>NC_091622.1:70761629-80761629 GCF_027580195.1 Bos mutus | reverse complement strand
GAGAGAAACAGTTGGCTTAAAGCTCAACATTCAGAAAACGAAGATCATGGCATCTCCTCCCTTCACTTCATGGCAGATAGATGGGGAAACAGTGGCTGACTTTAGTTTTTGGGCTCCAAAATCACTGCAGATGGTGATTGCAGCCATGAAATTAAAAGACGCTTACTCCTTGAAAGGAAAGTTATGACCAGCCTAGGTAGCATATTCAAAAGCAGAGAGATCACGTTGCCAACAAAGGTCCATCTAGTCAAGGCTGTGGTTTTTCCAGTGGTCATATATGGATGTGAGAGTTGGACTATGAAGAAAGCTGAGCACTGAAGAATTGATGCTTTTTTAAATTTTTTTTATTTTTAAACTTTACATAATTGTATTAGTTTTGCCAAATATCAAAATGAATCTGCCACAGGTATACATGTGTTCCCCATCCTGAACCCTCCTCCCTCCTCCCTCCCCATACCATCCCTCTGGGTCGTCCCAGTGCACTAGCCCCAAGCATCCAGTATCGTGCATCGAACCTGGACTGGCAACTCATTCCTTACATGATATTTTACATGTTTCAATGGCATTCTCCCAAATCTTCCCACCCTCTCCCTCTCCCACAGAGTCCATAAGACTGTTCTATACATCAGTGTCTCTTTTGCTATCTCGTACACTGGGTTATTGTTACCATCTTTCTAAATTCCATATATATGCGTTAGTATACTGTACTGCTGTTTTTCCTTCTGGCTTACTTCACTCTGTGTAATAGGCTCCAGTTTCATCCATCTCATTAGAACTGATTCAAATGTATTCTTTTTAATGGCTGAGTAATACTCCATTGTGTATATGTACCACTGCTTTCTTATCCATTCATCTGCTGATGGACATGTAGGTTGCTTCCATGTCCTGGCTATTATAAACAGTGCTGTGATGAACATTGGTGTACACGTGTCTCTTTCCCTTCTGGTTTCCTCAGTGTGTATGCCCAGCAGTGGGGTTGCTGGATCATAAGGCAGTTCTATTTCCAGTTTTTTAAGGAATCTCCACACTGTTCTCCATAGTGGCTGTACTAGTTTGCATTCCCACCAACAGTGTAAGAGGGTTCCCTTTTCTCCACACCCTCTCCAGCATTTATTATTTGTAGACTTTTGGATCACAGCCATTCTGACTGGTGTGAAATGGTACCTCATAGTGGTTTTGATTTGCATTTCTCTGATAATGAGTGATGTTGAGCATCTTTTCATGTGTTTGTTAGCCATCTGTATGTCTTCTTTGGAGAAATGTCTATTTAGTTCTTTGGCCCATTTTTTGATTGGGTCGTTTATTTTTCTGGAGTTGAGCTGGAGGAGTTGCTTGTATATTTTTGAGATTAGTTGTTTGTCAGTTGCTTCATTTGCTATTATTTTCTCCCATTCTGAAGGCTGTCTTTTCACCTTGCTAATAGTTTCCTTTGATGTGCAGAAGCTTTTAAGGTTAATTAGGTCCCATTTGTTTATTTTTGCTTTTATTTCCAATATTCTGGGAGGTGGGTCATAGAGGATCCTGCTGTGATGTATGTCAGAGAGTGTTTTGCCTATGTTCTCCTCTAGGAGTTTTATAGTTTCTGGTCTTACATTCAGATCTTTAATCCATTTTGAGTTTATTTTTGTGTATGGTGTTAGAAACTGGTCTAGTTTCATTCTTTTACAAGTGGTTGACCAGATTTCCCAGCACCACTTGTTAAAGAGATTGTCTTTAATCCATTGTATATTCTTGCCTCCTTTGTCAAAGATAAGGTGTCCATAGGTACGTGGATTTATCTCTGGGCTTTCTATTTTATTCCATTGATCTATATTTCTGTCTTTGTGCCAGTACCATACTGTCTTGATAACTGTGGCTTTGTAGTAGAGACTGAAGTCAGGTAGGTTGATTCCTCCAGTTCCATTCTTCTTTCTCAAGATCGCTTTGGCTATTCGAGGTTTTTTGTATTTCCATACAAATTGTGAAATTATTTGTTCTAGCTCTGTGAAGAATACTGTTGGTAGCTTGATAGGGATTGTGTTGAATCTATAAATTGCTTTGGGTAGTATACTCATTTTCACTATATTGATTCTTCCAATCCATGAACATGGTATATTTCTCCATCTATTAGTGTCCTCTTTGATTTCTTTCACCAGTGTTTTATAGTTTTCTATATATAGGTCTTTAGTTTCTTTAGGTAGATATATTCCTAAGTATTTTATTCTTTCCATTGCAATGGTGAATGGAATTGTTTCCTTAATTTCTCTTTCTGTTTTCTCATTATTAGTGTATAGGAATGCAAGGGATTTCTGTGTGTTGATTTGATATCCTGCAACTTTACTATAGTCATTGATTATTTCTAGTAATTATCTGGTGGAATCTTTAGGGTTTTCTATGTAGAGGATCACGTCATCTGCAAATAGTGAGAGTTTTACTTCTTCTTTTCCAATTTGGATTCCTTTTATTTCTTTTTCTCCTCTGATTGCTGTGGCCAAAACTTCCAAAACTATGTTGAATAGTAATGGTGAAAGTGGGCACCCTTGTCTTGTTCCTGACTTTAGAGGAAATGCTTTCAATTTTTCACCATTGAGGATAATGTTTGCTGTGGGTTTGTCATATATAGCTTTTATTATGTTGAGGTATGTTCCTTCTATTCCTGCTTTCTGGAGAGTTTTTATCATAAATGGATGTTGAATTTTGTCAAAGGCTTTCTCTGCATCTATTGAGATAATCATATGGTTTTTATTTTTCAATTTGTTAATGTGGTGTATTACATTGATTGATTTGTGGATATTGAAGAATCCTTGCATCCCTGGGATAAAGCCCACTTGATCATGGTGTATGACCTTTTTAATGTGTTGTTGGATTCTGATTGCTAGAATTTTGTTAAGGATTTTTGCTCTATGTTCATCAGTGATATTGGCCTGTAGTTTTCTTTTTTTGTGGGATCTTTGTCAGGTTTTGGTATTAGGGTGATGGTGGCCTCATAGAATGAGTTTGGAAGTTTACCTTCCTCTGCAATTTTTTGGAAGAGTTTGAGGAGGATAGGTGTTAGCTCTTCTCTAAATTTTTGGTAGAATTCAGCTGTGAAGCCGTCTGGACCGGGGCTTTTGTTTGCTGGAAGATTTTTGATTACAGTTTCAATTTCCGTGCTTGTGATGGGTCTGTTAAGATTTTCTATTTCTTCCTGGTCGAGTTTTGGAAAGTTGTACTTTTCTAAGAATTTGTCCATTTCTTCCACGTTGTCCATTTTATTGGCATATGATTGTTGATAGTAGTCTCTTATGATCCTTTGTATTTCTGTGTTGTCTGTTGTGATCTCTCATTTTCGTTTCTAATTTTGTTGATTTGATTTTTCCCTTTGTTTCTTGATGAGTCTGGCTAATGGTTTGTCAATTTTATTTATCCTTTCAAAGAACCAGCTTTTGGTTTTGTTGATTTTTGCTATGGTCTGTTTTGTTTCTTTTGCATTTATTTCTGCTCTAATTTTTAAGATTTCTTTCCTTCTACTTAACCCTGGGGTTCTTCATTTCTTCCTTTTCTAGTTGCTTTAGGTGTAGAGTTAGGTTATTTATTTGACTTTTTTCTTGTTTCTTGAAGTGTGCCTGTATTGCTATGAACTTTCCCCTTAGGACTGCTTTTACCGTGTCCCACAGGTTTTGGGTTGTTGTGTTTTCATTTTCATTCGTTTCTATGCAAATTTTGATTTCTTTTTTGATTTCTTCTGTGATTTGTTGGTTATTCAGCAGCGTGTTGTTCAGCCTCCATATGTTGGAATTTTTAATAGTTTTTCTCCTGTAACTGAGATCTAATCTTATTGCATTGTGGTCAGAAAAAATGCTTGGAATGATTTCTATTTTTTGAATTTACCAAGGCTAGCTTTATGGCCCAGGATGTGATCTATCCTGGAGAAGGTTCCATGTGTGCTTGAGAAAAAGGTGAAATTCATTGTTTTGGGATGAAATGTCCTATAGATATCTATTAGGTCTAACTGGTCTATTGTATCATTTAAAGTTTGTGTTTCCTTGTTAATTTTCTGTTTAGTTGATCTATCCATAGGTGTAAGTGGGGTATTAAAGTCTCCCACTATTATTGTGTTATTGTTAATTTCTCCTTTCATACTTGTTAGCATTTGTCTTACGTACTGTGGTGCTCTCGTGTTGGGTGCATATATATTTATAATTGTTATATCTTCTTCTTGGATTGATCCTTTGATCATTATGTAGTGACCTTCTTTGTCTCTTTTCACAGCCTTTGTTTTAAAGTCTATTTTATCTGATATGAGTATTGCTACTCCTGCTTTCTTTTGGTCCCTATTTGCATGGAAAATCTTTTTCCAGCCCTTCACTTTCAGTCTGTATGTGTCCCCTGTTTTGAGGTGGGTCTCTTGTAGACAACATATGTAGGGGTCTTGTTTTTGTATCCATTCAGCCAGTCTTTGTCTTTTTTGGTTGGGGCATTCAACCCATTTACGTTTAAGGTAATTACTGATAAGTATGATCCCGTTGCCATTTACTTTATTGTTTTGGGTTCGAGTTTATACACTGTTTTTGTGTTTCTTGTCTAGAGAATATCCTTTAGTATTTGTTGGAGAGCTGGTTTGGTGGTGCAGAATTCTCTCAGCTTTTGCTTGTCTGAAAAGCTTTTGATTCCTCCTTCATACTTGAATGAGATCCTTGCTGGGTACAATAATCTGGGCTGTAGGTTATTTTCTTTCATCATTTTAAGTATGTCTTGCCATTCCCTCCTGGCTTGAAGAGTTTCTATTGAAAGATCAGCTGTTATCCTTATGGGAATTCCCTTGTGTGTTATTTGTTGTTTTTCCCTTGCTGCTTTTAATATTTGTTCTTTGTGTTTGATCTTTGTTAATTTTATTAATATGTGTCTTGGGGTGTTTCACCTTGGGTTTATCCTGTTTGGGACTCTCTGGGTTTCTTGGACTTGGGTGATTATTTCCTTCCCCATTTTAGGGAAGTTTTCCACTATTATCTCCTCAAGTATTTTCTCATGGTCTTCCTTTTTGTCTTCTTCTTCTGGAACCCCTATGATTCGAATGTTGTAGCGTTTAATATTGTCCTGGAGGTCTCTGAGATTGTCCTCATTTCTTTTAATTCGTTTTTCTTTTATCCTCTCTGATTCATTTATTTCTACCATTGTATCTTCTAATTCACTAATCCTAACTTCTGCCTCTGTTATTCTACTATTTGTTGCGTCCAGAGTGTTTTTAATTTCATTTATTGCATTATTCATTATATATTGACTCTTTTTTACTTCTTCTAGGTCCTTGTTAAACCTTTCTTGCATCTTCTCAATCCTTGTCTCCAGGCTATTTATCTATGATTCCATTTTAGTTTCAAGATTTTGGATCAATTTCACTATCATTATTTGGAATTCTTTATCAGGTAGATTCCCTATCTCTTCCTCTTTTGTTTGGTTTGGTGGGCATTTATCCTGTTCCTTTATCTGCTGAGTATTCCTCTGTCTCTTCATCTTGTTTAAATTGCTGAGTTTGGGGTGTCCTTTCTGTATTCTGGCAGTTTGTGGAGTTCTGTTTATTGTGGCGTTTCCTCACTGTGTGTGGGTTTGTACAGGTGGCTTGTCAAGATTTCCTGGTTAGGGAAGCTTGTGTCGGTGTTCTGGTGGGTGGAGCTGTATTTCTTCTCTCTGGAGTGCAATGAAATGTCCAGTAATGAGTTATGAGATGTCTATAGTTTTGGGGTGACTTTGGGCAGCCTGTATCTTGAAGCTCAGGGCTGTGTTCCTTTGTTGCTGGAGAATTTGCTTGGTATGTCTTGCCCTGGAACTTATTGGCCCTTGTGTGGTGTTTGGTTTCAGTGTCGGTATGGAGGCGTTTCATGAGCTCCTGTCAATTAATGTTCCTTGGAGTCAGGAGTTCCCTGGAGTCAGGGTTTGGACTTAAGTCTCCTGCTTCCGGTTATCAGTCTTATTTTTACAGTAGTTTCAAAACTTCTCCTTCTATACAGCACCATTGATAAAACATCTACATTAAAGATGAAAAGTTTCTCTATGGTGAGGGTCACTCAGAGAGGTTCACAGGGTTACATGGAGAAGAGAAGAGGGAGGAGGGAGTTAGAGGTGACCCAAATGAGATGAGGTGAATCAATAGTGGAGACAGTGGGCTAGCCAGTAGTCACTTCCTTATGTGCACTCCACAACTGGACCACTCAGAGATGTTCACAGAGTTATACAGAGAAGAGAAGAAGGAGGAAGGTGACAGAGGTGGCCAGAAGGATAAAAGGGGGGAATGAAAAGGAGGGAGACAGATCCAGCCAGTAATCAGTTCCCTAAGTGTTCTCCACCATCTGGAACACACAGAAATTCACAGAGTTGGGTAGAGTGGAGAGGGGTTAGGGAGGAGACACAGGCGACCTGGTGGAGAAAAAGGAGAGTCCAAAGGGAGAGAGAGCAGTCAAGTCAGTAATCTCGCTCCCTAGTGAAAAATGGGTCCTGAAGATTGGGTTCTTAAAGGTACAAAATTGGTAACAAATATATAAAAGCAAAAATTAAAAGTCTAGAGTAGAGTTTGGAATTTCAAAAATACGATGTTAAAGAAAAGAAGAAGGAAAAGAAAGAGAGAAAAAACGAACAAACAAAAACAAACAAGGTTGCGAAAATTATAAAGAAAGTACAGGTACAAAATTGATAACTAATACCAAAAAAAGCAAAAATTAAAAATCTAGAGTAGAGTTTGGAATTTCAAAAATACAATGTTAAAAAAAAAAAGAAGAAGAAAAATAAAGAGAGAAAACAAACAAACAAAAATAAACAATGTCACAAAATTATAAAGAAAATACAGGTACAAAATTGATATCAAATACCAAAAAGCATAAATTAAAAATCTAGAGTAGAGTTTGGAATTTCAGATATACAATGTTATACAAAAGAAGAAGAGAAAGAAACAGAGAAGAAGAAAAAAAAAAAGTCACAGAAATTATATAAAAAAAAACTATAGGTACAAAATTGATAACATATACCAAAAAGCAAAAATTAAAAATCTAGAGTACAGTTTGGAATTTCAAAAATACAATGTTGAAGAAAAAGAAAAAAAACCAAGATCAAAAAATTATAAAATATATATATATGAAGTTTGCTGAAGAAGAAAAAAAAATAGGGTCTTTTTTTTTTTTTTTTTGCAAAGTAATAGGTTATAAAAGTGAAAATTAAAGGAACAATAGAGGACTTAAATTTTTTTTTTAATAAAAAAAAAAAAAGAATGATCGTAAAAATAATAAAAATATATCTAGGACTTTCTTGGTTTTGTTGTGGGTGTTGTGGGTTCAGTTCATTTTTGGCTAGTTCCTTGGTCAGACTTATAATTCTCAAGATCTATAGGCCCCTTCCTATGTAGTCCGTAGTAACCACAGGGTTTTGATCTATTGCCTGTAGCTTCCAAGGCGTTTCCCTCTGTTATATCTTCTTCTGTTTGCTAGTCTCTTCAGTATCTGGTTTCCACCCTGACACAAAGGGGACGGTGGAGGACACTTTTTTTTTTTTTTTTTTTTAGGCTTACTTGTTCAGTCGCGCTGTGGGGAGGGAGGGAGGGATGCTGCAAACAAATAACACTGGCGTGGGCTTGCAGTGCCTCAGCCACCCTGGGTTTGCCCCCGCTCACGGCGCGTGTAGCCACCCTGCCCACACTGCTCGGGCTCTAGGTTGTTCCACCGGGAACAATCCGAGGCTGGCCCTGGGTTGCATGCACCTCCCAGGTCCAAGCCGCTCAGGTTCAGGCACTCGGGTAGTCCTCAGAGGCGCAGACTCAGTTGGGCCTGCGTTTTGTGCTCTTCCCAGGTCCGAGCAGCTCAGGTGATGAGGTGTTTGGCGAGCGCCAATGCTGCGACTTATCGCCTCCCCGCCACTTGGTTATCTGGGTGTAAAACCGGTGCACCTTCTCAGGCAGATGTTGACCGTCCAGACCCCCAAGAAGTTTTAGTTAGCAAAGAAGCCTGCTTACAGTTTTATAGATAATGTCTCTCTGGGGCTGCGATTGCCCCCTTCCGGCTCTGGCTGCCTGTCACCGGAGGGGGAAGGTCTGCAGCCGGCTATCTCTGTTCAGTCCTTTGTTCCGTGCTCGGGCCTGGCAGTCTTAGGTTAGGGCTGGCTTTTCGCGTGGTAGATATCCCACAGTCTGGTTTGCTAGCCCAAATTATTTCGCTCAGATAGCGCTCAGGGTATTCAGGCCAGATTCTTATTCTCAGCGATGCAGCCCGTGCCACGCCTCCCTGCCCAGCCCCCGCTTGCTAATGGCGGATGCAGGCGTCTGCGCTGCTTCTCCGCTGGGGGAGTTACCGTAGGGCTCGCAATCTGCGAGTTTTAATTGTTTATTTATTTTTTCTCCCTGTTATGTTGCCCTCTGTGCTTCCAAAGCTCGGCACAGATTCGGCAGTGAGAAGGTTTCCTGGTGTTTGGAAACTTCTCTCTTTTTAAGATTCCCTTCCCTGGACGGAACTCCGTCCTTCCCTCTTCTGTCTCTTTTTTTTGTCTTTAATATTTTTTCCTACCTCCTTTCGAAGAGTTGGGTTGCTTTTCTGGGTGCCTGATGTCCTCTGCCGGCATTCAGAAGTTGTTTTGTGGAATTTACTCGACGTTTAAATGCTCTTTTGATGAATTTGTGGGGGAGAAAGTGTTCTCCCAGTCCTACTCCTCCGCCATCTTGGCTCCTCCCCTTGAATTGATGCTTTTGAACTGTGGTGTTGGAGAAGACTCTTGAGAGTCCCTTGGACTGCAAGGAGATCCAACCAGCCCATTCTAAAGGAGATCAGCCCTGGGTGTTTTTTGGAAGGAATGATGCTAAAGCTGAAACTCCAGTACTTTGGCCACCTCATGCGAAGAGTTGACCCATTGGAAAGGACTCTGATGCTGGGAGGGATTGGGGGCAGGAGGAGAAGGGGACAACAGAGCATGAGATGGCTGGATGGCATCACTGACTCGATGGATGTGAGTCTGAGTGAACTCCGGGAGTTGGTGATGGACAGGAAGGCCTGGTGTGCTGCAATTTATGGGGTTGCTAAGAGTTGGACAGGACTGAACGACTGAACTGAACTGAATGAATGATTAGATTTAAGTTAATATTGCCAACTTATAAATAGATTTAGAATATATTGTATAATTTAGTTTCATGGGCTGCCGTCTATGGGGTCACACAGTGTCGGACACGACTGAAGCGACGCAGCAGGAACAGCAGCAAAGACGTCATACTGCTATGCTTTGATGCATTAATCAATAAATCTTATTTATATATGAAAAATATTAGTTCAATAATCACAAAAGCCAGTGGCTCATTATATACAGCTATTTCATTAGCTCAACTGTCTGTTCAACTGTTGTGGTATCATAAGATTTAAAGGGCTTCAAGAGGTCATATTAACCCCCCCCCCCCCCACTCAACTGTGCTGTACATACTGTAACAGCATTAGAAATTTAAGATGACCTCCTTTATATCTAAACAACCTATTAATTTTTTAAAACACATTATTCCTACTTTCAGTTGATGTTTGAGTTATATTCACTAATTTTCAATTTTTCTGTCTTATTGGCTTAGAAAACTTTAAAAAGATCTTCACAAATACAGCTACTCTATTAACCTAAAATATTTGATGTTTTGATTTCCAATTATCATCAGCAAAGCTTCATTATATTTCACCCTGTCTCTTTTGTTTGTTTCTTTCTACAAAGAATTTTGCCAATTTCTTCTGCTTTGCCAATTTTTGCAAAATGCATTTTAATGCTACTGTATAAGATGAATCTGCTGTTTCTCATATTAACATTTAAAAAAAAACACAAACAGAAAGAGAAAAAGATGACTTACTTTTAATTTCTCAGAGGTAATGGCTCTAAAGTCCAATTACATCATTTTCTCTTTCTAAACACAACTCCTTGACTGATGTGCTTCCCTGGATTGTAAAGAATAATTATTCTTAAATGTCTTATCATAAGGCTTAATAGAGCAAGCGAGAGTACCTTGACATTGATAAATGCAGTTTAAAAACAAAAAGGAAAAAGAGAGTCAAAATAAAAAAGAAAGATAATAGTGACTGCTGGCGCCAAAGAAAACAAAGCTGGTTTGTGGATGTGGGGGCTGTGCAAAATCTTTTTGAAGCCATGCAACCTTTTCCATAATTAGTTTTTCTAGAGAATTAAAATTAGATTGTCTTCAAAACTGCCTTAAGATCAAAACTACCTTAAAATTATAATGGGGGGAGGGAAAAATGAACTAACAAGCTGCCAGTGTGAGAACTGGAGTTTAAAGGGTGAGAGAAAAAAATTAGAAAATGTTAACTTTCTACATAATATGATACACGTGTTTGCTAATTTTTCATGTCAGTGGAATGCTTTCTTACAAATACTTAAATTTACCCTTATAATAGTTCTACAGTAATCTCTTCCTGAGAAGAGCTACTGCCCTTAATGATAGGGATAAACTTCAATGTTTGAGCAACAGTAAACTTGTGATATTTCAGGTACTGAGGTAATGCCTGAAATTTTTTCTTTAAACTATTTTAAGTTAATATTTTTGTCAATGTAAAGCATATACATAGATTCTTTAAAATTATATATTATAGAAAATTTCATAAGAGCAAGGGTCATGATCTGACCCATTCCTTTCACCTGCTCCTCACAGGCACTTGTTTTCAGTCTTTCCAGATGTTTCTTTTGCTATTTCAGCTCCTAATTATTGTGCTTCACTGCTATTTTTGTCTCACCTATTGTAGATTTTTCTGTTTAACAGTCATGATGGGTGAGAACAATCCCATATCTATACTTTTTCACCCTTTCTCATCTTTCTGATATAATTTTAAAGCCATTAAATTTAAACCAGTAATTAGAGTTTTCTTATTATTATCTCTAAAAATGTTCTCTGAAGAACCAAGCAGTGTAGTATATATATAATTATATTTCCTTTCTTTTTTTTTAAATTTTAATAATATATTTTATTTAAGCCAATATATTCAAAATATCATTTCAACATAGAATCAAAGTAAAATTGAGATATTTTACATTCTATTTTTCATTTTTCATACTAAGTCTTCAAAGTCCTATATGTGTTTTGACTTAGTACATGCGTGAGTGTGTGCTAAGTCTCTTCAGTCCTGTCCAACTCTCTGCGACCCCATGGACTGCAGCCTGCCAGACTTCCTCTGTCCATGGAGTTCTCAAGGCAAGAACACTGGATTGGGTTGCCATGCCCTCCTCCAAGATCTTCCTGACCCAGGGACAGAACCCATATCTCCTGTGTCTCCTGCATTGCAGGCAGACTTCTCACCCACTGAACCACCTGGGAAGCCCTTGTGTGTACAACACAGGACAGAACATCTCAATTTGGACTAGCCACATTTCAAGTGCATTGGATAAGGCAAATCTAAATCATCTTGGGCTCTAGCCATGGTGCAGATTAGCACATAGTACTTTCCTTCTCCCATTTATGCCAAGAAGCTGTCCTGATTCATTTATTTGGGCAAACAGGACTCTCAACTTTATTGTGTTACTATTTACATCGTATCCCAAGGCATATAAACTGCCTTCATGATCCAGTAACAACTTAAATTCTTCAGTCCAATTTTGAATAATATTGAATAATATCAACCCTCAGTTGTCTTGGAGATGGTTAATATCTACACATTTATTGAAAATTATAATTTTTCACTCTACAACCAGAGTGAATATTCCCTGAGTTGAGTGGCTCTTTGCCACAACCTTAGTCATAGGTAAGGAAGTGAAGTGAAGTAGCTCAGTTGTGTCCGACTCTTTGCGACCCCATGGACTGTAGCCTACCAGGCTCCTCTGTCCACTGATTCTCCAGGCAAGAATACTGGAGTGGGTTACCATTCCTTCTCCAGGGGATCTTCCCAACCCAGGGATTGAACCCTGGTCTCCTGCATTGCAGGCAGACGCTTTAACCTCTGAACCACCAGGAGTAAAGAGCAAAGGAAGACTCGCTAACTGTATTAACAAATGAGAAAGCTGGATTTTTAAATGGGCAATAATTCAAAAAGGAAATCCTTTTAAGGAGCCCCTCTGCCCATTTTATTTAATTCAATAGAATAATCTATTTTTAATAAGGTCAAATTTTTAATCACTTAATAATTTTAGACTTTTTAATTGAAAAGTTTCCTAAGCATGTGGGTCAAGATTCATCTAGAGGCTTCCCTCATAGCTTAGTCAGTAAAAAATCTTCCTGCAGTGTAGGAGACCAAGTTCAATCCTTGGATCAGGAAGATCTCCTGGAGAAGGAAATCGCTACCCACTCCAGCATTCCTGCCTGGAAAATCCCATGGACAGAGAAGCTGGGTGGGCCACAGTCCATGGGGTCGCAAAGAGTCAGGCACACCTGAGCGACTAACACTTCACTTCACAGAAAATTCTTGAGTTAACTCTTAAATATAACAAGAGAGAATATAAGGAACAATGAAAATAATAGCCAGATTGATATTTCTGTTTTCTAGAAGTTAGTGATTGTTTTATTTTCTTCAAATGTTCACTCATCCATATTTTTGCATTACTTTTTTTCTCCCCACATGCTCTCTCAGATATATAGTATTTTTCAAAGGGTAAAGCCTACTGGTTAATCTGTCCATTTCTATTTTCTTCTGGCTTGCAGTCCCCCTTCTTCCTGCCCCATTCAAGTGGGCTGCTCTCAGGGCTCACTGCACTTCCATCATCTTAGGACTTCACTTTACTGTTATATTCTGGTGGTTCTTTTATCTCACACTCCATGTTTTTCTCTTTACTGGTTACATACAATCACTATGTATCAGAATTTATTGTGCCTGATTCAATCAAAATCGTTTTTCTCATTTGTATACTGAATAAATTAGAAATATAAGTATTATATGATTTCAATTAAATTACATGTATATTACTAATAAGAACTATATGGTTTTATTTCATGCTCTCTTCATCATTATTCATAAAGAATCAGCAACTTCTCTTTCTGGGAAAATCTCCTGTTTATTCATACAATTCCTCTTAAAATTTACTTTTAGTAAGTATTTTTACCCCCAAAATTGCTATTTTAAAATTTACATTTAGTAAGACTATTTCAAAAAGTTTTATATTACATTTAAAATAATGCTTATTATTAAAAAAAATTTTGTTGTCCTTAGACCACAGCACTTACCTCTCATGTATCAAAGGAAATTCTTTATCTGTATTTCAGTATAAATCATTAAAATCTTGATATAGATATAATAATATTATGGTTGCTTCAATTATTTTTATTTAAGGAGAAAATTCTGACAGACTATCATAAAATATTCCTAGAAATAAAGACTGTAACTTCTCAATATATACGCATACAATATTTCTCAATAAAATGTTCTATTACAACAAATACAGAATATAACTGTGAAAATACATGGGTTGTAGCTTCCTATACCCAAGCTCTGTGAGCGTGTGTGTGTGTGTGTGTGTGCCTGTGCATTCAGTTGCTCAGTTCAGTTCAGTTGCTGCTTTGTGTCCAACTCTTTGTGACCCCACAGAATGAAGCACAACAGGCTACCCTGTCCTTCACCATCTCCCAGAGCTTGCTCAAACTCATGTCCATTGAGTCGGTGATGCCATTCAACCACCTCATCCTCTGTTGTCCCCTTCTCCTCCTACCTTCAATCTTTCCCAGCATCAGGATCTTTTCCAATGAGTCAGCTCTTATCAGGTGGCCAAATATTGGAGCTTCAGCTTCAGTATCAGTTCTTCCAATGAATATTCAGGGTTGATTTCCTTTAGAATTGACTGGTTTGATCACCTTGCAAGGGACTCTCAAGAGTGTTCTCCAACATCAGAGTTTGAAAGCATCAGTTTTTGGCACTCAACCTTATGATCCAACTATCATATCCATACATGACTACTGGAAGTCATGTACAACTTTTGCAACCCCATGAACAGTAGCCTGCCAGGCTCCTCTGTTCATGGAATTTTTTTCTGGCAAGAATACTGGAGTGGATTGCCATTCTCTACTCCAGGGCATCTTCCCCACCCAGGGATTGATCTCATGTCTCTTGTGTCTCCTGCATTGGCAGGAGGATTCTTTACCACTGAGACACCTGGGAAGCCCATGTCCAATCTGTACACATACACAAATCTTGGGAATGGAAATGAGAAAAAGGAAAATTGGAGTGGTAAAAGAAGTTCTTTGCCCTGGGAAACAAAGAGTGGAGAAGCTAAAGAAAATAATTTTTACTGCAGTTGGGTTATAGACAGATGAGCATATTCTCCTTGGCTCTAAAGAATAGTGTTTAAAAATGCAAGGATACCTTATCTTGAGAAGAAGGATCTCTTGAAGTTTGAATAAAAGCTAAAGTAATAAAAAATAATAGAAGTAACAAAAAATTCACTCTGTGAAAGTAATGGACAGCACATTCATTTGTACTTCAAAAATTGGTTAATTTACGTAATATTTCATAAAAATGTGAAATTCACTCAAAGCATAACACTAAAAAAATACACTATAAAAATGTTGAGAAGGAAAGAACTGGGGGAAATTTGCAATGTATTTGGAAAAAAAAAACATTACTACATGGTACATATGCAAAGATACTTGCAAGCAATTATCAATAATAATGATAATAAAAAAGACCAGTTAAATAAAGATATACCATTTCTCCTGATTGACACTTTAACCCACTCTAATTGCTGAGGATATGTGGAAATAATCACTATCATATCCTATTGAGCAGTGTGGAAATTTGTTCAATTTTTCTAGAAGCCAATATGCATAAAAATTTAAAATGTGCATATACTTTGACCTAGCAATTTCACTTCTGGTGATTTATGCAAAGAAAAATAATTAGAAATGTACAAAGATGTACAAAATATTTTTCACAGTATTATTTATGATGTCAAAATAGCAACATCAACTAAAATGTCTGCTGGGAAGAATTTGTTAAACCAATAATATAAACTTATTCAAAATAAAATCAGTTCAGTTCAGATCATTCGCTCAATCTTGTCTGACTCTTTGCGATCCCATGGACTACAGCATGCCAGGCCTCCCCTTCCATCACCAACTCCTGGAATTTACTCAAACTCATGTCCGTTAAGTTGGTGATGCCATCCAACGGTCTCATCCTCTGTCGTCCCCTTTTCCTCCTGCCTTCAATCTTTCCTAGTATCAGGGTCTCTTTCAGTGAGTCAGTTCTTCGCACTAAGTGGCAAAAGTATTGGAGGTTCAGCTTCAACATCAGTCCTTCCAATGAACACCCAGGACTGATCTCCTTTAGGGTGGACTGGTTGGATCTCCTGGCACTCCAAGGGACTCTCAAGAGTCTTCTCCAATACTACAGTTCAAAAGCATCAATTCTTTGCTGCTCAGCTTTCTTTATAGGCCAATTCTTACATTCATACATGACCACTGGTAAAACCATAGCCTTGACTAGACAAACCTATGTTGGCAAAGTAATCTCTCTGCTTTTTAACATGCTATCTAGGTTGGTCAAAACTTTTCTTCCAAGGAGCAAGCGTCTTTTAATTTCATGGCTGCAGTCACCATCTGCAGTGATTTTGGAACCCCAAAAAATAAAGTCTGACACTGTTTCCACTGTTTCTCCATCTATTTGCCATCAAATGATGGGACCAGATGCCATGTTCTTAGTTTTCTGAATGTTGAGCTTTAAGCCAACTTTTTCACTCTCTTTTTCACTTTCATCAAGAGGCTCTTTCATTCTTCACTTTATGCCACAAAGGTGTTGTCATCTGCGTATCTGAGGTTATTGACATTTCTCCCAGCAATCTTGATTCCAGCTTGTGCTTCATCCAGTCCAGCATTTCTCATGATATACTCTGCATATAAGTTAAATAAACAGGGAGAGAATGCACAACCTCGACATACTCCTTTTCCAATATAGAACCAGTCTGTTGTTTCATGTCCAGTTCTAACTGTTGCTTCCTGACCTGCATACAGATTTCTCAAGAGGTTGGTCAGGCAGTCTGATATTCCCATCTCTTTCAGAATTTTCCACAGTGTCTTGTGATCCACACAGTTCAAGACTTTGGCATAGTCAATAAAGCAGTAATAGATGTTTTTCTGGAACTTTCTTGCTTTTTTGAAATTACAGTGGATATTGGCAATTTTATCTCTTGTTCCTCTGCCTTTCCTAAAACCAGCTTGAATGTCTGAAAGTTCATGGTTCACGTATTGTTGACGCCTGCCTTGGAGAATATTGAGCATTACTTTGCTAGGGTGTGAGATGAGTGCAATTGTGCAGTAGTATGAGCATTCTTTGGCATTGCCTTTCTTTGGGATTGGAATGAAAACTGACCTTTTCCAGTCCTGTGGCCACTGCTGAGTTTTCCAAATTGGCTGGCATATTGAGTGCAGCACTTTCACAGCATCATCTTTCAGGATTTGAAATAGCTCAACTGGAATTCCATCACCTCCACTAGCTTTGTTCATAGGGATGCTTCCTAAAGCCCACTTGACTTCACATTCCAGGATGTCTGGCTCTAGGTGAGTGATCACACCATCGTGATTATCTGGGTTGTGAAAATATTTTTTATATAGTTCTTATGTGTATTCTTGCAATCTCTTCTTAATACCTTCTGCTTCTGTTAGGTCCATACCATTTCTGTCCTTTATTGTGCCCATCTTTGCATGAAATGTTCCCTTTGTATCTCTAATTTTCTTTAAGAGATCTCTAGTCTTTCTCATTCTATTGTTTTCCTCTATTTCTTTGCATTGATCGCTGAGGAAGGCTTTCGTATCTCTCCTTGCTATTCTTTGGAACACTGTATTCAAATGGGTATATCTTTCCTTTTCTCCTTTGCCTTTCAGATCTCTTCTTTTCACAACTATTTGTAAGGCCTCCTCAGACAGCCATTTTGCTTTTTTGCATTTCTTTTCCATGGGATGGTCTTGATCCCTGTCTCCTGTACAATGTCACAAATCTCAGTCCATAGTTCATCAGGCACTCTATCAATCTAGTCCCTTAAATCTATTTCTCACTTCCACTGTATAATCATTAGGGATTTGATTTAGGTCATACCTGAATGGTCTAGTGATTTCCCCCACTTTCTTCAATTTAAGCCTGATTTTGGTAGTAAGGAGTTCATGATCTGAGCCACAGTCGGCTCCCGGTCTTGTTTTTGCTGACTGTATAGAGCTTCTGCATCTTTGGCTGCAAAGAATGTAATCAATCTGATTTCGGTGTTGACTATCTGGTGATGTCCATGTGTAGAGTCTTGTTTTGTTGGAAAAGGGTATTTGCTATGACCAGTGCATTCTCTTGGTAGAACTCTATTAACCTTTGCCCTGGTTCATTCTGTACTCCAAGGCCAAATTTACCTGTTATTCCAGGTGTTTCTTGACTTCCTACTTTTTCATTCCAGTCCCTTATAATAAAAAAGACATCTTTTTGGGGTGTTCGTTCTAAAAGGTCTTGAAGGTCTTCATAGAACCATTCAAATTTAGCTTCTTCAGCATTACTGGTTGGGGCATAGGCTTGGATTACTGTGATATTGAATGGTTTGCTTTGGAAATGAACAGAGATCATTCTGTCGTTTTTGAGATTGCATCCAAGTACTGCATTTCAGACTCTTTTGTTCACTATGATTGCTACTCCACTTCTTCTAAGGGATTCCTGCCCACAGTAGTAGATATAATGGTCATCTGAGTTAAATTTGCCCATTCCAGTCCATTTTAGTTCACTGATTCCTAAAATGTCGACATTCACTCTTGCCATCTCCTGTTTGACCACTTCCAATTTGCTTTGATTCATGGACCTAACATTCCAGGTTCCTATGCTGTATTGCTCCCTACAGCATTGGACCTTGCTTCCATCAACAGTCACATCCACAACTGGGTGTTGTTTTTGGTTTGGCTCCATCTCTTCATACTTTTTGGAGTTATTTCTCCACTCACCTCTAGTAGCATATTGGGCAGCTATCGACCTGGGTAGTTCATCTTTCAGAGTCTTATCTTTTTGCCGTTTCATACTGTTCATGGTGTTCTCAAGGCAAGAATACTGAAGTGGTCTACCATTGCCTTCTCCAGTGTACCATATTTTGTCAGATCTCTCCACCATGAACAGTCTGTCTTAGGTGGCCCTACTCGGCATGGTTTATAGTTTCATTGAGTAGACAAGGCTGTGGTCCATGAGATTAGATTGGTTAGTTTCTGTGATGGTGGTTTTCAGTCTGTCTGCCCTCTGATGGAGAAGGATAAGAGGCTTATGAAAGCTTCCTGATGGGATAGACTGACTGAGGGGGATACTGGGTCTTGTTCTTGATTCGGGGCCTGTGCTCAGTAAATCTTTAATCCAATTTTCTGTTGATGGATGGAGCTGTATTCCTGCCCTGCTATTTACCTGGGGTCAGTCTATAGTGGACATAATGAAGATAATGGTCAAAGTGAAACTGAAGTCGCTCAGTCGTGTCCGACTCTTTGCAACCCCATGGACTGCAGCCTCCCAGGCTCCTCCGTCCATGGGATTTTCCAGGCAAGTGGAGTGGGTTACCGTTTCCTTCTCCAGGGGATCTTCCTGATTCAGGGGTTGAACCTGGGTCTCCCGCATTGCAGATGGATGCTTTATCCTCTAAGCCACCAGGGAAGCTGGAAGATAATGGTAACCTCCCTCAAAAGATCTCAGGCAAGTACTGCCACAATCCGTGCCCCCAACCCTGCAGCAGGCCACCCATGCCTTTGCTGGAGAGTCTCAGACACCCACAGGCAAGTTTCCTGTGGGGTCACTGTTCTTTTTTCACGGGTCCTGGTGCACAAGCTTCTGTTGTGCCCTCCAAGAGTCTATTTCCCAGTCCTATGTAAGTTCTGACAGCTCTATAGTGGTGTTAATGGCTACCTCCTCGAAGAAGACTTATGCCATACCCACACCCAGAGCCCCTGTCCCTGCGGCAGACCACTGCCAACCCGTACCTCCACAGGAGATGCTCAAACACAGTTCTGTCTCAGTCTCTGTGGGGTCCCTGGGTCCTGGTGCACATAAGGTTTGTTTGAGCCCTCTGGGCATCTCTGGCGGGAATGGGGTTTGATTCTAAATGCAAATTCACCCCTCCTACCATCTTGCTGGGGCTTTGCCTTTGCCCTTAGACGCGGGATATCTCCTCATAGCTGCTCCAGTGCCTACCGTCTTAATGGGATTTTTCTGACCTTGGACGTGGGGGTATCTCCTCACAGCCGCTGCTCCTGACCTTGACTATGGGGTAAACATAAAATAAAACATGAAATAAAGTTATCAAATATTCACCATATAATTTTTATAAATCTATGAAATATTGACTATATAATGTTAACTTAAACAAATTACAAGATATTTTGGAATTTTGAGCACATTTATAGGGAGAAGGGAGAGTATTCCATCCCCATTCCCATATAAGAAGTAAGTCTATGATAGTAAGCAAGAACTTACTAAAAGTAATTATTTTTGGATTGTTAGTTTTTAGGCAACTTAAACTTAAAATTTTTAATTTCTATTTTTTAACATGAGAATATGTTACATTTTTATCAAGAAAAAAATAATTTTTATTAAATTTTATCATATGTGAAATGAATTGCCAGTCCAGGTTCGATGCATGATACAGAGTGCTTGGGGCTGGTGCATTGGGATGACCCAGAGGGATGGGATGGGGAGGGAGGTGGGAGGGGCGTACAGGATGGGGAACACATGTACACCCATGGCGGATTCAAGTCAATGTATGGCAAAACCAATACAATATTGTAATTAGCCTCCAATTAAAATAAATAAATTTATATAAAAAAAAAAATAATAATTTTTATATTTTTGAAACATGCACACACAAATACATACATGACTGTCAAATTGTAAGAGTGCTTGTAATGAACTGAATTATCTACCCATATTTATTCTGCTTACTTGAGAAGATGAAAAAAAAAAAACTAAATGTTTAAGACATCTATTTTAAAAACTCATAATGGTTATTAATATTAGATTATTAATTTTAAAAGTAGCATACTCTACCAAATCATCAATAATGAGACATCCTAAGACATGTTTTTTTTTCAGTAACACAGGGCATGATTTATAAATAGTAGTGAAATTCTAATATGTTACTATTTAATCTGTTCAAACACAAAACTAAATAGACTAATACCAATTTTTCTATGAGGGGCTCAGAATAACTATAAACTAGATTTTTTAATGTTTTTAAAGCAGAATGTGATTTAAATTAATTAGAATTGGAGAGTTCTGAAGAATGACTTTATGAATTTTATAAAGTCTATTGGTATAATTGACAAATATGAAGTTTGTCTTACACACAATAACAAAAATGTTTAAGTTCTCCTGCACATAAACTTAGCAGCAAAATGTCAAATTTATATTAGATATATTGAGCTTTCAGAATTTTTCAGCTCCACTGAGTTACATTTTATTAAATTATTTGCCACGTGTCTTTGGTGCTGTGTTTTAAAATATTATTTTAAAAAGTGGATAGAGTTCAGGTGAACAAAGAATAACATTTTAAAATTTAAGCAGTAGCAAGAAGTGAGGAAACTTAATTATCATGAACACGGTTCTTTACTGTCCCTGAAAAGTCTCTGAGTCATTCTAATTAGTAAATACATGTCCTTCCAAGTGTGCATTTTTAATAACACATGGAGTGCCAGAGGTTAGCCATTATTTACATAAAAATGGGAACTGAGATGGCAAGGCAAAATCAGATGTTAATACAAAAGGCAAAATGTTAATAAGAGAGGCTTCTGAAACAAAAGACATTATCCTAGTACACTGAGTTCTTTTGATAATTTATTCTGTACATTTGTAAGTAGACTCAAATCACAATTACAAAAAAAGCTATCAAGGGCTTGAAACATCAGGGAGCAATAATGCTCAAACATTGCCAATCTTTATGACTGGAGATAAGTTAGAGGACCCATTGAGTATGAAACCTGTGATCAAGTCACTGAAAATGGATGGGTCATAGACATATCATGCCAAGTAACATTACTGAGTTAAAGTGTCTATATATGTAAGGAATAAGTTGGAAGAATACAATGAAAAGTTCAGTAAATATCAGTTCAGTTCAGTTCAGTCGCTCAGTCATGTTCGACTGTTTGTGACCCCATGAATCACAGCACGCCAGGCCTCCCTGCTGCTGCTACTGCTGCTAAGTCGCTTCAGTCGTGTCCGACTCTGTGTGACACCATAGACGGCAGCCCACCAGGCTCCCCCATCCCTGGGATTCTCCAGGCAAGAACACTGGAGTGGGCTGCCATTTCCTTCTCCAATGCATGAAAGTGAAAAGTGAAAAGTGAAAGTGAAGTCGCTCAGTTGTGCCCCACTATTAGCGACCCCATGGACTGCAGCCTACCAGGCTCCTCCATCCATGGGATTTTCCAGGCAAGAGTACTGGAGTGGGGTGCCACAGCCTCCCTATCCATCACCAACTCCCGGAGTTCACTCAAACTCATGTCCAAAATATAGGAACTGAAAATTTCACATGTGATATTCTATTATGTAATAGTTTTTCTAAAACTGACATTCTCTTAGAACTTCAACAATGTCCTGACCATTTCACTGTCACAGAATGCTTTTTTATTTTTTTCTGGCTAAGCCTCTAGATTTGGGAAATACTTTGGCCACCTGATGTGAAGAGCTGACTCATTGGAAAAGACTCAGGTTCTGGGAAAGATAGAAGGCAAAAGAAGAAGAGGGTGGCAGAGGATGAGATGGTTAGCATCACTGACTCAGTGAACATGAATCTGAGCAAACTCCAGGAGATAGTGAAAGACAAGGAAGCCTGGCATGCTCCAGTTCATGGGGTCACAAAGAAGAATTGGACTTGACTTAGTGACTGAACAATAGCAGCATAAAATTTTAGTAAGTGGCTCTAAGCCACTTTTTAAATGAAAAATTTTTTCTTCTCTAAGTCACTGTGGTGATGATCTTCTTTGACCACTGTTTTATAATAACTCTACTTTCCCCCAAAATGATCATGATTTAATTTAGTTATATTTCATAACTTAAAGTGATTTTACAAGTTTCATTAACAGACTCCCCCTTATTCACATAGTGATATGCTTCAAATTCATTAAAATCTTATTTTGCTTCAATAGCAATTCTATGTTCAAAATGGTAGGTCTAGGAAATAATTATTAATGTGTGAGTATACTTATGATATTATTATTATTATAAAAAAACCAAAAAACAAAAGCCTCACATCAGTAAACCAAGACTTAACACCTAACCTAATTTCAGTTCTAGCCTCTTACAGCAATGTTACCTTCAACCAGTCATTCTGGAATAACCTGGTCAGCACTAGTGAGGTCATCTGCATGACTGACCACACCTTTCCCCAAAAGAAGGTGACCAGCCTGAAACAATCCACTCTGTGCTAGAATAATTTCCTTGCCTGCTTCCTTCTGCCTGCAAAAGTTTTCCATTTTTGTGTAGCTCCTCAGACTCTCTTATATTTTTTTGGTAGCTGGGATGCTGCACAGTTCATGAATTGTTGAATAAAACCAAATAGATCTTTACTTTCTACTCAGTTGAATTTTGTTCTTTAACATTACTAAGATTTCCCTCAGTTCTTGAAGATATGGACTCATTGTTTTTTTTTTTTTTTCCAGTATACACTGAGCAATAACTATTGCTCAGAAAGTCTCTTAAAAGCATCACATTTCTCATGTATGCCTCCATACCAATACCAAGTGTTGACCAGTATTAGTTTTTTTCCATTTCAGATGAGAGTTCAGAAAATTTAGCGAGCGTGTCTAAGGCCTCAGAGTTGGAACTTAAATGCAGAGAATCCACTTCTGGATTTTGCATACAACACCACTACCTTACACTATTTTTTTTTTTTTAATATACACAGAGTTTAAAAGTTGTAATTAATTTACCCATTAAATTAAAGCTATCATTATTTCAGATTACTAATGTTTTAATTTTAAAATGCAGGGGTTTTTTTGCTTTTAGAAAGGAATTTATTTAGAGAGAAACATACTACATAGAGTAGGGACAATCTCAGAAGGCCAGAGTGGCCTAAAATGCAGTTTTGAAATGACATTTTAAAAATAATTTTTAACACAGAATTTTTCCTTAATTAGTATTATCCCTCTCATTTTTGAGAATTAATATGATTGCATTATATTTTCTTGCATATCCATTAAGTTGGTTAGTGAACACAAGGTGGATTTGGATTTTGAGTCTGTCAATTAATTGCCTGTTCAAACATGACAGGTTCTATAATTTCTTTTTACATCATTTTTTTCAGAATAATAGTATTGCATACTTCATAGGGCTTTGTGTAAGATATCAAAGAATTAATTCATGTGTAATGTACATGAAATATACCCCAGCTCATAAAAAGTGCTAGGTACAAATTTGCTTTAAGTGTTAAATGAAATTTTACATTCAGAATTTGTCAAAAACATTTTATGGAGCTAAATATGTTGTTAAGTATTATCTGAAGCATAACAAACTTAACAATGGGCCAGAGAGTCCCATATGTCCCTTCAAAAATTTTCTCTCTTTTCTCCCTCAAATCCAATATTCACAACTACCCTATCACAGCTTACAATTAGACTATTAGGACTAATTAAATCACATGCCTGTCCCTCTTCATGAAGGCCATATATAAAGTCCCAGAACTCCTGGATCATCCCTCAGAGCCTGGTGTGTGTGCTTGCTTAGTTGCTCCGTCATGTTCTACTTTTTGTGATCCCATGAACTGTAGCTCTCTGGATTCCTCTGTCCATGGAATTTTTCAGGCAATCCTTCTCCAAGGGACTTTCCCAACCCAGGTATTAAACCCTCGTTCCCTGCATCTTTGGTATTGGCAGGTGGATTCTTTACCACTGTGCCACGTGGGAAGCTCTCCTCTCACCCTGTTAGAGGTCTGTGCTTCTTATAACCTGACTCCATTTCCCAATCCTTCAAAATCACTCTCCAGAATTCTCCACTCAGTCTATGTCCCCAGAGAGCTGACCAACATAGGCTACACCAACTCTTTTCTTGTACTTGGCTTCTGAATGGACACACCCAGTGGGAATCACAGAAGACTGGAGAGGTCCTTCAGTCTCCCTCACTGTGGGGTCTCTATGGGGTTGGATTTTTCTAGACCAAAGGTCTTAGCTTCTCTCAGGTGGGCTCTTTATGCAATTCTCTCTCATTCTCTGGTCTCTCCTCTTGTTCCTTCAGGGAAGAAAGAATGTCTGCTGTAATTCTCCCTTCTAGTCCCTTATGTCACTCTCCTCGGCTTTCCCATATAGTCCTGTCTCAGTAAAATCCCTAAGCTCCCATCTTCTGAAATATTCTTTCTGAACTATCTTACATCAACCAAAAGGAGGTTCTCCTTTGAGCATGCTGTTACTTCATACAGTAGTGGCAGTTTATCAGACACAGATGCCTGGAGGCGTGGTATTTATCATCATTTTAGAGTTATGGTCACTTCATCCTGAAAATTTCAGTTTTAAGGTTATGCCACAGAAACAAACCACTTTATATTCCACGGGCAGTTGCATTACCTGCAGTGCTTCCCCTCCATCAGTTCTCACCTGGGGAAACAAAACAAAGTCTGAATAAGTCCAACTAGTGCAGCTAACTTGGCAAGGAAAAAGTCACAAAGCCATGATGCGTGGTCAGCATTACTGGATCACCAGCAATATTTCAGTCCAGAACTCTTTCCAGAAATCTTACTGTTTCCTATTTATTATCTCTTTTACTCATGGAGTTTTCCTCTTCTCAACCTCCAATACATCCTCCTCCTTCTCACATTTAAGAAACAAAATGAACTCCTCTTACGTCTCTACCTTAGTCAGTCAACTTGCACCTTCACTCATTTCCTCGGCCTTTAATCTTGCTACTGTAAACCACCGATTCTCATCCTCAATCACACTGCCTTTTAAAGATTTCTGGGTTCCAATTTCTTCACATCCTGGTCACCACTTGTTATTGTCCATCTTTTTAATTTTTGCATGCCAGCAGATGTGAAGTGATATCTCATTGTGGTTTGAGTTGCAATATCATTAGCCTAACGACTGATGATACTGGGCCATTTTTCCTGTGTCTGACACCCATTTGTATGACTTCTGAAATATGTCTGCAGATCCTTTGCCCATTTTTAAATTGGGTTAGTTTTCTTTATTGCAGTGTAAGATTTTTTTAATATATATATTCTAGATATTAGATCCTTATCTGAGATATGATTTGCAAATATTTTCTCTTTTTCCATGGTGTTTTTTCCCCCCTCACTTTCTTGATAGGGAACTTGAAAGCACAAAAAGTTTTTAATTTTGATGACATACATTTTTAAAATTTTGATGACATGCAATTTATCTATTTTTTTTTCTTTCTTGTGCTTGTATTTTTTTTTTTAAGAAATTGTTGCCTAATTCAAAGCATAGAATTTAAGGCCTATGATCTTTTGTAGTAGTTTTATGATTTTAGTTCTTACATTTAGGTCTTTGATTCATTTTGAGTTCATTTTTGTATATGATGTGTGTTAGGGATTCAACTTCATTCTTTTGTATGTGGATGTGTAGTTGTCCCAGAACAATTTGTTGAAGACTGTTCTTTCCCTACTAAATTGTCTTGGCCTACTTGTTGAGACTCAGTTAGTTACAGATATCTGGGCTTTCAATTTTATTCCATTGATCTCTATGGCTGTCCTTATACTAGTATCATAATTGCAATTCCAAAACCATAAAGTGAACTGTATTGAAGACATTCTTATTACCAAATTACTTGATAATTCAAGAGACATCAGTCTGGATTTTCTTTCATACCTTTTTGAAAAAGAAGCCTTTGCATCAAAGTCTTCCATCTAAAAATAACTAAATTACATGCATGCATATTTAGGGTTGATTTCCTTTAGGATTCACTGGTTTGATTTCCTTGTTGTCCAAGGAACTCTCAGGCACCACAATTCAAAAGCATCAGTTCTTCAGTGCTCAGCCTACTTTATGGTCCAATTCTCACATTCATACATGACTACTGGAAAAACCATAGTGTTGACTCTACAAACCTTTGTTGGAAAAGTGATTATCTCTGCTGTTTAGTAAGCTGTCTGATTCCTAAGACGTCAGCGTTCACTCTTGCAATCTCCTGCTTAACCACATACAATCTACCTGGATTTATGGACTAAACATTCCAGGTTCTTATTCAATATTGTTCTTTATAGCATCAGACTTTACTTTCAATACTAGACACATTCACACATCCAGGGGTCGTTTCAACTTTGGCCCAGTCGCTTCATTCTTGCTGGAGCTATTAGTAATTGCCCTCCACTCTTCCCCAGTAACATACTGGACACTTTCCAACCTGGGGGGTGGGGGTGGGGCACTCATCTTACAGCATCATATCTTGTTGCATTTTCTTTCTGTTCATGGAGTTCTCCAGGCAAGAATACTGGAGTGGATTCCATTTCCTACTCCAGCAGACCACGTTTTATCAGAACTCTTCCCTATGATCCGTCTTTCTTAGGTGGCCCAGCACAGCATGGCTCATAGCTTCACTGAGTTACGCAAACACCTTCACCACAACAAGGAAGGCTGTGATCCATGAAGGGGCCACATATTGTATGATTCCATTTATATGAAATGTCCAGAATAAGCAAATCTACAGATACAGAGCAGAAGTCAGGGACTAGAGGGTGATTGTTAATGAGAATGGGGTTTCTTTGGGAAAATGTTCTGGAATTAGACAGTGGTCATGGTTACACACTCTGTAAATACCCTTAATTGTACACTTTAAAAGGGTGAATTTTATGATGCATGAATTATATTTTAATTAAAATAAGAAGCATAAAAATAAATAAAGATTTCTGAGTTTATTTTCATTTATGAAATTATTGAGAGTGGGGTGATACTAGTTAAAGGCAAATTTGGAAGGAGGGCTGCAAGATGTGTGTTGTTGTTCAATTGCTAAATTGTGTCAGATTCTTTGCCACCCCATGGACTGCAGCACATTAGACTTCCCTGTCCTTCACCATCTCCCTGAACTTGATCAAACTCATACTCATTGTTGGTGATGCCATCCAATCATCTTGTCCTCTGCACCCTCTTATTCTCCTGCTCTCAGTTTTTCCCAGTATCAGGATCTTTTCCAATAAATTGGCTCTTTGCATCTGGTGCCCAAAGTATTGAAGGTCACTTTCAGCTTCAGTATCAGTCCTTCTAATGGTTATTCAGGGTCAATTCCCTTTATGATTGACTTGTTTGATCTCCT
This sequence comes from Bos mutus, assembly GCF_027580195.1. NCBI lineage: Eukaryota > Metazoa > Chordata > Mammalia > Artiodactyla > Bovidae > Bos > Bos mutus. Next base: position 80,734,501 of record NC_091622.1, on the reverse strand, counting down.
TGTTGTCCAAGAGACTCTCAAGAGTCTTCTCCAACACCACAGCTCGATTTTCTTTTAATTGGTTGGTGGTGAGATAAGAGGATGGTGTTCCAGGAATCTCAAGCAGCAACCTTATTGTCTGACCAGTCTGGGGTCCAGCACTTGTGCTCAGCATGAAGTTATCCTCCTCCACATGTATGGGGCCCTTTGTTCCTATAAAAGAACTGAGATATGTATCAGATTGTTACCTATATGCCTTAAAGAGGAATCAGGACCCCATCTCTACACTATTGTTTCTTGCCTGTTCTTGCTTTGTTTCTGCATTACCTCGCTCCTCTAACAACTGCCCTTTGGAACTCAGGGAAGGTCTAGAAGGCTAAAGCCTTTCTCCAACAAACAAGAAACAGGGGACACAGAAAGGCATTTGTACTGTGAGGGCCTCCCAGGGTCCTGCTTGATTTCAGTATTCCCATTTCTTTGATACTTATCAATATGGAGAGAAACAGGTGTGGGAAAAGAAAGGGAATAATGTTTTAGATAGAGGTTAATCATAAGCTTGGCAGAGGAATTCGATTTTAGGGAGACTTGGTTTCATTATCAGTTTTATTCATTCTACTTTACAGTAAAACATCAAGTGTTTTTCACTATTCATTTTTTCTTAATTCTTTCATCTTTTCCCCTCTTGAATCCTGTTCGTTTGGGCATTTCTGCCCCTACTATGCCCAAATATCTCTTGTTAAGAACAACAGCACCTTTTCACTGCTAAATCCAGGGTTTTTACCTTTTCTTTTCTTTTTACAGGACTGTCACAGATTTTAACTTAATTATTTAATTGTGTAGGCTTTTGTTGTTTGTTCGTTTTTAAACTGATACATGCTGTAGTGCCCTAGGGATCATTCCTCAGACATCTTATCTTCCCATAGTAATTTTATTTAATCTTATAATCTTAATTATGATCTCTATGAATTTGATTGGCAGAGGTTGAGATGGCTAGATAGCATCACCAATTCAATGGAGATGAACTTGGACAGGGGGGTCCGGCATGCTAAAGTCCAGGGGGATGAAGAGACTTGGACACAACTTAGCATCTGAACAACAATAAAATGCATATGATACCAAATTTATTGTTTTCACTTGGGCCTTTTCCCTCACCCAAAGACTTGCTGTCCAACCAATTATTAAATACCTATATTTGAAGTCTAACAGGCACCCCAAACATTGATATGTATCCAAGTCAGAACTTTTAATTCATACCCCAAATCTGTCCCTCATCTACTCTTCTTCAGCTCAAATAATTGCAACTCTCTCCTTCCATTCAGGATAAGAACCTGGGGTCATCCTTAATCCCTTTCTCTCACTCTCTGTATTGATTCCATTGGTATTTTCTATTGATGGAATCAGTAGAAATCTTTGAAATCTATGTTCAAAATATACCCAGAGTCCAATGACTTTTTGCTACTTAAGCCATTCTTTGCTCAGAGTTGGCTTCACTTAACTAAAGACTCCTAACTAGTCTTTCTCTTTCCAACTTTGTACCCTTTTGTCTATTTTTAACACACCATATAGACTGGATTTTTTAGAAAGTAGTTCAGATTATGTCATTCCATATACTTTCAATCTCACTGAGAGTAAATTTCAAGATTGTTACAAAGCTTGCATGAACTGGCCCTCTGCTTACAACCTAAAATCATCTATATCCACTGCCTTCTGGCTTATCATTGCTTCAGCCCAGCTGACTTATTTCAATCTCCCAAATTCCTCAAGCATGATCTTGCTTCAGGGCATTTATGCATAGTGTTCTCTGCTTAGTAGGCCAGTTCACTTTAGTTAAGTCACTTAGTCATATCTTACTCTTTGCAACCCCATTGCCTGCAGTATGACAGATTTTCCTTCCATCACCAACTCCCAGAGCTTACTCAAACTCCTGTCCATTGAGTTGGTGATGCCATCCAACCATCTCATCCTCTGTTGTCCCTTTCTACTCCTGTCTTCAATCTTTCCCAGTATCAAGGTCTTTTCAAATGAGTCAGTTCTTCACATCAGGTGGCCAAAGTATTGCAGTTTTAGCTTCAGCATCTGTCCTTTTAAAAAATACTAATATTTAGGAAATATTTCATTTAGGATTGACTGGTTTGAACTCCTTGCAGTCCAAGGGACTCTCAAGAGTCTTCTCCAACACCACAGTTCAGAAGCATCAAAAATATGGGCTTAGCTTTCTTTATAATTCAACTCTCACATCCATACATAAATACTGGAAAAACCAAAGATTTGACTAGATGGACCTTTGGAGGCAAAGTAACGTCTCTGCTTTTTAATATGTTCGCTCAGTCGTGTCCGACTCTTTGTGACTCCATGGACTGTAACGCACCAGGCTTCTCTGTCCATGGGATTCTCCAGGCAAGAAAACTGGAGTGGGTTGCCATTTCCTTCTCCGGAGGATCTTCCTGACCCAAGGACAGAACCCAGGTCTCCCACATTGCAGGCAGATGCTGTAACCTCTGAGCCGCCAGGGAAGCTGCCAGGGAAGCTATAAGGGCTTCCCTTGTAGCTCAGTTGGTAAAGAATCTGCCTGCAATATAGGAGACCCAGGTTCGATCCCTGAGTTGGGAAGATCCCCTGGAGAAGGAAATGGCAACCCACTCCAGGATCCTTGCTTGGAAAATCTCATGGACAGAGGAGTCTGGTGGGCTTCAGTTTGGGGTCGCAAAGAGTCAGGCACGACTGAGTAACTAACACTTTTAATATGCTATCGAGGTTGATCATAGCTTTTTTTCCAAGGAGCAAGCCTCTTTTAATTTCATGGCTGCAGTCACCATCTGCAGTGATTTTGGAGCTGGAAAATATAAAGTTTGTCACTGTTTCCATTGTTTCCACATCTATTTGCCATGAAGTGATGGGACCAGATGCCATGATCTAAGTTTTCTGAATGTTGAGCTTTAAGCCAACTGTTTCACTCTCCTCTTTCACTTTCATCAAGAGGCTCTTTAGTTCTTCATTTTCTGCCATAAGGATGGTGTCATCTGCATATCTGAGGTTATTGATATTTTTTCTGGCAATCTGGATTCCAGCTTGTGCTTCATCCACTCCACCATTTCACATGATGTACTCTGCATATAAGTTAAATAAGCAGGTGACAATATACAGCCTTGACATACACCTTTACCTATTTGGAACCAGTCTATTGTTCCATGTCCAGTTCTAATTGCTGCTTCTTGACCTGCATACACATTTCTCAGGAGGCAGGTAAGGTGGTATGGTACTTGTATCTCTTTATGAATTTTCCATAGTTTGTTGTGATCCATACAGTCAAAGGCTTTGGCATAGTCAGTAAAGAAGAAATAGATGTTTTTCTGGAATTTTCTCGCTCTTTTGATTATCCAACAGATGTGGGCAATTTGATCTCTGGTTCTTCTGCCTTTTCTAAAATTAGCTTGAACATCTGGAATTTCATGTTTCATGTTCTGTTAAAGCCTGGCTTGGAAAATTTGAGCTTTATTAGTGTGTGAGATGAGTGCAATTGTGTGGTAGATTGAGGATTCTTTGGCATTGACTTTTTTAGGGAATGAAATGAAAACTGACCTTTTCCAGTCCTGTGGCCACTGCTGAGTTTTCCAAATTTGCTGGCATGTTGAGTGCAACAGTTTCACAGAATCATCTTTTAGGATTTGAAATAGCTCAACTGGAATTCCATCACCTCCACTAGCTTTGTTCATAGTAATGTTTCCTAAGGCCCATTTGCAAAGGAGAAAAGGAAAGATATAAGCATCTGAATGCAGAGATCCAAAGAATAGCAATGAAAGATAAGAAAGACTTCTTCAGCGATCAATGCAAAAAAATAGAGGAAAACAACAGAATGGAAAAGACTAGAGATCTGTTCATGAAAATTAGAGATACCAAGGGAACATTTCATGCAAAGATGGGCTCAATGAAAACTGAAATGGTATGGACCTAACAGAAGCAGAAGATATTAAGAAGAGATGGCAAGAATACACAGAAGAACTGTAAAAAAGTTCTTCATGACCCAGATAATCACCATGGTGTGATCACTCACCTAGAGCCAGACATCCTGGAATGTGAAGCCAAGTGGGCCTTAGAAAGCATCACTACAAACAAAGCTAGTGGAGGTGATGAAATTCCAATTAAGCTATTTCAAATGCTGAAAGATGATGCTGTGAAAGTGCTGCACTCAATATGCCAGCAAATTTGGAAAACTCAGCAGTTGCTACAGGACTGGAAAAGATCAGTTTTCATTCCTATCCCAAAGAAAGGCATTGCCAAAGAATGTACAAACTACCGCACAATTGCACTCATTTCAGACTCTAGTAAAGTAATGCTCAAAATTCTCCAAGCCAGGCTTCAGCAATACATGAACCGTGAACTTCCAGATGTTCAAGCTGGTTTTAGAAAAGGCAGAGGAACCAGAGATCAAAATGCCAACATCCTCTGGATCATGGAAAAAGCAAGAAAGTTCCAGAAAAATATCTATTTCTGCTTTATTGATTATGCCAAAGCCTTTGACTGTGTGGATCACAATAAACTGTGGAAAGTTTTGAAAGAGCTGGGAATACCAGACCACCTGACCTCCCTCTTGAAAAACCTATATGCATGTCAGGAAGCAACAGTTAGACTGGACATGGAACAACAGACTGGTTCCAAAGTGGAAAAGGAGTAAATCAAGGCTGTATATTGTCATGCTGCTTATTTAACTTATATGCAGAGTACATCATGAGAAACACTAGGCTGGAAGAAGCACAAGCTGGAATCAGGATTGCTGGGAGGAATATTAATAACTTCAGATATGCAGATGACAGCACCCTTATGGCAGAAAATGAAGAGGAACTCAAAAGCCTCTGGATGAAAGTGAAAGAGGAGAGTGAAAAAGTTGGCTTAAAGCTCAAATTTCAGAAAACTAAGGTCATGGCATCTGGTCCTATCACTTTATGCGAAATAGATGGGAAAACAGTGGAAACAGTGTCAGACTTTGTTTTGTTGAGCTCAAAAATCACTACAGATGGTGACTGCAGCCATGAAATTAAAAGACGATTACTCCTTGGAAGAAAAGTTATGACCAACCTAGATAGCATATTAAAGGGCAGAGACATTACTTTGCCAACAAAGGTCCATCTAGTCAAGGCTATCATTTTCCCAGTGGTCATGTATGGATGTGAGTGTTGGACTGTGAAGAAAGCTGAGTGCTGAAGAATTGATGCTTTTGAACTGTGGTGTTAGAGAAGACTCTTGAGAGTCCCTTGGACTGCAAGGAGGTGTATCCAGTCCATTCTAAAGGAGATGAGTCCTGGGTATTCACTGGAAGGACTGATACTAAAGCTGAAACTCCAAATACTTTGGCCACCTCATGCGAAGAGTTGACCCATTTGAAAAAACCTGATGCTGGGAGGGATTGGGGGCAGGAGGAGAAGGGGATGACAGAGGATGAGATGGCTGGATGCATCACCGCCTCGATGCACATGAGTTTGGGTGAACTCCGGGTGTTGCTGATGTACAGGGAGGCCTGGCATGCTGCCATTCATGGGATCGCAAAGAGTCAGACACAACTGAGCAACTGAACTGAACTGAACTGAACTGAAGGCCCACTTGACATCACGTTCCAGGATGTGTGGCTCTAGGTGAGTGATACACCTTCGTGTTTATCTGGATCATGAAAATCTTTTTTGTATAGTTCTTCTGTGTATTCTTGCCACCTCTTCCTACTATCTTTTGCTTCTGTTAGGTCCATACTATAACCATTTCTGTCCTTTATTATGCCCATCTTTGCATGAAATGTTCCCTTGGTATCTCTGATTTTCTTGAAGAGATCTCTAGTCTTTCCCATTCTTGTTTTTCTCTATTTCTTTGCTTTGATCACTGAGGAAGGCTTTCTTATCTCTCCTTGCTATTCTTTGGAACTCTGCATTCAAATGGGTATATCTTTCCTTTTCCCCTTTGCCTTTTGCTTCTCTTCTTTTCACAGCTATTTGTAAGGCCTCTTCAGACAACCATTTTTGCCTTTTTGTATCTTTTTCTTGGGGATGGTCTTGATCACTGCCTCCTGTACAATTTCATGAACCTCTGTCCATAATTCTTCAGGCACCCTGCCTATCAGATCTAATCCCTTGAATCTATTTCTCACTTCCTCTGTATAATCATAAAGTGAATTCGCTCAGTTGTGTCTGACTCTTCGAGACCCCATGGACTGCAGCCCACCAGGCTCCTCCGTCCATGGGATTTTCCAGGCAAGAGTACTGGAGTGGGGTGCCATTGCCTTCTCCAAAAAGGATTTGATTTATGTCATACCTGAATGGTGTAGTGGTTTTCCCTACTTTCTTCAATTTAAGTCTGAATTTGGCAATAAGAATTTCATGATCTGAGCCACAGTCAGCTCCTGGTCTTGTTTTTGCTGACTGTATAGAGCTTCTTCATTTTTGGCTGCAAAGAATATACTCATTCTGATATCAGTATTGACCATCTTGTGATGTCCATGTGTAGAGACTTCTCTTGTGTTGTTAGAAGAGGGTGTTTGCTATGACCAGTGTGTTCTCTTGGCACAACTCTATTAGCCTTTGCTCTGCTTCATTCTGTACTCCAAGGCCAAATTTGCCTGTTACTCCAGGTATTTCTTGACTTCCTACTTTTGCATTCCAGTCCCTTATAATGAAAAGGACATCATTTTGGGGTGTTAGTTCTAGAAGGCCTTGTAGCTTTTCATCAGATTCTTCAACTTCAACTTCTTCAGCATTACTGGTAAGGATATAGACTTGGATTACCGTAATATTGAATGGTTTGCCTTGGAAATGAACAGAGATCATTCTGTTATTTATGAGATTGCTTCCAAGTACTGCACTTCAGACTCTTTTGTTGACTATGATGTCTACTTTATTTCTTCTAAGGGATTCTTGCTCACAGTAGTAGATATAATGGTCATCTGAGTTAAATTCACCCATTCCAATCCATTTTAGTTTGCTGATTCTTAAAATATCAACTTTCACTCTTGCCATCTCCTGTATGACCACTTCCAATTTGCCTTGATTCATGAACTTAACATTCCAGGTTCCTGTGCAATATTGCTCTTTATATTATCAGACTTTACTTCCATCACCAGTCACATCCACAGCTGGGTGTTGTTTTTGCTTTGGCTCCCTCTCTTCATTCTTTCTGGAGTTATTTCTTCACTCATCTCTAGTAGCAGCTTAGTAGGTCACTACCCTTCTATCTAGAGAATGTTCTCTGTGGTTGGGTATGTCACTTTGATAGAAAATCATTCCCCAATCACTCTAGATAAAAAAGCAGTAATCCTTTCTAGTCCTCTGATTTGGTTTTTGTGTGTTCTTGTAATCATGTGACCTTTTCTGTATTTATTAATACTTATTTGTTCATTAGCCCTTTCTTTCTTTAGAATGAATGCCCTGTTTGGGTAAGGGGGTACTGCATGGTCAGGCCACTCAAAATGTCTGTGTTCTTGCTCTCTGTCCATACCCTGCTGACCAGTGCCTGCTTTACCTACACCCTACTCACATGACTGATCTTCCTACATACTTGCCCCAGGCCCCAGATAATGACTGTTATAACTTTAGATTAGAACTCTCCACAGTGCTTATCAAAGGGATGGGTGTGGAGATGCCCCCTGCTGGTTTCCCTGATAACTGATGAGCAAATCTAATGTCAATTCCCACTCTAATTGTCAAGCTCCCCCTTCTGTCACTTTGTCTTGCCCACTGTCTGCTGCACATGGTGGGGTGTCACTGTAGGGTCTTGCTTCAGACATGTAAGATCCCCTCTTGTCATCCTTTAAACTATTAACATTTATCTCTATTGCTGACTCCAGGCTCTTTCTTTGAACTCGAGGCTGTGCAAGCACAAGTCTTGCAGGCCTGCAAGGTGTAGCCCAACAGGGTACCTTAATATAATAGTTTCCACAAAGACTTATCAAATGAAAAGAGTAATCTAAATTAATAATTTTTTTAATCTTCTTGTGTTTAAAATTTATCTTTATTATTTTAAGCTTGTTAATTAACCAGCATATCCTCTTTGCTTTCTAATTCTTAAACTGATAAAAAAGGATTTTTCTTATTTGATAAAGACCTGTGAAATCAAAGTCTGAATTAAGAACATTTTATCAAAATTTTTAAGATTTTCTCAGCCTTTAAATTTTTAGATATATGATAATTTCAGACTCACCTACAGAGAAAATAAGCACTCACCTAGATTCTGAAGTTCATTCCAAACAAATAGAATGAAAGAAATGCCAAGGGCTATTAGAAAAGATCCCCTAGCCACTAATGGCCTCAGGCTATAAGATGAAGGGTATGACATTCAACATTAGAGTGCCCGTTAAAATTGATTATTTTTTGACATATTCCATGCTTACAGCAGTAACTGAAAGAACTCCATAAATGGCTAATAAGTGGATTCAAGGAGCTTTGGAAATACAATGAACACGTGGAAGAATGATCATGATAATTATATACGTTTATTGTATTAACTTGTGTATATTACCTTAGAGGCATTTTAAAACTTGAAATGAACTTCTAACCCCTACTTACCTATGACTTTGGGTAAATTACTAAAAATTTCTGAGCTTATATTTCCTAATTTGCACAATGGTGATAGTAACAAACCTACCTCACTTGGTTGTTGTGAGGAATAAATGACTTAATACATATAAAATACTTTGAACAACATTTATGTAGGGGAAGAAAAAGTTTCTTTCAACCCTCTTAAGGGTTCCTGGCTGCGTCTGAAAATTAAAGTGACAAAGGCATTAATATGAGAAAAGTAGACAAATTTCATTGAGTTTTTACATGTACATGGGGGCCTTCACAAGAGAATGAAAACCTTAAGAAGTGACTAGTTGTTTTTCAGTCACTCAGTCCTGTCCAACTCTTTGTGACCCCATGGACTGCAGCACATCAGGCTTCCCTGTCCTTCACCATCTCCCAGAGCTGCTCAAACTCATGTCCATTGAGTTGGTGATGTCATCCAACCAACTCATCCTCTGTCATCCCCTTCTCCTCTTGCCTTCAATCTTTCCCAGCATCAAGGTCTTTTCAAATGAGTCAGTTCTTCAATTTAGGTGGCCAAAGTATTGAGCTTCAGCTTTAGCATCAGTCCTTCCAATGAATATTCAGCACTGATTTCCTTTAGGATTGACTGTTTTGATCTCCTTACAATCCAAGGGACTCTGAAGACTCTTCTTCAACACCACAGTTCAAAAGCATCAATTCTTCAGTGTTCACCCTTCTTTATGGTTCAAAAAGTGACTAGAGGAGACAATAAATAAATAAATTTGTGAATAATTGACAAGACAAAGGGGTTTGGGCTAGGGATGGTGAAATTAGGGTTAGGTGGCACCCCACTCCAGTACTCTTGCCTGGAAAATCCCGTGGACGGCGGAGCCTGGTAGGCTGCAGTCCATGGGGTTGCTAAGAGTCGGACACGACTGAGCAACTTCCCTTTCACTTTTCACTTTCACACATTGGAGAAGGAAATAGCAAACCACTCCAGTACTCTTGCCTGGAGAATCCCAGGGACGGGGCAGCCTGGTGGGATTGCACAGAGTCGGACACGACTGAAGCAACTTAGCAGCAGCAGCAGTCCTTATCTTCCTTAAGTAGGAAGAAATAGGTTAGTTTAACAAAATTTGCTTGAAGATTCCTCTGGTGCCATCTCTGGACAATAGGGGATATATCCAGTAAAAGGAAAATATATTTCTTGCCTTTAGGCAGAAAAGGGGGGCTTTTTCTGTGTTTACTCCTTGCTCACTCTGCTTAAAAGAATTTTTACAACAAAAAGGCATATTTGGGGGGAACATATTCTGGTTTCCTTCATCTAGTATATAATGTTAGCAACATGAATTATGAGGTTGGTACAAACATAATTTGGTTTCAAACCATTATATTAAATCATTATAACTAGGCTCAAGCACATCTTTATCAATCAGAATAGGAACCATTACAATCACCACATCTTTGCTGAAAAATATGTTTATTCCTGTGGCATAAAAAAATCTACGCTTTGGGATTCAACAAACACTTGGAAAGCACTTTCTTTCTCCTGCTGGTTGTGGAAGCATTTTCCTTGTAAAAAGTTGTTGAGATGCTTAAAGTGGTAGTAGTCGGTTGGTGACAAATCAGATGAATATGGTGAATGAGGCCAAACTTCGTAGCCCAATTCATTCAACTTCTGAAGTATTGGTTGTGTGATGTGCAGTTGGGTGTTGTCATGGAGAAGAATTGGGCCCATTCTGTTGACCAATGCCATCTGCAGGCATTGCAGTTTTCTGTGCATATCATTGATTTGTTGAGGATACTTCTTAGATATATTGGGTTCGTTGGGGTTCAGAAAGCTGTAGTGGATCAGCAGACCACCAGACAGTGACCATGACCTTTTTTGGGTGCAAGTTTGGCTTTGGGAAGTGCTTTGGAGCTTCTTCTCAGTCCAACCAGTGAGCTGGTTATTGCCAGTTGTCTCACCCACTTTTCACTGCACATCACAATCTGATCAAGAAATAGTTTATTGTTGTTGCATAGAATAAGAGAAGATGGCATTTCAAAAGGATGATTTTTTTATTTTAGGTCAGCTCATGAGGCAACCATTTATCAAACTTTTTCACCTTTCCAATTTGCTTCAAATGCCAAATGGGAAGCAAATCCCATCTGCTTCAAATGGGATCTTGAGATCCCATCTCAAGAGATGGGTCTAACATTCACACTGTCTGATGAATGAAAGCTCTAAGGTATGAAAGGGCCAGGCTCAGATGGAATCTGACAGTAAATGCTGTTCCTGTCAGTCAGAATGGTCAGTGTTGAGTTCTTCAGCAACTTCTTGTATAATTATAAGAGGATCAGTTTCAATGATGACTCAACTGGTCGTTTTCAACTTCTGATGGCTGGCCACTATGCTCCTCATCTTCAAGGCTCTTGTCTCCTTTTCAAAACTTCTTGACCCACCACTGCACTATACCTTCGATAGCAGTTTCTAGGCCAAATGCATTATTGATCTTGCAAGTTGCCTCCGCTGTTCTATGGCCCATTTTGAACTGGAATAAGAAAATTGTTCAAATTTGCTTTTGTCTAACATCGTTTACATAGTCTAAAATTTAAAAATAAACAAGTAATAAACCATTAGCGGAAAAAAAACATAAAATGAGAAATGTACATTAAAATGAGGTATAACATAACCACATTTATTTAAGAATGTATTCCAATATCAAAGGCAAATTTCAGCAATGTAAAAACCGCAATTATTTTTGCACCAACCTAAAATCTTCGTTCTTTTTCTTCAATTTATCTTCATGTTTAGCAGTTTGAAAGATTAAAAATTAATTTTAAGATTTATTTGTCTAAATATTTCCTTTTTAAATTTAAGGGAAATAAAATCTGCAAGATTTAAGTATATTTGAATCTAGTATTTTATTTTTGAAACTAATATGCTGGAGTTCTCTAAATATTTAGATTTTGTGAAAATCCTTTTTCCTTCTTCAGAAATAAAAAAAAAATGAATAATGCACAATTCAGAGAAATAACACTATCTTAAAAAACTGTGGTTCTCAATGAAATAAAGATCAAGCTTCTAGTCAGGCTATTGCTTTAATTCCTGTGCTGGTATCCATTGTAGTTCACTTGCAAAAGCCTAAGTACATCACTAGACAGAATGCTTCACTAGTATTATTTGAGAGATCTCATCTCAAGAGATGGGTCTAACATTCACAGGCTGGTGAATGAAAGGTCTAAGACGTGAAAAGGCCAGGCTTAGATGGAATCTGACAGTAAATGCTGTTCCTGTCAGTCAGACCCAACCAGCCAGTGAGGCTTTGGCGATCTTGATATAATTAAGCTTCATGCTTAGCATAAGAGATGGATTTAATCAGCCATATGATTCACATTATATGTCAAGTGATCAAAAGTTGACACAGGGCACACAAATGCCTCTTCTCATTCTGAAGATCATCGTTTAGATAGCATAAAATAACAAAAAAGATAATCTGTAAAGAATGGCCTCCCTTTATCTTTTTTAGATTCTCCTGTTTTCAAATGCAATATCTCATACATGTTCTCACACAAGTGACTTCTAGCTGTGAAAATTTCCCATGGGGGTTAAATAACAAATTGACACTAGTTTGGGTAAAGGTTTCCTAATTAGCTGATCAAGGCTGTCAGGCCATGAGAGGAAGCAAACCACCATGATATTCTTAAGACTTAACACATTCCTCCCTCGTCATCTTCCACTCCTCCCTGCTAATTCTATCTGATTAGTTCAGAGGCCCTGAAATCAGTTTAGCTTTTGAAAGGAGGCTTTTGTAAGTTGCAGTCTTTCTTTCCTAAATATGTTTGTTGTCAGCAAGCCAAAAATACGTTTAGAATCTTCTCTAAGCTTCATCTGAGGAGGATCGAGGTTTATAATAAGGCTATTTGCATATAAATTATGCTTAGAATGTACAGAGAAGTGGAGTCTGAGAAATGCTATTATTTGGAAAGAAAATAGAGGGCAATCTCGGATATAAAACCATTTTTTAAAGTTCTGTGTAACTGGATGGTTTGTATATCTTGTGGTACAACCAGCTGCAAGTTCAGAGGGAAATTTTTGGCAAACTGCAATGCTCCCAGCCAAGAGCTTTTATGACATTTAATTGGAGATCAACATTCTGTGGGATTGTACACAAAGGAATCTGTGTGATATTAGAAAAGAAATTTCTCTGCCTAGTTTAACACTAGAAATATTTAAAACACTGTGGTGCTATTTAAATATGTCTGAAGCCTTACATGCAATTAAAAATATCAAAACTAGCAGAGCATCAACACAGCAAATATTCTATTCTCTTATGACAAATATTCTAATCATTACTGTACCAGCACTGCACAGCAGTGACATTCACAGGGACAGAAGATTTCTGACTATATACTTGGCTTTAAATGATCAGCGGTAATTTACTTCCAAGATCATGCTTGAAATGAACTCTATATAAAATATTTTTAAGTTATTTTGATGAAAAATTTTAACTGAAAAGAGAAAATTTTCCACCAGGCACTGAGAGAGCAACATTCCTAGACATGCAATCCCTAATCTGTTGTGGAATACTATCCATGATGAATTTGAGCCCATCCTTCTGCCCTTCTGTCCTCAGGCTACAAACCCCAAGAAATGTATGAATTGACTACTGCAAGATGCAGCTGTAAAACAAGAAGACTAGTTGAGTCATTTGTTTCTAAGAAAAAAGAAGACACCTTCAGGGCATAAAGACACTTTGCTAATGAGATAACACCCCGGCTAAATTAAAAACCTCGGCTAGCCTGAAGTCATTTAGATTTGTTCTTTGTTCATTTCTCTCTGTTCCCTCTTCTCTCTTCTCTCCAATCTGTCAGTGACATACCTGTATTTACATTCTTTTCATATAACAGTGAGACTTCACATGAGATGCAAAGCACTGAATGTTTTTAAGCTACAAAGAGTTATGTTTTGTCTTAATATAAAAGAAAACCTTTGCCAACAGATCTCTTCTTAGAAAGTATTTCCTGATGGACCAATTTTTCTAGAAGCCTCATTGACTCCAAAACAGACAACATGTGGGTTTCTCCTGCCTCACTTCATAAAGTTCGTGAGAACTGGATATGGTAGTCTGCCAGTGTGAGCCAAAGACTGAACGCAATTTCAGGGCTATGGATCTATCTAATCAGGTTAGATCAACAGGAGAGAATATGATTCAGATAGTTTTAGGATTCACTTCTAAAAAAGGATTTGTTTTTTAAATTGCATTAGGGGTTGTGGAATTTATGGATTTCACACCATTTCTTCTTTCACTTGAGGAGTTATTATTTTAATAACATGAGAATCTGAGAGGATAAAAATAGTTCACAAATTAATGAGTTATAACAAATAGCACCTGCTGTTTTTAATTTTCTAAGCACTCAAAGTTACTTAGTATAATTGAAGTCTCTTAAAGGCACCTGTCTTCTGTTCAAGTTCCCTTTTTTGATGGTACCTTACTTAAATGCAGTGCAGCAACTGTTTATTAAGTACATATTGTGTACAAAGCTCTGAGCTAGGTAATCAAGACGGTAAAAGCTAAGAAAAATGTATAATGTTAAGAAATTTCCTGCATGCATATCTATTTATGATGGCATTTAAGGCCTTGATTCATTAGTTACATTTTCCCTACCACACTCTATGCTGAATTTATTTATTTATTTTTTTAAGTTAAATTCTTTTAAATAACCAACCCCAACTTCACCTTGATTCTTGATTTAAAAAGGTTTGTCATTCACTCTGTAAATCATACTGATAGATCTCCTTGGTTATTGCAGTTCTTCCTTATAAAAATCAATACTTCTTCTATCTAGTGAATTTGATCCTTCCCAGAAGTATATTTGTTTCCAAATACTTTTATGCAGTTATGGATGATATTGTTTTTGTGGTTTGATTAACTATTGAGTAAACCAATGAATGACACCACCCTTATGGCAGAAAGTGAAGAACTAAAGAGCCTGTAGATGAAAGTGAAAAAGTTGGCTTAAAGTTCAACATTCAGAAAAAGATCATGGCATCCAGTCCCATCACTTCATGGCAAATAGATAGAAAAACAGTGGAAACAGTGGCTGACTATTTTTTGGGCTCCAAAATCACTGCAGATGGTGATTGCAGCCATGAAATTAAAAGATGCTTACTCCTTGGAAGGAAAGTTATGACCAACCTAGACAATATATTAAAAAGCAGAGACATCACTTTGTCAACAAAGGTCTGTTTATTCAAGGCTATGAATTTTCCAGTGGTCATGTATGGATGTGAGAGTTGGACTATAAAGAAAGCTGAGAGCTGAAGAATTGATGCTTTTGAGCTGTGGTATTGGAGAAGACTCTTGAGAGTCCCTTGGACTGCAAGGAGAGCCAACCAGTCCATCCTAAAGGAAATCAGCCCTGGGTGTTCATTGGAAGGACTGATATTGAAGTTGAAATGCCAATACTTTGGCCACCTGATGCAAAGAGCTGACTCATTTGAAAAGACCCTGATGCTGGGAAAGATTGAGGGCATGAGAAGAAGGGGACGACAGAGGATGAGATGTTTGGATGGCATCAACGACTCAATGGACATGGCTTTGGGTGAACTCTGGGCGTTGGTGATGGACAGGAGGCCTGGCGTGCTGCAATTAATGCGGTCGCAAAAAGTCAGACACGAATGAGCAACTGAACTGAAACCAATGAAACATGCAAAGGAAAAGCTCATTATTTCCATGAAAACTAAATTTAGAAAAAATATAATGAAACTGAGTACGTTAATTAAGTGAAATGGATAATACACATGTAAATCTGAGCCTATATTGCTTTACAAATGTCTATATTGCTTTCCTGGTGGCTCAGTCAGTAAAGAATCTGCCTGCAATGCAGGAGATCCAGGTTTGATTCCTTGGTCAGGAAGATCCCATGGAGAAGGAAATGGCAACCCACTCCAGTGTTCTTGCCTGGGAAATCTCATGGACAGAGGAGCCTGGTGGGCTGCAACCCATGGTGTTACAAGAGTCAGACACAAGATAGCAACTAAATCATCACCATCATATTGCTTTACAAATGCCTATATTGCTTTACAAATTCCAACTCTGTTCTAAAGAAAAAATTGGAGAGTGCAGATCATGAATTTGGGTATGATTTTATTAAAAACAAACAAAAAAAGTTAACATAGACTTTGTAGATCAGATGTTAAAGAATCTACCTGCATTGCAGGAGACCCCAGTTTGATTCCTGGGTCTGGAAGATCCCCTGGAGAAGTGATAGGCTATCCATTCTAGTATTCTTGGGCTTCCCTGTTGGCTCAGTCAGTAAAGAATCTGCCCACAATGTGGGAGACCTAGGTTCGATCCCTGGGTTGGGAAGATCCCCTGAAGGAAGGCATGGCAACCCAGTGCAGAATTCTTGCCTGGAGAATCTCCATGGAAAGAGGAGCTTGGTGGGCTTCATGGGGTCACAAAGAGTCTGACACTACTGAGCGATTAAGCATAGTTCATGGTCCCCATACTCTAAGAAAGTCTAGAATAAATGTATTTGCATACACTTGAAGTTCTACGTATGCTTAATGTAATATTAATGTACAATTAACTTTAATGTATGCATGTCTAAAATTTCTCAGTATAATTAATGGTAACTAACAAGATCCCAATAACTTAGGGTAAAGAATACTCCATGCTCTCATATCTTGATGTCTTTATATGGAATACATCAAGAGTGTTGTCTGTTCTTTTGGCTTGAAAGAGTCAAACTTTCTTTTTGTCCTGCCAGTTAAATTACTACTTGCCCATTCTTCTCCTTCCTCTTTTCTGTCTATACTTGACTAATTTATACATGTTTTTTGGTACCCACCTAAGACAGATGATGTTTATGTTAACTTGTTAACAGTAAATGTGTGTGTTTTTACATCCCATACACAGAAGATACCACTCAGCCATTTTTCTTTTTATTTAAAATTAAATTTTCTTCTATTAATTCAAATTACTAAGCCCAAAACTGTATTTTTCTTAAATGTTTATTTACACCTTATAAATATTACTCTTCTATTTATAAAACTAGCACACTTTAACTATTACTTTAATTGGCCTTTTGATTAACATCCATTCTAATATATAAACTTAGATA
The DNA here is from genome assembly GCF_027580195.1 of Bos mutus. Lineage (NCBI taxonomy): Eukaryota > Metazoa > Chordata > Mammalia > Artiodactyla > Bovidae > Bos > Bos mutus. The sequence goes on along the minus strand of NC_091622.1, from coordinate 80,717,909 downwards.
CATTTGCTAAAATTTTAAACTGCATTTACATATTTAATACACTTGATTTTCTTATTAAGTACACCAATAGATCTTCTCAAGTACTTAAGTAATACTTGTGAATCTGATAAATTAAACTTATAAATATCTTTACTACTAAGTTCATTTAAGTATTCCAGTAAAGTTTATAACCTGAGTAAAATTTCAGCTTATAATAACAATTACACGTATTATAGTATCATAAAGTACTTTGGAAAGAACTGTTACTCAGTTAAACCAAGTTCTCTCAAGAATATGTGATAATTCTGAATATGCACAGAATATTATTTTAACTACTTGAATGTAGTTTTTATGTGTTGAATTTATTTTATTATTTCTACATCAAAGTCTAAATCTTCCTGTGGGTAAAATACACAATTGTGTCACTCTGTATTAGGCAGCATAACACTCCTTCCCTAGATGTCCACACCACAATCTCTGGAAGCTGTACATGTTTATATTATGTGCAAAGTGATTTTTTTCAGATTAATTAAGATATGGACCTGGAGATGGAGAAGATTTCTTGGATTTTCTGCTCTAGCCTAGTCTAATCACACAAATCCCTAAAAGAAAGAACTTTTCCTATTCTTTTCAGAGAGAAATGTGGCAACTGAAGAAGTGCAGAGATGGAATGAGAAGGATTCAATTCACTCCTGTGGACTCTGAGGAAAATACAGGGGAGAAAGGAGCCAAAGACTGTGGGTGGCCTCTAGGAGATGGGAATGTACCTCAGCTGACAACCAATCTGAAAACACAATAAACAGAATTATGCCAACAAGCAAAAAGAGTAAGAAAATGGATTCTCTTTGAAAGCCTTCAGAAAGAAATGAAGTCCTTTTAATACTTTGACTTGAGTCTGGTGACACATGTACTGGAGTTCTAACCCACAGAATTATAAGATAATAAATCTGTACTGGTTAAGCCAGTAAGTTTTTGATAAGCAACATAAAACCAAGACAAGTAGCAAGCAAATTCTGAAGATAGTATCTCAGAGTATTTGCATATTTGCCAGAAATTTACATCAGGTTGTGAAAACTAAAATCACATTTTTTTTTTCAATTTCTCCCATAGTATTTGGTTAAGACTATTATCAGTAAGATTCCAAGCAGTGTGATGAAGCCAGCTTACCAGACTGACAGCCTTATAATCAAGAGTTTTGGCTCTAATCTGGAGAATGAATCCTAAGCCAAACCATCAGTGTCTATCTTAGAAAGCCACATGGATTTCTCCTTAGATTTATAAACTGAACTTTCTTCTTGGCAGAAGTTATTGTTCTAAGTGCAGTAGGACATATTAGTAAGTGTACATATTACTGCCTTGGGTCATGGAGAGGAAGTTAGAGCAAGTTTTATCATTCTTAACAACACAGGTCAGTGACTTGAGGATGTCCTGATTGCCTCCAAAGACCAGAATTGTGTCATTGATTACATTGAGTAAAATTAGGTACAGATTTAATATGATTTTTTCTAATTAAAGGATTCCTTTCCTTGGGATAACTGTCTCTTCTTAGAAACAGAAAATTAATGGACCATTTATCCCTCCAGGAAGCTTTTTTGAATGAATTAGTTTTCTGTGGCTCCTGTAATAAATTACCACAAATTTGGTCACTGGAAATACCAGAAATTTATTCTTTTAGAATTATGGAGGCCAGAAGTCCAAACTAGTTTAGCCACCAGATGTGAAGAGCTGCCTCTTTGGAAAAGACCCTGATACTAGGAAAAATTGAGGGCCTGAGGAAAAGGCGACAACAGAGAATGAGATGGTTGGATGGTATCATCAACTCAATGGACATGAGTTTGAACAAACTCCAGGAGATAGTGAAGGACAGGGAAGCCTGATGTTCTGGAGTCCACAGAGTGGCAAACAGTAGGACACAACTTAGCAAATAACAGAGCAACAACATGCTAGCACTCCCTCTCAGGCTCTAGGCAAGACCTGGTCCTTGCTTCCTTCAATTTTGGTGGCTCCAGGCTTTACTTTGCTTGTGGCTAAATCACTCTAATCTCTGACTCTGTGGTCACATTGCCTTCAACTTTTCAGTTTGTCAATTCTCCATCTGTCTTTCTTTTGTAAGAATATTATTCATTAGATTTGTCTCACCTGATAATCCAGGATAAACACGTCAGCTAAATATTCTTAACTAGGTTGCATCTACAAGGATGCTTTTTCCAAATAAAGTAATATTCACAGGTTCTAAGGATTAGTATGTACATTTTGGAGGCCACTATTCTGTTAAATACAACAAGTGACCAAGCATAGTTTCACTTTTGAGATTTCTCTACAGCCATTTGAAAGCTACAGGATTGGCTGTGATATTGCCTTGAACCACTGAAAGACTTCCTTTACCACCACCAAGATACAATCATCATGCTTCTCAGAGGCAAGTTAATTCTTGGCTTTCCACAAGAAGTACTCTTTAGGAGTGATACCCTGATGGGAAATTGTGATACCACTGTGGGGAACTGTTGACAATCATTTGTGATTTTCAGATTTGACTTACATCACTCAGGGAGTGCAAGTTCATGGCACCTTCAATGTGGTCTCTGGCTGGCTGGTGTGCCTTGGAGTCCTAATTCAGTTAGAATAATTACATTTAATGCATGCTTATGTCAAAACTGCTAAAAGGCAGTCAATACAACCTGTCTTGTTTGTCCAGTCATGGACTGGATGACATTTGCTCATCCATGGGATTACTGAGTGACAGCTACAGGAATGGGAGTGAGGCAGACATGCAAGGGTTTTGGCAGATATTTACATGGATGATACAGAAAGTGAGACCATCCTCTGTTGTGTCTAATAGATGTCCAGGCAAGATTAGGTGGACTGTCTGTCTAAATACTCAGAATGGGTGCCTAAGAATTACATGGCTCAGTTTCTGACAGGGTTCAGTAGCAAAATAATTACTTTTCAAAGGAGAAATTTCTGGTAGCTGTATCAGGGAGGCAACTATTAATATTAATAGTCCGAAGTTCTATGGAACACTTCAAGGTGAAGGATACCTCAGTTTCCTAGTTTAATTTAGTGTGGTAATCAACCCTAACTCTTTTTTTAATCACAATTCTTCTGTCCCCAAATGTATGAGATATTCCCTCATACTAACAATCTATTCTCCAGATCTCTGGACACCAACTGAGTGTCTTAGAATTTCATTCATTTCTGACACTAACTTTCTAGAATTAGCTTGGTACATGCGTACCTGCTCAATCATGTCTGGCTCTTTTGCAAATGCCAATCAGGTTCCAAACTTCTAGGACTTCTGACTGACCAGCTACAAATTTAGGCGATTTCCATATTCACCACCCAACTCCAGGTCTGATAATTTGTTAAAATGGTTTACAGAATTTAGGAAAAGCACTTTACTTAAGTCTAATGGTGAATTATAAAGAATATTATAAAGTATAGATGAACAGCCCGATGAAGACATATATAGGGTGAAGTTCAGAAGGTTCCTGAGAGTGGAAGCTTCTGTCCCATGGAGTTAGTATATGCCACTCTATGGCATATGGATACTTTCAACAACCCCAAAGCTCTTCCAACCTTACCAATTAGGTGCTTTAATGGATATTTCACCACATAGGCATGATTGCTTATTAACTTAATCTCCAGACCCTTTTTCCTCCTCAGAGATTGGAGAGAATGGAGCTAAAACTTTGAGGTGTCTAATCAAAGCTTAGTCTTTCCAGTAACAATCCCTTTCCTGAATTTATCTAGGGTCTCACCAAGAGTCACATCATTAGAACAAAAGAGGCTCCTATCACCCTGAAAATTCCTTGGGATTTTCTTTGTCAGAAAGAAAAGATGCTGCTGTCATCCTATCACTCAGGAAATTACACAGGTTTAGGAGGAAATGGCAACCCACACCAGTATTCTTACCTGGAGAATCCCATGGACATGGGAGCCTGGTGGGCTGCAGTCTATAGGGTCATAAAGAGTTGGACATGAATGAAGCTACTTAGCACAGCACAGTAGAAGCTCTCAGGACCCTGAAACAAAGATCAAATGTATATTTCATAATATGCCATTATCAGTCACAGGATTTGTAGTTCAAAATATTCTTTAGTGTTGTGAGACCACAAAGATAGTAGCATTTCTCTACATGAAGTGTTCCCCAGTTGGGATAATGTGCAAAATGAGGAAATCCATGCATTGTTGTTGTTGTTCAGTCGCTCAGTCATGTCTGACTCTTCGCGACCCCATGGACTTCAGCATGACAGGCTTATTCCCTGTCCATCACCGACTCCTGGAGCTTGCTCAAACTCATGTCCATCGAGTTGGGGATGTAATTCAACCATCTCATCCTCTGTCATCTTCTCCTCCTGCCTTTTATCTTTCCCATCATCCAGGTCTTTTCCAATGAGTCAGCTGTTGGCATCAGGTAGTCAAAGTATTGGTGATTCAGCTTTCAGCATCAGTCCTTTCAGTGAATATTCAGGACCAATTTGCTTTAGGATTGACTTGTTTGATCTCCTTGAAGTCCAAGGGACTCTCAAGAGTCTTCTCCAACACGACAGTTTGAAAGCATCAATTTTTCAGCATTCAGCGTTCTTTATAGTCCAACTCTCACATCCATACATGACTATTGGAAAAACCATAGCTTTAACTATACTGACCTTTGTTGGCAAAGTAATGTTTCCACTTTTTAATACACTGTCTAGATTTGTCATAACTTTTCTTACAAGGAGCAAGGGTTTTTTAATTTCATGGCTGCAGTCACAATCTACCATGAGTTTGGAGCCCAAGAAAATAAACAATATTTCCATTGTTTCCCCATCTGTTTGCCATGAATGGTATGGACCTAACAGAAGCAGAAGATATCAAGAAGAGGTGGCAAGAATACACAGAAGAACTGTACAAAAAAGATCTTCACGATCCAGATAATCACGGTGGTGTGATCACTCACCTACAGCCAGACATCTTGGAATGTTAAGTCAGGTGGGCCTTAGAAAGCATCACTATGAACAAAGCTAGGGGAGGTGATGGAATTTCAGTTGAGCTATTTCAAATCCTGAAGATGATGCTGTGAAAGTGCTGCACTCAATATGCCAGCAAATTTGGAAAACTCAGCAATGGCCACAGGACTGGAAAAGGTCAGTTTTCATTCCCATCCCAAAGAAAGGCAATGCTAAAGAATGCTCAAACTACTGCACAATTGCACTCATCTCACATGCTAGTAAAGTAATGCTCAAAATTCTCCAAGCCAGGCTTCAGCAATATGTGAATCATGAACTTCCTGATGTTCAAGCTGGTTTTAGAAAAGGCAGAGGAACCAGAGATCAAATTGCCAACATCCGCTGGATCATGAAAAAAGCAAGAGAGTTCCAGAACAACATCTATTTCTGCTTTATTGACTATGCCAAAGCCTTTGACTGTGTGGATCACAATAAACTGTGGGAAATTCTGAAAGAGATGGGAATACCAGACCACCTGATCTGCCTCTTGAGAAATCTGCCTGCAGGCCAGGAAGCAACAGTTAGAACTGGACATGGAACAACAGACTGGTTCCAAATAGGAAAAGGAGTACGTCAAGGCTGTATATTGTCACCCTGCTTATTTAACTTCTATGCAGAGTACATCATGATAAACACTAGGCTGGAAGAAGAACAAACTGGAATCAAGATTGCTGGGAGAAATATCAATCACCTCAGATATGCAGATGACACCACCCTTATGGCAGAAAGTGAAGAGGAACTAAAAAGTCTCTTGATGACAGTGAAAGAGGAGACTGAAAAAGTTGGCTTAAAGCTCAGCATTCAGAAAACGAAGATCATGGCATCTGGTCCCATCACTTCATGGGAAATAGATGGAGAAACAGTGGAAACAGTGTCAGACTTTATTTTTCTGGGCTCCAAAATCACTGCAGATGGTGACTGCAGCCATGAAATTAAAAGACGCCTACTCCTTGGAAGGAAGGTTATGTCCAACCTCTATAGCATATTCAAAAGCAGAGACATTACTTTGCCAACAAAGGTCTGTCTAGTCAAGGCTATCGTTTTTCCTGTGGTCATGTATGGATGTGAGAGTTGGACTGTGAAGAAGGCTGAGTGCCGAAGAATTGATGCTTTTGAACTGTGGTGTTGGAGAAGACTCTTGAGAGTCCCCTGGACTGCAAGGAGATCCAACCAGAAGGAGATCAACCCTGGGATTTCTTTGGAAGGAATGATGCTAAAGCTGAAACTCCAGTACTTTGGCCACCTCATGCAAAGAGTGACTCATTGGAAAAGACTCTGATGCTGGGAGGGATTGGGGGCAAGAGGAGAAGGGGACGACAGAGGATGAGATGGCTGAATGGCATCACTGACTCAATGGACGTGAGTCTGGGTGAACTCCGGGAGTTTGTGATGGACAGGGAGGCCTGGCGTGCTTCGATTCATGGGGTCGCAAAGAGTCCGACACGACTGAGCAACTGAACTTCACTGAACTGAATTGATGGGGCCAGTTGCCAACACCTTAGTTTTTTTTTTTTTTTTTTTTTTTCTCTAATTTTATTTTATTTTTAAACTTTACATAATTGTATTAGTTTTGCCAAACATCAAAATGAATCCGCCACAGGTATACATGTGTTCCCCATCCCGAACCCTCCTCCCTCCTCCCTCCCCCATACCATCCCTCTGGGCCGTCCCAGTGCACCAGCCCCAAGCATCCAGCATCATGCATCGAACCTGGACTGGCAACTCGTTTCCTACATGATATTTTACATGTTTCATTGCCATTCTCCCAAATCTTCCCACCCTCTCCCTCTCCCACAGAGTCCATAAGACTGTTCTATACATCAGTGTCTCTTTTGCTGTCTCGCACAATCGGGTTATTGTTACCATCTTTCTAAATTCCATATATATGCGTTAGTATACTGTATTTATGTTTTTCCTTCTGGCTTACTTCACTCTGTATAATAGGCTCCAGTTTCATCCACCTCATTAGAACTGATTCAAATGTATTCTTTTTAATGGCTGAGTAATACTCCATTGTGTATATGTACCACAGCTTTCTTATCCATTCATCTGCTGATGGACATCTAGGTTGCTTCCATGTCTTGGCTATTATAAACAGTGCTGCGATGAACATTGGGGTACACGTGTCTCTTTCCCTTCTGGTTTCCTCAGTGTGTATGCCCAGCAGTGGGGTTGCTGGATCATAAGGCAGTTCTATTTCCAGTTTTTAAGGAATCTCCACACTGTTCTCCATAGTGGCTGTACTAGTTTGCATTCCCACCAACAGTGTAAGAGGGTTCCCTTTTCTCCACACCCTCTCCAGCATTTATTATTTGTAGACTTTAGGATCGCAGCCATTCTGACTGGTGTGAAATGGTACCTCATAGTGGTTTTGATTTGCATTTCTCTGATAATGAGTGATGTTGAGCATCTTTTCATGTGTTTGTTAGCCATCTGTATGTCTTTTTTGGAGAAATGTCTATTTAGTTCTTTGGCCCATTTTTTGATTGGGTCGTTTATTTTTCTGGAGTTGAGCTGGAGGAGTTGCTTGTATATTTTTGAGATTAGTTGTTTGTCGGTTGCTTCATTTGCTATTATTTTCTCCCATTCTGAAGGCTGTCTTTTCACCTTGCTAATAGTTTCCTTTGATGTGCAGAAGCTTTTAAGGTTAATTAGGTCCCATTTGTTTATTTTTGCTTTTATTTCAATATTCTGGGAGGTGGGTCATAGAGGATCCTGCTGTGATGTATGTCAGAGAGTGTTTTGCCTATGTTCTCCTCTAGGAGTTTTATAGTTTCTGGTCTTACATTTAGATCTTTAATCCATTTTGAGTTTATTTTTGTGTATGGTGTTAGAAAGTGGTCCAGTTTCATTCTTTTTACAAGTGGTTGACCAGATTTCCCAGCACCACTTGTTAAAGAGATTGTCTTTAATCCATTGTATATTCTTGCCTCCTTTGTCAAAGATAAGGTGTCCATATGTGCGTGGATTTATCTCTGGGCTTTCTATTTTATTCCATTGATCAATATTTCTGTCTTTGTGCCAGTACCATACTGTCTTGATAACTGTGGCTTTGTAGTAGAGCCTGAAGTCAGGTAGGTTGATTCCTCCAGTTCCATTCTTCTTTCTCAGGATCGCTTTGGCTATTCGAGGTTTTTTGTATTTCCATACAAATTGTGAAATTATTTGTTCTAGCTCTGTGAAGAATACTGTTGGTAGCTTGATAGGGATTGCGTTGAATCTATAAATTGCTTTGGGTAGTATACTCATTTTCACTATATTGATTCTTCCAATCCATGAACATGGTATATTTCTCCATCTATTAGTGTCCTCTTTGATTTCTTTCACTAGTGTTTTATAGTTTTCTATATATAGGTCTTTAGTTTCTTTAGGTAGATATATTCCTAAGTATTTTATTCTTTTCGTTGCAATGGTGAATGGAATTGTTTCCTTAATTTCTCTTTCTGTTTTCTCATTATTAGTGTATAGGAATGCAAGGGATTTCTGTGTGTTGATTTTATATCCTGCAACTTTACTGTAGTCATTGATTATTTCTAGTAATTTTCTGGTGGATTCTTTAGGGTTTTCTATGTAGAGGATCATGTCATCTGCAAATAGTGAGAGTTTTACTTCTTCGTTTCCAATTTGGATTCCTTTTATTTCTTTTCTGCTCTGAATGTTTGTTTTTAAGCCAGTTTTTTCCAATCTCTTCTTTCACCTTCATCAAGAGACTCTTTTATTCCTCTTTGCTTTCCAGCATGAGGGTGGTGTCACCTGCATATCTGAGACTGTTGATATTTCTCCTGGAAATCTTGATTCTAGCTTGTGCTGGATTTGAAATGCCAAATCCTGCCTGGCATTTACATGATGTATTCTGCATATAAGTTAAATAAGCAGGGTGACAATACACGGCTTTGATGTACTTCTTTCCCAATTTGGAACCAGTCCATTGTTTCATGTCTGGCTCTAACTGTTGCTTCTGAACCTGCATACTGGTTTCTCAGGAGGCAGGTAAGGTGGTCTGGAATATCCATGCATATAACTCAGCAATTTCTAGTACACATTCTTATGTTAAGAAAGTAATTATAGTACATTAAGTTGCTCCAAAGGGCTCTACTCACAAGGTTAACTATCTTGCCTTCCCTGTTAGGACTTCTTTCTGTGGAATGTAGAATCATGGCTTTCCCTAAAAGGTCCACATCCTAAACCCCAAAATCTGTGACTGTGTTATGCTACATGGCAGAGGGAATAAAGATAGCAGGTGGAATTAGAGTTGCTAATGAATCAACTAACTTTTAAATAGAGAGAATATCACGGATTATCTGGATGGGCCCAGTGTAATTGCAAGGATTGATAAATGTGGAAGAAGGGATATAAGAATAGTGCCAACGTGATGTGGTATGAGAAACACTCCACCAATGGTTCCTGACTTTGGGGATGGAAGAGGGCTACAAGCAAATGAATGCAGGCAGCTTCTAAAATCTGGAAAAGGGAAGAAAGTGAATTCTTACCTAAAGCCTCCATAAATGAATTTAGTCTTGTCAACACCTTGCATTTTGCACATTTGAAGCCTATTTCAGACTCCTGACCTTCAGAACTGAAAGAAAATAAATTTGTTTTTAAGGCAATAAACTTGTAATTTGTTACAGCAGCAATAGGAAATTAATGCATTGCCTAAGTCCTATTGGTTTAAGTCAAAAGGCTTTTATCCCAAATGACAAGGTAGCATGTTGACATGGAGATCTCTATTCAAAAAGCCATAAAATGTTTGAGCCCCTGACTTCAAGTTAGAAAGTTTTCTACCAAAAATGTTTTAATTCTTTTGTCAGATGTTATTTTCACCATTTATGAGCCAGGAACTGTGATAAACAATTACCACTGGAGAAGGAAATGGCAACCCACTCCAGTATTCTTGCCTGGAGAATCCCAGGGACAGGCGAGCCTGGTGGGCTGCTGTCTATGGGGTCGCACAGAGTCAGACACGACTAAAGTGACAGCAGTAGCAGTACATGGCTTTGCAACTAAAGTCACATTTTGTCCATTCTGTCCATAAATTGTCCAGAATTTTAAAATTCTGGAGAATTTACTACAATCTTCTCTTATATCAATTTTGATGAATGCTGCATTTTTATATTAATCTGCTCTTTCTGATTTCTACTCTAGCCCATTTTAATATATAAAATATTTCTATAATTATCAATTCATGGACTGATTGAAAGTCCTTTTTTGAAGATTATCTCATGAATTTGTCTCTGAATCAAAAGTGTTATTATGAATTAGTTGAAGCAAAATTCCAAGTTTAAATGAAAGCAATAAACTCTCTGTCTAAGCCATTTTCCTTATAATTTTGTTCATCTTAATGGGAATAAATAGAAGAGGCATTACATAATTCTTATGTAATCTCTAAAAACTAGATCACTGGACCCATGTACTATGGTAATTGAACAAATCAGATAAAAATCCAAGACCTGTCCTCCCCACCAAATTTTTTCACCACCACATGAACACATTCCTTATACTAATGCATCTTATGCAATAATGTTCTTGAAGTTCACCAGAAGTTCCTGAGAAAATGCAGATCCTGATTCAGTAGACCTGGAATGAGAATCTCCAACATCTTGGTGATGTTGGTGCTGCCCATCCCTGGACCACACCTTGAGAAGCAAAGTTCCATGTCAAATTCCACTTCCTGTACATGGCTTGGAGAAAGCAATGGCATCCCACTCCAGTACTCTTGCCTGGAAAATCCCATGCATGGAGGAGCCTGGTAGGCTGCAATCCACGTGGTCGCTAAGAGTCAGACACGACTGAGTGACTTCACTTTCACTTTTCACTTTTACGCATTGGAGAAGGAAATGGCAACCCACTCCAGTGTTCTTGCCTGGAGAATCCCAGGGACAGGGTAGCCTGGTGGGCTGCCATCTGTGGGGTCACACAGAGTCGGACATGACTAAAGTGACTTAGCAGTAGCAGTACATGGCTTTGCAACTAAAGTCACATTTTGTCCATATTTTTCAACATTTTGGAGTTCTTAGAGGAAGCAATATTACCATTTGTTTCACCTGTTCTTCAGTGGTGCATATTTTCCTACATTCTACAATGTAAAAAATGAAGCAGCAGTTTCTAATGCAGTTATTCTATATGAGAACCTATTCAGTTGGCAGTGAATCTTACCTCTAAAATTTTAATAGCCAGGTATAAATACTTATAAATAAAGTATGAGACTAGAAAATAGTCCATTTTCTTAGTTCTTTAAATCTCAGTCATTTCAGTTCAGTTGCTCACTCTTGTCTGATTCTTTGCGACCCCATGAATCCCAGCAGGCCAGGCCTCCCTGTCCATCACCAACTCCCAGAGTTCACTCAGACTCACGTCCATCGAGTCAGTGATGCCATCTAGCCATCTCATCCTCTGTCGTCCCCTTCTCCTCCTGCCCCCAATCCCTCCCAGCATCAGAGTCTTTTCCAATGAATCAACTCTTCGCATGAGGTAGCCAAAGTACTGGAGTTTCAGCTTTAGCATCATTCCTTCCAAAGAAATCCCAGGGCTGATCTCCTTCAGAATGGACTGGTTGGATCTCCTTGCAGTCCAAGGGACTCTCAAGAGTCTTCTCCAACACCACAGTTCAAAAGCATCAATTCTTAGGTGCTCAGCTTTCTTCACAGTCCAACTCTCTTGTATTATTTACATTTATAACAGTCTAGGCATCAACTGTTCAAAAGACCATAGACGTCTTTCAGCTTAGGTCACCACAGTTAAGCGTTTTCAGATTCTGTATTAATGGGGCTATAAGATATTTTAAACCTGGTTGAAAATAAAATCAGTATCAGTTCAGTTGCTCAGTCGTGTTGGACTCTTTGAGCCCCAGTGAACCGCAGCATGCCAGGCCTCCCTGTCCATCACCAACTCCCAGAGTTTACCCAAACCCATGTCCATTGAGTCGGTGATGTGTTCAACCATCTCATCCTCTGTCGTCCCCTTCTCCTCCTGCCCTCAATCTTTCCCAGCTTCAGGGTCTTTTCAAATGAGTCAGTTCTTCACATCAGGTGGCCAAAGTATTGGAGTTTCAGGTTCAGCATCAGTCCTTCCAAAGAACACCCAGGACTGATTTCCTTTAGGATGGACTGGTTGGATCTCCTTGCAGCCCAAGGGACTCTCAAGAGTATTCTCCAACACCACATTTCAAAAGCATCAATTCTTCAGGGCTCAGCTTTCTTTATAGTCCAACTCTCACATTCATACATGACCACTGGAAAAACCATAACCTTGACTAGATGGACCTTTGTTGACAATGTGATGTCTCTGCTTTTTAATATGCTGTCTAGGTTGGTCATAACTTTCCTTCCAAGGAGAAAAACATCTTTTAATTTCATGGCTGTAATCTCCATCTGCAGTGATTTTGGAGCCCAGAAAAATAAAGTCAGCCACTGTTTCCCCATCTATTTGCCATGAAGTGATGAAAATAAAATAGGTTGAACCAATATAAAGTTTAAATTTCTAGAAAAAAAAACGTTTTGCTTAGAATTGAATATTATGTTTATATACTTTTGTGTTGGGGACTAAACTATGTCCCTCCAAAATTCACATGTTGAATCTTAACCTCCAATGTGACAGTATTTGGAGATAAAGCCTTTATAGAGGTAATTAAGTTTAAGAAAATTATTTCAAGGGTGGGACCTTACTCTGATAGAACTGTTTTCCTTATAAGAAAAAGCAGAGATGAGAGCAACCTCTTTCTAGGTGCACACAGAGGAAAGGCAAGGTGAGGAAGCAGAGAGAAGGTGCCTCCCTGCCAGCTGAGGAGAGAGGCTTACCAGAAGCCAACCAGATCATGCTGGCTCTCTGAGCTCAGGTTTCCAACCTCCAGAACTGTGAGAAAATATGTTTCTGTTGTTTAAATTCTATAGCTTGTGACATTTTGTGTAGGCAGCACGAGAAGACTAATATATACTTATTTTCATACTAAGAAGCAGGTTCGTGACTGAAGCCAGAATTCGTAAGATCAAGTTTTGCTCTTCTACTTAGTTGATGGACTGTGAACAAGTGACTTAACTCCTCTGTGCTTCCATGTCCTCATCCATAATAAGAGTAACTATAGCATCTACATCATAGGGTTATTGAAAGGATTAAATAATATACAATAACTAAAGACCTTGGAAAAGTCCTAGAAAATAGAATAATTAGTCCTGATGACAATGGTGGTGGTAGTTATACAGACCAGCTGGAGAATCACAAGCTCTAAAAAATTCATTTAAGGCAGTTTAATAATGTTCCTAATAAAATACTATGGCCGTATCTTAGAATATAAAATAGTTAAAACAATACATGTTTGTGTTTGGGGCATTTCCAAAATCCTTAGTAGCATTCAAGGGTCTCCAGAGAGAAACAACTGTTGACAATCTTTAATGTATAGTTAATATGTAGCATACATCTGCTATTTAAGCAGCTGCTCTATATTTTGAGATGGAAGCTATGGAAGTACAGCATCAAATGAATATGACTTAGTAGAATAATTTTACATAATTATTGCCATTAAAAACTTGGCACACAAATTTTCTGATATCTTTTTCTCTGAACGTAAGTGTTTTGAGACCCATCTTCCTGTTTCTGGCATGTGTTAAGGTACAGCAACCTGATGATTATGCCAGCATTGCTCTTGGCTCTCAAACTTCTGCGGCATTCCAAGCTTACAAACTGCAAAAGACAAATAACAAAAACGACGTTTCACCAATCTGACCCATTTCTTCGAAATAGACCATCAGGGTCAACAGCAGGTTTATCAGAAGAAACAATTCCCTTACCTGTGTCTCTCGAGAGCCACAGGCTGACATTTCTTTGCTTTTGGAAAAGACTGAAGTCATCCAACACTATTGTTTAACTGAAGAGAAAAAAAATCTTCCTGGATGTCCCTCAACCTCCACATACTAAAGAAAGAAAGGAAAACAATAAATCCTATTCCTCTAAATGATAAAATAATTATAAAATAAATGTTCATAAATGTGTGTGATATATCATTTTGAATCAGAATATCAGATTTTGTGTCCTAAGTTGAATAAATAAAACAAATTAATATGTAAGCAATGGATGAATACTGTAACAGTTAAGATAAAACATTGGAATTCCTTTATTTTAAGCAATTTGGAAACACACATACACAAATCCAAAACAATGACACTGAACAACTGAAAGTGCTCTTTTTGTAAGACTCTAGGTAAATTAGAAGAAATCTTCTTAGTGACCACAAAAGGTTAGATCCTCTGACACTTTCTTACTTTTATTCCTATGAAAGATACATTTACCAAAAAGAAATTGAAACCTTATTGATTTTTTTGAAATGCAATACATTTCAAGGTTGACATTTAAACAAAGACTCAAGTTTTAATAATGTTCTTAAACCAAAATGTCGTTCTTTTGCAGACAAAATGCTTCAGCACTGGAATTTAAAAAAGCATTCTATAACTGAACTTACTGAAAAATATTTCTACTAGTGGATTAGAAAGAAAGATAATATAGGATTTCAAATTATCATTATTTTAATTACTTTATTTTTAAAAAATCTTTCTAGCAGCATATATCATAGGTCATTGACTTCATTTGGAACACCAAGAAGAAGTTATCTCAAGTATTGTAACATCAAAAAAATCTTGCATGAAATATTTACATACTGAAGTACTAAATGCTGACCAAAGTAAATGACATTATTTTCAGGTTTTGCCTGCTCAGTGACTTGTGACCAAGACTGACATCAGAGAAGGAATTCAAGTCCTAAGTCAACCATGAACTTTGCAAAATACATCATTTTGTTTAAAAAAAGAATTACTTTAATTTGGTTGCTTAGTCAATTTACCAGTGAAAAATATGAATGAGACATATTAGAAAACAAAAATATATAGAGAATATTCTACCTATTAGTTTGAATAGTGTTCCTCACATATGCTCATATATGTGTGTATATAGACACCTGTACATACACACACAAAGGAAAAATATTTGCGAGCCATTTCAAACTGTACTGGATATATATCCCTCTTGACAGATATCGAGTGCCTGCTATGTGTCTAGTACTATCCAAGGTGCTAGAAATATGGCAGTTAGCAAAATACAGGACACTCTCTGCCCCATGGCACTTACATTCCAAAAGGCAGAAACAGAGATTGGATGAGTGATAAGTGTCCTCCAGTCAGAGGGCTGGGATTTAGAATCAGACTTCTTCAAAAATTAAATGTTCTCAGGATGTCCCTTGGGATGCTGGGTGACCTTGGACAAGTTATTTAATCCCTTAAAGTAACAAATTTTATCTTTAGAATTAGGATAAGTTGATTGTTTAAGAGAATTTTAGCCACTATTAGGGAAGTTGTATTTTAATTTGTCAAGGTTTCTACTAAAAAAAACTGTTCTTTTTTTTTTTTTTTTTTGTCAGTTGTAACTTTGTGATATTGCAAAGTTAAGAGGCAGATCAGTCAGAGGCAACAGTTTTTACCAAGGTGTTTTCTTTTCCCCCTACCAAAGCCAACATGGGCTAATAAATACAATAACTGACACTTGCTTCCTTGTCTTCTAATGATGAAGTATTTTTCCTTGACAGTTTTGGTTACTGACCTTAGATTCCAAACCCTATGTCTGAAGAAGGGTAGACAAAGAGGTTGTGTTTCCATGGACACAATCTGGACACACTGCTTCTCCCCCTTGAGATAACCTCCCTCCCTCCTTTATGTCTAAGATGATTGACTGTGATGACATCTAATTACAACTTTTCCATTCTCATTTGCATCACTAAGGGAATGGCTTCTCTATTCACCATCAGAGATATCACAACGTGGCAGGCATGAAAGAATTTCTCATGACATAATGTGGGAAACAAAGACAAAGGGACACTGTGTGCTTTCATTCTAGTTCCTTGTTATAACTGACTTAAATTGCCTCATGGGAATGGAATGGCTTAAGCCTGGTTCTATCAGGTTTTCTTTGTGCCAATTTACCAATTCCAAGTATTTCTAGATGACAAAGAATTGTCACATGGAAAAGGCCTGAAATCCTCTAGACTACTAGAGACAGGGTTGTTCAAATAAACCCGGCTATCTTTATCTCTAATCATATGCACACACAAATAGATGACAGACACATAGACACCAGATTTGAAATGTGTATTAATGAGAAAGTAGGTGTATTAGGGTTGTATGGTGAAATGAAACTAATAAGACATGTGTATATGTAGAAAAAATAAAATTGCCAATATCCACTGGATCATAGAAAGAGTAGGAGAATTCCAGAAAAACATCTACTTCATTGACTACACTAAGGCCTTTCACTGTGTGGATCACAACCAACTATGGAAAATTCTTAAACAGATGGGAATACTAGACTACCTTACCAATCTCCTGAGAAACCTGTATGCAGGTCAAGAAACAACAGTTAGAACCAGACAGGGAACAATGGACTGGTTCACGACTGGAAAGGAGTATGTCATTGCTGTGTATTGTCATCCTGCTGATTTAACTTACATGCAGAATACATCATGTGAAATGCTGGGCTGGATGAAGCTCAAGCTGGAAACAAGATTGAAGGGAGAAATAACAATAACCTCAGATGTGCAGATGACACCACCATTACGGCAGAAAGGGAAGAGGAACTAAAAAGCCTCTTGATGAAAGCAATAGAGGAGAGTGAAAAAAACTGTCTCAAAACTCAACATTCAAAAACCTAAGATCATGACATCTGGTCCCATCATTTCACAGGGACTGGTTTCATTTCAAACCAGTCAATCCTAAAGGAAATCAACACTGACTATTCATTGGAAGGACTGATTCTGAAGCTGAAACTCCAATAGTTTGACCACCTGATGCAAAGAGCCAACTCATTGGAAAAGACCCTGATTCTGGGAAAGACTGAAGGCCAGAGGAGGAGACGACAGAGAATGAGATGGTTGGATGGCATCAGTGGACTTGAGTTTGAGCAAGCTCCAGGAGGTGGTGGAGGACAGGGAAACCTGTCATGATGCAGTCCATGGGGTCACAAAGAGTGGGACATGACTGAGTGACCAAACAACAATACGTAGAAATATATTTATTACAAAGAACTGACTCATGTAACTATGGAAGTTGTCTATCCCAAACTTTGAGCTCTGAAGACTCAAAGCTCTGAAGCCTGAAGAGCTGATGCTCCAGCCCCAAGGCAAAGGCCAGAAGCTTGGAGACCTAGAAGAGCTGATTGACCACATGAATGCTGAAGGCAATCTGCTCGAGGATTCCCTCTTGCTCAGAGAGCATGCTTTTTATATTCCCAGAGCAAAGGAGAGCCTGTGACCTAAGGAGCAATATCAAGTTTAGTATAATTTCCCCATCACCATGATCACCTTTGCACCATCAGAATTTATGAATGCATGTTTAGATCGTTCTACTGTATTCTTTTTAAATTTTCAGTGAAAAAATTGCCCTCCCTTGAATATTACATATGAAATAGCAAATACAGAAAGATATGGAGAAAATTTAAATGCATATTGCTAGTGAAAGAAATCAACATATAAAGGCTATGTATACTGTATTATTCCAACTATAGGCCATTCCAGAAAAGGCAAAGCTATGGAAAAGTAAAAACATCAGTTGTTGCCAGGGTTGGGGTGAGGAGCTGGGAGGGACACATAGATGAAATACACAGGAGTTGAGCATAGTAAAAATACTCTGTATGATACTGTAATGATGAATGTATTTGTACAGACCCATAGACTGTGTGATGCCAGAGTGAGTCTAAATGTAAACTATGACTCTAAGTGATAATGATGTATCATTGTAAGTTCATCGATTTTAACATATGTACTCCTCTGTTAAGAGATATTTTTAATGGGGGAGGCTATGTATATGTAGGAGAATGGCAGTCTATAAAAAAATCTCTGTATCTTCCTCTTAATTTTGCTGTGAAGATAAAATTGCTCCAAAAAGTAAAGATACTTCTTTTTAAAGCCACAATCATTCTTATAATCTTTCAGACTAATGGATCCATTCTAGTTTTACTTGTTATATATTTGGTATTATTTCTGAGCACTTTCAGTATTGTCCCTTCCAAAATTTTCAAGTCAGAACAAATTTGACAAGATATCAAGGACAGTAATGGCTGAAATATGTCCATTTAAATTAGCAGCAAGTAAGTCACTGGTTAGGGCTTCCCTGGTGGCTCAGTGGTAAAGAATCCACCTGCCAATCCAGGAGATGCTAATTAACTAACCAAGATGGTAATTATAGGTGAAACCAAAGAAACCAGATGCTAAAAGAAAAAAAAAATAAATATTTAGTTTAAAACCTTCCTTGTCTTACCTAATTATGCACAGATTTCAACTCACTGAAAATTTTTCTTAATTTCAATATTAGTTTCTAAAAGTCATGTAATGTAGACATTACACATATTCTATATGTAAAAACATAGATAAATAAAAAGCTGTTTCAAAAGGCTTTTTCACAATTAGTGGAAATTATTAGTATAAAGAATTTTTGAGAAATCCTTAACTCCTTCAGTTTTATAATTTCAACTAACTGCAAAGAAATCCAAAAAGATAATTTCATATCCCTTTGATTGCAATCTATGGAGAAAATAAGATTTAGAAATTAAAACCCTCTTTTATGGACTATAAAGCATTCCTTCTGGGCATATGTGACAAAATAAGTTGTCAGCCAATTTGCAAAGTCAGTATAAATTCACACTATCCATTTCCTGTGAATTATACTCTTACAAGTGGCATTCATACCATATGCACGTTGAATTTTCCACATACAAACCAAATTATTGATTCACAAGCCAACAAGTGATGATGGTTCCAAACCATAATTTCATACATAAACAGGTTTGCTACAATCCAGAAGTTAATCACACTCAAATGAATTCATTAGCTAACCAACATATTTGTAATAAAACTCCAATCTGTTAGGTACACAAAATTGTCTTGAATTGGATTTTGTTGTTGTTATAACCATATGGTAATTTTTTTTCCCAAAAGCACATTTGGAAAACCACTTACTGTGAATTTTCATTTGATAATTTTGATTAAAAAATTATTTCCAAATATTTGACTGTCCATTCCAAATAAGTACAATTAAAGAGTACTGTTAAAAATGAATGAAGTTGTTGTCAAATGTTGTTAGTAGTAAATACATTAGAAACATATAAGAAGAGTGTCAGCAAAATAATATTTATTAGGAACCATTTAAGGAGCCATTTATAATTACAGCCTTTTACTAATTAATTGAGAGGATGTTGTTGTTCCGTTGCTCAGTGAGTCTGACTCTTTGCTGGACTGCAGCACAACAGGCTTCCTTGTCCTTCCCTATCTCCCGGAATTTGCTCAAACTCATGTCCCTTGAATTGGTGATGCCATCCAACCATCTCATTCTCTGTTGCCCCCTTCTCCTTCTGCCTTCAATCTTTCCCAGCATCAGAGTCTTTTCCAGTGAGTCAGCTCATTGCATCAGGTGGCCAAAATATTGAAGCTTCAGGTTCAGCATCAGTCTTTCCAATAAATATTCAGAGTTGATATCCATCCTTTAGGACTAACTGGTTTGATCTCTTTGCTGTCCAAGGGACTCTCAAGAGTCTTCCTTAGCCCCACAGTTCAAAACATCAATTCTTCAGTGCTCAGCCTTCTTTATGGTTCAACTCTCACACCCATACATGACTACTGAAAAAATCATAGCTTAAACTATAAGAACCTTTGTCAGCAAAGTGATGTCTTTATTTTCTAATATGCTGTCTAGGTTTTTCATAACTTTTGTTCCAAGGAGCAAGCATCTTTTCATTTCATGGCTGCAGTCATGTCCACAATGATTTTAGAGCCCAAGAAAATAGCCTGTCAACAACAATGTTTACATTATTTCCCCTTTTATTTGCCAAGAAGTGATGGGACCACATGCCATGATCTTAGTTTTTTGAATGTTGAGTTTTAAGCCAGGTTTTTCACTCCTCTTTCACCTTCATCAAGAAGCTCTTTAGTTCCTTTTCACTTTCTTCCATTAGGATGTTGTCATCTGCATATTATATATATATATATATATAACCCTGCAAGTTATTGATATTTCTCCCTTCAATCTTGTTTCCAGCTTGAGCTTCATCTGGCCTGGCATTTCACATGATGTATGCTGCATAGAATCTAAACAAGCAGGGTGACAAAATACAGCCTTGACATACTCCTTTCCCAATTTGGAACCAGTCTGTTGTTCCATGTCTGGTTCTAACTGTTGCTTCTTGATCTGCATACAGGTTTCTCAGGAGGCAGGTGAGGTGGTCTGGTATTAACCATCCTTTAACTATTTTCCATAGTTTGTTGTGATCCACACAGTCAAAGGCTTTAGTGTACTCAATGAAGCAGAAGTAGAGTCTTTTCTGGAATTCCCTTGCTTTTTTAATGACCCAATGGATGTTGGCAACTTGACCTCTTGTTCCTCTGCCTTTTTAAAATTCAACTTGTACATCTGGAAATGTAAATATAAAAAGTAATTACCTCCAAAAATTCCATTTAGGAGCTTCCACAAAGGTAGAGAGAGGAGAAACTGAATACAAAGTAGAAAAATGGTAAAGGTACAGGTAATTAAGTAATCAAAGGCATAATAAAGAAAATAAATCCTATAGAATTATTATGGTTACTGATTAATTTTGATAAAGGATGCTAGAGAGTGAGAATTTTTATTGTCTTTGAGAAAATATTGATATATTGTTTTATTATAGATAATGGGCTTCGCTGGTGGCTCAGATGGTAAAGTACCCTCCTGCAATGCAGGAGACTGGGCTTTGATCTCTGGGTGAGGAAGATCCCCTAGAGAAGGAAATGCCAACCCACTCCAATACTCTGGCCTGGAAGATTCCATGGTCAGAGGAGCCTGGTGGGCTACTGTCTATGGGTCACATGAGTCAGACATGACTTAGTGACTAAACCATCATCACCAAAGAAAATAGAAGAAGAAAGAGTCCCCAGATTGGAGAATATATTCTCTTTTTGTTAGGGGTAATGAATAATAGATGAGAAGAAAGGTTAATAACAGATGAGAAGAAGCCTACTTGAGAAGTACGTTTTGACTGGGGAAAAGTGGTTATTGTTGTCTTACAGTCAGGTCTAATTTTTTTTCTGGCCTCAAGGCATGTAGGATCTTAGTTCCCTGATCAGGAATGGAACCCAGGCCCCCTGCAGTGGAAGAGAAGATCCTTAACCCCAACCACCAGGGAAGTCCCAAGTCAGGTCTGATTTTGGAAAACTTTATAAGGAGGCTGAAAGTGTCAGGTATTAAATAATAAATAAGACTGAAACATAAAAGTTTAAAAGTAGAAAACAAACTTCTTGTTTTTAATTTTAAGAATAAATCTTGTAGCAGTGTATATATGCTTTGGGCAACCATAGGAGGACTCTAATTTAAGACAGACAACAAAAAATTTAAAACAGGAGTAAATAGGTATTTTAAAAAGAAATATTTAAGCATAATGTGCTGAGGAACGTATATGTGTGTGTGTGTGTGTGTGTTTGTGAGTGTGTGTGTTACTTACTCAGTCA
Source organism: Bos mutus (assembly GCF_027580195.1). Lineage (NCBI taxonomy): Eukaryota > Metazoa > Chordata > Mammalia > Artiodactyla > Bovidae > Bos > Bos mutus. Next base: position 80,696,441 of record NC_091622.1, on the reverse strand, counting down.
TGTCTGACTGTTTGCAACTCCATGGATTGTAGCCAATCAGGCTCCATGGAATTCTCCAGGCAAGAATACTGGAGTGGGTTGCCATTTCTTTCCAAAGGATTTTCCCGACCCACGGATTCAACCTGTGTCTCCTACATTGCAGGCAGATTCTATACTGTATGAGCCATTAGGTAAATACACATGATGATACATATAGTTTTTTGTTAAATTAAAATAAATACAAACATATACATATAAAATTAGAAATACACAAAGACGGTGTACTGGATAACAATATATGAAGAAAAGGATGGAAAATAGATAACAAAATTGATTAAAATTGTCTGAAAATAATGGAAAAAGTGAAAGTGAAAGTCACTTAGTCATGTCCAACTCTTTGGGACTCCATGGACTATACATTTCATGGAAATTTCCAGGCCAGAATACTGGAGTGGGTAGCCTTTTCCTTCTCCAGGGGATCTTTCCAACCCAGGGATCGAACCCAGGTCTTTAGCATTGCAGGTAGATTCTTTACCAGCTGAGCTATAAGGGAGACTAAGAATACTGGAGAGGATAGCCTATCCTTTCTCCAGTGGATCTTCCCAACCCAGGATCGAGTATGATATTCATGCATATATTTATATATTTAATTATCTCCCAAAAAGATTTAATGTGAGTTGCATCACTAAATGTACAAATGTATAAATCCAAGTTGCATCACTAAATGTACAAATGTATAAATCCAAGTAGACCCCAAAATAAAGGGTAGTAAAACAAATTGTACTGGTAATGGAGCTAACTTATAAACTTGTACTATTTAATAGTTTTTAAAAATTTTTAAAAATTGAAGTATAGTTGGTTTACAGTGTTTCAGGTGTATAGCAAAGTGACTCAGTTTGAATATATTGTATATTTTTAATATTCTTTCTCATTATAGATTATTATAAGGTATTAAGTATAGTTTTCTGTGTCATATGGTTGTTCCTTGTTTATTTATTTTATATATAGTAGTGTGTATCTACTGGGCTTCTGTGATGGCTCAGATAGTAAAGAATCCACCTCCAATGCTGGAGACTCAGGTGCGATCTCTGGATCAACCAGCAACATTTCAGTATTCATTTTTCCACTATTTTTGTTGGATTTGTCTATTTTTTAAAGAATCACTTAATGAATGGATATATAACTTGGCATATTTTTCTCCTTTACTTTTGGCCTGTTTTCTAATAGTTCTCCAAATAACTTTATTCATTAAATTGCGGTTTTGTTTCAAAGAACATTTTTAAGAAATGAAATATCTTAAAAAGTGACACCTCTATCTTTTGTTTTTTTCCTACTATTTTAAGAAAACAGAAGATAGTTTTCAGAAAATTTTTAAAAGAATTAATATTCACTTCCAAATCACTTTTTGAAAATAATGTCACTGATTTTGATATTTTTGTTCATTTTGATTTATTTTAAAATATAAATCTTGTTTTTAATTATTCTCTAATAAGAATTTCTTTTAAGAGTATAAAATTCTTAACAAGTAACAAGAAGTTAAATCCATCATACATCCACATATCAAGATTCCATATAAAATTATGAGGCAATTTGAACTTTAATATTTTAAGATAAATTTAAGGTTGATATATAGCATTTTCTTTTTGTGATTTTCAAAGTACATGCAAGATTTATGGCAGAGTAAAGGTTTATAATAGAAGCTCAACTATTTTTGACAAATAAGTACTTTGGTTTCAATATTTCTATTGGTTCGGATCCAATAGGAAAAGAGAAACCACACCAGGTATTTCAACAAAATATATTTAATATAAAGAATTTGTTTTAAAGCAGTTGGAAGGCTCTCTGAGTCTTCTGAGAAAAGAAGAGCTCTCTGTGCTCTTCTGAGAGAGCACAGAAATAAATCAGAGATAATAACTGCAAAAAAGCAGAACTAGGAGAACAAAAGGAAGAAATTAAATAGTTAGATCAAGAATCTCTGAAAAGGGCAACAATGATTTAGAACTTAGATTCTGGAGGAAAAAAAAATGAAATTTGTATGCGGCTGGTCCCACTAAAGCAGAATGATGAGACTCATTCTAAAAGTGTCAAAAGCTGGGAAAACTGGTCAACCACTTGTAAAAGAATGAAACTAGAGCACTTTCCAACACCTTACACAAAAATAAACTCAAAATGGATTAAAGATCTAAACGTAAGACCAGAAACTATAAAACTCCTAGAGGAGAACATAGGCAAAACACTCTCTGACATACATCACAGCAGGATCTTCTATGACCCACCTCCCAGAATATTGGAAATAAAAGCAAAAATAAACAAATGGGACCTAATTAAACTTAAAAGCTTCTGCACATCAAAGGAAACTATTAGCAAGGTGAAAAGACAGCCTTCAGAATGGGAGAAAATAATAGCAAATGAAGCAACAGACAAACAACTAATCTCAAAAATATACAAGCAACTCCTACAGCTCAATTCCAGAAAAATAAATGACCCAATCAAAAAATGGGCCAAAGAACTAAATAGACATTTCTCCAAAGAAGACATACAGATGGCTAACAAACACATGAAAAGATGCTCAACATCACTCATTATCAGAGAAATGCAAATCAAAACCACTATGAGGTACCATTTCATGCCAGTCAGAATGGCTGCGATCCAAAAGTCTACAAGCAATAAGTGCTGGAGAGGGTGTGGAGAAAAGGGAACCCTCTTACACTGTTGGTGGGAATGCAAACTAGTACAGCCACTATGGAGAACAGTGTGGAGATTCCTTAAAAAACTGGAAATAGAGCTGCCTTATGATCCAGCAATACCACTGCTGGGCATACACACTGAGGAAACCAGAAGGGAAAGAGACACGTGTACCCCAATGTTCATCACAGCACTGTTTATAATAGCCAGGACATGGAAGCAACCTAGATGTCCATCAGCAGATGAATGGATAAGAAAGCTATGGTACACATACACAATGGAGTATTACTCAGCCATTAAAAAGAATACATTTGAATCAGTTCTAATGAGGTGGATGAAACTGGAGCCTATTATACAGAGTGAAGTAAGCCAGAAAGAAAACACCAATACAGTATACTAACACGTATATATGGAATTTAGAAAGATGGTAACAATAACCCTGTATATGAGACAGCAAAAGAGACACTGATGTATAGAACAGTCTTTTGGACTCTGGGAGAGGGAGAGGGTGGGATGATTTGGGAGAATGGCATTGAAATATGTATAATATCATATATGAAATGAGTTGCCAGTCCAGGTTCGATGCACGATACTGGAATCTTGGGGCTGGTGCACTGGGATGACCCAGAGGGATGGTATGGGGAGGGAGGAAGGAGGAGGGTTCAGGATGGGGAACATATGTATACCTGTGGCAGATTCATTTTGATATATGCCAAAACCAATACAATATTGTAAAGGTAAATAAAATTAAATTTAAAAAAAAAAAAAGAAAATATAGCTAGAGTATTTGAAATGGAAAATTAAAAAAAAAAAAAAAAAGGAGAAGAAGCAGGAGGAGAATCACCTGAAGCTGTTGGAAGAAACAGCTCTGGCCGGACAATACCATGAGGGACAGCAAGAAGTAAATACGTTCTTCTCTTCTCATTCCAGTTTCCTTCTCAGTTCAGTTCAGTTGCTCAGTTGTGTCTGACTCTTTGTGACCCCATGGACTGCAGCACACCAGGGTTTCTTGTCCATCATCAACTCCTGGAGCTTGCTGAAACTCAAGTCCATTGAGTCGGTGATACCATCTAACCATCTCATCCTCTGACGTCACCTCCTTCCCTCAATCTTTTCCATCATCAGGACCTTTTCCATTGAGTCAGTTCTTCATATGAGATGGCCAAAGTATTGGAGCCTTAGCTTCAACATCAGTCCTTCCAATGAATATTCAGGACTGATTTCCTTTAGGATTGACTGGTTGGATCTCCTTGCAGTCCAAAGGACTCTCAAGAGTCTTCTTCAACACCACAGTTCAAAAGCACCAATTCTTTGGTGTTTAGACTTCTTTATGGTCCAGCTCTCACATCCATACATTGCTACTGGAAAAAAACCATAGCTTTGACTAGACAGACCTTTGTCAACAAAGTAATGTCTCTGCTTTTTAATATGCTATCAAGGTTGGTCATAGCTTTTCTTCCAAAGAGCAAACCTCTTTTAATTTCATGGCTGCAGCCCCCATCTGCAGTGATTTTGGAGCCCAAGAAAATAAAGTCTGTCACTGTTTCCGTTGTTTCCCCATCTATTTGCCATGAAGTGATGGGACTGGATACCATGATCTTAGTTTTTTTAATTTGAGTCTTAAGTGAACTTTTTCACTCTCCTCTTTCACTTTCATCAAGAGGCTCTTTAATTCTTTTATTTGGAGCTGAGAGAAAATTGGCAAATTACCTGCACATTACTCATAGCTTGAATACATCATCCTATAAATATGTTATGACAAATGCAAACTATATGTGTCCATCTAATAAAATGTAATTCTCCTTGGTACAAATTTAGTCTCTCTCACCTTCACTCCATAAAGGGTAGATGCAAATTCCAAAAGACTGTGGTTTTCATCTCTTGATCTCAGCCATAGTATCCCTCTTCTTATTTAGTATGATATTCTAAATATTCTAAACTTCTTGTTTAGTATGATATTTAGTTTTGTTTAGTATGATATTCACCTGAATATCATACAACCTAAGGTGGGAATGTAAAATTAACCAGCAATCCTCATATAAATTAGTAAGGGAAATGGAGCAAGGATAGAAAAAGTATTGGACCTGAGAAACAAGAGATAAAATAATTGGCACAATATTATTTTTGGATAAATGTTGATTCAAAATAGACCCTTAAAAGGTCATGACCAAAACACCAAATGACTAAAGGTGAGTAAGAAAGTTGTATACCAAAAGTAAATACTTATGTTCTATTATTGTTAATAATTTCTAATTTAGTTTTTAATTTGATGAGAAGTTTACACTGTTGTAAAATCAAGACATATTTTACTATATGAATTCCAATATTGCTAATATTTTATGTTACTTGCAATTTGTATTTCCCATTGCAGATGTTTGCAGGAGATACATCTGTAATCTTTAACTATGATGTGATGGTTTTTGAAGAATAATACTTTGACAAAACAATACTTTGTTTTGTTTTGTGTTTTTTTTTTTCTTAGAATAAAGTTTTTGGAAGTTGCCTAAAAGGTATACTTTTTTTCACTCACTGTTTAATTTATTATGAAGATATTTCCAAATTCCCTGTTATTTTTATTGAACGTTCTACATAAACTAGCCATTTGTCATGTCCATGTGTGCATACTCAGTCATTTTGGTTTTGTCTGACTCTTTGTGACCCTATGGATTTTAGCCTTCCAGTTTCCTCTGTTTATGGGATTCTCCAAGCAGAAATATTGGAATGGGTAACCATTCCCTCCTCCAAAGGATCTTCCTGACCCAGGGATAGAACCCGAGTCTCCTGCATAGCTGGTATCGCAGGTAGATTCTTTATACACTGAGCCACCTGGGAAGTCTGCCATTTGCGATTGTTTCTAATAATATATTTAGGAAGTTTTTATATATGCTGAGGAGCATGAATATAATAATGACAAAACAGAAAACTAGAGATTAACATATATGGACTAAACTCATGGTAATTTCTGTTTTAATTTTATGGGCTTCTGAGTAACACAATGATATAAGAAATTATTAATAATCCATTATTTGCTTTCTTAATCTATTACTAGTGAGTTATGTTCCACAGTAATACAGATATCCCACCAGATTGGTCTTTTCAGTTTTTTTTTTTTTCTCTACAGAAGATAAACAGGAAAAAAAAAAAAAGTATTTCACACTTTTGAACTCAGTTTAATTTCAAACCACACAACCATGAACTCTTCAATCCTAGGAAGTGATGATCACAGAGGGAGTTCATCCTTTCATTCCAGAGTTGAAGAATTATTTTGCTTTGTGCAATTCTACTGGATACATCGTGATAGATCTCCAATTTCCATTTATTTTCTAATAGAAAAGAATCATTTCCTTGGCACTGGTACTGGTCTGAGAAGCTCAGTAGAAAGACGTATAATCAGCAGAGGCTAAGTATATGATATTTAAAACATCATTCTCTTTACCTTGTTTTGAAAATTAAAATGGAAGAAAATGTATTAATCTATTACCATATTCAAGACCATGTATATTAAAAAATGTTCAGTGGCTAGCCAAGCTTATGTTTTGGAGTTTAATGCTTTTTAGTTGCTACTAGCAACATACATGAGTAAGACTGATAGGTCATTGTTATATAGTGGATGTAAAGGGGAAAGGAGGACTAGAAAGTGAGAAGAAATAAAATATGGATAGAAAGTAAAGAAAAATATAAGAAGTAAAGAACAATGGTCATCTAGTGTAAAATAACTTACTCTAAATTCAGTGTGTCATATATATTAATAGTTCATGTTTGTGATTGTCCCATTTAGTTCAGTTCACTTGCTCAGTTGTGTCTGACTTTTTGCGACCCCATGAATCGCAGCATGCCAGGGCTCCCTGTCCATCACCAACTCCCGGAGCCTACCCAAATTCATGTCCATTGAGTCAGTGGTGCCATCCAACCATCTCATCCTCTGTCATCCCCTTCTGCTGCCTTCAATCTTTCCCAGCATCAGGGTCTTTTCAAATGAGTCAGCTCTTTGCATCAGGTGGCCAAAGTACTGGAGTTTCAGCTTCAACATCAGTCCTTCCAGTGAACACCCAGGGCTGATCTCCTTTAGGATGGACTGGTTGGATCTCCTTGCAGTCCAAGGGACTCTCAAGAGTCTTCTCCAACACCACAGTTCAAAAGCATCAATTTTTCGGCGTTCAGCTTTCTTCACAGTCCAACTCTCACATCCATACATGACCACTGGAAAAACCATAGCCTTGACTAGACTGACCTTTGTTGGCAAAGTAATGTCTCTGCTTTTGAATATGCTATCTAGGTTGGTCATAACTTTCCTTCTAAAGAATAAACATCTTTTAATTTCATGGCTGCAATCACCATCTGCAGTGATTTTGGAGCCCCCCAAAATAAAGTCAGCCACTGTTTCCACTGTTTCCCCATCTATTTCCCATGATGGGAAATAGATACCGTGATGGGACCAGATACCGTGATCTTAGTCCCATATCTCAGTATATTTTCTCTTTTTTTCTCATTTTCATAGTGTTAGACTTCAACTTGGAAGGATATTGGAGTTGGAAACTACTCTTATCCATGTTTTCTTCCCATTTTCATCTTTTCTAGTGATGACAATGCCATTTATTTTGTTCTGCCTACCCAGTACAGTATTCTTGCCTGGGGAATCCTGGTGGACAAAGGATCCTGGTGGGCTACTGTTCATTGGGTTGCAAAGACTTGGACATGACTGAATGACTTTCATCGCCTAGTTACAAAGCAAATTATAAGAGTTATTTCATATATTCCTCACAACACTATGTGATAGTTATTATTATAATGTACATTTTAGATAACCGAGGGATAATGAGGTCAAGTCACTAACCAACATCAGGTCTGTCTTTAGCCCCTACTGTGCCTGTGAATTAGAAAATGTATACTCTAAGCAGCTACAGGTATTTCCATGGCCTGTGGGTTGTTAAGTAGAGCATTGGTTGGTTTTCACCATGACTTGCTCCTTTGATGAGAGACCATGTTATAATGGACACCTTGCACTCTGCCAAGTTTATATAACCTATTTTTGGTAGAACTGAGATTCAGTTACTTCAAAGCATGTCTGTTGACACTACACTCTTCAGACTCTCAAGTAACTCTTGTTAATACTTTAGACCTAAGATGTGTTGTCTTTCCTTCCTCCAGATTTCCTCTCTAAGTGCCCACTCTGAATTGGGAATCACTACCATAAGCTTCTATCATGTCTTGTAGATATATCTGACATGAAGTACCTGTGTGAACTTGTATATTTTTGTCAGTGGAAACATTTCTATAGTAGGAAGTATTTCAGAACCCAGCACAGAGACAGTCAATTAGTCAAGTTTCAATAAATATATGTTGCATGAATAAAGGGAGTTTCATTACTCATGGAAATCTGGTAAATGTATGTCAGGAGCTCCTGGAGCCAGAATCTGAATCTGAAACTTGACTCTCAAAGTGTTGAGTAATATTACAAAATTGAAGACATACCAAAGAACAATGGCTTCTACCCGGCTATCCAGTTGAATATATGTTGGAGAACTGATGCAGGAGTTGAATGGTGCAGAATTGGAGGCAGTAATCTCTCTCATCTCATTGTCAGCATTTTTAGATTTTTCCCTCTTATGCTATATTTCAACTTGTTTGCATTCTAGGTTTCATTGAAATAAGGTTGTATCATATAAATGAAACCAAAACACATACTGACTTCAACATACAAAAACTTTAGTTTGAGAACAACTCATAATACTCTCTGTCCCACATATATCTTGCTCTTTGGTATGACATTTAAAAGAAAGATAAGAAAATAGAGTCATTTTTTTTTTAAGTTACTGCTCAGTTGACATTTCTAATAGCACAGGATTATAAACAATATTAGATATAACTTGACTAATCATCTTATATTTGACCTCAGTTTGTGAGCATATTAGTAATCATATGTGATCAAATCCTATTGCTTTATCTGAGTTTTAAAATACCACTGAATAATAACATCAGAAATTAAATGTTCTATACCAGTGTTTACATATGCTATGAAAAAAAAAAGTGTAATTTATTTGGCCTGTCGTTTCAAAAGTCAACCTATTACTACAGGTGAAGTGGTTAAAATTCATGGAAATATGGACCATGAACTATTTGTTTGAAGTATTTAAATATATTTGATTTTTGGTATCTGTGTACATTAATCAAAAGGTTAAAAAACTGCATCAAAATTTCCAATATCTCATTGGTATTTTTCTCTCAGAAATATTTGTAATTTAGCAGGTATGCTTCCCACATGATTAGAAAAAGATCTGACGTCTGGGTGGAATTACACAGAGTAAGAGTTTATCACAAACACAGAGAAATTTGTATATTCCTGTTTTAAGTCTTTACCTTTTAGCTGGGTTCTTGTCAACAATATAAGGGTCAGTTCAGTTCAGTCGCTCAGTCGTGTCCGACTCTTTGCGACCCCATGAATCGCAGCACACCAGGCCTCCCTGTCCATCACCAACTCCCGGAGTTCACTCAGACTCAAGTCCATCAAGTCAGTGATGGCATCCAGCCATCTCATCCTCTGTCGTCCCCTTCTCCTCCTGCCTCTAATTTCCCAGCATCAGAGTCTTTTCCAATGAGTCAACTCTTCGCATGAGGTGGCCAAAGTACTGGAGTTTCAGCTTTAGCATCATTCCTTCCAAAGAAATCCCAGGGCTGATCTCCTTCAGAATGGACAGGTTGGATCTCCTTGCAGTCCAAGAAGAGTCTTCAACACCACAGTTCAAAAGCATCAATTCTTGGCGCTCAGCCTTCTTCTTAGTCCAACTCTCACATCCATACATGATCACAGGAAAAACCATAGCCTTGACTAGACAAGCCTTTGTTGGCAAAGTAACGTCTCTGCTTTTGAATATACTATCTAGGTTGGACATAACTTTCCTTCCAAGGAGTAAGCGTCTTTTAATTTCATGGCTGCAGTCACTGTCTGCAGTGATTTTGGAGCCCAAAAAAATAAAGTCTGATACTGTTTCCACTGTTTCCCATCTATTTCCCATGAAGTGATGGGACCAGATGCCATGATCTTCGTTTTCTGAATGTTGAGCTTTAAGCCCACTTTTTCACTCTCCACTTTCACTTTCAAGAGGCTTTTTAGTTCCTCTTCATTTTCTGCCATAAGGGTGGTGTCATCTGCATATCTGAGGTTATGGATATTTCTCCCAGCAATCTTGATTCCAGCTTGTGCTTCTTCCAGTCCAGCGTTTCTCATGATGTACTCTGCATATAAGTTAAATAAGCAGGGTGACAATATACAGCCTTGACGTACTCCTTTCCCTATTTGGAACCAGTCTGTTGTTCCATGTCCAGTTCTAACTGTTGCTTCCTTACCTAGTGGATATAATAATTCATTTGTTGTTGTTTTAGTATACTTATCAGATTTAGGTAACAAACTGTGCACTTCTATAATTACAAAGAAGTATGAATAATAATTTTTCAATAATTAGCAGGGTTCAAACTACAATATTGGAGAAGGAAATGGCAACCCACTCCAGTACTCTTGCCTGGAAAATCCCATGGACAGAGGAACCTTGTAGGCTATAGTACATGGGATCACAAAAGAGTCAGACATGACTGAGTAACTTCACTTTCTAAACTACAATATAGAATGGTAGCAGGCTTTACAAATATACAAAATATACTCTGACATAATGCTTAGCATATCCTAGACACTATTTAGGTGCTGTACACACTTTAAATAATTTAATTAGTACCCTATAAAGTAAGTTTTATTGTTTCCCTATTTTACATTTTGGAAAATTGGACACAAATAGGGTAAGTAACTTGCCTAAGGTCACGTAAAATGTGGCATGTCTGGACTCATAAACAGATAAATCAGTGCAAAATCCACACACTTAAAATCTATTCTATTGCACTTGCCAAGTTTATATAACCTATTCTTGGTAGAACTGAGATTCAGTTACTTCAAAGCATGTTCATGGACACTCACTCTTCAGACTCTCAAGTAACTCTTGTTAATACTCTTTAGAATCTAAGATGTGTTGTCTTCCTTCCTCCAGATTTCCTCCTATGCCCACTCTGAATTGGGAATCAATATCATAAGCTTCTATCATGTCTTGTAGATATTCAATGGCTTCTACCCGGCTATCCAGTTGAATATATGTTGGAGAACTGATGCAGGAGTTGAATGGTGCAGAATTGGAGGCAGTAATCTCTCTCATCTCATTGTCAGCATTTTTAGATTTTTCCTCTTATGCTATATTTCAACTTGTTTGCATTCTAGGTTTCATTGAAATAAGGTTGTATCATATAAATGAAACCAAAACACATACTGACTTCAACATACAAAAACTTTAGTTTGAGAACAACTCATAATACTCTCTGTCCCACATATATCTTGCTCTTTGGTATGACATTTAAAAGAAAGATAAGAAAATAGAGTCATTTTTTTTTTAAGTTACTGCTCAGTTGACATTTCTAATAGCACAGGATTATAAACAATATTAGATATAACTTGACTAATCATCTTATATTTGACCTCAGTTTGTGAGCATATTAGTAATCATATGTGATCAAATCCTATTGCTTTATCTGAGTTTTAAAATACCACTGAATAATAACATCAGAAATTAAATGTTCTATACCAGTGTTTACATATGCTATGAAAAAAAGTGTAATTTATTTGGCCTGTCGTTTCAAAAAGTCAACCTATTACTACAGGTGAAGTGGTTAAAATTCATGGAAATATGGACCATGAACTATTTGTTTGAAGTATTTAAATATATTTGATTTTTGGTATCTGTGTACATTAATCAAAAGGTTAAAAACTGCATCAAAATTTCCAATATCTCATTGGTATTTTTCTCTCAGAAATATTTGTAATTTAGCAGGTATGCTTCCCACATGATTAGAAAAAGATCTGACGCCTGGGTGGAATTACACAGAGTAAGAGTTTATCACAAACACAGAGAAATTTGTATATTCCTGTTTTAAGTCTTTACCTTTTAGCTGGGTTCTTGTCAACAATATAAGGGTCAGTTCAGTTCAGTCGCTCAGTCGTGTCCGACTCTTTGCGACCCCATGAATCGCAGCACACCAGGCCTCCCTGTCCATCACCAACTCCCGGAGTTCACTCAGACTCAAGTCCATCAAGTCAGTGATGGCATCCAGCCATCTCATCCTCTGTCGTCCCCTTCTCCTCCTGCCTCTAATTTCCCAGCATCAGAGTCTTTTCCAATGAGTCAACTCTTCGCATGAGGTGGCCAAAGTACTGGAGTTTCAGCTTTAGCATCATTCCTTCCAAAGAAATCCCAGGGCTGATCTCCTTCAGAATGGACAGGTTGGATCTCCTTGCAGTCCAAGAAGAGTCTTCAACACCACAGTTCAAAAGCATCAATTCTTCGGCGCTCAGCCTTCTTCACAGTCCAACTCTCACATCCATACATGATCACAGGAAAAACCATAGCCTTGACTAGACAAGCCTTTGTTGGCAAAGTAACGTCTCTGCTTTTGAATATACTATCTAGGTTGGACATAACTTTCCTTCCAAGGAGTAAGCGTCTTTTAATTTCATGGCTGCAGTCACTGTCTGCAGTGATTTTGGAGCCCAAAAAAATAAAGTCTGATACTGTTTCCACTGTTTCCCCATCTATTTCCCATGAAGTGATGGGACCAGATGCCATGATCTTCGTTTTCTGAATGTTGAGCTTTAAGCCCACTTTTTCACTCTCCACTTTCACTTTCAAGAGGCTTTTTAGTTCCTCTTCATTTTCTGCCATAAGGGTGGTGTCATCTGCATATCTGAGGTTATGGATATTTCTCCCAGCAATCTTGATTCCAGCTTGTGCTTCTTCCAGTCCAGCGTTTCTCATGATGTACTCTGCATATAAGTTAAATAAGCAGGGTGACAATATACAGCCTTGACGTACTCCTTTCCCTATTTGGAACCAGTCTGTTGTTCCATGTCCAGTTCTAACTGTTGCTTCCTTACCTAGTGGATATAATAATTCATTTGTTGTTGTTTTAGTATACTTATCAGATTTAGGTAACAAACTGTGCACTTCTATAATTACAAAGAAGTATGAATAATAATTTTTCAATAATTAGCAGGGTTCAAACTACAATATTGGAGAAGGAAATGGCAACCCACTCCAGTACTCTTGCCTGGAAAATCCCATGGACAGAGGAACCTTGTAGGCTATAGTACATGGGATCACAAAAGAGTCAGACATGACTGAGTAACTTCACTTTCTAAACTACAATATAGAATGGTAGCAGGCTTTACAAATATACAAAATATACTCTGACATAATGCTTAGCATATCCTAGACACTATTTAGGTGCTGTACACACTTTAAATAATTTAATTAGTACCCTATAAAGTAAGTTTTATTGTTTCCCTATTTTACATTTTGGAAAATTGAGACACAAATAGGGTAAGTAACTTGCCTAAGGTCACGTAAAATGTGGCATGTCTGGACTCATAAACAGATAAATCAGTGCAAAATCCACACACTTAAAATCTATTCTATGCTATTTGCCTCAGTTTAGCCAGTTCAGTCACTCAGTCATGTCTGACTCTTTGTGATCCCATAGACTACAGGACACCAGGCTTCCTTGTCCATCACCAACTCCCAGAGCTTGCTCAAACTCACGACAATTGAGTCAGTGATACCATCCAACCATCTCCTCCTCTGTCGATCCCTTCTCCTCTTGCCTTCAATCTTTCCCAGCATCAGGGTCTTTTCCAGTGAGTCAGTTCTTCACATCAGGTGGCCAAAGTATTGGAGTTTCAGCTTCAGGATCAGTCCTTCCAATAATATTCAGGATTCATTTCCTTTAGGATTGACTGGGTGGATCTCCTTGCAGTCCAAGGGACTCTCAAGAGTCTTCTCCAACATCACTGTTCAAAGGCATCACTTCTTTAGTGTTCAGCCTTCTTTATGTTCCAACTCTCACATCCATACCTGACTACTGGAAAAAACACAGATTTGACTATACAGATCTCTGTTGACAAAGTAATTTCACTGCTTAATACGTTATCAAGGTTGGTTGATGCCGGGAGCCGGCATATTGCACATTGAGTGCATATTGCATATTGAGTGCAGCACTTTCCACAGCATCATCTTTCAGGATCTGGAATAGTTCAACTGGAATTCTATCACTGCCGGGAGCCAGGGTAAGGAACTCCGCCCGTGGCAAAAGTCATGAGGAAGGAGGCTTGGCATATGCAAAGGCGGGATCAAGCCTCAGGAGTCCCCGTGGAAATTCTCGAGCATCTACCCCCCAAACCAGAGTCTGCCTACTTTCTGCTTTGTGCTTTCACCTACACCTCTGACTTTACGGGGGCTGTCCCCCACTACCTCTCTCTGAAAAAAGAGTTAGCTTACAGCTCCAGTTAATAATTCCTGGGTGTGACAGTGTTTCAACCTACAAACTCCTTTGGAAATCCTCTAGCCTGACTGAATAGGTTTTTCCGGCCACATGAGATTGCTCAGAGCCTCCCAACTATGAGAGGCAGGAGATGTTCTAAACTGTCTGAATATAGATTCCTTTGAGCAGTTAAAAGATTGATTAGAAATTGTATTGGTGAAGGGTTTTTCACTTGTTGGGCCAATGTTTGCTGCTAAGTCTCCATATCCCTTACCTGCTGTGTCCCTGGCAGTGTATTGATTAATATAATTGGTGTAAGTAGTAGTTTAATGTTCGTAACCTTGGACCCTTGAGTTAATTCTTTTTCTTGTTACAGCCCACCACACCTTTGCCCTATAGGAATGCAACTTTAATGCTTTTGGAGGGTGGTGCCTGACTAATCACCTTTAGAGAAAAATAAGTTTTCTGAAGAAAGGGTCTTAAAATGTTAACAGGCTTCCGGGCCAGAAGATGATGCAAATCACCTAAACTTTTGCATATGATAAGTTTGCAGGAAGAAAACCTGGCTTACTGCATGACTCTACTCCTTCCCCCATTATCCTCTATGCATAACTTAAGGTATAAAAACTACTTTGGAAAATAAAGTGCGGGCCTTGCTCACTGAAACTTGGTCTCCCCATGTCATTCTTTCTATCACCTTCTGGCTGAATTTTTCCTCTGAGGCAGGGAAGCTCGTCAAGCCTACTAATTTTGCCTGGGCTTCTAAGATCTGATGGGGAGGCCTTAGTGTCTCCTCTCCTTCGGGAAAACGGGAGGATGCCTGCGGCCTTCATAGGTGACATAAATTCCCTGCTTTGGAATTTTATTCAGCCGCTTTTCTCCACTGAATTTCCTCACTGAGCTATCCTCATTCTATTACTCTTTATATCTTTGATAAATTTTTAAATAAATAGGTCGCCTACGCCATCTCTCCTTCGAATACCCTGAATCAGCTGGGGCTGGACCCTGGCAGGTCATAGCTTTTCTTCCAAGGAGAAAATGTCTTTTAATTTCATGGCTGTAGTCACCATCTGCAGTGAATTTGGAGCCTCCCAAAATAAAGTCTGTCACTGTTTCCATTGTTTCCCCATCTATTTGCCATGCAGTGATAGGACTGGATATCATGATCTTAGTTTTTTGAATGTTGAGTTTTAAGCCAGCTTTTTCACTCTCCTCTTTCACTTTAATCGAGAGGCTGTTTAGTTCCTCTTTGCTTTCTGTCATAAGATTGGTGTCATCTGCATATATGAGGTTATTGATATTCCTCCTAGGAAGCTTGATTCCAGCTTGTGCTTCATCCAACCCAGCATTTCACATGATGCACTCTGCATATAAATTAAATAAGCAGGGTGACAAAATACAGCCTTGATGTACTCCTTTCCCAATTTGGAACCAGTCCTTTGGTCCGTATCTGCTTCTAACTGTTGCTTTTTGATCTACATACAAATTTCTCAGGAGACAAGTAACACTGTCTGGTATTCCCATCACAATTTGTTGTGATACACACAGTCAAAGGCTTTAGTGTGTCAATGAAACAGAAGTAGATGTTTTTCTGCAATTCTATTACTTTTTCTATGATCCAACAGATATTGGCAATTTGATCTCTGGTTCCTCTGCCTTTTCTAAATCCAGCTTGAACATCAGGAAGTTCTTGGTTCACATACTGCTGAAGCCTAGCTTAGAGAATTTTGAACAATGCTATGATAGCATATAAGATGAGTGCAATTGTGCAATAGTTTGAACATTCTTTGGCATTGCTTTTCTTTGGGACTGAAATGAAAACTGACATTTTCCATTCCTGTGGCCACTGCTGAGTTTTCCAAATTGGCTGGCATATTGAGTGCAGCACTTTCACAGCATCATCTTTTAGGATTTGAAATAGTTCAACTGGAATTCTATCACCTCCACTAGCTTTGTTCGTAGTGATGCTTCCTAGGCCCACTTGACTTCACATTCCAGGATGTCTGGCTCTAGGTCAGTGATCACACTATCACGGTTATCTGGGTCATGAAGATCTTTTTTGCATAGTTTTTCTGTGTATTCTTGCCACCTCTTCTTAATATTTTTTGCTTCAGTTAGGTCCATATTGTTTCTATCCTTTGTTGTGCCCATCTTTGCATGAAATGTTCCCTTGATATCTCTAATTTTCTTCAAGAGATCTCTAGTGTTTCCCATTTTATTGTTTTCATTTATTTTTTTGCATTGATCACTGAGGAAGGCTATCTTATCTATCCTTGCTATTCTTTGGAACTCTGCTTTCACATGGGTGTAACTTTCCTTTTCTCCTTTGCCTTTTGTTTCTCTTCTTTTCTCAGCTATTTGTAAGGCCTCTTCAGACGACTATTTTGTCTTTTTGCATTTTTTTCCCTTGGGGATTGTTTTGATCATGGCCTCTTGTACAATGTTATGAATCTCTGTCCATAGTTCTTTAGGCACTACATCAGATCTAATCCCTTGAATCTGTTTGTCACTTCCAGTGTACAGTCATAAGATTTGATATAGGTCATACCTGAATGGTCTAGTGGTTTTCACTACTTCCTTCAATTTCAGTCTGAATTTGGCAAATAGGAGTTTAATGATCTGAGCCACAGTCAGCTCCTAGTCTTGTTTTTGCTGACTATATAGAACTTCTCCATCTTTGGCTGCAAAGAATATAATCAAGAATTATTATAATTCTTAAATTATAATATAATAATGCACTAATAATATTAATACTAATTAATGATATATAATAATATAAATTATAATATAATATATAATCACAGAATATAATACTGTGATTTCAGTATTGACCATCTGGTGATGTCCATGTGTAGAGTTGTGTCTTGTGTTGTTGGAGGAGGGTGTTTTGTATGACCAGTGCATTCTGTTGGCAAAACTCTGTTATCCTTTGCCCTGCTTCATTTTGTACTCCAAGGCCATACTTGCCTGTTCCTCCAGGTCTCTTGACTTCCTACTTTTGCATTCCAGTCCCCTATGATAAAAAGAACATCTTTTTTTTGGTGTCCCACAAGACTTTCTAGAACTAACACTAAAACAGTTGTCCTTTCCATCATAGGGGCTACTTGCTTTGCATTGTACAAAAACAATATAATATGATTAGAAAAGGAATATTCAGAAATAAAAGGGAAGATGGGAATATGCACCTTAGCAATTACCTAAGCTTTGAAACAAAAGGATAAGGATTGGTGAATATGTGTATTCAGTTTCATATGACTGAAGCCAAATTCAGGGCATGATGTCTCTGTAGCGGGCTGCAGTTTCAGACTAATATGGAATGTGGATCAGGTTTACCAGGTGTATATTTACATGAGATACTGAGTCACTTTCCATGAGGACAGAGGCAGACTGCTTCACTGGAGCTATTAATAGCACAGAGCTGGAGCCAGCATGCCTGAGTTTGATGCTTGACTCTTTCTTTCATTTATTGTGTGACCTTGAACTAGTTTTCTCTGGTGCTGTTTCTTCATTTGTGAAATGAGGCTAATAAGAGTAATTCATTCTTAGATCTGGAGTAAGAATTAGAGGGATTAATGTTAATGAAGTATTTAGAATAGCATTTGGTACAGATTGTGGTTTCCTTGGTGGCTCAGATAGTAAGGAATCTGCCTGCAATGCAAGAGACCCAGGTTTGACCCCTGGGTCAGGAAGATCCCCTAGAGAAGGAAATGGCTACCCACTCCAGTATTCTTGCCTGAAGAATTCCATGGACAGAGGAGCCTAATGGGTTACCATCCATGTGATCACAAAGAGAGACATGACTGAGTGACTTTCACTTTTCTTTTGGCACAAAGTAAGTGCTTTATAAATGTTTTAAATAAAGATAAGTTTTGTGGCATCAAACTTGACTCCATAAGAGAGTACCACGTTTAGAGAGAAGAAATTATTTTAGTGTGTGGGATATGATACCCAAATCCTTCACCAGCTACCTCATGCACTCCTCTGTAGTTATTGGGGTGTGGGTGGGGGGTGGGCAGAAATCTGTAATTTAAATCTATGACAGTGGCTTTACCAAAAATTTGGTAATTAGGGTGAGAGTAAAAATTAGCTTTACCAAGGAATAAAGGAAAAGATGGGCTTCCATGGTAGCTCAGATGGTAAAGAATCTGAAGACCAGGGTTTGATCCTTAGGTTAGGAATATCCCTGGAGAAGGGAAAGGCAACCTACTCTAGTATTCTTGCCAGAAGTCCATGGACAGAGGAGCCTGGTGGGCTACAGTCTATAGGGTTGCAAAAAGTCAGACACGACTGAGTGACTAACACACACACACAAAGGAAAACATGAGTAATCCTTAGCTTCTGGATCCAATGTACCAGTCTATTGAGATGTGGAGTGCTGTGGAATGGCTTATGTGAAGCTAGTTGAGGCAAGAGAGATGGCACTTTAAGATGAGTGGCAGCAGCAGCAGTGCCCAGAGAGGTACTAACTCTACTGTATATACTAGAAAGATAATGTGTAAACATGGATTAAGAACAATATTCCTCCCTTTATGTAGCTTTCAGCTGCTGGGTATATAGATATATGGTTATTTAATATTTTCACTTAAAATCATCATTGAGCTTCCCAGGTGGTGCTAGTGGAAGGATTTGCCTGAAATGTAGGAGACATAAAAGACACAGTTTGGATCCCTGGATTGGGAAGATCCCCTGGAGGAGGGCATGGCTACCCACTCCAGTATTCTTGCCTGGAGATTCCTATGAACAGAGGAACCTGGTGGGCTAGAGTCCATGGGGTCACAAAGAGTCGGGTTGGACATGACTGAAGCATCTTAGCACAAGATCATCATCACCGTAATCATTCTCATCAGATTTCTGTAATTGTGAATCATATCCCTTTTTAAGTTTAGTATTAAAAACCAATTTTCTAACTTATTTTAGTATTGTCACTCAAATACTGGATGCTGATATATTAAAGGCCTCATTTCGTAGTTTACATGATTTTGTAGTCTTTTTCAATGTATTCCTTAACTTTTAAGTAGGAAAACATCTGAAGAGAATAGTGTTGCAAAAAAAGGAAATGTCTTAAGAATATGAAGTAGTATTTTTAAGCACAAAGGGAAGAAATAAGGAGGTGAAAAAGAGCAATATGAACAAATATGGACCTCTTTCCAAAGACTTTAGAAGGTGAAAGCAAGTAGTTAACAAAAGCTTCACAAAATAATTATTATGTGTAATTTTTGAAAAGCTACTGTGTGATCCTCGGATCTTCTGCATAAAAGCCACTACAGTGTGATAGTTTCTATGCATCTTTACCTATAAATGTACTTTATGTTTAAGCTTTATATTATATATCTCATATATTAAGGTTTATAGTTTGATGACACTCATTGTCTAAACTAAAATTGAAACAGGAGGGAGGGGGTAAAGACACAATTTTTAAAGAAAGTGTCCTTGGTGGTTCAGAGTAAAGAATACAGCAGCAGTGAAGACCTGGGTTTGATCCCTGGGTTTGATCCCTGGGTTTGATCCCTTGGAGAAGGGAATGGCAACCCACTCCAGTATTCTTGTCTGGAGAATTCCATGGAAAGAGGAGCCTTACAGGCTCCAGTCCATGGCATTTCAAAGAGTCAGACATGACTGAACGATTAAGCATGCACACACATGTATATCCTTCAGTTCAGATCAGTTCCTCAGTCGTGTCCAACTCTTTGCAACCCCATGAATCGCAGCAGGCCAGGCCTCCCTGTCCATCACTAACTCTCAGAGATCACTCAAACTCATGTGTATCCAGACGGTGATGCCATCCAGCCATCTCACACTCTGTCATCCCCTTCTTCTCCTGCCCCCAATCCCTCCCAGAATCAGGGTGTTTTCCAATGAGTCAACTCTTCGCATGAGGTGGCCAAAGTATTGGAGTTTCAGCTTCAGCATCTGTATTTCCAATGAACACCCAGGACTGGTCTCCTTTAGGAAGGACTTGTTGGATCTCCTTGCAGTCCAAGGGACTCTCAAGAGTCTTCTCCAACACCACAGTTCAAAAGCATCAATTCTTTGGCACTCAGCTTTCTTCACAGTCCAACTCTCACATTCATACATGACCACTGGAAAAACCACAGCCTTGACTAGATGGACCTTTGTTGGCAAAGTGATGTCTCTGCTTTTTAATATGCTATCTATATTGGTCATAACTGTCCTTCCAAGGAGTAAGCGTCTTTTAATTTCATGGCTGCAGTCACCATCTGAAGTGATTTTGGAGCCCAAAAAGTAAAGTCAGCCACTGTTTCCACTGTTTCCCCATCTATCTGCCATGAAGTGATGGGACTGGATGCCATGATATTAGTTTTCTGAATGTTGAGCTTTAAGACAACATTTTCACTCTCCTCTTTCACTTTCATCAAGAGGCTTTTGAGTTTCTCTTCACTTTCTGCTATAAGGGTGGTGTCATCTGCATATCTGAGGTTATTGAGATTTCTCCTGGCAATCTTGATTCCAACTTGTGCTTCTTCCAGCCCAGCGTTTCTCATGATGTACTCTGCATATAAGTTAAATAAGCAGGGTGACAATATACAGCCTTGACGTACTCCTTTTCCTATTTGGAACCAGTCTGTAGTTCCATGTCCAGTTCTAACTGTTGCTTCCTGACCTACATACAGGTTTCTCAAGAGGCAGGTCAGGCGGTCTGGTATTCCCATCTCTTTCAGAATTTTCCACAGCTTATTGTGATCCACACAGTCAAAGGCTTTGGCATAATCAATAAAGCAGAAATAGATGTTTTTCTGGAACTCTCTTGCTTTTTCCATGATCCAGCGGATGTTGCCAATTTGATCTCTGGTTCCTCTGCCTTTTCTAAAACCAGCTTGAACATCTGGAATTTCACGGTTCACATATTGCTGAAGCCTGGCTTGGAGAATTTTGAACATTACTTTACTAGCATGTGAGATGGGTGCAATTGTGAGGTAGTTTGAGCATTCTTTGGCATTGCCTTTCTTTGGGATTGGAATGAAAACTGACCTTTTCCAGTCCTGTGGCCACTGCTGAGTTTTCCAAATTGGCTGGCATATGAGTGCAGCACTTACACAACATCGTCTTTCAGGATTTGAAATATATCAATTGGAATTCTATCACCTCCACTAGCTTTGTTCCTTGTGATGCATTCTAAGGCCCACTTGACTTCACATTCCAGGATGTCTGGCTCTAGGTGAGTGATCACACCATTGTGATTATCTAGGTCGTGAAGATCTTTTTTGTATAGTTCTTCTGTGTATTCTTGCCACCTCTTCTTAATATCTTCCGCTTCTGTTAAGTCCATGCCATTTCTGTCCTTTATCAAGCTCATCTTTGCATGAAATATTCCCTTGGTATCTCTAATTTTCTTGAAGAGATCTCTAGTCTTTCTCATTCTGTTGTATTCCTCTATTTCTTTGCATTTATCTCTGAGGAAGGCTTTCTTATCTGTCCTTGCTATTGTTTGGAACTCTGCATTCAGATGCTTATATCTTACCTTTTCTCCTTTGCTCCTGGCTTCTCTTCTTAGGATCTGACAAATACTGGCTAGAACCAACTAGGTCCAAGATGACAGCAGATTTGACTTCTAGTAGATCTTGAGCCTCATTGTATGCTCCTTGCAATATATTAGCATAAGTTATGTAACTCACCCACCAGCACCATGACAGTTCTAAAGGTAAGTGTAAAAGGTCAAATTGTGGGCAGTGGCTCAATTCTTGGAATCCCTGCCCCTTCCTGGAAATAATCAAAATAATCCTCCCACTCATTAGCCTATGAGATAACCCATCTCATAAAAACTAATCATGCCATATTTTGCAGTTCTCTCACCTTCTGAAATGGTCCACACTCTGTCTGTGGAGTGTGTTTCTCTCTAAATAAATCCATTTCTTACCAACCATTCTGTCTTTCACTGTATTCTTTCTGTGACGTTCAGAACCTCAAATTTACAGGGAACAAAATGACAGTGGATCTTTTCTAGGTTACAGAGAATTCTTTGTTTTACTATTTCTGGGTATTGTAAATGACTGTTTGCCAAATATATTAATTCATCATTTTAAATATGTTCCACTTGATATTTTTTTCCTGATGACCAACGAATTTGAAAAGTAAGAAAATTTAACAACAGAAACAAAAAGAAACAAATAAGAAATGTTATCCAGGAATCCACCCTTCACAGGCAAAAATATTTTCTACTTTGACATTTCCCTCCAGCTTATTACTTTTAAGATGACAAATAATGGTACAGGTCTCTTATTTAAAAACAAATAAAATATGATGAAGACAATTGGAATTCAGGTGTTATAATTCGAGGCCAAAAGGCTGGCAGTGATAGCTGCATATTTGAATCCTGGGTCATAAATGTATGTAACAGACATATATATTAAGCAAACTGAAAACATTCAGCAACCAGAAGGCTGGCAGGTCAGGATGGTTGGGGGCTGGCAGTTCGAGAGCTATTCCTCCTGCTAGTTTATCATCTACACTTCAGTGATCTTTATGGAAATGACCAATAAGCCAGACTGGTACAAATAAGTCCACTGAGGTAGTTCTTAATACCCATTCTTATCAAATTGAATCACCATGGAACTAATCTTCTGCAAATTATTTCAGAGAATTGACATTTTATGTGCACATTAAAGCTTCCTGGAAAGGGCCCATCAATCTGGAGAGGGGCACAGCTGATTCCTGTCAGGTTTCAACTTGGTATTTATTAAGCTAAGTCTGTGTATATCCTTTAGCGCTGAGTGAAACACGGCCGTCCTTAACTGACTCAAGGTAGAGGAAGTAGGAGAAAGCAAAAGAACTAGGAAAGATGATAAAATACAATTGTATTTTAAAGTTAGAACACATAAGTGTGTTTAATAAGTCTGTCAGCATTTTGACTTCAGATAAATGTGGAAACAACACTGATTCAACAGGGTTTTAAAACATGCAAATGTCAATACTGACTGCTTTGCTTTGTAATTATTTTACTTCAGTTAATTACACTTTCTAAAAGCTAGTGGAAAAAAATTACTGTGTGAACACAATAAGACATGACAGCAGTGAAGCAGGATCTCTCAAGGTATGTCTGAATACGTAACAAACAATAAATGTATCTAACATTTTTTTTTTTTTTGAGATTTAAATAATACTTCTGAGGTTATAATATGTGAAAAGTATTACACTGGGCATTGTGGTGGTGGTGGTTTAATCAATGAGTCATGTCTGAGTCTTGCAACCCAAAGTATGGTAGCTTACCAGGATCCTCTGTCCATGGGATTTTCCAGGCAAGGAAACTGGGGTAGGTAGCCATTTCCTTCTCCAGGGGATCTTGCTGACTCAGGGATCAAACCCAGGCTCCTGTATTGCAGGTGGATTCTTTACCAACTGAGCCACTAAGGAAGACTTGGGCACTGTAGGGAGACACAAAGCTGTAAGATATAGATATTATATTATGCATAGAACTTCAGAGGGGAGAATATAGCAGGGATAACACAGGGTACCAGTTAGAGGGTAGAATCCTGGGTAATAAGATCTGACATAGAGACACCATGTCAGATCAGATAAGATCAGATCAGTCGCTCAGTCGTGTCCGACTCTTTGCGACCCCATGAATCGAAGCACGCCAGGCCTCCCTGTCCATCACCAACTCCTGGAGTTCACTCAGACTCACATCCATCGAGTCAGTGATGCCATCCAGCCATCTCATCCTCTGTCATCACCTTCTCCTCCTGCCCCCAATCCCTCCCAGCATCAGAGTCTTTTCCAATGAGTCAACGCTTCGCATGAGGTGGCCAAAGTACTGGAGTTTCAGCTTTAGCATCATTCCTTCCAAAGAAATCCCAGGGCTGATCTCCTTTAGAATAGACTGGTTGGATCTCCTTGCAGTCCAAGGGACTCTTAAGAGTCTTCTCCAACACCACAGTTCAAAAGCATCAATTCTTCAGAGCTCAGCCTTCTTCACAGTCCAACTCTCACATCCATACATGACCACAGGAAAAACCATAGCCTTGACTAGACGAACCTTTGTTGGCAAAGTAATGTCTCTGCTTTTGAATATACTATCTAGGTTGGTCATAACTTTCCTTCCAAGGAGTAAGTGTCTTTTAATTTCACGGCTGCAGTCACCATCTGTAATGATGCCGTTATACACAATCAGAGCAATCTATTTCTGATTTATTTATATAAGCTTTATAGATTATATCCTATATATTTTCCATCTCTTTTCCTTTCTGAATCTCCAAAACAATCCTGATATATGTTAGTGATTACCATTAAATCTATCATTTAGGAAGATACTGAGGTTCACAAAAGTTGCATGCTTTTAGCCACATAAAGTTTTGCTTTGACTCAGTGTGTTATAATTTCAGGGCCAAGGTTCTTATTGACATACAACACTGTTTCCCATGTAAAACTGTGTCCCTGGAATGCTTAAATATTGTCAATTTTCAATAGTAAACATATTAAAGAATCCTTTTTTTGGCTGATGAGATGGAACACTTTCCCACTTTACATTATACTTTGTATTATACAGTGTGCATGTGTATGTTAAACTGCCTCAGTTATGTCCAACTCTCTGTGACCGCATGGACTGTAGCCCACCAGACATTCTGTCTATGGGATTACCCAGGCAAGAATACTGGAATGGGGTGTTATGCCCACCTTCCTGACCGAGGGATTGAACTCACATCTCTTATGTCTCCTGCATCGGCAGGCAGGTTCTTTATCACTAGTGCCACCTGGGAAGTCCATTATATAGTAACTGCATTAATTCTCTGAACCTAATGTTTATATTAAACATACCCAGACTAACACTTTGGTGTATGTAGTTTTCATTTCCACTTCTTACTATTTCAGAACTGCTAAGCTAACTATGATGTCTCTATCGTTAAATTCTAAGGATATTTTTCATGCCTTATTATTTGTGAGTGTGTGCTTAGTTGTGTCTGACTCTTTGTGACTTCATGGACTGTAGCCCACCAGGTTCCCTTGCTCATGGGATTTTCTAGGCAAGAATACTAGAGTGGGTTGCTGTTTCCTCCTCCTGACCCAGAGATCAAACCCATGTCTCTTGCCTCTCTTACATTGGCAGGCATGATTTTTACCATAATTTTACCACTGCACCAACTGGGAAGCCTTATTATAATTCCAAACATCACCAACTACACTCATCAACTTTCTGAAAAACTCCCTTCTCCTGGTTTTCTCCTACCTCTTAAATTATGTCCATTCATCTCTTTTTCCAGTTTGTCTCTTCCTCTCAATGTCTGAGTTCCTCAAGTGAGTCCTACAACATTTCCCCCTATACTTTCTCTCCTGGGAATCTAATCATTACTGACAGCTTTAATTATCAATTATACACAGATAACTTCCAAATTTAAGTCTCCATCAAGACCTCACCCCTGGACACCATGTTTGTATATTTGCCTAACTCTCTGATAGTTCCTCTTGGATATTTGAAGGATATCTCAACTCAGTTCTTCCAAGATTAAACTCATCATCTTCTGCCAATACCTCCCAGTCATTCTAGCCTAGAGCTTTCCATTTCAGAGATTAGCACCACCATCCAATTAACCGTAAAAACTAGAAACCTAGAATTCATCCCTCACCCTTATTCCAAGCTCTTCTTATTCGATCCATCTCCAAAACTTCTCTTTTTAACCATTGTTTGTTAATTAGTGGCTAAGCTGTGTTCCACTCTTTTGTGACCCCATGGATTATAGCCTGCTAGACTCTGTCCATGGGATTTCCCAGACAAGAATATAGGAGCAGGTTATCATTTCCTTCTCCAGGGGATCTTCCCGACCCAGGGATCAAACCTGCGTCTCCTGCATAGGCAGGAGGAATCTTTACCATTGAGCCACCAGGGAAGCCCTTTTACCCACTAAATGTGCTTTAAATCTTCTTCTTTTTTTTTTTTTTTCCCTCTCTCTCTCTCTCTCCACATCCATCATAGCTACAGAGTTCACACTTGGACTGCTGCAGAAGTTTTCTTATTTGTTCAAAACTTTGACTTGCACAAACTCCTCCCTCCAATATGGCCTCTGGAATGTAAACAGAAGTGTATTTTCAGAGGAAAATAGAATTGATATGAATATGTCACAACTTGTGTTCCTACTTAAAGCGTTTGATGACTTTCTTTTGGCCCTTATGACAGAAAACTGAAATCTTCAACATCATATGCAGTCCACCTCATGGTGAGCCCCTCACCCAGCTTTCTATTCTACTCTATCTCAGTCTCCAACTTCCATTTCAGTCATAATGAACTTCACACTTTCTTGTACATACCATGATGCTTCCTACTACAGAGTGGGGACAATTCATTTTCTTCCCTCATGAATTCTTATTCCTTTTTTTTTTTTTCCTTAAGTTTCCCCTAGTTATCCTTAAGATCTCAACTTATTTGTCAGTTCTTCAAGGAAGATATCACCAAGTTCTTTAGCCTTATGGTTTAATAAAGTCATCCACTTTTCTATAATGGTGCAACTTATGGTTGAATTTTTATGTTTATTTAATATTAATTTCTCTACTTTCCTACTAGTATATCCATAAAATAGGGACATTATTTGTTTAGTGTTTTGCTCACCATTGTATCACTAGTGCCTAACATAGTTTCTATCCAATTATAGCTATGCTATGCTATGCTAAGTCACTTCAGTTGTTTCCTACTCTGTGCGACCCCATAGATGGCAGCCCACCAGGCTCCCCCATCCCTGGGATTCTCCAGGCAAGAACACTGGAGTGGGCTGCCATTTCCTTCTTCAATGCATGAAAGTGAAAAGTGAAAGTGAAGTCGCTCAGTCATGTCCGACTCAGCGATCCCATGGATTGCAGCCTAACAGGCTCCTCCATCCATGGGATTTTCCAAGCAAGAGTACTGGAGTGGGGTGCCATTGCCTTCTCCAAATTATAGCTATACAATAGCTTATTTCTGAATGAATGAATGAAGAATACACACAGTCACATGTGAGAAATTTCAGGGTCCTAACTAATGCACTGAATAGTCTACATTTTACACAAATTAATGTATATGTTTGTACTAACTTGATTTACTAATTTGGTAATTTGTGCCTAGAGTTAATTTTTATATTATGTTT
Organism: Bos mutus; assembly: GCF_027580195.1. Taxonomy (NCBI): domain Eukaryota; kingdom Metazoa; phylum Chordata; class Mammalia; order Artiodactyla; family Bovidae; genus Bos; species Bos mutus. Next base: position 80,669,367 of record NC_091622.1, on the reverse strand, counting down.
ACTTATACCAGGTAGGTCCTTGTTCTAGATTCTCATGTTTTTGCCTTTGACTAGTAATATCAAGTTAATATCAAGTGATAGTGAAAAACATGAATACTTTTCTTGTGAAAAGAGTTCAACTGTATTTGGGTTTTCATTTCAACCAAGTTATTAAAAAATGGAAATGGTTAAGGAAATGGCTTCATAATAAAAATTCTGACTTTTGTGAATTTGTATATGGTACATAACCACATCTAGATTAATATTGCCATGTTGATTTTTATAGCTGCATAGGGACAAAATTAAGACTCTCATGATATTAAACATAAATAATTATTTGGAACCTTTTATTAACTCAAGTTCAAAAAAAATGAAGTTTAAATGAAGGATAAATAACAGCACTTGAGCACATACTATACTCATAAACACAAAGAAATAGTCTAAAAAGTATTTAAGAAAATAGAAATCATGTTTCATTTCATAAATTCTTAGTCTCCAGTTATCTAAGCACTTGACTACTTCATCTCTAGAAACAAAATCCATGTGGTTTCTAAAATATTGTTTTTTAGAAGTAATAGTTCTATTATCCATACTTAGCAAAACATTTTTTAGTAGTTAAATACACACATCCTTCAACAGACTGGTTCCAAATAGGAAAAGGAGTACGTCAAGGTTGTATATTGTCATCCTGCTTATTTAACTTATATGCAGAGTACATCATGAGAAACACTGGGCTGGAAGAACACAAGCTGGAATCAAGATCACCAGGAGAAATATCAATACCCTCAGATATGCAGATGACACCACCCTTATGGCAGAAAGTGAAAAGGAACTAAAAAGCCTCTTGATGAAAGTGAAAGAGGAGAGTGAAAAAGTTGGCTTAAAACTCAACATTCAGAAAACTAAGGTCATGGCATCTGGTCCCATCACTTTATGGGAAATCAGGCTTTATTTTGGGGGGCTCCAAAATGGTGATTGCAGATGGTGATTGCAGCCATGAAATTAAAAGATGCTTACTCCTTGGAAGGAAAGCTATGACTCACCTAGATAGCATATTCAAAAGCAGAGACATTACTTTGCCAACAAAGGTCTGTCTGGTCAAGGCTATGGTTTTCCCAATGGTCATGTATGGATGTGAGAGTTGGACTGTGAAGAGAGCTGAGCGCCGAAGAATTGATGCTTTTGAATTGTGGTGTTGGAGAAGACTCTTGAGAGTCCCTTGGACTGTAAGGAGATCCAACTAGTTCATTCTAAAGGAGACCAGTCCTGGGTATTCATTGGAAGGACTGATGCTAAAGCTGAAACTCCAATACTCTGGCCACCTGATGTGAAGAGCTGACTCATTTGAAAAGACCCTGATGCTAGGAAATATTGAGGGCAGGAGGAGAAGGTGATGACAGAGGATGAGATGGCTGTATGGCATCACTGACTCGATGGACATGAGTTTGAGTAAACTCCAAGTGTTGGTGATGGACAAGGGAGGCCTGGTGTGCTGCAATTCATGGGGTTGCAAAGAGTGGGACACGACTGTGTGACTGAACTCAACTGAAAACTGCAATCATTCTTTCGGATTTCTACTCACTGTTTTATGTTTGAAAATTATTTATTCTTCTTTTGGTTATAATAGTGCTTAAAACACACAAAAAGTTCTTGACACATGATTATTTTGACAGAACATTGTATTGATTTTTTTATCAAAGAAGTATTTAAGACCCTGTAGAGAATTAAGCAGTGGCTGCACCTAACTAAATAAATGCTATGTATTAGTAAAATAAGTCTTGAGATTTTTCATTTCTTACATACACGGATACTCTACATTTTAAGGCATTTTAGTTGGTCAAGTATTTTATTAATATCTTAGGGCTTAAACTTCTTGTGGAATTCTCACATTGCTACCCTCAACATGGGTTTAATGATTCTGGAGAAGTAATTCCCAAAAAGATGGCCTAGCATTTGTTTCACAAACAGCTGAAAAATGATGGCCTTCAGAATGCCATCTGGAAAAAATACAAGTAAGAAAATTTGACTTTACAGAAAACACCTTAGTTTAATATCTCATCTGGAGGATCTTTATGCCAAGTTCATTAACAAAGGCAATGCTGCCAGGGTATTTTTAAGCTTTGGTAGTTTAAACAGTTCACAACTTTCATACCAATTTTTTATATGATTTTTTTGTTTTTAAAAGCATCATTGAAAAAATATATTTAACTCTGGCTAATTTGTTATAATAAGTAACCTAAGACAGATCTCTTTTTTTTTTATTAACTACTGTACACAAATAGAGACTTATAGTAAAATAATTGAATACAACAGGAGTAAATGAGCACATCATGTTTGAGTTTTATCCTTGGATGCCCTTATTCTGATCCCATTTAATCTAAGTTCCATACAACTTAAAAGGAATTTGGTTGAAACATTCTTTTTCTGTTTCTTTTGATTTGAATAAAGGGAAAGTATTAATATTTTTCTAATTATAAATTATTTCAATACATTTTTAAACAATTAAATTTTAATGTGATTATGGTGTCTATGAATTATAATATTGTGGCTCCTATGAATTATAATATTAATTCTTACTAAATATTAAGCATATAAACTTGTCTGTTGGCATTATTTTCATACAGTTTCAAGAGGAATATTAACATCCTTATTTTTGCTTCCAAATATAAGTATGCTTGACCAGTTAACAGCCTTGCTTTCTGATCGCATCTATACAGATAATTTAAAAACAAGTGTGAAGTATTTAAAATAAAATGTTTTTTGTCATTTTTTTGTGTTTTTATCTTGTATTTGACATTTGTTAGAAATTAAACTGTGCTTGGTTTTTGGTATTTATCGCTTTCCAGTGACAATGTTTTATGTGTGCGTATGTGCTTCTGTGTGTAACTATTTCAGGTTTCACTTGACCTTTAGTGTATACATCTGTATCAATATAATTTTAAATTTATTTATGGTTATTTATAATTTTAATATTTTATAAAATAATGCATAGTATTATGGAAGATATTAATATAAAATATCTAGTTAGTGTTAGTCACTTCCATCATGTCCGATTCCTTGCAACCCCATGGACTATAGTCCACTAGGCTTCTCTCTCCATGAAATTCTCCAGGCAAGAATACTGAAGTGGGTAGCCATTCCCTCTCCAGGAGCTCTTCCCAGACCAGGGATTGAAGCTAGGTCTCTCCTGCATTGCAGGCAGATTCTTTACCATCTGAGCCACCAGGAAAGCCCCATAAAATATCTATAATGAAGTAAAACATTGTTATTTAATGGATTGTTTCATTTAATAAAATAAATTAATTCACAAGGTGAGATTTTGAGACAAATTCTTGAAGTTCTTAGAATGTTTTCCTTTTTTCCTCCTACTTCTAAATAGTAAATATTGAAGTTGAGATTCCTCCACAGGTCATTATACCTAAGTAAATATTTTAACTGAACATCACAAAGAGGTTCCATTTCCTATTATATCTTGAAATGGATAAGAATGAAATGATAAGAGAATGCCAGGTTGATGTAAACCAGGATATGAGATGGAAAATGATTTATTTCATTTTTTTCTTGATTTCTACACCTAAGAGAACTTTTACACACATACACACACAGATACACAATTTCCATTTCAAATTAAATTTGAGAAATCCTATTAATAGATTCACAATGCAAATAATCATTTAAAAAGATTCTTAGAAGGTTATTCTCTATGGGCTATTTCTTATCTGAATGTTGTGTAGGGGAAGGCAGAGGATGTGTTTTAATCTGGACTATCTTTTCAAGTATATTTGTACAGTGCACAGCCTTGGAAGATAAGAGCAAAGGAGAAGAATGCTCACAGCCCAGTATAATAAATTTGAGTTTCCTAAACTCAGGGTTCCTCTATTGTAATGCAACCCACTGCATGTGCTGGCTTTGTCTGGGCCCATTCTCATTGCCTGTATAGGACATAAAAAGGCAAAGGGAACTGAAGTAAATACGCTGAGGTTCATGCTGCCTGCTGTGCCATAAATAACAAAGTCATTTGTCTCTGACCTAGGAATCCATGAAACCCTAGCAGGCTAACTTGTTATCTTGCAAGTAAGGTAGAAGCCCAGACCTTCACAGTTCTTGAAAATGTTCTGACAAGTTCTCTAGTCAGTAATGATTAAATTATGTAAATAAGCATTTCCAGAAGTCTTCTTAGATCAAACATGTTTAACTGTTAACATTTAACCTGTAATATCCCAAAAACTTGTTTTATAGTGAACATTGAAATAGCCTCATCTAACACAGTTAAACAGTACACTACTTGTCTGAGTGTCCTAAAATGCAATTTGGTTTGTAAAATACTCAGACGAAATGTATTATGATTTCTGTTGTTTTTACTAAATTCAGGTTTTCCACTATCATATGGTATGAGGTATCTTTCAATATGTGTCTCATCCATAGTTGATAGTTTCATTTGATCTCTCTCTACATATATATGTATAGAGAGAGAGAGAGAGAAGAAGGAGGTAAAATAACAGTAACAGAAATGTGAAGCTAACTTGGGCAATACTTAAAAGAAAATGTTTTAACTTGATGATATTTAGAGTACTGAATTCTGGTTTGAGATTTTCACCATTAAGGACTGCGTTTCACTGAAAATTACAATGAATTTTGTTTATGAGATATTACTTACCAAGTATTATGATTTTTATTATAAATCCTATTATCCATAAGTGCCAACAATATTCTGAATTTATAAGCTGATAGACAATGGAAAGAAATGACCAAAAATCAGCAATAAAATGTTTTGCCACCAACCTCTGTTCATTACTTTTTCTTAATTACTACTGGGACACTGTTCCTATCACATGAGGTAAATACCAGTTTTGTCAGGTGAAATAAAACAAAATGAAGGAAGCTGGCAGGAACTCTTTTAAAATTAGGGGCTTCACTGAAAAATGTGACAGTTTCCCTGGTGGTGAAGCTATGAGAACTATGTGAAAAGATGTAATCATTTTGGTTTTGAAATTGCCTGTCATTCACTACTCCTGTGCTTTATTAGCAAAACTTTGATGCATCTGTTATTTTTAACATCTCAAGATATTGTAGTCTTGTTTTATAACATTCTAAAACCACAAAATAAAAAGAAATATAATGACAATATTTTGTAAAGAATTTATTTCAAAGTTGTTGTTGTTGTTTTTTTTTTTAATTTAAAAAGGTATTCATTCTCAGATCATTTATGAACATGAACATTGGCCTTGTTCCTCAAATCGAATCTTCATTTCACAAGTTGTGGGTTCCAGCGATCCTCCCCAGACCACCTAATTCCCAATACCTGTGGCAACTGCTGTCTCCAAATTTGGAATACAAGTCAACTAACAGTATTCAAGGGGCTTCCCTGGTGGCTCAGTGGTAAAGAATCTGCTTGCAATGCAGGAGACCCAGGTTCAATCCTTGGGTCAGGAAGATCCCCCTGGAGGAGGGTAAGGCAACCCACTCCAGTATTCTTGCCTGGAAAATTCCATGGACAGAGAAGTCTGGCAGGCTACTGTCCATAGGGTCACAAAGAATCAGACTGAGTGTGCAAAAGCACTCAAATTTGTGTTCTTTGTTTCATGGGCTTTTGTGAGCAGACTTTTCTTGAAACATTTTCCTAAATATATATGCATAGTTAAAAAGTTTCAAAATAAAGAAATCAGCAAAGACTCAAAATTGTGCATTGGCCTACCACTCAGAAGAGATGACTATTAACATTTGGTATGAATACATATACAAGCAAATAACTATAAATATAATAAAGTTTTATTTTGTTTGTTTTAACTCTCATATTTTAACATCATGTATTGTAAGCATTTCATCAATTCACTAGATACTCTGCAAATTTTTTTTTATATTTGATTATATGAGCCCTCTGTGGGTTGAACATCTCTTTATCTGCTAGCTTTTTACAGAGGCATCTGTAAGCTTTTTGCAGAGGGTTTGTGTTCTACACATCAGCCTTTTTTTGGAGGACTTAGCTCCCTGAAACTTCCTCAGTTAGCAAGTGGACATGAGGAATAATTAGTGGCTGCTCATTTTAGAAATCTTCAGGCTTTTCATTTTTAAAATGTTTATTTAACAAACTTCTTTGTTTACTTACAGAGAGATGAAGGACTCTTTAATTTTCTTTTTTTTTTTTTTCTGGTTTTCATTTGATGAAATTTCTAGATTTCCATCATTTTTGCAAAAATTATCCTAATTAAATTTCCAGATGCATTTTGTTGCTTTCAGTTGTTAATACCATCCTTTAAAAATTCTCTTCATTTGGCCTGTGTCATACCACAATCACCTGGTTTTTCTCTTGTATCAGAGAGAAATTTCCAACATATAGGTCTGTTTGTGGATCTTTCTGTCTGCATTCAAAATGTCAATGTTCCCTTAAGGGGCTCAATCCTTGGCTCTTCTTTTTCGTATATTACATTGTCTCCTTGAGTGATCATACATAGTCCCATAACATGAATTTGATTATTATATGAAAATGTATAGCTCCTGGTAAAAACTCTCTTGATTTCCAAGAATCTGACTTAACAAACTCACCTTGATGTCTCACAGGAAACCTGAACAAACCTAATTTCATAATTTCTCTCTAACTTCAGAAAAACACAACAGAAAATACTCCTCCTTTTCCAGGGACATCTGTCTCAGTCCTGTTTCAAAACCACCTAACAGTTTATCCCAGAATGTCATCAATGTCTTCAACGATATTTCCCTTTTCCTTAAAAACCATCATTCAACAGCCCTTCAAACACCAAATATTAATTATATCTTTAAACATTTAATATGCTCTCATTATTCTATGTTTAGCTTTAATACTTTAGAATCTTTACCATCTTTTTTATTGCCTGAGCTACTGTATAACTTCTCCTGGGATGTTTATCCTTAGTACTTATCTTCACACTCCTCACACTGCTGGGAGAATATTCTGAGAATATAGACACAGTTGTTTTATCCCATTGTTCAAAACTCTGTTCTGTAGTTTCTTGTGTGTTCATATCAGTCAGTTCAGTTCAGTTGCTCGGTCATGTCAGACTCTTTGTGACCCCATGAATTGCAGCACGCCAGGCCTCCCTGTCCATCACCAACTCCTGGAGTTAACACAAACTCCTGTCCATTGAGTCGGTGATGCCATCCAGCCATCTCATCCTCTGTCATCACCTTCTGCTCGTGCCCCCAATCCCTCCTAGCATCAGAGTCTTTTCCAATGAGTTAAATCTCCGCATGAGGTGGCCAAATTACTGCAGTTTCAGCTTTAGCATCAGTCCTTCCAAAGAACACCCAGGACTGACCTCCTTTATAATGGACTAGTTGGATTTCCCAGGACTCTCAAGAGTCTTCTCCAACACCACAGTTCAAAAGCATCAATTATTCGGCGCTCAGCTTTCTTCACAGTCCAACTCTAATATCCATACATGACCACTGGGAAAACCATAGCCTTGACTAGACAGACCTTTGTGGGCAAAGTAATGTCTCTACTTTTCAATATGCTGTCTAGGTTGGTCATCACGTTCCTTCCAAGGAGTAAGCATCTTTTAATTTCATGGCTGCAGTCACCATCTGCACTGATTTTGGAGCCCAGAAAAATAAAGTTTGCCACAGTTTCCACTGTTTCCCCCTCTATTTCCCATGAAGTGATGGGACCAGATGCCATGATCTTCGTTTTCTGAATGTTGAGCTTTAAGCCAACTTTTTCACTCTCCTTTTTCACTTTCATCAAGAGGCTTTTTAGTTCCTCTTCACTTTCTGCCATAAGGGTGGTGTCATCTGCATATCTGAGGGTATTGATATTTCTCCCATCAATCTTGATTCCAGCTTGTGCTTCTTCCAGCCCAATGTTTCTCATGATGTACTCTGCATATAAGTTAAATAAGCAGCGTGACAATATACAGCCTTGATGGACTACTTTTCCTATTTGGAACCAGTCGGTTGTTCCATGTCCAGTTCTAACTGTTGCTTCCTGACCTGCATATAGGTTTCTCAAGAGGTAGGTCAGGTGGTCTGGCGTTCGCATCTCATGAAGAATTTTCCACAGTTTATTGTGATCCACACAGTCAAAAGCTCTGACATAGTCAATAAAGCAGAAATAGATGTTTCTCTGGAACTCTCTTGCTTTTCCCATGATCCAGTGGATGTTGGCAATTTGATCTCTGTCTGGTTCCTCTGCCTTTTCAAAAACCAGCTTGAACATCTGGAAGTTTACGGTTCATGTACTGTTAAAGTCTGGCTTGGAGAATTTTGAGCATTACTTTACTAGCGTGTGAGATGGGTGCAATTGTGAGGTAGTTTGAACATTCTTTGGCATTGCCTTTCTTTGAGATTGGAATGAAAACTGACCTTTTCCTGGCCTATGGCCACTGCTGAGTTTTCCAAATTTGCTGGCATATTGAGTGCAGCACTTTCACAACATCATCTTTCAGGATTTGAAATAGCTCCACTGGAATTCCATCACCTCCACTAGCTTTGTCCATAGTGATGCTTTCTAAGGCCCACTTAACTTCACATTCCAGGATGTCTGGCTCTAGGTGAGTGATCACACCATTGTGATTATCTGGGTCGTGAAGCTCTTTTTTGTACAGTTCTTCTATGTATTCTTGCCACTTCTTCTTAATATCTTCTGCTTCTGTTAGGTCCATACCGTTTCTGTCCTTTATTGAGCCCATCTTTGCATGAAATGTTCCCTTGGTATCTCTAATTTTCTTGAAGAGATCTCTAGTCTTTCCCATTCTGTTGTTTTCCTCTATTTCTTTGCATTGATCACTGAGGAAGGCTTTCTTATCTCTCTTTGCTATTCTTTGGAACTCTGCATTCAGATGCTTATATCTTTTCTTTTCTCCTTTGCTTTTCACTTCTTTTCATTTCACAGCTATATGTAAGGCCTCCTCAGACAGCCATTTTGCTTTTTTGCATTTCTTTTCTATGGGGATGATCTTGATCCCTGTGTCCTGTACAATGTCACAAACCTCTGTCCGTAGGTCATCAGGCACTCTATCAGATCTAGTCCCTTAAATCTATTTCTCACTTCCACTGTATAAGCATAAGGGATGTGATTCAGGTCATACCTGAATGGTCTAGTGGTTTTCTCCACTTTCTTCAATTTCAGTCTGTATTTGGCAACAAGGAGTTCGTGATCTGAGCCACAGTCAGCTCCTGGTCTTGCTTTTGCTGACTGTATAATGCTTCTCCATCTTTGGCTGCAAAGAATACAATCAATCTGATTTCGATGTTGACCATCTGGTGATGTCCATGTATACAGTCTTCTCTTGTGTTGTTGGAAGAGAGTGTTTGTTATGACCAGTGCATTTTCTTGGCAAAACTCTATTAGTCTTTGTCCTGCTTCATTCCGTATCTCAAGGCCAAATTTGCCTATTACTCCAGGTGTTTCTTGAGTTCCTACTTTTGCATTCCAGTCCCCTATAATGAAAAGGACATCTTTTTTGGGTGTTAGTTAGAAAAGATCTTGTAGGTCTTCATAGAACTGTTCAACTTCAGCTTCTTCGGCATTACTGGTTGGGGGTATAGGCTTGGATTACTCTGATATTGAATGGTTTGCCTTGGAAACGAACAGAGATCATTCTATCATTTTTGAGATTGCATACGAGTACTACATTTTGGACTCTTTTGTTGATCGTAATGGCTACTTTGTTTCTTCTAAGGGATTCCTGCCCACAGTAGTAGATATAATGGGCATCTGAGTTAAATTCACCCATTCCAGTCCAGTTTAGTTCGCTGATTCCTAGAATGTCGATGTTCACTCTTGCCGTCTCCTGTTTGATCACTTCCAATTTGCCTTGATTCATGGACCTGACATTCCAGGTTCCTATGCAGTATTCCTCTTTACAGTATTGGACCTTGCTTCTATCACCAGTCACATCCACAACTGGGTGTTGTTTTTGCTTTTGCTCCATCCCTTCATTCTTTCTGGAGTTATTTCTCCACTGATCTCCAGTAGCATATTGGGCACCTACCAACCTGGGGAGTTCCCTTTTCAGTATCCTATCATTTTGCCTTTTCATACTGTTCACGGGGTTCTCAAGGCAAGAAAACTGAAGTGGTTTGCCATTCCCTTCTCCAATGGATCACATTCTTTCAGACCTCTCCACCATGACCCAACCGTCTTGGGTGCCCCCACAGGGCATGGCTTAGTTTCATTGAGTTAAACAAGGCTGTAGTCCATGTGATCAGATTGGCTAGTTTTCTATGAAAATGGTTTCAGTGTATCTGCCCTCTGATGCCCTCTCACAACACCTACCATCTTATTTGGGTTTCTCTTACCTTGAACGTGGTGTATCTCTTCACGGCTGCTCCAGCAAAGCACACCACTGCTCCTTACCTTGGAGGAGGTCACCCCTTCTGACCTTGAACATAGAGTAGCTCCTCTGGGCCCTCCTGTGCCAGCACAGCTGCCACTCCTTGGACATGGGGCAGCTCCTCTCGGCCACTGCCTCTACCTCGGGCATGGGGTAGCTCCTCTGGGCCGCCACCCCTGCCCTGGGTGTGGGGTAGCTCCTCTCGGCCGCCGCCCTGACTCGGATGTGGGGTAGCTCCTGTTGTCTGCTCCTGTGCCGACGCAGCCTGGCACTCTCATATCAGTGTTAATATCAGTGTTTTTCAAATGTCCCTTTGAAGATGTTTATCATAATTCATTACTTGTCAATAGGCAGATTATATTAATTTCCCTTGAGCTCTTATAAAATATTTATTCAATATTTCAACTTGAAGATGGAGAACAGGGTATAGTATACATTAAGATCCCTAGATTTTAGTAATTATACATCTTGTGCAGTTTTTCTGGAGTGAAAACATTTATCCACATTTTTTCCTTTCTAATCCCCTTAGCTTCAGGAACCTTGAATACTATGGACAACATAGAAAAAGAAAATGCAATTTGAAATTCTGAATTTGCAAAGTACTGTAAGAAGAGTTTGTTGTAATAAATTTAAAAATCAACTTTTTATTTTTCTTGGCTGTTTCAAAATATTTTGTACCAGTGAATTTTTGCAAAAGTGAATTGTGCTACATTTTAAGCTTTGAATAAAAAACACATGAGCTTCTCAGAAAAAAAAGAAAGAAAGAAAGAAAAAGCCCAAGAAACAAACACAAATCCCCAAACCTCTTACTGATAGAGTTCATGAGTGAAAAAATAAATAAAACTACCAGCATATTCTAATGCTTCTACAAGCATTCTGTTTATTTACTCCCTTGACAGTACTTTGCTTCTGAGGTTTGATTCTCAAACCACTGTCCTCTTAGCTTCTGCCTCAAGAGAAGTTAGTTGTCTCCGTGTGTGTTTTTGTTGATGATGATTTTATTTTTTGTCTCTCCAGCGGAAAGCATTCATATAGAAAAGATAGGCTGAGCAATTTCTAGTTTTTTAGCTGTTATAAAAAATTAATAACATAGAAGTAATAGAAAATTATCCAAATGGCATTAAAATGTTGTGTATAGAAATAATTATAAAGTTCAATACAGTGCGAAAAGATTCTTACTCATCTTGAGATAAACATTTAAAAATATACAGCATTTTAAAATTTCATTTACTTATTTTTGGACCATGCTGAGTGGCTTATGGGATCTTAGCTCCTCAACCAGGGATTGAACCTGGGCTCCTCAGTGGAAGCTCAGAGTCCCAACCACTGGCCTATCAGGAAATTCCTTATATATTTCACCTAATATCTTGAAAAATGTTTCAGAACTCTGATCCAGTACCTTTTGGCAAAGGTATATGAACAAATCCCTTTTGGACATTCTTGTGAATTTGCAAGTCCTTGTCAACTCTCTAGTCCTTGTCAACTCTCTAGGAGGGAAATACGTTATAATTTATTAAAAATTTAAAAGTACTTTTTACATTATCCCCCAAATTTCATGTGTATTATTTATGCTGACTTAAGATATATTAAAATAATCATGCAAACATACATGTATCTGATTAATGAAATATTTTGTTATTAAAATATGAAATAATCATATTGGGAAGGCTACATTGAGTAAAATGCAACTATTGCTTTATACAAAGTATCAACACTTAAGATCCAGCACCCTGATTATGTAAATTACATCTAAACCGTCAATTAGAAATTTTTATATAGGACTGTGTACAGCTATTTTTACTGAAGCCAATGAAGAGAAGTTATATACATCCTTTCCCAGAGTCGGGCCTTTCTCATCACAGCAACTGTCAGAGATTGGCCTACCTATCAGAAACACTGGTCATCATGTGGCTTTTTTCTGTTATCCCTTTAACCAAGGTGTCACAGTCCTTTCAGCACTTCCATTACAAATACTATTAAGAGGCAATAAATAGTATCTAGAATCCATAAAATTCATGAAAATGGCATTATTATCTGATAAAAAATCAACCATAATTTCCATGCAGCATCTAGCAGTAATGGTGATACAAGTATCAAAATCCCTAAGGTGAACTTAATAGAAACTAACTTCAGAAGTTCCCCAAAAGATTTTTGAGAATTTCAGGGTACAAGGGGATGGACTTTGGGAATTTAATGAATCTCCTGTGTTGTTTTAGTTCTGCCCTGTCAATGAGAATATGCTCTGGATTTATATTCTGCAGAGAGAAGCAGTAATCACAAATCACAAGTTTTGCTCATGTCCTGAGAGTCAAGATAATGCTTGGCTACACATACACTTTTATGCATCACAAGGACCCTGATAGGTTTCATTTCAACTTTAGTTTAAACGGAATTTTTTTTGTACACTTTGTATTTTTTGAAGTTGTCAAATTGTTAGCTAATCGTCATTTACTCTAAGGACAGAGTTGATACTTAAGATTCTTATCAATATATACTTCTTGAAGAGACATTTTCATGCAAGAAAGTAATAATATGTGTATGTGTGGTTTCCTTTGGGATCTATAAAGCTAGATTAGGAATATAGAGGGCAAAAAACCTGGTATGCACTAAACCGATCCATGTACATTGTTACACATAGGGCAAACTTTCAGTATTATTTTTAATAAATTTTTTCTTAAGAAATGGATAAATTGGAATTGTTTTTCATATTGATTAAAAAAAAATTTATTTCTTTATTTTTGGCTGTGCTGGGTCTCTGTTGCTGCCTGGATTTTTCTCTAGTTGCAGCAGGGGCTACTCTTCATTGTAGTGTGCAGGTTTCTCATTGTGGTGGCTTCTCTTGTTGCAGAGCACTGGTTCTAGGGCCTGTGAGCTTATTTGCTCCGTGGCTTGTGGGATCTTCCCAGATCAGCATTTGAATCAGTGTCTACTACATTGGTAGGTGGATTCTTTACCACTGAGCTACAGGGAAACTCCCATGCAGAGTTTTTTAATGGGGTCATCTTCAAGGGTGTAAGGTTCTCTCTCTTACTATGCAGTCACCCCTCAGTTTCTGAGGTGATTGATTGGTTCCTGACCCCACTACAGATACTAAAATCTGTGGATGTTGAAGTCCCAAGGTCAGCAGTCCATACTCTGGGGCTTCATATCTGAAAGTTCAACCAACCAGGGGCATAAACATAGTATAGGATGTGAAGTTTGTACAATCAGAGGGTAGACTGTATATTTATTGAAAAAACCTGCATGTAAGTGGGCCTGCATAGTTCAAACCATATTTTTGATGTATTATTCATTTATTTAATCAATAAGTATTTATTGCGGAACTAAGTTGGGCTTCCTAGGTGACGTTGGCACCCCATTCCAGTACTCTTGCTTGGAAAATCCCTAATAGGTCGGAGGAGCCTGTTAGGCTGCAATCCATGGGGTCGCTAAGAGTCGGACACGACTGAGCGACTTCACTTCACGTTTCACTTTCATGCATTGGAGAAGGAAATGTCAGTCCACTCCAGTGTTCTTGCCTGGAGAATCCCAGGGACAGAGGAGCCTGGTGGGCTTCCATCTATGGGGTCGCACAGAATCGGACACGACTGAAGTGAGTTAGCATAGGTGACGTTAGTAGTAAAGAACTCACCTGCCAATGCAGGAGACATAAGAGATGCTGGTTCGATCCCTGGGTCAGGAGGATCCCCTAGAGGAGAGATTGGCAACCCTCTCCTGTATTTTTGCCTGGAAAATCCCATAGACAGTGAAGCCTGGTGGGCTACAGTCTATAGAGTTGTAAAGAGTCGACATGACTGAAGTGACTTAGCACACATGCAGGCACTGAACTAAGTTATGAGAGTAATATGGATACAAAAAGAAGTAAATCTCTGACTTAAGATACTTATTGTTTCTAAACTCATTTATTTGACCTGCTTTTTGTCTATTTATGCTCCTTTACCACCCTTGAGAACTAATTCTTTTAAATTCTAGTATTTTACTATTTCAAGCTATGACTTCAAGCAAGAATTATGCTTGTTTCAAACGTGTTTGGATACTAACCAATATCTGAAAATGAGATTCTACCCACTTTCCGAGAACATCATATTTTTTTTTTTTTTTATTTTTTTTTTTTTTTTATTCTTCCAATTTTATTTTATTTTTAAACTTTACATAATTGTATTAGTTTTGCCAAATATCAAAATGAATCCGCCACAGGTATACATGTGTTCCCCATCCCGAACCCTCCTCCCTCCTCCTCCCCCCATACCATCCCTCTGGGCCGTCCCAGTGCACCAGCCCCAAGCATCCAGCATCATGCATCGAACCTGGACTGGCAACTCGTTTCCTACATGATATTTTACATGTTTCATTGCCATTCTCCCAAATCTTCCCACCCTCTCCCTCTCCCACAGAGTCCATAAGACTGTTCTATACATCAGTGTCTCTTTTGCTGTCTCGTACACCGGGTTATTGTTACCATCTTTCTAAATTCCATATATATGCGTTAGTATACTGTATTTATGTTTTTCCTTCTGGCTTACTTCACTCTGTATAATAGGCTCCAGTTTCATCCACCTCATTAGAACTGATTCAAATGTATTCTTTTTAATGGCTGAGTAATACTCCATTGTGTATATGTACCACTGCTTTCTTATCCATTCATCTGCTTATGGACATCTAGGTTGCTTCCATGTCTTGGCTATTATAAACAGTGCTGCGATGAACATTGGGGTACACGTGTCTCTTTCCCTTCTGGTTTCCTCAGTGTGTATGCCTAGCAGTGGGGTTGCTGGATCATAAGGCAGTTCTATTTCCAGTTTTTTAAGGAATCTCCACACTGTTCTCCATAGTGGCTGTACTAGTTTGCATTCCCACCAACAGTGTAAGAGGGTTCCCTTTTCTCCACACCCTCTCCAGCATTTATTATTTGTAGACTTTTGGATCGCAGCCATTCTGACTGGTGTGAAATGGTACCTCATAGTGGTTTTGATTTGCATTTCTCTGACAATGAGTGATGCTGAGCATCTTTTCATGTGTTTGTTAGCCATCTGTATGTCTTCTTTGGAGAAATGTCTATTTAGTTCTTTGGCCCATTTTTTGATTGGGTCGTTTATTTTTCTGGGAGTTGAGCTGTAGGAGTTGCTTGTATATTTTTGAGATTAGTTGTTTGTCTGTTGCTTCATTTGCTATTATTTTCTCCCATTCTGAAGGCTGTCTTTTCACCTTGCTAATAGTTTCCTTTGATGTGCAGAAGCTTTTAAGGTTAATTAGGTCCCATTTGTTTATTTTGCTTTTATTTCCAATATTCTGGGAGGTGGGTCATAGAGGATCCTGCTGTGATGTATGTCGGAGAGTGTTTTGCCTATGTTCTCCTCTAGGAGTTTTATAGTTTCTGGTCTTACGTTTAGATCTTTAATCCATTTTGAGTTTATTTTTGTGTATGGTGTTAGAAAGTGGTCCAGTTTCATTCTTTTTTACAAGTGGTTGACCAGATTTCCCAGCACCACTTGTTAAAGAGATTGTCTTTAATCCATTGTATATTCTTGCCTCCTTTGTCGAAGATAAGGTGTCCATATGTGCGTGGATTTATCTCTGGGCTTTCTATTTTATTCCACTGATCAATATTTCTGTCTTTGTGAACATCATATTTTTAAAAATATCTTTTAATCATATGTAATCCATTCATATATACACACATTTGTAATACTTTTTACTATAAAACTTTTGAAACATTCTCTATATCTATGAAACTATTTGGAAAACATCTTAGCCAACTTGGAAGGAAATAAATCTACATGATCACCAAGAAAGTGAGACAGGCTGTAAAATGGAACATATGTTCTGTTTTAGGAGACTTGTGTTCTCAGAAGGACTTTGTTGAAATATCTCAGAAGAACTGGGTTGAAATAAAATTGTACTTCCTGAAAAATACACGTATTAATGAATCAACCATGTTTCAAGGAGTAGTGTCAATTAAAGGTGGAAGTGACTGTGAGCCTTTTACTCTGAATATAAAAATTTTTCAGTTTAGAAATGATAGAGAAAATACTGATTTATGTAAATCTTTAAGTAGTTGAAGGGAAAAAATCCAAGGCACATCCAATTATCAATATTTTTCATTATTGTGTTGGTTCATCAGAATATATTCATTTAAAATAGCACAAAATAGAGAAGATATAAATATTCATGATTTGGTAAAATGTCATGTATCATGGGAGAAAATGGTTACTTCTGGATGCAGGATGATTTAAGAAGTTAAATGATAAATTTTAAGTGGCTTGGCTAACTCAATGAAACAAATTAGTCACATTTCTACTTACAATATTGATAAGAAAAATATCATAATCTAGAAGTTAGTCAAATATGTAAAATTATCTGCAGCTATTTCTATGAATTGAGCCTCATCCATTATGCAACAGTCTTTTGGATTAGAAAGATGGGAAAATGGGGGGTGCACTTAAAATCAAGTTTTGGAATCACAGAATAAAACTGTGGCTCTTGAAATCACCAATATAACTTCCACCAAAGTAATTGCTGTCATAGTCTAAATTTAAGGCAAAAATTAGATATTTGTTATTAATGCATAAAACAAGTGAGTGATATGGTATAAACTACAGCAAACTAAAATGTCTAGAGGGGAAAGAGATAACTCTTATCATTCAAAGACAAGAA
Source organism: Bos mutus (assembly GCF_027580195.1). NCBI lineage: Eukaryota > Metazoa > Chordata > Mammalia > Artiodactyla > Bovidae > Bos > Bos mutus. The sequence goes on along the minus strand of NC_091622.1, from coordinate 80,652,424 downwards.
AAGGGTAGTCTTCAGTGTATAGTGTATGCTGAATCAGAAATCAGGAAAGAGGTTATTTTTTGTCTCTTGATCCATTTTAGACCACTCCCTGATATTCATGCAGGCCTTTATATACACACAAAAAACCTCAATTTCTTTTTTCAGTCAACTGAATGACAAACCGCTGAATGGAAAACCTCTCTGGACTCTAGGAATCACTAATAGCAACTAGTTGACATACAAGAGAAAGCCAGCAGAAAGATAATTCACATTTGAAAGAAAATTCTCCAAGTGCTTTTCCATGAAACAATTCCAGAAGCAAAATTCTGTGAGATTAATGGATGTCACATGAGAACATTGTATACCTATTTGGGAAAAGCCATATTTCATATTTCTTCTGTTGGAGATTTCAACAGTGTACTGGCATTTCAGAGACTGAACCATCTTGCTGTAAAGAAATACATTTAACTTTACTTACCTTAGCATATTTTTCACAATTTCTTTCATAAAATATCCAATGAAAAGTCCTGTTAGAAAGGCTACCCGTGATATGGAAAATAATCTACTACATTTCCTGGCTTCCAAAAAGGATCCATAGATAATGCCACTACATTTGTTTACATGATATGTTAGCTGTCTTTACTCGGGACACATTTTGATTATCTTTTGGCTGCCATTAGTTTTGTCACCTTTTTAAAGGTTTCTCCTTTGATACCTGCCCAATATTTCCCTTACTGAGCTCAAATGGGTTTCCCTAGTGTTCTGCAACATTCTTGGAACTTTCTTTCAGAGTGCCCTGTACCATCTTCTGCTTCCTATGTTCAGAGAACAGAAACAGCCAAAGGAAAAAAAAAAAAAAAAATCACGCACATGAGACTAAGATCAATAGCAGCTTTCAAAGAAGATAAACCTACAGAAGATTGAATTAACACTGATATGTCATGTAAAACAGAAAAACAACAACAGATAAGAAGAGTTTAAAAAGAAGGCAAATTTAGGATTCCTCGGAAATTGGTATATGACTCTTAAATATATTAGTATTAGAGATGCCCAATTTGAGAGTACATTAGTCATAAAAATATACCATGCTCATCACTGTTTTAAGTGGAGTTACCAAATACTTTATGTTAAAAGCCTACCTTCGGGCTTTCCTGGTGGTCCAGTGGTTGGGAGTCCACCTGCCAATGAAGGTGACATAGATTTTATCCCTGGTCTGTGAGGCTCCCACATGCCATGGGGCAGCTAAACCCGTACACCACAACTACTGAGTCCACACTCTAGAGCCTTTGAACCACAACTACTGAGCCCACATACCTGGAGCCCGAACTCCACAGTAAGGGAAGCCACGGCAATGAAAGGCCTGCCCACGGCAACAGAGTAGCCCCTGCTCACCACACTGAAGAAAGCCAGAGCAAAGAAATGAAGCCCCAGAAGAGCCATTAAAAAAAGAAAAATTAAAATAAAAAAAGCCTGCCTTATACCATGCATCCATATAAATTACTAATGTTTTGTTTTAAATATAGAAAGAAAAAGCCATTAACAATAAATATAAACAAAACCGACTAACCTAAAATCAATAACTGGGGGTTTTGCTTAGGTTCTTAACTTTTCACAAAAGAATGTCTATTTTATTATACATTTACATAATGTTTATGCAGCTTTTTTTTGCAACTTCAGTCTCTACCTAAAAATGTTAACAACTGAAGTCCTTTTAAAAGATCTTATGAAGTATTTTCTCTCAAGTTCCTATCAAAAACCCACCTGAGAAAGGAATTTAGGAAAAATTTCTGAAAGATGTGCCAGGTTTAGACTCTTTGCATTTTCCTTGAATAAATCCTGATAATTAGAAAGCCAAATGTTATCAGGTATGATATTTTAGCTTTACAAAAAGATACCTTTCATATGTTTTACTTTTATATCATTGGCTGTTATAAAAATATTATAAAAAGAACCATATACAAAAGAATATTATATGATGAATCATATGAAATATTTCATCTTTTTTGCTAAAAATATTGAATGATTGATTTGACTGTGCATTTTTGTAGTATTGCTTAAGAAATTGAAGTAAAGAATTTATTTTAGACTTTGGTGCTTGAAAATTTTTGCATTTCTCAAAGAACTGTAGTTCTTCCTTCTTTCTGAAAATGCAAACATAGAACAGAATATATTTTAATCTTTTGCTTTTCTCCTTTGGCTTCAAAATTGGAAGAAACAATTTGAACTATTACCTGTATTACTTTGTTTACTTGTCTGCTTATTAAAGTTCTCCTTCCCAGTTTTCATTACTTCTAATATATCTTTTCTCTTCATTATTTTTCTTTCTTTTCTGTGAGGGAGGCAATTATCCTGATCTCTTTCAAAACAAGAAACCCAGAATAGTGACACAGAAATCTCATAAAGTGAAGAGTTTCAAAATCTCAAAGGATACTTTTTTTTTTTTTAATTATTGTTGGATAGAAAATAACCTCCAATCTGAATAAACCTGCAAAGATAAAGATTATTCTCTAGATTTAGCTCTATCTCCGAGGAATCTCTCAAATTATGTTATAATTGCTTGACTCTTGAAAATGCATATTTCACGTCTATCTTATCCTTTTCCTGGCTCTAATTCCCAGCTCATATTTTCTTTTCCTTTTTTTTTTTTTCTTTTGGACTTTCCTAGGTATTATACATTTTGTTAAAGTCCGTTCTGTATTTACACTATTTTGGGGCCTGTTGGTTTCATTGCTTTATTGCCCCTCGGGGTACACTTAGAAACCATAGACTCTTATATGTCTAAAACCTGGGACATAAAAAATACATCCCAGATATTTAGTAATATTTCTTTATGAGTCAAATATGCAAATGTTTCCAGCTTGTGTTTTCAGCATTCCACTTTGACTAGGCTGCAGTTACTCCTTAAGAGTCCTGACTTGAGTTGCTCTAAATTTGTACTAATTAAGTTGTTTCACTTTTCCTCTTTTGTTTGTTTGTTTGAAGTATATTTTTCACAGCTCTTTTCTTTCTTCCTTCCTATCACAGAGGTGTGAATTCAAATATAATTCTCTCTCACAGGTCTTCTGCCTTCAGCCTAACTCAAATCAATTCTTTGAATGACCAACCCCTAGTAACCCTCTACCATATCTTACTTAATTTTCTTCATAGTAATTATAAATAATATTATTATATATTTATTTGTTTGCATATTTACTTTCTACTTCTGCTATTTGAATATAAGCTCTGTAAGAACAGGGATTCTATTGTACTTCTCTAATCTCTAGCACCTAAAACAGTGCTTAGCACATAACTGGAGTTTAAGGAACTAACCTAGCTCCTCATTTTTGAGACAATGAGAATTTGAATTTTTTATAAAGTATGAATTCAGTTCAACAGTGTGTTTCCATAAATCAGGAAAGCTCAGTGGTTTGTTTGATTTAAAACTCATAGATATAAGGTAAATTCTTTCTGAGAATTCTCATTCAATGGAAAATTATTATCCAAATATTTCCCTTCAGCCCATTCATATTTCTTTACACAAATTTATGTGAGCAGTACATATTCTTAGAAAAGAATAAAATATTACATTCTTTCCATTCTTTCAAGTCTTCAGTACTAAAAACATATACAAAGATATTCAACCCATTATCTTTAAACACAAATTATATTCTATTGTAAGAATAAAACAATTTCATCATACCCTGACCCATTAATACACTAAAAGTATTAAGGAACATGCAAAATTATATTATGCCAATAAATATAATACTGATTAAATTTCCACATCATTTTTTAAAAATTTAGTGGATAAATTCCAAAAGCTGACTCACAAATCTCTTTGTGGTTAACCTAGACCAATATGGATTAGATAATAGAGGCAGATGTGATTTTAGTTCCTTCTAAATTTGATTCTTGGTTAAAATGCCTATTCTGCATTTAGCTTAATGCCTAGGGAGAAGGACAAGAAAATGCTGGCTAGAATTGATGACAGAGATAAAGGACCAAAATAACACAGAAAAACTTAAGGGGCAAAAACTCTGACCACCATTCAGTAATATGGCCTCAAAATGTGTTCAGCCTGCTCATCACATGGTCTCTTGAGTAATAGCAAGAATCAAGTCTTCAGTACAAAAAATATACAATGGTATTAAAACCCACTATCTTTATATACAAATTATATTCTACTGTAAGTAGAAAACAATTTCATCATACCCAGAGTCACTAATATAACTATAAATAGCAGCTTTAATTGAAACTTAGTGTTTCCAACAAAAGCTATATGTGGTAATGAAATTTAGGGTTTTTTTTTTTTTTTTTTCCTTCCAGATAATCAGTTTTTCAGCAATTTGCTCTGTGTTTGATGAGTGACAGTGCTAATTAAGACAAATTTCTTCCTCTGGTGGTGTATGTGTTGCACATTTGTAAATGCTTAGGCTTGCCAAAAATATTTTTTACTAATCTATTTCTTTTCCTTTTAAAAGCAATAGATGAGGTTTTTGAAGGGTGCTATGGACGGTCCCATCACTTCATGGGAAATAGATGGGGAAACAGTGTCAGACTTTATTTTTTTGGGCTCCAAAATCACTGCAGATGGTGACTGCAGCCATGAAATTAAAAGACTCTTACTCCTTGGAAGGAAAGTTATGACCAACCTAGATAGCATATTCAAAAGCAGAGACATTACTTTGCCAACAAAGGTCCATCTAGTCAAGGCTATGTGGTCATGTATGGATGTGAGAGTTGGACTGTGAAGAAGGCTGAGCGCCAAAGAATTGATGCTTTTGAACTGTGGTGTTGGAGAAGACTCTTGAGAGCCCCTTGGACTGCAAAGAGATCCAACCAGTCCCTTCTGAAGGAGATCAGCCCTGGGATTTCTTTGGAAGGAATGATGCTAAAGCTGAAACTCCAGTACTTTGGCCACCTCATGTGAAGAGTTGACTCATTGGAAAAGACTCTGATGCTGGGAGGGATTGGGGGCAGGAGGAGAAGGGGACAACAGAGGATGACATGGCTGGATGGCATCGCTGACTCAATGGATGTGAGTCTGGGTGAACTCCGGGAGTTGGTTATGGACAGGGAGGCCTGGCCTGCTGGGATTCATGGGGTCGCAAAGAGTTGGACACGACTGAGCAACTGAACTGAACTGATGGGAGAAGGAAGCGGTAGAATTCTGTAAGTAATTTTGCCTCACCAAAGTTGGCTAAAGGGAAATTACCTGAAATTACAAGACAGTGGCTGTTAAACTGAATTTCTAAGAATTTCTTTTCTTTTCTTTTTTTTTTTAGCTATTCTAACCCAGATCTTCAAGTCAAAAGCATCAAAAATAGGAGATGAATAGTAATTACTTTCTGGCTAATTAATCTAGTCTTTTTTTTTTTTTTTTTTAAGAAGTTTTAATACTTTAATGAAGACTTCCTTCACTGTTTACAGCCTTGATCTGCTGGTGTGGGTGATTGGGGGGTAGGGAGCTGCAGGCAGGTCACTGAGCAGCCTGGTCAGGGCATGTTCTCTCCTCAAATCACAGTAACAAGGGAGTTGCTATAGTTGTGGTTCCCAAAGTGCTGCCTGCCTGTTCCCATTTCTTGTACCTGGACCCACTCCTCTGCAGTGTCTTTGATACAGAATCTGGCAGGGAGAAGCAAAATCACTGAGATTTCCTTTGTGGTCTAATATATAGAAGATCTTTATAAATGCACTCTAAGGATCAGGGAAAAAAAATCTTATTTCTAGTTTTCTGACTAAAAAGTTGCTAAGTCATGTGTTACTCTTTTGTGACCCCACAGATTGTAAGCCACTAGGCTTTTTTGTCCATGGGATTTCCCAGGCAAGAATACTGGACTCGGTTGCCATATCCTTCTCCAGGGGATCTTCTCAACCCAGGGATTGAATGCATGTCTGCTGCTTTGGCAGGTAGATTCTTTACCACTGAGTCACCAGGGAAGCCCAATTTCCTAGTTTTTGATGTCAGTGTAAGTGTTTTGATTACATTATCTATCTGTTGTCATCTATGTATATACATGGGTATGTATATATACATTTATTTATTATATCTCAGATCAGATCAGATCAGTCGCTCAGTCCTGTCCGACTCTTTGCAACCCCGTGAATCTCAGCACGCCAGGCCTCCCTGTCCATCACCAACCCCCGGAGTTCACTCAGATTCATGTACATCGAGTCAGTGATGCCATCCAGCCATCTTATCCTCTGTTGTCCCCTTCTCCTCCTGCCCCCAATCCCTCCCAGCATCAGGGTCTTTTCCAATGAGTCAACTCTTCGCATGAGGTGGCCAAAGTACTGGAGTTTCAGCTTTAGCATCATTCCTTCCAAAGAAATCCCAGGGCTGATCTCCTTCAGAATGCACTGGTTGGATCTCCTTGCAGTCCAAGGGACTCTCAAGAGTCTTCTCCAACACCACAGTTCAAAAGCATCAATTCTTCGGCGCTCAGCCTTCTTCACAGTCCAACTCTCACATCCGTACATGACTACAGGAAAAACCATAGCCTTGACTAGATGAACCTTTGTTGGCAAAGTAATGTCTCTGCTTTTGAATATGCTATCTAGGTTGGTCATAACTTTCCTTCCAAGGAGTAAGAGTCTTTTAATTTCATGGCTGCAGTCACCATCTGCACTGATTTTGGAGCCCCCCAAAATAAAGTCTGACACTGTTTCCACTGTTTCCCCATCTATTTCCCATGAAGTGGTGGGACCGGATGCCATGATCTTCGTTTTCTGAAAGTTGAGCTTTAAGCCAACTTTTTCACTCTCCACTTTCACTTTCATCAAGAGGCTTTTTAGTTCCTCTTCACTTTCTTCCATCAGGGTGGTGTCATCTGCATATCTGAGGTGATTGATATTTCTCCCGGCAATCTTGATTCCAGCTTGTGTTTCTTCCAGTCCAGCGTTTCTCATGATGTACTCTGCATATAAGTTCAATAAACAGGGTGACAATATACTGCCTTGATGAACTCCTTTTCCTATTTGGAACCAATCTGTTTTTCCATGTCCAGTTCTAACTGTTGCTTCCTCACCTGCATACAAATTTCTCAAGAAGCAGATCAGGTGGTCTGGTATTCCCATCTCTTCAAGAATTTTCCACAGTTTATTGTGATCCACACAGTCAAAGGCTTTGGCATAGTCAATAAAGCAGAAATAGATGTTTTTCTGGAACTCTCTTGTTTTTTCTATGATCCAGCAGATGTTGACAATTTGATCTCTGGTTCCTCTGCCTTTTCTAAAACCAGCTTGAACATCAGGAAGTTCACGGTTCACATATTGCTGAAGCCTGGCTTGGAGAATTTTGAGCATTACTTTACTAGCATGTGAGATGAGTGCAATTGTGCAGTAGTTTGAGCATTCTTTGGCATTCCCTTTCTTTGGGATGGGAATGAAAACTGACCTTTTCCAGTCCTGTGGCCACTGCTGAGTTTTCCAAATTTGCTGGCATATTGAGTGCAGCACTTTCACAGCATCATCTTCCAGGATTTGGAATAGCTCAACTGGAATTCCATCACCTCCACTAGCTTTGTTCATAGTGATGCTTTCTAAGGCCCATTTGACTTCACATTCCAGGATGTCTGGCTCTAGGTCAGTGATCACACCATTGTGATTATCTTGGTCGTGAAGATCTTTTTTGTACAGTTCTTCTGTGTATTCTTGCCATCTCTTCTTAATATCTTCTGCTTCTGATAGGTTCATACCATTTCTGTCCTTTATCAAGCTCATCTTTGCATGAAATATTCCTTTGGTATCTCTGATTTTCTTGAGGAGATCCCTAGTCTTTCCCATTCTGTTGTTTTCCTCTATTTCTTTGCATTCATCACTGAAGAAGGCTTTCTTATCTCTTCTTGCTATTCTTTGGAACTCTGCATTCAGATGTTTATTTACTATATCTAGCTATTTATTATTCTATTTATATATTTTTTCTGTATACTTTCTCTGTCTTTTACAAAGAGTCTTCTACTACTGATCTGTTCTATTTCTGCTCTTTCTACCTTCTTATATTTCCATGATAGGGAGGAGGACAGTAAAATTTTTAGGAAAGGTCCGACCAGGAAGGTTCTTACTGAGAAGATGCTCCTTGAGTAAAGGCCTGAAGGAGGGGAGGGAGGGAGATGTAGGGAACCTGGAGTGAGAACATCATAGGCAGAGCCTTCTTCAAAGGCAAAAAGACTGATGCTTCAAAGGTGATCAAGAATGTGAAACAGAATGAGTGAGGGGAGGAAAGGCATAAGATGGAGTCAGAGTTGAGAACTGGGGGGTTTGGGCAAGGCAGGTGTTAGGTGGTGACATCAAGCAGAGGCTTATTTTAGAAAAAGCTGTACATAGGAAAATGTAGCAAAAGTTCACTAGTGGCTGAGAGCCTGATAACATGCTCTATAACTCCCACTGTCCACTGCCATATTTATCAAAGTTAAATGTTTACAGTCCCCACTCAATAAACACATGTTTGAGAATGAATTGAATGATTGTGCTGAGAAGTGTTTCACCTGTAAAATGTGTAATAATTTTTATTTTGCAGATATACATTAAAAATGAATATATATATATATATATATATATATATATATATATATATAGGAGAAGGAAATGGCAACCCACTCCAGTGTTCTTGCCTGGAGAATCCCAGGGACGGGGAGCCTGGTGGGCGACGGTCTTTGGGGTTGCACAGAGTTGGACACGACTGAAGCGACTTAGCAGCATATATATATATATATATATATATATATATATTTGTTTCTAGCTACCCACTCCAGTATTCTTGGGCTTCCCTTGTGGCTCACCTGGTAAAGATTTCTCCTGCAATCTAGGCTTCAATCCCTAGGTTGGGAAGATCCCCTGGAGAAGGAAACAGCTATCCACTCCAATATTCTGGCCTGGAGAATTCCATAGACTGTGTAGTCCATAGGGTAACAAAGAGTTGGACACAAATGAGTGACTTTCATTTTCACTTTTTACCTATATAAAAGTGGGGTTTCCTAGGTGGCTTAGATGGTAAAGAATCTGCTTGCAATGCAGGAGAGCTAGGTTTGATTCCTGGAGGAGAACATGGCAACACACTCCAGTATTTTTGCCTGGAGAATTCCATGGGCAGAAGAGCCTGGAGGGCTATAGTCCATGGGGTCACAAACAGTGGGACATGACAGAGTGATTGAGCATACAAAGACACACTGGCATTAAAGGGCAGAAAGACAATGTAAGTTCCATCTTCTGTTACCATATCTATAGTTACCACATATGACTGTACTCTGTTTCCAATTTCTCTCAAACATTATTACATACACTCTGTATTAGAGTCTTAGGGCTGCCATGACAAAGTACTGTAAACTGGGTGGCCCACCACTGGAAATTTCTTATTTCAGAGTTCTAGGGGCTGGAATTGCAAAATCAAGGTGTGGCAGGACTGGTTCTTTCTAAGGACCATAAGGAGCATCTATCTCATACTTACTCCTAGCTTCTGGCATCTTCATGTGTTTCTGGACTTGTAGATAACATTCTCCTGGTGTCTTCACATCATCTTCCTTTATGTATGTCTGCCTTTGTGTTCAAATTTCCTCTTTTTATAAGAACACAATCATGTTGTATTAGGGTCGACTCTAGTGGCTTCCCTGGTAGGTCAGCTGGTAAAGAATCCACTGGCAATGCAGGAGACCTGGGTTTAGTCCCTGGGTTGGGCAGATTCCTGGAGGAGGGCATGGCAACCTACCCCAGCATTCTTGCCTGAAGAATCCCCATGGACAGAGGAGCCTGGTGGGCTACAGTCCATGAGGTTGCAAAGAGTTAGACATGACTAAACTACTTAGAACAGCTAGTGACTTCATGTTACTTTGATCATCTGCAAAGACTATTTCCAAATAAAATCACATTCAGGAACTCTGGGGGTTAAACCATCAGCATCTTTTAGGAGAACACATTTCAATCCATTTCAATCAAGATAATGTCTGTATCTTCTCATTAAAACTGTTTTTAAGGTCACTACTGGCCCTACATTGCTAAATCTGGTGGTCAGTTCTCAGTTCTCGTCTCTCCTTAATTGACCTGTTAGTAGCACTTGATGCAACTGATCCCACTCTACTCCTTGAAACACTTTCTTCACTTTGTAAGCAAGATGACATACTCTTAGGTTTTCCTATTATATTATTGCTTACTCATCTCAGAACTTTTGTGAGTTTCTCCCCTTTTTCATGATATTTGAATTTTTTTAGTTTAAAAAAATGTAGAATCTTTTGACACCTTCTTTATTTCACATCCAAAGCTGATCTCACATCATATCTTGTTGCCTCTACCTTCAAAGCATCACCAGATTCTGACCACTCTTTTCACCCTCACTTCTAGAGCACTGTACTAGGTTGCCATTATATCCTGCTGGGATTACTGAAATTATCCTTTAAACTGGCCACATGGATAAAATCTTTGGATCTGGTAGTCTAGTCTCAACACAACAGCCACAGTGAATTTTTTTAAAGTGACGTGCTAAATTAGATCATGTCATTTCACAATTCAAAACTGTATAATCAATCTTCATTTCACTCAAATAAAATACAATGGTACATAAAGTGCTCTAAGATCCAATGTGATCTTTACTTTCCTTTCTCAACAATTTTATATTCTAATTGTCTTGCATATTCTTTGTCACCATACTGCCCTTCTAGATGCACTTACTATGGGCTGAAGCATGTTCCTCCTTTCAAATACTTATGTTGTCTTTTTATTCTGCCTTGAGTTTAACTTCCCCTTGTATCTGTAAGATTATACTTTTTCACTGATCTAAGTCATTACTCATATATCACTTTCCCAATAAATCTAATTCTGATCTTCCTATTTAAAATTGTATTTTTGCTTTGTACTCTGCTTCATTTTTTGTTTGCTTGTCAATTTTTTTAACTAGTGCTGTTTATATTATTTTCTCATTTGTGTGTGTTTTTTTATTAAGTTAAATCTCTTCTTTCATGCAAGCTCCATGAAGAGGAGTATCTTTCCTGTTTTACCAATATATCCAAACTGAGGAGAATAATCCAGCACCAGTCACATAGAAATGACTTAATAGATTGAATTAATAATCCATTAATTGGTCTATGAAAAGAAGTGGCTGCATAAAGGTAGTAGAATTCTGTGAGGTCAAGAGAATTCAAATTAAAAAACAAAAACTCATATAATATGTTTATATGTCATAACAGTATTTTTGACACCCAGATCAATAGATAGATCAGTTAATGATAATTCTCTTAAAGATATAGAAAAGATAGGTATTTTTTGATGAGTTGGCCATATTTTTCCTTTTAGTTACTCATTAAATAATAATTGAATTCCTAATATGTGCCTCACATATGCATTTATTTTAAGTTAATAAATAAAAAATTATGTTTTGTCTGAAGCTTATGTATATGTAGGGCTTCCCTGGTAGCTAAGTTGGTAAAGAATCTGCCTGCAATGCAGGAGACCCCAGTTTCATTCCTGGGTCAGTAAGATTCACTGGAGAAGGGATAGGCTACCCAATCCAGTATTCTTGGGCATCCATGGTGGCTCAACTGGTAAGAAGTCCACCTGCAATGTGGGAGACCTGGATTTGATCCCTGGATTGGTAAGGTCTCCTGGAGAAAGGAAAGGCTACCCACTCCAATATTCTGGCCTGTAGAATTCCATGGACTGTATAGTCCATGGGGTCGCAAAGAGGTGGACATAGCTGAATGACTTTCACGTCACTTCACTTAAGTATATATAATAGGAAAAAAAGAAGGGAAGATCTGGCACTAATTTTCTTTTCACTGATCTATGTTCACTGGGAAAAAAAATTAAGCATTTTCTTTTACGTGTTGTTTCTGATCATCTCAGCATATGGAAAAATAGGAAAAAAAAGAACATTTTACCTCAGAGCATCAGTAATATTTCAGAAAAGATTAAGTGCCCAAAATGTCAGGAATAAGTTAATAAAATGAAGCAACAAGACCAGACTTTAGCAGAAATACGTTAGAAGAAGAGAAAACTGGGACAATAAGATTTTCAAATTATGAAGTTTCAGAAAGAATTAAAGCACTCCAAGGCAAGAGAATAAAGTACTACCGGCCAGAATCTCATTCTCTTAACTCTAGGGAAATGCATTGTAAGTAGGTCTGAAGAGTAGGTATTCCCTTGAAGTTACAAAGGATGAGAGTCTCACCCTATGTCTTTAATTTATACAAAATATATTTTTATAAGAGCAAGAGCTTTAAGAGGTACTGTGCGTGAGAGAGTTTGAAATGTGTATTGTATTAAGATGGAGCCACTATGCTAAGGCTAAGCACATTTAGATACCTTTGTGGTTTGAATTATTCTCAGTTCCTAGAAAGCCAGCTTTATGTAATATGAGGGCAGGGGTTGCTGAACAATTCTTTGAATAATCCTTTGAAGCCAGAAAGCATTATTTTACACTGAAAGCCCTTGGTTTGCAAAGAGTCAGACATGACTTGGTGACTGAACAATAATAACAACAGCCCTGGCTATCATAATATCAAAGTTTGACCTATGAGTACACAATCATTTAATCAACAACTTTTCCAGAATAACTAAGAAGTTGCTGGTTCTTCTCTCCCTCAATTCCTGACCTGTGGATTGCATGATTAATTCTTAATTCAATGGAAACATCACTATTATCTTCTTTGTTAATTTAATCAATAATAACTACATTTATTAATTTCATACTATAAAATGTGGACTTCCCTGGTGGCTCAGATGGTAAAGAATCTGCCTGCAATGCAGAAGACCTGGGTTTGATCCCTGGGTAGGGAAGATCCCCTGGAGAAGGGAATGGAAACTCACTCCAGTATTCTTGCCTGGAGAATACCATGGACAGAGGAGCCTAGGGGGCTACAATCCATGGGTTCACAAACAGACATGACTCAATGACTAACACTTTTATTTCTTTTCACTATAAGATGTATTGTTCTCTTCTGTTAGTGCAAGGAGCATGATTTTTATTAAAATGACACTAAAAGTATATCAATAAATGTTATCTAAATCAAATTTTAATGTAGCCATTAACTATTACATATACTATGTTATTTCAGGAATCAAACTAAAAGTATTTATACACAAACAAGTAGAATGAAATATATTACATAAGTAAGTGACTTCAGCTAAAATTTTTAAAAGTTTATAAGAATATGTATTTTTCTTTATTAATCAAACTAATAAGCAACAGCAAAATGATTTTTTTTAAAAATTTCAAATCATTTTGACAATTTTGGATAATATTAAAATTATTTCTTGGATAAGTGCTTAATATAAATTTAGATATTAAAAATAATACATTTTTAGTAAATTCCATGTAAGACTCCATACTCATAGATTAATTGCTAAATTTAACTATTTGTGGAATGAGTGGTAGGTAACTCATTGATTCGATGAGGCATTTCTGATTGAATATTTTATAGAATTTATTACTTTTCTTAAAACTGTACTTATTCTATCACACCTAGTGGTTAGGAGCTACCAAAGCCTATAGGAACCCTAGCAACTAAACCATTTTGTTAATGTTCTACTGGGGCAATTTATAGAATTTCGTTGCTGCCATTTTAATCTGGTCTTTCTGGTACAAAGTGAAGGATGTTTTTTTCTTGGTTGTGCAGCGTGGCATGTGGAGCTTCCTCTGAGTGAGTGAGTGAAATCATTCAGTCGTGTCTGACTCTTTGCGACCCCATGGACTGAAGCCTATCAGGGTCCTCTGTCCATGGAATTCTCCAGGCAAGAATACTGGAGTGGGTTGCCATTTCCTTCTCCAGGGGATCTTCCCAAACCAGGGATCGAATCTGGGTCTCCCACATGGCGGGCGGACGCTTTACCATCTGAGCCACCAGGGAAGCCCTGTGAATGATGTTTTTTCTTGGTTGCACAGCATGGCATGTGGATCTTCCTCTACCAGAGATCAAACCTGTGCCTCCGATAGTGGAAATGCAGAGTACAATGTGAATAATTTGATATTTCTGTAGTCAGTTTGCAAGATTGTTTCTCCATTTTGATCCATTAAAATATTTTAAAATATGTCTACATTTTTGAGATATTTTAAATAATTTAAACCAATTTTCCTACAATGGAATATTTCTATTCATATTATACCAAGCTTAATTAAAATTGAGCTTTAACATATTGACCAATTGCTCATCTATTCAACCTAAATAACCATATAGTTACACAAATGTTGCTCAAGTTTATAAAATAACTGCTGGGATATCAAGTTTGATATAATTTGTAATTAAAAATTAAAAAAATGTTCCAATAATGAATATGTATTCAAAAGCCAATGTACACAGGGAAGAGTTATATCATTTTTTTGTTAAGATTTATATTCTGGAAAATAAGGTTTATATCTTGAAATACTAAATCTTACATTAAAATTTAGTATTAAAATTCAGATAGCTTCAGATTCAAATAAAAGCCTCTCCATTTAATAGAGAAACTACTAATTTCTGAGTATTTTGTGACTTGTTATCTTACCTGAAGAGTGTAAACAAAAATGTGCCTACCTCTTAGTGTTCAGGGAAAATTTAAATGAAATGATGTTTGGAAAGCAGGGCTTCCCTGGTGGTTCAGATAGTAAAGAATATGCCTGCAATGCAGGAGATCTGGGATTGATCCCCACATCAGGAAGATTCCCTGGAGAAGAAAATGACTACTCATTCCAGTGTTCTTGGCTGAAGATTCCATGGACAGAGAAGCCTGGCAGGCTACAGTCTATGGGGTCACAAAGAGTCAGAAACAAGTGAATGACTTTCACTTTGGAAAGCATTTAGCACATTGTCCAGCATAACAATCACTACAGCAGAGAACAAATTATGTGAGCACCTTCCCTTTTGATTTTTCTGTTTCTGAGAACATAGGAAAAGTATATTTCCCAAGATCCTTTGCACTTAGGTGAAAGGAACTAAATTTATTCAAGGAAATGAAGTGTTACTTCCAGACTGAGGAATTAATGAGGTAATGTTCTTGCTCCATTGTCAGTCTCTCTTCTGCTGTGATGACCGTAAAGGTTCTTTGGTGAGACAGCATTCACAGGAAGGAAGCAGCCAGGATCCACAAGTCACTGCTTGAAGAGAGCTAACCTGAAGAGGTGCAAGAACAGCATGACTTTGTGTGAGAGACAAATGCACTGTTATGTGTTGAGTTACTGAGAATCTGACTAATGCACTTAATAAATGATAGCCAGACATGGTAAGCAATCCCAGTGCTAGTCAAACTGTTTATGTGCACATGTATGTGTATGTATAATTAAAATATGTTAGTTAATATTTAATTTAAAATTCTTATTTTTTTTTGTCAAATGTAAGTAATAAGGTCAAAATTTGTTAAGAATTTACACACAGCCTTTTCTCTAGTAACTTAGGTGGACTAAATTTTTCAACTACTAAGATCATATAAAGTATATTTTCCTCACAAAACTGTCCAAATTGGATACCACTGATTTTCTTTAATTAACTTTACTCATAAAATGAAAAAAAAAGAATAAAATTAATAGTATGGACTTAATAGTTGATTTTATGAAGTTAAATCACCTACAGTCAGGCCTGTAAACAAATGTTATTGCTTTTGTGAGAAAAAAATAACAAAAACTGTTCAACAAAGTAGTAAATGACTTTAAACCTATACATATGGCCAATATCCATGGCAACGTTGGTGGTTAAATGTTTATACAGATAAGCATAGTAGTTTCCCATACTTAAGGCTCTGTATAACAGTCAATTAAAAACATTTTCTTAAGTTACAAAGGTAATATACTGCTTGTATTCCTCCACCAATCTACTGTCATTCACAATCTTTGAGAGACCCAGATTCGTGGTCTCTCAAGCCCTCTCAGAGTCCATGAGTGACGGACTGTCCTTTATGGAACCACTACATCTACTCCTATTGCTATTCAATCTGTTCCAAGTCAATTGGTGAATGCAATTTTGGATACATGAAACAGATTATTTGTACCTGTGTCTGCCTTTTCATCTCCTCTATGTTTTGGAATAGTCATAAAAGTTCTTTCTACTTTGTTACATATACTTCAGCCAAATTAAGGATAAAATCTGTATACATGTAAATTATTTACCTACTGTTAATGACTATAATATTAGATTTTACAAGTGAAAGTCTCTTAGCTTTGTCTGACTCTTTGTGACCCCATGGAGTATACAGTCCATGGAATTCTCTAGGCCAGAATTTTGGAGTGGTAGTCTTTCCCTTCTCCAGGGGATCTTCCCAATCCAGAGATTGAACTGGGGTCTCCTGCATTGTAGGAGGATTCTTTAGCAGCTGAGATAACAGGGAAGCCCATGATTTTACAAGATTTTACATTTTGGGTGAATTATTTGAAAACTCTCAGAGCAGTGACCTCTTTCTACAGATAATTTCAGTTTTAGAAGATCTACAGGCCTCATTTACTAGAATTAAATTCATTTTTTAATGGAGTGAATTAAGATTTTCCTTTAAAAGTAAGAAGAGTAATTATCTATTCCTTGGTTTAATGCAACCCTTCTAGCAGGATTGTGCTGAGTGCTTTGTATTATTAAGAGTGAGATAGCAAATCAAGTAAGAGATTTCTCATTACATTGTCAAAACACAAGAGTGATGGATGGCAATGTCTCTTTTCCAAATTGAATTACTCTTTTGTTTAGCACCAAATAATTAAAATTTACATAAGAAGACACACATAAAGCAGCCATTATGAAATCAAGTAAATGAGAAAGAGTGAAGAATAATTCATTTACTAGTATTATGGCATGCAAAGAAGAAGGCTGAATGGAACATATTCAAGAGAAAAAACAAACTTAAGCTTGAATTCTCCAAAATGTGTATCTCCAGCTGTAGCCTTCAGCTGTAATCTGGAAGCAAGCTTCTTATAATGCAGTGTCCACTCTCAGTAAATGATATAACCATTCTTTAAGACCAAAAATTTGAGAAATCTTCCTTTACGGATTTTTGCTTTCTGCTCCACATCCAATGCATTCATAAATCCTGTTAGTTCTATTGTCAAATTATATTCTGAGTCTGACCACCACTTACAATTCTTAATGTTGTTAGTGATAGGCAGAACAACAGACTACCAAAGATGTCTATGTCCTAATCCCGGTTACATGGAAAAGAATAATTAAAGTTGTGGATAGAATTAAGACTGCTAATCAGTAGCTCTTGATGCATGCATGCTCAGTTGCTCAATGGTGGCCAACTTTTTGCAACCCCATGGAGTGTAAATTGCCAGGCTCCTCTGTCCATAGGATTTTTCCAGTAAGGATACTGGAATGGGTTGCCATTTCCTCCTCCAGGGGATCTTCCCCAGTCAGAAATTGCATTTGGGTCTCCTGCATCTCCTGCATTGGCAGGCAAATTCTTTACCACTGAGCCACCAGGGGAGCCCATAGATTTTTATGGAGAAGGTTATTTTGGATTATCTGGGTGGTCTCACTGTAATCATAAGGGTCCTTAAACATGAAAGAAGGAGGTTGGGGAAGACAGCAGTATGAG
This sequence comes from Bos mutus, assembly GCF_027580195.1. Taxonomy (NCBI): domain Eukaryota; kingdom Metazoa; phylum Chordata; class Mammalia; order Artiodactyla; family Bovidae; genus Bos; species Bos mutus. Next base: position 80,634,994 of record NC_091622.1, on the reverse strand, counting down.
AAAGGCTCTAGCTGACATCGCTAACTTTGAGGATGGAGTCAAATGTCATGAGTAAGAAGTATGGTGGCCTCCAGAAACTCGAAAAAGCAAGGCACAGACTTTTCCCTAGAGTCTCCTGGAGGAACATACTCTGTTAATATCTTGATTTTATCCCACTGATGCCTATTTCAGAATTCTAATTTCAAGAACTATGTCATAATAAATTTCTACTGCTTTAAGCTGCTCAATTTGCAGTAATTTTTTATAGCAGCAATAGGATACTAGTATATCATCCTACTTAAAAAATTATCTTCATTACTGAAATGGCCTACTAACTTGTCTCCTTAGTCCTATTCTCATCTAAGATTCTGTTCTCTATAAGCAAAACTGGTTTTTGTTTTAAAATGGAAATTTTCTGCTTTACTCACTTATACAAAGCTTTCAATGATTTCATACCACAATCAGAAAATAAACCTGAGAATCTCATCCTGATCTACAAGGCATGACACTATCTAGTTCTACTCAACCTTTCTGACTCATGGCCTATCTTTCTCTGTCATTTTGTCTTCATGCCATCCATTCTGATATTCTGCCAGAATCTAATGCATTCTAAACTCATTTCTGATTCATAATATTTGCTTTTATGGAACACTCTGCCTAAAATTCTATGGCCCCTAAATACTATAATGGTTAGATCCTCCTTATTTTCTTGTTTCTGTTTCTGATCAAATATCACTTTCTCAATAAAGCCTCTGGCTACTCAATCTAAATTAATCCTATTCAGTCATCTTGTTTCATTTCTTCATAGGAATTATCATTATTCAAAATCACCTGGTTCATTTTGTGATTTTACATTAACTTGCTTATTCCTACACCTCACACAACAAAATAATGTAAATACCATGAAAGGAAAACAATCTGTGCTTCAACATTATAACAATGGCACTTAGAATAGCATCTGGTACATTATAAATGTTGCATATATATCTTTTGAATGAATGAATAAAAATGGTGAAGTCAATTAAGACTTTTAAATATTAAGGTCATACACAATTAAACATTAATACATGTTTCTTCTTAGTTGATTAAGTTAATTAATTTTCCTTCTCCAAAGATGCATATTGTCACTTTCTACATCAGGGAAGAAAATGTGTATCTCATAATGTTGATTGTAGTTAACATGGTACACTTTTCTTTTCACAATGATATTTAAGTTTCTCTTATCACAGAGGATTCTAGGAAGAGTGATTATCTTTGAGCTCTAATCCTTTCTTTTGTAATGAATTAGAGTGATTATCCATTTCTTTCTTAGCTTAATTCATTTCTCTCATTCTGAGGTGATAGCTGCCTGTCTAGGGTGCATGCCATCAGAGTCTAAAATTTGCACTGAGTCAATAATGATGAGAATAATTCTAGCATAGAATGTCTCCACAATCACATAGCTGAATTTAATTCTCTCTAAATGAATTACTATTTATTTAACCTTGGACAAGCTACATAAATTATGTGTCAGTTTTTTCATTTACAAAATTAGCTTAATACAATTAGTAGCTACTTTATAATTAGTGGTAAGAATTAACTGGGTCAATATATAGAAGAACTAGGAGATGCACAGTATTCATTAAGTAAATATATGCTTATAAGTGAAATTACAGCAAAAGTCATCTTGATTCTATTGCACACATCATTTAACTGCTTGACATTTCATTATAAAATTGTTCTCCTCTAACTGTATTTATTAATTAATTTATACTCCATAAAAGATAATTTATTTGTTCCTCAAAATAGCAGATTCACCCAAACAGCTTATGTGTAGTTTTAGACCACTAACTAATTTTCACTGTGTATCATGTTGTATAACTGAAAGATAATATTTAATAAATTTGACCTCAAAATTTTTTAGATTTTAGTGATTTCAGTGAATGTGACACTATACTGGGAGATAGGACTATAAGAAAATTGACTTTTCTACTGTGAAAATATTGGAAATATTTTTAGAAACTATTGAAGTGAAGTACAACCTATAATGATATGTAAAATTCTTAAGAACCATCATTTGTCATCCATTATCACCATATATATAGAAAAATATCATCCATTCCTTTAATTTTCTGAACCCAATTTATTTATAGTTACATACATAATATCAGTAAGTTACTACAGCAATAAATATGCATATATGCATATATCTCAGTAATGTCATATATTTAGAACAATCAACCATTATTAAAAAGATATGAGGTCCATAGAAATAATCTCTAAAAGGATAAAAATAACTGAGGTGGAGCTTATAATTTTTTAAAATGCACAATATCCTATCTAAGTAAAATTTTTGATTAGTGTAAAATAGGGTATGATTTGGCTTATTCCAGTCTAACATTTTCTATTTGATTTGAAACTATTTTCCACAATTTGGGTTCATGCCTCTCATTTACCCTGAACAAAATCATAATTGTAGGCCACTAACTAATATTATGATTTTATAGGCAGATGCTACTACAGTAGATACTTTTATGATAACACTTACGGAGATTGATAGTTAAATAAATTTTCCTAGAACTAAATTTATTTTTTTTTGGCACAAGTACTCTCAGATTAAATTGACTTATTCTAACAATCATATGGTTATTGAAAGCATATAGTTAGTAACAGGTTTATTTTAAAACTAATTTATTCTAATTGGTTCCCTTGGAAGAACCACTTGTCAAAATAAGTGATGTTATGAGTGCATTTCTCTGATTGATTCTATTTCTATATTTCCTTTTATACTTTATGACTGAAGTAGATGATTATGACTCTGGACTAAAATATTCAGGTTTTTCATATTCTACCATATAAGAGCTGGTTAATTACACTGAGAATTTTCTTCCTCCTCTTTCTCTTCTTTGTTCTCCTGCTACTCCTCCACTTTCTTTCAGGGGATGGAACAGAAGGATCTCAGGAATTAACTAAGAATAACTTGGGTCTGTATTAGATACATTCTCAATTCACAACTGGGCAGAAATGACATGAAGATAAAACTAGGTTAGAATATCCATTAGACTTCCACATGTAAAAAAGCATTAGATTTCCTTTTCTTTTTTTGACCAATGAGAATCAGCATTATTTTATTACTTTGCTTTCTCTATACAAAATACTCCATTTCATAATTCAACTTTTCCATAGCACTTAAAAATAACTGTATATATATATACAGTTATTTATATATATATATATATACACACACACATATGTATACACATACATATAATCACACATATGTATATATACTTAAGTATAGAGTTAAAATAAATTTAAATTTATATGGAAATTAATGAAATTTCATTATCAAAATTATGCAAAAAGTGGAATCCTCTAATCTCTTAATATATAAAACCACTTTTTAGTATATAGAAGATACTGAAAATAACTGAAAAAATATAGAAAATATAACAATATATTATGCAGAAATATTCATAAACTGACTAAATAGAGATATATAAATGAACGTACATTTCAATGTATTTGATAATAAATAAATTTTGATATAAATGTCAACTGGATTGTTTTCTTAGAACTGAAAATAACTAGTTTATTTGAAAGAATAATCATGATAAGACTTCCAATATAATTTTAAAACAATAACTGAGGAGAAGAAAACATACTTCCACTACAGAAAATAATGTTAACATCATTGTTTAAAATTAGCAACTGAAGAGACAGTGAATATAAAAATGTGTAGTAATCTATAAGCAAAACCTCCAATACTTTGGCATTTCAGTTTCAACAACAGTCCTTCCAATGAGTAGTCCTTAACTCCAATACTTTGGCCACCTGATGGGAAGAACAGACTCATTGGAAAAGACCCTGAGGCTGGGAAAGATTGAAGGTGGGAGGAGAAGGGGACGACAGAGGACGAGATGGTTGAATGGCATTACTGACAGCCTGGCGTGCTGCAGTCCATGGAGTTGCAAAGAGTCAGAAACAACCCAGTGACTGAACTGACCTGAACTGATAAGCAGAATATGTATCAGTTCAGTTCAGTTCAGTCGCTCAGTCGTGTCCGACTCTTTGCGACCCCATGAATCGCAGCACGCCAGGCCTCCCTGTCCATCACCAACTCCCAGAGTTCACTCAGACTCACGTCTATCGAGTCAGTGATGCATCTTCTGTCGTCCCCTTCTCCTCTTGCCCCAACCCCTCCCAGCATCAGAGTCTTTTCCAATGAGTCAGCTCTTCACATGAGGTGGCCAAAGTACTGGAGTTTCAGCTTTAGCATAATGTGTTACAATAAGCTTCATCTCATTGAGAAAAATCATATTTTATTGTATAAATGCTGCAGAAATTTTTATTATAGTTTTGATGTATAGATATATCTCTGTGGTTTTGACTTGAATAAAAGTAATTCTAGTGTTTTTTCCTTTTTCTTCCTCATTTCAAATAAGAGATACTAATTACCATTCTTTTACCATTTTGCATGGTGTGTGTGTATTTGTGTGTGAAGCATGTGGGCAAATAACATCTTAAGTCAGTGGACCAAAAGGAGCCACACCCAAATATGGCACAAAATTCATTACCCAGAGAACTTGGCTCTAAACTGAGTTGATTGAAGAGGAAGGTGGGTTATTTCTCTTGAGAAATTTCAGAGTATTTTCTGTGTGGAAAGGAGGAAGCAAAGAAATAATTAAGGGATATTTGATGCCTGAAAGTATGAAAAGTAGCAGGTAATATTAACAAATATTCATTTTCCATATTGTTCTTCATTAGATTTCATTGAAGAATTCTATCTAAGAAAAAAACTAAGAAAGATAATGTAGTTTTTGTAGAAATGTTGGTAAGAAACGTATCAATTAATTTTCATCTTATTATGAGAACGCACAAAAGACTTTTTATTGTGCTACCAAATTTCTATATCAGATGTGTACTGACAAGATTTTACACACGCTAAGATACTTGTTAAGAAGAATGTAGTGAAATTCTGAATGAGATTTACACTTATGTAGAGCTTTCTTTTCAGGTCTTAAAAATCTGTTGCATTTTATTATTTTTTTTATTTAACATAATTTTAACCATATAAACCAATGGTATTATATGATTTAAACAAGTGGACCCATATTCTTTTTGTAATTATGGGAAGTATGAAAAAATAGATATAAATAAAAGCCATTGTTTTTGTGGTCTATGATTATATAAAAGCATAAAATGCAAGGACATTGTCCAAAGGATACAATGCCACTGATTAAAAGAAACACAAGGAAAGCATTGATCTGAGAGGAAAATATTTCTGTATGAAAATTATTAGAATTTAACAGTAAAGCTTTTTTTTTTACTTTTACAAGCATTTACTATATTTTAAAGGAGTATGGGCATTTAAAAATCCTCATGAATGAAAAAGGTTATTTAACATTGATGTCTATCATCCTTTTAAATAGTTTTATTAAATCACTGTGTTTTGGTAAGTTATAAATCACTCAGGTATCTTCAGATCAGATCAGTCGCTCAGTCCTGTCCGACTCTTTGTGACCCCATGAATCCCAGCAGGCCAGGCCTCCCTGTTCATCACCAACTGCCGGAGTTCACTCAGACTCACGTCCATTGGGTCAGTAATGCCATCCAGCCATCTCATCCTCTGTCATCCCCTTCTCCTTCTACCCCAAATCCCTCCCAGCATCAGAGTCTTTTCCAATGAGTCAACTCTTCGCATGAGGTGGCCAAAGTACTGCAGTTTCAGCTTTAGCATCATTCCTTCCAAAGAAATCCCAGGGCTGATCTCCTTCAGAATGGACTGGTTGGATCTCCTTGCAGTCCAAGGGACTCTCAAGGGTCTTCTCCAACACCACAGTTCAAAAGAATCAATTCTTCGGCACTCAGCCTTCTTCACAGTCCAACTCTCACATCCATACATGACCACAGGAAAAACCATAGCCTTGACTAGATGAACCTTTGTTGGCAAAGTAATGTCTCTGCTTTTGAATATGCTATCTAGGTTGGTCATAACTTTCCTTCCAAGGAGTAAGCGTCTTTTAATTTCATGGCTGCAGTCACCATCTGTAGTGATTTTGGAGCCCAAAAATATCAAGTCTGACACTGTTTCCACTGTTTCTCCATCTATTTCCCATGAAGTGATGGGACCAGATGCCGTGATTTTCGTTTTCTGAATGTTGAGCTTTAAGCCAACTTTTTCACTCTCCTCTTTCACTTTCTTTCTTTTTTTTTTTTTTTACCTGGACTGGCATCTCGTTTCATACATGATATTTTACATGTTTCAATGCCATTCTCCCAAATCTTCCCACCCTCTCCCTCTCCCACAGAGTCCATAAGACTGTTCTATACATCAGTGTCTCTTTTGCTGTCTCGTATACAGGGTTATCGTTACCATGGAGGCTTTTTAGTTCCTCTTCACTTTCTGCGATAAGGGTGGTGTCATCTGCATATCTGAGGTTATTGAGATTTCTCCTGGCAATCTTGATTCCAGCTTGTGCTTCTTCCAGTCCAGCGTTTCTCATGATGTACTCTGCATAGAAGTTCAATAAACAGGGTGACAATATACTGCCTTGATGAACTCCTTTTCCTATTTGGAACCAGTCTGTTGTTCCATGTCCAGTTCTAACTGTTGCTTCCTGACCTGCATACAAATTTCTCAAGTGGCATATCAGGTGGTCTGGTATTCCCATCTCTTCAAGAATTTTCCACAGTTTATTGTGATCCACACAGTCAAAGGCTTTGGCATAGTCAATAAAGCTGAAATAGATGTTTTTCTGGAACTCTTGCTTTTTCCCTGATCCAGCAGATGTTGACAATTTGATCTCTGGTTCCTCTGCCTTTTCTAAAACCAGCTTGAACATCAGGAAGTTCACGGATCGCATATTGCTGAAGCCTGGCTTGGAGACTTTTGAGCATTACTTTTCTAGCGTGTGAGATGAGTGCAATCGTGCGGTAGCTTGAGCATTCTTTGGCATTGCCTTTCTTTGGGATTGGAATGAAAACTGACATTTTCCAGTCCTGTGGCCACTGCTGAGTTTTCCATATTTGCTGGCATATTGAGTGCAAGACTTTCACAGCATCATCTTTCAGGATTTGGGATAGCTCAACTGGAATTCTATCACCTCCACTAGCTTTGTCCATAGTGATGCTTTCTAAGGCCCACTTGACTTCACATTCTAGGATGTCTGACTTTAGGTCAGTGATCACAATATCGTGATTATCTTGGTCGTGAAGATCTTTTTTGTACAGTTCTTCTGTGTATTCTGTGTATTCTTCTTGTATTCTCTTCTTAATACCTTCTGCTTCTGATAGGTCCATACCATTTCTGTCCTTTACTGAGCCCATCTTTGCATGAAATGTTCCTTTGGTATCTCTGATTTTCTTGAAGAGATCTCTAGTCTTTCCCTTTCTGTTGTTTTCCTCTATTTCTTTGCATTGATTGCTGAAGAAGGCTTTCTTATCTCTTCTTGCTATTCTTTGGAACTCTGCATTCAGATATTTATATCTTTCCTTTTCTCCTTTGCTTTTGGCTTCTCTTCTTTTCACAGCTATTGCTAAGGCCTCCTCAGGCAGCCATTTTGCTTTTTTGCATTTCTTTTCCATGGGGATGGTCTTGATCCCTGTGTCCTGTACAATGTCACGAACCTCATTCCACAGTTCATCAGGCACTCTATCTCTCAGATCTAGGCCCTTAAATCTATTTCTCACTTCCACTGTATAATTATAAGGGATTTGATTTAGGTCATACCTGAATGGTCTACTGGTTTTCCCTACTTTCTTCCATTTAAGTCTGAATTTGGCAATAAGGAGTTCATGGTCTGAGCCACAGTCAGCTCCTGGTCTTGTTTTTGCTGACTGTATAGAGCTCATCCATTTTGGCTGCAAAGAATATAATCAATCTGATTTCGATGTTGACCATCTGGTGATGTTCATGTATAGAGTCTTCTCTTGTGTTGTTGGAAGAGAGTGTTTATTATGACCAGTGCATTTTCTTGGCAAAACTCTATTAGTCTTTGCCCTGCTTCATTCTGTATTCCACGGCCAAATTTGCCTGTTACTCCAGGTGTTTCTTGACTTCCTACTTTTGCATTCCAGTCCCCTATAATGAAAAGGACATCTTTTTTGGGTGTTAGTTCTAAAAGGTCTTGTAGGTCTTCATAGAACCGTTCAACTTCAGCTTCTTCAGCGTTACTGGTTGGGGCATAGACTTGGATTACTGTGATATTGAATGGTTTGCCTTGGAAACGAACAGAGATCATTCTGTCATTTTTGAGATTGCATCCAAGTACTGCATTTCGGACTCTTTTGTTGACCATGATGGCCACTCCATTTCTTCTGAGGGATTCCTGCCGCAGTAGTAGATATAATGGTCATCTGAGTTAAATTCACCCATTCCAGTCCATTTCAGTTCGCTGATTCCCAGAATGTCGACATTCACTTTTGCCATCTCTTGTTTGACCACTTCCAATTTGCCTTGATTCATGGACCTGACATTCCAGGTTCCTATGCAATATTGCTGTTTACAGCATCGAACCTTGCTTCTATCACCGGTCACATCCACAGCTGGGTATTCTTTTTGCTTTGGCTCCATCCCTTCGTTCTTTCTGGAGTTATTTCTCCACTGATCTCCAGTAGCATACTGGGCACCTACTGACCTGGGGAGTTTCTCTTTCAGTATCCTATCATTTTGCCTTTTCATACTGTTCATGGGCTCCTCAAGGCAAGAATACTGAAGTGGTTTGCCATTCCCTTCTCCAGTGGACCACATTCTGTCAGATCTCTCCACCATGACCCACCCATCTTGGATTGCCCCACGGGCATGGCTTAGTTTCATTCAGTTAGACAAGGCTGTGGTCCTAGTGTGATTAGATTGACTAGTTTTTTGTGAGTATGGTTTCAGTGTGTCTGCCCTCTGATGCCCTCTTGCAACACCTACCGTCTTACTTGGGTTTCTCTTACCTTGAGTGTGGCATATCTCTTTACGACTGTTCCAGCAAAGCGCAGCCATTGCTCCTTACCTTGGATGAGGGGTATCTCACCACTGCCCTTCCTGACCTTCAACATGGGATAGCTCCTCTAGGCCCTCCTGCACCAGCACAGCCACGGCTCCTTGGACGTGGGGTTGCTCCTCCCACTCGCCGCCCCTGGCCTTGGGCTTAGTGGGCATGCGGTATCTCCTCATGGCCGCCGCCCCTGACCTCAGACGCTGGGTCTCTCCTCCTGGCCGCCCCCCGCCCCTGACCTCGGACGTGGAGTAACTCCTCTTGGCTGCCGCCCTTAGGGCATGGGGTCCTCCTGGCTTCTGCCGGTAACCTTAGACGTGGAGTAGCTCCTCTCAGCTGCGCTTAGCGCGCCGGTCGCAGTCGCCTGAAGAACTTGCTGAAATGCATATTCCTGAAATCCACTCCCAGACTTGAGTCAATAAGTCCAGGTTGCGTCCCAAGATGTGTCCTTTTAACTGTGTTCTCAGTTCCTAGAATCTGACCCGCGTCTGGTTATCTTTAATATTATCAGGTATCTTAATAATTGTCAAATGTTAATGTATGAAAGAAATTAGAATTAGAATTAGGTAGGGTCGTATGGAATCTGGTTTTATTTGAGAGAAGGAGAGAGCGAATAGATTATACACACACACACACACATAGATTTAAATACAGATAGGTATGGATAACATTTGTGGCCTTTTCCTTCTTTTCATTAATGTGTCTTTGGAAGTGCTATTTGCTGAAGATTTGTTGTCCTGTATTGAGGAGCATAGGAGAAGGCAATGGCAATTCACTCCAGTACTCTTGCCTTGAAAATCCCATGGACAGAGGAGCCTGGTGGGCTGCAGTCCATGGGGTAGCTAAGAGTCGGACACGACTGAGCGACTTCCCTTTCACTTTTACTTTCATGCATTGGAGAAGGAAATGGCAACCCACTCCAGTGTTCTTGCCTGGAGAATCCCAGGGATGGGAGAGCCTAGTGGGCTGCCGTCTATGGGGTCGCACAGAGTCCGACACGACTGATGCGACTTAGCAGAAGCAGCAGCATTGAGGGGCATGGGCTTCCCTTTTATCCTAGTCAGTAAAGAGTCTACCTGCAATGCAGGAGACTTGGGTTCGATCCCTGGGTTAGGAAGATGCCCTGGAGAAGAGAATGGCAACCCACTCCAGTATTCTTGCCTGGAGAATCCCATGGACAGAGGAGCCTGGCGAGCTACAATCCATGGTTTCACAAAGAGTTGGACATGATGGAGCAAGTTTCATTTCACTGCTGCTGCTGCTAAGTCGCTTCAGTCGTGTCTGACTCTGTGCGACCCCATAGGCGGCAGCCCACTAGGATCCCCCGTCCCTGGGATTCTCCAGGCAAGAACACTGGAGTGGGTTGCCATTTCCTTCTCCAATGCATGAAAGTGAAAAGTGAAAGGGAAGTCGCTCAGTCGTGTCTGACTCTTAGCGAACACATGGACTGCAGCCTATCAGGCTCTTCCGTCCATGGGATTTTCCAGGCAAGAGTACTGGAGTGGGGTGCCATCGCCTTCTCCGAACCTTTATTACATATTTAAAGTTGCTTATGCCATGTAACAAAACATAACATAACATAATATTGAGGGTCATGCTTAGTTTTCTGACCCAGACTACCTTGCCATTCAGCAGTGTCAGAGCCACAAGGGAATTTGGTTGGATAATTACTTTTCCTGGAGTGGGAAACTGTGGGTGGGAGGCTCAAGAGGGAGAGGATATATATGTGTAAACTTATGGCTGAGTCACCTTACTGTAGGCAAGGCAGAAACCAACACAAGATTGTAGAGCAATTATACTCCAACAACAAGTATATATATATATATATGTGTGTGTGTGTGTTCCCATCATGTGGTTTCTGATCCTTTATGAAAGAGTATGATTTTGTTGACTGGTCTTTGATATTCTGAATCTTTTATTCCTAAAAATGTTCAAAATAAATCTGATATACTGAAGGAGATACCACACAACCAAATGGAATACTACACAAAAGCATCACTCACGGTGTCAGAATGGTCTTAATTTGTACTTAATTAATAAAGATAAGAGAAGTAGCTTGGACCTAATTAAAAGTTCATTGTAGTAAAAAGAATACTGAGTTTACAGAAAAAAGTGGTAATTTATTTTCAGTAACAGTTATTACTTAATAAAGTTATAACACCTCCCAGAAAGAAGATTGACTATATTTCCAAAAGAAGATTGACTATATTCCCATACCTATATTTATGGGTAGGAATGATAATCAGTCATGTATACCGTGGATGATTTCTCTTTGTTAGTGTAACCTTTCTGGTAAAATAAGCTATATGTAACAGGTTTTAATTCCATGAAAACCCTGAAGAATCAATATTTATTTTCTAATAAGATCAAATGATAAATTACATACAATGGATCTGATATTCAAAAGACAAAAAAGTAAAGAATACATCCTGAAAAATTGTAGTATGATTTTTTGTAATATTTATTTTAAGGCGATTTTGCTGTATTTCTTAATTATACTGAGATACTATGTATATATATGAGTAATTACTGTAGGAGAAAATGACAGAAAAACATTTAAGATAGTTTATTAGCTTTAAAATGTATATTTTTTTTCTAAACTTAAATTTCACTAGATATATAGATTTATTAAATTTAAGTTCTAAAATCATATGATTGTTCCTTATGATTTATTTATATGTAGCATTCAAAAGCATGTTTTCATACCTTTTATTCCCTGGTGGCTCAGACAGTAAAGAATGTGTCTGCAATACAGGACACCTGGGTTCCATCCACACATTGGGAAAATCACCTGGAGAATGGAATGACTACTGACTCCATTATCCTTGCCTGGAGAATCCTATGGATGGAGGAGCTTGGTAGGCTATAATCCATGAAGTAGCAAAGAGTCTGACATGACTGAACAACTAAGCAGTCTAATGTAACAGGTAGCTTGTTTATTGAGTGGAAGGTGGCATTGGGTCTGGCATAAAGTGTTATTTTGAAAATTTATGTTTCCAAACAATTGGCAAGGTTCTTATTAAGCTGAATCCACTGTTAAGAAGAACCTACCTTTTGAGTAATATATCATTATGGTGCCTTTGTACCAAAGCTCTATGACATGAACATCACAGCAGTGTGATAGTTTCAATGATGAATGGGAAAATTCATCATGACCGTTAAGTTTTTTTGTATTCCTGAGTTGTTCAATTGCTGAAGAAGAATGAGACTTAGAAAACAAAGTGGCTTCAGTTCCATAGGAAGACTTTGTCAGTCATTAAGAAGTCTGTAGTGCATTTATTTCTCTGATGAGGAAGCTAATGCAAGAGTTATGAGCATTGTTTTATGAAGCAAATCAGATGGTGTCCTTTCTCCAAAGGATTGTACAGCTGATTAGAGGACTGAAATATTTCTATTAAGTATAAGAAATTTTTGGTCAATGTGCAACATCTTTAGCACCTACTTACTTATACAGAACATCCTAAATGGTACTATTTGAAGAAAAAAGATACAAAAACCTGGTTCAGGTTTATGAAAAGCACTCAGTCTAATTAAAGAAGTTGTGTTTAGCTAAATTATGAAAAATAAACATGTGTGAAAAATCCTATTTCAAGTGTGGTCCAAATACTAGCCCTTCTAATATTTTGGAATGAAATTTAGTACTAATATTTAAATGAGACCAGGAAGACAATAATTTTGCTCCATGTGTAGCTTTATGGGAAAATGTTCAGTACACTGACTTTATGCCACAGACATGAATGGCCTTATGTGAGTAATCTTTTAACATCTAGAAAAATCTAGTGTCCTATTAAATCCCTACTGAAAAAGCTAGTATATCCTATGTTCTTGTAGGTCTCCCACTTTTGCATTGGACAGTACAAATTTTGACTATATTTTCATCTCAGATATCTATGGTTAGATTTAGATTGTTATTATATTTAGTCACTAAATCCTGTTTGACTCTTTTGCAACCCCTAGCCCACCAGGCTTCTCTGTCCAGGGGATTTTCCAGGCAAGAATACTGGAGTGGGTTGCAATTTCTTTCTCCAGGGGATCTTCCCAGCCCAGGTAGTAAACCTGGGTTTCCTGCATTACAGGTGGATTCTTTACCACTAACCACCAGGGAAGCCCAAATTTAAGTTGTATCCATAAAATCAGGCAGAAGGAAATCACTGTTAAACACTAAAACTGGGACTATATTGTTTTATAAGAAAAATATGGTCACATCACTTCTCCACTTAAATTCTTTCAAAATCTCCCCATGACCTTGAGAACAAAGCTATTTTAGCACAATTAGCAAGACTATCCGCATGATCTTCCTAACTGCCTCACTTATATGGTCTTGTCTCAAACACTGGCCCTGATGGGCTCCACCTAGGCACCTGGCCTTCATTTAGTGTCATGCGCCTTCCTTCCACTGGGCCTAGTTGGTGTTCAGTCACTCAGTCATGTCCAACTTTTTGCCACCCCATGGACTGTAACCTGCCAAGCTCCTCTGTCCATGGGATTTCCCAGGCAAGAATATTGAAGTGGGTTGTCATTTCCTACTCCAGGGGATTTTTCCCTAACTGGGACTGAATCTTTGTCTCTCTTGTCTCCTGCATTGCAGGCAGATTCTTTACCACTGCACCATCAAGGAAGCCCCATCCACTGGGCCTAAGTGCATACCACTTCCTCTGTCTGAAAAGTCCTTACCTTCCATGTCCTCTTAGACATACAAAAAAAGGGATAGAGAATATAACCAACAATTGTGTTTACATCACTCAACATAAGAAATAACACATTGCCAATACAGCTAAAGTCCTGTCACTCCAACCTTATCTACTTCCTCTCTCACTCTCAACTCCAGATAACCAATGTTCTGATTTAAAGGTTTTTCAATCCTACACATTTAACAAATAGTTTGTACCACATATACTTGTATCCTTATACAATAAATCACTGTTTTCCATGTTTTAATACTTTATGTAAATAAGATCATGATAGATGCCATTGAATATCATGATATATATGCACATGCAATTTACTTTTTTACAAGCAACATTACTTGAAATATTCATCTATATTTATAAATATAGAGCTAGTTTATAAGCTCTATAAACTTATACAGAGTAAGTAAAAGAGTTTTATTGTTGTTTGATATATAATCTAGGAATGCAATTAACATTTGCTCATCCATTCTAAAGATTGCATTTAAGGTTTTAAATTTCCTTCTTTCTTCTCATTCTTCCTCCCTACTTCTCCCACTCCTCCCCTCCCTTCCTTCCTCTACACTTTCTTTTCTTGGATGATAAAACAAATGCTGATATGAGCAAGCAAGTATATTTCTCTTGTGTACATATGTATGGTTGGCTAGCATTTATGTATGTGCCTCTTCAATTTTTCTAGTAATTATCATATTGCTCACTAAAATGATTACACCAGTTCATATATCTTTATCAGACTAAAGAGAGTCATATCTCTACATCTTTGTTATCACTTACCATGAAATTCTATCTTACTAGGTTTTTAGTTCCATTCTCCTGATAGAAGAAAATTTGAGTTCTGTGCTGTGCTTAGTTGCTCAGTCCTGTCCTACTGTTTGCAAACCCATGGACTGTAGCCCACCAGGCTTATCTGTCCATGGAGATTCTCCAGGCAAGAATACTGGAGTGGGTTGCCATGCCCTCCACCAGGGAATCTTCCCAACCCAGGGATTGAACCCATGTCTCCTGCATTGCAGGTAGATTATTAGTCTGTTAATCGTCCAATTTAACATTTTGTTTGTTGGTTTACAGGGTTGACATTTCTCCTTAATTTTTAAAAATTTACTATGGATACAAACTCTTGGAAATATCTCCCAATATAAGACTATATTTTAGCTGGTCTTTTTATGAATATAAATTGTTGTAAGTTATAATGTAATCACATTTTCAACATTTTTCTTTAAAGTTTGTGTGTTTTATGCCTTATTGGAAATCTATTTGGAGATTTTTTGAAGAATTGTATATTTTATGAAGAGAGTATATTTTCTCCCTAAATTTAACGTTGGTTGCAAAATTAAAGTTTTTAAATATATATGATGTCAGGTAAAGATTCATTTTTCCCATACAGATAATTAATTGTGCAGGAAGCATTTAATATCAGCCCATCTTTTCACACTGATCTGTAAAGCTCCCTGTATCATACTTCATTTCCTTATAAGTACAGGCTTCTTTCTTTGTTCTCTATTTAGTTCCACTGTTTTAATTACCTCTTCACTGGTTAATACCATATTTTTAATTATCATACTTTGATATCTGATGGGACAAGTATTTCAACTTTTTTCTATCCTTTTTCAAAATTAACATGGCTCTTCTTAATACTTTGTTTTTCCAAGTAAAATATAGAAGAAGCCTGTCAAACCTCATGAATAATACTGAGAGAGTTTTTATTGGAATTGCAAATACTTAACCTAATTAACACCTAATCATCTTTGGATGTCATTTGAAAAGATTCTTCCACTTGAAAACAATCCACAATATCTCCACTGGAATTATATCCTTTTATCTTGTCTCACTGAAATATACTTCTGCTTTGTTGCACTTACTACAGTTATATCATTATTTTTGTTTCTGAACTTATGTGTTCATGTGTTCTCTCTATTAATGATACTAGTAATAATACTAATAGTCATAGTAAAGTAAATTTAAAAATAACATAACTACTCATACCTAGGCAACAAACATAAACATGCAAGCTGAGGTAAATACTGAAGTGAAACTGTATACCCTAGTGATTAAAGTTAGCATCCTAGCAGATAAATTATCTAGGGCAGACCTGTACCTTCCACAGAAGATCCCAGAAGCACTAGATAGTAAATAGTATATATTTAAATCTACCATTCAAAGTAAAAGAAGTCAAAATAAAAAGCAATTGGGTCTCACATCTTTATGCTGATTTAATTATTAAGAGAACATCTACTATATACCTATTTACCCGTCTATGTCTCTAACATCTATATTTTAAATACAAAAGTACACATTAATTTGGTAAGTATGTGTGCATGTTTCAAAAGAAGTTTTTGCCCAAGAATTGAAACTACATGTTAAATAATTTTTTACTCTACAGAGCAGCTGTTATTTTGTTTACTGCAACTTACTGCTAGAAAATCTAAATAATAGTGAAAAGAGGATGAGAGTGTCCACAGTTGAATTTCTAGGACAGGGTTTTCCACTTTTCCTCATTTTATACAGTTTTGTTTCCCTTAAATTCTGTGTCCTTGCCTTCTGATCTGATCAGATCTTCTTCATCTTTCTGAAAAACAGAACAAAGACTTATATCTAGAAATGACCATTAATATTTGCCCAGACACTCTTCCTTAAAGGAAACATTTTTCTCACTAGCTATCTTTTTCATATTTGTCACCAAAAATGATCTTTAAAAAGAGGCATAAACTTCACTGGCTGGAAATGCTGGGCTCTCTAGTCATTTCTGTGTAGACAACTTTGCCTTAAATAGCAAAATGAATATTAAAACAATTTAAAGAACAACATTAATATACAATGAAATGCAATAGAGATGGAGATTTTTTAAGATGTAAAAACTCATATAGAGCTGCCAAAACCTAGTTACACTAAAAACAAGTGAGAAAAATATAGACTGCCTCCTGAGCTTTCAAAAACCATCAGACACTCAATGTGTAGTAATGACTGAACATATTCACTGTACTTAAAGCTTATATTAAAAGAAGTGTCTAGAGAAATTTGAATTAAAGAAGATTCTGTGAAATTTGCCTAAGTACAGAATGCACATCTATTTTGAATTTTCTGGCTTTTATTTAAGACAAGTGGCAGATAATTTCACAGCTGTCAGTTAATGCACATAATGAATGTCTTATAAAAGGATGAAAGCATGAAGTTGTATTCATGCTCCCCAAGTATGTAAAATAAATTCAAAAGGATGTCAAGATTTGGTATGAAATGAAAAATGCAAGAACACTGGTTTAGCAGTGTGTGGGGACAAGACTGGGGGATACTAACCCTTTGTTTCCCTACAAATCAAGTCAATAGCAGAGTAGGACTAAAACTAAATTTTAAAACTCTTAGATTTTAACATTGGTTTCTAAGTACTTTATTATATGGCACTTTTTTCCTGATGGGAGCCAACTTTAATTAATTGCTTTGAAACACATTGTCTTTTAGATTTAACACCGAATCCTGGCATTCTTTAGCTTTTAGAGTCTGTGTGCATTTTATACCTAGACAAGATGGATAAGAACATCCTTTAACTATAAAAAGAAGTACAATGAAATTAATCAAACAGAACTGCATAATGTGAATGTTGGGTGGGTTTAACATATCAAAATCTCATTCATCTGATCTCTTATAATTCCATGAAATTGTATCAGAGTTACTTGATTTCTGAAAATGAAATGCTTAGATATTATTCTTTATTACTATTGTGATAAACATTGAGTTAATTTTTTTAAAAGAATCAATGAATAAAACATGTGAAACCTGTGATATTAGACTTGCTTCTCCTTACTTAAATTACCACCATAAAATTTATATGTTTTGAACACAGTACATAATCATCACTTTATTAAAGTATGGGTTAATATTGTGTTTTCAGACAGAATTATATCTCCCTTACTTATTCATTTTGGTGGTTCTTTGTGGTTTGCTTCTATGCTTTCCCTGAAAATCAGTATGTTTTTGCAGTCTTGACTTTTGTCTTTTGGTCTGGTGTTATGATTCAGTCTACTGAAGGAAGGAAACTAGTAGTGTAGGCCAGCATCCTTCACATAACAAAATCACACAAGCATCTATCCTTGAGTTAGAACAGCAACAGCATATTTGTGCCAGTTCCCTAAGCCCTAATTCTTACAAGATAATGCAAAGAGGCCCAGATAATACCAGCATATGCAGAGTATTGCATCGGAACTTATAGAACCTGATCTGACAGTGAGCATTCTTGTTCTTTGTTCCAGATGTCTTTAGAAGCTACGTGTTCAGTCACTCAGTCATGTCTGACTCTTTTGCAACCCCATGAACTATAGCCCATCAGGCTCCTCTGTCCATGGGATTTTCCTCCCAACCCAGGGATTGAACTTATATCTCCTGTGTCTTCTGCATTGTCAGTCAAATTCTTTACCACTAGCATCACCTAGGAAGTCCTTTTCATTCCAGAGGTAGATACTAGCTCTACCTTTGGAGATAATAAACCAAGTTTCCCTTTCATCTGGGAAAAGAGGCTATCTTTTATCTTCTAAGACTGCTCAATTTACTAACTCCCTTGAAAAGTTAAACCAGAACAACAGTAGTCAATTTGTATGCTTGCAAAACATGAAGGAATCTGAAAGACACCTGGAGAATTGTCTTCCAACAATATTAAGGGTTATTACGAAATAACATTGAATAACATAGATGTTTATTGCTAGAACAGTTAAATAAACCAAGAGAGAATTAAGAAACAAACCTATACATATAGTTACTTTACAAATATGCCACTGCAATGGCCATGTACTCAGGAGAGAAAGCCTTTTCAATAAATTGCTTCATGTTAGTTAGATACTCATATGGGAAAATATGTTCTTCCCAGGTGGTACTAGTGGTAAAGAACTTACCTGCCAATGCAGGTAGATGCAGGAGATATGAATTCAATTCCTGGGTCAAGGAGATCCCCTGGAGAAGGAAATGGCAACCCACTCTAGTATTCTTGCCTGGAAAATCTCATGGACAGAGGAGCCTGGCAGCCTGGAGAATATGTACACATTTGCACATACACACATCCACAGATGTTGACTTCTATTTTATATTATACAGATAAAAGTAATACAAGATGGAGTATAGACTCAGATATGAGAGATGTGAAAAAAAATCTAGAAAGTAATAGAGAAGAATATTTTCATGAGTAGATTTTTAAACATCAGTGAAGAAAGACAGATTTGGAAGGTGATGGCAGCTCATTTTCTTCCCCCTTTGGTTTTTTGACAGATAGATCCTCAGTAGATCCAAGTTAACTCAAGGGCAGAAGAGTTTGATGTGAGCCAATGGGTTTCTGTTATCTCCCCTTATAACAAAGTCACTTCCCAAAGCAAGAAGCATCTATTCTTACATAGTCCCATGTGTTTTCCCTGCTCCTCTGCCCTATAACTAGTAGTGCATCACTGAGGCAGTCTTCCTCTCTCCTCAAATGTTGGCCAGTGTGTCCAGTGGAGACTATGAGATAGGATAACAGAGATTTTAGACCCTCTATTCCTTATATGCCTCTAAGATTTTCCTAGTAAACCCCATCACTTATCTGTGCCTTTATGGTACTATGATTTTATGTCTACACTCTTTTTATTTTAAAGACAATTAGTGGTCATTAAGGGACATACTTCACTCTGCCAATGAATTTTTTGAAAGATGCTATCCTATTCATGGGTGGATAGTATTTCTTCCT
The DNA here is from genome assembly GCF_027580195.1 of Bos mutus. Taxonomy (NCBI): domain Eukaryota; kingdom Metazoa; phylum Chordata; class Mammalia; order Artiodactyla; family Bovidae; genus Bos; species Bos mutus. The sequence continues at coordinate 80,615,663 of NC_091622.1, read as the reverse complement.
AATTGTGATGACTGATCACTCTCTGTCAGCCCTGAGTGAGTGGGCTGGCTATTAGGTTAGCATAGCCCTCCCTCCACTAAAGAGACTGCTGAGAGATCTGTTACAACTCCCAAAGGATTCATTTTGTCAGGGAAAGTATCAAGAAGCCACTTAGTCTGTTAGTCCAATACTCTGAAAGCCTCAGAGATGTTTGATTCATTTCTCAAAGGCCTTTTAAAAAAGCAAGTTTAGGCAGTAGAAAAGCCTGTCAATCATGAAGTCTCACAATGACAAAAACAAACAAAAATCCTGGAGGCTTTCACGCCTCACTCAGATATGTGGTGCTGGGTGCCGAGAAGTGAGTTCAGGGCTGAAGTTGTCATGAGAAATAAAGTGGACACAGGGTTCAATCATTTGGATAAGATGATTCAACTCCAGAGAAACAATGCCAACATCAGATATGCCAGGCATATCTGTGTGTTGGCTCCTGTTGCAATGACTGTTTTATATTTAATAACGGCAAGTAGCCTGGTAAGAAGAAACTTGGTATGCTGATTCTAAAATTCATATAGAAGAACAAAGAGTCAATGATAGTCAGGATGTATCCGAGGAGGGGTAAAGATATGTGGACTGCAGAGAAATTGAGCAGAGGATTGGGTTCTCTATGAAATCCATTTCCATTATGCAAAAGAATCAGGCTTAGATGCTGGTGGGGATCTCTGACCAGCTTGAGGGCAATGCACACCTGCCTTCATTTACCCAAGTATAAGAGATTTCTGGTTAATTTGATACACTCTCTAGTACACATAGATTTTGCCTCTGATATGTAAACAAGCTGGTTACATTTGTGATGGATACATCCCTGTGTTTGACGTGATGGAAGGAGTCTCTCTGCAGTATAAGAAATTCTGTGATAAGTATAGATCAGAAATATTTATCTGGTTTTAGTGATTAGTATAAAAGTTCTTGATAGTGGAACTGAAAGTCACCCCTCAAGAGGACTTTCTAATCTGACATATATTTTAGAAGAGATTAAAGCACTCACAGGGACTCTTTTACTCCTAACATCCTAGAAGGAGGAGCAGAAATAGGGAGACTAAATTGAATATGAATCCAAATTCTGAACAAGAATTTGAAGAACTGGTTCAGTAGGTATGGATAATCTCATGTTACTTCTCCCAGATCAAAGAAATATGGTTACCAGTGCATTGGATGGGTGAGACTTTGGAACTGAGCTCCTTGAAAAAATCTAGTCAAAAATTGGCATCAAAAAGTAAGTTCCTTTGAAAACCTGTGAGGAGACTATTCAGATCAGATCAGATCAGTCGCTCAGTCCTGTCCGACTCTTTGTGACTCCATGAATCCTCCCTGTCCATCACCAACTCTCGGAGTGCACTGAGACTCAAGTCCATCGAGTCAGTGATGCCATCCAGCCATCTCATCCTCTGTTGTCCCCTTCTCCTCCTGCCCCCAATCCCTCCCAGCTAGATGGGGAAACAGTGGAAACAGTGTCAGACTTTATTTTTCTGGGCTCCAAAATCACTACAGATGGTGACTGCAGCCAGGAAATTAAAAGATGCTTACTCCTTGGAAGGAAAGTTATGACCAACCTAGATAGCATATTCAAAAGCAGAGACATTACTTTGCCAACAAAGGTTCGTCTAGTCAAGGCTATGGTTTTTCCTGTGGTCATGTATGGATGTGAGAGTTGGACTGTGAAGAAGGCTGAGCGCCGAAGAATTGATGCTTTTGAACTGTGGTGTTGGAGAAGACTCTTGAGAGTCCCTTGGACTGCAAAGAGATCCAATTAGTCCATTCTGAAGGAGATCAGCCCTGGGATTTCTTTGGAAGGAGACTATTACATGACTATAAAAAATAAAAATTAAGAGAAATGATCAGGCAAAGGGAAAGAAATTTTTTTTTTAAATAAAGTTAATCATGGCCTAAAAGATATGGTGAATGAATCAAATAGTCCATCAAAAAATATATATATTACTCATACACCAAACAAAATAAAGCAAAAAGCATGAAGGAATTCAAGCTGACTCATGCTAATCACCAAAGCATATAGTAGGCCAAGAGGTACATGAAAACATGTTCAACATAGCTAATTAATCAGTTCAGTAGCTCAGTCATGTCTGACTCTTTGCAACCCCATGGATTCCACGCACACCACGCTCCCCTGTTCATCACCAACTCCTGGAGCTTACTCAAACTCATGTCCATAGAGTCGATGACGCCATCCAAACATCTTATCCTCTGTCGTCCCCTTCTTGTCCTCCCTTCAATCTTTTCCTGCATGAGGAAACCTTTTCCCATGAGTCAGTTCTTCCCAACAGGTTCAAAGTACTGGAGTTTCAGCTTCAGCATCAGTTTTTCCAATGAACATTCAGGACTGATTTCCTTTAGGATGGACTTGTTGGATCTTCTTGCAGTCCAAAGGACACTGAAGAGTCTTCTTAAACACCACAGTTGCAAAGCATCAATTCTTCAGTGCTTAGCTTTTTTTCTTTTTATTTTTTTTTTAATTGGAAGCTAATTATTTTACAATATTGTGGTGGTTTTTGAGATACATTCACATGAATCAGCCATGGATGTACATTTGTTCCCCATCCTGAACCCTCCTCTCACCTCCCACCCAATCTCATCCCTCCGGGTCATCCCAGTGCACCAACTCTGAGCACGCTATCTCATGCATCAAACCTGGACTGGTGATCTACTTCACATATGATAATATACACGTTTCAATGCTATTCTCTCAAATCATCCCACTCTTGTCTTCTTCCACAGGGTCCAAAAATCTGTTCCTTACATCTGTGTCTCTTTTGCTGTCTTGCATGTAGGGTCGTCGTCACCGTCTTTCTAAGTTCCAAATATATGCATTAATATACTGTATAGGTGTTTTTCTTTCTGACTTATTTTAACTGTATAATAGGCTCCAGGTTCATCCACCTCATTAGAACTGATTCAAATGCATTCTTTTTAAGAGCTGAGTAATATTCCACTCTCACTGAATACATGACACTGGAAACACCATAGCCTTGACTAGACAGAACTTTGTTGGCAAAGTAATGTCTCTGTTTTTTAATATGCTATCTAAGTTGGTCATAGGTTTTCTTCCAATGAGCAAGCATCTTTTAATTTGATGGCTGCAGTCACCAACTGCAGTGATTTTGGAGCCCAAGAAAATAAAGTCTGTCATTGTTTCCATTGTTTCCCCATCTGTTTGCCATGAACGGATGGGACTGGATGCCATGATTTTCATTTTTTGAATGTTGAGTTTTAAGCCAGCTTTTTCACTCTCCTCTTTCACTTTCATCAAGAGGCTCCTTAGTTCTTCTTTGATTTCTGCCATAAGGGTGGTATCATCAACATATCTGAGGTTATTGATATTCCTCCCAGCAATCTTGATGAAACTGATGCTTCATCCAGCCCAGCATTTCACATGATGTACTCTGCATATATGTTAAATAAGCAGGATGTCAATATACAGCCTTGACATACTCCGTTCCCGATTTAGAAACAGTCTACTGTTGTATGTCCAGTTCTAACTGTTGCTTCTTGACCTGCATGCCAATTTTTCAGGATGCAGGTCATGTGGTCTAGTATTTCCATGTCTTGAAGAATTTTCCACAGTTTGATGTGATCCACACAAAGACTTTGGCATAGTCAATAAGGCAGGAAATAGATGTTCTTCTGGAACTGTCGTGCTTTTTTGATGATCCAACAGATGTTGGCAATTGGATTTCTGGTTCCTCTGTCTTTCCTAAATCCAGCTTAAACATCTAGAAGTTTATGGTTCACGTACTGTTGAAGCCTGGCTTGGAGAATTTCGAGCATTGCTCTGCTAGCGTGTGAGATGAGTGCAATTTTACAGTAGTTTGAACTTTCTTTGGCATTGCCTTTCTTAGGGATTGAACTGAAAACTGACCATTTCCATTCCTGTGGCCACTGCAGAGTTTTCCAAATTTGCTGGCATGTGCACCATTTTCACAGCTTCATCTTTTAGGATTTGAAATAGCTCAACTGGAATTCTACTACCTCCATTAGCTTTGTTCGTAGTGATGCTTCGTAGTGAAGCCCACATGGCTTTACATGAGATGTTCGGCTCTAGGTGAGTGATCATACCATCATGGTTATGTGGGTCATAAAGCTCTTTTTTGTATAGTTCTTCTGTGTATTCTTGTCACCTCTTCTTAATATCTTCTGCTTCTGTTAGGTCCATACCATTTCTGTCTTTTATTGTTTATATCTTTGCATGAAAGTTTCCCTTGGTATCTCTAATTTTCTTGAGGAGATCTCTAGTCTTTCCCATTCTATTGTTTTCATCTATTTCTTTGGAGTGATCACTGAGGAAGGCTTTCTTATATTTACTTGTCATTCTTTGGAACTCTGTATTCAAATGAGTATATCTTTCCTTTTCTCCTTTGCCTTCCACTTCTCTTCTTTTCTCAGCTATTTGTAAGGCCTCCTCAGAGAGCCATTTTCCTTTTTTGGATTTCTTTTTCTTGGGGATGGTCTTGATCACAGCTTCCTGTACAGTGCTGTGTATCTGTCCATAGATCGTCAGGCATGCTATCAGATCAAATCCCTTAAATATCTTTGTCACTTCCATTTTATAATCATAAGTGGTTTGATTTAGGTCATACCTGAATGTTCTAGTGGTTTTCCCTACTTTCTTCAATTTAAGCCTGAATTTGGCAATAAGGAGTTCATGATCTGAGCTACAGTCAGCTCCCAGTCTTGTTTTTGCTGACTATATAGAGCTTATTCTTTGTCTGCAAAGAATAAAACCTATCTGGTTCTGTTACTGACCATCTGATGATGTCCATGTGTAGAGTCTTCTCTTGTGTTTTTGGAAGAGGGTGTTCGCTTTAACCAGTGTGTTCTCTTGGAAAAATTCTATTATCCTTTGTCCTGCTTCATTTTGTACTCCAAGGCCAAATTTGCCTATTACTCGAGGTATCTCTTGACTTCCTACTTTTGCATTCCAGTTGCCTAACATGAAAAGGACATCTTTTGTGGGTGTTAGTTCTAAAAGGTCTTGTAGGTCTTCATAGAACTAACTGAACAACTTCAGCTTCTTCAGCATTACTGGTCTGATCTTCAGCATTACTCCACTGATCTCTAGCAGCATTACTGAGCATACCTCGCCCATTTTCCCCCTCAGTCAATCTCTCCCATCAGGAAGTTTCCCTAAGCCTCTTACCCTTCTCCATAAGAGGACAGACAGAATGAAAACCACAATCATAGGAAACTAACCAATCTGATCACATGGAACACAGCCATGTCAGCTCAATGAAACTATAAGCCATGCCATGTAGAGCCACCCAAGACAGACAGTTTATGGTGAAGAGTTCAGACAAAATGTGGTCCTCTGGAGAAGGGAATGGCAACCACTTCAGTATTCTTTCCTTGAGAATCCCATGAATAGTGTTAAAAGCAAAAAGATAGGACACTGAAAGATGAGCTCTCCAGGTCGGTAGGTACCCAATATGTTACCCTAGATCAGTGGAGAAATAACTCCAGAAAGAATGAAGAGACTGAGCCAAAGCAAAAACAACATCCACTTGGTGGTGGCTGGTGATGGAAGTAAAGTCCGATGCTGTAAAGAGCAATATTGCATAGGAATCTGGGATGTTAGGCCCATGAATCAAGGCAAATTGGAAGTGGTCAAACAGGAGATGGCAAGTGTGAACATCAACATTTTAGGAATCAGCGAACTAAAATGGACTGGATTGGGTGAATTAACTCAGATGACCATTATATCTACTACAGTGGGCAAAAATCCCTTAGAAGTGTAGTCGCCATCATAGTCAACAAAAGAATCTGAAATGCAGTACTTAGATGCTATCTCAAAAATGACAGAATGATTTCTTTTCATTTCCAAGGCAAACCATTCAATATCACAGTAATCCAAGTCTAGGCCCCCACCAGTAATGCTGAAGAAACTGAATTTGAATGATTCTATGAAGACCTACAAGACCTTCCCAAACTAACACCCCAAAAAGATTTCTTTTTCATGTTAGGAGACTGGAATGCAATAGTAGGAAGTCGAGGGATACCTGGAGTAACAGGCAAATTTGGCCTTGGAGTACAAAATGAAGCAGGACAAAGGCTAAAAGAATTTTTCCAAGAGAACACACTGGTCAAAGCGAACACCCTCTTCCAAAAACACAAGAGAAGACTCTACACATGGATATCACCAGATGGTCAATACTGAAATAAGATCTATTATATTCTTGGTGGGATTAATGGTGACCTCTTCCAAGAGCTCTTATGTTATACCCAGGTCTACTGCACCCAGAGCCGCTGCCCCTGCAGCAGTCCACTGCTAATGTGTACCTCTACAGGAGACACCCAAACACAGTTCTGGCTAGGTCTTTGTGGGGTCTCTGGGTCCTGGTGCACACAAAGTTTGTTTGAGCCCTCCAAGCATCTATGGTATGTGTGGGGTTTGATTCTAAACAGGATTTTGCCCCTCCTGCCATCTTGTTGGCACTTCTCCTTTGCCCATGGATGTGGGGTATCTTTTTTGGTGTGATCCAGTATTCTCTTTGGAGAAGGAAATGGCAACCCACTCCAGTGTCCTTGCCTGGAGAATCCCAGGGACGGAGGAGCCTGTTGGGCTGCCGTCTATGGGGTCGCACAGAGTCGGACACGACTAAAGCGACTTAGCAGCAGCAGCAGTATTCTCTTGTTGATGGTTTTTCACAGTGAGTTGTAATTTTGTAGTTCTTGCCAGAGAAATTTATTATTAAAGAAATGCAAATCAAAACTACAAGGAGATATTACCTCACACCAGTCAAAATGTCAGTCATCATAACAATCCACAAACAATAAATGTTGGCGAGAGTGTAGATAGAAGGAACACTTCTACACTGTTGGTGGGGATGTAAATTGATATAGCCACTATGGAAAACAGTATAGAGGTTCCTATAGCTACCATATGATTCTACAATCCCATTCCTAGATATATTTCAAGAGCAAAACATGGTCTGAAAGAATACATGCACCACAATATTCATTGTAACATTGTTTATAATAGCCAAGACAAGAAAGCAACCTAAAAGTCTATCAACAGAAGAATGGATAAGGATAATGTGGTATATAAATGGACTATACTTGACCTTTAAAAAGAATGAAATAATGTCATTTGTATCAACATGGGTGGACTTAAAGATTGTCATACTAAGTGAGATAAGTCAGACAGAAATATATGATATTTCTTTTTTTTTATGATATTTCTTACATGCAGAATCTAAAGAGAAATTATACAAATAAACTTATTCACAAAACAGAAGCATGTTCACAGACTCAGAGAATGAATTTATGGTTACCAGGGGAGAAGTGTGGGGACAGAGGTAGTTAGGGAGCTTGGGATTGACTTGTACACATTGCTGTATTTAAAATGGATAACTAACAAGGAACTACTGTATAGCACAGGGAACGCTGCTCAATATTATGCAACAAGTTAAATGGGAAAAAATTTTTAAATAGATACATATATATATATATGTATAACTAAATCACTTTGCTGTACACCTGAAACCATCATAACATTGTTAATCAACTATGCTCCAACATAAAATAAAAAAGTTTTTTAAAAAGCTAAAATATTTTAGAATGAAAAAAAAAATTAAATGGGGATGAATTTCCTGAAGAGTTAGAACTAAATTGTTTTAATAATAATGCTTTCCCTCCAAATTATATCAAGTTATTAAATTCCTTATAGTTATACAGGAAAGATTCTATGGGTCAAGAATATCTTGGGGAAAAATTACTTGGAAAAAAATCCCTCATATAATATCTTCTCAAGGCTAATAGTAGTCAATACATTTAAATTTGGTCACACATATTGGGAGATCACAGTAACCCTGATTATTGTTCCAGGACAAATGAGTATAAGATGTTCTCCAAATGCAAAAGCCTTTGAACACTCTGTGAGCTTGACAGTTATAATTTGAAACATTCACTTTGCTCTTTGAAGGAATATCTAGATCAAATAGGCATTTTAACAATAAATGAAGACAAAACTACTGTGAAGGGTGTTTTAGTTTTCACAAAGGCAATATCTATAGGAAACCTGGATAATGTTCAAAGAGTGGACCAACTGAATATTGCTTATTGTTTTGAAAATTTGTATTAAATTCAAGTATGTCTTAAAATACTGAAAGAAGATGTTTTGAGTTATATAAGAACTTCCAAATAAGTACTTATCTTTATTTTGGACTTCATTCTAGCATGAATTTCCGCCTATTCACCTTGCATTTTAAGGGATGATACCTTAGATATCAAATAAAAGTTTGAAAATGTATTTACTAATCTTGAATTGGTCTATACACATTTTTCCATTTAATTATTCTTTAGCTTCAGTTGAGAAGCCTGAAGTTTTCTTTCTTTGTTGAAGATACATAATTTTTTTTTTAAAGAGCTTTAACTTATTTATTTTTTTGACCATGCTGCTTGGCATGTAATGTCTTAGCTGCCCAGCCAGGAATTGAGTCTGTGCACCCTGCAGTGGAAACATGGAGTCTCAACCACTGGACTTTCAGGAAAGTTTCAAAGACACATAAACCTTAAGGACAGTCTACCTGCTATCTAAATAGAGATGTTCTCCTATCCCTCACCACAGTTACAAATTTTGAGTCCCAGTCTCTGCACAGTTTTTCAACTCTTGAGGTCTTGAAGAATACTGCACATCTTATTGCCTTTTTAAAAATAATTTTTACTTTTATTTTTTATTTAAATTTATTTATTTTAATTGGAGGCTAATTACTTTACAATACTGTATTGGTTTTGCCATACATCAATGTGAATCCGCCATTGAAAGTAACCTAGAGTATTCACATTTTGCATTGCTGAGAAATTTCTGAAATATTGTCTTTAGTTCTGTTTTCCTCTCAATGTTTTCCCATCTTAGTTCACAGTATGCCACCAATCTCTTCTATTACTGACATGTATTTTTACATACAAAGGATCTCTGTGTCTGTAGTCCACTCCTGATTCTGTCTCACTCCTCATCCTTTTGTAATTCTAGCAAAAGTATTTTTAATGAGTAACAGGAGAAGGCAATGGCACCCCACTCCAATACTCTTGCCTGGAAAATCCCATGGATGGAGGAGTCTGGAAGGCTGCAGTCCATGGGGTCGCTGAGGGTGGGACACGACTGAGCGACTTCACTTTCACTTTTCACTTTCATGCATTGGAGAAGGAAATGGCAACCCACTCCAGTGTTCTTGCCTGGAGAGTCCCAGGGACTGGGGAGCCTGGTGGGCTGCCGTCTATGGGGTCGCACAGAGTCGGACACGACTGAAGCGACTTAGCAGCAGCAGCAACCTATACGTAGTTGGATATTGAAATCAGCTTTGATGAAATATTTATAGTTTGCCATAAAAGTGATACTAAATAGTTGAATATAACCCGGGGCTTCAGAAGTGGCACAGTGATAAAGAATGTGCCTGCCAATGCAGGAGACGCAACAGAACTGGTTTGATCCTAGGGGTTGGGAAGTTCCCCTGGAGGAGGAAATGGCAACCCACTCCAGTATTCTTGCCTGGTGGGCTACAGTCCATGGCATCGCAATGAGTTGGACACATAACTGAACTACTGAGAACAGAATATAACCCCAAATTTTATTTGAATAGAGCATGACAGATTGGAAATTTTATTATGTAACTACTGTTAATGGTCTTTTATATCAAAAGCTAAACTCCAAGTTCTCAGCTTTATAGAGCTTGGTGTTAGTTTTTTCTTTCATCTATTTAATCCTATTTCTCAGTATTACCCATTGAAATCTCTTTGTCCCATTTTGGAACTTGGGTTTGATACATTCAAAATGGATGATAGGTTTTGTGGTTCACATTTGACACCTACTTAGGAAGGAATTCTCTTTATTCTTTTAATTATAAAAATTCTACCCATTATGCTAAGTTTTGCTGTTTTTACATAGCCTACAAATTTTATATGTATTTTTTCCATCAACATTAATCATCAATATTCTGAGCTAGTAATTTTTACTACACCACCAGCAAAATAAATTATTTTCTAATATTTTGGCATCATTAGTTTTGTATCTTTTAACAAAAATATAGAACTTCTAAGTCCTAGAAACATATTTTATGTCCCTTTCTTTCTTTCTCAGTAGCATAGTAGTGTGGTAATTCATAGTAAAATACAGAAAAGAGTAATCCTATTAGGTATGATTATATATATTTTAATATATTATGCTAAGTAAACTTCCTAGCATACAAGTGCTCACTAAATATTGGCTAACGATAGTTCATTAATTCTTGTTCTTGGTTTGCTGTTGCTAGAACTATTCAGATTGGCTAACGATAGTTCATTAATTCTTGTTCTTGGTTTGCTGTTGCTAGAACTATTCAGAAAGATCATTATAATTTGGTAACATTGAAGATGCAATTTCATATATAAAACTTGTCAGGAGTGGAGTTTTTATTTTTTTTATTTTTAAACTTCACAATATTGTTTTGTTTTGCCAAATATCGAAATGAATCCACCACAGGTATACATGTGTTCCCCATACATGTATACCTGTGGTGGATTCATTTCGATATTTGGGAAAACCAATACAATATTGTAAAGTTTAAAAAAAAAAAAAACAACTCCACTCCTGACAAGTTGAGGAGTGGAGTTTTACAGGAATGAAACAAATACAATATATTCCTATTATATAGATAAAGTAAAGTAATTTTGTCTTGAGTTACAGTTACACAATTCAAAATGTTAAAGAAGACTTCATTAATAACTGTATATTTATTTCTATAACAGTGCTTGAGTCACTTGATCCTTTAGTGCTAACAATTAAATGATTTTAATTATGAATAGATGATATATGCAATGTTAAAAAGTTTTAAGATCAAATACAGAAAAGTATTATAAACTCTAAATATCACCCTTAAAAATGCTAACCAAATTGTCTCCCATATGCTGATATTGTCATTCTGTTTTTAACTGTGAAGAGTCCAACATTACTTTTAAGGCATGGTGGTGTTGGTGGTGCTGGTGACAGTGGTGGTAATGGGTGTATCTGTGTATGTTGTATAAACTGAGTCTGTCTCTTCTTACTCGCCTGACATGAATAAAAGCAAGCAATCCCGTATTCATGTATATCTTCGTACACTGGTTTGTCGCCAGTTAAACCCTATATTATGGGTCATAGTATCTGGCTAAAGAGCTGCAATATCATGACTTTTTTCAAGAAAAAATTCTATGCTTCTTTAAGGGTAAAGTGCTTCCCCTTTCTTAAGAAACAACAGCAATCAATTGGTCTGTAATGAATCACACTGTCAAGTCCACCAAGATGAAGAGAATCTTGTTACTTTTAGGTAGCCCTGGTCTGTTTCCTTGATTTGGATCTGATTTGAATATTAACTTCCTTTTGGAAAAATCATTATGAAATTATAAGAAGTCTTTTTAATTGTGCTATGGCTAACAAAATAATGATATTTATTCAAGGGAAGAACTGGATGAATGAATGTGATGTAAATAATCTGTTCAAAATAATATTGTGGCCCAGTACCAGTACCCTTAGAGCATCTGGCACTGTTTGATGTGTAAGAAACAGTTCACCAGACAAGCTGGGCCTGTTTTATTTATGAGATTGTTATGTTCTTATGGAACCCTTTTTATGGAAATGGCATCATTGATTTAATAACAAGAACATGTTGGAAGAGATGCAACAATATGCTATTTCCTCTCTAACAGAACAACAAACATTACGATTTCCAAGGCAAAATTATTAGAGTCGATGCTTTCCATCTGGTGGAAGGTCAAGGAAAATGGCAATGATGTAATGTTACCAAATAGAGAAATTTTGTGAGATACATCCAGATTTAGATGAGATAAGATTTCTTTAAGTATCTTGCTACAGGAGGTGAGGAAAGGCCTAGATTTTATAATTATTTGAAACCTCCCCATAAAGTCTTCTCAAGGAAATTCTAAGAAACATTCACAGAGATATTATATTCCCTTTATCACCAGAGTCTTTTTAAAATATGAGGTTTTTCTTATTATATGCTGTGGAGTCATATGTTTGGTACCTTTTTTCATTATTTGTGTAGACATTCAAAGCATTATTTTAAAAAATTAATGTACTATTATAATTTGACATGCACAAGTTTTAATTATTCTACTAAAATAATTAAAGAATATGTTTAAAATGAAGATTCTATAACCACATGGACTGAGGACAAATTGTGGCTAGGACACTTACCTATTGTGTGACCTAGGTCTAATAAAATATTTCTGTTTTTCATTTTCTTCATCCTACCTGAGAGAGTTTCTGTAATTAACACATGAATTAGTTCAAATATAGAAGTTAGCCCATTGACTAATGCTTGCTTGAAAGTTAAAAATCTAGCTACCTTTGGCATTATGATTAAAATTATTTCATCACAATGCCAACTGATGAGATTAATAATTTTGTTATTTCTTTCCTGGAGATTTAACTCTTTCATTTTGTGGGGAAAAAAAAAAACACAGACCAGATAAAGACCAGGGCTCTTTTGTATCTTAAACTTTTTCTTCTTAATTATTTATATCGAGAGTTCAAAGTAGCCGATGTTTAAATTATAAAATGCAGTATTTAAGTAAATAGATGGAATTCAGGATATTGTGAACAAAGAATTTCAGATAATAATGGGAATTAACATCTATTGTTTTAATCTCAGGTTCTTAGATATGCAGTCACTCTAGTGTAACAAATACATTTTAAACAAATTGTGAGAGGTGAAATGTGTTTTTTAAAAATAAATTATATTTTAAAGTATACTATAAAAAATGTAGCCTTAGTATACTAAACTAAATGTTACTTCCAGTATTTGCCTGAGTAGAATACCCAACGTTACAATGAGCCCAAAAAATATATACTCACTTAACCTTGTGCTAACTCACAACAGTTGATTTACAGTTTGATTCATACCCTTTTACTATTTGATGATTTACAGATTTTGTTGATAATCAAGGAAGTCTTAGACACTCATCAGTTTCTGAGCACATTCAAATGGAAAGGTATCTACCTTCATTCACATAATTAAACTAAGAGAAAACTTACTTCTAGGTTAGATTTATTAATTTAATTTTTACATCAAATAAGTGATTCCCTTAAAAACTGATTTCTTACATGATATTATACATGTTTCAATGCTTGGGGCTGGCGCACTGGGACAACCCAGAGGGAGGGTAGGGAAGGGAGGACGGAGGAGGGTTCAGGATGGGGAACGCGGGTATACCTGTGGTGGATTCATTTCAATATTTGGCAAAACTAATACAATATTGTAAAGTTTAAAAATAAATAAAATTAAAAAAAATATTGAAAATAAAAGCAAAAATAAACAAATGGGACCTAAATAAAATTAAAAGCTTTTGCACAACAAAAGAAACAAACAAACAAAAAAAAAAACTGATTTCTTTAAAATTGCACACAATCATGATTACTCTGTTCTCGGGGAAAGCGGAATAATTTAATCACCATTTCTCATGTTTCTCTTATTTCCCTAGAATTCTTTTCCAAGAAAAACAATTATTAGTTCTTTCAAACCTTCCATATATGAAGTGTTTCTGTGTCCTTCATTGTCTGGGTTGTTCTGTGGATGCCATCCTGTGTGTGATCCTACATTTTGAAGATAATCCGTCACATATTGTCTGTTTAGTGCATATATTCTGTTTAGGTCATTACCCTAAGCTGCTTCACTATGATGTATTGTGAATTCAGGTTGACCTATTAGACAAATGGATTCCCTGAAACTTTTGTTCCTAAGGTGACATGATTCCAAGACTTCTCCATTCTATTGTTAAATTTGTTTCTTGAAACAATTTCACACATGAATATTTATATTAACTCACACCCTTCATTTTTGTCACATTTTCTCCCCCTTGAAAATATTATTTTTTAATTCTGAATTATACTATTTAAAACTTGACATTTAATGAGCACTTACTAATTCACATCAGTTCAGTTCAGTTTCTCAGTCGTGTCCAACTCTTTTGCGACCCCATGAATTGCAGCATGCCAGGCCTCCCTGTCCATCACCAACTCCCGGAGTTCACCAAAACCCATTCATGTCCATCGATTCGGTGATGACATCCAGCCATCTCATCCTCTGTCATCCCCTTCTCCTCCTGCCCCCAATCCCTCCCAGCATCAGAGTCTTTTCCAGTGAGTCAACTCTTCACATGAGGTGGCCAAACTACTGGAATTTCAGCTTTACTATCAGTCCTTCCAGTGAACACCCAGGACTGATCTTTAGATGGACTGGTTGGATCTCGCTGCAGTCCAAGGGACTCTCAAGAGTCTTCTCCAACACCACAGATCAAAAACATCAATTCTTTGGTGCTCAGCTCTCTTCACAGTCCAATTCTCACATCCATACATGACCACAGGAAAAACCATAGCCTTGACTAGACGAACCTTTGTTGGCAAAGTAATGTCTCTGCTTTTGAATATGCTATCTAGGTTGGTCATAACTTTCTTTCCAAGGAGTAAGCGTCTTTTAATTTCATGGCTGCAATCACCATCTGCAGTGGTTTGGGAGCCCCCAAAAATAAAGTCTGACACTGTTTCCACTGTTTCACTATCTATTTCCCATGAAGTGGTGGGACCAAATGCCATGATCTTAGTTTTCTGAAAGTTGAGTTTTAAGCCAACTTTTTCACTCTCCTCTTTTACTTTCATCAAGAGGCTTTTTACTACCTCTTCACTTTCTTCCATAAGGGTGGTGTCATCTGCATATCTGAGGTTACTGATATTTCTCCCGGCAATCTTGATTCCAGCTTGTGCTTCTTCCAGCCCAGCATTTCTCATGATGTACTCTGCATATAAGTTAAATAAGCAGGGTGACATAATACTGCCTTGACATACTCCTTTTCCTGTTTGGAACCAGTCTGTTGTTCCATGTCCAGTTCTAACTGTTGCTTCCTGACCTGCATATAAGTTTCTCAAGAGACAGGTCAGGTGGTCTGGTATTCCCATCTCTTTCAGAATTTTCCACAGTTTATTGTGATCCACACAGTGAAAGTCAGTAAAGCAGATATAGATGTTTTTCTGGAACTCTCTTGCTATTTCAATGATCCAGCAGATATTGACAATTTGATTTCTGATTCCTCTGCCTTTTCTAAAACCAGCTTGAACATCTGGAGGTTCATGGTTCATGTATTGCTGTAGCCTGGCTTGGAGAATTTTGAGCATTACTTTACTAGCATGTTCTGCTGCTGCTGCTGCTAAGTCACTTCAGTAGTGTCCAACTCTGTGTGACCCCATAGATGGCAGCCCACCAGGCTCCCCCATCCCTGGGAATTTCCAGGCAAGAACACTGGAGTGGGCTGCCATTTCCTTCTCCAGTGCATGAAAGTGAAAAGTGAAAGTGAAGTCACTCAGTCGTGTCCGACTCTTAGCGACCCCATGGACTGCAGCCCACCAGGCTCCTCTGTCCATGGGATTTTCCAGGCAAGAGTACTAGAGTGGGGTGCCATTGCCTTCTCCAACTAGCTTGTGAGATGAGTGCAATTGTGTGGTAGTTTGAGCATTCTTTGGCATTGCCTTTCTTTGGGATTGGAATGAAAACTGATCTTTTCTAGTCCTGTGGCCACTGCTGAGTTTTCTAAATTTGCGGGCATATTGAGTGCAGCACTTTCACAGCATCATCTTTCAAAATTTGAAATAACTCAACTGGAATTCCATCACCTCCACTAGCTTTGTTCATAGTGATGCTTTCTAAGGCCCACTTGACTTCACATTCCAGGCTGTCTGGCTCTAGGTGAGTGATCACACCATGGTGATTATCTGGGTTGTGAAGCTCTTTTTTGTACAGTTCTTCTGTGTATTCTTGCCACCTCTTCTTAATATCTTCTGCTTCTGTTAGGTCCATACCATTTCTGTCCTTTTCTTTCCCTTGGTATCTCTAATTTTCTTGAAGAGATCTCTAGTCTTTCCCATTCTGTTGTTTTCCTCTATTTCTTTGCTTTGATCACTGAAGAAGGCTTTCTTATCTCTCCTTGCTGTTCTTTGGAACTCTGCATTCAGCTGCTTATATCTTTCCTTTTCTCCTTTGCTTTTTGCTTCTCTTCTTTTCACAGCTATTTGTAAGACCTCCCCAGACAGCCATTTTGCTTTTTTGCATTTCTTTTCCGTGGGGATGATCTTGATCCCTGTCTCCTGTACAGTGTCACAAACCCCATTCCATAGTTCATCAGGCACTCTACCTATCAGATCTAGTCCCTTAAATCGATTTCTCACTTCCACTGTATAATCATAAGGGATTTGATTTAGGTCATACCTGAATGGTCTAGTGGTTTTCCCTACTTTCTTCAATTCAAGTCTGAATTTGGCAATAAGAAGTTCATGATCTGAGCCACAATCAGCTCCTGGTTTTGTTTTTGCAGAATTTAAAGAGCTTCTCCATCTTTGGCTACAAAGAATATAATCAATATGATTTTGGTGTTGACCATCTGGTGATGTTCATGTGTATGTGTAGTCTTCTCTTGTGTTGTTGGAAGAGGGTGTTTGCTATGACCACTGTGTTCTCTTGGCAAAACTCTATTAGCCTTTGTCCTGCTTCATTCTGTATACCAAGGTCAATACTAATTTACATAGTACTAAGCAATTACCTCATTTAATATTTACAGTCATCATATATACATTATTCTATTACCTCAGTTGCTTTTTTTTCTTTTTAGAAGAATATTTGGATAGTAAAGAGTAGCAAAAGGAGTGTTTCATCTTATTAGATACAAAGGCACATTAGAAAATCTCCATAATCAGAACAGAGTGATACTTCTGTCAAGATAAATGACTAATGAATGAGATGAACAGAATTAATCACACCTAATACTACTAAACATATGTCAAATTTTAATGATAAGATTGTTAAGATTTCACATCAAAGATAAAAGAATGGCTTATTAAAAACATATTGCTGCAACAGCTTACATGTTGAGGAAAGATCTTAATGTCTTTCATAATATCGAAACAAATTTCATTTTAAAATAAAATTAAACTATATTCCAGTTAAATTAAAATTTTATTTGTAAAAAATATTAAACCTTAAACATATCAAGAACAAATGTTTGGAGATAATTAAATAATTTTGGAGATAGCAAAGCCCAGTCTAAGAATGTTGCTCAATCTAATGGTGTTGCTCAATTTCAGGAAACCTCTTACCTGTAGCATTAAGTGATTTGTGTCCTTTTCCCTGAATATTATGTGAATGGGGTTTGCTGGAATGAGCTCTGTAGTCTTGATCCTAAAGTATTACAGAAACCAGAGACAAATAATGATTATCTTTTCCTATAATAATTTTTAATCGCTGGGATAGAACTTTAAGTAAACTATTTTGGCATGCCATTCATGAATGGGGAACATTACTTGATTTATGTATTAAACTTTCAAAATATCCATATTCTATATATAGCTCTTAAATATAATACAAACACACACATACGTAATATTTGTGTGTATCTATATTACCTTGTAAAGAAGGATCAAGTATTTTATCAAACATTTCACTAAAAAATAAAGTCAATCAAGATATAATACTGCTGCATGCGTGTTCAGTCACTTCAGTTGTGTCTTACTCTTTGTCACCCTATGGACTATATCCTGCCAGGCTCTCCTGTCCATGGGATTCTCCAGGCAAGAATACTGGAGAGGGTTACCATGCCCTCCACAGGGGGTCTTTCTGACCCAAGGATCGAACCAGTGTCTCCTGATTCTTATGCATTGCACACAGATTATTTAGTGCAGAGCCATCAGGGTAGCCCCAGATATAGTATTAAACTGTCATAAATGAAAAAAGTACCATTTAAAATGAAATTTTGTTATTACACCTCAAAAAGTTTCAAAACTTCTAATACCTCAGTAATTGAATACTGTGGCTAATGAGTCAATCATATTGTGTATTTCTTATAAGCCATACATCTTATTTCTTTGATGAATCACCATTAAATATGTTGAGACCCTCAATGTGGGGCCTGTGGTATCCTACTGAGCCAGTGACACAGGGATGGAGAGAGGATGGCTTTAAGGCACTCTATTTCAGTAACATATTGTTGTTGTTATGTCGCTCAGTCATGTCTGACTCTCCGACCCCATAGACTGCAGCTTGCATGGAAAGAGTAACATATTATCAAGTACTATCTAAATAGGCAATGACCCTTACATAATCCTGAAAAAGAATCTCTCTTACCTTATGGAAAACAGGTGCTGAATCACATGTTTAATTAGGCCTCATCTAAACTTCTAAGTCCACTTGAGACATCAATTGACCTCTTGGAACTCAGTTTAGTTCCACCTGGGACATCAACTGACCTCTTGGAACTCAGTTCAGTTCAGTTAAGTTCAATTGCTCAGTTGTGTCTGACTCTTTGGACTGCAGCACGCCAGGCCTCCCTGTCCCTCACCAACTCCCATAGTTTACTCAAACTCATATCCATTGAGTCAGTGATGCCATCTAAGCATCTCATCCTCTTTCACCCCTTTCTCTTCCTGTCTTCAGGCTTTCCCAGGATCCGGGTCATTTCAAATGAGTCAGTTTATTGTATCAGGTGGCCAAAGTATTTTTCAGCTTTAGCATCAGCTCTTTCAATGAATATTCAGGACTGATTTGCTTTAGGATGGACTGGTTGGATCTCCCTGCAGTACAAGGGACTCTCAAGAGCCTTCTCCAACACCACAGTTCAAAAGCATCAGTTCTGCAGTGCTCAGCTTTCTTTATAGTCCAACTCTCACATCCAAACATGACTACTGGAAAAACCATAGCTTTGACTTGATGGAACTTTGTTGACAAAGTAATATCTCTGCTTTTTAATATGCTGTCTAGGTTGGTCGTAGCTTCTCTTTCAAGGAGTAAGCGTCTTTTAATTTCATGGCTGCAGTCACCATCTGCAGTGATTTTGGAGCCCAAAAAATAAAGTCTGACACTGTTTCCACTGTTTCCCCGTCTATTTTCCATGAAGTGATGGGACCAGATACCATGATCTTAGTTCTCTGAATATTGAGCTTTAAGCCAAATTTTCACTCTCCTCTTTCACTTTCATCAAGAGGCTCTTCAGTTCCTCTTTGCTTTCTGCCATAAGGGTGGTGTCATCTGCATATCTGAGGTTATGGATATTTCTCCCAGCAATCTTGATTCCAGTTTATGCTTCATCCAGCCCAGTATTTCTCATGATGTACTTTGCATATAAGTTAAATAAGCAGGGTGACAATATACAGCCGTGACGTACTCCTTTCCCTATTTGGAACCAGTCTGTCGTTGCATGTCCAGTTCTAACTGTTGCTTCCTGACCTGTATATCGATTTCTCAAGAGGCAGGTCAGGTGGTCTGGTATTCCCTTCTCTTTAAGAATTTTCCAGAGTTTCCCCACACAGCCAAAGGTTTTGGCATAGTCAATAAAGCAGAAATAGATGTTTTTCTGGAACTCTCTCACTTTTTTGATGATCCAATAGATGTTGGCATTTTGATTTCTGCTTCCTCTGCCTTAAGCCTGGCTTGGAGAATTTTGAGCATTACTTTACTAGCATGTGAGATGAGTGCTGTTGTGTGGTAGTATGAGCATTCTTTGGCATTGCCTTTCTTTGGGACTGGAATGAAAACTGACCTTTTCCAGTCCTGTGGCCACTGATGAGTTTTCCAAATTTGCTGGCCTATTGAGTGCAGCACTTTCACAGCATCATCTTCAAAGATTTGAAATAGCTCAGCTGGAATTCCATCACCTCCACTAGCTTTGTTCACAGTGATGCTTCCTAAGGCCCACTTGACTTCACATTCCAGGATGTCTGGCTCTAGGATGGTGATCTTGGAACTAATTTAGTACAATTCTTGGATTTGAAGATTCTGCTGTAGGCATTTTATTTCTCTCCTAAATGCCCTTTTTCATATTCTGATTTTGGTACTTTGATGATTTTCTACAAATTTTTCATATCAAATTGGGATTTAGCATGTTATTTAACACTAGGCTTCTTGGCTTTGAATTCTTCTATAGCTTACTGGCTTTATGAACTTGTGCAGTTTCCATCATCTGTGCAATGAATTTGAAAATAACAGTTCACTGGTATAATTTTTTTGAGACAGTATTTAGAGGATTTCTGACATATAGTAGGCATCCACTGTTAATTAAAATATTATCATTCATTTTATCTTGGCTCATGTTCATTCTCAGAAACCCACATAACTAGTGTCACCTGAAGGTACATTATAATAATATAGGAAAAAGAGTACGTCAAGGCTGTATATTGTCACCATGTTTATTTAACTTATATGCAGAGTACATCATGAGAAACGCTAGACTGGAAGAAACACAAGCTGGAATCAAGATTGCCAGGAGAAATATCAATAACCTCAGATATGCAGATGACACCACCCTTATGGCAGAAGGTGAAGAGGAACTAAAAAGCCTCTTGATGAAAGTGAAAGAGTAGAGTGAAAAAGTTGGCTTAAAGCTCAACATTCAGAAAACGAAGATCATGGCATCCGGTCCCATCACTTCATGGCAGATAGATGGGGAAACAGTGGAAACAGTGTCAGACTTTATTTTTCTGGGCTCCAAAATCACTGCAGATGGTGACTGCAGCCATGAAATTAAAAGACGCTTACTCCTTGGAAGGAAAGTTATGACCAACCTAGACAGCATATTCAAAAGCAGAGACATTACTTTGCCAACGAAGGTTCATCTAGTCAAGGCTATGGTTTTTCCTGTGGTCATGTATGGATGTGAGAGTTGGACTGTGAAGAAGGCTGAGTGCCAAAGAATTGATTTTTTTGAACTGTGGTGTTGGAGAAGACTCTTGAGAGTCCCTTAGACTGCAAAGAAATTCAACCAGTCCATTCTGAAGGAGATCAGCCCTGGGATTTCTTTGGAAGGAATGATGTTAAAGCTGAAACTCCAGTACTTTGGCCACCTCATGTGAAGAGTTGACTCATTGGAAAAGACTCTGATGCTGGGAGGGATTGGGGGCAGGAGGAGAAGGGGACAACAGAGGATGAGATGGCTGGATGGCATCATTGACTCGATGGACGTGAGTCTGGGTGAACTCCGGGAGTTGGTGATGGACAGGGAGGCCTGGCGTGCTGCGATTCATGGGGTCGCAAAGAGTTGGACACGACTGAGCAACTGATCTGATCTGATTAGGCCATGTATAATCTATTTTGTAAATCTTCACAAATTTTCTTTGTTTCAAATGTTTTTTCAGAAGCAATGGATGTTAGCAGAAGATATCTTCTAGCCAAGGAACCTAGTGTTAGATAACATGCTAAACCACAATTTGATATGGAAAATTTGTAGAATAACCCAAATCAGCTTCCCATGTGGCTCAGATGGTAAAGAATATGCCTGCAATGCAGGAGACTGGGGTTCAATTCCTGGATTGGGAAGATCCCCTGGAGAATGGAATGGGAAGCCACTCCAGTATTCTTGCCTGAAGAATTCCATGCAGAGAAACCTGGCAAGAATAGTCCATGCGGTCACAAAGAGTCAGACACAACTGAGTGGCTAATACACATCCTAAGATAGAAATTCATCATTATAATTATACATTGTCTTTGGTGTTAGGAAAGCATCACCTACAGAAAAGTACAACTTATTCAACATATCACTGATTATCCATGTAATCATTAAACATCAATTTCCTCTGAAGAAAAAAAAACAAAACTAAAACTAAAAATTGGTGCAGCAATCCCTTCACATCAAGCAAACGAGAAGGACTCCACATCAAAGTGGGTAGGATAGGCTGAGACACCACCTCAACTTTCAACTCAGGAGATAACTTAAAACCCAGAGCTTCTCTCTGAGGAGTGAAGGGTTTGCACTCCACATAAGGCACCCCAACTTTTAAGTTTTTTAAGACCTGTCCCTGAGAGATAATAATACATCAACATGTTAGACAACTTAGTATGGAAAAGTAAGTAAAGGGAAGGAAAATAAGTAAATAAAATGGAAAGGAAGAATAAAATTGTCGCTATTTGCAGATGGCATGGTACTGCATATAGAAAACCCTAAAAATTCCACCAAAAAATCCGTCAGAACTAATTCAGTTAAGCTGCAGGATACAAACTCATATGCAGAAATTTGTTGTTTTTATACATTAATAATAGCTATTAGAAATAGAAATTAATAAAACAATTCTCTTAAAAAGAATAAAATACCTAGGAATAAATTTAACAAGGAGGTGAAAGTTGTATTCACTGAAAACTCTAGACACTGATGAAAGACATTGAAGAAGCACACAAAATGGACATATATTACATACTCTGAATTGGAAGAACTAACATTATTAAAATGTCTATAATACCCCCAAACAATCTACAGATTCAATGCAATGTCTGTGAAAATTCCAATGGCATTTTTTACGTAAAAGGAACAAATAATTCTAGAATTTGTACCAGGCCTCAAAAATTGCTGAAAACCTAAAGCAATCTTGAGAAAGAAGAATGGTGTCAAAGGTATCACAACTTCAAACTATATTACAAAGCCAAGGTAATTAAAGCAGGATAGTTTTGACATAAAAACAGACACATTTATGAAAGGAATGGAACAAATATCTCAGAAATAAACTTACATTTATATGGTCAATTAATTTACAACAAAGGAGTCAAATTATTCACTGTGTAAAGAATAGGCTCTTCAATAAATGGTGCTGGGAAAATTGGACAATGACATGCAAAAAAATGAAACTGGACCACTGTCTTACACCATACATGAAAACTAATTCAAAATGGACTAATGACTTGAAAGTAAGACCTGAAATCACTAAATTACTAGAAGAAAACTTTGGTGGTAAGTTTCTTGACATAGGTCCTGGCAATGATTTTTAAAATCTGAACACACAAAGGTAACAAAAGTAAAGATAAACAAGTGGGACTGCCTCAATCTCAAAAGCTTCTGCACAGCACAGGGAACCATCACAAAAGTAAAAATGTAACCTACTGAATGGTAAGGGGCTAATAACCAACATACAGAAAGAACTTATACAATTAAATATTTTTCATCCATAAAGAAGAATGAAATCTTGCTG
Source organism: Bos mutus (assembly GCF_027580195.1). Classification (NCBI taxonomy): domain Eukaryota; kingdom Metazoa; phylum Chordata; class Mammalia; order Artiodactyla; family Bovidae; genus Bos; species Bos mutus. Next base: position 80,592,658 of record NC_091622.1, on the reverse strand, counting down.
GTTGTGACAACATGAAGGGAACACAATGGCTTCATGCTAAGTGAAATAAGTCAGAAAGATAAGAACAAATATCATATCTATCTCATATGCATTCTCTAAAAAATAATAAATACATAAACAAACAAACAAGCTCATAAATACAAAGAATAGAAGGATGTTTGCCAGAGGTGGGGTGTGGGGTGGTATGAATTGCTTTGGTTTCATTTTTTTTGTTTGTTTAAATAAATTGAATTTTTTAGAAGTAAATGTAATAAGTAAATATAATAAGTATATTATAAATGTATACAAATAAATAATTATACATATAAATGTAATAAGTAAAGTGGTTTCCCCTTTTCCACAGCACTCTCTATTATATATAACTGAAGAGGTTTTACCAACAAGGGAAGGAGGAAGGCTAGAAAAAATCTTATGGTTGCTATTGTTGTTGTTTTGCTGATAAGTCGTGTCCAACTATCTGCAGCCCCATGGACTGCAGAACTCCAGGTTTCGCTATCCTTCACCATCTTCCAGAGTGGGCTCAAACTCATGAGCATTGAGTTGGTGTTGCCATCCACCATCTTGTACTCTGTTGCCCATTTCTCCTCCTGGCTTCCATCTTTCCCAGCATCAGGGTCTTTTTCAATGAGTCGGCTCTTCACATCAGGTGGCTAAAGTATTGGAGCTTCAGCATCAGTATCAGTCCTTGCAATGAATATGGAGAGTTGATTTTCTTTAGATTGACTGGTTTGATCTCTTTGCAGTCCAAAGACTCTTGAGAAGGCTTCTTTTGAGGGTCTTCTCAAGTGAATTCAACACCACAGTTCGAAAGTATCAATTCTTTGGCACTCAGCTTTCTTTAAGTTCCAATTCTCAAGTCATTACATGACTACTAAAAAAATCCATAGCTTTGACTAAACAGACCTTTGTTGGCAAAGTAATGTCTCTACTTTTTAATATGCTGTCTAATTTTTTCATAGCTATTTTTTCAAAGAGCAAGCATCTTTTAATTTCATGGCTGCAGTTACTGTCTACAGTGATTTTGGAGCCCAAGAAAATAAAGTCTGTCAGTGTTTCCATTGTTTTCCTATCTATTTGCTATGAACTGATGGAACTGGATGCCATGATCTTAGTTTTTTGAATTCTGAGTTTTAAGCCAGCTTTTTCATTCTCCTCTTTCACCTTCATCAAGAGACTCTTTAGTTTCTCTTCACTTTCTGCCATTAGGGTGGTATCATATGTGTATCTGAGGTTATGGCTATTTCTCCTGGCAATCTTGATGAAGCTTGTACTTCATCTAGCCAAGCATTTTGCATGATGCACTCCGCATATAAGTTAAATAAGCAATGTGACAGTATACAGCCTTGACGGATTCTTTTATGCACTGAAATTAAAATATTGGTATAAACTCATGTCATATATATATACATGTTTGTGTATATACAGACTTAGATATAGAAACTGTTATAGATGTACATGCGAGTGTTTATTTATACATGAATATTTGCATATATGTGTATGCATATTTGTATGTGTGTGTGTGTGTCTGTGTGTGCACACAGATATAGATACATATTTTTCTGACAACTGGGGTGTTATTTCTGGAAATATCCAGCCTCATTTAGTCTAACATAACAACAATTCAAAAAAAAAAAAATAAGAGTATCACTTGGTGAGAAGACAAATAAATAACAAGTTATATGAAAGTACTTTTTAATGGATATAATATATATATATATCCCACTAACATATGCATCTAAGAAAACATATGTTAGCTTTGGGTAACATTTATCTTACTTATCAACTGCTATTATTTTAAATTATGTGCAGCTCAATTCCAGCAAAATAAGTGACCCAATCAAAAAATGGGCCAAAGAACTAAATAGACATGTCTCCAAAGAAGACATACAGATGGCTAGCAAACACATGAAAAGATGCTCAACATCACTCATTATCAGAGAAATTCAAATCAAAACCACTATGAGGTACCATTTCACGCCAGTCAGAATGGCTGCGATCCAAAAGTCTACAAGCAATAAATGCTGGAGAGGGTGTGGAGAAAAGGGAACCCTCTTACACTGTTGTTGGGAATGCAAACTAGTATAGTCACTATGGAGAACAGTGTGGAGATTCCTTAAAAAAACTGGAAATAGAACTGCTGGGCATACACACCGAGGAAACCAGAATTGAAAGAGACATGTGTACCCCAATGTTCATCGCAGCACTGTTTATAATAGCCAGGACATGGAAGCAGATGAATGGATAAGAAAGCTGTGGTACATATACACAATGGAGTATTACTCAGCCATTAAAAAGAATACATTTGAATCTGTTCTAATGAGGTGGATGAAACTGGAGCCTATTATACAGAGTGAAGTAAGCCAGAAGGAAAAACACCAATACAGTATACTAACGCATATATATGGAATTTAGAAAGATGGTAACAATAACCCTGTGTACGAGACAGCAAAGGAGACACTGATGTATAGAACAGTCTTATGGACTCTATGGGAGAGGGAGAGGGTGGGAAGATTTGGGAGAATGGCATTGAAACATGTAAAATATCATGTAAGAAACGAGTTGCCAGTCCAGGTTCGATGCATGATACTGGATGCTTGGGGCTAGTGCACTGGGACGACCCAGAGGGATGGTATGGAGAGGGAGGAGGGAGGAGGGTTCAGGATGGGGAACACATGTATACCTGTGGCGGATTCATTTTGATATTTGGCAAAACTAATACAATTATGTAAAGTTTAAAAATAAAATTAAAAAAAAAAAAAAGCTGTCGAGGGGGGCATGGCCTGGGAGATTGGGATTGACATATGTACACTCTTATGTATAAAATAGATAACTGATGAGAACCTACTGTATAGCACAGGGAACTCTACTCAGTGTTGTGTGGTGACCTAAATGGGAAAGAAATCCAAAAAAGAGGGGATATATGTACATGTATCATTGATCCACTTTGCTGTACAGCAGAAACTAACATGATATTGTAAAGCAAATATATTCCAATTAAAAAAAACAAAACCCAAAATAAATATATTTAATTAAAAATTCAAAACCAAACCAAACCAAAAAAAAAAAAAAAAGAATACATTTGAATCAGTTCTAATGAGGTGGATGAAACTGGAGCCTATTATACAGAGTGAAGTAAGCCAGAAAGAAAGCACCAATACAGTATACTAACACATATATAAGGAATTTAGAAAAATGGTAATGATAACCCTGTATGCGAGACAGCAGAAGAGACACTGATGTATAGAACAGTCTTTTGGACTCTGTGGGAGAGGGAGAGTGTGGGATGATTTGGGAGAATGGCATTGAATCATGTATAATATCATATAAGAAATGAATCACCAGTCCAGGTTTGATGCAGGATACAGGATGCTTGGGGCTGGTGCACTGGGATGACCCAGAGGGATGGTATGGGGGAGGGAGGAGGGGAGGGATTCAGGATGGGGAACACATGTACACCCGTGGTGGATTCATGTTGATGTATGGCAAAACCAATACAATATTGTAAAGTAATTAGCCTCCAGTTAAAATACATAAATTTAAAAAATTAAAAATTAAAATAAAACTTAACTGAAAAAAAAATTATGTGTTATTTCAAACATTTAATTATTTAAGTCTTGTTTTCTAAATTTTTTGTTTTTTGTTGTCATATCTGGGAAACATTTTTTTTTTGGTCAGTGGACACTAGCAATAACAGTTTGTAAGCCAAAATGCAAAAGAAGAGAATTTCTGAAACATTCAAATGCCAGAAAAAGAATTATTTGATATATTTGTGTTTTCTTTGCCATCGATCAACAGCAGCACAATGAATAAAGACACAAAACTTTATTAGATACTTAGGAAAATTACTTGTTTACAGAAAGCCTGTAATTGGATCCTAAATATATTAGTGCCTGAGAGTCTTTTGAAGCAATTTTCATGATGCAGGAAGATAGTCTGGTAATTTGAAACTTCAATTTGTTTGAGGATTTCAAATGTGCCAAATGTCATAGAAAACCTACTTTGTTGAATTATGGCCAATTTATTGCCTTATCTTGGGATTTCAAATGATGTTTTTCTTTAAAGTAGGAATAATAGGAGGGAGTTCCATTTGACCTGAGCCAAAGCATCATTTTAAACAAGCACATGTTTTCATCTTCCATGCAAGTCTTTTTTAGGTGAGGAAATGAAACAACACGTTGTATGGAACTTATTGAAGGGAGATCTCAAACATAGTTGTTTATCAGAGTTTCTAATTGTGAGGGTCTTTGAAGTCCTTAAGACAGTTTGTTTCCAGTGAGTTTGGAGGTGAAAAGCGTGGGATCTATCTCACTGGTATTCCTTTTCTCTCAGAAGAACCATTATGTAAAAGATTAGAAACAGATTTCTCTGCAATAGTCAAAGCTGAAACTGAAATAAAACAGATGCTTCTTATTAATAGGATGAAACTTTGAGTCTTTTAGGAAGAGAGTAGTATGTCCTACAAGTTCTGGATACACTAAAATATATTTACATGCAGGCCTTAGATAAAAGGTGATATTTTTGTTAAAATTTTGTTTTAATAATATGGAAGATACTATCTGTTAGTACACCCAACAGCCATGCTGCCATGCTCCATCTCTAATGGAAGACTTCCTTCCAAAACTTTGGCTTCTGAAAACGCCACATGCTTTTCCAGACACCCTTGCTTCTAGGACTAGTTATGTATTCAATTCAACCCAAAGGTATCCAAGATTTTTTCTGAGACATTTTCTTTCATGTTAAAAGTGAATGACTGCATCTCCACTGCTGCCCTGTAGATAGATTCATCAGTACCATCTTTCTAGATTTCATATATATGCATTAATATAAAATATTTGTCTTTCTCTTTCTGACTTACTTTACTCTGTATAATAGACTCTAGGTTCATCCACCTTATTAGAACTGAGTCAAATGTGTTCCTTTTTATGGCTGAGTAATATTCCATAGTGTAAATGTACCACAGTGTCTTTGTCCATTCATCTGTTGATGTACATCTAGGTTGCTTCCATGTTCTAGCTATTCTAAATAGTACTGCAATGAACATTGGGATAAGTTCAATTCAGTTCAGTCGCTCAGTCATGTCTGACTCTTTGTGACCCCATGAATCGCAACAAACCAGGCCTCCCTGTCCATCACCAACTCCCGGAGTTCACTCAGACTCACGCCCATAGAGTCAGTGATGCCATCCAGCCATCTCATCCTCTGTGGTCCCCTTCTCCTCCTGCCCCCAATCCCTCCCAGCATCAGAGTCTTTTCCAATGAGTCAACTCTTCGCATGAGGTGGCCAAAGTACTGGAGTTTCAGCTTTAGCATCATTCTTTCCAAAGAAATCCCAGGGCTGATCTCCTTCAGAATGGACAGGTTGGATCTCCTTGCAGTCCAAGGGACTCTGAAGACTCTTCTCCAACACCACAGTTCAAAAGCATCAATTCTTTCACTCTCAGCTTTCTTCACAGTCCAATTCTCACATCCATACATGACCACTGGATGCATGTGTCTTTTTCAGTTACGGTTTCCTCAGAGTATGTGACCAAGAGTGGGATGTTGGGTCAAATGGTAATCTTATTCCTAGTTTTTTTTTTTTTTTTAAAGCAATCTCCATATTGTTCTTCATAGTGTCTGTATCAATTTGTATTCCCATCAACAGTGCAGGAGGGTTCCCTTTTCTCTATACCCCCTCCATGAGACACAGACATAGAGAACAGACTTGTGGACACAAGTGGGGGAAGGAGAAGGTGGGATGAATTGAGAGAGTAGCACTGAAACATATACATTATCATATGTAAAATTAGATAGTTAGTGGAAATTTACTATATAATATCAGGAGCTCAAATCTGGTGCTCTGTGACAACCTAGAGGAGTGGAATGGGGTAGGAGGTGGGAGGGAGTTTCAAGAGGCAGGAGATATACATGTACTTATGGCTGATACATGTTGATATATGGCAGAAACAAAATATTATAAAGCAATTATTCTCCAATTAAAAATAAATACTTTTTTTAAAAAAAGGGGGAAAAAATGAATGAAAGACATTCTGTCTCTTCATTGGTTGATGTCTCTACATGAAGCCTAGAGCTGACCGAGTCCAATTTGTGACTGCAAGAATAGAAACAGCACAGAAGCTATGGATAACATAGAGACAACAACCACCAAAACCATTAGCTGTTTCATGAAGCTACAACATCAATGTTGAAATTGCCCTACAGTTATTCTCCTTACATTGTGAGATAGTAAACCCACCAATTTTTATTTAGTCTTAGAAAGAGACTCTGATACTTTGAGACACATATATCCTAACCAAAACTTACACAATACATTTTGGTAACCTAAAGGAGAAGTGTGATGAATATACATTAGGGGTTTCTCCACTGAATCAGGCCCTTTTACGTTCTCTTACTCTTAAATTCTGAAAGCATGTGTAAATTGTTTTCAACCAATAGAGTACAGGAAGGTGATGAGATAGTCACTCCCCAATTAAGTTATATCATATGAGACTGTTTTAGTTGACTAGAGTGAGATTCTCCTATTAAACTTGAATAAGTGAGCTGCATTTTATAAAAGGATCACATCAGCAAAGAATTGAAGGTAACTTTTATGAGCTGGGAGCATCCCTGGCTGGCAGACAGGAAAAAAAGGAGCCTCCATCCTTCAATTTTCAACTATAAAAAACTGAATTCTACCAGCAATTATTCAAAGTTGAAAAAGGATATCGAGCTCCAAAAAGAACACAGCCCAGCTCACACAATTGCAGTCTTGGAAGATACTGAGACTATGATCCGGCCAAACCACTTTCAGATTCTTAACCTATGGATATAATGAGATAATAAATGTATATTATTTTGTGCCTCTCTAAGCTTTTGGTCATTTGTTATGCAACACTTGATAACTAATACATCAAGTCTCCAATACTTGCTCTGATAGGTAATTTAAATTTTATGATCAATTCCAATTGACCAAATCTAAAATTGAGGCTTCTATGTTTTGTAATCTAAATATTAGCTACCACTCAATATTTCTAATTTCTATTTATTTTACCCTTTTAGAGCCAGTTAAGACCTCTTCAGATAAAATTTACATCACAGATTAAGCTTTCTAAGGCAACATTTTGTTTCTCCCTGAAAAATGTAAATTTTTAAAATTTTTTTTAAATTTTATTTTATTTTTAAACTTTACAATATTGTATTAGTTTTGCCAAATATCGAAATGGATCTGCCACAGGTACACATGTGTTCCCCATCCTGAACCCTCCTTCTTCCTCCCTCCCCATACCATCCCTCTGGGTCATCCCAGTGCACGAGCCCCAAGCATCCAGTATTGTGCATCGAACCTGGACTGGCAACTTGTTTCATACATGATATTATACATGTTTCAATGCCATTCTCCCAAATCTTCCCACCCTCTCCCTCTCCAACAGAGTCCATAAGACTGTTCTATACATCAGTGTCTCTTTTGCTATCTCGTACACAGGGTTGAAAAACTGGCAACATCTCTGTATACATAAAATAATAGCACTTGGCAATAGTATGGAAAAATGGGCATTCTCATACTATACCCATGGACTTATAACACTTCAAAGAGTGATTTGGCAATATATTGTAAGGGTTTAAAATATTCTTATTCATTATCTCAATATATTGGTTAATAAAAATTAAATGCCTAATCAAGTACCTAACACATCTCATCAAATAGCACATGTCCAAAACAAGCTTGTCCTTCTCAAACTTACCCCTCCTCAATGGTCACAATTCCAGAAAGTTACTTCTACTCGCCCAGTTATTTAACCTGGCTACTCCCCTTTCCACATTCTCTGTGTTATTCAAAATCAAGTGTTGTTTAATCTATATCTGCCATTTTTACTGTCTAGTCAGAGAGGTATTTTAGTAACATTATATTATCCTTAGATATTAACAACTCAGTTATTTTTTCAGATAAAATTCTTTAATCACTCATGGATTTTATGAAATACACGGGTTATAAGGAACATTTCACCTAGTCCCTGTTTCACAGTCGTATCGCTGGTCTTTAGCAATTCTGAGAAAATAAGATGACACAGATCTTAGATCTGGGAAGATTTTAAATATCAGCTAGTCTAATTTTCATGTTTCATAAATGAAAAAATACACTCCTGAATATTTCAAAATGATTCTTCCTCAAGTTATGCAGCACTAAGGATAGATTTAAAATTCATATTTTAGGATTTGTTCATATTTGAGTTCATTTTATTTTCTGCCTTAAACTAGGACAATCGATTTTAATGTATTGTATAGTTTCAGTTTTATTGTAAAACATATCATTTTAATGTAAAAATCAAGGTATAGAACACTGGATTTTTTATATTATTCTTTTCTCCTGAACTAAATCCCATGTACTTTATTCAATACATATGCAAGGATGAATCCTGCCTCTGGCATGTAATGACTATGACCTAGAGTATATAACTCATCCAACCTTCACTTTCATTATTTACTATACCTCTGTAATAATTATATCCACTTCAAAGTTATAATGAGCATTAAGCAAAATTTGACATTTTTCATGTGTTGTATAATATTTGGTATGGAAAACATTCTTAAAAAATCAGCTATCTTGTTACCTTATTGTCATTCCTGTAACGGTAAATGGGCTGGCATAGGGTATTTTCACTAAGCAGCTAATTTGAAAATTAATTCTATAACAAAGCTGTGTTGCAATTCTATTTGGTGGAGTATTAGAAAAATTTTAATAAAAATATATTTACATTTTCATTTTAATTGCAATGAAAATTCTTCTGAAAAAACATCTAGTTATAGAACTAATTACTAAAAAAAATAGTTGGAGAAAAAAAGTCTAAAGATATAGGAAATTCTCTAGAGAATTTCTCTCAGGAATTCTGCTAGGGGAGCAGGATCTGGCCTGTACCTAAGAACAGGTTCTCCTATAATATCTTGTCTAGCTTTTATGAAATTAGTAACTAACTTGAGGAAAAAAAAGATTCGTACAAGGTTTACATTGTATTCACAATTTTTGACTTTGAATTTTTCCTTTTTGGCTTGGAAATCTATATCTGCTGTTGATTGCACAATTGTTTAGTTGATTAATGTATTTTAAAATATAACTGACATACAACATAGGATATTTATCAACTTTGGCCATCTAAACTTGGTATCATTATTTTCTACCTATTTTTTGCCTCTGTTGCTATGAGCACCATGGAAATACTTATTATCCACAGTAGTTTCTAGGTAATAAAAATGCTGCTTTGACATGGGAATGAATTGATTAACAAAGTGAGTGTGGCAACTACTCTGCCATACATGAGATGATTAAGAATAATTTAACTATTACTCAATGATCAGTTGCTTTTCCCAAGACCGTAAATAGTTGGCAGAATTTTCTTGCAGATATATTATGTTGAACTATATTCATACATTTAATTTTTGTTACATACCCAGAATATATGAAGTTATACCTCTGTCAAAAGCTGTAGTAATCAAAATTTTTATTTCATCCCTCACATTTTCCCTTACAAGAATCTAGAGAATTGCTTTGAAATTTTCTTAATATTTGATAAAGAAATTAATCAATGAAGATATTTAAACTATTTTTATCTTTCTTTTGTTCTACATTTTATTTCTACATTTGATCAAAATGCATTTTTGCATTTGTTGAGTCACAAGAATATTATACTTAGTTTTTACTATTTTCATTTTATAACTCAAGTGAATACACATTTAATTAATAATAATATTGATATTTTATGTCAATTACTTTATAAAATAATGAAAATCTCCATTATTTTATATGTGTTAATAATTCATTAGCTTGATAAAATAAACACATTCTTGCTTTCCCCCATTATCTTTGTGCTTTTACATAAATTTGCTTTCGTTGATTTATTATTATTTTTTTTTACATTTATATTGTCTTTATTGTCTTATGACTCAATTGTAGAGAAGGAAATGGTAACCCATTCCAGTATTCTTGCCTGGGAAATCGAAGGGACAGAGGAGCCTGGTGGGCTACAGTCCATGGGGACTGCAAAATGTCAGATATGACTTACCGACTAAACAACCACATTATGACTTAATTGGCTTCATCCTCTTCTTCCAGTAGTTTTTACTAATGCAAGATGAGGCTGTCTACAGCTAATGGATAAATGAGAAAGATTAGGATTCAAGGAAGGGAAGAGCAGATACTGTTATGAAGGAAAACAAGGGTAGAAGACAGATCCTCATTTCTATGGAAATTAAGTGTTGGAAGAACTTTTCCTCCCTACTGTTTCAGGATGAATGTTGGACTCATGGCAGTAATGCGGCAGAGGTCTGTTAAGAGACTCCGGGATTTTGGCTGGTGCCTTCTTTATGCTTAGCCGCACAGCTGGTGCAGGTGCATTTTCAGCCATAATAACTAATAACATTCCCGGTGGAAACATTCAACTGCAGTAAAACAGACAGAAATCTATTATAAATGTGACTGCAATGTCAATGTTTACAGAAGGAGGTCAAATAACAGAATTCTATTTGGTAAATGTCAGTACTGTATGAGTAGAAAGTATTCACAATATTTGCATTCTTATTAGATTGATACGTGCAAAAGTCATATATATTTCATGGATTTATCCGTTTTTAACTTCCATTTTTCCTCTCTTATCAGAAATTACTTTTCTTGCCAATTCTCTGAGTCTCAAAGTTTCTTATGTTGCTTATTTGCTTTCCAGCATTTGAGGTTATATGATAGCCACTGGACTTGTATAACATTCAGAACAACTGTAAATTATCGTGACATCCTGGATGTGAGTGTAAGCATCCAGGATGTCACGATAATTTACAGTTGGATGTAAATATCCATCCATGCTTACACTCAGATGTGAGTCCTAGAACTAAAAGCTTTTAATTTTTTTGGTGGCTTAAAACAATACAAGTTTATTTTTCATAGTTCTAAAGGGGAGAAATGAAAAAAAAAAAAAAAAGTGTTAGTAAAGATTAAGCAAGATGTCAGCTGAATCAGTTGTCTGGGGCTCTCAGGGTTGAATCTGTCCTTGCCTCTTTTACCTCTAGAGGCCACTGGTATTCCCTGGCTCCTGGCTGCAAAAGCTTTTCTAGTGTGAATCCACTCAAAGGCATATGCAAATCTTGACTTGTTCACCTTAAATTAACCTGTTATATCATCCAATGGGGGCTTCCCTGGTGGCTCAGATGGTAAAGCGTCTGCCTGCAATGAGGGAGACCCAGGTTTGATTCCTGGGTTGGGAAGATCTCCTGGAGAAGGAAATGGCAATCCACTCCAGCACTCTTGCCTGGAAAATCCCATGGATGGAGGAGCCTGATAGTCTACAGTCCATGGGGTTGCAAAGAGTCAGACAAGACTGAGCGACTTCAATTTCACTTCACTATCATCCAATGACTCATTAATTTTATACAGATATCATGACAGTAAGACAAATCAGATTAACTGTAAGTGATCTAAACTATTTTTTTTTTTTTAAGTACAGGCAAAATCCACAAAAATCCACCCACCAGAACACCGACACAAGCTTCCTTAACCAAGAAACCTTGACAGGCCACCGGTACAACCCCCCCACAGTGAAGAAATTCCATAATAAAGAGAATTCCACAAACTGCCAGAATACAGAAAGGCCACCCCAAACACAACAATATAAACAAGATGAAGAGACAGAGGAATACCCAGCAGGTAAAGGAACAGGATAAATGCCTACCAAACCAAACAAAGAAGGAAGAGATAGGGAATCTACCTGATAAAGAATGCCAAATAATGATAGTGAAAATGATCCAAAATCTTGAAAACAAAATGGAATCACAGATAAATAGCCTGGAGACAAGGATTGAGAAGATGCAAGAAAGGTTTGACAAAGACCTAGAAGAAATAAAAAAGAAAACAACAACAACAACAAAAAGAAGTAAAAAAGAGTCAATATATAGTGAATAATGCAATAAATGAGATAAAAAACACTCTGGAGGCAACAAATAGTAGAATAATGGAGGCAGAAGATAGGATTAGTGAGGTAGAAGACAGAATGGTAGAAATAAATGAATCAGAGAAGAAAAAAGAAAAAAAGAATTAAAAGAAATGAGGACAACCTCAGAGACCTCTGGGACAATGTTAAACACCCTAATATTTGAATCATAGGAGTCCCAGAAGAAGACGACAAAAAGAAAGACCATGAGAAAATACTTGAGGAGATAATAGTTGAAAACTTCCCTAAAAAGGGGAATGAAATAATCAACCAATAATCAACCAGGAAACCCAGAGAGTGCCAAACAGGATAAACCCAAGGCAAAACACCCTAAGACACATATTAATCAAATTAACAAAGATCAAACACAAAGAACAAATATTAAAAGCAGTAAGGGGAAAACAACAAATAACACACAAGGGGATTCCCATAAGGATAACAGCTGATCTTTCAATAGAAACTCTTCAGGCCAGGAGGGAATGGCAGAACATATTTAAAGTGATGAAAGAAAATAACCTACAGCCTAGATTACTGTACCCAGAAAGGATCTCATTCAAATATGAAGGAGAAATCAAAAGCTTTACAGACAAGCAAAAGCTGAGAGAATTCAGCACCACCAAACTAGCTCTCCAACAAATGCGAAAGGATTTTCTCTAGACAGGAAATACAAAAAGGGTGTATAAACTCAAACCCAAAGCAATAAAGTAAATGGCAACAGGATCATACTTATCAATAATTACCTTAAACATAAATGGGTTGAATGCCCCAGCCAAAAGACAAAGACTGACTGAATGGATGCAAAAGCAATAACCCTATATATGTTGTCTACAAGAGACCCACCTCAAAACAAGGAACACATACAGACTGAAAGTGAAGGGCTGGAAAAAGATATTGTATGCAAAAAGAGACCAAAACAAAGCAGGAGTAGCAATATTCATATCAGCTAAAATACACTTTATTTTTTTTAAATTTTATTTTATTTTAAACTTTAAAATATTGTATTAGTTTTGCCAAATATCGAAATGAAAACAAAGGCTGTGAAAAGAGACAAAGAGGACACTACATAATGATCAAAGGATCAATCCAAGAAGAAGATATAACAATTATAAATATATATGCACCCAACATAGGAGCACCACAATATGTAAGACAAATGCTAACAAGTATGAAAGGGGAAACTAACAATAACACAATAATAGTGGGAGAATTTAATACCCCACTCACACCTATGGATAGATCAACTGAACAGAAAATTAACAAGGAAACACAAACTTTAGATGAAACAATAGACCAGTTAGACCTAACTGATATCTATAGGATATTTCACCCCCAAACGATGAATTTCACCTTTTTCTCAAGTGCACAAGGAACTTTCTCCAGGATAGATCACATCCTGGGCCATAAATCTAGCCTTGGTAAATTCAAAAAAAATGAAATCATTCCAACTATCTTTTCTGACCACAATGCAGTAAGATTGGATCTCAATTACAGGAGAAACACTATTAAAAATTTCAACATATGGAGGCTGAACAACACGCTGCTGAATAACCAACAAATCACAGAAGAAATCAAAAAAGAAATCAAAATATGCATAGAAATGAATGAAAATGAAAACACAACAACCCAAAACCTGTGGGACACTGTAAAAGCAGTGCTAAAGGGAAGGTTCATAGCAATACAGGCATACAAGAAACAATAAAAAAGTCAAATAAATAACTTAACTCTACACCTAAAGCAACTAGAAAAGAAAGAAATGAAGAATCCCAGGGTTAGTAGAAGGAAAGAAATCTTAAAAATAAGGGCAGAAATAAATGCAAAAGAAACAAAAGAGACCATAGCAAAAATCAACAAAGCCAAAAGCTGTTTTTTTGAGAGGATAAATAAAATTGACAAACCTTTAGCCAGACACACCAAGAAACAAAGAGAAAAATCAAATCAATAAAATTAGAAATGAAAATGGAGAGATCACAACAGACAACACAGAAATACAAAGGATCATAAGAGACTACTATCAGCAATTATATGCCAATAAAATGGACAATGTGGAAGAAATGGACAAATTCTTAGAAAACTAAAACTTTCCAAAACTGAACCAAGAAGAAATAGAAAATCTCAACAGACCCATCACAAGCACGGAAATTGAAACTGTAATCAGAAATCTTCCAGCAAACAAAAGCCCAGGTCCAGATGGCTTCAAAGCTGAATTCTACCAAAAATGTAAAGAAGAGCTAACACCTATCCTACTCAAACTCTTCCAGAAAATTGCAGAGGAAGGTAAACTTCCAAACTCATTCTATAAGGCCACCATCATCCTAGTACCAAAACCTGACAAAGATGCCACAAAAAAAAAAAAAAAAAAGAAATAAAACTACAGGCCAATATCACTGATGAACATAGAGCAAAAATCCTTAATAAAATTCTATCAAACAGAATCCAGCAACATATTAAAAAGATCATACACCATGACCAAGTGGGCTTTATCCCAGGGATGCAAGGATTCTTCAATATCTGCAAATCAATCAATGTAATACACCAACATTAACAAATTGAAAAATAAAAGCCATATGATTATCTCAATAGATGTATAGAAAGCCTTTGACAAAATTCAACATCCATTTATGATAAAAACTCCAGAAAGCAGGAATAGAAGGAACATACCTCAACATAATAGAAGTTATATATGACAACCCACAGCAAACATTATCCTCAAAGGTGGAAAATTGAAAGCATTTCCCCTGAAGTCAGGAACAGGACAAGGATGCCCACTCTCACTACTACTATTCAACATAGTTTTGGAAATTTTGGACACAGCAATCAGAGCAGAAAAGGAAAAAAAAAAAAAAAAAGGAATCCAAATTGGAAAAGAAGTAAAACTCTCAGTGTTTGCAGATGACATGATCCTCTACATAGAAAACCCTAAAGACTCCACCAGAAAATTACTAGAGCTAATCAATGAATACAGTAAAGTTGCAGGATATAAAATCAACACACAGAAATCCCTTGCATTCCTATACCCTAATAATGAGAAAATAGAAAGAGAAATTAAGGAAACAATTCCATTCACCATTGCAACGAAAAGAATAAAATACTTAGGAATATATCTACCTAAAGAAACTAAAGACCTATATATAGAAAACTATAAAACACTGGTGAAAGAAATCAAAGAGGACACTAATAGATGGAGAAATATACCGTGTTCATGGATCGGAAGAATCAATATAGTGAAAATGAGTGTACTACCCAAAGCAATCTATAGATTCAATGCAAACCCTATCAAGCTACAAACAGTATTTTTCACAGAGCTAGAACAAATAATTTCACAATTTGCATGGAAATACAAAAAACCTCGAATAGCCAAAGCAATCTTGAGAAAGAAGAATGGAACTGGAGGAATCAACCTGCCTGACTTCAGGCTTTACTACAAAGCCACAGTCATCAAGACAGTATGGTACTGGCACAAAGACAGAAATATAGATCAATGGAACAAAATAGAAAGCCCAGAGAAAATCCATGCACCTATGGATATCTTATCTTTCACAAAGGAGGCAAGAATATACAATGGAGAAAAGACAATCTCTTTAACAAGTGGTGCTGGGAAAACTGGTCAACCACTTGTAAAAGAATGAAACTAGAACACTTTCTAACACCATACACAAAAATAAACTCAAAATGGATTAAAGATCTAAACATAAGCCCAGAAACTATAAAACTCCTAAAGGAGAACATAGGCAAAACACTCTCCGACATACATCATAGCAGGATCCTCTATGACCCACCTCCCAGAATACTGGAAATAAAAGCAAAAATACACAAATGGGACCTAATTAAAATTAAAAGCTTCTGTGCAACAAAGGAAACTCTAAGCAAGGAAAAAGACAGCCTTCAGAATGGAAGAAAATAATAGCAAATGAAGCAACTGACAAAGAATTAATCTCAAAAATATACAAGCAACACCTGCAGCTCAATTCCAGAAAAATAAATGACCCAATCAAAAAATGGGCCAAAGAACTAAACAGACATTTCTCCAAAGAAGACATACAGATGTCTAACAAACACAAGAAAAAATGCTCAACATCACTCATTATCAGAGAAATGCAAATCAAAACCACAATGAGGTACCATTTCACACCAGTTAGAGTGGCTGCTATCCAAAAATCTATAAGCAATAAATGCTGGAGAGGGTGTGGAGAAAAGGGAACCCTCTTACACTGTTGGTGGGAATGCAAACTAGTACAGCCACTATGGAGAACAGTGTGGAGATTCCTTAAAAAAATGGAAATAGAACTGCCGTATGACCCAGCAATCCCACTGCTGGGATACACACTGAGGAAACCAGAATCAAGAGACAAAAATGTACCCCAATGTTCATCGCAGCACTGTTTATAATAGCCAGGACATGGAAGCAACCTAGATGTCCATCAGCAGATGAATGGATAAGAAAGCAGTGGTACATATACACAATGGAATATTACTCAGCCATTAAAAAGAATACATTTGAATCAGTTCTAACAAGGTGGATGAAACGGAAGCCTATTATACATAGTGAAGTAAACCAGAAAGAAAACACCAATACAGTATACTAACGCATATATATGGAATTTAGAAAGATGGCATTGATAACCCAGTATGCAAGACAGCAAAAGAGACACAGATGTATAAAACAGTCTTGGGGACTCTGTGGGAGAGGGAGAGAGTGGGATGATTTGGGAGAATGGCACTGAAACATGTATAATATCATATGTGAAATGAATCACCAGTCCAGGTTTGATGCAGGATACAGGATGCTCGGGGCTGATGCACTGGGACGACCCAGAGGGATGGTATGGAGAGGGAGGTGGGAGGGGGGTTCAGGATGGGGAACACATGTACACCCGTGGAGGATTCATGTTGATGTATGGCAAAACCAATACAATATTGTAAAGTAATTAGCCTCCAATTAAAATAAATACATTTATATTAAAAAATAAATAAAAAGCACAGGCAAAATCCACAAAAAACATTTGATTTATTTTGAGGGCTACATAAGTACTTAGAAATATTTCTTAAGAAAATATATGCAAGTGATATTTGTTTTGGTAACTATGTTAAAAAGGGATGCTTATATAAAATGAGAACTTGACAGAGAATGTGAAATATTATGTTATTAGTATTTTTAGCAATCAGTTTAGTCATTGTTTTCTGTGAAAAGAATCAAATAGTTTTATTTTCTAGGTCATGGAAATGGAATTAATCCTTCACTGGAGTACTCATGCTATCAATATTCCTTGTGTAAGTATTTAATAGCATTTAGTTGGAGGGGAGAGTGTATGGGTCATAGTCTTTTGTTCTCTAGATGTTAGTTTACCAAGGAAAAAAGTATAATCCTTTTTTTTTTTTTTTTTGGCTGCATTGCAGAGTTTATGGGATCATAGTTCCCCCGAAATTCTAGAAAATTAAATTTAAGAAAGCAGATGCTGATTCCAGATGTGCTTCACTCTTTTAATCTGATTCTACGTGAGAAACACATTGCAGCTTTCTCTGAAGAACACTCTTAATACATATATTTTGCAAGTGCAGTTTTACAATCAGGAAATTTAAGGAGACTTCACCAGTCAACAAGATTTTAGAGTCTCTAATGAATCTTGTTGAAAATTATTAACCCTGCTACATGTATTCTAAGACATCTTTCTCATTAAATAAATGATCTCTCACAATAGTGATGTACTAGCCTGGGGAGTTAGAAAAGCACCTGATTACTTTTGGTAATTAGAGTGAAGGAAAAATGATAGAAAATGCTCAGTGAGAAAACAAAGGGAAATACAGAAGGCTAAAGAAAGTCTTGTCGATAGCAATAACCTACATGATGTATATTCAAAGACAAACTGATCTGCCAGGTTAGCCTGATAGAAATTGAATCAACATGACTAACATTCAGTTCCCCAGGGTTTGATGAATGACCATAAAGAAAAAACTCTAGCAAAAGATCTCTCCTTGGATACATGTGTAGAATGTTAGTTACATACTTGATCTGCTTTGAAGGCATCAAAAAAGGACTCTAAAACCATATATGAGGCATTACTAAAAGCTTCACTATTTGATATATACTTTTTGGTGTTCAATAACTCAGTCATGTCTTACTGTTTTTGACACCACAGACTGTAGCACACCAGGCTTCTGTATCCATCACCAACACCTGGAGGTTGCTCAAACTCATGGACATTTAGTTGGTGATGCCATCTAACCATCTCATCCTCTGTTGTCCCCTTCTCCTCCTGCCTTCAATCTTTCTCAGCATCAGTGTCTTTTCTAATGAGTTAGTTCTTCACATCAGGTGGCCAAAATATTGACAAAATATGGTCCACTGGAGAAGGGAATGGCAAACCACTTCAGCATTCTTGCCTTGAGAACCCCATGAACAGTATGAAAAGGCAAAAAGATATGACACTGAGAGAAGAACTCTCCAGGTCAGTAGGTGCCCAAAGTGCTACTGGAAAAGAGCAGAGAAATAGCTCCAGAAGGAATGAAGAGACTGAACCAAAGCAGAAACACCACCCAGCTGTGTATATGACTGGTGATGCAAGTAAAATCTGATGCTGTGAAGAACAATATTGCATAGGAACCTGGAATATTAGTTAAGTCCATGAATCAAAGTAAATTGGAAGTGGTCAAACAGCAGATGGTAAGGGTGAACATTGACATTTCAGGAATCAGCGAACTAAAATGGACTGGAATGGGTGAATTTAATTCAGAAGACAATTATATCTACTAGTATGGGCAAGAATTCCTTAGAAGAAATGGAGTAGCCCTCATAATCAAATAAAGAGTCTGAAATGAGTTTGGGTACAATCTCAAAAATGAATGACAGAATGATCTCTGTTCATTTCCAATACAAGCTATTCAATATCACAGTAATCCAAGTTATGCCCCAACCACTAATGCCAAAGAAGCTGAAATTGAATGGTTCTATGAAGACCTACAAGACCTTCTAGAACTAACACTAAAAAAACAAACAAACAAAACAACAACAACAACAACAAAAAACTGTCCTTTTCATCATAGGGGACTGGAATGCAAAAGTAGGAAGTCAAGAGATACCTGGAGTAACAGGCAAGATTGGCATTGGAGTATAAAATGAAGCAGGGCAAAGGCTAACAGAGTTTTGCAAAGAGAAAGCATTGGTCATTGCAAACACTCTCTTCTAACAACACAAGAGATGACTCTACACATGGACATCACCAGATGGTCAATACTGAAATCAAATTAATTTCAGTCTTTGCAGCTGACAGTGGAGAAGCTCTATACAGTCAACAAAAACAGGACTGGGAGCTGACTGTGGCTCAGATCATGAACTCCTTATTGCCAAATTCAGACTTAAATTGAAGAAAGTAGGGAAAACCACTAGATCATTCAGGTATGACCTAAATCAAATTCCTTGTATTATACAGTGGAAGTGGCAAATAGATTCAAGGAATTAGATCTGATATTCAGAATTTCTGAAGAACTACAGGCAGAGGTTCCTGACATTGTACAGCAGGTGATGATCAAAGCCATCACTAAGGAAATGAAATGCCAAAAGGCAAAATGGCTGTCTGAGGAGGCCTTAAAAATTGCAGAGAGGAGAAAAACTAAAGGCAAAGGAGAAAAGGAAAGATACACCCATCCGAATGCAGAGTTCCAAAGAATAGAAAGGAGGGTTAAGAAAGTCTTCCTAAGTGTTCAATGCTAAGAAATAGAGGAAAACAATTTCTTGAAGAAACCTCTAGTCTTTCCCATGCTATTGTTTTCCTCTATTTCTTAGCATTGATCACTTAGGAAGACTTTCATGCAAAGATGGCACAAAAGAGGGCAGAAATGGTGTGGACACAACTGAAGCATAAGATACTAAGAAGAGGTGACAAGAATACACAGAAGAACTATACAAAAAAGATCTTCATCACCCAAATAATCATAATGGTGTGATCACTCACCTAGAGCCAGACATCTTGGAGTGTGAAGTGAAGTGAGCCTTGGGAAGCATCATTATGAACAAAGATAGTGGAGGTGATGGAATTCCAGCTAAGATATTTCAAATCCTAAAAGATGATGCTATGAAAGTGCTGCACTCAATATGCCAGCAAATTTGGAAAACTCAGCAGTGGCCACAGGACTGGAAAATGTCAGTTTTCATTCCAATCTCAAAGAAAGGCAATACCAAAGAATGTTCAAACCACCACACAATTGCACTCATTTCACATATTAGCAAAGTAATGCCCAAAATTCTCCAAGCCAGGCTTCAGCAGTACATGAACTAAGAACTTCCAGATGTTTTAAGCTGGATTTGTAAAAGTTTCAGTGGTACTGGGGAAATAGCAAAATCAGCAATATATATTATAGTAAGTCAAGAAAGAATCTTGTTATATTTATGTATGTTGAAAATATCTATATTTTCTATTTATATTTTCAAAATATCTATTAAAGCTGATTGTATACACATGTTATGAACCAACAGTTATTTTCTAGGTGTAGATCCTATATAAATTTATGTATATTATATACATCATCAAAGGTCATATGCTAAAGGTCATATGCCAAAGCACTATTCTTTTTTGCCCTAAACTAAAAATAATGCCAAAATGTTCATCAATGTTTAATTAAATTAATATGATGTGATATATTGATGCATGGGTGATTTATAACTAAAAGCAATAATATGAATGAATTTCACAAACAAATGTTGTATAAAAGGCTTCATATATAAAATAGTTTAAACAATGTATTTCAATTTTTATAAGGTACAAAACTTGTTGAAATTAATCTATACTGTTAAAAGTCAGGTTAATTGTTACTGTGGAAGTGTGAATGTGTGACAAAAAATAGAATGAGGGAACTTCTGGTATGATGGCAATTTTCTGTCTATCAATCTGGGTTCTGACTTCAAAGATGTGGTGAGAATTCAGCAGCTGTAAACATCTATAATATATACTCAGGAAAATTACTTTCATCACATTTTATTTTAAAGTGTTTGCTTGGTGCTTCACTTTGTAGGATGGGCTTCCTGTGGTGGCTCAGCTGGTAAAGAATCTGCCTGCAATGCCATAGACCTGGGTTCCATCCCTGGATTGGGAAGATCCCCTGGAGAAGGGAACAGCTACTCACTCCAGTATTCTGGCATGGAGAATTTCATGGACTATATAAGCCATGGAGTCCCAAAGAGTCGAACATGACTGAATGATTTTCACTTTCACCTTGTAGGAAGCACTGGGCCAGTTGGGGATGACATTAATATGAGCAAATGTTGTTACTCTTAAGAATTTGTAAATGTAATGGAAGAGATAGTTATGAAAGCAAGAAAATACCAAACCAGAAAGTTACGGGAGCAATGGTATGTGCATTTGGACAGATTTAAGCATCAGAAGAGAAGATATATACTCTTGGGGGGAAAAAAAAAAAAAAGGGCAAACAAGTGCCAGGAAGATGAAAAAGTTTTAACAGAATTTGTGCTCTCCGTCCCCATCTCTTTGCCAGGGAATCAGAAGTGAGGAGAAGAAGAAAAATGCAATATGAATTAGAGGAGAAAGGGAGAATCAAATGAAAGATTTTGTTTTATTTTATAGTAGGAGCGCATGTTCTAAGTATTGAAAAAGGAATAACTTTTTAAAGAGGTGATGCTTAAACTGTAAACAGAAGTTGAAATTACTGATTGAACAAGGTACCAGTGGGGATAAGAGAAAAGGAAAATGAAGGTATGAATATAGATAGGTAGAAGAATCAGCCCTGAAGAAAAGACAGAAATCTTACCCTATATCTGTAGGATTTTTGTGAAATATACTGG
This sequence comes from Bos mutus, assembly GCF_027580195.1. Classification (NCBI taxonomy): domain Eukaryota; kingdom Metazoa; phylum Chordata; class Mammalia; order Artiodactyla; family Bovidae; genus Bos; species Bos mutus. The sequence continues at coordinate 80,570,920 of NC_091622.1, read as the reverse complement.
ATGAACAATGTGGGATTGGGTCAAGGGTATCTACTACATGGCTATGTGCAGCTGTTTTTGGTAACCTGGATCCTTCTTGTTCTCCACATTTAGAAACTATTCTATGAGGCTGTGTTGAACTGGAGAAGACCAAGACCCAGAATGCTAGAGCTTCCACAATGTATGTGAATATATGCCTCAGAGACTGCCTAATCTAAATTAGACCTACAAAATGTACACCTATGGGATTTGATGATTAAAGTAATCAATTTAATCGATGAAAATAATCAGAACTCTAATTTATACCATAGAAGAAATTACTTCTATGAAACTTACAGATTAAGAATTCAGATCCAAGAAAATATTTTTCTCTTTTGATGCAAATATTGATAGACTAGTTAGAAACTTAGAATTCAGGATTACCCTCAACTGCAGTAACTTTGTCCAGATTTTCTGGTAGAATCATTATTCATTCTATTTCTCTCTTTTGTTTTAAAATGTAATGTGTTTAAATTTTTATTTTCCCTATGTTTTAACATAAGCCCTCATAACTTATTTAAGATTAATGTTCAGCCACACATAGTCATCTTCTAAACAGAGAAAGTAGATTGCCACTAACCCAGAAAAGTTCTATGTGGTTTGAATGTGTTGTATGGGAAGCTTGTTGCTCATTTTGCTCTTCCTTGCCTGCCTGGTGAGGGGACTCTATCCAGCTGGGGAGTTCTTTCTTGGCATTGAGCAATGCCAGCTTTGGGAATAGGATGACGAAGGCAAAATGAAGCTGTTTATTCTTTTCTTTTTTAATTAATTAATTATTTTGATTGAAGGTGAATTACTTTAAAATATTGTACTGGTTTTTGCCATACATTGACATGAGTCAGCCATGGGTTTACCTGTGTCCCCCATCCTGAATCCCCCTCCCAACTGCCTCCCCATCCCACCCCTCAGGGTTGTCCAACATCACCAGCTTTGAGTGTCCTGTTTCATTCATTGAACTTTGGTGATATATTTCACATATGGTAATATACATGTTTCCATGTTATTCTCTCAAATCATCCCACCCTCACTCTCCCACAGAGTCCAAAAGTCTGTTCTTTATATCTGTGTCTCTTTTGCTGTCTCACATATGGGGTCTTGTGCAGTTATTCTCAGGGTTTTTGTTTTACTGTGTTGCTGAAGTTTCTAACATGGAATTCAGAGCTCTATGGCTGCTTGTGTTTGCAAACAGTTATCTAATTGTTGATCTTTGGTGGGAGATGGTGTCTGCAGTCTCCTTGCCACCTTTTTGATGACTATTCCAAGCAGCCTCCCTTTCTGAAGCTCTGAGTCCTCTTAAAATCTCAGGTGGTTGTTGGCACACTTCATTTCTTTGGAGCTATAGAACTCACTGTAGCTGCTTTTTAATGTCAGAATGAGAATTTCTCTCATCTCAAGGAAGGAATAAGCTCTATTTTAAATTTTCACCCAATTAGGTCAGGATATCCGCACCCCACTCCAAGCCCTTATGATTAAATCAAAGTCACACAAACTACTAATATTTGGATCACCTTCCACATATAATGTAAGGTATTAAGAGAGAAAGGTGCATCATATCCATAGGTTTTGCCCACACACAAAAAGGGGAGCTTATACAAGATTTTTCACAATAGGAGGTGGAAATATTGAGGGCCATCTTGGAATCTGTCTCCTCATAGATATAACAATAAAATAAAATGGGCATACACATAATAAGGAAAGAAGAATTTATTTTCCAAGACATGTATTTTATGCCTGTGAATATGCCATGCTAAATAAATATTCAGAGTAAAAACAAATAAATACAATTATTTACATGCATATATAAATTAGTGCATGTGTGTGTGCTAAGTTGCTTCAGTCATGTCTGACTCTTTGCAACCCCATGGACTGTAGACCACCAGGTTCCTCTGTCCATGGTATTCTCCTGGGAAGAATATTGGAGTGGATTGCCATTCCCTTCTCCAGGGGATCTTCCCGAGCTGGGGATGGAACCTATGTCTCCTGTATTGCAGGTGGATGCTTTACCATTGAGCCACTGGGGAAGCTCATATAAATTAGCAATCTTTTGAAATTTCAAAGTCTACACTGATTTCCATTCAAAACAGTGCTGTCAACCAAACCCACATATTGTAAACCATTCCTATTAAGTCCATTAATTTGTTAGGACCAAATATATTCAATTTACTTACTTGCAACACTCCATTTGTACATATTTGTTATTCTTTCTTATGCAGTTAATCATCAAAAACAATTGCTTCTCATTTTCAAAACTAGATGTGATTAATTTGAGTGTTATTTCAGTATATTTCTGTTATTTTGCTATTGGAGGTAATCTAAAAGATGACTAGCATTTTCTTGGATCTAGGAGACTGAATCAAGGGTAACATTCTATTGCTACTCTGACAACAACAACAAAAAATACATGTTTTCACTTTCAAGCAGCTCTGATTTTCAACTATTACATTTTGAAATGTTAATTAGGGGTTGATGATGCTAAAGAAGAAGCAGTGGAACCTCTCTCTGTAGATTCCATATCTTGCCCTGATTTTAAGATAAATTATAATCTCTAAGTATAATGTTTTGACAAATACATGCTGAAATGTGTTTTAAACACAGACTCATAAATACACCTGAGTTCATATATCATAGACAATAAAATTTATTTAGTATAATGAATTATTTGGTTTTGGATGCACAACCTGGAGTTTCAGAGAAATTCAAAGGACAGTATTTGGGGAAAGTTAGAAATATCTTCTCTAGGTTGCAGATATTCTTTTTTGAGGATGTCTCCAAGAAGTCTTCATATTATAGAGTTAAGAATTTTTTCATTTAACAAATATCTTTTGAAAGACTACTATGATCTTGGCTTTGTTATGTGTTTGTTATGCTGCTGTAGTTTAGTCACTAAGTCATGCCCAACTCTTTTGCAACCCCATAGACTATAGCTTGCCAGGCTTCTCTGTCCATGGGATTATCCAGGCAAGAATGCTGGAGTGGGTTGCCATTTCCTTCTCCAGGGAATCTTCCAGACCCAGGATCAAACCTGTGTCTCCTGCATTGGCAGGTGGATTCTTTACCATCAAGTCACCAGGGAAGCCCAATGTGTTTTGGATACACATGGTAAATTAATGCAGTTCAAGTTGTGGTCTGAGAAGACTAAGGAATGATGTACATAATTTCTAAATTAACTTTTCAGAAGGAAACCAAAAAGAATACATAGAGATGAAAATGTCAGCTTTTCTACCCATAGAAATTTTGGACTGCCTAATATTCAACCCTAGAATTAGATAGGCAGATTTCCTCACCCAGTTTAAGCAGTGTAGTAAACTCTACCCTTTAAACTTTGGGGATAGTTAAGTTAAATATCTGCAATAGATAGTCCCTGATTTGGGCTTAAATTATGCTTGTTGTTGTCATTCGGTCAATAAGACCTGTTCCACTCTCTGCCACCTCATGGACTGCAGCATGCCAGGCTTCCTGTCCTTCAAAATTTCCCAGAGTTTGCTCAAACTCAAGTCCTTTGAATCCATGATGCCATTTCATCCTCTGTCATACCCATCTCATGCCTTCAATCTTTTCCAGCATCAGGGTCTTATCCAATTAGTTGGTTCTTTGCATCAGGTGGCCAAATACTGGAGTTTCAGCTTCAGCATCAGTCCTTCCAATGAGTATGCAGGATTGATTTCCTTTAGGATTGACTGGTATGACCTCCTTGCAGTCCAAGGGACTCTTAAGAGTCTTCTCCAGCACCACAGTTCAAAAGCATCAATTCTGCAGCACTCAGCTTCCTTTGTGGTCCAGCTGTCACATCCATACATGACTACTGGAAAACCATACCTTGACTATATTTTGTCGGCAAAGTAAGGTCTCTACATTGTAATATTCTGTCTAGGTTTGTCATAGTTTTTCTTTCAAGAAGCAAGTGTCTTTTAATTTCATGGCTGCACTAACCGTATGTAGTGATTTTGGAGCTCAAGAAAGTAAAGGTCTGTCACTGTTTCCATTGTTTCATCTATTTGCCCTGAAGTGATGGGATCAGAATCACTGCCAATGGTGATTGCAGCCATGAAATTAAAAGATGCTTACTCCTTGGAAGGAAAGTTATGACCAAAAGAGTTCAGTTCAGTTCAGTCTCTCAGTGGTGTCCAACTCTTTGTGACCCCATGAATTGCAGCACACCAGGCCTCCCTGTCCATCATCAACTCCTGGAGTTCACTCAGACTCACGTCCATCGAGTCAGTGATGCCATCCAGCCATCTCATCCTCTGTTGTCCCCTTCTTCTCCTGCCCTCAATCCCTCCCAGCATCAGAGTCTTTTCCAATGAGTCAACTCTTCACATGAGGTGGCCAAAGTACTGGAGTTTCAGCTTTAGCATCATTCCTTCCAAAGAAATCCCAGGGCTGATCTCCTTCAGAATGGACTCGTTGGATATCCTTGCAGTCCAAGGGACTCTCAAGACTCTTCTCCAACACCACAGTTCAAAAACATCAATTCTTTGGCACTCAGCTTTCTTCACAGTACAACTCTCACATCCATACATGACCACAGGAAAAACCATAGCCTTGACTAGACAGACCTTGGTTGGCAAAGTTATGTCTCTGCTTTTCAATATGCTATCTAGGGTGATCAAAATTTTTCTTCTTCTTTTTTTTTTTTTTTAAATTTTATTTTATTTTTAAACTTTACATAATTGTATTAGTTTTGCCAAATATCAAAATGAATCCATCACAGGTATACATGTGCTCCCCATCCTGAACCCTCCTCCATCCCCATAGCATCCCTCTGGGTCGTCCCAGTGCACTAGCCCCAAGCATCCAGTATCGTGCATTGAACCGGGACTGGCATCTCGTTTCATACATGATATTTTACATGTTTCAATGCCATTCTCCCAAATCTTCCCACCCTCTCCCTCTCCCACAGAGTCCATAAGACTGTTCCATACATCAGCGTCACTTTTGCTGTATCGTACACAGGGTTATTGTTACCATCTTTCTAAATTCCATATATATGCGTTAGTATACTGTATTGGTGTTTTTCCTTCTGGCTTACTTCACTCTGTATAATAGGCTCCAGTTTCATCCACTTCATTAGAACTGATTCAAATGTATTCTTTTTAATGGCTGAGTAATACTCCATTGTGTATATGTACCACTACTTTCTTATCCATTCATCTGCTGATGGACATCTAGGTTGCTTCCATGTCCTGGCTATTATAAACAGTGCTGCGATGAATATTGGGGTACACGTGTCTCTTTCCCTTCTGGTTTCCTCAGTGTGTATGCCCAGCAGTGGGATTGCTGGATCATAAGGCAGTTCTATTTCCAGTTTTTTAAGGACTCTCCACACTGTTCTCCATAGTGGCTGTACTAGTTTGCATTCCCACCAACAGTGTAAGAGGGTTCCCTTTTCTCCACACCCTCTCCAGCATTTATTATTTGTAGACTTTTGGATCGCAGCCATTCTGACTGGTGTGAAATGGTACCTCATAGTGGTCTTGATTTGCATTTCTCTGATAATGAGTGATGTTGAGCATCTTTTCATGTGTTTGTTAGCCCTCTGTATGTCTTCTTTGGAGAAATGTCTATTTAGTTCTTTGGCCCATTTTTTGATTGGGTCATTTATTTTTCTTGAGTTTAGCTGTAGGAGTTGCTTGTATATTTTTGAGATTAGTTGTTTGTCAGTTGCTTCATTTGCTAGTATTTTCTCCCATTCTGAAGGCTGTCTTTTCACCTTGCTGATAGTTTCCTTTGATGTGCAGAAGCTTTTAAGGTTAATTAGGTCCCATTTGTTTATTTTTGCTTTTATTTCCGATATTCTGGGAGGTGGGTCATAGAGGATCCTGCTGTGATGTATGTCGGAGAGTGTTTTGCCTATGTTCTCCTCTAGGAGTTTTATAGTTTCTGGTCTTATGTTTAGATCTTTAATCCATTTTGAGTTTATTTTTGTGTATGGTGTTAGAAAGTGTTCTAGTTTCATTCTTTTACAAGTGGTTGACCAGTTTTCCCAGCACCACTTTTTAAAGACATTGTCTTTAATCCATTGTATATTCTTGCAAAATTTTTCTTGTAAGGAGTAAGCGTCTTTTAATTTCATGGCTTCAGTCACCATCTGCAGTGATTTTGGAGCCCCAAAAAATAAAGTCTGACATTGTTTCCACTGTTTCCCCGTCTATTTCCCATGAAGTGATGGGACCAGATGCCATGATCTTCGTTTTCTGAATGTTGAGCTTTAAGCCAACTTTTTCACTCTCCACTTTCACTTTCATCAAGAGGCTCTAGTTCCTCTTCACTTTCTGTCATAAGGGTGGTGTCATCTGCATATCTGAGGTTATTGATTTTTCTCCCGGCAATCTTGATTCCAGCTTGTGCTTCTTCCAGCCCAGCGTTCCTCATGATGTACTCTGCATAGAAGTTAAATAATATGTCACCTAGAGGTGACAATATACAGCCTTGACGTACTCCTTTTCCTATTTGGAACCAGTCTGTTGTTCCATGTCCAGTTTAACTGTTGCTTCCTGATGTGCATATAGGATTCTCAAGAGGCAGGTCAGGTGGTCTGGTATCCCCATCTCTTTCAGAATTTTCTACAGTTTATTGTGATCCACACAGTCAAAGGCTTTGGCATAGTCAATAAAGCAGAAATAGATGTTTTTCTGGAACTCTCTTGCCTTTTAGGTGATTTAGCAGATGTTTGCACTTTGATCTCTGGTTCCTCTGCCTTTTCTAAAACCAGCTTAAACATTTGGAAGTTCATGGTTCACGTATTGCTGAAGCCTGGCTTGGAGAATTTTGGGTATTTCTTTACTAGCATGTGAGATGAGTGCAATTGTGTGGTAGTTTGAGCATTCTTTGGCATTGCCTTTCTTTGGGATTGGGATGAAAACTGACCTTTTCCAGTCCTGTGGCCACTTCTGAGTTTTCCAAATTTGCTGGCATATTGAGTGAAGCACTTTAACAGAATCATCTTTCAGGATTTGAAATAGCTCAACTGGAATTCCATCATGTCCACTAGCTTTGTTTGTAGTGGTGCTTTCTAAGGCCCACTTGACTTCACATTCCAGGATGTCTGGCTCTAGGTGAATGATCACACCATCGTGATTATCTTGGTCATGAAGATCTTTTTTGTATAGTTCTTCTGTGTATTCCTGCCATCTCTTCTTAATATCTTCTGCTTCTGTTAGGGCCATATCATTTCTGTCCTTTATTGAGCCCATCTTCACATGAAATGTTCCTTTGGTATCTCTAATTTTCTTAAAGAGATCTAGTCTTTCCCATTCTGTTGTTTTCCTCTATTTCTTTGCACTGATCACTGAGGAAGGCTTTCTTATCTCTTCTTGCTATTCTTTGGAACTCTGCATTCAGATGCTTATATCTTTCCTTTTCTCCTTTGCTTTTCACTTCTCTTCTTTTCACAGCTATTTATAAGGCATCCTCAGACAGCCATTTTGCTTTTTTGCATTTCTTTTCCATGGGGATGGTCTTGATCCCTGTCTCCTGACCAACCTAGATAGCATATTAAAAAGTAGAGACATTACTCTGCCCACAAAGGTCTGTCTAGTCAAGGCTATGGTTTTTCCAGTAGTCATGTGTGGATATGAGAGTTGGACTGTGAAGAAAGCTGAGCACCGAAGAATTAATGCTTTTGAATTGTGGTGTTGGAGAAGATTCTTGAGAGTCCCATGGAATGCAAGGAGATCCAACCAGTCTATTTTAAAGGAGATCAGTCCTGGCTGTTCTTCGGAAGGAATGATGCTAAAGCTGAAACTCCAGTACTTTGGCCATTTCATGTGAAGAGTTGACTCATTGGAAAAGACTCTGATGCTGGGAGGGATTGGGGGCAGGAGGAAAAGGGGATGACAGATGATGAGATGCCTTGATGGCATCACCGACTTGATGGACTTGAGTTTGGGTGAACTCCAGGAGTTGGTGATGGACAGGGAGACCTGGCATGCTGCAATTCATGGGGTTGCAAAGAGTTGGACACAACTGAGCGACTTCACTGAACTGAACTGATGGGACTAGATACCATAAACTTAGTTTTTTGAATGTTTAGTTTTAAACCAGCTTTTTCATGGTCCTCTTTCACCTTCATCAAGAGTCTCCTTAGTTACTAGTTGCTTTCTGCCATAAGGGTGGTGTCATTTGCATATCTTTGGTTATTGATATTTCTACTGACAATCTTGATTCATCCAGCCCAGCATTTACCATGGTGTACTTGGCATGGAAGTTAATTAAGCAGGGAGATAGTATACAGCCTTGACTTACCCTTTCCCAATTTTGAACCACTTCTTTGCTCCATGTTGGGTTTTAACTGTTGCTTCTTGACCTGCATACAGATTTCTCAGGAGGCAGGTAAGGTGGTCTAGTATTCCCATTTCTTTAAGACTTTTCCACAGTTTGTTGTGATCCACACAGACAAAAGCTTTAGCATAGTCAATGAAGCAGAAGTAGATGTTTTTCTGGAATTCCCTTACTCTTTCTATGATCCAATGGGTGTTGGCAATTTGATATCTTGTTCTTCTGCCTTATAAATCTAGCTTGGAGATATTTGAGCATTACTTTGATAGCATGTGAAATGAGTGCAATTGTGCAGTAGTTTGAACATTCTTTGGCCCTACCCTTCTTTGGGATTGGAGTGAAAAATGACTTTTTCCAGTTCTGTGGCCACTGCTGAGTTTTCCAGATTTGCTGGCATATTGAGTGTAACACTTTAACAGCATCATCATTGGGATTTGAAATAGCTCAGATGGAATTCCATCACTATCACTAGCTTTGTTAGTACTAATGCTCCCTAAGACCTAGTTGACTTTGCACTCTAGGATGTCTGGCTTTAAGTGAGTGATCATACCACTGTGTCTGCATCACTAAGACCTTTTTTTGTATAGTTTTCCTGTGTATTCATGCCACCTCTTCTTAATCTCTTCTACTTCTATTAAGTCCATACCATTTCTCTCCTTTATTGTGCCCATCGTTGCATGAATTTTTCACTTGGTATCTCTAATTTTCTTTTTTTATGCTTGACTCTGCAGCAATTGATAATTCATACAGAGGTTGGTGGGCTTCCCTGGTGGCTCAGCAGTAAAGAAACCAGTTATAATGCGGGAGACTCAGGAGACACGAGTTGGATGCCTTGGTCTGGAGGATCCCCTGGAGGCAGGCATGGCAACCCAGTCAAGTATTCTTGCCTGGATGAGCCCATGGACAGAAGAACCTAGTGGGCTACTGTCCATAGGGTCACAAAGAGTCAGACAGGACTGAAGCGACTTAGCACAAATAAAGACACCGTTATCAAGACCTTTTAATGACTCAAAATAGGACCTGTAGACCCTCTTAGCTAAACAAAAAGTGTTTGTTGAGAGTATTTCTCCACAACATCACACTTACAGCCCAAAGTAAAGAGAAGCTCTCCACAAGGAATTTGTGTGGTAGTTTTTGTCTAAAGGACTGAATTATAAATTGTTATATAAAAATATCTCAAATAATTTAAAGGAGTGGTCCATTTAAAGGAGTGGTCCATAAAAGTGAAAGAGAAAGAGACCAAATGAATACTATCCTCTGAGATACAACTTTTCTTTGTAGGAAGACAAAGAAAAGTCTTTCAATTGTAAAACTGGACCATTTTTTAATGAAAAAAGAGGAAGATTGGTGAGGATGGGAGTGGAATGGGGAGGGTTTGGGGGACAAAGAGCATGGAGGGTGAAGCTGAGAGCTTCAGACAAGCCCTTCCAGAAAGTGCTTAATCAGGGAACTCTGACAACATGGGTCCAGCTATGGCTTAGTGTCTCTTATTTCATCTCATTTTACATGGCAGTATCTACTGTGTTGGGCTTCCCTAGTGGCTCAGACAGTAAAGAATCTTCCTGCAATGCAAGAGCTGGGCTTGATCCCTGGGTTGGGAAGATCCCCTGGAGGAAAGCATGACAGCCTACTCCAGCGTTCTTGCCTGAAGAATTCCATGGACAAAGGAGCCTGGCAAGCTACACTCTATGGGGTCACAAAGAGTCAGATATGACTCAGTGATGAATACTTTCACTGTGTTAATCACAATCCTCTTTTACAAAGGGATGCTGGTGCTAGGTGTTTGGGGACAATAACGTTTCTTTAGTTCAGGGTCTTCAGCTGGAGAAAAGCCACACTTGAGGATCGTTATTTGCATTCCATCTTAATGCAGATAATCAAACCCTGAACTTCAAATTGGTTATATAATAGAAGGAGACTTGAGGAAGAGAGGAATGCATTTGCACATGAGAAAGATGTGAATTGTTGTGGCCACGGTGTTGACTCTATTTGATGGTCTGACAATTTGAGTACCAATAATTTAAAACAAAACATGGATGGCCTTTTATTATAAACATGTGCTAGCAGTTCTATGTTCATGATAAAATACTTCTTTAAGCAACTGCTGCAGCTATTAAGTTCTAAACATATTTATTTTTATGTTTAGGTACATATGCAATTTTCAACTTAACAGATACTTAATATTTATCCTTTATTCAAAATATTTTATATGGAAATTAACTTGGGTCTTACAGTTTGCCCTCAAACCTTGTGGATTCAAATACATGTATTTGTATTGAAACTAAACTCATTAAAACGTGGTATTATTTGAGCTAACTCTGGAAGAAAGTCTTTAACTCTTCCAGTACCACATATTTCAGGTATTAATCTGTTAACTCAGAATGAATAGTGATAGTGCAGTGATTTTAAGGACAAAAGAAAAGAACATAAGTTAATTTCATTTGTCATTCAATGTGACTACTTGGAGTTTTGGTTTTATTTATTTATTTTATTTTAGGCTCTTTCTCCATATATTTATATACATATTGTTTTCTACAGAGGCATTTCAAAGTTGCTATAATTAATCCTGAAAAAACAAAGACTTAAAATTCCCATTTCTAAAATTCATTATGAAATGGGATTTTTATAAATTTCTATCAAACTTATCTTTAAGACTTTTCAAAACTATTTGCATATCTCAATTCTTCATGTAAAAGGAACTTTTAAAAATAAAAATTAATAAAAAGCATTATTCAATCAGGCTTCCCTGATAGCTCAGTTGCTAAGGAATCTGCCTGCAATGCAGGAGACCCCTGTTGGACTTCTGGTCAGGAAGATCCACTGGAGAAGGGATGGGCTACCCACTTCACTTTTTCTTGGGCTTTCCTTGTGGCTCAGCTAGTAAAGAAGCCACCTGCAATGCTGGAGACCTGGGTTCGATCCCTGGGTTGGGAAGATCCCCTGGAGAAGGGAAGGGCTACCCACTCCAGTATTCTAGGCTGGAGAATTCCATGGCCTGCATAGTCCATGGAGTCCCAAAGACTCAGATATGACTGAACAACTTTCACTTTCACTCTTCAATCAACTGTGAGCAAAGCTAGGTGGACAAATCTGACGATACTATTTACTGAACATGATTATGTGAAAGAGATCAATTTTGATGAAGTCATTGACAAATTTCCACAAGTTACATCTCAAAAAATAGAAATTGTAGTCATCAGTCATTACTAAGACAAATCAACATGTAGGCATATATTTATTTATTTTAAACATTTAGGTATATATTTATTTTTCCCTATTTTGTAAATACACTAATATAATTGAAAAGAATTGTTCATAATTTTTATTTCATATTCTTTTATATAATTATACATATAAATTTCAATGCCATATAAAGTTTTATAACAATACATTTCCCTTATCAGTATTTCTTTCCTGTCTGTTACTCTTATTCATTTTATGTCATTGTTACTACTGATAAAAATTTTGCCATATAGAGAAGTATGGTGTTAAAAAATAATGCTCCAGGTATCAAGTATGCTAAATACAATACTTAAGGTAATTCATGTGAGGCCAAAGAGGAGATTCAGGTTTCTAATCAAAGACAAAAGTGGTTCATGCTCATGAAAATAAAATTAGTGACCTCATTTTCATTGTCAGGAATTATAAGAATGAAAAGAAAATAATGTTGATTGTATTTATATTTCTTAAAGTCCACTTGGAAGACAGGAAATTAATTCTAAGTCATCAAAGCCTCCTTCAGACTAAAATTGTATAGACAAGGACATACATTTTATTATATTAGACATCTGATGTGTTATAAGAGGAAATTCAGTAGAGCAAATAATATGAACAAATATGGTTAGAGGTGAATAGCAATAATATATCCCTATACATATTTTTCAAATTTTCAGTGTGAATTTCAGCATACAACTTTATTTAACCACTTCAGCTACCCTATGCAAAAATAGGTCAGGGCAAATATTTGGGGCAGAAACCAAGTGAAAACAAAGACAGTAACTCTATTAAACTCTGGTGGTACTAACATGTGATTAATCCTAATTAAACAGTATAGTGGCAATGAGAGTTTGAACTACAGATTTGCATTTGAATGTAGTGTGCAAATCTCCCTTTAAGACTCAGAGACCTTATTACCCTCACTGCTGGAAGTGTTGCTGGTGAATAGCATCAGTTGTTAACCTTCTTTGCAATTATCTTGGCTGACATGAGCCACATCACCTAAAATCATCTCCTTTCTAAGGAAGCCAGCATCAAATGAATGATCAACAAAGGATATAAATACCTCATTGCAAACGGGGACAAATCTGAAGGATAATCCTAGAGTCAGAGCTCCCTATAGGATGAACTGAGGTCTTTGTTGAGACAGTATCATAGCCTCTTTTCAATTATATGTCCTTTCTTCCTTTTATGTAGCTTGAGCTTCCTCCTTGCTAATTTCTATATTGGAGTTTGTTTATAGTGGGTTCTAATCTATAACAGGTGGTTCTGAAAGTGACCCAGGTGAGGGAAAACTTAGATGGAATTTTGAAGCTGGATCACCCACCACTCAGAATGCTGTAAAAATTAATAAACAATTAAAAACCTCAGTTAAATAGAGTTGAAAGACCAGAAGGAAAAGCTCTTACACCCTGTGAGGACAGAAGAGCGGACAAAAAGAAAGACTCCTTTTCTTTCCTGCCAATGAAAAGCCATGGGCTGTTTATTACAACCCTTCCATCTTCCTCGTCCCCTCTATAAAAGTGTATTTCTTCCTTTGCCTTGGCAAACTTGGACATATACATGGCTAACCAGTGTTGCAGACCTAAAACTGAAGTTCTTTGTTGATCCAAAATAAATCTACCTTTGCTGGAGAAATATATGACAGTTTCTTTGTTTTAGGTCAATATGGCAATAAGAACATCAGTGCTGTAAATGGATTACAGCTGACAACTAGCACAATTTTTCAGTTCAGTTGTTAAATCTTTTATTTGCTGCAAATTGAGATGCGCTACTTGTAAAAAGAAGTACGGTCTGGCATGATGATCAAGAGTTTGGAGAGTATGGAGGAAAGAATAAATATAATGATGATGGAATTGGACTGCTGTTGCTAATCTCAATTGATATTTTGGAGTAGAATAACTAAAGGTTGAGGATCATGAATTGGTAATGAAATTATTTTAATAAGTAGGAAGTTCAGAAGACTTCCTTAGTAGTATAGAAAGAGGTCTTCATTTCATAATGCAGAAAGTCATGTACAATGGTAGACAAGGTCTAGGACTTAAGTATAAAGGTATCTAAAGCCCAAGGAGTATGTCAAGGCTGTATATTGTCACCCTGCTTATTTAACTTATATGCAGAGTATATCATGAGAAACGCTGGGCTGGAAGAACCACAAGCTGGAATCAAGACTGCCAGGAAAAATATCAATAACCTTGGATATGCAGATGACACCACCCTTATGGCACAAAGTGAAGAGGAACTCAAAAGCCTCTTGATGAAAGTGAAAGAGGAGAGTGAAAAAGTTGGCTTAAAGCTCAACATTCAGAAAACAAAGATCATGGCATCTGGTCCCGTCAGTTCATGGGAAATAGATGGGAAAACAGTGAGTGGAAAGTGTCAGACTTTATTTTTTTGGGCTCCAAAATCACTGCAGATGGTGATTGCAGCCATGAAATTAAAAGACGCTTACTCCTTGGAAGGAAAGTTATGACCAACCTAGATAGCATATTCAAAAGCAGAGACATTACTTTGCCAACAAATGTCCGTCTAGTCAAGGCTATGGTTTTTCCAGTGGTCATGTATGGATGTGAGAGTTGGACTGTGAAGAAAGCTGAATGCTGAAGAATTGATGCTTTTGAACTGTGGTGTTGGAGAAGCCTCTTGAGAGTCCCTTGGACTGCAAGGAGATCCAACCAGTCCATTCTAAAGGAGATCAGCCCTGGGATTTCTTTGGAAGGAATAATGCTAAAGCTGAAACTCCAATACGTTGGCCACCTCATGCAAAGAACTGACTCATTGGAAAAGACTCTGATGCTGGGAGGGATTGGGGGCAGGAGAAGGGGACGACAGAGGATGAGATGGCTGGATGGCATCACCGACTCGATGGACATGAGTTTGAGTAAACTCCAGGAGTTGGTGATGGACAGGGAGGCCTGGTGTTCTGTGATTCATGGGGTCACAAAGAGTTGGACACAACTGAGTGGCTGAACTGAAGTGAAAGCCCCAATAATTTGGCAGGTCCATTACACTAATGTAAAGACCCACGTGGAGAAAGAATGTGGCCCTACCAAATTGGATAGAGACATCAGGATTGATGGGCTCAAAATTTTTGAATTCTCAAGTCGCCTTGAAAGTTTTTAATATACAGAAATAGCCCCCAACCTTCCCTCTTTAGGAATTTTGCCTTCCTCAACTTGTTGGAGATGACCCAGAGGCATCACCTTTCTAGGACAACATAAAGTCCTCTGCAGATTCATTTTGGCTACAAGGACATTCAGATCAGATCAGATCAGTCGCTCAGTTGTGTCTGACTCTTTGCGACCCCATGAATCACAGCATGCCAGGCCTCCCTGTCCATCACCAACTCCAGGAGTTCACTCAGACTCACGTCCATTGAGTTGGTGATGCCATCAAGCCATCTCATCCTCTGTTGTCCCCTTCTCCTCTTGCCCCCAATCTCTCCCAGCATCAGAGTCTTTTCCAATGAGTCAACTCATTAAGTAGCAATACAATGTGCTGAATTTGACAAGGAAAGAAGATAACTATAGTCCAAAGTACCCACAGGATACAGTGTTTCTATACTGGCTCGAGTTGGGAAAACACACATAAGGCTATATTTTGAGGAACAGGGGTGACACAACATAGACTGAATAAGAGAAAATCTATCAAATTGGTGTGTGTGTATATATATATATATATGTGTGTGTGTGTGTGTTTGTGTGTGTGTGTGTGTGTGTGTGTGTGTGTGGGTGTCTGTGTGTGTGTGTGTGTGTGTGCATGAGTATATGGTATATAAATTGGTGTATATGATATACATATATACCATGGAAGAAGCATGGAAAAACTAGAAGCATGGAAAAATCTATGGTTCATTCTAAATGATACAGTAGTGCCAAACTCACCAAAGTGGGTAGAATAGTAGAAGAAGGAATTAAAAGGATTAAAGAACCAGAGTGGATATATTAAATGAGTCTGGAAAACCCACCAGGGGGGAGTTGTACACGATGCAGCATTTACCAGGACACTAAACAATGTACCATCATCTTTTACTAAATTAAATGGCGTCCCTTTCCATTTAAACACAGTTAATAGTAACAGCTGTCATTATAGAGCTAAACTACATGAGACTGGTGATTCTGCCTTGTCGTCAGATGCCAGGATAAAATTATTGTAAATGAGTGGCAAAGACATGGTGCCAAAGTGGGGGATACTGACCCACAAGGAGTTATAGAGATGGATAATACATTATGGCATAAATAAAATATGTTATATAGAGACAAACAGATGGTAAGCAAGGCAGCCACTGCTACATCTGTACATTTAAAAAAAATAAAGAATGGTTGATCCAGAGACTAACAGTCTACCAATTTTAAAAAATATTAATATGTTGTCTGTTGTTGCAAATGGCAAATTTTCACTCTTCTTTATGGCTGAGTATTATATATATATCTATCTATATTTATATGCACATATATTTACATATATATACTTATAAATACATATATATATGCCATATATATAAATATTTATATAAATATAAATACATATATATATGCTATATGTGTGTATATATATATATATATATATATATATATATATATATAAAACACACACACACACACACAGATAAAAGGAAATGGCAAACCACTCCAGTATTCTTGCCTGGAGAATCCCATGGACAGAGGAGCCTGGTGGGGTAAAAGAGTCAGAAACGACTTAGTGACTAAATCACTGTATATATATGTGTGTGTGTGTCTGTATATATATATATATATATCAATACATGAACCGTGAACTTCCAGATGCTCAAGTTGGTTTTAGAAAAGGCAGAGGAACCAGAGATCAAATTGCCAACATCCGCTGGAACATTGAAAAAGCAAGAGTTCCAGAAAAACATCTATCTCTGCTTTATTGACTATGCCCAAAGCTTTTGACTGTGTGGGTCAAAAGAAATTGTGGAAAATTCTGAAAGAGATGGGAATACCAGACCACCTGACCTGCCTCTTGGGAAACCTGTATGCAGGTCAGGAAGTAACAGTTAGAACTGGACATAGAACAACAGACTGGTTCCAAATAGGAAAAGGAGTACTTCAAGGCTATATATTGTCACCCTGCTTATTTAACTTATATGCAGAGTTCATCATAAGAAACGCTGAGCTAGAGGAAGCACAAGCTGGAATCAAGATTGCTGGGAGAAATATCAATAACCTCAGATATGTAGATGAAACCATCCTTATGGGAGAAAGCGAAGAAGAACAGAAGGGCTTCTTGATGAAGGTGAAAGAGGAGAGTGAAAAAGTTAGCTTAAAGCTCAACATTCAGAAAACGAAGATCATGGCATCCGGTCCCATCACTTCATGGCAAGTAGATGGGGAAATAGTGGAAACAGCGGCTGACTTTATTTTTCTGGGCTCCAAAATCACTGCAGATGGTGATTGCAGCCATAAAATCAAAAGACATTTATTCCTTGAAAGGAAAGTTATGACCAACCTGGACAGCATGTTAAAAAGCAGAGACATCACTTTGTTAACAAAGGTCCATCTATTCAAGGCTATGGTTTTTCCAGTGGTCATGTATGGATGTGAGAGTTGGACTATAAAGAAGGCTGAACACTGAAGAATTGATGCTTTTGAACTGTGGTATTCAAGAAGACTCTTGAGAGTTCCTTGGACTGCAAGGAGATCCAACCAGTCCATCCTAAAGGAGATCAGTCCTGGGTGTTCATTGGAAGGACTGATGTTGAAGCTGAAACTCCAGTACTTTGACCACCAGATGTGAAGGGCTGACTCATTTGAAAAGACCCTGATGCTGGGAAGATTAAGAGCAGGAGGAGAAGGGGATGACAGAAGATGAGATGGTTGGATGGCATCACTGACCCAATGGTCATGGGTTTGGGTGAACTCCGGGAGTTGGTGATGGACAAGGAAGCCAGGTGTGCTGCGGCTCATGAGGTTGCAAAGAGTCCGACACGACTAAGCGACTGAACTGAACTGATGTATATATACTGTATTATATATATATGTACATTGTAATTTCTTCATCCATTCATCTGGTGATGCACACAGGTTGCTTTCATATCTTGGCTATTGTGAATAGTGCTGCTAAGAACACTGAGGTGCGTATAGACAGAGTTAGGCTTAATGAAATAATTCAGATGGAAAGACAAATAGTGTATGATATCACTTTTATGTGGAATCTAAAAAGTTAAACATACTAGTGAATATAGCAAAAAAGAAAGAGACTCAGAGATATAGAGGAAAACTAGCAGTTACTAGTGGGGAAAGAATGGGGTTGGGGATTAAGAGGTATAAACTATTATGTATAAAGTAAATAAGCTACAAGGATATATTGTACAACACAAGAATATAGCCAAAATTTTATAATAACTATAAATGGAATATAGTGTTTATATTTTGTGAAAAACTATGTGGTATGTCTAAAATTTATGTAATACCACAAATAAGATATATCTTGGGTGTTGGGTAGCTCCTCCCGGCCGCTGCCCCTGACCTCGGACATGGGGTAGCTCCTCTTGGCCACCGCCCCTCGAGCATGGGGTCCTTCCAGCTTCAATGTTCAGAAAACGAAGATCATGACATCTGGTCCCATCACTTCATGGGAAATAGATGGGGAAACAGTGGAAACAGTGTCAGACTTTATTTTCTGGGGCTCCAAAATCACTGCAGAAGGTGACTGCAGCCATGAGACTAAAAGACGCTTACTCCTTGGAAGAAAAGTTATGACCAACCTAGATAGCATATTGAAAAGCAGAGACATTACTTTGCCAACCAAGGTCCATCTAGTCAAGGCTGTGTTTTTTCCAGTGGTCATGTATGGATGTGAGAGTTGGACTGTGAAGAAAGCTGAGCATAGAAGAACTGATGCTTTTGAACTGTGATGTTGGAGAAGACTCTTGAGAGTCCCTTGGACTGCAGGGAGATCCAAGCAGTCCATTCTAAAGGAGATCAGCCCTGGGTGTTCTTTGGAAGGAATCATGCTAAAGCTGAAACTCTAGTACTTTGGCCACCTCATGCAAAGAATGGACTCATTGGAAAAAACTCTGATGCTGGGAGAGATTCGGGGCAGGAGGAAAAGGGCACGATGGAGGATGAGATGGCTGGATGGCATCATCAACTCGGTGGACGTGAGTTTGAGTGATTTCCGGGGGATGGTGATGGACAGGGAAGCCTGGCGTGCTGCGATTCATGGGGTCGCAAAGAGTCAGACACGACTGAGCGACTGAACAGAACTGAAGCTATATCTCAATATAAAAAGTACTAGAATTAATTAATTAGCTTAAAATTAATTAAAAATATGATCCAGCTTTTGGACCTATGTTAATGCACTTCATACACATTGACTGAAGGAGAATCTATGTCTTCTAATGGAAGGTCCAAAATCACTAGAAGTCTATATGATAATGTATTCACTAGTCTTTCCTGAAATGGTTCCATAGCCATTAATTTAGGCAACTGTACACTAGAAAAGTGAATATCTGCATATTTTAGAGGTTTTGGGACAAAAATTTGAGAGAACTGGGTCCCCTTTTAGAGTAGAGGTTCATAAGGATCAGATAATAAACAGTCTTGATCCAGGTCTAGTTCACAGTGGGTCTATGGATGTATTCTCTGTTCATTTTATTGTTCCCCAAGTACAGAACTACAACAGATGTATTTGGGAGTCAGTACAACCCTTACATTGGTTTCCTGGCTTTTGAAGGAGTCAATTATACTACAAAAAGCCACTTGTAAGCCTATGAAACAGCATCTACCCAAACCAAGACAATAAATCACAATACTGCATTCTAAGGGGAACAGTAGAATTTAGTGCCACCTTTCAAAAGCTAAAGCATGTAGAAGTGGTGGTTCTCACTATTTGATTCAGCAATCTGGCACCTATAAAAACAAGATGGATTTTGGAAAATGACATTACAACAAGCTCATGCAACTGTATCTGCTATAACAGACACTGGGCCTTTGCCAGAATAGAATAGATTCACAGTCTTTGATACACAGGATGAGACCACTGTGTGTGTGTGTGTGTGGTTTTCCTAAAAACAAAAAAAGGAAATAGACTGCCTGTCTCATTTGGATACATCAGGATTGTTATCTTTCCCATCCTATATAAAAACAGAATTCAAAGAGTCTTTAACAGTCTAGCTATCCTATAGAACATCACTCTGATCCACTCTATCAATGGCAACATGGTAACTGGATCATCTGAGCAATTAGTATCTAGTAAGACAAGTATGGTCTTGAGGGTGGGCAATAGTATATAGGGGCCTGGTATACCTGAAAAATTCCTCAGTGGTCTAGAACACTTTGGGATATGCAAACAAAGTACCTTAATCACACACACACACACACACACACACACACACACACACACACACACAAGAAGCTCACCACAGAACATATCTCTTCAGACTCTGAGACTGCCATATTATACCTCTGAAAATATTATCTGAACCACAAATTGGGTGACACAAAAGGCTTTCAGTTCGAGGGGGCCCAGAGCAGAAAGAGGGTGAAGTCACTACTATGAACAAAGCTACTGGAGGTGATGGAATTTCAGCCAAATTATTTCAAATCGTAAAATATAATGCTGTTAAAGTGTTGCATTCAATATGTCAGCAAATTGGAAAACTCAGCAGTGGCCACAGGACTGCAAAAGGTCAGCTTTCATTCCACTTCGAAAGAAGGGCAATGTCAAAGAATGTCCATACTACTGTATAATTGTGCTCATTTCATGTGCTAGCAAGGTCATGCTCAAAAGCCTTCAAGCTTGGCTTCAGCAGAATGTGAACCAAGAATTTCTAGATTATACAAATTGGGTTTAGAAAAGGCAGAGGAACCAGAGATCAAATTGCCAACATCCGTTGGATCATAGGAAAAGCAAGAGAATTCCAGAAAAACATTTGCTTCATTGACTACACTAAAACCTTTGTGCAGATCACAACAAACTGTGGAAAATTCTTAAAGAGATGAGAATACCAGATCACCTTACCTGCCTCCTGATAAACCTGTATGCAGGTCAGGATGCAACAGTTAGAACCAGACTTGGAACAACAGACTGGTTCAAAATTGGGAAAGGTGTACAGCAAGGCTGTACATTGTCACCCTGCTTATTTAACTTATATGCAGAGTACCTCATGTGAAATACCAGGCTGGATGAATCATAAGCTGGAATCAAGATTACTGGGAGAAAGTTCAACAATCTCACATATGCAGATGACAGCACCCTTATGGTAGAAAGTGAAAAGGACTTAAAGAGCCTTTTGATGAAGGTGAAGGAGGACAGTGCAAAGGCTGGCTTAAAACTCAACATTCAAAAAACTGAGATCATGGTGATAGCTTATCGTGAACAGTGCTGGATTCTTGATCTCTGAAGAAGAAGATTTAGCTTCTGGACGAGGGACCAGGCTTGATCACTCAAGAGGTTTTGTGTAGCAGAATTTTATTTAAGTATGAAAAGGGACAGAGAAAGCTTCTGACATCAGAAGGGGGATGGAGAATGCCCCCCTCGCTAGTGTTAGCAAGGGAGTTATATACTTTTTAAATTAGTTATTACAGTAAATCAAAATAATGTCTCAAGGTTGTAAATATCTTACTAGACACACTCCCATAACTTACATTTTAAGATAACAGGATTAGCCAGAAGGTTTTCAGAAAGGAGAAACTGTCCTCAAGCAGGATACAGTGTTGTTATATAATCCTTAGTACAGGGTTTAAACTGAGTTGTTTGTTGTGTGATCATCAGTTCTGGGCTTAAAGAAAAAAAATGCTGTGTGAAGACTAAGGAATGTAGAGAAAAAAAGAGATGTTTTTCCTTTCCTCCTCCTTGAGAATTCCAGACCCCTATCTCTGCTTTGAGAGTCCCAGACCCCTTTCTCCTCCAGACTTCTTATCAACCTGCCTAGGAATTGACTCTCTCAATGGCATTTGCTCTCATCACTTCATGGTAAATAGAAGGGGAAAATGTGGAAGCAGTAATATACCTTCTTTTCTTGGTCTCCAAAATCACTGCGGATGGTAACTCCAGCTTGAGATTAAAAGACGCTTGCTCCTTGGAAGGAAAGCTGTAATAAAACTAGACAGCATATTAATAAGCAGAGACATCACTTTGCTGCCAAAGTCTGTATAGTCAAAGCTATAATTTTTCCAGTACTCATGTATGGATGTGAAAGTTGGACTACAAAGAAGGTTGAATGCCAAAGAATTGATCCTTTCAAATTTTGATACTGAAGAAGACTCTTGAGAGTCCCTTGGACAACAATGAGACCCAACTAGTCAATTCTAAAGGAACTAAACCCTGAATATGCATTGGAAGGACTGATGCTGAAGCTGAAGCTCCAATACATTGACCACCTGGTGTGAAGAGCCAACTCATTGGAAAAGACCCTGATGATGAGAAAGAAATGCAAAAGGAAAAGGAGGTGGCAAAGAATGAGATGGTTAGATAGCATCACTGACTCAATGGACATAAGTTTGAGTGAACTCCAGGAGGTAGTGGAGGACAGAGGAGCATGGCATGCTGCATTCCAACAAAGAGTTGGGCATGACTGAATAACAAAAACAACATTGTATGACTCAGGAGCTTCAGGCCAGATAGAATGATGGTGCAGCCTGTTGAAGGCACAGGTGTATCACCCACTCACAGGAAAGAACTTGTAAGACTGAAGCGCAAATCTCTGAGACTCAGTATGTATATTAAACAGGAAAAAATAGTATTTCTAACAGGTGAGATAACTAGATCTAAAAATCTAGGGCCAAAGTCAGGAATTAACACTGCAAATCTGTGCTGTAAGTGGCTTTACAGGCCCTAGTTCCCAAATGAAGACATAGAGAAAGTTCCATTAACTGTATGGGTTTCCAATTCCTCATGCCAAGGAGCCAGCAGATAAGAAAAGAAGTCACACACACCAGGCAGTGATCATTGACTCCAATCATCAGAAACTGATAGCACTACCATTACATAATGGATTCTATTTTGGGTGCTCTCTTAAACAAATTTCACACTAAATGGAAAAATGCAGCAGCAATATCCCCAAAAGAGCAGAATGATCAGAGGTTCAGACCTCTCAGGAATGAAGAGGTTTCTTCCACAGCTCAGCAGGAGATACAGGAGATGCAGGTTCAATCCCTGGGTCGGGAAGATCTCCTGGAAAAGGAAATGGCTACCCACTCTAGCATTTTTGCCTGAAAAACCTCAAGCACAGAGGAGCCTGGTGGGCTAGAGCCCAAAGGGTCACAAAGACTAGGACAGGATTGAGCAACTAAGTAAGCAAGTAAGCAAGGTTTGATTTCCGGAGAACAAATCTGTGACAGATAGGAATTTTCAAATTATTTTCAAAATCTTATGTAATGAATGTAAACTATCTTATTATTATAGAATGTACTGAATAGTTTATTAAATCAAATAAAATTACTTTAAGAGGTTTTATGACCTTTTATTTGCATAATTTTAAAATACCATTATAAATGTACTGTGGCTGTCTGTTATTCTTTTAAGTTCCAACTCAAATGAGTATTTAAAATCACTATCATCTTGTAATTATCATCATTATTAAGGTTTCAATTATAAGAGTAAAAAGGCATCTAATTTTTTTCTCTTTAGCCTAAAGACTCAATTTCTTGTCTGTTCTATTAATGTACTCTAAGAATTTAGACAGTGATTCTCTGCAAATATTGCAGCATAAGCCCTCATAATGTCAAGATTGCAACTGGGAGCATTTTGAAAGTTGACCTTACAGGTGTCTCTGTGAAGAAAACAGCAGCAGTATACACAAAAACCACAAATCTTGGGTTTTGAATTTTATAAACATTTGAAATTTAACAAAATTTTGATGTTTCTGCTGTCATCATTGCTTATTTTTGTTTTTTAACAAAAAAAGTTTTTCCATATTTGAAATGTATACTTTCAACCTAAAAAAAAATACAGAAGTACATTTTAAAAATAAATAAAGGAAGAAAGAAAAAGACAAGTAATCATCTAAGACTGTCAAATTTAATTTGGATAAATCTTTACTTGCTGTATGTGTATTTTGACAATCCTATTGACATATTTGATTGAATATACTATATGCTTTATTTGATCATGATGTGACTCATAATTTTACAGCCTCTGGTGTTAATTATCAAAGAGCCTTGGGCTGTTGACTTTACTCTAGAATGTACTGAATTGATTTGTTTCACTCAATTGTACCCTGGATGTCTTTGATCCTTTGTTGCTATTTCTCTTGGTAATGATAAAAACAGAACTACTTTAAAAATCTCTGGATTTCTGTAATTAATACTTATCAGTTTTACTCATAGGATCTCTGACAAAGAGAAAAAAGAGTAATTTCATAAGGAGAAGTTGTAACAAGATTAACAATATGGAAAACACAAAGAGATGAGGACAGCTCATTTTAGATGAACTTTATCTTAAAATTATATCTTGACTAACACCCTCAACATTTATGGGATGTCTTTCTCTTAAGCCTGACCTTCTCTTGCTTTCTGAACTGCTTATTATTTCTTTTGGCATTTTCTGTGATCTCAAATTTTCCAAAGCATTTAAATCATCTCACTTGATCCTACCTATATCTCAAAAAATTTTCACCTCATCCTGCTTATTTTCTCAGTTACTCTTGTACAAAATTATCACTGTATAATAATATTCAGTTTCCTCAGTTTATTTATAAGGCAGTATTGAAATATTATATATTTTTATCCTTTCCATATTTCATAAATTAATTGTACATAATAACACTACAGCTATTTATCATCTAACACCAGGATTATTTCAAGGACTATTTAATTGGTCTTTTAATTCAAATATTTTACTTCA
Organism: Bos mutus; assembly: GCF_027580195.1. Taxonomy (NCBI): domain Eukaryota; kingdom Metazoa; phylum Chordata; class Mammalia; order Artiodactyla; family Bovidae; genus Bos; species Bos mutus. Next base: position 80,546,596 of record NC_091622.1, on the reverse strand, counting down.
TTCAACTCTTCCAGGATCTCCAGTTAGATTAATTATTCTTAAACAACAATAGCAAAATTAGTTTGCTCATCTTTTCATTAAAAAGCAACTTTCATTGGCCACAACATTGTAAATCAACTATACTTCAATAAAATGGTAACTTCTTGAATATTCATAATCTAAACTGATTATACTGATTATGGTATAAATCTATCTTTTCATTTTTATGTCATAATTCTATATATTTACTTTTAGGGGGAATTTAGTTTTTGCTAATATTAAAATTGTTTTGATCTTCACAGTTCACAATCTCTTCTACATAATATTTACTCACTTTTGCTTCCCTGGTTGCTCAGATGGTAAAGAATTTGCCTGCAATGTGGGAGACCCGGATTCAATCTCTGGGTTGGGAAGATCCGCTGGAGAAAGGAATGACTACCCTCTCCAGTATTCTTGCCTGGGAAATCCCGTGGACAGAGGAGCCTGGCAGGCTACAGTCCTTTGGGTTGCGAAGAGTTAGACATGACTCACAATAACACTACATTAGCTGTGTGAACTAGGGATCATCAACCACTACTTGCCAACTTCATATACTGAGCACAGAGGTCAAACCACTTGCTCAAGTTGATCCAATTTGTTGAACAAGGATAAGAACCTAGTTTCTGAGAGCACTGCTCTCTGTTTTAAAAAGTCATTGCCTTTCAAATCACATCTGCTCAACTTCTTAAGTAAGGTTTTTCTTTTCTACACGCCTTGTTTGGTTCACCCTTCCCCCTACTTTCACTTTCAATTAATGTAAATACTGTCCTTTGTGATGTAGATAAAATTCAAAGTCCAACTTAAGACTTTCCTGAAAGTAAAAGAGGAAATGATTTCTACCTCCTTGTATTGCTTTCAGGACTTATAGTTTTAAAATCCATTCAGTTATTTTTTTTTTAGTTCATTCATTAATTTAGATATTAAAGAATAAAAGAATAAATTGTGTCAGGCATTGTGCTGAGTATCAATGAAGAAAATTTGTTTTTTTCCCCCCTAAGAATGCTTAAAGCTACGTTCCAACAGCTGTTTATTATTTTTACCCTGCACGTTTATTCATTTATTTATTTTTTTACCACAGCTGTATCTCACAATCTGGTTAGATTTTAGATTTCCATCAGGTCAGGGTCTACCATGTCTTGACATCTGGTATTCACTAAAGTTTTACACACTTAATGTGATAAAAGTGATGAATGTTACTGAAAATATTATACCTGAGATTCACAGTAGTCATTTTTACACTTATGTTAATAAGAAAATACATGTTCAAGAAATTAGAATTGATGATTAGTTTCATAGCAAGGAGTAATTGTAGGAATTCAAAGTCTTCTCACAAACTTGCTGCTCACAACTACTATGGTAAGTAAGAGAGAGGGCGACACCACCTCTACTTTTGGATGTAGAAAATGAAGCTCACAGAATTTACAAAATCAATGTGGAGTCACTTAGATATAAAACAACTCAATCTGAGTCATAATCCAAATTTGACCCATAAGTGTGATTCCTCTAATCAGTCAAAAATGATTGGTGAATACAGACCCATACTGCCAGGAGCCGGTGAGGCATTCCACTCATGACAAAGGTCATGAAGAAGGAGGCTCGGCGTACGCAAAGGCGGAATCGAGCCTCAGGAGTCCCCTCGGATATTCTCAAGCATCTACCCCCCAAAAAACCAGAGTCTGCCTACTTTATTGCTTTGTGCTCTCACCTCTGACTTTACTGGGGGCTGTCCCCTACCACCATCTTGCTCTCTCTGTCAAAGAGTTAAGTTACAGCTCCAATTAATAAAGTTCCTGGGCAATTAGGAGTGTTTAAATCCAAACCCCTCAGATGGCTCTCTAATTGGCCTGACAAGTTTACCCGGACTCCTACAGCTATGCATACAATTGTTTACAGTCTCCCAGCCTTGAGAGGCATGGGAAGCTTAAGATATTTAAATAGCTTAGAGCCTCTCAGAGAGTTAGAAACTGTCAGAAAAAACTAGTAAAAGATTTCATTGATGAGCCAATGCTTGTTGCCAAGTTTTCACATCCCCTGAATTGTATCCTTGAATGTGTATTAATTAATATAGTTGGTATATAGAAAAAATAAGTAGTGGCCTTGGTGTTAGTAACTTTAGACCCTTGAGGTAATAAATTATTTCCTTTGTTGTAAACCCATTACACATCCACCCTATAGGAATGCAATTTTATCTTTGGAAGATGGCACCAAACCTTAAAATAATTACTCTTAGAGAAAATAAATCTTTGTTGATAAGTCCTTGTCAAGAGTCATAAAATGTTAATAGGCCTTCTGGCCAGAAGATGATGTAAATCACCTAAACCATTTGTATACAATAAATTTGCAGGAAAGAAACCCTGGTTTTTGATAAGGATCAAAAACTGCTGACTTTGCATCCCCTATTATCCTCTATGTGTAAATTAGGGTATAAAAGCCCCTGTTGAAAATAAAGCTACGGGCCTTGCTCACCAACGCTTGGTCTCCCCATGTCATTCTTCCCTTTAACTTCCAGCTGAGTCTCCATCTGGAGCCCGGAACCCACCATGCTTACTAATTATGCCTGGGCTTCTAAGGTCCGACCGGGGAGGCCTCAGTGTCTCCTCTCCTTCAGGAGAATGGAAGGACGCCTGCGGCCTACTTAAGTGGTGCCAACTTCTTGTCTTGAAGTTTTATTGGTCTCTCGCATAAACCAAGCTACTCAGCCTCTTTTCTCCACTGAATTTTCCTACTGAGCTATCCTCATTCTATTACTTTTTATATCTTTGATAAATATGTAAATAGTCGCTGACTCCGTCTCCCCTTCGAATACCCTGGATCAGCCAGGGCTGGACCTCGGCACCATACTTACTGCCTACTGAACTGCTAGTCATTGATCTAAATTATTTTGTTTTAGCTCACTTATTTCAATAACCCTATGAAGCAGGTATTTTATTTGCTTCATTTTTTCAGAAAAGTAAACTGAAGTACAGAGAGCAAAATTATCATGCTGAAGGTATCACACATTAAGTAGCAGAGATCAAGAAGTCAAACTCAGAAAGTCTTGCATCAGTTGAAATTTTCTTTACCACTATGCAAATCCACCTCCTTTAATTGTTACACTAAATGTAAAAAGAAATGAGAGATGATAAATAGTGCAGCTTGCTAGCCACAGGATTTAAATGTGTGAAAGAAAAACATCATAAGATGGAAGATTTTTGAAACTTTAAGCAAGTCTAAGTTTCCTTTTTTTTTTTATTGGAAATGGATGCTCATAAAGAACAAACATGATAGACAGAGCCCTGTTGGTATTTGTGGAATGTCTTGGGGAATTGCAGGAAGAGGTAAGAGTAAATTAAAGGTCCTGTGGAGGGAGAAGTTAGGTGGTCTTAAAGGGAAGCAGAAGTCAGTGTAGCTGGAACAGGGTGAGTGAGGGGAGAATACAGGGTATAAAATGAGATGCTGAACAGGACTCTGATCCCTTAAGGCCTTTTAAACCATGATCAGGATTTTAGGTTTTATTTTTTATTGTGTTAACAGGGATTTATTTGGTGGTCCAGTGGCTAAGACTCCATACTTCCAATGCAGGAGACTCAAGTTCAGTCCTCATCAGGAAACTAGCTCCTGCATGCTGCAACTAAGAGTTTACATGTTGAAACTAAAGATCCCACATACTGCAACTAAGGCCCAGTACAATCAAATAAATAAATAAAGTCATTAATGACTTACTTTTTATCAGGAAAAGTATGTCATCATCTTTAGATGCTGTGCTAAAAATAGACTGAAGGGCAAAGTCAGAAGTGGTAAGATCAGTTAAGAGGGTATTCAATAATCCAGAAGAGAGAAGATTATAGCCTAGATTGGGATAATAGCAATAGAGGTGGTGGAGTATATCCAACAGTATTGAGTGAAGCACTAGATGTGGTATAAGAGAAAAAGAAAAGAATCAAGGATGGTTCCACATTCTTTTGGTTTGTGTAGTTTTGAAGAAAAATTTGCCATTAACTGAAATTTGAAAGACAAACCATCATGGTCAAAAAAAGAGACCAAAATGCAGTACTTGGATGCAATCTCAAAAATGACAGAATGATCTCAGTTTGTTTCCAAGGCAAACCATTCAATATCACAGTAATCCAAGTCTATGCCCCAACCAGTAACACTGAAGAACCTGAAGTTGAACGATTCTATGAAGACCTACAAGACCTTTTAGAACTAACACCCAAAAAAGATGTCCTTTTCACTATAGGGGAATGGAATGCAAAAGTAGGAAGTCAAGAAACACCTGGAGTAACAGGGAAATTTGGCCTTGGAAAATGGAATGAAGCAGGGAAAAGACTAACAGTTTTACTAAGAAAATGCACTGGTCATAACAAACACCCTCTTTCAACAACATAAGAGAAGACTCTATACAGGGACATCACCAGATGGTCAACACCGAAATCAGATTGATTGTATTCTTTGCAGCCAAAGATGGAGAAGCTCTACACAGTCAGCAAAAACAAGACCAGGAGCTGACTGTGGCTCAGATCATGAACTCCTTATTGCCAAATTGAGACTTAAATAGCAGAAAGTAGGGAAAACCACTAGACCATTCAGGTATGACCTAAATAAAATCCCTTATGATTATACAGTGGAAGTGAGAAATAGATTTAAGGGCCTAGATCTGAGAGATAGAGTGCCTGATGAACTATGGAATGAGGTTCCTGACATTATACAGGAGACAGGGATCAAGACCACCCCCCATGGAAAAGAAATGCAAAAAAGCAAAATGGCTGTCTGGGGAGGCCTTACAAATAGCTGTGAAAAGAAGAGAAGCCAAAAGCAAAGGAGAAAAGGAAAGATATAAACATCTGAATGCAGAGTTCCAAAAAATAGCAAGAAGAGATAAGAAAGCCTTCTTCAGCGATCAATGCAAAGAAATAGAAGAAAACAACAGAATGGGAAAGACTAGGGATTTCTTCAAGAAAATCAGAGATACCAAAGGAACACTTCATGCAAAGATGGGCTCGATAGAGGACAGAAATGGTATGGACCTAACAGAAGTAGAAGATATTAAGAAGAGGTGGCAAGAATACACAGAAGAACTGTACAAAAAAGATCTTCATGACCCAGATAATCACGATGGTGTGATCACTGACCTAGAGCCAGACATCCTGGAATGTGAAGTCAAGTGGGCCTTAGAAAGCATCACTATGAACAAACCTAGTGGAGGTGGTGGAATTCCAGTTGAGCTATTTCAAATCCTGAAAGACGATGCTATGAAAGTGCTGAACTCAATATGACAGCAAATTTGGAAAACTCAGCAGTGGCCACAGGACTGGAAAAGGTCAGTTTTCATTCCAATCCCAAAGAAAGGCAATGCCAAAGAATGCTCAAACTACCGCACAATTGCACTCATCTCACATGCTAGTAAAGTAATGCTCAAAAGTCTCCAAGCCAGGCTTCAGCAATATGTGAGCCATGAACTTCCTGATGTTCAAGCTGGTTTTAGAAAAGGCAGAGGAACCAGAGATCAAATTGCCGACATCTGCTAGATCATGGAAAAAGCAAGAGCATTCCAGAAAAACATCTATTTCTGCTTTATTGACTATGCCAAAGCCTTTGACTGTGTGGATCACAATAAACTGTGAAAAATTCTGGAAGAGATGGGAATACCAGACCACCTGATCTGCCTCTTGAGAAATTTATATGCAAGTCAGGAAGCAATAGTTAGAACTGAATATGGACCAATAGACTGGTTCCAAATAGGAAAAGGAGTACGTCAAGGCTGTATATTGTCGCCCTGTTTATTGAACTTCTATGCAGAGTACATCATGAGAAACGCTGGACTGGAAGAAACACAATCTGGAATCAAGATTGCCAGGAGAAATATCAATAACCTCAGATATGCAGATGACACCACCCTTATGGCAGAAAGTAAAGAGGAACTAAAAAGCCTCTTGATGAAAGTGAAAGTGGAGAGTGAAAAAGTTGGCTTAAAGCTCAACATTCAGAAAACGAAGATCATGGCATCCGGTCCCATCATTTCATGGGAAATAGATGGGGAAACAGTGGAAACAGTGTCAGACTTTATTTTTCTGGGCTCCAAAATCACTGCAGATGGTGACTGCAGCCATGAAATTAAAAGACGCTTACTCCTTGGAAGGAAAGTTATGACCAACCTAGATAGCATATTCAAAAGCAGAGACATTACCTTGCCAACAAAGGTTTGTCTAGTCAAGGCTATGGTTTTTCCTGCGGTCATGTATGGATGTGAGAGTTGGACTGTGAAGAAGGCTGAGCGCCAAAGAATTGGTAATTTTGTACTGTAGTGTTGGGGAAGACACATGAGAGCCCCTTGGACTGCAAGGAGATCCCACCAATCCATTCTGAAGATCAGCCCTGGGATTTCATTGGAAGGAATGATGCTAAAGCGGAAACTGCAGTACTTTGGCCACCTCATGCGAAGAGTTGACTCATTGGAAAAGACTCTGATGCTGGGAGGGATTGGGGGCAGGAGGAGAAGGGGACGACAGAATGAGATGGCTGGATGGCATCACTGACTCGATGGACGTGAGTCTGAGTGAACTCTGGGGGTTGGTGATGGACAGGGAGGCCTGGCGAGCTGCGATTCATGGGATGGCAAAGAGTCGGACACGACTGAGCGACTGATCTGATCTGATCTGAAAGCATGAGTAGGACTGAGGGAAAGAGATTAAGCTAAAGTTTGTCTGTGTGTATTAAATTTGAACGTCTGTTACACATTCATATGGGGCTCTCTTTGAATTTAGGAGAAAGGTCTACTATAGAGATGTCAATATTGGAGTTGTTGGCCTATAGATAGTATATGATATAACAAATAAGGTTAAAAATCTCAGTACTTTAATTCTGGCAAAAAGAGGAAGAATCATAAAAGGACAAAAGAGAAGGAGTAGTGGTTCAGGTATCATGGAACTAATACTGTACTTTGTTTTAAAAGCTGAATGAAGAAAAATGTATGAAAGATGATGTAGCAACCAACTATATCAAATGTTGCTGATAGGTGAAGTAAAGTAAGGTCTGAAAATTGGCCATAGATCTAGAAAGGTGACTACAAAAAGAATTACGGTTAAGTTTCTGAGGAGTGATGGGTTTCAAACTCCAGTGGAGGTGAGTTCGACACAGAATGGGAAGGAAAACATTGGATACAGTAAAAAATGAAAATTTATTTCAAGAGCTTTGGTAAAAAGTAAAGAAAATAAATATAGCAGTAGTTCAAGTGGAAATGGGTTCTGCAGGTATCTAGCAATGAACTTCAATCTTTATTCCAAAGTTTCTTGCAAAGATTTTACTAGCCATAGGACCAAAAAAGTCCAGAATAATCTGACATATATAACACTAATAGTAAATAACATGTGTCATTTTGACTGGGCAAAGGATTGCCCAGCCAAATGGTAAAATATTTCTGAGTGTGTCTATGAGAACATCTCCAGAAGATATTAACATTAAAATTAGTAGACTGAGTAAAAAAGATTGCCTTCTTCAATACAGGTGGGCATCATCCAATTTGAAGCTCTGAATAGAACAGAAATGTGTAAAAAAGACACATTTTCTCTTTCTGTTTGAATTGATATATGTACCCTCTGCCCTCAGGCATCTTTGCTCCGGGTTCTTGGATCATCAGACTCAGACCAGGACTAAGACCATGGGCTCCTCAATTCTTGGGTCTTTGGACAAAGACTTTCACTATCACCTTTGAAGGTTCTCTGGACTGAATAGCACTATTTGCTTTCCTGATTCTCCAGCTTGCCAAAGGCAGATTCTAAGACTGCTCATGCTCCATAATCTTGTGAGCCAATGTGTAAAATCCATCAGTTAATCCATCTATCAGTCTCTGATTGGTTTTATTTTTCTGTAGAACACTGGCTAATGTCAATACAATAACTAAATTTGAGAGATGCTGCAGGGAGAAAAAGCAGAAAGTGTGGAGCTAGAATTCTTTGTTTCAACTAACAAACATCTTCTGCAGTAATGTTAAATGTGTTATGTGGATACCTCGTAGAAGTACAAGGGAGAACTGTTTATATGAAAAGATACATTCCGTATTCAAAATAAACGAATATGCTGTATTAAGAATGGTTCCTGTCAGAACTAAGGCTTAGCCAACAGAAATGGCTGATATTCAGAAACAAAAACAGTCTCATTAGGCTAAGGCGGACAATCATGAGAATCAGTAACAAAATACTCAGAAATCTTAGCTGTTAAATATCTGAATTGAGAGGCCAAACATAAACAGCAGACAAAACTCTTGAGGGTAATAGTCCTGTCGAAAAGGTATGAATGATGGCATGAACAACCATGAAGATGAGGATTGAAGGGCTGAAGTATTAATTCAAAACTCAAAAAAACAAGGTGGTACCTTGACCTTAATTCCAATATTTAAGGAAGATCTTGGCTAATGAACTAAGGGAAAGGTGAGCCAGATGATAAAAGTCTAAACTATTAGAATCCTTCTGTTTCTGCAGGAATCCTTGTTTCTCTTCCTGTTGGAGATGTGGGAATATCAAAGGCAGAAAGCACTGTCATATATTTCACTCTTCTAAGAAGAGTGTTACCTTTGTAAAACAACTCATTTTCTCCATTGGGACTGTCTTGCTCTGTCTTTCTTCCCTCTGGAGGGCAGAGCAGTGACTGTCTGCTATCATCTTGGTATTTTTTGAAATTGTTAGCAAGATTTAAACAGAGTAAACTAAATGAACATTTTAAAAAACACTTTTAACATAATTCTCAGACACATACATAGTATATACATCTATAGAATGCAGTGTCATCAGATGTCATTATAACTTCTAATTTCATGAAGCTGTGAAGAGATGATTATATGGAACATGAAAACTATGAACAGCCTAAATATATTATGGAAGTTCCCATCGAAGTCAGAAACTTATTTTTCCACCTCTTTTTTCCTTTGATGCCCTCTCTACTTCATTTTGTTATCATTCCCAGTAGTTCCAACGTTCCCTCCATATAGCACCTTCTTCATCTTATTCTCATCACCAGCAGTAATGCCATACACTTAGCCTAATGCAAGATTCAGAAGTGTCTCAAAAAGTGAAATTTTTACTCCGCACAATTTCTCCAATCCCAAGACTCAGAGATGAAATTTCAAATATTTTATCCTAAATTTTGATGGAATTAGATCAATAAAATTTTGTGCTTAAGTAATAGTTCAGGTAAAGAGATGATGAAATGTGGTAGGCAGAATAGTAATCCCCACCAAAATGTCTGTGTTCTAAATCCCTAAATCCCAGAACCTGTGAAGATGTCAGGTAAGATGGCAAAGGGCAGGGATGGCAGAGAGAATTAAGGTTGCTAATCAACTGACCTTAAATAGGGAAATTATCCTGGATTATCTTGTTCCACCCAATGTTACCTCAGGGTCATTATAAATGAAAGAGGGTGTCAGCAGGGGAGGTCAGGGTGATATGAGGTCAGATGATTTGTCCTGCTATTGTTCAACTTGGTGTTAGAGAAAGAGGTCCACAATTCAGAGAAGGTGTGTGGCTTCTAGAATCTGAAAACTGTTGGCAGTCCATTATTCCATAGAGCTTCCAGAAAAAAAAATACAGTCAGGCTGAAATTTGATTTTACTCCAGTGAGATGCATTTTGAACTTTTGAACCATAAAATTGTAAGATTAATAATGTTATGTAGTATTAAATGTCTAGGGAAGCATCACTATGAACAAAGTTACTGGAGGTGATGGAATTCCATTTAAGCTATTTCAAATCCTCAAAGATGATGCTGTGAAAGTGCTGCACTCAATATGCCAGCAAATTTGGAAAACTCAGCAGTGGCCATAGGACTGGAAAAGGTCAGTTTTCATTCCAGTCCCAAAAAAGGCAATGCCAAAGAATGTTCAAACTACCAAACAATTGCACTCATCTCACGAGCTAGCAAAGTAATGCTCAAAATTCTCGAAGCCAGGCTTCAACAGTATGTGAACCATGAACTTCCAGATGTTCCAGCTGGATTGAGAAAAGGTAGAGGAACCAGCGATCAAATTGCCAACAATCGTTGGATCATCAAAAAAACAAGAGTTCCAGAAAAATATCTACTCCTGCTTTAGTGACTATGCCAAAGCCTTTGACTATGTATCATAATAAACTGTGGATAATTCTTAAAGAGACAGGAATACCAGACCACCTGACCTGCCTCCTGAGGAATCTGTATGCAGGTCAAGAAGCAACAGTTAGAACTGGACATGGAAAAACAGACTGGTTCCAAATCAGGAAAGGAGTTTGTCAAGGCTGTATATTGTCAACTTGCTTATTTACCTTATGTGCACAGTACATCAAGAGAAATCCTGGGCTGGATGAAGCACAAGCTGGAATCAAGATTGCCAGGAGAAATAGCCATAACCTCAGATATGCAGATTACACCACCTTTATGGCAGAAAGCAAAGAACTAAAGAGTCTCTTGATAACAGTGAAAGAGGAGCATGAAAAAGTTGGCTTAAAGCTCAACATTCAGAAAACTAAGATCATGGCATCTGGTCCCATCACTTCATGGCAAATATATGGGGAAACAGTAGAAACAGTGACAGACTTTACTTTCTTTTTTTGCTCCAAAATCACTGCTAATGGTGACTGCAGCCATGAAATTAAAAGATGCTTACTCCTTGAAAGAAAAGCTATGACCAACCTAGACAGCATATTAAAAAACAGAGGCATTACTTTACCAACAAAGTTCCATCTAGTCAAAGCTATGGTTTTTCCAGTAGCCATGTATGGATGTATGAGTTGGACTATAAAGAAAGCTGAGTACAGAAGATTTGATGCTTTTGAACTGTGGTGTTGGAGAAGACTCTTGAGAGTCCCTTGGACTGCAGAGAGATCCAACCAGTTCATCCTAAAGGAAATCGGAAGGACTGATGTTGAAGCTGAAACTCCAATACTTTGGCCATCTGATGCAAAGAATTGACTCATTTAAAAGACTGTTATGCTGGGAAAGATTGAAGGTAGGAGGAGAAGGGGATGATAGAGGATGAGATGGTTGGGTGGCATCACCGACTCAATGGACATGAGTTTGAGTAAGCTTCAGGGGTTGGTGACGGACAGGGAAGCCTGGCATACTGCAGCCCATGGGCTTGCAAAGAGTAAGACAGGACTGAATGACTGAACTGAACTAAAATGGCTGTGTTTACATTAATTTGTTTCAGTAGGAATAGTAATATAACACAAAAGGGAATAAGACAGCTAAAAATTAACTGAATATACAGTCCATGTTAAACAATACTGTGCAAACTATTTTTTAAACACTGAGGAAGCTATGGTACATATATTCAGTTCAGTTCAGACACTCAGTTCAGTCTGACTCTTTGCAACCCCATGGACTGCAGCATGCCAGTCTTCCCTGTCCATTACCAACACCCAGAGCTTGCTCAAACTCATCAGTGATATCATCCAACTACCTCATCCTTTTCATCCCCCTTTCCTCCTGCCTTCAATCTTCCCCAGCAACACGGTCTTTTCCAATGAGTCATTTCCTCACATCAGGTGGCTATAGTATTGGATCTTCAGTTTCAGCACCAGTCCTTCGAATGAATATTCAGGACTGATTTCCTTTAGGATTGACTGGTTGGATCTCCTTGCTGCCCAAGGGACTCTCAAGAATCTTCTCCAACCCCACAGTTCAAAAACATCAATTCTTCAGTGCACAGCTTTTTTTTTATGGTACAGCTCTCACATGCATACATGACTACTGGAAAAATCATAGCTTTGACTATACAGAGCTTTCTTGGTAAAGTAATATCTCTGCTTTTTAATATGCTGTCTAGTTAGGTCATAGCTTTTCTTTCCAGGAGCAAGGGTCTTTTAATTTCATGGCTGCAGTCACCATCTGCAGTGATTTTGGAGCTTCCCAAAATGAAGTCTGACACTGTTTCCATTTTTTCCCATCTATTTGCCATGAAGTGTTGGGACCAGATGCCATGAATATGGTCTTAGTTTTTTAAATACTGAATTTTAAGCCAACTTTTTCATTCTCCTCTTTCACTTTCATCAAGCGGCTCTTTAGTTCCTTTTTGCTTTCTGCCACAAGGGTGGTGTCATCTGCATAGTTGAGGTTATTGATATTTCTCCTTGCAATCTTGATTCCAGCTTGCACTTCATTCAGTCCAGCATTTCACAGGATGCACCCTGCATATAAGTAATAAGCAAGGTGACAATATACAGCCTTGACATACTCCTTTCCCAGTGTGCAACCAGTCCTATGTTCTATGTCTGGTTCTAACTGTTGCTTCTTGATCTGCATACAGATTTCACAGGAGGCAGGTAAGGTTGTCTACTATTCCCATCTCTTGAATAACATGCTACATGTACTATGCAGTAGGTTTAGTACATAGTTATCATTACCTGAGTTTAGCAGGTGTGAGGATTAGAGACAAATTGTGTCTACCATGTGTGAAATCCTATGATAAGGGCAAGAGAGAGTCAAGAGCAAAATAATATAGGAAAGAAAATGGAGCCAGAACTTTGAAAATGCCAGTCTGAAGTGTGAAACCAGGAAAGTAGCTATGAAAATAGACTAAGACAAGAAAAGCTGAGATAAAAATCAGCTATTTCAAAGGTCACTGTCACAAATAGGAATAAAGGCTGCAAGAAGAGCATGTATCCAGCCACACCAAGTAGTTTTGAATTGGAAAATTACTGGTAAGTGGAAGGCCATTTTTTAAAAAAATAATTATTAGAGTACAGTTGCTTTAAAATGCTGTGTCTATTTCTGCTGTACAGCAAAGGGAACCAGCTGTATGTATACATATATCCCTTCTTTTTTGAATTTCCTTCCCATTTAGGTCAACATAGCACTGAGCACGGTTTGCTGTACTATAAAATAGGTTCTCATTAGTTATCTATTTATACATAGAACCAATAGTGCATATATGTCAATTCCAATCTCCCAATTCATCCCATCTACCTTTTCCCCCTTGGTATCCATACATTTGTTCTCTACGTGGTAGCCATTTTTGATCCTTAGTCCAGAAGTTGTAGTAAATTATAATGGTGGGACTTCCCAGGTGGCACTAGTGTTAAGGAACCTACCTGTAATGCATGAGACATAAGAAATTCAGGTTCAATCCCTGTGTGGGAAAGATCCCTGGAGGAGGAAGTGACAACCCATTCCAGTATTCTTGTTTGGAGAATCCCATAAACAGAGGAGCCTGGAGGGCTATGGTCCATGGGGTTACAAAGAGTCAAACATGACGGAAGTGACTTAGCACACACATTTTCAATGGTAATGATGGCTGGTGCAGAAGAAGGGGTAAGGAAATGGATTATGGATTGAAAAGACAGTGGACAAGATAGCACTGAATTAAAACTATTTATATAAAACATTTATCCATGTCTGTTAAATGTTAAATAAGATTTCAGTGTTAAATGTTAGATTTGCTAAATGTTAAATAAAATTTCATAAAATGGCTGAGGGGCAAAACTCTCATCCTCAAGAATTTCCACCTGAAATTATGTTGTGTAATTTATAAATAGCTATAGAGACTTGGTGCAATGAGATACTGCTTACAAAAATCAATGTCACAGCTAAGGGAAGGCACTTAAATATTGGCAAATTGAGTAAGCATGGGAATTTTTAGAATGAACGGACTTTTCAAAAACTCTGTGATATAGACCTTCTCTTGTATCCAATTTATGAGTCATATTCAAATACAAAGGACTTCTTTGAAATACAAGTAAGGAGACTTTTCTTTGAGAACCATATCTTGACCAGTTGTCTGTGAATGTTGACAAAACAAATCTGCAAGCTGTCCTACTGATGCGCATACAAGGGCCAAGTTTGTCCAGATGTCTAATATGGCACAGATGGACAGGCAAGGCATTTGGCTGTGATTTTCTTGTAAACATCAGAGAAAGCAGTACCCAAAGCTAACTTTTGAAGACAGTAGCCTTCCAACAGGGGAGATGTACCAAACTGGCTTACTGTCACAACTCTAATTGCCATCAGCACCCTGCTGGTTTGCTACTTGGCATCTGGAGAGAGGTGCAACCCCTAGGCACACAGCAGAGCTACAGCCAGGAAAAAGAACAGCTGTCAAAACCTATAGCCACTCACTGACTGGGTTCCATGACCTAGTTAAGAACTTGGACAATATTTTCCTCTTACACATAGGCCTTTTATGTGTAAGATGTCAGATATGGAAGGTTAACTTCTGTGGCATACGGCACGAGAGGAAAAGTAGAAAGAAAGGGAGATAAAGGCATTTGCATTGAGTGTTGTGCATGAATTTCTGTCTCATTTAGCTAGGAAGACAGAACAAATCACTGGAAGATAGATGTAAACATTTCCAAACTTTGAAGTCATGCTCAGAGTGAGTGTGTGTGTGTGTGTGTGTGTTGGGGAGGCGGGGGGTGGGGGTTGTGAAGGGGGAGGGATATATTTGCTATTGGTGTGTTACCTTTTTATTCCTAAAGTCATTTTTTTTTCTGCTAATGGAAAGAGACACAATATTTATCACTCTTTAACATCTTAAATCATTTAATTATGTTGTTGATTAGTTGCTAAGTTGTGTCAAACTCTTTGCGACCCCTTGGACTGTAGCCCACCCAGCTTCCTTGTTCCTCATCATCTCCCAGAGTTTGCTCAAACTCATGTCCATTGGATTGGTGATGCCATCCAACAATCTCGTCCTCTGTCATCCCCTTCTCCTCTTATCTTCAATCTTTCCCAGGATTAGGGTCTTTTCCAATGAGTCAGCTCTTGGCATCAAGTGGCCAAAGTATTGGAATTTCAGCTTCACCATCAGTTCTTCCAGTGAATATTCAGGGTTGTGGGAAGCAAAAGGTATTATGTGTATAGATGTATTTTCTCAGGCTACTTGCCATGATGTTTACTTTAAATAAAAGTAGTTTTATTTAGAAAACAACAATACATTTGTAAATAAGAGTTTTAAATTTTAATTTTTTGATAGTTGTAGTTCTGAAAGAACCTTCATTTTATAGATTTTTTTTTACCCAACTTATTAGAAAATAGAAATAAAAACATCATAAGAAACATCAGAATACTAGTAAAATAAATATAGTTATGAAGTTCTCAAATTTTAGTGTCCTTCATCATATAAAGTAGATATTAAAGCATTTGTTTCCAGAAATGTACTTGGAGGAAAAAAGAGGAGTATAGTTGAGGACAACCTCTGTTAGAAGGCTCTTTGTCTTACCAGGCCCATGTTTTGTCTTGTTTTGTTTTTCTGTACTTGGAGAATTAGCAGGTTCTGTTTCTTCAAGCATTTCATGTTTATCACAGTCACTTATTACTAAAACCCAGATCTTATCCCAGAAAATGACATACACTTCCTTGATTTCACATTAGATAATTAGAAGAATTTAAAATTAGGTAATTTTTGATTTGATATATTTCCAGCTGTGTACCCCTATCAGATGCTACAGACAATAAGGAATGTGGAACAGGCAGGAAACAGAAACAGGAGCTTCATATCGCAAAGAATGTGTTATTATATTCCCAGAAAACTGGAGCCTTGGAGAAATTGTGCTGTTAAATGGAATAAACCCCTATAAATGTCCTGTGTTCTTCAGTATCTGAGATTTTTGTCTCTCCAGTTAAATATAGCTGTCTTTCTTATTGTGGTTAAGAGATGCTGTCTTTTGTCAATAACACTTTTCAATACAATTAAAAGAGGATTTACATATGTGTAAATTTAGGATCATGCAGAAATTTTTATTTTTATACATTGTGGATAACTGTATATTAAACATTACATGAAGAAATTATTTGGGGAAGTAAAGGCCATGAAATAATTCAATTTTACCTTTATCTATATTATTTTATCAGTGTATTTAATTACTTATTCAAGCCCACTTTAGCACAGTAAGATTTCAAAATTCCTTTTTTAAATTAGCTTAGAATATAAAATATATACTTATGATTCTTTATACACTTAAATCAACAATCAAATAAAATTAGAGGAAATAAAACTAAAACATCTTTGTAGTGTAAGTTTTTTAGTATTCTAGGAAGGTCATATATACCATAGAATGGGATTTGCATAAATTACCCATATTAGATAATTACCGTGTTTTAGCTGGGTTTTGAAAAGGCAGAAGAACCAGAGATCAAATTGTCAGTATTCACTGGATCATACAGAAAGCAAGAGAATTACAGAAAAGCACCTACTTCCGCTTCATTGACCATGTTAAACCTTTAACTGTGTGATTCACAACAAACTGGAAAATTCTTAAAGGGATGGGAATAACAGACCACCTTACCTGTCTCCTGAGAAACCTGTATGCAGACCTAAAAGCATCAGTTAGAGCCAGACATGGAACAATGGACTGGTCCAAAATTGGGAAATGAGTATGTCAAGGCTTTATATTGTCAGTCTGCTTATTTAACTTATATGCAGTGTACATCTTGTGAAACACTGGACTGGATGAATCACAAGGTAGAATCAGGATTTCTCCTGATGGAGAAATATGAACAACCGTGGATATGCAGATGATACCACACTAATGACAGAAAGAGAAGAGGAACTAAAGAGCCTCTTGATGAAGGTGAAAGAGGAGAGTGAAAAGGCTGGCTTGAAACTCAACCTTCAAAAATAGGATCATGGCATCTGGCCCCATTATTTCATGACAAATAGAAGGGGGAAAAGTGGAAGTAGTGTCAGATTTTCTTTTCTTGGGCTTCAACATCACTGTGAATTGTGACTGCAGCCATGAATTAGATGTTTGTTCCTTGGCAAGAAAGCTGTGACAAACCTAGATAGTGTATTAAAAAACAAAGACATCTCTTTGTTGACAAGGTGCATATAGTCAAAGCTATGTTTATTTCAGTAGTCATGTACAGATGTGAGAGTTGGACCATAAAGAATGTTGAGTGCTGAACAACTGATGCTTTCGAATTATGGTACTGGAGAAGACGGTTGAGAGTAACTTAGACTGCCAAGAGATCAAAGCAATCAATCCTAAAGAAAATCAAATATGAATACTCATTGAAAGGACTGATACTGAAGCTGAAGCTCCTATACTATGGCCATCTCTGCAAAGACTTGACCCATTACACAAGACCCTGATGCTGGGAAAGATTGAAGGCAAAAGGAGAAGAGGGCAGCAGAGGATGAGATGGCTAGCTATCGTCACTGATTCAATAGACATGAATTTGAGCAAATTCTGAGAGATAGTGAGGGACAGAGGAGATTGGTGTGCTGCATTTCATAGGGTCACAAAGAGTCAGGTAAAACCTAGCAATTGAACAACAACAACAACAAAGGATAGTGACATATTAACTGAGTCTATTGTTTTGCACTAATTGTTTTTTAAGTTACTCTGTCATCTAGTAGAACTACTGTATAATCTTGAATTTTCACTTCTGTATATTTATCTAAAACAAATGAAATCAAGATATCAAAGAGATATTAGCATTCCCATGTTCATTGAGAGCTATCACAATAGCCAAGATGTAGAAATAACCTAAATGATCATCAACAGATAAATGATTAAAGGAACTGTTCCATATACTTACAATGGGATATTATTCAATCTTAAAAAAACAGAAGTTCTGAAAAATGTGACAATGTGAATGAACCTTTAGGATATAACCTTTCACTTATTTCACTAAGTGAAATAAACCAGTCATAGAAAGGTACGTACTGCATAATTTTTCTTATAGGAGGTATCTAAAATAGTCAAAATTATAGAATCAAAGATCAAATTGCCAACACTGGTTGGATCACAGAAAAAGCTGGAAAATGCCAGAGAAACATCTACTTCTCTTTCATTGACTGTGCTGAAGCCTTTGACTGTGTATATCACAACAAACTGTGGAAAATTCTTAAAGAGATGGGAATACCAGACCACCTGATCTGTCTCCTGTGAAACCTGTATGTAGGTCAAGGAGCAACAGCTAGAATGGGACATGGAACAATGGACTAGTTCAAAATTGGGAAAGAGATAAGTCAAGGCTGTATATTGTAACCTTGCTTATTTAACTTATATGCAGAATACATCATGTGAAATACCAGGCTGGATGAAGCACAAGCTGGAATCAAGACTGCAAGGAGAAATATAAATAACCTCAGATATGCAGATGACACTACCCTGATGGCAGAAAGCAAAGAAGAATTAAAGAGACCCATTGCAGGCTACAGAGGAAAGTGAAAAAGTTGTCTTAAAATTCAACATTCAGTTAATGAAGATCATGGCATCTATTCCCATCACTTCATGGCAAACAGATGGGGAAAAAATAGAAACAGTGAAGACTATTTTCTTAGGCTCCAAGATTACTTAGGATGGTGACTGCAGCCATGAAATTAAAAGACCCTTACTCCTTGGGAAAAAAACAATGTAGACAGCATTTTAAAAAGCAGGCACATTACTTTGCCTAGAAAGGTATGTCTAGTCAAAGCTATGGTTGTTCCAGTAGTCATGTACTAATGTCAGAGCTGAACAATAAAAAGGTTGAGCACTGAAGAATTGATATTTTGAACTGTGGTGTTGGAAGAGTCCCTTGGGCAGCAAGGAGATCAAACCAGTAATCTAAAGGAAATCAGTCTAAATATTCATTGGAAGGACTGAAGCTGAAGCTGAAGCTCCAACTCTTTGGCCACCTGATGCCAAGAGCCGACTCATCGGAAAAGACCCTGATGCTGAGAAAGACTGAAGACAGGAGGAGAAGGGGAGGACAGAGGATGAGATCGTTGGATTCCATCACCCACTGAATGGACATGAGTTTGAGCAAATTCTGGGAGATGGTGAAAGACAGTGAAGCCTGGCTTGCTGCAGTCCATGAGGCTGCAAAGAGTTGGAAACAACTGAGTAGCTGAATGATAACAAATAGAATCAAAAAGTGGAATGTTAATTTTCAGAGGTTGGAAATAGAGGGAGAAATCTCCAGTTTCTCAAAAATAGGCATAAAATTTTAGTTAGGTTAAGAGGAATAGTACTAAAGGTTTGCAGTACAATATTATACCTAAAGTCAATAATAATGTATTGTATATTTAAACATTTTTAAGAGGGTACATCTCATATTAGTGTTATTACAACAATAAAATACAGTTTAAATAAAGAAATAGGGATGCTTGTAGAGTGACAAAAAGTGTGGCGCTCAAACAGAAGCAAGTTTGACCTTCATAGAGACTTAGCAGTCTTTCATTTTGAGAGACTGCTTCTGGGGACATTGAGTCCTTTTTAAGGAGTCGCAGACTAAGACTGGGAATGTTCATGGAAACCAATGTCTCCCAATTTCTCTCCCCCCAAAACAATGGCTCTTAATTTGAGTAAATTTTAGACTATAGGCAAATATCAGATTGTGAATAATATAGCTTTAAAAATAAATTTTAAAACATTAAGAGAAGCAGAAGTGGAAGTGGGCTAAAATATACATTGATCTTTTCAATTTATGATATAACAGAAGAAGATCTTGGTAATTTCAACTTTTTTTTTTTTCCACTTCTAAAATGCTTATGTCAACCTTTTCTTTCCTGTAACATCTAACTGGACTATTTAAATCTATGTACAATATTTTATTTGTCAGAAGTTCTGTGAAAATGAAACAATAAAAAGTGACCTTAGCTTAAGTAAGCTGAGTTACACCTTATAGTCACAAAACTGAAAAATATCCAATTAGTCTAGAATAAGACGAAATCAGTAATAAATCGAACTTACAATATTTATAGAGATTTTCCAAGTGCATTTTTAATATGAGCTTTAATTTACTGCATATCATAAGATATTGTTTTTACTTCCCCTTAGGATGATTTTAAAAAACTTCTCTGTAGTGTATTTTGGATTATTGCTTTAAAAAAATAATGTCTTTGAAGACTGTAACTGTGTTTGCTTCCCAGGTAATGATTTGATTATATTGGATTGTTTGTTGAGAACTTTCATGATTGACATTCATGAGGAAATTTATCTTTTGATCTTCAAAAGCTACCCAATATAGCTCACTCTATGAGAAATTGAATCTTTTCATGGTAGTATGGCTTCTTTGTTGCTACCTGACATTATGCAATATTTACTAACTTGGTATTAATAAAGATTACTAAAGTAATATGTAGCACACTGACACCAGAAAAAAGCTCACTGTCATATTAAAATTTGTGCAAATGAATTATATATTATATATAATATAATAAGCATTGCATTGAATTATCTTTAATTAAAATTTTTGATAATGGTTCACTGAAGTGCATGTTCAGTGGTTATCATTCACCTGTTATTAAGAGATTTCTGAGTGCCTAACAGTACAAGTTATAGGCTAGGTATTCAATAAATACATCTTGGAAATATAGAATAGGAAATAGTGGTTTACAGTCCAAAATACCACGTCTCAGTAACTTACCTAGTTAACAAATACTTAAGGAGCTTCTTTTACCTTTTTATCCTGATATAAATTTAGACTTTCAGAAAAGTTGCAAAAATAGTACAGAGTTCTTTTCCACCCTTTGATTTGCTTTCTATACTGCAATCATCTTACATAATCATAGTATATAACAGAGAAGTTAATATTGGTACAATATTATTAACTAAATTACTGACTTTATTCAGATTTTACCAGTTTTCCCAATTATATGTGTGTGTGTATATATATATATATATATTTTTTTTTTTTTTTTCTGTTACAAAATCCAATCCAGGATCTTACAATGCATGTAGTTGTTATGTCTCCTTAACCTTCACTAATCTGTGAAAACTCCTTCATTTTTCTTTATTTTTCATGGCTTTGCCATTTTGGAGATCAGTTATTCTGCAGAATGCCTCTCAGTTTGGATTTGTTTCTGGTTTTTCATGACGAGACTAAGTAATGAATTTTTGTGAAGGTACCAGAAAAGCGATGTGCCCTGCTCAGTTTATCCTTCCATGGAGTCACAGCATCTATATGCCATATTACTGGTCACAATACTTCTGACCACTAGGTTAAAGTAATAGTTCAGGGTTCTCCATTGTATGAGGAGTTTTTATACATGGTTCTTGCTCTCAACTAGCTCATTGTCTGAAAAAGAGGAAAAATATAATACATCATAAATTTGATAGTGATATGATTATTGTTAAAGCATACCTAACTCTCTGTTAGAATTAGTCAACATTTCCTGGAGGGTGTGATGTGTACTCTGAGATTTGATTTGAAAACAAAGTAGGAATCGGACAAGTGAAGGAGGGCTAGAAAGGAAAATAAGTCCCAGTCATAGGAAATGTAAAGCCAGGGATGTGATGTAGAACTATAATCAGTTAAAGGAGCCTAAAATACATAAATTATTTATTGGTAAATCTAGGCGATTATGTTGAAGAGAATGTCAGGAGTCAAATCTTGAGTGTATTGTATGTTCTTCTGAGACTTTGAACAATATCTTATTGTTTTCTCATTTTCAGCAAAAAAAAAAAAAAAATCTAAGTTTTTAACACAGTCTACTCAATTTCTCGAACAATATTATATCAAACTAATTTTTCAGAGTCTTTCTCTATTAAACACCACCGTGCATGTTGTGGGTGATGATACTTATAGCAGTCAAAGTTATCACATCCTTTAGTACTCTGTGCTGTTACTCTGTCCTGTGATATTACTCTTTCCTGCCTGGTAAAACTCTACTTATTTAATAAATTCCAGAAAAAAAATCAACTTCTCCATGATAACACTCCTTCTTTAGAATACGTTATGTTTCTCATTCAGTTCAGTGCAGTTCAGTTGCTGTTGTGTCTGACTCTTTGCAACCCCATGGACTGCAGCACACCAGGCCTCCCTGTCCATTCAACTCCTGGAGTTTACTAAAACTCATGTCCATTGAGTCAGTGATGCCATCCAACCATCTCATTCTCTGTCAGCCTCTTCTCCTACCACCTTCAATCTTTCTCAGCATCAGGGTCTTTTCAAATGAGTCAGTTCTTTGCGTCAGGTGGTCAAAGTATTGGAGTTTCAGCTTCAGTATCAGTCCTTCCAATGAATATTCAGGACTGATTTCCTTTAGGATGGACTGGTTGGATCTCCTTGCAGTCCAAGGGACTCTCAAGAATCATCTCAAAAAAAAAAAAAAAAAGAATCATCTCCAACACCACAGTTCAAAAGCATCAATTCTTCGGCACTCAGCTTTCTTTATAGTCCAACTCTCACATCCATACATGACCACTGGAAAAAACATAGCCTTGACTAGATGGACCTTTGTTGGCAAAGTAATGTCTCTGCTTTTTAATATACTGTCTAGGTTGGTCATAACTTTCCTTCCAAGGAGTAAGAATCTTTTAATTTCATGGCTGCAGTAAACATCTATAGTGATATTGGAGCCCCCCAAAATAAAGTCAGCCACTGTTTCCACTGTTTCCCCAACTATTTGCCGTGAAGTGATGGGACCGGATGCCATGATCTTCGTTTTCTGAATGTTGAGTTTTAAGCCAACTTTTTCACTCTCCTCTTTCACTTTCATCAAGAGGCTTTTTAGTTCCTCTTCACTTTCTGCCATAATGGTGGTGTCATCTGCATATCTGAAGTTATTGATATTTTTCCTGGCAATCTTGATCCTAGCTTGTGCTTCTTCCAGCCCAGCATTTCTCATGATGTACTCTGCATAAAAGCTAAATAAGCAGGGTGACAATATACAGCCTTGACATACTCCTTTTCCTATTTGGAACCCGTCTGTTGTTCATGTTCAGTTCTAACTGTTGCCTCTTGACCTGCATAGAGATTTCTCAAGAGGCAAGTCAGGTGGTCTGGTATTCCCATCTCCTTCAGAATTTTCCACAGTTTACTGTGATCCACACAGTCAAAGGCTTTGGTATAGGCAATAAAGCAGAAATAAATGTATTTCTGGAACTCTTGCTTTTTCGATGACCCAGTGGATGTTGGCAATTTGATCTGTGGTTTCTCTGCGTTTTCTAAAACCAGCTTGAACATCGGGAAGTTCATAGTTCATGTATTGCTGAAGTCTGGCTTGGAGAATTTTGAGCATTACTTTACTAGTGTGTGTGAGATGAGTGCAATTGTGTGGTAGTTTGAGCATTCTTTGGCATTGTCTTTCTTTGGGATTGATATGAAAACTGACCTTTTCCAGTCCTGTGGCCACTGCTGAGTTTTCCAAATTTGCTGGCATATTGAGTGCAGCACTTTCACAGCACCATCTTTCAGGATTTGAAATAGTTCAACTGGAATTCCATCACCTTCAGTAGCTTTGTTCGTAGTGATGCTTTCTAAAGCCCACTTGACTTCACATTCCAGGATGTCTGGCTCTAAGTGAGTGATCACACCATTGTGATTAACTGGGTCATGAAGATCTTTATTTTTATAGTTCTTTTGTGTATTCTTGCCACCTCTTTTAATATCTTCAGCTCCTGCTAGGTCCATACCATTTCTGTCCTTTATTGAGCCATCTTTGCATGAAATGTTCCCTGGGTATCTAGTTTTCTTGAAGAGATCTCTAGTCTTTCCCATTCTATTTTTTTCCCCTATTTCTTTTCACTGATCACTGAGGAAGGCTTTCTTATCTCTCCTTGCTACTCTTTGGAACTCAGCATTCAAAGGGTATATCCTTTTCTCCTTTGTTTTTCACTTCTCTTCTTTCACAGCTATTTGTCCTTACAAATACACAAATACAAATATACAAATACATAAATATACAGCTATCTGTCTCCTCAGACAGCCATTTTGCTTTTTTCATTTCTTTTTCTTGGGTATGGTCTTGATCCCTGTCTCCTGTACAGTGTCTCAAACCTCCATCCATAGTTATGTTTTATTATATATGTTATAGTTATATATGTTTCTATCACACTGGATTAGAACACTCATCATTGTATGACTTTTGCATATATTTATGCTGACCCATCATATTATGAGCAATATGAGTGTAGGAATAACATCCATATATTTCTCTATTCCCTTTCTCTATTTCAATATTTGGCTTATGGTCAGAGTCCAATAAATAACTGATGAAATAATGAATAAAATATAAACAAATAAACAGTACTCAGTTTAATGGAAGGCTCCAACTGAGCCAGTTATTTTTAGTCATTATTGTAAGAGTTAATAAAATAATTCAGTTCAAGAGCATTATTCATGTTATTACTATGGATAGAAACAGCACAGAGAGAGAAATTAATGTGACTTCTAATTTCCTGTCATAAATATTCAGTGACATTTGGTGAGATTGCAAATGCTTTTTAGTTTCCTTCATAGTTTAAACACTAAAATCAACATTTATAATTATAATAAAATAAATATGCAGTAAGTTATTACTGAGGTTGTTACATAGTTAAAGGCAAGGAAGTGTAAAACTTTTTTTTTAGTTTTCCCTAATGTTTTCTGTACTTTAACATAATAATCATCATTAAATTTTAGGACTTAAATCTTTTCAACTGATGAATGAGGTAATTTATCTGATATAAAACCCAAGAAAGAAGAAATCTTACATGGAGAATATAATATAAATCTGTACATTTAAGCAGTAGTTCATCAATAGTAAAATAATATTGATCTAATTAGAGGTTTGAGTGAAGTGTTTATTTTGGGCAGTTTCTGGAAATTTCCCCTCAAATTAAAGAAATAGATTAGCTCCATTTGTCTCTTAATTCTTTTAAATTTTTTACAGAAATGGATTTGAATTAATGTCAATGAGTTTCTTATGCAACCTTATATTGTTTGGCCAAAAATTTCATTTGGATTTTCCATAAAGTCTTACCCAAATGAACTTTTTGGCCAACCTAGTATTAACCCATGTGGGCAGACATTAAAATTAGAGATGAAAAAAAAAAGAATCTGTTGTTCAAAATTCCTACAGATCCTACAAATGTTGCGTCATAAAATATAAATTGCCATAGAAGTGGCAAGATAAGAAATTTGCATGATACTGAAAAAATTATTAGAACCATAAACTGTTTTTTGCTAAACTGACTTAACAGCATGTCTTAAAAACTTTGTTTTGTGTTGATTGTTCTTGCAGGGAAAGTTAGAGTACTGATAATGATACTGAAAGACTCAGGGCCAAGGGAAAATGTTGTAGCGGTATCACTGTTTACAGTAGGATAACTAATATGTAAGGAAAGCAAATAATGAGGGAAAGCATATGACAGAAAAAATAAATATATAAGAATCATTAAACAATCAGGGAATGATGTCATCGTTTCTAATGGTACAAATAAAATATTCTCAGACTGGCAGAATAAAAGAAGGGCTAATGGAATAAGATAGTTATCACAGAGCAAACATACTGAAAAATAAAAGTAAAATAATGCCAAGTAAAACAGGAAATCTGGGGCAGAAACTATGTAAAAAGAAAGCAATAATTACTGAATTTTCATCATCATGGGGTTCTTAAACAGAAGATGAGTGTGGTCTGTACTTAACTCCTCAGTTGAGTTCATTCGCTCAGTCGTGTCCGACTCTGCGATGCCGTGAACTGCAGCACGCCAGGCCTCCCTGTCCATCACCAACTCCCGGAGTCCACCCAAACCCATGTCCATTGAGTTGGTGATGCCATCCAACCATCTCATCCTCTGTCGTCCCCTTATCCTCCTGCCCTCAATCTTTCCCAGCATCAAGGTCTTTTCAAATGAGTCAGCTCTTCACATCAGGTGGGCAAAGTATTGGAGTTTCAGCTTCAGCATCAGTCCTTCCAATGAACATCCAGGACTAATCTCCTTAAGGATGGACTGGTTGGATCTCCTTGCAGTCCAAGGGACTCTCAAGAGTCTTCTCCAACATCACAGTTCAAAAGCATCAATTCTTTGGCACTCAGCGTTCTTTATAGTCCAACTCTCACATTCATACATGACCACTGGAAAAACCATAGCCTTGATTAGACAGACCTTTGTTGACAAAGTGATGTCTCTGACTTTTAAAATGCTGTCTAGGTTGGTCATAACTTTCCTTCCAAGGAGTAAGCATCTTTTAATTTCATGGCTGTAATCACCATCTGCAGTGATTTTGGAGCCCAGAAAAATAAAGTCAGCCACTGTTTCCACTGTTTCCCCATCTATTTGCCATGAAGTGATGGGACCAGATGCCATGATCTTAGTTTTCTGAATGTTGAGCTTTAAGCCAACTTTTTCACTCTCCTCTTTCACTTTCATCAAGAGGCTCTTTAGTTCTTCTTCACTTTCTGCCATAAGGGTGGTGTCATCTGCCTCCTGTTGCTACTGCTGCTGCTAAGTCACTTCAGTTGTGTTTGACTCTGTGCGACCCCGTAGACAGCAGCCCACCTCCACGTGCCACTGGTCTAACAAAGCCATGGTAATGGAGTTCTAAATAATGGAAAAGAAAGCAAAATGAACAAAGATAAGCTATGGTAGATCTTTAGGGGAAAAAATAAAACCTGAGTTGAAGACACAATGCAGAGCAAAAAAAGGAGCAGACTTTCAAAGGTTATGACTTCTTCTAGACTGTGTATTCTGATAGGCATAAACAGCATGGTTTGACTGTTCTTATGGAGGCAGTGTTCAAGAAGCACAACTAAAGAAGCAAAAGAAATAATTCAAGCTTTTGTAGCGAGAATTTCTTTGCAGAAGATAATGGTTTTATAGTGCCTTCCCACAGAAAATATAACTGCATGAGAATTTTCTGTGAGGCATGTTTGAAAGGCCAGGAAGGGAAAACATAATGAGGGTGAAGGATATAATGATTCTAGGTATTAAGTTTCAGGTAAAGGAGACTATAAAGTTTCTCCCTTATGCCAAATTCCTTTAAAATATACCTAAAAAAGAATTTATTTTATACTACCTTTATAACCATTTGCACAGAACATGTGACTTTGATGAAAAAGGCCACATAGTGACTATTTCTTAGGTTATTCCAAACTGTGTCAAAGAATCATAGAACATTAAAAAGTTACTTCAAATTATGTTTGTACTTAAGACTATAGGGTAGTCAATCCCCTACAGAGGAGCTTGCTCAAATAAGGTATACTCAAAATACATCATTTTTGTCACACAAAAAAGAAAAGGAGTAGCTAGAGAAAAGCTACTAGGAGTAGCTAGAGAAAAGGAGTAAACTAGAAAAGTTTAATTTTAAAGCTCTCCACCACAGGGCTTGAAATTAGGCTAAAGATGTTAAAATATAAACTGAATATTGCATTATTTCTTTTTCATATAGTAGAATTTGGGCATGTATATGGACAAAGGAGTACATCAGTATGAGATTTTCATGTTAACACATGAATAATGAGGTATTTTAAAGTATAATTATGTCAATTTGATATGACAGGTTTCTAAGAGATAGTCTCCTGACATCGTTGACTATTTCCATCCTTTAGTGGAGAAGTTATGGATAATTTCAAATGTACCTAATTTTCAATTAAAATGATTTTTTTTACAAGTTATGTATTTTAATCTTTTGCCACCTTTTCCTGTTGATATTTTCCTCAGTTGGCTTCTATCTTTTGTTTAAATATTTTTCTTTTTCCCCAGTACTCAGATTCACAGCCAGGACACCTGTGGAAGGAGCTTATAGCAAATTACAAAAATAGAAAACAAAAGCAGAATATGAAGTATTGTTGATGATAGTTAATATTTATTGTATGCTTCATATACGCCAAGAGTTTGACAATTTTGTCTGTTTTATACTTCACTGTAGTCATTTGAGATACCAGCTTTCTTTCTATTTTATAGGTTAAAAAACAGGCTTAGAATGCTTAATTGGCTTTCCCAAACAAAATATAATAAATATTGAAGTTAGGATTCAACTGTAGTCCATCTGTCTCCAGAGACTGAGTTCATAACGACAGCACAGCAGAGAGGAGGAAATAAATCTGAGGAGCCTTTGGTCATTTCCAAGGCTTATATTTGGAATGTGAAACTGGATAAAAACTTCTCAAAATATATTTGATACATTTGGCCATCTACAAAAAGAAACTCAAAGGCAGATTTTCTGCATTGCAAATCACTAAGTTGAAGATTATCTTCAAAATACTCCTTAGGAGAGCCAAACTGATTCATCAAATGTTTCTTAGGAGTTAAGTAAGTTTAAATAAATTGTTTCAACCTGTAGACTAAAGTTCTGCCTAATATTCAGGATAGTTCTAAATCTGCAGGGGCCTCTATAAAGAATGGAAATTTAATTATTGGTCTTCCTCTTCTTTCTCAGAAGATGTTCTAATAGCCTTTGGAAGTGGCAATGAGTACTAATGTATCTGGAAATAACTATACTTCTGGAAGTAGGTCAACACTTCTTCTTTGGCTAATCATTAGCAAACTCCCTCAAGCCCAATCTACATTCTGATATTAGTCTTTGCATATAATCACATGATCAAGTCTTGTGTGCCCACCTCCGGGGATATTTGTATTGAGTCTATCTCTATTTTTTTTTTTTTTCAAACTGACAGACTCCTTTCTATCTTCTCCTCCTCATCAGCTCTTGATACAACTTTAGAGAGTCACTTATGCTTATTTGTCCCTGCTTTAGTTTTTCCTATAGCTCAGTGAAGGAAAGCATAGTTAACAGTCAGCATGGTGTTTAAGAGTAGTGACTCTAGGATCAGGATGTCTGGGTGGGAAGGCCAGCTCTGTCGCTTACTAGCCGTGGGACCTTGGGAGAGTGACTTCTTTCTTTGTGTGTAAGTTTCCTGATGATACTAATAGTACCTATGCCAAAGGCTTGTTATGAGGATTGAGTGAGTTAATGTATGTGTGCCTGTGTGCTAAGTCGTCTCAGTCATGTGTGACTCTTTGCAACTCTATGAATTGTAACCCACCAGGTCTCTCTGTCCATGGGATTCTCCAGGCAATGCTGAAGTGGCTTGGCATACTCTCCTCCAGGGGATCTTCCCAACTTGGGGGTTGGACCCATGTCTCTTATGTCTCCTGCATTAGTAGGTGGGTTTTTACCACTAGCACCACCTGGGAAGCCTGAGTTAATATGTATAAAGTGCTTAAAATTGTGAAAATAAATAAATACAGTTTAAAATTTTGTTTTATGCTAAATTAATTTTAGGGATCCAACAATTGGTCTGGAAGTCTTTCCTTTAATTTAGAAACCATTCATATAAAGCCAGTTTGCTGCTGCTAACACGCTTCAGTCGTGTCCAACTCTGTGCGACCGCATAGACAACAGCCCACCAGGCTCCCCCGTCCCTGGGATTTTCCAGGCAAGAACACTGGAGTGGGTTGCCATTTCCTTCTCCAATGCATGAAAGTGAAAAAATAAAATGAAGTCTCTCAGTCGTGTCCGACTCCTAGCGACCCCATGGACTGCAGCCCACCAGGCCTCTCCATCCATGGGATTTTCCAGGCAAGAGTATTGGAGTGAGTTGCCATTGCCTTCTCCGATAAAGCCAGTCTAGGCACCTGGAATTCTCCAAAGAGAGAGATTAAGTGTGATGAGCAGTTTTGCACGTATGTGCGAACAAAGGAGGAAAATTAAATAAGATGAGGAAAATGAACAGGTCACAATATATGATTTTCAATTTCATTGCTATTTTAAATGGGAACATTTCCAGATCTAGATGTTCAACAAGGTGCTAAATCTCACATTTCCATTATGCAGAGTTCCATCTTGACTCTGTTTTTGTTTTTGGTTTCCCCTAAGTAATCTACTTGTTGAATGACCCCTATATGTAGTTCAAACTATCAATACTCTCCAAAATATCTGATACTATGCAGTTAGCTCAAACCTGCATCAAAATACTCAGATCCATATATCCTCATGCATACTAAAGATCTCCACTTAAATAATCTGCTGTTATCAATATCACATATAAAATTTGAACTCCACATTTTCCTTTAGTTTTTTTTTCCAAATTTTTGTATATTCAACCTTGGTCCTATACCATAAGTATTAATATTTCTTGGAAGTAGACCGAGAAACTTTTTAATAAATGCCTACAGATTATTCTGTCTTGCAGCTGCCATGAGGATGTGCGATCATTCTTCTCAGGAGATGTCTACAAAGCTATTTGGAGAGTCATAGTTGCCCTTGCCCACCATGAAATTGGCAGCATAATTATTAAGATGCTTTCTCCAGTGCTTCCAGAGTCCAAGCAATCTCTCTTCTTGTGTTCAGGGCTTGAATATTCTCCCAGGTGCTTTGCCTGTAGTTTCTCCAACAGTCTTAAAACTATTCCAAGTGAAAATGTTCTAGGAAAAAGTCTCAGTCTATTCTCCTCTAAGCTCTGAATCCTTCTCAGTTAGCTCCTTCCTCAGTAAAGTTCCTTCCAGTTTTCCCACTCAATTAATCTCTGTGTATATGGATGGACTCAAACACCCAGTGGGGTTTGTGGGGTGGGGGGCAATAGAACAAATTAAGGAGTGTTTCTCTTTATGCTTACCATATTACCAATCTTCATAAATGTCACCATCATCAACCCAGTTATTTAGAAGGTAAACTGGTAATCATCCTAGATTTCTCTTTACAAAATGTTGGCATTTTGACTGCTCATTGTATCTACTAAGTCAACCTATTAAATGTTTTTCAATCCATCCCTTCTTTCTCATGACTTAGGTTCTTACTTAGATTACCCTTGTTAGCTTTTAAGCATTTCCATATGTTCAGTCTTTTTTGTGTCCACCTGGAATCCATCATGCCACACTCTGCCAAAATGATCCTTATTAATATACAAGTTGGGTCATGTTTTTACCCTTTACCAGGTTTTCCTTGATTGCTTCCTATTGTTTTCAGGGACATCAAATCCTCCTATTTTAACAAGATATTGTTTAACAGTTATGTAAGTCAGGGTCTGGCAAAGTAAAGGTGACAAGGTAACATAATTACAAGCTCCAGTGAACACTGAACAGCATACCTTGAAGTTTCTGAAGATAAAAGTCTTTAAAAATATGGTGCCTTATGGGAGAGGGTCACAGGTTTTCTTGGTGTAGTCAGCATGCTCTCCTGGCTGTCACTGGAGGTCACTTGGTTAGTTTCCAGAAGTGTGTTACTTGCAAGACATGCATTATTTCTGCAGTCATTGCCACTACTCTAGCTTATAAAGCATCAACATTAGTCTACTGCCATACGGGAACTAATTACACCAGAAACTCAGCTACAACATTTACAGTGTTCCTGCAGCATCAGCGTTGGTTGGCAGGGCTTCTCTCCTTAGACTAGTGCCGGTTTGCTTTGTTAGTTACTAAAATTTTATCTCATTGACTCTATAATTGAAGTATTCTTGACATTCACTTGTATACCTTTCAAGTAAATGTTTCTGTCAGGATCCTCTTGTCATTATTCATTATTTTTATTTTTGAGGCACATGATTTCACCAACTCTTGCCTATATCTTATATGGTCTGAAACGTACTAGTTACCCTCGTTGTTTATATAAGTTCATTATATCATATTTGCCCATAGACATATAATTATATCTTTAACTTAAAAATAAGGATAATAATATCTTTCATTTTCTAAGTGAACAGTTCAATATGCAAAGTGCTTAAGCAGACAAGTTTTAGCACTTAACCCCCCTATCGATGAACAAAAGCTCCTAGAACAGATATTAGGCCAGAGTAAGTTTAACAATTTGACCCACATGAATATTTGACAGGGGTTAGTTGATCAGTCTTTGTCAGTAAATAGTCTGACAGCCTTTATTTTCAAACTTGAGTTATATAGGAAAAAACTCCCCAAATTCACGAAGTCTACTGAACAGAGTTTTGATGTATACCTCTATTGTAAATAGATTCACTACTCTTTTTCAAGTTCTCAAACATTAGTCAGTTCACAGGTATGAGACCTTGAATGAAGGAAAGTTGGTACACATGAGAAAGGATTATCAACTCACAGGCATACAGCTTCTTCCTGGTCTGTGAAGAGTTCTATAGATACTGGCATTAGGTTGACCCTATTCTCTAAACATCTATAATGCCAATGTGGCCCACTCACCAGTTTGATTGAGGGATTAGGGAAGTCAAGGGATATAAAAGGAATTTGGGGTTGAGTCTGTCTCAAAGTATAATAAGGAGAGTGGTTCCAGGAATGTATCATATATTTCTGATTCTGTAGTTGGCATATTTATATTTATCACAGGCAGAATTCTCACATTGTTTTTCTTATTTGTGAAATGAAGGTTTATTATAGTAGGAAGAGCTACTTTCTCCCTATATAAAGAATAAACTAAAAGCATAATTTCCAGGGCCACCAGAGAGACTAATGTTACTACCAAAGATCTGAAAGATGCAGGAGTTGATCTCTATCACATACTTATGTAAATTAGTTGTTTGTTATACATAGGGCAGTATACACAGGATAGATGGAACCTAAAGAATGAAATATAGATTATAAGGGCATGTGATCAGGTGTTGACACCAATGGTAGCTGCTCTAATAGAGACGTGATCTTTTCACTGGTGGTCACTTCTAATATGTAACTACAGATAATGATGAATGTTTTCACATTATTTTCTGTATATTGCTACTTTGTGCATAATATGTAGAATCTGCTTGTTTGCAACTGAGTAGGAAGCAGTATGCTTTCACTATTTTTGTGAAATATAACACCTGTCTTGCTTGATGCTGAAATTTATTCTGGAGAAACTTTGATGATCTCACCATCCCAGGGCACTGTACATTAATACAACAAACTGATGACCTCACAATAGTTGGACCTGCTGAAGCAGGAAGTAACATGCTCTTCTGTGTGTCTTGTGCACACTATTAGGTGGGGAAGACAGACAATGTTCTTGCTGGCAAGCTTCATCATAGAGTAAGCAGTTGCTTTGCTTTGATGGGTTTTTTTGTTTTCCTATCAATAATGAGAGTACAATCTCAATAGATTACCTGGGTGGTGAGTGGCAGAGCACAGGCTCCTTTTTGTTATCCTAGATCATGATTGAAGCAGCGTGTACCTGGGGACAATATTTTCAGGACTATTTTCCTTCAGATTCCTCAGTTCTGGAAGGGATGGTGGTGTGATCTATACCCA
Source organism: Bos mutus (assembly GCF_027580195.1). NCBI lineage: Eukaryota > Metazoa > Chordata > Mammalia > Artiodactyla > Bovidae > Bos > Bos mutus. The sequence goes on along the minus strand of NC_091622.1, from coordinate 80,513,799 downwards.
GAAATGCAAGCAGAAGTTCCCCAAGTCTTCAATTTCCTGATCATGACAGAAGCGGCAACTTGTGATTCAGTTGTGTGGATTGTTCTAGGGATCACTTCTAGAAGGCTAGTGTGGAGCTTGCTTCTCTGTGCCTTGTTCAGCAAGAACCCAGTTTTCAGGATTAAATCCTTTCCACATTAACTAGCAAACTTGGCTCATGTCATCTGCCATTAAACCTTAACTGACACAGATCTGCACATTTAAGCCATATGCATACGTTAGGAGTAAGAGTAGATCTGGAATTGTGTTGAGATGGTATTTTATCCAGATTTTTCTTTTTCAATCACCTTTACCTCTCTTTGGTATACATCTCCCACTTAGGGAGCTCTTAAGGAGCTATACATGATAAACATGAGGCAATAACTCATCACTAAGCAAGAGCCTGATAAACCCAAATACAGATAATGGGTAAGGATTGATAGGAGCACCTGGTTTAAATGAGCGACAGAAGAATGTCCTTAAGGGCTTACCTCTAAATCCAAGTCTTTTTATCACGCTTTGTACGGCTTTGTGTTATAAAAATATATATCAATAGGAACTTCCCTGTCAGTCCAGTGGTTAAGATTATGCACTTCCACTGCATGTGGGTTTGATCCCAGGTTGGGAAACTAAGATTCCACATGCCATGCAGCGAGGCCAAAAACACAAAACAAAACAAAGCAAAGCTATCAAGAGTCATCCTCTGTACATACACATATAAAGAGCTGGAAAAATTACCATTGTCAAATAATTTGAGTTTCTTTATTTCTCTGAAGACTAATGATGTGAAATCAGAAGAAAGAAAACCACATATAGGCAAATGAAACTTTTAAAGAATACTCATCCTACTCATTAGTAAATATGAGCTAACTAATGACCTCTGAACATAAACAATTCTATTAATCATTCCTCTGCCCTGGGGAATGGTTGAAAAAGATAAAGAGAAGGTATCTAAAACTTTCTTCTACTATACTGTGAAACAGTTACATAACACAATATAAAGTCTTTAATAAAATACACAAATTTTAACAAGCTGTAGCAAATTAGGGAGGGTAAGCCTCATTGGCAGAAGTTTATAGAATATGAATATGAGTTTAATTCTTGCTTTAATTTAGCTTTTGAACAGTATCCAAAGCAAATTTTAACCCAGAACAATTTTTATCCATTTTTTATCTCCTAAGTATTGTGTCTGACTTTCCTCTTAAACACTATGTGACTTAGATGTTTTCTCCATTTTATAGATAAATATACTGAGCTAGGGCAAGATTTGGTAACTTATCTAGGGATCAGAGTTGCTTTTTTACTTAGAAAAAAAGAGAATAGATAAATGTAATCAATACAGAATATACTGATTGGCTCCACAGTATTGAAAATTAAATGAGTAAAATATGTGTACTCCCAGGAGTTATGGTCTTAGACTGCTGAAAGGTTGGGAGTGTCAGAAGGATTTAGTAAGACAGAAGACTGTTAATGGATATTGTTATTTCGATGAGAATCCAAAGCTCTATTTAATCATTTTAAGGTTGTATAAATCATTGCAACAAGTAATTTTCTTAATTGATTTATGTGAACTTCTATATGCATCTCCTTTATGTAATTTATGTACATTTATATTGGCTTCATTCATATAAACAACCAATGTCTTAGAAGAACAGGAAGAAAAAAATCACATTCTCTTCGCAGAATATTGAAAAAGACTGATTTGAGAGTGAAATTAATTTGAAGTATTTTATACTTTTCTGATCCAGTGGTGAATTTGAGGAGGATGATGTCCAAAAATTCTGCTTTTCCTTCCTGCTTATCTTTGTTATCAGATCTGGTCTCAGAATGGAGAAAGAAAAGAAGTAATGGATTTTTTGAGAACTACAGAGTATTGGGTTGCCAAATGTGCATATGTGTTTATGATGAAGAAGGAAACATTAAAAGAGAAAATGGAACTCAGATCAGGACAAGAAGAAAAGCACATGAAATGTTTATTTGGCTTTGTCATTATATATTTGTAAAACATTACATATAAATTTAGATAGCAAAGACTGCAAGATTTCTTTGGGACCTTTAATTGTTCATGTCTATTCCACTGATGAAGCTGGGAAATTAGTAATGCAGCATTTCTGTGACCTCAGAAAGAACTTTTTCTTTTCATTTCTTAATTTTCTATACTGGATAGGCTTATGGCAGCTTATCAACCAAATATTGTATTTCACATTTAAAAGCAGAGCCTCTTTCTTAACAAAATATCAAATAATGTCTGTGCCCTTGGTGGCTGAAAGTGTGAAAATGTCACAGCTTTCTATTAATAAGGGATCATTTGAAATCGTTTTCATACTGCTAATTACAAGTATGGTGAACTTGGAACCATAGTTTTTCTTCAGATGCATAGCAAGTAGTTGATGTACCACCTCTGTTTTCTTTGAGGTCATGGATCACTGAGAAATTAATTTAGTAGGAATATTACCATATATTCAACAAATGCACTTGGTAAAAGTTATTTTGAGTTTCACGATCTGATGTAAGAGCTCTTTGTTTAAGACACTGTTCCTTCTTGGAGTAAGTATAAAAAAACTATTCTTCATGAAGTGGGTCATCCACTGACCACAGTTTTTGACAGGTCATAATTTTATATGAATAATACTAAAAATAAAAACTGCTATTACATATTCAATATAAAATAACTGCTATTTTTAAGCCACAAAATAATTAATATTTCCCAAATCCAATATACTGTAGTTCAATTTTGTGAAGCAAAGTAGGATGATATTTAAATATACAGTACTAGTATTTCAGTTACCCACTAACTATTTGTAGAGGGACAATTTAATAGAGGATATTTGTAAATAATCTGAAGCCAAACAATGTGATACACTGAATTGCTTTAATTAATTCATTCATTAATTAACTTTACCCTTTTCAGCCAGGTTGATATAATTATGTAGATATAGCCATAAGTCATTATAAAAACCAAGAGAAATTTACAGTGTTGGGTGAAGGGAGAGTTGGACATACAATAATTAAATGATTTTTCCAAATACATACATTTTTTAATAAAAATATTTCAGGATTGGGGCCCTAGGGATATAGGGGACATTTTTGGTGCCCAGCCAAGTTGCTGTGGCCATTAGATCCTAACAGCTTACAGTTGACCTCTTCTCTGAGAACTGGCTCTTGCCTGAATGTTAACTGGGAGTCAGGTTGTCAGGTAAGTTGCACACGTCTACCCCCAACCTAAGGCACAGTCTGCCACTAATGATTGACTAGCAGGGCTACTGCAAGTCAGACACTGTTACTTCAAGGGACTAAATCTGTGGTGCAATTCATGTTACAGAGATCCCTGGGGTATTAGTCCACAGCTACAGCCTCTGAAACACATCTTTTTCTTGTTCCCTTTCTCTTGAGAATACTCCCTCAATAAGACATGTGCAACAAATTTATATTTCAAGTTTTGCCTCTGGGGAACCCAATCTGAAACAATGGATTTAATCGATAATTCCTATAAATAAAAATAAAATTTGTTTAAAGTTCTGAATGCATATTTTTCTTTTCTAAGAAGAGAGGTGAATCTTAAAATAGTAAGTTAGCATTTACATACAAAACTGACTTGCATGTTTTCCTTGGAAGATTGTTAGTAACTCAGTAGTATGATACACACATTTTATATTTTGACATTGTTTTCATTTTTCCATTGAGTAAAAACTGTTGAGCACAAAAGGTTATTTAAAGTTTGTTTCTAATGATAACATTATGGAAGCCAAAAGCCAAGGGATAATAAAGGACAAAAATGGTAGCGACCTAACAGAAGCAGAAGGTATTAAGAAGAGGTGGCAAGAATACACAGAAGAACTGTACAAAAAAGATCTTCATGACCCAGTTAATCACTGTGATCACTCACCTAGAGCCAGACTTCCTGGAATCTGAAGTCAAGTGGGTCTTAGGAAGCATCACAACGAACAAAGCTAGTGGAGGTGATGGAATTCCAGTTGAGCTATTTGAAATCCTGAAAGATGATGCTGTGACAGTGATGCACTCAATATGCCAGCAAATTTGGAAACTCAGCAGTGGCCATAGGACTGGAAAAGGTCAGTTTTCATTCTAATCCCAAAGGAAGACAATGCCAAAAAATGCTCAAACTACCGCACAATTGCACTCATCTCACATGCTAATAAAGTAATGCTTAAAATTCTCCAAGCCAGGCTTCAGCAACATGTGAACCATGAACTTCCAGATGTTCAAGCTGGTTTTAGAAAAGGCAGAGGAACCAGATATCAAATTCCCAACATCCACTGGGTCATCGAAAAAACAAGAGAATTGCAGAGAAACATCTATTTCTGCGTTATTGACTATGCCAAAGCCTTTGACTGTGTGGATCACAATAAACTGTAGAAAATTCTGAAAGAAATGGGAATAACAGACCACCTGATCTCTTGAGAAACCTATATGCAGGTCAGGAAGCAACAGTTAGAACTGGACATGGAACAACAGACTGGCTCCAAATAGGAAAAGGAGTACGTCAAGACTGTATATTGTCACTCTGCTTATTTAACTTATATGCAGAGTACATCATGAGAAACCCTGGGCTGGAGGAATCACAAGCTGGAATCAAGATTGCTGGGAGAAATATCAATCACCTCAGATATGCAGATGACACCACCCTTATGGCAGAAAGTAAAGAACTAAAGACTCTGTTGATGAAAGGGAAGGAGGAGAGTGAAAAAGTTGGCTTAAAGCTCAACATTCAGAAAACTAAGATCATGGCATCCGGTCCCATCACTTCATGGCAAATAGATGGGGAAACAGTGGAAACAGTGTCAGACTTTATTTTTTTGAACTCCAAAATCACTGTAGATTGTGACTACAGCCATGAAATTAAAAGATGCTTACTCCTTGGAAGGAAAGTTATGACCAACCTAGATAGCATATTGAAAAGCAGAGACATTGCTTTGCCAAGAAAGGTCCATCTAGTCAAGGCTATGGTTTTTCCAGTAGTCATGTATGGATGTAAGAGTTGGACTATAAAGAAAGCTGAGCACTGAAGAATTGATGCTTTTGAACTGTGGTATTGGAGAAGACTCTTGAGAGTTCCTTCAACTGCAAGGAGATCCAGCCAGTCCATCCTAAAGGAGATCAGTCCTGGGTATTCATTGCATGATTGCTGTTGAAGCTGAAACTCCAATATTTTGCCCACCTGATGCGAAAAGCTGACTCATTTGAAAAGACTCTGATGTTGGAAAAGATTGAGGGCAGGAGGAGAAGGGGACGACAGAAGATGAGATGGTTGGATGGCATTACCAACTCAATAGACATGGTTTGGGTGGTCTCTGGAAGTTGGTGATGAACAGGGAGGCCTGTCTGCTGCGGTTCATGGGTTCGCAAAGAGTCGAACACGATTCAGTGGCTGAACTGAACTGAAAACATTTTTAGAAGCTGCATGGAACACAGTCTTTACTCTTGGTAAGTATTGAAATAATAACCTTTATAAAATTATGACTGTTTCAAAAGTATATTTTTCTCCATTAAGAATCCTTGTGCCTTATTAGTCAGAGGTATTTCTCTTGAAAGCCAGAACTTTGTAAACTGAAACATGTAGAGAATCTAATTGTTATAAATATATAAATCCTAATCCTCAGAATCTATAAATGTTACTTTATATGGAAAAAGGGACTTTGCAGATGTGATTAAATTAATAATAAGGTAAAATAAATAAAAATCTTGGGATGGAGAGAGCATTTATATTAACCCTACATGCCTTAAATATAATTATAGTTGTCCAACAACAAAAAAAGGGAGACGGGGTTTTTTGACTACAGATGATGAGACGGTGATACATGGCAGAAAGATAGGTTGGATTAATGCACATTAAGAAAGTGGGGGCCACAAGCGAAAGACTAATGGCAGCCATAGAAGCCAAGTGTGAAAAACGTAATAACCTCTTACAGCCTCCTCCAGCAAACAGCCTTGCCAACAAGTTGACTTTGGCACAGTGAAACCGATCTTGCATGGACTTTTGACTTCCGGAACTGTAAGAGAATAAAGTTGCATTGTTTTAAGTCACTAAGGTTGTGGTAATTTGTTACAATGACAATAGAAAATTAACATAGGACCATGGAACCCAAGTCTCCTGCATTGCAGGCAGATTTTTTACCATCTGAGCCACCAGAGAAACCCTACCTATTTTCAAGTTAGACTTAAATAATACAGGGCACATATAGGCTGAGAGCTATGGCTTTGATAGTAAGCACTTACTAAAAATGACAGCAAAACATTTACACTTCATCCTGCATGACAGAATTTTGGATATTTGGTGTCTTGTGTGCTCCCTCACAGCACCGAGCCAATCAAGAAAGGACCTTCTCCCTGCATTGATGCAGCAGAGCACACAACAATAAAATAATCACTCAAATGAAATTGAAATGCTGAACTACCAGTATTTCAAGAAAATTACAGAGATCCATTTATTATTTTCATCTGTACATAAATTATGCATGTGTGTGTATGCATACTATCACTTCAGGCATATCTGACTCTTGGCAACCTTGTGGACTATAACTTGCCAGGCTCCTCTGTCCATAGGATTTTTCAGGCGAGAATACTGGAGCAGGTTGCCATGCCTCCTCCAGGGGATCTTCCCCACCCAGGGATCTAACCCTCTTATGTCTCCTGAATTGGCAGATGGGTTCTTTACCACCTAGAAGCCCTAAACTATGCATAACACCAGAAAACAAAGGAAAGTATAAAACATTACATTTCATAAAAAGTGCACAATGGCAAGCATCATTATTGCAGAACTCATGTAAAGCTTTTAATCTAATCAATTAAGTCTTACTTAAAGCATGCTTTCATTCATCCATGGTCAAAGGAGTTGCATTTTTTCAAATAAATGAATATATATTTATATGTTTATATATTTATGAATAAAATTATATATATATATATATAAATATAAACTTTCAAAGAACTGAAAGCTATAGATATTTACTGCCAAATTGGATAAAAATCATGTATTTTTTTCATCTTTACTTTTTACCTCCTCCTTGTTGGAAAAAAGAAAAGTATTAACAAAAGAAAATGACATAAAAAAAAAACAATGACATAAAAAAAAAACAATGACATAAAAAAGTGGGTTTTGGCATAGATTAAATAACCCAAGTGTCAAATCTGCCCCTTTGTTTTGTCTAGGATGTACTATGTCATTTCCCTGAAGAATGAGTCAAACTGAACGAACCCACTTTTATAGTTCTCCTTCTATTTGACAATATTACACCTATCGATTCAGTGGAGAGCAAGATGTGATGGTATGCATAAAAGTTTACAACCTTATAATTTGCAGTAACAAAATGGTTATTAGTGTATACCTTTGCTGAGGAAGTTTAAGTTCACAAATTGCAAAATGTTCTAAGTATCTGAAGAGAGAAAGCATAGGTGAGGAACAAAGGAAAGAAGTAGAAATAGACATTTCCTATCTACTATAAATCTAAAATTAATTCTGTGCTATTTGTGAGCTTTTCAAATCTCTCCAAAAGTGAAAAACCACATATTAGAACTGGGAAATATTATTGCTTTTAATTTTAAATATATATGAACATATAGACTCATCTGGAGAAGGCAATGGCACTCCATGCCAGTACTCTTGCCTGGAAACTCCCATGGACAGAGGAGCCTGGTAGGCTGCAGTCCATGGGGTCACTAAGAGTAGACACAACTGAGCGAATTCATTTTCACTTTTCACTTTCATGCATTGGAGAAGGAAATGGCAACCCACTCCAGTATTCTTGCCTGGAGAATTCCAGGAACAGGGGAGCCTGGTGGGCTGCCGTCTATGGGGTCGCACAGAATCGGACACGACTGAAGCGACTTAGCAGCAGCAGCATCATAGACTAATCAGGGAAAGTGAATTAGGAAATGTGTTCGTAGAAAGCTACCTGTAAGCACTCTGTTTCTAATCAAAAATTACAGGAAGATAATTTGTATTTTCTGTCAACCTAGCTCAGTGTGGCTGGACCTGTCTCAGTGGTGGCAGTCATGTGAGGAGGATGATTTACATACAACATTTACTTCGCCACAAGTTTGGACCCATGCTCTGGTTTTCCTCCAGCTGGACTAGCTCCATGTCCACGTAGGTCTGCCTCTTAATTCTGATATTATGGACCATCTCTGCAGACATCCTGGAATGTGAAGTCAAGTGGGCTTTAGGAAGTATCACTACAAACAAAGCTAGTGAAGTTAATGGAATTCCAGATGAGCTATTTCAAATCCTAAAAGATGATGCTGTGAAAGTGCTGCATTCAATATGCCAGCAAATTTGGAAAACTCAGCAGAGGCCATGGAACTGGAAAAGGTCAGTTTTCATTTCAACCCCAAAGGAAGGCAATGCCAAAGAATACTCAAACTACCAAACAATTGCACTCATCTCACACGCTAGCAATATAATGCTCAAAATTCTCCAAGCCAGGCTTCAGCAATATGTGAACCGTGAACATCCAATGTTCAAGCTGGTTTTAGAAAAGGCAGAGGAAGCAGAGATCAAATTGCCAACATCCGCTGGATCATGGAAAAAGTAAAAGAGTTCCAGGAAAGCATCTATTTCTGCTTTATTGACTATGCCAAAGCCTGTGACATTTGATCACAATAAACTGTGGAAAATTCTGAAAGAGATGGGGATACCAGACCACCTGACCTGTCTTTTGAGAAATGTGTATGCAGGTCAAGAAGCAACAGTTAGAATTGGACATGGAACAACAGACTGGCTCCAAACAGGAAAAGAAGTACATTAAGGCTGTATAATGTCACCCTGTTTATTTAACTTATATGCAGAGTACATCATGAGAACACTGGGATGGAAGAAGCACAAGCTGGAATCAAGATTGCTGGGAGAAATATCAATAACCTCAGATATGCAGATGACACCACCCTTATGGCAGAAAGTGAAGAGGAACTAAACAGCTTCTTTATGAAACTGAAAGAGGAGAGTGAAAAAGTTGGTTTAAAACTCAACAGTAAGAAAACTGAGATCATGGCATCCGGTCCCACCATTTCATGGCAAATAGATGGGGAAACAGTGGCTGACTTTATTGTTTTGGGCTCCAAAATCACTGCAGATGGTGATTGCAGCCATGAAATTAAAAGACGCTTACTCCTTAGAAGGAAAGTTATGACCAACCTAGAGAGCATATTCAAAAGTAGAGACATTACTTTTTCAACAAAGGTCCATCTAGTCAAAGCTGTAGTTTTTCCAGTAGTCATGTATGGATGTGAGAGTTGGACTATAATGAAAGCTGAGCACTGAAGAATTGATGCTTTTGAACTGTGGTGTTGGAGAAGACTCCTGAGTGTCCCTTGGACTGCATGGAGATCCTACCAGTCTATCCTAAAGGAGATCAGTCCTGGGTATTCATTGCATGATTGCTGTTGAAGCTGAAACTCCAATATTTTGTCCACCTGATGTGAAGAGGTGACTCATCTGAAAAGACCCTGATGCTGATAAAGATTGAGGGCAGGAGGAGAAGGGGACGACAGAAGATGAGATGGTTGGAAAGCCTCACCAACTCAATGGACATGAGTTTGGGTAAACACTGGGAGTTGGTGATGGACAGGGAGGCCTGGAGTTCTACGGTCCATGGGGTTGCAATGAGTTGGACATGACTGAGCGACTTAACTGAACTGAACTTCAAGAGTACTTGAGCAAGGGAAGCCAGAGGGACAAGAAGCAGGCATCAACAAGCCTTTCCCCATCTTCTTGCTTCCTAGTGCCTGGGTGGTTTGCAGAGACCCTACTTTACCTTGCACCAAGTCTGAGAAATTTAGCTTCTGAATAAATTATGTCTGCCCTTGGCTGTTGTATCAGCATGGAGCTTGTGGTATGATAACAATTCCTGGTGAATCACAGAAGGATATTCTAGGATTGTCAAGCAGCATCAAATAACCAGATGAATTTCCTGAAGAACAATACCTTAAATTACTAAAATAAATGTTTTCATTTTAGACTTTTCAAAGAAATACTTAGTAGGGGAATGAAAGTATCCTTGGATTTGGGCTGCTAGACACGCACCTCAGTTCATCAAGTCCTTAAATGAAGGCAGAAAATCTATAGATCGTTGTCTGGAAGTATAAGATAAACAAGTAGCAATGAAAATAATACTATAAATCAATTCATGGTTAAACAATAGGCGATTCCAGAATACAGAAAATGAGGCTTCCCTGGTAGTGCTAGTGGTAAAGAATCCACCTGACAATGCAGGAGATGTAAGAGACACAGGTCCTGGGTCAGGAAAATCCCCTAGTGGAGGTCATGGCAACCCACTCCAGTATTTTTGCCTGTAGAATCCCATGGAAAGAGGAGCCTGGTGGACTAGAGTCCATAAAGCCTCAAAGAGTCAGACATGACTAAAGTGACAGCACACACAGAAAATATTGCTCTAAGTTTGAGAATATGAGAGATTAGTTTGGAGTAGGATCTGTTGTAGGCAGAATGATGGCCACCCCCAAAAGTCCAAGTCTTTTTTTTTTTTCTAATTTTATTTTATTTTTAAACTTTACATAATTGTATTAGTTTTGCCAAATATCAAAATGAATCCGCCACAGGTATACATGTGTTCCCCATCCTGAACCCTCCTCCCTCCTCCCTCCCCATACCATCCCTCTGGGTCGTCCCAGTGCACTAGCCCCAAGCATCCAGTATCGTGCATCGAACCTGGACTGGCATCTCATTTCATACATGATATTTTACGTGTTTCAATGCCATTCTCCCAAATCTTCCCACCCTCTCCCTCTCCCATAGAGTCCATAAGACTGTTCTATACATCAGTGCCTCTTTTGCTGTCTCATACACAGGGTTATTGTTACCATCTTTCTAAATTCCATATATATGCATTAGTATACTGTATTGGTGTTTTTCCTTCTGGCTTACTTCACTGTGTATAATAGGCTCCAGTTTCATCCACCTCATTAGAACTGATTCAAATGTTTTATTTTTAATGGCTGAGTAATACTCCATTGTGTATATGTACCACTGCTTTCTTATCCATTCATCTGCTGATGGACATCTAGGTTGCTTCCATGTCCTGGCTATTATAAACAGTGCTGCGATGAACATTGGGGTACACGTGTCTCTTTCCCTTCTGGTTTCCTCAGTGTGTATGCCCAGCAGTGGGATTGCTGGATCATAAGGCAGTTCTATTTCCAGTTTTTTAAGGAATCTCCACACTGTTCTCCATAGTGGCTGTACTAGTTTGCATTCCCACCAACAGTGTAAGAGGGTTCCCTTTTCTCCACACCCTCTCCAGCATTTATTATTTGTAGACTTTTGGATCGCAGCCATTCTGACTGGTGTGAAATGGTACCTCATAGTGGTTTTGATTTGCATTTCTCTGATAATGAGTGATGTTGAGCATCTTTTCATGTGTTTGTTAGCCAACTGTATGTCTTCTTTGGAGAAATGTCTATTTAGTTCTTTGGCCCATTTTTTGATTGGGTCATTTATTTTTCTGGAGTTGAGCTGTAGGAGTTGCTTGTATATTTTTGAGATTAGCTGTTTGTCAGTTGCTTCATTTGCTATTATTTTCTCCCATTCTGAAGGCTGTCTTTTCATCTTGCTAATAGTTTCCTTTGATGTGCAGAAGCTTTTAAGTTTAATTAGGTCCCATTTGTTTATTTTTGCTTTTATTTCCAATATTCTGGGAGGTGGGTCATAGAGGATCCTGCTGTGATGTATGTCAGAGAGTGTTTTGTCTATGTTCTCCATCTTAATTCTAAATATGTAATATGTAATATGTAATTCTAAATATGTAATATGTTATGCCACCTCGCAAAGGGGAATAAAGGCTGCTAATCAGATTTAATACAAGGAATTTACCCTGGTTATCCAAGTGGATGTGATGTATTCATAATGATCAATTAAAGTGAGATTGTGAAATCAGAGGAAGATAGAAGACCCTACATTAAAGATGGAGGGAGGGGCCACAAACAAGGCAGAATGCAGCCCAAGGAGCTAGAAAAGAGAGGACAATAAATTCTCCTCTAGACCTTCCAGAGGAAACACAACCCAATGGACACTTTTTTTTTTTTTTTTTCTTCAGTACACTGAGACCCATTTTAGACTTCCGACCTTCAGAATAGTATGGTGTTAAATTTGTGTTGTTTAAACCACTAAGTTTAAAGTAATTCATTTAACAGCAATGGGAAACTAACACATAGTCCTAGAATAAGTGTATGGGGTATAAATATCCAGTGATATTTGGTTAACCAGAATTTTAGTTGATTATAGGTTTTGTGTAGGGGTGTCCTGAGAAATAAAGCATGTAACATTTTGGTTGAATCCCTTTAAATGCAAAGCTGAAAATCTTAGTTGTCTTTCAGTGGTATGGAGAAGTAGAATGAGCAAGGTAGCTTACTTATGCCATGCTCTGTGGATATGTTTTATTGCAGACCTACTTGTTTTCATACCCCTTCTTTTTTTTCTTGTGCAAACCATCTGATTTTACCTGGACCCTTGTGCTGCAACTTTTGAAATAAGTTTTTTTTCTTTCCCTTGGTCCTCCATGGAAAATATTCCATTTTGATCATCTAGAGGAGGTTAGGAAAGAAGATTGGAAGAAAAAACTATACATAATATTATGTATATGTAGCAATAACCCAACATTTTAGAATCATATACAAATAATAATTATTAATGTATGTGCTTTTTAAAGGCTACTTCTTTCTCTGTATCCTCTAGATTTTGTATGGGTAAACATGGAACTGTTTGGATTTTAATAGAGAATCTTTGCCTATATGTCAAGCTAAAAACAATTCTGTGTCTAAGTTTTGCTTAGGTTTTCTAACATTTGTATAGCTAACAAAAATTTTATTATAACATTTTATAAGAAACAAAATGTTTTTATATGTGTTATCTCATTGAATCCTCAAGGCAATCTGAGAAATTATATATTATTATGTGCCGGGGTCCAGCCCCAGCTGATCCAGGGTATTCGAAGGAGAGATGGCATAGGCGACCTATTTATTTAAATATTTATCAAAGATATAAAGAGTAATAGGATGAGGATAGCTCAGTAGGAAAATTCAGTGGAAAAAAGAGGCTGAGTAGCTTGGTTTACGTGGGAGACCAATAAAACTTCAAGACAAGAAGTTTGCACCACTTACATAGGCCGCAGGCGTCCTTCATTTCTCCCGAAGGAGAGGAGACACTGAGGCTTCCCTGGTCAGATCTTAGAAGACCAGGCATAATTAGCAAGCATGGCGGGTTCCATGCTCCAGATGGAGACTCAGCCAGAATGTGGGAGAGAGAGCGACATGGGGAGACCAAGTTTCGGTGAACAAGGCCCGCACTTTATTTTCCAAGGTAGTTTTTATACCTTAAGTTGTGCATAGAGAATAATGGGGGAAGGGGTGGAGTCATGCAAGGACAGCAGTTCCTGGTCCTAATTGAAGCCAGGCTTTCAAACTTATCATATGCAAAAGTTCAGGTGAATTACATCATCTTCTGGCCAGGAGGCCTGTTAACATTTTGAGAAACTTATCTTTTTCTAAAGGTGATTATTCCAAAGTCAGACACCAGCCTCCAAAAAAGCATTGGACAAAGCTGCATTCCTATAGGGCAAAGGTGAGGTGGGCTCAGTCAAGAAAAGAATTAACTCAAGGGTCCAAGGTTACAAACATTGAGGCTACTACTTACATTTCTATACACCCATTATATCAATCAATACACTGCCAAGGACACAGTAGGTAAGGAATATGGAGACTTAGCAGCAAATATTGGCCCAATAAGTGAAAAAACCCTTCACCAATACAATTTCTAATCAATCTTTTAACTACTCAAAGGAATCTGTGTTTAGACAGTTTAGAACATCTCCTGCCTCTCACAGTTGGGAGGCTCTGAACAATCACATGTGGCCGGAAAAACCTATTCAGGCAGGCTAGAGGATTTCCAAAGGACTTTGTAGGTTAGACACTGTCACACCCAGGAATTAGTAACTGGAGCTGTAAGCTAACTTTTTTTTCAGAGAGAGGTAGTGGGGGACAGCCCCCTGTAAAGTCAGAGGTGTAGGTGAAAGCACAAAGCAGAAAGTAGGCAGACTCTGGTTTTGGGGGTAGATGTTCGAGAATTTCCAGGGGGACTCCTGAGGCTTGATCCCGCCTTTGCGTATGCCGAGCCTCCTTCCTCATGACCTTTGTCATGGGCGGAGTTCCTCACGCTGGCTCCCGGCAGTGATAGAATTCCAGTTGAGCTATTCCAGATCCTGAAAGATGATGCTGTGGAAAGTGCTGCACTCAATATGCAATATGCAATATGCACTCAATATGCAATATGCCGGCTCCCGGCAATTATGATCATGTTCATCAGTTCAGTTCAATCGCTCAGTGTCTCCAACTCTTTGCAACCCCATGGACTGCAGCATGCCAGGCCTCTCTGTCCATCACCAAATCCCAGAGTTTACAGAAACTCATGTCCATTGAGTGGTGATGACATCCAACCATCTCATCCTCTGTCGTTCCCTTCTTTTCTCACCTTCAATCTTTCCCAGCATCAGGGTCTTTTCAAATAACTCAGCTCTTTGTATCAGGTGGCCAAACTATTGGTGTTTCAGCTTCAACATCAGTCCTTCCAATGAACATTCAGGACTGATTTCCTTTCGGTTGGACTGGTTGGAACTCCTTGCAGTCCAAGGGATTCTCAAGAGTCTTCTCCAACACCACATTACAAAAGCATCAATTCTTCAGCGTGCAGCTTTCTTTATACACTAAGGCTAATAGAGTTCTGCCAAGAGAATGCACTAGTCATAGCAAACTCCCTCTTCTAACAATGCAAGAGAAGAGTCTACACATGGACATCACCAGATGCTCAACACTGAAATAAGATTGATTATATTCTTTGCAGCCAAAGATGGAGAAGCTCTATACAGTCAGCAAAAATAAGACCAGGAGCTGACTGTGGCTCAGATCATGAACTCCTTATTGCCAAATGCAGACATAAATTGAAGAAAGTGAGGAAAACCACTGGACCATTCAGGTAAGATCTAAATCAAATCCCTTATGATTATACAGGGGGAGTGAGAAATAGATTTAAGGGACTAGATCTGATAGAGTGCCTGATGAACTATGGACGGAGGTTCATGACATTGTACAGGAGACAGGGATCAATACCATCCCCAAGAAAAAGAAATAAAAAAAAAGGAAAAGGGCTGTCTGAGGAGGCCTTACAAATAGCTATGAAAAGAAGAGAAGCAAAAAGCAAAGGAGAAAAGAAAAAATAAACCCTTTGAATGCAGAGTTCCAAAGAATAGCAAGGAGAGATAAGAAAGCCTTCCTCAGTGATCAGAGCAAATAAATCAAATAAAACAATTGAATGGGAAAGACTAGAGATCTCTTCAAGAAAATTAGAGATACCAAGGGAACATTTCATGCAAAGATGGGCACGATAAATTGTATGGACCTAACAGAAACAGAAGATATTAAGAAGAGATGACAAGAATACACAGAATAACTTTACAAAAAAAGATCTTCATGATCCAGATAACCACGATGGTATGATCACTCACCTAGAGCCAGACATCCTGGAATGCAAATTCAAGTGGGCCTTAGGAAGCATAACTATGAACAAAGCTAGGGAAGGTGATGGAATTCCAGTTGAGCTATTTCAAATCCTAAAAGATGATGCTGTGAAAGTGCTGCATTCAATATGCCAGCAAATTTGGAAAGCTCAGCAATGGCTACAGGAATGGAAAAGGTCTATTTTCATTCCAATCCCAAAGAAAGGCAATGGCAAAGAATGTTCAAACTACCAAACAATTGCACTCATCTCACATACTAGCAAAGTAATGCTCAAAATTCTCCAAGCCAGGCTTCAATAGTATGTGAACCATGAACTTACAGATGTTCAAGCTGGTTTTAGAAAAGACAGAGGAACCAGAGATCAAATTGCCAACATGCACTGGATCATTGAAAAAGCAAGAGTTACAGAAAAAAAATCTACTTCTGCTTTATTGACTACTCCAAAGCCTTTACTTTGTGGATCACAACAAACTGTGGAAAATTCTGAAAGAGATGGGAATACCAGACCACCTTACCTGCCTGTTGGGAAATCTTTATGCAGGTCAAGAAGCAACAGCTAGAACTGGACATAGAAGAACAGAGTGGTTCCAAATTGGGAAAGGAGTACTTCAAGTTTGTATATTGCCAACCTGCTTATTTAACTTATATGCAGAGCACATCATGAAAAATTCTAGGATGGATGAAGCACAAGCTAGAATCCAGATTGCCAGGAGAAGTATCAATAACTTCAGCTATGCAGATGACACCACCCTTCTGCAGGAAGGGAAGAAGAACTAAAGAACCTCTTTATGAAAGTGAAAGAGGAGAGTGAAAAAATTGGCTTAAAGCTCAACATTCAAAAAATGAAGATCATGACATATTGTTTCATCATTTCATGGCAATTAGATGGGGAAACTAGAAACAGTGACAGACTTTATTTTGGGGGCTCCAAAATCACTGCAGATGGTGATTGCAGCCATGAAATTAAGAGAAAATTAACTTGCTCCTTGGAAGAAAAGCTATGACCAACCTAGACAGCATATTTAAAAGCAGAGACATTACTTTGCTGACAAAGGTCCATCTAGTCAAAGCTGTGGTTTTTCCAGTAGCCATGTATGGATGAGAGAATTGGAGTGTAAAGAAAGCTGACCGCTGAAGAATTGATGCTTTTGAACTGTGGTGTTGGAGAAGACTCTTGAGAGTCCCTTGGACTGCAAGGAGTTCCAACTAGTCCATCCTAAAGGAAATCAGTACTGAATATTCATTGGATGGACTGATGTTGAAGCTGAAACTCCAATACTTTGGACACTTGATGCAAAGAACTGACTCATTGGAAAAGACCCTGATGCTGGAAAAGATTGAAGGTGGGAGGAGAAGAGCACGGCAGAATATGAGATGGTTGAATGGATGACATCCAGAATATGGATGACATCACCAACTCTGTAGACACGAGTTGGAGCAAGCTCTGGGAGTTGGTGATGGACAGGAAAGCTTGGCATGCTGTAGTCCATTGGGTCGCAAATAGTGGGCCATGACTAGTGACTAAACTGAACTGATATATATAATTATATAGATATATATCTGTATAATTATACTCCTGTAAAAAAAACAAAACAAAACACTTATTTCACAGTAGTTGTCAGTACATGAACAACTTTTGAAAAACAATTTTTGGATGAATCATGATTTTACATAATATGCATAAAATTCAGTATGTTGAATGTCAGGGAATATTTCTAATCAAAATAAAATTTAGCCTATTTCTGTCTCTCATGGAGTACAGTGAGGTACTGCTTGTCTTGAGAAGTTAAGTTCATTTTCAATTATTTCAAATAACATACACTCAAGTGCTTTTTAAAAGAGAAGTTTCAAGATTCAGTCACTGTGGTGTATGTGTTTGGGCTTGGTTGAGCAATCTTATAATTCTGTAAATCTGTAAAATAATTATATATTTAAATGATTTTTCCTGTGATAAGTCTGCATAGTTTTCATCAATTCATTAGAGAGAATGTAACCAAAAATATAAATTTAGGAAGTAGTGTTTCACTTGGCAATTAAGCCCATAACAACTTTACAGGGAATTGGGATCTCTGTATATTAGATTTGGAGAAAAGAGAAGGAAAAGGAGGAAGGAGGAAAGAAAAAAAGAGAGAAGTAGGAGGGAAGAACTTTGATTGACACTATAATAGAATGAGAAAATAACTTTCCAAATAATTTAATTACTTCATTATTAAATCACTTATTGATGTAACATTTTGTAAGACATTTTGTTTTAAAATTCCTTCAGTGTAAAGTGTGTGAAACTATAATTTCAACAATATTTCTAATATGCATTAAGCCTGAAAATGTTGCAACCTACAGTTAACCACTTTTTGATTTATGTGTTTAATATAGTATGGCTTAGCATGCAGTATTATGATGAGATAACCAGACCTAATTTAGGTGAGATATATGAGAGAACATTCTATTCTGAGTCAAATACCAAAGACTAATTTCTTGGAGTAGGAAGCTCAGAGGAATTTAAATAATCAGGACTTGGAAATGAATATAAAATAAGAAAAATCACATTATCAATACATAAATATTTTGCATACACATGAAGTTAAAATTAAACTGTACTACAATCATGAAACTGAACTAATCTGCTATACATGAAAAATAATAGATTTTTTATTTACTAGAATAAAGCATTATTATTCAAATGCTACTATTAAAAACAGTAGATGTATGACTTCTGGTTTTAGTTTGAGGAGTCCTTTTTTTTTTTTCCCTTTTCTTCATACTAAATTTTTCCTCTTTACTATTAAAATCATATTCTGAATATCTTGCAGTTCACATTTCTGACAAGTTTGGGGAATAAAGTAGGCTATAAATCACTGCTATGCAAAACATTTTTTCTTAATTTAATTTTCTTCTTCTTAGAACCCATTTGTAATTAGATTAGTGGACTATTGTGCTCTGGAATAAGTACATGACCATACTGCTTAGCCCAAATTGTCTTGACAACAAATTTGTAGAAATAGGACACAGTTAAATTGTGTTTATTCGAACACCAGATGCTTGAATCTTGGAATATCAACTACCCTCCAGTCATTTCCTAAGTCATTTGAGCATGTTCACAGGAAATTCATCATCATTTCCCCACAAAGAGGTGGCTTAAGCTAAGTGGTAGACATTCTGTGCTTTATTCATTTTACCACATGAGTCTCTGAGATATGGATGCTCTCTTCTGGTTACTCTTAGAAATAACATTCAGAATCTGCAACATGACACTTAGTAGTCAAAGCCTCAGGACAGCATGTAACCTTTGATCTCTAAGGCTCTCACTGACATCACAGAACTAAAAGACAATTCTGTATCTTCTTAAATATACGAACTTGAAAACGGTTACTGAATAGCATTTATTTTTATAGCTCTTTGGGGAGTACCATCAGTTTAATTATGCATGATCTCTACAGATGTCTGCACTATAATGTTGAAGTCTCTAATACTTTTTTAGAAAGTTCATGTAAAGGAAATTTACATGAATATGTTCCAGAATCCATGAATATGTTAGTTTTCTAATTTAGAGAAGGTGGAAACTTAAAATCTTACCATTTTGATATTTTCTGATATGGTGGTAGTAGTGGTTTAGTTGCTAAGTTGTGTCCAACTCTTATGACCTTATGAACTGTAGCCTGTCATGCTCCTCTGTCCTCCAGGCAAGAATACTGGAGTGGGTTGCCATTTCCTTCTCCAGATCTTCTCCTTCTCCAGGGTGTGGAGATCTTCCAGACCCAGGGATTGAACCTGGGTCTCCTGCATTGCAGGCAGATTCTTTACCGACTCAGCTACAAGGAAAGCCCTTGATATGGTGCATATAGTATAACCTTATAAATATTACAAATGAATCGTAAACTAAAATTAGCTTTAAATAAAATACTTAAATATTTACAAAATTTAAGGTTACATATGAGTCACCATTTATGATTGCTGGGTCTACTGGATTTAAGTGTTAATATTAGTAATATATGCATGGAAGTGTTAACTTAGTTTTAAAACAACATAATTGTTTAGAAATATATGTTGAGGAAAGAATTAACTGTATATTCTTAGCACACACACATTAGTGTTATTTGCTTAGTTATGTCTGATTCTTTGTGGACTATAACCATGGACTATAATTCCCCAGGCTCCTCTGTCTATAGAATTCTTTCCAAGAATACTGGAGTGGGTTGCCATTTCCTTCTCCAGGGGATCTTCCTAATCTAGGGACTGAAGCCAAGTCTCCTGTATTGCAGGTGGATTCTTTACTGTCTGAGCCACCAGGGAAACCCATATATGATTTCTTACATAATAATTATTCTATTTAATAGATGTCTTATTAAAGTATTATTAAAATGAGCTCAGAGAATATACATTTATACTTATTGTATCTCTATTATGACCACTTCAATATTAAATTAGGAGATTATTTAAATTCTTAATTGGAACTCATCGGAAGAATGGTCCAGGTTTACTTTTCCTGATATCCTATAATATTTTATACTTCATAGTGAAATATATTAACAAATGTGGTTCCTTTCTGGTATCCAAGCTCTGATACAGATTTCAATCTCTCTAAAAATTACTAAAAATAAAATTACCTTTAATATGTTTTTCCTTAGCTACTCATACTTAATTCTGATCCTAATGGTGATTACACAGTCTGTGTAGAAAATAAAAATACTACTAAAGTTATATTTTTCTTCAATAGGATATGTCAAAAGTTTTGGCAGGTGAATGTCTTGTATAAAATGCTTTCTGAGGTTATTTGGAAAAAATATCATATTTCCTCTCTCAGACTGGCACTGGGAAAAAGACATTTGTGCTGATTGTTACCCAAATAATAATCTTTGTACTGTCTCCACTTCTTCAGTGTCTTTACTCAAAAACATTTCTATGCCTTTTTTATTTTTTGCCACAACTGATACCCCATTGTTAAGCATGTATTTAGCAATAGTAACTCTTATTAAAGCTTTTGCTTTACTTTCAGTGTTGTGATTGGAATATAATACTGTAGATCTCCTTGAAAACAGCTTCACTATTTTCATTCTTTTCCCTGAAAAGTAAAAAGTGGCACTATATCATAATTCCAGAAAAAATGATGTTATATTCTTTTAGGCAAATTATCATATTGGCAAAATGAAACATAAAACAAACTTGCATTTATTTGTTTTTTTAACTTTTCCAGATTAAATATTTCAAAGTATATGCTATCAAATCAAGCTATATCACCATTTTTCATATTCACTAAAGGGAATATAAAGAATGGGAAACATGATAATGGCTTGGATTGAAAGTAAAAATGAAACACTAATACAGAATTGAGGCTTTCTGAATAGTTATAATTGAAGTTCATTATGTAGGACATGTATCTGGAAGAGATCAACTAGGTTTTCTGACTCACTAAGTTTGTTTAATGAAAATAGGAAGAATGAATTTTGGGGAAAAGTCAAGAATTGTTTTTCCTTCATTACATATGCCCATCAATGTGGCCTAAAAATGTTTATCTTCCACACTGGTAGCAAAACTAATCTCCCACACTCTGATGGAATTTTTATCTCATTGCTTTTTTTTAATTGGCAGTGAAGCACTGAAAATGTAGAATTGAACACTAGTACAATCTGTCCTTTAATGAGGTTTTTGCCCTTTTCTTCTGATATTGTTTTTCTGAACCAAAGTGTCTCTTGACAACTTAATAACCATAGCACTATCATTGATTTTGTTTCTGATCAATAGCATATGTTTTCTAATTCAAAAATATATCAGTACTTTCATTGTTCTTCAAATTCAAAATGGTTATTTAATTACTTTTGCCACCTTTATTACAAGATAAAGATGTTGCTTTCAACTAACTTTACACACTAGTACAAAAAAAATTTAGATGTAAAAGACAACATGATTTTCTTGTACCATGAAAATATCAAGATCTAAATCTTTTTACTTCTCTTTTTAAATTGGTGACACTTAAGACAATCTTCCTTTGTAATCAAACAGATACAGAGTTTTCCTCTTAAAAATACATCAGAATGAGCAAATCAAAGAGTGCAAGAAACTAAAAGCAAAGTTGAAGAATGGTAAGTCAAAATATGCCTTGCCAAAGAAGATGCTCTCCATAATAATTAAGTTACAATATCCAAATATCCTTAATAAACCCCCATACTTCCATAATTTCTTTATTTCTACTGGTTCCTACTATTCTTTTCTACGATACCATTCTTACGTTCTAGAGTTTGGTCTTCATGCATCTTGTTGTCAAGTTTGGTCTTCATGCATCTTGCTGTCATCCATGGCCATTGACTTGGTTATTCTCTTTCAGTTCAGTTCAGTTCAGTTCAGTCACTCAGTCATGTCTGACTCTTTGCGACCCCATGAATTGCAGCACACCAGGCCTCCCTGTCCATCACCAACTCCAAGACTTCACTCAGACTCACTTCCATCGAGTCAGTGATGCCATCCAGCCATCTCATCCTCTGTCGTCCCCTTCTCCTCCTGCCCCCAATCCCTCCCAGCATCAGAGTCTTTTCCAATGAGTCAACTCTTCGCATGAGGTGGCTAAAGTACTGGAGTTTCAGCTTTAGCATCATTCCTTCCAAAAGAAATCCCAGGGCTGATCTTCTTCAGAATGGACTGGTTGGATCTCTTTGCAGTCCAAGGGACTCTCAAGAGTCTTATCCAACACCACAGTTCAAAAGAATCAATTCTTCCATGCTCAGCCTTCTTCACAGTCCAATTCTCACATCCATACATGACCACTGGAAAAACCATAGCCTTGGCTAGATGTACCTTTGTTGGCAAAGAAATGTCTCTGGTTTTGAATATGCTATCTAGGTTGGTCATAACTTTTCTTCCAAGGAGTAAGCGTCTTTTAATTTCATGGCTGCAGTCACCATCTGCAGTGATTTTGGAGCCCCAAAAAATAAAGTCTGACACTGTTTCCCCATCTATTTCCCATGAAGTGATGGGACCAGATGCCATGATCTTAGTTTTCTGAATGTTGAGCTTTAAGCCAACTTTTTCACTCTCCTCTTTCACTTTCATCAAGAGGCTTTTTAGTTCCTCTTCACTTTCTGCCATAATGGTGGTGTCATCTGCATATCTGAGGTTATTGATATTTCTTCCGGCAATCTTGCTTTCAGCCTGTGCTTCTTCCAGTCCAGTGTTTCTCATGATGTACTCTGCATACAAGTTAAATAAGCAGGGTGACAATATACAGCCTTGACATACTCCTTTTCCTATTTGGAACCAGTTTGTTGTTCCGTGTCCAGTATTCTCCTTAACTCCATGTAAAAACAGAATCTGCTATTTCCTTGGTATTTCCATAGTTATCGTCCCTCCAGGCTTCTGCTCTTTGTTTTACAAGTCTGTAACATTGAACATATTTCTTATTTTTGGCCTCTTTCCCTGCTCACTTACCTTTCCCTTGCATACTTGTGCTGGGGGAAAAGGTATCGGGTGTGGCAGAGATTGATGTAGTGCTGAAAACTGAATTAAGAAGAAACACAACCCTCTATCAAGCTAAAATTGTGTCTAAACTATAACAACACATATGTTTATTTTTAATATATTTTTTGAAATGTAATTCTACGTCCAAATCTGATATTGAAAGGGTCTATATGGTCATTATACATTTTAGGCTATGTTATACTTTTTGTGATTTATCTACAGTATTACTCTAGATGATCAAGAGACATTTTTTTTTTTTTTTTTTTAATATCATCAAATGTTAGACTTCCCTACTGGCTCAGATGGTAAAGCATCTGCCTACAATGTGGGAGACCCAGGTTCAATCCCTGGGTTGGGAAGATCTCCTGGAGAAGGAAATGGCAACCCACTCCAGTATTTTTGCCTGGAAAATCCCAAGGACAGAGGAGCCTGTAGGCTACAGTCCACGGGGTCACAAAGAGTTGGACACGACTGAGAGACTTCATTTCAAATGTTTAAAAGATATTATACATTAATAAAGAAGTATCTTGAAAAACAGCTGTTCCAGCCAGAATTCTTTTGGTTGCAAGCAACAGAAATCCAAATAAACTGAAGCAGAAAATGGCATTCTTTGGAAAGATCCTGTGATGACTCACAGAGTTAATGTAAGATAAACAGGAATTATCTAGTACTGTCAAGATTCTCCACTCCCTGCCCTGCAACCTTTTTCGTCTTTTCTCTGCTTGGCTAAATCCTTTCATATGGCAGTTGAACTTTCTCTTTCTCTCTCTCTGTCTCTAAACTCTATTATATTGCATTCTAGGGAAGGTCTGTGATTGGCCTGGATTCAGTAATAGGTCTGTCTGTGAATTATTTTTTCTGACTATAGGCATGAATGAAATGTTTAGCCAGGTCTGGGATATTGATTCAACCCTATAACTAGATTGTCTGAGCATTACAACTGGAAGTTCTTCAGAAAAGTATAAAGTAGAAGGAAAATACTTTTTTTTTTTTTTTTCCAGAGAAAAGAGAAGTATCTATTACCATTAAAAAGTTTAAAGACCAAATTGTGGAAAGATCAAACCAAACTCAGGAAATCTTAATATTATAATAGTTCATACTTTATGAACTATTTATTTTTTTTAGTAGGCAATTACTGGTTACGTTAGAAAATGAGATTAAGAAAAAGCAGAAAGCAAATAAAGAAGATGAGTGATAAAATTGTTCTTACTATCTTATGCATTCATTAGGTTGGATATAACTCTGTAAAGATATGCGATAGAATTGCTTCTCTATAGACATTTTCTTGCCTATAGCACATAAGACTTCAAACATATTTCACTTCAAGTTATCAAAACAAGAAGGATAACAAAATGATATATCAAATTATCTGCCAAAATCTCAATGTTTCTGTGTTGAAACTTCACAGCTCACCCCCTTGCTCATCCAGTCTGTTGAGTATCAGGAACACTAGAGCATGACTTCAGTCATTTTGTGAAAATTACTACAAATGCTAAGTGTTGATGAGATACACTTTGGATATTTGTATAGACTGGCTGCCCATCTTGAATTCTATTTGAGACTTAGATTGGTTCCTGTAACTCAAAATTATGGTTGGAGAATGAATAAAACAAACAAAAACCCTTCCATTTACCTATTTGTATGACTCTAGTGATTCTTATTTAAAAGACTATAGTTTAAAATAGAAGTATCTATTGGTGATATCAGTTTATACATTCAATCATTATAAGTGATTTTTTCTTGTTCATAATAAGCAAAGTATATAGACAAATATGAAATTAAAATTTAAAATCAGACTACTAGCTTAGTTTGCTGCTGCCTAGTCACTTCAGTTATGTCCAGCTCTGTGCCAGCCCTATGGACTGTAACCCGCCAGGCTCCTCCGTCCATGGAATTCTCCAGACAAGAATACTGGAGTGAGTTTCCATGCCCTCCTCCGGGGGATATTCTCAACCCAGGGATCGAACCTGGGTCTCCTACACTGCAGGCAGATTCTTTACTACTGAGCCGCCAGAGAAGCCCCAAGTTTAGTTTGGCCCAGTATAAATTGTGATACATCATCACATTCAACATACTGTGGTTTTGTAAGACTGAAAGAAATAAAATCCATGATTTCCTCATTGTATATACATGATATTTCTTATTTAAATACAGTCAGATTTCTCTTCAAGATATTGAAATGATACTTGATAAATCTTGGGGATACTTGATAAATCATTCGGGGATCAGAAACAAGCTCATTTTGTCCTTTTTGTACAATTTATGAAGTCTAATATTAATTTAGAATTTGTTTAGCTTCACGATATCTTGTATGGGGGGAAGCAAAACAATTTGCTAATGTTTGTGAAAAGTTTCTCATTTACTTATTAAATTTTCACAAATATGCAGGAGGGGTAGTATTTGTAGTAATGCTACACTGCCATCTTGTGGAATGACTGGATGTAAACCAGTTAATTAAACATCCCTGGCCTGATTCCAGCTCTAGGGCTCAAATAATTCTCTTGAAGATTTACTTAAGAGCTGTTACGTAGGTAATTCATCAGTGCATAAATGGTTACATTGTGGTAACAGATTATATCAGTTGTAAGTGAATTCTTTTATGGAATTAGTCAAATATAACCAATTTCTTTTTAGAAAGATTTTATTTAATTATTACATTCTGTGAAGTACATTTTAGTCAGAGAACCGAAAATATCAGAATTCAAGTTCTGCATCCACAAATAATAGCTATTTAATCTCCTTTGACCTCAGTTTTTCAGCCACTAAATCAAAGTTATGCTTTTGTTTTCTAAAGAACATCAATACTATCATTCATTGTGTGTATAATTCCACATTTATTAATTGTGTCATGAATATACATTCTGTGAAGTAGCCTTTGACATTTTTTTAAGTACAAACCATTTGCCAGGCAATGTAATTTATGCATTGAAGTTAGTAATCTGAAAAAGAAATCTAGATACTATCTCTGCTTATGATGTCTATCATTTAATAAAAAGTTAATCAAATTTAATTGTAATAAAAGATCCTTATTTGGGAAAAGTTTAATCCTCTAAGTTAGAAGCATAATTTAATTATATACTTCAAAATTCAATAGCATTATAATACTTTTTATTAAAAATCATAAAAGGCAATTATGTAAGGTATTAGATAATTTATTTTAGTAAATCTTATAAGTATTGCTGTTTCATTTCATAAAAGCTTTTAAAAATTTGAAATAATGTAACTATTCTAAATAAAAGAAAATAATGATCTTTATAAAGTTCAACTTTTCACAAATTTTTATTACAATACAAACATGCCTCTATATTTGCTTAGGGAAGGCAAATACTGAATTAAATTTAGACTCTTTCTAAATCCTAAACTTTTCAAGTTTTATTAATAAAACATTTACATAGAAATTCATAAAATATTTCTATTTATGCTTTTACAAACGGAACATATTACAAAATATATAATTATACTTTAGCTCATTTATAAAACCTGATTTAGAAGAATCACTAAAATTTTTCTAATTAAATCTTAATAGAATTACTTCCAAAATATTATAATATCATAAACTAATGACAGCCTTTTATATGTGTATAAGTGTATGTGTGAGTTTGTGAGTATATGTGTGTATATAATGTATGCTTACTATACATAGGGTATTTCTAAGTACTATTAGCTCAAATTTCTACCCCTTTTATGCAAGCTACTGAAGTCCTTAGGCATTTATTTTTATTTCTCTACTGAATAATTGCACAATATTATGATGGCACATATGTGGCAGACGTGCCATCACTTCTGTTTCCCACCCTCCTGGTTGAAATCAATAATTAATCATGTTATTTTTTCTTGTTAATTATCACATGCCTTTTCACTTCTCCCAACTGAGTATAAGACAGCCTCTAGCAATTGGTCAGAAGGGGCACACAAAATAAAACCCATTAGCTAAATCTAATAATTGTGTTCAATATTGAAAGAGCAATTTTATTAATCTATCCCACTTATTCTTATTGCATGGATATTATAAAGAATTATTCTTATCTACATGTATTATCTTATCTGTATGCATTATTGTCCCTATGGATTATTTATTTGCATGTAAAGAATGTCATAGTTTTACCAAACTTAACTGAGCAAAAGAAAATATATATTTATATAAATATATTTATATATTTTATGTATTTATAAATATATACTATAAATACTTTTATATCTTTACAATATTTTTAAATATATATTTTTATATATTTATAAAAATATAAAGAGGGGGAATATTAAACCAAAAAAAACCTAGAAATGATTGAAATTCTAGATTTATTGGAGTGCCTTGGGGAAAATATCTCATTTACTTGTCAATAAATTTATGGAAATATTTTAATAAAGTGAAACAATTATATACACATATCCAATTATTTTGATAATTTGTGATTTTTTAGTAGATGTTTCAAAGTTGCCTAACTATCCAAAAGCATATGCCTCAGTGTTTTCCTTTAGTTCACTATGCATTTACACACTTAAAAAATTAGTTACTATCATCTATGCCCTATGCAAAGTTTTTGATCATAGATATATAATGGTGAGCAAGATAAATATAGTCCCTGCTCTCATAGTGATTAAAGTTCAGTTAAGAAGACAATTTAAAAAGTATAATAAGTGCAGTGATAGGGGAAATGCAGGATAAATGACATGGTAAACACAATAGGACCTACTCTAGCCTGGAAGGATAAGGAAAGCACCCTGGAAAAAATGGTCATCAATTTGTCCCTGAATGATGCTTAAGAGTTATCCAGGCTAAGAAGAGACATGCGGGCATATTGTAAACAAAGCTATTGACAAATACAAAGACTTGGAGGCCAAGAAGAATAAGGTAGATTCAAAAATTAAAAGGCAAATATTGCTGGAGATTAGAGTGGAGAGGTGATACAGCAAGAGATGAATCTGGAGACACAGACAAGAGACGATAGAAAATAGTCTTGGAAGTTACAATAAAGAGTTTGAACATTATTCACAAGGACTTGAAGGCACTGAAGGTAAATAGCAAGTAATGTGATTCATTCTTCATTTTGGAGAAATCACTCAGTCTCGTTAGTAATTATACAGAATATGAGAAAACAGGAGGAAGGCAAAACAAGTAGAGATGGCAAAAAGTCCAGGCAGATGATTACGGTGGCCTAGACTCAGACAATTGTGGTGGATATAGAGAAAAGTAATCCTAAAGAAAATCAGTCCTGAATATTCAGTGGAAGGATGATAATGAAGCTGAAACTCCAATACTTTGGCCAGCTGATGCGAAGAACTGACTCATTTGAAAAGAATCATTATATAAAAAATAAATTAAATTGCAGGAGTGGCTATAATTGCCTAAGTGTGAAGCAGGCCTAATAAAGAGTGTTAAAATATAGTGCCAAAGAGGCATGAGAAAAAGTGAAAATGTAAAGTATAATAGAAGACTCTACATCCAAAAAAAAAGAGAGAGAGAAAGAAAGGGATATAGATTTAAGTGTATGTTAAATGGAATAGTGGGAAGCTGAGATAAATGACTAGAAATACTCATATGTAAATATCCATATTTAGTAGCCTACAAACAAAAGTAAAATTACCACTCAACAACATTGCTTTTTAAAGTACCAAGTATAAAATGAGGGAGAGAATCATATGAATTTCTGGGAAGAACTTTCCAAAGAAAGCAAATATCAAGGGTGAAAGTGAAGTGAAAGTGAAAGTCACTCAGTGGTGTCCGACTCTTTGCAACCCCATGGACTGTAGTCCATGGAATTCTCCAGGCCAGAATACTATAGTGGGTAGCCTTTCTCTTATCCAGGGCATCTTTCCAAACCAGGGATTGAACCTAGGTCTCCCGCATTGCAGGCTGATTCTTCACCAGCTGAGCCACAAAGGAAGCCCCATGTATAAAATAAATCCAGGCAATTAAATATTTGGTGAAATTAAAATATACAATAAATTCAAAATTCATGTATAACACTGCTGCTGCTAAGTTGTTTCAGTCATGTCTGACTCTGTGTGACCCCGCAGACGGCAGCCCACCAGGCTCTGCCGTCCCTGGGACTCTCCAGGCAAGAACATTGGAGTGGGTTGCCATTTAGTTTATTCAAATTCTTGTCCTAGCAGAAACTGGATCATGATAACTGAGCACTGAATTCACAATATATTGCAGAAAATCTGGAAAGCTATATATTTTCTCTTTTAACAATATTTCTGAATCTCTTCTGATTAGAATCGGGATATATTAATGTTCAGAATCTATCCATCAATCATTTGCCTAAAATAAATATGTAATATCAAGGTTTGAAAATAAGCTGTCTTAAAAATGTAGAAAAAAGGATCTAGAAATATTTCTAAACAGGAATAGCATGGAAGATTGTTTCAGTTTAGCTAGAAAATGCAATAGAACAAAAATGTATGGAAACATAATAAAGGTACCTAAACTTCTTTCCTTTATGGTTTATATCTTCATTTGAGCATAGAGATCATGAAATATTATTCCAACCAAGAAAGTAAGCTCACAGCATCTCATAGTTCCTTCCCTCATATTCTTTGTCAGTCAAGATCCTAATTAATGTACCTCAGTGTTCTCATTCTCAAAGCAGATCTTTTGTCTGCCTGAGAGCTTTGCTATCATGTGGAAAATCCTCTGTTCCTGTTTTGTCACCTGACTGAGACCCGTAGTCATAAGTACCTTTCCCAGTGCCATCCAACTCTGTCAGTGCTGTGAAATCTACTATTTTTTTTTTCTTAAAACTTTTGGTGAATTCCAGATTTTCTGATCTGATGCCAAGGAAATATGCCAGATGGGAGAAGGCTGGGAAGAAAGCATAATCAATGATGTAGAAGTTGCTGTGTAATATCTAAAATATACTTTTAATCTGTAGACCAAATGGGCATTTTTGAAATCACTGTAGAGACTGACTTACCCACAGCTTTGCTATTGTCACTATTTACAACTCTGATAGTGTCAAGGGGCAATAGATACATTCACCGACATCCAGAAGCAATAATAAAATTAGCTGGAAACTGGTTAACATAAAATCCCATATTTTTTGTATTGGTTTATCCTAAAAAGTGAAAGATTTCATCATTATTTTAAAGTGTCATAAAGTATAAGTTGGGATATCTTTGAGGGTAAAAAGCAAAACAGTTTTTCAAAGAAAAACATTTTTCTCCCAGGGGCATATTTTAAAATGGTAAAGATAGAGAAAATGAATGGCAGTAAAGTGTCATTTTATGACTTGCATTCACTAATTTAAATTAGTGACTTACAGATGTATATTTAAACATCTAGTCAATAAACACATTTTGTTAAGCAATGGGTAGAAGAAACTATTATTTTCTTATTCAAGGTATTGCCTCAACATTCATATTGAGAGTTAATTCACTGTGAAAATTAAACAAAGTAAAATAGAAGAAAGCCAGTGTTCATTAAATTACATCAAAGGCCAGCTTTATGATTCCTAATCTTTTAGAATTTTACTGGTTCTTATGAGTACTTTTCTCTAAACTTTTTCTTAAAGAAATAAAACCTTTAAAATACAGTTGGAGGCCCCTGACTTTCTACAGCTTTTTACACCAAGGTGGTCATTACCTAAAATTCTTTGCTTCTTTCATACAAGATTTTATTATAAATGTATAAATCCATAAACTATATAGTTTTTATTTTCATCTTTGAATATTTATCTACAGTAATTTGTGTGTGTGTATATATATATATATATATATATATATATACATATATATGTATGTTTGTTAGGTACTTAGAATAGGAAAAAGGAGTCCAAAATGGTGGTGGCTAGAAAACAAAGAAAGGGAAAAGCCCATGAAAAAGGAACAAAAGAAAATCTGCAGACCAGTATGAGAACTTCAGCTGAAACAAACATCCCCCCCGGCTAGCCCAGTGTGTGTAGGGCAGGCTCAGGGAGGAGGAGACAAAACTTATAAAAAGAGGGCGCCAAGAAGGAGTGAGGCCTCTTCTTTGGGGTCGGCCCCCGCTCACACCTCGAGGATGTACTATCCTTTGCTGAATAAAACTCTGAGCTGTAACCAAGCTGTAACACTGGCCCGCTGTTTCAAATCTTTGCTGCAGTGAGACAGAACTGAGGAAATTACACACTTCCCTGACATATCCATTTGTATTTTATATATATCTGTATATATCCATCTATAAATTCTTATTTTGGCATGACTGGAAATGGCACCCCACTGCAGTGTCCTTTCCTGGAGAATCCCAGGGACGGGGGGACCTGGTGGACTGCAGTCCATGGGGTCATGAAGAGTCGGACATGACTGAATGACTTGACTTTCACTTTTCACTTTCCTGCATTGGAGAAGGAAATGGCACCCCACTCCAGTGTTCTTGTCTGGAAAATCCCAGGGACAGGGGAACCTGGTGGGCTGCCATCTATGGGGTCGCCCAGAGTCACGACTGAAGCGACTTAGCAGCAGCAGCACAAGTTTTAATTATCTTTAACACATTCATATTAATGTACTTAATTCTGGTTTACTTTATAAAGTTACAAAGTGTCATGGTGCGTTTTTCTTTTGGGTGGACTTTGGGAAAGTTTCCACTAGGCTGACATCACAAGCATGCTGCATTCAACAGTCATTTACATGACTCCTTTGCACATAGGTTTGAGATTTTCTGTGGTTTATACCTACTATGTGTGAAATTGTTAGAGTACTAAATATATGCATGTTGAACTTTACTACATTTTGACACATTTCTCTCAAAAGTACCAATCTATATTTCAACCTGAGGTCTGTGAGAGTTTTCAGAGGGTGGAAAATTAATGTGTCAATACATACATGTGTTAGGATTTCTCAGAACTTTTGTTTTTGAGTCGGTTGTAGTAATTTACAAATTTCAGAAAAGTAATTTTATTTATTATGGAAAAACTTCTTCACTTGATTTCAATCATCATCATCTGTACTTATTTCTGATTTTTGTTTGTTCATTGTTTTCAGTTTAATATACAGTAAACATTTTTTCCATGGTTGTTCTTGTAGCTCAGTTATTAATGCTTGCTGATAAAATGGTGTCAGTATTTTAATTATGCAACATTTCAAGCCTAAAGGGAAGTACAGAAAATGAAAAGAAATGATCTATAATTTAAATTAATAAATACTGCATTTAAATAAAAATAACAGTTTATAAGGAAGAAATTATTTTTATATTTCCTTCATGTCATTTTCTAAGGGAGTAGGTTTACTCATAGAATTGATATCCTGTTATACCCTTCCTTAAGTGTGTATCTTAAGTGTGATCTTTCTTTATCACTCAACATTATTCTTTTGAGATCAATCTGTAATGAAAATGCAAATCCAGCTTATTAATTTCAACTGTTAAATATTATTTCCTTGTGTGACTATATTAGCATTTTCTTATCCATTTCTCTGCTGCTAAGCTGCTAAGTCGCTTCAGTCGTGTCCGACTCTGTGTGGCCCCATAGATGGCAGCCCACCAGGCGCCCCCGTCCCTGGGATTCTCCAGGCAAGAACACTGGAGTGGGTTGCCATTGCCTTCTCCAGTGCATGGAAGTAAAAAGTGAAAGTGAAGTCGCTCAGTCGTGTGCAACTCTTCGCGACCCCATAGACTGCAGCCTACCAGGCTCCTCCGTCCATGGGATTTTCCAGGCAAGAGTACTGGAGTGGGGTGCCATGGCCTTCTCCGATTCATTTCTCTACTGATGGATAATGAGAAGTTCCAGGGTGTATAACCCTGAATTAACCCATATTCATCCTGCAATGACAGAGTTTTAGCAAGGTTCTCTGATGATCTCTTTCCCTGGGTAACCACGCCCAGCTGTTCAGCTACACTAAGTGCTGGCTGATTGCTTTATTGTTTTTAACAATATCCTGGGGCGTAAATTGTTCCACAGACCAATTTAATCAAATTCAAGTGCTTGGAAAAGGGCCATTTCCTTTGTTAAAGCTTGAGGTTTGTTCTGTTCCCCAAAAGCAACCTTCTGCTTGTCTCTTGGTTCTTCTGGCCAACTATTTGGTCTATATTTCTCCAGTGAATCTGCCAATCTCGTCCCCGTTGCCTTTCAACACAATCTATACTATTTCTGAGAATACTCTTGGTCTTGAAATTCACACTCAGCTGCAAAGGAAGTCAGTTCTTAAGCAGAAATTTGGAGCACTCTGTTGTATTCCTGCTCCTTCCCAGAGCAAATCTCTGAACAACAGCTCAGTGTTCAGTGTTGGCTCAACATCAGTGTTGGGGCCAGGGGCAATATATCTTGACTTAACTAGTTGAGCACTTGGTTGCTGCTGCTGCTGCTAAGTCGCTTCAGTAGTGTCTGACTCTGTGCGACCCCATGGACTGCAGCCTACCAGGCTTCTCCGTCCATGGGATTCCCCAGGCAAGAACACTGGAGTGGGTTGCCATTTCCTTCTCCAATGTATGAAAGTGGAAAGTGAAAGTCAAGTCGCTCAGTCGTGTCTGACTCTTAGCAAACCCATGGACTGCAGCCTACCAGGCTCCTCCATCCATGGGATTTTCTGGGCAACGGTACTGGAGTGGGGTGCCATTGCACTTGGTAGGGACGGACAATAGCTCAAGTTCTCCTTGGGTTGCCTTTTCTTGTGTAGAACATTCTACCCCATGAGCTGTGAAAAGATGATCTGGGCTTCAGTGTTCAGAAGCACTGCACCCCATGAGTGTGTTTAGGTGAAAGGGAGCCTTCTTGTTCACACTCACTTGGAACTTAGTTTCAGCAAGCAACTAGGAGATGGGGGCAGGGTCAAAAATGCTGACATCCTTTTTCTTCCAGGATGATAACCCTCCAACTCAGAGTAGAGGGTAAAGAAGCAGGGTTCTTGACTATAATAATGTGAGCAGAGTTTCCATATCACTGAGTTGGAACGAGGAGGAACAGAGCAGGTTCAGAGACCATAAACTCTTTATTTCATTAAATAATTTTATTTAGATTTCATCAAACAGATATTTTTCATTTATTGTTTGCCCTTAGGACTATTTTCAGAGACATTAAATGTGTATGTTTAAGGATAAATTTCACCAGTTTTGCTGGAGGTGCATAGGTCTACAGAGCTCCTCATACTGTCATCTTGGAAGAAGTGAAACTTCTGCCTTATTAGCTTTTAGGTAGAATCTCACAGCTCTGATGCATAGTGTTTTAATTGTTGTTTACTTATACATGTATTTATAATTGCCACATTATTCATTCTATTCCCAAAAAACCATTGAAAAGTCTATGTTTTGTTTTATTGTCTTATTTAATGGAGATGAGTTTTACAGAGTTATTTGTCATTTTCCATCACAGAATAGTCTCATAATTGAATCCTCAATTATTTGGGAGACCATTTATATTATTTTATTTTCCCCTTACAGTCCAGTTTCAAATGTGTATTTCTTCTATACCATAAACACTCATGTTAATAGATTTGATACAATTTTACTACTGATATAAACTCATCCTTATAAAACCTATATGTGACATATTGAATGCATGAGTTTTTATTTTTTAAATTGTATCATATTATAAATCTCACTTTGTTT
Source organism: Bos mutus (assembly GCF_027580195.1). NCBI lineage: Eukaryota > Metazoa > Chordata > Mammalia > Artiodactyla > Bovidae > Bos > Bos mutus. Next base: position 80,479,280 of record NC_091622.1, on the reverse strand, counting down.
CTTGAAATTTTCACTTGAAGTATGTTTTAATATCTACCCATGTGGCTCTATGCAAACTAGTTTTTTCTAAGCAAATATTCCAAATACACTTGTAAAAAACAGTTATTAGCTATTCTCCTAACGATGAACTTTTTAGTTTCCTCCTAACTCTAGATATTTTACTAGAAAGAACATAATGCACACCAAGCAATTTCAAATCTCAGCATATACATGGGGCATAATGAATCCCTTGATTTCTTCAAAATTACTTTTCATCCAAAATACTAGTGATGAGATAAAATTTATATTTTATGGCATGCCTAGAAAATTTTAAACATGGGAAAAAATTATCTACCCTTGGCTTCCTCTTTCTCCTCTACTGTGCATTGTGTATCTGCATGATGCATTGACCTTCCCTATCAATAGACATATCTATTCATTCATAAAGAGTAACATTCTTGTAGAACCGAGATAACTCTTTAAAAGATAACATTCCTTCTTGATCCTCAAAGGGTCACAATAACTCATATTCTGTACTGATAAATCTGAATTATGCAAATTATCTATGCCATTTAATATACAGTTCTCAGTTTCAAAAATCTATTTACCTGTGCTTGGAGCTGTAACAGGTAGAACGGTTCTCAGAACCTTGTCAGAGTTTGCTCCCATGTAATAATCTTTACTTGACACAAATAAAATTCTCCATTTCTTTTTTTAAAAATTTATTTTTAACTGGAGGGTAATTGCTTTATAATGTTGTGTTGGTTTCTGCCATACTTCAACACGAATCAGCCATAGGTATACATATGTCTCCTCCCTCTTGAACCTGCCTCCTATCTCTTGGCCCATCCCACCCCTCTAGGTCATCACAGATCACAGAGCTGAGCTCTTGTGTCAAACAGCAAATTCCCAATGACTATCTCTCTTACATATGGTAATGTATATGTTTCAATGCTACTCTCTCAATTCAACTGATCCTCTTCTTGCCCTGCTGTGTCCACAAGTCTGTTCTCTGTGCCTGTGTCTCTACTGCTGCCTTGCAAAGAGGTTCACCAGTACCGTTTTTCTAGATTCCATATATATGAATTCATATATGATATTTGTTTTTCTCTTTCTGACTTACTTCACTCTGTATAGCAGGCTGTATGTTCATCTACCTCACTAGAACTGACTCAAATTCGTTATTTTTATGGCTGCGTAATATTCCATTTTCTATATGTACCACATCTTATTTATCCATTCCTTTGTTGATAGACATCTAGGTTGCTTCCATGTCCTGGCTATTGTAAACAGCACTGTAATGAACACTGGGATACATGTGTTTTTTAGATTTGTGGTTTTCTCAGAGTATAGGCCCAATAGTAGGATTGCTGGGTCATGTGGTAGTTTTATTCCTAGTTTTTAAAGAAATCTTCATACTGTTCTCCATACTGGCAGTGTCAATTTACATTCCCACAAGGTGATGCTAGTTGTAAAGAATCCACCTTCCAGTGCAGGAGACATAAAAGATGTGGGTTCGATTCAGGTTGGGAAGATCCCCTGAAGGTGGGCATGTAACCAACTTTGGTAATCTTGCCTGGAGAATCCCATGGACACAGGATCCTGGCAAACTATGGTCCATAGGATCACAAAGAGTTGGACATGACTGAGGTGACTTAGAATGTGCAAGAGAGTTCCCTTTTCTCCACATCCTCTTCAACATTTATTGTTTGTAGAATTTTGATGATGGCCATTCTGAGCAGTGTGAGGTGAAATCTACGTGTAGTTTTGATTTATATTTCTCTATGAATAAGCATGGATGTGAGAGTTGGACTGTGAAGAAGGCTGAGCGCTGAAGAATTGATGCTTTTGAACTGTGGTGTTGGAGAAGACTCTTGAGAGTCCCTTGGACTGCAAGGAGATCCAACCAGTCCATTCTGAAGGAGATCAGCCCTGGGATTTCTTTGGAAGGAATGATGCTAAAGCTGAAACTCCAGTACTTTGGCCACCTTATGTGAAGAGTTGACTCATTGGAAAAGACTCTGATCCTGGGAGGGATTGGAGGCAGGAGGAAAGGGGACAACAGAGGATGAGATGGCTGGATGGCATCACTGACTCGATGGATGTGAGTCTGAGTGAACTCCAGGAGTTGGTGATGGACAGGGAGGCCTGGCATGCTGCGATTCATGGGGTCGCAAAGAGTCAGACAGGACTGAGCGACTGATCTGACCTGATTAATAAGCAATGTTGAGCATTTTTTTTTCATGAGTTTATAAGCCATCTGAATATCTTCTTTGGAGAAATGACTGTTTAGGACTTCTGCCCAGTTTTTGATTGGGTTGTTTGTTTTTTTGATATTGAGCTGCATGAGCTGCTTGCATATTTTGGAGATTAATTCTTTGCCAGTTGCTTCATTTGCAATTCTTTTCTCCCATTTTGAGTATTGTCTTTTCATCTCAATTATGGTTTCTTTTCTTATGCAAAAGCTTTTAAATTTAATCAGATTCCATTTGCTTATTTTTGCTTTTATTTCCATTATTCTAGGAGGTGGGTCAAAGAGGGTCTTGCTGTGATTTATGTCAAAGAGTGTTTTGCCTGTTTTTCTCTAAGAGTTTTATATTTTCTGATCTTACATTTAAGTCTTTAAGTTTCAGTTTATTTTTAGTTTATTTCATATTTCACCAAGAGGTGTTCTAATTTCATTCTTTAACACATAGCTGTCCAGTTTCCACAGCACTAATTATTGAAGAAACAATCTTTTCTCCATTGTATAGTCTTTCCTCCTTTGTCAAAGATAAGTTGCCCACAAGTGCATGAATTTATCTCTGGGCTTTCTATCTTGTTCCATTGGTCTATATTTTTGGTTTTGTGCCCGTACCATACTGACTTGATGACTGTAGCTTCATAGTATAATCTGAAAATAGGAAGATTGATTCCTCTGGCTCCATTTTTCTTTCTCCAGATTGCTTTGGCTATTCAGGGTCTTCTGTGATTCTATATGAGTTGTGAGATTTTTTTGTTTTATTTCTGTGAAAAATGCCATTAGTAACTTGATAGAGATTGCACTGAATCTGTAGATCACTTTGTGTAGTAAAGTTATTTTCATAATATTATTCTTCCAATCCTAGGACACATTATTATCTCTCCCCATACGTTTATGTTATCTTTTATTTCTTTCACCTGTGCCTTATATTTTTATGAATACAGCTCTTTTGCCTCTTTCAGTTAAGTTCAGTTCAGTTGCTCAGTAGTGTCTGACTCTTTGTGACCCCATGAGTGGCATCACCCCAGGCCTCCCTGTCCATCACCAACTCCAGAGTTCACTCAAACTCACGTCCATTGAGTAGGTGGTGCAATCCAGCCATCTCATCCTTTGTCGTCCACTTTTCCTCCTGCCTCCAATCCCTCCCAGCATCAGAGTCTTTTCCAATGAGTCAACTCTTCACATGAGGTGGCCAAAGTACTGGAGTTTCAGCTTTAGCATCATTCCTTCCAAAGAACACTCAGGACTGATCTCCTTTAGAATGGCCTGGTTGGATCTCCTTGCAGTCCACGGGGCTCACAAGAGTCTTCTCCAACACCACAGTTCAAAAGCATCAATTCTTTGGTGCTCAGCTTTCTTCACAGTCCAATTCTCACATCCACACATGACCACTGGAAAAACCATAGCCTTAACTAGACGGACCTTTGTTGGCAAAGTAATGTCTCTGCTTTTCAATATGCTATCTATGTTGGTCATAACTTTTCTTCCAAAGAGTAAGTATCTTTTAATTTCATGGCTGCAGTCACCATCTGCAGTGATTTTGGAGCCAAAAAAAGTATAAATTAAACAAGCAGGGTGACAATATACAGCCTTGGTGTACTCCTTTTCCTATTTGGAACCAGTCTGTTGTTCCATGTCCAGTTTTAACTGTTGCTTCCTGACCTGCATACAGGTTTCTCAGGAGGCAGGTCAAGTGGTCTGGTATTCCCATCTCTTTCAGAGTTTTCCAGTTTATTGTGATCCACACAGTCAAAGGCTTTGGCATAGTCAATAAAGCAGAAATAGATATTTTTCTGGAACTCTCTTGCTTTTTCCATGATCCAGTAGATGTTGGCAATTTGATCTCTGGTTCCTCTGCCTTTTCTAAAACCAGCTTGAATATCTGGAAGTTCACAGTTCACGTATTGCTGAATCCTGGCTTGAGAATTTTGAGCATTACTTTACTAGCGTGTGAGATGAGTGCAATTGTGTGGTAGTTTGAGCATTCTTTGGCCTTGCCTTTCTTTGGGATTGGAATGAAAACTGAACTTTTCCAGTTGTCTCTTTAGGTAGGTTTATTCCTAGGTATTTTATTCTTTTTTTGTAGTGGTGAATGGGAAAATTCCTTAATTTCTCCTTTTGATTTTTCATTGTTAGTGTATAGGAATGCAAGCGATTTCTGAGTATTGACCTTGTATCCTGGGACTTCACTAAATTCACTGATTAGCTCTAGTAATTTTCTGATAGAATCTTTAGGGATATTTATGTATGGTATCATATCTTCTGAAAATAGTGAGAGTTTTACTTCTTTTCCAATCTGGATTCCTTTCATTTCTTTTTCCTCTCTAATTGCCATGGCTGCTGCTGCAAACTATGTTGAATAATAATGATGAGATTGGACACCCTTGTCTTATCTTGGAAGAAACATTTTCAGTTTTGCTATTAAAATTCTCCATTTCTTTATTAGATCACCTTATTAATATTTCACTGATGCTGATCACACTGCAAACTTTTTTATACTTGGTCTAGGCTGATGGAAAGAAATGTTCTTTGTTGTAAATTCTGAGTTAGGGAGCACTGGAATTTTTTTGATGGTGCTCATTGCTGGAATTAAAAGCAAGTTTCATGCCTTACAGTGAGCATTGGAAATCCAGATTCCTACTCCTAGATACTATTTTTACCTGAAAGTTTCATAGGAGACCACAAAGTCAACTCGTCTTAAATCTCTGGCTTTATTTGGTCTCTTAACTTGGTAATTGAGGCTATTTGTTTCCTTTGAATTAGCTTCTTCTTTAACTGTTATGATTTAACTAGCCTTTCTGTGTGTCACAATGGGATAAGAGTGCTTGTCCATCACCTGTGTTTGTCATGATGCTAAAACTCTAAGCATTGCTTTCCAAAATTGAATTCATATATACAGTTGGTAGTTGAAAATTTGACTAATGAGAACATATGGTACTGTCAGTATAATGATGGCATGCTATTTAGAATAAAGACAATTATCAATCAAATTAATCATTATTCTTTTAAGCAGAATGTGCCCTACATGGCTCAGAACACAATGCATAATGTGCCTCCCGGAGTCATAAAATGTACAACATAGTAAACAATGAAAAGACCTATTGGTAAAGCAGAAATACTCATAAAAAGTAAACATTTTATAGAATCAATTTTTTCCATGATCAGCTGGATAAGAATAAATCAGAGCAATTATTGTATTGTGGCTTAGAGGAAAAATGAGATATGAACAGCATTAACTTTATTCCTGATGTTTATGTCTTATTTTCTTCCCTCCAAAGCAAAATTAGGATGTAAAACATCATTTAAGAAAAAAAAAAAGTTCACAATGTATGCAATGTATCCTAATAAGTTCATTCTTGGTTTTATTATATATTTATTAAAGTACAATTGTTGGTAGATCATTTGGAGAATGAGATGGTGGAGGAAGTGTGGAAATTTGAAAGACTACTGCATTGCTATGCAGCAATTTTCTGAAACTATATTGACAGGAATATGATTACAATAGTTTTATTATTTTTTGCCAATAATTGCTACAAGCAAGGAGAGGTGTGGCTAAAATAGAGGAAAACTAAATGGGGGGTAACATTGTCATTTGACTTTCAGGGCTCTGTCTGGATTTGGTGAGGGTGCAGAAGGAAAACTAAAGATGATTTTTATGTCTATGAGAATGTTTAAGTATTCAATATTATAATATTTCATTTGATTGAAGAATAAAACCTGTTCATTTAGATTTTCAGGTTTCTCTAAACTAAATTAAGAACGTGTATCTTTAAATTTCATTAAAATGATTTGAGGTCTCCAAAGTTCCAAATAAACAAATTAGCAGTTAGAATTTAACCATTTTAGGATGTTTTCATTCAAAATAAAGTTAGATTTGGTCTAGAAGATGTTTCAAAATAGAGAAGTTTAGTTTAACAATGCTAATCATATAAAAAAATAGGTAATATCCTTGGTATATCATGCTTTAGAAAATGAGAGTTCCTGGAATTTCATGAAGTTATATACTCAAATTTTATTTTTGATTGAGGAAACATAATAAACATTAAAATCAAATCAGACAGTTCATCCCTTAAAACTGATCTCATACCAGTAAAAATGTTAAACTACTTATAAAAAGTAAAAGTCAGTTCAGTAACTGTTGTGTCCAACTCTTTGCAACCCCATGGACTGCAGCTTGCCAAGCTTCCCTGTCCATCACAAACTCCTGGAGCTTGCTCAGACTCATGTCCATGGAGTCAGTGATGTCATCCAACCATTGCATCCTCTGTTGTCCCCTTCTCCTCCTGCCTTCAATTTTTCCCAGCATCAGGGACTTTTCTAAGGAGTCAGTTCTTCGCATCAGGTGGCCAAAGTATTGGAGCTTCAACTTTAGCATCAGTCCTTCCAGTGAATATTCAGGACTGTCAGTCCTTCCAGTGAATATTCAGGACTGATTTCCTTTAGGATTGACTGGTTTGATTTCCTAGCAGCCCAAGGAGCTCTCAAGAGTCGTCCCCAACAGCACAGTTCAAAAGCATCAGATCTTTGGTGCTCAGTTTTATTTATAGTTGAACTCACATCCATATATGACTACTGGAAAGACCATAGCTTTGACTAGATGGACATTGTTGATAAAGTAAAAAGAAAAGTAAAAAGAAAAATATACAATTCTCAAAGTTGATTTTTACAATAACACTTTATTTCTGTTATAAATAATCTAAGCAGAAAAAGTGACCAAAATTAACAAAAAAGATGGTGATACTAGAAAAAGTACATATAAAAATCTAACTAAAATATAGCCGTGTGTGTGTGTGTTTGTGTATGACAGGATAAACTGTTGAAATGTAGTGATTTGCTTTTTGCTTTTGACTTTCAAGACCATAGAATAACAGAGTTAGTAGAACTCTTGGAAATGATATGACCTAATCTATAGTCCTGAAGCTCGTTAGTGGCTCAGCTATATTGAATATGTTTGTGTTGCATGTCACCACCTCAAAGACTTTCAGGGATAATATCTTATTATCATAAGAGTCAAAAGATGTTTTATTTTGTTGTTTCTATGTCTAGCTGAAATCTCTCTTTCTTTAACTTGATTTAATTTGGCTTGATTTTTTACAGGATGGGGAGAACTTGTATTTTCCTTTTTTTTTTCCCACAAATGCACAGACACACATTGAGGCAATTGAGCCTGGTTTTAGCTACTTCTTCACTCTCTAGCTACCTCTTTTTCACTTAAAGTAGTGATTTGTTTTTTTTCATTTACCAATATTATTTTGCTAGCTCTTATTGAACTTTTAACGAAGTGTAAGTCACATTCTTTTCCAGTTTTGCTGTATTATACTCATTTTCCCCCTCTATTCATTCTTTATTGTTAATATTTGTCATTTAGAACTGTATCACAGAATCCTACCATCTACCTATTAAACACTCTCAACTTTAACAAATGTTACCTATAAAACTTAAACTTTATGTAAAACTTTGTGTAGATTAGAAAAATATATAATAGTGTCTGAAAGAGAAAAATTCAGTTTAATAATTGCAGGGTTCACCAAGGATGCTGATAATGAATTACAGTCAAAACTATATAAAAATTATAATCAAAGTCTCACTTTTACTCTCCCTGTAGGCAGATATTTTTATTAGTTTTTTATTTTAATTCTCCTAATCTTTCTTCCTGAAAATACAAGCAAATGTGAATATACATTCTTATTTCTCCTTTCTTACACAGAATTGTAATAGCTAATATTTCCTGAATTCTTATTACATGTCTACTCTATTTAACAGATCATCAACTCAAATTTATGAGGTAGGTACTATATTATTCTTATTTATCATGGAAGGAATTGAAGTGCAAAATATTTTAACATTTTGCACAAAATACTACTGTTATGTATGGGAGCTGGGCTTTGAATCTAGAAAGTCTGTCTCCTGGGCTTGAAATCTTAATCTATAAAATCTATAGAAGTCTATTTAAAAATTATAGGAGAATTCCTAGACTGATGTATTTAATCCTAACAGTAGATCTCACGACTTCATCAAAACATGCTCATTGACAGATGAATGAATCAACAGTGAGTTAAAAGTAAGATATTCTTGTTTAAATGCATCTACATACTTTCTAGGTATTTATAAAGCAAATATAGGAGCACAGCACAGACTTTGGCATTTACCCAGATATTGTCACTCTATGACAATGACCAAATTACTTCACTGAACTTAGATTTCTTGATCTCAATAAAGAGGGTACTCATAGCATATGCTCACTTCATAGTGTTGTTGCAAGGCTAAAAGGACATCATATACATATAGTTCTTAGTCCAGGACCTGTCACACTCTAGGTGCTCAATAAATGGCAGTTCAAAGTCTCATTTGTGTTATGGCACACAAAATAATTACAGATTTTTCAGAAAATAAGGGACTAATTATTTCTAATAAATCAAATTACATCACTGATTTAAATCTCTAATGAGGATGATGTATTCACAGATGTATCATCTTTTTGAGCATAATGTCATATTTTTCTGTTCATTTTTAATTGTCACTCACATGGGTTGTTTCAATCTCATGTATATGCCTAAGAAATGTCTTAGTAAAATCTGACATCATTAGATGGAATTGAGGCAATGCATTTTTTTGTTTTGTTTTGTTTTGTTTGTTTGTTTGTTATTTGTCTCCTTCACTGGTCTTAAAGTGAACAATAAGGCATAAACAAGACACTTAAAATAACTAGGGGGAGCTCTCCTGTAACACTTCTGTTCCAAGGAAACTGGCAGACCTATCTTTGACTTTGAGTGTTCTACACTAATTCATGCACATTTTCAGATTGGTCATTCCAAGTGGCTCTCTCTTTAAATTCATAAAGTTTAGCCTTTGACTTGAAATTTGAGAATTAAAATAAAAATATGTGATGGGCTACCTCACGCCCGAGGTCAGGGGGGCGGCCAAGAGGAGCTACCCCACGCCCAAAGTCAGGGCAGAGGCCGAGGTGAACTACCCCACGTCAGAGGTCAGGGGAAGCAGCCAAGAGGAGCAAACAAACATCCAAGGAGCGGCGGTTGCATGGGCCCAGGAGGGCCAAGAGGAGCTACTCAATGTTCAAGGTCAAGAGGGGCGGCTATGAGGAGATACTCCTCATCCAAGGTAAGGAATAGCAGCTGCACTTTGCTGAAGCAGCCATGAAGAGATATGCCATGTCCAAGGTAAGAGAAACCCAAGTAAGATGGTAGGTGTTGCAAGAGGGCATCAGAGGGCAGACACACTGAAACCATAACCACAGAAAATTAGTCAATCTAATCACGGAGACCACAGCCTTGTCTAACTGAATGAAACTAAGCCATGCCATGTGGGACCACCCAAGATGGGCAGGTCATGGTGGAGAGGTCTGACAGAATGTGGTCCACTGGAGAAGGAAATGGCAAACCACTTCAATATTCTTGCTGTGAGAACCACATGAACAGTATGAAAAGGCAAAATGATAGGATACTGAAAGAAGAACTCCCCAGGTTGGTAGGTGCCCAATATGCTACTGGATATCAGTGGAGAAATAACTCCAAAGAGAATGAAGGGATGGAGCCAAAGCAAAAACAATACCCAGTTGTGGATGTGACTGGTGATAGAAGCAAGGTCCATTGCTGTAAAGAGCAATATTGCATAGGAACCTGGAATGTTAGGTCCATGAATCAAAGCAAATTGGAAGTAGTCAAACAGGAGATGGCAAGACTGAACGTTGACATTCTAGGAATCAGTGAACTAAAATGGACTGGAATGGGTGAATTTAACTCCGATGAGCATTATATCTACTACTGTGGGCAGTAATCCCTTAGAAGAAATGGAGTAGCCATCATGGTCAACAAAAGAGTCTGAAAGGCAGTACTTGGATGCAATATCAAAAACAACAGAAGGATCTCTGTTCGTTTCCAAGGCAAATCATTCAATATCACAGTAATCCAAGTCTATGTCCCAACCAGTAATGCTGAAGAAGCTGAAGCTGAATGGTTTCTATCAGGAAGCAACAGTTAGAACTGGACATGTAACAACAGACTGGTTCCAAATAGGAAAAGGAGTACATCAAGGCTGTATATTGTCACCCTGCTTATTTAACTTATATGCAGAGCACATCATGAGAAACTCTGGACTGGAAGAAACACAAGCTGGAATCAAGATTGCCAGGAGAAATATCAATAACCTCAGATATGCAGATGACACCACCCTTATGGCAGAAAGTGAAGAGGAACTAAAAAGCCTCTTGATGAAAGTGAAAGTGGAGAGTGAAAAAGTTGGCTTAAAGCTCAACATTCAGAAAATGAAGATCATGGCATCCGGTCCCATCACTTCTTGGGAAATGGATGGGGAAACAGTGGAAACAGTGACAGACTTTATTTTTTTGGGCTCCAAAATCACTGCAGATGGTGACTGCAGCTATGAAATTAAAAGACGCTTACTCCTTGGAAGGAAAGTTATGACCAACCTAGATAACATATTCAAAAGCAGAGACATTACTTTGCCAACAAAGGTCCGTCTAGTCAAGGCTATGGTTATTCCAGTGGTCATGTATGGATGTGAGAGTTGGACTGTGAAGAAAGCTGAGTGCCGAAGAATTGATGCTTTTGAACTGTGGTGTTGGAGAAGACTCTTGAGAGTCCCTTGGACTGCAAGGAGATCCAACCAGTCCATTCTGAAGGAGATCAACCCTGGGTGTTCTTTGGAAGGAATAATGCTAAAGCTGAAACTCCAGTACTTTGGCCACCTCATGCGAAGAGTTGACTCATTGGAAAAGACTCTGATGCTGGGAGGGATTGGGGGCAAGAGTCGAAGGGGACGCCAGAGGATGAGATGGCTGGATGGTATCACTGACTCGATGGATGTGAGTCTGAATGAACTCTGGGAATTGGTGATTTACAGGGAGGCCTGGTGTGCTGCGATTCATGGGGTCGCAAAAAGTCAGACACTACTGAGCGACTGAACTGAATTGAACTGATGAAGACCTACAAGACCTTTTAGAACTAACACCCCAAAAAGAGGTCTTTTCATTATAGGGGACTGGGATGCAAAAGTAGGCAGTCAAGAAACATCTGGAGTAACCGTCAAATTAGGCCTTGGAATACAGAATGAAGCAGGGCAAAGGCTAATAGAGTTTTGCCAAGAGAACGCACTGGTTTTAGCAAACACCCTCTTCCAACAACACAAGAGAAGACTCTATACATAGACATCACCAGATGGTCAACATTGAAATCAGATTGATTATATTCTTTGCAGCCAAAGATGGAGAAGCTCTATACAGTCAGCAAAAACAAGACCAGGAGCTGACTGTGGCTCAGATCATGAACTCCTTGTTACCAGATTCAGACTTAAATTGAAGAAAGTAGGGAAAACCCCTATACCATTCAGGTATGAACTAAATCAAATGTCTTATGATCATACAGTGGAAGTGAGAAATAGATTTAAGGGACTAGATCTGATAGACAGAGTGCCTGATGAACTATGGACTGAATTTGTGACATTGTACAGAAGACAGGGATTAAGACCATCCCCATGGAAAAGTAATGCAAAAAAGCAAAATGGCTGTCTGGGGAGGCCTTACAAATAGCTGTGAAAAGAAGAGAAGTGAAAAGCAAAGGAGAAAAGGAAAGATATAAGCCTCTGAATGCAGAGTTTCAAAGAATAGCAAGAAGAGGTAAGAAAGCCTTCCTCAGCGATCAATGCGAAGAAATACAGGAAAACAACAGAATGGGAATGACTAAAGATCTTTTCAAGAAAATTAGAGATATCAAGGTAACATTTCATGCAAAGATGGGCTCGATAAAGGACAGAAATGGTATGGACCTAATAGAAGCAGAAGATATTAAGAAGAGATGGCAAGAATACACAGAAGAACTGTACCAAAAAAAGATTTTTATGACCAAGATGATCATGATGGTGTGATCACTCACCTAGAGCCAGACATCCTGGAATGTGAAGCCAAGTGGGCTTAGAAAGCACCACTAAGTACAAAGCTAGTGGAGGTGATGGAATTCCAGTTGAGCTATTTCAAATCCTGGAAGATGATGTTGTGAAAGTGCTGCACTCAATATGCCAGCAAATTTGGAAAACTCAGCAGTGGCCACAGGACTGGAAAATGACAGTTTTCATTCCAATCCCAAGGAAAGGCAATGGCAAAGAATGCTCAAACTACAGCACAATTGCACTCATCTCACATGCTAGTAAAGTAATGCTCAAAATTCTCCAAGCCAGGCTTCAGCAATAAGTGAACCATGAACTTCCAGATGTTCAAGCTGGTTTTAGAAAAGGCAGAAGAACCAGAGATCAAATTGCCAACATCTGCTGGATCATGAAAAAAGCAAGAGAGTTCCAGAAAAACATCTATTTCTGCTTTATTGACTATGCCAAAGCCTTTGACTGTGTGGATCACAATAAACTGTGGAAAATTCTGAAAGAGATGGGAATACCAGACCACCTGACCTGCCTCCTGAGAAACCTGTATGCAGGTCAGGAAGCAACAGTTAGAACTGGACATGGACTAATAGTCTGGTTCCAAATAGGGAAAGGAGTACTTTAAGGCTGTATATTGTCACCCTGCTTATTTAACTTATATGCAGAGTACATCATGAGAAATGCTGGGCTTGAAGAAGCACAAGCTGGAATCAAGATTTCCAGGAGAAATATCAATATCCTCAGATATGCAGATGACACAACCCTTATGGCAGAAAGTGAAGAGGAACTCAAAAGCCTCTTAATGAAAGTGAAAGGAGAGTGAAAAAGTTGGCTTAAAGCTCAACATTCAGAAAATGAAGATCTTGGCATCTGGTCCCATCACTTCATAGGAAATGGGGAAACAGTGGAAACAGTGACTGATTTTAATTTTTGGGGTTCCCAAATCACTGCAGATGGTGATTACAGCCATGAAATTCAAAGACACTTACTCCTTGGAAGGAAAGTTATGACCAACCTAGATAGCATATTGAAAAGCAGAGATATTACTTTGCCAACAACGTTCCATGTAGTCAAGGCTATGGTTTTTCCAGTGGTCATGTATGGATGTCAGATTTGGACTGTGAAGAAAGCTGAGCGCCAAAGAGCTGATGCTTTTGAACTGTGGTGTTGGAGAAGACTCTTAAGATTCCCGTGGACTGCAAGGAGATCCAACCAGTTCATTGTAAAGAAAATCAGTCCTGGGTGTTCTTTGGAAGGAATGATGCTAAAGCTGAAACTCCAATACTTTGACTACCTCATGCAAAGAGTTGACTCATTGGAAAAACTCTGATGCTGGGAGGGATTGGGGACAAAAGGAGAAGGGGATGACAAAGGATGAGATGGCTGGATGGCATCATCGACTCAACAGATATGAGTTTGAGTGAACTCTAGGAGTTGGTGATGGGCAGGGAAGCCTGGCGTGCTGCAATTCATGGGGTCGCAAAGAGTCGAACACGACTGAGTGACTGAACTGAACTGATGTAGTATAAGGAATTGTTTACATTTGTGAACTTCTTGAGAAGAGAAATGCTATCTTTGTTTTTTTTTTTTTTTTCCCAACTCTGGTACATAATAAATAAAAAATAAAACTCATTGAAAGGGCTATTCAAAAATTTTTAAATTAAAACAGTTTTTAAAGTATAGTTGGGTACTGTGAATAATGAAATTAGGTTTTTCTACTTCTTATAATAATCTTTGGAAGCAACTAAAAATGAAATCTTCTGTTTGAGTATCTGCTATGTGACTATCATAAACAACAGTTTTACTTCCTATGGTGAATGTCAGAAATTCACATTCTAACTTAAACATACATACATACTATGGCACTAGAATTTGTATTTCCTTAAAAGAAAGAAATACTATAAATGGAAGAGTTACATATGTAGTCAGGCATTTATTCCAGAATATCATGAAACAATATATTAGTTATAGGAACATTTATTCTTTTCTCTTTTCCTAAATCTTAATTAAAAAAAAAAAAAACTTACACAAGTATCCCTACTAAAGAAGACCATAAATCTATCTCTAAGTCTTAATAGATTTAAGCTATTCAGTTATCTATATAAAATTCAATATCTATAATAAAAAGAATCTAAAAATAAATTAATATATAATTTTGGGAAATTGATAACATCACAGAATTAGGTCCATTATTATTGGATTGAATTTCTACCATAAGGGTGTAAGAAAATTCACCTTGTAAATTTTTACCAATTTTTTTTCTAAATTAGTCTCCCTCAATCTCTCTTTTTCTCTTTCTATTTTTGTTATCCCAGAATCATAAACTATCTGCCAACAATTAATTGCACTTAATGTGAAAGCAAGTGAGTAACTGGTGATCATCAGTAATCAAAGCTAAGCTCAGATATGTACTTTAAAGAAAAAGCAGCACTGTATGTGTCATCGTAGTTGTCTTTTCCTTGGCTTATGAGTGATTTTTCATGGAGTGTGGGGGTCACAATATAATTAGTTGGTTTTTCTACCATGTGAACCTTAGTAATATGCTATTTAGAGGCAAGATGGTAGGTAGAAAGCATAAAATATTTTGATATGAAAGCAAGTTTCATCCATCTGTGAGAAAAACAAATGATTTATGAGGCTTGTCTCCATATAATTAAAAACAACACACAGACCTTCTGGTGTTTTGGAAGACATGATGATGGGTAACTCATAGAACTGTGAGGCTGTATTGAGTTAAAGTAAGTAAAGAAATTAGCAAGGTGCCTGGTGTATGTAACATAAGTTTATAAGAACAAGTGTAGATGCTTATTGCTATTGCTTTGTTTTGCTTTTACTGTTTCACTGATTTTTTTCTTTTGACTTTCACGTCAGTCCACTACTACTTCTTGGTTATTAACTTGTAAGACTTGAAGTGGCCTAGTCTTCAGGCCAAGGACTTAACCATCCCACTAAACCACTGACCACATCCCGTGGTTGCTGTACAGCTGAATCTCAGGCTATTAGTTATTCCAGGTAAAATAAATGACAAGATGCACTGCTCAAAGTTCTGCCCACTGGGAGGATTCCTGTCGCCACTGTCCTTCAGGGAAGGAGTGAGCCCCGTGGACATTTGGGCCATTTCTTCATGGTTTACTGCTGCTATTTTTACTTCATTTCCCCACATGCCTCTATGGGTTTATTAGGGAGTTTTCTACAATAAGCTGACTAAGAGAGAGAGAACAGGCCTAGTTTACAGATTTTTCTTATACAGGCACCACCTAAAAGTGGACAGCTGCAGCACTACTGCTCTGATACGAGATATCCATGAAGAACAGAAATCCTTCCAGTGAGCTAATTTGTTTCTTCAGGGTCTGCTGGAGCCGAACCATGAAATTACCCCTTCCACTTGATGATGGAGTGCTGCTAGGCACCAGTCTTATGGGTTGGAAAGTCAGATAACATCCAGTGCATAGTGGACAGCTCAGGCTACTTGGTAACTTGATGGCTCACGGTTCCCGTAAAGAGACTATCCATATGCAGAGGATGGCAGGGGTTTCCTCTGAAATCCTAAGAGCCGAAGATATGATTCACATATAAGAGTCTTCCAAAGGCTAAAAACTGCATCTCTCTGTCACTGACACTTCAGGCACCATTGTATCTGATGAATAGTATGGTCAAAGTGGAAGCTTCCCTTGTCATTCAGTCAGTAAAGAATTCGCCTGCAATGCAGGAATCTTCCTCCAATGCAGGAAATGCAGGTTGGATCCCTGGGTTGGGAAGATTCCCTGGAGAAGGAAATGGCAACCCACTCCAGTATTCTTGCCTGGGAAATCTCATGGACAGAGGAGCCTAGCCGGCTTGTAGTCCATGGGGTCGCAAGAGTCAGACATGACTTAGCAACTAAACCACCACCACCATGGCCAAAGTAGAGGAGAAACTTGATTAGCACACAGGGTCCATTGCTGAGCCTTCTATTGTTCTGCTGTTGCTGCTGCTGCTAAGTCGCTTCAGTTGTGTCTGACTCTGTGCGACCCCATAGATGGCCTCACTGAATATGAGCAGCATTTTGAGTCCCTTGATACTGACAATAATGCAACTGCACGAGAAACATGTTGCCTCCAAATTTCCAAAAAGACACCTTAAGTGCCATGCCTCTCTTTTGAATTTAAGAGGGACCACACACAACAAAATATACTTCACCTTAGAACAGATGTCTCAATATGCTTCCTACCCCTGGAACCCTGGAGATTTCACTGAGGTTGAAAGGCCCCTAGATTTTTGTCAGATTCACTTAACCATCCTCTGATACCCAAAAGCTTTCCAAATAAGTCTAAGGTAGTTGTTACTTTCTGCTCACTGGGTTCAATCAGCATAATGCCACAAATGAAGTGTAATGGATCAGTGTGATGTCTTGTGGAAGGGAAAGGCAATTAAGGTTCCCGCAGACTAGATTATGACAGAGGGCTTGAAATTTGATATATCCCTGAAGTACGTCTGTGAAGTTGTATTGCTAGGGTTGTCATCTGAAAGTAAATTACTTCTGGTGGTTTTACTGACAGATATCAAGATAAAAGCGTTTGCCAGATAAATTGCTGCATATCAGGTACCAGAGTATGTGCTAAATTTCTCAAGTAATGAAACTGCATCTGGTATAGCACTTGCAATTAGAGTCACCACACAGTTACCTACACGGTAACTCACAATCACTTCCAGGGGCTTCCCTGGTGGCTCAGATGATAAAGAATCCACCCCAATGCAGGGGACCCGGTTCAATTCCCGAGTCTTGAATATCCCCTGGAGAAGGGAATGGCAACCTACTCCAGTATTCTTGCCCAGAGAATTCCATGGACTGAGGAGCCTGGTGGGCTACAGCCCATGGGATCACAAAGAACTGGACACAACTGAGTGACTAACACTTTCACACTGCACTTGAAAGCTCTGTTTGCAGCACAGGCAGATAGGTGAATTGAATGGGGATATGGTGGGAATCATGGCTCTACATCCTGAGATGTAGAGACCTACATAAGATCTTTACGGTGGTACTTTATCTCTGTAATCTCTCCAGGAATTGAGTATTATTTTTGGTTTACTATTATTCCAGGGAGAGGCAGTTCTATCTGCTTCTATTTGAACTTTTCTACCATAATAGATCCAACTCCACAGGTCAGGGAATCAGTGTGGGGATTGCACCAGTTGCAGGCTAAGTTATTCCTGTGGTTACCATCTTCTATCCCCAAGTTACAACACTGAGTCCAGAGTCTCTGCTTAGCGGGCCAATACCAATGATTTCAACCACATCCAATTTTATTCCTTCCACTATTATCCATTACTCTTATTTTCCATTCCCACATAAATCTTTCAGATTTCTGTCTATGTAAACTGCAAAACCAATATGGTTTTATTGGAATGTAGAGTAACTAGGACTTAAATATAGTTATAGTCCTAGAAGCAAAGAGAAACGTTGGAGGGAGGTTCTGAGGAAAATCAGTAAGGCCTTGCAAGGAAATTACTCCAGAGGAGGTCATCACAATTTTCTCAAGCAAAGCAGGGTAATTACAGCATTGGCCCTCCAAATGGGGAGGATTGCTTCTACTGTTTAAAATGTTCATCAGAATTTAGGGGTTCAGTATCTCCAGCTTCATCAGAATCTTCTCATATTTCCAGTTTACAATATCCTTTTCCTTTCCAATCCAGTGCCTTACTTTAATAGTAGATACTCTGCAAGGTAGGTAATTGCTTGTACTGCAATTCAGCCATTTGCAGTTTGAGACTCTAGATTTGAGTTTTAGCAGCATTAACTCTGCAACTACAGGAGATAAAGACATTTTTCAGAAGAGACAGAAAACTTTACGTCATTTATGTGATACTTGAGTAGGGAATTAGAAGCCTTGAGCTCATCTTTTACTATACTCATTTTGTTGAGTGCAATTAAGAACAAGTAAACAATTTCATTACACTTGTTTTCACAAAAACATTTTAAGTTTAAAAATATATGGTCACTCATAACGTTGATTCTTATAAGTATTTGATTAGCATATCAGTGCCTTTAAAACTGATTGCATACATGCTCAGTCGTTCAGTTGCGCCTGACTCTTTGTGACCCTATGGACTGTAGCCTGCCAGGTTGCTCTGTCCATGGCATTCTCCAGGCAAGAATAATGGAGTGAGTTTCTATTTCCTTCTCCAGGGGATCATCCTGATCCAGGGATCAAACCTGCTTCTCCTGGGTCTCCAGCATTGGCAGGCAGATTCTTTATCACTGAGCCACTCAAACCAATTAAACAGCACCCAGAACCAACTTAGAAAACACATTCTTAAAATTATGTTTCTCTAGAACCACTTTGACTATAAAAATCTGTTCCCCAAAGAAACGCACGTCTGTGGTATGTGTATAAATTTAATATTGTCTTTCAGTATTGCCCATTTCCATCCTGTTCCCAGGTATGCTTTGCCCTCATGTTCTCTTCTCCTTCCTGTTATGAAACTTAATATCAGGTCTTCCTTTTCAAACATATACAGTTTAAGGTATTGCTATCTACCGATTTAGAGTGAGTTTACTTAAAGCAATGCATCTTCTAGGATTCGGAATTTTATCACGGTTTCTGAAGATTGGGCATTGGGATAGTCCCAGAGCAATACTCTAATACCAAGCAAGTGCCTGTCCATTCTGCTTACTTTAAAGAGAAATGGATACCATGCATCTTAGAATTGGAATTAGAATTAAAACTAAGTTCTAACTTACCTTGGCAAATGAGAATTTATTGCATATTTACATTGTTGTTCTGGATCAAATGTAAAGCTCTAAAAAAAAAAAAAAAAAAGTTTTGTGGAAGATGTATGGCCTGGGGATGAATTGTAAGTGGAAGAGCATAACTTTCTTTACTCATGCTGAACTGAACCTATATATCAACTGATGTGACATTGTGAAATATCAGCTTAATTTGGGGTAAAAGAGCAAATTCAACCGTATTGTTGATGCCTGGGGGATTAATGAACCTACATTTTCATTTTGATCCACTTATTCTGGTCTTAAATTGTGAGACTCAATTACTAGAGATAAATCCTATCTAGTCTCATTGCATAATTGGTTTTTGTAGAGTCCATTATCCTAATAATTATACTCTAATTGGCATAAAATGAAATATTCTGATAAGGAACATCAGGAAATAATAATAGTAATTAATAGTAATTAAATTCCACATAGCCATCAAAGAGCGCAGAGGTTGGAGGTGATTTTAAAAATAAATATATCTAAGACTTATGCAGAAATTATAAACATTTGCTAGGTATCTTATTTGTTAATTTATTTGTACACACTAAAATACTTTAAACTTTACAACAGGTTATTTTCCCCATACACGAAATAATTGAGTGAGTTTAATGACTATACTTAAACTAGAAATGCTGTCTAGCATTTTTATTCATTCATTCAATTCTACACGTCTACCCTATGTAGGACATTGAGTTGAATTCTTATGAAGAAACAAGATATATGATGGTATGAGATTATAAATAATATCAGTGGTATAGCTTGCAAGATGAGGTCTCATGATAGGGTATCTGTAGCAGCCTCTGTTGTGGCCTATGTTGGTGGAAATGGTGGGGATAGGGATTGATTCCTTTCAACTCTTTTGTGCCGAAGTAGAGAGACAACCCAAGAAAGAGAGGAAAACAATAGAATGGGAAAGACTAGAGATCTCTTCAAGAAAATTAGAGATACCAAGGGAATATTTCATGCAAAGATAGACTCAGTAAAGGACAAAAATGGTATGGACCTAACAGAAGCAGAAGATATTAAGAAGAGGTGGCAAGAATACACAGAACTGTACAAAAAAAGATCTTCATGACCCAGATAACCATGATGGTGTGATCACTCACCAGAGAGAGACATCCTGGAATGTGAAGTCAAGTAGGACTTAGGAAGCATCACTACAAACAAAGCTAGAAGAGGTGATAGAATTCCAACTGAGCTATTTCAAATACTGAAAGATGATTCTGTGAAAGTGCTGCACTCAATATGCCAGCACATTTGGAAAACACAGCAGTGGCCACAGGACTGGAAAAGGTTAGTTTTCATTCCAATCCCAAAGAAAGGCAATGCCAAAGAATGCTCAAACTACTGCACAATTGCACTCATCTCACACACTAGCAAAGTAATACGCAAAATTCTCCAAGCCAGGCTTCAACACTATGTGAACCATGAACTTCCAGATGTTCAAGCTGAATTTAGAAAAGGTAGAGGAACCAGATATCAAATTGCCAACATCCATTGGATCATCGAAAAACAAGAGAATTCTGGAAAACATCTATTTCTGCTTTATTGACCATGCCAAAGCCTTTGACTGTGTGGATCAAAACAAACTGTGGAGAATTCTTCAAGAGACAGGAATACCAGACCACATTACCTGCCTCCTGAGAAATCTGTATGCTGGTCAAGAAGCAACAGTTAAAACCAGACATGGAACAACAGAGTTGTTCCAAATTAGGAATGGAGTATGCCAAATCTGTATACTGTCACCATGCTTATTTAGCTTATATGAAGATTATATCATGCAAAATGCTGGGCTGACAAAGCACAAGCTTTGTCATCAAGATTTGAAATCAAGATTGCTGGGAGAAATATCATTAACCTCAGATATGCAAATGACACCACCATTACAGCAGAAAGAAAAGAAGAACTAAAGAACCCCTTGATGAAAGTGAAAGAGGAGAGTGAAAAAGTTGGCTTAAAGCTCAACATTCAGAAAACAAAGATCATGGCATCCAGTTCCATCACTTCATGGCAAATAGATGGGGAAAAAATGGAAACAGTGAGAGACTTTATTTTCCTGGGCTCCAAAATCACTGCAGATGATAACTGCAGCCATGAAATTAAAAGACATTTTCTCCTTGGAAGAAAAGCTATAGCCAAACTAGACAGCATATTATAAAGCTGAGACATTACTTTGCCAACAAAGGTCCATCTAGTCAAAGCTATGGATTTTCCAGTAGTCATGTATGGATATGAGAGTTGGACTATACAGAAAGCTGAGCGCTGAAGAATTGATGCTTTTGAACTGTGGTGTTTGAGAAGACTCTTGAGAGTCCCTTGGACTTCAAGGAGATCCAACCTGTCCATCCTAAAGGAAATCAGTCCTGAATAGTCAGTCATTCGAAGGACTAGTGTTGAAGATGAAACTCCTGTACTTTTGCCACCTGATGCAAAGAACTGACTCATTTGAAAAGACCCTGATGCTGGGAAAGATTGAGGGTGGGAGGAGAAGTGGATGACAGAGGATGAGATGGTTGGATGGCATCAGCCACTCGATATACATGAGCATATACTCAATATACAAGCTCTGGGAGTTGATGATGGACAGGGCAGCCTGGCATGCTGCAGTCCACTGGGTAGCAAAGAGTCGGACATGACTGAGGGACTGAACTGAACTGAGAGAGATAACAATAAAGATGGCATTCCTGTCTCCATTTCCTCTCTTACTCTCTGTTCCCTGAACCCTTTGGGAAACAGTATTACCTGATTAACTTAGAGAGAGAAAACTGAGTTTGCATGGTCAGAGCCTCCTTATTTTCCTTTTAGAATGTTCCTGCCTGCACAGGGCATATTCAGTTCTGCTTCTTCACGCTGCACATTTTTCATGGGAAAAATTCAGCATCTATGGGGAGGGACTTTTAGTTAAAATGCATTTTCCATGGGCAAGCATAAGACTACCTAATTCTGAGTTCAGTTTTATTAAGCCTATTAGGCTATACGCCTAAGCCATGTTCATCAGCAGCCCTATTGCTTGATTTACATTAATGTTTTAATGACTTACTGCTGTGTAAAAAACCAGGCTTCTCTGGTGGCTCAGTGGTGAAGAATCCATTGAGATTCTTTACCACTGCCAATGCAGGAGATGCGGGTTTCATCTCTGTGCTGAGGGGATTCCCTGGAGAAGGAAATGGCAACCCACTCCAGTATTCTTGCCTGGGAAATCCTATGGACAGAGGAGCATTGTAGGCTACAGTTCATGGGGTCACAAAGAATCAAATACAACTCAAAAACTGAGCACACAGGCACATATAACAAACCAGCCTCAAATTTAGTGGATTAAAGCACAAAGTTATTCTTTTTCATAATTAAGTGGATTGATGGGCTTGATTTGATATTTCTGCTGTGGCATACGGTGTAGATAAGGTCATTCATATAAACTACATTCAAGGCAAGTCACATCATCAAGTTCAAAGTCAGCGTGGGAGGGATCATACTTGGGTGTTCGCTGGGGACTAATGTATAATGGTCTACCACGATTGACTTGACCCTTTTGTCTACTTCTCAGTTGGTTCTGAACTTGAGTGAGGAAGAGGGTTACCATTTACTAGAATCCCAAAACACCTTCATTCTTTTTTTAACTTCTTTCTTTCATTGAGACTCATTTTCCCATAAATGTTATCTATTTTCAGCATTTTTTTTTGTTCCAGTTCTATTATCTGAACTTTATATACTGTGTGCTTGCTATGCCTGCTCCTAATTTCAATTCATCTCATATATCTCAGTATTTAGCCAAGTCCATCCTGACATAAGCAAATTATACCCAAATCATAAATAACTGTTTATTTTTACTTTCATGGTGCCTATTCTTTGCACAACAAACAAAAGTTCTATCTCACTGAAGGGTCATTTTTTTATACCAAGTATTTATGATAATTTATTCTTTGTGATTTCCATAGTTTTCATATTTTAAACCTGCTAACACCATCTTATGATTATCTGTGAGACATCAAAAAATGTTTCATGCTTTTGTTCAAGTGTAATCTATCAAGTTCCACTTTAATGTCATCCATCTGGCACACTGCTTTATTCAGAGTCATTTATAAGGACATGAGTAATACAGTGCTAAGGAGTACTAGTTTGTTTGGATTAAGAAGAACAGCTTGAAATGCAAAAAAATAAAATATTTGCCCAAAAGGTGGAGAGTTAACCTTAAAAATACATAAAACAAATGTTACAGCAGACAAAGCAACAGTATTGGATCTCACAAACAGAGGAACCCACTTAGGCATGGACTACTCTAAATAGCAAAGATTTCAAGAAAGGATTTTTTTTTTTGTACAAATTTTTGTGATGATAGCACCTACAGATCATAAGGACAATGAGAATAAACTGGATTTTTCTTGATGTACATTCCAAATATAAACCAAACATGTAGACGTATACACTTAAATGACATTCCAGACACCTAATATGGAATCATATAGCTTTACTATGGAAAAGAAATGCAAAAAAGCAAAATGGCTGTCTGGGGAGGCCTTACAAATAGCTGTGAAAAGAAGAGAAGTGAAAAGCAAAGGAGAAAAGGAAAGATATAAATATCTGAATGCAGAGTTCCAAAGAATAGCAAGAAGGGATAAGAAAGCCTTCTTCAGAGATCAATGCAAAGAAATAGAGGAAAACAACAGAATGGGAAAGACTAGGGATCTCTTCAAGAAAATCAGAGATACCAAAGAAACCTTTCATGCAAAGATGGGCTCGATAAAGGACAGAAATGGTATGGACCTAACAGAAGTAGAAGATATTAAGAAGAGATGGCAAGAATACACAGAACTATACAAAAAAGATCTTCATGACCCAGATAATCACTATGGTGTGATCACTGACCTAGAGCTAGGTATCCTGGAATGTGAAGTCAAGAGGGCTTAGAAAGCATCACTATGGACAAAGCTAGTGGAGGTGATGGAATTCCAGTTGAGCTATTCCAAATCCTGGAAGATGATGCTGTGAAAGTGCTGCACTCAATATGCTAGCAAATTTGGAAAACTCAGCAGTGGCCACAGGACTGGAAAATGTCAGTTTTCATTCCAATCCCAAAGAAAGGCAATGCCAAAGAATGCTCAAACTACCGCACAATTGCACTCATCTCACACACTAGTAAAGTAATGCGCAAAATTCTCCAAGCCAGGCGTTAGCAATATGTGAACTGTGAACTTTCAGATGTTCAAGCTGGTTTTAGAAAAGGTAGAGGAACCAGAGATCAAATTTCCAACATCTGCTGGATCATGGAAAAAGCAAGAGAGTTGGAGAAAAACATCTATTTCTGCTTTATTGACTATGCCAAAGCCTTTGACTGTGTGTATCACAATAAACTGTGGGAAATTCTGAAAGAGATGGGAATACCAGACCACCTGACCTGCCTCTTGAGAAATTTGTATGCAGGTCGGGAAGCAACAGTTAGAATTGGACAGGGAACAACAGACTGGTTCCAAATAGGAAAAGGAGTACGTCAAGGCTGTATATTGTCACCCTGTTTATTCAACGTTTATGCAGAGTACATCATGAGAAATGCTGGACTGGAAGAAACACAAGCTGGAATCAAGATTGCTGGGAGAAATATCAATAACGTCAGATATGCAGATGACACCACCCTTATGGCAGAAAGTGAAGAGGAACTCAAAAGCCTCTTGATGAAGGTGAAAGTGGAGAGTGAAAAAGTTGGCTTAAAGCTCAACATTCAGAAAATGAAGATCATGGCATCCGGTCCCATCACTTCATGGGAAATAGATGGGAAAACAGTGGAAACAGTGTCAGACTTTATTTTGGGGGGCTCCAAAATCACTGCAGATGGTGATTGCAGCCATGAAATTAAAAGATGCTTACTCCTTGGAAGGAAAGTTATGACCAACCTAGGTAGCATATTCAAAAGCAGAGACATTACTTTGCCAACAAAGGTTCATCTAGTCAAGGCTATGGTTTTTCCTGTGGTCATGTATGGATGTGAGAGTTGGACTGTGAAGAAGGCTGAGCGCCGAAGAGCTGATGCTTTTGAACTGTGGTGTTGGAGAAGACTCTTGAGAGTCCCTTGGACTGCAAGGAGATCCAACCAGTCCATTCTGAAGGAGATCAGCCCTGGGATTTCTTTGGAAGGAATGATGCTAAAGCTGAAACTCCAGTACTTTGGCCACCTCATGCAAAGAGTTGACTCATTGGAAAAGACTCCGATGCTGGGAGGGATTGGGGGTAGGAGGAGAAGGGGACGACAGAGGATGAGATGGCTTGATGGTATCACGGACTCGATGGACATGAATCTGCGTGAACTCCGGGAGTTGGTAATGGACAGGGAGGCCTGGCGTGCTGCGATTCATGGGGTCACAAAGAGTCAGACATGACTGAGCTACTGATCTGATCTGATCTGAAGCCTTGATAATAACTATGCATTCATATATTCATATTCTCTTAACTGTTTCCATTCATGTGCTGTGGTGTTTGTCTTTTTCCATTCACGTACTGTGCTGTGCTGCACTTAGTCACTCAGTTGTGTCCAACTCTTTGGGACCCCATGGACTGTGGTCCTCCAGACTCCTTTGTTCATGGGATTCTCCAGGCAAGAGTACTAGAGTGAGTTTTCATGCCTTCCTGCAGGGGATCTTCCCAACCCAGGGATTGAACCCAGGTCTCTTTGCATCACAGGCTGATTTTTTACCATCTTAGCCACCATGGAAGTCCAAGAAAACTGGAGTGGTAGCCTTCTCCAGGGAAACTTCCTGACTCAGGAATTGAACCAGGGTGTCCTGCATTGCAGATAGATTCTTTACCAGCTGAGTTACCAGGGAAGCCCTTCCATTAATGATCATACTACAAATAAGTTATAGATGTTTCACTTTGAGTAATAAGATTGAGTAAAGGTAACTGACTCATAGAGTTCTGAAAACCACAATAAATAATTAATATTTGGAGGCACTGGCTATATATAGTTTGAAGTTAGACTACAAAAATATGACTTTCAAATATTCAAAAATAACAGATTCTTCAAACACTTTAAGAATTACCTTGTGAAAATTTGAAAATTATTATATTATTCTAGAAGAAAGATCTTAAGATCAAAAAACTGTGTGAAACTTTCTAGAATTAAAGAATAAAACCCAATTCTAGACAGGTAGAGAGTTTTTTTTTTTTTCCATTAGAAATGTGTAAATAGATGTAGCAGCTCTTCAGCAACCATAGAGATATCTGTACTGAATGGAATTTGAACTAGCTGAACAATAATGTTCTTTCTAACCAGAAAATTTCACTGATTCTTTCCTAAACTTTATCATGATGGTATTTTTGTGAGTTTACTATAACTACCCAAGTTCAATGGAAATAGAAAACTAATGCTATGTCTAATATTTTAAAGTAAATAACAAAATCCTCTGAATTAAGTTTGGCTCTAATATTATTCAGTGTTGAATGTGGGCATTTCTCTCTGCTTATTCTACAATCTCACTGAGAAATAAATGGCTTACTTTGAAGATTTTAGATATTTTAAATAATATTAATGCACACTAATATTCTTAGCTAATAACTGTATTCCTATCCACCTTCTATGTCTTATAACTCCTACTGATTCAATCAAGACCCAAAGCATAGTCTTCTGCTAATCAGCAGTTACTATTAATAGTTATTCCATCATTTCTGTTCTCCAAACACTATAATAAGAGCTGTAAAATAATTATGTATATTGAGCTCTAATTATTTGCTTATGTTTCTGCTTTTCTACTTAGATTTTGAGTACCATAGGTCAGAATATATATCTATGATTTTTGAACTCCCACTAACTTGCTCAAAGAAACATTTATTTAAGTAGGCATTCATTTGTTTAGTGAATGTTACTTTCACTTTGTACATTTCTTGAAAGGTTTGTGTCCAATAGGCAAAACTATTAAAAATAACACTTAAATTAGTATATTTTCACAATAAAAAAACCAGATGACAATTGTTTGTTATCAGGCCAATATTAATGACTAAAGAATTGATGGATGATTAATTTTCAATATTTAGATACAGTTATGTTTAAGGGCAAGTTAGTTGTGCTTTATTATTTAACAAAATATATTTCAAATAAAACATTTAAATTTCAAACTCCATCTGGCAGAGGCTAGGATCTAACTGTCCAGAAGAGATTACTGAATTTACCTACCAATCTAAATATCTGTGTGGAAATTAATAAGTCACTCCTTTTGAATGCTAGTAGTAGCTGCAAGTAAAATCTTCAAAATGTTAGTAAATGACTTCTAAAAACTAACTTTTTAGGCTATCTTAGCGGCTATATAATTCTCCCAAGCCTTATCCAGGTAAAGCCAACAGGACTTACTCTTACCTAAACATTTCCTTCAATGCTTGGAATTATTTTTTCTCTTATTTTGTTTTCTGTTTCCCACGATTAAATTTTCATTAGAATTAAAACCTGGAGTAAAAAGAAATTTCATTTCAACATGAGCACGTTAGAAATTTGCTACTTAATTTAATAGTCTATATACCAGTCCAGATAAAATCCACAGGACTAAGGGGAATGAGAAAGGCAAAGGACGGCCAATTGATTTGAGTTGGGTTGATGGTCAGCCTGAGGTAGGATATTGTTTATTTTCTGTTACTTCCTTTTGTGATTGTTTCCACATGTGCCTAGAGACTAGCGTTGCTAAAAAATAATTGTTCTTTTCCTGGTAATTCAGTAATATATCAATAATAATTTTGTTTTAGAGGTTTAACACAAAACAAGAAATTTATCAGTGAAAGGTTGTATTTTCTTTCTAAGAACTTTTACAGGACTCATGCCGCGATTTCATGTTGTTTAAAATTTGGGTGTCACACCATTTATTGTTCAAGTGGGGGACTTTTGGTAATGAAAGAAGCACTCTTAATAACCACATTAGGAATATAGGATTAAATAAACCCACACCAGGGAGATTCGGATGTATGGGTATCCTGATTGCAAGATTACTAGTTATTTTCCCTCTCAAATAACTTGCTCAAGTCAGCAGTTAAGACTTATGAAGTAATTCCAAGTATTGCTTTTATATGACATAGTTTAAATGACATTTAAAAAAAAAAAAAAACTGAAAGGAAACAGATGAATCTGTGGCATCCTAAAGTGAAGATGCAGGGGAGGGTAGTTCTCTCTCACAGTAACAAAAGTACTATTATAGGTGTCAGTCAAGCCTGGACTTCAGACTTGATCTTGTTTCACACTCCACAACCACTCTTCATAGCATCCTGCACCAACTGGATTTGAAGCTAATATAAGTTCATTTTTCCTGACTAGCTCATTAATAGGTTATTTCATTCCACTAACTTTCAGGTTGTTATAAAATTATACAAATCATACTTGGTGATTCATTAGGCTTTATATTGACAGTAGAGTATCTGTCAATTCCCTCTATGCTCCTATTTCTGTTGCCTTCTGAAATATTGCTTTATGCACTGTGACAAAATTTGGGGTTTATTTGTTAAGTATCTTTACATTATGTGCAAAATATTTACATCTATAATATTTTCTGTGCAAAATTCTGCTATGTGTCCATGAGCTGAGCATTTTATATTCCATAGTTTTGTGAGATAATGGTATAGATTCTGTATCTAAGAGTCAACAAAAAACCCATCCTTGCTATGTTTTCTCTTCAGCATTTCTCTTTTAATATGTGCAGGAATCTTACGATTCTATTCCCAGTGCCTAGTTGCTTAGTCATGTATGATTCTTTTCAACCCCATAGACTGTAGGCCACCAGACTTCTCTGTCCATGGATTTCCCAAGCAAGAATACTGGAGTGAGTTGCCATTTCCTTTTCTATCAGATCTATTTGACCCAGGTATTGAACTTATATCTTGAGTCTCCCTCATTAGCAGGCAGATTCTTTACCACTGCACCACCCCACCTGGGAAGACCTCTACTTTCAGAAATTTTATTTTAAAAAGTGATTGGGTGAGATCCAAAATCTAGATATTTTAGCAATGTCTCAGATAATTTTTATGTAA
Organism: Bos mutus; assembly: GCF_027580195.1. Lineage (NCBI taxonomy): Eukaryota > Metazoa > Chordata > Mammalia > Artiodactyla > Bovidae > Bos > Bos mutus. Next base: position 80,450,409 of record NC_091622.1, on the reverse strand, counting down.
ATGGTCTATGGGTTTTGTTTTGTGAAACTGCTCTGCAACAGGTATTAAGAGATAAGAATGCATACAGGTAAATTGTAAATTATAAGAATGACTCTTATAAGTTATTCCAGTAGCAGTTCCTAAATAGAATTTCTTCATATTTCAAGTAAGGAAGCTTAAATGATTATCTAGTGCATTTAAGCACTCAATAAATATTTACTGAAAACTCTTCTGGATGCTAAGGATGGAATGTTACAAAAGAGAGACAGATTATTTTCTCCCAAGAAATTTAGAAGGATGGACAGCTTAGGCAAAATGAGCGATTACAATAGGGCATACTTTGTGGTCTGGAAGCATATATAAATATCCTTAACTGAGAAAGGAATTCAGGGAGGTCTTCTCAGAGCATATCTCTAAACTAAAGAGTGTTGAAAACGAGAACCAGAGATTAGTGGGATTTAGTTAGATGAAAAGGAAGAAAATGGTCACACAGTATAAATAGTTTAGGGAATTATATAATATGCATCCTGGAACACTATGTATGGGGGTTAGGGAGAATAAGCATAAATGGTGAAAGATGCTACTGATTGGGTTAGATTCAGTCATAATTCTTAACAACTTGTATTGTGAGCTTTGTTAGATTTTATTTAGTCTAATATTCTCAAATAAAAATCAGTATTAAATATCTCCTTTAACTTCATGTATGCTTTGTTTCCGGAGAAGGTGATAACACCCGACTCCAGTACTCTTGCCTGGAAAATCCCATGGACGGAGGAGCCTGGAAGGCTGCAGTCCATGGAGTCGCTGAGGGTTGGACAGGACTAAGCGACTTCACTTTCACTTTTCACTTTCATGCATTGGAGAAGGAAATGGCAACCCACTCCAGTGTTCTTGTCTGGAGAATCCCAGGGACAGGGGAGCCTGGTGGGCTACCATCTATGGGGTTGCACAGAGTCGGATGTGACTGAAGCGACTTAGCAGCAGCAGCAGCATGCTTTGTTTCCAAATGATTTCAGGTGCTTTCACTTAGATTACTAAAATATGTTTTTGTTTCTTTTTTTGGTAACTTTTCTCACTCTACCTCTATTTTAAAATAGTGATGTTTTTAATTTATTAAGCAAGGTGTCCAAGTTCAAAGAAAATATGCTATGCCTGTTTTTGTCAATAGCTGGTTTTATTACAAGAATGCTGCTTCTAATTGCATGGATTCCTCTTTGCTGTTTTTCTTATTAAGGGTAAACTCAACTGATGAGTTCAAAACTTCAGCAGCTTTAAAGTCATCATTAATTTAATGTCTCTCTTCATTTATTAGTGGTCCTAATTTCTTGTCAACCCTGAAATATTTGGAGAAACTCATCTATACAATTGGATCCTAGTTGCAAGTATTAATTAATCAAGCTTGCTGACTGCCCTTATGTTTCCCAAATTTTACTTTAATTTCTGACTAAAGATATCAAGTCTTTTGGAGATATACACTAGAAGCAATTCCTAATTGGTGTTTATATAAAATGTGATCTCCACCATACTTATTTTTGGTAGGTTTTTAAAATTGAAGAATAGCTCATGCACATTATATAATATCACATTTACACTTATTTTTAAGACAGAAATTAAATATTACTACCTGTTAGATAAGTGGAACACCTATATTACTTAGGGTACTGGCTTAACTGATACATACTAAAGTCAATTCTTAGAGGTAAACCATCAATATTAAAAAAAAAAACAAAAACAAAAACAAAAACTAGTTGATGTTTTTTCTTTGTACCAAAGCTTAACAAACAGCTAACCTGTAAAGATTTGGCTAGTAGGAAATTTGAGAAGTTTCTTTTTCCTTTTTTTCCACTATTTAACATTACAGCTATGAATGTGGTTAGGATATATTACATATGTACCTAGCTTTTAAAATAGGAACATGCAATTATAGTTGTGGGTTCTTATTACTGTAATGTGTTATTACATTGAATTTTTTCTACTATAATACAAAAATTGAACTTCTACAGTCACATATATGATGCCAGAAGGGTACAAATCAATTGGGTGACACTGTTATTAGACATATAGTTTTGAGACTTCTGTTAGTTTGGAAATTGATTTCTGATATTATAATCAGGTTCAGTCAGTCAGTTCAGTCACTCAGTCATGTCTGACTCTTTGCAACTCCATGAATCACAGCACGCCAGGCCTCCCTGTCCATTACCAACTCCTGGAGTTCACTCAGACTCACGTCCATCGAGTCAGTGATGCCATCCAGCCATCTCATCCTCTGTCGTCCCCTTCTCCTCCTGCCCCCAATCCCTCGCAGCATCACAGTCTTTTCCACTAAGTCAACTCTTCGAATGAGGTGGCCAAAGTACTGGAGTTTCAGCTTTAGCATCATTCCTTCCAAAGAAATCCCAGGGCTGATCTTCTTCAGAATGGACTGGTTGGATCTCCTTGCAGTCCAAGGGACTCTCAAGAGTCTTCTCTAACACCGCAATTCAAAAGCATCAATTCTTTGGCGCTCAGCTTTCTTCACAGTCCAACTCACATTCATACATGACCACTGGAAAAACCATAGCCTTGACTAGACGGACCTTTGTTGGCAAAGTAATGTCTCTGCTTTTGAATATGCTATCTAGGTTGGTCATAACTTTCCTTCCAAGGAGTAAGCGTCTTTTAATTTCATGGCTGCAGTCACCATCTGCAGTGATTTTGGAGCCCCCCAAAATAAAGTCTGACACTGTTTCCACTGTTTCCCCATCTATTTCCCAAGAATTGATGGGACCAGATGCCATGATCTTCATTTTCTGAATGTTGAGCTTTAAGCCAACTTTTTCACTCTCCACTTTCACTTTCATCAAGAGGCTTTTGAATTCCTCTTCATTTTCTGCCATAAGGGTGGTGTCATCTGCATATCTGAGGTGATTGATATTTCTCCCAGCAATCTTGATTCCAGCTTGTGCTTCTTCCAGCCCAATGTTTCTCATGATGTACTCTGCATATAAGTTAAATAAGCAGGATGAGTTAAGTGAAGAAAAAAACTATTTTATTCTTGTGTTGAAAATTAGCCCTTTTTAAATATAATTCTAGGGCATCACACTGTGATGTTCTAGAAGTGTTTTAATAGCTGGCTCTGCAAAGAACAGAACTCAAATTTTTAGTTTGTTCATACTTTGTAAATAGTCTTACTATTACCAATTTTAAGCTACAAAGGCAACACTATTCTATTTTACAAAGAATTCAGAAAAGATGCACAGTAGCATCCATTAAACAGCACCCTAATCATATGCATATAATAGATGTAATTAACTTAAAGAACAGAAGTAATAGCAAAATGTAGTAATATAATTAAGAAATTATGACATTTGATATTTCATTAACTTTGTTTTCACCATGACTTATTTTGTTGGCAGTTTAAATAATTTAATGCTTGTTTATAAATAACTGAATTTAACAGCTAGATGGAAAAATTCCTGAATATTTAAAATTGACTCTCACAAGCTGATGTAAGATCCAGAACACAAATGGCAGAATAGATCTGTATTCTTTTTTATATAGAAAAAGCAAATATCACAGTGTATGTGTAATAAAGGTGTATGTGTGTTTATGTGTGTTTGATATATCTTTTCCATTTGTAAATAGTTAATGTAATCCAAATCTCAGCTAGACTCACTTTCCTTTCAGTGCACACTCATGGCAAATGGAAGAAAATTCAGTACCCTACACAGAAAAACCCAGTTGTATCTGCCTCTGGCTCTGCACCCCTGCTTCAGCTGATGTCACTTTATGTTTTCTGTTTAATAGGTTGTTCCTTTTTTCTAAGAAATTTCTACTAGGCTCAGCTTAAAACATTTAATCTCCACAATGCCATTGGATCTTGGATCAAGACAAGTATGTGTGTGTGTGTATGTGTATGTGTGTGTTGTGTTTGTGTGCGCATGTATGTGTGTGAAGTCAGGAAGAAAAATCAAACTGAGGGAGCAGAGAGAGTGTGCATAGGCTTGAATACATCTTGCATTCTGATCCCTTTCTTGATTCAGCAATGATCTGATATGTTTACACCACTCAATGCAAAAATATTTTCACCTTGACAGATTATTTTGCTGAAACTTTTATTCTTGAGTGTCTAAGATCTATTTTCCAATTTAGTCAAGTTCCTATGCTTAAAAGTAATTGTAAATGAAATCTGAAATAATTTATTATCATATAAGACTGTGTTGTATTTCTTTAGCAAGGGAAATGTCATCTGCTGTATATTTGTGTAATATGAGAGCTTATTTGATTTAAATGTTCTATATTTATTATCCTGGTGAATTCTTGCTGGATTATAAATACTAGATATAGATTTAAACGCTATTCATATACTTCTTATTCTGATAGCCTATAAGACAATAGTTGTTCAGGCAACTTCATCTTTTGTCAAAACAAAATTTTAACATCTAAAGAGTCTTTGGAAGTTTTAAGCTCTACTAAGAATTCCATGTCATGAATTACTATTTTACTGGCTGGGTTTTAAAATATTTTACTATAATGGCAGAGGCACTTGTCTATCATTTTTGATAAATCTTACCTTCCCTAAGATCTTTGAACTCAGAAATAGAGTTGATAACATTAATTTTTTCCCACTAATTTAACACATCGACTAGTTTGAAACTTGCTTGAGGATGTTAGGAAAACCGAGGGCACATTGGGAATCTCCACTGAGTTTCAATTAACAGTCTTCTCTCATTCTCTATTTTCTTATAAAGTATTTAAATCCCAAAGAAAGGCAATGCCAAAGAAGGTTCAAACTATTTCACAATTGCACTCATCTCGTATGCTAGTGAAGTAATGCTGAAAATTCTCCAAGCCAGGCTTCAGCAATATGTGAACCATGAACTTCCAGATGTTCAAGTTGGATTTGCAAAAGGCAGAGGAACCAGAAATCAAATTGCCAACATCAACTGGATCATCGAAAAAGCAAGAGAATTCCAGAAAAACATCTATTTCTGCTTTATTGACTATGCCAAAGCCTTTGACTGTGTGGATCACAATAAACTGTGGAAAATTCTGAAAGAGATGGGAACACCAGACCACCTGATCTGCCTCTTGAGAAACCTGTATATAGATCAGGAAGAACAGTTAGAATTGGACATGGAATGATAGACTGGTTCCAAATAGGAAAAGGAGTACATCAAGGCTGTATATTGTCACCCTGCTTATTTAACTTATATGCAGGGTACATCATGAGAAACATTGGGCTGGATGAATCACAAGCTGGAATCAAGATTGCCAGGAGAAATATCAACCTCAGATATGCAGATGACACCACCCTTATGGCAGAAAGAGAAGAAGAACCAAAGAGCCTCTTGATAAAAGTGAAGGAGGAGAGTGAAAAAGTTGGCTTAAAGCTCAACATTCAGAAAACTAAGATCACAGCATCTGGTCCCATCACTTCATGGCAAATAGATGGGGAAACAGTGGAAACAGTGGCTGATTTTATTTTTCTGGGCTCCAATATCACTGCAGATGGTGACTGCAGCCATGAAATTAAAAGATGCTTACTCCTTGGAAGGAAAGTTATGACCAACCTAGATAGCATATTAAAAAGCAGAGACATTACTTTGTCAGCAAAAGTCCATCTAGTCAAGGTATAGTTTTTCCAGTGGTCATGTATGGATGTGAGAGTTGGACTATAAAGAAAGCTGAGCGCTGAAGAACTGATGCTTTTGAACTGTGGTGTTGGAGAAGACTCTTGAGAGTCCCTTGGACTGCAAGGAGATCCAACAAATCTATCTTAAATGAGATGAGTCCTGGGTGTTCATTAGAAGGACTGATGTTGAAGCTGAAACTCCAATACTTTGGCCACCTGATGTGAAGAGCTGACTCATTTGAAAAGATCTTAATGCTTGGAAAGATTGAGGGCAGAAGGAGAAGGGGATGACAGAGGATGAGATGATTGGATAGCATCACCAGCTCAATGGACATGGGTTTGAGCAGAAGTTGGTGATGGATAGGGTACCCTGGGATGCTGCAGTCCATGGGGTTGTAAAGAGTTGGACATGGCTGAGCGACTGAACTGAACTGCGCATGTGAAAAAATAAAAATAAAGAACTTCTGAGGAATAGTTAGGTCAAGAAATTTACATCATCAAAAAGAAAAATGAATCATATAAACAAAGAAGCAGAAAATTTTTATATCTTTACCACTGAATCATATACAAAAGCTGAATTTACTGAACTCGAAACTTCAGATTTTCTTATTTATGTTTGGCTATTACCATTGATTCCAAGTTTTCTCCTTCAGATATTTGTTGCTATGAAGCTCACAATGCAAGCTGTACTTTACAGTATGACATAAACAGATTTTACACACACACACACACATGATGTTTTTAAAGATATAAATTGTGAATCCATGCAGGCCATGGGGTTGCAAAGAATCAGACATGACTGAGCGACTGAACTGAACAGACTGAAACTGTGAATCAAGATTGTACTTTAATTTACCATCATAGTCTAATCCTTAAGCCTCATAGCTGATTACAATTGTACATTTATTATGTAAGCATAACTATACTTCAGCAGTAGGGAATCAAGCCTCCTATCCAAGTTTCTCTAAACTCTACCTTCTAACCAAATTAGAAAAAAGGACCATGCCAACCCTCCCAGTCATCATCCTCTCATTACCCTTTGAGCCTTTGCTGCTATCCAGTCTCCTCATTCTGGTAGTTTGATGTCTAATGATTTTAATTATACGATAATAACCCTTGACTTCTAAATATTTTCAGCTTCAGAGTTGTCAGGCAAGATGGATACTTTTTTTTTAAATTGTTGCAAGTATGTATCTATGAAATATGCCTATGCAGGAAAGCTTAAAGAACATTTGAACATTCTCAATGCAAATCAGCATTTTGTCTATGGACTTTTTAACGTGTATCTTTCAGCAATTCTAAGAATTTGACATCATTATTTCATGAGGTAATCAGAATTTTTCCGTAGTACAATTTGCAAAATTTTGCTCCAGGTGCTCACTAAACAAAGCTTCCAATGAATAAAAAGATTTTACACATTTGCAGAACACTAAGGTACTTTATTAGATGGGCAAACAGTGGAAACAGTGTCAGTCTTTATTTTTTTTGAGGCTCCAAAATCACCGAAGATGGTGACTGCAGCCATGAAATTAAAAGACGCTTACTCCTTGGAAGGAAAGTTATGACCAACCTAGATAGCATATTCAAAAGCAGAGACATTACTTTGCCAACAAAGGTCCATCTAGTCAAGGCTATGGTTTTTCCTGTGGTCATGTATGGATGTGAGAGTTGGACTGTGAAGAAGGCTGAGCGCCGAAGAATTGATGTTTTTGAACTGTGGTGTTGGAGAAGACTCTTGAGAGTCCCTTGGACTGCAAGGAGATCCAACCAGTCCATTCTGAAGGAGATCAGCCCTGGGATTTCTTTGGAAGGAATGATGCTAAAGCTGAAACTCCAGTACTTTGGCCACCTCATGCAAAGAGTTGACTCAGAGTGGAAAAGACTCTGATGCTGGGAGGGATTGGGGGCAGGAGGAGAAGGAGATGACAGAGGATGAGATGGCTGGATGGCATCACTGACTCGATGGACGTGAGTCTGAGTGAACTCCAGGAGTTGGTGATGGACAGGGAGGCCTGGCGTGCTGCGGTCGCAAAGAATCGGACACGACTGAGCAACTGAACTGAACTGAACTGAAGGTGCTTTATTACTACATTGTGTGTGTGTGTGTGTGTGTGTGTGTGTGTGTCTTTGTGTGTGTGTCTGTGTGTGTGTGTGTCTGTGTGTGGTAGTCACTCAGTTACGTCTGACTCTCTGTGATCCCATGGACAGTAGTTCTCCAGGCGCCTCTGTTCACGGAATTCTCCAGGTGAGAATACTGGAGTGGGTTGCCGTTTCTGTTTCCAATTACTATATTATATCTGTTTAAATCATTTTTAAAATCAGAATTTAATTAGAAAGTACATATTAAACTTTCTGCTAGAAGTAAAATGTCTAGGGATCAACAAATCCATTAAAAATAAGGAACTGTAATTTTAACAGGATGGACAGTTTCCATATAAAGTTTTCAAACATTAGAAACTTTTTTCTATAATATTTCTGAGAAAAATTAAAATAGCATTGAACCCTTTAAAGGTGTCCTTATGTGAAAAAATATAATAACCATAACTTAAAAGATAGCTACTTGGCTCAAAGTTATTGGATATTTAACTATTTAATCAGGTATTATTTTCTTTTGAGCAATTCCATTGCTGGAGGAATAGGAATCTGACATAAACTCACACTCTATTTTCTTGTTTTCTCTAAAGTTCTTAATACAAAGTAGTTGTAACAGCATGAATCATTTCTAATAATATTTGGCAATTTGAGAAAATTGCTGACCATTCAGAAGCTGTTTTAGTATTAGCAGGAAATTTTGTGGCCTTTCAATTAAAAAGAAACATTCTAATAGTTATATTTTGATACTTTTTATATTCACATATTTTAAAATGGAATTATAATGTTCCTACAATTAATAATAATGATTTCTTTTAAAATATATAAATTATCTACAAAAGATGGGTTGTTAAAATAACTGTCGGCTAATTGCTTTTATCTGCAACATTATTCAGAGGAGTTTAAATAAGGGCTATAAGAAACTTTGAACTCATTTGGGACAAATCAGCAGAATTAATAAGAATGGTAGCAAAAAAATATTTTTACTTTCTTACAAACATGATTTTGGGGAAGAACAGTCCAAACTATGCACATTAACCTTTTATAATAGTACTTTTCATATTTAATTAGAAACTCATTTTTTATTCCACAACTTCTTTAGATTGAAGATAAATCTAACCATTGAAAAATACACTTTAAGAAAGTGTTTTAATGACTGTCTCTCCCATTCTATTACCATAATACCACCAGAAATACAATGGCAATGTTTATGTACCTGCACATACCCTCTAATGTATTTATTTATACTTTTAATTATATTAAATTAGGTTTTGTCAAGAGCTGATTCAGAGAGAAAGAAATGAGGGTGGAGAGTGTGAAGGGGGAGAGAAAGAAGGAGACAGAGGGAAGAAAAGCCAGCAGATGGTCAATAGAGCAACAAACCAACTGAAAGTGAGAGTCAAACCTTGACTCACTTGCTGCAATCCAATTACCCAGGATATCAGAAAGTATGTGCCCACATCTGCAATGTTCTAATGGCAGGCAGATAGGGCTAGAGGGTTAGCTAACTGTGGAGGAGACCAAAACAAAAGACTCCTGATATTTGAGGAACCCAGGACCAGGAACTGGGTTTGGGAGTTGGAATCAAGAACGTAACAGTACTCAGTAGTGGAGAATGGTGATCTTGTAGACTTTCCATAAGGAATTCTCCCCAAAGGCCTTGACTGAGGGCCCTAAGAAGTAGATCACAGATGGAGACATCTACCTTTGGAAGACTTATGGCATTAAGAATATGGATTGGGAGGATGTGGGGGACTGAATCTTTGACTGCAATTCTCTTCAGAGACTACTATGCATCAGCTGTACACCACATCTGGTGTAGGTAGGGCAGCTTTCTCCCTTCAGGCCTGCCAGATTAAGCCTTTGTAATTGACCATGGTAATTACATGGAAAATAGTACATAGAATTTTAGCTTGCAGCTTGATTCCTCTGATTTTACTTAAACTAAGGGAAATTTTGCAACTACTATAAATGAAAAACTATCACTTGCCATAATCAACTAGGATAGATACATAGCTATAATATTTTTTGTTTGTTTCAGGTGTTTGCATAATATCTAAGAAACATTTAATGACAAGGTTATAAATATGTGTTTATAATCTCTTCTAGTTTTTTTTTTTTAAGTTTTAGCTATTATATTTCAGTGTATGATCTATTTGGGTAATATTTTGTATAATGTGATGAAGGTAAATTTGTTTCTAATGAATTTCCGATTGTTTCAGGGCAAAAAATTTGAGAAAACCATTTTTTCCCATTGAATTACTTTGGTACTTTTCTTAAAAACCAATTGACCATATATGAGTGGATCTATTTATGGATCTCTTATTTTGCTCCATATATCTGCATGGTCTATTTGTCTATCCTTACTTGTTTGACTACTTTGGTATTATTGTGGGCCTTCTAACCTGTCATTCAAATTGTTCCAAGATTCAAAACATTTTTGGATATTAGAAGACATTTTAGAATGGAATTGTTCATCTTTACAACATAAGGGTGGTGAAATTTTATTGAGTTTGCTGTGAATTCATAGATCAGTTTGGGAAGAACTGATATCTTAACAATGTTGAATTTCTCTGATCCATGAACATAGTATTCTCTATTTTTAAAGTCTTCTTCAGATTTTAGTTAGCTAGATTGAAAACTGAGGATGATTAATAACATTATTTCTTTGAGAAAATATGTCACAGACCAAAAAAAAAGAATGAACAAATAAAAACTGTACATATATTTGCATAGAATTAGCTTCTGTGGAACTATGGTTCTTATTTAGTTAACTATAACAAATGGCATTATTTTATTGTGAGAATGTTCACTGCAATCAAACTTATTTTATTAATCATAAAGCCTTAGTGTGCCTGCCTGTTGTTTTCAAGAAGGAAAAGTTTGAAATCATAAGGAAACCGTATGTGATGGTTGTCTCATGCCAGACCTACTTAACTGCATTCTTTTTTGCCACAGAACATCATAATTACAAACTTTATGTTCTGACCATGGATTATTTTGTGGGCTTCCATGGTGGCACTAGTGCTAAAGAACCCACCTGCCAACGTGGGAGACAGAAGCTACACGGGTTCAATCCTTGAGTCAGGAAGATGCCCCGGAGGAGGGCATGGCAATCCACTCCAGTATTCTTGCCTGGAGAATCCCCATGGATAGAGGAGCCTGGCAGGCTACTGTCCATGCTCTACTCTACTGTCCAGGGTCACAAAGAGTTGGACACGACTGAGCGACTAACATTTCACTTTTCGGATGTAGATATACACACATACACACAAAATGTAGGAAGGAAAATTTTTTAAATTACTTGGCAGTTTATCCACAATTAAAACCAAATTTTGGCTTTTTAAGCTCCATAGCCATTCACAAGATCTTTTTCCTCAGGGCTCTCTTTAGTTAGAGATAGGCTTACCTTTTCGGTTTCTTAAGGCTTCTGTTGTCCTTATATATTTTCAGATTCTCCTCATAGACTTATTTCTTTATATCTAAGGCAAAATTTTTTTCAGGAGAAAGTAATTTCTTTCTTTTGTTTTGCTATGTTTCTAGAATATTATTTATATTTGTTTGGACAGCTCAAAATAAATTCCTTGTTATTTGTTTTTCAATTTTTTTCCTTTTTTTCTCTATCTTTCTTCCTCTCTCTCCCCTCTTACATTTAATTACATTGTTTCTTTGTTAAGAACTTTAAATAATAGTAAAAAGGCATTCTGACATAATACAACAGTATCACATAATTTTAAATATTTTTCTTTTAAAGAATTTCTCTATGTAACAAACCAGAAAAAATCAACCTCACTTAAAAATCCAATGAAAAGCATATTCTACTTGTCTACTTCAAAGAAACTGGAAGAAAGCAATACTTTTATTCAAATTACAAACCATGTTATACTTTATTATAGTCATTTCCAGTTGAAGACATATTTTTTTAATTTCCCATAGTATGTTTTATAAAATTTGAACTTTTAAATATAAAAATAATATAAATTTCTATACTAGTATAAAATTTTCCTATTCTTTTTATATACCTAGCCAGATCTGACCAATATATTGAGCTGGTCAATTCAATTTGTGTGGGAAATATTGTCAATAATTCCACTCAATAACAATTTATATCATGCCTTAAATCCAAATTTCTAAATCATTTGGGTAAAACTTTGAATTGAATATAATAAACCTTTCATATGTATAGATGTGAGAGTTGGACTATAAGAAAGCTGAGCACCTAAGAATTGATGCTTTTGAACTATGGTGTTGGAGAAGATTCTTGAAAGTCCCTTGGACTGCAAGGAGATCCAACCAGTCAATCATAAAGGAAATAAGTACTGAATATTCATTGAAGGACTGATGCTGAAGCTGAAACTCCAATACTTTGGTCACCTGATGGGAAGAACTGACTCATTGGAAAAGACCCTGATGCTGGGAAAGATTGAAGACAGGAGGAGAAGGGAACAGACAGAGGATGAGATGGTTGGATGACATCACTGATGCGAGGGACATGAGTTTGAGTATTTTTGGGAGTTGGTGATGGACAGGGAAGCCTGGCATGCTGCAGTCCATGGGGTTGAAAAGAATCTGACACGACTGAGTGACTGAACTGAACTGAATGATATAACCATATGTCTTTGAAAATATCACAGTATCAACTAATCCTGCAAATGTTGTTACTATGTGCCTACTTATTTTATTTTACCAGTTTAAAATAGATATTTTATCTGTACATTTGATATTTTTTACCTTGTATTTCCAGATAAACTAATAAACTTCACAAACTTCATAACCAAATGAAATGCCCTTTCTAGCATTAGACCATTAACTAGACTGCAAGAAAACTTAACAAAACAAAAAAAAACACTAAATGAGGTCCATAAATTGGACTGCTACTGCTGCTGCTGCTGCTGCTGCTAAGTCACTTCAGTCGTGTCCGACTCTGTGCGACCCCATAGACGGCAGCCCACCAGGCTCCCCCGTCCCTGGGATTCTCAAGGCAAGAACACTGGAGTGGATTGCCATTTCCTTCTCCAATGTGTGAAAGTGAAAAGTGAAAGTGAAGTCGCACAGTTGTGTCTGACTCTTAGCGACCCGATGGACTGCAGCCCACCAGGCTCCTCCGTCCATGGGATTTTCCAGGCAAGAGTACATTACCATTAATTACTTCTGAGATTTCCTGGGTGACTTTTCATCTCCTCAAAGCCACCACCTACAACAGAGTATTTAAGTTATTTAGGGCTATATAATAAACCTCCCTAGGACTTCCTGGCTTAAGACAAATATATACATACCTATATCTAAATTTGAATTAAATATGTTTTCTTGTGAATCTTCAATTCAGTAAGAGATTGACAGTAAAAAACAAACAAACAAACAACATTTCTGCTCTACTCAGTATCAACTGTGCAGCTCAAACAAGGAGCTGGGATCATCTGAAAGTTTTCTCACTTCACTCACATATTTAACAGTTGATGTTGGCTATCAGCTGAGACTTCAACTAGCGGTGGCGTGTTTAGTTTTAATGATTGCGATTGCCCTCTCATGTGTTCTCACATGTGGGATTTCCTAGAACATTCTGGCTGTCTTCCAAGGATAAACAATGGAGAGACAAAGAGACACAGAGACAGGGAGACAGAGACAGATATTGAGAGAGAGAGTATATGAGCAAGAAATAACTCATATTTCTTTTTATGATCTTGACTCTTAAATTCACACACCATCATTTAGATCAAATGTTATTAATTAATGCAGTCATATGTGTCAGTGAAGATCAAAAGAGGAAAGGAAATATAACGGACTCTAGTTTTTGATGGTAAGAGACATGTTTCTGGAAATCCATATAAGATGATAGATACTGTTATGACCATTTTTGAAAAAATCAATTGCACGTAGCAAGTAGGATAGAAAAAAGAACATGAAAAAAAAAAAAAAACACCTCTACAGCAAAACAAAATGATAAGGTGTTTTGACTGAACAGGCACGTTTACTATCATTGGACAAAAAAAAAAAAAAATCTGTGGTTTTGCTAAATGCGTGAGAGGAAGAAGAAGGTGGGCAGAGTTCTGGTGAGCCTGAGAGCTGGAGAACCTAAAAGTCAAGTTTCTCAAGATATTAAATCATAAATTGAAGGATTCTTCGATTGTCAAAGAAAACTAATAATTAAAATAAATACAAATTCCAGAAAATCTGCAAATGGGTTGGAGATTTTCAGGCTACAATTGCATGAGTGCAAGAAAGCTGCAGAAATGGTCCTCAGAACATTCAGAAATTATACAACTGAAGCATTCTTCTAAGACAAAGTCCTGTTATGAGGAAGACAGGCTGAATAGATTCTCTATTTAACTACATAAAAACACAAGATAAAGGAAAGAGAACGTCCAGAAAAAAAAGTGGGCAAGGCAAGTAGAGAAAAAGAGCATAGAATGTAAAGGGGTATATTTTTGCATTACATTAACAACAACATTAGGGACCCAAGAGTCAGGGAACGAGAAGTAGCCTAGCTTACTCACCTTGCTTGAGAATGTACTTTCAGAGAAAAGCCTGTAAGAGTTGGCTAAAAAAAAAAAAAAAAAGTATTATTTTTTTAAACTTTATAAGAGTAGGCCTGAAATTAAAAACAGTTGAAAGTTGTGTGAGTCACCTATTTACAAAGGCAATAGTTGTAATCATCACAACTTTTCTTATCTACTGATTAAAACTTTTATTATATAATAATTAATTAGAAGCTTAGATTACTAATTACCTGAGATATATTTTACATTTCTTTAATTAAGACTCATAACCAATTCAAATCACTAATTTTGCCAATTAAACAAATGTTTTTATTTTGTTCTATTAAGGACCTAATTTTAACAAGACTTATTTTTACATAGCCTTGTATATATATTAAATCTTGCCACCTGAAATTTATCTTTGCAAGGTTAATACTTGATGTTGTTATCAATGTTATATATATATATATATATATATAATATTATAAAGGACTTTGTTTTTGATCATAATTTCCCAAGTAAAACAATTCATACTGTTTATAGCTACTCACTCCACTATGTAGGGAAATAAATTTTAACCTTTGATGACCCCTTTATCCATCAAGAAATGTCAATTAAGTCTTATTTAAAAAAACTTAATTTTTTCTTACCTTTACTAGCAAGTACAAATTTTAATTTACTTAGAATAATTAATATAGATGTGTTGGTTTACTATGGATTAAAGAAAGAAGCAAATATTTTTACATTCTACAAATCTGTAACTTCTTTATTAATAAGATCCTATGGGCAGAAGGTCAACTGGAAGAGAGGTTAGCAATTACGGTTCAATTAGATCAGAATTTAACAATGTCAGAAAGCTGCTAGCTGTTAACCCAGTTGGGGACATTGTTTAAAAGAGACAGGAAAAAATAAGCAATAATTGAAATATGGTCATATAATTGCTTTTCCAATATTTTACTTTGAGTTTTTTTTTCATATGCTCATATTTAAAATGAAAGAAATAGTTGCATCTAAAACCCATGGACTGTAGCCTACCAGGCTCCTCCATCCATGGGATTCTCTAGGCAATACTACTGGAGTGGGTTGCCATTTTCTTCTCCAGGGGATCTTCCCAACCCAGGGATCGAACCTGAGTCTCCCACATTGCAGGCAGATGCTTTACCCTCTGAGCTACCAGGGAAGCCCGAAAATATACTAAAGTGATCAATATTTGATTTACATGGAAGAGCACTCTCCTACATTATTTTGTGGACATCATCTTTCAAACTATATTAAGTGAAAAGAAGTTTTATGGCCAGATGGATCATGGACAACGCTGAGTTAACAGATATTTACTTTAGTCTTTATAGGCATGAATGTTAACAGACTTGAGAATCAATTGGTTACTGTCACTCTTGCTTAAGTTATATATAGCCATGCATTTCTCTTTCCCCAGTCCCTCTAAATTAACACTGAAGCCCTGCTCTTCACCTTATAAAGAATTACACTGTGGCTGTTTTGTGTCTCTCTCATCTTTTTTCAGGGAAAGTTTGTGGAAGATGTGTGATGTCACAAGGTATGGATATAGGGACTAAAAGTCTTTTCTTTTGATATATGAGGATTGTTTCCACAAGTGTTTAGCAAATATGTCTTCTTTACTTATTTTCTCTATAATGCATATGGAGAAGGCAATGGCACCCTACTCCAGTACTCTTGCCTGGAAAATCCCACGGATGGAGGAGCCTGGTAGGCTGCAGTCCATGGGGTCGCTAAGAGTCGGACACGACTGAGCGACTTCACTTTCACTTTTCACTTTCACTTTTCACTTTCATGCATTGGAGAAGGAAATGGCAACCCACTCCAGTGTTCTTGCCTGGAGAATCCCAGGGACGGGGGAGCCTGGTGGGCTGCCGTCTATGGGGTCGCACAGATTTGGACACGACTGAGCGACTTAGCAGCAGCAGTAGCAGCATAATGCATAAGATAGGTAATTCCTGAAAGAGATTTTGATAATTCATTTAAGCACAACACTTTAGGCTTAATTTTTCACTTTGGGGAAATTATATTGGTTTTACACCATAGGAAAAAAAAAATGATGTGGCTCCTCTCTATGTGTCCATCATTAACTTGTGTCCAATTCTTTGTGACCCTATTAGCTATAGTCCACCAGGCTCTGTGCATAGGATATTCCAGGCAAGAATACTGAAGCGTGTTGCCATTCCCTTCTTCAGGGGATCTTCCTAGCCCAGGGATTGAACCTGCGTCTCCTAAATTGCAGGCAGATTCTTTATTGTCTGAGCCATTGGGGGTAGTGTTTATATGATGACTTGGTTTCCAGTTTATATATGTCATCAATTTCCCACTTAGTAAAGAATATGCATGAGATCCAAAACATTTTTATTTTATGATAAAGAAAATATCTTGCCCCTGAAATAGTCTACTGCGTCAAATACTTGCATCTACCAAGTTACTATGTCCTTAGCATGTTGAGTTAGTACAGTAAGGACATATTTTAAAAATTAAGACAAGGTTCTGTTTTCAAGACTTTCCTGGTGGCTCAGACGTTAAAGCATCTGCCTACAATGCAGGAGACTCGGGTTCAATCCCTGGGTCAGGAAGATCTCCTGGAGAAGGAAATGGCAACCCACTTCAGTATTCTTGCCTGGAAAATCCCATGGACGGAGCAGCCAATGACTTCACTCTCACTTTATTTCTGTTTTCAAGGAGTTGTCTAGTTTGAAAAAACAGAACATTTGAATGAAACAAGAGAAATATAAATATTGCTCTTAGGAAAGAGTGAAAAAGGAGCCTTGGCGTGCTCCAGAATACTGAAACAGTTCCCATTGGTTCATTCACCCCAACATCAAAGCCTCAACAGCACAATTTTCGCCAAAGACCCACGGTGAATTTCATCACACCCTACATTCTTGTTTCCATTAGTCCTAACATCAGTCCTCACAGCCTTCTGCTTGGCCAGCCCACACCAACTAGGCTCTCAGCTCCATCAGACTCTAATATGCTCAATCTAACGCCATCTCCCACTCATCGCTAAATCCATAGAATCTTCTACTCTGTCCTATGGTACTCATGATAGGGCAAAAATAAAATTCCCCATATATACAACTTTCTTTTAAATATTCCCTTCCATTTCTACTTTTTGATCTAACTGAAATTGTTTCTCTTGTAGAGGCATTAATTTCTCTTTGATCCTTTCAAATATGATGGCTATTATATATCATTCATGTCTCTGACCCTGGAGATGATGTTATAATCTACAGTATGCATCACTGGTACTTCTAAAATGTTTTCCCTTTCCTGCCCATAAAAGTGTAGGCCTTAAAGCACAGGACATGAGATTAGATTTTCCATGACTGCTCTTTGTACCCACTCCAAGAGGCTCCTAAAAGAATTTTGCCTCTGACTTTGACTATTTCAAAACCTGGATTACTCTCACTGTCTCCAATGCTATTCCTGTCATAATTATTAACAATTTCAATTTCCACAGAGACTATAACTTTGTCATTAAAAATAACTGCACTTTTTTTTTTTTTTTGTAATCTCATTTGCAAGCATTTCATTCTTGAAACACTCCTACTCTTTTCCTGTCTTCCTCCATGGATTTCAACTCCAAGTTTTCTTTGACTCTACTAGGATCTTCTTTCCATTGACCTAACAGCATTTTAATGTCCTTCACTCCCTTGTGTTCACATTCATGTTTACTTGGCTTAAATTCCATGACCCATTAGTATAATTGTTTTCTTGCAGATAGTTTTATTTCTATTTCCTCTCCCCACTCATTGCTGTTGTTCAATTGATAATTAATGTCTGACTTTTTGTGCCCTCATGAACTGCAGCACACCAGGCTTCCCTATCTGTCACCAACTCCAGGGGCTTGTTCAAACTCATGCCCATTGAGTCAGTGATGCCTTTCAACCATCTTATCCTCTGTTCTTGCCTTCTCATCTTACCCTCAATCTTTCCCAGCATTAGGATCTTTTCCAATGAGTCAGCTCTTTGCATCAGGTGGTCAAAGTAATGGAGCTTCAGTATTAGTCTTTCCAATGAATACTCAGGGTTGATTTCCTTTAGGATTGACTGGTTTGTTCTCTTTGCAGTCCAAAGGGCTCTCAAGAGTCTTCTCCAGCACCACAGTTCAAAAGCACCTATTCTTCCATGCTCATCTTTCTTTATGTTCCAACTCTCACATCCGTACATGAACTGGAACAACCATAGATTTAACTACAGATTTTGTTGGCAAAGTGTTGCCTCTGCTTTTTAATATGCTGTCTAGGCTTGTCATAGCTTTTATTCCAAGAAGCAAGTGACTTTTACTTTTGTGGATGCAATCACTGTTCACAGTGACTTTAGAGCCCCAAAAAATCAAAGTCTGTTACTGTTTCCATTTTTTTTCCTCCATCTTTTTTCCATGAAGTTATGGGAATGGATGTCATGATCTTCATTTTATGAATGCTCAGTTTTAAGCCAGCTTTTAATTCTCCTCTTTCACCTTCACCAAGAAGTTCTTTAGTTCCTTTTCACTTTTTGCTATTAAAGTGGTATCATCTGCATATCTGAGATTGTTGATATTTTTTCCCAGCACTCTTGATTCCAGCTTGTGAGTCATCCATCCCAGCATTATGCATGATGTACTCTGCATATAAGTTAAATAAGCAGGGTGATAATATACAGCCTCTCCACTCATCCTTACCAGACAAATCTTGAATGGGCTAAAACTGTTTCTGTGTGCTCTTCTCCTGAACTGTAAAGCAAAATGTAACTAGAGGAACAAGTCATAATGATGTCAGCTCTTTTCATTTTAATCATAATTGGTAATAAGTAGAATTCTAGAACTGCCTGACCATTTGGCCCCACCTTCCTCATTTTTGCTGCATCAGTATTTCACTTTCCTCTTTATACACATTCAAGAGAACATTTATCATTTACCCTTAGTTAATGCTGTTGATTCTTATTTTTTTCTAGAAAATAGAAACTGTGTTTTAAAAAAAAAGCATCCATAAACTCATACTAAAACTATCAACTTAACCTGTTTCTGAACCATAACTTCAGTTTTACTACAATAGACAGTTTTGTTGTTCCTGTATAAGATCAGTTTTTCACTCCTTCCCTGCATTCTCTCCCCTTTTCCCTCCACAAGAATATTGTACCATCCAACTGTCACTTTTGTCCTTTGATTGTCATTTTATTTTCCCCTTTACTGGATCATTCCTCAGGATCATAGTATTCAATATCTCCTATTTTGAGAAATTAAAAAAAAAAAAAAAGACCTCCCTAACTCCAGTTAATGTTCCATTTATTGTCTCTTTAGGAAAGCCCTTAAATTGTTGTCTCTAATCACAATGCCCCACAGAAAATGTATGGCTCAGTCATGTCCCACTCTTTGTCATATCACAGACTATAGCTGGTCAGGTTCCACTGTCCATGAAATTCTCCAGGCAGAAAATACTGGAGTGGATAGCCATTCCCTTCTCCAGGGGTTCTTCCCAACCCTGGGATCAAATCTGGGTCTCCTGCATTGCAGGCAGATGATCAGTAATCTTATCAGCTTCAATTTATAAGTAAATATGATATTGGTTCAATAAAGCTCCATATCCCAACAGAATTGCTGCAAAAGCCTCCTGACTTTTTCCTGGAATCTAGTTCTTGCTTCACAGGCTGTTGCACAAGATCACTATTTAGATTGTAAAACATCTGCCTGAAATGCAGGGGACACAGGTTTAACCTCTGGGTCAAAAAGATCCCTGGAGAAAAGAAATGGCAACCCACTCCAGTATTCTAGC
Organism: Bos mutus; assembly: GCF_027580195.1. NCBI lineage: Eukaryota > Metazoa > Chordata > Mammalia > Artiodactyla > Bovidae > Bos > Bos mutus. The sequence goes on along the minus strand of NC_091622.1, from coordinate 80,430,472 downwards.
CTGGAGAATTCCATGGATAGAGGAGCCTGCCAGGCTACAGTCCATGGGGTCACAAAGAGTTGGACATGACCCACTGACTAACACTTTCACTTTTCTTTCCAAAAAAGAATATGTTAAGGCATAGCATCCTCTGCTAAAATCCATTTTATGCAGAGCAAAATCCTTATGTGGCCTACACTGATGTAAACTCCAGCATCTTCCCCTATTTCCTCTCTGGTCTTGCTCCTAATAGTTTTCTCTCTTTCTCTTCTCAAGCTACTTTGGCCTCAAGCTTGAGGACTTTTTTGCCTGAAACACTTACCCTGGATTTCCAGATTTCCTCATGATTATTCCTACACTTCTTTCAGGTCTCTGCTCAGATATTACCTTATCATCTGGGACTTCCTTATCTTGTTATATAAAATAGCAGTGAAACATCACTCTTCCATGGCTTTATTTTTTCTCTATAGGACTTCTCACTCCCTGATGCATTACATAATCAATCCCCTGCTTATTTGTTATTTTGGGGAGAGACTTGGCCAATTTTACTGCTAAAACCCATATAAAAGTGCCTAGCATATAGGATATATTTTAAATATCTTTGAAGAAATTGTTTTTGAGAAATACTTCACAGCACAAATTTCATTTGGATATTTTACTATAGGGAGATAGACATGATACTACAAGTTTATAACAAGTTCTATTTCTGAGTGAGTTGTACTAAAATGAGGGTTTTAGTTTATGAAACTTTTCAATCTATAATTTCTGATTAAAAAGAAAATTTGCATGAATATATTTTCCAAGCTGACTATTTGAATAAATGTGTACATTGTACTATACTGATAATTCTCACAAGACAGTTTTAAGTGATTAAAGATGATAGAACATATTAATGTTTGATCAAATGTAAAGCCAAACCTGGTATCTATATTAAAATACAAATAATTATAAAAATGGGGAAGATTTTTAATGTTCAAGTGTCTAAAACACTTTTTTGGGAGTGCAAATCCTTGGAAAAATAAATCAAACACACCAGCTAAGTTGAATAATTTTCCTATTAGGGTCTATTTTATAAGAGCCTATAGAAGGTAACAACCTTCACTAAGCTAACCTCTCTTGTTTTATTATTCTTCTAAGAGGACCTGTCCTTAACCTCAAATCTTCAGGTTGTGAAGTTTCAGTTCAGTTCAGTTCAGTTGCTCAGTCGTGTCTGACTCTTGACGACCCCATGAATCGCAGCACGCCAGGCCTCTCTGTCTATAACCAACTCCCAGAGTTCACCCAAACTCTTGTCATTGAGTCTGTGATGGATCCAGCCGTCAAGAAGACGTTGTCCCCTTCTCCTCTTGCCCCCAATCCCTCCCAGCATCAGAGTCTTTTCCAATGAGTCAACTCTTTGCATGAGGTGGCCAAAGTATTGGGAGTTTCAGCTTTAGCATCAGTCCTTCCAAAGAACACCAGGACTGATCTCCTTTAGAATGGACTGGTTGGATCTCCTTGCAGTCCATGGGACTCTCAAGAGTCTTCTCAAACACCACAGTTCAAAAGAATCAAATCTTCAGCGCTCAACTTTCTTCACAGTCCAACTCTCACATCCATATATGACTACTGGAAAAACCATAGCCTTGAATAGACGGATTTCGTTGGCAAAGGAACATCTCTGCTTTTGAATATACTATCTAGGTTTCCATAACTTTCCTTCCAAGGAGTAAGCATATTTTAATTTCATGGCTGAAATCACCATCTGCAATGATTTTGGAGCCCAGCAAAATAAAGTCGGACACTGTTTCCACTGTTTCCCAATCTATTTCCCATGAAGTGATGGGACCAGATGCCATGATCTTAGTTTTCTGAATGTTGACCTTTAAGCCAACTTTTTCACTCTCCTCTTTCACTTTCATCAAGAGGCTTTTTAGTTCCTCTTCACTTTCTGCCATAAGGGTGGTGTCATCTGCATATCTGAGGTGATTGATATTTCTCCCGGCAATCTTGATTCCAGCTTGTGTTTCTTCCAGCCCAGTGTTTCTCATGATGTACTCTGCACATAAGTTAAATAAGCAGGGTGACAATATACAGCCTTGACCTACTCCTTTTCCTATTTGGAACCAGTCTGTTGTTCCATGTCCAGTTTTCACTGTTGCTTCCTGACCTGCATATAGGTTTCTCAAGAGGCAGGTCGGGCGGTCTGGTATTCATGTCTCTTTCAGAAGTTTCCACAGTTTATGGTGATCTACACAGTCAAAGGCTTTGGCATAGTCAATAAAGCAGAAATAGATATTTTTCTGGAACTCTCTTGCTTTTCTGGTGATTTAGCGGATGTTTGCACTTTGATCTCTGGTTCCTCTGCCGTCTCTAAAACTAGCTTAACGTCTGGACTTTCATGGTTCACTTATTGCTGAAGCCTGGCTTGGAGAATTTTGAGCATTACTTAACTAGCGTGTGAGGTGAGTGCAATTTTGTGGTTATTTGAGCATTTTTTAGCATTGACTTTCTTTGGGATTGTAATGAAAACTGACCTTTTCTAGTCCTATGGCCACTGCTGAGTTTTCCAAATTTGCTGGCATATTGAGTGCAGCACTTTCACAGCATCATTTTTCAGGATTTTAAATAGCTCAACTGGAATTCCATCTCCTCTACTAGCTTTGTTCGTAGCGATGCTTTCTAAGGCCCACTTGACTTCACATTCCAGGATGTCTGGTTCTAAGTGAGTGATCACACCATCGTGATTATCTGGGCTGGGAAGATCTTTTTTGTACAGTTCTTCTGTGTATTCTTGCGACCTCTTCTCAATATCATCTGCTTCTGTTAGGTCCATACCATTTCTGTCCTTTATCGAGCCCATCTTTGCATGAAATGTTCTCTTGGTAGCTCTAATTTTCTTGAAGAGATCTTTAGTCTTTCCTATTCTTTTGTTTTCCATTATTTCTTTGCATTGATTGCTGAGGAAGGCTATCTTATCTCTCTTTGCTAATCTTTGGAACTCTGCATTCAGATGCTTGTATCGTTCCTTTTCTCCTTTGCTTTTTGCTTCTCTTCTTTTCACAGCTATTTTAAGGCCTCCCCAGATAGGCATTTTGCTTTTTTGCATTTCTTTTCCATGGGGATGGTCTTGATCCCTGTCTGCTGTACAATGTCATGAACCTCCATCCATAGTTCATCAGGCACTCTATCTATCATTTCTAGTCCCTTACATTTATTTCTCACTTCCACTGTAAAATCAAGGGATTTGATTTAGGTCATACTTGAATGGTCTAGTGGTTTTCCCTACTTTCTTCAATTTAAGTCTGAATTTGGCAATAAGGAGTTCATGATTTGAACCACAGTCAGCTCCAAATCTTGTTTTTGCTGACTGTATAAAGCTTGTCCATCTTTGGTTGCAAAGAATATAATCAATCTGATTTCAGTGTTGACCACCTGGCGATTTCCATGTGTAGTCTTCTCTTGTGTTGTTGGAAAAGGGTGTTTGCTATGACCAGTGTGTTCTCTTGGCAAAACTCTACTAGCCTTTGCCTTGCTTCATTCCATATTACAAGGCCAAACTTGCCTGTTACTCCAGGTGTTTCTTGACTTCCTACTTTTGCATTCCAGTCCCCTATAATGAAAAGGACATCTTCTTTGGGTATTAGTTCTAAAAGGTCTTGTAGGTCTTCATAGAACCATTCAACTTCAGCTTCTTCAGCATTACTGGTTGGGGCACAGACTTGGATTACTGTGAATGGTTTGCCTTGGAAATGAACAGAGATCATTCTGTTGTTTTTGAGATTGGATCCAAGTACTGCATTTTGGACTCTTTCGTTGACCATGATGGCTACTCCATTTCTTCTAAGGGATCCTGCCCACAGTAGTAAATATAATGGTCATCTGAGTTAAATTCACCCCTTCCAGTCCATTTTAGTTTGCTGATTCCTAGAATGTCGACGTTCACTCTTGCCATCTCTTGTTTGACCACTTCCAATTTGCCTTGATTCATGGACCTAACATCCAGGTTCCTATGCAATATTTCTCTTTACAGCATCAGACCTTGCTTCTATCTCCAGTCACATCCACAACTGGGTATTGTTTTTGCTTTGGCTCCATCCCTTCATTCATTCTGGAGTTATTTCTCCACTGATCTCCAGTAGCGTGTTGGGCATCTACCGACCTGGGGAGTTCCTCTTTTAGTGTCCTATCATTCTGCCTTTTCATACTGTTTTTGGGGTTCTCAAGGCATGAATACTGAAGTGGTTTGCCATTTCCTTCTCCAGTGGACCACATTCTATCAGACCTGTCCGTCTTGGGTAGCCCCACACAGCATGGCTTAGTTTAAGTTAGACAAGGCTGTGGTCCATGTGATTAGATTGACTAGTTTTCTGTAATTATGGTTTGTGTCTGCCCTCTGATGCCTCTCACAACACTTACCATCTTACTTGGGTTTCTCTTAACTTGGACATGGGGTATCTCTTCACTGCTGATCCAGCAAAGTGCAGCCACTGCCCCTTACCTTGGACGAGGGATATCTCCTCACAGCCACCCCTCCTGACCTTGAACATGGAGTAGCTCTTCTCGGCCCTCCTGTGCCCGCACAGCCACCGCTTCTTGGACGTGGGGTTGTGAAGTTTAGTTACCTCTAAGTGCTAACAACCTGGAAATAATTTTACCTAACATCTGTCATAACAAGAGTCAATAAATTAATTTATAGCCATATACCTTGCTTTTTGAGAGTTGTATTTAATGTATAAGTCAATTTTCTCAAAATGTTTGTTCTTATTTTTACCATGACTTGGGATATGATTTGGTATTATATTTTGAGAAAGGAAGCTCATAATTTGGGGGATTGATTTTCAAACTTCCCCCAAAGTTTGGTTTGCTTATTTCCTTCTTTAAGATGAGCAGCAACATGGATGAACCTAGAGAGTGTCATCATTTGTGAGTAATTGGTCAGTCATGTTTAACTCATTGCCACCCCATGGACTGTAGCCCATCAGACTCCTCTGTCCATGGAATTTTCCAGGTAAGAATACTGGATTGGGTTGTCATTTCCTTTTCCAGGGGATCTTCCTGACCTAGAATTGCACTGAGGTCTCCTGCATTGCAGGTGGATTCTTTACCAGGTGAGCTACCAAGGAAGCTGAGTGAAATAAATTAGAGAAAGACAAATATCATATGATATCACTTATTAAGTGGAATCTTAAAAAAAAAAAATCGTACAAATGAAGTTGTTTGCAACAGAAATAGAGTCAAAGATGTAGAAAACAAACTTATGGTTACCAAGGAAGAAAGAGGGAGAGGGATAAATTGGGAGATTGGGATTGACATATATACACTACTATGCATAAAACAGACAACTAATAAGAACCTATTGTATAGCACAAGGAAATCTACTCAATACTCTGTTGTGAACTATATGGGAAAAGAATCTAAAAAAGAGTGGATATATGTATAATGTATAACAGATTCACTTTATAGCAGAAACTAACACAGTATTGTAATAAACTATATTACAGTAAGAATTAATTTTAAAAACATGAGGTTTTCAAATTATTATTAGTAATCTCACTTTATCTTATTACAATAACAATTTTTATGTCAGAGACCATATCATTTCTTTCTTTATTCCCAAAGCCTAGCAATATATGTGCTGCATAGTGTAAGTGTTAGTTAAACCATGAATGAATACAAACGATCTATTTAAACAAAAATGGATTTTATGCATGTTTTCCAATTTTGCATTACTTTGATTTCAACTTCAATATAGATTTATTTTATAGCTGGAAGCTAAGTGATATTATTAAGCAACCTAGAAATATATATGTATTTCAAATCCTTACTGCATCTGGACTTGATTTTTTCATTGAAAAACAGAATGGAAAAGACTGTTTTAAAGTTCTTTTCCAATTCCAAAATTTCACTACCTCAAAGAATATCAGAAAAATTGTTCAGTTAAATAGGGCTGCATTCCAGTATATTAAATGATAGCCTGTTTCTTTGTCTCTGTCTCTCTGCTTTTCCTTGTTGCTCTCTTATCCTTTCTTTCTCTTTCCTTACAGTAATAACTCAATACAATCCCAGTTCTAGTGTTTACTTGTAGTGTGTTCTTGCGTAAATGGTTAAATCTCTATGTAGTCCATTCTTTTCATCTTTAAAATGAAGATGCTTACAGTATCTATTTATGGAGTTAATTATAAAAATTAATTATACTACACTTTAAAGTGCATATCACAGTACTTGTTATGAGGTAAGCAACACATAAAATTTAATTATTATTATTAATGCACCATATACTTTTACCTACTCTATAATTACTTCCAATTAATTAATTTATTCAACAAATTTTTATTGAATTGCTCTTAATATATTTATTCATTCAACAAAGTAATCTCTATTATGTTCTAGGAACCTGGGAAACACTTTAAAAAGACAAAATTCTCAGCATTATGGAAATTAAATTTTGTTGAGGAGGATAAACAATAAACATTCTACATGAATTAATTATGTAGTACCTATATAGAAATTATTGGTGATTAGGAAAAAGAGAAAGAAGGATAAAAATAATTCAAATTAAGGGTGGATGAAATACAATTTTCAAAGAGTGGTCAGAATAAGATTGAGGGACAAGGTGATATTTGACAAAGATTAAAGGAGATAAGAAGTAGGAATCTACAAAGAACCCATACTTTTGGACCAGCTACTTTATTTTGGTAAAAATCATTTTCAAAGTACAATTACACTAATGATGTGGTTCAGTGTGAGGAACACTTCCTCCAAAAAATAATTTTATGACCTTCTTTTGCATGCTAGAGTCCATCCTTTGTGCTTGTATGTGCTTAGGGCATGCTGGATTTATTTTGATTCTCATTGTAATTATTTTAATAAAAATAACATAATTGATTAGAAAATGATATTTACTAATTAGTAATCTATTGACTTAGCAGAAACTTTGCTTAAACTGCTGACCTCATATAGTATTACATAAGCATTCAATCAAAACAAGTTGATTTATGATTAGTTTCTGGACTCTGTACATCATCTACTATGAATATTTATATTACATTGTAGGGGTATGTTAGTTATTCAGTCTTGCCCGACTGTTTGTGACCCCATGGACCATAGCCTGCCATGCTTCTCCTTCCATGGCATTCTCCAGGCAAGAAGCCTGGAGTGGGTAGCCATTCCCTTGTCTAGGGGATCTTCTCTACCCAGGGATTAAACCTGGGTTTCCTGAAGACTTCCCTGGTGGCTCAGACAGTAAAACGTCTGTCTACAATGCGAGAGACCCAGGTTCAATCCCTGGATTGGGAAGATCCCCTGGAGAAGGAAATGGCAATCCACTCCAGTACTATTCCCTGGAAAATCCCATGGACAGAGAAGCCTGGTAGGCTACAGTCCATGGGGTTGCAAAGAGTCAGACATGACTGAGCAACTTCACTTCCTTCACTGCAGGTAGATTCTTTACTATTGGGCCAGCAGGGAGCATGTTACTTTCTAGGTAGTTAAACTGTTTTAAATGAAGACAAAACTTCATTAAAGCTCCTTAATTATTTAATAATTTTTGTGTTAATCTGTTCATTCTCCCTTTTCAACTATTTTCCCTTATACATTTGAGTATCACCTGTGTTCTAAGTGCTGAGGATACAATGGTGAAATGGTTTTTTAGCAAATCCTATGTTCCTCACGCATTCAAAGAGGAAGATGTCCATCTACTTTCTAAAGGCTAATCCTGCAAATCTTTTTAAACTTAATTATTAAAGAAACATAATTATGAGTGTAGGAGTTCAAGGTAATATGTTTGATATTCTCTTATCTATAGACTGTAGTATGAGGCAGATGAAAGAAAATAGTTTGATTAGTAATGTAAATAATATGAAGACAAGAGAGAGCTCTTACTGACTTGTTCACATCTGTATGCAGTTCAGCAACTTGTATGTCAGCAACTGCCCAAGGTGAACATGTCAAGTTCTTTTTGCCTGTGTCATGAACATAATGAATTACATTTGTCTTAAAGGAATAATATTTGGCAAGTTATTTAACCTCTTACTCAGTTTTTTTATCTGCGCAATGTGAGTTAAGAACCTCATAAGGTTGTTATAGAGACAAATGACATTGAAACTTGCCTCTGCTTAATTTAACACACACAATAGAATAATGACTTAGTTAATAATATGTTAAAATTTATAGATAACATTTAAATCATTTTTAATTCAAACTTCCTTAAAGAATGGGTTTCCCTGGTGGCTCAGAGAGTAAAGAGTCTGCCTGCAATGCAGGAGACCTGGATTTGATTCTTCAATAGGGAAGATTCCCTGGAGAAGAAAATGGCAACCCAATCCAGTATCCTTGCCTGGAAAATCCCATGGAGAGAGGAGCCTGGAAGGCTGCAGTTCATGGGGTTGCAAAGAGTCAGACATGACTGAGCAACTTCACTAAATAACATCTCTGAGGAGGAGAAGAAGATGACAGAGGATGAGATGGTTGGATAGCATCATTGACTTGATGGACATGAATTTGAGCAAGCTTTGGGGGATGGTAAAGGACGGGGAAGCCTGGTGTGCTACAGTCCATGGGATTGCAAAGAATTGGACATGACAGAGCTAATGAACTGAACTGAACTGAACTGAAGACTAATAGTCAAGTATCATAGCTGTATGAAAAATTTGCTCTTTATAATAACTCTATGAGCTATATGTACTATTATGTAACCTCACTTTACAGATGAGAAAAGTGAGTCTCTAAAGGGTGAAGCAACTTGTCAATAGTAATCAACTCATAACTGCCCCAAACTGACCTTTGAATCCCAATCTCAGACATGTTTACTCATTCTCTTTCAACAACATTTTATTCAACTACACAGTAACAGCATTACTATAAAAGGATTTAATGGTGGCAAAACTCATGGTTGTAGAACAACAGGTCCTCAAATCTGTAAAAGGCTGTTTATTTCTTTGTCTCCATGATTTCTTATCTATATGATTTCTACTGCTTGTAGTGGTATTTGCAGATAAATTTCCCAGCTTGTATATTTCCAGGCTTGTATATTACATTTTGACACTTGGTTAATGTCAATAAGTTCAGTGGTCCCTAAGACATTGGTAGCTGCTATATTGACTAACCACACTTTCATAGTTTAGTCAGTAAAGAAACAATGAACTCAAATGTATTTAGACAGTTTATTACTCAAAGCACAGCAAGCACCATGAGCTTCATATTTGCATCTGTTCCTTTCCTGCCCCAGGTCTTGTGGGGGTAAATCAGAGGTAGTCCCAATTGTATCCATGCCTATGTTCTGTTTCATAACTGAAGATCTGCAAGATTAGAAAATCTCCAGTCTCATACAAGGATTGCCAGTAAACCTGCCTTCCTGCCCTCCAAAGACAGATTTATTTTTTATAACCCTGGAATACAAGCAAGGAAGGCAGTGAGACAGTCCCTATCTTTATTACACTGGTTAGAAAACATATATACTATCTTTCTCAGAAAGAGACTCTATCTCTAGCCTCCAAGGCTATTTGCTTTGCAAGCATCCTTGAAAAAAAAAATAGTCCAGGACAAAAGCCATCAAAAGACATATAAATATGCTATGGAGAATTGCTCTCACAATAGTTAGTCCTAGTAGGTATTCTGTCCATTTTGCTTCAACTTGGTTCTTGACAGTAATTTAGGCCATTTGAAAATTTCCTATACTCTGCACTGAACCCCTTGTCTAGCTAATTTGCCAAGACTTTGCCAAAGATTTACTTCATCCCTTGCTGCATGGACCAAATGGAAAGCCCATTAACTTAATTCAAAGACCTTTCTTGGGGCCTGGGAAAGTGAAATTCCAGCTCCCTCCCTGCCCAACCATGCTGTACTTCTTCTTTGAATTTGGCATGAACAGTGGCAAAAGGAGAAAAGGGTGGCAGAAGTTGAGATGGTTGGATGGCATCATCAACTCAAATAGATATGAATTTGAGCACATTCTGGGAGACAGCAAAGAACAGAGAAGCCTCTTGTGCTGAAGCCTATGGGGTTGCAAAGAATTGGACATGACTGAGTGACTCAACAACAACTGGCCCATGTTGGGGTTGAAGCAGGTTGTGGGGAAATCTTGTAGAATCTATGTGGATACTTAAGCAAGAATAACATTTTTCCAGGTTACCCTCAACCTCTCTGACACATCTTTGTGTCATATAGTAGGAGGTCAGAACCTGTGACCCAATGCCCCTGACCCCAGTTCCGGTTTCTGAAATCTACTGGAAACAAAAGGTTTCAACTCTGAATCACCTTCACATTCCAAAAGCATAACATATAATTATCTATCTATCTACCTACCTATCTATCCATTTAGTATGTCTATTTGTTTGTCCATCCAATAATCCATCTATTTGGCTCACCTAGCTACATATTACAAATGCTATATTTGACTTCTCTTGCCTTTTCTCTTATTGTTTAAAGGAATTCATAAAATCCCTGCTCTGCTCTGTCTACAAAACCCATCTTTCAATCATGTTTCTTTATAGCAAAATCTTATATAGAATGTCAGAAAATGAACATTAATATTTTTTTCACTTTTACACATATGTGGTGATGATCCAAATCCTCCCATCATCTCAACTCCAGTTCCACATCTTGCTTTGACCAGGAAAAATGACACATTTAAGAGAAGGCAAGTGAGAAACTATGTCAGTGTATCCCTAACTATTATCCTGCTTGCAAATTATTGTTTATTACATCTTGGTTCTCTAGGATTAAATTCAGGACCACCATGACTGGTTAACACCTAACACTGATTAGTTAGTGTTCCATTTAACACTGATTAGTGTCCCCCATTTTAACAGTAATAGCTTTGTATCTGCCCTAACTATTGTTTTCCAGAGAATAATTCCATTTTTCCTCAGCACTAGGGGTAGTGCTATACATGTTGGCAATACTACTTTCACAGGGAAAAATCAAATACAGTTTAAAAAAATCAGATACAGATAATTTCTAGACAGAAGGCTAATAGGAAGATAACCCTACTGAGTACATTATAGTTTTTTTCTATGGCTTCTTCCTATTCCAAGTTCCTAAGTGCTATGAACATGAAAAACAATGATAGAATTCTAAAAGCTATATTCTACTTTTTAAATACTTCCCACATTTAACCATTTAAATCTTCTGTTATATATTGGTTATGACCATGCTCTTTAATTGTCAACATTATAATTTTTAGTACACACTATGAAAATGAATCAGCTTGGTCACTGAATCACTCATTTATTTTCAGCTGCCTAACATTCATTTCTCTCCTCCCAGATGCTCAATTTTATATCCATTTTTATCTTCTGCATTCATTGTCAATATAATGAATACAGGCAATAATAATTTCAGACAATTAGCATCTTTTAGCAGCTTCAAACAAATCACCCCCACTGCAGTTTACATGTTACCATTTTTATTTTCAGATATTCAGAAGAGATTCTTGAATATTCATTTATCTTTGTTTTAACTCTGGCCACAAAATTTGGCAAGATATTGACAAGAACTCTTGTCTAGAAATTAGGAGATCTGATTTTATCTCTGGTTTGACAGTGACTAAATGTGAAGGCTTGAGAAAGAAACAAGTCCCATTAAACTCTGTTTTGCATCCCTAAAGTGAAGAGGCTGAATTATTCTCTTCTAAGATCATTTTCTCCCCTTCGTGGATCACAGCCTTGTCAGGCAAAGAGGCTAAAGCTCCAATACATTGGCCTCCTGATGAGAAGAGTTGATTCCCTGGAAAAGATCCTGATGCTGGGAAGAATAGAAGGCAAAAGGAGAAGGGGGCAGTAGAAGATGAGATGGTAATGCAGTACTGCTGATTCAATGAACATGAATTTGAGCAAACTCCAGGAGATAGTGGAGGACAGAAGAGCCTGGCATGCAACCATCCATGGGATTTCAAAGAGTCAGACACAACTTAGCGACTGACTAACAATAACAACATCCTTTTCTATAATCCCATGATTTTTTTGTCTATTTACTATAATTACTTATACAAATAAAGTGCTTTCCCAGTGGTACAGTGGTATAGAGTCCCACTGTCAATTCAGGAGATGCAAGAGATGCAGGTTTCCCTGGGTCTGGAAGATCCCTTAAGGAGGAAATGAGAACACACACCAGTATTCCTGCCTGGAAAATCCCATGGAAAAAGGAGCTTGGCAGGCTACATATAGTCCATGAGGTCACAAAGAGTCAGACACGACTGAGCATGCATGCACATACAAGTAAAAGTACAATTTAAACAAAAATATAATTGTGAACGAAGTAAAAGTCTCTCAGTTGTGTCCAACTCTTTGTGACCTCATGGACTGTACAGTTCATGGAATTTTCCAGGCCAGAATACAGGAATGGTTAGCTGTTCCCTTCTCCAGGGGATCTTCCCAACCCAGGAATCAAACTCAGGTAGCCTGAATTGCAGGTGGATTATTTACCAGCTGAACTACCAGAGAAGCTTTTTGTGAGTTGTGATCAAAGGCTTATTAAAGGCTTACCAGGGAAGTCCTTTTTGTGAATTGCAAACAAAGGCTCAAATACAACTAAGTGTAATTCATTGGCTCATTAATTTGCTCAATACTGAAAATATGTCACATGTTAAATGCAAATTTAATTGCTGAGCCACCAAGGACTCAGCCAATGCAGATTAGCATGCATTTAACTTGTGATACGTTTTCTGAGTATAGAATAGAATGAGTGACATCATGAAGAAGACTGAATATATTTATATGGTACATCTAGAGAGCACTTGTTTGACACTAAACCATAAGTAACCTAATCAAAAATTAATTTAAAAAAATGAATACTTTTTTAGTCAACAAAACCAAAGAAGTCCCAATGAATTAGTTTTGAATGAAAACTAAGAAAATATTTTCACATTTTGTTTGTTGATCAAATAATACACTACTTTAACAACTGTTTATTATACTGTGTGAAAAACACTATACTAAATGTTGGCACACAAAACAGAACAAAAAATCCTTGCCTACGCACTTGCTCTTCTTGGGATCTTTGTATGACTTGATTCCTCACTTAATTCACTGGAGGACAACCTCCCTGAAGATAAGAAGAAGCGAGTGATGATAGAGAAAAGTCAAGGGTGACTCTTACAATTTTTTGCCTGAGCAAATTGTTGATGAAAATGCCAGTTCCTAAAATGTGGAAGACTGGAAGATGCTCATTGCATGGAAGAAGCCAATGCTTCTTTTTATGTTTTATTTTTGAGAAGCCAGTTATGTATGAAGGTCCGTGATGGCTCAGCAGTTAAATCCTCCAATGCCAGAGACTCAGGTGATGCAAGTTCAATCTCTGGGTCAGGAAGAACTCCTGGAGAAGGAAATGGCAACCCACTCCAGTATTCTTGCTTGAAAAATCCCATGGACTGAGGAGCCTGGTGGGCTACAGTCATTGGGCTCACAAAAATTCAGACACGACTGAGCATGAGATTGATGTATGAAGGTCAACACATAGAATTAGCAGTTGAATTCATGAGTCTGAAGGTATGGGAACCCATCAGGACTGGTGATATAAATTTGGGATTAATTAAGGCATCTGGAGAGTTAAAATTGACAGAGAAAAGAAGAATTTTCATTATCCTGTGATGTGAGAAAACACTGAATGCATTATAAAATTATAAAGATTATATTTTAGGGGAAAATTGATTTGTTTGTACACTAGAGTCTGAATTGAAAGATAACTTTATTTCATATATCTCTTACTGCTAACCCTTATGTCATAGATGGGAACTATTTCAAAGAGCTGGAAACAAAATGAGACAAAAGACAATAAGAATTACCACAGAACAGATGACAAAGAATAAAAAAGATGACATTTCTAGAACCAGCATCATCTTTTATTTACCTACTCATTTGTATTTGAGTATATTTATACCTCAGGCACTTAGTTTCTTTCAAGTCATAGTTTTCTTTATTAATTTCCTTTGCCAATCACTTGTGACATATTTGTGATGATGAAGAGTATTTAGAATATTTTTTCTTTTTCTTTTTTCCAATTAACAAGAATGAGAAGAGTTATGGAGAGATAAACTATATTTCACCAAAATTAGGAATATTATCTAACTTGTTAAGTCAGATGGAACACACTTTTCTATATCTGCACTACTAAACTGTAGAGGAGTAAGAAAAGGAACAGAAGTGACAGGTAACAACTATATATGGGTTTCCCAGGTGTCTCAGTGGTAAAGAATCTGCCTGCCAATGCAGGAGACACGGGTTCCTTCCCTGGGTGGGAAAGATCGCCTGGAGAAGGAAATGGCAACCCACTCCAATATTCTTGCCTAGGAAATTCCAAGGACAGAGGATCCTGACTGGCTACAGTCCATGGAGTTGCAAAAGAGTTGAACACAACTTAGCGACTAAACAACAGCAGCAAAGTCTATATATGCATCCATCTTCAGTGAGAATTCCATAGACGAGCCTGGTGGGCTACAATCTATGGGGTCACAAAGAGTTGGACACGACTAAGTGACTAACTATAACTTTAACTCCGTGAAAATGGCCACATTCTCCTACTGGTAACTGCGGCCGGTGACTTGGGGGCTTTGTGGTGAGTGCACCTAGACAATGATAGACTTGCCAAATTTTTACAATGAATAATACTTATGCACCTAAGGCACTGTTAAATGTTTGATATTAAAGTTCAAGTCATCAATTATGCTGGATCATTGTCTTTTTCCTTAATAGATATTTTATATTTTAAAATCCTGTAGAAGTGACACAGAGCCTATGTAGAGATTCTCAAAATCTTTAACAGCTAGAAAATGTAAATTAAGACTAAAATCACTTTATAACTATTAGACTGGCAAAACTTGAAAGGTTGGATATTGCCTGAAACATGCATTGGTCTTGGGAATGTAAATGACAGGTTATTTTCAGGAGTAGCAATGCCTCAGCATTCTCCTAAATATTTTAAATTATTTTAGAGATCCACATAGAGACGTATGCAGGCATATTCACTGAAGCTTTACTCACGGATCAGTGAGTTGGATGTAAAGTGGGTGACAATCATTAAGAAAGAAATAGGTGAAAATATGGTGGCTGCAAGTGGTAGATACAACAGTTAGAAACAGTAAACTAGATGGATACAAAACAATATGCATAGCACTTAAAACAGTATTTAGTAGAAAAAAGGAAAAAGTAAGAAAAGTAAGTAAATCACAGTACAATTTACTTAGAAATACATTTACATAAACAACTTGTAAGACACACAAAATACATATTAAACACAATTGTGTGGTTGCTTGTTTTGGGGGAGGGGGTAAAGGGGACCATGAATAGAGAAAAAATAATAATTTCACATAAACTGTGCTACAAAGCATTAAAAATACTTTTTCATAAATATGTAAATGGCTATTCAAACTCATATGACTTAATGAAGTTTTCTAGGTCAGGGGTCCCCACCTTCGGGATCTAATGCCTGATAATCTGAGGTGGATCTGATGTAATAATGTTAGACATAAAGTGCACAATAAGTGTAATACCTTTGAATCATCTAGAAACCGTCCCCACCCTCCCTGATCTGTGGTAAAATTTTCTTCCAGGAAACCAGCCCCTGGTGCCAAAAAGGTTGGGGATGGCCGCTCTAGGGAATAGTAAAAGATAAGAGAGGAAGAGTCTACCATGTAACATGTACCACTGCAAATATTTAGATGATGGACAGAGAATACACAGCAAAGGAGACTGAAGAATGAACATGGAACTCTCAGTAATACCTAATACTTATACAGTCCTTAGTAGTTAGAACAGCTGATTTCTTAAACAGCTGACTAAACCACAATGCTGAATAGTGTCAGAAAGAATAGGAGATCTCAATGAATCCCAATGGGAAATAACTTTTAAAGGAGTTCAAATGCCCTAAGGCTTTGCATGAAATGAAAAGCTGAGCCCAAAGTCACTCAGCATTCTTTGAAGACTATCATGGCCTAGGAGAGCCTCATGGATATTACCAACCTGCTATTGTCAATTCCTAGTTATCAAAGATAAAATTATATTATGTAAACTTTCTAATTGTTTTAAAGAGTTCTATCAAAAACAAGGGAGGCTGACCTTCAGAAAGGACTGGGGACTCACAGTATCCAGGACACAACACTCTCCACTGAAATCATGTTGGATAATGAAAGTGTCATAATGAGTAATTATAGATTGCGATGATGTGCTGTGTCAAGAACATGACTTCTATATGCATGGTGTACATTTTTTCAGTGTTCATAAATCATCATTCAAGGTAATCTTGATAGAAGCCAGAAAAAATGAAAAGATATTAGAAAAGTTATTCAACATGTAATAGAATAGAGTAAACCCATACATTTGTAAAACATCACAGAGAAATACAGGGGAATAGTTATAATTTATAATGAAATCTGAAGGAGGATGAATGAAGAGATTAGTTTCTAATTTGTTTGGCAAATGGTTTTGTTGTTTAATTTTAGGTTGTACTGATAAAAGCAGTGTGATGCTTTTAAAAGAAAGGTCATAACATAAATGCAAGCCTAGCAGTTTTAAAAAAAGAAGGCAGATCTGATTTATTGCAGGCTTCAGCTTGGGAAAGATACAAATTAATAAATTAATGAATGTATTAATGATCTTCTGATTGAGAAAGAAGGGTGACCTATAGAAAATGTGTGAACACAAGCAGGCTCCATGGCAATGAGTACTAACTTTGATTCTTATTAATAGAAAACACATTACAAAGACAAGAAGTTGTAGTTGCTCTCAGGTTAGAATTTATATAAAATAAGAATTAAAAGATGCATTGACTGTGGAATCGAATACTTGGCTTTGAATTATACACATTTGAAATGTAACACTGATGATTAACTTAGCTTTTCATGCTTTCATTTTAATTTCTGTGAATTCAGAGTTTTAGTACTTAATTTTTCAGGTTTGTGAATGCTAATGTATATTCTGTGTGAAACACATAGAACAATACTTGTTATGTAACAATTATTATAAATAAAAGACCTAAAATAGCTCAGATGATGAACAATTTCTACTACTTTCATCTTTGAAATGTAGACTTATGTTATCATCTTTATCATATGGATAATTTATCAGAAAAAAACACCTTTATTCATATATATATATATATTTTGTGTGTGTGTGATGCATACTAAGTCATTTCAGTTGTGTCCAACTCTTTGGGACCTCATGGACTATAGCCCACTAGGCTCCTCTGTCCATGGGATTCTCTAGGCAAGAATACTGGAGTGGGTTGCCATGCCCTCTTCCAGGGGATCTTCTTACCCAGGGATCAAACCCGCATCTCTAAGTCTCCTGCATTCACATGTAGGTTCTTTATCTCTAGCACCACCTGGGAAACCCATGTGTATATATGAAGTGAAGTCAAGTGGGCCTTAGGAATATTACTATGAACAAAGCTTGTGGAGTTGATGGAATTTCAGCTGAACTATTTAAAATCCTAAAAGATGATGCTCTTAAAGTGCTGCACTCAATATGTCAGCAAATTTGAAAAACTAACCAATGGCCACAGAGTTGGAAAAAGCTAGTTTTCACTACAATCCCAAATAAGGGTTTTGCCAAAGAATGTTCAAGCTACTGCACAATTGTGCTCATTTTATATGTTAGCAAGGTAATAAAATCCTTCAAGCTAGACTTCAACAGTATGTGAACTGAAAACTGCTTGGTGTACAAGCTGGATTTTGAAAAGGCAGAGGAACCAGAGTTCAAATTGCTGACATACATTGAATTACAGGAAAAGGAAAGTAATTTAAAAAAATAAATAAAACACCTACCTTTGCTTCAGTGACTATGCTAAAACCATTGACTGTGGGGATCATGACAAATTGTGGAAAATTCTTAAAGAGGTGGGAATGACAGACCACCTTACCTGCCTGCAAGTCAAGAAGCAACAGTTAGACTTAGACATGGAACAAATGACTGGTTCAAAATGGGGAAAGGAATATACACCAAGGGTGTATATTGTTACTCTGCTTATTAAATTTTTATGCAGAATACATCATACAAAATAACAGGTTTGATGAATCACAAGCTAGAATCAAGATAACCTGGAGAAATATAAATAACATCAGATATGCAGATGATACTATCCTAATGGTAAAAAGTGAAGAGAAACTAAAAAGTCTCTTGATAAAGTTCAAAGAGGAGAGTGATAAAGCTGGCTTAATACTCAACATTCAAAAAACTAAGATCCTGGCAAATCAGGTCCCATCAGTTCATCATAAATAGGAAAAAAATGGAAAAAGTGACAGACTTTATTTTCTTAGGCTCCAAAATCACTGTGGACAGTGACTACAGTTATGAAGTTAAAAGACACTTGATAACTGGAAGAAAAACTATGACAAACCTGGACAGCATATTAAAAAAGCAGAGACATCACTTTGTTGACAAAGGTCTATATAGTCGAAGTTATGGTTTTTCCAGTAGTCATATACAGATGTGAGAGCTGGACCATAAAGAAGTCTGAGCACTGAAGAATTGAAGCTTTCAAACTGTGGTGCTGGAGGAGAATCTTGAGAGTTCTTTGGACAGCTAGCAGATCAAACCAGGCAATCCTAAAGGAAATCAACCTTGAATAGTCTTTGGAAAGACTGACACTGAAGCTCCAATACTTTGGCCACCTGATGGGGTAAGATGACTCATTGGAAAAGGCCCTAATGTGAGAAAGATTGAAGGCAGGAGGAGAAGGTGGTGACAGAGATGAGGTGGTTGGATGGCATCATCAACTCAGTGGACTTGAGTTTGAGCAAATTCCAGGAGATATTGAATGAAGGACAGGAAAGCCTGGCATGCTGAGTCTATAGGGTTACAAAGAGTTGGACAGGACTTAGTAACTGAAAAGAAAACAACAGTTTGTGTGTGTGTGTGTGTGTGTGTTAGTTGATTACTCTTTGCAACCCACCAGGCTCCTCTGTCCATAGAATCCTCCAGGCTAGAATACCACAGTAGATAGTTATTCCCTTCTCCAGGATATCTTCCTGACCCAACACTGAACCTTCATCTCTTGCATTGCAGGAGGATTCTTTACCATCACCAGGGAAGCTCCCATATATGCTAATATATATGTTAATTATATATATATATATATATATATATATATATATATATATTATTTAATTATACACCTCTGGCAGGATAATTTGAAAAATCAAGAGGATTCTGAAAAATTAGACAGGTTATAAAGGGGAAAAATGAACAGCAAAACAACTAGCTCTAGAACAGGCAGATGGACTAAAAAACCACATGAAAGTGTTAGTCACTCAGTCGTGTCTGATTCTTTGAGACTCTGTAGACTGTAGCCCACCAGATTCCTCTGTCCATGGAATTCTCCAGGCAAGAATACTGGAGTGGGCAGCAATTCTCTTCTTCAGGGTATCTTTCTGACCTAGGGATCGAACCCAGGTCTCCTGCATTGCAGGCAGATTGTTTACCATCTGAACCTGCCACCAGGGAAAAACCACATAATCAGAAGGAAATTACACAGTTCAAGGCAAACTATAAGCAGGGGTATATGATGCTAGAAATAATATTTTAAAATCAAGTCCCAAATATTGGGCATTGCTGAATCCTTTCTGTAGATGATCAAATTGGTCTTGGAGATCATGAGTATGCTGACCCTGCAGGTATAGCTCAAGTTTCTCTAAAGATGGAAAGAAAATATAAAAAGAAGAGGAATTTCAAAACCAATAGTTGGTCTTGATAACAGTGGCTGTATCATTCATTCATTTATTTTTACACAGAAAGGTAGTGTCATCAAATAAACCATTTTATAAATACAAAACTTGAAAATAATTTTCCTTATCTTGATCCCAACAACATAGAATTCTCAAGAGATTTCACTACTCTGTTTTAAGTAGCATAAATATACCAATAAAAGGAGACACCTAAAGAAGACTCTCAAAAGACATGAAAAAAAATATTAGTTACAATTTTTACCTATGTGTGTTTTATTGGGAAATTACTGCTTACTTGATGAAACCCTCAATCACAAGTTCAAAAACTGTAACTTAGGTGTTTGAAATTTAGAACACTTTCTCTATTTATCTGCTAGGGAACAATGAGAAATTATGTGTTGTTAAGACATAAGTAATGAGTTTGTAGACAGACCTAAGTTAAAATCCAGCTCAAAATTAAACCTGACCAAGTTATTTAAGCTCACCTCAATTTTCATTTTTGTAAGTACGGATGTATCAAGCATTTTCTGACTTCTACAGAGGTGTAGTTGGGTAATGCATAATCAACAAACAAACAAATCTAAAAACAAAGCTCTTTTTCAACTTTGGTTTAAGTAAAAACTTAAAAATTAAAAATTGACAGCTCTAAGATTTAGCATGGTTTTAGTAAGAGACGCCTTGAACTCGAATGACATGTGGAAAGCAGGATTATTCACTGAAACTAATCTTATGTTTCTGTTATATAAAGGCAAATAAAAAATCAATTCTGCTTTTAAAAAATTGATTTGGGATCAAAATTACATATAAATCCTATATCAACATTCAAGACAGCAAAATATATTGAAGACATTCTTAATGCATATTGATAGTCACTAAGTGAAGGCAACATGATTGATACCAGTTCTTGTCCTATTCATTCATTCATGTCCAAATGATTTCCAAGGAAAAATTCTTCCCCTACTTCATTCTATTTTTAAATTGTCTTCTCTATCCTGAAGCTCAAATTTTCTAAACTCTCCGACTTAATACATTAAGCACAATTCCTACAATGCTAAAAGTAGGCTGAGAAATTTGGTAATTTAATTATCTGAGTAACTCCCTGGAAAGGGAAGAGGGAGGAGGGTTCAGGATGGGGAACACATGTATACCTGTGGCGGATTCATTTCGATATTTGGCAAAACTAATACAATATTGTAAAGTTTAAAAATAAAATAAAATAAAAATAAAAATTTTAATTATTATTTATAAAACAATAATTATTGTTGAATATTATATTGAAAATATTCTTTGGAGGATTCTGTAGGTGACAATGAAAATATTTCAAATTTGAAAGATTCAGTTCAGTTGATTTCAGTCACTCAGTCGTGTCTGACTCTTTGCGACCCCATGAACCCCAGCACGCTAGGCCTCCCTGTCCCTCACCAACTTCCGGAGTCCACTCAAACCCATGTCCATTGAGTCAGTGAGGCCATCCAACCATCTCATTCTCTGTCATCCCCTTCTCTTCCTGCACTCAGTCTTTACCAGTATCAAGGGCTTTTCCAATGAGTCAGCTCTTTGCATCAGGTAGCCAAAGTATTGGAGTTTCAGCTTCAAGATCAGTCCTTCCAATGAACACCCAGGACTGATCTCATTTAAAATGGACTGGTTGGCTCTGCTTGCAGTCCAAGGGACTCTCAAGAGTCTTCTCTAACACCACAGTTCAAAAACATCAGTTCTTCAGTGCTCAGCCTTCTTTATAGTCCAACTCTCACATTCATACATGACCACTGGAAAAACCATAGCCTTGACTAAACGGACCTTTGTTGGCAAAGTAATGTCTCTGCTTTTTAATATGCTGACTAGATTGGTCATAACTTTCCTTCCAAGGAGTAAGTGTCTTTTAATTTTGTGGCAGCAATCACCATCTGCAGTGATTTTGGAGCCCAGAAAAATAAAGTCAGCCACTGTTTCCACTGTTTTCCCATCTATTTGCCATGAAGTGATGGGACCAGATGTCATGATCTTAGTTTTTTGAATGTTGAGCTTTAAGCCAACTTTTTCACTCTCCTCTTTCACTTTCATCAAGAGACCCTTTAGTTCTTCTTCACTTTCTGCCATAAGGGTGGTGTCATCTGCATATCTGAGGTTATTGATATTTCTGTCAACAATCTTGATTCCAACTTGTGATTCTTCCAGCCCAGCGTTTCTCATGATGTACTCTGCTTATAAGTTAAATAAGCAGGGTGACAATATACAGCCATGATGTACTCCTGTTCTGATTTGGAACCAGTCTGTCGTTCCATGTCCAGTTCTAACTGTTGCTTCCTGACCTGCATACAGATTTTTCAAGAGGCAGGTCAGGTGGTCTAGTATTCCCATCTCTTTCAAAATTTGCCACAGTTTATTGTGATCCACAGAGTCAAAGGCTTTGGCATAGTCAATAAAGCAGAAATAGACATTTTTCTAGAACTCTCTTGCTTTTTTGATGATCCAGCGGATGTTGGCAATTTGATCTCTGGTTCCCCTGCCTTTTGTAAAACCAGCTTGACTATCTGGAAGTTCACAGTTCACGTATTGCTGAAATCTGGCTTGGAGGATTTTGAGCATTACTTTACTAGCGTGTGAGATGAGGGCAGTTGTGCAGTAGTTTGAGCATTCTTTGGCATTGCCTTTCCTTGGGATTGGAATGAAAACTGACCTTTTCCAGTCCTGTGGCCACTGTTGAGTTTTCCAAATTTTCTGGCATATTGAGTGCAGCACTTTCACAGCATCATCTTTAAGGATTTGAAATAGCTCAACTGGAATTTGGAAGATTGATATAGATTTAAGTTTGTTTTAAAATTTCTTCTTTCCCTCTCTAAAAGCTACCCTTTTATTTCTGGTTTCAGTTACTAAAACTTTTCAACTTCAAATATATATTTAATCACATTACAAAATTGTTCTTGTTTTTGCTATATCACTCATAATGTTGTACAGAATCTTTATTTAAATGGGACAATGATCTTTGAATTTACCAGTAAGAATTAAAAATGTGATGAACACCTTGACTGGTATCCTGAGTTTAATATGAAAACTGTCTTCCCTTTACCAATGCTATTATAGCTTATGAGTTACTTTCTGCATAACCCTTCTTCCTATCACTCACAGACTCTTGACAATCTAGTTCATTGGCCATAACCAATCTAACTCAGCCTTATCTCATTTTATTTTCTTTATTGTAAAATAAATCTTTTTGTTCCTTGTAAAATTAATGTTGTCTGACTCACACTTGTATTAGAAAGAGTATATCTCACAATTCCTTACATTGACTTACTCGTGTCCAAAGAATGAATGGTCTGATTAAGATTCAGAAAATTCTCTCCCTCCTTCTTCCCGCCCTCACCTCTTGCTCTTTCTCTCTCTTGTCCTTTTTTCCATATGCAATATCAGTGGTTCTACTCTGTTACTTTTTCTGTAAGATGTTGACTTCACCTTCTGATCTTTCTGCTGATGCTGCTGCTAAGTCGCTTCAGTCGTGTCCGACTCTGTGCGACCCCACAGACAGCAGCCCACCAGGCTCCCCCATCCCTGGGATTCTCCAGGCAAGAACACTGGAGTGGGTTGCCATTTCCTTCTCCAATGCATGAAAGTGAAAAGTGAAAGTGAAGTCGCTCAGTCAGGTTCAACCCTTAGCAACCCCATGGACTGCAGCCTACCAGGCTCCTCTGTCCATGGGATTTTCCAGGCAAGAGTATTGGAGTGGGGTGCCATTGCCTTCTCCTTCTGGTCCTTTCTAGAGTTAAATATAGAAGCCAACTTTTCTCTTTGTTTCAAGCAAGGGACTTTAGGATGGAAGATAATGATTCTAAGTTGAGTGTATCATCTCTGAAGATCCAAAATCTCCTTTAGTTGGATTGCCCAGAGTTCAATAATTTGCTCATTTATTTAGACTATAAGAATATGTGACTATGACCTATATCTAATTCATAATTTCCAATCTAGTCTTTATTGATATTAATTTATTAGTATTAATATCAATACTTGTATATCCTTCTTTTTGACTCCACTGATTTCTTAGTTGATTCTGAACTTAGATGAAACATTAGGGATGTAGAAAATTAATACTAGTAAACCCAAACACAGGTTTGATGTACTTCTTTTCCTGTTTGGAACCAGTCTGTTGTTCCATGTCCAGGTCTAACTGTTGCTTTCTGACCTGCATATAGGTTTCTCAAGAGGCAGGTCAGGTGGTCTGGGATTCCCATCTCTTTCCAAATTTTCCAGTTTATTGTGATCCACACAGTCAAAGGCTTTGGCATAGTCAGTAAAGCAGAAATAGATGTTTTTCTGAAACTCTCTTGCTTAGAAAGTGAAGAGGAATTAAAAAGCCTCTTGATGAACGAAAAGAGGAGAGTGAAAAAGTTGGCTTAAAGCTCAACATTCATAAAACTAAGATCATGGCATCTGGTCCCATCACTTCATGGCAAATAGGTGGGGAAACAGTGGAAACAGTGTCAGACATTATTTTGAGGGGCTCCAAAATAGCAGATGGTGATTTAAGCCATGAAATTAAAAGATGCTTATTTCTTGGAAGGAAAGTTATGACTAACCTAGATAGCATATTCAAAAGCAGAGACATTACTTTGCCAACAAAGGTCTTCTGTCTAGTCAAGGCTGTGGTTTTTCCAGGTGTCATGTATGGATGTGAGAGTTGGACTGTAAAGAAAGCTGAGCGCCGAAGAATTGCTGCTTTTGAACTATGGTGTTGGAGAAGACTCTTGAGTCCTTTGGACTGCAACGAGATCCAACCAGTCCATTCTAAAGGAGATCAGTCTGGGTGTTCATTGGAAGGACTGATGCTGAAGCTGAAACTCCAATACTTTGGCCACCTCATGTGAAGAGTTGACTCATTGGAAAAGACTCTGAAGCTGGGAGGGATTGAAGGCAGGAGGAGAAGGGGACGACACCACATGAGGTGGCTGGATGGCATAGCCAACTCGATGGACATGAGTTTGAGTAAACTCCAGGAGTTGGTGATGGACAGGGAGGCCTGGCGTGCTTCGATTCATGGGGTTGCAAAGAGTCGGACACGACTGATTTACTGAACTGAACTGAACTGAACTGAAACCCAAATACAAGAAAATAACTCCCACTCCAATAGGTTTTTAGCCCTGATGGACATGTTATCATATTTTCATCACCATAGCCACAGCTGATTGACCAGATTTAAACATTTTAATTCAGAAATGCATTTATCAGAGTCTATCTCTTCAGTATTGCATTCTATACTGAAATATTCACTACCTCCACATATCTTAGAAACTATAAAATGACCAATATTTTGCCTGACCTGTAAGAAGAAGGATATAAAATGTATGAAAAGAATAAAAAAAATCAGAGCAGAGATAACATATTGAGAGAATTACCATGGCTTCGTTTCAAGGTTTAGTTTGAGTGGAATTTATAACTTTGGATTCCTTGTATCTATATAATAATTACATACAGCTGTCTTAAAACAAACAATTTATTATATAAATAATTCTGTTTGTAGCAGACACTAATACCGAGTTAATACAATACAGAATGCCAATAATTGCCATTATTTCTTTTTTGCTTCCACTATGGAAAACGTTAAATATTCATCTCCCCAGACTTCCTGGAAATTATACATTATATAAATCTAAATATACTTAAGATTTCTATGAAACTTTCACTTACTTGTTATTGACTGACTAAATTGGTACCAAATGTGCCCTAAACCTGGGTTGGGTATGCCCTAGAATTTATCTTCCCAAGGTAAATTATTCATTAATAACCAAGCACCCCAGGACAAAGGGAAGTGCTGGGTCAGATAATATGGATCCTTGTATGATATGCTATACTTATAAACTTTGATTTCAAGGTCACTTTTATAAGGTAAATTTTGTCTCATTGTGCTTAATTATACTGATTCAAAAGATGAAATTGCAATTTGACACCACCATTATGAAAACAGAGGTTCTAGGGAGTATAAAGGTTTCAGGAGTAGAGCTTAAATTAGTGTCACTGGGAACTGTGTTTAATTAGTTTTAGATATCTTCTCTACTTAAGACTGATATATTAACTTGCTGGAGCTTTATTTTTCATTACCAAAGCCCCAGCTGATTAACTTGTTCTATGATCTGTGTAATCAATTGTTTACCATGAATTGAACCAACAGCTGCAGAACAGAGTTGGAAACAACCCAGAAGCAAAGGAAGACATGATTTCAGGAATATAAAAATACAATGTATGGAATCAAGCTAACTAAAATATAACATATGCAGGGATGAGTTTAAAGGGGTCTCTAGTGTGCTACTTCTTATATATTAACAAGAAGTAGTCACAGACCTACGTCTTAAGTTAAAAATATTGACACAATGTAGGAAATAAATTACCTGTGAGCATAATTGAAAAAATTTGGGCTCCCATTTTCACACTGAAAGTTTTAATTATGCTTCTAGAAAAATTGATGATAAAACTCAGAGATTTTATATTATTGGTATTCTAGTTATACATATCTACTGGATTTAAGTCCTTTTATTATTTCAGTGTATAAAATAAAATACTTTGCATTTTGATACATAAAATACATAGAGAAATGTTTGAAGTCAAATGAACTTTAGGAAGTATTACTATGAACAAAGCTAGTGGAGGTGACAAAAGTCCAGCTGAGCTACTTAAAATCCTAAAATACTGTGTTGTTAAAGTTGCATTTATATGTCAGCAAAGTTTGAAAACTCAGCAGTGGCCATGAGACTGAAAAAGATTTGTTTTAATTCCAATCCCAAAGAAGGGCAATGCCAAAGGACATTCAAACTACTGTATAAGTGCACTCATTTCACATGATAGTAAGATTATGCTCAAAATCCTTCAGGGGTTTCCCAGGTGGTGGTAGCAGTAAAGAACCCACCTGCCTATGCAGGAAACATAAGAGATGCAGGTTCAATCCCTGGGTTGAGAAGATCCCCTGGAGAAGGAAATGGCAACCCACTCCAGTACTCTTGACTGGAGAATCTCACGGACAGAGGAGCCTGGAAGGCTACAGTCCATATAGAGGCATAAAGGGTCAAACATGACTGGAGCGACTTACAACAACAACGGAAGTCTCTCAGTAGTGTCCAACTCTTTGTGACCCCTTTGACTATACAGTCCATGGAATTTTCCAGAATACTGGAGTGGGTAGCCTTTCCCTTCTCCAGGAGATCTTATGAACCCAGAATTCAAAGCCAGGTCTCCTGCATTGTTGGCGGATTCTTTACCAGCTGAGCCACAGGGGAAGCCCAAGAATACTGGAGTGGGTTGCCTAACCCTTCTTCAGCAGATATTTCCAACCCAGGAATCAAACTGGGATCTCCTGCATTTCAGACAGATTCTTTACCAACTGAACTATCAGGGAAGCCCTGAAGTGACTTAGCATGAACGAAAGTCCTTCAAGCTAGGCTTCAGCAGTACATGAATCGAGAACTTACAGATGTATGAGCTGGGTTTAGAAAAGGCAGAGGAACCAGAGTTCAAATTGCCAACCTTTATTGGATCATAGAGAAAGCAAGGGAATTCCAGAAAAATATCTACTTCTATTTCATTGACTATGCAAAGCCTTTGACTGTGTGTATCACAACAAACTGTGGATAATTTTTAAAGAGATGGAAATACCAGACCACCCTACCTGTCTCCTGAGAAACCTCCTGTATGCAGGTCAAGAAGCAACAGTTTGAACTGGACATGGAACAACGGACTGATTCAAAATTGGGAAAGGAGTATGACAAGGCTGTATATTGTCACCCTATTTATTTAACTTATATTCAGAGTATCATGTGAAAAGCTGGGCTGACTGAATCACAAGCTGGAACCAAGTTTGCCAGGAAAAATATCAACAACCTCAGATATGCAGATGACACCACTCTATTGGCAGAAAGTGAAGAACTAGAAAGCCTCTTGATGAGGGTGAAAAAACAGAGTGAAAAAACTGGCTTAAAACTCAACACTCAAAAAACAGAGATCATGACATCCAGTCCCATTAGCTCATGGCAAATAGATGGGGAAACAATGGAAACAGCGACAGACTTTATTTTCTTGGGTTCCAGAATCACTGCAGATGGTGACTGTAGTCATGAAATTAAAAGATTCCTGCTCCTTGGAAGAAAAAGCTATGACAAACCTAGACAAACCTAGCATATTAAAAAGTCAAGATGTTACTTTGCCAACAAAGGTCTGTCTAGTCAAAGCTAAGGTTTTTCCAATAGTCATGTATGTATGTGAGAGTAAGACCATAAAGAAAGCTGAGCACTGAAGAATTTATGCTTTTCAACTGTGGTCTTGGAGAAGACTCTTGAGAGTCCCTCGGACTGCAAGGAGATCAAATTAGACAATCCTAAGGGAAATCAGTCCTGGATATTCATTAGAAGGACTGATGCTGAAACTAAAGCTCCAATACATTGGCCATCTGATGTGAAGAACTTCCTCATTGGAAAAGGCCTCGATGCTGGGAAAAATTCAAGAGAAGAGAAGGGAACAACAATGGATGAGATGGTTTGATGGCATCACCAACTCGATGTACATGGGTTTGAGCAGGTTCCAGGGGTTGGTGATGGACAGGAAAGTCTGGCATGCACATTCCATGGGGTGGCAAAGAGTCAGACATGACTACTGGGTGACTGAGCTGAACTGAACTGAACTGATTTCTTCAGTAATTTGCCTTGCTTCCTTACATTGTATCTGAATCCTATAATAAATTTTTGCACATTGCAGTCCACCTCAGTATCTGCTTCCAGAGAACCCAATTTGTGACAATATCCTGTACATAAATCAGATAAAATTTATTTTGTAGTATTTCTTCTAAATAGTATTTGTCTTATTAATTAGATTTAATTTTTTTCTTAACACAGTTTTAATGATGTAAAGAAAATATAGCTTCTTTATACAAAATGATGGATCTTATTTGCTTTAGTAACTTCATTTAAGGAATTAAATAACATGTCTTCTTGAATACTTCATTGACTGTCTCCACTATTAATTCATTTTCTCAGAAAAAATTAAGGAATGAGATCTGAATGTGGATATGTTGCAATAGGTGGAGTTATGGTTTAAAAAGTGAAAAAGGACTGTTAGTTGCTTGGTTGTGTCCGACTCTTTGTGACCCCATGGACTGTGACCCGCCAGGCTACTCTGTCCATGGAATTTTCCAGGCAAGAATACTGGAGTGGATTGCGATTATTTTAAATTTCTCCAAATTTGTTTTAGCATTATTTTTCCATTATCTATCTGTCTATTTTTATTGGGGAAAAAAGAAGGAAGATAGTAAGAATTAGAATCTTCTTAAAAGAAAAATATTAGAAAAAAATTATATTTTCTGTTTTCAATTTCAAGGTCAGTTTTATTCAGGATTTCTTTTTTCTTTTCTATCATGAGGCATGATCTGTGGGGTCTCAGTTCCTTACCAGTGACTGAACCTGGGCCCTCAGCAGTGAAAGTGCAGAGTCCTAACCACTGGACCACCAGAGAATTCACATTTAGGATTTTTAAACAGCCCAATTTATTGTTACTTTTAAGCATATACAAACTCTCTACACTATTGAGAAGCGAGCATTAACTACATATATTTCATTGTAGATAATATTTTAAGCTTCAGAATGTAATTCCATTTTTTATTTGAAAAATGTTAGAGATAAACATAATCAGATAATATTAATATAGTCATTCATTCACACATCCTTCAGGTATTTATCCAGGTCCATTGTATGAAAGATAATCCAGTACACAAGGCAAAGGCAAAGATAATTAACAAATTATTCCATTCTAAGCACTTATAACTTACAAGGGAGATAAACATAATTATGTAACTACTTTATGCTGTAATAATCCCTGATAGAGGAACTGTGATGAATAAAATCATATGTACTTGAAGGAACAACTAAATCAAACTTGTATGAATTGAGAGGGAGGGTAGAAAGAAAACACAGCACACACACATGCACACACAGAGACACACTGCTTCCAATTTCCAATACCACAATTCTCTAATTATATCTGATTTTGGTTTAGTCATAATTATATGCAAAATGAACATTTTAATAAAACTTATGACTATGCAAAAACTAATTCAAACAATTGATACAGAAAGTATTCTGCTTTCAACTTTTACAATGTTTTCTTCCTTTTGAAGTTATTTGATGCTTTTAGCTTTCTTATTTTTCTATCTACTTATTCTATTTCTTACCCAAATACTCTTCCTAGGATCATTTCTTCAACTCTTTGCCACAGGCCCACCCCACTTTTAACCTCTAGAAATCTTTCATCATCTTGCTCTGGTCTGCATAGGAGTTTCTTCCTTCATCTCTGTCCTAATTAGTTAAAAAAAATTCAGGATTCCCTATTTTTAAGCTGTTTCAGTTGATGCTTTACTTTATGAATATTATAAGGGCTTCCGTGATAGCTCAGTTGGCAAAGAATCTGCCTGCAATGCAGGAGACCCCAGTTCGATTCCTGAGTTGGGAAGATCCTCTGGAGAAGGGATAGGCTACCCACTCCAGTATTCATGGGCTTCCCTTGTGGCTCAGCTGGTAAAGAATCCACCTGTAATGGGAGAGACATTGGTTCGATCCCTGGGATGGGACAATCCCCTGAAGAAGGAAAAGGCTAACCACTCCAGTACTCTCGCCTGGAGAATTCCATGGACTGTATAGTCCCAAAGAGTCAGACACTACTGAGTAACTTTCACTTTATGTATATTACAGATTCTAGTTATATAGCTTCTTAATATAAAGTTAGGATTAAATAACCTCAGTATCTGAAAATGCTATTATTGAACTCAATAACATTACTGTTCTGATTTCTGACACGAATCCATTAATATTTGTTCTATCTGTATTCTTTGGGGAGGTTTTAAGATATATTCAGTAATCCTAGTATTCTAAACATTTAAGGAATCCTAAGAATTCTTTTCATTCATTTTCTTTACGGTCTGGGTGATTTATATTTTTATTTTGGGGAAAAATCCTTGGGATATTTATTTAATTATGACCTTCCAACTTTTCCCTATGTTCTTAATATCTGGGTATCGTATTGAATTGGATCAGTAGATTTTATGTAATATTTTCCAATATTTTCCCTTTTTTACTGTCTTTTGAACAGTTTCATAAACCTTATATTCTGGTTATTCTGGTGGCTTTTATTTTTATTTATTTATTTATTTTTTAATTTATTTTTGGCTGCACAAGGTCTTTGTTGCTGTGTACCAGCTTTCTCCCTTTGTGGCAAGCAGGAGCTACTCCCTAGTTGTGGAGCTCAGACTTCTCATTGCAGTGGCTTCTCTTATTGTAGAGCATGGCTCTAGAGCAAGAGGTTCAGTAGTTGTGTTGCATGAGCTTAGCCACCTTGCAGCCTGTGGAATCTTCCCAGACCAGAGATCAAACATTTGCCCCTTGCATTGGCAGACAGATTATTAACCACTGGAACATGCAGGTAAGTTCCTGCCAATTTTTAAATTATGGTAGTAATGATTTTATTTTTAAAATATAGTTCTTATTTTCTGAATATTTCTTTTATTTTCACATTCAAGTATTGTTTTTCAGCTCAAATTATCTGAGTATTTTTTGAAGACTTTTTTTTTTTTTCTTGATCCTCTCGATTCCTTCTGTGTGCATTCAAAAAAAATTTTTTTTTGATTGTTTTGGTTTGGTGTTTTGTGTTAAACATTTCCTAATGTCTGATGATCTGGAAACTTCCATTCAAATTAAAAAAATAGATATTTTTGAAACTAGACATAAGCCCATGGAAACACATGGGCTTCCAAAATTTTTGCTTCCCTATGAAGGACTCAAATTGCCAAGTTACTGAGAAAATGCTCTAAAAGGAAGAGGGCTGCAATCTGTTGGCTTTCTGTACAAAAGAGTGGGGGCTTCTCCAGTGGCGCAGTGGTAAAGAATCCACCTGCAATGCAGGAGACACGGAGATGCAGGTTTGATCCCTGGGTCAGGAAGATCCCTTGGAGGAAGAAAGAGTAGCCCACTCCAGCAATTTTGCCTGGAAAACCCCATGGACAGAGGAGCCTGGTGGGCTGCAGTCCATGGGGTTGACAAAGAGTCCGACATGACTGAGCAACTGAACAACAATAACAAAAAACTAAAAGGGTGCCTGTGGAGAAAAGAAAATAAGACAAGTGACCTGATCTTACCTCCTTGACAATCTTAATTCCTAGTAAATAGACTAATGGTATATCTTAAGAGCAGTAGAAATGAAATGTCCTTAGCAAGATATCCCTAGCTAGAAATTATCTATAGTAAACGACAGAGAGTCTTTGAATTATGGTCTCTGGAAGATGCCATGTGGATTACATTTTTGAGGCAAAACTT
This sequence comes from Bos mutus, assembly GCF_027580195.1. Classification (NCBI taxonomy): domain Eukaryota; kingdom Metazoa; phylum Chordata; class Mammalia; order Artiodactyla; family Bovidae; genus Bos; species Bos mutus. The sequence goes on along the minus strand of NC_091622.1, from coordinate 80,398,525 downwards.
CTGTGTGGGTGAACCTGTGAGTCTCACATAGCAATTTCATCTTTTCTGGATCTGAGTGTCATGAACTAAATGGGAAGAATTTGGGATGCCACTCTTGATATCTCAAACAATTCTCTGCCATTTCTGAGCTTTTATTATTGGTTGTATCATTCAAGTTATTTAGTAAGATCTTTGGTTTGTATGAGTCGGATTTGTTAGCTGATCTTTTGTGTTAGCTCACCTGACTTCAGTCATTCTGAGAGCTAAGCATGGTAAGAAAGCTAGAATTTTTTCATTTTAGTCTGCAGTCTTCTGAGTCCAACTTTTTTTTGTTGTTGTTATGACACCTGTTTTTTTGTTTCTTATATATATTGTGTCTGATAGCCTGTGTTTGGATACTCTGGTTCAATTTTCCCCCCAGAAATTATACTTCTTTTCTCTTTATTGAAGAGAAGTATCCTGTCAGTTGAATAGGTAAGGAAGGGGATAAAGAATTGTTAAATTTAACTTCATAGTTTCAGTAAACTCTGCATTTCAGCTCCACCATTGTCTTGATTCTTATGCAGTTACATGAGGTCTGCAGTGTCTGAAAGGTTTTAGCTACATCAGTCCTTTGTTGTTGTTGTTGTTAACATCCCAATAGGTAGGTATTTATCTCAAAAAAAAATTCCTGGACACCAAGGCTTGGGTAGGCTAATTTGACCAGACAGACTTCACATGTGTTGTCACACATCGCTGTTGGGACAGTTAGCTGTATCCATGTAATTCCAATGGAAGAGAACATCTGGAAGTATGTGCCTTGTTTCTGTTGGACTTTGTCACATATACCCTCAGGCTTTGCTCATTTTAAGTAAGGAGGGGGTCTTCCCTGAGGGTCCAATGGTTAAGCATCCACCTTGCAATGCAAGGGACACTGGTTCGATCCCTAGTCTAGGAAGATCACACATGCCATTGGGTAACTAAGACCATGTGCCACAACTAATGAGCCTGCACTCTGGAGCCCCACGTGTGTACCTACTGAAATCTGTGCACCTAGAGTCTGTGCTTTACAACAAGAAAAGCCACTGCAATGAGGAGCCCACACACTACAACTAAAGAGTAGCCACTGCTCACTGCAACTAGAGAAAGTCCATGCATGCACCAACGAAGACCCAGCAAGCCACAAATAAAAATAACTAAATATACATGTGTATGTGTATATATATATACACACATATGCACAAAAAAGGAGGATGAGAGAATATTCTGGACTAAGAATGATGTTCTATACCTTGACAGGGTTGGTTTCATAGACATACTTATTTGTCAAAACTTATCAAATGGTACACAATATTTATGCATTTCATGGTATGTAAAGTTTAGCTAGAAATATTTTTTTAAATAGCAAAATCTAGTTAATGATATGTATACTGCAATTTTCAAAGTGGCCTGTGTAGATATATGTACTTATTTTAAAATATGTCAAAAACACATAGAATATTGGATGGAGATTAAGGTAGATAAGTGGATAGACATGCATACAAAAACAAGTCTAGCAAAATGTTAATGCTTGACTCTAGGTGATGAGTATATGAGTGCTCACTGTAAAATCTTTTCAAATTTTGTTTAAATTTTTTTTCTAATAAAATATTTGAAAATTTAAAATGAGAATGTTACAACAAACTATCCATTTTTACTGTGATTTTGAAACTGAAGTATTGATCTCAGAACAGTTTCCTCAAGAAAATTTTTTTGAAAAATTTGTTTCCCCTATTAGCCTCTTGGTTATCTTTAAAAAGTACTGAAAAAAGTCACCTTCAACTGTTTCCATTACTTGGGTTTTAGAACTTTCACTACAAATTGTGAAATAGTTAAAAATTTGCTAGTCTTAAAGCAACAGACTATTTCAGAATCTTGGAGTAGATTATAGTAGCATAAAATGCCAAGTGGATCCATTAGTTAATAATAAAAGAATGTTGCTCATATTATTGTAAACTCAATAAATAAAATAAACTAGAAAGAATGAAATAAAATGTTATATTAGGTCTACTATATTCTATAATGTTCTCACTCTTCATAAATAGACTACTGGAATCTGGTTACATTTCATGATTATGCCCTTATATTGTTCCAATTCTTTCTGTTTAAATTTTTTACAACTCCTTTAGATATACTAGTTTTCACCACACTGTAATCTTTATCTATTTCATCCAAGCAACAAGATGAATGGCTAAATGAGCCAGGTTTGACAACATTTAGGCATATTCTTATATACTTTCTTATAGATAATGATAACACGCATATTGCAGTTCACTGAAAAACAGGGCATGATCCTTAATACGATATCTGAACTTAATAAAAAACAGTTCAAAGCCAGAATAAAACAGGATACTTAATGTGAAAAATTAAAATTTCTTCAATGTTTTCACTACCTTTATAGACAGCTGCCTGGATAAAGTATGAAGGTTTTTATTATTTTATTTCACATAATATTATAAAAATAACAATTTGGCATTGATTGTCACTAAGTTTCTTCCTATTCTTCTTTTCTTTTTTTCCCATTTGAGAGGATTAATCCCGTAGGTGACATCCTTACTATCACCTCAACATATTTGTATGAAAAATGAAAGTTTTCAAAGCACAATTATTTGTACTTCTATGTTCTTCCAAATCACTTTATTTCTGTAATATAGTCCTAGTGTGCACTTGGTGATCCCAGTTAGCATGACTCTATCCTCATACAATATATTTTCTGTTGGGTATGAATAACCCCATCCTCATTGCCTGGGATAAGTCCTGATTTGCAAAATACACTGGGAGCAATCTCAATACTCAGGCCATACTAACTGCTATCATAAAGTTCCAAACTGCAGCTCAGGACTGTTTTGGTTCTGATTATGGGGAAATAAAGCCTTCCTAGTTTTTCTTTGAATAGTCTTGTGTACAGATGTGAAACTTCAATTGTCCTGGAAACTTTCCTACCAAAAATTAAACTATGCTGAGAATTCAGCTGAAGAATAATGGAAGGTAGAGGTAATCAAATAGCAAGAAGAAATGGGGGCAGACATATGATCAAGCCGTGCCGTAAAATTGTTTTCTTATAAATTTCTCATTGTTCAAGCCCATTTGAGTTGGGTTTTAAAGTTTTTCTTTAATTGAAATCTTTCTAACTGAAGGCATTCAGTGGTTACTTTTTTATATTCATTTATCCCATAGTAAATCATCAGCTGCCAAAAACCAGAAGCCATAACTTCTTCTTCTCTATATCTCTAAGACTCAGCAGATGGCCTGATTCATACAAGGATTCAGTGAACATTTGTTTAAAAAAATAAGTGTATAAGTGTGATGCTAAAGGCCAAATGGATTTTTAAAAATTAAACACACATTTTTTTTAAATCAGATGCATATACAGTCAAGCCTCATTATTCACAGATTTATTTGTAACCCCAAAATTAAGGCTCAAGGAGCTTTTACAGTAATTCTCAAAGACCTGAAAAAAAATTGAGTCACCAGATGTAAATGTTCCCATTGTTCTGAGGTCAAACAAGACCAGTTTTTGTCTTCTTGTTTCAGCTGTCATGCAGGAATGACCAGAGGATGGAGATGATAGGGAACAATACAGAGTAATGAAAGTTGATCCATCTCTAGGGCAAGTTGGAACTCTGGTACATGTTAATGGGTGAACTCAGGCAAGTTACTGAATGCTTTTGAATCTCATTTTATCTTTTGTAAAATAAATTTAAAAAAAAGAACCTAGGCATCCAGTTTTGAAAGGAAGGAATAAAATCATATCTGCTTGTAGATGACATGATATTATATGTAGAACACACTGAAGACTGCACTGTTGAAGTAATAAACTAATTCAGCAAGGCTGCAGAAAACAAATTAAAAAATCAGTTGCATTTCTTTACACGAACAACAAACATTCCCAAAAGGATGTTGAGAAAAACAATCCAATTTATAATACCATCCAAAGAATAAAATCTTCAGGCATAAACAACCAAGGAGGCAAAAGTCGTGTGCAAGAAAACCACAAAATGTTTCTAAAAGGAAACAAGCACAAATAAGTGGAGAGACATTTAAGTTTATGGATTAGAAGACTTAATATCATTAACAGGATGTCAATACTACCCGAGGTGATTTACAGACTCAATGCAATCCTTATCAGAATACCAGCATTTTTTGAGAAATCTCATTTGCATCCATTTGAAGCATTTCCCAGTCAGTCTATGGACGAAGAAAATAGATGGGCTGTGAAATGCCATCCTGAAAGAAGCACAAACTGGAATCAAGATTGTCCAGAAAAATATCAATAACCTCAGATACACAGATGATATCACCCTTACAGCAGAAAGCAAAGAAGAACTAAAGAGCCTCTTGATGAAAGTGAAAGAAGAGAGTGAAAAAGCTGGCTTAAATCTCAACATTCAAAAAACTAAGATCATGGCATTCAGCCCCATCACTTCATGGCAAATAGATGGGGAATCAATAGAAACAGTGACAGACTTTATTTTCTTGGGCTCCGAAATCACTGCAGGTGGTGACTGAAGCCATGAAATTAAAAGATACTTGCTTTTTGGAAGAAAAGCTATGACCAATCTACACAGCATATTAAAAAGCAGAGACTTTACTTTGCCAACAAGCGTCTATCTAATCAAAGATACAGTTTTTCCAATAGTCATGTATGGATGTGAGAGGTCAACTATAAAGAAAGCTGAGCACGGAAGAACTGATGGTTTTGAACTGTGGTGTTGGAGAAGATGCTTGAGAGTCCCTTGGACTGCAAGGAGATCCAACTAGTCCATCCTAAAGGAAATCAGTCCTGAATATTCATTGGAAGGACTGATGCTGAAGCTGAAACTCCAATACTTCAGCCACCTGATATGAGGCACTGACTCACTGGAAAAGACCTTGATACTGGGAAAGATTGAAAATGGGAGGAGAAGGGAATGACAGAGGATGAGATGGTTGGATGGCATCACTGACTCAATTTTTATGAGTTTGAGCAATCTGCAGGAGTTGGTGATGGACAGGGAAGTCTGACATCCTGCAGTCCATGGGGTCACAAAGAGTTGGACGTGACTGAGAGACTGAACTGAACTGAACAGAACTGAAAAATTCATATGGGTTCTCAAGGCACCTTTCAAAGCTAAAACAATCTGTGAAAAGTTCAAAGTTGGATTTCTCACAAATTCTTACTTAAAACTTACTGCAAATCTTTATTAATCAAAACAGGGTGGTACTGGCATAAAGACATACAAATATATTGGTGGAAAAGAATAGATAGCCCAGAAGTAGACTTTTGCATATATGGCCAATTGATTTTTAACAAAGGTGCCAAGACCATTTAATGAGAAATGGCATTTGGAAATGAGATATCCACATGGAAAAGAATGTCTTTGGATCTCTATGTTATAGCATACATAAAAATTTACTCATTTGGATCAAAGTCCTAAATGTAGCAATTAAAAATATAAGATTCTTATAAGAGGTCACAGGGAAAAAATGTTATGACATTGAATTTCACAATGATTTCTTGGCTATGGCACCAAAAAGCTTAGGCAATAAAAGAAAGAACAGGTAAACTCACTATACCAAAATAAAATTTGTTTTGTGTTCCAGAGGACACAATCAACAAAGCAAAAGGAAAGAAAATATGGAAGAAAATATTTCTTCAACCAAATGGAAGAAAATATTTTCAAATCACATATGTGATAAGGATTAACACCCAGAATATATAAAAAACCTCTTAGAACTCAATAGTAAAAACAACATAAAACAGAACAATCTGATTTAAAAATAAGCAAAGGACTTGAAAACACATTTCTCCAAAGAATATACAGAGGGCCAATATGGACATGAAAGGGGACTCAATGTGACTAACAATCTGGGAAATGAGGAAAATGCAAATCAAAGTCATAATGGGATGACAACTTACACCCTTTAGGATCAGTTCAGTTCAGTTCAGTCACTCAGTCATGTCCAACTCTTTGCGACCCCATAAATTGCAGCACACCAGGCCTCCCTGTCCATCACCAACTCCCAGAGTTCACTCAAACTCACATCCATCGAGTTGGTGATGCCATCCAGCCATCTCATCCTCTGTTGTCCCCTTCTCCTCCTGCCCCCAATCCTTCCCCTTAGGATACCTAGTGTTAAAAAAAAGAAAATCAGTGTTGGTAAGAAAGTGGAGAAACTAGAACCCTTGTGAACTGCTGGTAGGGTCATATGGAAATAGTGTAGTTATTATGGAAAATGGTATGGAAGCTTCACAAAGACACTGATGTAGAATTACCAGTTATTTAACTTCTGGGTATACATCCAATTCAGGGGACACAAGTTCAATCCCTGGTTGGGGAAATAGGATCCCACATGATGTGGGGCAACTAAGTTCGCAAGCTGCAACTGCTGAGCACATGGATCTCAACTAGAGGAGAAGCCTGGGCACTACAACAAAGATCCACTACAGCAAAAAAAAAAAAAAAAAAAAGTGAAAAAGGGTTAATAGAAAACCACAGACGAGAAAGAAAAATCATAAAATATTTATCTAATAGGAATTTCATTTATCATATATAAAATTCTTACAATTCAACAATAAAATGCAAACATTTTAAACTGGGAAACAGTTATGTTCTTAGATTATTTTCAGGGGAACTGTCCCAATTGATTTTTTTTTTCCTGGATGAATAGTTTGGAGGGTACATAAAGGAAATAATTTCTTTCTGTTCTTTAATTAGCTTGCTAACCTATTAAGCAGAAGACACATTTAACCAGGGATACTAAGAGTAGTATCATTGTGAATATATGTTGAAAATCTTCTCTATGAAAAGGTGTTGCTTTGCTTCATAGATTATATTTGATTAGATGGAATAGAGAGAAAAATAAAGAGTGAAGCCATAACTCAGGAGACTCAGCTAAGAATTTAAATTTCATAGGCTGCTTGACTAGGGCAAGTCAATCACATAATGTTTAAAAAGCCAGTATTAAGGCATTTGTCAGTATTTAGTAGTTAAACTTTTTTAAAACCAAAGTATGTGGTTCTCAACTACTCAAACTCAGAGACTATATTATCTATACAAATTTGTTATATTTTCGTTTTTACTCCACTTTGGGAAGACATTTAAGTTTTTCATTAATATGTATTTTTTTTTTTTTTTTCTGTTTTTGGTTTGTATGATGGGTGGCAACAGGTAGTAAATCTCTGGGTTGAGTCAGGACACAAATATGGTCTAGAATTTCTCCTAAATGAACATCTCAGGATAAAAAAAAAGATTAAGATTTGAAGGTTATGGACATAATGCATTGTTTCAGATAATAAATTGTTATATTTTAAGTTGACCATAAGAGCTTCTTCATTTAAAAGTTAAATTGAATGAAGCAGATACTGCATTTGTTGCTGACTTAAAAATTAGCCATTCCATTAATGAGAGATTTTGGCAAGGGTTAAGGATCAAGGACTCTACATTATTCATTCATGTATTTATTATGTATTTCCTGCCACAGTACATTACCCTGAATCTATGTCTTATAAATAAGAATTGGGAACCTTATAACACACTGAATATCAATGCGTCTTAGCTGTGTGGAAATGTATTACATGCACATGCATTAAAATCATAGCATATTAGACTTGGGACCTTATAGGTCATTTAGTCCAACTTTATAATTTTTCAAATGGTTTGGGGAGGGCATGGGCCTTATTCAGAACTGAGAGAAAGACTAGGTTAAACATTTTCTCAAAAGTCACAGGCATACTTGGTTTCAGAAATAGAGCTGGAATTCAGGCATCTTTATTTTCAATATAACACAGTCTACACTTCATTAGGCTGATAATTTGAAAGATCTGACAATTAATGCTATATAATTTTATATGAAAATATATGAACTCAAGTAAAATTAAATAAAATGTAATCTTTAAATATATTTTAAACAATTATTTTATAATACTATAAATTATGTTAAATATAATTTGTCATTTTATATGTTAGTGCAATAGGAAACCCTAGTTTAACATAATAAGGACTAAACACTTGAGAGTCTGCATTTCAGGAGACAAGTTCTTTTGCTTTCCATTATTCTTATACCCTAATGTAAGCATTTTTTTCTTAAATGTAATTAATTTGGCCAATATGCAATTTGATAGTGTATTGGTATACATGTATATATTCTTAGTATCCCTAGAGAAGAAAGATACATTATGACAGTTTCATGTAAATTAATTTTAATGAACTCTAAATATTTGGCAAAATAAAAGAAGATAGAACACTATCAGGAAATATTTATTTGGGGCTGCCTGTAGTATCAACCCAACGTGTTTCTGGCCTTCTATGTCTAAAAAGTCCAAGGTAAGGAGCAGAAGCTGCACTTTGCTGGAGCAGCCATGAAGAGATATCCCACATCCAAGGTAAGAGAAACACAGGTAAGACGGTAGGCACTGAGAGAGGGCATCAGAGGGCAGACAGACTGAAAGCACAATCACAGACAACTAGACAATCTGATTACATGGAACACAGCCTTGTCTAACTCAGTGAAACTAAACCATGCTGTGTGGGGCCAACTAAGATGGATGGGTCACGGTGGAGAGGTCTGACAAAATGTGGTCCACTGGAGAAGGGAATGGCAAACCACCTCAGTATTCTTGCCTCAAGAACCTCATGAACAGTATGAAAAGGCAAAAAACAAACAAACAAAAAAATTGGATACTGAAAGATGAACTCCCCAGGTTGGTAGGTGCCCAATATGCTACTGGAGATCAGTGGAGAAATAACTCCAGACAGAATGAAGGGATGGAGCCAAAGCAAAAAAATAAAATAAAAGAAAAGAAAAGAAAACACTCAGTTGTGCATGGGACTGGTAGTAGAAGTAAATCAATGCTGTACAGAGCAATATTGCATAGGAATCTCGAATGCTAGGTCCATGAATCAAGGCAAATTGGAAGTGGTCAAACAGGAGATGGCAAGAGTGAATATTGACATTCTAGGAATCAGTGAACTAAAATGGACTGGAATGGGTGAATTTAACTCAGATGACCATTATATCTACTACTGTGGGCAAGAATCCCTTAGAAGAAATGGAGTAGCCATCATAGTCAACAAAAGAGTCTGAAATGCAGTACTTGGATGCAGTCTCAAATATGACAGAATGATCTCTGTTCATTTCCAAGGCAAACCATTCAATATCATTGTATCGAAGTCTATGCCCTGATCAGTAATGCTGAAGAAGCTGAAGTTGAACATTTCTATGAAGACAACAAGACCTCCTGGAACTAACACCCCAAAAAGATGTCCTTTTCATTATAGGGGACTGGAATGAAAAAGTAGAAAGTCAAGAAACACCTGGAGTAACAGGCAAATTTGGCCTTGGAGTACAGAATGAACCAGGGAAAAGGATAACAGAGTTCTGCCAAGAGAACGCACTGGTCACAGCAAACACCCTCTTCCAACAATACAAGAGAAGACTCTACACATGGACATCACCAGATGGTCAACACCGAAATCAGACTGATTATATCCTTTGCAGCCAAAGATGGAGAAACTCTATACAGTCAGCAAAAATAAGACCAGGAGCTGACTGTGGCTCAGATCATGAACTCCTTATTGCCAAATTCAGACTTAAATTGAAGAAAGTAAGGAAAACCACTAGATCATTCAGGTATGATCTAAATTAAATCCTTTATGACTATACAGTAGAAGTGAGAAATAGATTTAAGGGATTAGATCTGATAGACAGAGTGCCTGATGAACTATGGATGGAGGTTCGTGATATTGTACAGGAGACAAGGATCAAGACCATCCCCAAGAAAAAGAAATGCAAAAAAGCAAAGTGGCTGTCTGAGGAGGCCTTACAAATAGCTGTGAAAAGAAGAGATCTGAAAGGCAAAGGAGAAAAGGGAATATATACCCATTTGAATACAGAGTTCCAAAGAATAGCAAGGAGAGATAAGAAAGCCTTCCTCAGAGATCAATGCAAAGAAATAGAGGAAAACAACAGAATGGGAAAGACTAGAGACCTCTTTAAGAAAATTAGAGATACCAAGATAACATTTCATGCAAAGATGGACTAAATAAAGGATAGAAATGGTATGGACCTAACAGAAGCAGAAGATATTAAGAAGACATAGCAAGAATACACAGAAAAACAGTACAGAAAATGGTCTTCACGACCTAGATAATAACGAAGGTATGATCACTCACACTCACTGGGAGCCGGACATCCTGGAATGTGAAGTCAGGTGGGCCTTAGGAAGCATCACTAGGAACAAAGCTAGTGGAGGAGATGGAATTACAGTTGAGCTATTTCAAATCCTGAAAGATGATGCTGTGAAAGTGCTGTCCTCAATAGGTCAGCAAGTGTGGAAAACTCAGCAGTGGCCATAGGACTATAAAAGGTCAGTTTTCATTCCAATCCCAAAGAAAGGCAATGCCAAAGAATGCTCAAACTACTGTACAGTTGCACTCATCTCACACTAGTAAAGTAATGGTCAAAATCCTCCAAGCCAGGCTTCAGCAGTACGTGAACCATGAACTTCCAGATGTTCAAGCTGTTTTTAGAAAACCATGAACTTCCAGATGTTCAAGCTGTTCTCTGGAACCAGAAATCAAGTTGCCAACATCTGCTGGATCATGGAAAAAGCAAGAGAGCTCCAAAAAAAACATCCAGTTCTGCTTTATTGACTGTGCCAAAATCTTTGACTGTGTGGATCACAATAAACTGGAAAACTCTGAAAGAGATGGGAATACCATACCATCTGACCTGCCTCTTGAGAAACCTGTATGCAGGACAGGAAGCAACGGTTAGAACTGGACATGGAACAAAAAACTGGTTCCAAATAGGAAAAGGGGTACATCAAGGCTGTATATTGTCACCCTGCTTATTTAACTTATATGCAGAGTACATCATGAGAAATGTTGGGGTGGAGGAAGCACAAGCAGGAATCAAGACATCCAGAAGAAATATCAATAACCTCAGATAGGCGGATGGCACAACCCTTATGTCAGAAAGTGAAGAACTAAAGATCCTCTTGATGAAATTGAAAGAAGAGAGTGAAAAATTTGGCTTAAAGCTAAACATTCAGAAAACTAAGATCCTGGCATCCGGTCCCATCACTTCATGACAAATAGATGGGGAAACACTGGAAACAGTGGCTGCCTTTATTTTTCTGGGCTCCAAAATCACTGAGGATGGTGATTGCAACTATGAAATTAAAAGACGCTTACACCATGAAGGAAAGTTATGACCAACCTAGCTGCTGCTGCTGCTACATCGCTTCAGTCTTGTCCGACTCTGTGAGATACCATAGACAGCAGCCTACCAGGCTCCCCCGTGCCTGGGATTCTCCAGGCAAGAACACTGGAGTGGGTTGCCATTTCCTTTTCCAATGAATGAAAGTGAAAAGTGACACTGAAGTTGCTCAGTCGTGTCTGACTCTTAGCGATCCCACGGACTGCAGCCTACCAGGCTTCTCCGTCCATGGGATTTTCCAGGCAAGAGTACTGAAGTGGGTTGCCATTGCCTTCTCTGTGACCAACCTAGACAGTATATTAAAAGGCAGAGACATTACTTCGCCAACAAAGGTCCTTCTGTTCAAGGTTATGGTTTTTCCAGTAGTCATGTATGAATGTGAGAGTTGGATTATAAAGAAAGCTGAGCACCCAAGAATTGATGCTTTTGAGCTGTGGTGTTAGAGAGAAGACTTTTGAGAGCCCCTTGGACTGCAAGGAGATCCAAACAGTCCATCCTAAAGGAGATCAGTCCTGGGTGTTCATTTCAAGGACTGATGTTGAAACTGAAACTCCAATACTTTGGCCACCTGATGTGGAGAGCTGACTCATTTGAAAAGACCCTGATGCTGGGAAAGATTGAGGGCAGGAGGATAAGGATACAACAGAGGATGAGATGGTTGGATGACATCACAGATTCAATGGACTTGAGTTGAACATGACTGAATGACTGAACTGAACTTCTAGAACTTATCTTATAAATAGGCATAAATAAAGAGTAATTTTAAACAAAACAACTAAAATCTAATTTTCAATAAAGCTGAGTATAGAATAAGTTTGACATGGTACAGAGGAAAATGAATGAGAGTTAGAAATACCATATACATTATCTAGCACTGCCACTAACTGGGATTGCAGAGCAATTAAATGGTCTTCACTTTCTTTAATCTTGTGAAATAATAGGGAGAAATAATACATTTGCAACAGCTGTATCTGCTCCATAAATTTCATATCAGGTCTTGTAGTTTACTGATATTAGATCATATAAGCTGAAATTCAAAAATGACAGTAATAATAATTAAAATAAGACACAGAGTTCATAGAAACACTGGTATAAGAACTGTGCTGTGCTTAGTTGCTCAGTCATGTCTGACTCTTTATGACCCCATGGACTGTAGCCCGCCAGGCTCCACTGTCCTTAGGATTTTCCAGGCAAGAATGCTGTAGTGGATTGACATGCCCTCCTCCAGGGGATCTTCCTAATCCAGCTATGGAACTCAGGTCTCCCACATTGCAGGTAGTTTCTTTACTATTTGAGCCACCAGGGAAGAACTAGTTATTACTTAAATGAATGTAGACTATATAAATCAACAATTTATGACATGACAATTTTTAAAATGTATTTTTAATTGGAGGATAATTGCTTTACAAAAGTGTGTTGGTTTCTGCCATACAATAATGTGAATCAGGCACAGGTACACATATGTTCCCTCCCTCCTGAACCTTCCCCCTACCCCTACCCCACTCCATCCCTCTAGGTATAAATTTATAACCAGTAGACATACGAGTTCTGGAGATCTAATGCACAGTGCAGTGAATATAAACAATATTATATAATAATTATTAAACTTAAGACCAGAATACTGGAGTGTGTAGCCTTTCCCTTCTCCAGGGGATCTTCTCAATCCAGGGATTGAACCTAGGTCTCCCTCATTGCACACAGATTCTTTACCAGCTGAGCCACAAGGAAAGTCTGACTAGATCCCATTATAAAAAAGAAATAAAATTCTGTAAAGTGATGAGGTATTATGTCTACAATTGCAATCATATTAAAATATAAATATATCAAATCAACATGTCATATGAAAATGTACACAATGTTATATTTCAAAACAAATAAAAATAAAAGTATATGTTAATAATGGAAAAAAGAGGTAGCAGAGGTTATGAAATACAATTTGACTTTGGCAAGAAATAAGAAATTTTATCTGATGCCCTATATTAGGGTCAAATAATGAAGATCTGTGCAAAGTTTAAAAAGAGTCTGGATTTGTGAATACTGATTAAGGAACCAACTGGGCTAGAGATTCTTTTTTTAATCATAATCCACATACTTGTTTTTGTATACTATTTAATGTATAAGATCAATACACAGGCTTCTGTTTCAAGCATTGTGGCTAATTCAAGGACCTGAATAAATTTTGAAATATATAGCTTAGTTCACAGAAGAATAAGTAAAATTCCTATTGGCCAAAGGAGAGAGAGTTGATACTCAGAGCAATGAGAAACGAGCTGACATTATAATAGTTCTGGTGTCTTCCAGTCTCAGTAATCTCAATCTTCAGACACAGGGCCACATGAAATGAAGGAGGTAGAGTTGGATCCCCCTCATAATGTCAAGCACTGTGACTTCAGTGAACAGGTAGCACACACATGGAAATCAATTTTATAAACAAAAAGCTTATGTCTACTTTTTTCAAAGTGCTATCATTTCAGTTTTTCTTTATTTTACATTATTGTCAGTTTTATTAGAAGTAGTTACTGAAAATATATTCACTTATTTGCAGGTTTCTGCCAAAATACACTGGATGGCTCAGTTCCAAATATTCTTTAATAAGAGAGAATTTTAAGAGTGAACACACAGCAGATTCTGTTTGAGAAAGGTAAGACTAAGTGTAAGATTTTAAGTCACTTTTGTGTATTTATGACATTTTCCGTATAATAATTATACATGGAGTAAAGCAATTCAGAATGCTTTTTATAGTCAATGGGAGGAGGGATCTCTTTTTACATATGATGAGAATAAACCATACTTTTGATTGAAAGAATAGCTATTGTACATAATGCATCTGGAGCTTTTCACTTAGAAGTCAGATGTTTCATTCATGAGTATCGCAGTCAGTGAATGTTAAAAGAAGGCAATGATTCTAGATTGGTAAGGCTGTACTAACATCCTATTTTGTAGGGCATCTGTAATAGCTCTATAATTACAAGGGAATTACATGTTCCTACAAATTACTTGATAATTATACTTGATATTACCAAGTAATTCAAAGATTAGTTACTATGTAAGCTACAATTTTGAAATCTCATTGCAACATATCTCTTTTCTTATTTTAAGAGTTTGCTGATACCCTAAATAGTGGATACTCAGAGTATATTTCTAATTATTTTTAGGTTAAGTTATTACATAAATTTGTTAGAAGAAACAAATATTTATCAGAAAGAACAAATACATTTGAAAGAATATGTGGTCATTTATCTTCATACTTAACTGGTATAAATATTTTATTTCAGCATTTCATTTTCTATAGTCTTGATGGTTCTGTGGGACCAGGCAGAAGTTTCTGATAAAAATTACTTTAAAGCAGATTGGCTAATTAGGTAAACTAATGTAGAAGTGTGTGTGTGCTAAGTCACTTCAGTCATGTCTGACTCTTTGCAACCCTATGGATTGTAGCCCTCAAGTTTCTTCTATCCATTGTGTTCTCCAGATAAGAATACTGAAGTGGGTTGGCATGCCCTTCTTGGGGGGATCTTCCTTACCCAGGGATTGAACCTATGTCTATTTAGTCTCTTGCACTGGCAGGCGGGTTATCACTAGTGTCACCTGGGAAGCCCAATGTAGAACAAGTAGATATAATAAAATATTCAGTTCAGTTCAGTTCAGTCGCTCAGTCGTGTCTGACTCTGCGATCCCATGAATTGCAGCACGCCAGGCCTCCCTGTCCATCACCAACTCCCGGAGTTCACTCAAGCTCACATCTATCGAGTCAGTGATGCCATCCAGTCATCTCATCCTCTGTCATCCCCTTCTCCTCCTGACTTCAGTCTTTCCCAGGATTAGGGTCTTTTGCAACGTGTCAGTTCTATACATCAGGTGGCCAAAGTATTGGAGTTTCAGCTTCAGCCTCAGTCCTTCCCATGAATATTCAGGACTGATTTCCTTTAAGATTGACTTCTTGGATCTCCTTGCAGTCCAAGGGATTCTCAAGAGTCTTCTCCAACACCACAGTTGAAAAGCATCAGTTCTTTGGCACTCAGCTTTCTTTATACTCCAATTCTCACATCCATACATGACTACTGGAAAAACTATAGCTTTGACTAGAGGGACATTTGTTGGCAAAGTAATATCTCTGCTATTTAATATGCAGTCTAGGTTTGTCATAGCTTTTCTTCCAAGGAGCAAGCCTCTTTTAATTTCATGGCTGCAGTCACCATCTGCAGTGATTTTGGAGCCCAAGAAAATAAAGTCTGTTTCCATTGTTTCTCCATCTATTTGCCATGAAGTCCCTGTTACTCGAGGTGTTTCTTGACTTCCTACTTTTGCATTCCAGTCCCCTTTAATGAAAAGGATATCTTTTTGGGTGTTAATTCTAAAAGGTCTTGTAGGTCTCTATAGAACTGTTCAATGTCAGTTTCTTCAGCATTAATGATAGGAGCATAGACTTGGATTACTGTGATATTGAATGGTTTGCCTTGGAAACAAACAGAGATCATTTTGTCATTTTTGAGATTGCATCCAACTACTGCATTTCAGACTCTTTTGTTGACTATGATGGCTACTCCATTTCTTCTAAGGGATTCTTGCCCAAAGTAGTAGATTTAATGTTCATCTGTGTTAAATTCACCCTTCCCATCCATTTTAGTTTGCTGATTCCTAAAATGTCTATGTTCACTCTTACCATCTCCTGTTTGACCACTTCCAATTTGCCTTGATTCATGGACCTAACATTCCAGGTTCCTGTGCAATATTGCTCTTTACAGCATTGGACTTTACTTCCATCACCAGTAACATCCACAACTGTGTGGTGTTGTTGCTTTGGCTCCATCTGCATTATTTCTTTGATTAAAGTGAAAGAGAAGAGTGAAAAAATTGGCTTAAAACTCAACCTTAGAAAATTTAGATCATGGCATCCAGTCCCATCACTTCATGGCATGGGGAAGCAATGGAAACAGTGACAGACTTTATTTTCTTGGGCTCCAAAATCACTGCAGATGTTGACTGCAGCCATGAAATTAAAATAAGCTAGCTCTTGGAAGAAAAGTTATGACCAACCTAGACAGCATATTAAAAAAAAGACATTACTTTGCCAACAAAGGTCCCTCTAGTCAAAGCTGTGGTTTTTCCAGTAGTCACATGGATGTGAGAATTGGACTATAAAGAAACATGAGCACTGAAGAATTGATGCTTTCAACTGTGGTGTTGGAGAAGATGCTTGAGAGTCCCTTGGACTGCAAGGAGATCCAACCAGTCCATCCTAAAGAAAATCAGTCCTGAATATTCATTGGAAGGACTGATGCCAAAGCTGAAACTTCAACACTTTGGTCACCTGATGTGAAGAGCTGACTGATTTGAAAAGATCCTGATGCTGGGAAAGATTAAAGGAGGAAGGAGAAGTGGACAACAGAGGATGAAATGGTTGGATGGGATCACTGACTCAATGGATATGAGTTAGAGTAAGCTCTGGGAGTTGTTTATGGAAAGGGAGGCCTGCTGTGCTGCAGTCCATGGGGTTGCAAAGAGTCGGACATGACTGAGTGACTGGACTGAACTGAATTATCTAGAACTTTAATGTATAATTATCTCAAGTTCAGTTCAATTGAATTCAGTTGTTCAGTCATGTCTGACTCTGCAACCTCATGGACTGCAGCACGCCAGGCTTCCCTGACAATCATTAATTCACAAAGCTTGCTCAAACTCATGAACACTGAGTCAGTGATGCCATCCAACTATCTAGTCCTCTGTTGTCCCCTTCTCCTCCTGCATTCAATCTTTTGCAGCTTCAGGGTCTTTTCCAAGGACTCAGTTCTTTGCATCAGGTGGCCAAAGTATTGGAGTTTCAGCTTCAGCATCAGACCTTCCAATGAATATTCAAGATTGATTTACTGTAGGATTGACTTGTTTGATCTCCTTGCAGTCCAAGGGACTCTCAAGAGTTCTCCAACACCACTGTTCAAAAGGGTCAATTCTTGGGAACTCAGCTTCATTCCGCATCAAACATTGAACAGCTCTGCTATAAGTAAATATGCTATAATGGCTACAAAAAAAGAAAAAAAAAAGTACACAGAGCTCCAGTGTAAATATTTCTCTTACGGAACATGAGAATGAGATGAAATACAAAGCGTGCTTATGAATATCTCAAATTAAGAACTGCCGTTTCAATTTATACAAAAGTATACAGCTCTATGTTCAATAGAAGCAAAGGAAGAAGACTCTTTGTGAACACATGGACTGCATACTCCAGGATTCCCTGTCCTTCATCATCTCCTGGAGTTTGTTCAAACTTATATCCACTGAATCAGTGATGCCATGCAACTATCTCATGCTCTGTCTTTCCCTTCTCCTCTTGCCCTCAATCTTTCCAATCATCAGGGTCTTTTCCAAGGAGTCAGTGCTACACATCAGGTGGCCAAAGTATTTGAGCTCCAGCTCTAGCATCAGTCCTTCCAATGAATATTCAGGGTTGATTTCCTCTAGGATTGACTTGTTTGATCTCCTTGCTATCCAAGAGACTCTCAAGAGTCTTCTTCAGCACCACAGTTAGAAGTCAGTAATTCTTCAGGGTTCAGCCTTTTTTATTATCCAGCTCTCACATCCACATATAACTACTTGAAAATCATAGCTTTGACTATATGGACCTTTGTCAGCAAAGTAATGTCTCTGGTTTTTAATACACTGTCTAGGTTTGTCATTGCTTTTCTGCCAAGGAGCAAATTTCTTTTAATTTCATGGTGCAGTCACCATCCACAGCATTTTGGATCTCAAGAAAATAGAGTCTGTTGCTGTTTCCATTGTTTTCCCATCTATTTGCCATGAAGTGTTGGGACTGGATGCTGTAATCCTCCTTTTTTGAATATAGAGTTTTAAGCCAGCTTTTTCACTCTCCTCTTTCACCTTCATCAAGAGACATTAATAATTATCATGGAATGGAGAAGTTTTGGAGGTAAACATAGATAAAGGATCATAAACAAAGTTAAAGTAACACAGTACTGTA
The DNA here is from genome assembly GCF_027580195.1 of Bos mutus. Taxonomy (NCBI): domain Eukaryota; kingdom Metazoa; phylum Chordata; class Mammalia; order Artiodactyla; family Bovidae; genus Bos; species Bos mutus. Next base: position 80,380,350 of record NC_091622.1, on the reverse strand, counting down.
GTTATCTATAACAAAGAGCTCTTAGAGTTAGGGTTAATTTCCCTAATATGCCATGAACTTTATAAAACAGTGAGACAGCATAATATGTAATTGAAAAATTTGAATTGAGAACATGAACATATATGGTTCATTGAAAAAAAAAATTCATGTAAAACAACCATAAAGAAAGATTCCCAACTTTCTCCATAGAGAAATACAAATAAATCAAGTTTCCATTTTTTAATTCTATTATCTAGTGGGAAATATTTGATGATAGTCAGAATTGGAAGGCTGTATATGCACAGGTACTCTTATACACTGTTTGGACAATGCAAAGTGACTGCACCTGCTCAGATGCTCAGAGACAATTTGTTACCAATTCACTTTTTTTTTTTTTTTTGCTGTGTTGGATCTTCGTTGCTGTGTGGGCTTGTCTCTAGTTGTGGTGAGTAGGGGCTACTCTCTAGTTTCAGTGCATGGGCTTCTCATTGTTGTGACTTCTCTTGTTGCAGACCATGGGCTCTAGGCCATGCTGACTTCAGTAGTTGTGGTTCATGAGCTCTAGAGCAGTCTCAATCATCCTGTTGTATGGGCTTAATTGTTCTGTGGCATGTGGGATCTTCCCAGTTTAGAGATGGAACTCATGTCTACTGCATTGGCAGGCTGATTCTTTAGCACTGAGCCCCCAAGGAAGCCCCCTCATTTATTTTTAACTGTATATGTGAACAGTTTTCTGTCTACAACTTTAATAGAATTACATATGTTCACAAAAATGTCTCTACAAAGATCTTGATTGATCATAGTTTATAATAAGCACTAGAAATATTGAGATGTTCATCAATTATGGACTAAATTATTGTTGATCCTGTTAAGTTACTCAGTCATGTCTAACTCTTTGTGACCCCATGGACTGTAGCATGGCAGGCCTCCCTGTCTTTCACTATGTCCAAGAGATTGCTCAAACTCATACCCATTGAGTCAATGATGGCATCAAACTATCTCATCCCCTGTTGCCCCCTTCTCCTTCTGCCCTCAATCTTTCCAAACATCAGGTTTTTTCCTAATGAGTTGACTCTTCACATCAGGTGGCCAGAGTATCAGAACTTTAGCTTCAGCATTGGTTTTTCCAATGAATATTCAGAGTTGATTTCCCTTAGGATTGTCTGGTTTGATTTCCTTGCAGACCAAGAGACTCTCAAGAGTCTTCTCCAGCACCACAGTTCAAAAGCCTCAATTCTTCAGTGCTCAACCATCTTTATGGACCAACTCTCAAAACTGTACTTGACTACTAGAAAAACTGTAACTTTGACTATATGAACCCTTGTCAGCAAAGTGATGTCTCTGCTTTTTTAATATGCTGTCTGGGTTTGTCAAAGCCTTTCTTCCAAGGAGCAAGTGTCTTTTAATTTCATGGCTTCAGTCACCATCCTCAGTATTTTAGTACCCAAGAAAATAAAGTCTGTCACTGTTTCTGTTGCTTTCCCATCTATTTACCATGAAGTGATAGGACTGGATTCCATGATTTCATATTTTGAATGTTAAGTTTTTAGCCAGCTTTTTCACTCTCCTCTTTCACATTCATCAAGAGGCTTTTTAGCTCCTTTTCAGTTTCTGCCATAAGTGTGGTGTCATCTGCATATCTGAGGTTATTGCTACTTCTCCCAGGAATCTTGATTCCAACTTGAGTTTCATCCACCTGGCATTTCACATGATGTATTCTGCATATTATTTAAATAAGCAGGGTGATGATATACAGCCTTGACCTACTCCTTTCCCAATTTTGTTTTTAAATTTATTTTAATTGGAGGTAATTACTTTACAATATTGTAATGGTTTTTGCTGTACAGTGACATGAATCAGTCATGGGTGTACATGTATTCCCCATCCTGAATCCCCCTCCCACCTCCCTCCTCATCCCATCCCTCAGGGTCATTCTAATGCACCATCCCTGAGTACCCTGTCTCATGCATCAAACCTGGACTGGCAATCTAGTTTTAGATGGAGAAATATACCACATTTATGGATTGGAAGAATCAATATAGTGAAAATGAGTATACTACTCAAAGCAATCTATAGATTCAATGCAATCCTTATCAAGCTACCAATAGTATTTTTCACAGAACTAGAACAAATAATTTTACAATTTGTTTGGAAATACAAAAAACCTCGATTACCCAAACCAATCTTGAGAAAGAAGAATGGAACTGGAGGAATCAACCTGCCTGACTTCAGGTTACACTACAAAGCTACAGTCATCAAGACAGTAAGGTACTGGCACAAAGACAGAAATATAGATCAATGGAACAAAATAGAAAGTCCAGAGATAAATCCAAGCACCTATGGACACCCTATCTTTGACAAAGGAGGCAAGAATATACAATGGAGAAAAGATATTCTCTTCTTTAACAAGTGGTCTGGGAAAACTGGTCAACCACTTGTAAAAGAATGAAACACTTTCTAACACCATACACAAAAGGAAACTCAAAATGGATTAAAGATGTAAACATAAGACCAGAAACTATAAAACTCCTAGAGGAAAACATAAGAAAAACACTCTGACATAAAACACAGCAAGATCCTCTGTGACCCATCTCCCAGAGTAATGGAAATAAAAGCAAAAATAAACAAATAGGACCCAATTAAAAGCTTCTGCACAATGAGTGAAACTATAAGCAAGGTGAAAAGACAGCCTTCAGAATGGGAGAAAATAATAGCAAATGAAGCAACTGACAAAGAATTAATTTCAAATATATATAAGCAACTCTTGCAGCTCAATTCCAGAAAAATATAAAAACCCAATCAAAAAATGGGCCAGACATTTCTCCAAAGAAGACATACAGATGGCTAACAAACACATGAAAAGATGCTCAACATCACTCATTATCAGAGAAATGCAAATCAAAACCACTATGAGGTACCATCTCACGCTGCTCAGAATGGCTGCTATCCAAAAGTCCACATGCAATAAATGCTGGACAGGGTGTGGAGAAAAGGGAACCCTCTTACACTGTTGGTAGGAATGCAAATCAGTACAGCCACTATAAAGAACAGTGTGGAGATTCCTAAAAAAACTGGAAATAGAATTGCCACGTGACCCAGTATCCCACTGCTGGGCATACACACCGAGGAAACCAGAATTGAAAGAGACACATGTACCCCAGTGTTCATCGCAGTACTGTTTATAATAGCCAGGACATGGAAGCAATCTCTCCCAATTTTGAACCAGTCTGTTGTTCCATGCCCAGCTCTAACTGTTGCTTCTTGACCTTAACACAGGTTTCTCAGTAGGCAGGTAAAGTGATCTGGTATTCCCACCTCTTTCAGAATTTTCCACAGTTTGCTATGGTTGACACTAAATTATATCATACCATTTTTGGAAATGTTTCGAAAGTAGATTATGAAAAGCACATATCGAAGGAAAATACCAAATCACAAAATGTTATTATTTTCCTACTTTTATATAAAAAATATATGTATATATAAATACAAATCTGAATATATGTTCTTATATATATATATATTACAAAAGTATATACCAGCAAGATAAACCAATGATTATTATTGAATAGTAGGCTTGAAGATATAAACATTTACATCTTTATGTGTATTATGTTTTTTATGCTCAATATATTTTTACCATGAGCTTATACTAATTTAATAATAATAATTGTAATGGTAATTTTAATAGTTATTTATTATTGAGTAAAAATTAATTAATGCTATATGAAGGATATGGCAAGGCTTAAATTTTTGTGAAGACAGTATTATGAGTTAGAGTTTGAGTTCAAAGAGGATTCCAAGTGTTTAAACCAAATGTGTTTAAATCTGAATGATTGAAATAATGCAGGCACTTTGAAGAGACTGTAAAATGAAAGCCTTCTATCATATGCTGAGAAAAGATTTGCATTCCCCATTTGACATATGGGAATTGACATAGCAGTAATAATAAAGGTCTATAGAGAGTGAAAAGAAAGTGAATGTGTCAGTCACTCAATCGTTTCTGACTCTTTATGACTCTACGAGCCCACAAGTCTTCTCTGTCCATGGGATTCTCCAGGCAAGAATCCTGGAGTGGGTGGCAATTCCTTTCTCCAGGGGATCTTCCCCACCCAGGGATCAAACCTAGGTCTCTTGCATTGCATGCAGATTCTTTATCATTTGAGCCATCAAAGAAGCCGCATTAGAAGGAATGGGGTGGGTGGAAAAATAAATACAGATCTATTGCTAGCAACTGGAAAAACTGGTGTATGTCTCAGCATGAGTTTGGATTAAAACATGTTAATTTTAAAATTTAAGTTGTGGAAAAATTAGAAGAATGTAGGTGAAGAAATAACATTAAGACATATTTCATTTATTGTGGTGTATTTTATATTTTGAAAGTCATAAAAACAAATAAGTTATAATGATATAATTTAGGGTTTCTTTAAATTCCATCACAAATATGGAAAGAGAATAGGACATTCAGAGGACTGGAGGAATAAAGTTTGAAATAATCAGTTCTGATATCTAGTCACAATGAGGAAGAAGTTAATGCATGGTGATGTTATTAGGCTAGAATAACATGTTGCATGAATAATGGGACCACAGAAAATTTTCAGGAACTAGAAGAAGGGTACAATCTGTAGTTAGACATGGATCCTTAGGGTTTAATATGTTAACAAGGAAATGCTCAAGAAACAGTCAAGTCAACCTTATGCCTCATCGAGGGCTTTGGTATAGAACAGGCTCAACATATCAAAGAATCTTGATTTGAATAAACAACAAAACATGACATCTCCAAATATCAATAATAGAAACTATAGTAAAATATGAGAATATCTATATGACAATTAATACCTTGTTTTTCAAGCATTCATAGTATAAAACTATTCCACTTGTGTTTATATCTATTTTCTTTTATGCTTACCTAGAATTCATGTTTTGGGAAAGGTTTTGAAGAACAAAATTGAGATTGCTTTTGAAAGTAATAGAAAACATTCACAAGTCAGTTGTACCCAGAGGCTGGAGAGCCTCTAGCTAAAATTAAATTACCTGTTAGAAAATGTAAGGTATGAGGCAATGTTTCAACAAAAATTTATACTTATTTATTCATCTTTTTGCTACAGGCTATCTGCACAGGAAGTAATATGTGAATGAAACCCATAGGATGAAGTGACCCAAAATATTTGGTATTTGTTATAGACTGGAAGGTGGAAAGGGCCCAAGAGTAGCAAAGACACTGTAATTGGAAGCTTAAAAGACAGTGAGAAAATCATTGAACACTGGGGAAAAATGACACATGATAAAGTGGCAGGATATTTGGTAACACTGATGTATATGGGAAATTCAGAAGTGGAGCTCATAAACTTGTGGATATGGCTATGAAGATTTCCAAGGAGAATGTAAAGAGTGCCAAATTCCTCTTTTAACTGTGTATGATAAAACTGGGGAGGAAAGAAGTACATTGAAAAGGAAAGTGTCCAGTTGCAAGGAAAATTTAAGAAATGTATTGAAGAGAAAAAATTTAGATGAAATATATTTCTGCCTAAGGACTTGCTTGATTGCAGACAAAAACTATCAATATTTCCCCTTTCAACTTCTATAGCTGGCAAAATATTCTTAAAGTTAGAAATTGCTTCAGGGGAACACTGGGATTAAGAAATAGCTCAGAAAATGGAGCAGAGTGAAGGAGTACCAATACTTGGGAGCGGAACTGGGTCTTTTCTATACCCAATTCATGCTCTTTAAGTAGAGATTTCGGGGCATAACCTTTACTCTCTTTCAGACATACTTTGAAGTGATGACTGCCACATGCTTTTCATGTTCCTCTTTTTGAATTGCTACTATAATCACAATGTTATCACCATGGCTACTACTTCTATTACTATAGAGTAGTTTCCTTCCTTGTAAGCCTTTGCCTTTTTAGATTCAGCATCCCAGGTCTCTCAAACCAGGCCAGGCTTCCCAGGTGGCACAGTGGTAAAGAATTTGTCTGCCAATGCATGAAACATGGGTTTGATCCCTGGGTCAGGAAGATCCCCTGAAGTAGAAAATGGCAACCTACCCCAGTATTCTTGCCTGGAAAATTTCATGGACAGAGGAACCTAGAGGGCTATAGTTCTTGGGGTTGCAAAGAGTCTGACTCAACTGAGTGCATACACATGCACATAAATCAGTTCATTATCCAGGTATTTCAGACAGCCGATCACCGCAATCTTGTTGGAAATATGGTTCACGTGGTAGGTCTTTATAACTTTGAAATATCATTCAGTTATTAAGAAAAGTGGTTACTGAATTGATTTTGAACAAAATGCAGTTATATTTTTTTGGATAAAATGGGATTTACATGTGCTGTAAATACACTACTCAGCATAGTTGAATGTTGTCTCTTAAATGGTGATTATTCCCTTCTTTATATTCATTTATGATAAAATTAAATTGATATTATGCACACTTCAAAGTTACCATACAATCTCTGGTCAAGAGCTGAAATGGTGACATTTTCTTTCCTGGACACTTCTCAGTGATTGAGTTATTCCCAGAAACAGCATGCTGGCATTTATACTTAAGAATTTTGATATAGTTACAAAGCTATAAATTAAGTAGACTTTCCACAGTTTAGAAGAAAGACAGTGAACAAAATAAGGACCCTGAGAAAACACTAATTACGTTATAAATCCTTATTCATGGACATATTATAATGGAAATAAAAATTCTAGAGACTTGGAAGAGAGCCTTCGAACTGATAATTTTACTGCAGTAACACTGTCATTTAAAACTATATAAATTGATGGACTATATTTTAAGTTTAATTTGTTCAGTTTTATTTCCAATCTACACAAATTGTACAACTTTTTATATAAATATGGTATACAAAATAAAAATCATTGCCAAAATCCAAAACTATTGTTCACACATGTCAGGCTAGCACATGAATGTGGTGGTTCTTTTAAGGAAAAATGAATTCAATTTTTTTTTTATATCCTGAAAATAATTAAGCTTTATAATTATGTGTGCTGTTAAATAATTTTCATCTATATTTTTGCAATAGACATTTCAGAGAATTTTAAGAAATTTGTGTTCATTCTTGAAACTAGAATTTTTCTTACAGCAAATTTTAAGGCAACTTTGTAGGGAGAAGAAAGTCCATAAACTTTTTTCTGCATATTGAAGTATACCATTTATAGCTATTTCAAAATAGAAAATTGCTATACCTTCAATAGTAACACTTAAGATTATTTGCATAGACTTCTAGGCTTGTGTTAAGCATCTTTATTGTGAAACTCTATAGTCTTCACCTGTTCTCCTCTGTGCTTCTGTAGAAATTATTGAAACACTTTCTAAAACATTAAAAAATGTCTCAGAGACATTCAGCTACTGTCAAGGGGAGGGATATATATAGCTAGGAACCATCATCTAACATCCTTCTAAAGACTTGTCAAATCTGTACGAAACAGAGAGATCATTTCTGCATTATAGGCATGAAAATGGTTGTAATTAACTTCTCAAGCCCAACTACATGGTGAGAGGGATAATTATAAAAGAATTCAAACCAATCTCAGCTTAATTATTCTGCACAGGGATGGGATGAGGGCATTTCCAATAGCCTCCTGTTGTGCTATTGGAACCAAAGCAAGCTTGATTAGTACACATTATGTCATGTTCTTCTTCATCCAAATAGTTATATTTACTCTTAAAGCCAAATTCAATTCAAGTGGTAACCTCTGTCAACTTATAGAACTATTTCAGAGAATTTAGTTTAAAGGTATCTGAAAAAGGAGGGTGGTTCCAGATTAGGTTGAGGTCATACACCTTGGAGAAGATCCTCTTAAACAAGAATTCAAATCTGATTTGACAATAATGGCAGTAAATTAAAACGTGTCACTATTTTTGATGTTTGATTCTAAAAGGTCTCCTTTTCTTGATTTGTGCTACTCTAGTCTTTAGTGTGAACAGAAGAGGAGCACTGCAATTTCTATTAAGAGAGTAACTATATAAATGCTATCATTGTTGTTATTATTGTTAATGTGAGCATCAGTGTATTCTGATCTTTATGATTTTAATGTATATATATTTAAAAATTAGTAAAAACTTATTTTTTCCTGATTTTACATTAAAAGAGAAGGATAATACCACTGTTATTGTACTGAGGTGTACAAATAGTTACAACAATGGATGAAGCACACAGTATGAAATGATAGGTGATGAGAAAGTTATTAAAGGGCTAATTAATATTACATGAGTGCTTCCTAGGAAATGCCCATATTGACCATCTCAGAGACATTGCTATCTGCCTTTTATAAACATGTTTTTTTCTTTCTGTTTTGTCATGTAAAAAGGATTTACATACTTACTATAAAATATAGCCACACACATAAAAACAAGGATTAAAATGACACATCATGTAGAGGAGACTACTGGGATCCTATCTACAGATGAGCTAAACTTATTTACTACAAACAGATCTCAGATATAGCACTGAACTCCTGGAAGTCTGGGAAAGTACAAAACAAATAACATAAACCTCACTGACTAAGACGTATGAGATGCAAAATATTTGTTATAATTCTGAGAAGAAATTTGTATGTATAACATTAAGTATTGCACCTTATAGCAATGTTTGTTTAAAGAATAAGAACATGAAAATTATTACTTTCTTTAATAACTGGTCTCTATATAAAACAATATCTGTGAAAATATGATATTATATATGCCAATATATCACCTTAGTATATTTTTCCTATTCTATACATGCACTCAGTTTTGCTCTAATTTTTAATTCCATTTATTTAGTTCAGATGCTGTTTTTTCTTTTAGTACTGGTGATATAAAGTTACACTGAAATTAAACTATATGATGGGTTGAAAACATTTTGAGGAAAAGGAATAAATTATTTCGTAATTGTGTTGATACATAAACTATGTGGGATTTGATTTGAATTAAGCCATTCTGACTTATTTTCAAGTCTATACTTAAAATCCCTGTGGATGGTGACTGCGGCCATTAAATTAAAAGATGCTTGCTCCTTGGAAGAAAAGCTATGAAAAATCTAGACAGATCTTAAAAAGCAGAGATATTACTTTGCCAGAACGTCTGTATGGTCAAAGCTATGATTTTTCCAGTAGTCATGGATGGATGTGAGAATTGGACCATGAAGAGAAGGCTGAGCACCAAAGAACTGATGCTTTTGAACTGTGATGTTGGAGAAGACATTTGAGAGTCCCTTGTACTGAAAGGAGATTCAACCAGTCCATCCTAAAGGAAATCAGTCCTGAATATTCATTGGAAAGACTAATGCTGAAGCTGAAACTCCAATACTTTGGCCACCTGATGTGAAGAACTGACTCATTGAAAAAGACCCTGATTCTGGGAAAGATTAAAGGCAGGGGGAGAAAGGGACAACAGAGGATGCGATGTTTGGATGGCATCATCAATTCTTTGTTCATGAGTTTGAGCAAGCTCTGGAAGTTGGTGATGGACAGGGAATGCTGGCATGCTGCAATCCATGGGGTGGCAAAAAGTCAGATATGACTGAGCAACTGAACTGAACTGAACACTTGAAACTATTGTGATATTGTAAATCAACTATACTTTAATAAAAAAAAAATTCTGCCACATATTTAATAAGTAGTCCCAGAGTTTGCTATTGTGCTAGACATTTTTTTGTCTGCTGTCAAATCAACTTCTCTTCCTTCTTCCTGCCTCACTGGGTGCTGACTCAAGCCAACTAGGTTTTCATATCTTCCTAGTCAATGGACCAAGCTTCTGCCATTGAAAGGCACTGGCAAGATTAGGGGAAAATGCAGGTCAGTTCTGCCTCTTTTTCTCTGCATTGAGCATTGGCCCTTTCTCATCCATGGTCCCCACTCCCTCCAGCAGATTTCTTGTGCTTCCCACTGATTCTGGGCTCAGGTCACTATGTTTCCTCCCTTTGTCCTTTCATCTCTCGGAATGGTTGCTGCTTCCTGAGTTTGCTAATTTCTCGATTGCCTCATTGTTTGCACTTCCAGCATTTCTAGGCATATTGGTACTTAAATCCCCTGCTTCCATGCCTCATTGAATTACTTAGTATTCGTTTGGTTTCCTTGCTGCAAAATAACTTAAACACCTCTATTTTTTGATGATAGACCAAATTATTTAGAAACAAATGCATCACATTATTTATTCCAATAAATTATAAAAGACAAAAAAGGATTAATGAGAATATTAAAAATCTGGCAATAATACCTCTGCTGCTGCTGCTGCCAAGTCGCTTCAGTTGTGTCCGACTCTGTGCGACCTCACAGACAGCAGCCCACCAGGATCCCCCATCCCTGGGATTCTCCAGGCAAGAACATTGGAGTGGGTTGCCATTTCCTTCTCCAATGCAGGAAAGTGAAAAGCGAAAGTGAAGTCGCTCAGTCATGTCCCGTGTCTGACTCTTAGCAACCCCATGGACTGCAGCCTACCAGGCTTCTCTGTCCATGGGAGTTTCCAGGCAAGAGTACTGGAGTTGGGTAATAATACCTCTGAACATAACTTTAAGGTTACTGCTCTGGGACATAAAATCCTAAACTGATAAAGTTACTGTTTCCCTCAGTCAGAACTAGAAGACCGAATTAAAAAAAAAAAAAAAATCTACAAAATCTACAAAATTCATTAACAATTTTTAAAATGCAAACATATTTTATATTTTACACATAAGTGGTAGAATGCAATCAAAAATACAAAATTCAGTTGTGCTATTAATAGAATTGCTGGAATTCCTCAAAGAAAGATATCCAATAATACCCATTCATTCACAAATATTCCTAAACCTACCCAAGTTACACAGGTAATATTACATTGGATAAAGAAATAAATGTGACATTCCTTCAGTTTTTCCTGCCATTGACACAGAATGTCTTATTTTTTTCTCTTGTAAATCTCTAGGACATTTTTCTTTATTATTAAGCACAACTTCCTGTATACAGCAGATTTCAGCATTTTGATTTTATGGGATTTCTCTATTAAATAGTACTTTTTAATAAAAATGAAACAAGTAATATTTCTTTTAAAGGTATTTTGCAGTTTACTTCACTTTTTCTTGGAGTATATATTTTTTTAGCTTTGTGGCAAGAGAAAGTAAGACAAAATACTTTCTTTTCCTGTAGTTGTGTTGCCTGGAAGTGGTTCATATTTAAACTTTATTCTTTCACCTTGGACAATCTGACAAGGACAAATGATTCATATATTAGGAAATACCCCGAACTGCAAGGTGAGGCTCACACACTTTGTGTACAGAGTGTCCTACAGAGGTGACTATAATGACTATAATACATCATCTGGAAATGGGGTCGCAGAAACAGGGTGAATCCACATCCCAGGAACAAAGTTTATTTATTTATGCTGTTTTGATAGGAGCTGCTAGAGGCATTTTTCTAATGGTCCTAATGAGTCTCTGAAGACCTTACTTCTTGTCTTATTTCTTACAGTACCTAAAAATAGAAGTCAGTGTTTGTGCACAATAGAGATAGACAAATAGCTTCAGGATTTATCTTCAACAAACCATGTTAATTTTTTTCCCCCGAATGGACTCTAGGAGTATAAGCTTGTATTCTATGGTTATCCTTAATCTCTTCAGGAACTACCAACAGTTGATATAAAATATATACAACATATGCTAAAATTGTGATTCGTATCCTTTGGGTCTTAAAGGTACAGTACTTCCTAGCCACATCCAGAATCATTCAACTATATTTTAGTCCTATCCTCTGCTTGTTTATTTAAGCTCACTTACTACCATGACCTCTGAACACCAAACACTGCTCCTTGAGAGAAGAATTTTATTTACTACAAGAGTATTAACAATATTTCTGGACATTTTATTGTAAGGTATAGTTCGGGCCAAGGCAGAAAAAGGAAAGACGACCTCAACAGAAGTAGGTTACCTTTATTCAGGCAAGGAAGGGCGATAGTTGGCCTAACGACCAGGCTGAGCGCAGAGAGGGATCAGGGAGGCTCCATATTTATAGAGAGGTTTGTGGAAGCGATAAGGGAAATGTTAATCAGGCGGGATGTGTTGGGTATTCTTTAGTTGAGATGGCATTTGTAGCTGGGCAGGGGATGGTAAGTCTTCTGGGCAGGTGTAGGGGGTGAAAGGTTTCTGGACAGGGGGTGATAAGTCCCAGATAGAAGCAACCGGCCTGGAGCATCAGGGTGGGACCTAAAGTTCTGTTTTGTTTTCTCTGAAGTTAGATGATTCAGCAAGGGCCTTTGAAACTGTTGTTTTCTTTTCTAGGCCCAAAAGACTCCTTCATTTATAATTTTAGAATTTGTGTACTTTGCACAATTATTTTCATAATTCTGTCTTTAGCTGGAAATTATGTTTCATAATTTCTTAAATTAGGAACAGAAAAGCCTTGGATTTAAATAAGATTGGAACAATACTAGAAGTGACTATGGGAAACATTTTAAGCTGGATGGGTCACCAGGAACCCTAGCCATTCATTTATCACCACAGGTCTAAGACTAGAACATTCCATCCCCAGAGGGATCAGATCCTTAGAAATACCTGCTTAAATCTGCAAATTTACAAAAATTTAATTTGAACCGAGAAGACAACTCAATGAAGCTTTTTGAGAGAATAAACAACTAAAATGATTATATCTTAACATTGAATAATTAGTTTATTTACTTGAGTAGAGACTATATATATATATATATATATATATATATATATATATACTGGAGAAGGCAATGGCACCCCACTCCAGTACTCTTGCCTGGAAAATCCCATGGATGGAGGAGCCTGGCAGGTTGAAGTCCATGGGGTTGCTAAAAGTATCATAAGACTGAGCGACTTCACTTTCACTTTTCACTTTCACGCATTGGAGAAGGAAATGGTAACCCACTCCAATGTTCTTGCCTGGAGAAACCCAGGGACGGGCGAGCCTGGTGGGCTGTCGTCTATGGGGTTGCACAGAGTCGGACACCACTGAAGCGATTTAGCAGCAGCAGCAGCATATACATATATATTTACATAAACTAAGCGGCTCAGTGACTTTGTCAAGCCACATGGAATTTCTTACAATGTCCCAATGTCCTTTTTTAATTCTGAAAGGACATATTACTAGTCATGCTTCCTCCTTCTTCTGCTTCTCTGATCATCTAATTGTTAACCGTCTCATCTTTTTCTTGTCTTTATCTTCTAAATAATTTTCTATATAGTTCATTTTATGTTAAAGGGAGCATGAAACTTACTATTCAAACTTACCAGGGATAGTATAAAGACAAATTTTTCAATGTCCACTGAATTATTAATACATCAAATAAAGTATTTGAGTTCCGCCACCATAAAAAAGAAACAGTGCATAAAAGGGGAGGGTGCTTTTATTTCTCCCTCATTTCAGCAAGAGTGGATGTATATTTTATCTTTTAACCATGTGAAATAAATTCATGGATTTTGAAATATATGCTAGATTTTAGTTTATATCTTGAAATTATATATTAAGTGAGATAAATAGATTTATTTTCAAAGTAAAAAAAACAAAACTGAAACTCTGTTAAAACCAATCATGAAAAACAAAAACTGCCTCAGCAAAAACTGAAGCTAGGAGAGTGCAAACTCTAAACTTCATATACAATAGCTTATTTTAAAATTCAATTTAGCAATCCAGTAAAGATATATAGTTTGACACCGACCTAAAGTCATTAAAATTTATAAAAAATACATATGAAGCAGAAGACTCTGTGTTGAACATGAAAACACAATATGGACAGACATTAAAAAGAAACAAAGATTGTCTTATCTCTAAGTTAATTATGTGATTGGACCCACTGTTGAAAAGTTAGAATGTTATCTTTGAATTTGAAAGTAAAAAGATACAAAAAAGTGTTGGGGCTGGTGCACTGGGATGACCTAGAGGGATGGTATGGGGAGGGAGGTGGGAGGAGGGTTCAGGATGGGGAACACATGTACACCTGTGCCAGATGCATGCTGATGTATGGCAAAACCAATACAATATTGTAAAGCAAAATAAATAAATAAATAAAAAGAAGCAGAGGGAAAAAAAAGATAATTACCCTTGAATTTTCCCCTTGGATACATAACTTGAGAATAGAAATTACATATGAATCTTTTAAAATTTATTTTTACATTTTATCTATCATTGGAATACACTCAAACTCTCCAAGCTGAATTCCCATGAGCAGTCTGATTATAGTAAAGCCCATCTATTACCTCATTTTGGTGAACAGGACCATTTATTTTACTTAACATGGGTGAATAATTTACTTTCATGTTCTATATTATTTTAAATAAGTTCATGTTGCAAAAATAATGATGATTATTATTCTTATTGCCTATGATAATGTGAGTAGTGCATAACTAACTCATAACTCTTCCATTTAGAATCAGTGTCATACAAAATACATGTAAAAATAATTTGTTATAAAATTTTAAAATATGCTATTTTTCCAAACCCCAGGCATTTATCAAACTCTGCTAATAAATCTGCAATAACAGGAACAATATTTCCCTTCTGTTGTAAATCATTTATAATAATGCTTTATTTTTATTATCTATCATGTATAAATGGACATCAAGTATTTTCCCCTCATTAATATACCTAAATGATATGATACATTACTGAGTACTTCATCACTTTATAATACAAAGTCAGATGTACTCCTGACTTTAATAACACAGTGAGAAATTAAATACTTACAATATTGGGTTGGTCAAAATGTTTGTTTGGATTTTTTTTCCATAAGATGTTATGTTTAGCCAACCCAATATATTTTAAATGAATAAATTAAAATAGCAGGTTCACTTTTACAGGAAGTAAAAATTATGATGGAGGAGAAAAAGACAGTACAAAAACATTTCACTATAAAGATTGCAAGAAGCTGATAAACTGAATAGAAGTGATATATTTAAAAGTCATGGGAAATATTTTGACAGAGTTCTACTTTTAACATACATTTAAAGCTGATAAATAAAATATACAGATATACTGCAAACAGTCACATTCTTGAGTTTTTTTTTTTTTTTTTAACATATTTACTTGCATCTTTCAGGTCAAGAATGATTTCTGAATTAATGTATAGCTGCATTTTGCTTCCCTATTAGCCAAGACCATAACGTCCATAAATGAGAGAAAAAAAAAAAAAAATCCACGGAGTTCTTTGTAGGATGGTAGCCAGGAAACTTGTTGTTGAATGGAGAAGGGAAAGGATTGTTTAGGGTGAACCAAGGGTGTATAAGTAGGAGTAATGGCATGAAATGAAGTAAAAAAGAAAAGCTAGGCTGATCTTCAGATCGATGGCCTGTTTATTAGGCTATAGACTCTCTCCCAAGGGAAATGGTGAAAGCCCCATTATTTCAGACTCTTAAAATTAACCAAGCAGAATACTCCAGGACGTAAAGTAAAAAATAATCCTGTATTGTCAGAATCAGATGGAAGAGATGATCTAACAGGTCTTTTCCATCATTAATTTCCCTGGTCATTAACTAGAGATTGTGGCTGCCATTAGCAATGTTTAAAGGAAAGTGCAATTTCAATACCACAACTAGCTTCCCTGGAGCTAAAAAGCCTGGACCTAATTCAAAGTAAAAACAAGGGAAGGAGGACTGGAGCCAAACCAAACTACAATAAATATACTTAGAAGCGACGAAAGAAGGAAATTCTACTGTTGTCAGTGCTACTACACATGGCTATTTAGTTTTTTCTTTCTTTTTCTTTTTTATAAAGGAAACTGTGGTGGCAGTTCCAGTATTATTTTTTTCATTCATGCATCATCTTGATCCACTGATTTTTTTTCAAGTTCAGGTATAATGAGTATTTGGAGAATGTAAGGCTTGACTCTCTAGTTAGCCACTTGAAATTTGTCCAGATCTTCATTCTCTCCATTTGTGTGTTATTTTATCAAGCAGTTTCTAAAAGATTCAAAATGTACAAAAGAATTCTTGGTGATGTCTGTAAAATGAAACTGCAGAGCAATGGGATCTGTGATTTCTAACACACTTGACAACCCTACTCACTATCCATGTGATAATTTTTCTAAGTATTTAATTTTTTTCAGTTATTTGTGAATTAATTTTATTCTCTTTTTTATCCTGCCAACATATGGGAGAAATGAAAAGAAACAGCTCCATATTATGGACTGTAATTAAAAAAAAATTAAAAGAATAATAATATTTGAGCATCATACTTTCTAAAAGTAAATATTTCAGAAATGCAAAATGAACACTGAATTGCAAAGGAGTTTCTCAAGGAAATGAGAACCATTTTCATATCAGTAACTATGACCACAGAAGTCTATCAAATGCTGTGGAAAGGCAGAAAAAGGATGTAGCTGATTGTACTTTTAGTAAAAAGGAAAAAACTGACCACATTTTCCCCCTAGTTCTTCAAATAAAATGATTCTTATGCTTTTGAACTCCACAGTTATTACTAAGCCACAGTCTCTGTCCTCAAAAAGTACATAGTCTAATGGGCAGGAGAGGATAAAAAAATGTACTGAATACAGCACCAACTGTAATCAAATAGTTTAATAAATACACATATATGTGACAAGGATTAATTTGCCTGACTGGTTCAGGGACAGAGCCAGTTTGCTAATCTGTGTGTGTGTGTGTGTGTATGCATGCATGTGTGTGTGTACTGTGAACACACGAAAAAAAATTCCTTCAAGTTGGGGCAGAATGAACAATTACATGGAAAAAATGAAGTATATAATGTGTTCAGGAAATAACAATTGTATGCTGACAAAGAGAGGAATTTAGAAGTGAGTGATAAGGAAAATTCTAAAGGAGATCACCCTTTACATACAACCCAGGGCTGATCTCTTTTAGAATTACATACAACCACAGCAAAATTTTGCTGGGGTTGTATGTCCATTCTAAAGGAAATCAGCCCTGGGTGTTCTTTGGAAGGAATGATGCTAAAGCTGAAACTCCAGTACTTTGGCCACCTCATGTGAAGAGTTGACTCATTGGAAAAGACTCTGATGCTGGGAGGGATTAGGGGCAGGAGGAGAAGGGGACGACAGAGGATGAGATGGCTGGATGGCATCACCCACTCGATGGACATGAGTTTGAGTGAACTCCGGGAGATGGTGATGGACAGGGAGGCCTGGCGTACTGCGATTAATGGGGTTGCAAAGAATGTGATGTTACTGAGCGACTGAACTGAACTGAACTGATAAGGAAAAAAGTAGAAACAACAGAACACGGATTCTGAATACTACGGGTTTCATTCATTGGCAATAGAGAACCATTAAAACATTTTGCTTGTTCATTTGTTTGTTTAGCTGGAGACTACCAACGTCATATACACATACTGCAAATATTACTTTGATGGACAAAATCGTTAAGAGGAAGTTGCCGGAATCATGGTGATCAGTTAAAAGGCTAATGCAGAAATGTAAACATGCGAGTGAGTGTTTCTCTTTTTCCAAAATTCTTTTGAATTGAATTTGGCCCCCACAGTCCCGCCAACAAAACTAAATATATTGCCATATCTTAGATAGCTATGAGTATTTCTGTTATAATTCAGAGGAGATCAAATGTAATTAAGCAGAAAGAGATTAAAAAAGTTTAGCCATGTCACTTATAGGAAGACCAATAGCACAATAATGTGGGCAGAATTACATACAACCACAGCAAATTGAATTTTGAAGGGCTATCAAATGGAAGCAGAACTCACCCTGTAATCTAAAGTACTGAATACAAAAATTGGCCCAAGGAATTTCAGCAGCCTTTGTGAACTTAACAGGGCAAGAACGGGATTCAGTGCATTTGTTCAACTAATATCAGCCTAGAAAACAGAGAGGCAAAGCTTGGAAGACTGCAGGGGGCACTTTTACTGAAAGCAACATCATTCATTATCAAAAAGGAGCACCTCAAAAAATACTTCTGAAAGAAGAAAAATGTATTTTTCTATGTTCACTTTTAGATGCTGCTTTTTTCGGTCATATTTCCTCTGATGGCAGGAACAGGAGCTTAGCAACATGAAAATTCCCCTCAGACATCATGTGGCTATGGGCACCTTTAACAGAACACTCATTTAATCATTTTTGAAACTACCTCTATCATTGAGTACTACCTAGGTATGACTTTTTTTTTTCATTTCTACACATTGATGATTTATATTAAACATTTCAGTTCACCTTTATCACAAACACTGGAAATTTCCCAAAGTCTATTACTACAGAGTCAGCCTTACTACAGGAAATGTTTAAATATCATGAGTGATGGTATTTTCACCCATTAGATATTTCTACAATAATTGCTACTGTGATTATCATCAAGCTTAATGTTACAGATTATTTATGTAACCTCTCTCTCTGTATCTAAAAGAGAATATACACATTATCCAAAAAGCTTTCTAGAATTTCCTGGAATGCTCATTCACCACAGATGACCTTAAATCCCAAGGCATCAGAAAGCATTAAAGAGAATAAATACAAAAACTCCTACAAATTTCTCAATACCCACATATAAACTTCTCTTTACTTGAAAGAAGAAAGTGAAAGTGTTAGTTACTCAGTCATGTCTGACTCTTTGCAACCCCATTCATCTTCCTCTCCTTTGTCCCACCTCTATTAGAAGAGATGTTCTGTGTGCATATGGAAGGTGCTAAATTTTACAAGGTGTCCGGAGCTAAAAATAAGAAAGAAGGCCATCTTCAAGGACAAACACTTCCAAACATGGAATAAAACTGGCCTACTCTATGTGTCTCAACTAATGATGCTCCCTAGTCATCTCTCCTGACTTGTAAATCTTCATGACATGAGAGACAACTGGATTTGGGACAAGATTATGAAATACTGCACTGGATAAATATATTTCTTTAACAATTATATATATGTATATATACATATATCTAATGTTTCCATTTGAAATGGACTTGCTGAACTTGAAAAAGGCATTATGACTGTTTTTGTCTTTTAATTCTAGCTCTTAGAGAGAAATAAAATCTCCCAAGAGATGCAAGTCATAATCATCTTTGTTTTTATTAAGTAACATTCACATGTCTAGGGAACTAAATGGTGTCCTGATCACTAAAAGATTCTGCTGATACCAGCATTAATTTGCAAACCAGGAATTGGTTTTTTGATGAGGAAAATGACCTCTGGTATTAAGTAACTATTCAAAGGAAGCAAACTTGTCTGTCTGAATTCATGAAACTTTACAGTAAACATTTTCACAACTATCTTTTTTTGGCAAGTATTTTGTATATTTGCTTTGTGTTATGAGCTTTGCAAATGTTTTATTTATTTCTCCTATTAAGTGGGTATGCTTATTCTGTTTCTACAGATAAGAAAACTAAGGTTGATTCTGATTAGTCCTGGTAATGAAGAGTAAGTCCAAGAAAACCCTTAGTAGTTCGCCGTGACTGGCTTTGTCAACATCACCATAAAGCGAAGCTGCTATGGTATAGCAGTGGGTCATAGATATCATCCAGGCATCCTAGGTGACGCAGTAGGTAAAGAATCCATCTGCCAATGCAGGAGACTCAAAAGATGAGGTTCAATCCCTGGGTCAGGAAGATTCCCTGTAGTAGGAAATGGCAATCTATTCTAGTATTCTTGCCTGGAAAACTCCATTGACAGAAGACCCTGGTGGAGCTACAGTCCCCAAGGGGTCCCAGAAAGTTACATACAACTGAGAACTCACTGCCTGGCTTAGATATCATCTTGGTGACTGAGCAGGAAGGGAGAGACCCAGCTGTCACTCACCACAGAGTATTCCTCAATTCTCAAAATCAAGCCTGGCATGAGAGGCAGAGGTGAAATGCAGAAGAAGCAGTAGGTCAGCAACCTCAAATTCATGGCATTTTTTAGTAGTATCTACTGTAAAAAAGGACTTAATGTATAATCAAATAAATGACACTGTGAGAGCTATTTTTATGCAGAAGTCTTCCATAAATAGGGTAAATTAGGAAGCAGCTTGGTGGTCTAGAAGGTAGAAAAACTAATTAGTTTGATATTATTGAAGAGAACTAGGTACAATACCAACTATTACAGTGTTTCAATTCAAGGCATTAAATATATATGTAGCAGATCATATTCATCATAGGCGTTAACCATACCAAATTACCAACACCACTACCAACATAGGGAGAATGGGGAAAAGGTGAACTCAAAGACTGTCCTGAAAAGCAACCCAATAATGCCATCTTTGGGCTTCCCTGGTCTGTGATGCAGGAGATGCAGATTCAATCCCTGGGTTGGGAAGATCCCCCTGCAAAAGGTAACAGCAACCCATTCCAGTATTATTGCCTAGGAAAACCCATGAACAGAGGAGCCTGGAGGGGTGCAGTTCATGGGGTTACAAGAGTCAGACACAACGTAGTGCCTAAACAACAACACAACAATGCCATCCTTATTGCAAATAGTGGTGACTGGCGGCCTGCGAAATGTTAAAACACTATGACTCTTAATTATGAAATACTAAGGCCTTACAAATAGCTGTGAAAAGAAGAGAAGCAAAAAGCAAATGAGAAAAGAAAAGATATACCAATTTGAATGCAGAATTTCAAAAAATAGCAAGGAGAAATAAAAAAGCCTTCCTCAGCAATCAATAAAAAGAAATAGAGGAAAACAATAGAATGGGGAAGACTAGAGCTCTCTTCAAGAAAATTAGAGATACCAAGGGAACATTTCATGCAAAAATGGACACAATAAAGAACAGAAATCGTATGGACCTAACAGAAGCAGAAGATATTAAGAAAAGGTGGCAAGTATACACAGAAGGACTGTACAAAAAAGATCTTCATAACCCAGATAATCACGGTGTGATCACTCACCTAGAGCCAGACATGCTGGAATGTGAAGTCAAGTGACCCTTAGGAAGCATCACTATGAACAAACTAGTGGAGGTGATGGAATACTACTTGAGTTATCTCAAATCCTAAAAGATGATGCTGTGAAAGTGCTGCATTCAATATGTCAAACTCAGTAGTGACCACAGGATTGGAAAAGGTTAGTTTTCATCCCAATCCCAAAGAAAGGCAATGCCAAAGAATACTCAGACTACCACACAATTGGACTCATCTCACACGCTAATAAACTAACATTCAAAATCCTCCAAGCCAGGCTTCAGCAATATGTGAACCATGAACTTCCAGATGTTGATGCTGATTTTAGAAAAGGCAGAGGAACCAGAGATCAAATTGCCAACATCCGCTGGATCATGGAAAAAACAAGAGAGTTCCAGAAAAACATCTATTTCTGCTTTATTGACTATGCCAAAGCCTTTGACTGTGTGGATCACAATAAACTGTGGAAAATTCTGAAGAAGATGGGAATACCAGACCACCTGACCTGCCTCTTGAGAAACCTGTATGCAGGTCAGAAAGCAAAAGTTCGAACTGGACATGAACAACAGACTGGTTCCAAATAGGAAAAGGAGTATGTCAAGACTGTATATTGTCACCCTGTTTATCTAACTTATATGCTGAGTACATCATGAGACATGCTGGGCTGGAAGAAGCACAAGCTGGAATCAAAATTTCCGGGAGAAATATCAATAACCTCAGATATGCAGATGACACCATCCTTATGTCAGAAAGTGAAGAAGAACTAAAGGGCCTCTTGATGAAAGTGAAAGAAGAGAGTGAAAAAGTTGGCTTAAAGCTCAACATTCATAAAACAAAGATCATGGCATCTGGTCCCATCACTTCATGGCAAACAGATGGGGAAACATTGGAAGCAGTGGCTGACTTTATTTTTTGGGCTCCAAAGTCACTGCAGATGGTGATTGCAGCCGTGAAACTAAAAGACGCTTACTCCTTGGAAGGAAAGTTATGACCAACCTAGACAGCATATTCAAAAGCAGAGGCATTGCTTTGTTAACAAAGGTCTGTCTACTCAAGGCTATGACTTTTCCAGTAGTCATGTATGGACTTGAGAGTTGGACTATATAGAAAGCTGAGTGCAGAAAAATTGATGCTTTTGAACTGTGCTATTGGCGAAGACTCCTGAGAGTCCCTTGGACAGCAAGGAGATCCAACCAGTCCATCCTAAAGGAGATCAGTCCTGGGCATTCATTGGAAGGACTGATGCTGAAGCTGAGACTCCAATACTTTGGCCACTTGATACGAAGACCTGACTTATTTGAAAAGACCCTGATGCTGGGTAAGATTGAGGGTGGGAGGAGAAGGGGATGACAGAGGATGACATGGTTGGATGTCATCACGGACTCAATGGACATGTGGTTTTGTAAACTCTGGGAGTTGGTGATGGACAGGGAGGCCTGGCATGCTGCGGTTCATGGGGTTGCAAAGGGTCGGACATGATTAAGTGACTGAACTGATTGAAGCCTCCTTGGACAGTGATGGAGAGTGCTGAAAACCATGGTTATGTACAAAGAGTAGACCAATCCAGCTTTAGGGCTGCAGACAACTAGTTTTCAGAGGACCTAAGATAATGAGTAAAATGGAGAAAATGATACCTAGGGAAAAACAGCCCCACCTCAATTTTGATACTGCTACATCTTCAGTTATCTGCTCAGACATCCATAAAACTACAAATTACAAATGACACAGAGAAGAAATGTAACACATTAATACTCTGAAAAAAAATTTAGTTCAGAAAACCCTAAATTTGCCCCCAAAACCTTAAACTCTCGCTACTCACTGTGATCGAGGAACAAGGATCATCATCATCTCCTAGAAACTTGTTGGAGATACAGAAGACTCAGGCCCCACCTCAGACCTACTAAATAAGAATCTGAATTTTAACAGGATTCCTAGGTGAATATTTATACATTCCAGGCTTAAGAAGCACAACTTTATTTCACAAGAGGGCAAAACACTACTAAGAGATTCACTAGATGAGCAAAATATTTCTGCTCTGAGGCTGTGCAAGGGATTAGGGATCAAATGTTGCCTTAGCAACTTTAACTTCATCCTGTTTTATCATTCAACTAGAAGCAACTGATGTAAAATTACAGCAGTAAGATTTGAAATAAAAGAGATAGAAAGAACTCAGATGTTAGAAAAACATTTAGAAGTATAAATTTTTAAAGACTACAATTTTTGAAACCTTTCTATTGATTCAGTCTATCTTAAAGAGCAAAATAATGATAATATATGACAAAAATAAGAAAAATAATATCATTTGCCATCTAAAGAAAAAAGTACAAACAAATGAGTAATCCTTTTGTTACTCTTGGGAACCAAATTTTCCATGTAGGAGACAAACTCTTCAGATGTAAGATTTAAGATACTAGGTTAAAAGAAAAACAGAATCCAAAATCCCCATGAAACCCTAAATTTGAATTTGAAATATTGCTTTGAACTCTTGGTGTATGTCTTTAAAATGCAACATTCTTTAGATATAACACCTAAATGCAATGTATGATTCTAACTTGGATCATAGGCTGGAAAATAACTGCTATATAAGATTGTTAATTAGTTCAAATTAGAATGATTGCACTAGCAAAGGTCAACTATGGGGTATATTTTAAAGAATACTATTTTATCATTATTTTAAATGTGATATTTCTAGAATCATTATCTATGATAACATTCATATTCTTAAGAGACATATGGTGAGTCTAGGAAATGTACAAAATATGTTGCAATACATGAAAGTAAAGATACTGTCAAAGATAACTGGAGTTGCATCATAGGCTCCCTTGAAAAAGTTTCCACAAGGCCAAAGGTGGAAAATGTGAGTATTGACAAGAACAACCACTCAGGGTATTGAAACATAATATATCTAATTGAGTTTATCAAGATACATATATATATATATATATATATGTATATAAATCAGATCAGATCAGTGGCTCAGGTGTGTCCAACTCTTTGCGACCCCATGAATCGCAGCACGCCAGGTCTCCCTGTCCATCACCAATTCCTAGAGTTCACCAAGACTCACGTCCATCAAGTCAGTGATGCCATCCAGCCATCTTATCCTCTGTCGTCCCCTTCTTCTCTTGGCCCCAATCCTTCCCAGCATCAGAGTCTTTTCCAATGAGTCAAATCTTCACATGAGGTGGCCAAAGTACTGGAGTTTCAGCTTTAGCATCATTCCTTCCAAAGAAATCCCAGGGCTGATCTCCTTCAGAATGGACTGGTTGGATCTCCTTGCAGTCCAAGGGACTCTCAAGAGACTTCTCCAACACCACAGTTCAAAAGCATCAATTCTTTGATGCTCAGCCTTCTTTACAGTCCAACTCTCACATCCATACATGACCACAGGAAAAACCATAGCCTTGACTCGACGAAACTTTGTTGGCAAAGTAATGTCTCTGCTTTTGAATATGCTATCTAGGTTGGTCATAACTTTCCTTCCAAGGAGTAAGCGTCTTTTAATTTCATGCTGGCAGTCACCATCTGCAGTGATTTGCAGCCCCCCAAAATAAAGTCTGACACTGTTTCCACTGTTTCCCCATCTATTTCCCATGAAGTGATGGGACCGGATGCCACGATCTTCGTTTTCTGAATGTTGAGCTTTAAGCCAACTTTTTCACTCTCCACTTTCACCTTCATCAAGAGGCTTTTTAGTTCCTCTTCACTTTCTGCCTTAGGGGTGGTGTCATCTGCATATCTGAGGTGATTGATATTTCTCCCAGCAATCTTGATTCCAGCTTGTGTTTCTTCCAGTCCAGCGTTCCTCATGATGTACTCTGCATATAAGTTAAATAAACAGGGTGACAATATACAGCCTTGACGTACTCCTTTTCCTATTTCGAACCAGTCTGTTGTTCCCTGTCCAGTTCTAACTGTTGCTTCCTGACCTGCACACAGATTTCTCAAGAGGCAGATCAGGTGGTCTGGTATTCCCATCTTCTTCAGAATTTTCCACAGTTTATTGTGATCCACACAGTCAAAGGCTTTGGCATAGTCAATAAAGCAGAAATAGATGTTTTTCTGGAACTATCTTGATTTTTCCATGATCCAGTGGATGTTGGCAATTTGATCTCTGATTCCTCTGCCTTTTCTAAAACCAGCTTGAACATCAGGAAGTTCACAGTTCACATATTGCTGAAGCCTGGCTTGGAGAATTTTGAGTATTACTTTACTGGCGTGTGAGATGAGTGCAATTGTGCGGTAGTTTGAGCATTCTTTGGCATTGCCTTTCTTTGGGATTGGAATGAAAACTGACCTTTTCCAGTCCTGTGGCCACTGCTGAGTTTTCAAAAGTTGCTGGCGTATTGAGTTCAGCACTTTCACAGCATCATCTTTCAGGATTTGGAATAGCTCAACTAGAATTCTATCACCTCCACTAGCTTTGTTCGTAGTGATGCTTTCTAAGGCCGACTTGACTTCACATTCCAGGATGTCTGGCTCTAGGTCAGTGATCACACCATCGTGATTATCTGGGTCATGAAGATCTTTTTTGTGCAGTTCTTCTGTGTGTTCTTGCCATCTCTTCTTAATATCTTCTGCTTCTGTTAGGTCCATACCATTTCTGTCCTTTATCAAGCCCATATTTTCATGAAATGTTCCTTTGGTATCTCTGATTTTCTTGAAGAGATCTCTAGTCTTTCCCATTCTGTTGTTTTCCTATATTTCTTTGCATTGATTGCTGAAGAAGGCTTTCTTATCTCTTCTTGCTATTCTTTGGAATTCTGCATTCAGATGTTTATATCTTTCCTTTTCTCCTTTGCTTTTTGCTTCTCTTCTTTTCACAGCTGTTTGTAAGGCCTCCCCAGACAGCCATTTTGCTTTTTTGCATTTCTTTTCTCTGGGAATGGTCTTGATCCCTGTCTCCTGTACAATGTCACGAACCTCATTCCATAGTTCATCAGGCACTCTATCTATCAGATCTAGGCCCTTAAATCTTTTTCTCACTTCCACTGTATAATCATAAAGGATTTGATTTAGGGCATACCTGAATGGTCTAGTGGTTTTCCCTACTTTCTTCAATTTATGTCTGAATTTGGCAATAAGGAGTTCATGATCTGAGCCACAGTCAGCTCCAAATCTTGTTTTTGCTGACTGTATAGAGCTTTTCCATCTTTGGCTGCAAAGAATATAATCAATCTGATTTCGGTGTTGACCACCTGGTGATGTCCATGTGTAGAGTCTTCTCTTGTGTTGTTGGAAGAGGGTGTTTGTTATGACCAGTGCATTTTCTTGACAAAACTCTATTAGTCTTTGCCCTGCTTCATTCCGTATTCCAAGGCCAAATTTGCCTGTTACTCCAGGTGTTTCTTGACTTCCTACTTTTGCATTCCAGTCCCCTATAAAGAAAAGTACATCTTTTTTGGGTCTTAGTTCTAAAAGGTCTTGTAGGTCTTCATAGAAACGTTCAACTTCAGCTTCTTCAGCATTACTGTTTGGGGCATAGACTTGGATTACTGTGATATTGAATGATTTGCCTTGGAAACGAACAGAGATCATTCTGTTGTTTTTGAGATTGCATCCAAGTACTGCATTTTGGACTCTTTTGTTGACCATGATGGCTACTCCATTTCTTCTGAGGGATTCCTGCCCGCAGTAGTAGATATATACTTAATTTCCATTTTTCGCTTATGGAGGTATCTAGAATTAACTTGCTGTTTAAAAACTGGTGAATTAAAGGATAACCAGACATTTATCTTGACAAAGATAATAGATAACCAACAAATTATTGAGCACATGTTTCTGTCTATGTAAATACTGCAGCTAATAAAAAGAATCATAGAAAATTACCATTTTCAAACTCCTACTGAAATCCTGAGTTTAGGCAATGATAATCAATGGCCATGGGCATCATGAAAGCAAGACAACTAGCTAATTTGTACCTACTGATGGAAATCACAATCCACTTATGACATATTCTTGCCAAAAATATCTAACCTGAATCTGATTCTAGTTCCACGAAAGAAAGAAACAAAGCAGGGGGAGGGAGGGAGGGATGGTGGAAGGGGGAAAAAGAAATAAAGCAGAAGAAGGAAGGAAAGAAAAGGAAAAGAAGGAAAGGGAAGAAAAGCAAAAGAGAGAGAAAGGTAGGGATGGAGATGATGAACAAAAGAATGAAAAGGATAACTTCTTTTAAGTACTTGCTATGTGCTCATAGATAACTAGAACTGCCTGCATTACCTACATAGCAGAAGTTGTGTTACTATATTTACATAATAATGTCCCTTTTGATAATATTTTTCTAATGTCTGCTTCCCAGGTAGTGCTAGAGTTAAAGAACCCACCTTTCAATGCAGGAGACATAAGAGGTTCCATCTCTGGGTCTGGAAGATCCCCTGAAGTAGTAAATGGCACTGTACCTCCAGTATTATTGCCTGAAAAATTCCATGGGCAGAGGCACAGGGAGGGTTACAGTCTATTGGGCTGCGAAAGAATCGGACATGACTGAAGCAATTTAGCACAATGTCTAGATTTTTAAGGCACCTTTAGATTTTCACATGTTCTCATATGTAGTCAAGTTGAACAAGCTGCAATGTTTGAGAACTTTATTTTATATTTTCAATATAATTTAAAAATTATTTTCAAGTGTTAAACAGTAAGCGCTTGTAAACAAAGGACCAACAACAGCAATAGAAATAACAAAATCAATACTGGGAGTATAAGAAGATACTGTTTGAGAATTTAGTCATGGAACTGAAAGAGGAAACATGAACTAGGCCTTCAGAAATAACATATGTCATAAAGACTGTGATGAGTATTATAACTAATATTCAAAATAGATCAAGCTTGGATGTTCAATAGAGATAAAACATAAAATATTTGATTAAAATTTTATAGAGAAATGTCACAAATTTTAATTCTCTACTTTCATGAATTTTCACAAATGTAGCCAGTACCCAGTTTAAGAAATGGAAAATAAGCAGGACCCTAGAAGCCCTTTTCCTGGGACTGATGAAAGTTAAGAACCAAAAAGGAAAAGATGATGTTACCTTTTGTACAGGAGAAAGAAGAAAGGAAGAAAGAAGAGGGAAGAAAAGGAGAAGATGGAAGGAAGAGAGGGAAGGAAGTGGGGAAAGAAAGAGCTGGGCATAGGAAACCTGGGAGAAAACACCACCTTCCTATCCACCCTGAAAGTGAAGTGAAAGTTGTTCAGTCTTGTCCAGCTTTTTTCGACCCCATGGACTATACAGTCCATGAAATTCTCCAGGTCGGAATACTGGAGTCGGTAGTCATTCCTTTTTCCAGGGGATCTTCCCAACCCAGGAATTGAACCCAGGTTTCCCACATTGCAGGTGGATTCTTAACCAGCCGAGCCACCAGGGAAGCAGCTGAGTCACCAGGGAATTCACCCTGAAGACTTGAAAAACTTCATTGCTCAGGGAGTGGAGGGAGGATTTGGACTGGCTGTTTCCACCTCTGCCCAAGGTTCTCTGCAGATGCAGTATGAGCAGTGTCTGTGGCTGGAGGAACACACAGAGCAGATCCGTTCAGACTTGCCTCATATCCCAGATGGAGAGGGAAAAGATGCTAGTGGATCCAAGGGCTAAAGGCTAGAATGGAGCTGGAGTGAACATCCAGCAGCAGTGCCTGGGGACAGCATCTTGAGTCTTACCACAACTGGGAGCTCTGGACACATATTCAACAGCTTCAAGAGCAGGAGGCCAAGGTGGACCTGGAGATGAAAGAGGAGCTGGGGCGCAACAGATTGTGTAAGCAGGGCCTGGATGCAGGCATAAGGAAGCTGCCAGAGGACTGCCTGGCAGAAATCTGTGAGACCATCAGTGTTTTAAAGGAGAGGATCTCCTCTCCTGCTGCCGTGGCGTGTGATGAACCAAGACATACAGATGAAGCTCTTGTAGTCTGAGAAGCAGAAGCTGAAGGAGCAGCTGGACTTGCAGCAAGTATATATACTGAAACTGAAGTCGCTCAGTCATATCCAACTCTTTGTGACCCCATGGACTGTAGCCTAAGAGGCTCCTCCATCCATGGGATTTCCCAGGCAAGAGTACTGGAGTGGGTTGCCATTTCTTTCTCCAGGGAATCTTCCCCACCCAGGAATCGAACCTGGGTCTCCCTCATTACAGGCAGACGCTTTAAGGTCTGAGCCACCAGGGAAGCCCTATATAAAATATGACAGGAAGCAACTCAGAAAATTTAGGAATTCCAGACCAGCCAAGACGTAAGGGCAGACCAGAAGCAGAGGATTAAGGATTTGGAGCAGAGGTTCCCGTGGAAGCAGGACGGAACGATACGGAGGAACAGGAAGTGTGAGCCACACAGCTGCCCGAGATGTTGGGGAGATGGATGAACCAAAGAAAGAGAAGCTTCCTTTCAGGAGATACTGGAGACCATCCAACTGCCTGCCCCTGTGAGAACCGGAGGGGCTGCAATGAAGGCTGGGACATCAGGAAAAGATGCCGGAAAATCTGATGAACTTGGAGCTAGAAGGCGAGGCCGCTGGTCAAGCTGCAAAGCTGGACGAGACTGGACCAGACCCTGGATTTGAATATTAGGATCCAGGACACAGTTCCAGGTGCGTCTTTCGTGCTGCAGCAGAGAGAGCTCACCTTGGATGACAGAACAGCTCCATCAACAACAGCGCCCCAGGCTGGAGATGGTCAGGCAGCTGCTAGAAGTGGTGGAGAGAAAGAAGCAGGAGACCCAGGAGATGGGCCCAGAGAACAGACCTGGTCCTGCGACTGAAGTGGGTGAGGAAGACGAGGTCCAGGGAGTCGACTTGGAGACCCAGAGAGCAGAGTAGGTGAGGAGCAGGATCCCGCGTTCTTGACCCAGACTCTGTGAAGTCTCCCTCTGGGGTGCATTGCTGTTCCTCGGGTTCTCCGCCTTTGCCTCTGAGCGGCTCCTTTCCACCTTCCTGCCTGCACTCGGGCTGAACCCTGGGTGTGAAAGGGCTGCTGCCTGAAGCTGCTGAGGGAACAGTTCATTCCCAAGCTGACCGTGATCATGTGGATGCCTCAGAACACCAGAAGTATTAATACTTGCTGTGAGACAGTGGATACAGGTCTGTCTATTTTTGATGCTGTGACTTAAAAATAGGAACTTGGGAAATGGTGTTAATTGCCTTTCTCTCTTGACAGTTAAGAGAATCATAGCTCAATGGCTTAGAGCAGGAAGGTGAGCAGTGACGGGGGCAGGTGCCCAGGCTTGAGACAGGCCTCTGCCTTAGCATTGGACATGGCTTGGAGAGCCCCCTTTTCCTTCTTCAGGTCTTTGGAGTTTCTCAAGACTTGGTTGATTGTGCACCCCATTGTAAAAAATTTTGCAGTATGCCTGACAATATGTGTATATTCATTTTAAAAGCATATGTGAGACCCATGGTGCATAATTAAATATTAAATACATTTATTTTGAAAGATTTTTGCAAATAAAATTAAACAAATTTTTAAAATCAGTTTTAATTTTTTAAATTGAAGTATAATTGACATACAGCATTATATTAGGTTCAGTAGTAAATATAATGATTCTTTATTTCTATTTGTTTTGAAATGATATCACATTTCAAGTCTAGTTAACATTAGTCACCACACATAGTTACAGTTATTTTTTTTTCTTGTGATGAGAACTTTTGAGATTTCTTCTCTTAGCAACTTTCCAATATACAGTATAGTAGTATTAACTATAGTCATCATGGTGTTCTTTATATTCCCAATAGCTTAGACATTTTGTAACTAGAAAGTAATCAATTAGAAACCTTCACCCATTGTGCCCAGTCACCAGCCCATATTCCCCCTGTCCCTGGCAACCAAGAGTCAGTTTTATATATCCATGACTTTGCTTTTTTGGATTGTTTTTTAGATTCCAGTTATGAGAGACTATACAGTATTTATCTTTGTGGGACTTATTTCACTTGGCATAATGCCCTCGAGATCCATCCATGTTGTCACAAATGACAAGATTTTCTTCTTCTTTTATTGCTGAATAATATTATGTATATGATATTTAATTGTATATATATATTATATATGTCACATATTCTTCATCCACAACAGTTTCTATGTCTTGGCTCTTGTAAGTATGCAGTGAACATGTGGCTGCATATATCTTTGAGTTAGTGTTTTTGTTTTCTTTGGATAAATACCAGGAAGTAGAATTGCTAGATCATATGGTAGTTCTATTTTTAACTTTGAGGAACCTCTGAACTGTTTTCCATAGTGTTTCATTAATTTACATTCCCCTCAACAGTGTACAAAGGTTTCTCTTTCTTCACATCCTTGCCAAAACTCTTATGTATCATTTTAATAAAAGCCATTCTACAGGGCGTGAGGTTAAATCTCATTGTGGTTTTGATTTGCATATACCTGATTAATGATGCTAAACATCTTTTCATACATGTGTTGGTCATCTGTGTGTCTTTTTTTAGAAAAATGTCTATTTGAAATCTCTGCCCATTGTTTAATCAGATTTATTTGTCTCTGTGTGTGTATGTGTGTGTGTTTTGCTCTTGAGCTATGATGTCTTCCTTATATTTTAGATTTTAGTCCCTTACAGATCTATGATTTGCAAATATTTATTCCCATTCTGTAGGATGCCTTTTCATTTTGTTGGTGGCTTCCATTTGTACAGTAGATTTTTAATTTGATATAGTCCCCCTTTTTTACTTTTACTTTTGTTGCCATTGCTTTTAGTGTCAAATCAAAAAAAAAAAAAAACCTAATCCAAGTAAGTCAAGGAGTTTACTGCCACCTATGTTTTCTGCGAGGAGTTTTATAGTTTCAGGTCTTTAACATTCAAGTTTTTAACCCATTTTGAGTTAATTCTTATGTGGGGTTAAAGATAGTGGTCCTGTTTCACTGTCATCTGTAAATAGTGACAGTTTCAATTCTTGCTTTCAAAATTTGTGTGCCTTTTGTTTCTTTTTCTTGTTTAATTGCTCTATCTAGGACTCCCAATATTATTAATATGTTGGATAGAGTGGTAAGAGTGACATCCTTGTCTTGTTCCTGATCTTAGAGGAAAAGCTTTCAGCTTTTCACCACTGAGGATGACATTTGCATTGGGCTTATCATGTATAAACTTTATTATAGTATGGTACATTTCTTCTGTACTCATTTTGTTGTGAGTTTTTTTTTTTTATCATAAATGGATGTTGAATTTTGTCAAATACTTTTTCTACCTTTGAGATGATGATATTAATTTTCATCCTACATTTTCATTAATGTAGCATATTACATTGATCAGTTTGCAGATGTTGAACCATACTTGCATCCTTGGAATAAATTCCAGTTCATCACAATGTATGATTCTTTTAATGTATTATTGAATTCACTTTGCTAATAATTTGCTGAGGATTTTTGTATTTATGTTTATCAGCAACATTGGCCTCTAATTTTCTTGTGGGAACCTTGTCTAATTTTGTTATTAGGATAATACTGGCTTTATGAAATGAGTTTGGAAGTATTCTCTCCTATTCTAGTTGCTGGAAGAGTTTGAGAGTATTGATATTAAGTTGGTGCAAATGTAATTGTGGTTTTGGACCATGAACTTCAAATCATTATAACTAGGCTCAAACACATCTTTATTAATCAAAATAAGAACAATTACAATCAACACACTTTTGCCAATGAGAAATAAGTTTGTTTATTCCTGTAGAGTAAAAAATCCATGCTTCAAGATTTGATGAACTCTTGGAAAGCATTTTCTGCCTTCTGTTGGTTTTGGAAGCATTTTCCCTACAAAAAGAGTTGTCAAGATGCTTGAAGTAGTGGTAGTCAGTTGGTGAGAGGTCAGGTGAACATGGCAGATGAGCCAAAACTTCTTAGCCCAATTCCTTCAACTTCTGAAGCTTTGTTTGTGTGACTTGTGGTCAGTCATTGTCATGGAGAAGAATTGGGCTCTTTTCTGTTGAACAGTGCTGGCTGCAGGCATTGCAATTTTCACTGCATCTCATCAATTTGCTGAGTATACTTCTCAGATGTAATGGTTTGGTCAGGATTCAGAAAGCTATAGTGGATCAGATGGACAGTGGACCTCCAAATAGTGACCATAACCTTTTTTCTGATGGAAGTTTGACTTTGGGAAGTGCTTTGGAGCTTTTTCTTGGTCCAGACACTGAGCTGATCATTGCCAGTTGTATAAAACCCACTTTTCATCGTACATCACAATCCGATTGAGAAATGGTTCATTCTTATTGCATAGAAAAAGAGAAGAGCACTTCAAAACATTGTTTTGTTTTTTAACTTTTCAGTTAGCTCAAGAGGCACCCACTTTTGAGCTTTTTGACCTTTCCAATTTGCTTCAAATGCTGAACAACCATAGAATGATTGATGTTCAGTTCTTTGGAAACTTCTTATATAGTTGTAAACTTTGATGATTGCTCTCAGTTGGTCATGGTCAACTTCTGATGGCCAGCCACTGTGCTCCTCATCTTCAAGGCTCTTGTCTCCTTTGATAAACTTGACCCACCAGTGCACTGTATGTTCATTAACAGTTCTTGGGCCAAACTCATTTTTGATGTTTCAAGTTGTCTCTGTTGCTTTACAATCCATTTTGAACTCGAATAAGAAAATTTCTCAATTTGCTTTTGTCTAATATCGTTTTCACAGTCTAAAATAAATATAAGATACACAGCAAGTAATGTCATTAGCAAAAATATATAAAGTGAGAAATGTACATTAAAATGATGTGCAACATAACCACGTTTACTTAAGAATGTATTCCAATATTTGACAATGCAAAACTGAAGGTACTGTTGCACCAACCTAATATTAATTCTTATTTGAATGTTTAGTGGAATTCACTAGTGAAGCCATTTGACCCTGGTCTTTTGTTTGTTGAGAGGTTTTTGATTACTAATTCAATTTCCTTACTAGTAATCAGTCTGTTCAGATTTTTTTTTTTCCTTTATGATTATGTCTTGATAACTTATATGTTTCTAGGAATGTATTCATTACTTCTAGGTCATCATTGTGACAGAGATTTAAAACCACTAGAAGGAAGCACATACTTAAGGAGAAAAAATCACGTTGAACTGCATTCTGATTCAGGCTCTCCTTATTCTAGCTCAAGGAGAATCAAGTACATAATAGAGTCTGTTTTTTTTTTTTTCCCCCCAGAGTTAGCTGCAAAAGTTAGCTCCTCCTTTTTAGTTAAGGAGTGACAACAAAGAACAATAAATTTGGTACCACTTACATAAGATATACCAGGAGAGAGTAAAATCTAAATTGTGATAGCATATTCCTGGTCATTCTTAAATACAGTTGTGCTTCTATGTGGGTCTCCATGAACAAACAATGCTATAATTCACCTGATACTTCTATTGATTCAACTTCCAGTAAGAAATGCTAAAATTCTGAAATAAGTATCATAATGTTTCAGCATGTCAGACTTGGCAATCAACACCATTTTGATGTTTCTACAATTTATCTTATAGGCCTAGTAAATACATCAGTGTACTAAATGCTAAGAGTCTATTACTATGTGACAGCCAGTTATATTTCTAAAACAGCTTTTTTTCCTAGTATTTCTAAAGTTCCACCGATCTAAACACCCAAACACATTCCTCAATACAAGCAGACATTTGTTGATACTTCACAAATCCTGAATTGTTACAAGCACCTTTACAATCCAGGATGGCAACTCTGATTTAATAAGTAATAAACCACACAGAATTTTATTTTCAGGGAAAGCATGTAAAGCAGGAGGATGAATAAACTGGCAAGATGGTCTCATTTACTCAAGTGATAACCTTGAAATAAACTAGAAATGTGCCCTAACGAATTGATCTAAACTGAGGAAATGGTGTTGTATCACTGTGGTTTTGAATTCCTTCCCATGACATGATATAACAAAGTCTGCGTATACCTGAAAAATCTGTTTAATACAGTGAGAAAGGAGGTTAAACTTCTCTATTTGAAAGATATTTCCTCAGAAGTCTATATATTGTAAATATTTCTTTGCTAAAATCCATTTATAATTTTCAGTAAGACAAAACCATTCAAAACACTTATTACAATGGGGAATTTTAACTCCCTCATTTTTTGCTACATTTTATGAAGCTGAAAATTAACACTATCTTTCAACTCATCTTTATAAAACTGAAAATATCTTTCAAAAATCTATACAAATGGCTTCGGTCAGTTCAGTTCAGTCGCTCAGTCGTGTCCGACTCTCTGCGACCCCATGAACTGCAGCACGCCAGGCCTCCCTGTCCATCACCAACTCCCGGAGTTCACTCAAACTCACATCCATCGAGTCAGTGATGCCATCCAGGCATCTCATCCTTTGTCATCCCCTTTTCCTCCTGCCTCCAATCCCTCCCAGCATCAGAGTCTTTTCCAATGAGTCAACTCTTCGCATGAGGTGGCCAAAGTACTGGAGTTTCAGCTTTAGCATCATTCCTTCCAAAGAAATCCCAGGGCTGATCTCCTTTAGAATGGCTTAAGCTTGCATAATAGTCCATTATGCCTAGAGATTACATAATAAAGTTCATTGATAATAAATTACATCATAATTGATACCAGAGTGCTCTCAAGAAATAAAACTAGATTTTGCGAGTCTGATTTCTCTTTACTAACAAATTGATAAAAAATATTTATAATTTTTAGATAAATATTGGCTGTTTTCTTCTTTCATATATGTTTTTAAAATGCCACACTGGGAACAACATGCATATGATCAGTTTACAGCCTATTATAACTCCTAATTCTGGCTATATAAGGGCATAACTGCATTTCTTTTTTTTTTTTTAACTATATTTTACAAAGTTAAAATTGGCCTTAATTATAGATCCTTTAAGAAGCACATTTCTATTCCACTAGAGTCCAGATTGGAAGCAAATTCAAATGGATTCTGCCCTTTTCCTTTCTTTGGCAAACTAACATTCCATTTTATGTACCATTACACAAAAGGATGCCCAAGTCCTCTCAACCTCTATTCTATCGAGTTTGAGAATTCATTATATATTAATGCACTAAGATAAAATCTGTAGACACAATGGCTTCCCCAGTGGCTGTAGTGGTAGAGAACATGCCTGCCAATGCAGGAGACATAAGAGACATGGGTTCAATCCCTGGGTCAGGAAGTTCCCCTGGAAACTTCAGTATCCTTGCCTGGAAAATCCCCTGGGCAGAAGATTCTGGTGGACTACAGTCCATAGGGTGGCAAAGAGTCCGACACGACTGAAGCAACATAGCACACACACACAGAAACAACAAAGCATTCATTCATTCTTCCAAGCTGAGCAATCAGTGGGCAGTTGGCTAGGTGATGACTTGATGATAGTAACAAAATGTACATATTGTCCCTGAGTTTGTTTCCATACATATTCAGGGTGTTTTGACTGTCCAACCATACCTTGTCTCCCACCCATCTTATTATCAAAGTAAAAGGTTTCAGATTTCTCTCTCCAATTCCACAGAACCTGAATTTCCAAGGCACTGATGTCCTTCTCTTGCTTTTCTGTTACTTCCTCAAATATTTATCAAATTTCTGCTTCTAAGAAATTCTTCTTAAAACATGCATTTGAATTTGAATATTTTTGACTAATGTGTTATGCACAGCCCCATGTCTGCCTTTGTTTTCTTTATTTTTTATTTTTAATATAAATTTATTTATTTTAATTGGAGGTTAATTACTTTACAATATTGTATTGGTTTTGCCATACACCAACATGAATCCACCACAGGTATACACGTGTTCCCCATCCTGAACCACCCTCCCTCCACCCACCCCGTACCATCCCTCTGGGTCATCCCAGTGCACCAGCCCCAAGCATCCTGTATCATGCATCGAACCTGGACTGGCGATTCGTTTCATATATGATATTATACATGTCTCAATACCATTCTCCCAAATCATCCCACCCTCTCCCTCTCCCTCTCCCACAGAGTCCAAAAGACTGTTTTATGTATCTGTGTCTCTTTTGCTGTCTTGCTTACAGGGTTATCGTTACCATCTTTCTAAATTCCATATATATGCATTAGTATACTGTATTGGTGTTTTTCTTTCTGGCTTACTTCACTCTGTATAATAGGCTTCAGTTTGCCTTTGTAATAGATAAATTTAGCTATGCAGCACAGAAAAAGAAGAGGTGCATGAAATAAATTTTTTTTATGTGAGACCAATAAGAAAAGAAAAGTACACAGATTAATATTCTGTGTCTTATCTCAACCCAGTTTATAATATTTTAAAATTTATTATTTACAAAAACTATATATACTTACTGGTTGACAGCTAACCAGGATGATTGGAAGTTGTATATGAGATGTTCAGAAAAATTCTACTCCATAGAAAGCAATCTGCATTAGTTCCAAGACTAAGAAGAAGCTTGAAAAAACACCCTAAATAGCTGAAATATATAAATAAATAAAAATATTATCTAACCTACTCAGACAAAAAGTCTATAGGAGTTGAAATTTAAAAATAAAATTAGTCTGCAAATGATATTCACCTAAATTGCAAAATAAGATATGGGTTAGGATATGAGACAATATTACAAACATGTATTCTATTATACTAGAATAAAATGAACATTAAAATAATATAAATCAGATTAGTGTCTCAAGATGTCAATTTTTTCCTATTTTCCACAAGTTACTTTTATTTATTTATTTATTTTTTGCAGGGAGAACTGTATTGGATGGAATGAATAAAATTTCATTCCATATATTTTACCTTGGCCAAGTGCAAATGACTTAGAATGGTGTTTATCTTATTAATCTAAATAGCATTAAGGAGGGGAGAGAAATGAACAGAAGTACAATTCTGATTTCTGAGTCTGCAAATGGAAATACTTATCAAAGAATATAGTCTAACTGTGTGATCTTCTGAATAGAAATAAGGGAACAATGTGCATGATTTGTTAACTAAGTTTATGCTATGAAATGTAGTAATGTAATTGTCTGCCACATCAAACAAATAGAAGTATGCTGATTTATTCACTTAGTTGCATCTTAGAAATGTCCTAATTATTTTTTTCTTTTTATATTTCATTCTGATGACATTGGTTTATATTCTGAAAGAAAGGAAGAGGAACATAAGCTTTTTTTTACAAATGATTTTAAAGTGTTATTTTGGATTTAAAAATTATTTATAATAAATATAGTTAACAATAATGTATCAATATTGACACTTAATTATAAGAACTGTACCATACTATCATAAGATGTTAATGATAGGGGTAATGCATGTGGATAATTATTTCTATAAATCTAAACCTATAAGAAATTAGTTTATTTTTAAAAAGTGATATCATAGTCAGATGATTAATTACATATAATTTCATGCATTAAAGCCAATAAATAGATATCAGTTTGAATTACACTCATGAAAATATTTTTCAGTGATTATCCTTATGGGCATCATTCAGATATTTATCAAATTAGAAATCTATATATACGTATATTTATATTTTCTCAAATATTCCTGCATAAATTTGATGTCAATGTATGCAAATGAAAAAAAAATCAAGTGATTATTGTGTATGGGAGATTACTAAGTTATAGTTTTTTTCCCACTCTGCTTACCTCCATTTTCTTATTTTGGGGGAAAAAACATACAAACCAATTGAGTATGATGCTGCAAATTTTAATTGACTTCTACTACATGCTAAAAGACTTCCCTGGAGGCTCAAAGGTAAAGAATTCGCCTGTCATGCAAGAGTTTGATTCCAAGCACGGATTTGATTCCTGGTG
Organism: Bos mutus; assembly: GCF_027580195.1. Taxonomy (NCBI): domain Eukaryota; kingdom Metazoa; phylum Chordata; class Mammalia; order Artiodactyla; family Bovidae; genus Bos; species Bos mutus. Next base: position 80,341,916 of record NC_091622.1, on the reverse strand, counting down.
CAAGAAAAGGAAATGACAACCCACTCCAATATTCTTGTCAGGAAAACCCCATGGACAAAGAAGCCTGGTGGGCTGCAGTACACGGATGGCAGAGAGTTGGACACCCCATAGTGACTGAACAACAGCAACTACAAACCAAGCATTTATCCATATGCGAGTGAAAATAATGTAGTCTTTCCTCAAAGTGCTTACAGTTTAAAAATGACAAGAAACATTTACAATTGATTATATAATTGATTCTAATATGATGGGGGTAAATAAAATGTAATTATGAGATGACACATTGGGCCAACTAAACTATCTTTGGGGTGAAAGGAGGAGGTGGTTGGTCCAAAATAGAGAAAGTAAAATATACTGAAATCTGAAAATTATGCCAGAATTAGTTCAGAAAAAGTGGTTATTATTATATTTTTATATATTTACATTATATATTATATATTATATATATATTATAAATTTATTATATATTTATTATATATAAATAATATAATATATATTTATCATATTTATTTATAATATATAATATATAAATATATTATATTTAATTATATATAATTATATATAATATAATATATATTTATATTATATAAATAATATTATTTATATTTATTTATTATATATTTATTATATATAATATATAATATATATTTATTTTATATATTTATATTTTTAAATGTTTATATTTATCATATATATTTATATATTTATTATATATTTATTTTATATATTTATATTATTATAAAGCATTATTCAGGCAAAGAAAATAACACATGTAAAATTTCAAGAATAAAAGTGGGGATTATTCAGGAACCATAAATAGTTCACTAAGTCTAGACCATAGAGAATGCATAGGAGAGAGAGCAAGAAAGAGAAGAGAAGATAGTCTATCCATTTTTGAGGGGAAAATCTTATGTGTGACTTGGAATATTTACCCTTCGGCATTGGAGTTGGTATGGTGTCAAATGTTTTTCCTTATATGTAGAAGACTCACAACATGAAAAGAAGAGTGAAGACTAGTAGGTTGAGAAAAAAGTAGAGTGCTATAAGGATTTTTAGTAATCCTACTTGTATTGTAATCATGTAATTACATGTAATACAACTCTTTAGGTGTATTATGAGTAGAATACACCATCACTGAATAAGCTGTAGCAGAAGAGTGATATTTACAGATTTAGAACACCAGGCAACTTGTGACTTCACAGAGCTCTGCAAGGTATTATTAGCCTATATTATAAACAACAAGATTAAATTTCATCAAGATTGATTTAATTTCACAAAAGTAACTGTGTCTTAGCTGTGATTTAAAAGACAATATATCTAATTTCATAGACTCTATTCTTAACATCATACCATACTGCCTACTTTGTCAAACTTATTTCCCTGCATTAACTTTTAAATCCATCCTCCAAATACTTATTGATTGATTACTATATGGTAAGCACTCTGTAAGAGCTTGGGATACCTAAATTAACTGAATAGACAAATACTCTTCCTTTCATGATTCTTCTATTTTAATGATAAGCAAGCCAATGAGAATAATTAATAGATAAATTAGGCAGATTATTATAAGGCAATGATTGCTATAAAGCAACAGAAGTAAGGGGAATATGGATACTGGGATGGGGGAGAAGTTGTCATTTTAAATAAAAATGTCAGGATAGATCCTACTGAGAAGGTGACATTTGATCAATAACTTTTTGGGAATAAATGAGTAGCAATGAGTATATCAGGGATAAAAATATTCCTGTCAGAAAGAATACTAAGTGCATATTCCCTGTATAAATTAAAGTCCTAACAGAGAATACATAATTCATGAAAAATGGGTAACTAGAGAGAGTTTAATAATGGAACAATTTTCAAGTGTATTGACAAGTGTGTAGGGAAGCCACAAGGAAAAGTATAAGATCTTAGGTCTAATGACTTAGAACGAGAGGACGAGAGACCAGTTAAGGTGATACAAAGAAAACAATGTAGATAGGTCCCAGACACACAGGAACTCCAGAAGCTTTTGTTTGAGGGACTCTTTTCACTTGCAATGACCCCACTATGAAGGAGCCAGAGTAAAAACCTGTGAACCTCTACCTTCTTTCCTCCCGATCCTCTCCTGGTGATCCCTACTGGCTGAACAGAAGAAAAGATGGAGAAATATGAAAAAAGAATCTAGATAGGCAAACCAAGTTCTCTAGCCCAGATCTTAAGATCAGAAACATGCCTGGTCTTTTCTAGCAGACATAAGCAGATTGAGCAAATTGAGAGAGAGTAAGAGTAGTAGGAAAAGTATGCAAAATACAGTTGTTGGGAAGCATAACCTATCAAGAAAAAAGTGACTTTTAATTTTAATTGAAATTTCAATTTGAATTTGCATGTATATGTGTAGCTACTGATTGATGACATTTCCAACCATTCTTACTAGTTTTATACTTTATATAAAAAAGCTTATTTCTCATTTGAAGAATTTCCAGAATTTAGTAGCTCTTTAAATGGAAAGAAAGCCAGCAATTCTCTAAAATGGAATATAACATTAAAAACCAATATTGTACTGTGTTTAAGACTCTGGGCCTCTGTCACAAGCCAGCTTATAGTGCAGTACGTCATTTCTACTTATATTGTGTAATTTACAGTGTTGATTTAAAACAATCACTTTTTTCTCCAATAAAAATAGGTTTATTTGGGATCAGCAGATAATTGCAATTTGGGGTCTGCATCCATGACAAGCACAATGCAGATTCAGCAAAAATGGTGAGAAGAACTCTTTTAGAAAGAGAAAAGGAAGTTGGGAAGGCTCTAGTAAACAGAAAGTGGGTGTTAGTCGCTTAGTCATGTCTGACTCTTTGCAACCCCATGGACTGTAGCCTGGTAGGCTACTCTGTCCTTGGAATTTTCCAGGCAAGAATGCTGAAGTGAGTTGCCATTTCCTTCTCTATGGGATATTCCCTACCCAGGGATCAAACCCAGGTCTCCTGCTTTGCAGGCAGATTCTTTACCATGTGAGCCACAGGGGAAGCCTTATAAACAGAGTCCATGTCTTTCATTGGCTGAGTTTTTATCCTGAAAGGAGTCTTTTTCTTCCTGTTGGGCTCTACTGAAGTCACAGAACACGAGAGATCCCATTCTGGTCCCTTGACTGTATTTAATTGAGGTTCCTGTTTTTTTTTTTTTTTTTTTTTAATTAATGTCACTTTGTAAGCCACAATTTTATCATCTAAAAAGTAATAATAATAACAGAACAGTTTTATAATGTTGCTGTAAAGATTGAATGAGTTAATATAAATATAAAGCAGTTATTATCATCTGTAGTGCATTCCTAGAAGTCTAAAGATATTACTAGTTTATAAGCTAAAATATATTTTTTAAGCTTCTTCCATAGCTTCATGTAGTACCTTACAGAAATTTAAAAATAACTCTAAGAAAGGAGATCTCCACTCATACTGTACCTAGTAGTGTGTGATGAGATTCAGCATAGAGTGGATAGCCACTATTATCTACTAGAAGTGGAAGGAAAATGTGAAAGTGTTAGTTGCTCAGTCCTCTCAGACTCTTTGTGAACACTTGGACTGTGACTTGCCAGGTTGTTCTGTCCATGGGATTCTCCAGGCAGGAATACTGGAGTAGGTTGCCATGCCTCCTCCAGGGGGTTTTCCAACCCAGGTATCAAACCCTGGTTTCCTGCATTGCAGGCAGATTCTTTACCCTCTGAGGTACCAAGAAAGTCCCAGTTATCTACCAGAAATTTTTCTAAATATTTCACAATGTAGTCAAAATGCAAGAACAGCTAGCATAAAAGAAAAAAAAACATTGTGAGTAAATGGTAGTTTCATCCAATGTACATGATAAACAATTCAGATTTAAGCAAGTTCACATTAGCTTGTGCCCTTAGGAATTTCTGAGTTTTGTCCCAAATCCTGACCTATAATTTGGGATTTCCTCTATTTAAGTAAGAAATTACAAAGTGTGTAAAATGAAGTGTTGGAAACTCCATAGACATGGGGATATTCATTTAACTGGGGATACTGTCTCTGTTTTATTGTTTTGTCAGTTGAGAACCTAAGCACCTTTGAAGTATTCCCTTCTGACAAGTTTTGACATAAACCTGCCAGGCATCATCCATTGCAGTAAGAAATGACAGTCCTAAGATTAAACTATCATTTCCTTGTGAAGATTGTGAAGGTGCATTTACTTATAATTAATATGAGTGCTTTGACGGACCAGACATTTGCAGCACTCTTTCAAATAAAAAGACTAATTAACTATAAATTAATATTTATAAGGCAATCTAGTGCCTGAATTTGACTATACATATAGAAAGATGATTCCAAAAAGAAAAACAATAAACTAGGGTTAGCTGTCTTTCTGAGGTTAAAAAAAAAAAAAAAAAAAAACTAAATAAGATCTAATCTGTTATTTCTTTCTTGGTTTGAAGTATTTTATTTTGGGGTTTTAAATGTTTATTTAGGGAATACTCTTTTGACCAGCACATATTTTTCTATGTAGACAGATGGATGCATTGGCTGACTATTTATGTCTTAATTAAAAAACATTATCCTGAATGGCATGCTGAATATATTCCATTTGTAAAGAGAAGCTGTTTTTGAATTTTATCCAGCCCTAAAATAGATAAATAGACCAATAAAAAAAAAAAAAAAAGAACTACTGTCATTTAGGTGCCTCCAAAACTGCCTGGAACCTTAAAACATGATATAGTAGAATCTAAGGAGAAGAAATGGAGAAGGCAATGCCACCCCACTCCAGTACTCTTGCCTGGAAAACCCCATGGACGGAGGAGTCTGGAGGGCTGCAGTCCATGGGGTCACTAGGAGTCGGACACGACCGAGCGACTTCACTTTCACTTTTCCCTTTCATGCATTGGAGAAGGAAATGGCAACCCACTCCAGTGTTCTTGCCTGGAGAATCCCAGGTCGGGGGAGCCTGGTGGGCTGGGGCCTGAGTGGACACGGCGACTTAGCAGCAGCAGCAGCAAGAAGAAGGAAATGGCAACCCACTCCAGTGTTCTTGCCTGGAGAATCCCAGGGACAGTGGAGCCTGGTGGGCTGCAGTCTATGGTGTCGCAGAGTCGGACACGACTGAAGCGACTTAGCAGCAGCAGCAGCAAGAAAATGCATAACTCCATTAATGCTGGACTACAGAGCAACTTTACGTAGTCTACCTTTCCTTTGTTATTTTAGATGGATATACAGTATCAATATTATAAAATCTAATGACATCTTTTCAGTCTCAACTTGTTCTACTGTAATCACCCTATTTACATTGTCAATTGGTTCCCTACTACAAGCCCTGCTAGAACCTTCTTGCTCCATATATTATTTTTTTCCAAACACTGTTGAGATCTAATATAATATTTAATTTGTTATATATATTTGTATATATACAGTATATTATTTATATGTATATATATATAACAATATATATGTAGCACAAGTCATACAAATCAACATAGGTAAGCTAGCTTGGACATTGAGGAAAAATCATAGAAATCTGTGCGCTCTCTGGAATTCTTCTAGACTATGAATTATTTTTAGTATTTTACCAACCTTTTCCTCCCTGTGTCCCCAAACCATTGATCTCTTCACTTGAGCCCCCATCTTCTGGGCTTAATTGTACAGTATTTACAAACCACCCCAAAAAATTGGTAGTTGAATGTAACACCAGTAATACAGAACAGCGATAATAATTACTAAGAATACATTGCAGAAACTTCAAATACATCACCCTTTCCTTGGAACTCTCTTCATTTCCATTATGACCACAAACAAGAAGTTTTCTTCTTTAAAGCCTGTTTTACATAATGATAATGCCTACAAGGTGATGGTAGAAATACAATGCAGATGATTTCCTCTAGGCACTGAAATCTTGAAAACAGAGGAGACACCAATTTTTGCTCTCCATTTTATTTCTTTCATATCACATGCTGCTTGTATATGGTGTGTAGAGTGAACGCATCCTGGGAAATTTATTTGACTATGTACATTGCTTAGGTGGCTGGTTCAAATATAATAGTTACTTCTGCAGTATAGTTACAGCAGGCAGGAACTAGATATGAACAAAGAAAGGGGGGCATGGGACAGGTGGCAGAAAATCACACATCTTATAGACAAATGGAGATGGCACCCCAACTCCAGTACTCTTGCCTGGAAAATCCCATGGATGGAGGAGTCTGGTAGGCTGCAGTCCATGGGGTCGCTGAGAGTTGGACACGACTGAGCGACTTCACTTTCACTTTTCACTTTCATACACTGGAGAAGGAAATGGCAACCCACTCCAGTGTTCTTGCCTGGAGAATCCCAGGGATGGGGAGCTTGGTGGCTGCCATCTATGGGGTCGCACAGAGTCGGACACGACTGAAGTGACTTAGCAGTAGCATAGACAAATGGGGTCCTTGGGCAGACAGAGGAAAGCAGGAATCTTCAGAGTGACAGGAAACCACACATTTTGGGGTGATAAGTGTCCTGGAGACAGACAAAAGAAAAGTGGGGCAAGATAGGAATCTCCTGCATCTGCATATAACCTGTTGCTCATTATGCTTCTATTACAATAAAATTAGCCTTGCAGATGAGAAGTATCCATCATGCACTACCACCATGACACTTCTGATAAAAGCTATTAAGGACAAAATTCCCTCTGCCCTCAGGAGCAGGGATGAAAATCAGGAAAGAGGACCCCCAAACTCCTTCCCCAATGAATATTCCATCCTTTCATTTGTATGCCCCTCATACCAGGCTTGCCAAAGAAAGCCAGGGCAGCTGCTCACCTGTCTGTTGCTCTCTGCTTAAATAAATCCTCACTTCACTTTCTTGATCTCCCTCTCTAAATTCTTTCTGTGACAAGATAAGAACGTTGTCACCCCAAAACAGTATTACCACTGCAAAATCATTCTTTGCTCTTTCAGGACTGCAATGGATAGTCCAGTTCCTAGACACCAAATCCTCAAAATCCAACAGACCTACTTCAGTTGATGTATGTAGTACATATATTAATGTGTAAATTTTAATTGGCAGCTTTGTTGAGAGACTTTTTCAAGTCCTAGAATGGACTGAAATAAGCTGTCAAGAAAAAGGGAAAAGAAACAAGTAGAAATAAACACTCCCAGATTTTTCTTTCTGAACCTAGCTATTGAAAACAGGTATTTAATTCCAGCTAAACATAAACATGATGAGTTCAAGTAACTGCCTCCAACAGCATATTCAATCCTCCTACAGACACACCTTGGGGGGAATCCAACCCATCTTTAATTAATTTAATTAGACACAATTTTGTCAATTAACCTGATAAAATGGAGCTACCTATGGGCCATGTGCTTATGTGTTCAGAGCCCTGATGCCTGGCTCCTGCCTTTTGAGAAACAAGTTACTAATTATTTGCGAAATATGTAGGTAGTCCTTTTGTTAAGGGTAGAGTATTTGTTGAAACTCTAACATGTTTTAAATAGACCAGCAATCTAGCATTTCCTCTCAAGCTTTATCTGTTGTATCTTATAACCTCTGCATGCCTTCATTTTCACATGCTCACGAGAAGTGTTAGACTTGGTATATATCACGTTGGTAGCGTTTTCTATGGTTAGAGGAACTAATAAATATCAATCCTACCATGTTAGAAATTGTTTCCCTGCCAACATAAACACAGACACGCACACCCAGACTTCTTGATGCAATAGCCACATCATTTGATATCCCCATGAGTAAAAACTTTTCTGTACATTTACTATTCTGTTTCACATAGCTGATGAACTATTTGAAACTTAATTATTTAACCAATGACAAAAGCAACAACACCTGGTATTTTGTACAAACTATTGACAAAGCAGGAGGAAGAGGATCAACTGAAAGAAACTGATTATTTGTGGTAAGAAAGGCACAAATTTAGCCATCATACTTTTGCAATTAGTAACTACCAAAATTTCCATTTAATGATTTTTGGTAAGAGATGGCAAAGATCAATAAGAATGAGCTAATGACAGAAATTAAAATATAGAGGTTTAAAAACAAAGCATCTTTCTTTAAAAATAGTATATTTGTTGAATTTCTATGAATGTTAGAACACTATGAGAAGAGGAAAGTAACACCCATATAACTCAAGCTATATGTGTAGAAAATTAAGGTATGCTTATATATAAAAACAGATATATATATATGTCTAACTTTAATATTTTTAATATATGTATATACTTACAATCATCCTCAATTAGTACTCAGAAAAGTCCTTGGGATAGAAGGAGTAGATATATCCAGTTCACAATAATGCTAATAATATGTTTAATGTTTAATTGAAAAATGGGAGTTGAGGACGGTAAAGAAAGAATGATATTTCAGAATTCCTAGAAACACAATCAAAATTCCATGATACTTTTCTAAAATATTAAGCAACTTACCAATTGATTAACCTCTTCTTGATTTTCTATTTTATTAGATATGTTTATATAAACTATATCATACAGATTTCATGTAAATAAAAATATATCTTTCATTACATATACACATGTATATATAATCCTTTCAACTGGTAAAACATAACTCTTTTTCACACTGGTGACTAAATCATGATAACTTCTTAAAGAAAAAACACCAATCTGATTCAAGTAGAAATAGAGCTTTAGAGTGTTTTAAATGAATCATTTTAAATAAAAGATAAAACCATTGAAGCATGATGAACAGGGGATATGATAGAAACACAGGAGGCAATGAGGAAAAGGAAGAAGGCAAGGGAAAGACTGACTTCAACAGCTGTTACACCAGATGCTTTAAACAAATGTGATTGAGATTGGCAGAATTGGAGAACAGCTTTTCAATAAAATTATGCAAAATGAGTAAATTGGACCAAAAGCTTTTATGTTGGCAAAAATAAATTTCATCAATTACTTTTAAAGCTAAAAGCGTAGTATACAGGAGATCCCAAAACTGTATAACACATGAGAACTAATGAAAAGAATGTGGAAACTTTCCATCATAAAATCAAAGAATTCTGTGACTCTAAGCAAGAAATTCAAAAGCCCAATTATTCTACAACCAAGAAAATTATAACTAGTGAACTATTAAAGAAATTCCATTAAAGCTAGTGTATTTTACAAAGACAAACACTTTCTATTTTTATTGTAATTATTTCATTTGAAATAAAAATGTTTATATCAAGTCATTGCTTTTGATTAAGAAACACTAACCTTATTTCTTAATTTACTTAACAAATGGCTAGAGTCAGTAAAAAAAGTAGTACTTTCTATTTTTCCCAGTTATTCAATTTTAGAACTGTGAAACATAAAGACCTATGTGCGTCTTTTCCATTTCTTCCCTTAATTAGTCCTCAAATCTATTAGGTTTTGAATAAAAATTCTCAAACTTTATACTGTGGAGCTATTAAAAGTATATTGTCTTTAATCCCATCTATTTATTCTACAGGCTGGGGTAGGATCCAGGTCCCAGAAACCTGAATATTTAAAGATCTCTTGGGAAATTATATGCATGTTTTCTAGAAACATTTTTGGCTGTTGTTAAACAATGGTTTGGACCACACTGCATCTGTCTGAAGGTCCAGTTTTCCTTAGAATCTAAGCCTTTGGAAAAGGCACCTAACACTTCCATGCTGTTACTTAAAAATAAAAGAATATTACTTTATATTCAAGGTAATTTCTATATTATATTGCCCAAAATACAGTTGTACTACATGACACTTACTGGAGTACCTTGATGCACTAAGAAGCTTTTCATTAAGATGTTGCTTTCAGATTCATAGAGTATTAATGAGTAGCTAATGTCTTGACCATCAGGAAGCTTCCATCAGCTTCTTATCCTTCTTCTTCAGAGGGCAGACAGACTGAAAACCAAAATCACAGAAAACTAATAAATCTGATCACATGGACCACAGCCTTGTCTAACTCAGTGAAATGACTTGTAGGGCCACACAATACACACGGGTCATGGTGGAGAGTTCTGACAAAATGTGGTCCACTGGAGAGGGAATGGCAAACCACTTCAGCGTTCTTGTGTTGAAAACCCCATGAACAGTATGAAAAGGCAAAAAGATAGCCCACTGAAACATGAACTCCCCAGGTCGGTAGGTGTCCAACATACTACTGGAGATCAGTGGAGAAATAACTCCTGAAAGAATGAAGAGACTGAGCCAAAGCAAAAACAACACCCAGTTGTGGATAGGACTGGTGATGGAAGCAAGGTCTGATGCTGTAAAAAGCAATATTACAGCATGTATGTAGTTGGAATGTTAGATCCTGGGATGTTAGATCCATGATTTGAGGCAAATTGGAATTGGTCAAACAGGTGATGGCAGGAGTGAACACTGACATTTTAGGAATCAGCAAACTAAAATGGATTGGAATGGGTGAATTTAACTGAGATGACCATTATATCTACTACTGTGGGCAAGAATCCCTTAGAAGAAATGGAGTAGCCATCATAGTCAACAAAAGAGTCAGAAATGCAACTTGTATGCACTCTCAAAACAACAGAATGATCTCTTCGTTTCCAAGGCAAACCATTCATATCACGGAAATCCAAGTATATGCCTTGACCAGTAATGCTGAAGAAGCTGATGTTGAATGGTTCTATGAAGACCTACAAGACTTTTTAGAACTAACACCCAAAAAAGATTTCCTTTTCATTATAGGGGACTGAAATGCAAAAGTAGGAAGTCAAGAAACACCTGGAATAACAGGGAAATTTGGCCTTGGAGCACTACCGGGGTCCAGCCCCGGTTGGATCCAGGGATTCGCTCAGGAGGACAGCGTTGGTGAAAGGATAGCAAAGTGGAGAGATCAGAGGCTTGATCTAACTGGTTTATGCCGAAAGCCAATAAAATTCGTGACACCGAACTTGCTCTGACCACGGAGGCCACAGGCGCCCTCTCGAATAGCTGAAGGTGCCCCACCTTAGGCACCTTCTCGAGTGTGTCTTAGAAGCCCGGGCAGGTAAGTGGTCTCAGAGGGCCCCCACGCTCCAAATTAGTCATCCTGAAGGAAGAACAGAGAAGAAAAGGAGAGAAAAGGAAACAAGAATGACACAGGGAGACCAAACATGATGAGCAAGGCCCATAGCTTTATTTTCAAAAGGAGCTTTTATGCCCTAAGTTGTACATAGAGGATAATAGGGGGTAAAAAGTCATGCAAGGTCAGCAGTCCCTGACCCTTATCAAAACCAGGCTTTCTTTCTGCAAACTTATCATATACAAAGGCTTTAGGTGATTTACATCATCTTCTGGTTAGGAGACCTGTTAACATTCTTCTCCTGATAAAGGTTAGTCAACCAGAAAAACTTATTTTCTCCAAAGGTGATTTTTCTTAAAGTTTGGTGCCACTCCCTGAAAGCACTAGATAGAGTTGCATTCCTATAGGGCAAAAGGTGCAGTGGGGGATAATCAAGGGAAGAATTTATTAACTCAAGGGTCTAAGGTTGTTAACATTAAAGCTACTACTTATTTTCTATATACCTATATAATCAATACACTCCCAGGGACACAGTGGGTAACGGATATGGAAACTTGGCAGCAAGCATTAGCTCAACAAAGAAATCCTCTACTAGTTCTATTCTAACAATTTTAACTCCCCGAGAAGCTCTGCATTGTTAGAGTATCTTAAGCTTCCCGTGCCTTTCGTGGTTGGGAGGCTGTGAACAATCACATGAGTAATTGTAAGAGTCTGGAAACCTGTCAGGCAAGTTAGAGAGCTATCCAAGGGATTTGAATTGGAACACACCTATTATACGCAAGAGACTTATTAACTAGAGCTCTAAGTTGATTTTCTTACAGAGAAAGGTGGTTGGGGATAGCCCCCTGTTAATATCAGAGGAGTTGGTGAAAGTTGTAAAATAGTAAAACAGACAGATTCTGGTTTTGGGGTAGATGCTCAAGCATATCCAGGGGGGCCCTCGAGTCCTGACTCGGCTTGCCTGTCAGGCCTCTCCCGCATGATCTTGTCATGGGTGGGAACTCCCGTACTGGCTCCCGACAGAACACAAAATGAGGCAGGTGAAAGGCTTACAGAGCTTTGTCAAGAGACCTCAATGGTCATAGCAAACACCCTCTTACAACAACACAAGAGAAGACTCTACACATGGACATCACCAGATGGTCAATACAGAAATCAGACAGATGATATTCTTTGCACCCAAAGATGGAGAAGCTCTATACAGTCAGCAAAAACAAGACCAGGAGCTGACTATGGCTCAGATCATGAACTCCTTATTGCCAAATTCAGATTTCAATTGAAGAAAGTAGAGAAAACCACTAGACCATTCAGGTATGACCTAAATCAAATCCCTTATGATTATACAGTGAAAGTGAGAAATAGATTAAAGTGACAAGATCTGATAGACAGAGTGCCTGATGAATTATGGATGGAGGTTCATGACACTGTACAGGAGACAGGAATCAAGACCATCCCCAAGAAAAAGAAATGCAAAAAAGCAAAATGGCTGTCAGAGGAGGCCTTAAAAATACCTGTGAAAAAAGGAGAAGTGAAAAGCAAAGGAGAAAAGGAAAGATATAAGCATCTGAATGCAGAGTTCCAAAGAATAGCAAGGAGAGATAAGAAAGCCTTCCTCAGTGATCAGTGCAAAGAAATACATGAAAACAATAGAATGGGAAAGACTAGAGATCTCTTCAAGAAGTTTAGCTATACAAATGGAACATTTAATGCAAAGATGGGCTCAATAAAGGATAAAAATCGTATGGACCTAAAAGAAGCGAAGATATTAAGAAGAGGTGAGAAGAATACACAGAAAAACAGTGCAAAAAAGATCTTCATGACCCAGATAATCACAATGGTGTGATCACTCACCTAGAACCAGACATCCTGGAATGTGAAGTCAAGTGGGCCTAGTAAACATCACTATGAACAAAGCTATTGGCGTTGATGGAATTCCAGTTGAGCTATTTCAAATCCTAAAAGATGATGCTGTGAAAGTGCTGCACTCAATTTGCCAGTAAATTTTGAAAACTCAGCAGTAGCCACAGGACTGGAAAAGGACAGTTTTAATTCCAATCCCTAAGAAAGGCAATGCCAAAGAATGGTCAAACTACTGCACAATTGCACTTATCTCACATGCTAGTAAAGTAATGCTCAAAATTCCCCAAGCTTCATGAACCATAAACTGCCAGCCATAAAATGCCAGATGTTCAAGCTGCTTTTACAAAAGGCAGAAGAACCAGAGTTTAAATTGCCAACATCTGCTGGATCATCAAAAAAGCAAGAGAGTTCCAGAAAAACATCTATTTCTGCTTGATTGACTATGCCAAAGCCTTTGACTGTGTGGATCACAGTAAACTGTGGATAGTTCTGACAGAGATGGGAATACCAGACTACCTGCTCTGTCTCTTGAGAAATCTGTATGTAGGTCAGGAAACAACAGTTAGAACTGGATATGGAACAACAGACTGGTTCCAAATAGAAAAAGGACTATGTCAAGGCTATCTACTGTCACCCTGCTTATTTAACTTATATGCAGAGTACATCATGAGAGTTGCTGGACTGGAGGAAGCACAAGCTGGAATCAAGATTGCTGGGAGAAATTTCAAAAACCTCAGATATTCAGAGGACACCAACCTTATGGCAGAAAGTGAAGAAGAACTAAAGATCCTCTTCACCATACACAAAAATAAACTCAAAATGGATTAAAGATCTAAATGTAAGACCAGAAACTATAAAACTCCTAGAGGAGAACATAGGCAAAACACTCTCCGACATACATCACAGCAGGATCCTCTATGACCCACCTCCCAGAATATTGGAAATAAAAGCAAAAATACACAAATGGGACCTAATTAACCTTAAAAGCTTCTGCACATCAAAGGAAACTATTAGCAAGGTGAAAAGACAGCCTTCAGAATGGGAGAAAATAATAGCAAATGAAGCAACCGACAAACAACTAATCTCAAAAATATACAAGCAACTCCTACAGCTCAACTCCAGAAAAATAAACACCCAATCAAAAAATGGGCCAAAGATCTAAAGAGACATTTCTCCAAAAAAAGACATACAGATGGCTAACAAACACATGAAAAGATGCTCAACATCACTCATTATCAGAGAAATGCAAATCAAAACCACTATGAGGTACCATTTCACACCAGTCAGAATGGCTGCGATCCAAAAGTCGACAAATAATAAATGCTGGAGAGGGTGTGGAAAAAGGGAACCCTTTTACACTGTTGGTGGGAATGCAAACTAGTACAGCCACTATGGAGAACAGTGTGGAGATTCCTTAAAAACTGGAAATAGAACTGCCTTATGATCCAGCAACCCCACTGCTGGGCATACACACTGAGGAAACCAGAAGGGAAAGAGACACGTGTACCCCAATGTTCATCGAGCACTGTTTATAATAGCCAAGACATGGAAGCAACCTAGATGTCCATCAACAGATGAATGGATAAGAAAGCTGTGGTACATATACACAATGGAGTATTACTCAGCCATTAAAAAGAATACATTTGAATCAGTTCTAATGAGGTGGATGAAACTGGAGCCTATTATACAGAGTGAAGTAAGCCAGAAGGAAAAACATAAATACAGTATACTAACGGCATATATATGGAATTTAGAAAGATGGTAACAATAACCCGGAGACAGCAAAAGAGACACTGATGTATAGAACAGTCTTATGGACTCTGTGGGAGAGGGAGAGGGTGGGAAGATTTGGGAGAATGGCAATGAAACATGTAAAATATCATGTATGAAACGAGATGCCAGTCCAGGTTTGATGCATGATGCTGGATGCTTGGGGCTGGTGCACTGGGACGGCCCAGAGGGATGGTATGGGGAGGGAGGAGGGAGGAGGGTTCGGGATGGGGAACACATATATACCTGTGGTGGATTCATTTTGATATTTGGCAAGACTAATACAATTATGTAAAGTTTAAAAATAAAATAAAATTAGAGAAAAAAAAAAAAAAAAACACCAACCTCAAAAAAAAAAAAAAAATAATAAAGTGAAAGAGGAGAGTGAAAAAGTTTGCTTAAAGCTCAACTTAAGATCATGGCATCTGATACCATCACCACATGGCAAATAGATGGGGACACAGTGGAAACAGTTGTAGACTTTATATTGGGGTTTTCTAAATCACTGCAGATGGTAACTGCTGCTGCTGCTGTTAAGTCGCTTCAGTCATGTCCGACTCTGTGCAACCCCATAGATGGCAGCCCACTAGGCTCCCCCATCCCTGGGATTCTCCAGGCAAGAACACAAGTGGGTTTCCATTTACTTCTCCAGTGTATGAAAGTGAGAAGTGAAGGTGAAGTCACTCAGTCGTGTCCGACTCTTCACAACCCCATGGACTGCAGCCTACCAGGCTCCTCCATCCATGGGATTTTCCTGGCAAGAGTACTGGAGTGGGGTGCCATTGCCTTCTCTGGCAGATGGTAACTACAGCCATGAAATCAAAAGATGCTTACTCCTTGGAAGGAAAGTTATGACCAACCTAGACAGCATATTCAAAAGCAGAGACATTACTTTGTCAAAAAAGTCCCTCTAGTCAAGTCTATGGTTTTTCCAGTAGTCATATGAGAGTTGGACTATAAAAACAGCTGAGTGCAGAAGAATTGATGCTTTTGAGCTGTGGTGTTGGAGAAGACTCTTGAGAGTCTCTTGGATTGCAACAAGATCCAACTAGTCCATTCTAAAGGAGATCAGTCCTGGGTGTTCATTGGAAGGACTGATGCTGAAACTAAAACTCCAATACTTTGGCCACCTGATGTGAAGAACTGACTCATTTGAAATGACCCTGATTATGGGAAAGATTGAAGGTGGGAGAGAAGGGAATGACAGAAGATGAGATGGTTGGATGGCATCACTGACCTAGCGGACATGAGTTTGAGTAAACTTCAGGAATTGGTGATGAACAGGGAGGCCTGGCATGCTGCAGTCCATGGGGTCACAGAGTCTGACAAGACTGAGTGACTTAACTGAATGGAACCACTAAATGAATGTGATCAGATTTTTCATTTAAAAACATATTTTAGATATATAGCTATACCATTGTAATTATACTTTGTTCTCTTTAATACTCCATGCCCTTGAATTTTATGATTATAATATTCTCTCAATTTTTCCTTTTTGGTATTATCTATGTTATCTCCAAAATCACTGCAGATGGTGACTGCAGCCATGAAATTAAAAGACGCTTACTCCTTGGAAGGAAAGTTATGACCAACCTAGATAGCATATTCAAAAGCAGAGACATTACTTTGCCAACCAAGGTTCGTCTAGTCAAGGCTATGGTTTTCCCTGCAGTCATGTATGGATGTGAGAGTTGGACTGTGAAGAAGGCTGAGCACCAAAGAATTGATGCTTTTGAACTGTGGTGTTGGAGAAGACTCTTGAGAGTCCCTTGGACTGCAAGGAGATCCAACCAGTCCATTCTGAAGGAGATCAGCCCTGGGATTTCTTTGGAAGTAATGATGCTAAAGCTGAAACTCCAGTACTTTGGCCACCTCATGTGAAGAGTTGACTCATTGGAAAAGACTCTGATGCTGGGAGGGATTGGGGGCAAGAGGAGAAGGGGACGACAGAGGATGAGATAGCTGGATGGCATCACTGACTCGATGGATGTGAGTCTGAGTGAACTCTGGGAGTTGGTGATGGACAGGGAGGCCTGGCGTGCTGTGATTCATGGGGTCGCAAAGAGTCAGATACAACTGAGCGACTGATCTGATCTGATATTATCTCTTATTGCTTTTCTCTCTAAACATACAATGTTGCAAACCATGTCACTTCCATATGTCTTTTTTAACTCATAAATATGTTTCTAGGTTGACTTCTAAAAGTTGAAATTGCAGCAAACATACTCTTTTGATGGAAATGACCAAATTATTTTATCAGAAGTAATCTTATAATGTGTAAGCATCTCCCCACACCATATATTCTGAGTTGAGTATTATGGCCATTTGTATCTTGGCTTTTGCAAACTTCAAAGCAAAAAACTGAGATTTTTTTATTGCTTATATTTGTATTTCTCCAGTTATGAAACTTGTATGCTAGAGGACTATGATTGTAGTTATATTAATAGTTTAAATTATGGTTTACTCTTTTTAAGTTATGTTTTTATATCTGTTCATATAAACTTTTTAAATTTTTGTGGTTTTTTACTTCTGAATTTTAAGTATTCTTCATATCAGGGCATTTGCCCTTTAGTATATTTTGTAAAGTAAAGAGTTATCAGAAGGTTAAGTACTAAGGTGCTATGAGCATAAAATTCTTAGTTCCAGCAAAAAGTGGTGGAGAAAGGGGGTAAATTTAGGGAGGGAAATTTATAAAAAGGAAAATGAAGAGTCAAATGGCCATGTCACATGTTTGCCTTGAACTAATGTTGTATCCAGAAGGGAAGTTTCCCCAAATTCTTCTTTAATAAGAGGTAAGACCTGTACTCTTATTTCCATTTTCTTTCCAATTAAAGGCCAGTGAACACACTTAATGTCTATGGGAGCTAAGCCTTGCTTTGTGTGCTCCTAAATATCCAGTTGGAATTGTGTGGGAAACTTCAATCCCAGATAGCTCAGACTATTGGTGGGGAGGAAAGCTTTATTTTTTTCTGCTTTTTTGTTAGTAATTTTTGTTTTTGTTAATCATGACATTATTACTGTTATTCTCTGCCAACATTATTAGTTCACATTTAGTGTCATTGCATTTGAAATGTGTTACTTTATTCTTAATTAGCATTGATAATAGTAATAATAACTCTTACAAGTAAATGTTAATGTTCTAGGTACTTTATGTTTCAATTTCTTTCAGTTTCACAGTAAATCTTTGTGGTGGTGCAAGAGTTGGTATTTCATGTACAATCTCCTATTATATGCTTGTGATTAAGTAGTCTGATCCATCTTGGGCCAAGAATTTTGAACTGTTCTTACACTTACCCAGTTAAATACCAGCCTTAATGACTTGCAACTAATGTTTACATACTGTAGATCTCACTGTGAAGTAGTCTGGAGATATTTGATATGGACTCTATGAGATATCCATCTAGCCAAATCTGATTTAAGGTATCTTTATATAAGAAGAGTAGTCTAATATACAAGTACACAACAGGGAATTCATATCTTAATGGAGACTAACATGCATAATAGAGGAAGTGTATTCCACTGTGTTTTTCTGGCTATATTTTCACTAGTCAATCTTAGTTATGTACAGGAGCATTTCTAAGCCACTGAAACTTCTCTACATTTATAGACATGAACCTTTAATCCTTAGATGATTTTGAATTTGTCTTAGACTCCTCCAAGTATGACACCTAAAAAGTAAATGACTAGACAACAAGTTGACAGCTATTGAATGCTGATCCTCAGGGGAGAAAGACAGTGGATAAGGATTCTGATTTCATGGAATTCTCATGTGCTGGCAAAAGACTGTGTTTTCTCATGAGGAGTCTTGTATTTTCTTGAACATACTAGTCTTGTTGTGTGGTCCTTTCTCTCTTTCCTTCCTAAAGCCAATGGGATGTCAACAGAATGGAAAATTGCTGATCACAGGTGTATACAAATCTTTAGTCCAATGCTTAGGTACATATCTTTTCAGTTTTAATTATTAAGATCTCCTTCCTCTTTTTATGATTCATGATTGTCTTTTCCCCACAGATATGTGAATGTCTGGCTATTCAGACTGGGATACCAGATTGTGAAATCTTTAGTACCCAAGTGAAGGCATTTGATGACTACAAAGACAGAGGATGTTATCCTCTGTTGAAATATTTTGCTGTTAGAAGCATGATGGAAAAGAGTTTTTAGTGAAGTTAAAGCCAAAAGCACACAGGAAGATGTAAAGAACCAAGGAAAAATTTGCATTTAGGATGACAATCAACCACAAGGGGTAAAGTGCAAAAGGTCCTCATATATTTATAGTAAAATGAAATTTAGTACATTTGTAGTATGATACTTAGCATGAGCACAGGTAAAGTATTTTTCATTTCAGGCCCATTTATATTGTAGCTGAGATTCTTCCAAGAATTGTATTTATTTGTTACTTTATTATTATTTTCATAGCTATCACAAAATTATTTGTTTTTCTAACTTTAGTCTTCATAAGGCTGATACTATACTAAATGGGAGATTTTTGTTAGTTTCCTAAAAACTATTTAATAATGAGTTCCTAAATCTATTCAACTGTGAAAAGAGACAAAATCCTGTATTATTTTCATCCATTGCAGGATTAATATAAAACATGTAATGTTTTATAGGGATTTAAAAAGGTATGTTAATTTTAGGATGTAAAACTCTTTCTTTTAGGTTGTTGTTGTTATTGTTTAGTTGCTAAGTCCTGCCTGACTCTTTCCCACCCCATGGACTGTAGCCCACCAGACTCCTCTGCCCATGGAATTTCCCAGGCAAGGATATTGGAGTTAGTTGACATTTTTTCTCCAGAGGATCTTCCCAACTCAGGGATCATCTCTTGCCTTGGCATATGGGTTCTTTACCATTGAGCTACCTGAGAAGCCCCTGATTTATATACATATAAACACAATTTTATCATATAATTTACATTGTCCAAATATTCTGTAGTTGATGAATTTTCATCTATTATCTGTTACCAACTTCTAGTGCTATAACACTAGCTCAAAATCTACATTGACTGACTTAAATATATTGACATAAATTTATGTATAAGTATTTATATAAGGTTTTATTTTAATTTGCATTTTATATTAAATTGCTTTGCTATGTAGTAGCTGCCTATGGTGGCTCTGTGGTAAAGAATCTGCCTGCCAATGTAAGAGATGCAAGAGATGTGGGTTTGATCCCTGAGTTGGGAAGATCTCAGCTTCCCAAGGAAGGAAATGGCAACCCACTCCAATATTCTTGCCTGAAAAATTCCTTGGACAGAGGAGCCTGGCAGGCTACAGTCCATGGAGTTGCAAAGAGTCGGACACAATTGAGTGACTGAGCATATACTTCATTTTAACATGTATATACTAAACAGGAAAGATTCTAGCATCATAGAGCTTATTTTAAGTGGCTTATTGGTATTATGTCATCAACTAATTTTTATTTTGAAATATATTATGCTTGAAATCAGTAAGGGCTTCATTTGTATTTGTAATTGTATATATTGCTTATCTATATGAAATCCAGATGTAGATGTGCTATTGGGAGACTCATGTCATTAGATTTTATTTATTGTATTAAATGAAAGTATTTTCTTTTTATTAAGAGTATGCCAAGAGTAGTCATTTATATTTGCATAGATTTATAGTCATTTATATTTGTCTTTCCTTTTCTCCTTTGCTTTTCACTTCTCTTCTTTTCACAGCTATTTGTAAGACCTTCCCAGACAGCCATTTTGCTTTTTTGCATTTCTTTTCTATGGGAATGGTCTTGATCCCTGTCTCCTGTACAGTGTCACGAACCTCACTCCATAGTTCATCAGGCACTCTGTCTATCAGATCTAGGCCCTTAAATCTATTTCTCACTTCCACTGTATAATCATAAGGGATTTGATTTAGGGCATACCTGAATGGTCTAGTGGTTTTCCCTACTTTCTTCAATTTAAATCTGAATTTGGCAATAAGGAGTTCATGACATGAGCCACAGTCAGCTCCTGGTCTTATTTTTGCTGACTGTATAGAGCTTCTCCATCTTTGGCTGCAAAGAATATAATCAATCTGATTTCGGTGTTGACCATCTGGTGATGTCCATGTATAGAGTCTTCTCTTGTGTTGTTGGAAGAGGGTGTTTGTTATGACCAGTGCATTTTCTTGGAAAAACTCTATTAGTCTTTGCCCTGCTTCATTCCATATTCCAAGGCCAAATTTGCCTGTTACTTCAGGTGTTTCTTGACTTCCTACTTTTGCATTTCAGTCCCCTATAATGAAAAGGACATCTTTTTTTGGGTGTTAGTTCTAAAAGGTCTTGTAGGTCTTCATAGAACCGTTCAACTTCAGCTTCTTCAGCGTTACTGGTTGGGGCATAGACTTGGATTACTGTGATATTGAATGGTTTGCCTTGGAAATGAAGAGATCATTCTGTTGTTTTTGAGATTGCATCCAAGTACTGCATTCCGGACTCTTTTGTTGACCATGATGGCCACTCCATTTCTTCTAGGGATTCCTTCCCGCAGTAGTAGATATAATGGTCATCTGAGTTAAACTCACCCATTCCAGTCCATTTCAGTTCGCTGATTCCTAGAATGTCGACATTCACTCTTGCCATCCCTTGTTTGACCACTTCCAATTTGCCTTGATTCATGGACCTGACATTCCAGGTTCCTATGCAATATTGCTCTTTATAGCATCGGACCTTGCTTCTATCACCAGTCACATCCACAGCTGGGTATTGTTTTTGCTTTGGCTCCACCCCTTCATTCTTTCTGTAGTTATTTCTCCACTGATCTCCAGTAGCATACTGGGCACCTATTGACCTGGGGAGTTTCTCTTTCAGTATACTATCATTTTGCCTTTTCATACTGTTCATGGAGTTCTCAAGGGAAGAATACTGAAGTGGTTTTCCATTCCCTTCTCCAGTGGGCCACATTCTGTCAAATCTCTCCACCATGACCCGCCCGTCTTGGGTTGCCCCACTGGCATGGCTTAGTTTCATTGAGTTAGACAATGCTATGGTCCTAGTGTGATTAGCAAAGAAATAGAGGAAAACAACACAATGGGAAAGACTAGGGATCTCTTCAAGAAAATCAGAGATACCAAAGGAACATTTCATGCAAAGATGGGCTCAATAAAGGACAGAAATGGTATGGACCTAACAGAAGCAGAAGATATTAAGAAGAGATGGCAAGAATACACAGAAGAACTGTACAAAAAAGATCTTCATGACCCAGATAATCACGATGGTGTGATCACTGACCTAGAGCCAGACATCCTAGAATGTGAAGTCAAGTGGGCCTTAGAAAGCATCACTACGAACAAAGCTAGTGGAAGTGATGGAATTCCAGTTGAGCTATTCCAAATCCTGAAAGATGATGCTGTGAAAGTGCTGCACTCAATATGCCAGCAAATTTGGAAAACTCAGCAGTGGCCATAGGACTGGAAAAGGTCAGTTTTCATTCTAATCCCAAAGAAAGGCAATACCAAAGAATGCTCAAATTAATGCACAATTGCACCCATCTCACACGCTAGTAAAGTAATGCTCAAAATTCTCCAAGCCAGGCTTCAGCAATATGTGAACCGTGAACTTCCTGATGTTCAAGCTGGTTTTAGAAAAGGCAGAGGAACCAGAGATCAAATTGCCAACATCTGCTGGATCATGGAAAAAGCAAGAGAGTTGCAGAAAAACATCTATTTCTGCTTTATTGACTATGCCAAAGCCTTTGACTGTGTGGATCACAATAAACTGTGGAAAATTCTTGAAGAGATGGGAATACCAGAATACCTGATCTGCCTCTTGAGAAATTTGTATGCAGGTCAGGAAGCAACAGTTAGAACTGGACATGGAACAACAGACTTGTTCCAAATAGGAAAAGGAGTTCGTCAAGGCTGTATATTGTCACCCTGTTTATTTAACTTATATGCAGAGTACATCATGAGAAACACTGGACTGGAAGAAACACAAGCTGGAATCAAGATTACCAGGAGAAATTTCAATAACCTCAGATATGCAGATGACACCACCCTTATGGCAGAAAGTGAAGAGGAACTCAAAAACCTCTTGATGAAAGTGAGAGTGGAGAGTGAAAAAGTTGGCTTAAAGCCCAACATTCAGAAAACGAAGATCATGGCATTCAGTCCCACCACTTCATGGGAAATAGATGGGGAAACAGTGGCAACAGTGTCAGACTTTATTTTTCTTGGCTCCAAAATCACTGCAGATGGTGACTGCAGCCATGAAATTAAAAGACGCTTACTCCTTGGAAGGAAAGTTAGGACCAACCTAGATAGCACATTCAAAAGCAGAGACATTACTTTGCCAATCAAGGTCCTTCTAGTCAAGGCTATGGTTTTTCCTGTGGTCATGTATGGATGTGAGAGTTGGACTGTGAAGAAGGCTGAGCACCGAAGAATTGATGCTTTTGAACTGTGGTGTTGGAGAAGACTCTTGAGAGTCCCTTGGACTGCAAGGAGATCAAACCAGTCCATTCTGAAGGAGATCAGCCCTGGGATTTCTTTGGAAGGAATGATGCTAAAGCTGAAACTCCAGTACTTTGGCCACCTCATGTGAAGATTTGACTCATTGGAAAAGACTCTGATGCTGGGAGGGATTAGGGGCAGGAGGAGAAGGGGATGACAGAGGTTGAGATGGCTGGACGGCATCCCTGACTCTTTCGACGTGAGTCTGAGTGACCTCCGGGAGTTGGTGATGGACAGGGAGGCCTGGCGTGCTGCAATTCATGGCATCGCAAAGAGTCGGACACAACTGAGCGACTGATCTGATCTGATCTGATCTGATATTTGTCTTAAAAGATAATATTATGTTTTCATTTGCTTATTTAGAAAATATTTTCTTATCTTAATGTTTTATTGATATTTTGATTTTTTTTCCCTGAATACACAATAAATTAAATTCTTAAAAGACTGAAGTTATTCTTTTGCTTTTTGGTCAGTGTCTTAAGAAACTTTTGCTGTGGCATTCTAATCTGTATCTTAGCAATTATATTATCTGGTTCAAAATGGGTGCATTCTCATATGTATTGTGCTTATATGATTCTGTTCTCAAGGTAGGAAATATGAAGTCTGACAAATCAATTTATTTTTAGATAAACATAGAAGCAGATGTTAAAAGTTCATGTTTTCATTCCTTCTCAATACCTTAAATGTCTGTTTAAGAAGTGACTTTTCCCCTGCTTAGAATTTCTTTCTTAATTCCCAACCAGGGAAAAATTTTACTAATCAAGAATGTTTGTCAATATCTGGAGACACTTTTGTTTGTTGGGATGATAAAAGAGTGGATAGTGGATAGAGACCAGCTTCTGCTCCTGCTGCTAAGTCGCTTCAGTTGTGTCCAACTCTGTGCAACCCCAGAGACGGCAGCCCACCAGGCTCCCCCGTCCCTGGAATTCTCCAGGCAAGAACACTGGAGTGGGTTGCCATTTCCTTCTCCGGATAGAGACCAGGGATGCTGCTAAATATTCTATGTTGCACAGAACAACAATTCAATGCAATTCATTGCATTGAATTATTTGGTCAAAATGTCAATCATGGTGAAATTGAGAATCCTTCCTTAAACTGAAATTTAATCTCCAACATTAGAAATATTCTGTTTTTAAAACTTATGATCCTCACAGGCATTTGCTTGCTATACATATATGTTTTCCTAGATAAAGAGGTAAACTGGAAAAAAAAAAAAAAGAGAGAATTGCCAGAATTCTTTCCTGCTGTTATGGGCTCAATTGCATACCCCCAAAATTCACATGTTCAAGTTCTAACTCCCAGTACCTCAGAATGTGACTGTATTTGGAGAAAAGGCCTTTAAGTAGGTAAAGTAAAATGAGGTCATTTGGGCAGGCCCTAATCTAATATGATGGGTGTACTTATAAGAAATGATTAGGACAGAGACCCACACAGAGGTAAAACCAAGTAAAGACACTGGAAGAAGAAACATCTATTAACCAAGGATAGAGGGCATCAGAAGAAACCAACCCTATTGTCACACTGATCTTAGATTTCTTGACTCCAAAAGTGTAAGGAAATAAATTTCTGTTGTTTCAGTGACCCATTTTGTAATAACAGACCTAGAAAATTCATATACCCTCCCTGTAACCAGAACCCCTTGCCACGTGACTTTGAGTGCCATCTCATGACTTGCTTTGGATCAGTTCAGTTCAGTTTAGTTCAGTTGCTCAGTTGTGTCTGACTTTGTGACCCCATGAATTGCAGCATGCCAGGCCTCCCTGTCCATCACCAACTCCTGGAGGTCACTCAGACTCACGTCCATCGAGTCAGTGATGCCATCCAGCCATCTCATCCTCTGTCGTCCCCTTCTCCTCCTGCCCCCAATCCCTCCCAGCATCAGAGTCTTTTCCAATGAGTCAGCTCTTTGCATCAGGTGGCCAAAGTACTGGAGTTTCAGCTTTAGCATCATTCCCTCCAAAGAAATCCCAGGGCTGATCTCCTTCAGAATGGACTGTTTGGATCTCCTTGCAGTCTAAGGGACTCTCAGGAGTCTTCTCCAACACCACAGTTCAAAAGCATAAATTCTTTGGCACTCAGCTTTCTTCACAGTCCAACTCTCACATCCATACATGACCGCAGGAAAAAACCATAGCCTTGACTATGCTTTGGATAATTGCATGTTAATAAGCAGAGATAATAAGCAAGAGACTTGAAAAGGATTGCTGCATGAGGCTTATACTTGTTTGCTGCTCTTGAAAACCCTTTGACCATCTTGATGTGAGCAACTCTGGACTAGTTTGCTGAGAGACACATGGCTCAGCAACACACTCTCATCACCCACCAGTCCATTTCCCCAGTCAATAGTCGTCCCACATCCAGAAATGGAGCCACTTTGATGAACAGAGTATTTTTCAGCATAGTACAGTTCAAATTATTAAGCCATAGAATCTTGAGTTAAATCTTGATTTGGATGGCTTGTTATGATACCCAAAGCTAATTGCCAGGGAATCAATAAAAATGTATAATTACAGGTCAGTTTTCTTAGATTTTAGGGCTTTTTCCTGCAACAAAAGTTAGATCCCTTTTTCAATACTCTAACCAGGAAAAGTCTACCAGTTACAATTGACATCATTGTGATTGGACTTTTTTCTTAGTCCTTTATTATAAATCAGATAATTTTCTTGTGACTATAGGATTCAACACATGTAGGCCAGTAGCCAAAAGCCATTAGACTGTGGATATTATCAAGAGGATAATAGGATGCCTTCAGTACTTAGGTAAGTGCTAAGCTAAACTCCAAAGACTGATTATAACAAAAGATTTTGGAGTACTTTTTTATATAATTTATTATATTGCCCTGTTTGACACAGGGTAGTATATTACACCTATAAATCAGTTGTAGCAAATTATTTAATGATGCATTAACTGTAGAATTCCACATATAGTCCTGTTCTTTAGCCAGTGTTGAGTGCTTTTTCAATAGCTTAATCCATCCCTGAAGTAGTGGGGCACACATAGTCGTCTATCATTGCAGGACACATAGTTTGAAGGCAGTTCTCTTACAGTCTTATTTTTTATAAAAGTAGCCTATCAATAGTAGGTCAGGTACTAAATGAGAACTGACTCTAAATATACACTTACATGTGTATGTAAAAAGTGTGTCCTTAATCCTTTTTAGAACTCATATCTTAGTTTTTATTGACTTTTTCTTTCTTCTTCTCCTGCTCTTTTTCCAGTGTACCTTACAAATAGAAAATCTGGCAAAATAAAACTCAGAGATAAGCTTTAAAAAGATGATGAAAAAATTACATTAAACATCAACATAAGAGATATTTAGATAGGGATAATTAAAATAACTTGGAGAAAACCAATATTGACTTGTCTCTTAAAAATTATTTGTCTCTTAGAAAATGCATGATTAATTTTCAATGATTAATCTGTTGTTTGCATTAATTTAATAAACCAAATAGATTCCACACACATCTCAGGTAGATAGTAAGTAGGAAATGAATTATTGGAGTTTCATTAAGCAAGGAGAACTGAACATGCTTATTTATCCCTACTCCCTTCTGAAATTTAACTAAAATAATGGTAATTAAATATGAAAGTTACTAATCCACAAGGAACCTTCAAAATTAAATCTGGGAGTAGAGTTTTAATTTTGAAAGATGCAATATATATGGATAGTTTTCCTTCAGAGGTTCACCCCAAAACCTTGGAGTTATCTTTACTCTTTCCCTCAAAGCCTATTACAATCCATTAGCAAAGCTTTGTAGCTCAAATTTAAATTATATCTGACTTCTTGCCATACCCATCATGATCCAAAGGACTATTATCTTTCACTTAGATTATTACAATAGCTTTCTAGCTGCTTCCATCCTCATACCCTTATTCCTTCCCATAAATCAACAGAGAATCAAAAACGAAAGTCAGATTATTAATGCCATCTTCTTACAACTCTTCAATATGAAGAATAAACCTTTGAAGGTATTTTCTCTCTCTCTCTGAAACATTCCTCTGTCAGAACTGTTCACTCTTCATTTTTTCTTGTTCAGATTTCTCCTAATCATCTGCACATCAGCACTTTCTCTGTTAAACCAACATAAAATAGCAACCCCTTACCCACTCCAATTCCTTAAAACTTAGTCTGCAGTATTTTTCTCCATACCATTTATCAACATCTGATCTCTATGTCTGATTTTTTATTTTTGTCTATCTTTTCATATTAGAATTTAACATGTATGAATACAAGGAGGTTTTTTTGCTTCTGTAGGTACACTGCTTTATTCCCAGCATATAGAAGAATGCTTGGTATTTCAAAGTAAGGGTGAATATAAGCTTGTTAAAAGAAAAAAAAAATTACCATGGAATATACCATACCTCAGAAGTTCTCTACCACCAAGATCTTTCATTCTGGGAATCTTTACTTCGACCTATTTCCTATTTCTATCTTTTCTATTTTCCAAATTATTCCTTTCAGACCTAAAACTTCTGCCTGCTGTTTAATCTCAGCATTCCAAGTACATCAGTGGATGAATCCTAGTATTCTATCATTTTCCTCATCTCTTTGATATAGTTACCAAGACCCCATAGTTGGCCTTCTTAAAGGTATTGTCATCAATAAAATTAGTACTACATTTCCACATTAACTTCCATCAGGACCCTGTCGATAATTGTGAGACATGAGGAATCATTTTTTGTTTTCTCTCCTTCTATTGTCAAACTGGTAGTTTAACAGTAGTACAAAATTTCACAAAATTTTACCCTTTGGATGTACTATGAATGTTCCTTTCCATATTTCCATATTCAAAATGATATTAGCTCTTTCACAACACTTGAATAAAAACATTTGGTAAAAACAGCACATGTTAGTTTTTAAAACACTGAAAAATTCACTACAAAAAAAATAACAAACTGTGTTTCTCTTTGGGCTGCTTATTTTTAAAATGGTTTCTTTTTTTTTTTGTAAAAAAAAATTTAAAAAAAAGTTTCTGTTTAACAAGTTTTGCTCTCTACTTGATGCCTGATCAAAGGCATTTTTAATTTTTTTTTCAACAATGCCTATATAGTTTAGTGTGCTTCACTTAATGTATTAATTTCCAAAACATTCCTGTTTTGCTAAAGACATTAATTTATGGAAGATTCCTGATGTTGGTACATGAGTTTCACCTAAGTAAAACAGTTATTCCTAATTTCCTGATGTTGAGACAAGTTTAAAAAACAAGCAAGAAGGTAAATAATACAGATAACTAAAAGTAAAGCAACAAGTATTTTCAAAAGCTTCAGTGAAGTACTTGCTTGCATGTGTGTATGCTCAGTCATGCCTGACTCTGAGACCCTGTGAAGTATAGCCTGCCAGACTCCTATGTCCATAAGATTTTCCAGTCAATAATACTGGAATGGGTTGTCATTTCCTCCTCCAGGGGATCTTGAATTAGGGATTGAATCTGCAACTCCTGCAGCTCCTGAATTGCAGGCTGATGCTTTACCACTGAGCCACCTGTGAAGCTGAGAGGGGAACAAAACAACAGCAACAATAACAACTATACTTCATAGATTACAATTAATCCAAACTTCACTGTTACTTGACATAATACAACATTGGTTCTCTTTTGATCTCATCTATTTAGCTCAGTTGGGAAAGAATCCGTCTACAATGCAGGAGACCCCGATTGGATCCCTAAGTTGGGAAGATCTGCTCGAAAAGGGATAGGCCACCCACTCCAGTATTTTGGGGTTTCATTTGTGGCTGTAGATGGTGACTGCAGCCATGAAATTAAAAGACGTTTACTCCTTGGAAGGAAAGTTATGACTAACCTAGATAGCATATTGAAAAGCAGAGACATTACTTTGCCAACAAATGTCCATCTAGTCAAGGCTATGGTTTTTCCAGTGGTCATGTATGGATGTGAGAGTTGGACTGTGAAGAAAGCTGAGCACCAAGGAGTTGATGTTTTTGAACTGTGGTGTTGGAGAAGACTCTTGAGAGTTCTTTGACTGCAAGGAGATCCAACCAGTCCATTCTGAAGGAGATCAGCCCTGGGATTTCTTTGGAAGGAATGATGCTAAAGCTGAAACTCCAGTACTTTGGCCACCTCATGCGAAGAGTTGACTCATTGGAAAAGACTCTGATGCTGGGAGGGATTGGGGGCAGGAGGAGAAGGGGACAACAGAGGATGAGATGGCTGGATGGCATCACTGAATCGATGGACGTGAGTCTCAGTGAACTCTGGGAGTTGGTGATGGACAGGGAGGCCTGGCGTGCTGCAATTCATGGGGTCGCAAAAAGTCGGACAAGACTGAGCGACTGAACTGAAATGAACTGAACTGAACTTTGATGTCAAAATTTATGAAAAGTCTTTTCTTTCTAAGTTAGTACATCTTTTGGCTATACCAACAACTTTTTAAAAATTATTTCTTTTCTCACATATAACCTCTTCTACTAACAGTACTCTTCTGATAATCCAAAAAGATTCAGTGAAAACAAAAAGTGAGAGAAAATGAGCAAGAAAGGGAGGGAGATGGGAAGAGAAAGCTGGCAAGGGTTAGGGGAAATTCTTTCCTAGAATTCTGGGAGTGAGGGTGACCCTTCAGACACTTTGATTTTAAACTTCTAGCTTCCAGAACAATGAGGCAATACATTTCTGTTGATTTAAGACACTCATTTTGTGGTACCTTGTTATAACAGCCCTAAGAAATGAACATAGTCACTATCATCATCATCTTCTGAACAGTTTTATTGCTGAGGATGACTGCCAAGGGTCCTTATTGTAGAGCAATGCTTTTTGAACTGCTTCCAAAAGCTCCCATAGGGAATACTCCTCATGTGTCAGATTTAAGGAATCTCAGTTATTCCAAAATAGCTTGATCTTTTTCACCAGAATATAAAGAAAAGATAATTTGTTCAAGGACATGTAGATGAGGAGCTTTCAAAATTCGCTATTACAGCTGAAATGAGCTGTGGGTCTTTGCTGGGTCTGAGAGTTACAGTGAAAGTTCTGGCTTTGGAAAAGAGGAAAGGAATGCCTCACCTAATTACCGGGATCAAGAAATACTGTCTCAGTGACCCAGTAGACATATTAAGATGAAAAAAAGACTTGCTTATTAAGTCTTGACTATGTTGCTTTTTAATATGGGCAGTCATTGGTCTTGTGTAATGATTATCTTTACTATAAGAGGTAGACATATATTTTGAGCAATCAAAGAAACTTTAACCAGCACATGTGAATCAATAATACAAACCAAAGTACTGAAAAATATCTCCTTTGGTTATCCACATGGAAACACTCAAGTTGTGATTTAACCTCATTTGATTGTAGTGTGGCCCATAAAAATATGGGGCAAGCTTTTAAATGGCACCTATTTAAAATGACATACCAATGAAACATGGCAAAATGAATCTCAGGGGAAGACAACTTAATAAGACTATAAATTTCTCAATATAAATTTAAATGAAATGTCTTACGAGATTGTGAAGGATTGCTGGTTAGCCCCTGGCTATCAGGGAAATGGTGGAATGGTCCCATGAGAACAAGAGCTTCTGAGAAAGAAAGGTTTTCTGTAAAAGGGGGATGCTATGTTGGGAAATTAATCTCAGCTGGAAAACCTGAAAGGGTCGAATTTAATGGGTTTTTGATAACCCTTATGTATATACGTGGTATTACCTAGCTTTGAGGAACATTCTCTTTGTGTAATGGGCTTTGATATAATTTACAACTGCCACTCATTTTTTTGAGTTGTAAGTGGTGTATTTTCCTAACCACCCCAGAACCGACATGCTGTGTGTCAAATCAGAAAATGTTTCATTTCATATTAAAAGAAAATGCTTTCATCAAAAACTATTTCTTTCTAGAGAAATACTTGCAACACACATTTCTGACATACATTTTGGGAAAAATTTCTTTTTTATTATCACAAAAAGTCACTGCAGGCTGTGCTGGGGACTGATTAATGCTTGCCTGGGTGATACTGAAGGTACTCATGTTTCACTGTGCTCTCTAGACAGGCATTAATCGCTTCTAACACACCATGTTGTCATTTCTGCTCCCAAGTTGGAAGCACTTTAAAAAAAAAGAAAAAAGAAATGCTTCAAACATAGGGTAGAAAACATGGTAAGAAAAAAAAAAAAATACAAGTGGGATGTTGAAAGGATTATCATGCTCATTACCCAGTTTCTGTTACCTAATTATTTAAAATACTGCTGAATTATGAGACTGCTAAGCCAACAGAAAAGGAAGAAACTATTTTTCAATCTTTTGTCTGAAAGTAAATAAAATTTAAGTCCAGATTACTATAACTTTGCTGTAACTTTGTGGGAAAAGTAAGACTTACTGTTATAGTTTTCCTTGATTAATAATTTGTAGGGAGGATTTTATAAGTCTTTGGTCTTCATTTATTTGATGTGAATAAATTACCTGGTGATGAGCTTGGACTTTGATTAGAGCATATCAGCCTTTGGCCATACTCCCTATTTAGGGCAAGCTGAAAATCCAGAGGCACTGAGGTATAATTTTTAGGAATTTCTCCTTTGCATTCCCTTCAGTCAGCTGTTAAACTTCCTTCTTTGTACACTGTCAAAATGACTAAATATAATATCTGTAAAAAGAACATGAAAAATAATAATAAATACTGATAGAATGAAATGCTTTGTATGTTTCAGACATTAAAATACACATCTTACAAATATCTACTTACTAGACTCCTCAGAATAATCCTGAAGTGTATTCTAATTTGTTTTTGTTCTGCAGAGTTTCTATAAATTAAGATGTATTCAAATTAGATAAATTTTGTAGAAAACACTAGATAACAAGTAAGAATCAGAATTTAAACCCAGTTATATCTGATTACTTTCACTACACTCTTACCCAATACTTTAAAATATTTTACTGATAGCACCTTGAGTGTTTTATGTCCTTCAGAGTAAAAACAAAGAGCCATAGATATGGGCTTTATAAATATATACATAACAAAATTAAATTACTGATTAAGGTGTTGGGATGACAAGAAAGTATTTCAAATGCATACTATTTTAGTCAGTAGGGCCATAAATTCTTAAGACAAAAAAAATCATTCTTAATAGAAAATAAGAAGCATTGGCATATAAAAGGTGATTTCAACTAGATTGCTACAATTGTGTCCTGTAATCAAATCTATGCTTCAAATATTCCTTAAATATCCTACAAAAATGTAGTAAAGATTGCTTGTTACTACAAAGTAAATAGATAAGTAAACAAAAGTTTGAGCATAAAATGTAACAGGATTAACTTGCTGGTTACAGTTACCATTTATCTTTATTGTTTTCCTAAGCCAGTATTACAAAGGATATTTTTCTTAAGTGGTAGAACATCATATGGTTGGTCATGTCCAGGCTTAGAGTAAATGACATTTGTAAAGTATAATGAGAGAGAAAGAGAAGAAAACAAAGAGCAAGAGAGATTAATGCTTCAGCTCAGTTCAGTCACTCAGTCCTGTCCGACTCTTTGCAACCCCATGAATTGCAGCACGCCAAGCCTCTCTGTCCATCAACTCCCGGAGTTTACTCAGACTCATGTCCATCAAGTCGGTGATGCCATCCAGCCATCTCAATCCTCTGTCATCCCCTTCTCCTCCTGCCCCAATCCCTCCCAGCATCAGAGTCTTTTCCAATGAGGAAAGAGTCTTTTCAAAATCTTTTCATGAGGCGGCCAAAGTATTGGAGTTTCAGCTTTAGCATCAGTCCTTCCAATGAACACACAGGACTCATCTCCTTTAGAATGGACTGGTTGGATCTCCGTGCAGTCCAAGGGACTCTCAAGTGTCTTCAACACCACAGTTCAAAAGCATCAATTCTTCGGCACTCAGCTTTCTTCACAGTCCAACTCTCACATCCATACGTGACCACTGGAAAAACCATAGCCTTGACTAGATGGACCTTTGTTGACAAAGTAATGGCTCTGCTTTTTAATATACTGTCTAGGTTGGTCATAACTTTCCTTCCAAGGAGTAAGCATCTTTTAATTTCATGGCTGCATTCACCATCTGCAGTTATTTTGGAGGTCAACAAAAAAAAGTCTGACACTGTTTGCACTGTTTCCCCATATATTTGCCATGAAGTGCTGGGACCAGATGCCATGATCTTAGTTTTCTGAGTGTTGAGCTTTAAGCCAATTTTTTCACTCTCCACCTTCACTTTCATCAAGAGGCTCTTTAGTTCCTCTTCACTTTCTGCCATAAGGGTGATATCATCTGCATATCTGAGGTTATTGATATTACTCCCTGCAATCTTATTCCACTTTGTGCTTCTTCCATCCCAGCGTTTCTCATGATGTACTCTGCATATAAGTTAAATAAGCAGGGTGATAATATACAGCCTTGAAGTACTCCTTTTCCTATTTGGAACCAATCTGTTGTTCCATGTCTGTTTCTAACTGTTGCTTCCAGACCTGCATACAAATTTCTCAAGAGGCAGATCAGGTGGTCTGGTATGCCCATCTCTTTCAGAATTTTCCACAGTTTATTGTGATCCACACAGTCAAAGGCTTTGGCATAGTCAAGCAGGAATAGAGGTTTTTCTGGAACTCTCTTGCTTTTTTGATGATCCAGTGGATGTTGGCAATTTAATCTCTGGTTCCTCTGCCTTTTCTAAAACCAGCTTGAACATCAGGAAGTTCACGGTTCACGTATTGCTTAAGCCTGGCTTGAGAATTTTGAGCATGACTTTACTAGCATGTGAGATGAGTGCAATTGTGCGGTAGTTTGAACATTTTTGACATTGCCTTTCTTTGGGGTTGGAATGAAAACTGACCTTTTCCAGTCCTGTGGCCACTGCTGAGTTATCCAAATTTGCTGGCATATTGAGTACAGCACTTTCACAGCATCATCTTTCAGGATTTGAAATAGCTCAGCTGGAATTCCATCACCTCCACTAGCTTTGTTCATCGTGATGCTTTCTAAGGCCCACTTGACTTCACATTCCAGGATGTCTAGCTCTACGTGAGTGATCACACCATCGAGATGATCTTGGTTATGAAGATCTTTTTTGTGCAATTCTGTGTATTTTTGCCACCTCTTCTTAATATCTTCTGCTTCTGTTAGGTCCATATGATTTCTGTCCTTTATCAAGCCCATCTTTGCATGAAATGTTCCCTTGGTATCTCTAATTTTCTTGAAGAGATGTCTAGGCTTTCCCATTCTGTTTTTTTCTCTATTGCCTTGCATTGATCGCTGAGGAGGGCTTTCTCATCTCTCCTTGCTATTCTTTGGAACTCTGCATTCAGATGTTTATATCTTTCCTTTTCTCCTTTGCTTTTTGCTTCTCTTCTTTTCACAGCTATTTGTAAGGCCTCCCCAGACAGCCATTTTGCTTTTTTGCATTTGTTTTCCATGGGGATGGTCTTAATCCCTGTCTCCTGTACGCTGTCATGAACCTCCATCCATAGATCATCAGGCATTCTATCTATCAGATCTAGGCCCTTAAATCTATTTCTCACTTCCATTGTTTATTCGTAAGGGATTTGATTTAGGTCATACCTGAATTGTGTAGTGGTTTTCCCCACTTTCTTCAATTTAAGTCTGAATTTGGCAATACGTAGTTCATGATCTGAGCCACAGTCAGCTTCTGGTCTTGTTTTGGCTGACTGTATAGAACTTCTCCATCTTTGGCTGCAAAGAATATAATCAATCTAATTTCAGTGTTGACCACCTGGTGATGTCCATGTGTAGAGTCTTCTCTTGTGTTGTTGGAAGAGGGTGTTTGCTATGACCAGTGCATTCTCTTGGCACAACTCTTTTAGCCTTTGCCCTGCTTCATTCCATATTCCAAGGCCAAATTTACCTATTACCCCAGGTGTTTCTTGACTTTCTACTTTTGCATTCAAGTCCCCTATAATGAAAAGGACATCTTTTTTGGGTGTTAGTTCTAAAAGGTCTTGTAGGTCTTCATAGAACCGTTCAACTTCAGCTTCTTCAGCATTACTGGTTGGAGTATAGACTTGGATTACTGTGATATTGAATGATTTGCCTTGGAAACGAACAGAGATCATTCTGTCGTTTTTGAGATTGCATCTAAGTACTGCCTTTCAGTCTTTTGTTGATCATGATGGCTATTCCATTTCTTCTAAGGGATTCCTGCCCACAGTAGTAGATATAATGGTCATCTGAGTTAAATTCACCCATTCCAGTCCATTTTAGTTCCCTGATTCCTAGAATATCGATATTCACTCTTGCCATCTCTTGTTTGACCACTTCCAATTTGCCTTAATTCATGGACCTAGCATTCCAGGTTCCTATGCAATATTGCTCTTTACAGTATCAGATCTTGGTTCTATCACCAGCCACATCCACAACTGGGTATTGTTTTTGCTTTGCCTCTGTTCCTTCATTCTTTCTGGAGTTATTTCTCCACTGATCTCCAGTAGCATATTGGGCACCTACCAACCTGGGGAGTTCCTCTGTCAGTATCCTATCATTTTGCCTTTTCATACTGTTCATGGGGTTCTCAAGGCAAGAATACTGAAGTGGTTTGCCATTCCCTTCTCCAATGGACTGCATTCTGTCAGACCTCTCCACCATGACCCGCCCATCTTGGGTGGCCCCACGTGGCATGACTTAGTTTCATTGAGTTAAACAAGGCTGTAGTCCATGTGATCAGATTGACTAGTTTTCTGTGATTATGGTTTTAGTGTGTCTGCCCTCTGATGCTCTCTCACAGCAGCTGCTGTCTTACTTGGGTTTCTCTTACCTTGGACGTGGGGTATCTCTTCACAGCTGCTCCAGCAAAATGCTACCTTTATCCAAAAGACTATTCAAAATATTGTAATAAAGTAATCACTACTCTTATAACTTATTCTAACCTATAGCATGTTAAATATATTTCAATTATTCCCAATTTACCTTGAAGTTGATTTGTTATGAAGAAATTTTTAGTTTATAATGATTATATTACAATGAATATAAGTAATAATTATATATATTTAATAATTATGTGTGTGTGTATATATATATATATATATATATATATATATATATATAATGATGGTAGGAACTCTTTGGAAACAGCAAGAGTTTATGGGCAGTGGATATTGTTCTCTCCTCTTTCAGAAAATAAGACTTGCCTGCAGAAAATTTAAATGCAGTAATAACAGCAAATAAAGGATGCCCTGTTTTTCTCTGTTACCATATAGCAATTCTAAATAATTCTAATGACAAAATATTTCTAATATACATTTTAACTTGATATTCCACTGATTTTACTAACTGAAGATTTATGAACAACAAATAGTTAATGCTAGCTTATTTAGAGCATTGTCTAATTGAGAAAATGTCACAGTTAACATGGTTATTTTACATCTGTTTATTCTTATATTTTCAAAAATTGTTTACTATATGCCTGTAAATACAGACCTTAGGAATTCACAGATAAACATGATATAACTTCTTTCCCAAAGGAACCCAGCAGCAGGAATGCTGGGTAGATACCTTTAAATATTACAAGTGAAATAAAATTAATATTGTTCATGTTGTATCCTAAACTTCCAGGTGTTCATATCATAAAAACATCATCAAATACTAATGTATTTTTAATATGCATTTTTAGACTTCAATAAAAAGTTTGTTGAAAAGTTAAGTTTAATTGAGTATATATGGAACCAACTTGTTAAATCATTACTGAAAAATTTTACTCATAAGTTTTCAATTATATATTTTTAATTAAAAATTTTAGTTTTTAAGGCAGTTTCAGGTCCATAGCAAAACTGAGCAGAAATTACCAAGTTCCCACATATTCCCTGTTTGTAAACATACACAACCTCCTCCACTCTGGGCACCCTCATTACAGTGGTAATGTTTGTTGCAATTGATGAACCTGTGCTAATGCATCTTTATCACTCAAAGTTCATATTTTACATTAGGGTTCACTTTGGTATAGGGTACTCTGTGGGTTTGGGAAAATGTATAATGACATGTATCCATCATTATAATATCATGCAGAATTTTCACTGCCCTAAAAACCTATGTGCTCTACCTCTTTATTCCTCCCTCCCCCTTTAGCCCTGGTTATAGATTTATTTATTTACATTATATACAGTTCTCATTTAAGGCCCATTAGCATTCAGAAAAATAAAGAAAATGGAAGAATTAGTAGCATTTGACAGTGGTTCCTGGGGTTCCTGGGTCCACCCTCAGAGATTAATATATAGCAGGTGTTATTATATCCCAGGAATGTCTTTTTAACAACATCCCAAGTGCTGCTGGTTTTGCTGGTCTTAACCCTGCTCCTATTTGCTATTCACCCACTGTACAGTAGCAGCTTCAGCTTCCCCAGAGAGACTGTTAGTAATGTAGAAGCCCAGACCCACTGAATCCAAATTTAACAAGACTCCCAGATGATGTGTGATGATGTGAGAGTTGGACCCTGAAGAAGAATGAGCACCAAAGAATTGATGTTTTCAAACTATGGTGTTTAAGAAGATTCTTGACAGTCCCTTGGACTGCAAGAAGATCAAACCAGTCAATCATAAAGGGAATCAACCCTGAACATTCATTGGAAGGACTGATGCTGAATCTCCAAATCTTTAGCCACCTGATGCAAAGAACTGACTCATTAGAAAAGATCCTGATGCTGAGAAAGATTGAAGGCAGGAAGAGAAGGGGATGACAGAGGATGAGATGGTTTGATGGCATCACCGACTCGATGGACATGAGTTTGAGTAAGCTCCGGGAGTTGGTGAAGGACAGGAAAACCTGGCTTTCTGCAATCCATGGGGTCACAAAGAGTTGGACACAACTGAGCTACTGAATTGAACTAATGCTGAAGCTCCAGTGCTTTGGCCAGCTGATGTGAAGAGCCGACTTATTGGAAAAGACCCTGATGCTGGCAATGATAGAAGGCAGAAGGAGGAGGGAATGACAGAGGAAGAGATGGTTGGATGGCATCACCGACTCAATGGACATGAGTTTGAGTAAGCCACAAGAGTTGGTGATGGACAGGGAAGCCTGGCATGTTGCAGTCCATGGGGTTGCAAAGAGTCAGACGTGACTGAGCAACTAAATGCCACCGCCACCCAGATGATGTATATGTAGAATACAGTTTGAGAGCATAGGAATACAGAAATGTTCTTTGAAAAAGTTGCAAATATATAATATAACAGAATTAACTCTAGAGACCTACTGTATTCTTGCGTGCACGCTTTGTCACTTCAATCATGTCCAACTCTTTGCAACACTATGGACTATAGCTTGCTGGGCTCTTCTCTCCATGGAATTTTCCAGGCAAGAATACTGGAATGTCATGCCCTCCTTCAGGGAAATCTTCCTGACCCAGGGATTAAACCCAAGTCTCTTATTTCTCCTGAATTGTCAGGTAAATTCTTTACCACTAATGTGACCTAGGAAGCAGACCATACTCTTAATATACTCTAAAATTTAGTGTACAGTAACACGAAAGAGGAGTTAAAAAAATTGGAATCATTTACTCTATATGACACTGTAAAATACACACATATAGATAAAAAAGATAATAGGAATTATTAAAAGCACTGAATACAGATAGGATTATTATTATACAGCAGCTGAATAATATTGATTATTGAATTATATGAACTATTGATATCATGTTTTGTTTATATGTTATCTTTATTTCTAATTTGAAGATTACAATCTCAGTTTGAATGATACTAAGAATCAATATTAAGTACACGAGCAATAACAGAAAAATAGTCTCTTAGAGAAGTAACCCTATAGGATCCAAATTCTGCTGAAGGATAAGCCCTGTGTTTACTAAATCTGTCGGGAAAATCCAGGATAACCTCTCATACTGTCATTCAATATAAAACAAACCTTTTTCTATTTCCTTCTTTTCCCATGATTCTTACTGTTCTAATGGGGTCATTTCTAACTTGACAATTCAGGTGCCTCATTTCTGCTGAGCATATTTTCTACTGTGTCACCAAAGTGGTAATTTGTCTCTCCTTGTCCATTATCACGGGGTATGAAACATTTAATAATTGACACTTTACATGGTCTGTATTAAATCATTTTGTCAGCAGTCTTTCATTTATTGGGCTACACACAATCATAGCTCTCGGTTTCCATGGTTTGAAAAGAAGCAAATCTATATTGTCATGAGAAACATCACCTTCTTCAATGGTGGAAGTGTCAAATAGTCATCATGTTTGTTCTCTAGTGAGTTTCAAATAACTTGAGAAAAAGGACAACAGCTGAAAAAGCTCAGACGCATTTCTACAAATCATAATCAGTATGGAAAAGGAAAGTACTGTGATTAGAGTGGAAATAGCTCTTTAGGAAAAATAGAAAAATAAAGCATTCTCTTTTTTATGGTGTTTAGTAAGGCTTTGTCTCTGAACTTACTTCTCATCTATAAAAATGAACAGATTGTACCAGATCAGCATTAACTCACATTACCTAATTCTATGTGAATGACTCATGTTACCTCTTGGAGAATAAAAAACCTTCTGAAAACTATTTTATAAATTATATATCAGCATTTAAAGCTAAATGTGAATATTGAACGCCTCTTACTTTATTTAACCTGAAAGAATGAGCACAGTGATGGGATTTAAAACATTGTGTGCCCTAATAGCATACGGATGTCTGAGTTAGTGGAATTTTCAATGTCCTTTTGATCCCACCACAGTGGTAAACCAGCACCCCACCCCCAACACACACACACACATGAATTTCTGCTGTAATTTTCTGATGTACAGGTCATATTAGCACAAAGAGCAGTTAGCTAAAATCTGGAAACAAGATCAGTGAGTCATGTGGAGGAAACAGAGATGAAGGATACTTCAGGATACAAAAAAGAAATTAGATAGAGGCTCATGCTTCCCACTGAGACAGTTATGTTCATATACTGAAGTGAGGGATTAAAACCTGTCTTTATAAATACTGTTAAAAAAAATTCCAAAGTGTGTCAGTGTCAAATGAAATTTTTTTTAATCCACAGTGTTTATATTACACAGAGTGTGCCATAGATCATGGTCCCTGAAATGAGTGATTACTCATTAAAAACTGGTATATTCCAGTTGCTGCATAAGACAATCACCATTAAATAATTTATTTAAGTAAAATTAGAGATTAAAAAGTAATCATTGCTAAAAATTTAACACACTCCTTTGTAAGTATATTTGTAATAAACTATTAGTTATGTTTATATATGATCTGTAAAAATGTTTTTCTTATGAATGAGAGACAGCTATACATTATAGTTAGATGTTACAGATACAAAAACTGCATTTCTGCTCAGTCAATAGTATATTCCCACACAATCTCCACTGAATCACCTTAGAAACAATAGCACCTGTGTTTACCTCTGATATTTTCTTAAGGCGTTTACCTCTTAATATTTTCTAAAAAGGAAAATTTACTCTTTTCTGTTTATTGTTTCCAATAATTTATGTTTTAAGAAGGAAATTAAAATTGTATTTGTGACCTTAAGTTATTGTGAAAAATGTCACCTAAAATAGGCCTAAGACACAATTATTTCATTTAACCTAATATGAATTCTATATATCTGTGTCTCTTTTGCTGTCTCCCATACAGAGTTATCATTTCCATCTTTCTAAATTCCATATATATGCATTATTATTCTGTATTGGTGTTTTTCTTTCTGGCTTACTTCACTCTGTATAATCTGCTCCAGTTTCATCTACCTCATTAGAACTGATTCAAATGAATTCACTAGTTTAATACAATTCTGCCCTAAAGCAGAGAAACTAAGACACTTTATGCAAAACAATAGATTATTTTTACTATTAATGTAAAAATAATTTTATATTACTTTCCAACTGAGAATTTTCCTGTTCAACTTTAACTCTGCCATTGTAGAGGACATTGATATATAATATTGTGAATATTTCCTGAAGTCTTATTTGTGATGACATACAATTTTTAATTCATTGGTTTAAGGCAACATAAAATTAGATGTTAATGCTCTATTGGGAGTTTTTCTGTTGCTGAATAGTATTATGGTAAATACTTCATATCCTGATGACTGACAAAAATTTTAAAACTACCCAAGTTATTTATATATATATATGTAATTCTAGTATATATGTAATTCTAGTAATATGTAAGGTTTGGTTGATATTTTACAATGGATCAGAGATCATTTTAAACTGGTTAGCCATGATTCAACAGGGAGTTACACTAATTTTTAGAACTGCAAAAGTTCTTTTGCATTTATTTTCTAGTAAGATAAATGAGACAATGAAGAAGAAAAATAGACATTCCTGTTGAAATTAAATTAATGTTTCTTTTTCATTATATAATCATGAATATTTATTGTAGAAAGGTAAAAAATAAGATAAAGTATGAAAAATAAAGTTAAACTAACCCACAACTGTGAGACCCACAAATAACGTGTAAATCTTTCTTTTTTTTTTTTGGTAATTGCTTTAATTTTAGGTGTTTTTAATCAAGCAAGTAATACATAAGTAAATGTTCCATAAAAGAAATTCAAATATTACTACAAAAGGCATATAAATCCTCACACAATGAAAAAAACACTTTCTAAAAAACAGCTCTATTTCTTAAAAGTTTATTTTTCCTTTCAAATATATTCCTTTATTTTAATACATGGACTATATAAAAGAATATATGACTCATTAAAGAGATAATTGTTGATTGTGATATAGGCAAAGTCATCAAATTGACCTTTCTGATTTCATTCCTTATGTCTTCTTTAAAAATCCTTTCTCAGTCCAACATGAAGTTATTCTTCATTTTCTTTCCCAGTTCACAATTCTTCATGGTTAGCTCTTTAACACATCTGGAGTTATATTTTTATATAAGTTAAAATAGGGTTTCAATTTTTATTTTCATTGATGTACTATGCCAGATTTTACAAAATTATTTTAAAAATCCATAATGTCAACCTATATTTCTTGTAAACAACTAATATTGCATATGTATAAATCTCTTTCTTTTCCATTTATTTTGTTTATTCTACTTTTATAAGTAGCACACTATTTTAATTATCAAGAATTTTCAATGTTTTCTTAATACTCTTCAGGAACATTTCTTAAAATGTAATATCCTTTCATAAACTTTCCTAGATATTTTTGAATCTTTATTTTTCTGTATACATTTTAGAATCAGTTTGCTCAATTTCAAAAATAAAATCTGGCTTGGGTTTTAATTTGAACTGCAGAAGTGATATAGATTAATTTGAAGAATATAGACCTGTTTATAACACGTAATTATTTCTCCCCTAAACATGGAATCCTTATTTATTTGGAACTCCCTTTATATATAAAGATGCTTAAAATCTGTCTGTGATAGGCTAAATAGTGACCTTCATGATGTTCACTTTTTAACTTCTGAAATCTGTGAGTGTTATTTTTGTGGATGAGAAAATTATCCTGGATTATCTAGGTCGACCCTAAAAGTATCTGCAAGTTTTCTTAAGAGAGAAATGCAGAGGAATATTTAACACAGAAGAGAAGGTGGCAGTGACCCTGTAGGCTGAAACTTGGAATGGTGCTGTACAAGTCAAGGCATGCCAACAGCCACATGAAGCTGGAATACTCAAGGAATGTATCCTCCACTTAAACCTGGGGAGGGAACATGGTCTTGATGATGCCTTGATTCCCACTGGGTGAAACTGACTTTGGACTTCTGACCT
This sequence comes from Bos mutus, assembly GCF_027580195.1. Taxonomy (NCBI): domain Eukaryota; kingdom Metazoa; phylum Chordata; class Mammalia; order Artiodactyla; family Bovidae; genus Bos; species Bos mutus. Next base: position 80,299,294 of record NC_091622.1, on the reverse strand, counting down.
CTCCAAAATGTCAGAATAAATGTACGTTCTTCTAAGTCATCATTTTTTAGAAATTTGTTAAAATAGCCAATGTTATGTGGATTTTGGGCAGGTTCATGCCTAAATTCATTATAATTTTGTTTTTTTGTTTTTTGCAGTTGCAAATAATATAGACCTGCTACTATATTTTTAATTATCTTTTTAAAGTGATAAAAGCATTCTTGATTCATATATCTTCATCTAATGTCCATCAAAAATATTAATTTTCTCATTGATCTCTAAGGCTTTCTATGTAAATGATCATTTTATGAGAGTTTCTTATCTATTTCTTATGTATCTCTTTTCTTTTTCATTTGTTTGTATCAATCAGGATTTTTATGTTTAATAATAGTAGTGATTCTGATCTTCCTTGTCTTCTCAATATTAAAGGAAGTACCTGTATCTCTGTTAAACATGCTATTTTGCCTGGATTTATTTTTATATGGATTTTTTGAAGTTAAGGAACTGCCTTCTGTGACAGTTTATAGAGATTAGCTTCATTAGACTGGAACTGTGTTCCCCAGAATGCATATTTTCTCTATAGCTCCAAGTTAAGGTTCCCTGAAGGAGGAATTTGCTCAGAATTTAGAAGTTGTTAAGTGAAGCAGTAGCTGTTACTCTATGAAAGTCAGTGCTATGAAAGTAGAGAAAGGAAACAGAAGTGCTGATAGTTTCCAGAATGTCCTCACTTATCTGCTTCACATTCCTCTCTCCTTCCTGACTGCTGACTGCATAAACCTTGAGGTTTATTACCTGATTCTCAGTGGTGGATCCACATGTTAGCTTCCCATAGACCAGCTATGAACCTTTGATTCTCTTATTTGGGTGCACTTGGCTGAGATTCTGGATTCACTGTGTTAGCTCAGCTGGCTAGAAAATTGACTGTCCTTCATCAACAACTTGACCTGTGTTAATCAAAAATCTGGGGGCTGGGGGCTGGCTGGTCTAAAAGGCCACAACCAGGACAACTCCGTTCTACTCATATGTTCTTTAATCTATAGAATGCTAGATTGGGGCTTCCCAGGTAGTGCTAGTGGTAAAGAATCCGCTTGTCAATCCAGGAGACAGGAAACATGGGTTTAATCCCTGTGTTGGGAAGATCCCCTGGGGGGAGGGCACGGCAATGTACTCCAGATTCTTGCCTGGAAAATCCCATGAACAGAGAAGCCTGGCGGGCTACAGTCTATAGGGTCTCGAAGAGTCAGACAAGACTAAAGCAACTTAGCATAGGACATGCTAGATTGAGCATTTTATCATGGTAATGTTGGGGCTCAAGAGAAAAGTAGCCCAGGCATGTTCTTATTATCTTCCTTTGCAGATGATCTAGAGGAAGTATAAAAGTGCAAGTACCCTTCCAAGCCTTTTTATGCATCAAGTCTTCTAACATTTTATTCACTGAAGATAGTAACAGATAGCCACAACCAAAGGGGAAGGGAATCATGTGTTATCAGGGAAGGAAAGCATATATAAAGGGAGATAATTAACTGAGTTCATTAATGATATCAATTTACCACAAAGAGGTGATGAAATGTACCAGATGCCTTAAAGGTCAAAGTTAAAAGGTGATACAACAGACAACAATATTTGTAACACACAAAATCAACAAAGGATTGATATTCCAAATGTATAGTAAGTGTTTATTAACTATAAAGAATACCCAATAGAAAAATGAGTAAGTAAAAAAAATAATAAATTAATACAGCATAAACCAAAATACCAAATAAGCAAACGAAAGAGATGTTAAGCTTCATTGTTAGTAAACATTAAAGAAAAACCCAGAAAAATGAAATACCATTCTATACATATATAAGCAAGAGCAAAATGTTAAGTCTGATAATAATTATAGGTAGGGATGTGCAGCAGTGGGAAGCTCCAAGCACTATTGGTGGAAATAGATGTTAGTACAGACATTCTGGAGATAATGTAAAAGATATGTAGGGAGCTACTTTTGTACATACACAACTGAATCAAGAAATTCCACTGTTCCACCTCTATGCAAATATGCCAGTGAAGATCTCTTACAGGAATATAGAGATTTGTATATGAATATTTATCATTGAATTTTTATTATTGCAAATATCTGTAAAGAAAACACATTCCCTTAAATGAAGAATGAAAAATAACATATTACATATTTAGAATTTGAGGAATGATATATATTCATATACAACAAACATCATATCATATCATATCAGTCGCTCAGTCGTGTCCAACTCTTTGAGACCCCATGAATCACAGCATGCCAGGCCTCCCTGTCCATCACCAACTCCCAGAGTTCACTCAGACTCACGTCCATCGAGTCAGTGATGCCATCCAACTATCTCACCCTCTGTCATCCCCTTCTCCTCCTGACCCCAATCCCTCCCAGCATCAGGGTCTTTTCCAATGAATCAACTCTTCGCATGAGGTGGCCAAAGTACTGGAGTTTCAGCTCTAGCATCATTCCTTCCAAAGAAACCCCAGGGCTGATCTCCTTTAGAATGGACTGGTTGGATCTCCTTGCAGTCCAAGGGACTCTCAAGAGTCTTCTCCAACACCACAGTTCAAAAGCATCAATTCTTCGGCGCTCAGCCATCTTCACAGTCCAACTCTCACATCCATACATGACCACAGGAAAAACCATAGCCTTAACTAGATGAATTTTTGTTGGCAAAGTAATGTCTCTGCTTTTGAATATGCTATCTAGGTTGGTCATAACTTTCCTTCCAAGGAGTAAGCGTCTTTTAATTTCATGGCTGCAGTCACCATCTGCAGTGATTTTGGAGCCCAGAAAAATAAAGTCTGACACTGTTTCCACTGTTTCCCCATCTATTTCCCATCAAGTGGTGGGACCGGATGCCATGATCTTCGTTTTTTGAATGTTGAGCTTTAAGCCAACTTTTTCACTCTCCACTTTCACTTTCATCAAGAGGTTTTTGAATTCCTCTTCACTTTCTGCCATAGGGTGGTGTCATCTGTATATCTGAGGTTATTGATATTTCTCCCGGCAATCTTGATTCCATCTTATGCTTGTTCCAGTCCAGTGTTTCTCATGATGTACTCTGCATATAAGTTAAATAAACAGGGTGATAATATACAGCCTTGACGAACTCCTTTTCCTATTTGGAACCAGTCTGTTGGTCCATGTCCAGTTCTACTGTTGCTTCCTGACCTGCATACAAATTTCTCAAGAGACAGATCAGGTGGTCTGGCATTCCCATCTCTTTCAGAATTTTCCACAGTTTATTGTGATCCACACAATCAAAGGCTTTGGCGTAGTCAATAAAGCAGAAATAGATGTTTTTCTGCAACTCTCTTGCTTTTTCTATGATCCAGCGGATGTTGGCAATTTGATCTCTGGTTCCTCTGCCTTTTCTAAAACCAGCTTGAACATCAGGAAGTTCACAGTTCACATATTGCTGAAGCCTGGCTTGGAGAATTTTGAGCATTACTTTACTAGCGTGTGAGATGAGTGCAATTGTGTGGTAGTTTGAGCATTCTTTGGTATTGCCTTTCTTTTGGATTGGAATGAAAACTGACCTTTTCCAGTCCTGTGGCCACTGCTGAGTTTTCCAAATTTGCTGGCATATTGAGTGCAGTACTTTCACAGCATCATCTTTCAGGATTTGGAATAGCTCAACTGGAATTCCATCACCTCCACTAGCTTTGTTCGTAGTGATGCTTTTTAAGGCCCACTTGACTTCACATTCTAGGATGTCTGGCTCTAGGTCAGTGATCACACCATCGTGATTTTCTGGGTCGTGAAGATCTTTTTTGTACAGTTCTTCTGTGTATTCTTGCCATCTCTTCTTAATATCTTCTGCTTCTGTTAGGTCCATACCATTTTTGTCCTTTATCGAGCTCATCTTTGCCTGAAATGTTCCTTTGGTATCTCTGATTTTCTTGAAGAGATCCCTGGTCTTTCGCATTCTGTTGTTTTCCTCTATTTCTTTGCATTGATCATTAAAGAAGGCTTTCTTATCTCTTCTTGCTATTCTTTGGAACTCTGCATTCAGATGTTTATATCTTTCCTTTTCTCCTTTGCTTTTCGCTTCTCTTCTTTTCACAGCTAAAACACACATGTATATATAAAACAACTGAAAATGAACACATCTTAAATCATATCTTTCAGTATGTGAATGAGAGGAAAATGAATAAATAGCATTGTGTGTGTGTGTGTAAATAAACTACATAAAAGTGAATGCCTTTTGAGGGGGAAATGGATGAAACATGGATTTAGCATTCATTTAAAATGTAATTAAATTAGATATGCACATGCATATGTACACAGACACACACAAATACCCGTGCCCAAGAAAGGCTGAAGTAAACGTGCCAAAATTCCAGGTTATGCTCAATCTTAAGTTACATATCCAGTTTCAAAGGACAGTGCTCATGGGAGCCAACCTCCAAGATGGTCACAATGAGCCTTACCCCTTGGTATTCATTCACATGTATGGTCTCCTTTTATATTGAATAGGCCTGACCTGTGTTACCATTTGGATAGTGTGGTATTCAAAGATACTCTGTGACATCTGAGAGTAAGTGATTTATTACACATCCTATGTCCAGTTATAGAAAACAGTGTTAGCTATTGCTGTATAACAAATTATCTCAAAATTTAGTAGCTTAAAACAACAATAAGCATTTATTATCTTATGGTTTCTGTGGACCATAAATTTGGTAGTAGCATAATGGGATAGTTCTGGTTTGGGGTGTACCATGAAATTGAAGTCAAAATGTCAGATAAAACTGCAGTCACCTGAAGACTTGACTGGGACAGGAGGATCAGCTTTCATGACAGCTCATTCAGTTTGTGTCATTAATGCCAATGCAGGAGACAAAAGAGAAACAGGTTTGATCCCTGTGTCAGGAAGATTCCCTGGAGAAGGAAATGGAAGTCTACTCCAGTATTCTTGCCTGGAGAATCCCATGGACAGAGGAGCCTGTCGGGAGTATACTGGAGTATATAGAGTCTCAAAGAGTCATACACTACTGAGCGACTGAGCATACACAAAGCACAGTGCTGGCTGTTAGCACAAAGCCTCAGTTTCTTATCACATGAACCTTTCTATAGGGCTGCTCATGTCTTTAAGATGTGACTCTGGTTTCCTGAAGAATGAGAAATACAAGAGAAAACAAGTCACAGATCTCAGTGTCTTTAATGACTTAAGCTCAGAAGTCTAGTACCATACCCCAGTGTCCTATAGGTTACTAAGGTTACCGCTATTGCTCAGTCCTGTCTGACTTTTTGTGACCCCATGGACTGTAGCTCACCAGGGTCCTCTGTCCATGGAATTCTCCAGGAAGAATACTGATGTGGGTAGCCATTCCCTTCTCCAGGAGATATTCCAGACCCAGGGATCAAACCCAAGTCTCCACATTACAGGCAGATAGTTTACCATTTGAGCCACTAGGGAAGCCCTGTTTAATTGGTATAAGGAATTACAGAATGGCATCACTAACAGGACCTAAGGCTGATTGGCAACAATGTATCCTTGGGTCTATTTCTAGATTCTTTATTCCATTGAAGCCCTAGACTACTTGCACTAATGCATTACTATATTAATGAACATGAACTAAAAATATGCATTCCTATGTGGTAGGGCAAATATTCTTACATTTCTTTTCTGTTATTGTTGATTAGTCACTAAGTCATGTCCAACTCTTTGTGACCTAATGGACTGCAACACGCTGGGCTCCCCTATCATTCCTTACCTCAAATCCATATTCATTGAGTCAATGAAGCTATTTAACCATCTCATCCTCTGCTGCTCCTTCTCCTTTTGCCTTCAATCTTTCCCAACATCAAGGTCTTTTCCAATGAGTCAGTTCTTCCCATCAGGTGGCCAAAGTTTTGGAACCTAAGCATCAGTCCTTCCAATGAATATTCAGGGTTGGTTCCCTTTAGAATTGACTGGCTTGATCTCCTTGCAGTCCAAGGGACTCTCAACAGCCTTCTCCAGCACCACAATTCGAAAGCACCAATTCTTCAGTGCTCAACTTTCTTTATGATCTAACTCTCACCTCCATACATGACGACTGGAAAAAAACACAGCTTTGACCATATGGACCTTTATTAGCAAAGTGATGCCTCTGCTTTGTAATACGCAGTCTAGGTTTTTCATAGCTTTCCTTCCAAGGAGCAAGTGTCTTTTAATTTCATAGTTGCATTCACAATCCACAGTGATTCAGAAGCCCAGGAAAATAAAATCTGTCACAGCCTCCACATTTTCCCACTCTATTTGCCATAGAAGTATTGGGCCTGGGTACCATGATCTTAGTTTTTAGAATGTTGAATTTTTAAGCCAGCTTTTTCACTCTCTTCTTTCACCCTCATCAAGAGGCTCTTTAGTTCCTCTTCACTTTCTGCCATTAGAGTGGTATCATTTGCATATCTGAGGTTGTTGACATTTCTCCTGGCAATCTTCATTCCAGCTTGTGATTTATCCCTTCTGGCATTTCACATGATGTACTCTGTATATAAGTTAAATAAGCAGGGTGACAATATACAGTCTTGTCATACTCCTTTCCCAAAGTTTCTTTGTTACTATACATTTATTTTTCCTTATGGGTTTCCTTTTGGTAACCTGAAACAACTTTCCATAAAAATCTCATATTGGGATTTTGATTAGGATGTCTCTGAATCAATAAATTAGTTTGTGAAAAATAGACTTCTTTGCAGTATTGACCCTTTCCATCCATGAACATGTATGCTTCTTTCATTTCAGTTCCTTTCTATTTTTCCTTTTTCCCATTATCTATAACACTATATTAGTTTCAGGTGTAAAACATAATGATTCTATATAGTATATATTACAATATCAGTCTGAAATAAGTCTAAATTAGCATCCATTACCACAAATAGTCACAAAAATTTTTCTAGAGAACTTTTAAGATTTGCTCTCTTAGCAACTTTCAAATATGCAATACATTATTATTTACTGTATTCATCATGTTGTGCATTATATCCTTAGGGCTTATTTTATAGCTGTTTGTACTTATCTCAATTGTTTTAATAGTTTTGGCTAAAATTCATTTCTTCCTTACCATAATCTCACATATTACTTGTTATAGTTATTTTTATATACCTTATCAGTTTGTTGCAATTTTGAGTAGGACAACTTTATGAAAATTTTAATAAAATGTTATTGTTGCAAAATAGAAGTTCTTTTATCAATATTCTGATATGTATCCATATTTTGGAACTCTCATTTTTTTCTAATAGTAACTTCATGTCATTTCTCTTATCTCCTTTTGATCCATACATCTAAAAAGCCAACTTCTTATCCTTCATAAAGACTTCTAAAAGTGCTTGTAGTTTGTGAGTGGCCTGTATAGACAGTACTAGAAATAGTCAATATATATAAAATGCCACAAAGAATTGTCAGACATAAAAGACATAATCAGAGAGACAGTACTTTACCATTAGTTTCTTTACCCCCTGTTTTTCTTTCTTTTGTGAGATCTTATTTTAAATGGGGAATGGCCAAGTATTTGATTTAGGATGAGTGTTTCATGCATTGGGAAACTGTTTTTCATTTTTGAAACTTGTTTCATCTTTGGGAAACTGGTGTATTTGTCAATAAACCTTCAAAATAAAATTTTGTTATATATTTTTCTAAACTAAGAATGTATATAATTTATAAGAAAAATAATCAAAATTGTCTTATTACTTTGACTAAATTTTCTTCAATACAAAGTTCTATGTCAACCCGTTTGGGAAAAATTGATAACAAATTCAGAAATTGTAATTTATTAACTATAAAGTATATAAACAGCCCCCTTAGAGGACTGTGCATTAAGAACTTATATGCTTCAAGCTTTTGAATGTAAGCTGAAAAAAATCAGTTGAATTAGAGCAATATGAGATCATGAAAGATTAATTCTTTGTTTCCAATCAATATTGGTCCACCTTCTTGAAAGATTTTTTTCATTTAAACCAGATTTTCACTAGTTAAGATAGCTTTTCTTTGGGTTAGTCAGATTTTGCCTCCTGTTTTATTTCATGACATACAATTGGCATAGTTTAGATAGACATATGGTGCACAGCTGAGCAGTTCATTTTCAGAAGCTGGCATACCTCTTCTTTTTATTTCCTTTGACTCACTCTTAGAACTCTTAATGTGGATGTTCAGTATCTTAAAAATAATGAAAGGAGAAAAGGTGTTTTCTCATAAATTTAAAGTATAGCTAATACATGAAGAAGAAGAAGTGAAGAAGTGAAAATCATTCAGTCATGTCCGACTCTTTGTGACCCATGGACTGTAGCCCACCAGGCTCCTCTGTCCATGGAATTCTCCAGGCAAGAATACTGGATCAAGTTGCCATTTCCTTCTCCAGGGGATCTTCCCAACCCAGGTCTCCCGCATTACAGGCAGACTCTTTACTGACTGAGCCACCAGGGAAGCCCATTGCTAATAAATATACAACAAAATTTCCCCCAAAGTTTTCAGATCAGAAATATTGATTTTTCTCAATACAAGGAAACTTGAGAATTTTCTTAGACATAAGGATGAAAAGTAAAGAACCAAGAACTTGATAGTCAGAGAGGTTTTGGGAACAGAAAAATCAATATAGCTGAGAGAAGAAGCACTCCAAGTTGTGGATGAATGAATAGCTTGAGAAACTGATATCATCTTTCCTCATGCCAAGCCTGGCCTGTCTCCACAGTGTTAATGTATGTGAAACATTAAGTCATTTCTACTTAGTGGCTTTCTCTAGGACAGCATTAGTTCCACCTTGCCAATTGGAATAGGCCACAGATCTGAGATTTCAAATGTTCTGAAATAAAATAAATTATTCCAGAAGAAAATTAATTAAATTTAGGTTTGTATACTGTAGGGGAAAAATTGTATATTTTCAAAGTCCTGGTGCGCAGAGGATTTTTAAGGCTTCTTTTAATATGTGTTATTCAAAGAATGGGGCTTTCCTGGTGGCTCAGATGGTATAGATTCTGCCTGCAATGCCGAAGAACCAGGTTCAATCCCTGGGTCAAGAAGATCTCCTGGAAAAGGAAATGTCAACCCACTCCAGTATTCTTGCCTGGAGAATTCCATGAACAGAGGAGCCTGGTGGGTTACAGTCCATGATGCCACAGTCTGTGAAGAGTCAGGCATGACTGAGCGACTAACACTTTCATTTTCATTCAAAGAAAGTAATAATTTGTTTGCATTAGGAGGGTCTTGCTGGGTAGCTTGTAAAGTTTGACAGAGAAAAAGATTTCTTGGTATTGCTTTGCTAATTTGGGTAATTAGACATTGTATTTCCATGCCTCAAATTAGGGATGCTCCAGTTTAAGGGCAGAAATGCAGAACAGAGCTAAATATTGACATTTGTATTTCAAATTCTTCAAGCTCAAAGAAGAAAAAACACATTAAATTTTATGAGTATCTATAATTACCACATTTGAGGCTTTTAAAATAATTTTTGCAAAGGATATAGAGAATATGCAATCAGTGGCTTAATAGTGTTCCATTCAAAGACTAGTAAAAATTCCCTGGACTTGTGGAATGAGGGAGCAGAGGGAAAGCAATAATTGCTTCATCCATGTCTTCTGAAATAGAATACCAGAGAGATTTCAGGATTTGAAAATAGGGAAAGACTTTCCTGGTGGATAGATTGATTCTCCTAATAGTTGGAAGGGAGAGCAGAAGAAATATCTACAGGGCTATAAAGGGAGAGATCACACTGACCACCACCATTCATGTATATAATAAGAGTGGGAAGTCACAGTAGACATATCCATTGAGCAGTCGGAAGGTGAGTGGTCATTGTTTATCTTTGTGCCTAAAGTGAAATTTAGTAATACCCAAATAGAGCCAAAACTGGTAAAGAGGAGGGCACAGAATTGGATTTCAAAGTTGAATATATGTTCAACCACAGAGAAGATAATCACAGTTCTCACATAGGTACTTCATAGGTGAAATATATGTCTTTTCCTATAAAGTTTTAGTATTTGGTTAGAGTTCTTTCTCTACTAATGTATTAATCTGTTCTCATTCAGTTCAGTTCAGTCAGTCAGTCGTGTCCGACTCTTTGCAACCCCATGAAGTGCAGCACGCCAGGCCTTCCTGTCCATCACCAACTCCCAGAGTTCGCCCAAACTCATGTCCATCGAGTCGGTGATGCCATCAGCCATCGCATCCTCTGTCGTCCCCTTCTCCTCCTGCCCCCAATCCCTCCCAGCATCAGAGTCTTTTCAATGAGTCAACTCTTTGCATGAGGTGGCCAAAGTACTGGAGTTTCAGCTCCAGCATCAGTCCTTCCAAAGAACACCCAGGACTGATCTCCTTTAGAATGGATTGGTTGGATCTCCCTTTATTCCAAGGGACTCTCAAGAGTCTTCTCCAACACCACAGTTCAAAAGCATCAATTCTTCAGCACTCAGCTTTCTTCACAGTCCAACGGTCACATCCATACATGACCACTGGAAAAACCATAGCCTTGACTAGACGGACCTTTGTTGGCAAAGTAATGTCTCTGGTTTTGAATATGTTATCTAGGTTGGTCATAACTTTCCTTCCAAGAAGTAAGTGTCTTTTAGTTCCACGGCTGCAATCACCATCTGCAGTGATTTTGGAGCCCCCAAAAATAAAGTCTGACACTGTTTCCACTGTTTCCCCATCTATTTCCCATGAAGTGATGGGGCCAGATGCCATGATCTTAGTTTTCTGAATGCTGAGCTTTAAGCCAACTTTTTCACTCTACTCTTTCACTTTCATCAAGAGGCTTTTTAGTTCCTCTTCAGTTTCTGCCATAAGGGTGGTGTCATCTGCATATCTGAGGTTATTGATATTTCTCCAAGCAATCTTGATTTCAGCTTGTGCTCCTTCCAGTCCAGCATTTCTCATGATGTCCTCTGCTTATGTTCTCATTACTGTTTAATATTTAGGTCATGGAGTTAAAATCTAGGCAACATGTTTTTAGAATATTTCCAGATGCTGTTAACTAATTTTTTTGTTACTTATTTTGTTTCTTAACTTTCTGTAAAGATCCAGAAGGATAAGAAAGTGAGGGGCATTTATTAAAATCACAAACTGTTACAAAATCCTACATATATTTAATTATCTTTTCACTCATTAATTCATTTAGCAAAATTTGCAGATTGCTGTATTTTAGGTGATGGAGGAAGAGTAACGGATAAGGTAGACATTCTCTTTGCCATCTCAAAACTTGTAATTTAAAGCACAAATCCAGAAATCATGTGCTAATAATTATATCAAAGAATTATACAGTATATTTAGTTATACAAAGACTTAGAGAAGGGGATATGAGAACAAAATATGAAATGGAGAATTACCTCCTGCCAAAAGGTAAACACTGAGCTAAGACTAAAAGACGAGAAAACAACTGACTAGGGAAGATACGGTAGATCTCAAAACTTGTACAATTCTAGGAACCCTATTTTTGAAAGAAAAAAAAAAGATACTAAATTATAATAAAATTAGGTTCAAGTGGTCAGTGCAATTGCAAGGTCTTGAAACATATGTCTCATTCATTTCAAGTGGTTTGGAGAATAGTAGGCAGGAGTCATATCAAGGAGAGCTTTTTGATTAGGTGCACAAATGTAGATTTCTCTTTTCTATTCTTCTTCTTTTTTTTTTTTTTTTTTTTATGCTATAAAATCCCTGGAGATCCCTCAAAGGCCAGGTAAAATGAGAAAGCCATAGAATGAAGTTCAAAAAATTAATTTTTGTCTTGATCCTGCCTCTAATTGTATTGATATAACCTTAGGCAAGTTATTTCACCTCTTTTTGTTCTTTCTCATGCTGAGGAGTTAAGAACAATTATTTCAGCCTTAAACCTACAATCAATTGGTTTTCTCACAGTAGAAAACAGAAAAAAGCTGACATTTATTGCTCAGAAAGAAAACTTCCTATAACAAAGAACAGTATACATCACAAATATAAAAGAGAAACTTGTCACACTCCATGATCTTCATTGTGTATTTGTTGCCTTCAAAAAATTTTTAATCTTTATACTTCTCTACATTTATATTTAAATAAATGGTAACAATAAAGCAGTATTAGTCTGTACTGTACCATAGAAAAAGAGGTTCATAATTTCATTTTACAGTTCAGAAAAGCCATTATCATTCAATACTCCATTGAAAGGATGGACAGGTTCTGAGTTCTATACAGGTTTCCCATATATTAAGAATGGACCAGTTAGGAATCAAGTGACAAGAAAGTGCACAAACATTATCACAACACTGACATTTTAATTTTATTTTTTTCTGATTAAAAAGGATGACTGTGCCTGTTTTTGAAATTCAAATGTACAAATGTGTAACTTAGAGAGTAAAAGTTTCCCTAATATTTCCACAGTTATGTTTGTTATACATGTATATATATATGAAAGTTGAAAGTGTTAGTCATTCAGTCTTATCCAACTCTTTGAGACCCCAGGGGTTGAAGCCCACCAGGCTCCTCTGTTCATGAAATTCTTTAGGCATTAAAACTAGACTGGGTAGACATTCTCAGAGGCTCCCCCAACCCAGGGATCAAATCCTTGTCTCCCACATTGTAGGCACATTCTTTACCATCTAAGCCAACAGGGAAGACACATATACATATATATACATACTCAAGCATACACACACTCACATACTTTTATGTGTACATCCAAAATTGGATTGTAAGTTCTATAAGCAGATTTTTTTCTACTTAAAATTACATCTGGTAACTTACACAACATTATAAATCAATTGTATCTGGGAGAATAATACATATGGTTAAATTGTAACATTTGGAGAAGTTGGTGAAATGTGTATTGAAAATATTTGTATTAATTTTTAGATTTATCTGTTTGTTTTGAAACTATTTCAAAATAAAGAAAAAATATATATGGGACTTCTTTCCTCAAATATATATTTATATCAAAAATTCACTGGAAGATCACCAAAGAGTTTGATTGCATAGCTGGCTACAAAATCCAATAAAAATATATAAGAATTTACGTTTAGTCTGAGGTCATGGAAGTTAAAGTAGTGAGAGATGATGGTGACTTGGTCTGCAGTGGCAACTTCAGAAAGCAAAGGAGGATGCACCCATGACATATGGAGAGAGTAGTCACAGGAGTTGCTGGTAGATCAAATGCAGGAAATATCAAATGCAGATCAAATGAAGAATCAAGAAAGACTTCTTGGAGCTGTGGCTTTTACTAAAATGTAAAGATCAAGGGAGGAATAGTTTTGAGAGCTTACTTTGGAATCGACTGAACATCTAAGTTGGCAGCTACATCAATAGTCAGGAGTGTGATGCTTGGAGAGGAAAAGGCTTGTGTTCTTATCCGTGGGAGGAGGCAACTGTTATTCAGAAAATTTAGCATATTTCAAAGCCTATTCAAAAGATGTACAGATATTTGAGAGGGATTCATATTTTTGTTTACCAAGTGCATTTTAAATGTTAATCACTTTGTTAAGGCCATAGCACTTGTTTTGTGGAGACATAACTTTCTTGTTATGTGGGCAGTGTCTTCATCAGTGTTATCAGTAAGAGGTGGTGCCATATGCACTCAGTGGGCAAGATCCACATATATGGTATTAAACTTGATCAATATGAACTATACGAACTCCTAAAGAGAAGGGAAGAAGCTGTTTCTTGGGGAGACATCATTAACTCATTGTAGATTCTCAACAGTTATTTAGGAACCCTTTAAGTGCATGTTTCTTCATATTTACAACAAAGTCAGATACTAGTATTGAAAAATCATTGTCTCATGGGGGAAGCATACAAGTAAACAGACAATATAATAAATGTTATAAACAGCATAACATATTATTATTATTAAGCAATTAGGAGAAGGATCCAAGCAGAGTGGGAGTTCAGGCAATGCTGTATGAAGAGAATGGTAAGCTGAGTCCAGAGAACAGGTGGTAATTAGGGAAGCAGGAAAAAAAAGGCTCTGCTTGGACACCTACAGTGGCAATACTCCCCTACTCTATCTCTGGAAATTGAGGTAAGAACTTCCATTATGCTGAGGCTAAAAAGTTTCTAAATATTATTATTTGTAATTGCATTTCCCCTTTATGAAGCTGTATTTTGTCTACTTCCTCTTGCAGTTTTCTCTTTCAAAGGCTTCTTTACTTATTTTTCAATAATATAGTTCCAGGACATTCACTGTCCTAATCATCATCAGGGGAGAACACTAACTTTCTACAATGTTCTTAAAATATTATGTATAGAATATTATATATAGAATCGAATACACTGTATTTAAAACATCAACAAGGGTTAAGGCAGAATTATTTTGTTTTTAGAGCATTGAAAACAACTATTTTAGTAACTTTAAAGTGGTAGTTTTCACATAATCCATAATTTGGGCAATCAGACACATTTTTATTTTATCAAATGTTTCCATAGTTAAGCAGTGTGTAAAACACACTTAGAAGGTAGATTTATTACTCAATAGATTTTATGCTTCCTTTGCAACAGTGTATATTGTGTGAATGTGTATTTTAGCAAACTACATGACTACAGTGAAAAGGACACAGACATTATCAAGGTGTTCATGAAATTTGTTAAGAACCTAATTATATGCGCCTAACAACTGAGGAAGGCAATGGCACCCCACTCCAGTATTCTTGCCTGGAAAATCCCATGGACGGAGGAGCCTGGTAGGTTACAGTCCATGGGGTTGCTAGGAGTCGGACACGACTGAGCGACTTCACTTTCACTTTTCACTTTCATGCATTGGAGAAGGAAATGGCAACCCACTCCAGTGTTCTTGCCTGGAGAATCCCAGGGACAGGGGAGCCTGGTGGGCTGCCATCTCTGGTGTCAAACAGAGTCGGACACGACTGAAGCAACTTAGCAGCAGCAGCAGCAACAACTGGGGAGGGGATTCCCAGGTGACTTAGCAGTAAAAGAATCTGCCTGACAATGCAAGAGATGCAGAGATGTGGGTTTGATCTCTATGTCAGGAAGACATCCTGTAAATGGCAACCCACTCCAGTATTCTTGTCTGGAGAATTGCTTGGACAGAAAAGCCTGGCAGGTCATTAAAGCCCCAAGAGTCAGACATGACTTAGTGACTGAGCACACAACAACAGGACTGGCAACACAGTAAAAGAAGATCTGGACACATATTACATTATCTAAATAATTTAATAGTAAGACCACATTGTCTTAATCTAATTGACCTTCAAAATATATTTTATATTTAAAACAACAATACTTAAAAGAAGGTGCAAAGAAGTGCTGTAACAGAATCAACTTTGAGCAGAGGAGAGGGATAAAATTGAATCACTTGTGAGACTTTTCAGGCAACTCACTTACCTAAATCTTGAGATTGTGGCCATGGTTGAAATTTGAATATTTGATGAGCAACAGCATTTATAAAATTTAAAGGATTTTTCTTCTGTCAAGTTGCTGATTATTTTTTAATGAAAGAGAAAGAAACAAGCCTCAATGAAATGTATAAATTCTGTGTCTCTTACCAAATTATTTGACAAAGGATTTTTTTTAAATCTTTTATTGGGTTTGGTTTTAATTTACATGTATACTATGCATTGAAGAGGCTAAGCAATCATGAAATACAGAAGGAGATTTAGAATGCTTCTGAATGAGTATAAACTGAGAACTCTTTCACATGCCTCTCCAGAATAACTGCCCAATGTTTCTCACGTTACTGAGACTTTTTTGTCTACTGAACAACCCAAAGGTGTATCCTTGGAAAATGAACATTTAAAGGGTGATGTAAGGAAGCTGGTACTGATACAAAGTAGAGCTTACTTTACAAACAACTCAACTTATTCTCACCTGATCCTGTTTCAGTTAGAGATCAGGTTAGTTAGAAAGGCTTTGTTAGTAAGGAAATACATAAGGATATGCATATGCATAGTCTATTAGCTCAGATGGTAAAGAATCTTCCTGCAATGCAGGAGACCCAGGTTTGATCCCTGGGTCTGGAAGATCCCCTGGAAAAGGGAATGGGGACCCACTCCATTATTCTTGCAGGAGAATCCCATGGATAGAGGAGCCTGGTGGGCTGCAGTCCATGGGGTTGCAAGAGTTAAAAACAACTGAGTGACTAACACTTTCACATTTTTTTTCATTACTATTCAGTTTTCTTTCTAAATGAAGTGAAAGGGCTATAATTATTTAGTAAAGGCCATATTTTAAACCTCATAAAATTAATAAATAATAGCAGCATATTTTGCCTTTTGAAAATGGATATTTAATTTTTCTAAAAAGTTTTTACAATACCCACAGGAAAGCCACAACTAGATACATTCCATTTAAACTTTTTTATATTTAATTTTTTTCCTTGTTAGTTCTCTATTTTAGATATAGAAGGGTATACAATCAATCCCAAATTCCCATCTACCCCTTCCTTCTCCCTTCCCCCCTAGTAATCTTAATTTCATTATCTAGGTCTGTGAGTCTGTTTCTATTTTGCAGATAAGGTCAGTCATACCACTCTTTAGATTCTGTATATAAGTGATATTATATGATATTTGTCTTATTTCCGTCTGACTTCACTTAATATGATAATCTCCAGATGCATCCATTGATGCAAAATGACATTATTTCATAATTTCTTTATGGTTGAGTAGCATTCTGTTGTATATAATATGTTCAGTTCAGTTCAGTTCAGTCACTCAGTCGTGTCCGACTCTTTGTGACCCCATGAATCACAGCACGCCAGGCCTCCCTATCCATCACCAACTCCCGGAGGTCACTGAGACTCACGTCCATCTAGTCAGTGATGCCATCCAGCCATCTCATCCTCTGTCGTCCCCTTCTCTTGCCCCCAATCCCTCCTAGCATCAGAGTCTTTTCCAATGAGTCAACTCTTCGCATGAGGTGGCCAAAGTACTGGAGTTTCAGCTTTAGCATCATTCCTTCCAAAGAAATCCCAGGGCTGATCTCCTTCAGAATGGACTGGTTGTATCTCCTTGCAGACCACAGGACTCTCAAGAGTCTTCTCCAACACCACAGTTCAAAAGCATCCATTCTTCGGCGCTCAGCCATCTTCACAGTCCAACTCTCACATCCATATATGACCACAGGAAAAACCAGAGCCTTGACTAGACAGATCTTTGTTGGCAAAGTAACATCTCTGCTTTTCAATATGCTATCTAGGTTGGTCATAACTTTCCTTCCAAGGAGTAAGCGTCTTTTAATTTCATGACTGCAGTCACCATATGCAGTGATTTGGAGCCCAAAAAAAATAAAGTCTGACACTGTTGCCACTGTTTCCCCATCTATTTGCCATGAAGTGATGGGACCAGATGCCATGATTTTCGTTTTCTGAACGTTGAGCTTTAAGCCAACTTTTTCACTCTCCACTTTCACTTTCATCAAGAGGCTTTTGAGTTCCTGTTAACTTTCTGCCATAAGGGTGGTGTCATCTGCATATCTGAGGTTATTGATATTTCTCCTGGCAATCTTGATTCCAGCTTGTGTTTCTTCCAGTCCAGCATTTCTCATGATGTACTCTGCATATAAGTTAAATAAGCAGGGTGACAATATACAGCCTTGACGTACTCCTTTTCCTATTTGGAACCTGTCTGTTGTTCCATGTCCAGTTCCCACTGTTGCTTCCTGACCTGCATACAGATTTCTCAAGAGGCAAGTCAGGTGGTCTGGTATTCCCATTTCTTTCAGAATTTTCCCATTTATTGTGATCCACACACCCTTATCCATTCATCTGTCAGTGGACATTTAGGGTGCTTTCATGTCTCAGCTGGAGAAGCCAATGGCAACCCACTCCAGTACTCTTGTATGGAAAATCCCATGGACGGAGGAACCTGGTAGGCTGCAGTCCATGGGGTTGTGAAGAGTCGGACAGGACTGAGAGACTTCACTTTCACTTTTCACTTTCATGCATTGGAGAAGGAAGTGGCAACCCACTCCAGTGTTCTTGCCTGGAGAATTCCAGGGATGGGGGAGCCTGGTGGGCTGCCATCTATGGGGTCACACAGAGTCGGACACAACTGAAGTGACTTAGCAGCAGCAGCAGCATGTCTTGGCTACTGTGAAGAGTACTGTGATGAATAATGGGGTACATGAATCCTTTCAAACCAAAATTTTCTCCAGATATATACCCAAGAGTGGGATTTGCTAGATCATATGGTAGTTCTATTTTTAGTTTTTTTTTTTTTAATTTTATTTTATTTTTAAACTTTAAAATATTGTATTAGTTTTGCCAAATATCGAAATGAATCCACCACAGGTATACCTGTGTTCCCCATCCTGAACCCTCCTCCCTCGTCCCTCCCCATACCCTCCCTCTGGGTCGTCCCAGTGCACCAGCCCCAAGCATCCAGTATCGTGCATTGAACCTGGACTGGCGACTCGTTTCATACATGATATTATACATGTTTCAATGCCATTCTCCCAAATCTCCCCACCCTCTCCCTATCCCACAGAGTCCATAAGACTAATCTATACATCAGTGTCTCTTTTGCTGTCTCGTACACAGGGTTGTTGTTACCATCTTTCTAAATTCCATATATATGCGTTAGTATACTGTATTGGTATTTTTCTTTCTGGTTTACTTCACTCTGTATAATAGGTTCCAGTTTCATCCATCTCATTAGAACTGATTCAAGTATATTCTTTTTAATGGCTGAGTAATACTCCATTGTGTATATGTACCACAGCTTTCTTATCCATTCATCTGCTGATAGGCATCTAGGTTGCTTCCATGTCCTGGCTATTATAAACAGTGCTGCGATGAACATTGGGGTACACGTGTCTCTTTCCCTTCTCTTACACTGTTGGTGGGAATACAAACTAGTACATCCACTATGGAGAACAGTGTGGAGATTCCTTAAAAAACTGGAAATAGAACTGCCTTATGATCCAGCAATCCCACTGCTGGGCATACACACTGAGGAAACCAGAAGGGAAAGAGACACATGTACCCCAATGTTCATCGCAGCACTGTTTATATTTTTAGTTTTTAAGGAATCTTTATAGTGGCTGTAAATTTAAAAAAAAAATTTTTTTTGTTTGTTTCTTTCCCATTCCCTGAGTCTGCTCCATATAACTTATGGAAGAAAAAAATGTAACAGATTTTTTGTTAGAAAAAAATTATAAATATTCCTTAATATTTTTCAAAAAGCTCTTTTAAAAAGCATTGTGAAAGACTTTGAAATGGGCAAATGAGATTATTGGGTACTGTGTAGCAAACACTCTAGGATTACCTGATTCTGTAGGTTTATATTCGATTATATTCTACTGGGATATTTTGAAACTCTGTAAGCTGCTGCTAGTAATGCAAAAGAGTCTTGTCTATAAAAATATAAAAGGACCTGGTCTACGAGAGATGCAATTTATTTTAGCCCAGTAAAAAGATTACTTTAAGTATTGTATTTTAGTGCCTTATAAGCTGTGAACCAATCATTAATCTAGTAGCAAACCTATCAGCATTACTGATTGTTTGAATACATATGTATGTTCTACAAATTCTCCTTTGAAACTACTTTAATGTCTTACTGTTTTACTTACTAATAAATGAGGTAGGTAAACTCCATATCACAAAGAAAGGCAATGCCAAAGAATGCTCAAATTACTACACAATTGTACTTATCTCACAGGCTAGTAAAGTAATGCTCAACATTCTCCAAGGCAGGCTTCAGCAATACGTGAACCACGAGCTTCCAGCTGCTCAAGCTGGTTTTAGAAAAGGCAGAGGAACCAGAGATCAAATTGCCAAGATCAAATTGTTGGATCATTGAAAAAGCAAGAGAGTTCCAGAAAAACAGTTATTTCTGCTTTATTGACTATACCAAAACCTTTGACTGTGTGGATCAAAATGAACTGTGGAAAATTCTGAAAGAGATGGGAATACCAGACCACCTGGCCTGCTTCTTGAGAAACCTGTATGCAGGTCAGGAAGCAACAGTTAGAACTGGATATGGAACAACAGACTGGTTCCAAATAGGAAAAGGAGTACATCAAGGCCATATATTGTCATCCTGCTTGTTTAACTTATATGCAGGGTACATCATGAGAAACGCTGGGCTGGAAGAAGCATAAGCTGAAATCAAGATTTCCAGGAGAAATATCAATAACCTCAGATATGCAGATGACACCACCCTTATGGCAGAAAGTGAAGAGGAACTAAAAAGCCTCTTGATGAAAGTGAAAGCGGAGAGTGAAAAAGTTGGCTTAAAGCTCAACATTCAGAAAATGAAGATCTGGTCCCATCACTTCATGGGAACTATATGGGGAAACAGTGTCAGAATTTACTTTTGGGGGCTCCAAAATCATTGCAGATGGTGACTGCAGCCATGAAATTATAAGATGCTTACTCCTTGGAAGAAAAGTTATGACCAACCTAGATAGCATATTGAAAAGCAGAGACAATACTTTACCAACAAAGGTCCGTCTAGTCAAGGCTATGATTTTTCCAGTGGTCATGTATGAAGGTGAGAGTTGGACTATAAAGAAAGCTGAGCACCTAAGAATTGATGCTTTTGAACTGTCGTGTTGGAGAAGACTCTTGAGAGTCTTGGACTGCAAGGAGATCCAACCAGTCCATTCTAAAGGAGATCAGTCCTGTGTGTTCATTGGCCACCTGATACAAAGAGTTGACTCACTGGAAAAGACCCTTATGCTGAGAAAGATTGAGGGTGGGAGGAGAAGGAGAAGACAGAGGATGAGATGGTTGGATGGCATCACCAACTCAATGGACATGGCTTTGAGTGGACTCCAGGAGTTGGTGATGGACAGGGAGGCCTGGCGTGCTGTGGTTCATGGGGTCACAATGTGTCGGACACAACTGAGCAACTGAACTAACTAAACTCCGTATCATGACTTCATTCTTGGAAAAATTTACTTTATCAGCATGCAAATAAAAACGTTCAAGTGTAGAAATTCTTTTGTAACCTAATCAGTTCAGTTCAGTTCATTTTAGTTGCTCAGTCATGTCCAGCTCTTTGTAACCCCATGGACTGCAGCATGCCAGGCTTCCCTGTCCATACCAGCTCCTGAACCTTACTCAAACTCACGTGCATTCAGTCGGTGATGCCATCCAAACATCTCAACCTCTGTCGTTCCCTTTTCCTCCTGCCCTCAATCTTACCGAGCATCAGGGTCTTTTCTAATGATTTAATTCTTTGCATTAGGTGGCCAAATATTGAAACTTCATTTTCAGCATCGGTCCTTCCAATGAATATTCAAGGTTGATTCCTTCAGGATTGACTATTTTGATCTCTTTGAAGTCCAACAGACTCTCAAGAGTCTTCTCTAACATCACAGGTCAAAAGCATCAATAATCTCATAGGAGTATATACATTTTCTGATAAAATTATTGAGAAGTAATATGTGAATAAAATTCAGGTTTCTGCCTATGAGGCTAAATGTGCATATTACCGCTCATCCTGTAAGTAGTGTGGGGAAGACTGGAGTCATTGTAATCACTATCAATTATATTTCAAAAAAAAAAGTCATAAAGGTTACGGTGTAAATAGTGAATGTCTTGTCCCATTTTCCTTTTGCTGGTGTGGTTTAAGTTTTTTCATACATATGGTGAATTAATTACATGATAATTGGAATTGTCTTTGGCATAAAATTGATGACTAAAGAGCTGAAAGAGTTTTGAAAGAAAGTATGAAAGAGAGACAATGTCATGAGCACTCACAGTGAAGTTATAAACTGAGAACTTTTAAGTGTTACTTTTCTCAGTAATAACTCTTTAAATGTTATAAATGCTCTTCCAAATCATTTGAATAGATATTCAGGGAGCAACTTCTGTCTAGGCATTGGTCCAAGTTCTTTTGAAATAACCACACATTTATATCTTCATCTAATAAAGATAAAGCTCTACCTTATGGAAGGATGATATTTTTTTTCAAATAATGTACCTCTTCAGGTTACTCTTACATCGAAGTTTTCATGCATTAAAACTAAAATCTTCCTCTTTCAATGTTAAGGTCTTCCCTTTTATAGACCTATAGGTCTATAAGGTCTAAAAGACCACCCTCTTTTCCTCCAAGAACCTTTCAGAGCTACAAGGTTGGGCCCCTTTCTTCAAGATTCCCTCCCATGATAATATAACATGAGGGCAATGCAAGTCACACAGAAGGTGTTTTTCTCCCCTCAGCATAAAGGCCTGGAAACATTTTTTTTTGTAATTTAAAATTCCTACTGATTTTTTTCAATATTAGGTAGATACCCACTGCAACTCTAAAGATTACTGAATAGGGTAAAGAAATCTCTATTTGTTTTATGTTGACATATTTTTACAAGCTAGACTCAAGATTGCCAGGAGAAATATCAATAACCTCAGATATGCAGATGACACCACCCTTATGGCAGAAAGTGAAGAGGAACTAAAAAGCCTCTTGATGAAAGCGAAAGTGGAGAGTGAAAAAGTTGGCTTAAAGCTCAACATTCAGAAAACAAAGATCATGGCATCTGGTCCCATCACTTCATGGCAAATAGATGGGGAAACAGTGTCAGACTTTATTTTTGGGGGCTCCAAAATCACTGCAGATGGTGACTGCAGCCTGAAATTAAAAGACGCTTACTCCTTGGAAGGAAAGTTACGACCAACCTAGACAGCATATTGAAAAGCAGAGACGTTACTTTGCCAACAAAGGTCCGTCTAGTCAAGGCTCTGGTTTTTTCAGTGGTCATATATGGATGTGAGAGTTGGAGTGTGAAGAAAGCTGAGCACTGAAGAATTGATGCTTTTGAACTGTGGTGTTGGAGAAGACTCTTCAGAGTCCCTTGGACTGCAAAGAGATCCAACCAGTCCGTTCTGAAGGAGATCAACCCTGGTATTTCTTTGGAAGGAATGATGCTAAAGCTGAAACTCCAGTACTTTGGCCACCTCATGTGAAGAGTTGACTCATTGGAAAAGACCCTGATGCTGGGAGGGATTGGAGGCAGGAGGAGAAGGGGACGACAGAGGATGACATCGCTGGATGGCATCACCGACTCGATGGACATGAGTTTGGGTAAACTCCGGGAGTTGGTGAAGGACAGGGAGGCCTGGCGTGCTGTGATTCATGGGGTCGCAAAGAGTCGGAAATGACTGAGCAACTGAACTGATACATTTTTACCAATAAAATGGCATTACTGTGACATTCTGAACAGGGAAGGAAAATCGTCAAAACTAGTCTCTCATTCCTAACTTTTCTTAAAGAAGCACAACTCACTGTGTGTGACATAGACCCAGCACAGCAGCATCACCTGAGGGAGATGGGGGTGTTTAGGTATGCAAATTGTTGTGCCAACCGTAGACCTACTGAGTCAGAATGGCTGGAGGTGGTGCCAGGATTACAGATTTTATTGGACCTCCAGACCTTCCAGTTATGCATTATCACATTAAAGTTTGAGAAGCACTGCTTTAAAGCATCAGAGGAGCTTGTTAAAATGCAAATTGCAATTTAGTAAATCTGAGGTTAAGCCAGAGATTCTGTGTCTCTAAGTTACTCCTGTGGACCATGGACCACACTTTGACTAGCAAGATCTTATTAAACCCTAGTGAACATCTGAAATTAATTAAATCTTGGACACTACCTTGAATTTGCTTACTTGTTTGCTCTGTGTTTGTTTTGATGTTAAAATCAACAAAAAAACTGGAAATCATAATGCCAATTTCAGTATGAAGACCCAGAAAACTAAAATAAACTTGGGAAATTATTGAAAACCTGCAATCTTAATAATTTTCTCAAAATATAAAGCCTGTATTGAGGAGGAATTTGATCTATAACTTCATCAATAAAAACAAGAGGAGTATTATCCAAAAAACAACTGAAATGTGTATTTTACAAAGTATGGTAAATTACAGCCCTGTCTCAAAAGCTGAAGCCCATTTTTGATGTATATGCAGTGGGCTACTGTTACTGCCTGACATGTCAAATTGCCTACAGTGATGCTAGCATGCAACTGTTGATTTATCACCACTGTCAGCAGCACATAACACTCAATCTCCAATGAGGTGGCACTACTCTAACCTTTCCTGTTGGTAATTTAGACTTTCTCTTTTCCTTTCTATTTTGTTAATTCATACCACGCCTAGATGGGTTGTCATAGCATGTGTTTGCCCTCCACTGTCACATAATAGTTCTAGCTCATCCAAACAGCTTACATCTCTTTCAGAATTCTCAGCTCCCACTTGTATGATGTACTGATGACCTTAGTTTCATTGGTATTCTATAAATGTCAGAGATATGCTTGCCTCAGCTGCCTGGGCCCTGGTGAGCAGGTGGAAAAATGACCAGTTGAAAATTAGTTGTTAAGACCACTACAGTGAAAAGATTGATGCAATTAATTTTTCATTATGCACAGTGTCTGCAGATTCTAATCAGTGTGGACTGTTCCTCCTTTGAGGCACAAATAAAATGCAAATGGCTTTGGAATGAAAGGGAGCATTCTTTATGGTATAGACTTTCCAAAGCTGTAAAATGGTTCAGAAGTAATCTGTGGCATTAGAAATATTTTATGAATTAGGTATTGGCAGGCTAGCATAAGTTCTTTCTGGGAAATCCAACTGTAGTAACTGCAGGAAGCAGTTTTAGAGGTAGATTTCAAGGGTACAGACAATAAATGCGAATAAGCCTTGAGGTAAATCTTACTGGACTGAAAAGGGAAAGGGTTGTGACAGGGAATTTTTTATCTAGAAAGCTAATTACATCAATTAATGTGGTACAAATAATATAAAATCAATCATTATATGTAAAATAGATTTATTTTCTTAATCCATTCAAATAGCTAGTAAAATACAAATATGCATTTAGAATTTTTCTGGTCTCATGATAAGTTTTCCCTTTTTCTTACCATCTACTAAAATTTACTGAAGTGGATATAGTAGCTATATATCATGAATTATCCTGGATAATCCAAATTTCACATTGTAAATATAATGCCATATATCCATTGTCCTTAAATTTGTAAATTTAAGGACTCTATTTGTAAAACTGATGACTGATAATCTTTTGTTGTTTATTGTTAGTTGTTATTAGTTACTGTTATCACTATGGCTATTCAACTATTTTCAGTGAATGATACTATATTTAAGTTATATATTGATGATATGTAAATGAGATATTTCCTTTTATTTGGCTTAAAATAGCTAAGAAAAATGTAGTGATATAATTTGAAAGTTAATTTTGAAAAAATATTACTAGCATGTACAACAGAGAACAATGCTCTCATTCTTTGGTGCTGTGTCACATGTGTTCTGGAATTGAAGACATATTCCTTTTTGAGAATGTTGTTCAGCCCATACAATGAAACTGGATGCTTTTTTTTTTTCTAAGATAAGAAATGAGGAATTAAAATACACCTCTAATGAAACTAGCTTTCAAAATGTGGTCTAAATTGCAGATCATGTTTTAATATGAATTCTGAAAAACTTTTTACATTATTTTGTAACATGATTTAGAAACAGAGTTGGATTGCCATTTTTCATAGCAAAGTACTTCCTAACAAGAGAAACTGAGAAAATTATACATCCTACTTAAACATTTCTTTAACAGAAAATATTCTATGTATAATCGTGGTTCAAAATGCTTTCTTGCAAAATGGACTTACCTTAAGAAAGAGGTAATATGATGATAATTTTAAAGGTTCAACTTCTGAAGGAATATACATTTTTCAAAATTATTGTGTGATACAAAGAGCAGAAATCTGTCATCTTTGTTTTATCACCAGAACTTTATTCTAGGCCTTAACCTGTTTTGCCTGAACAAGACCCTAAAATTCCCAAGTAAAGAATGGCTTTCTTTTCTCTTTTTTTTTTAATTTTTATTCAATTCTCAGCTTCCTTTATTTGCTCAAATGAGCAAAGCAAAACAACTCGAAGACCAGATTATAATAATAAAAAATCAGTTGCAAACTTCTCTTCTCTATTTATATTAAAAATATGTGTGGTGGACACCATGAACAGGTAGAATCAGTGAGGACCTCCGGTATACATCATATGTTACCTTGTCTAAATCATCTCTTTATCTTTTAAATATTAAAACAGCATGGTTCAGTAAAATTCCACACAGCTTCTGAAATTATATATTGCTATTCTAAAACCTGAAAAATTATTCACTACATTAATTAATGTTCTGCTATATTTCAAACATCATACCAGAAAAGAAAGCTAGTACAAAAACATAATATTCCTGTGAGTGAATTCACATTCTTTCTGGAAAGATGAATATCCATCCAAATAATTATAAAATAGAATATGGTATAGAATTATACAAAGTGTTATGGACACTTTTGTTGTTCTTAAGTCACTCAGTCATGTCTGACTCTTTGCGACCCCATGGACTGCAGCACACTAGGCCTCCCTGTCCTTCACCATCTCCCGGAATTTGCTCAAACTCGTGTCCATTGAGTCTGTGATGCCATTCAATCATCTCATCCTCTGTCATCCCTTTCTCCTCCTGCCTTCTATCTTTCCGAGTCCCAGGGTCTTTTCCAGTGAGTTGGTTCTTCACATCAGCTGACTAAATTATTGGAGCTTCAGCTTCAGCATCAATCCTTCCAAGGAAGATTCAGTGTTGATTTCCTTTAAGATTGACTGGTTTGATCTCCTTGCTGTCCAAGGGACTCTAAAAAGTCTTCTCAAACACCACTGTTCAAAACTATCAAATCTTCAGTGTTCAGCCTCCTTTATGGTCCAAATCTCACCTTCATACATGGCTGCTGGAAAAACCACAGCTTTGACTAGACGGACCTTTGTATGCTGTCTAATTTGGTCATAGCTTTTCTTCCAAGGAGCAAGTGTCTTTTGATTTCATAGTTGCAGTCTGCATCTGCAGTGATTCTGAAGCCCAAGAAAATAAAGCCTCTCACTGTTTCCATTGTTTCCCCATCTATTCGTCATGTAGTGATGGCACCAGATGCCATGACCTTAGTTTTTTTTTAATATTGAGTTTTAAGCCTGCTTTTTCACTCTCCTCTTTCACCTTCATCAAGATGCTCTTTAGTTCTTCTTCGATTTCTGCCATGAAAGCATGTACATGTAGAGAAGGGAATTTCATCTCCTTGGAGTATATTTGATTTAAACAGAAGCTGAGAAAATGAGTAGGTTGAAAATAGAATTCAAGTAAAAAAGATTATAAATAGAAACTACTGACTGAGCCAAGGCTAATGTGACCTTAAAATGCTATCATTTATGAAATAAAATCCAGTAGTACTAATGGGCTTGGGTGTGAGAGGTAGGTTGGAAATTACAGTTAATGAGATAAAAAAAGTGATTGTAGGTGGCCAAACTGTAAAGTATTTAGATTGTCCTTCTTATAATGTCTTTATACCTTTTTGGTAAGCAAGTTATTTTTAAAATGTCTATTACCTCCAAACACATTCAGGTAATATCCAAGGAGAAAGTGGAGTTTGTGAAGACCGACAAACTAGAGAGAGCATACTATCACAACCCACAGTCATTCAAGTTTAGGAGTTTATTAAACCAAGGTTTTGAATATGCTGACAAACTCCACTTCTTCTTTTTAACTAATGCATTTTAATCAGAGGTTAATTACAATATTGTGGTGATTTTTGCCATACACTGACATGAATCAGCCACGGGTGTACATGTGTCCCTCATCCTGAACCCCCCTCCCACCTCCCTCCCCATTCTATCCATCTGGGTTGTCCCAGTGTACCAGCTTTAAGTGCCCTGTTTCATGCATTGAATTTGAACTAGTGATCTATTTCACATATGGTAATATACATGTTTCAGTGCTATTCTCTCAAATCATCCCACCCTCACCTTCTCCCACAGACCAAAAAGTCTGTTCTTTATATCTGTGTCTCTTTTGCTGTCTCACATATAGGGTCATCATTACCATCTTTCTAAATTCCACGTATATGTGTTAATATACTGTATTGGGGTTTTTCTTTCTGACTTACTTCACTCTGTATAATAGGCTCCAGTTTCATCCACCTCATTAGAACTGATCCAAATGAGTTCTTTTTAATAGTTGAGTAATATTCCATTCTGAATATGTACCATGGCTTTCTTATCTATTCATCTGCCAATGGACATCTAGGTTGCTTCCTTTTCCTAGCTATTGTAAACAGTGCTGGAATGAACACTGGAGTACACATATCTCTTTCAATTCTGGTTTCTTCAGTGTGTATGCCCAGCAGTGGGATTACTGGGTCATATGGCAGTTTTATTTCCAGTTTTTAAAGGTATCTCTGCACTGTTCTCCATAGTGGCTGTACTAGTTTGCATTCCCATTAACAGTGTAAAAGGGTTCCCTTTTCCCTGCACCCTCTCTGGCATTTATTGTTTACAGACTTTTTGATAGCAGCCATTCTGACCAGTGTGAGATGGTACCTCATTGCGATTTTGACTTGCAGTTCTAATGGCAATCCATTCCAGTACTATTGCCTGGAAAATCCCATGGACAGAGGAGGCTGGTAGGCTACAGTCCATGGGGTTACAAAGAGCTGGACACAACTGAGAGACTTCCCTTTTCTGTGATAATGAGTGACATAGAGCATCTTTTTATGTGTTTGTTAGCCATCTGTATGTATTCTTTGGAGAAATGTCTGTTTAGTTCTTTGGCCCATTTGTTGACTGGGTCATTTATTTTTCTGGTATTGAGCTGCATGAGCTGCTTATATATTTTTGAGATGAATTATTTGTCAATTGCTTCATTTGCTATTATTTTGTCCCATTCTGAAGGCTATCTTTTCACCTTGCTTATAGTTTCCTTCATTGTGCAAAAGCTTTTAAGTTTAATTAGGTCCCATTTATTTATTTTTGCTTTTATTTCCATTACTCTGGGAGATGAGTCATAGAGAATCTTGCTGGGATTTATGTCAGAGAGTATTTTGCCTGTATTCTACTCTAGGAGTTTTATAGTTTCTGGTCTTATATTTAGATCTTTCATCCCTTTTGAGTTTATTTTTGTGTATGGTGTTAGAAAGTGTTCTAGTTTCATTCTTTTACAAATGGATGACCAGTTTTCCCAGCACCACTTGCTAAAAAGTTTGCCTTTTCTCCATTGTATATTTTTGCCTCCTTTGTCAAAGATAAGGTGTCCATAGGTTCATGGATTTACCTCTGGGCTTTCTTTTTTGTTCCATTGATCTACATTTCTGTCTTTGTGTCAGTACCATACTGTATTGACGACTGTAGCTTTGTAGTATAGCCTGAAGTCAGACAGATTGATTCCTCCAGTTCCATTTTTCTTTCTCAAGATTGCTTTGGCTATTCGAGGTTTTTTGTATTTCCATATAAATTGTGAAATTATGTGTTCCTGTTCTGTGAAAAATACCATTGGTAGCTTGATAGGGAGTGCATTGAATCTATAGATTGCTTTGGGTAGTATACTCATTTTCACTATATTGATTTTTCCAATACATGAACATGGCATATTTCTCAATCTATTTATGTCGTCTTGGATTTCTTTCATTAGTGCTTTATAGTTTTCTATATATAGGTCTTTTGTTTCTTTAGGTCAATTTATTTCTAAGTATTTTATTCTTTTCATCACAATGGTGAATGGGATTGTTCCCTTAATTTCTCTTGCTGTTTTCTCATTCATAGTGTGTAGGAATGCAAGGGATTTATGTGTGTTAATTTTAAATACTGAAACTTTACTATATTCATTGATTAGCTCTAGTAATTATCTGGTGGTGTCTTTAGGGTTTTCTATGTAGAGGATCATGTCATCTGCAAACAGTGAGAGTTTTATTTCTTCTTTTCCAATCTTGATTCTTTTATTTCTTTTTCTTCTCTGATTGTTGTATCTAAAACTTCCAAAACAGTGTTGAATAGTAGTGGTAAGAGTGGGCACCCTTGTCTTGTTCCTGACTTTAGGGGAATGATTTCAATTTTTCACCATTGAGGATAATGTTTTCTGTGGGTTTATCATATATGGCTTTTATTATGTTGAGGTATGTTCCTTCTATGCCTGCTTTCTGGAGAGTTTTTATCATAAATTGATGTGGAATTTTTTCAAAGGCTTTCTCTGCATTTATTAAGATAATCATATGGTTTTTAACTTTCAATTTGTTAATGTGGTGTATCACATTGATTGATTTGTGAATATTGAAGAATCCTCACATCCCTGGGATAAAATACACTTGGTCGTGATGTATGATCTTTTTAATATGCTGTTGGATTCTGTTTGCTAGAATTTTGTTAAGGAGTTTTGCATCTATGTTCATCAGTGATATTGGCCTGTAGTTTTCTTTTTTTGTGGCATCTTTGTCTGGTTTTGTTATTAGGGTGATGATGGCCTTATAGAATGAGTTTGGGAATTTACCTTGCTCTGCAATTTTCTGGGAGAGTTTGAGTAGGATAGGTATTAACTCTTCTCTAAATATTTGGTAGAATTCATCTGTTAAACAATCTGGTACTGGGCTTTTGTTTGTTGGAAAATTTCTGATTACAGTTTTGATTTCCATGCTTGTGATGGGTCTGTTAAGACTTTCTATTTCTTCCTGATTCAGTTTTGGAAAGTTATACTTTTCTAAGAATTCGTCCCTTTCTTTCAAGTTGTCCATTTCTTTGGCATATAGATGCTAATAGCAGTCTCTTATGATCCTTTGTATTTCTGTGTTGTCTTCTGTGATTTCTCCATTTTCATTTTTAATTTTGTTGATTTGATTCTTCTCCTTTTTTTTGATGAGTCTGGCTAATGGTTTGTCTATTTTATTTATCTTCTCAAGGAACCAGATTTTAGTTTTGTTGACTTTGCTATAGTCTCCTTTGTTTCTTTTTCATTTATTTCTGCCTTACTTTTTATGATTTCTTTTCTTCTACTAACCCTGGGGTTCTTCATTGCTTCTTTTTGTAGTTGCTTTAGGTGTAAAGTTAGGTTATTTATTTGATTTTTCTCTTGTTTCTTGAGGTAAGCTTGTATTGCTATAAAACTTCCCCTTAACACTGCTTTTATTATATCCCATAGGTTTTGGGTTGTCATATTTTCATTTTCATTTGTTTCCATGCATATTTTGATTTCCTTTTTTTATTTCTTCCATGATTTATTGGTTACTTAAAAGTGTGTTTTTTAGCCTCTATATATTTTTATTGTGAATAGCTTTTTTCCTGTCTGTCAGTCAGTTCAATTGCTCAGTCATGTCCGACTCTTTGCAACCCCATGAATTGCAGCACACCAGGCCTCCCTGTCCATTACCAACTCCCGGAGTTCAAACAAACTCATGTGTAATGAGTCGGTAATGCCATCTAGCCATCTCATCCTCTGTCATCCACTTCTCCTCCTGCATCCAATCCCTCCCAGCATCAGAGTCTTTTCCAGTGAGTCAAGTCTTTGCATGAGGTGGCCAAGGTATTGGAGTTTCAGCCTCAGCATCAGTCCTTCCAATGAACACCCAGGACTGGTCTCCTTTAGGATGGACTGCTTGGATCTCCTTACAGTCCAAAGGACTCTCAAGAGTCTTCTCCAACACCACAGCTCAAAAGCGTTCTTTGGCGCTCAGCTTTCTGTAGTTGACATCTAATCTTACCACATTTTGATCAGAAAATATGCTTGAAGTGATTTCAACTTTTTTGAATTTACCAAGGCTATATTTATGGCCCAGGATGTGATCTATCCTGGAGAAGATTCCATGTGCACTGGAGAAAAAGGTGAAATTCATTGTTTTGGGGTGAAATGTCCTATAGATATCAATTAGGTTTAATTGGTCCATTGTATCATATACAATTTGTGTTTCCTTGCTAATTTTCTGCTTGATTGATATATTCACAGGTGTGAGTGGGGTATTAAAGTTTTCCGCTATTATTGTATTACTGTTAATTTCCCCTTTCATACTCTTCAGCATTTGCCTTACATATTGTGGTGCTCCTGTGTTGGGTGCATGTGTATTTATAATTTTTATAGCATCTTCTTGGATTGATCCTTTGGTCATTATGTAGTGTCCTTCTTTGTCTCTTTCATACTGTTTATTTCAAAGTCTATTTTATCTGATATGAATATTGCTACTCCTGCTTTCTTTTGGTCTCCATTTGTATGAAATATCTTTTTCCAGCCCTTCACTTTCAGTTTATATGTGTCCTGTGGTTTGAGGTGGGTCTCTTGTAGACAGTATATATAGGGGTCTTGTTTTTATATCCATTTAGCCAGTCTTTGTCTTTTGGTTGCGGCATTCAACCCATTTACATTTAAGGTGATTATTGATCAGTATGATCATTGCCATTTACTTTGTTTTGGGTTTGGATTTCTAAACCTTTTCTGTGTTTCCTGTCTAGAGAAGATCCTTTAGCATTTGTTATAGAGCTGGTTTTGTGGTGCTGAATTCTCTCAGCTTTTGCTTGTCTGTAAAGCTTTTGATTTCTCTTTCATATTTGAATGAGATCCTTGCTGGTTATAGTAATCTGGATTGTAGATTTTTCTCTATCATCACTTTAAGTATGTTTTGCCATTCTCTTCTGGCCTAAAGAGTTTCTATTGAAAGATCAGCCATCATCCTTATGAGGATCCCCTTTTGTGTTATTTGTTGCATTTCCCTTGCTGCTTTTAATATTTTCTCTTTGTGTTTGATCTTCATTATTTTAACATGTGTGTTGGGGTGTTTCACTTTAGGTTTATTCTGTTTGGGACTCTGGGTTTCTTGGACTTAGGGAACTATTTTTTCCCCCATTTTAAGGAAGTTTTCAACTATTATCTCCTCAAGTATTTGCTCATGTCCTTTCTTTTTGTCTTCTTCTTCTGGGACTCCTATTATTCAAATATCGGGGCATTTAACAGTTTCTGAGAGGTCTTTGAGGTTGTGTTAATTTTTAATTTTTTTTTCTTTTTCCCTCTCTGCTTCATTTATTTCCACCATTCTATCTTCCACCTCACTTATCCCATCTTCTGCCTTAGTTATTAAATTGTTGGTTCCCTCTAGAGTGCCTTTGATCTCAGTTATTGCATTATTCATTATTGATTGACTTTTCTTTATTTCCACTAGGTCCTTGTTAAACATTTCTTGCATCTTTTCAATCCTGGTCTCTAGTCTATTTATCTGTAACTCACTTTTTTTTTTTTTCAAGAGTTTGGATAATCTTTATTATCATTATTCTTTTTCAGGTAGACTCCCTATCTCCTCCTCTTTTGTTTGGTTTGGTTGGCATTTATCATGTTCCTTTACCTCCTGAATATTTCTATGCCTTTTCATTTTGTTTAGATTGCTGTGTTTGGGGTGTCCTTTCTGTAGGTTGGAAGTTTGTGATTCCTCTTTTCTGTGGAGCCTGCTCCCTGTGGTGGGGCTGGACTAGTTGCTTGTCAAGATTTCCTGGTTAGGGGAGCCTGCATCTGTGTTCTTGTGGGTAGGGCTGGATCTATTCTCTCTGAAGTGCAATTAAATGTCCTATAGTGAGTGTTGGGGTGTCTATGGGTTTGGCATGGCTTTGGGCAACCTGTCTTTTAATGCTCACTGCTGTGTTCCTGCTTTGCTGGAGAATTAGCATGGTATGTCTTGCTCAGGAACTTTTTGGCTCTTGGGTAGAGATTGTTTTCAGTGTAGATATGGAGGCTTTTGCATGAGCTCTTGTCAATTAATGTTCCCTGAAATCAGGAATTCTCTAATGTTCTCAAGTTTTGGAGTTAAGCCTCCTGCCTCTGGCTTTCAGTCTTATACTTACAGTAGCCTCAAGACTTCTCCATCCATACAGCATTTAGGTTAATGGTGAAACAGTTCTGCACAATGAGGGACACCCAGAGAGGTTCACAGAGTTACATGGAGAAGAGAAGAAGGAGAAAAAAAAATAGAGGTGACTAGGAGGAGAAGAGGGGGGGATCAAAAGGGGAGAGGGCAGTCTAGCCAGTAATCAGTTTCCTATGTGATCTCCACAGTCTGGAATACCCAGAGAGATTTATGGAGTTACATAGAGAAGAGAAGAAGGAGGAGGGAGATGGAGGTGATCAGGAGTAGAAGAAGGGGAGTCAAAAGGGAGGAGACTGATATAGCCAGTAATCAGTTCCTTAAGTGTTCTCCACAGCCCATAACACCTAGTGAGATTCACAAAGTTGAGTAGAGAAGAGAAGGGGAAAGGGGGAGATAGAGGGGACCTGGGGGAAAAATGAAGAGTCATAAGGAGAAAGAGTAATCAAGTCAGTAATCACACCCTTAAGAGAAAATGGATACTAAAATTAGATTCTTAAAGGTACAAAATTGATAACAAATACCAAAAAGTATATATATATATATATGACATTTGCTTTAAAAATAGAGTCTTTATCTTTTTGCAAGATAATAGTAAGTTATAAAAATGAAAATTAAAAGAGTAATAAAGAAATTTAAAAAATAGAAAGTGAGAATAGTAAAAATATATCTAGGAATTTCTCTGGAGCTGTTGTGGGCAGTGTGGAATCAGTTCAGTTTCAGATAGTTCCTTATTCCATTTTATACTTGTTCTCAAGGTCTATAGGTTCCCTTCAATGCTTAGTAAGAGAGTTCCAGAAAAACATCTCTTTCTGATTTATTGACTATGCCAAAGTCTTTGACTGTGTCAATCACAATAAACTGTGGAAAATTCTGAAAGATATTGGAATACCAGACCACCTGACCTGCATCTTGAGAAACTTATATGCAGGTCAGGAAGCAACAGTTAGAACTGGACATGGAACAACAGGCTGGTTCCAAATAGGAAAAGGAGTACGTCAAAGCTGTATATTGTCACCCTGCTTATTTAACTCCTATGCAGAGTACATCATGAGAAATGCTGGGCTGGAAGAAGCACAGCTGGAATCAAGATTTCTATCAATCTTGATATATCAGTATCAAGAGAGATATATCAATATCAAGGGAGAAATATCAATAACCTCAGATATGCAGATGACACCACCCTTATGGCAGAAAGTAAAGAACTAAAGAGCCTGTTGATGAAAGTGAAAGAGGAGAGTGAAAAAGTTGGCTTAAAGCTCAACATTCAGAAAACGAAGATCATGGCATCTGGTCCCATCACTTCATGGCAAATAGATGGGGAAACAGTGGAAACAGTGTCAGACTTTATTTTGGGGGGCTCCAAAATCACTGCAGATGGTGATTGTAGCCATGGAATTAAAAGATGCTTACTCCTTGGAAGGAAAGTTATGACCAACCTAGATAGCATATTGAAAAGCAGAGACATTACTTTGCCAACAAAGGTCCATCTGGTCAAGGCTATGGTTTTTCCTGTGGTCATGTATGGATGTGAGAGTTGGACTGTGAAGAAAGCTGAGCACCGAAGAATTGATGCTTTTGAACTATGGTGTTGGAGAAGACTCTTGAGAGTCCCTTGGACTGCAAGAAGATCCAACCAATCCATTCTAAACGAGATCAGTCCTGGGTGTTCTTTGGAAGGACTGATGCTAAAGCTGAAGCTCCAGTACTTTGGCCACCTCATGCAAAGAGTTGACTCATTGGAAAAGACTCTGATGCTGGGAGGGATTGGGGGCAGGAAGAGAAGGGGACGACAGAGGATGAGATGTCTGGATGGTATCACCGACTTGATGGACATGAGTTTGGGTGAACTCTGGGAGTTGGTGATGGACAGGGAGGCCTGGCGTGCTGCAATTCATGGGGTTGCAAAGCGTCGGACATGTCTGAGTGACTGAATTGAACTGAACTGAACTGAATCCTTAGCCAATGTTAACGACAGAGTTTTAATCTGTTGCACCTGTTACTTCCAGAGCACGTCCCTCTTCTTTGTTTATTTTGGCTTCCTCTTTTGCAAGTCTCTTCAGTGTCTAATTTCTGCCCTGACACAAGGGGGCAAAGGTGGTCACTTATTTAGGCTCACTTGTTCAGTTGTTTTGTGGGGAGGGAGAACAATGAAAACAAATATCCCTGGTATGTGTGGGGAGTGCTCACAGAGTATAGACCACACTGGGTTTTCTCCAGCTCACAACATGTGCTTTCCTGGTCTACACCACTCAGGCTCCAGGGTGCTCTGCAGGGGTTCCATCCAAACCAGGCCCTGCATTTCATGTATTTCCCCAGATCTAAGCTTCTCAGTTTCAGGTTCTTGGGTAGTCCACAAGGGCATAGACTAGGTTGGGAGTGTATTTTGTGTCCTTCCCAGGTCTGAGCAGCTCAAGCGACCAGATGCTTGGCAAGTGCACTGTCCCAGGTGTGCTGTGTGTCTCCTCTGGGGAGCTGATCTCAGGCGGTGACCTTCCTGGCACATGTCAACCATCCAGGATCCCAGGAAGATGTGGTTAGTGACTGGGAGCCTGCTCAAAGTTTGATGGAGGATGCCAGGCTCTGGGGCCAAGATTTCCCCTTGCCTTCTGGCTTTGGCTGTTGCATGCCGGCCTCTCTATGCAGCCAGCTAGCTCTCCTTTGATATTTGCTCAGTCCTTTGTTCTATGAGCAGGCCAGGCCTTTCATGGGAAAGTTCTTTCTTTTTTTTCCCTCTTTCTCTCAATCCCACAGTATGGGTTGCTATCTCACATTAACTCCTTCAGATTGTCCTCAGGGCATTTGGGCCTGGTACTTTACCCTAAGCACCAATAATGCAGCCCACTCCTCCCTGTTCAGGCCCTGCTCTCGGTGGCAGACTTAAGCATCTGGGCTACTTCTCTGCTGGCACTTGCTGTTAGGTGCATATTCTGTGGGTTTTTTTTTTTTTTTTCTCCTCCCAGTTACATTGCCCTCTGAGATTCCCAACTCCCCACAGACCCGTCTGTGAGAGGGTTTCTTACTGTTTGGAAATTTCTCCTTCATGACTCCCTTCCCAGGATGGGTCCGTCCCTCACTCTTTTGTCTCTCTTTTTGTTGTTTATATTTTGTCCTACCTCCTTTCAAAGAGAATGGGCTGCCTTTCTGGGTGCCTGGTGTCCTCCGCCAGCATACAGATATTGTTTTGTGGAAGTTGTTCAGTATTCAAATGATCTTTTGATGAATTTGTGAGGGAGAAAGTGGTCTCCCAGTCCTATTCCTCTGCCATCTTGGGACCACCCCCAGACTCCACTTCTCAGAATAGATGGAAAACAGATTTCCAACTCAGGATTGATTTAAATTTAATAATCATGAATGCCTTAAGAAATGTCCCTAACTTTCGTAGGTAATAATGACCTATAAAAAGCTGTCAACAGGGAAACAGTATGACTCCATTTGTGCTTAAAGCAAAATAAATGAATGATAAATGAAAGAAAGAATGAATGAAACTGTATCATCTCATTTGTGATCTGAAGAATCATTTGAAGAAAGAGTAAGACAGAGATAGGAATGTTAAGAAATATAAACAAAATTGCAATGGAAAAGTGGAACTGTTTAGGGTTCTGTCAGAGAGGTTGAATGAATGTTTTTAAGAATTGTATTTTTCCTACTACTAGGAAATTTGATTAAAGATTGATTGAAGAGTGAAAGTCAATTCAGATTTTGCATATTAATAAACCTAAATTTTAAATCCTGTATTTTAGTTTAGGAAACTGAGAAAAAGAGAAGTTAAATCAGTTTTGTTTGTTTGTTTGTTTTTCCTGATAACATCTAACAAACAAAGCAAAAACTGGACTCAGAAAATCTGGCTTCAGCTTCTTAGAATGTAAATACTGTATTTTAGTGAATTTCAAGCAGTGACATAATTTAATTCCCAAATAATAAATAATTCTGTTTCAGTTATGCTAGCATGAGAAAACTGAACAATCTAGGCGAAAATATTCAGTTAGCACTTAAAAAACACTTAAGAACAGCTAAGATTTCAAATTTGATGTCAAATACATGAAAATAAATGTTACATGTATATGTATGTGACAAAGAGAGAGAAAGAATGGCTAAACATACTAAGAAAAAACAATTGTCATGAAATAGGTAGATAATAAAGATCAAATGAAAGGGAATGACTAAGATTAAAATGAAAATTAGAAGAATCAAAAAGAACAAAAGCCACTGCACAAGTTGACAGGACAGAAATTCAATAAAGATGATATCAAACTTTTTGAACAAAATGGTTTTCAAGAAAGAGAACATTAAATCTGGAAATAAAAAGGACTTTGATAACATCAGTGAATAGAGATTCAGCAAATTCAAGGATGTATGCAGTAGGCAGGAGTCTAATTGGCCCCCCCAACTTAATGACTCTTATTATCAGGTTATATTATACAATAGAGATAATTTTTTTAAAATAGAGGTTATCTGAGTGGCCCTAACCTAATCCTCTGAGCCCTTTCAAAAGAAGATTGTTTTCTCCAATTGGTTGCAGAGGGAAAGTCAAAATGTTTCAAAACACAAAAATGATTTAGTTCTCTGTTATGTTGTTATTGGTTTTGAAGATGGAGAGTATGCTAGTCACTTATAAGAAATGAGATTAGCCCCTGGTTTATGGGGGCTTCAGTCCTGTAGCCATGAAAAAATGTATCCTTCCAATGATATGAATAGGCTGGAATGAGACCCTTCCTTAGTCAAACATGGAGATGAGAACACAACTGGCCAACACCCTGATTTCAGCCATATTAAGATCCTGAGCAGAGAACACAACAGAATTGTGACCAAATAAGTGGGTGTTTTTAAAGCCACTAAATTTGTAGTAATTTGTTGTAGAACAATTTAAAAGCAAATACAATGTAGAAACTAGAATACATTGGAAAAGAAGTAACACAAAGCTTAGTGAAATATAGATAGTCATGTTTTTATTCTCATGTGTCTGTGTGTATTCAGTCATTCAGTCATGTCTGACTCCTTGAGACCCTGTTGACTCTAGCCCATATGCATGCATGCATGCCAAGTTGCTTCCTGTGTGTGCTAAATCACTTCAGTTTTGTCCAACTTTGTGCAAACCCATGGACTGTAACCTGCCAGGCTCCTTTGTCCATGGGATTCTCTAGGCAGGAATATTGGAGTGGATCACCATGTCCTTCTCCAGGGGATCTTCCCAACTCAAGGATCAAACTCATGTCTCTTACATGTTCTACATTGGGAGGCAG
Organism: Bos mutus; assembly: GCF_027580195.1. Classification (NCBI taxonomy): domain Eukaryota; kingdom Metazoa; phylum Chordata; class Mammalia; order Artiodactyla; family Bovidae; genus Bos; species Bos mutus. The sequence goes on along the minus strand of NC_091622.1, from coordinate 80,260,521 downwards.
GTTCTTTACCACTAGTGCCATCTGGGAAGCCCATAACCCATATACCTGTTTCTGAAATATTTTAGTTTCCTGCGGTAAGCTTGAATCTCTATAAACTTCCATCTTAAAACTGTTTTTGTTGTCTCCCAAAGAAAATTCTAAAATAAACAATCTAACCTTTCACATAAAGTAACTAGAGAAAGAACAAACAAAACCCAAAGTTAGTAGAAAGAAAGAAATCATAATGATCACAAAAGAAATAAATGAGAGACTAAAAAAAATTAGAAAAGATCAGTGAAACTAAAACCTGGTTACATAAAAAGATAAACAAAATTGATAAATCTTTAATTAGGGTCATCAAAAATAATAGGAGGGACCAAATCAATAAAATCAGAAATCAAAATGGAGAAATTACAACTGACACCATAGATACACAACCATAAGATGCTACTATGAAAACCTATATGCCAATAAAATGGACAACCTAGAAGAAGTAGACAAATTCTTAGAGGTACAATCTCCCAAAACTGAACCAGAAAGAAACAAAACAGTAATGAAATTAAATCAGTAATAAAAATCTCCCAACAAAGAGAACTCTAGACCAGATGGCGTCACAGGTGAATTCTACTAAACCAAACACTTACAGAGCTGTTAACAGCTGTCCTTCTTCAGTTCAGTTCAGTTCAGTCCAGTTGCTCAGTCATGTCTGACTTTTTGCGACCCCATTAATTGCAGGCTGCCAGGCCTCCCTATCCATCACCAACTCCCGGAGTCCACCCGAAATCAAGTTCATTGAGTCAGTGATGCCATCCAACCATCTCATCCTATGTCGTCCCCTTCTTCTCCTGCCCTCAATCTTTTCCAGCATCAGGGTCTTTTCCAATGAGTCAGCTCTTGGCATCAGATGGCCAAAGTATTGGAGTTTCAACTTCAACATCAGTCCTTCCAATGAACACCCAGGACTGATCTCCTTCAGAATGGACTGGTTGGATCTCCTTGCAGTCCAAGGGACTCTCAAGAGTCTTCTCCAACACCACAGTTCAAAAGCATCAATTCTTCGGCGTTTAGCTTTCTTCACAGTCCAACTCTCACATCCATACATGACCACTGGAAAAAACATAGCCTTGACTAGATGGACCTTTGTTGACAAAGTGATGTCTCAGCTTTTGAATATGCTGTCTAGGTTGGTCATAACTTTCCTTCCAAGGAGTAAGCGTCTTTTTATTTCATGGCTGCAATCACCATCTGCAGTGATTTTGGAGCCCAGAAAAGTACAGTCAGCCACAGTTTCCAATTTCCCCATCTATTTGCCATGAAGTGATGGGACCGGATGCCATGATCTTCGTTTTCTGAATGTTAAGCTTTAAGCTGATTTTTTCACTCTCCTTTTTCACTTTCATCAAGAGGCCCTTTAGTTCTTCTTCACTTTCTGCCATAAGGCTGGTGTCATCTGCATATCTGAGGTTATTTATATTTTTTCCAGCAAACTTGATTCCAGCTTGTGCTTCTTCCAGACCAGCGTTTCTCATGATGTGGTCTGCATACGAGTTAAATAAGCAGGGTGACAATATACAGCCTTGAGGTACTCCTTTTCCTATTTGGAACCAGTCTGTTGTTCTATGTCCAGTTCTAAGTGTTGCTTCCAGACCTGCATACAGGTTTCTCAAGAGGCAGGTCTGGTGGTCTGACATTCCCATCTCTTTCAGAATTTTCCACAGTTTATTGTGATCTACACAGTCAAAGGCTTTGGAATAGTCAATAGAGCAGAAATAGATGTTTTTTTTTTTTTTTTTCTGAAACTCTCTTGCTTTTTCAATGATCCAGCAGATGTTGGCAATTTGATATCTGGTTCCTCTGCTTTTTCTAAAACCAGCTTGAACATCTGGAAGTTCACAGTTCATGTATTGCTGAAGCCTGGCTTGGAGAATTTTGAGCATTACTTTACTAGTGTGCAAAATGCGTACAATTGTGAAGGAGTTTGAGCATTCTTTGGCATTGCCTTTCTTTGGGATTGGAATGAAAACTGATCTTTTCCAGTCCTGTGGCCACTGTTGCATTTTCCCAAATTTGCTGACATTGAGTGCAGCACTTTCACAGCATCATCTTTCAGGATTTGAAATAGCTCAACTGGAATTTCATCCCCTCCACTAGCTTTGTTCACAGTGATGCTTCCTAAGGCCCACTTCATATTCCAGGATGTCTGGCTTCAGGTGAGTGATATCACCATTGTGATTATCTTGGTCATGAAGATCTTTTTTGTACAGTTTTTCTGTGTATTCTTGTCACCTCTTCTTAATATCTTCTGCTTCTGTTGCTGCTGCTAAGTCACTTCAGTCGTTTCCGACGCTATGTGACCCCATATACGGCAGCCCACCAGGCTCCCCCATCCCTGGGATTCTCCAGGCACTTGGAGTGGGTTGCCACTGCCTTCTCCAATGCATGAAAGTGAAAAGTGAAAGTGAAGTCGCTGACTCTTAGCAACCCCATGGACTGCAGCCTACCAGGCTCCTCCATCCATGGGATTTTCCAGGCAAGAGTACTGGAGTGGGGTGCCACTGCCTCCTCCAATCTGCTTCTGTTAGGTCCCTACAATTTCTGTCTTTTATTGAGCCCATCTTTGCATGAAATGTTCCCTTGTCCTTCTTAAGCTGTCCTGCCAAGAGCCACCCATGAGTCCCGGGAACTGCCATGGGATGTCCCACCCATCACAAAGGTCATGCAGAGAGGATCTGACATGCAAAGGTGAATCAGAACCTGAGAGGCCCCCCTGGACCTGCCTGAACATCTAACCTAAAACCAAAATCTGTCTGTTTTACTATTTCACGACTTTCACCAACTCTTCTGACATTAAGGAGGGGCTATCCCCAACCACCTTTCTCTGTAAGAAAATCAACCTAAAACTCTAGTTAATAGGTCTTCTGGACTTAATAGGAGTGTTTCAATTAAAACCCCTCTGATGACTTTCTAGCTTGCCTGACAGGTTTGTTCAGATTCACAGCCTGCCAACCACGAGAGGCACGGGAAGCTTAAGATATTCTAACAGTGCAGAGCTTTTCAGAGAGTTAAAATTGTTAGAATAGAACTAGTAGAGGATTTCTTTGTTGAGCTAATGCTTGCTGCCAAGTTTCCATATCCCTTACCTACTATGTCCCTGGGAGTGTATTGATTAATATAGTTGGTATATAGAAATGTAAGTAGTAGCTTTAATGTTTGTGACATTGGACCCTTGAGTTGATTCCTTTCTTGTTATAGCCCACCACACTTTTGCCCTATAGGAATGCAACTTTATCTAATGTTTTCAGAGGGTGGCACCTGACTTTAGAATAACCACCTTTGGAGGAAAATAAGTTTTCTGAAGAAAGGGTTATAAGATGTTAACAGGCCTCCTGGCCAGAAGATGATGTAAATCACCTAAAGCTTTTACATATGATAAGTTTGCAGAAAGAAAGCCTGGCTTCGATAAGGATCAAGGACTGCTGACCTTGCATGATTCTACACCCCCCCGCCCCTCCCCCCCATTATCCTCTATGCACAACTTAAAGTATAAAAACTACTTTGGAAAATAAAGTGTGGGTCTTGCTCATCAAGCTTGGTCTCCCCATGTCATTCTTTCTCTTTCCTTTTCCTTTTCAGGCTGATCCCCTGGAGCGCAGGGTCCCTCTGCGTTCACTTTCTTGCCTGGGCTTCTAAGACCCACTCGAGAAGGTTCCTAAGGTGAGGCACCTTCTGCGATTCAAGAGGGTGCCTGCGGCTTACGTGAACAGAGCAAGTCCCGTGCTGGGGCTTTATTGGCTTTCTGCATAAGTCAAGGAATATCAGCCTCTTTCTCTCCTCTATTTTCTTAACTGCAAAATTCTTTCCATATCTCTTTCTCTATTTCTATCCTTTTCGCCAACGCCGTCCTCCCGAGGGAATCACTGGATCCAGCCACGGCTGGTTCCCGGTACTATCCCAAATAAATTGCTTCCCCCATGACTCAAGTGGTAAAGAATCTGCCTGCAAAACAGGAGACAACAGGAGATGTAGGTTCAATCCCTGGGTTGGGAAGATCTCCTAAAGGCGGAAGTGGCAACCTGCTCCAGTAATCCTTCCTGGAAAAATCCGATGGACTGAGGAGTCTGGCAGGCTACAATCAATGGGGTCACAAAAAGTTGGACATTGAGCATGTATGCACAGATTCATTTCAAAGAGAAATACTAAATTTCTATTGAGTGTCAATATGCTAAATACAATAACCTTTGCAAATAGAGGCACAGTTTACTCTGGAGCTAATGAAGTTTAAGTTCAGTTTCTTTTATTTGCACATAATTTTGCTAAACCTGCAAAGGTTCTTGACAGTGTGTTTATAAAGCGACAAGGTCTTATTAAATTTTCAAAACCAAGCTATTTGAACTGTAATCAGTTAAGACCTCTGTCGCATTCCAATTTGACTTATCCTCCATCATGTTTCTTCTGTATATGTTTTTAAAGTGGCCTTGGGAATTTTGTGATCCAAAGGAGAAATTGAGTTTGTGATACATTTAGTTTGGGTTTAATGAGAAAACCTTTTTTTTTTTTTTAAGTGAAAAAACTTTATACAATTCAAACCCACTTGGTACAGTGGGTTATTGCTGGCTGTTCTAGTGTAAAAATGGCTTCAGTGTATATTCTTACCACTCACAGTGACAGTCCATCATTATCTTCAAGGCCACAGATCGGATTATAATATCAGCATGTCCAACAGCATCCTTGAAATACGTGGATAATGGAGGAAAAACAAGGTTTGAGAAGCGATAGGAGCTAATTTGACAATTCTTCCAGTAATTATATGTATACAATTGCTAGTATTAGATTCATATTAATACCTACTTTAAACAGAAATTCCCTTTTCTCAGAAATATATTTGATAATGTCTTTTCTCAGAAATACTCTTGAAATAGTTGTATGTTATCACTGACTCAATGAACATGATTTTAAGTAAGCTCTGGGAGTTGGTGATGGACAGGGTGGCCTGGTGTGCTGCAGTCCATGGGGTCAAAAAGATTTGGACATGGCTGAGCAACTGAACTGATCCTTGATAATGCATTTTTTGACAATTAGAAATGCATTATACCATCTTTAATTTAATTTTATTTTTTTGGCTTGGGCATTGCACAAACAGATATTTTAGAATTTTAAGAAGCATAGAATAAACCAATACATTACCACAAATAGTAAGCATATATCTTTGTAAAATCACATGCATTATACAATATATTCCAACAAAAATAATAGAAAATAAATTCCAATCAACTACATAAAAAGAGAGACTGGTTGTCATTCTTTTCTCTGTAGAAAGTATGACAAAATCATTGTCATAAAGAATATGGTCAAAAACTATGCTGCCAATAACATTGGAATCAAAAGTATTATAATTGACTATCAGGCAGAAAATAAATAAAAATATGTTTTCTGGATATTTTGATATTTATGTTACTTGTCAGTTTTTAAATGTGTAAGCTATTATTTTTTTATATGGATATTTTTTCATATCTATTTTTGCAGTTATGATTTTGTATTGTTTTTCTTAAAGAGACTTCACAAAATTGTATAAATTGTGTGCCCTGAAAAATGGAATCTAGTTCTATTTGTAAATATTTAAAGAAAAATTATAAATATATATACATGTTTATATATAATATATATACTTGGACAGTCATTTTGGAAAATAATTTTGAAGCATATAGAAGTAAAACTAATTTTAGGAACTGTTGCTATGGTATGATATAAAATGATATGGCATTATATATGATAAACATGCATGTCTGTGAGTGATAACAGTTTCCCAATGCCTCTTTAATTCCCCCAGCAAGCCAGCCTACCATTTCATTATTGATATAGCCTGGGTGGAGGGAAGAACATACCAGTCCACAAAGACTGACAGCCTCAGGTAATGTGCTTGGCATGTCATTGGTTTGGCAGGAGTGACGTCAACATGTGATGGTCTATGTCCTTCCTACCATCTGTATACAGATGAACTGTACCAAGCTCCCTGCTCTACTTCATCAGAAACACTGCCCCTAAAACATAGCTGATGCTTTATAAAAGAAATCTAAAATTGAAGATTGACTATTTTAATCTGATTTTTCATTATTATTATTATTTTAAAGGTAATCAATTGGTATTACCCACAACTATTTTACTCTGTAGCCATCTATGTAAGTTTATAATATGATAAACTAAATAATTTTTATTCAGATTTTACTTTAAAAGAACATTTACAATCATTAAAGTACATATCAGTTAAAATTTAGATGATTAGGGAAATTGTGTAGTTTTAAAAAAGTCAGTAAAATTACAGTAGTTATACTAAGATGAAACAGGCACTTGAAATTAACATGAAATTATCTCATCTTAAACTGCAAATAATATGTGACATAGAGTAGAAAAGGAATTTTTAAGGGAGAAAAGCTGAAAGGTTCACACGTAAATCATAGTGGTAGCCAGGAACTATATAACAGTTAATGGTGTGGAAATGGAAACAAGATACCCACACATCCTGGGCCCCATAAGGGTCACACAATGTAAGGGTTTCTTATGTGAGCCAATAAAAACTTTCTGTCTGCATCACTATGTGATACTTTCATTTAAGGCCAGTTAAGAAACTTTTGAGAGCATTAGGCCTTTGGTCTTTCAACTTCCACCCCTCTTCTTTGCTATGAATTAATTTGGCCTTTAGTGACTGTTTTGCCTACAGATTTTCAATTTTGTAGTTTTCATTTTTGTGTTTTTAAAATTGATATTTATTGTTAATGCTTTTTTTCCAGAGCTTTGGTAGAATGATGCCTGCAGTGTCTGAAATGTGTCTTTAGACAAAGGAATAAACAAACGCTGTTACAAACCCTCACATATTCTAACAAATTCCCCTTCAAAATGGGGAACTTTTTATCCACTAATAAGTGTCTTTAGAACTATTGATTTCTTTATTAGCAATCATACAAAAATATTTTCAAATCATTTCTGACGATGATAACACTGAAATTTCTTCTGCAGTGAATATTAATAGTATTTATTCTGAGCATCAGGCATTAATCCATCAGAAAAAAATACTCTTCTATTTGACACTTTTTGGAACTATTTTTGATAAAGAACTGGAAAGCAGATTTCAATGACAATCCTATACCAACCCTCAGGGCTTGACAAGATGACTTAATAGGTGTTATGAAACCTCTGTTTCTATGATTGATTGATTAATTTTCTTCATGTAAAATGTTATTACTATCCTATTTGCCTTGCTTTATTTGCCTTATCTCTTTTGAGAAATAACAGGTATGTTAGAAAGAAATGAAAGCAATCAGACATCAAAATTATGTTCTTTGTTACCCATCGTGACTAAAGAATTTACAGGGCTCTGAATCTCACAGATATGGCAACACTTGAAGAGATTTAATTATAAGATTTTTCATATCAAATATATGTATGTAGTGAATATATATGTATCAGATTTGAGCCAACTGAATGCATTGTAGTGCTCATGTTGGTATATGAGACCAAAGCTAACAGTTAATCAAGGAAGAAATACAGGATGTTTATAGGAAACTGTATAGAATTTTATCAATTTCTTGCCATATTTTGGTCCATAAGGTTAGCAGTAGGCTATTGGAATTTACTCAGAAATTAGAAAAATTAAATCATTTTTCTACACGTAAAAATTTTATAATATTTGTGAAAATTTAGGCTCTCCATGTTTTAAGCAGATGGCTCTAATATCTGCCTCACTGAAATCAGCCATAAAACTACCAGGTCTTTATTCTGTACCCAGAAGACTCAACTGTGTGGTGGGTTCCACCACTAAGGCCTAGCCAGAATTGCTAAATGGAGAATATGTGACAACGATGAGTAAAACAGGCAACTATGAAGCAGAAAATTTATCCGAAGATGCTTCATTACTCTCTGTTATATTTTGAAAGTAAATATTTTGTACTTCTCATTAAATTATATATCAAACATTCTGACAATGAAATCATGAGTGAACTTGTATGTTACAACAAGCAGATCTTCCTTAAGTTGCTGCTGTTAAGATATTTTCCTCAAAATGGTGTACTTGTTTGCAGAAGTACAGAGTATACACTTTCTGCAAGGGCATCCACTTTTAAGTAATAAGGACAAATTTACACCAGTCATTTTAGTCCATTGCTCTTATTATACATTTATTTGTATTCCTCTATTATTCTTAAGAGAAAAACCACAAATTCCAAACTAGCAATATCTTATTATTGTTTTTCACACTTACAGAATAATATTTTATACAAAAAGATGATCTACTGTTACTAGAAAATACTTATTCAAATTTGGGGTAGTAGCAAGCATCACTCTTTGACCTTCCATTATCATTTCTCTCTGTTTATTGACAATTATTTTTATTTCATTAAAAGTAACAAATATAACACTAAGGTACAAAAATAACACTTCAGAAAAAATAGAAATGATCTTTTTAAAGGAAGTCATTATTTTCCATGTATCATTTGCCAATGTGAGGCACAATTAACATAGTAGCATTAGATATTCTTCAGGGTGAAGAGAGTCCTTGGTGTATTGAACTTTGTACATTCTACTATAATGAACAAAATTCATACTAATGCAGTAGAGATGCCATATATAAATATCTTAGCAGAATTTAAATTATTTCATTGCTTGTGGATCTTCTCTCATGCCAGTAAGATTAAATCTAAAATTATTTTGTTTACCTGGATTTATTTCTGGCAATTTGGACTATGTTGACTTGTATACAGAAAAAAATTTATAACCTTGTTGCTTGCCAATGAAGGATTTAACATATTGTTAATAAAATATATTTTGGGTCTTTATGCTTTACAAATCTTCTAACAGGGAAACGGCAAATTGCTTATTATGAGACTGTAATTGGAGTTCTGAGGAAATGTTCTACATTTTCTCCTTGTTAGCTAAGTGAAATTAATCATATATTTAAGCATGTTAAGCAGTTTCCTTGTTTGTATAATATAAAAAAATACCATGTAAAAGTCCCTGCTGTATTAAAGTTAATTGCATTTTGTATATCTACATATGCACAATTATATATATGCACATACACAATTTCATATACACGTATGTGTACATTACACACATGAAGTATATATTACATACTTAAGTGTATATACTTACACAGGTGCATGTAATTTTACAACAGCCTATCACCCACTACTAAATAATATATTCACTTTCTTTATAAATGCTGTTCATATATTATGCTTTGGGATAATAAGAATAATAAGAAATTCTTATTTAAAATCTAAAGAAAGTTATCTATAACAACATTGGATTGTAACTGTAAGAGTTTGATACATTGGAAGAGTCTACTGAAAACCCTAAGCTTGTTCTGTTGTTTGGAGGAGATGCTAGAGGATCTTAGTGTTTGATCTAAAGGGTTGACTCTTTCTCCTCCTGAATTTCCCTAAAGCAAAAGTAACAGCTTTAACCACCCACTACTTAATTTAGAATACTTGAAAAGGATATGTGTTACTGTTGTTGTTTAGTCGCTCAGTTGTATTCAACTCTTTTGTGACTCCACTGACTATAGCCCACTAGGCTCCTCTGTCCATGGGATTTCCCAGGCAAGAACACTGGAGTGGGTTGCCATTTCCTCCTCCAGGGGATCTTCCTGATCCAGAGATCAAGCCCCCTGTGTCTCCTGCATTCTTTACTGCTGAGCCACCAGGGAAGCCCCAAAGGACATATATTCAACCTAAAACACAATCTTCACAATCCTGTAAGGTGGGCTATGGTCCCAGGAGCTAGAACTCCTGTAGGAAGTGGAGATTTCATCAACAATTCCTCCTTCCTGCCAGCATTGCACACTCCTATTTCAAAAGTGCACCTATGGAAAGGAACCCCATTGGGAAGACCACCTATCTACTATTGTCCCGTACTTTACAATTCTTTGACATAATCTTTTTTTTTTTTTAATTTATGTAAACCAAATATCTTTTTTGAAAGCCTGCTGTGTGCTTGGCAATGTACTCAGGTACAAGGAATTAAGAGAAGAATTCCTACTCTACTGGGTTACAATGTACCAGGAGAGAGAAGAAATCAGTCATTAATAGGTAGATAAGTAAAACTCTATGACAGAAAACAAAGCCTGAGATAGAAAACATTGGAGGAAAGAGGGATGCTGAGACAGAAGTGGGTGAGGGCAATCAGATATTTTTAGATCTTTCATTTCTTTTCTACAGAACTGAAAGCTTTCAACTCAAAAAGGCTTAGTCATTCACTCATTGGTCAATTCAAGTATGAGACAGAATTGTTTTACCATATGCTAATAGGTAGGGAGAGGCGTGTCTCCCCAGCTATTGACTGGGCTTCAGGGGAAGTCTGAGATGTTCTCCTGCTGCAACCTCTTGAACTCATGAGAACAAAGGACAGGACAGGTCACAGGGTGTCTTGATTGTCAGAGATACAAGGGTCAGGAAGTGGTCCTAAATGTTGGCTGCATATTAGAATCACTGACATTTTTTTTTTTTCAAGTACCAGAACATAGTCCAGGAAAATTATACAGGGATCTCTTAGGGCTTCCTTGGTGGCTCAGATGGTAAAGAATCTGCCTGCAATGCAGGAGACCCAGGTTCAATCCCTGGGTCAGGAAAATCCCCTGGAGAAGGGAATGGCTACCACTTCATTATTCCTGCCTAGAGAATTCCATGGAAAGAGGAGCCTGGCATGCTGCAGTCTATGGGGGTCACAAAGAGTCAGACATGACTAGGCAACTAACATTTCATTTCATTTTTCTTGGGGTGGAATCTAGGATTCAGTATTTTCAAAAGCCTCAGTTATTGAGTGAGGAAAAGGCTGAGAACCACAGGATAAAGGAACAAGTTCTTTTTAACAATTACTATTTTTTATTAAGGAATCTACCAAATATTTATTTGAACAGAAAATTGGTGGATTTCCATCCATCCACTACAAAATTCTCTACTTAACTAGATAGAACAGAGGTTGGGCCTCATGCCTTAATAATGTTAAATGACAAATCGTGTATGCTTGTGTGTATATGTGTGCTTGTGTGTGTGTGCCCCTAAAAATTTTTGTGAGATTTGTAATTTAATTAATATATTTGGAATAGTCAGATCAAAGCTCATTTTTTTAATTTTATTTTATTTTTAAACTTTACATAATTGTATTAGTTTTGCCAAATATCAAAATGAATCCATCACAGGTATACATGTGCTCCCCATCCTGAACCCTCCTCCCTCCTCCCTCCCCATACCATCCCTCTGGGTCGTCCACCCAAAGCTCATTTTTGCAGCAAAATATTTCAAGAGGTAGCTGTACTGTAATGATGGTTGTTTATATGCTGCTAAGTCACTTCAGTAGTGTCCAACTCTGTGCGACCCTATAGATGGCAGCCCACCAAGCTCCACTGTCCCTGGGATTCCCCAGGCAAGAACACTGGAGTGGGTTGCCATTTCCTTCTCCAATGCATGAAAGTGAAAAGTGAAAGTGAAGTCGCTCAGTCGTGTCCGACTCTCAGTGACCCCATGGACTGCAGCCTACCAGGCTCCTCCGTCCATGGGATTTTCCAGGCAAGAGTACTGGAGTGGGGTGCCTTTGCCTTCTTCAACTAGACATCTGGTCCTGTGCAAATGCTGGAGACCACGAATCAAACCAACCAGGAAGAGAAGTGGCTGACATCATGGTAGGATGCTCCCTCCCAAGAGGACTAAGAACATTTCTCTCCACTCCTCCTTCCCTCTCTGACACTCCTTTTCCCAACTGCTATCCCAGGAAGGCCTCTCTGGGTCTTCCTACTCACATTCCGTGAACCTTCCTCCAGCCTGAAAAGAGAATGCTATTGTTATCACACAACAGGGTCTGACACGCATCTGAAGATCCTGTAGTTCCGTCAGTCATAAACTCTGCCCTAATGCCCAGAGTGACAGTTTCTCTGGACCAAACTCAGCCTTGTCTCTATCATATCAAGACCCTGGGTCTATTTCTCCACCTCTGGTTGGCAACCTTCAAGCCGAGGGAATACTGCATCTAGGTGCTGGGCAGAGAAAGGGACACCAGCACAAAACCACCCGTGCAGATCCTGGCATTTCCCCTCCTGAGCCTCAGACTAAGCCACAGTTAGCAGAAGGCATTCGTGATTAAAAAATACCTTCCCTTGGCAGCTCTCCACTGCCCTGGCTAGGAGAAGGTGCAAGAGGCTGTGGTCAGGGACCGCTCCTAAACTCTTCAAGACATTGCAGATGCTGCTGCTAAAGCAAGAGCTGCCCAACAAAACCCTGACTGGCCAGAGTTGTTCTCGACTCCAGAAAACTGCACAATTACCTTTAGCTGAGCATTGAGGTGTCCACTCTGGCCAACACTGCTTGCTGCGTCCGGATTAACAGGCCTGGGGAAGTGGAAACTCGGCTCCCTGAGGTCACTGAACAAGGTTTTTATATAAATGATGGTAAATATAAAGGACTTTTATTACTTCCAAAATTTTGGACAAAAAAGAATCTTCTTTGGAGAAGCATTGAAGATGCTTCAATGTTTATTTAACTCCTTCTGAATTATATCCTGAATTGAACACAATATTTTCTATTATGTCTAAAACATATTTGATTGTATTGAATACTATAGTATTTTCAAGAAAATGTATTTGTTGCATCTTCTTGGAATGTAAAGGGCTTATTTCACAAATGTCCAAGCAAAATACTGTCACTGAAGAGGAATGCCCCTCTGATGCCCAAGGAGAAGGAAGAGGTCAGGGCTGATTGCTGTTCATTCTTATTTCCTCTGACACATGCTAGTTTAGTCATTATATTATATGTTATGAATGGCTTCATTTATATTTGTCTGTTACAATTACCCTTTATTGCTTTGGGAAGAGAACAATATCCAATGAATTTGGCAAATGTCAAATTTTTGCTGTTATGACCAGAGCTCCCTTTAAAGTTTATGCTATTCTTTTCAGTTTTTTTATATAGGGCATATGTTCTAAATCAGAGAATTTTAATCCATGATGATTTGAAATATTGTATATAGTTACAAATATCATACTAAGGGCCTACAGTTATTCTGAATACTAATTCAGTAGATTAGATGTCTTTTGAAATGCAGTTGCACAGTTTCAGCTCTTTTTAGAAGACTGTAAGCCCTTATTTTCATACAATATTGCCTGATATGTGAGTGATAATGGTGTCAGACCATCTTTTTTCTGAATATATATGAAATATTTTATACATTTCCTGACAAGAAAAAAAGGGAAATACATTATTGAGGAAGGGAAATCAATGAAACTGAGGTGTCCTGATTCAGGAATAGTCTTCAATGTCAACAAATTTGCTATTTTCTTCAGTAACACCTGGGTTAGGAAGATCCCCTGGAGAAGGGAAAGGCTACCCATTCCAGTATTCTGACCTGGAGAACTCCATGGACTGTAGAGTCCATGGGGTCACGAGAGTGGAACACAACTGAGTGACTTTCACTTTCACTTTTCATTTTCAGTGACAACAACAACAAAAAAAACTCAACTGAAGACCTCTACACAAAGATGAGACTAAGTCAATGAGCATTATATGGTACTTCAGTTTTGAGAAACAACTTAAAGTTCTTGAAAAGCTTTTATAGATATTTGGTCTTTGAATAATACTTTCATGCTCAGTTGCTTCAGTCACATCCAACTCTTTGTGACCCTATGGACTGTAGCCCACCAAGCTCTTCTTTTCATGGAATTCTCCAGGCAAGAATACTGGAGTGGGTTGCTATGCCCTCATCCAGGGGACCTCCCCAACCCAGGGGTTGAACCCACGTCTCTTGCATCCCCTGTATTAGAAGACAGGTTCTTTACCACTAGCGCCACTTAGGAAACCCTTGAATAACATGTGTGTGTGTGTATGTGTGTGTGTGTGTGTGTGTGTCTGTTGCTCAGTTGTGTCCGACTCTTTTCGACCCCAAGGACTATAGCTCACCAGCCTCTTTTGTCCGTGGAATTCTCCAGGCAAGAATACTGGAGTGGGTAGCCGTTCCTGTCTTCAGAGGATCTTCCCAACTCAATGATTGAACCTAGGTCTCCTGCATTGCAGACAGATACTGTCTGAGCCACTAGGGAACTCCCTGAATAATACACGTATGCATGTGTGTGAAGTCACTTCAGTTGTGTCTGACTCTGTAACCCAATGGACTGTAGCTTGCCAGGCTCCTCTGTCCATGAGATTCCCCAGGCAAGAATACTGGAGTGGGTTGCCATGCCCTCCTCCAGGAAATCTTCCCAACCCAGGGAGCAAACTCTTGTCTACAGCATCTACCTGCATTGCCAGGTGGGTTATTTACCACTAGTGCCACCTGATAAACCACTGAATAACACATGCTTCAGTCTAAATTCATACTCAGCACTAATGAGATGTATAAACTTTGACAAGTATTTGAGTTCTCAGTCTTTGTTTCCTCATTTGGACAATGGATCAACCTTTCAGTCTTATTTTGAGACTCTGATAGAGACCTGACATATAGGTAGGACAAAGTGAACACTAGTTCCCTTCCCCACTTGCTTTTTCAGTCCTCTGACTCTTGGTAAGAAAATAACTGGAGGATTTTGCAGTGGCTTCCTCACTCTGCATTGCTGCTGTCAGTGAGGCAAAGCTGTGTAAATCTCTGGTCATTAGCATCTATTTCTGGTTCTCTGAATCCACAGACTATCTTAGAATTGCTTTAACCACCTGCCTGATGTACCGTATCCCCATATCCCTTCTGTTCACTTTCTTTTCTCTGCCTCCTTAGCCTTATACAGTAAGAGAAATGAGGAGAACAGAAAAGCAAGATTTCTAGTTTATAAAGAGGGGTCCATTCTTCTCAAGTGATGCTCAGATTCACCATCCTCCAGCCTCATAGGGACTGAGAGATTCAGACTCTATTCAGTTTTGTCTTTGGAAAAATTTAGAGGACAGACATTCTCTAATGAATAAAGCCGAGCTGTGTACTAAAAAGATAGCAAATCATTCTTCTCCAGAGGTAGTTAACATTTGAAAACAATTTATTTGGCAACATTACTGTATATAATCATAAACCAAGTCAAACAAGATGAGCATATGCACGTTGTTGAACTGACTCAGGGAATGGCTTTTCTAGCAGTAACACACCTGTGTCACAACATAATTTTCAGGTAAATAGCTCTTTTACTGCTAATTAAAATTGAGTTTGAGATACTGTTCTGAAGCTCCAGTCAAGAAACCCAGCTAGTTGTACACCCATGACTGAAGAGTCATGTTCCTAGAGCTGAGAGGGTCATTTTATCATGTTTTGTTGATCTCACTCTTGCTGAAGATGAGGACAGGCCCTGAAACTATTGCCTTGATCTTCAGCAGATATGGGGTATTGGATATCACAGTGAGAGTCTCAGCATGCACTCAGTCCCTTTACCCAACTTTTCCATAACGAGAAATCCATTCCTTAGCATGCCAACTGTAGACAGTGAAAAATTTGCTCCACTCTGCTTTCTATTACATACAATTCTTGGGATTTTTTTTTTTGGGTGTGTGTGCCGAGAAGAAAGCAGTTATTAAGGTTTCATTTTACCTTTGATCTAAAGTCCTGATTGCTCTGTCCTTTAAGGATTTGAGTAAGACGTTTAAGAAGCAGTGCAAAAAATAAATAAATAAGATAAACCAACAGACTTTTAAACACTACTGGTTTGAAATCAGTTGGCACTTAAATCTGCTCCACAGAGAAACATTATCCTTATCAAAGCAATGCTAGAATAGAGCTGAATCAAGTGTAGCATTAATTAACTCCTGCCCTTTGTGATTTTCTTCATGGACAAAAAGGACATATCAATGTTACAGGAAAGAAAGGGGAAAAAATCAAGGAAACATCCCCAAGTATAGATATTCCAGCTCTTTGTTTTGCAGATAAATGATCTGAGTTAATCAGTAAGAATACATTGGCTTCCATAAGTTATACTGCTTGGTTAATAAGTAATAGACCTGGGATTAGAATTCATGACTCCTATTTTATTTGCAATCAAGTTTCATACACTGACCTGTCCTAATTTAGAAATAACAGAGGGATACAAATTTTCTTTTGGTTTAGATTTTGGTGATATTTTCAGGCATGCACTTGAGTATAATAAAAATCAAAACAAATTACGTAGTAAATTAATTGAAAAATAAAAGAAAATGTGTAAGTTTCTCCTAAAGAGAAAAGAGGATAATTTACTCAAACACATAGAATCCACGCCATGTATACTTTGAGAGTCTCTGCTTTTCCTTCACAAATTCTACAAATACAGGATTCTTCAAAAAATAGTTGCACTTGGAAAAGTGTTACTTGGTTAGACAGGAGACCCATGCTACTAAAATTGGATGTTATGGTTACTAATGTACCATGGTTGATCCCCATGTATTTCCTTTTATCTATATTATTATATAACAAAACAGCTTTAAATACTTGTGGTCTTAAAAATTGTAGGTCATAAATTGTAACTTCAGTCCTCACAATCTCTAAAGTTTGTATTTTAATAGGGTCATGCTGTTATAAGGAAAACAAAAACATTGAATTTTTTCTGGGGGAAGGCTACCCTCTTGTGGCTTAAAATGGTACTACACCTGCCTACCTTGTTTTCAGATCTGGATTTCTACAAAGGGGATTGGAATAGACTTCAGAGCTAAATATTACCTTAAAATATTCTTTAAATTCTGTTAATCTAAAAAAGTAGCATTATTTTAAAGGTTCAAACAAGAGTCTTGGGTATTAGATAACATTTTATTACTAATATTTTGAGATTTTAGGCTTAAGAATGGAAACATTAATTATTTGATATTTAAAGATATCAAACATGTTCACAAGCATATTAGTAATTGATTTTTAATTTTAAAGCAATAACTTATTTTTCATGAAACTTTAAAATTTATGCCTCACACTAGCAGCCTCACAACAACCAAGAATACCTAATGATAACAATTACTTATTCAACTACTAAGTGCTCAAAACGTCACAAATTAAACCACAGATTTTATGTTGTGTGAAAATATCACATAAAGCCACGTATTTCTCCGTTCAATTCCTGTGAAATTTGTCAAACTTGAGTTACTTTATTACATATAAATGGAGGATAAGTAGTTAGGAAACTTCTCAGTACCAGCTTAAAACTTATTAAAATTTGAAATTTGGAGGTTATTTACTTAGTTCATTTAGTTCAGCCTCTCAGTAGTGTCTGACTCTCTGTGATCCCATAGACTGCAGCACGCCAGGATTCCATGTCCATCAGCAACTCCCAAAGCTTATTCAAATTCATGTCCATAGAGTCGGTGATGTCATCCAACCATCTCATCCTCTGTTATCCAGTCTTCAATCTTTCCCACCATCATGGTCTCTTCAATGAGTCAATTCTTCACATCAGGTGGCCGAAGTATTGGAGTTTCAGCTTCAGCATCGGTCCTTCCAATGAACAATCAGGACTGATTTCCTTTAGGAAGGACTGGTTGGATCTCCTTGCAGTCCAAGAGACTCTCAGTCTTCTCCAACACCACAGTTCAAAAGCTTCAATACTTCAGTGCTCATCTTTCTTTATAGTCCAGCTCTCACATCCATACATGACTATTGAAAAAAAAAACAAAACAAAAAAACAAAAGCATAGCTTTGACTAGATGGGCCTTTGTTGGCAAAGTAATGCCTCTGCTTTTTAGTATGCTGTCTAGATTGGTCATGACTTTTCTTCCAAGGAGCAAGTGCTTTTAATTTCATGGTTGCAGTCACTATCTGCAGTGATTTTGGAGTCCCCTAAAATAAAGTCTCACTATTTCCATTGTTTTCTCATCTATTTGCCATGAAGGGATGGAACCGGATGCCATGATCTTAGTTTTCTGAATGTTGAGCTTTAAGTCAACTTTTTCACTCTCGTCTTTCACTTTCATAAAAAATCTCTTTAGTTCTACTTCATTTTCTGCCATAAGGGTAATGTCATCTGCATATCTGAGGTTATTGATATTTCTCCCAGCAATCTTGATTCCAGCTTGTGCTTCAAGCCGACCTGGCATTTCACATGATGTACTCTGCATATGAGTTAAATAAGCAGGGTGAAAATATACAACCTTGACATACTGCTTTCCCAATTTGGAACCAGTCCATTGTTCCATGTCCAATTCTAACTGTTGCTTCCTGACCTGCATACAGATTTCTCAAGAGGCAAGTCAGGTGATCTGGTATGCCCATCTCTTTCAGAGTTTTCCACAGTTTGTTGTGATCCACACAGTCAAAGGCTTTGGCATAGTCAATAAAGAACAAGTAGATGTTTTTCTGGAACTCTCTTGCTTTTTTAATGATCCAACAGATGTGGCCAAATTGATCTTTGGTTCTTCTGCCTTTTCTAAATTCAGCTTGAACATCTAGAAGTTCATGCACTGTTGAAGCCTGGCTTGGAGAATTTTGAGCATTAATTTACTAGTGTGTGAGATGAGTGCAATTGTGCGGTAGTTTGAACATTCTTTGGCATTGCCTTTCTTTGGAATTGGAATAAAAAACTGTGGCCACTGCTGAGTTTTCCAAATTTATTGGCATATTGAGTTCAGCACTTACATAGCATCATCTTTTAGGATTTAAAATAGCTTAACTGGAATTCCATCACCTCCACTAGTTTCATTTGTAGTGATGCTTCCTGAGGACCATTTGACTTCACATTCCAGTATGTCTGGTTTTAGGTGATGATCACACCATCAAGGTTACCTGGGTCATGAACATCTTTTTTGTATAGTTCTTCTGTGTATTCTTGCTACTTCTTCTTAATATCTTCTGCCTCTGTTAGGTCCATATCATTTCTGTCCTTTATTGTGCCCATTGTTGCATGAAATATTCCCTTGATATCTCTAGTTTTCTTGAAGTGCTTTCTAGTTATTCCCATTCTTTTTTTTTTTTACTGTATTTCTTTGCATTGATCACTGAGGACAGCTTTCTTATCTCTCCTTGCTATTCTTTGGAATTCTGTATTTAAATGGGTATATCTTTCCTTTGCTCCTTTGCCTTTTCACCTTTTCTTTTCTCAGCTATTTTTAAAGCCTCCTCAGACAATCATTTTCCTTTTTTGCATTCTTTTTCTTGGGGATGGTCTTGATCACTGACTTTTGTACAATATCATGAACCTTCGCCCATAGTTTTTCAGGCACTCTGTCTATCAGATATAACCCTTTTGATCTATTTCTCACTTTCACTGTATAATTGTAAGGGATTTGATTTAGGTCATATCTGAAGGGTCTAGTGATTTTCCCTACTTTCTTCAATTTATGTCTAAATTTGGCAAAAAGGAGTTCCTGATCTAAGCCACAGTCATCTCCCAGTCTTGTTTTTGCTGACTGTATACAGCTTCTCCATCTTTGGCTGCAAAGAATATCATCAGTCTGATTTCTGTATTGACCATCTGGTGATGTCCATGTGTAGAGTCTTCTCTTTTGTTGTTGGAAGAGCTGTTTGCTATGACCAGTGTGTTCTCTTGGCAAAACTCTGTAAGCCTTTCACCTGCTTCGTTGTGTAATCCAAGGCCAAATTTGCCTGTTACTCCAGGTGTTTCTTGACTTCTTACTTTTGCATTCCAGTCCCCTACAATGAAAAGGACATCTTTTTTGGATGTCAGTTCTAGAAGGTCTTGTAGGTCTTCATAAAACCATTCAATGTCGGTTTCCTCAGCATTACTGGTCAGGGCATAGACTTGAATTACTGTGATATGGAATGGTTTTTCTTTGAAACAAACAGAGATCATTCTGTCATTTTTGAGATTGCATCCAAGTACTGCATTTAGAACTCTTTTGTTGAGCTTGATGGCTACTCCATTTCTTCTAAGGGATTCTTGCCCGCAGTAGTAGATATAATGGTCATCTGAGTTAAATTCAACCATTCTAGTCCGTTTTAATTCTCTGATTCCTAAAATGTTGATGTTCAGTCTTGCCGTTTCCTGTTTGACCACTTCCAGTTTGCCTTGATTCATGGACCTAATGTTCTAAATTCCTATGCAATATTATTCTTTATAGCATCAGATTTTACTTCCATCACCAGTCGCATCCACAACTAGGTGTTGTTTTTGCTTTGCCTCCATCTCTTCATTCTTTCTAGTTATTTCTCCACTAATCTCCAGTAGCACATTGGGCACCTACTGACCTGGGGAGTTCATCTTTCAGTGTCCTATCTTTTTGCCTTTTCATACTGTTCATGGGGTTCTCAAGGCAAGAATACTGAAGTGGTCTGCCATTCCTGTCTCCAGTGGACCACATTTTGTCAGAAATCTCCACTATGACCTGTCCATCTTCGTTTACCCTACATGGCATGGCTCATAGTTTCACTGAGTTAGACAAAGCTGTGGTCCATGTGATCAGATTGATTAGTTTTCTGTGAATCTGGTTTTCATTATCTCTGCCCTCTGATGGAGAAAGATAAAAGGCTTCTGAAAGCTTCCTGATGGGAAAGACTGACTGAGGGGGAAACTGGGTCTTGTTCTGATGGGCGGGGCCATACTCAGCAAAACTTTAATCCAATTTTCTGTTGATGGGTGGAAAATTTCTGTGTTCCTTCCCTGTTTGACCTGAGGCTAAACTATGGTAGAGGTAATGAAGATAATGGAGACCTTCTTCAAAAGGTCCCATGTGTGCCCTGCTGCACTCAGTGCCCCCAACCCTGAAGCAGGCCACCGCTGACCCTCACCTCCCCCAGAGATTCCTGGACTGTCACGGGCAAGTGTGTGTCGGTCTCTTGTGGGGTCACTGCTACCTTCTCCTGGGTCCTGGTGCACACAAGGTTTTATTTGTGCCCTCCAAGAGTCTGTTTCCCCAGTCCTGTGTAAGTTCTGGTGGCTCTATGGTGGGGTTTTTGGCGACCTCCTCCAAGAGAGCTTATGCCATACCCAGGTCTACTGCACCCAAAGCCCCTGCCCCTGCACCAGTCCATTGCTGACCTGTACCTCTGCAGGAGACACTCAAACACAGTTCTGGCTCAGTCTCTGTGGGTTCTCAGGGTCCTGATGTGCAGAAGTTTGTTTGAGCCCTCCAAGCATCTCTGGATGGTATGGGTTGAAATGCTAATTGGCTGAAGTCAATTATCTCAAAGATGAAAAAAATACTATGATCTTGCAGTCTGTTCAGGACTGTGAACATGGGACAGCCCTGTGTACCTACCCACTAGCCATAACGGTGCCATGGCTTCCTGTGGTTTACCTGCTTCTCATGAGGACATTCCCTCCATGCATTTACACTGTGTAGAAAATTAACATTGAAGTAGTATAATCAGAATGGAAAGTACATAGGAATGCCTTTGAATGCTAAAAGATGCTCTAAAATTTTATCATTATTCTTACCTGGTAGCTTATTGTTTGGAAATAGTCACACCATTTGCTCACATCCATGTGAGGGGTGTATTTACTTGATCATAGACATTAAGCTTAAAATTGTGAGTGACATTGGGCAACTGGATGCCACCCCCACGAGACTGGACATGAGCTTGAAATGTGCTTGTGAGTGTTTGCTCACTTGCTCCTCTCTCATGATAGTCATATAACCTATGTAGCCTCACCTGCTTCTCCCAGGGAGATGAGAGGCATGTGGAGCAAAGCCTGTCTCTTCTGAACAAGCCCAACCCAGATCCTTTGACTCCCAACTGCCACAGATTTCTGGTTTAGGAAAAAACTTACTATTGCACGCTGCTGAGATTTTGTTGCTTTTCTGTTGCATTGCATGCTGTTGTCAAGTTTAATAGACACAACTTCATTTTTCTATATAGAAATATCTGATTTATAGTCATATAGAGGCTGTAGCCTGCCAGACTCCTCTGTTGATCGAATTCTCCAGGCAGAAATACTGGAGTGGTAGCTGTTCCCTTCTCCAGGGGATCTTCCTAACCCAGGGATCAAACCCAGGTCCCCTGCATTGCAGGCGGATTCTTTACATCTGAGCTACCAGGGAAGCCCCATATAGAGGCAGTGCCTACATAATTGTTCCACCATTTTATTCTTTGACATCTTTATGAAACCCACTCTTTCAATCCTTGTGTGAATGTACAGATATTTAATCCTTGAAATCAAGTAAATGTCACCTCAGAGGGCAGTTTCTGACTACCCTGTCTATAGAATATCTCTAATCAAATATCACTTTGTTTAATCAACTTGTTTATTTTCTTCATAACCATATGATTTTAAATTTCAGTTTTCTTATTCATTAATTTATTTGTTAAGCTCCAAATATAAATTTTATGAAGGTAAAATCCTATCTTTTTTATTCCTGCTGTCTCCAGTTTCTACATCATATAATTCTCTCCTTAAATACTTTTGAATGAACAAATGGATGATTCATTCAGCCTATTAGTATATCAATCAGTTTCATTACCTGATCTGGTTGACTCCCACTTTAAACATCACTTAAAAAATAAGTCCTCATTAGCTTTAATTACCTCCATAACTGTTCTTTCATTTCACCTGTGTGTCAGCTGTCAAGGAGCCCGTAGTTGAGTTGATAATAAATTATTCTCATGCTCTGAATCAGGCATATATACTCATATATAATAAAATAGATATTCACATGTATCTGGTTTCTCCTTCTTATTATATTAAGCAAATAAGGTGAGAACTCTCCTTAAGATTTATGTCAAGTCTACATCCTGAAAATCAGATGTCCAAAACTATCCGCTTCCATTTCCTGGGTATAAGTTGGATCACATGTAGCAATCATATAAAATGTTTTTAGGTAAACAATTTTCAAATCTGTAAGTAATGTTTATGAACCCAGGAACTGAAAATATTTAATGAAGTAAAATGCAGGACAGCAGCCCAACCCAGCAAGACCCAGTACATCCCCCTACATGAAGTAGAAATGGAAAAGGAAGGACAGGAGAAAGGAGTAAAGGGATGAGATAAAAATAGAGGAAGAGAAAAGGGAAGAGAGGGGAAGGAGGAAGCAATGTGCCATGAATTTTGGTAAATCATTTCTGTTACATTTTAGATTTCAACCCATATCTTGCTCAGATGACAATATAACATGAGTCAGGCCTTGAAATACAGGTAGAATATTGATAAGTGTATATGAGTGAGAAGATGCATGTGTGAATAAACAGAAGGTGTATTTGGGAATTGATTGATGTGTTACCTTGAATGGAAAGGCAGGACCACATCTCATCTTATCAGATACCCAAATGTAATCCACAGAAGCCTTTGAAATATGTATTTGTGTTAGTTACTGGCTGAAGAGAATACTCCCCACAGTTCATGTGCTGAAGTCCTAACCTCCAGTACCTAAGAATGGAACTATATTTTGAGATAGGACCTTTCAAGAAGTAATTGAGTAAAATGAGGTCATTTGGGTGCTCTCCAGTCCAGTATGAGTTAAAGAAGAGGCAGAGGGAAAGCATCTGAAGATAGCAGGGAAAGATGACCAACTAAAGTCAAGGAGAGAGGCCTCAGAAGAAACCAATCTGCCAATACCCTCATGTTAGACTCTGGAATTGTGAGAAAATATATTTCTTTTTTTTAAGCCACTCAGTTTTATTTTCCTACTCTGCATTCATCATTCAGAAGCAAGGGTTTTGCTGTTGTTTTTGTTGTTGTTTCTGAATCAAAGAAAAGATCACATCACCCTGTGTTTGTCTGGTGGTTCTCATGGCAAACAACGAAATCCAAACATCTTATCTTGAGTGCTAAGGCACTACTGAAGTGGCTGTTAGGATTTCTCCTTACTTCATCCACTTTCTATTCCTTCCAACACATTCTGGACACACTGAATAATTTCCCCTTGTTTTTCAAATACTACATGTCTTTTCTTTTTCCTTAAGTGCAGTGCACTAAATTTGTATTTGGTTGGGCCTTTTCTCCCCAGGCTTTTATAGGCACTTTTTCATTATTAAATTCTCATTGTATTAGCCACATTGTGAATTCTTGTTTAAGCTAAAAAAACAATCTGTCTCTATCTTCTGGTTACTATCCACCATGCTGTCCTATTTTAGTTTCTTCATGTTTATTTTTTTTTCCTGGGATATCCTCTTTGAAGACAAGGATTGTTATCTGTTCCATTTTCTGATTTATCATCAGTGTTTAAAGCTATGCTGTCCCAAACTATAACTGCTTTTGAGGCCCTAAAAAAGAGGTTAATATTTATTAGGATGTGTTGTTAGTGTACAATACACACCAAATTTTGAATATTTTGTGCGAAAGCATGTCAAATGTCAATAACTTTATACTAAATCAGATATTATAATGAAATATTATGGGAATATTTATTTAAATAAAATATACTAATATACTTATTTTTACCTGCTTCATTTTACTTGACCATGGCTAACAAAAAGTTAAAATTATTTATGTTGCTTATAATTGTGGCTCAGATATTTACTTTTTAAAATAAAAGTATTGATTGACATACAAAAAGCTGTACAAAATTAATGTATATAATTTAATGAGTGTAGAGATGTGTGCATCCATGAAATGATCACCAAAAGCTATGCTATGAATATAAGCAATATCTCCAAAAGTTTGCTTCCACTCTCTTTGGTTATTATTATTATGTGTGTGTGATAAGAATACTTAATATAATATTTACCCTCTTAGCAAATGTTTATACAATACAGCATTATTAACTATAGGCACTAATCTGTACAGTAGATCCCTGGGATTTATTCATAGATATATCTATACTACATTTTCTTTATCCATTCATCCAAAGATAGACATTTTAGTCACTTTCATCTCTTGGCTATTGTGGATAATGCTGCACTGAACAGGAGATTGCAGGTATCTCTTTGAAGTCTTGATTTAATTTCTTATGACCATATACCTGGAAGGAAGATTGCTGGATTATATGGCTGCTGTATTTTTAATTTTCAGAAGAACTTCTACAATGTTTTCCATTGTGGCTATACCAAAGTACATTCCCACTCATAGTGTACAGTGTTTTTTTCTTTTTATCTTCACATCCTCATCGACACTTTTCTTTTGTTCTTTTAGTAATAGCCACCCTAACTGGTGTGAGATGCATTTCTCTGATGATTAGTGATGCTGAGTTTGTTGGTATTCTGTATGTCTTCTTTGGAGAAATGTCTATTCAGTTCCTTTGTCCATTTTTTACTGGGTTTATTGTTATTATTTTTTGCTATTGTGTGGTAGCAGTTATATATATATATATATATATATATATATATATATATATATACATGCTGCTGCTGCTGCTAAGTGGCTTCAGTCGTGTCCAACTCTGTGCGACCCCATAGACAGTAGCCCACCAGGCTCCCCTGTCCCTGGGATTCTCCAGAGAAGAATACTGGAGTGGGTTGCCATTTCCTTCTCAATGCATGAAAGTGAAAAGTGAAAGTGAAGTCGCTCAGTCGTGTCCGGCTCTTGGCCCCCCATGGACTGCAGCCAGGCTTCTCCATCCATGGGATTTTCCAGGCAAGAGTACTGGAGTGGGGTGCCATTGCCTTCTCTCTATACATATATATATATATATATATATATATATATATATATATTATATATTTTTAACTTTTCCTTAGATATGGTTTATAAATATTTTCTCCAGTTCAATAGGTTGCCTATTTAGTTTTTTTTTTTTTTTTTTTTTTTTTTTTCGTTGATGGTTTCCATTGTGATAAAAGCTTTTTAGTTCAATGTAGTCCCACTTAACCAATTTTGGCTTTTGTTCCCTGTGCTTTTGGTATCAAAGAAATGATTGCTGCTGCTAAGTCGCTTCAGTGGTGTCCGACTCTGCGACCCCAGAGATGGCAGCCCACCAGGCTCCCCTGTCCCTGGGATTCTCCAAGCAAGAACACTGCAGTGGGTTGCCATTTCCTTCTCCAATGCATGAAAGTGAAAAGTGAAAGTGAAGTCGCTCAGTCGTGTCTGACTCCTAGCGACCCCATGGACTGCAGCCTACTAGGCTCCTCTGTCCATGGGATTTTCCAGACAAGAGTACTGGAGTGGGGTGCCATTGCCTTCTCTCTATACATACCTACATACCTACATATATATAATTTTAACTGTTCCTTAGATATGGTTTATAAATATTTTCTCCAGTTCACCAACCAGCTTTAAAATCAGGACAAAATAGGTTGCCTATTTAGTTATTTTGAGTTGATGGTTTCCATTGTGATAAAAGCTTTTTAGTTCAATGTAGTCCCACTTAACCAATTTTGGCTTTTGTTCCCTGTGCTTTTGGTATCATATCTAAGAAATGATTAGAAAGATACATTTTAAGAAGCTATTTCTCTGTTCCACTCTAAGAGTTTTATGATTTCAGGGCTTATGTTTAAATTTTTATTGAATTGGAGGTTTTATTTTTTGTCCAATAAAGGTCCAATTTCATTCTTTTGCATGTGCCCATCTGGTTTTCTCAGCTACTTTTATGAAAAAGACTATCTTTTCCCCATTGTGTATTTTTGGGGAATTTTCAAAGATCAGTTGACCATATATGCATAGATTTATACCTAGGCTATTTCTTTCATTGTTCTATAAATCTATTTTCATTCTAGTACCATACTGCTTTGGTTACTGAGGCATTGTAATGTATTATGAAAACAGGAAGTGTGATACCTCCAGTATTGTTCTTTCTCCAGAGTGCTTTGGCTATTTGGGGTTTTGGGGGTTTCATGTGAATTTTAGGATTTTTTTTTATATTTTGTAAAAAAAAATTCTAGTGAAATTTTGATTAGATTGCATTGAATTTGGTGATCATTTTTGTAGTGTGGGTATTTTAACAATACTAATTCTTTCAATCCATGAACATGGCATGCCTTCTCATTTATTTGTTTATAATTTAATTTCTTTTATCAGCATGATTTTCAGTGTAGAAGTCTTTTATATATTTAGTTAATTTTATTTTATTTTTTAATTTAAATTTATTTATTTTAATTGGAGGCTAATTACTTTACAATATTGTATTGGTTTTGCCATACATCAACATGAATCTGCCATGGGTGTACACGTGTTCCCCATCTTGAACCCTCCTCCCACTTCCCTCCCCATACCACCCCTCTGGGTCATCCCAGTGCACCAGCCCCAAGAATCCTGTATCCTGGGTCGTCTTTCTGATGCTGTTATAAAAGAGACAGTATTCTTAAATTCCTGTTCAAATAATTCATAGTTGGTATATAGAAATGCAACTATATTTTGATTTTGTATCTTGCAACTATACTTAAGTAATGTTTTAGTACTAACAGGTGTTTTTGTTTGTTTTGTTTGTAAAACCTTTAGAGTTTTCTCTAAATAAGATTATTTTAGCCATAAACAGAGATAATTTTACTTCTTCTCCAATTGGTATACATTCTATCAATTTTTCTTGCCTAATTTCTCTGGCTCAGACTTCCAGTACTTAGTTGAATAGAAGTGACAAGAATGGGCATCTATGACTTACAGATCCAAAAGTTTTCAGTTTTTTTTCCAGTGACTATGATGTGAGATATAGGCTTTCCATATATGGCCTTTACTCTGTTGAGGTAATCTCCTTTTATAACTAATTTGTTGAACTTGTATCATAAAAGGGTGTTGAATATTGTCAAACATTGTTTTGACATTTTTTGAGATGACAATGTTATATTTTTCTTTCAATATGATAACATGGTGTGTCAGTTTTTGGTTTGCACATGTTAAAACTTTAGAATTCCAGAGGTAACTTCCACTTGGTCATGGTGTATGATACTTTTCAGTTCAGTTGCTCATTCATGTCCAACTCCTTGCAACACCATGGATTGCAGACACAAGGCTTCCCGGTCCATCACCAATTCCCAGGGCTTTCTCAAACTCATGTCCATCTAGTTAGTGATGCCATCCAACCATCTCATCCTCTGTTATTCCCTTCTCCTCCTGCATTAAATTTTTCCCAGCATCAGGGTCTTTTCACATCTGGTGGCCAAAATATTGGAGTTTCAGCTTCAACATCAGTCCTTCCAATGAATATTCAGCACTGATTTCCTTTAGGATTGACTGGTTGGATCTCCTTGCACTCCAAGGGACTCTCAAGAGTCTTCTTCAACACCACAGTTCAATACTTCAGTGCTCAGATTTCTTTATATTCCAACTCTCACATCCATACATGATCACTGGAAAAACCATAGTTTTGACTAGATGGAACTTTGTTGGCAAAGTCATGTCTCTGCTTTTTAATATGGTGTCTAGTTTGATCATAGGTTTTATTCCAAGGAGCAAATGTCTTTTAATTTCATGGCTTCAGTCACTGTCTGCAGTGATTTGGGAAACCAAAATAACAAAGTCTTTCACTGCTTCCATTGCTTCCCCTTCTATTTGCTGTGAAGTGATGGAACCAGATGTCATGATTTTAGTTTTCCGAATGTTGAGCTTTAAGCCAACATTTTCACTCTCCTCTTTCACTTTCATCAAAAATCTCTTTAGCTCTACTTCACTTTCTGCTATAAGGGTGGTGTCATCTGCATAACTGAAGTTATTGATATTTCTCCCAGCAATCTTGATTCTAGCTTGTGCTTCAAGCTGACCTGGCATTTCACATAATGTGCTCTGCATATAAGTTAACTAAGCAGGGTGACAATATACAGAATTGACATATTCTTTTCCCTGTTTGGAAGTGTCCCAAGTCCAGTTCTAAGTGCTACTCCTTGACCTGCATACAGATTTCTCAGGAAGCAGGTCAGGTGGCATGGTATTCCCATCTCTTTCAGAATTTTCCATAGTTTGCTGTGATCCACACAGTCAAAAGCTTTGGCATAGTCAATAAAGAACAAGTAGATGTTTTTCTGGAACTCTCTTGCTTTATTGAAGATCCAACAGATGTGGGAAATATGATCTCTAGTTCCTCTGCTTTTTCGAAATCCAGCTTGAACATCTGGAATTCATGGTTCATGTACTGTTGAAACCTGGCTTGGAAAATTTTGAGCATTACTTTGCTAGCATGTGAGATGAGTGTAATTGTGAGGTAGTTTGAACATTTTATAGTGTTGCCTTTATTTTAGATTAGAATGAAAACTGACCTTTTCCAGTCCTGTGGCCACTGCTGAACTTTCCAAATTTGCTGATATATTGAGTGCAGCACTTTCACAGCATCATCTTTTAGGATTTGAAATAGCTCAACTGGAACTCCATCACCTCCACT
This sequence comes from Bos mutus, assembly GCF_027580195.1. Lineage (NCBI taxonomy): Eukaryota > Metazoa > Chordata > Mammalia > Artiodactyla > Bovidae > Bos > Bos mutus. The sequence goes on along the minus strand of NC_091622.1, from coordinate 80,231,509 downwards.
AGCTTCATTTGTAGTGATGCTTCCTAAGGACTATTTGACTTCACATTGCAGGATGTCCCAGTGAATGATCACATCATCAAGGTTATCTGGGTCATAAGATCTTTTTTGTATAGTTCTTCTGTGTATTCTTGTCAACTCTTCTTAATATCTTTTACTTCTGTTAGGTTCATATCATTTTTGTCCTTTATTGTGCCCATCTTTGCATAAAATATTCCCTTGATATCTCATTTTATTGAAGAGATATCTATTGTTTCCTTTTCTATTGTTTTCCTCTATTTCTTTGCATTGATCACTGAAGAAAGCTTTCTTATCTTTCCTTGCTATTCTTTGGAACTCTGGATTCAAATGGGTATATCTTTCCATTTCTCCTTTACCTTTTGCATCTTTTCTTTTCTCAGCTATTTGTAAGGCCTCCCCAGACAACCATTTTCCTTTTTTGCATTCCTTTTTTGGGGAATGGTTTTCATCACTACCTCTTTTACAATGTCATGAACCTTCATCCATAGTTTTTCAGGCACTCTGTCTATCAGATCTAGTCCCTTTAATCTATTTCTCACTTCCATTGTATAATCACAAGGGATTTGATTTAGGTCATAACTGAATGGTCTAGTGATTTTCCCTACTTTATTCAATTTATGTCTGAATTTGGCAAGAAGGAGTTCATGATCTGAGCCACAGTCAGCTCTTGGTCTTGTTTTTGCTGACTGTATAGAGCTTCTTCTTCTTCTTTGGTTGCGAAGAATATAATCAATCTGATGTTAGTATTGACCATCTGGTGATGTCCATGTGTAGAGTTTTCTCTTGTGTTGTTGAAAGAGGGTGTTTGCTATTTCCAGTGCATTCTCTTGGCAAAACTCTGCAAGTCTTTGACCTGCTTTATTTTGTACTCCAAGGCCAAATTTTCCTGTTAATCCAGGTATTTCTTGACTTCCTACTTTTTCATTCCAGTCCCCTATAATTAAAAGGACATCTTTTTTTGGGTCTTAGTTCTTGAAGGTCTTGTAGGTCTTCATAGAACCGTTCAGGCTCAGCTTCTTCAGTATTACTCATTGGGGTATAGACCTGGATTACTCTGATATGGAATGTTTTTTTTCTTAGAAACGAACAGAGATCTTTCTGTCATTTTTGAGATTAAATCCAAGTACAGCATTTTGGACTCTTTTATTATAATGGCTACTCCATTTCTTCTAAAGGATTCTTGCCCACAGTAGTAGCTATAATGGTCATCTGATAAATCTGAGTTAAATTCACATATTCCAGTTCATTTTAGTTCACTGATCCTTTTAATGTACTTTTAAATATTGTTTGCTAATATTTCATTAAGAATTTGCATCTATACTCATCATAAATAGTGACCTGTAGTTTTCTTTCCTGTAAGTGTCTACTTTAGGGTTTTTTATTAGGATGATGCCAGCTATCTTCACAAGTTTTTCATGAAGGCATTTTTTAACTCTACAGATGAGGAAACAGAAGAAATCAGATTATTTATGTGGAGTTGAAATAATTGCTTAATTGAAAAAAATGAAAATAATAGCTGGTGAGATAAGGAACACATTTTAATACTGATAATATCTAGGTAAGCAGGTCAAAATTAGTTATTTTTAAAATGTATACTTCTGGCATTTTTCGATGTTTTCTGCAAAGAGCATATACTTATTAATGATATGTATGTGTTTATATACATGAAACAAAGTGATAACTAAATAAGTAATATTAGGAGCAGGAATACAACAGCTTAAGAAGAAAACAATGCCTATAAAATTGTGGGATATTCTCCAAACTAGTCTCCTTTATTCTAGCTTCAATATTGTTAATCAATACAAATAATGATAATTAGTATTTATCTTATCTTTATTATACACATATTAAAATTTTCACTCTTATCTGAAACCAATATTCTTCCTTGTTGCTTGTTATCCTGTTACAGTTCTCATACACTTATCTTATGTTACTTCCTTAGAGTTAACACTGTTTAGGATTTTGTTCTCTCACTTTAAATGAGAACAGCTAAGACCAAAAAAAAAAAAAAAAAAAAGAAAGAAAGAAAAAAAAAAAACACCCCTGGCATCTGCAATTACATGGAGCAGCTTTAATTTCCTTTCTTTTCTCTCTCATTTTTAAAGTAAGTATGTGTGGTTTGTTCCCTAAGACATTCTATGCTGCTGCTGCTAAGTCGCTTCAGTCGTGTCCGACTCTGTGCGACCCCACAGACTGCAGCCCACCAGGCTTCCCTGTCCCTGGGATTCTCCAGGCAAGAACGCTGGAGTGGGTTGCCATTTCCTTCTCTAATGCATGAAAGTGAAAAGTGAAAGTGAAGTCATTCAGTCGTGTCCGGCTCTTAGCGACCCCATGGACTACAGCCTACCAGGCTCCTCCGTCCATGGGATTTTCCAGGCAAGAATACTGGAGTGGGGTGCCATTGCCTTCTCCGAAGACATTCTATAGCTTGATAGAATTAGTCCTGTTTTGAAAGAAAGGAACCTCTTAGCAATAAATGGAATGATTATTATCAGATAAAGGACATCAGGTGGCATACCAGAAAATGCATTTAACAACTCTTTTGCCATATGCTGAAATTATGCTTTAAAAGTTTCTTCTTATATTGGACTTTCATCAATGCTGAGATTATATCAATCTCAATTAAAAATAATTATTTGTTTGAATTACCTTGATTTTTCATCTTTTCAAAATCAGTTCAAACAGAGTTCTCTCTGCTGCTTCCCTTAAATGTACACATACTTATGGGTGTGTAAATTAGGGCTTCTTTTGCATTTTCATTCATCTGTGAAGTAAAATACCTATATTAAATAAAAAATAACAGATTATCAATAACTGGCTTTGAGATCCCATTCATTCCTCCTTCCTTAGTTTCTTCATTCCTATTAATAAATACACAAGTATTTATTTCCATATATATACTTTAATATATAGAAAACATTGTTTTTATATATATATATATGTGTAGAGAACTTTTCTTGAGGTAAAACTTTCATGCTGCCACTGAGTCGCTTCAGTCGTGTCTGACTCTGTGAGACCCCAGAGACGGCAGCCCACCAGGCTCCCCTGTCCCTGGGATTCTCCAGGCAAGAACACTGGAGTGGGTTGCCATTTCCTTCTCCAATGCATGAAAGTGAAAAGTGAAAGTGAAGTCGCTCAGTTGTGTCTGACTCCTAGCGACCCCATGGACTGCAGCCTACTAGGCTCCTCTGTCCATGGGATTTTCCAGGCAAGAGTACTGGAGTGGGATGCCATTGCCTTCTCTGAAAACTTTCATAAGTGGTGTTATTTAAAAAGTAAATATAATCTTAATCAAGCAAGTTGATTCTACCTATATCAAATATCTTCTCAGTATTAGTCACCATTTTCTTCCTTTACTGAGTAAAAGAATGACCTGCTGCAGCTTGCAACACATCAGTTTCCTCTCATGGAACTTATTAGAATGAATCTTCCCATTTCCTTATGTCCAATCAGTCTGTTCATTGTCTGAGAGCTCACCTGATGACTAAAGATGTCAGTTGTTTCTCCCCAGGTTTTTCCAATAGCTTTGTGCTTTATTCCAGCTGCTGGTTTGCATTTGAAAACTAAATCAGCCTCAATATTTTTCATATTCTTTTTCATTTTGAGTTTTATGATAATGAGACTTTGGCTAAAGAAACCTCCATTCAGAGCATTCAAACAGATTTTAGCACCTGTTAGCAGGTATATATATATATATATATAAAGTGCATCATTTAACTTTTACCATTCTTTTGAATTTGCTTATCTAAATGAAAGCCATTTTCTCCATCAAAAGTGCTCGAGAAAAAGAAGGCAATTCTTGTACATTTTATTTCTATTTTATTGTTGGATCTTCCATGAATTTTTAGTTTCTTTTCTGTAAATCTCAGTCTTTCCATCTATAAAATGGGGAGGGAGGATAGGAGAGCAGTGTTTTGTTGAGTTATATAATAGACATTTCCAGAATAGCAAAAAGAAAAACTCACAAATCTGTTCATTTTCAGAGTTGCAAATAACAAAAAATTTGGATTCTAAGGAACAATGTGCAAGCCCAGTTTAGAACTTAGTTACTAGGGGGCACAGGACATTGCATTTTTCAGATTCTTGGATTTGTTTTTAACTTTTTGCTGGGAGGGGTTTACTTGTTTTACAATGTTTCAGTTATTTCAGTTCAGTCCCTCAGTCACGTCCAGCTGTTTGCAATCCCATGGACTCCAGCATGCCAGGACTCCCTGTCCATCAACAACTCCCGGAGTTTAGTCAAATTCATGTATACCTAGTCGGTGATGCCATCCAACCATCTCATCCCTTGTCATCCCCTTCTCCTTCTGCCTTAAATCTTTCCCAGCATCAGGGTCTTTTCAAATGAGTCAATTCTTTACATCAGGTGGACAAAGTATTAGATTCAACTTCAGCATCAGTCCTTCCAATGAATATTCAGGATTGATTTCCTTTAGCTTGGACTGGTTGGATCTCCTTACAGTCTAGGGGACTCTCAAGAGTCTTCTCCAACATCACAGTTCAAAAGCATCAATTCTTCATGCTCAGCTTTCTTTATAGTCCACATCTCAAATCCACATTTGACTACTGGAAAAACCATAGTTTTGACTAGACAGACATTTGTTGACAAAGTAATGTTTCTGCTTTTTAATATGCTGTCTAGGTTGGTCATGATTTTTCTTCCAAGGAGCAAGTTTCTTTTAATTTCATGGCTGCAGTCACCAGTTCAGTTCAGCCGCTCAGTCATGCCTGACACTTTGCGACCCCATGAAATGCAGCACGCCAGGCCTCCCTGTCCATTACCAACTCCCGGAGTTCACCCAAACTCATGTCCATCACGTCAGTGATGCCATCCAGCCATCTCATCGTCTGTTGTCCCCTTCTCCTCCTGCTCCTAATCCCTCCCAGCATCAGAGTCTTTTCCAATGAGTCAACTCTTTGCATGAGGTGGCCAAAATATTTGAGTTTCAGCTTTAGCATCAGTCCTTCCAAAGAACACCCAGGACTTATCTCCTTTAGAGTGGAGTGATGTGATCTCCTTGCAGCCAAGGGACTCTCAGGAGTCTTCTCCAACACCACAGTTCAAAAGCATCAATTCTTCGGAGCTCAGCTTTCTTCACAGTCCAACTCTCACATCCATACATGACCACTGGAAAAACCATAGCCTTGACTAGATGGACCTTTGTTGGCAAAGTAATGTCTCTGCTTTTCAATATGCTATCTAGGTTGGTCATAACTTTCCTTTCAAGGAGAAAGCCTTTAATTTCATGGCTGCAGACACCATCTTCAGTGATTGTGGAGCCCAAAAAATAAAGTCTGACACTGTTTCTACTGTTTCCCCATCTATTTCCCATGAAGTGATGGGACCAGATGCCATGATCTTCGTTTTCTGAATGTTGAGCTTTAAGCCAACTTTTTCACTCTCCACTTTCACTTTCATCAAGAGGCTTTTTAGTTCCTCTTCACTTTCTGCCATAAGGGTGGTGTCATCTGCATATCTGAGGTTATTGACATTTCTCCCAGCAATCTTGATTCCAGCTTGTGCTTATTCCAGCCCAGTGTTTCTCATGATGTACTCTGCATGCAAGTTAAATAAACAGGGTGACAATATACAGCCTTGGGGTACCTCTTTTCCTATTTGGAACCAGTCTGTTGTTCCATGTCCAGTTCTAACTGTTGCTTCCTGACCTGCATATAGGTTTCTCAAGGGGCAGGTCAGGTGATCTGGTATTCCCATCTCTTTCAGAATTTTCCACAGTCTGTTGTGATCCACACAGTCAAAGGCTTTGCCATAGTCAATAAAGCATAAGTAGATGTTTTTCTGGAACTCTCTTGCTTTATTGAAGATCCAACAGATGTGGGAAATATGATCTTTGGTTCCTCTGGCTTTTCTAAATCCAGTTTGAACATCTGGAAGTTCATGGTTCATGTACTGTTGAAGCCTGGCTTTGAGAATTTTGAACAATACTTTGCTAGCATGTGAGATGAGTGCAATTGTGAGGTAGTTTGAGGCTTCTTTGGCATTGTCTTTCTTTGAGATTGGAATGAAAACTGACCTTTTCCAGTCCTGTGGCCACTGTTGAGTTTTCCAAATTTCCTGGCATATTACAATATTTAGTTTCTGCTATACAACATCATTAATCAGCCATAAGTATACATATGTCCCCTCCCTCTTGAGCCTCCCTCCCTATCTTCTCCATCCCACCCATCCAGGTCCCCACAGAACACTGAACTGAATTCCCTGTTCTATACAGCTTCTTTCAACTAGCTCTCTATTTCACACATGGTAGTGCATATGTCAGTGCTGCTCTTTCCGTTCTTCCCACCCTCTCCATCCCCCTTTGTGTTCACAAGGTCATTCTCTACGTTGGCATCTCTAATCTTGCTCTGCAAATAGGTTCATCAGTATCGTTTTTCTAGATTTTGTACATATGTGTTAATATCCAATATTTTTTGCTCTCTTTCTGACTTCAGTCAGTTTATCCACATCACTACAAATGACTCAGGGTTGTTTCTTTTTATGGCTGAGTAATATTGCATTGTATATACATACCACATTTATAGCTAAGGTTCTATATGTCTATGTGAGTAACTTGTTTTTAAAAGCTATTCATTTAGAAAAATCCATGGCATATTATTGTTATTAATCCTAAAAGAACCCCCAAATAAAATTTTAATAATGTTACTAACTATGTCAGTCTTGTCTGGCTCTTTGAGACCCCTGGGCTGTAGCCCACCAGGTCCCTCTGTCCATAGAATTTTCCAGGCAAGAACACTGGAGTAGGCTTCCATTTCCTTTTCTAGGCGATTTTTCCAACCTAGAGATGACCTCCCATCTTGTGCCTCTCCTGCACTGGCAGGTGGATTCTTTACCACTAGTGCCACCAGGGAAACTCCTATTCCCCAATATACTGACCGTAAATTATATAATTTTTTCTATCCAATTGGATAGTAGAGGAGAAATTAACTGATATTTAATGTTTTATGGGAAGAGGAGAGTCTATAGAGCATATGCTAGTGGGCTGATTTTGTCCTCACAGATCACAATTTAGTCTTTGAAGACAAGTAATAGAAAGATATGGTGTAGAAGAGGTATTAGTGGCATAAATGTAAAGTCTTTCCAACATAGAGAATATATGATTACAGGCCAAAAGATTTCATTTCTCATTATTAAAAGTCCAATAGAAGACACTTCTTATACTTTTTCCATTAGGCTTTTTAAAATGATTATTCAAAGGCTAGACTTTGTGTTTGGCATGTTAATAATGAAAGAAAAGTGAAATACAGACTTTGCCTTCCAGGAATTTGTCAAGCACTTTGGTAGGGGGTAAGATGAATAAAAGCTTTTAATGCAAAAAAAACCCTGTTTTACCCCTTCAGATATATTTAAATCCAATATAAATGATGAAAAGTGTTTTTTTGTATGTACTCTTCAACAGAAACACACATACAAATTCTAGCTGCAGTTGTGTGTGTATAGCAATGTGTGTGTGTCTGTGTGTGTGTAGGATCATAATGAATATAGAGTTAAAATCTTAATATAAAATTGTGTTGGGTTAGGCTTGTACAGTATTTACTAAATCTATAGGTTTACTTCATTTTAGTTTATAAAAAGTCTCTGTCCCTAGTGAAAATTCAGATGACAGTTAAACTCTAGTAATCTGGCTTGCTCTGAGAGTTATATTTTATTTTTCTGCAAACTTACAATTAGGGTATGTATTATGAACCTGTAAGAAGGCACAAAATGTTTATGAGTGTGAATAGAGGAATATATGAACAACAGAATTAAAAAAAATATGTGTAATGAATTCCATGGTGTCTCGTGCTTTAATAGGTGGATTCCTTACTACTGTGCCACCTGGGAAGCCTAAGTTGTGTGTATTTTACCACAATAAAAAGTCTAGGTCTGAGATTTTTAGTAACGTCATTGCATTGATACCATTTCAAGATCTGGGCTACTTGCAGGTTTACTCAGAGTTCCTCCAACAAAGGGTAATCCATGGAGCCTGAAAAAGAACTACATGGTAAAATAATAATGTGGGCCACAAATATTCCATTTAGTTATCTCTAAAGGGTCATCTGTCAGGTATCTCATAGGTTACTGTACACTACTTCTAATCTAAAACTAATGCTGGTGCTTTGAATCCAAACTACCTTTGCAATATTTTATACTATTCATGGGGTTTTCATGGCAAGAACGCTGGAGTGGTTTGCCATTCCCTCCTCCAGTGAACCATTTGTTAGAACTCTCTACTCTGACCCATCTGTCTTGGGTGACCCTGCATAGCATGGCTCATAGCTTCACTGAATTACACAAGCCCCTTCACCATGACAAGGCAGTGATCCATGAAGGGGCCATGTATCACGAATTCATTGGACATGAACTTGGGCAAACTCTGGGAGATGGTGAGAGACATGGAGGCCTGTCATGTTCCAGTCCATGGGATCACAAAGAGTTGGATACTACTTAGCAACTGAACAATAACCATTGCAATCCACTTACTGGTCAAAATGGATACTCACTGAATTTAGGTGATGAGTGGATTTTTTTCCCAAGACTGTAGTACAGTGGAACTAGTGGTCCACAGACCTATCCTGTTTCCATTTTCCCAGTTTCTTCATATGTAGTTAGAACAATTATACTCAGCAAATGAGGAATATCTACTTTGTGGCCTGTTATTTGAAGTAAGGGTTGTATAGTAGGAATAAATATTGAAAAGCTTTGGAGTTCACTTGTTAATAAAAGTAGTCAGCCAAATGCAAAATTGCATCCCTTGTGATTTTTCAGTGATGACTGCCATCCTCAAAAGTTTGAAAATGCAAGGGTGAGGATTCTCATTACACTCTCATTTAAATTACCTTTTCAGTAAGACACATGGATCTTGGAAGAAGATAGTAGATTGGTGTACATTATACCAGGAGATATCTCCCACTGTAGCTGTTGCTCCAGATGCGATCAGTACAGCTCCTGTTATAGCTCCCGTACAGGTACCTGTTATTCAGCTATTGTAATTGTTGATAAATTTTGTGTGATAGATCATTATAATAATGGCCCCTAATAAATCACCCTTCTCTTATCCATTACCTTGTTTAATCCTTTCATTTGTTAACTCTGGTCTTTACCATTGTGACTTGCTTAGGGCAATGAGATAGTAACAAAAATGACTCAAGAGCTTGACAAATGCTTGTGTGTTAGGGTTTACCCTCTCTTGCTTGTTGCTTTTGGAAATTAGTCACAATGCAAAGATGCTTTAGTTAGCTTACTGGAGACATGTAGCCCAGACAAAGGCCAGAATCAATTTTCATACACAGGTATAAACTTAACAAAGCTATATGAAATAATGATTTTCAGAAATTGAAAAAAAAAAAAGGTAATGCAGTACTGTGATCATAGATAGAATCAAGCTAGGTGAACCCCTATGATCTCATAAATTTCCAGTTTCTCACAAGACAAAGACACCTTCTCACACTGCAAAGCAGGGTCAGAGTTTTCAAAGCAAGGTTGGTTTTGTGTTTCTCTTCAGTGGTAAGACAGAGACTGAAACTCCTGTAGAATTCTAGTAGGGTAGAGTGCTATACAGGATATGACTATCAGGAGAAGAGTTCAAGACAGTTTTATAAGTTTCTCTGATTTGATTTTTAATAAATTTTAGTCTAAGAAAGTGGAGTATACAATTTCATGAAGTCAGAAACAGAATAATTTTCAAGGAAAAAACAGGAAGCCATATGCTGAAACATGTGACCTAACACAAGGCTCAGGAAAGTAGTAGATAGAATAATTATTAAAGCTCTCACAGGGCTGGGGATAAATGGCAACCCACTCCAGTGTTCTTGCCTGGAGAATCCCAGGGACAGGGGAGACTGGTGGGCTGCTGTCTATGGGGTCACACAGAGTCGGACACGACTGAAGTGACTTAGCAGCAGTAGTAAGATTTACTTACCTCTTGATAAGATCTACTTTGGGCCTGTTATAACAAACTAGAAAAATAATCTTAGAAATGAATAAACTAAATACAGGAAATTTATCTGAACAAAAGAGCAAAACCACACATGATTTAAAGGACTCTATCAAAATTGAACGTGACAGTTCAAAATCTGAAGAGTATAACCTAAAATAAAGAAAATAAAGAGACAACAAACAAGCGAGTATCAGGGAAATCCATAAGAACAACAACAACAAAAATTCCATTTAAATCAACACAGATGAGAAGAGAGGATGAAAATAAAGGGATATTATATGCTTAAAATGTTTAAGAAGTCAGAGGAAATACATGACTAATGAAGATAAAAATGGAAGATATATAAAACACAAAACAGAATTTATAGAGATTAAAAATATGATATCTTTAAATTACAAGCATGTTAGAATTATAGAGACTATAGAATAAAAGACTATAGAAATAAAAAAAATGAAAATATAGAGACAAATACAGAAAACAAGCAGCTGCAAACTGTGAAACAATATTATTCAGACTAGCAATCAAAATTTCCAAAGAAGAGGAAAGTGTAGGAGATAAAATATATATTTGATGAAATTATAGCCAAATAATTTCAGAACTTTATAAAAAATTTAAACCTACATATCCAACAAGGTAAATAAAACCATTCAGAATAAATATAAAGAAAACTACATCAAAGTACATAGAAATAAAATCTTAATAATACACAAGATAAGGAGAAAATCTTAAAAACAGGAAAAGTCACTAAGCATTAAGTACTTAAGATTAAAGGTAAGAATGACTGCACAATTTATATCAGAATTCTATAAGTCAGAGGACAAAAGAAAGATATATTTTTAACTTATGGAAGTAAAATATTTAATCTAGGATTTTTTTAACCAGCAAAAATCATTTTCAATATTGAATGTGAAATAAGGACTTTTTCAGACAAATGCCAGCTGAAAGAATTAATCACCTGCAAAGTGAAACTGCAAGACATATGAAAGGAAGTACTTCAGGCAGAGAAAAATGACACCACATATTAATTTAAATCTATGTGAGTGAATAATGAGTGCTGATAATGGGAAATATGTGGATATATTTTTTCTAATTTTTTACACTTAAAATAATAAATGACCAAATATAAAAGCAATGTATCATGAGGTTTATAATATATATGGATATGATATATAAGACAAAAATAGTGCAAAGGATGGAAGGGAATATAAAAATGTCCCACTGTATGATTCTTTTACTATATATGAATTAATATAATATTTTTTAAAAGTAGACTTTAATAAGTTAAATATATTATAAAACCTAGAAATACCTTTAAATTTTTTAAAAAAGTATATAAATAATACACAAATAGTGAAGATGAAATCATTCCAAAAAATTCAACAGAAGTCCAGAAAAGAGGGGGAAAAAATCCACAAACAAAGATGGGAATGATAGAAACCAAATAACAAGATAGATTTAAAACCATAAATCTATGGACTATTACATTAAATAATACTTTTCTAAACTTTACAGTTAAAGGGACAGATTGTGAGATATGATATAAATCAAGACACAACTATAAACTGTTGACAGAAAAGAAACTTAGAAATATAAAAATACACATTAAAAATAAATGTGAGTTTCAGCTTCTAGTGAAAATGGAGTTACAGAAAATGGATCTACCCTTCCTCATAAAACAGGTCAAAAAACAATATGGAACAAATGAAATAACGGAACTCAAGAAACTGGACAGCAGGAGAATGTCCCTAAATGATGAGAAAGAATGAATAAGCTGTATGATTGCTATTTACCTCCTGGGGAATGCTTCTAATTCATGATCCAGAATGGAGGAAACAATGCAGACTGTCTTTTTGACTTGAGTGGGGTTGGACTGGAATTCTGTGGAAGACAGAATGGCAAGAGTATTTTACTGCTGGGCTGTGGTGAAAGTCCTGCCTTTTCCCATTAAACCTGCTCTGACACCTCCTCAGTGCAGGGAGGAGCACCTTGTTACTACTGGGTGGAAGAGGAATTGCAGGCAAACTATATATTTTTTACTGACCCTGGGAGAAAGGAATGCCTTGTCACTTGCCAGTGGGGATAAATATTTCCTCTCTTTACCTTGTTTCTTTTACATCACCATAAGTGCTCAGTCACTTAGTCGTATCTGACTCTTTGCGACCCCATGGACTCTAGCCTGCCAGGCTCCTCTGTCCTTGGGATTTTTTCCAGGCAAGAATACGGAGTGGGTTGCCATTTCCTACTCCAGGGCAGGGCCTCCTATTTAGCGCTTTAAATGTCTTTAACAGAAGACACCACTGCAGGTGTCATTATGCCTCTATGGGTCCTTGAGTCCCTGGAGTGGGTGAGGACAGACCCACAGCCCAGGGGTTCCATGATTTATGTCATGGGACCTGAGACTCAGATCCCCTCATAGAGACCAGGCCAGAGCCACTAACTGAGCCCAAAGAAGGGATGGGGTCCTGATGAGAATCTGGGTTGGCCAGTGGTCATGGTGCATGGACAGAGAAAGTGGGGGTGATGAAGATGGAGGAGAAAAGCCCTTGGACCCAGAAAACACCAGCAACACCTGATGAACCTTAACCAGTGGCAGAACTCTATGAGGAGGCTGGAGAGCAGAGGGCTCCCAGGCTGGATTGAGACCACCTAAGCTCAGGGAAGGCAGGCCTGGGTGGCATCAGGACTTGGCAGAATGGAAGGTTATAGAGGGTCACGAAGAAGGGCTCCCCTAGGAACAGAGCTGTGTCTCAAAGCCAAGGAAACACAAAGCTTGAAAAGTTGTGTTCCCAACACAGGGAACTTGTCATTTTCACAGGCGGTAGAGTCCGCCATATTCTTTTAGGCATTTCCTGGGACTCTGCTATTCATTCTCCATCCGCGCACAAGCCCGTGGGCAGAACGGAGACCTCCATCATCTCCCTGGGGTGGTCTATTCTCCCTCGCTGCCTGGGGGAGGGGCAGGCAGGATTCAGAGAACGCCTGGATCTTCAGGGTCTGTCCCAAGCAGCCTTAAGCTACAAATTGCTTCTTCTCTTTAGCATCTTCTTGGAATTTTCGCCATCACCAACTTCACTTTCTTGTTGGCTCAGCCTTTTGCTGCTGAGCGATCCTGATGGGGCCCCCTGAGGTAGAGTCATTGTCCTTCGGACCCCCAGTGTCCCCTCTGTCTCTGGGTGCTGGCTTTTTCGTTTTGGTCCTCAGGGGCTTCTCTGACAGCCCATGATTATTGGAAAATAGTTTGCTTTCGGCAAGGGGCACCTGGGCCAATGCTGCCAGCTCTGAGGTGAAGTTCTATTCAGCTTCCTGTAGCTGGGTCTCAAGCTGGCCTTCTGCTTCTGTGTCCTAGCGGGTCTGCTGGTCGTGTCCAACTCTCTGTGACACCATGGACTGTAGCCTACCAGGCTCCTCTGCCCATGGGATAGTCTAGGCAAGAGTACTGGAGTGGGTTGCTGTTTGCTTCTTGAGGGGATCTTCCCAATCCTGGGATGGAACCCAGGTCTCCTGCATTGCAGGCAGAAACTTTACAGTCTTGAGCCACCAGAGAAGTCCTTACATCACCATAACAGGTTCTTATGAGGCTGTAAGAATGTCTCCCACTTGACCTTAGCTGGAGTAAGTAGCGATGGGACCAGTTTTGACTGAAATTGTGTGGGTACATTCTAGAAGACTTACATCTATTAGGCTGATTATGGATCTTTACCAGAGAGCACTATCTTTTTTGTTCTTTGTTGTTATAGTTTTTTTTTTTTTGCATGCACAACCTTGTCTAACTCAATGAAACTAATCTATGCCACGTGGGGCCAACAAAAATGGGTGGGTCATGGTGGAAGGTCTGACAGAATGTGGTCCACTGGAGAAGGGAATGGCAAACCACTTCAGTATTCTTGCTGTGAGAACTCCATGAACAGTATGAAAAGGAAAAATGATAGGATACTGAAAGAGGAACTCCCCAGGTCGGTAGGTGCCCAATATGCTACTGGAGATCAGTGGAGAAATAACTCCAGGAAGAATGAAGGGATGGAGCCAAAGCAAAAACAATACCCAGTTGTGGATGTGACTGGTGATAGAGGCAAGATCTGATGTGGTAAAGAGCAATACTGCATAGGAACCAGGAATGTTAGGCCCATGAATCAAGGCAAATTGGAAGTGGTCAAATAGGAGATGGCAAGACTAAATGTTGACATTTTAGGAATCAGGGACTGGAATGGGTGAACTTAACTCAGTTCAGTGCAGTTCAGTTCAGTCACTCAGTCATGTCCGACTCTTTGCAACCCCATGAATAGCAGCACGCCTGGCCTCCCTGCCATCACCATCTCCTGGCATTCACTCAAACTCACGTCCATTGTGTTGGTGATGCCCTCCAGCCATCTCATCCTCTGTCGTCCCCTTTTCCTCCTGTCCCTAATCCCTCCCAGCATCAGAGTCTTTTCCAGTGAGTTAACTCTTCGCATGAGGTGGCCAAAGTTCTGGATTTTCAGGTTTAGCATCATTCCTTCCAAAGAAATCCCAGGGCTGATCTCCTTTAGCATGGACTGGTTGGATCTCCTCGCAGTCCAAGGGACTCTCAAGAGTCTTCTCCAACACCACAGTTCAAAAGCATTAATTCTTGGGCGCTCAGCTTTCTTCACAGTCCAACTCTCAGATCCATACATGACCACTAGAAAAACCATAGCCTTGACTAGACGGACCTTTGTTGGCAAAGTAATGTCTTTGCTTTTTAATATGCTATCTAGGTTGGTCATAACTTTCCTTGCAAGGAGTAAGCGTCTTTTAATTTCATGGCTGCAATCACCATCTGCAGTGATTTTGGAGCCCCAAAAATTAAAGTCTGATACTATTTCCACTGGTTCTCCATCTATTTCCCATGAAGTGATGGGACCAGATGCCATGATCTTCGTTTTCTGAATATTGAGCTTTAAGCCAACTCTCCACTTTCACTTTCATTAAGAGGCTTTCTAGTTCCTCTTCACTTTCTGCCATAAGGGTGGTGTCATCTGCATATCTGAGGCTATTGATATTTTCCCAGAAATCAGATGATCATTATATCTACTACTGTGGGCAGGAATCCCTTACAAGAAATGGAGGAGCTATCATGGTCAATAAAAGTGTCCAAATTGGAGTACTTGGATGCAATCTCAAAAACGACAGAATGATCTCTGTTAGTTTCCAAGGAAAACCATTCAATATCACAGAAATTCAAGCCTATGCCCCAACCAGTAACACTGAAGAAGCTGAAGTTGAATTGTTCTATGAAGACCTACAAGACCTTTTAGAACTAACACTCCAAAAATATGTCCTTTTCATTATAGAGGAATGGAATACAAAACTAGGAAGTCAAGAAACATCTGGGGTAACATGCAAATTTGGCCTTGGAATATGGAATGAAGCAGGGCAAAGGCTAATAGAGTTTTTCCAAGAGAACACACTGGTTATAGTAAACACCCTCTTCCATCAACACAAGAGCAGACTCTACACATGGACATCACCAGATGGTCAATGCCGAAATAAGATTGATTATATTCTTTGTAGCCAAAGATGAAGAAGCCCTATTCAGTCAGGAAAAACAAGACCAGGAGCTGACTGTGGCTCAGATCATGAACTCCTTATTACCAAATTCAGACTTAAATTGAAGAAAGCAGGGAAAACCACTAGACCATTCAGGTATGACCTAAATCAAATACCTTATGATTATACAGTGGAAGTGAGAAATAGATTTAAGGGCCTAGATCTGAGAGATAGAGTGCCTGATGAACTATGGATGGAGGTTCATGACATTGTACAGGAGACAGGGATCAAGAGCATCCCCATGGAAAAGAAATGAAAACAAAGCAAAATGGCTGTCTGGGGTGGCCTTACAAATAGCTGTGAAATGAAGAGAAGTGAAAAGCAAAGAGGAAAAGGAAAGATATAAGCATCTGAATGCAGAGTTCCAAAGAATAGCAAGGAGAGATAAAAAGCCTTCCTCAGTGATCAGTGCAAACATATAGAGGAAAACAACAGACTGGGAAAGACTAGAGATCTCTTCAAGAAAATTAGATACCAAGGGAATATTTCATGCAAAGGTGGGCTCGATAAAGGACAGAAATGGTATGGACCTAAGAGAAGCAGAAGATATTAAGAAGAGATGGCAAGAATACACAGAAGGACTGTACAAAAAAGAGCTTCACAATCCAGATAATCACGATGGTGTGATCACTGACCTAGAGCCAGACATCCTGGAATGTGAAGCCAAGTGGGCCTTAGGAAGCATCACTACGAACAAAGCTAGTGGAGGTGATGGAATTCCAGTGGAGCTATTTCAAATCCTGAAAGATGATGCTGTGAAAATGCTGCACTCAATGGGCCAGCAATTTGGAAAACTCAGCAGTGGCCACAGGACTGGAAAAGGTCAGTTTTCCTTCCAATCCCAAAGAAAGGCAATTTCAAAGAATGTTCAAACTACTGCACAATTGCAGTCATCTCACATGCTAGCAAAGTAATGCTCAAAATTCTGCAAGTCAGGCTTGAGCAGTACGTGAACCATGAACTTCCAGATATTCAAGCTGGTTTTAGAAAAGGCAGAGGAACCAGAGATCAAGTTGGCAACATCTGCTGGATCATGGAAAAAGCAAGAGAGTTCCAGAAAAAACATCTATTTCTGCTTTATTGACTATGCCAAAGTCTTTGTGTGGATCACAATAAACTGTTGAAAATTTTGAAAGAGACTGGAATACCAGACCACCTGACCTGCCTCTTGAGAAACCTATATTCAGGTCAGGAAGCAACAGATAGAACTGGACATAGAACACCAGACTGGTTCCAAATAGGAAAAGGAGTACCTCAAGGCTGTATATTGTCATCCTGCTTACTTAACTTGTATGCAGAGTACATCATGAGAAACGGTGGGCTGGAAGAAGCACACATTGGAATCAAGATTGCCAGGAGAAATCTCAATAACCTCAGATATGCAGATGACACCACTCTTATGGCAGAAAGTGAAGAGGAACTAAAAAGCCTCTTGATGAAAATGAAAGAGGAGAGTGAAAAAGTTGGCTTAAGGCTCAACATTCAGAAAAAGAAGATCCTGGCATGGTCCCATCACTTCATGGCAAATAGATGGGGAAACAGTGGAAACAGTGGCAGACTTTAATTTTTTGGTCTCCAAGATCACTGCAAATGGTGACTGCAGCCATGAAATTAAAAGATGCTTACTCCTTGGAAGGAAAGTTATAACCAACCTAGATAGCATATTGAAAAGCAGAGACATTACTTTGCCAGCAAGGGTCCATCTAGTCAAGGCTATGGTTTTTTCCAGTGGTCATGTATGGATGTGAGAGTTGGACTGTGAAGAAAGCTGAGCGCTGAAGAATTGATGCTTTTGAACTGTGGTGTTGGAGAAGACTCTTGAGAGTCCCTTGGACTGCAAGAAGATCCAACCAGTCCATTCTAAAGGAGATTAGTCCTGGGTGTTCTTTGGAAGGAAAAACTCCAGTGCTTTGGCCACCACCTGTGGAGACTTGACTCATTGGAAAAGACCCTGATGCTGGGAGGGATTGGGGGAGGAGGAGAAAGGGACTACAGAGGATGAGATGATCGGATGGCATCACCAACTCGATGGACATGAGTTTGGGTAAACTCTGGGAATTGGTGATGGACAGGGAGGCCTGGTGTGCTACAATTCATGGGGTGGCAAAGAGTCAGACACTACTAAGTGACTTAACTGAACTGAACTGATCTGAACTGCACCTATTACATTTCTTGATATCCAGCTTCTTCAGTTCCAAATCTAAGACATGAGAAGAAATACTCCATCTTGCATAGTCTTCTATTTGTTTTATATGTAATATTCATGGTTTTTAGTTGTGTTTACTGGAAGCAATAAGGGAAAGTCAACTACTCTGTCTTCCCAGAACAGCAGTCTATTTTATAATAGTGTGATAATAAAATAATATGAGTGAGCCTACACAAACATTTGACCACATGTCCTCCTCAGAAATTTTTCCTATTCCACAATAAGTTTTAGAAGAGCTGTTTTGTAATATTTTAAACTCAAATCTGGTGAATTATGCCTGTTGGGTGATTTAAAGCTGTGCATATAACAAGGGATAGATATAGAATTCCCTCTAAGAATTCAGTGATATTTGCAATAAAGCTATGACTTGTGGCATTAAATCTGCTTGATCTATATGTTTTTAAAGTTTTAGATTTAATAATTAAAAAAGATGACTTAGAAATAGTTTTGAATCTGAAAGTATTGTGGGAGAAAGGAGTAGATTAAGTACACTTTGTTTGAGTTTCAGTACTGTCTCCATTTTTCTTAGCTCTGTGAAAAGTGAAAATGAAAGTCTTTCAATCATAGTCTGAACTGAACAACTCTGAAAGAGTTGTGGGATACCACAACTCTTTGGTATCCCATGGACTATAAAATTCATGGAATTCCCCAGGCCAGAATACTGGAGTGGGTAGTCTTTCCCTTCTCCATGGGATTTTCCCAACCCAGGGATCAAACCCAGATCTCCAGCATTGCAGGCAGATTCTTTACCAGATGAGCCACAAGGGAAACCCAGTTCTGTGAAGTGAAAACAATTATTAAACCTTTCAATTCCATTTCTACATCTCTAAAAGAACAATTATGTTTTCCATTGTTACCTCACAGGTATTATTTTATCCCTAATTTAAAATTTTATAAAAACCATTACTCATCAACAAAATAATTCGAATATTTCCTATTAAAACCACATATTTCTGAGATAATATTGGTCTAAGTTGGGTCATTTACATTTTTCAGAAAGAAAAAATATGATGCACATGCAAGCTACCTGATCAATAAGATTTAAATCTTAAGACACCAAATAAACCTAATGATAATAATAACATAAATTTAGATATTCACAGTTCTTGAGGTTCTCATGGCAAGTATACTGGGGTGTACCAGTATACACCCCAGAATGGGAATGTTGCCATTCCCTCCTCCAGTGGATCATGTTTTGTCAGAACTCTCCACTATGACCTGTCTATCTTGGGTGGCCCTACATGGCATGGCTCACAGCTTTATTGAGTTATGCAAGCCCCTTTGCCATGACAGGGAAGTGATCCATGAAGGGATTAGATTCAAGGGATTAGAACTTGTAAACAGTGTGCCTGAGGAACTATGGACAGAGGTCCATAAAATTGTCCAGGAAGCAGAGAACAAAACCAACCCCCAAAAAAAGAAAAGTGAGAAGGCAAAGTTGTTATCTGAGGAGGACTTACAAATACCTAAATAGAGAAGAGAAGGAAAAAGCAAAGGAGAAAGGGGAAGATATATCCTGCTATATGCAGGTTTCCAAAGAACAGCACAGAGATACAAGAAGGCCTTCTTCAACAAACAGTGTATAAAACTAGAAGAAAACAACAGAAGGGGAAAGACTAGAGATCTCTTCAGGAAAATTGAAGACATCAAGGGAACATTCTGCCCAAGAGGGAGGGAAAGTTGCTCAATTGATCATGTCCAACACTTGGTGATCCCATGAACTATACAGTTCATGGAATTCTCCAGGCCAGAATACTGGAGTGAGTAGCCGTTTCCTTCTCCAGGGGATGTTCCCAACCCAGAGATTGGACTCAGGTCTCCCACATTGCAGGCGGATTCTTTACCAGCTAGGCCACAAGGGAGGCCCATTCTGCCCAAAGATGGGAACAATAAAGGCAATAAACAGTAGAGACCTAGTAGTTGTTGAAGTGATCAAGAAAAGCTGAAAAGAATACATGGAAGAATTGTACCAAAAAAGATCCAAATGAACCATATCTCTACCATGGTGTGGTCAGCCACCCAGAGCCAGACATTCTGGAAAGTGTAGTAAAGTGGACCTTAGGAAGCACTGCTGTTAATAAAGCTAGTGGATGTAACAGAATTCTAGTAGATATACTCAAAACCCTAAAGGATGATGCCTTCAAAGTGTTGCATTCAATATTTCAGCAAATTTGGAAGACTCAGCAGCAGCCAAAGGATTGGAAAAGGTCAGTCTTCATCCCAATTCCCAAGAAGGTTAGTACTAAAGAATGTGCTAATCATCAGACAGTTGCATTCATCTCCCAAGCCTCTAAGGTCATGCTTAAAAATCTTGCATGCTAAGCTTCAGCATTATGTGAACCAAGAACTTCCAGATATCTGAGCTGGGTTTAGAAAAGGAAGAGGAACCAGATATCATATTGTCAACATCCGCTGGATCATGGAGAAACCTAGGGTATTCCAGAAAAACATTTACCTCTGTTTCATCAACTATGCCGAAGCCTTTGACTGTGTGGTTCATAATAAACTTTGGAAAGCTCTGAAAGAAAGGGGAATACGAGACCATCTTACCTGTCTCCTGAGAAACCTGTATGTGGGTCAAGAAGCAACAGTTAGAGCCCTGTATGGAACAACTGATTGGTTCAAGATTAAGAAAGGAGTACAACAGGGCTGTTAGCTGTTACTCTGCTTATTTAAACTATGCGCTAAGCACATTATGAGAAATGCCAGACTGGATGAGTTACAAGCTGGAATCAAGATAGGTGGGAGAAACATCAACCACCTCAGATATGCAGATAATACCACTCTTAATAGCAGAAAGCAAAGAGGAACTAAAGAACATCTTGATGAGAGTAAAGGAGAAGAGTGAAAGAGCTGGCTTAAAACTAAATATTAAAAAATTATATTACAAATATTAAAAAACTAAGATCATGGCATCTGACTCCATTACTTTGTGGCAAATAAAGGGGGAAAAGGTGGAAATAGTGACAGATTTCCTCTTCTTGGTTTCTAAAATCACTGGATGGTGACTGCAGCCATTAATCTTAAGACATCTGCTGCTTGGCAGGAAAGCTATGACAAACCTAGACAGTGTGTTGAAAAGAAGAGATATTACTCTGCTGACAAATATCCATATAGTCAAGGTTATGGTCATCCCAGTGGTCACTTATGGTTGTGAGAGTTGGACTGTAAATAAGGCAGAGCACTGGAGACCTGATGCCTTCAAACTGTGGTGCTGGAGAAGACTCTTAGGAGTCCCTTGGACAGTAAAGAGAACAAACCAGACAATGTTAAGGGAAATCAACCCTGAATAGCCAATGGAAGGAATGATGCTGAAGCTCCAGTGTTTTGGTCATCTGAATGGAACAACTGACTCATTGGAAAAGTCCCTGATGATGGGGAAGATTGCGGGCAGAAGGAGAAGAGGACATCAGAGGATGAGATGACTGGATGGCATCACTGATGCAATGGACATGAACCTGGACAAACTTCAGGAGATGGTGAGGGACAGGGAGGCCTGGCATGCTGTAGTCATGAGGTCTCAAAGAGTTGGACATGACTGGGTGACTGAACAACAGTAACAGAGATTCATAAAGTTCGGTGAAGAACAATCAGGATAAAAGCAAGGAAAGCAAAACCTGCAAACTTTCTAAAGAAATAGCTACAATGTGATTTTAGGAGTTATGTATAAATGTAGCTCAGTTGGTAAAAAATGTGCCTGCAATGCAGAAGAGCTGGATTCGATTCCTGGGTTGGAAAGATCCCCTGGAGAAGGAAAGGGCAACCAACTCCAATATTCTTGTCTAGAGAATCCCCTGGATGGAGGAACCTGGAGGGCTATAGTCCATGGGGTCACAAGAGTTGGACATGACTTAGTGACTAAATTACCACTACATATGTATATATAATATAAACTCTGAATGTCTTGGCTCTCCTGCAGAAATCAATTTAAAATTCTGTAGAAATACCTTACAAAACAACAACAACAACAACAGCAAAGTATCTACTCAAATGCTCTGGAGCATAAACAAGGCCATGTAGATTTTTAAGATCAGCTTCCAAATAGAAGAGAAGACAATCAACATGATTTGTTGTTGTTCTTCAGTTGCCAGTTCCTGTCTCTTTGTGACCCCATGGACCGCAGTGCACCAAGCTTCCCTATCCTTTACTATCTCCCGGAGTTTGCTCAAACTCATGTTCAGTGAGTCAATGATGCCATCCAACCATCTCGTCCTCCGTCTTCCCCTTCATTTCCTGCTTTCAGTTTTTCTCAACATTAGGGTCTTTTCTAATGAGTTGATGCTGTGCATCAGTTGGCCAATGTACTGGAGCTTCAGCTTCAGCATCAATCCTTCCAATGAATATTTAGGGTTGATTTCCTTTACGATTGACTGGTTTGATCTCCTTGATGTCCAAGGGACTTTGAAGAGTCTTTTCCAGTGCCACAGTTCAAAAGCATCAATTCTTTATTACTCAGCCTTCTTTGTGGTCTAACTCTTACATCCGTGCATGACTACTGGAAAAACCATAGCTTTGACCAGAGGGACCTTTGTTGGCAAAGTGATGTCTCTGCTTTTTAATATGCTGTCTAGGTTTGTCATAGCTTTCCTTCCAAGGAGCAAGGGTCTTTTAATTTCATGGCTGAAGTCACTGTCTGCACTGATTTTTGAGACCAAGCCAGCCTCCTCTGTCCATGGAATTTTCCAGGCAAGAATACTGGAGTGGCTTGCCATTTCCGGCTCCAGAGGGTCTTCATGACCCAGGGATCCAACCTGTGTTTCTTCTTGCATCTCCTGCATTGCCAAGTGTATTCTTTACCATTTCACCACCTGGGAAGCCCTAGATAGGTTTGCAAGGATGTATTGTACAGCACAGGGAATATAAACAATATTTTTTTAATAACTATAAATGTAGTATAAGCTTGTAAAATTGTATAAAAGAGAATAAAGTGAATTAAAGACATTTTCAGACAAAACTTAATGCCACCAGAATGTAATACAAGAAATTATTTTTAAAAATGTAGTATTTTAGGTTGAAAGGAAATTACACTAGAGGGTTTTCAGGAAGAAATGAAGAGCGCCAGAAATGCTAACATTTTCATTAATGTAAAAGATTGTGTTTTCTTATTGTCTTTAAAGTACACATGTGGTTTAAAGCAACATTATAACATTATCTTACAAAGAATATTATACATTTTGAGATTATGTTATTAAGGCTGGGAAATGTTCCAACATGGTTCAATGTTTCTACATTTTACATATAGCAGTACAATATTGAAACATAAGTTTAATACTGTGAGAACATGTATAATTACAGTAATAATTGTTATTTGTCTTGAGTTAGATAATTAAATTTATGTGATCAAAAAGAATGAGATTGGAACAAATTATGTGATACATCTGCATATGTCAGTGGTAGAAATGGCAAAACTGAGAAAGGTTTGAGAGGGTAACAGGCAGGAAGGCCAGGGGTCTCCAAATGGAGGAAATACCCTGCAAGTGTCAGACATTTTTTATCTCTCTTAAGCGGCAGGAGGAAACAAACTAGCAATATTTTTTCCTTCTCTATACAAATTTAAAGGGAGGTTTCTCTTAAAATACTGTGTTGCCATAATGACACCTGGTTTCCCTGAAGTTAGCTATTCTTGAGCCTAGAGATAACCAATGCCTTTTTCTTATGGAAATGTTCGTCTTAAGCTATGCTAATGTACTATGCCTTTACCCCAAACTCTGTCTCCAAGTTGGTTCTGCCTCTTGGCCCAGAACCTACTTGACAAACCAGTATGGATATTGTTCCCCTAATCTATGTAAATGAAACTATTTGTATGCTGGTCTGCCCTTCTTCAAGATTCAAGTTAATCGTTTTATGGCCCAGGATAAGCCATTTGGTGCCAAGATTATCCCAAAATGCATCTGATGGGTGAGGGGCCTGGTGCCATTCTGAATTTTAAGACATTCCTTTCTTTCATTAACAGACTGCTAGTGACTATATAACATCCAGCTGAAGACTAGCAGGGGGGTACTCTTTCTGTCCCCTTCTGATGCCTATATCAGAAGCTTTCTCTATCTCCTTTATACTTTAATAAAACTTTATTACACAAAAGCTCTGAGCGATCAAGCCTCGTCTCTGGCCCCGGATTGAATTCTTCTCCTCCGGGGGCCAAGAATCCCGGTGTATTCCGTGATACAACAACAACCTTTCAGGTTTTCAAGAGAATACCCACAAAATGAAATCCCTTTATAGGCAGAATTGCCAAATAACAGACCATATAAGATTATGTTGAAAAGCTGTGTAAAATTCCTGGACTCCAGTATACCAGATGCTTTAGTACTGTCTGAGGCTTTGTGACCCCATGGACTGTAATCCACCAGGCCCCTCTGTCCATAGGATTATCCAGGCAAGAACACTGGGGTAGGTTGCCATGCTCTTCTCAGGGTATCTCAGGGGTTGACCCCCATCTCCTGCATTGCAGGTAGATTCTTTATACTGAGCCACCTGGGAGGCCTAAAAATATATCAGGGCATCTCATCAAATAAATAAACCAATAAGAAAGCCTACTTAAATAGCATCACACTAAATCCATAGAAACCTAGTTCATGCACATTCTTTTGTGCATTAAGATCCATGTAAATTAAATTGCCTGAAACATTTTATGATCTACCTACTTTCTCTACATTTGCTTACAGAGGATCATATCAATTATAACTCTGTGATGAATATATGAAATATATCAGATCAGATCAGATCAGTTGCTCAGTCGTGTCTGACTCTTTGCGACCCCGTGAATACCAGCACGCCAGGCCTCCCTGTCCATCACAAACTCCCGGAGTTCACTCAGACTCACGTCCATCGAGTCAGTAATGCCATCCAGCCATCTCATCCTCTGTCGTCCCCTTCTCCTCTTGCCCCCAATCCCTCCCAGCATCAGAATCTTTTCCAATGAGTCAACTCTTCACATGAGGAATTAGATATAAGTCTTTGTGATAAACAAAGCTATGCAAAAGATATATGGACACTTCTAATAATCACAGAATATTGTAGAAAATATAAATATATATAGAATAAACACATATGTGTGTGGATACATATAGTTGGGTGTTAGTTCTAAAGGCCTTGTAGGCCTTCATAGAACCATTCAACTTCAGCTCCTTCAGCATTACTGGTTGGGGCATAGGCTTGGATTACCATGATATTGAATGGTTTGCCTTGGAAACTAACAGAGATCATTCTGTCGTTTTTGAGATTGCATCCACATACTGCATTTCGGACTCTTTTGTTGATCATGATGGCTACTCCATTTCTTCTAAGGGATTCCTGCCCACAGTAGTAGATATAATGGTCATCGGAGTTAAATTTACCCATTCTGGTTCATTTTAGTTCGCTGATCCCTAGAATGTCGACGTTCACTCTTGATCTCTTGTTCATCTCTTGCCATCACTTCCAATTTGCCTTGATTCATGGACGTGACATTCCAGGTTCCTATGCAATATTGCCCTTTACAGCAGCAGACCTTGCTTCTATCACCAGTCACATCCACAACTGGGTATTGTTTTTGCTTTGGCTCCATCCCTTCATTCTTTCTGGAGTTATTTCTCCACTGATCTCCAGTAGCATATTGAACACCTACCAACCTGGGGAGTTCCCCTTCCAGTATCCAATCATTTTGCCTTTTCATACTGTTCCTGGGGTTCTCAAAGCAAGAAAACTGAAGTGGTCTGCCATTCCCTTCTACAGTGGACCACATTCTATCAGACCTCTCCACCATGACACTCCTGTCTTAGGTGGCTCCACATGGCATGGCTTAGTTTCATTGAGTTAGACAAGATCCGTGTGATCAGATTGGCTAGTTTTCTGTGATTATGGTTTCAGTGTGTCTGCTCTCTGATGCCCTCTCATAACACGTACTGTCTTACTTGGGTTTCTTTTACTTTGATCATTACAGGGGACTGGAATGCAAAAGTAGGAAGTCAAGGAACACCTGGAGCAACAGGCAAATTTGGCCTTGGAGTACGGAATGAAGCAGGGCAAAGGCCAATAGAGTTTTGCCAAGGCAACACACTGGTCATAGCAAATACCCTCTTCCAACAACACAAGACTGTACACATGGACATCAGCAGATGGTCAACACAGAAATCAGATTGATTATATTCTTTGCAGCCAAAGATGGAGAAGCTCTATACAGTCAGCAAAATGAAGACGAGGAGCTGACTATGGCTCAGATCATTAACTCCTTATTGCCAAATTCAGACTTAAATTGAAGAAAGTGGGGAAAACCACTAGACCATTCAGGTATGACCTAAATCAAATCCCTCATGATTATACAAAGTAAGTGAGAAATAGATTTAAGGGACTAGATATGATAGACAGAGTGCCTGATGAACGATGGACGGAGGTTCATGACATTGTAGGGGAGACAGGAATCAAGACCATCCCCATGGAAAAGAAATGCAAAAAAAGCAAAATGGCTGTCTGGAGAGGCCTTACAAATAGCTTTGAAAAGAACAGAAGTGAAAAGCAAAGGAGAAAAGGAAAATATAGGCATCTGAATGCAGAGTTCCAAAGAATAACAAGGACAGATAAGAAAGCCTTCTGCAGCGATCAATGCAAAGAAATAGAGGAAAAATAACAGAATAGGAAAGACTAGAGATCTCTCCAAGAAAATTAGAGATACCAAGGGAATATTTCATGCAAGGATGGGCTCAATAAAGGACAAAAATGGTATGGACCTAACAGAAGCAGAAGACATTAAGAAGAGATGGCAAGAATACACAGAAGAACTGTACAAAAAAGATCTTCACTACCCAGATAATCACGATGGTGTGATCACTGACTTAGAGCCAGACATCCTGGAATGTGAAGTCAAGTGGGCCTTAGAAAGCATCACTACGAACAAAGCTAGTGGAGGTGATGGAATTCCAGTTGAGCTATTTCAAATCCTGAAAGATGATGCTGTGAAAGTGCTGCACTCAACAGGCCAGCAAATTTGCAAAACTCAGCAGTGGCCACAGGACTGGAAAAGGTCAGTTTTCATTCCAATCCAAAAGAAAGGCAATGCCAAAGAATCCTCAAACTACTGCACCATTACACTCATCTCACATGCCAGTAAAGTAATGCTCAAAGATCTCCAAGGCAGGCTTCAACAATACATGAACCATGAACTTCCAGATGTTCAAGCTGGTTTTAGAAAAAGCAGAGGAACCCGAGATAAAATTTCCAACATCTGCTGCATCATGGAAAAAGCAAGAGAGTTCCAGAAAAACCTCTATTTCAGGTTTATTGACTGTGCTAAAGCCTTGATTGTGTGGATCACAATAAACTGTTGAAAATTGTGAAAGAGACTGGAATACCAGACCACCTGAGCTGCATCTTGAGAAATTTTTATGCAGATCAGGAAGCAACAGTTAGGACTGGACATGGAACAACAGACTGGTTCCAAATAGGAAAAGGAGTACCTCAAGGCTGTGTATTGTCACCCTGCTTATTTAACTCATATGCAGAGTACATCATGTGAAATGCCAGGTCGGCTTGAACACAAGCTGGAATCAAGATTGCTGGGAGAAATATCAATAACCTCAGATATGCAGATGACACCACCCTTATGGCAGAAAGTGAAGAGGAACTAAAAAGCCTCTTGATGAAAGTGAAAGAGGAGAGTGAAAAAGTTGGCTTAAAGCTCAATATTCAGAAAACTAAGGTTATGGCATCTGGTCCCATCACTTCATGGCAGATAGATGGGGAAACAGTAGAAGCAATGTCAGACTTTATTTTTTTGGGCTTCAAAATCACTGCATATGGTGACTGCAGCCATGAAATTAAAAGATGTTTACTCCTTGAAAGGAAAGTTATGACCAACCTAGATAGCATATTCAAAAGCAGAGACATTACTTTGGCAACAAAGGTCCATCTAGTCAAGGCTATGTTTTCTCCAGTGGTTGTGTATGGATGTGAGAGTTGGACTGTGAAGAAAGCTGAGTGCCAAAGAATTGATGCTTTTGAACTGTGGTGTTGGAGAAGATTCTTGAGAGTCCCTTGGACTGCAAGGAGATCCAACCAGTCTATCCTAAAGGAGATCCATCCTGGGTTTTCATTAGAAAGACTGATGCTAAAGCTGAAACTCAAATACTTTGGCCACATCATGCGAGGAGTTGACTCATTGGAAAAGACCCTGATGCTGGGAGGGATTGGGAGCAGGAGGAGAAGGGGACGACAGAGGATGAGGTGGCTGGATGGCATCACTGACTCTTTGGACATGAGTTTGGGTGAACTCCAGGATTGGTGATGGACAGGGAGGCCTGGCCTGCTGCGGTTCATGGGGTTGCAAAGAGTTGGACACAACTGAGCAACTGAACTGGACTGAACTGAACTGATACATATAGTTACACATAGTTAACATGTATATGAAAATATATTAGACTATGTAAAACAGTTAACACAAATAGATATTTTATTATAATATATACATATTATAAGAAATATCAGTCAGTCAGTTCAGTCCCTCAGTTGTGTCAGATTCTTTGCAACCCCATGAATCGAAGCATGCCAGGCCTCCCTGTCCATTACCAACTCCCAGAGTTCGCTCAGACTCACGTCCATCGAGTCAGTGATGACATCCAGCCATCTCATCCCCTGCCATCCCCTCTCCTCTTTCCCCTAATCCCTCCCAGCATCAGAGTCTTTTCCAATGAGTCAACACTTCGCATGAGGTGGCCAAAGTACTGAAACTTCAGCTTTAGCATCATTCCTTCCAAAGAAATCCCAGGGCTGATCTCCTTCAGAATAGACTGGTTCAATCTCCTTGCAGTCCAAGGGACTCTCAAGAATCTTCTCCAACACCACAGTTCAAAAGCATCAATTCTTTGGTTCTCAGATTTCTTCACAGTCCAACTCTCACATCCATACATGACCACTGGAAAAACCATAGCCTTGACTGGACGTACCTTTGTTGGCAAAGTAATGTCTCTGGTTTTCAATATGCTGTCTAGGTTGGTCATAACTTTCCTTCCAAGGAGTAAGCATCTTTTAATTTCATGGCTGCAATCACCATCTGCAGTGATTCAGATCAAATCAGTCGCTCAGTCGTGTCCGACTCTTTGCAACCCCATGAACCGCAGCACACCAGGTGTCCCTGTCCATCATCAACTCCAGGAGTTCACTCAGACTCACGTCCATCGAGTCAGTGATGCCATATAGCCATCTCATCCTCTGTCGTCCCCTTCTCCTCCAGCCTCTAATCCCTACCAGCATCAGAGTCTTTTCCAATGAGTCAACTGTTTGCATGAGGTGACCAAAGTACTGGAGTTTCAGCTTTAGCATCATTCCTTCCAAAGAAATCCCAGGACTGATCTCCTTCAGAATGGACTGGTTGGATCTCCTTGCAGCCCAAGGGAGTCTCAAGAGTCTTCTCCAACACCACAGTTCAAAAGCATCAATTCTTGGGTGCTCAGCCTTCTTCACAGTCCAACTCTCACATCCATACATGGCCACAGGAAAAACCATAGCCTTGACTAGACGAACCTTTGTTGGCAAAGTAATATCTCTGCTTTTGAATATGCTATCTAGGTTGGTCATAACTTTCCTTCCAAGGAGTAAGCGTCTTTTAATTTCCTGGCTGCAGTCACTATCTGTAGTGATTTTGGAGCCCAGAAAAATAAAGTCTGATACAGTTTCCACTGCTTCCCCATCTATTTCCCATGAAGTGATGGGACCAGATGTCATGATCTTCTTTTTCTGAATGTTGAGTTTTAAGCCAACTTTTTCACTCTCCACTTTCACTTTCATCAAGAGGCTGTTTATTTTCTCCTCACTTTCTGCCATAAGGGTGGTGTCATCTGCATATCTGAGGTTATTGATATTATATTAAATGTATATGTATATTTTCTTATATATGTAATTATTATAATATGTACATTATACATAATGTGTGCAAGTATATAAAGTATACTATAGTATGCATATGTATATAAATAGTATGCATATATAGTATGTATATGTATATAAATATATATTGATTTACTATAATATGTATACAAATATATATTTACTATAATATGTACATATTATATATAGTTTATATTTACTATTATATGTACATATTGTAGTAAATGTAAAGTATATGTAATATGTAATACATATATTTAGTGTTTGAGTCTGGTGAGGCAGAGAACATTCACATTCACAACCGCATCCCATTCACATTTAAATAAGGCCGATGTTGCAGATGCTAAGGTTAGGAGGGCACACTAATCAACGCAGCTGCCATGTTTTACTCTAATTTCCACTGCTGTTGCTCTTTTATAAGGAGTCCACATGCGGTAAGAAAGAAATAGATGATTTCAAATCTACTAATTATTATGATGATGTTATTAATTTAGACGAAGATAATAATAAGACGGTGTTTGTGAAGAAAGACTTCATTATGGAATTAATTGCTTTGATTAGGGTCAACACAGGAGAAAGGATTTGCATACCATTTAAGAAACAATTATTTTGATGGCTATTCAGGAGCCAAAGACATGCAAATTTAAAAGAAGCATTTTATAATTTCTCCTTTTACATTCAGATGCTAAGTTCTCTGATAAATCTCACTTGTTCAACAGAAAATTAAAATCACTGAATTGAAGAAGATCCTGTTAATGATGTATTATTGATGTATTCTGTAAATGTTCAAATTATTCTTGGCTTCAATTTTGAATTTATTTCAAGGAAACAAAAAATGGCATTACAAAGTCAATTTTAATCTTAGTGTTGATATTGTGGTTGTTTTCCCCTAATAGATATCCATAGAAGTAAATTATAGTTATCTTTATGAATTTACTGTTACTCTTTTTATTCTCATAGTTCTTGACTCGAAGACACATATGGAACAAGGAATGTCTCTGTGTTTAACACCTGCTTCCAATTCATTGACTAAAAATGCAACTTAATTCTTTTGTTTTGCTGTTACTCAGTATTTTTATTGCATTTTCCCCTTTGTTGAGTATTTCAACTCAATTTGAAAGGAAGCATGTCTCAGATATAATCTCATATAAAAATATATTCTTCATGAGAAATGAAAAATACCAGAAATTTTGGAATGAAAGTGTATGTATGCTGTCACGTCTTGACTCTTTGCAGCCCTATAGACTGCAGTCCACCAGGCTTCTCTGTACCCAGAACTTTTCCAGTCAAGAATCCTGGAGCATTTTGCCATTTCTACTCCAGGGTGTGTGTAAGTAATCTAATTTTGTTTTCCCTTTCCTCATTCTCGTGTATCCTCTTGGTTGCTTTCACTACAGTGGCCCTTTCAAGTAATTGACCAGAACCGAACTGAGTCCCATTTGACCATTAAGCTTTAGAGAGAGTCATGAGGCTACAATAAACATTAAGACATGTTGCTAGGGGAAACACTGACTGAAATTGCCCATCCTGGCCAGGCACCATAATGACCATTTATAAATATTTTATGATGGGAGGGCCCGGTAAGGAACATAGAACTAACAAGCTACCACCAGCCAGAAGAATTCAGGAAAGGTTAAAAGGAGATGAGGATGAAAATTGAGAGTGAGCGGGGGGGAAGTAAGAGAGAATCATTAAGTGGAATTATGAGATACTCCATTTCAACATTTTTTTCTTACATCAGTTACTTCCATGAAGTGTAGAGAAAGCTTCATTTTACACTGTAGTAGTAGTATTATATTCAAAGTTTTTCTTCTTTGTGTCTGCAGGAGGATCATAGCCTTGTCTAATATAAACTCAAATCTAGCTTCTTTTTATCATATCTTAACCTGATATTGTTATTGTACAGTTTATGTGAGGCTTCTAAACTAGGTTGTCAATAGTTTTCCATTTAAGGGATCCCATAATACATGAAGTTCAAATCACGATTCCTCTCACACTAGCCAGAGAGTCTTTGATGTTAGCCATGCTCAATTTGTATCAAATTACATTTGGCCCTTGAACAACAAAGGTTTGAACTTTGTGGATACACTTACACCTGGATTTTTCTCAAGAGTAAATACAGTAGTACATGACCTGTAGTTGATTGAATCTGCAGATGTAGAACCATGGATATTGAAGGGTGTAGTGTGGGACTTGGGTATAGAAGTGTCCTGGAAGTGTGTAATTTCCTCAGTTCTGTCTCGTCACAACAAAAATTTGAACTGACAGACGTTCAAGCCTCTGGCATGTCACAGCTCTCAAACAGACCGAACAGATCGTGTCTCAGCTCTCGGACAGACTGTGTTACAGCTCTTGGAAAGATCAGTGTTACAGCTCTGTGTTACAGCTCAGTTTTATTTAGAAAATAAAGGAATATACATCCTTGAGGCACGAGGGCATGCTGACCCAAAAGACACGAAGAGAGAGTGAGAGAGAGAGTGAGCACACACGAGAGAGATCCCTGGCCCTCTGGGTCCTCTTTTTACACTTACTCTTTTCCTCCCCCTGAGCCTGCCCTACGTAAATTGGGCTAGCCAAGAGTACTGTTTGTTCTACCTGAGATCCTCACTCCAGTCCTCAGACCTTTCTTTGTTCTGTTCTCCAGGGCTTTTCCCTTCCTTTTCTTTTAGCCATTGTCATCCTGTACTCCTTTTTCCTATTCTAACTACCTAACAGAAGGATTTGGGTATATGCAGGGATTTCTGCAACCAATCCCTTGTGGAGATTGAGGGATGACTAAGTTTCACTATTTGGTCTCTGCCTTTCTGGGATGAGATGTAATGTTGTGTGACAAATGCAGATTATTGATTCAGACAATATGGATTTAAATTCTATCTTCATCCCTTAATTGTTGTGACTTCGAGCAAGTTCCTTAATCTCTCTGATTTATTTTCCTTATATATTAAGTTGGAACTGTTTGGAAGGAATTCTGATGTAACAATTAAACCTAAAATTTATTTTTTATATGTGTACTGTGAAATTTGAAAGGTATAGTCTATAAAAAGAGATCAATGTAACATAAATGCTGATAAAAGTTTGATATGCAAATAATATAGAAATATGAGAGGGTTATAGGAACAGAGAACCAACTCATTGGAAAAGAGCCTGATGCTGGGAAAGATTGAGGGCAAGAGGAGATGGAGGTGACAGAAGATGAGATGGTTGGATAGCATCACTGACTCAATGGACATGAGTTTTAGCAAACTCCAGGAGTTAGTGAAGCACAAGTAAACCTGGCATGCTGCAGTGCATGGTATTTCAAAGAGTTGGACATGACTTAATGACTGAACAACAACAACAATTGGAACTGAGGGGCTTCCCAGGTGGCTCAGTGGGTAAATAATCTGTCTGCATTGCAGGAAATGCAGGAGGCGTGGGTTTGATACTTGGGTGGGGGGAATACCCTAGAGGAGGGCATGATGATCCACTTGAGTATTCTTGCCCAGAGAATCCCATGGACAGAGTAACCTGGTGGGCTACAGTCCATGGGATCACATAGAGAAGGACGTGACTGATGTGACTGAGCACTCAGGCACACGTAGAAATGGAGAGTCAGATATAAAAATAAAATAAAAGTATGTGAATGTAAGCTAAAATATGTAAGCTATGTTGAAAGTTTTATATTTAGAGGGAAAAGATACAATGTGTAAAAAGTTAATGGAGTTCAACTATGCAGTTTTTAGAATGTTGAATACTGCAGGGCAATGTCATGTGTGATAATAGAAAATATACACATGAAGGTTTCCGTCTGTCTGCCCTCTGATGCCCTCTCTCAGTGCCTACCATCTTGCTTGGGTTTCTCTTACCTTGGACATGGGGTATCTCTTCATGGCTGTTCCAGCAAAACTTTCCTCCTTGGAAGGAAAGTTATGACCAACCTAGGCAGCTATTGAAAATCAGAGATATTACTTTATCAACAAAGGTCCATCTAGTCAAGGCTATGGTTTTTCCAGTGGTTATGTATGGATGTGAGAGTTGGACTATAAAGAAAGCTGAGCACTGAAGAATTGATGCTTTTTAATTGGGGTGTTGGGGAAGACTCTTGAGAGTCCCTTGGACTGCAAGGAGATCCGGCCAGTCCATCCTAAAGGAGACCAGTCTTGGGTGTTCATTGGAAGGACTGATGTTGAAGCTAAAACTCCAATACTTTGGCCACCTGATGCAAAGAATTGACTCATTTGAAAGGACACTGATGCTGGGAAAGGTTGAAGGCAGGAGGAGAAGGCGATGACAGAGGATGAGATGGTTGGATGGCATCACCAACTCAGTGAACATGAGTTTGGGTGGAATCTGGGAGTTGATGATGGACAGGGAGGCCTGGTATGTTGTGGTTCATGGGGTTGCAAAGAGTTGGACACGACTGAGCGAATGAACTGAACTGAACTAACACATGAAGTTTTGGGCAAACATACTCAGTGGATAAGTAATAGCAAGGGAAGAAGTAATTATCTGGTTTGGTAAGAATTAAAGGAAGCACTAGAGAATCTGCATATGCCAAAAGTTCCTTGGGGAGTTAAAGCCACAATCTCACCCAAAGGAATGTGAGTCTTTTGGACTGGCCATTTTAATCCAGAAGTCTAAAGTCCTAATTGGGCTGAATAAAGAGCTTCATATCAACTACATGGGAAGGTTGAAAGAAGGATGGAGAATATTTATTCATTTTTCAGGTTGCCAAAGTAATGTTTACACTAGGAAAATTAATAATGAAGTGTTTGGAGTACTAGCTTTGGAAGGTTTCACTATATCACTACTAATATGGCTTTTTTTTTTTTTTTTTCTGCCTTATCATACTGGGGATAACAGGGGATGAAATGGTGGATGGCATCACCAACTCGAAGGACATGAATTTGGGCAAGTTTTGGGAGTTGGTGATGGACAGGGAAGCCTGGCCTGCTGCAGTTCATGGGGTCTCAAAGAGTCAAACACGACTAAGTGACTGAACTGACTGAATATTGTATTTGACCTTTGTTGTATTGTTTGACTATATTTTATTGACTGTCTATGTTTGTCTATGTATTGTCTTCAGTGTATTGTGTAATTGCATTGTCCAGAGTCCTATGCCAATCATTGTAAAGATCTTAGTAGGATGAAGTGTTGAATACAAAGAACATTTATCAATAAATTAAAAATCTATGAAAATGAGTATTTTAATGAAAAAAAAATCCTAAAAGGAAAATAAATGGTTAATGAACTCATAATAGCACATTCAAAAGAAATATAATTTGAATAATAATGAGATGCTTATTTCAATCTACCAAATAACAAGTGCCATTTTTACTACTTAGGAAGGGTGGAAATGGTGGGATTTTGAGGCAGAATAGCAAGATAATCTGAATTAATTAATTAATTTTGAATTCAATTATATCCACTAGAAGTGGAGTACCGATTAAACTAATTGGCACTGAAAAATTAATACTTTGAATCCCCTTAAAATCTTAGCTTTAAACAAATACTAAAAAAAGTAAATTTCTTTAAAATGTCACAAACAAAATTATTGGATTTACAAAGGGGTTTTCAAAATCCTAGTCTCTTATGTGTGAGATCCATGAGATTTCAGTTGCTTTCAGCCCCTCCCCTATCCTAAAAAGTACATGCCTTTTAACTCTCAGAATTTAACAGTGTCTGGCACATACAAGTCACCAAGTAAGTATTGCTTGAGGAAATAAATTAGTGATTTTTCAGTTAACTTCCTTTGATTAGAATTTGAACAAAATTAATGCAGATTGTTTACCTTAAAAGTTTCCCTCAGGAATCAGATACAAATATTTATTTGCATTTAACATTTAAGATAAAAATTAATGTTTCATATACAAGGGTACATTAGAAATTAATATTTTATATATAGGAATAAGATTCAATATTAAATTTTAATATTTAATTTTATAAATAATATAAAAGACGATAATATTAAGTAAATAAAGCAAATAACATAAACAATTTTAATATTATGTACAGAAAGATGAAAATAGAAATGTATCTTTTTAAAAACAACAACTGAGTACAAACCCCAAATGTCATCTAGACTATGATGTATACTGTGAAAATATTTGTAACTTAATTTTTGGGATTGCAATAGATAACCTTTTCATTCACTGAATATATATCTGAGAATCTGCTCTCTGCCAAAAAGTCTACTAGGCATTGTATCTCTATTGTGATCCAACAAGTCTTCCCATTCACCCCTTCCCATTCAAAGGCTAAGAGAGTGCTCACAAATAGGTGTTGATATTTTGGGGGGATATATATGGCGATGGCACCCCACTCCAGTACTCTTGCCTGGAAAATCCCATGGATGGAGGAGCCTGGTAGGCTGCAGTCCATGGGGTCGCTAAGAGTCGGACACGACTGAGCGACTTCACTTTCACTTTTCACTTTCCTGCTTTGGAGAAGGAAATGGCAACCCACTCCAGTGTTCTTGCCTGGAGAATCCCAGGGACAGGGGAGCCTGGTGGGCTGCCGTCTATGGGGTTGCACAGAGTCGGACAGGACTGAAGCGACTTAGCAGCAGCAGCAGCAGCAGCAGCAGCAGCATATGGCTCAGATAGGAAAGAATCTGCCTGCAATGTAGAGTCCTGGGTTTGATCCTTGGATTGGGAAGATCTCTTGGAGGAGGGCATGGCAACCCACTCCAGTATTCTTGCCTGGGGAATCCCATGGACAGAGGAGTCTGGCAGGCTACAGTCCATGGGGTTGCACAAAGTTAGACACAACTGAGTGACTAAGTACTTATATCTAGGAGCGGAATTTCTATGTCTGATGATAACTCAATAGTCTTCTGTGGAATTGATAGGCTGTTTTTTGTTTGTTTTTGCAAAGGGGCTATATCACTTTACATTCCCAACAGCAATGTGGAAGGATTCCAATTTTTTAATATCCTAATAGTTATTATGTTACTTTTGATTCTAGCCATCCTAGTGAATATGAAATCTTACCTCCTTGTGGTTTTGATTTACATTTTCTTGGTGGCTGATTACATAGATTATCTTTTTATGTGCTTATTAGTCATTTCTATAACATCCTTGGATAAGAAAGAATATTCAGATGATTTTCCCATCTTAAAAATTAGGATATTTTTCCTTTGATGATTGAGTTGTGTGAGATTTATATATTTAAGATATAAATCTCTTATCATATACATGACTTATAAATATTTTCTCCCATTCTGACGTTGTTTTTTCATTTTTTTAAAAAAAGACTTTGTACTTTTTGACGGTGTCCTTTGAAGCATAAAAATTTTACTTTACATGAAATTTACCTTAGCTGTTTTTTCCTTTTTTGTTCTTTGGTGTCACATTTGAGAATTATTTGCCAAATCTGAGGTTATTAAGATTTACACCTATGGGCTTCTCTGATAGCTCAGTTGGTAAAGAATCCACCTGCAATGCAGGAGACCTGGGTTTGATTCCTGAGTTGGGACGATCCCATGGAGAAGGCATAGGCTACCCTCTGCAGTATTCTTGGGCTTCCCTCGTGGCTAAGCTGGTAAAGAATCCACCTGCAATGTGGGAGACCTGTCCCTGGGTTGGGAAGATCCCCTGGAGAAGGGAAAGGCTACCCACTCCAGTATTCTGGCCTAGAAAATTCCATGGACTGTATAGTCCATGGGGTTTCAAAGAGTCGGACATGACTGAGTGACTTTCATTCACACTTTTTCTAAGAGCTTTATAATTTTAGTTCTTACAGTAAGCTCTTTGATTCATTTTTAGCTAATTTTTGTATGGGACATGAGATAAGGGTCTGAATTCATTCTTTTGCATATGGCTGTTTAGTTACCCTAGCCCCTTTTGTGAGAAAGACTATTCTTTTCCTCGTTGAAAGGTCTTGGAACCCTTGTCAAAAACCAGTTGACTATAGGTGTATGGGTTTTTTTCTGGACTTGCAATTCTATTCCTTTGGTTCATATGCATATCCTGTGCCACAAACTCTTGATTACTATTACTTTATAGTAGTTTTGAAATTGGGAAGCAAGCGTCCTACTCTATCGTTCTTTTTCAGAATTGTTTTGGCTATTCAATGTGCTTTGCAATTTCATATGAAGTTTTCTTTTAAATCTTTTGGCACACCTCATGGCATGCAGGATTCTAACTCCATGACTGGGACCCCTGCATTGATAGTATAGAATTTCACTACTAGACTGCCAGGGGAGGCCTATGATATAAATTTTAGCATAAACTTGTCAATTTCAGTAGAGAAGTCAACTGGGATTCTGACAGGTATTGCTTTGAATCTATAGTTCAGTTTGGGGATTATGGCCATTTTCACAACATAAATTTTCTCTTATTGAAAATGGCATGATTTTCTATTTATTTAGATTTTATTTGATTTTTTCAACAATGTTTTATAGTTTTCACATTATAAGTTTTGCACATTTTTGTTAAATTTATCCCCAAATATTTTATTCTTGTTGATGCTACTGTGATTATATTTGTTTTCTTAATTTCATTTTAAATAATTAATTTCAAGTGTATACAAATATAATTGATTTCTGTCCAGAGATCTTGTAGGCTGCAATCTTGCTGAACTTGCTTACTAGTTCTTATAGTTTTTTAGTTGATTCCATAGTTTGTTTTTTTATATATATATAAAGTTATGTCATTTGCTAATATTGCTTATTTTACTTCATCTTTCCCAATATGAATATCCTTTTTCCTCTGTCAGTCTCTCCCTCCTTTCCTTCCTTTATTCCTTCTTTCCTCTCATCCTTCCTTTTCTCTCCTACTCTCTCTCTCTCTTTAATTCCCCTGCCTAGAACCACTAGAACAAAGTTGATAGAAGTGGTAAGTAGACATCCTTGTCTGATTGCTCATCTTAGGAGAAGGTGTTTACTCTTTCACTATTGAGTGAGATAATAGCTGGGGCGGGCTTACATTGCTGTCCAGTGCTCAGTCATGTCCAACTCTGGGACGCTGTGGACTGCAGCACACCAGGCTTCCCTGTTCTTCACTGTCTTTGGAGTTGGCTCAAACTCATGTCCATTGAGTCAGAGATGCCATCTGACCATCTTGTCCTCTGTTGCTCCCTTTACCTCCTGCCCTCAATCTTTCCAAGCATCAAGGTCTTTTCCAATGAGACAGTTCTTCACATCAGGTGGCCACAGAATTGTAACTTTGGCTTCAACATCAGGCCTTCTAATGATTGTTCAGGGTAGATTACCTTTAGGATTGACTGGTTTGATCTCCTTGCTGTCCAAAAGACTCTCAAGAGCCTTTTCCTGCACCAAAGTTTGAAAGCATCAATTATCTGGGGCTCAGCCTTCTTTATGGCCCAACTCTAATATCCATACGTGCCTATTGGAAAAACAAAACAAAACAAAACAAAACATGGCTTTGACTATACAGATTTTTGTTGGCAAAGTGATGTCTCTTATCAGGTTGAGGATGTTCATTTTTATTCCTAATTTTTTGAGTATTTTCATCATGAAAGTATGTTACAAGCCTTTACTTTTATGATCCTCCAAGGGATATCTCATACTGGTCTTTTGCTGCTGATGTGGCCATCATACTGGCTTCTTTCCAACCAAAAGTTAAGCGTTTACTGAGGCTATGTCATGGTATTGCTGCCTCAGCATTCATTTTGTTTGGTCAAATGGCCTAAAAGAACTTTAAAGTAACAACAAACCCCCTCATGCAAGTGCTTGCCCTAGTCACATCACAGAGTCACAAGCAAATATAAGTTCCTGATATGACTTTCCAACAGCCTTTGTGATTAATAGGCTTTCCTGCCACCCACTGCCTTTTCCTTGTGTGCCTTTTATATAAGACACATTTGGACCTTAACAAAACCATGCTTTTTTTTTTTTTTTGTATGAATTGACCAATTCGACCTTTGCCCAACACTCTGCCCACAGACTTTAATAAAGATGTGTGCCCGAGGTCTTGTCTTTCCCTGTCTGCACTCTGCCTTCAGCTCCCTGTGTGACCCCTAAGCCTACACTTTACAGGTCCTCCAGGACCTGTAAAGGATAAATTTGTCTATTTCAATTTCCTCTGTGGTCAGCTATTGCACCTCAGCTCATTACCTGGTGTCCTGTGTTCCACTAACCAAGTGTTAATCTCACAGTTATAACACCAAGGCTCTTTTGCTCTCTCAGGTAGTTGTAGACATACTGAACCTGCTTGCAGTACCTGCTTAGGTGAGGATTTGGCACTAGTGTGCAGATTCATGCAATCCACTCTATTTACACAAGGCTCAATCTTCACAGTACTGACTGCTTACATTCTGTTGTAAAGTGAGAGGAGATGTGTCTACTCCTTTGGGGCTTATGTTGTTGTAGGAATCCTACAGAACTCAGTGAGAAAACTCCTTTAGTTAGCTGAAATTTTTTCTTTTTCCTCTAAGATATATTCTGCTACTGGGTCAAGCATCGAATACTCTGCTTTCCTTTGATTTTCAGGCTTTTAAATCACCTACACCTTAATATCACCTCATCAGATCATATTGAGATGAATTATTTCTAAAAAGCTGCCTCTCCAAAGCTTCTTTCATTTTGACTTCATAATCCAGTGCCACACTTTTGCTCTCAGCCTTATCATTGCACCATATATTATTGTTTTTCTTTATTTATATTCCCCAATCTAAGTCTCTGAATATAATTAGATGATTGTGATGGTTTAAATCTCTCTGCTTCTTGCAGTCAACATATTACATTACATATTGCAATGCTTACATTATTTTCCTGTTTAAAAACATTTATACCTAATACCCATAAGATAGTATTTGAACTAAGTATATACATTACTAGAATCAGACAGAGTACTTCAAAGCAGAAAACTGACAAAGAAAGCATCTACTGGTAGGCAAAAGTCCAGCCTATGGTTGAGTAAACAATATGAGATGGGAGGGTTCTACATGAACACAATCTTATCAGCTCTCCTCCTGATGTGTTTACTTCCCCACAAGAATGCTGTATGTCATGTCTCCAGCAGGATGACCCATTGCAGATCACCCCTCTTGCCCATAAGGTTGGGAACTGGGTGTTCAGTGCATCTAGTGTGTGCAGGGAGAGAAAGGTAAACAGAGAAGGGTGCAGTGGGTTGGAAATAGAGGATCAGGAGAAGGAAAAGATGAGATTCCAAATAGACTTTCTTCTAAAGGGATTAGATAATCAAAAAAAATGGAATATTGAACTTGTAGATGAAGGATACTTAGCTGAGCTACCATGGGGAACACAGAAATATCAGACTCTCTCAGATAAGCAGAACACCCAAGTCTGATAACCTTTCATTAGTCTCTTAGGAGGAGAGAGCATGTAGGTATCAGGGGAAAAGCACAAATAAAATATTCCTCCACTCCTTTATACATTGGTAACAAAGTTATGACCAACCTAGACAGCATATTAAAAAGCAGAGACATTACTTTGCCAACAAAGGTCCATCTAGCCAAGGCTATGGCTTTTCCAGTAGTCATGTATGGACGTGAGAGTTGGACTATAAAGAAAGCTGAGTGCAGAAGAATTGATGCTTTTTAACTGTGGTGTTGAAGACTCTTGAGAGACCCTTGGGCTGCAAGGTGATCCAACCAGTCCATTCTAAAGGTGATAAGTCCTGGGTGTTCATTGGAAGGACTGATGTTGAAGTTGAAACTCCAATACTTTGGCCACCTGATGTGAAGAGCTGACTCATTAGAAAAGACCCTGATGCTGGGAAAGATTGAGGGCAGGAGGAGAAGGGGACAACGGAGGATAAGATGGTTGTTTGGCATCACCGACTCAGTGGACATGAGTTTGGGTAAACTCTGGGAGTTGCTGATGAACAGGGAGGCCTGGAGAGCTGTGGTTCATGGGGTCACAAAGAATTGGACATGATTGAGCGACTGGACTGAACTGAACTGAACAGAGTATCTAAAGGTGATGTTTTTTAGTAGAATTTATATTTTTGTTAAAGACATTATAATTTTAAGTTCTCTAATAGAGGGCAATTATTATCTAGGAATTAGGTCTTTATTCTATCCATATGAATATCACAATACATTTTTTAAAAGATTAAGTTAATGAAGAAGTTGGCATCTTTCAATTTTATCAGGTTATTCAAGGGATTATATATGTGAAAATAAGTTTTACCTAGGGTCCTGTTGAATTTTACATTTTTTAATTATTGTTCCTGATATAAATATTCAAGTTTCAAATGTTATATTTCTTCTTCCTCTCTGTTAATTCTACAAGGAAGAATTATTTTAAAACACACTGTAACTCCATAGGCCAGAAACATGATACTTATTTCATAGGGTTCTTATTGTTCTCTAATTTTATTTTAAAATGAGTAAAAACAGGTGAACACAGCAAGGGATTTCTTTGCTTGAATGCTACTACAAAGCATCAGATACTTCATCTTTAATTATTCAATTTAGATTTGTATTCTGTTAGTTTGAGGAAGAAAGTCCAGCAGCAGTTCCCATAAAAACCACCATTCCAGGTGGTTATCAGTTATCAGGTACAATTACAGCTTCAGTTAGGTATGTCTCAACTTGCTAAGGAATTGGAAAGCAATACTAAGACCAAACCAAGAGATATTTATCATAAATAAGAGAATTAGTTAGAATAGAAAATTATTGTTATATAGAAGATTATTATTAATATAGATTAAACTTATTCATGTCCACTTAAGACACAGCAAAGGAACCATATTTTAAAGCCATCTGGATAAATGAAGAGGCATACTTGGGAAATTCCACATGGTGGTCAATTAAAATAATATATTCAAAAAATAAAGATTTTTAAATAGTTACTCTCATATCCTGATAGTGGGCACAGTGAGCACTGAACTAACGTTTGTTTGCAACAGATTCTGAGAAGTAGATTAATACGTACAAGTGAGTCTAGCAATTTTTCATTATAATAAAAGAGTTTGGTAGTGTCACTTACCAGATAAACTGAGAAAAAGAAAGTCATTTGCCCTGTTACATGAGGCATTTCCTATATTCTAAGTTGCTTCTTAACTGCATTCAAATATGCAAACAAGACTTTGAAACAGTAAGTTTATCCTCCACTGTTAAAAGCAAAATAAGACAGAGAGAACATATTTTGAAAATTAAAATAAGTGAAGACAAATTTTCTAAGAACTAAGGAAAAATCATGTTTATCATTAATAGTTTTCTTCTTACTAGGTTTAATGTATTTTGTGTTTGTGCACTTTATATTAATACTGGAGAAACTGTTTTCCAGCATATTTTATTTCCTTGGACAGATGTATGAAAATATACTTTTTCACACAATGCATTCAGATCACTATATACCACAAAATTGTGCGTGTGTGCTAAGTCGCTTCAGTCGTGTCTGACTCTTTGTGACCCTATG
Organism: Bos mutus; assembly: GCF_027580195.1. Classification (NCBI taxonomy): domain Eukaryota; kingdom Metazoa; phylum Chordata; class Mammalia; order Artiodactyla; family Bovidae; genus Bos; species Bos mutus. The sequence continues at coordinate 80,188,596 of NC_091622.1, read as the reverse complement.
GACTGTAGCCTGCCAGGCTCATCTGTCCATAGGATTTTCCAGGCAAGTGGGTTACCATGCCCTCCTCCAGGGGATCTTCCTAATCCAGGGATTGAACCTGCATCTCTTATGTCTCCTGCATTGGTAGGCAGGTTCTTTGCCACTAGCGCCACCTGGGAAGCCCCACTACAAAATAGTCCATGGAGCTATAAACTAGCTTTCTCTGATAATCGTTAATACTCTGCTTTGTGAAATCATGCGTTTAAGGAAAATGATAAGCAGCAGTAAGTCTCTTCAATCTTTTACCTTCTGAGCCACCAGGGAAGCCAGGTCTCTTCAGTTCCTGATTGTACAATTTCCAGCATTGCATATAGTTATAATTTGAGTCTGAAAATTACTCAGAGATGAGTGGATACAATACTTCATTTGTTTACACTGTGTATCAGATGATTTAATTGACACATAAAGGTTTGAGTATGCATGAAGTATAAAATCTTGAAAAAATTATCTTAAGACTGTAGAGAAATGTGCATAACAATGGTGACAATAGGTTTTAACTTATATTAAATAAATAGATGGCTTCTTAATGACTGAAGAGAAGTGATAATGAGAAATTTAGTAAAAGAAGCATATTTATTTTTATCAAAACTATTTTTATAATTTTTCATTTAGTAATCTATAGCAAGAAAATATGAATAAATATATAAGCAAAAATTAATATACTTGGATATACTGTGTAGATCATGTTGTATCAAAAATTTAGAACCAACCAAAAGTTTAATGATAGAGCAATTATAAAAAATAAATATAAATTTACATGATATGGTATTAGTAGTCCTTGTTTGATTAATTTTTAACAAATGATACAATGGTTCTGATAATTATAGACAATTGACAAAAATCAATATATACTATCTAACAAGATAGTGTATATTATCTATCAAGAATTTTGTGAGTTATATATACATATGAAAGTAAAATACTACAAAAATATCATCATGATAACATTGTTCTTTAAATAGTGGGATTATTTACTTTTGCTGTACTTTCCAAATCGTCTACAGTGAGATATAGTATGTTTTATAACGAAGCAAGAAGAAAGATAAAAATTTTTCCAAAAATGTTGATATAATGACATCTATGAGAAATATCTAATTTTAATGTGAGAAAATTAGGAAGTAAAACAAAATAAATCCCATTCCACCTTTACCATTGCCTCATGTTATTATATGTGGATAAAACTAATGTGATCAGAAATATATTTATCTTTTACTGAATGTAAAGGACATAAGATTCTAAAATAGTGTAAAATTATTATTGAAATTATTTTATCCTGCAATTTCATAAAACTAATTATCATGTTATATTTACTTTTATTTCTTTGTGTTTGTTTATTTTTAGGAATTGAGATCCCACTAAATTCCTAAGATCATCTTTGCCTTTTTACATTTTGAAAATGTGGTCTCTGGGTGAAGGATAATTTCCCATTATTTCTCTATTTGTCTTTTAAGAGTTTGCTTGCTAAATTCTTAGAGTTTTTACTCAATTTAGGTAGAAATTGGGCTTAAAGACAAGAATCCAGCATTATCTTTAGTGAAAAGATTTAGCAAATATACTTACGCCAGCATGGATTAACAAGTTACCTACATATACATTCCAGAAGAAAAGAAACTCAGCTAATAACTGCAATTACTTCATTGAGATATAATACCACAGATATTTCTGTACAGTATTCAATAGAAATAGACAAGGTTAATCAATTACTTTGATTATAACAATATGTTGAAATAGCAGTCTAATATCAAGATAATAAAAACCAATAAACTGATCAATAGACAAATTTTCTATCAAGATTTTGAAGTACTTCTGTCAGACTTTCTGCTCCAGTAGTCTCTTGATGAACCTAACATGTTTAATGACTGTGAAATTGTATTTCTACTGAGACAATGCACATCTGGAATAACAGCATGCAATTCAGCTGCCTCCTGAGTACCACGCCATTGAGTACAAGACTTCAAATAGAGTCCTCACAGTGAAAATGAAGCTTATTCTTTGACATGCTAATGTCTGTCTTGGCTGGGTCTCATTTTAGACTTGCCAGTATAGCAGATGACTTCAAAGTGTCAAGGGGGTACTTTAAAGTTACTGTAGCATTTACTTATTTTGAGGATTACACACTCTTACTATTAGATGAACAGTTTGGACCTTCTCTGTCTCACTTTCACCTTATCATCTTTAATTAGTGCAAAACCCATGAGTACCAGCCTGTGAGATCAAATGGAAATGCCTGTTTGATGATCCAAATGCCTTAAGAGGCAAACGGAAGAGCAGCTGTTTTGTTTAAAATCAAGGAAAACAGAGGTACCATGGAAGAAAAGTGTATGAAAACTTAATCATCTCCCATTGCTAAATGGCCTTGTCATAGTTAAAAGATATGAAGGGTAATAACTGGAAATGTTTTCTACTGAGAGTTCTTGCTCTACAAAGATCCCTCCCCTCTTAGTCCTGGTATTTGGAGCTTAGTTCAGACACGCAAATTATCCGTTGAGCTACTATGTGGCACTGTCAGCCTAAAGAATGTTCTGTGAGTGCAATTTCCCAGTTTGAGCTTGAGTTCTCACCCATGGAGGAAAAACTCTGAAGCCTGGAAGAGTGAAATTATGAGAGTTTGAAAGTTTGAAGTTCTATGACATTAAATGAGAGTTGATTCTCATAAAACTTCTTATGTCTTATACTCAAACTAATTACACTAAAATAAAATAAATCATTCGTATTAGCCTTTCAAAAATGCTAGAAATATATAGCATAAAATGTTCAGTTTGGGGTTGGACTGCATTTCTGGACATAAGGAAACAAAACTTTAATATTTGCTTTGTTTAGTCATAGGATCTATAACTGGTGCTGGAGAGGACTCTTAAGAGTCCTTTGGACAGCAAGGGGATCAAACCAGTCAATCCTAAAGGAAATCAACCCTGAATATTCATCGGAAAGACTGTGCTGAAGCTGAAGCTCCAACACTTTGGCCACATTATGCGAACAGCCGACTCATTTGAAAAGACCCTTATGCTGGGAAAGATTGAGGGTCAGAGGAGAAGTAGGCCTCAGAGGATGGGGTGGTTGGATGGTATCACTGACACAATGGACATGAATTTGAACAAACTCTGGGAGAGAGTGAAGGACAAGGAAGTCTAGCATTCTGCAGCCCATGGAATCACAAAGAATCAGACACAATTTAACCACTGGAACAATAACAATAAGGATCTATAAAATAAGATATTTTATCAAAACCATCATAGCATGACTAGAAATATATATATTAACCAAAGCATTATCAATTAGTAGAGACAGACATAAGGTTTTTAATTTGTTTCATGCATGCTATCTGGAGAACCATATCAAAGTAAGGTAAAACTGAAGGAAATAAGAAATGCATAAAGTTGTTCCAGTGTTTAGTTGTGTAGAGCTCAGGACTTATAAGTATTATTTACACCATATAACACTGATACTTAGTTTATATCATTAGATAACATAATCCTTCATGCCATTGGTATGTTAAATTGAATTGACTCAACAGCTGAGAGAAATGATACTACAGTTAAAAATTTCTCTTCTGGCAGGAGCCTTATCTCTAATATAGTCCTCAATGGTATTATAGGTATTTCTTCCCTCTTTGAGCCCCAGAGAATAGACATATCTAATATTACCTCATACCCTTTTAGAAACAGAATGCCAAGTAATGCACTGTTTCTGAACAGATCTATAGATTTTCATGTGCTTAAAACAAGGGCTATTAGTTTTAGTGCTCTTGAATAAAATGATTAAGCATAACTATTGGCATGCATTTCGTGAGGAAGCAGGTAACAAGCAGTGCGGTAATCTTGATAAGGCACCAGACACATTAGAGAGTGGCTGTTTTCCTCTGAGCTTGATGCAAGGGCAATGCAAGAGCTTCTGCTGAGAATGCAGTCCATTAAAGAGTGATGACCTAATTCACATTCATTCAGTAATTGGGTCAGGATGCAGTAACTTTTTATAAAATCATACCCTTTTTTTATCTAAAAGAGCAAAGATGCCATTATGTACATTCTTCTTATTTTGCTTAAAGCCTAAAATGTCTCTTCTCAACACCCCCCCATTTTAGTTGTGGTAAAACAAAGCTTAGAGAATAAATAGCATGCTTGTGATCATATTTTAGGTTATGGCATTGAAATTACACATTATATATTCCTGTCCATAGGATTCTCCAGGCAAGAATGGGTTGACATACCCTCCTCCAGGGGATTTTCTTGACCCAGGGATCAAACCTCCCTCTCTTAAGTTTCCTGCATTGGCAGGCGGGTTCTTTACCACTAGAACACCTGGGAAGCCCCAATATGTATTCCTACAGACATGTTTAAACCATTAATGTCACAGCCTCTGGAATTAGATTGTCATGACTCAATTTCTAGATCTCCTAATATCTATATCTGTAATTTTCAAAATGTTAATTAAGGTGTGTGTGTTTGCCTTCATTTTTTCACTTAGGAATTGGAAACAAAAATAGAATATATATTTATTTTATATCTATATATCTCCTCATTTTTCCTGAGGATTAAATGAACTGATGCATATTAACTTGTGTTTTTATGTGTGTGTGTGCGCATTTGTACATATGGGGAATGTTATTGGGTGACATCTTACAGATGTGATATTTCCTTCCATTGTAAACTGTGGTCCATAGGCCAAATCTGGCCCACCAGCTGTATTTGTAAATAACTTTATTGTTTGTGCCTTCTTTCATGTCATAACAGCAGACTTGAATAGTTGTACCTGAGACCTGCAAAATTACAAATATTAACTATCAGGCCATTTCCAGAAAAGACTGAAGACCTCTTGCTCAGAACAAGGGAAAAGTATTATTTTACACAACAACATTAACATCATCATCACAAAGGAATTTAACATTGATATAATATTGACTAGCATTTTCAGATTATTTCATTGTCTGCAATGTATTTTTCTACCTATTTTCCCATGCTCTTTTAAAACCCATTCTTTCAATTCCCAGTAGTCAGTTCTCTGATTCAAAAGGCTTATGACAGTATGTAGTCACTCAGAATGGGCCTTCCTTTGATAAGGAGTGACTTTGTCACATCATTTAGGGATCTGCTACTTTATTTCCACATGACCTCCAATTGATACCCTGCTCCTGGTGGTCCTTACTTTTATGAAACTGAAGTTTGGAATTTCCTCTATTTATGTTATTAGCAAGGGTTTTGCTAATCTGTAATAGTAGATATGGATTTAAGTAGTTGGCATTAACATAGAAAATCCAAAGGCTCCGTTTTTCTCTTTATTCTGTTCCTTATCCTTTTGTGTCTTCATATAATTGCCATCGTGATCATCACCTTTATCCTCATCATCTCCAACCAATGCTTTGTAGTGAGTACAACAACTGATACTACAGAGATACTTCTGGAATAGATGAGAATCTACTTGGAGGGGCTGTTTGCAAACAGAATAGTTCAAATAAAATTGGGATGAACTTACATATTTTGATCCTTCTGCCTATTTACCTTATTTTCTTTCCTGGTTTTTTTCCTTGTAATGTGTTTCCCTTATATTCCTAGATAGTGACCATTTTTTCCCTGTTTTTTTTTTTTTTTTTTTTTTTTTTTTTAAACTAGAGAGGAAAATCATTGATTAATTTAGATTTGGAAGAAATCTTAGAGATTTAACCTAAAGATTTATATTTAATGGCTCCCTAAAAGGGAAAATGCTCTGAGCTTCAATAATAGCTCTTCCTTTCTTAATATACAATTCAATAATACATATTACTGTTCTCATTCAAGTTCCAGAAAGGTTTTATTAAGGAAAATTACCCACAGAATTATGGTTCCTTCATGCAATCTCATATCAGGTTTTTCCTATGCTACACACAAATACAAAACTGAGATTATTGATAGGGCCAGGATATTCTCAGTCCATCTACTTGTGAGAAATTAACTTCTTTATCCAATGCTGATTCATCCCAAGCAGCTTGGAATTCTCAAGTGAATAATCTCACAGTTACTTTACAAATATATCTTCCTAGCTGCAACTGCCTCATACTGTGTTTTTAATTTCCTTCACAGGTTAACTTGGTGATGTTGCCAGTTGCTTTATACTTAAGAATGACATCTATGCTGCTGATGTTAGGCAAAGATATTACTATGTGCTAAAATGTCAGTTTTGCCATCAGTGCCTTCTAATATCAAAATTAAGAGCTTTTGCTGCCTTTAAAATAAATACTATCCAGAAGGCTATAATGGTTTTACTTTTGATTTTTCAACCTTATGATGGTGCAAAAGTGATATACATTCAGTAGAAGTCATATTTGGAATTTTGAATTTTGGTCTTTGCCCAAGCTAAAGACATGCAGTGATGCTGTGTCATGATGCTGGGCAGTGGCGGTGAGCTGCAGGTCCCAGTCAGCCATGCAGTGTGAACAGTGGATACACCTGCAACCATTCTGTACAAACAACTTTTCTGCTTTTCATATACAGTATTTGATAAAGTACATGAGATATTTAATACTTAGTATAAAATTGGCTTTGTATTAGATGATTTTGCTTACTTATAACTTAATGTAAATGTTCTGAGAACATTTATGGTAGACGAAGCTAGGCTATGATGTTTGGTAGGTCAGGTGTATTAAATGGATTTTTGACTTAATGATATTTTCAATTTAGGATGGGTTTATGATCATAATCCCATCATAAAACAAGGAAGATCTGTCATCTTTCTTAGTTTGCTGAAAAAGTGATGTAGTTCTTTCAATAGAAATAGCCATATAAGAGGCCTTTTAATTTATCTCATATTTTTCTTCTGCAGTCTCTATGCCCTTGATATTAGATGTCAGTTCATGGATATGTGATTATTCATTTACAAGTATTATTTAGTTAAACATAATATTCTTTCACTATTTATTGATATTTGCAATAGTGAAACCACAGAATAATATAACACAGGCATACCTCAGAGATATTTCAGGTATAGTTTTAGACCTTAATGGTAGAGTGAATAATGCAATAAAGTGAATCACACTGGTGGCTCAGACAGTAAAGAATCCACTTGCACTGTGGGGGACCTGGATTCAATCCCTGGGTTGGAAAGATACCCTGAAGTAGGGCATGGCCACCCACTCCAGTATTCTTGCCTGGAGAATCTCCATGGACAGAGGAGCAAGGGGGCACAGTTCATGGGATCACAAACTCAGACACAACTGAGTGACTCAGAACACCACAGATCAGATCAGATCAGTCGCTTAGTCGTGTCCGACTCTTTGTGACCCCACAGCACAGTGCAAAAAAAGAGTTATGTTTACACCATACTGTAGTTCATTGTCTTATGTCTAAAAAGGCAATCTACATACATTAATTAAGAAATACTTTATTGTTAAAAATCATTAACTATTATATGAGCCTTCAGTAGTCATAATCTTTTCACAATAGTAACATCAAAGATCACTGAACACAGATCCCCATAACAAAATTGATAATAATAAAAAAGTTTGAAATATTGCTGGAATTACCAAAACATGACATAGATACACTAAGTGAGCAATGCTGTTAGAAAAAATTGTGTCAATAGACTTGTTTGATGCAAGGTTGCCACAAACTTTCAATTTGTAAAAAGTGATATGTTCAAAGCGCAAATAAAACAAGATATGCCTATATATATGTGGAAGGCTAAACTCTTGTCGAGGTCATCAAGGTCTTTTGGGGAAATTATATTTAAGAATTTGAGATGTGGAAGAAGGATGAGATTTAGGCAGGTCAAAAGAGTACAGTGAGAAAAGTATGTTTTTCAGAAAGAAGAAACAGCTCTGGTGAGAGCAATTTGAGAAACCAGAAGATATACAGGATTACTCAAGACAGTCCATTTAGGATGGTGTAGAGAAATTGTGTAGAGGCAGAAATGATTGCAGGGGTCAAATTTTGGAAGATCCAATAAGCTGTATTAAGGAATTTATATTTTTCCTCAAATGAAATAAACTGCTAAATGGTTTGGGTTTGTCAATAATGTTATTTGATTTGTGTGTAAAAGAAAATTGCACTGAGAGAGAGAGGATAGAGAGACATAGAGAGAGAAGGCTAAGACTGCCATTTGCAACAACATGGATGGACCCTGAGGGCATTATATTAAATAAGTCAGACAGAGGAGGACAAATACCACATGATACCATTTATACATATAATTAAAAAAAAAATCTGAACTTATAAAACAGTGTGGAATGGCAATTACCAAGGGCTAGTGGGTGAGGGAATTTGAAAGATGTTGTTTAAGGGTGTGCTTTACTAAATTGCCTCAGTTGTGTCTGATTCTGTGTGACCCTGGGGACTGTAGCCTGCCAGACTCTTCTGTCCATGGGATTCTCCAAGCAAGAACACTAGAGTGGGTTGCCATGCCCTACACCGGGGGTTCTTCCCTACCCAGGGATCGAACCCATGTCTCTTACATCTCTTGTATTGCCAGGCAGGTTCTTTACAACTGGCACCATCTTGGAAGCCATTGTTTAAGGGCACAAATTTGCAACTAATAAAAAAGTCCTAGAGGTCTAATTCTGCTTCTGCTGCTGCTGCTAAGTCGATTCAGTCATGTCTGACTCTGTGCGACCCCATAGACGGCAGCCCACCAGGCTCCCACGTCCGTGGGATTCTCCAGTCAAGAACACTGGAGTGGGTTGCCATTTCCTTCTCCAATGCATGAAAATGAAAAGTGAAAATGAAGTCGCTCAGTCATGTCGGACTCTTAGCAACTCCATGGACTGCAGCCTACCAGGCTTCTCTATCCATGGGATTTTCCAGGCAAGAAGGTCTAATGCACCAGTGATTATGGTCAACAGTGCTGTATTATGAACTTTAACATAACACACAAAAATGATAATTATGTGATATAATAAAGATGTTAGCTAATGCTACCATGGTAATTATAATGAAATATATAAATGTGTGAAATCATGTCCCACACCTGAAACTTACAAAATATCATATATTAATTATATCCAATAAGATACAGAATGAAACATAAAAAAATAAAAATAAATAAATAGCTATGGCTTTACAGTAAAGAGTAGACTGTAGAGAAGAACTTCTGACAGCAGGAATACAAATCAGCAGTTGTTTCTGCTTCTATGTCAGAGGTGAACCTGGCCTGAAACAGAGGTATTGTGATGGTCACAGAACTGAATTAAAGAGACATTAAAGATGTTGAACCAGTTATGTTAAATGGTTAAATGTTGTAAAACAAGAAGATATAGGAATAACAAATGATTTTTTTAGTTTTATGTTTGAGAAAGTAGGTTGGACATTGTTTCCATGTGATTTGATGATCCTAGGGGATAAGTCATAGGTTTTGGAGTGAGCTGGAAATCAGCATAACAGGCAGTGATACACAGACAGAGGATGTTTAGAACAGAAAAAAAAAAAAAAAAAGCCTAGGTTAGAGGTCTTACATTGACAAAAATTAAAGATTCTACAGAGAAGAGAGTTTCATTTTTTCTTTTTTTTAGTTCTTAATTTTAGTAATTTATTTTTTATTTTTTTGATGACTCTTGCCTCTTACACTCAGGTAAGTATGAGAAGAGAGTTTCAAAACAAAAAGAGAATGAGGACCCAGAGAGATGGGATAAAAATGAGAGAATGACTAGGTTATGAAAACCATCTGCATATAATGATGGGAAAGGTACAAGATATGATGCTTCACATGGGGAACACAATTTAAAATGGAAGAGAATTAAGGAAATGGAAGTGGGTTTCCAAGCAGTGTTCAAGGCCTAGCTGAGATAAATGGAGATTATAAATGTAATGTCGACTCAATCTATATTTGTTTCTCTATAAAACATTTTAGTAAAGTAAAAATCTTAGACTTCCCTGATGCCTCTGTGGTAAAGAATCTGCCTGCCAATTCAAAAGACACAGGTTTGATCCAGGATGATCCCACATGCTGCAGAGCAACTAAGTCCATGCACCACTACTGAACCTAAGTTCTAGAGCCCAGAAGCCACAACTTTTGAGGCCTTGTGCCACAGCTACTGAGTTCCCCCTGTGGCTCAGATGGTAAAGAATCTGCCTGCAATGCAGGAGATGGGGGTTTGATCCCTGGGTCTGGAAAATCCCCTGGAGAAGGTAATGGCAACCCACTCCAGTATTCTTGCCTGGGAAATTCCATGAACAGAGGGTGGGCCACAGTCCATGGGGTCTCAGAGAGTCAGGCATGACTGAGCAACTTGCATACGGATGTATGGCCACACTACTGAAGCCCACACTCATACAGCCCATGCTCCACAACAAGAGAAGCCACCACAAAGAGAAGCCTATACAACAAAACTAGAGAGTAGTCCCCACTGACTGTAACTAGAGAAAAAAAACAGTGAAGCAACAAAGACCCAGCACAACCAAAAACAAGCAATGAAAAAATGTACAAGCAATGAAAAAATGGGCATATAGCAAATGAAAGTGCTTTAAGTATTACAGGCCTGGGTTCAAATTTGAGAACTGCTGCTTATTATTAGGTTGTTTCCTTGGGCAAGTGGCTTAATTTCTCTAAACCTAATTTTCTTATGATTCCTACATCACATTCAATTTCATGAGTATTACATTACATCCTGATTCAGAGTGATGAGCTCTTGGTAACTGCTTGGTGCTTTTATATGTTCAAAATATAAGTCTGGGGTCCATGTTATTTAAATCTTGCATGGCCTTACATTTTAAGAACACCATTCAACAAAATAATTTTAAAAGAAGTTTAATACTTTCACCCACCTTAAAAATTACCCTATAAAGCCCACAGTAATACATTTTTAAAGTAATTTTAAAACTTTATTTTCTCATCAATATTATTTCACCTTCAATGTGCTTTGTAACATCTAATATTTTATGCAGAAAGAGCCAGATTATCTCTGACAACTCTGATTAGCAGGGCAGTTCCTTCATAGAAATGCATTACTTGCCTCACTTTCTGTAATAATGCTTTATTTCTTGCTTACTCTATAGCTTTGCTCCATGTGTCTTTCCATTCTAAGGCTCAGGCTGAGGAACAGTCTTACATAGGAGCTCATTTTTTTTTTTTTTTTTTTTTTTTGCAAAATTAAAGAGCAAAATCATTGCTGGAAGTGTGTGAATATAGTTAAACTTTCTGCTTAGAACTTATACTCACATGTTATTGACCAAAACAAGGCACATGGCTAAATCTGATAGTTGGGTGAGAAGATACTCTTCCCTTTGGAAAACACAAATTGCATGGCAATGGGTAGACATGCATAATCATCTTACAAGGAAATAAATAATTGAGAACAGTTAAATAATCAACCACAATAGGCAGCAAAATTTATATGTGGTTTAGTCAGCATTCTCATCCGTCTTCAAATAATCAATTTCAGGTAAACAAAGGTAAAATCACCTTATGCTGGAGGGATGTGAAATGGGAAGGGAAGAACTTGGGGACACTCATGTTAATAAATTTTGATCCTGATATATTATTATTACTAAAATAAGAGCAACTAGTGAGCAATGTAGGAATCTAGGACATTTTTAAATCAGAAAGTTTACATTTGAAATTTTAGAAGTTGTAAACTTTCTAGGTAGTAATAATGTTTAAGGTAAAAGTGTGCAAATATGTGGCTAAAATGGGATGTTGTTATTGTTCAGTCACTAAGTTGTGCCCAACTATTTGCAATCCAATGGACTGAGGCACTCCAGGCTTCCCTGTCCTTCACTATCTCCTAGAGTTTGCTCAAATTCACGTCCATTGAGTCAGTGATGTTATCCAACCATTTCATCCTCTGTTGCCTACTTCTCCACCCTCAATCTTTCCCAGACTCAAGGTTTTTTCCAGTGGGAAAAAAACCTTGGCCACCTTCGCATCAGGTGGCCAAAGTATTGGAGCTTCAGCTTCAGCATAGTCCTTCCAATGAATATTTAGGATTGATTTCCTTTAGGATTGACTATTGTTTTTCTTTGCAGTCCAAGGGACTCTCAGGAGTCTTTCCAGCACCAGAATTTGAAAGGATCAAGATTACTAAGGTTGAGGAGGTGAAGAACTTCCAAGGCTAAATTGTTGAGTGAATTTGTAAAATGCTAGCAGGGTACAGAGTAGATAGGAAGACTATAACCCAGATGTAAAAGTTTTAATTGACTGAAGGGACTGATACACGGCAGTGACAAGGAGAAACGGAACTGGTACATAAGGATCACAGACTTAACTGGTACTGGAGAGAGAAGTATCTGGAAATATTATTGACCAACATTATCATCCATGAGTCTTTAATGTCTTCCAAAAGTTGGATGAGGTGGTTAAAACTAGCAGAAAGTGTGGCTTAACATTTCAGTGAGCAGGCTGCTATAATTTCCTACTATGTTCTGGTCTTGTTGTTTAGTCTCTCAGTCATGTTCCACTCTTTTGAGACTCCCCCACCATGGGACTTTCTGGGCAATACTACAGGAGCTGGTTGCCATTTCTTCCTCCAGGGGATCTTCCCAATCTAGGATTCTATCCCAAATCTCTGAGTATCTTGCATTGCAGGCAGATTCTTTATCACTGAGCCACCAGGGAAGCCCATATACTCTGGTTTGCTGCTGCTGCTGCTAAGTCGCTTCAGTCGTGTCCAACTCTGTGCGACCCCATAGACGGCAGCCCACCAGGCTTCCCCGTCCCTGGGATTCTCCAGGCAAGAATACTGGAGTGGGTTGCCATTTCCTTCTCCAATGCATGAAAAGTGAAAAGTGGAAGTGAAGTCGCTCAGTCGTGTCCGACTCTAGCGACCCCATGGACTGCAGCCTACCAGGCTCCTCCGGCCGTGGGATTTTCTAGGCAAAAGTACTGGAGTGGGGTGCCATTGCCTTCTCCGATACTCTGGTTTAGGTGCACTCTAAGGGCTTCCCAGTTGGCTCCGTATTAAAGACTCTGCCTGCGAATGCAGTAGATGCAGGTGACGTGACTTCGATCCCAATAGGAGTGAATTTGAAATTAGATCTGAATTTAAGCATTGCTTATCCATGTCATGAAATCTAAGGAACAGATGATTTCTTACTCTTTCCAGGTCTACAATGCCCTTAGCATCAAGCCCTTACTTAATTTTATACTGCTTTGATTAACTTTCTCTGCAAAGTTCTTACATTTTTAAAGAACTTTTGGCTATGGATCTTCAATTGAATGAGATCCTGATATAGTTTCTTATCTATTTATGATGGATGATTTTCAGTTCCACTATCTTCCAAAAGTAAGGAAAAGAAGAGTATTAAGTTTCTGCTGCTCTGTATTTGAAACACCTTACGATTAGCTTGCTGTAGTGGCTTGGAGGATAAAGCGTCTGCCCACAATGTGGGAGACCTGGGTTCGATCCCTGGGTAGGGAAGATCCCCTGAAGAAGGAAATGGCAACCCACTCCAGTACTCTCGCCTGGAAAATCCCATGGACGGAGGAGCCTGATAGGCTATAGTCCATGGGGTCGCAAAGAGTCGGACAGGACTGAGCGACTTCACTTCACCTCACTTCAAGCTTTATGCAGTTCTATTCATCCTTTAGCAATCAAACTTTATTATTTCACCAAATAACAATGATAGAGTTTGAATCTGGACTATGTTGAATTAGAATTCATGAAAATATCTATCATTATAACAAAACAAATTTTTAATACTAGTGTATTAGCATCCAATATGTTCTAGGATTCATTGAACTTTTAAGTCATGAAAACTTTATACCATAAATTAGTAGCAATAAAATCTTTCTTCCTAAGAGGAAAATTTATTGCCATATGTCAGTGAGAAAAAGAGAAAGATATGCTGATAAGAAAAGGTTAAAATACACTATGAATTAAAGCAAAAAATATTAACAAATTTGAATGACATTGAATTTGATTTCTCTATTCTAATAAAATGCTATGCAGAATAATACAAAGGGAAAAAGTTTTGTCAGATTCAAGTATAATGAAAAAAACTAACAGAAATGAATGTATTATTTAAAATTGATCAACATTTACACGTATACTATGCCATATTGATGTTAAGGAAAAAGTCGAAGGAGTACTTGTTTCTTTTGTGTGATAACAGATGTTAATATCAATGGGAAAAACAAGCACACCTCCTACAGAATCAATACCATAGGGAAATTTTTCTCTTGGAACTTCGTATTTGTGTAATAATTATATAAATGTACAACCTTGAATACACATGCACAAATGGGGACATAGAAACACAGTTACTTTGGAAAATATAACTTCAAGCAATGTGCCAAGCCTAATGGAAAACCCGTTTAAGGTAATCATCAGACGTATGTGACTGAAAGTTTTCTTTCCTGATCCAATTCTATATTTTCATGACCTATAACAAAACTGTATGCATTAGAGCACTACTCACAATCAACACTGAAAGTAGATTTTTTTTTTTTTATGAAGGTTTTCATATTTTCAGAGTTACCTTTAAAGTTTGTAAATTCATTGCTCGTGTTTGAAAACTATTTTGACAGGCTTGGTCTTTTATTTAATATCATTAAAAAATTAAAGCTCTTCATTGGCATTGAGGTGACCATCAGGGTGCTGTATATTACATAGCTCTATATTAGCTGAAATAACTTTAATTTATAGATTTTTTTTAAAAAGTTGAAACATGATTTTCATGGCAATTTTTGATAGATGTTTTAGACAAGTCCATTTTTTCTTTATTCTTTATTTCCAGTTGTTCAGGCTTCCTTTTACACCACTACACGATGGGAAACTGTTCCTTTGATTTGCAAAGAATACACACTGATGAATACTACTATGCCATACATTATGCAAAGCCAAGCTCCCTGAAATATCCCTGTAATGTGTTATTGTTCTCCTTGACAAAGAAGTAAAACTAATGATGAATGCTTGTTGATTTTCACAATATTTAGCAAGGTCTTGGACTTTTTTTTTTAAACTGTGTCTGATCTTAGATTTTCTTTGTTATCACAAAAGTTGTTTTTTAAATTTCTCCATATTTAATGGAATAACCAAGTAAATAGTTTTAATTTGTACCAAGATTATATTTTACCTACTACTGTCAGTATGGTGGCCAATAGTATGTAATCTTTGAGACTTTGTGGTCTTTTAAGGTCTGTACATTTGCCCTCTGTGTCCTATATATGATATAGTTCTTTAAGATACATGGGCTTAATTTTAAAGTTTAATGGATGCATTTATTTGGTAATTACATGACACTGAATCAGGCAATTCTTATTAATGCTAAAGCAGTTTTTTTTTTTAATATCTGGATTTCTTAAATATACCATGAAAATAAATTCAATGAAATGCCCATATTACCCCAAATACTTCTGGAAAAATCTGGCCAAATAAAGTTAGGTATTATATTTGTTTAAGGGTTTCATTTTTGTTTTTATTGTTCATAAAATATTGCTTGGGACCCTTCAGGATTGTTGTTTTACAAAACATATTCAATGAAGTATTCCTTTATTCTCCTCTTGTTAGCCATAATGCTTGTACTTCTTGTTTCCTTTATAAATGAATATTATTACTGTAACTCATGTTTCAATAGAGATTTCTCAGTGCCTAGTAATAGCAGAGGGAAAAATACACAATAAAATGAATACTAATCTAAGCTATCTTCCATTTAATTTTTTCTCTCAAATGTAATGGGCATATTTGTTAGTTAGTCCGTCCCATACACTAGCTGCATACAGCTAAGCCTATATTTTTTATAGATAAGCTGATTTCAGTACTAGTGATGTCAAAGAAGTTCTAAATATTATTAACAATATTTGAAAGTCAAATGTTTACATTGACTTCACTATGAGGAAAAAAGTATTTAGGTAAATGAATGAATACTATGAAGAAAAAAGAATTTAGGTAAATGAGTGAATACTCTTTTAGAATCAAATTCTCTGGGGAATTTGTCTCTGGGGAAACCAGAGACAAACCAGACTTCTATTTATGCTCTGTTCTCTTGGCAAGTTGTTCTTAATATAAGACAATAATAGAAAAATCATTTGTCTTTGAGTAAATTGGAAAATATGAGATATTTAGAATTAATTGGTAGCTCTTTCTCATTTTGATACCTAACATATTTACAGGTGATTTACTGATTAATTCAACCTGGTTTGAGGTAGTTGTAGTTTTCTATAAACAACCATAAACTAAAGATAAAAGTAGCTCTAGATAAAATTTAGTTAGTGATTTTTACTTTTCTTTTACTTTTTAAAGATTTCCTATAACATTAAGAGAAAAACTAATTATAATTCTATAAATTAGTTGTCAGATTTGCTTCTGGGATGTGATAGGAGTAGTCAAGTGAAGCAAACTTACTAGTAGATTTATCCTAATGATTGCATATTAAACTTTCAATTTTCACATACAACAAAACATAGAGCTGTAATCCATTTGATTCTAGTAGAGTGTATTTTTTTTTTGTATCAGATATATGATCTGTTTAGGTGATAAAATTAAAGTAGACTTGACTCAAAGTATTTGGGAACTCACTCAACATTTTTCTTTTATTTTGATGCTGTGAATAACTTACTAAACAATTCTGGCCAATTTGTAATTCATACAGTGTTCATCTTGGAAAATTCATCAGATCTCATAATCAGTTACTTTCTTTTTGTACAGAAGTGATAGAGAGGCATAGCTAGATGTTTAATGTACAGTATCAGACACCAAACTATGGCTAACACACTAAAGAACAGGATTCCTTAGGAAGGTCAACATGAATGAAACTAATGTTTCTTGACTACTGCCAGGACGTTCATTTATGTTGTCATGCACTAGGTCATTAGGGTCAATTACTGAATCCACTTTTTGAAGGTAGAAAAAGTGATTAAGCTCAGAGAAATCAGACAATTTTCCAAGGCTGATTATTAGTGGTAAGAATTCCAATCTAGGCCTCCCTGATTCCAATCTTCTGCTCATTCTACTACAACAAATGTCTTCACTTATTTCCCTGTCACTATGAGATATTCACTGTTATTACAAAGTAGTTCTATAGTCCCTGAGGCTTGTTCTGACAGCCCTATCATTTTAAACTTCCTAGCTTGAATGTGTTTTAGATCTAAAACTTTTTATTAGCTTCAGAAGATTCCTGACATTTATTTTATAGAAAATTTCTAGCAGGAAAGGCTTCCATCTCTTGCATAATGTAGAATTACAGAAATTTTCTGATCAGACAGGCTACATGACAAAGAACAAGATTATAGATGCATTGAAAATGGCAATCTGTTCAGAAACTCCACACCTGAGTTTAAGACACTAGGCTAGTTGTTCTTCAGAGAAAAGCAGTACTTACATGTGAAAGAACATTTGCATGCCAACTATATTTAGAGACAACACTAGATGCATTTCAAGAATCAATTTCAAAATTTGGAATTGTACAGTATTTTTTATAAAAGAGTTGATTTCCCATAGCTTAATAAAAAAGCTAAGCCTATGTAGGGGAAGAAAAAGCTTTTCCTCTAATGCTCCTTGTTTTCCTTCTGGGGACCTGATATTTATACTGACAAAAGACAGATTAACAATTTATTGTTAATTTATTAACAGAATTTGTTAACACACGCAGAGCATGTATATACAGGAGAAACTCAGCGATAACTCAGAGGTGTTTAGAATTTGGATTTATATGGCATCTTAACAAAGAACAATGCAGCCCGTGATAAAGTGAAAAGGCAAAGAAAAAGATTAAGCCTTTAAGGTAGCAATCTGAGGGAGCAAACATATGGGGAAAACTAACGGAAGATAGGAGTTGCTTTAGTAAGATTTGTTATGTATAGTCCTCTCAGTGCAAGTCCTCTTATCCAAACTGATAAGAGTCTCCTGTTTTTAGGCAAATGGAGGAAAGGTAGAGAGCTTTTTAGGGTGTCCTGTTTCTCATTAGTCTTTAGTTCAAAATAACCATTGTGCCTAAGTGGCTTATTTGGGTGAGGTGAAAAAGCAGTCTTAAAACTCAATATTATAAAAACTAAGATCATGGCTTCCAGTCCCTTCATTTCATGGCAGATAGAAGGGGGAAAAGCAAAAACAGTGACAGATTTTATTTTCTTGGGCTCCAAAATCACTGCTGACAGTGACTAAAGCCATGGGATTAAAAGCTGCTTGCTCCTTGAAAGGAAAGCTGTGACTGAGTATTAAACCTAGGCAGAGACATCACTTTGCTGACAAAGGTTCAGATAGTCAAAGCTATGGGTTTTCCAGTAGTTATGTTGGATATGAGACATAGACCAAAAAGAAGGCTAAGTACCAAAGAACGGATGCTTTTGAATTGTGATGGAGAAGACTCTTCAGAGTCCCTTGGACTCCAGGAAGATCAAACCAGTCAATCCTAAAGGAAATCAGTCCTGACTATTCATTGGAAGGACTGATGCTGAAACTGAAGATCCTATACTTTGGCCCCCTGGTATGAAGTGCCAACTCATTGGAAAAGACTCAGATGCTGGAAAGATTGAAAGCAAAAGGACAAGGAACAACAGAGGATGAGATGGTTATATAGCATAACCAACTCAATGGACATGAAGCTGAGCAAACTCCAGGAGATACTGAAGGACAGGGAAGCCTGGTGTGCTGCAATTCATGGGGTTGCAAAGAGTCGGACATGACATGGTGACTGAATGACAATAATATACTCATGTCCTATACCTACAACTTTAAGTAGGTCACAGGGCTTTGATAATTGTTAGACCATTTGTGTAATTTGTTCCCAAAACAGAACAAAATAAAAATAATTAATGAGTCACTAACAACTCTTTTGATTGAGTTTTCTAGTTTTTTTTTTTTTTTTTTTTTTTCAAAAGAAATGCCATGGCATATGGTGCTTCCTCAGTGGCTCAAATGGCAAAGAATCCACCTGCAATGCAGGAGACACAAGACATACAGGATCAATCTGTGTGTCAGGATGATACCCTGGAGGAGGAAATGACAACCCTCTCCAGTGTACTTTCTTGGAAAATCCCATGAACAGAGGAACCTGGCAGGCTACAGTCCATAGGGTTGCAAAGAGTCAGACACAACTAATGCAACTTAGCATGCACACACAACAAATGGTTTATAGTTGCAAATATCTTTATTCTCAGTATAGGATATACACATTTCATTATCATTTACTTCTGTATATTGGCAGTCTTGGAAAAGAAATGAGTAAAATATTAATATTTTAACAATAAAGACACAAAATAAACACTATATAATGATGGAAATAGCATGTAAAATTAATCATCTTGGCTAGTTTTATTTAACCACATACTAGCAGACTACCAGCACAAACATGGGTCAACTAATTTGCTGCTAGGAATATAGTAATACATAATAGTAATACAGTAATACTACTATTAATAGAGTGACAGACTTTATTTTTTTTGGCGGGGAAGGTTGGGGGGGGGGGCTCCAAAATCACTGCAGATGGTGACTGCAGCCATGAAATTAAAAGACGCTTACTCCTTGGAAGAAAAGTTATGACCAACCTAGCAAGCATATTAAAAGCAGAGACATTACTATGCCAGCAAAGTTTTGTCTAGTCAAGGCTATGGTTTTTCCAGTAGTCATGTATGGATGTGAGAGTTGGACTATAAAGAAAGCTGAGTGCCAAAGAATTGATGTTTCTGAACTGTGGTGTTGGAGAAGACTCTTGAGAGTCCTTGGACTGCAAGGAGATTGAATCAGTCCATCCTAAAGGAAATCAGTCCTGAATATTCACTGGAAGGACTGATTCTGAAGCTGAAACTCCAATACTTTGGTCACCTAATGCAAAAAGGTGACTCATTTGAAATGTCCCTGATGTTGAGAAAGATTAAAGGTGGGAGGAGAAGGGGATGACAGAGGCTGAGAAGGTTGGATGGCATCACCCACTCAATGGACATGAGTTTGAGTAAATTCCGGAAGTTGGTGATATGCAGGGATGCCCGGCGTGCTGCAGTCCATGAGGCTGCAAACAGTTGGACAAGACTCAGCGACTGAACTGAATATAAATCTATTTCAAAAAATGTAAAATCTATTTCAAAACTTTCACTCAAAAGACAAAAGAATCAAAGTACAAACAGTGTTTTTCTATGGCTTCATAAGTATGTCTCATTTAGAGGCAGAACTAAGCCTGGAAACTAGGCTCCTGATTTTTGCTCTGAGGTTCTTTCCACTAATCAACAAGTGGTTATTATCCTTACAACAAACACTAAACACAGTGTTTAAACCTTTTTAGACAGTTTTCTAAATGCTTCAGATCTATTAACTCATTTAAGTCTCACAATAACCCTGTAAAGTAGGTATGCATAAATTAATTATTTCTCTTTTTACACATGAAGATTACAAGGACAAATAATTAAAGAGTAGAGAGATTAAACTTCCCGAGATTACTTGGCTGGTACTTGTCTGATCTGTTATTTAAATCTAAACTGTCTCCAGAGTATTTTCTCTTAAATTTTCTCTTATTCTTCACTGTTTTCATCATTTTCATAGCATGTTCTAATCTGATTTTTTTACTGTCATACAAAATGTTAGATAATAAGTCATTCAAAATACCACTGAGTACATCATAAGTAGATAATTTAACCAAAAATTATGACCATTATTTAGTGTATTTCATGAAACACTTTTTACTAGACTTTTTTTAAACAGGTAACTATTGTTCAAGACTATAACAGAGGTGTTAATCCTCAAAATGGTAATTTAAAATATTTTAGTATTCACTTGACTAAATTTAAAATGTTAGTATTCATACATTATCACATATTTTAATTACATTTTATCTGATATTCTATTCTATTTGATATTTATGCATCTCCAGGCCAGGGGAATTATGATTTCAGACATGTGGCTGCATTAAAAGTTGTTCTTAAGAATATGAATGTATAGAGTAAATGATGAAAAATTCTTTCTGTATTTACTGAATTATTAGTAAAATTGCTTAGGCCAACAAAATCTTTGTTTAATCACAGGGCATAACCCATTGTCAATAAAAAGTGAGTAGTTTAATGACAGAACTAGTAAAGAAATGGGATATCAAGAGCAGAAAGTTACCCTAGGAAGATGATTTTATAAAATATCCCGCCTAAAGAAATTATTACATATTGATATTTATGAATGTTTTCAAATTTTATATGTGACAAATGAGGGAGTGAATATTCGATAGTCTCATTTAGCGGATAAGAAATTTTGCAGTAAATGTACCTTTACTATGTTAAAGGAGACTGATTTCAGATTATTTTAGTAGTGTATATTTGAGTGTATCCTATCACCAGGTAACAGAAAACAGTAGAGAGTTCAGAGTTTTGACATGTAAATTCAAATTGAGAAAATGGATATTTTATAATGGATATTTTAAGCATACAGGTAAATGTAGTTCATAAACTGGAGGTATCATTAACTGCTGTATTGATATCTTTTTAACTTAAGGATAATCATGGCAATGACTATTTTTAAAATTATGTCTTGTATATCCTAGAATGCCATATCTGTATAAATAAAGAAACAGATAGATAAATACATAGATATTTCCTATAAATAAAGCATTAAACTATATATATATATATTTGAATAAAAGCTGTTTTATTATTTTTACAGAAAAGTTAATAACATAATTTTGCAATTTTGTTTCTATTTGTTAGTGATGTTTAATTGCAAGGTTTTTAAGGTTTTAATGACTCTTTTGGGGACTTAAACTACTGTCCCCTTTTCCTGGGTCATGGTAATTATCCTCTGGGAAAATAAACTGAAAAAAATGCTGACCAAATGCCAGTTCTAATTGTTGGGGTGTGCATCTACCATGCAATTTTTCTAATTTATCATGAAGATGCAAATGGACTTCAGAATTGATTTTATTTTTGATTAAACCCTTTATGCAAATTATTATGCAAATTAATGCCCTTGAGTTCAAGACAATTTGTCAATACAGTACCACTGAAACAGGCAAAAGAGGCATAGCATATTGAAGGCAATCTACAGAGGTATTATGAATATGGCCACTGGCAGCTATCTGTTAGATTTATCTTATGCATAGAGCCAATCAGAAATTTAAAGGCTAAAAATAATAGTAAAATAGAGACTAAGATTATTATCCAGGAAATCTCAGCTGAGTAAAAACACAATTATTTTTGGAAATGTATTTTTAGTCTTTCTTTTCTAAATTGACTTGCTTGATGATTTGATTGATTAAACATACTAGATAACTGGTTCATCTGTATTAACTTGAAGAATATATATATTAGATATATGAAGAATATATATCAGAGTAACTTAATAGGAATCAGTTTACCATTTTTAAGTTAGCATCTCAAAATAATTCAAAATTATGAACAGACAAGTTAGTAGTTCCTTTAAATCTTCATAATTCTTCAAATGAGATTATCTGATAGGATAAGGGTAGAATTGCAAATAAGGAAAATAGAAAGAGTTGGGACAATTACCTGAAATAATTTAGGTTAAAATACTTTGTAAACTTATAGCAATAAAACTCTTAGTTTTGACAGATTGTCTTATTTTTAAGTCTCACTGAGCTGCCTTATTCTGGTGTACCAATAAAAAAAGAAAGCAATTTAGAAACACACATTTGACTTTTAATAAATTTCTTTAACTTGTGTATTTGTTAATCTGAATTGATATTCTCTGCTCTCTCTTCTAATATTAAAAGATACATATCAGGTAAGCCAATCAATATTTTAACAATATCCTCTGTGCTAGTTACACCATGGTAGTAGTCTAATATCCTATATAACACAATTAATTTGAATTCATTAATCTTTAATAGCAACTATGAAAGAAATATTTAATGTCACAAACTCAATTAATGTAGAAAGGCTTTGCAGCTTTAAAATATATGAGACTCAACGGGGTTTATTTTGATCCTACTCTAAACTTAAGCTATGAATAAGCTCTCACAAAATTGCTGTTCTTAAACATATAACAGTGAATACCCCAAGTTTAAAATCATTGTTCTTTTCTTCAAGGTTTTGTATATTAAAGATACACTTTACTTAAACATACTCTCAAAACACTGGAGTAGGAAATGGCAACCCACTCCAGCATTCTTGCCTGGAAAATTCCCTGAGCAGAGGGGCCTGAAGGACTAAGTCCATAAAACCACAAAGATTCAGACATGACTGAACTACTGAGTGTGCATTCTCAAAGCATATATTTAGCAAAACATTCATGTTCAAAACATTCCATATAGAAACTTAAAATATAATTTTTTCTCTTTATGCTATCCAACTCATTCCCAAAGAGCTTTTACTCCCTGGTTTATGTAATATGTTCAAGTTCATAAAATCAAAACATACTGATACTCAGTAAACTCTCAATGAATCTATAAGTTTATTCAGTTTTTATTGTTTATGAATAAAATTTGATATGAATTATTTTGCTCTAATGTATTGATTAGATTCCAAAGTATGAAAGGTTAAAAAATATGTAAATGAAATAGATGTATAGGCTGAAACTACACTTCTCTCCAACTATGCTTAAAATATAAATTTAACATTAAAACGTGATGGAAAAGTAAGTTTTAGTTTCATATCATCACAGAATTCTTGCTATTGAATTTTTAAGACTTTTAGGGTTTTAACTTAGTTTTTGAAACCACCTTCTGACCAAAATTGGGCAAGAACATCAGCAACAATTTCCTATCATTTCTACACAGTTATTTAAATAAGTAGATTAATTTCATAAATTAAGCAAAGTTGAAATATATTTATCATGTTCCTTCTAAAATATTGTTACTTTGTCACCCTTTGTCAAACCTGAAAATGTATATTTAGGTTATTTCCATCCTTGTGATCATGCTTATGTTATTTTGGGGATTTGATTTTTTGGCTTTGATGTATGTTATTTTGGAGATTTGCTTTATTTGCTTTATTTTTTGGGATTTCCCTGGTGGCTCAGACTGTAAAGAATCTTCCTACAATGCAGGAGACGGAGGTTCAATCCCAGGGCTGGGAAGATCCCCTGAAAAAGGTAGTGGCAACCCACTCTAGTATTCTTGTCTGGAAAACCCCATGGACAAAGGAACCTGGTGGGTTACAGTCCAAGGAGTTGCAAAGAGTCAGACACGACTGAACGACTAACACTTAGAGCATTTCTGGTTTCAGTAAAATAGTTGGAATGGAAACCAGACTGTGTTCTGCTAAAGGAAAATGCAAACTGAAGAAGTGGAGTCAACTTTGAAGCCTATTTTCAATCAGTGTGCCATTTGAGATTTTGCATATTCACTGTGTTCATCACTGAAGTCATCATCTTTCTCTTAAAACTCACACCTCTTGTGTTCTCTGTATTATATTCACCTAGGCCAAAGAAACGAGTTCATTCTACACTGTAGCCTCTCTCTGTCTTCTCATATTTGGCCAATCCAAAAAAAAAATAATAACTTCATAAATATATCTGAATTTCAATAAAATTTCCATAAAAAAATATTCCAGTTTTCTGAGGTAACCTTGGATAGCTAACTTTTGTCATCCCGGCTACCCCAGTATTAGTGACCCTCTTCACTTCCTTTCCAATCCACTGGTCACAAACACACACACACACACACACAAAATGATATAAAACATACTTACACAAAATGATACACTATGTACATACACTGTTTAATTTCTTGAATGATCTAGGTTTTCTCAAGCCTCCATGCTTAAATGATCTCTCCAAATTCTGGCAAATTCTGGAAGATTTGAAGCTTTCTTCAAGTGCTATGTTCCTGTGGAAGGTTTTATAATCAACTTAGGCCAAATTTTGAGCCCATCTCTTCTTTGGAGACAGCAGAGAATAATGCTAATATAGATGACACAACTAAGAGTTGAACAGGAACATTTACAGTAATCCAGTCTGGTAAATTTTTTGTTATTTCCTTCCTTGTTTTTTGTACAGTTCTTCTGTGTATTCTTGCCATCTCTTCTTAATATCTTCTGCTTCTGTTAGGTCCATACCATTTCTGTCCTTTATCGAGCCCATCTTTGCATGAAATGTTCCTTTGGTATCTCTGATTTTCTTGAAGAGATCCCTAGTCTTTCCCATTCTGTTGTTTTCCTCTATTTCTTTGCATTGATCGCTGAAGAAGCATTGATTCTTATCTCTTCTTGCTATTCTTTGGAACTCTGCATTCAGATGCTTATATCTTTCCTTTTCTCCTTTGCTTTTCGCTTCTCTTCTTTTCACAACTATTTGTAAGTCCTCCCCAGACAGCGATTTTGCTTTTTTGCATTTCTTTTCCACGGGGATGGTCTTGATTCCTGTCTCCTGTACAATGTCACGAACCTCATTCCATAGTTCATCAGGCACTCTATCGATCAGATCTAGGCTCTTAAATCTATTTCTCACTTCTACTGTATAAGCATAAGGGATTTGATATAGGTCATACCTGAATGGTCTAGTGGTTTTCCCTACTTTCTTCAATTTAAGTCTGAATTTGGCAATAAGGAGTTCATGGTGTGAGTCACAGTCAGCTCCTGGTCTTGATTTTGCTAACTGTATAGAGCTTCTCCATCTTTGGTTGCAAAGAATATAATCAATCTGATTTCGGTGTTGACCATCTGGTGATGTCCATGTATAGAGTCTTCTCTTGTGTTGTTGGAAGAGGGTGTTTTTTATGACCAGTTCATTTTTTTGGCAAAACTCTATTAGTCTTTGCCCTGCTTCATTCCATATTCCAAGGCCAAATTTGCCTGTTACTCCAGGTGTTTCTTGATGGTGTGATTACTGACCTGGAGCCAGACATCCTGGAATATGAAGTCAAGTGGGCCTTAGAAAGCATCACTATGAACAAAGCTAGTGGAGGTGATGGAATTCCAGTTGAGCTATTCCAAATCCTGAAAAATGATGCTGTGAAAGTGCTGCACTCAATATGTCAGCCAATTTGGAAAACTCAGCAGTGGCCACAGGACTGTAAAAGGTCAGTTTTCATTCCAATCCCAAAGAAAGGCAATGCCAAAGAATGCTCAAACTACCGCACAATTGCACTCATCTCACACACTAGTAAAGTAATGCTTAAAATTCTCCAGGCAGCCTTCAGCAATATATGAACCATGAACTTGCTGATGTTCAAGCTGGTTTTAGAAAAGGCAGAGGAACCAGAGATCAAATTGCCATCATCCACTGGATCATGGAAAAAGCAAGAGAGTTCCAGAAAAACATCTATTTCTGCTTTATTGACTATTACAAAGCCTTTGACTGTGTGGATCACAATAAACTGTGGAAAATTCTGAAAGAGATGGGAATACCAGACACCTGATCTGCCTCTTGAGAAATTTGTATGCAGGTCAGAAAGCAACAGTTAGAACTGGATATGGAACAACAGACTGGTTCCAAATAGGTAAAGGAATACGCCAAGGCTGCACATTGTCACCCTGCTTATTTAACTTATATGCAGAGTCCATCATGAGAAAGGCTGGACTGGGAGAAACACAAGCTGGAATCAAGATTGCCGGGAGAAATATCAATAACCTCAGATATGCAGATGACACCACCCTTATGGCAGAAAGTGAAGAGGAACTAAAAAGCCTCTTGATGAAGGTGAAAGTGGAGAGTGAAAATGTTGGCTTAAAGCTCGGCATTCAGAAAACGAAATTCATAGCATCCGGTCCCATCACTTCATGGGAAATAGATGGGGAAACAGTGGAAACAGTGTCAGACTTTATTTTTCTGGGCTCCAAAATCACTGCAGATGGTGACTGCAGCCATGAAATTAAAAGACGCTTACTCCTTGGAAGGAAAGTTATGACCAACCTAGTTAGCATATTCAAAAGCAGAGACATTACTTTGCCAACAAAGGTTCATCTAGTCAAGGCTATGGTTTTTCCTGTGGTCATGTATGGATGTCAGAGTTGGACTGTGAAGAAGGCTGAGCGCCAAAGAATTGATTCTTTTGAACGGTGGTGTTGGAGAAGACTCTTGAGAGTCACTTGGACTGCAAGGAGATTCAACCAGTCCGTTCTAAAGGAGATCAGCCCTGGGATTTCTTTGGAAGGAATGATGCCAAAGCTCAAACTCCAGTACTTTGGCCACCTCATGCGAAGAGTTGACTCATTGGAAAAGACTCTGATGCTGGGAGGGATTGGGGGCAAGAGGAGAAGGGGATGACAGAGGATGAGATGGCTGGATGGCATCACTGTCTCGATGGACATGAGTCTGAGTGAACTCCGGGAGTTGGTGATGGACAGGGAGGCCTTGCGTGCTGTGATTCATGAGGTTGTGAAGAGTCGGACACGACTGAGTGGCTGATCTGATCTTATCTGATCCTTGTTTTTAACTACGTAACCAAGTTAGTCTGGAAATATGAAAAAGCGAGAATGAAATTCAGGCTTTAGGTGAGGGGGGCTATTTTAGAATAGGAACAATGGAAATTACATAACAGAGTTGAGTTGAATGGAGTTAAGTGAGATGATTTTTGAGTAACAGTGTTGCTCAGTGGTAAAGAATCCATTTGCTAATGCAGGAGGCACAAGAGATGCAGGTTTGATCCCTAAGTTGGGAAGATCTCCTGGAGAAGGAAATGGCAACCCACTTCAGTATTCTTGCCTGGAAAATCCCATGGACAGAGTAGCCTGGCAGTCTATAGTCCATGGGGTCACAAAGAGTCGGACATACCATGCCACTGAGTGCTTAATAATGGTTGGAAATAAAAATGGTGTGTCTGTCTTCAGAAGTGAGTTTAGTACCTTCACCTGTCAGTCTGAGGGTGGTGAAAAGGGAAACAAATTAAGAATTAATCCAGAGGTAAGATTAGTCAAAATTCAGTGAGAATTTAAGAATGATTTAAATAGTATCATAAAAATGAATCAAGAGAATCTAAAGTGAGTTAGGTGGCAAAGATAATATGTAAAAATAAACTGTAAAAAGCTCAAGGCTTGGCAATTTCAAGAAGCAGCAGAAACAACTGAATATAAATTCTAGTGGCAAAGTAAATTTTTTCAGAATTTCTAACAAGTGTGTCACATATATATTTGGTAGTATAATAACCCTTATTAACATTTTGGGACAAGCATAATAGATGCATTCTTAAACGTCTATACTTTTTGCCTCTGCAACCAGCAAAATACTGATCAATTTACATTGTTCTTACAAAGTTACAGAGATTAGGATAATATATAATTGAAAGGATTTGTTAAGCCTTCATCTAGTACTATAAATGCTGCAACATTCTGAGTTTCTTTTAAATAAAATATTTATTTTTAAATACAGAATTCTACACATTTTTAAAACATATATTTGATGCCTAAATTAGCATTACACTGTGGTTCCATAATCATGGAGTTTAAATGATAATTTATGTAATAAATTAATATTTCATTAAGAATAAAATTCAAAACAAGGTAAATAAAATTATTTAATATAGAGTAGCAAATTGGTGTCTTTTGCTAGTATAATTTAACAAGTTAAGAACTTTGGAGAATGCCTCCTGCATTTTTAATTAATACAATTTAGGAAAATTAAAAGAAAGATTTTGAAATTCTAGGATTATCCCTCTAGGAAAACCTGTCATTTTGAAAAATTATCAGATGCAAAATGAAATGATTTAAATTCAATGGACTGATGTATTTCTAATCTAGCTTTTTAAAATGCAAATGAGCTTAAACTAGCATTGGCCTTTCAAAAATGCATTAAAAATCTTGTAAGTTTAAGACATATTTTTTTCTTCTAATTTTGGACTTTTCCCTTGAGACGACATTGACTTTGGTAATTACAAGAGTTCTTTCTGTTATATTGACAATAAAAATTCAAAGCAGCAAACATTTATAGAAGTCATGATGAGGATATTTGAGCTACATGAAAGTACCTCTGACTTCACTAATAAATTTACAGGAGCACTATGAAGTAAATTTCTAAAAGAAATAAAGTTTCTTTAGAATATAGGGTACAGTTGTTCAAATTTTTTTTTTTTCTACATGAGTGAAATAAATTATTTGAAGTTTAATTTATAAAATAGATCCTCTGGGTTACTTAAGAAACCTCAACTCTCTTAGTAGATTGTTGTCTCAATAGCCCTGAAACTAATTGAATATTTTCATTTATTTCCTGTCTTTGTTCTAGTGGTTTTAGAATTTGTATCTCTTAGTAACTACCTTTCCACATTTATTTGTGTTAATGACTGTATTATTTTTTTCAAATGAATTCTTCATATAGACTAAAGGTCATAAATTATATTTTGTTTACCAAAATATGTTTTAGAAAACTTTCTTTTTCAGTAGAAATTTCAGATTCACAGCAAAATTGAGAGGAAATTGCAAAGATTTCAAATTTACTCTTTGTCCTCACACATGCATGGCCTTTTGCATTATCAACATCTCTTACTAGAATGGTACTTTTTTTTTTTTTTTTTACCAAAGATGAGTCTACATTGATATATCATAATTACACAAAGTCCATAATTTACCTTAGGGTTCATTCTTGGTGTTATATAGTCTATAGATTGGGACAAATGAATAATGACATACTGTAATTAAAATATCATGCAGAGTATCTTTGCTTCCTTAAAATCCTGCATGCTTTACCTATTTATCTCTTTCTTCACCTACATGCTTAGCAGGGACGGATCTTTTCATTGTCTCCATAGCTGTACATTTTCCAGAATGTTATACAGTTCAAATCACATAGTTTTTAGCCTTTAAAATTGTCACTTAGTAATATGCACTTGATTCTTGGATGTCTTTTCATGGATCGATAGCTCATTTCTTTTTAGTGATATATAATATTGTCTTGATATACCACAGTTTATCAGTTCATGTATTGGAAGACATTTTGGTTGCTTCCAAGTTTTGGCAATTATGAAAAAAGCTACTATAAACTTCCATGTGCAAGTTTCTGAGTAGACCTAAGTTTTCAACTTCTCTGGGTAAATACCGAGTGCCAAAATTGCTGAATCACGTGGTAAGAATTTGTTTAGTTGAAGAAATTGCCAAACTGTCTTTCAAAGTGGCCATACCATTTTGTATACCCACCAGTGATGGATGGGAAATCTTGTTTGTCCATATCCTTGCCAGCATTGAGAGTTGGTGGTTTCATACATGCAGTACCAAAGTGACATTGTATAGAATGCATATTTAGGTAGCTGAAGAAAGTTATTACCAAAAAGTAATGATTATCTCTATCAGGTAGAGCAAGTTTTGAGATCTGTCAGGGACAGAGGAAAAAAACATGGAATTCTGATAATATTTTATATTGTAACCTGAAAAGTTGTCACATGAGTATTTGCTTTAACATAATTTAACCTGCATATTCGTGTTTTATTTCCTTTTTTGTATGTCTGTTCATTGAAACAACTAAGTGTTAAAAAAACCAAAGAAATAGAGTCACAAAGAATTTGGGAATGTACAATTCCCATAAAAATAACATAGACATGTGGTGGAATCAAAACAACTTTCACTGATCATAACCAGTTCAGTAATTTTGTTAGAGTGTCAACTCTGGATATCAAATCATTAGGTAAGACAATATTGCTTTTAGTTATTTTACAGCCTATTTTTGTTTGATCAAAGACTTTTGAATGTCAAAGAACTTATGGATGGCAATTTAATTTAATTAGATTTGAATCATAAAAGTACAGTTGGCATTTAAGTGATACATCTTATTAAACTTTATTAAACAAACTTCTTAAAATGGAAATTTAAAATATGCAAATTAAATAGTTCAAATTACTCTAATTTTTAACCATCTGTTTTTCTGTTTGCCAAATAAAAGAAAGGAAAAAGTAAATAATAAATGATGACATATTACCAAGGAAAAATGATTGCATTGTAAAATATTTATTAACTTTATTTTTCACTTGGTTAAAGAATAAGATACTAAACTTAATTTGACCTAGAAACTAAACATGTAAACATATAATAGTCCCAGCAGCCCTAATTAGTTGGAGACACTTAACTTTTACCATCTAACCTTCAAATCATCTCTTTGAATTTACTCTTTGCTTCTAAATCTCACTGTTTTCCCAAGAGTTTCATGTGTCTCATTTCATACTGCTAATGAAACAACTCAATCAACAAGCCAGGTTTGTATGTGAGCAGATTTAGGCTTAGGTGGAATTAAAAAACAAGCACTCCTATATACATTTTTATTTTCTTTTTTAAAACTACAAAACATTTTATCATCTTTTAGTAATCTATCAAAATTTGCCTTCTAACATGATATTTTCTTTACAGGTATTTTTCCTTTGAAAAAATAAATCTTCAGGAAAACAATGTTAATCTGATACATTAACTTTTCTTGTTTTATAATATAAAAAGTATTATAACATTATGTATAGCTATAATAGACTTTTGTAACTGTCATTGTCTTTCTTTTCTCTTATCATGTTTCATTACATATCTCTATTCAGATTTACTCACTATATTAAGATACACATGTACACATGCATAGACTTCCCTTGTGGCTCAGAAGGTAGAGAATCCACATTCAATACAGAAGACCTGGGTTCTATCCCTGGGTTGGGAAGATCCCCTAGAGAAGGATACCCCAATAAGCCACACAATTCAAAATAAAATAATACTAAACTGAAATAAAGTGTGAGGAAGTCAAATATTGCTATAGAACATATGAATGTTTTCTAGAGGTATCACATAGGAAATACTTTTCAATAGAAATTCTGTTTCCTAACATAGAGAACAGACTTGTGAAAACAGTAGGGGAAGGCAAGGGTGGGACAAATTGAGAAAGTAACATTGGAAACTATACATTATCATCAGTAAAAGAGATAACCAGAGAGAATTTGCTATATAATTCAGGGACCTAAAATCCAGTGATCTGTGACAACCTGGAGGAATGGGATGGGGTAGCAGGCAGGAGGGAAGATCAAGAAGGAGGTCTGTGCTTAGTCACTCAGTCCTGTCTGACTCTTTGTGACCCCATGGACTGTAGCCTGCCAGGCTCCTCTGTCCATGGGATTCTCAAGGCAAGAATACTGGAGTGGGTTGTAATTCTCTTCTCCAGAGGATCTTCCTGACCCAAGGATCGGACCCTGGTCTCCTGCATTGTGAGCAGATTCTTTACCTTATGAGCTACAGGGAAGTCGTATACCTGTGGCTGAATGTTGATATATGGCAGAAACCAACACAACGTTGTAAAGCAGTCAGCTTCCAATTAAAATAAGTAAATTTAAAAGCAAGAAATGCTTCTTCACCTGCTTTGATAGAGAAAGAATAAGAAAGGAAACTAAAATAATCTCAATAAGCTCAACATTTCAATGCCCAAACAACCTTGCTATTGAAATACTACCTCAATCACCCTCACAACCACCAGTGAGATTAACTCTGAAAAAAATATTCACATTTCATATTACTTGGGAAGCCTCAAACATCATGAATTTTAATAGTATGACCAAAATAAATCATCTGAAATTTACCCCTCAAAGTATTCATATGCCTTCACAGGGCAGGACCTACGAGCTTCTGTGTCATTCAACAAAGACCATCATGAATTATAGTGCTATGAGACAGCTTATTGGACTAGAATCTGGTCCAAAGGAGAACAGAGTGCAACAGTTTGACAGGAAATAATTAATGGCAGAACAGATGGGTTTATAACTACAACTTAAGGTACCTCTGGGGTTTGCAACAAATATTCTTTGTATGGTGACTCATGTACAGATGAATACATATTTTTTGGAGGACAAGATTTGGTTGTAAGAAAAAAATAGGAAAACAAAATTAGGAAAGTGATACTAATGAAATCTTGTTTTCCCTAAAGGCTTGTAAGGTCTTTTGATGCCCAGGTTATATATTAAATAGTTTAAAATAGTGAATCAAGATAACGCAAATCACATGATAAATTATTTCTGAAGTGAGTAAATCCTGTTTGTGTCCTAGAATTCATAGCTATATATAATATTTTGAAATTTAATAGTGCAAAGAGTTACTACCCTAATCACACATGTATGCAAATAAAACACAAATGTTCCCTTTAACCCTGTCTCTGAAGTTGCGGAATACATTTTATAACATGAGCCAACATAGAACTATAAAGGTAAGTAATAATTTTAAGTAAACTCAGAGTTTATTTTATTATTGCAATTTATATTATTGTGACAAAGAGTTCAAACATGATCTATTAATTGCTATATATGCAACAAATATTAGGTATCTCTAACCTTAAATGAGAATCAAGGAGAAAGTGTGATTTGTGACTTGTTAAGCAATATGAGCCAGATGGTGGGATTAAACATTTCCTCTTGGGTGTTCAATGTGATATCAAGGAATAGAAAAGCAAAGTCTGTGTCTCACAAAGAAAAAGCAAGGTTGAGTATATCCACAGAAGAGTAGATTCAGCCTACTTAAGAGACCTCTGATTACGCATTTGTACTGAATGATACATTAAAACATTCACAATTAAATCAGTCTTCAGGCTGGAGAAATACACACACACACAGACAAACACACACACACATATTGGCACAATAAATTTGAAAACAGAAATAGAAACAGTGCAGGTAACAGGGAGTAAATTTCTCTCAAGTGGTTTAGCTCAGCCCTTTGAAGTGACAAACTGAAATTTTTTCTAACTCACCACTAAAGACATTTTTTACTTCAAACTAGATGGTGATTGCAGCCATAAATTAAAAGATGCTTACTCCTTGGAAGGAAAGTTATGACCAACCTATCCAGCATTTTGAAAAGCAGAGACATTACTATGTCAACAAAGGTCTGTCTAGTAAAGGCTATGGTTTTTCCAGTAGTCATGTATAGATGTGAGGGTTGGACTATAAAGAAAGCTGAGCGCCAAAGAATTGATGCTTTTGAACTGTGGTGTTGGAGAAGACTCTTGAGAGTCCCTTGGACTGCAAGGAGATCCAACCAGTCCATCCTAAAGGAGATCAGTCCTGGGTGTTTATTGGAAGGACTGATGTTGAAGCTGAAACTCCAATCCTTTGGCTACGGATGCAAAGAGCTGACTCATTTGAAAAGATCCTGATACTGGAGAAAATTGAGGGCAGGAAGAGAAGGGGATGACAGAGGATGAGATGTTTGGGTGGCATCATCGACTCAATGGACATGAGTTCGGGTAAACTCTGGGAGTTGGTGATGGACAGAGAGGCCTGGCGTGCTGCGGTTCATGGGGTCACAAAGAGTCAGACACGACTGAGTGACTGAACTGACGATGTTTGTAGGGTATTTAAAAGAGAAGCTACTGCCTAAATTTGAGTCTTGATATTTTTGGACCCATTTTTGTCTGGTATTTTCTGAAAGGCAATCATTTGGCAATCCTTTAGTTTACTGCTTTCACTTAGAAATGCTGAATATGCATACTGTCTGAACAGGCTTGGTACTGGGAGTCATTATCTAGTTCAGTATATAATTTTCCTCAACAATTTTCTTTGCTAAAAACTAATTTGGGATTTCTTATCCTATATTTTAATGATACAAAAGTAGATGTATATTTAGGCATTCAGGAAAAAAATTTCCACAGAAATGAGCTTCTGTTATCTCATTATTTTGCCTTTGTCACTCATACAAAAGTCACTGACTCCTACATTGCTGAGTCATAGCTATCCCAGAAACCATCTTAAATAGCCAGATTCCTTTCCCCCAATGAGATGCAAAGAAAGAGTACAGGTTGAAGATTCATTCTTTATCTTTCCAAGTTAGCTTGTTATGTACATACAAAGGAATAAACTGTGCTTAGAGTTTTTGAATGAATGAAAATTTAGTCTATGAAAAATTTTCTGTTTGTAGGGGAAAAATATAATGTATTAGTTATAATCTATACCACCCCACTCCAAAGGTTGTTATTAGATAAAAGATGTTTTATCTAAGATCATAAAAGCCATTTCTCACTTAATGTGAGTCATGAGAACTGAAGTGGTGAAACACAAAAGAGGATTTTTTTTTCCCCTTGTGGACTTGATAGAGAAGCAAATAAACCCACATTTCAAATATCTGAAAGGAGTAAGACTGGAGCTAGGTAGTGGGCTTATGCATGTGGGGAGGAATTCATTTAGTAGATGCTGCAGTGTGCCTCCAGAGAAGGCGATGGCACTCCACTCCAATACTCTTGCCTGGAAAATCCCATGGATAGAGGAGCCTGGTAGGCTGCAGTCCATGGGGTCGCGAAGACTGGGACACGACTGAGTGACTTCACTTTCACTTTTCACTTTCATGCATTGGAGAAGGAAATGGCAACCCATTCCAGTGTTCTCGCCTGGAGAATCCCAGGGACAGGGGAGCCTGGTGGGCTGCTATCTATGGGGTCGCACAGAGTCTGACAGGACTGAATCGACTTAGCAGCAGCAGCAGCAGCAGCAGCAGTGTGCCTCAGATCACTGCTTTAGGCACTGTTTTCCTCCACTGCCACGGGGTTTGACTGTTGAATTTTTCCTGGGTTACTTCTTCCAGCTTAAAAGAGTGCCTCCACTTAAGGTCGTGCTATTCTTTAACAATGACCTGACTAGATGTACAAAATCTTTTTCTCTTTGCTTCAGTTCAGGACAACTGTACAGTGACATCCCTGTTCAAGAATTAATTTTGGATCAGCTGAGACCTTTATTGGGGCTGAATTGCAGTTCAATTCTGTTTTTTGCTCAGTTTCTTCTCTTATTTGGAAAGTACTCCCTAGTATATTCCCTGCAAAATAGTCTCCATCTCTGAGTCAGTTTCCTAGGAACTCTAACATAGAGCTCAGGATGATGAACAAGAAAAGTCCATTCCAGGGTAGCCAAAGGAAAAGTTTGGTTTAAAAAGATTTTTCAGTTTGAGTCTTGACCTAAATTGATTTGGCTACAAACCCATCCCCGCTTACCAAACAAAACCTTTAATAAAATAACATCTTTGAAATAAATTTCTTTACATTGTAAAATGCTTATAATTGCTGATTCCAGTATTGTCTGGAGAGAAACTTGATTTCCAAAAAAAAGATAGTCATATAGGGTTCTATAATTTTCACAAACCAGTCTATTGCCAATACTAGCATTATAATTAGCCCATGGTCTGGATGAAGCATGTAGTTAAATCATCTCTTAAACACATTTGATAAAGATATTCAATCATCCATTTATTAATATGATTGAGTGACTACTAGGAAAAAAGAAGTGGGAAGTACTTGGCCTATGACAGTTGATAATTTAGTAAGATAGAGAATATTTTTGCACAAATACTATAAGACAGATATTGACAAATGTTCTGAAACATGAAAATAAACAATAATGGAGTCAAAGAAAGAATCACTTCCTTCCAGCTTGGAATCTAAGGGGATCTTATGGTTTCATAAAAGTGATATTAAAGAAGATTGGAGGGAGAAGGATGTCTAATTGTCTGAATGTTTTGATAAAAGTTTCCTTATTAATTTGAAATTAATTAACAAAAATATGAGAGAATGAAGAGCTGGTATGGAAGGAAAGATGATTGTTATTAAATTTGTCATAGGAACTGACATTAAAGATGACAGTTAGAGTTGGAACAGCATAGAATGCACTATTTTCCTGGCATGGGGAAACCCAATAAGGCAACTGCTAGAAACCCAAAGAAAATAGTTGCTATTGTTCCTCAGGGAAGATGGCATGGTATTCCCATCTCTTTATGAGTTTGCCACAATTTGTTGTGATCCACACAAAGGCTTTAGTGTAAACAATGATACAAAGGTAGATATTTTTCTGGGGTTCTTTGCTTTCTCTGTGATCCAGAGCATGTTGGCAATTCAATCTCTGGTTCCTCTGCCGTTTCTAAATCCAGCTTGAACATCTGAAAGTTCTCGGTTCACATAATGCTGAAGCCAAGCTTGAAGGATTTTGAGCATAACCTTACTAGTAAGGGAGATTAGTGCAATTGCCTGGTAGTCTGAACACCTTTTAGTTTCCTTTTTGGGAATTGGGATGAAGATTGACCTTTTCCAGTCCTG
The DNA here is from genome assembly GCF_027580195.1 of Bos mutus. Lineage (NCBI taxonomy): Eukaryota > Metazoa > Chordata > Mammalia > Artiodactyla > Bovidae > Bos > Bos mutus. The sequence continues at coordinate 80,151,845 of NC_091622.1, read as the reverse complement.
TGACCACTGCTGGGTTTTCCAAATTTGCTGAAATATTGAGTGCAGCACTTTAATTGCATCATCTTTTAGGATTTTAAATAGTTCTGCTGGAATTCCAACTCCTCCACTAGCTTTATTGGCAGCAGCACTTCTGGCCCACTTCACACTCCAGAATGTCTGTCTCTGGGTGAGTGATCACACTATCGTGGTTATCTGGGTCATTAAGATCTTTCTTGTACAATTCTGTGTATTCCTGTCATCTCTCCTTGATCGATTCTGCTTGTATTGGTTCTTTACCCTTTCTGTCCTTTATTGTGCCCGTCTCTGAATGAAATGTTCCTTGATATCTCCAATTCAACTGAAGAAGCATTTCTAGTCTTTCCCCTTCTGATGTTTTCTTCTATTTCTTTGCATTGTCCATTGAAGACGACCTTCTAATCTCTCCTTGCTATTCTTTGGAACTCTGTATTCAGTTGAGTATACCTTTCCCTTTCTCCCTTGCTTTTCACTTCTCTTCTTTCCTCAGTTATTTGTAAAGCTTTCTCAGACAATCCCTTTGTCTACTTTCATTTTTTGCCCCCTTTGGGATGGTTTTGTTTGCTGCATCCCATACAATATTATGAACCTCTGTCCATAGTTCTTTAGGCACCCTGTTTACTAGACCTGATCCCTTGAATCTATTTGTCACATCCACTGTATAATCATAGAGGATTTGATTTAGGTCATACCTAACTGACCTAGCGGTTTCCCCCACTTTCTTTAGTTTAAACCTGAATTTTGATATAAGAGCTGATGCTTTGAGCCAGTCAGATCCAGGTCTAGTTTTTGCTGACTGTATACAGTGTCTTCATCTGCTACAAAGAATGCAATCAATCTTATTTTGATATTGACTATTCGGTGATGTTCATGTGTAAAATCATCTTCTGTGTTTGCTGCAAAAGGGTGTTTCCTAAATAGTATCTTCTCCTTAATTTCTTTTTCTTTTTAATTTAAATTGGTTTATTTTAATTGGTGGCTAATTACTTTACAATATTGTATTGGTTTTGCCATACATCAACATGAATCCGTCACAGAGTATACGTCTTCCCAATCCTGAACCCCCCTCCCACCTCCCTCCCTGTACCATCCCTCTGGGTTGTCCCAGTGCATCAGCCCCAGGCATCCTTTATCCTGCATTGAACCTGGACTGGCGATTTGTTTCCTATATGATATTATACATGTTTCAATGCCATTGTCCCAAATCATCCCACCCTCTCCCTCTCCCACAGAGTCCAAAAGACTGTTCTATACATCTGTCTCTTTTGCTGTCTCGCATACAGGGTTACCGTTACCATCTTTCTAAATTCCATACATATGCATTAGTATACTGTATTTGTGTTTTTCTTTCTGGCTTACTTCACTCTGTATAATAGGCTCCAGTTTCATCCACCTCATTAGAACTGATTGAAATATATTCTTTTTAATGGCTGAGTAATACTTCATTGTGTATATGTACAACAGCTTTCTTATCCATTCATCTGCTGATGGAGATCTAGGTTACTTCCATGTCCTGGCTATTATAAACAGTGCTGCAATGAACATTGGGGTACATGTGTCTCTTTCAATTCTGGTTTCCTCGGTGTTTATGCCCAGCAGTCGGATTGCTGGGTCATAAGGCAGTTCTATTTCCAGTTTTTTAATGAATCTGCACACTGTTCTCCATAGTGGCTATACTAGTTTGTCTTCCCACCAATAGTGTAAGAGGGTTCCCTTTTCTCCACACCCTCTCCAGAATTTATTGCTTGTAGACTTTTGGATCACAGCCATTCTGACTGGCATGAAATGGTACCTCATAATGGTTTTGATTTGCATTTCTCTGATAATGGGTGATGTTGAGAATCTTTTCATGTGTTTGTTAGCCATCTGTATGTCTTCTTTGGAGAAATGTCTATTTAGTTCTTTGGCCCATTTTTTGATTGGGTCATTTATTTTTCTGGAGTTGAGCTGTAGGAGTTGCTTGTATATTTTTGAGATTAGTTGTTTGTCAGTTGCTTAATTTGCTCCCATTCTGAAGGCTGTCTTTTCACTTTGCTTGTAGTTTCCTTTGTTGTGCAGGAGCTTTTAATTTTAATTAGGCCCCATTTGTTTATTTTTGCTTTTATTTCCAATATTCTGGGAGGTGGGTCATAGAGGATCCTGCTGTGATGTATGTCGCAGAGTGTTTTGCCTATGTTCTCTTCTAGGAGTTTTATAGTTTCTGGTCTTATGTTTAGATCTTTAATCCATTTTGAGTTTATTTTTGTGTATGGTGTTAGTAAGTGTTCTAGTTTCATCTTTTACAAGTGGTTGACCAGTTTTCCCAGCACCACTTGTTAAAGAGATTGTCTTTAATCCATTGTATATTCTTTCCTCCTTTGTCAAAGATAAGGTGTCCATAGGTGCGTGGATTTATCTCTGGGCTTTCTATTTTGTTCCATTGATCTATATTTCTGTCTTTGTGCCAGTACCATACTTTCTTGATGACTGTGGCTTTGTAGTAGAGCCTGAAGTCAGGCAGGTTGATTCCTCCAGTTCCATTCTTCTTTCTCAAGATTGCTTTGGCTTTTCGAGGTTTTTCTGTATTTCCATACAAATTTTGAAATTATTTGTTCTAGCTCTGTGAACAATATCATTGGTAGCTTGATAGGGATTGCATTGAATCTATAGATCTTTGGATAGTATACATATTTTCACTATATTGATTCTTCCGATCCATGAACATGGTATATTTCTCCATCTATTAGTGTCCTCTTTTATTTCTTTCAGCAGTTTTACAGTTTTCTATATATAAGTCTTTAGTTTCATTAGGTAGATATATTCCTAAGTATTTTATTCTTTATTCATTGCAATGGTGAATGGGATTGTTTCCTTAATTTCTCTTTCTATTTTCTCATTATTAGTGTATAGGAATGCAAGGGATTTCTGTATGTTGATTTTATATCCTGCAACTTTACTATATTAATTGATTAGCTCTAGTAATTTTCTGGTGGAGTCTTTAGGGTTTTCTATGTAGAGAATCATGTCATCTGCAAACAGTGAGAGTTTTACTTCTTCTTTTCCAACTTGGATTCCTTTTCTTTTTCTGCTCTGATTGATGTGGCCAAAACTTCCAAAACCAAGTTGAATAGTAGTGGTGAAATGGGCACCCTTGTCTTGTTCCTGACTTTAAGGGAAATGCTTTCAATTTTTCAGTATTGAGGATAATGTTTGCTGTGGGTTTGTCATATATAGCTTTTATTATGTTGAGGTATGTTCCTTCTATTCCTGCTTTCTGGAGAGTTTTTATCATAAATGGATGTTGAAATTTGTCAAAGGCTTTCTCTGCATCTATTATAATGAGATAATTATATGGCTTTTATTTTTCAATTTGTTAATGTGGTGTATCACATTGATTGATTTGTGGATATTGAAGAATCCTTGCATCCCTGGGATAAAGCCCACTTGGTCATGGTGTATGATCTTTTTAATGTGTTGTTGGATTCTGATTGCTAGAATTTTGTTAAGGATTTTTGCTCTATGTTCATCAGTGATATTGGCCTGTAGTTTTCTTTTTCTGTGGGATCTTTGTCTGGTTTTGCTATTAGGGTGATGGTGGCCTCATAGAATGAGTTTGGAAGTATACCTTCCTCTGCAATTTTCTGGAAGAGTTTGAGCAGGATAGGTGTTAGCTCTTCTCTAAATTTTTGGTAGAATTCAGCTGTGAAGCCATCTGGACCTGGGCTTTTGTTTGCTGGAAGATTTCTGATTACAGTTTCAATTACCATGCTTGTGATGGGTCTGTTAAGTTTTTCTATTTCTTCCTGGTCAAGTTTTGGAAAGTTGTACTTTTCTAAGAATTTGTTCATTTCTTCCACGTTGTCCATTTTATTGGCATATAATTGCTGATAGTATTCTCTTATGATCCTTTGTATTTCTGTGTTGTCTGTTGTGATCTCTCTATTTTCATTTCTAATTTTATTTATTTGATTTTTCTCCCTTTGTTTCTTGATGAGTCTGGCTAATGGTTTGTCAATTTTATTTATCCTTTCAAAGAACCAGATTTTGGCTTTGTTGACTTTTGCTATGGTCTCTTTTTTTTCTTTTGCATTTATTTCTGCCCTAATTTTTAAGATTTCTTTCCTTCTACTAACCCTGATGTTCTTCATTTCTTCCTTTTCTAGTTGCTTTAGGTGTAGAGTTAGGTTATTTATTTGACTTTTTTATTGTTTCTTGAGATATGCCTGTATTGCTATGAACTTTCCCCTTAGCACTGCTTTTACAGTGTCCCACAGGTTTTGGGTTGTTGTGTTTTCATTTTCTTTCATTTCTATGCATATTTTGATTTCTGTTTTGATTTCTTCTGTGATTTGTTGGTTATTCAGCAGTGTGTTGTTCAGCCTCTATATGTTGGAATTTTTAATAGTTTTTCTCCTGTAATTGAGATCTAATCTTACTGCATTGTGGTCAGAAAAGATGCTTGGAATGATTTCAATTTTTTTGAATTTGCCAAGGCTAGATTTATGGCCCAGGATGTGACCTATCCTGGAGAAGGTTCCGTGTGCACTTGAGAAAAAGGTGAAGTTCACTGTTTTGGGGTGAAATGTCCTATAGATATCAATTAGGTCTAACTGGTCTATTGTATCATTTAAAGTTTGTGTTTCCTTGTTCATTTTCTGTTTAGTTGATTTATCTATAGGTGTGAGTGGGGTATTAAAGTCTCCCACTATTATTGTATTATTGTTAATTTCCCCTTTCATACTTATTAGCATTTGTCTTACATATTGTGGTGCTCCTATGTTGGGTGCATATATATTTATAATTGTTATATCTTCTTCTTGGATTGATCCTTTGATCATTATGTAGTGTCCTTCTTTGTCTCTTTTCACAGCCTTTGTTTTAAAGACTTTTTTATCTGATATGAGTATTGCTACTCCTGCTTTCTTTTGGTCTCTATTTGCATGGAAAATCTTTTTCCAGCCTTTCACTTTCAGTCTATATGTGTCCCTTGTTTTGAGGTGGGTTTCTTGAAGACAATATATATATAGGGGTCTTGTTTTTGTATCCATTCAGGCAGTCTTTGTCTTTTGTTTGGGGCATTCAACCCATTTACATTTAAGATAATTATTGATAAGCATGATCCTGTTGCCATTTATTTTATTGTTTTGGGTTCGAGTTTATACACCCTTTCTGTGTTTCCTGTCTAGAGAAGATCCTTTAGCATTTGTTGGAGAGCTGGTTTGGTAGTGCTGAATTCTTTCAGCTTTTGCTTGTCTGTAAAGCTTTTGATTTCTCCTTCATATTTGAATGAGATCCTTGCTGGGTACAGTAATCTGGGCTGTAGGTTATTTTCTTTCATTGCTTTAAGTATGTCCTGCCATTCCCTCCTGGCCTGAAGAGTTTCTATTGAAAGATCAGCTGTTATCCTTATGGCAATCCCCTTGTGTGTCATTTGTTGTTTTTCCCTTGCTGCTTTTAATATTTGTTCTTTGTGTTTGATCTTTGTTAATTTGATTAATGTGTGTCTTGGGAAGTTTTGCCTTGGGTTTGTCCTGTTTGGAACTCTCTGGGTTTCTTGGACTTGGGTGATTATTTCCTTCCTCATTTTAGGGAAGTTTTCAACTATTATCTCCCTGAGTATTTTCTCATGCCCTTTCTTTTTGTCTTCTTCTTCTGGGACTTCTATGATTCAAATGTTGGGGCATTTAACATTGTCCCAGAGGTCTCTAACATTGTTCTCATTTCTTTTAATTTTTTTTTCTTTTTTCCTGTTTCATTTATTTCTACCATTCTATCTACTACCTCACTAATCCTATCTTCTGCCTCCATTATTCTACTTTTTGTTGCCTCCAGAGTGCTTTTGATCTCATTTATTGCATTATTCATTATATATTGACTCTATTTTTATTTCTTCTAGGTCATTGTTAAACTTTTCTTGCATCTTCTCAATCCTTGTCTCCAGGCTATTTATCTATGATTCCATTTTGATTTCAAGATTTTGGATCATTTTCACTATCATTATTCAGAATTCTTTATCAGTTAGATTCGCTATCTCTTCCTCTTTTTTTTGGTTTGGTGGGCATTTATCCTGTTCCCTTACCTGCTGGGTATTCCTCTGTCTCTTCGTCTTGTTTATATTGCTGTTTGGGTGGCCTTTTTGTATTCTGGCAGTTTCTGGAGTTCTCTTTATTGTGGCGTTTCCTCGCCGTGGGTGGGGTTGTACCGGTGGCTTGTCAAAGTTTCTTGTTTAAGGAAGCTTGTGTCAGTGCTCTGGTAGGAGGAGCTGGATTTCTTCTCTCTGGACTGCAATGAAGTGTCCAGTAATGAGTTGCTGCTAAGTCGTTTCAGTCGTGTCTGACTCTGTGCGACCCCATTGATGGCAGCCCACCAGGCTCCCCTGTCCCTGGGATTCTCCAGGCAAGAATACTGGAGTGGGATGCCATTTCCTTCTCCAATGCATGAAAGTGAAAAGTGAAAGTGAAGTCGCTCAGTCATGTCCGACTCCTAGTGACCCCACGGACTGCAGCCTACCAGGCTCGTCCGTCATGGGATTTTCCAGGCAAGAGTACTGGAGTAGGTTGCCATTGCCTTCTCCAGTAGTGAGTTATGAGATGTCAGTGGGTTTGGAGTAACTTTGGGCAGCCTGTATATTGAAGCCCAGGGCTGTGTTCCTGTGTTGCTGGATAATTTGCATGGTATGTCTTGCTCTGGAACTTGTTGGCCCTTGGCTGCTGCTTGGTTTCAGTGTAGGTATGGAGGCATTTGATGAACTCCTATCAACTAATGTTCCCTGGAGTCAGGAGTTCTCTGATGTTCTCAGGATTTGAACTTAAACCTCCTGCTTATTGTTTTCAGTCTTATTTTTACAGTAGTCTCACGACTTCTCCTTCTATACAGCACCATTGATAAAACATCTAAAGATGTTAAAGATGAAAAGTTTCTCCACAGTAAGGGACACCCAGAGAGGTTCACAGAATTACATGGAGAAGAGAAGAGGGAGGAGGGAGTTAGAGGTGACCCGAATGAGATGAGGTGGAAGCAAAACAGGAGAGTGCAAGCTAGCCAGTAATCACTTACTTATGTGCGCTCCACAGTCTGGACCACTCAGAGATGTTCACGAAGTTATACAAAGAAGAGAAGAGGGAGGAAGGAGACAGAAGTGGCCAGGAGGATAAAAGGGGGGAATCAAAAGGAGAGAGACAGATTCAGCTAGTAGTCAGTTCCCTAAGTGTTCTCCACCATCTGGAACACACAGAGATTCACAGAGTTGGGTAGAGAAGAGAAGGGGTAGGGAGGAGACAGGGGCCACCTGGTGGAGAAAAAGGAGAGTCCAAAGGGGGAGAGAGCAGTCAATCCAGTAATCTCGCTCCCAAGTAAAAATGGGTACTGAAGATTGGGTTCTTAAAGATACAAAATTGATAACAAATACCAAAAAGCAAAGATTAAAAATCTAGAGTAGAGGTTGGATTTTAAAAACTACAATATTAAAGAAAAGAAGAAGAAGAAAAAAAATATAGTCACAAAAATTATAAATAAATAAATATATATATATATGAAGTTTGCTTTAAAAAAATAGGGTCTTTTTTTTTTTAAAGTAATAGTAGGGTATAAAAGTGAAAAATAAAGGAGTAATAGAGGACTTAAAATTAAAAAAAAATAAAAAAAAGAATGATCATAAAAATAGTAAAAATACATCTAGGACTTTCTCTGGTGTTATTGTGGGCAGTGTGGGGTCAGTTCATTTTCAGATAGTTCCTTGGTCCGGCTTATATTTCTCAAGATCTATAGGCCTCTTTCTATATCAGATCAGATCAGATCAGATCAGTCGCGGTACTAACTACAGGGTTTTAATCTATTGCACCTGTCACTTCCAAGGTGGTTCCCTCTGTTTTAGCTTCTTGTGTTTGCTGGTCTCTTCAGTGTCTGATTTCCACCCTGACACAAGGGGGGCGGTTGTGGACACTTTTTTTTAGGTTCACTTGTTCAGTCACTCTGTGAGGAGGGAGGGACGCTGCAAACAATAACATATGCTCGCAGTGTCTCAGCCACACTCGGCCTGCCCCCACTCATGGCGCATGTGCCCTCCCTGCCCACACTGCTCAGGCTCTAGGTTGCTCCGCCAGGAACCGTCTGAGGCCGGCCCTGGGCTGCATGCACTTCCCAGGTCTAATCCGCTCAGGTTCAGGCACTCGGGTAGTCCTTAGAGGTGCAGACTCCTTTAGGCCTACGTTTTGTGCCCTTCCCAGGTCCGAGCAGCTCAGGTGATGAGGTGTTTGGTGAGTGCAGTTGCTGCGATTTATCGCCTCCCCCATCCCTGCCACTCAGTTTTCTGGGTGTACAACTGGCGCATCTTCTCAGGCGGATGTTGACTATCCAGAACCCCAAGAAGTCTTAGTTAGCAAAGAAGCCTGCTTGCATTTTGGTAGATAATTTCTCTCTGGGGCTGCAATTGCCCGCTTCCGGCTCTGGCTGCCTGTCACCAGAGGGGGATGGTCTGCAGCAGGCTAGTTCTGTTCAGTCCTTTGTACTGTGCACGGTCCTGGCAATGTCTTAGGTTAGAGATTTTCCTATGGTAGGTATCCTACAGTCTGGTTTGCTAGCCCAAGTTAGTTTGCTCTGATTGCCATAGGGGCATTCAGGCCCAGTCCTTCCTCTACGCAATGCAGCTGGCGCCTCCCTGCCCAGTACCCCTTTGCTAGTGGCAGAAGCAGCCCTCTGCACTGCTTCTCCGCTGGGGGAGTTAACGTTGGGCTGGTAATCTGTGGGTTTTAATTATTTATTTATTTTTCCTCCCTGTTATGTTGCCCTCTGTGCTTCCAAGGCTTGCCATAGACTCAGCAGTGAGAGTGTTTCCTGGTGTTTGGAAACTTCTTTCTTTTAAGACTCCCTTCCTGGGATGGAGCTCCTTCCCTTCCTCTTTTGTCTCTTCTTTTGTCTTTTATATTTTTTCCTGCCTCCTTTCGAAGATAATGGGCTGCTTTTCTGGGTGCCTGATGCCCTCTGCCGGCATTCAGAAGTTGTTCTGTGGAATTTACTCAGCGTTTAAATGTTCTTTTGATGAATTTGTGGGGGAGAAAGTGGTCTCCCCTTCCTATTCCTCCGCTATCTTAGGACTGCCCCCCTTCGCCTTAATTTCTGCTGTTGTCATCCCCCCCATCTTTTTTTCTTTTTTTTTTTAAACTGTATTTGTGAAAACCTGTATCCCAGGCATCAACTATTAATAAATAATGCATAGTCATAGTCATAAGGGAAGCAATTGCTGGCACTCCTCTCTGGTATGGCTGGAAGCTTTGGTGAAGGAGGCAGAATATCAGTTTGTCATTAAGACTTCCAAAATTTAGGTACTCCCTGCTCCTATTATCCCACACACTAGATCCTAAAGGGGTGAAGACCATTTGTGTACATCAGCATGGATTAAGGACTCTTGGAGAAGGCAATGGCAACCCACTCGAGTACTCTTGCCTGGAAAATCCCATGGATGGAGGAGCCTGGTAGGCTGCAGTCCATGGGGTCATGAAGAGTCGGACACGGACACGACTGAGTGACTTCACTTTCACTTTTCACTTTCATGCATTGGAGAAGAAAATGGCAACCCACTCCAGTGTTCTTGCCTGGAGAATCCCAGGGACGGGGGAGCCTGGTGGGCTGCTGTCTATGGGGTCACACAGAGTCGGACACGACTGAAGTGACTTAGCAGCAAGCATGATATTAGAACCAATTGTTTCTGCACATTTCATTTTTTCTCTTCTATACCTGACTCCCCAAATACTTTGTTTCTAATTTTTATGTAAAAGTCAAATCATTTACATGAAATGTATCCTATTTATGCTTAATTACAATTGCCTTGTAATAAATATAACCTGTGTCAGATTATCATTGTTCTACATCCTGCTTATTTTCAATATTACCATGTATTAATGAACTTTCATTTTTATATAATTCCTTGCTTATTTATCAAAGTAATTTGCCAATACACATATACCATACACTTATAATCTAAATTAATAGAAAATACAGAAACTTAATTTACAGTTGCATTAGTATAAAAATGTGATCATTGATAAAACATTTCAAGAATTAGTACACATCATAATTCATGCATTTAAAATATCAGGACTGAATTAGAACATACATATTCTATTCTCCTTAATGGTTTATAAGACCCTGATACAGAAATCCATTCAAAGTAAGAATGAAAGCAGCCATTATGAAACTAAGAACAGTAGTAGTTTAATAGCTCACAATAATGTCTCTTTGGAACAAGGCAATTAACTATTGCATCCAATGAAAACAGCCATGGGAATTTAGGTAGGTGAAGTGTAATTAACTAAATTAGAAGTAATGAAAATGCTACACTTTAACTGTAGCAAGATTGTATAGAGACTTGATATACTATAGTGGTTTGTGGTCCATTTGAACTCCTATGTACAATTAAAAGACATTTCCTCTAAAAAAAGACCAAGGGATTTTTACCAGGGAAAATTGCCACTGCTTGCCAGCTCTTTCCTAATGAACTTTAAAACGCCTATATTGTACATGTGCCAATTGGCCCCGTTTTGTCTGCAGGCAGGTGGTTGATGCCATGCTCTTCTCACTGCTATCTGGGTGATAATAGTTTTGCTATGGAAAATCTCTGTGGCCTTCCAATCAAGTCTCAGACACAAACTCTTGCAGTTAGTAAGTATCTAATAAGTACAAAGGAAATGACATTAAAGGTCAGTGATAGATATGATATTAAATTATAGTCATAGGATTTAGTAAAATAAACTTTTATTATCTATTGATAATAATACAAAATTATCACTTAGATTATGGCCTTTAAATTTATTTTAAAAGGAAATCCATGATAAATATGCATCTATTTATGCAAATGGTATTTTATAAAGGGTGGACTCAAAAATTATCATATATTTATTGGGTTTTTATTGAGAATAATTTTCCTTTAGTTTTTATCCATCACTTTTTCAAAAATACACATCATGAAATCAATATAGGCAGGAGTGTTTCAGCCATCCGATCATCCTCCACCCAAAACATTAAAAACATGTATTAGAAACTAAATTTGAATGAATTAATATCACCCAAATTTTGAGCTGTCTTCTCAAATCTCTACTGTGCATTGCAATCATATGACTATATCCAGCCAGAGTGTATTCTTACAGAGGCTGTTTGTAGATAAACTGAACAAAAGGCCATGAGATCATAATTAAAGGAATTATATTAGTTCTGTTTCTTTCTTAACTAAAATAATAGATTTTTTTTGCTCAAAACATATAAAGCATAAGAAGAAATAAAACAAAAAAAACACTGGGCTTTCCTAGTGGCTCAACAGGAAAGAATTTGCCTTCCAGTGCAGGGGACACAGGTTGGATCTCTGATCCAGAACAATCCCACATGCCATGGGACAACTTAGTCCATGCACTTCAACTACTGAGCCTGTGCTCTGGGGCTCTGGAACCACAACTACTAAGCCTGCAGCTGCTGAAGCTCACATGCCCTAGAGCCTGTGTAAGAGAAGCCACCACAATGAGAAGCCCATGCACTGCAACCAGAGAAAAGCCCACACAGCAATGAGGACCCAGCACAGACAAAAATAAATTTTTAAAAGAATATATTATTGTTTTTCCATAAATATATATTTTTATTTTCATTTAAAGGATATTATATATATATAATATATTAATGCATTGTATTTATTCATTTAGCAAATCTTCAATATACTTTAATTGTGTCAGAAATTATGATTTCAAAATACAGCTATGCCTATGTATGGAAAAACTACTTTTCAAGAAAAAGATTGACTGCTCCCAGCTGTTTAGCTGAAAAATATTTTTGCTCGTGGTGTTTTTGTTAAAGTGGTCATCATTTATCTCCTCCCATTTGAGTATTAAATTCTGAGATAAGAAATGTTTTATGTTTTGCCTCAGTGTTTTAATAGTGTTTGAAAAGTGACATTTGGCATTCAATAAAAAAGAAAAAAGAATGCTCACCTTATAATTCAAAATTATATTCTAAATTGCTAAAAATTATGTGACCAATTCATATTTCATTTCCTAACTACATTTGAATGTTTTATTTCTCTTAATATCGTAATCATTATAAAATCTTGATTTTTTTTTACATCAGTAGAAACATTAATTGGAGCCTTCGTACAATTAGTCACGTTATATATTTTGCTATAAGATTACTAACAAAAATGAGAAAATATTAATCAAACTTTTAAATTTGAAATAAAATCAGATTCAAAGATTGCTTTCAAGTAATTATTTTAAAGACCTTATTTTTAATAAAAATAATATTTAAAATCATAGATCTGTAAGAATTTGTGTGAGTTAGATACAAACTTTCAGAGAAAGATGACTCATTTGTTCATAAAAGGACAAATAGATGTTAATAGAGTTCTCACCTTCAGTATCAAAAGGTAAAAAAGAATACACAAATATTTATAAAATATGAGGAAAACCAACTGTAGCCTTAGATTTTTTATCTGGTTAAATTTATGAGAGAAAACAACATTTTGCATCAAGCAAAGTTTTCAGAAAATGTCACCCATAATGTTTTCTCTAAATGATAAATATATTTACTTATTGAAGTACCAAACGCAAAAAAAAAAAAAAAAAGTTTTAGTTCTAAATAAATGTTAATTTATGTGCACACATAAAGCTATGCATATATATTCTCTGAATACAAAAGGCACTGCATCAATGTAATACCAAAATGACTGAGAAGTATTGTCAGTCTCTTTGAGCCTATTAAATCCTATGAAATTCATAAGCAGCAGAACCCCAAGGATTACAGAATCAACATTCACTCTTTCCCTCCAAAAACTATACTCTGGCACATAAATTCCAGCTGCTATGGTCTAAACTACATAAGGTGTTGAGAAGCACATTGGTGCTTCCCAAAGTACATCTGCCTTCATTGTGCTTTTAGAACCTGAAAACGTGCACCTGGAAAATTAAAGACAAGAGAGTCTTTCAAATTTACTTGGACTTATCTCTACAAACTCAAACATATTCCACGCATTCTAAATTCTAGAATTTAATGTTATTATTTAGTCTCTCAGTCATGTCCGATTCTTTGCAGCTCCATGAACTGCAGCATGCCAGGCTTCTCTGTCCTTGACGATCTCCCAGTGTTTGCTCAAACTCATATCCATTGAGTCAGTGATGCCATTCAACCATCTATTCCTCTGTCGTCCCCCTCTCCTGCCTTCAATCTTTCCCAGTATCAGGGTCTTTTCTAATGAGTTGCCTCTTCGAATCCAGTGGCCAAAGTATTGGAGCTTCAGCATCAGTCATTCCAATGAATATTCAGGGTTGATTTCCTTTAGGATTGACTGATTTGATCTCCTGGCTGTCCAAGGGACTCTCAAGAGTCTTCTTCAGCACCACAGTTTCAAAGCATCAGTTCTTCAAAATTCAGCCTTCTTTACGGCCCCACTCTCATATCAGTATAATTCAACAGAAAGTTCTAATTTGAATTTGGTCTGTTCCTCTTAATTCCCTTGTTATTCTGTAAATTCAAGGAGATTTTTTTCATAAATGATCATGCATATGATGCAGTTTTATTTATTCACTATTCTACATCTGTCTCACACCTTCTGCCCCTTTTTACATAGTGAAAAAGCAAGAAAAAATTAAGTTTCTATCAAAATAAGTTTATGCTGCAATTATAATTAATTATTCATGATGCTCAATATATAAGTTATTGCCTCAAGTAATGTTTTGTTTTTGAAATGAGTAAAAAATGAGAATATTTGAGAGTTTTTATGAGTCAAACTCTACCAGAAGCTTGGAAAATTTAATATAATCAAATAGTCAAGTACCTAACAGTTTAAAACATAATCAAGAAAATATAATCTAAATCCTAAAATAGAGACTTAATCATTTATATTGACAATAAATAAACTGTTTTAAGACATAAATATAAAATGCACATAAACCCCTTATAAAATTAAACAAAAAGAGTACGTGGTTAAAATAAATATTTTGGAAAATATTCATCTTTTTAAAAATCACTAAAATAATGAATTCTGTTTCCAATAACATTTACTGAAAAAATTTAGAAGTGTAGATCTGGACATAAAGGTTTCAGTTTTAAGTAATTTCAGGAAGGATATTATACTAATGCATTAGATCTTGAAAACACATTGCCAACTCTAATCTTTTATAGCATGTTATCCTGCACATGAAGTTCTAAATAAGTATTTGTTAATATTTACTTTAAAAATGGGAGGGTATTAATTAAAATTTGCAAATATGAAAAGGATTCTAGGGTTTTCTACACCATCACTTTGTTTGGGTGATATAATGAGAAATTAGAATGGTTTATTCTTGCAAATTAAAACTATGAGCATGAAAAAAATGTAAATATAATGTGCATAATGCAAGTATATATATTTACCTCTAAAATCCCCATCACTTGGAAATGTATCACTTAAATTATTCATATCTATAAAAATTCAGAACATGGAGCCATGGTACATGATTAAGAGAATAAATGACTCTTCTTTGATATTTTTAACATAACTTTAAGATTAAAATATTTTATGTGTTGAAATAAATAGTTCTCATTGCATACATTATTAACATACATTTTAAAGATAAGAAAATCACCATGTTTTTTGGAATAAAATAATCAGATATTATTTGTTCTTGTATTCTAAAAGTAATAGAGTTACTGCAGAAAGTGGGTTTTATAAAGTTTGTAGATTATTAAAATCCTGCTCAGTTGATCACTCTGAAAGTGATCATGAAGCAATCATCTTAAATGTAAATCCAGCAGCGGTTATGGTAATTTCTAAGGATGACACATTAATAAAAACTTGATGCAGTTTGCATTATAAACTAATGTAAAATGTTGTATATTTGTGTTTTGTTACTTTACTGCTGTGCATATTTTAAATATCTATTATATAAAACTAAAACTTTTCTGAGTGTTTTATACAAGATTATACAATATTTAATATCACCTGGGCTTCCCAGGTGGTACAGTGGTAAAGAATCTGCCTGCAATGCAGGAGAACCAGGTTCAATCCCTGGGTTAGAAAATTCCCTGGAGGAGAAAATGTCAACCCAGTCCAGTATTCTTGCCTGGGAAATCCCATGGACAGAAGAGCCTGGTGGGCTATAGTTCATGGGGTCACAAAGAGTTGGACACAACGGAGCATGAGCATGCTTTTATTTTTTGACTTCCCTGGTGGCTCAGATGGTAAAGCATCTGCCTACAATGCAGGAGACCCAGGTTTGATCCCTAGGTCAGCAAGATCCCCTGGAGAAGGAAATGGCAACCCACTCCAGTACTCTTACCTGGAGAATCCCATGGACACAGTCCACAGGGTTGCAAAGAGTCGGACACCACCGAGAGACTTCACTTTCACTTTTATACAATATCTAAAAAGTCAAAGCTGAAGAAGGAACAATAAAAGTGTGAGATTTGAGATTTTATGAAAAGAATTAAAATTACAAAAGTGATATTTAGCTGTGCAGCTTTCACAGAGTGGGTTTGGAGAAGTGATTGATTCAATAAAATATGATATTTGGAGGGTGAGCAGATATGGGAGTTATCAGAAAGAACTGACATGGAAAGAATACCTATTGATATGGAATGAAGAATCAACAGGGCTTTGGGTAACTCAAAAATGAGAAATAAACTTGAGATGATCTCTAAGGTTTTATATGACAGATGGTAATGTGTCTGTGATAATGATGCAAATTATAGACAGGGTAATTGATAACAGGATTTCAGTTAAATGGGGGAAATGGTTTTTGTTTTAGACATTAATCAGCTATTCAAGTTTGAGCTTAAATATTTTACATAGACATAAACACTGGATACTCTTGCTGTTTTAGTATATAGTATAAAAAATTCATTTTGGAGTTCTAAAAATGAGATATGGAAAAAAACATATAGAAATTGTAGAATACTAAGTCATAAAGACTTGGATTTTTTAAGTGACTGTAGAAAGTATTTACTTAGGTCTTTCATTTAACAGAAAGATGGAGGATCAATGAGTTTAAGTAATGTTTCTTAAATCTATACAGAGAGAAATTTTGAGAACTGGTATTGCAATAAAAACCGAGCGTACTTTAAATTCAGAGCTGTTGCTTTACTATCATGCTGGCTTCCAATCAGTGTGAATGCAGTGTCCTGGCTGAATTGGATTCAGTCTTATGTAATTTAGATTTCAGAAAGAACATGGCAATAATTATAGGTATTTTATATAATACAGGTGTCTTGTGATTTATCATAAAGCACTAAATTAGACATTTGGTACAGCTTAAAAAATTGGCATTTTTAAGCTCAAGTTATCAAGTTTGAGGGCAATGAATAAATAAATTTCTAACCATATAAGCATACCCATTTTAATAATTTGAGATAAAATCAATTTGATTTAGAAAATATGTTTTTTAGTTACAAATTGTTCTAATAGCCCATTTTCCACTATTCAGCCAGTCATTTTTGTAACTTGAGGGTGAGGCCAGAACTATCAGCTTTTAGTAAAATTATGAACTAGAGTATTTCATTTATAGCATTATATACATACCATGGTAGGAAAACAAAATTATAGTTCAAGTAGAAAATATTTTATTTATCAGGATGATTAGTATACATCTATTAAAATCTATTCCTAATTAAGCTATTACTTCTAGAAACCATAAGCATATGGAAAAATATACAACAGAAATGGTTTACTACCAAGATAAATAAGACTTGCCCATAACATGTTCAATACTCCATCCAGTATGGTACAGAAAAGTAATAGTAAAGTAACTGCCAATTTCCAATAGGCTATATTATCATTTGGTTAAAGTGTACAGAGCTTCAGTTATAGAAGGTAAATAAATCCTGGAAATCTATACAGCACAGTGCTTATAGCGAACAAAACTGTGTTGTAGAATCACAGCTCCGGGCATTGGGGGAGCCCGAGCCGGCTGAGCCGGGGGAATCCATGCGGGCGCCTTTCCTCCCGGTCCCATCCTCGCCGCGCTCCCGTACCCCTGAAGTTCTGCAGCGCCTGGAAAGGAGGCGAGGGAGAAGGGAGCGTGAGAGGGGAGGGAGCAAAAAGCTTTAAAAAAAAAAAAAAAAAAACTGTGTTGTATACTTAAAGTTTGCTAAGAAGGTGGATCTTAGTATGTTAAGTGCTTACCATATACATGTAATAATAATAATAAAGCATATGGGAAACAACTATAAGAGGTGACAAAATATTTATAGATTTGATGATGGTGATGTTCTTATAGTGTATATTTATCTGCAAACTCATCAAGTTGTAAAGATAAGCGCAGATTTTTCCGTTTATTTGAAATTCTAACACAGGCAAATAGATAATCTCTTGCGGGAGACGCAGGACTTGGAATTATTGGGGGCTTCCCTGGCAGCTCAGCTGGTAAAGATTCGCCCTGCAATGTGGGAGACCTGGTTTGATTTCTGGGTGGGCAAGATCCCCTGGAGAAGGGATAGGCTACCCTATTCATGAGCTTCCCTGGTGGCTGAGATAGTAAAGAATCTATGCCTGCAATGCGGGACCTGAGTTTGACCCTGGGTTGGGAAGATTCCTTGGAGGGGCCATGGGAACCCACTCCAGTATTCTTGCCTGTAGAATCCCCATGGACAGAGGAGTCTGGCAGGATACAGTCTATGAGGTTGCAAAGAGTTGGAAATGGCTGAGCGACTAAGCACAGCATGAGGAAACGTTCGGCAGTGACTCTGCTCTTCTATATCTTTATGTAATTTTGACTTAACAGTTCTTGCATCGGGCAAAACTTAACTATTTATAAACAAGATTTTTAAATTTTAGTTACTTTTATATTCTCTTTCTCAATAAATAAATAAATAACAAAAACTTAAGTAACAAACAATTTTTTGGATAGGCATGCCAAAATATTTAGAGGTTGTATGTCAAGGTCTGTAACTTTTCTTGAATCACAATAAAATTTTAAGATTGGTTGATTGATGGTTATAGGGACTAATTGATGGATAAATATGATTTGAAGCAAATACTGTAAAATACTAATTTTAGAACCTTTGAGGTGACCATATGTGTGTTACCTGTAGTTTTTCCCAATTTTCTAAATGTTTGAAATATTTTATTTTATAAATTTCTAAAAAAAACGGATACTGAGATGAGACTATAGTCACTGGGATGTCTAAAATTAAAAATATGGGCAATCTATGGGGCAATTTGCATTCTTGGAGACTACTTATGAGTACATAAGTTGATATTACAACAGTGGAAGACTCTCATAGTTCGTAACAAAATTAAATATATGTGATATGTTAAGGACATAACAATTTCACTCTTAGGTGAACACAAGAAATTCTCAAAAGTAATTAAAATATTGTTTATAGCAAGATTATTCATATAGCTCCAAATGTGAAGCAATCTAAATTTCTGTGTGTATACACACACAAACACACACACATATATATATTAGTCTCTTCATTTAAAACACTGTTAAGCATCAATGGGATAGAATGGACTATAACTATACAAAAAAACTTGACAAATCACTAATGTTAACATAATGTTTACTAAAAAGAGCCAGATATGAAAACTTAAGCAATTGTATGGTTCCATTCATTTGAAGTTCAAAACGAGTGAGAACAAGTCTATCACTTTAGAAATCAGTTGTTACTACTTTTAGAGAGGAGTGAGGGTATAATCTTAGAGGAGGTAATGGCAACCCACTCCAGTATGCTGCAACTGCTGCGAAGTCACTTCAGTCATGTCCTACTCTGTGTGACCCCCATAGACGGTGGCCCACCGGGCTCCCCCGTCCCTGGGATTCTCCAGGCAAGAACACTGGAGTGGGTTGCCATTTCCTTCTCCAATGCATGAAAGTGAAAAGTGAAAGTGAAGTCTCTCAGTCGTGTCCGACTCTAGCGACCCCATGGACTGCAGCCTACCAGGCTCCTCCGTCCATGGGATTTTCTAGGCAAAAGTACTGGAGTGGGGCCGCTCCAGTATACTTACCTGGAAAATCCCACGGACGGAGGAGCCTGGCAGGCTACAGTCCAAGGCATTGTAAAGACACGGATACAACTGAGTGAGCATGCATGAGGGTATAAGTGGATAAAGCATGAAACATACTTGTGAGCTACTTTTTTATTTCTTGATATTCACAGAAGTTATACAATACAGGTATGTTTATTTTACGGTAATTCCTCAAGATGAATTACTTTTACATATATGACTTTGTATATATTATATTTCAATGAGTGATATTTGACATTTTATCCAGCAACCTAATAGAAAATTATACTTCTAAGCTCCACATTATACAAGTACTTTAGATATTTTACATGAGTATGTCTAATAGAACAAGAGTACACAAAATTCTTTCCTGAATATTTAGCAACCATTTGGACATATATGTGAATTAAGAGAATTTGGTAACAAAATGGGGGCTTTTTTTTTTTTCTCAAAAATTTTAAGATTGACTGAATATAATAGAAAAGGAGAAAGGTATTCAGCAATGTTACTTGGAGTAAAAAACAGTCAACAGGAATGAAAAGTGCAGATAAACAGTAAAGAACTGATTGAGGCAATCTGAGAAGGCTCTGTAATAACAACACACTAGAATCTATCAATACATGACTAGACCAATAACTCAGATAGAATACAGGAATAAATTGGAAAAATGGTAATCACACAAACAGTGGGATTGTTCCAGAGAAACAGTGCAGTAAATTTTGCCACAAAAGGGTAGAGAAATACAACCATCTTTGCTGAAAAGACTTGAAGCTGATAGAAAATATATCAATTTGAGTGTGTTCTGGAAGCTAGCATTGAGAGTCATGGCTATGTTAAGACAATAATAATAGCTGTGTGTCAGTTGTTTCTCAAGATTGTCCTTAAAGTTCAGTCCTGTTAATTCCATATCACAGATGTGGAGACTGAAGCCTAGATAACTGAAGCCTTAGTTGTACCCCTAAAGTGAGCATGCCACTCTTTCACCATGGGTCTCTCACCAACTGTGCTGTATAGTTTCACTTATTCCTATATTCTATTAAACTTTGAAAACAGAGTATGTTTTTATGTTTTTGTTTCACAGAGAGTTACGCTGTGGCTGCCCAAATTGTAAAGCTAAATCAGGAAATTGCTCTTTTCCACAAGCTTGTAAGAAAGAAGAAAGGATAAGGAGCAGCCCTTTTTATATTACCTCCTCATGACAAAAATTTAAAAAAATCAGCAACAAATAAATTGGTACAAGAAAGAATCATCACATTTAAGCTGCCTGAAGCTTAATATATTACATTTATGTCAAATTCATCTACTTTTCTGATCATTTTTTATTCAGACCTGATTCCCATGGTTAATTTTTAAAGGTATTTTCTCTCTTTGGAGACTCAAAGTTTGTTTTCTTTTACAAATAACAGACATTGTTATAATATTAATGTTACACTACTGCCATCTTGTGAGTCCTCAGGGTTTCTGCTATTTCTTGGAAAAGGCTTTTGCCAAATTGCCAAAAGCAGACTGACTCTAGAGATCGACAAATTACTTTTGATGATATATTACAAGTTGCAATTGAATAGTACTTTGCAACCAAAAGTATGCTTAATTAGAAGGGGCTTAAATAATTTCTATATGAATTTCACATGAAATCACTCTTAGCTACTTGCCTTAGTTTACATAATTTATTTGTATATATAAATACATAAATTAGCCTAAATTAATATACATTAGATAAGACTTATTTATGGATAATCCCAATTTTGAAGAGTAAACCTTAAAAAGGAAATTAAATAATAGTTGTTTCTTTCTTTCTTTTTTTTTTTTAGTGGCCTTATAAATTTATAAATGGTTGGCTACAATGAAGAGTTTTGATAACTGGTGATGTATTGATGGATAGTGTCAGCATTTTAGGTACCTTGAAGAGTGTGACTCTTTGCTATTCCGTTTTGGAAATCTGTTTTATTTACAGATAATTTTTAAAGTTTTCAAGTCATAGTTATTAAGAAACGATAATCTAGTATTGTACCCTTGCCTACATCTGCCTTTTTGCATCTTACATTTAGATTGTATTTTTATATAATATTCTCATTATATATTAAGATAAAATAAACTAGAAAAATTATTAACTCAAAAATTTATTAAACTTTTTAAATTAATAAATTTAAATAAACTATTTAAATACATATTTAAATTAATAAATTTATTAAACAAAATTTAAGAAAATAAGCTAGATCTAAAATACATTTGTCTCATAAAGAAAATTTTTTTTTTTTTCAGAAGAACATCTAGAGGAATCAAATCAGAGTGAAAAACATGTTTCCAGGGCAGAT
Source organism: Bos mutus (assembly GCF_027580195.1). Classification (NCBI taxonomy): domain Eukaryota; kingdom Metazoa; phylum Chordata; class Mammalia; order Artiodactyla; family Bovidae; genus Bos; species Bos mutus. Next base: position 80,130,578 of record NC_091622.1, on the reverse strand, counting down.
TACTATAAATCCAGTATTGAATCAAATCACTTTAGAGTGAAAAGCAAAGCCAAATCGATTGTTGGCTATTTTAACTAAGTGATTTAGAACAAGAGAGAATGTAAGACTTAACTGCTACTACCACTGGAGAAACTGAGAAAACTAAATGCTATTAATATAGTTTCTTCTGTAAAAGAGTACACCAATTGACCTCACTATCAAAGAGTGATTATCAATGTTATGCCTAAGTGCAAAATTATTACAATGCATCTTTCTTTTCTATATGTAGGTTCTTGTATTCAGTTAGCTAAAATTTCTTTCACTTTCTTTTTCATTAGATAATAAGTAATGATGAGTGTAGATTTCTGACTCATTGAAATATCTTACAATGCAGAGCTCCTGGCAAGAAGTTAATACATAAATTTAAAGACAGTTTCTTTTTTTCTATATCTCACAGAAATGTATAAAACTGGTTAATTTGTAATTGGTAATACAAAAACTAACATGAAAAGACTAGAGTTTCACCTTGAAACACCAAATAAACAAACGCTTAAAAAAAAGTATCACCACATATGACTAGTGCTAAATAAAATGTACATGCTAATTAAGGTAGGAAAAATCCACTTTCTACATGTAGATTACAGATGGATGTTTTTGATTCTATACATCATATCATTTTCATTATATTTCAAATAAATCCCTTTTCAGTTAACTACAGCTCAAACTGAATTCTGTCATTTTTAACTGTAGCCTAACTGATCATAAAATACTTTTACTTATAAACATTCTTGTTTCTTACATGTTTTTCTAATATCTGCTATCATTAACAGACTATTTATAAGATAGCCACATAATCAAATAGCTTTTTTGATAGACTCAACCTAACCTAATCACTATTCCTCAGGTTGCTACTGGTTTATTTTCTCTAATTTAAACAATCTCCAAGGAATCCCATTTACCTATGCAAATAACTTCAAGTAAATAGACACTTCTCTAGCCATTGGATCCATTTCTCACTATGTGGAAACCTCCCAATTGGTGATTTGACCTCTAAAATTATACTGAGGGATCAGAAAAATACATGGAAGGGATAGCTTATAGAAGATGGTATTACTCTCATTAGAGCCTTTGAAGCTATCTGAAAACATCTGAATTGGGCAAAAATACTTCTTATAGTAAATTGCAGAACCTATTACTTTCCTATGATTGAGCAGGCCAATAAGTTTAAACTATGCTCCACTGCTTGCTACCTTCTTCGAATAAAATTTTATCTTATTTTTGTGAGGGGCTTGAAATTAATTCCAGTAATATGTGAGGCTCATCAGTTTCTATTTACAACTCTCCAATATTTAAGTCTGTGATGGACATCAATGTACTGAATATCCTACAGAGATTCACAATCTCATTTACATGTTGATTCAACCTGGACTGACATTTGTGATAATGACCTGAAGACCTTTATACTCTTTACAAAACTCCCCAATAAAAGACTGGCAGTTGTTTGTTTCGAAGGCTGTACTTTACTGTGTTTTAACTATTGCTGTACATTATTGCTTTCTAAATCACTTGAGGGAATATATGTTGGACATGCCATGGTTCTTTATCAAAAGCTGAAAGAAAAAAATGTTCATTAAAATTATCTTAAACATTGTAAAGATGGATCTGTAATATCATTTACTACCATCACTATTGTAATATTCTTAAAAATTATTTACAGGCTCTGTAACTACTTAAATCTCTTTGAAAAGAGGTAATTCCTTTGTCACCTTTTAATTTGGTATACTGTGGGGAAGTACCACAATGGTCATGAAGCTAATTGCTTAAAATAGCCATACATAAAAACAGTTCTTTATACCTAATGTACTCTGACTTTTGAAAGATTTTCTATAATGTGATTTTAGTACTAATTACATAGGTCAATAAAGATGCTGGGCTTGCATTTTTGGATACAATTAGTGCAGCAGTGCTAAAAAGCTAGGGAAAATAGCAAAATTCTGTTTCTAACATAGGCAATTTAAGTGATTAAAAATAAGCCTTAATTAGAGCATCAATATAGTGTTACTGCTCAGGTCTTAGCAGAGAAATAGGAAACAGAGACATAGAATTGTTGAACCATCTAGATCATATTACTAAAATTTTTTGCCTATAGCTCTTCATTTGAATTTATATCTTTAGGGAGTAAAATCCTCAATTAAAGATAAAATAGAATATGCTAGCAGCAATAACATATAAAGCATAAATAGAAAACTTAGACACTCTGTTAAACTCAAAGTTAAGAATTCACTGCAAAGGATTTTGGAGACATCAAATGCTATCAGAACACTCTACACTGAAAGTCAATACCAACTTGCATAAGGGTGTCATTGGTACTGCAAGACATGTCCTTTTGAAGTTGTACTGGCATTTTATACTACAACTTAAGAATATCAAACAGTATTATAACCAGAACATGTGTTATCAAAAAGTTCACATTCTGTTTCTGCCTGAGCACTGAATGTTCCTAGCTAAATGCTGCAACCCTTGAATGCACCACTTCCTTGGGAATTGACAGTTATTAAAAGCCTATTCTTTGGTTCTATTGAATTTTTGACCAATTGGAACATCCTCTATTATTATATCCTCCCATTTCCTCAACAACCATTTTTGTTTATTGTTAATACAGCTACTCGAGGTTTCTCTTGATTGGTGTTTGCATAGAACAATTTTTCATCTTTTTACTTTTAATCTATCTGGGTCTTTATATTGAACCTGGATTTCTAATGTCACAAAGGACACTAGCTTAGCAAAACAGACATTGGTCTTAGTCCTAGAGTAGGGTCCTACTGTTGAAACAACTCCTATGCAAGACAAACAAGATGGGGAAACAGGGACTTTAACTTTCAGAGTTTTCTACTGCTACTCTGTCAGGGAGGAGAAAGCAAGAGAGGAAAAATTCCTTTATTTCTCTTCTTAAAAAAGATTTGAGTTTCTAGCGTCTTAATGTAGGAATCTGTATGTGCTTTTTGATGGAACCATTATTAGACTCATAAACTGATTTTTCTACATAAAATTCTATAACCTTATCTTTTAATAAAAAAAATTTAACTCATCAGTTTCTGATTTCAGTTGGAGTTTTTTAATCTATTTACCCTTACAATATTAAGGCAATCGGAGAAGGCAATGGCACCCCACTCCAGTACTCTTGCCTGAAAAATCCCATGGACAGAGGAGCCTGGTAGGCTGCAGTCCATGGGGTCGCTGAGGGTCGGACACGACTGAGTGACTTCACTTTCACTTTTCACTTTCATGCATTGGAGAAGGAAATGGCAACCCACTCCAGTGTTCTTGCCTGGAGAATCCCAGGGACGAGGGAGCCTGGTGGGCTGCCGTCTATGGGGTCGCACAGAGTCGGACACGACTGAAGTGACAGCGGCAGCATATTAAGGCAATAATGTTTGCCTAGCATTTTGTTATATATATTTTTTATTCCATATGTTTTTGTTCCTTTTTTCCCTTTGAACCAGTCATGTATTATCTAATATTCCATTTTTCTTCTTTTACATTAAATGTATTTAATGTTTTAGATATTTATATTCACTTTATTTGTACATATTTGTTTATTGATCACATCATAGATTAGAATTTTATCCTGAATTTGTCACAGTCTACCTTGACTTGACATTATTATACTTCTTCAACTATAATATAATATAAGCATTTAAAAAAAATACTCTTCCATTTTATGCTATTCTTTTTCTTTGTTCTTGTCATCTACTTCTTCATATTTTATATTATTTGTTATCATTTTTCTTCTATAGAGTCAATTTCTTTTTAAAGAAATATTTAAAATGAAATTTATATTTAATCACATATTTCCCATTTACAGTGATTTTTTTTCCTTTATGTAGTTCCAAGTGTCTGTTTATATTCTTAAATTCCCTTCAGCTTAAAAACTTTTCATTAACATTTTTGATAGTGTAAATCTGCCATTGATTAATTTTATTCACCTTTTTATAGTTAAAATGTCTTTATTTTATCATTTTTTAAAGAGACTTACTGCATTCAAAAATCAGATTGAAAGTTATTTTTTTCCTTTCTTCATCATTTCTGAGATGCAAAGAAGTTCAGTATCCACTACTCTATCATATCTACATTTTTGATACAGATTTCAAGAATTATCTCCTAAGTGACCTCTCTGAATGTTCTCTGTGACATTTCAGGACATACTAATCCTTATGAGAATTGGAATATTTCAAAATGCAGATTAAAAGATGTCATTCTCATATTTAGGCTCATTCAGTAGCATACTATGACCTTCAATATAAAATTCAAATACTTTATTATTCCACTTTTCTCATGTTTTCACAAAGCATATATTCAAATGACATTAGTCAATCAAAAAACAAAACTTGCTAGTCCAATTAAGGGGTATAAAGCAATAAAACAAAGGATTGAGGAGCCATTTCTACACTTTCTCAGGAGAACCTAAGGTAGATAGAATGATCAGCCCAGGTATTCCTTATGAGATGAATCTTTGCTGAAAATAAATAAGTAAATAGCCAGGAGAGATACAGGAAAAGAGCACACCAGAAGGGCTCAAAAGGACACAGTTGGAAAAGAGAATTTCAAAATGGGGCGGGGGGGAATTATACACTAAACTTAAGTAATGGAAAGGCAAATTGAGAGGAAGGCATTGATCTTAAAACTGTCTTGTTCCTGACTTCCTGGTGGTGCAGTGGATAAGAATCCACTGCCAATGCAAGAGACATGAGTTTGATCCTTGGTCTGGGAAGAGTCCACATGCCATGGATCAGCTGAGCCAAGGTGCTGCCTGAAACCCACTTGCCTAAAGCATGGGCTTGCAACAAGAGAACTACAAGCCACTACAGTGAGAAGCCTGAACACCACAATGAAGGGTAGCCCCGGCTCACTGCGACTTGAGAAAGTTCTCAAAAAAAAAAAAAAAAAAAAAAAAAAAAACACAGTGCAGCTGAAAATAAATAAATAAGAACAAAAATTTTAAACTATCTGGCTTTGTAATTGGTTAGACTTTTGAGCTGTTAAGGCCATAAATAAATCTAGAGAGTTCCTGTAGCATGGTTAAGTAGGTAAACAGTAGAGCCAATCAAAAATGAGAAAACAATAAAATGGCATTTTTAGAAGTTTAATAAGATTAACTTTTATTATGTTTTCCAAGTCTTGAGGGGACTGTCATACAGCATTTGAAAAATCTAAGAAAAATATATATATATATATATATATATATATGTACAAAGATTTGAGCAACAGATACAATTTAGACAGTGCACAAGCATGTAGAGATGCAGATTTTTCAAAGTTGAATACATTAAGAAGAGAAAGGGTCTAAGAGCTGAATCATGAAAAATTTACACCATTATTTACTTGGATGTTGGAGTACAAAGAGTCAGGCTCCTCTGTCCGTGGATTCTCTGGGCAAGTGTACTGAAATGTGTACCCCTTCCCTTCTCCAGGGGATTTCCCCAACCCAGGGATCGAACCCAGGTTTCCTGCATTGCAGGCAAATTCTTTGCCATCTGAGCCACCAGAGAAGCCCCCACAGAGAAGGACTCACAATTGAATAACTGCTATAGGCTAAATGTGTTCTCTGAAAATACATGCTAAATCTTAATGCCTAATGTGTTTGGAATTTGGTTCTTTGAGAGGTGATTAGATTATGAGGGTGGAGCCCTCAGGAATGGGATTAATACTCTTATAAAAACCTACAAGGACCTATTGTATAGCACAGAAAACTCTGCTCAATATTATGTAACAACCTAACTTGGAAAATAATTTGAAAAAGAATCAGTTCAGTTCAGTTCAGTCACTCAGTTGTGTACGTGGCTTCCCTGACTCGGCTCTTTTCTCCTTTCCTAGTCACTGAAACCTACCCCATGCAAGATTAGGATACTGTCACTGACTTGATCCTGAGGAAGTGCTGGTCCCTAGAATATCAAAAAGGAAAAAATCAGAGGAGGAGAAACTTCTTTTTCTTTATCAGTATCAATGACTTTCTCACATCTCAATGTGAGATTCTGTATCACAGTAGAAGTAACATTAGGAATCGAACCTATACCCCATACTAACTGAGGAAACCAGAATTGAAAGAGACACGTATACCTCAATGTTCATCGCAGCACTGTTTATAATAGCCAGGACACGGAAGCAACCTAGATGTCCATCAGCAGATGAATGGATAAGAAAGCTGTGGTACATATACACAATGGAGTATTACTCAGCCATTAAAAAGAATACATTTGAATCAGTTGTAATGAGATGGATGAAACTGGAGCCTATTATATAGAGTGAAGTAAGCCAGAAAGAAAAACACCAATACAGTATACTAACACATATGTATGGAATTTAGAAAGATTGTAACAATAACCCTGTATGCAAGACAGCAAAAGAGACACTGATGTATAGAACAATCTTTTGGACTCTGTGGGAGAGGGAGAGGTTGGGGTGATTTGGGAGAATGTCATTGAAACATGTATAATATCATATATGAAACGAGTCGCCAGCCCAGGTTCGATGTACGATACTGGATGCATGGGGCTGGTGCACTGGGATGACCCAGAGGGATGGTACAGGGAGCAAGGAGGGAGGAGGGTTCAGGATGGGGAACACGTGTATACCTGTGGCAGATTCATGTTGATATATGGCAAAACCAATATAATATTGTAAAGTTAAAAAAAAAAAAAAAGAAACAGAGTGGTTGCCAGGGGTAGTGGGTGGAGCATAATAAGGATCCTGAGAGGTCATAGAATTGAATGTAAAATATGGTGACTGTATGGCATAATAGAAAATTTCTAAGAGAATGGAAGTTAAATGTTCTCCCAAAAAAATAAATAAATAAGTAAATATGTAAGGTAATAGGATTTGAAAATTAAGCAGATGGGGAAAATGCCTTCACTATGTAAACATATTTCAAATCACTGCAATGTATACATTAAATGCCTTACAATTTAAAATATCAATTATACCTCAATAAAGCTGAAGAAAAAAGAAAAAAAATTCAAATATCAGCACAATACACAATAGAGATAATTATTTTTACATGTTCAAAAGCCATAAGATATTCTCACTGTACTAATATTTTAAAGATGGGTTTTTATGTGTGTATGGTGGTTTCAGTTCAGTTCAGTTGCTCATGAAATACAGCATGCCTTTTTGACACCATGAACTGTAGCACGCTAGGCCTCCCTGTCCATCACCAACTGCCAGAGTCTTCCCAAGCTCATGTCCATTGAGTCGGTGATGCCATCCAACCATCTCATCCTCTCTCATCCCCTTCTCCTCCTGCCCTCAATCTTTCCAAGCATCAGGGTCTTTTCAAATGAGTCAGCTCTTCACATCAGGTGGCCAAAGTACTGAAGTTTCAGCTTCAAGATCAGTCCTTCCAATGAACACCCAGGATTGATCTCCTTTAGGATGGACTGGTTGGATATCCTTGCAGTCCAAGGGACTCCCAAGAGTCTTCTCCAACACCACAGTTCAAAAGCATCAATTCTTTGGTGCTTAGCTTTCTTTATAGTCCAACTCTCACATCCATAAATGACTACTGGAAAGACGATAGCCTAGACTAGACGGACCTTTGTTGACAAAGTAATGTCTCTGCTTTTTAATATGCTGTTTAGGTTTGTCATAACTTTCCTTCCAAGGAGCAAGTGTCTTAATTTCATGGCTACAATCACCATCTGCAGTGATTTTGGAGCCCCCCAAAATAAAGTCAGCCACTGATTCCACAATTTCCCCATCTATTTGCCATGAAGTAATGGGACTGGATGCCATGGTCTCAGTTTTCTGAATGTTGAGCTTTAAGCCAACTTTTTCACTCTCCTCTTTCACTTTCATCAAGGGGCTCTTTAGCTCTTCTTCACTTTCTGCCATAAGGGTAGTGTCATCTGCATAGCTGTGGTTATAGATATTTCTCCCAGCAGTCTTGATTCCAGCTTATGCTTCTTCCAGCCCAGTGTTTCTCATGATGTACTTTGCATATAAGTTAAATAAGTAGGGTGACAATATTCAGCCTTGACGTACTCCTTTTCCTTTTTGGAAACAGTCTGTTGTTCCATGTCCCGTTCTAACTGTTTCTTCCTGACCTGCATACAGGTTTCTCAAGAAGCAGGTCAGGTGGTCTGGTATTCCCATCTCTTTCAGGATTTTCCACAGTTTATTGTGATCCACACAGTCAAAGGCTTTGGAATAGTCAATAAAGCAGAAGTGGATATTTTTTGGAGTTCTGTTGCTGTTTTGATGATCCAGTGGATGTTGACAATTTGATCTCTGTTTTCCCTTCCTGTTGTAAATCTAGCTTGAACATCCGGAAGCTCATGGTTTACGTATTGCTGAAGCCTGGCTTGGAGAATTTTGAGCATTGATTTACTAGCGTGTGAGATGAGTGCAATTGTGTGGTAGTTGGAGTGTTCTTGCTCATTGCCTTTCTTTGGGATTGGAATGAAAACTGACCTTTTCCAGTCCTGTGGCCACTGCTGAGTTTTGCAAATTTGCTGGCCTGTTGAGTGCAGCACTTTCACAGCATCATCTTTCAGGATTTGAAATAGCTCAACTGGAATTCCATCACCTCCACTAGCTTTGTTCATAGTGTTACTTCCTAAGGCCCACTTGACTTCACATTCCAGGATGTCTGGCTCTAGGTGACTGTGAGTGACCACACCATCATGATTATCTGAGTCGTAAAGATCTTTTTTGTACAGTCCTTCTATGTATTCTTGCCACCTCTTCTTAATATCTTCTGCTTCTGTTAGGTCCCTACTATTTCTGTCCTTTATTGAGCCCATCTTTGCATGGAATGTTCTCTTGATATCTCTAAGTTTCTTGAAGTGATCTCCAGTCATTCCCATTCTATTGTTTTCATCTATTTCTTTGCATTGCTCGCTGAGGAAGGCTTTCTTATCTCTCGTTGCTATTCTTTGGAACTCTGCATTCAAATGTATTTATCTTTCTTTTTCTCCTTTGCTTTTCACTTCTTCTTTTTTCACAGCTATTTTTAAGGCCTCCTCAGACAACCATTTTGCTTTTTTGCATTTCTTTTTCTTGAGGATGGTCTTGATTCCTGTCTGCTGTACAGTGTCATGAACCTCCATCCATAGTTCATCAGGCACTCTATCTATCAGATCTAGGCCCTTAAATCTATTTCTCACTTCCACTATATAGTCATAAGGGATTTGATTTAGGTCATACCTGAATAGTCTAGTGGTTTTCCCCACTTTCTTCAATTTAAGTCTGAGTATGGTGGTTTAGTTCCTAAGTTGTGTCCGACTCTTGCAACCCCATGGACTGCAGCCCACCAGGCTTTTCTGTCCATGGGATTTCCCAGGCAAGAATACTGGAGTGGGTTGCCACTTACTTCTCCAGGGGATCTTCCTGACCCAGGGATCAAACCCATGTCTCCTGCATTGCAGGCAGATTCTTTACCAACTGAGCCATTGAGGAAGCTGTGTATAATAACATATAAATTTATATTCCCTGATTCATTTACATATACATAAATATACACACTACATAAATTATTTACTATTGTATATAAGTATATACACACATGCAAATGTCTGTATATACATGTATAAAATATAAACAATTTCATATACATTTACACATATGCATATATACTTGGCTTATCTATTATTTATTATCTTACAGTTGTAGAGGTCAGTAGTCTAAAATGAGTAAGCAGTGTGATATCCTTTCTAGACCCACTGGAGAGACTCTATTATATTTATTTCCTTTTCTAGCTTCTCAAGGCTACATGTATTCCTTTGCTTGTGGCCTCACATCATTCTGACTTCTAGTTTCTTCATCACATCTCTGATTCTCATGTTTACTTCCTATAAGGACACTTGTGAATATATTAGCCTCAGCCAGATAATTCAGAATAACCTTCTCATCTCATGATCATTAATGTAATAACATTTTCAAAGTATCTTTTGCTACATATCATACACTTAGGTTTCAGGTGTTAGGATGTGGAATTTTTGATGGAGGTGCATTTTGTTTTGGCTTACCACCCAGATTCAGTAGTAAATAATATTAAAAGTTGTATACTTGTGTATATATTTTCAGCACTTTTTAGTTATTTTTGTCTAATCCATTTGAGTTATTATATTAGTCATCAAGCCAGACCCTTACATATATCTGAAGATATTAAGAAATGCCATATAAAAGCAATCTTCAAATACATTTTATTGTTTAAAAAGCCCATTTTTTCTTTTTCTCTATGACTATTTGATTGTTTATTTTCAAAATTCATTATGTTAATATTGATAAAGCCCTTCGAATGTACTATTTCATTATCTGAATAGACTCATTTTCTTCTAGGTGGTGTGTAAAGCCTCATTGCACAGTAATAGGAATTTAAGCAGAACTCCTCAATTAAACCTCCAGGATCCCAGGAATGTTCTTATCTTAACTTTCAGATGTTATTATCTGCATATGTGCTGATTGGCTCAAGATTATTTTAAAGGTGAAAAGATATTCATTATGAAACCACAGGTTAAGAGGACAGCCATCAGCATGCTACTAAAATAATTTGAAGTGATTTTTACATCTATGTGAATCACCTTTAATGATATAATATACCAAAGTAGCTTGGTCTTCAGGCCTTTATTAGAAACTTTCTTTTCCCTGAAATTATTTTTTTTTTTTTACTTTCTATGACTTTGTCCTTTATATTTTGCAAAGGTTAGGCCACTCTTTGGCTCAATAATGAAATTTCACATATTTAGCACCACAGTACCTTCTTCCGAGTATTTGTTTTTGACTGACTAAGTCTGATATATGAACATAATTCCATACTAAGCTGAAAGTCAAATTCTGGGCATCTTAGTTAACCAGTTCAAACCTGGAAATATGGACAAAAAAGCACAATAAAAGGCAAGGATTAAATATCTTTTAGAAAGAAGAAATAAAATGTCAGAGATGATACAATGTTTCATCAGAAAGAAAGAAAAAAAAAAAAAAAACATTTATAGGATCAATTTTTTCCCAAATGCAATGTTTTGCTTTTTCTTTTACCAGAAGTATATAAGCATTAAGTTCATGTTCAAATATTAACAGGTGTTTGAAAAGAAGACAATAATATTCTAAGATGTTATGAATCCTACTTATTATGATTCATAAAGAAAATATGTAGTAAACATGCTCAAATGATATGTCATTAGAATTTAGAATATCTGTCTGTGATGTGTGTGTGTGCTCAGTCTCTTAGGCCTGTCTGACTAATTGTGACCCCATGAACTGTAGCCTGCCAGGCTCCTCTGTTCATGGAATTTTCCAGATGTGAGTACTGGAGTGGCTTGCCATTTCCTACTCTAGGGGATCTTACCAACATAGGGATAGAACCCAGGTTCTCTGGCATCTCCTGCATTGGCAGGTGGATTCTTTCCTACTGTACCACCTGGGAAGCCTGATGATAACTTTCCAGCCTCTGTTACGCCACAGACTACTGTTTGACTATACAAATGGCAGTGAATTATCCTTCTACCAGACTGTGAAGTTTTTGAAGGGAGGAACCTTTTGAAGGGAGGTATAACTTTTTTTTATCTACAGTGTATAACAAATATCTAGTATAAATTTGATAACTTAAAATATTAAATGAATAAATAAAAGTTATGAACTATTGATATTATACCAAGAAAAGAGAGATACATATAATACATTTTAGAAAATAATATAGTAATTATTTTTTCTAGTTCTGATGGTTAAAGAAATTTTGTCTTCTAAAAATATATACATTTATCTTCTATTACTGGAAAGGGTAATTAAGGCCATGGTTTCTCTCCATTTTAGATATAAACATTTATCTGGAATATGTGTTTCCAAACCTGGATTTTCACAAGGGATGCTTACTGCAGAGATTCAAATACAGCAGGTATGTGACTGATCCACACATACCAATTGTTTTAATTTTCACAGGTGATTCTGGTGAGGCTGTTTCAGACTTAAGTTACATTTGTTTCTATACAGTTTTTTCTATAAACTGAAAATGAATCATTTTTACCAGATCCACGTTATTTGTAAGAGGTGTTTACAACCTGTATTAAGGAGCCACATCCATAACTGAGTAGTCTTTACATTAAAGTATCTTTATATGAATAATTGGGGAAATTCTATTTCTTGCTTACATCTTTTTTAGTGAAATTATCCTTGAAATTCAAACTATTGACAAGCTGTTATTTTGTGTTAACCATGATACCAATAGAAAATTGTACCAGGTTAAAGAATAATGGATGAAGTCTGCCAGAATCCATAATTTCTCATCACTTTCACAAACATTATTTATATTGAATACTTAATTCAATATATTGAATATTTAATTTGAAGCAAGTGTTATATTCTTCCCTCAGTTCAGTTGCTCAGTCGTATCCGACTCCGTGACCCCATGAACCGCAGCACACCAGGCCTCCCTGTCCATCACAAACTCCCAGAGTTCACTGAGACTCACGTCCATCGAGTCAGTGATGCCATCCAGCTATCTCATCCTCTGTCGTCCCCTTCTCCTCCTGCCCCCAGTCCCTCCCAGCATCAGAGTCTTTTCCAATGAGTCAGCTCTTCGCATGAGGTGGCCAAAATACTGGAGTTTCAGCTTCAGCATCATTCCTTCCAAAGAAATCCCAGGGCTGATCTCCTTCAGAATGGACTGGTTGGATCTCCTTGCAGTCCAAGGGACTCTCAATAGTCTTCTCCAACACCACAGTTCAAAAGCATCAATTCTTCTGCACTCAGCTTTCTTCTCAGTCCAACTCTCACATCCATACATGACCACTGGAAAAACTATAGCCTTGACTAGCCAGACCTTTGTTGGCAAAGTAATGTCTCTGCTTTTCAATATGCTATCTAGGTTGGTCATAACTTTTCTTCCAAGGAGTAAGTGTCTTTTAATTTCCCTAGTATCACACTAAAGAAAATTATTCATACACAGAATTTCACATACAAATAGTGTAGTGACAATAGGTTTGTTTATTCTACACACTCTTAGAGTATACTTAATGTTAGTGAATTCCTATAAAGTAGAAGAATGAATAGATTATTAAGAAAGTGGGCAACAGAGGATGAAATTGTTGGATAGCATCATCAACTCAATGGACATGAGTTTGAGCAACCACCAGGAGATAGTGAAGGACAGGAAAGCTTAGTGTGCTGCAGTCCATGTGGTCACAAAGAGTCAGACACAACTGAATGACTAAACAGCAAATTTCAGTTGATACAGAAAAAGCATTTAATAAAATTGAACACAAGTGTAATTCCACTGCAGATTTTGCTTGTAAAAGTCCTCTCTGGAATATTTTTATGTTATTCACAAAAGAATCAATGTCATGGTCATTTCTTAAATCCCTAAAATTAAGCAGGAGTTTATAAAAGCTGACACTTTATTTTTCTTCTCTTTACCTATCATTTCAGTACCAAACTCAACTATTTTTTCTTTGATATGATTTTTGTCTCTATTTCTTTTTCTTAGCTTGCAGTCACCATACATTTCAGTGTTTATTGCTTTACAATTTTATTACTGTAACAAATTTCTAAATGTTCCTAAGTTGGTCCTCTCTACATCACACTCTACACTTCTTTTGTCTCTTAGTTCTTCTATAAACATTGTGCCTATTTAATCACATTCTTCATTGCTTAAACATTTAACATTTATTATTGTGTGCCTAGGACTATGTACAGAGAACTTGACATGCCCAGTGCCTTCATTCAAGGAGCCTATACCCGAGTAAGATGGTAGGTGTTGCAAGAGGGCATCAGAGGGCAAACACACTGAAACTATACTCACAGAAAACTAGTCAATCTAATCACACTAGGACCACAGACTTGTCTAACTCAGTGAAACTAAGCCATGCCCGTGGGGCAACCCAAGATGGGCGGGTCATGGTGGAGAGATCTGACAGAATGTGGTCCACTGGAGAAGGGAAAGGCAAACCACTTCAGTATTCTTGCCTTGAGAACCCCATGAACAGTAGGAAAAGGCAAAATGATAGGATACTGAAAGAGAAACTCCCCACGTCAGTAGGTGCCCAATATGCTACTGGAGATCAGTGGAGAAATAACTCCAGAAAGAATGAAGGGATGGCGACAAAGCAAAAATAATACCCAGCTGTGGATGTGACTGGTGATAGAAGCAAGGTCTGATGCTGTAAAGAGCAATATTGCATGGGAACCTGGAATGTCAGGTCCATGAATCAAGGCAAATTGGAAGTGGTCAAATAAGAGATGGCAAGAGTGAATGTCGACATTCTAGGAATCAGCAAACTGAAATTGACTGGAATGGGTGAATTTAACTCAGATGACCATTATATCTAATACTGCGGGCAGGAATCCCTCAGAAGAAATGGAGTAGCCATCATGGTCAACAAAAGAGTCTGAAATGCAGTACTTGGATGTAATCTCAAAAACGACAGAATGATCTCTGTTCGTTTCCAAGGCAAACCATTCAATATCACAGTAATCCAAGTCTATGCCCCAACCAGTAATGCTGAAGAAGCTGAAGTTGAATGGTTCTATGAAGACCTACAAGACCTTTTAGAACTAACGCCCGAAAAGATGTTCTTTTCATTATAGAGGAATGGAATACAAAACTAGGAAGTCAAGAAACACCTGCAGTAACAGGCAAATTTGGCCTTGGAATACGGAATGAAGCAGGGCAAAGACCAGTTGCCAAGAGAAACACTGGTCATAACAAACACCTTCTTCCAACAACACAAGAGAAGACGCTATACATGGACATCACCGGATGGTCAACACTGAAATCAGATTGATTATATTCTTTGCAGCCAAAGATAGAGAAGCTCTATACAGTCAGCAAAAACAAGACCAGGGGCTGACTGTGGCTCAGACCATGAACTCCTTATTGCCAAATTCAGATTTAAATTGAAGAAAGTAGGGAAAACCACTAGACCATTCAGGTATGACCTAAATCAAATCCCTTATGATTATACAGTGGAAGTGAGAAATAGATATAAGGGCCTAGATCTGATAGATAGAGTGCCTGATGAACTATGGAATGAGGTTCATGACATTGTACAGAAGACAAGGATCAAGACCATTCCCATGGAAAAGAAATGCAAAGTGGCTGTCTGGGGGAGGCCTTACAAATAGCTGTGAAAAGAAGAGAAGTGAAAAGCAAAAGGGAAAAGGAAAGATATGAACATCTGAATGCAGAGTTCCAAAGAATAGCAAGAAGAGAAAAGAAAGCCTTCTTCAGCAATCAATGCAAAGAAATAGAAGAAAACAACAGAATGGGAAAGACTAGGGATCTCTTCAAGAAAATCAGAGATACCAAAGGAACATTTCATGCAAAGATGGGCTTGATAAAGGACAAAAATGGTATGAACCTAACAGAAGCAGAAAATATTAAGAAGAGATGGCAAGAATACGCAGAACTGTACAAAAAAGATCTTCATGACCCAGATAATCACGATGGTGTATCACTCACCTAGGGTCAGACATCCTGGAATGTGAAGTCAAGTGGGCCTTAGAAAGCGTCACTATGAACAAAGCTAGTGGAGGTGATGGAATTCCAGTTGAGCTATTACAAATCCTGAAAGATGATGCTGTGAAAGTGCTGCACTCAATATGCCAGCAAATTTGGAAAACTCAGCAGTGGCCACAGGACTGGAAAAGGTCAGTTTTCTTTCCAATCCCAAAGAAAGGCAATGCCAAAGAATGCTTAAACTACTGCACAGTTGCACTCATCTCACACGCTAGTAAAGTCATGCTCAAAATTCTCCAAGCCAGGCTTCAGCAATATGTGAACTGTGAATTTCCTGATGTTCAAACTGGTTTTAGAAAATGCAGAGGAACCAGAGGTCAAATTGCCAACATCCCCTGGATCATGGAAAAAGCAAGAGAGTTCCAGAAAAGCATCTATTTCTGCTTTATTGACTATGCCAAAGCCTTTGACTGTGTGGATCACAATAAACTGTGGAAAATTCTGAAAGAGATGGGAATACCAGGCCATCTGATCTGCCTCTTGAGTAATTTGTATGCATGTCAGGAAGCAACAGTTAGAACTGGACATGGAACAACAGACTGGTTCCAAATAGGAAAAGGAGCACATCAAGGCTGTATATTGTCACCCTGTTTATTTAACTTATATGCAGTGTACATCATGAGAAACACTCAACTGGAAGAAACATAAGCTGGAATCAAGATTGCCGGGAGAAATATCAATAATCTCAGATATGCAGATGACACCACCCTTACGGCAGAAAGTGAAGAGGAACTAAAAAGCCTCTTGATGAAGGTGAAAGTGGAGAGTGAAATAGTTGGTTTAAAGCTCAACATTCAGAAAACGAAGAATGGCATCTGGTCCCATGACTTCATGGGAAATAGATAGGGAAACAGTGGAAACAGTGTCAGACTTTATTTTTCTGGGCTCCAAAATCACTACAGATGGTGGCTGCAGTCATGAAATTAAAAGACGCTTACTCCTTGAAAAGAAAGTTATGACCAACCTAGATAGCATATTCAAAAGCAGAGACATTACTTTGCCAACAAAGGTTCATCTAGTCAAGGCTATTGTTTTTCCTGTGGTCGTGTATGGATGTGAGAGTTGGACTGTGAAAAAGGCTGAGCGCCGAAGAATTGATGCTGTGGTGTTGGAGGAGACTCTTGAGAGTCCCTTGGACTGCAAGGAGATCCAATCAGTCCATTCTGAAGGAGATCAGCCCTGAGATTTCTTTGGAAGGAATTATGCTGAAGCTGAAACTCCAGTAGTTTGGCCACCTGATGCAAAGAGTTGACTCATTGGAAAAGACTCTGATGCTGGGAAGGATTGGGGGCAATAGGAGAAGGGGACAACAGAGGATGAGATGGATGGATGGCATCACTGACTCGATGGACGTGAGTCTGAGTGAACTCCGGGAGTTGGTGATGGACAGGGAGGCCTGGCGTGCTGCGATTCATAGGGTCACAAAGAGTCGGACACGACTGAGCAACTGATCTGATCTGATCTGATCTGATCTTTTCAAATAGAAGCCAGGTAATTAAGTAGTCACAGTAAAATATTATGCCTATTTTGAAAGTTAGCGTCTTCAAAATATTCTCACCATGAATAGTAAGTAACTTTTACATTGAAATTTGGAAGCCATTCCTATGCAGTCACATCATAAATATATGGATCCAGCCCTTTGATTAATTCGATTCTCTCATGGTACTGCAAGTATTGTGTTGGTCCTGTCTTTTTGCCTTCTCATTTGTCACCACACTCCCTTGGAATGTACTCTTGACTGTGGTCCACTTTTCTGAAGATAAATCCTTTCTAGACCATTTCTTTCATTGTTCTTCTATTTCCCCAGATCTTGCAGGTGGATTCTTTACCAACTGAGCTACCAGGGAAGCCCCTATAGCCGCTGTAGTTATGTCTTATATTATTCAGCTGTCACTTCATGAATAGTGGTGCCTAAGAAAAACATACATTCTATTTGGGAAAATTCTTCATTCTGTGCCATTTACCTAAGATAAAATCTGGAATTTAAACATTCATTAAAATTAAATTCATAACCCCACACATTCTGAAATATCTTTTTTAAAATAAAAAGTGTAAATTTATAGTTATTAATGATTGCTCACTGATCTCTAAGAAAAATTTTACTAAATTTTGCCTTTTGATATTTCATTCAATCATATTCAGCTGTGTCTTAGGTTTTGAGTGATGACTATGTTGTAATGAATTATTTCTTTACACATTCATTATAAAGTATTCTTTGGTATAATATAAACTTATAATAATGCATATATATGGAATTTAGAAAGATAGTAACAATAACCCTGTGTACAAAACAGCAAAAGAGACACTGATGTATGGAACAGTCTTATGAACTCTATGGGAGAGGGAGAGGGTGGGAAGATTTGGGAGAATGGCATTGAAACATGTAAAATATCATGTATGAAACGAGATGCCAGTCCAGGTTCGATGCATGATACTGGATGCTTGGGGCTAGTGCACTGGGACGACCCAGAGGGATGGTATGGGGAGGGAGGAGGGAGGGGGGTTCAGGATGGGGAACACACGTATACCTGTGGTGGATTCATTTTGATATTTGGCAAAACTAATACAATTATGTAAAGTTTAAAAATAAAATAAAATTTTAAAAAATTGATGCTTTCAACCATTTTCTGTAGCACTCTACTTCATTGCTTGCCTTGCCTCTTTATTTTAATTTTTTCTTTTTCTTCTCAGAATTAATTTGAACTCAGTTACACCTAATGTATTTATTTCAGCAACTATCTATTTGTAATAGGTTTAATATACTTTCTTATTTTGGGGTAATATCTTTCTCCATTTAACATTTCAATTCATACAGAAGAAAACAATTTTCTAAAAATATATAATACCTCATATTGTTTAACAAAATTATTTCACTAAAGCTCAGTAGCTATCTTTATAAGCAGTGAGTAGTTAAATATATTCTATAGTTAAAAATATTTCCAGTCATTTTTTGTCAGCATAGCAATTGCCTACTGTTGAGCTTGCCACCTGCTATGCTAGAGCACACAATGGTTAATGAATTATGAGGATGCCTTGTCTCAGTGAGAGGGCAGACTTCAGTGTGTTGAATATTGTCCTCCAAAATTCATTTCTACTACTTGAAACCTCAGAATGTGATTCAATTTAAAATAAAGCCTTTGTATTATCATAATATGTAATTAATATAAAGATCAAGATAATAAAATTCTGATTTAGTATGAATCCTAAATGCAATGAAAATGTCCTTTTAGGAGATAAAAAAGGACACATCAAGACACACATTAATAACATAGAGGGGAAAAAAGAAAACAATGGGAAATTGGAGGCAGAGAATGTAGAGGTACATCTACCAGCCGAGGAACCTCAAGGATGGCCACAGGAAAGAAAAAAGTACAGTAACCAGTTTCTTTCTTAGATACTCCAGAAGGAACCAACCTGAGGACATTTTGATTTCAGACTTCTGGTCTCCTGAATTGTGATAGAATTAAATCTTCATGTTTTAAGACATTCTGCTTGTGGTTATTCATTATAGATGCTCTAAGAAACTAATACAGATGCCTAGTGAGGTTTATGGACACAAATTCAATGTGAAGGAAAACAAAGTATTGTTAAGTATGGAGAAAAAGCATCAGATATAACATCAATAGTAGTAATAGTAAATAATACTTGTTAATGCCTTATGTGTGTGTATGCTTAGTTGTTCAGTCATGTCAGACTCTTTGTGACCCCATGGACTGTAGCCTGCCAGGCTCCTCTGTCCATGGGGATTCTCCAGGCAAGAATACTGGAGTGGGTTGTTATGCCCTCCTCCAGGGGTCTTCCCAACCTAGGGATCAAACCCAGGTCTCCTGCATTGAAGATGGATTCTTCACTGTCCGAGCCACCAGGGAAGCCCATTAATGCCTTAGTAGTAAGGTCATTTACTTTTCCTCTAAACCCTCACATATTCAGAGCCTAGAGATGGAGTACATACAGCTCCCCATTGCTTTTCCAAAGTGTTTTCTCCTCCATCTTAATATTACCACACCTTGTCATCTGCAATGTCTCATTATTGTTGTCTTCTACACCTATCTTAAGAGGTTCCCTGGTGGTAAAGAATCTGCCTGCAATGCAGAAGATGTGTGTTAGATTCCTGGGTCAGGAAGATTCCCTTGGAGAAGGGAATGGCTACCCATTCCAGTATTCTTGCCTGGAAAATCCCATGTGCACAGGAGACTGGCAGGCTTCAGTCCATGGGGTTGCAAGAGAGTTGGGCATGACTCAGTGACTAAACAACAACATGAATCTTAATTTTGTACCTTATTCTCAGATAATTCTCACAATTTTTCCCTTTCTTCTTTCTACATTCACATCCTTCACCATTTTTGGTGGCTTTAGCATCTCTACTGGGTGGTCAGACACTCATTTCTAATTTAATTTTCTTAATCATATCACAGTTATCCTCTATTATGATTATATTCTTGATGGTCAAATCATTGCCAATGGCTTCCCTGGTGGACAGATGATAAAGAATCTGCCTGCAATGTGGGAGACCTGGGTTCGATCCCTGGGTTGTGAAGATCCCCTGGAGAAGGTGATGGCTACTCACCTCAGTATCCTGCCCTGGGGAATTCCATGGACAGAGAAGACTGGTAGGCTACAGTCCATGCAGTCACAAAGAGTTGGACATGACTGAGCAACTTTCAGTTTCATTGTCAAATAGTAGCACTATAAAATTCTAATTTTCTGATACTTTAATCTCCTAATTAGTCATATACACAAATACTATTGTTAGGTAAGAAATTAGGCATGATCAGGCATTCAATTAATGCTTTGAATTGGGTGGCATTCCTTCGCATGAAATGCTTTTTTCTTGATATCTACAAATTTCCTGTGAAAGATCTTAATTCTGTTTTCATTTCTATCTATATGCAGAGTCCACTTACACCCAAAATACAACATCTAACCAGTGTCTTTCTCGAGTGCTAGATATTATTTAACTTGTGTTAAAAACAGTGTTGACTCATCAAAACTAGATTCTTTCTTTTATTTTTTGATCATAATCATCCTAACAGGTGTGAGCTGATGTATCATTGCAGTTTTGATTTAAATTTTCCTATTTGTAATGGGATGAGATGGCTGGATGTAATAGGATGAAATGGCTGGATAGCATCACCAATGCAATGGGCATGAACTTGAGCAAACTCCAGGAGACGATGTGGGACAGGGAGGCCTGGCATGCTGCAGTCCATGGGGTCGCAGAGTCGGACACAACTGGGCAACTGAAAAAACAACATTTGTAATGTTGAGCACATTCTTATATAATTTGTTGTCTATTTGTGTGTTTTCTTTGGAAAAAGATCTATTCATGTATTCGCCCAGTTTTTAATTGGTTTGCTTACTTTTTGCTATTGAGCTGTATAAGTTCCTTAAATATTTTGGATAATAACCCTTATCAGATATATGGTTTGCAAATATTTTCTCCCAATCTATAGACTGTGTTTCATTTTACTGTTTTTTTTCCCTCTGTTGTGCAGAAGCTATTTTGTTTGATATAGTCTTTCTTGTTTGTTTTGCATTTATTGCCTAAACTTTGGTATTGTATTCACAAAATCACTGCCAAGACCATTACACAAAGTTAAATAAACCAGATACAAAAAGGAAACAAAAGCCTGTATGATCTCACTTATATGTGGAACCTAAAAACTTGAATCATAGAAGCAGAGAGTAGAATCTGTTACCAGGGGTAAGGAGGTAGGGAAAATAGGGAAATGTTTGTCAGAGAGTACAAAGCTGCATTTCTATGGGATGAGTAAGTCTACAGATTTAATGTATAATGTGGTGACTGTAGTTAATATTGCTGTACAGAATGCTGGATATGTTCTAAGTGAGTGGATTTCAGGTGCTCTTATTATATAAAGTGAGGAGATGGATATGTTAATTAGCTTGACTGTGTAAATGTGAAGTAAACTTTCACTATATGTATATTAAATGACCTTAGTGTATGTGTGTGTATATATATATATATATATATATAATCTTTATTGAAATTTAAGTTAAAAACTATCTTCTAGACTTCTAAAACCTCATTCTTCTTTGTTTCTATCATACAATATCCAGTTAATCAAGATAGAAATATAGTAATTTTTGTTACTTTACCATTTACCTCAACAAATTACTTTAAAATATTTTCAATTTCTTTCTTCTGGGAAAAGAATGATTGCCACAGGATTATTTCAACAGTCTCCTAGCTGATCTTTTCATTTGGCTTTCAGTGTTGGTTCCTATCCAACATATTCTCTGCTAGAGTCAAATCAAATCTCCTATTGTGCAAATCTGTTATCCTAGAGAGAACAGGAAACAAACAGCACTGCCAGAATTTTTGAGGAAAAATGTGGACAGGAAAAAAAGTGATTAAAGAAAAAAACCAGGAAATTACAGCTGGGATTGCTAATAACACTAAGCAAGATATAACCTGAAGAAGTATCTATTGTTCTTGTTTTGTTTTCTTGTGCATACATCTTAGGCAGTTCACAAAAATATGTTTCTCATATAGAGGATATTTTAAACAATTTTTACACTCTAACCTTGGATAACATTGCTTTAGAAGTATTTACATTTTCTCAAATTAATGCATCTCTAATTTTTAAAAAAGTGACTATAATTTCCATGGTTGTTTTATTTTTTAACACATTAAACTATTACTATATAGTCTATGTATAAAGGTAATTTTTTTAAACATTTTTAAAGGTAACATTTATAGTATTTAATGATGTGTATACAATATCTTCTCATGTAATAGATTAAATTGTGCAATTTTTACAGAATATTAGTTTTGACTTGAAAGATTTTAAAACAGAACTTAGCTGTACCCTACCTGTCAAAGATGTAATGATAATAATATAATTATTTAAATAAGAAAAATAATATGGAGTCCACAAATCTCAGCATGAGTTAGATTTTCAGTGAAGAGATTATTTTCCCAATAATAATGTGGCTGCATGTTTACAACATTCATAGGTGGATCTAAAATACAATGAACATATCATAGTTATTAAATCAGATTAACTCCTCTTATCAAAAATCATGATATTTATTAAGACAAATGTTTATAAATAACTTATTATGACATCTGACTATGCATAAAACAGTAAGATATATCACTGAAATAAGATATATGTATATTTATGTATATATTTAAATAAGTTTATTTCATTCTTGTCAGTGTTTATTTCAGTGTTGTTCAGAGGATCTTTAAAAAATAGAATATTCTCATTGCTTAAAGAAATAATTTGTGTTGTTGAATCATATACATTGTCGATTATATGTAAATGTTTTGTTATTATTTGTTTTCCTAAACTAATTGTTCTGATGAAAATTGTCTATATTGTGAAGTAGCTTATCCATTTATTCTGTTTTATTTACAAACTTAATGCAAGAGTATTTGATGATAGAGTGCTGACAAACTAGCTTTACAAGTGGGCCATAATTAAAATCTGCTCTAGATGCTGTGTAGTTAGTCCTTCTTGGCTCTATCCATTAGTATCACTTAACGTTTATTTGGCTTATTACTTAACCTGCTGTGCTTTGGTTTTCCCATCTGAAAAATAAGATGAATGCGGTCTATTTCAAAGATCTGTAATGAGGATGAATACATTCATATACAACATACTTCTTTAGAACACTGCCTTAAGTAATATTTATTAAGTGAATATTCTTATTACTGGGCTTGGTCAACATATGATGGAGGTTGATTTACCGAGTTTCCACAGGAAAAAATAAATCATGTACAGTATTCTCATTTTAAACCTAGCTCAGCAGAAGGTTTAATCTTTTCAGATTAAGCCCTAAGAAATACAACTTATTCCAGTTTCTATTATCCTGACATACTACAAATTGTCACAGAGTAAGGAATACTGGTTCTAAAGCTTTGGATTATTTGTAGTTGTACTTCTTTTAAAACTAGTGTTGTTATTGTTTCAGAGAATTTGTTTCCCTGAATAAGCATGCAGTATTTGAAAACATTATCATATGGATTGTCCTTATAACTTTATTGAGAATTAGGGGAAAGCCACTATGTTGATTTGGAAAATAATATTTTTAAAAGGTCTAGAATTTTAGTTATTACCACTGTCATTGTATTTAGGCCATTTATTAAAATAATTTCTCAGATTTTATTCAATCAGTTCAGTCGCTCAGTTGTGTCCGACTCTTTGCAACCCCACGGACTACAGCACTCCAGGCCTCCCTGTCCATCACCAACTTCTGGAGTTTACCCAAACTCATGTCCATTGAGTCGGTGATGCCATCCAACCATCTCATCCTCTATCATCCACTTCTCCTCCCACTTTCAATCTTTCCCGACATCAGGGTCTTTTCAAATGAATCAGTTCTTCTCATCAGATGGCCAAAGTATTGGAGTTTCAGCTTCAACATCAGTCCTTCTCATGAATATTCAGGACTGGTTTCGTTTAGGATGGGCTGGTTGGATCTCCTTGCAGTCCAAGGGACTCTCAAGAGTCTTCTCCAACACCTCAGTTCAAAAGCATCAATTCTTTGGCACTCAGTTTTCTTTACAGTCCAACTCTCGAATCCATACATGACCACTGGAAAAACCATAGCCTTGACTAAACGGACCTTTGTTGACAAAGTGATGTCTCTGCTTTTTAATATGCTGTCTAGGTTGGTCATAACTTTTCTTCCAAGGAGTAAATGTCTTTTAATTTCATCGCTGCAGTCACCATCTGCAGTGATTTTGGAGCCGAAAAAAATAAAGTCTGTCACTGTTTCCACTGTTTCCCCATTTATTGGCCCATGGAGTGATGGGACCAGATGCCATGATCTTAGTTTTCTGAATGTTGAATTTTAACCTAACTTTTTCACTCTCCTCTTTCACTGTCATTAAGAGGCTCTTTAGTTCCTCTATGCTTTCTTCCATAAAAGTGGTCCACTGGAGAAGGGAAAGGCAAATCACTTCAGTATTCTTGCCTTGAGAACCCCATGAACAGAATGAAAAGGCAAAAAGATAGGACACTGAAAGATGAACTCCCCAGGTCGGTAGGTGCCCAATATGCTACTGGAGGTCAGTGGAGAAATAACTCCAGAACGAATGAAGAGATGGAGCCAAATCAAAAACAACACCCAGTTGTGGATGTGACTGGTGATAGAAGCAAATTCTGAGCTGCAAAGAGCAATATTGCATAGGAACCTGGAATGTTAGGTCCATAAATCAAGGCAAATTGGAAGTGGTCAAACAGGAGATGGCAAGAGGGAACATCAACATTTTAGGAATCAGCGAATTAAAGTGGACTGGAAAAGGGTGAATTTAACTTAGATGACTATCATATCTACTAGTATGGGCAAGAATCCCTTAGAAGAAGTGGAGTAGCCATCACAGTCAACAAAACAGTCCAAAATGCAGTACTTGGATGCAATCTCAAAAACGACAGAATGATCTCTGTTTCCAAGGCAAACCATTCAATATCACAGTAATCCAAGTCTATGCCCTGACCAGGCATGCTGAACAAGCTGAAGTTGAATGGTTCAAGGAAGATCTACAAGACCATCTAGAACTAACACCCCCCAAAAGATGTTCTTTTCATTATAGGGGACCAGAATGCAAAAGGAGGAAATCAAGAAACACCTGGTGTAACAGGCAAATTTTATTCAATACAAAAACAAGCAAAAAAAGTATAGTAATTCTAGTCCTTACCTACCACTTTCAATACATTAAGAACTTCAACAATCACTATTAATAAACATCTAAATAGGAGGAGGGAGGGGGGGTTCAGGATGGGGAACACATGTATACCCGTGGTGGATTCATTTTGATGTTTGGCAGAACTAATACAATTATGTAAAGTTTGAGAATAGAATAAATTAATTTAAAAAAAAAAGAAAAAAGAAAAAAAAATAAACATCTAAATACAGATATTCAGTATTTTTAAAATTTTGGTATTTTGCTTGTTGTGGTCTGAATATTTGTGCCCCCTCCACCCCCAAATGCATACATTTAAATCTTAACCTTTAAAAATTATGGTATGGGGAGGTAGGATTTAAGGACATGCTTATGTCAATTCCATTAGAGCCCTCATGAATGGGATTAATGTATTATAAAAGAGATGACAGAAAGAACCCTAGCATCTCACACTCTCTGAGACTCAGCAGAGATACACCCATCTGTGAATCAGGAAGCCATTTCCTGAATCTGTTGGTGCCACAACCTTGGATTTCTTTTTTTCCAGAACAATGAGAAATAGATGTCTGCTGTTTAAAAGCCCCTGTGTCTGCTGGTGGTAGTTTTTAACAGCAACCCAAATGGACTAAGACATTCCTAAATATTATGATACATTTGAATCTACAAGAGTAGGCAACAGAGTTGAATCCA
Source organism: Bos mutus (assembly GCF_027580195.1). NCBI lineage: Eukaryota > Metazoa > Chordata > Mammalia > Artiodactyla > Bovidae > Bos > Bos mutus. The sequence continues at coordinate 80,104,749 of NC_091622.1, read as the reverse complement.
CAAGTGTGACTCTCATTTTTCAGGATTATGAGTTATAAGTCAAGGATTTTTGTGTGGTCAAATAGAGGGGCCAAATATTGATTTGGGGAGTAATCTCAATTTTGTACAAGGAGAAGAAGGGAAATTTATCAGGCAGTTAACTAGATCGTTACACTTGTGTAATTTAATCTTCATAACAGTTCTGATTAATATTATCAATGCTATGATAAATAAAATAAAACAACGAAAAAATGAGTTTTGCAGTCAAGTAACTTGTCTCGCTGCTATGTGAATTTCTATATTTTACAAATTATTTTCTTAAATACAGCCCATTTATATACATGTATTTAATTTATATATTTGTCATATTGTATTTTACTTGAATTGTCAAACTCTGAGGCTTGATATTTTTTTAACTCACTTGAGGCATAATTATTAAATGTCTCCCTTGTGAAGGACCACACATTAAATCCATTAAATAATGGTTTAATTATTACCCTTATATCAAAGAGCAGAACTATGAAAATGTGAGATGCAGATGGATCAGTGTTGCTTTATGAAGAGAGTTACTATAAAGTTTTCTGTTGATGGTATGTTCCTAATAAGTAGAAATGATTCATAGCAAGAGCACTTGGGCAGTTAGAATGGCAAGTATGTGGAATAACAGTATACTGTTATTGAGGGAGCAGGTAGAACAGAAAAGTGTGGACATGAAGTATCAAAGATGATAATCTATTCAATTTACATAAATAAACTCATTCAGTGAAGTAAACCTTTATATGTACGTGTACATATATGTATATCAGGATAAGAGAAAACCAGACATCTAATTCATATGCTTAAAGTAAATACCACTTCATGAATCACTGCCTTGTTGTGGCGAAGGGGTTTGCATAACTCAATGAAGCTATGAGCCCTGTTGTGCCTGGCCACACAAGAATGGTGGGGGACAGGGAGGTCAGGCGTGCTACAGTCCATGGGGTCTCAAAGAGTTGGACAAGACTGAGCGTCTGAACAAAACAAAAACATGTACATGTATACCATTTTAGATATGAAGTGAAAATATTTCCCTTTTGTATTCAATAGAATTCAAATCAGTTCAGTTCAGTTCAGTCACTCAGTCTTGTCCGAATCTTTGAGACCCCATGAATCACAGCACACCAGGCCTCTCTGTCCATCACAAACTCCCAAAGTTTACCCAAACTCATGTCCATCGAGTTGGTGATGCCATCCAGCCATCTCATCCTCTGTTGTCCCCTTCTCTTCCTGCCCCCAATCCCTCTCAGCATCAGGGTCTTTTCCAATGAGTCAACTCTTCACATGAGGTGGCCAAAGTATTGGAGTTTGAGCTTCAGCATCAGTCCTTCCAAGGAAAACCCAGGACTTATCTCCTTTAGGATGGACTGGTTAGATCTCCTTGCAGTCCAAGGGACTCTTAAGAGTCTTCTCCAACACCACAGTTCAAAAGCATCAATTCTTCGGCACTCAGCTTTCTTCACAGCCCAACTCTCACATCCATACATGACCACTGGAAAAACCATAGCCTTGACTAGATGGACCTTTGTTGGCAAAGTAATGTCTCTGCTTTTGAATATGCTATCTAGGTTGGTCATAACTTTCCTTCCAAGGAGTAAGCGTCCTTTAGTTTCATGGCTGCAATCACCATATGCAGTGATTTTGGAGCCCCCAAAAATAAAGTCTGACACTGTTTCCACTGTTTCCCCATCTATTTCCCGTGAAGTGATGGGGCCGGATGCCATGATCTTCGTTTTCTGAATGTTGAGCTTTAAGCTAAGTTTTTCACTCTCCTCTTTCATTTTCATCAAGAGGCTGTTTAGTTCCTCTTCACTTTCTGCCATAAGGGTGGTGTCATCTGTATATCTGAGGTTATTGATATTTCTCCTGGAAATCTTGATTCCAGCTTGTGCTTCTTCCAGCCCAGCATTTCTCATGATGGACTCTGCATATAAGTTAAATAAGCAGGGTAACAATATGCAGCCTTGATGTACTTCCGCGTGGCAGCTGAGACGGACGAGAGGAGCTACCCCACGCCCAAGGTCAGGGGAAGCAACCGAGAGTGCCAGGCTGCTACCACACGGAAGCGGAGGAGAGGAGTTATCCCACATCCGAGGTAAAGGGCGGCAGCTGAGAGGAGCTACCCCACGTCCAAGGAGCTATTCCATTTTTAAGGTCAGGAGGGGTGACCTCATCCAAAGTAAGGAGCAGCAGCTGCACTTTTCTGGAGCAGCTGTGAAGAGATATCCAACGTCCAAGGTAAGAGAAACCCAGGTAAGACGGTAGGTATTGCGAGAGGGCATCAGAGGGCAGACAGACTGAAACCATAATCACAGAAAACTAGCCAATCTGATCACATGGACCACAGCCTTGTCTAACTCAATGAAACCCAGCCATGCTGTTTGGGGCCACCCAGGACAGATGGTTCATGGTGGAAGGGTATGACAGAATGTGGTCCACTGGAGAAGGGAATGGCAAACCACTTCAGTATTCTTGCCTTGAGAACCCCATGAACAATATGAAAAGGCAAAATGATGGGATACTGAAAGAGGAACTCCCCAGGTTGGTAGGAGCCCAATATGCTAGTGGAGATCAGTGGAGAAATAACTCCAGAAAGAATGAACGGATGGAGCCAAAGCAAAAACAATACCCAGTTGTGGATGGGACTGGTGATAGAAGCAAGGCCCAATGCTGTAAAGAGCAATATTGCATAGGAACCTGGAATGTTAGGTCCATGAATCAAGGCAAATTGGAAGTGGTCAAACAGGAGATGGCAAGAGTGAACGTCGACATTCTAGGAATCAGCGAACTGAAATGGACTGGAATGGGTGAATTTAACTCAGATGACCATTGTATCTACTACTGCGGGTAGGAATCCCTCAGAAGAAATGGAGTGGCCATCATGGTCAACAAAAGAGTCCGAAATGCAGTACTTGGATGTAATCTCAAAAACGACAGAATGATCTCTGTTCGTTTCCAAGAATTCAAATAGATTCAACCAAAAAACAAAACAAAACAGATTTTTTTTAATTTTTTTAAATTTTATTTTATTTTTAAACTTTACATAATTGTGTTAGTTTTGCCAAATATATTCCCTGCAGCCTAGTAGTTAGAAAACAGATTTTAACATAAGTAAAAAATAACTTTTTCAACTGGGTAGAAAGAAGGAAAATCCTACCTTTGACCACCAGAGGGTAGTATTATAATACTATAACTTTTCAAATGAGCCTAGCATCAGAAAAACATTCTCAGCAGATTAAGTCACAAATAATTGTATTTTTCTTTCTGAAAATTAAAAAATGAAACAATTTTTTTAATGAAACAATTTTAACTTCGTGTAATTCATACATTCCCTCATAAGTCATACATTTTTCATATGTTGCCCCACAATATTATTAAATTTAAAAAATAAAAAATTTGCAAATAAATATAGATATACACATAGAAAAAGATCTATTATATCATGGGAATTGTTTCCAGATATCCTAAATAACCTTTTCAGGAAAAACAGTTGAAATGTTAGATAAAATATAAAAATCATAAATGTACTGCGGTGCTAATGTCTGTCATAGTAAGTATTGATTTTGGCCAAAAATTAAAAGGAAGAAATTAATAGATAAGAAAATGCAAAATTTACTTTAACTCTGAGGATTCATTATAAGCTCTGGAGGTCTTAATTTTCACATTACTAGCTTGTTGAGTGTGTGTATTTTTTTTTTTTTATTATGAATAGGTGATGAATTTTGTCAAAATTGTCCTCTCTCTGTGTCTATTGAATGATTAAATATTCTTTGTTCTATTAATATGGTGTTTTTGTATTAATGTATTTTCAAATCCTAAACCAACACTGCATTACTGAAAAAAATCTTCTTGGTCATGGAGTATGATACTTTTGATATATATCTGGATTCAGTTTGCTGTTATTTTGTGAACTTTTTTTTTGTCTGTAATCGTGAGATTTTTCTCTGCAATTTCCTTTCTATATCTACAACATAATTATGGTGGGGCTTCCCAGGTGGTGCTAGTGGTAAAGAACCCGCCTGCCAATGCAGGAATCATAAGACACGGGTTCGATCCCTGGGTTGGAAAAATCTCCTGGAAGAGGTATAGCAACCCACTTCAGTATTCTTGTCTGGAGACTCCCATGGACAGAGGAGCCTGGCAAGCTACAGTCCTAGTTTTAAAATTTTTCAGAAATTTATTTTCTTTTGTTTATATGTATGTTTACATTTATTCGGATTCATTATTTGATTTACTGTTTGTTGTTTGAGGAGTTGTTATTTAGTTGCTAAGTCATATCTAACTCTTTTTGCCACCCAATGGACTGTAGCCTGAGAGGTTTCTCTGTCAATGGGATTTCCCAGGCAAGAGCACTGAAATCATTTGCCATTTCCTTCTCCAAGAGATTTTCCTGACCCAGGGAGCGAGCATGTCTCTTGCATTGGAAGAGAATTCTTTACCTCTGAACCACCAGGGACACTTTTGTACTATTTGTCACATATTTTTACCTAAGTTGAGTCTCAGATAGACTATCATGAGAGTGTCCTAACATTTTTTCTTACTTTTAGCCACAAGCCATTCTTGTTTATCTCTGCAGAACTTTGAAGAGTAAACTTTCTAAGATTGTTGATCCTTGCTAAGTCTCTAAGAATTTTAAAATATTTCAGTTGAATAGTATGTAAAGCTAGTTTAAATTTGACAGAAGTTTTAATGGTTTAAACAACACCTCTTCTCCAGTTTCATCTTCTATTATTTCCAAGTTTTATTTCGTATGTAGTTCTTTATTTCATGTTATATTCTCTCATTCTAGAACTACTCTCCCTCAATACATATATTCCTGAAATCCAATTCTTTAGGCTTGCATTTTTTGTTTGCAGAGCAAACAACATATAATTTCACAAAACCAAAAGGGAAAATCCTCACAGTAATAAGCTTATAAAATCCATTTTCTTTTAAAACTTAGTTTTCAATACATTAATTATAGCCTTAAAACAATCCATTAAAGTTAGACGTTCTAGGACATCATCAACAAGAAAACCTAAAGCACACAAAAAAGTAACATAAAAAGCCAACTTTAAAGACCTGTTTGGCGCAGGAGAGGCCAGCGGCAGAGAGGAGATACCCCACATTCAAGGTCAGGAGCCGCGGACCTGAGGACATACCCCATGTCCAAGGTAAGGAGCAGCAGGTGTGCTTAGTTGGAGCAGCCATGAAGAGATACCTCACGTTCAAGGTCAGAGAAACCCAAGTAAAATGGTAGACGCTGAGAGAGGGCAGCAGAGGGCAGACAGACTGAAACAAGAGTCACAGAAAACTAGCCAATCTGATCACATGGACCACAACCTTATCTAACTCAATGAAACTAGGTCACGCCGCGTGGGGCCATCTAGATGGATGAGTCATGGTGGAGAGGTCTGACAGAATGTGGTCCACTGGAGAAGGGAATGGGAAACCACTTCAGTATTCTTGCCTTGAGAACCCCATGAACAATATGATAAGGCAGAAAGATAGGACACTGAAAGATGAAATCCCCAGGTTGGTAGGTGCCCAATATGCTACTGGAAATCAGTGGAAAAATAACTTCAGAAAGAAAAAAAGGAAGGAGACAAAGCAAAAACAACACCCAGTTTTGGATGGGACTGGTGATAAAAGAAAGGTCCGATGCTGTAAAGAGCAATATTGCATAGGAACCTGGAATGTTAGGTCCATGAGTCAAGGCAAATTGGAAGTGGTCAAACAGGAAACGGCAAGAGTGAACATCGACATTCAAGGAATCAGTGAACTGAAATAGACTGGAATAGGTGAATTTAACTCAGATGACCATTATATCTACTAGTGTGGGCAAGAATCCCTTAGAAGAAATGGAGTAGCTATCATGGTCAACAAAAGAGTCCAAAATGCAGTACTTGGATGCAATCTCAAAAATGACAGAATGATCTCTGTTTGTTTCCTGGGCAAACCATTCAGTATCATGGTAATCCAAGTCTATATTCTGAGAATTCTGAAGAAGCTGAAGTTGAATGGTTGTATGAAGACCTATAAGACCTTTTAGAACTAACACCCAAAAGAGATTTCATTTTCATTATAGGAGACTGGAATGCAAAAGTAGGAAGACAAGAAACACCTGGGTTAACAGGGAAATTTTGCCTTAGAGTACAGAATGAAGCATGGCAAGGGCTAATAGAGTTTTGTCAAGAGAACACACTGGTCATAGCAAACCCCCTATTCCAACAATACAAGAGAAGACTCTACACATAGGCATCACCAGATGGTCAACACCAAAATCAAACTGATTATATTCTTTTCAGCCAAAGATGGAGAAGCTCTATACAGTCAGCAAAACAAGACCTGGATTGGACTGTGGCTCAGATCATGAACTCCTTATTGCCAAATTCAGACTTATATTGACAAAAGTATAAAAAAAACACTAGACTATTCAGGTATGACCTAAATCAAATTCCTTATGTTTATATAGTGGAAATGAGAAATAGATTTAAGGGTCTAGATCTGATAGAGTGCCTGATGAACTATGGGCAGAGGTTCATGACATTGTACAGGAGACAGGACTCAAGATCATCCCCAAGAAAAAGAAATGCAAAAAAGCAAAATGGCTGTATAAGGAGGCCTTACAAATAGCTATGAAAAGAAAACAAGTGAAAAGCAAAGGAGAAAAAGAAAGATATAAGCATCTGAATGCAGAGTTCCAAAGAATAGCAAGGACAGATAAGAAATCCTTCCTGAGCGATCAATACAAAAAAATAGAAGAAAACAATAAAATGGGAAAGACTAGAGATCTCTTCAAGAAAATTAGAGATACCAAGGGAACATTTCATGCAAAGATGGGCTCCATAATGGACAGAAATGGTAGGGACATAATAGAAGCAGAAGATATGAAGAAGAGGTGACAAGAATACACAGAAGAACTGTTCAAAAAAGATCTTTACAACCCAGTTAATCACGATGATGTGATCATTCACCTAGAGCCAGACATCCTGGAATGTGAAGCCAAGTGGGCCTTAGGAAGCATCAATACAAAGCTAGTGGAGGTGATGGAATTACAGTTGAGCTATTTCAAATCCTGAAAAATGATGCTGTGAAGGTGCTGCACTCAATATGCCAGCAAATTTGGAAAACTCAGCAGTGACCATAGGACTGGAAAAGGTCAGTTTTCACTCCAATCCCAAAGAAAGGCAATGCCAAAGAATGCTCAAACTACCGCACAATTGCATACATCTCACATGCTAATAAAGCAATGCTCAAAATTCTCCAAGGCAGGTTTTAGCAATACATGAACTATGAACTTCCAGATGTTCAAGCTGGATTTACAACAAGCAGAGGAACCAGAGATCAAATTGCCAATATCCGTTGGATTATCTAAAAAGCAAGAGAGTTCCAGAATAACATCTACTTCGGCTTTATTGACTACGTCAAAACCTTTGACTTTGTGGATCACAACAAACTGTGGATTTTGTTCAAGAGATGGGAATACTAGATCATCTGACCTGCCTCTTGAGTAACCTGTATGCAGGTCAGGAAGCAACAGTTAGAACTGGACATGGAACAGCAGACTGGTTCCAAATAGGAAAAGGAGTACATCAAGGCTGTATATTGTCATTCTGCTTATTTAAATATATGCAGAATACATCATGAGAAACACTGGGCTGGATGAAGCAGAAGCTGGAATCAAGATTGCCTGGAGAAATATCAACAAACTCAGATGTGCAGATGACCCCACCCTTATGGCAGAAAGTGAAGAGGAACTAAAAAGCCTCTTGATGAAAATGAAACAGGAGAGTGAAACAGTTGGCTTAAAGCTCAACATTCAGAAAACAAAGACCATGGCATCTGGTCCCATCACTTCATGGTAAATAGATGGGGAAACAGTGGAAACTGGCTAACTTTATTTTGGGGGGCTCCAACATCACTGCAGATGGTGCTTGCAGCCATGATATTAAAAGACCCTTTCTCCTTGGAAGGAAAGTTATGACCAACCTAGACAGCATATTCAAAAGCAGAAACATTACTTTGCCAACAAAGGGCCATCTAATCAAGGCTATGATTTTTCCAGTAGTCATGAATGGATGTGAGTATTGGACTATAAAGAAAGCTGAGCAGAAGAATTGATGCGTTTGAACTGTGGTGTTAGAGAAATCTTTTGAGATTCCCTTGGATTGCAAGATCCAGCCAGTCAATTCTAATGGAAATCAGTCCTGGGTGTTCATTGGAAGGGCTGATATTGAAGCTGAAACTCCAATACTTCGGCCACCTGATGTGAAAAGCTGACTTATTTGAAAAGACCCTGATGCTGGGAAAGATTGAGGGCAGGAGGAGAAGGGGTTGACAGAGGATGAGATGGTTGGATGGCATCACCGACTCAATGTACATGAGCTTGAGTAGGCTCTGGGAGTTGGTGATGGACAGGGAGGCCTGGCATCCTGCAGTTCATGGAGTCACAAAGAGTTGGACAGAACTGAGCAGTTGAAATGAACTGAAAACCTGTAACTATTGCACCTGAAATGAATGTTGTAAGGCAGAACAATTCAAGTGAGAATGAGGTTGAATAAGAACAGATTAAGAGTATGAAGTGAATAGGAAATGCTTTGGAAAAACATATTTGTAGTTAACTGAAACAGGGTGAAATAGCATTCCTAAGAAGAGATCAAAGACCTAGAGAATAATGTTCAGGTACATTTTGATATTTTGCATCGATGTAACAGAAAACATAGGAGTTCTAAAATGAGAGTCCTTAATATTATTGTTTCCATACAATGCAGAATAATTGTCCTTAACACTTCTAGTGCATCTCTTAGTTTCATTAGCCAGCCTCAATTATTTGCCACTGAAATATTATTTACAAAAGTCTAGAAGTCATTGACTTAATTTTTAACAGTCCAGAACTATTATTGTTGTTAGGTTTGTTTTTGTGCATTTCAGACCTGTGTTTTCAGGGAGCTTGTAATTTGTCCTAGAGCAATGATTTCTTTTCCTTAGAGAAAACTTGTGAAATGTATGCAGGTTGTAGTCCAATTGTGTCTTGTGGGATCTTACCAAAGTGGAACTTGTTTCTATCTTCCACTTTCCTTTATTTACCAAAGGATTCTTTACATATGCTGCTGTCATCTTTGTTTATATTTAAGTAGTAGTTGTAAGGTCACTTGAATTAAAAACCACAATGTCAGGTCTGTAATTACCAGGCCCAGTTCTATGGAATAATCAATACCCTAAACATTACTTAGAGCATTATCTTCTTCCTTTCTCAGCTCCACTGGGGCTGTTTGACATTTGGCTCAGCTTATTCCATCTTGCAATTAATGGCCCCTCAAGCCATCAAAGAAAAGATAAAATGATACAGAAATTTGTTTGATATGTGTTAAAATAAAGTAGTTTCATGTGCTTTTTATTTGTTTTATAAAAAGCTACCGTGTTCTCTTATGGATGAGCACATTCTGTTCTATCTCTCTGGGTTTGCAAAGCATGCAAAGTGAAGTCACTCAGTCATGTTGAACGCTTTGTGACCCCATGGACTGTAGCTTGCCAGGCTCCTCTGTCAATGGAATTCTCCAGGCAAGAATATTTGAGTGGGTAGCCATTGCCTTCTCCAGAGGATCTTCCTGACTCAGAAATCGAACTGGGGTCTCCTGCATTGTAGGCGGATTCTTTATCTCTAGACTTACACATGGTGAATCTTGTCACAAGAAAAGTACATTTTCTTCAGCTGGCTACTCCAACTTCCAGCTAGTCATTTGATTTTCCAACAGTTCGCCCCATATAGTCATTTTATTAGGGTTTCTACCCACGTGGGCAAGAGTTTTCTTGGGTCAAAAGTTTTAAGCTGAAATCAGATACACTTTCCTAATCCAGACTGTATCTCTGACCTTAAATTTTTCACCACTTTGATCTGTTGCCATGAATCAATATTACAGCTTCTCATCAATAGATTGCTCAGGCTTACATACATGCATCAGCACAGCAAACACATGTAAATGCTCTCCAAGAAAATCAAAATGAGTTTCCCTTCTGAAAAATTGCAACTCTTAAATTACTCCTTATCACCACTCTCAAAGTGAGTAATTTGTTTACTTATTTAATTTTAATTTTATATTTTCCACTATAATCTTACAAACATGGTAAATATGTTATAATCACATTAGAAAAATACATGATGATAAGACATGTAAATGCTTAGAGTCATTGTTACTTATAGATGTGTTCTAAAATATTCTTAAGTTCTCTTCAGTTCAGTCAGTTCAGTTCAGTCACTCAGTCGTGTCCAACTCTTTGAGACCCCATGAATCGCAGCACACCAGGCCTCCATGTCCATCACCAACTCCCAGAGTTTACTCAAACTCATGTCCATTGAGTCGGTAATGCCATCCAGCCATCTCATACTCTGTTGCCCCCTTCTCTTCCTGCCCCCAATCCCTCCCAGCATCAGGGTCTTTTCCAATGAGTCAACTCTTCGCATGAGGTGACCAAAGTATTGGAGTTTCAGCTTCAGCATCAGTCCTTCCAATGAACAGCAAGGGCTGATCTCCTTTAGAATGGACTGGTTGGATCTCTTTGCAGTCCAAGGGACTCTCAAGAGTCTTCTACAACACCACAGTTCAAAAGCATCAATTCTTCAGCGCTTAGCTTTCTTCACAGTCCGACTCTCACATCCATACATGACTACTGGAAAAACCATAGCCTTGACTAGATGGACCTTTGTTGGCAAAGTAATGTCTCTGCTTTTTAATATGCTGTCTAGGTTGGTCATAACTTTCCTTCCAAGGAGTAAGTGTCTAATTTCATGGCTGCAATCACCATCTGCAGTGATTTTGGAGCCCCAAAAAATAATGACTCAAAGCCTTATTTATCTCTGGGTTCCCAATAGTGCCTAGCAATGTGACTTTTATGTTTATAACTTTCAGCAACATTATTTAGGAATAAATAAAATCCTTTGTTATATCTTAAATAATTTATTTTGTGAGAAAATTTTGTCCATCACTTAATTTCTACTACAGAGTAAAGAAAGCATCTTATTTCTTACTTAAAATATTCAGCTAACTGAAGGGGAGTTTCAAAATTGTCAAAGCAGTTTTGAAAGTCTGATATGCAAATGGGTATATAATAATGACTAAAACAATATGTTTATGCCAATTATTTATAAATAGTGTACAAATGCAGTTGCTTACTCACTATGGACTTGTCAAGTTACTTAAGTTTCTGAATAGTTTAAGCATTAGTTCTCTATTTGTAGTGTTTAAATAGTGTTAATGACTCCATCATAGTATTTTTTGCCAGAATTTAGTGAAATGCGCGTGTAAATAGTTTTTATATTATTTGTTGCATTGCAAATGCTCTATGATATGTTGGCATGTATTATTAACATTTAATATATTTGTTAATAAGATTTGAAGGTAACTGGTACAATCTCACTCTATTTCTTTATTATCATAATATTATTGATTGGGTTGCTTTCTGTGGCTAGAATGAAAAGTGAAAGTGAAAGTCTTTCCTTGTTGTCTGACTCTTTGTGACCCCGTGGACTATACAGCTCATGGAATTCTCTGGGCCAGAATACTGGAGTGGGTAGCCATTCCTTTCTCCAGGGTATCTTCCCAATGCAGGGATTGAACACAGATCTCCCACATTGCAGGCAGATTCTTTACTAGCTGAATCATGGAAAACTGCAACTCAAATTTGTTTCCACCAAGAAAAAAATCTATTGTCTCACACAACAGTATAGGGATCTGTTTATCTTCAAGGATTGCTAAAATCTAGGTCTCAAATTGGAGAAGGCAATGGCAACCCACTCCAGTACTCTTGCCTGGAAAATCCCATGGATGGAGGAGCCTGGTAGGCTGCAGTCCATGGGGTCGCTGGAGTTGGACACGCCTGAGTGACTTCACTTTCACTTTTCACTTTTAAGCATTGGAGAAGGAAATGGCAACCCACTCCAATATTGTTGCCTGGAGAATCCCAGGGACAGGGGAGCCAGTGGGCTGCAATCTATGGGGTTGCATAGAGTCGGACATGACTGAAGCAACTTAGCAGCAGCAGCAGGTCTCCAATAGTATCATCAGGACTAAAATGATCTCCCATCACTTCTTTGCTCCTCTTCTTCAGTATTTGGTCAATTCTTGATACAAGCATGGGCACTGGGCACTTTGAGTCAAATCTTCACATTCTTCTTCACACTAAGGTTTAAAGGGAACAGAACAAGGACACTTTTTCCAGCTTTTCATGGGATGGGAAGGGGGGAATATGCATTGCAACATGTTTTGAGTGGCTCCCACTGAATCAAGGGACTTTTTTTTTTTTTTTTTCTTTAAACAATTTATAAGGTCGGGAGGGGGGGGTTTCACAAACCAACTGAAACACAGCAGGACCATGATTTTTTTCTTTTTTTCCCCATGAAGTTGAAGTATAGGGTCTTCCTTAAACTTTCAGCTACAAGAACAGGCTAAATAAATGTCAAAATAAATTTTCAAAGAAATACTCAAAATGCATTCTGAATACCTCATCACATAACACCTACACAAAAAGTATTTAAATATTTCAAATTGCTAAGCATATATAATATGTAAAATGAAGAAAATTGGTTATCATAATATTATTTTACTTTAAAATATTAAAATATTGATTAAAAAACCAAATTGTGCATGCTGTTGTTCAGTCGCTAAGTCATTTCCAACTCCTTGTGACCCCCATGGACTGTGGCAAGCCAGGCTCCTCAATCCTTCACTATCTCCTGAAGTTTGCTCAAATTTATGTCCATTGTGTCATTGATGCTGTTTAACCATCTCATCCTCTGCCGTCCCCTTCTTCTTTTGCCTAATCTTTCCCAGCATCAGTCGAGTCTTCCATTCAGGAAGCCAAAAAATTAGAGCTTAAGCTTCAGCATCAGTGCTTCCAATGAATATCCAGTGTTGATTTCTTTCTTTTTTTTTTTTTCATTGATAATTGCTTTACAGAATTTTTTTGTTTTCGGTCAAACCTCAACATGAATCTGCCATAGGTATACATATATCCCCTCCCTTTTGAATCTCTCTCCCCATTCCACCCCTCTAGGTTGATACAGAACCCCTGTTTGAGTTTCCTGAGCCATACAGAAAATTCCTGTAGGCTATCTATTTTACATATGGTAATGTAAGTTTCTATGTTACTCTTTCCAGACATCTCACCCTCTCCTCCACTCTCCCCATGTCCATAAGTCTATTCTCTATGTCTGAATAATTTATTTACAGGACAGCAATGGAGATTCAGGGTTGATTTCTTTAGGATTGATTGGTTGGATGTCCTGGCAGTCAAAGGGACTCTCAAAAGTCTTACCTAGCATCACAATTCGAAAGCATCAGTTCTTTGGCACTCAGCCTTCTTTATTGTCCAACTCTCACATCTGCACATGACTATTTGAAAACCATAGCTTTGTCTATGTGGACCTTTGGTTGGTAAAGTAATATCTCTGATTTTTAATACACTGTCTAGGTTTGTCATAGCTTTCCTTCCAAGGAGCTAGCATCTTTTAATTTCATGGTGCAGTCAATGTCCATAGAGATTTTGGAGCCCAAGAAATAAAATCTCTCACTGCCTCCACTTTTCCCCTTCTATTTGCCATGAAGCAATAGGACCAGATGCTATGATCTTTGTTTTTTGAATGTTGAGTTTTAAGCCAGCTTTTTCACTCTCCTATTTCACCCTCAAAAGAAGGCTTTTTATTTCTGCTTCGTTTTCTACCATTAGAGTGGCATCTGCATTTCTGAGGTTGATATTTCTCCCACAATCTTGATTCTGATTTATCCAGCCCAGCATTTCACATGATGTACTCTGCATGTAAGTTAAATAAGCAGGGTGACAATATTCAGCCTTGTAGAACTGCTTTCTTAATTTTGAACCAATCAATTGTTCCATGTCCAGTTGTTATTGTTGCTTCTTGATCCTCATACAGCTTTCTCAGTTGATCTAGTATTCCCAACTCTAAGAATTTTCAGTTTGTTGTGACCCACACAGTCAAAGACTTTAGTGTAGTCAATGAAGAGAAGTAAATATTTTACTGGAACTCTCTGTTCTCCATGATCCAATGACTGTTGACAATTTGATCTCTGGTTCCTCTGCCTTTTCTAAATCCAGCTTGAACATCTGGAAGTTCTCTGTTCACATACAACTGAAGGCTAGCTTGAAGTGTTTTTAGCATAACATTGCTAGCATGTGAAATGTGTGCAACTGTCCAGTAGATTGAATATTCTTTGGCATTGACCTTTTTTGGGATTGGAATGAAAATTGACCATTTCCAAGTTTTCCAAATTTGCTGCCATATTGAGTGCAACACTTTAACAGCATCATCTTTTAAGATTTGAAATAGTTCAGGTGGAACACCATCATCTCCATTAGCTTTTGTTATGAAATTCTTATTATGATGCACCTGATTCACACTCTAGGATGTCCATCTCCAGGTTAGTTATCCACATCATGGTGTTTATCCAGGCCATTAAGACATTTTTTGTATAGTTCCTCTGTGTATTCTTGCCACATCTTCTTAATATCTTCTGCTTCTGTTAGGTCCTTACTGTTTCTGTCCTTTATTTTGCTCATTTTTTTTTGTTTGTTTGTTTGAAAAGTTCTCTTGGTATCTCCAATTTTCTTTCTTTTTTTTTGTAAATTAATTTATTTTAATTGTAGCTAATTACCATACTGTAGTGGTTTTTGTCATACACTGACATGAATCAGCCATGAGTATACCTGTGTCCTTCATCCTGAACCTCCCTCCCACATCTCTCCCCATTCCATCCCTCAGGGTCATCCCAGTACACCGGCCCTGAAAACCCTGTCTCATGCATCGAACCTGGACTGGCAATCTATTTCACATATGGTAATATACATGTTTCAATGTTATCTCTCAAATTATCCCATCCTCGGCTTCCCCCACAGAGTCCAAAAGTCTGTTTTTATATTTGTGTCTCTTTTGCTGTTTCACATATAGGGTCATCATTACCATCTTTCTAAATTCCATATATATGCATTAATATACAGTATTGGTGTTTTCTTTCTGACTTACTTCACTCTATATAATAGGCTCCAGTGTCATGCACCTCATTAGAACTGATTCAAATTCATTCTTTTTAATAGCTGAGTAAAATTCCATTGTGTATATGTACCACAGTTTTCTTATCCATTCACCTGACAATTTTCTTTAAGAGTCTTCTCTAGTCTTTCTTATTCTATTGTTCTCCTCTATTTCTTAGCATTATTAATTTAAGAAGGCCTTCTTATCTCTCCTCGTTATTCTCTGGAACTCTGCATTCAGTTGGGTATCTTTCCCTTTCTCCCTTGCCTATTGTTTCTCTTCTTTCTTTGGCTATTTGCAAATCCTCCTCAGACTGTTTTGCCTTCTTGTATTTCTTTTTCTTTTGGATGCTTTTGGTCATTGCCTTCTGTTATGATACCATGTTTGAAAGAAAGCAAGACATACACTGACTAAAGAATTCCATATATGGTGCAGAGTGGAACATGGTTATTCCATGAGGTGGTGAAAAACCTAATGAAAGCACATATTATAATCAAAATGTAAAGTTTGGATTTTATTTTGGCAATCGGAAATATCAAACAGAAATTTATCATGAGATTTCTCTGATGTAAATATGACATATATTTTTCTTATTCACTGAGAGAAACAAGTCATGGGAATGGATATTTTGCAGACTGTTTTAATTCTTGGACACATGAACTCAGATATAATCAAGCTTGAATCATTGCTCATTGATTAAAATATATGGAGAGAATATTTTTAAGGGTTTACAAATTACTGAAAAAATAAGTGGAAAAATTTGCCTAGGTAGTCAAGATCACTGAAGTAAAATAGCTTCATTGACATTCTTAAAGTAAAAAACTGAAAAATTTATTGAGGTCCATAAAGAAACTTTGATTATAGAAAAATTAAAGTAGCTGATATGGAAGATACTTTGTGAGGGATATAAAAGCTTTTTAAGAGTAGTTTTAATTCTAATAAATTTTTAATCTTTAAGCCAACTTAAGAATCTAACATTCTGTAAAAATGCAACACCATATTCAGAAGTATGAATTACCAAGGAGTCTATCAACAGTGGCTGAAGTTCATCTTTAAGCATCAAAATAGAGTTGTATAAAGAAATGAAGAAAGAAGATTTCTCTGGAGATGATTTATATTAATATGAGTCTATGGCCTCCTTAATACATCTCATTTCATGATGGGGATGTATCTCCTTCCAATCAAACCAAGGGGAAGTATATTAATCTAAGGTATGTCCTGGAAAGCTTTATATCTAATCCCAAATTTTAAAGGGGCTTCCCTAGTGGGAAATGGCAACTCACTCCAGTACTCTTGCTTGGAAAATCCCATGGATGGAGGAGCCTGGTAAGCTACAGTTCAGTTGAGTTCAGTTCAGTCGCTCAGTCATGTCCAACTCTTTGAGATCCCATGAATTGCAGCACACCAGGCCTCCCTGTCCATCACCAACTCCCGGAGTTCACTCAGACTCATGTCCATCAAGTCGGTGATGCCATCCAGCCATCTCATCCTCTGTCGTCCCCTTCTCCTCCTGCCCCCAAGCCCTCCCAGCATCAGAGTCTTTTCCAATGAGTCATCTCTATGCATGAGGTGGCCAAAATACTGGAGTTTCAGTTTTAGCATCATTCCTTCCAAAGAAATCCCAGGGCTGATCTCCTTTAGAATGGACTGGTTGGATCTCTTTGCAGTCCAAGGGACTCTCAAGAGTCTTCTCCAACACCACAGTTCAAAAGCATCAATTCTTCGGCACTCAGCTTTCTTCTCAGTCCAACTCTCACATCCATACATGACCACTGGAAAAACCATAGCCTTGACTAGACAGACCTTTGTTGGCAAAATAATGTCTCTGCTTTTGAATATGCTGTCTAGGTTGGTCACAACTTTCCTTCCAAGGAGTAAGCATCTTTTAATTTCATGGCTGCAATCACCATCTGCAGTGATTTTGCAGCCCCCAAAAATAAATTCTGCCACTGTTTCCACTGTTTCCCCATCTATTTCCCATGAAGTGATGGGACCAGAGGCCATGATCTTAGTTTTCTGAATGTTGAGCTTTAAGCTAACTTTTTCACTCTCTTCTTTCACTTTCATCAAGAGGCTTTTTAGTTCCTTGGCTACAGTTCACAGGGTCGAAAAAAGTCAGACACAACTGAGTGACTTCACTTTCTTTCCCTTTCCCTGGTGGCTCAGACAGTAAAGTATCTGCCTACAATGTGGGAGACTCAGGATCAATCCCTGGGTTGGGAAGATCCCCTGGAGAAGGGAATGGCAACCCACTCCAGTTTTATTGCCTGGAAAATTCCATGGACAGAGGAGCCTGGTGGACTATAGTCCACAGCATTGAAAGAGTCAGACATGACTGAGGGACTAACACTTTAAACTTGGTTTCCCTGTTGGCTCAGAGGTTAAAGCATCTGCCTGGAATGCAGGAGACCCGGGTTCGATCCCTGGGTCAGGAAGATCCCCTAGAGAAGGAAATGGCAACCCACTCCATTACTCTTGCCTGGAGAATCCCAAGGAGGGAGGAGCCTGATAGGCTACAGCCCATGGGGTCGCAAAGAGTCAGACATGACTGAGTGAATTCAATTCAAAATACAATTCATTTAAAGAAAGGGCTTAAAATGATTAAAAGTGAGACTGTGTCTTAGCTGCCTAGCCTGACACTTGGAGACCTGTATTTCCATTGAAAATTGGGTGAGGATGCAGCTTTCTTTTTTTTTTTTTTTATTATATATAAATTTATTTTGAAAATAAAATTTACAATGTAGTACTATGATCCAGAAATATCAGCAGTTCTAAAGCTGGACAGAGAAGAAAAAAAGTTAATCCTTTTTTCCCTCTGCCCCACCCTGTCTCACCATCTATTTGGTTTTTTTTTATTATTATTATTAATTATTTTTTTCTAAATTTTTAAAAGAAAATCCATCCTGAACCCGCCTCCTCCTCCCTCCCCATACCATCCCTCTGGGTTGTCCCAGTGCACCAGTCCCAAGCATCCAGCATCGTGCATTGAACCTGGACTGGCATCTCGTTTCATACATGACATTTCACATGTTTCAATGCCATTCTCCCAAATCTTCCCACCCTCTCCCTCTCCCACAGAGTCCATAAGCCTGTTCTATACATCAGTGTCTCTTTTGCTGTCTCATATACAGGGTTATCGTTACCATCTTTCTAAATTCCATATATATGCGTTAGTATACTGTATTGGTGTTTGTCCTTCTGGCTTACTTCACTCTGTATAATAGGCTCCAGTTTCATCCACCTCATTAGAACTGATTCAAATGTATTCTTTTTAATGGCTGAGTAATACTCCATTGTGTATATGTACCACAGCTTTCTTATCCATTCATCTGCTGATGGACATCTAGGTTGCTTCCATGTCCTGGCTATTATAAACAGTGCTGCGATGAACATTGGGGTACACGTGTCTCTTTCCCTTCTGGTTTCCTCAGTGTGTATGCCCAGCAGTGGGATTGCTGGATCATAAGGCAGCTTTCTTAAGTTCATTTTCTTCTTAGAAATTCAACCTGTCCAGAAGGGCTTCCCATCAGGAGGTGACTGGAAATCAACTATTAGATTCAAAAGCTGAGGGGGATGTTTAAATAAGTCAACTCAAAGGCAGAATTACCTACATCAAAAAAACTACCTCCAGAAGAGCCAGAGGGAGTCACTCAGGAGAGTTCATGAAATTACTCTAAAGGGATAAGAATTAATGTTGTCTGCCTCATCCAGAAAGCAATCATGCAGGGTTACAGAAAACTGTGCACTAGATCAGTATGTGGTACTGAGTATCAACATGTTAAAAAAAAAAAAAAAAGTGCACTGAACATTTAACTTATGGAAATGAGACTATTTTTGGCAACCAAAATATCATAGAACTAAAAAATTGTAGGTCCTCTAAATAGTAGGGGGAAAAAATGGCTCTCAGAGTGGCTTTGAAGTGACAGTGAGTCAAGATTTGAATTGATTTTTCTAATTTCCCCATTTTGTCTCATTTATTTCTCTCTCTCTCTCCCCATTTGTGTGTGTATATATGTATATGTGTATATATATATATATACATATGTATATACACATATATATTTGTGTTCTCATTCACTAGTATATTTTCATAGCCCATGCCAAAACGTGCCTTAGCGCCATCCTTACTGAAGTAAATTCAAGTAAATAAATTGTCATGAATTAAACAACTGCACCAAAATATTGAATATGTGAGGTAGGCAGAATGATTCAGACTTGATCTTGACAATACTAGGCTATAGTTACTGGTGATGCCAAGGTTAAAGTGATCCTCTGTGGCAATATGCAGGATAAATTAAATGCAGAGAACAAGTTGGAAGAATACTGTTTGAGAGGTTCTTAAATCTATCAATGTAATAAACACATTAAAATTATAATGTAGACAAATATTTTTGAAATAATAAAATATCATGAGATGGGATGTAGAAGAAATGGAAATTGAAAGAATGCCTCAAATCTTTAAATCTAAGAAAAATTTTATTTATTTATTTATTTATTTTATTTTACAATATTGTATTGGTTTTGCCATACATTGACATGAATCCACCATGGGTGTACATGTGTTCCCCATCATGAACCCCCTCCCACCTCCCACCCCATCCCATCCCTCTGGGTCATCCCAGTGCACCAGCCCTGAACACCCTGTATCTTGCATCAAACCTGGACTTAAGCCTAAGAAATCTGAGCAAAGTATGTTTATAATAACAGAAGAACTGATAAAAGCAGTTCAAATGATGAGATAAATAAAAATTCCAATTTAAAATTAAAATCCTTGTTGTGTATTCCTTTTAAAGTGTTTACTCTTTTTAATTCTGCCCAATGACTATATTATGTTAAGCGTATAGAAAAATATGTCTTGAAATTGATAGAGAAAGAACAGTAGGCTCTTAACTTTTTATGTAATTTTCTTGTCTTTGTTGTACTCTGCTGATTATTTGCTTTGGTGCTTGTAGTCAATGAACATTCTGCATATAACATCTGGATTCAAGTTGCATTATCAAATTCTTAACCTATCACTGGATATCAGAACATATATTTTAAATTACACTTTATTTAGTGATAACTTTTTATAATAAACTGTATGCATTTTAAAAATTTAGAATCTAATGAGTTTCAACTTAAATATATCAAATCACAGAATCACAATTACAGTCAAGGTACAGAATGTTTCCATCACCTCCCACAGTGCCCTTGTGCCTCTTTATAATATTGACTCTCCCTCTGCTGTTAGCTCCACACAATCACTTATGTGATGTTTACTGATGTTAGTTTGCAGTTCCTTAAACTCTATAAAAATAGAGTCATGAGTTATATAGACATTTTTTTTTCTGGCATCTTTTGCTCCAGATGATATTTAATACATGTCATTGCATGGATTATCAGTTGTTGTGTTATTGCTTTGTTCTTTTTAAGTTACTAAGTGGTATTTCACTGTGGGGTTCCCCAGTAGCTCAGTGGTAAAGAATCCTTTGCAATGCAGGAGCCACAGGAGATGCAGGTTCGATCCCTGGGTCAAGAAGATCCCCTGGAGGAGGACATGGCAACCCACTCCAGTATTCTTGCCTGGAGAATCCCATGGACAGAGGATTCTGGTGGGTTATAGTCCTTGGGGTTGCAGAGTTGGACATGACTGAGCACACACATGAGATGCTTTCACCTATTTTGGCTGAGTGCACAGGAAAGGAATAACTGTGGTGCATTTTAGGTAAATTTTTAATTTTATAAGAATATGCCAGATCTTTCCCCAAGATAGTTGTATTGTTTTACATATTCAACAGCACTGTATGTGAGTGCATTTTTCTACATTTTTGCTATTTTGTCCTCTTAATTTTCATTTGTTTGATAAGTAATGATGTTGAGCCCTTTGTTACATGGTTATTGGCCACTTACTTGTATTTTCCTATAAAGTATTTGTTCAAAATTTTGCCAATTATTAAATTCTATTTGTATTAAGTTTTAAGAGTCTCTTTTGTACTGTATATAATTCATTATCAGATAGATGAATTGAAAATAATTTTTACCATTCTGGGGCTTATATGTTACTTTCTCAACATTTCTTTTGAAGAGAAAAGTGTTTTTAAATTTCATGAATGAAATTTTTCAGGTTTTTCTTTCATTTTTAAATAACATATGCTCCCCATAAAGCAAAGTTTTACCTATGGTGATATCAAGAGGTTGTACTATGCTATCTTACATGAGTTTTACATTTTTAACTTTTACATTTATATCTATTATTCATTTGGTTTAACTTTGTGATTGTTGTGAAGTAATGGTAAACGTTTTAAAAAATATAGGTATCACTTTTTTCAGCATCATTTATTTAAAAATATTTACTGAAAAACTCAGAAATTGAAATACATGGAGACTTCAGGGCTTTTGTTATTTCTCAATTCTTCCTCCACTGCAAAGAAAATAACATATAAGTCAGCCTACTGAGCTGATTTTTCTTACCTTTTCTGATGAGAGTTTTTTGACCAGTTGGTCGCAGTGGGCTGGTCTTCCTAACAGCATGCTATTGTCCACCTTGGAATTTCCATCTGTAAGCTGAGAAAAAGTTTTTGGTCAATAGCGAGCAGTTCATAGACTATTGAGTATTGAATCCAAAGTCAGCCCTAGAGGAAAACAGGTTACCTGCACTTGAATGCAGTTAATACCTCCTTGTGTTCCTTCAGTAGCATGTTTCTGCATGAACCATTCTCATTTTATTATGGAGCTCTTCTGGGCACTGCCTTCCTTATTAAAGTGTTTCTTCATCATTATGATGATATAGATATTTCAGGTTTCAAGATTATTTTGTTGTATATATCATAGGGAGAGTTCCAAATAATACCCAATAGTAAGTCCCAACAATTGTTTCTCAAACTATGTGAACTATGGTGGCATATCTGTATTTTTTCTGCTCTGATTTTCCTAATGTAACATTAGGCTTTCATTGTAAAATCCAGTCGGTATAAGTGTGAGCTGTATATACTTCCAAAATTAGATTTGAGTGAGGATCATACAGACTAAAAAGATATTGATTTAGTCACTGCTTTTTCCAATTTATATGTACTGTGCTATAGTTCAACCACATTCAAATATACTTTTTGGCATCAGTGGGGGTGAGGGATTGGGGAGTGGGGTGTATTATGAATAGGAGCTAGCAGTATGCTCACATGTAGGATGTACATTCTCTAAAATACAAATAACATGACCAGGCTCTGCACCTCTTGCTTAGTTCCAGGTGTTGGCAATGATAGCACTTTACTTTTAGTTGCCTACAAAAATCATGCTTGACTTCTGCCTAAGTTGTTTTTTAAAATGTCACCATTTGGACAAGCTTTGGACTTCTGTTGGATTTATTAACCTGTCTATATTGGTCTTTTGTGTCACTACCATGTTTCAGTCATTCTTAGCTAGCTCTTCAGTTTCTGATATTATCATGATATCATCACTGTAGTGTATTATTACAATCAGAGCTTGCATAGAGATCAAATCCAAATCCCTCTTAACTAAATTGTCATAGTAAGGTCATGAAATCAAATAACCCTCTGGCAATACAATAAATGTGAATTGAATTTTTCTCATATGAAAGCAAACCTGTTGCCTCTCTTCCTAGATTGGTAGTGAGACAAAAACAGTTACAAGATCTCTGGTCTTTTCTGTGATGGCTTAGTCACTAAATTGTGTCCAACTCTTGCAGCCCCATGGACTGTAACCTGCCAGGCTCCTCTGTCCATAGGATTCTCCAGGAAAGTATACTGGAATTGGTTGCCATTTCCTTCTCCAGGGGATCTTCCCGACCCAGGAATCAAATCCTGGTCTCCAGTCTTTTCTAGCTTGCTGCAATTTTTGCACAATTGAAACTGCATCCATGACTGCTGGTATTGTAGATGGTATGTGCTCAAGAGCTGAGCTGGGCTGGGAGAGAAAGTAGAGCTCTGTGGACATCTGTCACAGTAACCAAGTATTATTTTATTTTTTCACAGTAACCAATTAAAGCAACATGCCCAAAGTAATAAACTTTTAATAATTGATTGTGATGGTATTACCAAGATTCTAAAACCCCAAAAGGCACCAATTCTGTCTTCCATTTTCATTCAGAACAGCACATCGTTTGAGGGCCAGGTGGATAAGCACAGATACACAGTCCATTTCAGTGTTGAAAGAGCCCTGGACTAAAGGCCCTGATAGTCTTATGGAGTCTAGAGTGAGGAAAGGGGAGGGGCAAGAGTGGAAAAGCACTGGGTAGTGAGTCAGGGTGGGAAATGTGTCTTCAGGTTTTCCCCACCTGTCCCTCCATAAGAAGGTCTCTAGATAAAGAGACCTAGGAATGAAGTTATTGTCAGGGCTGGGGATATAAATAAGTGAAGATCATGACTGGCCAAAGAGGCCTGAGTCTGTGAATGCAACTCCCTTCAAAGACTGGGATGGAGGGAGGAGCTAAGATGGCGGAGGAGTAGGACGGGGAGAACACTTTCTCCCCCACAAATTCATCAAAAGAACATTTAAACGCCGAGTAAATTCCACAAAACAACTTCTGAAAGCCGGCAGAGGACATCAGGCACCCAGAAAAGCAACCCAAGTCTTCGAAAGGAGGTAGGGAAAAATATAAAAGACAAAAAAAGGGACAAAAGAGGGAGGGACGGAGTTCTGTTCTGGGAAGGGAGTTTTAAAAAGAGAGAAGTTTCCAAACACCAGGAAACCTTCTCACTGCCGAATCTGTGCCGAGCCTTGGAAGCACAGAGGGCAACATAACAGGGAGGAAAAATAAATAATTAAAACCCGCACGTTGCGAGCCCTACGGTAACTCCCCCAGTGGAGAAGCAGCGCAGACACCTGCACACGCCATTAGCAAGCGGGGGCTGGGCAGGGAGGCGCGGCGCGGGCTGCATCGCAAGAATCTGGCCTGAATACCCCGAGCACTATCTGAGCGAAATAATTTGGGCTAGCAAACCAGACTGTGGGATATCTACCACGCAAAAAGCCAGCCCTAACCTATGACACCGCCAGGCCCACGCATGGAATAAAGGACTGAACAGAGATAGCCGGCGGCAGACCAACCCCCTCTGGTGATAGGCAGCTAGAGCCGGAAGGGGACAATCGCAGCCCCAGAGAGACATTATCTATAAAACTGTAAGCAGGCTTCTTTGCTAACTAAAACTTCTTGGGGGTCTGGGCGGTCAACATCTGCCTGAGAAAGTGTGCCGGTGCACAACTAGATAACCGAGTGGCAGGGAGGCGATAAGTCGCACCAATCGCACGCGCAAAACACCTCATCACCTGAGCTGCTCGGATCTGGGAAGGGCACAAAACGCAGGCCCAACTGAGAGTCTGCGCCTCTGAGGACTACCCGAGTGCCTGAACCTGAGCGGCTTGGACCCGGGAAGTACAGGCAGCCCAGGGTGGGCCACGGATGGTTTGCGACGGAGCAACCTAGAGCCTGAGCAGCGTGGACAGAGAGGCTACACGCGCCGTGAACTGGGGGCAGACACAGTGTGGCTGAGGCACTGCAAGCACATGCCAGTGTTATTTGTTTGCAGCATCCCTCCCTACCTCCCCTCAGTGCGACTGAACAAAGAGAAGAAATACAGCTCCACTCACCAGAACACCAACACAAGCTTCCCTAACCAAGAAACCTTGACAAGCCACCTGTACAAACCCACACAGAGCGAGGAAATGCCACAATAAAGAGAACTCCACAAACTGCCAGAATACAGAAAGGACACCCCAAGCTCAGCAATTTAAACAAGATGAAGAGACAGAGGAATACCCAGCAGACAAAGGAACAGGATAAAAGCCCACCAAACCAAACAGAAGAGGAAGAGATAGGGAATCTACCTGATAAAGAATTCCAAATAATGATAGTAAAATTGATCCAAAATCTTGAAATCAAAATGGAATCACAGATAAATAGCTTGGAGACAAAGATTGAGAAGATGGAAGAAAGGTTTAACAAGGACCTAGAGGAAATAAAAGAGAGTCAATATAAAATGAATAATGCAATAAATGAAATTAAAAACACTCTGGAGGCAACAAATAGTAGAATAACAGAGGCAGAAGATAGGATTAGTGAATTAGAAGATAGAATGGTAGAAATAAATGAATCAGAGAGGATAAAAGAAAAACGAATTAAAAGAAATGAGGACAAACTCCGAGACCTCCAGGACAATATTAAACGCTACAACATTCGAATCATAGGGGTCCCAGAAGAAGAAGACAAAAAGAAAGACCATGAGAAAATACTTGAGGAGATAATAGTTGAAAACTTCCCTAAAATGGGGAAGGAAATAATCACTCAAGTCCAAGAAACCCAGAGAGTCCCAAACAGGATAAACCCAAGGCAAAACACCCCAAGACACATATTAATCAAATTAACAAAGATCAAACACAAAGAACAAATGTTAAAAGCAGCAAGGGAAAAACAACAAATAACACACAAGGGAATTCCCATTAGGATAATAGCTGATCTTTCAATAGAAACTCTTCCAGCCAGGAGGGAATGGCAAGACATACTTAAAGTGATGAAAGAAAATAACCTACAGCTCAGATTATTGTACCCAGCAAGGATCTCATTCAAATATGAAGGAGAAATCAAAAGCTTCTCAGACAAGCAAAAGCTGAGAGAATTCAGCACCACCAAACCAGCTCTCCAACAAATGCTAAAGGACATTCTCTAGACAGGAAACACAAAAACAGTGTATAAACTCGAACCCAAAACAATAAAGTAAATGGCAATGGGATCATACTTATCAGTAATTACCTTAAATGTAAATGGGTTGAATGCCCCTACCAAAAGACAAAGACTGGCTGAATGGATACAAAAACAAGACTCCTACATATGTTGTCTACAAGAGACCCACCTCAAAACAGGGGACACATACAGGCTGAAAGTGAAGGGCTGGAAAAAGATTTTCCATGCAAATAGGGACCAAAAGAAAGCAGGAGTAGCAATACTTATATCAGATAAAATAGACTTTAAAACAAAGGCTGTGATAAGAGACAAAGATGGTCACTACCTAATGATCAAAGGATCAATCCAAGAAGAAGATATAACAATTATAAATATATATGCACCCAACACGGGAGCGCCGCAATATGTAAGACAAATGCTAACAAGTATGAAAGGAGAAATTAACAATAACACAATAATAGTGGGAGACTTTAATACCCCACTCACACCTATGGATAGATCAACTAAACAGAAAATTAACAAGGAAACACAAACGTTAAATGATACAATAGACCAGTTAGACCTAATTGATATCTATAGGACATTTCACCCCAAAACAATGAATTTCACCTTTTTCTCAAGTGCACATGGAACCTTCTCCAGGATAGATCACATCCTGGTCCATAAAGCTAGCCTTGGTAAATTCAAAAAAATTGAAATCATTCCAAGCATCTTTTCTGACCACAATGCAGTAAGATTAGATCTCAATTACAGGAGAAAAACTATTAAAAATTCCAACATATGGAGGCTGAACAACACGCTGCTGAATAACCAACAAATCACAGAAGAAATCAAAAAATAAATCAAAATTTGCATAGAAACTAATGAAAATGAAAACACAACAACTCAAAACCTGTGGGACACTTTAAATGCAGTTCTAAGGGGAAAGTTCATAGCAATACAGGCATACCTAAAGAAACAAGAAAAAAGTCAAATAAATAACCTAACTCTACACCTAAAGCAACTAGAAAAGGAAGAAATGAAGAACCCCAGGGTTAGTAGAAGGAAAGAGATCTTAAAAATTAGGGCAGAAATAAATGCAAAAGAAACAAAAGAGACCATAGCAAAAATCAACAAAGCCAAAAGCTGGTTCTTTGAAAGGATAAATAAAATTGACAAACCATTAGCCAGACTCATCAAGAAACAAAGGGAGAACAATCAAATCAATAAAATTAGAAATGAAAATGGAGAGATCACAACAGACAACAGAAATACAAAGGATCATAAGAGACTATCAACAATTATATGCCAATAAAATGGACAACGTGGAAGAAATGGACAAATTCTTAGAAAAGTACAACTTTCCAAAACTGGAACAGGAAGAAATAGAAAATCTTAACAGACCCATCACAAGCACAGAAATTGAAACTGTAATCAAAAATCTTCCAGCAAACAAAAGCCCAGGTCCAGACGGCTTCACAGCTGAATTCTACCAAAAATTTAGAGAAGAGCTAACACCTATCCTGCTCAAACTCTTCCAGAAAATTGCAGAGGAAGGTAAACTTCCAAACTCATTCTTTGAGGCCACCATCACCCTAATACCAAAACTTGACAAAGATCCCACAAAAAAAGAAAACTACAGGCCAATATCACTGATGAACATAGATGCAAAAATCCTTAACAAAATTCTAGCAATCAGAATCCAACAATACATTAAAAAGATCTTACACCATGACCAAGTGGGCTTTATCCCAGGGATGCAAGGATTCTTCAATATCCGCAAATCAATCAATGTTATACACCACATTAACAAATTGAAAAACAAAAACCATATGATTATCTCAATAGATGCAGAGAAAGCCTTTGACAAAATTCAACATCCATTTATGATAAGAACTCTCCAGAAAGCAGGAATAGAAGGAACATACCTCAACATAATAAAAGCTATATATGACAAACCCACAGCAAACATTATCCTCAATGGTGAAAAATTGAAAGCATTTCCTCTAAAGTCAGGAACAAGACAAGGGTGCTCACTTTCACCACTACTATTCAACATAGTTTTGGAAGTTTTGGCCACAGCAATCAGAGCAGAAAAAGAAATAAAAGGAATCCAAATTGGAAAAGAAGAAGTAAAACTCTCACTGTTTGCAGATGACATGATCTTTTACATAGAAAACCCTAAAGACTCCACCAGAAAATTACTAGAACTAATCAATGAATATAGTAAAGTTGCAGGATATAAAATCAACACACAGAAATCCCTTGCATTCCT
This sequence comes from Bos mutus, assembly GCF_027580195.1. NCBI lineage: Eukaryota > Metazoa > Chordata > Mammalia > Artiodactyla > Bovidae > Bos > Bos mutus. The sequence goes on along the minus strand of NC_091622.1, from coordinate 80,076,783 downwards.
ATACACTAATAATGAGAAAACTGAAAGAGAAATTAAGGAAACAATTCCATTCACCATTGCAACGGAAAGAATAAAATACTTAGGAATATATCTACCTAAAGAAACTAAAGACCTATATATAGAAAACTATAAAACACTGGTGAAAGAAATCAAAGAGGACACTAATAGATGGAGAAATATACCATGTTCATGGATTGGAAGAACCAGTATAGTGAAAATGAGTATACTACCAAAAGCAATTTATAGATTCAATGCAATCCCTATCAAGCTACCAATGGTATTCTTCACAGAGCTAGAACGAATAATTTCATAATTTGTATGGAAATACAAAAAACCTTGAATAGCCAAAGCTATCTTGAGAAGAATGGAACTGGAGGAATCAACCTACCTGACTTCAGGCTCTATTACAAAGCCACAGTTATCAAGACAGTATGGTACTGACAGAAGACAGAAATATTGATCAATGGAACAAAATAGAAAGCCCAGAGATAAATCCACGCACATATGGACACCTTATCTTTGACAAAGGAGGAAAGAATATACAATGGATTAAAGACAATCTCTTTAACAAGTGGTGCTGGGAAAACTGGTCAACCACTTGTAAAAGAATGAAACTAGAACACTTTCTAACACCATACACAAAAATAAACTCAAAATGGATTAAAGATCTCAACATAAGACCAGAAACTATAAAACTCCTAGAGGAGAACATAGGCAAAACACTCTTCGACATATGTCACAGCAGGATCCTCTATGACCCACCTCCCAGAATATTGGAAATAAAAGCAAAAATAAACAAATGGGACCTAATTAAACTTAAAAGCTTCTGCACAACAAAGGAAACTATTAGCAAGGTGAAAAGGCAGCCTTCAGAATGGGAGAAAATAATAGCAAATGAAGCAATGGACAAACAACTAATCTCAAAAATATACAAGCAACTCCTACAGCTCAACTCCAGAAAAATAAATGACCCAATCAAAAAATAGGCCAAAGAACTAAATAGACTTTTCTCCAAAGAAGACATACAGATGGCTAACAAACACATGAAAAGATGCTCAACATCACTCATTATCAGAGAAATGCAAATCAAAACCACTATGAGGTACCATTTCACGCCAGTCAGAATGGCTGCGATCCAAAAGTCTACAAGCAATAAATGCTGGAGAGGGTGTGGAGAAAAGGGAACTCTCTTACACTGTTGGTGGGAATGCAAACTAGTACAGCCACTATGGAGAACAGTGTGGAGATTCCTTAAAAAACTGGAAATAGAACTGCCTTATGATCCAGCAATCCCACTGCTGGGCATACACACTGAGGAAACCAGAAGGGAAAGAGACATGTGTACCCCAATGTTCATTGCAGCACTGTTTATAATAGCCAGGACATGGAAGCAACCTAGATGTCCATCAGCAGATGAATGGATAAGAAAGCTGTGGTACATATACACAATGGAGTATTACTCAGCCATTAAAAAGAATACATTTGAATCAGTTCTAATGAGATGGATAAAACTGGAACCTATTATACAGAGTGAAGTAAGCCAGAAAGAAAAACACCAATACAGTATACTAACACATATATATGGAATTTAGAAAGATGGTAACAATAACCCTGTGTATGAGACAGCAAAAGACACCTATGTATAGATCAGTCTTATGGACTCTGTGGGAGAGGGAGAGGGTGGGAAGATTTGGGAGAATAGCATTGAAACATGTATAATATCATGTATGAAACAAGTTGCCAGTCCAGGTTCGATGCATGATACTGGATGCTTGGGGCTGGTGCACTGGAACGACCCAGAAAGAGGGTAGGGGAGGGAGGAGGGAGGTGGGTTCAGGATGGGGAACGCGGGTATACTTGTGGTGGATTCATTTCGATATTTGGCAAAACTAATACAATATTGTAAAGTTTAAAAATAAAATAAAATTTAAAGAAAAAAAAAAAAAAAAAAAATCCCATCGTGGAAAAGAAACTAAAAAAAAAAAAAAGACTGGGATGGACTGGCTGTGCACTGTTTGGTATGGAGAGGGAAGGTTTCCTCCAGAAGGCCTGCCAGGTAAACTCCTTGTACTTGTTTATGGTCAAGCCTGAAGAATCACATATAGGCATTTAAGCAGGAGTGGGACTCTTCTAGTATCTATAGTCTACTCTCAGATAAGTATGAGCTGTCCAACTTTTTCATGTGCCACTGGGGTGACTGTACAGAGAATTGGTAACTATCACTCCAATTTCTAACACATCATTAATTAAAATGGCAGTCTGCTTTCTTAAAGAAGGTGTTATCATTTCAATTTAACAACCTGAATGAGTGTGTTCATTTTTATAGGTTCGTATTTAGCATGTGCAATTAATATGATGCTTGTGGAAGGGCAGTACATGCCTTCTCTTTACACTTGTTTGCGGATGTATTCCCCAAGCAGGCATAATACCATTTCAATATCATGTTCAGTTAAAGGAGATGCAACCACTTCACATAAAGTCTGTTCAAACATCCAGTTTTCATCCAAACTTCCTCCCTAATTCCAACAACTGTCACATCCCATAAGTGAGTGAGTGAGTGAGTGAGTGAAGTCACTCAGTCAGTCGTGTTTGACTCTTTGTGACCCCATGGACTGTAGCCTACCAGGCTCCTCTGTCCATGGGATTTTCCAGGCAAGAATAGTGGAGTGGGTTGCTATTTCCTTCTCATCCCATATGCTTCCAATTTAAATATAATCCCTGTTAGGTCTTCAACAACTGGTTTTGGGATCAGTATATTGGACTCCTGTCACAATATCACATGGGACTATTAGTCTGTTCAGGCTGCATTAACAGAATACCACAGTGTGGAAGACTTACAAACAGTAGATATTTATTTCTCATAGTCTGAGATGTGGAAGTCTGAGCCCAGGGTATAAATTTGGTTAGGTTCTGATGAAGGCCCTCTTCCAAGTTGCAAACTGCTAGCATCTTGCTTTGTCCTCACAGGATAGAAGGGCCAGGGCTCTCTCCAGGACCTCTTTTATAAGGGCACTAATCCCACTCATGAGAGCTCTGTCCTTGTGATTCAATCACATCCTCACACCTCCTAATATTATCACATCATGCCTTAGGTTTTCAACATATGATTTTGGGAAGAGCAAATAAACTACAGAAATAATCATTCAGCATCCAACTCAAATTCCTTTTCCTCTGTGTACATTTTTGTAAAATCCTTCAGATTACAGTAAGTCATTGTTATTTTGTGTATTGAAAAAAATACATATTTTCACATCTGTATCCTAATATTCAATAATATAATTAGCTCTCTTATTATACTAGCACATCTTCCAAAGCATGTATGATGATTTGTATAGTTTTGCTATCCTGGTGCATAACCTAGTGCATGGTGCATGGGAATTTGTTAAATGAAAAACTTGAGTATATTAATGAAAGCATAAATGATAGAAACAATGAATGATTGAATAAATAGTTGTCTGACTCTGAATATCTTAATATAGCTAACATTAAAATAATAAAAAAACATTTCCATTAGTTTTGCTTACGTAGTATTATATATTTAACTCTACCTGACTGTGTGAGCTTGGCCAATTTTGTTTCTTCAATTCCTAACATTAGAGTCTTAGAATTTAGAAATAAATTCTAAATGGACTTCCCTGGTGGCTCAGACAGTAAAGCATCTGCCTACAATGCAGGAGACCCAGGTTCAATCCCTGGGTCAGGAAGATCTCCTGGAGAAGCAAATGGCCACCCACTCCAGTATTCTTGCCTGCAAATTCCCATGGATGGAGGAGCCTGGTAGAGCTAGAGTCCATGGGGTCGCAAAGAGTCAGATATGACTGAGGGACTTCACTTTCCTTATCAATTGTTTTCTAGCTAAGAAAAAGCACACAGAGATAATAATAATTTACCCTTGATGCATAGTTAATAAGTGTAAAAACTGAATCCTTACTTTATGTCAATGTACTTTATTTTGTAACATTTTACTTCAGCTCTCATATTTTATTGATGAGGAAACCACAACACAGAGAAGTCCAATAATTTGCCCTAGATCACAAAGGTCATTAGTGGTAAAGCAAACTAATTACTGCTAGAAATTAGAATACGATCTCTAAATACAAACCAGTATCTTTTACAGGCATATCTTGTTTTATTATATTATCTTTTGCTTTATTGACCTTTGTGTGCTAACTTTGTGTCTCTGTGTCATATTTTGGTAATTTTTAAAATAATTTCAAACTTTTTCACTCTTATTTGTTATGGTGATCTGTGATCTATAAGGTTACTACTGCAAATCGCTGAAGGCTCAGATGATGGCTAATGTTTTTTAGCAATAAAGTTTTTTTTTTTAATTTATTTAAGGTACTTGCATTTTTTTAGACATGATATTATTACACACTTAACAGAATACAGTATAGTGTAAACATAATTTTTTTAAGTACCAGGACATCAAAAACCTCATGTGAGTCACTTTATTGTGAGATTCCTTTTATTAAGATGGTCTGGAAGTGAACCTTCAATATCTCAGCAGTACCCTGCACTCTGATAAACTATATCAGGTTAGGCGGGTTAATAATTTATTTCAAAACATAAATCAAATAAGTTCATGGAAACTTGATAACACTGAATATTATCTTAGATTTCATGTATTTAGAAAATTATAGCACTGTTATATTTCTCCAATAACTTTTATTTCACTGATATTTGAAGCATTAGTAAGTCCTATGATTTTTCTTGAGAATATAGTGCTTATTTGATTTATGAGACTAAATGTGTACATTTTCCTCAGAATATAAATAAAAAGGCAAGTGATAAGTTTGTTCCCTAGTTTAAATTTAAATTTTTACCTATATAAACTCATGAGAACTCATTTTATTTTTATAGTGGAAATGTTATACACAGTGCTTTAAATCCTTCACTTTTTATTCACCTAGCTAACAATATTAATGAATTTCATGTATCTATTTGCAATTATTTGATAAATATCTTTGATCAATTTAGTCAGGCTTACATAAGTTGTATGCTCTGATTCATCCATTTCCCTGTGATTTCACTTTATTGTTCAGCATATGATATATAGAACAAAACCTCCAATTTATGCTCTCCTATTTGGTTTTTATGCTACAAATTACCTTTCATGACATATAAAACGTCTTGTAACCTTTGCAAGTTTTACTTGTGTTGAAAATGTATCATTATTCTCCCAGAAGGTACTTTATGCTTACCCTATCAGATTGTTTTAACTGTTCCTCTGTGCACTTTCTATCCTATTAAACATAACTCATGGCCTTCTCTACACAATGATGACAAAATAATTTTTAAGCCCATACACAATAAAGCATATTTTACCTATCATTTTGATTTTAAATGATTTCTAAAAGTTTGAGAAGCTATTTTCAAGAAAATATTTCCACAAAGCAACCTTGAAAAAATATGAAACAAATTTATAAAACCAGAACTGTCTACACAGTCTTATCATTCCAACAAGAAAAATGGTTTTAATTTAGAGTCTATTCTTTTCTGGTTCTTCTTCATAGCCATAATTACATTTTATATAATTATCAAACTATATGTATTCTGAAGAAAATAAAATAAAGTATAAAATAGTTTGGAAACCAATTTTCATGTGATGGTTATACAAAGTATTTTTCATTTATCAATTCAGCAGATTTTAATATAAAAGGAAAAACTCTGTGACTAGCATGACCAGCACATGTAATGCCTATAAGAAGCAAAGTGGAATTGAAAATAACATGAAAAAGTCAGTAACTTTCCTGACATAATTGTGGTCGTGACTATTCTTGACATAAAATATTATGTACTATCACCAAAAATGAATACATATAATAACCAGACATCTGTGCCTATTTAAAGTTAATAGAAATTGACATTAGTAAAATTTAAAATTCAGTTTTCAATCATACAAACTATGTTTTAAGTGTTCAATAGTTTAGTTAGTGACTATCATTGGAGGGCACAGATTATGTAACACTTCCATTAAAAACTCTGCTGGACAGAGTTGCTGCTCAATATAAGATCTTGTGCAGACCTTTACATGTTTGAATAATTAATTATTTTAAGCAATTTCTGTGAATATAAAGATTCTGAATATAGCTCTTTTTAACTTTTTAATTCCCCAGGTAAGCACACACACACACACAAACACAAAATTGACTTGAATACAGTGATCTCCCTACTATTTTAAGAACATGCCACTTCTACTTCAAAATCAATGAATGTGCCATTTGCACTGTGTTTGACTACTTCAGAGTAACTTGTAAGTTAAACAGAAAACTATTCACACCAAAAAGACAGCATCAAAAATGTGCCATGAGAAAATACCATTAGCAAATTGTTGAATTACTGAGAGATAGAAAATTATTTTTCCTATCTCTTGATTTCCAAAAGGAAAGATTTTTCCCTTAGTTCACATTCTTCCACTTTTTAAACTGCTTTATTCATTACACTTCTGCCAAATAGACTGATTAAGTTGGAAAGGTAGACATGACTCTTTCTTGCTCTAATTCTTCTTGGGAATGGTATCTAGAAGGGAGCAGGAGAACTAGTTTTTTGTTTTTTTGTTTTGTTTTGTTTTGTTTTTTAGAAATAGTCTTTTCCATTGCCCTTAATGCCATCTTTCTTTTGGTTTGTACATATCTTTTTCTCATTAGTTAATCCCAAGCTTTGGTTGCAGGGTTAGCCAATCAATATTTAGCCTCTAAATATTATTTTTTCTTGGTCTATCCTAAGACCAATATTCCTTTAGGTGACAAAAAATGTCTTCTAAACAATATCCTATAACTTTTTTTTTTTAAAGGACAGAGGAAGAAGTATATTCTAATATGTGTGTAGAAATTCAAAGGATCTAGAACAGCTAAATAATTTTGGAAAAGAATAAAGTTGGAAGACTTAAACTCCATGCTTTCAAATTGTTGTTTAGGACTGACACAACTATAAAAATATAGATCAGTGGGAAGAAAGACCAGAAATAGACCCGTATATATGCATTCAACCAATTTTTTTGAAAATAAGGTACTGAGTTTACTCAATGATGAAAGGATAGATTTTTCAATAAATGAAAAAGGAAAGACAAAACCAAGCAAACAAAAAAAATAAACTTAGACCAGTATTTATCAAAGATCTTTTTTATTATTATCCTCCTTCTAATTATAAGTAGCTTGTTAGCTTGTTTAGTCTTCAAACTTTGAGAAATTGAGTATTATCTTTTTCTAACCCTGTAACTTGAAGCTCCAATAAATACTTAGGCCAACTGTGATGCAAACAATCAACTCATTGGAAAATACCTTGGTGCTGGGAAGTATTGAAGGCAGAAGGACAAAGGGTGACAGAGAATGAGAGGGTTGGATGGCATCACTGATTCAATGGACATTATCTTCTTAAAACTGCAGAGATAGTGTAGGACAGGGAGGCCTGGTGTGCTGCAGTCTGTGGGGTTGCGAAGAGTCAGACACAACTCGGTGGCTTGACTTGGTGGCTGAAAAACAACAACCCTGCAACTAAACAGGAAGCTCAGAGATTGATAAAATTGTATTTTGCTGTTGTTCAGTCACTCTGTTGCATTCAACTCTTTGTAGCCCCATGGACTCAGCATGCCGGGCTTCCGTGTCCTTCACCATTTCCCAGAGATCGCTGAAACCCATGTCCATTGAGTCAGTGATGCCATCCAACCATCTCCTCCTCTGTTGTCCCCTTCTCCTTCAATCTTTCCCAATATCAGGGTCTTTTCTAATGAGTCAGCTCTTTGCATCAGGTGGCCAAAGTATTGGAACTTCAGCTTGAGCATCAGTCCTTCCAGATTATTTCTCCTATAGGAAAACTATTGGATTCTATTAAAATGCCCCCTGGAAAAAATCTGAAATTAAAAGAATCTGAGAATAAATACACCAACCAGTATTGCTGAAAAGCTGAAGTTTAATGGTTCTATGAAGACTTACAAGACCTTCTAGAACTAACACCCCAAAAAAGATGTCAGTTTCATTGTAGGAAACTGGAATGCAAAAGTAGGAAGTGAAGAGATACCTGTGCTGCTGCTGCTGCTAAGTTGCTTCAGTCGTGTCCGACTCTGTGCGACCCTAGAGATGGCAGCCCACCAGGCTCCCCCATCCCTGGAATTCTCCAGGCAAGATCACTGGAGTGGGTTGTCATTTCCTTCTTCAATGCATGAAAGTGAAAAGTAAAAGTGAAGTTGTTCAGTTGTGTCTGACTCTTAGCGACTCCATGGACTGCAGCCCACCAGGCTCCTCCATCCATGGTATTCTCCAGGCAAGAGTACTGGAGTGGGGTGCCATTGCCTCCTCCAAGATACCTGTAGTAACAAGAAAATTTGGCCTTGGAGTACAAAATGAAGCAGAGCAAAGGCTAATAGAGTTTTGCCGAGAATTTGTTGGTCAGAGCAAACACCTTCTTCCAACAACACAAGAGAAGACTCTACACATGGACATCACCAGATGGTCAATATCAAAATCAGATTGCTTATATTTTTTGCAGCCAAAGATGGAGAAGCTCTATACAGTCAGCAAAAACAAGGCCAGGAGCTGACTATGGCTAAGATCATAAACTCCTCATTGCCAAACTCAGACTTAAATTGAAGAAAGTAGGGAAAACCACTAGACCATTCAGGTATGACCTAAACTGAACCCCTTACAATTATACTGTGGAAGTGACAAATAGATTAAAGGGATTAGATCTGATAGACAGAGTGCCTGATGAACTAACCATGGAGGTTCATGACATTGTGCAGGAGACAATGATAAAACCATCCCAGGTTTGATGCAGGATACAGGAAGCTTGGGGCTGGTGCACTGGGATGACCCAGAGGGATGGTATGGGGAGGTGGAAGGGGGTTTCAGGATGGGGAACATGTGTACACCCATGGCAGATGCATGTTGATGTATGGCAAAACCAATACAATATTGTAAAGTTAAAAATAAATAAAAATAAAAAAATAAAATTAAAAAAAAAAAAAAAAATCCCCAAGAAAAACAAATGCAATGGTTGTCTGAGGAGGCCTTACAAATAGCTGAGAAAAGAAGAGAAGCAAAAGGCAAAGGAGAAAAGGAAAGATATACCCATTTGAATACAGAGTTCCAAGGAATAGCAAGGAGAGATAAGAAAAACTTCCTCAGTGATCAATGCAAAGAAATAGAGGAAAACAACAGAATGGGAAAGACTAGAGATCTCTTCAAGAAAATTAGAGATACCAAGGGAACATTTCATGCAAAGATGGGCTCGATAAAGGACAGAAATGGTATGGAGCTAACAGAAGATATTAGATATCTTCTAACAGAAGCAGAGATATTAAGAAATGGCAAGAATACATAGAAGAACTATACAAAAAAGATCTTCACGACCAAAATAACCACAGTGGTCACTCACCCAGAGCCAGACATCCTGGAACGTGAAATCGAGTGGGCCTTAGGAAGCAACACAATAAACATAGCTAGTGGAGGTGATGGAATTCCAGTTGAACTATTTCAATCCTAAAAGATGAGTCTGTGAAAGTGCTGCACCAAATATGCCAGCAAAATTGGAAAACTCAGCAGTGTCCACAGGACTGAAAAAGCTCAGTTTTCATCGCAATCCCTAAGAAAGGCAATGTGAAAGAATGTTCAAACTACCACACATTTGCACTCATCTTACGTGTTAGCAAAGTACTGCTGAGAATTCTCACCCAGGCTTCAATAGCACATGACCCATGAACTTACAGATGTTCAAGCTGGATTTAGAAAAGGCAGAGGAACCGGAGATCAAATAGAAAAACACCGATACAGTATACTAATGCATATATATGGAATTTAGAAAGATGGTAACAATAACCCTGTGTATGAGACAGCAAAAGAGACACTGATGTATAGATCAGTCTTATGGACTCTGTGGGAGAGGGAGAGGGTGGGGAGATTTGGGAAAATGGCATTGAAACATGTATAATATCATGTATGAAACGAGTCGCCAGTCCAGGTTCGATGCACAATACTGGATGCTTGGGGCTGGTGCACTGGGATGACCCAGAGGGAGGGTATGGGGAGGGAGGAGGGTTCAGGATGGGGAACACAGGTATACCTGTGGCAGATTAATTTCGATATTTGGCAAAACTAATACAATATTGTAAAGTTTAAAAATAAAATAAAATTTAAAAATAAATAAAACAGAAAAAAAAAAAAAAAAGCAAGAGAGGATCTACTTTTGCTTTATTGACTACACTAAAGAATTTTGACTGTGTCGATCACAAGAAACTATGGAAAATTCTTAAAGAGATGGGAATACCAGACCACCTTACCTTTCTCCTGAGAAATCAGTATGCAGATTAAGAAGCAACAGTTAGAACTGGACATGGAACAACAGACTGGTTCCAAATCGGGAAAGGAGAACATCAAGGCTGTATATTGTCACCCTGCTTATTTAACCTGTATGCAGAGTACATCATGTGAAATATTGGGCTGGATGAAGCACAAGCTGGAATCAAGATTGCCAGGAGAAATATCAATAACCTCAGATATACAGATGCACCACCCTTATTACAGAAAGTGAAGAAGAACTAAAGAGCCTCTTGATGAAAGAAAGTGAAAGAGGAGAGTGAAAAATTTGGCTTAAAACTCAACATTCAAAAAGCTAAGATCATGGCATCTGGCCCCAACATTTCATGGAAAATAGATGGGAAAACAATGGAAACAATGAGAGACTTTATTTTTGGGAGCTCCAAAATCACTGCAGATGGTGATTGCAGCCATGAAGTTAAAAGACACCTGGCTCCCTGGAAGAAAAGCTATGATCGACCCTGATAGCATATTAAAAAGCATAGACATTACTTTGCCAACAATTTCTGACTAGTCAAAGCTATGTTTTTTCCAGCAGTCATGTATGGATGTTAGAGTTGGACTATAAAGAAAGCTGATCACAGAAGAATTGATGTTTTTGAACTGTGGTGTTGAAGACTCTTGAGAGTCCCTTGGGCTGCAAGGAGATCCAACCAGTCAATCCTATAGGGAATCAGTCCTGAATGTTCATTGGAAGGGCTGATGCTGAAGCTGAAACTCCAATATTTTGGCCATCTGATGCGAAGAACAGACTCATTGAAAAAGGCTCTGATGCTGGGAAAGATTGAAGGCAGAAGGAGAAGAAAATGAGGAGGAGAAGGGCATGACAAAGGATGAGATGGTTGGATGGGATCACTGCCACAATGTACATGAGTTTGAGCAAGCTCTGGTAGTTGGTGATGGACAGGCAAGTCTGTCGGGCTGCAGTCCTTGAGGTTCCAAAGAGTTGGACATGACTGAGTTATTGAACTGAGCTGGGAAGAAATTATAAATAGTTTCCAGAAGATTGCAAGTCGCGATGAATCATTCAATCTTTCAACATGTTTTCTCATATAATTTTAAAATTGTTTGGGTCTATAACAGAAGCAACCATAGACTTGGAGAACAAATTACAAGCCAGAACAAAGGATTATCTGACACTGAACTGACATCACAATATTTTTTTTTAATTTTTGTGTTTGATATATATATTTTTAATATTGTAATTTCAAGAATCTAATCTCTATTCTAGGTTTTTAATTTTTGCATTTGCATATTTGTTATTAATTTTATACCTTTAAGAGTCTAATTTTTAGTATCCATTTTCACTTAGGGATTTGATTACTGGCTTGTTTGCTCTCTTCCCTTTTGATCCTCCCTTTTCTCCTCCTGGTCACCTCAATCTCCCACCTCCCTCTTCTCTATATAACTCCTGGCTGTGAAGCGTGGTTTTGCTAGTAACCTATGGCTTTTGTCTTCTGTGCTGTGTGGACAGAGAAGTCTTGATGCTACTGTAAGAGGGGGACCAAAACCCAGAGGCAGGAGGCTCAACTCCAAAACTTTGGACCATCATAGAACTCCTGACCCCAAAGGAACATTTATAGACAAAAGCCAACCCAAAAGCCTCCATACCGACACTGAGACGAACCTTCACCAAAGAACCAACAAGCTCCAGTACAAGACACCACACATTCATCCTCCAGAAAAACAAGAATGCAACCCTGAATGTTAAAAGACAGGCTGCTCAAAGCCATACCAAACCCATAGACACCCCCAAACTCATTACTGGACATTGCATTGCACTCCAGAGAGATAAGATCCATCTCCATCCACCAGAACACAGACACAAGCTCCTGCAACCAGGAAACCTTGACAAGCCACTGGTCCAAGCCCACCCATGAGGAGCAGACTTCATAATTAAGAGGAACTAAAGCCCTCCAGCCTGCAGAGAAGAGACCCCAAACAGCAAATTAAACAAAATGAAAATGCAAGGAAATATCCAGCAGGTGAAGAAACATGATAAAAACCCAACAAACCAAACCAAAGAGGGGGATATAGGGAGTCTACCTGAAAAAGAATTCTGAATAATGATAATAAAGATGATCCAAAATCTTGAAAACAAAATGGAGTTACAGATAAATAAACCAGAGACGCAGATTGAGAAGATACATTAAATGTTTAACAAGGATCTAAAAGAAATAAAGAATAGTTAATCAGTAATGAACCATGCAATGAGATTAGAACAGAAGCCTGTGGTCTAAGGCAATCAAATACTATTATTTCATGAAGATTGTTAGAATTCTAGACTCAAAGCTTCCTAATGCAGCTCCTTGGTATATAATTACTGAAAGGAAATTGTGTGCATGCTCAGTTGCTCAGTCATGCCCAGCTCTTTGTGAACCCATAGACTGTAGCCTGCCAGTCTCCTCTGTCCTTGAGATTTTCCTAGCAAGAATACTGGAGTGGGTTGCCATTTCCTCCTCCAGGGGAACTTACTGACCCAGGGATCAAATTCATGTCTCCCGTATTTCCTGCCTTGTCAGGCTGATTGTTTATCTATCACTCTGCCACCTGGGAAACCCATAAGGAAATTAGCGACTAATATATTACTGAGTATGGGAAAAGGATGCTATTAAGGAAAAGCATAAAAATTTTAAGCAATATTGAAAAAAGTTGAGGAAGGAGATTAGTTTGGTAGAGCTTATTGATAAAATGGAAATGGCATATTCAAGAATATTTGACAGGTGGGATTTAAGCAGTATGTCACATATATGGGCTTCCCTGGTGAGTTAGTGGTAAAAAATTTACCTGCAATGCTGGAGACCAAGGTTCTATTCCTGGTTCAGAAGATTCCCTGGAAAAGAGAGAGGCTACCCATCCAGCATTCTTGCCCAGAGAATCCCATGGACAGAGGAGCCTGGTGGGCTACTGTCCATGGGGTTGCAAAGAGTCGGACATAAATGAGTGACTAACACACACATACACACACACACTCACACACATACAGATCACATATATGCCCAGGCTGCCTAACTGTATGTGAAGTCACACATAGAGTGCTCCAGTGGTCAGCCCACCTTCTTTGCAGTATGTGTAGTCTTAATACTACAAATTTCTCCCAATAAAGTCAAAGCATTCTACTTAGTTCATTGATGGTAGTTCCTAAAATAAAAGTGCTGAATAGTGATGAAATCTGCAAGTGAGAAAACTCTGGTGGAAAAAATGAAAGCAAATCTACACAATGGGTAGAGTTAAAAGTTGCAGGTATACTTAGGAATTAGGCCCCTGCTTAAGGAACATATTCAGATATTGACATTCCATTGGGCAGAATCTAATGGCCTTATGGTATGTTCTGTAAAACGTGCCCTAGATTATTATTTAAAAAATCATGTAGGATAATCAGTTAAGGAAATCTCTGTGGAAATTTAGAGAAGGGGGCAAGTATACTGTTGTCATTCAGCCAATAACTCATATATGACTCTGTGTCTTCATGGACTGCAGCATGCCAGGCTCCTCTGTCCTCCACTATCTCCTGGAGTTTGCTCAAATTCACAAGTATATGCCTACCATAAAGATTAAATTGCTGTCTTATAAGAAGGTTTGGATGCTAATTAAAGTGCTTTATACCAGATTTCTAAAATTAACCAAAATGGTTCTTAAAATGACAAACACGGGCATACAGAGAGACCAAATGGAAATCCATTCTTATTTGTAACTGGAGAAACCACTAATATAGTAAGGAACTGTACTCAATATCCACAGAAGGGAAATACTTGAAGATGGCTTCAGCAGAATTCTTTTGAATAGTAGTTAACAAGCAGATGACTTAGAAGTCTTTACCTAAGAATGTTCTAGCAAGTCTCTATAGGTTATTCTGTTTAAATTGCTTATGGTAAATTAACCTGAATTTATGGAATGCAGCTAGCTGGAGAATGGAGTTATACACATAGATTCTCTTTCTCTGCATGCCTTATGAAGTATAAAAACCAGGAAACTCCAAACCAAATGACTTTTTCATAGCAAATGTGCTGAACACATAGCACACTTTCATTTCTCTGAAAACAAAGCATATTTTAATGTAGTAAAATATATATTTCTTTTACCTCCTTTTTTATTTTTTGAAAGATACATCTTATTGCTTGAATGTCTTCTAGAGATGGAAGCTCTTATATCTGCACTTGAGTTTTGCTTGTATATTTTGCTAATAATTAGTAACATTTATTTTTGGGTAGCATATATAATTGTGTGTCTGCTTTTTAAATCAATTCTTAGTGGTACTATTGCATACTTTCTACGTGAAGCATCTGAAACTTCAAAATTAAGGTATTGCATATTACCTTCCACCTTATTCAAAATGCACATGTTTTAAAGTCTATAATTCATTTTGAGTTATTTTATGTGAAAGGCATAATCTGTGAGGTCTCTGGGTTTAGAATTTCAAAAACTATCTGTTGAAAAAAATCCTTTCTTCTTTAAATTGCATTTGTGCCTTGGTCAAGAACAGGTGACTAACATATTTTAAAATAATGTTTGATAGATTTAATTTGTGAAATCAACTGGGTTTGGAATTTTCATGGAAAGAACTTTGAGAAACATTTCTATTCACTTTAAAATATGTAACTATTTTTACTTTTTCAAATCAGTTTGGCAATTTGTTCTTGTCAAGGAATTTGTTATTTCAACATTATTCATAAGCTTAGCATAAAGTTATTTATAATATCCTTCATTATTATTTTAAAATCTGTGATACTTGTACAGTTTTTATTTAAAAAATTTTTAAGTCTTCCCTTTTTTAAGATCAGTCTAACTAGGAATTTGTCTAAAATTGATGTTTGGCTTTCCTGCTTTTCTCTACTTGTATTTTTCTTTATTGATGTATTTTCTTATTCTTTAGTTATTTTCCCCATTAAATGAATAGTAGAACTTAATTTATTAGTTAGGAGATTTCATCATTTACTTACACCATTCTCTTATTAAGTTTATATAACTATATGTTTCATTCTAAAAACTTTTAAAATTACTACTCATAACTTTTGATATATTTTTAAAATTATAATTCAGCTCTCTGCCATACTGCCATCATGCTCCATTATGGACATACATCATGTGCAATCATCAAGCTGGTCAGAGTCACCAAGTTACTGGACAGGACCAGTTCACAGGGACAATGCATGCAGATGCATGTGAAATTCATGGATGATATAAGCTGCTCCATCATCTGCAACGTGAAGGGGATATGCACAAAGGTGACGGAAATATCTGAACATTTTCTAACCATCTTAAAGTTATTGGGTTCCAATCTGATACAGTTACACTTGGTGCCTTGCAGGCCACAGTTCATGGGGTCGCAAAAGTGTTGGACACGACTTAGCAACTAAACAACAACAACAAACAGTATGTTTATACCATCTTAGCAGGGCACTAAATCCTATATCCTAGATGAGTGCTCCAACAAACCAAAAACAACATATTGTTGGAGAGCAAATTTTGATGACATTTCTATATGCCACGCAGCTTCTGTCATAGCTCAGTCGGTAAAGCTATAGTCCATGGGGTTGCAAGAGTCGGACACGACTTAGCAACTAAACCACTACTACATGCCACATGTCAGCTTTTCTCTTGGTTATTTTTTCAAAGATGTTTTCACAGATAACACACTTGGAAGCTAGAAATAGTGTCTTCTTCCAGGGTCAGAAGGTATATTTGTTTCCTGATAAGAATAGTAAAGATAACATCACTTTCTTGAGGGAGGATGGACATATGTGCTAAAAGTCCTTTTATAAAATGGAGACTTATCTAAACTCACTGGTCTCAGCTATGACACATACACATACTGACCATACGTGTCAGTATATACCTAGACCTGCTCTGCATTGTCCACTCCCACAAGATTTGAGTGCAAGGAGTACAAGGGCAAACAATTCTCATCCTGCCTCATGTGCAGTGAGGTTTCTTTGAAGTCCACAGATTCTTTCATTTCCTTATAGGTCAAATTTTTGTAAATATGGCAAACCAAACTGGAAGCTGCAGTAGTCACTACTACTTTGAGACTTCTTGACTAATTGACAGAAAACTAATTCTGTTTGTTTATAATCTTTTGAAAATTACCTTAGTGGACAAACTATGTGGCTTGAAAATAATGCATGTTTACCATTGTTGGCTATCAGTTCAGTCGCTCAGTTGTGTCCGACTCTTTGTGAACCCATGAATCACAGCACTCCAGGCCTCCTTGTCCATCACCAACTCCCTGAGTTCACTCAAACTCATGTCCATCAAGTCGGTGATGCCATCCAGCCATCTCATCCTCTATCGTCCCCTTCTCCTCCTGATCCCAATCCCTCTGCGCATCAAGGTCTTTTCCAATGAGTCAACTCTTCCCATGTGGTGGCCAAAGTATTGGAGTTTCAGCTTCAGCATAAGTCCTTCCAATGAACACCCAGGACTGATCTTCTTTAGGATGGACTGGTTGGATTTCTTTGCAGTCCAAGGGACTCTCAAGAGTCTTCTCCAACACCACAGTTCAAAAGCATCAATTCTTCGGTGCTCAGCTTTCTTCACAGTCCAACTCTCACATCCATACATGACCACTGGAAAAACCATAGCCTTGACTAGATGGACCTTTGTTGGCAAAGTAATGTCTCTGCTTTTCAATATACTATCTAGGTTGGTCATAACTTTCCTTCTGAGGAGTAAGAGTCTTTTAATTTCATGGCTGCAATTTCACCATCTGCAATGATTTTGGAGCCCCCAAAAATAAAGTCTGACACTGTTACCACTGTTTCCCCATCTATTTCCCATGAAATGATGGGACCAGACGCCATGATCTTAGTTTTCTGAATGTTGAGCTTTAAGCCAACTTTTTCACTGTCCTCTTTCACTTTCATCGAGAGGCTTTTTAGTTCCTCTTCACTTTCTTCCATAAGGGTGGTGTCATCTGCATATCTGAGGTTATTGATATTTCTCCCAGCAATCTTGATTCCAGCTTGTGCTTCTTCCAGCCCAGCATTTCTCATTATGTACTCTGCATGTAAGTTAAATAAGCAGGCTGACAATACACAGCCTTGATGTACTCCTTTTCCTATTTGGAACCAGTCTGTTGTTCCATGTCCAGTTCTAACTGTTGCTTCCTGACCTGCATACAGGTTTCTCAAGAGGCAGGTCAGGTGTTCTGGTATTCCCATCTCTTTCAGAATTTTCCACAGTTTGTTGTGATCCACACAGTCAAAGGCTTTGACTAGCCAATAAAGAAGAAATAGAGGTTTTTCTGGAACTCTTGTTTTTTTGATGACCCAGTGGATGTTGGCAATTTGATCTCTGGTTCCTCTGCCTTTTCTAAAACCAGCTTGAACATCTGGAAGTTCATGGTTCACGTATTGCTGAAACCTGGCTTGGAGAATTTTGAGCATTAGTTTACTAGCGTGTGAGATGAGTGCAATTGTGTGGTAGTTTGCGTATTCTTTGGCATTGCCTTTCTTTGGGATTGGAATGAAAACTGACTTTTCCCAGTCCTGTGGCCACTGCTGAGTTTTCCAAATTTGCTGGCATACTGAGTGCAGCACTTTCACAGCATCATCTTTCAGGATTTGAAATAGCTCAACTGGAATTGGTTATAGTGTTATATAAATATTATTTAGGTACATATTTCATTATATTTTCTATCAATTCCTGGGAAAGAGCTGTTAAAACTTTAAGTGTGATTCTGATTTATCTGTTTCTCTTAATTCTAACAGGTTTTACTCCATTTATTTTGTGCTATGGGAGTAGTTGACGAAGAGTAAAATTAACAATTATCATCTTGAAAGTAGAGGCATGACTGATTTATATTGGAATTAAAACAATCTCCAACTTATAGTATAACTCATTAACACCAGGATTCAGTATTCAATCTTTTTGCAAGCTTAAGTTGTGTATTTCCCTCTTGTACAACTACATTTTCAGTGGACTCAGCCATTACAGTTCAAATTCTTTCCTTAATAGGAATTTGATAAGCTGAATTTAATGTCAACAAATTACTGAAATTGTTTCTTATATGGCATGAGTGTTGGAGAAAACAAATGTGAAAGGTTTTGGTGTCAATTACACAAGGTAATTTGATGCCAAATTCACAGGGCAAAATTATTTTCCTATGTTACATTAAAAAAATCCCATAAAATAAGTAACAAATGAACATAATTTTTACTTTATTTAGAATTAATTTTATTTATTAATGTCTTTTTTGTTATAAATTTATTTATTTTAATTGGAGGCTAATTACTTTACAATATTGTATTGGTTTTGCCATACATCAACATGAATCTGCCATGAGTATATACGTGTTCCCCATCCTGAACCCCTCTCTGTCCTCCCTCCCCGTACCATCCCTCTGGGTAGTCCCAGTGCACCAGCCCTAGGCAACCAGTATCATGCATAGAACCTAGACCGGTGATTTGTTTCATATATGGTATTATACATGTTTCAATGCCATTCTCCCAAATCACCCCACCCTCTCCCTCTCCCACAGAGTCCAGAAGACTGTTCTATACACCTGTGTCTCTTTTGCTGTCTTGCATACAGGGTTATTGTTACCATCTTTCTAAATTCCATATATATGCATTAGTATACTGTATTGGTGTTTCTCTTTCTGGCTTACTTCACTCCGTATAATAGGCTCCAGTTTCATCCACCTCATTAGAACTGATTCAAATGTATTCTTTTTAATGGCTGAGTAATACTCCATTGTGTATGTACCACAGCTTTCTTATAGAATTAATTTTAGAAAGCATGTTTCTCCCCAAGTGTTAAAGGTCTTTTCTTTAATTATGTATGTGGATTTTACAGTTATAATGAACTAAAGTTTCAACACAAGTATTCTAAAACATCATTGATGATACCTATTACTGTTACAGGTCTGTATGCCAATTAAAATAAATAATAAAGAGGTGATGTAAAGCAACCCATTATTCTTAAAGTCAAAACTACCTTTGGTATTTACACTGTCTTTTTTATTTATTTAAAGACTTCTAATTTAAAAACATTAGTAAATTTCAGTATCCATAATTAATGTGTTTTGGGGATAACAGTACTATTTACTTATCATCATCCTCAAACTCTATCTTGAATCTCTACGCTTAAATTCAAAAGTATGATGTCTTGCTTTTAAAGTATTGATGATATCTTTATTTCATCTTGTTTTTTCCTATTCCACTTAAATTTAAATTTTCCTTAGCTATATACATATAAATTCCTTGTTACTTAATTTGAAGGAGTAATTGAATCAACAGAAAATCCTTTTAATAATACTGCTGAAATTCATTTTTATTGGGAAACTTGAGGTGGGATTTGGACTGTGAGGTCAGTGCTGCAAGCCCATTTATCATGACATTTAATAAGTAATCATTAGAGGCCTACTATGAACTAGACTTAGTAGTCATTAAAAACATATTTTTTTCTACTATATTCATCCAGTTACCCAACAAATAATTGGCAAGAATTTGCCATGTGTTGGTACTGTTCTCAGAACTGGGTTTATAGGAGTAAATAAAATAGATGAAACGTCTGTTCTTATAAAGCATAAATTCTAGTGGAATAGAGATAGCTAGGCTGATAGATTGATATAGGTAGATAGATAGATAGGTAAGATAGATAAATAGATACATATAGATACTGATGAGATCTATGAAGAAAACTTAAGGCAGAATATTGGAAAGTGGCTGTGTATTTATTTATATGGTGTCATCAAGGATGGCTTTTTAAAGAAGGTTCAGATATTTTTCTATGACCATAAAGAAAGTTATAGAAATCTTTGAAGAAGTACATGGAGATAAACAGGCCAAAGGTAAAAAGCTCTGAGACAAATACAAGAAGGTAACAAGGGCTAGACTCTTGCGAATGAGGTAGCAAGTGATATCCAACATCAGTTCAGTTCAGTTATGTCCAGCTCTTTGTGACCCCATGGACTGCAGCATGCCAGGCTCCTCTTCCATCACCAACTCTCAGAGCTTGCTCACATTCATGTCCTTTGAGTCGGTGATGCCATCCAACCATCTCATCCTCTGTTGTCCCCGTCTTTGTTAGCAAAGTAATGTCTCTGCTTTTTAATATGCTGTCTAGGTTTTTAATATGCTGACTATTCAACTCAGGAACTCTTATTCTTTGGCCTGTAATCAAATTTCTCCAAATTCCAATGCAATTCTTCCTCAAATTTAGAGCTACAGGACCCCTAGAATTCTGCCCCCAGTGGCTGGCTATTTTCTTATTAACTGGGACTGTTTTCAATGTATTCTCACGTCTGTGAGAATTATTAACAAGAACAACTGAAAGTGTTGACTATGTGTTTTAAATGTAGCCAAACTTTGCTCTTTATGGTCAAACACCAGCTATACCCTTGTTTAACCTCATTCATTATTGTTGCAAGAATGTAAACATTCTATAGCTTTTGCCTCACTATCTTTTATTTTTCTCCTAATATCATGTTGATTTTTAAGTTTCCTGATTATATTGACATTATATTCTATTGCTAATAACCTAACACAGAACATCTCCAATTATACATAGCTTTGGGCTTCCCAGGTGGCACAGTGGTAAACAATCTGTCTGCCAATGCAGGAACTGCAGGAGACACAGGTTCCACCCCTGGATTGGGAAGATCTGGAGGAGGAAATGGCAACCCACTCTAGTATTCTAGTATTCTTGTCTGGAGAATCCTTTGGACAGAGGAACCTGGTGGGCTGTAGTCCATGGCATTGCAAAGAGTTGGACGTGACTGAGTGACTGAGCACACACATAATTACTTCTTTATAATTCACACAAATTCCATGGCTCTGAATTAAGTGGGCCTCCTGGTTTAGGACAAACCAAGTTGATCTACCAAGTAAGACAGAATTTCACAAACTTTAGCATCGAATCATAGAAATAAAACCTCATGAGAGCTCTTCTACACTATCATTTTTATTTCATTCTTTTCAACACACGTTTATTGATCTTCCATTCTGTGACAAAGAACTTTGGTCAATTAACTTATTTAGGTTTCAGTAGTTGCTAAAATTTATCATGAACTTATTGTTAAGACTGACACAAAATTCCTATACAATATTATTTTAAATGTGTTAATAAAATCTAGAGGCCATTTTGATTTAATACCCACAATCATCCATTTTTTAAAAAGTATTAACAAATCCTTTATCTATCTGTTTTAAATTTCTTTTTTCTCCTGAATTAATAATATGTACTCCATTTTCTCCAAATACTAAAGCAAAAACTACTATTAGTTGAAATTTTAATATTTGAATATTTTTTGTTTCTAGTGGCTGCTAATTTTTTAGGTATATTGATCTTTCCCATTGTTATCCTAAAAGTTATTATTAATATACAGTTGATAAACACATCATGTAATACAAGTCATGACAAAATTTACTAAACCTAAAATGGTAACATAGTCATAATCATAACACCTTTTCTTTCTTTTCAAGTTATTTTTTCTAGGAAGCCTATAATTAGATAACTAAAACACATACTTAAGAAACTAAAATTAGATGACAAATGATCATATAAAATTGAAAAATGTATCTTAGCATTTTATTATGAACTATAAAAATTCTATACATTTTTTGTCCAATATAAAATGCCCTAGTACTGAAGAAAATAATGAGCATCTAGCTATTGTTATACACATAAGAGTGACTTTACTTCATGCTTTGAGTTATACATGAGACAAAATTTGGTAGCATATCAATCTCTGAAAGGGATCCATTTGCAATAATTAGGTGAAGTCACTTTCCTAAAGTTCAAGGAATTATTTTTGAATTTGGTAGCACTTGCATTATTCCTATCGGAGAAGGCAATGGCACCCCACTCCAGTACCCTTGCCTGGAAAATCCCATGGATGGAGGAGCCTGGTGGGCTGCAGTCCATGGGGTCGCTAAGAGTCGGACACGACTGAGCGACTTCACTTTCACTTTTCACTTTCCTGCATTGGAGAAGGAAATGGCCACCCACTCCAGTGTTCTTGCCTGGAGAATCCCAGGGACGGCGGAGCCTGGTGGGCTGCCGTCTATGGGGTCGCGCAGAGTCAGACACGACTGAAGCGACTTAGCAACAGCAGCAGCATTATTCCTATAGATAAAAAATATATTCTGTTGCTAAACGTGCAATTTAAATCACATTATGAAAATTACCTACAAAAAGAAAGATAAATATTAGATCACTGGTAAATATGGGAACTGCAAAATTTAAATCAACAGTACTTTAAACTTCATTATTTACAGGGAGTCACTAAACTTTCCCATTTAAGTAAGCAAAACCTAATAAGCACATGTTAAGGATGAAGAAATGGGTTTCCCAGATGGTGCAGTGGTAAAGAAGCTGCCTGCTAATTCAGGAGATGTAAGAGACATAATTTCAATCCCTGGGTTGGGAAGATCACCTAGAGTGAAAAGTGTGAGTGTGAAAGTCGCTCAGCCATGTCTGACTCTTTGTGATACATGGAACTCTCCAGGTCAGAATACTGGAGTGGGTTCCCTTCTCCAGGGGATCTTCCCAACCCAGGGATTGAACTCAGGCCGCCCACATTGCAGATTCTTTACCAGATGAGCCATAAGGGAATCCCCTGGAGTAAGAAATGACAATCAATTACATCAGTATTCTTGCCTGGAAAATTCCATGGACAGAGGAGCCTGGAAGTCTATAGCCCATGAGGTGGCAAAAGTCTGACACAAATACTCCTAGAAGTAGTTGAAAACTGACAAAGAATAAGATGTTTATCTAAAAATTAAAAAAAAATGATTTGAAATATTCAATTAAGTTACGCAAACCTACAGAAAAAAGTTTTCATCAGTCTGAATAGAAGAAATGCAAAGCACTAATTCA
Source organism: Bos mutus (assembly GCF_027580195.1). NCBI lineage: Eukaryota > Metazoa > Chordata > Mammalia > Artiodactyla > Bovidae > Bos > Bos mutus. Next base: position 80,053,648 of record NC_091622.1, on the reverse strand, counting down.
GGACCTATGTAAGTCATTTTAACCTGAGATATCACCCTGCTTGCTGCTGCTGCTGCTGCTAAGTCGCTTCAGTCGTGTCCAACTCTGTGTGACCCCATAGTCGGCTCCTCTGTCCCTGGGATTCTCCAGGCAAGAACACTGGAGTGGGTTGCCATTTCTTTCTCCAATGTATGAAAGTGAAAAGTTAAAGTGAAGTCACTCAGTCGTGTCCAATTCTTAGCGACCCTGTGGATTGCAACCTATCAGGCTGCTCCGTCCATGGGATTTTCCAGGCAAGAGTACTGGAGTGGGGTGCCATTGTCTTCTCAGATAACCCTGCTTAGATATAATTAAATACGGAATTTGCTTTTTTTTCTCCTTTAAATCAAGCATGAATGCTGATGAAAAAGTCTGGAGGGAACTTATTTTCTGTGTTATTGAGAATGGTGAAGATGAAATAGTCTTCAAAATTTTTATTTTCCAGCATACTTTTTTAACATATTTAGAATATTATGGTTTTAAGATGGAATGAGTAGATAGGCAGATAGATGTTAGCTAGATTGAAAAATAGGTGTCAAATCTGTTGGTTGGATGAAATAGAGTATGACTACATTTAATATTTCTTATTGATATAATATATTCAAGACAGTAATTTGGATGAAAGAGGTGAGCTGCTTAATAAAAATCTGTCATTTTTCTTTCTAATGAAAGTAAACAATGAACTAAATTTATGTTTGTCATACTTTTTTGGAAATCAGCTTATATTTTTGTGGGCTGGACCTTTAGAATATCTGGTATGTCATATTGATGGAAATATAAATCCAAATTTTAATCTCATGTAATTCTCCTCTGCCACATAATAGAGAAGATTTTATCTTCACTTTGCATTTGAGCATAGGCAAAACTAGAAACTTACTGAAGTTCACGTACTAATAGATTGACCAACCAACAAATCTTAGATTGTCAATGTGCTGCTGTATGCTTTTCACAAGAGAAATTAATATTAATATATTATGATCTACACTAATATTTAAAAGCTGAAGCAAAACAACAACAAAAAATATGCCCAACTGACTTAATGTAAGTAATCATGGCTGGGAAAATAAGTAAAAAGATAAGACAGTTCTCAGCTGTTTTTAAAAAATATATAGATGTCAAATGGCATTTGGAAATAGCCATCAAAGGGCAACATTTTCCTTAGGTGTTGCCAAGGTGTTCTTTTTCAGCTAGTCCACCATTCTATTAATAAGCTGAATGGTAAGTACAGGTATTTGAGTTGCCAAGGTCCACCACTGATAGAATTTTGTTGTCCCTAATATCCTCAGCAGTTAGTCTAGTTTTTATTTCATTAAGATGTTGCAATCAATCACTTATGCAGTTCTAGTAAACAGATTTGCCAAGCCTATTATTTTGAAAAGTATTTTTAAAATTCTTGATTTTTTTTTTGAATCAAAGATCTAGAACGACTATTTCCAGACTAATGCTAATCCAAATCATTTGTTGCAGACATTAGCTTGGTGTTTCTGATTTTAAACTGCTTTGAAAATCATTCACTCACATGAACCATAATGTTAATATGGGTTTTTTTGGGAATTACTGACTAAAATAAGTAGTGTTATACCATCTTGCTAAATTTCATTCAGTTGGCCAGTGAAATAGCATAGATTGAATTATTCATCCTTAACTAACTTTTAATTACAGTTCCTTTTCAAGAGTTGACTAAATTTTAATATACATGATCCAGGACAGTTATCATTCCTTGTATTGCTGATAAGAATATTGGTAATTATATGTATAGCTTATGAACTAGAAACTGATAAAACAAAGTGGTGAAAAATAAAACAAAATTTCTATGACTTATTTTTGCCAGCCAGTGTTAAAGGAAGAATATTTGTTTTGACATAGAGCAAGACTAGAGGATTTCATTGCTGCCTCAGGCCACTAGGAATAACAATGGCTGATACTGGGCCATAGTCTTGGTATATGAATTTTCTCTTTTCTCTATTTAGCTCCTCCCTTCTTTTTCTTCTTTCCTTTTATCCCCATGACTGTGTAGTTCTCTAGGTGACATATATTAGTAAATATATATACCTTCTGTCTTCTTTAAGAAGAATAAGTATTATACCATATACCCCTTTGAAAAAATATCTTCTAAAATAAAGTGGGTTTATTTCACTTAACAACAAAATTCTAACAATGTGTCTTATGTGCAAGACCATTTCACATAAATTTTCTATTTGTCTTCTCTGACACTGTTAGACCAGCTTTCATTTTTAGAATAACTTTCAGTGGATTTTATATTTATTCAGTGCACTTATTTTAACCCTAATTCTTCCTAGATTCTCTGCTTTTTCTCAATTGCTGTGAGAGATGAGTCTTATGTTCTACTCCAGTACTTTAATTCCAGCTTCAAGGTCAACTGCCTTCAAGATAATTATGTTTTATTATCAAAGCACTATATAAAACTCAACAAACTGCAAATCACATTTTTGTTTTCTAATTTGTAAAACCTTTTCGGTCTGAAGTTTCAAAACTACATTGAATGTGAGGGCAATTTGGCTCCATTCTCTTTTATTCAATGTGGATTAAGTCTAGACTCATGAGCCTGCCATATTATCCAGTCACACTCCACAGCAGTCCCCTACAGAAGAGTATTTCCTTCCAAACTCCCCCCAGTATTGTCATTGCCACAACCCTACCTTAGCTCTATCAATCAATATGCAATAGCACAGCACTTGTCTTAAGGAGTATCTGCATGAATCCAGATTCTCTCTTTTCTCAAACTTCATAATTTGTGTTTGACCCAACTTCCTATTGCACTGACTTCCAGATTTGAATTTCATTTACTTACACTCCTTTGCTCTGGGGTTTTTATTTTTGGAAAAAAGTGTACCATGCCGACTTCCCCTATAATATTAATAAGGACACAAAGTTAAATGGTAAATATATGTTTATTATCTTCATTTTTATGTTTTCAGGGTAATAAAAGACGAAATTAAAAAAATGAAACTTTGTATTTGTTTAAGCACAAAATATATATTAGGTAATGTCCCAAAATTTGGTGACTATATCTTTTCTTCAAAAATGATAGTGGATAGGAAAAATATTTGCTTCTGTGGGTAACTTACTGCATGGGTCTGTCAAGTGATAAATCAAAATGTAGGGTTACTTTGGAAACAAGGCTATTGGAAATGATTTTATATTGTCCAGCCTTATGTAAGCTACCTTGTTTAAGTAGATGTCCCTAGTATAATTTGTGGTGAGATGTTAGAGAAGGAGTAATGTGCATCTCCATGCTTTCATGGCTGCATGTCCTTGGTATCTGTAGGCCATGTCATGAGTAATGTGGTATCTGAAAGGAATGACTATCTATCCTTGTGGTAGGTACCAATGGGATAAAATTTTTACCTATTGAAAATAGGTAAAAATTAAAAGGTAAAAATATTTTATTACTTATTTTATTACCTTGGACTGCAAAGACATAAAACCAGTTAATCCTAAAGGAAATCAGTCCTAAAATAGGTTAAAAAAAAAAAAAAGGTAAAAAATCAATAGGTAAAATTTTTGCTTATTCATTGAAATACTGTCACTCATGAGCAATAGTCACTTATTCTATTTCTCCACTTAAGTCCTTGAAAAGATCTTCAAAATGAATATAAGAAACAGAGGGATAACTTAAATAAAGGCCAATAAATCATATCTTGGAAACTAACACCATTTTGTTGTTGTTGCATCTAAGGTCAAGATGGCAAATGAAAATATTGAGACGATAACAAGATCTGATCTTTTTCTATATTTTTTTTTTACTGTTTATTTATTCAAACTATGCATTCATTTTATAAGTGAATATTCACTGCATGGATCACAACAAACTGGAAATTCTTAAAAGATGGGAGTACCAGACCACCTTACCTGCTTCCCGAGAAACCTGTATGCAGATCAAGAAGCAACAGTTAGAACTAGACGTGGAAAAATGGACTGGTTTCAAACTGGGAAAGAAGTACATCAAGGCTGTATATTGTCACCCTGCTTATTTAACTTATATGCTGAGTACATCATGTGAAATGTCAAACTGGGTGAAGCACAAGCTGGAATCAAGATTGTTGGGAGAAATATCAATAATCTCAGATATGCAGATGACACTACCCTTATGGCAGAAAGTGAAGAAGAACTGCAGAGCCTCTTGATGAAAGTGAAAGAGGAGAGTGAAAAAGTTGGCTTAAACCTCAACATTCAAAAACTAAGATCATGTCTTCCGGTGCCTTCACTTCATGGCAAATAGATGAGGAAACAATGGAAACAGTGACAGATTTTATTTACTTGGGCTCCAAAATCAGTGTGGATGGTGACTGCAGCCACGACAGTAAAAGACGCTTATTCCTTAGAAGGAAAGCTATGACAAACCTAGATGGCATATAAAAGCAGAGTCGTTACTTTGCCAACAAAGTTTCATCTAGTCAAACCTATGGTTTTCCCATAGTAGTCATGTATGGATGAGAGAGTCAGACCATAAAGAAAGTTGAGCACCAAAGAACTGATGCTTTTGAACTGTGGTGTTAGAAAAGACTCTTGAGAGTCCCTTGGACTGCAAGGAGATCCAACCAGTCCATCCTAAAAGAAATCAGTCTTGAATATTCATTGGAAGGACTGATGCTGAAGCTGAAGCTCCAATACTTTGGCCACCTGATGAAAAGAACGGACTCATTGGAAAAGACTCTGATGCTGAGAAAGATTGAAGGCAGGAGGAGAAGGGGACAACAGAGGATGAGATGATTGATGGCACCACTGACACGATGGACATGAGTTTGAGCAAGCTCTGGGAGTTGGTGATGGACAGGGAAGCCTGGTGTGCTGCAGTCTATGGGTGGCAAAGAGTCGAACATGACTGAGTGATCTGAACAGAAATGATTTATTGACTGTTTTTAAGTGTTAAGTATTTTGTGGGAATTTGTTACTAAATGGTACCCTGCTATGGATTGGATGTATGTATCCGTTTAACATTCATATACTGAAGCTCTCAACCCAGCTTGATGGTCTTGGAGGTGAGGGCTTTGGGAAGAAACTATATCATGAGAGTGAAGCCTGCATGAGTTGAATTAGTGCCCTTATAAGAAGAGACACTCTAGAGATGATCTCTTTCTCTTGGTCATGTGAGGATACAGCAAGAAGGCAGCCATCTGTCAACCAAGCAGAGGACTCTCATCAGATGCCAAATGGCTGAAAGTTTGATCATGGACACTCTAGCCTCTAGAACTGAGAGAGATAAATGCTTGATTTTCAAGCCACTGGTTCATGATATTTTTTTTTATAGCAGCCCTAGCATGATAAGACACATTCTTTGTTTTTGTGGATGATGTGATTTTTAGACTTCATCAATAATATTTGAATATATGATTTAATAATACTTCTAAATGGGCTTCCCTGATGGCTTAGTGGTAATCCACCTGCAATGCAAGAGACATATCCATTATCTCAGTAGCTTCCCAGGGGGCACTAGTGGTAAAAAACTCACCTGCCAATACAGGAGATGTAAGTTTTATCCCTGGTCTGGAAGATACCCTGGAGTAGGAAATGGCAACCCACTTCAGGAGTCTTTCTGGAAAATTCCATGTACAGAGGAACCTAGTGGGCTACAGTCCATGGGATGGCAAAGAACCAGACAAGACTGAGTGCCTAAGCATGCAATACTTCTAAATACAAACTAGTATGAATTCTATAAAAAGATAAGGAGCTTGGTTCACATTGGAAATTACACATATTGTAAAATAATTTTTTGCCAGTGATATTGCTTAAAAGTCCATCATTCCTATCCCTTTTCAGGACCTTGCTGGTTATGACAGAGAGAGCAATCACGCTATAGGACTGGAACAGATAAGAAATAGCTAAAGTCCTTTGGGCATAAATATTAGCTTTACCATCTTTGGCTTGCTCATTTTAAGTAAAGAACCCTTTACTACTTTTTTTAAAATTGATAATTTCTTGGATGCATGAAAGAGCTAATAATTAAAACTGTACTTCAGCACAGTGTTCATTAGCTTAAACAAGAGATAAAGGCAAATATGCTTCCTGTAGCTGTTTCATTTTTACCACTAAAATAGTTCAATGTGATTCCTGATTTGATGAGTTAATGTTTAATTCAGTATATTTCTGATAAGAGTTCATTGATTTTTATGATGAAATCATGGCATTTAGACAGATATAGGAAGAGGATCTGCAAAGACCAGATAAGAGGAAGGTGAACTAAAAAAAAAAAAAAAAAAAGACACAGTAAAAGAGGAACAATGTGGAAAAAAAGACCAAATTTAAAACACTATAGAAAATTACAAAATGGAAACAAAGAAAAAAAGTAAATGTGAACAAGAAAAAAAGGAGAAATTGAATAGAAACAAAGACAAAAGAGACAAGGAAATTAGCTTGTAGTTTTGTTTTTTTTTTTTTTTCAACTCTCAAGATTCAGGTTTCTAAAAAGCAAGCTCTATTTGTCTTTTTTAATGACTCAGAGCTTCTACTCTTCATTTTACTTAGGATTAAACACACATACACACAGAGCAGAGTGCTATTTGGTTTAGAAGTTTTCATTATAATTTCTGTTTCATGGAATTGGGAGAAACACATAAGATATAAGCAGTAAAAATTAATTTTTAGACAAAATAGTAAAAGAAATCTGATTATATTCACTTATGACCTTGAATAATGCATTAGTATGAGATTTATTTATCATAGAAAGATTTCAAATTCCTTCTCTTACTTCCAATTTTAACTAGAGAATTTCTTCTTACATATAAAACAATTGGATGGGAAATAAAATATAATTATTTACCCTTCTCATCAACCTTTAAATATATATATTTTCTATACATAAACCAAGAGTTGTTTTCACTGTAAGAAAATGATGAAAATTGGTATGCACAAGTAAAACTCTAAAACCCGTACAATTATTATTTAGCATAAATATGCATTCATTTTTTAAAGCAGCATTTCTGAAATTTCCAAAGGAGTAGAAATTTCTGGCCTGTTGCACTATAAACAATATCTATAGTTCAACAGGCCAAGAATAGTTCCTTTTGCCATTAGTTAGAGAGAAAAACCTCACAATTTATAATTCATGAGACATTAGGTAGAGTTCCGAGGAGTAATTTTCCTCTATATTGGGGGAATTTTAGTTCCAGATTAAACACTGCTCTATACTCTACTAAGAAACTTAAAGTAAAAGATCCAAAAAGATCTTAAATGGATCCAAAATTAAAGCTTAATAATATTTTAGGGAGTACAAAATATCTAGTATCCATCAAAGTAAAATTTAGAAACATCTGGTATTCTATTAAAAATTACCAGTTATACAAAAAAGCAGAAAAACTTGATCCACAATCAACCAGTTTAAACCATCCAGAGATAATAGGGATTATATAAATAGTAACAAAAACATTAAAACAATAATTATGACTGTATTCCACATGCTTAAGAAGCTTAGTACATGTTAAATAGAGACAAGGAAGATATAAAAAGACATAAATAGGACTACTGCAGATGAAAACTACAATGTCTGAGAATACTGAATGGAGTTGACAGCAGATTAGAAATTGCTGAAGAATAGATTAGCAAATTTTGGTTTTCATGAATTTTAACATCTACATAGCAAAAGAAACTATACAAAATAAAATAGAAAAAGGCCTCTGACAAAACTGAATTATATATTAATATAAGATATTTAAAAGATCTCCAAATATTTGAAAACTATAAAACAAAAAAAAAAAAACAAAATAAACCAAGTTGAAAATATAAAAAGGAAGTTAGGAAATGAAAACAAAAGATCAATATTAGTGAGAGGCAGTTAGATAGAGATATAATGTTAAATACCTATTTCAGAAGGAGAAAAACTCTAAGTCAAAGATCTCAGGTTACATCTAATAAACTGGACAAAAAGAGCAAGTGAAATCCATAGTGAGGAAGAGAAAGGAAAGAGTAAAGATCAGAATGGAAATCAACAAAATAAAAAATAGAAAAAGGATAGAAAAAGAAACCAAAATAGTTCAATAACACTGATAAACCTCTAGACAAAGTGATTAGGGAAAAAAAATAGAGAAGAAAAAAACAAATTAGAAAATGAGACATGTTTTATCAAAAGAGATATTAAAAGTATAGTAAGAAAATATTAGAAACAAATCAATGACAAGATTCAATAACAAATTAAATAGATCAATTCCAAGAAAAATGCACATGACTAAATTCCACTTAACAATAAATTGATATCTTCACTTCTGTTTAAAATAAAATGGTTTGTTGTGTGTGTGTACATATATATATATATATATATTCCCACAAAGGAAATTTCAAGTGGCTTTATTTGTAAATTTTATCAGATATTTAAAGATAAATTAAGACTAATTAATACCAAAAACAAAATCAAAGTTATTGCAAGTCAATAAGAGTATTACTGGCCGATACATCTCCTAAGCATAGATGCAATAACTGTTTTAAAAGAATAAATAAACACAGCGATTTTTAAAAAGGAGATTGCTGCCGCTGCTGCTGCTAAGCCGCTTCAGTCATGTCCGACTCTGTGCGACCCTAGAGACGGCAGCCCACCAGGTTCTCCCTGGGATTCTCCAGGCAAGGCAAGAACACTTGAGTGGGTTGCCATTTCCTTCTCCAATGCAGGAAAGTGAAAAGTGAAAGTGAAGTCGCTCAGTCGTGTCCGACTCTTAGCGACCCCATGGACTGCAGCCTACCAGGCTCCTCCATCCATGGGATTTTCCAGGCAAGAGTACTGGAGTGGGTTGCCATTGCCTTCTCCAAAAGGAGATTATACCATTACAAGTGGAATGTATCTGAAGTCTGCTAGGTCAGTTTAGTGTTTGTAAATCAATGTAATGAATGCACCATATTGAAACACTAAAGTGAATACACACAAATATGATTACTTCGATAGATCGTGTCTATCAGGTGAACAGACATGCAATTTGTGTTACACCAACAGTACAGTAATACAGAACAATAAACTAGAATGAACTAGATACATGTAACAACATAAATGGGTGAATGCTAAAATAATTCTGGTGAATTAAAGTCAGACAAAATATGTATATATACTATAGTTTTATGCACATGACATTCTAGAGAAAAGCATATCAGTTGTTTTCTAGGGATGAATGCATGTGGCAGACAGGTGTAAGGCAAGAGGGAGAAGAAATAATTATCACAACAGGGCATGAGGAAACTTTTGGGACATAATAGGTCCGCTATCTTCATTGTGGTCATGGTTCATATATTGAAACTTATCAAATTTTTCACTTTAAGTATTTTCAATATTGTTGTTGTTTTAGTCACTAAAACATGTCTGACTCTTTGCAGTCCCATGGACTGCAGCCCACCAGGCTCCTTTGTCCATGGAAAATTTTCCAGGCAAGAATATTGGAGTGGGTTGCCATTTCCTACTCCAGGGTTTTTCCAACTCTGGGATCAAAATCACATTTCCTGAATTGGTAGGTGGATTCTTTGCCAATGAGCTACTTGGGAAGCCCATTTTCAATGTATTATATACATCAATTGGGCTTCCCTGATGGCTCAGCTTGAAAAGAATCCCCCTGCAATGTGGGAGACCTGGGTTTGATCCCTGGGTTGGGAAGATCCCCTGGAGAAGCAAATGGATACCTACTCCAGTATTCTTGCCTGGAGAATTCCATAGACTCTATAGTCCATGGGGTTACAAACAGTCCGACACGACTGAGCAGCTTTCACTTATACATCAATTACATATCAATAATTTGATTTAAGAAAGTAGATGTTATCTTGTGAACAGTCCCTTGTAAAAAAGCCATTGAGAAAGCACAAATGAAATGGCTATGGTGATACTTGAAAGGATGAGTTTCTCAGATAACTCTGCAATAATTATTCTTTTTCAGCTAACAATAGCAATGGTAAGTTAAATATCAAAAGATTTATAAAGTGTAAATGGATTAGACATGCAAGGTATTTTAATTCCTTTTATTCACCCCATCATCTATTACTATTTGTAAGTTATATGTCTTTTACTTCTGTGAATAAAGTTGTTAAGAACAACAAAAAATGTTCTATTGTCTTAAAGATTGTGTTACTATAAATGAGACAGAGAATAGAAAGAAAATAGATGATGCTAAGTAGACAGATACAAAGATGTATAGATAGATAGCAGTAGATGTGTATGTGTATGAGTCTGGGGTTGGGGGTGGTATGGACAAGGGTGAGGGGACTGATGATTTAGACAGAGTGGTCAAGAGAAGACTTTCTCAAGAATGTGAATTACTGGAAAGTCACAGACCAGTGTGCCTGGAAATTCCCTCTTTGTATTTGGACTATCCACACTATACAATGGAGCCTTACCTAAATTTTGGGCCTAGCTGTATGAAAATAAGGGTTTTTTTTGTTTGTTTTGTTTTGTAAGTAACAAATGCAGTGTTGTTCTAATAATACTCTAATCAAATATACACAGTTAAACAGAAAAAAATAAATAAATAAAAAAAATAAAAAACTCTCACTCTAATAGAGATAAGTAAAATCTCTAGATATCTTTATGTCATCTCAGGTCAGATTTTTATCCCATATGATTTCAGGTTCAGTTCAGTTCAGTTGCTTACTCATGTCCGACTCTTTGTGACCTCATGAATTGCAGCATGCCAGGACTCCCTGTCCATCACCAACTCCCGGAGTTCACTCAAACTCACGTCCGAGTCGGTGATGCCATCCAGCCATCTCATCCTCTGTTGTCCCCTTCTCCTCCTGCCCCCAATCCCTCTCAGCATCAGAGTCTATTCCAATAAGTCAACTCTTCCCATGGCCAAAGTAATAGAATTTCAGCTTTAGCAATATTCCTTCCAAAGAACATCCAGGACTGATCTCCTTTAGAATGGACTGGTTGGATCTCCTTGCAGTCCCAGGGACTCTCAAGAATCTTTTCCAATACCACAGTTCAAAAGCATCAATTCTTTGGTGCTCAGCTTTCTTCACAGTCCAACTCTCACATCCATACATGACCACTGGAAAAACCATAGCCTTGACTAGATGGACCTTTGTTGGCAAAATAATGTCTCTGCTTTTTAATATGCTGTCTAGGTTGGTCATAAATTTCCTTCCAAGGAGTAAGTGTCTTTTAATTTCATGGCTGCAATCACCATCTGTAGTGATTTTGGAGCCTCAAAAATAGTCTGACACTGTTTCCACTGTTTCCCCATCTATTTCCTATGAAGTGATGGGACCAGATGCTAAGATCGTCGTTTTCTGAAAGTTGAGCTTTAAGCCAACTTTTTCACTCTCCTCTTTCACTTTCATCAAGAGGCTTTTGAGTTCCTCTTTACTTTCTGCCATAAGGGTGGTGTCATCTGCATATCTGAGGTTATTGATATTTCTCCCAGCAATCTTGATTCCAGCTTGTGTTTCTTCCAGCCCAGCGTTTCTCATGATGTACTCTGCATATAAGTTAAATAAGCAGGGTGACAATATACAGCCTTGACGTACTCCTTTTCCTATTTGGAACCAGTCTGTTGTTCCATGTCCAGTTCTAACTGTTGCTTCCTGACTTGCATATGGGTTTCTCAAGAGGCTGGTCAGGTGGTCTGGTATTCCCATCTCTTTCAGAATTTTCCACAGTTTATTGTGATCCACACAGTCAAAGGCTCTGGCATAGTCATTAAAGCAGAAATAAACGTTTTTATGGAACTTTCTTGCTTTTTCCATTATCCAGCGGATGTTGGCAATTTGATCTCTGGTTCCTCTGCCTTTTCTAAAATCAGCTTGAACATCTGGAAGTTCGTGGTTCATGTATTGCTGAAGTCTGGCTTGGAGAATTTTGAGCATTTCTTTACTAGCGTGTGAGATGAGTGCAATTGTGTGATAGTTTGAGCATTCTTTGGCATTGCCTTTCTTTGGGATTGGAATGAAAACTGACCTTTTCCAGGCCTGTGGCCACTGCTGAGTTTTCCAAATTTGTTGGCATATTGAGTTTAGCACTTTCACAGCATCATCTTTTAGGATTTGAAATAGCTCAACTGGAATTCCATCACCTCCACTAGTTTTGTTCATAGTGATGCTTTCATGTTAGGCCAAGTATTTCACCAAATAAGTTATGGAAAAACTTGTATCCATAATGTCTTCCTGAGCAGAGTTTGGAAACAATAGAATACCTTTCTGTCTCTCAATTAGCTGCTTCTGATGGTATAATACAGAGTAGTCACAAAGGGAGAGGAAAGGTTGTGTGTAAGGGACAGGGGAATAAAATGTCTGGGAAATTAAGTCTATCTAACACATTAAATAAGTGTTGTAGGAAAGAGTTATGGTTTGGAGCAAGACAACTTAAGTTTTAAACTTGACTTTAATATTAATAAAGCATGAGACCTTAAACAATTGACCTAAACTATCTAGAATTCAGCTTAACCACTTGAAATACGGCATGAATATAATACTGTTAAGAAAGATTATCAAAACTTGGAAATAAAGCTAAAAGATGAGTGGTTATACAGGAGCATAGGCCCACTTGAGTACTAATTATTTAGAAAACATACTTTGTTCATTCCCTGCTTACTGTTTATTAAAGGTCTCTTAATTAGTGACCTTACATGTTATTTTTAGACTTTGGGCTGGTAGAGATGTAAATTATTTCTGTCCAGTGGAAAATATAACTTCAAAGTTTATGGCTTATTATCTTGTAGAGTATTAAGCACATTAACCACTTTTGTAGCTAGCCTATGACTCTCATTATAATATTATTTTATTAAAATGTTTATAAATGCCTAGATCTTTAAATGCATTTGAAACAGGTTTCAGTTCAGTTCAGTAACTCAGTCGTGTCTGACTCTTTGCGACCCCATGAATCGCAGCATGCCAGGTCTCCCTGTCCATCACCAACTCCCGGAGTTCTCTCAGACTCACATCCATCGAGTCAGTGATGCCATCCAGCCATCTCATCCTCTGTCATCCCCTTCTCCTCCTGCCCCCAGTCCCTCCCAGCATCAGAGTCTTTTCCAATGAGTCAACTCTTCACATGAGGTGGCCAAAGTACTGGAGTTTCAGCTTTAGCATCATTCCCTCCAGAGAAATCCAAGGGCTAATCTCCTTCAGTATGGACTGGTTGGATCTCCTTGCAGTCCAAGGGACTCTCAAGAGTCTTCTCCAACACCACAGTTCAAAAGCATCAATTCTTTGGTGCTCAGCTTTCTTCACAGTCCAACTCTCACATCCATACATGACCACTGGAAAAACCATAACCTTGACTAGACAGACCTTTGTTGGCAAAGTAATGTCTCTGCTTTTTTATTTTTTTTTATTTTTAACTTTACATTATTGTATTGGTTTTGCCATATATCAACATGAATGTGCCACAGGTATACACGTGTTCCCCATCCTGAACCTCCTCCCTCCTCCCTCCCCATACCATCCCTCTGGGTCGTCCCAGAGCACCAGCCCCAAGTATCCAGTATCCTGCATCGAACCTGGACTGGCGACTCGTTTCATATATGATATTATATATGTTTCAATGCTATTCTCCCAAATCATCCCACCCTCTCCCTCTCCCACAGAGTCCAAAAGACTGTTCTATACATCAGTATCTCTTTTGCTGTCTCGTATCCAGGGTTATTGTTACCATCTTTCTAAATTCCATATATATGCGTTAGTATACTGTAGTGGTGTTTTTCTTTCTGGCTTACTTCATTCTGTATAATAGGCTCCAGTTTCATCCACCTCATTAGATCTGCTTTTCAATATGCTATCTAGGTTGGTTATAACTTTTCTTCCAAGGAGTAAGTGTCTTTTAATTTCATGGCTGCAGTCACCGTCTGCAGTGATTTTGGAGTCCCCAAAAATAAAGTCTGACACTGTTTCCACTGTTTCCTCATCTATTTCCCATGAAGTGATGGGACCAGATGCCATGATCTTAGTTTTCTGAATTTTGAGCTTTAAGCCAACCTTTTCACTCTCCTCTTTCACTTTCATCAACAGGCTTTTTAGTTCCTCTTCACTTTTTGCCATAAGGGTGGTGTCATCTGCGTATCTGAGGTTATTGATATTTCTCCTGGCCATCTTGATTCCATTTTGTGCTTCTTCTAGTCTAGCGTTTCTCATGATGTACTCTGCATATAAGTTAAATAAGCAGGGTGACAATATACAGCCTTGATGTACTCTTTTTCCTATTTGGAACCAGCCTGTTGTTCCATGTCCAGTTTTATTAATTTCAGTATGAGTGACTTTACTAAAATATTTTATGTGTATAAAATTTATACTTGTATAAGGGTCATATTTTTAACATTTTGAAATCATACTTTAACAATACTAACATTGTAAGGTTGGTTTGAGAATTAAGTGAGATGATCTAGGAAAAGAGTAGGCACTCAGTATCCTGGTATATGTTAGGTTGCTTTATTATCATTATTATTATTTTAGAAATTATTATATTATTATCTTTAGAAATTATCTTGTTCATCTGGTATATAGCAATGTAATTGTTGCTCAGATGCATCTGTGAAGCATGTTATTAAAGTAAGATATAACTATTTGTAAATCTCACATCCCAGCAGAAATGCTATAGATGTTATATACACTTTCCAGGGGAGAAAGTGGTGATCCTCCCTTCAGAGAAAAAGGGAACTCAGGAATTGATTTAATTTTGTCCAGTTAGAAATTTCATATAGCTTCAACCATGAAGAATGCTGTCAAGTTTCATCAATTTCTTGAGAGCATTTCACAACCCTTTTTATATCTAGAAAGATCTTAGGACATGAAGCAGCAAAACATACATTGATTTTTTTTTTTTTTTTGTAGGCACTTTTTAGGGCTTCCCTGGTAGCGCTAGTGGTAAAGAACTTGTCTGCCAATGCAGGGAATGTAAGAGAAGCAGATTCCATCCCTGGGTCAGTAAGATCCCCTGGAGAAGGGCATGATAATCCACTTCAGTATTCTTGCCTGGAGAATCCTGTGGACAGAGGAACTTTTTTTTTTTTTTTTTTTTGTGGTAGTGGGCTATGGTACATCGGCTCACAAAGGGTAGGACACAACCTAAGCAATTTAGTACAGCACAGGAACTTTTTAATAACATTTTATGATTTCAGCTTTTATTTAATCTGAATAACAACCTTCTGTGGAAACTAATGACATCTTCATTTTATAGATGAAAACTCTAAGGCTCAAGGAGTTTGAATTGTTTTCTTAATATCATAAAACCTGTTTGTTTCAGAAACTGTATTTTAATTATTTGTCAACATACAAAGCTTTTTATTTTTCTTTTCAATAATACTGTACAATTTTTGGAAGGCACAACAATACCTAAAGGCTTTCTTTGTATTTTTTAGTAGCAATTTTTGTGTTAAACAATTAGAAATCATGCTTTACTTGAACTCCTATAAATACTTTCCTGCATCAAGACCAAAATCTTTATCCCCTTTGACAGAAGTATCTTTTCATTTCTCCATGCGACCAGTATCTCACACCTCAATCAGATAAGCACTAACTACAACATACATGATCTTAATCTGTTTAAGGTATATATTCTTTCCTTTCCTTTTACTGATTATGACTATATCTCATCAAAAAACCCAATGAATGCTTATAGATTATATGGATAGAACCATGGATTTCCTGATTACACTAAAAGGAATTGTGTGTTAGTTACTCAGTTGTGCCCAGCTCGTTGTGATCCCATGGACTGTATCCCACAAGGCTCCTCTGTCCATGGAATTCTCCTGGCAAGAGTACTGGTTGCCATTCCCTTCTCCAGGGGATCTTCCCCACCTATGGATAGAGCCCTGGTCTCCAGATTCTTTACCATCTGAGCTACCAGGGAAGCCCATTAGGCATTCAGAAAACAATAAAATTCAAAATGTATTTTTAAATAGCTTTGAAGTATGATTTTTTTTTCTAAGAGAAATGCTAAAAATAGAATACATATACACAGTTTTGTTTTCTGCTCTTTCAGTCATCTAAATTACATGTTTGTTATATGCCATATTTATGTTCCCATAGAAACTAACATGTTTATATATCCCCATTGTATGTATGTGTGAGTGTGTGTGTGCACGTGCACAGACACACACACACACATGTGCATATGAGAATCCATACTCAGTCATGTCTGACTCTTTGTGACCCCATGGACTGTAGCCCACCAGGCTCCCCTGCCCATGGAAAATTTTCCAGGCAAGAAAATGGGAGTGGGTTACCATTTCCTACTCTAGGGGATCTTCCTGACCCAGTAATTGAACCCATGTCTCCTGAATTGGCAGGTGGATCCTTTACTACTGCACCATCTGGCAAGCCTATATATATATATATACATATTCCCATAGAAACTAATATTTATTCCCAATTTGTCACCCTGGGAATTCCGATTGTTTTGTATTTTGCCATTAGGATGTTCTCATTAAACATAAAGCATAAAACACACACATTAAACATTAAGCATAAAACACATTAAACATTCAGGAATGCACAATAGCCTACAATAAAATTAAAAACAATTACTTCATACTCTACAGAACTTGTATTCAAGTAAAATGTAAACTGTCAAGGCCAGTGCATCATTGAAATTCTGTCTCATTGCAATCACATCTGGTTGTCTTTCAGATGTCTGTTTGGACACATCAGTGGTGCCATGGTTTGACAAGAACATGGCCATGACAGGGATGCAGCCCTCCAAGCAGGGAGACCGATTCTGTCTTCTATTTGTTACTTACAAGCTGTTAAAACTTAATTTTATTGTATGCTTGTTAAATTATATTATTTTTCAGAATTTCTCTTTCAGAAAACATAGATAATAATAATGCAGAAGGTAACTGTGAAAAAATGTTAGTTGCTCAGTCATGTCCTACTCTGTGCGATGCCATGGACTGTAGCCCACCAGGCTCCTCTGTCCATGGGATTCTCCAGGCAAGAATACTGGAATGGGCTGCCATTTCCTTCTCCAGGGAAACTTCTGACCCAGTTTCCTGCATTATAGGCAGATTCTTTACCAACTGTGCCGCCAGGTAATTATGAGCTTTAAGTAAATCCACACATGAGGCAGTTAACTAAAATTTATATAATTTATATTCATATTTTATACAGTTTAGTAGCTGTTTTTTGTCTGCTTCCTATCAGAACTCATGGATAATACATGTTGGGACCACTGATTGTCATATTAAACCATGTTTTCATTCTTGTCAGGTTTGTAATCAGAGAACACTTTTGTGAAATGCATAATTCAAACTTGAGATGGTATAGAATTTATAGAATGGCCATAGTTCATACAGCAACCTTTCTCTCTTCTCCTCTAGACAGCAACATATGCAAGACACCTCCAGAGTACTCACTTCATTCTTAGTTTTCTAATCCACTGTCTGAAGGAGGACGTGAGTTATTGGTTTTGTTATCATGAGATAACCCTGGAGTTGCATTTGAACTACTGAAGACTACAGTAGTTAGTAACTGTCACTGTGTAAATGCAGATAATGCCTACCTACTTTTAAAGATAGCCTTGTATTTAAGCCTACCACAGTTCTTTAAATTGGCAATACTCAAATGTGAGCCATAAACATCAACTCAGAATTGCACATGCAATTTAGGAGAGCTTAAACTATCACTGCTTTGCTTTTATTATAGACTGCCAAATGATTCAGTGTTTTGGTTTTAGTCCTACTATTTAATTTTCACTTTTGAATAATGCTGGCATGAGAAATAAAATTTCTATGGGTTTATCATAAGACAGAAAGCAAAATACTTGAAAGTTTGAATTCTACAATTAGACTATTTGGCTTAAATCCCATATTTTCTTCATATTGGCTCTATGATCTTTGGCAAACTACTTAGCCTTCAGAGAATCTCAACTTATAAAATGGGGATAGTAAACTTAGTCACTTTGTAAGTTATGTTTTCTGAGAATAAATGAGTTAACATATGAAAATTATATATAACAGTGCCTAAAATAGTAGGTGTTTAATAAATGTATGGGCTTCCCTGGTGGCTCAGCTGTTAAAGTTCCCACCTGCTGATGCATGAGATGCAAGACACTCAGCTTTGACCCCTGGGTCAGTAAGATCCCCTGGAGAAAGGCATGGCAACCCACTTTTGTATTCTTGTCTGGAAAATTCCATGGACAGAGGATCCTGGCGGGCTATAGCTTATGGGATTGCAAAGATGCATATACACAAACAACATCCATCAAAAAGAAGTCACACATTGAAAAAAGTATGGGTTAGCTATCTTGCTTCACTGTGGAACCTGAGAATAAGCTATCCCACTAGGGGACCAGGTGGAGAGAAGGAGATATTTGTTATGGTGACATAGTTCACGCTCTAGGCTCAAGTCATATATGAATTTTTAATCCATGTGATCCAATACATTCTTTTATTTGACAAATTAGCATGAGTAAGATGTCTATTATGCAACAAAAGATGATTTGACTAATATTGTAACTGAATAAGATTCAGGCTTCTATTCTAATGCCCTGTTGAATACAATCAAGTGTTTATATGGAAAAACTAAAAGAAAAATTATCTGGTTGCTATGCCTCAGAAACTGAAAAGTTCACACAAACACATGATTGCATTGAATGATGGTACCTGAAAAAATGAAACTGAAAGATCCAAAGAGGGTATTGATTGGAGCATTTATGGGATACTTCTCTTGTAAAAAAGTTTAATAAAAGATAATTAAAATTTAAAAAATAAAAATATGCTGTAAGAACCTAATAAATTGGACTATTATAATATAGACTATTTGGGTCCTAGTCTTGAAATATCAGTTTGTATGAAGTCCATTCTGAAGGAGATCAGCCCTGGGTGTTCTTTGGAAGGAATGATGCTAAAGCTGAAACTCCAGTATTTTGGCCACTTCATGTGAAGAGTTGACTTATTGGAAAAGATTCTGATGCTGGAAGGGATTGGGGGCAGGAGGAGAAGGGGACAACAGAGGATGAGATGACTGGATGGCATCACTGACTCGATGGACGTGAGTTTGAGTGAACTCCAGGAGTTGGTGATGGACAGGGAGGCCTGGCATGCTGCGATTCATGGGGTCCCAAAAAGTCGGACACGACTGAGTGACTGAACTGACTGATGAGGTATGAAAGCTTTTTAAACTTTCTTTCTTTCTTCCTTTATTTCTTCATTGATTTTATAAGCATATTAATAAGTATCTTGCTTATCTCATGAGCTAAGAGTAATATGCATGAAATCAGCTAACAAGTTTGAAATTTTACTATTTTATGTAATATTAAAGTGAAATAATGGAAATAATCTTCAATGGTAAAGTTTTTAAATGTACTTTGCCATATTTTCTAATATAA
This sequence comes from Bos mutus, assembly GCF_027580195.1. Lineage (NCBI taxonomy): Eukaryota > Metazoa > Chordata > Mammalia > Artiodactyla > Bovidae > Bos > Bos mutus. Next base: position 80,034,387 of record NC_091622.1, on the reverse strand, counting down.
AAAGTAAGAAGTAACTTAATTTTAACCAGTAACCCTATCAATCATTAGTTGTGTATACACTATATTCCAGACATTGTACTATACACTATACTTATCTGTGTTCTCAGTCACTTCAGTCATGTCTGACTCTTTGTGACCTTATGGACTGTGGCCCACTAGGCTCCTCTGTCCATGGGATTCTCCAGGCAGGAATACCAGAGTGGGTCACCATGCCCTTCTCGATGGAATCTTACAACCCAGGGGTCGAACTGGCAACTCCTGCATTGCAGGCAGATTCTTTACTACTGATTCACCAGGGAAGCCCTTTTATATTAATGCTTTCCCATTTAATCTCTAATGTCAAGATACAATGTTTATGTTATATAATCAACAATGAGGAATATTTTTATTTCAATCATAAAATCAATGTACAGATCAGTAGTATTTACATTTTGCTAATGAGGAAACCAAGGCCTAGAAAGTTAAGTACTACTTTTTCACCCAAAAGTAGTAATCAATAACACTTGACATCCAAGTTCAGTTGCATAGTGTTTTAGGCCAGAACTGAAGTTCTTAATAGGATAATGTGCTATTTTTCCACTCTAGCTTTACAATTCCTTTTGGGGTCTTAAGTAAACTAGAGAAATATTAACAAAAACATCAAGTCAGTTGTTTTTCATACCATTCCTGAAATGCCAAGAGCTGATGCAAAGAGTCCTCGAACATGGATCAGGATGAGAACCTTTAGCCTCCAGAAGAACGAATACACTAAATGTACATTGGAATGTGAAAAACTATTCCGGCAAATACATGCTCTAGAGTTCTTAATGGGGAGTTAAATGACAGGAAGCAGAAAGTAGACATGAATAAACAGCTGACTGAAATTTATAGGGCCATAAACATAAAAAGTAATACTAGTCTTATACCTGGAAAGTGAAAGGTGTCTGACTTAAAACAGAAACAACAAGAAATTAGTGAATATAGTCTGAGACAATTGCTCTGTGTAAACAAGAGGGTGTTTGTTTTTCAACATTAAGAATTGGAAGCTCTGAGCAGCATGAGTGTATTCGACAAGTTTCAAAATTCAAGTAGACTGATTTTATGCTTTACCTGTTTTAAGTTTTATGAGAGGCAAAATATAGCCTTTTGTCCTTTTATGATTATAATCCACTTGTAACATGCTTTGTATTATTGTTATAATTCATGTTTTGTAAGATTTCATTACCAATTTTAATACTCCCAAAATGTGTTTTTAAGTACATTTTACCATACGGAGACAATGTGTCTGTGAAGCTGTAGAGAAGAGGACAACTAGTCTTTTTTAAGCAACTAATATGTACAAGTCACTGGGAATTTTGCAGTGAATTTATCTGTCAATACTATCTTCTCAGTCATGTCTGACTCTTTGTGATCCCATGGACTGTAGCCTACCAGGCTCCTCTGTCCATGGAATTTTACAGGCAAGAATATTGAAGTGGATAGCCATTCCCTTCTCCAGGGGATCTTCCAGACCCAGGGATTGAATCCATGTCTCCTGAATGGCAGGCAGGTTCTTTACCATCTGAGCCAACAGGGAAACTGGCTATTCCCCGAAGGAGCTTATAAATTTAAGAATAGGGATACAAAGATATTTTTGTTTGAATAAAAATATAACATATTCAGCTGTTGATAAGATTGTGCATGTACATTCAGTGTCTGACTCTTTGTGACCCCATGGAGTGTTGACCACCAGATTCCTATGTCCATGAGAGTCTCCAGGCAAGAATACTGGAGTTGGTTGCCATTTCCTTCTCCAGTGGGTCTTTCTGACCCAGGAATTAAACCTGTGTCTCCTGAATTGCAGACTGATTCTTTACTGCTTGAGCCATCGGGGAAGCCCTGATAAGTTTATGTATAGGCAATGATTTGTCATTTCCATTTGAACAGAGAAGAAAGGAGAATTTTTTGTGAATATTTGTGGGGAAATGTTCCAGTCAGAAGGTATAACATTCAAAGGGCAACTTGGGAGTGAGATTGACAGAACACTATGGAATGAATATTGTGTTCCCTCAATTCATATGTTAAATCCTGATTGCCCATATGATGATATTGGGAAATAAGGTCTTTGAGGGGGTGACTAAGTCATGAGGGTAGATGCCTCAGGAAGAGGACAAATGCTTTTATAGAAGAGATCCCAGAGAGTTCCCTTATGAGGGCATAGCAAAAGGTGAGCTCTCACCAGAGACAGAATCTACCTACACCTTGATCTTGGATTTACCAGCCAGCAGAACAGTGAGAAATAAATGCTTGTTGTATAAGCCACCAGATCTATGGTATTCTGTTATAACAACCTGAACTGGCCACTACCCAAAGGACATTAAGAAGACTGCTTGGGCTGGATTGTAGTAAATGAGAAAGACTCTGGCAGGATACAAGTTCAGAAACGGAAGCAAGATAGATCATATTGACGTTGCCTATTTGATTCATAAATTTGGATGATATTATAGTGAATGGCCAAATATTGATGTGAGCTTTACCATTTATGAATTAGCATATGATGTGGGATGAGTGGGTTGTTTGGACTAGAAGTAGAAAACTTGTAGGTAAGGAAGAGTTAGGGGGTTGGTACAGAATTTTGGTCAAGAGATAATGATATGGTGGAAAGTTGCTGAATAATACCGTGCTGACACTCTGTGATGACCTAGATGGATGGGATTATATATGTAATTGTTACTGGTTTGCATTGCTGTATGGATGGCAGAAAGAGACACAAAATTGTAAAGCCATTTTATGCCAATTAAACAATTAAAAAACAAATTAAAGATGACTCAGAATAAACTTATGAAGATAAGCTTGGAGATAGAGATGATAAAACAGAATGGATTTCATGATGGACTGGTTGTGAAGCCTAAGCCAGAGATTGAATGATGAACATAATTATTAGATAAAGTTTGAGGTAAGTATAATTAGAAGGGAAAATATGAATAATTGTGTTTTGGAAATTTAGGTTTGATACATCTATGAGTTAACAAATAAATGTTGAATAGGTAGTTGGAAATAAGATTCTAGAACTCAGATCTAGACTGGAAATAAATTTGAGAATCACAGGTAGTGATATAGTGTGGCAAATGTGACAACAGATGCATTGCCAGATTATTAACATGTCTGGCAAATGCAGGCATGTTTTACAGAGGAATTTACTTTGAAAATTAGGTTTTTAAGAGAAAACAGTATTTTATATTTATTGAGCATTTATTTCCTATCAGGCTCTCAGTTCAGTTCAGTTCAGTCACTCAGTCATGTCCGACTCTTTGCGACCCCATGAACCCACAGCATGCCAGGCCTCCCTGTCCATCACCAACTCCCAGAGTTTACCCAAACTCATGTCCAGTGAGTCGGTGATGCCATCTAACCATCTCATTCTCTGTCGTTCCCTTCTCCTCTTGCCTTCAATCTTTCCCAACATCAGAGTCTTTTCAAATGAGTCAGCTCTTTGCATCACGTGGTCAAAATATTGGAGTTTCAGCTTCAACAACAGTCCTTCCAATAAACATCCAGGACCGATCTCCTTCAGGATGGACTGGTTGGATCTCCTTGCAGTCCAAGGTACTCTCAAGAGTCTACTCCAACACCACAGTTCAAAAGCATCAATTCTTCAGTGCTCAGCTTTCTTTATAGTCCAACTCTCACATCCACACATGACTACTGGAAAAATCAGTAGTTTTGGGAAAACCATCTAGCCTTGACTAGATGGATCTTTGTTGACAAAGTAATGTCTCTACTTTTTAATATCCTGTCTAGGTTGGTCATAAATTTCCTTCCAAGAAGTAAGCATCTTTTAATTTCATGGCTGCAATCATCATCTGCAGTGATTTTGGAGCCCCCCAAAATAGTCTGACACTGTTTCCACTGTTTCCCCATCTATTTGCTGTGAAGTGAGGGGACCAGATGCCAGGATCTTAGTTTTCTGAATGTTGAGGTTTAAGCCAACATTTTCACTTTCCTCTTTCACTTTCATCAAGAGGGTCTTTAGTTCTTCTTCACTTTCTGCCATCAGGCCCTATACATATACTATTTCTGGCTCAACAACATAAATATTAGGGGATTTCCTGGTGGTGCAGTGGTAAAAAATATGCCTGTCAATGCAGGAGACACAGGTTCTATCCCTGGGTGGGGAAGATCCTCTGGAGGAGGAAATGGCAGTCCACTTCAGTATTCTTGCCTGAGAAATCCCACAGATAGAGGAACCTGGAAGACTACAGTTCATAGTGTCAAAAAGAGTTGAATATGACATAGTGACTGAACAACAACAACCTGAACATTATGAGGAAACTGAGATACAGTGGAATTATGGCACTGAAGCCATGCAAACCCAAGAACCATGGTTGGAACCCACTTTGTTTTTGAGTTGATAAAATTATCCCTTTACTTTCTACCACACACACTTTGGATTTTTTCCAACAGAGGAGAGAACAATGTCAAGCAGAGTGAGCAATACAACAATGTAGGAGATAAAATGGTGTTTCACTGAAGAACAGTGCTCTCTGTGAGCTGAATGGAGTATGTGTAGGATTGGACCTAGGTGTCTAGGTTGGGGAATTAAGTAGAAGTTAGTTGATGAAAGACCTAGCTTGATTTGTCTAGGATTTTGGCCTTGATCCTATGGAAAAACAAGGGTCATTCCCTCGTAGCTCAGTCTGTAAAGAATCTGCCTGCAATTCAGGAGACCCAAGTTAGATTCCTGAGTGGGAAAGAAACCCTAGCAAACGAAATGGCAACCTACTCCAGTGTTCTTGCTTGAATAATCCCATGGACAGAGGAGCCTAGCAGGCTACAGTCCATGGGGTCACAAGAGTAGGACATGACTTAGCAACTAAATCACCATCAATGAAGTTTCCAATATGGGGAATGGTACTATGAAGCTAGGATTTCAGGAAGATTGAGTATGTAGGTAGCACAGAGATAGAGCAACCTATTCAATCCATTTATTTCATCTATCACTTAATTAGAATAACTATGTTTTTTATTTTATTTTTTATTTATTTTTAATATAAATTTATTTTTAATTTTTATTTTAATTGGAAGTTAATTACTTTACACTATTGTATTGGTTTTGCCATACATCAACATGAATCCACCACAGGTAGAAGAGTCAAAAATTTACCATTATTCCAGCAAACAAAAGCCCAGGTCCAGACGGCTTCACAGCTGAATTCTACCAGAAATTTAGAGAAGAGCTAACACCTATCCTACTCAAAATCTTCCAGAAAATTGCAGAGGAAGGTAAACTTCCAAACTCATTCTATGAGGTCACCATCACCCTAATATCAAAACCTGACAAAGATGCCACAAAAAAAGAAAACTACAGGCCAATATCACTGATGAATATAGATGCAAAAATCCTTAACAAAATTCTAGCAATCAGAATCCAACAACACATTAAAAAGATCTTACACCATGACCAAGTGGGCTTTATCCCAGGGATGCAAGGATTCTTCAATGTCCACAAATCAATCAATGTAATACACCACATTAACAAATTGAAAAATAAAAACCATATGATTATTTCAATACATGCAGAGAAAGCCTTTGACAAAATTCAACATCCATTTATGATAAAAACTCTCCAGAAAGCAGGAATAGAAGAAACATACCTCAAGATAATAAAAGCTATATATGACAAACCCCCAGCAAACATTATCCTCAATGGTGAAAAATTGAAAGTATTTCCTCTAGAGTCAGGAACAAGACAAGGGTGCCCACTTTCACCATTACTATTCAACATAGTTTTGGAAGTTTTGGCCAAAGCAATCAGAGAAGAAAAAGAAATAAAAGGAATCAAATTGGAAAAGAAGAAATAAAACTCTCACTGTTTGCAGATGACATGATCCTCTACATAGAAAACCCTAAAGACTCCATCAGAAAATTACTAGAGCTAATCAATGAATATAGTAAAGTTGCAGGATATAAAATCAACACACAGAAATCCCTTGCATTCCTATACATTAATAATGAGAAAATAGAAAGAGAAATTAAAGAAACAATTCCATTCACCATTGCAACGGAAAGAATAAAGTACTTAGGAATATATCTACCTAAAGAAACTAAAGACCTATATATAGAAAACTATAAAACACTGGTGAAAGAAATCAAAGAGGACACTAATAGATGGAGAAATATACCATGTTCATGGATTGGAAGAATCAATATAGTGAAAATGAGTATACTACCCGAAGCAATTTACAGATTCAATGCAATCCCTATCAAACTACCAATGGTATTCTTCACAGAGCTAGAACAAATAATTTCAAAATATGTATGGAATAGCAAAAAACCTCAAATAGCCAAAGCTATCTTGAGAAGAATGGAACTGGAGGAATCAACCTGCCTGACTTCAGGCTCTACTACAAAGCCACAGTCATCAATACAGTATGGTACTGGCACAAAGACAGAAATATAGATCAATGGAACAAAACAGAAAGCCCAGAGATAAGTTCAGGTACATATGGACACTTTATCTTTGACAAAGGAGGCAAGAATATACAATGGAGAAAAAACAATCTCTTTAACAAGTGGTGCTGGGAAAACTGGTCAACCACTTGTAAAAGAATGAAACTAGAGCACTTTCTAACACCATACACAAAAATAAACTCAAAATGGATTAAAGATCTAAATGTAAGACCAGAAACTATAAAACTCCTAGAGGAGAACATACGCCAAACACTCTCCGACATACATCACAGCAGGATCCTCTATGACCCACCTCCCAGAATATTGGAAATAAAAGCAAAAATAAACAAATGGGACCTAATTAAACTTAAAGTTTCTGCACAACAAAGGAAATTATAAGCAAGGTGAAAAAGCCTTCAGAATGGGAGAAAATAATAGCAAATGAAGCAACTGACAAACAACTAATCTCAAAAATATACAAGCAACTGCTACAGCTCAATTCCAGAAAAATAAATGACCCAATCAAAAAATGGGCCAAAGATCTAAATAGATATTTCTCCAAAGAAGACATACAGATGGCTAACAAACACATGAAAAGATGCTCAACATCACTCATTATCAGAGAAATGCAAGTCAAAACCACTATGAGGTACCATTTCATGCCAGTCAAAATGTCTGCGATCCAAAAGTCTACAAGCAATAAATGCTGGAGAGGGTGTGGAGAAAAAGGAACCCTCTTACACTGTTGGTGGGAATGCAAACTAGTAGAGCCACTATGGAGAACAGTCTGGAGATTCCTTAAAAAAAGTGGACATAGAAGTGCCTTATGATCCAGCAATTCCACTGCTGGGCATACACACTGAGGAAACCAGAATTGAAAGAGACATGTGTACCCCAATGTTCATCACAGCACTGTTTATAATAGCCAGGACATGGAAGCAACCTAGATGTCCATCAGCAGATGAATGGATAAGAAAGCTGTGGTACATATACACAATGGAGTATTACTCAGTCATTAAAAAGAATACATTTGAATCAGTTCTAATGAGGTGGATGAAACTGGAGCCTATTATACAGAAGTAAGCCAGAAAGAAAAACACCAATACAGTATACTAATGCATATATATGGAATTTAGAAAAATGGTAACAATAACCCTGTATACGAGACAGCAAAAGAGACACTGATGTATAGAACAGTCTTTTGGACTCTGTGGGAGAGGGAGAGGGTGGGATGATTTTGGAGAATGGCGTTGAAACATGTATAATATCATATATGAAACGAGTCACCAGTCCAGGTTCTATGCATGATACTGGATGCTTGGGGCTGGTGCACTGGGATGACCCAGAGGGATGGTATGGGGAGGGAGGAGGGAGGAGGGTTCAGGATGGGGAATACGTGTATGCCTGTGGTGGATTCATTTGATATATGGCAAAACCAATACAATGTTGTAAAGTTAAAAAATTAAATTAAATTTAAAAAAATTCACCGTTATTTGTTGATGCCAATTAATGGAAATTTCCAAGAAGCGTACCCTAAAAGTTTCTTAGAATGTAGCTTCTTCAGTTTTTTATCCTCATTCTGAACAAAATAAATTCCAAAGGCCTATAAGGTTTACCATATACTTCAAGAACTGTCATCTCTGATCCTGTCATTACAACCTATCATAATTATAAAACATTGATGAGATATTGAAATCAAATCAGACAAATTTCCCAAATCTTATATTTGTGGAATGAAAATATACAGCTTTTGTCTACCCTCTATACACATTGTACTAATATAGATGACTTCATTGAATTTATATATGAATAAACTATATAGATGTTGTGATATTTTACAATACACTTTAAAAAACCTCTTAGAGCAATGATCACAAGCCATGTACACACTAACATGTGTACCAATAATTTGCAGTGGGAATATGGATGAATAAACCATTTCTTACACCTGAGGAGCTGGCATCACAATTGACTACTTATTTTCACACTCTGAAAATGATACTTTATTTCTTAGTAAAATTGTCTTAGGAGACAGACGAGAAAGTTTAATGATTCAGATAAAGAGAGAGCTCTCTTTAATATTTCTCTATACACTGGATTTAATTGTTTTTGAGGATCTTAAAACTATATCACTCCCTCAAAATGGTTGAAAATGCCAAGTACAAGTAAATACATTATTTTCTTATTCATTTCTTGACAAGTTCTTATTACCTGACAAATTAATTCAAATCCCTTTGTCTAAATGAATAAACATAATTCTCACATTCCCACTTGTTTTATTTATGATGTGGACTTCCCTGGTGGATCAGTGGTAAACAACAATCTAACTGCTAATGCAATGGGCATGGTTTCGATCCCTGGGTCAGGAAGATACCCTGGAGAAGGAAATGCCAACCCACTCTAATATTCTTGCCTGGAGAATTCCATGGACAGAGGAGCCTGGCAGGCCCCAGTACAGGTGTGGCAGAGTCAGACATGACTGAGTGACTATCACTCACTAGTGATTATAAAACAGCACACAAACACACACCTACACAGCTCAAAGAAGACATGTTATATAATATATCAGGGTATTTTTAACTATTATAATTATTTTCTGGAGTTTCAGCTTCAGCATCATTCCTTCCAAAGAACACCCAGGACTGATCTCCTTTAGAATGGACTGGTTGGATCTCCTTGCAGTCCAAGGGACTCTCAAGAGTCTTCTCCAACACCACAGTTCAAAAGCATCAATTCTTCAGTGCTCAGCTTTCTTTATAGTCCAACTCTCACATCCATACATGACTACTGGAAAAACCATAGTCTTGACTAGATGGACCTTCATTGGCAAAGTAATGTCTCTGCTTTTGAGTATGCCATCTAGGTTGGTCATAACTTTCCTTCCAAGGAGTAGCATCTTTTAATTTCATGGCTGCAATCACCATTTACAGTGACTTTGGCCACCTCATGCAAAGAGTTGACTCATTGGAAAAGACTCTGATGATATGGGAAGGATTGGGGGCAAGAGGAGAAGGGGATGACAGAGGATGAGATGGCTGGGTGGCATCACTGACTTGATGGATGTGAGTTTGAGTGAACTCTGGGAGTTGGTGATGGACAAGGAGGCCTGGTGTGCTGCAATTCATGGTGTTGCAAAGAGTCGGACACGACTGAACGACTGAACTGAACTGAACTGAATTATTTTCTCATAGATTACGGCAGGTGAGAATCTGTAAAAATAATTGTATAGCTACTGTTGGTATGGATAAATAATCTTTTATTTTGCTTTGTTGCTGTTTGTCCACAGGGTGTCAGGCTTACACTAGTAACTTGAAAATACTGGCAGTAAACCAAAATGACTTTCACATCTATTTCTGTGTTTTCCAATAGAAATATACCTAATTTATTGATAATAATAATAAAAGGTATGGTTTTTAATGGAAATAAGTTCAATTCAGTCACTCAGTCGTGTCCAGCTCTTTGTGACCCCATGAATCACAGCACACCAGGCCTCCGTGTCCATCACCAACTCCTGGAATTTACCCAAATTCATGTCCATGGAGTCGGTGATGCCATCCAGCCATCTCATCCTCTATCGTCCCCTTCTCCTCCTGCCCCCAATCCCTCCCAGCATCAGGGTCTTTTCCAATGAGTCAGCTCTTCGTATGAGGTGGCCAAATTATTGGAGTTTCAGCTTTAGCATCAGTCCTTCCAATGAACACCCAGGAATGATCTCCTTTAGAATGGGCTGGTTGGATCTCCTTGCAGTCCAAGGGACTCTCAAGAGTCTTCTCCAACACCACAGTTCAAAAGCATCAATTCTTTGGTGCTCAGCTTTCTTCACAGTCAAACTCTCACATCCATACATGACCACAGGAAAAACCATAGCTTTAACTAGATGGACCTTTTTTGGCAAAGTACTATCTCTGCTTTTCAATATACTATCTAGGTTGGTCATAACTTTTCTTCCAAGGAGTAAGCATCTTTTAATTTAATGGCTGCACTTACCATCGGCAGTGATTTTGGTGCCCCCAAAAATAAAGTCTGACACTGTTTCCACTGTTTCTCCATCTGTTTCCCATGAAGTGATGGGACCAGATGCCATGATCTTCGTTTTCTGAATGTTGAGATTTAAGCCGACTTTTTCACTATCTTCTTTCACTTTCATAAAGAGGCTTTTTAGTTCCTCTTCACTTTCTGCCATAAGGGTGGTGTCATCTGGTTATCTGAGGTTATTGATATTTCTCCCAGCAATCTTGATTCCAGCTTGTGCTTCTTCCAGCCCAGCGTTTCTCATGTATTCTGCATATAAATAGTAAACCATGAAGTGGAGTATAAAAGGTATTCAAAATGAAAACTGCAAATTGATTTACAAATGTGGTGTCTCCAAACCATATTCTAACATTCAGTTTTTTTTTCTTTTATAACAGTTAATGTATAGAAATTTACCTATTTTCTGCATTGATAAAACTGGGCTTGAAAAGCATCATCAATTTTATAACAATGAAAGTCCATGAGGTGAGAGAACTAGTGAGTGTTCTCCATTTTCATGGTCATCAACATAGTACAGAAGGTTAAGTAGAACCACTCTAGATTGCCTCCTGTTGCTGCCCTGCCAGTCACTGATCTGAAAGAATTCAGAATGGTTATAAGCGTCTCTCAAATAAAAGTCTTGGAAACTGTGGAGACAGATCACAAAGGCTTAGAAACTTCAAGGTTCTATTTACCATTTGGCTTTAATTACTTTTCTCGTTTTGTGAAATAACTGAAATGTCTCAAGTGACATTTCACTAAGACAGTTTTTCTGCCCGGTTAGAGAGGAGAATGACAGGTAGCTGAAAGAAGTCTGCAGTGTTCTAAGAAATACTGCAAAATCTTCAGGTCTGTTTTATTATTGAAAAGGGAATACTACTCAAAAAGGATAAATGGAAGAGACCGTGGTGGGAGCAGTATTAAAGTAAGGCAATATGACAAGAATGTGGAATAGGCTGTACACCTATTTTTGCCTGCTGCTGCTGCTGCTGTCGCTTCAGTCGTATCCGACTCTGTGCGACCCCATGGACAGCAGCCCACCAGGTTCCCCTGTCTATTTTGGCCTAGAGAATAATTTTTCCACTTAGGTTTCCCCTGCTTCTAAAGTAATTTGTTTCAAGTGGTATAGATGTGAAAAAAACCTGGATATCCAGAGGGTCAAAAACATTATAGAGAAAAGATCCTTTCTTTAAGAATACTAAAAGTACTTAAAAGATCAATATATGCCTTTTCTTATTGCCTGTATTTTTATCTTGATCAATTTCACTCTTTTCCTAAATTACTATTCTTTTCTTTCTTTTTTAGTTTTTACCTGTTTTCTAATCCTTCCAGTTTTTTAAAAGAATCCGTTTTTTCCCCAGAAATGAGAAATTTCCTTTAATTTATTTGGCCACATATATTTACTAAGTTTTTGTCATTTTGTGTTTATAATTTTAACTTTTAAAATAAAGGACCATTTGAGAAGAAACAGTATTACATGCTCCCACATATACACAAACTCATATACATTTGTATATGTGTGTATATATTAGATGAAAGGTGAAGCATTCATGAGCTCATTTATCTGCTTTTTGTGTGAGAATAAATAACTTACTGAGACAAAGTTATGCCCTTCGGGAAGCTACCACAGCTTTCAGCCTATTCAGCTGAATTCAGTGTTCCAAGCAAGTGATTCTGTTCTAAATACAAAAAACTATCATTGCTACAGATAAAACTTAAATTTTTGTTTCAAGCATAAATTATTAAAGTGTTACGCTGACAAAAGAAATAAGTCTTACCTAGTAACACATTTCTGTTCTGATGTTATTCTTTTATTTTCTGCTTGGTTAGAATTTCTGCCACAGAGATATTTATACAATGATGCAAAAGTCTAAACTCATATTTTACAATACAGACTGAAATGCTATAAAGCTCAGAATATGTAGACAAGTACATCTTAATTTCTTTATTATATTGTTTGTTAATGTGAGAATGGTTAGTAACATGCTCTGTAGCAGTTATATGCTATGTTTTATTGCCTTTGGATGTCAATTATTTGTAATCCATTGGTTTTTGTATCATTTTACTGATGTTCTTATTGGATTATTTTAAAGGCATTTCATTTCTCTAGGCTTGGAGGTTTTGGAGGTGTCCAAATTTCCCTGTGGTTGCAAGATTTGGATTTGTTACAAATGACTTAGATGTTTTTAAATAGCTTAAAGAGCATTAGTTGTAAAGCACTCCTAACAAGCCAGAATGACATGGACTAGGACACTAGCTTGCTAATTCACCTTGAGCTCCGATATATTACTTTTTCTCTCTAGGCATATAGATACAGAAGATACAAATTCTTATTAAGGAGAGCACTGAAAAGAGCTACAGTGGGATAGTTGCTTATAGGACAATAACAACGCAGAAACTGCAATAACAGCAAAAAAAACACAAAATTTTGACTTAGAGTTCCAGAAAAACATACAGGTGTGTGAATGTTAGTGGTCAGAATATAGGTGAATCATTTTGAAGAAAAAGAAGTATGCAGAAAAGAAATCCAGGAGAAAAACCACTAAAAAAAATTAGCCTTATCAATATCAAGTAAGTCATGGAAACAGGATGATATTAGTAACTGAATGATATGAGAAAATTACTAAAGATCCTAATCCTGTGAAATTCTTCTTTATTATTGATAGATCCTCAGTAATGCCATCAAGGGATGAATGGATATATAAAACTTGAAGAACGTGTCGTATACATGCTGTAAACACACAGTAGGCACTGAAACTCACCTATTCATAAACGCAGAGACTTCTACATCTAACAGAGAGCCTGTAAAGTATAGTTTGGGCCAAGGCAGAAAAGAAGGGGAGATGACCTCAATGGAAGTAGGTTACCTTTATTCAGGCAAGGAGGGGCGACAGTCGGCCTAACGACCAGGCTGAGCACAAGAGGGAACAGGGAGGCTTCATATTTAAAGGGAGGTTTGTGAAAGTGATAAGAGAAACGTTAGTCAAGTGGAATGTTTTGGGTATTCTTTAGTTGAGATGACATTTTTATCTGGGCAGGGAGTGATAAGTCTCTGGCAGATGTAGGGGGTGGATGGTTTCTGGACAGGGGCTGATAAGTCTCAGATAGATACAACCGGCCTGAAGCACGATGGCGGAACCTAAAGTTCGGCTTTGTTTTCTCTGAAGTTAGATGATTCAGCAAGGGCCTTCGAGACTGCTGTTTTCTTTTTTTTTTAAATTTTATTTTATTTTTAAACTTTACAATATTGTATTAGTTTTGCCAAATATGTTTTCTTTTCTAGGCCCAAAGACTCCTTCAGAGACCACTCTGAAGCAGCTACTCTATAGCCTGAACAAACACTCTGGCAGACCTTGAGTGTAGTCTTTACTTCATTCTTCTGAATGGAATCTACTTTTCTTCTGCAAAACAAATTCTTCATTCTAACTAGGGAATAAATGGCAATTTTACCAAGAGCTGATTCTATACTCATAAAATTCTAGTTTGAAGATATCTATTCATTCATTTATCTATCCATTCCATAGATACTGAAAACACTATGTTGAGCAGAGTTCCAGATCCTCAGGATACAGCCTGAAACAGAGAGACCTGTTTCTTGTTCTCTACATTTGTTTATTTACTTATTTTGCTTATGGTTACCAAGGAGCAAGAGGAGGGTGGGATGAGTTGGAAGACTGGAGCTGACATATCTATACACCACTATGTATAAAGGAGATAACTGATGTTATATAGCACAGGGAACTCTACTCTGTGCTCTGTAATAGCCTAAATGGGAAGAAAATATATGAAAGAGTGGCTATATGTATATGTACAACTGACTCACTTTGCTATCCAGCAGAAACTAACACAATATTGTAAAGTAAATATACCCTAATAAAATTAATAAAATTTTTATGATATAATTAACAGGTGTATAACATAGTGATTCACAATTTTTCAAGGTTATATATTCCATTTATAGTTATTAAAAATATTGCTTATATTCCTGTTTTATATCACATATCTTTGTAGCTTATTTTATATTTAACAGTTTGTACCTCTTAATTCAGCTTCCCAGGTGGCTCAGTGGTAAAGAATAAGCCTGCAATGCAAGAGACATTGGTTTGTTTCCTCAGTCAGGAAGTTGCCCTGGAGAAGGAAATGGCAACCTGCTCCAGTATTCTTGCCTAGGAAGTCCCATGGACAAAAACATCCATGGGGTCACAGAGAGTCAGACACAACTTCGCCACTGAGCAACAATAACAAACCCCGTATAAGCAGAAACTTTGTTCTGCTCATCCCCATGATCTAACTGCTGCTGCTGCTGCTGCTGCTAAGTTGCTTCAGTCATATCCGACTCTGTGCAACCCACCAGGCTTCCCTGTCCCTGGGATTCTCCAGGCAAGAATACTGGAGTGGGTTGCCATTTCCTTCTCCAATGCATGAAAGTGAAGTCGCTCAGTCGTGTCCGACTCAGTGACCCCATGGACTGCAGCCTACCAGGCTTCTCCACCCATGGGATTTCCCAGGCAAGAGTACTGGAGTGGGGTGCCATGGCCTTCTCTATAGAATCTAACTAAGTGGTTTCATTTTGGAAGGGGGTGAATATATAAGAAGCCAAAGAGACAACTGGAAAGTAGATGCAAGAAGTTGGTTGTACATATGAGTTCCTGCATGGAAATACATTTTAAATGGAAGATATATTTCTATGTAAATTTTTGAAATAAAAATAAAATACTATAATTAGCTAAAGGATTTTCTGTGGTTACTTCCAGAAGGAAATTTAAAACAAGCAAAATGTATCTTTTCCTCTACCTGCTTAATGACCCACTGTCATTTACCAAACGTCTAAAACCAAAAGTAATCTTTTGGTTTTAGAAGGATCGTCATTTCCTCAGGGATGTCTTCTGTCACTCCTCAGTTAGCTTTCCATTCTTACTCTGTAGGTGAGATCTATGTTCTTACAGTGCATTGAGTTATTTTGCCACAGTGTTCTTACTATCATACTTACTATTATAATTAAGTTGTTACTTAATTATTTTTCTTACCCACAGTTTACAAGGCCTGCGAGAGTGGAGCTTTAGGATCTTGTTTACATCGGTATGTGCAGTGTTTAGAAGAATTATCAGCATACAATAATCTTTAATGAGTATTTTTTGAATGAATTACTGAATGATGGTTCAGTTCAGTTCAGTTCAGATCAGTCGCTCAGTCGTGTCCGACTCTTTTGCAAATAGGCAATTCTGATTGAATCCAATTCTTCAACTACTCCACAGTGACTTCTGTGAATCCTGAATTAGTTGAAGAAAAACAGGAGCCTGAAGATTTTTCTCATCTTAAATTCATTAAAGCTGACACACTATATCTCTTTGGTCCTTGCACTGTACCATTGTTCTAGGACAGTTTTTATTATTCTCCCTCTTCGAATCTCTAACAACTTGTTTTCTGTCTCCTCTCCCCACTATATGTCTTGCTTCCTATTTCACAGAGAAAATTAACCAAATTGGAAAGAATTTCTAGAAGCTATCACTGACCTGCATCTTTGCCCACTTTCTCAGCCATTTTTTCTGTTGTTTTTGTTTATCCCCTAGGAAATCAACTCCTCTCCTTGCCTGTCCTACTCCAACACCCCTTTTCTACTGAGAGATGAAGTTTCAATACTTCCCACCTTCTCCAAAATCAGAGAGTTTTGTTCTGAATTTGATCTTTCTCACCTATGCTGCTAATATTCTCTTTAGGAGGAAAAAGAAAAAAATCCTGCTTGGAGCATTCATCTTTCAGATATCATTCAATTTCCCTTTATAGCAGGGATTCTCAATACAGCATTCATGCAAGAAGTGTGGACAGAATTCAGGTGGTCACTCTTCAAGGATAAAAAAGCAAAATAATTCTTGATCATTAAGTGAGTGAAGCACAATGACCTTCTATTATGTATGTATCTTGATAATTCACCTCAAACAATAGTAGCTCTAACTGAACTACTACTGTAATATCACAAAATATCTTTCAGAGCCACCATCATTTTGAAATTGGGATATCAGACTTTTCTATACATTGCTTTTTAAAGGTTAAAAACTCTTACCTTAGAACAAGATTCTTTGAAGTGTTTGTTGATGTCACTGTTTTAAATTCCTTTTTTTTTTTTTTCCTTTCTCCAACCCTGAGAACATTTTCAGTCAGGCTCTTGTCCATACTGATCTACAAAGTAGCTTTCTATAACCCCTGAAAATATACATTTGCTGAGTACAACAATCAAGGTTAAGTCTTCTCACTTTGGAAAGCATTTATCATCCTTCTGTCTCTTATCTTAGAGAGAGAGAGAGAGAGAGCAGGTCACACTCTCCTGCTTTCCTTCTACCCCATTGGCCCCTTATTTTTGAGTTTCCTTTGCAAGTCTATCTCCATAGACTTGGAATCCTACAGGTTTAGTAATTAGACATCTTTTTTACTTAATTGATAGTCTGTTGTATGATCTCATGTAGTTCCATGACTTTACATAAGCTAAATGATGGTGATTCCAAAATGTATAACTCTCCAGACCTCTTACCTGAACAACCGATTGTTATTTCAAACTGCCTCAACATCTATCTTGAATGTTTAAATGATATCTTCAAATAAGCCTGTCCAAAATTGAATCTGAATCTCTTTCCCCACTCCAACCTCAACCCTCAGCCTCCTGCTACATCATATTTATCTCAGTTATGACAACTCTAACTTTTTAGCTCTTTGGTTCAAAATCTGAGAGTCATCCTTCACTCTTTATTATTTCATGCCTTATAATCAGTGAAGCTTGGCAATTCTACATTGAAAATTTATCCTACATACAACCATGTATCATTTCCTAAGCAGCTATTATGCTGACCCAAGCCACAACTTTTTGTAGCTTACATTATTGTAATGGTCCACTAACGATCTCTGTTTTCATCCATGCTTCCCTCCAATATATTCCAAAGGCAGAAGTCTAACTAATCTTGTTACATAGACAGTCAAATCACATCTCTTCTTTGCTCTGAACTCTCCAATAGCTTTGCATCTCACTTGGGATCAAAGCAGAGAACAGTACATATTTTGATTACCCATTTACCTTTGATATCTTCTATTACACACTCCCTGGCTCATTCTGCACAAGCTGCACTGATCTTCTTGTTCTCCTCCAAACACATGGCAGTATCCTTTTCTCAGCATGTTTGGACTTTCTTCCTCTTATTTCTAGAAAACTATGATTCTAACTGTGTGACTTGCTTGCTCACTGTCAGGCTTTATTATATGTCTGCTTCTGAATAAGGTTTTCCCTTGCTACTTCAGTTATCCTTTGACAATTTTTATTTTCCTTTATCTATTTATTTATCATTGAGAAAATTATTGGCAATTACTATATTTTACTTATTATGTTTGCTGTCCTCACCCTTGCCTCTAGAATATAAGTTCTCTGAAACAACTTTGTCTATATACTCTGGGGCCTAGAACATTATTATCTGATAGAAATGGTAACTCATTTTGTAATGAGTGAATAAATGACCAAACATATCTTAGCCATACATGTTTTCATTTATCTGTTTTAATCACCTTGCTTTTAGATGATGTAATATCAAACTGTAATAGCTTAATAAACACATGATGAATTAATGAAGTAATGCTATATTTTACTTGTCTCAAAAATTATTATTGTTTTACTTCTTAAAAGATTGCTATGTACATTTGATATGTTTCAGTATCTCTTCAGTGTAGTATGGTTATCTCATACCAGTCTTTATCTAATATTTCTAAACAAAATCATAACTTTTAATAAAAAATGCCTAAGGTATAAGAAAATATTTTCTAAATATTGTATTAGTTATACCAAGTTTCACATATTAAATCTTATTTTGAAGCCATCTTCTCATGGCTGTATGAGTTATTGTCATTCATATTGTTTTATTAGTTGAAGGAATAACTTAAAATATTCATTACCTTTAATATTTATTTTATTAAAGATAGAGATATTATTTAATCCTATTTTGATAAATTTCATAGAGTTTATAGAAACCCTTTCTATTTCTAAACAAAGATACCAGTACAACTAACTGCAAAATGCTCTTGAATATGCAGATGGTAACGCATGAATTAGTCTAAGTAACAGTATACATTATTGGTCTAATGGAAAATTTCATCCATAAAGTAAAAATTTTGTTCAAAATGGCATCTACTGAAGTATGTGTGAAAACTATAATTTCACTTTAGATTATTTTAAACTATTTTCAAGGTCTTTACAAATATTTTTGTCATTTAATGACTAATTATTTTTCTTCCTAAATGATGTTTTTTTGAAAACAAATGTTATTTCATCTATCTTATTTCACACCTAATGAAAAGGACATATTAACCACAGACTGATTTTGACCTTTGATATCATTTTATAGTACAATTCTTTAGAGCAATTATTGAATGGCATCTAACAAGTTTTTCCATCTATTTAATTGGACATAAAATGTCACCACTAGTTTCCAGCAAATAACACAAAATCATAATAATTCTATTTCAGACTTCTCTCATTACAAAATTTGAGCAGAATTAGAGTCTTATTATGTTAAATACTTAAATATTTGAAAAAACATTAAATGCTTTACGTCTGTAAAGTTTACTATAAACATTGCCCTATCTAATTGTACTAATTTGGAAATATCTCAAGGATATAATTCCCATATATCCCAAAACATCCACACACAGGAAAATTGGATCTGTACAGATAAATATGCATTATGGCATAAAACTTCAGTTTTATAATTCTCTAACGTCATTAAATAAGATATTTACCAATTTCCCTTCTCACACTAGGCATTCTGTAAAATATAAACATTCCTGAAATACTAATATTTATTTGGCCAGTAAGTTCATTCTGGATGTTACAAAAAGACTCAAATGAACTTTTTAGCCAACCCAATATGATTGGTTACAGACACTTTGTTATATAATACGTGTTAATGATTTCTTTAGTATCAGGTAAGAGTCAAGAAATGGACTAATTACATTACTGTAAAAAGATGAAAAGGGAGGTTGTAAAGAGACTACAAAAGGCAGACACTGACCTACAGAATGTTGCTGAAATTTTACCTCTGTTTAGGGAAAACTTGAAAGTAAGGCTCATCCCCAAATATTAGTGGTTATTCATTCTACAAACCAACATCACTCTGGTACCAAAGACAGAGAAGGATAGTACAAGAAAAGAAAACAACAGGTCAATATCTATTATGAATATATATCAAAGATTCTCAACAACATACGATCAAACTGAATTTAGCAACACATTAAAAGGATCATACACCATGATCCAGTGAGATTTATCCCTGGGATGCAAAGATGGTTCAACATAAGCAAATTAATAACTGTGATACATCACATCAATAGTAAAGGATAAAATCCTGTGATCTTCTCAGTACATACAGAAAAAACATTTCCAAAATTCAATGTCATTTTATGACAAATTCTTCCATTATTCTATAATTAAAAATGGTACAGCCATCTGGCAGGCAAAATATTAGAATTGTATACATGTTTTTTCCTATGGAAATAGAATATCAGAGGATGTTTCTTTGAGGAAACCTTTGGATGAGATATTTCTATTGTGATGGAACCCACCATAATCTCACTAATGTAGTCAGTCTGCAATCAGCTCTATCTTTAGTTAATATGAGCTTCACCATGATTAAAACTTGTGTCTCCATTTCATTATAAGAAGATGCACAGAAAGATTGAAAAGCATTAAATGGAAGCAGTTTCATCAGGGAGAGATTATTATAGAATTCAAAATAACGCTATTGAAATCTCAGCCAAAGCAAAACCATCCTAGAACTTCTGGTGACAAAATGTATCTTCTGGAGCTCTGTCTTCCTTTGAGATTGAGATGAAAAAAGATGCTGATGAATTTATGTGTTTAATAAAAACAGATATTGGATATTATTCAACATCTATGTTATAACAGATTATGTATGTAACTACACAATATTTTAGGAGATTTATTGAGGTGGTACTATATATTTTTTTCTAGATATGAGCAAATCCAATTAAAAGTTTTGATGACTAAATTAGGAACAATAAATGCTTAGTATATGTCAATGCATTATGGCAGATATTTACGTATATTTTCTTATTCAATTTTCAAAACAATGACATATCATTTTTCATTTAATATGAGAAAACTTTGGCTCAGAGATGTTCAATAACTTGCTCAAGATGATATAGCTAGAAATTGGCAGGTTATAAATTTGAACACAGGTGTTTCTGCTTTAATTACAAAATCAATACTTTTTACAACTTGACAACAAAATATAGTGCTTATGTTAAATCAAAATCAAATTATAGTTTAATTCTCTAGTAATGCTTTCATACATAATTGATATTATTGTACATACAGTTGGATGCTAAACTGTAAAGTCATATTTAGGATTTATAACCAGCATGTGTTTATGGGCATTTTCATAAGCATAAATCTTATGCATTATTGATAACATCATAGTTGAAATGATCAGAAAATAGGAAATAATAATAGACTGTACTCTGAACTTCTTTTCTCTCCTTTTAAATAAAAATAATTCATTTAATTTTCTAGAGTTAAGAATCAATCTAGAATCAACCCTTTGAAAATCTTATTTATATATTAAATGCAGCTGTCTGTAACTATTTTCTCTAGAGTTTACAAATCCTATAGCTGTCATTCTACCATATACTACAGTTTCAAGGTGGAGCTGGAAACTCAGTCCTAACTCTGCTGTATTTGTATCGACACATACATTTGTTGCACTTGTTCAATGTTGATCTGATTATAAGTCTGCTCTTGTAGCTGTATTTTTATAGAGAGTTCATTTAAAGTTCAATTTTGTATAAATAACTTTAATGAAGTTTCTATGCGCCTAATATTTTTCCTTCCAAAGAGGATTTTTTATTTTTTTTAATAAACAGGTTTTGCTTTATGGGTGAAATCAATTTCAGGACATTTTCTAGGTGTAGATTTTCTTTCATTTATTACCTGAACTTCATTTCTCTTAATGACATACATTTACTTCAAATACAACACAGAAGTTTCTAATAGTTGATCCAGACTTTTTTGTAAACCATCTCAAATATGGATTTTTAAAAATAAATTCAGAAGGCAATTGGTCTGGGAGGCCAATCTGATTCTAGGTAATTAAATGGCAAGAAATAGACGACATGGATCACTAGCTTTTCTACTTAAGGAGTGATGGTTAGCTGGATGGTTAAAGAAACAGGCGAGTGTCCATCCTCACCAGCCAAGCTGGCTTCCACACATGAATGACTATATGCTTTCTTACAAAGTCACTTAAGCTCTCTGCTTCTGAGTCATTCATCTGTAAAAGAGAAATACAGTTATCTTCCACTTTCCAAAAAAGCCGTGAAGAGTGTAATTAATTAGTATATTCAAACAGATTTAGGAACTTCAAATTAAATGTAGGTATGAAAAAATAATTTGGCTTTCACATAATTTCTTTAAGTATCTCAAACACAACAAAAGCAGTTGTTTCCAAGGAAATTAAATTGTATTATAGTTTAAGAAGTACATGAAACATTGGTAATATATATAATTTAATAACATAAATGACTAATACTTATGAGAAAGAGCTCTAGTTTATGCCATTTTCCCCCCACGCTTCCTTCCTTTCTTCCTTCCATGCATTCTTCCATCTTTCAAGGTAGCCAATATATATTACTGAAGTGTGTTCAAGTTCTATGAGTTCATCAGTATATTTTTTTCATTGTTTGCAGTCAGTCATTTTTTTGTGCTGGGCATTTATTACTCTAATTTCTAGCTACCTTTGCTCCAGTAACAATAGAACACCTTCAGTAAAAACCCATGTTATGGTAAAATCTAGCTTCTCTTCTTTGGAGAAACTCTTTTTCTCCCATTCTTTTATTGTGTTGGTAAAAGAGGAGCTGATATGTCCCCACATGATTTCATTTCTTCTTTCCTAGGATGGGGTATGATTCATAAGAACCTGCCCCCCAAAACCCAGTCTTGGTATTTCATTCATTTTGCCCCCCAATATGTCAAGGCCTGCAAATATGTGAAGTAAATTAAAGTCCTAACTCATGATTGTTTTTAAGTGGAGCTTTTCAAAATAATCATTTCAGTTTGGATTTTTAAAGTTTTTGAGATACAGTTGACAGGTAACATTATATTAATTTCAGTGTACAATATAATGATCAATTTCTGTATATATTATGAAATGATAACAGTAAGTCCAGTTAGCATCCATCATCATACATAGTTACATAATTATTTTTCTAGTCATGAGAGCTTTTAAATATTATTCTGTTAGCAACTTTCAAGTATATTATAAAGTATTATTAACTGCAGTCACCATGCTATGCATTACATTCTCTGACTTGCTTATTTCACAACTGAAAGTTTGTGTCTTTTGTCCCTTCCCCCAATTTGTCCATCTTCCATCCCCTACTACTTCAGTTTTAATAGTTAAATAGCAGGATTGTAATAGCTCAGTTTCCACCTCAGGTATGCAGATGACATTACCCTTATGGCAGAAAGTGAAAAGGAACTAAAGAGCCTCTTAATGAAAGGTAAAGTGGAGACTGAAGAAGTTGGCTTAAAACTCAACATTTAAAAATCTAAGATCATGGCATTTGGTCCCATCACTTCATGGCAAATAGATGGGGACACAATGGAAACAGTGACTGACTCAATTTTCTTGGGCTCCAATATCAATGAAGACAGTGATTACACCTGTGATATTAAAAGACGTTTGCTCTGGAAGAAAAGCTATGAGAAACCTAGACAGTGTATTAAAAAGCAGAGGCATTACTTTGCCAACAAAAGTCCATCTATGACTTCTGTGGCTTACAATAAAAAAATACAGCACTGGAAAATACACTATGACTCAGAGAAACAGGTCATGAAATAGAGTGAACATTAAGATATTTAAGACAAAAAAGTGTTTTCCTGTATATATTTTTTAATACTTGAGTATCTATATCTGACCATATGGGCTGATATGTACTAAGTGTTAATTAAGTAACTCACGAATAAGGCTTGGATTATCTATAGCATTCATAATGGATGAAAGTATCTGAGGAAGGCAAACTGTACACTGACAATTTAGGTAAATGCACTCATTAATCCATCCACATGCCTAAGGTAAGATTAGATAAAAATGATAAGATACTTTGAACAAGATTTCATACACTTTTTCCCCCTTTGTTCTGAATACTGTATAGTCTATTCATGGTTCAGCTATTATAGGATTAGATATAAATCTTGTGTTTGATCAACTTTCTCCCTTTCAGACTATGCAGGTTTATTCTACTTCTCAAGGGTTTGACAGGAAAGGATTTAACATTCCTGAGGAGGCTAATTTTAATAAAAGGATACTTTTTGAAATGAGCACGCTTTCTACACATCAGCAAATGCATACTTCAGTTTACAGCTGCTTTGGCAGATTCTAAGTACAAATGTTACTTAATCCACCTCCTGTCACTTAAATGATGTTTTAAGCATTTGTCACCAGGAATGTATCCAAGAAAAAAGTTCAGTGGCTGGTGTGATGATAAAGTAACCAAGGTTCCAGAGCTCTTGTTCTGGTGATGTCAGCAATCATTGTTGAATATTCCTGACACTTTGATGTGATAAAATTTTCTCTTCTAATTACTAGCAAGTAAGGGCAAAGATGAAATAAAGTAAATATAGCTATTCTTGACATGTGCTACTCTCCGACCTCTGGGAAAATCTGAACTTGGTTGCTAGTATTTGTTATATCAGCTTATATCACAAGTGGGCATTTTAGACAAGAACTTAACATTACCGAAGAAATCAAAAGTTAGGAAATCAATATATCCCTTCCCATAATCTTTCACTACACTATCTCTCCACTAGCACTTTTGATAGAAAACCCACTCCAAGATGATTTTACATCTATTAAATACAGGTCTAGAGTTTGAATATCAACCTAGCTTCTGCGTTCCTCAAGTATTATTAATATTTATGTAAACATTTACACAGGCTTCCCAGGTGGCACAGTGTTAAATAATCCACCTGCCAATAGAGGAGACACAAGAGATACAGGTACGATTCCCAAGTTGTGAAGATCCCCTGGAGGATGAAATGGCAACCCACTCCAGTATTCCTGCCTGGAATTTTTCATGGACAGAGGAGCCTGGTGGGCAAAAGTTCATGGGATTGCAAAGAGTCAGACAGGACTGAGCACACACACAAAAGTTTACACAGGTCTAGCTGAGAATTACATATTCTGATATAAAACATCTTTACTTTCTTTGGCGACTGTTGTTAGCTGGATGCAAAAAATTACTATAAACTCAAAATATGTGGAAGAAGATTTCAGTCAAGATTATTTTTGCTGAGGCCAAATATCAGTAGGCTTCTATTTGAGATTCCTACTGGGATTTTGATTGGAAGATTTTTTTTCAGAGAAGAAAATAACCTTCCTTACTATCAACATTATTTATCTTCTTTTCTTTAATGAAGTAAATGACACTACTAGTCATTCACTCAGGTTAAACACATAAGATATTATTTAAAAAGATAAAAGTTACAAGTCATACAACCTGGAATCAACTAGAGTTCTCCCATTTTCTTCATCCACACATGTCACCCCTCATCAGCTAGCAAGATCATTAGCTATTTCAAAAATAATTTCCAAATATGTTCACACTGTTACATCACCACCAGAGTTCAAGGCAGCATCTTTCTCTTTGTCTACTATTAATATATAATCTCACACATCTGTGTCTATGCAAAAGTAAATACTTTTGTCTTCTAACTTTATTAATAGCATTAACTTCATTAATAGCAAATGAAGCAACTGACAAAGAATTAATCTAAAAAATACACAAGCAGCTCATTTAGCTCAATTTCAGAAAAATAAATGACCCAATCAAAAAATGGGTCAAAGAACTAAATAGACATTTCTCCAAAGAAGACATACAGATGGCTAAGAAACACATGAAAAGATGCTCAACATCTCTCATTATCAGAGAAATGCAAATCCAAACCACAATGAGGTACCATCTCATGCCGGTCAGAATGGCTGCTATCAAAAAGTCCACAAACAATAAATTCTGTAGAGGGTGCTTAGAAAAGGAAACCCTCTTACACTGTTGGTGGGAATGCAAACTAGTACAACCACTATGGAGAACAGTGTGGAGATTCCTTAAAAAACTTGAAATAAAACTGCCATATGACCCAGCAGTCCCACTGCTGGGCAGAGACACGTGTACCCCAGTGTTCATTGCAACACTATTTACAATAGTCAGGATATGGAAGCAACCTAAATGTCCATCAGCAGATGAATGGATAAGAAAGCTATGGTTCATATACACAATGGAATATTACTCAGCTATTAAGAAGAATGCATTTGAACCAGTGCTAATGAGGTGGATGAAACTAGAGCCTATTATTCAGAGTGAAGTAAGTCAGAAAGAAAAACACCAATACAGTATATGGAATTTAGAAAGATTGTAACGATGACCCTATATACGAGACAGCAAAAGAGACACAGATGTAAAGAACAGACTGTTGGACTCTGTTTGGAGTAGGCAAGGGTGGGATGATTTGAGAGAATAGCATTGGTGTATGAGACAGGGTGCTCAGGGATGGTGCACTGGGATGACCCTGAAGGATGGCATGGGGAAAGAGGTGAGAGTGGGGTTCAGGATGGGGAACACATGTTACACCCATGGCTGATTCATGTCAATGTATGGCAAAAACCACTACAATATTGTAAAGTAATTAGCCTCCAATTAAAATAAATAAATTAATTTATAAAAAGTGAGAAAAAGGGCTACATATGTAGTCCTCATCCCATCTATGAGCTAATATTAAAAGATTGAAGGAAAGAACAGGAAAAAAAAAGAATATGTACAGTTATTTTCTCCTTATACATGATTTCTAATCTACTGTTACTACCCATCTTGCTCCTCCCAACACAAATTAAAATTGTGATTGAAAAGGATACTTCAACCAACAATGAGAAAACACATAACTCAATTTAAAAATGAGTAAGTAGGTAAAATAGAAATTCTGTCTGAAAATATATACAAATGAGCAATAAGCACATGAAAATATATTTAACGTCATTGCTCATTGAAAGTTAAAGTGAAGTCACTCAGCCGTGTTTGACTCTTTGCGACCCCATGGACTGTAGCCCACTAGGCTTCTCCATCCATGGGATTTCCCAGGCAAGAATACTGGAGTAGGTTCCCATTTCCTTCTCCAGGAGATCTTCCCAACCCAGGGATTGAACCCGGGTCTCCCTCATTGTAGGCAGACGCTTTACCGTCTGAGCCACCAGGGAAGTCAAGAATGCAAATCAAAACCACATGGAGTTACCATTTCATGCACACTATGATGGCTATACTCAGAAAGATATATAATAACAAATGTTGGCAAGTATGTTGAGAAACTGGAACACTCCTAAATTGATATTGGCAAAGTAAAATGCTGTAGTCACAATGGAAAACATTTTTTCCTCACAATGTCAGTGTTTCCACGCTGTTGTTTTGTTCAGTCACCCAGCATGCCAGGCCTCCCTGTCCCCTACCATCTCCTAGAATTTTCCTAAGTTCATGCCTGTTACATTGGTATCCTCTGATATCCTGTTTTTTTTTTTTTTTCTGCCCTCAATCTTTCCCAGCATCAGGGACTTTTCCAATAAATTGGCAGTTTGCATCATGTGACCAAAATTCTGGAGCTTCAGCTTCAGCATCAAGCCTTCAAATGAGTATTCAGGGTTGATTTCTTTTAAGACTGACTGGTTTGATCTCCTTGCTGTTGAAAGGACTCTCAGGAGTCTTCTCCAACACCATAGTTTTAAGGCATAAATTCTTTGGTGCTCTGCCTTCTTTACAGTCCAGCTCTTCCAACTGAATGTGACCACTGGGAAGACCATAGCCTTGACTGTAAGGACTTTTGTCCATAGAATGATGTTTCTGCTTTTGAACACATTGTCTAGATTTGTCATAGCTTTCCTGCCAAGAAGTAGTCTTCTGATTTCATGGCTGCAGTCACCATCTGCAGTAATTGTAGAGCCCAAGAAGAAGAAATCTGTCACTGCTTCCATGTTTTCCCCTTTCTATTTGCCATGAAGTAATGGGGCCAAATGTCATGATCTTAGCTTTTTTAATATTTAGTTTTAAGTCAGCTTTTTCACTCTACTCCTTCTCTCTTATCAAGAACTTCTGTTGGTGGGAATGCAAACTAGTACAGCCACTATGGAGAACAGTGTGGAGATTCCTTAAAAAACTGGAAATAGAACTGCCTTATGATCCAGCAATCCCACTGCTGGGCATACACACCAAGGAAACCAGAATTGAAAGAGACATGTGTACCACAATGTTCATCGCAGCACTGTTTATAATAGCCAGGACATGGAAGCAACCTAGATGTCCATCAGCAGATGAATGGATAAGAAAGCTGTGGTACATATACACAGTGGAGTATTACCCAGCCATTAAAAAGAATACATTTGAATCAGTTCTAATGAGGTGGATGAAACTGGAGCCTATTATACAGAGTGAAGTAAGCCAGAAAGAAAAACACCAATACAGTATACTAACACATATATATATGGAATTTAGAAAGATGGTAATGACAACCCTGTATGCGAGACAGCAAAAGAGACATAGATGTATAGAACAATCTTTTGGACTCTGTGGGAGAGGGAGGGGGGGATGATTTGGGAGAATGGTATTAAAACATGCATAATATCATATAAGAAACGAATCGCCAGTCCAGGTTCGATACAGGATACAGGAAGCTTGGGGCTGGTGCAAGGGGACGACCCAGAGGGATGGTATAGGGAGGGAGGAGTGTGGGCAGGGGGCGGGGCGCTTTAGGATTGGGAACACATGTACACCCATGGCGGATGCATATTGATGTATGGCAAAACCAATACAATATTGTAAAGTAAAAAAAAAAAAAAAAGATAATAATAGAAAAAAGAACTTGATTTTCTCTTCACTTTCTGCCATTAGAATGATATCATCCACATATCTGACATTGCTGATGTTTCTCCCACCTATTTTGATTCAAGCTTGTAACTCATTCAGCCTAGTGTTTTTCATGATGTACTCAGCATATAGGTTAAACAAACAGGGTGACAGCAAACAGCCCTATCGTACTTCTTTCTCAATCCTGAACAATCAGTTGTTCCATACAGGGTTTTAGTGGTTTCCAGGGGTTAAAGGGAAGGGGGAGTAGGCAGTGACTACTAATGGGTATGAAACTTTATTTGAGGTGATAAAAATCTTCTAAAATCAGATAGAAGTGATGTTTGTACAACTTTGCAAATATACTAAAAACCACTGAATTTTACTTTAAAAGGATGAATTTTGTAGTATGTCAGTTATGTATCAATAATACTATAAGTAATATTTTTATTTTTAAAATCAAAATATAGAGTATAGTTGCTTTACAGTGCTGTGTTAGTTTCTACTGTACATCAAAATGAGATAGCCATACATAAACATTTATCCCCTCATTTTTGGATTTCCTTCCCATTCAAATTTCCACAGTGCTTTAAGTAGAGTTCTTAGTGCTATACAGTATGTTCTCATTAGTTATATATTTATACATAGTATTAATAGTATTAATTTTTAAGTAAAAATAAAACAAACACACAAAAAAACAAAGGATATAAGGTTCATTTTGTTGTTTTCAGTGTAACTAAATCAATCTGATAACTTAAATAAAAGCAAAAATTAAACAAATACACAAAATAACCTAAGATTTTTACTAAAATTATATAGTGAGCAAATGATTAAAAGGAAAAAAAATGCGAACATTTCATTTACAAAATTATTATCAGAGCTAACTAGATTCCAAGGTTTCTACGTTATTCCTTTTTTTATCTGGTAAATTAACTAACTTTATGGCAACCCTAAAGCCTGCAGCTCCCATTTGTATTCCTAGGTTTATTGGATCCAGATGAATGTTTTCTCATTCTTGACATACTGACTTTCTAGGTCAGTCAAAAACAAAGAAACAAACAAAAAACCAGTTCTACTTCTACCAAAGATCCTCCTACAAAGCACTGTTTACTCTCTAAGGCAAGGCAATTTTTGTGATTTATAAAAGAGCAATAGTGTCTGAGCAAATGTAGATCTCACTATTAAGGCAATTCTCTCTGTAATCATAATAAGCTATTAAAAACATGCAACAGTGTTTGTTGCATGCTTATTTTGTGTTCTGGAATATTCTAAACCATCTACTTATATTTTTTCACTTAATATTCAGAAAAGCTCAATGGCTAGGCACTGTTACAATTTCTATTTTAGTATTAAGTAGGAGGCACAAACACTTTAAAAAATTACTCAAGGTCACACAATTGGTAAATGACAGAGCAAGAATGTCATTCTCTATATAGAATCACCTAGAGTCTTGGTACAAGGTAACAAAAATTAGGGCAGCATGAATAAAAAGGGGTATGGTGTAATCCATGTTTAAAGATAAGAACAAAAGTTTTTTTTCCCGCAAGTACAATCCTTTGTATGACTACTATAAATGATGTTCATGACAAATTTAAAAACCTGGGTGTATCCCTTAAACGTATTTGAGAAAGTGTTTGCAATTCAGGAAGGTAGGTTACTTGTGCTGGATTGAAATTTCTTAAACATATTTTTCAGCTTCCATTTTTTCCTTAAAAGACACTAAACTTTATACTTATTTTTTTAAATATTATCACAAATCTTTAATAATATAGTATTTATTAAATTTTGTGTAACAATGTACATGAAATGAGATGGATGAAACTGGAGCCTATTATACAGAGTGAAGTAAGCCAGAAAGAAAAACACCAATACAGTATACTAAGGCATATATATGGTATTTAGAAAGATGGTAAAAATAACTTCCGTTTTCTTGCCCTTTTTATTCAACTTTTATTTTTTTTTAATTTTATTTAACTTTACAATATTGTATTGGTTTTGCCATATATCAAAATGAATCTGCCACAGGTATACATGTGTTCCCCATCCTGAACCCTCCTCCTTCCTCCCTCCCCATACCATCCCTCTGGGTCATCCCAATGCACCAGCCCCAAGCATCCACTTATTTGGATCTCATTTTTTGCTTAAAGTATTACTGTCTTATGAATTCTGATAAGTGTATCATCTCCATTCTGACAAACTTCTGTTTATGGTATCTGGTGGGAAAAAATATTTCTTTTGCCCTTTGCAGAAAAATGCAAATTTGCAGTTGAAATCTATTAAAAAATTAAATTATGCATATAAATAATCCAGTTTATAAAATTTGATGTGGGAAATACAATAGTGTTTCCTTAACAGAGGATTAAGTGTTTGTTTGTTTGTTGGAATAGATCAATGCTTGGATTAAGACTATAAGTAAATTAAACTATAAATCTTATTATTGGATAGAAATCACAGTTTCAATGTAATTTGATAATATAAGCAGACATTTAACATAATAAAATGTTTTTGAGTATTTTACAAGTAATATTATCAAATTAAATCACTATATATATATGTGTGTGTGTGTAGTTCCTATTAGATTACTTAAAATACTAAACTTAATATTCATGATAAAATTAAAATGGGCTAAACTTTACTGCAGTCTTTAAGAAGAAAAATTCTCTAGGAAGTTGTTGACAGGATTTCTGGCTGCTACAGACCACATGGCAAGAGTTCTCAGGCTGTGACGGACCTTGCAGAAGCATGGCCAAGAGGAGCTACCCCATGTCCAAGGTTAGGGGCAGCGGCTGAGAGGAGCTACCCAACGTGTGAGGTCAGGGAAGGCAGCCAGGAGGAGCTACCCCCAACCCCCTGCCCGAGGCAAGGGGCAGCAGCCAGGAGGAGCTACCCCACGTCCAAGGAGCAGTGGCTGAGTAGGAGCAGGAGGGCCGAGAGGAGCTACTCCACGTTCAAGGTCAGGAGGGGCAGCGATAAGGAGATACCCTTGGTCCAAGGTAAGGAGCAGCAGCTGCGCTTTGCTGGAGCAGCGGTGAAGAGAGACCCCACGTCCAAGGTAAGAGAAACACAAGTAAGATGGTAGGTGTTGCTAGAAGGCATCATAAGGCAGACACACTGAAACCATAATCACAGAAAACTAGTCACAGGGACCACAGCCTTGTCTAACTCAATGAAACTAAGCCATGACATGTGGGGCCACCCAAGACAAGTGGGTCATGGTGGAGAGGTCTGACAGAATGTGGTCCACTGGAGAAGGGAATGGTAAACTACTTCAGTATTCTTGCCTTGAGAACCCCATGAACAGTATGAAAAGGCAAAATGATAGGATACTGAAAGAGGAACTCCCCAGGTCGGTAGGTGCCCAATATGCTATAGGAGATCAGTGGAGAAATAACTCCAGAAAGAATGAAAGGATGGAGTCAAAGCAAAAACAATACCCAGTTCTGGATGTGACTGGTGATAGAAGCAAGGTCTGATGCTGTAAAGAGCAATATTGCATAGGAACCTGGAATGGTAGGTCCATGAATCAAGGCAAATTGGAAGTGGTCAAACAGGAGATGGCAAGAGTGAACGTCGACATTCTAGGAATCAGCGAACTAAAATGGATTGGACTGGGTGAATTTAACTCAGATGACCATTATATCTACAACTGAGGGCAGGAATCCTTTAGAAGATGGAGTAGTCATCATGGTCAACAAAAGAGTTTGAAATGCAGTACTTGGATGCAATGTCAAAAACGACAGAATGATCTCTGTTCGTTTCTAAGGCAAACCATTCAATATCACAGTAATCCAAGTCTATGCCCCAACCAGTAACACTGAAGAAGCTGAAGATGAATGGTTCTATGAAGACCTACATGACCTTTTAGAACTAACACCCCAAAAAAGATGTCCTTTTCATTATAGGGGACTGGAATGCAAAAGTAGGAAGTCTAGAAACACCTGGGGTAACAGGCAAATTTGGCCTTGGAATATGGAATGAAGCAGGGCAAAGGCTAACAGAGTTTTGCCAAGAGAACACACTGGTCGTAGCAAACACCCTCTTCCAACAACACAAGAGAAGACTCTACACATGGACATCACCAGATGGTCAACACCAAATCAGATTGATTATATTCTTTGCAGCCAAAGATAGAGAAGCTCTATATCTGACTGTGGCTCAGATCATGAACTCCTTATTGCCAAATTCAGACTTAAATTGAAGAAAGTGGGGAAAACCACTAGACCATTCAGGTATGACCTAAATCAAATCCCTTATGATTATACAGTGGAAGTGAGAAATAGATTTAAGGGCCTAGATCTGATAGATAGAGTGCCTGATAAACTATGGAATGAGGTTTGTGACATTGTACAGGAGACAGGGATCAAGACCATCCCCATGGAAAAGAAATGCAAAAAGCAAAATGGCTGTCTGGGGAGGCCTTACAAATAGCTGTGAAAAGAAAAGAAGCAAAAAGCGAAGGAGAAAAGGAAAGATATAAGCATCTGAATGCAGAGTGCCAAAGAATAACAAGAAGAGATAAGAAAGTCTTCCTCAGAGATTAATACAAAGAAATAGAGGAAAACAACAGAATGGGATCTAAAGACTAGAGATCTCTTCAAGAAAATTAAAGATACCAAGGGAACATTTCATGCAAAGATGGGCTTGATAAAGGACAGAAATGGTATGGACCTAACAGAAGCAGAAGATATTAAGAAGAGGTGGCAAGAATACACAGAAGAACTGTACAAAAAAGATCTTCACGACCAAGATAATTACGATGTTGTGATCACTCAGCTAGAGCCAGACATCCTGGAATGTGAAGTCAAGTGGGTCTTAGAAAGCATCACTACGAACAAAGCTAGTGGAGGTGATGGAATTCCAGTTGAGCTATTTCAAATCCTGAAAGATGATGCTGTGAAAGTGCTGCACTCAATACACCAGCAAATTTGGAAAACTCAGCAGTGGCCACAGGACTGGAAAAGGTCAGTTTTCATTCCAATCCCAAATAAAAGCAATGCCAAAGACGCTCAAACTACCACAAAATTTCACTCATCTCACATGCTAGAAAAGTAATGCTCAAAATTCTCTAAGCCAGGCTTTAGCAATACTTGAACTGTGAACTTTCAGATGTTCAAGCTGGTTTTAGAAAAGGCAGAGGAACCAGAGATCAAATTGCCAACATCCACTGGATCATGGAAAAAGCAAGAGAGTTCCAGAAAAAAAAACATCTATTTCTGCTTATAGACTATGCCAAAGCCTTTGACTGTGTGGATCACAATAAACTGTGGAAAATTTTGAAAGATATGGGAATACCAGACCACCTGACCAGCCTCTTGAGAAACCTATATGCGGGTCAGGAAGCAACAGTTAGAACTGGACCAACAGACTGGTTCCAAATAGGAAAAGGAGTAGGTCAAGGCTGTATATCATCACCCTGCTTATTTAACTGCAGAGTACATCATGAGAAACTCTGGGCTGGAAGAAGCACAAGCTGGAATCAAGATTATTGGGAGAAATATCAGTAACCTCAGATATGCAGATGACACCACCCTTATAGCAGAAAGTTAAGAGGAACTAAAAAGCCTCTTGATGATGAAAGTGAAAGAGGAGAGTGAAAAAGTTGACTTAATGGGAGGGAGGAGGGAGGAGGGTTCAGGATGGGGAACATGTGTATATCTGTGACGGATGCATGTTGATATAAGGCAAAACCAATACAATATTGTAAAGCTAAAAAATAAATTAAATTAAAAATAAATAAATACAAACAAATAAAAGTAAAGGGTTAAAACTTAAACAACAACCACAACAACAACAACAACTCAACATTCAGAAAACTAAGTTCATGGCATCTGGTCACAACACTTCATCGGAAATAGATGGGGAAACAGTGGAGACAGTGTCAGACTTTATTTTTTTGGTCTCCAAAATCATTGCAGATGGTGATTGCAGCCATGAAATTAAAAGTCGCTTACTCTTTGGAAGGAAAGTTATGACCAACCTAGACAGCATATTAAAAAACGGAGACATTACTTTGCCAAAAAAGGTCTGTCTAGTCAAGGCTATGGTTTTTCCAGTAGTCATGTATGAATGTGAGAGTTGGACTGTGAAGAAGGCTGAGCACTGAAGAATTGATGGTTTTGAACTGTATTGTTTTATAAGACTCTTGAGAGTCTCTTGGACTGCAAGGAGATCCAACCAGTCCATTCTAAAGAAGATCAGTCCTGGGTGTTCTTGGGAAGGAATGATGCTAAAGCTGAAACAGTACTTTGGCCACCTCATGCGAAGAGTTGACTAATTTGAAAAGGTTCTGATGCTGGGAGGGATTGTGGGCAGGAGGAGAAGAAGACGACAGAGGATGAGATGGCTGGATGGCATCACCGACTCGATGGACCTGAGTTTGAGTGAACTCTGGGAGTTGGTGATGGACAGGGAGGCCTGGCGTGCTGCAATTCATGGGGTCACAAAGAGTCGGACATGACTGAGCTACTGAACTGAACTGATAAAGACTTAAAATGAAGTATTTTTAAGTAAATATTTTGAGCCAGAGAAATATAATTTTTAATGGTTATTTTCTAATTATACTTTATAGAAATTAAATTAATTTTATAATGAATTAGAATGGAAAAAGTTATGCTTTTAAACAGTAAAATATGCATCATTATAGATTCCTTATTTTATGTTTGTCTGAAAGATAAATATAATTTAGGATGTTTTATGATAGGAGCCAAAAGCAAATAAAAATAATTAGTTGATACAATTTAAAGATATGGGGGGATTTATCAGAATTCTGTTTGCTGTATTAAATCATTTAAAAATATTTTTGTCCTTCTTTATCAGAGAAATATTTTCCATAGATAAATCCAAACTCATGCATTTTACTTTCCTACCAACCTAGAAATTGTCTATTTGTTTTCAAACATGTAATAACTACTTAATATTAAAAATAAATAATTTTATGGAACACTAACACATTGACCTAAGAGTACTTCCCTTTCTTTAGAGTTTCTTTTGTACCTGCTCTTTTACTAACACTCTGTGACAAGTTCCTATCTGCTAAATCAACTCCTGGGTGAGTAGCGAAAACATAAGGATTCTGTTGAGAGACACCTTGTCTCAATGTCAGTGTGATGCACACCATTAATTTGATAGGGAAGGTGTCTTGCCCTTTTTACTCTGATAAGTTTCAGAGTGTCAGTGACATACATCATAGTTCTCCATTAGAGACCAAAAGAAAGACTGGCTAGAGTAGAAATTTAGATTTTAATCCAGAAGATTGTTGCCAGTGCTTGAATGTTCTCAAAATATATAAATTATTTAGCTTACCTTTAAAGTAGACAATTTAAAGCTTTTATTAATTAATTTAATAGGGTATTAAATAAAACACTATAAAATTTTCACTTGAATAGGCACATAGATTTACCAGTTACCAATTTTATTTGACCATATGCATTCAATTAGCCAGCACACACTACTTAAATGTTCTATTAACTCTTCTCTTAGAGCTGTCAGGTGAGGAAGCATAGTTTTCTGCCTCTAAAATTGCTGGATGACAATTGTAACAAAGGTTTTGTCACTTTGTAACATAGACAGCTATAAGAGAAGAGTTAGAAAATATAACTTTAAGTAGTGTATGTTGGCTACTAATGATTGTTTTGATGAGATGTTGCTAAAGATGGATAGGCTCAGGAATGCATTGGCTAGTTAGAAAGAGTTATGTTTAAAACTTTGCAAGACTAGAAAAGTCCTTTTAAACAGAGGGAAATAGGATTGAATAGAGAGCTTTTTAAGTAACAAAGATCTAGTAAAAGTTAACAGTTGAATGAGTGACTTGGAGTAAGATCTGAGTTCAATTTGAATTTCCAGTGTATTCTATCACCCAAAAGTATCAGTTCAGTTCAGTCACTCAGTCCTGTCCAACTCTTTGTGACCCCATAAACTGAAGCACTCCAGGCCTCCCTGTCCATCACCAACTCCCGGAGTTCACCCAAACTCATGTCCATCGAGTCGGTGATGCCATCCAGCTATCTCATCCTCTATTGCCCCCCTTTCCTCCCACTCTCAATGTTTCACAGCATCAAGGTCTTTTCAAATGAGTCAGCTCTTTGCATCAGGTGGCCAAAGTTATTGGAGTTTCAGCTTCAGTCCTTCCAGTGAACACCCAGGACTGATCTCCTTTAGGATGGACTGGTTGGATCTCCTTGCAGTCCAAAAGACTCTCAAGAGTCTTCTCCAAAACCACAGTTCAAAAGCATAAATTCTTTTGCACTCAGCTTTCTTTATAGTCCAACTCTCACATCCATACATGACTACTGGAAATACCACAGCCTTGACTAGATGGACCTTTGTTGGCAAAGTAATGTCTCTGCTTTTTAACATGCTGTCTAGGTTGGTCATAACTTTCCTTCCAAGGAGTAAGCATCTTATAATTTCATGGTTGCAGTCACCATCTGCAGTGATTTTGGAGCCCCCCAAAATAAAGTCTGACACTGTTTCCACTGTTTCCCTATCTATTTCCCATGAAGTGATGGGACCAGATGCCATGATCTTAGTTTTCTGAATGTTGAGATTTAGGCCAACTTTTTCACTCTCCTCTTTCACTTTCATCAAGAGACTCTTTAGTTCTTCTTCACTTTCTGCCATAAGGGTGGTGTCATCTGCATATCTGAGGTTTACTGATATTTCTCCCGGCAATCTTGACTCCAGATTGTTCTTCTTCCAGCCCAGCGTTTCTCATGATGTACTCTGCATACAAGTTAAATAAGCAGGGTGACAATATACAGCCTTGTCATACTCCTTTTCCTATTTGAAACCAGTCTGTTTTTCCATGTCCAGTTCTAACTGTTATTTGCTGACCTGCATACAGCTTTCTCAAGAGGCATGTCAGGTGGTCTGGTATTCCCATCTCTTTCAGAATTTTCCACAGTTTATTGTGATGTACACAGTCAAAGACTTTGGGTAGTCAATAAAGCAGAATAGATGTTTTTCTGGAACTCACTTGCTTTTTCAACGATCCAGTGGATGTTGGCAATATGATCTCTGGTTCCTCTGCCTTTTCTAAAACCAGCTTGAACATCTGGAAGTTCACGGTTCACATATTGCTGAAGCCTGGCTTGGAGAATTTGGAACATAACGTTACTAGCATGTGAGATGAGTGCACAGACACAGTGAAATATTTAGTCTTCTGAAATCTGTCTTATGATTTCATGCCCTTGTGCATTTTTTTCTGTAAAATTCCTTTGTCTTTCTCATCTTTTTGAAAGAATATAAAATTTGAGTCATCCTCCAAAAACAAATTTAAGTGTCATGTCAAATATTATGCCTTTTATTCCTTATTTGATTATCAAACACCTGATGTAGGTACCATATATTTTCTGTTCTCCATTGTGGCTAACTTCTCCTCCTGACCAAGAATTATACATCTCATAGCTATTTTGTAGAGTGTTTTTCTTCTTGAGGATTACATATCAGACCAGTTAGCTCTTTGTGACTAAAGCGTTTACTCCAAATTGGGCTCACTCTTGCATATCTTCAAGAAAGGTGGACATCTTCCTAACATAAGTACATATGGACTAAATTTATTTCTATCATTCTCTTTGTTTCCTTTCTTTTATTGTACTCTTTCTACCTTTAAAATTGTTTTCCTGTTTCTTCCTTAAATGCAAATAATTATATATGATATTTTAGGCAATAAATATTATCAAATCAACTAGGTAATGTCAACTTGAGTTTGAATATAATGGGATACTGCTAAGAAGAGCCTTTAGACAGAGACTGAAGTTTCTGAAATTCTTTTGGTGAGAATTTGACAAAGCCTATATAAATAATTTATATTTTTATCATTATTTCTAAATGGTAACTTTGTGACAAGTATACCTGAAAATTAGATCCATCTTCTATTGTTTAATTCCTAGTTAATTCATTTGCAAATTAATTATAATTTTCTAATAATATTACACATATTTTTAGCTAATTCTCCCTCTGCTCAGAAAATGACTGGTTTGTCTTTTGACATAAAAAAATAGATATTGTATGTTTTATACTTTTA
The DNA here is from genome assembly GCF_027580195.1 of Bos mutus. Classification (NCBI taxonomy): domain Eukaryota; kingdom Metazoa; phylum Chordata; class Mammalia; order Artiodactyla; family Bovidae; genus Bos; species Bos mutus. Next base: position 79,996,016 of record NC_091622.1, on the reverse strand, counting down.
AAGGTTAAGTTATTTATTTATTTATTTTTGTATTGGTAAACATATGAAATTATATGTTATGGAAATTTTTCCAAGTGTATAAAGTTTGATGATCTTCAAATAGATTTTAAATTGGACTACTATGTGAACTAATATTAGTTTCTAAATATCATTCTCCAATATACAGAAAGAACTTCTCTAGTGGCTCCGTGGTAAATAATCCACCTGCCAGTGCAGGACATGCAGTTTCAATCCCTGAGTCAGGAAGATCCCTTGGAGAAAGGAATGGCTACCCATTCTAGTATTCTTGTCCCAGCATGATTTAATGACTAAACAACAAATATACAGGATCAGAGTCTTAAAGAACTTAATAACTCCAGAGTGAGGGAAGAAAAAGTTTATAGATAAGCTTGGAGTATCTTTTTTTGTGGAAAAAATTAAATAAGGAAATATTTTAAAAAATGTTGGAAATGAATAAAAAATTCATAGGAGCTAGGATGAATGAGCTTTCATTGACTAAACTGGGATAATTTGAGAATGGATTTAATCCAATAAGATTCTTACAGTCTAAGATGCACAATACTTTTAAATTTGGAGAGAAGGAACTTTTCCCTTACAGCAGAATATCAACTAATAACAGCAATATGACAGTTATCATTTTGTGACAATCATGGTGACAATGGATTATGGAATAATGGATGTTAAAACTAATGAATGAAACTTTGGTGGTTTACAGGGTATTTATATTGTCTCAAATTATCATTCCATTTCTATTACTTGGTCTTTCACAACTAATAAGTTACTATATAGAGAGAAATCTGGAGGATGCTATTTAAACAAGTGACCAAAAGTTACATCACGAACACAGCACTGATTTAAATATCATATGCTTCTTGATATGTTGCACCAAAGAAGGGCTCTTCTTTAGCATTATGGTCCAAAATGAATATCCTGAATGCAATGATAAGAAACCAACAGACACACCCAAACTGTATAACATTATACAATAAATGATGCTCTAGTTCAGTTCAGTTCAGTGGTTCAGTCATGTCCAACTCTTTGCGATGCCGTGGACTGCAGCATGCCAGGCCTCCCTGTTCATCACCAACTCCCGGAGTTTACTCAAACTCATGTCCATTGAGTCGGTCATGCCATCCAACCATGGCATCCAACACCAAAATCAGATTAATTTTATTTTTTGCAGCCAAAGATGGAGAAGTTCTCTACAGTCAGCAAAAACAAGATCAGGAGCTGATTGTGACTCAGATCATGAACTCCTTATTGCCAAATGCAGACCTAAATTGAAGAAAGTAGAGAAAACCGCTAGATATTCAGATATGACCTAAATTAAGTCCCTTATGATTATACAGTGAAAGTGAAATAGATTTAAGGGACTAGATCTGATAGACAGAATGCCTTATGAACTATGGATGGAGGTCCATGACACTGTGCAGGAGACAGGGATCAAGACCATCCCCAAGAAAAAGAAATGCAAAAAAAAAAAAAAAAAAGTGTATAGCCTTAAAAATATCCAAGTTTTGAAAAACATAACTGATAGATCAAATAAAATTAAAGGTGATAAAGGAAAAACTGATAAATTCAGTGTATGATATTGGATGAGAAACATTCTGAGAGAAAAATTTTGGGTGAAATTGACAAAATTTCAGTAAATTTATATTTTGGACCATAATACGGTCTCCCTATCAAATTTTGTGATTTTTATGGCTTTATCATAATTATATACATTTTTTTCTCAAATATGCACTGAGGTATTTAGGAGAAAGTTATCAACTGTTGCAAGTTATTCTCAAGTGGTTCTAAAAATGGTAAAATATACACCGTGAACTTCCAGATGTTCAAGTTGAATTTAGAAAAGGCAGATGAACCAGAGATCAATTTGCCAACATCTGCTGGATCATCAAAAAAGCAAGAGAGTTTCAGAAAAAACATCTATTCTGTTTATTTACTGCTCCAAAGCCTTTGACTGTGTGGATCACAATAAACTGTGGAAAATTCTGGAGGAGATGGGAGTACCAGACCACCTGACCTGCGTCTTGAGAAATCTGTGTGCAGGTCAGGAAGCAACAGTTAGAACTGGTCGTGGAACAACACACTGGTTCCAAATCGGGAAAGGAGTACGTCAAGGTTGTAAATTGTCATGCTGCTTATTTACCTTATATGCAGAGTACATCATGAGAAATGCTGGGATGGAGGAAGCGCAAGCTGGAATCAAGATTTCTGGGAGAAATATCAATAACCTCAGATATGCAGATGACACCTCCCTTATGGCAGAAAGTGAAGAAGAACTAAAGAGCCTCTTGATGAAAGTGAAAGAGAAGAGTGAAAAAGTTGGCCTAAATCTCAACATTCAGAAAACAAAGATCACAGCATCTGGTCCCATCACTTCATGGCAAATAGATGGAGAAACAGTGGAAACAGTGACAGACTTTATATTTTGGGGGGTTCCAAAATCACTGCAGATGATGACTGCAGCCATGAAATTAGAAGACACTTTCTCCTTCGAATAAAAGTTATGACCAACCTAGACAGCATATTAATAAGCAAAGAAATTGCTTTGCCAATAAAGGTCTGTATAGTCAAAGCTTTGGTGTTTCTAGTAGTCATGGATGGATGTGAGAGTTGGACTGTAAAGAAAAAGAAAGTGAAAGTGAAGTTGCTCAGTCGTGTCCAACTCTTAGCGACCCCATGGACTGCAGCCTACCAGGCTCCTCCGTCCATAGGATTTTCCAGGCAAGAATACTGGAGTGGGTTGCCACTGCCTTCTCCAGGCGATCTTCCCGACCCAGGGATTGAACCTGGCTCTCCCGCATTGTAGGCAGACGCTTTACCGTCTGAGCCACCAGGGAAGTAAAGAAAACTAAGTGTCAAAGAATTGATGCTTTTGACCTTTGGTGTTGAAGAAGACTCTTGAGAGTCCCTTGGACTGCAACGTGATCAAACCAGTCCATCTGAAAGGAAATCAGTCCTGAATATTCATTGGAAGGACTGATTCTGAAGATGAAACTCCAATACTTTGTCCACCTGATGCGAAGAACTGACTCATTTGAAAAGACCCTGATGTTGGGAAAGATTGAAGGTGGGAGAAGGGGATGATAGAGGATGAGATAGTTGGATGGCATCACCGACTCAGTGGACATGACTTTGGGTAAACCTCATAAGTTGGTGATGGACAGGGAGGCCTGGTATGCTGCAATCCATGGGGTCACAAAAAGTTGCACACTACTGTGCAACTGAACTGACTGACTGGTATATATATGTATCTATGTGTATATATGTATATATGTCTGTATGTTCAGTCACTTAGTCTTCTTAGACTCTTTGTGACCCCATGGACTATAGCCTGCCAGGTTCCTCTCTCCGTGGGATTCTCCAGGCAAGAATATAGGAGTGGGTTGTCATGTCCTCCTCATCTGTATATATGCATGTACACATATTTGAGAGACAGAATTGGAAAGATAGAATAACTCACATGCAGCAAATATTAGAATAGGTGAAACTCAGTAAAGAGTATCAGTAGTTATTTGTTCTAGGCTTGCAACTGTTCTTTACATTTAAACATTTTTCAATTTAAAAAAAATTAAAACTTTAATTATTTCTCCTTTAATTTTCAAGGTGTTATCAATTTGAGACTTTACTCATGCACTTTGAGGGTGACAGAAGTAAAACAAGAATTTATGAATTCAGTAGCAACAACAAAAACATCAACAACTACAAAGAGGAACAGCAGTTTAAACAGTTGGTAGTATTTAAGATAAATACGCTTGGTTGTCTGGTCACTTATTACTTTAATACTATGCTCATTTTTGATGTGCATAAAGACCTTTTAAGTTATTAGAAAGTTAATAATAGGAATAATAATAAAGTTTCACGTAGCAGCAGGAGTGAAATTGAATGAGATAGAAAGGTGTCTCTGAGAATTTCCAAATCTCCTTTCCCATGTACAACTTGCCTCAGTTCAGTTCACTTCAGTTGCTCAGTCGTGTCTGACTCTTTGTGACCCCATACTCACAGCACGCCAGGCCTCCCTGTCCATCACCACTTCCCAGAGTTCACTCAGACTCACATCCATCGAGTCAGTGATGCCATCCAGCCATCTCATCCTCTGTTGTCCCCTTCTCCTCCTGCCCTCAATCCCTCCCAGCATCAGAGTCTTTTTAAATGAGTCAACTTTTCACATGAGGTGGCCAAAGTACTGGAGTTTCAGCTTCAGCATCATTCCTTCCAAAGAAATCCCAGGGCTGATCTCCTTCAGAATGGACTGGTTGGATCTCCTTGCAGTCCAAGGGACTCTTAAAAGTCTTCTCCAACACCACAGTTGAAAAGCATCCATTCTTCGGTGCACAGCCTTTTTCACAGTCCAACTCTCACATCCATACATGACCACTGGAAAAAACATAGCCTTGACTAGACGGAAAAAGGAGAACAGGAAAGATATAAACATCTGAATGCAGAGTTCCAAAGAATAGCAAGAAGAGATAAGAAAGCCTTCCTCAGCGATGAATGCAAAGAAATAGAGGAAAACAACAGAATGGGAAAGACTAGAGATCTCTTCAAGAAAATTAGAGATACCAAGGGAACATTTCATGCAAAGATGGGCTCAATAAAGGACAGAAATGGTATGTACCTAACAAGCAGAAGATATCAAGAAGAGGTGGCAAGAATACACAGAAGAACTGTCCAAAAAATCTTCACGACCAAGATAATCACGATGTTGTGATCACTCACCTAGAGCCAGACATCCTGGAATGTGAAGTCAAGTGGGCCTTAGAAAGCATCACTAAGAACAAAGGAAGTGGAGGTGATGGAATTTCAGTTGAGCTATTTCAAATCCTGAAAGATGATGCTGTGAAGGTGCTGCACTCAATATGCCAGCAAATTTGGAAAACTCAGCAGTGGCCACAGGACTGGAAAAGGTCAGTTTTCATTCCAATCCCAAAGAAAGGCAATGCCAAAGAATGCTCAAACTACCGCACAACTTGCCTAGAGGAAATGTAAACCCTAAAATTAGCTAAAATGTCATTAATGAGAGCCATGCACATGTCAGCCCAAACTACCTTTAACATTTCATTTACATACCCCAAAACTAGTTTTCTGGCACTGTCATCAGAGGGGACCTGTCTTCATGCACATGAAAATGAGACAAGCTAATGCAAACCTTGAGACTGTAGGAAAAGAAGAAATAAACTTTTACAACAAGATAATTTCCAATGCTATTTCAAGTTATTCCAGATTCATAGTTTAGATTTGATTGCTTAATAGACTCCCAAAGTTAACTATAAACCAAATATTAATACCATGTTTTTAATTTACACTGGCAATTGCTAGGAACTGGAAATTGATGTTATCATGTTCTTACTAATTACAACATTAATTTCTCTATAATGTATATATATTTTAATTAATCATATAATTAATACATGTGAGTAGGTACTCTCTTCATACTTACAAACAACTTACATATTAAGTAAGATATATATATACATATATTGATTGCAATTGCTCCTACATGATGAATAAGGTATAAAATTAATGTAAGACAGTTTCATTAAATATTGATTAAATATGAATAAACTTCAGCTGAAAATGAATATCTTATTCTTTACCAAAGTGTTATAAATTAGTTTTTCCCATATGTGATTAAAATTATATCTTCATATCTTTCATGAGATAGATTTTATTTTTGCTAGATTTTGAAAATATATGACAGCTTGCTTAAATGTCTATTCATTTGAACACTCAAGTGACTAAAAAATCCATTGTTTCTTCCTTTGTTAATTCTTGAAAGCTATAAAAGGGATAACCTAAAAAGGAAAATAACTTGATAATAAACCATGTTTATTGTTCTAAATATGCTTTATAAATATATCTGTTTCTTTTTTATATACTATGGCTTTTTTCTAATCCAGGTAAAAGTATCAAACAGCCCTTAAAATATTTTTCTATGTAAAATTTCTCTATATTCTGACCTATGTTTGAAAAAAACAAAAATAACTAATTAAAATTAATCAATGAATATAATGTGCTAGAACTCTCAAGCAAAAATTTAAAGGATAAAGATGATTGCCAGTTTTAGTAAAAAAAAAAAATTACATGCCAATATATCTCTCTTTTAATGTATGTGTTTTTATCTTCATGATTCAGAAATTAATGTTCACTGAACTATAATTATCCACATAAAGTAATAATCTGAGGTGGAAAATTGACAATCATCATGCTAATTAAATCAATTAAATTGAATACCTCGATATTCTCTCCTCATTCATATTAAATAAAATCTGAATTATTCAGTTGATTGTCAGCATTAGTCAAGTCATCGAGGGAAACTTGATTGTGTCAGCCTTACCCAAAATGTGGACATACTCAATTTCAGTCCATGAAGACACTCTGTTCTATTTTCTGATACAATGTTAGGTACAGAACCTGATCAGCATGTGTTTGAGCATTGCAAAGTTAAGCTCCCAACACTTTTTGTCATATGAGTGATGGGTAATGCCTGACACCAGGTGTCTTTTCAGCTGTGACCTGCCATCTAGCCTGTCAAATGGCTCAATCAAAAAATCAGTATGATGTGCTCTTCACTTCAGTGAGAGAAATACCTCAAGTCATAAAATTTTGTAATCCCCTCTGGTGGTTCACATAAAGCTGTTTCACAAGGTATTTTGTTCTTCTCTTATTCATCTTTGCTAATGGCAGATTTATATAAGGCTCATTTTAATAGTCATTAGACACTTTTAGCAGTTTTCTTTGCATATTTATTAGCAGATTCATTACGTGATCTTACAGATCACACTAAACTATCAAAGGATCCCATTTCTTATTTAGCCTAAATTATTTGGGATGATCTATTTAGGTTTAGTAATCAGGTCTAAGAGATATGCAAAATAAGCACAACATTTGATTTTCTTATTAATTTCAACTTCTGAGGCAACTCTAAAAATAAATGCATTTCTCTGATAATGAGTGATGTTGAGCATCTTTCATGTGTTTGTTAGCCATCTGTATGTCTTCTTTGGAGAAATGTCTATTTAGTTCTTTGGCCCATTTTTTTGATTGGGTCATTTATTTTTCTGGAATTGAGCTGCAGGAGTTGCTTGTATATTTTTGAGATTAGTTGTCTGTCAGTTGCTTCATTTGCTATTATTTTCTCCCATTCTGAAGGCTGTCTTTTCACCTTGCTTATAATTTCCTTTTTTGTGCAGAAACATTTAATTGGGTCTCATTTGTTTATTTTTGCTTTTATTTCCAATATTCTAGGAGGTAGATCATAGAGGATCCTGCTGTGATTTATGTCAGAGAGTGTTTTGCCTATGTTCTCCTCTAGGAGTTTTATAGTTTCTGGTCTTATGTTTAGATCTTTAATCCATTTTGAGTTTATTTTTGTGTATGGTGTTACAAAGTGTCCTAGTTTCATTCTTTTACAAGTGGTTGACCAGTTTTCTGAGCACCACTTGTTAAGGTGTCCATAGGTGGGTGGATTTATCTCTGGGCTTTCTATTTTTCAAATCAAAACCAAAATGAGGTACCATTTCATGCCAGTCAGAATGGCTGCGATCCAAAAGTCTACAAGCAATAAATAAATGCTGGAGAAGGTGTGGAGAAAAGGGAACCCTCTTACACTGTTGGTGGGAATGCAAACTAGTACAGCCACTATGGAGAACAGTGTGGAGATTCCTTAAAAAACTTGAAAAAGAACTACCTTATTACCCAGCAATCCCACTGCTGGGCATACACACCAAGGAAACCAGAATTGAAAGAGATACATGTACCCAAATGTTCATTGTAGCACTGTTTATAATAGCCAGGACATGGAAGCAACCTAGATGTCCATCGGCAGATGAATGGATAAGAAAGCTGTGGTACATACAGAATGGAGTATTCAGTTCAGTTTAGTTCAGTTGCTCAGTTGTGTCTGACTCTCTGCGACCCCATGAATCGCAGCACGCCAGGCCTCCCTGTCCATCACCAGCTCCCAGAGTTCACCCAGACTCACATCCATCGAGTCAGTGATGCCATCCAGCCATCTCATCCTCTGTTGTCCCCTTCTCCTCCTGCCCCCAATCCCTCCCAGCATTACAGTCTTTTCCAATGAGTCAACTCTTTGCATGAGGTGGCCAAAGTACTGGAGTTTCAGCTTTAGCATCATTCCTTCCAAAGAAATACCAGGGCTGATCTCCTTCAGGATGGACTGGTTGGATCTCCTTGCAGTCCAAGGGACTCTCAAGAGTCTTCTCCAACACCACAGTTCAAAAGCATCAATTCTTCGGCACTCAGCCTTCTTCACAGTCCAACTCTCACATCCATACATGACCAATGGAAAAACCATAGCCTTAACTAGATGGACCTTTGTTGGCAAAGTAATGTCTCTGCTTTTCAATATGCTATCTAGGTTAGTCATAACTTTCCTTCCAAGGAGTAAGCGTCTTTTAATTTCATGGCTGCAGTCATCATCTGCAGTGATTTCTGAGCCCCCCAAAATAAAGTCTGACACTGTTTCCACTGTTTCCCCATCTATTTTCCATGAAGTGATGGGACCAGATGCCATGATCTTCGTTTTCTGAATGTTGAGTTTTAAGCCAACTTTTTCACTCTACTCTTTCACCTTCATCAAGAGGCTTTTTAGTTCCTCTTCACTTTCTGCCAATAAGGGTGGTGTCATCTGCATATCTGAGGTGATTGATATTTCTCCCGGCAATCTTGATTCCAATGGAGTATTACTCAGTCATTAAAAAGAATACATTTGAATCAGTTCTAATGAGGTGGATGAAACTGGAGCCTATTATACAGAGTGAAGTAAGCCAGAAAGAAAAACACCAATACAGTATACTAATACATATATATGGAATTTAGGAAGATGGTAATGATAACCCTGTATGTGAGACAGCAAAAGAGACACAGATGTATAGAACAGTCTTTTGGACTCTGTGGGAGAGGGAGAGGGTGGGGTGATTTGGGAGAATGGTATTGAAACATGTATAGTATCATATAAGAAACTAATCACCAGTCCAGGTTCGATGCAGGGTACAGGTTCGATGCAGGGTACAGGATGCTTGGGACTTGTGCCCTTGATGACCCAGAGGGATGATACTGGGAGGGAGATGGGAGGGGGGTTCAAGATGGGGGACATGTGTATACCTGTGGTCGATTCATGTTGATGTATGGCAAAACCAATACAATATTGTAAAGTAATTAGCATCCAATTAAAATAAATTTAAATTAAAAAAAAATAAATGCAAAGTCCCCAAAATGGGAGAATGAAATCCTCAGCTTACTGGGGTAGCTAAGATAACCATGCCACAGATATTATGCCGTGTAAATAACTTGGGCTTCTGTAGTGGCTCATATGGTAAAGAATCTGCCTGATACGTGGGAGATAACTTACTTTTTCAGGAACTTCATAAATAGAAATGTGTTTTATCTGCCTCCAGTTCTTTCTAAAACTTTTTTAGACAGATCATCAGCAGAATGAAAACTGAATGAATGCTGTCTTTCTGCTTTTATATGCTGATGTTATGAACTAGGAAAAGGGTATATTTTAACTTCTATATTGATAATTACGTTGAAAGTTAGGAGACCATTAGAATTAGGTGACAAACTGAAACATAACTGAATATTTAGAATTAAATCCTTGAATTATATGAGAAAAAGGATCCAATTCAAGTCAGATTTCTTTCTTTCCAGTAGAAATGGATTCAGATCAGAGGCTATCAAATTTCCTTGTTCTTATGGAACTTGTTAACAAAATTTAAAGAACTTTGGTCCCCTTATCCAGAAATTTGGATTCTGTAGGTGAGGTTTCACCAATGTTTCTCTTTTGTCTATTCCAGAGACAGGAAACTTTTACTTTTTACCCCCTTAAAGTTATGTGACTGTTTCTAACCGATCAGACATGACAACTGTGGCACTCAGGGATGAAGCATTTAACTGAAAGTTATTTGTTCTTCCCTCACAATAAACTGGGACAGAGGAATCCCCTCAAATGATGACTATATTAATCACTTTAGATGAGTAAATAATCTTTCTTTTTTAAAGCAACTATGATTTGGACTATTGTGTGTTAATACAATCTCCTAATAACAGACTAGAATTAGAATTGGATTTAACAGTCAGCATTTTTAAAAGTCTCCCTAATTACACATTATGCATGTAATTTATGGGTCACACTTTAAGAGATATTCCTGATTTAGACCACCTCTTTGTGACCTCAAATTTTTTCCACTATGTGATTATAGTGGAAATTTGATAACTTCAAATTTAATAGCCACTGCTCTTAATTAGTGGAGAAGGCAATGGCACCCCACTCCAGTACTCTTGCCTGGAAAATCCCATGGATGGAGGAGCCTGGTGGGCTGCAGTCCATGGGGTCGCGAAGAGTCGGACACGACTGAGCGTCTTCACTTTCACTTTTCATTTTCATGCACTGGAGAAGGAAATGGCAACCCACTCCAGTGTTCTTGCCTGGAGAATCCCAGAGTCAGGGGAGCCTAGTGGGCTGCTGTCAGTGGGGTCGCACAGAGTCGGACACGACTGAAGTGACTTAGCAGCAGCAGCAGCAGCTCTTAATTAGGTTTTGCTGTAAGCATATTAGAGAAATCTCACCTGAAATATCCGGAGAAGGCAATGGCATCCCACTCCAGTATTCTTGCCTGGAAAATCCCATGGACAGGGGAGCTTGGTAGGCTACAGTCCATGGGGTCGCGAAGAATCAGACATGACTGAGCGACTTCACTTTCACTTTTCACTTTCCTGCATTGGAGAAGGAAATGGCAACCCACCCCAGTGTTCTTGCCTAAAGAATCCCAGGGACAGCAGAGCCTGGTGGGCTGCCGTCTATGGGATCACACAGAGTCCGACACGACTGAAGTGACTTAGCAGCAGCAGCACTTGAAATACCAGGTCAGATATCTTTATTTATTTAATTCAAGAAATTTATTCAGGATGTTCAGGCCTGCTTTAGTTTAGCCTTTCACATGTATAAAATGGTCTCAGTGTTTTTATTTTATTTTAGTTATTATTTTCTTTTATTCCTTTAATGACTATTTTTCAGAAGTTTTATGTTGACTACAAAATTGCGAGGGAGGTACAGATATTTATCACAAACTGCCTGTCCCGACACACGCATGGTCTCCCCCATAATTCACATTAGTCACCAGAATGGTAAATTTTTACCAAGGATGAATCTACATTGATGCATTATAATCCAAAGTCCATAGTGTACATAAGAGTTCACTTGTGCTATATATTCTATAGGCTTAAGAAATATATAATGACACATCTACCATTAGAATATACAAAGTATTTTCATTGTGCTAAAAGTCATCTCTTCTCTGCCTACTCATTTCTAACCCCTATTCACCAAATACTAATCTTTTTATTATCTCCATAGTTTTTGCCTTTTCTAGTATGTCATATTGTTGGAATCATACAGTATGTAGCCTTTTCAGATTGGCTTCTTTCACTTAATAATATGTTTTTAAGATTCCTCTGTATCTTTCCATAGCTTGATAGCTCATGTCTTTTCAGTGCTGAATGATATTTTATTGTCTGGATGTATCACAGTTTATTTATCCATTCACGTGCTGAAGAACTTTGTTGCTTCCAAGTTTTGGCAATTATGAATAAAACTGCTATAAATATCCATATGCATAGTTTTATGTGGACATAATTTTTCAATGCTTGTGGTAAATATCAAGCAGTGTGATGGTTGAACCCTATATTAATATATGGTTAGTTTTGTAAGAAACTGCCAAGCTATGGCATTATATAATATTGCATTTCCATCAGTAATAAATGAGTTCCTTTTTCTCTATATCCTGGCCAGCATTTAATATTGCTAGTGATCTAGATTTGGGCCATTTAGCTGTATCTCATTGTTGTAATTTGCATTTCCTTGATGACAAACGACGTGGATCATCTTTTTGTGTGCTTAGTATTTTCTCCCAGTCTTTGGCTTTTCTTCTCATTCTCTTGATAAAATTTTTTTCTCAAAGCAGAAGTTTTTCAGTTTATTGAAGTCCAGATTATCATTTTTTTTCATAGATTGTTTCTTTGTTGCTGTATCTAAAAAGTCATGGCATTGTCAGTCTCAACTTTCCAATGTCTTGTCAATCTAGAACATGAGTTAAAGTATATTTCTTTCCCAGGCAACACACTCATAAAATTATGCATAGACTTTGTTCACTCTCTCAGTTATGCCACATGTTTCTTGAAGCACTAGCTGTGTGATAAACCCTGATATAGTCTATGTGGAAAGAATAGTAAACAGAGGAATTCACATGTCAAAAATCTGCTTGTTTTAGACTCCAGATTCACAGGTAAATTAAAGCCCGTTCTAAGATTTGCTCTAAAATACATTACCAGTTAAAACCTAATGGTTCTAGACAATTAGGTGCTTTTTTCACTTTGTTTGATATATGGTACCAATGATTTAGTGGTGTGCCCTGGAACAAAGTGTCTCTTCTGTTTTTAGTTGTTCTCACTGAATGACACATCAGTGGCCTGAAGGAGAAATCTAATTCCCAAAAGTTTTTTGTATTTCTAGCAGTACATTTACCCTTTTACAATTGGGAGAATATTGACTACATTTGTTATTGATATTCTAGAAAAATAAAAAATAAAACTTTTTAATAGCCTTAGAGAAAAGTAGCAAAGGCAGCCTGGAATTAAATATTTGTCTTGGTTAATCTGTAGATATTTTTAGACCTGGCTGGGATATAATTGCTCTTTGAATATACGTAGAGGAAATTCCATATTTTCTAGTATTTTCATTCTTAAATCATTTGTTTTTCAATTTCTGATAAATTTCACCAAGGAATAAGAATACCTTTGGTGAACTGTTTTCCTATATCAGGACATCTGGTTCTGTTATTTTCTATCTTTCTATTAAATCTACATAAAGCCATATTATCTGAAGCATATTATTTAATTTCTAAGGTACAGCACTTACCCAAATTACTTTATAGTATATAGCTATCATTTTAGTATGTAATGAGTATATGAAATTCCTCAATTTCTTTTTTTCTGTACATTATTAGCGTGAGGGTATAAATCATACTTTAAGATGCTTTTCTGCTCTCTCGGAGTAACTGACTACTGATTAACATGGAAGCAGCTATGAGCTAATGCCATCCTGCATTTATCTTGGGGTTCTACTAATACTTAATTGTATCTCCCATGTGTGCATGTTGAGTTGCTTCAGTTGTGTCTGACTCTTTGCAACCCAAAGGATTGTAGCCCACTAGGTTCTTCTGTCTATGGGGATTCTCCAGGCAAGAATACTGAAGTGGGTTGTCATGCCCTTCTTCAGGGGATCTTCCCAACCCAGGGGTTGAATCCATGTTTCCTGTGGCTCCTGCAATGCAGGTGGATGCTTCACCACTGAGCCCCCAGGGAAGTCCTCTGTCTCCCAAGGGATATCTAATTTTATAACAAAAAATAAAGTTAATTTTTTTTACTAAAAGCTCTGTAGGGAGATAAGGAAATACATTCATTAACTCATTCATTGACTAAATATTTATTAAATCTCCTTCATATGTTAGGATACAAGAATTAACAGAATAGGCTAGATGGTAAGATGAATAAAATATCTTAATGAATGATGATGGACAATGACAATAAAATCAATCAATATTATATCACAAGTGATAATAGTTCTGAAAAAATAAAATAAATGACAAATGTCACAAGGGGTGGTGAAATTTAATAAATAACTGTCAAGGAAGTCCACCCAGTTATTTGAATAGTTAACTGAAGGTAGTGACCAGTAAGCCTTGTAGATATCTGAGACAGAGGATAAGATGCCACGATGGGCTTGAGTTGTGTATTTACTTCGAATATTTAGAAAATTGCAATGGCTATAGTGTGGCTAGAACAGAATAAACTATTATGGAGAAAGGTAAGAAATGAGATCAGAAAGATGGTTGGAGTAAAATCGTTTATTAACTTTCAGGGCATATTGAGTATTTGAATTTCACTCATTTTAAGAGGCAAAGTCTTAACTCCTTGAGGAGTGAAGTACAGTAGAAAATTAGAACAATAATAAATTTTCCAATAAGACAGCAATTTTTTTCAGTTATTAATTCTCGATGTGCTCCATTTCTCCTCCAGATCTTATTCACAGAGGTTCTACAAATCCCCTCTACCCCCCCTCCCTCCAATTCCATTCTGTTTTAGCTCATATTTCCCACCAGCACAATAACAGTCTAAAATTGTGGGGATAAAAATTACTTTTCAAGATTAACTTTTAGCTGTCTCTCTGAACTCCTGCCTCCTTCGAAGCATTTTATCACATTATTTATGTTCCAAACCCAAAATGCAAAATGAAACAATCCATTAAAATGGTATTTTTCTATTGGAGGGAATTATAGTTCAGAGAATAAGACTTTTTTTATACTTTTATGTTACTCTGCCCCATTTTCGTAGGAATTTTTTCTTAAGGTTTCGGATGGTTTAATGTTTCTATGGGGCTTCTGTGTTTTTATCTTTAGCCTTTTAATAACTTTTGGGAGGTGAGATGAAATGAATTGAAATGAGTACTGAACTCCTAGAACCTCAGTTTTGTGACTGACAAAAATATTAAATGGTCAAAGTTTTAATTAAGCTTTATTGACTCCATTGATCTTAATCTATATCAGACACAGATAGAATTAACCTGTGAATACATTCCATTACTTCTACACTTTATTTTCTAGGTCTACATTGCATAGTGGAATTGGTTGGGTATATATTTCTGTTTATCTTCTGGAATATCATCACCTATCAAAATATTTGTTCAATAATAAAATGTTAGAATAACATTCTGTGAAATTTTGAAAGATAGGGTTTCATGAATGAATAGCAGCTAGTGTATTTACCTTGTCTGTAAGACAAGTAACAGAAGCACTTTATGTCATTCAGTATAAAAATGTAATTTAACCCAATGAGATAAAAATCAGTTTTCCTTTTTCAAAGTTTCAGAGTAGTTAAATATCACCTGTTCTGCTTAATTAGTTTTTGAAATTTGTACAAACTCACCTTTAAACTTCAAAACAATATAGCTTTTGTTTGAGCCTCAGATTTTTCTCTGTTCTAATTATATTCTGTTTTAGCTGGCTAGAGAGAGGAAGGGAAAGCTTTTTTTGCAGAGAAACCACATAGTTTTAACATTGGTGCATGGTATTTTCAGGCTCCAGTAGTCAGAACAACCTTCTGCTACATTCTCTACTGCAGTAGTTAATAAATAAAGATTTGTCAGCAAACCACAAATTTACAACAAATCCACCATGCATTTGGAAAAAGGTTGAGAATATTTGAAAGTTATATTGTTGTTGGTGTTAATGAAAGCTGAAAGAGGAACCTTTGCTATTGGTTACCGGCATGTTTGAGCAATTTAAGAATTCAAAACCTGATATGTAAAATGAATTAGGTAAATTTTAGAAAGGAGATAGATGTGATGGACACATACAAATGTGTAGACACATCATATGATCTAGTACTTTTAGGACAAAATATACTCAAGTTTAAGAAGAAAGAAGCCCTCTTTATTATTGCTAATGTTAATTTTTCTCAGTAGGGCAATACATCTGTGATGGAAATAGAGAGGTACAACCCAGATTTCCCTTCAAGGAATAATACATTTCCCTGGGTTGTAGAATGCCATCTTCTGACAGCCTTATGCTTTCAGAACTTTTAGGATGGTATCTGCTGTGGAGTACCTGGCTCATGTTCATGCCCCTCCTGGGATGACTAATGATTGATGGGGGGACATAAAAGGGTATTTTAAGGGGTTCCTCATTCCTGCTCAGCACCGGACACCTTAGATGGATCATTTCAACTCCAGAGTTTCTAACTAGTAGGTTGTGGCTATTGAGCTACCCTAACTTCCCTTGCTCCCTTTCCTTTTTTCTGTTGATATTGATAGCAACAGTTTATTCCTAATAAACATCTTAATGCTGGACTCTTACTCACACTTGGCTTCCCTAAGAATATGACTTAGGACAGCATTACTATCCAGTCTCCAGAAATTAAATGGTTCTTGAAAGATATGTGCATCTATAAGAATGATTTTTATGTGTGTTGTCAGCCAAATGTTTTATATTTGGCTACAAATTATAGTAAAAAACTGAAAACAATAGATTCCACAAAGTTTTCATAGAATGCACAGCTATTTCTCTGGGACTATAAGTATTTTCAGCCTTAATAAAACAAATTTAAATTAATAAATCCTGTTAACAGGATTAGATAATTAAGTAAAACTCTCTGGATACTAATTACATATATGGATACTGTAAGAGTGAAAAATGTATAATTATTAAGAAAATGGCCTTTTGTGTTAGTTTGATTTTGTTCAAGAAATAGATTTGCCCCTTGATTATAATAAGCCCTTGGCAAGTTTGTTAGCCTAAGTTTCCTCTTCAATAAAATGTGGATAAGAGAAAACCAAAAATATAATTTATATGATTAAAGTACATAATGAAAAGTTTTATATGATATGTGGCTCATAGTAAGCTCTTCATACATATTACCTACTTTTTTTTTTTTTTTTTAAAGAAGGGGATGTGTGTGTGCTCAGTTGCTCAGTCATGTCTGACTATTTATGGCCCCATGGACTTCAGTCATTCAGGCTCCTCTGCTCATGGAATTTTCTAGACAAATATACTGGAGTGGGGTGCCATTTCCTACTCCAGTGGATCTTTCCAATCCAGGGATCAAACCCACATCATGTGCATATTCTGCATTGGCAGGCGATTCTTTACACTAGCACCACTGGGAAGCCCAAAAAAGGAGAGAAAGTGAAATACAAACCTCATTAATACTAATTCTTTATGCTTAAAACAATGGAGTTCATAACATACAAAAACCATGATAATCCATTACTAGATAGCAGTGCTAGCTCTTTCCAATGAAAGAGACAAAGGTAAAATACACTGATAAGTCTTCCATTCAACTTAGGTTTGCTGCTGCTGCTGCTGCTAAGTTGCTTCAGTCGTGTCCAACTCTGTGCGACCCAGAGACGGCAGCCCACCAGGCTCCCCCATCCCTGGGATTCTCCAGGCAAGAACACTGGAGTGGGTTGCCATTTCCTTCTCCAATGCATGAAAGTGAAAAGTGAAAGTGAAGTCGCTCAGTCGTGTCCGACTCTTAGTGACCTCATGGACTGCAGCCTACCAGGCTCCTCCGTCCATAGGATTTTCCATGCAAGAGTACTGGAGTGGGGTGCCATTAAGAAATTATAAATAAGGGCATTTTTTTTTTTAATGACTAAAGTGTGTGTGTGTTGGTAAAGCAGAAAGTTCATCTCATTCTACAAACTTATTTAAGGTATTTGTTTGTTACTACTGTCCTTCTCAATTACCATCAAAATGACTAAATAAAAATGCAAAATTTGGGGGATAAATTTATAGATGCATTATAAATCAGCAAGGGTACTCTACTGGTTATTTTCCATTTGCCTCATACTCCCATCCCCTGACATTCTTCACCTTACTCTGCAACTAAAAAGCTGCATCCCAAGAAGAACATGACAAGAATCTCCTTACCAGTTGGCTTCCTGGAGGTTGAGGAAGTGGGATGTACCTTCAGGTTATGGGAGTTACAGAGAAGAGAGAGTTTAATTTTTTTTTTTCTTTGCTTGTAAATGGATTTTTGTTTGTTCATTTTGCTCCTTTCCTATTTCTGCACTACATCTCAAGCATTTGCTGCTTCCCACCTAGACTCGGAGAAGGCAATGGCACCCCACTCCAGTACTTTTGCCTGGAAAATCCCATGGACAGAGGAGCCTTGTGGGCTGCAGTCCATGGGGTCACTAGAGTCGGACACGACTGAGTGACTTCACTTTCACTTTTCACTTTCATGCATTGGAGAAGAAAATGGCAACCCACTCCAGCGTTCATGCCTGGAGAATCTCAGGGTCAGGGAAGCCTGCTGGGCTGTCATCTATGGGGTCGTACAGAGTTGGACACAACTGAAGTGACTTAGCAGCAGCAGCAGCAACCTAGACTACAGCTCTTTTTCCAAAGTGCTGGCCCTCACTCACCTCCAGTAATCATAGTTCTTCCTTATGTCCACTCAGCCTTGGGATAGTTTTGATTTTTCTATTTCTAATTGTTTTTCTTTTTTTTTTTGAGATTTTTTCTTTTTTTACTTTACAATATATTTCTAATTTTTGATTACCTCACAACCCCTTGCTTATTTCTTTGCCTGTGCAAGGAGCCTTGTCTTAGAATCCTTTAGTTTGAATTATTTGAAGTGAATTCAGTTTTCTTTGTGACTCAGCGGAATAACATATCATTTTTTTATGTGTGTGAACATTTGTTGACTTTTTATGGTAATACTGCAAGCACTTTCATATGTGGTAATTAGACTAATTACCAATACATGGTAGTTACAAAACTAGTTCAGCTGAACTATTTCAAATCCTAAAATATGATGCTGTTAAAGTGCTGCACTCACTATGCCAGTAAATTTGGAAGACTTTACTGGCAAAATAAGCAAGGGGTTGTGAGGTAATCAACAATTAGTAATAGCAAAATCCAAACTATCCCAGGGCTGAGTGGGCATAGGGAAGAACTATGATTACTGGAGGTGAGTGAGGGCCACAGGACTAGAAAAGGTTGGTTTTATTTTCATCCCAAAGAAGGGAAATGAAAAAAGAATGTTCAAACTACTGCACAATTGCACTCATTTCACACATCAACTGCCCTGGTGGCTCAGACAGTAAAGCATCTGCCTACAATGTGGGAGACCTGGGTTCAATCCCTGGGTTGGAAGATCTCCTGGAGAAGGAAATAGCAACCCACTCCAGTATTCTTGCCTGGAAAATCTCACGGGCTGAAGAACCTGGTAGGCTATCATCCATGGGATTTTGCAAAGAGTTGGACACAATTGAGAGACTTCACTTCACTTCACACATTAGTAAAATAATGTACTAAATTCTCCAAGCTAGGTTTCAAGTGTACATGAACTGAGAACTTTCAGAAGCATTAGCTGGATTTAGAAAAGGCAAAGGAATCAGAGATCAAAATGCCAACATCCACTGGATAATTGAAGGGGCAAGTGAATTCCAGAAAACATCTGCTTCACTGACTATGCAAAAGCCTTTGACTATTTGGATCACAGCAAACTGTGGAAAATTATCCAATAGATGGGAATACCAAATAACCTGACTCCTGAGAAACCTGTACACAGGTGAAGAAGCAACAGTTAGAACCAGACATGGAAAAATGCAGGGGTTTAAAATTGGGAAAGGAGTACATCAGGGCTTTATATTGTCACCCTGTTTATTTAACTTATATGCAGAGTACATCACACAAAATGCAGGGCTGGATGAGGCACAAGCTGGAAGATTGCCAGGAGAAATATCAATAACCTAGGATATGCAGATGACACCACTGTTATGGCAGAAAGTGGAGAGAAACTAAAGAGCCTCTTGATGAAGGTGAAAGAGGAACATGAAAAAGCTGGCTTGAAATTCAGCATTCAAGAGAACAACATGGTGGAGGAGTAGATGGACGTGGAGTACATTTTTTTCTAAGGGTACATCAGGAATACACCTTCAGACACAGAAGTGCATGCAGAACACCAGCTGAGAGCAGACAGGAATACCTGACCAGCAGAAAAGAATATATGGACCCATGGAAAACTCAGTAGGATGAAGGAACTAGGGAGAAAAACATGACTGTTAGTAGCACTAGACCTGCCATCTGCAGGTTGGGGAACTGGAGTAGGAGTCTGACCCCTACATCAGGGCAATTGTCTGAGTCAGAGGAGAAACATTTAAGGCTGAAAGTGAAATGTGATCTGTGATTGATCTGTGGCTGATCTGTGGCAGCCTAAATAGAATGAGAATGAGACAGTCATTGCTGCAGCCTTCCATACCCTGGAAAGGGATGCAGATCCCCTAGAAGGTATAGTGGTTGGAAACTGGAGTTTAGGGATTGTGGAGCAATCCCAGGACAAAGGCTGCTGTTGATGGTGGAGATATGGATCAAGGGGATGTAAAGGAGGAGATTGTGGTGGGAAATGCCTGTGGAGGAAAGCCAGGCAGCCGTGGAAGAAAGGCAATACTGCTGAGCCACGCACAGTGTGTGGAGCAATCACCATAGCCTCTTTCTCCCCAAACACCAGCATGGGTAGCTGAACAATATAGAGGCCGTCCCATTAAACGCGTGATGCACTGAACTACAGAGTAGGACCCCACACACGGTGGCCCTTTAAGTGCCTGACACACAAAATTAAAGAGGAGTATCACAGCCAGAATGAAATTAGAACACTTCCTAACACCATACACAAAGATAAGCTCAAAATGGATTAAAGACCTAAATGTACGACCAGAAACTGTAAAACTCTTAGAGGAAAACATAGGCAGAATACTCAATGACATAAATCAAAGCAAAACCCTCTATGACCCATCTCCTAGAGTAATGGGAATAAAAACACAAGTGGGGACCTGATAAAACTTAAAAGTTTTCCACAGCAAAGGAAACTGTAAGCAATGTGAAAAGACAATCCTCAGAATGGCAGAAATAATAGCAAATGAAACACTGACAAAGGATTAATTTCCAATATATACAAGAAGCTCATACAACTCAATACCAGAAAAAACAGACAACCAAATCAAAAAATGGGGAAAAGACCTAAACAAACATTTCCCCAAAGACATACATATGGCTAACAAACACATAAAGAGATGCTCAACATCGCTTATTATTAGAGAAGTGCAAATCAAAACTAGAAAGAGGTATCACCACACACCAGTAAGAATGGCCACCATAAAAACGTCTACAAACAATAAATACTGGAGAAGGTGTGAGGAAAAGGGAACACTCTTGCACTGTTGGTGGGAATGTAAGTTGATATAGCCACTATGGAAGACAGTATGGAGATTCCTTAAAGAACTAGGAATAAAAGCACCATATGACCCAGCAATCTGACTCCTAGGCATATACCCTGAGGAAACCAAAATTGAAAAAGACACATGTATCCAATTGTTCACTGCAAAACTATTTACAATTGCTAGAGCTTGGAAGCAACCTAGATGTCCATCAACAGACGAATGGATAAAGAAGTAGTAGTACATATACACAAAGGAACATTACTCAGTCACAGAAAGAACACATTTGAGTCAGTTCTAATGAGGTGGATGAACCTAGAACTTATTATACAGAGTGAAGTAAGTCAGAAAGAGAAAGATAAATATTGTATTCTAATGCATATATATATGGAATCTAGAAAAATGGTACTGAGAAACTTATTTATAGGGCAGCAATGGAGAAACAGACATGGAGAATAGACTTATGGACATGGGGAGAGGGGAGGAGTGGGTGAGATGTATGGAAAGGGTAACATTTTACATTAGCATTTGTAAAATAGATAGCCAATGGGATTTTGTTGTATGGCCAGGAAACACAAACCGGGACTCTGTATCAACCTAGAGGGGTAGGATGGGGAGGGAGACGGGTTGGAGGTTCAGAAGGGAGGGGATATATGTATACCTATGGCTGATTCATGTTGACGTTTGGCAGAAAACAACAAAAGTCTGTAAAGCAATTATCCTTCAGTTCAGTTCAGTTCAGTCAATCAGTTGTGTCCGACTCTTTTGTGACCCCATGAACCACAGCACGCCAGGCCTCCCTGTCCATCACCAACCCCCGGAGTCCACCCAAACCCATGTGCATTGAGTCTGTGATTCCATCCAACCATCTATCCCTCTGTCTTTCTCTTATCCTCCTGCCCTCAATCTTTCCCAGACATGAGGGTCTTTTCCAGTGAGTCGGCTCTTCACATCAGGTGGCCAAAGTATTGGTGTTTCAGCTTCAACATCAGTCCTTCCAATGAACACCCAGGATTGATCATAAATTAATTCAAAAAACAAAACAAAACATTCAAAAAATGAAGATCAGGGCATCTAGTCCTGTCACTTCATGGAGAACAGATGGGGAAACAATGGTAAGAATGACAGATTTCATTTTCTTGGGCTCCAATGTCACTGTGGACAGTGATTGCAGCTATGAAATTAAAAGACTGTGCTTCTTGGAAGAAAAGCTATGGGAAACCTATACGGTGTATTAAAAAGCAGAGACATTACTTTTCTGACCAAGGTTTATATAGTCAAAGCTATGGTTTTTCCAGTAGTCGTGTATGGATGTGAGAGTTGGGCCACAAAGAAGGCTGAGCACTGAATAACTGATCTTCTGAACTGTGATGTTGGAGAAGACTCTTGGAATCCCTTGTGCTGCACAGAGATCAAGCCAGTCAATCCTAAAGGAAGTCAACCCTTAATATTCATGGGAAGTACAAACGTTGAAGTAGAAACTCCAATATTTTGGCCACTTTATTGGAAAAGACCCTGATATTGGGAAAGATTGAAGGCAGGAGGAGAAGCAGTTTAACAGAGGGGGAGATGGTTGGGTGGCATCACCGACTTAATTTCCATGAGTTTGGGCAAACTCCAGATGGTTAAGGAAAGGAAGCCTGCTGTGTGACAGTCCATAGGGTGGTAAAGTGTTGGTCATGACTAAGTGACTGAACAACAACAAATTAGACTAATACAGGTTTTTTTTCCCCTTCCATTCTTTGAACTTAAAATGCTGCATACATTACACTCAACAAATAACTCTATGTTAACAGATACAATTCGGGCTTCTCTGGTAGCTCAAACTGGTAAAGAATCTGCCTGCAATATGGAAGACCTGGGTTCAAGTCCTGGATTGCAAAAATCTCCTGGAGGAGAGCATGGCAACCCACTCTACTATTCTTTCCTGAAGAATCCTCATGGACAGAAGAACTTGGTAGGCTATAGTTTATGGGGTCACAAATAGTCAGACACAACTGAGCAACTAATCACAGCACCAACAAATAAAATTTAGATTATTACCTTTTAGTGTAATATCATTTTATATTGGAATAATATAGCAGGAGATATGTGTTGGGCTTCCCTGTTGTCTCAGTGGTAAAGAACCTCACTGCCAATGCAGGAGATGTGGGTTTGATACCTGCATTGGGAAGGAAAAGGCATTCCATTCCTTGCCTGGGAATCCCATAAATAGAGGAGCCTGGTAAACTACAGTGCACGAGGTTGCAAAACAAATATTACAGGTATTTACTTCTCTGCTATATGTCTATGGTTTTTTGGTTCTCTCAAACTGGTGTGATCAACTTGAAGAAAACTACTTTTTAAACTTCATTTAAGTTAAAACAACTTTATACATAACAAATCTATTTCTAAAAATAATAGCGACATACACCACCAACTCAAAAGCCAAAAATAACAGAATTTACATTTACTATCAAAATGAACTTTATTTGCCTGAGAAATCTTGAGTCAATGTTCTTTTAATTTCCTGGATAGGAACAGATTTGATTATAATCCATATTTTTTTCTAAAAGAATTTTAGTCTGCTCTTTATATAATCCCTGTTGTTTTCTTAAAGAAGTTTAGTCTGTTTTTTATGTTCAAACATAGATAAATTGTAAAACAGGTTGTCTGCAATTGTAAGATGGTAATAGAGTTGTATGTTACATGTTCACTATGCTTTCTGAAGATTTTTATATTATTCCTTGGGAGAGATTCATAAGAAAAATCACTATGGTGGCTCGGGCTAGAAAAACAAAGACACTAGATGCCAAAAGATACAATTTTTTTACAATATTTAAAATTAAAAATACACCACTTTCAGATCTCACATTCTTATTGCATTCAATATAGTTAACCAG
This sequence comes from Bos mutus, assembly GCF_027580195.1. NCBI lineage: Eukaryota > Metazoa > Chordata > Mammalia > Artiodactyla > Bovidae > Bos > Bos mutus. Next base: position 79,972,328 of record NC_091622.1, on the reverse strand, counting down.
ATTACATTTGCTATCAGAAAGCCTTAAAATCCAACTGAATGAGATGTTCACCAAATTAAATATTCACTTAGTGAAAATCATAAATAATGGGAAATAAAAATCATTGATAATAAACAGAAAACCAAGAATAGTTATTTCTTTGTCATCATTTCTATTTAAATAACAATATTTTAAACAATGGGAAAATCAAAAGATGAAAATAAGTACAACCTCTAAACAGTTTTCAAGACAAGAGAATGGTAAAATGAAGTTACGGGGAAAACAATAATGGATAAGTTTTAAAAGGAGTGAGAATTATTCAAGAGTATGAAATGTGGAGTAGAGTCCTATGGTGCATTGGTTAGCCTCACAGTAGAAACCAGAATCCAATTCACGACTTTAAAAAAAAGTTCAACAGAAGAATCCTTTGATGTGGTATGTGATTTTAGCTCCCAGAGGACATTTGTCAATGACAAAATACATTTTTGGCTGTCATGATGGGGTATGGGGTGCTACTGACATCTAGCAAAAGGTCAAGCATGTGGTATACATCTTAGAATGCGTAGAACAGCCCCACATAAAAATTATCCATCTGGCATAAAAGGCTAATAGTGCTAATGCTGATGTACTCTGAATTAAGGTAAGAAATGACAGGATACTAAACATTCAGAGAAAGGCTATTGTGGAACACTGTTATCACCCTTAGACATCCGGGGGCAATGGGAAGAATAAGTATTCCCAGAGCCCAGAAGCTGCAGTCCAGAAGGAAATCTCCAAGGCCAGAAAATGTGCCCCTAATCAGGGAAGCAACCTCCCCATTCTCCCCTCCAGTCTTCTATTAATATCATTATATTCCATTGCAAAGTCCAAACAGATGCCAGCTGGCAAAGAAGAATGCAGTCCTGGAGAGTCATTGTCCCAGGGCACAGAGGAGGACAAACAGTAAAAATTGAATTATTGCTGCCGTGGGGAGAAAAATCATTCCATAAAGTAGGTAACTGTGCTTTCTATAGCTTGATTTTTAAAGAAACAGGAGTTGATGGATAAAAGAAGAAACAGAAAAAATAGAAGGCTACTTTCAACTGAAGACTCCCTTAATAAACACAGCCCAACTTGGTTATATACTGTGTCCTATTAGGGCTCAGAGGTTAAAGCGTCTGCCCGCAATGTGGGAGACTTGGGTTCAATCCCTGGGTGGGGAAGATCCCCTGGAAAAGGAAATAGCAACCCACTCCAGTATTTTTGCCTGGAGAATCCCATGGACGGAGGAGCCTGGTAGGCTACAGTCCTTGGGGTTGCAAAGAGTCGGACAGGACTGAGTGACTTCACTTTCACTTTCACTATCCCCTCTTACTGCATGTCCATTCATTTTACATTTTATAAACTATAGTTTGAGCCCCCTTTTGATTAGAACAGTTCCTAGCATACTGAATTTACCATACAAATAATAATTATTATATCATTATCATGATTATTGCTCATTATTGCTCAGCTGAATTAGTATCTAATTTACCCAGTTTTATGAATCAGGGACTTGTTTTTATTTCAGAGAATACATATGTCAATAAAAAATAGTGTCACAAATTCATAGTATTTATAAATATATTTACTATAAAAACAATAACAAATTAATCTTGTGTATAATCAATATTCATATAAGTGGCTCTATTTTAATTGGGCCTCTATGAGAAATGCATATTCAGTTAGAATGCATAGCTTTTTAAGTAATTTCACTGAAATATAAAAGCAATTTCATTGAAATATAATTAATAAAATTGGATCAGATTTCAAATCTGATGAATATACAACTATAAATTTCATGTGTAAATTTCTGCTAGGTAGAATAATTAAATTGAAATTATGGAATTTTGAATATGATTGATTCCTTACTTCTTTTCCTTTAAATAACAATAATATATGTTAAAAAAATCTATGTTACAAGTATTTGCTATATAACTATATAAATTCATAAGTTGCATGAAAATTTTATGAGACTCTTGTAACTGATTATGACATTGCCTATCTCTTAGTTTTCAGAAGATTAGAAGTAACAGTTTGAGTTCATCTCTAGTTGAGGTCAGCAGAGGACTTTCACTTGATGGAGCCAGCAATCAGAGCAGTAACTTGAGGGTGAGTGTTGACAGGAAATCCTGAGATAGCAGAGGCCAGCAAGAGGTGAAATGTAAAAAATAGAAGCAATTGAGGCCAGCAATTACCCAGAAGCCAAGTTAGTTAAGATATTAGACACTCTTCAAACATTCCCAGTTAGGTATTGAAGAATTCTTAGGGAAATGGGGGCTGGTTAACTTTGCAGATCAGATGTTATTTAATCTTAGTTTTATACACACAGTAATTAGAGCTATTGGTATCTTCAATATTCATGTTTAATTATCATTCTTATCAGGTTGTTTAAGAAAATAATTACAATATAGTTTTCTTTTAAAATCAAACATTTTCTATAAGTATAGAGAATTTATAAACATCAACCTGGATAGAATTTTGTAAATGATGTAGAGACACAAAAGTAGGGCACTATAGGCTTGTATTCCATTGGCAACTTTCTAAGATGTGTATCAAATTTTTTACACAGAGGAAGTACTCAATAACAGATATTCCTTCTACAAAGGAGATGCACCCCTTTCACTTTTAAACTGAGTAATCACTGATATTTTTATTATCTGAAAAAGAAAATTTTTATATAATACATTATGTTCTATTTTGTGAAAAAAAAAATAGCTGAAAAACTATGATTTGTATGGCTCAGAGAAAATTATAAATTTAAGAAATAGCACATTTTTAGAATTTATTTTACAGATTGTTTAAGATATATACAATAAAGTTTCTGATACATTATGCTTAGCTTCTCGGATTATTTTTATTTATTTTTTAATTGAAGGATAATTGGTTTACAGACTTTTGTTGTTTTCTGTCAAAGATCAACATGAATCAGCCATAGGTATATATATATATCCCCTCCCTTCTGAACCTCCCACCCATCTCCCTCCCCATCCTACCCCTCTAGGTTGATACAGAGTCCCGGTTTGTGTTTCCTGAGCCATACAGCAAATTCCCATTGGCTATCTATTTTACAAATGCTAATGTAAGTTTCCATGTTACCTTTTCCATACATCTTACCCACTCCTCCCCTCTCCCCATGTCCATAAATCTGTTCTCTACGTCTGTTTCTCCATTGCTGCCCTATAAATAAGTTTTTCAGTACCATTTTTCTAGATTCCATATATATATGCATTAGAATACAATATTTATCTTTCTCTTTCTGACTTACTTCACTCTGTATAATAAGTTCTAGGTTCATCCACCTCATTAGAACTGACTCAAATGTGTTCTTTCTGTGACTGAGTAATGTTCCATTGTGTATATGTACTACTACTTCTTTATCGATTCGTCTGTTGACAGACATCTAGGTTGCTTCCATGCTCTAGCAATTGTAAATAGTGTTGCAGTGAACAATTGGATACATGTGTCTTTTTCAGTTTTGGTTTCCTCAGGGTATATGCCTAGGAGTCAGATTGCTGGGTCATATGGTGCTTTTATTCCTAGTTCTTTAAGGAATCTCCATACTGTCTTCCATAGTGGCTATATCAATTTACATTCCCACCAACAGTTCAAGACTGTTCCCTTTTCTCCACACCCTCTCCAGAATTTATTGCTTGTAGACTTTTTTATGGTGGCCATTCTGACTGGTGTGTGGTGATACCTCTTTCTAGTTTTGATTTGCACTTCTCTGATAATAAGCGATGTTGAGCTTCTCTTCATGTGTTTGTTAGACATCTGTATGTCTTTGGGGAAATGTATGTTTAGGTCTTTTCCCCACTTTTTGATTTGGTTGTCTGTTTTTCTGGTATTGAGTTGTATGAGCTTCTTGTATATATTGGAAATTAATCCTTTGTCAGTGTTTCATTTGCTATTATTTTCTCCCATTCTGAGGTCTGTCTTTTCACCTTGCTTACAGTTTCCTTTGCTGTGGAAAACTTTTAAGTTTAATCAGATCCCACTTGTGTTTTTATTCCCATTACTCTAGGAGGTGGGTCATAGAGGGTTTTGCTTTGATTTATGTCATTGAGTATTCTATGTTTTCCTCTAAGAGTTTTATAGTTTCTGGTCGTACATTTAGGTCTTTAATCCATTTTGAGTTTATCTTTGTATATAGTGTTAGGAAGTGTTCTAATTTCATCCTTTTACATGTCGTAGCTGTCCAGTTTTCCCAGCACCATTTATTGGGGAGGCTGTCTTTGCCCCATTGTATATTCTTGCCACCTTTTTCAAAAATAAGGTACCCGTAGATTCATGGGTTTATTTCTAGGCTTTCTATCTTGTTCCATTGTTCTATATTTCTGTTTTTGTCCCAATACCATACTGTCTTTATGACTGTAGCTTTTTAGTATAACCTAAAGTCAGGAAGGTTGATTCCTCCAGCTCCATTCTTCTTTCTCAAGACTGCTTTGGCTATTCGGGGTCTTTTAAGTTTCCATAAGAATTGTGGAATTTCATGTTCTAGTTCTGTGAAAAATGTCTTTAGTAATTTAATAGGGATCTCATTGAATCTGTAGATTTCTTTTGGTAGTATAGTCATTTTCACAATGTTGATTCTTCCTACCCAGGAACATGGAATATCTCTCCATCTGTTTATGTCATCTTTGATTTATTTCATCAGTGTCTTATAATTTTCTGTGTAGAGTACTTTTGTCTCTGTAGGTAAGTTTGTTCTAAGATATTTAATTCTTTTTGTTGAAATGGTGAATGGTATTCTTTTATTTTTCTTTCTTATTTTTCATTGTTAATATATAGAAACACAAGTGATTTCTATGTATTGATTTTTTATCCTGCAACTTTGCTAAATTCTTTGATTAGCTCTAGTAATTTTCTGATACTATATTTAGGGTTTTCTGTGTACAGTAATGGACTTCCCTGGTGACTCAGATGGTAAAGCATCTGCCTACAATGCGGGAGACCCAGGTTCGATCCCTGGGTTGGGAAGATCCTCTGGAGAAGGAAATGGCAACCCACTCCAGTACTCTTGCCTGGATAATCCCATGGATGGCGGAGCATTGCAGGCTACAGTCCATGTATAGTATCATGTCATCTGCAAATGGTGAGAGCTTTACTTCTTCCTTTCCAGTCTGGACTCCTTTTATTTTCTTTTTCTTTTCTGATTGCTGTAGCTAGGACTTCCAGAACTATGTTGAATAATAGTGGTGAAAGTGGACACCCTTGTCTTGTTCCTGTTCTTAGTGGGAGTGCTTTCAATTTTTCACCATTGAGAATAATGTTTGCTGTAGGCTTATCATATATGGCGTTTACTATGTTGAGGTAGCCTCCTTCTACGCCCACTTTTTGAAGGGTTTTAATCATAAATGGGTGCTGAATTTTGTCAAAGACTTTTTATGCATTTATTGAGATGATCATATGGTTTTATCTTTCAATTTGTTAATATGGTGTATTTCATTGTTTGATTTACATATATTGAAGAATCATTGCATCCCTGGAATAAACTTAACTTGATCATGGTGTATAAGCTTTTTGATGTGTTACTGAATTCTGATTGCTAAAATTTTGTTGAGAAAATTTTCAACTATGTTTATCAGTGATATTGGCCTGCAGCTTTATTTTTTGTGTTGCCTTTGTCTGGTTTTGGTATCAGAGTGATGGTGGCCTCATAGAAAGGGTTTGGAAGTGTTCTTTCATCCACATGTTTTGAAAGCACTTTAGAAGGATAGGCATTAGCTCTTCTCTAAATGTTTGATAGAATTCTCCTGTGAGGCCATTTGGTCCTGGGCTTTTGCTTTTGGGGAAATTTTTGATCACAGCTTCAATTTCAGTGCTAGTAATTGGGTTTTTCATCATTTCTATTTCTTCATGGTTCAGTTTTGGAAGATTGAACTGTTCTAAGAATCTGTCCATTTCTTCCAGGTTATCTACTTTATTGCCATATAGTTGTTCAGAGTAGTCTGTTATAATCCTTTGTATTTCTGCATTGTCTGTTTTAACCTCTCCTTTTTCATTTCTAGTTTTTTTTATTTGATTCTTCTCTCTTTTTTTTCTTGATCAGTCTTGCTAAAGGTTCATCAATTTTGTTTATCTTCTCAAAGAATAAGCTTTTAGTTTTATTAATCTTTACTATTGTTTCTTTCATCTCTTTTTCATTTATTTCTGCTCAGATATTCATAATTTCTTTCCTTCTACTAATTTTGTTTTTGTTTGTTTTTGTTGTTGTTGTTCTTCTTTTTCCAGTTGTTTTGGGTGTAAATTTAGGTTGTCTAGTCAATGTTTTCTTGTTTCTGAGGTAGGATTGTATTGCTATAAACTTCCCTCTTAGAATTGCTTTTGCTGCATCCTATAGGTTTTAAGTTGTCATGTTTTTATTGTTATTTGTTTCTAGAAAGTTTTTTATTTCCTTATTGATTTCCTCCATATCCTGTTTGTTATTTAGATATGTGTTTTTTCATCTCCATGTGTTCTTATAGTTGTTTTTTTTTTCTTGTAATTTATATCTAGTCCCATAGTGTTGTGATCGGAGAAGATGCTTGATATGATTTCAGTTTTCTTAAATTTACTGAAGTTTGATTTGTGACCCAAGATGTGGTCTATCCTGGAGAATGTTCCATGTGCACCTGAGAAGGTGTATTCGTCTGCATTTGGAATGTCCTGAAGATATCAATGAGATTCAGCTCATCTAATGTATCATTTAAGACTTGTGTTTCCTTATTAATTTTCTGTTTTCTTGATCTGTCCATGATGTGAGTGGGGTGTTAAAGTCTCCTACTATTATGGTGTTCCTGTCAATTTCTCTTTTTATGTGTGCTAGTGTTTGTCTTATGTATCGAGGTGCTTTGAAGTTGGGTGCATAGATATTTATAATTGTTATGTCTTCCTCTTGGATTGATCCATTAATCATTATGTAGTGTCCTCCTTATCTCTTGCAATCTTCTTTATTTTAAAGTCTATTTTGTCTGATATGACAATTGCTACTCCAGCTTTCTTTTGTTCCCCATTTGCATGGAATATATTTTTCCATCTTCTCACTCTCAGTCTATATGTGTCTTTAGTTTGAAGTGTGTTTCTTGTAGACAGCATATATATATGGGTCTTGTATCCATGCAGCCAGTCTATGTCTTTTGGTTGGAGTATGGAATCCATTTCCATTTAAAGTAATTATATATATATATATATATATATATATATATATTATATATATTCTTATCACCATTTTCTTAATTGGGGTTGATTTTGTAGATCTTTTTTTCTTCTCTTGTATTTCTTGACTATATAAGTCCCATTAATATTTGTTGTAAAGCTGATTTGGTGGTACTGAATTCTCTTAACTTTTGCTTGTTTAAAAATCTTTTGAGTTATCCTTAAATTTTAAATGAGATCCTTGCTAGGTACCATCATCTTGGTTGTAGGTTTTTCCCTTTCAGTAATTTACATATATCCTGCCATTCCCTTCTGGCCTACAGAGTTTCTGCTGAAATATCAGCTGTTAAACATATGGGATTTCCCTTGTATATTACTTGTTGCTTTTCCCTTGCTGCTTTTAATATTCTTTCTTTGTGTTTTGTCTTTGTTAGTTTGATTAGCGTGTGTCTTGGCATGTTTCTCCTTGGGTTTATCCTGTATAGGACTCTTCATGCCTCTTGGACTTGATTGACTCTTTCCTTTTCCATGTTGGGGAAATTTTCAACTATAATTTCTTCAGAAATATTCTCAAACCCTTTCTTTTTCTCTTCTTCTGGGACCCCTATAATTCGAATGTTGGTGTGTTTGATTTTGTCCCAGAGTTCTCTGAGAGAAGTTCAGTTCTTTTCATTCTTTTTTACTTTATTCTCCTCTTAAGAATTTATTTCCACCATTTTATCTTCCAGCTCACTGATTCATTCTTCTGCTTCAGATATTCTGCTATTGATTCCTTCTAGAGTATTTTTAATTTCAGTAATTGTGTTATCTGTCTCTGTATGTTTATTCTTTAATTCTTCTGGGTCTTTGTTAATTGATTCTTGCATTTTCTCCATTTTGTTTTCAAGGTTTTTGATAATTTTTATTCTGAATTATTTTTTCATGCAGTTTGCCTATTTCTTCTTCATTTACTTGGACTTTTGTGTTTCTAGTTTGTTGCTCATTTGTGAAGTATTTCCCTGCCTTTTTTTTTTTTCATTTTTTTAAAATTTTATTTTATTTTTAAACTTTACAATATTGTATTGGTTTTGCCAAATATTGAAATGAATCCACCACAGGTATACATATTTTTTTTTAAACTTATTGTGTTTGAGGTCTCCTTTTCCCAGTCTTCAAGGTTGAATTCTTTCTTTTGGTTTTTGCCCTCTTAAGTTTGGCCCAGTGGTTTGTGTAAGCTTGGTATAGGGTGAGATTTGTGATGAATTTTTTGTTTGTTTGTTTGTTTGTTTTTCCTCTGGTAGGCAAGGCTGAAGGACATGATAATATTGTCTGCTGATGATTGTGTTTGTATTTTTGTTTTGCTTGTTTTTTAGATGAGGTGTCTGGACAGGTTGCTACTGGTGGTTGGGTGATGCTGTGTCTTGTATTCAAGTGGTTTCTTTTTTGTGAGTTCTCACTATTTGGTACTCTCTAAGGCCTGGTGGGCTGCCGTCCATGGGGTCACATAGAGTTGGACATGACTGAAGTGACTTAGCAGAAGGGTTAGTTCTGGAGAAGGCAATGGCAACCCACTCCAGTACTCTTGCCTGGAAAATCCCATGGACAGAGGAGCCTGGTAGGCTGCAGTCCATGGGGTCGCTAAGAGTCAGATGCAACTGAATGACTTCACTTTCACTTTTCAATCTCATGAACTGGAGAAGGAAATGGCAACCCACTCCAGTGTTCTTGCCTGGAGAATCCCAGGGACGGTGGAGCCTGCTGGGCTGCCCTCTGTGGGGTTGCACAGAGTTGGACACGACTGAAGTAACATAGCAACAGCAGCGGCAGGGTTAGTTCTCTGGTAGTCTAGGGTCTTGAAGTCAGTGTTTCCACTCCAAAGGCTCAGGGCTTGATTTCTGGGTCCAGGGCAGGACCTGGGAAGAGGCTCTCAGTCAGCTGGAGCCTGTCTCTTCTATCTGGACAAAGACTTGGAAGAGATCACCGTGCAGCAGTAGCCAAATGCAGGAGAAAGGATTTGAACTTGGGTCTGTCCAACATCAAATCTGACGCTCTCTTCCTTTGCTGGGCTTCCCAGGTGCTCAGCAGGAGACTCCACCAGTGTAGTGTAGTTGGGGATGGGCGTCTCTTCCAGCTTCCCTTCTGCTGGTTAACTAATTCAGCCACACCATGCCTTCAACTTGTGGATTGCTTCATGCCCCCAGTAAAGACGGTGGACAGGCACCTCAGATTATTTTTTATTTAAATTTTGTTCTTTGAACAAGAAAGAAAATTGTTTTCTTTCCCTCTCCCTCTAATCAGTGAAAACTGTGATTAGCTCTCTTATTATGCTTATCTAAATATTGTATAAGTAATCTTTATCTAATAAGTATTAGAGAAGTTCTATTTGATAATTTCAGAGTTTAAGAAAATGATCATCTTTACATACCACCTTGAAGTAACTGCCTATGTGTTAATGCATACATTTGTCACTGGAATCAAAATAGAAATTGATTGACACTAATAAAAGAGATGATTTGGGGATTGAAATTCAGGACCTAAAAGTAGAATCAGAGATTTTCTTGGCTCTGGTAGCTTTTTAATGTGTCAGATTGGCTATGCAAATCTACATTTCCCAGCTTCCCACTCTCTGAATGATTTCTTTTTAGATTGGCCACATTAGAGGTTCTTGTGCAAGTTAGGAGGGCTGAAATGAAGGAACAGGTATGTGTAGTTCATACATGCTGTCACTTAACTGATGGCTCATCTTCCTAGCATAATGCTACAGACCCAGGACTAAAATTCTTCCCTGTCCCCTGAATAGTCCTAAGATTTTCATCTTCTGGGTCAGGCATTTAGTTCCCAAGGAAATGGTAGAAGCTTCTCCTGCAAGATACTTATACCATCAACACCAGAAACAGCAAATCTGACATGGGCTTCAGTCCATTCTCATGGGGTCCTCCTTGTCTTTGTTCTCCATTATTATTATACAAACTGTCACTACCAGTCCTGCAACTCTAGGCTCCAGCATCAGACATGAGCACAGCAATCTTACAGGGAATGTCTGAATGGCTCCTACAATTGTGTAAGGGCACCTCCTGTGACAAATTCCATGTTATATCTATTAATATAAATATCATCAAGTGATTTAGCTTCTCCAATTGAACTCTGATAAACTGGTTCTTAATGTAAGCCCCAAGAGTGTTTATTAACTTTAAATATTTAGTGATAACACGTTTATTATTTGTGAATAATTTCAGATTAAATTATTTGAAATAATTTCACTTGAATTAAATATTTTAGAATATATTACTTGACACTGTATTACAACTTAACATATGAATGAATGGTAAAAGTTATTATAAGTCAGATGTTGCATGTAAAGTTGCATGAAAATGTTTCCCTTTAGCTTACCTTTATTCCAAGTCTATTCCTGATACACTTAGTTAATAATTCAATTTTAATATTAAACGTGCAATTTGCTTTTGGGCTATGTGATGATAAGCTCTACAATCATATTTTCTTGATTATAGAGGTCTTTAAAGTTATTGAATTATAGGTACATTTCCTTCATTGAGAGCTTTGAACATATAATGAGTGAACTAAGCCAAAGTACAAGTGACATAGCTTTAAAGAAACATATATGGGATAAATTGGCCAAAAGGTACAGTTATTCACAAAATGACTGATTAAAGTTTTATCTTTATTTATTTATTAAATATTAAGTTTACAGAAAATTTAAGCTGTTGCCAAAGATATATGTGGGAAATAAGATATTTCTTTTTTACTCATATTAAGAATGTGGATTATAATCAGGTGGAGCTGCATGTGTGGATTTGAAAACCCATCAACCTAGCAGGGAACCTTTCAGGTCAGTTCAGTTCAGTCACTCAGTCATGTCCAACTCTGCAACCCCATGCAGCCATGGACTGCAGCACGCCAGGCTTCCCTGTCCATCACCAACTCCCAGAGCATGCTCAAGTTCATGTCCATCCAGTCAGTGATCCCATCCAACAATCTCATCCTCTGTCATCCCATTCTCTTCCCACCTTCAGTCTTTCCCAGCATCAGGGTCTTTTCAAATGAGTCAGTTATTAACATCAGGTGGCCAAAATATTGGAGTTTCAGCTTCAGCCTCAGTCCCTCCAATGACTATTCAGGACTGATTTTCTTTAGGATGGACTGGCTTGATTTCCTTGCAGTCCAAGGGACTCTCAAGAGTTTTCTCTAACAGCACAATTCAAAAGCATCATTTCTTTGGTGCTTAACTTTCTTTATAGTCCAACTGTCACATCCATACATAACTATTGGAAAAATCATAGCTTTGACTGGATGGAATTTGTTGGCAAAGAGAAGAAAATAATTACAGAAACAAGTTTCAAGAATTGAAAAGAATCATTTAGCTTTTAGTTATTTTTGAAAATTTCAGATTTTAAATGATAATTAGAAAATGTGGGAAGAAAATGTTCCTGTTTGGTTGTGATAGTGTTAATTTCTGTGAGAAGAACATTTTCTTTTCCTGTCTTCAAAATTTGTATTAAAATAATGAGACTAGCAATGTAATTGTGCTATAAAATCACAAGAAAAGTTAAGATTGAGTTCATCAATGTAAATATACAACACAGTACCTATTCCCAGTGTCTCTCTTTGGTATCTAAGGGCAGACCCAGGTCCAGTTTTCTTTCCATATGGTCAAGTTCACATTCTACCTATTTCCCTGGTCCTCAGACAACTTGCTATGTCATTCATCCTTTACAAGAAAAAAAAAAAAAAGAATTTTCTTTTCAGTCACATTCATTCATTATTTCAGCTGTCTTCCTTCCCTTGCTAGGATATAGTAACAGAGATAAGATTTCTGTGATGAATAAAGATCAAAGTTCTCAAAAAACACACATACTAACCATGCTTTTGTTAACAAACTCTTGTCCTTAGATGATTATCTGTGAGTTAAAGAACTTTATCTTCTCAAAGGCTTTTCAGATATTGTAGAAGTCCAGCTCAACAGCCTCTGAAGTCCTAATACATAGAGGAACTCTAATCACAAAGCCATCAGTGCATACTGAAGTTTGATGGCAAGAATATGAACACGAGTAATAGTTTTGACACATAAATTTTCAAATAAAAAGTGTCTCAACTAAAAAAAATATGCCATACCTAAAAGTTAAGAGTTAGTTTTTATTTGTTTGGAATGTTAGTACTCAAGCCCAGGAGACCATATCTCAGGTGACCCCGAGAGAGCTGACTACAAGGAGGCAGGGGAGGAGACAGGTTATATTCAACTTTGAAGCAAGGGGCAAGTAATCTGAATATTAAAAGATTGCTGTTAATTAAAATAAAACTGAATCTCTCACGTGAAGAGATTTAGCTATATTCTATATATGGGAAGATGCAAGTGTCAGGGCTTGCTGAGATAATTTCTTTGATATGCATCTAGTTATCTGGAGCCAATCTTGCTTCCTTTACAGTTCGCATACTCTCTCTGGTTAGTCTCTCAGTCATGTCTGACTCTTTGCGACACCATGGACTGTAGCCCTCCAGGCTCATCTGTCCATAGGGATTCTCTAGGCAAGAATCCTGGAGTGGGTGACCTTGCCCTCCTCCAGGGGATCTTCTCAACTCAGGGATCGAACCCAAGACTCCCACAGTGCAGGTGGATTCTTTACTATATGAGCCACCAGAGAAGCCCAATAGTTCAACAGAGAAGTCCAGTTAGTTCATATACTAATTCCTTGTTTACCATAAGAGATGTAATACATGGAAAATGTGTCAGATGGCCGCCTCTCACATCACCCCAGCTCCTCAGAGTTTGTGCTCCGCTGTGCTAATTTACTTCAGTCATGTCCTCGTATCTCTTTGTGACCCTATGGACTATAGCCAGCCAGGTTCCTATGCCCATGGGATTTTCTAGGCAAGAATACTGGAGTGGGTTGCCATTTCCTTCTCCAGGGGATCTTCCTGACCCAGGGATTGAACCTAAGTCTCTTAAGTATCATGCATTGGTAGGTAGGTTCTTTACCATTAGTGCCACCTGGGAAGCCCCAATCTTAAGGGAAGGTAGTAGCTGATGGCTTCCAAATATCTGGATTTGTTTCACCTGGGATCAGAAATTTGCATTTGGAAACGGCTTGTTTACTGGTAGACCATAAAACAGAAACATTTCATTTCACAAGAGATACAGGGAAGGAGTGTGATTATGGGAAACAGAATATTTTGACAAAAAGTACACACTTTTTTTTTTTTTTAATATGCAATGAGAGGAGCCTACTTAGTTTTCAGTACCACAGAGAAGCAATTGGTATAACTAATCTGCCCATCTTCAGTTTGAGGCAATTTTCACAGGCTAAAAATGGTAAGAATTTGTAACATACTGCTAATGTGCACTATAGCATCAAATTGTTCCCTTTCATGTTATTTTCATCATTCCATGACAACTTTGTCATGGTAGAGCAACTCAGAAAATTTTCTCCTGACACTTAGAACAAAGTGTATTATTAATATGTAACAGTTTCTTTCTTTTTTTCAACTTAGTTCTGCTCTAAACTGTAATTTATTACTATCCCAGTCTAGGGCCAGTTGTTAGGAAAGGCACACTAACTGAAACCACCCACCCTGACCAAACACCATAGTAATTATTTGCATGGGTTGTTTTATAACACGAGATCCTGGGAGGTCCTGGTAAGGAACACAGAACTAATAAGCCACCACCCTCAGAAGAGTTCAGGAAAGGTCAAAAGGAGGCACCATGTATCCGACCACCTCCCAGAATCCCTCTCGTTGGCAACCATCTTGGCTAAGCAGTGGATGTACCACTAGGAGGGACTCTGAGTCAGAATGACTGGTCAGAGACAACCAGGAAACTAATCCCATCACCATAAAACCCAAGATTGTGAGCCACATTGGCAGAGCAGTTCTCCTGGATTCCCTTACCCTACTGCTCTCCAGGTGGATCTTCCCATTAAAATCTCTTGTTTTCTCAGCCACGTGTGTCTCCTTGGACAATTCATGTCCAAGTGTTAGAAAAAAACCCACTCTCAGGCCCTGGAAGGTTTTCCCCTTCCTGCAACACAGTGAGTGACAAAATTGTTCTGGGAAAATTTATATAATCTCAAATGTATATTAAGTGTTTTAATAAATTACTAAATTTATACATGTTTTAATAAATTAAAGCATTTATTTAAATACTATTGCATACAAAGAAAAAAGTAGGATTTAATGTGACAAGAGTTCTGGTAGATTTGTTTTACTGTATTGATACATGTAACAGCAAGAGTTACATTTCCATACAGATGTAGACTTGCTTCAGTGGATAGTAACAATCACCTATGCTGCTTGGGATTCCTTATAATAAATACTATCACTACCAATATATTATTCACAGATGCATTTGAAACCATACTTGAATATAGTGCAGTGATATTTATTTTCTTATGGTTTCATGTCTTCCTAAATAAAATCTTTGAGAAAACAGATATGAACCTCCAGGTGATCCCCATTTTTGTCTTAAGATACAGGATGTAATTCCCTTTCACATTTCCTTTATATCACCATTTATTTTAGCACTTAATCCTTCACTCATTAAAATAACTGCTTGAAGATGGAATTTCTTTTTGGAAAGTTATAGATATGCTAAGTGGAGTGTGACAAATGAATTTTATAATTTGAAAACTGACTAGCTATCAGGTAGTAAGCAATGACTCTTGTCGGTTTTATTGACTATTAAGGAGAAGTTTTATAGCATGTGCTGCTGCAAATTCTCTATTACCAAATTAAAGCTTGATGTGTTAAACTCCATGTTGTGTCCTTTAATATTATCATTCTACAGCCGGGTCTTATAGAGGAGAGTAAAATAAAAAGTTTTCCCCTGGAAGGAACATGTTTCCTATTGTTAAATTACATGTATCAGTACCAAACCTGGTATATCTGGGTATTTTAGAGATGCCAATCTTGCTAAAATTTAAAAAAAAAATTGGAGAACATAAACATAAATATGTACTGCAATTTATTTTCATAAGTTGGTAAGCTTTTATTTTTAATTTATTATGTAGGAAATTATATACTTTCTCTCTAAGTTTGCTGATGAATTTCTCTTTAAAGCAGCTCCTATATTGCAATATAGTTCTTTCCATAAAGTTATGTGGTGACAAAGAGCAAGTGTTAATAAATTTGATAATTTTAGGATACAGGATACATTATACCGGGAAGGATTGGGGGCAAGAGGAGAAGGGGAGGATAGAGGATGAGATGGCTGGATGGCATCACCGACTCAATGGACATAAGTCTGAGTGAACTCTGGGAGTTGGTGATGGACAGGGAGGCCTGGCATGCTGCAATTCATGGGGTCGCAAAGAGTCGTACATGACTGAGCGACTAAACTGAACTGATATATTATACAAAGAATTTGGATTTTGAAATTTAAAAGAGATTGTTATTCACTAATTTTGTGTTCATCCATTTCAAAGTATCAAGTTTCTCACAAGGAAGTTGTATGGTTATGATTAAGGTAGCAGTACATAAAGAACATCTATGCTTTGAATGATGCATGACATATAATGATCCCTTAATAAATATTAATCATTTTCTACAAGTCCTTAACTATCCAGATTTCTCAACCACACTTTCGAATGTGTCATCAAAGAAATAAGTACCTATTTATAATTCAAATCCTTTTCTCTTATAATCTGCCAAGAGACATACTAATAACATTTTTTAAACTGTGGCATGGCTGATTTAGGAGAAGGCAATGGCACCCCACTCCAGTACTCTTGCCTGGAAAATCCCATGGATGGAGGAGCCTGGTAGGCTGCAGTCCATGGGGTCGCTAAGAGTTGGACACGACTGAGCGACTTCACTTTCATTTTTCACTTTCATGCACTGGAGAAGGAAATGGCAACCCACTCCAGTGTTCCTGCCTGAAGAATCCCAGGGATGGGGGAGCCTGGTGGGCCACCGTCTATGGGGTCGCACAGAGTCAGACATGACTGAAGCGACTTAGCAGCAGCAGCAGCAGCAGCATGACTGATTTAAATACAGAAACTCTAAAATTTTTATTTTAAAATTACTGGTAAATGTTTAATTTTTTAAATAATGTGATACAGAATTAGTGTGAAATTTATGTATTTTTCCTTCAAAATTATAAGTATATGCCATCTGGTTTTCTCTTTTTCAATTAAAGTATGAAACTTATTTTCAAGTTTTTATTGCATTTAATGTGAATCATAACTCTAATTACATGGGATTCTTTTTGAATAAACAGCCAGTATTTAGAAAATCGTATTTGTAGTTTTGAGTGAAAACTATACTCTCTATAATAATGTTAAGAGGATTCATCTAATTATACTGAAAATATACAAACAGATTAAAGTACATTAATTTAATAATATTTTATAAAGTACAACAATAATCATCCACGCCTCTTCATGGATCACAACCTTGTCGTGATGAAGGGACCTGTGTAACTCAATGACTCTATGAGCCATGCCATGTAGGGCCAGCCAAGATGGATCGGTCATAGTGAGGAGTTCTGACAAAATGCAGTCTACTGGAGAAGGGAATGGCAAACCACACCAGCATTCTAGCCACAAGAAGCCCATGAATAGTAGGAAAAGGCAAAAAGTACTAGTCATCTCACTGGAGATTCTTACTATGTTAAACTTTCTAAGAAAGGGGATTATATAAAACTTTATTGTCACCAAATAGAATTTTTCCCTAAAATCAATGACATTTCTATGAACATGATTAGTATATAATACAGGATTGGAAAATGTGGTAAGTAGAGTGTGGGAGTGGAAGAGGGATTGTGATATTTATATACAACTGATAAAGATTATTCTTATCACTACTAGTCACTTTGGAAAATTCAGCAGTGGCCACAGGACTGGAAAAGGTCAGGTTTCATTCCAATCACAAAGAGAGGCTATGCCAAAGAATGCTTAAACTACCGCACAATTGCACTCATCTCACACGCTAGTAAAGAAATGCTCAAAATTCTCCAAGCCAGACTTCAGCAATACGTGAACCACGAACTTCCAGATGTTCAAGCTGGTTTTAGAAAATGCAGAGGAACCAGAGATCAAATTGCCAATATCTGTTGGATCATCGAAAAAGCAAGAGAGTTCTAGAAAAACATCTATTTCTGCTTTATTGACTATGCCAAAGCCTTTGACTGTGTGGATCACCACAAACTGTGGAAAATTCTGAAAGAGATGGGAATAGCAGACCACCTGACCTGCCTCTTGAGAAACCTATATGCAGGTCAGGAAGCAACAGTTAGAACTAGACATGGAACAACAGACTGGTTCTAAATAGGAAAAGGTGTATGTCAAGGCTGTATATTGTCACTGTGCTTATTTAACTTATATGCAGAGTACATCATGAGAAAAGCTGGGCTGAAAGAAGCACAAGCTGGAATCAAGATTGCCAAGAGAAATATCAATAACCTCAGATATGCAGATGACACCACCCTTAAAGCAGAAAGTGAAGAAGAACTAAAAAGCCTCTTGATATAAGTGAAAGCAGAGAGTGAAAAGTTGGCTTAAAGCTCAACATTCAGAAGACGAAGATCATGGCATCTGGTCCCATCACTTCATGGCAAATAGATGGGGAAACAATGGAAACAGTGTCAGACTTTATATTTTTGGGCTCCAAAATCACTGCAGATGGTGACTGCAGCCATGAAATTAAAAGAGCTTACTCCTTGAAAGGAAAGTTAGGAACAACGTAAATCTGAGTGAACTCTGGGAGTTGGTGATGGACAGGCAGGCCTGGCGTGCTGCGATTCATGGGATCCCAAAGAGTAGGACATGACTGAGTGACTGAACTGAACTGAACTAAATAGCATATTGAAAAGCAGAGATATTACTTTGTGAACAAAGGTCCGTCTATTCAAGGCTATGGTTTTTCTAGTAGTCATGTATGGATGTAAGAGTTGGACTGTGAAGAAAGCTGAGTGACGAAGAATTGATGGTTTTGAACTGTGGTGTTGGAGAAGACTCTTGAGAGTCCCTTGGACTACAAGGAGATCCAACCAGTCCATCCTAAATGAGATCAGTCCTGGGTGTTCTTTGGAAGGACTGATGCTGAAGCTGAAACTCCAATACGTTGGCCACCTCACTCGAAGTGTTGACTCATTGGAAAAGACCCTGATGCTGGGAGGGATTGGGGGCTGGAGGAGAAGGGGACGACATTGGATGAGATGGTTGGATGGCATCACCGACTTGATGGACATGAATCTGAGTGAATTCCGGCTGTTGGTGATGGACAGGGAGGCCTGGCGTGCTGTGATTCATGGGGTCACAAAGAGTCGGACACGACTGAGCAACTGAATTGAACTGAACTTTGAATTGTTGAAAAAGGAAACAATGTTTTCACATTAAACATTTCACATTATTTGTGAGTGAGTGAGTGTTTTGTGTGTGTGCATGTGTGTGCCCTGTTGCACTTGACTCTGCAACTCCGTAGACTGTAGCCAGCCAGGCTCCTCTGTCCTTGGGATTTTCCAGGCAAGAATATTGGAGTTGTTTGCCATTTCCATCTCCAGGGGATCTCTCCTACCCAGGGATTGAACCAAAATCTCTTGCATCTCCTGTGTGGCCAGTGGATTCTTTACACTAGCACCATCTAGATAGTCCTTCATATTATCTAGGTACCCATTTTTATTTAGTGTTTTTCATTATGACATTTTTCATGTTAACATAGTTTCACATTTTTAAAAAGTTCTTAGTATTCCCTTTCCATATTGTTTTATCAGACATTTTCAAACAATTTTTCAGGTGATTTTTTTTCCCTCAAAATTTACTTATATTTATTTATCTTATTTCTCTGCTATACTTTATATTTCTTGAGATTATTTCTCGATTTAAATATATACTTTAGTTCTCAGTTCTGTTATATCTAAGCTGTTTACTCTGTTTTAGACATGGATCAAATTACTAATTGTGAAATATATAGTTATACTGCCTAGGAATTCTACTTTGTTCTTTGTAAAGTAACCTGTTGATTTTTAAGGTTTCTTGTTTCATTGCTCATATTTTAAGATCAACTTTTATTTTTATATTTATCTCTTTTCAACTTGATTTAAGTGTTAATTGTGGTATTTGAATATATCGTAACTAAATAGCTACATTTTCTGTTACCTATTTCTCATCTTTGCTAATACTTCTGTTAACTCTTACTCATTTGGCTTACTAATCCATGCATTTTCTTTTTTTAATTTTTAACTAAGGACTTCTAGCTCACATTTATTTGCAATTAATCTGTATAAATCAGGATAGTCAACATGGAGACTTTATTCCATTCAGTTCAGTTCAGTTGCTCAGTCATTTCTGACTATTTGCGACCCCATGAACCACAGCATGCCAGGCCTCCCTGTCCATCACCAACTCCCAGAGTTTACTCAAACTCATATCCATAGAGTCGGTGATGCCATCCAGCCATTTCATTCTCTGTCATTGTCTTCTCCTCCTGCTCCCAATCCCTCACAGCATTAGGGTCTTTTCCAATGAGTTACAAAGATGTAATTTTTCTTCTACTTAGGTATTATTCTGAGATGTTTACATCAAGTAGTGTTACCTTAAGTAATAAAGATGTTACATTTATAAGTATTGCTTTTCCTATTACCTAAGTGGAAACAGTGTCAGACTTTATTTTTTTGGGCTCCAAAATCACTGCAGATGGTGACTGCAGCCATGAAATTAAAAGACACTTACTCCTTGGAAGGAAAGTTATGACCAACCTAGATAGCATATTCAAAAGCAGAGACATTACTTTGCCAACAAAGCTCTGTCTAGTCAAGACTATGGTTTTTCCTGTGGTCATGTATGGATGTCAAAGTTGGACTGTGAAGAAGGCTGAGAGCCAAAGAATTGATGCTTTTGAACTGTGGTGTTGGAGAAGACTCTTGAGAGTCCCTTGGACTGCAAGGAGATCCAACCAGTCCATTCTGAAGGAGATCAGCCCTGGGATTTCTTTGGAAGGAATGATGCTAAAGCTGAAACTCCAGTACTTTGGCCACCTCATGCGAAGAGTTGACTCATTGGAAAAGACTCTGATGCTGGGAGGGATTGGGGGCAGGAGGAGAAGGAGACGACAGAGGATGAGATGGCTGGATGGCATCACTGACTCAATGGGCGTGAGTCTTGGTGAACTCCGGGAGTTGGTGATGGACAAGGAGGCCTGGTGTGCTGCGATTCATGGGGTCGCAAAGAGTCGGACATGACTGAGCGACTGAACTGAACTGAACTGAATGTTTTTAATTGCCCTATAAAATTCCAATAGTCATATATCATAACTTAGTGGTGTAGGGGATTAATTAGGAGTGACTGGGTAAGGCATATATTAACATTTTAAAGATAACACATATTTAGTATATGTTCTTAATACTTATCAGAGAAAGAATAAATGGCAACATTTTCTTCTAACTGGCATTGTACAAAGGCAATATGAATTTAGAAAATCTGGGTATCATACTTTTCTCATTCATGGTTGATAGACATTTGTCCATTTATTTTATAGGAATACTTTAAGGAAAAAAATAGAAGACTAACATGAACCTAGCTAAGTAATTACCTTATTGATGACCTGTATACAATAATCATCATTTATTATCTTTTTAAATATAAAAATTTAATAAAATTGTCAACATAAACACTTTTCTTCTCTTATTTCCAAAATGTTTATAATAACCTTTATAATAACTTTATCAGATCAGATCAGATCAGATCAGTGGCTCAGTCATGTCCGACTCTTTGCGACCCCATGAATCACAGCACACCAGGCCTCCTTGTCCATCACCAACTCCTGGAGTTCACCAAGACTCAAGCCCATTGAGTCAGTGATGCCATCCAGCCATCTCATCCTCTGTTGTCCCCTTCTCCTCCAGCCCCCAATCCCTCCCAGCATCAGAGTCTTTTCCAATGAGTCAACTCTTCGCCTGAGGTGGCCAAAGTACTGGAGTTTCAGCTTTAGCATCATTCCTTCCAAAGAAATCCCAGGGCTGATCTCCTTCAGAATGGACTGGTTGGATCTCCTTGCAGTCCAAGGGACTCTCAAGAGTCTTCTCCAACACCACAGTTCAAAAGCATCAATTCTTTGGCACTCAGCCTTCTTCACAGTCCAACTCTCACATCCATTCATGACCACTGGAAAAGTCATAGCCTTGACTAGATGAACCTTTGTTGGCAAAGTAATGTCTCTGCTTTTGAATATGCTATCTAGGTTGGTCATAACTTTCCTTCCAAGGAGTAAGTGTCTTTTAATTTCATGGCTGCAGTCACCATCTGTAGTGATTTTGGAGCCCAGAAAAATAAAGTCTGACACTGTTTCCACTGTTTCTCCATCTATTTCCCATGAAGTGGTGGGACCGGATGCCATGACCTTCGTTTTCTGAATGTTGGGCTTTAAGCCAACTTTTTCACTCTCCACTTTCACTTTCATCAAGAGGCTTTTGAGTTCCTCTTCACTTTCTGCCATAAGGGTGGTGTCATCTGCATATCTGAGGTTATTGATATTTCTCTTGGCAATCTTGATTCCAGCTTGTGTTTCTTCCAGCCCAGCGTTTCTCATGATGTACTCTGCATATAAGTTAAATAAACAGGTATAATGTTAAATATAATAGTTCAATCAAAGCAGGAATTTTTAAATATCTTAAAAATGTCAAAAGATGTGGTTTTGTTGATGATGTTAAAGCTGTTATATGGAAAGCAATACATTATAAATTAAAAATAAATATCAAATGGTTGAAAAATATAAAGTAAACCATGGGCAAATTAATTTTTGTTAAGTTGTATATGATCCCAGAATGGATAATATAAATAGATAATTTAAATGAATAAGAAATATTGGATTTGGTGGCTCCATTCCATTAGACATTTTTAAGTCTGTTCTTAAATATTTTCCAATTATTAAATAACAAAGTCTAACTGATCTGGACACATAACAGCAGACTGCTTCCAAATCGAGAAAGGAGTACGGCGAGGCTGTACATTGTCATCCTGCTTATTTAACTTATATGCAGAGTACATCATGAGAAATGCTGGACTGGATGAAGCACAAGCGGGAATCAAGATTGCCGGGAGAAATATCAGTCATCTCAGATATGCAGATGACACCACAGTTATGGCAGCAAGCAAAGAAGAACTAAAGAGCCTCTTGATGAAATTGAAAGAAGAGAGTGAAAAAGTTGGCTTAAATCTCAACATTCAGAAAACTGAGATCATGGCATCTTGTCCCATCACTTCTTGTCAAATAGATGGGGAAACATGGGAAACAGTGGATGATTTTATTTTGGGGGGCTCCAAAATCACTGCAGATGGTGACTGCAGCCATGAAATTAAAAGACACTTACTCCTTGGAAGAAAAGTTATGATCAACCTAGACAGCATATTAAAAAGCAGAGACATTACTTTGCCATAAAGGTCCATCTAGTCAAAGCTTTTGTTTTTCCAGTAGTCATGTATGGATGTAAGATTTGGACTATAAAAAATGCTGAGCACTGAAGAACTGATGCTTTTGAACTGTGGGGTTGGAGAAGCCTCTTAAGAGTCCCTTGGACAGCAAGGAGATCCAACAAGTCCATCCTAGAGGAAAACAGTCCTGAATGTTCATTGGAAGGACTGATGTTGAAGCTGAAACTCCAATACTTTGGCCACCTGATCCGAAGAACTGACTCATTTGAAAAGACCCTGACGCCGGGAATGATTGAAGGTTGGGGGAGAAGGGGACTACAGAGGATGAGATGGTTGGATAGCATCACTGACTCAACGGACATGAGTTTGAGTAAGCTCTGGGAGTTGGTGATGGACAGGGACTCCTGGGGTACTACAGTCCATGGGGTCACAAAGAATCAGACACAACTGAGTGACTGAACTGAGCTGACTGAAATGATTTGTGACTATCTCATGATTGTTTTAAGTAACACCCGGACAGCTGTAACATCCATTACTTTCATCTCTTCTTTTAATGTCCTTTGAGAGACATGTTGAGTTTCTTTTATGCTTTCCCAGTTTTGCCATAGCCTGATACTAATACTTCTTTCCTGAAGGACACTAATTTTGACTGTATTCCTTGCTGTTCCCCCCCGCCTTACTAATTCTTTATGGTATAGACACATCTCCATTCTTCTAGAGGCATTTTCTTCCTCTGAAATAACAAATGTCATCTGGGTGATCATTTATTAACAGCCACAATTTAAACTGACTATACTTTTTTATATCAAAATCAATTCAGGAAGGTTTTAAGTTTCACTACAAATCTTCTGAGTATGCACAATTGAAAATTGAACGTATGCATAATTGAAAATAAACCCATATAGTGTGTTTTTTTTTTTTAATTTTACTAAAACCATAATCTCATTCTCTGTAAATAGCAAGTAAGTGGAACGAAGTGTCAATTACTTTGCTAGGATGCATTAGGTTGATCATCACCCCAGAAGAATTATATGTGTCTGTGTTTGTGCCATTTGCCCTATTGGTATCTGAAAAAAAATAACTTCCTCCTGATATCAAGTTAACTAGATGAAGGTTTGAATTCCTACAAATACTTTTCTTCCTTGATCATTTTCTTTCTAAAAAACATGCTAGAAATGTGAAAAAAATACTTAAAATTTGGATAAATTATCATAGATTACAATTTTAAATTTATAGGTTATAATATACATTCATTAGTATCTATCTAGTTCAAAATATTTCTTTCTCTCTTTGATTTTATGCAGCAAGTAGTCAAGTTCCCTGGAAGTGTTATATGTTATTAAGCAGTTCTGAAATGTACTTGCTTTATTTATATCACCCCAAAATAATAAAGGTAAACATAATTGATAGAATGTTTTAAGAGCACTGAAATTATTCATATATAAAAGTTCTCTTATATTGTTACTAAGTTTATTTTATGCTACTTTAAGGGATATATACAGCTATATAATGAATAGAAACATACAAGGATGTGCTATATTTTAAATATTTATTTTTGCATTGTCTGATGCAATGCAAACTATAAAACCTTTGTTGTTTAAGTAAATATGATTTAATAGTTGTATTTAGGATATACTTGTAGGAGAAATATGACCTTATATACACTTTTTAAAATTAATCAATTTATTTTAATTAGAGGGTAACTACTTTACAATATTGTGATGGTTTTTGCCATACATTGACAAGAATCAGCCACGGCTGTACATGTGTGCCCCATCCCAAACCTCCCTCCCACCTCCCTTCCCATCCCATTCCTCTGGGTTGTCCCAGTGCACCGGCTTTGAGTGCCCTGTTTAATGCATCAAACTTGGACTGGTGATTTATTTCACATATGGTAATATACATGTTTCAATGCTATTCTCTCAAATCATACCACCCTTGGTTTCTCCCACAGAGGCCAAAAGTCTGTTCTTTGTATCTGTGCCTCTCTTTTTTTCTCACATATAGGGTTGTCATTATCATCTTTCTAAATTCCATATATATGCATTAATAGACTCTATTGGTGTTTTTTTGTTTTCTGACTTACTTCACTGTGTATAATAGGCTCCAGCTTCATCCACCTCATTAGTACTGATTCAAATGTGCTCTTTTTAATTGCTGAGTAATAATCCATTGTGTGTGTGTGTGTATATATATATATATATATATATATACCACAGCTTTATTATCCATTCATCTGCCAATGGATATCTAGATTGCTTCCATGTCCTAGCTATTGTAAACAGTGCTGCGATGAACATTGGGGTATATAGATTTAATATGATTCCAAATCTCTTATAGCTAAAAGACATACTATTGGATTTTTATACTTTAAATCTGTCTCTAGGTTTAGCTGAATAAAAGAAAATTTGAAAATACATGCTACAATATTTAATTGAGAGATACTTACTTGCCAATTAATTGGACAATTAAAGGCATGTATTAAAGAATATGTCTAGAGTAGCATGAAAGTCTATAAAAGAGAAAAATAATGTGTGGACAAGTCCTTTTTGCTGAGTATTCTAAAATAAACTGCTGAAATGGAGTCATCATATATGATCACACATCTAAGGGTGTCAAGAGCCATACATGGCCACCAGAGAGACTTCTGAAGCCACATTTTGAAGATGGCATTTTTTTAAAAAAGGAAAGAAGACAAGCATGGCTGGCACGTGGATATCAAGGTCAATACAACACATGATCAAGCTATTGAGAAAGCAAGGAATAGATGAGGGTCTTTTAGGCCACTTAAGGATTTTTGCCAGTCATTTTAGAAAAGGTTTTTAGGCATGCAAATTATCTAAGGTAGTATAGCTGTAGGGAGAAGGCAATGGCAACCCACTCCAGTACTCTTGCCTGGGAAATCCCATGGACGGAGGAGCCTGGTAGGCTGCAGTCCATGGAGTCGCTAAGAGTCGGACACGACTGAGCGACTTCACTTTCACTTTCCTGCACTGGAGAAGGAAATGGCAACCCGCTCCAGTGTTCTTGCCTGGAGAATCCCAGGGACGGGGGAGCCTGGTGGGCTGCCGTCTATAGGTACAGAGTCGAACACGACTGAAGCGACTTAGCAGTAGCGGTGTAGTTATATACTAACACTGCTGCTGCTGCTAAGTCACTTCAGTTGTGTCCAACTCTGTACGACCCCATTGACAGCAGCCCACCAGGCTCCCCCGTCCCTGGGATTCTCCAGGCAAGAACACTGGAGCGGGTTACCATTTCCTTCTCCAGTGCAGGACAGTGAAAAGTGAAAATGAAGTCCCTCAGTCGTGTCCAACTCTTTGCGACCCCATGGACTGCAGCCCACCAGCCTCCTCCATCCATGGGATTTTCCAGGCAAGAGTACTGGAGTAGGGTGTCATTGCCTTCTCCGGTATACTAACACAGACAGTGTTTATTGGCTGTAATTTAAAACAAAGTATTTTTTTTTTCTTTTCTTGTCCCATTAAATGTATTCATTGAACAAGATTTCTTTATTGATTCTGAACTAGCATTCTTACAGTCTTAGGAAATTTCTGACAGCTGTTAAGTTAAAAAAAGAATACTATTGTGAATTGGCATCATCAAATATATCCTGAATTCAGATATTCTGCCTTGTCAAATAACAATGCTTCAATCTTCATGCATAGGTGACATAAGCTCACCATGTGTATGCGTGTTTAGTTGCTCAATCATGTCCAGCTCTTTATGACCCCAAGGACTATAGCCTGCCAGGCTCCTCTGTTCAAGGGATTCTCCAGGCAAGAATACTGGAATGCGTAGCCTTCCTTCTCTTTCCTTCTCTCTGGGAAGGGCATCTTCCCGACCCAGGGACTTAATCTGGCCCTACACTCACCACAGAGGAAGTCATGCAAGAAAGAGTTTGGAAAGTACTATTAATAATATGGAAGAAAGTATAAAGGGAAATGTGAAGATAAGTACAGATTATTTCATAATATCCTTACTTTATGAGTAATGAAATACAGGATTAAAAAAAAAATGTTTGTTACTATAGATAATATTGGAAACCAAACTCGAGTATTCCAAGGAGTAGATTTGATTCCAAAATCCTACACTGTCCATTATATCTTTAAAATTCTGGGTGAAGTCCTTTTTGACATATTTTTTAAAATGACTAATCTTCATCCTGTAGGTTACTGGTATGTTTCTTGTGTATCTATTTTTTTTCTCCCAGTAGTTTTTATTTCATTTTATTTTAACTTCTATTGACTAATCTTATTGTAATAGTGTCCTCTTACAATCCTAGTATCTTTTATATGTATTTTAACATGTAGAGGAAAGACCTGCTTTAATTGCTGTTATGTATAAGAACTAATTTTATTTTTATTATATGATTTGCTCTTTCAGAAGAATTTCTCTAAGGTCAAAAAATACCTGGAGGTTTCATTTGACTCACATGTCAATAAATACATTCATATATATATATAAAGTGTGAGAGTAGTTGATATAATTTCAATGATGCCACTCCATTCTATAAACTGGTATATATCCTCATTTACTGTGTTTAACTGATTCTAAGATATTTTAGTATATAGCATTTTGATATAGGGACACATTTTAAATTAATATTGCGGTTTTACTAGGTTTGGGTTCTATGATATTAGCAATATATAGAATAATGGTGTGTCTCACAAAAGAAGCACTTTAGGTAAATTGAAATTAGTTATTTAGTTTTTCTCTTAAGTTTCAGAATGTTTTGAAATTTTGATCCTATCTTTTATCTTCTAGACACTATTTTCATATTTATTATATATTTATACTATCTTCACTGTTATGAATAGAATCTGGATATGTGTGTTTGCATGTGTGTATGTATGTGTGTGTGTGTGTGTGTGTGTGTGCGTGTGCATGGATACACAAGCACTTGAGGATTATTTTTGCTTATAGTTTTTGAATCTTTTTAAGAATATAAAGTAGACATTAAAATACATTTCATATTTGTTTTCTCATTGTATTTCAAGAAGGCACAATCTCCTCAATTCTATACTTGATTTTTAATTATAGTATTTTAAAGTATCTTTTTATTATTTTCTCTGCAAACATTTCATAGGAGAAAGGAGAAGGTATGCAATGTATGTACGTTGCCATCCTAACAAGTTTTTTCAACAAAGGAAATAAATAAATGTCACCAAGTTTTTTTGTGTTATTTTCCAGATGAGATTTAGAGGTTGCTGTTGTCACCCTACAACTGAATGAAACTGATCTAATGTCTAATTAGAAATTTTCATATTTCGACTCCCAGAATTGAGGAGCACTGACAGACATGCTACTATCCTTGCATAGTGAGTGCCAAGGGCTTCCTTTTGGCAGTGTCTGCTTACATATTGGTCTTGTCCAGTTCTCTTTAAACACCCTACGGCAACTCTCTGTCATTACTTTTGTCTCTTAGGGTCAGTGTTCTCACAGTGCTATCACACAGAAATTACTGCAAGAATGCAATCACTCCTCTCCATTGTCAGTTGGCAATGAAGATAAAAAAGTGATATGGTCCCCATGAAAGCAAGTTTAAATTTCCTTACTAAGTTATGTAAAGTATGACTCTTGAGACATTTCCCATTAGGTTCCTATAAGTTTTAAAACAGGTAGGATAAAATAAGACATAAATAATGTTCAATTGTATGGCAACTGAGAGAAACTCTAAAATATTTTTCTTATTTAGATGGAAAATTACCCATTTACAATAGGTTTTCACAAGACTTGTACTCATATTGACATTGGTGATTTTGTTCCTGATTCAGATAGTGTTGATCCACTTATTTTTAATGACAAATTTGAAAAATTGTGCCAAAAATTACTTCAAGCTATTTCTAAAAGACTGAAGATAGAAAAATCAACTAAACTCCAAACTGTAATAGGTATTGGGAAGGAGGAGGGAGGAGGGTTCAGGATGGGGAACACGTGTATACCTGTGGTGGATTCATGTTGATATATGGCAAAACCAATACAATATTGTAAAGTTAAAAAATAAATTAAAAAAAATAATAATAAAAACAGATTCTAGAGAGACAAGCTCAGGCCTCTGGATGCTGATCTACTATAAAGTGAATAAACTATGTGTCTTGTGGATTATGGGCTTCTCAGATGGTCCTAGTGGTAAAGAGCTTACCTGCTAATGCAGGAGATGCATTGAGATGCAGTTTGAATTCCTAGGTCAGGAAGATCCCCTAGAGGAGGGCATAGTAATCCACTCCAGTATTCATGCCTGGACAATCCCATGGACATAGGAGCTTGATGGACTACAGTCCATAGCCTCTCAAAGAGTCAGACACGACTGTGAGACTTAGCACAGCACTTGTGGAATATGTTTGATTTATGGAAAACAGGAAAATGTCTACTCAGTTCAAATATTCCAAGTTCATTAAACAACTCTAATCAGACAAGGAGTGTTTGGGGACTCTTTCTTTCTGGTTTTGTTATGTGAGTTTAGTTTTCACATGGCATTGGCCTCTCTGTAGCAGATCTGGCATTCAGAGTGCTGTGGTGGCCACAGGACAGTGATAGGCCTGAAGCCTGCTCTTCTAGTCCCAGTCCATGCTGTTGAAACTCCATAAATAGCAAAGTTAAAGCTACCAAATCAATAAAATAGT
Organism: Bos mutus; assembly: GCF_027580195.1. Taxonomy (NCBI): domain Eukaryota; kingdom Metazoa; phylum Chordata; class Mammalia; order Artiodactyla; family Bovidae; genus Bos; species Bos mutus. The sequence goes on along the minus strand of NC_091622.1, from coordinate 79,943,212 downwards.
ATTCAACAGGAGTTTATTATGCATGTATGAGCATTTTGAGGAGTTCTCAAGTCAATAGTAGGATGAGGCTCAGAGGCATGTTGTTACAGGACAGTGAAAATGCAGAGGCTGTTTATTCTTTCCAATGATGGGCTGTAGCATAAAAGTTTTCCTACTCCTGAGGGATTGGTTAAACATGGTTACCTTGTGCTAATTTGAAAGAAAAGTTTAACTTTATTATTTTCAGAGATAACTGAAACCCAAGTTTCAATTAATGTTTATGAAATAAGCCAAACTTAGTTTTTCTAATATGGACTGAATGGTTTTGTCTGCTCTGGAAATTTTCCTTCCTGCTCTTCATTTTGCATTTATTTTTGACAAAATACTGATGCTTGTCTTATCTGATTTATGTTTTACTTTATCTTGATAATAGAGCCTTACCCTGAACCTGGCCTTCTTTATATGATCCTGGAATCCTGCTTGGTTTCCGCTTGTCTTTTACCTCATGCCCCATATGCTCAAATTATTTTCATTTTACGTTGGAGCCTTATCTCAGTTATTATTTTTATTTTATCACCACAGTGAATTGTGCTGCCACACATCCTACTTCTCATATTGCCTGCTAGCCATAATGTTCATTATTCTATACTGTATTAAACCTACTAGATACAAATCAAGCACAAAAAAAATCAAACAAAATTACCAAATCAAAAGGTGAAAAAATAGAATTAAGACTTACACAGCTTAAAGGCCAGTCCAAGATTTTGTTTAGTTCCCGTAACTTCAGTTCTTTCTATTTTTGAATGTTTCCTCTTCTTTGCTTGTCTAAATGAGAAATCTCAGAAAGCTTTATAGGCAAGTACTACGTAGACCTCTTTTCTGTTATGTTTGTGTCTGAGAATATTCATTCCAGAGCACCTATCGACAGTCATAATATTGCCTCTGTGACTCTCCAGTAAATGACAAAAATTTTCTTATTTCTTTTTATAATTATATATAGAGCCCACCTGTAATACAATACAATCTTTATGGTAAATCTGCTGCACATATCAAGTTGAACATGTTAACTTGAGTTTTCTTTGACAAGTAATAGAAATGCTTTTGATTAAAATATATTTTTTAACATTTAGAAATGTATCTTATGCATATTTATTAGTTCCCACAACTATTAACAGGAAAAAAATATCAGGTATAAAATGACTTTGGAATTTTATTTTACATTAATATATGAGAAAATAAATCTAAAAACCTTATCCATTCACTTTTGAAGCACACTTATTTAGAGTCTGTTATTTGCTAATGTGGATCAGGAGTAAAATAAAACCAGAGGCCCATTGTTCCAATTTTTAACCTAGATTTCTAATCTCAGAATGTCCACTACTATATTTATAGCCACAATTTGTTTTAATATTTTGGCTAAAAGTTCTCATGAGTCAGTTGTATTATAATAAATATTCATCCCTTGGCACCTCAGTTCAGTTCAGTTCAGTTCAGTTGCTCAGTCATGTCTGACTCTTTGCGACCGCATGGACTGCAGCACATCAGGTCTCCCTGTCCATCACCAACTCTTGGAGTTTACCCATACTCATGTCCATTGAGTTGGTGATGCCATCCAACCATGTCATCCTCTGTCATCCCTTTCTCCTCCCACTTTCAATCTTTCCCAATATCAGGGTCTTTTCAAATGAGTCAGCTCTTCACATCAGGTGGCCAAAGTACTGGAGCTTCAGCATCAGTCCTTTCAATATGGCCAAAAATTGCTTTCCAGTTTCTACACATATCAGTGCATACATGTGCGGATCCAGCAAAACCTGGAAAGTATTAAAAATAAAAAAAGTAGGTTTCATTCATTCTCAAGAACATCAAGCATCATTGATTCTGGCTTTCTCTGTTGGATACATTTTACTAATAGAAATAATTTATTATAAACATATATTTATTGTCAATATTTCCAAAAGATAATATTTTTAAAGTTTCCATTTAATGATTCACCTTAATCTTGACAAATGATTTTCTAGCCAAGTAACCCTAGAATACTGGTAATTATAACAAGGAACATACACACTAACTATAAATCTGTAGTAGTATATAATTTTTCTTCCAGTTTTATTGAGATATAATCGATCCTATATAAGTTTAAGGTGTACAGTCAGTGATTTGATTTACACACATCATGAAATGATTACCACAATAAGTTTAGTGAACAGCCATCATTTCATATATAGACAAAATGAAAGAAAAAAAAATAGTTTTCCTTGTAATGAAAACTCAAGATTTACTCTTTCTTTGTATATAACATGAAGCAGTAATTATATTTATCATGCAAATTACATCTCTAGTGCTTGTTTGTCTTATAATTGGAAGTTTGACCTTTTGGCCACTTTGATCCAATATTCCTTCCCCTACCCCCACCCTTCTGATAACCATAAATCCTACCTCTTTTCCCATGAGTTTGTGTGCTTGTAATTTAAGTATAGTTGACCTACAACACAATGTTATGTCTTCTGTACGTATTTAATATGAGAAATTAGGTCGCAGTCTGTGGGGTCTCAACGAGTCAGATATGACTTAGTGACTGAACAACAAAAAAAATGAGAAACTGACAAAAGTGTTTATGAGAAAATACACTTGCCCATGTGTGAGATATATATGTGTGTGTGTCTGTATAAATACTTACAGATGGATTTTATTATGGAAAAAGATTTAATATAAGAAATGATTAAGTATTAGTTGATTTGTTGATTTTCTATAGCATCTCCTCAACAAGTATTTTTATAAAGTGTCCTGTATAAATTAAGCCAGCAAATACTGATTGTATATTATAAGAGCAATTTTCTATCAACACTTCAATAAATTTCTCAAAAAATATTTTAGATTAAAAAGCTCTATATAATTCTATTAAATGATAGACTATTTCTGTATTATAATATTTATAAATGAGTATAACTTACTTTCATTGATCTGCTTTTAGATTTCTATGATAAAATAGGAAATATATGATATTGCTTCTATTTTTCTCTGTTATAAAAATTATGATGTTTCTAATGCACACCAGATATGTGCTAAATATATTTTCTGTTATAATATCTGTTCTGTAGCACTAGCACTTTCATTTACATGTTGATTGAAAAGAAAATAGTGGGAAAATGTTACCAAGATGATAAAAAGAAGCCTATTTATCCTACCTAAACTTTAGGTGTCACTTGCTCATTCCTGTTAGATAGAAAAATAACAAGACTCTCCAATTAATTACTCACATAGATTGCAATTTTGAAGCTATCTCCTGGCAAAAATGAGAAATCCATTAATCAATGAAAATGGAATGAATCATAAGCTTTCCTGCCCTCTATACACAATTTTAATTTGTGTCTGATATGGGTTGGAACTTTTGTGTAGATTTGAGGATTAAGAAGCTCATTTATTTAGACAGACTTCATTCATTAAATTGTTCCATTTGTCTCTGCTGTTATGAAATCAAACTACTCTATATAAATTCTTGTTTAGCTTTCAAGATGACATACTTGCTATCCCTAAAGAATGCCTAGGATGCTGTGATATGTTTATAACTCCCTTGTTTTCAGTATCATTGAAAAAACACTATTAATAAAGGAGAAGGAGCCATATCCATATATTTAATCATATTGAAAACTATCTGGTGAAATTAATTTTCCTATTCAATCAATTTCATGTGCCTATGTAAAATAGCTTAGCTAAAAAACCTACCTAGCTATTTTTTGTGGGAAAATATAATGTTTGTATGGTTGATTGTCTTCTAAACTCCTGAATTTTTTTTTTTTTCCCTTAATCTTTGGGATGGACTGATCAAATGTCTCCCATTCAAATCTGTGGAAGATTCTATGCTTGATTGTATAATTTCAATACTCTATCAAAATAATTAAAGGACATGTATACATATCTTGTGGTATTGGTGAAGACTCTTGAGAATCCCTTGGACAGCAAGAAGATCCAACCAGTCCATCCTAAAGGAAATCAGTCCTGAATATTCATTGGAAAGACTGAAACTGAAACTCCAATACTTTGGCCACCTGATGAGAAGAACTGACTCATTTGAAAAGACCCTGATTATGGGAATGATTGAAGGCAGGAGAAGGAGACAACAGAGGATGAGATGGTTGGATGGCATCACCGATTCAATGGACATGAGTTTGAGTAAGTTCCGGGAGTTGGTGATAGACAGGGAAGTCAGGTGTACTGCAGTCCATGTGGTCACAAAGAGTCAGACACAACTGAGAGACTGAACTGAACTGATACATATATAAGCCTCCCTGGTGGCTCAGTGGTAAAGAATCCATCTGCCAATGAAGGAGACATGGGTTTGATCATCGGGTCAGGTAGATACTGTAGAAAGGGAAATGGCAACCCATTTCAGTATTCTTATCTGGGAAATCCCTGAACAGTGGAGTCTGATGGGATACAGAGTTGGACATGACTTAGTGACTAAGCAACAACAAACAACAATATACAGATACATTTAAAAAAATCACTGGATTTAGAAAGGGGACCAACAGGAAAATAACAAATCACTGCACAATATGGAAGGTGATATTTTTAACTTAAGCTAACTCTATCAAAATGCAAGTTGAGCAGATAGTAGATAAATATTAGTCATCATGAGATAAAATGTAGTAATATTAAATGTATTATAATTCTATATAATTTATAAATTTTATAATTTATAAAATTATAATCATTATAATTTATAAAATCTATTAATACTATGTCTATAAACACATTTTTGAGGCTTCCATTAAGCCAGTTAGACACATCCCCACAAACCAGCCCTCTATACTCCGAAGAGTTCAGAAAATTAACAGTAAGAGACAATAATGTAGTCAGTCATCATGCATTTCATGCTGTATCTTGGAAAAATTGTTTAATTGTGCCAAAGCTGGAAGAAAAAGTGTCCCTGCAATACTTAGTACCATGAACACCTGGGGAGATTCTCTGAGAAATCCATTACCTCATGTACTCCACTCCTTCACCTTCATCATCTATACATGAAAATCTCATTGGCATTCTGCTAATTTATAAAGGAGCACCTTTCTGTCCACTTCAGTCCCACTAACTTTCTTTGCTATTTCCGTGTGTGTACTGAATCATTCAGTCATGTCCAAACTCTGCGACTCCATGGACTGTAGCCTGCCAGGCTTCTCTGCCCAGGGAATTTTCCAGGCAAAAAAACTGGAGTGGGTTGCCATTTTCTACTCCAGGGAATCTTCCAAAACAAGGATTGAACCCATGTCTCTTGTGTCTCCTGCGACCGCAGGTAGATTCTTTACTACTAGCGCCACCTGTGCTGCTGCTGCTGCTAAGTCACTTCAATCGTGTCCGACTCTGTGCGACCCCATAGACGGCAGCACTCCAGGCTCCTCGAACCTGGGATTCTCCAGGCAAGAACACTGGAGTGGGTTGCCATTTCCTTCTCCAATGCATGAAAGTGAAAAATGAAAGTGAAATTGCTCAGTTGTGTCCGACTCTTCACGACCCCATGGACTGCAGCCCACCAGGCTCCTCCATCCATGGGATTTTTCCAGGCAAGTGTACTGGAGTGGTTTGCCATTGCCTTCTCCGGCCACCTGTGCCAGGTGCCTTTAAACTTAAAACTATATTCCCCCTGGCCCAGCACTAGTAAGCCTGTGAGACGCTGTCTGCATAAACTCATAATAAACCAACTTTTATTTGAAATTTTGCTTTATCCTTGAACGTTATCCTGTAATTGGGATAATGTCCTTTGATTCAAATGCACATATTTTTCTAGATGCTTTAGTTACTCCTTGAAGTTTGGTCTATGGAAGAGCATAATGGTTCTAATTTCTGATACCACAACCTGGCTAATTTGCCCATACATCCATCTATCTGGGAGAGTCAATTTCCAGGCAGGTTGATAAGAGGCCTGAGAGGAGGAGAGAGGGGTCTGGGCTCTTGAAGAGGAGATAGGGGTCTGGAATTCTCAAGGAGGAAAGGACAAACTTCTTTTTTCTCTACATTCCTTAGTCTTAGTCACACAAAACGTTTTTTCTTCAAGCCCAGAACTGGTGATTACACAGCAAACAACTCAGTTTAAACTCTGTACTAAGGATTATATATATATTTCTTGAGGACAATTTTTCCTTCTTGAAAACCTTCTGACTAATCCTGTTATCTTAAAATATATATTGTGGGATTGGGTCTGTAAAAAATTTTACAATGTTGAGACATTCTTTTGATTAATTGTAATAACCAATTTAAAAAAGCATATAATTCCCTTGCTAACACTAGCGAGGGGGGCACTCTCTGTCCCCCTTCTGATGTCTATAGCAGAAGCTTTCTCTGTCCGTTTTCTTAGTTTAATAAAACTCTGCTACACAAAAGCTCTTGAGTGATTAAGCCTGATTTCTGATCCTGAAGCTAAATCTTCTTCAAAGATCAAGAAATCGACACTGTTCATTGTAAGCTATTATCTTGAGGGTTTGTCCAGGATCTTCAGGACAAGGTAAGAACACTCAGAGCTCTAGCCTCTCTGCTTTCTCAGTATACACGTTTTCTGTTTTACTAACTTGTCAGTGCGCTTGTGTGAATGAATGACAGCCTGCATGCAGCAAGTGATGAGCCCTGCTCTGTGGTTTCACGGTGCCTCATAATGACTGAAGGCAGCTCCCAAAAGGGGAGTCTTGTTGGGGTGTTGTACCGACATGCCAATGCCAAGAGACACCCAAGGTCCCTGAGAGGGTAGAGACCAGAAATGAGTGAAATGTGTGGGCTGAACTTTCCTTTTTTGGTCAGTTTTCCTAATCTCCTTGACTATTTCAGAATTGCGTGGGAAATTAGAACTACTAATCTAATCTATCAGATCATAGACTTTCAATGGTCTTGTGATTCATGCCATTAACATGTACTTTTACTTAGACCCCAAGCTTGGTAGTCATGGGAACCCAGATTTGCTAGGAGTGAATTTAAGAACTAAGTGGAACTAGTGAGTCCTTGTGCCTCACTATATGAGGCACTTTTTTATAGCTGTGCTTCCAAACTGTATGGATGGAAACATTGTTAGTGAGCATGAGGTTTCTGAGAACACAGGTCAGGAATCCCAGTTTGGGAATACAGTGGGCTTCTTCCTTTGGCAGTACCAGCTCTTAGCAGACAGGATAAAGCTCTCAAGTGGCTTGTTCACATGGCAATGATTCATTGCTTCTATGGCAGTCAGGACTGTACTCAGGAATGTGAATGGGCACACAGAAGACAGATGCTTCCCCTTGTAGTACTAGCTTGGAAAACTACTCTTGGTGCCTCTCCACCCCACTTTCATGGTAGGACCGTGGGAGGGATGAGGAAGGTACCTGCGTTGGTAAGGGACAAACAAAGTCTGACCAGGGAAGGAAAACTTTGGTAGAGAGTCTATCTACACCCTCATCTAGAGCAGGGAGGGACACCTCTAGAGGAAAGAAGCCACAGCCATGGATGCTGCTTTCTTTTCTCTTACAGATGGGAGTTGACAGTTCTGGAATCACTCTTTTAAAATGTATTTTTTTAAAAAGTTGGGACTAGTTTGATACCCAGAATTTGAAAAAAAAAAAAAGGCATGCCTGATCTTCTGTGATACTGAATGACCATAGTATCATTTGGAAGATGGGGAACACTGGCTGGTTGAAAAGTCTCAATTATTGCTGTTTTACAGCTGAAACCAGTTCTGTAGAAAACAATGGAAATGGATAGAAATGATATGTGTGTTGCTCTTTATCTCTCTGTGAGACATGCCAGATTTATGTCCTAAGGGTACAGATTTGGGTGTGAAACTTTCAGCTTCCTTCTGTCCTCTTACTGTGCCCCTGTATCTGGGGCTCCCAACTGAACAGGCTTAGAATTAGGGTATCCTTCTAGGAGGAGTTGGCTCATTCCAGGTAGAAATTCAAGCAGTCCCAATTGTGGTCGAGACTATTTTTAGGATCCAAAAAGTACATAGAAGCCTTTAAGGGACTAATTTTACTTTATGACCTTGCTTGGAGAGATATAATACATGTCTTGAGACAGACGCTGATTCTTGACTTGAGAGCTTGAGTTTCTGTGGAAGCTACTACTTTTGGAGATGAATGGCTTGAACGTGAGACAAGGGAAAGAGGTAACACAAAATAGCCCTCCTTCCTACTGGGAGCCAAATGCTTCCCATAACAGAGCCACTTTGCTGGATGTATTCTCGTAGAACTCAAGTGAGCATGTGCTAAGACTTTATGCTAAGCTAGCTGACAGAACAGTGAGAGAAGAAAACTCCACGGGAATTCCTAGATAGACCATGGGAGGCTCTCTGAAAGTTTACTGATGCTGATTCTGAAAGTGCAGAGAGAGGAATGATTTTAAAAGATAGATTTCTCACTTAGTCAGCTCCAGGTATCCACCATAAGTTAGGAAAACAGGCATTTGGACCAAATCAGTCTTTAGAAAAACTGTTACAGCTGGCTCAGATGGCATATTATGGTTAAAAAAAAATATATATATATATATATATATATATATATATATATATATATATATATATATATATATATGGAGGAAAATGAGGCAAAAAAAGACCAGGGAAAGAAGACTGAAGCCCCAACAATGGCTGTTAGACCTGCTGTGAAGCAGCCTGAGGAAAGATGCTCAGAGAGACCCAGGTGAAAAGTGATGGACTTGTTACTACTATGGAAAGGAGGGGCATCTCAAGTGGGATTGCCCTCAGGCATGTAAGCTGTCCCTGGCTCCATGTCAGGTCTGCAAGGACCACATTGGAGAAGAGATTGCCCTCTGATGCACAGGCCCCAGAGGTTGGACTCTCAAGGCAATCAGGACTGAAGGTGCCAGGGGATCCCCACATAAGCCCCCATTCTAATAACACCTGAGGAAGCCCGGGTATTAATAATTGTGGGGGCCAATCAGTCAATTTTCTTTTGGATCCTGGAGCAACTTTCTCTGTGCTCACTGAAGCCCCTGGTCTGCTTTCTTCCTGACCCACTACTATAATGGGGCTGACTGGATGAACCAAATGCTATTATTTCAGTCATCCTTCAAGCCACAACTGGGACTCTGTGCTGGTTTTCTAGTGAGTTTCTATTTGTGCTGGAATCTCCCTCACCCCTTCTGGGGAGGGATATACTGAACAAGGCCCAGGACTCTGTTTTCATAAATGTGAAACTCACTCTTTTTAGTTGAACAAAATGCGAATCCTAGAGTGGGCTGATGGAAAAACTGTGTCAAGCACAATATGCTGTTTCTGTCATTATCAATCTCAAAGACCCTCACCTGTTTCCACATCAAAAGCAGTACTCACTAAAGCCTGGGGTTGAGGAGTTATGACCCATCATTGAAAATTTAAAGGAACAAGGGCTATTAATTCCCCATAACAGTCCATGCAGGAGCCTGGTAGGCTGCAGTCCATGGGGTCGCTGAGTTTCAGACACAACTGAGCGACTTCACTTTCACTTTTCACATTCATACATTGGAGAAGGAAATGGCAACCCACTCCAGTGTTCTTGCCTGGAGAATCCCAGGGATGGTGGAGCCTGGTGGGCTGCCGTCTCTGGGGTCACACAGAGTCGGACATGACTGAAGCGATTTAGCAGCAGCAGCAGCAGGAGCAGCAACAGTCCATGCAACATTCCTATTTTGGTGTAGAAAAAGTCAAATGATAAATGGAGACTAGTTCAAGATTTATGAATAATAAATGAGGCTATGGCTCCTTTTACTCATTTGCCAAAAACAAATGGATTTTCTTGCTTACAGTTCTGGGTAGACACTTTTACTGGATGGATTACGGCCTTTCCCTGCCATAGCGAACAGGCTAAGGAAGTTATAAAAATTTTAATCCATGAAATTATTCCCAGGTTTGTGCTGCACAGATCCTCCAGAGCAACAATGGCTCTGCCTTTGAAGTTACTGTAACCCAAGTGACGTCAAAATCTCTAGGAATTGAATATCACTTACACTGTTCCTGGAGACACCAATCTTCAGAAAAAGTTGAAAAGCTTAATGAGATTATTAAGAGGAATCTGCATAAGTTAACTCAGAAAACACAAGGCAGTTGGTTTAAAGTTGTACCCATATCTTTAATGCGGGCTCAAACTGCCCCTAAGAAGAAAGGCCTGTCTCTATGGCAGACTGTCTTTGTGCACAGATATTGTCATAGATCCTGAAGCCTTAGAATTAACTATATGATTCAGCTTTTTGACCTCCTCATCAGTGAAATGCTTTGCAGGTTGGGTTCCTCTGCTTCAAGGAAAGGATTTTCTTCAACTCTGTGAATATCTTCACCAATGACAATCATGTGACACTTCTTCTTGATCTGATGACTTCTAAAAATCCTAAGATGGACTGATTTAACTATGGAAATAATAGTTAAATATAGTTTATATAGTTAAATATAGTTTATATATAGTTTAAATAAATAATAAACTTTTAATTTTTATTATGTTTTAACTTGGTTTAAGGACTGTTTTGCTACACATAAGAAGTTCAGGTTCTCCTTTTGCCTGATTGTTACTAATTGCTACTGGATCCCTCAGTCACACTGGTTTGCTCCAAATGGTATCTACTGGATATGTGGCTCTTTTATGGGCATGGCTTACCACTGGCTAGATAGGGAGATACACTCTAGGTCTAAATTTTACTCATGGTTTCATATTTTCAGAGCTTCCAGAGAAGACTGCTAATCTGCCACAAATTAAGACTCATTGGGCAAGGTATGTATTTCACTGGTATGATTATCTGGCTGTAATATTTGTTCCCTTTCTGGGAATTACAGATGTTATGCTACAAGTTGATTCTCTGACTAGCTTTACTGTAACTGGATTTGTTTCTAACTATCTGAAAACTTTTAAGTTACAAATGGTTGCCCAGGCTTGTATGAGTGCCACAGCCTGCTCCAAATATTACTTGGGGCTCCTGGATCAGAGACCCTCAATATGAGGTTTAGGAGAATATGTTGCCTCGACAATTTAGGGATGATGCTCCTCAACAGCAGGAAGTAGTTATGGAATGAAAAAGACACGCCTTTCCCTTGGCAGCATAATTCTCCAACAAGAAAAGGGGGAATGAGAGAGTCAATTCCTAGGCAGGTTACTAAGAAGTTCAGGGTCCCCAAGAAGGAAAAAAAGGTTTGGGGGTCCCCAAGGAGGAGAGCAGGGTCTGGAATTCATAAGGAGGAAGAGCTCTTGAGTGATTAAGCCTAGTCCCTGGTCCTGAAGCTAAATCTTCTTTGGAGATCAAGAATCCAACACTATACATCGTTAAGCTATCACTGTTCATTATTTTGGCAATATTTGTTGAATATCTACTGAGTGTCAGATAATATTCCTGGTGCAGGTATTGTGTCATTGCACAAAACAGACAAAGTTCTTACCATCCTGAGTCTCACATTCAGGTGGGATAAAAAATAAACACATATATCATGTGTGCTGGATAGTTATATGATACCTGGTAACAGAGACAGACATCTTGGCTAAAGCTGACTGTTTCACACAGGGTGATGAGACAGAGACTCTATGACAAAGTCACATTAGAGCAGATAAAAGAAAGGAGTACCAGAGTGAGCATCTCCCACATGGAGGCACAGGGTGGATTTCAGGAGGAGGAAAGAGCATGTGACAAGGACTTTGAATAAGAATATCCTTGGTGTGTTTGGTGCCCATAAAGGGAGTAAATAGTACTGGAAGATAATAAACTACAGGATAAAGATTGAAAATGAAATTAGAGAGCCATATGGACAGGGAGGCCTGGAGTGCTGCGATTCATGGGGTCACAAAGAGTCGGACACGACTGAGTGACTGATCTGATCTGATCTGATCTGATATGTGGTGGGGAGAAGATTACAAATAGCTTTGTAGATCATTAGAAAAACTTTGACTTACACTTTGAATAAGATGGTAAGCCACTGCAATGCTTTAAGAAGACTATTGGTATGATTTCATTTTGTTAAAATAATTTTTAAAAACCCCTGGTTGCTGTATGGAAACTGATACAGATTAGACTGTACTAGAGTGCAGGGGCATGCTTTGATTGTGTATGTGTGTGTCTGTGAATTTAAAACAACAACAACAACAACTTACTGGCTATTAGCATGATTTGGTTGTGGGGTAAATGAAAAAAGAAAGAAGTCAAAGAAGCTCCATTTGTGACCCTGACAAAACATTTCTTTGAACTGGTAGGCATGAAAGTCTCATTAGAGTGAATTTAGGAAGCAGTTGGAGGTAAAGAAATGGATTCAGTGAGTAAGACAAGTTTATTTAGGAGTTTGGTTTCAAGAGTGAGGGAAAAATGAAATAGTCAATGAAGAGCAATGTAAAGTGAAAGTGAAAGTCACTCAGTCGTGTCCAACTCTTTGATCCCCATGAGCCATAAAGTCCACAGAATTCTCTAGGCCAGAATACTGGAGTGGGTAGCCTTTCCCTTCTCCAGGAGATCTTCCCAACCCAGGGATTGAACCCAGGTCTCCCGCATTGCAGGTGAATTCTCTATCAGCTGAGCCACAAGGGAAGCTGGAAGGGGAATGTAAGGTCAAGAAAAGATTTTATATATATATATATATATATATATATAAATATGAGATGTTAAATATGAATGTTTTGAATGTTTTGGTATTATATCCATAGCATCTGTTTGCTCTATCAGAATAATACAGTAGAGAAACAAAATGATAGATGAGAAAGGATATACTACCTGGAGCAGTGTCTTTGTTATGCAACAAGAGATGAGCTCTAGTATAAAAGGAAGTTGGCCTTAGAAAGCAGTATAAGAGTTTAACCATCTTAACAGTAGCTGAAGCAATTTACATGGAAACAAAATTTATTTATGATTAGAAGAATATGTGAAATATCTCTTTTGATTGCTTCTAGTTTTACTAATAAATGATAGCTTGTCCATATATTGATAACCTGCATATGGAAGAAATTTTGGAGTCTGGAATGATGAAAAATTTGGAGAAAGACAACTAAGAGAGTAGAGTAAAAATGTAATATGGTTTACTTGGTTCTCATGACCAATAATAGACTGTTTTTTAGACTCCTCTGCATGGAATTTAGATTGAGCATGAGATTTTTTGCTGAAGAAGATAGACTTTTTCCCCCTCTAAATTTGTAATCGATTATACAAATAATTACTTTCTTGGTAATAGCTGAGAAAGAAAGGGAGATTTTGCTTCACTTTGCTACCATTCTTATGTTGTATTATCTTAAGTCTTGATTTAAGCAAAATAATTATTTCCCACAACAAATTTTGCATATAGAGCTTTTTTTAAAAAAAATCTCATTGATGCAATTTAAGGTTAACACCATGGCTTTTATAATTACTTTTATATGGTAAAATTATCCAATTATCCTTCATTCATGTGATAGATCATGACAGTAATGGTCAACCAGACCTGGCCTGGCCACTACTCCAACTACTGGAAGGCTCATAAAGCATGTTTAGCAAGTTGGAGATATTGTGAGAAAAAGAAGCATAAGATAAGGGAAAATTAGAAAATCAGTTGTGCTTGATTCAGGTGTCCAGTTGGAGCAGACTAGGTCAGAGGGAGAATGTAAGTTGAAATCAAAATATGATTCAGAATTTGCCTATTATGTAGTATATTATTAGTCAGGTTTTCTCTAAAGAAACTAAACAATAGGATGTGAACATGTATGTGTGTGTTTGTAGTGTGTGTGTGTGTACTGTGTATATGTATGGATAGATAGATTGCTAGTTAACAGTGTATGATACCACAATACAAAAAATGTGGCGATGTATTTGGTCCTTGTTTTTCAAAATCAACCTGCATGCTTTTTGGAAGTACATATTGAAATTGTATTAATGTAATTTTGAACCAAGAACTTATTCTCTGTCCTTCTATAATAAAAGCAAACATTATCTCATAGCATAGGACTTAGTCATTTGCTAAACTTAAGATGATACAATGAAAATAACTCAATATGCAAACAGTTATTCCACACAATGGAGTTTTCAACATCCAACATGATCTGCCACAGACAGTTGAAGATTATGACTAATGATAAGGCCAGAGAACTTATTAAAAATATCAGTTTATTTGTTTCATATTGGCATTAACATGTTCAATGAAAGAATATTGTAAAATAATTAGCTCCTAATTAAAATAAATAAATTTAAATTAAAAAAGAATGAAACTATTAGAAAACCAAAAAACATTGTATTTCTGTTTTTCAAAAATATGTATTAACTGAAATGAATATGCAATCAAATATTATAATTAAACTATATTTTAAAATGACCTTAGTTTTTTCTTATTAAATTGGAACTGAAAGAGTAAAATCCTATGATTTTGAAGTATCTTTCTTGAAAACATTTCAAACATGGAATTTACAAATTTATAACACACAATATAAGTGGATATTAACTTCTCTAGTAGTCTAAAAAGCATACCTTAAAAATTAGCTGGACTGTCTCTAAAGTTGAAAAGTAGTCTAGAATGAATATGTGAGTCCAAGAAGCATGTGTGTGTATGTGATAAATATGTTGTTTTACTGTTGTAAAACTAACAATTTATGTAATGTCATACTAGTACAGACCATAAAGCCATAAGGGAAAGAAACTTTTTTTAATTAATTAATTTATTTTTTTTACTTTACAATATTGTATTGATTTTGCTGTACGTCAACATGAATCCACCATAGGTGTACATGTGTTCCCAATCCTGAACATCCCTCCCACCTCGCTCCCCATACCATCCCTCTGTGTCATCCCAGTGCACCAGCCCCAAGCTTCCTGTATCCTGCATTGAACCTGGACTGATGATTCATTCCTTATATGATATCATACATGTTTCAATGCCATTCTCCCAAATCATCTCCCCCCCCACCGCCGACAGAGTCCAAAAGACTGTTCTATACATCTGTGTCTCTTTTGCTGTCTCACATAAGGATTATCTTTACCATCTTTCTAAATTCCATATATATATGCATTAGTATACTGTATTGGATGACAATATACAGCCTTGACGAAGGCCTTTTCCTATTTGGAACCAGTCTGTTGTTCCATGTCCAGTTCTAACTGTTGCTTCCTGACCTGCATACAAATTTCTCAAGAGGCAGATCAGGTGGTCTGGTATTCCCATCTCTTTCAGAATTTTCCACAGTTTATTGTGATCCACACAGTCAAAGGCTTTGGCATAGTCAATAAAGCAGAAATAGAAGTTTTTCTGGAACTCTCTTGCTTTTTATATGATCCAGCGGATGTTGGCAATTTGATCTCTGGTTCCTCTGCCTTTTCTAAAACCAGCTTGAACATCAGGAAGTTCACGGTTCACATATTGCTGAAGCCTGGTTTGGAGAATTTTGAGCATTACTTTACTAGCGTGTGAGATGAGTGCAATTGTGCGGTAGTTTGAGCATTCTTTGGCATTGCTTTTATTTGGGATTGGAATGAAAACTGACCTTTTCCAGTCCTGTGGCCACTGCTGAGTTTTCCAGATTTGCTGGCATATTGAGTGCAGCACTTTCACAGCATCATCTTTCAGGATTTGGAATAGCTCAACTGGAATTCCATCACCTCCACTAGCTTTGTTCATAGTGATGCTTTCTAAGGCCCACTTGACTTCACATTCCAGGATGTCTGGCTCTAGGTCAGTGACCACACCATTGTGGTTATCTGGGTCATGAAGA
Organism: Bos mutus; assembly: GCF_027580195.1. NCBI lineage: Eukaryota > Metazoa > Chordata > Mammalia > Artiodactyla > Bovidae > Bos > Bos mutus. Next base: position 79,927,595 of record NC_091622.1, on the reverse strand, counting down.
TCTTTTTTGTACAGTTCTTCTGTGTATTTTTGCCATCTCTTCTTAATATCTTCTGCTTCTGTTAGGTCCATACCATTTCTGTCCTTTATCGAGCTCATCTTTGCATGAAATGTTCCTTTGGTATCTCTGGTTCCAAATAGGAAAAGGAGTTTGTCAAGGCTGTATATTGTCACCCTGTTTATTTAACTTATATGCAGAGTACATCATAAGAAACGCTGGACTGGAAGAAACACAAACTGGAATCAAGATTGCCGGGAGAAAAACAATAACCTCAGATATGCAGATGACACCACCCTTATGGCAGAAAGTGAAGAGGAACTCAAAAGCCTCTTGATGAAAGTGAAAGTGGAGAGTGAAAAAGTTGGCTTAAAGCTCAACATTCAGAAAACAAAGATCTTGGCATCCGGTCCCACCACTTCATGGGAAATAGATAGGGAAACAGTGGAAACAGTGTCAGACTTTATTTTTCTGGGCTCCAAAATCACTACAGATGGTGACTGCAGCCATGAAATTAAAAGACGCTTACTCCTTGGAAGGAAAGTTATGACCAACCTAGATAGCATGTTCAAAAGCAGAGACATTACTTTGCCAACAAAGGTTCGTCTAGTCAAGGCTATGGTTTATCCTGTGGTCATGTATGGATGTGAGAGTTGGACTGTGAAGAAGGCTGAGTGCCAAAGAATTGATGCTTTTGAACTGTGGTGTTGGAAAAGACTCTTGAGAGTCCCTTGGACTGCAAGGAGATCCAACCAGTCCATTCTGAAGGAGATCAGCTCTGGGTGTTCTTTGGAAGGAATCATGCTGAAGCTGAAACTCCAGTACTTTGGCCACCTCATGTGAAGAGTTGACTCATTGGAAAAGACTCTGATGCTGGGAGGGACTGGGGGCAGGAGGAGAAGGGGATGACAGAGGATGAGATGGCTGGATGGCATTACTGACTCGATGGACGTGAGTCTCAGTGAACTCCAGGTGTTGGTGATGGACAGGGAGGCCTGGCAGGCTGCGATTCATAGTGTCGCAAAGAGTCGGACATGACTGAGTGACTGATCTGATCTGATACTGTATTGGTGTTTTTCTTTCTGGGATGGATGGATAAGAAAGCTGTGGTACATATACACAATGGAGTATTATTCAGCCATTAAAAAGAATACATTTGAATCAGTTCTAATGAGGTGGATGAAACTGGAGCCAATTATATAGGGCGAAAGCAACTTTTAAGAGAAAACCCCAGATCTGAATCTGTGAACCTACTGAAGCAGCCATCAGTACATATTAGTTTTTATCCTAAAAATGTACTGATACTCTGCAAAAATAAGCAGCCTTTTTTTTTTAATACCAAGCAAAATGTTTCATGCCCCCATTTACTGCTTACTACATCCAGTAATGTATTTATTTTCCATTTTCTATTGATTCTAAATGTTCATGTCAATATTCTACTAAATATTATTATTTATCAAAGTAATTGGATTAATAAATCATTTTAGCTTTGCCAATCCAGTAAACATCAATGTAGAGAATATGAAATACTAAATGACAGAAGTTGATTTTTATGAGAAAAATGAATATATGGAAATTTGAAAAAAGTACTGTATATAGAATGGGCTTTCCTGATGGCTCAGTGGTAAAGAATCCACCTTCAGTGCAGGAGATGCAGGAGCTGCAAGTTTGATCCCTGGGTTAGGAAGATCCCCTGGAATAGAAAATTGAAACTCATTCCATTATCTCTGGAAAACCGCATGGACAGAGGAGCCTGGCGGGCTACAATCCAATGGGTTGCAAAGAGTCAGACACGACAGAGAGACTGAGCACATACACATGTACTATATATAATTATGATGTGGAATGGGGACAAATGAGAGGCTGTGAGTTAGTACAGTAAATAAAATATATTAATACATAACAGTGGAAAGAGCAGTCTCATGATTACTAAAAGGCTTTTCTAAAGTACTGTGTCATATAAGCATTTGTAAAAAATTTAAACTGTTGGTGAGCATATTAGCTCATCAGTGTTCATGTTTGTTCTCAAAAATGGGATGGTCTATAGCTATTCTTTTTCTCACTTTTATGGAAAATTTAAGATACCAATTTAGATTTGCATCCAAGAAATATTATTTATTTTATACTATTCTCCTGAATAATGTAACCTACCTAAAGAAACAAACAAACAAAAAAGCCTAGAAACTCTTTTGAGAAGAGCTTCTAGTATAAATTTTTTTCTTAATGTAGAGGTAAACAGAAATATATTTACATACTCACACATTATTGTGTCTCTTGTCCATTTTGGCTTTGAGAGCTAGAAAACTACTAAATCTTAATATTTTAAGCTACACTGATCTTCAGCCTATTTAAACTATCTGCTTTGTTTCATGTTTAACTTATTCAATTATATTTAATAAATATTTTTCTCATACTTATATGGCTGATAATTATTCTTGTCATTGGAGATACAATGGTAAACAAAACAGACTATATCCTACTCTGTGGAGCTTATATTCTAGTGGAACTGGGAGGAGAATTTTAAAATGCATTTTTAATGTGTCAAATAATAATATGTGCTCAGAAGAAATAATGGAGGATAAGGACACAGACTTTTGGCTAATAGAGACAGAGTGATTAGGAATGTCCTCTTTAAAATGATGATATTTAAGCAGAAGCCTGGAACAATTTTTAAGTACTCTTACAAACATCTGAGTAATTGGATTCCAAGAAGAGTGAAGACAAGATGCAAACCTGAGGGGAGAAATGTTTGATGTTTTCTAGAAACAGCTGAATCAGGGTGATGGAGCGGAATGAGCAAAGAGAACAGTGGGGAAAGAAATGGAATTGGGGCTCTAGCAATACAAGACTCTGCAGTGTATGTTATTATTTTTGCATTTACTTTTTAGGGAGATGATAAGACAGATTTGGTTTCCGCAGGGACTGGCTTTTGAGAAATATTAGAACAAGAAATAGCAGTTTGGAAGCTATTCAAAATGAGAGATGATGATGTCTTGGGAGATATGATGTCTTCACAACATTGTCTGTTATAAAAATGATTGGACTCCAGATGCTTTTAAACAATGGAATCAACAGTATTTGCTGTTGGACTGGCTCTGGGTTGTGAAAAAATGTTGATACATGCATGTTGCCTGGAAAAACTAGAAATGTCATTTACTGAAATGTAAATGAAAATGTTTGTCAGAGAAAAGCAGGATTTTGAACATTTTTCTGTTTTCAATATGGCATACATGAGATGTCTCTTAGGCTATTTATCCACATGGGATATAAGTAGGTAATCGGGTATAGGAATGTGCTGTTTGTGTATAGTGAAGAGCTGTAGCTGTAAATTGAGATATTTTCCCCATGCACAGGCTGCATTTAAAATATAAGAATTCCTGAATTTGTTGCTCACTATTCCACTTTCTTCAGGCCTTTGCTCAAATAACACCCACACTTCAGGATCTTCCATGTCATCTTTATTTTAAATTACAAAATTCCTCTTAGAACTGATTTATTTTTCTCCATAATATGTACTGCTTTCTACTAACTATATGGGCTTCCCACCTTGCACTAGTGGTAAAGAAACTGCCTACCAATGCAGGAGATGTAAGAGATGCGGGTTTGATCCAGGAAGATCCCCTGGAGGAGGGTGAGGCAACCCACTCCAGGATTCTTGCCAGGAAAATCCCATGGGTGGAGGCTACAGTCCATAGAGTCACAAAAAGAGTCGGACATGAATGAAGTGATTTAGCATGCACTACACTATATAACTTGCTATATATTACAGGTCTCTCTACCCAATAGAATGTGCACACCAGGAGGCAGGCTACATGTTCATTTTGTTCATTCATATTTCTCTACCTGTTGGAGGAGGCCATCAAAAATATGTGATCAGCAGTTGACCTGAGCTGGACCTGGGCAACTGGAGGCTCCCCATCCTCTCCCAGTCCTTGGAACATGCTTTCACCTTGCCTTCCCTGCTCCCAAAAGCTACTCTAAGCTTGCAACATTGAAATAGAAATGTAGTGAAGAAGCTATCTGGAATGGTATGTGAACATAGTTAAACCCTTTAAATAAACATTTATGGTTCTGGTAAGCAGATGAGGAAATCTATTTGTCTTGTGGCCACTCAAGACAAAACTTGTGAGTAAATTCTCTTGCCTTATAAAATTGCCCCCTGCCAATCTGCAGTGGTCTATCTTTTTCTTAGGTTTTCCCCTGCCCTCTACATAAAGAGGTCAGTTCAAATAAATACTCAGAAAAATCCAAAAAGTTTTTGAGGCAACATTGCCATTCATCTTATTGCCTGGTACAGAACAGGTGCTAAATATTTGATGATTAAAAGAAAAGCCACAAGACAGGATCATGTTATTTAGAGAGTGATTTTATGTGGTGAAAGCAAGTTTTTTAACTAATACAAGGGAAAAGAGGCAGCATCTAGGGATTCAAAAGAATCCTAGAAAAAATCCTTGGGAGACAATGCAAAGTGATAAAAGAGAACAAGAAGAGATGAACTCTCAGAGGCCAAAAGTTTAAAATGCTATAGAGATTGTGATTTACTCAGTTAAACCCTGCAGATTGGTTTGAAAACTGAAGAATGAGAACTGAAAATTTGATTTGTAAGGAGACGAGGGAAGACAGGGCAAGGATTTCAGATAAAATTAGTTAGAGTTTCTATATAGAAAGGAACATACAAATAAGATGCTTGCTCCTTGGAAGGAAAGTTATGACCAACCTAGACAGCATATTAAAAAGCAGAGACATTACTTTGCCAACAAAGGTCTGTCTAGTCAAGGCTATGGTTTTTCCAGTGGTCATGTATGGATGTGAGAGTTGGACTATAAAGAAAGCTGAGTGCAGAAGAATTGATGCTTTTGAACGGTGGTGTTGGAGAAGACTCTTGAGAGTCCCTTGGACTGCAAGGAGATCCAACCAGTCCATCCTAAAGGAGATCAGTCTTGGGTGTTCATTGGAAGGACTGATGTGGAAGCTGAAACTCCAATACTTTGGCCACCTGATGTGAAAGCTGACTCATTTTAAAAGACCCTGATGCTGGGAAAGATTGAGGGCAGGAGGAGAAGGGGGGTGACAGAGGATGGGATTGTTGAATGGCATCACTGACTCAATGGACATGGGTTTGGGTGGACCCAGGAGTTGGTGATGGATAGGGAGGCCTGGTGTGCTGAGGTTCACGGGGTCGCAAAGAGTAGGAGAGGACTGAGTGACTGAACTGAATTGAACTGAACTGATACCAATAAGGGATAGCTAGATGGAATAAGACATGGGGTAAAGAGAGATTATTTTTCAATGTAAGTGATATCAGAACATTTATGTGTCTGTGTGTGTATGTGTGCACTCGGTTTCTTAGTCACGTCCGACTCTTTGCAACCTCATGGACTGTAGCCCACCAGGCTCCTTTGTTCATGGAATTTTAAGCTAATATTAATGATAATGTAAGAAGAATTTAAAATGATAATACAGAAAACAAAGAAGTAAGTGGTGGAACAGTATTGTTGACCAGAAAAATGAAACGGGAATTAGTGTACATTTGGAGGCTCTGTCCTTCAGTGGGAGGTCGGTCTTGCACTATGAGTGCAGAGAAGTATGAATGTATGGACAGAGAAGCAGGTTTATTAACAGATGTGGAACTTCTCTTACCACTGGTTATATTTTCTTATTGGCATTTGAGGAAAATTCAATAGCTGAGAGAGGGCAGTGTGGGGTAAAAGTGTTAAGAAAAAACAGAAGGTTCCAGACACTCAGATGATTAAATATAGAAGTGTAGAGAGTGAATAGCAGAGTGTATGGATTATCTTTTCCAAACGAAGTCTCTCTCTGTACATATTGGACAGAAGAGGAATGATTTTATGTTGTTGTTGTTGAGTCACTAAGTTGCATCTGACTCTTTGCTACCCCATGGACTGCAGTACACCAGGCTTCCCTGTCCTTTACATCTCCTGAAGTTTGCTGAAACTCATGTTTATTGAGTTGGTGATGCCATCCAAACATCTCATCCTCTGTGACTTCTACTCCTTTTGCCTTCCATCTTTCCTAACATCAGAGTCTTTTCCAATGGGTCAGATCTTCGCATCAGGTGGCCAACATATTGGAGTTCAGCTTCAGCATCACTCCTTCCAATGACTATTCAGGGTTGATTTCCTTTAGTACTGAATGGTTTGATCTCCTTGCTATTCAAAGAACTCTCAAGAGTCTTCTCCAGCACCACAGTTCAAAGGCATCAATTCAAAAAAAAAAAAAAATTCAAAAAAAAAAAAAACACAAAGGCATCAATTCTTCAGTGCACAGTGGTGAAGAATTATGATTTCATCACACATAATAATTTTCTAACTTATATTATTAAGAAATCAATTTTATCCATAGTTTGATATATATGAATATGTATTCATATATATCAAATACATATATAGTTATATATATATATTCACCTTTGCAAATATATATATATATATTATCTTTACATAAGTATTTAAGCCTCAAAAGTTTTAATTTTTGGTATCTTATCTAGTTTAACTGCTTTTAATATTAACAGGCATAATAATGACTTATTAATAAGTTAATAAATATAATACTTTGTTGTATTAACTTGAATAGATTTAAAATAATATTAACAGAAACATATTTGTGTATTGTAAGATTTTAAATTGTATTATATCAATTAGGAGTTAAATAATAAGCACATTAATATTCATGCCTTAGCAGATGACCTATATGATATTTAGAACCAAAGTTTAGGGTGTGTTTAAAATTATCCTTCATATTTATTAATATTTACAGACAAAGAAAAGTCAAGATAAATAATTCTAAAATTAAGAGAAAGTCAATGACTATTCTATGGCAAATATCATTTTTTCCTATTTTAAGTTATTGGTATAATGTACATTTTATAGTAATTATTCATTTCTATAATTTTTTCAGTGCCTTCTATATGTACAATGCACTAAAATATAAATTATATAATGTCATAACAAAAACTCATTACTCTGAAGACAAGCCAGAAAACAAAGCTACTAAAACACTTACTAGGAGATTGAAAGTTTCAAGATGTCATGGATACCTGGAAGAAAATTCTTGATTTTAACTACTTTTTTCCATTTAATCTCATTGTAAATGAGAAGTATATGATAAATTGAAAGTTTGTATCTTTATATCTTTAAATTTCATCTCTCTTAAGTCATATAGTTTGGGACTTTTCACTTATAACAAAAATACTTCTTAATTTTAAGTAGTTATACAAGGTTGCTGTGCTGTGCCATGCTTAGTTGCTTAGTCCTACTCTTTATGACCTCATCCACTGAAGCACAGGAGGCTCAGCTGTCCTCCACTACCTCCTGGAGTTTGTGTATATCCACATCCATTGAGTTGGTGTTGCTATCTAACTATCTCATCCTCTGCCACTCCCTTCTTTTGCATTTGATCTTTCTTAGCATCAGGGTCTTTTCCAAAGAGTCAGCTCTTCATATTAGGTGGCCAAGGTTCTGGAGCTTCAACTTTAACATTAGTCCTTCTGATGAATATTCAGGGTTGATTTCCTTAAGGATTGACTGGTTGGATGTCCTGGCAGAGGGATTCTCAAGAGATTTCTCCAGCACCACAGTTCAAAACATCAGTTCTTCAGCACTTGGCCTTCTTTATGGCCCAAGTCTCATACCCATACATGACTACCGAAAAAAACAAACAAACATAGTTTTGACTACATGGACCTTTGTTGGTAAAGTAATGTCTCTGCTTTTCAATATGCTGTCTAGGCTTGTCACTGCTTTCCTTTCAAGGAGCAAGTGCCTTTTAATTTCACGGTTGCAGTCACCGTCCACAGTGATTTTGGAGACCAAGAAAATAAAATCTGTTAGTGGCTCTACTTTTTCTCCTTTTATTTGCCATAATGTGATGGGATCAGATGCCATGATCTTTGTTTTTTTTTTTTAATTAATTTGTTTTTTAATTGATGGAAAATTGCTTTACAATGTTGTGTTGGTTTCTGATGTACAACAACATGAATCAGTCATAATTATATATATATATATATTTTGCTCCTTCCTTTTTTTTTTTCAAGTATTTTTTTAATTTCTGCATTAATGTTGCATGCATTGCCCTTTATTTATTTTTTTTTTTGCTTTTTAAAAAAAATTTATTTTATTTTTAAACTTTACAAATTGTATTAGTTTTGCCAAATATCAAAATGAATCCACCACAGGTATACATGTGTTCCCCATCCTGAACCCTCCTCCCTCCTCCCTCCCCATACCATCCCTCTGGGTTATCCCAGTGCACTAGCCCCAAGCATCCAGTATAGTGCATCAAACCTGGACTGGCAACTCGTTTCATACATGATATTATACATGTTTCAATGCCATTCTCCCAAATCATCCCACCCTCTCCCTCTGCAACAGAGGCCATAAGACTGTTCTATACATCTGTGTCTCTTTTGCTGTCTCGTACACTGGGTTATTGTTACCATCTTTCTAAATTCCATATATATGCGTTAGTATACTGTATTGGTGTTTTTCTTTCTGGCTTACTTCACTCTGTATAATAGGCTCCAGTTTCATCCACCTCATTAGAACTGATTCAAATGTATTCTTTTTAATGGCTGAGTAATACTCCATTGTGTATATGTACCACAGCTTTCTTATCCATTCATCTGCTGATGGACATCTAGGTTGCTTCCATGTCCTGGCTGTTATAAACAGTACTGTGATGAACATTGGGGTACATGTGTCTCTTTCCCTTCTGGTTTCCTCAGTGTGTATGCAAGGTGAAAAGGCAGCCTTCAGAATGGGAGAAAATAATAGCAAATGAAGCAGCTGACAAACAACTAATCTCAAAAATATACAAGCAACTCCTACAGCTCAACTCCAGAAAAATAAATGACCCAATCAAAAAATGAGCCAAAGAACTAAATAGACATTTCTCCAAAGAAGACATACAGATGGCTAACAAACACATGAAAAGATGCTCAACATCACTCATTTTCAGAGAAATGCAAATCAAAACCACAATAAGGTACCATTTCACACCAGTCATAATGGCTGCGATCCAAAAGTCTACAAGCGATCTCTGTTTTTTGAATGTTAAATTTCAAGTCAGCTTTTTCACTCTCCTCTTTCACACTCATCAAGAGACTCTTTAATTCCTCTTCAATTTCTTCACTGTGATAGTCATAAGAGTGCTATCATACATAGTCTCTTATATAACTGTGCTAAAAATTATCCAACTTAAAACATTATTTTTACAAAGATATTATTTAATATACAGTTCAATGTGTCTTCTGTTATCTCAGATCTATCTTTTATAGCATTATACACATTTCTACCTTATCCTGCATCCAATCGAGAAGTAAATATTAATTATTGTTCAGGTTTCTTTAGTCTTTCTTCATCTGGAATGGTTACTGAATCATTATTTTATAATGTAATTTTGAGAAAGTTAGTTCACATGTCTTGTCTATTTTTATTTGATATTTCTTTATGATTAAAGTGAAATTTTATTTTTGGAAGGAATATTGTAGAATTAAGACAGCCCTCTACGTGTATCATATTAGGAGATACAAGACACCAGTTTATCATATATTGTTGGAAACATTACCGCTTTCCTTCTTTGGTTTGTGATTATTTGGTAGATAAGTCAAAACTATGTAAGTATCCTGTTTTATTGTCCATTGAATTTTCTTACCAGAAAATATTTTTTTAATATGATAGTAAAATAGTTTTTGTGATTTTTTTATTCCTTATTAGTTGATATTACTCTAAAGAATTACCATTCTTCACTATTTGTGTGATTGCATAGACAAGAGACGAGATACAAAAAAATTCCTGAATTTTATATCTTTCTAATATCTGATATTTCTTAGTTAATCTGTGGTCAGTACATTCTACCAGGAGGCAGACACTTCAGAGTTTGAGTATGACTAAACTTGACTAGATCTTCTTTACTAATATAATCAAAGAAATATTCTGGCCCCACATACAATCTAACCAAATACTAATATTAACTCTACTTATTAATATAAAAGTGTATATTTTACCTATTGTTTTATACTGTCAAGCATAATTTTTATATTGACATTTATTTGTTCACTCATTAAATTTTATTCACCACCTGTCATACTACACTAAGTATTGTGGTATATTCTTTTAAAAAAAGATCCAAAAGTCTACAAGCAATAAATGCTGGAGAGGGTGTGGAGAAAAGGGAACCCTCTTACACTGCTGGTGGGAATACAAACTAGTACAGCCACTATGGAGAACAGTGTGGAGATTCCTTAAAAAACTGGAAATAGAACTGCCATATGACCCAGCAATCCCACTGCTGGGCATACACACCGAGGAAACCAGAATTGAAAGAGACATGTGTACCACAATGTTCATCGCAGCACTGTTTATTATAGCCAGGACATGGAAGCAACCTAGATGTCCATCAGCAGATGAATGGATAAGAAAGCAGTGGTACATATACACAATGGAGTATTACTCAGCCATTAAAAAGAATACATTTGAATCAGTTCTAATGAGGTGCATGAAACTGGAGCCTATTATACAGAGTGAAGTAAGCCAGAAAGAAAAACACCAATACAGTATACTAACACATATATATGGAATTTAGAAAGATGGTAATGACAACCCTGTATGCGAGACAGCAAAAGAGACACAGATGTATAGAACAGTCTTTTGGACTCTGTGGGAGAGGGAGGGGTGGGGATGATTTGGGAGAATGGCATTAAAACATGTATAATATCATATAAGAAACGAATCGCCAGTCCAGGTTTGATGCAGGATACAGGAAACTTTGGGGCTGGTGTGCTGGGATGACCCAGAGGGATGGTAGGAGGGATGGGGAGGGAGGTGGGAGGGGAGTTCAGGATGGGGAACACATGTACACCCGTGGCAGATCCATGTTGATGTATGGCAAAACCAATACAAAATTGTAAAGTAAAAAAAAAAATAATAATAAATAAATAAATTTTAAAAAAATAATAAAAAAAATAAAAACAGATTATTTAAGATAAATACTGATATTTAAAGAAAGTGTAATTCCTTTAGAAAAACTGCATAATGCTATGCTGTATTCAGTCACTCAGTCATGTACAAGCTGTGATCCTTTGGACTGTAGCCCACAACGCTACTCTGTCCGTGGAATTTTTCAGGCAAGAATTTTTCAGGGAGTGCGTTGCATGCGCTCCTCCAGAGGATTTTCCTTACCCAAGGTTCAAACCCCCATCTCCTGTGTCTCCTGCACTACAGAAAATTCTTTACCATTGAGCCATTGGGAAAACTCACCCCAAACTGCATAATATACCACATCAAAAGACAAATAATATGACTTTGAGTATGGTGCACTTTAATGTCCTTGCAGAGTAAACAGAAGGATTCTGTGATGTCTTATTTCAGTCCTTACGAAAATTGTGCAACTCTGGGTATCACTATGGCACAAGTACTTCCAGAATGTTTAGGATGTAGAAATGGCAGGAAAATTGATTCACAGGGAAAAGTTAGAGTGAATGAGAGTCAGAAAAGCATAAGCACATGCATTTGTAGAAGGACAAGTATGTCTGTTATTTGATTAAGGACAAGTTCCCCAAAGAGCATCACCAATTGCTGTGTCATCTCTCTCTCTTTCTCTCTCTCACACACACACACATTCATGCATGCTCATTTGCAAGCACAAATATACTCACACACAGAAGATATTGTGTGTTTGCCATTGAAAAATAAGCAGCTATTATTTTGCAATCCACAATTGCAAAGCACAATTATACTTTGATACTGTATACATATATAGGTGTTGTATGATTTTAATTCTGTGACAATAAATAATAGATCCTTATGTATGCATTTAGTTCTGGATGTGTGTATATGCAGCCATAAAAGGTGATGCTGGAAAGTTATTAAGAACTTATAGCGATTTGTGATTAGTTATGCCACTTTTTTACTTTATCACTTGGTGAAGTTACTTAAACTCTCTGTGCCTCAGTTTCTGCATCTGTAATAAAAACTATCTTAACCCTGTATGCGAGACAGCAAAAGAGACACAGATGTATAGAACAGTGTTTTGGACTCTGTGGGAGATGGGGGGAGATGATTTGGGAGAATGGCATTGAAATATGTATAATATCATATAAGAAACGAATTGCCAGTCCAGGTTTGAAGCAGGATACAGGATGCTTGGGGCTGGTGCACTGGGATGACCTAGAGGGATAGTATGGGGAGGGAGGTGGTAGGGGTGTTCAGGATTGGGAACACATATACACGTGACGGATTCATGTTGATGTATGGCAAAACCAATACAATATTGTAAAGTAATTAGCCTCTAATTAAAATAAATAAATTTTAAAAATAAAATAAAATAAAAATCCAAATAACAAAACCCTATCTTATACAGTTATGTGGATAAACACTGAGTACATTGCATGAATCATGATAAGCCTCACATAATCACTGACTATTACTCTGTAAATACCAATTATTTCACTAAAGATATAACTTCTGCTGTTTTCTAAGTAGATTAAATTATGCAAACCTTGTGGCATAAAATGTTCAAAAATGAAAACATTACAACTCCAGATAATCCTAAAACAAGATGATATTTCAAATAGTGCTAGTCAACATCTTTCTATCCAGATGAAAATGTACCTCAACCATCTCAGTTCATATTACTTAAATTATTTGAAATGTGCAGGAGAAACCTAAATAATAGCAATATTATTAATTTTTAAATTATGAGGATGAAGAGTTAATATCCTCATCCTGTTGGTACTGTCTTACTCTTATCTCTCTGATGTTTTTAAGGTTTTTTGGAAAATCTATGAAACAAAAAATGTACTGGCCTCAATTTCCCAAGCCCAATGAAAAAATGAAGCTGTACATAATAAAAAATGAACACACTAAGTTCTCATTTCTCAAATGAAACTTTTATTTTTTGTTTGACTATGATTTCCTCACAGTTTACCAAAGCAAAGATAAAACTGCCAAGAAAGTGTATGAGTTTGTTGCTAAATATATAGATCCCAAAATATTCAGATTTTTCTTTTTCAAGTTTTTCTTTCAAAGTTGAGAGAGGAACTCTATAGTCCATTCTATTTATGACAAGAAATCCCTGAAAGAGGAGAAACAGTCATGGCCTGAGCTCCCAAAATAAAGGACAGCACTTGCCAGAATACATCAGAGGACAACTGCAATTATGTGGCCAGCTTTAGCAAGGGCAGGCCTGAATGTCTGGAAACTCTCCAGGGTGGAATCAGAGAACACAGAAGAGGGCATAGCCAACTGCTCTAATGAAAACACAGTGTGCAATCAAGAAAAAATGAAGCATATAGAGCTGAGTTAAATACTGGATTGAATGGTTTGTGAGGACTTTGTAATTTCTATAAATGGTTCAAAGAAAACATCTTGATTTAAAAACCAATAAAACAATTAATTAAAAAAAAAAGAAAACATCTTGGTAAATATTCAACTCAAAATTCAAAAAAGACAAGATAAATAGAAATATATAGTCTGCTCAAAACTGAATATAAATTAATGTCTGTCACCCCCTTTTTACTTTTCTTTTCCTGTGGATATTTTAATTTTACAAGTCACTTGAACCTTGTACACACAAGATGAGAGTGTTTTCCTCAATTAAAAAAAAAAAATGGTCATATCTCAGTCCAATTGATTTGTTTTCAGGAAACCATTTAATTTCACCATAGTCAGTGAAATACAGTACAGAGACTCCCACTCCAGTTTAATTTATTAATGTATTGAATTATACAGTTCATTTTTACTAACATTACTATCATGGTACAGTAACTTTGTGAGGGAAGAGCAACTATATAGGTCTTATTTCTACTTTTTTTATTATGATTGGCTTTAAATAGGAAAAAATTTAAATATTACCTAGATATCACAGTTAGAAGGACCATTAGATATCACGCTAAGAAAGTGTTCATGAATGATACAACTAGTAGTAAGAGAGGTTTCTCAGTTTATCCAGTATCATACAGCACACGCTGTCAGAGTAGACCAAGTCTGCATTTCTGAACTTAACTCCAGAGTTCTTTCCCCTACATTTCAGCTATAGTATTTTGTAATAGAACAACTATTACTTATCTATAATCTGAACAGATTTATTTATTCATCATTATTTCTAATTTACCAACTATCCTAATTTGTCAAAAATGTAAAACAAACTTTGCCATGGTAAGAACACATTTCCTCCCTTTAATCCTTTTCTCTATTACAAGTAATTTATTTCATGTAACCCAAATAAATAATAAATATATGTGATTTTTCAATTATTATGTATTAGTTCAAATGTTAACATAAGTGGTTTTAACCACTTAGTTTCATCACTTTAAGAAGCTTGTGTAACAAATATAAAACATTCTCTTGGGAAAACTCATATTCTCTGGAGACTCAGAAAACAATTTATTTTCGTATTGCTAAGATTTTTCTATCTGCCTTTAGCCTGCTGACTCAGAGCCCACTTCATAGTTTATTGGTATCACTAAAATTGAGAAAAGTGGAGAAAAATAAGACTATATAAACTTTATAGGGGAAAAGGATAATAAATATACTTTTGAATATTTTAGGGAGCCAATAGCACTAGGTTAGAAATTTATACAGCCATCAGTGTAGTAATGATAAGTAAATTTCATTTTCCAATGATTGTAATCATCTAGATTTAGAAGAGTAGAGAAGAGGAATAATCTGAATGTTTAATTAGGGTGATGGGGTAACAAAAATTAAAGATCTAATTTTTGGGAGGCATAAATCTAATTTTGGAGACCAACACTGAGAAAATATGTTGTATGTGTCTATTGAATGTCCTCCAGATTTTTCAGAAACTTCTCTATTTAATTTATATATAGTGTCTTGTATTTCATAAGTCTTGTGAAATCCATAATGATTTCAAAATGGGACAGATAATGGAAAGCTTGATATTACATGACTATTTAACAAGGAACTTCTTGAATCAATACTATTTGCACTAAAAAAGTGTTATTTTCTAGACACATATTACTTGCTTATATATGTTCCTAGGTACAATAATAGCATGCCTTAATGCTTAATATTCTGCTTCCATCTTAACTTCCTAAACTCTAATTCTTTGCACCTAATATACAAGATTTTCTCATGAACATTGACCAAAAATATCCAAGACATGTGGGTTTGTCTTTGTCTTCTTATTTATTTCTCTTTGACCCACTTAACTCTGGGTTTAGTGTCTTCAAGCATTTACTCAGGTGACATTTAGTACAGATTAAAACCATAGTTCTTATCATGAAGTCCTTTCCACTATACTTGTGTAAGTCTATTTCTAGGACAAAACTTTCACAGGCACAACTTTACTTTCTTGTATTTGCTTTGCCCAAATCAAAACTCAATAGGCACACTTTATGTTTTGATAAGTTAACTATGAAGACTCTTTATTTTTATTATAAAAATGTAACAATTTAACCCATGGGAAAAATATTGTAATTTGTACTCTTGTCTGAATCCATAGTTTCTGTTTGTTAATAAAATGATTACACTGGGGGAAAAAAAAGGTGACTATCTTATTGTGATATCATTGATTAGAATCTCAAATTAAAGAGAAACAATATTCACATGATGATTTATTCATTCAACAAACAGTGTTGAATACTTATTACATGCCAGTAATTATACTATGCCTTGAAGGTAGAGTGATGGACAAAATTAGATCTAATCTTTGCCTCTTGAATTTTATGATCGGGTGGCTAAATGTCACAAACATGTATGAAAGTGAAAAAAAGTGAAAGTGAAGTCGCTCAGTCGTGTCCGATTCTTTGCGACCCCATGGACTGTAGCCAACCAGGCTCCTCTGTCCATGGATTTTCCAGGCAGGGGTACTGGAGTGGGTTGCCATTTCCTTCTCCAAGGGATCTTCCCAACCCAGGGATTGAACCCAGGCCTCCCGCATTGTAGGCAGACGCTTTACTGTCTGAGCCATCAGGCAAGTTGTACATGTATGTATGATTACAATTTCCATACTTAATAAAGTATCAGCGAAAAATACATACAGTCAAATAAACTATTCTCCAAAAAAATAGCCAAGAACAATTTTTCCTATGATGGGAATAATGTCCTTTCTTCTTGTATTTTTGCCTTTGATTTAGAGTAAAAGTGCATCAATTCTGGAAATTCCTAATATTATAATCTTATGAGAATATTCATTGTTAACATGCAGATATTAAAATTTAGAAAATCCACTGCTGCTGCTGCTGCTAAGTCGCTTCAGTCGTGTCCGACTCTGTGCTACCCTATAGACGGCAGCCCACCAGGCTCCCCTGTCCCTGGGATTCTCCAGGCAAGAATGCTGGAGTGGGTTGCCATTTCCTTCTCCAATGCATGAAAGTGAAGTCGCTCAGTCGTGTCCGACTCTTAGTGATCCCATGGACTGCAGCCCACCAGGCCCCTCCGTCCATGGGATTTTCCACTATGATTTATTAAATCCACAATGCAATTGTGGAAACACATGGAGTGCATGCTTGTGTGCTCAGTCACTCAGTCGTGTTTACTTTTTCCGACCCTGTGGATTGTAGCCTGCCGGGCTCCTCTGTCCATGGGATTCTCCAGGCAAGAATACTGGAGTGGGCTGCCATTTTCTCCTCAAAGGTTCTTCCCGACCCAGGAATTGAATCCGTATCTCCTGCAGCTCCTGGCATTGTCAAGTGGATTATTTACCATTGAGCCACCATGGAAGCTCCAATACATGGAGTATCTATCATAAAACCTGAATAAGAGACAGAAGATTCAGAATATCCCTTGCAATACTGAAAAAGAAAAACAAAGTTAGATGGCTGAGATTACCAGACATCAAGTCTTATTATGAAGTTACTATAAGAAGAACAATGTGGTTTTGGCAAAAAGAATAGACAGATTAATGGAACAGAACAGATAGTCTAGAAATAGATCCACATAAATATAATCAAGCAAGTATAGACAGGCCATTGGAGAAAGGATAGTCTTTCTATCAAATGGTACCGAAGCAGCTAGATACCCACATGCAAAAAGAACATTTATTTATAGACCTTACACCTTTCACATAAATTAACTCAAAATGGATCATGGACATACATGTAATATACAAAATTATACAATTTATAGAAAATAACATCAGAAAAGCACAATCCATGAATGATGAAAAGATAAATTGGAATTCATTAAATTTTAAAACTTTTGCTTTACAAAAAATACTCTTTAGAGAATTAGAAGACAAACCAAACAGTAAGAAAGTATTTGGAAAACACATATATGATAAAGGACTTATCTCCAAGATATAAAAGGAACTCTCTAAACTCTACAGTAGGGAATAAGAAAGCAATTACAAAATGGACAAGAGATCTGGGCAGGTACTTCAGCAGAGATGTACAGATGGAAAATAAGCATAGGAAAAGATACTCTACGTCATTTGTCATTAGAGAATTGCACATTTAAACATGAGATACTACATCACACTTATTAGGATGGCCAAATTCCAGAACAGTTATAACACCAAACCTGTGGAGGATGCAGAGCAACCGGAACTTTCATTCATTGCTGGTGGGAATGCAAAGTGGTACACTTTGAAAGGCAGTCTGACTATTACAAAGCCAAACAAAGACCTACTATTCAATTAAGCAATCACACTCTTAGTTCTTTACTGAAAGAAATTTAAAATTATACTCCAGAGGAATGGTACGGGAAGGGAGGTGGGAGGGGGGTTCAGGATGGGGAACACATGTATACCCGTGGCGGATTCATGTTGATGTATGGCAAAACCAATACAATATTGTAAAGTAATTAACCTCCAATTAAAATAAATAAAAAAAAGGATACTCACACATAAACCTAAAATACAAATGTTCAAAGTAACAACAAAGATGTCCTTCAATAGATTAATGAATAAGTAAACTACGGTACAAGATATAATGAGGTATTATTCAATCATTTTTTAAAAAGCTCTAGTTTTAAATGTGTATTGTTAATTAAAAAAAGTCTGTCCGGAAAAACTATATACTGTATGATTTTAACTAATGATATTCTGGAAAAGATAAAACTGTGAAGACAGTAAAACAGATTAGTGGTTGCCAGGAATTTAGGAGGAGTAAAGAGTGGAATGGATATGTAAAGCATAGGACATTCTCAGGTCAGTGAAAGTATTTTGTATGATGTTATTATGGTGGACTCATGAATTTATTTGTTTGTCAAAACTCACAGAACTATAAAACACAAAGTCTAATTCCTAAAATAAAATATTGTCTTTAATTCATAAATATTTATCAATATTGGTTCATTAATTGTAACAGAATTTCACACTAATTCAAGATATTAATAATAAGGTATATAGTATATAAGGAGGGAATGGAATTGTTTACTCAATTTTGTATGAAATAAAACTGCTCTATAAAATAGCTCTATTTATTATTTAAAGTGATCTCTTAAGAAGTAGCACTTCAAATGGAAAATAAATTTAAATGATATGCCTTCTGTCAAAAAGAAATGAAAAATATGAGGGTAAAGAACAATGATACAATAAGGCCTCCCTTCACTTTTTACTATAAGTATGTTCAACTGGAATAAAGATTTCTGTTTTACATGCATCATTTTATAATAGTTTTCCACTAAAAAGATTTTCAAACTATTATCTATTTTAAAGTGGTATCCCAGGTCTAGTATTAAACCAGTAGTAATTAATGTTAATTTCATTATGATCTATTTAGCAATAATTTAAAAAAAAACCTTAGCAAATAGAAAATATTTTATTTTTAAAGCTACTTCAAAATACTAATGAAATAATAGCCTAATATACGAAATGATTTTTTTTTCTTTGAAAACTTTTAATATAGGTGACTCACATAGACAAAACCCTGCAATTTACTCCCTTATAAATAATGCCATTTACACCCATTTTTTCTTTCTTCAACTTTTTTTTTTTTTTGCATGTGTGGGTATGTTTTAGTTGATACTTTTTATTTGAGAATAACTTCAGGAAAACATTGAGAATAATTGTTTTGTGTGTATTTTTTTACCTAGTTCCCCTAATTTCAACATCTTTCATAATATTTACCAAAACTCAGATATTGATATTGGTACTACACAATTAGTTAAATTTCAGATTCTAGTCTCATTTATTTTCTCTTAAAAAACAATCAATATACTACATTACATTTTCTATTTGTGTCTTTATATAGTATCTCTTGATCTATAACTTTATCTCAATTGTTTCCTTGTTTTTCATATTTTTAACGGTTTGAGACTATTAGGTATTTTTGTAGAATGTCCCTCAATTTGTGTTTGTTTGCTGTTTTCTCAGGGTTAGACTTATGTAATGAACTTTGGGAAGAATACCACAGAGCTGATGTGCCCTCATCTCATGATATCTGTCAGTATGTAATATCAACATGACTCTTCATGGTGATATTAGACTTGATCTCCAGGTTAAAATATGTCTCCCTGCCAGTTTCTTTACTCACTGTAAAGCTTCTATTTTCGCTTCCATTTTTTGTGTTACTTAAGTGAGACTTACACTCATGCGGAGATTAGCTGCATATACAATTTGGAATTCTTATGTAGGAAAATTTCATCTCTTGTCCTCGTTTATTTATTTATCACTTATTCCGTCACTTACTTATAGCAGTATGGACTCATAGATATTTACAAAGTTCTTTGAGTCAGAATATATTATCATCAGTATTTATGTTTTTGAATTATTTCAGTGTTGGCAATGGGAGCTCTTTCAGTTTGGCACCTGTGTCCTTTGACTATTCCTTTTTTTTGTTTTTAATAGAAGCTATCTCTGAAGATTATATTATATAGGTTGCAGAGTTATATTACTTTTGTATAATGCACTAATAGTTCACCTCACCATGTAATTAATTTACATCCTTCTGACTACACCTTCAATATACACTTATTGATCAATTATTTATTAGTTGATTTTTCAATACATGTGTATGGGGCCCTACTGTGTGCTAGACACTCCTCTGAGCACTGTGGGTAGCTTAGGGAAAGGCATCAGAGATATGACAAAATGCTGATGACGGAGAGTATTGTAGACCTCTTCAGAAAACTTTGGCTTTTTAATTATATATGAATAAAATATGAATCCTCAAGGAGTGTGTTGAGAAGTTAATCACATTGCTTGTTTTAATATAAAGACCGATCATTTCAGCAGCTGCATTAAAGACTATAGACTGACCAGTGTTCATGCAGGGAGACCAATTTGGAAAAGCAGTACAGGTGAAATGATACTCTGAAATTAGCTGTGGGATGGTGGTAAGACTGTTCTGGATGATTTTTTTTATGATTTTTTAAAATATAAATTTATTTATTTTAATTGGAGGTTAATTACTTTACACTATTGTGTTCTGGATTTTTGATGGATTAGATCTGAGATGTGGGAGAAAGGGAAATGTTAAGGATAATCCCAAGTTTAAAGTGCTGAACAACTACGGTGATAAAACTGACAATGTGTGTGTGTGTATGTGTGTGTGTGTGTGCGCGCAAACATACATGGACAAAATCCCTGACTTCTAGTGTTTAATAATAAATATTGAGTGGAATTGTGGTCTAGAGTATGAAAAACGATTACTGAACAATGTGTATATGAATCTCTGGCACACAATGCATAGGCCAAAATGTTTTAATTGCATTATTTTATTTACAAAATTAAAGATTAGTTCCCTAATATAGATATATAGATTTCCCCCCTACTATTGTAACTATTTTCTTTTTCATGTTTTAATTGAAAATAATATCCTAGAATATTTTCCTGTAACATTTTGTAAAATTCCTTTGAATCAGTAACACTATAATTTGGATTTTTGTTATTCCTTCACCCGCTTTACAGGTCTCAGAGTACTTGGAGTTTTTTACAAACCCCTCTTTCTAGGTTGTTTTTTACTTTTCATTGTTCATTCTGAGCTTATTTGAATTTGCCATAACCTAGTTTTATGATACTTGTGATGTTTAGTACTGATTTTGCATATACATTTAATGATTTCCCTATGATATAATGTCTGTAAAAGTGTTAAAATAAGGTTTTCTTCCTTTTTCTTAAATTATAAAGTTCCTCTCTATATATCCCAATCGCACAGATGACTTGTTGTTTTTCTGTTCTCCACATGTAATGAAGAATTTATCCAAAAAAAAAAGAATTTATCCATTTTCTATCAGATGTATATGTGAGTATTCAAAATATGGCACAAATCTTTATTCTAGGAATTATTTGCCAAAAAATGTGTTTATGTAATAATGTACTAAGTATTAGTACATTACTAACAGCAGTATAAGATATAAGATAGCAGTATGATAATTTTTAGTACATCTACATATAAATGCAAGAATAATACATGTATTTGAAGATTAGTGCATCCAGAATCCAGAGATAATAAAAAATCTTGTCTATTTCTTTCTTGCTTTGGAATTTCAATACTACTGGCCATATTAAGAACCTGAGATAAAAGGAAAAAGCAAGAAATAATTTGAACGCTAGTAATCTACACTGCAGCAATTCACAATAGTGTGTTATATATAGAAAGAGATCAGTCATTGTTTTCAAGGCTGCTAAATAAAACTGAACTCTTGGAATGGCATGCCACTTGACCTTTCCAGGTTTCACCAGCAGTATTTAAGTTGTTCAAAGGGAGCACACTTGCATGTGTCTCCTGTTGACAAGGCAGCTTCTCCTGGTAGTTTGCAGAATGTTCAAAAGGCACAAGTCTCTTGCTTCAGAACGCAGGAGAGAGTTGATTTCTCGAGGAGCTACACGGTCCATACTGAAGGATGACATGAAAAATTTTCATTTTTTGTCGCAATTTATACTCTCAGCAGGCCCTCTAAAATCAACGTCAGCAGTTAAACATTCAAAAACTACTCACTTTGAGATTGAAATACTTGATGCTCAAACCAAAAAGCAGATATGTATTGTGGACAAGGTGAGTTTTATTTATTTATTTGAATTTCTCTTTTCTGCCTCAAAGATTATTGATCAGCTGATTGATGCTGAAAAAGACTATACCAAAATATATTTTTGGGTTTTCATACCAATTTTATGATGTGTAGGGTGGATACTTTAGCATGTACTTTAAAGTATGTTTTGCATACTTTGTTTCTATAAAAGATACCCAATGCATCTTTCATATTCAATTTAAAGGGTAGCTAATAATTATTAGGTTCCGATTTTCTTCCTAATATTGGGGCCATTGTCAGGAGGTGAAATTTCAGTGCTCACCTTCTCAGCCTACATGACATTTGCCTAGGGTTTTCTCTTCAAGCACTTCCTTGCATATTCAAATGTCCATAGTTTTAATAGTGCTTTTAGAAAACAGCAGGCAAAAGGCACTAAATTTATTAAAATAATATGTAACATATGGGATAAAATCTAGCCATTTGAAAATTGTTTAGAATTGATTTAATTGTCTACAGTGTTACAGTGTTTAGGAACTTAAATTACTGTTTAAAACTACAGAGTCTGAGTTCCTAAGAAGAATGTCTTGCTTAATATATCATTCATCTACACTCATATCACTGATGTTTCACTAAGGAAAGATAAGATATATACTTACCAGGTTAGAAAAATAATACACAAATATATATGTGCGTTGTAGATAGATGTGTATGTGCAATCTTCCAATCATTTTTAGTTTTTCTAAAGTTTGATAAAAAACATGAGTACTTCAGTTTATTATGGGAAAGACTGACATTTTAATAAAACATTTATTTATTTTGCTCTAAAGACATGTTGAATAAGTATTTTGCTATTTTTCTAAAATGAAAATTCAATCACTGATTCCATTTATCTATGCTCTAGCTATGTTTCTAGATAAGAGGAAAAGAGAAGAAACTATTTACTTGTTTTTAACTGCCAAGAATATGATATATACCTTCTTATAGTAATTAAACATTGTGACCAGTCCATTAGTTGGAAAATACTTTTATTTACAGGTGGAAATGAAAGAGAGAACTTTTACAAGTTCATGCAGGTCATATGTGGAATGTATGAAATTGAAAACCTTTACTTCAGAACTCTGAATCATATTATTTCTCTATAGTACCACTAGAGTCATGTATAAATTATAAATATGCATTATGTATAATATATTTTTAACTTACAAACTTCAGGCATGTTACAATTTAAGTATTTCGGTAAAATGTGTGATTTTTTTATATTATACTGTAGTAGGATAAATTTTAAAGGTAAAACTACTATCTAGAAGTTGTTGATGTTTGTAGGTTCTCACTACTGAAAATTGAAAACTTACAAGGAAAATATAATAAAATTAAGGTAGAATAAAACAATAAATGGAATAGATATTATATTGGCCAACGATTTCCAAAGAACATGATTCTAAAATGAGATGTTATTGTGTCTTTTCTGATATGTGTCTAAACTTTGACATGAAATTCATTTTAAATGAGAAAATGTTGAGCTCCTAATTATTTCCCTACTACATTTAAATTTCCTATTATTGAGATTTTTAAGACACAGGGCTTGCATTTTTAGGTATTAATTAAACTGCACAAAATTTAAGCATACAGAAAACCAATATTCTTTTCAGATAAAGATTTGTTTTCAGAATCTCACATCTGAACTCTAAGAGACCCAGTAATTGCATCTCCAATGGCAAATCTTTAGGGAAATTCATTAGGCTAGCTACAGGATTAATTTGGGATTCCTCACGGCCTTTACTGCACAATCAACACCATCTGATGTGTAACTTGCTGCATCCAAATCATTGACTTGTCAGAACAATGGGCTTCGTTTTGTCTTGTACTAGTTTTGCAATTTGGTAAATTGTCTCATAATGATGGCAAGACATATAAAAGAAAAAAATCTGGATTAGTTTGCTGCTTTGCTTTATGATTGTAAACATGAAAAAATAGTGTTTGTTGTCTCACACAGTTTTTTCTTGAACAAATTAACAGCTATATTAATAGTAGGTCATGTTAATTGCCTGTCATTATACTTGGCTCTACCTAGTATATGAAAACCGTGTTACTTAAATTTGGTCTCTGTCTTTCAGTAAGTGTAATAAAAGTTATAAAGTAGTAAAAGTTAAAGGTCATATATTTTGGAACAAGTATACTGGGACCAAATACCTACTACATCAGTCATATCTATCAAACACTCAGGAAAACCATTGAAGTGCTTATCACCAGGACTCTTATTTTGAACATAGGTTAATGAAATCTATTTTATAAGCCTATGGTGAAGAGTAAGAATAAGATATGTAACACATTTAGCATAGTGTCTTGAACATAATAGGGAAAAGAAATTTTTTTTAGCTTAATAATCATTTGGAGGGAGAAACTTAATATGCCTACAAATCCAAGAAAAAATAAGTGATGAAACACTTGAAAGTTACCTATTGAGAAGATTTGTTATAATATGTTATATATGAATTTTCAAATATGCATAGGATGTATGTATTTAGTAATATGTGCTGAACTCTAGTAGAAATTTTGTTGCATCTAGCCAATACAACTTTAACTGAGGAATGGGCAAAAAATTTTTGCTCAAGATATTCATAAGACAAAAATATTAAAGGAATTCTTTGGATTAAAGAAAACATATTGAATCACATTCTTTTATTCATACACACAAACACAAACACCCCAGGAAACAAATCCTTCTATTATCCTCTCAAGTTTCTATCTCATTTTTCTCATTACTTTTATCGTGGTCATGATGTCTGTCCACATTTTCCTCTTTCATTCTATTTTAAACCCACTGCGTTCAGGCATTTGCCTCCATCACTTCTCAGAACATGAACTTGCTGAGGTTTGCCAGTGAGGCAGTGATAAATACCTCACTAAATCCAAAGGTCAATTCTCATGCTTCACTTACTCAGTATATGGATACCGTTTGCCACTGTTAAGTACATCATCCTCCATAAAATATGTTTGATACTTGAGTTCCAGGAAAACACACATGCATTTTAAAAAAAAACAATGTTGCTGACTTCTTCCTTTTCTCTTGCTGCTTCTTTATTAACTGACTTATTAGATGTGGACTGTCACCAACTCAGTCATCAGGACTTTTCTCCATGTTTAATCATTTACCTATGGAGTGCTATAGCTTTAAATATCATCTGTCTATTGATGACTCATAAACATGTAATCATAGCTTATCTTTTCCCCTGAAATGCAAATCCAATTATCTTTGTGTCTATCTTCCTATGTATGTATATATGTATGTATGTATCTATGTAGCTATTTATTCATCTGTCTCTCTATACAGCTATTTGGATCTTTACTAGGCATCTCAAACTGAAGTATCTAAAACTGAGCATTTGGTCTTCCCTGAAAATTTTTCCACAGAGTTTTCTAAATCAACAAGTAGCAACTACACACTTCAAATAGGTCAAGCCAAACACTTGGAGGCATCATGACTGGTCTCTTCATCTCACAGCCCACATACAATCCATCCTCTTCATGATACTTTCAAATATATCCAGACTGACAAATTTTCACCGCCTCTCCCACCAGCACTGCTAAATCTTTCCTCTGCTCTGTCCTTAGCACATTCAATATATACTCTACATAGCAACCAAAACTAGACTGTTAAATCATGTCAGAGAACACCATTCCCCACTCATAACTAGTCAGTGTGTTCCTTTGGGTCTTTACTTCCTGTCACTTTTTCCTTGGGGCCTTTCCTGACTACCTACTTAAAACTGCAAAGTCTGCCATTGTTCTTCATTACCCTTCCCTGTTCTACTTCTTTACTAAAACCTATTACTATCTAACATATTGTTTATTTTCCTTTTTTCATTTTGTTTATTATTAGGCTTAACCCTATTATGCTAGCTTCACAAAGTCAAGGATTTGTTTTTTTTTTTTTTTCCTTCACTCCTGTGTCTCTAACACTTAAAACAGTGCTTGGTCCAAAGAAAGCACTTTATTCAATTATTTATTGAATAACTCAATGCCTGTTCAAGAGATATGTGGATTTGATAATGCACTCATGTTTAGCAGTGGTAGTTTTGGGATGGAGGAGTATGATATTTAAAAATACTGCTTTTTTTTACTATTTTCTAAATCTAATTTGGGCTTCTCTTTTAGCTCAGTTGGTAAAGAATCTGCCTGCAATGCAGGAGACCTGGATTCTATCCCTGGGTTGGGAAGATCCCCTGGAGAAGGAAATGGCAACCCACTCCAGTATCCTTGCCTGGAAAATCTCATGGACAGAGGAGCCTGGTGAGCTGCAGTTCATGGGGTTGTAAAGAGTTGGGCACGACTGAGTGAATAACACTTACTTAAATCTAACTACAAATCAAATAAATGTAAATATATTTATAGAAAAACATTTAATTAAATCATTTCATTGAATGCCCAAATTACTCTTGGCTTGCTCCCAAAAAGATATATAGAATTTAACTTTGTATTGTGTATAATTTACTAACAAATAGTCATGTTCTTATTACAGAAGCTAATAAGCCTTTCATAAAAAGGCAATGTGTATGGGAATATTTAATTGGTATAGTTATTTCCCATGAATAATTAAACTGCAGATAATATGAGTATCTTCTTGTTCTTTAGTGGCTAAGTCCTATCCGACTCTTTTTTTTTTTTTTTTATAGCACATGCAACCCCATGTGCTATAGCCCATCAGGCTCCTCTGTCCATGATTTTCCAGATGAAAATACTGGATTGGGTTGGCACTTTCTTCTCCAGGGTATCTTCCTGACTCAGGGATCGAACCTGGGTTTTCTGAACTGGCAGGCGGATTCTTTACCACTGAGCCACCGGAAAAGCCCAGTATGACTATTTGCGTGTGTGTGTGTGTGTGTGTGTGTGTGTGTGTGCGCGCACATGCGCGCACACACACAATAAGTCACTTCAATTGTGTCCAACTCTTTGTGACCCTGTGGACTGTAGCCCTACAGACTCCTTTATCCAAGGGATTTTCGAGAATACTGGAGTGGGTTGCTATGCCCTCCTCCAGGGCATCTTTCCGACCCAAGGATTGAACATGTGTCTTTTATATCTCCTTCACTGGGAGGCAGGCTGTTTACCACTAGCACCACTTAGGAAGCCAAGTATGACAATGAAGACTGATAAAAGTGAGAAGATTTAAAAAATATTGTTAAATATCATTTTAAGTATTTTTGGAACATTAAAAATACATATGAAAAGTACATTTTTTAAAATTAACAATGAGTAATTTCTAGTTGCTAACTATTTCCATCTCACTTCTATTTTTTAAAATGTCAGAAGCTTATCTGGTGACAAGTGAATGATTCAAGAGCATGGAAAGAACTCTAAAAAGCTAAGCTAGTTAACATTTCCAATATCATCACATTCTTTTTTCTTTAATCTTTTCTCCAAGGAACTTGACCTCAAGAGACCTCTATCTTTTATTTTGTATACTCTATGAAAAAATTGTCAAAAACTTTTTAAAGACTTCTTATGAATAGAATCCTCAGTAATTCTCCAATTCTTTTAAAGGCAAAAATACCAGTGTTCACTAGAAAACTGTGGAGAAAATAATAGGCTAGTAAGATTTCACAAAAAATTGAAGCCCATATTTATGGGCTTCCTGGTGGCTCAGGCAGTAAAGATATATATATATATATATATATATATATATATATATATATATACACACACACACACACACATATATACATAAAATAACATTAGTTAGTATTCAAACCTAGTATTCAAACCTAGAAAATACTAATACTTAAGTTAGAAAATTTGAGAATTCTTAATGTCTGACCTTGCCACTTTAAATATTTTATCTTGGACATGTAATTTAGCATATGTGTGCCTTAATTTTCTAATCTGTAAAATGAGAATGACACTTGTCTTAAAATGGTCTAATGGCAGTTTTCAGAATTTCATGCATATGCAAATACAAATATCTTCCTGTTCTTCCATTCCAACTCTTCTTTCTCCTTCTCTTGTTTTCTATTCCTCTTTTCTCCTCTATTTTTTCAGTCTCTTCTTCACATCCCTGTTCTCTTTTTTCTCCTCTCCACTTTATCCCCTCCATTCTATTTCTTATGATGTGGCATCATATAATTGAAAGTTTATGACTTTTGAACTAAAATACACCATATTTTAATATAAATTTGGCCTGCTTTTTTTTTTCTCTTTTTCCTTGGATATAGTCCAATATATATGTCCCTTATTATCTTTTTCTAGAAAAGTATCTAGATATTATTAATCTTCTTCCCCTGTATAGAAGAAGAAAAATTGGCACAGGGAGTTGAAAAGAAGAATTTAGTGTGTTTTAGAACCAAACTTTGAATCTGGCCAATATACATTCTGTGGCTTGTTCTTAACTACCATACACTATTATGTGGAAAATTATTGACCTTTACTAGCCAAAATCCTCATTTTCTATTCAATTTCATGATTGAGGCATCTGACTTCCAGTAAAATGTGTTTCAGGCCATTGGTCCTATTTTACAAGGATGTCTACTTGCCTTTCCACTTAACATAAAGAAAGACTCTTAAGCATATTAAAATATATTTATGGACTTCCCTGGTGGCTCAGGCAGTAAAGATATATATATATATATATATATATATATACACACACACACACATAAAATAATATTAGTATTCAAACCTAGAAATTAAAAACATTTAAATTTTCCTCTAATAATAGAGATAAAATGTGCTTTAAAAGTTCTTATTTTTTAAGATTAAGAAATTGAAACGAATGGTTCCTTCCAGAAAAGGTAATTAGTATAATCATTTTGTATGAACCCACGAGATCCCCAGTGCCCACTCTTCTTTTATATATGATTGAGAATTCCATAATGCAGCATGCATTTCAAAATAATCATTGTTTAATATTTTCTGCCCTGTCTTATATTTCTCTCAGAAAAGGTATACCTATTTTGTATGTTTGTTCATGACATGTAGTCCAAATATATAATGTTATTGAAGAGATAATTTAGTGCAATGATTTATGCCCTGAAGTCAGTTATGTTTGTATCTGCATTTGAGCTTTGCAAATCATTGTCTTATCACCTTAACATATTGCTTAACTATTCTGATTCTTGGTTTTCCAAGTAGGATAAATATCAAACCAAAGTAAGGTAAACATCTATCTTCCAGGAGTATCTGTGGATTTTATACTTCTATGAAAAATATTGTACCATGTTTGTCACACGGTTATTTGTATGCAAATGAACATTATTTTAGATAGTGGTGATACATTTTAAAATGTTATTCCACTGAAATGGAAAAATATTTAAACTGATAATTTTTTATTATGACTGTAAAAATTTAGGCATTTCAATGATAGTTATTATTATTCCTTTCTGAAATGATTAGTAAGGGCTTCCCTGATAGCTCAGTTGGTAAAGACTCTGCCTGCAATGCAGGAGACCCCAGTTGGATTCCTGGGTCAGTAAGATTTGCTGGAGAAGGGATAGGCTACCCACTCCAGTATTCTTGGGCTTCCATTGTGGCTCAGCTGATAAGAAATTCACCTACAATGTGGGAGACCTGGGTTCGATCCCGGGGTTGGGAAGATCCCCTGGGAAAGGAAAAGGCTACCCACTCCAGTATTCTGGCCTGGAGAATTCCATGGACTGTATAGTCCATGGGACTGCAAAGAGTCGGACACGACTGATTAGGAAGCATTAGAATTAGAAAGCATAGTCACAGGGTCCCATCTATGCAGAATCAATTCCTAGAAGTCTGTATCCCACCTGCATATTCCAAATAATATGCATACTTACTTATACTATGTTATACCATGGAGATGCCAATAGATGTACAAGCAATTCCTGTCACTTTAATAGTAGAGAAAAAAAAATAATGTATTCTAGAAAACTATTAATGAATGACATTTACAAAACTAATATACACTGTTGTAAATATTTAACTAATTTATGTCTACACATTTCAATTTTCCATTTTTATCACTGTTTACAGTAAGGCTAAGATGTCATTTTTATATCCTAATACATGAGGTCATGATACTCCATTTAGAAAATAAACATAGATGATTAGGTTTTAGAGGATGCCTCTAGAAATAAAATGGTTGAAATTTACCTGATTCAGTCATTCTCTTACTCTGTATTTTGACATTTTATAGTATCACAATCAAGTATCTATTGATTTAAAAGATATTTTATTGATATATTGTCCACTGTTCTATTACCTTTTCGAGATAATGCATTAACACAAACAGATACAATTCCTAATTTCATTGATTTAATTCTCTCCTATGGAAGATGAACACTGTAAAAGTAATTTTACATGCAAAAATATATACAATGTGAGAGGGAAAACAAGGTAATTTGGGGTGGTAAACATAGGAAGATTACTTGGTCTGTTGCACAGGAAAAGTCTTCCTGGAGAAATGGTGTTTATGTGTGGCCCAGATAGTGAATAAGATGAAGAGAAGTAGGAGGATAAGATAGACACTTAGGAGGTAGAAACAATAGTACATGTTGTTTGGTTGTCAAGAATGAGGGACAGGAAGGGTGTAGATATGATGCTAAAATGATGTTTGAGCAACTGAAGATCCTGAAGATGAAAATCCCTTATGATAATACAGTGGAAGAAACAAATAGATTCAAGGGTTTAGCTCTGATGGAGTGCTGGAAGAACTATGGATGGAGGTCCATGACATTGTAGAGGAGGCAGTGATCAAGACCATCCCCAAGAAAAAGAAATGCAAAAAGGCAAAGTAGTTGTCTGAGGAGGCCTTGGAAATAGCTGAGAAAAGAAGAGATGTTAAAGGCAAGGAGAAAAGGAAATATATACCCATTTGAATGCAGAGTTCCAGAGAATAGCAAGGAGAGATAAGAAAGCCTTCCTCAGTAATCAGTGCAAAGAAATAGAGGGAAACAATAGAATGGGAAAGACTAGAAATCTCTTCAAGAAAATTACAGATACCAAGGGAATATTTCATGCAAAGATGGGCACAGTAAAGGACAGAAACTGTATGGATCTAGCAGATGCAGAAGATATTAAGAAGGGGTGGCAAGGATACATAGAAGAAGTATACAAAAAAGATTGTCATGACCCAGATAATCACAATAGTGTGATCACTCACGTAGAGCCAGACATTCTTGAACGCGAAGTCACGTGGGCATTAGGAAACATCACTAGGAAGAATGCAACTGGAGGTGATGGAATTCCAGTTGAGCTATTTCAAATGCTAAAAGATGATGCTGTGAAACTGCTGCACTCAATATGCCAGCAAATTTGGAAAATGCAGCAGTGGCCACAGGACTGGAAAAGGTCAGTTTTTATTCCAATCCCAACGAAGGGCAATGCCAAAGAATATTCAAACAACCTCACAAAAGCACTCATCTCACACACTAGCAAAGTAATGCTCAAAACTCTCCAAGCCAGGCTTCAACAGTACTTGAACAAAGAACTTGCAGATGTTCAAGCTAGATTTACAACAAGCAGAGGAACCAGAGCTCAAATTGCCAACATCTGCTAGAATCATTGAAAAAGCAAGAAAGTTCCAGAAAAACATCTGCTGCAAAGTCACGTCAGTCGTGTCCGACTCTGTGCAACCCCATAGATGGCAGCCCACCAGGCTCCCCCGTCCCTGGGATTCTCCAGGCAAGAACACTGGAGTGGGTTGCCATCCTTCTCCAATGCATGAAAGTGAAAAGTGAAAGTGAAGTTGCTCAGTCGTGTCTGACTCTTAGCGACCCCATGGACTGCAAGCCCATCAGGCTTCTCCATCCATGGGAGTTTCCAGGCAAGAGTACTGGAGTGGGTAGCCAGTGCCTCCTCCCCAGAAAAACATCTACTTCTGCTTTACTGATGATACCAAAGCCTATGACTGTGTACATCACAATAAACTGTTTAAAATTCTTCAAGAGATGGGAATACCAGACCACTTTACCTGCCTACTGAAAAATCTCTATGCAGGTCAAGAAGCAACAGTTAGAATTGGACATGGAACTACAGACTGGTTCCAAATAGGGAAAGGAGTATATCAAGAATGTATATTGTTACCCTGTTTATTTAACTTATATGAAGAGTACTTCATGAGAAATGGTGGACTGGATGAAGCACAGCTGGAACACAGATTGTGGGAGAGAAATATCAATAAGCTCAGATATTCAGAT
Source organism: Bos mutus (assembly GCF_027580195.1). Classification (NCBI taxonomy): domain Eukaryota; kingdom Metazoa; phylum Chordata; class Mammalia; order Artiodactyla; family Bovidae; genus Bos; species Bos mutus. The sequence goes on along the minus strand of NC_091622.1, from coordinate 79,895,551 downwards.
GACACCCCCCTTATGGCAGAAATCTAAGAGAAACTAAAGAGTCTTTTGATGAAGTGAAAGGGGAGAGTGAAAAAGCTGGCTTAAAACTCAACTTTCAAAAAAACAAAGATCATGGCATCAAGTCCCATCATTCATGGCAAATAGATGGGAAATAATTGACACAGTGACAGATTTTATTTTCTTGGACTCCAAAATCACTGCAGATGGTGACTGCAGCTGTGAAATTAAAAGACACTTGCCCCAAGTGTAACAGATTAATATTTACATTATGACTAATAATTTTATCAAAAACACTTTTTTCACACCAACGTTATGAAGTTAATAAACATTATCTTATAAAAGAAAAAAAAATAAAAGACACTTGCTCCTTGGAAGAAAAGCTCTGATGAACCTACACAGCATATTAAAAAACAGAGACATTACTTTGCCTACAAAGGTCCATCTAGTCCAAGTTAAAATTTTTCCAGTAATCATGTATGGATGTGAGAGTTGGACTATAAAAAAGCTGGACACTGAAGAACTGATGCTTTTGAACTGTGGTGTTGGAGAAGACTCTTGAAAGTCCCACCAGTCAAATCTAATGGAAATCATTCCTGGGTTTTCACTGGAAGGACTCATCAGTTTGTACTTCCTGGGGGTCTTCAGTTTGCATTATAATGACTCATCAGCTGAAGCTCCAATACTTTGGCTACCTAATGTGAATAACTGATTCATTGGAAAAGACCCTGATGTTTGGAAAGACTGAAGGCAGGAGGAGAAGAGGATGACAGAGGATGAGATGATTGGATTGCATCACTGACTGGATGGACATGAGTTTGAGCATGCTCTGGGAGTTGGTGATGGACAGGGAAGCCTGGTGGGCTGCAGTCCATGGGGTCACAAAGTATAGAACACAACTGAGTGACTGAACTGATCAAATGTTTGTTGTGGATTTTTATGTTTGCTATTAGTTTGCTTTCTTATTATTTTTCAGACTAGTTGAGAGTAAGGGAGGAAGCAAACACTCAAGTTTGTACATTTTCTTTTTTTTTTCTAATTTTATTTTATTTTTAAACTTTACATAATTGTATTAGTTTTGCCAAATATCAAAATGAATCCGCCACAGGTATACATGTGTTCCCCGTCCCGAACCCTCCTCCCTCCTCCCTCCCCATACCATCCCTCTGGGCCGTCCCAGTGCACCAGCCCCAAGCATCCAGCATCGTGCATGGAACCTGGACTGGCAACTCGTTTCCTACATGATATTAAAAGTTTGTACATTTTAAATTGGAGATCTTTGGGAGATAACCAGTAAGCAGTTGCGTTTGAAGATGTAGAACTCAGGACAGTGGTCCAGGTGAAATATATTAACTTGAGGATTAGAATCATATAGGTAGTCTTTGAGGCCTTTTGAGTAGAGAAGATAAAATTAAGAAAGAACAATGTGATTGATTGGAAGGGAAATGAATCAACTGTAGAAAACTAAGAAATTCCAAAATGTAAAGATTTTAAATAAAGAGATGAAGAAGATTTTAAATAAAGATATAAATGAAGAGAAGGCTCCAGAGTATTAGAAGAAATATGTCAAATGTTATATAACAGAAGACTAAGAAAAAAATTGATTTGAGAAAAAAATTGATTAGAGATCAGTAGAGTCAAATGCAGCTAAGTAAAACAGAGGAATGCTGTGAGTGTCCCATATATTAAAGGTTGCAGTATTAATTGCTGAATTTAATGAGACCACTTTAGATACAATAACTTGGGGGGAATCTAGTCTGGAATGGGACTGCCAAGAAATGCAGAATAAAAATTTGAGTTTCCTGAAAGGCCCTTCCTTTGTAGGTTGGGGACGGGGGGAGAGGCTCTTGAAAAATGTACTTGTCCTAACTCTATTATTCAACTTTATACTCTTATTTATTTCAATTCACATACTTGGAATTATCTTCTACCTTTTCTTTATTACTCCATGTTTCAATATTCTATACTACTCAGCTATCCCAAAAGAGCCTTGTAATTTGCATTGTTTCACTTTTGATCAAATTTGATTCATGTTCCTGAAGTGTACTGTCACAATCTTATGTCTAATTCACATTCATTCTTCATGGTCCAACTGAGACAACAACCATTTCATGTGCCAGTATTATATCCTATAAGCAGATGTGTTCTTTGTCCCAGTAATAATTAGTTGAAATCTCCATTATGTACGTTATATAGGCTAGTAGTTGGGACTGAGCATTTGTACCTATCTTAACAATTTGAAAAATTGATTTTGTGCTTGCTCAATCACATAATCTTCTTGAAATGACGATTGTATCTGGTATATCAGTATTTAATTTTATAGCAACTTAGTTTCATTTTATTTTACAAATGAATTAGTCTACAGCAAAGTAGAAATTTTTCAGAAGTGATACTTTATCCCACATAGTTTGAGAAGCACTAAACAAGATGACATGAAAGTGACCATTTCAACACTGCCATCATTCAAGCAGATCAAATCACCTAAATGCTATTTTACAATATATGTATCTTGGATGCAAAATAAGAACATGCCATATTTAGGTTCTTCCTGGATTTCTTTCCAAAGATCACAGTTTCTTAAAAGGCAAAGTAAAATAATAACTCTCAAAGGTTTGTGCTGTAAGTATAGAACAAAACTTATGGCTAAAATGACAAAATTTTAGACAAATACAAGTAAATGAATTGCATTTCTCTTGGAAATTTAAAGATCAGATGAAAAATGAAATGTTAACCATTTAAGGAAGAAAATTTGGAGAATTATATTGTGCAATTAAAACAGAACCTGCTGCTGCTGCTGCTAAGTAGCTTCAGTCATGTCCGACTCTGTGCGACCCCATAGACAGCAGCCCACCAGGCTCCCCCGTCCCTGGGATTCTCCAGGCAAGAACACTGGAGTGGGTTGCCATTTCCTTCCCCAGTGCATGAAAGTGAAAAGTAAATGTAAAGTCGCTCAGTCGTGTCAGACTCTTAGCGACCCTATGGACTGCCAGCCCACCAGGCTCCTCCATCCATGGGGATTTCCAGGCAAGAGTACTAGAGTGGGGTGCCATTGCCTTCTCCCAAAACAGAACCTATTTCCTATTAATTCAAGACTGAATGAAGAAACTTAATAGTTGGAATCATATGTTTAATAGACATACAACATTTTCTTTACAGAACATAGCTGTGAAATGGTGACTATATTTTAGTAAGATGTGTAGAGGTGAGAGGGTTATGGCTACTTTGTTATTTAAATTAGACAAAGTTACTTTATGAGTGGCTACTGTATTTTAGGTTAGTTACATGGGGTTGAAAATTAGACACATTTCTTTATTCTGATAAGAATGAGAGAGACTAGACATTTTAAAACAAATTATAATATGACTAAAAGCATAGGAGAGTTTAGCCCAAATTATACTAAGAAAGCTGAGAAAAGAATACTTCTCATCAGAGGGATGTTTAGTGGGTGAGGATAAGAAAACTGAATTCATTGGAAGGAGGAGGATAAGAAAACTGAATTCATTGGAAGGAGGGACTCAAAAATATTTTTTTTAAATAGGTATAGTATAATACATTCACATATGTAGGGTAGAAAGAACATCCTCTCAGAAGAATACTTAGCATTAGAAAGGCAAATAGACAGCAAAGTAATAAGCAAGATTTCTGGCCCTATATAATTAAGTTCATGGTGTGATGCTGCAAAAAGGAGTGAATTGAGAAAACAAACAGTAGATGGTGTCAGAGAAGACAATGGCACCCTACTCCAGTACTCTTGCCTGGAAAATCCTATGGACGGAGGAGCCTGGTGGGCTGCAGTCCATGGGGTCACGAAGAGTCAGGCATGACTGAGTGACTTCACTTTCACTTTTCACTTTCACGTGTTGGAGAAGGAAATGGCAACCCACTCCAGTGTTCTTGCCTGGAGAATCCCAGGGATGGTAGAACCTGGTGGGCTGCCGTCTGTGGGATCACACAGAGTTGGACACGACTGAAGCGACTTAGCAGCAGCAGCAGAGCAGATGGTGTGGGTGGGACTGATGGTATGGGTGGAGGCCTACATGCCTTGCAAGGCATCTGGACTTCTTATTCTCTTTCAAACCAGAGGGATAATGTTTTCAGATCTGCCAACTGGAAAATTAAATCCGGCAACCTTGTGAAAGATAGACTGAAAAGTAGAAAGACTGAAAACAGAGAGTGCAGTAAAACTGAGGAGTAAATATTTTCTCAACCTGTTAAGGACAAACATGGGAGATAAATTGACATCAGGGGATCTGCTTAGGCTTTGAGGATACTCAGCCACCTCTCACATGTAACTGGTTTGTGACATTGGGCAATGGCCTTGTTTCTTTTCCCTTATACTTAACTGATACAAGTTATCTGATTGGAGGCACCTGAACATATATCACCTTCCATGAGGAATTTCCCGAAGGAAATGGCTATGGCTCAGTGCCTTGAATAAAATAGGACACAGCTAAAAAAATTTAGAAATTTACAAATTTAGTACTATGAGAATTCTCAAATCAGTTAAATATACTAAAACCCATAAAATAAAGGAAGGCTTAACAACAGGTTTATATTGAAAGAAAAGTATGTATGTATGTGTATTCCCCAAGTTTGAGGTATAAGTATAAAACAGTTCAAATAAATATAAATCATTGGGCCCATCTTTAGGTTACACTTGAACCTTTAAGCAATATATATATATATATATACACACACACACATATAATTTCTAATTTAATCTTTACTGAATACCATTCATATAACAAAATATAATAATTTTTCAGTGAACATACAGTGGTTTCTATCAAATGTAGTACAGCCCACACAGGTTAAACAAAAATATGCATCCAGTTTCAATAGAGTAGAATGTGATATTACAAGTGAAAGGAATATATTATTACCATTTTATTTCAGTTTAATGCTGTTTCACTGGGATTCTATTATTTGGATTTGTAATGAATCAAGGCAATCTCTCTAGATGTAAATATGTTATTAATTTGTCAAATTAACACTAGTTATGTGGAGCACATGGTGCCAGATGGTAAGTTAAGTTTCAACAGACCAGGAGGGAAACTGAAATAGAGTTTAGTATTCACAGCCCCTTGAAGAAGGATCCAGCAGGCCTCAAGGGACTACACTGCAGAGTACAATGAAAGAGAGACAGGACATGGGCACATGCCTTCATTATGGTCCATGAATGGAGTAATTTGGGGTTTCTACACTAAAGCCAGATCGGTCCATTCAAACCAAAATAGTGGGGCTTTGGAAAAACCTGTGGGGAACTTATCTAAGGAGCACATAGGAGGAGGGCTTAGCAGGTAGGTGAGACTGTGATCAGAGGAGCTGTAGGGAAGTCACATCAGAAACTTAAAACTTGTGACTTTGAGGGTTGTTACTGAGGGCATCCAAATGGCTGATGGGTAAGTTTAAGGTTACTGCAGTCTGCTTTGTCAAACAATACACAAGACCAGGCAACAAAATGATGGAGTGACTTAGCTAAAGTCAACAAAATCTGAAAATGTGCATGCTGTAGTAATTATCAGAAAGTTCACAGTGAAGCAATTTTTGGTTCTTTCATATTCTAACAGTTCAAACAAAATAGATAAAGCCTGTGTTTACAAAATGTATTTCTGTGAAATATTTTTATGTGATTTTTTAGGCTTTTATTTTTTTTTCAAAGAAATTAAAGGAAATTGAATTCTAAGTATGTACCTTGTTCAGATTAACATTTTATTATACTTGTAGTAGCTTGAAAAGTAACTGTCAAAATCATTAACTGACTTGTTGCTGTGATCTTAATGTTACTTAAATATAACAGATTTAATTGTTCCTTTTACTGACCTCAGTGCTCAAAGTTATCTAGTGACAACTTTCTTTCCTGTAACTATCCATTATACCAAAAATATTTTAAAAATGAACGATAATTTAAGGAAACATTAATAAATGAGCATTCTATTTTTACTTATTTATTTTTAAATTTATTTTATTTTTTAACTTTACAATATTGTATTGGTTTTGCCAAATATCAACATGAATCCACCACAGGTATACACGTGTTCCCGATCCTGAACCCTCCTCCCTCCTCCCTCCTCCCTCCCCATACTATCCCTCTGGGTCGTCCCAGTGCACCAGCCCCAAGCATCCAGTATCGTGCATCGAACCTGAACTGGTGACTTGGAAGTAAGCCAGAAAGAAAAACACCAATACAGTATACTCTGTGGGAGCATTCTATTTTTACAATGTATTTTAAATTATCTAAAGGCTTAAGGTAATTAAGGCTAAAGGCTTCAACAGTACGTGAATCATGAAATTCCAGATTTTCAAGCTGCATTTAGAAAAGGCAGAAGAACCAGAGATCACCCTTCCAACATCCGTTGAATCCTCAAAAAAATCAAGAGAATACCAGAAAAACATCTACTTCTGCTTTATTGATTACTCCAAAGCCTTTGACTCTGTGGATCGTGAGAAACTGTGGAAAATTCTTCAAGAGATGGGAATACCAGACCATCTTACCTGCCTCCTGAAAAATCTGTATGTAGGTCAAGAAGGAACATTTAAAACCAGGCATGGAACAGACTGGTTCCACATTGGGAAAGGAGTACGTCGATGCTGTATATTGCCATCCTGCTTGTTTAACTTATATGCAGAGTACATCATGAGAAATGCCAGGTTGGATGAAGCACAAGCTAGAATCAAGATTGTGGGAGAAATATCAATAACCTCAGATACCCAGATGACACCACCCTGATGGTGGAAAGTGAAGAAGTAAAGAGCTTCTTGATGAAGGTTAAAGAGGAGAATGAAAAAGATGACTTAAAACTCAACATTCAAAAAAAGAAGATCATGGCATCCGGTCCCATCACTTTGTGGCAAATAGATAGGGAAACATTGGAAACAGTGAAAGATTTTATTTTTGGGATCTCCATAATCACTGCAGATGGTGACTGGAGCCATGAAATTAATAGACACTTGTTCCTTGGAAGAAATGTTATGACCAAACTAGACAGCAGATTAAAAAGCAGAGACATTACTTTGTCGAAAAAGGTCCATCTAGTCAAGGCTATGGTTTTTCCAGTAGTCATGTATGGATGTGAAAGTTGGACTATAAGAAAGCTGATCACCAAAGAATTGATGCTTTTGAACTGTGGTGTCAGAGAAGACCCTTGAGAGTCCCTTGGATTGCAATGAAATCAAACCAGTTAACCCTAAAGGAAATCAGTCCTGAATGTTCATTGGAAGGACTGATGCTGAAGCTGAAACTCAAATACTTTGGCCACCTGACATGAAGAACTGACTCATTTGAAAAACCTGATGCTGGGAAAAATTGAAGGCAGGAGGAGAAGGGGATGACCCAGGATAAGATGTTTGCATGGCATCACTGTTTTGATGGACATGAGTTTGAGCATACTCTGGGAGTTGGTGATGGACAAGGAAACCTAGTGTGCTGCAGTCCAGGGGTCACAAAGACATGACTGAGTGACTGAACTGAACTGAAAGGCTTAAGGTAGAGAAGACTGAAGGGACAATATTGTAGGAAGTGAAAACTGATTTTTATATTATATTAAGATTTGTATTATCTTTCTGATACAAGTTTTTGGTGCATGTTTGTACTTCCTGGGGGTCTTCAGTTTGCACTGTAAGTAAAAGGAGAGATGGAATTTATATTTTTGCTAAAATTTGTATAGTGGCAGATTCTAAGCTCCACATAGTCCTAAATTATACATAAACATGTGATTTATATTTATGTATATTTACAATGCATCTTCCCAGATAGCTCAGTGAGTAAAGAATCTGTCTGCAATGCAGAAGACACAAGAGACTCAGGTTCAGTCCCTGAGCTGGGAAGATCATCTGGAGAAGGGCCTGGCAATCCACTCCAGTATTCTTGCCTGAAGAATCACATGGACAGTGGAGCCTGACAGACTACAGTCTATCAGATCACAAAGAATCAGACAGGACTGAAGTGACTGAGCTAAGCACAGTACAGCATATTGTATCTTTCTTTCTTGTATAAAAATGCTGCTATTTGAATGGCTACATGAAAAGAGCTCAAAAGTTTGGAGGTGATCATTATTTGAAGATGATACTACCTTTAAAATGTTTCGGTTGACTACTATTCAGATACCTACAAAGATATCTTCAGTTCCGTCACTCAGTCATGTCCAGTTTTTGTGACACCATGGACTGCAACACATCAGCCCTCCCTGTCCATCACCAACTCCTGGAGGTTATTCAAACTTGTGTCCATTGAGGTTATTGATATGTCTCCTGGAAATCTTGATTCAAGCTTGTGTTTCAACCAGTCCAGCATTTCTCATGATGTACTCTGCACATAAGTTAAACAAGCCGGGTGACAATATACAGCTTTGACATATTCCTTTCCCGATTTGGAACCAGTCTATTGTTCCATGTCCAGTTCTAACTATTGCTTCTTGTCCTGCATACAGATTATTCAGGATGCAGGTCAGGTGATCTGGTATTCCCATCTCTTTCAGAATTTACCACAGTTTGTTGTGATACACAGAGTCAATGGCTTTGACTTAGTGAATGATGCAGAAGTAGATGTTTTATGGAATACTCTTGCTTTTTCGGTGATTCAATGGATGTTGGCAAATTGATCTCTGGTTCCTCTGCCTTTTCTAAATGCAGCTTGAACATTTGGAAGTTCACGGTTCACATACTATTGAAGCTTGGCTTGGAGAATTTTGTGTATTACTTTACTAGCCTGTGAGATGAGTGCAATTGTGCAGTAGTCTGAGCATTCTTTGTCACTGCCTTTCTTTGGGATTGGAATGAAAACTGACTACTTCCAGTCCTGTGGCCACTGTTTTTTTTTTTTTTTCCTTCAAATTTGCTGGCATATTGAGTAAAGCACTTTTACAGCATCATGTTTTAGGATTTGAAATCGTTCATCCGGAATTCCATTACCTCCACTAGCTTTGTTCTTAGTGATGTTTCCTAAGGCTCACTTGACTTCACATTCCAGGATGCCTGGCTCTAGGTTAGTGGTCACACTATCTTGGGCTTCCCTGGTGGCTCAGATGGTAAAGCATCTGCCTGCAATGCTGGAGACCTGGGTTCAATCCCTGGGTCAGGAAGATCTCCTGGAGAAGGAAATAGCAACCCACTCCAGTACTCTTGCTTGGAAAATTCCATGCACAGAGAAGCCTTGTAAGCTACAGTCCATGGGGTCGCAAAGAGTTGGACATGACTGAGCTACTTCACTTCTTCTTCATTGTGATTATCTGGGTAATGAGGATCTCTTTTGTGTAGGTCTTCTCTGTATTCTTGCCACCTCTTAATATCTTCTGCTTCTGTTAGGTCCATACAATTTCTGTCCTTTATTGTGCCCATCTTTGCATGAAATTTTTCCTTGGCATCTCTAATTTTCTTGAAGAGATCTCTAGTCTTTCCCATTCTATTGCTTCCCTCTAATTCTTTGCACTGATCACTGAGGAAGGCTTTCTTATCTTTCCTTGCTATTCTTTGGAACTCTGCATTCAAATGGGTATATCTTTCCTTTTCTCCTTTGCCTTTCACTTCTCTTTTTTTCTTAGCTATTTGTAAGGCCTCCTCTGACAACCATTTTTTCATTTTTGCATTTCTTTTTTCCTGGGGGTGATCTTGATCCCTGCTTTCTATATAATGTCACAAACCTCTGTCCATAGTTCATCAGGCACTCTATCAGATCTAGTCCCTTAAATCTATTTCTCATTTCCACTATATAAACATAAGGAATTTGATTTAGGTCATACCTGAATGGTCTAGTGGTTTTTTCTACTTTCTTCAATTTAAGCCTGAATTTGGCAATAAGGAGTTCATGATCTGAGCCACAGTCAGCTTCTGGTCTTGTTTTTGCTGACTGTATAGAGCTTCTCCATCTTTGGCTGAAAAGAATATAATCAATCTGATTTCAGTATTGACCATCTGATGATGTCTCTGGGTAGAGTCTTCTCTTGTTTTGTTGTAAGAGGGTATTTGCTATAACTAGTGAATTCTCATGTCAAATTTCTGCTAGTCTTTGTCCTGCTTCATTCTATACTGCTTGGCCATATTTGTCCATTACTCCAGGTGTTTCTGGACTTCCTACCTTTGCATTCCAGTGCCCTAAAATGAAAAGGACATCTTTTTTGTGTGTTAGTTCTAGAAGGTCTTGTGGGTTTTCATAAAACCATTCAATTTCCGCTTCTTTAACATTACTGTTTGGGGCATAGACTTGAATTACTCTGATATTGAATGGTCTGCCTTGGAAATGAACAGAGATCATTCTTTCATTTTTGAGATTGGATCTAAGTGCTGCATTTTGGACTCTTTTGTTGACTATGATGGCCATGCCATTTCTTCAAAGGGAATCTTGCCCCATGGTAGTAGATATAATGGTCATCTGAGTTAAGTTCTCCCATTCCAGTCCATTTTAGTTCTCTGATTCCTAAATATCGATGTTCACTCTTACCATATCCTGTTTGACCACTTTCAATTTGCCTTGATTTATGGACCTAACTTTCCAAGTTCCTATGCAATATTTCTCTTCACAGCATTGGTCTTTACTTCCATCACCAGTCACACCCACAACTGGGTGTTGTTTTTCCTTTGGCTCTGTTTCTTCATTCTTTCTGGAGTTATTTCCCCCCGATCTCTGGTAGCATATTGGGCACCTACCAACCTGTGGAATTCACCTTTCAGTGTCCTATATTTTGGCCTTTTCATACTTTTCTTGGGGTTCTCAAGGCAAGAATACAGAAGTGGTTTGCCTTTCCCTTCTCCAGTGACAAGACTATCTCTCAGAGGTATAATTCAAGAACATTTCCTGCCTTCCACTTTTCTCCTGCTTTCCTTTTTCCCTATTTGTTTTTCTTCATAAATACTGAAGAATACCTATCTTCCTGTTGATAGGCCTTGTAGTAGGCATCAGGAACAAGCACCAAACCAAACCACAGAAAATGGTTCCTCCTTTTCAGATGTTCACCACATTGTAATGAATATTAACATGTAAATAGTCCAATACAATAAAATGTAAGCTGAAAGACCCTGATGATGGGAAAAATTGAAGGCATAAGCAGAAGAGGATGACAGAAAATGAGATGATTAGATATCATCACTGAGTCAATGAATATGAATTTGAGCAAACTCCAGGAGTTAGTGTAAAACAGGGAAGCCTGACATGTTGCAGTCCATGGGGTCACAAAGAGTTGGGCACAACTTGACAACTGAACAAAAAAGGAGAGGGAAGAACAAGGTGTTGGGCTCAAAGGATGATTTTTCTTTTTCTTGTATTGAAAGCAGCTTCAGAGGTCTCTTCCATTTATTAACAGTTCCAGCACACTGAAGGATCATTCTGGGCCTAGCTGTAACAGTTAAGGGCAGTCTACTAAAGTAGAAATTCTCTCCTCTAAAATGCCTTACATTATTGACCTTTCAGGCTTTCACTGAAGGCACACTGTTTTAAAGACAACTCTGGAGTTTTCAGGAAGGAAAGCAAAGATAAATTCTCTACCTACTTAAGAGTTTAAAACATGCACACTTTTCAGGCTTTATTAATCAAAACAGGAATCAGTACAATCAACACATTTTTGCTAATAAGACATAAGCTTGTTTATTCCTGTAGCATAAAAATCCATGCCTTAGGATTTGACAAACTCTTGGAAAGCATTTTCTGCCTCCTGCTGGTTGTGGAAGCATTTTCTCTGCAAAAAGTTTCAAGATACTTGAAGAAGTGGTAGTGTTTGGCAAGGGCCAGGTGAATATGGTGGATGAGACAAAACTTTTTAGCCTTATTTTTTCAACTTTTGAAGCTCTGGTTGTGTGATGTGTGGTTGGGTGTTGTCATGGAGAAGAAGTGGGCCCTTTCTTTTGACTGATGTGGCATTGCAGTTTTTGGTGTATCTCAATGATTTATTGTGTATCTTCTCAGATATAATGGTTTCACCGGGATTCAGAAAGATATAGTGGATCAAACCAGCAGACCACCAGTGACCATGACATTTTTTGGTGCAAGTTTGGCTTTGGGAAGTGCTTTGGAGCTTCTTTTTGGTCCAGTGACTGAACTAGTTTTCACTAGTTGTCATATAAAATCCACTTTTCATGGAAAGTCACAATCTGGTAGAGAAATGTTTCATTATTGTTGCATAGAATAAGAGAAGATGAATCTTCAAAATGACGATTTTTTTTTTTCTGTTAGCTCATGAGGCACCCACCTATAGTTTTTTCCACCTTTCCAGTTTGCTTGAAATGCCGAATGACCATCAAATATTTGACGCTGAGTTCTTCAGCAACCTCTTGTGTAGTTGCTAAGAGGATCAGTTTCTATGATTGATTTCAATTAGTTGTTATCAACTTATGGTATTCTGCCACTATACTCCTCTTCCTCAAGGCTCTCCTCTCCTTTGCAAAACTTCTTGAACCACCACTGCACTGTACGTTTGTTAGCAGTTCCTGAGACAAATGCATTGTTGATATAGTGAGTTGTCTCTGCTGCATTATGACCAATTCTGAACTCGAATTAAAAAATCACTAGAATTTGTTTTTTGTCTAACAGTATTTCCATAGCCTAAATAAATGTAAAATAAACAGCAAGCAATAAGTCAATAGCAAAAATAAACATAAAGCTAGAAATGAACATTAAAATTATGTATAACATAACCACATTTATTTAAGAATGCATTCCAAAGTCAATTGGCAAAGTTCAACAATGCAAAACTGCAATTATTTTTGCACCAACCTAATATGTAAACCTATATGCAGGTCAGGAAGCAACAGTTAGAACTGGACATGGAACAACAGACTGGTTCCAAATAGGAAAAGGAGTACTTCAAGGCTCTATATTGTCACCCTGCTTATTTAACTTATATGAAGAGTACATCATGAGAAATGCTGAGCTGGAAGAAGCACAAGCTGGAATCAAGATTGCTGGGAGAAACATCAATAACCTCAGATATGCAGATGACACCACCCTTATGGCAGAAAGTGAAGAGGAACTAAAAAGCCTCTTGATGAAAGTGAAAGTGGAGAGTGAAAAAGTTGGCTTAAAGCTCAACATTCAGAAAACGAAGATCATGGCATCCGGTCCTATCACTTCGTGGGAAATAGATGGGAAAACAGTGGAAACAGTGACAGACTTTATTCTTTTGGGTTCCAAAATCACTGCAGATGGTGACTGCAGCCATGAAATTAAAAGATGCTTACTCCTTGGAAGAAAAGTTATGACCAACCTAGATAGCATATTGAAAAGCAGAGACCTTACTTTGCCAACAAAGGTCCATCTAGTCAAGGCTATGGTTTTTCCTGTGGTCATGTATGGATGTCAGAGTTGGACTGTGAAGAAAGATATAATCAAAACTATAATTTTTAGTAGTCATGTACAGATTTGAAAGTTGGATTAGAAAGAAGGCTGAGTGCTGAAGAATTAATGCTTTTGAATTTTGGTGCTCGAGAAGATTCTTGAAAGACCCTTGGACCGCAAGGAGATCAAACCGGTCAATCCTAAAAAAAATCAACCCTAAATATTCAGTGGCAGGACTGATGGTGAAGATGAAACTCCAATACTTTGGGCACCTGATGCAAAGAGCTGGCTCACTGAAAAATACTCTGACACTGGGAAAGACAGAAGGCAAAAGGAGAAGGGGGTCAGCAGCATCAGCAACTTAATGGATATGAATCTTAGCAAAACTCCAGGAGATTGTGAAGTACAGGGGTACCTGGTGTGTTGCAGTTCATGGGGTTGCAAAGGGTGTGACACAACTTAGTGACTGAACAACAAATGTGTAATGTTTCCTCTTCTATTTAAAACAGTAAGACTGCAGTAAGACAGGACTACATTAAACTAAAGCTTGCTGCATAGTAAAGGAAACCATCAGAAAATGATAAGACAACCTGTAAGATATCTGCATTACATATATATTAAATGAAATATTACTCAGCCTTTAAAAAGAAGGACATTGTGTCATTTGTAACAACATGGGTGAAACTAAAGATCATAATGCTAAGTGAGATAAGTCAGACAGGAAAGGTAAATATTGCATAGTATCACTTATATGTTAAACAAATAAATTTAATTTAAACTCAGAAAAAGAGAATAGAAAAGTGATTGCTGGTGGTTGGGAGTTGGGAGAAATAGAGATTGTTAACAGAGTATGAACTTTCACCTATAAGTGGAATAAGGCCAGAGGATCTATTGTATAGCATAACAAATATAGCTGATATTTCTGTATGGTATAATTGAAATTTGCTGACAGTAGAATTTAAATGTTCTCACCCAAAAAAAACAAAACAGTAAATATATAAGATAATGGATGTGTTAGTTAATTCATGGGTGAAATCTTTTAATAACATATATGTATATCAAATCATGTTATACATTTTAAATATCTTATTATTTAACTTGCCAATTATATGTCAATAAACCCAAAAATTTTAAATAAAATCTTAATAAACACATGCATAAAACTGTATAAAAATTTAAGTATATTTTATTATACATATAATTCAATAAATTGACTGATATTCAATCTATCCATGGGACATTAATTTCTTCAGTGAATGTTTAATGAGTACCTAATATATTTATAGTAGATGAGAATAACTGTAATAGCAGAAGGGGATGGTTCTAAACAATCAATAGAATCAGTTGGACCAATAGTACTCTGTGATTTTTCAGATAATGAAGTTGAAAAGTCATGGTTTATAAAAAGATTTTGGTTTGAAAAACCATTTGAATATTGGTGTCATTAGAGTAGAAATAATGTTTGGCTTAATCCACATAGCATTCAGTACTGTATATTTAAAGTTATGATCACTGTCAGACATCCATGTAAATGTGTTAAATATTCAGTTGTATATGTAAGTTTGCAGCTATGAACCAAGATAGTACCAGAGATATACATCTGAGGATTATGAAATTACATGGCACTAGAGCCATGAGAATGCATTAGACCAGCTTTCTAGATAAAAGCATGTCTTATCTTTACTCAGGATGTAATATAATGTGATGTAATGAAGGTGTTGAAGCTTCATGATTCTTTAATCATCAAACATTTTTCAGATTTTCAGGCACATTAAATAATAAATTCTTCATTGTTCTAAGATGAAATAATCTATGAATTTGTTTAATTGTTGAAGATAAATTGGTCTGTGAACATGCAATACACGTAGTGAAATTTGAAAAGTAATGCGATTACTTTCAGTGGCCCGCACTCTATAGTAGCATTTATAGTGAGCCAATGATGCAGAAAAAAATTTTACCACCTATCTCTGTGGTTTGATGTCAAACAATTAATTACAAATATGAACTTTCTAAAGATAAGTTTCCTCCCTAATTATTTTTGCTTGAAATTCATTTCACATTCTTTATATTTTAAAAAATGTAGTATAAATCTTGTGTAGTCATTAAGACATTTATGAGAATCACTTCAAAATGTGAAGTGATCGTTGATGTTTTGGAAACATCTATCTATCTATCAAGGTTGTAAGACATGAAGTCCTTCCACACCAATATGTTTAATCTAGTTATCTAAAAGACAGTCTCACCACTTTTTGAATGTATATAGAGCAATTTTCAGTCCAGACTAACCAATGACTCCAAATAACCAATGATGGACAGAAACAAAGATTTCATTCTCACTCATGGCATGCCAATGTGGATGAGCTATGACTGTGCTCTGAGCTCTCCATTCCACAAAACCAGGTTGATGAAATAACTCTTGTTAACATTATTTCCAAGTAGAGTGAACAGAGAGGGGGTGTCTTAGTTTTAATTGCTATACAAGTGACATAGATGGGGTGATTTCTAATGTTTGAAATTGACACTGTCCAGTTCTTCCACAGTCCATTGTCCAAAGCAAGTCAAAGAGCCAAGTCCAACACAACAAACATCATTTTCTAAAGAAGTGGAAATGAAGAATACAATATTTGCTAAACATAACTAATTTGCCAAAGATTTTCAGTTCCCAAAATCATTTAAATTATTATTTTCTTGAAATGGCAATAAATATAAAATATTTTAGGAATAAAAGTATTCAAATTGAATAGATTTACATATTTGACGCTTAAAGAGGTAGATGAACTCCTATGTTTTCAGAAATGAGGTTACCCGTAACGATTCATTTTCCAAGAAATACTATTAATCTTAAAATGGGGATTTCCTTGAAACTCAAGGGAATAAATCTCACATTTCAAGACATTATACACTATACATTTTTGGTTTTGTTTTTGTTATTGCTTTTGGTATTGTGTTGCTTTAGCTTTTGCCAAAATTCAGTTTTATTGTCTTGTGCAGCTTTCAAAAGCAAATACTAAGTATCTTAAATATTGAGGTCAAATAGTTATGTGAGTCAAGAATATTTTCAGATTTTTTATAAAAACAAACACATAGCATATTTCACAGTGGTACCATATTACTTATATTTTTGTATATAGAATTTGACAGCTGAGTGTATTTTTAAAAATTAATCTACATGTCTCTAACATCATCAGTAGAGAAAAAGCAAAAAAAAAAAAAAAACACTATACAACAGAGTTAATATCTCAGTGGATTTACAAACCTGATATAAACTTATAAAAAGTAAACATCACTCTTCTGAATGTCTGTAACCTATACAATGAAATAATTGAGCTATGTATTTCTTTTCCTTGTCCTCCTTTCATGATTAATGTTTTTAATAGCTCTTTAACATTTGAAAGCAAATACTCTAAAACTTATCTACGCAAAAGCCATTTATTTATTTTATTATTCTGTTTGGGAGTTTAGCATACAGCTGTTCAGCTGTTCTGATGATGTCTGCTGGGCTGGCAAAGACTTGCAGCTCACTGCCAAGTAGCTCGGTGACTGATCTGAGAGTGAGCTCTAGGAAAAGGTGCAACAGGGCCATGTGTCTGTCATCACTGGGGAAGTTAACTTAGGCCCTGTTACAAGGTGCTGATCAGGGTATTAACAGAAAGAATGGAAAATACACGGCCTCTTGAATCTTAGCTTCACGACTTACAGTCTCACTTTCAAAAAATGCTTTTGGTTAAAGCAAATAGCAAGACTAGCTTAAATTTAACATTGAGGGTAATAATTCTACTTCTTGATGGGAGGACTTGCAAAATATTGTGACTGTTTTTATCACAGCACAATAGTAGAGAATAATGTGTACTTTTATTATCAATAAATAGCATATATTGTCACCCTGCTTATTTAACTTATATGCAGAGTACATCATGAGAAATGCTGGCCTGGAAGAAGCACAAGCTGGAATTAAGATTGCCAGGAGAAATATCAATAACCTCAAATATACAGATGACACCACCCTTATGGCAGAAAGTGAAGAAGAACTAAAGAGGCTTTGGTTGAAAGTGAAAGAGGAGAGTGAAAAAGTAGGCTTAAAGCTCAACATTCAGAAAATGAAGATCTTGGCATCTGGTCCCATCACTTCATGGGAAATAGATGGGGAAACAGGGGAAACAGTGGCTGACTTTGTATTTTGGGGCTCGAAAATCACTGCAGATGGTGATTGCAGCCACGAAATTAAAAGATGTTTACTCCTTGGAAGGAAAGTTATGACCAACCTAGATAGTATAGTAAAAAGCAGAGACATTACTTTGCCAACAAAGACCTGTCTAGTTAAGGCTATGGTTTCTCCAGTGGTCATGTATGGATGTGAGAGTTGGACTGTGAAGAAAGCTGAGTGTCGAAGAACTGATACTTTTGAACTGTGGTGTTGGAGAAGACTCTTGTGAGTCCCTTGGACTACAAGGAGATCCAACCAGTCCATCCTAAAGGAGACCAGTCCTGGGTGTTCATTGGAAGGACTGATGTTGAAGCTGAAACTCCAATAGTTTGTCCACCTCATGCAAAGAGTTGACTCATTGGAAAAGACCCTGATGCTGGGAGGGATTGGGGACAGGAAGAGAAGGGGATGACAGCAGATGAGATGGCTGAATGGCATCACTGACTCGATTGACATGAGTTTGGGTAAACTCCGGGTATTGGTGATGGACAGGGAGGCCTGGTGTGCTGAGATTCATGGGGTCGCAGAGAGTCTGACACGACTGAGCGACTGAACTGAACTGATACATATAAACAATGCAGATTGATGGATACTTCTAATGCTGAACTCATTATTACTTATCACTTCCATTGGTATTTCCCCTATATTTAGGCCTTTATTCAACATACATTTCATGGCAATACTTATTGAAGTATTCATAAACATCATCTTTTCCTTTTATAACTAAAGGCTAAGCAACTTTGGTAAATGTCTTTGTCATTGTTACTGCAAATCAACAACTGATAACCAACTATATTTTAATCAAAATTTTTTCAAAAGATTATAAATCCTTGTCCTTCCCTGGTGGCTCAGAAGGTGAAGAATCTGCCTGCAATGTGGAATACCTGGGTTCGATCCCTGGGTTCGGAAGATCCCATGGAAGAGGGCATGGCAACCAACTTCAATATTCTTCCCTGGAGAATCCTCATGGACAGAGGAGCTGGGCAGGCTACAGTTCATGGGGTCACAAAGAGTCAGACAAGACTGAGTGACTAAGCACATAAATCCTTACTTTTTCCAATAATTTTTTTCTGATAATTATTAGGCAATTATATCACTTAAATTTGGCCATAAAACATTTCAGATAGTAATAAAGAAAACTAAAAATAGATTTAAAATACATCATATGGACATTTTATTTCCCCTTTAGTTTTATGTGAATTTACATTTTGATGAACTGTAGTTCAGTTCAGTTCATTTCAGTTGCTCGGTTCTGTCCGACTCTTGGCGACCCCATGAACCACAGCATGCCAGGCCTTCCTGTCCATCATCAACTCCCGGAGTTTACCCAAACTCATGTCCATCAAGTCGGTGATGCCATCCAGCCATTTCATCCTCTGTCATCCCCTTCTCTTCCTGCCCCCAATCCCTCCCAGCATCAGGGTGTTTTCAAATGAGTCACCTTTTTGCATCAGGGGGTCAAAGTACTGGAGTTTCAGCATCAACATCAGTCCTTCCAATGAATACCCAGGACTGATCTCCCTCAGGATGGACTGTTTGGACATCCTTGTAGCCCAAGGGACTCTCAAGAGTCTTCTCCAATACCACAGTTCAAAAGCATCAATTCTTCTGCGTATTGATGTATAATTTTTTTATTTATGGAAAAATCATCTTTGTCAAAGAAATAAATATAAATTAATTTGGATAATGCACACACACACACACACATATATAGTTTATTCCCTATAATTATGAGGCTGAGTAATCAATAAGTAAATAATATCAATCATTTGCTAAATGTTTTCTTCATATAGTTAACTTTCATTAATGATACGTGTTGATTATTTGGAAGGGAATATAATTGTCACTTGATCACTAGCTTTTATAATAGATTTTTAAAATGATTACTTATTTTTCTCATAGGTGATACTATTTTATTTGAAAGAGTCCTCCAATATGTATGGAGAAACCAATTCATTTAAACATAATTTGGGCTTCCTTATTTCAGTAATACAGTGTTAAGTGCAAACTTCCCTGAGTGCAAGGATTATTTTGACTTCACAAACTCGTAAGAAAGCATAATCAACATCATCAAAGAAATAATCATAAACATTAATTTCACAAATATACTTATAATTCTTTGGTCTTTATGGTCTCCTTTAGTGCTAAAATATTCTCATTTAGGTAATAAAACATATATTCTAAAAAATATTCCAGAAAGTTTATTCACCATGGAAAACAGTGTAGTCTTAAAATCCAACACATTATTTTCTAGTTTAATAAAAGCAAACACTTCTTTTTCTTTCTTTATTTATTTTGTAATTTCAGTTCAGTTCAGTTCAGTCACTCAGTTGTGTCCAACTCTTTGCAACCCAATGAAACACAGCATGCCAGGCCTCCCTGTCCATCACCAACTCCTGGAGTCCACCCAAACCCATGCCCATCGAATCAATGATGCCATCCAACCATCTCATTCACTGTCTTCTCCTTCTTCTCCTGCACTCAATCTTTGCCAGCATCAGGGTCTTTCAAATGAGTCTTCGCATCAGGTGGCCAAAATATTAGAGTTTCAGCTTCAACATCAGTCCTTCCAATGTACACCCAGGACCGATCTCCTTTAGGATGGACTGGTTGGATCTCCTTTCAGTCCAAGGGACTCTCAAGAGTCTTCTCCAACACCACATGTCAAAAGCATCAATTCTTCTGCACTCAGCTTCCTTTATAGTCCAACTCTCACATCCATACATGACCACTGGAAAAACCATAGCCTTGACTAGATGGACCTTTGTTGGCAAAATAATGACTCTGCTTTTTAATATGCTATCTAGGTTGGTCATAACTTTCCTTCCAAGAAGTAAGTGTCTTTTAATTTCATGGCTGCAATCAGCACCTGCAGTGATTTTGGAGCACAGGAAAAAAAAAAAAAAAAGTCAGCCACTATTTCCACTGTTTCCCCATCTATTTGCCATGAAGTGATGGGACCAGGTTCCATGATCTTAGTTTTCTGAATGTTGAGCTTTAAGCCAACTTTTTCACTCTCCTCTTTCACTTTCATCAAGAGGCTTTTTAGTTCCTCTTCACTTTCTGCCATAAGGGTGGTGTCATCTGTATATTTGAGGTTACTGATATTTCTCCCAGCAATCTTGATTCCAGCTTGTGTTTCTTCCAGCCCAGCATTTCTCATGATGTACTCTGCAATACATTAAATAAGCAGAGTGACAATATACAGCCTTGTCATACTCCTTTTCCTATTTGAAACCAGTCTGTTTTTCCATGTCCAGTTCTAACTGTTGCTTCCTGACCTGCATACAAATTTCTCAAGACGAAGGTCAGGTGGTCTGGTATTCCCATCTCTTTCAGAATATTCCACAGTTGATTGTGATCCACACAGTCAAAGGCTTTGGCATAGTCAATAAAGCAGAAATTGGTGTTTTTTCTGAAACTCTCTTGCTTTTTCCATGATCCAGCATATGTTGGCATTTTGATCTCTGGTTCCTCTGCCTTTTCTAAAACCAGCTTGAACATCTGGAAGTTCATGTTTCACATATTGCTGAAGCCTGGCTTGTAGAATTTTGAGCATTGCTTTACCAGAGTATGAGATGAGTGCAATTGTGTGGTAGTTTTAGCATTTTTTGGGATTGCCTTTCTTTGGGATTGGAATGAACACTGACCTTTTCCAGTCCTGTTGCCACTGCTGAGTTGGGCATCAAACTCTAGTTGCAATTTTACATTTTGTTTCATATTTTCAACATGTTAGAATATCAAGCTATAAGGCAGAAAAGGTATAGAAATAGCCGCTTGTTCAGTACGTGATGTATAAAGACTATTATTTTCACATTAAATAGAAATTAAATGGCTTGATAATAGACACTGTAAATGAATATTCTAGTCACTAAAGGATATTTAATTTTATTGAAGGATTGCAAAAATTAAATGTTAGTTTTAGAGTGGTTATTGACACTGTATTTATGTCTGCAATGTTATAATCATATAATAGTTATATAGAATAAAATCAGATACTCAGAGTCATATTTTCAACCATACTTTTCTTTCTACTCTTATATTTACAATACTTATATGATATGTACATATATATGTAATGAGAAAATAAATAATATTTAGGCTACAATTCTAGGTAAAATGTATATTTACACATAATTCATTTGGAGCTAAATATTTATTTAAAAGAAAATTATTCAGAAGGATATATTTTTGAAAATTTCCATGGTGAAAATTTTTTTTTTTTTTTTTTTTTCTCTTTTTTTTTAATTTATTTTTATTTTTATTTAATTAGTATACATGTGTTCCCCATCCTGAACCCTTCTCCCTCCTCCCTCCCCATACCATCCCTCTGGGTTGTCCCAGTGCACCAGCCCCAAGCATCCAGCATCGTGCATATTTTAAAGAATTTATGTATGAATGCTTATTTTTATATTTTAAAAAATAATTGACAAAATGTGTTATTGTAACATATAAAGAACCATTTGCTATGATAATAAAATCTGAAATACATGTATGTATACATACTTTTTTTTTTGACAGTGCAAAGCTTTTCTTAAAATAACCCACTATATTATATAAAGAGCTTTCCTGGTGGCTCAGACAGTAAAAGAATTGCCACTTTCGAAGTTCAAAAAGTAGTAATAGTGAAAAAAAATTATTTTGTGAAATACTGCAGTATCTTCACAAGGGGGAAATTCAAGCAAACCCTAAATTGCACTTTAACATGAAAATATTTTTCTAAGTCCATCAACTTAAATGTTGAAAACAGTAATGATGATGCAAAACTCAACTATGATTAGTTGAAATTTAGGAATAAATTTTTGGTTCAACTAATTAACATCAATTACCTTGTGTACTTAACATTTTAAGACTAAGTCACTCTGATTATAAAGAAAGATTAATGAAGAGAATTTTAAAATTTCAGATGACAGAATACTTTTTCTCCCAACAGCACAATTAATTGTGATTTACAAAAACGAATGAATTATTGCAAAGATAGCTAGCTGGTCCCTGTTGTTTAAACTGGCTAAAAGTAGAAATTATTATGAAAAAATTTCTTAATAAATCTACAGAGACATTTATTTAGTAATCATAAAGTCTTATATGCTCTATTAATGGTCATATTTTCCTCTTTTTGTGCTGAGTACAACTAAAGTACTGAAAGAGTTGACCAAGCACAAGCTTGTGGCTAATTGAGCAACACTTACTGTCTGAATCATTTCATGGTTAATCATATATTTTTCTGCTGTATTTGACTAAAATTGTTCTAGAAAAGGGCAATTCTCAAAGATTTATTCAAAGTCAGCAGCTTTTGTTTTTTAACAAGTGAAATTTAAATGTAACAATAAAAATATTAAATTTAAAACTTTGTGAAAAGCTTGTAATAATAACCCAGTTTCCACAAGTAGGTTTTTTTCAGGGTAACATAATTTTAGTCTTGGAAGTCTATAAATTCAGGGAAGGAAATGTGTATATGCCAAGTTAGAAGATTGTTATTTACTGTATGCTGGTTTGAAAAACAAAGCATACAGCTTTTCCATAGTAATCTTGTGAAAGATTTTTCATATCAAATCATGGGGCTTCTGTTTTCATGCAAATTTCTGCTCATATCTTTATTTTTCACTTCAACAAAAGTGACCTAACACTGTACTATATGCTATATGGTATGCTACACGTTGAAACACAAACTACGATACACCAGATAATTGTTTTCAAGGATTTCATAGACTGTTAGAACCACTGGCATGTATACACAAGATTCAGTTCAGTTCATTTCAGGAGTTGACTCATATCCGACTCTTTGCGACAACATGGACTGCAATGCACCATGCTTCTCTGTTCATCACCAACTCTTGGAATTTATTTAAACTCATGTCCATTGAGTCAGTGATGCCATCCAAAGATCTCATCCTCTCTCATCCCCTTCTTGTCCTGTCTTCAATCTTTCCCAGAATCAGGGTCTTTTCAAATGAGTCAGTTCTTCACATCAGGTGGCCAAAATATTGGAGTTTCAGCTTCAGTATTAGTCATTCCAATGAATATTCAGGACTGATTTCCTTTAGGATGAACTGGTTGGACCTCCTTACAGTCCAAGGGACTCTCAATAGTCTTCTCCAACACCACACTTCAAAAGCACCAAATTCTTCGGTGCTCAGCTTTCTTTATAATCTAACTCTCACATACACACAATGACTATTGGAAAAACCATAGCCCTGACTAGACAGACCTTTGTTGGCAAAGTAATGTCTCTGCTTTTTACTATGCTGTCTAGTTTGCTCACAACTTTTCTTCCAAGGAGTAAACGTCTTTTAATTATATAGCTGCAGTCACCATCTGTAGTGATTTTGGAGCCCCCCCAAAATAAAGTCTGTCACTGTTTCCATTGTTTCCCCATCTATTTGCCATGAAGTGATGGGACTGGATGCTATGATCTTAAAATTCTGAATGTTGAGTTTTAAGCAAGCTTTTTCAGTTTCCTCTTTCACTTTCATCAAGAGGCTCTTTAGTGGTGTTTTTTTTTTTGTTTTTTCATTTTCTACCATAAATTTGGTGTCATCTGCAAATCTGGGGTTATTGATATTTCTCCTGGCAAACTTGATTCCAGCTTGTGGTTCATCCAGTCCAGTATTTCTCATGATGCACTCTGCATATAAGTTAAATAAGAAGGGTGACAATATACAGCCTTGACGTACTCCTTTTCCTATTTGGAACCAGTCTGTTGTTCCATGTCCAGTTCTAACTGTTGCTTTTTGACCTGCATACAAATTTCTCAGGAGGCAAGTGGTCTGTTATTCCCATCTCTTTCAGAATTTTCCACAGTTTTTTGGGATCCACACAGTCAAGATTATGTGCCCCCAAATAGTGGAAGCTGAGCAGACAGTGAACCCTAACTGAGGAATTAATCATGAAAATTATTACTATATTATATTATATTTTTAAATATATGGCTCTTGAAAAAGACTGATGAACAGATATTTTTACTCTAGAGAATAGTACGTGGATCTTAGGTGTCTTTGTCAGAGGCCACAACATATAATGGTGCTTTGTTATTTAATGTTATTTACGGTTATTAAATAACAATGAACTACTGGAGTGAATATTACTAAAACAAACCATCACCTTTAAAAATATAATTCAAATATCAAAGTTTAATAATCAAAATTAAAACATGATACGTTTAGGCATAAAAATATGTATTATGCTCTCTAAATTTTTCAAATATTTCCAACTTTTAGAAAAGTCAATGATATGAAGAACTTAAAATTCACACTAACAGAATCATTTAGGTTTCTTTTGTAATTTAAAGCATAACACAAATGGAAAAAAATATCATTCTTCAGTGCTTGAAACTTTCTGGTTTAGTAAAATATAAACATAGAAGAAATAAGAAATAATTCTGAATGGTTTGTCACACTTGGTTAAGGAGGGAATGGAATATAGTAAAAGAAATGTACTCTTTGGTATGCTTTTGATTTATAATACAATATTAAATATGATAATTTCAATAAAAACTGCCTAGAATATTATTATGTACCATCCCTTTGGACACATTTTTTTTTCATTTTATCTTCCCAAAATAGCCATAAGAAGATTTTAATGTAGCAAAAACTAAAATAAACCATGCACACAATATTCTATATTTGTTTAGAGAAAGGAAATACATTTGACTTGCATGAATATGAAAATGTCTTTGACATAGTCCTTGAAGGATTGTTGGATTTTTCATAAGCCAATGAGAAATCAGAAGCAGAGGGGAATTTCAGTTTGTAAGCTGGCTAGGGACTGAATCAGAAAGTCAGAAAGTACTTTAATGGTTTGGGGTGTTTTGATAAAACTCTTATCCTAATGAATTTTCCTATTTAGATGAAGAAACATTTTCCCTTATTCTCTTTTCTAACATTTTTGTAGTTATTATTTAATTGCTAGGTCATGTCCAACTCTTTCTGACTGCAGCACACCAGACTTCCCTGTCCTTCACTATCTGAGTTTGCTAAAGTTCTAGTCCATTGAGCTGGTAATGCTAACTAATTATCTCATCCTCTGCCATACTTTTCTCCTTTTCTGTTGTTGTTGCCATTTTCTACTCCAAAGGTTCTTCCTGATCCAGGAATAGAGCCTGTGTCTCTTGCATCTCCCACAATGGCAGGTGGATTCTTTATCACTCTGATATCTGGAAGCCCTTTTCTAACATTGGAAAGATTTAATTTCTGTAGATTCAGTTCAGTTCAGTTCAGTCGCTCAGTCGTGCCCGACTCTTTGCGACCCGATGAATCGCAGCACACCAGGCCACCCTGTCCATCACCAACACCCGGAGTTCACTCAGACTCACATCCATCGAGTCAGTGATGCCATCCAGCCGTCTCATCCTCTGTGGTCCCCTTCTCCTCCTGTCCCGAATCCCTTCCAGCATCAGAGTCTTTTAGGACCAAATAATAATAATATACTTAAAGAATAATAAAAAAAAATATCTAACAGATTTTTGATGGTCCTATGGCACCTTGGGTGAAGATTTTAAAAACATAACTATGAAACTTAGAATATTTTGTTTCTTTACATGATATTCTGAAGTAAATATTTCCCTCTTTTGTTTGTGTAAATAAATTTTATATCCCTGGATCCTTCTGATAACTCTTTTACTTTATTTATTTTTTTATTTTTATTTTATTTATTTATTTATTTATTTTTATTTTTATTATTTTTATTTTATTTATTTTTATTTATTTTATCATTCATACTTTGAATTGATAGTCCCACCAATTTGGAAATCAGAAACTGAATATCACAGGCAGAGAAAATCAATAAAAATAAATCTTGAAATAAGAATTTGGATGACCTCATCATTACATTATTGCTGTTATATATAAATACAAAACTCTGGCAAAAGCCTTAAAGAGGCAATGTTTCAAAATTATCAGAGAGGTAGTGACTAGAGAGCTAAACAAAAAAGCTAGACATTTTGTACTTATTTTATATTTTAAACCTATTAAACAAATGTTTTCTTATTAAATGAATATGAAGCAAACAAATTAATACTTTTTGTTACTCATTCTCTCCATTTTTCAGGTGACACAAAAATCTACCATTCATGATGTTAAGCAGAAATTTCACAAAGCATGTAAGTTTATATACAATTTTGAATTTATATTACAGTCTTTTTCTCAAATTGGTTCGGATTTACCTATAAGAATAAGTTCAATGTTATGATGGAAAGAGTATGTGGAAATCATATTTTTACATGGAACTCAGAAATAATACTATGATAAATGCCCCTTCATCGTGAACATTTTCATATCTACCTCTTTAACTCACACTCTAATCTTCAAAACTCAAAGTTTTATTTGAACTTTTTCATTCTATTTCTTTTTTTTAAATTTTATTTTATTTTTAAACTTTACATAATTGTATTAGTTTTGCCAAATATCAAAATGAATCCGCCACAGGTATACATGTGTTCCCCATCCTGAACCCTCCTCCCTCCTCCCTCCCCATACCATCCCTCTGGGTCATCCCAGTGCACTAGCCCCAAGCATCCAGTATCGTGTATCGAACCTGGACTGGCAACTCGTTTCTTACATGATATTTTACATGTTTCAATGCCATTCTCCCAAATCTTCCCACCCTCTCCCTCTCCCACAGAGTCCATAAGACTGTTGTATACATCAGTGTCTCTTTTGCTGTCTCGTACACCGGGTTATTGTTAACAGGAAACATCCTATATGTGAAAGTCATTAATAAATATAAGGTATTTCCTTATATTTAAGCAAATATAGAGCATGTTTTTTATTTCATGTATTTATACTGATTAAATATCTATCACATAGGAATACTTAAAAATTGCATTTAAATTGTTATTTAATTTTACTAATGGCTAGATTTTCCTCATTAATAGATATCCTATTATTATTTATAGGGAAATATATATATATGAAATTTGTTTAATTTTTATTTTTACAACTTTTGACTAGTTTACCTATAGTTATTAACATAGTGATGATGCCTATAATTACCAGTTAACAATTTTTAATAAACTTCATTTTTAGGGCATTTTTAAATTCATGATAGATTGTTCAGAAAATACACAGAGTTCCAATATACCCCTGCCCCACACATGGACAACATGCATGCTCAGTCCCAGTTTCATGTCTGACTTTTTGGGGTCCCATGGGCTCCTCTCTCCATGGGATTTTCCCTGGCAAGAATACTGGAGTGGGTTGCCATTCCTCCTCCAGGGGATCATCCTGACTCAGCGATCAAACCCTCATCTCATGCATTGCAAGTGGATTATTTGTGCTGGGCAAACACAGAAAACCATGGGCAGCATTCTCCACCATAATATTCAGAAGAGTATATTTGTTATACTCCCAGAACCTACAATGACACATCATTATTGTCCTAAGTGCATAGTTACATTAGAATTCATTTTCGGTGTTGCACATTCTATAGATTTTGCAAAGGAGCATTTTCAATACTTCTAGATTTACTTGAACAATGTTTCTTTTCAGAAAATACTTAAAGCTCATAATTTAATTTATTAGTTTTTTAAAAAATACTTGAGTAAACTAGGAAAATTATTTCATTATTTTCTTTCAGGAAAGATGCAGAATATTTGCTGAATATTTTTGTGTATATGACATGATAGGCATAATGAATAAATGAAAACAGAAAATTTCTCACTATCCTCAAAAATTCTATATATAATAAATAAATAAATATACCATATATCATATTATATTACAATACATTATATTTTAATTTATATAAATATATATACTATAACATATATTATATATACTATATATATTATATATCTTGTTGATATTTCTCCTAGCAATCTTGATTCCAGCTTGTGATTCATCCACCCTGGCATTTGCATGGTGTACTCTGCATTTAAGTTAAACAAACAGGGTGACAGTATACTTGTCACCTTGACATACTCCTTTCCCAGTTTGGAACTCCTTTATTCCATGTTCAGTTTTAACTGTTGTTTCTTGACAAACATACAGGTTTCTCAGAAAACAAGTAAAGTGGTCTGGTATTCCCATCTCTTTAAGAACTTTCCACAGTTTGTTGTTATCCACATAGTAAAAGGCTTTAGTGTAGTCAGTGAAGAAGAAGTAGGTATTTTACTGGAATCATTACAAAATTTCTCTATGATCCAACAAATGTTGGCAATTTGATCTCAGGTTCCTCTGTTTTTTCTAAATCTGGATTATACATCTGGAAGCTCTCTGTTCACGTACTGTTGAAACCTCACGTGAGCATAACCTCAGTAGCATGTGAAATAAACACAACTGTACTGTAGGTTGAACATTCTTTGACACTACGCTTCTTTGGGATTGGAATGAAAACTGACATTTTACAGTCCCGTGGCCATTGCTGAGTTTTCTAAATTTGCTTACATATTGAGTTCAACACTTTAATAAGAACTTCTTTTAGTATTTTAAATAGCTCAGATGGAATTCCATCACCAAAACTGGATTTTTATGTAATCAATTCAGTTCAGTTCATTTCGGTCACTCAGTCATGTCCAACTCTTTGCAATCCCATGAATTACAGCACCCCAGGCCTCCCTGTCCATCAACAACTCCCGGAGTTTACTCAAACTCATGTCCATTGAGTCAGTGATTGCCATCATACTCATCCGGTGTTGTCCCCTTCTCCTCCTTCCTTCAATCTTTCCCAGCATCAGGGTCTTTTCAAATGAGTTGGTTCTTCTCATAACGTGGCCAAATATTAGAGTTTTAGCTTCAGCATAAGTCCTTCCAGCGAATATCCAGGACTGATCTCCTTTAGTATGGACTGGTTTGATCTCCTTGCAGTCCAAGGGTCTCTCAAGAGTCTTCTCCAACACCACAGTTCAAAAGCATCAATTCTTCTGTGCTCAGCTTTCTTTATTTTTTTTTAATTTTATTTTATTTTTAAACTTTACATAATTGTATTAGTTTTCTTTATAGTCCAACTCTCACGTGCACACATGACTACTGGAAAAACCATAGCTTTGACTAGATGGACCTTTGTTGGCAAAGCAATGTCTCTGCTTTTTAACATGCTGTCTGCTGCTGCTGCTGCTGCTGCTAAGTTGCTCCAGTCGTGTCTGACTCTGTGCGACCCCATAGATGGCAGCCCACCAGGCTCCCCCATCCCTGGGATTCTCTAGGCAAGAACACTGGAGTGGGTTGCCATTTCCTTCTCCAATGCATGAAAGTGAAAAGTGAAAGTGAAGTCGCTCAGTCGTGTCTGACTCTTCATGACCCCATGGACTGCAGCCTACCAGGCTCCTCCACCCATGGGATTTTCCAGGCAAGAGTACTGGAGTGAGTTACCATAGCTAGGTTGGTCATAATTTTCCTTCCAAGGAGTAAGTGTCTTTTAATTTCATGGCTGAAGTCACCATCTGCAGTGATTTTTGAGCCCCTCAAAAAAGTCTGTCACTGTTTCCACTGTTTCCCCTTCTTTTTGCCATGAAGTGATGGGACCAGAGCCATGATTTTAGTTTTCCGAATGTTGAGTTTTAAGCCAACATTTTCACTCTCCTCTTTCATTTTCATCAAGAGAATCTTTAGTTCTTCACATTACAGAATGTCTGGCTCTAGGTGGGTGACCACACCATCATGGTTATCCAGATCAAGAGCTTTTTTGTATAGTACTTCTGTGTATTCTTGCCATCTCTTCTTAATCTCTTTTGCTTATGCTAGTTCCTTACTGTTTCTGTCTTTATCATGCCCATTCCTGCACGCAGTGTTCACTGGGTATCTACAATTTTACTTAAAAGACCTCCAGTCTTTCCCATTCTATCATTTTCCTTAACTTCCTTGCACTGCTCATTCAAGAAGGTCTTCTTACCTCTCCTTGCTTGTCTCTGGAACTCGGCATTCAGTTGTGTATATATTTCACTTTCTCCCTTGCTTTTATTTCCTTAGCTTTTTATAAAATTTCCTCAGATAACCACTTTGACTTCTTGCATTTATTTTTCCTTGGGATGATTTTGGCTTCAGCCTTGTGTACAGTGTAATGGATATCCATCCATAGTTCTTCGGGCATTCTGTCTATCATATATAATCTCTTGGATCTATTTGTCACCTTCACTATATAAAAATAAGAAACTTGATTTAAGTCATACCTGAATGGCTTAGTAGTTTTCCCTACTTTTTTTCAATTTAAGACTGAATGTTGCAATAAGAAGCTCATGATCTGAGCCACAGTCAGCCCCAGGTCTTGTTTTTGCTCACTGTATAGAACATCTTCATCTTCAGCTGCAAAGAATATAAACAATCTGATTTTGGTATTGACTATCTGGTAATGTCCATGTGTAGAGATGTCTACTCTGTTGTTAGAAAAGGGTGCTTTGTATGACCAGTGTGTTCTCTTGATAAAACTCTTAAGCCTTTGCCCTGTTTCTTTTTGTACTCCATGGCCAAACCTGCCCATTACTCTAGAAATTTCTTGACTTCCTACATTTGTATTCCAATCATCACTTCATGGGAAATAGATGGGGAAACAGTGGAAACAGTGTCAGATTTTATTTTTCTGGGCTCCAAAATCACTACAGATGGTGACTGCAGCCATGAAATTAAAAGACGCTTACTCCTTGGAAAGAAAGTTATGACCAACCTAGACAGCATATTCAAAAGCAGAGACATTACTTTTCCAACAAAGGTCCATCTAGTCAAGGCTATGGTTTTTCCAGTGGTCATGTATGGATGTGAGAGTTGGACTGTGAAGAAGGCTGAGCACCAAACAATTGATGCTTTTGAACTGTGGTGTTGGAGAAGACTCTTGAGAGTCCCTTGGACTGCAAGGAGATCCAACCAGTCCATTTTGAAGGAGATCAGCTCTGGGATTTCTTTGGAAGGAATTATGCTAAAGCTGAAACTCCAGTACTTTGGCCACCTCATGCGAAGATTTGACTCATTGGAAAAGACTCATGCTGGGAGGGATTGGGGGCAAGAGGAGAAGGGGACGACAGAGGATGAGATGGCTGGTTGGCATCACTGACTCGATGGATGTGAGTCTGAGTGAACTCTGGGAGTTGGTGATCGACAGGGAGGCCTGGCGTGCTGCGATTCATGGGGTCGCAAAGCGTTGGACACAACTGAGCGACTGATCTATCTAATGATGAAAAGGACTTTTTTTTTTTTTTTTATGTTAGTCTAGGAGGTTTTGTAGATCTTCATGGAACTAATCAACTTAAGCTTCTTCAGCATCAGTGGTTGGGGCATAGACTTGGATTACTGTGATGTTGAATAGTTTGTCTTAAAAACAAATAGAGATCATTTTTTTGTTTTTGAGATTGTACACAACTACTGCATTCTGGACTCTTTTATTGACTGTGAGGATTACTCCATTTCTTCTAAGGGATTCTTGCCCACAGTAGTAGATATAATGGTCATCTGAATTAGATTCTCCTATTCTTGTCCATTTTAGTTCGGACAAGTGTTTTAGTTCACTGATTTCTAAGATGCCGATGTTCACTCTTGCCATCTCCTGTTTGATCACATCCAAATTTACCTTGTTTCATGGACCTAACATTCTAGATTCCTATGCAATATTATTATTTACAGCATGAACTTTACTTTAACCACCAGGCACATCCACAACTGAGTATCACTTTTGCTTTGGCCTAGCCTCTTCATTCTTTCTGGAACTATTAGTAATTACCCTCTGCTCTTCCCCAGTAGCATACTGGAAACATTCTGACCTGGTGGACTCATCTTCTGGTTTCATATCTTTTTGCCTTCCGCTAATCTTTATGGGGTTCTCATGGCAAGAATCCTGGAGTGGTTTGCCATCCCTCCTCCAGTGAACCACGTTTTGTCAGAACTCTCCACTTTGACCCCTCCATCTTGGTGGCCCTACTTTGCATGTTTCATAGCTTCAGAGTAACACAAGCCACTTCACCATAACAAGGCTGTGATCCATGAAGGGGAAAATAGGTTTAGTCAGTTTAAAATTCTAGAGGAAGGTGAGTTCTGATATTTTACCATGAAGACAAGTCAGATTTAGATATGTTAACATGAAACAGAAATGAATTATATAGTGGAGAGAAAAAGAATAAAGCAAGAGAAGTGCAGAGATCTATAATGGATTAAATCTTTTAGGTTGGTAATTAAAAATTCTCTGTATATTTATGCCAATATTTTTCTAAATTATTGAAACTCCAAATTTATATCTACATTGTGTAAGTGAAAGATGTTGCCCTGGTTATTTCCATGAGTATCTTCAGTTTATTTAGATTCTAAATGCAGTTGTTTTGTTAAGCTAGCAATTGAATTGCCATCCTTGGAAAGACTTAGTAATTCTATCTAGTAAAGTGGTTTCAAAAAGTTTAGATTACAGTAATAAGTGTGAACTGGACATGGAATAAGTTAGAACTGGACATGGAACAACAGACTGGTTCCAAATAGGAAAAGGAGGACATCAAGGCTGTATATTGTCACCCTGCTTATTTAACTTATATGCAGAGTACATCATGAGAAACACTGGACTGGAAGAAACACAAGCTGGAATCAAGATTGTGGGGAGAAATATCAATAACCTCAGATATACAGATGACACCACCCTTATGGCAGAAAGTGAAGAGGAACTAAAAAGCCTCTTGATGAAATTGAAAGTGGAGAGTGAAAAAGTTGGCTTAAAGCTCAACATTCAGAAAACAAAGATCATGGCATTTGGTCCCATCACTTCATGGGAAATAGATGGGGAAACAGTGGAAACATTGTCAGACTTTATTTTTTTTGGCTCCAAAATCATTGCAGATGGTGACTGCAGCCATGAAATTAAAAGACACTTACTCCTTGAAAGGAAAGTTATGACCAATCTAGACAGCGTATTCAAAAGCAGAGACATTACTTTGCCAACAAAAGTTCGTCTAGTGAAAGCTATGGTTTTCCCTGTGGTCATGTATGGCTGTGAGAGTTGGACTGTGAATAAGGCTGAGCGCCGAAGAATTGATGCTTTTGAACTATGGTGTTGGAGAAAACTCTTGAGAGTCCCTTGGACTGCAAGGAGATCCAACCAGTCCATTCTGAAGGAGATGAGCCCTGGGATTTCTTTGGAAGGAATGATGCTAAAGCTGAAACTCCAGTACTTTGGCCACCTCATGCAAAGAGTTGACTCATTGGAAAAGACTCTGAAGCTGGGAGGGACTGGCGGCAGGAGGAGAAGGGGATGACAGAGGATGAGATGGCTGGATGGCATCATTGACTCGATGGACGGAGTTTGAGTGAACTCCAGCAGTTGGTGATGGACTGGGAGGCCTGGTGTGCTGTGATTCATGGGGTCGCAAAGAGTCGGGCACGGATGAGCGACTGAACTGAACTGAACTGAATAAGTGTGAACACATTTCAGAAACGCTTTCTTACTGTCGAGTAGAAAGATATGACAAAATTATTTCATTTAATAATGACAGTATAAATTTATTATTTGTATTATTGTCTGAAAACAAGGAAATTAATCATAAACTAATGTATATTTAGAAAGAATGTGCAGTCACCTTGATGTGTGTTATTGTGACTATTTTTATGTTAGTCTGTATCTACATATGGACATAATTATATGTCAACAAAATTTTAGATCCAGTTCTACATTTATGTATGGGCTTCTTTTATGACTCAGTTGGTAAAGATTCTATATGCAATTCAGGAGACCCTATTTCAATCCCTGGGTGGGGAAGATCCTGTGGAAAAGGAAATTGCAACTCAATCCAGTACTTTTGCCTGGAAAATCCAATGGCAGAGGAACCTAGTGGGCCATAGTCCATGAGGCTGCAAAAAGTTTGACATGGTTTAGCGACTAAACCATGACTACATTTATGTTGTCTTCCCAGGTGGCTCACTGGTAAAGAAGCTGCCTGCCAATGCAGGAGATTCAGGATATGTAGGTTTAATTTATGCTTGGAAAGATTCCCTGAAGGAGGAAATTGCAACCTACTTTACTATTCTTGCCAGGATAATCCTTTGGACAGAGGAGCCTGGAGGGCTACAACCCATGGGATGGCAAAGAGTTGGACACAGTTGAGCGACTGAGCACACACTACATTTACATTGTCTAGAACTTCTTTCTAGTAATTAGGAAAGTGAAGTGTAGTAGCTTGTGAAAACTCCTAGAAATATCCAGTTTTATGACTGGACAATTGAAAATATGGCAATATGATTAGTTTTAATACCTATATTAAAGGTAGTAAGACATATACACTTAGGGATTTCTTGACAACTATTATTTTAATCACTTTTCAAAGAACAGTTCTAAACTTTAACAGCTTTAAGTAAATTGTAAATTTTTCTACTTTTTCAAAATTACCTTTCCTTTAAAAGTATATCCATCACTTAAAGAGAATATCCATAAAATATTGCATTTATTAGAATATATTTCAAAAAAGTATTGGTCTTCAGATTTTAAAAAGTACAGAAACACAAAACCATTTTTTCCATATTACGTGACAGAGAAATATCTAGACGTCAATTAAATTATGCTTTATTCACTAAAAAATATTGCTAAATCCAACAATATATGACTGTATTCAGTTCAGTTCAGTTGCTCAGTCATGTCTGACTCTTTGTGACCCCATGGACTGCAGCACACCATGTTTTGCTGTCCATCACCAACTCCCACAGCTTGCACAAACTAATGTCCATTGAGTTGGTGATGCCATCCAACCATCTCATCCTCTGTCATTCCTTTCTCCTCCTACCTTCAAACTTTCCCAGCATTAGGGTCTTTCCTAATGATTCAGTTCCTCTCATCAGGTGGCCAAAGTATTGGAGATTCAGTTTTAGCATCAGTTCTTCCAATGAACACCCAGGATTGATCTCCTTTAGGATGGACTGGTTGGATCTCCTTGCAGTCCAAGGGACTCTCAAGAGTCTTCTCCAACACCACAATTCAAAATCATCAATTCTTTGGAGCTCAGCTTTCTTTATGGTCCAAATCTCACATCCATACATGACTACTGGAGAGACTATAGCTTTGACTATACATACCTTTGTTGGCTAAGCAATATCTCTGCCTTTTAATATGCTGTCTGGATTGGTCATAGCTTTTCTTCCAAGGAGCAAGTGTCTTTTAGTTTCATGGCTGACGTCACCATCTTCAGTGATTTGGAGCCCAAGAAAACAGTCTGTCATGGTTTCCATTATTTCCCCATCTATTTGCCGTGAAGTGATGGGACTGGATGCCATGATCTTTGTTGTTTGAATGCTGAGTTTTAAGCCAGGTTTTTCTCTCCTCTTTCACTTTCATCAAAAGGCTCTTTGATTCCTCTTTTCTTTCTGCCATAGGGATGGTGTTATCTGCCTATTTAAGGTTATTGGTATTTCTCCCCACAATCTTGACTTTAACTTGTGCTTCATCTAGTTTGGCATTTCACATGATGTACTCTGCTTATAAGTTAAAGTAGCAGGGTGAAAACATACATCCTTGACATGCTCTTTTCCGAATTTGGAACCAGTCCATTGTTATATGTCCAGTTTTAACTGTTGCTTCTCCATCTGCAAACAGGTTTCTCAGGAGGAAGGTAAGGTGGTCTGGTATTCCCATCTCTTGAAGAATTTTCCAGTTTGTTATGATCCTCACAGTCAACGGCTTTAGCATAGTCAATGAAGCAGAAGTAGATATTTTTCTGGAACACTCTTGCTTTTTCAATGATCCAGCAGATGTTGGCAATTTGATCTCTGGTTCTTCTGCATTTTCTTAATTCAGCTTGAACATCTGGACTTTCTTTGTTCACACAGTGTTGAAACCTCGCTTGGAGAAATTTGAGCATTACTTTGCTAGCATGTGAGATGAGTGCAGTTGTGCAGTAGTTTGAAGATTCTTTGGCATTGCCTTTCTTTGGGATTGGAATGAAAACTGACCTTTTCCAGTCCTGTGGCTACTGCTGAGTTTTCCAAATCTGCTGGCATATTGAGTGCAGCACTTACACAGCATCATTTTTTAGGATTTGAAGTAGCTCAGCTGGAATTCCATCACCTCCACTAGCTTTGTTTGTAGTGATTCTTTCTAAGGCCAACTTGACTTACGAAGTGACTGTATACATAATTATAAAAAGAGTGATCTGTTAATCACCTTAATATTTCATCTTTTAACATATTTTAAAATTTGTTAAATCAACATTTATTTAAATTCATAAATTATTTAAACAATAAAAATATATATTACATGTGTAGTTATATATTTTATATATGTAATTGTTTTATAACTAAAGTGTTAGAACTATAAATTTTTTACAGTCACTTCTTATGTGTTTGACACCAAGTGATTTTTTATTAAGATACTTCAAATGCTGTTTATTTCTAGGCCTTGGAGTTATAATAGGAATGTGTTAGTTTTGTAAAGAAAATTATATATAACTCTTATCAGAAGACTAGATTTCCTGAGAGGAAAATTTCCCCTTGTATGTCTTTTATCTCTATCATTTGTTCTCTTCAGTTCAGTTCAGTTGCTCATTCTTGTCCGACTCTTTGCGACCCCATGGAGTGCAGCATGCCAGGCTTCCCTGTGCTGGGGTCCAGCCCTGGTGGGTCCAGCCCTGGTGGGTCCAGCCCTGGTGGATCCAGGGAATTTGAAGGGGAGACGGCATCAGCAATCAGGAAACAATTGCTTAATTAAACATTAATTAAGGATATAAAGAATGGTTAAATAAGGATAGCTCAGTGAGGAAATTCAGTGGAGAAAAGAGGCTGAATAATTCAGCCAGAAGGTGAGAGAAAGAACGACATGGGGAGACCAAGTTTCGGTGAACAAGGCCCGCACTTTATTTTCCAAAGTAGTTTTTATACCTTAAGTTATGCATAGAGGATAATGGGGGAAGGGGTAGAGTCATGCAGTAAGCCAGGCTTTCTTCCTGCAAACTTACCATATGCAAAAGTTTAGGTGATTTGCATCATCTTCTGGCCCAGAGGCCTGTTAACATTTTAAGACCCTTTGTTCAGAAAACTTATTTTTCTCCAAAGTTGATTAGTCAAACGCCACCCTCCAAAAGCATTAAAGTTGCATTCCTATAGGGCAAAGGTGTGGTGGGCTATAACGAGAAAAAGAATTAACTCAAGGGTCCAAGGTTACAAACATTAAAGCTACTACTTACACCAATCATATTAATCAATACACTGCCAGGGACACAGCAGGTAAGGGATATGGAGACTTAGCAGCAAACATTGGCCCAAAAATGAAAAACCCTTCACCAATACAATTTCTAATCAATCTTTTAACTGCTCAAAGGAATCTGTGTTTAGACAGTTTAGAACATCTCATGCCTCTCACAGTTGGGAGGCTCTGTGCAATCACATGTGGCCGGAAAAACCTATTCAGGCAGGCTAGAGGACTTCCAAAGGAGTTTGTAGGTTGAAACACTATCACACCCAGGAACTTTATTAACTGGAGCTGTAAGTTAACTCTTTTTTTCAGAGAGAGGTAGTGGGGTACAGCCCCCTGTAAAGTCAGAGGTGTAGGTGAGAGCACAAAGCAGAAAGTAGGCAGACTCTGGTTTTGGGGGTAGATGCTTGAGAATTTCCAGGGGGACTCCTGAAGCTCGATCCCGCCTTTGCATATGCCGAGCCTCCTTCCTCATGACCTTTGCCATGGGCGGAACTCTTGCTCCCGGCATCCCTGTCCATCACCAACTCCCTGAGATTACTTACCATCTTATCCTCTGTTGTCCCCTTCTCCTCCTGCTTCATTCTTTCCCAGCATCAGGGTATTTTCCATTGAGTCAGTTCTTCTCAACAGGTGGCCAAAGTATTGGAGTTTCAGCTTCAGCATCAGTCCTTCCAATGAATATTCAGGACTGATTTCCTTTAGGATGGACTGGTTGGATCTCCTTGATGTTCAAGAGACTCTCAAGAGTCTTTTCCAACACCACAGTTCAAAAGCTTCAATTCTTCAGCACCCAACTTTCAATATAGTACAACTCTCCCATCCATACATGACTACTAGAAATTGATCTTGAATTTTTGTCTTCCTCCTATCTCTCTGACTTGTGTCAGTATAATATTTTTCTTAGTTCTATTTTGGAACTTACTTTACTGTGATTTTTCTCATTCTATAAAATGACTATCATGCCTTTATAAGGTTCATGTTTTTCAATTCTACTTTGGTATAAGTCACCTTTTAGATCACCCTGATGACACTGTAATGAACAATCAGACTGATGAAAAGATGAGAGGGAAGAAAACTACAATTATAATATTAGCTGTTAAGACTAAGGAGGGAGAAGGCAATGGCAACCCACTCCAGTACTCTTGCCTGGAAAATCCCATGGGTGGAGAAGCCTGGTAGGCTGCAGTCCATGGGGTCACTGAGTCAGACACGATTGAGCAACTTCACTTTCACTTTTCACTTTCATGCATTGGAGAAGGCAATGGCAACTCACTCCAGTGTTCTTGCCTGGAGAATCCCAGGGACAGGGGAGCCTGGTGGGCTGCCATCTATGGGGTCAGACATGACTGAAGTGACTTAGCAGCAGCAGCAGCAAGACTAAGGAGAAAGACCAATGGCTTTCCTGAAGAAAAGATACATATAAAACTATAAATTATATATATGCATGTGCACACAAATATATACTTTTGCCTATTTCACTTCTTCTTCTTTAATGTATGAAAAATGATAAAAGACCCTTTGCTGCATATTCTCTATTTATTCATTAACATTTGTAATCATTGTTTTTGCTTGTATCTTGAAGTCTCTCTTGGAGAACATCAGTGATTTTCACCCTCATGTCTCTATACACCACACTCTACCATCATTATAGTTAAAACTATCTTTAAAGTTGGATGGCATATAAATTCCAATGAGTATTTCAAGAATATTAAATGAAATTCAATCTTTTTTTAAGTAACAGATCATATAACACTTACTATGTATCTTCAAAGTTATATCAAAAGCCTTATTTTCGAAGTCTATATTGACACATACATAATTGGCAAATTAACTATGTAAGAGTCTGACTGAGGTAAGCATACATACCAAACACTTGATGAATTGTTTCTAGATAATTCACCATAAATACTCTGGATCCTTATTGAAACAAAAATTTTATTACTTTTTTATTTAGACATTTTTAAGCAATACATGTTTTTTAGTTTCTAGGTCATGCTTCCTTTTAAATTCTTCAAAATATATTAGGATGATGCTATACTGTGATTTATAATAAAATATATATGTATTTTATTTGTCCACTTTTTCTTGC
Source organism: Bos mutus (assembly GCF_027580195.1). Lineage (NCBI taxonomy): Eukaryota > Metazoa > Chordata > Mammalia > Artiodactyla > Bovidae > Bos > Bos mutus. The sequence continues at coordinate 79,855,927 of NC_091622.1, read as the reverse complement.
AAAGAGCTTCTAAAACCCTTGAAATTTTTAAAGTGATAACAGCATAAAGGTTTTGTTTGTTTGTTTTTTTTTTTTTCTTGTTAATGCGGTGAATTCTAGACCTAGCTGAAAGATCAGTGCTGATTGTCAAGCTGTAATTAGAGGGTTGGAACTCTCAGAGGGGCTGAAAATTGAAACAATTTCCAATCACCTGTGATTTATTCAATCATGCCCATGTAATGAAGCTTTCATAAAAATCCCAATGGAGGGGGTTCAGAGAGGCTGGTGTAGATTTGGAGAGGGGCCTGAAAGCTCTGTGACTATTCCCTGCACCTTGTCTTTCGTATCTCATCCATCTAGCTATTCCTGAGTTATATTCCTTTTTAGGAAACCTGTTATGGATACTTGCATATGTATGACTGAATTCCTTTGCAGTCCACCTGAAACGATCACATTTTTAATTGAATATACTCCAATAAAAGGTATTTTTTTTTCTTTAAAGAAACATGTAGTTAAGTACAATGTTTCTTTGAGTTATGTTAGTTGCACTAGCAAATTAATTGAACCCAAGGAAGGGTTCATGGGGATCTCTGAGGTCAATTGGTTAGAAGTGCAGGTGAGAACTTAGACCTGAAACTGGCAAGAGAAGATGGCAGGGGGTGAGGGAGAAGGGCAGGTTTGCAATAACATTTAACCTGTGAAACCCGATGCTCTCTCCAGGTACATAGTGTCAGAATTGATTCAAAGTGTAAGATGCCACTATAGTGTCCTGAGATTTGCTTGTTGGTGTATGTGTGGTGAGGAGACTGTACCACACATCTGTTGCAACTGGGTGGAGAACTTAAATACATAAAAATTAAAGAAAACCATCAGAAATAATACCACCATGAAATTAGAATAGCAATTCTATGGAATTTTCCTCCTTATAGAGTTTATATGGACTAGCAGTATATTTGTCAAAATTCATTAAAAAAAATTTGTGTTTAAAAAAATTGGAGGAAATCACGAAGAAAAATGAAGGGAAAGCTTTTTCCTTGTGACAACTTTCCTGTGGTTTTAAAAATTACAGCTAGCATCAAAGTTGAGCACTTACTATGAAATACCGTGCCTTATAATATCTCTGTGTTAAGCTCTAGCTAACTTGCATTAACATTTATAAAATCAACATAAAACAAATATAGTCGAATTTGTCAAACACTCACTTTTTGTCATGAATCTCAAGATATTTCCATATAGCAAATTAAAAAAAAATAAAACTCTATGGTCATCTAGTAGTATTAAAATTTTCATTTTACAGTGAATGACATTTAAAGAAGATTAGATAACTTGAACGAGGTCACAGAGCTAATAAATGGCTGAGCTGAAATTCAAACTACATAATTTACTTAGGGGATCTATATAATATGACTCTATACCTTGTACTCCACTAATCTCCACTATATTTGTTTTACTGAGTTATTTTTTTTTTAATTTCTTCAGGTAGAAATCAAAATAACACCAATTTATTTTCCATGGTAAAAGTTATTGTTACTCCCCATTGGAAAGTAGGGAGCTAACTAGAAAGTTAATTTAGAAATTATGTAATAATTCATAGTGATATCGTTCTAAGCCTAGTTCTCAATTGGTTCCAATAACTGAAATCTCTGTCTAATGCCATATGTCACCATAAAACAAATAACTAAATTAAAAACAATCATACATATGAATAAAATGAAAGAATGAAATATGGCTTGAAACTGCTAATGACATTTTCTATTGTGTGACTAACAAGAGTTAGTAGTATATAAACTAAGGTTAAAAAAAATGAATGACAAATAACTGAAGTGTAATTTGTGCACTGGCTCTCTGTCATAGAATTAGTTTCTGAAAACAAAAGCAAAATCATTTTTGCCCATGACTTGTATGACTTCCTTTGTGGCTTAGAAGATAAAGCATCTGCCTGCAATGTGGGAAACCCAGGTTCGATCCCTGGGATGGGAGATCCCCTGGAGAAGGAAATGGCAACCCATTCCAGTACTCTTGCCTGGAAAATCCCATAGATGGAGGAGTCTGGTAGGCTACAGTCCATGAGGTTGCAAAGAGTCAGAAATGACTGAGACTTCACTTTCACTTGCATGTTATCTATTACTTGACAAAATCATAAGAAGTTTCAATGATGTTTGTAATCTACTGGATCATTATCTCTGCAGCTCCCAAACAGAGCCCTAAGAAAAAAGCAAAAGAAGGAACAGTGGATTTATCAGTCCAGCTGTAATTTCAGCCACATAAAGGAATAAATAATTTATTGTGACACTTGAAATGCATATACATCTTTGCCATAAGGCCAGGGAGATAAAAACAATGCAAAACTTTGACAGGTTCAAAGAGAGGAACTCAAATAAAGACAACACAGTAGAAGGATTTATAGGATAGAATAATGAGTATTCTCTAGGCAATTTGAAAGGAGCCTCCCTGACAAGGCTGTAGAATTCCCTGATCTCTTAAAAAAAAAAAAAGAAGCTAGAAAAATGATAAATGCCACGAAAGACAGAAGTGGAAGAATGCTTTTCTTACAAAAGTGATCTACTGCTAAATCAAGAAGCAGCTAATATTCTGTCTCTAATAGTTTCCTCCAGCAAAAGGAATTATGAACCTTGTCAATAACTTAGATGGAGAAGTGGAGTAATTTGGCAGTTGTTTATTCTTTGATAACATTCAAAGTTACATTTTGTGAAAGCTATGGATTAAGAGGCTATGCCCTTCTAGAAATTTAATCACTAAGAAAGAGGAGAGTGGAAAAGTTGGTTTAAAGCTCAACATTCAAAAAACTAAGATCATGGCATCTGCTCCATTAACTTCATGGCAAATAGATGGGGAAACAGTGGAAACAATGTCAGACTTTATTTTGAGGGGCTCCAAAATCACTGCAGATGGTGATTGCAGCCATGAAATTAAAAGATGCTTACTCCTTGGAAGGAAAGTTATGACCAACCTGTATAGTATATTAAAAAGCAGAGACATTACTTTGTCAACAAAGGTCCGTCTAGTCAAGGCTATGGTTTTTCCAGTAGTCATGTATGGATGTGAGAGTTGGACTGTGAAGAAAGCTGAGCACCAAAGAATTGATGCTTTTAAACTGTGGTGTTGGAGAAGACTCCTGAGAGTCCCTTGGACTGCAAGGAGATCCAACCAGTCCATTCTAAAGGAAATTAGTCCTGGTTGTTCTTTGGAAGGAATGATGCTAAAGCTGAAACTCCGGTACTTTGGCCACCTCATGCGAAGAGTTGACTCATTGGAAAAGACTCTGATGCTGGGAGGGATTGGGGGCAGGAGGAGAAGGGGACGGCAGAGGATGGGATGGCTGGATGGCATCACCAACTGGATAGATGTTAGTTTGAGTGAATTCCAGGAGTTGGTGATGGATGGGGAGGCCTGGCGTGCTGAAATTCATGGAGTTGCAAAGAGTCGGACATGGCTGAGCGACTGAACTGAACTGAAGGTACTATAGGGCCCTTTTACAAATGGACAGAAAATTCATCAATTTTTTCCTATTACATGTAGATTTAAAGATTGATATAAGTTAATAAAACTTATCAATTTTGATGTTCTGGTCTTTGAAGAAATTCTAACGAGTGTACCACTGGACAAGGAGATTCTGGATTATATATGCTCCTCTAAGCTGAAAATAACAAGAGACCCATCAGTTAGCTGCATCCTTGATGACTTAAAAAAGAAAAAAAAGTGATTTCAGGAAAAGAGAATGAAGTTTCATGAATTCTATTTAATTTTAATTTAAAATTTAAATAGACTTTTCTAAATATCTCTTCTTCATTTAGGGTGCTATAAGAACTTGCCTAGTGGGTCAGATGGTAAAGAATCTGCCTGCAATGTGAGATGCCTCTGTTCACTCCCTGGGTTAGGAAAACTCCCTGGAGAAGGGAATGGCTACCCACTTCATTATTCTTTTTTTTTTTTTTTTTAAATTAATTTTATTTTATTTTTAAACTTTACATAATTGTATTAGTTTTGCCAAATATCAAAATGAATCCGCCACAGGTATACATGTGTTCCCCATCCTGAACCCTCCTCCCTCCTCCCTCCCCATACCATCCCTCTGGGTCGTCCCAGTGCACCAGCCCCAAGCATCCAGTATCGTGCATTGAACCTGGATTGGCATCTCGTTTCATACATGATATTTTACATGTTTCAATGCCATTCTCCCAAATCTTCCCACCCTCTCCCTCTCCCACAGAGTCCATAAGACTGTTCTATACGTCATTGTCTCTTTTGCTGTCTCGTATACAGGGTTATCGTTACCATCTTTCTAAATTCCATATATATGCGTTAGTATACTGTATTGGTGTTTTTCCTTCTGGCTTACTTCACTCTGTATAATAGGATCCAGTTTCATCCACCTCATTAGAACTGATTCAAATGTATTCTTTTTAATGGCTGAGTAATACTCCATTGTGTATATGTACCACAGCTTTCTTATCCATTCATCTGCTGATGGACATCTAGGTTGCTTCCATGTCCTGGCTATTATAAACAGTGCTGCAATGAACATTGGGGTACACGTGTCTCTTTCCCTTCTGGTTTCCTCAGTGTGTATGCTCAGCAGTGGGATTGCTGGATCATAAGGCAGTTCTATTTCCAGTTTTTTAAGGAATCTCCACACTGTTCTCCATAGTGGCTGTACTAGTTTGCATTCCCACCAGCAGTGTAAGAGGGTTCCCTTTTCTCCACACCCTCTCCATCATTTATTATTTGTAGACTTTTGGATTGCAGCCATTCTGACTGGTGTGAAATGGTACCTCATAGTGGTTTTGATTTGCATTTCTCTGATAATGAGTGATGTTGAGCATCTTTTCATGTGTTTGTTAGCCATCTGTATGTCTTCTTTGGAGAAATGTCTATTTAGATCTTTGGCCCATTTTTTGATTGGGTCATTTATTTTTCTGGAGTTGAGCTGTAGGAGTTGCTTGTATATTTTTGAGATTAGTTGTTTTTCGGTTGCTTCACTTCATTATTCTTGCCTGGGGAATTCCATGGAGAGAGGACGCTGGTAGGCTATAATCTGTGGGATAGAAAAAGAGTCTGACATGACTGAAGGACTAACACCTTCACTTTAATGCATCATTTATAATTTTATGCCACATAGTATTTATTTTTCTTCAGTTCTAGTATCAATAACCTCAGATATGCAGATGATACCACTCTTATGGCAGAAAGTGAAGAAGAACTAAAGAGCCTCTTGATAAAAGTGAAAGAGGAGAGTGAAAACGTTGGCTTAAAGCTCAACATACAGAAAATTAAGATCATGGCATTTCTTACTCCAGGGGATCTTCCCAACTCAGGGATAGAACCCTTGTCTCTTGTGTCTCCTGCATTGGCAGGTGGTTTCTTACCATTGCTCCACCTGGGATGCCCTGGATATATAATGCAAATATGTTATGATTAACACATTACAATTAGTTATATCTACATGTTCTGAACAACAGAATATCTTAATTCCCTATGCCAATATGACTTGAGCAATCTCTTGACCATCCACTATTCTAAACATCTCTCTTTCTTGCCTCAGGATTCCCAGTTTCTGGAACTCACAGAGATATATAATCTGTAGAACACCATCTGTCTTTGTCATTTATCATCTAACTTAAGATTTTGTTTTATACTTTATCTAACCTGTTTTCTTTTGACTTGATCCAAATTGAATTTTTAGCTTCATTATGTAATCCTCTCTCCATATCTTCAGAAGTTTTATCCCTTTAATCTCATTTTCCCTTTATCTTCAAGTGCTTCCTTTTTATTCTTTTATCAAGAATATCTCAATTTAGAAATCACTGCTAGCAATTATAAGAGTAACTATTTGTGTTTGTGTATAAGTGTGGTTGTATGGGTATATTTATATACAGCCATATTATTGTTACAAGTATATTTATTAAAATTCTTAGGTTGTATTCAGAGATTGTAATGCAAATTACTGAAAGGGATCTCTGCCTGTTAATAAATGACTACTACTAAAAATTTACCCATTCTCTACCACTAATATCTTTGAAATCTGAAAATAGCTAATTTTCATCACTACAGTTTAAGTCTTCGTAATCTAGAAATATACCTGCAATAACTTCCAGTTGGATACATTTTCTCACATATTGACTCACTCTAGTATATTGTCCTTACTACCTTACTACCTCCAATATCAACATCAAGCTCTTTATGGTTTAGAAGTTTCTCATAATGTCCTCATACTCCATGTGCATGTGTGTTTATCTCAGTGGTGGCAAAAAAAAAAAAAAATATATATATATATATATATATAAAAATATCATTTGAGGTGTTAAGTGAGGAATGTTTTCTTTGTTTTTTTTCCCTATTGAACAGCAGCTTTTTTGACTATGAGATTATTCATATTCTGTTTATTCACTCTATTTCTATAACTCTGATACATTCATATGTGATTGATAAATAGAATTATATTAGCATAATATTAAGTTTACAATTTTTCATATACACTTGTATAAGAATTATTACTTTGAATTACTGAGGAACAGTAACTGATGGCAAAGTACATGGCATGGCCATGTGAAGATGTGATCTTCTTCACATAATAGACACTATATTATAGTATTTATTACTTACTTGGCTCAATTTGCCCATGTGCTCTGCCTTTGAAATGTTTATGGTCTATTCCCCCTTATCTTTGTTAATTTCATCAGTCACAAATTTTTCTCACATATATCACATCTTTTAATTAGTTCTTCAGAGTTTTTGGTAATTGGAATGTACTATTTCATTTAAATATAAAAATATCCCTAAGAGATAACTTTATTAATTGTTCTTTTTTAAAAAACTTTTGCTTAACATAAGAGAAAAATAGGATTCAGAAAGGTAACTTGCTCAAGATAAAAAAGACAACTAGTAGATAGTCTCAGGATTTAAATCTAGTCAAAGTTCACAGCCTCTAAAATTAAATAGTTACAAGACACTGACTCACTGTAGGGGAAATAATTTACCACCAGATCAGACCAGATCAGATCAGTCACTCAGTCATGTCCGACTCTTTGCGACCTCATGAATTGCAGCACGCCAGGTCTCCATGTCCATCACCAACTCCTGGAGTTCACTCAGACTCATGTCCATCGAGTCAGTGATGCCATCCAGCCATGTCATCCTCTGTCGTTCCCTTCTCCTCTTGCCCCCAGTCCCTCCCAGCATCAGAGTCTTTTCCAATGAGTCAACTCTTCACATGAGGTGGCCAAAGTACTGGAGTTTCAGCTTTAGCATCATTCCTTCCAAAGAAATCCCAGGGCTCATCTCCTTCAGAATGGACTGGTTGGATCTCCTTGCAGTCCAATGGACTCTCAAGAGTCTTCTCCAACACCACAGTTCAAAAGCATCAATTCTTCGACGCTTGGCCATCTTCACAGTCCAACTCTCACATCCATACATGACCATTTGAAAAAACATAGCCTTGACTAGATGAACCTTTGTTAGCAAAGTAATGTCTCTGCTTTTGAATATGCTATCTAGGTTGGTCATAAATTTCCTTCCAAGGAGTAAGCATCTTCCATTTCATGGCTTCAGTCACCATTTGCAGTGATTTTGGAGCCCCAAAAAATAAAGTCTGACAGTTTCCACTGGTTCCCCATCTATTTCACATGAAGTGATGGGACGAGATGCCATGATCTTCATTTTCTGAATGTTGAGCTTTAAACGAAATTTTTCACCCTCCACTTTCACTTTCATCAAGAGGCTTTTGAGTTCCTCTTCACTTTCTGCCATAAGGGTGGTGTCATCTGCATATCTGAGGTTATTGATATTTCTCCCGGCAATCTTGATTCCAGCTTGTGTTTCTTCCAGTCCAGCGTTTCTCATGATGTACTCTGCATATGTTAAATAAGCGGGGTGACAATATACAGCCTTGACGGACTCCTTTTCCTATTTGGAACCAGTCTGTTGTTCCATGTCCAGTTCTAACTGTTGCTTCCTGACCTGCATACAAATTTCTCAATAGATAGGTCAGGTAGTCTGGTATTTCCATCTCCTTCAGAATTTTCCACAGGTTATTGTAATCCACACAGTCAAAGGCTTTGGCATAGTCAATAAATCTGAAATAGATGTTTTTCTGGAACTCTCTTGCTTTTTTGATGATCCAGTGGATGTTGGCCATTTGATCTCTGGTTCCTCTGCCTTTTCTAAAACCATCTTGAACATCTGGAAGTTCACAGTTCACATATTGCTGAAGCATGGCTTGGAGAATTTTGAGCATTACTTTACTAGCGTGTGAGATAAGTGCAATTGTGCGGTAGTTTGAGCATTCTTTGGCATTACCTTTCTTTGGGATTAGAATGAAAACTGACATTTTCCAGTTCTGTGGCCACTGTTGAGTTTTCCAAATTTGCTGGCATATTGAGTGCAGCACTTTCAGAGCATCATCTTTCAGGATTTGGAATAGCTCAACTGGAATTTTATCACCTGCATTAGCTTTGTTCCTAGTGATGCTTTCTAAGGCCCACTTGACTTCACATTCCCGGCTGTCTGGCTCTAGTTGAGTGATCACACCATCGTGATTATCTGTGTTGTGAAGATCCTTTTTGTACAGTTCTTCTGTGTATTCTTGCCATCTCTTTTTAATATCTTCTGCTTCTGTTAGGTCCATACCATTTCTGTCCTTTATCGAGCCCATCTTTGCATGAAATGTTCCTTTGGTATCTCTGATTTTCTTGGAGAGATCTCTAGTCTTTCCCATTCTATTGTTTTCCTCTATTTCTTTGCATTGTTCGCTGAAGAGGGTTTTCTTATCTCTTCTTGCTATTCTTTGGAACTCTGCATTCAGATGTTTATATCTTTCCTTTTCTCCTTTGCTTTTCACTTCTCTTCTTTTCACAGCTATTTGTAAGGCCTCCCCAGACAGCCATTTTGCTTTTTTGCATTTCTTTTCCATGGGAATGGTCTTGATCCCTGTCTCCTGTACAATGTCATGAACCTCATTCCATAGTTCATCAGACACTCTATCAGATCTAGGCCCTTAAATCTATTTTTCACTTCCACTGTATAATCATAAGGTATTTGATTTATGTCATACCTGAATGGTCTATTGGTTTCCCCTACTTTCTTCAATTTAAGTCTGAATTTGGCAATAAGGAGTTCATGGTCTGAGCCGCAGTCAGCCCCTGATCTTCTTTTTGCTGACTGTATAGAGCTTCTCTATTTTTGGCTCCAAACAATATAATCAGTCTGATTTCGGTGTTGACCATCTGGTGATATCCACATATAGAGTCTTCTCTTGTGTTGTTGGAAGAGGGTGTTTGTTATGACCAGTGCATTTTCTTGGCAAAATTCTATTAGTTTTTGTCCTGCTTCATTCCATATTCCACGGCCAAATTTGCCTGTTACTCCAGGTGTTTCTTGACTTCCTACTTTTGCATTCCAGTCCCCTCTAATGAAAAGGACATCTTTTTGGGTGTTAGTTCTAAAAGGTCTTGTAGGTCTTCATAAAACCGTTCAGCTTCAGCTTCTTCAGCATTACTGGTTGAGGCATAGACTTGGATTATTGTGATATTGAATGGTTTGCCTTGGAAACGAACAGAGATCATTTTGTCATTTTTGAGATTGCATCCAAGGTTGCATTTCGGACTCTTTTGTTGACCATGATGGCTACTCCATTTCTTCTGAGGGATTCCTGCCCGCAGTAGTAGATATAATGGTCATCTGAGTTAAAATCACCCATTCCAGTCCATTGCAGTTCGCTGATTCCTAGAATGTCGACATTCACTCTTGCCATCTCCTGTTTGACCACTTCCAGTTTGCCTTGATTCATGGACCTGACATTCCAGGTTCCTATGAAATATTGCTCTTTACATCATTGAACCTTGCTTCTATCACCAGTCACATCCACAGCTGGGTATTGTTTTTGCTTTGGCTCCATCCCTTCATTCTTTCTGGAGTTATTTCTCCACTGATCTCCAGTAGCATATTGGGCACCTACTGACCTGAGGAGCTTCTCCTTCAGTATCCTATCATTTTGCTTTTTCATACTGTTCATGGACAACTAATATTGCATTTTATTAAAATAATGGCACTTTCATACCTTCTGCCGATTCTTTTTCAATAAGAGGCTATATGTTTATTGAAATCTTATAAAATCACACATTCCTCTGTGCCAGGCAGTCTTCTAATGAGTTGTGCTGTGCTTAGTTGCTCAGCCATGTTCAACTCTTTGCAACCCCACCATGGACTGTAGTATAGTAGTAATAGATGTAGTTACAGCTACTAGTTCTCATAATATATCATAACAGTAAGGAGAAATGCATACTAAGCATCTTAATATGTACATAATATAATTTCAGGTAGAAAGATAAAAAACAGGTAATTAGAGAAAGTAACTGAAAGTAGCACTGGGTTCTGCTAAATCTGATGGCATCACGGAAACCAGGGAAGTGACAGCATCACGGGAAAACCATTCAAAGACTCAGATTCAGACACAGAGTATGAAATAGTTGAATATAGTAAGGCTCAGCATTTTTCCAAGTAGTGAAACCAAGAAAATTAGACAAAGTAGTTAAGATCATTGATTAGGTATGATTACAGTTATAGTGGGAGAAATAAAAAACTTACCAGAGTCAAAATAATAAGATGATTGCTGGGAAATCCTTGGAGAATCAAAAATTATCTGAAGTAGAAATACTGACTGAATTAAATAGGAAGGAATGGTTGTGATGATTAGAAAGTAGAATATTTGAAATATATTTGGAAGTGAAATATTTTTTGGTAAGCATGAGACTCTGGATAAGAGTGAGACAGTAGGCAGAGAACGTTTAGACAAATAGACCAAGGAAGGAATTTAAGTGATACTGAAATTACTTATAATGGTAAATTGGAGAAGCCAATGGCAACACACTCCAGTATTCTTGCCTGGAGAATTCCATGGACAGAAGAGTCTGGCAGAGTACAGTCCATGGGGTTGCAAAGAGTCAGACATGATTGAGTGACTATCACACACAATGGTAAATGAGTAGTGGTGGAGAGGATACTCTGAGTTAAGTCTTTAGTGACTTAGATGGAAATCCCAGTCCATCACAGATGGCAAAAACAATAACAAAATAATACTATGTAGTAAAGTCTGGTGATGAGCATTACCTGAGGAGAATGGAAAATACAGGTTTTGGGTGTGACAGCAAGAATAATTCCTAATACACTTTTAGGTTCATGATTGGGTGAGTTTGGCATAAAGAACACACACCAGTTGAAGAATATGCAGAAAAGTTTTATTTATAATAAAGTAAGAATACTAAGGGTTTTTTGCATGAAGTTGTTGATTTAAAATTGTTGCTAATGACAAACAATAAATGCTCTAAAGTACACTGGAGTAGACGGAGAAGCTAGATAGTAAAGTCTGAGTAGTGGTTGTACAAAGCCAAATTGAGAAAAGTATTCCTGTGATGATGGATGCTCTGAGACTCCTGAACAGTTAAATAGTAATCTAAGGTAAATGGAAATGTAGGCATAATGACCAACCCTAGTGGTTCCTTAGAAATATGGTAGGTGATTAGGTGAACAAGCTGGTTATAAGATTAAAAAAGGGAAGACAAATAAATAGTTCAGTTATTCTCTGTGTGTGCTTCTTCCTGTCCCATATTTTCTTGCCTTGTGTTTTATATTTTACTGTGAAATTGGCTTGTTACTTTATTCCTCTTGTTTTTCATATTCTTTATTCTTTAATTCTGAATACTTGTTTACACAGCTTTTAAATATTTTTAGAATCACGTCTGTTTTCCTACAGAGGATTTGCTTTGTGGTTGCTGATTATACTCCATTATAGCACTTTGTCTTTCTTATTTGAAAGCTCTGTAATAGTAAACTCCTTAGCAGATGTCTCATCTTTTCAAGGTCAGCAAAATTATACACATTGGTTGATGCTGATTTGAGTGTTAGAACTTCTTGTTGTTGTTATAGAGTATGAGATAGGAAATAGTTCTCTTATTTTTCAGATACATAAACACTATCACACATATTTTTACTGCTTTTCTTGATTTCATTTAAGCTTTATCACTTAATATGTAGGTGGCATTTATAAGACTGCAAAAAAATGGTATACAGGAAATAAAATGGTTCATTTAGTTTGAGTGAATTACTGTAATGAAGGAATCTTTTCTCACAAATAACTGATTACAATATTAAATCACCAGAAAGTATTTCAGTACATCAAGAAAGTTTTTTTTTTTTTTTTTAATGATACTTGGTGTTTATTTCTAATCAAAAAAGCAACAGAACTCATGTGCATGCCCTTCTGTTCAGGTTTTTAGTCTTCTACTGTTTGGAAAGAACACAATGGTACTACTAAAACAGTGTAACTAAAGTGATAATTCAATGTGCACAGGACATTCTGTGATACAACCACATTTCCTATATAGCTTTCCATGGCCTGGTTGATATTTCCATCCCTTAATTTTGCTTTATAAACACGAGAAGTTCCCATTAGAACAGGGCTTTTATAAGACAGGAAAGCAGAAAGTTGTGTACATCTTTGGATGCCAGAACAAGGAAAATAGGTGGCTTCTATCAAGAAAAAGTTTGGCTTTGCAGACGTATAAAACTTTACTAATAATACTATTAAAATTTTAAGAAATCTTTTATCAAAATCCAGGATGTTTTAATTCAAAGAATACTTTCCACTTGACATACTTTTGCTGTTCAGTATTTTGTTTTTGTATATAAATATAAATTATTTATAATTATTTTATATATTCATATTATATATATATAATGCTATTTTTTATAAGACACCTACTTTGTCTCAGTTTTTTTATTTAGTATTGTTCAGCTTATCTCATTTCAATTCTGGAATCAATTTATTTTTCCCAAAGTTGATCCTTTGGATGTTCATCTATTAACAGACAAAAAAAGGATCTCGAGTATAAGATCAATCTAAATAATAATGTGATTGCTTTACATTTTCTTTAAAAACACTTCATTCAGAAGCTATTTGGACAAAATCTCTTATTTCCATCATTTAGAACCCTGCTATCTGTCTAATTGCCCTTGGTGATATCTAACAATATCAAACAATGTAGAGGTAATTAAAGACTCTGGATAAAGTTGTATCTTTCTAGAGAAGAATTATTTTGCTTCCTCAATCTTTAGGGCTGGAATTTAGAAATTACAGATCACTTGAATCCAAACAAGTGGTAAGATGATACAAAATTCAGCTTCATTCCTTCTGAGAACTGGTCTCTTTTTGACTTCTTTATTTTGTGATACCAGTGAAATTTTTGGCTTTTACTAAGGATTCTCCTTCTTAACTGGAAATAAAGTCTGTTTTTTTTTGTTTGCTCAGGCTTGTGGGTCTATGGAAAGTCTTGCTCAACTGTCTCTTCCAATACAAGCAGATGTCTCTAGGGGAATGTGGCTTCAGTTTCTGGGCTCGGCTTTCTGGGGTTCCCTTCCTCCCAAATATTAGCTTTCTAATACTACACTTTGTTACTAACTCTATGGAGATTTTGATAAAATATTTTGTTATATTTTCCTAGTTGTCCTCAGAAGGAAGTTTTGGGTAGAACATGCAGTTTACCATTACAGTTGATGGAATTCTTTGTTTATGCTTAAGGATACCTAATACATAGAATATCATTCAATTTTCTTTCATTCTTTCTTTTTTTTTTTTTTTTTTTTGGGCTTCCCAGGTGGCTCTAGTGGTAAAGAACCTGCCTTCCAATGCAGGAGACCTAAGAGATAAGACATAAGAGATCTTTGGGTTGGGAAGATCCTCTGGAGGAGAGGATGGAAACCCACTCCAGTATTCTTGCTTGGAGAATCCCATGGACAGAGGAGACTGATGGGCTACAGTTCATAGGGTTGTAAAGAGTCAGACATGACTCAAGCGAATTAGCATGCACACGTGATTTGCTTTTTATATTCTCTTATTCCTTTTAATTTTCTACTTTCTGAGAAATTTATTCTGGTTCATTCTCTAATTGACAAATTCTTCTGCTTAGTCTAACTGGCTATACCATCATTCCATTACATTTTTATTGCCATAAAATTGTTTCATTTCTATACATTTTATTTGGTACTTTATCAAATGAAACAATGTTTATAGTACCATCAACATTTTCTCATGTTTTTGATTTTTTATTTTACATCTTTACTCGTTTTTGAATAAATTTAGGTGATAAAGTTAATGAGACACTTTATACATCTAATGCTCTTTAAAATTAATCTTGGGCTTTGATAATTTATTACATTGTATGCTACATTTCCAATGTTTATTTTTAAAAAAGCACTGATGATTGAGCATATTATTGACTATTTATATCATAAACATACCTTGGAGGCTTTAGTTATTATCAATGTTAATACAGTGAATCATGATAATGGAAATGTAATTTCCAAACAAATACAATCATTGACTATAAAGAGTCACAAACTAATTATGAATAGAGTTCATCAGCTTTCTTACCTATTTTAATTTGTTATTTTTATAGAAGTAATATAATTTCTACAAAGCTACATTTACTTCAATAGCCAAGATATGCAAGCAACATAAATATCTACCAACAAATAAATGGATAAAGATGTGATATAGAGATATAAAATGGAAACAGGCATAAGAAAGAATGAAATTTTGTCACATGTAGCAACATGGATGCACTTGGAGGTTATTACGAGAAGTGTAATAAGCCAGAAAGAAAAATGCTCTATGATATTACTTATATGTGGATCTAAAAAAACATAACAAACTAGTGAATATAACAACAACAGCAAAGCAGACTCATAAATATGGAGAACAAACCAGTGGTTACCAAGCAGGAGACAGAAAGGGAGAGGGGCAACATAAAGATAGGGGATTAAGAGGTACAAACTATTATATATAAAATAAACTACAAGGATATACTCTGAAACATAGGGAATATAGCCAATATTTTATAATAACTAAGAATGGAGCTCAACCCTTAAACTGTGAATAACTATATTGTATATATTTAACATATATTATATTGTTCATCAACTATATGTTAATAAATAATAAATAAATAAAATAAAACTCCCAGGTAAAACTTAAAACAATCAGGGAATTGAAGAATAAGAGTGGCTACATATATTCATTTTCCTTTTCCTGCACTTACTGTTTTTATTTTACTCCTCCTCTTTATCATGATATTTACTGACTGAAAACACTCAGAAAAAAAAAGGTACATTAGAAAGTTAGTAAATTGAGAATTGAGATCCTTAGGTGCTAGACAAGATTAGCCATTACATCAAATCAAAGTAAATCACTAAATTGATTAAATTTAGACCTATAATTTAATCATACTTGTCCTTACTTTTTTTATTGTTCATATATTGGGTTGGCCAAAAAGTTTCCAGTAAGATGTTATGCAACAGCCTGTAAGAACTTTATGGACACACATATGATTAATAGAAGATATATTTCAAAGACATTTACAGTATAGCATGAATAAAGTAAAAGTATTGAAAAATTATTTATTATATTGCTATGATGAAAAATTATTTATCAGTTTATTATGCATAAGTATTATGCTTGCTATGTGTAGCAGTTTATGCTTATTATCCCAATCATTTTTCTTAATTTACCTTTACCAAGGATTAAAAATATATACTATTAGGATAATTGACAAAAGCTAATGCAAAGTTTCAGGTATTCATTTTTTAATAATAATTCATGGGGTGGCAAAAAGTCGGACACAACTGAGCGACTGAACTGAACTGAACTGAATTAATATTTTTTTGAGAAGTGATATGTTGGTTAAAAGTTTTTCAGTCTGCCTTCTCACAAAATACAGCTATTTATGCTACATTATCTTCTAAACATTCACATTAACACATGTCTATGACTGAATGACTTCACTTTCGCTTTTCAATTTCATGCACTGGAGAAGGAAATGGCAACCCACTCCAATATTCTTGCCTGGAGAATCCCAGGGACAGGGGAGCCTGGTGGGCTGCCATCTATGGGGTCGCACAGAGTCGGACACGACTGAAGTGGCTTAGCTTAGCTTAGCCTGTGAGAGGAAACCAGGGCATCCTGGGTGGTTCAGTGGTAAAGAACCTGCCTACCAATGCAGGAGATGAAGAGACATGGGTTCCATCCATGAGTGGGGAAGATCCCCTGGAGAAGGAAATGGAAATTTGTCTAGTATTCTTTACTTTTTAATATAAATTTATTTTAATTGGAGGTTAATTACTTTACAATATTGTATTGGTTTTGCCGTACATCAACATGAATCCGCCACAGGTATAGAGGAGTCTGACAGGCTATAGTCCATGGGGTTGTAAAGAGTCAGACATGATTGAGCACTCACCCATGCATGAGAGTAAAACAGTGGTTAAACTACTTTCAAAGAAATTTGACCTTGTACAAATATTCCTTCTTCCAAATAACCCTAATGGTGTTTTTAATACTTTGTGTTCTATTTAATAATTTTTCAGGATTTAAAAATTATTTTCATTTTCCTCTAAATCTTTTTCTTTAGATAAAATGTATACAATGTTTCAGAATCATCACATGAAAAACAACATTTCAAGAACAGTCACCATGCTTGATGTTTTCTATGAACTGCCTCTTGCCTGTTTTCATCAAAGTGTTGCATGTAAATATATTTTCAAAGCTCAGATATGGTTTCATAGAATTTAAGCATAGCAGACTACTACCATCTCTTTTTTGGAAAATTAAGTTCTTTATTTTACTTTGTGCTTGTAGTTTCTTTAATTTATTTCACAATACACTCATTTTATTTGCTTGCCTTATAAGATTATCCTGAAATGGGATGTCATTTGAAATGCACCTAATAACTATTGGATTGACAATTGTTTTTCAATTACAATTGCAGTTATTTTAGTTCATTTCAGGAAGTCATTTTAGATTAAATCAAGTTTGTTTCATGAGTTAAAGATTTTTTTTAATGTTTCTTTCCTATAGGATCTTAATGGCCTTCTAATTATGTTTATTTCAGCATTTGTTTTACTAATTTCATTTTCTGTGGTAAGAAAAAAGTCCATTGAATGTGAAATATAGTATTCTATGCTCAACAATTTATCATCAAAATCTCAAACATCTTAATCAACTATTGGTGATATCCTTCCTTTATTAATTTTCACACAAGGAATATAATTAAAAGATTTTGCAATATAATAACTTAGTACATATTCACACTTTGCCAGACTTTATCATTACAAATAAAATTCTGAAACATAAATGTTTCTTTTGTATTAAGGTTATGTTATTCATACATTGATGTAACTATTTTAATCCATTTTTTTTTTTTAACTTTAAAATGAATCTATATTGTTTTATATATATAATTATTTTATTTGAAAAAATGAACATTTATAATATCAGCACATTTATATAGCCTTGACTAGATGGACCTCTGTTGGCAAAGTAATGTTTCTGCTTTTTAGTATGCTGTCTAGGTTGGTCATAGCTTTTCTTCCAAGGAGCAAGCATCTTTTAATTTCATGGCTGCAGTCACCATCTGCAGTGATTTTGGAGCCCAAGAAAATAACGTCTGTCATAGTTGCCATTGTTTCCCATCTATTTGCCATGAAGTGATGAGACCACTTGCCATGATCTTCGTTTTTTTTTTTTTTAATTTTATTTTATTTTTAAACTTTACATAATTGTATTAGTTTTGCCAAATATCAAAATGAATCCATCACAGGTATACATGTGTTCCCCATCCTGAACCCTCCTCCCTCCTCCCTCCCCATACCATCCCTCTGGGTCGTCCCAGTGCACTAGCCCCAAGCATCCAGTATCGTGCATTGAACCTGGACTGGCATCTTCGTTTTTTGAATTTTGAGTTTTTAAGCCAGCTTTTTCACTCTCCTCTTTCATCTTCATCAAGAAGCTCTTTAGTTCCTCTTTGCTTTCTGACGTAAGGGTGGTGTCATATGCATATCTGAGGTTATTAATGTCACTGATGCCAGCCCTGCATAGCATACTTTTAAGAACAGAATTCTATTTCTTTCTACTCTTCATCCTATCTCATCACAGCAGTCACAAAGCACCCAAGATGTAGACAACAAAAATTGATCACTGTTTTCTTTCCCCAAATGTTCTGCATGGTCCACCAGGAATATTCCACCACATTAACGAAGTGGTTTCTTTAATTAATCCTTAACTGTTCTCGAAATTTATGCCTCCTAATGTGTGTGCTCAGTCATTAAATTATGTCTAACTCTTTGCAGTTCCATGATCAGTAGCCTGCCAAGCTCCTTTTTTCATGGAATTTTCCAGGCTAGAATATTGAAGCAGGTTGCCATTCCCCATTCCTGGAGATCTTCCTGACCCAGAGATCAAACTCATGTCTCTTGCATCTCTTGCATTGGCAGGCAGAATCTTTACCACTAGTGTCACCTGGGAAGCCCTCTTCTTCCTAGCAGGATTAGTGATCAAATAAAAAGGGTAGAGGTTAGGTGGTAGGTTTACCAAGTCTTAAGTATGAGACGTGATATGTTTTAGGTCATGAAGGATACTATTATTTTTGAAAATTCCTTCAGTATTTTTTCTCCTAAATTTTTCCTCTTTCAGTATTACTATGAATATAGGTTTCAGTTAGTATTCAATTCCATCTGTAATTAAGATAGATGAAAAATAATTTTAATACCTTATAAATTATAGTGTATTAAATAATTTAACCTATGTAAGCTTTAGTCTGTACGATCTAACTATTAATACTAACTGACACTAAGTTTTCAGTCCCTGGGATTGCAAAAAGTTGGACATGACTGAGTGCCTAACACTTCCTGATTCTCATAAACACAAATACAGAACACATGCCATCAGTGACTCAATAAAGATTTCTGACTTTCATTATTTAAAAAAAAAATTCTATTGCTGACTTTTATTTCTAAAATTGAATATCTGGAGACATGGATTTAAGTATTTAAGTTAAAATTTATACTGCTGATAAACATTCTAGAAGAATTCTAATCATATTAGATTGATGTGAATGTAACTGTGGTTTTGGACTGCGAATTTTAAATCATTATAACTAGGCTCAAACACACCTATATTAATCAAAGTATTAATAGGAACCATTAAAATCAACACATTTTTGCCAACAGAAATAAGTTTATTTATTCCTGTAGCATAAAAATCCATGCTTTAGGGTTCAGTGAACTCTTGGGAAGCATTTTCTGCCTCCTGCTGGTGGCGGAAATATTTTCTCTGCAAAAAATTGTCGAGATACTTGAAGAAGTGGTTGGTGAGAGGTCAGGTGAATTTGGCAGATGAGGCAAAACTCTGTAGCCCAATTTGTTCAACTTTTGAAGCATTGGTTTTGTGACCTGAGGTTGGGCATTGTAATGGGGAAGAATTGGGGTCTTTCTGTTGACCAGTGCTGGCTGCATGAATTGCAGTTTTCTGTGCATCTCATCGATTTGCTGAGCCTACTTCTCAGATATAATGGTTTTGCCAAGATTCAGAAAGCTGTAGTGGATCAGACCAGCAGCAGACCACCAAAGAGTGATTATGATCTTTTATTTTTTGGGTGCAAGTTTGGCTTTGGAAGTATTTTGGAGCTTCTTCCTGGTCTAACCAGTGAGCTGTTCATTGCCAATTGTCATATCCACTTTTTGTTGCATGTCACAAACCAATCAAGAAATTTTTCACTGTTGTTGCTTAGAGTAAGAGAAGATGACACTTCAAAATGATGATTGCTTTGATTTTCAGTCAGCTCACAAGGAACCCACTTATCGGGCTGTTTCACCTGTTCAAATGCTGAACGACTGTAGAGTGGTTGACATTGAGCTCTTAGGCAACTTATCATGTAGTTGTAAAAGGATCAGCTTTGTTGATTGCTCTCAAATGGTCATTGTCAACTTCCAATGGCTGGCCACTGTGCTCGTCTTCAAGACTCTCATCTCCTTTGTAAAACTTGTTGAATATTTTAGATGGCTGAAATCCGATATAATTTATATCATTACCCTGTTCCTTAATCTTTCAAAATTTAAGAACAAATCTTCTTGAAGGAAAAAAACACTCAAACCTTTTAAATCTGTTTTATATTATAGGATTTAATTCAACCATTAATGTTAATTTTTGTGCAAAACCTCTATAATAGAGAGCTTTAGAAAAAAAATTATTTATTTTGCAATAAAATGCAGTATATATATATATGTATATATATATATATATATATATATACATATACATATATATACACACACACACATAGTTGTCATTTTAGTCGCCAACTTTTTTGACTATGATTCATAATAAAGAATGTACAGTAGTCAAATAAAAACAAAAATGTATCTATACAATTTAAGCTAAAAACAAAAATATATCTATACAATTTAAGCTATTGAAACAAAACATTGAAGAAACAATACTGAACTTGTCCATCTAGAATTTATCCTAATATATTGCATCCAGTGCCATGACAATCCATTTCTACTTTATTCTACTCTATTCTACCCCTTTATATAGTGCTGATAATAACACTAATTCTATCTTTAAACATATTATGGTCACAACCAGCAATTCAGAAAAACCTATTTTAGTAAAATAAATATATTTGAATTGTATGCAGACCCTACTTATTTGGGATGTTATTGCATAGTTTATGAAGTCTTCCAATCATCAAGGATAGAACTCTAAATCATGGTAGAATATAATAGGTATTATACTAGTCGAGTTCAACATCTTAAATAATTTAAGATACTAGTAGATGCATTAGAGCTACTACATAGCCATAATTCGGCTGTGAGCCAGCCGTCAGAGTTCAATGTACTCAGTATTATAATTTTCAGGACTATTCACACATGCTAAAATTCATTATGCAATGTATATCCTTATCCTTTACAAACTATTTTTCCTGATGTTTTTCCAGCCTATTCCGTCTCAGCTCAACAAGCATAGAGAATATCAGAAAATGTATGTTTTGCTCTTTGAAAACAGAATTGAAACTAATCTAAAGGTTTACATAGCAGTTAGTAACTCTCTTTCTCTGGGACACAGTGTTCAAAGATTACAACCTTTAAATGCCATGTTTATTTCATAAGTAGATTTATAGTTATAGCTTAAAGCTTAACATTCAGAAAACTAAGATTATGTCATCCGGTCCCATCACTTCAAGGCAAATAGACGGAGAAACAGTGGAAACAATGGCTGACTTTATTTTTCTGTGAAGAGCTGACTCATTTGAAAAGACTCTGATGCTGGGAAAGATTGAGGGCAGGAGGAGAAGGGGGTGACAGAGGATGAGATGGTTGGATGACATCATCGACTCGATGGACATGGGATTGGGTGGACTCCAGGAGTTGGTGATGGACAGGGAGGCCTGGCATGCTGTGGTTCATGGGGTCAGAGTCGGACACAACTGAGCAACTGAACTGAACTCAGACTTATAGTTTATTCTTATTGAGAGGATTGAAAGGAAGTAGTTTTCCTTGAAGGCATTAACAGCTTCTAAACTATCTGATTGATCATTGTGGATACAGCCAGAATTGACTCATCTAGGTCACAGATAGATCTCTTTGCCTAGAATGATTGAATTAATTTTGCACTGATATTTCCCACTATTAAAAAGATGCTATAAATGTGAAAAAAGTGAAGTGAAATTCAGCCAGTCATGTCTGACTCTTTGCAACCCCATGGACTGTAGCCTGCCAGGCTCCTCTATGCTTTGAATTTTCCAGGCAAGAATATTATATTGGGTAGCCATTTCCTTCTCCAAGGGATCTTCCCAACCCATGGATCAAACCTGGGTCTCCTGCATTGCAGGCAGATTCTTTACCATTTGAGCCACCAAAGAAGCCCAAAAACCTCATAAAGTGCTATTGAAAATAATGTCTTACACCAATATTACTAAAATGGACTGAACTTGACAACATGTATAATCAGAGGTGGTCAATGATTATTTGTCAAATATAAATGGATTTTCATAAGTTTTATATTTTCTTCTATATCCATAATTGCAAACTCATTTTAAACTGTAGATATCTCTTTGCATTTGTTTCCATCATACTTCTTTGGCAGCATATTTTCAGTATGATTAATAAGTATAGCTATTTAAAAATTCTTTTCAACAAACAATTTTAGCATGCATTTCAGAACAACAAATGGCTATATAAATAAAACAATTAGAAGTAAATACAATTAAAAAAATCAAATGTCAGAGTTAAATGTTTGTGTATTCCTCATTTGCCACACTATTATTAAATTTTGTTTAGACATAATCTTAATAAAGTTTAACTATTGATTATAAGTTTTAACTTATGAGTTATTTATTCATGAGAACTTGCATGTGTAAGTTGTAGGAATTTTTGCAGTAAATTTAGATAGAATTGACTGCAATTCAGTTGTATTACATTATCATTACTCTTACTGACAATTTAGAAAGTAATGTTTTGAAAAAGAAATAGCAATTGTGTAATATTCTTTTGTCAGTACTCTTAAATTATTATATATGAATTGAATTTGCTTAAAATTGTACCTCAAAGTTAAAACTTAAATTTTCAATACAGCCTTTAAAGTAATAATAAAGAATTCATTTTAAGAGAAAATAAAAATATTCTGATAATTGTGAATCAACTTTTTTATTATGGATGTGTGTTCAGTTCAGTTCAGTCTCTCAGTCGTGTCTGACTCTTTGTGACCCCATGAATCGCAGCATGCCACAGACCTCCCTGTCCATCACCAACTCCAGGAGTTCACTCAGACTCATGTCCATCAAGTCAGTGATGCCATCCAGCCATCTCATCCTCTGTCATCCCCTTGTCCTCCTGCCCCCAATCCTTCCCAGCATCAGAGTCTTTTCCAATGAGTCAACTCTTTGCATGAGGTGGCCAAAGTACTGGAGTTTCAGCTTTCAGTTCAGTTTAGTTCAGTTCAGTCTCTCAGTCGTGTCCGACTCTGCGACCCCATGAATGGCAGCACGCCAGGCCTCCCTGTCCATCACCAACTCCCGGAGTTCACTCAGACTCATGTCCATCAAGTCAGTGATGCCATCCAGCCATCTCATCCTCTGTCATCCCCTTCTCCTCCTGCCCCCAATCCCTCCCAGCATCAGAGTCTTTTCCAATGAGTCAACTCTTCACATGAGGTGGCCAAAGTACTGGAGTTTCAGCTTTAGCATCATTCCTTCCAAAGAAATCCCAGGGCTGATCTCCTTCAGAATGGCCTGGTTGGATCTCCTTGCAGTCCAAGGGACTCTCAAGAGTCTTCTCCAACACCACAGTTCAAAAGCATCAATTCTTCGGCACTCAGCCTTCTTCACAGTCCAACTCTCACATCCGTATATCACCACTGGAAAAACCATAGCCTTGACTAGATGGACCTTTGTTGGCAAAGTAATGTCTCTGCTTTTGAATATGCTATCTAGGTTGGTCATAACTTTCCTTCCAAGGAGTAAGCGTCTTTTAATTTCATGGCTGCAGTCACCATCTGCAGTGATTTTGGAGCCCCAAAAAATAAAGTCTGACACTGTTTCCACTGTTTCCCCATTTATTTCCCATGAAGTGATGGGACCGGATGCCATGATCTTCATTTTCTAAAGTTTCAGTTTTAGCATATAATAAAGGTATTTTGATTTTTCTAATCATACAGAAATTTTAGTATTCTACTTATTACTAATAGTATTATATGTAGAAGACAGTAAAGTTATATTTCTGCTATAATTAATTTGCTCATAATACTAAAAGTCAATAGTACATACTATTCTGATAGAGTGGCTTATTCCTGATAGAGAAAATAACTCAGTTCCACATGTTAATTTTAAATAAATTTTGAATGAGGTCACAGTTCTCCAGTTTTAAATGAAGTTATCTAAGACTTTTTTTTTTTTTTAAGAATAATTTTCAAATTGCACAAGCTATACATGGGTCAACTTCCCTTATAGTTCAGTCAGTAAAGAATCTACCTGCAATGCAGGAGACCTGAGTTCACTTCCTGGGTCAGGAAGATACCATGGATAGGGATATGGAAACCCACTCCAGTATGCTTGCCTGGGAAACTCCATGGACAGAGGAGCCTGGCAGGCTACAGTCCATGGGATCACAAAAATTGGACACAACTTAGCAACTAAATCACCACTATACATAGGTCACTTATTTTATTACATGTCCACAAATTGAATTCATCTGTGTAACAAGTTCCTAGACCAAAAGCAGAAAATCACCATCCCTAAAGCACCCGCCCATCATGCTTTCTTCCAGAATTATCCATAGTGCTTATCCTGTAAAGGAAAACTACTGTCTCCATTTCTAATACTGGATAATCATTTTTAATCACCTTCTGAGATCTAATCTATCTTCTAATGGAAAATATTGCTTTTAAAATATGTTTACACCTGTGCTTACAATTAAATGTCATTTTTCATTGAATAGGTCCACAGTGGTATCCTTCTCGAGTAGGCCTGCAGCTAGAACGTGGTAAGAAATAATTTCACTCATCTATTTATTTAATTTAGAATCCTTTTTCTGTCATCAATAGGCAATATTTATTTATCGATTACCAAATGACAGGTATTATAATAAATACTGAAAATATATTGTTTTATTTGAGCCTCCTCAAAAGCTAGTGTTTCACGTTTATGGTAGAGGAATTTTAGTCTCACAGAAATAAATTTCATACATTCACTGTCATTGTGTATTGAAGGCAGGATCTGAACTAACATCTGTCTCAAAAGCTTTTATTGCTATATCCCCTCAGTCTACTGCCTCCTAATATAGTCTCAGGGATACGGCTCAGTTCTCTTTCCCTTTATTCCTGTTAAAAAGCAGAATAAGAGAGATAAGGAGAAACAGAATTAATGAATTATAGGGAGTTGTATTGTTTCCATTAATAAGCCTCAAGTGTTTCAAAATTTCAAACCTTATTTTCTGGTCATAAAATTTAAAAATTTTATTCTAAAAATACACAAAAGTTAGTCTTGCTAAGAATCATTGGTATTGAATCACATCACTTGACCTTACATTTGAACTTGTTAAAGCTCTGAGTAGATTGGAAATTTCTGAGGAATATTCAGTTCAGGTTCATAATAAATCTACAGAGATATCTTTTAAGAAATTTCAATCTTTAAATTTTTCTACACAATCCTGACCTGCCTTGTATTTTTCTGGTACTTTGCTAATATTCAGGCTATCATTTCTTAGATATCATATTCACTTAAGTACAAATGATTTCTCTAAGATGTTTTGTTGTTTTCATTGCTATCTTAAATATTCCACCTTTTTCTGAGATGTCTATGTTGAAAACATGGGAATCCAGAATATTTTTATAAATCACCATTTCTTGAGGTTTCACATTTTTTGAAATTCAAGTGTTCAAGGCAAATTCTCATCCAGTTAGAGTTTTCAAGAGAAGAATCATTATCTTGTTTCTTTTTGCTTCTATGGGGCCTTTTAACACATGGTTGCTGAAATAATATAAAATGAAATAATGGTATTGTTTTCTGAACTTGATTATTATATGAATTAAAAAAAAAACTGAGAATACAAGCATCAGTGTCAGATGTAATTTCAATTTGAGGGATTTTATAAGGGGCTGGGGAATTTCTGTTACTTCAACCTTTCTGGTGAATGTGACATTTTATTTCCCTTCACTCATATACCTGGTTGGATGTACCAGTGTGTGATGGGAATAAAGCATAACCCTCCAAGTGTTCTTTTTTTTTTTTTTTTTTTGGAGTGTTTTATAAACAGCCCCATCAAGGACTACCTTTATTTATTTATTTTTATAAGAATGTGATGAACTATTTGAAAAAAGGAATCTATGAATTTAGTGATATAAGCAGGATATGGCACAAAGGCTATTTGGAATAAAACAATTTAAAACCTATCTTTCTACTTACTTATATTCAGAATCTTCTTTTGTAAAGTGAGCTAATAAAGAATCTAACTTATGGTTTGTGTGTGTGTGTATGTGTGATTTTTGTAGGTGGTGGCTAGTGTGTAAGTAAGATTATGTTTATAAAGTACTATAATGATTTGTGCATGGTTAACACCTCATTAAACATAGTTGTAACTATTAATATTAAGGAAAAAGACAACACCAAAACAAAGCAAGGCATGAATATTACATATTTGCTGCCAGAGTATCTTTGCCAGAATTAGTGCACTATGAATAATTATATCATGTTATTTTAGAGTCTTTTACATTTTCTATACACAAAAAACTGCTAAAACACAAATAAAAGAACAAGCAATTTATTTTTATGGGAAAATATAGCCAACATTTTTTTGGCTTGGGATTTCTGCTTAGCTGGGCTGGGGTTGGCCTTGCTTGGCTAGTTTCATTCAAACAGCTAAGGTGAGCTGGTGGATTGCTGGACTGGCCAGAATGTTCAGGGCTGTAGCCACTCCTCTCTGCTCTATATGGCCTCATGCTTCATCAGAAAGTTCTGGCCTTGGTGGAATCAGGAGTGCAAATAAATGAGCACAAGCATTCAAGAATTCATGAAGCCCAGGCTTAGAACTGGTTTATGATTCCTTGTCCCACATTCTATTTGTCAGAGCAAGATACTAGGCTACCTTATATTCAAGGTTGGGAAAACCAACACCAACTCTTAATAGAAGGGACTAAAAGTCATATTGTGAGTGATGCTGACATGGTAATGGTGAATAATTGCAGCCATTGTTGCAATAAATCTGTCATACAAACTGGTAACCTAAATGTGTTCTCTCATTACTGTGATTAATATAATTTATAATGTCCTGGAAGTATGGGGTCCAATTTCTAATTCTTAGAAACATTAGATTTGTTCAGTAGAAGGTTTAAGTACATATTGAATTGGTCCTTCTCTTCCCATCCCCGATTCCAACCATTCACATACCCTTTATACAATCTCCTAGGGTTACAAGTATGCACCTCAGTGTTTGGCCCATTCTTGGGCAAAAATGTCCCCAAAAGATATATAACTTGAGCAAATTTAGGCAGAAAATGTAGGGGCCTTAAGAGGCCAACTTATGGTATAAATGTCATGGGCTCCATTAGGTGCATCCTCTTGGTCCCACATATTCCTCTCCCATTGGAAAAGGACATAGATATAGAATGCCAAGGAAAGGAGTTCCTGATTACTGTATCTAAGAGTGATATGATTAATGATATATCTGGATTCTCTCACATTTTTTCACCCAAATACTATATTGATTTTCCATATTTTAAAAACAAAATGCCAATATTCTGTTCTTTGATGTCAGCAAGGGGATAGAACAGTGGGAAACTATGATGTCGATAGGTGCACGTTGGAAAGAAGTTTTCAGCAGTCCTTATCAATATTTCTTGTTGTTAGAGTGACTGTCACAATGACATTCTGATCAGCTGGATAACAAACCTTGAACCATGTTATATCAATGTGCAACAAATTACCACAAACTTAGCAGCTTAAAACAGCAATTATTTATGAGCTCAAAGATATAATTTGGCTGGATTCTCTACTCAGAGTATCCAAGTTTAGAATAAGGTATCAGCTACATTGAATTCTCATCTAGACTTCTGAGGAAATCTACTTCCACCTTCAGTCTTGTTGGCAGAATTCACTTTTTAGCTTTTATGAGAGAGATCCCTATTTCCTGGATGGCTATCAGTTCCTAGAGGTCACTTTAATTATTTGCCAGGTAGCCCTCTTCATTTTTAAACCAACAATAGTATAGTGACTCTTCCCAGTGTATTAAATCTTGGTATCCCTATTTCTGACTCCATTCAGATTTGTTATTAACTCTGGCCCACCAAGATGACCTCTTTTGAAGCCATATATCATAAACTAGGCAAGAAAATCATAGCTTACTATATTCATGTTGGATTTATCAAAATTAATATATAACAATTGCCTATTTTTATCTTATAAAAAATACCTGTAAGCATAATTATAAGTCTAAATATTATATTTAAAAAATCAAAATATGGTCAAAATTTAATATCTTACTTTCTTTCAATAATAAAGAATGAAAGGAAATTTGTACATAAGTAGAGTTAATATAATTCATAAATAGTTTAGCATAAAGTATAATACAAATAGGAGAAGACAATGGCACCCCACTCCAGGACTCTTGCCTGGGAAGTCCCATGGATGGAGGAGCCTGATAGGCTGCAGTCCATGGGGTCGCAAAGAGTCGGACGTGACTGAGTGACTTCACTTTCACTTTTCACTTTCATGCATTGGAGAAGGAAATGGCAACCCACTCCAGTGTTCTTGCCTGGAGAATCCCAGGGACGGGGGAGCCTTGTGGGCTGCCATCTATGGGGTCACACAGAGTCGGACACGACTGAAGCGACTTAGCAGCATAATACAAATAAAAACAATAACATTAATAGTATTGTACTTGTGAGATGCATCTATGCTGGTATACACAGTTCTAATCTACTCATTTATCTTTCTGTATAATATACTTTTGTTTGAATAAAACAGATTATATTTATCCACATCTTGTTTATGTATACTTAAGATTTTTATGTTTTGCTACTACAAACAATACTAAAAAAGACACCTTTGTACATATCTTTCAGTACACAATGGCAAACTTATCTAGTGTTCATTTTTAAGAGCAGAACATTTCTTTCACAAACTTTCCATCATCACTTCTGTTTCTTCCTATTTCATGAGAAAGTTTTAAATAATCTTTGCTGTGTGTTTGTCTTCTGAATTCAAAAGCCTGGAGTGCTAGGAAACTCAGTCTCAGTTTGTATTCCTTCATTTCAAACTGCATGCATAAATAATCTCACCATGCCCCATGGCTTTAACTGTCAATGACTTTGAAAATATCTTCAGACACAGCCACCCAACTGCCTACTTGACAGCTCCCAGTTGAAGACCTAATAGATATCTCACATTAAATGCACCCTAATTGAAATTTTCTTTTTTTTTTGTATACTTTGCTGTTTATGTGTATATATATATTTATTTACTTTATAATATTGTATTGGTTTTGCCATACATCAACATGAATCTGCCATGGGTGTACACATGTTCCTCATCCTGAACCCCCCTCCCACCTCCCTCCCTGTACTACCCCCCTGGGTCATCCCAGTGCAAATCTGGTCTTTCCTCACTCTACTCTTTGTCAGTTAATGATATTACAATGCAGTTAAGTGCTCAGGACAAAAATTTACCTCAACCTGAATCTCACAGGTTAAACTTGCTCTAAGATCAAACTTTTTGGGGTTGATGAATTTTTAACCTCTCTACCACTGCCGTCTTAGTCCAAATAAACCTCATACCGTGGTTGGTGAATTCTTACTTTCTTCTAAATAATCTAGCTTCCTTTTCTTCCCAGTTACCATACAACAATCACAATGATCTTTTTGAAAGCTGAATCAAGCCCATCCCCAGGTGCTTTACGATGACTTTTAAAATTCTAGAGGGGAGGAGCTAAGATGGCAGAGGAATAGGACGGGGAGACCACTTTCTCCCCCACAAATTCATCAAAAAAACATTTAAACGCCAAGTAAATTCCACAAAACAACTTCTGAATTCCGGCAGAGGACATCAGGCACCCAGAAAAGCAACCCATTGTCTTCGAAAGGAGGTAGGAAAAAATATAAAGGACAAAAAAAGAGACAAAAGAGGGAGGGACGGAGCTCCATCCCAGGAAGGGAGTCTTAAAATAAGAGAAGTTTCCAAACATCAGGAAACACTCTCACAGCCGAGTCTGTGCCGAGCCTTGGAAGCACAGAGGGCAACATAACAGGGAGGAAAAATAAATAAACAATTAAAACCCATAGATTATGAGCCCAACATTAACTCCCCCAGCAGAGAAGCAGTGCAGACACTGGCACCTGCCACTAGCAAGCAGGGGCTGGGCAGGGAGGCACGGGATGCATCGCTTAGAGTGAGGATCTGGCCTGAATGCCCTGAGCGCTACCTGAGCAAACTAATTTGGGTTACCAAACCAGACTGTGGGATAACTACCACATGAAAAGCCAGCCCTAACCTAAGACACTGCCAGGCCCGTGCACAGAACAAAGGACTGAACAGAGATAGCTGGCTGCAGACCATCCCCCTCCAGTGACAGGCAGCAAGAGCCAGAAGGGGGCAATCGCAGCCCAGAGACATTATCTACAAAACCGTAAGCAGGCTTCTTTGCTAACTAAGACTTCTTGGGGTTCTGGACGGTCAACATCCGCCTGAGAAGGTGCACCAGTTGTACACCCAGAAAACCGAGCCACGGGGAGGCGATAAGTCGCAGCAACCACACTCACCAAACACCTCATCACCTGAGCTGCTTGGACCTGGGAAGGGCACAAAACGCAGGCCCAACCAAGTCTGCGCCTCTGAGGACTACCCGAGTGCCTGAACCTGAGCAGCTTAGACCTGGGAGGTGCAAGCAGCCCAGGGCTGGCCTCAGATGGTTCCCAGCAGAGCAATCTAGAGCCTGAGCAGTGTGGGCAGGGAGGCTACCTGCGCCGTGAGAGGGGATTAGGCCCAGTGTGGCTGAGGTACTGCAAGCACACGCCAGTGTTATTTGTTTGCAGCGTCCCTCCCTCCCCAAAGCGTGACTGAACAAGTGAGACTAAAAGAAAAAAAAAAGTGTCCACCACCGCCCCCTTTGTATCAGGGCGGAAATCAGACACTGAAGAGACCAGCAAACAGAAGAAGCTATAACAGATGGAACCGCCTTGGAAGCGACAGGCAATAGATTAAAACCCTGTCATTAGTACAAACCACATAGGAAGGGGCCTATAGATTTTGAGAAATATAGGCCGGATCAAGGAACTAGCCGAAAATGAACTGCCCCACAATACCACAACACCAGAGAAAATCCTAGATATATTTTTACTATTTTTATGATCATTCTTTCTTTCTTTCTTTCTTTTTTAATTTTTTAAAAAAATTTAAGTCCTCTATTACTCCTTTAATTTTGAATTTTATAACCTACTATTACTTTGCAAAAAAAAAAAACCCTATTTTTTTTAAAGCAAACTTCATATATATATTCTTTATAATTTTTGTAACCTTGTTTTTTTTTTTCTTTTTCTCTCTCTTTTTTTTTTTTTCTTCTTTTCTTTAACATCATATTTTTGAAATTCCAAACTCTACTCTAGATTTTTAATTTTAGCTTTTTGGTTGCTGCTGCTGCTAAGTCGCTTCAGTTGTGTCTGACTCTGAACAACCCCATAGACGGCAGCCCACCAGGCTCCCCATCCCTGGGATTCTCCAGGCAAGAATACTGGAGTGGGTTACCATAGCTTTTTGGTATTTGTTATCAATTTTGTACCTATTTTTTTAAAAATAATTTTGGGGACTTTTTTTTTTTCTTTCTTTCTCTTCTTCTTTTCTTTAACATTGTATTTTTCAAATTCCAAACTCTACTCTAGATTTTTAACTTTTGCTTTTTGATATTTGTTGTCAATTTTGTACCTATATTTTCTTTATAATTTTTGTTTGTTTTTGTTTGTTTGTTTTTTCTCTTTCTTTTTCTTCTTCTTTTCTTTAACATTGTATTTTTCAAATTCCAAACTCTACTCTAGATTTTTAACTTTTGCTTTTTGGTATTTGTTATCAATTTTGTACCCATATTTTCTTTATAATTTTTGTGACTTTTTTTTTTTCCTTTTCTTTTTCTCTCATTCTTTTCCTTCTTCCTGTCTTTAACATTGTATTTTTGAAATTCCAAATTCTACTCTAGATTTTTAATTTTTGCTTTTAGGTATTTGTTACCAATTTTGTACCTTTAAGAACCCAATCTTCAGTACCCATTTTTCACTAGGGAGAAAAATTACTGGCTTGACTGCTCTCTCCCCCTTTGGACTCTCCTTTTTCTCCACCAGGTCGCTTGTGTCTCCTCCCTAACCCCTCTCTAGTCTACCCAACTCTGTGAATTTCTGTGTGTTCCAGACGGTGGAGAACACTTAGGGAACTGATTACTGGCTGGATCTGTCTCTCTCCTTTTCATTCCCCCCTTTTATCCTCCTGGCCACCTCTGTCTCCTTCCTTCCTCTTCTCTTCTCTGTATAACTCCGTGAACATCTCTGAGCGGTCCACTTGTGGACTGCACATAAGGAAGTGATTACTGGCTAGCCCGCTCTCTCCTCTACTGATTCCACCTCATCTCATTCGGGTCACCTCTAACTCCCTCCTCCCTCTTCTTTTCTCCATGTAACACTGTGAACCTCTCTGGGTGACCCTCACGGTGGAGAAACTTTTCATCTTTAACCTAGATGTTTTATTGATGATGCTGTATATAAGAAGAAGTTTAGAGACTACTGTAAAAATAAGACTGATAACTGGAAGCAGGAGGCTTAAGTCCAAACCCTGACTCCAGGGAACTCATGACTCCAAGGAACATTAACTTACAGGAGCTCATCAAACGCCTCCATACCTACACTGAAACCAAGCAC
This sequence comes from Bos mutus, assembly GCF_027580195.1. Classification (NCBI taxonomy): domain Eukaryota; kingdom Metazoa; phylum Chordata; class Mammalia; order Artiodactyla; family Bovidae; genus Bos; species Bos mutus. The sequence continues at coordinate 79,823,658 of NC_091622.1, read as the reverse complement.
CACACAAGGGCCAACAAGTTCCAGGGCAAGACATACCAAGCAAATTCTCCAGCAACACAGGAACACAGCCCTGAGCTCCAATACACAGGCTGCCCAAAGTTACTACAAAACCATAGACACCTTATAACTCATCACTGGACACTTCATTGCACTCCAAAGAGAAGAAATCCAGCTCCACCCACCAGAACACGAACACAAGCTTCCCTAAACAAGAAACCTTGACAAGCCACCTGTACAAACCCACACACAGAGAGGAAATGCCACAATAAAGAGAACTCCACAAACTGCCAGAATACAGAAAGGACACCCCAAACTCAGCAATTTAAACAAGATGAAGAGACAGAGGAATACCCAGCCAGTAAAGGAACAGGATAAATGCCCACCAAACCAAAAAAAAGAGGAAGAGATAGGGAATCTACCTGATAAAGAATTCCGAATAATGATAGTGAAATTGATCCAAAATCTTGAAATCAAAATGGAATCACAGATAAATAGCCTGGAGACAAGGATTAAGAAGTTGCAAGAAAGGTTTAACAAGGACCTAGAAGAAATTAAAAAGAGTCAATATATAATGAATAATGCAATAAATGAGATCAAAAACACTCTGGAGGCAACAAATAGTAGAATAACAGAGGCAGAAAATAGGATTAGTGAATTAGAAGACAATGGTAGAAATAAATGAATCAGAGAGGAAAAAAGAAAAACGAGTTAAAAGAAATGAGGACAATCTCAGAGACCTCCAGGACAATATTAAATGCTAAAACATTCAAATCATAGGAGTCCCAGAAGAAGAAGACAAAAAGACAGACCATGAGAAAATACTTGAGGAGATAATAGTTGAAAACTTCCTTAAAATGGGGAAGGAAATAATCACTCAAGTCGAAGAAATCCAGAGAGTCCCAAACAGGATAAACCCAAGGCGAAACACCCCAAGACACATATTAATCAAATTCACAAAGATCAAACACAAAGAACAAATATTAAAAGCAGCAAGGGAAAAACAACAAATAACACACAAGGGAATTCCCATAAGGATAACAGCTGATCTTTCAAAAGAAACTCTTCAAGCCAGGAGGGAATGGCAAGACATACTTAAAGTGATGAAAGAAAATAACCTACAGCCCAGATTATTGTACCCAGCAAAGATCTCATTCAAATACGAAGGAGAAATCGAAAGCTTTACAGACAAGCAAAAGCTGAGAGAATTCAGCACCACCAAACCAGCTCTCCAACAAATGCTAAAGGATCTTCTCTGGACAGGAAACACAAAAAGGGTGTATAAATTCTAAGCCAAAACAATAGAGTAAATGGCAATGGGATCATATTTATCAATAATTACCTTAAACGCAAATGGGTTGAATGCCCCAACCAAAAGACAAAGACTGGCTGAATGGATACAAAAACAAGACCCCTACATATGTTGTCTATAAGAGACCCACCTCAAAACAGGGGACACATACAGACTGAAAGTGAAGGGCTGGAAAAAGTCTTTCCATGCAAATAGAGACCAAAAGAAAGCAGGAGTAGCAATACTCATATCAGATAAAATAGACTTTAAAACAAAGGCTGTGAAAAGAGACAAAGATGGTCACTACATAATGATCAAAGGATCAATCCAAGAAGAAGATATAACAATTATAAATATATATGCAACCAATATAGGAGCACTGCAATATGTAAGACAAATGCTAACAAGTATGAAAGGGGAAATTAACAATAACACAATAATAGTGGGAGACTTTAATACCCCACTCACATCTATGGACAGATCAACTAAACAGAAAATTAACAAGGAAACACAAACTTTAAATGATACAATAGACCAGTTAGACCTAATTAATATCTATAGGTCATTTCATCCCAAAACAATGAATTTCACCCTTTTGTCAAGTGCACACCTTCTCCAGGATAGATCACATCATGGGCCACAAGTCTAGCCTTGGTAAATTCAAAAAATTGAAATAATTTCAGGCATCTTTTCTGAACACAATGCAGTAAGATTAAATCTCAATTACAGGAGAAATACTGTTAAAAATTCCAACATATGGAGGCTGAACAACATGCTGCTGAATAACCAACAAATCACAAAGAAATCAAAAAAGAAATCAAAATTTGCATAGAAATGAATGAAAATGAAAACACAACAATCCAAAACCTGTGGGACACTGTAAAAGCAGTCCTAAGGGGAAAATTCATAGCAATACAGGCATACCTCAAGAAACAAGAAAAAAGTCAAAAAAAATAACCTAACTCTACACCTAAAGCAACTAGAAAAGTAAGAAATTAAGAACCCCAGGGTTAGTAGAAGGAAAGAAATCTTAAAAATTAGGGCAGAAATAAATGCAAAAGAAACAAAAGAGACCATGGCAAAAATCGACAAATCCAAAAGCTGGTTCTTTGAAAAGATAAATAAAATTGACAAACCATTATCCAGACTCATCAAGAAACAAAGGGAGAAAAATCAAATCAATAAAATTAGAAATGAAAATGGAGAGATCACAACAGACAACACAGAAATACAAAGGATCATCAGATCAGATCAGATCAGTCGCTCAGTCATGTCCGACTCCTTGCGACCCCATGAATCGCAGCATGCCAGGCCTCCCTCTCCATCACCAACTCCCGGAGTTCACTCAGACTCACGTCCATAGATTCAGTGATGCCATCCAGCCATCTCATCCTCTGTCGTCCCTTTCTCCTCCTGCCCCAATCCCTCCCAGCATCAGAGTCTTTTCCAATGAGTCAACTCTTCGCATGAGGTGGCCAAAGTACTGGAGTTTCAGCTTTAGCATCATTCCTTCCGAAGAAATCCCAGGGCTGATCTCCGTCAGAATGGACTGGTTGGATCTCCTTGCAGTCCAAGGGACTCTCAAGAGTCTTCTCCAACACCACAGTTCAAAAGCATCAATTCTTTGGCGCTCAGCCTTCTTCACAGTCCAACTCTCACATCCATACATGACCACAGGAAAAACCGTAACCTTGACTAGATGAACCTTGGTTGGCAAAATAATGTCTCTGCTTTTGAATATGCTATCTAGGTTGGTCATAACTTTCCTTCTAAGGAGTAAACGTCTTTTAATTTCATGGCTGCAGTCACCATCTGTAGTGATTTTGGAGCCCAGAAAAATAAAATCTGACACTGTTTCTACTGTTTCCCCATCTATTTCCCACGAGGTGATGGGACGGGATGCCATGATCTTCGTTTTCTGAATGTTGAGCTTTAAGCCAACTTTTTCACTCTCCACTTTCACTTTCATCAAGAGGCTTTTTAGTTCCTCTTCACTTTCTACCATTAGAGACTACTATCAGTAATTATATGCCAATAAAATGGACAATGTGGAAGAAATGGACAAATTCTTAGAAAAGTACAACTTTCCAAAACTCGACCAGGAAGAAATAGAAAATCTTAATAGACCCATCACAAGCACGAAAATTGAAACTGTAATCAGAAATCTTCCAACAAACAAAAGCCCAGGTCCAGACGGCCTCACAGCTGAATTCTACCAAAAATTTAGAGAAGAGCTAACACCTATCCTACTCAAACTTTTCCAGAAAATTGCAGACGAAGGTATACTTCCAAACTCATTCTATGAGGCCACAATCACCCTAATACCAAAACTTGACAAAGATGCCACAAAAAAAGAAAACTACAGGCCAATATCACTGATGAACATAGATGCAAAAATTCTTAACAAAATTCTAGCAATCAGAATCCAACAACACATTAAAAAGATCATACACCATGACCAAGTGGGCTTTATCCCAGGGATGCAAGGATTCTTCAATATCCGCAAATCAATCAATGTAATACACCACATTAACAAATTGAAAAATAAAAACCATATGATTATCGCAATAGATGCAGAGAAAGCCTTTGACAAATTTCAACATCCATTTATGATAAAAACTCTCCAGAAAGCAGGAACAGAAGGAACATACCTCAACATAATAAAAGCTATATATGACAAACCCCCAGCAAACATTATCCTCAATGGTGAAAAATTGAAAGCATTTCCTCTAAAGTCAGGAACAAGACAAGGGTGCCCACTTTCCCCATTACTATTCAACATAGTTTTGGAAGTTTTGGCCACAGCAATCAGAGCAGAAAAAAGAAATAAAAGGAATCCAAATTGGAAAAGAAGAAGTAAAACTCTCACTGTTTGCAGATGATATGATCCTCTACATAGAAAACCCTAAAGACTCCACCAGAAAATTACTAGAACTAATCAATAAATATAGTAAAGTTTCAGGATATAAAATCAACACACAGAAATCCCTTGCATTCCTATACACTAATAATGAGAAAATAGAAAGAGAAATGAAGGAAAAAACTCCATTCACCATTGCAATGAAAATAATAAAATACTTAGGGACATATCTACCTAAAGAAACTAAAGACCTATATATAGAAAACTATAAAACACTGGTGAAAGAAATCAAAGAAGACACTAATAGATGGAAAAATATGCCATGTTCATGGATTGGAAGAATCAATATTGTGAAAATGAGTATACTACCCAAAGCAATTTATAGATTCAATGCAATCCCTATCAAGCTACCAACAGTATTCTTCACAGAGCTAGAACAAATAATTTCACAATTTGTATGGAAATTCAAAAAACCTCGAATAGGCAAAGCTATCTTGAGAAAGAAGAATGGAACTGGAGGAATCAACCTGCCTGACTTCAGGCTCTACTACAAAGCCACAGTCATCAAGACAGTATGGTACTGGCACAAAGACAGAAATATAGATCAATGGAACAAAATAGAAATCTCAGAGATAAATCCACGCACATATGGACACCTTATCTTTGACAAAGGAGGCAAGAATATACAATGGATTACAGACAATCTTTTTAACAAGTGGTGCTGGGATAACTGGTCAACCACTTGTAAAAGAATGAAACTAGATCACTTTCTAACACCATACACAAAAATAAACTCAAAATGGATTAAAGATCTAAACATAAGACCAGAAACTATAAAACTCCTAGAGGAGAACATAGGCAAAACACTCTCCAACATACATCACAGGAGGATCCTCTATGACCCACCTCCCAGAATATTGGAAATAAAAGCAAAAATAAACAAATGGGACCTAATTAAACTTAACACTTCCTTTGCACAACAAAGGAAACTATAAGCAAGATGAAAAGACAGCCTTCAGAATGGGAGAAAATAATAGCAAATGAAGCAACAGACAAACAACCAATCTCAAAAATATACAAGCAACTGCTATAGCTCGATTCCAGAAAAATAAATGACCCAATCAAAAAATGGGCCAAAGAACTAAATAGACAATTATCCAAAGAAGACATACAGATGGCTAACAAAGACATGAAAAGATGCTCAACATCACTCATTATCAGAGAAATGCAAATCAAAACCACTATGAGGTACCATTTCACGCCAGTCAGAATGGCTGTGATCGAAAAGTCTACAAGCAATAAATGCTGGAGAGGGTTTGGAGAAAAGGGAACCCTCTTACAGTGTTGGTGGGAATGAAAACTAGTACAGCCACCATGGAGAACAGTGTGGAGATTCCTTAAAAAACTGGAAATAGAACTTCCTTATGACCCAGAAATCCCACTGCTGGGCATACACACTGAGGAAACCAGAATTGAAAGATACACGTGTACCCCAATGTTCATCACAGCATTGTTTATTATAGCCAGGACATGGAAGCAACCTAGATGTCCATCAGCAGATGAATGGATAAGAAAGCAGTGGTACATATACACAATGGAGTATTACTCAGCCATTAAAAAGAATACATGTGAATCAGTTTTAATGAGGTGGGTGAAACTGGAGCATATTATACAGAGTGTAGTTAACCAGAAAGAAAAACACCAATACAGTATCCTAACGCATATATATGTAATTTAGAAAGATGGTAACAATTACCCTGTATGCGAGACAGCAAAAGAGACACTGATGTATAGAACAGTCTTTTGGACTCTGTGGGGGAGGGAGAGGGTGGGATGATTTGGGAGAATGGCATTGAAACATGTATAATATCATATATGAAATGAGTCACCAGTCCAGGTTCGATGCTCGATACTGGATGCTTGGGGCTAGTGCACTGGGACGACCCAGAGGGATGGTACGAGGACGGAGGAGGAAGGAGGGTTCAGGATTGGGAACACATGTATACCTGTGGTGGATTCGTTTTGATATATGGCAAAACCAATACAATATTGTAAAGTTAAAAAATAAATAAATAAATAAACAGGAAAAAAATAAAGAAACCTGTAAAAAAAATAAAATTCTACTCCATCTAATTCATCTACATTAAAATCAATTATAGAACAGTTTATATGTATGTCTACTGACACACAAAATTATACTTCAAAATATACTTTATCGTATTTGATTATGATATTATCTAAAATTACATTTTTCTCAGAACACATTAGTAGCTAGTGGTAATCTGTAGTTTGTTTAAATGGCATTAGAAAACCACTGTGTATTTGAAAATTTGCCAGATATATTTTCTAAAATTGGTTTATTCATATGTTGTCTTACTTTAAAGATTTACTATAAATTGCAATTTCTATATGAAATTTATCCTTAGCTTTCACTGGTTTCACATTAAAAATTTTTATCATTTGTTTGCCTCAACATTGTATTAAAATATTATTTCCTTATTGTTTAAGGTGGGCCCTTTCTGAAGGACAACTTAACCATTCAAAGTGTTGCAGCTTCGTCTATTGTCACACTCTATTTTACAGACCTAGGTCAACAAGTCAGTTGGACTACAGTAAGTATCAATTTGAAATGCAATATAGATGTCCCACATTTTGATGTGAATGATTTGTTGAGAGAGGATATCTTCTATCAAATAAATTCATAGTGAAACAAAATATTGCATTAAAAGTATTTTAAATTCTCCATTCTTACTATGATCAGTGGCCAAATTTCCATTCAAGAACTGGAGAAATGGGGGGAAAATGGTTGAAAGAAGAAATAATTACTTTGTAAATTCAAATCTATCTCATGACTGATGGCCTTATCTCTATTTTCCCTGTGTCTTGTCAGTTACTTGGTATTTCTTCATCTTTTCCTTCTAGGAGCCTCAGTATGATGAAGACACATTTGTCATTGGAAAGAAGGGAGATAGAATATTCAATAAAAAATGTCCCAAGACAGTTGAGAGGACATTTTAAAATCTGAGAGTGAAGAAATAAGACTTATTTGAGTTGTAGGGGTTGGGGTGTTCTTTCAACTTTCTTGAAGGAGGTAATTTTAAAGTGGTGGCAACTGAATCCAATAGCATTAGAAGAATGAAGACCATATTAAAAAACAGGAGAAGAAACAGAAAACACTTGATACTACTTCACAAGTACTGAAGGATTCATGAGTAATGAATAGATAGATGGGATATCTTCAGTAGCAAGAAGCTATGTGGTATTTGGAAAAGACTCTGATGCTGGGAGGGATTGGGGGCAGGAGAAGGGGACGACAGAGGATGAGATGGCTAGATGGCATCACTGACTCGATGGACATGAGTCTGGGTGAACTCCAGGAGTTGGTGATGGACAGGGAGGCCTGGCGTGCTGTGATTCATGGGGTCACAAAGAGTTGGACATGACTGAGCGACTGAACTGAACTGAACTGATGTGGTATTTAGTGACAGGAAGTGAAGGAGTTAATCTGATGAGTAACTTTGACACTGATGTACAAAAATTAGTGCAATCATTCATTTTTGAGTTAAATTTAATCTATTTTCTTTATATTATTCAGACGTTTAATATTTTTTCTGGTTACATTCGATTTCATATTTGTGATGTGATTACTTTTAATATTTTCTATTCAAACTGGCTTTCTTTTGCCAGCTTAGTGTTTTGAGTTTTCCCTGTATAGTTAAACAATCAATTTTTAAAATTATTAAAGACACAGGATAATTTATACATTGTTATTTAAGTCTCATAATGAGAAATTCAAGTTTACATTCATTGATCAAAATGTCACACGCTTTAATTTTCCACCAATTTTTCCTGTATTATCTTCTTGAATTTAGATAATTACATTTAGTGTGCTTGGCTAAATGGTTGCTCTAGTTTCCAAGATTTATTGAGCCTTTGAGTGTTAATTTGTTGCATTAAAAAATAAATAAAACTAAGTTTAGAGTTATTTGGCCACCTGATGTGAATAAATGACTCATTGGAAAAGACCCTGATGTTGGAAAAGATTGAGGGCATGAGGAGAAGGGGACAACAGAGGATGAGATGGTTGATGGCATCACCACCTTGATGTTGGTGATGGACAGAGAAGCCTGGCATGCTGCAGTCCATGGGGTCACAAACAGTCACACATGACTGAACAACTGAACTGAACTGAACTGAAGTTTAGAGTATTCTGAATCTTTGTGGAGTATATCATACTGTTTACCAAAAAGCTACTAATGCATGCATATTGTAACAAAGTATTTAGAGTTTAGAAGTAATATCTACAGACCCTTGCTAGAAGAAATGTTAGACAAGCAGATTTTGATCTTTAAAGGTTAAAATATTCAAAGAATCTTTGTCCACATTTATGATGAAAAAGGAATTCTATCTACAGAAACTGTGTTGGAGTGAGTGGCAATAACTGTGATACATAATAAATTTCAGCTGCATCATTGCGATAAATACTGAGAAAAAAAGCTAAGGAAGAATTCTGTGACAATTGTGCTAGAAAATTATAGCTTATCTGAGAGGAAAGTCATTTAGGTGACAAAGAGAACTATGAAAATAGGCTGGATATTTTTAAATCAACCCTATGGTTCACACTTTTTTGCTCCAAATGAGTCAGTCCTATTAAATGCTAAAAATATACACATTACATTGCAATCACACCCACTTTATATCAACTAAATTGCACAATTAAAGCAATATTTTACCACAATTAACATTCTTACACATTTATAAAATATTAAAATTCACTCCTATAATAAAAGCATTATTATGTTTTCTTTTTTGTGAGAAACAATCTCTTTAATTTAGCAAGGTCAAAATTAGTAACTTAATAATATTTTTCAAGAGGCAAGAGTTTGCTGCAGAATGTTGAGAAAATTCTTGTCTGGTGGAACTTAGGATAAATTGGAAGACTTAGGATAATGTTATAAATTAATATAATTATAATAAAATAATTCCCATCAGACAAATCCTATTAACTAAAGATCACATTCCGTTTTCATCATTTTTATCTTCATTAATATTTCTGTACATGCTGTGCGTAGTCACTCAATTGTGTCCAATCCTATGGACTGTAGCCCGCCAGGCTCTTCTGTCCATGTTGTATTATCCTTCTGTCTTTGATGAGTTCTCCCAATTATTGTTCATCTTAAAATGTATTCATTTATTTTATATTCTTGGAGAATATTTTTTCAGAAAAAAATACACATTGGCAGCTATTTCTGTCTTTATTTAAAAACACTATTAGTTTGATTTCCGACTCCCATTATTTCTGTTGAAAAGTCTACTGTACTCCTTAAAGTTTTTCCATGGTTTATTCAGAATTTTTATTTTATTTGATTATGGTGCACATAGTTATGATTGTGGTTTTATTTATCCTGCTTTGGGTTTATTGTGTTATCTGTGTTCCTGGCTTGATAGTTATATCTAATTTGACAAAATTGCATAATCTCTTCATCTTTTGATTCTCCATTATTCTCTTTGTATTCTCCTTTTGGGATTCATATTACATTTTCATATTTTCCTTTCCAAAATTTTCATATGTATATCATATATGAAACTAGTCACCAGTCCAGGTTCGATACATGATACTGGATGCTTGGGGCTGGTGCACTGGGACGACCCAGAGGGATGGTATCGGGAGGGAGGAGGGTTCAGGATGGGGAACACATGTATACCTGTGGCAGACTCATTTTGATATATGGCAAAACCAATACAATATTGTAAAGTTAAATAAAATTAAATTAAAAAAAACCAAAGTTTTCAAATATCACTAAAATTTCAAGTTTTTTTTTCTTTGAACATTAAAAGATTGTTTTCTAAAAGTATGTGCTTGATAATTCTGTTATGTGAACCTTTAGTTCAACCATTTTCAATGCCTGCTGCTGCTTTTGGTTATGGTCATGATATCTTCACTCCTTGTATAACTGCATATTTCTGACATTGCAGAAAAATTATATTAATAAATGTAAAGATTACTTGGAGAAGCCTTTGGTCATTTTACCTTTCAAATATAATTTATCATTCTGCAGATGGACTAATGGCACTATTGAGTACAGGTCATCTCATTCCAATCCATGATTGAAATGACTTCAGGCTGAGTTTCATATGTACATATGAAGTACCTATGAAGACAAATCTGTTGTTTCATCCTCACTCCTAAGTTTTAACTGTTCTACTTCCAACTCAAATTCTGGGGTGTTTATAGCCACCTTAGTCTTTGAAAGACAACAAGCAGCAATTTTGATGCTTCCAGTCTTAAGCACCCTCAAAAGATTGGTCTTTACATCAGGCACTTACCAAATTTCATTCCCCAGGTTAATTACTACTCAGGAGAATCTTATATAACATTTTGATCTTCTAATTCTTCAAAGACTCAGTAACTCTTTGGAGCTTGAAAAATATTTTGATTATTTTTTCTTGGTGATCTCATTATGAAGGTTTGTTTGCATAACATGAGCATAGAATTATCCATTGTATGTTATTCATATAACAGTTAATTTTTCTTGGAAAAAAAATAAACCTTCTAGTATCACATTAGCTTCAATAGTACTCATGGAGTACAAAGCAATATTACCATTGGGAAATTTTCTCATAATTTTAGTAGCTCTCTTATCTTTAGAAAATTACTGTTGACACTATTTTTTGCCGCAGGGCTTCTCTAGTGGCTCAGTGGTAAAGAATCCTCCTGCCAATGAAGGAGACATAGGTTCAGTCCTTTGATTGGGAAGAACCCCTTGAGTAGGAAATGGCAGTGCTCTCCAGTGTTTCTGCCTGTAAAATTCTATGGACAGAGGAGTCTGGTAGGTTACAGTCTATGGGGTCTCAAAAGAGTCGTGACCTAGCAACTAAGCAATTTTCAACAACTGTGACACAAGCAATTCATGTTCCTTTTAATGGTCAATTGCTATTTTAGAGAACAAGCCAAAACCACCCTAATAATAATAGGACTAAAAAAATATTTTTTTAAAGGAAGGATGAATGCATTAAATGAAATCTTAGCCCAAGGGTTTTAATCAATTTACAACAACTGAAGTTGAATAGAATTTATATTTTCTAAAACTGTTTATTGTACTCCTTTTCAATTTAGAAATACAACAAGTTGAATATTCTAGAGAAGTTTTAAAAAATTCCAGTTTCATAGCTTGTCTAGTAAAAATAGTGAATTTTACATTAAAAGCAACACAGTTTAAAGCAGAGAACTTTCTATAAAGGGGAAGTATGAAAATAATTTGATATTAAAAATATATTGAACTTAGAAGTAGTATGTATCTTCAAAGTTAAAAAAAAAAGAAAGTTGTACTTGCTTATTTTGAAAATAAAATCGCCAGTAAATTTTGGATTAAGGTGGAGTTTCTAATTATTGTAAATTCATCTGCATAGGCTGTATACCTATAAGTATATATTTCCTTTGTATATTTATTTCATCTTTACTTTTGTTTTTATTCTTTTTTAGTAGAAGAAAAGCAATTTCTGTTTCAGAAATCCGTTTTATTAACATTTATATATCCTGCTTTTTTAAATTATAAATCTATTTTCTGATTACTTTCTAAGTTTAATCAAACATCCTTTCTATTTTCACCCAAATATACATTTTTCTTGAAAGATTCATTGTCCAAAAGTTATTTTTTTTATTACCCTCCAGGGCTTTTAAATCAGAATATATGCTTTATATTTTGGCATTCTTTTAATCCCAGTGTTTCAGAATGAACAATATTTGTGATAAAATATTGGGTCTCCTAGAACATATTACTGTAAGATAGCAGGATCTCCAAAGTTTTTAGGAGATGATGGAGATAAGATTGTAGTTTAATTTCCTCTGATCCAAAAAAAAACTTCCTATTTATGACAATATGTTTATCAACTTAATAAATAGTGATATTTGGTCATGTTAACTATTGTTTACAATGTTTTTCATTTCTGACATCTTACTATAGAATTTGCTCAAAATTGATTTGACTAGGTCAGAGACATTGAAATAAATATTTTAAAACAATCATTATCCTAATTAGTCTAGAGTATTAACTAGATTCTATTATCAGACATTCAGAAGATATTTTTATTTATATATGAATAATCAGGAATGTTTTATGCCATAAATTAATACATTAAAAGGTTGCTTTAGTACTGAATTTTTGGATTTATAAATTTATAAACTTATTGCATTGTTCTTATCCTCATATAAAAATATTTCTTACCTTGTGAGATAATAAATATTGTTTAAAAATGTATAAACAGACAGTTACATATATAAATAGACATTTATACATGTTTATGTATATACATGTGATTATATGTATGTGCCTATATACCATATATTGTAATCATGTAGCTCCACAAAATTGTCAAAAGAGATAAAAGCATCAGTTCAGTTCAGTCACTCAGTTGTGTCCGACTCTTTGAGACCACGTGAATTGCAGCACGCCAGGCCTCCCTGTCTATCACCAACTCCCGGAGTTCACTGAGACTCATGTCCATCGAGTCAGTGATGCCATCCAGCCATCTCATCCTCTGCCGTCCCCTTCTCCTCCTGCCCCCAATCCCTCGCAGCATCAGAGTCTTTTCCAATGAGTCAAAACTTCCCATGAGGTGGCCAAAGTACTGGAGTTTCAGCTTTAGCATCATTCCTTCCAAAGAAATCCCAGGGCTGATCTCCTTCAGAATGGACTGGTTGGTTAATATAATATTTACAGTCTTATAATGAGCATTAACTTTCTTTTTTTTAATTTAATTTTATTTTTAAACTTTACATAATTGTATTAGTTTTGCCAAATATCAAAATGAATCCATCACAGGTATTAACTAATCATTATACATTCTTTATTTCAATTATTATGAGTGAGATCATAAAAATTACTCCTTGCTTTAACTATAAAGATATTCTATGTCTGTCTTTATTTTCAGAATATGGACAATACAAAACACTGAACTTGCACAATTGCCTCTTACCTTTTCCAGTTTTTCAGCCACTTTTTCTTTATAATGTTGGAAAGTTTTACTTAGCTCTTCAGCATTATATAATGCTACATTCCTTTGTCGTTCAGCTCTAAAATTAAAAAAAGGAAAATTAATAAAAGTAAAGAATGCTCTGTACTTGTGTACTTAAATTCCAAAGTAACCTGTATTTAATTTTAAGGAATAATTAGAGAGAAGCAGATTTCTCTGTGTTAAAAAAATGAGTATAAGACTTAAAATGAAAAATGAAGATTAGACTACAATAATTTCATCAATATAAGATATCTACATGAAAAACAAAACAGAACATAAAATACTTATAAACTTTGAAAAAAAAAAAAAAGAATGGACTGGTTGGATCTCCTTGCAGTCCAAGGGACTCTCAAGAGTCTTCTCCAACACCACAGTTCAAAAGCATCAATTCTTCGGTGCTCAGCTTTCTTCACAGTCCAAATTTCACATCCATACATGACCACTGGAAAAACCATAGCCTTGACTAGACGGACCTTTGTTGGCAAAATAATGTCTCTGCTTTTCAATATGCTATCTCGGTTGGTCACAACTTTTCTTCCAAGGAGTAAGCGTCTTTTAATTTCATGGCTGCAGTCACCATCTGCAGTGATTTTGGAGCCCAAAAATAAAGTCTGAAGCTGTTTCCACTGAAAATCAATGTGCGCACTTGCATATTTGAGCAAAATATGTACAGCTTCAAGTTTCCTTCCTTAGAAATGATGAAAATTGGCAAAGACAAAGCAAAATAGAAGTGGCAGTTGAATTTGTCATTGTCATATTTGTATTCTTTCTCTCCTCTGCTTTTCTCTTTGAAAACTCGTAGGGAAATTATTTTCCCTTTTCTGACTGAAAATTTCAGAATGTGACTTTAACCTGGTTTTAGCATCAAGACAAAATCAAATAATGGACACTCACCAGTTTCAGAAAGCTATCAGAAAATCAGACAATTAATCTTTTTGAAATCATGTGGTCTCATTTCCAATTATCTTTCCAAATCTTATGATTGTCTCTCTATAGATTGGATATCTCTCTCCACATACATGGTTGCCATACTTGTGGCAAGTTCCAAAAGAAGCTCCAGATTTCAGAAAGCAATCCTCCAAAACTACTCACTCAGACTCAGTAAAAATCTGAAATTTCCAGGAGAGAGAAGTATATTATTTCAGTTTGAACAAGGGTCAAATTGATTTTTCTTGGTGGTTCAAATGGCAAAGAATCTGCCTGCTACGTGGGAGACCTGGGTTCAATCCCTGGGTCAGGATGATCTCCTGGAGAAAAGAATGGCAACCCACTCCAGTATTCTAGCCTGGAGAATTCCATGGAAAGAGGATCCTGGTGGGCTACAGTCCATGGAGTCTCAAAAAGTCAGACAGAACTGAGTGACTAACACTTTCACTTTCAAATTGATTGAATTCTAGATGACATGGCAGCAAAAAGCGATTTCCCATTCCATTTAGTGACAGGGATGTTTAACATAGAAAATTCATTTAGTACGAGGCTGGAAAGACATGAGAAATGCACTTATGTATTTGATTAAATGAAATTATTTAATGATAAATAAAAATCATATGATTAAATAAAAATCTTTGTGTGCTATTTATGAAGACATCATTATATTTATGTCTAATATTTTTATTTTACTATTTATAATTGTCCTTTACCTTAACTCTTGGCTAATTTTTCTAAGGAAGATTTCCTGTTATTTGTGACAGCACTTGGTCTAGTTGTTTTCAGAGAACAGATGCTCACCTATCCATTTCACCAGCTTGTATAGCAGGGTAAGTCTGGGGACATGTTTATCATGGTTCTGTGTTAGTTGCTCAGCTCAGTCATGTCCGATGCTTTGAGACCCCAGGTATTCTGTCATCCACTAGGCTCCTCTGTCCATGGGATTTTCCAGGCAAAAATACTAGAGTGGATTGCCATTCTCCTCTCCAGGGGATCATCCAGACCCAGAGATTGAACCCAGGTCTCCTGCATTGCAGGCAGATTCTTTACTGTCTGAGCCACCAGGGAAGCTATAAAATGTACTGTTTAAACTAAATCACTTTCTTTTTTCAGGTATTTTTGGCTGAATACACAGGACCTCTGCTAATATATCTCCTCTTTTATTTGAGGATCCCGTATATATATAACATGAAAGAGAGCTCTAGAAGATTATGTCACCCAGTGGTACAGTAAGTAATACATACACATGGTGCATATAGATTAAGAAGTAGACAAACTAATACACAGATATTATGTTAAAAATATTGTAAACTCAATGAACATGGATTCACTTTTAGCAAAATACATTTTTGTAAGTTTATAAACAAGTACCTATTACTTAATATACTTAATAAGTATCTTAATATACTTTTAAGTATATTAAGTATCTTAATATACTTAATAGAGTATATTAAGAGTACATAATAGAGTATATACCTCCACCTTAGAGTGGAGGTAAGTTCTGTTAGTTATGATCACAATCAACAAGCAAATGAAATGCTTAATATTACAAAGTTTAGAGGTCATATATAGGGCTCAGAATATAAATACTAAAAATATGGGCAAAATTTCATAGATAATCAATAATAACAACTAATAAACTGGAAGAAAAAAAAGATTTTAAAATTTACATTTAGTAAATTAAAGGCCAAAATCAAATTTAACTCTGATATAAAACACAAAAAAAGACCAAGGACACTTATCAAATATGAATATATGATTCATTACATACTATGGAAATAACCTCTTTCTCTGTGAAAGTGAAAGTTGCTCAGTCATGTCCTACTCTTTAATAGTCCATGGAATTTTCTATGACTTTTCCAGAGTAGTGGAGTGGGTAGCCTTTCCCTTCTCCAGGGGATCTTCCCAACCCAGGGATCAAACCCAGGTCTCTCATTGCAGGTGGATTCTTTACCTCTGTCCCCTAGATCAAATATCAAATTAAAAAAAAAGAGAATAATCATTCAAGATGCTACTTTGATATGTAGAGTTACCAATTTATTTTTTTGGAAAAGAAATCTGAGCAAATGCCTAAACCCTAAGTGAATTAAGAAGCAAAATTCAGATCATAGGGATGCTATATGATAGAGAATAACATGACTCCTGGATGTCCCATATGAAACTAATCTTTCATTCACTCTTACTTCTGTACTACAGCCACAATGCCCACCCTTCTTGTTCTGATATCTGCCATGCCCTTTCTCACAAGGGTATCTACACACGCCATCCCTCTTCCTCCAACCTTTCTTCATGGCCTTTCACTTTCTTATCTCTTATTCAAACTTCACATAAAGCTCAATATTTCTTATCAGTGTTAGCATTTCTATTCCTTCCATGAGAAATATGCTACTAAAATATTTCCCTTTATACATTTTATTACTTTAAAATTATATATTTACATAGTCATTTGTGTTTTTCACTCTATGAATTTAAGTTATATAATGAGTGTCTTTTGATGTTCAATCTTTTATGTTAATAATACATTACATGATTTTTAAAAAACACTCAATAGTAATGTTTTGAATGAATAGAGGCATGAAACAATTACATACAAATTTATTTTACATTGGGCTTTTTAGAGTATGAAAAGAAAGGAACCTGAACTGGATGTGTGTTCTGAGATGGGCTTTTTAAAGAAAGTTATGTTTAAATATTTTCTATGTTTTATGAAAGTATGTGAGATTGCCAAACTAGTAAATCTGAGAAATATTAATATGGAAATTATCTGTGGTACATAGAAGTTTGATGCTTTGTAGGAGCAGAGAGAAAGCGTATGGAGCATGTGCACAGGAGGCAAGAGAAGGTTGGATCTCAGGGATCATGGTCAGGCTAGTATAGGACAAGTTGTTCAGGTCCTTTGGTAACATGAAAGTCAGTCTTTCTTTTTCTTAAGTGAAGAGAATTCCCAAATCATTTAGAAAGAGTCTGGGGTGGAGAGTTTATTGGAGAATGTAATTGCCCTCATTTTTCAGATTAGACATATAATAATAATGTGTACCAGATATATATCACAGCATGGAGGGAGGACCTTTTTCTTTTTTTACCCAGCAACATTGTCAAAGGAATTGACTGATAGTTGGTTGCTATTCTTAAACACAAACATGGCATGTTTTATAACATCTCAGTGATAAATGCATGGGTGCCACATTCTTTCTAAAGCACAAATATGTTAAATTTACATGAAATCATTCAGAGTAGATACACACAAACTATTTTTGAAAGTTAAGTGTCTAGTAGAGGTCTATAAAATAATCCCAAGATCTCTAAGACAATTCAGTTTCAGGACAGATTATGTCATTTCTCAAAGTTAAAAAGATGAAATTTCAAACCCCATATCCACCTGACATATAATCCAAAGTTACTTCTTCTAAGTAACTTTGACTCATATTCCAGAGCATTTTTCTGCTAGGTTTCACTTCTTTTGTGACTCAACTGCCCCCAAATTCTTTGAATCTCTTACAAAACTCTACATACTAGGACTAAGGACAGATCTCCAGCATGATCTCTATGCTCCTCAAGTAGTGAAATGGTGGCCCATGGCTTGATGTAATGCAAATGTTCTTTATTCAGTCAATAGTATTTTAGAGAGCAGACACATACTCAAAACTGCCATGGTCCCTCCCAGCAGAGGGATCCAGTGATCTAGATGTAAATTTGCCGTATGTGCATCTCCTTAAGGCTTTAACTGCAACATCAGGGATGAAAAAGTAGCCAGAGAAAACTTTCCTGTGCTCAGTATCCACAGTTTGAATATCTGCCTTAAATACAAACACAAAACAAACAAACAAAAAACAACAAAACAGCTTTTGAAATTTGGATACTTTGTCCTTGTTTAGGTCTCTGACCTTATGAACTCCCCACATTCAGATCATCCCTCATATCTCATACTCCACTTAAATATGCTCTAAAACCTTCTATTTGTTGCTTTTACTGAACTTCCATCAATTCCTGGAATTCTTACACTGTGCCTTCTGCAATTCAGTATCCATTGTTAGCAAAATCTCTTACACTGACAAAAAAACCTGATACAATGACTGCCTTAAAACTTTATAAAGTTTCTTTTTAACAGTCCTCATATCTTGAAACTTAGTTGATAAAACATAAGAAATCTTCAAATATTACAACTGGAAAAAAGAAATGGATCCAAACCTACTTATCAATGTTCTATTAGTTTAGCACTGGAAAGAGAAAGATTTTATGTTTGAATTAAAGTCAACTATAATTAGGGCTTCCCTGGTGGCTCAGCTGGTAAAGAATCCACCTACAATGCAGGAGTCCTGGGTTCGATTCCTGGGTTGTGAAGATCCCCTGGAGAAGAGAATGGCTACCCACTCCAGTATTCTGGCCTGGAGAATTCCATGGACTGTATAGTCCATGGGGTCTCAAATGAATTGGACAGGGCTGAGTGACTTTCACTTTTTCAAACATAATTAAATATTTTGAAATGAAATCATACTTGGTGAGTTATCAATAATGTACAAAGTGGTGTAAATCCAACTATTAAGCCATTGCTATCTGCTATGCTAATCTCTATGCCCTAATGGTATAATAAAAATTAAATAAGTGGACTAACTTAATCATAGCTTAAACTGAAATTTCTCATTCAGTGCTCTGCTTCATTGTTGGGCAAAAGACAATTTTTCTGCTTTCTTACAAGATGTAAAATTCTATTTCTCAGGTGTTTATGCAAATACTTCTACATCTGAACCAGCTAGTTATGAGAGATACTGATTTTGTCAGTCCCTTGAACCCACAGACAACTTCCTACATCAGAACTTTTGCTTTTGTTTCTGTTACTGTCTAGAAAGCTTTGCCCCCAAATACATACACAGTACTCTCTCACTTCTTTCAGAATTTGCCTATTGTTCATAGATCTATACACCATGTAGAACATCTCTCTCATAACAGGTGCAGTTTTATTTTTATGAATTAATGAACAGTGATATATTAACTAATGATTTAGGTATGTTGCTTTTTGTTTATCTGTTTTTCCCAAAGTTACTCATTAGTACCTGAAATCATCAATTCATTGTGGTTTTATAAACATACAGTGTAGATTCAGTGTTTGATTTTACATGTTGTAGATGAAATGCTGATTTTTGTGCTTAACATTTATTGGTTTAATATATGATCTTTGATAAATATTGATTTTCTTGAATAGCAATCATAGTTGTTGAAATTTTACATGTTTATTCATAATAAAATAGGTGTGTATTTTAATGGAAATATATTTTAAGTATAAACAAGGAAATATACATCTATAAACTGTATTTGACACTCACTTTTTATATATTAATTATACAAATGACAAGAAGAGGTGATGGGTTAGAAAAGCAACAAAAACAAATGACATAAAGAGACACAAAATATTGCAATATGTTAGGCAAGAAAACAAACTGGAAAAAAAAAGCTGCATTGAATCCATAGGAAGTGAAATTCAAACTTTTTCAATCTGTGGTAATTGTTAAAGGACAACCAGGCAATGAAAAGCTATTTTGAATATTATAACATGTCAAATGCATTCTAAGTAGGTTGTAAATTTTCTGCTTCAAATTTAAGCCATTTTCATATGATCACATTTATAAGTACTTTATATATATATATATACACACACATACATATACATATATATTCCTCAGAAAGATGTGAACATACTGTTTATGACTGGTATTATAAAATATCTTGAGCGTCATCAGAAGTAAATTTAAAGAAACTGTTGTAACAGTACTTTTAATATTAAATTTAAAAATTTTCTAGAATAAATAAAATAAAAATATGAAAACTAACATTTGTGTTTTAGTTATTAAAACCAGTATTTTCTTGATAAAGAGAAAGTTACACTATATAAATATAGATGAAGCTATTTACTAAACAAAAATAAACTCATAGATGTAGAAGACAAGCTTATAGTTACCAAAAGGGAAAGATGGGGAAAAGATGAACTGGGACACTGGGATTGATGTACACTACTAAATATAGCACAGATAATGAATAAAAACCTACTATATAGCACAGGGAACTCTATACTCAATATTCTGTAATAATCTATATGGAATATAATTTTAAAAATAGTGGATATGTGTAACTGATTCACTTTGTTGAAAGGCAGAAACTAACAGCATTGTAAATTAACTATAATAAAATTAACTTTAAAAGATTTATCTTCAAAAATAGAAAGGAAAGTAATAGCAAACTAAAAAAAAATGAAAATATCTTATCCATAAGGTGATCCAAATTTTTCGAAGGGAATTTAATGGGTTTGTGTTTTATTTCCTTCTAGCTTGGCCTGCTTCTGTCATTGTATACACTATATCCGATACCTTTTGGAAACCTTATTTGTTCACAAGGTTTCTTCAGGACATACATCTTTGAAAAATTTGCTAAAGGTGGGCACTGATATGTTTTATAATTTTAATTGTTTTTGATAAATTTTATGTATAGGATCATCTGCATCATCATTTAATCATGCTTATTTCTCTCAAGCTTAGATTTTTCTGTTCAGGTGTATCAGGATATCTTAAACTGCTGAAATGTAATTTTGTGAGTGATCTGGTTCATCAGAGCTGACCCCAACAAATAATATTACATAAAATATTTGCCATGACCTTATGTTACAAGGTACTTTTAGGCACCTTTAATTTTGAAAGTACTTAGCACTGAATTCAGACTAAGTACCACTTGAAGAGGAAGAATCTGAAACATAAGCCCTCTAATAAATATAAATTTGTATGACTAAAATGATGATGCTATATCCTCTATTTGTGGTTGTTGTCAGTGTAATGACAGGATCTTTGCTGTCCCCCAAAATGATGAATATAAATGCTATTAACAATCAAATGATTATCAAGAAAACAGAAAACATTGCGGAATATTGAGATGGAAATGTACATTAGGCAATATGGTATAACTCAATTTTCCAATTTAAATTTATTTTATTTTCCTATTTAAAATTTGGTTTCAAAATGAATTATATCTTTAAGAACTTCCTGGGTTTTAGCAAATATTTACTTTCTAAAATTTTTGGAGAGGAAGCTGTTCTATTTTTGTCATTAAAATGAAGCAATAAACTCTTGAACTCTTAGAAACCTCAAAAAATCATTTAGACTAGCTTCTCTTTTGAAAGAAGGTATTAACATTCATCACATTAGTATTAGATCAGCATCATAACCTAGTAAACCCAAACTAGTCCATTTCTCTTCATAATCAATTAAGAAACATTAGGTAACTCATGCTATTATTCATTTACTTTGGGGATATGACTATTGGTAAATCTTATCTAATAGATATTTATTATTTTTATTACTTCCCTTCTGACAGACAAAAGCTACTCTTGAAAAATCTTCCTAAAATACATTTTTACATTTCTCTATATCCTAAATACTCATTTCTATTAACAAGGGTTGAGCAAAGAAATGCATTTTCTTAGTGATATCAGATAGGTGTTTTTAAGATGTTAGCTACCTGACTGGATGAAGAAGCATTCCAGTTATCAGGCTTAGAAAATTTATAACCTTTTTATACCAAAATACTGTGATGTGGAATACTAATGTTTGGGGTGGATTCAAATTATGTTATGTGTATATATATTCCTTAACTTTTATTTTGTTTTATTTGTAGAGTTGTGCCTTTTATTGGGGATTCACTTCTTGGATTGCCTACTACATTAATCATCCACGGTATACACCACCATGTATGTAGAATTTCTTCTTAACTATCACCATGCTAAATTGCCAACATCAAAACTCTGTTCTAAAGTACATAGAAATGATGCATGACATGGCACACATAAAGGAATAAGAAAATAATGAAAATATATCAATTTTAAATTGCTTTCACACATACTCCATTAAATTTTTACGTAGGATTAGAATATCAAATTTGACTGACATATTTTGATTTATTTTCTATCCATAGAAACTGTAGCAAAAATATAACTTGATTATAAATCTCAAAAATGACAGTAAAATGAAAAGGTAAAGATGAAAAAAATTCCACATAATCACATAATTATGTACAATAAACTCTCAGGAGTTTTTAAATAAATAATTGTTATTTTTAAAAAATATAATTCAAAAAGAAAAATAAGGCTTTTTTTCCCCTTGTGACATATTGCTTCCTATAACTTTATTAAATGTTTATCCCTTGATGCAGATGAATCAATTTAGTGCAATGCACACTGTAACAAAACCTGAATCCTTATTTCCTATTCTTGGGAAAGACATACATGTCCTGATCAAAGAATTCCATTTTTTAAATCTTCAGTGGACCTTTCCTCATCTTTTCCTGCAGTCCAAAAGGCACTCATAGCAGAGCCTTTGTATTATATATTATTTATGTATTATAAGACACATAGTATTATATATTATGTATTATAAGACACATAGTATTATATATTATGTATTATAATACACATAGTATTATATGTGATGTTTCACACTTAATTGAGAGTTTTTTGTGGTCAATTTCTACCTTTTAAGTTTGAAAATAAATGAATAAAATTATGTATTCAAGCTTTATTTTAGATTTTATAAAACAAGATAACCTTAAAGATGTTAAATTAATATCCTTACTTGAAGTAGTGACACAGAGAATTACATTATTCAGAGTTTTTGTCAAAATTCAGCAAATCTACTTCAGCCATCAGAGCAAATGATTTCAGTGTTCAGAATTTTAACTCTCTGTAAAGAGATGGGAATACCAGACCAACTCATCTGCCTCCTGAGAATTCTGTACGCAGGTCAAGAAGCAACCATTAGAGCTGGACATGTAACATTTGACTGGTTCAAAATTGAGAAAGGAGTATGTCAAGGCTGTATATTTTCACCCTGCTTATTTAACTTCCATGCAGTGTACATCATGCAAAATGCCAGGCTGGATGAAGCACAAACTGGAATCAAGATTGCCAGGATTTAAAATATCAATAACCTCAGATATGCAGATGACACCATCCTCATGGCAAAAAAGAAGTGAAAAGCCTCTTCATAAAAGTGAAAGAGGAAAGTGAAAAAGCTGGCATAAAACTCAACATTCAAAAAACTAAGATCATGGTACCCGGTCCCATTTCTTTAAGGCAAATACTTGGGGAAACAATGAAAACAGTGACAGACTTTATTTTCTTGGGTTCCAAAATCACTGTCATTGGTAACTGCAGCCATGAAATTAAAAGACTCTTGCTCCTTGGAAGAAAACCTATGAGAAACCCAGAGCATTTAAAAAGCAGAGATATTATTTTGGCAACAAAGGTCCATCTAGTCAAGGCTATGGTTTTCCCAGTAGTCATGTGTGGATGTGAGAGTCATACCATAAAGAAGGCTGAGTGCTGAAAAATTGATGCTTTTGAACTGTGGTGTTGAAGAAGACTCTTGAGAGTCCCTTGAACAGCAAGGAGATCAAACTAGTCAATCCTAGAGGAAAACAACCCTGAATATTCATTGGAAGGACTAATAATGAAGCTGAAGCTCCAACACTTTGACCACTTGATGCAAAGAGCTGACTCATCAGAAAAGATCCTGATGCTGGGAAAGATTGAAGGCAGAAAGGGGATGACAGAGGATGAGATTGTTGGATGGCATCTCTGACTGAATGGACATGAGTTTGAGCAGGCTCCAGGAGATGGTGAAGGACAGGGAGGCCTGGTGGGCTGCAGCCCATGGGGTCACAAAAAACTGGATATGACTGAGAGACTGAACAACAAAATACTAACCAATGAACTATGAATATGAAAGGAAAAAAATTCCCTGATCTTGATCTCACAAAACTCTTATATTTTAAAATATTTTATCTGAAAATGTACTTTCCAACTTTAGAACATGAACAGAAAAAAAATAAAGATATTTTTGATTCATGTTATTTAAGAAAAGGAGCCTCTGAAAATTGCTGCATTCATATATATGATGCAAAATAATAGAGGTTAACTGTGCTTAATATTTGGAGAAGGCAATGGCACCCCATTCCAGTATTCTTGCCTGGAAAATCCCATGGACGGAGGAGCCTGGTAGGCTGCAGTTAGGCTGCGGTCTATGGGGTCGCTCAGAATCGGAGACGACTGAGCGACTTCACTTTCACTTTTCACTTTCATGCATCGAAGAAGGAAATGGCAACCCACTCCAGTATTCTTGCCTGGAGAATCCCAGGGACGGGGGAGCCTGGTGGGCTGCTGTCTCAGTGGTCGCACAGAGTCAGACACAACTGAAGCGACTTAGCTGCAGCAGCAGCAGTGCTTAATATGTGCAAAATACTTATGGAAAATGTATTATTTGGCAAGAACTGTAAAATCGGTATTTGTTTTGGAATTAGAAACAACATTTGAGGGTTATGTAGAATCAAGAGGAAAAGGAGTATATATGTGTGTGTGTATATATATATATATATATATATATATATATAAAAATTATGGCTGATTCACATTGATGTATGGCATAAACCAACATAACATTGTAAACTATCCTCCAATTTAAAAGTACAAAATAATTTAAATGAGAAAAAATATCATTATGTAACTGTTAATAATCCCCATTATATATTAGGAAACTAAGATGCTAAAAGCTTAATTTTACAATGCTTAAGACTTTACAATAAATATGATGTAAGTAGGATTCCAGTTCTGTGGAGATATATGGAGCATTACAATAACTATGCCAAGTGGAGAGTGAATATCATGTATAGGCACCGCAGGCTTTGCATGGCTCTGATATGCATGCATTTCAGTTCTTATAGTTCAGTTAAATAATACCAGCCCCTAAATCCACACTTCAGGTTTCAGTTACCACACATGTGAATTGCAGTGACACAAAGTACAACCTTTGCAGCTAGCTCTCAGTCTACATATCACTCTATAACTAACAGATGCACATCATGGTCAGTAACATCTGACAGTGGTTGGTACTACACATCCCTTATTCAGTTCACTCACAACCAGCAAATAACTGGAACAGAATCGGCACTTTGGCACAGAAAGTAGTAATCTGAGCAAAAGGCTAGTCAGCCCTTAGTAGGCCAAATCAATATATTCTGGATAGACATTTTCTGGGAAAAAAAATCACATCAACTTGATCTTAAATTTTGATCTAAGTAGGAGAAGCTTAAAGCAAAAATATATGACACTGAAAGATGAACTCGCCATGTTGGTAGGTGCCCAATATGCTACTAGAGAAGAGTGGAGAAATAACTCAAAAAACATTGATGAGACAGAGCCAAAGTGAACACAACACCCAGTTATTGAGGTGACTGATGATGAAAGTAAAGTCTGATGCTGTAAAGATCAATATTGCATAGGAACCTGGAATGTTAGGTCCATGAATCAAGGCAAATTGGAAGTGGTCAAACAGGAGATAGCAAGAGTGAACATCCACATCTTAGGAATCAGTGAACTAAAATGGACTAGAATGGGTGAATTTAACTCAGGTGACGATTCTATTTACTACTGTGGGCAAGAATCCCTTAGAAGAAATGGAGTAGCCCTTATAGTCAACAAAAGAGTCCTAAATCCAGTACTTGGGTATAATCTCAAAAAATGACAGAATGATCTCTGTTCAATTTCAAGGCAAACCATTCAAAATCCCAGTAATCCAAGTCTACACCTCAACCACTAATGCTGAAAAAGCTGAAGTTAAACAGTTCTATGAGGACCAATGAGACTTTCTAGAATGAACACCAAAAAAAAGATGTCCCTTTCATCACAGGGGACTGGAACGCAAAAGCAGGAAGTCAAGAGATACCTGAAGTAACAGGCAAGTTTGGCAGGGCCAAGGCTAATAGTTTTGCCAACAGAACGTACTGTTCATAGCAAACACCCTTTTCCAACAGCAAGAGATGATTCTACACATGGACATCACCAGATGGTCAATAATGAAGTTAGACTCATTATATTCTTTGCAGCCAAAAATGGAGAGGCTCTATACAGACAGCAAAAAGAAGACAAGGGAACTGACTGTGGCTCAGATCATGAAATCCTTATTGCCAAATTCAGACTTAAATTGAAGAAAGTGGGAAAACCACTAGACTATTCAGGTATGACCTAAATCAAATCCCTTATGATAATACAGTGGAAGTGAGAAAAAGATTCAAGGGATTAGATCTGATATACAGAGTGCCTGAAGAGCTATGGACAGAGGTTCATGACATTGTATAGGAGGAAGGGATCAAGACCATCCCCAAGAAAAAGAAATGCAAAATGGTTGTTTGAGGAGGCCTTACAAATAGCTGAGAAAAGAAAAGAAGTGAAAGGCAAAGGAGAAAAGGAAAGATACACCCATTTGAATGCAGAGTTCCAAAGAATAGTAAGGAGAGATAAGAAAGCCTTTCTCAGTGATAAATGCAAACAAATAGAGAAAAAAAAAAAAAAAAAAACAGAATGGGAAAGACTAGAGATCTCTTCAAGAAAACTAGAGATACCAAAGGAACATTTCATGCAAAGATGGGCTCAGTAAAGGACAGAAATGGTATGGGCCTAAGAGAAGCAGAAGATATCAAGTAAAGGTGGCAAGAATACACAGAAGAATTATACAAAATATATCTTTATGACCCTGACAACCACGATGGTATGATCATGAACCTAGAGCCAGACATCATGGAGTCTGAAGTCAAGTGGGCCTTAGTAAAATCACTACGAATAAAGCTAGTGGAAGTGATGCAATTCCAGCTGAACTATTTCAAATCCTATAAGATGATGCTGTGAAAGTGGTACACTTAATATGCCAGCAAATTTAGAAAACTCAGCCATGACCACAGGACTGGGAAAGTCAGTTTTCATTCTAATTCCAAAGAAAGGCAATGTCAAAGAATGTTCAAACTACCTTACAATTGCACTCATTCACATGCTAGCAAAGTAATACTAATTTTTTTCCAAGCCAGACTTCAACAGTACATGAACTGAGAACTTCCAGATGTTCAAGCTGTATCTAGAAAATGCAAAGGAACCAGAGATCAAATTGTCAACATCCATTGGATCATAGAAAAAGAAAGAGAGTTCCAGAAAAACATATACTTCTGCTTTATTGACTATGCTAAAGCATTTGACTGTGTGGATCACAGCGAACTGTGGAAAATTCTTAAAGAGATGGGAATACCAGACAACCTGACCTGCTTCTTGAGAAATCTGTACGCAGGTCAAGAAGCAACAGTTAGAACTGGACATGGAACAATGGAATGGTTCCAAATTGGGAAAAGAATATGTCAAAGCTGTATATTGTCACCCTGCTTATTTAACTTATAGAGTACATCAAGAGAAATGCCAGGCTGGCTGAAGAACAAACTCACATCAAGATTGTCAGGATTTGAAATATCAGTAACCTCAGATATGGAGAGGACACCACCTTATGGAAGAGAGTGAAGAAGAACTAAAGATCTCTTTATAAAAGTGAAAGAGGAAAGTTAAATAGCGGGTATAAAACTCAACATTCAAACAACTAAGATCATTGCATCTGGTCACATCATTCATGACAAACAGATGGGAAAAGAATGGAAACAGTGACAGATTTTATTTTCTTGGGTTCCAAAATCACTGCAGATGGTGGTTACAGCCATGATATTAAAGAACGCTTGCACCTTGGAAGAAAAGCTATGAGGAACTTAAACAACATACTAAAAAGTGGAGACATTACTTTGCCAACAAGATCTGTCTAGTCAAAGATATGTTTTTTCCAGTAGTCATGTATGGATGTGAGGGTTGGACTGTAAAGAAAGCTGAAGAATTGATGCTTTAGAACTGGTGTTGGTGAAGACTCTTGAGAGGTTCTTAGACTGCAATGAGATCCAACCAGTCCATCTTAAAGGAAATCAGTCCTGAATATTCTTTGGAAGGACTGATGCTGAAGCTGAAACTCCAATCCTTTGGCCACCTGATATGAAGAGCTGACTCATTGGAAAAGACCCTGATGCTGGGAAAGATTGATAGAAGGAGAAGGGGATGACAGAGGATGAGATGGTAGGATGGCATCACTGACTAGATGGACATGAGTTTGAGCAAGCACTGGGAGTTGATGATGGACAGGAAAGCCTGGGGTGCTACATTCCATGAAGTCAGTGTCAGACATGACTGAGCGTCTGAACTGAACTGAGAAAAAGCTTAAATTTTTTAAATTGATCACTTCTTAGTGTGCACTGATAGCTCTAACAGAATACCACCGATTGGCTTAATCCAGAGGGATTATTTCTCACAAATATTCAGCCTGGAAAGTCCAAGATCAAGGTGTTGGCAGGTGGGGTTCTGTAGTGGGGACTCTCTTTCTGACTTGTTGATGCCTCCCTTATCACTGACTGCTCACATGGTGAAGAGCAAAAGCAAGCTTTCTGGCATTTCTCAAAGATACTAGTCCCATCACAAGGGCCCTATTCTCATGATCTCATCTAAACTTAATTCCCCAAAGTTCCATCTCTAAATACAATTTTATTAAAACTTATGGTTTCAACCTCTAACTATGAGGGGACACCACTAAACCTATAGCAATAGTGGGATCCCTACAATAATTAGCTCATGTCCATGGAATTCTCCAGGCCAGAATACTGGAGTGGGTAGCCTTTCCCTTCTCCAGGGGATCTTCCAAATCAGGGATCAAACTCAGGTCTCCCGCATTGCAGGCGGATTCTTTACCAGCTGAGTCACAAGGGTAGCCCAAGAATACTGGAATGGGTAGCCTATCCCTTCGCCAGCAGATCTCCTCACACAGCAATTGAACTGGGGTCTCCTGCATTGCAGGAGGATTCTTTACCAACTGAAATATCAGGGAATCTCTAAATACCATTATATTGAAATTTATGGCTTCAACATCTAACTATTAGGGGGCACCACTAAGTCTGTAACAATATTGGTGTGGGCCTAAGATAATTAGCCCATATTGAAGCCTAAAACGGAGAAGGAAATGGCACCCCACTCCAGTACTCCTGCCTGGAAAATCCCATGGACGGAGGAGCCTGGTAGGCTGTGGTCCATGGGGTCGCTATGAGTTGGACACGACTGAGCGACTTCACTTTCACTTTTCACTTTGATGCATTGGAGAAGGAAATGGCAACTCACTCCAGTGTTCTTGCCTGGAGAATCCCAGGGACAGGGAAGCCTGGTGGACTGCCGTCTATGGGGTCACACAGAGTCAGACACGACTGAAGTGACTTAGTGGAGTGGAAGCCTAATAATGGGATCCAGCAGATCTAACTTTGTCAAATGATTATGACATTTGTTACATTTAATTTTTTCCTCAGAATTTCACTTTTCTGCTTTAATCTACAAAAAGATCTACCCTGCATTCATTATCTCAGCCAATGATTTTTAAAGAGTGATTCTTTCCCTTTTTTTTAAATTTATTTTAATTGGAGGTTAATTACTTTACAATATTGTATTGGTTTTGCCATACATCAACATGAATCCATCAGCAGATGAGTGGATAAGAAAGCTGTGGTACATATACACAATGGATTATTTCCCTTTTATAATGCTTACTTAGAACTTAAGGTTAAACTTTTTGATTTTATATTGACAGTGAAATTAGTGGAAAAGTTGTTCAGTCCTATCTGACTCTTTGCAATCCCATGAACTATACAGTCAATGGAATTTTCCAGGCCAGATTATTGGAGTGGTTAGCCTTCTCCTTCTCCAGGGGATCTTCCCAACCCAGGGATCTAATCCAAGTCTCCTGCATTGCAGACAGATTCTCTTCCAACTGAGCCACAGGGAAAATTCAATGCTGTTTCTCCAAAGTAGGACTACTCTACACTATCTTTTTTTTTTTTTTTTTAATTTATTATTTATTGGAGTATAGTGATTTGCAACATTGTGTTAGTTTCTGCTACAAAGCAAATCGAATCAGTTATACATATATCCACTCCTTTTCAGATTCTATTCTTATAAATGTCATTACAGTATATTGAATAGAATTTCCTGTGCTATACAGGAGGTTCTTATTATCTCTTTTATATATGCTGCTGTTGCTCAGTCGCTTCAGTTGTGTTAGGCTCTGTGTGACCCTATGGATTGTGGTGCTCCAGGATCCTCTATCCGTGGAACTCTCCAGGCAAGAATACTAGAGAGGGTTGCCATGCCCTCCTCCAGGGTATCTTCCCAAACCCAGGGATCAAACCTGGGTTTCCTTCATTGCAGGCAGATTCTTTACTCTTGAGCCACTAGGGAAGCCCCTATTTTATATATGAAATGAAGTGAAAGTCACTCCTAGGGACCCCATGGACTGTAGCCTGCCAGGCTCCTCTCCATGGGATTCTCCAGGCAAGGTTCTGGAGTGAGTAGCCGTTCCCTTCTCCAGATCTTCCTAACCTATGGGTCAAATCCAGGTCTTCCGCACTGAAGGTGGATTCTTTACTATCTAAACCACCAGGGAAGCCCAAGAATATTGGAGTGGATAGCCTATCCTTTCTACAGCGGATCTTCCTGACCCAGGAATTAAATTGATGTTCTCTGTACCGCAGGAAGATTCTTTATCAGCTGAGTTGTGTATATATTAATATCAGTTTCCCAATTTGTCCGTCTCCCACTTTGCCCTTTTGTAACCATAATTATGTTTACTACTCTGTGACTCTATATCTGCTTTGTAAATGGGCTTATATGTGGAATCTGAAAACAAAAAAAAGGTAGTACAAACTACATTATCTTTGAATGAGATGAACTAAATCTGAAAACATAGACAAACACAAAAACTTTTTAAACAATAATTTTAAAACTAGATACTTAAAAATCCATTCCTAAATCAGCATTGAATCTAAAAGCAAAAATACTAACATTATAGAAAAGACTATGACAAAAAGAGTAAAGATACATATAAAAACTTTTTCAGCCAAGTATTTAGAATCTTATTAAATAATCATATTTAATGAAAATAAACAAGCATACTAATTAAACAAGTTAAAAGTTATTTTAGATTAAAAAACTGTAATCAAACTGCATGCTCTATTAAGTTCAGATACTTAAGAGTTGCAGAAGATTTGAGCCAATTTTTGTATTATTTCCATTGTAAATTTTCTTTAACACCTGAATGCATACAATATAATGTAATCTTTCATTCAACCTCACAATTATAAAAATGAAAGAAACAATGATTGTATTTTTATGTGTGTCTAATTTTTTCATCATATTTTTCTGTGCTTTCACTTTATATATGTTCTTTTGACATTGCTATGCTATGCTATTGGAGAAGGAAATGGCAACCCACTCCAGTGTTCTTGCCTGGAGAATCCCAGGGATGGGGGAGCCTGGTGGGCTGCCATCTATGGGGTCGCAAAGAGTCGCTTCAATCATGTCCGACTCTGTCCAACTCTGTGCGACCCCATAGACGGCAGCCCACCAGGCTTCCCTGTCCCTGGGATTCTCCAGGCAAGAACACTGGAGTGGGTTGCCATTTCCTTCTCCAATGCATGAAAGAGAAAAGTGAAAGTGAAGTCATTCAGTCGTGTCCAACTTTTAGTGACCCCATGGACTGCAGCCTACCAGGCTCCTCTGTCCATGGATTTTCCAGGCAAGAGTACTGGAGTGGGGTGCCATTGCCTTCTCCATCTTTTGACATTAGACTGGCCAAAAAGTTCATTTATTTTTTCCCATAAGATATCTGTAGTCTGCTTAATTGTCTTTAACTTCATTCAAAACAATTCTGTTAGATTTTATTATGACAGCTGTCATTACAGTGTGCAGTTTTTTAAAAAAATTACGTATAGAAATTGGTGAATTTTTATGTAGCCTTTTAATATTGAAGATGGAACATAAAATGCAAAATTTTTGGCACCTTTTGTGTTATCATTTCAAGAAAGGTAAAAATATAACTGAAACACAAAAATTGATTTACACCATGTATATAGAAGGTACTGTGACTGATCAAATGTGTCAAAGGTGGTTTGCAAAGTTTTGTACTGAAGATTTCTTACTGGACGATGCACCATGGTTGGGTAGACCAGTTGCAGTTGGTAGTCATCAAATTGAGACACTAACTGAAAAAATCAATGGGAGATAGCTGATACATTCAATTTATTCAAATAAAGTGCTGAAAATCATTTGCACCAACTTGGTTAATGTTAATCGTTTTGGTGTTTGTATTCTATATAAGTTAAGGGGAAAAAAATCTCTTGACTACATTTCCACATGTGATTCTTTATTTAAACATATAGAGAAACATTCCATTTTTTAAAACAAATTGTGACAAGCAATGAAATCTGGATACTCTGCAATCAAGTAGTACAGAAGTGACTATGTGGCAAGTGAAAGGAACCACCACCAACCACACCGAAGATCAGTCTTCATCCAAAGGATGTGATGCCGTGTATATGGTGGGATTGAAATGTTCTATTATGAACTCCTTCTGAAAAATCAAATGATTAATTCTAAAAAGTATTCCTCCCAATTAGACCAATTGAAAGCAGCACTTGACGAAAAGTGTCTGGAATTAGTCAGTAGAAACTGTGTAATTTTCCATCAGAATAACATAAGACTGTGTGTTTCTTTGATGACTAGGCGAAAACTGTTAAAACTTTACATCTGCAGTATTCACCAGACGTTGCAACTCTGGGTGTCCATTTATTTTGATCTTTACAGAATTCTCTTAAGGGAAAAAATTCTATTCCCTGTAAGGCTGTAAAAGGCACCTGTGATAGTTCTTTGCTCAAGAAAACAAAAAGGTTTGAGAAGATGGGATTATGAAGTTTCTTGAAAAATAGCAGAAGGTAGTGAAACAAAATGGTGAATTCAATGTTCAATAAAGTTCTTGGTGAAAATGAAAAACGTGTCTTTTATTTTTAACTTAAAAATGTGAAGGAACTTTTTGACCAACTCAATACATACTCAAGTGTTTAATTCAGGATATTTTTTTATTTACTACATACATGATTATTAAAAGTTTCTGTTATTTTTATGTTTTTATAATTTAAATAATTGTTCCTTGTCCATTGTATCAATTATTTTTTTCACTTCTTTCTGCATTCTCTATACAAATAGTTCCACATTTTTATAGCCTTATTATCAATAGATTTGACTGCATAAAATAAATAGCATCTACACATTTACACACATTAACAAATGAAAAGCAATCTGTTGGTATGTATTTCCAACACATATACCATTAGGAAGATCATTTTACATCCTTGAACAATACTTGAAATAAATAAGAAAAATATATTATCATAATTGAACTGCCCAGTGGCAAGAACATTCTATTAACTACTAACCAGAATGCATATGTACAGGAAGCTTAATATATAAAAATGTTTAGTCTCAAAAGCACTAAAGAAAAAATGACCTACATTTTGTCGATCTATATGTGAAATATTATACAAATTATAAAAACATTATAGACAATTTTAATGGTATCTAATGTTTTTTCTAGAAAGCTTGTTTCAAATTATCTTATCTACAACTTATTTGGAGAAATAAATATAAAATACTTTAAAATTACACTCTTTGGTCCAATACCTTTTTATCATGTCATTATTTATTCTCACTAAAAATGAAAACAAAACAAAACAATAAAAACAAAGCATATCTTCACAGTCTTGATGCATGATGGTTCTGAACCCCTCTCTTCCATGTGTTAACATCTATTCACTTTTTAGATAAAAGTTCAGTTATGTATTCAAAGTCCTCCCTGATCTTCCTGATTACAACAAATCCCTCCTTTTAGCTCTTAAATTAAATATTGCATAGATCCTCCTATGTAATATTTAGAATATATTTAATATAATTACATTAATAAATATATAATATTCACATTAAATTTTATGAACTATATTATACAATATGATGCAATTTCTATCATACCTTTGACAATGAATGTTTATAATATCCGAAAATACTTTAAATATATTCTTATGTTAAAAAATCCAGGATTCAAAATGAGTAATTACACTAATGTGTAATTTGTAGATGTGTTTACAAAAATAAACACAATTTATTGGGTTGCCTAAAAAGTAGTTTCCAATTTTTCCATAAGATGTTACAGGAAAACATGAATGGATTTTTTTTGGCCAGCCCAATAAATAAAACTAGAAGAAATGCAACTATTAATATAGATAATGAGCTTATTAGAAAACTTCATTTTCATTATTTTCTATATTCAAACTTCTCTACTATAAACAAGGTGAATTTAGAACTCTGCTTCAAATTCCATTTTGTCCATTACTCTTCAAGATTTGACAAATTATGTAAAGAATATATATATGTATATATATTTTACCAAATGATGAGAAAAATAGCACTTGCTCCATGTATTTGTTTTCATGTTGAAAATATTCAAAACTCTTAAAATACTATATGTTGCAAAACATCAATGCAAAAATAAAAAGTATTATTTTTTAAATTTAATTTATTTTAATTGGAGGCTAATTACTTTATAATATTGTAGTGGTTTTTGCCATACATTGACATGAAAAATTATGATTATTAGCATTTTTCTTACTGTTGAACATTAAAAAGAGATATTGATTTCATTTACACACTAGGTCATACTAATGTGCTTTTACACTGACAAACTTACACTGACAAAAACGTGGCTTCCAAGGGGTCTAGTGGTTAAGAATCCATCTTGCAATGCAGGGGACACTGGTCGATCTCTGGTCTGAGAAGATCCCACATGGTGCAAAGCAACAAAACCTGTGCATCACAATGACTGATCCTGTGCTCTAGAGCCCTGAAGCCACTACTGCTGAGACCACTGTGCCTAGAGCCTGTGCTCTGCAACAAGAGAAGCCACCACAAGAAGCCCCCACACCACAGCTAGAGAGAAGCCTGTGTACAGGAAAGAGGACTCAATGCAGCCAAAAATAAAACTGAATTAATTCATTAAAAATTAGTGATAAACAGGATAGATCAAACCTGCTTTTAAAATGTTTAATAATAAAAATTATGAATAGACTACATTTATATTCTAAATATCATTAGGTCACTAGCAGAAAAGTGTATGTAGAAAGCAAGAATATTACCATCTCTGCAGATTGCAAAAGTATCATTCCAAAAGCTCAATTACATATCACACAGTGCTTTCAATTTAGAGGGTAGTGATAGCCAATAAACCTTGCCTGAATTATGTCTACAGTATGTAAATCCAAAAAATGAATGTTGTTTATCTTTTTCTGTTTTCTAGCATTTGGATATAGGCAAGTCGCAATATCTGCTATCAATTTTTTGGTATGTATTATTTATATTATTTGCTATTCATGCTCTAATCATGGCATTATTATGAATTCAAATAGACACATTTGAGAATTTGTCATATAGAAAATATGATTTATTTTTATACATATACATAATGGTATTAAATGAAATAAATAGCTTCCCATAATCAAGTCATTAGTTTCTAAATCTTTTATTCCAAATGTTCTACTCATCTTAAAGGATGATTAGAATTATTTGAAATACAATAAAATTTTGGAAAAAATTAAACTCAGTAATTCTTCCTGTTGTATTCACAGTTACCAACTTACAAACTGCTAAGCGCAAAAAGTTTTATAGGTCTACCTGATGATCAATCAAAATACTTTGGCTTAATTGTTAAGTAATTCAGAATGAAAATAAAATCTATTTTTGTGAATGAAACAGGTCTTTTTACTAATTATCCTCAGTCCAGGTCTTTAGATCATTCTATTTAACTTCACATATGCATTACCTGAATCTGATATGCATAAATCTGATTACAAAGGATTCTTCATAATTTCTGAAGTGCATTAATTACTGTATTAGGAACATATTTAGTTCTGCATGTCATATAGTAATTCCATGTTTTTATTCTTCATTCATGTTTTCCCTCATTCTTGCCCATGATAGATTAACTCATTCTGTTCCTGTCCCTAATACACTGATAAACTCACATGATTCACATATATGACAAGATCCTTTGTGAAGTTTGTACTGAACAACTTATACCCCACCATTTCATACAGGCACAATTTGAACATTTACCTTTGTAAAAAGCTCTCTTATGAACCTCTGTATGTGTGTACACCAACTCGATGGACATGAGTATGAATAAGCTCCAGGAGTTGGTGATGGACCAGAAAGCTAGCATGCTGCAGTCCATGGGGTCGAAAAGAGTCAGACACGACTGAGTGACTGAATTGATCTATGAATACACACACACACACACACACACACACACATATATATATATGTATGTGTGTATGTGTATATACATAGAATTGATAATTTAGTTAAGAATATACAGTACCATGCTGGCTGTGAGAGGGGCAGGTTGTGCCACTGTCTTTTTAGCACCTAGTATGAAACTTGTTTAAAATATTCCTCAATAGAAAAAGGAACCATCCGACACTGCTAGTGGGAATGTAAATTGGTGCAGCCACTATGGAAAACAGTATGGAGGTTTCCCTAAAGAACTGAATCTAGAGTTATCATTTGTTTCAACAATTGCATGCCTGGGGATACATCTGGAGAAAACTCTAATTCAAAAAGATACGTGCATCCCAATATTCATACTAGCACTATTTACAATAGCTAAGACATGAAGCAATCTAAGTGTCTATTGACAGATGAATGAATAAAGAACATATAGTATATACAAATATATATTTATGGGATACTATTCTGTCATAAGAAAGAATTAAACAATGCCATGTGCAGCAACATGGATGGACATAGAGATTATCACACTGAGTGGAGTAGGTTAGAGAAAGACAAATATTGTATTATGTCATATATGTTGAATATAAAATATAATAAAAAGCAGAAACAGACTCACAAGCATAGAAAACAAACTTATGGTTACAAAAGGGGAGAGTGATGTTGGGGAAGACATAAATTAGGAGTTTGGGATTGCAGATGCAAGCAATTGTGTATGAACTACATGGGCCTACTGTATAGCACAGGGACAATAGTCAATAAGTGAAGTGATGTTGTTCAGTTGTGTCCGACTTTTTGTGACCCATGAACTATAGCCTACCAGGCTCTTCCATCCATGGATTTTCCAAACAAGAGTATTGGAGTGGGTTACCATTTCCTTCTCCAGGGGATCTTCCCAACCCAGGGATCAGACCTGGGTCTCCCACATTGCAGGTAGACACTTTATCATCTGAGCCACCAGGGAAGCCAAGCTATAATATACAATAGTCAATATCTTGTAATAAATTATAGTGGCAAAGTACAAAAAACAAAACAACAGCAAAAAACGAAATAAAAGGTTCACTAGTCCTAGTACTTCTTAATGTAGGTAAGATACATTTAACTTTTACAAATAAAATAGGATAGTAAGATATAAATTTTAGGAAACTGATTCTAAAACAGAATATAACAACTAATGTGTTTATTAAGTTTGTATATAATCACCTAAAACTGAAGGTTCCTACCATATCAGAGTTGGACATGACTGAGTGTCTGAGGACACACGCACTATATCATTAAGAGCATAACAGCCTATGATTCATATGCATGTGTGCTAAGTCACTTCAGTTGTGTTCAACAATTTGTGATCCTATGGACTACTGTCCAATAGGCTCCTCTGTCCATGCGATTTTCCAGCCGAGAAGACTGGAGTGTAGTTCCATGCCCTCCTCCTCCAGAGGATCTTCCTGACCCAAGTATCGAACTTGATAGTTCATATAGCCTATTATTTACATTTTAAGTGGTGAAATTTACATTTTGAGTAAACATTAAATTTTGAAAAAATAATTTTGAATAAAATTATTAAATAAATTAATAAATAAAATTTAAATTTGAAAACTAAAATTTGAGAAAAATTCATATTTGAGTAATGGAAATAATTTTTCTCCCTGGTTTTACTTCTGTGTCTTCATTGTCACCATTAGTTATTCACTCATTTAGGTTGAACTTTGTTTTTCTCATTATTAGAATGCAAATACTCTTGGAAAAGCAATAAATTGGGCTCTTATCAAGAAGTTATAGCTGTTCTTATAACATCAAGCTGAAAAAAAAAGCATTGTGTATATAACAGTAATTTCTGATTAGGGGGGAAGATTCTGGGAATGATATATGATAGGTTTCAATAAAGGTGGGGGAGATCAGGACCCTGCTGTGGAAACCACAGAAAGGCTAGGAAAGTGCTTGTATTTAGTATTCGTGGATAAGATAAATGTGAGAGGAAAAAGAATGTACCGAACTTAAATATGTTCATCACTTTGCTCAGACTTGGACATGATGATTTTTTTCTGATACTTTTCCAACTATTCGGAGACATCAATAAAAAAATTTACATTTACTCTTTATTGGAGATTTAAAATCTATGACTATGTTTTCTTATCATTTTAGTTTCTTCTCAAAGTCCCTGATATATCTGATATAAACAATAACATAAAAAGGAATCAAGTTTTGTACCTAAATCAGGCTGAACTTGCTGTTTCCTAAATAACTTGCTTTAAAAAAACTAGTTTAAGAAGTTGATTATATAAATTAATACAGATATTATATTTTGCTGTTTTATCATAGTTTATTATAATTATCCTTATTTTTTCACCTAAAACTGACTTATACAGAAGCAAAATAATGATTTAAATTAAAATCAGCTGTTACTATAACCATAAAATTGTCATTTGAAATATAACTATAAAAATATATAATTATAAATTATATACATATATTAATATATAATATCAAAGCTAATGTAAAAAAAGTCCTCAAAATAATCATCACTAGTTTTTTGACAATAATGAACTTATAGTTACTATGTGTAAAATATATTCATTTTTTTTTTTTTTTTTTTTTTTAAATCTTCCAATTTTATTTTATTTTTAAACTTTACAAATTGTATTAGTTTTGCCAAATATCAAAATGAATCCGCCACAGGTAACATGTGTTCCCCATCCCGAACCCTCCTCCCTCCTCCCTCCCCATACCATCCTCTGGGCCGTCCCAGTGCACCAGCCCCAAGCATCCAGCATCATGCATCGAACCTGGACTGGCAACTCGTTTCCTACATGATATTTTACATGTTTCATTGCCATTCTCCCAAATCTTCCCAACAGAGTCCATAAGACTGTTCTATACATCAGTGTCTCTTTGTCTCGCATAATCGGGTTATTGTTACCATCTTTCTAAATTCCATATATATGCGTTAGAATACTGTATTTATGTTTTTCCTACTATCTGTATAATAGGCTCCAGTTTCA
Organism: Bos mutus; assembly: GCF_027580195.1. NCBI lineage: Eukaryota > Metazoa > Chordata > Mammalia > Artiodactyla > Bovidae > Bos > Bos mutus. The sequence continues at coordinate 79,784,479 of NC_091622.1, read as the reverse complement.
TCCACCTCATTAGAACTGATTCAAAAGTATTCTTTTTAATGGCTGAAATACTCCATTGTGTATATGTACCACAGCTTTCTTATCCATTCATCTGCTGATGGACATCTAGGTTGCTTCCATGTCTTGGCTATTATAAACAGTGCTGCGAAAACATTGGGGGTACACGTGTCTCTTTCCCTTCTGGTTTCCCCCATGGGGTTGCTGGATCATAAGGCAGTTCTATTTCCAGTTTTTACTATGTTCTCCATAGTGGCTGTACTAGTTTGCATTCCCACCAGCAGTGTAACACCCTCTCCAGCATTTATTATTCATTTTAAAATTTTACTTTATTGTGCTATTCTTACACTATATTCTTATTGTATATGTAATACTATTATGTTATACAGTATTTCATAAAAGCTCTATGGATTAAAAAATGGAGATATCCCCAAAATTGTGGTAATGAGATGTGTCAGAGAAATAAAGATATCCTATTTTTAAACATTAAATCAATTCCAAAATCAGACTTTGAGTTACAATTTACTGACTTAAAATATCATCTGTCATAGGCATTTTTATAGAATAAAATACTAGATTCATGGAAAAATTAATAAAATAACTAGCAAATGTATCATTTTATCATACAATAATATAAGTATGATGTTTTATATTTTATTTAAAACCCTTTAGTTTTTCATTTTCAGAAGTAAAGTATATTTGTTACAGCCAAAACAATACAATGGAGCCAGGATAGTCATAAGTGGTGCTGAAATGACTAGATATACACATGGTAAAAAAAAACAAAAAATCTAGACCTGGAACTTACACTTATCACAAAATTGACTCAAAATGGATCACAGACTTGACAATGAAACACTAAACAAAACACAGTCCATGAAAAAAATAACTGATAAACTAATTTATTAAAATATAAAACTGATTGGCAAAGACAATATCAAGAGAATAAGATAGCAAGCATAGACTAGAAAAAAGATTTGCAAAGGCACATCTGATGAAAGGTGGTTATCCAAAGTATTTTTTTTTAAATCCTCTTAAAACTTAACAAAAGACAAAACGACTTGAGTGAAAAATGGACCAAGACTTTAATCAACACTTCATTTAAGAAGACATAGCAATGACAAATAAGCATATGAAAAGATGCTCCACATCATTTTCATCAAGGAAATGCAAATTAAAAAAATAAGATATCATAATATTCCTATTGAAATGAAGTGAAGTCCTTCAGTTGTGTCTGACTCTTTGCAACGCCACAGACTGTAGCCTACCAGGCTCCTTTGTCCATGGGATTTTCCAGGCAATAGTACTGGAGTGGATTGCCATTTCCTTCTTCAGGGGATCTTCCCAACCCAGGGATCCAACCCGGGTTCCCCACATTGTAGACAGACGCTTTACCGTCTAAGTCACCAGGGAGGTCCTAATATTCCTATTAGAATAGCCTGAATCCAGAACATTAATTGGAGAAGGCAATGGCACCCCATTCCAGTACTCTTGCCTGGATAATCCTATGGACAGAGGAGCCTGGAAGGCTGCAGTCCATGGGGTCGCTGAGGTCGGACACGACTGGGCGACTTCACTTTCACTTTTCATTTTCATGCATTGGAGAAGGAAATGGCAACCCACTCCATTGTTCTTGCCCAGAGAATCCCAGGGATGGGGAAGCCTAGTGGGCTGCCTTCTATGGGGTCGCACAGAGTCGGACACGACTGAAGTGACTCAGCAGCAGCAGCAGAACATTAATTATATCAAATGCTGGAGAGGATGTGGAACAACAGGAACTATCATTTCTGCTGATGAGGACAGTAAAGCCATTTAAAAATGACTGGTATTTCTTACAAAACTAAATTTATTTTTACCATGTGATCCAGAAATCATGCTTCTTAGTATTCTCCAGAGGAGTTGAAAACATATCTCTATGCAAACCTTGCACTGGGCTGTTTAAAGCAGATTTATTGACAGCTCACAAATTTTGGAAGCAGTAATGGTTAGCCTTCAATAGGTGAATGGATAAATAAACTGTGGTACATCCAGACAATGAAATAGCATTCAATGTTAAAAGGAAATGAGCTATCAATCCATGAAAAACTTAATGGTATATTTAAATCTTAAAGGTGTATTTAAACCAATCTGAAAAGCTCATATATATCATGTAATTCTAACTCTATGACATTCTGGAATAGGCAAAACTGTAGTAATAGTTTAAAAAAAATGTCAGTGGTTTCCAGGAGTGGGAGAGAGAGAGATGAACAAGAGGGATAAAGTACAGAGTAAAGTGACAATACTTTATATGTTATGAGAATCATAGATGTCATACATTTGTCCAAATCCACAGAATGTACAACACCAAGCAAACTGTAATGTAAACTGTGCACACTGGGTAATAATGATGTATCAATGCAGGTTCATCAAATACAACATATGTACCACTCTGCTGGGAGGTGTTGCTAAAGAAGGAGATTATGCATATACAGGGGGAGGGGATGTATGAGAAATCTCTGTAACTTCTCCTCAACTTTGCTGTGTATTTTACATTGCTTTAAAAAATTAACTCAATGAAAACATTATAGGTTGGCATTCATAATTTTCAACTATATATATATAAATATTTTAATTATTAATATATCAAATACATTTCTTCTGAAATATATGCATATTATCCTGTTTTATGAATGGACTAATATATAAGTCAGTTTCATAATAAACGAGTAGAGATTAGTAATTAGAATAAAGTTCTATAATTTTATGATCACAGTAATATAAATTATCATAAGTTAAAAGACTTCATGATTGCTGAAACAGTATAATATTAGCTTATATTGTCATCAGTTTTACAATGTATGTGATATGTCTTATCCCTTAAAGTAGAAATGAACACTTCAAAAAGGAAAAAAAAATAGGAAACTAAATTCCCAAGATCAGAAGCATTGATATATTTTGTAGGTGAAACTTTTTCTAATTATTTACTTATCCTGAATTTTCTTTATTCTTGAAATATATGTTAAGGAAAAATAAACATAGCAAAATTATAATTATTTTATTATCATCATTATAAATAGACAAAATAAAAACATCTGAAGCTCAAGCTTATAAGTGATAGAAACATTTTAGCCAATTCTGTGTTTCAAATCAATTAGTAAAATGACTATCAAATTGCTTGATAGTTATAAGATATTAGAGTTGCCAATAATTAATAATACATATAAAACTGTAGGGATAACATGAATGCAGAAATAAGATAGATTATATTTATCCTATAAAAATATTATGCAGTCATAAAATAAAGACTGCTTGTTTTTACTGTGGAAACTAAAAGGATTTTACTTTCACAATGTGACAGCCTGACTAGCTGATGGCAATAAATTCTGTATTATGGGGTTTTCTTTTTTTTTCCTGTGGATACGTCACTTTCACTATTTAAAGCTGAGAATGCTTAACATGATGAAGCTTGTTAGGAGAATAATATATAAACTATATATCCCAGAACGTTGATCTCCCTCGACCCTTTTGCTCATTGACCACTGGCATATTTGCCACAATGTCAACATGCTGAGGAACAATATAGTCGTCTCCACTTATCTATAGGTTACACATTCCAAGGCCCTCGTTGAATGTCTAAGATCTCATATATCAGAGATATAGATGATATAGAACATCACATATCATGATATAGAACCCTATACATACCATGTATTTTTTCTCAACATACCTATGGCAAAATTTAATTTATAAATTAAGCACACTAAGAGAATGTCCAAACAGAGTAGAATGACCTGAGATTTCATCATGCTACTCAGAATGGTCGACAACATCAAATCTATGAATTTTTAAATTTTGGAATTTTCTTTTTAATACTTTTGGACCACAGTTGACTGTGGGTAACTGAAACCACAGAGAGTGAAACTTCAGATAAAGTCAAGGGGATACTTCACCTAGTAGTAAACAATAAGAATCTTAAGGATGAAATGTTGTATATTCTGAATCAATCACATCTTTCAGCCTGGAAACAATGGGATTTAATTTGGATAGTCCTGTTTGGGCTTCCCAGGTGACTCAGTGGTAAACAATCCTTCTGTCAAGACAGCTGATGTAACTTCCATCACCCCTGGGTCATTAGGAATATCCCCTGGAGTAGAGAAAAGCAACCCACTCCAGTATTTTTGCCTGGAAAATACCATGGACAGAGGAGCCTTGTGGGCTACAGTACAGTCAAGACTAACCATGCACACACATGCCTGCATTTTCAGAAAACTCTATGGAGTACAATATAATGCATAATATGTCACTTCTAATATATTAACCAAGGTTCTTCGTGTTTTATTAAAATTTAACATTCCCCATACTGTACATTGTTAAATGTTTAATTGTGCTGATTAAAAATAAAATGGAAATCTCAGTGAACTGAGAGTACAAAGGGTGCTGAAGAAAGTAAAAATGTTTCCATTAAAAATGTTTTGAATGAAAACATTTTTTAAAGATGATTTTTCTATGTAAAAATAGGTTTTTTCTATTCTATTAGCTTGAAATTTCATATTTAATATTTATCCACCTAATGATAATTCTGAAGAAGAGAGTGAACTATTAAATCATTCAACACCATGCTATTTTTTAAATGAATGCTAGTGTGAGCAACAAGTAGTCAATAAATTTATATAAAATAAAGCACACGTGAATATTTTTAAATTTAAGCCACCCATAAGCATTCAGATATAATTCTTTGAATTTTTATTATTTATCATTCTAATGTTCTTTCTCACTTAGAACACTCTATCTAGTGTCTTCTTTTAATTGTGGTAAAAACAATTGCTTAAGATTTACTATCTTAACTATTTTTAGAGTACCATTCAGTAGTATTAAGTATATTCAGACTGTTGTACAATTTTAAAATCTAGGCCAGCTTGCTCTTCACAACTACAGTAATTCTGGTAATATCTGTGAGTTGCTTATCTCTCTTTCTGTAAGTTGTTTAAAATATATAAACTTATTTTTAGTTATATTAAACTTTTTGAAAAAAAAGTAAAATTGTTGCAAACTATCAATTTGTATATGAGCAACCCAACAAATATTTTCATATTTGTTTTTTATATTACTCTAGTGAAGAAAATCATGCTTCTTTTGTATATAATATTTGGGTATAACTTATGTAAATATATTTGATCAGTTTTTCCTTACTATTTATTATTGTCTACAACTTCCTTCATAATATGTGCTACTTAGGAACCATAAATGGCTCAAAGTAGATAGTATTCACATATTTTATTATCAACAATAATTTGCAATTTAAGGAGTGTTAAATAAAATCTACTATTAGCAACTCCCACAAGCTCTAATATTTATGAAATTGTTGTGTTAACATATAATACGCCAAATGAAGATATTTAATTTAGGGAAGAATCAACTCAGGAGAAATATGTGAATCATGCTGAGAAATATTCCAATGTTTCAAAGTTAATGTGCCCTGAAATTTTAATCAGTGATAAAACTATATACTGAGTTTTATAGCACTTACTGAATTTCCTAATCTTATCACTGACCCAAGAAGAAATTAAATCAAATACTTTTATTTCAATCTATTAGCATTGATACCTGTATGTATTGGAGTGATTCATTGCCTAGACTTTGAAAACCAGTGTTTAAGGTAAAAACTACGAATATTACAACTGTTCTTTAAATTCCAATAGAGTTGCTAAATTAATGGTAAAGTAAGCATCTTTAAGCATATAGAGTTGATTTTTCCCATACAATATATATATATAGAAAAATATTTCATTAGTAGATAGCAAAATAAAAAAATCAGTGTATTTACCAGTTTTAAAATTCTCTTCTCTCATATTTCTTATGTTAGTATATTATATATTTGGGGGTGATCATGGTGGTGGTGGATTAAAGATACACAAATACAAGTTATGGCCTTGTGCTACAAGGCTGCTCTAGTAGTAGTCTACCTAAAACTTAGACAAATATAACATTAAATTTGTTAATTACATGTTTCGTAATGCTGAAACTATGTGACCCAGAAACTTAGAGAAGTGCAATCAATGTAGAATAAATCTAAATCATTTAATCTCTAACAATGAAAAACAAAGGACTCAGGTTTCAAACACAGGTCCATCTAGCATAAAGCCTACAAGCTTAATCACATTAATGTGTAAATCATTTCAAATATAAAATAATAATCTGAAAATTCAATTTTTAGCTTTGTCTTTCTAGTGGTAAAATAAAAAACTAGAAGTCTTTTCTATAATTATTTTATGCACAAATATGATTGCTAACAATCATGATATTCTAACTCTTCAAATATTTTAATACATTTGATATATTTGCTAATATTATTCTTCTATGAGAATTAATCTATTGAAGATGATTATTCCAAATGACTTTTTGTACAAAGTTCTAGGTGACGATAAATGGAGTCTTGTTTTCACTTTCAATTTATTTCTTTCCTAAAATTTACAGAGTAGAATTATATGCCAGTTATGTTAAAGTCACCCAGAAAATAAAATCTATATGACTATTAGTATATGTGAAGAAATGCATTCAGAAATTGTTGAAAAGAAAAAAATATCAGATATATTGCAAAAGATTTTAGCATTAAAGCCACTGAGTTAAAAGAGTGTGCAATTTATGGGGTACAGTAATATGAAAAGTTGGATACTCTAAACAACAAAAATTTTGGATAACATAACCTACTATAAATAACATAATACTTATATCTTGACTACATACTTTGCATAAATTATGTCAAATGTATATGACAGACAAAGGGATTATCTTCAGAGGATACATGTTGCAAATTCAAACATCTTTAACCCAGGAGATATTAACAGTTAAACTTCTTAGCAGGTCATCAGTTCAGTTCAGTTCAGTCGCTCAGTCATGTCTGACTCTTTGCGACCCCATGAATCGCAGCATGCCAGGCCTCCCTGTCCATCACCAACTCCCAGAGTTCACTCAAACTCATGTCCATCGAGTCAGTGATGCCATCCAGCCATCTCATCCTCTGCCGTCCCCTTCTCCTCCTGCCCCCAATCCCTCCCAGCATCAGGGCCTTTTCCAATGAGTCAACTCTTTGCACGAGGTGGCCAAAGTACTGGAATTTCAGCTTTAGCATCAGTTTTTCCAATGAATACCCAGGACCGATATCCTTTAGGATGGACTGGTTGGATCTCTTTGCAGTCCAAGGGACTCTCAAGACTCTTCTTCAACACCACAGTTCAAAAGCAACAATTCTTTGGCGCTCAGCTTTCTTTACAGTCCAACTCTCACATGCAAACATGACCACTGAAAAAACCATAGCCTTGACTAGACGGACCTTTGTTGGCAAAATAATATCTTTGCTTTTGAATATGCTATCTAGGTTGGTCATATCTTTCCTTCCAAGGAGTAAACGTCTTTTAATTCATGGCTGCAATCACCATGCTCTTGTCACTGTTTCCACTGTAGCGGGCTAAACAGGAACAACTAGTGAAGTGTACATGACTAAAGGATCAGGTGACAGACAGACAACAAGTGCCTGTGTGGGGAAGTATTGCTTATACTAGGTTTTCTAAACTGAGCTGAGACCAGCTGGGAACCATACTACTATCCTTGAAGTGGAAGGGTTGCTACTGTGTTAGTAAACTTGGAATACATAAACCTATGCCAAATCTATCTTCAGTGATAAGACCTGTCTATTAGTGCTGTAAAAATATGCCCATTGTATCAAATAAAGAACAGATAATCAACAGGACCTGATTAACAAGGCAATCTGAACATAGCTATCTAATGGGGTTGAGGATATCTTCAAAATCTCTACCTCAATGTGACTCATTCTTTTGATTCTATATATGTCTACAACAGCTTCTTTCACTGTTATAATACAATATCTCTTCTTCTTACACTTATAGTATACTTTTGGGTCTTTAGAATATATTAAATGGATATTTGAATATTTAAAAATATATTTTTAAAAGAGACCCAAGTATATGACACCAAAATGTTGAAATGTTTTGCAGATTTGTGAAGCTGGAAATCATTTCATCAATGTAGTGTTGTCTCATCCCAGTCACACAGGTTAGTCACTTTTTAAATCTTCTCCAAAGTGAATTATGCTAATTATTATTTTTTAAAACAATGGTTGGAAACATTTAAGGTTTGTGCTCCCAATTCTTGTTTTATTATGTCTAATTTTTCAAAATATTTGAACTAAATTATAGTTCCTAATTATGGTTTCTCTAAAATGAAGTGTACGTGTACACATGCACACACACACATACACACACATACTTTCTTTAAGCATATTTAAAAAAAACATGATTAAGATGTAAAGAAGTGTGAAATCCATTGATGATTATCCAAATTTCTTAGCTTAACTTTCAATCTTAATCTGGTTTGCACAATAACTGTTACAATCCAACATGATTGAAAAAAAATTCATAAGCTTTTTTAATAAAAGTGAATCTTCTTTGACAAATTTAGTGGCAGTCGAATAGCAATACCTGAGAGAACACTGAATTTAGTATTTTGCTAAAAGATTTGAAAATATTTACAGTGCCTAGAAAGTTCCATGGACAGAGAAACCAGGTGGGCTACAGTCCATGGGGGTCATAAACAGTTGGACATGACTGAGTGATTGAACACACAGAGTGTCTATATAATTTAAAGGTATTTTTGGTAAATCAATACTCTCATTCAGGCTCAATTATAGCACAATGACTTATTTTACATTGTACATAATTTAATTGTAATTTCAAATAGCAGTGATGAACAAAATTGGGTTTCATGTTTTCATTATATTTGCAAGTGTGTTTGTGTCTTCAAGTTTGTTTTAACATTGACCTGAAATTCATAACATTTTCTTGAAAGTTTCTAGCAGGCTGGAGAAGTAGATATATGAAATATGTTCCAGAATATTTTTTCATGTAATTCATAAAATTACAAAGAAAATTTATATTAGACTATCTATGAACATATAAAAAGCTATATATAATAACATAACTGTTTTATTATAATATTCACATATTTTAATAACTAACTTTTTGATTGAGTTTATGACAGCAAATTATACATTTGGATATATAAAACAACTGAATATGACTTGAAACTATCTGTACTTTCTCTTGCAGAAAAAAATTTAACATAATAATGCAAATACTATTATGGTTTGTTGTCTGCATTTGTACTGAAGTAAAGCCTACATTTAACAAAGAGGTTAAATACTATTTTCATTTGACCCAAATACATAGATCTACTGGTTTTTCTTTTGACGTATGTGAAGTCCAGATGAAAAACTTTTGATGGTCTGATTTTTTTTTTAAGCATAGAAGCAGATCACAATGCAATTTTATAAAAAATATCAACATTAACAAGCCTATGACCATCAAAAAGTTTATTCTTTACTCTGAGGCTCTAACAAGGTGACTTGCTCAAGATTCTTCACCTGGAATATGCTGTCATTATTTGAAAATTTTAAATCATCATATTCTCAAACTCTGAAAAAGTTCATGTAAGGAAGACTTGTGTGTGTGTTTCTTTACTCCACTCTTTAATTTGCTTTGTATGTTGCTCTTGCCAAGTCAGAAGCCAATGCAATCTCTTCTTGGTTAATTGGCTTGGTCTTTTGCCTTGAGACTCAGAACACTTTTCATTATTACTAAAGTATATTAATTTTGTACTGAATTTCGTAGGATGTATCTTAGAGCTGATAATTCCAGATCATGTCTGACTCTGTATGATCCCATGGAGTGTAGCCCACCAGGTTCCTTTGTCCATGGAATTCTCCAGGAAAGAATAGTGGAGGAGGTAGCCATTTATTTCTTTCTCCAAAGGAATCTTCCCATCCCAGGGATAAAACCTGTTTCTCTCATATTGCAGGCAGATTCAGCACCATCTGAGCCACCAGGAAGCCCAGTTTTCCCAGAGACATGATGTAGTCTTTTAGTTGGTTGACTCATGTCTTGTTTAAGTTCTAGAAAGTTTTCTTGTATTATTATTCTTGCATTATAGTTTAAATTTGATTTGTTACATTGTGGATGGTGAGAAGATGGTGGGGTGAACATGTTACATCTGCTTCTATTTTATATTTCTATCACTTTCAATATTTAGCTTTTTGTTCATTCTTTTTTTGTTGTTTTTACTGTTTTTGTTCATCTACTAAATATCCACTATTCTATTGATCATTCCACCCTTATGCAAACTGAAATATGTTCCACTCATATTACTTTTTTTTTCTTTTTCTACAATTTAATTCTTGAAAACAATCAACTCTTTTTCCTTCCTGTTATATACATATCTTTTTTGAGTTCTGGGATTTCCTCACAGCTACATTCTCTGTTATCTGCAAATGCTTCTGTATGTTAAAATTTTTCTCTTTTGTTTTGGAGAGGATTCATTTTATCACTTGGGGAAAATTCTTGCTTTACATTTTATTCAAATAAAAGCTTTATGTGAATATTGATCAAATTCTGTTCATTGTAAGGGTATGGATTGTCCTTGAACAGAAATAACAAATGTTTTCACAGATGTGGTGATGAAGTGAAGTCTCTAAAGGATAAAGTGTGCTCTGGAGGACATGAAATGTTTCATTATGTCTTTTGATTCTCCATATACTCTTTTGTTTTCTAAATTTCTTAATTCCTGGAAATGTATCCTTCTTTCTTTCCCCTCTAAGCCTTCAAGCATTATCTCCTTTCTTGGAAGCAGTGTCTTCTAAGATGAGAACCTCTGGACTCATTACTTTCAAGTCATTGCATGTCCTTTCTCTATATTTAGTGTTCCAATAATATCAAGTCTCAGACCTCTTCTGAGAGTAAAATCTCTTCTGATCATAAAATACAGACATCTACACACACACACACTGCATTATTTTTCCTTACATAAAATTTTTATCCAACTCTCAGTTCCTGTGTCAGGTCTAATTGAGTCTCTGTTGCTTCCAGATTTTATTACCCTACTTATGCATTCATTGGAAGTTATACTAATATCTCTATATCTTAGATATGCTGTAGGCATGAATAATGGATGGGGACTATCTCTTACTGACTGTTTAAGCAAGATCTACAAAATGTGTTCCCCAGGAAATAACAATTTCATATAGAACAAGCCTTTAAAATCTTATTACAAAGTACTGGAAAAAAAAAAAAAAAGAGAGAGAGAGAGAGAGACAAATTTAGGCCAAGTAGGAAACTGAGCTCTGAAGCTATCTCGAGGATGGTCTCAGCCATTTTTGTTGGGTTATCTGAAACTAGGGCAATCATTCTGAATTAGCCTAAGCTGGAATGACTAGAAAAGATTTAGATTGGATTTGGGGCTCCCTGAGAATGAGGAAATTATCTTGGATAAGGCAGCTTTCTTTTGTCAAGGCCATCCTTTCAGAGGGTATACTACTCAAAAGCTTTCTGCTACCAGTAGAAATTTAAAAGAGAGACATTAGTGGGAAATTACACAGCCTTCACTGCTGCACATGGCCTTCGTCTAACAACTGATTTGCACCAGTTTTCTTCTTCACAGACTTCTAGATTCCTTCCACCATCAACTGGCACAATTAACATTTCAAGGATTATATATAGCATGATGTGGACACTCACCTGAAGGGATCTTATCAGGACATGGGTATGGCCCTTGTTCTTGGGTTGAGGGAATATCATGAGATGTCCAAATGCTAGAGGCAAAATATCATCTTTTTACATCATTATATACCAGCAGGTTATACATAAGTTCCACACCTTAACTTTTTCCATCACTGATAAGTTTAATATGTAGAATCTATCTGATTATAAGTCCAAGGGCAGGAGTGCTTACAATAAAACTTGAAACAGCTGCAATTTTCTACCTTGAACCCTACTAAATTTTCATAGCTTTTGTGCTCCATGGTATACAGTTCAAAGATTTCCTTGGTGTGTAATATGCATGCTACCTGCCAAACTGGAAAAGCCCTGTAAGACAATTTGCTTCCTTCTTAATGATAGGAGGTACACGCTGCACTATATTTTCTCTGTTTTGGAGAGGATGCCCCACAATCATTTGGTCCCTAAATCTTTGTAGTGTTTATTAGCAACCCCCATGTTTTCTGTGGACCACAAATGTCTTAAAAAGGCCATCAACATACTAGCCACTTACTCATTCAGTATGAATAGCATAATGTTATTGATACAGTGATTTTCAATGAGATGCCCAGCCTGAGCCTTCTTGGACTGTTTTATGGTAAAGGGTGGGAGTAATAATTCTAGAAAAAACAACAACAAAAACTGAAATTCTGTGCTATTGCTCATTTTAAAGGAAAGTAAACTATTCTGACCTCCCTTTGTTATAGAGATGGAAAAACACATTTTTTAAAAATTCAGTCTATATCCATAGACCCAAGGCTGGGTTAATAATCTACCTTAGTAGTATTAGGTAGTTAGAGTAGAAAAAAAGAGTTCAAAATGGCACTCAGAATAAGCAGCAGTTTAAAAAGCCCTTGAAGGTAACAAAGAAATTAAAAAAAAAAATGAAATGGACAAAGAAAGAAAGAGAAAAAGCCCAAGAAAAACCACAGCCACAGTGAGAACCTCAGGCCTGAAAACACACCCAAACAGGCTTCTTTCCCGGGTTGGCCTTGAACACTCTATTTACCTTCCCTTCCCTGACTGGTTACCAGTAAAAGCCCTAATTTGCTTGGGGAATAGCCAGTCAAGCCCTAGGAACCACCAAGTGGAAGAGACAAAAAGTATAAAAAGGGAAGCCAAAAGGAGTCGAGAACACTCCTCCAGGAGTTGGTCCACTCTCCTGTCTTGAGATTGTACAGCATGCCTCCTTCTTAACAAATATTGCCTGTTTGAGCTCTAACTAGTGTGCCTTACAATTCTTTGCTATGATGAGGCAAGAACCTCCAGTGAATACTGCCTGCTTAATAAATCCTGCCTGCTTGAGTTGTAACTAGTCTGTCAGTCTAATTCTTTGCTACAAGGACACAAGAACCAAGGGAAAAAAAAAAAACAAAAACAAAAACAAGAAAAAACCTGGCAGTAATATGACTTAGCTACTGAACATGCGTGCATCAATTGCAATGTTGGATAATATAAGTCTGCAGGACTCCACTGTCACCCTCCAAAATATATCTGGCTTCTGCAGAGCTTGCAAAGTGACTTAAATGATGATATAATGAATAATACAATCCAAGCAGACTTTGGATCTTCAGTGTAGCACTAATCACCCATTGGGAAGCAGATTGTTTATATTTACCAAAGAATGAGTACAATTGCAGACACGTCCACTTGGTTTTCCCCATGGACATAGCTCTTGCCCTAAAGCTCAAGAAATCAATGCACAATGTGGATATACAAACTACAAACTATATATATTCCAATTATTCATTCACTGCCTGAGAAATGAGCCCTATGAAGTAGACTATGATTATTGTTGCTGTTTAGTCACTAAGTCATGTCTGATTCTTTGCAATCTATGTACTGTAGCCCACCAGACCCCTCTGACTATGGGATTCCCCAGGGAAAAATACTGGAGTGGTTACCATTTCCTTCTCTAGAGGATCTTTCCAACCCAGAGATGAAACCCATATCCCCTACAATGGCAGGAAGATTATATAACCATTGAGCCATCAGGTTGTCAGTTCAGCCACTCAGTCATGTTCGATTCTTTGCAACCTTGTGAACCACAGCACTTCAGGCCTCCCTGTCTATCACCAACTCCTGGAGTTTACCCAAACTCATGTCCCTTGAGTCGATGATGCCATCCAACCATCTCATCCTCTCATCCCCTTCTCCTCCTGCCCTCAATCTTACCCAATATCAGGGTCTTTCCAAATGAGTCAGCTCTTCGCATCTGGTGGGCAAAGTACTGGAGTTTCAGCTTCAACATCAGTCCTTCCAATAACACCCAGGGCTCATCTCCTTTAGTATGGACTAGTTGGGTCTTCTTTCAGTCCAAGGGATTCTCAAGAGTCTTCTCCAACACCACAGTTCAAAAGCATCAATTCTTTGGCACTCAGCTTTCTTCACAGTCCAACTCTCACATCCATACATGACCACTGGAAAAAGCACAGCCTTGACTAGACAGACCTTTGTTTATAAAGTAATGTCTCTGCTTTTTAATATGCTATCTAGGTTGGTCATAACTTTCCTTCCAAGGAGTAAGTGTCTTTTAATTTCATGGCTACAATCACCATCTGCAATGATTTTGGAGCCCAGAAAAATAAAGTCAGCCACTGATTCCACTGTTTTCCCATCTATTTGCCATGAAGTGACAGGACTGAATGCCATGATCTTAGTTTTCTGAATGTTGAGCTTGTAGCAGTCTTTAAAATGTAGGATAGTCTATTCTCACTAGTACACAGTTCCATGAACAGATGCCAGTATATCATTTAGTGAAGTTATTTTAATGAATGATTATGAGAATGCTTATATATCTACAGTTGTTTCCATGTTGCAGTCTTTCTCCTTGAGGTCCCAGACTGTTATTTCATCAATGAGTTTAGTGTCTTGCAACTCCTTTCAGTCTAAAACCTGGGAAAGAAATAGGGAACTTTGTATTGAACTAACTTCCTCATGTCTCTGGATTATTCACCTCAATTTATTTTGTCTAAATTAAGACATTCATTTTGTGGTATCCATCAATTCTAACCTTTCAGAACACTGTGTTCTTATAACCAGCCTTGCTTTCTGTGGATCAAGTAACTTCTGAACTTCCCATTCATTTTGGCTTATAAGAAGTGCCACAAATAGAAATGGATTCGATTTGGGAGATGGGGAAGAATCTTTTAATCCCAATTACTACAAGTCATCCCATTCTAAGATGACATCACTTAAATTCAGTCTGGGATGTCAGAAAGCCAACCTTGATCTTAGTAATGGTGATGCCCTTGCACTAACACCTTTCTTATAGCTTTGGAAAATGGTGTGTCCTCTAGGTTTTCCAATGAAACATGGGGAATACTATGGGAATACGAAAAATGGGGAACATTTTTTTCCCTCCCATGGAAATGGAACTTCCCTTTTGGCCTTATTTAGACTATCCACCCAAGGACTTTCACTTTTCTAAGCAATGCAACACGTTTTTTCTGTTTGCCAGTGAAATCACAACACTTTTTTCCCCTCATTTACTGAGGACTGTTGCTTTGTTCATGCTTCAGGTGTATGTTAATGTGTTTGTACTAGCTTAGCAGAACATTAGATCCTTGGAAGAAAAGCTATGACCAATTAGATAGCATATTAAAAAGCAGAGACATTACTTTGCCAACAAAGGTTTGTCTAGTCAAAGCTATGTTTTTTCCAGTAGTCATGTATGGATGTGAGAGTTGGACTATAAAGAAAAATGAGCACTGAAGAATAGATGCTTTTTAACTGTGGTGTTGGAGAAGACTCTTGAGAGTGCCTTGGACACGAAGGAGATCCAACCAGTCCATCCTAAAAGAAATCAATCCTGAATATTCATTGGAAGGACTGACATGGAAGCTGAAACTCCAATGCTTTGGCCACCGGATGTGAATAACTGACTCATTTGAAAAGACCCTGATGTTGGGAAAGATTGATTGTGGGAGGAGAAGGGGACAACAGAGGATGAGATGGTTGCATGGCATCACCAACTCAATGGACATGAGTTTGAGTAGGCTCCAGGAGTTGGTGATGGACAGGGAAGTCAAGCGTGCTGCAGTCCATGGGGTCGCAAAGAGTCAGACATAACTGAGCGACTGAACTGAATGCCTGTATCCCATAAGAGTGTTCCAATAACAGAAACCCCTTATCCACTTTTATATCTTGCCTCCTACAATGCGGGAGACCAAGGTTCCATCTTAGGTCAGGAAGATCTCCTGGAGAAGGAAATGGCAATCCACTCCAGTATTCCTGCTTGGAAAACCCCATGGACAGAGGAGTCTGGCAGGCTACAGTCCATGGGGTCTCAAAGAGTTGGACAAGACTGAGCGACTTCACTTTCTCTGTTATCCAGCATCAACAGAATCCAATTACAGCTAAATTCTCCTATAATGTGCTAGTTCACACTGGCTGGGTTCTGTAGCACTCTTGGGGAATAACCTTTTTCTTCCTCTTATTTGGTCACAATAACCTCTGGTACGTTATTTAGTACTGTCACACTATAGCATACAGGTTAAGAGAGGGTTGAGGAAGATAGGGATTTTATTGCAATTTAGTAGCCTCTGTATTAATTTTAAGGAAGGAACTGTGTTAATTTTTCTGATTTGTAGTCAGATGCATTATAGATTGCATCACTAGCTCCCCTAAGGGAGTGCGCTAATTTTGAACAGGGAAGAGCAGCCTACTTCTACAAGCTCAAGCAGTTCATAAAAATCCGTACTGCCTAGTATTCTATGAATGATGACTTAGCTTAACAGACCTGGTTTGGATTAGAGTTGTGTGTTCTTTGGTGCTTGATTACTCTTGCAAGTAAGTCCCAGGGCTGGTCTTCGCTTACTCTTCTTTTCTCTCATTGCAGATTAGAGCTGCTTCATATTGGGTTGGCCAAAAAGTTAATTTTGGTTTTCCATAACATCTTATAGAAAATCTAAATGAACTTTTTGGCCAATCCAATTTACTACCAAGGGGGCCTGCCAGTTTTCACAGTTGGCTTTTAAGTGCTAATTAACCATTTCAGTTTTAGCTATCTTTACCAAGAACATTGATAGCATCACCAGTAAATTCTATTGGACCAAATAAAGCAATCCTTTTCAACAGCATAAAATACCAGTAGACCAGGATAAAAGGTTTTATGTTTGCAAGGCTACCTTGTAACAGCAGTTCTTTGTTTGGCCCCTGCCATCAACAATGGGGCACACAGCACAGGCTGGTCAGGAGGTCATTCAACTCTTAAATGCCATTCCAGTATCTGCTTTGGGTGCCATTCCTTGTGGCAAATACTGTAGGTTCAGTTTTCTGTGATACAGACACTGAAACAGAGATTTGCATTCAGGAGTTGTGTTAGGGTGATTTGATAGATGAAAAGAAAGAAATCATGTCTGGGTATGAAATTGAGAGTAAGACAGTTTCATTGAGAGTATCAGATGAACCTAGGGGCCTTCTAAAGCTGGGCTGAACAATCAGTGTTGTTCTGAATTAAATAATCAATTTGCCACATTGATCCAATAATGGATAAGGGTAAACCAAAAAGTGAGTGTGACCTTGCATGAGTTTGCTCCCTTCATCCAGGTTATCTTCACAGAGGATGCTGAAAGTTAAGGGCTTTCGGCCAACAGTAAATCCAGAAGCTGTGGAATAAACCCTTTATACGTGGGGAAGAATCTGGGTAGCTGCACCATTGTAATGTAACACAATCTTCAGACTTTTAATATAATAAAAGATTAGTTATAAATAGAAACTATACACTGAGATACATTTCATAGGAATGTAAGTATTAGATTCAGTTCAGTTCAGTTCAGTCGCTCAGTTGTGTCTGACTCTTTGCAACCCCATGAACCTACAGCACGCCAGGCCTCCCTGTCCATCGCCAACTCCTGGAGTCCACCCAAACCCATGTCCATTGTGTCGGTGATGCCATCCAACCATCTCATCCTCTGTTGTCCCCTTCTCCTCCTGCCCTCAATCTTTCCCAGAATCAGGGTCTTTTCAAATGAGTCAGTTCTTCACATCAGGTGACCAAAATATTGGAGTTTCAGCTTCAACATCAGGCCCTCCAATGAACACCTGGGACTGATCTTTAGGATGGTACTAATATCTAAACTTACATATTATTACAATTAATAGCAAACAACACACTGAACAAAATATCTATATACATATATTTTTCTGTGTCATAAGACACATTGGTTATCTAATCTACAAACCATATCTGGAAGAAATGTGTATTTGTGGACCCTGATCATTCCACTACCTCCAGGAATTGAACAGACATAGACTGGCTTTAACCCAAATTACCTTGTGTTCACATTCTGCCTCTGAAAGTCAGTTAACATGGATAGGTTCCTCAATCATCTTTCTTTTGATAAATATATGAATGTTACACAAAGGTGTTTACATAAATGTTACCAAGAGAATCTGTTCTACTAAATGGCATATATATTTATCCTTATCTTGAAATAAGCAGTGCATGAAATTTGCACATTGCCTAATTTTCACTTTGATAGTTCAACAATCCTTACAGTTTTGAAAGCAGCATATTATCATTTTATTAAGACTTTAGCATTTAAATAAAAGAGATTAGTTGATCTGTTATCTAATTAAGTCTTGCTATGAATACACAGTAATTTTATAATTCACATTTACTTTTACAAATGTCACAGCTCAAAGTTCAACTCGATATTACTATGAATTTATTATACAAAATATTTCTTGAAAAATTTGAAAGGCAAAAAGTAACTGAAATAAAGGACAATATGCTAAGTATAATGAGAGTTGTAAATAACAATCCTGATTACTGAGCAGAAATAATTTGTGTGGTACTTCTGAATATGAGACTTCCTTGGTGGCTCAGAGTGTCTGTCTACAATGCAAGAGTCCTGGGTTTGATCCCTGGGTCAGGAAGATTCCCTGGAGAAGGAAATGGCAACCCACTCCAGTACTCTTGCCTAGAAAATCCCATGGACGGAGGAGCCTGTTGCAGGCTACTGTCCATGGGGTCGCAAAGAGTCAGACACGACTGAGCGACTTCACTTTCACTTTCTGAATATTAACTCTTCTGATATACACTGTAATCCTCTTATGAGAGATTTTCATATTTCTCTGATATAAATGACATACTTATGAAATTCCCTCTGGATCATTACTAATTTAACAGAAAGAGAGTTTTGAGGTATTTAATAATCTCAACCAAAAATATATTCTTTGACACTGAAGGAAAATAAGAAGAGGCAAGCAATTGTTAAAACACATTAGCGGTATTAAAATATAATGTAAATCTCAGTAGGCAATACTGCTGAACTATTATGATAAAGAAAAATAATGTTTTTATATTGTTTAATTTTTAAATTTAAGGAATTGATTATTGTGGTGCATCCTGTAATTTTACTGCAACATAGCTGTAGACATGGTCAGAAAATTATAAGGATTTTTTTGAGTCAAAATTTTATGACATTTGAAACTGGGTCTCCTTTGAATAATTTGTAAAACAGGTTTCTACAAATATATGATGAGATTTCATATGATATATAGTTGTTGTAGGGAATTTAGAACTGTATAATAAATAAGCGATTGTATTTGAAATATGAAACATCATTGATATTGTACTCTACTTTTTAAAAGGAAATAATGCCTGTTTTCCAAGTCCAAATTATAACCCCTTTACATGGATGTTTTTCCTGGTTTCATGTCCTAACTACACCTATGAGGTATGTTATATATGCATGTGTATAACTGAACTTTATTTGATAATATACTAAATACATATGTTTATGTACTTACATGTATTATAGATTATGCATGATATGTACGTATGTTTAGTATGTAAATACAGACATAGACAGAAATATAGATTATAATACAGATTTCAATTGAAGTTACAGGCATAGGAAATTAGAATATTTCACTCACAATTTTTCCTGCAGAATAAATAGTATTTGTGCATATATCTATCTATATTTAAAGAAAATTTTATAAACAGCATGTTAAATGTCTTGAGAAGCCTCTGGATTGTATAAAAAAAATTGGAATAATGTCTTTCATTTTACTAGGAAAATGATACTGTTTTATGAGTTTTTTAATCACTATCATATTTAACAATGAAATTATAACTTTGGAAAATATATTTCTACTTAAAATTTTCCGCTGTTTTAAGCTTTTAAAATACCTAATCAATGCCTATTTAATTGTTCACAAGTGAACAAATTTCTAGATTGACTATCAATATTTGTCAATTTATGTTTTAATCTAACAGATTGGATCATGGATTAGTTTCACAATCATGACTCAAACATTGCCAGGTAAGACCTAGGTTTACTAATGATTGAAGTAGATACACCTTTAGGAGAAGTGGTTTTTGAGAACAAATTGCTATAGTACTGAAATTAGGCATGTTTGCAATGGGATTTTTTTGCCTTTATTTTTATTTTGGATTTTTTATCAGTATAAAATTATATTGAAACATTGTTTACTATGCATATCTGTATAATTGTGGTTGCGTGCTTGTGCTTAGTCGCTCAGTGTGTGTGACTCTTTTGCAACCCTATGGACTGTAGCCCGCCAGGCTCCTCCGTCTATGGGATTCTCAAGGCAAGAATACTGGAGTGGGTTGTCATTTCCTCCTCCAAGGGATCATCTTAACCCAGGGATCAAACCCAGGTCTCCCACATTGTAGGCAGATTCTTTACTGACTGAGCCACCAGGGAGGCCAAAATGTGGTTAATCCAAACTAGAAAATGTAGTCCAAATATTTTTATTAAGCAACAAGTTTTTGTTAAAAAGAAGTGGTAATAACACACTTCACTTTAAACTCTCTCATGTATGCACACAGACTTGTACATACTGTGTCTTCAAGTGTTCACATCCATCTGAGAAGGGAAGGCTAGGGGCATGAATGTGTCATCTTGAATGCTGGTCATTGTAACACACAAAGAAGTTAAATTGTAATAAACTCATTTTATTAGAAGGGATATATATTATTTCCATTTCATTCATTCTTGTTCCACTGTACAAAAATGTAGATTAGAATTTATGTGATTTGTCTTATATGTATATATGTGTGTAGAAGAAGTGTTTTATTTTTTTTCTTTTTTTAAAATTTTATTTAATTTAACTTTACAATATTGTATTAGTTTTGCCATGTATATACATATGAAAAACTATTATTGAAAAATTCAGAGGGATTTTAAGAATTTCTTCTTTGTAAGTATTATGTGGCAGTGGGGTGTAAAAAATGTAGAATTATTTCAATTTCTATATTTTTATGTTTATTCAACCAGTCAATATTGATAGGATGTATATGATGCTAGGCAATATAAATAAGGAAAATTGATAGAGAACTATATGACACTTGGGAAATATTTTAAGAGCTATTTTTTCAAACATAACTTGTTATGTCCATAATAAAAATTAAAAAGAAACAATAATTATTTATTTTTTTCTTCTAGTTGGGATTTTTACACTTCTGATGAGTATCCAGATGTCTCTGTGGGCAAAAAAGAAACATAAGATTTATCTGAAGAAATTCAATTCTTATATGCATAGGAAATCAGCAATGATTCCATTCATACTGTAAGAAAAATAAGTGATCTTATCTCATTTACAGAAAAGCAGTATAATAACTCAATAAATGAAATTTGACCAAGGATAATTGTCTATTCTGTTCCATAAATTCACAAACAATAGTATTTTGGCTTGAGTAAAAATATATAAGAGCAAAATTTAGCTGAATTTAGAGAAATAAACTTGAAGCAAATGAAAAATTGAAATTATAGATATCGCTAATTGAAAATAGCATCCAGTACGTTTGCAAGGGACTGATACTTGAATGAGATGTTCTTACTTCATTAAATCTTTTATAATACTATTGGCTTAAGACAATTTAAAATATTTGAATTCTATAAAGTGAATATTGCAATATTTCAAACACTTGAATTTTACATATTATTTTGAGAGTGTTTTTTTCTTTTTGTTCAATATGTCATTGAGAAATTTCAGATGTCTTGAAACTATTATGTCAGTAGTTCAATTTTACCTATATTAAAAGTTAAATATTTATAATTTGCCATGCATCTTGGTTATTCATAATATACATTGTATATCATTTTGGAAATACAACATTCAAAATATTTTCTAGACATTACTCATTAAACATTTGAATATACTATACTGAAATATATTTATGTTTATATTTACATATATATCATATTTATATGTGAATATAGAAATAGATATATTTCAAATGGACAATATGTGATGATGAGGAAATTGTGCATTAGAATGTTGAGATTAAGAGTGGAAATATATTTTCCTTTATTTCCACATTTTAAAATTTCTATGTCTTCTCAAATCCAGTGTATTAAGATTGTGCATGTAAACATGCAAATATACTTTGACAAAGAGATGAATTATGTTATAAAATTAAATATATATTAGTTAAAAGTTTAAAGGAAATTTTTATTCATATTTAAATTGGGTCTTTTCTAGAGTCTTACCAGTTATTGGATATAAATGTATCTAAATAGATGGATTGGTAGACATACATATATCAAAATATTATTATTAAACCTCTTAGATATTTAGATATTTGACAAAATATCCTTGGTAAAGGTAGGTCTAAATGCATTTTGTAGGTGTTTCTTATTAAGATATGTGACCAACTATTCAAGACATAACAAAATGCTCTATTCAAAAGCTTTACCACTCCCAAGTGCACCTTATTAAAATATCACAAAAGAATATAACAGCATACTTTAATTCACTAATATTCATTCAGCAAAACAGCATGAAATCACAATTATTTGCAGTAATATTCTACTTCAGATATGCTGCTGTATTTCCAAATGTGTGACTACTTTAATCTTATAAATGCAACTACATTCTCAAATTCTAAAATTCTTGTGTGTATATTTTCAATAATTGTGATTTTTATGTCAATGTAAAGATTATGAAGATATTAGCAAGTGAAAAATTCTATGCTTTAAACAGAGAAAGACAAATAGGCCTCATCTCTACTTTAAATAAAGTATGTATGTATGTTGGAGAAGACTCTTGAGAGTCCCTTGCACTGCAAGGAAGTCATACCAGTCCATCCTAAAGGAGATGAGTCCTGGGTGTTCATTGGAAGGACTGATGTTGAAACTGAAACTCCAATACTTTGGCCACTTGATGTGAAGAGTTGACTCATTTGAAAAGACGCTAATGCTGGGAAAGATTGAGGGCAGGAGGAGAAGGGGATGACAGAGGATGAGATGGTTGGATGGCATCACCGACTCAATGGACATGAGTTTGGGTAAACTCCGGGAGTTGATGATGGACATGGGGGCCTGGTGTGCTGTGGTTCATGGGGTCGCAAAAAGTCAGACACAACTGAGTGATTGAACTGAACTGAACACATAATGTCAGCATCAAAGAATATGGGATTAGTCAAAAATAAGTTGTGTGGTTTGAGAAAGGAACAATTTAGATGCTATCATCAGCCATATCACCTAGGAAACAGAGTTCCAATATGGCCACTTAACAGGACAGTGTTAGTCACTTAGTCCAGTCTGACTCTTTAGGTGTAGCACTAATCACTCATTTAGAAAAGGCAGAGGAACCAGACATCAAATTGCCAATATCCATTGGATCATAGAAAAAGCAAGAGAATTCCAGAAAGAAAAATTTCTACTTCTGCTTCATTTACTACACTAAAGCCTTTGACTGTGTGGATCACAACACTGTGGAAAAGTCTTAAAGAAATAGGAATACTAGACCACCTGAGAAACCTGCATGCAGGTCAAGTAGCAACTATTAGAACCAGACTTGCAACAATGAAATGGTTTCAAATTGGGAAAGAAGTACGAGTACATTAAGGCTGTATATTGTCACCTTATTTAACTTATAGGCTGAGTACAGCATGGGAAATGCTAGGCAGGATGAAGGACAAGCTGGAATCAAGATTGCTGGAAGAAATATAAATAACCTCAGATATGCAGATAATACCATAGTTATGGCAGAAAGTGAAGAGAAACTAAAGAGCCTCTTGATGAGCGTGAAAGAGCATAGTGAAAAAGCTGGCATAAAACAAAACATTCACAAAACGAAGGTCATGGCATTGGGTCCCATGATTTCACGGCAGATAGATGGGGAAACAATGGAAACAGTGACAGACTTTATTTTGGGGGGCTCCAAAATCACTGAAGATGGTGACTGCAGCCATGAAATTAAAAAAATGTTTGCTCCTGGGAAGAAACGCTATGAGTGACCTAAATAGCATATTAAAAAGCAGAGACATTACTTTGCCAACAAAGGTCCATCTAGTTAGAGTTATGGTTTTTCCAGTAGTCATGTATGGTTATGAAAGTTGGACCAAAAAGAAGGTTGAGCACCAAAGAATCAGTGCTTTTGAAGTGTAGTGTTGGAGAAGACTCTTGAGAGTCCCTTGGATTGCAAGGAGATCCAACCAGTCCATCCTAAAGAAATCAGTTCTGAATATTCATTGGATGGACTGAGGCTGAAGCTGAAGCTCTAATACTTTGGCCACCTGATGTGAGGAGCTGATGCATTGGAAATGACCATGATGCTGGGAAAGATGGAAGGCAGGAGGAAAAGGGGAGGACAGAGGATGAGCTGGTTCGATGGCATCATTGACTCGGTGAACATGAGTTTGAGAAAATTCTGAGAGATAGTGAAGGACAGGGAAGCCTGGTGTGCTGCAGTCCATGGGTCACAGAGTTGGAGGAAACCCAGTGACTGAACTGAACTGAGTCATTCACTGGGATGCAGCTTGTTTATATTTACAAAAGAATGAGTGCTGTTTCAGAGGTTTCCACTTGGATTTCCCCATGGCAATATTTCTTGTCCTATTGCCCAAGAAATCAATTCACAATGAGGTTATGCAAACTACAAAGTATGTATATTCCCTTATTCATTCAGTGCTTGGGGAAATGAGCCCTATGAAGTATTGGACTATGTTTGCTGTTGCTGTAATTGCTAATCACTAAATCTTCTTGACTCTGTGATCCACAGACTGTAACTCGCCAGGCTCCTCTGTCAATGGGATGTCTCTGGCAAGTATGCTGGAGCAGGTAGCTATTCCCTTCTCCAAGTGATCTTCAAGACCCTGGTATCTAACTCATGTATCCTGCATTGCAGGCAGATTCTTTACCATCTGAGCCACCAGGGAAGCCCCGCTATAACTCATGAGGATAAAGTATGTTGTTAGTAGAAATAATTTAATTGAAAACATATATGAAGACAACTCCAATACTTGGGCCACCTGATAGGAAGAACTGACTCATTTGAAAAGACCTTGATGCTGGGAAAGATTGAAGGCAGGAGGAAAAAGGGACAACAGAGGATGAGATGGTTGGATGGCATTACCAACTCAATGGACATGAGTTTGAGTAAGCTCCAGGAGTTGGTGATGGACAGGGAAGCCTGGTGTGCAGAAGTCCATGGAGTTGCAAATACTCAGACATGACTGACCAACTGAACTGGACTGGTGAAGACAATTTTGGTTCTTTTATTTCTTGATCTAAATGGATACATAGGAATGGCCACTGTATATTCCTGTTAAAAATTATCTACTGTGGTTGTATTAAATGTCCTGGTTCACATGAGCAGTTTTCTCTCAGGCCATTTCTCCATTATTTTACATTAGAATGCATTTGCTCTCCATTTCTATCATTTTTGTGGAACATGCCATTAATAATAAAATAAAAAAGTTTAAAAACTAAAAATATACCATTACTGTTTGATGTATACAAATATACCATGAGTCTGTCTTCTGAGATGGATCTATGAACTAATGATTAATGTCCAATAATATTTTCATAGATTGGAGTTATCCACTAATTTACTTGGTGTTTAGTAACTCTCTTCTATTAACACAAATCTATGTGAATCAATTTAAGGGTTTTCAGGAGGATAAAACAACCCAAAGTAGACTGGACCCACGGGGGAGTGAGTTTTTCAAATAAACCTGCCTCTCTTAAAGTAGAATTTACTAGAGATTTCTCTGGCAGTCCAGTAAGCTAAGAATCCACAATTCCACCTCAGGGTGTATGGATTTGATTCCTGGTCAGGAAATCAAGATACCGCATGCCACGTATCATGGCTTAAATGTAAAAAAATTAAAAAAAAAAAAAAGGAATGCGAAAAAAGTCAAAGTAGTAATTACTATGTCTTTACTAATTAAGGCCCCATTCCAAGCAAATGCTGGAAATAATTTTAAACAGCAGTAAGCAGAATCACAATTCACAAATATTAGCCTCTATCTCCAAATCATTTTATGTAACAATTAGAATGCCTGCAAGCTATAGTTTCTGTCTTTTATTTGAAGTATTAGAATGCTAGCTAATAATCTTTCACTGAAGTTTTATGATATAGGTATTCAATATTTAATTAATTAAAGTTAGAATTTTCTGACAGATACTAGATTTGTAATTACAAACAATATTAAAAAGAAGCATCACAGTTAAATTTAGTCATTGATAGCTAATTTTTAAATAATTGTCTGGAATAATACTTTTTCAACACAAAAGTAAAAAATTGAAAGTTGTTTTAAAATACCACATCTTCATCTTTTACACATTTCTTATAAAAAGTAGCTGAAGAGGGAGAGAAATCAAAAGAAATGCAAAGAACTAAAGTTGAATCAGCTGCTACACCACCTCATATTATCATGACATTTGGCCTCTTTTGACCACCCTTTCATCATTTCTACCTCAAGTTGCTACTTTAAAGGTATTTTTAATTTGTTTGCATATTTTTAGAATTTCTAAGTTTAAATAAAAATAGACCCTTAGCACATTTTGTCTTTTAGCAAAATATTGTGGAAACATTATTCTCTAACTCATACACAGAGACAGTAATTTTTAGCAATATCATTTCTTAAAAGATATAATACAAAATGGTAGCATAAAATATTTTTAAATAGATGAAATATAGTCTTACTTTTCAAATGTGCATTCTCAATTCTACTTTTCAAAAAAATATCATGCTTAATATTGAAGGGTAATCAAATCACAAAATTCAACATTATAGTTGAATATTATGCATACTGACTTTTAATTTTCCAGTAATTAAACTTATTTTCTGGAAACTTTAAGTTCAATTTTGAGTAACTATCAATACATGTTAAATTTTAGCAGTTGATGTATTTTAATTATAATATTTGTGCTCATAAAATAAAATCACCTGAAAGTCAATAATGAGGATTACTTCTATTTTTATTTTAATAAAAAAAATAAAAAAAAACATTGTAGTTGCTCCTGGATATTAGAGGTGATTATAGCAAATGTTACTTTATAAGTACAATTAAAGGCATTTATTCAGCTTTTGCATAATGATGATAATTAAAAACCATTTATTTAAAGGCTGTTTAAAAGTTAATATTCACCCAGGTGCATACTGAAACCTATAATTAACTTTCCTTCAGGTTTGATCATGGAAATGTACAAAATCATTTTTGGAGGCAGAAGTTCCTTGCTAAAATGGGATTTTGGTTTTTAACTGTAGCTTGATAAAAGTGTTAAAAATATGTAAGAAAAATATACTCAGACATATTTTTAAAAATGGATGTATAAGCATAAAAAGTTTTCTTGACAATATAGAAGTAATGTTTTCATATTATTTGACTGAGAACTGACTGTTACCTAAAAATTTTACTTTTTACATTGAATATAAGATATGTTCACAACAATCACAAAGCATAATTTTCTGTATATCCTGTCATTCTACTAACCTGGAAATCAATGTTATTTCTATAATGAATTCTTACTTACAATTCATTTTTCTACTTGCTATACATTCACCAAATGATTTATTTTCCAAAAGCTCTCTCATACTCCCTGGCAGGATTTCTAAGTAGATGGAATTGTTATATTTTACCTAATCATCTCTTGGTTAATTCAATAAAAAAATGCAATAGGATATATAATACTGATAAGTATTTTTTAATCCAAGTACTGTTACATTAAAAATAAATTTATAGAAAAAGAGTAAGTAACTTATGAATTATTATTGCAAACTACTAGACATTGGCTAAGTTTTTTAACCTGTTTAGATAGGTGGTTTCTTTTTATAGAATGAGATGTTTGAAGTAAGCAACCTATAATATCCTTTCCCTTATAAAGAATGGTCAGACTCAAGTAATTTTCAATTATTATTGCTTCTAAAATTATATAACATCTTTGATTTATATTACTGGTTTTTAGTTTTTGTACAACATAATTTCAAGTAATTTGTTAAAATAATTATTGGTATTTGGTTTTTGAGAAAATAGTTCTGAGCCCTCCTGAATAAAATAAACAGGGTTTCTGCTTTCTTGGAACTTCATTTAAGAGAGAAAATGAGAACATAATAATCAAATCAGTAGCAAAGTAAATTTAGACTGTGATCATGTTATAAAGAAATGAATTATATGCTGCTGCTGCTGCTGCTAAGTTGCTTCAGTCGTGTCCGACTCTGTGCGACCCCATAGACGGCAGCCCACCAGGCGCCCCCGTCCCTGGGATTCTCCAGGCAAGAACACTGGAGTGGGTTGCCATTTCCTTCTCCAATGCATGAAAATGAAAAGTGAAAGTGAAGTCGCTCAGTCGTGTCCGACTCTTAGCCACCCCATGGACTGCAGCCCACCAGGCTCCTCTGTCCATGGGATTTTCCAGGCAAGAGTACTGGAGTGGGGTGCCATTGCCTTCTCCGAATTATATGCTATGATAGAGTGAAGACTAATATGAGGGCAGGATGAGACATATGGTGAGACCGTGAATTTCCTCTCTAATTGGGTGACCTTTCAGCTGTCACTTATAGAGTATTTTAACCAGGTGAAGTATTGCTGGAAGAATGTCTTAGGTGAATAAAACTGATTTATATAAGGCACTGATACAGGAAAACCTTGATGTGTTTGAGGATCAACAAATCACCCACTATAGTTAGAACATACTGAGTAAATAAACTGTTCTGGGTTTGGAGAGATATTGAGAGGACATGCATGACTCTTAGGCCAGTCTGGATCTAATGTTACTTTGATGTATTATTTTAGAATATTCAATTCTGTCAGAGAATATAAGAAAATGAGTTGGCACATTTGAAATTGCATCAAGATAATTTTAAAGAGGACAGTATAGAATACATATTTTAATTCTAACTAAGGAAAAATATATACATGCAGGGTAACAAGCATTACAATGCAATCTTTTAGAAATATGCTTTTAGATATACTTTTAGAAATATGATATTCTATATCTTATCTAGAAAATTGTTATGGGTAAAAGAGATGATATAGGAGTACATTTAGAAGAATCTAGTACTATTTAATCTGTTTTCAGATTATTCCAGAAACAGAATGTTCCAGCATCCCTGAGGCCCCCCTCCCTGCAACCCATTCTGCTATCATAGTTACCACTAACCTCCCAAAAAGTAAAGTAAGCGTGACTTCTAATAATGTAGACTAAGTGTACAATTGCTGTGATTTATTCTTGTTTTTTTTTTTAATTCAAAATATGCAAGATTAATAAACACTATCATATGTAGCTTTGCAGACATTTTTCTAGTTGTTTATTTGACATCCTGATCCCTTTCAATATTTGCATCAGAATTCAATCACAGTGGTGCCCTGATCCCAGTCTTTAGAACTATGAGAAATATTTCTCCCCCTAAGGCACTCAGTCTATGGTATGCTGTTATAGTAGCCCAAAATAATGAAGACGCTGGGCTCATTTCCCAGCCATATTACATATAGTTATCCCTTTCAGTAATAAATGAGAATAGATTAAAACCTGGTTTCTTTTATCTCAGTTTGAGGTTCCAATTTTTTGATGGTAGGTCGTACTGACATGCAGTCTAGCTAGGATACAAAAACAAAAATGATGTGCAATACTGCTTATATTAAAAAGAAATATAGCAACCTCTCTCTACTTGGCAAAACTTTTCCAGCTCCAACATCTATATTCTTACTTCCGAAATTATCTATTCAGTGCACATCTACATTTACTACTTATTTCCATTCACCCAATTAGCATCTCCTTGTTTAATAGTAATATTCAGGGTTTTCAGATTTCATAAGAATAATTATTGCTTCCTCTTGGGGCTTTGCCATCTCTGTCTTCTCAAAAGCACAGAGTTGTACCTACCCACTTGAGTAAGACATGTCTTCTTATTCTTTCATTTCCCATAAAAATGTAATATAGTCACAACTTTATTCATAACTTATTTTTCTAGCAGGCACAGGAAACATATAAGTATAATTTATAGATAATAAAATATTCCTTTGTGAAACATATCTCTATAATTTATAGACACATATTTCAAAAAGAAAAACACGTCTATGTTTTAACATGTAACAAAATCAAAACAATGAGAATAGCTAACATTTACTGACAATCAGGAACTACATATTTTCATTTAAAAAGCTTCAAATATTCATAGTGTTGCTGAAGACACTGGATTTTAAGAGGGTCTATATCAGTGGCTTATGAACGTGGTGCTTTTGTCCCCCAGAAAATATTTTATGATATTTAGGTATTTTTGATTGTTATGACTGGGAGGTTACTACTGGAAACAAAAGAATAGAAGCGTGAAGTGCTGCTAAGCATCCTTCAATACACACAATACATCTCCTCCAACAGCCCTCAATATGAACAATAAAGTATTGCTTGGTTGAAAATGGCAATAGTACTGTCATTGAGAATCTCAGCTATATAGGATAGATAACCCGTCCACAATTACACTGTCAGTTATTAGTAGAGCCGAAATAAAGATTGTTGTTGTTAAGTCACTAAATCGTGTCTGACTCTTTGCGATGCCATGAACTGTAGCATGTCAGGCTTCCCTGTCCTTTGGCTGGTGCCAGGACAGGCAGGAGCCCCAGGAAAGAACCATGATTCTGACCACAGAATGTTTAAAAGAGTGAATCAGCCAGCCCAAAACCTCTCCCCAGAGAGAAGCACAGCATCAAGCAGTAGGACCACAAGAAGAGCATGGAGAAAGAAGAAAAACTTTCAAATCTATTCTTGTGATAGACTGAGCCAAACCTGCCTGTGAGTGTTTGAGGGTCTCCTGTGGAGACATGGGTCATCAGTGGCCTGACATGGGGACAGGGGCACTGGCAGTAGTAGTCCTGGGAGGCACGTGTTGGCATAAGTCCTCTTCTTGGAGATCTGCAGAAGCCCTACCATAGAGCCTGTAGACCCCAGAACTGGGCTGTCTCAGGACAAACAACTAACAGGGAGGGAGCAGAGCCCCATTCATCAGCAGACAATGAGATTAAAGAAATATGGATAATAATTTGGAAGTTATAAACTAGTAAACTGGTCCAAATTGTCCTGAAATTAATTATAGGGTATATGAGTAAAAGAAAATAA
Source organism: Bos mutus (assembly GCF_027580195.1). NCBI lineage: Eukaryota > Metazoa > Chordata > Mammalia > Artiodactyla > Bovidae > Bos > Bos mutus. The sequence continues at coordinate 79,753,581 of NC_091622.1, read as the reverse complement.
AACATAATCATTGTAGACTTTAAAACAATCTTATATCACTACTTAATGATCATGAAAAAACAAAAACATGTAATTGTATTTAGGATTCAAGAGGTGAAAGCTATCAATACCCACAAAATTTTCATTTGGAAAATCCCCCAAACTATGTAATTCATAAGCATCAGCAATAGGCACAACAGTGCATTTGATGACTTTCTACATTGATATCAACTGTGCAGTTTCACTTTGGCTTCTCACTTCATGAGCAAAAAGTTATGTTACATATCTATGATCTATGTTATTAGAGGACTTTCCAGTTTTAATAAATTATCCTGCTAAACTGATTTTTTTTTCTGTGCTGGTGATTGAAAACCCAGTACCTGAAGTCATCCTACAACCACAGAAGATCTTGATTACAATGGTCCCTTCCCATTTCTGCACACTCCCAGCCCTTGGATCAACTGGAAAATTTCCACATTTTTCACCAGTATGTCTGTGTTGATACAGAAGATATGTTTATTGATTCATTTGTGCACCTTTCACATTTGAAACATATAATTGTCATAAATAAAGTAACCTCATTAAGTTCAGTTCAGTTCAGTCGCTCAGTCATGTCTGACTCTTTGAGACCCCGTGAATCGCAGCATGCCAGGCCTCCCTGTCCATCACCAACTCCCGGAGTTCACTGAGATTCACGTCAATCGAGTCAGTGATGCCATCCAGCCATCTCATCCTCTGTCGTCCCCTTCTCCTCCTGCCCCCAATCCCTCCCAGCATCAGAGTCTTTTCCAATGAGTCAACTCTTTGCATGAGGTGGCCAAAGTACTGGAGTTTCAGCTTTAGCATCATTCCTTCCAAAGAAAGCCCAGGGCTGATCTTTTTCAGAATGGACTGGTTGGATCTCCTTGCAGTCCAAGGGACTCTCAAGAGTCCAACAAAGTTTCTTCAAGAGAAAAAAATGAAAGCAAATTATTCCTTTAGCTATTTTGCTATTTAACATATTTTGGTTTAAAAACTGTTTCCCTGGTTGATTCTCCACACCTGTGATCAATTAGAGAAGAATAGGTACACATACACTTTTAAACATTGAAGCCCTGATTATAACTACTTGTCATTATTTATTAAGTATTTACAACTTAATTAACATGTGGATTTAAGTTTAAATTAAATGTAAGTGAAAATAATATTCTTCCTTCTGGCAGTACTAGCTTCTGAGGCAATTGAACAGGATAGGACAAAATTTTAATACTAAAAACATCCCTTGAAGGTGTTTGTCTAATCTGACTTTTTTTCAGTCTTGTCTCCATTACAATTAACCATGTGTGTGTTTCTATATGTGTGTGTGTGTGTGTGTATGCTAATGCACACAAAAGTTTTATCCAGAAAGAGGTAAAATCATAAAGCTATGAAATCATCTTAAAAGATGAACCAAATTAACAACTTTTCTGTAAAACTCCATAACCTGACCCATTCTTTTCCTCTTCTCTTCAAGCAGGTTCTGGTTGTTGGTTCTTCTGGGCTCCCAAATATGCTTACTGTACTCTATTATACTTGCATATATTCTCTTTGAACAAGTTATCTATCATCTCTCATATCCATATACTTATTATCTCCCTGCATTAATAGATAGTGCACTCTGCTTTTCCTGAAGGCAAGAATCAAGTTTTAATCAACCTTGTATCTGGAGTGAAGAGTAATTATTCAAGAATTCTACAGGGATTTCAATCTAGACATGACATACAGATAAAAGCTCAATTTTAGGGCTCTTTCTTTCCCTTTCTTTTTCTTTTGATTGGAAATGCTGAATCTAGCATTGCTAATGTGAAATCAGTTTTTGTTCTACAATAGTATAATTCAGATGACTTATTTTTTTCTGACAACTGCTATATGAGGAAAAGCCCAGTTTTAAAAGATGGAAAACTGGACTATCATTCTGTAAGTGTTTAGAGAAAATGGTCACCTTTATCTGTTTGAACTCAATTCATGTAATAACACTACATCTGGACATGTGCAACAGGGTAGTGGGGAATGCAATGCAAAACAAAGCAAAATTTTATGTTCTGAGGACTATAAAAACATATGTAAGAAAAATATTTATATTTTGACATTTCTAAAATGTGTAAAGATACTGTTTCTGTGCTAATATTTGTGAATAATATATTACAAAACATGATGACAAGATGTTTGTCCCTGACAAACACCAAGGATGTTATTTTTCAGAAATATTTTGATATGTAATTACAATTTTATTTTTCAGAGCATTCAAATGTCCTGATGACATATACAATCTACAGACAATAATACAGGAAAAAACAACAACAAAAAAAGCAGCACCAAAATAAACAAAAGTATAGCTTCCCTGATTTCCCAGTGGTTAAGAATCTGCCTTGCATTGATTGCAAGGGACACGAGTTTGATCCTCAGTTTGGGAAGATCCCATATCTCTCGGAGCAACTAAGGCTATACATCACAACTACTGAGCATGTGCTGTAGAGCCTTCCTGCCTTAACTACTTAACTACTGAGCCCATGCATTGAAACTACTGAAGCCCACACCTAGAGCCTGAGCTCCGCAATAAGAGGAGCCACCACAATAAGAGGCCCGTGCACCACAGGAAAGTAGCCTCCACTTGCCACAACTAGAGAAAGCCTGTGTGTAGCAACAACTTACCACAGCCCCCAAATAAACAAATATTCAAAAAAAAAAAAAAAAAAACACACACACACACAAAAGTAGATAAAGGAGAATAGTCATTTATTTATTTATTTGGATAGATTAAATAAGCTAATGTATTGGGGATGTACTACTAGAAAGATTACTAAAATTTGCCAAAATACTATTAAATGTTTGCTGTGTTGACTGAAAAGGCTAGGCAGCATTAAAAAACAAACAAACAAAACTTCAATACAGTTGACAATTAAACATTTACCTTGACAAACTAGTGGAATTTTGGAGCTTTTCTGGATAGTGCATTCTTCTTAGTCTTTTGAGTCTTTCATTACATGGAAGTGTTAGCTGATTATTTTATTTTTCCTCCCAAAGGATGATGGTATAAATGATAGGTAGAATTCACCCATCTTTATTAGCAAAATATGTGTATTAGAAATTATATGATCTCAGATTGATTAGTTCCCCTTTTAGTCCATGGAATTACATGGTTTCTCTGAAGGATAGGAAGACTATTTTTAAAATCAAGACAATGTTTATAAGAGACAAATAGAAATGTCTCTGGTCTTATGAATTATTAAAGAAATGCATTGGAAAACTCAGTACCATTTCATACGAAAATAATTCCAAATATGGTGAAAAAGGTGAATATGAACATCCAAAAATTCAATGAACTTCATGCTGTATGACCTCAAAGAGGTTCAAACCAAGACATACTATAATCAAATTGGGGAAAGACAAAGATGAAGGGAGAATCTTGAAAACTGTGAGAGATACGTGACTTATCACATACAATAATCACATCTTCAATAATGTCATCAGTAGTTTTCTAACCAGAAACATTGAAAGCCAGAGGTAGTGAGTCATATATTTAAAGTGCTATAAGAAAAAAACAATTCAAAACAAAACTTCGAAGCAAGAATCTCATATCTGCTAAGAAATATCCTTCAAACATGAGGAAGAAATATTCCCAAATAAAACCTGAGGAAGTCTGTTACCAATAGGCTTGTTCTGAAAGAAGTTCTAACAAGATTCCTGCAGGTTGCAATAAAAGAACACCAGACAGTAACTAGAAAGCCATATAAAGAAAGAACAACTTAAGTAAAGGTAAATATATGGGCAATCCTAAAGTGAAGGGAAGTCGCTCAGTTGTGTCCAACTCTTTGCGACCCGTGGACTGTAACCCACAAAGCTCCTCCATCCATGGGATTCCCCAGGTAAGAATACTGGAGTGGGTTTCCATTTCCTTCTCCAATCCTGAAAGCTAGCACTATTGTAACAATGGTTTATGGCTCCATTTTTTTTGTGTTCTATATGATTTAAGAGACTAATACATCATAAAATGATTGATCTAAAAGCTAGTATTATTATAACTTTGGATTGTAACTCTTTTTTTGTTTTTTAAATAATTTTATACTAATATATTAAAAATGGTTACCTTATGATTTGGGGCACACAACATGCAAAGATGTAATTTGGTGGCATCAGTAAGTGAAAAGAGTGGGGATGGAAGTGTAACTGAGCAGAGTTTTTCTATGTTATTGAAATTCAGCTGGTATAAATTCAAATTAGAATGTTTAATGGTAGGATGCTAAATATAATCCCCATGGTAACCAAAAAAATAGTTACAGAATATACATAAAAGGACATCAGAAGGGAATTAAAATGTTTCACTAGAAAAAAACCAGCTGAGCACAAAAGAGACGGTAATGTAGGAAATGAGGGACCAAAAAAAGCTACAAGATATGTATAATAGAAAACAAATAGCAAAATTAAGCCCCTGCTTATCAGTAAGTAACTTAAATATACATGGACAAACTTTCCAACCAAAAGAAAGAGATGGGCAGGATTAATTTAACAAAAAAGAAAAACATGATTCATATACATGCTACCTACAAGAAACTTTAGATCCAAAGCTATGAATAGGTAGGAAAATGCTGGAAAAAGGTATTCCATTCAAGGGTGGGCTACACTAATATAAGACAAGTCAAATACTTTAAATCAAAAAAGTTTGCAAGATCCAAAAAAGACATCATATGTTAATAAAAGTTTCAATATATCAAGAAGACATAGAAATTATAAATATCTATGCACCTAATAATAAACCATCAAATTATATGAAGCAAATAATTACAGAATTCAAGATACAGATACAGACATTTCTGAAATAATAAAGATTTCGTTATCAGATTTTAATAATGAGTAGAGCAACTAGACAAAAGATAAGTAAGCAAATAGAGGGCTTTAATCACACAACTGGATGTAACAGACATAGACAGGATAGTCTATCTGTTGGGAAGGAAGATCCAAACTACCAGTCCCAAGTGAGGTTTCCCATGATATGAAGGATGGCAAAAGTCATAATGCCAACCATCAGAAGTATTTGCTCACAGACATAAGTGAGCATACTCTTACAAGTTTGGAGTTTTCAAGAAAGACTCAACTCACATGTCACTGGTAGAGCAATGCTTTACATAAGAAAGGAAATGAGATACAACAAAATCAGTATCTATAGTGTGTGCAGAACTTCCATGGCCAGCAGGCCCCTCCCCATAGTTGATTTGGGGTGATGAATAACATGCACCCCCCTTCTGATGCAGGTGAAGATCCTCTTCCCTTCCTGCAGGGACAGACATACCGGTGGAACTGGGCAAATGCCATATAATGCACACTGTCAAGCAAAACAAACAAGTTCACTGTGTACTCAGAACAGGGGAAAGGTTTCTCCTAAGAAGGAAGAAGAATCTGTTGCCAGGCAATAAATGCAGACTCAGCTTTCCTAAAGTGGACTGTTCTAAATGTGGTGGATTTTTTTGGTTTGGTTTGGTTTTACATATATAATACACACACTTTTTGTTTGCTATCCATCTTCATTCATTTATTCAAGATCTCCGTGGATATCAAAATTTTCTAAAGCTCAAGTCCCTTATAGTCAGCCCTCCTTATCTGTGAGTTCTGTGTCTGCATATACGGAGGGCCTGCTGTATAAAAGTTGGGCCCCATCAGTTTCCTACATAGACCTACATATAAAGTCCATGCTTTCATAATTAATAATTTCACACACACATATATCTTTGAATTTGTGATTTTGTATGTTCAAAGCTTACATTTATGAGTACTTTCTGCTCCTGATGCTAAGTCACTTCAGCCATGTCCGACTTTCTGCGACCCTGTGGACTGCAATCCCCCAGGCTCCTCTGTCCATGGGGATTCTGCAGGCAAGAATACTGGCGAGGGTTGCCATGACCTCTTCCAAGGAGTGCTTTCTAGTCCTATTTAATTTTTAGATAATTTTACCACAAGAGTATTTTTTGCACATTTCCAGTTTTGAGGTAAATTTCTAAAATCAATAAAGATATCATAACATACTAGATTTTCAACATTTTCAACACTGCATGGAGAGTGAATCCTTAATTTATACAGATTTTATGTTTCAGATTTTATTTTTAATTATAGAAGGGCTGCCAAGTAAGGTATTTGAGAATTTAAAGAAAACTCCTTTAGATTTTTTTCTTATTTTGGAATATAGGAGTCGTTGTTCCTTCCCCAAACATGCTCAATTGCAGAAGAACTTTACATCTTCCAAGCTAAACTCTAGATGAGATTTTAACTGTCCTCATTCTTTAAGTGAGCATATGGAATCTTTAAATTAAACTTTGATTTCTTATTTATGAAAATTAGAATTAAGATACTAAATTTATGGTAAAATTATTAGATTAGATGAAACACTACATGCATAATGTATCTATTATATAATAGCCACTCAATAAAATAATTCTAGTTACTTTTCTATTCATTCCATTCATTCATTGCTGAGTCTGATAATTGATACATTTCCAAAGCCTTAGCCAAGTGAATTTTAATGTCTTCCCTTAATGTTCACACTCTGTTTTAAATCATGTAATTATAAATATCATCTTTATTCATGATTTATATTAATTTTATTTTGGTCTTGAAATCCTGACTGAAAGCACGGTCCACTTAATATTACAGGAAGTATTTATTGAACTTATAGTGCTTGGGACCTGCAATTCACATATCCAAAGATTGATTATGTATTAAGTTAATCAAATGGAGTCTCTGGAAACTACACTACAATGCAGCTCATAATAAATATCTCTATAGCCTCAAATTTTCAATTTCCATGTTTTTCCATTTCTCTGACAAGAGAAAATAGTAAGCTACAGAACTATGTCCACTGAGTTGAAAGAAAATTTTGCTGTCTACACAGGAAAATCTTGAAATTGAATATTTTCAAGTAAAAAAAATATTTTTACAATGTGGTTCTTTCTTAAATGGAAAGAATGAAGGCAACTTATTCAGAATTTTAAGGAAGTTGTGCTTTAGATTGTTGTGCTTTTGATAGGAAACACTTTCTGCTTCCTATCAAATTATTAGATTTTCAAACACAGGTAATCCTTGAATCTAGAGAAAGTCCCTGAAATGGAAAGCAGCATTTTATTTCAGTTAAGTAATGCTGCCCTTCAATAAGACAATTATCATTACACCTCTGTTTTCTCTTGAACTAAATCAGTTATCTTAAAACACCAAGTAGTTTTTCCAAACCAAATCGTATGTTATTCTTGGTAATTTGAACAAAATTTTGTAACCATAAAATTTGTTTCTTAAAATTTTTGAAAATTAATTAATGTATTCTTCATTTCCCCTACAAAGACACAAAATAGAGAATTATAACTCATAATAGAAAGCAAAAGCACCTAAATAACTAACACATTCATTTCTAAGGCTTATTTATAATAGTAGCTCCTCCTCAAAAAATATTAATTCACTTTTCTTTGTTTTTCATATTCTATGTGTACCATTTTTCTTTAACAAATAAATGTGATTTTAAACATAAATCTGTTTAGATGTTCAATTTTATATTCATGTATACGATTAATGTGTATACCTTTTACCTTACTAATTTAAACCATAATTACCAAGTTTCTAAAAAAACTAATATTAACAGAAAAAATATCTTATACCTTTTCCAGTAAAGGTGATCTAAAATCACATTCTAACAGCATAAATAATTACAAATATAATTATGCTGTAGTGTCAAGAAGCATTTAACAGGAGGCTTCCTGTGTGCTGTTTTGGATCTGTCAGGAATTCTCTGCTCCTTATTAATTCCTGAATATTCAGGAATTAAGAGGAGAGGCAAGCCTCTCCCTGGACTGAGGAATCCATTTCCTTCATTAGTTTTTCTATATGGTGATAAGTACCCTCTTCCTTTTTGTGAACCATATGGTAAAAGTGGTTATTTACAACTCTCTCTTTCATATGGATGCTGCTGAAAATAGCTATCTTGTAAGACAGTATAAATACCTACACAATGTTGAATAAAACACCTTTGCTCCATCAGAGCTCTGGTCCCCATGTCTTTCTTTCTTTCTCTCTCTCTCTTTAAGGCTGATCCCCTGGAGCACAGAGGCTCGCTGAGTTCACTTTCCTGCCCGACCCCTAAGACCCTCTCGAGAAGGTGCTCTGCACCTTCACCCCATTGAGAGGGCACCTGAGGCCTTCATGAACAGAGCAAGCCCCGTGCAGGGGCTTTATTGGCTTTCTGTGTGAACCAAGGAATATCAGCCTCTTTCTCTCCTTTACTTTCTTATCGTCAACTCTGGACCACCAAGTTCCAGTCCATTAAAGTACCTCAACATTGTAGCTATTTCTATCTCTTACACTTGTAATTCTTTCACCCAGGTGCTTTGTATTGTTTGTATTTCTTAATATTAACTGTTCATATTTATTTTTGAATGACATGATAGAGGCAAGTCCTCATTAGCACCTTTGAAATTATTTTTAAAATATTGACAGTTGTAGCTGAAAATTATGTTTCTAAATATAAGCAACTATTTGAACCATTTCACTGAGATCAGATCAGATCAGATCAGTTGCTCAGTCGTGTCCGACTCTTTGTAACCCCATGAATTGCTGAGATAGGTGGGGTCAATTCTTCTGGTATAAGTTATGTAAACAAAAATATAAAACTTTCAGAAATAAAATATCTGTATATTTCTATACTGGATACATAACCAAGTGTTTCATTATAGTTAAAAAATAAGAGAATTTATATTGTTTTTTTTCAGTAAGTAAATGTTAGTCACTCAGTTGTGCCCTACTCTTTGCGACCCCATGGACTGCAGCCCACCAGGTTCCTCTGTCCATGAGATTTTCCAGGCAAGGATACTGGAGTGGGTTGCCATTTCCTTATCCAGGGGATCTTCCCAACCCAGAGATTGCACCCGGGTCTCCTGCACTGCAGGCAGATTCTTTACCGAGTGAGCTCCAAGGGAAGCCTCTCAGATGCATTCATATATTATAATTCAGAAGATTCAGGTCTCTGATAAACCTCCACTGGAGTCTATTTCTTCTATTTCTCTACAGCAATAAAGAATGGATCATTCAGCCAATTAAAATATTTAACAAGTATTGTTCTTCAGTTCAGTTCAGTTGCTCAGTAATGTCTGACCCTTTGCGACCCCATGAACCACAGCACGCCAGGCCTCCCTGTCCATCACCAACTCCCAGAGTCCACCCAAACCCATTTTCATTGAGTCGGTGATGCCATCCAACCATCTCATCCTCTGCCATCCCCTTCTCCTACTGTGTTCAATCTTTCCCTGCATCAGGGTCTTTTCCAATGATCCAGCTCTTCTTATCAGGTGGCCAAAGTATTTTAGTTTCAGCTTCAACATCAGTCCTACCAATGAACACCCCAGACTGATCTCCTTTAGGATGGACTGGTTGGATCTCCTTGAAGTCCAAGGGACTCTCAAGAGTCTTTTCCAACACTACAGTTCAAAAGCATCAGTTCTTTGGTGCTCAGCTTTCTTTATAGTCCAATTCTCACATCCATACATGACCACTGGAAAAACCATAGTCTTGACTAGATGGACCTTTGTTGGCAAAGTAATGTGTCTGCTTTTTAGTATGTTGTCTAGTTTGGTTATAACTTTCCTTCCAAGAAGTAAGCATTTTTTAATTTCATGGCTACAATCACCATCTGCTGTGATTTTGGAGCCCAGAATAATAAAGCCACTGTTTCCCCATCTATTTGCCATGAAGTATTTTTCTTAGGTCAATTCAATAAGCCTGGAGGAAAAAGTAGGTTGTTTGCCTCATTAACATCAGATACTATACCTTAGAGTTTTCATTGAAAATGAAAGTGAAGTCGCTCAGTCGTGTCCAACTCTTTGCAACCCCATGGACTGTATTCTAACAGGCTCCTCCATCTACGGGATTTTCCAGTCAAGAATACTGGAGTGTGTTGCCATTTCCTTACCCAGGAGGTCTTCCCAACCCAGGGATTGAACCCGGGTCTCCTGTGTTGTAGGCACACGCTTTACTATCTGAGCCTCCAGGGAAGTCCTACAGTTTTCATTGTACATTATTAAGTCCAGTACACAGGTCCAGATTCTGCTCAATTAAATTTACCTAGTAACTGAAGTGAAAATATCTCACTGGCTGATGGCTGAAATTGCCCTTAGGTGTTTGGTAGCTTCATTCCTCTGAGAAGGAATCACCAATACTTATTACATCCTTTTCAATCCATTATCCTGATCAATGCTTTATTATTTTCATGGTCCATTTGCTAGACATTTTTTGAACTGAAATCACAGCAGTTTCAAGCAAAAATAGATTTACAAATGATAAAACTACAGAATCAGGAAGGTTAAGTGTCTTTTCTTTTATTAGTTCATCTGAAACTGGTTTCTATTTCATTTTAAATGAATGTTTCTTAAGGATAATTATAAAAACGCCCTATTTGCTAGTTCTCCTAACCTTACCCAGACCCATTTTCTAGATGAACATGCTCTAAAGTCTTGATTTTGTGGTTTAAAATATATTGAAGGACAAAGCCATCTAAATAACAAAGTCAATCATACTACCAATAAACACTTGTTTAGGACTTTTCAAATGGTATGAAATAATTGGTGCCCTGGCACAGACCAAAGTTTGATAACTTCAAAAACTAAAGCTCTAATAACTGTTCTATATCATAGGGCCACATGTTATTATTAGAACCACAATGAAGAATTCTGGTTTACAATATACTTATTGTTAGTACAATATACTAATGTTAGTTATTGACTGATTTCAAGAAAAGGCATTAATTCTGCTGTCATTTCTGTAATGTCTTATGCAATGCCTTTTGCATGTGACATGAAAATTGTCTTTAAATGTAAAGGCTTTAAATCCAGAAACAAAATTAGTTTTAGAGTCTAAGTTTCCACAATTATGTTAACCAGATTCAAATAGATGTATGGCAAAACCAATACAATATTTTAAAGTAATTAGCCTCTAATTAAAATAAATAAATTTCATCCACCTCATTAGAACTGATTCAAATGTATTATTTTTAATGACTGAGTAATACTCCATTGTGTATATGTACCACTGCTTTCTTATCCATTCATCTGCTGATGGATATTTAGGTTGCTTTCATGTCCTGGCTATTATAAACTGCTGCAATGAATATTGGGGTACACGTGTCTCTTTCAATTCTGGTTTCTTCAGTGTGTATGCCCAGCAGTGGGATTGCTGGATCATAAGGCAGCTCTATTTCCAGTTTTTTAAGGAATCTCCACACTGTTCTCCATAGTGGCTGTACTAGTTTGCATTCCCACCAACAGTGTAAGAGGGTCCCCTTTTCTCCACACCTTCTCCAGCATTTATTGCTTGTAGACTTTTGGATTGCAGCCATTCTGACTGGCATGAAATGGTACCTCATAGTGGTTTTGATTTGCATTTCTCTGATAATGAGTGATGTTGAGCATCTTTTCATGTGTTTGTTAGCCATCTGTATGTCTTCTTTGGATAATTGTCTATTTAGTTCTTTGGCCCATTTTTTGATTGGGTCATTTATTTTTCTGGAATTGAGCTGTAGGAGTTGCTTGTATATTTTTGAGATTAGTTGTTTGTCAGTTGCTTCATTTGCTATTATTTTTTCCAATTTTGAAAGCTGTCTTTTCACCTTGCTTATAGTTTCTTTTGTTGTGCAGAAGGTTTTAAGTTTAATTAGGTCCCATGTGTTTATTTTTGCTTTTATTTCCAATATTCTGGGAGGTGGGTCATAGAGGATCCTGCTGTGATGTATGTCGGAGAGTGTTTGGCCTATGTTCTCCTCTAGGAGTTTTATAGTTTCTGGTCTTACATTTAGATCTTTAATCCATTTTGAGCCTATTATACAGAGTGAAGTAAGCCAGAAAGAAAAACACCAATACAGTATACTAACGCATATATATAGAATTTAGAAAGATGTTAACAATAACCCTGTATACAAGACAGCAAAAGAGACACTGATTTATAGAACAGTCTTTTGGACTCTGTGGGGGAGGGAGAGGGTGGGATGATTTGGGAGAATGGCATTGAAACGTGTATAATATCATATATGAAACAAGTCGCCAGTCCAGGTTCGATGCACGATACTGGATACTTGGGGCTGGTGCACTGGGACGACCCAGAGGGATGGTATAGGGAGGGAGGAGGGAGGAGGGTTCAGGATGCGGAACACATATATACCTGTGGTACATTCATTTTGATATATGGCAAAACCAATACAATGTTGTAAAGCTAAAAATTAAAATAAAAATAAAAAAAAAAATAAATAAATTTAAATTAAAAAAATAAATAAAGTAAAAAAAATACATATGTTGCTGCTTTATTATTAAATTAAAAGAAATGGGGTTAAAAGTTATATTTTGGATCTTAGCATCATAACAATCATTTTTGTTTTAATGATCATTTTGGTTCATGGTTCCATTTTTTAATCTACTATCTATAGATTTATTTTTACCAGAAAAAAAAATTGCATGCACAAGTACACATACAATTACTGGGGATTTAAGGATGCCAAAAATATATAAACTTATCTCAGTTAACAATAACTGCCTGAATTAAATTCAAAGATGGAAATATAATTTTTTACTTAGGAAAAAGGATGATATTCATTTTAAATGCCTTAAATTTAACCTTCGTTTAAATGAACAATCAACAGCTACAGTTGACTGATAGCACTTTAACATTTCTAATAATACCATTTCACATAACAAACAAATCTTCTTAACCAGTCACTGTTCAAAGCCAAAACATAGTTATATAAATGTTCAGTAGTATTTGAAGTCTGTGTACAGTTAAGAGTAGATTTTGTAACATGAAATGTAATTCTTCTCTCAGAGAAGTATGTTATGTTACTCAAAACCCACGTTACTGATATTTGCAGATGAATGCTTTATCATTTGAGTGGCAAATATAATGTGTGTGGATTTAATCTAACTAATGATTTACTTTAAGCAGTTCAGTTATGGTATAAAAAGGAACAGCTGGCTGTCAGAAGTGTTTACTGTGACTTTAACAGACAACAGCAACTACAGAATGTAGAGTCTTAATGAAGGAGAGGCTCTAAGCTGCCTGTGGACAGAATTACAAATGTTTCAGGAATGTCACAGTAATTTGTTTTCTTCTAAGGGTTACCAAATAAATCAGCAATTTCATTGCCTAAAAGAGGTGAAGTCCACAAGATGTGAATGTTAACAAATTCTTCAGGCTCTTTGAACTAATGTTTCATTTATTCTTTATATTTTTCACTCTTTAAGTGGTATATTATTAGCATGGAACAAAGGGAATAAATCCTCACATTTGCTTGACAAGTTGAGGTTCAGTATTGTGGTGCTCAATCAATTTGAATTTCATGTACCACTGTTTCCCCTGACATTTTACCATAGGGGATCCCATTCATATACCAGATTTCCATAATAAATATGGGAGGATAGTCAGAGCATAAAATGAACTGATACACACGAGATTGTGAGTCTATGTAATTTGTTAATTGATATGTGGAGTTAGACTTTAGCTGGAAATGGGCTGAGCATTTCAAAAGTGAAGGTGAAGTATCTAAGATATTTAGTGTCAGAAGAAAAATGCATGTGTGATACAAATTAGAAAGCAGTGAATGGGTGCAACAGAAATATGTAATAAAATATGGTTTTCACAGAGCAGTTTTGCAAGTTTAAATTAAGTAGAATCCAAAATAGAACAGATTTTCAGATTATTTTCTTTTTATTTGTTTCAACCTTATTCTACAGACCATGTTCAGCAAACTATGGTCCATGCACCAAGTTTGGCATATTAAAAGTTTATTGTAAATACAATTTTATTGGAACACAGTGACAGTCATTCATTTATGTATTGTCTATGGGTTGATTTAGCACCGCATCTGCAGAGTTGAGTAGTTGTTATGGAGATTATAAGGCCTATAAAATTTAAAATATTCATTTTCTCATCTTTTGCAAAAATATTTTGCCAACTTCATGCTGAATGTATGAAAATACTTGAAGGTTAAATTCTACTATAAGTTGTTTGCCTTTTTTAATGTTCAAAGTCTCCTTTTCAGTAATGTAGTCTCTAATACAAGCTAGAAAAAGATTTATGTTTGCCATGTGTGTGTGTGTGTGTATGCTCAGTTGCCCAGTGTGTCTGCCTCTTTGCAATCCCATGGACCGTAGCCCACCAGACTCCTCTGCCCATGAAATTTTTCAGAGAAAAATACTGAAGTGGGTTGCCATTTACTATTCCAGGGGCTCTTTCTGACCCAGTTTGCCACAGATTTTTTTTTTTTTTTAATATAATAGGTACTAAGCTCATTATTACATTGGTGCTTAATTAGGACAGGGTCTTCCCAGGTGGAGCTAGTCCTAAAGAACCTGCCTGCCAATTCAGGAGACATAAGAGATGTGGGTTTGATCCCTGGATCCAGATGATCCCCTGGAGAAGGGAATGGTAACCCACTCCAGTATTCTTGCCTGTAAGATCCCATGGACAGAAGAGCCTAGCAGGCTATAGTCCATAGGGTGGTAAAGAGTTGGACACAACGGAAGTGACTTAGCAATTAGCACAGAACTATTTAAAATATTAGCGGGCTAAAGAGTTTATGATGGAAATCAGGACTTACATGAATGTGACTGGAACTGGCTAAATGAAATAAGATAGATAAGAACTGGGAAATAAGGTAAGTTCAATTCAGTTCAGTCACTCAGTGGTCTCCGACTCTTTGTGACCCCATGAATCGCTGCACACCAGGCCTCCCTGTCCATCACAAACTCCCCCAGTTCACTGAGACTCACGTCCATCGAGTCAGTGATGCCATCCAGCCATCTCATCCTCTGTCGTCCCCTTCTCCTCCTGCCCCCAATCCCTCCCATCATCAGAGTCTTTTCCAATGAATCAACTCTTCCCATGAGGTGGCCAAATACTGGAGTTTCAGCTTTAGCATCATTCCTTCCAAAGAAATCCCAGGGCTGATCTCCTTCAGAATGGACTGGTTGGATCTCCTTGCAGTCCAAGGGACTCTTAAGAGTCTTTTCCAACACTACAGTTCAAAAGCATCAATTCTTTGGTGCTCAGCTTTCTTCACAGTCCAACTCTCACATCCATATACAACCACAGGAAAAACCATAGCCTTGACTAGACGAACCTTTTTTGGCAAAGTAATGTCTCTTCTTTTCAATATGCTATCTAGGTTGTTCATAACTTTCCTCCCAAGGAGTAAACATCTTTTAATTTCATGGCTGCAGTCACCATCTGCAGTGATTTTGAAGCCCCCCAAAATAAAGTCTGACACTGTTTCCACTGTTTCTCCATATATTTCCCATGAAGTGATGGGACCAGATGTCATGATCTTCATTTTCTGAATGATAACATTAAAAGCAGTTAAACTAGATAAGATAACAAAAATTAAAACTTTTGAGGCTTAAATACTTATGTAAGATATATATATATATATATATATATATATATATATATTATATATATATATTTGTTTAAGTCTGAATTTGGCAATAAGGAGTTCATGATCTGAGCCACAGTCAGCTCCTGGTCTTGTTTTTGTTGACTGTACAGAGCTTCTCCATCTTTGGCTGCAAAGAATACAATCAATCTGATTTCAGTGTTGGTCATCTTGTGATGTCCATGTGTAGAGTCTTCTCTTGTGTTGTTGGAAGAGGTTGTTTGCTATGAACAGTGCATTTTCTTGGCAAAACTCTATCAGTCTTTGCCCTGCTTCATTCCGTATTCCAAGGCCAATTTTGCCTGTTATGCCAGGTGTTTCTTGACTTCCTACTTTTGCATTCCAGTCACCTATAATGAAAAGGACATCTTTTTTGGGTGTTAGTTCTAAAAGGTCTTGTAGGTCTTCATAGAACCACTCAACTTCAGCTTCTTCAGCATTACTGGTTGGGGCATAGACTTGGATTACTGTGATATTGAATGGTTTGCCTTGGAAACAAACAGAGATCATTCTGTCATTTTTGAGATTGCATCCAAGTACTGCATTTCAGACTCTTTTGTTGACCATGATGGCTACTCCATTTCTTCTAAGGGATTCCTGCCCACAGTAGTAGATATAATGATTCCTAGAATGTCAACGTTCATTCTTGCCATCTCCTGTTTGACCACTTCCAATTTGCCTTGATTCATGGACCTGGCATTCCAGGTTCCTATGCAATATTGCTCTTTACACCATCGGACTTTGCTTCTATCACCAGTCACATCCAGAACTGGGTATTCTTTTTGCTTTGGCTCCATCCCTTCATTCTTTCTGGAGTTATTTCTCCACTGACTTCCAGTAGCATAGTGGGCACCTACTGACCTGGGGAGTTCCTCTTTCAGTATCCTATCATTTTGCCTTTTCATACTGTTCATGGGCTTCTCAAGGCAAGAATACTGAAGTGGTTTGCCATTCCCTTCTCCAGTCTACCACATTCTGTCAGACCTCTCCACTATGACCCTCCTGTCTTGGGTGGCCCCACAGTCATGGCTTAGTTTCATTGAGTTAGACAAGGCTGTGGTCCTAGTGTGATTAGATTGACTAGTTTTCTGTGATTATGGTGTCAGTGTGTCTGCCCTCTGATGCCCTCTTGCAACACCTACCGTCTTATTTGGGTTTCTCTTACCTTGGCCGTGGGGTATCTCTTCACAGCTGCTCCAGCAAAGCACAGCTGCTGCTCCTTACCTTGGATGAGTTGTGTCTCCTCACCACCGCCCCCCCTGACCTTGAACGTGGAATAGCTACTCTAGGCCCTCCTTCGCCAGTGCAGCCACCACTCCTTGGACGTGAGGTAAAATTATTGTCAGTAATAGTCTTAGTCATTGAAGCAGTTGCACTGATTTCAGCTTTAAGGGAAATCTTAGAAGCTGTGCAAGTCTAGCTTTCAAAGTGAGACCATGAAAGGAAATCTGGTGGAGAGATCTTTGGAATTAGGTGTTCTTGAAGCAATTTCAGTGAAAGGATTGGCAGATGTCTTGGGTCCACAATTGACTGCTGGGTCCAGTAGTTCAAAATATCACCTGGATTCTGAACTCCAGAATCTAGCTATGTCTAGCTCTGATGTGGTCCTAAGACCTTTGAAAAGTTATGTTTCTTTATTTCAAACTTTTAACTCTTGTGCATTTTCCTGTTTTGTTCAACTCTAAGGAATATATATATGAAAGAGGAAAATAGAAAATATAGTTTCCAGTTTAAACTAAGTTGACAAATACCTATTATCCTCACAGATTCTGTGAGCCAGAAATTTTGACTGGACACAGAAGGGAATATTTGTCTTTGTACTACTTGGCATCTTCTGTTGAAGTTTGAAAGCCAGGAGATGTAATCATCTCAAGATGTATTCTTTTATAAGTCTGGTAATTGGTGATGAGAAAACTCAAAGAGCTAAGGACCAGTACAGCTGAATTTCTTTTGGAATATTTACTTTATGTGGTGTCTACACGCGATCTCATTAGCACAGAAGCTTCAAAGTATTTGGACTTTTTACATGTCCATTCAGATCCCCCAAGGCATCTCATTAGAGAGTGAGAAGTAAGGTGGAAACTGTGTCCTTTTTAAGACTAAGCCTCAGAATCGACTTAGCATCTTTCCAATATCATCTACTTAAATGGATACTCCCAAGTTTCTGCTGAGGTTCAAGGAAAACAAATGAAGACCAATAGTCAGTTACATTGTTGGACGTGTACATAGTTCATCAATAAGCTTTACGAAATAAAATCTGTCACACTTTTAAATTTTGTCATTATTTTTGTAATATCCTAGAAGTCCATTTATTTTATTTTATTTATTTTTTTTTTGCAATTTTATTTAAGTATAAAATCTATTTATTTATTTATTTTTAAATTGTATTTATTAATTTTTTACTTTAGAATATTGTATTGGTTTTGCCATACATCAACATGCACCTGCCACAAATCCATTTAAAAATACATTTTTACTGTTTATAAATTTATTTATACTAGTACTCAAAATATATATTCCTCATGGGGGATCTATAATTAATTTAAATTTTTATTATTGTTTCTTCTTTGAATCATGAGGTATTTACAAATATAAATATTGAGAACTGTAATTTCTTTATAGCACAGTTTAAAGTACTTAAAAATTTTATTGCTATACTTTAACTCAAGTGTTAATTATGAAGATTTTTCAGTCAGTTCAGTTCAGTCGCTCAGCGACTCTTTGTGACCCCATGAACAGCAGCATGTCAGGACTCCCTGTCCATCACTAACACATGGAGTTCACCCAAACGCATATCCATTGATTGAGTTGGTGATACCATCAAATCATCTCATCCTCTGTCGTCCACTTCTCCTGCCCTCAATCTTTCCTGGCATCAGGGTCCTTTACAATGAGTCAGCTGTTTGTATCAGGTAGCCAAAGTATTGGAGTTACAGCTTCAACATCAGTCCTTCCAAAGAACACCCAGGACTGATCTCCTTTAGGATGGACTGGTTGGATCTCCTTGCAGTCCAAGGGACTCTCAAGAGTCTTCTCCAACACCACAGTTCAAAAGCATCAATTCTTTGGCACTCAGCTTTCTTTATAGTCCAACTCTCACATGCATACATGACCACTTGGAAAACCATAGCCTTGACTAGATGGACCTTTGTTCGCAAAGTAATGTCTCTGCTTTTCAATATGCTATCTAGGTTGGACATAACTTTCCTTCCAAGGAGTAAGTGTCTTTTAATTTCATGGCTGCAATCACCATCTGCAGTAAGATTGGAGCCCAGAAAAATAAAGTCAGCCACTGTTTCCACTGTTTTCCCATCTATTTGCCATGAAGTAATGGGACTGGATGCCATGAGCTTAATTTTCTGAATGTTGAGCTTTAAACCAACTTTTACACTCTCCACTTTCACTTTCATCAAGAGGCTGTTTAATTCTTCTTCACTTTCTGCCATAAAGGTGGTGTCATCTGCATGTCTGAGGTTATTGATATTTCTTCTGGCAATCTTGATTGCAGCTTATGCTTTCTCCAGCCCAGTGTTTCTAATGATGTTTCTCTGCATATAAGTTAACTAAGCAGGGTGACAATATACA
Source organism: Bos mutus (assembly GCF_027580195.1). Classification (NCBI taxonomy): domain Eukaryota; kingdom Metazoa; phylum Chordata; class Mammalia; order Artiodactyla; family Bovidae; genus Bos; species Bos mutus. The sequence goes on along the minus strand of NC_091622.1, from coordinate 79,734,560 downwards.
GCCTTGACGTACTCTTTTTCCTATTTGGAACCAGTCTGTTGTTCCATGTCCAGTTCTAACTGTTGCTTCCTGACCTGCATACAGATTTCTCAAGAGGCAAGTCAGGTGGTCTGGTATTCCCATCTCTTTCAGAACTTTCCACAGTTTATTGTGATCCACACAGTCAAAGGCTTTGGTATAGTCAATAAAGCAGAAATAGATGTTTTTCTGGAACTCTCTTGCTTTTTCCATGATCCAACAGATGTTGGCAATTTGATCTCTGGTTCCTCTGCCTTTTCTAAAACCAGCTTGAACATCAGGAAGTTCATGGTTCACATATTGCTGAAGCATGGTTGGAGAATTTTGAGCATCACTTTACTAGCGTGTGAGGTGAGTGTAATTGTGTGGTAGTTTGAGCATTCTTTGGCATTGCCTTTCTTTGGGATTGGAATGAAAACTGACCTTTTCCAGTCCTGTGGCCACTGCTGAGTTTTCCAAATTTGCTGGCATATTGAGTTCAGCTCTTTCACAGCATCATCTTTTAGGATTTAAAATAGCTCAACTGGAATTCCATCACCTCCACTAGCTTTGTTCGTAGTGATGCTTCCTAAGGCCCATTTGACTTCCCATTCCAGAATGTCTGGCTCTATGTGAGTGATCACACCATCGTGATTATGTGGATCATGAAGATCTTTTTTGCACAGTTCTTCTGTGTATTCTTGCCACTTCTTCTAAATATCTTCTACTTCTGTTAGGTCCTTACTATTTCTGTTCTTTACTGAGCCGAACTTTGCGTAAAATGTTCCCTTGGTATCTCTAATTTTCTTGAAGAGATCTCTAATCTTTCCCATTCTATTTCTTTTCATCTATTTCTTTGCATTGATCACTGAAGAAGGCTTTCATATCTCTCCTTGCTATTCTTTGAAACTCTGTATTCAAATGGGTATATCTTTCCTTTTCCCTTTTTTTTTCATTTCCTCTTTTTTTTTTTACCTCAGCAAAATTTTTTTAGCATAAAGCTTGCTGATTTTTAGCAATAGTCTCCGTTGAGTTTGAGCAAGATACAAAAATGGAAGCCCACAGAACCAAAAGCAATATATTTGAGGGAAATGGTCAAGTACAAGACAATAGGACACATTTCCCTCTTTTAACAGCTATTTGCAAGGCCTCCCATACAGCCACTTTGCTTTTTTGTATTTCTTTTTCTTGGGGATGGTCTTGATTCCTGTCTCCTGTACAATGTCACAAACCTCCATCCATAGTTCATCTGGCACTCTGTCTATCAGATCTAGTCCCTTAAATCTATTTCTCACTTCCACTATATAGTCATAAGGGATTTGATTTAGGTCATACCTGAATTGTCTAGTTGTTTTCTCCACTTTCTTCAATTTCAGTCTGAATTTGGAAATAAGGAGTTCATGATCTGAGCCACAGTCAGCTCCCAGTCTTGTTTTTGCTGACTGTATAGAGCTTCTCTATCTTTGGATGCCAAGAATACAATCAATATGATTTCGGTGTCGACCATCTGATGATGTCCATGTGTAGAGGTGTAGAGTCTTCTCTTGTGTTGATGATAGTGTTTATGAGTCTTCAAATGTATAATTATGTTTTAAGTATATATATCTTTGTTATTAGTCTATCCAAATTCTGTTATTATCAGAACATGCTATTTAATGATATCAATTATTTAATTTTATAATCTTAAATGATCCAGTTTGCCTTTAAATTATAGAAATATCTTTTGCATGCTAAAAACTGTGTATTCTTTAGTTCATTTTTTCTTAATACACAGACACACTAAATAATACTGTTTAAACATGTTCACTAGAGAAATACTTATTTCTATATCTTACTATATCTTTCTATAGTACTGTCTATATCTTAAACCTTGGTATTTATGCTTGGGAAATGTGTATGAAGAAAATAGACAATATTCCCAGCTCCCAATGAGTTGAATTTTTATAATGACAGGAAAGAAATGATCAATATACTAACTAAATAATTAAATGTAAATTGGAGATGATAAATTGCATGAGAGAAAAAAATGAGGTAATAGCTATCATTAACATTACATAACATTTACAGTGCCATATGAACTGATTAACCGTGGCCTCACTGAAATGCAACTTTTGTACACAGACATCATAGATGGGAGGGAGGGATCCAAACAGGTACTCTTCCCTGTCAGAGGAAACAGTCAGTACAATTCCCCTCATTTAGGAATATCCCTAGTAGTTTTGAAAAATAGCAAATATGACCTTATGGCCTGAATGAGGTAATCAAACCTGAGAGAGAATTGTAGCAGATGAAGTCAGAGAAGAGACATAGAGCTAAATCATGGAGTAAAATTTGAGCTTTCACTCATATCAAATAATGAGTTATAACATATTCATCATTTTTTGCCTTCTGTTTTAGTGGGATTATCTGCTCTTAGAATAGACTTGGTGGAAAAAAGGCAATCATAAGGAAAGTGCAGAAAATCCAGGCAGAAATTATGGTAACTACAACTAGGGCCCTAGAAATGGAGATTGAGACAAGAAGCCAAGTTCTGAATATATTTTGAAAATAGATTTAATAGAATAGGCTAGTAAGTAGAACTGGGTATTAGAGATAAAGGAAGAGTTTTCTTTTTTTTCAATTTGGCCAACTGGAATAATGAAACTGTAATGAACTAAATATGGTTGATTGCAGATACAGAATGTTTTGGAAAATTCCAGTGACTCAGTATTTGGATATTATAAGTTCTGGATGAAATTCAACTTCTAAATGGAATTACTGAGTAGGAAAATTCTGGAATTTAGAAGAGTGCTATGGTCAAAAGATATACAACTGTGAGTTGAAAATACATACCTAGTATTTTATATCAAGAGACAAAATGAATGCACCAAAATAATGTTTATAAACAGAAGAGAGAAGAAAATCTCTTGATTCTGGGACACTCCAGTGATGGTCAAAAACACAAGGTCATTCAGCAAAGAAAATTGACGGGCTTGGTAAAATGTTTTAAAAACAAAGAAAGAGCCCACGTATTTATTAAAAAGCAAGTTTAAAAAAAAGTGTATCAGCCAAGAGTGTCAATGTTAAATGCTGCTTATAGATAAAAATTGAAGAGATCTAAACAAATATTCTGTTTTCTTTGTTTGGCAATCCATATGTGACATATGGTTACAGAAATATCTACTTTGTTGTTTCTTTAACCAATTTATAAGATTTTTACTTTGAAAATATTCAAACATTTATTAAAGTTGAAAAAAATTTACAATGAGCATATTTACAAATTTAGTTAGAACCATTTACTACATAAATGGCCATCTTTAAAATTTTGTATAAATGGAAACACACAATATTTGCTCTATGAAAAAAGTTTATCTCAGTCAGCATAAGGTTTTGAGAGTCATTCAGTTTGCTATGTGTTTTCCATGTAAGCACACCTCCCACCTCATATAGTTGGATAACAAAGTAATTTTCAATCTTGGCTATTAAAATAAAGCTTCTAAGAATATTTTCGTATGAATCTATTGTGAAATGTATTTTGCATTTTCTTGGATAACTACCTGAAAGTGGTATTGCTCATTCACAGAGTGAGTTTTATAAGAAATGATTAAAATGTTTCCTAAAGATGTAGGAACTTTCATACACTGAAAAATGATAACATTTCCAGATATTGGAAATTTACCAACATTTCGTAATGTTGATGAGTGTATAGTAGTATCCCACTGTAGTTTTACTTCACATTTCCTGCAAACTTGGAAAACTCAGCAGTGGCCACAGAACTGAAAAATGTCAGTTTTCATTCCAAACCCAAAAAAAGGTAATGCCAAAGAATGTCCAACTACCGCACAATTGCACTCATCTCACACACTAGTATAGTAATGCTCAAAATTCTCCAAGCCAGGCTTCAACAATACATGAACCGTGAACTTTGACATGTTCAAGCTGGTTGTAGAAAAGGCAGAGGAACCAGAGGTCAAATTGCCAACATCTGTTGGATCATCGAAAAAGCCAGAGTTCCAGAAAAACATCTATTTCTGCTTTATTGACTATGCCAAAGCCTTTGACTGTGTGGATCACAATAAACTGTGGAAAATTCTTCAATAGATGGGAATACCAGACCACCTGACCTGCCTCTTGGAAAATCTATATGCAGGTCAGGAAGCAACAGTTAGAACTGGACATGGAACAACAGACTGGTTCCAAATAGGAAAAGGAGTATGTCAAGGCTGTATATTGTCACCCTGCTTATTTAACTTATATGCAGAGTATATCATGAGAAATGCTGGACTGGAAGAAGCACAAGCTGCAATCAAGATTGCTGGGAGAAATATCAATAACCTCAGACATGTAGATGACACCACCCTTATGGCAGAAAATGAAGAGGAATTAAACAGCCTCTTGATGAAAGTGAAAGAGGAGAGTGAAAAAGTTGGCCTAAAGCTCAACATTCAGAAAATTAAGATCATGGCATCTGGTCCCATCACTTCATGGCAAATAGATGGGGAAACAGTGGAAACAGTGTCAGACATTATTTTTGGGGGCTCCCAAATCACTGCAGATGGTGATTGCAGCCATGAAATTAAAAGATGCTTACTCCTTGGAAGGAAAGTTATGACCAACCTAGATAGCATATTAAAAGCAGAGACATTGCTTTGCCAACAAAAGTCCATTTATTCAAGGCTATGGTTTTTCCAGTGGTCATGTATGCATGTGAGAGTTGGACTGTGAAGAAAGTTGAGCGCCAAAGAATTGATGCTTTTGAACTGTGGCGTTGGAGAAGACTCTTGAGAGTCCCCTGGAGCGCAAGGAGCTCCAACCAGTCCATTCTAAAGGAGATCAGTCCTGGGTGTTCATTGGAAGGACTTATGCTAAAGCTGAAACTCTAATATTTAGCCACATCATGCGAAGAGTTGACTCATTGGAAAAGACACTGATGTTGGGAGGGATTGAGAGCAGGAGGAGAAGTGGATGACAGAGGATGAGATGGCTGGATGGCATCACCACCTCAATGAACGTGAGTCTGAGTGAACTCTGGGAGTTGGTGATGGACAGGGAGGCATGGCGTGCTGTGATTCAGGGGGTCTCAAAGAGTCGGACAGGACTGAGATTGAACTGAACTGAACTGAGCGACTGAACTGACTGACTGAACTGAATTTTTTATAAAGGATGAATCATAGAGAAATAGATTTTGTGTCTGACATTATCTGCTTAGACATTTTTCTGTGAATATTAACATACTGTTTATTGTTGCAGAAATCAGTCATTTTTCCTTGTATAAAATTACAGTGTAAAATGTGTAATAATTTTCTACTGATAATGGCCACTTGGGGTACTTCTGTACTATGGGTCTCAAATTCTGTCCTGTTTTTCTAACTAGGGTCAGTAATTGTCCAAAGTAACTGTAGCAACTATACTCTCATTTCACTGCATATAAGCATAATTATTCTGCATTCTTTCTAAATCCTGATTATTTTAATTTTCTGTGTTATATATTATTTAATTTGTATATGTCATGACAGTTATTTTATATTTATCTTTTGTTATCAATTTTGGTACATTTACATATATATATATGTAGAGAGAGAGAGAGGACATTTTATATCTTATTTTGTAAAGTGCATTAAAAATATTTTCTATCAAAAAAAATAATGTTTGTCCATGATGAGATGAGGGCATTAAGTTGTTTTCACTTTCATTGGTTGAAGCTTATTAAATATTCTGGTTTCAATATTTTTGTGATATATGTATTACAAGTACAATTCCTCAGTCAATGTCTTGCCTTTTTCATAGTCTCATATGAACAAAATTTTAAAATGTTGAGCAATCAGATTTATCAATCTTACATGGTTAGTGTTTTTTATAGTGGAAAGCATCTTTTCTTCACTCAAGTAATTAAGATATATTTCTATTTTATATTTTAAATATTTTATTGTTGTATCTGTCTCACTTAGAGCTGCAATTATCTGTAATTTTTATACTGATATTAAGTAGAAATTATATTCACTGACATATTCCATAAGTATATTCAACGCACCTGGCACTATTTAATAAAAGCATCATTTTCCTACTGTTCCAAAGAACACATTTTTGGTAAACAAATGATCAAATACCTGAGTGTACATGTACATGCATGTATGTGTGTCCATTTGTTCCTACTCCTGGACTCACTAATATGTAGCATTGGTATATTAGTCATTCTCTCCTTGTGCCAACAGCAGACTGTCACTTAAAGAAGTAATGGTTGTGATGGAAGAAATGAGTGTTAAGAATGTCCTAGATATAATTGAGAAGTAACAACACTTGTCTGAGAATTTTTCTTGCTTCTTTATTATTTTTGGAACTGTGTTGATGTTTTATATCCACAACCCTTCCAACAAAAACAAAATCAACCAGTATGGTGGCCTAAAATTGAAATCAAGAGAAAGTAAAACAAATAGTATTTAAAGTGAATAAGAAAACTACTCTAAATAAGGAAAACAACAAAGATTAAACCAAAGTGACTTGAACACTTAAACAAAGTTGAAATTTGAAAAGGCCTATAAAGTCAATAAATATCTACTAGGCTAGATAAGAAAAAAAGAATGAACACACAAATTACTAACATCAGAAATGAAAGGAACATCTCTACAGGTCACATGGCTATTAAAAGGATAATAAAGGAATACTATGAACAACTTGATGTCCACAAATATGTTAACATGAAGGAAATGGACCAATTATTTGAAAGACACAGTTTGCCAAAACTCACACAAGAGTACATACATGATATGAATTAGCCAATATATTTTAAATAATGGGCATAATAAGTAATAATCTTCTGAAACAGATAACACAAGGCCCAAAGGGGCTTTTTGGTGAATTCTACCATTCACTTAAGGAAGAATTTATATCAATTCTCCCTAATCTCTTTCAAAGGATATAAGCAGACTCTGTTTATATTTAATTACTGATACTTATCTTATAAATCCTTGACTGGTTTTTGTAAGATATCTCAGAATTAGAAAAAAATATTCATTTTTAGTTCCAATGTACTAGCGAAGTTAATGTTTAAAAATCAATAAATTTAAATTTTAGCCAGTTGTGAAAATGATGTATAAATATTATAGATAGATTCATAAAAATGTACATAAGTGACATTATTTATAAATAATTCTTTCTCTAAATTTTAGTGTGTAATACAGACATCTCAGAAGTTTCATAAAGATATATATACTATTAGCCTGATTCAATCTACTTTACCACGGTATAATCAGGTGAGAACTCAGTATTTGCATTCTTAAGAACTTCACTGATAATTCTAAATAATACCAGAAACTGAGTTCCATTATGCAAGTAGATGGGTTTCTATGGTGGCTCAGTGGCAAAGAATTCACCTGCAGTGCCGGAGATGCATGTTTGATCACTGGTCCATGAATCAAGGCAAATTGGAAGTGGTCAAGGAAGAGATGGCAAGAGTGAATGTCGACATTCTAGGAATCAGCGAACTGAAATGGACTGGAATGGGTGAATTTAACTCAGATGACCATTGTATCTACTACATCAGGCAGGAATCCCTCAGAAAAAATGGAGTGGCCATCATGGTCAACAAAAGAGTCTGAAATGCAGTACTTGGATGCAATCTCAAAAATGACAGAATGATCTCTATTCATTTCCAAGGCAAACCATTCAATATCACAGTAATCCAAGTCTGTGCCCCAACCAGTAATGCTGAAGAAGCTGAAGTTGAGTGGTTCTATGAAGACCTACAAGACTTTTAGAACTAACACCCAAAAAAGATTTCCTTTTCATTATAGGCGACTGGAATGCAAAAGTAGGAAGTCAAGAAACACCTGAAGTAACAGGCAAATTTTGCCTAGGAATACAGAATGAAGGAGGTCAAAGACTAATACAGTTTTTCCAAGAAAATGCACTGGTTATAGCAAACACCCTCTTCCAACAACACAAGAGAAGACTCTATACATGGACATCACCAGATGGTCAACACTGAAATCAGATTGATTATATTCTTTGCAGCCAAAGATGGAGAAGCTCTATATAGTCAGCAAAAACAAGACCAGGAGCTGACTGTGGCTCAGACCATGAACTCCTTATTGCCAAATTCAGACTTAAATTGAAGAAAGTAGGTAAAACCACTAGAGCATTCAGGTATGACCTAAATCAAATCCCTTATGATTATACAGTGGAAGTGAGAAATAGATTTAAGGGCCTAGATCTGATACATAGAGTGCCTGATGAATTATGGAATAAGGTTTGTGACACTGTACAGGAGACAAGGATCAAGACCATCCCCATGGAAAAGAAATGCAAAAAACAAAATGGCTGTCTGGGGAGGTCTTACAAATAGCTGTGAAAAGAAGAGAAGAGAAAAGCAGAGGAGAAAAGAAAAGATATAAACATCTGAATGCAGAGATCCAAAGAATAGCAAGAAGAGATAAGAAACCCTTCTTCAGCGATCAATGCAAAGAAATAGAGAAAAACAACAGAATGGGAAAGACTAGGGATCTCTTCAAGAAAATCAGAGATACCAAAGGAAAATTTCATGCAAAGATGAGCTCAATAAAGAACAGAAATGGTATGGACTTAACAGAAGCAGAAGATATTAAGAAGAGATGGCAAGAATACACAGAAGAACTGTACAAAAAAGATCTTCATGACCCAGATAATCACAATGGTGTGATCACTGACCTAGAGCCAGACATCCTGGAACGTGAAGTCAAGTGGGCCTTAGGAAGCATCACTACGAACAAAGCTAGTGGAGGTGATGTAATTTCAGTGGAGCTACTCCAAATCCTGAAAGATGATGCAATGAAAGTGCTGCAGTCAATATGCCAGCAAATTTGGAAAACTCAGCAGTGGCCACAGGACTGGAAAAGGTCAGTTTTCATTCCAGTCCCAAAGAAAGGCAATGCCAAGAACACTCAAACTACCGCACAATTGCACTCATCTCACATGCTAGCAAAGTATTGTTCAAAATTCTCAAAGCCAGGCTTCAGCAATATGTGAACCATGAACTTCCTGATGTTCAAGCTGGTTTTAGAAAAGGCAGAGGAACCAGAGATCGAACTGCCAACATCCACTGGATCATGGAAAAAGCGAGAGAGTTCCAGAAAAACATCTATTTCTGCTTTATTGACTATGCCAAAGCCTTTGACTGTGTGGATCTCAATAAACTGTGGAAAATTCTGAAAGAGATGGGAATACAAGACCACCTGATCTGCCTCTTGAGAAATTTGTATGCAGGTCAGGAAGCAACAGTTAGAACTGGACATGGAACAACAGACTGATTCCAAATAGGAGAAGGAGTACGTCACCTTGTTTATTTAACTTATATGCAGAGTACATCATGTATATTGTCACCCTGTTTATTTAAATTATATGCAGAGTACATCATGAAAAACACTGAACTGGAAGAAACACAAGCTGGAATAAAGATTGCCAGAAGAAATATCAATAACCTCAGATATACAGATGACACCACCCTTATGGCAGAAAGTGAAGAGGAGCTAAAAAGCCTTTTGATGAAAGTGAAAGAGGAGAGTGAAAAAGTTGGCTTAAAGCTCAACATTGAGAAAATGAAGATCACGGCATCCAGTCCCATCACTTCATGGGAAATAGATGGGGAACCAGTGGAAACAGTGTCAGACTTTCTTTTTTGGGGCTCCAAAATCACTGCAGATGGTGACTGCAGCCATGAAATTAAAAGACGCTTACTCCTTGGAGGGAAAGTTATGACCAATCTAGATCGCATATTCAAAACCAGAGACATTACTTTGCCAACAAAGGTCTGTCTAGTCAAGGCTATGGTTTTTCCTGTGGTCTTGTGTGGATTTGAGAGTTGGACTGTGAAGAAGGCTGAGCACCGAGAATTAATGCTTTTGAACTGTGGTGTTGGAGAAGACTCTTGAGAGTCCCTTGGACTGCCAGGACATCCAACCAGTCCATTCTGAAGGAGATCAGCCCTGGGATTTCTTTGGAAGAAATGATGCTAAAGCTGAAACTCCAGTACTTTGGCCACCTCATGCAAAGAGTTGACTCATTGGAAAAACTCTGATGCTGGGAGGGATTGGGGGCAGGAGGAGAAGGGGACGACAGAGGATGAGGTGACTGGATGGCATCACTGACTCGATGCACGTGAGTCTGGGTGAACTCCGGGAGTTGGTGATGGACAGGGAGGCCTGGCGTGCTTCGATTCATGGGGTCGCAAAGAGTCAGACACAACTGAGCAACTGATCTGATCTGATCTGGGGAAATGCTCCTAGAGAAGGGCCTGGTAACCCATTACAGAATTCTTGGCTGGAGAATTCCATGGACAGAGGAGCTAGGCAGGCTACACTCTAGGGTTTCCAAAGAGTTGGACGTCACTGAAGCAACTGAGCATATACAAGTAGATTATTTGTTTTTGCATTATTAGAAATTTATTGGATACAAATATTCAAGGATATATTCAGGATTTCCAAATCTTGCATTGTATATCTTTAGTTTCATAACTTATTTTGCCTCACCACTAAGGAGTTATTTCCCAATCTAGTACAATGTCTGTCTGAGTTATCAAAATGAGTTTTAACATTATTTTTAATATTACCAATCAATATTTGTTGAGATCATAAATGCATCAGGCAAATATTGACACCACTTCATGGTGGCATTATGTAAACTTTAAACCTCAAAAGCATGACTTTTGTCTATTTATCCATACATCTACCTATCATTTATCATCTGCTTATCTATCTTGCCTTTAATCATATGAATTTGGTGAAAAACTAGCTTTAGTAAGAAAACAAAGTGTACAATACAGATATAGGTAGGGATTACCCTAACCTGATCTCCAAGATTAAACTATAATAAAAGAATTACTTTAAATTATATATCTGGGTAATAAATAATGCTCAAAATTCTCCAAGCCAGGCTTTAGCAATATGTGAATGTGAACTTCCAGATGTTCAAGCTGGTTTTAGAAAAGGCAGCAGAATCAGAGATCAAATTACCAACAACTGCTGGATCATCAAAAGAGCAAGAGAGTTCCAGAAATACATCAACTTCTGCTTTATTGACTATGCCAAAGCCTTTGACTGTGTGGATCGCAATAAACTGTGGAAAATTCTGAAAGAGATGGGAATACCAGACCACCTGACCTGCCTCTTGAGAAACCTATATGCAGGTCAGGAAGCAACAGTTAGAACTGGACATGGAACAACAGACTGGTTCCAAATAGGAAAAGGAGTAGGTCAAGGCTGTATATTGTCACTCTGCTTATTTAACTTATACACCGAGTACATCATGAGAAACGATGGGCTGGAAGAAGCATAAGCTGGAATCAAGATTGCTGGAAGAAATACTAATAACCTCAGATATGCAGATGACACCATTCTTATGGCAGAAAGTGAAGAGGAACTAAAGAGCCTCTTGATGAAAGTGAAAGAGGAGAGTGAAAAAGTTGGCTTAAAGTTCAACATTCAGAAAAGTAAGATCACGGCATCTGATCTCATCATATCATGGGAAATAGATGGGGAACCAGTGGAAACAGTTTCAGACTTTATTTTTTTGGGCTCCAAAATCACTGCAGACGGTGACTGCAGCCATGAAGTTGAAAGATGCTTACTCCTTGGAAGGAAAGTTAAGACAAATTTAAATAGCATATTGAAAAGCAGAAATATTATTTTGCTAACACAGGTCCAGCTAGTCAAGGCTATGGTTTTTCCAGTGGTCATGTATGGATGTGAGAGTTTGACTATGAAGAAGGCTGAGCATCGAAGAATTGATGCTTTTGAACTGTGGTGTTGGAGAAGACTCTTGAGAGTCCCTTGGAATGCCAGGAGTTCCAACCAGTCCATTCTGAAGGAGATCAGTCCTGGGTGTTCATTGGAAGGGCTGATGCTAAAGCTGAAACTCCAGTACTCTGGCCACCATATGCGAAGAGTTGACTCATTGGAAAAAAACTCTGATGCTGGGAGGGATTGGGGGCAGGAGGAAAAGGGGACGCCAGAAAATATGATGGCTGGATGGCATCACTGACTCGATGGACGTGAGTTTGTGTGAACTCTGGTAGTTGGTGATGGACAGGGAAGCCTGGCGTGCTGCAATTCATGGGGTCGGAAAGAGTCAGACACAACTAAACGACTGAACTGAACTGATGTATATGTGTGTGTTTATAAAGCCTGTCTTACACCCAAGAATTACTGGAATTTATCATTTGATAACATGTCATTTAAATACACACACCCAGTCTAATATGAATTGTCTTCTTATATGGCAGGTTATCTGAATAAGCTTTTGAGTATATTTTAATTTATTTTGGTATCATCTCCCCATATGTGTTAAATGATAAAAATATATGCATTTAAGTGAAGAATCTAATATATTAAATCTGTAATTCAGATTGGCTTTAAATTACAATGCGATTGTGTTACATTTCAGTGGAATATTTTTACTACTATATTTTTTTACTAAATTAAGGACTGTTTTATTATTTATAATCTAACAGCCATGTTATAAATGAAATACATACTATGAATCACTGTAATAGTAATATTCCTATAGACCCTGAATCAAAACTAATTCATATACATTAAAATACACAGATTTTATGTGAAAAGAATACCAGCATTAGTGAAAGTAAATCTTAAAATATACCATTGATTCCTTTTTCAATAATTAAATTTAAAAAGTGAAAGTTTACATTTTGTTATTTATATGTATAAATGCAATTCCTGTTCATCATTCTTTGTTACTACATAAATTTAACACTTTTCTTTTTAATTATTATTATTTTTTAGTTATTCACATTGAATTTATGTTTTTTAAAATTATATTTCAGTTATTTGTTTATGATATAGCTTAATTAGACTATATGTTTCCTGGAATTTGAGAAAATTTTTATTTTTGCTTAGTGACATACAAATCACCCAGCAATTTAAAAAGAACATAGCAAACAAACATACAGCTACATAATAAACTGATAATCAAAGGAAAAAGGATATTCTACCATTAGATTTTATTGACTTACCTAGAAACCCCATGCTTCCCTTGTGGCTCAGCTGGTAAAGAATCCACCTGCAATGTGAGAGACCTAGGTTCAATCCCTGGGTTGGGAAGATCCTGTGGAGAAGGGAAAGGCTACCTACTCCAGTATTCTGGCCTAGACAATTCCATGGATTCTATAGTTTATGGGGTTGCAAAGAGTTGGGCAGAACTGCGTGACTTTCACTTTCACTTTTCAGAAACCTCATAGAGTAAAAGGAAATGGTGTATAATTCAAACATTTAATTGTATTATGAAATACTACAACACTTAAGGTAGATGAAGAAAAAAGTTATTAACTGTTAGATATGTGCTTGCTCACAATGTAGACCTAAATAAAATAGCAAAAAGTTGGATGTGAGTTTCTGTACTAGTTTCATAGGGCCACCATAGCGAAGTAGCTCAGATAACATGTCTTAGCTAACAAAAATGTATTACCTTAGCTGGAGGCCAGAAGTCTAAACATTGAGGTGGTAGCTAGGTTGAGTTTCTCTGAAGGTAACGAGGGAAGAATTTGTTTCAAGCCTCTTTCCTTGTAGACAGCTGTCTTTACTTTTGTTTCTTTACATCATGATCTTGCTAAGAATGTCTCTAGTTCAATTTTCCTCTTTTTAAAAGGACATCAGTCATATTGAATTAGATTATAACCTAATTTTAACAAGATTACATTTGTAAAGACCCTACATCCAAATAAAGACAAATTTCTGAGGTTCTGGGGGTTAGGACTTCAATACATGAGTTTTGGAGAGACAATTCTATCCATAATTGTTTCCTATGTTATATTTGAATTCAATAATGAACTTCCACTATCTTGGTCATTGGTGTGTTCCATATGGTGGATAGACTTCCTCATTCACTCCCTCCTTTCTCCTGTGTGCCCTTCACTGCAAAGCCTGGAAAGCTTTAAACATCTCTTGTAGGCTGGACTCCTCTTGTCGTTGTTTATTCGCTAAGCTGTGTTCTAAACTTTTGTGACCCTGTGAATTATAGCCCAGCCAGTCTACTCTGTCCATTGAATTTCCCAGGCAAGAATAGTGAAGCAGGTTGTTATTTTGTTCTACAGAGGATCTTCTTGACCCAGAGGTTGAACTTGTGTCTCCTGCATTGGCAGGTAGATTTTTTACCAACTGAGCCACAAGGAAAGAGTGGAGTGCTATTACTAATAGCTCCAGAAAGAATGAAGTGGCTGGGCTAAAGCAAAAATGACCCTCAGATGCTTTCCAATTGTAGTGCTGGAGAAGACTCTTGAGAGTCCTTTGGAAAGAGAGCTATGACAAGTCTTGACAGTATATTAAAAAGCAGAGACATCAATTTGCTGACAAGGTCCACATAATCAAAGCTATGGTTTTTCCAACATTCACGTATGGAGCTGAGAGTTGTACCTAAAGAAGGTTGAGCAGTGAAGAACTGATGCTTTCAAATTGTGCTGCTAGAGAAGACTCTTGGGCATTCCTTGCATAGCAAGGAGATCATACCAGTCAATTGTAAAGGAAATCAACCCCACATATTCCTTGAAAGGACTGATGCTGGAGCTAAGCTCCAATACTTTGGCCACCTGGTGTGAAGAGCAGACCCATTGGAAAAGACACTGATAATAAGCAGGATTGAAAGCAAATGGAGAGGGGAGCAGTGGAGGATGAGATGGTTAGATAGCATCGTTGATTCAATGGATGTGAATTTGAGCACACTCTGGGAAATAGTTGAGGACAGAGGAGCCTGGCATGCTGCAAACCATGGGGTCGCAAAGAGTCGGATACAATTTTGCGACTGAACAACAAGTATATGTAGTTTCTCCCTCGGAAATTAATTGAGTTATGTGCTAACTATAATTCTCTTCCTTGAGTTTCCATTTATTTGGCTTTTTTTTTTTTTTTAATCATTTTAAAGAATGCTGCTGCTACTGCTGCTGCTAAGTCACTTCAGTCGTGTCTGACTCTGTGCGACCCCAGAGACAGCAGCCCACCAGGCTCCCCTGTCCCTGGGATTCTCCAGGCAAGAACACTGGAGTGGGTTGCCATTTCCTTCTCCAATGCATGAAAGTGAAAAGTGAAAGTGAAGTCGCTCAGTCGTGTCCAACTCCTAGTGACCCCATGGACTGCAGCCTACCAGGCTCCTCTGTCCATGGGATTTTCCAGGCAAGAGTACTGGAGTGCGGTGCCATTGCTTTCTCCGTAAAGAATGCCAAGATATAGTAAATTATTATTTCCCAGAAGAATATGTGGTTAGAAAATTAGTTCCATGGGCTCCTCTGGGGAAACTGTTTCATGTTCATTAGATTTTAGAAGTATGAAAGAATCACAATGCACATTAAATACTGCTGCTAAATCAAGTAAAAATAAGTAAATGCATTTCAGTTTGTTTCATACAGTACTTTCTAAATCTATAGGAACAAAAACAATCCATGATGCCATACATGAAACATTCAATACAACTAATGAAACATGAGACATATTTTGGGAAATGTATTAGGCTATCTTTCCCTTGCTAATGTGACCACTTCATCTATTTCTTGCAGTTGTTCAGACTATACAGAAAGACCCTTTGTTCTAAATGGCTATTACATGATGTTATTAAGAAAGCAGGCTATATTCCACTATAACTCAAGATAGTAACATTTTTCATTTTGGTGAAAACAATGTGTTTACTTTTATTATGTATATGTAAGATTTTCAAAGTTGCCTTTTTTTGTTTCGATGATGTAAAAACAAAATTAAAAAATATGTTTTGAATGGGTTATTTAGCTTATCACTAAGTGAATATTAATTTCATATATTTTCCTCTTACAAATATCCTTCAAAGCCATATTTGCTATTTATACATTAAATTAACTAAATATATTTAAAATAAAAAAGCAACATAGATCCAGTTTATATATACAAATATACAATCAAGGTAAAGTATAATTAAAATTAAATCTTATCTAAACAAAAATTTTACCTAGTGGGGAATTAATTCTTATAAGATTTAATAACTTTCTTAGAAAAGCACACTTTAAAAAGCATAATGTAGGTAGGAATGTTAATGAAAATGGTCTCATTTTAGTATTGTAAGCCAGAAGAAAATTGCATTTTATTTTTAGACTTTGGAACATACTGATCTCCCTAAGTCTATTAGAGGGAAGGACTGTAGTAAGGGGTGGGTGGGAAGAAGGTCAGGATGAACAGCAGATGAGGCTGTCATTGCTATGTTGCATCAATGGAGAAAATGCCACCGGACATTATTCAGCTAATCAGGGATAAAATAAACGTCCTCATTCTGTCAGAAAATATGTACAAAAATGACCTTTTATAAGGAACAGTAGGATACAACAGCTTAGCCATTATTTATGTATAGATAAGAAGCTTTTTTTTAAAATTGTGTTCTGTCTTTTCAGTGATACATCCTTACAGCTTTTTCTTATCATTTAGTATTCATTCCTGAAACATTTTAAATGAAATATTAACACATTACAAAAGCATGTTTTTTATTGTAGCACTTTTCACTAGTCAATTGTAATAATAGGTTTTAAGGCAAAAAAAAAAAAAAAAAAAAAAGAAAGTCATACAAAACTCACTCTTTTGGTGAGTTTTTAAAGCAAACATATGTATATACTATTGCAATCTTAATGACAAGTTTCCAAACTTGGCATCAATTTAAATGATGTCAAGGGAGAACACGTGAATTCAACACGTTCCACCTTATGATAAAATCATAATTTTGCACAATTGACTTATAATATTAACAAAATAATGTTCCCATTGTTTAAATCAAATTATACAGTACACTTTCTCTGTAACATAGGTCAAAAAGTTTCATCCTATTATTTAATAAGAGTTTTAAACTTAAAATCTAAGTAAGTAGTTTTAGAAGAGATTTCTTAAATTTTTCTGTTACTCTTTAATTTTGAAAAAGTTAAAATCTGAAATAGATGTCACTCATTGACTATGAATTCCATTACTGAATATTGTTGTATTTATTCTTGTACATATTAAAATATTTTATTTAAAATTCATAACAAAATAGTGTAAGTGGTTATCAGGATTTGGTAAAGAAATATTTTATCTTTATCTGCACTAAATTTTCTTTCAAGTAACACAAAGATGTAACACAAAGATAAAGTTTTCCTTTGTTCCCCTGGATCTTAGGAAGGTAAAAAGTACATGAGAAATTTTAATTGTAATAGCTTTAGCCCAAGGCCTTGGAGAAAACTGATATTCAAAAGTAGGGTTCTTTCTTCCCAAAGAACAAGAAAGCAGACCCTCAGTCAAGGGTGGGGTTACTATGTTGCAAACTGTGCCTGCTCTTTTGTGACCAATCTCTGCCTGCTCTGATTTTTTGTGATTAAATCATATGTCACCTGATAACCAGAGAGAAAGTGAAAATTATTCAGTCGTACCCAACTCTTTGCAACCCCATGGACTATACAGTCCATGGAATTCTCCAGGCCAGAATACTGGAGTGGGTAGCCATTCCCTTCTCAGGGGATATTCCCAACTCAGGGATTGAACCCAGGTCTCCTGCATTGCAGGCAGATTCTTTACCAGCTGAGCCACCAGGGAAGCCCAAGAATACTGGAGTGGGTAGCCTATCCCTTCTCCAGCAGATCTTCCAGACCCAGGAATTAAACTGGGGTCTCCTGCATTGCAGGAGGATTCATTAGCAGCTGAGCTACCAGGGAAGCCCCCTGATAATCCAGGAAGTATTCAAACGATGGAAGCACAGTAGAGCTAAGTTTTGCTTTAAGAGAAGACATTAATTTTACATTATACTTATGTTTATGCATAATCTTTTTGAAAAGATTTCAAAGATCATGGCAGCAATTGTATTAAGGCTTTGATGATAGTGAAGAGGCACTAGAGACTGACAACACTGCTAACCTTTCATTGTTCTCCCTTAGCTATTTGTGACTCTACACATGGACATCACGAGATGGTCAACAACAAAATCAGATTGATTATATTTTTTGCAGCCAAAGATGGAGAAGCTCTATACAGTCAGCAAAAACAAGACCAGGAGTTGACTGTGGCTCAGATCATGAACTCCTTAAATTGAAGAAAGTAGGGAAAACCACTAGACCATACAGGTATGATCTAAATCAAATCCCTTATGATTATACAGTGGAAGTGAGAAATAGATTTAAGGGCCTAGATCTGATAGATAGAGTGCCTGATAAACTATGGAATGAGGTTTGTGACATTGTACAGGAGACAGGGATCAAGACCATTCCCATGGAAAAGAAATTCCAAAAAGGAAAATGGCTGTCTAGGGAGGCCTTACAAATAGCTGTGAAAAGAAGAGAAGTGAAAAGCAAAGGAGAAAAGGAAAGATATAAGCATCTGAATGCAGAGTTCCAAAGAATAGCAAGAAGAGATAAGAAAGCCTTCTTCAGCGATCAATGCAAAGAAATAGAGGACAACAACAGAATGGGAAAGACTAGAGATCTCTTAAAGAAAATTAGAGATACCAAGGGAATATTTCATGCAAAGATGGGCACAATAAAGGACAGAAATGGTATGGACTTAACAGAAGCAGAAGATATTAAGAAGAGATGGCAAGAATACACAGAAGAACTGTACAAAAAAGATCTTCATGACCCAGGTAATCATGATGGTGTGATCACTGACCTAGAGCCAGACATCCTGGAATGTGAAGTCAAGTGGGCCTTAGAAAGCATCACTACGAACAAAGCTAGTGGAGGTGATAGAATTCCAGTTGAGCTATTTCAAATCCTGAAAGATGATGCTATGAAAGTGCTGTACTCAATCTGCCAGCAAATTTGGAAAATTCAGCAGTGGCCACAGGACTGGAAAAGGTCAGTTTTCATTCCAATCCCAAAGAAAGGCAATGCCAAAGAATGCTCAAACTACCACACAATTACATTCATCTCACATGCTAGTAAAGTAATGCTCAAAATTCTCCAAGCCAGGCTTCAGCAATATGTGAACCATGAACTTCCTGATGTTCAAGCTGGTTTTAGAAAGGCAGAGGAACCAGAGATCAAATTGCCAACATCCGCTGGATCATGGAAAAAGCAAGAAAGTTCCAGAAAAACATCTATTTCTGCTTTATTGACTATGCCAAAGCCTTTGACTGTGTGGATCTCAATAAACTGTGGAAAATTCTGAAAGAGATGGGAATACAAGACCACCTGATCTACCTCTTGAGAAATTTCTATGCAGGTCAGGAAGCAACAGTTAGAACTGGACATGGAACAACAGACTGGTTCCAAATAGGAAAAGGAGTACGTCAAGGCTGTATATTGTCACCCTGTTTATTTAACTTATATGCGGAGTACATCATGAGAAACGCTGGACTGGAAGAAGCACAAGCTGGAATCAAGATTGCCGGGAGAATATCAATAACCTCAGACATGCAGATGACTCCACACTTATGGCAGAAAGTGAAGAGGAACTCAAAAAGCCTCTTGATGAAAGTGAAAGTGGAGAGTGAAAAAGTTGGCTTAAAGCTCAACATTCAGAAAACGAAGATCATGGCATCCAGTCCCATCACTTCATGGGAAATAGATGGGGAAACAGTGGGAACGGTGTCAGACTTTCTTTTTGGGGGCTCCAAAATCGCTGCAGATGGTGATTGCAGCCATGAAATTAAAAGACGCTTACTCCTTGGAAGGAAAGTTATGACCAACCTAGATAGCATATTCAAAAGCAGAGACATTACTTTGCCAACAAAGGTTCATCTAATCAAGTCTATGACTTTTCCTGTGGTCATGTATGGTTGTGAGAGTTGGATTGTGAAGAAGGCTGAGCACTGAAGAATTGATGCTTTTGAACTGTGGTGTTGTAGAAGACTCTTGAGAGTCCCTTGGACTCCAAGGAGATCCAACCAGTCCATTCTGAAGGAGATCAGCCCTGGGATTTCTTTGGAAGGAATGATGCTAAAGCTGAAACTCCAGTACTTTGGCCTCCTCATGAGAAGAGTTGACTCATTGGAAAAGACTCTGATGCTGGGAGGGATTAGAGTCAGGAGGAGAAGGGGAAGACAGAGGATGAGATGGCTGGATGGCATCACTGACTCAATGGACGTGAGTCTGGGTGAACTCTGGGAGTTGGTGATGGACAGGGAGGCCTGGCGTGCTGTGATTCACGGGGTAGCAAGGAGTAGGACATGACTGAGCGACTGAACTGAACTGAACCTTAACTTACTTGCAGCATTATACTTGATGCCATGTATGGTCTTCCTGATGTTCAGAGGATGGTTGCTAGAATACACCCAGAATACACTCTTTTATTCAGTTTTTTCTCATTTAGTATCAAAATAATAGATTAGAGCACAATTAAATGGGAGGGACATTTTTATTTTCTAATGAAGAAGTTGAATAAAATTTTACCTGTGTAATATAAAAGTAAAAGAGTCACAATTATAATATTAGAAACGCAGAGCCCTGTGACTGGACATCACGTTCCTATTTTGTTAACTATTTTATCCTCATTATCTGTTAGAATAGTGTATGAAAGTGAATATCAATAAAATATGTTGACTGAAATTGTTGCTGAAAGAAATTTCACATGCAATGCAAGAAACAAACCTAAAATTGGTTGGGAAAATGTTAATAAGGAAAATAATCATGTATGTGCCCAGTATGGCCTTCATTTCTTTTTCTTAAATTCTACTAGTCTTTTTTATTTTAATGTTGTTTACCAGGTTGTGATATTAGCTATATAACATGTGAATCACTTGTTAAATTTTAAATGATTATTTTTAAATATGCTAATCCATGTCTTGTGCATAGTGTTTCACACAATATTAATGTTAATATATTTGTGTTCCTTTAATAATGTTTTTTGACTTTGGGTAACACCTGTTGATTTTAACTTTTTGTTTTTAATTGAAAATCTTCTTGACATTATTTCAAAGACCAAAATATACAATGGATTCTAATTTTGACAATCTATTTACATTTTTTTTCAAATATAGCATTGGAGTTTTATTTTATTTACTTATTTTGCAATTATAAACCCAGCAAAGTCAGAAACCTGTATACAAGTTAGGAATCACTTAAAATTCAAGAAAAGAAAGCCAGAATTCAAGATGTATGATTTATTTGACATTAATTATATAATATAATCCTATCAACTCCATATAAAAAGTTTCATTTTATTAGCATTTATGAACAAGAAAAGTGATAATATATATTTTTCCTATAATTTACACCTAAATTCATCATCTGAATGTCAATAATTAAGTTAAAATCCCTTGAAAATCTGCAGAAAATGATGTTTATACTTCCATAATATTGGAGTCTCCAACTTTTTCTTGCATAATTTTCTAACTAATTTTCTAACTTTATAATATAATGCTCTCTATTTATCTTCTCTTTGATACCTGTTTGTAACAGCAGTACTAAAATTCTTTATTACTGGGTTGGCAAAAATGATCATTAGAGCTTTTCCATAAGATGTTACAGAAAAACCCAAAAGAACATTTTGAAAAGCACTATACCTGTATTTAACAGTTTATTATGCAGAAAGCTGCATATTTTGGTGTTTTAATCAATATTGTACTGAAAATGTATAATTCAGGTTACTATCACATTTTTTAATTATTATTAATTGTCTTTTACTAGCCAGCTTCCAAACTTCCAGTTTCTTCATCTTCCAAACTATGTAACACATAAGATACACATAAGAACCATATTGAAATAAGTATTTAGTATTTCACTTTGGGAGTTTCCTCAGTGGCTCAGTGGTAAAGAATCTACCTGCACTGCAGGAGACACAGAAGGTGTGTGTTTGATCCATGAGTGAGGAAGATCCCCTGGAGAAGCAAATGGTAACCCACTCCAGTATGCTTGTCTGGAAAATCCCATGGACACAGAAGCCTTGTGGGCTATAGTCTAGAGGTCTCAAAGAGTCAGACAAAACTGAGCAAAACTGAGCAGGGGCATGTACTTTGGAAGAGACAGACCAGAAGTTACGCTCTGGCTTCTAGCCTTTTGACTTTGTGTAAATTACATAAACTCTCTAGACCTAAGATCTTTAGTCTGTACCATGAACTAGCTAGACTGTTTCACAGGAGCTTTATTAAATATTAAATAAGATAATATATGTAAAATACTTCATAAAATGTTTGACATTAATAATTCATTTAGTAACATTATTGGTGTCAGAAGGACAGAAGTTTCTTTGACACTCAAATATTAAAACTAAAATTAAATTCTAAGGGCTTCTATTAGTTTAATGAAACATATATTTGGATTTTAAAAGTAATAATTTTGTTCAACCACCTGTACTCCAGAATAATTAAACCATGTGTCATTTTTTGAGATCTCAAGTGTTGGCATTTTAATGCATCCAGCATCTAACATGATTGAAAGCTTATCTTCAGAAAATTGAAAATAAAATATTTTGTTTTAAACCAGTATTTATGCCAATCAGAAGTATATTAATTAGTTTTTCATCTGTTTTGAAATATTTTACCTATGAATGAGTGAAAACTGCTCAGTCATGCCTGACTCTTTGTGACCCCATGGACGATACAGTCCATAGAATTCTCCAGGCCAGAATACTGGAGTGGGTAGACATTCCTTTCTCCAGGTGATTTTCCCAACCCAAGGATCGAACCCAAGTCTCCCGCACTGCAGGCAGGTTCTTTACCAACTGAGCTACTAGGGTGACACTTTTATACTTACTCAGAATATCTATATTAAGTAACAAATCACTAGATAGAAATTTTTTCTTTCATATACATATTCATATTACTGAATGAGATTTTCTGATTCAGGAGATATATTCAGAGAATAGTAAAGAACCACATGGATTAAATCTACTCAGCTCAATCAATGGAGGAATACTGGCCTAATTTCATTACATTCAAAATCAAACCATTTTATATAAAATCAAACCATTTATATATACTACCTACTATGTTAAATTTCATAAGAGATGACACTACCTGAGTATGTTTTATCTCTTATATTATGGGCAGTTATTTAAAAACAAGGATACTTTCTTATTTGTTTTTTCACATTTTATATTGCCTCCTAGATTGAAGTCTTTAAAAACGATTTGTTTATTAATGAGCAAATAGGAAAAATATATTTTAAATGGTTCAGATTAAAAACATAATGAGAAAAAGTCTTATTTAATATAACAATTCATGGATAAGCTATTGGGACATTAAATGTAACAATTTTTTTGGCAACATAAATGAGAAAACCTCCCAAGATACACAAAGTAGACTTGAACAACATTTTCAAAGTACTACACCTTTTGACAGAAGGGGGTTAGTTATTATAGAAAACAAGTGAATTGTCTCCCAAAACAATGCATATACTTATAAATTATTATCTGCTGTCTCTGGAAAAAGATTCCTACATCCCACACATTGCCTTGTGACTTTCAGTGCTTCACTGAGAGAGGAGTATACTTCTGTACTCTATTAAGGTAGATGTAGACATCTTTGGTTACAAGCTTTAGCCAAAAAAACTAAAAAGGTTAAAATTGAGCTGTGATACTTTACAAAAGAAATTTTAAGAACCTTCCCTTGTTTTACCATGCACTTAAAAGAAAAAAAAAAAAAAAAAGCAATAAAGACATATTGTACAGCATAGGGAAACAAAGATATCATTTTGTAATAAATTTAAGTGGAAATAATATAAAAAAATATTGATTCACTATGTTGTAAATCTGCAAATAATATTGTAAATTAACTGTATTTCAATTTTTAAAAAGTTATAATAAAGCTACTCAATACTGCTATAATGCACCCCATTGAAAGAATGTTTAAATTTTAATATGATCATGGGGGAATGTTTTTGCTATGATAATACATAAATAAATTCAGAATAGTCAATTTTATGAACACAGCTATGTAAAAACAAGAAACAAAAATATTTTCATAGAGAAAAGACAGGAAAACAAAAAACAAAACCTGCAGCAAATGTGAACACTATTTATCTTTGGGTTGTGTGGTGATTAGTGATTTTTCTTCTATTGATACCTATATTTTCTGTTTTGTTAGTTACTATTTATGTTATAGTAATAGTTTATATTTGGCCTCAAATTTTTTTTTTCTTTTTAAATTATTTATTTCTTTTTAT
The DNA here is from genome assembly GCF_027580195.1 of Bos mutus. NCBI lineage: Eukaryota > Metazoa > Chordata > Mammalia > Artiodactyla > Bovidae > Bos > Bos mutus. The sequence continues at coordinate 79,710,532 of NC_091622.1, read as the reverse complement.
TAAGTTAGTGCCCAGTGTCTAAAAGCAGCAATTCCTTACCCCCACCACCAACACTCATTACCCTGTCAGTCCCACTGTGCCTCTCAGTCCCTTTGAACTGTCACACTGTCTTTTCTAAACAATATTTTAATATGCTAATAGCATATTTAATAATGGTTATATTTATGTCTTTGTTTATCCAGTTTAGACTATATCTCTTCATTTCCTTTCCTAGTATTTGAAGACTTAAGTTTTTAAAGTCACTTAAACATATATATGAATGCTTTGGCATGGTGAAAAAGCAGAAGTAGAAGTTTTTCTCAAATTCTTGCTTTTTCTATGATCCGGTGGATGTTGGCAATTTGATCTCTGGTTCTTCTGCCTTTTCTAAAACCAGCTTGAACATCTGGAAGTTCATGGTTCATGTACTTCTGAGACTGGTTTGGAGAATTTTGAACATTACTTTGCTATCATGTGAGGTGAGTGCAATTGTGCAGTAGTTTGAACATTCTTTGGCATTGCCTTTCTTTAGGATTGGAATGAAAACTGATCTTTTCCAGTCTTGTGGCCACTGCTGAGTTTTCCAAATTTGCTGACAGAATTGAGTGCAGTACTTTCACAGCATCAACTTATAGGATTTGAAATAGTTCAGCTGGAATTCCATCACCTCCAGTAGTTTTGTTTGTAGTGATGCTTCCCAAGGCCCACTTGACTTTCCATTCCAGGATATCTGGCTCTAGGTGAGTGATCACACCATCATGATTATCAGGTTATGAAGATCTTTTTTGTATAGTTCTTCTGTGTATTCTTGCCACCTCTTCTAAATATCTTCTGCTTCTGTTAGGTACATACCATTTCTGTCCTTTATCGAGTCCACCTTTGCATGAAATGTTCCTTCAGTATCTCTAATTTTCTTGAAGAAACCTCTTGACTTTCCCATTCTATTGTTTTCCTCTATTTCTTTGCATTGATCGCTGAGTAGGCTTTCTTTCTTCTTTTTTTTTTTTAAATTCAAATTTATTTATTTTAATTGGAGGCTAATTATTTTACAATATTGTATTGGTTCTGCCACACATCAACATGAATCCACCACAGGCATATACGTGTTCCCCATCCTGCTTCCCTCCCCGTACCATACCTCCATGTCATCCCAGTGCACCAGCCACAAGGATCCTGTATCGAACCTGGACTGGTGACTCATTTCTTATATGATATTATACATGTTTCCATGACATACCCCCAAATCATCCCACCCTCTCCTTCTCCCACAGAGTCCAAAAGACTGTTCTCTACATCTGTGTCTCTTTTGCTGTCTCGCATACAGGGTTATCGTTATCATCTTTCTAAATTCCATATATATGTGTTAGTATACTGCATTGGTGTTTTTCTTTCTGGGTTACTTCACTCTGTATAATAGGCTCCAGTTTCATTCACCTCATTAGAACTGATCTCTCCTTGCTATTCTTTGGAACTCTGCATTCAAATGGGTATATCTTTTTTTTTTTTTCTGCTTTACCTTTTGTTTCTCTTCTATTCACACCTATTTGTAAGGCCTCCTGAGACAACCATTTTGCCTTCCCCCACCCTCTTGGGGATGGTTTTTATCCCTGCCTCTTATACAATGTCATGAACCTCTGTTCATAGTTCTTTAGGAACTCTGGCTAACAGATCTAATGCCTTGAATCAATTTGTGACTCCTACTGTATAACCTCAAGGGATTTGATTTAGGTCATACCTGAATGGTCTTGTGGTTTTCCCTACTTTTTTCAATTTAAGTCTGAATTTGGAAATAAGGAGTTCATGATCTGAGCTACAGTCAGCTCCCAGTCTTTTTTTGCTGACAGTATAGAACTTCTTCATCTTTGGATGCAAAGAATATAATCAATCTGATTTCTGTATTGACCATCTAATGATGTCCATGTGTAGAGTCTTCTCTTGTGCTGTTGGGAGAGAGTGTTAGTTATAACCACTGTGTTCTCTTGGCAAAACTCTATTAGCCTTTGCCCTGCTTCATTCTGTATCCCAAGGCCAATTTTCCTGTTACTCCAGGTGTTACTTGACTTCCAATTTGGCATTCTGGTCCCCTGTAGTGAAAAGGACATCTTTTTGGGGTGCTAGTTTTAGAAGGTCTTGTAGGTCTTCATAGAACCATTCAATGCCAGCTTCTTCAGCATTACTGGTCAGGGCATAGACTTGGATTACTGTAATATTGAATGGTTTGCCTTGGAAATGAACAGAGATCATTCTGTCGTTACGGAGATTGCACCCAAGTACTCAGACTCTTTTGTTGATTATGATGGCTACTCCATTTCTTCTAAGGGATTCTTGCCCACAGTAATAGATATAACTCTGGAAAATTCTTAAAGAGATGGGAGTACCTGACAACCTGACCTGCTTCTTGAGAAATCTGTATGCAGGTCAGGAAGCAACAGTTAGAACTGGACATGGATCAACAGACTGGTTCCAAATAGGAAAAGGAGTATGTCAAGGCTGTAAATTGTCACCCTGCTTATTTAACTTATATGCAGAGTACATCATGAGAAACACTGGTCTGGATGAACAGAAGCTGGAATCAAGACTGCCAGGAGAAATATCAACAATTTCATATATACAGATGACACAACCCTTATGGCAGAAAGAGAAGAAAAACTAAAGAGGCTCTTGATGAAAATGAAAGAGGACAGTGAAAAAGTTGGCTCAAGACTCAATATTCAGAAAACTAAGATCGTGGTATCTGTTCCCAACACTTCATGGCAAATAGATAGGAAACAGTGTAAAAAGTGACAGACTGTATATTTTTGGACTCCAAAATCACTGCAGATGGTGACTGCAGCCACGAAATTAAAAGATGCTTGCTTCTTGGAAGAAAACTATGACCAATCTAGACAGCATATTAAAAAGCAGAGACATTTTTTTCCCAAAAAAGTTCTGTCTAGTTGAAGCTATGGTTTTTCCAGTGGTCATGTATGCATGTGAGATTTGGACTATAAAGAAAGCTGAGCACTGAAGAATTGATGCTTTTGAACTGTGGTGTTGGAGAAGTCTCCTGAAAGTCCCTTGGGCTGCAAGGTGATCCAGCCAGTCCATCCTAAAGGAAATCAGTCCTGGGTGTACATTTGAAGGACTGATGCTGAAGCTGAAACTCCAACACTTTGGCCACATGATCCACAAAGCTGACTCATTTGAAAAGACCCTGATGCTGGGAAAGATTGAAGGAAGGAGGAAAGGGGACAACAAAGGATGAGATGGTTAGATGGCATCACCGACTCAATGGACATCAATGGACATCGGTTGAAGTAAACTCCAGGAGTCTGTGATGGACAGTGAGGCCTGGCGTGTTGCAGTCCATGGGGTTACCAAGAGTCGGACATGACGGAGTGACTGAACTGAACTGAACTGATGAATGTTTTATTTCCCTCTATTGTCCATAAATAATTATATTAAAATTATTTTATTAGAGAGAATATATGCCATGCACTTTTATTCTGTTTCACAAATGAAACAGAAACTGGATTTCCTTAGTTTATTTATTCACATAATAAATAACACTTGGAACATAGTCAAAGTATATAAATTGACATGTGAATGAGATTTGGGGATCGTTAGACTCCTTCAAATCCATGTGTTACAATTTGATCCCCAGTGTGACCATATCTGGAGGTAAGAATTTGGGATGTAATTAGACCATGAGAGTAGAGCCTTCATGAATGAAACTAGTGGCTATGTAAAAATACACAAAACTACACTTTCCATGAGGATAGAAAGAGAAGTGGCAGTCAAAATAGAAAGTGGGATCTTTCTGTTTCAAACACCAGATATGCTGGTACCTTGATCTTGGATTTGCCAGTCTCCAGAACTGTGAGAAATGATCGTTTGTTCTTAAGCCAGTCTATGGTAATTTATTATAGCATCTTGAAGTAAGATAGAAATTGATACCAAGAAATAGGGTGCTATTGTAACAAATACCTCTAAATCTGGAAGCAACTTAGGAACTAGCTAATGTGGAGAAGCTGGAAACGTACTGATATGTAAGTGCCGGGAGCCACTGTGAGGAACTCTGCCCATGGCAAAGGTCATGAGGAAGGAGTCTTGACATATGCAAAGGTGGGATCGAGCCTCAGGAGTCCCCCTGGAAATTCTCAAGCATCTACCCCCCAAACCAGAGCCTGCCTACTTTACTACTTTGTGCTCTCACCTACACCTCTGACTTTACGGGGGCTGTCCCCCACCACCTCTTTCAGAGAAGGAGTTAACTTAGAGCTCCAGTTAATAATAATTCCTGGGCGTGATAGGAGTGTTTCAACCTACAAACTTCTCTGAAGGTTCTCTAGCCTGCCTGACAGGCTTGTCTGGCCATATGTGATTGTTCAACCGTGAGAGGCACGAGATGCTTTAAACCTTCTAAAAACAGGTTCTTTAGAGAAGTTAGAAAACTATTAGTATAGTATAGTGGGATGATTAGAAATTGTATTGGTGAAGGGTTTTTCATTTGTTGAGCCAATGTTTGCTGCTAAGTCTCCACATCCCCTGCCCTTATACACATTAATGAATATATAGAAGAAATAAGTATTAACCTTTGATATTAATCACATTAGACCTTAGGCTAAGCAAATTATTTCCTTAATTAAAACCCAATACACCCTCACCCTATAGGAATGTAACTTTATCTGGTACCTTTGGAAGGTGGTGTCTGTTTTAAGAATAATCACCCCTGGAGAAATAAGTGTTGACTGACCGCTGTCACAAGGAGAGGGTCATAAATTGTCAGCAGGCCCCTTGGCCAGAAGATGATGTAACACCCCTAAGACCTCTGTATACATTTGTATGAAGCTGACCCCGTGTGACTTTTGTATAACATCTCAGTGTATAAATACAGACCCTGGAAAAATAAAAAATGGGATCAGTTCCTCGAAAGACTGGCCTCCTCATGTCGTTCTCTTTCTCACCTTCTGGCTGAATCCCCACCTGGAACGGGGAAGCTCATCAAGCCTACTAATTATGCCTGGGCTTCTAAGATCTGACCAGGGAGGCCTTAGTGTCTCCTCTCCTTCGGGAGAAAGGGAGGATGCCTGCAGCCTATGTAGGTGATGTAAAATCCTTGCCTTGGAATTTTATTAGCTTTCCACTTAAACCAAGTAATTCAGCCTCTTTTCTCCACTGAATTTTCCTGCTGAGCTATCCTCATTCTATTACTCTTTATATCTGTAATTAATATATACTTAAAGCCAGTGTATTCGTCGACGCCATCTCTCCTTCGAATTTCCCTGGATCCCCTGGGGCTGGACCCCAGTATGTAAGCTACAAAAAGCTGACACTGCTGTGAAGGGAATTTGAAAAGCAATTCTGGTTAGAACTCAAAGAATAGGAGAAAGCTCTAGAGATTCCACATTCCTCAGATCAGATCAGATAAGTTGCTCAGTCGTGTCTGACTCTTTGCGACCCCACGAATCGCAGCACACCAGGCCTCCCTGTCCATCACAAACTCCCCCAGTTCACTCAGACTCATGTCCATAGAGTCAGTGATGCCATCCAGCCATCTCATCCCCTGTCATCCCCTTCTCCTCCTGCCCCCAATCCCTCCCAGCATCAGAGCCTTTTCAAATGAGTCAACTCTTCGCATGACATGCCCAAAGAACTGGAGTTTCAGCTTTAGCATCATTCCTTCCAAAGAAATCCCAGGGCTGATCTCCTTCAGAATAGACTGGTTGGATCTCCTTGCAGTCCAAGGGACTTTCAAGAGTCTTCTCCAACACCACAGTTCAAAAGCGTCAATTCTTCAGTGCTCAGCCTTCTTCACAGTCCAAATCTCACATCCATACATGACCACAGGAAAAACCATAGCCTTGACTAGACAGACCTTTGTTGGCAAAGTAATGTCTCTGCTTTTGAATATGCTATCTAGGTTAGTCATAACTTTCCTTCCAAGGAGTAAGCATCTTTTAATTTCATGGCTGCAGTCATCATCTGCAATGATTTTGGAGCCCAGAAAAATAAAGTCTGACACTGTTTCCACTGTTTCTCCATCTATTTCCCATGAAGTGGTGGGACTGGATGCCATGATCTTCGTTTCCTGAATGTTGAGCTTTAAGCCAACTTTTTCACTCTCCACTTTCACTTTCATCAAGAGGCTTTTTAGTTCCTCTTCACTTTCTGCCATAAGGGTGGTGTCATCTGCATATCTGAGGTTATTGAGATTTCTCCTGGAAATCTTGATTCCAGCTTGTGCTTCTTTCAGTCCAGCGTTTCTCATCATATACTCTGCATATAAGTTAAATAAACAGGGTGACAATATACAGCCTTGATGGACTCCTTTTCCTGTTTGGAACCAATCTGTTGTTCCATGTCCAATTCTAACTGTTGCTTCCTGACCTGCATGTGAATTTTTCAAGAGGCAGATCAGGTGGTCTGGTATTCCCATCTCTTTCAGAATTTTCCACAGTTTATTGTGATCTACACAGTCAAAGGCTTTGGCATAGTCAATAAAGCAGAAATAGATGTTTTTCTGGAACTCTCTTGCTTTTTCCATGATCCAGCGGATGTTGGCAATTTGATGTCTGGTTCCTCTGCCTTTTCTAAAACCAGCTTGAACATCAGGAAGTTCACAGTTCACATATTGCTGAAGTCTGGCTTGGAGAATTTTGAGCATTGCTTTACTAGCGTGTGAGATGAGTGCAATTTTGCGGTAGTTTGAGTGTTCGTTGTCATTGCCTTTCTTTGGGATTGGAATGAAAACTGACCTTTTCCAGTCCTGTGGCCACTGTTGAGTTTTCCAAATTTTCTGGCATATTGAGTGCAACACTTTTCACAGCATCATCTTTCAGGATTTGGAATAGCTCAACTGGAATTCCATCACCTCCACTAGCTTTGTTCGTAGTGATGCTTTCTAAGGCCCACTTGACTTCACATTCCAGGATGTCTGGCTCTAGGTCAGTGATCACACCATCGTGATTATCTGGGTCATGATGATCTTTTTTGTACAGAATACATAAATAATCATGCCCAGAATGGTTGTGAATATTTATATTAAGATGATTCTGCAGAGGTCTCTGATGGAAATGAGGAGCATGTTATTGAAAACTGGAGGAAAGGCAATGCTTGTTATAAAGCGCCAAAAAAAAAAAAAAAAAAAAAACCACCACTGAAATGTGTTCATTTAGCTGAGTAGATTTCAAAGTAAAGTGTTGGAATAATATGGTTCCTCCTGTCTGCTTACAGTAAAATGTGAGAAGAGAGAAGTAACCTGAAGACCGAATTCTTAATAAAAAAGGAACTAGAACATACATTCAGAAATTCTCAGCCTATCCATAATGCAGAAAATGAGCAAGCACACTCAGAAGAGAACATTAGGATCATGGCCAACTAACTATGAGATAAAGAAAGCAGGAAAACTAGTTTGATTGCATGAAAAGGAGAGCAGAAAGAAAAAAGGAAAGTTGTCAGATATTTTCGATTTTACAAGATGAGACCATAGAGCTACTTGGCTGTAAAGATCATTTTTCTAGACAAAGGAAAGAACAAACCCTAAAGGCAACTCAAAGACTGTCAGGACTGCCTCCTTTGCTTCAAAAGGGAGAGCCATAATTTACTTCCCTCCTGTAGGCCAGCTGACCTCTGCCTAAAGCCACTAGGGATTCTCCCCTTGGCCTACAAAATCCTGGGAGCAGGATCCCTATGCAATAGAGTCGCTGGATCAAAACTGCAGCCCTCTGCAGAGCACATATAGAGCCAAAGTGGATTTTTAACTATTAAATGTGCTCCGTGTGTATGCTAAATCACTTAAGATGTCTCATTTAATCATTATATATTTTTCTTTTTTCTAAAGACTCAGATTCATGTACGGAGCAGGGCTATGTTTAAAAATAGCTATACTTGCTTTTTTTTTTTTTTTTTTGGAGTGAAATGAGAACTATTATTCAGGAATGATCCAGAAATGCAAGTTTCTTTAAGCTTTTTTTTTTTTTTTTCCTATCCATTTTTAAAGTGGTATGTAATTTTGTCAATTTTCTTTAGAAAGTCATCATCTTATTTTAAAACTAAAATTTAGAATAAAATGAAAATGAGGATACATAACATCTGTAAGGTTTTGCCTTTAAATAAAATCATAGAACATTCTTGCAAGAAAAGTTTGTTTTCAAACGAAAAACAAAGCTTTACAGAGGCATGCATATTTCAGAGTCAACAGTTTCCGTAATTGGTTTTCATGTATCATGTTTTATATAAATGCATGTTGCTGGATTAGTTGCTCACTATATTAAATTTACACTGGCAAACCTGAACTTAAACAAAAGCGGGTGTTGTCTCTTAATGGAACACTGTGAGACTATTTCTGTAATAAGCTTTACTGACACATAGATCTTATCTGTTTTTTTTCCATTCACATTCCACAGTCTATCAAATTTGTCTACTACTAAAATACTGAAGAGAACTACAAATCTTAAATTTGTCCTTAATATGAGGGGTTTTGAATATTTAGATTATAAAAAGATAGTTTTAAATTCCTTTGCCATTTCTGTTGAAGCAACAGGTTCACTGAAACATTTTAATTAGGAAGGAAAAAAAATAACCTCACTATGTTACATAATGGTTAATTTCAATAACAATTCTTGAAGGTACTGAAAGCTCCAAATAGAGTACATGAATGTTTTCTTATTCTGCAGACTTGATGGACAGGCACAGACATTGCAAAGAACTTCCACAGACAGTCAATTGAAGCTCTGTTTTTAAGTTTAAAACTTCTTGTTAAGGACATATTAGCATTTGATAATGTTTTAATTATTCTGCCACTAGTTTTGTAAAATACTAATTCACAGGGATGCAATTATTAATTTCTACATACTGTTAGTATTCTAAATTAGACAACTCTAACCTTAGTTCGTATCTTTTCACCTATGATGAGGGTTGTGAAAATAGCAATGAGAAGTAAAGAGGCCCACACTCAACCTTTAGGACTTACTGGTAGGTATTGAGCCAGGAGAATCTAGCCAATATTTAGTAACACGAACGGGGAAGCACTATCCTCACAGGAGAGACAAAGAGCAAAATCGGTAGAGGGAACATGTAGAGAAGAGATTTAGGCTATGAGGGGATACTCGGATGAATCTGAATGACAAAGTAGTCTAGTTTAGCAGGGATATGAATTGGTCAGAAGTTTTTGAGAGAAGGTGTGGGTTGTGGACACAGTAGGGGGGAAAATGGGATCTTTATAAAATATAAGATTTTGTAGGCCAACATTATAGATTACCGATGGAAGTGTCTTTAATGTGGGACATTAGGCATCATTATCTAGAGATCTCAGAACTGGGTGGCCTTCACTTAAATCCTGGGGTAAATTCATTCCATTTATAAAACACAATGTTTTGTTTTGAAATAGGTCTCCTTAGTGAATATGTATAACATAATAAGTTCTTTGCTTGCTAGTTCATGTGTTATTCCATGGCCTTTAATATTATACTTTTTCATGGCAGACTAAATTACAAAGAACTACAGCTCTGTGTCTCAGCATTATGATACATAGAGTGTTGATTGAAAGTAATATCAGGTAAAACAGTTAAAGTTTAAAAAAAGCTGGTGTATTTTTCACATGTTAAATCAAGGATTTCAAGCTATGGTGGGTGATGGATGAGTGTGGGTACCTAATAAGTTTCCCTTTAGTGGTGAATTCTATAATACATCAGAGAAGGAAATGGCAACACACTCCAGTGTTATTGCCTGGAGAATCCCAGGGACGGGAAAGCCTGGTGGGCTGCCGTCTATGGGGTCGCACAGAGTCGAACACAACTGAAGCGACTTAGCAGCAGCAACAGCAGCTATAATACATAAAACAAGGCTTTTCAAGAAAGTGGGCATAACAGGTATAAAATATGCTGGGTGTAGAAGAGAGGGAAGTAGGCAGTGTCTATGTGGTGAACAGTTAGGGTGAGAATGGAATGCTTGCAGAATAGGGAATTAAATATTTTTACAAGGAAGAACTACAGAGAAATTCAAATTATGTACAGAGAAAGTTTATGTTGTCATTATAGTTAAAGAGTGAGAATTAGGAGTAAATAAATGGTCTAGTCATATATGAATAACATTCAATGAAATAAGAAGTTTGGGGTTTTTTATTAGAAGTTTTGAAGCAGAAGAGTGAGAAAATAAAACTACTAGTGTAAAATCAGTATGACTATGGTAATTACTGAATTAACCAAAGGCAGAGAAAACAGGTAGGAGGCATGTAAAACTCCAAGAAAACAGGAACAGTATCATTGAAAATGATAAACAATGAGCAACAACGGATGGACATTTACTGGTATTAATGACCAACGTTTAGTAATAGTATTTAATGATCAAATAGGGGGGATAAATGAGGGTTTGTTATTTTGGGTTGAGTACAAAAGTCAACAAATTATAAACAGTAATATCAGAATATATATAAGAAAGCTTATTCCAGAAGTAAGACATGGTTCAGTAATTTTTTGGTGTTATAACAAAAATCCTGAAAATTCAGGTGTTAGATAAAACAACAACAACTTTGTTTAGCATTTCAAATACATTGAAAACTATATGGTCTGTGTTCAAACTATATATAATCTCTTTGGAGCCATGGATTTGTAAAACAGATGTGACAGCAGATGGTAGTAAACAATGCATTTTTTTAAATAACGGATTAACAACTTTTGCCAAATGCTAGTAGTAATAAAGAAATCCACTTTATCTTGAAATACAAGGAATTAAATATTCAGTGATAATAAAGGCAACTATTTTGGTTTACCTTAATACACTTATCTCTGGGTGGTGATAAACAATGGAAACATGATCTAAACTTAGCTCTGCTTTTACATTGCCATTTTTTAACTAAGTAAGGCAGTTACTGTATTTCATGAAGGCAAGATAAATCTTTAATCAATTTTGTCATGTCTTGATTATTTGCAAAACAAGATGTCAGATAGAAAAGAAATAAAATCTGTCCAGCATAAGGTGAAATTTATTGCTGTAATTTTACAGAAGGGTCCTTTTGATATCATAAACTGTTATAAAAAAGCATGGACAGTTTATTAAAAGAAAACATAAGAATAGTGAGGTGAGACTGCAGCCTTTATAGTGTTCCACACTTTCATATTGATAATTCATTTTTGCCCCACTGTAGAAAATAGTATATTGATTTTGATTTCATATGTAGCTGTCCCATTAATTTTTAAGGCATAACCTTATGAAGATCAAAGCCATAGAGTTTGCTGATATCAGCTTTACAACTGAGAACTTATCACTCCCCAAAGCAAAAAAAGTATTATCAAGTAACATCTGCAAGTCCAGGTACTGTCAGAGAATTGTGTCATATAAATTATCTATGTCATATTGTTGATGCATCTGTCTCACTAAAAATGTTAACAAAAAAGTTTTAAATCAAGGAATGAGACCCATGTTTTTAATGATAGTCAGCTTTATAGCTTTTTTCTGTTTTTTTTTTTTTTTTTGTAATTGAAGGGAAGTTTTTTTTTTTTTTTTTCAAGGCTTCCCTGGTGGCTCACATGGTAAAGAACCTGCCTCTGAGGCAGGAGACCTGGGTTTGATCCTGGGATAGGGGTGATCCCCTGGAGAAGGAAATGGCAGCCCACTCCAGTATTCTAGCTTAGAAAATCCCATGGACAGGGCGGTCCTAAGATGGTGGAGAAAGAGGATGGGGAAACCACTTTTTCCCCCACAAATTCATCAAAAGAACATTTGAACGCTGAGTAAATTCCACAAAACAACTTATGAATGCCAGCAGAAGACATCAGGCACCCAGAAAAGCAGCCTATTGTCTTTGAAAAGAGGTAGGAAAAAATATAAAAGATAAAAAGAGAGACAAAAGAGGAAGGGATGGAGATCCATCCCGGGAAGGAAGTCTTAAAAAAGAGAGGTTTCCAAACACTAGGAAACACTCTCACTGATGAGTCTGTGGCGAGCCTTGGAACCTCAGAGAGCAACATAACCAGAAAGAAAAATAAATAAATAATTAAAACCCACAGATTACGTGCCAAAGGGTAACTCCAGCCAAGAAGCAGTGCAGATGCCTGCATCCACCACTAGCGAGCGGGGGATGGGCAGGGAGGTGTGGCTGCATTGTTTACAGTAAGGGCCTGGCCTGAATGCCCTGAAGGCAATCTGAAGGAACTAACTTGAGACAGCAAACCAGACTGTGGGATAGCTACCCTGAGAAAAGCCCTAACCTAAGACACCACCAGGCCAGTTCACAAAACAAAGGACTGAGCAGAGCTAGCCTGCTGCGGACCAGCCCATCCCCTGCCGGAGACAGGCAGGCGAGGGCAGCCAGAGCCAGAAGAGGGCAATCGTGGCCCCAGAGAGGCATCATCTACCAAACTGCAAGCAGGCTTAGTTGCTAACCAGGACTTCCGGGGATACTGGATGGTCAACATCCACCTGAGAAGGTGCACTGGTTGTACACCCAGAAAACTGAGTGGTAGGGATGGGGGAGACGAGAAGTTGCAGCAACTGAGTTCGCCCAATACTTGGTCACCTGAGCTGCTCGGACCTGAGAAAGGCACAAAACGCAGGCCCAACTAAGTCTGCACTTTTGAGGAGTACCCGAGTACCTGAACCTGAGCGGCTTAGACCTGGGACGTGCATATAACCCAGGGCCAGCCTCAGAAATTTCCCGGCAGACCAACCTAGAGCCTAAACAGTGTAGACAGGGAAAGCACACAAGCCATGAACTGGGGAAAACCCAGTCTGGCTGAGACACTGCGAGCACTCCCCACAGACGCCAGTGATATCTCTTTGCAGCGATCCTCGCTCCCCACAGTACAACTGAACAAGGGAGCCTAAAAAATGACCACCACTGCCCCCATGTGACAGGGTGGAAATTAGACACTGAAGAGACCAACAAACAGAAGAAGTGAAAACAGAGGGAACTGCCTTGGAAGTGACAGGTGCAATAGATTAAACCCTGTGGTTAGCATGGACTACATAGGAAGGGGCCTATAGATCTTTAGAAGTATAAGCCAGATCAAGGGACTATCTGAAAGTGAAGTGTAGATGGAGAAATCTTGAGGTTACTGAAGAATAAGACTGAAAACCAGTAGCAGGTGGCTTAAGTACAAATCCTGAGAACACCAGAGAACTCCTGACTCTAGGGAACATTAATCAATAGAAGCTCATCAAACGCCTCCATACCTATGCTGAAACGAAGCACCACCCAAGGGCAAACAAGTTCCAGAGTAAGACATACCATGCAAATTCTCCAGCAACACAGGAACTTAGCCCTGAGCTTCAATATACAGACTACCCAAAGTCACCCCGAACCCAATTATATCACATAATTCATTACTGGACACTTCATTGCACTCCAGAGAGAATAAATCCAGCTCCACCCACAGAACACTGATACGAGCTTCCCTAACCAGGAAACCTTGAAAAGCCACCCGTCCAACCCCACCCACAGGGAGGAAACTCCACAATAAAGAGAACTTCACAAACTGCCAGAATACAGAAAGGCCACCCCAAACATAGCAATATAACAAGATAAAGAGGCAGAGAAATACCAGCAGGTAAAGGAACAGGATAAATGCCCACCAAACCAAAGAGGAAGAGATAGGGAATCTACCTAATAAAAATTCCAAATAATGATAGCAAAGATGATCCAAAATCATGAAAACAAAATGGAGTTACAGATAAATAACCTGGAGACAGGATTGAGAAGATGCAAGAAAGGTTTAACAAGGACCAAGAAGAAATAAAATAGTCAATATATAATGAATAATGCAATAAATGAAATAAAATCACTCTGGAGGGAACGAACAGTAGAATAATGGAGGCAGAAGACAGGATTAGTGAGGTAGAAGATAGAATGGTAGAAATAAATGAAACAGAGAGGAAAAAAGAAAAACAAATTAAAAGAAATGAGAACAATCTCAGAGACCTCTGGGACAATGTTAAATTCGAATCATAGATGTCCCAGAAGAAGAAGACAAAAGGAAAGGGCATGAGAAAATACTTCAGGTGATAATAGATGAAAACTTCCCTAAAATGGGGAAGGAAATAATCACCCAAGTCCAAGAAACCCAGAGAGTTCCAAACAGGATAAACCTAAGGCAAAACACCCCAATACACATATTAATCAAATTAACAAAGATCAAACACAAAGAACAAATATTAAAAGCAGCAAGGAAAAGACAACAAATGCATACAAGGGGATTCCCATAAGAATAACAGCTGATCTTAAAATAGAAACACTTCAGGTCAGAAGGGAATGGCAGGACATACTTAAAGCGATGAAAGAAAATAACCTACAGCCCAGATTACTGTACCCAGCAAGGATCTCATTCAAATATGAAGGAGAAGTCAAAAGCTTTACAGACAAGCAAAAGCTGAGAGAATTCAGCACCACCAAATCAGCTCTCCAAAAAATGCTAAAGGATCTTCTCTAGACAGGAAACACAGAAAGGGTGTATAAACTCGAATTCAAAACAACAAAGTAAATGGCAACAGGATCATGCTTATCAATAATTACCTTAAATATAAATGGGTTGGATGCCCCAACCAAAAGACAAAAACTGGCTGAATGGATACAAAAACAAGACACCTATATATGCTGTCTACAAGAGACCCACCTCGAAACAAGGGACACATACAGACTGAAAGTGAAGGGCTGGAAAAAGATATTTCACCCAAATAGAGACCAAAAGAAAGCAGGAGTAGCAATACTCATATCAGATAAATTAGACTTCAAAACAAAGGCTGTGAAAAGAGACAAAGAAGGTCACTACATAATGATCAAAGGATCAACCCAAGAAGAAGATATAACAATTATAAACATATACGCACCCAACATAGAAGAACTGCAATATGTAAGACAGGTGCTAACAAGTATGAAAGGGGAAATTAACAATAACACAATAATAGTGGGAGACTTTAATACCCCACTCACACCTATGGATAGATCAGCTAAACAGAAAATTAACAAGGAAACACAAACTTTAAGTGATACTATAGATCAGTTAGACCTAGTTGATATCTATAGGACATTTCACCCCCAAACAATGAATTTCACCTTTTTCTCAAGTGCACACACAACCTTCTTCAGGATAGATCACATCCTGGGCCATAAATCTAGCCTTGGTAAATTAAAAAAACTGAAATCATTCCA
Organism: Bos mutus; assembly: GCF_027580195.1. Lineage (NCBI taxonomy): Eukaryota > Metazoa > Chordata > Mammalia > Artiodactyla > Bovidae > Bos > Bos mutus. The sequence continues at coordinate 79,695,429 of NC_091622.1, read as the reverse complement.
AGCATCTTTTCTGACCACAATGCAGTAAGATTAGATCTTAGCATATTCAAAAGCAGAGACATTACTTTGCCAACAAAGGTCTGTCTAGTCAAGGCTATGGTTTTTCCTCTGGTCATGTATGGATGTGAGAGTTGGACTGTGAAGAAGGCTGAGCACCGAAGAATTAATGCTTTTGAACTGTGGTGTTGGAGAAGACTCTTGAGAGTCCCTTGGACTGCAGGGAGATCCAATCAGTCCATTCTGAAGGAGATCAGCCCTGGGATTTATTTGGAAGGAATGATGCTAAAGTTGAAACTCCAGTATTTCGGCCACACCATGCGTAGAGTTGACTCACTGGAAAAGACTCTGATGCTGGGAGGGATTGGGGGCAGGAGGATGAGGGGACGACAGAGGATGAGGTGGCTGGATGGCATCACTGACTCGATGGACGTGAGTCTCAGTGAACTCTGGGAGTTGATGATGGACAGGGAGGCCTGGCATGCTGCAATTCATGGGGGCACAAAGAGTCGGACATGACTGAGCGACTGATCTGATCTGATCTGATCTGACAGGAGAAAAATTTTAAAAAATTTGAACATATGGAGGCTGAACAACACACTGTTGAATAACCAACAAATCACAGAAGATATCAAAAAAGAAATCAAAATATGCATATAAATGAATGAAAATGAAACACAGCAACCCAAAGCCTGTGGGAAACTGTAAAAGCAGTGCTAAGGGGAAGGATCATAGCAATAAACGCATACCTCAAGAGAAAAGAAAGAGTCAAATAAATAATCTAACTCTACACGTAAAGCAACAAGAAAACGAAGAAATGAAGAACCCCAGTGTTAGTAGAAGGAAAAAAAAAATTTAAAAATTAGGGCAGAAATAAAGGCAAAAAAACCCCAAAAGAGACCATAGTAAAAATCAACAAAGCCAAAAACTGGTTCTTTGAAAGGATAAATAAAGTTGACAAACCACTAGCCAGACTCATCAAGAAACTAAGGGAGAAAAATCAAATCAATAAAATTAAAAATGAAAATGGAAAGATCACAACAGACAACAGAGAAATATAAAGGATCATAACAGACTACTATCAGCAATTATATGGCAATAAAATGGACAACGTGGAAGAAATGGACAAATTCTTAGAAAAGTATAACTTTCCAAAACTGAACCAGAAAGAAATAGAAAATCCTAACAGACCCATCAGAAGCATGGAAATTGAAACTGTAATCAGAAATCTTCCAGCAAACAAAAGTTCAGGTCCAAATGACTTCCAGCTGAATTCTACCAAAAATTTAGAGAAGAAATAACACCTATCCTACTTAAACTCTTCCAGAAAATTGCAGACGAAGATAAACTTCCTCATTCTATGAGGCCACCATCACCCTAATACCAAAACCTGAGAAAAATGCCACAAAAATAGAAAACTACAGGCAAATATCACGGATGAACATAGATGCAAAAATCCTTAACAAAATTATATAAATCAGAATCTAACAATGCTTTAAAAAGATCATACATCATGACCAAGTGGGTTTTATCCCAGGGATGCAAGGATTCTTCAATATCCGCAAATCAATCAATGACTACACCACATTAACAAATTGAAAAATAAAAGCCATGTGATTATCCCAATAGATACAGAGAAAGCCTTTGACAAAATTCAACATCCATTTATGATAAAAAAAAAAAACCCTACAGAAAGCAGGAATAGGAGGAACATACCTCAACATAATAAAAACTATATATGACAAACCCACAGCAAACATTATTCTCAATGGTGAAAATTTGAAAGCCTTTCCCCTAAAGTCGGGAATAAGACAAGGGTGCCCACTCTCACCACTACTATTCAACATAGTTTGGGAAGTTTTTGCCACAGCAATCAGAGCAGAAAAAGAAATAAAAGGAATCCAAGTTGGAAAAGAAGAAGTAAAACTCTCACTGTTTGCAGATGACATAATCCTCTACACAGAAAACCCTAAAGACTCCACCGGAAAATTACTAGAGCTAATCAATGAATGTAGTAATGTTGTAGGATATAAAAATCAACAGACAGAAATCCCTTGCATTACTATACACTAATAATGAGAAAATAGAGAAATTAAGGAAACAATTCCATTCACCATTTCAACGAAAAGAATAAAATACTTAGGAATATATCTACCTAAAGAAACTAAAGACATATATATAGAAAACTATAAAACACTGGTGAAAAAAATCAAAGAGGACACTAACAGATGGAGAAATATACCGTGTTCGTGGATCAGAAGAATCGATATAGTGAAAATGAGCATACTTCCCAAAGCAATTTATAGATTGAATCTATAGATTCAATGCAAGCTACCAACGGTATTTTTCACAGAGCTAGAACAAATAATTTCACAATTTGTATGGAAATACAAAAAACCTTGAATAGGCAAAGCAATCTTGAGAAAGAAGAATGGAACTGGAGGAATCAACCTGCCTGACTTCGGGCTCTACTACAAAGCCACAGTCATCAAGACAGTATGGTACTGGCACAAAGACAGAAATATAGATCAATGGAACAAAATAGAAATCCCAGAGATAAATCCATGCACCTATGGACAACTTATCTTTGACAAAGGAGGCAAGAATATACAATGGAGAAAAGACAATCTCTTTAACAAGTGGTGCTGGGAAAACTGGTCAACCACTTGTAAAAGAATGAAACTAGAACACTTTCTAACACCATACACAAAAATAAACTCAAAATGGGTTAAAGATGTAAATGTAAGACCAGAAAATATAAAACTCCTAAAGGAGAACATAGGCAAAACACTCTCTGACATACACCACAGCAGGATCCTCTATGACCCACCCTCAGAATATTGGAAATAAAAGCAAAAATAAACAAATGGGACCTAATTAAAATAAAAGGCTTCTGCACAACAAAGGAAACTATAAGCAAGGTGAAAAGACAGCCTTCAGAATGGGAGAAAATAATAGCAAATGAAGCAACTGACAAACAACTAATCTCAAAAATATACAAGCAACTCCTACAGCTCAATTCCAGAAAAATAAATGACCCAATCAAAAAATGGGCCAAAGAACTAAACAGACATTTCTCCAAAGAAGACATACAGATGGCTAACAAACACATGAAACGATGCTCAATATCACTCATTATCAGAGAAATGCAAATCAAAACCACAATGAGGTACCATTTCACGCCAGTCAGAATGGCTCTATCCAAAAGTCTACAAGCAATAAATACTGGAGAGGGTGTGGAGAAAAGGGAACCCTCTTACTCTGTTGGTGGGAATGCAAACTAGTACAGCCACTATGGAGAACAGTGTGGAGATTCCTTATAAAACTGGAAATAGAACTACCATACCACCCAGCAATCCCACTGCTGGGCATAAACACCGAGGAAACCAGAATTGAAAGAGAGATGTGTACCCCAGTGTTCATTGCAGCACTCTTTACCATAGTCAGGACATGAAAGCAACCTTGATGTCCATCAGCAGATGAATGGATAAGAAAGCTGTGGCACATATATACAATGGAGTATCACTCAGACATTAAAAAGGATACATTTGAATCAGTTCTAATGAGGTGGATTAAACTGGAGTCTCTTATACAGAGTGAAGTAAGCCAGAAAGAAAAACACCAATACAGTATGCTAATACATATATATGGAAATTAGAAAGATGATAATGATAACCCTGTATGTGAGACAGCAAAAGAGACACAGATGTATAGAACAGTCTTTTGGACTCTGTGGGAGAGGGCGAGGGTGGGATGACTTGGGGGAATGGCACTGAAACATGTATATTATCGTATGTGAAATGAATTCCAAGTCCAGGTTCTATGCATGATACAGGATGCTCGGTGATGGTACACTGGGATGACCCAGAGGGATGGTATGGGGAGGGAGGTGGGAGGGGAGTTCAGGATGGGGAACACATGTACACCCGTGGTGGATTCATGTCAATGTATGGAAAAATCAATACAATATTGTAAAGTAGTTAGCCTCCAATTAAAATAAATAAATTTATATTAAATAAATAAAAAAAAATTAAAACAACAACAACAACGAAAGAAAATCCCATGGAGAGAAGAGCCTGGCAGGCTACAGTCCATGGGTTCACAAAGAATCAAATGTGACTGAGACACTTGCACTTTTCCATCATAACATTAGTATATTTTCTCTAGTTCTGGCACTAGCTGTGCCAGAGATGTCTAATGACAAAAACCACTTCAGAGGAATTGGTTGAGATTCAAATGATGAACTGAGTGCATAATTTATTTTATAATAAATTCATTAGGTTTTGATGTTTCTGTTTGGGTCAGAAAATGTACCTTATGTCTATGAAATTGAACAATATTCAAGACATTTTGCTCCAATAATAATTGCTCTTAAATCTGTAGCAAGGGGCACATGTCCTTGCAGAGTGGAAATAGTTCCAACTCAACTTACACTAGAGTGGAAGTACAATGCACATAACATTTCAATCACTTATTATATAATCTTATATAAAGTTCAGAAAGAATACTCAGAGTTTCCAGTACTCATTTAAAATTTTTTGTATTCCACTTGAATATTGCTTTTCTTTTTGTTCTTTCTTTTTTTAATTTTTTTACAGAATGAAAATGTTATAACACATTTACAGGAAAATTGGAAAATACAGAACAGAGTTATATACAGTTCCACTATATACTACAATTATTTTTAAGCAGATAAGTTAGGATACTTAGTTGGAGTTTCAACATCAAACTCTCAAAAATTAATAGAATGAATAGACAGGAAAGTAGAAAGACATAGTATACCTGAAAAGGAATCAACTCAACATAATTAAGATTTATACAATTTTCACACAACAGCTGGGTAAAAATTCTTATTTCATCTCAGAGTCATAAACAGTGAAGCTACAGGGCTTCCCTTGTAGCTTAGGTGGTAAAGAACCTGCCTGCAATGCGGGAGACCCAGGTTTGATCCCTGGGTTAGGAAGATCCCCTAGAGAAAGAAATGTCCACCCACTCTAATATTCTTCCCTAGAGAATTCCATGGACAGAGGAGCCTGGCGATCTACAGTACATAGGGTCACAAAGAGTCGTACATGACTGAACAACTAACATACACACTCACACATAAACAGGGAAACAACGTATGAGCATCTAAATGGGGAAACAATTTCAAAATATGTTAACCATCTCAATGAGATTAAGTAGTTTTAAAAAATTTACTTATCATTTGTGCATATGTTCATGACGTAAATAAATATAAACCCACCACAAAAACCAAAGACCATGTCCAAACACTCATCTGCTATTTCTTTTAACTTAACAGTAAGGCAACTCTTTGAATGCATTTAGTTTTAAATCATTGCTCAAGATTCACTTGCTAGTATTCACTTAGTCACCAAAATCAGCATGCAGTACTTGACTCCTTGATGCTGTATCCTATATCCCAGTAAATAGCTAATCACTTTCACTCTAATTCCTAAATACTTTTCTAAGATGTTTACAATTTTCCATCCTTATTGTTTTTTTCCTAGACAGACCACTATGACCTGATACATGGATTATTGTAGCAGACACTTAACTTTTGTTTCCTTTAAATCTGTGTTCTAAATCATTCTTCAATTTTTTTGATATGTAATTTTCAGAATATTTTTATATTTATGGAAACATTTTGAAGATAGTACTGAGTTCTCATATATTCATCACTCAGTTTCCCAAAGTATAGACATCTTAATTATTATTGTGCAGTTTATTAACATTTATTTGTCCATTAGTTTTAACTAAAATCAATAGCTTATTTTGATTTCTTTATTTGTTGTTTATTGTTGTTTTTCTATTCCAGGATTTCATTTGGGTTACCAAAATATATTTACTCACCATTTTTCCTTAGTTGTGATGAATTTCAACTTTTCTTGTTTTTGATGGCCTTGATAGATTTGAGGAGTACTAGTCAGGTATTTTGTAGAGTTTCTTGGATGGAGTTTATCTAAACTTTTCTCATAGACTGAGTGTATGTGTATGATTGGAGGAAGACCAAAGATAGTGTTGTTTACATCACAACATATCAAGGATGTTTATTACCAACTGATTCCTTTCATTGAGAATGTACTAAAAACATGATTTGGAAAACAGGTGTGTTCCTTGCAGGGCCTCCCTTGCTGCTTCTATTCTTAGTGCTTCAAGTCCCTCTAAGATGAGAGAGGAAGGAACTATTGATATATATGTCCACTATCAACCAGTATATGGTGGCTTCTCTTGTGACTCAGGTAGTAAAGAATCTGCCTGCAATGCAGGAGAGCCAGTTCAATTCCTGGGTCAGGAAGATACCCTGGAGAAGGGAATGGCAACCCACTCCAGCATTCTTGTCTGGATAATTTCATGGGCAGAGGAGCCTGGAAGGCTACAGTCCATGGGGTCTCAAAGAGATGGATACGACTGAGCAACTAACATTAAAAACCAGTATACGAACCAGTATAGAGCTGCATATCTGTATGTATTTCTATATGCAACCATTTGTATTTGTATTAAGCTATTCTCGAATGTGAAGTCAAGTGGGCCTTAGAAAGCATCACTATGAACAAAGCTAGTGGAGGTGATGGAATTCCAGTTGAGCTATTTCAAATCCTGAAGGATGATGCTGTGGAAGTGCTGCACTCAATATGCCAGCAAATTTGGAAATCTCAGCACTGGCCACAGGACTGGAAAAGGTCAGTTTTCATTCCAATCCCAAAGAAAGGCAATGCCAAAGAATGCTCAAACTACCCCACAATTGCTCTCATTTCACATGCGAGTAAAGTAATGCTCAAAATTCTCCAAGCCAGGCTTCAGCAATACGTGAACCATGAACTTCCTGATGTTCAAGCTGGTTTTAGAAAAGGCAGAGGAACCAGAGATCAAATGGCCAACATCTGCTGGATCATGGAAAAAGCAAGAGAGTTCCAGAAAAACATCTATTTCTGCTTTATTGACTATGCCAAGCCTTTGACTCTGTGGATCACAATAAACTGTGGAAAATTCTGAAAGAGATGGGAATACCAGACCACCTGACCTGACTCTTGAGAAATCTGTATGCAGGTCAGGAAGCAACAGTTAGAACTGGACATGGAACAACAGACTGGTTCCAAATAGGAAAAGAAGTACGTCAAGGCTGTATATTGTCACCCTGCTTATTTAACTTATATGCAGAGTACATCATGAGAAACCCTGGGCTGGATGAAGCACAAGCTGGAATTAAGATTGCCGGGAAAAATATCAATAACCTCAGATATGCAGATGACACCACCCTTAGGGCAGAAAGTGAAGAGGAACTCAAAAGCCTCTTGATGAAAGTGAAAGTGGAGAGTGAAAAAGTTGGCTTTAAATGTTAATAAAGCTCAACATTCATAAAACAAAGATCATGGCATCTGGTCCCATCACTTCATGGGAAATAGATGGGGAAACAGTGGAAACGGTGTCAGACTTTATTTTTTGGGGCTCCAAAATCACTACAGATGGTGACTGCAGCCATGAAATTAAAAGATGCTTACTCCTTGGAAGGAAAGTTATGACCAACCTAGATAGCATATTCAAAAGCAGAGAGATTACTTTGCCAACAAAGTTCCATCTAGTCAAGGCTATGGTTTTTCCAGTGGTCATGTATGGATATGAGAGTTGGACTGTGAAGAAGGCTGAGCACCGAAGAATTGATGCTTTTGAACTGTGGTATTGGAAAAGACTCTTGAGAGTCCCTTGGACTTTAAGGAGATCCAGCCAGTCCATTCTGAAAGAGATCAGCCCTGGGTGTTCTTTGGAAGGACTGATGCTAAAGCTGAACTCCATTATTTTGGCCACCTCATGCAAAGAGTTGATTCATTGGAAAAGACTCTGATGCTGGGAGGGATTGGGGGCAGGAGGAGAAGGGGACGACAGAGGATGAGATGGCTGGATGGCATCACTGACTCGATGGACGTGAGTCTGAGTGAACTGGGGGAGTTTGTGATCGACAGGGAGGCCTGGCGTGCTTCGATTAATGGGGTCGCAAAGAGTTGGACACGACTGAGCGACTGAACTGAACTGAACTGAAACATGAGTTTAGAGCTCCCCTGGTGGCTCAGATGGTAAAGCGTCTGCCTGTAATGTGGGAGACCCAGTTTCGATCCCTGTGTTGGGAAAATGGCAACCTACTTCAGTATTCTTGCCTGGAAAATCCCATGGACAGGGGAGCATGTTAGGCTACAATCCATGGGGTCGCAAAGAGTCGGACATGACTGAGCAACTTCACTTTTCAAACATGAGTTTACACTATGTTTCCAAGTTAATCCATTGCCATATGGATAATCCTAGCCCTTTGCCTTCAATTATTTATAAACTCCCACTCTAGGAGTAAAAGTTCTGGCTTCCACCATTTCGCATCTTTTTACTTAATTGTTTAACTGTAGTATGCACATACAGCAACATCAGAATTGCTAACATAGGGGACAAAATTTTTATTAACCATAGAACAAAGCATTTAGTCTTACATTTAGTCTCTCAGACTCTACTCATTTGCCAAGTTTCTTAGATCAGCACCTTTCCCCATCCCCTTCAGGAAGTTGTTTTACATATCTGTAATACAGTTAAATTTTGTCATCACATGCTGACTCTCACCTGACATTCCTTAAACCTCTTAATGAATTTTTAAAGAGATATCGGAGCAGTTTTAGATTCACAGGAAAACTGAGGAGAATCACAGTGTTCCTAACACCCCTTGCCCTCACACATACACAGCCATCCTCACTGTCAACATTCAGCACCATAATTGTACATTTATTTCAAAGGATGAACCTACAGTCACATGTCATTATCACTTAATGTTCAAAGTTTACATTAAGGTTCTTATACATGGAATGTTTGACAACTACATAATGTCATATATTCCACATTTCTTTAGCACTGAAAAATATTCAGTTGTTTGTATATAACAGTTATTTGTCTCTTCACTTACAGAAAGATATCTTAGTTGCCTCCAAGTTTTGGCAATATGAATAAAGCTGGTAGGAACAACTGTCGTCAGGTTTTTGTATGGACAGAAGTGTTGCTCATTTGAGAAATATCAAGAAGTACAACTTCTGGATCTTATGGTAAGAGTATGATTAGTTTTGTAAGAAACTGCTAATCTGTCTTGCAAAGTTTTGTACCATTTTGAATTCTTTAAAGACCTTTTTTTCAAAATTTTGTTTCTTAGGGTCCACTCTCTGTGTTGTAAAGTACTATGGGCTTTACCACAGCATAGTGTCATATAATGACATTAAAGAATTCTATATAATACAGAACACTTTCAGTGCTTTAAAGATTCCCAGTGATTCATGTATTCAAAACCTCCATCCCCAAACCCTAGCATGCAATGATTGTTTTACAATTCCTGTAATTTTGGCTCTTCAGAATATCATATAAATGGAATCATAAATTATGTTGCCTTATCAGATCACCACCTTTTTTAATACTTAGCAATATGCATTAAACTCGATGCATTTTGTTGCATGATAGCTCTTTCCTTTTAATGGTTGAATGATATTGCATTTTATACATGTGCTACCATTTCCTCATACATTCACATACTGAAAGGGATTTTGACTAATTCTAGTTTTTGGTGATTATGGATAAAGCCTCTGTAAATATATAGGTGTATGTTTGTTTCTTTGTCAGGACATATTGTAAAAATATAAATGGTAAAATAAACCAAAAGATAAATATTGGCAGAGCAGAATTCTCTAATGATATGAAATTATGAGAAAAACTTACCACAAATTCAGTAACATAGGTAAGTTCAAAGTAAAAGAGTGGAAAAAGGATTATTTACCAGGCAAACATTACTTTACAATAACATAACCACAAATTAGATTACAGGGTAAAGAAAATGACTAGAGACAAAGAGGAACATTTCATACTGATGAGGCCATTCCACAAGAAAAGTATAATAATCTTAAATGAGTATGTTTCAAACAACAGAATCTCAAAATTCATGAAGTGAGACTTACAGAATTGAAAGGAAAAATAAAACTATTTTCAATTAGTGTTAGGGACTTCATCACCACCCTTCCTTTTAGCAATTGGAAAAAAAAAAAAAACCTAATAGACATAAAAAATAAGCAAAAATATACAATATCTCACTCCAACTTATATGCAGAGTACATCATGTGAAATGCAGGGCTGGATGAGGCACAAGCTAAAATCAAGATTGCCAGGAGAAATATCAATAACCACAGGTATGAAAATGACACCACTCTAGTGGCAAAAAGTGAAGAAAAACTAAACAGCCTCTTGATGAAAGTGAAAGAAGAGAGTGAAAAAGCTGCCTTAAACCTCGGTATTCAAAAATGAAGATAATGGCATCTGGTCCCATCACTTCATGGAAAATAGAGAAACAATGGAAACAATGACAGACTTTATAATCTTGGGCTCCAAAATCACTGCAAATGGTGAATGCAGCCATGAAATTAAGATGCTTGCTCCTTGGAAGATATGACTAACCTAGACAGCATATTAAAAAACAGAAACTTTACTTTGCTGACAAAGGTCTGTCTAGTTAAGGCTACAGTTTTTCCAGTAGTCACATATGGATACGAGAGTTGGACCATAAAGAAAGCTGAGCTCTGAAGAACTGATGTGTCTGAACTGTGGTGTTGGAGAAGACTTTTGAGAGTCCCTTGGACTGCAAGGAGATCCAACCAGTCGATCCTAAAGGAGATCAGTCCTGGGTGTTCATTGGAATGACTGATGCTGAAGCTGAAGATCCAATACTTTGGCCACCTGATGCGAAAAACTGACTCATTTGAAAAGACCCTGATGCTGGGAAGGATTGAAGGCAGGAGGAGAAGGGGATGAAGGATGAGATGGTTGGATGGCATCACCGACTCAATGGATATAAGTTTGAGCAAGCTCCGAGGAGTTGTTGATGGATAGGGAAGCCTGGCATGCTGCAATCCATGGGGTCGCAAAGAGTCATAAATGACTGAGTGACTGATTGAACTATTCCAACCAAACAACAGGATCTAAATCATAATCATAAAATAAACATCAACATATTTTAAATAATGTAATTCACATCAAGTATATTCTCTTATGAGGATTAAACATGAAAATATAAGAAAGACAAAGGAAAACCTCAAAACACTAAGAAATTTTCTATTTCTAAATAACAGATATAATAGAGAGTTTCAAAGGGGAGAAAATAATATAGAAATGAAAGAAAACACAAGTACAATATCTGAAATATATAGGATGTTTCTGAAGTAACACTGAAAAAAAAAGTATAGCATAAAATACTTAAATAGGGAAGAGAACAGGTATCATAGAAATAATTAAAGTTTTTATCTCTAGGAATGAGAAAAGAAAAACGAAACCAGAGCATGAAAGTAGATAAGGACATAAATTAACAAAATTAAAAATAGTTACACAGAGAATATCAATGAATAAAAAACTGGCTCTTAAAAATTTGTTGATGTATGGCAAAACAAATACAATATTGTAAAGTAATTAGCCTTCAATTAAAATAAATAAATTTATATTAAATATATATATAATTCAATAAAATTGATAAAATTCTAGTAAAAGAGTTGAAAATAAAAAGAGAGAAGAGACAAATCACTGATATCAGAAGTGAAAGACAGTGTATCACTAAAAATGTTAAGCCATTAAAGAATATAACAAATATACAAAAGACACAAATATATATGTACAAATATATATACAAATATATATTCAAATATATATACAAAAATATATATACAAATATAACAAATATACAAAACTTTCCAGTCAAATTTAATAACTTAAATACAATTCCCAAATAACAGATTAAACAAAACACAACTAAGATACAATAGATTATCTCAATTCCAATTACCAAGAGATTGGGGGCAGGAGGAGAAGGGGACGACAGAGGATGAGATGACTGGATGGCATCACTGACTCGATGGATGTGAGTCTGAGTGAACTCCAGGAGTTGGTGATGGACAGGGAGGCCTGGCGTGCTGCAGTCCATGGGTTTGCAAAGAGTCTGCCATGACTGAGCAACTTAACTGACTGAACTGACTCTGCATATAAGTTAAATAAGCAGGGTGAAAATATACAGCCTTGACGTACTCCTTTCCCGATTTGGAACCAGTTTGTTGTTTCATGTCCTGTTCTAACTGTTGCCTCTTGACCTGCATACAGATTTCTCAGGATGCAGGTCAAGCGGTCTAGCATTTCCATATGTTTAAGAATTTTCTATTATTTGTTTTGATCCACACAGTCAAAGTCTTTGGCTAGTCAATAAATCAAACTTAGATGTTTTCCTGGAACTCCCTTGCTTTTTTGATGATTCAACGGTTGTTGGCAGTTTGATCTCTGCTCCCTCTTCCTTTTTAAATCCAGCTTGAACATCTGTAAGTTCAAGGTTCACATACTCTTGAAGCTTGGCTTGGAGAATTTAGAGCATTACTTTGCTAGCATGTGATGTAAGTGCAATTGTGTGGTATTTTGAACATTCTTTGGCATTGCCTATCTTTGGGATTAGAATGAAAACTGATGTTTTCCAGTCCTGTGACCACTGCTGAGTTTTCCAGATTTGCTGGCCTATTGAGTGCAGCACTTTCACACCATCATCTTTTAGAATTTGAAATAGCTCAACTGGAATTCCATCACGTCCACTAGCTTTGTTTGTAGTGATGGTTCCTATGGCCCACTTGGCTTCCCATTCCAGGATATCTGGCTCTAGGTAAGTGATCACACCATTGTGATTAACTGGGTCATGAAGATCATTTATGTACAGTTCTTATGTGTATTCTGTGTTTTCTTGCTACCTCGTCTTAATATCTTCTGCGTCTGTTAGGTCCATACCCTTTTTGTCCTTTATTGTGCTCATCTTCTCATTACTTTGGATACTGCAAAATAGTATCCCTAATTTTCTTGAAGAGATCTCTAGTCTTTGCTATTCTATTGTTTTCCTCTATTTCTTTGCATTGATCGCTGAGGAAGACTTTCTTATCTCTCCTTGCTATTCTTTGGAACTCTGCATTCAAATGGGTATCTTTCCTTTTCTTCTTTATTAGTGTAAATAATTCTTGACTTGACCAACTTTGTCACTAAACCTAAAAAGTGATGAATACTTCTGCTAAACATTTATTTTAGTCAATTGATGAATTGGTAAGTGAGTTCAGTTCAGTTCAGTTGCTCAGTCAAGTTTAATTCTTTTTTGGCCCTATGGACTGCAGCATGCTAGGCTTCCCTGTTCATTACCAACTCCTGAAGCTTGCTCAAACTCATGTCCATTGAATCTATGATGCCATCCAACCATCTCATCCTCTGTAGTCCCTTTCCCTTCCTGCCTTCAATCTTTCCTAGCATCAGGGTCTTTTCCAATGAGTCAGTTCTTCACATCAGGCAGCCAAAATATTGGAACCTAAGCCTCAGCCTCAGTCCTTCCAATGAATATTCAGGACTGATTTCCTATAGGATTGACTGGTTGCATCTCCTTTCAGTCCAAGTGACTCTCAGTAGTCTTCTCCAACACCTCAGTTCAAAGGCATCAGTTTTTCGGCTTTTAGCTATCATTATGGTCCAACTCTCATATCCACACATGACTACTGGAAAAACCAAAAGCTTTGACTAGATGGGTCTTTGTCAGCAAAGTCTGCTTTTTAACTTGCTGTCTAGGTTGGTCATAGCTTTTCTTCCAAGGAGCAAGTGTCCTTTAATTTCATGGCTGCAGTTCCCATCTATAGTGATTTTGGAGCCCAAGAAAATAAAGTCTGACACTGTTTCCACTCTTTCCCCATCTATTTGCCATGAAGTGATGGGGCTGGATACCATGATCTTTGTTTTCTGAATGGTCAATTTCAAGCCAGCTTTTTCACTTTCCTCTTTCACTTTCATCAAAAAGTTCTTGAGTTCGTCCTCACTTTCTGCCTTTAAAGTAACATAATCCCAAATTTTCATGGAGTTTTTAGTATTTACAATACCATCCTGATTTCTGAAGGTTACTATACTGTAATTAATACTAGTTTAATGGAGCAATTTGATTAATTTATTTTTTTAAATATTTTTGTCAACCAATGATATGCTTTGCTGCTAAATAATTATAAGATATATTAATTACTTGCTATTTGATGTGCTCACTTTTTAAAAATCTGTTTCTTATAAACCAATTCATAAAGAAATACATATATAAATATGTAACCAGGAAGGGTTAATTTTAACGCCATACTGGATCTGCTTCTGTGATTTGTTTTGCCACTTTTGTTATTATAGGCATATATAATGGCCTATCTCAGGGAGCCTTGCCTGTCCCCCTCTGTCTAACCCTTAAAATGATTTATTTTGCTCACAGGGAGATAACCTGACCATGCTCACCTATGAAGGACTGCTACATTCTTGAGTTCTTTGTGTGGGAAAAGGTATCCCTCAGGTGTGGCTCAGAAATTCACATATTGCGGGCTTTAATCACAGATAGGTGTGGTTTCCTTGTTTATTCATATGACAGGAGATATTCCATTTCATACCACTGAAGAAATAAATGCAAGGAAGTACCTGAGGCTTGCCATTTTAGGAGATATTTGCAAGAATTAAATGATTTCTTACTCTGTTTCCTCACCTCCCCCCATCTCTGATCCATGAAAGAACTTGAGATCTAGACTTGGACAAGATGGTTATTTTGAGACTTATACCAATGAAGTCTGTCATCTTTTTGGTCAGCTGACTCTCTGAATAAAGTTGTATTCTTTGCCTCCATACCTTGTTTCTTGGATTTATTCATCTATTGTGCAGAAAGCAGAGTGAACTTGGACTTCATAACAAATATATGTCATACACTTCTTTGTATTTTTTTTTCTTTGTATTTTTATTGTAATCAATATATGATTTAGATCTTTTTAAATAAAAAGTACATAAACTTAACTATAAAAATATAACAAACATTAGGAAATATATTAAAATTACCAAATTTTGTTTGTTGGAGATTGAGTGCAAATGGTAATTGAGAAGGGGAAAATCATTGAAATATAAAATGTTTACCAGTGGAGATGAAAAGAATAACAGAGATCAAAGAAACTAACCTACTGATTTTAACTTGAGCAGATTTATTCAAATATGAAAAATTCAATGCAAAAAAAAGGAAGTCCCAGGGCACTGGACAGAATTTGTATTTAACAGTTATATAGAAAAACACAAAAATAGAAGGAAGCAAGACTGAAAAATTAGAGCAAATTGCATAAAGTCTGTCAGTCCACAAGGAGTTTGTATATTTTCTGAATATTGCTTAGGAGTAACCAAATAACCTTAATTCAAAAGGGAAACTTTTATGTTTAAATTAATATTTAAAAGAAATTCAAAGAACTGCCATTTGCTGTCTTCAATGGAGATTGTAAAAAAATTTAAAATTCTATTTTAATAACTGACATCTCACTGTTTAAAACTAGCATTGCATTAAAATCCCTCTTTTTTTTTTGGCAAAAATCATTGAATTCAACTTTCTTTGATTTGTTCAATTGCCACCAATCATTTTCTAAAATAACTTTAGCCAACTAAATTCATTTGAATAATTCAGGATAAGATAAAGTTAGCACACTGCAGAGCAGATGACAACAACAAGATGTAGCCTTTATTTAATCAAGTGAATTTGAGAATACTTATCCTTTGGTTTCATAGGGCATGAATCTTAATGGTGCAGTAAGTAGCATTAACAAAATATTGAGTCTCCATGAGCTAAGTGAGAATAGTATGAATCAATCATTCAGATCTCCTGATATGTGTAAACTGCTCTTTTAATTGTTGCTGATATAGTGGTAAACAAACAAACAAAAAAGGCCCAGTCCCTGCTTTATCCTGCATATATTATATGGGGATGACAGAAAGGGAACAAACAAATATTTCCATAGATAATGTGGTTTCAAGATAGGATAAATGCTTGTAGGGATAATAATAAAAAAAAAGTTAAGGGTTTCATAATAAACTGAGGCTCCTATTTTAAACACAGTCTTTAACATATATTCTTGAGAAAAGTGAGACTTGAGAAAAAAAATTAATTTAAATGAAGAAAGAACATATGCTATGAGGACATAGCAAGGGGAAGAGTGCTCCAGACAGAAGGCAAATCAAGTATGCATTCATGACAAACAAACTCCTTAGCATCTTCAAAAAAGCAAGAAATAAGTGAGACTAGGCAAGACTTTGACTTTTCTTCAAAAGTAAATATAGTAGGTATGGCATGAGATGCCTCCTACTAAAGCATCGACCAAGAGCAGGACTTTTTCACTGCACCTAAACATTCATTGCTGGAGGAGGGCATGGCAACCCACTCCAGTATTATTTTTTTTTTAATTTATTTATTTTAATTAGAGGCTAATTACTTTACAATATTGTGTTGGTTTTGCCATACATCAACATGAATCCGCCAAGGGTGTACATGTGTTCCCAATCCTGAACCCCCCTCCCACCTCCCTCCCCATACCATCCCTCTGGGTCATCCCAGTGCACCAGCCCCAAGCATCCTGTATGCTGCATCGAACCTGGACTGGCGATTCATTTCACATATGATATTATACATGTTTAAATGTCCAATACAATATTGTAAAGTAATTAGCCTCCAAATAAAATGAATGAATTTAAATTAAAAAAAATCAATTCTTCAGTGCTCAACTTTCTTTATAGTCCAACTCTCACATCCATACATGACTACTGGAAAAGCCATAGCCTTGATGAGACGGACCTTTGTTGTTGGCAAAGTAATGTCTCTGCTTTTTAATATGCTTTCTAGGTTGGTCATAACTTTCCTTCCAAGGAGTAAGTGTCCTTTAATTTCAAGGCTGCAATCACCATCTGTGGTGATTATGAAGCCAAGAAAAATAAAGTCTGCCACAGTTTCCACTGTCTCTCCATCTATTTTCCATGAAGTGATGCCATGATCTTAGTTTTCTGAATGTTGAGGTTTAAGCCAACTTTTTCACTCTTTCACCTTCATCAAGAGGCTTTTTAGTTCCTCTTCACTTTCTGCCCTAAGAGTGGTGTCATCTGCGTAGCTGAGGTTACTGATATTTCTCCCGGCAATCTTGATTTCAGCTTGTGCTTCTTCCAGCCTGGCATTTCTCATGATGTACTCTTCATATAAGTTAAATAAACAGGGTGAAAATATATAGCCTTGACATACTCCTTTTTCTTTTTTTTTTTTTTTTTCCTTTTTCTATTTGGAACCAGTCTGTTGTCCCATGTCCAGTTCCCACTGTTACTTCCTGAACTGCATATAGGTTTCTCAAAAGGCAGGTCAGATGGTCTGGTATCCCCATCTCTTTTACAATTTTCCACAGTTTGTTGTGATCCACGTAGTCAAAGGCTTTGGCATAGTCAATAAAGCAGAAATAGATGTTTTTCTGGAGCTCTGTTGCTTTTTTGATGATCCAGCAGATGTTGGCAATTTGAGCTCTGGTTCCTCTGCCTTTTCTAAAACCAGCTTAAACGTCTGGAAGTTTATGGTTCACGTATTGCTGAAGCCTGGCTTGGAGAATTTTGAGCATTACTTTACTAGTGTGTGGGATGAGTGCAGTTGTGCCGTAGTTTGAGCATTCTTTGGCATTGCCTTTCTTTAAGATTGGAATGAAAACTGACCTTTTCCAGTCCTGTGGCCACTGCTGAGTTTTCCAAATTTGCTGGCATATTGAGTGCAACACTTTAACAGCATCATCTTTCAGGATTTGGAATAACTCAACTGGAATTCCATCACCTCCACTAGCTTTGTTCATAGTGATTCTTTCTAAGCCCACATGACTTCACATTCCTGGATATCTGGCTCTAGGTGAGTGATCACACCATCATGATTATCTTGGTTGTGAAGATCTTTTTTTGTACAGTTCTTATGTGTATTATTGCCACCTCTTCTCAATATCTTCTGCTTCTGTTAGGTCCATATCATTTCTGTCCTTTATGGAGACCATCTTTGCATGAAATGTTCCCTTGGTATCTCTAATTTTCTTGAAGATGTCTCTAGTAACATTTTGTCCTCATAATTTGTACTTATTTTATTTTTTAATACATTTGGTTTTCTTCTTCTTATAGTTTGTATATATAAAGAAAGAAAATGTGTCTTACCATATTAGAAACATCAATGGTTTGTTAACTTTTTGTGTTAAAGCATGTTGTATATATTGTTGTAGCAGGGTCAGCAATCTTTGGATCAGAAACCAAAACTAGTTGGCTACCAATTATGTGTGTAAAATGTACTAAATTAAAAAAAAGAAAAAGTTTAAATGACTGAAAAAGTATAATAAAATAAGAATTATATATTATGGAAATCAGAATTAAAGAAAATTAGAATTCCAGTTTCCAGAACATTTTGCTGCAACACAGTTATCTTCACTCATTTACTATTTTATATGACTGTCTGAGTTCCACAGTGGTAGAACTCAGTACCTGTTATGGAAACAAAGTTTAATGACAAAGTTATAACTCGACAGAACATCTACTTTCTTCATATTACCAGAGCATACTCATCATGTCAAAATAAGAAAAGAAGATAAACGCAGACTTTGAATGTCACACTTTTAAGAACAGGGAACTGCAGATTATTTTGGCATAAAATTAGATGGCAAAGTTTTGTGCTTATTGTATAATGAAACTGGACACTATACTAATCCTCACATTTTCAGATTACTGGAAAACGATAGTGTGAACATATTTAAAAATATTCAATGAAATATTTCATCATATTTGAATTTATTCACAGAACATTTTAAAAATGAAAATGAAGTCTAAAACAAAGCAATTTTATGACCAGGTCATTTTTTGCTAAACCAAGGAAGATGCTTGCTGATTTTAGTTCTTTAAATGATATTTGATTGCAAAAGCCAGAGAAATGTGGAACCACTACAGGTGAGAATATTTTCAAAGATATTGAGAAAAGTATAATGCAAGATAACTTCAAGTGAAGTCTTCTACAATGTATTACAGTTGATTGTGGGGAAAATATGCATGAAAAAAGTATATTTGAAAAAATTCTCAAACTTTTTCAAAAAGTAAAGTAAAGTTTATGTGGGCATGCATGCTCAGTCACTCAATTTTGTTTGACTCTTTTATAACCTATGGATTGAAGCCTTCCAGGCTTCTCTCTCCATGTCATTTTCCAGGCAGAATATTGGAGTGGGTTTCCATTTCCTAGTCCAGGGGATATCCCTGACCCAAGGATCAGACTGAATCTTCTTATACTTATACCTTCATTATTCTGAAGTAGATATTATGTGAAAAATATTTGAATCTATCATGTGGAATTGACTGTCAGTGAAAAAACTCAATCATTCTCATAGACTCACACTTCATTAATTCCATGGTTATTTTGCAAAAACCGAAGCTAGGTAACCTTACTTGTGTTAAGAATGTTTTTGCTTTTTCTTGGAAGAGAACCACCCTCAACCATCAATGGTGTATACTAAGTCACTTTGGAAATGCTTTTGCTGCCAATTTGATATTTCTTAATGGATTTATACTAAACTTACAAAGTAAAAAAGCAGATACATGTGAAACTGACACTGCAGTAAAGTCATCTGGACAACTTACATTTCTAGAATCAGAGGTAATATCAAGTTGCTTTATGTACTTTACATGCTTTCAAAGTTAAAACAAAAACCAAGTTCCCCCTCTCCCAACTAATTTGGAGCGGGTCAATTTTGTGAACTCCTACTATTCTAGAAGCATGTTTTAGACCTCAATGCAAGTCCAAAGGAAATGACTGTATTTCCAAAACTATTCCACTGTATAACTAAGGAGCTTCTACAAAACTTCATTTAGATGTGAGTAATCTTCAATGTTTGAGTGTCTCCTGTGAAGGTATGGGTCAAGCAGTGCCTGCCACAGGGGTGGGGGCTCTGGGTGCAGCAGACCTGGGTATGGCATATGCCATCTTAGAGGAGAGTGCCATAAAATCCTCCATAGAACCACCAGAACTTATGCAGGACTGGTTAAACAGGCTCTTGGAGGGCACAAACATCAACTTGTACCCACCAGGACCCTGGAGAAAGGAGTAGTGATCCCACAAGAAACTAACCCAGACTTGCCCGTGAATGTACAGGAGTCTCCGGTAGGGGCATGAGTTGACAGTGGCATGCTGAAGGGTCAGGGGCACTGAGTGCCACAATGCATGCCTGGGACCTTGTGAAGGTCATTATTATCTTCATTACATCCACCATAGTTTGGCCTCAGATCAAACAACAGGGAGGGAACACAGCCCCAAGCATCAACAGAAAATTGGAATAAAGATTTACTGAGCATGGCCCAGCCAATCAGAACAAGACTCAGTTTCCCCTCAGTCAGTCTGTCCCATCAGGAAGCTTCCATAAATCTCTTATCCTTATTCATCAGAAAGCAGATAGAATAAAAACCACAGTCACAGAAAACTAAACAAACTGATCATATAGACCACAACCTTCTCTAATGCAATGAAACTATGAGTCATGCTGTGTAGGGCCAGCCAACATGGACAGGTCATGGTGGAGAGTTCTGACAAAATAAGGTCCCCTGGAGAAGGGAATGGAAAACCACTTCAGAATTCTTGCCTTGAGAACCCCATGAACACTATGAAAAGGCAAAAGATAGGACACTGAAAGATGAACTCCCCATGTCGGTAGGTGCCCAATATGCTATGGGAGATCAGTAAAGGAATAACTCCAGAAGGAATGAAGAGACGGAGCCAAAGCGAAAACAATGGACAGTTTTGGTTGTGACTGATGATGGAAGTAAAGTCAGATGCTGTAAAGAGCAACATTGCATAGGAACATGGAATGTTAGGTCAATTAATCAAGACAAATTGAAAGTGGTCAAACAGGAGATGGAAAGAGTGAATATCCACATTTGAGGAATCATTGAAATAAAATGGAAAGGATTGGGTGACTTTAACTCAGATAACCATTGTATCTACTACCATGGGCAAGAATCGCTTAGAAGAAACGGATTAGCCATCACAGTCAACAAAACAGTCTGAAATGCAGTGCTTGGATGCAGTCACAAAAATGATAGCATGATCTCTGTTCATTTCTAGGCAAACCATTCAACAATAGAGTAATCCAAGTCTATGCCTAGACTAGTAATGCTGAAGAAGCTGAAGTTGAACTCTTCTATGAAGACCCACAAGACTTTCTAGAATTAACACCCCAAAAAAGATGTCATTTTCATTATAGGGGACTAGAATGAAAAAGTAGGAAGTCAAGAGACACCTGGAGTGGCAAATTTGGCCTTGGAGTACAGAATGAAGCAGGGCAATGGCTAACAGAGTTTTGCCAAGAGAAGGCACTGGTCATAGAAAACACCTTCTTCCAACAACACAAGAGAAGGCTACACATGGACATCTCCAGGTGGTCAATACTGAAATCATATTTATTATATTATTTTCAGTCAAAGATGGAGAAGCTCTATACAGTCAGCAAAAGCAAGACCAGGAGTTGACTGTGGGTCAGATCATGAATTCCTTATTGCCAAATTCAGTTTTAAATTGAAGAAAGTAAGGAAAACCACTAGACCATTCAGGTATGACCTAAATCAAATCCCTTAAGATTATACAGTGAAAGTGACAAATATATAGAAGGAATTGGATATGATAGACAAGATATCTGAAGAACTATGGACAGAGGTTCATGGCATTGTACAAGAAGCAGTGATCAAGATCATCCCCAAGAAAAAGAAATGAAAAAATTCAAAGTAGTTGCCTGAGGAGGCCTTACAATAGCTGAGAAAAGAAGAGAAGTTAAAGGCAAAGAAGAAAAAGGAGATATATCCATTTTAATGCAGAGTTCCAAAGAATAGCAAGGAGAGATAAGAAAGTCTTCCTCAGTGATCAGTGCAAAGAAATAGAGGAAAACAATAGGATGAGAAAGACTAGAGATCTTTTTAAGAAACTTATTGAAATTTCATGCAAAGATGGGCACAATAAAGGACAGAAATGGTATGGACCTAACAGAAGCAGAAGATTTCAAGAAGAGGTGGCAAGAATACACAGAAGACATGCACAAAAAAGATCTTCATGACCCAGATAAACACGATGCTGTGACCACTTACCTAGAGCCATACATCCTGGAATGGGAAGTTAAGTGAACCTTAGCAAGCATCACTACGAACAAAGCTAGTGGAGGTGATGGAATTCCAGTTGAACTATTTCAAATCCTAAAAGATGATTCTGTGATAGTGCTTCACTAAATATACCAGCTAATTTGGGAAACTCAGCAGTGGCCACAGGACTGGAAAAGGTCAGTTTCCATTCCAATCCCAAACAAAGGCAATTACAAAGAATGCTCAAAATACTGCACAACTGCACTCATCTCACATGCTAGTGAAGTAATCCTCAAAATCTTCCAAGCCAGGCTTCAACAGTACTTGAATTGTGAACTTCCAGATGTTCAAGCTGGTTTTAGAAAAGACAGAGGAACCAGAGATCAAATTACCAACATCCGTTTGATCAACAAAAAAGCAAGGGAGTTCCAGAAAAACAACTATTACTGCTTTATTGACTATAGAAAAATCTTTGACTCTATGGATCACAGCCAACTGCAGAAAATTCTGAAAGAGATAGACATACCAGAGCACCTGACCTGCCTTCTGAGAAATCTATATACAGGTCAAGCAGCAACAGTTAGAACTGGACATGGAACAACAGACTGGTTCCAAATTGGGAATGTAGTATATCAAGGCTGTATATTGTCACCCTGCTTATTTAACTTATATGAAGAGTACCTCATGTGAAATGTCAGGCTGGATGAAGCACAAGCTGGAACCAAGGTTGTTGATAAAAATATTGGTAACCTTAGATATGCAGATGACAACACCCTCCTGTCAGAAAATGAAGAAAAACTAAAGAGCCTCTTGATGAAAGTGAATGAGGAGAGAGAAAATGTTGGCTTAAAACTCAGCATTCAGAAAACGAAGATCATGGCATCTGGTCCCATAAGTTCTTGGCAAATAGATTAGGAAACAATGGAAGCAGTAACATACTTTATTTTCTTGGGTCCAAAATCACAGTAGATGGTTACTCCAGCTGTGAAATTAAAAGATGTTTGCTCCTTAGAGGAAAAAATATGACCAACGTAGACAGCAAGTTAAAAAGCAGAGACACTATTTTGCCAACAAAGGTTTGTCTAGTCAAAGCTATGGTTTTTCCAGTAGTCATGTACAGATGTGAGAGTTGGACTATTAAGAAAGCTGAGTGCCAAAGAATTGATGCTTTTGAACTGTGGTGTTGGAGAAGACTCTTGAGAGTACCTTGGACTGAAAGGAGATACAACCAATCCATCTTAAGGAAATTGGTCAATATAGGAGACAGGAAGAGTAAAAGAAAAACAGGCCCTGGCAAGCGCCCCAAAAGAAATGTATAATTATTGATAAACTGGATACTCTAAGGCATGAGACTCTTGGAACATGTCCAGAGGGAACAGTTCATAATATTGAAAATAGATACGATTCTGGGGTTTGGAAAATGGACCCTGGACTGTTTCCCAACTGGCGTCTCAGAGTCACATGTTTTAAGTACGTGGTGGAAAATCTATAGATGAGAATATTAGTCTTAGTTCCTGATTTGTTATTGATTACTGTTTCTTAGTTGCTGCTAAGTCACTTCAGTCGTGTTCGACTCTGTGCAACCCCGTAGATGGCAGCCCACCAGGCTTCCCCGTCCCTGGGATTCTCCAGGCAAGAACACTGGAGTGGGTTGCCATTTTCTTCTCCAATGCATGAAAGTGAAAAGTGAAAGTGAAGTCACTCAGTCATGTCCTACTATTAGCTACCCCATGGTCTGCAGCCTACCAGGTTCCTCCACCTACGGGATTTTCCAGGTAAGAGTACTGGAGTGGGTTGCAATTGCCTTCTCCGGTTTCTTAGTTACTCAATGGTTAATGATCACTTTGTTCTTTGGCCCTGAAGGCCACATGATTTATAGCTTAACTCTCTGCATATTCTTTCCTTCACAGCCGGAAGTATAATAAAGCTGTCTTGGATTCAGTTTGTGCACCTTCACCTTGGAGTGGTTTTGGTCCCCTGATCCTCGCTTTTCACTGAATTCTTGTTTCTCATTCTCCCACTGTATGGTGCTTTCAGAAACCCTGCTTATCCAGTGGATCTCAACAAGTCATGAATATTCATTGGAAGAACTGAATCTGAAACTCCAATACTTTGGCCCTCCGATGGGAAGAATTGACTCACTAGTAAAGAGCCTGATTCTGGGAAAGATAGAGGTCCGGAGGAGAAGGGGATGACAGAAGATGAGATTATTGGATGGCATCACCGACTGGATGGACATGAGTTTGAGTAAGCTCTAGGAGTTGGTGATGGACAGGAAAGCCTAGCATGCCCCAGTTTTTGGGGTCATAAAGAATCAGAGACAACTGAGCGACTGAACTGTACTGAACTGAATTTTCAATACTAAGGCATGCTAAGAGAGAGACTTCAAGAGGAGATTTTAATAAAATTCTGTAAATGTTTTACAAGGAATCATATGTTCATGGATTGATAATAGTATTTGGAAATGTCTATCCATGTAGATGATATCATTTGAGCTTATTGGTTAGGTTAGTAAAAAATAATAATAATAATAATAGGTTGTACTGCAGATTGCACTTACAGTGTTTTAACTTGTCACTTTAGATTGAGCTGTCTGTTGCTTAAAAATGTAAACATCTAAACTGCTATACTCCAGAAACTACTTTTTGAAATGCATATCAAGGATTTCTGCAAGCACATCTTAAGAAATACTTTAATAAATGCTAAACTACACTTTCAGTGTGGCTCTAAACTACATTTTCAGTCTTTTCTTTACTCATCCTCTGGAATGTGGTTCTAGACCTTTTAACTTCACCTAGTAATGGTATTCTCCAACAAATCACTTAATCTCTCCTAAACTGAGTTTCATACTCATTTCCATTTCAATTTCATTTCCAATCTCCCTTAAGGGTTTGTTTATAGAACTGAATTTGCACATACTCTTAATTTTAGATCTCTCTGCTCCTATACTTTATATACTTCTGTCTCTTCCCTAGGTCTTGTGTTCCCCCAGCACACATTTCTACATTATGAAATTATAATTATATTTTTATACTCAAGAACTATTTCAAGTGTTGCCATTCTTAAAGTCTTCAAAAAAGATTTGAAATTATGCTCCTTATTCTGATCATTTAAACAATTATGATTGTAACTGACAATTATGATTCCTGGGTAGAAAATATCCCCTGGAGGAGAAAATGGCAACCCACTCCAATATCTTGCCTGCAAAATTCCATGGACAGAAGAGCCTGGACAGTTCATGGGGTCTCAAAGAGTTAGACATGATTGAGTGACTAAGTATGCACGCACATTCCAATTATAATGCAATGAAATAGTGTGTCACCTACTTTTTAATGGTGGCACTTATTTTTGTCACTATTTCTATTACATGCTTCTATTTTTACTTACTTTCTCTGAACACCTAGACTTTAGAATCCTGGTAGCTCACATTTCTCTAGATTGTGCATGGCACCAAGCATATTAACCATACCCATATTTGCTGGATTTGAATTAGCAGACATAAGTGAGGGACATAGATTGTATACTCTTTCTTGGTTATAGTCTTTCTTAGTAAAATTAAAACTAATAGTTATAATACTTAAAACAAGTAGAAAGGATAGCAGATTGTGCTCATGCTAAAACAACCACAATTAAAGTTGAATGCTAATTTTAGTTTATATTAATTGAGTTACCTACAAAATCATTGTTCTAAATGTAAATTATTTTATAGGATTATTTGTGTCAATTCTTGCTCTTAAAACATTGTTACTATATTTACCATATAGCGTAGTCTTAATATATTTCTTGAAATACTGTCACTCACTGAGCTACTTTTCACAGTAATAAAATTTTCTATATTATAGAACATGACAAATAAAAAGCCCTAGGACATTTTTACATATACTCATTCCTGTACTTTGTTATGAATAATACATTTTATAGAATTATTTGTAAGTTTCCTTTCATTATAAATAAACAACCCAGATAATCATGCCATCCTTAAACAAATCACCTCAGCCTTATTAAAGGACATTCACATTCTGCTCCCTGCTTCATGTTTAGAATCCTGGCATCACTTTTCAAAAACTGTACATTAAGTAATCACACAATCAGTGAGCTAATTGTTTCTATACTAAGGAGTACATACTTAATCCTTGAACTCAGGCACTACTCTTTGTGCACTATTAAGCTAAGAGACTGCCTAATGAAATATGCAAAGAACTCCCTGTTAATCTAATTTTACAAAATTCGCATTCAGTTACAAGCAGAAAACTACATATATACAGACAAAAGTTACTTTATCATGTATTTTAGCCTTCTAAGATAAACACCCAAAGAAACAATACTTTAGGCTTTAATTACAGATGTGGGTTTCCCAGGTTGTGCTGGTGGTAAAGAACCCACCTGCCAATGCAGGAGACAGTGGGTTTGATTCCTGGGTCAGGAAGATCCCTTGGAGAAAGAAATGGCAACCCACTCCAGAATTCTTATCTGGAAAATCCCATGAATGGAGCCTGGTGGACTACAGTCCACAGGATCACAAAGAGTTGGACAGGACTGAGTGATGAGCACACATACACATGACAGATGTATCTGAGAGTAAAGAAAATACACTAATCAGAGAATTGCATAGAATAATGAATGAATGAATAAATTTTTTTATCCCGAAGTGTAATTTCATGCCTCATTTCAAAACTTCAACCTAGATCATTAAAACCACTGAAGACAAATTTCCTTAACATTATTGCAGTGTTTTCATATACAAAATACTATAACTAATATGAAAGTTTAAAAAAAGTCTTAAATTAACAGACATTGGCAATTATTGCTATTTTTAAATATATGAATGATTTATAACTTACAGAAGAATATGCATAAAGAGCCTATAATTGTCTCGTGGTGGTGGTTTAGTCACTAAGTCATGTCTGATTCTTGAGACCCCATGGACTGTAGACTGCCAGGCTCCTCTGTCCATGGGATTCTCCAGGCAAGAATACTGGAGTGAGTTACCATAATTGCTTAGGAATATTAAAAGATTGTCTATGCTGGAAAATTTTCACAGTGTTATTTTGCCAAGTAGAACATATCAATAGAAGTACTTTTAATCTCTCTGCTAATTTTACCACCTTTCTCCTTTATATCATTATCTGCTCTTCACTAATAGCTCTCACACAATAAACTTTTTTTTTTTCCTAACACAGGCAGTATTTATTAAGTGACTTTTATAAAGGTTGTCTGATGTTATGTTGGGAATAGATAGCTATTTGTAATCCCAGAGCTCAGCAGTAACACTAATTCTAAACTAAAGGTTGAAACCATAAATTTTTCCAATAACCCCTGAAGGAAGAGGAATTTTGCAATCAACAAAATTAAAACAATAATGCTATTTCATTATTGAAACAATCTAAAGTCATACATGGTTCATATTTCTTTTTAACCCAATATATTATTGTTAGAATAGTATTGTCCATGATTTTCATACATATACTCCAAAATTGATATTTCTGAATTGAGTAAATTATTTCAGCTTTCCTTGACATTTTTTAGTAATCTCAAATTAAAGCATCCCTATAATGTAAATTAGACTTGATGAAAGTTACATAATATAGAAGCAGAAATCAGTTTATAATCATTATTAGCATTTAATCTAATAAGATTGTCTTAGTTTTGATACTCTCCAGTATGTTATTAATGTGTTCGGCTACTGAGAAATGTTTACCTAAATTGAGAAAGAACTCATTCTTACCTACATTAAGAGGAAATTTACTCCAAGTTTTATGACTATAACTACTTCATGACCCTTGCCAATACTAAAAAAAAAAAAAAAAACAAAAAAAAAACAAAGGACATAGGCAAGGTTGTTGAACATGACAAATAATGTCAGCTACATAAAATATCAGGTCTTAACGATTTTCCTTCACATTTAGGATTATGTAGCATTGCAGTTTTCCAAGGCTGAATTGCAGAATTTTATGGAATTTATACTTTAAAATACGCTGTTCGGTTAGCATGCTTTTGTTTGCATATATAACACTTTAAATATGTGACTATAATGTTAAATACATAGCTACCAATTCTCTGACATGCTGCATATAGAAAAGTGGGGTCTGTGTACCCTATCCTTACTGTTATCCTGAATAATGTAAAAGTAATACTTAGTGACTTCTAAGACTGAGTCATAAAAGGCCCTGCAGTTTCTGTCTTGTTTTGCCTTGTTCACTTTAGTCCTTGAGCCACCATGCAAGCCACCAAGCTCTGAAGCTTCCATGGCATGAGGAAGCCCAAGCCACATGGATATATGAAAAGGCAAAGTGTAGCCACGCTAGCTGACAGTTCCAGGTGAGTACAGTTTTTGATTCATCACAACTCAGGCACATATTAGTGAAGAAATGGCCAGATGATTCTACCCTCCAGACATTCTATTCATGCTCAGTGGCACCAGGGCAGAAGAGACAAATCATTTCCACCCAAATCCTTGACCCATAGACTCTGAGCACTTAGTAAACAATAGTTTGTCAGATATGTTCATTAAATATCTGATAAATCAAGTACTTAAAAATTTAATACTACTTGGATCTTGGTAAAAATATTTATATTATGATAGAGACAATTCTATGTACTAGTTTTTACCTTTAAACTCCTGTACCCAAATAATACAGAGAATAACAATGTTTCGAGAACAGAGCATACATGTTCTTATCTTCATCATAAAGTTATATGATATTGGATTATATAACTTTAAAAGCAATTAGAAATTGAAATTTTGTTGCTGTAAACATTTCATCTATTCCTAAGTATATATATAAAAACTTCAGTTCAGTTCAGTTCAGTCACTCAGTCGTGTCCGACTCTTTGTGACGCCAAGAATTGCAGCATGCCAGGCCTCCCTGTCCATCACTAACTCCCGGAGTTTACCCAAACTCATGTCCATCGAGTCGGTGATGCCATCCAGCCATTTCATCCTCTGTCGTCCCCTTCTCCTCCTGACCCCAATCCCTCCCAGCATCAGAGTCTTTTCCAATGAGTCAAGTCTTCGCATGAGGTGGCCAAAGTACTGGAGTTTTAGCTTTAGCATCATTCCTTCCAAAGAAATCCCAGGGTTGATCTCCTTCAGAATGGATTGGTTGGATCTCCTTGGAGTCCAAGGGACTCTCAAGAGTCTTCTCCAACACCACAGTTCAAAAGCATCAATATCAGCAGTTAATTATGCCTATAAAAATGAAGACCAGAAAAAATATGAATGAGTTCTGCTTCTTTGTAAAAGTATAAGTGATACTGAATTCTGAACACAGAAACTAATTTAGAGGAGTTATAAAAATCCCATTAAGATTTATGTATCTAATTGAATATTGCTATTTTAAAATATTTATAAGCATTCTAAACTATCTTTGTATGGTTTTGGTTAAATTGTTGCTAATAATAAGCCTAAGCCAAGATAAATTTTAATAAATTAAATTTATTAATAAATTTTAGAAAGTGAAATTTATTAATAAATTTTAATAAACTCTAAACATATATATAGAAAATTTACATATATATAGTAATATAAATATGTAAGAATGTGAAATGATTCAATATTTTAAACATGTTATTATTACATATGCCACTAGCACAGTTTAATTGAAATAAATTAAGGCTTATTCATGAATTTTATTTTTACTTGAATGATAGTGGATATCAAATCACCATGATGTTTAGATATCAGTAGTTTCATTCAAAAGTGATGTGATGCTTTTATATTAAATTTTTGTTACTGAAATAAGCATTCAGTTCAATTCAGTTACTCAGTCTTGTCTGACTCTTTACAACCCCATGGACTGGACCACACCAGGCTTCCCTGTCCATCACCAATTCCTGGAGCTTGCTCAAACTCATGTCCATTGAGTCAGTGATGCTATCCAACCATCTCATACTCTGTCATCCCCTTCTCCTCCAGCCTTCCACCTTTCCCAGCATCAGTCTTTACCAATGAGTCAGTTCTTCACATCAGGTAGCAAAAGTATTGGAGCTTCAGCATCAGTCCTTCCAATGAATATTCAGGACTAATTTCCTTCAGGATTGTGTGGTTGGATCTCCTTACATTCCATGGGACTCTCAGGAGTCTTCACTAACACCACAGTTCAAAAGCATCAATTCTTTGGCATTCAGCTTTCTGTATAGTCCAACTCTCATATTCACATATGACTACTGAAAAAACCAGAGGTTTGACTAGACGGACATTTGCCAGCAAATTAATGGCTCTGCTTTTTAATATGTTGTCTAGGTTGGTCATAGCTTTTCTTCCAAGGAGCAAGTGTCTTTTGATTTCATGGTTGCATTCACCATCTACAGTGATTTTGGAGCCCAAGAAAATAAGTTTGTCACTGTTTCTCCATCTATTTGCCATGAACTGATGGGACTGGATGCCATGAACTGATGGGACTGGATTCCATGATCTTAGTTTTTTGAAAGCTAAGTCTTAAGCCAACTTATTCACCCTCCTATTTCACTTTTACCAACAGGTTCCTCTTTGCTTTCTGCCATAAGGGTGATGTCATCTGCTTATCTGAGGTTATTGATAATTTTCCTGGCAATCTTGATTCCTGTTTGTGCTTCATCCAGCCCAGCATTTCACATGATGTACTAAGCAAATAAGTTAAATAGTAGCACAGGATATGATAAGAAGTTTGATTGCCAGAAAATTCAATTGTACTTTTATATCAATTAGAACGATGAACATTGACTGTAGCCTGTGAATCCCTACATTACTCAATGAGCATTATTCATCTGTCTACTTGGAAATCTTCCAGTGTTCTTATTTCTTTGTTCAACCTTCATCTATTAACATTTACTCAGTAAATGGAATTGCCTTTTTTCAGTGGATTCCACTTCAATTCTAGGACGGGAGTAAGCTTAAAAGCAAACATGCAACAGGAGAGAAAGGCAACTAAAACCAAAGAAAACTATATTATTTTATCCCAGTTTTGCATTTCTTCATCTATTGTTTAGTTTCTTCTATTATGTCTTTAAACTACACTTCACATGAAGAATGGAAAAGAGAGGAGGAATAAGGAAGAGGAATTTGAAAAGATTACCATATATTCACAGATATCAACAGCAAGGGGAAAAATTAGGCTTCTTCAGTTAATATCATTTCTCATCTCATTGTTTTTCATGGATTGATTTTAGGGACTCTTATTTAACATTAGAAAAATGTGTGTGAGTTTTAAAAAAATAAATATTCAATTGGTCTGGGATTGGCCTTGGATGTTAACATTTCTTTTTAAGATTCCTGAATTACTTTAATGAATCACCATAGCTAAAAATACTGGAAAAGGTAAGTTTTCATTCCAATCCCAAAGGAAGGCAATGCCAAAGAATGCTTTAACTATGGCACAATTGCTCTCATCTCACACGCTACTAAAGTAATGCTCAAAATTCTCCAAGCCAGGCTTCAACAATACGTGAACTGTGAACTTCCAGATGTTCAACTGGTTTTAGAAAAGTCAGAGGCACCAGAGATCAAATTGCTAACATCTGCTGGATCATTGAAAAACCAAGAGAGTTCCCAGAAAAAACATCTATTTCTGTTTTATTGACTATGCCAAACCTTTGACTATGTGGATCACCACAAACTGTGGAAAATTCTGAAAGAGATGGGAATACCAGACCACCTGACCTGCCTCTTGAGAAACCTGTATGCAAGTCAGGAAGCAACAGTTAGAACTGGACATGGAACAACAGACTGGTTCCAAATAGGAATCCTACTTGTTTAACTTATATGCAGAGTACATTATGAGAAACGCTGGGCTGGAAGAAGTACAAGCTGGAATCAAGATTGCCAGGAGAAACATCATAACCTCAGATATGCAGATGACACCACCTTTTATGGCAGAAAATGAAGAAGAACTAAAAAGTCTCATGATTAAATTGAAAGAGAAGAGTGGAAAACTTGGCTTAAAGCTCAACATTCAGAACACTAAGATCATGGCATCTGGTCCCGTCACTTCATGGCAAATAGATGGGGAAACAATGGAAACAGTGGCTGACTTTATTTTTGGGGCCTCCAAAATCCTGCAGATGGTTACTGTAGCCATGAAATTATAATACACTTACTCCTTGGAAGAAAAGTTATGACCAACCTAGAAAGCATATTAAAAAGCAGAGACATTAATTTGTCAACAAAGGTCCATCTAGTCAAGGCTATGGTTTTTCCAGTAATCACGTCATTAAGAGCAATTGTTTCTTCAGTATGATTCTTAACTATCAGATCAGTTCACTCGCTCAGTCATAACCGACTCTTTGCGATCCCATGAATCACAGCATGCCAGGACTCCCTGTCCATCACCAACTCCCAGAGTTTACCCAAATTCATGTCCGTTGAGTCGATGATGCCATCCAACAATCTTATCCTCTGAGTCCTCTTCTCCTCCAGCCCACAATCTTTCCCAGCATCAGGGTATTTTCAAATGAGTCAATTATTCACATCAGATGGACAAAATATTGGAGTTTCAGCTTCAGCCTCTGTCCTTCCAATGAATATTCAGGACTGATTTCCTTTAGGATGGACTGGTTGGATCTGCTTGCAGTCCAGGGGGCTCTCAAGGGTCTTATGTAACACGACAGTTCAAAAGCATCAATTCTTCGGTGCTCAGCTTTCTTTATAATCCAACTCTCACATTCATACATAACTACTGGAAAAAACATAGCCTTGACTAGATGGACCTTTGTTGACAAAGTAATGTCTGCTTTTTAATATGCTTTCTAGGTTGGTCATAACTTTCCTTCCAAGGAGTAAGTGTCTTATAATTTCATGGCTGCAATCACCATCTGCAGTGATTTTGGATCCCCCCAAAATAAAGTCAGCCATTGTTTCAATTGTTTCCCCATCTATTGGCTAGGAAGTGATGGAACCAGATGCCATGATCTTAGTTTTGGAATGTTGAGCTTTAAGCCAATTTTTCACTCTCCTGATTCACTTTCATCAAGAGACTCTTTAGTTCTTCTTGCTTTCTGCCGCAAGGGTGGTGTCATCTCCAAAAATGAGGTTATTGATATTTCTCCTGGCAATCTTGATTCCAGCTTGCGCTTCATCCAGCCCAGCATCTCTCATGATGTACTCAGCATATAAGTTAAACAAGTAGGATGACAATATACATCCTTGACATACTCCTTTTTGTATTTGGAACCAGTCTGTTGCTCCATGTCCAGTTCTAAATGTTGCTTCCTGACCTGCATACAGATTTCTCAAGAGGCAGGTCAGGTGGTCTGGTATTCCCATCTCTTCCAGAATTTTCCACAGTTTGTGGTGGTCCACACAGTTAAAGGATTTGGCATAGTCAATAAAGCAGAAATAGATTTTTTTTTTCCTGGAACTCTCTTGCTTTTTTGATGATCTAACAGATGTTAGCAATTTGATCTCAGGTTCCTCTGCCTTTTCTAAAACCAGCTTGAATATCTGGAACCTCATGGTTCATGTGTTGTTGAATCCTGACTTGCAGAATTTTGAGCATTACTTCACTAGAGTATGAGATTAGTGCAATTGTGCAGTAGTGTCAACATTCTTAGACATTTCCTTTCTTTGGGATTGGAATGAAAACTGATCATTTACAGTCCTGTGGTCACTGGTGAGTTTTCCAAATTTGCTAGCATATTGAATGCAGTACTTTAAAAGCATCATCTTTTAGGATTTGTAGTAGCTCAACTGGAATTCCATTACCTCCACTAGCTTTGTTTGTAGTGATGCTTCCTAAGGCCCCCTTGACTTCACATTCCAAGATATCTGGCTCTAGATGAGTGATAATACCATCGTGATTATCTGGGTCATGAAGATCTTTTTTGTAAAATAACTGTGTATTCTTGCCACCTCTTCTTAACATCTTCTACTTCTGTTAGGTACATACCACTTCTGTCCTTTATTGAACCCATTTTTGCATGAAATATTCCTTTGGTATCTCTAATTTTCTTGAAGAGATTTCTTACTTTTTTTTTTCTTGAAGGACCTTTTTATTTTTTTATAAATACAAATTTATTTATTTTAATTGGAGGTTAATTACTTTACAGTATTGTATTGGTTTTGCCATACATCAACATTGTCTCTCCCGCTCTATTGTTTTTCTCTGTTTCTTTCCCTTGATCACTGAGGAAGGCTTTCTTATCTCTCCATGCTATTCTTTGGAACTGTGCATTCAAATGGGTATATCTTTCCTTTTCTCCTTTGCATTTGTCTTCTCTTCTTTTTACAGCTATTAGTAAGTCCTCCTCAGACAGCCATTTTGCCTTTTTCCATATCTTTTCCTTGGGGATGGTGTTGCTCCCTGTCTCCTATACAATGTCATGAACCTGTTGACAGTTCTTCAAGCACTCTGTCCATTAGATCTAGTCCCTTAAATCTATTTCTAACTTCTGCTGTATAATCTTAAGGGATTTGATTCAGGTCATATGTGAATGATCTAGTAGTTTTCCCTAACTTCTTCATTTTTTTGTCTGACTTTGTCAATAAGGAGTTCATGATCTGAGCCATATTCAGCTCCTGGTCTTGTTTTTGCTGACTGTATAGAACTTATCCATCTTTGGCTGCAGAGAATTTAATCAAACTGAGTTTTGTGTTGGCCGTCTGGTGATGTCCATAGTAGAGTCTTCTTTTGTGTTTTTGGAATAGGGTGTTTGCTATGACCAGTGTGTTCTCTTTGTGAAATTCTATTAGCCTTTGCCCTGCTTCATTCTGTACTCCAAGGCCAAATTTGCCTGTTACTACAGGTGTTACTTGACTTCCTACTTTTGCATTCCAGTCTCTTGTAATGAAATGGACATCTTTTATGGGTGGTTAGTTTTAAAAGGTCTTGTAGGTCTTCATAGAACTGTTCAACTTCAGCTTCTTCAGCATTAGTGGTCAGGGTATAGACTTGGATTACAGTGGTATTGAATGGTTTGCCTTGGAGATGAACAGAGATCATTCTGTCATTTCTGAGATTGCATCCAAGTACTGAATTTCATACTCTTGTAGACTACGATGGCTACTCCATTTCTTCTAAGGCATTCTTGCCCACAGTAGTAGATACAATGTTCATCCTAATTAAATTCACCCATTCCAGATGGTGATGCAGCTGTGAAATTAAAGATGTTTACTGCTTGGCAGAAAAGCTATGACCAACCTAGGCAGCATAATAAAAAGCAGAGACAATAAAGATCCGTCTAGTCAAGGCTGTGGTTTTTCCATTAGTCATGTATGGATGTGACAGTTGGACTATAAAGAAAGCTGAGCACCAAAGAATTGATGCTTTTGCACTGTGTTGTTGGAGAAGACTCTTGAGAGTATCTTGGACTGCAAGGAGATCGAACCAGTCCATCCTAAAGGAAGTCAGTCCTAAATATTCATTGGAAGAACTGTGCCTGAAGCTGAAACTCCAATAATTTGGTCACCTGATTTGAAGAACTGACTCATTAGGAAAGACCCTGATGCTTGGAAAGATTGAGGGCAGGAGGAGAAGGGGATGACAGAGGATGAGATGGTTGGATGGCATCACTGACTCGATGGATATGAGTTTGAGTAAATTCCAGGAGTTGGTGATTGATATGGAGGCCTGGCATGCTGCAGTACATGGGGTCACAAAGATTCAGACACAACTGAACGACTGAACTAAACTGAAATCATGTTAGATCAAAATCTGTGTCCTGGACACAATTTATATTTTGAGACTTTTTTGCTGAAATCCATGAGAAAAAGGAATAGAATATTGGTGAAAATGCCAGTTCCCAGAACAAAATATGTAACTCAGCAGGACCCTATCTGGCCTTCCCAGGACAGTTCTCCCCATGTACTCTGCTTGCATCCTGTTTGTAAAATGCGTTTAGTCTCCTGGACCTTCCCTGAGTTTCAAAGAGCAGATTCAAACAATTGCTACCTAGAAAGTGAGAGAAGACAGAAACAAAGGAAAAGTAAGCCCAACATAATTTCTTCCATGATTGTTAGCTTAAACTAATGCTTTGATTTATGACCCCAAACTATCCATATAGTGTCCTGTTAGTTCAACAAGCTGACCCAAAGTGGGCTTAAAATTGATGACACATGGAGGGTCAATTATAACTGAAACTCTCCTGAACCATCTTGAAAGCTCTAAGTAAAGAATAAAATGCATCAACCACTGATTTTGCTTTTTTCTAGAAAGAAGTTACAAGATGACAAGACCATGCTTTACTAGTTTGCAGGAACACAGAGTTCTATCTCAGTCACCAATGACACATGGAGTCACAAGACTGAGTTGGGGAGTCTGCAACTGAGATCATAGAGGAAGATGAAATTACAAACAGTCCCGTTGTCATTATGCCTTTTTTGCCTTTAAAACCTTTGTTCCCCTGGCCAGCCAGCAAGATTTGAGATAAGCCTATGTCTCCCATCTCCCAGATTGGTGCCCCCAACTTGGGTGTTTCAATTTGTTTCACTTTACTGTGCATCAGACACACAAGTTTGAGTCTGACAACTATATGTCAAGAAAAGTCTATTTACTTCATAATAATCTATCTGTATTTTTAAATACATATTATAATCCTTGATACTATTATAAAATTTTTAGTATCAATTATCTATGTAAATACTACTTAAGCAAAAATTTATGACCCAGGATTCCTTTTCTCTAACCATATCTAAAAATGATTTCAATTTATGTATCAAATAAAACCTAAAAGGAGCTTACTAATTTACCATACATTGTGAAAAATATTATAGAAGTCCATAATTATTTGATGTATTAAACTTTTTTATTTTTTGCATATATGTAAGATGAGATGGTCAGAAAGTATCACTGACTCAATAGACATAATTTTGAGCAAACTCCAGGAGATAGTGAAGGACAGGGAAGCCTGATGTGTTGCAGTTCATGAGGTTGCAAAAAAGATGGACATGACTCAGTGACTGAACAACAAAAACAAATTATATTGAATTATAAATCCTTGTGCTTTTTATGGTTGGCTAAATAAATTTATCTTGAAACTATTTAATAGGACATAAATTGCTCTTTCCCTTTCATTAATAGTTGAACTGTTATAAGTTAGAAATAATTCCTCAATATACAAAAAATATCAAAAAGTATGGGGAACAAACTAGAGATAGCAGATTTTAGACTGCTTTTATATTTATCCCATGTACCAGCCATTCCAAAGACAAACTAGATTGCAGTTTATGAATTTTACTGTATGATTGGTACAGACAGACTAACCACATGATATCTTCATAAACTATTAAAATCATTCAAATGTGTTATATAAGTGAAACATTCACTACTCTGCATGACTGATCTGGGATTCTAATTGGCCATTTTTTTTTTCACGATTAAAAACACGTACAACTAAATGGGTGAAACAGATTGAAATTCAAATAGGGCACACTAAACTACTATAAACGGAGAAGGCAATGGCAACCCACTCCAGTACTCTTGCCTGGAAAATCCCATGGGCAGAGGAGCGTGGTAGGCTGCCTGGTAGTCCATGGGGTCGCAAAGAGTCAGACACGACTGAACAACTTCACTTTCACTTTTCACGTTCATGCATTGGAGAAGGCAATGGCAACCGACTCCAGTGTTCTTGCCTGGAGAATCCCAGGGATGGCAGAGCCTGGTGGGCTGCCGTCTATGGGGTCACACAGAGTCGAACACGACTGACGCAACTTAGCAGCAGCAGCAACAAACTACTATAAAACTATGACCTGAAATCAGTCCAAGTATTAATCAAATTAGTATAAAGAGGAGTTTTCTCAACATTTCTACAGTTGCATTTGATTATAAAATGACACCTTGCAAATACTGGCTGATTTAAAAATTCTTAGAAGTTTAATCTAATAGGAAATAAGTAACCTTACTATCAAATAAGCAGTCCCAAATTAAACTCATTTCAGGAGGCAGTCCTAAGATGGAGGAGGAATAGGACAGGGAGACCACTTTCTCCCGAAGAAATTCATCAAAACAACATTTAAACACTGAGTAAATTCCACAAAAAAACTTCTGAATGCCAGCAGAGGACATCAGGCACCCAGAAAAGCAGCCCATTTTCTTTGAAAGGAGATGTTTTATCAACGGTGCTGTATAGATGGAGAAGTCTTGAGGCTACTGTAAAAATAATACTGAAAACCAGAAGTAGGAGACTTGAGTCCAAATCCTGAGAACACCAGAGAACTCCTGACTCTAGGGAACATTAACAGACAGGAACTCATCAAACGCCTCCATATCTACACTGAAGCCAAGCACCACCCAAGGACCAACAAGTTCCAGAGCAAGACATACCATGCAAATTCTCCATCAACACAGGAACACAGCCCTGAACTTCAATATATAGGCTGCCCAAAGTCAACCCAAACCCATTGATATCTCATAACTCATTACTGGGCACTTTATTGAACTCCAGAGAGAAGAAATCCAGCTCCACCCACCAGAACACCGATACAGCTGCCCTAACCAGGAAACCTTGACAAGTCACCCATATAACCCCACCCAAAGTGAGGAAACTCCACAATAAAGAGAATTCCACAAACTGCCAAAATACAGAAAGGCCACCCCAGACACAGCAATATGAACAAAATGAAGAGACAGAGGAATACCCAGCGGGAAAAGGAACAGGGTAAATGCCCACCAAACCAAACAAAAGAGGAAGAGATAGGGAATCTACCTGATAAAGAATTCTGAATACTGATAGTGAAATGATCCAAACTCTTGAAATAAAAATAGAATCACATATAAATAGCCTGGAGACAAGGATTCAGAAGATGCAAGAAAGGTTTAACAACGACCTAGAAAATATAAAAAAGAGTCAATATATAATGAATAATGCAACAAATGAGATCAAAAACACTCTGGAGGGAACAAGTAGTAGAATAAAAGAGGCAGAAGATAGGACTAGTGAAGTAGAAGATAGAATGGTAGAAATAAATGAATCAGAGAGGAAAAAAGAAAAACGAATTAAAAAAAAAAAAATGAGGACAATCTCAGAGACCTCCAGGATAATGTTAAATACCCCACCATTCGAATCATAGGAGTCCCAGAAGAAGAAGACAAAAAGAAAGACCATGAGAAAATACTTGAGGAGATAATAGTTGAAAACCTCCCTAAAATGGGGAAGGAAATAATCACCCAAGTTCAAGAAACTCAGAGAGTTCCAAACAGGATAAACCCAAGGCAAAACACTCCAAGACACATATTAATCAAATTAACAAAGATCAAATACAAAGAACAAATATTAAAAGCAACAAGGGAAAGACAACAAATACCACACAAGGGGATTCCAAAAAGGATAGCAGCTGATCTTTCAATAGAATTTCTTCAGGCCAGGAGAGAATGGCAGCACATACTTAAGGCGATGAAAGAAAATAACATACAGCCCAGATTGCTGTAACCAGCAAGGATCTCATTCAAATATGAAGGAGAAATCAAACGCTTTGCCGACAAACAAAAGCTGAGAGAATTCAGCACCACCAAACCAAATCTCCAAAAAATGCTAAAGGATCTTCTCTAGACAGGAAACACAGAAAGAGTGCATAAACTTGAATCCAAAACAATAAAGTAAATGGCAATGGGATCATACTTATCAATAATTACCTTAAACATAAATGGGTTGAATGCCCCAACCAAAAGACAAAGATTGGATGAATGGATACAAAAACAAGACCCCTATATATCTTGTCTACAAGAGACCCACCTGGAAACAAGGGACACATACAGACTGAAAGTGAAGGGCTGGAAAAAGATATTTCACACAAACAGAGACCAAAAGAAAGCAGAAGTAGCAATACTCATATCAGATAAAATAGACTTTAAAACAAAGTCTGTGAAAAGAGACAAAGAAGGACACTACATAATGATCAAAGGATCAACCCAAGAAGAAGATATAACAATTATAAATATATGTGCACCCAACATAGGAGCATCACAATATGTAAGACAAATGCTAACAAGTATGAAAGGGGAAATTAACAATAACACAATAATAGTGAGATACTTTAATATCCCATTCACACCTATGGATAGATCAACCAAACAGAAAATTAACAAGGAAACACAAACTCTAAATGATACAATAGACCAGTTAGACCTAATTGATATCTATAGGACATTTCACCCCCAAACAATGAATTTCATCTTTTTCTCAAGGGCACGTGCAACCTTATCCAGGATAGATCACATCCTGGGCCATAAATCTAGCCTTGGTAAATTAAAAAAAACTGAAATCATTCCAAGCATCTTTTCTGACCACAATGCAGTAAGATTAGATCTCAATTACAGGAGAAATACTATTAAAAATTCGAACATATGGAGGCTGAACAACACGCTGCAGAATAACCAAAAATCACAGAAGAAATCAAAAAAGAAATAAAAATATGCATAGAAATGAATCAAAATGAAAACACAACAACCCAAAACCTGTGGGAGACTGTAAAAGTAGTGCTAAGGGGAGGTTCATAACAATACAGGCATACCTCATGAAACAAGAGGAAAGTCAAATAAATAACCTAACTCTACACCTAAAGCAACTAGAAAAGGAAGAAATGAAGAACCCCAGGGTTAGTAGAAGGAAAGAAACTGTAAAAATTAGGGCAGAAATAAATGCAAAAGGAAGAAAAGAGACCATAGCAAAAATCAACAAAGCCAAAAGCTGGTTCTTTGAAAGGATAAATAAAATTGATAAATCATTAGCCATACTCATGAAGAAACAAAGGGAGAAAATTCAAATCAATAAAATTAGAAATGAAAATGGACAGATCACAACACACAACACAGAAATTCAAAGGATCATAAAGACTACTATCAGCAATTATATGCCAGTAAAATGGACAACGTGGAAGAAATGGACAAATTCTTAGAAAAGTACAACTTTCCAGAATGAACCAGGAAGAAATACAAAATCTTAACAGCCCCATCATAAGCACAGAAATTGAAACTGTAATCAGAAATCTTCCAGCAAACAAAAGCTCAGGTCCAGACAGCTTCATAGCTGAATACTACCAAACATTTAGAGAAGAGCTAACACCTATCTTACTCAAACTCTTCCAGAAAATTGCAGAGGAAGGTAAACTCCCAAACTCATTCTATGATGCCACCATCACCCTAATACCA
Source organism: Bos mutus (assembly GCF_027580195.1). NCBI lineage: Eukaryota > Metazoa > Chordata > Mammalia > Artiodactyla > Bovidae > Bos > Bos mutus. The sequence continues at coordinate 79,654,381 of NC_091622.1, read as the reverse complement.
AAACCTGACAAAAATGCCACAGAAAAAGAAAACCAAAGGCCAATATCACTGATGAACATAGATGCAAAAATCCTTAACAAAATTCTAGCCATCAGAATCCAACAACACATTAAAAAGATCATACACCATGACCAAGTGGGCTTTATCCTAGGGATGCAAGGATTCTTCAATATCCACAAATCAATCAATGTAATATACCACATTAACAAACTGAAAAATAAAAGCCATATGATTATCCCAATAGATGCAGAGAAGCCTTTGACAATATTTAACATCCATTTATGATAAAAAACTCTCCAGAAAGCAGGAATAGAAAGAACATACCTCAACATAATAAAGCTATATATGACAAACACACAGCAAACATCATTATACTCAATGGTGAAAAATTGAAAGCATTTCCCCTAAAGTCAGGAACAAGACAAGGGTGTCCACTTTCACTGCTACTATTCAACATAGTTTTGGAAATTTTGGCCACAGCACTCAGAGCAGAAAAAAATGAAATAAATAAATAAAAGGAATCCATATTGGAAAAGAAGAAGTAAAACTATCACTGTTTGCAGATGACATGATCCTCTACATAGAAAACCCTAAAGACTCCATCAGAAAATTACTAGAGCTAATCAATGAATATAGTAAAGTTGCAGGATATAAAATCAACACACAGAAATCCCTTGCATTCCTATACACTAATAATGAGAAAATAGAAAGAGAAATTAAGGAAACAATTCCATTCACCATTGCAACGAAAAGAATAAAATACTTAGGAATATATCTACCTAAAGAAACTAAAGACCTATATATATATATATATAAAACTATAAAACACTGGTGAAAGAAATCAAAGAGGACACAAACAGATGGAGAAATATACCATGTTCATGGATCGCAGAATCAACATAGTGAAAATGAGTATACTACTCAAAGCAATCTATAGACTCAATGCAATCCTTATCAAGCTACCAACGGTATTTTTCACAGAGCTAGAACAAATAATTTCACAATTTGTATGGAAATACAAAAAACCTCGATTAGCCAAAGCAATTTTGAGAAAGAAGAACGGAACTGGAGGAATCAACCTGCCTGACTTCAGGCTCTAACTACAAAGCCACAGTTATCAAGACAGTATAGTACTAGCACAAAGACAGAAATATAGATCAATGGAACAAAATAGAAAGCCCAGAGATAAAGCCATGCACATATGGACACCTTATCTTTGACAAAGGAGGCAAGAATATACAATGGAAAAAAGGCAATCTTTTTAACAAGTGGTGCTGGGAAAACTTGTCAACCACTTGTAAAAGAATGAAACTAGAACACTTTCTAACACCATACACAAAAATAAACTCAAAATGGATTAAAGCTCTAAATGTAAGACCAGAAACTATAAAACTCCTAGAGGAGAACATAGGCAAAACACTCTCTGACATAAATCACAGCAGGATCCTCTATGACCCACTTCCCAGAATTTTGGAAATAAAAGGAAAAATAAACAAATGGGACCTAATTAAATTTAAAACCTTCTGCACAACAAAGGAAACTATTAGCAAGGTGAAAAGGCAGCCTTAAAAATGGGAGAAAATAATAGCAAATGAAGCAACTGACAAAGAACTAATCTCAAAAATATACAAGCAACTCCTGCAGCTCAATTCCAGAAAAATGGGCCAAAGAACTAAACAGACATTTCTCCAAGGAAGATGTACAGATGGCTAACAAACACATGAAAAGATGCTCAACATCACTCATTATCAGAAAAATGCAAATCAAACCCACAATGAGGTACCATTTCACGCCAGTCAGAATGGCTGCTATACAAAAGTCTATAAGCAATAAATGCTGGAGAGGGTGTGGAGAAAAGGGAACCTTCTTACACTGTTGGTGGGAATGCAAAGTATTACAACCACTATGGAGAACAGTGCAGAGATGCCTTAAAAAACTGGAAATAGAACTGCCTTATGACCCAGCAATCCCACTACTGAGCATACACACCGAGGACACCAGAATTGAAAGAGGCACGTGTACCCCAATGTTCATCACATCACTGTTTATAATAGCCAAGACATGGATGCAACCTAGATATCCATCAGAAGATGAATGGATAAGAAAGTGTGGCACATATACACAGTGGAGTATTACTCAGCCATTAAAAAGGATACGTTTGAATCAGTTCTAATGAGATGGATGAAACTGGAGCCTATTATACAGAGTGAAAGCCAGAAAGAAAAACACCAATACAGTATACTAATGCATATATATGGAATCTAGAATGATGCTAATGATAACCCTGTATGCGAGACAGCAAAAGAGACACTGATGTATAGAACAGTCTTTTGGACTCTGTAGGAGAGGAAGAGGGTGGGATGATTTGAGACAATGGCATTGAAACATGTATAATCTCATATATGAAATGAATTGCCAGTCCAGGTTTGATGCATGATACAGGATGCTTGGGGCTGGTGCACTGGGATGACCCAGAGGGACAGTATGAGGTGGGAAGTGGGAAGGAGTTTCAGGATGGGGAACACGTGTACACCTGTGGTGGATGCATGTTGATGTATGGCAAAATCAATACAATATTGTAAAGTAATTAGCCTCCAATTAAAATAAATACATTTATATTAAAAAAAGAAAATAAAAAAATAAACTCATTTCTTTGCAATATACAAATCAATATTGCATTTTTGAAATGACTTACTCTTTAATTAGGCAAGAATATCATGGATATATGATACAGATATTGGGACTTTGAAAGTAAAACAGAGCATTTTTGAAGTGGTAACATTCTGCCAAATTTATACTTTCTACATTTCTTAATAAATTTAAGTGAAAATTAATTAGACCTTTAAGGAGGCTTATTATACTCGTTAGCATAAGTACTTGTTTAGTACTTGATTTGTAGTGTTCTTATTTTTCTTGTGTGATTATATAATAAAAGTAAAAATAATAAAAATAGTAAATATATTGTGAGAACTTTATAAAATAAAGATGTATTTAGTATCTTACAGAGAAAATAATAGAATCTCTTTTCAATATAAAGAATTTTTATAAGTACCCACTACATATTCATTCAATGAATGAAATGGTAAGACAACAAGGAATAAAGTATTGTCATAATAATGTAACCTTTGAAACCAAATTTAAACCACAAGATGGAGCTGGAATTTCATTTTCTATAAAAAGTGAATGAAAATTGACTCAAGTCATATTTTCGAACTATATGCAATCTAGGCAATTAATATGATTTTTAAAACATGATATAAGTTTATGTGTATTAAATAAGTATTCAGAAACCTTCAGTAATGAAATTCTTATTGTTTAAAATATGACTCTACATTGTACTTGTAAAATCTATGAAATTACATTCATAACAGGTTATGTTTAAATTTTTATAAAAATATATCTACTTTATAAAATAAGAAAATATATCATAAGTCAGGCTGTAAAGTATTTGTGGAAGTGACTGCTAAGTTGTTTCCAAATAACAAAATGATATTCACTTTGGAAAAGTAATTGTTTTTTTGTTTTTTGTTTTTTTGCTTATTGTCATTCTTTTTAAAAAATTATTTTTAATTGGAACATAATTGCTTTACATTGGAGTAGGAAATGGCCATCCATTCCAGTATTCTTGCCTGGAAAACTCCAACATCATGGACAGAGGAGCATGGCAGGCTTCAGTCCCTGCAGTTGCAAAGAGTCGGACACAACGGAATTACTGAGCACGCACAATTACTTTACAATGTTGTGTTGGTTTCTGCCACACAACACAGTGAATCAGCCTTAAGCATACATATGTCCCCTCCCTCCTGAACCTCCCTCCCAAACCTCACTACCATTCCCTACCCCAAAAAGCCTTTTAATCACAATACTAGAGATGATCATTTATATACCCTTGTGTGTGTGTGTGTGTGTACACCTTTCTGGTGGCTCAGAAGGTATAGAATCTGCCTGCAATGCAGGAGACCCGGGTCCAATTTCTGGGTTGGCAAGATCCCCTGGAGAAGGGAATTATGAAATAGTCCAGTATTCTTGCCTAGAGAATTTCATGGACAGAGGAGCCTGGTGGGCTATATTCCATGGGGTCACACAGAGTTGGAGATGATTGAACATGTGTATATGCATACACATAAACACTCACATAAATATGTATATATGATATATATATATATGCTATATGTATACATATGCTCATTTATGTTTGACTTTGCAAAAGCAATATTTTGTAATATTCAATAATATTCATTTCACTGTATTATCTGTTTTCCTATTTTTGATATTTGTATCCACTGACACAAAATTCACTTTCTGCAACTTACACTTGGGAAATATTGTCTAGATTTTTGGTTTGACTTCCATCTCTAGTAAGACTCTGTAGTAGATTCATCTCAACTACAGCAAACCCTCAAAAATACTGCTAGAATAACAATAGACTTTTGAGGAGTATATTAGCTATAAAATTATTGGGCAATGTTTTATTTATGGGGTTTTAACAAACCACTGAATGTAGATAGCCAGGCAAAGAATCAAAATCATTTTTATTTTAATTTTAAATAATTTAAATTTAAAATTTAAGTTATTATATTGAGCTGAGATTTTTGTTTTATTTTTAAATTAAAATAATTTATTACCCAGCAGGAATATACACTGCCAGAAGGATTATACTTCATTGCTTAAGAGAATATAACACTTCCAATATATGCCAGTAAACCTACTGTGATATGGATATTTAAAAACTATCTTCATATCAGTTTAAAACTGGGTCAGAATTTCTCCCTTACATATAATCTGCGTATAATATATCAAAAAAACGTTTAATATGATTGAAAGAAGCTATGTATTCAGAAAATTTTATAAATATCCCTAAAGCAGTATAATATATCTAATCAGCGCTTAGCACCACTCTAGAGTGCTGAGAAAATTCTAGGACATTTTATGGTACATATTTTTGTTTTAGTCCCCCAAGCGTTATCTCAGTTACATCTTTTTTACTAATAGTCTATTTCAGTCTGATCCTCTATGAGAAAACTACTTTAACATAAAAAAAAAAAAAATCTAAAAAAAGAGCTACTTTTGGAGGGTAATTTTAAATACATTTACACAGTGAAACGGTTAGCATCTTAGGAAGACTCTCTGATAGAAACATCTCCTAAAAAGGTGAGGGGTGGGAATTCCTTGAGTCCAGTCATTAAGACTAAGCACTTTCACTTGGTGGCCCAGTTGGGCAACTGAAAAAAAAAAAAAAAGATAAGGGGTGAGTTTAGTGTACTTTTATTAGACTAATTCTTTGGATAATCCATTCATCTGTGTGGAAATTAGATGAGACTGGTCATACTACAGAGGAGAAAAATATGAATACACATCTCAAATAATAACTTCTTTTGAACTACAAGATAGTTTTGCTCCAGTACTTTAAAATGCATGCATTTTGAAGAAAGGCATCAAAAGTCAGTGCTCTGGGACAACCCAGAGGGATAGGGTGGGGAGGGAGGTGGGAGGGGGGGTCAGGATGTGGGGGACACATGAATACTTGGGGCATATTCATGTTGATTTGTAGCAAAAACCATCACAATATTGTAAACTAATTATCCTCCGGTCAGAATAAATGAATTAATTTTAAAAATAAAATGCATAAATTTTACTAAGAAAGGAGATCTGACAAGGACGGTTATAACAGAGATAGTTTCTATATAGTTTCAACCTAAAATATATAAATCCATGCCAAAGGTTAATGATTCACCCTTCAAAACTGGAATCTATATAAGAAGGAAAGAGCTTCTAAGGTATCAAAAGAGATTAAGGAATCCTAGAATATTACAGATGGTAGAGATTTCAAGGATAATGTCCTCTTAATTTATAAGTAGTTTCATTGCCCAAGATGTTTCTAATTAGTTAAAAGTGACTGAATGAAGCACTATATAGATTAATTCAGATTGAACTACAAGGAGTTATTCAAATTATAAATGAATCTATTGTTTTAAAAAGTTGCTGCATACTTGCAGTATAGGTAACACTATCTAAAACCATAACCACATGAAAGATTTACCAAATATTAATACTAATATCACTTAGAGGCAAAACTACAAAAGTATTAACTCTATATTTGTTACTCTTTCTACTTTGTTATTCTAGGGGTATAAGAACAATCTGATGTACATTTTGGTAATGTTAAAAGTAAACTGAAGTGTGTTGCAATTGTGAAGACTTTTATTTGAGCAAATATTGATGTGAACTGGGCAGCATCAAAATAAAGTAGTTAGGAGTGCTCCACCAACAGAATGTAAGGGCAAGGTTTTTATAAAAAGCAAACAGAAACAAACAAACAAACAAAAAAAAAACCCCATGAAAACAAAGCAAGTAAATGATTTAACTGATTGTGGTATAAGCAACTGCTTTATTTTAGAAAGCCTAGTTGGCTATTTGTGATTGGTAATCTCATGGCTGCAATAACCATCTGCAGTGATTTTGGAGCCCAACAAAATAAAGTCTGACACTGTTTCCACTGTTTCCCCGTCTATTTCACATGAACTGATGGGACCAGTTGCCATGATCTTAGTTTTCTCAATGTTGAGCTATAAGCCAGCTTTTTCACTCTCTACTTTCACTTTCATCAAGAGGCTTTTTAGTTCCTCCTCACTTTCTGCCATAAGGGTGGTGTCATCTGCATATCTGAGGTTATTGATATTTCTCCCAGCAATCTTGATTCCAGCTTGTGCTTCTTCCAGCCCAGCGTTTCTCATGATGTCCTCTGCATATAAGTTAAATAAGCAGGGTGACAATATGGAAGGAAAGTTATGACCAACGTAGATAGCATATTGAAAAGCAGAGACCTTACTTTGCCAACAAAGGTCCATCTAGTCAAGGCTATGGTTTTTCCAGTAGTCATGTATGGATGTCATAGTTGGACTGTGAAGAAAGCTGAGCGCCAAAAAATTGATGCTTTTGAACTGTGGTGTTGGAGAAGACTCTTGAGAGTCCCTTGGACTGCAAGGAGATCCAACCAGTCCATTCTGAAGGAGATCAGTCCTGGATGTTCTTTGGAAGGAATGATGCTAAAGCTGAAACTCCAGTATTTTGGCCACCTCATGCAAAAAGTTGACTCATTGGAAAAGACTCTGATGCTGTGAGGGATTGGGGGCAGGAGAAGACGGGAACGACAGAAGATGAGATGGCTGGATGGCATCACTGGCTCAATGGACATGAGTTTGAGTGAACTCCAGGACTTGGTGATGGACAGGGAGGCCTGGCATGCTGCAATTCATGGGGGTTGCAAAGAGTCGGACACGACTGAGCCACTGAACTGACTGACTGACTCTTCCCTAGTGGCTCATGTGGTAAAGAGTCTGTCTGTAGTGCAGGAGACCTGGGTTTGATCCCTGGTTTGGGAAGATCCCCTGGAGAAGGAAATGACAACCCACTCCAGTATACTGGAAAATTCTGTGGGCAGAAGAGCCTGGCGGGCTACAGTCCATGGGATTGCAAAGATTCAGATAGAACTTAGCAACTTCACTTCACTTCACTCTTAATTTTCACTTTCTTAGATACGAGTACAACTGTAGCTAGATTTTGGTTTGCTTATATGGTCTACCAAGGCATGAGAAGCACATCAGTTTAGTGGTTTCCTTATTTCAATAATATTTAAATCTATCATTTTGATCATCCTGTCATACATGGAAGGCTGACCAATAAGTCTGTATTAGCACCATTCTAGGCAATGGCACCCCACTCCAGTACTTTTGCCTGGAAAATCACATGGACAGAGGAGCCTGGTAGGCTGCAGTCCATGGGGTCGTGAAGAGTCAGACACGACTGAGCGAATTCCCTTTCACTTTTCACTTTCATGCATTGGAGAAGGAAATGGTAACCTACCCAGTGTTCTTGCTTGGAGAATCCCAGGGACAGGTGAGCCTGGTGGGCTGCTGTCTATGGGGTCACACAGAGTCGGACACAACTGAAGTGATGTAGCAGCAGCAGCAGGAGCACCATTCTCAGTTACCACTAGGGTTAGACTGTTCTTGGCATGCACTTCATAGATTATGGTTTCATGTCTGTGGAAGAATTCTTTTTGCTTTTCATGTTGTCGTTATACTTGTTTGCTTCTCCAACTGTAATGAGAATGTATGATGTGCATACATTCATAATCAGAATGTATGATTACAAGGGTCTGATGCAAATCAGACCCTTGAAAGAAGACAATGCACCAGGGAGACTAAAATGCCAGGGAGAATACAACACCAAAAGATTGAAATGTTAATATGTTCTTAGCTAGGGCTCTCATGAACCAAACCAAAATGATATCAAACAAGTTAAAGCATGTATTTGAAGAGGCATAGTTTTTTTTTTTTTTTTTTTTTTTAACAAAAGAGGCTTATTTGTTAATTTCTAATGCTTGAGTGTCTATAATACCAGAGTTGTTGATATAGGTACAGCAGGAAATAATTGCTATGCTAGAGTCTTCCTTGTTCAGACAATCAATAATCCAAAGCAAATCTGTTGTTAAAAATCATCTTACTAGCTCAAAATAATCCTACACCAAAGACGCACATTTGGAGTATTTTGTTATTTTTTATTTAGCCCCTTTTAAATTTCCCAAAGGAGTTTCATACTGTACAAGTCAAATTGTTATATCTCTCTATCTCTTTGAATCAGTCTCTAAGTCTTGAGTAGAGGTCAGTTCAAACAGTTGTGTCTCATTCCAGGAGGTTGGCTTCTAAAGTTAGGCCAGTATGGTATGAGAAATTATATTTTTGTGTTATTTAATGAGAGGCACTTCTATTGAAGTCATGTACAGATGTAAGAGTTAGACCTTAAAGAAGGCTGAAACCAAAGAACTCATGCTTCCAAATGGTGGTGTTGGAGAAGACTCTTGAGAGTCCCTTGGACTGCAAGAGGATCAAACCAGTCAATCCTAAATGATATCAACCCTGAATATTCATTGGAAGGACTGATACTTTTGTCAAAGCTCCAATACTTTGGCCACCTGATATGATGAACTGGTCACTGGAAAAGACTCTGATGCTGGGAAAGATTGAGGGCAGGAGGAAAAGGGAATGATAGAGGATGAGGTGGTTGGATGGCATCACTGACTCAATGGACATGAGTTTGAGCAAACCCTAGGAGACAGTGAAGGACAGGGAGCCTGGCCTGCTGCAGTCCATTGTGTTCCAAAGAGTCATAGAAGACTTAGTGACTGAACAACAAAAAACTTCTATGGAAACAAGCAAATAAACAAAAATAAAAGTTAATGGTTGAAGTAGACTGCAAATCAGCCTCTGAGTCAACATGACAGCCAAATTGATATTTCTACTTCAAACTGGTGATATTGGGCTTGAACATCTTCTGTGGTTTAAATATCTCTGGTTATGTCACTGGGTGTTCTTGCAAACTTTCTGAATAACCAAAAAAGCAATAAACACAAAGACTATCCATGCACAAAAATGGTCCACATGCAATGACAGTCCACACATGTGCCATTCTAGTGATTTCTCTGACATTTATATCAATTTTTCTGGTTTCATTTTGCAGGGCTTTGAGAAAAGGGCAGTTATTTTATTCTTTTTTACTTGGTGATTTTAAGTCAGACTGTTGGAAGAAAACTGGAAATGTTCATTTGGAGAGTTGTCATCAGATATTAGAGAAAATTGGAAGAATTTAGAAACCAGTCCAGTTTATAGGTAGATAACAAAACCACAAACACAATAAACAGCAGTAGAATCTCCACAAGGCTATATTATAATTTTCTATGAGAATACAATTTTTCTGTATACAATTACCCTGATTTCTATCAAAGATAATCACAGTTAGATTAATTTATTTGCTAAATAAGTCATCGTGGTTTATGTATATTCTCAGATTTTTTTTTTTTTTTTTTTAAACTTAAGACATTCTATTTTATGTGAGAAATTTCAGATTAGTGCACTGTGAACCGTGACAATTCTTGTGATATTTTATATTGCTCAGCTATACATTTTTCCTTATAAGTGCTACAACTGACTCCTTATAATACATCTTTATATTTATGAAAGTGTAAATATTTTGCATACATTCTTTTACCATTCATAATGAGCAGAAATATACTAGCATTTACTAATCTTTCAGCTTTTCTTTTTAAAAAGAAACACCACAAAATAGGTCACTGAGAACTTTTTCCTGCAAAGACAAAAATGATTATTTGTAATAAGAATTTAATAAGTTTCAGAAGAAAAAAATATATATATTTCCTTGATCCATTTTCTCTGAATTTCAAACCAGCATATAGAGATAATAAAAAATAGTCTATTCATACGGCATAGTACACCTCAGTGATATACAAAACAAGGCAATAATAAGCAGGTCCATACATCGGCTTCCTAGGAGACAGCCGACATGTAGCTTTACACACACAACAGCTGGCCGCTATGCTACGCACACCGTGACAACTGCTGAAATACTAGGGGAAATTTAAACATACAAAACTTAATGCTAATATTGGCCAAATATTTTTTTAAAGTTAAAACTTTAGTGATATCTAAGGGGTTTTATTAGCTCCATAAAACCTTAATTTCTTAAACTCTTTGGTAATAAAGAATTTCAGATTAGATTTTTTAAAACTCTATAGGCAAAGAAGTCAAGTAAAGTACTTGCCCAAGTGCATTCTGGAACAAGGATAATAATTTTCATTGAACTATGCAAATGCCTTTATTGTAATGAAAAATAAAAACACTCAATAAGAGTTTCTGAATTGTGTCAGAATCAGAACAAGAGAAACAAATCAATATTTTATTTTTGTTTACAAAGGTATATTTACCAATATGAATCAAACAGTTTCACCATTATTTTTCAGAAAATTATCACCTACTTCAGTGGTACAATCTGAAACTTATCAGAAACCTATACTTTTCCATTGTATTCATGAATCTCTTTGAAGAGGATGCACTTTTGGAAAAAGTTCAGATAAAACAATAACTGTATAAATATCAAAAGATCAAAATGTGGTCATGATTAAAGTCCTCATGAGAGTTCACTACAACATAATTAGCAAGCAAATTGCATTATTTTGTTTCAAAGATTTTAAGATAATAACTAGAATTATAAGTAGTAACATTATGCCAGGACATATCAGATTTCTAGAATTTTATATAATTTCAGGAATACTTATATTAATAATATATATCCAAACAATTAGAATCTAAAGGAAGGTTAGCTTCCTTTTTTATTTTATAGCATTTCCATTAATTTAATATATATTCAGTTCAGTTCAGTTGCTCAATCGTGTCCAACTCTTTGTGACCCCACGTATTGCAGCATGCCAGGCCTCCCTGTCTATCACCAACTCCTGGAGTTCACCCAAACTCATTTCCATCAAGTCAGTGATGCCATCCAGCTATCTCATCCTCTGTCGTCCCCTTCTCCTCCTGCCCCCAATCCCTCCCAGCATCAGAGTCTTTTCCAATGAGTCAACTCTTCGCATGAGGTGGCCAAAGTATTAGAGTTTCAGCTTTAGCATCAGTCCTTCCAAAGAACACCCAGGACTGATCTCCTAAAATAAGCCTAATTAGTTTAACATCTCTGTTGTAAAAGGAGGAAAAATAAGAAAACTTTTGAGATGTCCTAGGGTCCAACTGAAAATTACAAAATTAGTTTTAGGTCAAAGGTCCTCATTTAGAATATGATTACAGAAAATTTGTAAAATGTATAAATCAAAAATTTTAAACACTTGATTAAATGTGAACTTGGTTATCTGTTCAAGCAAGTTAAAAAGACAACACAAACCAGAAAGTTTCATAGTTATAAAACAACTTACATCCTGCAAAAATGTTTAGCTTTTCTAATAGTGAAGACTTAGTTCCCCAGGTTATCAAAGACATGATAAAGACAAAATAAGCACTGGAAATTATTTCAGTAAGTCACAAGATCTTTGTTTTCTAGAAAGACTGCCCAGTGGGTAAAGGAAAAGAAAATTAAAAACAACTTTTGTAATCTGTTATTAGGTGATGATCAATAGTCCAATATACTGTATCCTTTTAATAAATGAAAGAAAATTCAATTTTATTTTCCATAATATTGCTATTACAGGTTATTTATAAATACCTTATAATAAAGTTCATTCAACATACTACTGGATTTCTAGCCAGAGTAATCAGGCAAGAAAATAAATCAAAGTTTCCAAATTGGAAATTGAATTCACTCAGTCATGTTTGACTCTTTGTGACCCCATGGATATATAACCTGCCAGGCTCCTCTGTTCATGGTATTTTTCAGGCAAGGATACTGGAGTGGGCTGCCATTTCCTTCTCCAAGGGATCTTCCAGACCCAGGGATGAAATCTAGGTCTCCTGCACTGCAGGCAGAGTCTTTACTGTCTGAGCCCCTAGGGAAGCCCTATCCAAACTGGAAATGCAGAAGTAAAATTGCCTGTGTAGACAATGTGATCTTATACACAGAAAATCTTAAATATTCTATCAAAAAAACCTGTTATATTAATCAATCAATTAGGAAAATTGCAGGATAAAAAATAAGTATACAATAATATATTGCATTGCCACACTAAAAATATACTGGAAAGAGAAATTAAGGGGAAAATCCCAATGATAGTAGCATCAAAAAAAATAATATACTTAGGAATAAATTTAACCAGAGCTGAAATATCTGTATACTGACAACTATAAAACATTGATAAAAGAAACTGAAGAATACACAAGTAAAGGAAAGATAACCTGTGTCCATGGATTAGTAGGGTCAATACTGTTAAAATATCTATACTAGCCAAAATAATCCACAAATATAATGCAATTCCTATCAAAATTCTAATGGTGTTTTTCACAAAAGGAAAAATAAATATCAAATTGCTATATCGAACTTGAAAGACTCACTGAGCAAAAATTCTGAGAAAGGAAAACAAAGCCAGAGGCACCTTACTTCCTGATTTCAAACTATATAACAAAGCCATAGCAATCCAAATAGTATGGTATTGGCATAAAAACTGACACAATATCAATGAAACAGAAGAGAAAGTCCAGAAACAAACATGCATATGGTAAATTTATTTATAATCAAAAAGCAAAACATATACAATGGGAAAAGAACATTCTCTTCAATTAATTGAAAAATTTGACAGGAACATGAAAAAGAATGAAACTAGACCTCTATCTTACACCATACCCCATACACTCAACAGTGGATTAAATTCTTAAACGTAAAACCTGAAAACATAAAACTCATAGGAAAACACAGGAGGTGCTCTCCTTGACATCAGTTTTGGCAATTTTTTTTTTTGTTTGTTTGACATTAAAAATAAAGGCAACAAAGGCAAAAATGAAAATTGGGATGATATCAAACTAAAAAGTTTCTGCACAACAAAGGAAGTGGTCATCAAATTTAAGGCAACACACAGAATAGGATAAAATTATATACAAGATATACATACAATTCAACAGAAAAAAAAATAATCCAATTGAAAAGTGGGCAAAGCAGCTGAATAGATATTTTTCTAAAGAAGACAAACAGATGTCTGATAGCTACCATGAAAAAGGTTTTCAATAGTTTACTAAGGTTTTCAAAGGTTTACTAATGATTAGTTAGTTCAGTTACTCAGTCATGTCCGACTCTTAGCGACCCCATGAATCGCAGCACACCAGGCCTCCCTGTCCATCACCAACTCCTGGAGTTCACTCAGACTCACATCCATCGAGTCAGTCATGCTATCCAGCCATCTCATCCTCTGTCGTCCCCTTCTCCTCCTGCCGCCAATCCCTCCCAGCATCAGAGTCTTTTCCAATGAGTCAACTTTTCACATGAGGTGGCCAAAGTACTGGAGTTTCAGCTTTAGCATCATTCCCTCCAAAGAAATCCCAGGGCTTATCTCCTTCAGAATGTACTGGTCGGATCTCTTTGCAGTCCAAGGGACTCTCAAGAGTCTTCTCCAGCACCACAGTTCAAAAGCATCAGCCTTCTTGGCACTCAGCCTTCTTCACAGTCGAACTCTCACATCTATACATGACCACTGGAAAAACCATAGCCTTGACTAGATGAAACTTTGTTGGCAAAGTAATGTCTCTGGTTTTCAATATGCTATCTATGTTGATCATAACTTTCCTTCCAAGGAGTAAACGTCTTTTAATTTCATGGCTGCAGTCACCATCTGCAGTGATTTTGGAGCCCCCACAAATAAAGCCTGACACTGTTTCCAGTGTTTCCCTGTCTATTTCCCATGACGTGATGGGACCAGATGCCATGATCTTCGTTTTCTGAATGTTGAGCTTTAAGCCAAATTTTCACTCTCCACTTTCACTTTCATCAAGAGGCTTTTTAGTTTCTCTTCACTTTCTGCCATAAGGGTGGTGTCATCTGCATATCTGAGGTTATTGATATTTCTCCCAGCAATCTTGATTCCAGCTTGTGTTTCTTCCAGTCCAGTGTTTCTCATGATGTACCCTGCATAGAAGTTAAATAAGCAGGGTGGCAATATACAGCCTTGACATACTTCTTTTCCTATTTGGAACCAGTCTGTTGTTCCATGTCCAGTTCTAACTGTTGCTTCCTGACCTGCATACAAATTTCTCAAGAGGCAGGTCAGGTGGTCTGGTATTGCCATTTCTTTCAGAATTTTCCACAGTTTATTGTGATCCACACAGTCAAAGGCTTTGGCATAGTCAATAAAGCAGAAATAGATGTTTTTCTGGAACTCTCTTGCTTTTTCCTTGATCCAGTGGATGTTGGCAATTTGATCTCTGGTTCCTTTGCTTTTTCTAAAACCAGCTTGAACATTAGGAAGTTCACGTTCACATATTGCTGAAGCCTGGCTTGGAGAATTTTGAGGGAGATGCAAATGAGAACAGCAATAAGCTATCACCTCATACCTGTTAGGATATCTACTATCAAAAAGACATGAAATTAAAAGATGCTTACTCCTTGGAAGGAAAGTTATGACCAACCTAGATAGAGTGTTCAAAATCAGAGACATTACTTTGCCAACAAAGTTTCGTCTAGTCAAGGCTATGGTTTTTCCTGTGGTCATGTATGGATGTGAGAGTTGGACTGTGAAGAAGGCTGAGCACTGAAGAATTGATGCTTTTGAACTGTGGTGTTGGAGAAGACTCTTGAGAGTCCCCTGGACTGCAAGGAGATCCAACCAGACCATTCTAAAGGAGATCAGGCCTGGGATTTCTTTGGAAGGAATGATGCTAAATCGGAAACTCCAATACTTTGGCCACTCCATGCGAAGAGTTGACTCATTGGTAAAGACTCTAATGCTGGGAGGGATTGGGGCAGGAGGAGAAGGGGACAACAGAGGATGAGATGGCTGGATGGCATCACTGACTCAATGGATGTGAGTCTCAGTGAACTCCGGGAGTTGGTGATGGACAGGGAGGCCTGGTGTGCTGCAATTCATGGGGTCGCAAAGAGTTGGACACGACTGAGCGACTGATCTGATCTGATCTGAACAAATGCTGGCAAGGATATGGGGAAAAGGCAGTAGGTGTACACTTAACATGCATGTGAACTGGTATGGCCACTAAGGAAAATGATGATGATGGCAACTTATACACCAAATTAGTTAGCTAATGAATATTGCTTCAGTATTTTGCAGGGCATTTTGTAATACCCTGTCAGGTAGATTTTTTACAATGTAATAGCGTAAGTAAATATTACCATCCCGTGCAAGTAAATAACTTGTTACATGGATTAGGTTGGACCTGTTTAGATGGCACAACTGGTAAAGACGCCACCTACTAGTGCAGGAGACATAATAGAAGTAGGTTTGATCCTTGGGTCAGGAAAATCCCCTTGAGGAGGGCATGGCAACCCACTCCAATATTCTTGCCTAGAGAATCTCGTGGACAGAGGAGCCTGTCAGGCTACAGTCCACAGGATTGCAAAGAGTCAGACATGACTGAAGCAACTTAGCACACACACACATGAACCTGTTTTATCTCATTTGGTAGTTAATTGATCAATCTCATTTTAAAAATAGGTATGCTGACAATAATGAAGAGGATTGCAAAAACAGGAAGATTTGAGGCAGAGGTTTTTGAGATTTACAAATTCTGCTTTAGTAGTACATTTCTAAATTTCAGAGACATGTATATCCAAATCAAGTGGTATATTATGTCTTTAAATAGTCATCTATATTTAAGTTATCCAATTTTCTCCTGATTCTGTGGATGTATGCAAGTTGGCTATACTTGTGCAGTATTTTGTTAGTCTCAAGTTTCCCACTCAGTCATGCATTTTCTTTTCCCTAAAGGAACAGTCAACAGAGTTTCAGTATTAAGTCTACTATTTACAAACTAATTTAATAGCATCATAAAAACATTCACAAAATAGCGTTAAAGGTCAGCAATAAACTGGCTAAATCTTGCCTTTAAAATATATTGGTGACCAGCATATCCCCAAAAGCTCTGAGTTTGAAAATTAGCTGCTGAGCATGCACTGCAGTTAATTTTCATAGCTGTTTAAATATGATGCATCAGCAACATAATAAACCATATCCTTGCATAATAAACCCTACTTTGTTGCAAATCAGTAGGCAGTAGGGCTGTATAAAGTGAAACTAAATGCATGGAAACTGTAAGATACCTATGAATAGAGCATACAAACATCACAAAGGTAACTAAATCATTTCTGATATGAATGCTGGAGCAAACTGGAAATAGCCATTTCTGTAAAACAAATAAAACAAAGGTTTTCAAAGTTCAGTCACTCAGTCGTGTCTGACTCTTTGCAATCCCATGAATCACAGCACACCAGGCCTCCCTGTCCATCACCAACTCCCGTAGTTTACCCAAACTCATGTCCACCGAGTTGGTGATGCCATACAGCTATCTCATCCTCTATCGTCATCTTCTCCTCTTGCCCCCAATCCCTCCCAGCATCAGAGTCTTTTCCAATGAGTCAACTCTTCCCATGAGGTGGCCAAAGTATTGGAATTTCAGTTTCAGCATCAGTCCCTCCAATGAACACCCAGGGCTGATCTCCTTTAGAATGGACTGGTTGGAACTCCTTGCAGTCTGAGGGACTCTCAAGAGTCATCTCCAACACTACAGTTCAAAAGCATCAATTCTTAGGCACTCAGCTTTCTTCACAGTCCACCTCTCACATCCATATATGACCACTGGAAAAACCATAGCCTTGACTAGACGGACTTCTGTTGGCAAAGTAATGTCTCTGCTTTTGAATATGCTATCTAGGTTGGTCATAACTTTCCTTCCAAGGAGTAAGCGTCTTTTAATTTCATGGCTGCAGTCACCATCTGCAGTGATTTTGGAGCCCAGAAAAATAAAGTCAGCCACTGTTTCCCCATCTATTTCCCATAAAGTGATGGGACCAGATGCCCCGATCTTAGTTTACTGAATGTTTAGGGAGATGCAAATTAGAACAACAATAAGCTACCACCTCATAACTTTTATAGTCTATAAAAGTATAAAACAAATATAACACACTCTGTTAAATAGGACTTAGATAATAGGAGTCCAACTCTATCATAAGGTTGTTTCCTTGGTAATCAGACAATGGAATAAGAGCACCTCAAATAATCTAAACTGATGGTATGGGGAGGGAGGAGGGTTCAGGATGGGGAACACATGTATACCTGTGGCGGATTCATTTTGATATTTGGCAAAACTAATACAATTATGTAAAGTTTAAAAATAAAATAAAATTAGGAAAAAAAAATAATCTAAACTGAAAGCACCTTAACTTTAAAAATGCTTTTGTACCTAAACATTTACTAATCCACAATAACAAAATTCAATTTAAATAAAATCCAGGAGTAATTTTAAAACGTAATAGAAAAGTCATTTTACACTACTGTCATCAGATTATTCCAGAAGTAGTAGTCACTGTGTGTTAGTGTTTGTAGATTAGATAATCTGATTAATTTAACACACATTTATGTTTTGATTTGATGGAATTCTGAAGAAAATGTCATAAATTTAATGTCATCACTATTAATCTAACCTTATTATACAATTCAGTCTTCTGAGAAACATTAATATTAAATAATCATTGGAATGGTGGATATAGCACAGAAATAGTTGCTACTTTTGATAAACATGTTTTCTTCGCATATCTCAATGACTTTAGTGTTAGGTGAAAGACTGGTGAATTTTAAGAGCGTCAAATAAAAATGAGAGTCACTCACTCCGGTAGGACTCTTTGTAACTCCCATTCAATTCCTGGGTGGAGAAGATCTGCTGGAGAAGGGATAAGCTACCCAATCCAGTATTCTTGGATTTCCCTAATGGCTCAGCTGGTAAAGAATCCACCTGCAGTGTGGGAGACCTGTGTTTGATCCCTGAGTTAGGAAGATCCCTTGGTGAAGGGAACAGCTACCTACTCCTGTATCCTGGCCTGGAGAATTCCATGGACTACAGTCCATGGGGTCTCAGAGAGTTGGACATGACTGGTCGACTTTTGGTTCTTAAAATTCACCAATCTTTCACCTCACACTAAAGTCATTCTGATATGATAAGAACACCTGTATATCAAAAGCAGCAATGATTTCTGTGCTATATCCACCATTCTAATGCTGGATAAAGCACCATTCTACACAAGGGTCCAGTCACAATAGTGCCATAGTCTGTTTAAAAATAACCAATTTGGTTGTTTTTTTTCCTAGTGCTTCCACCTACTCAGTGGTATAATATATAATTATAATAATGTTTCTTAATTGCTAGAGTCTACACAAAGGAAAACAAAGGGAATGCTGTTAATCTGTAGTGTTTATTTGTTCCTTAATTTATTATAAACTTTTAATTCTGTTTTATCTCAGGCTCTGGTGTTCACAAGACATTCCAGCAGCTTGACGTACTTTGATTTTATGTCTTGGCAATAACTAGATACTTTCTAGATACTAATCTAGATACTTTCTTCCATTGAAACTACTTTTTTTCTTTGTAATATTGCTTTGTAAATGTACTCTTATGTAGGCTATTAAGCTGAATTACTTCAATATATATGGGTCATAATATGACAATGTTATTTCTCCAGTAAAACTTCATTGAATCACATTTATTTGCTAGACTTTAAGTGATTACCTAGTTCATGGAGGTTACTATGCCAGATGACAGGGAGGTGTGCACATATGTATGTGTATGACTGTAATAAAGTAAATTCCATTAACTAGTCTTCTCTTGTAGAAATCCTCCAGTACTTTGGCCACCTCATGCGAAGAGTTGACTCATTGGAAAAGACTCTGATGCTGGGAGGGATTGGGGGCAGGAGGAGAAGGGGACGAGAGAGGATGAGATGGCTGGATGGAGTCACTGACTCTGTGGACATGAGTCTGAGTGAACTCTGGGAGTTGGTGAGGGACAGGGAGGCCTGGCATGCTGCAATTCATGGGGTTGCAAAGAGTCGGACACGACTGAGCGACTGATCTGATCTGATCTGATCTTGTAGAAATCTGTACTGTTTAGCAGAAACTACACATAGATTACTTCTATTTTCATCATGCTAACATTATAGTATAAATGTTATCTTTCTGTTGAAAATGAGAGAGTAGAGACTTATGTAACATATCCAAAGTTAATTTGCAGAGCAAACAATAAACCCAGAGGAATAACAACAAAACATATAATCTGACAAAACAAAGCCCCAGATACACTATGCAAGTAGAATCTTGGAGGAAAAAATCTACTAAGTCAGTCATGTAGTTATGCACTTTATTGCCAGTCCTGTGAGAGATCAAGTGTATTGAATAAAAAAGTAAACATGTTTTTTATCTTGACATTTTAGATAAAGCCACACAATTAGGGAAAATAAGCAATTAGCTCCTCCTTATCCCAAAGAGCACTGGAGAAAGCAATGGCAACCCACTCCAGTGTTCTTGCCTGGAGAATCCCAGGGATGGCAGAGCCTGGTAGGCTGCTGTCTATGGGGTCGCACAGAGTCAGACACGACTGAAGCGACTTCCCTTTCACTTTCGCTTTCATGCATTGGAGAAGGAAATGGCAACCCACTCCAGTGTTCTTGCCTGGAGAGTCCCACAGATGGTGGGACCTGGTGGGCTGCTGTCTCTGGGGTCGCACAGAGTCGGACACGACTGAAGTGACTTAGCATTATCCCAAAGAGAGTGCTATGGAACTGCAATTCAGAACTTCTGTGCTTATCGTAATGTGATCAAACAGAAAACTTCTAACTCTCACCTCACTACCAGGTTCAGCCCACATAAAGAAAAAACTGTAAATTTAAAAGAAAGTTCTGTATTTTGTGAGTTCCCCTGAGTTTTCTCCTTCCTGAACATTGGTTAAAGTGAGGATAGCACAATGGTATATGCTCCTAGAGAATTTTCTTATCTAGAGGAACAGAAGTCTGTCATGGCTTTTCCCTCTTGGATTACTAGAGAGCTAGAAGAAACAGATACTCACATCTATATTATAGTAGACTTACTATTAATAATTAAAAATAAAATAGAAGTACATCTCTATTTTCCCCTATGGATAATGCAGCTATTATGGTACTGGGGGTAGTAGGAAATTATTAATTAAAACATATTAAAAAGCTAAAATGAAAAGAAGTATTTTCTGGAAAATGGGTAACAGGCAATTCTAAATTATAGGCAGTTTTTATAGGGCAATTTACACTAGATGTTATAACAAGATGATCACAATTTAGTTGCTTAACAGAATAAAGGTTTATTTAGTTCTTATTGTGTTGGTGTGTTCAGGTATACCTCCTCTGGTAATACTGTAGTCCTTACTCATTCTGGCTTTTGGTACCATTATCTTTATAATACCTACAGACAAATTGAGGTCTTAGAATCTCCTCCCTCTCTCCATAGACTGGCAAAAAATAAATAAATAAATAAAATAGAGAGAATATGAGAAAGGGAGGAAAAAAAATTCACATAATATTTCATGATATGTCATGCCATTGAGGTATTAATACATTATAATTATCCATATTTCATTAGAAGTTTGAACTCTGAATAAAATATGTTAACTTTCTTAGGCAAACATCTTGCATGGTATGATAAAGTTCATCTAACCATATAGATTCTATGTCCACTAATACCAATTATTTTAAAATGTTGCATGATTTGCTGCATTCACATTTAATTATAATAACAGTAGTCATAGCTAACACTGATTTTATGGCTGAGAGCCTCACACCTTTAAGTTGAGATCAAATCTTATGAAGGCACAAGTGAGTGAGAACAGATCAAGTGAGAACTGCAGCTGGCATCCACACTCAGATCCGCTCATCTTCAGAGCCGGTGTTCTCAACCACTACACTAAAGTGAATTGAAATATGAAACTAAGAATAGCTTTCTCAGGTTGATGTGCTGTAAATAATCAAACAAATTGAGTATTACAGGAAGGATGTTGTACTGGTTACTGGCTACGCTACTGGCAGGGCTCCCCTTGTTTTTTTTTTTTTTTTGTCAGGCTACCTGACCTGCCTCTTGAGAAACCTGTATGTAGGTCAGGAAGCAGCAGTTAGGACTGGACATAGAACAACAGACCAGTTCCAAATAGTTTCCTATTTGGAGTATATCAAGGCTGTATACTGTCACCCTGCTTACTTAAATTATATGCAAATTACATCATGAGAAATGCTGGGCTGGATGAAGTAAAAGCTGGAATCAAGATTGCCAGGAGAAATATCAATAACCTCAGATATGCAGATGACACCACCCTTGTGGCAGAACGTGAAGAACTAAAGAGCCTCTTGATGAAAATGAGAGGAGAGTGAAAAAGTTGGCTTAAGGATCAACATTCAGAAAACTAAGATCATGGCATCCGGTCCCATCACTTCATAGTAAGTATATGGGGAAACAGTGGAAACAGTGGCTGACTTTATTTTTCTCGGCTCCAAAATCACTGCAGAATGTGATTGCAGCCATGAAATTAAAAGACGCTTACTCCTTGGAAGGTAAGTTATGACCAAACTAGAAAGCATATAAAAAGCAGAGACATTACTTTGCCAACAAAGGTCCATCTAGTCAAGGCTATGGTTTTACCAGTGGTCATGTATCGATGTGAGTGTTAGACTATAAAGAAAGCTGAGCGCCGAAGAATTGATGCTTTTGAACTGTGGTGTTGGAGAAGACTCTTGAGAGTCCCTTGGACTGCAAGGAGATCCAGCCAGTCCATCCTAAAGGAGATCAGTCCTGGGCGTTCATTGGAAGGACTGATGTTGAAGCTGAAACTCCAATATTTTGGCCACCTGATGCAAAGAGTTGACTCATTGGAAAAGACCCTGATCCTGGTAAAGATTGAGGGCAGAAGGAGAAGGGGATTACAGAGGATGAGATGGTTGGATGGATATGGCTTTGGGTGGGTTCCGAGAGTTGGTGATGGACAGGGAGGCCTGGCTTGCTTCAGTTCATGGGGTCGCAAAGAGTCGGACACAACTGAACAACTGAACTGAACTGAATGCTTTATATACTCTGTGTCCAAATCCAGGTTCCCTCAAAATAGATGCAGAGAAAGAGATTTTCATATAAAAAGTTCATTAGAAAGTACTCTTTGAGAGAATGTAGAAAGCCAGGTGGAACAGAGACAAGCAGAACTTTGAAGTAATTACAAATTGGACTGTATTAGCTGGAAAGGTTTTCAGAATTGTTCCATTGGAGCCCAAAGGTACAAGATTTTACAACTTCCTATCAGCCAGACTATGAACAGTGGTACGCACCCAAGGAGGAATGTTTAAATGAGATTACTTTGTTTCACAAAGGGCAAGTTCTAGTGGAAGAAGTATCTTTGAATCCACAGCAGTCAACACTCCAGAGATGTAGGAAACACACAGCAGCATCCACTATGAAACTGGTTGGTGGCACTTTGGGGGCTCTTTGGAGTCTCTGGTTCTTATGTCTCAATGCAGAAAGAATTCAGCAAGAGGCAAAGTGGTAGATAAGAAGTGATTCTTAAACAGGATGCTTGTGAGGCTTACAAGCGGGTGGGGGAGAGGGTGCTGTGCCTCGCAAACTTAGTGGGCTACAGTTTTATAATCAAAGGAAAATTTGGGAGGGGGAGGAGAGAACCTTCTTCCTCATTCTTGAGAGACATCAAACTTTCATTATCAGTTCCTCCTCCATGTTATACAGGGGAGTTTCTTGTCCCTACAAGGTCAAGCCAGGATTGTCAATGGGTTATCGCTTCCATGGTCATGTCCCAAGTCAGTTAATTTGAGTCAATTAAAAGAATTAGTCTTATTTAACCAAATAATTCCTTAAAAGGGACAAAGTCTTTCCTGAAAGAAGGTCTGAAGCATGAGAAATTCTGCTCTGGACTTAAATGATCAAGCTGCTGTGTTTTAAGATGGCCTCTGAAAGGGGCCAAGTGAAAGAAGTTGAGAGTGGCCTCTAGGAACAGAGTAGTTTCCAGCTGGCATTGAGCAAGCAAGGAAGAGATCAGAACAGCAAGTATAAGAAAATTAAATCTGCCAACAATCTGAGGGAGTTTGGCTCTAATTAAGCTTCTAGATAAAACCCAGTCAACTGATACTATGATTTCAGCCTATGAGACCCTGAACAGCATACCCAGTTTTAGTATCTCAGTGGCCTAACCCACAGATATTGCAATGAAAATTTTTCACTGTTTTAATTTACCAAATTTCAGGTATTTAGATAGATAAAATAACTAATACAAGAGACAGGCAGACTCTAACTTTTAAATCCATATTCTTATAATTTGAATATTTCATATTAATTCTATATTATGGATTTATATACATGGTAACATTAATATAAATAAAACTGAAGGAATTATATTAAATTGTAGTCAGTACTTCAGTAAAATAATGTTGCTAATGGTCAAGACAGAAAGTCTTAGTTATTAACTAACTGTGATAAGACTATAAATGTCTCACAAAGAGCAAATTTCCATGCAAAATTAATATAGTCATATTACAGAAAATGTAATATACAGTAGACTAATATCTATAGCTTGTGCCCTTTAAAATCCCCTCCAGGTCCCTTCCTTGTAATTTAGAAATGTAAATGTAGTATGTTAACTTTGAAATTTTCATTATGTTGGAACAAACTTCTGGAGGAAATTTTACATTGCAAATATAAATATGATCAAAAAAGTATATAAAAACTTTTTGTTTGTTGTTAACTGTTTATATTTGGTTAATACCTACCACTGTTTTTATCTCCTTTAGCCCAATAGGTTAAGCTCACATTTACCATGTTTATGTGTCCCCAGCATGCCATGCTGTTCTATACTGCTTTGCCTTTCATTACAATGTGCTCTTTGTCTTCTGCCACTAATTTGCTTAGAATACTATTCTTCCTTTATAGACTTCCTCACAAGCCAACTGAATTATTTATCTGTTATTTAACTTCACTTGGTTCTCTGTTTTAACAATTTGCTTTCATGCAGAACAATCTGCCTGAGTAGGATATGTGGATAAGTGATTTATAAAAGGTAGAAGCTCAAAATTGCTTTCTGAATAAAATGGTGAAATTATTTATGTGTTATGAATAATATTCAGTAGCAAAAAATTCCCATTTAATGATATAATTTACCACTATTAAATTAATATTTTGCTCTCTAAAACAGCATTCTTTAACATATTGGATTTTAAAACATTTCATTTTATTGTAGTTTAATTATCTTAACATTTTTGTTGTATCGAATCTAGAGAAAAGATGAATCCTTCACGGTTTATGTTGCCTCTTTTTAAACAATTTGTTCCTTAAAGACTTCAAGGAAAGTTTTTAACTCACTATCATTATTACAATGCCAATTTTATAATTCTTTGAGAAATACTTTAGCAGTTACTAAGATGTTGGAAGCTTCCTGAAATACCCACATTCACAGAATAATCCACATTATCTAAGACAGGGCTCTGTATAAGAACTTGTTACTAGGTATTTGCTGTATAAAATTAGTCTGCCACCATCTCCTCTTAATGATAAAGTGCAAAGCACTATTTCAGTAATACACTGCTCCTATGAATTCGATGAATTAATCATAAGCAAATATCCAAGCATTTTTCCCATCCTCTAAGCGATACTATTAAATAATTCTCAAATGTAGTGGAGGCTAGAAGAATTTCAGGAATAGTGCAATAAGTAAAATACACTCCATAATATCAATAAGAAAGATGAAAAACATCTTCAAAATCATTTTCAGAACACTGCAAATTAAATAATGGCTTGCAAAATATAAAGAATGTTTATTCAAATAAAAAATCTTGCTTTAAAAATAGAAAGCTCTATGATATTTTAATTATCCTAATTCATTTCTCTCTTCCTATATCTGTAGAAAATTTGAAAATCAACCACCTCAATACCATGGTAGTTGCAAAAACTTGTAACTTGGTGATCACTGGAGAGAGCAGAATGGGTTTTTGACGGGTAAAGCACCCATACCAAGAGAATCATGAGTATTTGCTTAAACAGCTTATTGAAAACCTCAGCTCGCAGGGACTATCATTATTTGCCTCGATTTAGAACTCAAGCTATGTGGACAACTCTATTACACAGACATCTGTTAAAAACAGTAAGTGGCATTTGTTTAACACACTAGCTGCCCAAGGTGGTAATAATTAGGAGCAAGAAGAGGATAATCAAAAAATAATAAAGGAATAACACCAGAATTGGATAGTCTAGAGGATTTCAGAAAATAAGGAATTATATCCCCATTTGAATGCAGAGTTCCAAAGAATAGCAAGGAGAGACAAGAAAGCCTTCCTCAGTGATCATTGCAAAGAAATAGAGAAAAGCAATAGAATGGGAAAGACTAGAGATCTCTTTGAGAAAATTAGAGATACCAAGGGAATATTTCATACTAAGATGGGCTCAGTAAAGGACAGAAATGGTATGGATATAACAAAAGCAGGAGATATTAAAAAGAGGTAGCAAGAATACATAAAAGAACTATACTAAAAATATCTTCATGACCCAGATAACCATGATGGTGTGATCACTCACCTAGAGTCAACTTCCTGGAGTGTGAAGTCAAGTGGGCCTTAGGAAACATTGCTACGAATAAAGCTAGTGGAAGTGATGGAATTCCAGTTGAGCTATTTCAAATCCTAAAAGATATTGCTGTGAAAGTGCTGAACTCTACATGCCAGCAAATTTGGAAAACTCAGCAGTGGGCACAGGACTGGAAAAGGTCAGTGTTCATACCAGTCCTTGCCAGAGTCCAGCTCCAGCAGCCAGGGATTCAACCTGAAGAGATGGACAGTGTCGGCAAGTAATGAGACAGCCTCTCATTTTTCTTGGTCTGATTCTTTATTTCAAGTTTAAGATTCTTTTTTGTACTTTTACAAAAACATTAGGCCAGAGGTTTGACATTTTCAGTTCCCATTCTCCCAGATTTATTATGTCCATAAGTCATTGTTGCTCTTCAAACAGAGTTCCTGCTTCAGTGATTCTCTCGGAATCAGCCTTATCATCTGTTATCTACCTCTTCTAATGTGTCTTGCAGTTAACTTGTGATTACATTGTAACTCATGCTACATTCCTCAGTTTACTACTTATCTTCCTAAATCCTGTTTGCCCCTAACATCCTGAGCTCACTATCTCTTAAAAAGGCTTCTAGCTATACTGTCTCTAAAAATTCCTAACTTCTATAAGATATGGTAAAATATGCTAACTTTAAAATATTCCTTAAATCTTTAACTTCTAACTATTTTAATTATTTCTAAGCCCTAAATTCAGTAAACTCCTTTGCCATAAACATTCTCCTCACAAATAGGCTTCAGATATCAATCCCTCCTGTGACCTCAAGTTATGGCCTATGTGCTCATCCTGGAATATTTTTTTGTAAAAGTCCTTGAACAAATATCAATGATTAACTTTATGGATTATTTTCTGAGCACAGCTGCAGAAAGCTTTGTGCCTTCTCATGCTCCTCTCAAGAACAATAAGCACCTTAATATTCCCTTTCAATCAACTCAGCCAAGGAGAGGAAAACACAAGTCAGAATTACAAGGCCTAACTCCTTCATCCTGGGGCTGTGCCTGTGAAATGAGGAGAGGGGTCTGGGGCCGTGCCTCCATTTTGCCAGTAATGCCTAACGTGGCTCCCGACAAGTCCTGAAGAAAGGCAAGGCCAAAGAATGTTCAAACTACTGCACAATTGCACTCACCTCTCTCACCAGCAAAAGTAGCAAATTCTACTAGCAAATTCTCCAAGCCAGGCTTCAACAGTATGTAAACCATGAACTTTCTGATGTTTAAGCTGGATTTAGAAAACACAGGAACCAGAGATCAAATTGCCAACATCCGATGGATCATCAAAAAAGCAAGAGAATTTCAGGAAACAAAACAAAACATCTGCTTCTGTTTTATTGACTATGCCAAAGCCTTTGACTGTGTGGATCACAACAAACTGTGAAAATTCTTCAAGATGGGACTACCGTACCACTTTACCTGCCTCCTGAGAAGTCTGTATGCAGGTCAAGAAACAACAGTTAGAACAGGATATGGAACCACAGACTGGTTCCAGTTTGGGAAAAGAGTACATCAAGGCTGTATATTGTAATCCTGATAGTTTAACTTATATGCAGAGTACATCATGAGAAATGCTGGGCTGGATGAAGCACAGCTGGAATCAAAAGACCGCTGGAAGAAATATCAGTTAATGGAGGTATGCAGATAACATCACCCTTATGGAAGAAAGTGAAGAGGAACCGACGAGCCTCTTGATGAAAGTGAAAGATAAGAGTGAAAAAGTTGGCTTAAAACACAACATTGAAAAAACTAAGATCATGGCATCCAGTCCCATCAGTTCTTGGCAAATAGATGGGAAAACAATGGAAACCGTGAGGGACTTTATTTTCTTGATTTCTCCAAAATCACTTCTGATGATGACTGCAGCCATAAAATTAAGACTCTTGCTCCTTGGAAGAAAAGTTATGATCAACCTTGACAGCACGTTAAAAAGCAGAGAAACTTTGACAACAAACGTCCGTCTAGTCAAAGCTATAGTTTTTCAAGCAGTCAAGTATGGATGTGAGAGTTGGACTATAAAGAAAGCTGAGTGCTGAAGCATTGATGCTTTTAAACTGTGGTGTTGGAGAAGACGCTTGAGAGTCCCTTGGACTGCAAGGAGATCCAACCAGTCCATCCTAAAGGAAATCAGTCCTGACTGTTCACTGGAAGAACTGATGTTGAAGCTGAAACTCCAATACTTTGGCCACCTGATACAAATAACTGACTCCTTGGAAGAGACCCTGATTCTGGGGAAGATCGAAGGCAAGAGGAGAAGGGGACAATAGAGGATGAGACGGTCGGATGGCATCACCGACTTGATGGACGAGTTTGAGCAAGCTCTGGGAGTTGGTGATGGACAGGGAAGCCTGGTGTGCTGCAGTCCATGGT
This sequence comes from Bos mutus, assembly GCF_027580195.1. NCBI lineage: Eukaryota > Metazoa > Chordata > Mammalia > Artiodactyla > Bovidae > Bos > Bos mutus. The sequence goes on along the minus strand of NC_091622.1, from coordinate 79,626,124 downwards.
GTTGCAAATAGCCTGACACTACTGACGAACGGAACTAAACTGAAGAGGACTTTAAAAGCTACCACATATTTCCAGGACCCAGAAGAACACATGCTTTTGAAAGGCTATATGAGTGCCCGTAAAAGACCTCAGAATGCCTGAAACTTTAAATTTTTATTCATGTTGAAGCTCAATACAAGCAATAAATGGACACTAAGGCAGAGGTGTAAACAGTTTGCTAGAGAAATAAGAATGCATCTCAACACAGATACACACACACAGGTACACACACATGGACCCTTTGGAATGGATGAGATATTTATTGGCTGTAATAATTTAAGCAAATTTTAAAAGTGGGAACTATTGGTAGAAGATCTGTTTTCCAGGTTTGCCACAAATTTATAAGACATAAAAAGAAACAGGAAATTATAGTTAGTATACATGAGAATAAGTATGCAGTCAATAGAAGCTGACTCAAGAGAAGCCAGACAGGAATTACTAGAGGAATTCTTTAAAACAATTATGATAAATAGGTTTAACTAAAAGAAATTATGTATGAAGAATGAAATAAAACATGGGAAAGATATCTTACCAGACAATAGCAATAAAGTAACAAAGTTATAAAATTAAATAAACAGAAATATTGGAGCTGAAAAGTACCATAACTTAAAACAAAAAAAAATCAATAGAGAACACAATAGTAGATTTGAAGTGGCAGTAGAGACAATCCATATATATTTAAAGAAAGGACCATCAAGTTTATTTAGTCTGCAGGACAGAGAGAAAAAAATAAGAAGAAAAAAGTAACACAATCTTGAGTTTTCTTGGACTTCATCAAGAATTTCACTATAAACATTATGAAACCTTCATAAGGAGAGGAAGAAAAGGGGGGAAGCAATATTTTAAAAATGACAAACTTTTCCAAATTAGATGAAAAACATTAATCTGTAAATCCAAGACACTCCAGAAACTACAAATGAGCTCAGCAGAAATACAAGTATACATTGACCATATTAAAATTGTAAGAAACTAAGACAAAGAGAGAAACTTGAAAACAGTAAAAGAAAGAGTAATACATAATATTGCATTGAAAATTCTGTAGCTGGTATAGTAAGTCAATAATATAAAGATTATGATCTGCTGACTGAAGATGTACAAACAATCCAGTTTCGCAAACAAAAAAATGCATTCATACAATCTTTTATGTTTAGTTATATAGCTGCATTTACAGTGCTCTTTATTTTACACATACATTAGAGTTACTGTTGTCCATTCATTTTAATCTAAAGGACTCATTTAGTATTCTTATTTGCAACTCATTTATCCTGTATTGAAAAACAACTAATAACGTAACAACTATAAAATGTGATTGAAGAACATACATGCATAAATATATAATACATATGAAAATAATAGTACAAAGGAGGGGGAGTGGAGCTATATAAGTTTTGTATATTACCTTTACTAAGTAGATTTTATTCCAAAATGGAGTAAATTAAGTTGTTAATTATAATTCTCAGAAAACTAGCAAAAAAAAAACCCCAAAAAACTAACAATATAAAATAGTTCAAAAAACCTTAATATAATCAAAATATCTATTTAACACAAAAGACACATGTGATGGAGAAAGGAGAACCAAAAAGAATACTAGAAAACAACATGCAGAAAACAACAAAATGATAGGCATGACCTTTCCTTATGAAGAATTACAATACGCAAACGGACTAAATATTCCAGTTCAGTTCAGTCTCAGTCGTGTATGACACTTTGCAACCACATTGAGCAGCATGCCAGGCTTCCTTGTCCATCATCAACTCCCAGAACTTACTCAATTTCATGTCCATTGTGCCAGTGATGCCATCCATCTCATCCTCTGTCGTCCCATTCTCCTCCCGTCTTCAATCATTTCCAGGATAAGGATCTTTTCAAATGAGACAGTTCTTCACATCAGGTGGCCAAAGTATTGGAGTTTCAGCTTTAGCCTCAGTCCTTACAATGAACACTCAGGAAAGATCTCCTTTAGGATGGACTGGTTGGATTTCCTGGCAGTCCAAGGAACTCTCAAGAGTCTTCTCCAACACCACAGTTCAAAAGCATTAATTCTTTGGCACTCAGCTTTGTTTATAGTCCAACTCTCACACCCATACATGACTACTGGAAAAAACCATAGCTTTGACTAGATGGACCTTTGTCAGCAAAGTAATGTCTCTGCTTTTTAATGTGCTGTCTAGGTTGGTCATAGTTTTTCTTCCAAGTAGCAAGTGTTCTTTAATTTCTTGGCTACAGTCTCCATCTGCTGTGATTTTGGAGTGGCCCAAAATAAAGTCTGTCACTCTTTCCATTGTTTTCCCATTTATTTGCCATGAAGTGATGGGACCAGGTGCCATGATCTTAGCTTTCTGAATGATGAGTTTTTAAGCCAGCTTTTCACTCTCCTCTTTAACATTCATCAAGAGGTTCTTTAGTTCTTCTTTATTTTCTGCCATAACGGTGGTATCATCTGCATATCTGAGGTTTTTGATATTTTTCCTGGCAATCTTGATTCCATCTTGTGCTTCATCCAGCCTGGCATTTCACATGAGGTAATCTGCATATAAGTTAAATAGGCAGGGTGACAATATACAGCTGTGACATACTCCTTTCCTGATTTGGAAGCAGTATGTTGTTCCATATGCAGTATTAACTGTTGTTTCCTGACCTCCAGATTTCTCAGGAGGCAGGTCAGGTGGTCAGGTATTCTGATATCTTTAAGAATTTTACACAGTTTGTTGTGATCCACACAGTCAAAGATTTTGGCATAGTCAGTAAAGCAGAAGTAAAATTTTCCTGGAACTCTTTGGCTTTTTTGATGAGCCAAGAGCTGTTGGCAATTTGATCTCTGGTTCCTCTGCCTTTTCTAAAACCAGCTTGAACATTTGGAAGTTCTAAGTTCATGTACTGTTGAAGCCTGGCTTTGGGAATTTTGAGCATTACTTTGCTAAAGTGTGAGCTGATTGTGTGTCATCTCATAATCATAATGTGTGAGATGCAATTATGTGGTAGTGTGAACATTCTTTGACATTGCCTTTCGTTGGGATTGGAATGAACACTGACCTTTTCCAATCCTGTGTCCACTGTTGAGTTTTCCAAATTTGCTGCCATTTAGAGTCCAGCACTTTCACAGCATTATCTTTAGGATTTGAAATAGCTCAGCTGGAATTCCATCATCCCCACTATCTTCATTTGTAGTGATGCTTCCTAAGGCCCACCTTGATTTTGCATTCCAGGGAGTCTGGCTGTAGGTGAGTGATCATACCATTGTGGTTGTCTGGGTCCTGAAGATCTTTTTTGTATAGTTTTTCTGTGTATTCTTGCCACCTTTTCTTAATATCTTATACTTCTGTTAGGTCCATACAATTTCTGTCCTTTATTGAGCCCATCTTTGCATGAAATGTTCCTTTTGTATCTCTAATTTTCTTGAAAAGATCAATAGTCTTTCCCATTCTATTATTTTCCTCTATTTTTTCTACTGATCACTGAAGAAGGCTTTCTTTCTCTCCTTGCTATTCTTTGGAACTCTGAGTTCAAATGGCTATATCTTTTCTTTTCTCCTTTGCCTTTAACTTCTCTGTTTTACTCAGATATTTGTAAGGCCTCCACGGACAACCATTTTGCCTTTTTTGCATTTATTTTTCTTGGGCATGTTTTTGATGACAGTCTTTGGCACAATGTTACGAACCTCTGTGCATAGTTCTCCAGGCACTCTGTCTATCAGATATAATCCAAAAAGAATGGAGAGACAAAGCCTAAGCAAAAACACCACCCAGATGTGGGTGTGACTGATGAAGGAAGTAAAGTCTGATGCTATAAAGAGCAATATTGCATAGGAACCTAAAATGTTAGGTCCATGAATTAAGGCAAATTGGAAAAGGTCAACAGGAGATGGCACAACAGAGTTGAACATGACTGAGTGACTGAACTGAACTGAACAGAAGATGGCAAGTGTGAACATGCACATTTTAGGTATCGGTTCAGTTCAGTTCAGATTAGTCGCTCAGTCATGTCCGAATCTCTGACCCCATGAACCACAACACACCAAGCCTCCCTGTCCATCACCAAATCCAAGAGTCCACCCAAACTCATGGCCATTGAGTTGGTGATTCTATCCAACCATCTCATCCTCTGTAGTCCCCTTCTCCTGCCCTCAATCTTTCCCAGCATCAGGGTCTTTTCAAATGAGTCAGTTCTTTGCATCAGATGGCCATGTACTGGAGTTTCAGCTTCAACATCAGACCTTCCAGTGAATATTCAGGACTGATCTCCTTTAGGATGGAATGGTTGGATCTCCTTCCAGTCCAAGGGACTCTCAACAGTATTCTCCAACACCACAGTTCAAAAGCATCAATTCTTTGGCACTAAGCTTTCTTCACAGTCCAATTCTCACATCCATATATGACCAATGGAAAAACCATAGCCTTGACTAGATGGACCTTTGTTGGCAAAGTAATGTCTCTGCTTTTCAATATGCTATCTAGGTTGGCATAATTTTCCTTCCAAGGAGTAAGCATCTTTTAATTTCATGGCTGCAATCACCATCTGCAGTGATTTTGGAGCCCAGAAAAATAGTCTGACACTGTTTCCACTGTTCCCATCTATTTCCCATGAAGTGATGGGATGAGATACCATGATCATAGTTTTCTGAATGTTGATCTTTAAACCAACTTTTTCACTCTCCTCTTTCACCTTCATCAAGAGGCTTTGTAGTTCCTGTTCACTTTCTGCCATAAGTGTGGTGTCATCTGCGTATCTGAGGTTATTGATATTTCTCCCGGCAATCTTGATTCCAGCTCGTGCTTCATCCAGCCCAGGGTTTCTCATGATGTACTCTGCATATAAGTTAAATAAGCAGGGTGACAATATACAGCCTTGAAGTATTCATTTTCCTATTTGGAACCAATCTGTTGTTCCATGTTCAGTTTTAACTGTTGCTTCCTAACCTGCATAGGTTTCTCAGAAGGCATGTCAGGTGGTCTGGTATTCCCATCTCTTCCAGAATTTTCCACAGTTTATTGTTATCTACACAATCAGAGGCTTTGGCATAGTCAATAAACCAGAAATTGATGTTTTTCTGGAACTCACTTGCAAATTTCCAACGGATGTTGGCAATTTGATCTCTGGTTCCTCTGCCTTTTCTAAAACCAGCTTGAACATCTGAAAGGTCACGGGTTCACATAGTGCTGAAGCCTGGCTTGGAGAATTCTGAGCACTACTTAACTAGTGTGTGAGATGAGAGCAATTGTGCCATAGTTTGAGCATTGTTTGGCATTGCCTTTCTTGGGGATTGAAATGAAAACTGACCTTTTCAAGTCCTGTGGCCACTGCTGAGTATTGCAAATTTGCTAGCATATTAAGTAATGCACTTTCATCTTTCAGCACCATCTTTCACGGTTTGAAATAGCTCAACTGGAACTCCATCACCTCCACTAGCTTTGTTCCTAGTGACGCTTTCTAAGGCCCACTTGACTTCACATTCCAGGATGTCTGGCTCTAGGTGAGTGATCACACCATCGTGATTATCTGTTGTGAAGGCCTTAAAGGTTGTGAAGACCTTTTTTGTATAGTTCGTCTGTGTATTCTTGCCACCTCTTCTTAATATCTTCTGCTTCTGTTAGGTCCATACCATTTCTGTCCTTTATCGAGCCCATCTTTGCATGAAATGTTCCCTTGGTATCTCTAATTTTCTTGAAGAGATCTCTAGTCTTTCCCATTCTGTTGTTTTCCTCTATTTCTTTGCATTGATCGCTAAGGAAGGCTTTCTTAGGTCTCCTTTCTATTCTTTGGAACTCTGTATTCAGATGTTTATATCTTTTCTTTTCTCCTTTGCTTTTCACTTCTCTTCTTTTCACAGCTATTTGTAAAGCCTCCCCAGACAGCCATTTTGCTTTTTGAATTTCTTTTCCATGGGGATTTTCTTGATCCCTGTCTCCTGTACAATGTCATGAACCTCTGCCCATAGTTCATCAGGAACTCTATCTATTAGATTTAGTCTCTTAAAAGTATTTTTCACTTCCACTGTATAATCATAAGGGATTTGATTTAGGTCATACCTGAATGGTCTAGTGGTTTTCCCTACTTTGTTCAATTTAAGTCTGAATTTGGCAATAAGGAGTTCATGATCTGAGCCACAGTCAGCTCCTGATCTTGTTTTTGCTGACTGTATAGAGCTTCTCCATCTTTGGCTGCAAAGAATATAATCAGTCTGATTTTGGTGTTGACCATCTGGTGATGTCCATGTTTAGAGTCTTGTCTTGTGTTAATTGAAGAGTGTTTTTTCTGTGACCAGTGCACTCTCTTGGCAAAACTCTATTAGCCTTTGCCCTGCTTCATTCCGTATTCCAAGGCCAAATTTGCCTGTTACCCCAGGTGTTTCTAGACTTCCTACTTTTGCATTCTAGTCCCCTATAATGAAAAGGACATCTTTTGGGGGTGTTAGTTCTAAAAGATCTTGTAGGTCTTCATAGAACCATTCAACTTCTTCAGCATTACTGGTTGGGGCATAGACTTGGCTTACTGTGATATTATTGCATGATTTGCCTTGGAAAAGAACAGAGATCATTCTGTCATTTCTGAGATTGCATCCAAGTACTGCATTTCAGACTCTTTTGTTGACCATGATGGCTACTTCATTTCTTCTAAGGGATTCCTGCCCACAGTAGTAGATATAGTGGTCATCTGAGTTAAATTCACCCATTCCAGAAGTGCACCAGCTGTGACGGACCACACAGAAGCATGGCCAAGAGGAGCTACCCCTCACCCAAGGCCAGGGTTGCGGCCGAGAGGAGCTACTCCACATCTGAGGTCAGGAGTGGTGGCCAAGAGGAGCTACTCCATGTCCGAGGCCAGGGCGGCAGCTGAGAAGAGCAACCCCACGTCCAAGGAACAGCGGCTGCCTGGATGCAGGAGGGCCGAGAGGAGCTACTCCACGTCCAAGATCAGAAGGGGTGGCAGTGAGGAGATACCCTTCGTCCAAGGTAAGCAGCAGCAGCTGCACTTTCCTGGAGCAGCCGTGAAGAGATACCCCACGTCCAAGGTAAAAAGAAACCCAAGTAAGGTGGTAGGTGTTGCAAAAGGGTATCAGAGGGCAGACATACTGACATCATAATCACAGAAAACTAGTCAGTCTGATCATACGGACCACAGCCTTGTCTAACTCAATGAAACTAAGCCATGCCCTGTGGGGCCACCCAAGATGGGGGGGGGGGGTCATGGTGGAGAGGTATGACAGAACGTGGTGCACTGGAGAAGGGAATGGCAAACCACTTCAGTATTCTTGCCTTGAGAACCCCATGGACAGTATGAAAAGGAAAAATGATAGGGTACTGAAAGAGGAACTCCCTAGGTCAGTAGGTGCCCAATATGCTACTGGAGATCAGTGGAGAAATAACTCCAGAAAGAATGAAGGGATCAAAAACAAAGCAAAAAACAAAAACAATGCCCAAAGCAAAAACAGCGTCCAGTTGTGGACGTGACTGGTGATAGAAGCAAGGTCCAATGCTGCAAAGAGCAATATTGCAATGGAACCTGGAATGTTAGGTCCATGAATCAAGGCAAATTGAAAGTGGTCAAACAGGAGATGGCAAGAGTGAACATCGACATTCTAGGAATTAGCGAACTAATTGGCTATACTTCCATACAAAACAAAAAGTTTAAAGTCTGAAATAAAGACAGTGAAATAAGACAGACAGAGAAAGACAAATACCATATGATCTCATTTATATGTGTAACCTATAAAACAAAACAAGTTAAACAACAATATTAAAACAGATTTATAGTTTCATAGTAAAAGGGTGGTTGCCAGAGAGGAAGGGGATGAGGGAGAGGGCAAAACTGATGATAGGGATTAAGAGGTACAAATATCCAGTTGTAAAATAAAAGCCAAAAAGTTTAATATACAAGATAAGGAATGTGGTGACAAATATTACCAGATTTATCATGGTGATCCTTTCAGAATGTATGCACATGTCAAATCACAATGCAGTATACCTGAACGTAACATAATACTGTACACCAATATTGTATTGTACACCAATAAGTAATTTTTAAAAACCTCAGAGCAAAGCTGTCCATATTTATTGGTTGAATATGCTTTGATGAGAATTAACTGAAAGATTTTAACATACATTCTAGAGTGGTGAGTTTCATATAAATAGCAAATTTATAAATATAAGTGAAGCCTTTATGAATAGAGTTAATAACTTGAGGGCATTGGAACAATTTTATAAATAAATAATTAATTGATCACATGATATAAAAAGTCCTAAAATACAGTACTATAATTTAGTTTTAGCATGAAACATGTGCCATAAATAATTATTGAATAAATAAAATATTAGAAAGTTCTCATTTTATTTAAATGTATTATATATACTTAAATGAACATTTTAAAGTATAAACTATTCACATCTTAAAATGTACTAAAGAAATTTCTTACAATTCACAAATATCACAGTACATTTTAAAATCTTATGTATATTTAGCACATACATACATGCATATAAATTATGTATATATTACCATATGAAGTATGGAAAGTTTATCTCAAATCTTTTAATAAGTAAGATGTGTGTGTGTGTGTTAGTTGTGTCCGACTCTTTGCAAACCCACAGACTGTAGCCCAGCAGGCTCCTCTGCCCATGGGATTCTCCAGGCAAGAAAACTGGAGTGGCTTACCAGTCCCTCCTCCAGAGGATCTTCCCAACCCACGGATCGAACCTTGGTTTTCTGTATTGCAGGCAGATTCTTTACTGTTTGAGCTACAAGGAAGTCTTTCATAAGTAAGATAATTATTGCAAATTGCACAAAGAAATTGAGGCTGTAAGATATCAAAGACTGTCAAGTGTTATGATCAATAAATCAGTTCTGCAAGATAAGACAACACATAGAAATGTAGGTATCTATGCTAGACTTATTTTCTAGGCCTAGAGGAGATTGGTTATTACTCTTTAAAATTTAAGTTTCATAAAAAGGTGATTTTAGGATACAGAAAGTTTCTAAAAACCATATAGTGAATAAGACTTTGGAAGCATTGAAAAACAAGAGGAACTAGTTTAAAATATTATTTTGCTATAGCCATATTCTATAGTCATCAGTTCAGTTCAGTTGCTCAGTCATGTCTGACTCTGCGATTCCATGAACCTCAGCACACCAGCCCTCCCTGTCCATCACCAACTCCCAGAGTTTACCCAAACTCACGTAAATTGAGTTGGTAATGCCATCCAACCGTATCACTCTGTCTTCCCCTTCTCCTCCTGCCCTCAAAAGCATCAGGGTCATTTCAAGTGAGTCAACTGTTCACATCAGGTGGCCAAAGTATTGTAGCTTCAGCTTCAATGTCAGTCCTTCCAAAGAACATCCAGGACTGATCTCCTTAGGATGGACTGGTTGGATCTCCTTGCAGTCCAACGGACTCTCAAGAGTCTTCTCCAACACCACAGTTCAAAAGCACCAATTCTTTGGTGCTCAGCTTTCTTTATAATCCAACTCTCACATCCATACATGACTACTGGACAAACCATAGCCTTGACTAGACGGACCTTTGTTGGCAAAGTAATGTATGTCTCTTCTTTTTAATGTGCTGTCTAGGTTGGTCATAACTTTCCTTCCAAGGAGTAAATGTTTTTTTAATTTCATGGCTGCAGTCACCATCTGCAGTGATTTTGGAGCCCAGAAAAATAAAGTCAGCTCCTGTTTCCACTCTTTCCCCATCTATTTTCCATGAAGTGATGGGACTAGATGCCATGATCTTAGTTTTCTGAATGTTGAGCTTTAAGCCAACTTTCTCATTCTTCCCTTTCAATTTCTTCAGGAGGCTCTTTAGTTCTTCTTCACTTTCTGCCATAAGGGTGGTGTCAACTGTATATCTGAGGTTATTGATATTCCTTCTGGCAATCTTGATTCCAGCTTGTGCTTTGTCCAGCCCAGCGTTTCTCATGATGTACTCTACATATAAGTTAAATAAGCAAGGTGACAATATACAACCTTAATGTACTCATTTTCCTATTTGAAACCAGTGTGCTACATGTCCATTTCTAACTATTGCTTCCTGACCTGCATACAGATTTCTCAAGAGGTAGGTTAGGTTGTCTGGTATTCCCATCTCTTTCAGAATTTTTCACTTTGTGGTGATCCACACAGTCAAAGGCTTTGGCATAGTCAATAAAGCAGAAATAGATGTTTTTCTGGAACTCTCTTGCTTTTTCGATGATCCAATGGATATTGGCAATTTGATGTCTGGTTCGTCTGACTTTTCTAAAACCAGCTTGAACATGTGGAAGTTCATGGTTCATGTATTGTTGAAGCCTGGCTTGGTGAATTTTGAGCATTACTTTTCTAGCGTGTGAGATTGGTGCAATTGTGTGGAAATTTGAGCATTCTTTGGCATTGCCTTTCTTTGTGATTTAAATAAAAACTGAGCTTTTCCAGTCTTGTGGCCACTGCTGAGTATTCCAAATTTGCTCACATACTGAGTGCAGCATTTTCATAGCATAATATTTTAGGATTTGAAATAGCTCAACTGGAATTCCATCACCTCCAACTAGCTTTGTTCGTAGCTATGCTTCCTAAGGCCCACTTGACTTCACATTCCAGGATGTCTGGCTCTAGGTGAGTGATCACACCATCGTGATTATCTTGGTCATGAAGATATTTTTTGTACAGTTCTTCTGTGTATTCTTGCCACCTCTTCTTAATATCTTCTGCTTTTGTTAGGTCCATACCATTTCTGTCCTAGATTGAGCCCATCTTTGCATGGAATCTTCCCTTGGTATCTCTACTTTTCTTGATGAGATCTCTAGTCTTAACCATTCTATTGTTTTCCTCTATTTTTTTGCATTGATTGCTGATGAGGACTTTTTATCTCTCCTTGCTATTCTTTGGAACTCTGTGTTCAGATGCTTATATCTTTCCTTTTCTCCTTTGCTTTTCACTTCTCTTCTTTTCACAGCTATTTGTAAGTCCTCCTCAGACATCCATTTTTCTTTTTTACATTTCTTTTCCTTGAGGATGTTCTTGATCCCTGTCTCCTGTACAATGTTTCGAACCTCTGTCCACAGTTCATCAGGCACTCTGTTGATCAGATCTAGTCCCTTAAATCTATTTCTCACTTCCACTGTATAATCATAGAGGATTTGATTTAGGTCATACCTGAACAGTCTAGTGGTTTTCCCCACTTTCTTCATTTTAAGTCTAATTTGGCAATAAAGAGTTCATGATCTGAGCCACACTCAGTTCCCATTTTTGTTTTGCTAACTATATAGAGCTTCTCCATCTTTGGCTGCAAAGAAAAAATCAATCTGATTTAAGTGTTGGCCATCTGGTGATGTTCATGGGTAGTGTCTTCTCTTGTGTTGTTGGAAGAGTGTTTGCTATGACTGGTGCATTCTCTTGGCAAAACTCTATTAGCCTTTGTCCTGCTTCATTCTGTACTCCAAGGCCAAATTTGCCTGTTACTCCAGGTGTTTCTTGACATCCTACTTTTGCATCCCTGTCCCCTATAATGAAAAGGACACCTTTTTTTGGTGTGTAGGCATACTTAGAGGTAAATCACCTTTATTGTTGCATCTAATGAGGAAATAGTGGAGATCTATATTAAGTTGTTTAACACAGTTGAGGGCCAATGTGTTACATTCTGTGAATTCAATAGAAATAGGAGGCACGTGTGGAAGGTATGTCAAAAGCCCCCTGAAAGCAATCAGGCCTATCTGATATCAAGAGCTAACCAATTACCTGATGTTCAAACTCTTTTGCCTTACAGTAAAAATGGCATCAAGCAAAATTCCTCAGGGTTTCATAAATTATGTTCTGGGCAAATTATCATGTCATCAGTTCAGAAGTGGAAATTCACACCATGACACCAAATTAGAGTACTAATGAGAAACATAGAATAATTAAAATTTTTTAAAAATTTAGTCCAAAAAGTTTCTGGAGGGGGCAGTGGAAACATGTGTAAAACATGAATAAATAGCACAATTGAAATAAAGCTATTAAAAGATTAAAATGTCTATGTGTAATCAAATAATATAATTCAAAAATAAAGGAGCAGAGCATATTAAATCTATCAACACTTTTCAATGTTGTAATGCATGTGAACTTGATCTGGGTATACTCTCGTTGACTTTCATCATTCTATATTCACAGGCACTAAATGCTTTTAATGGTTGTTGATGTTTGAAGGGTCAATGATTAGTATTTCTATCTCTGCCACTCAAATGCAGAGCCAGAAGTGGACAACCACAGATCTCCCAAACAAAATCCTCCATCGTCTGGGAATGAGAGCAGGTTAATGTCCTGTCCAATGGCAAATCCATAAAGAAGTACCCAGAATAAGTGGAGAGAACTTACACACTGCTTTTGCAAAACTCATTTGCTTGGCAAATTACTCCTTCTCTCATGTTCAGGAAAGAATAATAGGAGCAGAGAGGACAAATTTTCTCAGTTCACTTCACTTGATTTCTAGTTTGTATGATCAACTGTGAAATAGGAAAGAATAACAAATTATCGAATACTGTACAAATTGCTTCTTAAAACTTAAATGCATATGCTTCTGGATTTATAATCTATTTTAAAGTAATTTCCTAAAAATGACAGAATTTAAGGCATCATCACAAAACATGAATCAGCCTACTGATTTTTGTTTCTTTCTCTCCTTTCTTCCTCCCTTGCCCCATCTTCCTTCCTCACTGTATCCATCCATTACTTTTTGTTTTTCTCAGAGAAACTTATCAATATAGTTCAATTATTCCTATCAAAGTGGTTGAGTACTCTCATTCCATTTGTACTCTATAGTTAATTTTAAAAACTTAATATCTTCTGATGTTTTATGAAAGATATTTTTAAAGTTACATAATCACTTGTAGGGATGAGGTTACATGAGGATTATGGGAGGCAGAGTTTTAAGCCAATATCCAATGACAGAGGATGAGAAGGTTGGATAACATCACTGAATCATGTACATGAGTTTGAGCAAACTCTGGGAGAGAGTGAAGGACAGGGAAGCCTGGTGTGCTCCAGTCCATGGGGTGGCAAAGAGTTGGACATGACTTAGGGACTGAACAACAGCAGCATATCTTTATAGTCCTCCCTTCTACGAAACACTCCATGCAGGTACGAGCAAGACCTATGTATATGATGGGTTATCACTCTCATGAGTTGTTATTAATCAGTTGCCTTGACTGAATCTAGAGGGAGATTATGCTGGGAGCACTCAGCCTAATCAGGTGAGCTCTTAAAGAAGGTGAAGTAGCAGCTGGAATCTCCTGAATTACTGACAATGAGGAAGTAAACTACTCCATTATAAGAATTTTTGGGGGATTTCGAAGATGTTTTACAAAATCAATTTGTCATTTTATGATTCCATCAAGAGTGTGATGGTTCTATGAATAGTTCTTCCAGACTTGCCAGCATTAGTTCTAGTCAATATTTGGAAATTTTAACCAATATAATAAGATATTTAGTTATATCTCATTGTGACTTAAATCTGCATTCCTCTAACGACTAATGATTCAATAGCCATATGTCTTTTTGCGTAAAGTGTTTGCTCAAATATTTTGCCTATTTTTCAATGCAGAGTTTTGTTTTCTCATTTTAAGTTGAGCATTCTGTATATATTATGAATACAAGTCTTTATTTGGTATGTTCTTTACAAATATTTTCTCCCAGTTTGTGACTTGCCTATTTAATCTTTAACAATGTCTTCTGAAGACCTGAAGGTTTTAATTTTGATGAAATTTTAACTTTTCAATTTGCTATTTTATGAATCAGGGTTTTAGGTATCAAATTAAGTAATTTTTGTCTAACCCAAGCCTATATAAATTTTTTCTCTATATTTTCTTCCAGAAACTTAATAGTTTTAGATTTTAAAATTCTATCTTTGATCCATTTTGAGTTAGTTTTTTGAATATATGTCACATATGGATTAAAGCTGCCTTATTTGCAACTGTTCTAACATTATTTTTTGAAAGGACAGTTTTTCTTTTTCTTCCATTAACTTGCCTTTATAGCTTTATGAAATATCAGTTGTCCCTATATGTGGAGATCTATTTCTGGATTCACTCTTCCATTAATCATTTGAAGTCAATATTACAATCTCTTTAATACTTCACGTTTGTAATAAATCTTACAATTAGGTATGATTTACCTTCAATATTATTTATCTTTTTCAAATTTGCTTTGATTACTTAAGTTATTTGCACTTACATACGATTGAAATTTAGCTTGGATATCATAATTTTAAAACCCTTGGGATTTTGTTTAGGACTCTGTTAAATTTATAGATGAATTTTGAGAGAACTGACATGACATCTTAATAATATTCAATTCTTCAACAAATTAATAAGATATTGCTTCCTATTTAATTCCATTAAGATCACTCAGTAGTGTCCGACTCTTTGCAACCCCATGAATCACAGCACGCCAGGCCTCCCTGTCCATCACCAACTCCTGGAGTTAACTCAAACTCATGTGCATCGAGTCAGAGAAGCCATCCAGCAAACCCAACCTCTGTTGTACCCTTCTCCTCCTGCCCCCAATCCCTCCAAGCATCAGGGTATTTTCCAATGAGTCAACTCTTCCCATGGGGTGGCCAAAGTATTGGAGTTTCAGCCTCAGAATCAGTCCTTCCAATGAACACCTAGGACTGATCTCCTTTAGAAAGGACTGGTTGGATCTCCTTGCAGACCAAGAGACTCTCATGAGTCTTCTCCAACACCACAATTCAAAAGCATCAATTCTTTTGCACTCAGCTTTGTTCACAGTCCACCTCTCACATCCATACATGACCACTGGGAAAACCATAACCTTGACTAGATGGACCTTTTTTGGCAAAGTAATGTCTCTGCTTTTGAATATGCTATCTAGGTTGGTCATAACTTTCCTTCCAAGGAGTAAGCGTCTTTGAATTTCATGGCTGCAATCACCATCTGCAGTGATCTGGGAGCCCCAAAAAATAAAGCCTGACACTGTTTTCATTGTTCCCATCTATTTCCCATAAAGTGATGGGACCGGATGCCATGATCTTTGTTTTCTGAATGCTGAGCTTTAAGCCAACTTTTTCACTCTCCACTTTCACTTTCATCAAGAGGCTTTTTTTAGTTCCTCTTCACTTTCTGCCATAAGGGTGGTGTCATCTGCATATCTGAGGTTATCGATATTTCTCCCAGAAATCTTGATTCCAGCTTGTGCTTCTTCCAGCCCAGCGTTTCTCATGATATATTCTGCACAGAAGTTAAATAAGAAGGGTGACAATATACAGCCTTGACGTACTCCTTTCCTTATTTGGAACCAGTCTGTTGTTCCATGTCCAGTTCTAACTGTTTATTAAGAGGCAGGTCAGGTGGTCTGGTATTTCCATCTCTTTCAGAATTTCCCACAGTTTGTGATCCACACAGTCAAAGGCTTTGGCATAGTCAATAAAGCAGAAATAGATGTTTTTTTTCTGGAACTCTCTTGCTTTTTCAATGATCCAGCGGATGTTGGCAATTTGATCTCTGGTTCCTCTGCCTTTCCTAAAACCAGCTTGAACATCTGGAAGTTCACCGTTCATGTGTTGCTGAAGCCTGGCTTGGAGAATTTTGAGCATTACTTTAGTAGAGTGTGAGATGAGTGCAATTGTGCGGTAGTTTGAACATTCTTTGGCCTTGCCTTTCTTTGGGATTGGAATGAAAACTGACCTTTTCCAGTCCTGTGGCCACTGCTGAGTTTTCCCAATTTGCTGGCATAATGAGTGCAGCAGTTTCACAGCATCATCTTTCAGGATTTGAAATAGCTCAACTGGAATTCCACCACCTCCACTAGCTTTGTTTGTAGTGATGCTTTGTAAGGCCCACTTGACTTCAATTCCTGGATGTCTGATTAATTATGTTCTTTTTAATTTTTCTCAGAAATATTTTATAGTTTTTGTACATGTCCTTTATACTCTTTAAGAGATATCTCTAAATATTTTATTTTCATAATATTTTTAAGAAATGAATTATTTAAAATTTGATTCTGTTTTTTAATTGCTAGGAAATAAAATTGGTTTTGTGTTTTTACCCTCTATAAAGACAATGATTAATTCCAATAACCTTTCATATATGCATCTGTGCTAAGATGCTTCAGTTATGTCCAACTCTTTTTGATCCTACAGACTGTAGCCAGCCAGACTCCTCTGTCCATTGGTTTCACCAAGCAAGAATACTGGGATGGGTTGCCATGCCCTCTTTCAGGGACCTTCTCCAGCCAGGGGATCAAACTCACATCTCTGCATTTCTTGCATTTGAAGGTGTGTCTTTACTATCAGCACCACCTGGGAAGCCCCTTTGTGTATATATTATAGAATTTTCTACATATGTGATCATATTATAATGAAAAAAGAATTTTACTTTCGCTCCAGTTTTAATGTTCATTTTTTTTTATTTTAAAATATTTTTTAGATTTTAATTGATGAACAACATTAATAAGTATAGATTATCATTAGTAGACTCAAGCCAACTCTTCCCTCTTCCCTTCTTCCCCTTTTTCTTATAGATGACCTTGCTTTTTGTTTCATTTTTAAATTTCTTTACTAATTGTACTAGCTAGATCCTTTAATATAATGGCTAATAGAATTGAATAGAGTCAACATTCTTTTATTTTTCCTCATGTTATGTGAGAACATTGTCTTTCAAGATTAAATATGATATTATCTTCTGGATTTTCACAGAAGCCCTTGATTAGGCTTAAGTTCCTTCTTATTGTGTTTTCTGAGAGTATTTTTTAAACTAGAAGCTAGTGTTAGATTTTGTCACATGCTCTTCTATTTCTATTTATATTCTCTATGATTTCTCTTTTAAATTGGTTAATATGGTGAATTACATTTTTAAGTTGAAAGTAGATGGATACAATTTAAACAAATAGATGATAATTTATCATACACTACAGTTCAGATGTTAGCCTAAACATTTTATATCAATCCTTACAACACTATTATGAGTTAAGTATTATAATAATGTCCATTTCAAACACAGCAAAATGGAAGCATAGAGATCAGTCTAGTTAGTAGTGTACCACGATCCAATCTGAAGGAGTTTGCATTCACATGCTATAATAACAATTAATGGGTTAGACAGAGATCATATCTAACAGAAGATGCCAAGTTTTCATAGGAGTTAGAATAGCATATTTCATTTTGGAACCATATTTCAGGATAAACAGTAAAAAGTGTCAATACACATTTTTTATATGCATTACAATTCAGCAAGTCAGAATTAAATTCAGTGGTATATAAACTAATAGTATACAAAAGATAACTTTTATAAATTTTAAGTAAATTGGTTTAAAATGAGAATATGAGATTCCTTAGTTTATATCTTTTGGGAAAACTGATTGGGTTCAAAGTTTTAAATATGACTGAAGATAGAAGGAAATGAATGGTACCAGTTAGAAATGGAATTTATTCCACTTATAAAAAAATATGACCAGATTAATTACCAGTATTAAAATTAAATGAGTAATAAAAAAAGAGTTTCAACAAACAAACTCTAGGACATGATTCATAGATGAATGTTACCAAACATTTAGATAAGAGTTAATACCTATCCTTCTCAAACTATTCAAAAAAATCTCAGAGGAAGGAATACTGCTGAACTCATTCATGAGGCCAACCAAATAAAGACACCACAATAAGCAAACAAAAAAACAAAAATAATTACAGGCCAATATCACTTATAATCAGATGAAAAAAAATCTTCAACAAAATATTAGGAAACTAAATCCAACAATACATTAAAAAGATCATACCCCTTGATGAGGTAGGATTTATCCCAGGGATACAAGAATTTTTCAGTACCCACAACTCAATGTGATATACCACGTGTGATGATGGAGATATAACATCATATGATCATCTCAATAGATGCAGAAAACGTTTTGCCAAATAAAACAACCATTTATGATAAGAACTCTCCAGAAAGTGGGTATAGAGGGAATATACATCAAGATGATAATCCTATATATTATATAATACTCAACAGTGAAAGGCTGAAAGCATTTCATCTAAAATCAGCAACAATACAAGGATATTCAGTCTTGTCACTTTTGTTCAAAATAGTATTAGAAGTCTCGCCCACAGCAATCATATTAGAAAAAGAAATAAAAAGAGTTTCAACTGGAAAGGAAGAAGCATAAATCTGTCACTGTTCACAGATGACATGTTACTATACACAGAAAATCCTAAAGATACTACCAAAAACCTACTAGAATTTATCAATGAATTTGATAAAATTTCAGTATACAAAATTAATATAGATAAATGTGTTGGATTTCTATGCACTAACAATGAACTCTCAGAAAGATAAATTAAGGAAATAATCCTGTTTATATTACATCAAAGATAACATAATAACTAGGAATAAATCTACCTAGGGAGCTGAAAAACATTTATTCAGAAAACTATAAGACAGTGATGAAAGAAACTGAAAATGACACAGTGTTCCTGAATTGGAAGAATTAATATTGACTATACTACCCAAAGAAATCTACAGATTCAGTACAACCTCTAAGAAAATGACATTGTTTACAGAAATGGAAAAAAAAAATTTAAATTTTCTGGAAAAACAAAAGAGCTTAATAGTCAAAATAACCTTCAGAAAGAAAAACAGAGCTGGAGAAATCATACTTTCTGGCTTCAAACTATATTAAAAAGCTATGGCAACCAAATCAGTATGGTACAGGCACAAAAACAGACATATTGATCAATGGAATAGGAGACCAAAAATAAACAGACTTATGACATCACCCTTATGGCATAAAGTGAACAGGAACTAAAAAACCTCATGATGAAAGTGAAAGAGGAGAGTGAAAAAGTTGGCTTAAAGCTCAACTTTCAGAAAACTAAGATCATGGCATCCAGTCCCATCACTTCATGGCAGATAGATGGGGAAACAGTGGAAACAGTGGCTGACTTTAATTTTCTGGGCTCCAAAATCACTGCAGATAGTGATTGCAGCCATAAAATTAAAAGATGTTTACTCCTTGGAAGGAAAGTTATGACCAACCTAGAAAATATATTCAAAAGCATTACTTTGCCAACAAAGGTCCATCTAGTCAAGGCTATGGTTTTTCCTGTGGTCATGTATGGATGTGAGCATTGGACTACAAAGAAGGCTGAGCACTGAAGAATTGATGCTTTTGATCTGTGGTGTTGGAGTACTCTTGATAGTCCCTTGGACTACAAGGAGATCCAGCCAGTCCATCCTAAAGGAGATCAGTCCTGGGTGTTCTTTGGAAGGACTGATGTTGAAGCTGAAACTCCAATACTTTGGCCACCTGACGCAAAGAGCTAACTCATTGGAAAATAGCCTGATGATGGGAATTATCGAGGGCAGGAGGAGAAGGGGATGACAGAGATGGTTGGATGGCATTGCTGACTCGATGGACATGGGTTTGGGTGGACTCTGGGAGTTGGTGATGGACTGGGAGGCCTGGCGTGCTGCAGTTCATGGGGTCACAAAGAGTCGGACATGACTAAGTGACTGAACTGGACTTAATGGTCAATTAATTTATGACAAAGGAGGCAAGAACATACAATGGAGAAAAGACTATATTTAATATGTGATGCTGGGCAAATTGTACAGCTACATGTGAAAGAATAAAATTATGGTTAACATATTCTCACATCACATATTAAAATAAAATCAAAATGGATCTTAAATACCTACATATAAGACCAGGAGCCATTATACTCCTAGAAGAAAACATAAGCATAATAGTCTTTGATATAAATCATAGCTTTTTAAAAATATCTGTCTCATAAGGCAAAAGAAACATAAGCAAACAAAAAAAAAAAATTAGGACCTAATTTAGCTTAAAGCTTTTGCACAGCAAAGGACACCATGAACAACAACAACAACAACAACAAAAACTATTAAATGGGAAAAAAATTGGCAAATAAGGTTAATACCCATGGGAGTAGTACCCAAATTATTTAAATGACCCTTACAACATCCAGAAAATAAACAACTGGATCAAAAATGGGCAGAAGGTTGAAATACACATTTTTCCAAAGAAGACATTTAAATGGTCAATAGGCATGTGCAAAGATGCTCAGCATCACTAATTATTAGAGAAATGTAAATCAAAACCACAATGAGGTATTAACCTCATGCATGTCAGAATGTTGTTGTTCTTGCTGTTGTTGTTTAGTTGCTAAGTTCTGTCCGAGTCTTTGTGACCCCCCACAGTCCAGTGTGCAGGCTTCCCTGTCCTTCACTAACTCCCAGAGTTTCCTCTAACTCATGTCCACTGAATC
This sequence comes from Bos mutus, assembly GCF_027580195.1. Taxonomy (NCBI): domain Eukaryota; kingdom Metazoa; phylum Chordata; class Mammalia; order Artiodactyla; family Bovidae; genus Bos; species Bos mutus. Next base: position 79,605,846 of record NC_091622.1, on the reverse strand, counting down.
AGTGATGCTATCCATACCTGTCAGAATACCTATCATCAAAAAGACCACAAACAATAAACGTTGGCAAGAATGTAGATAAAAAGGAACCATTGTACAGTTTTGGTGGAAATGTAAATTGATCCAACTACTATGAAAAACACTGAAGCTTCCTCAGAAAAACTAAAAATAGAACTACCTTATGATCCATCAGCTTCAACCTTGAGTATATATCTGAAGAAAACAAAAACATTAATTTGAAAAGAAACATGAACCCCAATGTTTATTATAGCACTGTTTGCAATAGCCAAGACACTGAAACATAGAAGAAATCTTAGTGATGGATGTGAGAGTTGGACTATAAAGAAAGCTGCTGCTGCTGCTAAGTTGCTGAGCACCAAAGAATTGATACTTTTCAACTGTGGTGTTGGAAAAGTCTCTTGTGAGTCCCTTGGACTGCGAGAAGATCAAACCATCCTAAAGGAAATCAGTCCTGAATATTCATTGGAAGGACTGATGCTGAAGCTGAAGCTCCAATGCTTTGCCTACCTGTTGAGAACTGATTCACTGGAAAATTCCCCTGATGATGGGAAAGATTGAAGGCAGGAGGAGAAGGGGACAACAGAGGATGAGATGGTTAGATGTCATCACTGACTCACTGGACTTGAGTTTGAATAAGCTCTGGGTGTTGATGATGCACAGGGAAGCCTGGAGTGCTATAGTTCATGGGGTCAAGAGTCAGACATGACTGAGAAACTGATCTGAATGATGCACCCTAATGTTTATTATAGCACTATTTGCAATAGCCAAGACACAGAAACACATAAACAATCTAAGTGTCCATCAATACATGAAGGATAAAGGAGACTTGATAAATATATGCAATTGAATACTATTCAGCTATACAAAAGAATGAAGTTTTTGCGACTTGCAACAAAGACAGACTTGAAGAGCATTAGGATTTAGCAAAATACCTTACAAAGTGAAAGATAATTATCATCACCATATGTGATATACAAAAAACAAAACAAACTAGTGAATATAACAACAACAGAAATAACAGACTCATAAATATAGACAACAAATGTCTACCAGTGGGGAGAGGAAGGGGGCAGGGACTAGATAGCAAGATACGGTTGGAGGATTAAGAGGTACAATTATTATATATAAAATAAATAAGCTAAAAGACATATGATATGACACATGGAATATATCCAGTATTTTATAACCATGAATGGAGTTTAATCTTAAAAAATTGTGAGTTATTCTGCTATACAACTAAACATATAATATTGTAAATTAATAAACCTCAACTTAAGTAAAGAAAAACACAGATTCTTGAACACTTTCCAGATATTCTGAGTCAGTAGACATGAAAGGTAACCTAAGAATATGTATATCTGGCTTTCCTGAGTATACATGTGTGCATGCTAAGTTGCTTCAGTCCTGTCTGACCATTTGCAAGCCTATGGACTGTACCTCGCCAGGTTTCTCTGTCCATGGGATTCTCCAGGCAAGAATACTGGAGTAGGTTTTCATGCCCTTCTCCAGGGGATCTTCCCAACCCAGGGATCAAACCTAACTGAGTCTCCTGCATCTGCAGGCAGGTTGTTTATCACTAGCGCCACCTGGGAAGCCCAGATTTTCCTACTTATTTTTTAATCAAATTAAATGAAACCAAGTTGGAAAAGAAGAAGTAAAACTCTCACTATTTGCAGATGACATGATCCTCTACATAGAAAACCCTAAAGACTCCACTAGAAAATTACTAGAACTAATCAATGACTATAGTAAAGTTGCAGGATATAAAATCAACACACAGAAATCCCTTGCATTCCTATACACTAATAATGAGAAAATAGAAAGAGAAATTAAGGAAACAATTCCATTCACCATTGCAATGGAAAGAATAAAATACTTAGGAATATATTTACCTAAAGAAACTAAAGACCTATATATATAAAACTATAAAACACTGGTGAAAGAAATCAAAGAGGACACTAATAGATGGAGAAATATACCATGTTCATGGATTGGAAGAATCAATATAGTGAAAATGAGTATACTACCCAAAGCAATTTATAGATTCAATGCAATCCCTATCAAGCTACCAACGGTATTCTTCACAGAGCTAGAACAAATAATTTCACAATTTGTATGGAAATACAAAAAACCTCGATTAGCCAAAGCGATCTTGAGAAAGAAGAATGGAACTGGAGGAATCAACCTACCTGACTTCAGGCTCTACTACAAAGCCACAGTTATCAAGACAGTATGGTACTGGCACAAAGACAGAAATATAGATCAATGGAACAAAATAGAAAGCCCAGAGATAAATCCACACACATATGGACACCTTATCTTTGACAAAGGAGGCAAGAATATACAATGGATTAAAGACAATCTCTTTAACAAGTGGTGCTGGGAAATGTGGTCAACCACTTGTAAAAGAATGAAACTAGAACACTTTCTAACACCATACACAAAAATAAACTCAAAATGGATTAAAGATCTCAACGTAAGATCAGAAACTATAAAACTCCTAGAGGAGAACATAGGCAAAACACTCTCCGACATACATCACAGCAGGATCCTCTATGACCCACCTCCCAGAATATTGGAAATAAAAGCAAAAATAAACAAATGGGACCTAATTAACCTTAAAAGCTTCTGCACATCAAAGGAAACTATTAGCAAGGTGAAAAGACAGCCTTCAGAATGGGAGAAAATAATAGCAAATGAAGCAACTGACAAACAACTAGTCTCAAAAATATACAAGCAACTCGTACAGCTCAACTCCAGAAAAATAAATGACCAAATCAAAAAATGGGCCAAAGAACTAAACAGACATTTCTCCAAAGAAGACATACAAAGAGCTAACAAACACATGAAAAGATGCTCAACATCACTCATTATCAGAGAAATGCAAATCAAAACCACTATGAGGTACCATTTCATACCAGTCAGAATGGCTGCGATCCAAAAGTCTACAAATAATAAATGCTGGAGAGGGTGTGGAGAAAAGGGAACCCTCTTACACTGTTGGTGGGAATGCAAACTAGTACAGCCACTATGGAGAAAAGTGTGGAGATTCCTTAAAAAACTGGAAACAGAACTGGCTTATGATTCAGCAATCCCACTACTGGGCATACACACTGAGGAAACCAGAAGGGAAAGAGACACGTGTACCCCAATGTTCATCGCAGCACTGTTTATAATAGCCAGGACATGGAAGCAACCTAGATGTCCATCAGAAGATGAATGGATAAGAAAGCAGTGGTACATATACACAATGGAGTATTACTCAGCCATTAAAAAGAATACATTTGAATCAGTTCTAATGAGGTGGATGAAACTGGAGCCTATTATACAGAGTGAAGTAAGCCAGAAGGAAAAACACCAATACAGTATACTAACGCATATATATGGAATTTAGAAAGATGGTAACAATAACCCTGTGTACGAGACAGCAAAAGAGACACTGATGTATAGAACAGTCTTTTGGACTCTATGGAAGAGGGTGGGAAGATTTGGGAGAATGGCATTGAAACATGTAAAATATCATGTAAGAAATGAGATGCCAGTCCAGGTTCGATGCATGATACTGGATGCTTGGGACTAGTGCACTGGGACGACCCAGAGGGATGGTATGGGGAGGGAGGAGGGAGGAGGGTTCAGGATGGGGAACACATGTATACCTGTGGCGGATTCATTTTGATAATTGGCAAAACTAATACAATTATGTAAAATTTAAAAATAAAATTAAAAAAAAATCCTTTTAAAAACGTCCCTTCTACCTGACTTTTCTTACTCCTCTATGTCCTGGTTATTGGAGTTTGTCAAAATTCTTCTTATTCTTTATCAAATCTAATTGCATAATACAGAGGGAAGAAAAGCTTCTGATCCCAGGAGACTAGGCAGAAAGTAATTTATGGCAGAGTGATAGAATTAATTTTTTAAAAAAGGTATCACATGTTAAAGGTTAAGTCAGATAAATTTTACTTTATTCCTTACTATGATGTTGGCTCCCCAGGGAAAGAGAGAACTTCATTAAAATAAACACACATGAGCACAAAATTTCTCTTTTTTTAATAAAAGGTATATTTATAAAATCTGTTTTTTTTTATTACTCTTTAATATGAAGGCATAGTGAATATTCTAAAATAGCATTTTACTTCCCGATGCCTAAAGAGTAATATCTCATTTCTCAAGGAATTCTGGTAGGCTATCTTTGGATACATAAGGCTTCTGTCACTAAACACATTTTAATACAATATACTAAAGAGTAATTTTTTTACTGTAGGGTTTATCATATTTTTAATATACTACTTTGACCTGACAATGTCTAGAAAGGCAAAAATATCGACCACTAAATTTTATTGGGCAATGGAAGAATTTTGAAAAAGAACTATTAACATTTTGATGGATATGAGTATGGCTGTGAACACAGCTTGGAAAATTGTCTTGTTGGAAGTTAGTTTCATAGGTCTTAGAAATAGTTGTAGCTATGAAATTGTCACATATCAGAATCAATAACAATTCTATTATTGCTGATAATTGGAAGCAATATTTTCTGGGTCAAGTTATAATTTTGGTTGATAAGCAGATTAAAATGTTAATGGCATGTTCCAAATCAACTACTAAGAAAAGCAAGAAATTCAAGGGTTTTTTGTTGGGACAATGATTCAAAAATAAATTGTATGCTTCTGTTTACAACAATATTAACTCAGCAATTAATTCAGTATTTATAATCCAATACTATTTATCCATTCAAGTTTACTTAATTTTTTCTCCTTCTCTAGATGCTTTGTTTTTTCAAATGATTGATATAAAATTTATATATAAATATGTAAATATATTCATACTGTATAATCTGCATCTATCTATCTAGCCTATCTACCTATTATCTCATATTATGTAATTTTATCCATAGTGATATTTTTCTACATGTGAACAATTTTGCATTCATCTATAACAAAATATAATTATACATGTAAAATTAATGATGACTGGATTTGGTGTGCATAATACTGCATACCATAAATATTGTTAAGCTTGTCCATGAAACTATGATATATATTTTAAATATTAAAAAAAAACAACTTATACACAACACACTGAGAGAGTGTCAGTAATGTCTATATAATACAGAGCAATTCAATGTATATAGAATATTTATTTCTTCAAGTATACACTGTGATTATCAGAATACCAGGACAGCTGGGAATTCCAAATACTGGAATAGCCAGTATTTGCTACTCTGACCTAAAAAAAAAAAGACATATTTTCATCTCCTTCCCAAGTAGACAATCCTTCTTATACTTGATACCTTTTTATTTTCTTAACTCTTAGTTAAGAATTTTAAATTTCTCTGTAAGATCGAGGCCTTCATTTTTGCTAAGTATTCTATATTTTTCTTTTCAAGATCTCTTATTGAAATTAGTGCTTTTGTCTGTTATATTATTATTTTCTCTATCTATGTCTCTACTAAATCATTCTTATACAAATAGGATCTAAAATCTCATCTCAAATATATTTATTTAATCCAAATTGAATCCATATACCTTTCAGTTATAACATCTTCATATCAAGATTTTTCAAAAAGGTTATCTGTAGTAAGTTCACCTGAATCCTCACCTCCCTGTGATTGCCAAGCAACTGGAAAATGGTTTTAGTCAAAATAGAACATTGTTAACTGGTTTTGGTAGTCATTAAAGGCCAGGTGGTGCTAGTGGTAAAGATCCTGTTTGCCAATGTAGGAGATGCAAGGGACAAGGGTTTAATACCTGGGTCAGGAAGATCCCCTGGAAAAGGGCATGGCAGCCCATTTCAGTATTCTTGCCTGGAGAATCCCATGGACAAAGGAACCTGGAGAGCTATAGTCCATAAGGTTGCAAAGAGTTGGACACGACTGAAGCAACTGAGAAAAGACCTCCATATTAATACGTTCAGCTGAATTAAGCCTACACATAATTTATTTGAACCATACTTTCCCATCCCATATTTTAAGTCTGGTTTTGATGATGACATTTAAAAATTAAGACATCACAAATACATTGTTGTTCTCTCCAAAATCTGAAGAATACTTCAGAGCTGCCCTGCTTGACCTTGCTGCTACTGCTGCTAAGTCGCTTCAGTCGTGTCCAACTCTGTGTGACCCCAGAGACAGCATCCCACCCATCCCTGTGATTCTCCAGGCAAGAACACTGGAGTGGGTTGCCATTTCCTTCTCCAAAACTATCCCTCATATTCCTATTATTTCTGCAGAGACTTCAAAGGCCGTCCAATTCAGGGTGGGTGCCTTCCATGTACCAGGTAAAAAACAGGAAGGACTTTCAGGTGAGCCCCATGTTCAGCTCCATATTCACTTGTTTTCCCAAAATAAACAAAAGGTGATGGTTTTGGTTGAAACTAGAGCCAAATTCATTCTAGTTCATGGTAACCCTCAGAAGTTTTCTGGTCCCCCTCAGTACCCAGTCACTGCCATAGAGTTTGGGGAGTTCTTTGGTTAAGTAAAATGTGCATTATCTCAGAAGCTGTGATTAATAGAGTGAAAGGCTATCCAAACCCTAATAATGTGAATGAGATACCAAGCTTGGTAGGGATTTAGGGTTTTTGGAAGACTTTTATTCTCCACCTGGCATAGCACCAACATCCGTTGTACTGCCTTGTGAAGTATGGGACTGGAAATCAGAAAAGCAAGTTGTCTTTAAGAAGTCAAAAACAGAGCATCAAGTTTGAGCTCCCCAGGGAGGAGGGGACAGGGTGAGAGGTGGGAGAGAGGTTCAAAAGGGAGGGGACATATGTATACCTATTATTGATTCATGTTGATGTATGGCAGAAACCAACACAATATTATAAATTAATTATTATCCAATTAAAATAAGTAAATTAATAATCAAAAAGTCAAAATACTACTGAATCAGATTAAAGCCCTAGGCATCTCCCCAAAAGGTCTATCATTTGATGTAGATGTATCTGTGATCCCGGAAGCTATAAGTTGGTCACTGTGGCAGAGACAACATAAGAGAGTACTCTTAGGATTTTGGTTCCAACTCTGGAAGTGGGCAGAAACCTGATAATTCCCCCTTACAGAAATAGCTCCTAGCAATGCATACAGTATTCCTTCAGGAAGAGCATTTCACAAAGCAAGACCATGTAATGATAAGAATTTCTCTTCCAATTAAGTGGTGGATTGAGGATATATTCCATGGACCTAACTCTACTATATCTCAAACTCCCATTTTGACTAAGTGGCACCCTATTTTCCATACATTGTCACCAGAATTGCAGGTGCTACTAGGCCCTGTAAAATATGTAGAGCCAACAAATACCCCTGTCTCTATCCTGTGGTAGTCACTGTGACGTGTAGAAAGGGACTGGGGGAAATTCCTGCTAATGCCTGGTATACTAATGTATCTAGCCTGGAATTCCATTCACATGGACTAAAGTCACTATTCAGCTTAACAGTCAATATCTGCATTAGAAACAGGGATAAACTTCAGCAGCTGAGGGGCTCACCTCAGAGTGGTTAGGCTGGCTGGGATCACTCATAAATCCAGGCCATAATAGCTCCCTTTGCACTGACAGTTGGGCTGTTCTGAAGGGATTAATTCTATGGCTTGGACAATGGGAAGCCACAGGTTGCATGATCATGAATAAGTTCTTGCAGAGTCAAGATACATGGAGAGACATTTGAGTTTGCTTGCAAGAGCCTGAGGCAGTCCTTACTGTCTTCCATATACTGTCTCACAAGGAGCTGACATTTCTTGCCAATCAGGAAGCTGATGTCTTAGCTCAGATAACAAGCCCTAGCAACACACCCTTCAGTAGATACAAGCAGAATGGATCCATAAAAAGTGAGGCCACCATAATATCCAAGTGGGATGGTATATTGCTGAGGATACCAGATTGCCCTTTAAACACAACTTGTTTAATGCAGTAACAACATGCTTTCTGTATTTTAAACAATGCCCAAGGCAACTTCTAAAGGACTTTGAGGTCATCCAGTGAAGTTCCCAACAAGTGAGAGACTGGCAAATTGATTGTATTGGCCTCTGAGTGAGAGTTCCAAATATGATCTGGTTTGTATGGATATTGTATCTGGCCTAACCCAAGCATCGCCAGTTGCCTTGGAAACCAAGCTGCCACTGTTTGGGGATTAGAGAAGCTGAGTAGCATGTATGAATACTTTATCAAATAGCAGTGATTAGGGGTCATACTTCAAAGGTCATGATGTGCAAGACTGTGCTGAAGAACATGACAATGAACCAAGGTTCTATCTTCCCTGTAAACATGTAAGCTGCAGGGTTAGTGGTCTCTAGAATATTAAAGCAGTATACTACATTACTCGGAGAAGGCAATGGCACCCCACTCCATTACACTTGCCCGGAAAATCCCATGGATGGAGGAGCCTGGTGGGCTGCAGTCCATGGGGTCGCTAGGAGTCAGACACGACTGAGCGACTTCACTTTTTCTTTTCACTTTCATGCATTGGAGAAGGAAATGGCAACCCACTCCAGTGTTCTTGCCTGGAGAATCCCAGGGACGGGGGAGCCTGGTGTGCTGTCATCTCTGGGGTCACACAGAGTCGGACACGACTGAAGTGACTTAGCATAGTATAGCATAGTACATTACTAGACTGGTCAAACCACCATGGCTGGGTGGACTAATTTACTATCCCAGGTTTTAATCTATTTAAATGATCAGCAAGTTGGGCTTGTTGCTCCATGTGCCATACTCTGACACCTGCTGAGACACTCAACACCATAAAGGCATGGAAGTCACAGGAAACAATTGACGCCCTGACTCTCAGTATGGATCAATGTGCTATACTGCTGAGAACACCAAATCCCATTATACTTGGGAAAGGCTTTGACTGCTGGAATTTGTTATGGTACATTCCACTAGGATGAGTGAGTGACTACAATCCTAGATGATGGGAAACCACTTATAATCTTCACTGGGATCTTGCTGTCCTGTTGAAAAGCACTATAACTGAAATGGAACACTAAAAATGGGGAGAAGGTACGGGTCCTGGTCTGGTGTATCCTTCTGCCAGTTCAAATCCTCATGCCTGACAGTGCTGCCTCGGGGCCAACATATACAGCATGCATAACTAGGTCAAATTCCTAACGATGCAGCTACGTTAACATCTAAGTATCAGGGCACAAGTGTCTTTCTTTTAGAAGGGGAAGAGCTTATACAACTTCCTACTACCTATCTGTCTTTTTGATCTTATACTTCCACTGCTTCTGTGGTGACCAGTTAGTAGATGGGCATCTGGTGAAAATACCTCTCTACAGTGGGCCCACTTGTATGATCAGCAAATGAATCAATCCACTGGCTGGGTACAATGGGCAGCTGCGCCTCCCTAGCTTGCCAGAACTGCCACTCCAGGGAGGGGATTAGAAGGCCCTGAAGCAGTACATTAAGAAAGAACACCCAATTAAAATAAATAAATTTATATTTAAAAATAATAATAAAAAAAAGAACATGTATGGCTAGTCCTCTTAATTCAATTACCAATACTGATTCAGAAATCTGGCCTGTGGCAAACACTGTCAATAACACTGGGTATGTTATTCTTTACTGTCACTCAAACTACACTGGCAGCCCATCAACCTGCTAATCCAAAGAAACCTAACAATACCAGCAGAGCCACCTGTGGTTATACACAGGTTTGGGCTAAGTTCATGTGCCTTATCCTTGGTTATAAACATTTGAAAGCTCATGCATCCTAATGGTGGGAACAAAAAATGACTCTAAACAGAATCCACCTAATTATATCAAGGTTATGAGAGAATATGATGGAAATTGTGCAGTCATTCTGTCATATTAAAGGGAAGTGACTGGTTTGGCACTGTCTGGTTATGCTGCCCAGGCATTTATTGGGAATCCCAGTGATTGTATGGCACAAAACTTTGGCCTTGGCTTCTAGGTGTTTAGGCTTCTTCACTTAGGGTCTTCCCTAAGTATCGAGGAGAATCCCTCCTCCATGGTAACAATTGCCAATTTTCCTCTCCTTGGTGCCAGATGGGCACATTTTGTTTTCTCTGGAACAATCATTTGACCACTATCTTTCTTCCTTCATTGGCAAGGAGGACTTTATAGAACACATAGAAGCCCTTACTGTATTCACTCAGCAAGCCTTACATGAGAGCCAACAAAATCTATCCTTACTGAACACTAAAATGTATCTAAGGAGAAAAGCTGTCCTCCAAAATAGGATGGCTTTGGACATCACCCTGCTGTGCAAGGAGGCACTCATACAATTATTCAGAGTGTTGTGTCTTCATACCTGATGAGTCTGCTAATGTTCTTCCCTTTATTAAATCACATGAGGACACAAGAGAAGCCCTGAGTGATCTGACCCCGAGCCTAGGGTAGTTAAAAAATGATTAACTTATTTTGTGACTCATTTTCCTATTTCGCCTTTTCTCCTGTACCTGCCTATACTTTGTTGCCTACATTACCAAACATACTGTGCTAGTGAAACCCTTGCTGAGGACCCAAGGCCTATCCGGGAAGAGGGAGCATGCAAGAGCTAGTCCTGAGGGGTGGAGTGCTGGAGGAGGTCCTCAGCAGGACCTGACCAAAAGTTGACCTGAGAGCTAGATAAGGCGGGGAGCAGAATAAAAGCTCACCACCCCTTACCTTGTCCTCCACATGTGCATTCTACTTGCCTCCCCCAACGCTAGAAGCTGCTTTAAGGACACAACCTTGAAATAGTAAAGTGTTATTGACACATCTGGGCAGAACACATGAATGAACTCAGTTAACACCTCCATGGAACTTTCAAGATTCTGGTGGACTGGTATAGAGAACTACGTCTGTTGCCACCATCCAAGAGAAGCCTCGTATTTAAGTTCCTTGCTTATTAAAATTTCCACCTACCAGTTTGGAGTGGTTCACCTCTATTTTCCATCTCTCCCTGCCCTCCATGCTCAGTTACCAGTGTCATATTTCACATGGAAGCTCCCGACAGTGTGAACCAAGCCACAGTTTTGGGCAGATCAGTTTGCAGCGTACACAGTGAGGCGGTGACCTTTGCTGTGTCCACTCGAGGGTCTGCCTGACGTGTCTCTTGGGGGTGACCTGTTATTAGGATTTGCAGTTAGACAGGGATCACTGTTAGGGTACGCAGAGTCCACAGTGGGGCAGGGGCCACTGCTGGTGCCCTGTAGTTGGTCCTGGCTGTACAGCAAGAATAGCCTGCTGCCCTGAATTCTGGACAGGCCACTGGTGGGTCACCCCACCACTGTCAGGGGCAGCAGGACCCATCCTTTCGGCAAGACCATGAGGAGGGCTGCGTGACAGGGCAGAGCTTCTCTGGGTTGGGCATGGCCAGTGGACAGGGCTCTGTGGTACAGAGGCTAACGGCTGGACCCTGAAGTTGGTCGGGCGCTAGAAGGCCTTCGTGATGGAGGCTTTCACCTAACGTGGTCCAGGGCTGGGCGGAACTGCTGGCGAGGTTCCACGGGTGGGATAAGACTTCTGACAGTCTACATGCAAAGTTGGCATGGGTAGGTGCAGTCCCTGACCGCAGGGCACTGGCATGTCTGGGGGAAGGGACAGTGAGAGGCTCCGGATAGTCTCCGAACTTGGCTTGGGTTGCTGGGGGAGCCCTGTGCCCGAGAGGTTGGGGTCAATTCATCTGCATGTGGCTAGTCTGAAAAGTTCTGTAGTGGAGCGAGGCTCCAGGTGGGTTGGTGTGGCACCTATGGGAGGTGAAGATTGAGGAGCCATCGCTGGAATTTGTGTGGATTGGCCGTCGAAGACTCCGTCCTTATTGCTGCTGCTGCTGCTAAGTTGCTTCAGTTGTGTCCAACTCTGTGTGACCCCACAGAGGGCAGCCCACCAGGCTCCTCTGTCCATGGGAGTTTCCAGGCAAGAGTACTGGAGTGGGATGCCGTTGCCTTTTCCGCTCCTTATTGCTAGCTGTCCCCAAGTGGGCGGTCCATAATAGTTTCCCATGTTCTGTCTGTGTGAGTTGACACAAGTGGGCCGTTTTGGCAGCAAGTATCTGAGGAGGTTGTTGGATATCTACCTCGGTCTCTTATTTTCCTCACGTAAGAAATCTGACCCCTGCCTTATCTTGCCGGTCTGAGCCCTGCGCTGTGGCAGCTTGGGAGAGCAGTGATGATGGTAAAACCCAAGTGTTCTTAAGCTTTGACTGCATTTTTTTTTTTCTCTCTCAGATTTTTGTTTATGGTTTGGTTTTTGCTCCGTGGTGAACTGTAAACTTTCCCATGAATTGTTTCAGAATTCTCACAAATGTATTTTTCGTGGATAGTTGCTTAATTGGTGTTTCCATGAGGAGGACTACAGCAGGGGACCTCTTATTCCGCCATCTGGCTGAAGTTACCTCAGTTGCTATTTATCTTTGTGAATGCCCCTTTGATTTTTTAAAATAGTATATTTAGGGGGAGAAGTTATATGTTTCTGGACCCTAGTTCATTTTATGTTCATGTAGACCTGGATTTCTCAGATTAAGTGCTATTACCCTCTAGGGCTTGGAGAAGGAGATGGCACCCCACTCCAGTACTCTTGCCTGGAAAATCCCATGGATGGAGGAACCTGGTAGGCTGCAGTTCACGGGGTCGGGAAGAGTCGGAAAGGACTAAGCGACTTCACTTTCACTTTTCACTTTCATGCACTGGAGAAGGAAATGGCAACCCACTCCAGTGTTCTTGCCTGGAGAATCCCAGGGATGGGGGAGCCTGGTGGGCTGCTGTCTATGGGGTCGCACAGAGTCGGACATGACTGAAGCAATTTAGCAGCAGCAGCACCCTATGGGGCTAGAATACTCTTTGTTGAGAGCAGGTTCCCTATGTATCATTCTTGTTTGGGACCCTCTTGATTCCAGTAGCAACACCCTCCCCAACTGTGACAGTTTTAAAGAAGAAATTCAACAATATGTCTTCACAATAATAACATACTAAATTTATACAAAATAATAATAATAGAGATTCAAAGACTTTTTTTTTTTTTTGGTAAGGTTATGCTTTTAGCTATAGCTTATTTTTTTTTTTTTTTTCTCTTTATTACTTTTAAAAAAATCACATGCTCCCCATCCTGTAACCTCCCCATTCCCCTGGGGCCTTCCCAGCACACCAGCCCCAAGCATCCAGCATCGTGCACTGAACCTGGACTGGCATCTCGTTTCATACATGACATTTCACATGTTTCAATGACATTCTCCCAAATCTTCCCACCCTCTCCCACAGAGTCCATAAGACTGTTCTATACATCAGTGTCTCTTTTGCTGTCTCGCATACACAGGGTTATCGTTACCATCTTTCTAAATTCCATATACATGCTATATGTATTTATGTTTTTCCTTCTGGCTTAACTAAATAGTCTCCAGTTTCATCCACTAAACTTTCAAATGTATTCTTTTTAAATAATCCATTGTGTATATGTACCAAATTCATCTGCTGATGGACATCTTTTTTTTTCTCTTTCCCTTCTGGTTTCCTCAGTGTATGCCCAGCAGTGGGATTGTTTCTATTTCCAGTTTTTTAAGGAATCTTTTACTAATTTGCATTCCCACCAACAGTGTAAGAGGGTTCCCTTTTCTCCACACCCTCTCCAGCATTTATTATTTGTAGACTTTTGGATCGCAGCTTACAATGTATTTGTCAGGGAATTGGAATACTTGAATAGCAGAATACTAATCTAATGGTGCTACTTTAAAGGAGTATATGTAATTATATTTATCCTGAGAAAAACTTGCCTTAGTTTTTTAAGAAGTTCTGGTATTTGTTTTTATACATAAAATACACAAGGAATAATCACTGAAATTCTAAACTCCAGTATGTTGTTGTTGTTCAGTTACCCAGTGATGTCCAACTCTTTGGGGCCCCATGAAGTGCTGCACGCCAGGCCTCTTTCTCCAGTATATTCTTCCTCAATAGCCAAGTGATAATTTTGCAGTGTATATTAGGTTATGCAGCAGCACATCACCAAACACTCCCCTACACTAAGCCAACTACCTACTTTATATGTTCAGTGGTTTTCAATTCAGAATAAAATCTGTGCTCCCAACAGAGTTCTACTTGGTCTGGGACTGCCAACCAAACCAGCTAGAGATCGCTTGTTGTATAATAGCCAGTGTCACTCTGGCCTTTTTCTTATTCAGAAAGTAATCCAAGCCCTTTCCAGGCTTAGGGCCATTAAGCTATATAATTCTGATAAACTGCATTTCTGTGGCACTGAATAATCCTAGAGGCTTCACTTTAAGTATTTAATGAAGTGTCCATATACAATAATCAATTAAAATGAAACTGTTAGTAAGATAAATCTAAAAACTTGCTTGGTAACTTTGAGCAATGTTGAAGAACTATGGAAACACCTTAGCTTACTTTTGATTGAAATAGGGGGAGAATGCACAAAATTGAATGAAGTTAGATTTTCTTATCTCTGCAAATGGAAATGAGAATGTCCATGAATACAAAATCAAGTAAAACACAAACCTATTTTTATTTGGAGTAGAAATGTATTTCTGTGACAACTTTACACTTGAAACATTATTTCTTTCAGGAGCATTTATTAGCCATTTTTATTAATACTATTGGAATAAAACAAAAAAAAATCTACAGAACAACCTGAAATGTTCTGTCCTTTAAAATATACTTAGATCATCCACTGGTTTCAAGTATAATTGGGAGTGGGCTCTATGTTTACTGTATTTCTTAGCATAACTAAGGTACCATTCTTTAATTTGTGATATTTGCATGAGTTTATCTAATTTTAGAACCAAAATTCTGATTCTTTATGAAATAAAATCCTTAAAATTAAGAAATTGTATGTGTAAAATTAATTGGAAGTTCTTTATGTTTAAGCAGTGACTTATAAATTGTTTCTATATTTAACTTGAATATGCCCTGAGACTAAAAAGAAATTAAAATACATTTATTTTTGAATTATTCTGATATTAAACCCTTATTTCTTCCTTGCCACAGAATTGAGAAGTTTTTGTTACTCTGGCTAATAAATTGTATTTATTTTGGTTAGGGATGTTCTTTCTAGTTTTTAATTATCATTGTTTTAATTTTTCTGTCTTCTTTCATGTGTCTTACATAACTTCTTTTTACTCTTTACCTGTTCAGTATTTCTGAGTTTAATATATCTAAAGACATTTGCATATACAAAATATATTCCTTTCTCTGATATTTGTGTATGTTAGAAATATGATGCTTCCCTGCTGGCTCAGATGTTAAAGAATCTGCCTGCAATATAGGAGAAGACCTGGGTTTGATCTCTGGGTTGGGAAGTTGCCCTGGAGAAGAGAATGGCTACCCACTGCAGTTTTCTCACCTGGAGAATCCCATTGACAGATATAGTCTATGGGGTGGCAGAGAGTGGGACATGACTGAGAGACTAACACTTTCACTTTTATACCATTTGTCCTTTTAACTATACAAGTTTAGGACACCATTCCTGCATTTTGAGATTTTTATTTTTGCCTCTTTGTATAAATTATAAATGGCTTCAACTTAAGTAGTTCAATCATTCATCATTACTTTAATATTTATCAAGTGTTAAGTATTTGTCAATACAGGGTTCTAGGTATTGGGACAACAGAGTAAAATTTTTTGCTCTTATGGAGCTTTCTGGAAAAGGATTGATTTTGTTTGAATATACTTTGGAGCTCTTCTTAAAACTGCTATCTCAGGTGTTAAATGTGTTTTCTTCTCCATAAGTTCTAGACCCTGGCTTGGTCTGTTGCTTGGTATTGAATTTAAGAATAATCACTATTGCTTCCATAAGTCTTGTCAGCATATTAGATGCCTATTATATTGCTATTTTTTAAATAGTTTATTTTCCCTGTTTTTTTCTGCATCTGTTTTTATTATTCAGTATATTATTTTCATATTCTTAATTCTCTGATATATTCCACAAAAGAATTGGTTATTATAAATCCTTTTGGAATAAACACCTTTTTTGTAAGAGTCTAGACTAAATTTTTATTCCTTCAGAGCCAGAAACAACCAACATTTATTAGCAGATGTAGGAATGACATTGAATCATTGCTAATATTTAAAGGTATTAAATTAGAACACTTACGTAAGATATAGAAATAAATGCAAACATAAAATTTACACTTAAAATAATTTTAATATTAAAATTTTTAAACAGCAAAGTTTTTATTACTATATTTATTTCATTATTGTATTCTATATATTTTATATATGATAGCATACCATATATCATGATTTTATGTAATTAACAACAAGATACCTGGGGTAAATAATTAGTCCAATGCATTTAACATAAATTATGCCATAAATATTGAGTTAAAATAATTTGATTTTCTGTTTTACTTCTGAGTATTTTACTTCTTAAGAATTTTAATAGAAGAAGACACTTTTGCAGATATTGTAACAAAACATTCCATGTGGGAATTTAGTTTCTTAATCAATGTATAATTTAAATTCAGTTTATTGACTATATGATGGTATATGCAAAGTTGTTACATTTTTTTCCTTTCCATATAGTTGAAACATAAATAGAAAATATTGATTTTTTTTCTAATGAAATAATATTATATTAGGTCTAATGATAGATCAATTCCTTGGAGGTAGGGAAAAAGGCAGGTTGATTGATGTTATATAGTAGTAGCCTCAGAGTTAGATTTGGCCTAATTATATTCAGTATTAGCACTTAAAAAAACATTGGTATTTAAATGAAAGTATGCTACATTAATTGCAGAAATTATTTTTCTAGTCATTTCAATTTCAGCCTACATTTTTTATTCAATAAAGAATAAGTTATTCTAGTAAATATTCTTGCCAGTCAGAATCAAGAAATAGTCTGCTCAGAAATGTCAACTTTCTGAATATGTTTAGAACAGAGTTAGAACTAGCAAAAGAAGTTTTAAACACCTGTCATGGGCTATGACAGCTTAAATCTCACCCACTTCATATTAAAAAATTACATCTGAAATTGACTTGCACATTTTATAGTAGGTTTGAATAAGTTACAAATAACAATATTCTTCCCCTGGTAACAAAGGAAGAACTACATAATTAAACTGATTATTTCTGTTTTCTTCTCTGGAGGCAAAAAGAAAGACACAAAAAATACACTTCACTGTAGGTCGTTAGTGAAGTGAGTGAAAGTCGCTCAGTTGCCACCCCATGGACTATGCAGTCCATGGAATTCTATAGGCCAGAATACTGGAGTGTATAGCCATTCCCTTCTCCAGGGGATCGGCCCATAGGTTGTTAGCCACTCATGAATCCTTCAGTACTTACTTTAATGTGAATATTTGATATTTATTGAGTCAACCATACTTCTAAAGTTGACTGATGTTTTACAGGAACAATGAATATACTCTAAAGGAGAAAAATCAGCATGGTATCTCCTTTTGTATTTAGTATTTTAATATGTTTAGCTATTTTCTCACATGTTTTGCTAAATATAGAAAACCTATAATTAAACAAATTTTTTAAAATATCTAATATCCCCAAGAGTGTAGCAGAAATAAAGTAGAAAAAGAGCAAGAAATAGATTTTACCCTCCAGAATTTTTCATCTTTTGTTTGAATTTTTGAATGTAGGTTGGTATCACAACAACTAGGAAGAATCTATAGATAAGGGAGGTTATTTTATTTATTTTAAACATCCAACAAAAAATGTCCATTATCATGCTCACAGATCTATTGGGAAAGCTCTGCTTTAATCTAAGCGTCTGCTGGTTTACTGGACTGGTTCTTCTCCTGTGTCTCTTCTTGTTTTTGGGTTAGTAGGATCTCTGGGTATATTCTTCTCATGGTAATGACAGAAACATAATAGGTCAAGGTCCCGCAGTGCTTAACAAGGCTTTACTTGTGTCATCTGTGTTACTGACTGACTAATGCTAGTCACTTGTCTGGGCCCCAAGTCAAAATGTAGGGGGTTATGCTTCAAAGAGCCAAGCACATTACACTGGAAAGTCCGGCATCAGAAGAGCAGAAGAGCACATTCTGTCATGGAATGCATACGGGTGAGTAGTGGGATGGAGAAAGTCAGTATTTAACTGAACACAGCACTCTAGTTTATATAGCCTTCAGTGATAATGAAAAACACAACTTTGAAAGTGGGACACTGGGAATGATGGTTAGGTCAGTCTTACTTGTTTCAGTGTATATGCTACATCCTGGAAAAATGAACTCAAAACTTACAGGATTTAGAGCTGAGCCTTTTGTTGGCCATTCCAGTATTCTGTCAAATACTTTTGGTTGATGTGGTACAAAGGAAAAACAGTAGATCCCTTGGTCATTTGCCACTCAGGGCACCTCCTTCAGCATAAAATGGATTACTTAATTAGAGATTATGTTATGAGAGATCCCACATGAGTAAAATAGTGATTTATTTTAAATATGAATTTTTTAGGTAAACTCTTCTGATTCTAGATAAATTTATTTAGAATATAAAGGTTTCTCTTTTTATATTAGGCTGAATAAATGATATATATGTATGTATATATAGATTACTACTATAAATACTATAGACATATTTAGAGTTATTCAATAATAATTATAATATTTCAATACATTAGGAAATTGTTAATCTTGTAAAAAGAATACTCATACATATTTATTTCTTATAAATTCAGATATATGTGTTTGAAAGAGAAAATTATATTACTTACAGTGTCCCATAGAGATTACTGTAAGAACCTTTGATTTATTTTAATAGTAATATTCTAAAATATTTATCTTCAAAACTAGTGAAGGAGATTGCTGCAGCTGATGCTCTTGCTCTAAAATTTTGTATTATAAATGTCAAAGTATGTACAAAAGAATTCTCAAATGACAGCAGAATAAAAATTTATGTTTATAGACATTGGGCATCAATATTTCACAAAATAGTTTATACTGTACTAATAATTGCAATTATGACCATTATATTGATGACATACCATGCATGTGTGCTAAGTTGCTTCAGTTGTGTCTGACTCTTTGTGACCCTATTGATGGTAGCCTGCCAGGCTTCTTGATCCATGGAATTTTCCAGGCAAGATTACTGGAGTGGGTTTCCTGATCTTCTTAACCCATGGATTGAACCTGCATCTCTTGCGTCTTTTGCATTGGCAGATGGATTCTTTACCTCAGTGTCATGTTGGAAGCCCTTAAAGGCTTATATCATACATTATTGTACTTAATTTTACACATGCTGCATAAGCTATATATTGTTTTAAATTATCACTTTATACAGGTGAAGCAAAATAACTTCAGTGATATTTGCTAAAATAAAGGTTAAAGTAAACTTGAATCCACTTCTTATAATGTGTTCAAAGCTTGGGAGTGAGGAGCTGGCTATTTATAGTTGTGTGAGTGATCTAGATATGTGATTAAATATATATGAATGTTCATTATATATGATGATGCATTTCTTTACATACTGAGAGCCTATGAATAGATGCAATTGAGTATCTATAAGAATCTCTGTATGTGCATGTGTATGTGTATGCTTCTATCTATATATGTATGTCTGTAGATAAATATAAATCTGTGTGCATACAAATGTGTCTGTTTCTTACATATAGACATGTACATACCATATCATGTTTTAAACATTCATTCACATTTGTGTTTCCACCTAATTAACTGAAAAACGTTTTAATAATTAACTGGTCACTGTAAAAGAAAAAAAAATTCCCATTCAGAATATGTAAAACCCACAATGGGAAGAGCAATTTATAAGGTATTGTTAGTCTACAGTTGTCTTTAAAAAGTGATTTCTTGTGCAGAATAGGATCTCTCCACTACACTCTCAAAGTTAGCTTATATGAATGTTTAAAGTACTTTTTAGAGGAGTCACAATCATATAAATTCCTGATCACTTGCTGGTTGTTCCCCCATTTTTGTTTGCTCATTATAAATTCTTATTAAAAAAAAACAAAACCTAGGTGTAACACACACATATATGCATGTGTGTATTATATGCATATATATGGACACACTTTCAGTGTTTCTTTGTAAATTAAGTCTAGTTTATCTCATCACCACCTGATCAGAGACAGACATGATCTGTTCAATCTCTCTATTAATATAAATGGGTAGTGAACTGTACTTCTATAGTTTACTTTCATGGATTGTAAAACATAAGCAGATATGATACATATTTTAAAATTTTAACTTAGTAAAACAGATCCACAAATTCAATTATCAGTTAATAAAATAAAACATTGTTTTATTTAAATAGAATGACTTCCTTTTATCAGTATTTGTCTTCAGTTATACTTTCAACTAATAATTTAGTGGTAGGAGAAGGGGACGACAGAGGATGAGATGGTTAGATGGCATCCCCGACTCGATGGATATGAGTTTGAGCAAGCTCTGAGAGTTGGCGATGGACAGGGAAGCCTGGAGTGCTGCAGTCCGTGGGGTCACAAAGAGTCAGACATGACTGAGTTACTGAACTGAACTGAATAATTAAAATCCTAAGTAATTATTTAAGCTTCTTTTTAGAGTATAACTTACTTCATATTCTTTTTGTTTAAGGGGTGAATACTATTTTAAATTAATAAAAGTAGTGGAAATGTTACCTTCATTCCAATTGACTTTATAAACTGGAGAATAATAAATATTTTCCAAGAAAAAAGACATGGGAAAAAACTCCAAACGAAGTCCTCAAACTTGGAGTAACATTTTGAAGATTTAAAAAGTAAATACAAATATAATGTTTGGTATAAATTATGAGAATCTTTAGGTTCACACATTTATTACCATGGATTACTCACAGAGTGAATGAAAACATAATTTTTAGAGAGATTTTTAAATGCATTATATCCATAAATATATTTAGAATTTATAGCACTAAATGATAAATTCTCTGTAGAGTTTGATTTCTAGTATCTACATTTTTTATGTCTACTTTTTTTGGAATCATACTATGTCTAGTTGACTTAAATCTGTGTCTCTCTCAACCTATATGTTCTACAAGTGACTGCTTTGAAACCTAGTAATAAATTAAAATAAAATGTATAAGTATAGCACTTACTGTGATTTTGCTAAGTTCCAGGCATTTGACATATATTTATCTCATGGAATTCTTATAACCACACTCAGTGTTATGTGACTCTTATCCCCCTTTTCCTGTTGGAGGAAACTGAACCTAAGAAGCATATACCACTTGCCAAAAATGCAATTAACAAATGGAAGAACCATGGTAAAAGATACAGGGTCCTATTTGAGTCCCAAGTCAGTATTCTTAAATAATATGCTTTGCAGATCATTGATAAGATTTAATTTAGTATTTTGACTGACAGAATGTTGAATGTTTTTATCCAAAATGAGATGTGTGTGTGTGTATGTTGTTTGTAGAAATAAAAGATTATTTGGAAAAATATAAAAGTTCTCCTAATAAAGATTCATGTTTTGGGAATGAAGAAATTGCATTCTAAAGTTTAAACTGTTCTAGTTGTTTAGTCTACCACAAAAGCAAATTCTATACAGAATGGCCTATATAATTGTAATCCCATTCCATTAATAACTTTTAGATGGTGTATATTAGAATTACACAGAGATATTTGTGAAAAGTTCTTTAATACATTAGATAAATGTAATGCATTTAATAAACAAATTCAAAGTGATAAACAGGAATCCAGAAATTTTTCTAGCTTATATACAGCTAACCCTTAAACACCTTGGGTTGGAATCTTGCAGGTCACTTATAAGCAGTTTTTTGAATAAAGTTATGTATGTACTATGTGACTCAAGTTTGTGGAACCGTGGATATGG
The DNA here is from genome assembly GCF_027580195.1 of Bos mutus. Lineage (NCBI taxonomy): Eukaryota > Metazoa > Chordata > Mammalia > Artiodactyla > Bovidae > Bos > Bos mutus. Next base: position 79,584,137 of record NC_091622.1, on the reverse strand, counting down.
AGGGCAACTGGAGAAATTGAGCGTTCATGGATTTTGGTATCCATAGTGGGTCTTAGAACCAACATTCCAGGGATATCAAATATGACTGAATATATACATATGTGTGTATATGTATGTATATGCTATATATGTGTGTGTATATATATATATATATGTATTCATTTGATTTTCATAAAAATTCTTGATATATATATACTTATATATATCTTATGTATGTATCTGATATATATATATATGTATATGTATGTATCTGATATGTTTATATATATATATATATATAAGATACATATAAAGATATATCTTTATACATAAAGATATATGAGAAAAGATATATATTTTTTTTTTTCTGACTTCAAATGAGAAAATTATATTCAAGGATACAAGTTATTTATTCTAGTTCATCCAGCTAATAAAAAGTGGCACTGGACACTGAGCCACGGGAGTTTACTTCTGTTCTCTATACTACAGAACTTTCTAAAGAAATGAGCACTGAAAAATAACCGAATTATGTGGCTTTGCTTTCCCAAATGACCATACTCAAGAATTGTACATTAACATGGAAGAAGTCTTTTGGTCAGTTGTCCAAGTAAACTTTAATTGCCTTTGTGAGGTTCAGTAAGTTTTGATTTCAATTTCTAAGAATGTATAAGAGGATATGAATCAGCAAACTTCTTTTCTTCTAATAAGAGAAAAATTATACAAATATTACTACCAGAAGCACTAATAATTATAATTAAAGAATAAAAATTAAATTTCAAACAAACTTGTGGGTCCACTCCTCCTGTTATATTAATTATCTGATTTGAAATTTATTTGTTCAATACAGATTAAAAAAATACAAAGTCAGTATATAAAAGTGAAATGAAAGTCCTACATGTGTTCATGCCTCTTGTGCATTACTGTGAATTAAAGCTTTTCAGCAGGACTGAAACATAGTATAACAGTATCCCAGTGTTGCTGCAATAAATCACCACCACAAACTCAGTGGCTTAAAAAAAAAAAATTGTTCTTTTAAAGTTCTAAAAGCCAGAGTCTGTAATCAAGCTGTTGGCAGAGATATTCATTTTTTGAGGTTCTAAGGGAGAATAATCCATTGTGTGCCTCTCTCCTAGCTTCTTATGTCTTTCAGAAATCTTTGCCATGCCAGAGTTTATGGACATGTCACCGATCTCTACCTCCTTCTTCTCCTTCTGGGTCTTAGAAGGAGATTTCACTTGTCTTTGTATTTAGTGTGCATCTTAATTCAGGATGGGCTTCTCTGGTGGCTCAGGAGGTAAAAATCTGCCTGAAATGCATGAAATGCAAGAGACCCAGGTTTGATCCCTGGGTTAGGAAGATCCCTTGGAGAAGAGAATGGGTACTCATTCCAGTATTCTTGTCTGGAGAATCCCATGGACAGAGGAGCCTGGCGGGCTACAATCCATGGGGTCACAAAGAGTCGGACACGACTGAGTGACCAACATTTTTCATTTTAATTCAGGATTATCTCATCTTGAACTCTGACTACATTTGCAAGTACTATTTCTTTTATCACAAATAAGGTCACTTTCATAGCTTCCTGAGAATATACCTTTGGGTAAGTAACTACTTCACACAGAAAAATAAAAGTTAAAGTCCTGAGTCCCCTTACATTAAAGATAAGTAGTGATTTGTCCCCAAAGGTCCTGCTTTCATGTCCATTGTGAATCTTCTCAAAAACATTTTGTACACACTGATACATACATACAAAAGCAATTCATCTTTATTTATTCCAAAATTTCAAAGATTATATACTGATCTTCATAGTGAGGTTTAGTTGAGTCCCTTTACAAGGTTAGGTTATGCCTACACATTGCACCTAAATCTTTTGCAAAAATCATAGTATCAAAATCAACCAAATACCCATAATCCATTAAACCTTCATTATATTCATGAAAGCTGCTGTTACTAATTTATTTTCTGTGTAGTATTTTTAAAGTTATCTATTTCTAATTTCATTTTGTTATAGTTACATTGGAACACATGGCATTTTTCCAAAATGCAGTCCTCATCTTCAAAGAATAGAGAAGGTAATTTTCTCTTACTAATGATTTGGGATCTCATTTAAGGGATAGTGAAAGTGAAAGTTGCTTGGTTATGTCTGACTCTTTGCAACTCCATGGGCTATACAGTCCATGGAATTCTCCAGGCCAGAATACCAGAATGGGTAGCCTTTCCCTTCTCCAGAGGATCTTCCCAACCCAGGGATCAAACCCAGGTCTCCGACATTATATGTGGATTCTTTACCAGCTGAGCCACAAGGGAAGTCCCAATTAATGGCTAAATAAATGTAAATGTGTTATAGTATTGTGGAAGGCTAATGCAGTATTATTGGAGGAAAAATAGAAAGATGACTTGCATACACAGGCAGCACCGTTTGTGTGTGTGTGTGTGTGTGTGTGTGTGTGTGTGTGTGTGTGTGTGTTGGGGTTTGAATGGAAGTCCTAGAGTTATTTGGTAAGTGTCTTAAGCCTGGTTCGTGAGATTGATCAGAGAGTGAGTTTTCAGCCTAAAAGTCATAAAGCAGAGCCTAGGGGGTAGGGGAGCCACAGGGCTCTTGAATTCTATGAGATTAATTTTGTTGCCCTATTAGCATAAGTTCCCCATTTCCCAGAGTCATTAGAAGCCCAAATAGGAACACTGGGAACTAGCATGTTTAAATAAGAGAGTATATTGTTGGTAATTATCTAAAACATTCACTCCAGGCTAAACATTCCATAGCTGTACATCTGTTTGAGATAGGTAAACCTTACTGATTAAAACCCCATATAGATCAAAATTAGTTGGAAAGCTAATGTTTAATGAAAAAATGCCTTGAGTGGCTGAATTGAGCACAAATAAACAAATATCAATTAGGTTCGGTCACTCCGTCATGTCCAATTTTTTGAGACTCCATGGACTGCTACACACGAGGCTTTCCTGTCCATCAGCAACTCGTGGAGCTTGCTCAAATTTATGTCCATCGAGTCAATGATGCCATCCAACCAACTCATCCTCTGCTGTCGCCTTCTCCTCCTGCCTTCAGTGTTTTCCAGAATAAGGATCTTTTCCAATGAGTCAATTCTCAGCATCAGGTGGCCAAAGTATTGGAGCTTCAGCTTCAAGATCAGTTCTTCCAATGAATAGTCAGGACTGATTTCCTTTAGGATGGACTGGTTTGATCTCCTTGCTGTCCAAGGGACTCTCAAGAGTCTTCTCCAACACCACAGTTCAAAAGCATCAATTTGTCAGTGCTTACCGTTCTTTATAGTCCAACTGTTACATCCATACATGACTACTGGAAAAACCATAGCTTTGACTAGACAGACCTTTGTCAGCAAAGAAATATCTCTGCTTTTTTATATGTTGTCTAGGTTGGTCATAGCTTTTCTTCCAAGGAGCAAGTGTCTTTTAATTTCATGGCTGCAGTCGCCAACTGCAGTGATTTTGGAGACCATAAAGATAAAGTCTGTCACTGTTTCCACTGTTTCCCTATCCATTTGCCATGAAGTAATGGGACCTGATGCCCTGATCTTAGTTTTTTGAATGTTGAGTTTTAAGCCAGCTGTTTCACTTTCCTCTTTCACTTTCATCAAGAGGCTCTTTAGTTCCTTTTCATTTTCTGCTCTAAGGGTTTTGTCATTTGTATATCTGAGGTTATTAATACTTCTCCTGGGAATCTTGATTCCAGCTTGTGCTTAATCCAGCCTGGCATTTCGCACTCCATTATTCTTGTGTAGAGAATCCCATGAACAGAGAATCCTTGTGGGCTACAGTCCATGGGGTTGCAAAGAGTGGGACACAACTGAGCTAGTAACACTTTCACTTTCAAACATAGATATAAATGTTACTGCTGTTTTGCTCAGTTCCTTAGCATTTGATATCTCATCTTGACCATGTTGGAAGAGGAACATGCCCCTGTCTTATATGGAGGAGGAATTGAAGATAGAATTTTGATGTTTCCTCAAGAATGAGGAAGAAGTGGTCTTTATTCTCTCCACACTTTTCCTTGGTTTATAAGCTATATCCCTCTAAATTCTCAGTGCTTGGAACTCTCTCATCTGCCCACTTGTAAGCCTCACAAGCATCCTGTTCTAATAATAACTTCTTATGTATCACTTTGCCTCTAACTGAATTTTTTCTGCACTGAGACATAAAGAACCAGAGCTTCTTGGAGCCCTTCCCCCCTCCTAGTGATCTCAGCAATATTTTATATAGTATATAAATATTTTAATATTAAGGGATATGTTTTATTATCATTTATTTGAAAATATGATCTGGATGTTTGAGTTAGATATAGGTTGTTGAGATTACCAAATAAGCCAGTGCAAAGTTAAAACTACTTGACAGTGACTCAGTCCATTTTCATATTTTACTGTGTCTTAGAACACTGCTAAATGTTGGATAATAAGTCAAACACAGGCTGTCTCCATGCTGCTTTTTATCTAGCAGGGGAGAGAGCTATTTAAACATATTGCATTTTCATATAGTAAACAAGCAGATGATAAAGTGTAAAAAATAGAGTAAGAAAACCATGCTAGTAGAAATAATGTATTTTCAATATTGCCAGTTTAAATGAGAATTTGAAGAGTTTGTAGATCCTGCAGTAGTAGGCCATGGGAAGAAAAGAAGTCATGGTTTCTTGAAGGACTTAGTGTAAAGGAAATAACAGACATGGAACCAATGAAAAACTAAACAACTGAAATACATATGGTTAGCAGAATATCCAGTAGCTTAAAAAACTTTAAGATATAGGCAGTTTTCCAAAAGTGGTGTGCTTTTCTAATTTACTAAGTTCATCCAGTGTCAAAAAAGCATGATCTTTGTTCTCATTATATTGTTAACAACTATATAATTCTAGATCATTTTAAACATAACTTTTGTTTACTTTGCTTTTTCTTTCATATGTTAAAATATAAATAATATTAAGATAGATCCTTGAAATCTGAAAATTCTTAAGCTAATTTGCCATCAAAAATTTAAATACAAATAGTTTTCTAACAATTCATCTTTTAGAGAAACAAATAGACTCTTATATTTAAAAGAATTGGTGCATTTGAGCTTTTCACTTTATGGAAGTGATAAATATCCCAATAAATAATTAACGTTTTGCATATATTAAATATATAAAGCAGTTATAACAATGGAAAAGAAACCTGTGGCACTAGAGATGCATTTTCAGTAAGTGAAAGTTATTTTCCTTTCAATTCAGTTCAGTTCATTTCAGTTCAGTCACTCAGTCATGTCCGACTCTTTGCGACCCCGTGAATCACAGCATCCCAGTCCTCCCTGTCTATCACTAACTCCCGGAGTTCACTCAAACTCATATCCATCGAGTCGATGATGCCATCCAGCCATCTCATCCTCTGTTGTCCCCTTCTCCTCCCGCCCTCAGTCCCTCCCAACATCAGAGTCTTTTCCAATGAGTCAACTCTTTGCATGAGATGACCAAAGTACTGGAGTTTCAGCTTTAGCATCATTCCTTCCAAAGAACACTCAGGATTGATCTCCTTTAGAATGGACTGGTTGGATTTTCCATTACAAGTCTACAAAAATGTAATATCTCATTCTGAAAGGATGGAGGACAAATAAAATTACCTTAGTGTGTCATGTGGCATAAATTCCTCTTTATTTGTTCCCAAGCAGAATATTAAAGGCAGTATAAAACCAGTCAGTATGGTTGTAAATTATTTTTTTCCTTAAAATAACTGTTAATTGCTTTAATAAGTTCTCTATTTTTGCTATTGTTTTCGATAAAGCATTTTTTTTGTTTTACTTCACAAATTTATATTAACATGGAAAATATTTAATGAATATGTCACACAGCATGATCTGAATGGATAGAACATCTCCCCTAAAGCAGGAGAGCAGCTGGAGGTAATTAGAGCTCCCCATGGTATTTATTACTAATAGTCTTCCATTGACATTTGAAGTTGATAGACAGTATTTAAAGTTTTCTACTGTTGGCTTAGGCATACACAAAAGCATAGAAAAGACATTTATCAGAAAGATACTTCTAAAAATTCAGAAAATGGAGAAAACTAATGCAAGTGGAGACAGATAGAATGCAGGCTTTGGTCAATCTTGTGTGTGTAAAGAGAATAATGAAATGAGTATAAAATTCCTGAAAAAGGGGAAGAAGCAAAGGTATATTCTTATGTTTTTATCCTTTCCATATTTTAGATAGAAATATTAAAAATTTATTTTCTGAATACTTCCAGCATATGTATTTCTCTTTGCAAAGATAAGTCAAAATAAGATGTTTGTTAGTCATAGAAGTAATACATTTCATTAAAAATGTAACTAGTCTTTCCCCTCAAATTTTATTGTAAACATTAAGAGCTTATTTTAAGTAAATTTTACATAAGTAAATAAATTTTTTCATGTTAGAATTTCCAAAGGATACATTATTCTTCAGTTTCTATTTTATTATTTCTTTAATGTTCAGTAGTAAATAAGCTCTAAATTATCTTTTATCTCTATAGAAACATGATTCTCTGTATAACTGACTCCAATTTGGGGGCTTTATTATTTTTAAAGAAATATTTTTAGAAGCAAAGTTATTTTAATAAAATTATCATGTCACAAATTCAGCCTGTGTTCTTCCAGCAACTCTTTTCCTGAAGCTCATGGAAACTAGAATCTAGAGGCTTAGATGTGCCTCCCTTCAGTTAATTTTAACATATGTTTATGTGAAATATCTAGAAAGATTTCATTTTTCTTAAATTTTTTTCTGTTTCAGAGAAAATGAAACGACTCAGTTTAATGAACATGAGTCAATGGAGAATAGATAAACTGCATTAAACTCAGAATTTATTTATTAACCATATTGTTTACATGTGGTTTCTGAATATATTGAGATAAAATAGGATAAAAAAAGAGAAAAATGAAGATAGACTTATATGATACACATAAGGAAATTAAGAAGGAATCCTAATATGTATAGCAGAATTTTTTATACCAACTTAATTTATTTTCACCTATGAGTATTGATTTCATGCTGATAGGCAGATTGCCATGGAAGAGAATAAAAATGATTAATATCAATTAATTATTTTATAGTTTCTGTTTTCTGTTTCCCAACTAAAACATTAGTCTTTCCAAATTAGAAAAAATGTACACACTGTGTATAATCTTTGTTGTCATCTTCGTAAAAAATGTATACCCCATACACATAACATTTTATAATTATCATTTTGGTTTTATCTCAAAGTGATGCTACATTAAAATGAATCATCTCTAATGCATACAAATTTCTGAAGAATTCCTTATGTATGTCAAAAACATGGTGGTTTAGAACAATTTATTAATTCAAATTGACATACTAAAGAAATGAAGCAATCTTAAAAGAAATAAGGATCTGAAAAAGCAGTAACTCTAAACTTTTAAATCGTGTTATTCCTTTGTAATTAATCCATAAGTTACTGATTGGAGAAGGAAATGGCAACCCACTCCAGTGTTCTTGCCTGGAGAATCCCAGGGATGGTGGAGCCTGGTGGGCTGCCGTCTATGGGGTCGCACAGAGTCGGACACAACTGAAGTGACTTAGCAGCAGCAGCAGCAGTGACTGTTTCAGCATTCATTTTGTTTAATTTATTCTCATATGATTTCAGAGTAAGGTGTGAGAGGATAACATCAAAGCACAGCATATTATGGAAGTGTTTTAATTTAAAGACCCTGCTTCACATGTGACAATTTGTGCCTTACATTCTCAGAAAGCCACTTTATCTATGATTGATTTCCTGTGTACCTCTATGAAATAAATATTCACCAGCGCTCTGGATAGAGCTAAGAACAACACTTGGTGTACTGGAGGTCACAAGTATTCATTATATTTGTACTATCTTGTTTAACTACATAGAAAAAACAAAACAAAACAAAACATAGAAGTCAAGGCTAATAGAGATGCTCATTTTCTCCTTAAGTCGACTCTGCTACAAAAGTATTATTAAAAAAATAAGACAGGGAGAGCAAAGTATATGTGTATGTTTAAAAAGTCTAAAAATACATTCTAATAATTTTAATAGAATTTAACTTTAGAGAGCTTTTTAAGTTTGCAGAAAAATTATGCAGAAAGGACAGAGAATTCATATACTCCCTTTCATTCTATAAGCAGTTGCCACTGTTATTACCAACATCTTGCATTAACATAAGTTACAACTGTTTGATCAATATTGATATATTATTGTTAATTTAATGCATAGTTTACATTAGTCTGCTGTTTTATATTATGCAGTTCTGGGATTTGGGAAAATGCATGAAATCATGTGTGTGCCATCAAAATATTACATGGAGTAATTTTGCAGCCCCAAATTGTTGTATGCTCCATTATTCATTGTCTTGCATTCTTGGTGAAACCCTAGCAATCACTCATCTTTTTAATGTTTCCATAATTTTACCTTCTGCATAATGCTTTGTGGTTAGAGTCATGTAGCCTTTTCAAATTGCCTTCTTTCACTTAGCAATACACATTTGAAGTTCTTCCACATTTCTTTTGTGGTTTGATAGTTCATTACTTTTTTTTTTGCTCATTATTTTTAAAATTTCTGAATAATATTCAGTTACATGGATGCATCATATTCGTGTATGTGTATGTGTGTGTGTGTACTCAGTCGTGTCCAACTCTTTGCAGCACTATGGACTGTAGTCTGTCAGGCTCTTCTGTCCATGAAATTTTTCAGGTAAGAATAATGGAGCAGGTTGCCTCCTCCAGGGGATCTTTCAAACCCAGGAATTGAACCCAAGTCTCTTGCATCTCATCTCCTGCATTGCAGGCTGATTCTTTACCACTAATGTCACCTTTACTTATCCATATTCTTGTTGTAGGATATCTTGATTGATTCCAAGTTTTGGAAATTAAAAATAAAGCTTCTGTGAACATTCACATGCAGGTTTATATGTGGTTATAAGTTTTCAACTAATTGGCATCAGTAGCTAGATACATGATTGCTCTATTATACTGTTTTTCTATATATGATATTGAACAGAAGTGTAAAACTGTCTTCTAAAGTGGTTGTACAATTTTGCATTTCAACCAACAATGAATGGAATTATTGTTAATACATGTCTTTACCAGTATTTGGTATTGTCAGGGTTTGGGGTTTTAGCATATCTAATAGTTGTGTAGTGATAGTTCATTGCTGTTTTAACTTGCAAGTACTTAATAACATAAGTAGGAAGTCAAGAAACACCTGGAGTAACAGGCAAATTTGGCCTTGGAATACAGAATGAAGCAGGGCAAAGGCTAATAGAGTTTTGCCAAGAGAACACACTGGTCATAGCAAGCACCCTCTTCCAACAACACAAGAGAAGACTCTTCACATGGACATCACCAGATGGTCAACACGGAAATCAGATTGATTATATTCTTTGCAGCCAAAGATGGAAAAGCTCTATACAGTCAGCAAAAACAAGACCGGGAGCTGACTGTGTCTCAGATCATGAACTCCTTATTTCCAAATTCAGAGTGAAATTGAAGAAAGTAGGGAAAACCACTAGACCATTCAGGTATGACCTAAATCAAATCCCTTATGATTATACAGTGGAAGTGAGAAATAGATTTAAGGGACTAGATCTGATGGATAAAGTACCTGATGAACTATGGATGGAGGTTCGTGCCATTGTACAGGAGACAGGGATCAAGACCATCCCCATGGAAAATAAATTCAAAGAAGCAAAATGGCTGTCTGGGAAGGCCTTATAAGTAGCTATGAAAAGAAGAGAAGCGAAAAGCAAAGGAGAAAAGGAAAGATATAAGCATCTGAATGCAGAGTTCCAAAGAATAGCAAGAAGAGATAAGAAAGCCTTCCTCAGTGATCAATGCAAAGAAATAGAGGAAAACAACAGAATGGGAAAGACTAGAGATCTCCTCAAGAAATTAGAGATATGAAGGGAATATTTCATGCAAAGATGGGCTCCATAGAGGACAGAAATGGTATGGAACTAACAGAAGCAGAAGATATTAAGAAGAGGTGGCAAGAATACACAGAAGAACTGTACAAAAAAGATCTTCATGACCAAGATAATCACGATGGTGTGATCACTCACTTAGAGCCAGACATCCTGGAGTGTGAAGTCAAGTGGACCTTAGAAAGCATCACTATGAACAAAGCTAGTGGAGGTGATGGAATTCCAGTTGAGCTATTTCAAATCCTGAAAGATGGCGCTGTGAAAGTGCTGCACTCAATATGCCAGCAAATTTAGAAAACTCCACATACCAAAGGATGGGAAAAGGTCAGTTTGCATTCCAATCCCGAAGAAAGGCAATGCCAAAGAGTGCTCAAACTACCACATAATTGCACTCATTTCACACACTAGTAAAGTAATGATCAAAATTCTCCAAGCCAGGCTTCAGCAATACATGAACCGTGAACTTCCAGATGTCCAAGCTGGTTTTAGAAAAGGCAGAGGAACCAGAGTTCAAATTGCCAACATCCACTGGATCATAGAAAAGGCAAGAGTTTCAGAAAAACATCTATTTCTGTTTTCTTGACTATGCCAAAGCCTTTGACTGTGTGGATCACAATAAACTGTGGAAAATTCTGAAAGAGATGGAAATACCAGACCACCTGACCTGCCTCTTGAGAAACCTATGTGCAGGTCAGGAAGCAACAGTTAGAACTGGACATGGAACAACAGATTGGTTCCAAATAGGAAAACGAATACTTCAAGGCTATATAATGTCACCCTGCTTAGTTAACTTATATGCAGAGTACATCATGAGAAACACTGGGCTGGAAGAAGCACAAGATGGAAACAAGATTGCCTGGGGAAATATCAATAACCTCAGATATGCAGATGACACCACCCTTATGGCAGAAAGTGAAGAAGAACTAAAGAGCCTCTTGATGAAAGTGAAAGAGGAGATTGAAAAAGTTGGCTTAAAGCTCAACATTCAGAAAACAAAGATCATGGCATCTAGTCCCATCACTTCATGGCAAATGGAGAAACAGTGGAAACAATGTCAGACTATTTTTCTGGGCTTCAAAATCACTGCAGAATGTGATTTCAGCCATAAAATTAAAAGATGCTTACTCCTTGGAAGGGAAGTTATGACTAACCTAGATAGTATATTCAAAAGCAGAGGCATTACTTTGCTAACAAAGGTCCGTTTAGTCAAGGCTATGGTTTTTGCAGTAGTCATGTATGGATGTGAGATTTGTACTGTGAATAAAGCTGAACGCCGAAGAATTGATGCTTTTGAACTGTGGTGTTGGAGAAGACTCTTGAGAGTCCCTTGGACTGCAAGGAGATCTAACCACTCCATTCTAAAGGAGATCAGTCCTGGATGTTCTTTCGAAGGAATGATGCTAAAGCTGAAACTCCAGTACTTTGGCCACCTCATGCAAAAAGTTGACTCATTGGAAAAGACTCTGATGCTGGGAGGGATTTTGGGCAGGAGGAAAGGGGGACGACAGAGGATGAGATGGCTGGATGTCATCGCCGACTTAATGGACGTGAATTTGAGTTAATTCAGGGAGTTGGTGAAGGACAGGGAGGCCTGGCATGTTGCAATTCATGGGGTCACAAAGAGTCGGACATGACTGAGCAACTGAACTGAACTCAATAACATAATGTTGATTTGGGTATCTTTGCAAAAGCTTATTTGACATTTGTATGCCTTCTTTGATGAGGTGTTTACTCAGATTTGTACTCATTTTAAAATTAGATTGTTTATTTTCTAATTGTTCAGTGTTGCTGCTGCTGCTGCTAAGTCACTTCAGCTGCGTCTGACCCTGTGCGACCCCGAGACGGCAGCCCACCAGGCTCCCCCGTCCCCGGGGTTCTCCAGGCAAGAACACTGGAGTGGGTTGCCATTTCCTTCTCCAATGCACAAAAGTGAAAAGTAAAAGTAAAGTCACTCAGTCGTGTCCGACTCTTAGCTACCGCATGGACTGCAGACTACCAGGCTCCTCCATCCATGGGATTTTCCAGGCAAGAGTACTGGAGTGGGGTGCCATTGCCTTCTCTGTGTTCAGTGTTAAGAGTTCTCAAAAATATATAGTTTGGATACCATCATTTTGCATAATATATATTTTGAAAATATTTTCTGGCAATCTGTGGCTCATTTTTTTCCTCTTAACTGTTTTTTGCAGAATAGAGTTTTTAATTAGGAATGTAATTTATCTGTCCTTCATGGATTATACTTTTGGTGTTGTACCTAAAGTGATCAAATCAAAAGTCTTCTAGGTTTTCTACTTAATATTTCTATAAGTTTTATAGTTCTGTATTTTAAATGTAAGTACATGATACATTTTGGGTTATTTTTCTGAAGAGTATATGGTATTAGTATATATTCATTTTTTAATCTATACAATTTTAGTTATTTCAACATGTTTATTGAAAAGACTGCCCTTTTCCCACTGAATTACCTTAGCTCCTTTGTCAAAAATGAATTCACTGTATATTTGTGGATTTATATATGCCTGAATTTTCTACATGTTCCACTAATCTATTTGAGTGTTTTTTTTTTTTTTTTTGCCAATATCACACCATCATATGTGGGCTTTCCTGGTAGTGGAGTGGGTACTAATAATAATTCTGTGATAATGAATCAGCCTGCAGTGCAAGAGATGCAGGGATGACCCCTTCTATCCACAGGTTGGGAAGATCCCCTGGAGAAGGAAATCGCAACCCACTCCAGTATTCTTTCTTGGGAAACTATATGCGCAGAGCAGACTGATGGGCTACAGTCTGTCAGGTCACAAGAGTCAGACATGTCTTAACAGATAAACCACTACCACCACATCACACCATCTTGATCAGTGTAGATTTAAGTAAATCTTGAAGTCCACATCAGTTTTCCAAATTTGTTTTTCTTCATTGCTGTGATAGCTATTCTGGATCTTTTGCTTTTCCATATAAACTCTAGAATCAGTTTGTTGATCTATACAAAAAAAGAACTTGCTGGGATTTTGATTGGCATTATGCTGTATCTGTAGATAAAATTGGGAAGAACCTTAATGACATTGATTCCTTCAGCTCATAAACAGGAATATCTCACATTTATTTAAATTTTGCTTTCTCGTAGCACTATTTTTTTAAAGATTTATGTAGACCTTGTGAATGTTTTGTTAGATTTATACTGAAACATTTAAATTTTTGTGCTAAATGGTATTGCGTTTTTATTTTTCCCCCTTTTTAAAATTTTATTTTATTTAACTTTACAATATTGTATTGGTTTTTAATTTTGAAGTCCAATTGCTCATTGATGGTACATAGAAAAATAGTTAACACTTTTATATCATTTTATATCTTGTATCTTGAAACTTGTTATAATCCTGTAATAGTTCTTGTAGTTTTCTTGTTGTTTCTATTGCTAATTCTTTGGGTAGAGACGTACTTTTCACAGAAGTTTATTTTCAAGATTCTGTGAATTCATTATTTGCATTTCAGCCATTTTCTAACTTTATAGGGTATTTTTGACATAATGGAATGAAAGAAGTACAAAACTAAAAAATAATTTATCCCCTTACTATTTTCTGAAACTTTCTGGTATTTTACACAGCATACGTAGATAATGGAGACATTTGCATGTCTTCTTTGATTAGGTGTTTAAAAATGTACAGTTTTACAAGCACATTAATTTATTCCCAAGAATCCCTCAAAGCTAACTTACTTTTCACTTTAGTCTACTTTTATCCATTTCTCCTCTTACTTGTTCACCATTTCCTGGTGACACAAATACTCCTTTTTAGATCTCACTGAACTACCAATATCCACTTATTGATTTGGCCACTTGTTTGGTCTGTTACCTAGCTAACCCACATCTCAATTTGAATTATAAATGTAACTCTGAATAAAAACCAAGTCTTAGCTTTGTATGAAAAAAAAAAGTCATACATGTTTAATTGGTTTATGAGTCTGAGAAAAGATGTATATTTGTTGTCACAAAATGTGTTAGATTTGAACCAAGTGTGCGTTTGCTGTTTTACATGAGATTCCTTAAACTGCTTTTGTAAAACTGAGGTAAAATAATTTTTCAAAGTCAAGAAGACTCTACATTTGACAATTTCTGAATTCTCATTTTCTGATCATTCTTTTCTGCTCTACTATGTACTATATGCCTCAGCTAACTGCACTTTGTAAACAATAACAACAGAAGAGTAATTCCTAATCATCTCGAGAATCCTAAAGTGACAGATTTAAAGAATTGGTTGTAGCAGTGTCATTAATCTTAGATGTCATATAATTATGGTATTGTAGAGAAGATGTTCTTACTGGTTAGGACACTTGAATGATTGTACCATGATAACTGAAGGTGCTAAAAATAATGAGAGAAGTAACAGTGAAAGCAATGATATCTCCACATAAAATGTACACAGGATTAAAATGAAATAAACATGCTTCATAATCAACAGCCACCATAAGAAATGTACAAACGGCACTTACATCTATGTTTGTGTGAGTGTTTTTATAGAATATGTATATATCTACTCAACAAAAATTAAATTGAATGTGAAATAATAATTTCTGCATATTGTTTTTAACCTAAAAACTGTGCTCTATTCTTTAATTGAAAAACAAAACAAAACAAAAGCCTGTGACTCGGCATAGTTCTACCAAGGCCAGCTTTCAATTAAAAGACCATTACAAAACATTCCCTGATAGCTCAGTTGGTAAAGAATCCACCTGCAATGCAGGATACTCTGGTTTGATTCCTGGGTCGGGAAGATCTGCTAGAGAATGGATAGGCTACCCACCTTAGTATTCTTCAGCTTCCCTTGTGGCTCAGCTGGTAAAGAATCTGCCGGGCAATGTGGAAGACCTGAGTTTGATCCCTGGGTTGGGAAGATCCCCTGGAGAAGGGAAAGGCTACCCATTCCAGTACTCTGGCCTGTATTCCATGCACTGTAGAGTCCGTGGGGTCACAAAGAGTCAGACACAACTGAGAGACTTTCACATTTCACTTATAAAACTTTTAAAAGTACTATTGGCATAGGAAGATTCCATTTGCATAGCTAAATTAACATTTTTTGTACTCCCATGAGTGCTACAGTTTTCTTCAATTTCTTTCATTTATCTAATGTCTTTGCTATTATTAAATAAAGAGAACACTAGATCATTAGTGAAGATATATAGAATTTCTCACAAATATCCTTCCTCATTAATGCCAGAAAGAAAAGGAAAAATTTCAAAGAGAACTTAAAAGAATAGAGTTAAAAGATAGTTTAGCTACTTGAGTTTCTTGGAAATAAATTGAATTATTTTAATTACTCACACATCCTTATTTATATGAACTTTTGAAAAGTGAAAGTCACTCAGTCATGTCTGGCTCTTTGTAACCCCATG
Source organism: Bos mutus (assembly GCF_027580195.1). Classification (NCBI taxonomy): domain Eukaryota; kingdom Metazoa; phylum Chordata; class Mammalia; order Artiodactyla; family Bovidae; genus Bos; species Bos mutus. Next base: position 79,568,849 of record NC_091622.1, on the reverse strand, counting down.
ACCTGTATAGTCAAAGGAATTCTCCAGGCCAGAATACTGGAGTGGGTAGCCTTTCCCTTCTCCAGGGGAATCTTCCCAACCCAGGGATTGAACCCAGGTCTCCTGCATTGCAGGTGGATTCTTTACCAACTGAGCTATCAGGGCAGCCCATATGAACTTCTGATCAAATCTGGAAAATATATTACTGACCATAATAAAAGTAGTTAAATTAAAACAACAATTTTATCATCAAGAGTAAAGAAAAATGGATGCTTGAGGAATCATGTCATCTCTCTGTGAGTTGTAAATAACATATCTAGTAATTATAGTAAATAATCTGTATAGCACCGATTATTATTGTTCAATTTTGCATGGCAACCTTAAAGTAGTTTGTAAAGGCTGTCTTTTCATTATGAAAGAGAAGCATAAATTAAAAGGGTAAATTCAGTTTGTCCAGTTCTCAAAGTTAATAATAGATGAGGAAATCAAATCCACATCATTTTCCTCAGGTCAAATGAAAAGTTCAAGGTGATTATTATAGTGTAATTACAGCAAAAAGGATTGAATATTCACACTAACAAAAGAGTACAGTTGGATAGCTCTTAAAGGACATACTATTGTTTTTTATTTTTCATTTAATTATCTTTAAAATGAGAGGTTACAGGTTAAGTATGACATTTTCAGGTAATCTAAGTTCTGTTTTTTGTTTTTTATTTTTGTTGTTTATTCTTTTTAAGATTTTTAATTAAGCAAGACCTTTTGACCAAATGACCAGCTATTTGTAAAGTCTAAAAATGTTTCTGTGAAGAATGTTAAATTGTTTACTTTTATTTCCATATTTGCATTGCTGAATAACTGAAGGGTTGAAAGATAGTAAATCCATGCATTCCGTAAAAATTCTTTTAATTTTTTTTAAAAACGTTGATTATATAGCTTATTATAAAATTTTGATTAAAACATATTGCTAGGGTCAAAATAAATGAAGGTGTTCACATATAGGTTAGACGTTTGCTGTGCTCGTAAACAATATATTTCATATTCTTCAGACTCACAAGGTAGAAATACATTGTTTATATTATTATATCTCCTATCTCACGAATTTCCTTATAAATAAGACTGTATGTTTTTTCAGTTGAGTTCAGTTCAGTCGCTCAGTCGTGTCCGACTCTTTGCTATCCCATGAATCGCAGCACGCCAGGGCTCCCTGTCCATCACCAACTCTGGGAGTTTACTCAAACTCATGTCCATTGAGTCGGTGATGCCATCCAGCCATCTCATCCTCTGTTGTCCGCTTCTCCTCCTGCCCCCAATCCCTCCCAGCATCAGAGACTTTTCCAATGAGTCAACTCTTCACATGAGGTGGCCAAAGTATTAGAGTTTCAGCTTTAGCAACAATCCTTCCAATGAACAATCTGGGCTGATCTCCTTTAGAATAGACTGGTTGGATCTCCTTGCAGTCCAAGGGACTCTCAAGAGTCTTCTCCAACACCACAGTTCAAAAGCATCAATTCTTTGGCACTCAGCTTTCTTCACAGTCCAACTCTCATATCCATACATGACTACTGGAAAAACCATAGTCTTGATTAGATGGACCTTTGTTGGCAAAGTAATGTCTCTGCTTTTTATTATGCTCTCTAGGTTGGTCATAACTTTCCTTCCAAGGAGTAAGTGTCTTTTAATTTCATGGCTGAAATCACATTCTGCAGTGATTTTGGAGCCCCCCCAAAAAAGTCAGCCACAATCTCTACTGTTTCCCAATCTATATCCCATGAAGTGATGGGACCAGATGCCATGATCTTTGTTTTCTGAATGTTGAGCTTTAAGCCCACTTTTTCACTCTCCTCTTTCACTTCCATCAAGAGGATTTTTAGTTCCTCTTCACTTTCTGCCATAAGGGTGGTGTCATTGGCATATCTGAGCTTATCAATATTTCTCCCAGCAATCTTGACTCCAGCTTGTGCTTCTTCCATCCCAGTGTTTCTCATGATGTACTTTGCATATAGTTACATAAACAGGGTGACAATATACAGCCTTGATGTACTCCTTTTCCTGCTTGGAACCAGGCTGTTCTTCCATGTCCAGTTCTAACTGTTGCTTCCTAACATGCACATAGGCTTCTCAAGAAGCAGGTCAGGTGGTCTGGTATTCCCATCTCTTTCAGAATTTTTCACAGTTTATTGTGATCCACACAGTCAAAGGCTTTGGCATAGTCAATAAAGCAGAAAGAGATGTTTTTCTGGAACTCTCTTGCCTTTTCCATGATCCTGCAGATGTTGGTAATTTGATCTCTGGTTTCTCTGCCTTTTCTAAAACCAGCTTGAACATCTGGAAGTTCACAGTTCATGTATTGCTGAAGCCTGGCTTGGAGAATTTTGAGCATTACTTTACTAGCATGCGAAATGAGTGCAATTGTGCAGTAGTCTGAACATTCTTTGGCATTGCCTTTCTTTGGGATTGGAATGAAAACTGACCTTTTCCAGTCCTGTGGTCACTGCTGAGTTTTCCAAATTTGTTCAAATATTGAGTGCAGCACTTTAACAGCATCATCTTTTAGGATTTGAAATAGCTTGACTGGGATCCATCACCTCCCCTAGCTTTTTTCAAAGGGATGCTTTCTAAGGCCCACTTGACTTCATATTCCAGGATATCTGGCTCTAGGTGCGTGATCACACCATCACGATTATCTTGGTCGTGAAGCTCTTTCTTGTATAGTTCTGTGTATTCTTGCAACTTCTTAATGTCTTCTGCTTCTGTTAGGTCCATAGCATTTCTGTCCTTTATGGAGCCCATCTTTGCATGAAATGTTCCCTTGGTATCTCTAATTTCTTGAAGAGATCTCTAGTTTTTCCCATTCTCTTGTTTTCCTCTATTTCTTTTCATTGATCACTGAGGAAAGCTTTCTTATCTCTCCTTGTTATTCTTTGGAATTCTTTATTCAGATACTTATATCTTTCTTTTTCTTCTTTGCTTTTCACTTATCTTCTTTCACAGCTATTTGTAAGGCCTCCTCAGACAGCCATTTTGTTTTTGATGGTCTTGATCCCTGTCTCCTGTAAAAAGTCACGAACCTCTGTCCATAGTTCATCAAGCACTATGTCTATCAGATCTAATCCCTTAAATCTATTTCTCACTTCCATTGTGAGAATAGGATTTGATTTAGGTCATACCAGAAAGGTATAGTGGTTTTCCCTACTTTCTTCAATTTAAGGTGAATTTGGCAATACGGAGTTCATTATCTGAGCCACAGTAAGCTCCTGGTCTTGTTTTTGCTGACTGTATGGAGCTTCTCCATTTTTGATGATAAAAATATAATCAATTTGATTTCAGTGTTGACCATCTGGTGATGTCCATGTGTAGTTTTCTCTTGCGTTGTTGAAAGAGGGTGTTTGCTATGACCAGTGCATTCTCTTGGCAAAACTCTGTTAGCCTTTGTCCTGCTTCATTCTGTACTCCAAGGCCAAATTTGTTACTCCAGGTGTTTCTTGACTTCCTACTTTTGCATTCCAGTTCCCTATAATAAAAAGGGCATCTTTTTTAGGTTTAATTCTAAAAGGTCTTGTAGGTCTTCATAGAATTGTTCAATTTCAGCTTCTTCAGTGTTACTGGTTGGGCATAGGCTTGGATTACTGTGATATTGAATGGTTTGCCTTGGAAATGAACAGAAATCATTCTGTAGTTTTTGAGATTGCATCCAAGTACTGCATTTCAGACTCTTTTGTTGACCATGATGACTACTCCATTTCTCCTAAGTGATTCCTGCCCACAGTAGTAGATATAATGGTCATCTGAGTTAAATTCACCCGTTCCAGTCCATTTTATTTCACTGATTCTTAAAATGTTGACGTTCACTCTTGCCATCACCTGTTTGACCACTTCAAGTTTGCCTTGACTCATGGACCTAACATTCCAGGTTCCTGTGCAATATTGCTCTTTACAGCATCAGATCTTGCTTCTATCACCAGTTACATCCACAACTGGGTATTGTTTTTGCTTTGGCTCCTTCCCTTCATTCTTTATGGAGTTATTTCTCCACTGATCTCCAGTAGCATATTGGGCACCTACTGACCTAGGGAGTTCCTCTTTCAGTATCCTATCATTTTACCTTTTCATACTGTTCATGGGGTTCTCAAGGCAAGAACACTGAAGTGGTTTGCCATTCCCTTCTCCAGTGGACCACATTCTGTCAAACCTCTCGACCATATCCATATGTTTTTAGGAAAGTCTTATTTAAAATTTTTAATCTTCAATTTGAAAGTTGATACTTGGACTACATGTAAAGAAATAATTATCATAAAAATAAAATAATGATGAGCACATTTCTTATGCCTTTCAGGTAACTTATAATTTAGGAAAGTTAATCTTATTTTGCATCCCAGAATATTTTTGTTTAAATATGATAAAATAATTTTCCCAGTGTTTAGGAGAAAATATAATACTTTAAATATGAAGATTTACATTTTACCCTTAAGATATTTACTCTTGTATTTAAGAAAATCTCATTTTACATAGTTTAAAAAAGGTTTAAATAAAAAGACATTATTGCCTTTACCAAGTAATGAAGAACTAAATGTGTTCTTTGTATTGCAAAATCTTAATTGAACTGGTGAGCAGAAAACTTGTAATTTTATATTAATTTCTAGGAGTAACACTTTTCTTCATAATCTTTCTTTTAAGTGTGTGTCAAGTATTGGATTAATTCATACATTTTATGCAGGAAGGAAGAGGTCTCTGTTACTCATTTTCTTTATGCCTTTTTAAAGGCACCTGTAGCATGGTGTCTTTCACAAAGTGAATGTCTCATACCATTTGTTAAAAAAAAACGAATAAAGATAAAAATCGATGTTTTACAACAATTTGCAATACCCACATAGACTTTAATATTTATTGTGACCATTATAAATTAGTTGAAGTTATTTTAATTAAAGTTGGAAATATATGCATATAGAATAATCAGAAGAAATGGTATAGTTGTGATATGTTCATATTTTCTTCCTCAGTCTGCTAGAATTCATTTAATATTTCTGAAGTTGGAATTGTGTAGCAAAAATAAGAAAACTTACTTCCTGTGAAATATGAGAATAACAGGCATTAAACATTTGGGATCAAGAGAAATAAAACAAGAGGGCAAATAGTTTAAAAAATAGTAAAACAATTATCAAATGATTGAGAGTTACATATGTAAATCATTTTGGATTAATTACTTACACACTTTAAGTAAAATCATATTACAATTTATATGAAATAAGTAAAACCTAAAAACATTATTTGTATAACCTTTAAATTAATACAGTAAGCATTGCAGAAAACCCTACTGCTGAAGGTACAGTATTATTCTTAACTTTTCTGATGCACTTATATGCTTGCACATTATTTATTTAATTTTAAATGTGCTATACTTTAATAATAACTGTCATAAAATTATATATTTATAATGACTATTGCATACATTTTAATACAAAATATATAAATGAGTATTTTATTTCCTTTGTTCAGTGTAGTAGGTTTTTAAAATTAAATTTCATTCTTTAATCTTATTGTAGAAGTTCCTTTACTGGGAAAATTTATGGATAAACAATTTTAATCCCACAGATGTTTTTAACAGTAACATAGAGAGTACTCAAAAGAAAAATGAAAAAAATATTTAATATTAATATGAGAAGGACAGCAGAAGTGATGACAAAAGAGCTTGTCATATAATTTATAAAAGAAAATTAGGGTTATCTGTCATAATAGCTACCTTTATTTTAATTTATACAGTAATTTTCTTCAAATAATTTCATAGTTTATAATAATGTATATATTAATATATAAATAATGGATAATCATTGTTAACTATTTTTATTTAGTGATCTCATAGTTGCCATTTTTTACTCATAATTTAATAATTTTGTAATTTCATATTTAAAATTCTTGAAAATTATTAGTTTGTATCATTATTATTTTCCAAACTTAGCTACATTTTCATCTGATAATGAAATTCCAAATAATTTTCATTGGATATATTTCCATTTTTTTTACATTAATGTTTACCTAACCTCAGTTACATAATACTGAGGTTTATATAAACCTCGATATGTTGAGTTTTACCATAATATGATTATGCTAATTGGCCACCTCATGCAAAGAGTTGACTCATTGGAAAAGACTCTGATACTGGGAGGGATTGGGGGCAAGAGGAGAAGGGGACGACAGAGACAGAGGATGAGATGGCTGGATGGCATCACCGACTCGATGGATGTAAGTTTGAGTGAACTCTGGGAGTTGATGATGTTTATTTTATATGTTTGCCTGGAATTCATGATTTTACCATTTGAAATTATTTAAAAGCACTACAATTTATTCTGGGTTAGATCAGTATCATTGACTATATCATGTATGCTTTGTATTGGTTGTGACATTTTTAATTGACATACTGGTTTGTCACTATCACAAATATTAATTGTATGTCTGCTTGTACCCTATTACATTTACATATTTGAAACAAAAATGTAGCATATATATGAAGTTGTGTCTTGGTTATTTTGACCAAAACTTAAGATTTATTATTATATGTTTCTAAAATATGTGTGTGTGTGTGTGTGCATGTTCAGCTGCTCAGTAGTGTTTGACTCTTCAACTCCATGGACTGTAGCCTGCCAGGCTCCTCTGTCCATAGAATTTTTCGGGCAAGACTACTGGAGCGGGTTGCTATTTCCTACTCCAGAAGATCCCGATCCAGGCATCAAACTACCTCTCTTGAGTCTCCTGCATTGGTAGGTAGACTCTTTACCATTGTACCACCTAGGAAGCCCCTTAAAATAAGTCAGTCAACATTAAATATGTATTATATTAAAAGTGTATTTCCAAGCAAATGTTTGCCAGAATCTATGTGAGTTTATATGACTTAAAGGGTACTCATGACACAATATGATATGAAAGGTGTTATCAGTTTAGTCTCTCAGTATTGTCTGACACTTTGTGATCCCATGGACTGCAGCACTCCAGGCTTTCCTGTCCATCACCAACTCCCTGAACTTGCTCAAACTTATGTCCATCGAGTCAGTGATGCCATCCAACCATCTCATCCTCTGTCATCTCCTTCTCCTCCCACCTTCAATCTTTCCAGCATCAGGGTCTTTTCTAATGAGTCAATTCTTCACATCAGGTGGCCAAAGTATTTGAGCTTCAGCTTCAGCCATCAGTCCTTCCAATGAATATTCAGGATTGATTTCCTTTAGGATTTACTGGTTGGATCTCCTTGCTGTCCAAGGGACTCTCAAGAGTCTTCTCTAGCATCACAGTTCAAAAGTGTCTTTTCTAATGAGGTCAGCTTTCTTTATAGTCCAAATGTCACATACATGACTACTCAAAAAACCATAGCTTTGACTCTATGGATCTTTGTTGGTAAAGTAATGTCTCTGCTTTTTAAAATGCTGTCTAAGTTGGTAATAGCTTTTCTGCCAAGGAGCAAGTATCTTTTAATTTTATGGCTGCAGTCACCATCTGCAATGATTTTGGAGCCAAAGAATATAAGTCTGTCACTGTTTCCATTGTTTCCCCATCTATTTGCCTTGAAATGATGGGACAACTTGCCATGATCTTCGTTTTTTGAATGATAAGTTTTAAGCAGCTTTTTCACTCTCTTATTTCACTTTCATCAAGAGGCTCTTTAGTTCCTCTTTGCTTTCTACCACAAGAGTGTTATACTTAGTGAATTTATATATTTTTCATAATTCATTGCAATGTAATGTGATTCCTTTAGGGAGAAGCAATCTGACAAACTCATAGAATGAGAATTTCTATAAGAATCTGATTTGAATCCTTTTTTTAAAAAGTTAAGTTCAGAAAAAAGTTAAATGTTTGAATGGGAAAAAAAAAATTCCTACAATAAAAGATACAAAATACAAAATGAATTACCAAGTTAATAATAGTTAATAGTTAACTGTTTAAAGAGAGATAATGGTGCTGTAGTTTATATTAGAACAGAAAAAAATTTAGGGGAAAATTAAAAGTGTCATTATTTTTAGTGAAGTTAAAATTTTCCAAACATACAAATTTTTTAATAATATCACTTTGCCCAATATGTAATTTTGTAGTGGGATTATCACTGTTACTATGTTATTATTTATTCAAAGTGACTGCTGATATTGTTAATATGTTACATTGTTTATAGCTTTATTAAGTCATCTAGACATATTCTTAGCCTAAAACTACTTTTATTCCAATTACCACAATATGTCAAATATAAAATTATTTTACTTTGATTGATCTTAGTTACCTGGCCATTTTCTAAAGTAACATTTTATAGATGCATACTTATTGAACTGTCCTATTCCTAAAAATACACACACATACACACATACACAGACATGTGCAGAAACACTTTCCCCTTGTTCATTGAAGGCAACTATTTCTGGGTATATTATTCAGTCCACAGTAATTTTTTTTTCTCAAAATCTCTCAAGTTTATTAAAGTGTCTTCTGAAGTTTAGTATTGTAAAGGGTCTAAAATAAATTTTATATTTGCTGTCATGCATGTATGCATCTGCTTGTTCTAATTCATTTTCCAGTGTACGGATTTAACACATGATTCACCTACAATGTAAAATACAGTAACAAAAATACAAAATAAACAGGAGGCAATAAGAACATATTGCAAACAAGGTGTTATCTTGTTTGTTATCAAGCTTTACCTGATTTATCAGTAGCCTTTTCAATTAATTAATTAAAGTATCAGTGGCATTTTTAAAGATGCAGATTCACATAATCTCTCAATTCATCTTTTAAAAATTATTTCTTTTTTTTTCACTGTTAAAATGTTTTAATATCAATGTAAAATGAGATCAGGATTCTACAAGCAAGTTAATCATTTCTTATACTTATTCCTCCCTTTATCTCTTTTGGGGACTAATTGGATTAAATAACTAGGAAACCTTCTCCATTTCTATAATCCTTTGTTTCTATATATTTCAAAACTTGTATCTTCATATCTTTATCTATAATTTATATTTTATTTTTATTTTCTATGTTACTCAATTTCTATTATATAATCACTTATTTTCTTTGGCAACCATAGTTTTTAATACTGGAATTACATTTTGTATGTACATGAGTATTTTTATGTCACACTATTCTGTTTTTGGTCTGTTTGCTCTAGTTTCATTAATTCAATATATTTTTCATTTATTTAGAGTTTACAAAATTTTCAAAATGCTCTCATTATTGTCAAAGGAAACTAAATTTTGTTTTCCTTTGAGCATGACCCTTGAATCTGGCATGTTGTATTTTTTATATGTTCAGTTGAGAAAACTAAGATGTGAAGAAGTAAGGGAACTTTCCCACTACCATATACCTAATAAAAGGTAGAATGAAGACACTATTACTGTCCCTGTGTTTAGTTCAATGGTAGCTTCCCAAAAGACATATTCACATTCTAGAGCTTACAAATGTGACTGTATTTGTGAGCAAAATTATTTGCAGATTAAATTAAGGATTTTGAAATGAGATCACCCTGAATTATTTCAGTGAGTCCTAAATACAGTAAATGTTTTTATGAGAGACACATGAAGAGGAGAAGAAGGCCATGTGAAGATGGAGGTAGAAATTATAATTATGAAGTCACACAACAGGAATCACTTGGAGCCACCAGAACTAAAAGGAGTAAGGAGGTATATACCCTCTTGGAAGAGAGACAAACCTGGTGGAACACAAGGCTGGTGACATAATTTTAAACTTCTGGGCTCCAGAAGTGTGAAGGAATGAATTCTGTTATTTTAAACTGAGTTTGCTGTAATTTAAGGAAGTCATAGGAAGCTAAAACAGCCTCCAGATTTTGGTGGCTAGAAATGGAGTGCTAGCCATTTGTCACAGTGCTGCTGTGCCAAATAACTAAAAATATGGAAATGGCTTAGAAATTAGATGAGTAAAGGCTGCAGCAGTTTTGAGGCTCATGAAAACCAAAGCCTAGATTGTCCTGAACAGAATGTTGGTAGAAATATGAATGTTAAAGGCACTTCTGTAAAGAGCTCTGAAGAATATAAGGGACATGTACCCGGAAAGTATTTGTCTATAGCCATCCATCCTGAACATGCCTGATCTCAGAAGCTAAGCAGGGTTGAGCCTGGTTAGTACTTGGATGGAAGACCATGGGCTTCCCTAGTGATTCAGACAGTAAAGAATCTGCCTGAAATGTGGGAGACTGGGTTCGATCACTGAGTTGGGAAGATCCCCTGGAGCAGGGCATGGCAACCAACTCCAATATTCTTGCCTGGAGAATCCCCACCCTGACAGGTTACAGTGCATGGGGTCACAAAGAGTCAAGCATGACTGAGTGGCTAAGCACAGCACAGCACCTGTTAAGTAGAAGAAAATAGGCACCCTTGTTATAAGGGCAAAAACTTGGCTGAAATTTGTTCTGTGGTTGTGTAGAAAGTAGAACTTGTAAGACATGGGCCTATATTTAGTTGAGATTTCCTAGTAAATATTGGAGATGTGATCTGGATTCTTCTTGCTACACATTGTAAAATATGAGAGGAAAAAGATAAATTAAGCAAAGAAGAAAGAGAACTTGATGATTTGGGGTGTTTTTAGCCTATGCAGTCTTCAAGGAATGATGAAATTAGGAAATAAAATACAGGATCAAATTGCCAACATCCATTGGATCATAGAAAAACCAAGAGAATTCCAGAAAAAATCTACTTTTGCTTTATTGACTACGCTAAAATCTTTGACTGTGTGGATCACAACAAACTGTGGGAAATTCTTAAAGAGATGGAAATAGCAGACCACCTTACCTGCCACCTGAGAAACCTGTATGCAGGTCAAGATGGAAGTTAGAACCAGACATGGAACAACGGACAGGTTCCAAATTGGGAAAGGACTACAACAAGGCTATATATTGTCACCCTGCTTATTTAACTTATATGCAGAGTACAACATGCGAAATGCCAGACCAGATGAAGCACAAGATGGAATCAAGATTGTCAGGAGAATTATCAATAACCTCAGGTATGCAGATGACACCACGCTTATAGCAGAAAGTAAAGAGGAACTAAAGAGCCTCTTGATGAAAGTGAAAGAAGAGAGTGAAAAAACTGGCTTAAAATTCAACATTCAAAAAACTAAGATCATGGCATTGAGTCCCATCACTTCATAGCAAATAAGTGGGGAAACAATGGAAACAGTGAGAGACTATTTTCTTGGGCTCCAAAATCACTGCAGAAGAAAAGAATATGCTGTTATGTTGGAAAAAGTATCAGAGGTATAAGAGATTTGGAAATTATTCCCATTTGACATGTCAGTCACTGATTTTTTTTTTCCCATACAGCTGAAGATGTATCTAAATTATTTTATTGACAAGAGATACATTTAAGATCTATGTGCCCAATCTGGCATTATTATCAGAAGCAGTTTAACCTTCTTATGTTTTAATTGACTGGCTAATAATAAAAAAGTAGAATTGAGTCAAAGCCAAAAAAGGTTTAGTTATTTTCTAAAATAAGTAAATTATCTTCTGTCAAATTGAGTAATCTATCAGACAAACAAACAAAAAAAAGGTTGATACATAAAAGGATTAAATAATTTTAGTTCTCAAATTAATGTTTTTAACTGCAATCTACAAGTCAATGTAGCTATATTTTGCAAAAGCAATCTAGTATTAAAACTGTGCCTATTTATTTTACAGTACTTGATTTTAATAGATCAATACTTTATGCTCTTAACACTTAATGTAGAGATCATTAATTGACTTTCCACATTGTAAAGTGCAGAACTCACGTTTTAAAACCTTAAATGCCAGACCAGTTCAACAGACAAAAGGGTAAACTCGTTAAACAAATAGCGTCTAAAATTGTATTTTGATTAAGAAAGAACTTTCTTTTTTTCAAACAATTTACATACATTGGTAAATTGTTACTCAGTTGGACTTTGCCTTTTAGGCACAGCATCTGCACTAACAGAGCCCTATTGATGAATTGAAATACAAGCCAGTTTAATGATTACTGAAGGATTATTAAACAATAACAACAAAAAAACTCTATGAAATTTTAAAACAATATAAGTATAAATAGTAAAGGTTAAAATTTAACTTTTGGAGAGATATACTTTTGAGTTTAGTAGCTTTTATTATACCACAAATTATGACAATCATCAAAATTATGAATCAATCTTCAGAAAAATTCACAGAAACGGCTACCTGAGAAAAATTCCCTATGTAAAATCAAAATTTAAATTTTTGTACCTCCATGTCATATCAAGTGTTTATTTAAAGTATTGGTTTCTTTTTAATTAAGAGAAAATTCTCTACCAAATGACAAAAGTTACTTTAATGAGAACTAAAATTTGGCAATAATAATAATAATAATAATAATAGGCAACTGATCCCTTTATGACATGGGCTACAAACCAGTCCTGACTGAAAGTAATCAATAGTAAAGGACATTACAAATGTTTAACTTATTTGTTAGGTAAAAGCCAATTTGTATCAAATAAAACCAAAATTATTGAATAAATGATGAATCAAATTTATACCTCAAGTCAATAACTGCATAATTCATAATATCTGTAAAAATAATTTATGTGAGATAGTAAATAAAAGTTTACATTGTAATTATCATATAGATTTAGATTTAAGAGAGTTCTTATAGATATTTTAAATTTCTAAGAATTTAGAGAGTTACTCTTCATTTGAAAAATTTTTTTCAAATGACAAACAACTTTTCTCATATCAGCACCAGAAACATGTGTCTAAAGGTTAGCAACTTCATGATCACCATCCTTTCAGAACAGCTCTTCGGTCATAAATTTAGTGTTTCTTTGGCTGCATCCATAATACTATCTTCATTGCCATATATTTATATCATTTTGTATCAACATTTTATACTAACATATATCCAAAAACACCCCACTCCAGTACTCTTGCCTGGAAAATCCCATAGGTGGAGAAGCCTGGTAGGCTGCAGTCCACGGGGTCGCTAGGAGTCGGATACAACTAAGCAACTTCACTTTATTTTTTCACTTTCATGCATTGGAGAAGGAAATGGCAACCCTCTCCAGTGTTCCTGCCTGGAGAATCCCAGGGGCGGTGGAGCCTGGTGGGCTGCCATCTATGGGGTCACACAGTGTCGGACACGACTGAAGCGACTTAGCAGCAGCAGCATGTCTGAAAGGTTGTTGTTGAATCACGCGAATACACCGGGATTCTTGGCCCCGGAGGAGAAGAATTCAATCCGGGGCCAGAGAGGAGGCTTGATCACTCAGAGCTTTTGTGTAATAAAGTTTTATTAAGGTATAAAGGAGATAGAGAAAGCTTCTGACATAGGCATCAGAAGCAGGCAGAAAGAGTACCCGCTTGCTAGTGTTAACAATGAGGTTATATAATCCAAAGAATGTCTGGAGGTTGTAAAGACTTCATCAGACCTACTCCCATAATTAACATTTTAAGATAACAGAAGGTTGAATCCAGACTGTCCTTAGGCAGGATACATTATTGGTATATAATCCTAAGGAATGTGGAGAAAGAAAAAAAAGTTTATCCTTTCTTCCTCCTTGAGAATTCCAGACCCCTCTCTCCTTGGGGACCCCTAGACTCCCTATCAACCTGCTTAGGAACTGACTCTCTCATATCCAAAAACAAGCAGCACTTCTGTCAAAATACTTGAGAATAATCCTTTTTGTTTTTTAAGAAATCATACTGCTACCTGAAAATCATTTTGTGTTTCAGCATTTACTCTCTCAATGCCACAAACTCTGGGATATTAGCATGATTTTCTCACTTTCTTTAAAAGAAATCACTTTTAATGCTTATATTTAATGCCCATGCATGTTGAAATGGAACACAATGATCTTTCTTATAAAGTAAAAAGGTAACTAGACTGCATATATTTCCAAATATTGCAGATGCTTTTCTTCTTCTTTTTTTTGCAGGTGATTTTCTTTCAAAGCAAGTCAAAGTTGTTTGTTTTGGTATAGCTTTTGCCTGACAAAGAAACTTCAAACCTTATAAAATTCTGAATAGTAGTTTTGTTTTTCCTAAATGAGTCTCAGAGTAGAAGAATTTTTCTCTGATGTGTTTTCAGGTACACAATACAGAAATGGGTTGCCAAGAAAACCATTAGTTTTATTTAGTTTCATCTTCCAAATCCCACATGATATGCTTTGAAACATTCAAAACACGTCACTGGATCTGTAGTAGGTCGTACCATTTGAAGAAGATATTTCTTCATTTATTTTGTTGTTGTTTAAAGCTACAAACAAGCTCAACCATTTTCAGAGAGCATGATTAGATGAGGGTGTATCTAATTTTTGTATGGCTTCTTTTATTCTGCAAGGCTTAAAAAGCATATATTTAGGGTTTACCAAAAGGTTTGTTCAGTTTTTTCTGTAAGATGGCTTTAGTAGAGCTTAGTTGTCTTTAACTTCATTTAAAACAGTTTTGTTGGATTGTGTTGTGACAACTGTCATATCACGATGCATTAAAAAAAAAAAAAAAAAAAAAAAACATCAAAATTGGCAAAAGCTTGTGTAATCATTTTAATATTGAAGATGGAAGAAAAAGCATTTGGGGCATATTATGCTTTATTATTTCAAGAAAAGCATACACTGAAAAACACAACTGAAACACATACAGTAAAGATGTGTGCCATGTATGAAGAAGGTGCTGTGACTGCTGGAATGTGTCATAAGTGGTTTGCCAAGTTTTGTACTGGAGATTTCTTGCTGGATGATGCTTCCCTGGTGGTTCATATAGTAAAGACTCTTCCTCCAATGAGGGAGGTCCATGTTCAATGCCTGAGTTAAGAAGATCCCCTTGAGATAGGGAATGGCTACTCACTCCAGTACTCTTGCCTGGAGAATTCCATGGACAGAATTGCCTGGTAAGCTACAGTCCATGTGGTTGCAACTTGTTGGACACAGCTGAGCAGCTAACACTTTTACTTTCTTTCACATGGAGAAGGTGTTGTGAGACATGAAATGTGTCAGAAGTGATTTGTCAAGCTATATACTGGATATTCCTTTCTGAATGATGCTCCATAGTCTGGTAGACAAGTTGAAGTTGATAGTGATCAAATCGAGACATTGTTAGTGTTAGTCTCTTGTGCTAAGTCGATTCAGTTTTGTCTGACTTCTTGCAACTCCATGGACTTTAGCCTGCCAGTCTCCTCTGTCCATGGGGTTCTCCAGGAAAGAATAGTGTAGTGGGTTGCCATTTCTTTCTCTAGGGGATCTTTCTGACCCAGGGATCGAACCTGGGTCTCCTGTGGCTCCTGCATTGCAGGTGAATTCTTTACCACTGAGCCACAGGGGAAGCTCATGCCTAAATAACTGACATACTCAAAATACCCAAGTCACGGATGGAAAATCATTTGCACCACCTTGGTTATGTTAATCACTTTGATGTTTGGGTTCCACATCAGATCAGATCAGATCAGTTGCTCAGTCGTGTCCAACTCTTTGCGACCTCATGAATCGCAGCACTTCAGGCCTTCCTGTCCATCACCAACTCCCGGAGTTCACTGAGACTCATGTCCATCGAGTCAGTGATGCCATCCAGCCATCTCATCCTCTGTCATCCCCTTCTCCTCCTGTCCTCAGTATCTCCCAGCATCAGAGTCTTTTCCAATGAGTCAACTCTTCACATGAGGTGGCCAAAGTACTGGAGTTTCAGCTTTAGCATCATTCCTTCCAAAGAAATCCCAGGGCTGATCTCCTTCAGAACGGACTGGTTGGATCTCCTTGCAGTCCAAGGGACTCTCAAGAGTCTTCTCCAACACCACAGTTCAAAAGCATCAATTCTTTGGCGCTCAGCCTTCTTCACAGTCCAACTCTCACATCCATACATGACCACAGGAAAAACCATAGCCTTGACTAGATGAACCTTTGTTGGCAAAGTAATGTCTCTGCTTTTGAATATGCTATCTATGTTGGTCATAACTTTCCTTCCAAGGAGTAAGCGTCTTTTAATTTCATGGCTGCAGTCACCATCTGTAGTGATTTTGGAAGTTAAGCCAAATATATATATATATATATATATATATATATATATATATATATACACATACTAGACTATATTTCCCCATGTGATTCTGTGATTCTCTACTTAAATGTAACAAAAATTTTTTTTTCAGGATTATTCACTGGTGGATACTCCTGTTACTCAAGCATTCTGTTTTAAAAACAAACTGTGACAGGTGATGAATAAGGGATACTGTACAATAATGTGGAATGGAAGACATTGTGGGCCAACTGAAATGAACCATTACCAACCACACCAAAGACCTGTCCTCATCCAAGGAAGATGTTATGTATATGGTGGAATTTGTAGAAGTATTCTATTATGAGCTCCTTCTAGAAAACTAAATTATTAATTCCAGCAAGTGTTGTTCTTAATTATACTAATTGAAAGCACTTGACAAAAAGCATCCACAATTAGTCAACAGAAAACGTACAATCTTCCATTAGGAAAACAATGACCAGGCAAAAACTGTTAGTTTGGCTAGGAATTTCTTATTCATCTACCATAGTCATCAGACATTGCACCTTTGGATGTCCATTTATTTCAGTCTTTGCAAAATTATCTTAATGGGAAAAAAATCAATTGCCTGGAAGACTGTAAAAGGCACCTGGAACAGTTTGCTCAAAAAGATAAAAAGTTTTGGGAAGATGGAATTATGAAGTTTCCTGCAAAATGGCAGAAGGTAGTGGAACAAAATGGTGAAGATGCTGTTCAATAAAGTTCTTAGTAAAAATGAAAAATGTGTCTTTTATTTCTAATTAAAAACTCAGGGAAACTCTGGTCAACCCCAAATTAACTGTGGTTCTCTCCAGCTCTTTTTTCTCCCTTTATGATGTTACTGTTGTTACAAATTGCTTTTGTACAATGTATTCCCATTAATGTAGGTCAGTATTTATTATTTTCATGCATTTTAAAGCATACAGGAAATGCAAAAAGTGTTTTAAGCCAAAATTACAGTAATTCTAGTTTTTATGTTTATCTGTGTAGAAATCTTTGTTTCTTCAAATGGCTTTGATCTACCATTTTGTTTCCTCTTCTTTATCCTAATGGACTGAATTTAACATTTCTTGTTGGGCATATCTAATGCCATCAAACTGTATTAGCTTTTGTATATCTGAGAATGTCTTAATTTTCCCCTTGTTTTTGTTGGTTGTTTTTGTTGAATATAGAATTCTTAATTCTACTTTCAGCACAATAAACATGTCTTCTTGCCTCCTGGCCTTTATGGTTTATAGTAAAAAGTGAATTGTAAATATTATTGAGAATTTCTTGCACTTGATGTGTCACTTTCTTTGTTGCTGTCAAGATTTTCTTTTTGACATTTGCTTTTAACACTTTGATTATAATGTGTTACTGTGAGCTGTAATTTAGAATTGATCCTCCTTGAAATTCCTTGATCTTAAATTTGGAATTTAATGATTTTCATCAAGTTTAGGATGTTTGGGGGCATTATTTATTTAAATATTAGTTTGCTACCTTCTTTATCTCTTCTGCTTATGAAGCTTCCATAATAAGTGTTGGTGTGTGTGAAGGTGTTGTGTGTGAAGGTGTTCTACAGGTACCTTAAGCCATATTTATTTTTCTCCCTTCTTTTACTTTCTGCTCCTAAGATTGCATGGTGTTAATTGTCACATTTTCTAGGTTAATAATTCTTTATTAAACCTGCTTAAGTCCACTGCTGAACTCCTCTAAATAAAAATTTCATTTCAGTTATTGTATTTTCCAGGTCCAAATCTAAGTTTGCTTCATCTATATAATCTCTTTTTCATTATTGATATTTCCCTTCAGCTCAAATGGTAAAGAATCTGCCTGTGAGGCAGGAGACCAGGTTTTGATCCCTGGGTTGGGAATTTCCTCTGGAGAAGGGAATGGCAATCCACTCCAGTATTCTTGCCTAGAGAATTCCATGGACAGAGAAGCCTTGAGGGCTGCAGTGTGTGGGTTGCAAAGAGTCAGACATAACTGAGTGACTAACACACACACACACACACACACACCATTCCTTTGCCTTCCATTAGTTATTTGTCCATGGTGTCCATCAACCCTCTAAACACATTTAATGTGAGAGTTCAAGTTCTTTTCTAGGGTGTCCAATACGTGGGCTTCCTCTTGGATAACTTCTATTAACTTATGTTTTTTTTTAACAGTGAATAGACTGTAGTTTCCTGTTTTTGTTTTTTTTTTTTTTTCCTTGTTATTTGAAATTAATTTTGTTGTTGTTGAGAACTGGACATTTTTAATAATATAATGTGCTAATTCTAGAAATCATATTCTCCCCCCTTTCCTGGTGATTGCTTATGTTACCAACACAGAGTTGTGATACTCTGTTTTTTTAGTGACTTTTTCAAACTGTTCAGCAAGGGCTATTTTTCTTGTTCTGCATGGCTAGTTGTCTCTCTTTTGTTATCTCTGTAGTCAGCCAGCGACCTAACATAAGGAGAAGGGAAGGGTGGAGGAGAAGGAAGTATTCTGTCTTTTTAAATTCCTTGTAATTGGTGTTATCAGGAAAGCTACTTCAGATGGAAGGGACAGAAACAATGGCTGTTCCTTGTACTAGCGATTCAAGCATATGAAAAGACACAACCCTGATCCTTGGAGAATAAAGTCCTTATTGTCCAAACCAGAACCATGAAATGCAGGCCAGATCCCCCATGACTACCTAACTGGCCTGGAAAATGGTGGCTACTACACTAAATACTGAGGCCTTGAGT
The DNA here is from genome assembly GCF_027580195.1 of Bos mutus. Lineage (NCBI taxonomy): Eukaryota > Metazoa > Chordata > Mammalia > Artiodactyla > Bovidae > Bos > Bos mutus. The sequence continues at coordinate 79,550,168 of NC_091622.1, read as the reverse complement.
CATGTAGGACTCTTTGTGACCCCGTGATCTGTCCATGGAATTCTCCAAGGCAAGAATATTGGAGTGGGTTGTCATTCTCTCCTCCAGGGGATCTTTCTGACATAGGGATGGAACCCGGGTCAACTACATTTCAGGCAGATTTTGTTACTGTCTTAGCTACCAGGATATTGTCCTTGGGGTTGCAAAAAGTCGGACGTGACTGAGAGACTTTCACTTTCACAAGCTACCAGGGAATCCCAACACTAAATACTAAAATTTATTAAAATTTACCAGATTCTTTATTAAGCAATCCCTTAATCCTGCAAATTTTGACTAGACTCCAGAATTCTAAAATAGTTGATTGTGACGATTTTTGCTGACCGAATTATTGTTTCCATGGAGGGAATTAATTTGGGCATTTCTTACTCTGCCACCATTCATTTGGTCTTTTCCACTATTTATCTACTACTTTCATTATCTTTCAAGATCTTTCTGTGTTGTTGGGTGTTGTCATTATAGACATGCCTGAACTGGCTAAGTCCTCTCCTGCCCCTAAAAAGGGCTCTAAAAAAGCTGTGACCAAGGCCCAGTAGAAGGACAGCAAGAAGCGCAAGCGCAGCTGCAAGGAGAGCTACTCCGTGTACCTGTACCAGGTGCTGAAGCAAGTCCATCTGGACAGCGGCATCTCGTCCAAGGCCATGGGAATCATGAACTCCTTCGTCAACGACATTTTCGAGTGCATCTCTGGCGAGGCATCGCGCCTGGTGCATTACAACAAGCGCTTGACTATCACATCCAGGGAGATCCAGACCGCCAGGCGCATGCTGCTACCTGGGGAGCTGGCCAAGCACACTGTGTCCGAGGGCACTAAGGCTGTCACCAAGTATACTAGCTCCAAGTAAATATAATATGCCTAGCCACTGTTAACGGAGAAGGCAATGGCACCCCACTCCAGTACTCTTGTCTGGAAAATCCCATGGACGGAGGGCCTGGTGGGCTGTAGTCCATGGGGTCACTAAGAATTGGACATGACTGAGCGACTTGACTTTGACTTTTCATTAATATATGATAACAGAATGGGAGATATTATGTTTGATATTTATAAAAAATAACAGATTTTAAAATAAATATTTTCATTTTAAAAGAAAATAGAAAATCATCAAATGGTATTAATGCTAAATTCTCCAACATAAAAAGTACTAGATACTGAATAAATATTTCAGGATCAAAGGGTATAAAATATTATGTGTAAAACCTTTTAAATAATTTTTCAGGAGTGAAAAATGGATGGTTATATTCTTTCATTTTCTCAAATATACATTTTCCCATCAATCCAGATTTTCAAGCCAGTTACTATATCAATATTTAAAGGTGTTTTATCTTTTATCCTTTTTCTGTAATAATAAATAAAGTAAAACTCAATATATTGAAATAGAAACTGGTTCCCTCCTATCATTATTATTTTCCTTTGTTTGATTACATTCTTGGTTTGATTGCATTCTTTGTTTTGTTTGATTAAATTTTATGTTTAAAACCACATTTTTTTCCTCCAGAGAAATTTAATGCACATTCAAATTACCAATATCTGTAATTTTTGACAATAAAAGTCTGTTGACCATAGAAATGGACATATGACAGGAAATATGATGCAAGATTGTATAGTCTTTTGTTCTCAAGACTGTGGATATTGCTTTATGTTTGTTTGCCTTTAAAAATTGTTTTAAAAACATCAAAAGGCACACCTGGATTTTCTCTACTTCAGGTGGCCTGTATCCCCTGCCACCCCCCACCCCCCGCACCCGCCCACAACACTTCTTTGGAAGTAAAAAATAAAGTCTCTATTTGGGGCCAGCAAAAGTATAATGAGGATGTATTGCAATACCATTTTTTTTTCACTATGGCCTTATTAGGAAATATACACTTGACTTGAAATAGCTCTCTCATTGGGGTTTCCAATGGAGGGAAATAATTCTTCATCTCAGCTTAATGTAAAATTTCTGTTATAATCATTTAGTTTCTCAAATCCCAAGAGAGATGTATGTGTGGTTGATTTGTCTTTATGTTTCTTCTATAGGTTTTGTTTCCTTACTTGTAGCTTAAATGAGTTATATTTTCTCTATATTGTCTATGATGATCTCAGGTCTGTTCTCCCTGCCTGTAATTTAGTTTTGAACATAGGATTTACTGCCCCTTATTATTGATATTGTTAAATAAGTAGTGCTGGGTTTTTTTTTAATCCATTATTTAGCTATGAAGCTTTTTAGTTTAATGTATCTTTTATTAAAATGCATAATTGTTTAACAAATATGTGCACATTTTATTGTTATTTACCATAAAAAACAAAGAATATTTCTTCTGTTCTTTAATTGGGTTTTATTTTTGTCTTAACCACATTTCTTTCCCACGTATGATAATTAATTTGTATGTTAAAGGCTAGTCTAGATGTTGCTGTGAAGGCATTTTTAAGATGATTAGCATTTAGATCAGCTGACTTTGAGTAAAGTGAATTATCATTTCTTTCCAAGAAAGAAAAAATTTGCCTATAGGTTGCCTTTTCATATTGTTCATGGGGTTGGCAAAAGAAAAAAGGAAAGATAAAACCATCTGAAAGCAGAGTTCCAAAGAAAAGTAAGGGGAGGTAAGAAAGCCTTAAGTTAACAATGAAAACAAATAGAGGAAATCAACAGAATGGGAAAAACTAGAGATCTCTTCAAGAAAGTTAGAGATAAGAAGGGAACATTTCATGCAAAAATGGGCACAATAAAGGAAAAAAAAAGTATGGACCCAACAGAAGCAAAAGATATTGAGAGGTGACAAGAATACATGTAAAAACTGTAAAAAAAAAAAAATTCTCAGTGACTCAAATAACTACAATGTTGTGATCACACCTATAGTGAGATATCCTAGAGTGTGAAGTCAAGTTTACTTTAGGAAGCATCAGTATGAACAAAGCTAGTGGAGGTCATGGAATTCCAGTTAAGCTATTTCAAATTCTACAAGTTGATGCTGTTAGAAATCCTGCAGTCAATATGCCAGCATTTTGAAAATCTCAGCAGTGGCCACAGAGTGGGAAAAGGTCAGTTTTCATTCCAATCCCAAAGTAGGGAAGTGCCAAATAATACTCAAACTACCACACAATTGAACTCATTTCATGTGCTAGTAAGGTAATGCTCAAAATTCTTCAAGCTAGGCTTCAACAGTATGTGAACCAAGAACGTCCAGAAGTATAAAATGGATTTAGAAAAGGTGCAGGAACCAGCGATCAAATTGCCAACATCAGTTAGATCATAGAAAAAGCAAGAGAATTCCAGAAAAAAACATCTACTTCTGCTTCATTGACTATGCTAAAGCCTTTGACTGTGTGAAAAATTCTTAAAGAGTCGGGAATGCCAGATCACTTTATCTGCCTCCTGAGAAACCTGTATTAAGGTCAAGAAGCAACAGTTAGAACCAGATATGGAAAAACAAACAGGTTCAAAATTGGAAAGGAGTATGTTAAGAATGTATATTGTTACTGTGCTTATTTAACTTATAGGAAGAATACATCTATATCATGTGAAATATTGGGCTGGTTGAAACTCAAACTGTAATCAAGATTTCTGGGAGAAATAGTAATAACCTCAGATATGCAGGTGACACCACATTGATCCCAGAAAGTGAGGAGCAACTAAAGAGCCCCTTGATTCAGGTGAAAGGGGAGAGTGAAAAAATTGGCTTAAAACTCAGCATTAAAAAATAATAATAATAATAAGATCATGGCATCCAGTTCCATCACCTCATGACAAATAGATGGGGAGAAAATGGAAACAGTGGCAGACTTTATTTTCTAGGGCTCCAAAATCACTGTGGACAATGATGCAGGCATGAAATTAAAAGACACTTGTTCCTTGGAAGAAAATCTATGACAAACCTGGACAGCGTAATAAAAAGCAGAGACATCACTTTGCCAACAAAGTTCCATATAGTCAAAGCTATAGTTTTTTCAATAGTTTTTCCACATGTCACGTATGGATGTAACAGTTGAATCATAAAGATAGCTGAGAGCTGAAGAATTAATGCTTTTGAACTGTGGTGCTGGAGAAGACTCTTGAGAATCCCTTGGAAAGCAAGGAGATCAAACCAATAGTCCTAAAGGAAATCAGTCCTGAATATTCATTGGAAGGACTGATGATGAAGCTCCAATTATTTGGCCACCTGATGCCAAGAACTGACTTGTGGAAACAAGACCCTGATCCTTGGAAAGATTGAAGACAGGAGTAAAAGGGGTGACAGAGGATGAAATGGTTGTATGGCATTGTCAGCTCAATGGACATGAGCTTAAGCAAACTCAAGGAGATAGTGAAGGACAGGAAACCCTGGCATGCTGCAGTCCATGAGGATGCAGAGTCAGACATGACTAAGTGACTGAACAACAACAGATTTCCTTTGGATTCTAAATAGCAACATCAACTTTGTCTCCTACCTAGTTCAGACTTGTCATTCCCCAGAATCACTTAAGTCAACTCCTTAAAGTAATTTCAGTGACATAGATACACGTAGATATAGATATGTATAAACATATGTACACCCCATATGTTAGTCATTCAGTCATATCCAACTCATTGTGACCCCATGGACTATAGCCAACGAAGCTCCTCTGTGCATGGAATTCCCCTGGCAAGAATACTGGAGTGGGTAGCCATTCCCTTCTCCAAAGAATCTTTCCAACCTAGGAATCAACCCCAGGTCTCCCTCATAACAGGCAAATTCATTAAAATCTGAGCTAGTAGAAATACTAACATCAAAGAGGCAGAGGAATCAGAGGTCAAAATGCCAAAATTCATTGCAACACAGACAAAGCAAGAAAAGCTAAAGCCTTTTGACTGTGTGGATCACAACAAAGTGTGGGAAATTCCTAAAGAGATGGGAATACCAAACCACATCCCAAGAAACCTGGATGTGAATCAAGAAGTAACAGAAGCAGACATGGAAAAATGGACTGGTTCAAAATTGGGAAAGGAGTACTTCAAGGCTGTATATTGTCACCCTTTTTATTTAACTTCTATGCAGAGTACATTATGCAAAATACTTGGCTGGATGAATCAGAATTTGGAATCAAAATTTCTGGAAGAAATATCAACAATTTCAAATATGCAGATGATCCCACACTAATGACAGAAAGTGAAGAGGAAGTAAGAGCCTCTTGATGGGGGGGTGAAAGTGGGAGTGAAAAAGCTGGCTTAAATCACAACGTTAAAAAAACTAAGATCATCGCTCTGGTCTCATCACTTCATGGCAAGTAGAAGGGAGAACAGTGGAAAGGGGTACAGATATTATTTTCTTGGGCTCCAAAATCACTGCAGATAGTGACTGCAGCCATGAAATTGAAAGGTACTTGCTCCTTAAAAGGAAAGCTATGACAAACCTGGACAGCATATTAAAAAACAGATACAACACTTTTCCTAAAAAGATCCAAATAGTCAGATCTATGGCTTTTCCAGTAGTTATGTACGTATGTGAACATTGGACCCTAAGGAAGGCTGAGCTCGAAAAACTTGATGCTTTTGAATTGTAGTGCTGGAGAAGACTCTTAAAAGTCCCTTGGTGAGCAAGATCAAACGAGTCAATCCTAAAGAAAATCAACCCTGAATATTGGAAGGATTGTTGTTGAAGCTCCAATACTTTGGCCACGTGATGGGAGGAGCCAATTCATTGAAAAAGACCCTGATATTGGGAAAGATTGAAGGCAAAAGGAGAAGGGGGGTGATAGAGGATGAAATGGTTAGATAGCATTACTGACTCAATGGACATAAATTAGAGCAAATTCCAGGAGAAGAATTTGGACAGAGAAGCCCAGCATGCTGCAGTCCATGGAATCACAAAGAATCAGAGAGGACATAGCAATGCAACAACAACAACAAATCTGCATATATTCCTATGTTTAATTTTCTGAAGTCTTGGAGTCATTTGAATTTAAATTAACTGACATTTCCAGTTTATCTAATTGTTTATTAGTAGTGTAAAGTTGTAGATCATAAAAATTGTGGGTTTTATTTTAATAAGAAAACATTTTCTGAATCTTCTCAGAGTAATTAAATTTTAAAGAAGTTTCAATGCCATTTCATACTTTTATCCTCAAATAATATTTAGGATTGATTAATAGTTACCATCTGCTATCCTTTGCTTTCACCAATTTTTAATAAAAGGTAAATATGTGAAGCTTTGTCCTTTCCACTCACTATGGAGCACAGTGTGGTATTTACCACAAATAAAATGAATGGATCTTTTATATTTTATACACAAATTATTGTAGTTCTAAATTATTGTATGTATAACTTCTTGAGATTTATCTTTATCTTTCTACTTGTTTTATTTTATTAATTTTAAAGCTACAGACTGAGATAGTACCAGAAGTGTTTCACACAATTCTTTCAGTTTTATGTTCATATCCCATGGACAGAGGGGCCTTGTAGACTACAGTCCATGGGGGTCCCAAAGAACTGGACACAGCTGAGCAACTAACACACATACACAGAGCATTATTGTTTACATATTACATTATTGTCTTTCCTTAGATAAATCTATAAAATGTATGTTAATGTATTTATTTTAACTAGTATAAGGAGAAATAAGAATATTTTACTAGTAAAATTTTTGCTAATCATGCAATTAAATACATTTGATACATACTTTACTATACAAAATTCAGTATACTATACTATATTAACTCAAAGCAATCTAATGGTATAGTCATTTCTAAATCAAAGTGGTTCCCTAACAACTTCACCAAAATTAACTAATATTGATTTCTTTGAAATTATAAGCCAAAGTTAGAAAAATTAGTTAATTACTTGAAGCATTTTTCAACGAATTGGATAATTTAGAACAATAAATTATGTTACATTTTGCTGACAAAGGTCCTTGTAGTCAAAACTATTGTTTTTTCAGTAGTCATATTTGGATGTGAGAGTTAGACCATAAAGAATCCTGAGCACTGAAGAATTGACGCTTTCAAAGTGTGGTGATGGAGAAGACTCTTGAGAGTCCTTGAATAGCAAGGAGATAAAACCAGTCAATCTGAAAGGAAATCAACCCTGAATATTCATTGGGAAAACTGATACTGAAACTGAAGCTCCAATACTTTGGCCATATGACGTGAAGAGCTGACTCATTGGAAAAGACCCTGATGCTGGGGAAAATTGAGGTCAAGAGAAGGGGGTGACTGAGGATCAGATGGTTGGATGATATTACTGACTCAATGGACATGAGTTTGAGCAAACTTGGGGAGATAGTGATATATAGAGAAGCCTGATGTGCTGCAGTTCATGGGGTCGCAAAGAGTCAGAGGCAATTTAGTGGCTGAACAAAACTCTTTTTGAATGAGAAGTTGGTATACTTATTTTCTGGAAACAATATTTCATATTTTCTAATTTAATATTTTTTGTCTTTGCACACTAATATGATTTGAAAATTCTTTGGAGTTGATATCTATTCCTCTTGAAAATATACAGTTCTCTTGAACTCAGTCACTTAGTCGTGTCTGTGTCTTTGTGACCCCATGAACTGTGGTCCATCAGGCTCCTCTGTCCATGGGATTCTCCAGGCAATATAACTGGAGTGGATTGCCATTCTCTTCTTGAGAGGATTTTTCCAACCCAGGGATCGAACCCAGATCTCCTGCCTTGCAGGCAAATTCTTTACAGTCTGAGCTACAAGGAAGAGCTGAAATGATTCTAACGACTCTTTCTTGTTTTTTTCATTGATTTTATGGAAGTGAGGAATTCATAGTCAGAGCAAAAAAAAAAAAAAAAACACATTAAAACAAAAGCAAACATTCTTAATGTAAGTTTTTTCACTAGGCTTATTATGAAAGGTGAAGAGTTGGTAGAAAGACCTAGTAATATTTTTCCTTACTCATTTTTTTACTCAAAAAACCTCCCTCCTTGGTAATGGAAAAAAAAGAAGACACAACTAATATTCAGTAGAATTTCATGAGATCAGATCAGTCACTCTGTCGTGTCCGACTCCTTGCCACCCCATGAATCGCAACACACCTCCCTGTCCATCACAAACTCCCAGAGTTCACTCAGACTAACGTCCATCGAGTTAGTGATGCCATTCATCCTCTGTCATCCCCTTCTCCTCTTGCCCCCAGTCCCTCCCAGCATCAGAGTCTTTTCCAATGAGTCAACACTTCGCATGAGGTGGCCAAAGTACTGGAGTTTCAGCTTTAGCATCATTCCTTCCAAAGAAAACTCAGGGCTGATCTCCTTCAGAATGGACTGGTTGGATCTCCTTGCAGTCCAAGGGACTCTCAGGAGTCTTCTCCAACACCACAGTTCAAAAGCATCAATTCTTCAGCGCTCAGCCTTCTTCACAGTCCACCTTTCACATCCATACATGACCACAGGTAAAACCATAGCTTTTGACTAGATGAACCTTTGTTGGCAAAGTAATGTCTCTGCTTTTAAATATGCTATCTAGGTTGGTCATAACTTTCCTTCCAAGGAGTAAGCATCTTTTTTTTTTTTTTAAACTTTACATAATTGTATTAGTTTTGCCAAATATCAAAATGAATCCGCCACAAGTATACATGTGTTCCCCATCCTGAACCCTCCTCCCTCCTCCCTCCCCGTACCATCCCTCTGGGTCGTCCCAGTGCACTAGCCCCAAGCATCCAGTATCGTACATCGAACCTGGACTGGCATCTCGTTTCATACATGATATTTTACATGTTTCAGTGCCATTCTCCCAAATCTTCCCACCCTCTCCCTCTCCCACAGAGTCCATAAGACTGTTCTATACATCAGTATCTCTTTTGCTGTCTCGTACACAGGGTTATTGTTACCATCTTTCTAAATTCCATATATATGCATTAGTATACTGTATTGTTGTTTTTCCTTCTGGCTTACTTCACTCTGTATAATAGGCGTCTTTTAATTTCATGGCTGCAGTCACCATCTGTAGTGATTTTGGAGCCCAGAAAAAGAGAGTCTGACACTATTTCTACTGTTTCCCCATCTATTTCCCATGCAGTGGTGGAACCGGATGCTTGATCTTTGTTTTCTGAATGTTGAGCTTTAAGCCAACATTTTCATTCTCCACTTTCACTTTCATCAAGAGGCTTTTGAGTTCCTCTTCACTTTCTACCATAAGGGTGGTGTCATCTACATATCTGAGGTTATTGATATTTCTCCTGGCAATCTTGATTCCAGCTTATGTTTCTTCCAGTCCAGCATTTCTCATGATGTACTCTGCATATAAGTTAAATAAACAGGGTGACAATATACAGCTTTGAGGTACTCCTTTTCCTATTTGGAACCAGTCTGTTGTTCCATGTCCAGTTCTAACTGTTGCTTCCTGACCTGCATACAAATTTCTCAAGAGGCAGATCAGGTGGTCTGGTATTCCCATCTCTTTCAGAATTTTCCACAGTTTGTTGTGATCCACACAGTCAAAGGCTTTGGCATAGTCAATAAAGCCGAAATAGATGCTTTTCTGGAACTCTCTTGATTTTTCCATGATCCAGCGGATGTTGGCAATTTGATTTCTGGTTCCTCTGCCTTTTCTAAAACCAGCTTGAACATCAGGAAGTTCACCGTTCATGTTTTGCTGAAGCCTGGCTTGGAGAATTTTGAGCATTACTTTACTAGTGTGTGAGATGAGTTCAATTGTGCGGTAGTTTGAGCATTCTTTGGCATTGCCTTTCTTTGGGATTGGAATGAAAACTGACCTTTTCCAGTCCTGTGGCCACTGCTAACTTTTCCAAATTTGCTGGCATATAGAGTGCAGCACATTCAAAGCATCATCTTTCAGGATTTGGAATAGCTCAACTGGAATTCCATCACCTCTTTGTAGTGATGCTTTGTAAGGCCCACTTGACTTCATATTCCAGGATGTCTAGCTCTAGGTCAGTGATCACACCATCATGATTATCTGGGTCGTGAAGATGTTTTTTGTACAGTTCTTCTGTGTATTCTTGCCATCTCTTCTTAATATCTTCTGCTTCTGTTAGGTCCATACCATTTCTGTCGTTTATTGAGCCCATCCTTGCGTGAAATGTTCCTTTCGTATCTCTGATTTTCTTTAAGAGATCTCTAGTCTTTCCCATTCTGTTGTTTTCCTCTATTTCTTTGCATTGGTCGCTGAAGAAGGCTTTCTTATCTCTTCTTGCTATTCCTTTGAGCTCTGCATTCAGATGTTTATATGTTTCCTTTTCTCCTTTGCTTTTTGCTTCTCTTCTTTTCACAGCTATTTCTAAGGCCTCCCCAGACAGCCATTTTGTTTTTTTGCATTTCTTTTCCATGGGGATGGTCTTGATCCCTGTCTCCAGTACAATGTCACAAACCTCATTCCATAGTTCATCAGGCACTCTATCTATCAGATCTAGGCCCTTAAATCTATTTCTCACTTCCACTGTATAATCATAAGGGATTTGATTTAGGTCATACCTGAATGGTCTAGTGGTTTTCCCTACTTTCTTCAATTTAAGTCTGAATTTGGCAATAAGGAGTTCATGGTCTGAGCCACAGTCAGCTCCTGGACTTGTTTTTGTTGACTGTATAGAGCTTCTCCATCTTTGGCTGCAAAGAATATAATCAATTTGATTTTTGTGTTGACCATCTGGTGATGTCCATGTATAGAGTCTTCTCTTGTGTTGCTGGAAGAGGGTGTTTGTTATGATCAGTGCATTTTCTTGGCAAAACTCTCTTCGTCCTTGCCCTGCTTCATTCTGTATGCCAAGGCCAAATTTCCTTGTTACTCCAGGTGTTTCTTGACTTCCTACTTTTGCATTCCAGTCCCCTATAAAGAAAAGGACATCTTTTTTGGGTGTTAGTTCTAAAAGGTCTTGTAGGTCTTCACAGAACTGTTCAACTTCAGCTTCTTCAGTGTTACTGGTTGGGGCATAGACTTGGATTACTGTGATATTGAATGGTTTGCCTTGGAAACGAACAGAGATCATTCTGTCATTTTTGAGATTGCATCCAAGTACTGCATTTCAGACTCTTTTGTTGACCATGATGGCCACTCCATTTCTTCTGAGGGATTCCTGCCTGCAGTAGTAGATATAATGGTCATCTGAGTTAAATTCACCCATTCCAGTCCATTTCAGTTCACTGATTCCTAGAATGTCGACTTTCACTCTTGCCATCTCTTGTTTGACCACTTCCAATTTGCCTTGATTCATGGACCTGACATTCCAGGTTCCTATGCAATATTGCTCTTTACAGCATCGGACCTTGCTTCTATCACCAGTCACATGCACAGCTGGGTATTCTTTTTGCTTTGGTTCCATCCCTTCATTCTTTCTGGAGTTATTTCTCCACTGATCTCCAGTAGCATATTGGGCACCTACGGTCCTGGGGAGTTTCTCTTTCAGTATCCTATCATTTTGCCTTTTCATACTGTTCATAGGGTTCTCAAGGCAAAAATACTGAGGTGGTTTGCCATTCCCTTCTCCAGTGGAGGAAAAAATATATTCTTATAAGACCTACTTTTTTTTTTTTATTCCACATAAAACTAAATGACTGGAATAAAATGTTAATTAATAAAGATAGAATGATTTAGTCAGTTGAGTGTATCATGAAATTAAAAAGTAGCATAAAATTTTGGATAAAGAAAATCATGGAGCAGTATATGCCTTGGCTTACACAATTATTTATTCACAGGTTCAAATAAATTTATTTTTTTTAATTTTATTTTATTTTTAAACTTTACAATATTGTATTGGTTTTGCCAAATATCGAAATGAATCCACCACAGGTATACATGTGTTCCCCTTCCTGAACCCTCCTCCGTCTTCCCTCCCCATACCATCCCTCTGGGTCATCCCAGAGCACCAGCCCCAAGCATCCAGTATCGTGCTTCGAACCTAGACTGGCGACTCATTCCATATATGATATTATACGTATTTCAATGCCATTCTCCCAAATCATCCCACCCTCTCCCTCTCCCACAGAGTCCAAAAGACTGTTCTATACATCAGAAGGAACTTTTGAAATTGTATTTTATCTCAGATTAAAGAACTTAATAAATTTTTATGATTAATTTGACATTTTTTTTACCTTTTAAAATCAAACTGTTTTGATTCTTTTTTTATGATAAAGGACAAAAAGATTAATACATAATTACAGTTAATACATAATCATTATTCTTCAAAAAATTATTCATCTTTAGGTTTATTTTATAAAGGTAATAGTTGGGTAAAAAATTATAATTTCCATTGAAACTATTTCTTAAGAAAAACAACTCTGTGTATCTTTTACCTCTGAATGTAATCTTTATCATTTTGAGATCAAAACATATGTAGTTATATGTGAGTAAGAAAATAATAGTGATGCAAGACATGACATGTATTTACCGAAAATGAAAAATATAACCCAGAAAGTGAGCTAAAACAATTTATTTAGTAAAATGTGGATTATATAGACTCAAAAACTCTCTAAGGATTTACTTTAATCCTGGATTGGCATCACTGATTCAATGGACATCAGTTTGAGCAAGCTCCGGGAGTTGGTGATGGACAGGGAAGCCTGGTGTGCTGTAGTCCTTGGTGTTGCAAAGAGTTGGACATGACTGATTGACTGAACTGAACCGGATTGGAAATGGAATGGAAAAATCTTGTTACTTTTCTCGAATATGTAAACAAATAATTCCAGATGGCTATTGTCTCATATACAGCTAGCTTTGATTACATGTTGAGCTTAAAAAGACACAGAGACAAAACTCTTCTCTGAACACAATTATATATAAATATTGGTATGGTAGTAGGTTTATAGGTATATATGTATAGGCAAAAATTTCAGATTCTCCAAATCTCTAAAACAGAGGGCTTTATTGTATCACATAACATTTTCTGAATACATGACAATACTTGTGGAAAACTTTTAAGACATCATTTCCTGAAAAAACTTTTAAGCCTTAAGCTATATTCTCTTATTTTATATAAAAATTGTACATGGTACTGTCCTTCCTCTAACCATCTGTAATTTTTCAACTGAAAATCTGAACACTCGTGTGTCCTGAAGTATACTGTGTACCCTTTCCCCGAAGCTCTTATTTCTGGTACCATTATAGAGTATCCTACTCCTTTCATTGAAAATAGCAACAAAAATCTGTGCTCAAATTTTTGAATCAAACTGATTATAGCTACCATGTCATAGTTTGCCCTTATATTAGATTTCAACCAAATTCAATTACACAGTGTGTTCCTTGCTGCCATGGGATGAATGGCAGGACAAAGATGAATGAACACGACTGCTGCAATTGATTGATCCCAACATGCCTGCAGGTTGATTAAAGTGTTAGGAGCAAAACAAAGAAAAGCATTCATTTGTAGCTACTGGTAAGTCTTTAAATTAATTGAAAATTTCATGAAAGATCATGCATTTAACTGAATTTTTTTTTATTTTTGTAAATTGCTAGGCAAATATATTTATTAATTATAAATACATATAATGTATATGCAGATTATGTATAATTATAAATTTCTATTACTTATGATGTTTATTTGTTACAAATAATAAAATGTTATAATGGCAATGAAGTAATGGTATAATTCAAAGGACTAAATGGCAGTGTGTATGAATTGGATGTATTTTTACTTATAAAAATTGCCAATATATTATATATTGGATAATATACTGGATATTATCCAGTGGATACTGCTGACACAATGGAAAGAAATATTAAAAATGTATATGGATTTTCATTTAAAGTATTTATTATTAATGTTGTTATCTTATATAGTTTGGATTTTAGTATAGCATGATAATAGTAAATATAATTATTCAATACTCTAAGAATTATAATTTGCATGATTATAAAATTCAGATTTCCATGAAGAATGATATGAATATTTATTATATGATAGAGTGATAAGTGAATTTTAGGAATATAGTCTACTAAACATAATGAAAATCAGATAATGGGTTTATTTATATTGCATGACAAGAAGTTAAGGGAGAAGAGTTTGGACCTGGTCTTACACTTCAGCATTGCTTACAATAAGGGAAATTGGTCCTTCCGTCATTATCATATGGCTTTATGGTTCTCATGTTGCTGGAAGCTTATGTTTCTCTGTGTCTTAAAATTCACACTTCTTGTCAGCATATATATGAAAGAGCCAAATTGCCTTTATTCTAAACTTTTATTTTTATTCTTCAGGAGGATAAGACCTTCAGAGGCCCCAAATTCAGCCCTAAGGATTTCCACTTATAGGGGAAGATAAGAATAGATTTAAGTATTTGTAAGCAAGTGGTTATGAGTATGTTGCATGGGCAACCATGCAGGGGGTTGGAGATTGTTTTAGTTTTTGATAATTAATTAACAAGTCAATTAGACTATTATTTGTTCATGAATTTCACCACACAGTATAATAAACTTGATATACCAAAAATGATCAAGTTGTGAAATCTCATTTTAATTCCAGTACTTGTGTTATAGAAATGACTACTGTTTAACTTATGAATTCTGCAGCAAGGGAGATTATAATCTACCTGTATCTCTACTAGTGTAAGCAGAACCCCCAGAGGCCTCTGCTTAAAGCTATTCTGTATTATAATCAGTTGAAGCTTTGCTAAAATTAATATCCTACCTTCTTATTCAAAATTTATGTGACACCTGACCATATTCGATTTGTAGAAAAGATATTACAATAGAAAAAATGAACTTCACATGCAACAGTTCAGCCTTTGGCTTCACATAGAATCACAGTATGCATTGAAATCCTAATTTCCTTGGGAAATATTTTTACATATGACTCTGATTTTTTTTTTTTTTTTTACTTAAAGTTTTTCATCATCATTTTACGGCACGTGTAAAGGCTGCTGCTGCTGCTAAGTCGCTTCAGTCGTGTCCAACTCTCTGCGACTACAGAGACAGCAGCCCACCAGGATCCACTGTCCCTGGGATTCTCAAGGCAAGAGCACTGGAGTGGGGTGCCATTTCCTTCTCTAATGCTTGAAAGTGAAAAGTGAAATTGAAGTCACTCAGTCCTGTCCAACTCTTAGTGACCCCATGGACTGCAGCCTACCAGGCTCCTCCTATTACATCTTAATTCTTAAGAATACCTCCAAAGAAGATAAATTTTTAATAAGCACCTTTATTAACACACTAATAAATGAAAATTGATTCTAGAAAGAGGCTCTGTTCTGCAGTAAAGTATATCTTATGATAAAGGACTTCAACAGACACAGCTATTGAGCAGTGAACTTTAAGACTGCAAAGCTATAATGCATTGTAAATAATTAAGAATGTAGCTATATATTTTTTCTGTTTTGTTCCAGATTTTACTTTGGCTTTTGTCCTATTCTTACCTCTGTTTCACCTTTCCTCCCTTCCTTCCCACTCTTTCTTTTCTGTTTCCTTCTTCCATTCCTTGTTTAAAAAATTGATATAATAAAGTTAAAAGAAACTTTCTCTACAAAGTTTTTTTTATTACTTTCATATTATAATTTCTGTGTCTTAATTTTAACACACTATATTGTACTCTGATTAAAACATGTATAATTTTAACTGTGATATTTTAAATTACAATGTTATTGTTTTCATATGATACTCATATTTTACAGATCAGATCAGTCACTCAGTCGTGTCCGATTCTTTTCGACCCCATGAATCGCAGCACGCCTGGCCTCCCTGTCTATCACCAACTCCCGGAGTTTACTCAGACTCACGTCCATCGAGTCAGTGATGCCATCCATCCATCTCATCCTCTGTCATCCCCTTCTCCTTTTGCCCCCAATCCCTCTCAGCATCAGAATCTTTTCTAATGAGTCAACTCTTCGCATGAGGTGGCCAAAGTACTGGAGTTTCAGCTTTAGCATCATTCCTCCCAAAGAAATCCCAGGGCCGATCTCCTTCAGAATGGACTGGTTGGATCTCCTTGCAGTCCAAGGGACTCTCAAGAGTCTTCTCCAACACCACAGTTCAAAAGCATCAATTCTTCAACCCTCAGCCTTCTTCACAGTCCACCTCTCACATCCATACATGACCACAGGAAAAACCACAGCCTTGACTAGACGAACCTTTGTTGGCAAAGTAATATCTCTGCTTTTAAATATGCTATCTAGGTTGGTCATAACTTTCCTTCCAAGGTGTAAGCGTCTTTTAATTTCATGGCTGCAGTCACCATCTGTAGTGATTTTGGAGCCCGCAAAAATAAAATCTGAGACTGTTTCCACTGTTTCCCCATCTATTTCCCATAAAGTGATGGGACCAGATGTCATGATCTTAGTTTTCGGAATGTTGAGCTTTAAGCCAACTTTTTCACTCTCCTCTTTCACTTTCATCAAGAGGTTTTTTAGTTCCTCTTCACTTTCTGCCATAAGGGTGGTGTC
This sequence comes from Bos mutus, assembly GCF_027580195.1. Classification (NCBI taxonomy): domain Eukaryota; kingdom Metazoa; phylum Chordata; class Mammalia; order Artiodactyla; family Bovidae; genus Bos; species Bos mutus. Next base: position 79,533,870 of record NC_091622.1, on the reverse strand, counting down.
ATCTGCATATCTGAGGTTCTTGATATTTCTCCCGGCAATCTTGATTCCAGCTTGTGTTTCTTCCAGTCCAGCATTTCTCATGATGTACTCTGCATATAAGTTAAATAAGCAGGGTGACAATATACAGCCTTGAGGTACTCCTTTTCCTATTTGGAACCAGTCTGTTGTTCCATGTCCAGTTCTAACTATTGCTTTCTGACCTGCATACAAATTTCTCAAGAGGCATATCAGGTGGTCTGGTATTCCCCTTTCTTTCAGAATTTTCCACAGTTTATTGTGATCCACACAGTCAAAGGCTTTGGCGTAGTCAATAAAGCAGAAATAGATATTTATCTGGAACTCTCTTGCTTTTTTCCATGATCCAGCAGATGTTGGCAAAATCTTGAAATTTATGTAAATTTTGAACTGGGAATGCATTTATGCTTTTATAGTGAATAGGAAACATTTAACTATTCATGTAAATGATGCTATTTTATTTATTATTTTACATTTGCATGGTTATTACATAAATGGAGAACAAAATGGATTAATAAAAGTGATTCTTAATTATATTATTAGTAAATCATCTTTTTTTTCAGTTCACAGTTTAATTGAATATGATTTCTTATAATTAAGTGTTAGTGCAGCTATGTATTTTCTTAAATTAAGGCCATAAGTTCTGAGGAATTTTCAAAAGTTTGACCAAGATTTTTATGTCTTTACCTACAGAGAGAAAGAGAAAGAGAGCTGCCTGGTATGTGAATTCTAGTTTTCTACTGTGTTCAAAAATAGTGAGTGATTTAAGAGAGAAAGGCCTTTTCTAGGCAAACAGAAGTAAATAAATGCCCATGTGAACATTTCAATGCTTTCTCTGCTTAAGATTATCATTTTGAAGGTTTTATTATATCACATTTTAAGAAATGAGCATCAATGTCTAAATTTGCTTTTGTCAAAACACCAAATATCAGGATGCTAAGGTTAGTTTTTATTTTTCTGAAATAAGCTAGCTGTACTAAAGCAGAAATTTAAAAGCCAATGCAAAGTTTAACAATCAGTATAAAAGAAGGCAAATTACTTTCTGACACTAATGATGTATCTCTGATAGTTTCTCTTCAAACGAATATGTTTCCCAGGAGTGCATAAACATTTCTTGCCATGGACACTCTTGTCATTCTTATGAAGTCTGTGGACCATCTTCTCAGAATGATGTTTTTAAATATCTAAAATGAATTACATGGAATTATAAACATATTAAAACAATCTTCTATTTTCTATTGATTGATGGATTGATCTATCATCTATAATTCCTCTATTAATGTAATAAATAAAAAATCTAGTAATTTATGAATACTTACCATTATTCTAAATCAATTCAGTTCAATTCAGTTCATTCGCTCAGTCGTGTTCAACACTTTGAGACCCGAAAAACCGCAGCATGCCAGGCCTCACTGTCCATCACCAACATACAGAGTCTAAACAAACCCATATTCATTGAGTTGGTGATGCCATCCAACCATCTCATCCTGTTGTCCCCTTCTCCTTTGGCCCTCAATTTTTCCCAGATTCAGGGTCTTTCCAAATGAGTCAGCTCTTCGCATCAGGTGGCCAAAATATTGGAGTTTCAGCTTCAACATCAGTCCTTCCAATGAACACCCAGAACTGATCTCCTTTAGGATGGATGGGTTGGATCTCCTCAGTCCAAGGGACTCTCAAGAGTCTTCTCCAACACCACAGTTCAAAAGCATCAATTCTTCTGCAATCAGCTTTCTTTATACTCCAACTCTACAGTTGACCACTGGAAAAACCATAGTCTTGACTAGATGGACCTTTGTTGACAAAATAATGTCTCTGCTTTTTAATACGCTATCTAGGTTGGTCATAACTTTCCTTCCAAGGAGTAAGCGTCTTTTAATTTCATGGCAGTAATCACCATCTGCAGTGAATTTTGGACCCCCCAAAAATAAAATCGGACACTGTTTACACTGTTTCCCCATCTATTTCCCATGAAGTGATGGGACCAGATGCCATGATCTTCGTTTTCTGAATGTTGAGCTTTAAGCCAACTTTTTCACTCTCCTCTTTCACTTTCATCAACAGGCTTTTTAGTACCTCTTCTCTTTCTGACATAAGGCTGGTGTCATCTGCATATCTGAGGTTATTGATATTTCTCCTGGCAACCTTGATTCCAGCTTATGCTTTTTCCAGCCCAGCATTTCTCATGATGTACTCTGCATATAAGTTAAATAAGCAGAGTGACAATATACAGCCTTGATGGACTGCTTTTCCTATTTGGAATCAGTCTGTTGTCCCATGTCCAGTTCTAATTGTTGCTTCCTCACCTGCATATAGGTTTCTCAAGAGGCAGGTCAGGTGGTCTGGTATTCCCCTTTCTTTCAGAATTTTCCACAGTTTATTGTGATCCACACAGTCAAAGTCTTTGGCATGGTCAATAAAGCAGAAGTTGATGTTTCTCTGGAACCCACTTGCTTTTTCAATGATCCAGCGGATGTTGGCAATTTGATCTCTGGTTCCTCTACCTTTTCTAAAACCAGCTTGAACATCTGGAACTTCATGTTTCATATATTGCTGAAACCTGGATTGGAGATTCTTGAGCATTATTTTAGTAGCATGTTAAATGAGTGCAATTGTGTGATATTTTGAGCATTCTTTGGCATTGCCTTTCTTTGTGATTGGCTGAACCCGAACTTTTCCAATCCTTTGGCCACTGCTGAGTTTTCCAAATTTGCTGACATATTGAGTGCAGCATGTTCACAGCATCATCTTTCAGGATTTGAAATAGTTCCACTGGAATTCCATCACCTCCACTAGCTTTGTTCGTAGTGACGCTTCCTAAGGCCCACTTGACTTCACATCCAGGATATCTGGCTCTAGGTGAGTGATCACACCATTGTGATTATCTTGGTCATGAAGCTCTTTTTTGTACAGTTCTTCTGTGTATTCTTGCCACCTCTTCTTAATATCTTCTGCTTCTGTTAGGTCCATATCATTTCTGTCCTTTATTGAGCCCATCTTTGCATAAAATGTTCCCTTAGTATCTGTAATTTTCTTGACGAGATCTCTACTCTTCCCCATTCTACTGTTTTCCTCTATTTCTTTGCACTGATCACTGAGGAAGGCTTTCTTATCACTTCTTGCTATTCTTTCATTCAAACTCTTCATTCAAGTGGGTATATCTTTCCTTTTCTCCTTTTCTTTTCATTTCTCTTCTTTTTAGAGCTATTTGTAAGGCCTCCTCAGAGAGCCATTTTGCTTTTCCTTTTCTTGGGGATGGTCTTGATCCCTGTCTCCTGTGTAATGTTTCAAACCTCTGTCCATAGTTTATCAGACACTGTGTGTATCAGATCTAGTCCCTTAATTCTATTTCTCACTTCCATGGTATAATCATAAGGGATTTGATATAGGCCATACCTGAATTGTCTAGTGGTTTTCCCTACTTTCTTCAATTTAAGTCTGAATTTGCCAATAAGGTGTTCATGATTTGAGCCACAGTCAGCTCCAAGGTCTTGTTTTTGCTGATCGTATAGATCTTTTCCATCTTTGCTTCCAAAAATATAATCAATCTAAATTTCACTTAGACTTTAGTAAAATAAAGTATAATTAATATTTCCACCCAAATCATGGGCTTACTCTTTTCTTATGGACATTCTGACTATTGTCTCTGGATCCTGCATTAAGAATCAGGGATGATATTTAGCACCTTGTTTTTCACTGTGATAAATATCTGTAGTATCCCAAAGGCTAAGATACAATTCTTATTCTAAAGGCATCATAATCTAGCAACAGAAGGGACTACAGTTAGATAGCTCTGACTCAATTAATGCAATAGTAGAGGCATGTACTAAGAAGTACTATGGGAACACACATGGGAAAGTGAACTTTGCAGAAGGGGATAATGTAGGAAACATAAAACATGATGTCATTTATGATAATCTCAGAAATAAGCAGACGTTCACAGTTCAAAAAGTAGAAAGTGACATATATTCCAGATTTATTTATGCAATGACATAAGTTTAAAAACCCAAGCATATAGCAGTTATTATGCTGTTGCATGTTTTATTGTTATTATTGCTCTTTGTTATATATTTCCTACAGTGTACATGTTAATCTACTATTAAGAAATTTTTTGATTTGCAAGTGAGAAAAAATCAACTGTGAGTTTTATTTTTTAAAATATTTGAATATCCATCTCCACTATATTAGGGCAATTTCAGAAAAAGAAATATTTTTTTATTAATATAAACAAGAATTCCACTTCTAGCTGTCCAAACTAGATTGTATTAAACCAAATATTATTCAAAGTTAATGAAGAATTAGACCTGTTCGAGATCCCAGAGTGATGCAAAAGTAGAGTGTGAACACCATTTTTTGGCATTAGTTTTCCTCTTTGAGACACTGACAAAAGCTACAACTGAAATTATAGGAATCAGAAGAAAGCTCTCAATGAGCCTCTTATAAGTTAAGCTGAGCAACCTTGAATTATATGGGGCAGTGGTGATATCAGAGTTTAGGACCATTAATTAGGAGTGGCCTTTTTAGACATTTCAGGCTCTTCTTTGAGATGCTTGTGCTATGCTTAGTTTTTTCAGATTCCAGTTTTGTCTGGGCATATCCCCAGGGAGTGGGATTTCTGGATCATATGGCAACTCTGTTTTTATTTTTTGATGACCCTAGTTTGAGGACCCTATTTTTTGAGCCACTATTTTCATAGTGACTGCACCAATTTAAATTCTCACCAACAGTATAAGAAAATTCCCTTTTATCCACATCCTCTCCAGAATTTGTTATTTGTAGACTTTTTAATAACGAGCATTCTGTGTGAGGTGGTACCTCATTGTAGTTTTTATTTGCATTTCTCTAAGTAGTGTTTGGGAGCATATTTCCATGTGCCTATTGGCCATTTGTATGTCTTCTTTGGAGAAATATCTTCTTAGGTGTTCTGCACAATTTTTGATTGAGTTGTTTGTTTATTTATTTATTTTGTTAAATTGAGTTTTATGAGCTCTCTGTGTATTTTGGAAATTAATCCCTTGTCAGTTGCATCATTTTCAAATATTTTCTCCCTGTCCATATTTTGTCTTTTCATTCTGTTTATTAAAATATTTGCTGTGCAAAACCTTAGAAGTTTGCTTTGGTTCCATTTATTAAATTTGTTTTCGTTTCTGTTGTCAGGAGACTGACCAAAGGGAACATGGCTACAATTTATGTCAGAGAATGTTTTACCATTATTCTCTTTTAGGAGTTGTATGGTATCATGTCTTATATTTGTGTTTAAATCATTTTGAGTTTATTTTTGTGTATGGTGTGAGGATGTATTTTAACTTCATTGATTTAGATACAGCTGTCCAAATTTCAGGGAAGAGATTTTAAAGTCAATATTAGACAGAGAGTTGTAGGGTATGTGATCAGCTTGTGGCCATCCATCTGATTGGAGATGGTTAGGTAACGGGATTATGTATTAGGAATCTCAATCATAATCTTTTAGTTCCAACATTTGAGGACTACATGCTGGTTGTCACTATGTAGTTAACTTCTTCCATCTGGTGGTGGGTTTTAGTATCTGAAAAACAGCTCAAGAACATGACGTCAAGTATTATCTATAGCTCTTGAGGAGGAACTGAAGGTCCTTGACTTTGTTTTATGGTTGAACAAAATCACTGCAGATGATGACTGCAGCCATGAAATTAAAAGACGCTTACTCCTTGGAAGGAAAGTTATGACCAACCTAGATAGCATATTCAAAATCAGAGACATTACTTTGCCAACAAAGTTTCGTCTAGTCAAGGCTATGGTTTTTCCTGTGGTCATGTATGGATGTGAGAGTTGGACTGTGAAGAAGGCTGAGCACTGAAGAATTGATGCTTTTGAACTGAGGTGTTGGAGAAGACTCTTGAGAGTCCCTTGGACTGTAAGGAGATCCAACCAGTCCATTCTGAAGGAGATCAGCCCTGGGATTTCTTTGGAAGGAATGATGCTAAAGTTGAAACTCCAGTACTTTGGCCACCTCATGTGAAGAGTGGACTCATTGGAAAAGACTCTGATACTGGGAGGGATTGGGGGCAAGGGGAGAAGGGGATGATAGAGGATGAGATGGCTGGATGGCATCACTGACTTGATGGACGTGAGTCTGAGTGAACTCTGGGAGTTGGCGATGGACAGAGAGGCCTGGTGTGCTGCGATTCATGGGGTCGCAAAGAGTCAGACACGACTGAGCAACTGATCTGATCTGATCTGATCTGATGATTATTTTGTCTTGTTTGACTCTTTTTCTTTGTTTCTGAATTTTCTCACTTCTCTGATTAAATTTATTCTTTGGAACTTGATTTCAATTAAGATTTTGCATCACTATTTAGCTTCTGCTAAAGGTCTCCCTCATCTATTAATCCAAATTTTTAACTTTATCTTAAAATTTAAACCTCATTCTTATCTCATTCTGTTTCATTTTCAGCAGAGAAAATTTCTTGCTAATTTATAGAAAATTAATAGCATTAAACAAAAATTCTTTAATTCCATTTTTAAACAGAAACACTCATCTTAATTTTTGGTGACTCTTTCCTAACATCATATAATTTTTGCTATTTTTGTTTTAAAAGTACCTGTTTTTATTTTCACACGTGTTCCTTAATTGTGTTTACCTTGTGTTTCCTCTTCTCTCCTCAAGGTCTACACTTCTTTTAACTTCCATCTCATCTCTACTTATCTTTTATTTAATATGAAACCAGAAAATCTCAGATAACACTAGTAAACTTCTTTATATTAATTTAGCTCTTATTTGATCTTTCTTCATAGGTCATATTCTTAAATAGAAACCTACATTTCCCTTATTATTTCCTACTTAGTAAAAAAACTCATATACTATTATTTATACAATAGCATTATGTGACACTCTAAGATATCCAATTATTATTAAGTTACTAATTCCATTGAAAATGTTTGCACTTCTTTTAACTTCTCAGGACCACTATATACTGTATTTATTGATTCTTAAAATCCTCTACTTTATTGATGTAGTCACCCTGTGTTTTCACATATTTCTTTGTTTATTATCCCTTATCAAATATCCTTGTAGGGCTATTATCTTCCAGTAGTTTATCAAATGTCAGTGTGTTCCTTGCCTTCTGTTCTGTGGTAATATAGTCAACTCTTATCTTCTCTATCACTTATAACTTCATGGGTACAAATCTAAATCTCTGAGTTGATCCAAAAATACATATCCAGCATCTAATAAACTTTATCAGGGTTTTTAAAGACAAAGCAATGAAGACCCAGGGCTTCCCCTGTGGCTCAACTGGTAAAGAATCTGTCTGCGATGCAGGAGACCTGGGTTCAGTTCCTGGGGTGGGTAGATCCCATGGAGATGGGAAAATGTATTGACTCCAGCATTACGGCCTGGAGAATTCCATGTACTGAATAGTCCATGGGGGTCACAAAGAGTCAGAAATGACTGAGCGACTTTCACTTCATTCACTTCAGTGAAGACCTGAAAATAGGCAAACAGACGTCTTTCTTCCCTGTATGAACTGCATAGAAAGATTTTAAAATAGATAACCATGCAGAAAAGTTCGCACTTAAAACTGTTAAGTGCTACAAAGAAATACATGTTGACAAGGAGTTTCATGGTAGGGTAACTTGACCTAGTCAACTGTGTATGAAAAGACTTTCCAAATGAAATAAAATAATTTGAATCTAAAAGATCAGTGGGCTCAAACTTGTCAAAAAGATGAAAGATTTCCACACAGAATAGAGCAAGATGTCCAAGGACTCTATGACAGAATGAGCATGGTGCCATGTAGGAATTATCATGTTAATATAGTTAGAATGATGAGAACCAGGAGATGTGTTTATTGGTAGGGTGAAGGTGAAGGTGCAAATGGATAGGGTTAGGTACTAAAACATAAGGCTTATTAAGTTTCTGTTTATTCTTTAATAACAGAACAATATTAAATAAACTATTAATTATAACAGTTATAAGGATATATAAATTAATGGCTTTTGCCCCTGAGTAGAAAGTGAAGAGGAACTAAAAAGCCTCTTGATGAAAGTGAAAGAGGAGAGTGAAAAAGTTGGCTTAAAGCTCGACATTCAGAAAACTAAGATCATGGCATCTGGTCCCATCACTTCATAGGAAATAGATGGGGAAACAGTGTCAGACTTTAATTTTTTGGGCTTCAAAATCACTGCAGATGGTGATTGCAGCCATGAAATTAAAAGACGCTTACTCCTTGGAAGGAAAGTTATGACCAACCTAGATAGCATAGTAAAAAGTAGAGATATTACTTTGCCAACAAAGGTCCATCTAGTCAAGGCTATGGTTTTTCCAGTAGTCATGTATGGATGTGGGAGTTGGACTGTGAAGAAAGGTGAGAGCCAAAGAATTGATGCTTTTGAACTGTGGTGTTGGAGAAGACTCTTGAGAATCCCTTGGACTGCAGAGAGATCCAACCAGTCCATCCTAAAGGAGATCAGTCCTGGGTGTTCATTGGAAGGACTGATGCTGAGGCTGAAACTCCAATACCTTGGCCGCCTCATGCGAAGAGTTGACTCATTGGAAAAGACTATGATGCTGGGAGGGATTGGGGGCAGGAGGAAAAGGGGACAACAGAGGATGAGAAGGTTTGATGGCATCACTGACTCGATGGACGTGAGTCTGAGTGAACTCCGGGAGTTGATGATGGACAGGGAGGCCTGGCGTGCTGCAATTCATGGGGTAGCAAAGAGTTGGACACGACTGAGCGACTGAACTGAACTGAACTGAGACTTACGATTGACAGGGTGAAGTGAAGTGAAGTCACTCAGTCGTGTCTGATTCTTTGCCACCCCATGAACAGTAGCCTACCAGGCTCCACCATCCATGGGATTTTCCAGGCAACAGTACTGGAGTGGGCTGATATTTCTTTCTCCAGGGGATCTTCCCAACCCAAGGATTGAACCCCTGTATCCTGCATTGCAGAGAGAAGTTTTACCTTCTGAGCCACTAGGGTAAATAAGGACAATAATTAGCATCTAGAGGTTATCAGCATGGATCAGTATGGGGAATACAAATTTCTGTTGGAACAGAAAAAGGGATACAACTCTGTTGGATCCAACTCTGGATCCAATCTCTGTTCAGGGATCCAGAGAAATCTACATTATTTGAGACATATTGACAAGTTTCTTGAGAAGACTTGGTGATAAGTTAGATATGGGTCAGAAAACTTAAAAGTGTGTATTAAAAATGATTCAGCAGACATAATGATAAAAATTATGAAGAAGATGAAGGCTGGTAAATGGGCATCTTGTTAAATACCACTATCCTTAACAAAAACTGCTTAATTGGCAGTGTTAAAAATGATTAATTCAAGAATAATACTTAATATGCTGCTGTTTTAAGTTCATTAAGTATATTCATTGCAAGACATATTATCATTATTGATATAAGACTCATTACACAGAAGAGAAAATTATGGCATGAGTACTCTAAATATAAATTATGCAAGGTCAAATGGTTAGTAATTAGTCAGAAGCTAGATTCCAGCAATCCACCTATTGAAACTGTGATCATGTGTAATATTAATAAGCACAAGATAGTTTAGAGTAAAATATGATGAAATAGGAAGAAAGTAAACAGATGACAGATGAAGGTAATTCTTCAAGGGCGAAATGATCCACAAATTTTCATAAGTGTAAATATAAATATATATTGTACAGTGGCAAGAATGTGAATTTAATGTGTAGAAATAATTAAAACATACATAAAATAGCATGTATGTCAAAAGGGTGTTGTATGTGCTTGAAGTGTTCCAAAATCTTTGTATTTTCTGAGAAATGTAGAAATCAAAGGCAGCAAGTGATTTTTTGGTCAAATACTAAAATAATTGTAAAGAAAAACATAAATACAAAGTAAATGTGAGATTGGATAAAAGTCCACAAAAAAGCAGACTAAAGTGAAAAATAACAAGGAAATCAAATGGGGAAAAAACATATTTGATAGTTTTAATCTTAAACATACATAAAATGTAATTAGACTTTATCTCTGTAAAAAATATAATAAAAAGAAGCAAGAAAGTGATTCTGTTGCCACACAAAAATATTAGGTAAGTTACAAAAACCATAAATTTTAATTGCATATGAGAACTATGGGCAAAGCAGTAATGCAAGATTGCAGAGAAAGAAGTTCTTCCTCAATGTGATGACATCATTGACTAATTTCTTTTATTAAGGACAGACCGATATACGAGGGAAAAGGCAACAAATTTTACTAATTTTTTAAAAAAATAAATCAGTAAAACTTACAGTGTTCCTTGTTTCACAACACAATTATCCCCTTTCCCTGTACCAAATAGTGTCATGGATTGAGGTACAGATAGAGTATCAAGTCTCAGTTAATTCTGAATTCCAAGTTTCTTGTATACATACTTAAGTACTAGACCACCTCACCTGGCAAAAAGTGATCCACTGGAGGAGGGAATGGCAAACCACTCAGATATAATTGCTGTGAGAACCTCATGAGCTATGTAAAAGGCCAAAAAGATATGACACCAAAAGATGAGTTCCCCAGGTCTGAAGGTGTCCAGTATGCTACTGGGGAAGAGCAGACAAGAATTACCAATAGCCCCAGAATGAATGAAGTGGTTGGGCCAAAGCGGATATGACATTTAGTTGTTCATATGTCTGGTGATGAAAGTAAAATACAATGCTGCAAAGAACAGTAGTGTTATATAGGAACCTGGAATGTTAGGTCCATGAATCAAGGAAAATTGGACGTGGTCAAGCAAGGGATGGTAAGAATAAACATTGACATCCTAGGAATCAGTGAACTAAAATGGATAGACATGGGCAAATTTTAATTCAGATGTCCATTATATCTACTACTGTGGGCAAGAATCCCATAGAAGAAACAGAATAGCCTTCATAATCAACAAAAGAGTCTGAAATACAGTACTTGGGTGCAGCCTCAAAAATGACAGAATGGTCTCCATTCATTTTTAAGTCAAGCCATTCAGCATTGCATTAATTCAAGTCTATGTCCCTGACACCAATGCTGAAGCAGCTGAAGTTCATCAGTTCTATGAAGACCTAGGAGACCTCCTAGAACTAATGGGGATTGGAATGTGAAAGTAGAAAGTCAAGATATACCTGGAGTAACAGGCCAGTTTGGCCTTGGAAAGAGCAAAATGAAGGAGGGCAAAGACTAACAATTCTGCTAAGAGTATTTGTTAGCAAATGCTCTTTTTCAATAACACAAGAGATGACTTTACACATGGACATCACCAAAGGTCAATACTTAAACTGATTGCATTCCTTGTAGCCAAAGATGGAAAAGCTGTATACGAGCAGTAAAACAAGACCTGGAGCTGACTGTGACTCAGATCACCAGCTTCTCACTGCAAAAGTCAGGCTTAAACTAAATAAAACTGGGGAAAATATACTAGACCAGTTAGGTATGTCTTAAATCAAATCCCATATGAATTCACAGTGAGGTAATGAATAGATTCAAGGGACTAGATATAGATAACAGTGTGCCTGAAGAATTATGGACAGAGGTCCATTAATATTGTGCAGGAGGTGGTGAACAAAACCATCTCAAAGAAAAAGAAAAGCAAGGAGGTAAAGTGGTTATCTGATGAGGCTTTACGAATAGCAGAAGAACGAAGAGAAGTGAAAAGCAAGGGGGAGAGGGAAAAGTACCTCCATTTAAACACAGAGTTTCAAAGAATAGCTAGAAGAGATAAGAAGACCCTCTTCAATAAACAGTATTTAATAATAGAAAAAAAAAAAAGATAAAAGGGGGAAGACTAGAGATCTCTTCAGGAAAACTGGAAACATCAAGGGAACTTTCCACCTAAAAATGGGCACAATAAAGGAAAAAAGTATAGAGACCTAGTAGATGCTGAAGAGATCAAGAAGAGATGGAAAGAATACACAGAAAATGCTGTATAAAAAATATCTTAATGAACTGGATACCTGCTATGGTGTGGTTAGTCACCCAGAGCCAGACATTCTGGAGTGCAAAGGCAAGTGGTCCCTAAGTAGCACTGCTGTTAATAAAGCTAGTGGATGTGATGAAATTCTAGCAGAACTATTCAAATCCCTAAAGGAGGATGCCATCAGGGTTTTGCATTCATTATGTCAGCAAATTTGGAAGATCCAGCAGTGGCCACAGGACTGGAAAAGGTCAATCCTCATCCCAATTCCCAAGAAAGGTAGTACAGAAGAATATGCTAACCACTGGACAGTTGCACTCATCTCCCAGGCTAGTAAGATCATATTTAAAATCTTTCACTCCAGGCTTAAGCATTGTGTGAACCAAGAACTTCAAGATGTCCCAGCTGGGTTTAGACAAGAAGAAGAACTAGAAATCAAATTGACAACATTTCCTGGATTACAGAGAAAGCAACTAGAGATCAAACTGACAACATTCGCTAGATTATAGACAAAGCAAGGGAATTTCAGGAAAAAGAAAAAGTCTATCTCTGTTTCATCACCTACACTAAAGCCTTTGACTGTGTAGATCATGACAAACTGTGGCAACTTCTTAGATAGTGGCAAGTTCTTAAAGAGATGGAAATATCACACCATCTTACCTGTCTCCTGAGAAATCTGTATGCATGTCAAGAAGCAACAGTTACAACCCTGTAAGGAAAAACTGATTGGTTCAAGATTGAGAAAGGAGTAAGGCAGGGTTTTCTGCTGTCATGCTGTTTGTTTAGCCTATACGCTGAGAACATCATGAGAAATGCCAGGCTGGATGAGTTACAAGCTGGAATCAAGATAGGCGGGAGAAACATCAACAACTTCAGATATGCAGATAATACCACTCTAATGGTAGGAAGTGAAGAGGAACTAAAGAGTCTTTTGATGAGGGTAAAGGAGAATAGTGAAAGAGCTAGCTTAAGACTAAATATTAAAAACAAAAACTGAGATCATGGCATCTGGACCCATTACTGCATATCAAATGAAAGGGAAAAGGTGAAAGTAGTGATGGATTTCCTTTTCTTGGGCTCTAAATTCACTGTGTATGGTGACTGCAGCCATGAAATCACAAGATGATTGCTTCTTGGCAGGAAAACAATGACAAATCTAGACAGTGTGTTGTAAAGCAGAGACATTACTCTGCTGACAAAGGTCCGTATAATCAAGGTAAAGGTCTTCCCAGTGGTCACATATAGTTGTGAAAGCTGGACCATAAAGAAGGCAGAATGCCAAAGAATTGATGCCTTTGAACTGTGGTGCAAGAGAAGACTCCTGATAGTGCATTGGACAGCAAGGAGATCAAACCAGGCAATCTTAAGGGACATCAACCCTGAATATTAACTGGAAGGACTGGTGCTGAAGCTGAAACTCCAGTATTTTGGTCGTCTGATGCAAACAGCTGACTGATTAGAAAATCCTCAATGTTGGGAATGATTGAGGGCAGAAGGAGAAAGAGACTCAGAGGATGAGATGGCTGGATACCCTCACTCATGCAGTTAACATGAACTTGGAAAAACTTCAGGAGACGGTGAGAGATAGGGAGGCCTAGAGTGATGCAGTCTATGGGGTCACAAAGAGTCAGACACGACTGGGTGAGTGAACAATAACAACAACAACATATGATCATTACTATTTAATTTATAAAAACATGAAAAATTGTATGAAGTATTTATACTTTTCTTTTAAAATATATAGCACTGAAATAGTCTCAATTGCAAAATATTTTTGTGTGCAAGAATCATATTTATAAAAAGTTTTAAAAAATAATTTCTAAAAAAAAATAATTTCTGAATAACCATTATACACAGATCTTATAAATGATGTATATTTACATAATTTATAATTTGTTCTCTTTCTCTATTCTTACTCCCTCTAATTAATGTTGATGTGTGTATGCATATATATATATATATGTATAATATATATAGATTATAATGTAAATACTGTAGTGAATGTATTTTCAAGGAGACTGTTCACATTTTTTAAAATGTGTCACTAATTTTCTTTTTCCTATTAGATGACCCAAAATAAGTTATCACTTTTTTTTTGTTCTTAAAGATAATTGGAAAAAAATAAAAATAAATAAAAATAATTGGCCTACAAGACAAGATTTCTATAGATCTGTATACAGATGTGGGCTTCCATGGTGACTCAGTGTAAAGAATCCACCTGCCACTGTAGAAGACGTAGGTTAGATCCTTGTGTCAGGAAGATACCTTGGAGGAGGAAATGGCAACCCACTCTAGTATTCTTCTGTGGGAAATCCCATTGACAGAGGAGCCTGGCCAACTATATTCCATGGGGTTGTGAAAGAGTCAGACATGAGTCAGCAACTAAACATCAACAACATATAAAGAGGTATCAGTCATCAGGTTCTCTGTATGTGCACATATAAAAACATAAAGGTATTAATCTCTTGTTTATGGGTATTTGTGTCTCATCATAAGAATTTATTGCATAAGTAAATAATTTTTAGAAGGTAAAATTGAAAAATATGATAGAGAATAATGGAAAACCAAATATATAATAAATATACTTATTCCAAATTTGTATTAGTGATAGATTCTGCATCCATACCTATCAGAGACTACTTCAAAATCTTGTCTATACTTTTAACGTGAAAATACACACATGTACACACATTGAAAGTGTTACTGTGAATGAATGAATTGATCATTTGGTCACATATCATAAACAAACAAAGCTATGCTAGGCCCTCAGATAGTTTAAAATACCTAATTTAAAAAGATACTTTAGAAAATCATCTCAAAAAATTTAACTGCTAAATTATTTCTTATTTTTAATATCGTTTAAATCAAGACTGCCGGGAGAAATATCAATAACCTCAGATATGCAGATGACACCACCCTTATGGCAGAAAGTGAAGAGGAACTCAAAAGCCTCTTGATGAAAGTGAAAGAGGAGAGTGAAAAAGTTGGGTTAAAGCTCAACATTCAGAAAACGAAGATCATGGCATCCGGTCCCACCACTTCATGGGAAATAGATGAGGAAACAGTGGAAACAGTGTCAGACTTTATCTTTCTGGGCTCCAAGATCACTGCAGATGGTGACTGCAGCCATGAAATTAAAAGACGCTTACTCCTTGGAAAGAAAGTTATGACCAACCTAGATAGCATATTCAAAAGCAGAGACATTACTTTACCAACCTGTGGTCATGTATGGATGTGAGAGTTGGACTGTGAAGAAGGCTGAGTGCCGAAGAATTGATGCTTTTGAACTGTGGTGTTGGAGAAGACTCTTGAGAGTCCCTTGGACTGCAAGGAGTTCCAACCAGTCTATTCTGAAGGAGATCAGTCCTGGGATTTCTTTGGAAGGAATGATGCTAAAGCTGAAACTCCAGTACTTTGGCCACCTCGTGCGAAGAGTTGACTCATTGGAAAAGAGTCTGATGCTGGGATGGATTGGGTGCAGGAGGAGAAGGGGACGACAGAGGATGAGATGGCTGGATGGCATCACTGACTCGATGGATGTGAATCTCAGTGAACTGGGGGAGTTGGTGATGGACAGGGAGGCCTGGCATGCTGCGATTCATGGGGTCGCAAAGAGTAGGACATGACTGAGCGACTGATCTAATCTGATCTGATTTTAATGTGAATGTAATGAATGTATAATAAAGATACTCACAGTTTTGATATACTGTCTATAAAGCAATAAGTCACTTTCTAACTTGAGAGTTTTAGTATCACTTTAACACTATAATTATTCTATTATTCAAAGATACAGGGGATCCATTCTTATGAGTGCATCTTTGTAGCAAATTGTAATAAGCTGTAAAATAAAAGTAAGGTGGGAAATGTAGAAAAGGTGGATATTTTAATCAGCCAAACATATAAAGAATGGGAATATTAGACTGTTTTTTACATAGATTTTAATACATTATTTATAATCAGTGATTTACTAGTTTTGCTGTGCTACTGGTGATTTTACTGTCTGTTTCTCTAAATTACTAGAGTGACCAATAATGTTTCTACTATCAGCCTTTTATTTGTAAAATATTCATAAATGCCAATATCATCAAAGAGATGCTGAATTCACAAATATGAAAAGAGGCTAAGAATATTAAAAAACTTTTACAGTGATTATTATCATTGACATGTATTTATAGTCTTCTAATATATTTTAATCATTTATTTACTATGTATCACACTTTTATTTAAACAATTTAGATATACTTACAATTTTAATTGCATAGCATGCTATTCCGGGTCAATTATGAACCAGGTTGCATTCTTAAAGTTGCACATAAATTAACTTATTTAAATTCATGATATACAACTTGAAATAAGTATCTTTCATTAAAATACCATTAATTGAATTGTATATTAGAAAAATACATATTGCCTTTATCTTTTCATGATAGGTTGCAAATTAATGATAAAAAATAAAAAGACATTTACATATAATATTTATTAAACTTTTAGAAGAAAACAGAAAATAAATTTATGTCTGTAAGTTATGCACATATTTCTAAGGCATTATACCCAAAGTAATAAATATCGTTAGGATTTAAGTTAAGTGCCTTTAAAGATACTGATAGAAGAATGAAAAGACAAGAGAAAGATTGGGAGAAAATAGGCAAATTGTATATATGATGAAGGAATTTTATCAAGAATATATAAAGATATCTCAAAATTAAAGAACAAGAAAATGAGGGTTTCCTGGCTCAGTGACAAAGAATCTACCTGCTAATGCAAGAAACACAAGTTAAATCCCTGATCTAAGAAAATACCACATCCCCCAGAGCAACTAATCCCATGTGCCACAACTATTGAGTCTATGCTGTAGAGCCTAAGCTGCAACTACTGAAGCCTTCTTGTCCTAGAGCTCATGCTTCACAACAATAGAAACCATTGCAATGAGAAGCTGGCATATGACCACTAGAAAGTAGCCCCCAATGCCACAAATAGAGAAAAGCCCACGTAGCAATGGAGACTCAGCACAGCCAAAAATAAATAAATTAATTAAATTGAGAAATAAAATGAACAATGTAATAAATAATGGGTAAAGGATTAGAACAAAAACTTTACACAGAAGATATATATATATATATCAGTTCAATTCAGTTCAGTCACTCAGTCGTGTCCGACACTTTGCGACCTCATGAATCGCAGCACGCCAGGCCTCCCTGTCCATCACCAACTCCCGGAGTTCACTCAGACTCACATCCATCGAGTCAGTGATGCCATCCAGCCATCTCATCCTCTATTGTCCCCTTCTCCTCCTGCCCCCAATCCCTCCCAGCATCGGAGTCTTTTCCAATGAGTCAACTCTGCACATGAGGTGGCCACAGTACTGGAGTTTCAGCTTTAGCATCATTCCTTCCAAAGAAAACCCAGTACTGATCTCCTTTAGAATGGACTGGTTTGATCTCCTCACAGTCCATGAGACTCTCAAGAGTCTTCTCAAACACCACATTTCAAAAGCATCAATTCTTTGGCGCTCAGCTTTCTTCATAGTCCAACTCTCACATAGCCTTGACTAGACGGACCTTTGTTGGCAAAGTAATGACTTTGCTTTTGAATATGCTATCTAAGTTGGTCATAACTTTCCTTCCAAGAAGTAAACGTCTTTTAATTCCATGGCTGCAGTCACCATCTGCAGTGATTTTGGAGCCCCCAAAAATAAAGTCTGACACTGTTTCCACTGTTTCACCATCTATTTCCCATGAAGTTATGGGACCAGATGCCATGATCTTCGTTTTCTGAATGTTGAGCTTTAAGCCAACTTTTTCACTCTCCACTTTCACTTTCATCAAGAGGCTTTTGAGTTCCTCTTCACTTTCTGCCATAAGGGTGGTGTCATCTGCATATCTGAGGTTATTGATATTTCTTCCAGAAATCTTGATTCCAGCTTGTGCTTCTTCCAGTCCAGCTTTTCTCATGATGTACTCTGCATAGAAGTTAAATAAGCAGGGTGACAATATACAGCCTTGACGTACTCCTTTTCCTATTTGGAACCAGTCTGTTGTTCCATGTCCAGTTCTAACTGTTGCTTCCTCACCTGCATATAGGTTTCTCAAGAGGCAGGTCAGGTGGTCTGGTATTCCCATCTCTTTCAGAATTTTCCACAGTTTATTGTGATCCACACAGTCAAAGGCTTTGGCATAGTCAATAAAGCACAAATAGATGTTTTTCTGGAACTCTCTTGATTTTTCCATGATCCAGCAGATGTTGGCAATTTGATCTCTGGCTCCTCTGCCTTTTCTAAAACCAGCTTGAACCTGTAGAATTTCATGGTCACGTATTGCTGAAGCCTGGCTTGGAGAATTTTGAGCATTACTTTACTAGCATGTGAGAAGAGTGCAGTTGTGTGGTAGTTTGAGCATTCTTTAGCATTGCCTTTCTTTGGGATTGGAACTCCTCTTAGGCAGTATTAAATTTGGACTTTTGTAGCTTAAAATCTCAAAATCCAGAGCTTCTGAGTGACAGGTCAGGTGGAGATTCAGGAAAGAAGTGAACATCTGAAGCAAGATAACTAGAGAAGTGCTGAGTTATAAAATATGAAAATAAACTCATCCCAAATCCTTCATTGACTACTAAATTTTAACAGGCAATGACAGGAACCTCAGGTGGGCTGAGTGTGTAAATATCAACCTCCAGAAACTGAAAGAACTGAGGAGGTACATCAAATAATACACACTGCATCAAAGACAGAGTTTGCAGTATGACTCTAAGGAATATTAATCACCTAGTAGACATAAAATTAAACATAAATTAAAGGACATAACATAATAGAGTCATTACATTACTTTTGCATTTACTGCATTGTCTACTTGTGGTGTCCATGAAAACATATCTTTCAAGTCTACTGCTGTGAAGAAAATAGTTGACTGATAGTGCCTACTGCCATTCCTTGTTACTGCAGTACACAACTACTATTTTCTCTCTGAACTGTTCCTCAGATCAGTCAGTTAGTTCAGTCACTCATTCGTGTCTGACTCTTTGAGACCCCATGAATCGCAGCATGCCAGGCCTCCCTGTCCATCACGAACTCCCGGAGTTCACTCAGACTCACGTCCATCGAGTCTGTAATGCCAACCAGCCATCTCATCCTCTGTAGTCCGCTTCTCCTCCTGCTCCCAATGCCTCCCAGCATCAGAGTCTTTTCCAATGAGTCAACACTTCGCATGAGGTGGCAAAGTACTGGAGATTCAGCTTTAGTATCATTCCTTCCAAAGAAATCCCAGGGCTGATCTCTTTCAGAATGGACTGGTTGGATCTCCTTGCAGTCCAAGGGACCCTCAAGAGTCTTCTACAATACCACAGTTCAAAAGCATCAATTTTTCGGTGCTCAGCTTTCTTCACAGTCCAACTCTCACATCCATACATGACCACAGGAGAAACCATAGCCTTGACTAGAAGGAATTTTGTTGGCAAAGTAATTACTCTGCTTTTCAATATGCTATCTAGGTTGGTCATAAATTTTCTTCCAAGGAGTAAGCATCTTGTAATTTCATGGCTGCAGTCACCATCTGCAGTGATTTTGGAGCCCAGAAAAATAAAGTCTGATACTGTTTCCACTGTTTCCCCATCTATTTCCCAAGAAGTGATGGGACCGGATGCCATGATCTTTGTTTTCTGAATGTTGAGCTTTAAGCCAACTTTTTCACTCTCCTCTTTCACTTTCATTAAGAGGCTTTTTAGTTCCTCTTCACTTTCTGCCATAAGGGTGGTGTCATCTGCATATCTGAAGTTATTGATATTTCTTCCAGAAATCTTGATTCCAGCTTGTGCTTCTTCCAGTCCAGCATTTCTCATGATGTACTCTGCATAGAAATTAAATAAGCAGGGTGACAATATACAGCCTTGACGTACTACTTTTCCTATGTGGAATCAGTCTGTTGCTCCATGTCCAGTTCTAACTGTTGCTTTCTGACATGCATACAAATTTCTCAAGACGAAGGTCAGGTGGTCTGGTATTCCCATCTCTTTCAAAATTTTCCACAGTTTATTGTGATCCACACAGTCAATGACTTTGACATAGTCAATAAAGCAGAAATAGATGTTTTTCTGGAACTCTCTGGCTTTTTCTATGATCCAGTGGATGTTGGCAATTTGATCTCTGGTTCCTCTGCCTTTTCTAAAACCAGCTTGAACATCTGGAATTTCATGGTTCACGTATTGCTGAAGCCTGGCTTGGAGAATTTTGAGCATTACTTTACTAGCGTGTGAGATGAGTGCAATTGTGTGGTAGTTTGAGCATTCTTTGGCATTGCCTTTCTTTGGGATTGGAATGAAAACTGACCTTTTCCAGTCCTTTGACCACTGCTGAGTTTTCCAAATTTCCTGCAAATTGAGCGCAGCACTTACACAGCATCATCTTTCAGGATTTGAAATAGCTCAACTGGAAATCCATCACCTCCACTAGCTTTGTTTGTAGGGATTTTCTCAGGCCCATTTGACTTCACATTCCAGGATGTCTGGCTCTACGTCAGTTATCACACCATCGTGATTATCTGGGTCGTGAAAATCTTTTTTGTACAGTTCTTCTGTGTATTCTTGCCACCTCTTCTTAATATTTTCTGCTTGTGTTATGTCCATACAATTTCTTTCCTTTATCGAGCCCATCTTTACATGAAATGTTCCCTTGGTATCTCTAATTTTCTTGAAGAGATCTCTAGGCTTTCCCATTATGTTGTTTTCCTCTATTTCTTTGCATTGATTGCTGAGGAAGGCTTTCTTATCTCTTTTTGCTATTCTTTGGAATTCTGCATTCAGATGCTTATATCTTTCCTTTTCTCCTTCGCTTTTCACTTCTCTTCTTTTCACAGCTATTTGTAAGGCCTCCCCAGACAGCCATTTTGCTTTTTTTCATTTCTTTTCCATGGGGATGGTCTTGATCCCTGTCTCCTGTACAATGTCATGAAGCTCAGTCCATAGTTCATCAGGCACTCTATCTATCAGATCTAGTCCCTTAAATCTATTTCTCACTTCCACTGTATAATCATAAGGGATTTGATTTAGGTCAAACCTGAATGGTCTAGTGATTTTCCCTACTTTCTTCCATTTAAGTCTGAATTTGGCAATAAGGAGTTCATGATCTGAGCCACAGTCAGCTCCTGGTCTTGTTTTTGTTGACTGTATAGAGCTTCTCCATCTGTGGCTGCAAATAATATAATCAATCTGATTTTGGTGTTGACCATCTGGTGATGTTAATGTGTAGAGTCTTCTCTTGTGTTGTTGGAAGAGGGTGTTTGTTATGATCAGTGCATTTTCTTCGCAAAACTTTATTAGTCTTTTCCCTGTTTCATTCTATATTCCAAGGCCAAATTTGCCTGTTACTCCAGGTGTTTCTTGACTTCCTACTTTTGCATTCCAGTCCCCTGTAATGAAAAGGACATCTTTTTAGGGTGTTAGTTCTAAAAGGTCTTGTAGGTCATAGAACCATTCGACTTCAGCTTCTTCAGCGTTACTGGTTGGGGCATAGACTTGGATTACTGTGTTGTTGAATGGTTTTCCTTGGAAACGAACAGAGAACTGTTCCTAGCCAGTGTTTAAGCATGGTGGGGATCCTAATAGAGGCCCTACCTATGAAAGGTGGAAGTCTTCCATGGAGTATTTTTTCAGAAGGACCCCAATCAGCCTAGCCAAAAGAAACTGAGATCTGTACCTCAGTCTGAGACTCTTAACACACAATTTTCTTTTCTTCTTTGATTTTACTAATGTCAGACATATTTGTGTTCTGAATGTTCCAAATATTTACTTTCGTTTCCCTCCATTTTTCTTTTACATGAATTTCACAGGTAAATCTTGTGCAAAACTAACTCCATCTGGTTGTCTATTTTGTCAAAAGACCTAAAAATGTCATACCATGTTTGATCTGAGAAGTCAGATGGCATGGTGGGGTTGTGGGACTGGTTCACTCGCTGCCTTGAAAATGATACCATGGTGAATGGTATGTTGAACATAGCCCAGTTGTTGACTTCAGTAGAAAAGATACTGATAATGAGGAACACCCTTGAAGGGGTGATGATTTTAAAAAGATGGGGTTAAGGAAGCAGTTCTTAGAGTAACCAACAATATGGCTGGTTATTTCTAAGTTGAAACTGACACACTGCAGAGGGATAGTGAGGGCCATTTAGGAATACACAAAAACTAATTATAAGAGTCAGAGGGTATATTTGATAGCCTACAAAAAGCCATGGGTGGAAAAGTTCATTCTAATTATAGTGGGAGACACCAACATGCCTTAAAGAGCCACAGGTCATGAATATTTGATTTTGCTAGAGAATGAATATAAATAATTATGAATAATAATCAAATCTACCACCCTGTTATACTTTGGATAATATTTACACTAAAAATGAATAATCACAGAAAAAAGAGTGTCTGGTTAAAGCATGAATTTATTCCAAAGGAGTAACAATAAAACTGATAATGTTTTTGACAATAATGTAATGTAATTAGCCTCCAATTAAAATAAATTTATATTAAAAAAATGGGATGAAGAGGTATTACTATCATATCTTCAAATGTGAAAACAGCATCAGTAACAATTACCAACATGAAATGCTATTTTAAATGAAATTATCCTCCAAAATATAGGCTAAATATCCAAATTTTTACAACAAACTAGAAATACCTGACCATTGGAGATTCTTGTACTAAAAGGGTTATTAAAAAGAGTATTTATAGCACATTCCTTAGAGGGAAAATGATCATAGATGAAAGAACAGAAGTACAGGAAGGCCTGAAAAGAAAATTTAAGGGAAATATGTTGGTAATTGTATTGCTTTATGTTTAGTAGTTTATCATATTTTTTTTTCCTACAAGTTTCCCAAGTTCATCACAGGTATTTATTGACACATAATTGACCATGGCTTTTCCAGAGTCTTTTATTTTCCAAATGTAAATTGTCACTTCTCTCAGTTCAGTTGCTCAGTTTTGTCCAACCCTGCGACCCCATGGACCGCATCATGCCAATCTTCCCTGTCCATCACTAACTCCTGGAGCTTCCTCAATCTCATGTCCATAGAATTGGTGATGCCATCTAACCATCTCATCCTCTGTCATCTCCTTCTCCTCCTGATGTCAGTCTTTACTAGCATCAGGGTATTTTCATGTAAATTATAGAATAATGGAATACAGTTAATTTTCTATGGTGCATTCGTGATTCTGTCATTTTAGCCAGACAATTTTGTTTTGAGAAAATTAAAGTCTTTTAGTGCTTTTAAAGGAGGTCTTGCGTTTTATCTGTCAGTCCTTAATATTTCCTGAATTTTCACTTTCTGCAGTTTCATAATGAAATACTACTGGGGATTTCTATAATTTATTTCCCCAAATTCTTTGGGATTGTAGAATTTTCTGATTGATAGTTTTAGTTCTTTTGAAAAAAAAAATCTCATTAACTTTTCAAATACTACTGTTCTATTCTCTTGCTTCCTACTGTAGGGATCTCAGATTAAACAAATATTAGATATTCCTACTTCATCTTTTTTCACTTTTTCCTATTTGATGTATTTTCTCTTTTTTATTACTTCAGATAAGATTCTGGAAAATAATTACTTCAAATTTTTTTCTTTCTGATTTTGCCTAGGCTGTTTTCAAAGTGAGGAGTTGATTACAGTATTTGATTTTTGTTACTGCATTTGTTTAGTACATGAAATTTTCTGGTTCTTTTCCAAATGTAATATGTGATTTTAATCTCTTTTTTTCCAGAGATATTTTCAACTTAATTAAAGAAAACATATATATATATATATATATATATATATATAATATATTATATAATCTATACATTATATATGCATTATATATATACATTACATACAATGTATACATTATATGTGTGTATATATGTATATAATGGATTAGTACTTGATCATTCCAAAATATCACATCCTTCTGAACTGATTTCTATTGTATACTGTTTATATGTTTCTCAGACGTGGAATTTAAAATCCTCTGTGCCTGTTTTTCATTGAGTGCATACTAGATATTTAATTCAAAACTTCATTTGTATGAACAGTTTTAGACATAAGATGATATTAACCTACTGTAAATATAGTCAATTTACTTCTGTGCCAGACGTCCCCATGACAAGGGGACATTAGAGACAAAGACAATCTTAGTTCACATTTTAGGCTTGAGGTAGTCTATATTGCCCAGGTGGCATCAAACCAGGTGAAGTGTCCTCAAGAGTAGTTTTATTTGTGTTTAATTTTCACTCTGAAGGTGTAGCAATATAAGATCCTAGATTAAATTGGGAGGACATTAGACTCTCCTCTTTAGGTTAGCAGGTACTGCACCCTGCTTCTTATTACTACACAATCTGATGTTCTGTTTTCTAGATGGATATTTTTTCAGAATTGAAAAATAGAGTCAGTACCGAAATCCTTTCATACTAGATGTATGTCTGTGGGTTTTCTATGCCTAGAATTTAGCCATAAAACTTGTTACTATGCTGTTAACATTTCATGTTTATATTAGAATTAATATTTTATTTAGTTTTATTCATATTTTTGGTGTCCTTACCAGAGAAGTTGGTCTTAAGCACTAGCCCATTCTTACTAGAACTGGAAGTTTAATGATATTTTGATGCTTTTATGAAGTATATCATTAAAATTACACATATTAAATAGTTAATAAATTAATATAAAGTCCTTTTTTAGTCATATCAGTCATATCATCTTTTTATAGGATATATGATAAAGAAAAGCATTGTTTTCATGCCCATCATTGATTTGAGCCACATATTAGTTTTAACCATTGACTGCTTAGCCCTACATTAAGACGTTGCTGTTGTGAAGTCTCTAGTCCTGTCCAACTCTTTGCAACTCCATGGAGTGCAGCACACCAGGCTTCCCTAGCCTTCATTGTCTCCCTGAATTTGCTCAAAATGATGTCCATTGTGTTGGTGATGACATTAAATCATCTCATTCTCTGTTGACTACACAGATCTTTAAGACTTAGGCAAATACTAAAAAAGAGTATTGAGAGACATTTCTCACATATACCATCTTTATGCAACACACATTATCAAAACACAGTTGGAAAATAAAGAAATTTCTTGGTGATATATGTACTAAGCTATTATGATTCTAATGTATATAAATATCCTTGTCTATATGAACTATTCCTAATACAGGGTATGATGTTATTCACTCTGTCATAGGTGTTTATTTACATGCTAAGAAAATTCCGAGGGGAAAAACAAGAGGTAAACCCTCCTACGCAGTAAAGCCAGAGCCTTTATCACTGTCCTCAATGACAGAGTAGAATCAAAATCTCTAAAAGCAAGCTGTTTGAATACACTGTTGAGAGTAACATTTGTTTTTGTGTTCTGAGCAACTTAGATCAGAGAAAATGGCATCTTTTCTCTTTCAACTTACCATCTTCCATTTTGTGCTTCCTAAATTATTCATGAATGAAATACCTTTAAGCATTATTAATATATAACTACATCAAGAGGTTGTGTAAGAAAAAATATGTAACAAAAGAATCAAAGTTTTGGTAGCTGATATGATGCCTATCTGTCTAGTATTTTTTATTATTAATCATTGCCAACTTCAATATGATAGATGCTCAGGGACAGATGGTTTCTCATTGATATTGAAGATCATTATATTTTAACAAAAATTCCCTAAGATATGTGCAAAGAGCAAGAGATTTCTATTGATTTATTTGTTTTGGGTATTATTATTAAAAAAAAATACTTGGGAGAATTAGACAGGGTTTTTTTTTTAGTTCTATATTTTCACTCATGTGTTAATTACCTTGCATGATACAAAGCTGTCATCTGGGATGAGTATGGATCATATTTCAGTGGAGAAAACATTGTCCATTAGATAATTTTTTTATCTTCCTACGTACTTCATTTACACTTTTACTCAGAATCATGCATGCAGGGAGATATAAATAATCTGCCAAATTTTCATGGCAATGCAACATTTCAGTTTAAAGCTTATCAAGTTAAATATTTTAGAGGCATGGAACATATTATCTTTTTAGAAGTCCAGTATTTGATTAGAAAATTACAAAGGTAAATAGTAAATAATGATTACCTTTAGGGAATTTAGTTCTTAGTTGTACTAATACTATGAAGGTTTGAGCAATTTCAGAAGCAATTTTAACGCTTTATTTTCACCATAAAATTTGAGAATTGAAATGGGTTTTACATATCTTCTAGTCAAACTCTTTTCACTTGCAGGTATGTAAAGTGAACACCAAAGAAATCAGTTATATTATCACCATTATAATAGGTATTTATAATAGAATCCTATTTTTCTGATTTTCCATTATGTCGTGTTGACAATTCTTATATCCTTCATCGTCAGTGAGCATTTTTATTTAGTCAGCCAGTACTTAAGTTAGCATAATAACTAAGAAAATTTCCCTTCTATATTTGGAATAAAAGCAGATCATAGAAAATGAAGATAACCATGATCAACTTATTATATCACCAAAATCAGATGCTACAAACTGATTTTCTTCCACAAATGAGTATTATTTGTCCTTAATAGTGTTGAAAGTAAAATTAAATTGTTGAAAGAAAATTTTAAAAATTTAAAGAGCTTAAGTAAAACAACAAATTTGCTAATTTTCATGAGATTTTACATACACAGTTGTAAGTGTAAAGCGACACTTATGATGTAAGCATTCCACTTATTATAACCCTCACCTCTTTATATCTTCTTGCAACCATCTTTCTTTTCTTATATATCTTAGTCTGCCCGTTCTCTGGAAGAGTTTCAGTTTGTTACACCTAGAATTTCTAAAAACATAAGGAAATTTGAAATCTAAATAGAGGAATACAATATGTACTGTGTGTCTATTTTGAGTCTAACATCATCCTGAGGTACTTTAATAGCTATTCTGGCATACACTTTACTCAGACATTCTGGGCAGGTTTGACATTTTCATATTTAATACCTACAACATTTTATTTCATTTTCCTATTTTCTCACTGGAAAATAATATAAAAATTGAATACACTCTGAATATTTACAACTCACCTAAAATATTTCCATTTTGTCCCAGGTTTCTCCTTGAGATTGCCAATATATACACTATTATTCAATACATGGAAATATATGTCACATTATAATTTAGTTAAATGTTTTACCAACTATTAATATATTCAGCCTATGTACTTATTTGTATAAACAAATATTCACTTATATTTCTTTGAAATTTTATATTTGATATACTTTTTCTCCATTGATTATTGGTATAAATGTATTTTAAGATAGAATAAAAAATCCTGATGCATATCTTTACCGACCCCATCATGGGTCAAAGCCTTGTCGTGACAAAGGGGCTTGTGTAACTTATTGAAGCTGTGAGCCATTACCTGCAGGGCCACCAAGACAGAGTGGTCATAATGAAGAGTTCTGACAAAATGTGGTCCACAGGAGGAAGGAATGGCTAAGCACTTCAGTATTCTTTCCATTAGAAAAACATGAACAGCATGAAAAGGCAAAAAGATAGGACAACAGAAAATGAGCCCCTCAGGTTGGAAATTATCTAATATGCTATCAGGGAATGAAGGAGGACAATAATGAATACCTCCAGAAAGAAGCAGCTAGTCATTCTTGGTCAGTTGTGGAGGTGTCTAGTGGTAAAATTAAAGTCCGATGCTGTAAAGAACAATATTGCATAGGAACCTAGAATGTTAGGTCCATGAATCAAGGTAAATTGGTTGTGGTGAAGAGTGAACATTGGAATATAGCATCTTAGGAATCAGTGAACTAAATGGACAGGAATGGGCTAATTTAGTTTAGATGACCATCATACGTACTATTGTGTACAAGAATCCCTGAGAAGAAATGAAGTAGCCCTCATAGTCAACAAAAGAGTCCAAAATGCAGTACCTGAGTACAACTTCAGAAGGCAGAATGATCTCGGTTCCTTTCCAAGGCAAACCATTCAACATCACAGTAATCCAAGTCTATGCCCCAGCCAATAATGCTAAAGAAGATGATGTTGACCGGTTCTCTGAAGACCTACAAGACCTTCTAGAATTAACTCCAAAAAGATGTCCTTTCATTATAGGGGATTGGAATGAAAAAGTAGGAAGTCAAAAGATACCTAGAGAAACAGGCTAGTTTGGCCTTGGAGTACCAAGTCTATCCTTTTTAACTGCCACATGGTTATTCATTATTTATTTGTGTGTCTTTCACCACATGCGATATGTAATCCCAAATAGTCTGGAGCTTAGTGACTTATTCAGGTACAGGAACAAATGTAGGCTACCCTATTATAACATTCTTCTTAAAAGAATGAATACCTTAGCCATTGCTCTTCCTTGCTGGCTATAAATGCAGAACTAAAATATTTACTTACCTTTAGCTGGCATGTCTGCATATCTCTAGAAAGAAAGTGATTTGTTTAGTTATTTGTCATGGAATATAAGGAGTTCATTTTCATCAGAATACTCATAATCTGACTTTTAAGTCAGGTATTCATACAACAAATGGTGACAAATGTAACAGTACATATAGTAAGCCTCAGTGACCAAATTATAATAAATTTCACCAATACAATATTGTAAAGTAAAAAAATAAATAAATTAAAAAAAAACTATAAATACTTGGCAATATACTTTTATAATGTATTTCAATGTTATTTATTTTGTCTCATAAAAATAGATGTTTGTTGTGACATATATACATTACATCAATTAAGAGCTCTCTTTATAAAATACTACTGCTACACCTGTGCTTCAGTTACATCTGCTTTTTGATGAGTTTTTCTTATATAATTTTACCATTTTCAAATGTCTTCATTAGCTATATATTTATGTCTCTTAAAAAATAAAACAGAATATATATGTAGGATTTAAAAATTTTAGCTTGTATTTCACCATTTTCTATAAATGTAGGTCATCATAAGAGTGGATATATAAACATTATATTTTTATCCATTACTGTTTTTTTACTTTGTATTTTGGCCTAATATTCATTTTTTACCATTTTGTACATCAATTTTATTTTATTTCTATATTTTTTTTCTCTTTAAGAATTTAATGGTTTTGCAATCAGTTTATGATATTCCATAGATTATGATGAAAGAAAATAAAATTATATTAATAACCTATTTTAGGTCTAACATTACATATTATAATGTAAACATATAATATATATAATATATTGTAATATATAATGTAAATATTTAATTTATGAATTTATATATATAATGTAAACAAATATATAATGTAAATATTTAAATCTACCTGCACTGTTTGCCCCGATTTGCCCTATTTTTGTTGATATAGGATATGAGATATGTCTTAGCTGAGCCTGCATTAACAAAACACCATAGACTGGGTGGTTTAAACAACAGAAATTTATTTCCCACAATTACAGAGCTTGAGAAATTCAAGATGAGTGTGCCACCATTGTTGGGTTCCTGGTGAGGACTCTCTTATTGATTTACAGATGGGAGCCTTCTTGTTGCATCCCCATATGCAAGAGAGATAGCATTGTTTTCTTCCTCTCTTGATAAAGGCACTAATCCAAGCTGCTGCTGCTGCCAAGTTGCTTCAGTCCTGTCCAACTCTGTGCAATCCCGTAGATGGCAGCCCACCAGGTTCCCCTGTCCCTGGGATTCTCCAGGCAAGAACACTAGAGTTGGTTGCCATTTCCTTCTCCAACGCATGAAAGTGAAAAGTGAAAGCGAAGTCTTTCAGTCTTGTCCAACTCTTTGCGACCCCATGGACTGCAGCCTACCAGGCTCCTCCATCCATGAGATTTTCCAGGCAAGAGTACTGGAATGGGGTGCCATTGCCTTCTCCATAATCCAGGCTGGGGGCTTGTAAATATTATGCACTGTCCATTTAGACAAATATAAAGAGACTGTTTCATTACCACGTTCTTATATTGATATTGTGGTTTCAAAACAATGCTGTGGATATTTTCTTTCATAAAAGCCTTTTTCAAATCTGATTTTTAATTACCTTATGATAAGACATTATTTTATGTATAATAATTGTATCATAATCATATTAATTATTTTGGAGAATCAAAGAAAAACATCGGTAATCATTGACAGCATTCTACAGTTTTATGTTATTAAAGCATCAATCTTGCTTTAAAGCAAATATCTGAAGTAATTTGGCATTGGGCCTAACATACATGGGGATTAATATCAAATTCAGGTTTATAACAGAGAAATAAGAAATTACTTAAAAATTTTCATGGTATTGAGGTAATTTATGCAATTGCAAATAATTTGACAAAGTTTTATAAGTTTATATGTGAATATTGGTAGATGAAAATTTCTCACTCTTGTATGGTAGAAAAACATTTCACCTAGTTTGAAATAACTAAATGAAGATTTCAGTCACTATAGAAAGAAATCATGCTATCATCTATAAACTTAGTGGAAAAAACTAACTACTTTTTTAAAATTAATTAATGTATTTTTTGGAGGCTAATTATTGTAGTGGCTTTTGCCATGCATTGACATGAATCGGCCATGGGTGTACACGTGTCTTCCATCCTGAGCCCCTCTCCCACCTCTCTCCCCATGCCATCCCTCTGGGTTGTCACAGTGAACAGGATTTGAGTGCCCTGTTTATTGCATTGAACTTGGACTGGTGATCTATTTCACTTATGGTAATAAACATATTTCAATGCTATTCTTTCAAATCATTCCACCCTTGCCTTCTCCCACAGAGCCCAAAAGTCTGTTCTTTATCTGTGTCTCTTTCACTGTCTTGCATATAGGGTCATCATTACCATCATTCTAAATTCCATATATATGCATTAATACACTGTACTGGGGTTTTTCTTTTTGACTTACTTCACTCTGTATAATAGGCTCCAGTTTCATGCACCTCATTAGAACTGATTCAAATGTGTTACTTTTAATAGTTGAGTAATATTCCATTGTGTATATGCACCACAGCTTTCTTATCCATTCATCTGCCAATGGACATCTAGGTTGCTTCCGTGTCCTAGCTATTGTAAACAGTGATGCGATGAACTCTGATACTGAGGAAAAAAGAATATTAACCAGTTGGACATTGCTTTAATATCTTCACTAAATTCATAATAGCCAAATATTAGGCAAATGGCAGCATCCTTATGGTGAAGTGAAGAGGAAATAAAAAACCTCTTGACAAAAGTGAAAGAGGAGAGTGAAAAAGTTGGCTTAAAGCTCAACATTCAGAAAACGAAGATCATAACATCTGGTCCCATCACTTCATGGCAAATAGATGGGGAAACAGTGGAAACAGTGTCAGACTTTATTTTGGGGGGCTCCAAAATCACTGCAGATGGTGATTGCAGCCATGAAATTAAAAGACGCTTATTCCTTGGAAGAAAAGTTATGACCAATCTAGATAGCATATTGAAAAGCAGAGACATTACTTTGCCAACAAAGGTACATCTAGTCAAGGCTATGGTTTTTCCAGTGATCATGTATGGATGTGAGAGTTGGACTGTGAAGAAAGCTGAGCACCGAAAAATTGATGCTTTTGAACTATGGCGTTGGAGAAGACTCTTGAGAGTCCCTTGGACTGCAAGGAGATCCAACCAGTCCATTCTGAAGGAGATCAGTCCTGGGATTTCTTTGGAGGGAATGATGCTGAAGCTGAAACTCCAGTACTTTGGCCACCTCACGTGAAGAGTTAACTCATTGGAAAAGACCCTGATGCCGGGAGGGATTGGGGGCAGGAGGAAAAGGAGACGACAGAGGATTAGATGGCTGGATGGCATCACTTACTCGATGGACATGAGTCTGAGTGAACTCCGGGAGTTGGTGATGGACAGGGAGGCCTGGCGTGCTGCAGTTCACGGGGTCGCAAAGAGTCGGACACGACTGAGCAACTGAACTGAAATGAACTGAAGCAGAAAATGCATCTACTAAGATACCAAAGTGGAAAATATACTTAATCCATTTATTTTTCTGTGTTTTGTAAATTAATATATAAGCATTTAAATGGAAATGCTAAAGTATGAAAATTAATAGGTTCTCTTAACCTGCCATTAATTCTTCAGAAATTATATATATATTCTTACATAAGACATATGAACAAAATGAAATTTAAACTAAAATACAAAAAAACCCTATTTTTGCATTATATAAAAGTCTATCTATATCTTCTTTTTTCACTAATCAGTAATATGCTTATTTTGAATACAGTGTTATGCATGGAGTAATATTTTCTGGATAAATCAGACATTTTAAATTTTAAATCAAAAAGTGTTTATCATAAACTTTCAGGTAATTGCACAATCAAACCTGGATTTCAGTTACAAATCGAATTTCTTATTTCTTAATATTTATTTATCCATCTATCATTTCCCTCCATCTCTCCTTCCCTTACACTTTCCCTTTTTCCTTGCCTATTTAATTAAGGGCCAAGCATTCTGAGAATATTGGTTTCCTCACTACTAATTACTGAGATGAGCATTTCAGAAACAGTGACAAACTAATAACAGAATTCATCAACAATTTTCGTTTGATAATGCTACTTAACAGAACAGGATATTTGTTCTCCAGATGTTGTCTAAAAGTCAAAATAAACATCTAAATTAGAACTTTGTAACATCTGCTTCCTCTTGGGGGCTTTCTGTATGGACATTGACAGATGTTGAGATATGCAAAGAATGGTTGTAACAAATGAGACAACTAATAGTGTGGTCTTAAAAAATGCAGCTGGTCTGAGTTTATTGAAATGAGCTCCAGACTGAGACTGAGATGACATGCACCTGTTCCTTCAAATTATTGTTCTGGAAAAAGATAATGATTTTATAATTATTATTTTCCATCATGTGAAATGTGGAAAAAATGAGCACACCACAGGATATTGTAGTATTGTAGTAGCTTTTTCCTGAAGGAGTTTGTGCAAAATCATGGTGAATTTTGTTGTCTGGTGAATGTATAGTCCAAGAATAAAAGTGGCAGAAATGTATTAGGCTTATCTACTTATATATGCAGATGACTGTTTACAAAAGATAGAAGCAGTTCTGTGAACTAAGGATCCATAATTACATACCAGAAAACAAGGACAGAGTCCTATGCAATTTTAATATCTTAGGATTTGAAGACCTGTTAAGTATCCTCTACATAGACAATCAAATATATTGGAGAATTAGAGAACACAGTTGTCATGGTGAATTCATGAAGCCATGATTGAAGTAAATTTAGATTTTTATTTTAAATAAGGAAATACATGTGTAAATTTTATAGTTTATACTTTAAAAACATAGCCTATCATGTGTTCTTTGGGTTTAAATGTATCTCTGAGTTCTTTGATACTCCACTGATGGGAAAATAGAGTAGATGTGGCCATCCTCTGAACCTTGACATGCTTTGGATTATACTTCAGTGATTAGAATGTGGTGAAAGTGGTGCTGCTTGATTTCTGAGAGTAAGGTAGGAAAGAACATGTAGTTTCTGCCAGTTTCTGTCTCAGCTGCAATATAAGAAGGTCATTTACATTGAGGCTGCCAGACTAAGAAGTCCATAAAGAATAAGTTGCCCTAGAAGATTCAGCTATTCCCAACTGTTTGTCTTCCTAATCCAGGTACCAAGCATGTTAGTGCAGAATTTTCTCGATGATTCCAGTCATTGAATGAGACTAGATGACAGATTAGTCATGACTAATGACTGAATACTTTAGCCGAGTAATTTCTTAGAGTTATAATAGATGGTAAAAATAAGGGAATGTTGCTTTATGTGCCTAAATAAGGAGTAGTTTGTTAGACACCAATAAATATACAGAATGTGAATTGTATTAAAGTCTGTTCAGTACCACATTTATGATGTTTAAGTAAAGAAAACCATAACCTATCTTGTACTTTGTAAAATATTCTTTTCTTGAAAAGTTGCAATTTGTTTTATTTAAATGTAAAATGCAAAGTCAAATGCATGTAAGGCTCTGGATTTACTCACAAAATCTTCTGTGTTCACTGTTGTGAAGTAAGATATCTTGAATCTTTTTAGTAATATGTATCATAAGACTATTTGTCTGATTTTTCTAAGCCTCAGTCTGAGCTATGTGTATTGAATGCGCATTAACCCGTATTATTGTTAATCATTGTTTTGGTACCTATATTATGGTGTTCTCACAGATAGAAAAGTAATATTAATAACTGATATTGTTGCAAGAATGCAGATACATTTGATTTACCTTATTTTTTTTACTTGTGACTTATCCAGTTACTTTCTGTGTTGATCTATTGTTTAAGATCACAGTTTTTAAGGAAGATTGATTATTTTGGTTAAGAAATGTGCAGATAGTCATATTGTGAGTGGACTGAAAAGGTCAGTCTTGGGTAGGTATATAGTTAGTTGATATGCAGATGACACCACCCTTATGGGAGAAAGTGAAGAAGAACTAAAGAACCTCTTGATGAAAATGAAAGAGGAGAGTGAAAAAAGTTGGCTTAAAGCTCAACATTCAGAAAACTAAGATCACGGCATCTGGTCCCATCACTTCATGGCAAATAGATGGGGAAACAGTGGAAACAGTGAGAGACTTTATTTTGGGGGGCTCCAAAATCACTGCAGATGGTGACTGCAGCCATGAAATTAAGACACTTACTCCTTGGAAGGAAAGTTATGAACAGCCTAGACAGCATATTAAAAAGCAGAGACATTATTTTGCCAACAAAGGTCTGTTTAGTCAAGACTATGGTTCTTCCAGTGGTCATGTATGGATGTGAGAGTTGGACTATAAAGAAAGTTGAGTGCCAAAGAAGTGATGCTTTTGAACTGTGGTGTTGGAGAAGACTCTTGAGAGTCCCTTGGACTGCAAGGAGATCCATCCAGTCCATTCTAAAGGAAATCAATCCTGACTATTCATTGGAAGGCCTGAGGGTGAGGCTGAAGCTCCAATACTTTGGCCACCTGATGCAAAGAACTGATTCATTTGAAAAGACCCTGATGCTGGGAAAGATTGAAAGTTGGAGAAGGGGATGACAGAGGATGAGATGGTCAGATGGCATCTCTGACTCGATGGACATGACTTTGAGTAAACTCTTGGAGTTGGTGATGGACACGGAGGCCTGGCATGCTGCAGTCCATGGGGTCGCAAAGAGTCAGAGATGACTGAGAGACTGAACTGAACTGAAGTAGGGACCAGAGGTGCTCCAAAGAAACCTACAATGCACAAGACATTTATCCAGCTCAAAATGTCAAACTGCTGTTCTTGAACAGTCTCGATCTATAGTAACACAAAAGCAAAGCAGTGATATTGTAGGGATAAGAGAAAAGGTCTATAAAGAGAAAATGTGAGGGAAAGTTAATATGTTAATTGTCTTGATTGTGGTGCTGATTATATGGTTCTATTCCTATGTCAGAACTTATCAAATTGTATAGTTTAAATGTGGCAGTTATGTCTTAATGTTAAAAGAAATGTTTTATAAAAAAGTAGGTAACTGAGAAACTGAGTCTTGAAAAGATATCAAATAATGAAAGAGAAGTTAGAAAGTAGAAAAATAAGATCAAAGTAAAATTGAACAAACCCAAATGATTAAAATCATACACTTAAACCCAGTCATATTGATAATTATATTAAATATGAAAAAGCAGAGACACCATAATTAATGAGAAAACAAGGCACAGGTACAAAGATGTACTTTCTTTATTAATTTTTAGGTAAATTGACAGCACAAGGACAGAAAAGTACATGCCATAAAAACAGAAGGCCATACATAAAAATTAAATATGAACACAAAGGTGGAAACTAAAATTATAGTTTCCACAGGAAAAGATAACAAGATATAGTTGCAACTGGGGTGTAGACATAAGTTCTAAAACCAAGAACAGAATACAATGACTATAAAATTTACAAATACATATATATAAATATATTAGATTTCATGATAATTAAATAACTTTTTTATGAAAATAAAAGAAAAGAAAATCCCACTTATTAGAAAACTAATAAGGCCACCACAGAGTGGGAAAACAAATTGCAAAATATATATCTGACAAAGAACTTATATCCTGAATATATAAAACATGCCAAAAGCTTCACACAAAGACAATAAACAACCCTTAAAAAATGTGGGAAGACATTGGAAACAACCGAAGGATGGTGTTAAAATCTCAATAGGTACATAAAAAATAATGATGCTGAACATCATTATCCATTAAAATATGGAAATGAAAATCAGATACAGTGTACATCCACTTAAAGATGAGAAAAGAATTGAAACTCTTCTATAATGTATTATTGTGGAAGAAGAAAATAGTGCAGTCATTATAGGAACAGTCTGGTAGTTTCTCATAAAATTTAAATATATCTACCTGATAATCCAATGTTCCACAGTTTACATATTTAATCAAGAAAAAAATCAAAGCATGTGTTGACAAATGTCAACAGTGATGCTTACAACAGCTCATTTATAATAGATAAAACCTGAGAATGTCTCAGGTTGCCACTGAACTTTTCTTATTAAAAATGGCATATCCATCAATGGAATAATACTCAGAAATAAAGAGGGCATATGACAACATGGGTGAATTTTATAAATACTCTGCTGAATAAAAGAGCCTTACACAAAAGAGTGAGAGTTCTATAATTTTAGTTGTAAATAGGTATGTAAAAGGAAAAAATAATCTGGCAGATTACTCATGACAACTGTAATCAAGGATGCGTTGTGATATGGGCAGACTAATGTCCCTTCAAAGATGTCCACTTCGTAATCCCAGAAGTGAGAACATGTTACCTTATATGGTGACAGACAATATGCAGTTGGGTTTAAATTAAGGGCATTAAGATGGAGATAGGTGGTGCAGTGGTAAAGAATACACCTGCCAGTGCAGAGAAGGCACAAGAAATGCAGTTTTATCCTTGGGTAGGGAAGATCCCCTGGAGTAGGAAATGGCAATCCACTCGAGTTTCTTTGTGTGGAAAATTCCATGGACAGAGGAGCCTGGTGGGTTACAGTCCATGGGGTCACACACACACATACACAGGTACATTATCATAGATTATTAGAATGGGCTCAATATAATGAATGAGTCCTTAAAAGAAAAAGAAATATGGTAATCAGAGAGACGTGATATGAGAAAAAAAAATATCCTTTGGCTATCTTTGAAAGTGGAGTCAAGGAGTGACAGTTTCTAGAAGATGGAAAAAACAATGTGTACTTCATCCCCTACAACTTTCAGAGAGAAATGGAACCATGATGAAATCTGGATTATATATATGCCAGTAACGTTAATGTGGAATTTATAATCTGAGATGGTGCTGTGAAAGTGCTGCACTCAGTATACCAGCAAATTTGGAAAACTCATCAGTGGCCATAGGACTGGAAAAGGTCAGTTTTCATTCCAATCTTGAAGAAAGGCAATGCCAAAGAATCTTCAAACTACTGCACAATTGCACTCATCTCACCACGCAAGCAAAGTAATACTCAAAATTCTCTAAGCCAGGATTCAACAGTACGTGAAGTGTGAACATCCAGATGTTCAAGCTGGATTTATAAAATGCATAGGAACCAGAGTTCAAATTGCCAACATCCGCTGGATCATCACAAAAGCTAGAGAGTTTCAGAAAAACATATTTTGCTTTATGCCAAAGCCTTAGACTGTGTGCATCACAACAAACTGTGGAAAATTCTTCAAGAGATGGGAAGACTAGACCACCTGACCTGCCTCCAGAGAAATCTCATGCAGGTCAAAAAGCTACTGTTAGAACTGGACATAGAACAACAGACTGGTTCCAAATTAGGCATGGAGTATGCCAAGGCTATATATTGTCACCCTGTTTATTTAATTATATGCAGAGTGCATCATGAGAAATGCCAGGCTGGATGAAGCACAAGCTGGAATCAAGAATGCAGGGAGAAATACC
Source organism: Bos mutus (assembly GCF_027580195.1). Lineage (NCBI taxonomy): Eukaryota > Metazoa > Chordata > Mammalia > Artiodactyla > Bovidae > Bos > Bos mutus. The sequence goes on along the minus strand of NC_091622.1, from coordinate 79,496,145 downwards.
AATAACCTCAGATATGCAGATGACACCACGCTTATGGTTGAAAATGAAGAACTAAAGAGCTTCTTGATGAAAGTTAAAGAGGAGAGTGAAAAAGTTGGCTTAAAAGTCAACATTAAAAAAACTAAGATCATGGCATTCAGTCCCATCACTTCATGGCAGATAGATGGGGAAACAATGGAAACAGTGACAAAAAATTTTCCCCCCCTTGGGCTCTGAAATCACTGCAGATGATGATAGCAGCCATGAAATTAAAAGACGCTCGGTCCTTGGAAGAAAGGCTATGACCAACCTAGTGGTGGCTGTTTATTTGCTATGTTGTGTTTGACTCTAGCAACCCCATGGAGTACCCAACCTAGACAGCATATAAAAAAGCAGAGACATTACTTTGCCAACAAAGGTCTCTCTATTCAAAGCTATGTTTTTTCCAGTAGTCATGTATGGATGTGAAAGTTGGACTATAAAGAAAGCTTAGTGAAGAAAAATTGACGTTTTCAAACTATGGTGCTGGAGAAGAGTCTTGAGGGTCCCTTGGACAGCAAGGAGATCAAACCAATCAGTCCTAAAGGAAATCAGTCCTGGATATTCACTGCAAGGACTGATGCTGAAGCTGAAGCTACAATACTTTGGCTGATGTGAAGAGCTGACTCATTGGAAACTACCCTGATGCTGAGAAAGATTGAAGACAGGAGGAGAAGGGGACGACAGAGGATGAGATGGTTGGATGGCATCACTGACTCAATGGACATGTGTTTGAGCAAGTTCTGGGAATTAGTGATGGGCAGGGAAGTCTGGCATGGTGCAGTCCATGGGATAGCAGAGTCAAACATGACTAAGTGACTATTCTGAACTGAACTGAAGGTGATAAATTTGGGTTGTTTTAATATACTGCTGCTAAGTCACTTCAGTCGTGTCTGACTCTGTGTGACCCCATAGACAGCAGCCCACCAGGCTCCCCGACCCCTGGGATTCTCCAGGCAAGAACAGTGGAGTGGGTTGCCATTTCCTTCTCCAATGCAGGAAAGTGAAAAGTGAAAGTGAAGTCATTCGGTCGTGTCCGACCCTCAGCGACCCCATGGACTGCAGCCCACCAGGCTCCTCCGTCCATGGGATTTTCCAGGCAAGAGTACTGGAATGGGGTGCCATTGCCTTCTTTAGTTTAATATACTAAACAGGATAATCTGTTAAACCAGCACTAATAGTAATAATATAGATTTTAAAATATAAACGTTCAATTTGAAATACAAAAAAAAGTACATACAGTTTTTAGCAGAATAACCATCATATTGTATCTAACACTAAGTATCATAAATACTTAGTGTTCATCCTTTAAATAAATAAGTTAAAGATGCACAGAATACTTGGAAGTGATAGATAAGAGAATAGGATTGTGGAAAGCAGACTTAAGTAAACAGGAGAAAAAGCCTCCAGTTAAGTTTTGAAGTAGAATTTGGGCTTAAAGTGAGAGTTATTATTAGCTCTGTAATCTATAGAGTCATTTACATCGTGTTGGTATGCTAATATGTGCAGTTTGCACAGCACTGTGTATTCTAGGAAAACTTCACCTTTTTGGTTGTTATTATAAATTAGAGGATATTTCTATTAATGGAAATAAAAAAATAAAATGAGGATAATAGCAGTCTCATAACATTTATTTATTGCTTACTGATTAATGCATTCAACATGAGTTTTGGTGTTCACCTAACATTCATACAGTACACCATATGCTAGAAATAAAATGGTCAGTAAGCAGTGATTATCTTGCCCTCAAGTTTCAACTCTGTTCAGTGAGTAAATCTTTAAACAAATACTTATGATAATAAAGACTTTTTTAAAGGACAGTTTTTACTTCAATTGTATGTGAGGTAAATATAGGGAGTTATGTGAACCTCTTCATGGATAACAGTCTTGTCGTGGTGAAGGGACTTGTGCAACTCAATGGAACTATGAACTATGCCATGCAGGGCCACCTGAGATGGACAAGTCACAGTGAAGAGTTCTGACAAACTGTGATCCGCTGGAGAAGGACATAATGATCCACTCCAGTGTTCTTGCCATGAGAACCCCATGACCAGTATGAGAAGGCAAAACAAAAAACAAAAAACGATGGCATAAAATGAGCCCATTATGAATAGTTCCAGTAAGAATGAAGAAGTGGACCAAAACAGAAATGATGCTCAGTTGTGATGTGTGTGATGATGAAAGAAAAGTCCAATGCTGTAAAGAATAATATTGCATAGGAACTTGGAATATTAGATCCATGAATCACAGGGTAAATTGGAGATGGTCAAGGAGGACAGGACAAGACTGAACATTGACATTTTAGGTATCAGTGACCTAAAGTGAACAGAATGGTCGCATTTAATACAGAAGACCACTATATATATATATATATATATATATATATATATATATATATATATATACACACTACTGTGAGCAAGGATACCTTAGAAGAAATGGAGTAGCTGTTATGGTCAACAAAGGAGTCCAAAATGCAGCACTTGAGTGCAGTCTCAAAAACGACAGAATAATCTCTATCCATTTCCAAGGAAGACCATATAACATCACAGTAGTCACAAATCTATGCCCCAACCACTGATGCCAAACAAGCTGAAGTTGACTGATTCTATAAAGACCTTCTAGAACTAACACCAAAAAAAAAAAAAGTCCTTTTCCTTACAAAGGATTGGAACGCAAAAGTGAAAGTCAAGAGATACCTGGAGAAACAGGCAAGTTTGGCCTTGGAGTACAAATGAAGCGGGGCAAAAGCTGACAGACTTTTGTGAAGAGAACATGCTGGTAATACCAAGCACTCTTTTCCAACAATACAAGAGAGAACTCCTGTGGACATCACCAGATGGTCAATACTGAAATCAGATTGCTTGCGTTCTTTACAGCCAAAGATGGAGAAATTCTGTAGAGTCAGTAAAAACTAGACCTGGAACTGACTGTGGCTCAGATCATGAGCTCCTTATTGCAAAATTCAGGCTTTAATTGAAGAAGGTAGTGAAAACCACAAGGCCCTCATATGTGACCTAAATCAAATCCCTTATGATTTTACCATGGAGGTGACAAATAGATTCAAGGGATTAGATCTGGTAGACAGAGATTGCCTGAAGAACTATGGACAGAAGTTGATAACATTGTATAGGAGGCAGTGACTAAAACCATCTCAAAGAAAAAGAAATGCAAAAAGGCAAGTGTTTGCCTGAAGAGGCTTTACAGATAGCTGAGGAATTAAAAAAAAAAAAAAAGAAGAAGAAGAAGAAGAAAAAAGAGAAGTGAAAGTCAAGGGAGAAAGTGAAAGACAAATGCATCTGAAAGCAGAATTCAGAGAATAGCAAGGAGAAATAAGAAGGCCTTCTTAAATGAAGAGTGCAAAGAAAGGAAAACAATGGAATGGGAAAGCCTAGAGATCCCTTCTAGAAAATTGGAGATATCAAGGGAAAATTTCATGCAAGGATGGGCATGATAAAGGACAGAAACTGTAGGGACCTAACAGAAGCAGAAGAGATTAAGAAAAGGTGGCAAGAATACATAGAAAAACAGTACAAAAAAGGTCTTACTGACCCAGCTAACCATGATGATGCAGTCATTCACCTAGAACTGGATATCCAGGAGTATGAAATCAAGTAGGCCTTGGGAAGCATTATTTGGATAAAAGTTAGTGGAAGTGAAGGAGTTCCAGCTGAGATATTTCAAATCCCAAAGACGATGCTTTTTAAGTGCTGCACTCAATAGGTCACCAAATTTGGAAAACTCACCAGTAGTCTCAAGACTGAGGTCTTGCGGAAAAGGCAAAGATCAATTTTCACTCCAGTTATAAAGAAAAGCAATACCAAAGAACGTTCAAATTACCATACAACTGTGCTTATTTTACATGCTAGCAAGGTTAGGCTCATTCCTTCAAATAAGCTTCAACAGTATGTGAACTGAGAGCTTCCAGATGTACAAACTGGGTTTCAAAAAGATAGAGGAAGAAGAGATCAAATTTCCAACATTCATTGGCTCCTGAAGAAAACAAAGAAGTTCAGAAAGACATCCACTTCTCTTTCATTGACTATGATAAAGTCTTTAACTCTATGGATCACAACAAACTGTGGTAAATTCTTAAAGAGAGTACCAGACCACTTTACCTGTCTTCTGAGAAACCTGCATGCAGGTCAGGAAGCAACAGTATAACCAGACATAGAACAATGGATTGGTTTAAAATTGGGAAAGAAGAATGACAAAGCTGTATATTTTCACCTTGTTTATTTAACTTCTATGCAGCATACAGCATGTGAAATGCTGAGCTAGATGAATCACAAGCTAGAATCCAGGTTGCTGGAAGAAATATCAACAACCTCAGATATCGAGATGATACCATTCTAATGGCAGAAAGTAAATAAAGAACTAAAGAACATCTTGATGAGAGTGAAAGAGGAGAGTGAAAAAGCTGGCTTGAAACTCAGCATTTAAGAAACTAAGATCATGTTATCAAGTCCCATCACCTCATGGCAAATAGAAGGGGAAAAAGTTGAAGCTGTGGCCAATTTTATTTTCTTGATCTCCAAAATCACTGTGGATGGTCACTGCAGCCATGAAATTAAAAGACTCTTGAGAGTCCCTTGGACTGCAAGGAGATCAAACCTGTCAATCCTAAAGGAAACCAACCCTGAATATTCATTGGAAGTACTGATGCTGAAGCTGAAGCTCCAAAACTTTGGCTACCTGATGTGAAGACCCAACTCATTGGAAAGACACTGATGCTGGGAAAGATTGAAGCCCAGAGAAGAAGGGACAGCAGGGTATGAGACAGATAGCATCACCAACTCAATGGACATGAATGAACAAATTCTGAGAGGTAGTGGAGGACCCAGGACCCTGGCCATGCTTTACAGGCCATGGAGTCGCAAACAGTTGAACATGACTTAGGGACTGAGCAACAACAATTTATGTGAACAAGGGAGGTGGTGATCTGTTCATAATTTTTGTTTTTGTTTGGTTACTAAGTCATGTCTGACTCTCTGAGACCTCATGAACTATAGCCCTCCAGGCTCCTCTGTCCATGGGATTTTGTAAGCAAGTACACTGGATTGGGTTGCTGTTTCCTTCTTCAGGGGGTCTTCCCAACTCAGGAATCGAACCTGCATCTCCTGCATTGACAGGCAGATTCTTTACCCCTTAACTAACTGGGGAGCCCCTCATGATCTTTGACCTGACAGTAACCAATGAAAGGCTCACTGAGAATGTACTCATTTAACCTCAGACACTTGGTTAAATGTTGCAACTCACAAATATTGCTTTTGATTATAGTTGCTTTATTGAAACCATGGCCTCAATTAAAAATTACCTCATCCTTTCCTCCATTCTAGCATCTCTTGAAGCCTCTATATCTCAGAAATATTACTTGTGTTGAAACAGGAGAGTATCATTATAACTATGGCTCTGCTTGTCATTAATATATCAGGCAAATCCTACTTATTTGCCTGGGAGATGTGTTAACACATGTGACTTAATTTTCTAATTATATGAATATGTTCAAGTGCTTTGAAAACTAAGAAATACTGCATAAATTTGAAGTATAATTGCTATTAATTTCTCAGAGCTCTGCTCCCAGTTAACTATTCACAGGAAATTACAAATGGGTGTTTCAAATGAATATATAACAATGGATAGGACTGATTACAACCTAACATAATTATAACATTTGTATAAAAAGAAGAGCTATCATAAATAAAATTTTTCTTCAATGAGAGATTGTTAGAGCATGTGTGTGGTCTGTTGAAATATATTTTTGAACCTGTGGACTGTACCAACTGTCCAGTTGATAGAATAAAATAAATGGTTTAATCTTTTTCCAGTAAGATGGATGTGGCTTTTCCTCATGACTTTATCATAAGATTGTGAAGTGAATCAAACCCTAAAGATATTGGCAGAAGCTACCATGTGATGTGTTCACTTTACTAATTAAATGAATATGACACATTCCCTTAATGACATTACTCTCCTACAAAGAGGGTCAATAAAATAGAAATACTAAGAAACCTCTCTCCCTTATAAGAGTGACGTTATGGGATCATTATGGGAAAAATGAGGCTAGTTTTCAACATAAGTAGGAAAAAGAAAAGTTAACCAGGGTTCTTTGGTAGATGTCAGGAATGTCTGTCAATGTATGGCAAAACCAATACAATATTGTAAAGTAGAAAATAAAAAATAAAAACAAACAAAAATAAGTGCAAATCTTTATGCCTCAAAAAACAAAAAAAAGATGATTATTGATTATCATCCCAAATCATTAAGCAGTATAAAGCATATTTTTCTCTAATATGACCACTAAATTTCAAAATAATATTTGTTGAAATGAGTAGCACATAGCTGTCACAACATATGCCAAGTTACTGAAAGATATATTTCTGAAAAAATAACCCCCCAAATAGATAGAATGTTAACTGGCATGACATCTCTGAAACAATCAATAATGAAGAAACCAAACATAAATGGAAGAAATAGAACTTTCATTGGCCATCAAATAAAAATACTGAATTCACACAGCTTTATATTTTAAAAGATATTCCCTGACCAAAATTGCTAGTTGTTTCTGTTATTACATGGTTTATTGTCTTGGGTCATAGTAATTTATAAAAGATTGTACCTGCTTCTTTTGAAAATATAGTTTAAATTGATTTATTTCTCCTCTGTTTAGTCTGCAGCCTTTATTGTTGGCAGATCCTTTTTTCTACAAAGAGCTTTGAGTTAAACGGAGAGCATGACTATATTTTGGAAGGTAGGATTCACAAAACAGTCTGTATATAGAGCATTACAGGTAAATACACAAAAGAAGGAAAGTACTAGAGAAATATGGTGCATTTAATCATGTAACCTTGATGGGCAAATTTTTCCTCCTTCCTTAACATATTATCCTTTGTTCAGCTTGCATGTTGTTCTGTTCGTGTCAAATCCCAGGGGTTGTTGAAATAGGGAACTAAGACAGAAAACAGAACCAATAAATATTTTCTTGTAAAATATCTCAAATAAGAAAAATAATCAATTTTTAAAAAATCAAACCTTAATGCTTCTGTTTTCATTTGGCTCAAAATTTGTTGCCAAATTTTATAGTTTAGTTAATATAATGTGAACAATTGTTGCTATTGTTGTACTGTATTGTATCTCATGTTGCATATATAATCTTCATGATTATATTTTGAATTAAAATATATTTAAATCTAGTAACACCTTATCAGAACAAGCATCATTTTTTATGTCCTGCATTTAGCTTATTTTCAATATTATTTTATCAGAGAATGATGAACTATCTTGTAAATATTTTTTCCCATGATACATTATTTTGCTACCATAAATTCTTGCTTCTTTATATAGTAGATTGGGAGAAAATTAGCAGTTTCATGACTTCTGAGTCATTTTGACACACTAGTTGATCAAAGGAATAAAATAGCAAATTACATTACCTCTAGCAGTACCTGAATTGTCAACTTTCTGTAACCTTACCAACGGCAAGGGATTATTGTGGAAAAAAAAAAAAAGATTGTTGGTTTCAGGAAATTGGCAAGTATATACTCTTTTTGTTTGTCTTTGTAAGCAAAAACACCAATTGTCATGAATTAATTTAAAATTTTCATTCCCAACTATGTTAATATTTTGTCATATTCTTTTACAGTTTACTTATTAGATTTGTTTAAACACATTCTTTTAAAATACAGTTATCTATGTGAGTCATATTTTAGTCCAGACTATTTTAAAGACGGATTCCTGCTTTCAATTTTTACAGAGAAAATATATTTACGTATATTAATACCAATTTTCTCCACCCCTGGAGAAAGAAATGACAACCCACTACAGTATTCTTGAGTGGGAAATCCTGTGGACAGAGGAGCCTGGTGGACTATAGTCCATGGGGTTGCAAATAGTCAGGCTTGACTTAGCTACTAAACAACAATAACACAGACAGAATTATCTCCATATTGATACAGTAATTATTTTCTTCTAAGTTTTCTATATATTTGTTTAAATGTTTAACTTTTAAATCTTTCTGAACATATATTTTATTGTATTGTTAAGTACAAATTGTTTTTCTTTTTTTTTAAGTGCCTTGCAATTCTCACAAAACCACTGACTAAATTATGTTCATTCTCTTATATGAAGTCACTTTATTGTATATTATGTATTAAGTATAGAATTGTTGGTTTAAATTATAAGCCTAATCTCAGAAACTCTTCAAAAACTTAAATTAATACACCAATATCATTATTAATGATAAAAATTAAAACAAAGTGAAATCCCTATCATTCATTCTCAATATAGAGCCTTCTCATTGTGTTACCAAAGGAGACAACCCAAAGTCAAATGCAGTCAGCATTAAGTGATATTCTGTCTTTTCCATTACTCTACAAATGATATTTATTTGTACTTTGATTTGCTGTCAGGTAGCAGAAGCCACTTTTGGTTTGTAACATTTACAATAGTTTTGGCATATGGTTAGATGGCAGTAATGGAATGTTTGAAAAGTGATGTGTTATTTATTGGATATTGTGTTTTTCAAATAGGTATACTTTTCCATGGTGGTCATAGAAGCCATGTGTCAAATACTGTGGAGCTACAAGACAGAAAGAGTCTTATCCTTGAATCAAATGTGTAAGCATGCCCACCATGCCTCACTTGGGAGATACATGGTGATTTGTTCTGTCAATAAATACTTTGGGGCTTTTTAAAAGAATCTATCATTACTTCAACTAACACCAACATTGGTGTCAAAATTTGTGTTCTAACATATAAAGTATCCTAAAATTTTGGCAGTTGCTTAGAAGTTATTATGAACAAGCATGAAAAGTAATACTGAAAGCTATAAAATTTGAGAATTATGTGATAAGTTGGGAAAAAAATCACTGATACACACATCGATTTTGTATGCAATTGCTATCTACCTCAAATATACTGTATCTATACCTATACATGGAGAAGGCAATGGCACCCCACTCCAGTACTCTTGCCTGGAAAATCCCATGGGTGGAGGAGCCTCATGGGCTGCAATCTGTGGGGTTGCAAAGAGTCAGACACGACTGAGTGACTTCACTTTCACTTTTCACTTTCATGCATTGGAGAAGGAAATGGCAACCCACCCCAGCGTTCTTGCCTGGAGAATCCCAGGGACAGGGGAGCCTGGTGGGCTGCTGTCTATGGGGTCGCACAGAGTCGGACACGACTGAAGTGACTTAGCAGCATACCTATACAGGAAGAATTCAGGTAAGATTTTTCATTGTAGTTTTGCTTAGTGCTAGCTCTTCAACAATATTAGAAAACATGTGAGATATCAGTTCAATTCAGTCACTCAGTTGTGTCTGACTCTTTTCAATCCCATGGACTGCAGCAAGGCAGGCTTCCCTATCCATCACCAACTCCTGGACCTTGCTCAAATTCATGTCCATTTAGTCAGTGATGCCATCCAACCATCTCATCCTCTGTGGTCCTCTTCTCCTTCCCTCAATCTTTTCCAGGAGAAGGGTCTTTTAATGAATGGCTTCTTTGCATCATGTGGCTGAAGTATTGGAACCTCAGCAGCAGTCCTTCCAATGGCTTGTGTTATTAGAAACTATTCATATTTTGGAGACCTAAAATATTATGACTTAGCCTAAGCACATTGAAATAAAAATGAGTTCCAAAAGTATGCTACTGATCTTGTGAACCACCTAAAATATATGTTGTCATAGACAGTACAGTCATGGAACTGAACTAGACACTGACAAACATATCACATTTTAAGAAATAGTGCAATTTTGTAAAAAAAAAAAAAAAAAAAAAAAACTATCTCGTACGTTACTTTGAGGATGGATAATGTAACGGTTAATATAATTCAGAGACCACTACATCTACTACTATGGACAAGAATCCCTTAGAAGAAATGGAATAGCCCTCATAGTCACCAAAAGAGTCTGAAATGCAGTACTTGGATGCAGTCTCAAAAACGACAGAATGATCTCTGTTCATCTCCAAGGCAAACCATTCAATATAACAGTAATCCAAGTGTATACGCCAAGCAAAAATGCTGAAGAAGCTGAAGCTGAATGGTACTATGCAGATTACAAGACCTAGAATTAACATAAAAAAAATAAAAATAAAAAGATGTATTTTTTGTCATGGGGACTGGAACGTAAAGTAGGAGGTCAGGATACCTGGAGTAACAGGGAAGTTTAGACTTGGAGTACAAAATGAAGCAGGACAAAGGCTAAGAGTTCTACCAAGAGAATGCACTAGTCATACCAATCACAGTCTTGAAACAACACAAGAGACAATTCTACACATTGACGTCACCAGATGGTAAATAATGAAGTCAAATTGATTGTATTCTTTGCAGCTGAAGATGGAGAAGCTCTATACAGTCAGCAAAAACAAGACTGAGAGCTGAGTGTGGCTCAGATCATGAACTCCTTATTGAAAATTCAGACTTAAATTGAAGAAAGTGGGAAAACCACTAGACCATTCAGGCATGACCTAAATTAAATCCCTTATGATTATACAATGGAAGTGACAGATTCGAGGGATTAGATTTGATAAACAGAGTGCCTGAAAAGCTATGGACAAAGGCTTGTGACATTCTATAGAGACAGTGATCAAAATCATCCCCAAGAAAAGGAAATGCAAAAAGGAAAACTGATTGTCTGAGGTGGCCTTAAAAATAGCTGAGAAGAGAAGCAAAAGGCAAAGGAGTAAAGGAAAGATCCATTTGAATCCATCTGAATTCAGAGTTCCAAAGAATAGCAAGGAGAGATAAGAAAGCCTTCTTCAGTGATCAATGCAAAGAAATAGAGGAAAACAATAGAATGGGAAATACTAAGATCTCTTCAATAAAATTAGAGGCAACAGAGAACACTCCATGCATAGATGAGCAAATAAAGGACAGAAACTATATGAACTGAACAGAAGCAGAAGATATTAAGAAGAGGTGGCAAGAATAAACAGAACTGTACAAAAAAGATCTTCATGACCCAGATAACCATGATGGTGTGATCATTCACCTAGAGCCAGATATCCTGGAATGGGAAGTCAAGTGGGCCTTAGGAAGCATCACTAAGAACAAAGCTAGTGGAGGTGATGGAATTCCAGGTGAGGTATTTCAAATAGCAGAAGATGATGCTATGAAATTGTTGCACTCAATATGTCAGCAAATTTGGAAAACTCAGCAGTGGCCCCGGGATTGGAAAAGTTCAGTTTTCATTCCAATCCCAAAGAAAGGCAATGCCAAAGAATGTGCAAACTGCTGCACAATTGCACACGTCTCATGCTCTAGCAAATTAATGCTCAAAATTTTCCAAGCTAGGCTTTAGTAGTATGTGAACTGAGAACTTCTAGATATCCAAGCAGTATTTATCAAAGCAGAGGAACCAGAAACAAAATTACCAACATCTGCTGAATCATAGAAAAAGCAAGACAATTCCAGAAAAATATCTACTCCGGCTTTATTGACTATGCTAAAGCCTTTGACTGTATGGATCACAATAAACATTGGAAAATTCTTCAAGAGATGGGAATACCATACCACTTTACCTGCCTTCTAAGAATCTGTATGCAGGTCAAGAAACAACAGGTAAAACCAGACATGGAACAACACACTCGTTCCAGATTGGGAAAGGAGTGCTTTAAGGCTGTATATTGTCACTATGCTTATTTAACTTATATGCAGAGTACATCATGTGAAATGCCAGGCTAGATGAAGCACAAGCTGGAATCAAGATTGCCTAGAGAAATATCAATAATCTAAGATATGCAGATGACACCTCACTTATGGTAGAAAGTGGAGAGGAACTAAAGAACCTCTTGAAAGTGATTGAGGAGATTGAGAAAGCTGGCTTAAACTCAGCATTCAAAATACAAATATCATGGCATCCGGTCCCATCACTTCATGGCAAATAGATGGGGAAACAGTGAGAGACTTTACTTTTTTAGGCTACAAAATCATTGCAGATGGTGACTGCTGCCATGAAATTAAGACACTTCCTCCTTGGAATAAAAGCTATGACAAATCTAGACAGCATATTAAAAAACAGAGACATTACTTTTCCAACAAATGTCCATTTGGTCAAAAGTATGGCTTTTCCAATAGTTATGTATGGATGTGAGAGTTGGGCCATTAAGAAAGCTTAAGTGCTGAAAGTGGATGCTTTTGTATTATGGTGTTGGAGAGTACCCTTGAGATTCCCTTGGACTGCAAGGAGATCAAACCAGTTGATGCTAAAGTAAATCAGTCCTGAATATTCATTGGAAGGACTGATGCTGAATCTGAAGCTCCAATATTTTAGCCACCTGATATGAAGAAGTGACTCACTTCTTCAGAAAAGGCTCTGATGCTGGGAAAGATTGAAGGCAGGAGGAGAAGGGAACAACAGAGGATGAGACGGTTGGATGGCATCACCAACTCAATGGATGTGAGTTATTCCAAGCTCCAGGAGTTGGTGATGGACAAGGAAGCCTGGCTTGCTGCAGTCCATTGGGTTGCAGAGTCAGACATGACTGAGTGACTGAACTGAACTGAACTGAATGTAGCTGTGTAAAAACGTTCTTCTTATATCTCCTTACTATTCTCTGCATTCTGTTGGGTATATCTTTCCATTTCTCCCTTCCCTTTCTCTTCTCTTCTTTCCTCAAGTATCTGTAAATCATCCTCAGACAACCACTTTCCTTCTTGGCCTTTTTTGTTTTCATCACTGCCTACTGTACTGTATTACAGATTTCCATCTATAGTTCTTCAGGCACTTTGTGTCTACCAGATCTAATCCCTTGAATCTATTTTTCACCTCCACTGTATAATCATGAAGTATTTGATTTAGGGCATACCTGAATCACCTAGCAGTTTTTCTTACTTTCTTTTAATTTAAGCCTGAATTTTGGGATGAGTAGCTCATAGTCTGAGTCATAGTCAGCTCCAGGTCTTATTTTTACTGACTATAGAGAGCTTATCCATCTTTGGTTGCAAAGAACATAATCAGTCTGATTTTGGTATTTACCATTTGGTGATGTTCATTTGTAGAATTAAACTCTGATGGCCTCAAGACAGCCAGTGTTAAATTAGGAGAGAATCACATAGCCAAGCCTGTTCTTGGAACAGGGTGTTTGCTATGACCAGTGTGTTCTCTTGACAAAACTCTGTTAGCCTTTGCCCTGCTTCATTTTGCACTCCAAGGCCAAATGTTCTATCCTGGATATGTCTTGACTTCCTACTTTTGCATTCCAATTCCCTAAGATTAAAGCACATCTTTTTGGGGGTGTTAGTTCTAGAAGGTGTTAGCAAGGTTATGCTCAAAATCTTTCAGGCTTGGCTTTAGCAGTGTGTGAACTGAGAGCTTCCACATGTACAAGATGGGTTTAGAAACAGCAGAGGAACCAGATTTCAAATAGGCAACATTTGTTGGTTCATGGATAAAGCAAAGGCATTCCAGAAAAACATCTACTTCTGCTTCATTGACTATTATAATTCCTTTGACTGTGTTGATCACAACAAATTGTGGAAAATTCTTAAAGAGATGGAAATACCAGACCACTTTACTTGTCTCCTGAATATTCTGCATGCAGTTCAAGAAGCAACGGTTGGAATTGGACATGGAAAAATGGACTGGTTCAAAAATGGTAAAAGACAACGAAAAGGCTGTATATTGTCACTTTGTTTATTTAACTTCTATGCAAAGTACCTCATGCAAAATGCCAGGCTGAATGAACCACAGGCTAGAATCAGGATTACCAGGAGAATTATCAACAATCTCAGGTATGCAGATGATACCACTCTAAGGGCAGAAAGTGAAGAGGAACTGAAGAACCTCTTAATGAAAGTGAAAGAGGAGAGAGAAAAAGTTAGCTTAAAACTCAACATTCAAAAAACTGTAATCATGATATCCAGTCCCATCACTTCATTGCAAATAGAAGGGGAAAAATTGGAAGCAATGACAAATTTTCTTTTCTTGGGCTCCAAATCGTTGCAGACAGTTATTGCAGCCATGAAATTAAAAGATGCTTGCTCCTTCGAAGGAAAGCTATGACAAACTTAGGTTTGTTTTAATACATATTAGTATATTAAAAAGCAACGGCATCACTTTGCTGACAAATGCCTGTATAGTCAAAGCTATGGTTTTTCTAGTAGTCATGTATAGATATGAGAGTTGGACCATAAAGAAGTCTGAGTGCTGAAGAACTGATGCCTTCAAATTGTGGTGCTGGAAAAGATTCTTGAGAGTTCCTTGAACAGCAAGGAGATCAAAACAGTCAATCCTAAAGGAAATCAGTCCTGAATATTCATTGGAAGGACTGCTACTGAAGCTGAACCTCCAATACTTTGACCACGTGATGCAAAGAACTGACTCATTGAAAGAGAGCCAGGTGCTAGGAAAGATTGAAGACAAAAGCAGAAGAGTTGTAGAAGATGAGATGGTTAAACAACATCACTGACTCAATGGACATAAATTTGAGCAAACTCCAAGACATAGTAGAGGACAGAGGAGCCTGGTGTGCTACACTCCATGTGGTCACACAGAGTTGGACATGACTTAGCATCTGAACAACAATATAACTATTAATCTTATGCTAAACTGATTGATTAGCCTTTCCTTAAAACTCTGATGGCCTCAAGACAGCCAGTGTTAAATTAGAAGAGAATCACATAGCCAAATATGGAAAGAAATGTGTCAGTTCTGAGAATTATGTTAGAAAACAAATATTATTTTTTTACTGATCTATGGAACTTAATGAAATAAAAATTAATCAGAAGGCTATTAGGTTTTTGAAGCATTTATATTATCATAGATTATGAGTATTTTATAATATGAGCCTTTTAAAAAAACTTACAAACCTCCAAACACATAGCAACAAGAGGAGGTCCCTGAGTGTTTTATACACCTCAGCACCTGCCTAAGATGTTGTCAAGGAGAATAATAAATAAGGAAAACCACTTGACCATTGGAGTCAAGATTCAGGAAAACGATGAAGAGAAATCCTCACAGAGATCCAAATGAACTTTAGGTCAGTGACACATTGTTGATTCTCTGAGATATTAAATGGGACAGTGGGTAATTCACTAACCTAACAAATTACATGGCAGAAACTATGAAAACAAGGAAATGAAAGCAGACCTTCTAAGGATAAAAATTTCCAAGAACAGTCAGATCATACTTGCATATTTTCTCCTATAAACTATGGTCAAAAGAGAGCAGAAGACATATCAAAAGAGAGCCCACTCGCCAGTCCAGCTTTGATGCACAATACTGGATGCTTGGGGCTGGTGCCCTGGGATGACCCAGAGGGATGGTATGGGGAGGGAGGAGGGAGGAGGGTTCAGGATGGGGAACATGTGTATAACTGTGGCAGATTCATGTTGATATATGGCAAAACCAATACAATATTATAAAGCTAAAAAATAAAATAAAATATAAATAAAAAAAGAGAGCCCACATTCAATTTGGGACTTTGTTGACAGGAACAAAATAGTTAGAAGTTAAAAACGAAGAGTTTAAAACTTTGTGCATTCATTTTGATATATGGCAAAAGCCAATACAATATTGTAAAGTTAAAAAAAATAAAATAAAATAAAAAAAAAAAAAAAAACACAAAGGCAACTCATTAAGAGGTAGAGATCAATGTATGCCATTATTCCAAATTGTTTACTTTCATCTGATTAACACAAGTTCTCAAATTTTATCTTTGAAGAAGGCTAAGAACACTAAAATGGGTTTTTATGGGGCATATAAAGAATATCCCATACTATTTTATAATTTTTATATCTGCTCTCTTGTTTTTTTTTTATATCTATTCTAATTTTTCCAAACAACACAAAAGGTTGGCAGTTGGTAAGAATGCAGGTCTAGGTTGCATCATATGCTGGGGTGTGGAAATTACAATTTCATCATATAATTGTTTGTATGCTGAAGATTCTTTCATTTTGAAATGTGTTTGACATGAAGTGTATATTGGGAAACTTTAATTTTACTTTGAATCTTCAAATAGTGACATTTAAGGGACTTGATATTGGATTAATTCACATTTAGAAAGGACTACAGAGGAGATAGCATTTTCTGAATTTTGTTTCTGCTAAAGGGACTATGCATGCATGTGTGCTATGCATGCATGCTATGCCACTTCATTTGTGTACGACTCTTTGTGATCCCATGGGCTATATAGCCCACCAGGCTCCTCTGTCCATGGGATTCTTCAGGCAAGAATACTGGAGTGGGTTGCCATGCCCTTCTCCACAGTCTTCTCCAATTTCCTTCTAGTTAAAATTTTACATTTTAAAACAGAGGAGAAAATATTTCAGATGTTAATGTCTGCGATGTTAGGAAGATGTCCTTAATGAGCTATA
This sequence comes from Bos mutus, assembly GCF_027580195.1. Taxonomy (NCBI): domain Eukaryota; kingdom Metazoa; phylum Chordata; class Mammalia; order Artiodactyla; family Bovidae; genus Bos; species Bos mutus. Next base: position 79,479,809 of record NC_091622.1, on the reverse strand, counting down.
AATATCCATCCCTTTAGCCTTTACTCAAAATGGAGTTTTGCACTTAAACTTGATTCATGTTTGCATCATGAATGTGTCATTTGAGATACTTAATACTTCTATTTACTTTCATAATATAAAAATCTCTAGTTAGCTGTATTGTACAGTGTACTTAGATATGAACAGAATATACAAAGGGGGTGAATGTCCAATGAAAGTTAGTGTGACCTTGGAATTACCTTAATTATTATGGAAGGTATGGGGAGAGGTAGCTAATAGTTGAGGGCAAAAAAATAAACTAACTCAAGAAGTACAGTTTTGGTAACTGAGCATGTAACTCTTTGAATATGAAAAGTACATTTCAGAGGATATATCTTTATATAAACAAATGCACAATATTTGATATCAGTTAGTAGTACAATATATGTAGTAAAGCTATAATAGAGCTTCCCTAGTACCTCAAACGGTGAAGCATCCACCTACAATGCAGGAGACCACTCTTGATACCTGGGTCGAGAAGAACCCCTGGGAAAGGCAATAGCAACCCACTCCAGTATTCTTGCCTGGAGAATTCCATGGCCAGAGGAGCCTGATGGCTAATGCCCATGGGTTCACATAGAGTTGGACATGAATAAGCGATTAACACACACACACAAAGCTATAATAATTAGGGTGAAAATATTATATACCATTCCAGTGTTTTTTGCCTGGAGCATCCCAGGAAAGGGGGAGCCTGGTGGGTTGCCATCTATGGGGTCTCACAGAGTTGGACATGACTGAAGCAACTTAGCAGCAGCAGCAAATATTATTTATGCCTCGCAAGATACTTGTTATCTCTGAAAACAGAACAATTGGATGAAATCAGGAAATTGTATGTCTTTAAGGAACACGATTCTCTGTATAAAGTTTTCTTTTTATTTTATTATTTCCTGCATTTTAAACTTTGTAGGCAGCCAGCATTCTTTGTAGGCAGCAGCATTAGCATTTTGGCTTCACCAGTGTACAATCGCATTGTCCTCATGAGTATATGTGTATATACGTATATGCATCACATTATCCACAGTGATCCAGATATACTGTGTTTCTTCATGCTATTATTTTATCCCATTCTGAAGGCTGTCTTTTCACCTTGCTTATAGATTCGTTTGTTGTGCGAAAGCTTTTAAGTTTAATTAGGTCCCATTTGTTTATTTTTGCTTTTATTTCCAATACACTGGAAGGTGGGTCATAGAGGATCCTGCTTTGTTTTATGTTGGAGAGTCTTTTGCCTACTCCTCTAGGAGTTTTATAGTTTCTGGTCTTACATTTAGATCTTTAATCCATTTTGAGTTTATTTTTGTGTATGGTGTTAGAAAGTGTTTTTAGAGTCATTATTTTACAAGTGGTTGACTGGTATTCCCAGCACCGTTGTTAAAGTAATTGTCTTTTCTCCATTGTATATTCTTGCCTCCTTTGTCAAAGATAAGGTGTCCATGCTGCTGCTGCTACTGCTAAGTCACCTCAGTCGTGTCTGACTCTGGGCGACCCCAGAGATTGCAGCCCACCAGGCTCCCCTGCCCCTGGGATTCTCCAGGCAAGAACACCGGAGTGGGTTGCCATTTCCTTCTCTAATGCATGAAAGTGAAAAGTGAAAGTGAAGCCACTCAGTCATGTCTGACTCCTAGCAACCCCATGGACTACAGCTGACCAGGCTCCTCTGTCCCTGGGATTTTCCAGGCAAGAGTACTACAGTGGGTTGCCATTGCCTTCATAGGTGCGTGGATTTGTCTCTGGTCTTTCTATTTTGTTCCATTATAGAAAGTTCTCCAAAAAAGACATACAGATGGCTAACAAACACATGAAAAGATGCTCAACATCACTCATTATCAGAGAAATGCAAATCAAAACTACAATGAGGTAACATCTCACACCAGTCAGAACAACTGCTATCCAAAAATCTACAAACAATAAATGCTGAAGAGGGTGTGGAAAAAAGGGAACCCTCTTACATTGTTGATGGGAATGCAAACTAGTAGAGCCACTATGGAGAACAGTGTGGAGATTCCTTAAAAAACTGGAAATAGAACTGCCATATGACCTATCAGTCCCACTGCTGGGCATACACACTGAGGAAACAAGAATTGAAAGAGACACGTGTATCCCAATGTTCATCACAGCACTGTTTATAATAACCAGGACATGAAAGCAACCTAGATGTCCATCAGCAGACGAATGGATAAGAAAGCCATGGTACATATACACAATGGAGTATTACACAGCCATTAAAAAGAATACATTTGAATCAGTTCTAAGGTGGATGAAACTGGAGACTATTATACAGAGTGAAGTAAGCCAGAAAGTAAAACACCAATAGAGTATACTAACACATATACTGTGGAAAATTCTGAAAGAGATGGGAATACCAGAACACCTGACTTGCCTCTTGATAAACCTGTATGCAAGTCAGGGAGCAACAGTTAGAACTGGACATGGAAAAACAGACTGGTTCCAAATAGGGAAAGGAGTACATTAAGGCTGTATATTGTGACCCTGCTTATTTAACTTATATGCCTGGTACATCATGAGGAACGCTGAGCTGGAAGAAGCACAATCTGGAATCCAGATTGCCAAGAGAAATATCAATAACCTCAGATATGCAGATGACACCACCCTTATGGCAGAAAGTGAAGAGGAACTAAAAAGCCTCTTGATGAAAGTGAAAGAGCAGAGTGAAAAAGGAGTGTGTTGGCTTAAAGCTCAACATTCAGAAAACAAAGATCATGGCATCTGGTCCCATCACTTCATGGGAAATAGATGGGGAAACAGTGGAAACAGTCTCAGACTTTATTTTTTTGGGCTCCAAAATCACTGCAGATGGTGACTGCAGCCATGAAATTAAAAGATGCTTACTCCTTGGAAAAAAGTTATGACCAACCTAGATAGCATACTGAAAAGCAAAGACATTACTTTGCCAACAAAGGTACATCTAGTCAAGGCTATGGTTTTTCCAGTGGTCATGTATGGATGTGAGAGTTGGACTGTGAAGAAAGCTGAGCACCGAAGAATTGATGCTTTTGAACTGTGGTGTTGTAGAAGACTCCTGAGAGTCACTTGGACTGAAAGGAGATCCAACCAGTCCATTCTGAAGGAGATCAGTCCTGGGATTTCTTTGGAAGGAATGATGCTAAAGCTGAAACTCCAGTACTTTAGCCACCTCATGCGAAGAGTTGACTCATTGGAAAAGACTCTGATGCTGGGAGGGATTGGGGGCAGGAGGAGAAGGGGCAACAGAGAATGAGATGGCTGGATGGCATCACTGACTTGATGGATGTGTGTCTGAGTGAACTCCGGGAGTTGGTGATGGACAGGGAGGCCTGGCGTGTTACAATTCATGGAGTTGCAAAGAGTCAGACACGACTGAGTGACTGAACTGAACGAACTGAACATATATATATGGAATTTAGATAGATGGTATCGATAACCATATATGCAAGACAGCAAAAGAGACACAGATGTATAGAACAGTCTTTTGGACTCTGTGGGAGAAGGCAAGGGTGGGATGATATTAGAGAATAGCATTGAAACATGTGTATTATCACGTATGAAACAGATCGCCAGTCCAGGTTCAATGGATGAGACAGGGTGCTCAGGGCTGGTTTACTGGGATGATCCAGAGAGATGGGATGGGGAGGGAGATGTGAAGGGGTTTCAAGATGGGGAACACATGTAAACTCATGGCTGATTCATTTCAATGTATGGCAAAAACCACTACAATACTGTAAAGTAATTAGCTTCCAACTAAAATAAATTAAGTTAAAAAATATTTTTTTTTAAATTTTTACTATGTTGTGTTTGTTTAGTTTTGGTCTTTTTTCATCTGCATTCTGTGTTTCATTTCAAGCTTTTTCTTCACAACAGATTCAATTCTCTGCAATGTTAATTTTATTATTATTCTTTTCACCTTCTGTTGTTTATTCTAATGTCTAATTACTTTTCCTTATATCCTCTGGATTTTTCCCCTGTTGTCTCGGAAAAAAAAAAAAAAAGGCAGAAAAAGAAACACTTCTTTTAAATAAAAGACTGCTGCTTTAGACTTTCTTGCTTTACAAAGTCTGATTTAACCTAACTTTATTGTAGTTTACAATTATCAGGTAGTTATTTCCATTTTCCTTATGCTTGGACAGTGCTAAGGGTTCAGTTTTGTCCTCCAGTTTTAATATATTCAAGTGTTAACCACCAGTTTGCCATAATGTGACCTTATTTGGAAGTAGCGTATTTGTAGATGATCAGCTTAAGTTGAGGTCATTAGGATGAGTTCTGGTCCAGCATGACTGCATGTCTTTATAAAAAGAGAAAATTTGGACACATGGACAAACACATACATAGGGAGAATGCCATGTGGAGATTGAAGTTATACCTTCACAAGCCTAGGAACTACCAGAAGCTTGAGAAAGGTCTGGAACGGATCCTTTACTAACACCTTCAGAGGGAGTATTGACCTGCTGATAACTTGTTCTCAGAATTCTAGCCTCCAAAACTGCAAGTAGTAAATTTATTTATTTTTTACCCAGGTTATACTGCTTTCTTACAGCAGCCCTAGCAAACTAATATGGGCCAATGGAAGATGGTGGTGGTGGTTTAGTCACTAAGTCGTGTCCAACTCTTGTGACCCCATGGACTGTAGCCTGCCAGGCTCCTCTGTCCGTGGGATTTTCCATACAAGAATACTGGAGTGGATTACCATTTCCTTCTCCAGGGGATCTTCCTGACCCAGGAATCAAACCCAGGTCTCCTGCATTGCAGGCTCATTCTTCACCAACTGAGCTATGAGGGGGAGCAATGGAAGATATAAGGCTTTTATCTCTGAGTTATATAGTAAGGATTGGCTATTTCGTATTGAAGAGTGTGTATGTGTGTTTTCTAGGTAGGATAGTGAACTGAACATCATGACTGAGGTGGATGTGCTTTATTAGAAAGGTAGTTAGAACACCCACACTCTTCTAACACTTCTGAGACTTTGGTAACCATTCAGCTCTGGAGGTGTGCCCACTTAACGTTTCCATTGAGGAATAGCCTCTGAGAATTGGACATTTTTCTTCTAGTTATTATAGATCTTTCTATTTTGTTGCTGCCCCAGAGAAAGACAAAATTATTGCCCACTTAATCTTTCTTAAGTTCCATGCTAAAGTAGGAACAAATATATGGTATTATGGTATACAAATTTGATTTCATTCTCTCTTATACTGGAAGAGGAGATTAGTGAGAATTTTCAAATTTCAATACCATTGTAAGTTAGGGACCAGCAAAGTAGGTATCTGAGGGGTCTGTTTCTGTGCTCTGCTTCAGGATCTTCTGTTTCTTTCTTGTTGTTCTTGATTCAAATTTTTTTTTTTTTTTCTTTTTTGTGAAAGTGGGGAGGCAGCTGGAGGATGCAGGTATGATATTAAGAACAGAACAGTTGCATGAACAAGTTGTATTATCTTAACAATATCTCTCATTTAAGTTTCTTCAGACTTTAAGCTTGAAGGGCTATTTAACATAATTTAACATTGTATGTTTATTAATTCCATAGCCCATTAAGAAAATGAAGACAGTCAGAACTATGAGCAATCCCAGAAGTGGATTTTTTTCTCTCCAGTGCTTCGTTGTTTCTTTTGAGCTAGAATGCACAGTTCATTAGAATTTTCATCATGTCTGGCTTCCATTCACTATTTGTGCCTCTGCCTTGCATATATTTAAATGATATTTCTAGACGCATTATGTTATGAGCAAGCTATTTCCTCACCTTTACCCCTGCTCCCCCAACACACACACACACACACCATACCTTGACACACACTGCAACCAGTATAATCTGTGGCTCCAATGTAAACTATTTTGCTGATTTACATTAACATGTACACTTGGCTATTTTTACCATCGCTTATACTTTTCAGTGTGTTCTGTCTCTTTATATTAAAATTTGTTCGTCGAGTTTTCCAAAGTTATTTTCTACGAAAATAATGGAGGAATATTTTTATAAAAGTAAATGATAAGTTAACCCTGAAACTAGCTTGTAAATTTTTGTCATATCTGAACTGTATGAAAGAGAAACACCCAAATTTTCTCTAAAATGAGTATCACCGTTTCTTAGCTGTCAGTCTTACTGGAGGTCTTGTGCTATTTTTTTTTTTAATATATTCTTGACCATTTCTTTATGTGTATGAAGATTCAATGAGAGTTCTGAGCACATATTATTTCACCCTGTCACTTTGCTTTGCATCTTTAGAATTACATCAACTTCAGAACATGTTCTATATTTTCCTCTTATGATTGATAAATAAGAACTTTACTTATTAAATATTGATACACTAGGCTGTTATTATTTGGTAGCAACCAACTTCACTTCAAATAATCTGTTATTTTACTTTTCCAAATACATGGATTTTAAAATATTATGTTTACTCTAATCATTTCTTTTGTGTTCTCCTGTGTATTTTGGCTTCACCAGTGTACGATTGCATTGTCCTCATGAGTATATGTGTATATATGTATATGCATCACATTATCCACAATGATCCAGATATACTGTGTAAACTAGAATCTAAAAGACTAAAGACAAAGTGTTTGGTACCAAGAAGCTCATTGCCTCTGAAAAGTGATGAACATGTGATAGAATATGATAAACACTAATTACAGTAAGAAATACAAACACATTAGTGAAGCAGAGAGAAACAGATGATGGTTTTCTGCTGAGGATGTGAAAGTATGTTGAGGAGTGTTCAGAGAAAGATAGTAAATGGTAAAGACTGAGTGACACTTCAGTGTGAATGGTTTCCAAATCATGCCCAATAAATCACTATTCAGACTTCCAAATCACTTACTGCAATTGTGTAAAAATAAATAGAGCAGTAGTTATTTGTAGAACTACTGTGGTTCCTCCCCCCCTTTTATTATTCTTAGGGCATTTATTTGCATTTTGGGTCAAATTGGTATCCCTCAAGCTTAATGTCTGATCTAGCAAATGGGGAGTTTATATTAAGTGTTTCTTATTAAACTAAAAAACTAATGGCAATAGACATTGGTTTGATTTTTTTAATAGTCTAGAAATATATTTTCTCACAATATGTTAATTATTATGAAATTGCATTTGAATACCTTCATAAGTCAGAACCAACTGTTACAATTCAGAGAGGGAATCAAAAAGATTCCTGAGCTTCATTTTACATATTAAAGTAAAATTCAGTTTTGTATTTTGTTTCATTTTAATTATTTTATTTTATAAGTGGATGAATAATGCCCAGTATATTTGTAAAGTAAGAACCGAACCCCTGGACTTACAGTAAAAATAGTTCACGATTACTGATAGTTTATGGAACATTGGTGATTTACAAGATACTTCTAAACTAGTTCTAAGTGATTTACAGGTGATTACCACAAATCTGTATGAGTTAAACCTTTCAGTTAACATTCACATTCTGAATAACCTTATTTTGCAGATTAAAAGCTCACACACTGAAAATTAAGATAATGTGTTGTCACACAGTAAGTGCCTAAACAGCAGCTTGAAACAGCTCATTGGGGTAAAAAAATCTATGTTCTTAATAAAGACATTATACAGACTCAATAAAGCAATTGTGCAAAAATATCTTATTAAAATTCCAAGCATTAATATTTTAAAAAGAAGCCCTAACCCAAAGCACAGAACTTAGAAACTAAAATATACACTTAAATTTATGATACTTAAGGAAACTTCGAATTACTGTTTCAGTAAGGTAAGTCTCTAAATCTGTCCTTATAAAAAATGGATCATGCTTACAGTATATTTCTTTCAGAGTTGTTACGGAGCTTGTGCAACTTAAAGAGAACATTAAATTTATAAAACTTAACTGAGAAAACTCTTTCAAGTAAAATCAATGTTTTGACAATCCTTAGAGATATTTAATAATTAATTTTCAATTTAAAAAAATGCCCACGTTTTGTTTGCTTGCTTGTTTTTAAATCTTCAGATAAATTTGATCTTACTCTTAGGGTGAAAATGTGATCATGTTGTAATATTGCATGTAGATCAATAAGCTAGCATTTAGAATTAAGGTGGCAAATAATACTTTGAGTAAGAGTAATAATAACATGGGAGAAGGCAATGGCACCCCACTCCAGTACTCTTGCCTGGAAAATCCCATGGATGGAGGAGCCTGGAAGGCTGCAGTCCATGGGGTCGCTGAGGGTCGGACACGACTGAGCGACTTCACTTTTCACTTTCATGCATTGGAGAAGGAAACGGCAACCCACTCCAATGTTCTTGTCTGGAGAATCCCAGGGACGGGGAAGCCTGGTGGGCTGCCGTCTATGGAGTCGCACAGATGGCGGACACGACTGAAGCGACTTAGCAGCAGCAGCTGTAATAACATACACAGCAAGGGTTAAATATACATTGATAATAGAATGGCAGCATAACAAAAAAGGAGAGAACAGAGAATGTTAGATTTTATTTTTGTTAATCCTCCTAGGTTTCTGGCCTTCACAGGTAACTCAGTGGTAAATAATATTCCTGCCAATTGAAGAGACACTGGAGACACAGGTTTGATTCCTGGGTTGGGAAGATCCTTTGGAGCAACCCAGTCCAGTATTCTTGCCTTGGAGAATCCCATGGACAAAGGAGCCTGGTAGGCTGCAGTTCATGTCGTTTCAAAGAGTTGGCACGACTGAATACCTGTGTGTTAGGCTTCTAAAAATATTTTTAAAGCAAAAAAATCTAACTTCAAAGAGCCATTCTATGACCATATGTAATTTTTACTCTTCGTATTTATTATCAAATTTCTATTTTATTATTTAGAGCAACATCATCAAATCTTCTTATGGCCCAAAGATAAATTTCATTCTTGAAACTTACAAATATCACCCACAGTGGTAATACAAAATAAATAAATAAACTCACTGTCTCAAACATAGTGTTGTGAGAAGTATATAGATCTTTCAGTTTCAATAACTGGATGACTTTTGGTAATCTATCAGTTTATATTCTGGTAAATATAATGTTTTTTTTTCTCTATGATTACACCTATAATGGAGAATACCATTTAGAGATAATTGTAAAAAACTCAGGAATGAGGGTGTTGCCTATTGTAAATTTAAAACATGATTGAATTTTCTTAAGGAAGGACCATGATCCTTTTGTAAAATTTCTTCATGTATTACTTGCAGTCCATTAATTAATATATTTGTAAATTGTTGTCATGGGGTATATTCAGATAAGAAGTATAAAATATATGTATTTCTGTGTTTGTACATTTGATTTTACATTTAAAAGGGTCACAAAATTGTAATAGAGCTAGGATATGTTGAATATTTATAATTTTATTGGAAATTATGTGCAAAAAATTAAAATTTGTATGTGAAAAAGAAATAAGCTTTCCTTTTTCCTTAAATATCTAAAGCTGCAATCTCAATTTCATCAATTTTTCTTCTTACCTTCCTCATCAATCCTACAGAAGTTGACTTCCATCTTCACTTTCTTACTGTACTACTTTTTATAAAATTCATGTATTAAATAAACTAATTTATCAGCTGTTGTTGTTTAGTCTCTAAGTCATGTCCAACTCTTTTGCGGCCCCATGGACTATATAGCCCACCATGCTCCATGTGGAATGGCAATCCATTCCACATAGGATTTCTCAGCCAAGAACACTGGAATGGGTTGCCATTTCCTTTCTAGGGGTTCTTTTTGGCCCAGGGATTGAACCCATGTCTACTAATTATCCTACTTGGCAGGCAGATTCTTTAGCACTGAGTCACCCCTACCAACACAAATAGACTAACTGGAACTAAAAATTAAAATGCCTATACAGCATGCCTCCCCATGCAAATTGGCAAATAATAATAATAGCCAATTTTAACCACACAATAGATAGCTTCCCACTACTGATGCTTGTAAACCACTGCACATAACAACTGCAAGGTATACTTTTTTTAAATTGAATACATAAGGGATATTTATGAAAAATGACCTAAATTTTATAATGTTAAGTCTCATTAAGTAAAAAAAAAAAAAATTTTATGCAGTACTCAGAGTGAAAATAGAATAATAGTGTTGACAACACATTCAAAAGTAACTGAAAATGATACCTCTTACAAGTTTAAAATTATGGTATATAGCAAAAAGAATACATAAAAGAAAATTTCTCCCTATATATTTATGGTAGAAACTGATATGATTATTTTACATTAAATAGGAAAGGAGATAATATTTGTATACATTTCATCAAGCTTAAAAAGAAGAGATTATTATTTATAACCAAATCATGTCTATGATTATCACATTTTCAGATAAACAAATTTAGAGGAATATTCTCTTTATGTTATTATCAAATACATTTATCAGCTCTAATATTTTGTCATATAGTACATCTGATTTGCCATGTAGTAAAATTCGCTGTTTTATCCAGCAAAACAGGCAGAGACCTACATAGTCTTAGATATGAAAGTCACAAATTTAAGAAAATGATTGTAAAATATCATGTAAGAAACGAGTTGCCAGTCCAGGTTCGATGCAGGATACTGGATGCTTGGAGCTAGTGCACTGGGATGACCCAGAGGGATGGTATGGGGGAGGAGGAGGAGGGAGGGTTCAGGATGGGGAACACATGTATACCTGTGGCGGATTCATTTTGATATTTGGCAAAACTAATACAATTATGTAAAGTTTAAAAATAAAATAAAATTAGAAAAAAAAAAAAAATAAAATAAAAAAAAAAAGAAAATGATTGTGATGTTATAACTATTATTTTTAAAGGTACGAGTTGGTCAAATCCTAATGGTATCTATCTCAACTGAAATTGTTTGGGTTAGTGATGTTTCAGGTAGATTTGAAACTTGTACGTAAGCTAATATCTGCTAGTGTTGGTGATGATACAGAAAAAAAATAGAGGAAAACATGAAGAATAAGGAACAGAGGTGGACAAACTGGTAATGAAAATTGATGATGGAAAATCTTTATAGTAGTTTGGGAGTGTGCGTTTGGTGATTAGATTACTCAGTGTTGCTACTGAAAATGAAATATGGTCAAGCTCCCGCAAGGCAACACATTTTGTGAAATGTCACTCTGACATTAACTCTCTTAGATTTATAAGTACTGAAAAGGTCTCTGCCCTGTGCAAGGATAATAACATACTCCACCACCAATACACATGAGAATTAAGATAGTTTCAAACAATGATTATAAGCAGAAACATTACTTGTTTTTAATCAACAATGCTACTATTTTTCATACATTAAATACATGTTACTTTAAATATACTGTAATTTTTGACAGTTTTAATTTTTTAAGCTAAAAAGAATGATATTCTAGCAAACTATAAGCCAGTGCTACTAAGCATATGAAATAATTATAGGTTATAAAAATATGGACTCAGAGGAGACAGGGTCCTACTTTTCAACAGTCATTTTATGTTTTTCAGTGCCAAATTCTTTCTGACTCTGGCCTTTAACACTTTCATGTTGTACGGTTGCAAGGCTTAAAACTATGTGTATTTATATACATATGCCAAATTCAACACCCTTCATCACAACAAAATGTGGAAAATTCTTAAAGAGATGGGAATATCATAACACCTTACATGCCTCCTGAGAAATCTGTAGGCAGGTCAAGAAGAAACAGTTAATTTTAATTAGGTCCCATTTGTTTATTTTTGCTTTTATTTCCAATATTCTGGGAGGTGGGTCATAGTGGATCCTGCTGTGATTTATGTTGGAGAGTGTTTTGTCTATGTTTTGCTCTAGGAGTTTTATAGTTTCTGGTCTTACATTTAGATTTTTAATCCATTTTGAGTTTATTTTTGTGTATGGTGTTAGAAAGTGATCTAGTTTCATTCTTTTACAAATGGTTGACCAGTTTTCCCAGCACCACTTGTTAAAGAGATTGTCTTTTCTCCATTGTATATTCTTGCCTCCTTTGTCAATGATAAGGTGTCCATTGGTGCATGGATTTATCTTTGGGCTTTCTCTTTTGTTCCATTGATCTATATTTCCATCTTTGTGCCAGTACCATATTGTCTTGATGACTGTGGCTTTCAGACTGAGACTGAAGTCAGGCAGGTTGATAAAGGAAACTATAAGCAAGGTGAAGAGACAGCCTTCAAAATGGGAGAAAATAATAGCAAACAAAGCAATGGACAAAGAATTAATCTCAAAAATATACAAGCAACTCCCACAGCTCAATTTCAGAAAAAAAAAATGACCAATCAAAAAGTGGGCCAAAGAAGTAAACAGGCATTTCTTTAAAGAAGACATACAAATGGCTAACAAACACATGAAGAGATGCTCAACATCACTCATTATCAGAGAAATGCAAATCAAAACCAAAATGAGGTACCATTTCACACCAGTCAGAATGGCTGCTATCCAAAGTCTACAAGCAATAAATGCTGGGCAGGGTGCAGAGAAAAGGGAACCCTCTTACCCTGTTGGTGGGAATGCAAACTAGTACAGCCACTATGGAGAACAATGTGGAGATTCCTTAAAAAACTGGAACTAGAACTGCCAAAGGACCTAGCAATCCCACTACTGGGCATACACACTGAGGAAACCAGAACTGAAAGAGCCACGTGTACCCCAATGTTCATTGCAGCACTGTTTATAATAACCAGGACATGGAAGCAACCTAGATGTCCATTGGCAGATGAATGGATAAGAAAGCTGTTGTACATATACACACTGGAATATTACTCAGCCATTAAAAATACATTTGATCAGTTTTAATGAGGTGGATGAAACTGGAGTCTATTATACAGAGTGAAGTAAGCCAGAAAGAAAAACACCAATACCAGTATACTAACACATATATATGGAATTTAGAAAGATGGTAACAATAACACTGTATGCGAGACACAAAAAGAGACACAGATGTATAGAACAGTCTTTTGGACTCTGTGGGAGAGGTTGAGGGTGGGATGATATGGGAGAATGGTATTGAAACATGTAAATTATCACATGTGAAACAAATCGCCAGTCCAGGTTTGATGCATGATACAGGGTGCTCAGGACTGGTGCACTGGGATGACCCAGAGGCATGGGATGGGGAGGGAGGTGGGAGGGGGGTCCAGGATGGAGAATGCATGTACACCCATGGCAGATTCATGTCAGTGTATGGCAAAACCAATACAATATTATAATGTAAATAAATTAATTAATTTAAAAAATTAAAAAAAAAAAGTACACATTGTGGAATCTAAAAAATAAACAAATAAAAATAAAAAAAAAAAAAAAAAAAAAAAAAAACACTTGCAATAAAGTAACATTTCCAAGGGACATATTGGAAATGAAAATGAATATCTATGTAATTATGTTAATAAACCTGTATTCAAACACTTGGAAAAAAAAATACAGAAGCAACAGTTAGAACTGGACATGGAACAACAGAGTGGTTACAAATCAGGAAAATAGTACTTCAAGGCTGTGTACTGTCACCCTGTTTATTTGCCTTATATGCACAATATATCATGTGAAATGCCTGGCTGGATGATGCACAAGCTGGAATCAAGACTGCTGGGAGAAATATCAGTAACATCAGATATGCAGATGACACCATTATGGCAGAAAGCAAAGAGGAACTAGAGAGCTTCTTGATGTAAGTGAAACAGGAGAGTGAAAAAGTTGGCTTAAAACTCAATATTCAGAAAACTAAGATCATGGCATCTGGTTCCATCACTTCATGGCATATAGATGGGGAAACAGTGGAAACAATGGCTGACTTTATTTTGGAGGGCTCCAAAATCACTGCAGATAGTGACTGCAGTTGTGAAATTAAGACATTTGCTCCTTGGAAGAAAAGCTGTGACCAACCTAGATAGCATATTAAAAAGCAGAGACATTACTTTGCCAACAAAGGTCCATCTAGTCAAAGCTATGTTTTTTTTTTCCAGTAGTTATGTATTAATGTGTGAGTTGGACTATAAAGAAAACTGAGCACTGAAGAATTGATGCTTTTGAACTGTGGTGTTGAAGAAGACTCTTGAGAGTCCCTTGGACTGCAAGGAGATCCAACCAGTCCATCCTAAAGGAAATCAGTCCTAACTGTTCACTGGAAGGACTGATGCTGAAGCTGAAGCTCCAATACTTTGGTCACCTGATGGGAAGAACTGATTCATTTGAAAAGACTCTGATTCTAGGAAAGATTGAAGGTGGGAGGAGAAGGGGACATCAGGAGATGAGATGTATGGATGGCAACACCAACTCAGTAGACATGAGTTTGATCGAGCGCCGGGAATTGATGATGGACAGGGAAGCCTGGTGTGCTGCAGTCTATGGGGTCACAAAGAATTGGACACAACTGAGCGACTGAACTGAATCAAATCCATGTATCTTTGAGCAGAAAACAATATATAACCAAAAAGGTACCTATGGCAGTAGGTAATACGGAAAAAGCAAAGTGATTTCATTAAACCAGTTTTCCAGTTTGAGATATGAAAAAATAGAATTTCTGTGGTATAAATCATGGTTTAGAGCCTTATTTGGTAATGAATAATAGCAAACTGGGCCTTCCCTGGAGGCTCAGCAGTAAAGAATTCACCTGCCTATGCACAAGACATGGGTTCGATCTCTGGTTGGAAAAATCCCTGGAGAAACAAATGGCAATCCACTCTTGTATTCTTGCCTGGGAAATCCCATGGATAGAGGAGCCTGGCAGGGTACAGTCCATGGGCTCTCAAAGGGTCAGACATGACTTAGTGACTAAATAAAAACAGTAATAGCAAACTTATGAAATTAATAACTCTCTCCAAATGAAAAGAATAATGCAAGGAAGTATTTGTATACAAAGTATAAGGATTTTTTTTCAGAATTCCTGAAGCATATGCACAAATTCTAAGTAACCAAATTAAAAAGGATTTCTTCATGAATTCTGCAATTTTTATATAATTATTAATGTATATATATTTTTTAGTTTTTATGAATATATGTAAACATAAATATTTTACATGGGTGTCATTATATTACATATTGATGACTTAAATATTTCATGACAAGATACACTTAATATTTCAAAACAAAAAAATATTCTTAAGGAAATATTTTAAGTGATTTTCTTACTTAAAATATTGTGATGTTTTAAAATTGCCCTTGACTTTTGTAAATTCTTCCACACTGATATGGAGACATGGATATTTAATTTATAAAATAAATTCTAACTTTAGCTTTCTTCTAGAAACTAAAAATGAATTCCACATCGTTACTATCATTTAACACTTTTGTATAAAATAACAATATTATTTTAAATAACACCAAAATTTTGCATTAGTTTAACCAAACTTAAATTTCAAAATTTCAAAGAAGAAAAAACACATAATATTAGATGTTAAGTTTTATATTATTGTAGGAATTTTTGATTACTGTGTAGAGAATCATGTAAAATATAACTTCATTTTGAATATGTCCTTTTCAAAATCTTAAAATACACCATAAAGAATGCTTGTTAATTTTCAAATTATCTTTTACTAAAAGGAACTGTTAGGTGTACAACTTTGTCATTCACCTGTCACTATGGGCCATAAATTGCACTGATGCCCTTGAATTGAGAAATCTATATTCAGTGGGGTTAGTTGGATCCAGGGTTGCAGGAGCCAAGTGGCTGAACTAAATTGCCAAGACAGGTGTGCATGGTTACTGAAATGCATGACAGAGCAAATCAGTAATCAGAATATTCTGACTTGCAAAGATTTGTGGTGGTGTTCAGTTGGTCATAGTATTTCTAAAAGTGAAATAGGTGCACTGTCTACTAAATATTTACTTCATCTGTGTAAGCATAAGATTTGTAGATCAAGTGAACACAAGTCTAATTTAAATCATAAAAAGACTCATAGCCCATCAATGAATTCCTAGTATTGAGCCAGTTCACAAACGTATAACATCTTGAATGAAGGAAAATATGTATCCTTACAGAAAGGACTCCACTATTATGCCAAAATTTACATTTGTAATCTTTCTTCCACCTTTCCCCAAAAGAACCTGCAGACTTTTACAGAGTTATGCATTGGGGAAAAGAAGATGACAAAACTTTTCAGGCATAATGTGCATTTGTTTAACCTGACACTAATTCCAGATGTCTCAAAATGTCATTTAACTTCAGTGGTCACGGTAGGAGCTTATGGAGATAAGCTGATTAATAAATTTTAACTCAGGTCAGATAAGTTCATGGATCCATAAATATATCCTACAGTTATTTTCTCAGTTCTGAAATTCATAATTGGAATAGACAAACTGTTTTGGCTGGGTGATTAAGTCTTATTACCAAGGAAAAATTGGCCTGATATTATACAGTGCATTTAGGTGAACAAGAAAATAACTGTAATACAAGAGATTAATTTCTGTCATACTCTATGATTAAAATTAATGGGAAACTACAACAACCCAATTCTGGCAGGGCTACTAATAGTATAGATCCATTAGGAATGAAAGTTTTGATCACATCACCCAGGTAAATACCATGACCATATGGTGTTCTATTTTTATATATTTGAGGAACCTCCATACTATTTTCCATAGCAGCTGCAGTACTTTGCATTCCAATCAAGAGTGTACAGGGTGATTATTTGTCCACATCTTTCCCAACACTTACCTTTAAAAAAAATAGCCACTCTAACAGGTGTGGGGTGATATCTCAATGTGGTTTTGAAGTGCATATCGCTGATGATTAGTGATGCTGAGCCCCTTTTCACAAACCTGTTGGCTGTTTGCATGGCTTCTTTGAAGAAATGCTTATTTAAGTCCTTTGCTTATTATTTTTTTTAATTGGCTTACTTTTTTTTTTATGTTGAGTTGTAGGAATTCCTTACATTTTAGATATTAACTTAGATTTATAGTTGTAAATATTTCTTTTTTTCTGATTCCATAGGTTGACTTTATATTGTGCTGATTATTTCCTTTGCTGTACAAAACTTTTCTAGTTTGATGTATTCTCACTGTTTTTGCTGCTTGTACTTTAAAAAAAATCAGTGCCAAGACCAGTGTCAAGAAGATTTTGTCCTAGGTTTACTTTTAAGGGTTTTTCAGAGTAAGGTCTTACATTCAAGTCTTTGGTCTATTTTGTGTTGATTGTTTGTGTATAGTGTAAAATAAGTTCAATTTTATTCTTTTTCCTGTGAATATACAATCTTCCCATCGTTTGTTTAAGGGACTATCCTTTCCTAATTACACATTTTTCAAACCCTTGTGGAAAATTGTTTGACTGCAAATGCGTTGGCTTATTAATGGACTCTCTATTTTGCTCCATTGCTGTATGTCTCAGCTCATATAATATAATTCAGCAATCTTACTTCTGGGTATATATCCAGAAGAATTGAAATCAGATTCTCAAAGAGATATCTGCACTTCCATGTTTGTTGCAACATTATTTCACAAGAAACAATCAGAATGTTCAATAAGTAATGGATGAATAAAGAAAGTGTGGCATGTATATATACATATAGAAAGGAAAGATTACTCAGCCTTTAAAGGGACACATTACCATATATAACAGCATATATGAACCTGGAAGACATTTTGCTAAGTGAAATAAGCCAGTTACAGAAGTACAAATACTGTGTGATTCCACTCACATAAGATATCTAAAATAGTCAAAATTCTAGAAGCAGAGAATGGAGAAGAGAATGGTGGTTGTCAGGGGCTGGAGAGAGAACAAAAAGTAGAATTATTTTTCAGTGAGTGTAAATTTTCAGTTATGCAAGATTACTAAGTTCTAGATATCTGCTACACAACATAATCCTGCTACACAACATAAAACTGTTCTTTACACTTAAAAATTTAAGCATGTAGATTTCATGTTAATGCTCTTAGCACAATAAAGATACTACAGTAGCAGAAAGCACTAAAAAATTTATGACTGATTGCTGAGGTGATCACTGAACACAAAAGGGATATAAAATGGACAATGAAAGAAGGTGGTTTTAAATACCTCTTACAGTTGGGTGACTAATTGCAGAAATAAGAACTGCAATTATCCTTAGTATTTCTTTTTTATTTTTGATAAATATGCTTGTGTGTGTAGGTATATGATATCATTTTCTTCTTCTTCTATTTCTTATCCCCTTACTTATAATAAGTATTAACTTTAAGGTAGTTAGGCTACAGGGTAACAAGTAGAAGAGTGACATCACCCAAGGACTTTGCATTCTCTTCTGGAGAAATTATTGTATGCAGGAAAGTTGTATCATGCTAGTCAGTAATATGACTTTGTTATTGTCTTTACTTAGAGATCAATTGTAGTTTAAAGAGGAGTGAGTTGTTACCAAATTGATATCAGGTGGAATGCAGTGGTTAATATTATACGTCCACTTGGCTAGAATAAGATGCCCAGTTGATTAGTATAATGTTACTGCAAAAGTATTTTTAGGTGTGACTTATATTTGAATCAGTAAAATTTTATACTTTACATAGTGTGGACTTACCGTTTATAGTGTGGATGGACCTCATCTAATCAGTTAAATGCCTTTAAAGAACGAGAAAGAGAGTCCCCAAAACAGGAGGAATTCTCCTCAAGACTACAATATAGAATCCACGCCTGAGTTTTCAACATGCTTCACTGTGGAATTCAGATTCAGTCAAATCTTACCATGATTTCCACCATGCTGCGCTGCTCTACAGATTTCAAACTTGCCTAATCCATGATCATATGAAAGAGTTACTTAAAATAAATCTTTTTCTCTCATATACACATATTTAATATTATTGTTTCCATTTCTCTGGAAAGCTCTAATAGTTACAATCACTGGCTGACTCAATGAAAATAAGGGTTAAGTTTGAAATTTGGTCAAGAATTTTAACTACAGAGATAAGTTTCCTAACATATTGATTGGGCAACATTTTTATACTGGACTACTGTTTGAAAAAATACCCCAAAACAATACCCAGCTGTGGATGTGACTGGTGATAGAAGTAAGGTCCGACGCTGTAAAGAGCAATATTGCATAGGAACCTGAAATGTCAGGTCCATGAATCAAGGCAAATTGGAAGTGGTCAAACAAAAGATGGCAAGGGTGAATGTCGACATTCTAGGAATCAGCGAACTGAAATGGACTGGAATGGGTGAATTTAACTCAGATGACCATTATATCTACTATTGTGGGCAAGAATCCCTCAGAAGAAATGGAGTGGCCATCATGGTCAACAAAAGAATCTGAAATGCAGTACTTGGATGCAATCTCAAAAATGACAGAATGATCTCTGTTCATTTCCAAGGCACACCATTCAATATCACAGTAATCCAAGTCTATGCCCCAACCAGTAATGCTGAAGAAGCTGAAGTTGAATGGTTCTATGAAGACCTACAAGACCTTTCAGAACTAACACCCCAAAAAGATGTCCTTTTCATTATAGGGGACTGGAATGCAAAAGTAGGAAGTCAAGAAACACCTGGAGTAACAGGCAAATTTGGCCTTAGAATATGGAGTGAAGCAGGGCAAAGGCTAAGAGCGTTTTGTCAAGAGAATGCACTGGTCATAGCAAACACCCTCTTCCAACAACACAAGAGAGGACTCTATACATGGACATCACCAGATGGTCAACACCAAAATCAGATTGATTATATTCTTTGCAGCCAAAGATGGAGAAGCTCTATACAGTCAGCAAAAACAAGTCCAGGGGCTGACTGTGGCTCAGACCATGAATCCTTATTGCCAAATTCAGACTTAAATTGAAGAAAGTAGGGAAAACCACTAGGCCATTCAGGTATGACCTAAATCAAATCCCTTATGATTATACAGGGGAAGTGAGAAATAGATTTAAGGGCCTAGATCTGATAGAGTGCCTGATGAACTATGGAATGAGGTTTGTGACATTGTACAAGAGACAGGGATCAAGACCATTCCCATTGAAAAGAAATGAAAAAAAGCAAAATGGCTGTCTGGGGAGGCTTACAAATATCTGTGAAAAGAAGAGAAGCGAAAAGCAAAGGAGAAAAGGAAAGATATAAACATCTGAATGCAGAGTTCCAAAGAATAGCAAGAAGAGATAAGAAAGCCTTCTTCAGTGATCAATGCAAAGAAATGGAGGAAAACAACAGAATGGAAAGACTAGAGATCTCTTCAAGAAAATCAGAGAAACCAAAGGAACATTTCATGCAAAGATGGGCTCGATAAAGGACAGAAATGGTATGGACCTAACAGAAGCAGAAGATATTAAGAAGACATGGCAAGAATACACAGAAGAACTGTACAAAAAAGATCTTCATGACCCAGATAATCACGATGGTGTGATCACTCACCTAGAGCCAGACATCCTGGAATGTGACGTCAAGTGGGCTTTAGAAAGCATCACTACGAACAAAGCTAGTGGAGGTCATGGAATTCCAGTTGAGCTATTTCAAATCCTGAAAGATGATGCTGTGAAAGTGCTGCACTCAATATGCCAGCAAATTTGGAAAACTCAGCAGTGGCCACAGGACTGGAAAAGATCAGTTTTCATTCCAATCCCAAAGAAAGGCAATGCCAAAGAATGCTCAAACTACCGCTCCATTGCACTCATCTCACACGCTAGTAAAGTAATGCTCAAAATTCTCCAAGCCAGGCTTCAGCAATATGTGAACTGTGAACTTCCTGATGTTCAAGCTGGTTTTAGAAAAGGCAGAGGAACCAGAGATCAAATTGCCAACAATTTGGAAAAAGCCAAAGAGTTCCAGAAAAACATCTCTTTCTGCTTTATTGACTATGCCAAAGCCTTTGACTGTGTGGATCACAATAAACTGTGGACAATTCTGAAAGAGAGGGGACTACCAGATCACCTGATCTGCCTCTTGAGAAATTTGTATGCAGGTCAGGAAGCAACAGTTAGAACTGGCCATGGAACAACAGACTGGTTCCAAATAGGAAAAGGAGTTTGTCAAGGCTGTATATTGTCACCCTGTTTATTTAACTTATATGCAGAGTACATCATGAGAAATGCTGGACTGGAAGAAGCACAAGCTGGAATCAAGATTTCTGGGAGAAATATCAAGAACCTCAGATATGCAGATGACACCACCCTTATGGGAGAAAGTGAAGAGGAACTAAAAAACCTCTTGACAAAAGTGGAAGAGGAGAGTGAAAATGTTGGCTTAAAACTCAACATTCAGAAAACAAAGATCATGGAATCTGGTCCCATTACTTCATGGGAAATAGATGGGGAAACAGTGGAAACAGTATCAGATTTTATTTTTCTGGGCTCCAAAATCACTACAGATGGTGACTTCAGCCATGAAATTAAAAGACGCTTACTCCTTGGAAGGAAAGTTATGACCAACCTAGATAGCATATTCAAAAGCAGAGACATTACTTTGCCAGCAAACATTCGTCTAGTCAAGGCTATGGTTTTTTCCAGTGGTCATGTATGGATGTGACAGTTGGACTGTGAAGAAGGCTGAGCGCCGAAGAATTGTTGCTTTTGAACTGTGGTGTTGGAAAAGACTCTTGAGAGTCCCTTGGACTGCAAGGAGGTCCAACCAGTCCATTCTGAAGGAGATCAGCCCTGGGATGTCTTTGGAAGAAATGATGCTAAAGCTGAAACTCCAGTACTTTGGCCACCTCATGCGAAGAGTTGACTCACTGGAAAAGACTCTGATGCTGGGAGAGATTGGGGGCAAGAGGAGAAGGGGACGACAGAGGATGAGATGACTGGATGGCATCACTGATTCGATGGACATGAGTCTGAGTGGACTCCGGGAGTTCGTGATGGACAGGGAGGCCTGGGGTGCTGCGATTCATGGGGTCGCAAAGAGTTGAATACGACTGAGCGACTGATCTGATATGACTGTTTGAAATTAAGGTTTTAGGAGCTGAAAGAGCTTGCTGAACTTAATGTAGAAGTTTTAGAAAGTAGTATTTAAATCTCATCTTTTTACAGTACATACCAACAGAAAAGGAGAAGGGAAATGAAAACTGGGTTTTGTTTTTCTTTCTGTTCATTATTTCTCTTGCTTGTGTTACCACTCTGTGGACATTCTTAAAAGACACTACAGCAATATCATCTGCTTTTTTAGAAAATATGTACACTTAGAATGTCAGGGGGAAAAAAAAAAAAACATTTAACATTCTAAATATCTCTATACAATATCTTTCTGAAAGCAGATGCTTTCACACAAGCACATGGCATACACCATGAAATTTGAAAGTCTTAAAAATTTTTGTAACCATTTTTCCATTCCCTATATCTGAGCAATCACAGTTATTGGTTTTTCCTCCACAAGGCTATATGTATCCATTCCTTTCTGTGTATTTACTGTGAATTACCCTAAATCAGTGTTCTCTCCCTTGTTCCCCGACCCTCCCCTGCACTTTCTTTTTGCTATTTTGACAAATGAAACAAATTTCATCCATAGGCGACATACATTCCTAGACCAGTGTCTTCCCACTTTAGATATAGTAGGGCACATACTAGCTCCAGTTTTACCACGGTTTCTTATTCTTATCTAGTTTACAAGAGAATATGAGTTACAATTCATGTACACTGGTTATCACAGTTTTTAGAGATAAGCCATAAAATTCACGGAGAAGGCAATGGCACCCCGCTCCAGTACTTTGCCTGGAAAATCCTATGGATGGAGGAACCTGGTAGGCTGCAGTCCATGGGGTCGATAGAGTCGGATACGACTGAGCGACTTCACTTTCACTTTTAACTTTCATGCACTGGAGAAGGAAATGGCAACCCACTCCAGTGTTCTTGCCTGGAGAATCCCAGGGATGGGGAAGCCTTGTGGGCTGCCATCTATGGGGTCGCACAGAGTCGGACACGACTGAAGCGACTTAGCAGCAGCAGCAGCAGCATAAAATTCAATACTTCTTTAGTAGAAAATTACTTAATAAAGATCTCTCAACAGATTGTGATACACTTAGTTAAAATTCCCTGGATAAAACATTTAAGTATTAAATTCTCGTTGAAAAACCCTCCTGAGTTCATAACCTGTTTTGCTGCTGCTGCTAAGTCACTTCAGTCATGTCCAGCTCTGTGCGACTCCATAGACGGCAGCCCACCAGGTTCCCCCGTCCCTGAGATTCTCTAGGCAAGAACACTGGAGTATGTTGCCATTTCCCTCTCCAATGCATGAAAATGAAAAGTGAAAGTGAAGTCGCTCAGTTGTGTCTGACCCTCAGCCACCCCATGGACTGCAGCCTTCCAGGCTCCTCCATCCATGGGATTTTCGAGGCAAGAGTACTGGAGTGGGGTGCCATTGCCTTCTCCAATAACCTGTTTTACTGGTTATCATTTCAGTTAGGCAACAGGAGATCAGTCCTGGGTGTTCATTGGAAGGACTGATGCTGAAGCTGAAACTCCAATACTTTGGCCACCTCATGAGAAGAGTTGACTCATTGGAAAAGACCCTGATGCTGGGAGGGGTTGGGGACAGGAGGAGAAGGGACAACAGAGGATGAGATGGCTGGATGGCATCACTGACTCGATGCACATGAGTTTGGGTGAACTCCAGGAGTTGGTGATGGACAGGGAGGCCTGGTGTGCTGCGATTCATGGGGTCACAAAGAGTCAGACATGACTGAGCGACTGAACTGAACTGAACTGTTTCCAAATAGTTTTACTTATGCCGTATTCCAAATTAAATGACCTTTCCTATTCTTTTCCTCTGTAATTGAAATCATTTTCAAAACTTCAAGCACACTCTTCATTATGTGAACTTATGTATTGTAAACCAGGAGAATTTTTCAAAAGTGTTCATAATCCAATTTGTGTTAATAGAAACACTGAAACCACATAAAGACCAACCAGAGAAAAGTGGGTAACAGACTGTTGCATATTCAAACAATGGAAGACATATGGCTATGAACCTGAATTAAATAAATCTACAAGCAACCATGGGCTTCCCTGGTGGCCCAGCTGGTAACGAATCCAGCTGCAATGTGGGAGACCTGGGTTCGATACCTGGACGGGGAAGATCTCATGGATAAGAGAAAGTCTACCCACTCCAGTATTCTGTCCTGGAGAATTCCATGGACTGTATAGGACAGTCCTGTATTGGACAGGACTGAGCGGTTTTCACTTTCACAAGCAACAATTGTGGCAGATTCTAGGAAGTATATATTGAATAAAAGAAAAAATTCTTTCAGGAGAACATAGTGTACATATAGTGTAGTTACAACCCTACATTTAAAAACTTGTAAGGAAGAATAATTTACAGATGTAAACATAAAAAAAATAAAAAGAATAAACTAAAACTAGTAGTTATATGCTAGTAAAAGTATGCTTAGGAATTATCGTCAAAGAAAATAACCATGTTCTTTTTCAATAAATGTGTGGTTTTTAAATTTCACCTTTTTGTGATGTTTAATGAAAACAGTGTGACTCTGCTCATAGTCCATTAGTCTGCACTTGTCACATGCTCCTGCTTGACTACAGCAGGTCTGGTAATTTTAGTCTTCCATGAATCTCAGAAGGAAGAATCACATGGATATTGTACATAACATTTTATCTATAAGTGATAAACTTTACATTGAAAGAAACCTATATTTCCAAAATAAGATCATTAACACATTGAACAGGACATATCTATAGAATGATATTGATATATGGTTTACCCTAACAGTTTAACTGTATATTTTCAATACTTTTGACAAAAACTGGATTTCCTTCACTGTTTTTATATTGTCTTCAAATTTCAAATGAAATCAGAAGTATGGCTTCTAATATGATAGCTGAACATATATACATTATTTCTTTGCATCATTCATCCAATCAAAAAGTTTATGGCCTTTCTACTAAGTACAAATATCTATTCTACTATATGAAGTTATGATACCCAATAAGTCAGATGAACATACTTGACGTTTAGAGATTACTATCTAATGGAAGCCGAAAATAAATAATAAGCAACTACATTACTATTACATGACTAATTACAAACTATTACATGACTAATCATAGTATTATTTATTTATCTCAGCTTATTTGTTTTAGTTAATTTTAAAAAGAATTAAATACAAGGGGAGAGGAATTAATATGGCGATTGCAAAGAAAAACAGATGATGTCTATCACCTTTCCTTATGGTCTATTCCTCCTTAGTCTTTAATATGTTCACATTCTTTAGTTGCTGCCTTCCTTAGTTACTTGTATAAATCAGCTGTCATACAGCATCCTCTGCTAGTCACCTAGATCCAAAGTGATTTCTATCAAGAGCTGTAAGTATTGTCAACTTGTCAGGAATGCCATTGCCTTGTGCTTTTCAACTTTGCAATTGCTGCTTGACTGACACTTTTGAAATTCTGTCAGCCTTTCTTTCCTTTGTTCACTTTATACAGAATAGAAAAGAAAATGCAGTTCATATCCATTAGCTTGGCAAAGTCATAGCCTCTGTTTGGGAGAGTTCAATCTCATAAATCATGTATTTTTTAAATAGAAAAATAAAGGTGACTGAATGGAGACTACCAACTAAATTGCCTAAAGAATTACTGGCCTAAAAATTAAACATCCTTAGTTCTCAAGTCTCCATGTATAAGTTAAAATAACCATAATGGTAAAGAAAATACTAGATGATATTTACTGATATTCTTCAGGGTATAATAATGACATCTTTACTTCTTCAAAGGAAAAAGTTTTAGATAAGGAAAAAACAATCAACTGTAAATTATAAAATCCGTGAACTGGTATGAACTATAAACCAAGTATATTTGATATTTCTTTTTATTTTTGATTTTGCTCATTGCAGTATAGAAGAAAGCACTAATTAATTGTTCTAAAGATCATTATTGTTCCTTTAGAAGTCTTAGATAAACCAGTGTGAAGGGTCACTCTTGGGTTAAGAAGTCTAAATGTCTAAGAAAAAGAGAAACACTTACTATTATTTGAAATTAAAGTGAAAAATACAGAACAGAATTATGTTAAATTAAATTATAGATTTTCAAAATGAAAAGCTATTACAAGTAATGAATGATTCATAATATTGAAATGTTTTTAAAGCATATTCTATCATAGCTCTTTTTATTTTTCAGAGTTGCCAGTGCTAGCCGGCAAAGTCGATCAGGTCCCAAGAACATGCACTGCGGGGCTGAGAAAGTAAACTACAGCAAGAGACTACAACAAAGATGGGGTCGAGAGGTTCAGACATGTCTCCACGAAGGGACCCAGTCTGACACCAACTTTATTCAGCATCTTATATTTATACAGAAGAGCGTGAGAAAGACAAGACAGTTGACATTTTTTCTTAGTTGACCTATACATCTTACAAACAGTCACAAGAAATCTTGAGAGCATGGGAATGGCACCCTGTTATTATTTCTTACACCAGATAACATTTCTCTGTGCGTGAGAAGTTTGCACAGAACTCCAGGTGTCTGCAGTAAATAAGTGCCTAATCTCTGGGGTGGCGGGACAGAGAGCTATGTTTGCAAGCAAACCCTCAAGGACTGAGGCAGCTCCCAGAGCTTGTGTCCTTCGGACAAAGGACCCCATTCTCACAGGCAGCTCCCCGCACAGAGTGATTTCCAGATTAAAAATTTTACTGAGTAACTGTGGAGGTATTTTAAATGCTTAAAGTAAATGACATAGTTTTGTACATTTTTACTTCAAATCTGGAAGCAGAGTTGTTAATCACTAAGACATGTAGGTGGGATAAGAAGGAAGGTTAGGTAATTGTTAAACAATGGTCAAGGTATCCAGTAAATGAAAAAGTAAGCCTACTGGAAACGAGAGTATTAAACCCGAATACAAACATTTCACACAATATGATTCTAATGTTATTTTTATTAGTAAATAGATTTTATAATTTACAATAGCATGCATGCTATATTCTCAAACTTAATCAAGATACATGTCTATTAGCTATAGCTAAAACAGTGGCATTCAAATTAAGTGTCAGAATGCAGTTTTCCTGTTAGGAAAGATATATATATATATATAGATATATAGATATAGATATATAGATATAGATATCAACTCAGAAATGGCTAAATGAATGAAAAATTAAGCATACAAAAACAGGACAAAATTATAAATGAAAATTATATATTTATATATATATATATACACACACACACACACACACACACACACACACATATATATATATATATATATATATATATATATAATGCAGTCAGTTCAGTTCAGTTCTGCTCAGTTGCATTGCTCAGTCATGTCCAACTCTTTGCGACCCCATGAAATGCAGCACTCCAGGCTTCCCTTTCCATTACCAACTCCTGGAACTTGCTCAAACTCATGTCCATTGAGTCAGTGATGCCATCCAACCATCTCATCCTCTGTCGTTCCCTTCTCCTCCTACCTCCAATCTTTCCTAGCACCAGGGTCTTTTCTAATGAGTCAGTTCTTTGCATCAGGTAGCCAAAATATTGGAGCTTCAGCTTCAGCATCAGTCCTTCCAATAAATATTCAAGACTAATTTCCTGTAGGATTGACTGATTGGATCTCCTTGAACTCCAAGGGACTCTCAAGAGTCTTCACCAACACCAAAGTTCAAAAGCATCAATTCCTTGGTGCTCAGCTTTCTTTATAGTCCAACTCTCACATCTGTACATGACTACTGGTAAAACCATAGTTTGACTAGATGGACTTTTGTTGACAAAGTAATGTCTCTGCTTTTTAATATGCTGTCTGGGTTGGTCATAGTTTTTCTTCCAAAGAGCAAGCATCTTTTATATATATAATACATTTATATAAAAATTCTCAGTGGTTTTTGTACTTATTTATTATTCAAACGTTTACTGATTGGCTGCAATGGCTTTATTTCAGGGAACTGGTAGGTTTGGATCTGCTCTACATGAGTTATTCCTGGTTCCAGGTTGAAAAAGCATTTCTTAACTGAACAGACATACAAGATGATTGTTGTATTACCTCTTTACGTCTCTGCTTGGAACTATCATCCTTTTGACTACTTCTTTATTCTATTTGTCCAAGAAAGCCACATGGCCCATCCATATCGGTAAAACAAGGATTCAATTGAGTGTTACGTAATGGGAGAGTGAATTCTGCTAAAAATGCTCTATTTAGCCATAAGATGCTATCTTAGCCACACATCTGTAACTTCCTTTCTTCTCTATGGAAGAAACCAACCACTGAAATCCAAGGAAGATATCCCAGAAGTATCAACAAAGCATTTCTAATAATTTGTATAACAAAAGAGAAAAAAGAGAAAGGAGGCAAGGAGAAGGAATGAGAAAGAGAGGGAGAGAGAGAGTGCACTAGAGAGGAAGGAAAGAAACTTAATACACTTAATGAAACAGGTTTCTATTCCAAAAGGGGAAGTAATCATACTGCCGACAGCTGTAGAAATTCCAAAATTTGTTAGTAGGCCCTAGTATTGTTGACCTGGGAGTAGCTTGCTGTGTGTGCTAAGTCGACTCTTTGCAACCCTATGAACTGTAGCCCACCAGACTCTTCTGTCCATAAGATTCTCCAGACAAGAATACTGGAGTGGTTTGCCATACCCTCTTCCAGGGGATGGTCCTGACCCAGGGATTGAACACACATCTCTTACGTGTCCTGCCTTTGAAGGCAGGTTCTTTACCACTAGCAGCGCCTGGGGTGTAGCTTACCAGGCCATTATTTGTCTCAGGTTTTGGTTTCCTACTCTAGATATTTCTGATTATTTTATGATATTACTTGCACTCACTTGAAAGAGTTATTTGGGAACATTCCCTTTTTGCTGGCTCAGCAGTTTTGTCTGTCAAATTTCTATCCATAAAATATTGGAGGCGCAAGAGTAAATTTCCAATTCGTACTCTGAAACTTTCTCTTCATTCAAGATGGCAGTTTCGCTTAGTTTATTCTCAGGAAATGTCATCAGTTTTCCCTGAATTATTATAACTTGTGAATTTTATTCCAGGTACACCCACCCACAGTTGTTTCCAGGAAATGCCTATGTCTTTCTTGAATACAGATTCTTTGGACCTTTAAGACAGTCTCTTTTACCTAAGCATTTGTATGTTTTAAATTCATTCATTTTTTCTGGGGACGGCTCTTAATTCAGTCAGAGGTATCTTAATATAACAGTTCTTATTATTATATGTCAAATTTTACAATGTCTGAATTATTTCCTTTCTCTTTTATCAATCCTCTTCCAAATAGTATATTAGCCAGATTTTGTGATTTTAATATTATTTTCAAACATCCAAAAGGATCCATGGTAGTAATAGATATTGTTACTGTCTCACTGGCCTTCATGCTGACTGGTGGAATTCTGCTTTCAGGTGTTACACTGAGTTCAGATCTAGCCCATGGGTTTTCTTTCTTTCTTTTTTTTTTTAGTGTTAAGTTGAAAAATCAGTTTATATTGTGGAACATGTTCTTATGTTAGAGGGCAGGTGGTGGACAGAACTCAGCAGGATTCTTGCAGACTCTATTTAAAGTAGATACACTGTATCACTTCCACACAATACCACTGACCAAAGTAAATCATATAGCCAAGATCCAAATCAACAGGGTGGGAAAAAATAGCACTTCCATGGGTGGGGTGGGGTGGGGAGAGATGAATATTTGGTGAATAATCATAAAATTGAAACAGGGGATCAACAGGTCCTCACATATGATAAATATAAAGACACTAAATTGCCTATCAAAAAGAAATCTTCAAATCCACATTAAGAAAGGAAAAAAAAAAAAGATATATTCTAAGTGAAAAGCTTAAAGTATAAAATCTCCACAAAGTTAATATTAAGAAAATGTATTCAAGTTAATAGTAAGAAAATAATATTGGTATAACTAATATCAGATGAAATAGACCTTATGATAAAATTGCTATTCAAAATGGGGACCACCATAATATGATATAAGAATTTAGGCTTTCAAAAATAAAAAGTGTTTTTACAAACCTGAATGACCTAATAGAATGCCTCAAAATAAAAGGAGATTAAATTGCTAAATGGTAAACAGTTTATTAATGAATCCATTGTAACAATATATTCCATTACAAACACGTTGAGTCCATAAATGAATAAATTAAAATTTTGATGACAGCCATGATACATTACATGATTTCACAATTACTCCTTAATGAGTAATTAATGAGAGTAACAACAGATGTGGCCTTCTAAATTTCGCTTAAGACTTCTGAATGCATATCTTGCCGATTTGTCCCAGTCTTAGGACACATACAACTTTAATGAATTGAGGCAAATTTGTATTAATAGATGAAAATGCATTTAATAAAATAAGCATTTTCTGTTAATTGAACTATCTCTTCTCTTGACCATTTTGATGTTCATACTTAAAAGGACTTTTTCTTATAATAAAATCCATTTGACTAACTTATAAATTAATTAATAATTATTAAATGCTTGGAATGCATTTTACTCTTTTTGTAAACAACTCAGTTAAGCTGATTTAAATAAGTAAATGTTCAGTTTCACCAGTTCTGATTACACAGTTTAAATTTCTATCTCTTTTTGGCTCCCTTAATCTCTTTATTAATTTAAAATCACAATAATTTATCTTACTATTAATCATAAGTATAAAATATAATTAGGCTCCCCAGGCGGCACTAGTGGTAAAGGGCCCATCTGTCAATAGAGGAGATATAAAAGATCTGGGTTCATCCCTGGGTGGGGAAGATCCCCTGGAAGAGGAAATGGAAAACCACTCCAGTATTCTTGCCTGGAGAATTCCATGGACAGAGAAGACTGCCAGGCTACAGTCTATGAGGTTGCAAAGAGTCAGACATGACTTAAGCAACTTAGCATGATTAAAATATAAACCTCAATATTTGCCAGTTTTAATATTTTTAGACCCATCCTCTGACTAAGTAGTTTTCTAGTCATGATGAGACAACAGATGTGATACATATAAAGAAGCATCTGAATATACCCTCAGTGTTCATATTTTATCTATCTAACATTATATTAAATATCTTTATCTTATTAGGCTTATAATATGTAATAGTGAACAAAATGCCTACTTTTATGCCCTCACAGAACTGACATGCTAAAGGAAGGAGACAGAACCTATTTGTGAGTGTGCTTGGTTGTCTCTGTGTGTGTATAAGGTATACTCACAGGTGTATACACATGCACACACATATATACATAGGCTAAATACATGATTATTTTCAGTAAATGCACTAAACATGGGTTAAAGGGGTTCTACATTAAACAGAGTGTTCAGAGTTTTCTCTGACAGTAACTTTTGAGCCCCACTAGACCTGTGAAAAGAATTGTGGCAATAGTTTGAGGTGTTAGGACAGAAAATGCAAAGGTGTGTGGCAAAAAAAAAAAAAAAAATGAAGTAGTTTGAGAAATTGGATGTTGTGTGTGTTCTTCACAGAGTGAATGCTAGGGAAGATGGAGCAAATATAAATGGAGAATTAGGCAGAAGCCAGGGCATATAAGGCAAAATTTAAGTTCACAATGAGAAGTTTGGATTTTCTTTTTTTTTGTCTGTTGGAAAGACTTTAATGTTGTTCAAATTGAATTTATTTTGCTTTTTAAAAGACCACTCAGGACCCGGTGAAAGAGAAGCATAATGAGTTGTGAGAGGTGAAGATGCAGTAAGCTGATGCCGCATTATACCAGGTAGTGCAGGCATGTTAGGATTCTAGAACTGATTCTTAGCTCGAAGGTTTTAAAACAATGGAATGGGCTTATCAGATTAGTATTATTTATAACAAGAAATAAAAAAATACATTTCAGTGTATTAAATTTGCAAAAAGATACCAACACAAGTAACTTCTTATGACTTACTTTTACTTATATACTTTAGGACAGGCACTTTGATACTTGACTGATGGAAGGAAGTGCAATACGATATGATTTGGATGTAATACTTTCTTTAATATGTAAACAAAAACTCTTAAGTTCGGTCACTCTAACAAAATTGCTTAAGTATTTAAAACTGCAATGTCCAAATAGTCTGCTAAGTTGCTTCAGTCCTGTCCGACTCTGTGCGACCCCATAGACGGCAGCCCACCAGGCTTCCCCGTCCCTGGGATTCTCCAGGCAAGAACACTGGAGTGGGTTGCCATTTCCTTCTCCAATGCACGAAAGTGAAAAGTGAAAGTGAAGTCGCTCAGTTGTGTCCGACTCTGGCGACCCCATGGACTGCAGCCCACCAGGCTCCTCCGTCCACGTGATTTTCCAGGCAAGAGTACTGGAGTGGGGTGCCATTGCCTTCTCCTCCAAATAGTCTATATGATAACAATTATCTTTTTTAGGAAGAGAAATATATATTCTTTTAAAAATATATAGTATAACAAATGCATACAGATAATCATTTGAACTTCTCCTCCAGTCTCTATGTTATTTGCTGTGAAAACCATAATTTTAATTCTTTAATTTTAATTTTTGTACACATGTGGGAGAGCAAGTACACTAGAGTTTTGAGAGTAAAAGAGAGCATAACAGAAAATGTGAAAGAGAAAGCATACAACAGGAGGCCACACAGAGGTCAGATGGGAAGAGTTTCAGTATTAGAGAACCTGGGACAGTTAACAATCATAATATACTCAATATACTGTTGAATAAGTATTTTTATTTTTAACAAATTGCTTTTGATAAAATAGTACTGAAATTCATTTGTATTAATGCGTATCAACAAACAAATGCAAACACACACATAACTATATAATTTTAACACTTTCTGAAACAAAGTTGGGTATGATTAAACTAGCAAAAATGATTATCTCCTTACATGCCAATATCTTTCTAACTAAAAGTCCAACTTAAGCTTTCTTCTGATTTATAAATGGGCTGGACAAGAGGATGCAAAGATAAATCTCTTGGAACAGGTATCATCTTTCAGAATCATTAAGCCTTGAAATGAATTTCATATTCAGCTGACAGTACTTCATTTTATAAAGCAAAGTTAGGCATTGTAACAGTCTTCATGAAACAAAAGACAATAATAATGTAATCAATATCATCAAGGTTCTTGTTCAATTCTAAATGTACTAATAAAAATATTTTTAAAATTTCAGGTCTGTTTTACTAATACTCTGCTGATTATTTTTATGTTTTATCTTATTTGATTCTAATAATAATTGTCGATGCCATCCCCCCACATGCATGCAGAAGCACCAGGATTAAGCTCATTAGCAACTGTGATAGCTGGTTCAATAATTCATCTGATTTTAGTTGCCTTCCTGATCTTGGAGAGTTAGCAATAAACAGTGGTGTGAAGGAAGATCTTAATTCTTTGCCCAGGAATTGAATGTGAATAGGCTGAATGAAAATCAGGAATTCTAACCACCAGACCATCAAGGGCTGGAGGTTAGAAGCAAATTTTCCCTGGTTCTTTGCCCTCATTGAAAAATTCATTAATCAAGAATGCAAAAACTGTAAAAACAGACAAAGTTTATTGTTAGAAACAAAGCACAAGAACAAGTGGAAGAGCACGCAAAGAAACAGTTTGGGTAAGACAGAAGCAAGGCAGAGATGTTCACACCAAGAGAAAGGGTGCAGCATCCCCCCTAATGAGGAGGAGGACAGTAAAGAGGCAGGTAAATCATTTATATAGGGCACTTCTTCTGGGCCTTTGTTTACTTTTGGCCAATTATCTGGCTTCTTTGTCCACACCTGACCTACGCTACACCTCCCCAACATGCATGCACAACTTTTGCCAAGATGGATTCCAGTCCAGAGGCATATGAGCCAGCCTTGACATCACATATTATGAGGTGGCACACACTCTTTTTGACCCCCAAGGTGGCTTTCTGCACATGTGCACTATCTCCTTTGCCACAAGGATGGGAAATATATGATCTCCTGATCCTTTACTCAGAGTTTAGCCCCTCTCATTCTGCCACGATTATCATCTTAAAGTGCACTCTGGAGACAAAGCCTGATTGTTTACCCTGTTTCTGTTGTTATTTTTGTTTTAAAGTGCAAACATATTTAGATGTAAATATCTAATCTGGAGCCCATCTATCTCTTGTCTCAGGAAATGCAAACAGAAAGCTAATTTTAAGTGTCTAGCCTGAAACCCACTTTATTCTTGCACTATGAAAAACAGGAGGTTAGTTGTAAATGCCTAACCTGGAGTCCATCTATCTCCTGCCTCATTGCTTTCTCTGTATCATCACTTCTTTCCTTTCCTGCTGTTTTTTTTTTTTTTTTTTTTAACTCCAAAATAAAAAATTTGGACTTTAATACTTAGAATCTGCTTCTAGGAGTACCCATACTAATTTGGTGCCAGGAATGGGACAGAGTAACAGATACTCATGAAGAGATTATGGAATTATATTACTTACCAATGAGATGACCAACTATTTCTTCTGGCAAGTGGTGTGATTTTAAGTGCCAGCATGTATAAGCGTTGTGATCATTAGAACGCTTACAAATGTGAAATTAGGATGGGATACAGATAAAAAGAGTTGTGCTGACATTTTCAACCTATATTTTGTTTGAGGAGAAGATGGTAATGGTAGTTGTGAAGATACTAGTGTAGGTTTGTTGGCTTTTAAGTGACATCTTCATTGGAGGGACTGATGCTGAAGCGGAAACTCCAGTACTTTGGCCACCTGATACGAAGAGCTGACTCATTTGAAAAGACCCTGATGCTGGGAAAGATTGAGGGCAGGAGGAGAAAGGGAAGACAGAGGATGAGATGGTTGGATGGCATCACCTACACAATGGACATGGATTTGGGTGGACTCCAGGAGTTGGTGATGGACAGTGAGTCCTGGCACGCTGTGGTTCATGGGGTCACAAAGAGTCGGACACGAATGAGCAACTGAGTGACTGAACTGATAAAATGACTGAAGTGCTATCTATGTACTCAAGGAAGAAAATGACAGGCAATGACAGGCATGAGGCAGGCTACTGTCAAATTGCTAAATTATGTGAAAATC
Organism: Bos mutus; assembly: GCF_027580195.1. NCBI lineage: Eukaryota > Metazoa > Chordata > Mammalia > Artiodactyla > Bovidae > Bos > Bos mutus. Next base: position 79,445,115 of record NC_091622.1, on the reverse strand, counting down.
CAAAATTCTGTGAAAGCTACAAGTTCTCTATGAGGGGACTTAAAAATACCCATATCATATTGACAGAAACAGAGCATAGGACATGAATTCAGAGAACAGGTTTTCAGAGGAGATTTCTTTAAATCTCTGAAAATTCTTCTTCACTGAAGACATATCTCTGATAGATCCTACTAGTCCCTGACACCTAGGATGGGGACATCTGGTTAGAGGTGCTTAAGAACCTTGATCTCTAACCTACTTACATTAGGATATAAATATACTCATGCCTTAACAGTATGCAGAAATCTCAACTATGGTGGATACTTCAAACAATGATACCTGTCCTCTTCAACTTTTGCCCTCACGTTCTGTAAGGTATTATAGGTCAATGGATAGAATCAAGCCCATGCTCCAAGGAGTAAGGATATTAACCACCAAACCCTCTATAAGTTCAGCAGGCTAATGTATTCATGTATCTTGAGTTACTGAAGTGAAGTGGTGAGCCAAATTTGTCTAAACACAAGAAAATTACTTATATAGATTACTCTCGTGTAACACAGCATTCAGCCTTCTTGAGCTGGTCTTGATACTTGAATGATCTCTTAAATCTTGGCGGAAAAAAAGTTAAAGAGAAGCAAACCAAAGCAATCATCTATAGTAAATGAGGGCAAAATGAAAATTATGTCTTGTGTGCAGCATAGTATTGAGGATGAGGTCACATCTCAGTCTTGTTGCATGCTAGCAGAGATTTATTTCATAAGACTAGAGGACCTGTTGATTAACTGTCTTCCTTTGGAGGACCCAGAGGATATTTCTTTCTCTAACACAGTAAGCAGTGGGCTACTGTGAGAGTTCCAGGCATTATTAAAAAACAATAGTATTTTCTATCCTTTGTAGGCCAGAATTGATAATGGAAGTTCATATGCAACTGGGCTCCTGAGTGACAATAGTGATAAGACTTCAGAAAGCAAAAACCTAATGGCAGTATTTAACTGTTGAGACACGATGAATACAGTTACTGCAACAAACAGAAAGGCTGAAATGACTTACAGCAATCTATGGGAGATGGATAATAAAGCATGGGGTTCCTAGGGACTGGAGAACATGAGTTGAACAGAAGGCTAAGTCACATTGAGAAGATTGCTAACACATCACAGCAAGTGTATATGGTAGTGTTTCTCCCAATTAGTCTCTAAAGGCAATTACAACAATTATATTAAATATTCACTGGGAAAAATAAGGCCTACTATTTTCAAGGGTTTTAACATGGAGAACAAAACTGTCAAAGAAGAATAGAAATGTCATCATAGTATCCTAGAAGTATGGGGACATTTAGAAAAGCCATGTGCTAGAGCAGGTGGATGACATCAGGAAAATTCCTGAAACTTCTGCATCCCTGCCTGAGGTAGAAAGTCAGAAGTATCAATATTACAACCTTTGTGAAATGACATAGATTAGTGCCACTCTTAAAAGCATAAGCAATGGAGGAATGATGTTCCCCACTATAACCCTTTGTAATTTACTAGTCTGATTCTACAATAATCCTATAGATTATAATGATTGCCAAAGAACGACTGTGAGCTACAAGTGTACTACACATGGACTACAAGTGTGCTACAAGTTATTTCAGCTTTACCAGGTGTGGTGTCTTCACTAAACAGATTAATTCTGTACCTCCATTGGGTTTGTTATTTATCTGGAAAAATACATAAAACATGTAAATTGCACATGGGAATAATAATAGCAGGTGTTTTGGTTGCCATGGTTAGACCCATGAACACCACAGGTGTGAATTGTAAACTACAAAGATTCAAGGGAATTTTGTATTAGTAAAGATTTAAATGTCACAGCTCTTGGGCAACGGAGAAAGCAATGGCAACCCACTCCAGTGCTCTTGCCTGGAAAATCCCATGGATGGAGGAGCCTGGTAGGCTGCAGTCCACGGGGTCGCAAAGAATCAGACACAACTGAACGACTTCACTTTCACTTTTCATTTTCATGCACTGGAGAAGGAAATGGCAACCCACTCCAGTGTTCTTGCCTGGAAAATCCCAGGGACGGGAGAGCCTTGTGGGCTGCCATCTATGGGTTCACACAGAGATGGACACGACTGAAGCGACTTAGTAGCAGCAGCAGCAGCTCTTGGGCAATCAGAAAATTCTCTACAAGTTAGATATATTATTGCACATTGCCCTTCCCACCTGAAAAGAAGTGGAGCATTTGGTAGGCCTATTTGGATTTTACATACAGTGTACATTGCTCTGATATTTACCAGGTGATTTGAAAAGTGGTCAGTTTTGAATAGGGCCTGATTAAGAAAGGACTCTCTAGTAAATGTCCTTACCACTTTAGCAAGTTGGTCTTGCACATCATATGACGACAGCAGTAATGATGGTAGATAAGGGTAACATGGATAAAAATACCAATAGAAGAATCACAGCTCAGCCACTCAGGGTTCTTGAATAAGGTCATTTGGCCATATTAGAGATCTGCTCATGGTTCAAAAATCAGCTCTTCTATGCTCTTGCAACGAGTTGAAGCTGATTCTCTGACTTTGGTACAAGTTGACTATGCAGCAACATATCCTCACTTACTCACCCAGAAATAATGTTTTAACTGCTTTCTGGGCATCCCCTAACCCAGTCAAGTCTATACATAAAATTAACTACCATAGGTGTTTTGTTTTAAGTTTTTGTGTTAGCACTTTCTTCCTTGTCAGTTCCCCTGAATTGTCTTACCTCAGTTTCCCTCCCTGCTTCACCTAGTTAATTCCCACTGTAATTTTACATGACACATACCCACTACATTCACAAGGAATATTCTGTTACTTGTGTCATATGCACTGTCTATGTTCTCTCAGTTTTGTAAAGCCCTTTTAAATGTATGTATTCAACACTAGATTTTAAGATATGTGATAGCATGTCTACTATCTGGCTTTTGTAACATAACTGCACTGGCTGACGCATAGTGGACATTTGTGAAATAAGAGAGGGCAGAAAGGAAGGGAAATAAAAAAGAGAAGGATGAAAGGAAGGGTTTCAAGCTATCTAGCTAATTAAGAAAAATATACACCAGTTGTTTTAATGTCATATCCTTTCCCCACCCCGCCTCAAGGAATCTAGTCTTCAAGGGAAGAGATGACAAAATGTTACACTTGTGTTCAGCTGAGGGAAAGTTATTTTGGTGTATATATTTTTTAAATATAAATATATTTATTTTAATTGGAGATTAGTTACTTTACAATATTGTATTGGTTTTGCCATACATCAACATGAATCCACCACAGGTATACACGTGTTCCCCATTCCGAACCCCTCTCCCATCTCCCTCCCCATACCATCCCTCTGGGTCATCTCAGTGCACCAGCCCCAAGCATCCAGTATCATGCATCGAACCTGGACTGGCGACTCATTTCATATATGATATTATACATGTTTCAATATCATTCTCCCAAATCATCCCACCCTCACCCTCTCCCAGAATATTGGAAATAAAAGCAAAAATAAACAAATGGGACCTAATTAAACTTAAAAGCTTCTACACAACAAAGGAAACTATAAGCAAGGTGAAAAGACAGCCTTCAGAAGGGGAGAAAATAATAGCAAATGAAGCAACTGACAAACAACTAATATCAAAAACATACAAGCAACTCCTGCCGCTCAATTCCAGAAAAATAAATGACCCAATCAAAAAAAATGGGCCAAAGAACTAAATAGACATTTCTCCAAAGAAGACATACAGATGGCTAACAAACACATGAAAAGATGCTCAACATCACTCATTATCAGAGAAATGCAAATCAAAACCACAATGAGGTACCATTTCACTCCAGTCAGAATGGCTGCGATCCAAAAGTCTACAAGCAATAAATGCTGGAGAGGGTGTGGAGAAAAGGAAACCCTCTTACACTGTTGGTGGGAATGCAAATTAGTACAGCCACTATTTTGGTGTATATCTTATCTCAAGAATGTACAGTGCATTTGCGCAAAATTTTGGATATAATTTGTTCTCTTTTCCAGATTGCTCAATAAGAGTTATTAAGTTTCTGAGAAGAACTCAAATATATTTCTTCATATAGAGTCATAAATTTATTTGACTTTAAGGGCTAATAATTTTCTAAAATATCTCTAGTGTCCTTTATCAACATCATCCATTAAAAAGCTTATTGAAAGCATAAAAATATTTAACAATTATATTTATCTTATGTTAAATATTTAGTTAATTAATTGGCTATAACTACTGTGGAACTTTTCAAAATATCAGTAAGTTCATCATACTTTTTATGGAGAGGTAATCCGACTTGATGGACACGAGTTTGAGTAAACTCTGGGAGTTGGTGATGGACAGGGAGGCCCTGCGTGCTGCGATCCATGGGGCCACAGAGAGTCAGACACGACTGAGTGACTGAACTGAACTGAACGTAAAAAAATTATTTCTATTGATTTATCTTCCATTCTTTTTCTAGCTGCTTTTCTTTTTTTAACATGTATAACATTCACCTAGTTAGACGAAATATTTGCCTTATAATTTTGAAGTAGTTCTCAGTCTTCCCAGTGATTAGTTTTTTACCTTGCTCATTTTAGGAGTGGTGTTATTATAACACGTGATTTCATAAATTTGAATAGTAGATTATATTTACTAGGAAGCCTAAAAGTACTAAACATTTTCTTTGAGATTACCAAATTATGATCTATGGCAATAGTTCTCAAACTAAGCCTCAGGAATTCTTCATGCTCTTAAAAATTACTGGAGTTCCAAGTAAAGCTTTCTGAGTCAGTTTTTGGATAATAACGAAATGCATAGTAAAATAAATCTTTGAGTATAAACACAAAATAATCAATTTATAAATATTTAAATATATATGTATATGTATATAGATACATACATATATGTATAATATATACATGTGTATGTATGTATGTGTATGTATATATATATAAATATATAGTCTTCACTATGTTTGTATGTGTGTGTGTGTGTATGTGTGTATTTAATGAAGCATCACTAACACTTTTAAAACTACTACTTCACAGAACTGATCAAAATCACTGAAATGTGAGAACATGTCTCTGGTTCATCCCAGAGTAATTTGTTAATATTACAGACTGCTATTATCTGATCTTTCGTTGTGTTTTGGGGTTGTTTAATGTTTCATATGATTTTTCTTGACAGTTATGGTTGAGAACTACTCAAGTTCTTTGAGATACTAGACACTCACAGAGATGTTGTGATACTAGATCTTACTCACAGAGATGTTATTTTAAGTTAATATGTATTTTTGAATTGCTATTAAATTTAAGAAATTTGAAAGATTTATGGTTTATTAATAAACATGTCTAATTTCCCATTATGATGAATGAAATACAAACTAAATAACAATTTTAAAGTCAAAAGAATTAGGAAACTAAGGTACAGAGAGATTGGGCAATTTTGATCAGGTACTACAACTAAAAAGTATAAAAGACTTAAGCACAGAGAGAGTAGGCAATTTTCATGAGATCCTGGGACTCATTTCTGTTCAGTCTCTATGCCATGTCTGACTCTCTGTGACTCCATGCACTGTAGCATGCCAGTCCTCCCTAGGACTAGAAAGAATAAAAAATTTGTTTTAACCATGGAACACTGTCCGTGGAATCCATGTTCTTAATTAAGTGTGTGCTCCTTAGCAAGTCTCCAAAACTGTGGTAAATGTACTCCATTGCTACACACAAAGATTCTTCAGAAGAAATCAATTTTTAAATCAACAACTTCAATATATGTTTTTTTCTTAAAGGTCTTGATCTGACAGTCAGCTTGTTCATAATAGTTCATTTCCATTGATGAGAATAAATGCATTAGTTTTGTAAGGGCACTGTAACAAATTACCACAAACGTTGAGTCTTAAGAAGAAACTCTTCTCTTCCAGTTCTGGAGTTCGGAATTCAAAAATGTATTGAAAATGGTCATGCATTCATTGTTGAGGCTTTAGGGAAGATTCTACTCCATGTCTTTTCCAGCTTCTTTAGAGAATGTTCTCTCTCTTGGGCTCATGATTCTCTTCTGTCTGTAAAACATTCAAGTACATCTTTCCAGGCCCTGCTTCTATGAACACATCTGTTTTCCTATTCTGTCTCTTCTATCGTTTAAGGAACTTTCTGATTATATTGGACCAACCTGGATAATTCATGATCTCTCCCTATTTTAAGATCCTTAATTTAATCATCGTTGTCTATCCACTTATCTATATATAATAACATATTCACAGGTTCTAGAAGTTGGACATGGGAATCTTTAGGAGGTTATTATTCTGTTTACCAAAATAAATAATATTCTTCACCCATATATTCTTCTGCATCTATTTCAAGTCTTAATGAAGTGAATATTTTGGGGTATAAAAATTTATAATGTGCTAAACAAAGAGAAATAGTTAAAGTTTAGTTTTAGAGACACTTGGCCTGGCATGCTGTGATTCATGGGGTTGCAAAGAGTCAGACACGACTGAGCGACTGAACTGAACTGAACTATGATAGCTAATTAAGAACCATAAACTCATAAAACTTTCTATCATTATTTGATGTAAAAGTACTTATCTAAAAACTAAGAATTAGCATTATCATCTAAGTATTGTACTCATTGGGGTGCCCTGAATTGAAAGAAGTAAAACAATCACATTATGTGATTCTTGTATTTGAAATGTTCTGTAGATTACCAGATTCTTCAAGACATGTTGTATACAGCCCACATACAATGCTTACAAAAATAATTTCTAATTCTTTCTGCTTAAGTTGTTAAAATTAGTAGTTATATCATAAACTATTTGTTTCATATATAAATCGTAAACTATTATCAACTTTTAAATAATTTATATGTAACATTAGTGAGAATTAAACTTACTTCAACTATAATAAATATCCAGTGTGTTAGCTAGAGAGTTCCCTGGTGGTCCAATGGTTAAGAGTGGGCACAATTACTACCATGACCATGGATGGATTCAATCCCTGGTCAGGGAACTGAGATTCACAAGCCATGCAGCATGGCCAAAAAAGAAAATATGTGTTAGCTAGATGCATACATTTCCAGGAATTCTTATAGGGTGGATGCAAGGAAAAATTTTGAAGACAATAACACTGAATATTGAAGTTAATTATTTTAAGTCACATTTTAGTAATCACCTTATATTTTTATTATAAATTTTATTGATCACTTTTTTATTAGGTTTACAATTTGAATATGATTTATTATATTACTTTCAAATGAACCTTATTAATTAAAATTCACAACTTTATTCTGAATGTCACTAATGATTCTATTTTTCCTTTTTTATGAGGTTTTGGTTTTAAAAAGTTATTTAGTGTTTGCTGCTGTATGTAGTTTTTCTCGCATGATTTCTGCTTCACTTTTTTACTAGAATAACTTTATGATATTATTTTATATCATTGAAGAATCTCTGATATATGCTATAGCATATCTGTAAATATTTAGTAAGAAAATAGAATTTAGAAATTATTTTTATCTTGAGCATTTGTGTATGCTCAGTCACTCAGTCATGCCTGACTCTTTGTAACCCAGTGGACTATAGCCCATCAGGCTCTTCTGTCCATGGAATTGTCAGGCAAGAATACTGGAGCTGGTTATCATTCCCTTCTACAGGGGATCTTCCTGATCCAGGGATCAAACTTGTATCTCCCAATGGCAGACCAATTCTTTACCACTAAGCCACCTGGGGAATGGTTTGCCATTTCCTTCTTCAGGGGATCTTCCCAACCCAGGGATAGAACACTCCTCCCCTGAATTGCAGATGGATTCTTGACCAGAGTCACCAGAAAAACCCTAAGTGAGAAATAGATATCCCTTATATACTGGTAATATTCTTCTACAATAGTGAGCTCAATGAGCTAAGAGAAATATAAACACACTCACACACACACACACACACACACATATATATATTTAAACATGCACAGATAGCAGATATATATTGAATCTAAGAGGTGAACTGGTTTCTGTTAATCTCAAGTTTCAATGTAGAGGTACTTAGACTCATATTAGCAGATGCCCTCAGCCACCTCAGTCAATCTTCACAGATTTGTGTGTTAGAGAAAAAAAGAACGTTTTATTAATCTCCTTCTAGTCCTTTTTGCAGATTTGCCTGTCTATCTTATGTATGGGCAAAAGTATTTTTGACTTATTTATCACTCCTTTTCGGACTTCTCTGGTGGCTCAGATGGTAAAGAATCTTCCCATAATGAGGGAAACCTGGGTTTGATCTCTGAGTTGGGAAGATGCGCTACAAAAGGAAATGGCAACCCACTCCAGTATTCTTGCCTGGAAAATCCCATGGATGGAGAAGCCTGAAGGGCTACACTCCATGGCGGTCACAAAGAGTCGGACATGACTAAGTAACTAACATTTTCAGTTTCATCACTCTTTTTATGATATCACCAAGGACTGAAAATTCTTAATTCATGTCTTTTAATTTATAGAGTTTTAATTAATTAATTTTTTTGTTAGTAAAAATTTTACTTAGTAAATTTAATTTATGAAGTTTACTTTTCTTTATGGGGAGTCCTTATTCTGCTCTTAAGATTTGTTTCTCTTATTAAGGTAAAAAAGATACTCTATATTAACTGAAGAGGGGATATTGTAGGAAAGAGGAAGAGAAAGTGACTGAAAGGCAAGCAAAAGTAGAAAGATTTATTAAAAAAAAAACCTTACCTTTTATTAGTATGAATAAATTTTAAAATATGCATATAGCAAAAGATAGTTTATATAACTATATTTGTATCAGTTAGTAAACGACAAATTCTGTTAATAAATTTGTTTCTAACCTGTCCATATCATTCCATTGTAAAGGCAGAAATACAAAACTAGACCATAAAAGCTTAAAATTTCATTGAGGATAATCTTTAGGATTATCTCTAGAATTAAACATATCAGTATCCAATCCTATCTCACTTAATCTCCTCATCTGCAAATTGAAAGAACAAAAATCATAAAAAAGTTTAATATATGAAGTTACCAAAGGAATTAAACAGAAAATGCATTTGCATTAAGTATATATAATTTTTCTTTTTAAAATATTTAATTTTTAGAAGTTCCCCTCCTCTACTCTGTGTAAGTTTGTTGGATCATTAATAGGTGATAGCAACTCTTTTAGCAGGATTCAGTTCAGTTCAGTTCAGTTCAGTCACTCAGTTGTGTCCCACTCTTTGCGACTCCATGAACCGCAGCACGCCAGGCTGCTCTGTCCATCACCAACTCCCAGAATTCAACCAGACCCATGTCCACTGAGTCGGTGATGCCATCCAACCATCTCATGCTCTGTTGTCCCCTTCTCCTCCTGCCTTCAATCTTTCCCAGCATCAGGGTCTTTGCAAATGAGTAAGCTCTTCGCATCAGGTGGCCAAAGTATTGGAGTTTCAGCTTCAACATCAGTTCCTCCAATGAGCACTCAGGACTGATCACCATTAGGATGGACTGGTTGGATCTCCTTGCAGTCCAAGGGACTCTCAAAAGTCTTCTCCAACACCACAGTGCAAAAGCATCAATTCTTCGGCGCTCAGCTTTCTTTATGGTCTAACTCTCAAATCCATACATGACCATGGGAAAACCATAGCCTTGATTGACTAGATGGACCTTTGTTGGCAAAGTAATGTCTCTGCTTTTTAATATGCTGTCTGCTGCTGCTGCTACTGCTAAGTTGCTTCAGTCGTGTCCGACTCTGTGCGACCCCATAGACAGCAGCCCACCAGGCTTCCCTGTCCCTGGGATTCTCCAGGCAAGAACACTGGAGTGGGTTGCCATTTCCTTCTCCAATGCATGAAAGTGAAAAGTTAAAGTGAAGTCGCTCAGTCGTGTCTGACTCTAGCGACCCCATGGACTGCAGCCTACCAGGCTTCTCCGTCCATGGGATTTTCCAGGCAAAAGTACTAGAGTGGGGTGCCATTGCCTTCTCCAAATGTGCTGTCTAGGTTAGTCATAACTTTCCTTCCAAGGAGCAAGCATCTTTTAATTTCATGGCTGCAATCACCATCTGCAGTGATTTTGGAGCCAAGAAAAATAAATTCAGCCACTGTTTCCACTGTTTCCCCATCTATTTGCACAATTAACTCAATTTGAACGTTCAAATTACTCTGGTATCCACTTTTTTCTCAATGCCTCTTGTCCATTTCTGACCTAATTTAAATTCCATGTGCCAGTAAACATCTTGTATTACTTTATCTTTCTTTTCTTTTGTTTTTAATTATAAATAGTCCACTTTTAACAAACATATGCCTATAACACATTTAGAATGTGCTTTCATACACTAAGCATTTAATTAATATCAGGGACAATTACTATAATTAAGTTAATTGTAACTGAGTAGTAACAATTTTGAAAATCTGTATCAGCTCAGCTATAAGATATGAACATCTTTGAAATTTATTTATTCTTTACTTATGAAGTCAAGTGTTCAACAATATCATTTGAGCTTTTAGTAGAGTGAGAAACATCAATAAATTTTAGGATTTAAATATGTACTACCCTTAAAATTATTTGAGCCTGGAATGGAATTGCTGCTTCCTTTGATCTCCCCATTTATATTTTTCTATGATTCTGTTCATTCTTTTACAAACAGAACTCAAATCAGTTAAAAAGTTAAAAAGAAATCATTCTAAATAACACTTGCAAGAGCTAATAAAAATACCATGGAATAAAGTCATTTTATCCAATTTAATAAAATCAGTTGCTGAAAAGCAAAACAAAACATAAATAAAGATTCAGGTAATAATATAATAAAGCCATCACTCCTTCCTAAATCTATGCTGTTCATAACACTGTGTATTTCAAGGTCATGAAACTTTGATCTATTTAAGCACCTATTTTAATAAAAATAATTTCACTGAAAGGAAAGTACATAGAGCTATAATGTACCTGCATGTATGCATTAACTGACACAAAAAAATTTCAAAAGCTAAATTCTCATAAGCATGTAAGCTTGTGTGAGTTATTTATGACCACAATTTAATGCCACACATCAAATAATCACAAAAAACTCAGTGGCATTTCAGCAAAAAATATTTATTTATTTATTTGTGTCCAGAAGTTTATGCATTAGCTGGATGACTTTTCTGTTGCAGGCCAAAATCAGTCTATTTTAACTTGGCTTTCTCACATATGTGTGGTCAGCTGGAGAGGTGGCTATAGTCTGGTAGTATAGGCTGGCTGATTTAGGGAATTTGGCCAGGTTGATACAGCCCTACTTTATGTGATCTTTCATCTACTAGCAGATTAGGCTGGGTTTGTCTTCATTCTATATAGATTACTAAAAGAGGAAGAGCTAAGGAACACAAGGCTTCTTTGTCTTATCAGGTTCCAATATGGTACTGTTTAAATTATGATGCATTCAGTCAGATAACACAAGACAATTCAACCCAGATTTAGGAAGTGGGGATGTAGACATTATCATGTGGTTTGAGGAAACTCAAAATCATATAGCAAAGGATATGAATATATCCTCTACATGCATAAAGGGGTAGTTTTATAATTCTATCATTTTTCCCCAGTAACTCAAAGTATGACTATCCAGTGGACTATAGAGAATCCTGTTTACTTGATATAATGTGGTATTATAATTAACTAAAGGCACCCTTTCTTGAGAAATATGTTTATTTAAGCAAAATTACCTTTAGTAATCCAATGTAATATGAAAAAGCAAATCTGCAGGATGTAAAACTACTCAAAAATATCTGTTGAACTAAATAAGCAGTAGAAAATTCACTTTAATTATAATTGTATTGCATCCTACAAGCTCTGCATTTTTGTCATTAGAGTCAGTAAAGCAATTTAGAAATTAATAAGCATTTGTCTATCTGAATATGGCTTCATGAATTTTAAACAGGATGAGAAATTAATGTATTACGTTTTGACAAATAATGGTCTCTTGCTATTATCAATGACAATTTAAACATAGTTGTGTTTTTCTTTAAATGAATGATGTGTATGTAGTTTCTTAGCAGATAATATCTGGGTGCTTAGTGGAATGTATAAATGTCTTAATATATTATCTCATGTATAAATTAAAAAACAAGAAAGGTGTCATTCAACATATTCAACTTTATTGAATGATCAAGCAGGTGTAACTTGTGTCCAACAAAATGTAGTATCAGTGGTATACCTGGATTTATTCACAGTAATCTGTCTTACCCTTTCTGGCATGGGATGGGAATAAAATTTCCCTCTTCCTTTTAAATTAAGCTTGGTCATGTGACTTTCTTCAGGTCATATGTCCTGAGTGAAAATGACTCCTTTCCTTTCTGGTAGGATATTTAAGAATTTATATATGGTTTACCATGTTATCTTTCCTTCATTCAGGTGATGGTGAGAAAATATGACTACTGGAAAACACCTAGCTTTGACTATGAATCAGTACTTCGCATCAGGTGGCCAACGTATTAGAGTTTCAGATTCAGCATCAGTCTTTTCAAAGAATATTCAGGACTGATTGCCTGTAGGATTGACTGGTTTGATCTCCTTGCAGTCCAAGGGACTCTCAAGAGTCTTCTCCAACACCACAGTGCAAAAGCATCAATTCTTCGGTGCTCAGCTTTTTTTATGGTCCAACTCACATCCCAGACTTGACTATTGGAAAAAACATAGCTTTGAGTAGATGGACCTTTTTTGGCAAAATAATGTCTCTGTCGAGACATTATGGCAAAATAATATGCTGTCGAGGTTGATTAGAGCTTATCTTCCAAGGAGCAAGTGTCTTCTAATTACATGGCTGCAATCACCATCTAAAGTGATTTTGGAGCCCCCCAAAATAAAGTCTCTCACTGTTTCCATTGTTTCCCCATCTATTTGCCATGAAGTGATGGGACCAGATGCCATGATCTTAGTGCTCTGAATGTTGAGCTTTAAGCCAACTTTTTCATTCTCCTCTTTCACTTTCATCAAGAGGCTCTTCAGTTCCTCTTCGTCTTCTGCCGTAGGGTGGTGTCATCTGTGTATCTGAGATTATTGGTATTTCTCCCAGAAAATTCCAGCTTGTGCTTCATTCAGCCTTGTATTTTGCATGATGTACACTGCATATAAGTTAAATAAGCAGGATGACTATATCCAGCATTGATGTACTCCTTTCACAATTTGGAAACAGTCTGTTTTTACATGACCAGTTCTAACTGTTGCTTCTTGGCTTGCATACAGGTTTCTCAGGAGGCATGTAAGATGGTCTGGTATTCCCATCCCTTGAGGGATTTTCCAGTTTTTTTGTGATCCACACAGTCAAAGGTTTTGGCATAGCCAATAAAGCAGAAGTAGATTTTTTTTTTCTGGAATTCTCTTGCCTTTTCGATGATCCAACAGATGCAGGGACAATTTGGTTTCTGGTTCCAATGCCTTTCCTAAATCCATCTTGAACATCTGAAAGTTCAAAGTTCACATACTGTTGAAGCCTGTCTTGGAGAATCTTGAGCATTACTTTGCTAGCATGTGAGATGAGGGCAATTGTGCAAGAGTTTGAACATTCTTTGGCATTGCCTTTCTTTGGGATTGGAATGAAAGCTGACCTTTTCCAGTCTTGCAGCTACTGCTGAGTTTTCCAAATTTGCTTGCATATTGAGTCCAGCACTTTCACAGCATCATGCTTTAGGATTTGAAATAGCTCAACTGGAATTCCATCACCTCCACTAACTTTGTTCGTAGTGATACTTCCTAAGGCCCACTTGGCTTCCCATTCCAGGATGTCTGGCTCTAGGTGAGTGATCACACCATCATGGTTATCTGGGTCATGAAGATCTTTTTTATATAGCTCTTCTGTGTATTCTTGCCACCTCTTCTTAAAATCTTCTGCTACTGTTAGGTCCATACCATCTCTGTCCTTTATTGTGCCCATATTTGCATGCAATGTTCCCTTGGTATCACTAATTTTCTTTAAAAGATCTCTAGTCTTTCCCAATCTATTATTTTCCTCTATTTCTTTTCATTGATCACTGAGGAAGCCTTTCTTATCTTTCCTTGCTAGTCTTTGTAACTCTACATTCAAATGGATATATATTTCCTTTTCTCCTTTGCCTTTTGCTTCTCTTCTTTTCTCAGCTATTTGTAAGGCCTCCTCAGATAACCATTTTGTCTTTTTGCATTTCTTTTTCTTTGGGATGTTCTTGAACACTGCTTCCTGTACAATGTCACAAACCCCTTTCTATAGTTCTTCAGGCACTATGTCTATCGGATCTAATCCTTGAATCTGTCAAGCAAGTATTCTCCTTGGTTCTGTCTCCTCACAACAAAGATTTGGAGTGAAGGACATTAAAGCCTTCGGTGTGTCACAGCTCTTGGGTCTTGGACAGACCATGTTATAGCTCTTAGACAGATAAGTGTTACAGCTCCATGTTACAGATCTATTTTATTTAGAAAATAGCAGGAAAATCCATCCTCGAGGTGTGAGGGCATGCCAACGTGAAGAGAAGAGAGTGGGGAAGAGCATCAGCACGTAGGACAGAGAGAGCCCCCCGGCCCTTTGGCTCCTCTTTTTATTTTTTTTTTCTCCCCCTGGGCCTGCCCTATGTAAATTGGGCCAGCCAGGAGTGCTGTTTGTTCTACCTGAGGTCTTCACTCCGGTCCTTGGACCTTCTTTTGATCTTCCTTTGTTCTATTTTCATGGGCTTTTCCCTTCTTTGTTTTTTAGCCACAGTTATTTTGGACTCCTGTTTCCTATTCTAACTACCTAACAAATCTATTTCTCACTTCCACTATATAATCCTAAGCAATTTGATTTAGATCATACCTGGATTGTCTAGTGGATTTCCATACTTTCTTCAATTTAAGTCTGAATTTGGCAATAAGGAGTTCATGATCTGAACCACAGTCAACTCCAGGTCTTGTTTTTGGTGACTGTTTAGAACTTCTCAATTTTTGGCTGCAAAGAATATAATCAATCTGATTTTGATATTGACCATCCAGATCTTTAGTTTCTCTTTAGTTTCTTTTCACTTTCTGTCATTAGGGTGGTATTGAAATGTTGTTACTGAACCACAAAAGATGCCAGGATTCTTTGCCTCTAGATAAGAATTCAATCAGGGGCTAGTGACAAGCCTTGATCACTCAGAGCTTTCGTGTAGTAAAGTTTTATTAAAGTATAAAAGATATATAGAAAATTTCTGGCATAGACATTAGAAAGGGGCAGAAAGAGTGCCCCCCTGCTAGCCTTTAGCCGTATGTTTTATACCTATCAGCAAGCTGTTAATTAGAGAAAGGATATGTCTCAAAACTCAGAGTAGCACCAAGCCCCTCATCCACAAGCTTTTGAGATAACATTGGCACCAGGTGAGTCATCCAGGGCCATAAAACGATTGACATGAATCTTGAAGAAAGGGAGGATTCCAAGCAAATATATAGTTTCATTAATATAGATTAGGAGAACAATGTATGAGTAAAACATTCAGGTTTGTTGAGCCCTTATCAAGTCTTAAGCAGGGCAGACTTGAAGAAAGACAGAGTCTAGGGTAAATACATAGTTCATTAACATAGCTTAAGACAAACATTTCCATAAGAAAAACGCACTGGTTAGCTCAAGGTTTGAGAAAAGTTAAGTTCAGTGGAGCCAGGTGTCATCATGGCAACACAGAATTTTAAGAGAAACGTCTTTCTAAATTTGTATAGAGAAGGGGAAAAATCTAACTTTGTTTCCTCCTGCCACTTAAGAGAGAGACAAAAAAAAATTTCTGACACTTGAAGCCTATTTCCTCCATTTGGAGACCCCTGGCCTTCCTGCCTGTTACCCTCTCAGTATCATCTGCATTATTTGAGGTTGGTGATATTTCTCCCAGCAATCTTGATTCCAGCTTATGATTCATCCAGACCATCATTTCTCATGATGTACCCTGCACAGAAGATAAATAAGCAGGATGACAGTAGATAACCTTGTCATATCCTTTCCTGATTTTGAACTAGTCACTTCTTCTGTGTTCGGTTCTAACTGTTGCTTCTGGACCCGCATACAGGTTTCTCAGTCTTTAAGAATTTTCCTCATTTTGTAGTGATCCACATAGTCAAAGGCTTTAGAGTAGTTAATGAAGCACATGTTTTTCTGGAATTTCCTTGCTTTCTCCATTATCCAAAGACTGTTGGCTATTTAATCTCTGGTTCCTCTGCTTCTTTGAAACCCAGCTTGTGCATCTGTAAGTTCTCAGTTCACATACTTCTGAAGCCTAGCACATGTGTCTTAGTGTTAAATAAAATATTAATCTACTCAGTGAAAGAAACCAGTCTGAAAAGGCAAAAACTGTGTAATTTCAACTAATGATATTCTGTAAAAGGCAAAACTATGGAGGTAACATAAAGATTAGTGGTTGTCAAGGGGTTGGGGATGGCAGTCAGGATGTATAGGCAGAGCACAGTGGCTTTTTAAAATACTTTCATGATATTATAATGAATATGTTTTAAAATTTTCTGAACATATAGAAAGTACAGAATGAAGAGTGATCCTAAAATAAACTATGGCCTTTGAGTTATTATTGGTCACTGTAGGTTAATCCTTGGTTAATCACTCCATTCTGCTGAGTGATGTTGATAATGTGGGAGACTGTGTATGTGTGATGGCAGGGTGTAAGGCAAATATTTTCCTTTCCTTTTAATTTTACTGTAACCCTAAAAGTACTCCACAATAAAAGTATTAAAAAGAAAGGTTATTCCTTTTCTTTCTGACAGTCTTTGAGCTGAGATATTAATTTGTCCTGCTTTGGCCTTGGAATTGGACTGGAACTTACAATTGGCATTCTTGGGTCTACAGCTTGCTGACTGCAGATTTTTAAATTCTCAGCCTTCACAATTGCAGAGCACTTTTCTTATAATAAATCCCTGTAGTAGTTTTGAAACATTTACATTACCATGTGTAAAATAGATAGCCAGTGGGGATTTGCTGTATGATGCAGGGAACTTAAACTGGTTGTTCTGTGACAACAAAAAGGGATGGGATCGAGTGGGACAGAATAAGAGGGAGGTTCAAGAGGGAGGGGACATATGTATAGCTATGGCTGCTTCATGTTGATATATGGCAGAAGCCAACACAATATTGTAAAGTAGTTATCATCCAATTAAAAAGTAAGTTAAAAACAACAACAACAACAAAAACTGAGGAGGCAAAAAATCTGAAAAAGTTGAGAAAAGAGCAAGTGTAGTAAAATAGAAAATAGTACAATACAAGCATAATAGATAATAATCCAACTATAACAATAAACACTTTGTGTATAAATGGCTTAAATATACTTTTTAAAATACAGAGTTTTAAAGAATGTATGAAAATACAAAGCACAGCTATATTTTGTCTATAAGAAACCACTTTATTTGTAGAGACACTGAAAGGTTAATAGTGAAGTGGCAAAGACACTTATACCATGTTAATCAAAAGAAACCTGGGTTAACTGTATTAACTTTAGAGGAAGCAGAATTCAGAAATAGAGGAAAACAACAGAATGGAAAAGACTAGAGACCACTTCAAGAAAATCGGAGATATCAAAGAAACATTTTATGCAAGGATAGGCACAATAAAAAATGGAAATGGTGAAGGCTGAAGAGAAGCAGAAGACATTAAGATGTAGCAAGACTACACAGAAGAACTATACAAGAAAGGTCTTAATGACTCAGATAACAGATGGTGTTGCAAATCAGCTAGAGCTGGACATCCTGGAGTGTGAAGTCAAGTGCACCTTAAGCTAGTGGAGATGATGGAAGTCCTAAATGATGCTGCTGCTAAAGGGCTGTACTCAATATGTTGTCAAATTAAAAAACCCAACAGTGACCACAGGACTGGAAAAGGTCAGTTTTCATTCCAAAAAAGGACAATGCCAAAGAATGTTCAGACTACTGTACAATTGTGCTCATTTCATATGCTAGAAAGTTTATGCTCAAAACCCATCAAGCTGTGCTTCAGCAGTATGCGCACTATGAACTTCCAGATGTACAAACTGGATTTAGAAAAGGCAACGGAACCAGAGAGAGATCAAATTGCCAACAGTTGTTGAATCATGGAGAAAGCAAGGGAGTTCCAGAAAAATGTTTACTTCTGTTTCATTGACTACACTAAAGCCTGCACGGATCACAACAAACTGTGGAAAATTCTTAAAGAGATGGAAATACTAGACCACCTTACCTGTCTCCTGAGAAAACCGTATTCTGGTCCAGAAGCAATAGTTAGAATTGGACATGAATAACTGACTGGTTCCAAACTGGGAAAGGAGTACATCAAGGCTGTATATTATCACCCTGCTCATTTAACTTCTATGAAGAATACATAATGAAAGTGCCAGGCTTGATGAATCACAATCTGTAGTTAAGATTGCTAGGAGAATGCTTTCTTGCTGGCTGAGTGATAAACAATTTGCTTGCCAATGCAGGAGACACAGGTTTGATCCCTGGTCCATGAAGATCCCACATGCCACAGAGGAATTCAGTTTGTGTGCCACAACTATTGAGCCTGTGCTCCAGAGTCCAGGAACCACAACTATTAAGCCCACAGGCCTCAACTACTAAAGCCTGTGTGCTCTGGGGCCCAGTGCTCTGCAACAGAAACCACCACAATGAGAAGCCCATGCACTGCAAGTAGAGTGTAGCCCCTGCTTGCCACAATGAGAGAAAAGTCCAAATAGCAACAAAGACCCTGCACAACCAAAAATAAAAATAAATTAATTAATTAAATTATTTTAAAAAATTCTGAGAGAACTACCAAAAACCTTAAGATATGCAGATGACACCACCCTTATGGCAGAAAGTGATGGAAATTAAAAAGCCTCTTGTTGAGGGTGAAAGAAGAGAATGAAAAAGTTGGCTTAAAACTCAACATTCACAAATCTAAGATCACCACATCTGGTTGTATCACTTCATGGCAAATAGATGGGGGAAAAGTGGAAGTAGTGACAGATTTTCTTTTCTTGGGCTCCAAAATCACTGCAGACAGTGACTGCAGCTATGAAGTTAAAAGACACTTGCACCTTTGAAGGAAGCTATGGCAAACCTAGATAGCATATTAAAAAGCAGAGCTATCACTTTGCCAACAAATGTCCATATAGTCAAATGTATGGTTTATCCAATAGTCATGTATGGATGTGAGAGTTGGACTATAAAGAAATCTGAGCACCAAATAATTGATGATTTTGAACTGTGATGTTGGTGAAGACTCTTGAGAGTCCCTAGGCCTGCAAGGAAATCAAAGCAGTCAGTCCTAAAGGAAATCAATCCTGAATATTCACTGGAAGAACTGATGCTAAATTTGAAGCTCCAGTACTTTGGGCACCTGATGGGAAAAACTTACTCATTGGAAAAGAATCTGATACTTGAAAAGACTGAAAGCAATAGGAGAAGGGGGCAGGAGAGGATGAGATGCCTAGATAACACCACCAAATCAATGGGCTTGAATTTGAGCAAACTTTGGAAGAGAGTGGAGGACAGAGGACCCTGTCCTTGGTGCAGTGCATGGGATCACAAAGAGTCAGACATGATTTATCAACTGAACAACAAAAAGCAGATTAAAAGTAAACAGCAAAAACTAGAGAATAAATAAATGAAATAAAAAACAAAAAACAATCAGTAAATCTAAAATTGTTTCTTTGAAATGTTTAAGAAAATAGAGAAATCTCTATCTAGGATAACCAGAAATAAAAGACAGAAGACACACATTGCTAATATCACAAATGAAATAATCACACTGGCTCTTGCATCTTCATTTCTAATATTTCCCAATAAAGAGAACCATTTGTTGTTGTTGTTGTTGTTGTTGTCGTTTTAAGAAGTTGATGATTCTAGGGCTACAGCAGGAGTACTTTGTATGAGTCTGGGACATTGTTTAGGCTGTAAAACATCAGTTCAGTCCTCAGGTGTGTCTGACTTTTTGTGATCCCATGGACTGCAGCATGCCAGGCTTCCCTGCCCATCACCAACTCCCAGAATTGCTCAATCTCATGTCTGTCGAGTTGGTGATGCCACCCAACCATCTCATCCTCTGTTATCCCCTTATCCTCCTGCCTTCAATCTTTCCCATCATTAGGGTCTTTTCTAGTGAGTCAGTTCTCCCCATCAGGCCAAAGAATTGGAGTTTCAGTTACAGCATCAGTCTTTACAATGAATATTCAGGACTGATTACCTTTAGGATTGACTGGTTTGCTCTCCTTGCAATCCAATGGACTCTCAACAGTCTTCTCCAACAGCACAATTCAAAAGCATCCATTTTTCAGCACTCAGCTTTTTTTATGGTTCAGCTCACATCCATACATGACTACTGGAAAAAACATAGCTTTGACTAGACGGAACTTTGTTGACAAAGTAATGTCTCTGGTATTGAATATGCTGTCTAGATTGGTCATAGCTTTTCTTCCGTGGAACAAGTGTCTTTTAATTTCATGGCTGCAGTCACCATCTGCAGTGATTTTGGAGCACCCCCCCAAAAAAAAAAGTCTGTCACTGTTTCATTGTTTCCCCATCTATTTGCCACAAAAATATGGGACCCAATCCCATGATATTAGTATTTTGAATGTTGAGTTTTAAGCCAGCTTTCTCACTCTCCTCTTTCACTTTGATTAAGAGGCTCTTCAGTTCCTCTCTGCTTTATGCCATGAGGGTCATGTGATATGCATTTCTGAGGTTATTGATATTTCTACTGACAAATCCTGGCAGTCTGGAAAATATGGATTTGCTTCAAATATTTTTAAAAAGGTGGGAGGGAAACCTTGAATGGAGGGATTATGTCAAAGGGACATAAGGGGAAATTAAGGTATTCCTAATGGCTGTATCACTTCATGGGAAATAGATGGGGAAACAGTGTCAGATTTTATTTTGGGGGGCTCCAAAATCACTGCAGATGGTGGTTGCAGCCATGAAATTAAAAGACGCTGACTCCTTGGAAGGAAAGTTATGACCAACCTAGATAGCATATTCAAAAGCAGAGACATTACTTTGCCAAAAAAGGTCCATCTAGTCAAGGCTATGGTTTTTCCTGTGGTCATGTATCGATGTGAGAGTTGGACTGTGAAGAAAACTGAGCACCGAAGAATTGATGTTTTTGAACTGTGGTGTTGGAGAAGACTCTTGAGAGTCCCTTGGACTGCAAGGAGATCCAACCAGTCCATTCTGAAGGAGATCAGCCCTGGGATTTCTTTGGAAGGAATGATGCAGAAGCTGAAACTCCAGTACTTTGGCCACCTCATGCCAAGAGTTGACTCATTTGAAAAGACTCTGATGCTGGGAGGGAACTGGGAGCAGGAGGAGAAAGGGACGACAGAGGATGAGATGGATGTATGGCATCACTGACTCGATGGACATGAGTCTGTGTAAACTCCGTTAGTTGGTGATGGACAGGGAGGCCTGGCCTGCTACAATTCATGGGGTTGCAAAAAGTCAGACATGACTGAGCGACTGAACTGAACGGCTGTATCTGTTTTTAGTTCAGTTCAGTTCAGTCACCCAGTCATGTCCAATTCTATGCGACCCCATGAATCACAGCACGCCAGGCCTCCCTGTCCATCACCAACTCCTGAAGTTCACCCAGACTGACGTCCATCGAGTCAGTGATAACATCCAGCCATCTCATCCTCTGTCATCCCCTTTTCCTCCTGCCCCCAATCCCTCCCAGCATCAGAGTCTTTTCCAATGAGTCAACTCTTAGAATGACGTGCCCAAAGTACTGGAGTTTCAGCCTTAGCATCATTCCTTCCAAAGAAATCCCAGGGCTGATCTCCTTCAGAATGGACTGGTTGGATCTCCTTGCAGTCCAAGGAACTCTCAAGAGTCTTCTCCAACACCACAGATCAAAATCATCAATTCTTCGGCATTCAGCCTTCTTCACACTCCAACTCTCTCATCCATACATGACCACTGGAAAAAACCATAGCCTTGACTAGACGAACCTTTGTTGGCAAAGTAATATCTCTGCTTTTGAATATGCTATCTAGGTTGGTCATAACTTTCCTTCCAAGGAGTAAGCGTCTTTTAATTTCATGGCTGCAGTCTCCATCTACAGTGATTTTGAAGCCCCCAAAAATAAATCTAACACTGTTTCCACTGTTTACCCTTCTATTTTCCATGAAGTGATGGGACTGGATGCCATGATCTTCGTTTATTGAATGTTGAGCTTTAAGCCAACTTTTTCACTCTCCTCTTTCACTTTCATCAAGAGGCTTTTTAGTTCCTCTTCACTTTCTGCCATAAGGGTGGTGTCATCTGCATATCTGAGGTTCTTGATATTTCTCCTGGCAATCTTGATTCCAGCTTGTGCTTCTTCCAGCCCAGTGTTTCTCATGATGTACTCTGCATATAAGTTAAATAATCAGGGTGACAATATACAGCCTTGATGTACTCCTTTTCCTATTTGGAACCAGTCTGTTGTTCCATGTCCAGTTCTAACTGTTGCTTCCTGACCTGCATACAAATTTATCAAGAGGCGTATCAGGTGATCTGGTATTCCCCTCTCTTTCAGAATTTTCCACAGTTTATTGTGATCCACACAGTCAAAGGCTTTGGCATGGTCAATAAAGCAGAAATACATGTTTTTCTGGAGCTCTCTTGCTTTTTCCATGATCCAGCAGATGTTGGCAATTTGATCTCTGGTTCCTTTGCCCTTTCTAAAACCAGCTTGGACATCATGAATTTCACAGTTCACATATTGCTGAAGCCTGGCTTGGAGAATTTTGAGCATTGCTTTACTAGCCTGTGAGATGAGTGCAATGGAGCAGTAGTTTGAGCATTCTTTGGCATTGCCTTTCTTTGGGATTGGAATGAAAACTGACCTTTTCCAGTCCTGTGGCCACTGCTGAATTTTCCAAATTTGCTGGCATATTGAGTGCAGCACTTTCACAGCATCATCTTTCAGGATTTGGAATAGCTCAACTGGAATTCCATCACCTCTTTGTAGTGATGCTTTCTAAGGCCCACTTGACTTCACATTCCAGGATGTCTGGCTCTAGGTGAGTGATCACACCATTGTGATTATCTGGGTCGTGAAGATCTTTTTTGTACAGTTCTTCTGTGTATTCTTGCCATCTCTTCTTAATATCTTCTGCTTCTGTTAGGTCCATACCATTTCTGTCCTCTCTGTATTAGGAACAAAATTAATGAAGTGTTAAATTATGAACCATAGTATAAAAGCAATATCCCAGAGTCCATGTTGATATGAATTAATGATTTAGTAAATGAATAATTCAGGGGGAAGAGACAAGTCTCTCTTGCAGAAGAATTTCAAATGATTCATGAAGATACTCCACCACAACATAAAGGATTACTATTTCCCACTCCTCACATGTGGACTGGTGTAGACTAACTTCATCATGGAGAAACCTGGTAAACTCTCCTCAATCAGGTCATGAAGTTCAGTATCAAAGGTGATTAGTCCTTCTTTATTTTTCTTTCTTTCTTTTTTTTTTTTTTTTAAGTCTTTCTTATAGTATGTACCCTTGTTGTGATGCCAGTGATAGTTGATGTTTTTATGGTTTTCCCAAATTCACTTAGCCATGTTAGAGGAAAGAGGAAGAAGCCTTGGCAGGAATTTCTAATTATATTCTTAGATACCTGGAAGGAAAATTCACACCGTGCACAAAGATTAAGGACTATATTGATGTAAATAAACTACAAAGGTGGGAAATTGCAGCAATTTTGTAGAGCATGTAAAGAATTTTCTGTTTAATATGAGTAACATGAAGTCAGGGAAAAGCTACAACAGGGTTTTGTCCCTGTTTAGCCTGATTAAGGATTTCATACACAAAGATGAAACTTCATGGTGTGTCAATAAAATTAGGAAAAATGAGAACACACAGGAGTATCTAGTTTACAAACATAGAGGGACCTCAACATAATTGTTACATAAATGAATTCTTAAGACAAATTGTCACCAATGGATTTTCCTCAGTATAGTGTTTTACCTATCAAAATATTATAACATCTTAGATCCTTTTTTATACTTTTGGTTTGAGATTTTCAGAACAACAATAATAGCAAAATGTTTTAGAGCTGAATTTAATTTCCAAAAAGACTATCTTAATTCATACAGTTTAAATTACTCTCTTCTTATATGTTCATAACGATACACTTACAGGGTTTCAGAAATGGAGATAGTGGAAATAGGATATACATTTTTGGTTGGTGACATTAGAGAGATGATTCAGTTGAATAACTAAATAACTAATAACTAAAAGAAAGATGGCTGGTAATTAAAGGGTTAGAGGGGCAGGTTGTGTGGGGAACTAACGAACAGGCTATTAAATTCAGGCTATTTATCTACCCTAGTAGTAAAAGAAGAGAGGGAGCTAAGTAAGGTATTTGGTGAAAAATGAGGTCAATAAACTGGAGCTTGTTTGCATAATGAAGGCAATTACACCTAAATTGATTTATTTATTGGATGGGATTTCATTTAACATTTTTTTTTTTGAATTATGAGATTAATGAATGTGCCTTTGTTTTCTGCTGGCTTCAGCTTATTAATAACAAGTGTTGTGAGTGGACTGGCCCTTGTGGTTCTTATTATGATTGCAAGACACCCTTCAGCAATAACTATCATGAAACATTGAAACAAAATAAAGATGTATTACTTATATGACCTGAAAATTACATAGCATACCTGAGACCACATAGCAAGGTTTCAGGGAGAGAAAGAAAGAGAGAGAAGAAGAGAGAGAAAGTGAGACCAGCTTGGTCTTTCTCTTTTATTAATGAGTCTCTTTCATCAGGTGATCAACCACAATCTCTGATATTCTGGCTTTTTAGTGCTCCTATCTGTGTTTACAAGAGAGGCCGCAGCCTCCGCTGAAGCCATCTTATGACTTCTACTTTCTTTGCCCTCCCCCTGCCCTTTTTAGAAACACTATTCTCCATCTACTTACTGTGTTCCTGAAACCTGTTGGAACTTAATTTCTGTGGGTGAATATCCTCTAGTTATCTTTTGTAATAAATGGATGCATTTTTTATACCTCTACATAAGCTAGCAGGGACTTGAGTGGATAGAGTATGCCAAGAATTTGGCCTAAAGTCATATATTTCAACATAATTTTCATGTAAGATTTTAGTTTGAAGTCATATACTTGTTCAGAATTTAATTACTGAGAAAGAAAATTTTGTATAATGTACTGTAATGTGATTAACTCTTTATATGGAGAAGCAACACACCCTGAAAGAAGAACTATTTTTAATCATTGTCATCATGTTCCATTTCTTAAAAGAACATTAATTTGCCAATTATTAAAGACTCTAACAGAATGCATTTTAAAATGAGTTATCAGATTCAAGAGAGATCACCTCCATAGACTATATTAAATATCTACTGAGCCATTTTTTCTTAATGTACATTTCTAAAAGTGAATGACTCAGAACTTGTTTCACATGTCCAAGACCACCAGGTATTTATTCCCTGCAGAGCTAGAATTCCCAAGTTGGCTGTATAAAGTTGGGCGTTGTGGGTGTTAATTTTTACATTGTAATATACTACTCATTTTATGATATTAGGTACAGGCTGGAATATTTCAGGTCATAAAAGCAGTGGTCATGTTATGTCCTTTTTAAATTGTGTTTATTAAGAAAGAAGTTCTATTTATGTTTTTCAGATCATGGGTGTGTGGTACTGCAATCTGTCTTATAAAATGGAAAAACAAATCAGCATTATTGGTTCAATATCATAAGGTCAATAAATAGCTAAGAGAAAGCAACTAAACCAAAGCAAGAGATATAACACTTATAAATTTCTATCTATTGAAACAAGAAGCATTAAATATATTCCAGTTCTTCTGATAAAATGTAAAAGTCACACTGCATGACATAACAAGGCACCCCTGGTTTTCTGATGCATCACCGCTAGAAATATGCCATGATATCTATAAGATGCATAAAGCATAAACAGCAAAGAAGAGAAATTCTGTGAGTTATTAAACTGACCAGGAAGTTAAATTTAAAATACATTGCTAGAGAGCAGATGTACAAGCTATAATATTGACCATCTACTTTTGATTCATATAATATCAAATCTTCTGAAAAACATTAAATAAAAACAATAGCTAAAATGTGTTACTGTGTCTTGAGACCAATTTGCAGTAAATCACAATCCACTGGCTATCTGAAATCATATCTGAACTCAAGTATTTGTGTTAGCTGCTACTTACATGTGTTTATTCATTTCAAGAACAAAATGGGTAACTGACAGTACTTCTTAAAAATACCATTTCTCGTAGACGTTGCCATTTTGATTAAAAATTACCTCTTAGAATACCACTGTGAAACTAAGCCGATGCCTACAAAGGAAAGTAAAAATTGATTGGAGCAGTAGGTAATATCTTTATCATTGTAAAATATCATCTGATACAGATAATCAAAGAAATGAAGTTGATTGAGTGCCAATCATAATCATGGAAAAGAGAAAGAAGTAAAACAAAACAGGAAAAGGAAGACGGAGAAAGAGAAGGAGAATCATTACCACTGCCACCACCACCTAGAAATATTAACTGTAAAAATCCAAAAACAGAAAATGGAGACAGGTCTCAGGAAAAGAGGTCTAAATCAAACAGAAACTGGCAGAGTCAAAGTACCTGAAGTATTTTCATTTCATACATAGTCTTATGTGCTTGTGTGTGTACTTACACAAATATTACTTATACATGTCAGCTTTTTTTCGAGTGTCCCAATTGTGTTCTCTTTTTTAAACACTTATGGAAAATTTCCTTGAGAATATTATACATAATAAAGACAGTAGCAGTGAATTATACTTCTATCTATTTGATGTGTATAGATATGGATTAATTTAATGAATATTAATGTTAATGAAATATATCAGTCATTTTGCTTCCTTCATAAACATATTTCGGTCTAGTTTAATAGACATAACATATAAAGATACAACTAGTGTAATGCATTTAAAAACATAAGTATATGCAAGAACATATTCTGAACAATTATACTCATCTCACATGCTAGCAAAGTAAGGCACAAAATCCTCCAAGCTAGACTTCGGGAGTATGTGAACTGAAAATTTCAAGATATACAAGCTGGGTTTTGATGAGGCATAGGAACCAGAGATCAAATTTCCAAGAATCATTGGATCACAGAGAATGCAATGGAATTAAAAAAAAAAATGCATCTCATCATTGACTATCTTAAAGCCTTTGACTGTGTGAACCACAACAAACTGGAAACAATTCTTAAAACGATGGCAATATCAGGCTACATTTCCTGTTTCCTGAGAAACCTATATAAGGTGAAGAAGCAACAGTTTGAACAGGACAAGGAACAATAGAATGGTTCAAAATTGGAAAATGAGTTCAACAAAGCTGTGTATTGTCACCCTGCTTATTTAACTTATATGCGGAGTACATCATAGAAACTGAGGGACTGGATGAAACACAAGCTGGAATCAAGATAGGCAGGCAAAGTATCAACAAACTCAGATATTCAGAAGATACCACTCTAATGGAAGAAATTGAAGAGAAACTAAAGAGCTTCTTAATGAGGGTGAAAGAGGAGAGTGAAAAAAACTGTCATAAAACAACATTCAAAAAATTAAGATCACGCATCTGTTCCCACAACTTCATGGCAAATAGAAGGGGAAAAAAAGTGGAAACAATGACAGAGTTTCTTTTCTTGGGCTTCAAAATCACTGTGGACAGGGACTGCAGCCATGAAATTGAAAGACACCTGCTCCTTAGAAGCAAAACTATGACCAATCCAAAGAGCATATTAAAAAAAGAGATCACTTTACCAGGAAAGATTCTTATAGTCAAAGCTATCATTTTTCCAGTAGTCATATGTGGACTTGACAGTTGGACCATAAAGAAGGCAGAGAGCTGAAAAATTGATGCTTTTGAATTGTGGTGCTGAAGAAGACTCTTGAGAGTCCCTTGGACAGCAAAGAGATCAAACTAGTCAATCCTCAAGGAAATCAATCCTGAAGATATTGGAAGGACTAATGATAAAGCTGAAACTCCAATATTTTGGCCACCTGTTACAGTTTACTCATTGAAAAAACCCCTGATGCTGGGAAAGTTTGAAGGCAAGAAGAGAAGGGGCAGGGGGGTGGGAGGGTGGTGACAGAAGATGGGATGGTTGGATATAATCACTGACCCAGTGGATATGTATTCAAGTAGACTCCAGGAGATAATGAAGGTCAGGGAATCCTGGTGTAATGCAGTTCATGGGGTCATAAAGAGTTGATATGATTTAGCGACTGAACAACAAAAATGCTGGAGTACATGAGTGCAACAAATGAATAAATGCCTGTCTGATTATGTTCAATCACTCAGTCATGCCTGACAGTTTGTCAGCCCCATGAACTGCAGTACACCAGGCTTTCCTATCCTTCACCATCTACCAGAGCTTGCTCAAACTCATATCCTTGATTGGGTAAGTAAATATGGTTCATGTAGGCAGTAGCACAAGATTAAGATATAAGAGATGAAGAAGTGTTTTCCATATGAATAATGGTGGGTTAATTTGATAGGGTGCAGTTTAAGTTTTTACTTCCATTGACTTTTTAGTCTGTATTTGTTATATCGTTACTTGGAAAATAAATGAGTCTAAATTAATATCTGCTTTATTGACTATGTCAAAGCCTTTGACTGTGTGGATCACAATAAACTCTGGAAAACTCTGAAAGAGATGGGAATACCAGACCACCTGACCTGCCTCTTGAGAAATCTGTATGCAGGTCAAGAAGCAACAGTTAGAACTGGACATGGAACAACAGACTGGTTCCAAATAGGAAAAGGAGTACATCAAGGCTGAATATTGTCACCCTGCTTATTTAACTTCTATGCAGAGTACATCATGAGAAACGCTGGGCTGGAAGAAGCACAAGCTGGAATCAAGATTGCCGGGAGAAATATCAATAACCTCAGATATGCAGATGACACCACCCTTATGGCAGAAAGTGAAGAGGAACTAAAAAGCCTCTTGATGAAAGTGAAAGGGGAGAGTGAAAAAGTTGGCTTAAAGCTCAACGTTCAGAAAACGAAGATCATGGAATTTGGTCCCATCACTTCATGAGAAATAGATGGGGAAACAGTGGAAACAATGTCAGACTTTATTTTTCTGGGCTCCAAAATCACTGCAGATGGTGATTGCAGCCATAAAATTAAAAGACACTTACTCCTTGGAAGGAAAGTTATGACCAACCTAGATAGCATACTCAAAAGTAGAGATATTACTTTGCCAACAAAAGTCTGTCTAGTCAAGGCTATGGTTTTTCCAGTGGTCATGTATGGATGAGAGAGTTGGACTGTGAAGAAAGCTGAGCATCGAAGAATTGATGCTTTTGAACTGTGGTGCTGGAGAAGACTCTTGAGAGTCCCTTGGACTGCAAGGAGATCCAACAAGTCCATCTTAAAGGAGATCAGTCCGGGGTGCTACCTTATGCGAAGAGTTGACTCATTGGAAAAGACTCTGATGCTGGAGGGATTGGGGGCAGGAGGAGAAGGGGACGACAGAAGATGAGATAGCTGGATGGCATCACCGACTCGATGCACATGAGTTTGGATGAACTCCAGGAGTTGGTGATGGACAGGGAGGCCTGGTGTGCTGTGATTCATGGGGTCACAAAGAGTCAGACACGACTGAGTGACTTAACTGAGCTGAACTGAATTATTATAAAACAGCATGGAGTCTAAAGTAGGCCCCTCCTTCTCATTATTATCCTCCCCTATTTCCTGAAATGACATTTTAATTTTTAACAGATATTTGTTACTAAAATCTCAAAGAATATCACATATTTCTATTGTGAATATTTCCAGCTATTGAAGTTAGAGTGAATAGTTGGGGAAAAGATAATGTTGAATAAACAACAGCTGGCTTAATCAAGTAAAATACATTGTGAAATGAAAATACAATTATTAAAAAATTTTATTCAGCTCTTAAGAACATGGGTAGTTACTTGACTACAGACATTGCTAAATTTCCAATTTTCTAACAGCAAGGACAGCAGAGCCTGGTGGGCTGCCATCTGTGGGGTTGCACAGGGTCGGACAAGACTGAAGCTACTTAGCAGCAGCAGCAGCAGCAGAGGCAAATATTGAGCCCTAATATGGCGCCATTCTCTATAGAGACCAACCAGCCACTCAGTGGTGAGTTATTGCATCACATCTGTTCCAGGAAGAACACAGCAGAGTTTTGGTGTTAATGAAATAGATAAATATTCTTCT
This sequence comes from Bos mutus, assembly GCF_027580195.1. Lineage (NCBI taxonomy): Eukaryota > Metazoa > Chordata > Mammalia > Artiodactyla > Bovidae > Bos > Bos mutus. The sequence continues at coordinate 79,415,029 of NC_091622.1, read as the reverse complement.
GCTGGTACCACCATTAATGAATGCCAAGAGTGTTTTATTCATTGTCATGGTATTAGACACAGTTGTTTTTGTTTTTGTTTTTTCCCCCTCTGATCAAATAACTTATTTCCCAGTAATAGGATTGGTTTCACTATGGGTTAATCCCCACGGTTTCAATTTTTCTTACTTAAACCTCTATTACTCAGAAGTGATTGAACATAGGGAATAGCTACAGATGACTCCAAGAATATATTTGGAAGTGTACTAAGAAGACACAAAATTTCACCTCACAGGTTGTGGTACTGATTATAGGCCAATAAATAATAATGTTTTTCCTATAGACAGAATTTGTGCCTTTGAGAATCATGAGTTGGAGATGAAAATAGCTCCTCTCAGCATTATACCTGTTTGGGTTTCAGTTCAGTTCAGTCACTCAGTCATGTCCGACTCTTTGCGACCCCATGAATTGCAACACACCAGGCCTCCCTGTCCATCACCAACTCCCAGAGTTTACTCAAACTCACGTTCATCAAGTCCATGATGCCATCCAGCCGTCTCATCCTCTGTCATCCCCTTCTCCTCCTGCCCCCAATCCCTCCCAGCATCAGAATCTTTTCCAATGAGTCAACAATTCACATGAGGTGGCCAAAGTACTGGAGTTTCAGCTTTAGCATCATTCCTTCCAAAGAACACACAGGGTAATCTCCTTTAGAATGGACTGGTTGGATCTCCTTGCAGTCCAAGTGACTCTCAAGAGTCTTCTCCAACACCACAGTTCAAAAGCATCAATTCTTCGGCACTCAGCTTTCTTCACAGTCCAACTCTCATATCCATATATGACCACTGGAAAAACCATAGCCTTGACTAGATGGACCTTTGTTGGCAAAGTAATGTCTCTGCTTTTGAATATGCTATCTAGGTTGGTCATAACTTTCCTTTCAAGGAGTAAGTGTCTTTTAAATTTGGGTTTACTCATTTGTAAAATGTTTGCTTTTTATGTTTGCTACTTTGAGTGATGCTTGTTAGGAAATCTTGTTGACCAAGAGAGAAGTTTTTCCACAACAGTTGACATGTTGAATTATAAATGACATTTATACTAGGTATTTTGTGCTCTTTGTGCAACTAAAACCAACAGGGACAGAAGAGTGTTGTCAGTAGGGTAGAATGATGAATTTTGATTAACAAGGTGAAATCAGATTGCACACAAAAATAGTGGCTGGCACAATGTCTAGAAACAAAGAGATTTAGGAGGCACCTTTTGTTATTCTCATTTCTAGTGAGAATTAATAGAAAATTATAGCAACGGGGAAACGGCCAGTTCAGTATGGCAGAGTAGAGGGTCATGTGTTCATCTGGTCCTGTGAAAGCACCAAAATCCCAACTACCTGTTGAAGAATGATTGACAGGAAGTCACTGGAACTCATCAAAAAAAAAAAAAAAAATACCCCATATCCAAAGAAAAAGAAGAAGCCACAACAAGACGGTAAGAGAGGTGTAATCATGATAAAATCAAATCCCATTCCTATCAAGTGGGTTACCATGAGACTGGAGAACAATAATACCAAAGAAGTTTCCTCACTATAGTGAAAGTTCTGAGCCCCATGTCAGGCTTCCCAGCTTGGGAATCTGACAAAGAGTCTGTGAATCCTCAGGGACCTGACTTAGAAGGCCATTGGGATTTGATTATAGGACTTTCACAGTACTGGGGGAGACAGATAGTCCACTCTTGGAGAGCACAAACCAAATCTTACATGCACCAAGACCCTGAGGAAAGAAGCAGTGATCCCACAGGAGACTGAACCAGACCTGCCTGCTAGTTTTGAGGGTCTCCTTTAGAGGCATGTGTTGGAAGGGGCTCACCACAGGGACAGGGGCATTGGCAGCAACAGTCCTGGAACATGCCTCTTGGCATAAGTCCTCTTGGTGGTTGTCATTAACCCTACCATAGAGCCCACAGACACCAGCTCTTGGTTGCCTCAGGCCAAATAAATAAAAGGGGGGGAGCACAACTCCACATATCAGCAGATAATTGGATTCAAGCTTTACCTAGCAAGGCCCTGTCTACCAGAGCAAGGTCCCTCCCCTTTTTTTTTTTCCCCACTGTCCCTCCCATCAGAAGCTTACAGAAGACAGCCTCCTCCACCAAAGGGCAGTTAGAGGAAGCAAGAAGAACCACAATCCCAGAGGAACTAGAACAAAAAAAATTTATAGAAAGTTAATCAGAATGAAAAAGTAGAGAGTTATCTCCAAGATGAAAGGAAAAGATAAAACCCCAGAAAAACAACTAAATGACATGGAGATAGGCAAACTTCAGAAAAATAATTCAGAATAGTGATAGTGAAGATGATCCAGGATCTCTGGAAAATGATGGAGAATATGCAAGAAATGTTTTCCAAAGACCTGGAAGAATTAAAGAACAGAAAAATAGATAAATAGTACACTAGAAGAAATCAATAGCAGAATAACTGAGGAATAAAAATGGATAAATCACCTGGAGGACAGAATGTTAGAAATCACTGCCACAAAACAGAATATAGAAAAAAGAACAAACAACAACAACAAAAATGAAGACAGCCTAAGAGACCTCTGGGGCAACATTAAACACATCAACATTCACATTATAGGGATCTCACAAGTAGAAGAGAGAGAAAGGACCCAAGAACATATTTGAAGAGATAATAGATGAAAACTTCCCTAACATGGGAAAGGAAATAATCAACAAAGTGTGCATAAGCACAGAGTCCCAGGCAGGATAAACCCAAGGAGGAACACACCAAGACACATAGTAATCAAACTGACAAACATTAAGACAAAGATAATATATTAAAAGCAAGAAGGGAAAATGACAAATAAAATGCAAGGAAATCCCAAAAAGGTTATCAGCTGATTTTTTCAAGAGAAATTCTACAAGCCAAAAGTAAATGGCACAATATAGTTGAAGTAGTGAAAGCAAGAATGTACAACCAAGAATACTCTAACCAGCAAGGCTCCCATTCAGATTTGATGGAGAAATCAGAATTTTTATTTTTTCTAGACAAGCAACAATTAGAATTCAACACCACCATACCAGCTTTACAACAAATACTAAAGTAACTTATCTAGGCAGAAAAAGAGAAAGAAAAGACCTAGACAAAATAAACCTGAAACAATTAAGAAAATGGAAGTAGGATCATACATACAGATAATTATTTTAAATATAAATGGATTAAATACACCAACCAAAAGACATAAACTGGCTCCTTCTCATTATTATCCTCCCTATTTCCTGAAATGACATTTTAATTTTTAACAGATATTTGTTACTAAAATCTCAAAGAATATCACATATTTCTATTGTGAATATTTCCAGCTATTGAAGTTAGAGTGAATAGTTGGGGAAAAGATAATGTTGAATAAACAACAGCTGGCTTAATCAAGTAAAATACATTGTGAAATGAAAATACAATTATTAAAAATTTTATTCAGCTCTTAAGAACATGGGTAGTTACTTGACTACAGACATTGCTAAATTTCCAATTTTCTAACAGCAAGGACAGCAGAGCCTGGTGGGCTGCCATCTGTGGGGTTGCACAGGGTCGGACAAGACTGAAGCTACTTAGCAGCAGCAGCAGCAGCAGAGGCAAATATTGAGCCCTAATATGGCGCCATTCTCTATAGAGACCAACCAGCCACTCAGTGGTGAGTTATTGCATCACATCTGTTCCAGGAAGAACACAGCAGAGTTTTGGTGTTAATGAAATAGATAAATATTCTTCTGCTGGTACCACCATTAATGAATGCCAAGAGTGTTTTATTCATTGTCATGGTATTAGACACAGTTGTTTTTGTTTTTGTTTTTTCCCCCTCTGATCAAATAACTTATTTCCCAGTAATAGGATTGGTTTCACTATGGGTTAATCCCCACGGTTTCAATTTTTCTTACTTAAACCTCTATTACTCAGAAGTGATTGAACATAGGAATAGCTACAGATGACTCAAGAATATATTTGGAAGTGTACTAAGAAGACACAAAATTTCACCTCACAGGTTGTGGTACTGATTATAGGCCAATAAATAATAATGTTTTTCTATAGACAGAATTTGTGCCTTTGAGAATCATGAGTTGGAGATGAAAATAGCTCCTCTCAGCATTATACCTGTTTGGGTTTCAGTTCAGTTCAGTCACTCAGTCATGTCCGACTCTTTGCGACCCCATGAATTGCAGCACACCAGGCCTCCTGTCCATCACCAACTCCCAGAGTTTACTCAAACTCATGTTCATCAAGTCCATGATGCCATCCAGCCGTCTCATCCTCTGTCATCCCCTTCTCCTCCTGCCCCAATCCTCCCAGCATCAGAATCTTTTCCAATGAGTCAACAATTCACATGAGGTGGCCAAAGTACTGGAGTTTCAGCTTTAGCATCATTCCTTCCAAAGAACACACAGGGTAATCTCCTTTAGAATGGACTGGTTGGATCTCCTTGCAGTCCAAGTGACTCTCAAGAGTCTTCTCCAACACCACAGTTCAAAAGCATCAATTCTTCGGCACTCAGCTTTCTTCACAGTCCAACTCTCATATCCATATATGACCACTGGAAAAACCATAGCCTTGACTAGATGGACCTTTGTTGGCAAAGTAATGTCTCTGCTTTTGAATATGCTATCTAGGTTGGTCATAACTTTCCTTTCAAGGAGTAAGTGTCTTTTAAATTTGGGTTTACTCATTTGTAAAATGTTTGCTTTTATGTTTGCTACTTTGAGTGATGCTTGTTAGGAAATCTTGTTGACCAAGAGAGAAGTTTTTCCACAACAGTTGACATGTTGAATTATAAATGACATTTATACTAGGTATTTTGTGCTCTTTGTGCAACTAAAACCAACAGGGACAGAAGAGTGTTGTCAGTAGGGTAGAATGATGAATTTTGATTAACAAGGTGAAATCAGATTGCACACAAAAATAGTGGCTGGCACAATGTCTAGAAACAAAGAGATTTAGGAGGCACCTTTTGTTATTCTCATTTCTAGTGAGAATTAATAGAAAATTATAGCAACGGGAAACGCCAGTTCAGTATGGCAGAGTAGAGGGTCATGTGTTCATCTGGTCCTGTGAAAGCACCAAAATCCCAACTACCTGTTGAAGAATGATTGACAGGAAGTCACTGGAACTCATCAAAAAAAAAAAAAAAAAAAGATACCCCATATCCAAAGAAAAAGAAGAAGCCACAACAAGACGGTAAGAGAGGTGTAATCATGATAAAATCAAATCCCATTCCTATCAAGTGGGTTACCATGAGACTGGAGAACAATAATACCAAAGAAGTTTCCTCACTATAGTGAAAGTTCTGAGCCCCATGTCAGGCTTCCCAGCTTGGGAATCTGACAAAGAGTCTGTGAATCCTCAGGGACCTGACTTAGAAGGCCATTGGGATTTGATTATAGGACTTTCACAGTACTGGGGGAGACAGATAGTCCACTCTTGGAGAGCACAAACCAAATCTTACATGCACCAAGACCCTGAGGAAAGAAGCAGTGATCCCACAGGAGACTGAACCAGACCTGCCTGCTAGTTTTTGAGGGTCTCCTTTAGAGGCATGTGTTGGAAGGGGCTCACCACAGGGACAGGGGCATTGGCAGCAACAGTCCTGGAACATGCCTCTTGGCATAAGTCCTCTTGGTGGTTGTCATTAACCCTACCATAGAGCCCACAGACACCAGCTCTTGGTTGCCTCAGGCCAAATAAATAAAAGGGGGGGAGCACAACTCCACATATCAGCAGATAATTGGATTCAAGCTTTACCTAGCAAGGCCCTGTCTACCAGAGCAAGGTCCCTCCCCCTTTTTTTTCCCCCACACTGTCCCTCCCATCAGAAGCTTACAGAAGACAGCCTCCTCCACCAAAGGGCAGTTAGAGGAAGCAAGAAGAACCACAATCCCAGAGGAACTAGAACAAAAAACACATTATAGAAAGTTAATCAGAATGAAAAAGTAGAGAGTTATCTCCAAGATGAAAGGAAAAGATAAAACCCCAGAAAAACAACTAAATGACATGGAGATAGGCAAACTTCCAGAAAAATAATTCAGAATAGTGATAGTGAAGATGATCCAGGATCTCTGGAAAATGATGGAGAATATGCAAGAAATGTTTTCCAAAGACCTGGAAGAATTAAAGAACAGAAAAATAGATAAATAGTACACTAGAAGAAATCAATAGCAGAATAACTGAGGAATAAAAATGGATAAATCACCTGGAGGACAGAATGTTAGAAATCACTGCCACAAAACAGAATATAGAAAAAAGAACAAACAACAACAACAAAAATGAAGACAGCCTAAGAGACCTCTGGGGCAACATTAAACACATCAACATTCACATTATAGGGATCTCACAAGTAGAAGAGAGAGAAAGGACCCAAGAACATATTTGAAGAGATAATAGATGAAAACTTCCCTAACATGGGAAAGGAAATAATCAACAAAGTGTGCATAAGCACAGAGTCCCAGGCAGGATAAACCCAAGGAGGAACACACCAAGACACATAGTAATCAAACTGACAAACATTAAGACAAAGATAATATATTAAAAGCAAGAAGGGAAAAATGACAAATAAAATGCAAGGAAATCCCAAAAGGTTATCAGCTGATTTTTCAAGAGAAATTCTACAAGCCAAAAGTAAATGGCACAATATAGTTGAAGTAGTGAAAGCAAGAATGTACAACCAAGAATACTCTAACCAGCAAGGCTCCCATTCAGATTTGATGGAGAAATCAGAATTTTTATTTTTTCTAGACAAGCAACAATTAGAATTCAACACCACCATACCAGCTTTACAACAAATACTAAAGTAACTTATCTAGGCAGAAAAAGAGAAAGAAAAGACCTAGACAAAATAAACCTGAAACAATTAAGAAAATGGAAGTAGGATCATACATACAGATAATTATTTTAAATATAAATGGATTAAATGCACCAACCAAAAGACATAAACTGGCTGGGCAGATTAAAACATGTGCAGCTATGCACTTCCACTTACAACATCATTCTACTTAACCCACAAATTGTGTATAAGTAGAATACATTGTTAGGGTCCCTCTAGTCAAGGCTATGATTTTTCCAGTGGTCATGTATGGATGCAACAGTTGGACTGTGAAGAAAGCTGAGTGCTGAAGAATTGATGCTTTTGAACTGTGGTGTTGGAGAAGACTCTTGAGAGTCCCTTGGACTGCAAGGAGATCCAACCAGTCCATTCTGAAGGAGATCAGCCCTGGGTGTTCTTTGGAAGGAATGATGCTAAAGCTGAAACACCAGTACTTTGGCCACCTCATGCCAAGAGTTGACTCACTGGAAAAGACTCTGATGCTGGGAGGGATTGGGGGCAGGAGGAGAAGGGGACGACAGAGGATGAGATGGCTGGATGGCATCACTGACTCAATGGATGTGAGTTTGAGTGAACTCCGGGAGTTGTTGATGGACAGGGAGGCCTGGCTTGCTGTGATTCATGGGGTTGCAAAGAGTTGGACATGACTGAGCGACTGATCTGATCTGATCTAATCTAATCCATCTGTCCATATTTACATTCAGTTCAGTTTCCTTCCAAGGAGTAAGCGTCTTTTAATTTCATGGCTGCAGTCACTATCTGCAGTGATTTTGGAGCCCCCAAAAATAAAATCTGAGACTGTTCCCACTGTTTCCCCATCTATTTCCCATGAAGTGTTGGGACTGGATGCCATGATCTTTGTTTTCTGAATGTTGAGTTTTAACCCAACTTTTTCACTCTCCTCTTTCACTTTCATCAAGAGGCTTTTTAGTTCCTCTTCACTTTCTGCCATAAGGGTGGTGTCATCTGCATATCTGAGGTGATTGATATTTCTCCCGGCAATCTTGATTCCAGCTTGTGCTTCTTCCAGCCCAGCGTTTCTCATGATGTACTCTGCATAGAAGTTAAATAAGCAGGGTGATAATATACATCCTTGATGCACTCCTTTTCCTATTTGGAACCAGTCTGTTGTTCCATGTCCAGTTCTAACTATTGCTTCCTGACCTGCATACAGATTTCTCAAGAGGCAGGTCTGGTGGTCTGGAATGCCTGTCTCTTTCAGATTTTCCCACAGTTTATTGTGATCCACACAGTCAAAGGCTTTGTCATAGTCAATAAAGCAGAAATAGATATTTTTCTGGAACTCTCTTGATTTTCCCATGATCCAGCAGATGTTGGCAATTTGATCTCTGGTTCCTTTGCCTTTTCTAAAACCAGCTTGAACATCAGGAAGTTCACAGTTCACATATTGCTGAAGCCTGGCTTGGAGAATTTTGAGTATTGGTGTTTTTCATTTGTATTAAATATCCTTTCTTCTTCTTTCTACTTTCTCTTACTTTATACAAGTTTTGTAGAGGAATAAATATTTAATATAGTATTTGGGTAACAAGAAGTTTAGATGTTGTTGAATTTAATGAGATTATACATATTCCAGATACTGATCTAATGATTGTTAGGATTTTGCATCTCCTCATTTTGAGAAGAGGTTAAGATATCTTCTATTTTAGAAAGGTAGTTGCATCCTAAATTGGAAATGAAGATAATTTTTTGTTGTTGTTTTTGAAGTTTAAACATAGAAGAACATATGTATATATATGTTTTGTAACCATGAAGACAGGCAATATTGTTGATGACCTTCTGAAGAATAGACACTGCCCTTCATATCCATGACTCTTATTTATAGGAAAGCTTTAGCTTCCGGGGCCTTCTTCAAGTTCCAAAAAGAAAATTTAACCAGATAAGTCAGAAAATACAGAAACAAAGGAAAATAGTCAAGTGAGAAAAAATAATAATAGTTTAGCCACAAACACAGAGAAGGCAATGGCACCCCACTCCAGTACTCTTGCCTGGAAAATCCCATGGATGGAGGACCTGGTAGGCTGCAGTCCATGGGGTCTCGAAGAGTAGGACACGACTTAGTGACTTCACTTTCACTTCTCACTTTCATGTATTGGAGAAGGAAATGGCAAGCCACGCCAGTGTTCTTGCCTGGAGAATCTCAGTGATGGGGGAGCCTGGTGTGCTGCCGTCTATGGGGTCACACAGAGTCGGACACGACTGAAGCGACTTAGCAGTAGCAGCAGCAGCCACAAACAAAGTTCCTGACCTAAGGGCTATAGATAATATTCTGAGCCACATCTCCGAGTTGTTTTGCAGATAATGAAATACCCATCAAGTGGAAAAAAAGTTAACTACATGGTGACCACAAACCACCCCATACTGGTTGAAACCAGAGTTTGATGACGTCACCTCCTAGAGCACCACCCTATTACCTCACCAAAAAATCAGAAGGATGTACAGGAGCTGATCATGCAACCTGTGACCTTTCTCACCTTGCCTTTAAAAATCCTTCCCTAAATACATCTAGGAGTTCAAATCTTTTGAACATGAGTTGTCTCTTCTCCTTACCTGACCTCATATTAGATGCCATGCAATAAACACTGTACTTCACTTACCATAAACCAGTGTCAATAGATGGTGTGTAGAATACAGGAAGCAGACCTACAGTGGTGTGGTTACTCACCTAGAGCCAGACATCCTGGAATGTGAAGTCAAGTGGGCCCTGGGAAGCATCACTACTAACAAAGTTAGTGGAGGTGATGGAATTCCAGTTGAGATATTTCAAACACTAAAAGATGATGCTGTGAAAGTGCTGCCCTCATTATGCCAGCAAATTTGGAAAACTCAGCAGTGGCCACAGGAGTGGAAAAGGTCAGTTTTCATTCCAATCCCAAAAGAGGGGAATGCCATAGAATGTTCAAACTACTGCACAATTGCACTTGTGTCACACACTAGTAAAGTAATGCTCGAAATCTCCAAGCCAGGCTTCAACAGTATGTGAACCATGAACTTCCTGATGTTCAAGCTGGATTTAGAAAAGGCAGAGAAACCCGAGAGCCAACTGCCAATATCCTTTGGGTCATAGAAAAGGCAAGATAATTCCAGAAATGCATCTACTTGTGCTTTATTGATTACACCAAAGCCTTTGACTGTATGAATGACAACAAACTGTGGAAAATTCTTCAAGAGATGGGAATGCCAGACCACCTGATCTGCCTCTTAAGAAATCTGTATGCAGGTCAAGACCTGTGGTGGATTCATTTTGATATTTGGCAAAACTAATACAATTATGTAAAGTTTAAAAATTAAATAAAGTTAAAAAAAAAAAAAAGAAGAAGCAATAGTTAGAACTGACTCATTGGAAGAGACCCTGGTGCTGGCAAAGACTGAAGGCAGGAGGAGAAGGGGACAACAGAGGATGAGATGGTTGGATGGCATCACTGACTCAATGGACATGAGTTTGAACAGGCTCCAGGAGCTGGTGATGGACAGGGAGGCCTGACATGCACAGTCCATGGGGTCACAACAAGTTGGACACAACTGAATGACTGAGTGGAACTTAACTCTATTTCTGCTTTGTTAATGAGTTCATGTGTACCCTTTATCAAAATTCTACATATAAACAATATCATATGATATTTTTCTTTCTCTGCCTGACTTACTTCACTCATTTTGACAATTTCTAGTTCCATCCATGTTGCTGCAAAGAGCATTAAGCTGTTCTTTTTTTATGGATGAGTAATGTTCCATCAGATATTCTTTATTCATTCCTCTCTTGATGAACATTTGTGTTGCTTCTATGTTTCAGCTATTGTAAATAGTGTAGCAGTGAACACCGAGGTGTGTATCTTTTTGAATTATGGTTTTCATCAGCTATATGCCCAGGTTTGGAATTGCTGGATCATATGGTAGCTCTGTTCTTAGGTTTTTTAGGGAACTCCATACTGTTCTCCATAGTGACAGTTCCAGTTTACAGTTCCACCAAGTGTATGATGGTTCCTTTTTCTTCACATCCTCTCCAGCACTCACTGTTTGTAGAGTTTTTTGATAATGGCCATTCTGAGTTTTTATTTGTATTTCTCTAATAATTAGTGATGTTGAGCATCTTTTCATGTGCTTTTTAGCAATCAGTTTGTCTACTCTTGGGGAAGGGAATGGCAACCCACTCCAGTATTCTTGCCTGTGAAATCCATGGATGGAGGAACTTGGTGGGCTATAGTCCATAGGGTCACTAAAGAATTGGACACAAACAAAAACAACAATGTCTCCTTTGGAGAAATGTCTGTTTAGATCTTCTAAAGCAGAGAAGGGTTTATTGCAGAGGCAGCCAAGGAGAACAGGAGACTTGTGCTCAGTATCTTGAATTCCTTGATGGTTTTGGGGTTTTTTATAAGCACATTTTGGGTATATGATTTTTTTTTTCTGATTGATTGGTGATGAGGTAACAGGGTGGTACTATAGAAAGCTTGCCCTCAGCCTGAAGTTACCATCTGTCACCTGAATGTGAGCCTTAGTTCTGCATAACTTAAGGGTACTGTGCATATTTCTTGAGGAGGAGCCAGAAAACTGCCCCAAAAGTGCACCATTGATTCTTGACTGCTCCTTTATTTTTTCTACATTCCCTCCTTCCTTAATTAGCAACTGTTTGAACCTGCTCTTTGGAACTCAGGAAAGAATGGGAGGCTGAATGAAGGCAATTTCCTACAAACAAGAAATAAGAGAAACAGAAAGTCTTCTTCATCCAAAAGTTCTCCACTCCTGGTCAGCTTCAGACCTGTAGAGTTGGATAGTCACAGAATAGCTAATCAGCTCCAACAAAAAGAGGGGAATAAGGAAACAGTACTAAATGCCTGGAGAATCCCAGGGACTGCGGAGCCTGGTAGGCTGCCATCTATGGGGTCGCACAGAGTCGGACACGACTGAAGTGACTTAGCAACAGCAACAGCAATAGCAAAAGATAGTTAAAAAAAGGGGGGGGGGGTGGTGGTTCTGATTGTCTCAGAGAGGAATCAGTGTACATCTTGCCTTTGTGTACTTCATTAACAGACTGCAACAATGTGGCATTTTTCTGAAGAATTATTGAAGACACTAATGTATTCTGAGTCTATTGAATGCTTTATGCTATATGAAACAACAGTTTATTTCAAAGTTCGAGGACAGCCTGATGGTTCCATGCATGTTCCTGAGATTCAGGAAAATGTCACTGACAACCAATTAAAAACAAGACATGATGAGACAGAAAATAGCTCTCATTAAAAGAAGTAAAGAGGACAGTTTGATAAAAGACATTTTTATCCACTTGTTTTTTACCACCTTCAAGAAGGCCTTTTCATGTAAGTAATTTGATACAAAGTAAGTTTCTTATTCCAAGTTGATTTTTAAACTATGTTTCTATGTGATTTTATACAATTTTATGATTTAGCCACAATTGAGACCTTTTAAAATTTGAAATTTAAGAAACTATATAAATATAAGAATTATCCATAATTAACAGGTATAAATTAATTTTCCATGATGAATCTGTACCTTTATTAGAACAAAATGTTGTTTTCATTTCAGTTCAGTTAAGTCGCTCAGTCGTGTGCAACTGTTTGCAACCCTATGAATCGCAGCACACCAGGCCTCCCTGTCCATCACCAACTCCTGGAGTTCACCCAAACTCATGTGCATCGAGTCGGTGATGCCATCCTGCCATCTCGTCCTTTGTCCTCCCCTTGTCCTCCTGCCCCCAGTCCCTCCCCAATCCATCCCAGGGTCTTTTCCAATGAGTCAACTCTTCGCATGAGGTGGCCAAAGTATTGGAGTTTCAGCTTCAGCATCAGTCCTTCCAATGAACACCCAAGACTGGTCTCCTTTAGGATGGACTCCTTGCATTCCAAGGAACTCTCAAGAGTCTTCTCCAACACCACAGTTGAAAAGCATCAGTTCTTCAGCATTCAACTTTCTTCACAGTCCAACTCTCATATCCATACATGACCACTGGAAAAACCATAGCCTTGACTAGACAGACCTTTTTTGGCAAAGTAGTATCTCTGCTTTTCAATGTGCTATCTAGGTTGGTCATAACTTTCCTTTCAAGGAGTAAGCATCTTTTAATTTCCTGGCTGCAGTCACCATCTGCAGTGATTTTAGAGCCCCCCAAAATAAAGTCTGACACTGTTTCCACTGTTTCCCCATCTATTTCCAATGAAGTGATGGGACCAGATGCCATAATCTCAGTTTTCTGAATGTTGACCTTTAAGCCAGCTTTTTCACTCTCCTCTTTCACTTTCATCAATGTTGTTTTAAGCACCTCTAAAAGTATTGGACAATCATAAAGTTTCTTTCAACATCCACAGATATCTCCTAAGAAAACAGTAAAAAATGATCTTATTGATTTTGAGTCTATTAACAATGATTCAACTATACTGCAGCAATAAATAGTGAAAAATGAATTTTGGAAGAATGTTATTGTAAGCAATCACTCAAGATCTATGTATACAAAATTAAAATATAGCTACAAAGTAATGTAGTAATGGTCCATTTTGCAAGTATTAAAAAAAAACACATTATTTTGATGTGATATAGAAATAACCCTTTCTTTGTGGATATAAATAAATCATTGCCTCAGTCATAAGAATATAAAAATTAAAACTATTAAAACCCTCACATACCTTAGGTTTTTATAAATTTTAATATGTATAAATACTCTTACAAATTTTGTAATAGATGTTTAAAAGATGATGTAGGTGAATCTTATTTTGGCAGTCTTACACAAAAGTGCTAGTTATTATTCTGATGTCTTCTTACAAGCGTAATAGTTTTAGACTTTCTAATTAGAAATAGTTTACTGAATTCATTATTTTACTCAAAATTGTTATTTATTTCAAACCTATTCCTTCAGCCATAAGGGTGGTGTCATCTGCATATCTGCTGCTGTTGCTGGTGATGATGCTAAGTCGATTCAGCTATGTCCAACTCTGTGTGACCCTAGAGATGGCAGCCCAATAGGCTCCCCTGTCCCTGGGATTCTCCAGGCAAGAACAATGGGGTGGGTTGCCATTTCCTTCTCCAATGCATGAAAGTGAAAAGTGAAAGTGAAGTCACTCAGTCGTGTCCTACTCTAGCAACCCCATGGACTGCAGCCTACCAGGCTCCTCCGTCCATGGGATTTTCCAGGCAAGAGTACTGGAGTGGGGTGCCATTGCTTTCTCTGCTGCATATCTGAGGTTATTAATATTTCTCCCTGACATCTTGATTCCAGCTTGTTCTTCTCCCAGCCCAGCATTTATCATCATGTCTTCTACATATAAGTTAAATTAGTAGGTTGACAATATACAGCCTTAATATACTCCTTGACACCACTCCTACGGCAGAAAATGAAGAAGAACTAAAGAGCCTCTTGATAAAAGTGAAAAGGAGAGTGAAAAAGTTGGCTTAAGCTCAACATTCAGAAAACAAAGATTATAGCATCCACTCCCATCATTTCATGGCAGATGGATGGGGAAACAGTGGAAACAGTGTCAGACTTTATTTTTGGGGGCTCCAAAATCACTGCAGATGGTGACTGCAGTCATGAAATTAAAAAAACCCTTGCCCCTTGGAAGAAAAGGTATGACCAACCTAGACAGCATTTTAAAAAGCAGAGACATTATTTTGCCAACAAAGGTCCATCTAGTCAAAGCTATGGTTTTTCCAGTAATCATGTATGGATGTGAGAGTTGGACTACAAAGAAAGCTGAGCACTGAAGAATCGACGCTTTTGAACTGTGGTGTTGGAGAAGACTCTTGAGAGTCCCTTGGACTGCAAAGAGTTCCAGTCAATTCATCCTAAAGGACATCAGTCCTGAGTGATCATTGGAAGGACTGATGTTGAAGCTGAAACTCCAATACAATGGCCAACTGACGCGAAGAACTGACTTATTTGAAAAGACTCTGATTCTGGAAAACATTGAAGATGGGAGAAGAAGGGGATGACAGAGGATGCGATGGTTGAATGGCATCACTGACTCAATGGACATGAATTTGGGTAAACTACAGGAGTTAGTGATGGACAGAGAAGCCTGGCGTGTTGTGGTTCATGGGATTGCAAAGAGTCAGACATGACTGAGTGACTGAACTGAACTGATTCCTTCACCATTTTTTATTATATAATTTCTTATGTGTTTGATACCTGCTTCCAGGATTAGGAGCATAAATCTCAAATTATGAGGCTTGCCTATTTCTTCATGAAAAAAAAACTACATTCTAAAATAAACTCAAAGGATAATTTTATAGTTAGTTTCCTTTTGTTTTAAATACCTACATGATTTCTTAACCATATTTATTTATTTTGTTGGTACAGTACCTGTTACATCATACAAATTTTAGCAGGAAAACCTGTAAAGTGCAGAACATATTATCCCTTATAGCCCTCAGAAAAAACAACCTTGCAGACACCTTGCCCTCAGACTTCTAGCCTCCATAACTACTAGATAGTACATTTTTGTTTTTTAAGTCCCTCAATGTGTAGGACTTTATTAGGGCAGTTCTAGTAAGTTAATACAATGCTCATAGGTATACAGGGATGCTGCCTCATGAATTCTGGTGTTCTGTATGCAAAGTATGAATCATTGTCACATGTTGCTATTTCTTTGCTATCAAAATATAATAAATTCTAAATATAATCATATGACATTAGGTTAACTTAAGTAATAAAGTTAAAAATAGCTGTGAAAAGAAGAGAGTGAAAAGCAAAGGAGAAAAGGAAAGATATACTTATTTGAAAGCAGAATTCCAAAGAATAGCAAGGAGAGATAAGAAGGCCTTCCTCAGCAATCAGTGCAAAGAAATAGAGGATAACAATAGAATAGGAAAGACTAGAGATCACTTCAAGAAAATTAGAGATACCAAGGGAACATTTCATGCAAAGATAGGCTCAATAAAGGAGAGAAATGATATGGGCCTAACAGAAGAAGAAGATATTAAGAAGAGGTGGCAAAAATACACAGAAGAACTATACAAAAAATATCTTCATGACTGAGATAATCATGATGGTGTAATCACTGACCTAGAGCCAGACATCCTGGAATGTGACGTCAAGTGGGCCTTAGGAAATATCACTACAAACAAAGCTAGTGGAGGTGATAGAATTCCAGTTGAGTATTTCAAATCCTAAAAGTTGATGCTGTGAAAGTGCTGGACCCAATACGTCAGCAAATTTGAGAATTCAGCAGTGGCCACAGGACTGGAAAAGGTCAGTTTTCATTCCAATCCCAAAGAAAGGCAGTGCCAAAGAATGCTCAAACTACTGCACAATTGCACTCATCTCACATGCTAGTAAAATAATGCTCAAAATTCTCCAAGCCAGGCTTCAGCAATACATAAACCATGAACTTCCAGGTGTTCAAGCTGGTTTTAGAAAAGGCAGAGGAACCACAGATCAAATTAGTAAAATCCACTGCATCATGGAAAAAGCAAGAGAGTTCCAGAAAAACATCTATTTCTGCTTTATTGACAATGGCATAGCCTTTCACAATAAACGGTTGAAAATTCTGAAAGAGATGGGAATTCCATACTACCTGACCTGCCTCTTGAGAAACGTATATGCAGGTCAGGAAGCAACAGTTAGAACTGGATATGAAACAACAGATTGGTTCCAAATAGGAAATGGAGTACGTCGAGGCTGTATATTGTCACCCTGCTTATTTAACTTATATGCACAGTACATCATGAGAAATACTGGAGTGGAAGAAACACAAGCTGGAATCAAGATTGCCGGGAGAAATATCAATAACCTCAGATATGCAGATGACACCACCCTTATGGCAGAAAGTGAAGAAGAACTAAAAAACCTCTTGATGAAAGTGAAAGAGGAGAGTGAAAAAGTTGCCTTAAAACTCAACATTCAGAAAACTAAGATCATAACATCCTGTCCCATCATTTCATGGCAAAAAGATAGGGAAACAATGGAAACAGTAAGAGTCTTTATTTTAGGAGGCTCCAAAATCACTGAAGACGGCACCTGCATCATGAAATTAAAAGAAGCTTTCTCCTTGGAAGCAAAGCTATGACCAACCTAGACATTATATTAAAAAGCAGAGACATTACTTTGTCAACAAAGATCTGTCTAATCAAAACTTTGGCTTTTCCAATAGTTATGTATGGATGTGAGAAAGTTGAACACTGAAGAACTGATGCTTTTGAACTGTGGTGTTGGAGAAGACTCTTGAGAGTCCCTTGGACTGCAAGGAGATCCAACCAGTCCATCCTAAAGGAAATCAGTTCTGAATATTCATTGGAAGGACTGAAGCTGAAGCTGAAACTCCAATCACCTGATGGGAAGAGTGATTCATTTGAAAAGATCCTGATGCTGGAAAAGATTGAAGGTGGGAGGAGAAGTGGATGACAGAGGATGAGATGGTTGGATGGCATTATCAATGCGATTGATGGGAGTTTGAGTAGGCTCCAGAAGATGGTGATAGACATAGAAGCCTGGTTTGCTGCAGTCCATGGAGTCGGAAAGATTTGGACACAACTGAGCGACTAAGCTGAACTGAATTGTAAGATACAATGCATGTAATTAGAAAATTGAAAAGGGAAAATGAAGTCAAGTAGTCTAATATTGACAATGCAAGTATTTGCCAATGGAAATACGTAAAAAAAAAAAAAAAAAAACTTAAATTTTGGAATAGTTTTGAAGGTAGAGCTAACAGAGTTTGCTGATTTTTTGGATGTGGTGAATCAGATCAGATCAGTCCCTCAGTCGTGTCTGACTCTTTGCCACCCCATGAATCGCAGCATGCTAGGCCTCCCTGTCCATCACCAACTCCCGGAGTTCACCCAGACTCACGTCCATCGAGTCAGTGATGCCATCCAGCCATCTCATCCTCTGTCGTCCCCTTCTCCTCCTGCCCCCAATCCCTCCCAGCATCAGAGTCTTTTCCAATGGGTCAACTCTTCGCATGAGGTGGCCGAAGTGCTGGAGTTTCTGCTTTAGCATCATTCCTTCCAAAGAAATCCCAGGGCTGATCTCTTTCAGAATGGACTGGTTGGATCTCCTTGCAGTCCAAGGGACTCTCAAGAGTCTTCTCCAACACCACAGTTCAAAAGCATCAATTCTTCGGCACTCAGCCTTCTTCACAGTCCAACTCTCACATCCATACATGACCACAGGAAAAACCATAGCCTTGACTAGACGAACCTTTGTTGGCAAAGTAATGTCTCTGCTTTTGAATATGCTATCTAGGTTGGTCATAATAGGGATGTGTATAAAAAAAGTAAATGATAACTGAGTATTACTGTTTTGAGCGATATGAAGAGAGAAAGATTTATTAAAATGATGAAGCATTTAAAATCTACAGAATGTAGAAGTTTGTGGAAACAAGGAGTTAATTTTTAGATACATTTAGTTTGAGATGCCTAGTGGACAAATATATCTGAGGATTAAGTGTTAGATAGCATGACTCAAGATTTAGGGAACAGAAGCATTTTATTGGATGCGGTTTCACTTGTCCATTTTTGCTTTTGTCATCTGTGCTTTTGGTGTCATATGTAAACAATCATTGCCCAAACCAATGTCAAGAAGCTTTTCTTTTATCTTAGGTTTTCTTCTAGGAATTTTATGGATTCAGATCTTATGTTTAGATTTTTAATACATTTTTAGTTGATTTTCAGTATGGTGTGAATATAGGATCTAATTGGGGCTGAGGGGAGGCAGAAATGGGAGGATTTTGATCCAGGTGTAGACAATTTAAATTATACAAGTTGAGTAAGTTTTGAAGATCTAATATAAAACAATATGATGATAATTAACAATACTTATTTTATACTCGACATTTGATTAGAGAGTCCATCTCAGGTGTTTTCACACACACACACACACACACACACACACACACACACACACGAAGACTTTCTTTTACATTGAGGTCAAATATGGCTTGGATATTTAATGTCAATAGGTTGAATGAAATATATCCTCTTTTGGAGTGGTATAAGAAACAATGGTAAGAAGTAAATAGAGGACTTTAAATAACAGAAGTGAGATAAAGAGAATAGGAAGGAAGCTAAATGTGCTTGACAGAAACTGGGGCCAAAGAATATATATATATTTTTTTAATTTGAAAGAAAGTATATCAAATGTATGGTAATGCAAATGATCCACTAGAGAAGAATAACCAATGATATTGGAGAGAACATATATAAACCTACAAGTAATTTATCTTGGATGCTTATATGTTCAATTTTTATAGACTTTATACATTTTTCTCTGCACTAATAAAGATTATTATTTTTCCATCTAAATGAATGAATTTTAAATATGTTCAGTTGTAGAATCTGTTTTTTAATAGATTTTCACTCATTATAACCATAGACAGTCTTTTTTTTTTTTTAATAGCAAGCCTTAATAAAAGTAGGCAATGAAGTGTGGATTTTTAAATAAGTTATCAGATGAAGAATTATTAGATAAATAAGTAACCAGTGTGGTAGAGCTTGTCAAGATATATCTCTTTGAATGTTGTCCTTAATGTAAACTTTATATAGTGCTACATAAATATATTGGCAATCAAACTTTATTCTTCAAGTTTTAAATTCATATTTGAATATTTTGCCTTAAAATTGTGCTGACTAAGCTTCAAGGTACATTATGTCTATAGTAAGAAAGATATTAAAAATTATGAATGCTAAATTTATTTATTAAATTTGAAATTTATAAGCAGATAGAAGTAGCTACAATCCTATACTGGACATTTTAGTAGTTATTTTGTAATACAAATTCTCTTTTCTCATCTGCAAAAAATAACCTTCATATGCAAACTCTACCTGAAAGGTTTTGTTTTCTTTTGTCTTGTTTTATTTAATTTTCTATTTATTTTGTTTAAAAATAATGAATAAATAATCAAAAGATTTGGTTACAGTAGGCTATCTGTTGACAACATTTTTTGTAAGCTTTCCCAGTTCTCTTAGTTATGCTTTTCATATACTTTGAATATATAGAAATATCTCATTTACCCTTAGCCTGAAAGGTTGTATTATGCTTACAAATACCCTCCCTTCTTCCATATAATTTCTCTTATGCTTAATTTTTTTATTTCTAATATTAAGAAACACCTTTTCAGAACTAGAAGCTGAAATACATCTTTAAATCAATACAATATTGTAAAGTAATTAGTCTCCAATTAAAATAAATAAATTAAAAAAAAAAACTTCTGAAGATTCTTTGAAATATCTTTTCCTCTTTATTCATGTATACAAATATTCATTCATTTAAATGGTATCTAAGAAAGTCTAGATTGCTATGTGCTGACATTTTAGAGTCTTTTAGATTTAGAAATTCCTCTCCTTTCTGACCAGAGCAATATTTTAATCCCTCTCATTACCCAGCTTGGTAATGAGGGATTAAAATACTGAGTGGCACTGGCAACAAATTTCACGTCATCACATGAAATCTTCGTAATTCGTTCCCTCCTTTACCTTAATATGGGAATTGTCAGTAGTCTGATTTATTTTGAACCACAGAACTCATCTTGCTTGCTTAATCTTATGAGGAATAGGCAGGCTGTTTGGGTCATAGACATATGTATAGCCAAGCCTCATTCTCCTGTATGGCAAATATGCAGTTATCATGTAGAAAGTTGTACAGTGATATTGATCTATTATCTTGAAATACATATTATTTTATTGATTGGAAAAAAATGACTTTTCTGGGCAAGAGATTTCAAATGGAAATTTCTTGACCCACTGCCATAAAAGCCAGCTACAAAGTAGGCATAGGGAATAATGATTAAGATACAGTGCTTGGCAGCAATCTTCCTAACTGAATAGATTGACTTGACACAAATAGGTAACAACATACTTTTGTGAATGTTAAAACAGATACATCAGTATATTTAAAATTAAAGGTGTATGTTTCACAAGGTTTATGAAAGTTGAGTTAGACTGAGAAACAGGTAAGATTCAGTAAAGAAAAGGGCTCAAAGCCTTAGTTTGTTCAAAACTTCAAGACATAGTCCAGGCAGATCCTGATGAATGTAAGAAAAGTGATACATGAAGCTGAGAAGTTTGAGTGTGGCTATTTGTGTATGTTTCAATGATTAATTGACCATTATCTTTTCTCTTTTTTTGTAAGATAAATATGGAAGTCATTTGCCTCTTCTATATTGTACTTTATGTATTTGTATTAGTGATTTGAATGATTTCTTTATAACTTTTGATTATTATTTTTTTCATTTTATTATGTAATAATTATTTTCCTCTTTCTATGATAACGTTGGCCACCTGATGCGAAGAGTTGACTCATTGGAAAAGACTCTGATGCTGGGAGGGATTGGGGGCAGGAGGAGAAGGGGAGGACAGAGGATGAGATGGCTGGATGGCATCACTAACTCGATGGATGTGAGTCTGAGTGAACTCCGGGAGTTGGTGATGGACAGGGAGGCCTAGTGTGCGGCGATTCATGGGGTCGCAAAGAGTTGGACACGACTGAGTGACTGATCTGATCTGAATTATTTTCCTCTTTCTATGATAAAGTTGTTAGACAGAAATTCTACATTTTAATGTAGTCAAATTTATTTATTAATTCTGCTGTAAAAATGGTTTTATTCAGTCTTTTTAAAGTAGAAAAAGAAAACTTGCAGAATAGGTATTTTATAAAATGTGCAAATGCACAAGTATGTGGAAGAAAATAAAATATTTTAGGATCACATAACTAGAGAGCATACCTGAATCTATGGTTTGTTCACCATGTATGAAGTATGTATTTTCCATATTATTTTTGGTTTAAATCGACAAACTAATAATTATTAAATATACTTAATTTTACCACATTAATGAAGCTCAGAGCCTTTTGCAAGATCACATGGTATTAGGTACATTATAGTATTAGTTATACATTAGTATTTGAACCATGATTTAAGTGCAATTTTGTTAGTACCATATTAGATAGTATAATCATGATAATTGTCATTTAATCTCAATTTTGCCAAGCTCCAGACACTTTAAAAAGTATGTTACTACTGTAGCTATTTGTGTGACATGACACCTCATTCAAACATTTTATTGGGGCCTTAAAATCACATCATAAAGTAGACATTTTATTATCTGTCTTCTCATAACAATAATATCCATACATGTTTCATTCACATTTTAACCTGGCAGGTACTCAACAAGCATTTAGGGAATACAAGAATCAATAACTCTAATTAAAGGATTAGGACTGGGTCACCATAATAGGAGACATGATAACAATTCACATTTCCTTCAATGACATGTTAAATTACACTGAGTAAATTTGCTATTGCATATTATTCATCTGTAGAACTACAATATACTGTTATCACTTACAAATACAATATTGTAAAGTAATTAACCTCCAATTAAAATAAATAAATTTGTATTTTTAAAAAATCTTGAGATAACTCTATTAAAAATATAGGGTTTTCTCATAGGGTCTGCTGTTTCTGTTTTATTTTCATGTTTAAAAATATGTTTGGAATACCCATAGCCTTTGATAGCACAACATTAAAACAGCGTTCAGGAGAATAAACTATTAATCTGACAGTTTATTTTTGGTGAAACTATACAATTTATACTATTTCAAACTGAACATTATAAAATAAGATGAGCTACTTAGTATTGTCTATTCCTAAGAAGGTTTTAAAATGAATGTTAATTTTACAAGTATCTGAAACAAACACATTTAATTTTAATATTAAATTCATGTCTACTTACGATATCAACAGGGGCTTCCTGAGAGCTCATATGGTAAAAACTCCACCTGCAATAGAGGAGACTCCAATTCAATTCCTGGGTTGGGAATATCTGCTGGAGAAGTGATAGGCTAACCACTTCAGCATTTTTGGGCTTCCCTTGTGGCTCAGCGGGTAATAAATCTGCCTGCAAAGTGGGAGACCTGGGTTCAATCTGTGGGTTGGGAAGATTCTCTGGAGAAGGCAAATCTACCCACTCTAGTATTCTGGGGTTGCAAAGAGTTGGACATGGATGAGCAACTTTGACTTTTACTTCATTTTCATGACATCAGCAAACTCATGACTGATTGATTTAGAAAAATTCAAAATAAAACTTTTTTTTTTTAAGTGTATTTTATTTATTGCTGTGTTGTCTATTCCTTGCAGTGTGGCCCTTTTCTCTACTTGTAGTGTCAGGCCTCTCATTGCAGTGGCTTTTCTTCTTGCAGGGCATGGACTCCAGGGCACATGGGGTCAGTAGTTGTGGTTCCTGGGCTCAAGAACACAGGCTCAGTAGTTGTGTCACATGGACTTAGTTGCTCTGCAGCATGTGAAATCTTCCCAAATCAGGGATTGAACCTGTGCGTATCCTACAGTGGCAATCAGATTCTTTATCACTGAGCCAGTAGGGTAGTGCAAAATAAAACTCTTATACAGAAAGGTATAAACATACTTAATAAATTCATAATAATATAAACTTTATGTTTGTGATAGCTTTATTTCATAAATATAAGCATTTAAAATATTAAGTAAATACCATGCTTCATTTTTATATGTTCATGCTTCATTTTGTGATGTACATGTTCACAAGGATGGTCTAAGAACACTTGGTCTTTGATTTAGGCAAAAACAGGTAGTTATAAAGGGGTTTCCCAACTAAGCAGTAAAGAATCTGCCTGCGATGCAGAAGACATGGATATGCAGGTTTGATCTGTGGGTAAGGAAGATTCCCTGGAGGAAGTGATGCCTATGAACTAAAACCATGAAACTTTTAAAAGAAAACACAGTAAACTCCTTGGCTTAGGCCTAGACAGTGATTTTTAAATCTGCCACCAAAAGAAAAACATCTACTTCTGCTTTATTGACCATGACAAAGCCTTTGACTGTGTGGATCACAATAAACTGTGGAAAATTCTGAAAGTGATGGGAATACCAGACCACCTGTCCTGCCTCTTGAGAAACCTATATGCAGGTCAGGAAGCAACAGTTAGAACTGGACATGGAAAAACTGACTGGTTCCAAATAGGAAAAGGAGTACGTCAAGGCTGAATATTGCCACCCTGCTTATTTAACTTATATGCAGAGTACATCATGAAGAACGCTGGGCTGGAAGAAGCACAAGCTGGAATCAAGATTGCTGGGAGAAATATCAATAACCTCAGATATGCAGATGACACCACCCTTATGGCAGAAAGTGAAGAGGAACTAAAAAGCCTCTTGATGAAAGTTTAGAGAGGAGAGTGAAAAGTTGGTTTAAAGCTCAACATTCAGAAAACTAAGATCATGGCATCTGGCCCCATCACTTCATGGCAAATAGATGGGGAAACAGTGGAAACAGTGTCAGACTTTATTTTTTTGGCCTCCAAAATCACTGCAGATGGTGATTGCAGCCATGAAATTAAAAGACGCTTACTCCTTGGAAGGAAAGTTATGACCAACCTAGATAGCATACTCAAAAGTAGAGATATTACTTTGCCAACAAAAGTCTGTCTAGTCAAGGCTATGGTTTTTCCTGTGGTCATGTATGGATATGAGAGTTGGACTGTGAAGAAAGCTGAGCACCGAGAATTGATGTTTTTGAACTGTGGTGTTGGAGATGGCTCTTGAGAGTCCCATGGACTGCAAGGAGATCCAACCAGTCCATTCTGAAGGAGATCAGCCCTGGGATTTCTTTGGAAGGAATGATGCTAAAGCTGAAACTCCAGTACTTTGGCCACCTCATGCGAAGAGTTGACTCACTGGAAAAGACTCTGATGCTGGGAGGGATTGGGGGCAGGAGGAGAAGGGGACAACAGAGGATGAGATGGCTGGATGGCATCACTGACTCAATGGATGTGAGTCTGAGTGTTCTCCGGGAGTTGGTGATGGACACAGAGGCCTGGCGTGCTGTGATTCATGGGGTCACAAAGAGTCGGACACTACTGAATGACTGAACTGACTGACTGACTGACCAAAGGCAAAAGCAAGGAAAGCAAATATAAGCAAATCTACATCAAACTAAATCTCTTCTGCACAAAAAAGGAAAGTATCCACCTTTCCATATTAAATGGGATAAAATAATTGCAAATCATGTATATGATAATGGATTAACACTCAAAATATATTTTAAAAAGCTCATACAACACAACAGTAAAAAATCCAATGAATTTTAAATTGAAAGAATATCTGAATACACATTTTTCCAAAGAAGATATGGATATGGCTACCAGGTACATAAAAAGATGCTCTAAAGCAGGAAAATGAAAATCAAAACCATAATGAAATATTACCTTATACATGTTAGCTATTAGCAATAAAACAGGAAATATCAATTGTTGGCAAGGGTGTAGAGACTAGGGAACCCTGGTGCACTGCTGTTGGTGATGTAAATTAGTGCAGTCACTATGAAAAATAGTATGGAAATTTTTCAAAAAATTAAAAATAGGGACTTTGCTGCTGGTTCAGTGGCTAAGATGCCAAACTCTCAATGCAGGGGGCCTGGATTCCATCAGTGCTCAGGAATGTGGATCCCAGATGGTGTATCTAAAAGTTTACATGCCATAATTAAAAATCCCACATGCTGCAACAGCCATAACTCATCTCACACATGCTACAACTCATCTCACACACTAGTAAAGTAATGCTCAAAATTCTCCAAGCCAGGCTTCAATAATAAGTGAACTGAGAACCTCCAGAAGTTCAAGCTGAATTTAAAAAGGCTGAAACCCAGGGATCAAATTGTCAGCATCCACTGGATCATTGAAAAGCAAGAAAGTTCCAGAAAAAAATGTCTACTTCTCATTTATTGACTATACCAAAGCCTTTGACTATGCGGATCACAACAAACTGTGGAAAAGTCTTCAAGGAATAGGAATACCAGACCACCTTACCTGCCTCCTAAGAAATCTGTATACAAGTCAAGAAGCAACAGTTAGAACTGGACATGGAACAGCAGACTGGTTTCAAATTGGGAAAGGAGTACATCAGGCTGTATATTGTCACCCTGTTTATTTCACTTTTATGCAGACTGCTGCTGCTGCTGCTAAGTGGCTTCAGTCATGTCCGACCCTGTGCGACCCCATAGACGGCAGCCCACCAGGCTTCCCCGTCCCTGGGATTCTCCAGGCAAGAACACTGGAATGAGTTGCCATTTCCTTCTCCAATGCATGACAGTGAAAAATGAAAAGGAAGTCGCTCAGTCGTGTCCGACTCTTCGCGACCCCATGGACTGCAGCCTACCAGGCTCCTCTGTCCACGGGATTTTCTAGGCAAAAGTACTGGAGTAGGGTGCCATTATGTAGACTATATCATGCAAAATGCCAGGCTGGATGAAGCACAAGCTGAAATCAAGATTGCCAGGAGAAATCAATTACCTCAGATACACATATGACACCACATTTATGGCAGAAAGCAAAGAAGAAATAAAGAGCCTTAAATGAAAGTGAAATAGAACAGTGAAAATTTGGCTTAAACTCAACATTCAAAAAAAGAATATCATGGCATCTGGGCCCATCACTTATTGGAAAATAGATGGGGAAACAATGGAAACAGTGAGAGAATTTATTTTCTTGGCCTCCAAAATCACTGCAGGTGGTGACTTTAGCCATGAAATTAAAATGTGCTTGCTCCTTGGAAAAAAAGCTATGACTAACCTAGACAGCCCAGAGGAATGGTATGGGGAGGGAGGAGGGAGGCGGGTTCAGGATGGGGAACACATGTATATCTGTGGTGGATTCATTTTGATATATGGCAAAACCAATACAATATTGTAAAATTAAAAAATAAAATATAAAAAATAATAAATAAAAAGCAGAGACATTACTTTGCCAACAGTGGTCTGTCTAGTCAAAGCTATGGTTTTTCTAGTAGTCATGTATGGATGTGAGAGTTGGAATATAAAGAAAGCTGAACACCAAAGAATTGTTGGAGAACACTCTTGAGAGTCCCTTGGACAACAAGGAGATCCAACCAGTGAATCTTCAAGTAAATCAGTCCTGAATATTCATTGGAAAGACTGATACTGACACTGAAGCTCCAATACTTTGGCCACCTGATGGGGAGAAGTGATTCACTGGAAAATACCCTAATGCTGGGAAAGATTGAAGTTGGGAGGAGAAGGGGATGACGTACAATGAGATGATTGTATGGCATCTCTGACTTGACAGACATGAGTTTGAGCAAGCTCTGGGAGTTGGTGATGGACAGGGAAGCCTAGTGTGCAGCAGTTCTAAGGGTTGCAAGAGTCGGACACAACTGAGCAACTGAACTGATGCTGCTGCTGAAAGATTCCAGTTTCTGCAATGAAGGTTTAATTCAGGTAGTAGACTCTATGACCTTTGAGGTGCAGTCAAGAT
Organism: Bos mutus; assembly: GCF_027580195.1. NCBI lineage: Eukaryota > Metazoa > Chordata > Mammalia > Artiodactyla > Bovidae > Bos > Bos mutus. The sequence goes on along the minus strand of NC_091622.1, from coordinate 79,387,935 downwards.
GAGGCCTACTCTTAAAAAAAGTGGAGCTTGCTCTCTAAAGGTAAAGAGGAAAAGATGCAAGAGAAAACATGTGTAAGCAATCAACCACAGGGAAAAATAGATGAAGAGAATTAATTGCTTTTAGTAATGAGGACTTCTCAGGTTATTTTTCCAGTTCCACGTAAATCATGGCTACAATTTCTGCTCTTGACTTTTAGTAGATGGGCATTCCCACTTGCTTAGATTAGTTGTATTGTGGCTCTCCTACAACTAAACAATCCCTGGTAAAAACAATCATCTTGAGATAAACTTCCATAATAAAGAATGTTAAGGCATAGTAATGATTTTCTTTTGACATATAAATATCAGTATGCAACAATTAAGTCAAAGAAAAAAAAATAGGGGAAAAAAGGCACATGGTTAAAATAAGCATCCAATTGAATAATTAGATTCTCATGCTAAAATATGCATTACATTACAGCAATTAATACTGTGAAAATAAAAAAATATATAGAATAAAAGAGAAATGTATGTGAAAATTCAGAAAGACACTGCATGTTTGTATGTATGTATCTATATATATAAATACTAAGTTGTAAATTCAGTAAACATAGTCATGTGTTTGTAATAACATATTTTAAGTCACAAAACAAATGCAAAAATAATGATATCATCATAATTTGTTAAAAATTAGTCTTTAATTTTAAATTTCAAGCTATTTTCGTAAAAATTAGCAAAATATAAAAAAGTGATTAATTACACATCAAATTAATTCAAATAATTAATTATATAATTAAACTTCCTAGATATTTATGATATCTGTGAAATATTGTTTCCCTGGTGGTGCTAATGGTAAAGAACCTGCCTGCTAATGCAGGAGACGTAAGGGAAGCAGGTTCTATCTTTGGGTTGGGAAGATCCCCTGGAAAAGGAAATGGCAATCCTCTCCAGTATTCTTGCCTGGAGAATCCCATAGACAGAGGAGCCTGGAAAGCTACAGTCCATGGGGTTGCAAAGAGTTGGACACAACTAAAGCAACATAGCTTGCATGCATGTAACATATTGGTTCTCCATAGTAAAATAGATCTTTAGGTGTTGGAATATAAGTGACATCCTATTTTGAATTCTTTATAATAATTCATGGGCAAATTGTCATCTGTTTCCCTATCAGCAGTGTATGCAAGTTCCAACTGATTCAGATTCTCACCAATATTTTATTGTTGACTGTTCAAAAACTGTTAACTGCTGGAATTTTAGCCATTCCAACCGTTATATAAATAGTGATGTAGCATCATCTTTTAAATTTTTATTCCCTTAATGGCTAATGTTGAGCATTTTTAAATGTCCTTACTAACCATATATATCTGCACATTCCTTCGGAAAGTATACTTGTTGTTGGCTTACTTTCAAGGAAACGCTTTGCCTTTGAAGTAAATATAGGAGTGCTTTATATGTTCTTAAAACAGATCTTCTGTCTGATATATATTTGATTAAAATATTCTCTCAGTGTGCAAATTGTCTATTGTTTAATAGAGAAAAGCCTTAAATTTTTAATGAATACAACATGTCATTTGTGGGGATTTTTATTACATGCTTTACACATCCTAAATTAAAAAAAAAATTCCTATCCCTAGATTGAAAAAATATTCTTCTAGATTTTCCTTTAAAAACTTACAAATTTAACTTTTATTAATACATTTTTGTATTTGAGATCTTAAAAAAAGTTATGTGAAAATTATGAGATCAAGTTTGAGTTTCCTTACTGCCACATATTTTTTAGTTAATGTATAGCACTTAGTTAAATACTTTTTCCTTTCCATACTGAATTACTTGAAAAAGTTTTTTTAAGTATGTTGATCAATTAATCATACTAGTGCAGGATGATTCCTTGACATGGTTATGTTGTATTGATCTGTTTTTCCACATTTTCCCAAATACCACAGGGTATTGATGTCTAGTCTTATAATAAGTATTGAAGTCAGATACTGTAAGTCTTTGAACTTCATACTTTTTTTCAGATTATTTTGGCTGTTTCAGTATTATGAACTATCATACATCCTGGAGAGATCTGTGAAGTATTTTGGCTCTAAATAAGATGATAACTATTATATAGATTAGTGTGTCATTTTTATATTATATACTACAGTTATTTTAATTAAAGCTTAAATGATTTATTTATTTGTTCATGTCAAAGGAGAGTATTAGTTTTAAAATATACTTCTAGTAGTTTCTTTCTTGAATATTTCCAAAGCATTACCTGTCAACAGACTTTTACCCAAATCTGGCATTTGTCTTCACCCCATATTTTAAAATGCCTGAAATAATTCTACACAGTCACTTAATCTATAGTTTGAGTTAGATGATTTAGGAATGAAATTTACTCTGATCTCCTCTTCAATTTCCATTTCCAGTAAGAACTAATATTTTTCTTTTTCTCAGAACATCTTAAAAGCATTACTTAAATACATTTCTTTAAGCTCACCTGCTGTACTTTATAGAGGGTATTCTTGCGTTGATTAGTAACATTTCAGTGTTTTCCAAAACATTTTCTAAAATTTATTTTTGTCTGTGCTAGGTCTTTGTTGCTTCATGCAGTCTGTCTCTATTTGCATTGAGTGTTTTCTAGTCGTGGTGCTCAGGTTTCTCATTCTGATGACTTCTCTTGTTACAGGGCAGGGGCTGTGGGACACGTAGGCTTCGGTAGTTGTGTCGCGTGGGCTCCGCAGTTTTGGCTCACTGGCTTAGGTGCCTTGCAGCATGTGGAATCTACCTGGACCAGGGATTGAACGCATTTCCCCTGCACTAGTAGGTAGATTCTTAACCACTGGACCACCAGGAAGTCCTCAGTTCTTGTTTTTTTTCTTTTGCTTTTTTTTTGGGTTGCTCCATGCAGCATGTGGAATCTTAGTTACCTGACCAGGGATTGAGGCCCATGCCCCCTGCTTTGTAAGCATTGGAAGCATGGAGTCTTAACCACTGATCTGCCGGGGGATTCTCCAAAGTATTTTTATAGTAAATTTTACATTGTTAAATGAATAATACTCAAAATCAAGAATCTTTTCTTGAATTACCATAGAAATGTTTCCTGTTATCGGCTTATAGATATTGTTCTCTCTCATTAGCTTATTAAGATTGTGTATCTATACAAGCTTAAATTATCTTTTGTCATAGCTGCATCATTTCCCACCCCTTATAAGAACCATGAGAAAGGAAGTGGGCTCACTGTAGAGAAAATAATAGAAAAACTGGAGCTTTAGCTTCCTTTTATATAAAATTTGAGTATAAATAATAACTATCTTCCTTGGTTTTAGTTCAAAGGAAATACTATTTGAGGACCTGCACTGTCATATTGAATTATGATACAAATTATAATTATTGTGATCATTATTTAGAATATCTTGCATACTGCTAATGAATTTTGCATGCTCTATTATGGGTAACCTGTTATTATTGATAGAATCTGATACTGAATACTAATGAAGGTTGATATTTATTGTCAGTGGAAGACATCAAGCAGAAAGAAACTATGCCGACCAAATTTGAAGCAGTCAAGTATTCTCAGGCTTTGAAAAGAACTGCTAGAAATTTAGTCACAATAAATGTCAGTGATGAACCATGAGGCTTTTGAAATTTGAAAGACCCAAGTACTTTCTGAGTCCTAAGTTACACTGAGAAAAAAATGGCTGTCATTTTTCTCATGGGAATGTTGTGAAAACTGTTTTCTCTAATTCTAGTTCCTGACTTAAATTTGTTGTTCAGAAATATTTTTCCCTTTTTTTCCCTTGTGTCAGTATGTTTGTGACATCCATTCTTCAGGTATCCTCAAGAGTCTATTGTTTCCTCTGCTATATAATAATTTAACAGGATTTTTTGGTTAAAAGGAATAAAGAGTCTGCTCAAATGGATTAAATAAAATAAAATCTGTATATCAAAGGAGATGTATAGATATAGTACCTTAAATGGCTTCATACCATGACAGAGTCAAACATTTATTTTATTCCTAAACATTGTTTGTTCCAGTCTGTACTTCTCCATATATTAAAACCTATAATTCCAAGCCTATGTCATATGTAGAGTTAACAAAAGTGATAGAAAGACACGTGGGATATCATTACTCAGTGTCACAGGACAATCCTCACATGTTTGTGTATGGTCAAGAGATTGCAGTAATTTATCTAAAAATACTGAGTCATATATCTGATCCTGTATTCAGTGTGTGAATTTAACTGTATTCTATTCACATAAACTGAGGAGGAAAGTGTGGTGCAGATATTAGCAGATAAGGAGCAATGAATGCTTAACAACAGATAAAATAGATGTCTTTACTGAATTTATAATTATCTTCATTAGTAAGATTGAGGCTCAGTAACATAATTTCAGGATTTTCTAAGAATTTAAAACTTTATGGTTCAATCCTATTTATCTAAACACATTTTAACTATAGTTCAGATATCTGCAGATTGAAAGTGAAAGTGAAAGTCACTCAGGCATGTCCAACGGACTATCCATGGAATTCTCTATGCCAGAATACTGGAGTGGGTAGCCTGTCCCCTCTCCAGGGGATCTTACCAATCCAGGTGTCAAACCCTGGTCTCCTACAGGCAGATTACTTACTAGCTGGGACACAAGAGAAGACCAAGAATACTGGAGTGGGTAGCCTGTCCCTTCTCCAGCAGATCTTTCCAATGCAGGAATCAAAATGGGATCTCCAGCATTGAAGCCAGATACTTTACCAACTGAACTCCAAATAGGGAAGCCCTTTCTAGAGATTAAATACTTTCAAATATAAATATTGGAACACTTTCATTTCCCTCTAGTTTAATCCTTTTGTGGTCAATTCTGCCACCTTCCAGACTACAGTCTCTATCTCTCTCTTACATTTCAACTAACACTTAGGGATATCCCTAAAGGAATTTGCCTTGCACTGTATACCAGTGTTCATAATTATCAACTTTTTCCTGGAAAGCACTTTACATCATATTTATTACTGATACTTGATGTAAACTTATGTTTGCTAGAGGTGATAGTAAAATTATTTATAATAAAGCTGTTAAATATCAAATTTATATATAAATACACTCAGTTCTGTTCAGTTCAGTTCAGTCACTCAGTCGTGTCTGACTCTTTGTGATCCTATGAATCACAGCACACCAGGCCTCCCTGTCCATCACCAACTTCCGGAGGTCACTCAAACTCATGTCCATCAAGTCGGTGATGCCTTCCAGCCATCTCATCCTTTCACCCCTATCTCCTCCTGCCCCTAACCCCTCCCAGCATCACAGTCTTTTCCAATGAGTCAACTCATCACATGAGGTGACCAAAGTATTGGAGTTGCAGCTTTAGCATCAGTCCTTCAAAGACCCAGGGCTGATCTCCTTTAGAATGGACTGGTTGGATCTCCTTGCAGTCCAAGGGACTCTCAAGAGTCTTCTCCAACACCACAGTTCAAAAGCATCAATTCTTCAGGACTCAGCTTTCTTCACAGTCCAACTCTCACATCCATACATGACCACAGGAAAAACTATAGCCTTGACTAGATGGACCTTTGTTGGCAAAGTAATGTCTCTGCTTTTGAATATGCTATCTAGGTTGGTTATAGCTTTTCTTCCAAGGTGTAAGCGTCTTTTAATTTCATGGCTGCAATCACCATCTGCAGTGATTTTGGAGCCCCCAAAATTAAAGTCTGACGCTGTTTCCACTGTTTCCTCATGTATTTCCCATGAAGTGATGGGACCACATGACATGATCTTAGTTTTCTGAATGTTGAGCTTTAAGCCAATTTTTCACTCTCCTCTTTCACTTTCATCAAGAGGCTTTTTAGTTCCTCTTCACTTTCTGCCATAAGGATAGTGTCATCTACATATCTGAGGTTATTGATATTTTCCCCAGCAATCTTGATTCTAGCTTGTGCTTCCTCCAGCCCATCGTTTCTCATGATGTACTCTGCATATAAGTTAAATAAGCAGGGTGACAATATTCAGCCTTGACATACTCTTTTTCCTATTTGGAACCAGTCTGTTGTTCCATATCCAGTTCTAACTGTTGCTTCCTGACCTGCATATAGGTTTCTCAAGAGGCAGGACAGGTGGTCTGCTATTCCCATAACTTTCAGAATTTTCCACAGTTTATTGTGATCCACACAGTCAAAGTGTTTGGTATAGTCAATAAAACAGAAATAAATGTTTTTTTTTTCTGGAGCTCTCTTGCTTTTTCAGTGATCTAGTCGATTTTTGCAATTTGATTTCTCATTCCTCTACCTTTTCTAAAACCACTTTGAACATCTGGAAGGTCATGGTTCACATATGGCTGAAGCCTGGCTTGGAGAATTTTGAGCATTACTTTACTAGCATGTGAAATGAGTGCAATTGTGTGGTAGTATGAGCTTTCTTTGGCATTGCCTTTCTTTGGGATTGGAATGAAAGCTGACCTTTTCCAGTCCTGTGGCTACTGCTGAGTTTTCCAAATTTGCTGACATATTAAGTACAGCACCTTCACAGCATCATCTTTTAGGATTTGAAATAGCTCAACTGGAATTCCATCACCTCATACTATCTTTGTTCATAGTGTTGCTTCCTAAGGCCCATTTGACTTCACATTTCAGGATGTCTGGCTCTAGTGAATCACACCATCATGATTATCTGGGTCCTGAAGATCTTTTTTTGCACAGTTCTTTACCAAGATCCAGCCCAAGTTGGATCCAGGGATTCCCTCAGGAGGACGGTGTCGGCGATTAGAATAGCAATAGCTTAATTAAGTATTAATTAGAGATATAAAGTGTAGTTAAATAGGGATATCTCAGTGAGAAAATTCAGTGGAGAAAAGAGGCTGAATAACTTGGTTTATGTGGAAAACCAATAAAACTCCAAGACAAGGAGTTTGGTCACCTACTTAGGCTGCAGGCGTCCTCCCATCTCCTGAAGGAGAGGAAACACTAAGGCCTCCCCAGTCAGATCTTAGAAGCCCAGGCAAAATTAGTAGGCTTGACGAGCCTCCATACTCCAGATGGGAATTCAGCCAGAAGGTGAGAGAAAGAACGACATGGGGAGACCAAGCTTTGGTGAGCAAGGCCCGTAGCTTTATTTTCAAAGGGAGCTTATATACCCTAAGTTGCACATAGAGGATAATAGGGGATGTGAAATCATGCAAAGTCAGCAGTCTTTGATCCTTATTGAGACCAGGCTTTCTTTTCTGCAAATGTATCATATACAAATGGTTTAGGTGATTTAGATCATCTTCTGGCCAGAAGGCCTGTTAACATTTTATGACTCTGATAAAGGTTTGTCAACCATAAGACTTATTTTCTCCAAGAGTAATTATTTTAAAGTTTGGCGCCATCCTCCGAAGGTGTTAGATAAAGTTGCATTCCTATAGGGCAGAGGTGCAGTGGGTTTACAACAAAGGAAAGAATTTATTACCTTAAGGGTCTAAAGTTGTTAACACCAAGGCCACTACTTATTTTTTCTACATACCAACTATATTAATTAATATGCTTCCAAGGATACAATACAGGGGATGTGGAAACTTGGCAGCAAGCATTGGCTCAACAATGAAATCTTCTACTAGTTCTATTCTGACAATTTTTAACTCTCTGAGAGGCTCTATATTTTTTGAACATCTTAAGCTCCCCCTGCCTCTCGTGGTTGAGAGGCTGTAAACAATAGTATGCATAGCTGTAGGAGTCCGGGTAAGCCTGTCAGGCAAGTTAGAGAGCCATCTGAGGGGTTTGGATTTAAACACTCCTATCATGCCCCAGAGGCTAATTAGCCAGAGTTCTAAGTTGATTTCCTTCAGAGAAAAGGTGGTCGGGGATAGCCCCCCCACACCCACCCCCACCCCCACCCCCCCACCCCCCACCCCCGCCATGACTGTCAGAAGAGTTGGTGAAAGTCATGAAGCAGTAAAACAGACAGACTCTGGTTTTGGGGTAGACGCTCAGGCAGGCCCAGAGGGGCACCCCTCGAGTTCTGACTCGCCTTGCCCACCAGAGCTCTCCCACATAACCTTGTTATGGGTGGGGACTCCTGTGCTGGCTTCCAGCAGTTCTTATTTTTATTCTTGCCACCTCTTCTTAATATCTTCTGCTTCTGTTAGTTCCATGCCATTTCTGTCCTTTGTTGAGCCCATCTTTCATGCAGTGTTCCCTTGATATCTCTGATTTTCTTGAAGAGATATCTAGTCTTTCCTATCCTGTTGAATTCCTCTATTTCTTTGCATTGATTGCTGAGGAAGTCTTTTTATCTCTCCTTGTTATTCTCTGGAACTCTGCATTCAAATGGGAATATCTTTCCTTTTCTTCTTTGCTTTCTGCTTCTCTTCTTTTCACAGCTATTTGTAAGGCCTCCTTAGATGGCTGTTTTGCCTTTTGTATTTCTTTCCCATTGAGATGGTCTTCATCCCTGTCTCCTGTACAATGTCACAAATCTCTATCCATAGTTCATCAGGCACTCTGTCTATCAGATCTAATCCCTTACATCTATTTCTCACTTCCACTGTATAATCATAAGGGATTTGATTTAGGTCATACCTGAATGGTCTAGTGGTTTTACCCACTTTATTCAATTTAAGTCTGAATTTGGCAATAAGGAGTTGATGATCTGAGCCATAGTTAGCTCCCAGTCTTTTTGTTGTTGTTGTTGTTACTGACTATATAGAACTTCTCCATCTTTGGCTACAAAGAATATAGGTTTTATACTTCAAAGTAACATCATTGGTCTGTGGCACAGGAAAAAAAACAAAAAACAAAAAAAAACCTGCTACTACCACCCTCTATCCCATTGTTTCTCTCATAGCTCCCTTTGCTCTTGAAGCTGGTAACTGGGCAGTGTAATGAGAGGTCAGGTCAGTTCAGTTTAGTTGCTCAATCATGTCAGACTGTTCACAACTCCACAAATTGCAGCTTTCTAGGCTTCCCTGTCCATCACCAACTCCTGGAACTTGCTCAAGCTCATATCCATTGAGTCAGTGATGCCATTCAACCATCTCATCCTCTGTCATCCCCTTCTCCTTCTTCCTTCAATCATTCTAGGATCAGGGTCTGTTCCAATGAGTTGGTACTTCACATTAGGTGGCCAAAGTATTGGAGCTTCAGCTTCAGATATTCAGGATTGATTTCCTTTAGGATTGACTTGTTGGAACTCCTTCCAGTCCAAGTGGCTCTCAAGAGTCTACTCCCACATCAAAGTTAAAAATCATCAGTTCTTTGATGTTCAGTTTTCTTTATGGTCTAACTCTCCCATCCATACATAACAAATGAAAAAACATAGTTTTGACTATACAGACCTTTGTTAACAAAGTGTTGTCTCTGCTTTTTAATATGTTCTCTAAGTTTTTAATATGCTTCCAAGGTGAATGCATCTTTTAATTTCATGTCTGAAGTCACCATTTACAGTGATGTTGGAGCTGAAGAAAATAAATTCTGTCACTGTTTCCATTGTTTCCCCATCTATTCGCCATGAAGTGATGGGACAGGATGCCATGGTCTTCGTTTTTTGAATGTTAAGTTTTAAGCCAGGTCTTTCACTCTCCTCTTTCACCTTCATCAATAGGCTCTTTAGTTCCTCTTCACCTGAGGTCAGCTTGTTTCAAATATTCAAGTTCATCAATACTAACTTGGCACTATTGCCTTCATTTCTATAACCCAACACTAATACAAATACATTTCATTAGAGCAACCTAAGCAACATTTACTCATTAGTGTCAAGGGTAGCTGAAAATTGAAATCATTAATTTTCAAGTTTATCAGATATGCAACAGGAAAGCAGAGCATAGAAGGCAGTGATAAAGGATGCAGAATACCAGTAGAAGAATCTAGCACAGAAACAGTGGAACGTTAATGCAAGAAAACAGCCAAAAATATAGCTTAAGATACATGCCATTATTCTGGTTTTATTGAAAATAAAACATAGCTAATGGAATGATATAACTTATTACATTTGGAAATAATACAAAATATGTCCTTGAGTCTATGGAAGATTAGCATTGCGTTGGTGTCCAGGGATATCAGATGTATTTCAACAAGGGTGTCAGAGGTTTGAACTGTGCACTTTTACTACTGGGGTCCAGGTTTGGTCTCTGGTTGGGGAACTAAGATCCCACAAGCTGCCAGCTGAGGCAAAAAAGGGGGTGGGAGAAGTAGTTTCATTGTAATGTTGGCTGTTATTTTCACTTAGTTTAATGGAGATGATGAAACAAAAACAAAATTGTGTTGGAACTTATTTCAGTAATCAGTGTCATGAGCAACATATCTGCTAAATTACATAACTGTTTTCAATACTAGAATAACATTTTCTCAGTTTTGTGGTATTTACAACTTTTTTTTGGTGGGCCATGGAACTTTTCAGGGGTGGCGGCCAGGAGGAGCAACCCACGCCTGAGGCCAGGGGCAGTGGCCGGGAGGACCAACCCCCCGTCCAAGGAGCCGTGGCTGCTCTGGCGCAGGAAGGCCTAGAGGAGCTATCCCACGCTGAAGGTCAGGAAGGGTGGCCATGAGGAGATACCCCTCGTCCCAGGTAAGGAGCAATGGCTGCGCTTTGCTGGAGGAGCCGTGAAGAGATATCCCATGGCCAAGGTAAGAGAAACCCAGGTAAGACGGTAGGTGTTGCAAGAGGGCATCAGAGGGCAAACACACTGAAACCATACTTACAGAAAACTAGTCAATCTAATCACACTAGGGCCACAGCCTTGTCTAACTCAATGAAACTAAGCTATGCCCATGGGGCAACCCAAGATGGGCGGGTCATGATGGAGAGATCTGACAGAATGTGATCCACTGGAGAAGGGAATGGCAAACCTCTTCAGTATTCTTGCATTGAGAACCCCATGAACAGTATGAAAAGGCAAAATGATAGGATACTGAAAGAGAAACTCCCCAGGTCAGTAGGTGTCCAATATGCTACTGGAGATCAGTGGAGAAATAACTGAAGAAAGAATGAAGGGATGGAGCCAAAGCAAAAAGAATACCCAGCTGTGGATGTGACTGGTGATAGAAGCAAGGCCTGATGCTGTAAAGAGCAATATTGCATAGGAACCTGAAATATCAGGTCCATGAATCAAGGCAAATTGGAAGTGGTCAAACAAGAGATGGCAAGAGTGAATGTCAACATTCTAGGAATCAGCAAAGTGAAATGGACTGTAATGGATGAATTTAACTCAGATGATCATTATATCTACTACTGTGGGCAGGAATCCCTCAGAAGAAATGGAGTAGCCATCATGGTCAACAAAAGAGTCCAAAATGCAGTACTTGGATGCAAACTCAAAAATGACAGAATGATCTCTGTTCATTTCCAAGGCAAACCATTCAATATCACAGTAATCCAAGTCTATGCCCCAACCAGTAATGCTGAAGAAGCTGAAGTTGAATGGTACTATGAAGACCTACAAGACCTTTTAGAACTAACACCCCAAAAAGATGTCCTTGTCATTATAGGGGACTGGAATGCAAAAGCAGGAAGTCAAGAAACACCTGGTGTAACAGGCAAATTTGGCCTTGGAATATGGAATGAAGCAGGGAAAATGTTAACAGAGTATGCCAAGAAAATGCTCTGGTCATAGCAAACACCCTCTTCTTCCAAAAACAAAAGAGAAGACTCTACACATGGACATCACCAGATGGTCAACACCAAAATCAGACTGATTATATTCTTTGCAGCCAAAGATGGAGAAGCTCTATACAGTCAGCAAAAACAAGAACAGGAGCTGACTGTGGCTCAGGTCATGAATTCCTTATTGCCAAATTCAGACTTAAATTGAAGAAAGTAGAGAAAACCACTAGACCATTCAGGTATGACCTAAATCAAATCCCTTATGATTACAGAGTGGAAGTGAGAAATAGATTTAAGGGACTAGATCTGATAGGTAGAGTGCCTGATGAACTATGGAATGAGGTTTGTGACATTGTACAGGAGACAGGGATCAAGAACATCCCCATGGAAAAGAAATGCAAAAAAGCAAAATGGCTGTCTGGGGAGGCCGTACAAATAGCTGTGAAAAGAAGAGAAGCAAAAAGCAAAGGAGAAAAGGAAAGATATAAGCATCTGAATGCAGAGTTCCAAAGAAAAGCAATAAGAGATAAGAAAGCCTTCTTCAGTGATCAATGCAAAGAAATAGAGGAAAACAACAGAATGGGAAAGACTAGAGATCTCTTCAAGAAAATCAGAGATACCAAAGGAACATTTCAAGCAAGGACGGCTCGATAAAGAACAGAAATGGTATGGACCTAACATAGGCAGAAGATTTTAAGAAGAGATGGTAAGAATACACAGAAGAACTGTACAAAAAAGATCTTCATGACCCAGATAATCACGATGGTGTGATCACTGACCTAGAGCCAGACATCCTGGAATGTGAAGTCAAGTGGGCCTTATAAAGCATCACTATGAACAAAGCTAGTGGAGGTGATAGAATTCCAGTTGAGATCTTCCAAATCCTGGAAGATGATGCTGTGAAACTGCTGCACTCAACATGCCAGCATATTTGGAAAAGTCAGCAGTGGCCACAGGACTGGAAAAGGTGAGTTTTCATTCCAATCCCAAAGAAAGGCAGTGCCAAAGAATGCTCAAACTACCACACAGTTGCACTCATCTCACATGCTAGTAAAGTAATGCTCAAAATTCTCCAAGCCAGGCTAAAGCAATGTGTGAACCGTGAACTTCCTGATGTTCAAGCTGGTTTTAGAAAAGGCAGCGGAATCAGAGATCAAATTGCCAACATCCGCTAGATCATGGAAAAAGCAAGAAAGTTCCAGAAAAACATCTATTTCTGCTTTATTGACTATGCCAAAGCCTTTAACTGTGTCGATCACAATAAACTGTGGAAAATTCTGAAAGAGATGGGAATACAAGACCACCTGATATGCCTCTTGAGAAATTTGTATGCAGGTCAGGAAGCAACAGTTAGAAGTGGACATGGAACAACAGACTGGTTCCAAATAGGAAAAGGAGTCCGTCAAGGCTGTATATTTTCACCCTGTTTATTTAACTTATATGCAGAGTACATCATGAGAAACGCTGGACTGGAAGAAACACAAGCTGGAATCAATATTGCCAGGAGAAATATCAATAACCTCAGATATTTAGATGACACCACCCTTATGGCAGAAAGTGAAGAGGACCTAAAAAACCTCTTGATGAAAGTGAAAGAAGAGAGTGAAAAAGTTGGCTTAAAGCTCAACATTCAGAAAACGAAGATCATGGCATCCGGTCCCATCAGTTCATGTGAAATAGATGGGGAAACAGTGGAAACAGTGTCAGAGTTTATTTTTCTGGGCTCCAAAATCACTGCAGATGGTGATTGCAGCCATGAAATTAAAAGACGCTTACTCCTTGGAAGGAAAGTTATGACCAACCTAGATAGCATATTCAAAAACAGAGACATTACTTTGCCAACAAAGGTTCGTCTAGTCAAGGCTATGGTTTTTCCTGTGGTCATGTATGGATGTGAGAGTTGGACTGTAAAGAAAACTGAGTGCCAAAGAATTGATGTTTTTGAACTGTGGTGTTGGAGAAGACTCTTAAGAGTCCCTTGGACTGCAAGGAGATCCAACCAATCCATTCTGAAGGAGATCGGCCCTGGGATTTCTTTGGAAGGAATGATGCTAAAGCTGAAACTCCAGTACTTTGGCCACCTCATGCGAAGAGTTGACTCATTGGAAAAGACTTTGATGCTGGGAGAGATTGGGGGCAGGAGGAGAAGGGGATGACAGAGGATGAGATGGCTGGATGGCATCACTGACTCGATGGACATGAGTCTCAGTGAACTCCGGGAATTGGTGATGGACAGGGAGGCCTGGCGTGCTGCGATTCATGAGGTTGAAAAGAGTCGGACACGACTGAGTGACTGATCTCATCTGATCTGATGGAACTTTTTCAAAAAATGTTATATTAGAGCACAGTTTATTAACAATGCTGTATTAGTTTCAGATGTACAACAACATGATTCAGTTTTACATATGCATGTATCTATCCTCCATGGCTCAGTGGTAAAGAATCTACCCACAATGCAGGAGATGCAGGAGACGTGGGTTTAATCCCTGGGTGGGGAAGATCCCCTGGTAGAGGAAAGGGCAATTCACTCCAGTATTCTTGCCTGGAAAATCCCATGGGCAGCAGAGCCTGGAAGGCTACAATCCATAAGGTTGTATAGAGTCAGACATGGCTTAGCACACATTCAAAACACATTCTTTTTCAAATTATGTTCCCATTTCTGTTATTATAAAATATTGAGCAATGTTACATGTGGTATACAGTAGGTTATTTTTGGTTGTATATTTTAGAAGTGTATAAATGTCTAGCACAAACTCCCAAAATATTCAGTTTCCTTCACCTTTCCCTCATGGGTCGCCATTTGCTCATTCTCTAAGTCTGTGGTCTGTTTCTATTTTGTAAATAAATTCATTTTTATAATTTTTATTTAGATTCCACATATAAGTGATATCATATAGCATTTGTCTTTCTCTCTGTGACTAACTTCACTCAGTATGATAATCTACAGTTTCGTCCATGTTGCTACAAATGACAGTTTCATTCTTTTTAATGGCTGAGTAATATTCGATTGTATATATGTACCACATCGTTTTTATCCATTTATCTATAGTTGAACTTTCAGTTTGCTATCTTAAATAACTGCAAATAACTTTCCTCCAACACTGTTAATTGCTTTAAATTCTTGTTCAAAATTTCAGTGACAAAAGTAGACTAAACAATTAGTGATAATAGTTTAGCCTAATATTCAAAGCATTTCACACCTGATTTAGTCAAATTCATTTTCTATTCCAATGTTTAGATTAATAGATTTCACAGAAGTAAACAGAGAGATAAGTGGCTTTTAATTGTTTAGTTGGTCATATTTTATATTACACATATCAGAGTTTACTTGAGGATTTGAACTAATTGATTTTTTTTTCTGATACATAAAATGTTCTTTCAGTTAAGTAAGGTTTTAATCCATCAACATTGAGCTTACTAAATCCAACAGTTTATGTTCTGAAATTACAAAATGATGTTGAGTATTTCTTGTTTCAATAATCAAAATACTATTTATGGTATATCTATGTTATGAATTAAAATCTCTAGTTCAAATAACTTTATAAAAATATTTATGTACATTACTATTTTCATATTCAATGAATACAGTTGTCTGCCTTTTAATTTGTCATACTTTTATTAACAATTTAACAGCTGTGTTTACTGGCAATATTTTTTATTAATTGTGCTTTAGAGAGCTCATTTGATTCTGAAAGAACAGATGTTGCTCCATTAATGAAAACTACTCTGTCTCTTCAGAGAGAATGAATGATGTTTATAAGCCTCAAGAAATGGATTAAGTGAATAGATCTATGTAACTAAATCATTGTTTAATACATACTTGGAATAATAACTCCAGGAAACAGAAATTTTTATAACATGATTTCATCACAGTTTAAAAAAAAAAGACACTTTAAAGTGTATATTGTGTATTTTCATTTCTCTTCATTATATATTTTTATTATTATCAAGAAGTTTTAGGCATTTACACTCAAATTATTAAATCCTAGATATTTTTTAGTACTAAGAAATGAGTAAATATATATTTATATGTTTTATTAATGTATTCATGCAATTAGCAAGTATTTACTGAATTTCTTATTTAGCAATTTTTTATTTCATCGAGGAAACAGAACAATTTAATATAATCTTTCACAGATCTATGGTTTTCCTGAAATTACTGTCCTCTAATTTGGCTTTCTTCAATTTAAGTCTGAATTTGGCAATAAGGAATTCATGACCTGAGCCACAGCCAGCTCCGGGTTTTGTTTTTGCTGACTGTGTAGACTTTCTTCATCTTTGGCTGCAAAGAATATAATCAATCTGATTTTGGTGTTGACCATATGGTGATGTCCATGTGTCAAGTCTTCTCTTATGTTGTTGGAAGAGGGTTTTTGCTATGACCAGTGCGTTCTCTTGGCAAAACTCTACTAAACTTTGCCCTGCTTCATTCCGTATTCCAAGGCCAAATTTGTCTGTTACCCCGGGTGTTTATTGAATTCCTGCTTTTGCATTCCAGTCCCCTATAATGAAAAGGACATATTTTTTGGGTGTTAGTTCTGAAAGGTCTTGTAGGTTTTCATAGAACTATTCAATTTCAGCTTCTTCAGCATTACTGGTTGGGGCATAGACTTAGATTACTATGATATTGAATGGTTTGCCTTGGAAACAGAGATCATTCTGTCATTTTTGAGATTGCATCCAAGTACTGCATTTTGGACTCTTTTGTTGACCATGATGGCTACTCCATTTCTTCTAAGGGATTCCTGCCCACAGTAGTAGATATAATGGTCATCTAAGTTAAATTACAGATGTTCAGGCTGGTTTTAGAAAAGGCAGAGAAAGCAGAGGTCAAATTGCCAACATCTGCTGGATCAAGGAAAAAGCAAGAGAGTTCCAGAAAAACATCTATTTCTGCTTTACTGACTATGCCAAAGCCTTTGACTGTGTGGATCACAATAAACTGTGGAAAATTCTGAAAGAGATGGGCATATCAGACCACCTGATCTGCCTCCTGAGAAATTTATATGCAGGTTAGGAAGAAACATTTAGAACTGAACATGGAACAACAGACTGGTTCCAAATAGGAAAAGGAGTATGTCAAGGCTGAATATTGTCACCCTGCTTATTTAACTTATATGCAGAGTACATCATGAGAAACACTGGGCTGGAGGAAGCACAAGCTAGAATCCAGATTGCCAAGAGAAATATCAATAACCTCAGATATGCAGATGACACCACCCTTATGGCAGAAAGTGAAGAGGAACTCAAAAGCCTCTGGATGAAAGTGAAAGAGAGTGAAAAAGTTGACTTAAAGCTGAACATTCAGAAAATGAAGATCATGGCATCTGGTCCCATCACTTCCTGGGAAATAGATGGGGAAACAGTGGAAACAGTGTCAGACTTTATTTTGGGGGGCTCCAAAATCACCGCAACTGGTGATTGCAGCCATGAAATTAAAAGACGCTTACACCTTGGAAGGAAAGTTATGACCAACCTAGATAGCATATTTAAAAGCAGGGACATTACTTTGCCAACAAAGGTCTGTCTAGTCAAGGTTATGGTTTTTCCAGTGGTTATGTATGGACGTGAGAGTTGGACTGTGAAAAAAGCTGAGTGTCAAAGAATTGATGCTTTTGAACTGTGGTGTTGGAGAAGACTCTTGAGAGTCCCTTGGACTGCAAGGAGATCCAACCAGTCCATTCTAAAGATCAGCCCTGGGATTTCTTTGGAAGGACTGATGCTAAAGCTGAAACTTCAATACTTTGGTCACCTCATGCCAAGAGTTGACTCATTTTAAAAGACTCTGATGCTGGGAGGGAACATGGGCAGGAGGAGAACGGGACGACAGAAGATGAGATGGCTGGATGGTATCACCGACTCGATGGACATGAGTTTGAGTGACCTCTGGGAGTTGGCGATGGACAGGGAGGTCTGGAATGCTGCAATTCATGGCATTGCAGAGTCGGACACGACTGAGCAACTCAAATGAACTGAATTTGGCTTTGTTTTTATCTTAATGAAGGAAACCCCTGATCATGGCTTAATTTATCCATTCATTCAACAAATATTTATGAAGTGCATACTAATCAGATTTGTTAGTACCGTGAACATAAGGTGAATCTACAGTGAAAAATACCTATGATTTCATGAAGCATATATTGTAGAGTTAGACTGAAATAAAGTAAACCAGTAAGCATTGTAATATATTTGTGTATCAGTCAGAATAAGACAGGTTATTTTAACTGTGTCATATGAATTTCAAATGCAAGTGGCTTAAGCAATAAATTTTTGTGTGTGTTTTTTTTTTTTTTTTTTTCCTCTCATTAACCATAACTACTAACAAGTCTATCTTCTTGACTAAGGTTTAGTCAGGCTCCTCAAGTCCTCCAGGCTTCAGGCTTATTTGTCCTTGTTGGACCTTTAGTACTCAATTGTAAAAGAATTTTGCTACATCAGTTTAGAGAAAACCCAGCTATATATATCTTATCACCCTCAATAGATATCTGATCAAATTACTCATTGCTTATCACCTCTGATGTGATATTGAGTCACCTTGGCCTGTCTTCAAGAATCCTGTCAAGTTGTTTTAGCCAGAATCCCCTTTTCCTTGAGGCTTCTTCTTGTAATTTTCCATCTGTTGATTCCTACCCTGCTTCTTATAAACCCCCACTTTCCCTTGTTCTTTTGGAGTTGAGCCCAGTCTCTCTTCCTACTTGTTGTCATTGTTCAGTTAGTAAGTCATGTCCAACTCTTTGAGACCCCATGGACTGTATCATGCTAGTCTGCTTTGTCCTCCTTTCTCTCTTGGAGTTTGCTCAAATTCATGTTCATTGAGTCCGTGGTGCTATCTATCCATCTTATTCTCTCCCACCCCATTCTTCTCCTTTTGCCATCAGTCCTTCCCAGCATCAGGCATTTTACCATTGAGTCAGCTCTTCGCATCAATTGGCCAAAGTATTGGAGCTTCAGCATCAGTCCTTCCAATGAATATTCAGGATTTATTTCATTCAGGATTGTCTGATTTGATATCCTGGCAGTCCTAGGGACCCTCAAGAGTCTTTTCCAGCACCACAATTTCAGCCTCAATTCTTATGGTGTTCAGCCTTCTTTGGGCTTCTCCGACAGCTGAGTTGGTAAAGAATCTGCCTGCAATGCAGGAGACCCCGGTTCTATTTCTGGTTGGGAAGATCCCCTGGAGAAGGGAAAGGCTACCCACTCCAATATTCTGGCCTGGAGAATTCTACAGACTGTATGGTCCATGGGACCACAAAGAGTCAGACATGACTGAGAGACTTTCGCTTCACTTCACTTCAGTCTTCTTTATAATCCAACTCTCATATACATACATGACTACTGGAAAAACCATAGCTTTGACTAGATGGACCTTTGTCAGCAGAGTAAGGTCTCTGCTTTTTAATATGCTGTCTAGGTTGGTCATAGCTTTTCTTCCTAGGAGCAAGCATCTTTTAATTTCATGGCTGCAGTCACCATCATAGTGATTTTGGAGCCACCCAAAATGGAATCTGTCACTGATTCCATTTGTTCCTTTTCTATTTGCCATGAAATGATAGGACCAGATGTCATGATCTTAGTTTTTGAATGTTGTTACACTCTTTTTTTTTTCACCCTTATCAATAGGCTCTTTATTTCCTCCTGACTATCTGCCATTAGAGTGGTATCACCTGCATATGTTTATATTTCTCCCAGCAGTCTTTATTCCAGCTCATGAATTATCCAGCCCAGCATTTCACATGATATACTCTGCATATAAGTTAAATAAGCAGAGTGGCAATACACAGCCTTGTTATACTCCTTTCCCAATTTTGAACCAGTCTGTTCTGTGTCCAGTTCTAACTTTTGCTTCTTGACCCACATACAGGTTTCTCAGGAGACAGGTAAGGTGGTCAGGTATTCTCATCGTTTTAAGAATTTTCCACAGTTTGTTGTGATCTACATAGTCAAAGGCTTTAGTGTAGTCAGTGAGAGCAATCTTAAATGCATACTGCTAAGGAAAAGAAATTGATTTGAAAACAGTACTTATTGTATTATTCTGAGAATATGATATTATCAATTAGGCAAAACCATGGATCATGGAAAAAGCAAGAGAGTTCCAGAAAAACATCTGTTTCTGCTTTATTGACTATGCCAAAATCTTTGTGTGGATCACAATAAACTGTGGAAAATTCTGAAAGAGATGGGAACACCAGACCACCTGACCTTCCTATTGAGAAACCTATATGCAGGTCATGAAGCAACAGTTGGAACTGGACATGGAACAACAGACTGGTTCCAAAGAGGAAAAGGAGTATGTCAAGGCTGGATATTGTCACCCTGGTTATTTAACTTATATGCAGAGTACATAATGAGAAATGCTAGGCTGGAGGAAGCACAAGCTGGAATCAAGATTGCCGGGAGAAATATCAATAACCTCAGATATGCAGATGACACCACCCTTATGGCAGAAAGTGAAGAAGAACTAAAAAGCTTCTTGATGAAAGTAAAAGAGGAGAGGTAAAAAGTTGGCTTAAAGCTCAACATTCAGAAAACTAAGATCATGGCATCTGGTCTCATCACTTCCTGGGAAATACATGGGGAAACAGTGGAAACAGTGGCAGACTTTATTTTTTTGGGCTCCAAAATCACTGCAGATGGTGATTACAGCCATGAAATTAAAAGACACTTACACCTTGGAAGGAAAGTTATGACCAACCAAGATAGCATATTCAAAAGCAGAGACACTACTTTGCCAACAAAGGTCCATCTAGTCAAGGTTATGGTTTTTCCCGTGAAGAAAGCTGAGCACCAAAGAATTGATGCTTTTGAACTGTGGTGTTAGAGAAGACTTGAGAGCCCCTTGGACTGCAAGGAGATCCAATTAGTCCATTCTAAAGGAGATCAGTCCTGGGTCTTCTTTGGAAGGACTGATGCTAAAGCTGAAACTCCAATACTTTGGCCACCTCATGCGATGAGTTGACTCATTGGAAAAGACTCTGATGCTAGGAGGGATTGGGGGCAAGTGGAGAAGGGGATGACAGAGGATGAGATGGCTGGATGTCATCACCGACTCGATGGACATGAGTTCGAGTAAACTCCGGGAGTTGGTGATGGACAGGGAGGCCTGGCATGGTGTGATTCTTGGGGTCACAAAGAGTCGGACACAACTAAGCGACTGAACTGAACTGATGGATACAGTAGAGAAATCATTGCTTATGGGGAAAGAGAGAATTTTAGGTTATTGAAACTATGTTATATGAATCTGTAATGGTGGATACATGCCATTATACATTTGTTAAAAACAGTTAGAATGTAAAACACCAAGTGCGAATCAGTGATATAAACTGTGGAATTTATTATGATAGTGGTACATCAATGTTGGTTCACCATATGTAGGTTTTTTAATGTAGGTTTATCAGTTGTAACACATTTCTTTTTAGTGCTGACTAAATACCTTTATAATACCTTTATATATACCTTTATAATACCTTTATATATACCTTTATATATACCTTTATAATACCTTTTATATACAAATACACAACTATGTGAACTTTAATTAACCGGTCTCTTCTTTTTTCTGTTATCTACTGCCTTGTCACTTGGTGCTTTTACTTGTGTTGCAATGATGGTGTGTGTTCTTATTTTCTTGAAATAAGAAAAGTGATCATTTCTTCTTCTTCACTGTTTGAGAGCACTGTATGGGGTGTCTTGGGTTCCAATATTAGAAACTTCTAATCCTGTGTCCATTTTTATGCTATCAAGAAAGATAGCTTCATTACTGCCACTTTCATCCTCATCTTCCTCCTCAGAGTCTTCAAGATCACCCCATGAGTCTTCTATACCCTCTCAAGTTTGGGCAGTTCTAGGAGTTCACAGCACAGAGTCCTAACACCATTCTTGAGGGGGATGTTGATATTGAAGATGTCTGTACATCTGTGAGAGCAGGGGTTATACGGAAAATCTCTGTACCTTCTGTTCATTTTACCATGAATCTAAAATTTTCCTTATACAGTTATATTGAAAGCAACTCACAAAATTTACAGTATAAGCAGGATGAATGAGAAAAATGCATCATCATAATAATGGATACATATAGAAGCTTTTTTAATAAAACAAAACCAGTACAAGGTAAAATATTTTTCACACACTTGAAATATTAGGTATCTTCCTCAATCTTATTAGGCTCCTTTAAAGAAGTGTACAATCAGTAAAATACTTAATGGTTAAATACTGAATTTTATAAAACTTTAGTCTTAAAAATGGCAAAGATTACTGCTTTTATGACTTATTTAACTGACACCGGAAATACCAGCTATTGGGTTGGGGGCAGATGAAACAAGTTTAAGAAGTTAAAAGCATGCTTTCTGAAAGAGAAAATTAAAATTTCCCATATTCATGGATGACATGTTTGTTTTAGAAATATCTAAGGAAATGGAAAAATGGTTACTACAACCAATAAATGAATTTAGAAATGTTGCAGTGTTCAAGATCAGTAAAGTAATTCAATTGTATTTCTATTGCTTATATTCTTTGCAGCCAAAGATGGAGAAGCTCTATACAGTCAGCAAAAACAAGACCAGGAGCTGACTGTGGCTCAGATCATGAACTCCTTATTGCCAAATTCAGACTTAAATTGAAGAAAGTAGGGAAAACCACTAGACCATTCAGGTATGACCTAAATCAAATCTCTTATGATTATACAGTGGAAGTGAGAAATAGATTTAAGGGCCTAGATCTGATAGATAGAGTGCTTGATGAACTATGGAATGAGGTTTGTGACATTGTACAGGAGACAGGGATCAAGACCATTCCCATAGAAAAGAAATGCAAAAAAGCAAAATGGTTGTCTGGGGAGGTCTTACAAATAGCTGTGAAAAGAAGAGAAGTGAAAAGCAAAGGAGAAAAGGAAAGATGTAAACATCTGAATGCAAAGTTCCAAAGAATAGCAAGAAGAGATAAGAAAGCCTTCTTCAGTGATCAATGCAAAGAAATAGAGGAAAACAACAGAATGGGAAAGACTAGGGATCTCTTCAAGAAAATCAGAGATACCAAAGGAACATTTCATGCAAAGATGAGCTCGATAAAGGACAGAAATGGTATGGACCTAACAGAAGCAGAAGATATTAAGAAGAGATGGGAAGAATACACAGAAGAACTGTACAAAAAAGATCTTCACGACCCAGATAATCACAATGGTGTGATCACTCACCTAGAGCCAGACATCCTGGAATGTGAAGTCAAGTGGGCCTTAGAAAGCATCACTACAAACAAAGCTAGTGGAGGTGATGGAATTCCAGTTGAGCTATTCCAAATCCTGAAAGATGATGCTGTGAACGTGCTGCACTCAATATGCCAGCAAATTTGGAAAACACAGCAGTGGCCACAGGACTGGAAAAGGGCAGTTTTCATTCCAATCCCAAAGAAAGGCAATGCGAAAGAATGCTCAAACTACTGCACAAGTACACTCATCTCACATGCTAGTAAAGTAATGCTCAAAATTCTCCAAGCCAGGCTAAAGCAATATGCGAACAGTGAACTTCCTGATGTTCAAGCTGGTTTTAGAAAAGGCAGAGGAACCAGAGATCAAATTACCAACATCCTCTGGATCATGGAAAAAGCAAGAGAGTTCCAGAAAAACATCTATTTCTGCTTTATTGACTATGCCAAAATCTTTGACTGTGTGGATCACAATAAACTGTGGAAAATTCTGAAAGAGATGGGAATACCAGACCACCTGATAAGCCTCTTGAGAAATGTGTATGCAGGTCAGGAAGCAACAGTTAGAATTGGATATGGAACAACAGACTGGTTCCAAATAGGAAAAGGAGTTCTTCAAGGTGGTATACTGTCATCCTGTTTATTTAACTTATATGCAGAGTACATCATGAGAAATGCTGGACTGGAAGAAACACAAGCTGGAATGAAGATTGCCACGAGAAATATCAATAACCTCAGATATGTAGATGACACCACCCTTATGGCAGAAAGTGAAGAAGACTTAAAAAGCCTCTTGATGAAAGTGAAAGTGGAGAGTGAAAAAGTTGGCTTAAAGCTCAACATTCAGAAAATAAAGATCATGGCATCCGGTCCCATCACTTCATGGGAAATAGATGGGGAAACAGTGGAAACACTGTCAGACTTTATTTTTCTTGGCTCCAAAGTCACTTCAGATGGTGACTGCAGCCATGAAATTAAAAGACACTTACTCCTTCGAAGGAAAGTTATGACCAACCTAGATAGCATATTCAAAAGCAGAGACATTACTTTGCCAACAAAGGTCTGGCTAGTCAAGGCTGTGGTTTTTCCTGTGGTCATGTATGGATGTGAGAGTTGGACTGTGAAGAAGGCTGAGCGCCAAAGAATTGATGCTTTTGAACTGTGGTGTTGGAGAAAATTCTTGAGAGTCCCTTGGACTGCAAGAAGATCCAACCAGTCCATTCTGAAGGAGATCAGCCCAGGGATTTCTTTGGAAGGAATGATGCAGAAGCTGAAACTCCAGTACTTTGGCCGCCTCATGGGAAGAGTTGATTCATTGGAAAAGACTCTGATGCTGGGATGGATTGAGGGCAGGAGGAGAAGGGGACAACAGAGGATGAGATGGCTGGATGTCATCACTGACTTGATGGACATGAGTCTGAGTGAACTCTGGGAGTTGTTGATGGACAGGGAGGCCTGGCGTGCTGCGATTCATGGAGTCGTAAAGAGTCGGACACGATTGAGTGACTGATCTGATCTGATAGCAGAAACAAATACTTAGAAAATATACATTTAAAAACTACAGTTTAAACTAGCAGAAAAACATGAAATAGGAATAAAGTTAATAAAAATGGGCTAATCTATAAAACATGTAGAGAAATAATCATGTCAATATGGGAATTAAAAGGAAAAATATATTATACTTTTGGATTAGAAGATTTAATATTGTTAAGATTTCAGTTTCCCCATTATTTAAAATGATCCCAACATGATTTTCATAGCTACTACAAAAATGATTCTGAAAAGTAAGTGACTCAAAATATTCAAAGTAATATTGAAAGTGAACAAAGTTGGATCATTTATACTTATGATTTCAAAACTCAATGAATGATGTAATCATGTTAGTTGTTAGTGTTTTTGGCCTAGGTAAAAAAAAAAAGAAATAAATAAAATGTAGAATTTTGAAAGCGTAGTTATATATGTCCAATAATCACAAAAACTTTTTTTACATAAATATTCCTCAAGGATCTTCCAACTAAAACTATAGTGAGTACCATTATACACAGGAAGATGAAGTTTTCAGTGTGGAAAAGATACAATGCATCTGGAAATCTCATTCTGCACAATTGAGTATTTAAAATACCACAATTTGGGGGGAAAAAAATGTCAGTTACTTATGAAGTTAAACATATACTCATCATACTAATACAGTGTAATTTGTAATTTTGTTTATAATAAATATTTATTAAATAAAATATATGCAAATTATTAAATAAACATATATTGTAACATAAAGTTTCTGCTCTCGTTTGCTAACAGATTAAATGACCATTACATTCTTTCTGAAACCTACTAATTTAAAAATGTGTGTAAACAACTACTGGCATTCTCAAATTCAGTTTCTGAAACACATATTGTACATCATTTAATAAATTAAATCTTTGTTCTATATATCTTTCTATTATAAAGCAGAAAACACCAATAGAAATATACAGTAAAACAAATGAACTAACATGTTGCATATTAGAGTTTCAATTCAGGTCAAAATTAAATGTCTAATTCAATTAAGTAACACTGAACAGACAAAGATATAATGAATTTTAAAGAGGCCAAGTAATTTGCATTTTTATGTACATGTTCTATAACATCATTCTACAGAGTAAAATTAAATGAAATACGGACACAGTCATTTAGCCATTAATCCTATTAATTAAAAATGTGATATTTTAAAGAATTTTCTAAATATGTTTTTATGTTAGGAACCCCTCAAGGTAGTATAAGAGTCAACTGAAGGCATACAAATTATCACAAACATTTCTTTTTAACCTGTTTTTTTCTTTGTTTTACATAGTTATTTTGTTATGATTTCATTTAGTGTTCAACTGGAGAAGGCAATGGCACCCCACTCCAGTACTTTTGCCTGGAAAGTCCCATGGAAGGCAGAGCCTAGTAGGCTGCAGTCCATGGGGTCGCTAAGAGTAGGACACGACTAAGCAACTTCTCTTTCATTTTTCACTTTCATACATTGGAGAAAGAAACAGTAACCCACTCCAGTGTTCTTGCCTGGAGAATTCCAGGGACAGGGAAGCCTGGTGGGCTTCTGTCTATGGGGTCGCCCAGAGTCAGACACGACTGAAGTGACTTAGCAGCAGCAGCAGCAGTGTTCAGTATTGAGATTTTCTTACAGTAATCTATTCTCTGTGAAATTCAAAGTTTGTTTTAGAAATCAATAAATACTGCTAAGCAAATGCAGTATCTTAAAACACACACATCCTTGAAAGTGGAGCAGGGTCAGAATGCAGAATGTATGATTTCACTTTTTTTAGTTTTTTTTTTGTTGTTGTTGTTTGTTTGTTTTTTAAATTAGCTTTTATTGGAGCATAGTTGATTTACAATGTTGTGTTAGTCTATAGATTTGTATTTCAGTTATCTGTCTCTATTGCTATGGCTGTGTGCCTTTTTAGAGCACTGATATAGCTAGTGACACAAGCTAACTCATCCCTATAGGTGAGTCAGCATGTTCACTTTTTTGCTCTTTCTTTTGTGGGGTCTGATCTCTGGTTAGGGATAAGGTGCCATAAAAAAGATCGTCACACTTAATGTCACCTCCAGTAGAATAATCCATTTATCTCTTTCCTAGGCTGTCTTGTCCTCAGTCTTCCAGACCTCAGATCAGCCTAGCATTTACCACTGACCATGACTCAGTATATATACTTCAATTCAGGTCACTTCCCTCTCCATAGAAAGTAAATGACCAGGTTAATGTCTAAGGCTCTGATAACAGAGGATTTCCTTTCATAATAACCTTTCATGGCAGTCCCTAAGTGGAGCTGTGTTTCAGCAACAGATTATTCTCACCTTTCCAACCTACATCCCCAGGTCACACATAAATAAACTAATCCTGGGATATTTCCTCTACTGTCAGTAATTCAAAATAAACCATTCAAGAGACCAGAGGTGTGAGCTGGCCTTGAAGCATGAGTGCAATATTGGTAAGTTACACAGGGTTCCATGCCACCTGCTTATGCATTTTCCTCATGTGAGACAGTGACTAAGATATGCATGATTTATTTGCAGATTGTTTGTAAGAGAACCATGTGCATGACTGGGGAATAATGTTAAAAATGTGAAGAAGGAAAAAAGTGGGCGAGAATATCGTTTCAAGTAAAGTCTATCCATGCTTAGATAAATTGAATGTGGTGGCCATGGATATTTGTAAGCCATTCTTGTGGTGATGCATTAATTTTGTGGTGAACAGACTGATTCTAGTTGAGGAAAATTCTATGGAGAGGTCATATCTGTGAACTCCAATGTTGGCTTTAACCAACATTGCAAAAACTTCCAAACTCTTTTAAGAATCCATTTTTCATTTCTTATGGGGATTCCCTTGTGGGTTATTTGTTGTTTTTCCCTTGTTGCTTTTAATATTTGTTCTTTGTGTTTGATCTTTGTTAATTTGATTAATACGTGTCTTGGGGTGTTTCTTCTTGGGTTTATCCTGTTTGGGACTCTGTGGGTTTCTTGGACTTGAGTGATTATTTCCTTCCCCATTTTAGGGAAGTTTTCAAGTATTATCTCCTCAAGTATTTTCTCATGGTCTTTCTTTTTGTCTTCTTCTGGGACCCCCTATGATTCGAATGTTGTAGCATTTAATATTGTCCTGGAGGTCTCTGAGATTGTCCTCAGTTCTTTTAATTCGTTTTTCTTTTTTCCTCTCTGATTCATTTATTTCTACCATTCTATCTTCTAATTCACTAATCCTATCTTCTGCCTGTTATTCTACTATTTGTTGCCTCCAGAGTGTTTTTGATCTCATTTATTGCATTATTCATTATATATTGACTCTTTTTTATTTCTTCTAGGTCCTTGTTGAACCTTTCTTGCATCTTATCAGTCCTTGTCTCCAGGCTATTTATCTGTGATTCCATTTTGATTTCAAGATTTTGGATCAATTTCACTATCATTATTCAGAATTCTTTATCAGGTAGATTCCCTATCTCTTCCTCTTTTGTTTGGTTTGATGCTGCAACAGTAATGATAGTGACTGGAAAATGGGTTGGGTACATAGGCCTGACTAAAGGGACCACTGTGCACACTGTGGTTTTAATATCTACAAAATGTAGTTTCATTCTTTTACAAGTGGTTGACCAGTTTTCCCAGCACCACTTGTTAAAGAGATTGTCTTTAATCCATTGTATATTCTTGCCTCCTTTGTCAAAGATAAGGTGACCATATGTGCGTGGATTTATCTCTGGGCTTTCTATTTTGTTCCATTGATCTATATTTCTGTCTTTGTGCCAGTACCATACTGTCTTGATAACTGTGGCTTTGTAGTAGAGCCTGAAGTCAGGTAGGTTGATTCCTCCAGTTCCATTCTTCTTTCTCAACATCACTTTGGCTATTCGAGGTTTTTTGTATTTCCATACAAATTGTGAAATTATGTGTTCTAGCTCTATGAAGAATACTGTTGGTAGCTTGATAGGGATTGCATTGGATCTATAAATTGCTTTGGGTAGTATACTCATTTTCACTATATTGATTCTTCCAATCCATGAACATGGTATATTTCTCCATCTATTAGTGTCCTCTTTGATTTCTTTCACCAGTGTTTTATAGTTTTCTATATATAGGTCTTTAGTTTCTTTAGGTAGATATATTCCTAAGTATTTTATTCTCTTCGTTGCAATGGTGAATGGAATTGTTTCCTTAATTTCTCTTTCTGTTTTCTCATTATTAGTGTATAGGAATGCAAGGGATTTCTGTGTGTTGATTTTATATCCTGCAACTTTACTATAGACATTGATTATTTCTAGTAATTTTCTGGTGGAGTCTTTAGGGTTTTCTATATAGAGGATCATGTCATCTGTAAATAGTGAGAGTTTTACTTCTTTTCCAATTTGGATTCCTTTTATTTCTTTTTCTGCTCTGATTGCTGTGGCCAAAACTTCCAAAACTATGTTGAATAGTAATGGTGAAAGTGGGCACCCTTGTCTTGTTCCTGACTTTAGAGGAAATGCTTTCAATTTTTCACCATTGAGGATAATGTTTGCTGTGGGTTTGTCATATATAGCTTTTATTATGTTGAGGTATGTTCCTTCTATTCCTGCTTTCTGGAGAGTTTTTTTTTATCATAAATGGATGTTGAATTTTGTCAAAGGCTTTCTCTGCATCTATTGAGATAATCATATGGCTTTTATTTTTCAATTTGTTAATGTGGTGTATTACATTGATTGATTTGTGGATATTGAAGAATCCTTGCATCCCTGGGATAAAGCCCACTTGGTCATGGTGTATGAGCTTTTTAATGTGTTGTTGGATTCTGATTGCTAGAATTTTGTTAAGGATTTTTGCATCTATGTTCATCAGTGATATTGGCCTGTAGTTTTCTTTTTTGTGGGATCTTTGTCAGGTTTTGGTATTAGGGTGATGATGGCCTCATAGAATGAGTTTGGAAGTTTACCTTCCTCTGCAATTTTCTGGATGAGTTTGAATAGGATAGGTGTTAGCTCTTCTCTAAATTTTTGGTAGAATCAGCTGTGAAGCCGTCTGGACCGGGGCTTTTGTTTGCTGGAAGATTTTTGATTACAGTTTCAATTTCCGTGCTTGTGATGGGTCTGTTAAGATTTTCTATTTCTTCCTGGTCGAGTTTTGGAAAGTTGTACTTTTCTAAGAATTTGTCCATTTCTTCCATGTTGTCCATTTTATTGGCATATAATTGTTGATAGTAGTCTCTTATGATCCTTTGTATTTCTGTGTTGTCTGTTGTGATCTCTCCATTTTCGTTTCTAATTTTATCGATTTGATTTTTCTCCCTCTGTTTCTTGATGAGTCTGGCTAATGGTTTGTCAATTTTATTTATCCTTTCAAAGAACCAGCTTTTGGTTTTGTTGATTTTTGCTATGGTCTCTTTTGTTTCTTTTGCATTTATTTCTGCTCCAATTTTTAAGATTTCTTTCCTTCTACTAACCCTGGGGTTCTTCATTTTTTCCTTTTCTAGTTGCTTTAGGTGTAGAGTTAGGTTATTTGTTTGACTTTTTTCTTGTTTCTTGAGGTGTGCCTGTATTGCTATGAACTTTCCCCTTAGGACTGCTTTTACCGTGTCCCACAGGTTTTGGGTTGTTGTGTTTTCATTTTCATTCGTTTCTATGCAAATTTTGATTTCTTTCTTGATTTCTTCTGTGATTTGTTGGTTATTCAGCAGCGTGTTGTTCAGCCTCCATATGTTGGAATTTTTAATCATTTTTCTCCTGTAGTTGAGATCTAATCTTACTGCATTGTGGTCAGAAAAGATGCTTGGAGTGATTTCTATTTTTTTTTAATTTACCAAGGCTAGCTTTATGGCCCAGGATGTGATCTATCCTGGAGAAGGTTCCATGTGTGCTTGAGAAAAAGGTGAAATTCATTGTTTTGGGATGAAATGTCCTATAGATATCAATTAGGTCTAACTGGTCTATTGTATCATTTAAAGTTTTTGTTTCTTTGTTAATTTTCTGTTTAGTTGATCTATCCATAGGTGTGAATGGGGTATTAAAGTCTCCCACTATTATTGTGTTATTATTAATTTCTCCTTTCATACTTGTTAGCATTTGTCTTACATACTGCAGTGGTCCTGTGTTGGGTGCATATATATTTTTGTCCGCCTCTTATCTCTTCTCTGAGGTCATACATTCAGGTACCTGTTTGACATATCTTTATAAATCTATCAGTGGCACTTCGAATCTACTGTTTCCAATAATAGGCTCTTAATCTGTCTTGATATATGATTTTCTGTGGTTGGTAAAAAGCATCTATAACTATTCAGTTGATCAAAATATAAATTTTGAAGCCATCTTTTATATCTTCTTCTATAAATATCTGTATCCAATCTGATTTTGTAACAGATGCTGTTACTCCCTTGTCCATATTTCCAGAGTTTTTATTATTCTTATTTATGCTTTTGGCTATTGCAAGTGCCTATGACCTGTTCCTCAGAGTCTTTCTCTGGTACAAACCACATGTTTGGCAGGCTAGCAGTACTAGAAAGTGAATTATTTAGAAACAACTTTCAGATAATGATGGGTAGGATTTAGAAGATTAATTCTCTAGCATCATTTATCATTTCATAAGATACTGATGCAGAATTCTCTATACTGTCTGTAAGGAATGCAGCAGCAATGGACTCCAGGTGACCACAGCATAGTATTTTTTTTTAAATAAGACATCTGAAATTATTTCCATTCTTCTCTCATTTCATCCTGTACCTCAGTGTTTCTCTGAGTCACATCAAAAGAAGTTCTTGCACTTAAGTGTTTGTCTAAGAATCTACTTGAGATAAAACTTAACTAGTAAATGCACAAGTCTTACCAATGTTATTACCTTAGTGGTTTTTTTTTTAACCTGTATTTTATTTACATGATCATACCATAAATAAAAGACAGGTTAAAAAAAAAAAAAAACAAAACACTAAGGGAATAACTTTGGTAAGACTTGTGCATTTACTAGTTAAGTTTTATCTCAAGTAGATTCTTAGACCATAAAAACAGTGGGCTATCATTTCTCAGCTTTAACCAACATTGCAAAAACTTCCAAACTTCTTTTAAGAATTCATTTTGCATTTATTTAAACCATTCTCCATACAAAAAAAAACCCTTATAGTTCCAAAAAGCCAACCCGATCATATATCAAAACTACTTAATGGATTATACTGCTTTATGATTAAAAGTCAATATATTTTACATATGTACAGTTTATGGGATATTGTCAGTCAGAATCCATTCTCAAACAGTTCCTAGCACCTTCCTGAACTGCAAGGAATCTAAACATTACATTTCCTAGGTTAATTAACATCGTGAACTTAATATAGGAATTGCATTCAGTCACTGAGGCATGCTTCTATGAAACAGAGAGGGAATTTTGAAGTAAAATATTTTAACACAGCCTGATGCTGTGGTGTTGACAAGTTTTGAGAGACTTTAGTGTTTGTGATTACCGGTGTGGCATTTCATGTCTAGATACTGTGTTTCACTGAGGTAACAGTACTAGAGTCAGAGGCAGCATAACCTTTTGGACTTTGGAATACTGCTATGAAGACGAGCTGCATTGTCACGTGGCAACATGTCTGGCTCATATTTTTCCAGAAACTCCAAGAAATTTTAACGCTCCTAATTTCCTGTATTAACTCCCTTCATGCTTGAAATATATAGGATGATTTCAGTTCTAAGTGCTAAAACTTGATGATAAAATAACCTGTCAGTTAATTGATTTGCATCTACTTCCCCAGCTATATCATCCACAGATCTATTTATTTTTTGCATTTCAGTCATCCTAGTTTCTTCATTATTATATTTTTATATTAGAGTGTTGTGCCCCCTCCAACTGAAGTGCTGTTTCTTGCTTGGAAATGTACATCTTTCCAATACCTTTTCAAAAATGCCTCTTCTTTACTATCAGAGCTGAAAAATCACTTCTTTAGGAAAGCCTCCCTAAGGCCTTACTTAAATAAATTATTTATCAAATTATCTCTTAAATCCAAATTTGCATAGAGATTTGGATTTGAAACTGTTCATGTGTGATCATTTGAATACTATATAACTCATCAAAAATGGAGTGTGTTTCACAAGCCAAGAGTGAATTTGACTACACCATATTCTAAACCCTATACCACTGCCTGGCCAGGGATAGAAATTCAGTAATTTTTGGTACATGTTATTTGAGGTACGTAGAGAAGTGAGAAGGTTTAATGAAGTGATACTTCTACTGAGGAAGTTAAGGATGAGATCCAAACTTCAAATTGGCATTTTAACTCTGTATAAGAAGAAAACCTATGCCATTATGACAGGAAATAAAATGGGAAGAACAGTGTCAATATTTATAGATGGTGTATAAGAAATTAAGAGATACATATTTTCTCTCTGACAAAAAAATACTGAGGAATCTGTTTATAGTGACTGGAGTTGTAATTGGGAGTTGATTCAAATAGAGAAGAACATATTGGAAATTCTATTTTGCTAATGGGAAAGGATGTTGACTAAGTAAATGAAAGACCTGGAAACAGTTTTAAAGACACATTTCAGAATCAAGACAAAGTATAAAAGCTTCTGCACAACAAAGGAAACTATAAGCAAGCTGAAAAGACAGGACTTCAGAATGGGAGAAAATAATAGCAAATGAAGCAACTGACAAACAACTAATCTCAAAAATATACAAGCAACTCCTACAGCTCAATTCCAGAAAAATAAATTACCCAATCAAAAAATGGGCTAAAGAACTAAATAGACATTTCTCCAAAGAAGACACACAGATGGCTAACAAACACATGAAAAGATGCTCAACATCACTGATTATCAGAGAAATGCAAATCAAAACCACTTTGAGGTACCATTTCAGGCCAGTCAGAATGGCTGCGATCCAAAAGTCTACAAGCAATAAGTGTGGAGAAGGTGTGGAGAAAAGGGAACCCTCTTACACTGTTGGTGGGAATGCAAACTAGTACATCCACTATGGAGAACAGAGTGGAGATTCCTTAAAAAAACTGGAAAGAGAATTGCCTTATGATCCAGCAATCCCACTGCTGGGCATACACACCGAGGAAACCAGAACTGAAAGAGATACGTGTACCCCCAATGTTCATCGCAGCACTGTTTATAATAGCCAGGACATGGAAGCAACCTAGATGTCCATCAGCAGATGAATGGATAAGCAAGCTGTGGTACATATACACAATGGAGTATTACTCAGCCAATAAAAAGAATACATTTGAATCAGTTCTAATAAGGTGGATGAAACTGGAGCCTATTATACAGAGTGAAGTAAGCCAGAAGGAAAAACACCAATACAGTATACTAATGCATATATATGGAATTTAGAAAGATGGTAACAATAACCCTGTATATGAGACAGCAAAAGAGACACTGATGTATAGAACAGTCTTTTGGACTCTGTGGGAGAGGGAGAGGGTGGGATGATTTGGGAGAATGGCATTGAAACATGTATAATATCATATATGAAATGAGTCGCCAGTCCAGGTTCGATGCACGATACAGGATGCTTGGGGCTGATGCACTGGGACGACCCAGAGGGATGGTATGGGGAGGGAGGAGGGAGGAGGGTTCAGGACGGGGAACACATGTATACCTGTGGCAGATTCATTTTGGTATATGGCAAAACCAATACAATATTGTAAAGTTAAAAAAAAAATCATCAGTCTGGACAGTTGAATTAATAAATAATTGATCATTGTAATGAATGGAAACAATTTGCTTGATCCAGAATCTAAGTGTTATAGTATGCTGTGCTAGAATAATATGACAACAGTGGTGGCAGTGTTGAGAGTATTGAGAAAAACATGGGTGCTGGTGTAGAAAGAAAAGAGAAAGGGTAGAACTCCTTTATGTGGTATAAATTAAAGAATTAAAAAAATGATAATACTTATGAGGTCATAAAACATGTACAGTGGAAATAACAGAGGTTTGGAGATATGTCAATATATGATTAGAGTATAAAAAGTTTGAATTAAAGTTCCAGAGTTTCTGAAGCAGTGGGAAAGATAGTCTCTCTAATAAGTGGTGTTTGGAAAACTGGACAACCATATACATGCAAAATAGTGAAACTGGCCCACTGTATTACACCATTCACAAAAACAGCAAAGTGGATTGAAGACTTGCACCTAAGACCTAAAACCATAAAACTCCTAATAGATAACATAAGCATTAAGCTCTTTGACACTGGTCTTGGCTACATATATATATATATATATATATATATATACACATACATACATATACATATACATTTATATATGTGCAAACATACATATTTAATTTGACACCAAAGGTTAAGGAAACAAAAATAAAGTAAGTGGTACTACATTAAACTAAAAAGCTTCTGCACAGGAAAGAAAACCGTCAACAAAATGAGAAGAGTGGTTCAGATGGTAAAGTATCTGTTTACAATGTGGGAGACCTGGGTTCGATCCCTGGGTTGGGAAGATCCTCTGGAGAAGGAAATGGCAACCCACTCCAGTACTCTTGCCTGGAAAATCCCATGGACGGAGGAGCCTGATAGGCTATAGTCTATAGGGTCGCAAAGAGTTGGACGTAACTGAGCGACTTCACTTCACTTCACTAACCTACCTAAAAGAAGAAAATATTGGCAAATTATATATCAGATGTATCTGATAAGGGATTAATATCCAAAATATATAAAGAATTTATACAACTCAATAGTTAAGAAAAACAAACAATCTGATTTAAAAATGGGAGAGGCTCTGAATAGGCATTTTTTTCAAAGAAGGTATACATATGCCCAACAGGTACATGGTAAGGTGCTTAACATCACTAATCATTAGGCAAATGCAAATTAAAACCACAATGAGGGAATATCCTGATTGTCCAGTGGTTAGGACTCCATGCTTACTCTGCAAGGGCTTGGGTTCCATCAGGAAACTAAGATCCCACAAGTTGTGTGGCTCAACAAACAGAAAACAAACAACAGGTTTTAAAGAAACCCACGATGAGATATCACCTCACACCAGTTAGAATGGCTATTATCAAAAAGACTATTAGCAGGAATGTAAGCTGGTCTATGGAGAAGGCAATGGCACCCCACTCCAGTACTCTTGCCTGGAAAATCCATGGACTGAGGAGCCTGGTAGGCTTCAGTCCATGGGGTCGCTAAGAGTCAGACACGACTGAGCGACTTCACTTTCACTTTTCACTTTCATGCATTGGAGAAGGCAATGGCAACCCACTCTAGTGTTCTTGCCTGGAGAATCCCATGGGCAGGGAAGTCTGGTTGGCTGCTGTCTATGGGGTCACAGAGTCGGACACGACTGAAGTGACTTAGCAGCAGCAGCAAGCTGCTCCAGCTACTATATAAAATAGTATGGAAGGTCCTCAAAAAAATAAGACTAGGACTACTGTATAAAGTGAAGCTCAGTCATGTCCAGCTCTTTGCAAGCCCATGGACAGTAGCCTGCTGGGCTCCTACATCCATGGGATTTTACAAGCAAGAATACTGGCATGGGTTGCCATTTCTTTCTTCAGAGGACCACTATATAAGCCAGCTGTTTTATGCCTGGTTTTATTTATTTAAAAAAAAGAAAAAAAACACTAACATACAATTATGATAAATAATGGCAAAAAATGAGCCAGAGATATCTTTTAGGTTTTTAAATTGGCTAACTGGGTAATTGGGATAATGATGAAAGATAATTAATTCATTGTCTGGACCTACGATATTTGAATTTGAACATTCAAGAATTACATATTGGTTTAGTGTTTGAAGGCCTAGTTTCAGAGTTTTTAACATAGGATACACTAATTCTCCAGGGATACAAATAGAGAGATAAACCAGATAGAAGTATAGCAAAAACTAAGGGGAATATTTTGATGGGAGCCAAGAAAACAGACTTCCAAGAATTAATAAGAAGCCAGCTGGGTTATGTGTTATTAAAATCAAAGAGAAAAGATAGTGAAATGTTAGAGGTTTATATAATACATACTTAATGATATTCTTGGAATGTCAGTTTCATCAGAGTGGTAATGGAGAAAACAATGGCAACCCACTCCAGTATTCTTGTCTGGAAAATCCCATGGACAGAGGAGCCTTGTAGGCTGCAGTCAGTCCATGGTGCCGCTAGGAGTCGGACACGACTTTACTTTCACTTTCACTTTTCACTTTCATGCATTGGGGAATAAAATGGCAACCCACTCCAGTATTCTTGCCTGGGGAATCCCAGGGAAGGGAGTCTGGTGGGCTGCCGTCTATGGGGTCATACAGAGTCAGACACGACTGAAGTGACATAGTAGCAGCAGCAGCAGAGTGGTAAAGGGGAATTGTGGCTGGAAAGGTTAGGAATGAATTTTCAGTCATGAATTTAAAATGTTTCTTAAAAGTATTCGCCAGAATACGGAAGGATAAGTAGAATTTTATCTTGAAAAAGGGAATAAAGATCAGGAAAGGGTTTTTAAAATATAATTGTATAAAGCAGCATTATGATGATATATTAAATTAATACTCTATTTTGGCCCTAGTTTAGCACAGTGAAATTTACTTCTTTTATTAAATAGACTGCTGCTGTTGCCGCTAAACCGCTTCAGTTGTGTCTGATTCTGTGTGACCCTAGAGACAGCCCACCAGGCTCCCCCGTCCCTGGGATTATGCAGGCAAGAACAGTGGAGTGGTTTGCCATTTGCTTCTCCAATGCATGAAAGTGAAAAGTGAAAGTGAAGTCCCTCAGTCGTGTCTGACTCCTAGCAACCCCACGAGCTGCAGCCTACCAGGCTCCTCCATCCACCAGATTTTCCAGGCAAGAGTACTGGAGTGGGGTGCTATTGCCTTCTCCGATTAAATAGACTAATTTAATGCTAATTGAATTATGCGTTAATGCAATAAATGAATTTAGTAACTCATATATTTATTGGTTCCTTATTTAGAATAATTTAATGATAGTGATAAAATATTTAAATACTTATGGTTAGCCACACCCAATATACATAAATGGCTTATAATACCATATTTATGATATAGTCCTGAATTTTATGCTAATGCTTATAAACAAGCACATTGTAAAATAAGTTTATTCACTGAAAACAATGAAGTTTGAAACTTCACTTTAGCAAGTGCCAAGAGCATAAGTTTTCCTTTGTTATCATCCTCAGTATTAACTCTTAGTCTATGTTATTGAAAACTTTATTTATATAAAAAAAGTGAAAGATTAATGGAAGGTATTATATTCACCCTCTATAAAGAATTTGAATAGATAAATATTCAACTGCTATTTATATTCTTTAAAAAGAATTCTGAAAACCTAATTATCAAACTAGCAAACAAGAAAATGAATAATGAAATTGTACTATCAGAAATTTAGTTGAAGTGCTCTGAAGGGTAATTGAGATGTTTGTATAGAAAGATTCTTAGTATAACCCAGTTCAGTTCAGTCACTCAGTCGTGTCCAACTCTTTGAGACCCTATGAACTGCAGCACGTCAGGCCTCACTGTCCATCACCAACTCCCGGAGTTTACTCAAACTCATGTCCATCGACTCGGTGATGCCATGCAGCCATCTCATCCTCTGTCGTCCCCTTCTCCTCCTGCCCCCAATCCCTCCCAGCATCAGAGTCTTTTCCAATGAGTCAACTCTTCGCAGGAGGTTGACAAAGTATCGGAGTTTCAGCCTCAACATCAGTCCTTCCAATGAATATCCAGGACTGGTCTCCTTTAGGATGGACTGGTTAGATCTCCTTGCAGTCCAAGGGACTCTCAAGAGTCTTCTCCAACACCACAGTTCAAAAGCATCAATTCTTCGGCTCTCACCTTTCTTCACAGACCAACTCTCACATCCATACATGACCACTGGAAAAAACATAGCCTTTACTAGATGGACCTTTGTTGGCAAAGTAATGTCTCTGCTTTTGAATATGCTATCTAGGTTGGTCATAACTTTCCTTCCAAGGAGTAAACGTCTTTTAATTTCATGGCTGCAATTACCAACTGCAGTGATTTTGGAGCCCCCCCAAAAATAAAGTCTGACACTGTTTCCACTGTTTCCCCATCTATTTCCCATGAAGTGATGGGACCAGATGCCATGATCTTCGTTTTCTGAATGTTGAGCTTTAAGCCAACTTTTTCACTCTCCTCTTTAAACTTTCATCAAGAGGCTTTTTAGTTCCTCTTCACTTTCTGCCATAAGGGTGGTGTTATCTGCATATGTGAGGTTATTGATATTTCTCCCAGCAATCTTGATTCCAGCTTGTGCTTCTTCCATCCCAGTGTTTCTCATGATGCACTCTGCATATAAGTTAAATAAGCAGGGTGCCAACATACAGCTTCGATATACTCCTTTTTCTATTTGGAACCAGTCTGATGTTCCATGTCCAGTTCTAACTGTTGCCTCCTGGTCTGCATATAGGTTGCTCAAGAGGCAGGACAGATGGTCTGGATGCGCATCTCTTTCAGAATTTTCCACAGTTTATTGTGATCCACACAGTCAAAGGCTTTGGCATAGTCAATAAAGCAGAAATAGATGTTTTTCTGGAACTCTCTTGCTTTTTCCTTGATCCAGTAGATGTTGGCAATTTGATCTCTGGTTCCTCTGCCTTTTCTAAATCCAGCTTGAACATCTGGTAGTTCACGATTCACGTACTGCTGAAGCCTGGCTTGGAGAATTTTGAGCATTACTTTACTAGAGTGTGTGATGAGTGCAATTGTGCAGTAGTTTGAACATTCTTTGGCATTACCTTTCTTTGGGATTGGAAGGAAAACTGACCTTTTCCAGTCCTGTGGCCACTGCTGAATTTTCCAAAATTACTGGCATATTGAATGCAGCTCTTTCACAGCATCATCTTCCAGGATTTGGAATAGCTCAACTGGAACTCCATCACCTCCACTAGCTTTGTTTGTAGTGATGCTTCTTAAGGCCCACTTGACTTCACATTCCACAATGTCTGGCTCTAGGTGAGTGATCAGGCCATCATTATTATCTGGGTCATGAAGCTCTTTTTTGTACAGTTCTTCTGTGTATTCTTGCCACCTCTTCTTAATATCTTCTGCTTCTGTTAGGTCCATACCATTTATGTCCTTTATCAAGGCCATTTTTGCATGAAATATACCCTTGGTATCTCTAATTTTCTTGAGAAATCTCTAGTCCTTCCCATTCTGTTGTTTTCCTCTGTTCTTTGCATCGATTGCTGAGGAAGGCTTTCTTATCTCTCCTTGCTATTCTTTGGAACTCCTCATTCAGATGTGTATATCTTTCCTTTCTTCCTTTGCTTTTCACTTCTCTTCTATTCACAGTTATTTGTAAAGCCTCCTCAGACTTCCATTTTGCTTTTTTGCATTTCTTTTCCATGGGGATGGTCTTGATCCCTGTCTCCTGTATAACTCAGAGCTCCCCACAAATTGTGGAAAACTGGTGTGCAGGTTATGAGTTATCAGTGTGCCAAATTTTTGATGGCCTTATCATTCAGGAACTGAATGTTCCTTAAACTCTGTAAGTGTGGCACAATGCAGAAAGTTGGTGCTTTAACAAATAAAGGCTATGTTAGATACTACCAATTAATGATTTTTTGAATGATTATTAAAAAATGAAATATCAGCTTTTTAAAGTGCAATTTAATTTGATTTCTCCTATCTTCAGAAGCATATTACCTCAATAGTAGAATGTTAAAGCTAACTAAATTTCATTGAAATGTGTTAATGGAAAAACACATTTTTTAGATATTTCCATGAAATTTTGCATTTTGTTTAGATCAATATATTTTACACAAGATAACCTAGTTAATATAAAAATGATTTTATTAGGACCCTGAAAGTTCACAGCATCTCAGATAGATAGTGGTATGAAAATTTTTGATGAGCAGCATTATATTATATGTGACATTTATTTAATGTAAACAGCTGTATTATTAACACATCCTAATTTGATAATTTTCCTGAACATAATAATTCAAATAATTGTGATAATTTCAAGTGTTTGATCTTTATCATTCAATAATATAAAGGAACTTAAAGTGCTAATATGTTAACAATGATAAAATAGTATAAAGGATAAAGAAACAGCTGGATGTCTAAAGGAATAGCAGTGAACTACACGAGGAACAATTGTAAGCGACACCAGAGAGACATTTGATAGACAAATGTCTCAGCTTATTGCACTTATTACATATAATACAAAATTGTTGCAGTCATTCTTTCTAGGCTACTCATGCTATAAAAGTCTCATAATTTAAATTACATAAACCAGAAAGTAGTTGATGAATAAATTCAGAAATCAGTGATAAATCCTAGATATCTGGCCTGATTATCTGAATAAATAATATTTCTCTAGGGAGGAAAAATAGATTTCCTGTTCTGGAAACATTGTTTTGTTTTGGAATTAAATTTGACCTGCATTTGAGATATCTCAGTGGGTCTCAGTTCTGTAGAAAGAGGAGTATAGTTTGAATAGTGAGATAATTGTAAACAGGACTGAATGTGGCATGTTTCTAATATAGAGTATATCATGAAATTGGGTTACAAAAGTGCAGTACCTGTAGTTGAGTATTCTGTGTTGGGGCAAGAAGAAAGATGCAGATAGTCTGCACTTCTGCTATCAAAAGTTAAGAAGACCACATGGAAATTAATTTTAACCCAAATATTTCATTAATGTATGTTGATCTTCAGTGATCTTCAGCAAAGTTTT
Organism: Bos mutus; assembly: GCF_027580195.1. Taxonomy (NCBI): domain Eukaryota; kingdom Metazoa; phylum Chordata; class Mammalia; order Artiodactyla; family Bovidae; genus Bos; species Bos mutus. Next base: position 79,347,078 of record NC_091622.1, on the reverse strand, counting down.
TGGGTACTACCTACAAAGTATCTGGACTCGAAACATTTATTACTACTCCCGTTGCTATTACTGTGGACAAAGACACCATAATCTGTTAACTGGATTACCTACTAATTGGCTTCCCTCCTTTCAGCACTGTACTTCTCTACTTAAAATCCAGATTATATCTTTTTATTCTGATCAAAATTCCCCTATGCTCCCCATCCCACTCTATGCAAAACCAAAGTAATGGTAATGATCTATTATCTCTTTTCTCATCTCCAGTTGCTTCTGCTATACTCACTGCTTTAAACAAATTGATTCTTGGATATTCTGCAAACTCACTAGCCACACTTTTGCCTCACAGTATGCACATTTGATATTCTCTGCCTAATGCTCTCTACTCACCAAATTGGCAAGGTTCATTCTCTTATGCCAGTCTAGTATTCACTCAGTTATCACCTTCTCAGTTATATCTCTGTTCAGTCTATTTAAATTGGAACACATGCTTTAACAATTTTTTTTTTATTTTCTATCTTCTTTAGAACACTTAATGTAATATACTATTATGTAATTTAGTAAGTCTGTTTACTATCTCTTTATCTATACTAGACTCTAAATTCAAAAAGGGCAGTGTGTGTTTATTCATTAAATTTTAATGTTACCTTTACATTGCTAGATCTAGGGTGTTAGGATAAAGTTAGTTTTCAACATGTATTTATTATACAAATAAGTGGAAATTTTTATTGTGCTATATTAAATCTATATAAGTTAAGATATTTTCCAATAAGGCACATGGCATTTATACGTATTTTTTGAGCATAAAAACAAACAAATGAAAAAATCTGTCCATACACTAATTATTTAACAGGGAAAACATTTTGTTAAAAAGTGGATTTTTATCTTCTGTCTTTCACATGACTGTAGATAGATAATGATTACTTGAACTACCTTGGTTTTCAGTTTGAACTATGCGTCAGCAAAAAGGTTTTTATAAATTGAATTGTATGAAAATATTTTACTAAAATACACATATACAAACATTAATATGTTCAGGTTCATTAGAACTCAAGCTAATATAACAATAAATGATTCCCACTTTGTCGGTTGTGATTGGAGTATTTTAAAACACATTAAAATTACCCAAAGTGAAGCTGAAGCTAATTCCATTTTGACAGATGAACTTTTTTCAGTTAATAGTTTGAATAAATGTGGTCTTAGAAAAGCTCCAAAATACCATGAATGAATTCACAGGCTTATGGCCTAGATTCACTTGGCATTTCTCTTGGAAGACAAACCTTATTTTCATAATCAAGGCCTCCCACAGAAGACTCTTCTCACATTGGATACACGCCTGGTACATCTAGATGCAAGCCAACTAATCTCTGGGATGACAGATGGGTCTATTCAATCACTATGACTAACTGCCAAGTAAAGCTTAAAAAGTCTCAAACTAAAATAAAGTACCCCCCTAAATCAGTGCTTGATCAGATTGGACATATAAATATAGAAAGTTTTAATTTTTATCTTTTCATCTTTCTCCATTATAGAAAATTAGAAAGAGGAAATTGTCTAGGTTTGGACAGAATTAGGTAGAATCCTGGAACAGAAAAGAATGATGAAAACCCAAACAATAAAAATAAATCTAAACCATCAATCCCAACGTTAATTTAGTAGTGAAGTGAAACTTGCTCAGTCGTGTCCAACTCTTTGTGACCCCCATGGACTATACATTCCATGGAATTGTTCAGGCCAGAACACTGGAGTGGGTATCCGTTCCCTTCTTCAGGGGATGTTCCCTTCTCCAGGGGATCTTCCCAACCCAGGGATCAAACCCAGGTCTCCCACATTGCTGGGAGATTCTTTACCAGCTGAGTCACCAGGGAAGACCAAGAATACTGGAGTGGGTAGCTGATCCCTTCTTCAGGGGATCTTTCCAATCCAGGATTTGAACCAGGGTCTCCTGCACTGCAGGTGGATTCTTTACCAGCCAAGCTACCAGGGAAACTGTAAAATTTAGTAACTGTCAGCTTAATCAAAATAATTTTTTTTTAATTTAAACTGTTCAGTTCAGTTCAGTCACTCAGTCGTGTCTGACTTTGCAACCCCATGAACCGCAGCACGCCAGGCCTCCCTGTTCATCACCAACTCCTGCAGTCGATCCAAACCCATGTCTATTTAGTCGGTGATGCCATCCAACCATCTCATCCTCTGTCGTCTCCTTCTTCTCCTGCCTTCAATCTTTCCCAACATCAGGGTCTTTTCAAATGAGTCAGCTGTTTGCATCCAGTGGCCAAAATATTGGAGTTTCAGCTTCAACATCAGTCCTTCCAATGAACACCCAGGTCTGATCTCCTTTAGGATGGACTGGTTGGATCTCCTTGCAGTCCAAGGGACTCTCAAATGTTTAAACTGTAATAGAAATATAATAGCCAATGGGAACATCACAGTGGTCCTAACAAAATGTCTGACTTAAAGTAACGTTGCTGTTACTGTTTTCCCCTTAGTGACTCTTTTTTACCACCTTATAAAAGATTCAGATAATATATCTTGCAAAATACTATACTCTCTCAAATTTGTTCATGCAATCTTAAGTCAAGAGGTCTGTGATGCTTATTAAATTGACCTTGAGAACTTCAGTTATGTATTAGTCATTATCCACTAGAGTTTGAAATTCCAAAATAATAGTTCTGGATTACATGTTTTTTTGGTAATCAGAGCTTAAAGTCTGTGCTTTTAACAACAGATTATGAAGAGTAGATGAAAAAAGAATCTGATTTTCCCAAGACTATAGATAAACCAATTGGGAAAGGAGGTATCAGTTTTAAAAAATATTGAGGGAGACCAAAATAGGAAAAAAAAAAAAATGGAGGGATGAAGTCAAGAATCAGAGATGTACCCTACCAAGATCCCAGGCTCTTATATTTCTGGAACCAAAGTGTGCACAAAAAGTCATCCAGAGTTAAATAGAAGAAGCAGCCTATATTTCTAAGGTAAAAACCTACAATATATTGTTATTTCCATTAATGTCAGTTAAGCACACATTAAAATAGATATTACATGGTCCATAAATATTAATTGTGTCTCTACCCTAAAGTGGAGAAGGCAGTGGCATCCCACTCCAGTACTCCTGCCTGGAAAATCCCATGGATGGAGGAGCCAGGAAGGCTGCAGTCCATGGGGTCGCAGAGGGTCAGACACGAATGAGTGACTTCACTTTCACTTTTCACTTTCATGCATTGGAGAAGGCAATGGCAACCCACTCCAGTGTTCTTGCCTGGAGAATCCCAGGGGCGGGGGAGCCTGGTGGGCTGCTGTCTATGGGGTCACACAGAGTTGGACACGACTGAAGTGACTTAGCAGCAGCAGCAGTACCCTAAAGTATTGCTCAGTTCTCATCTATATCAGTGTTCAATGAAGGAAACAGAGGCAACTCTGAGTATATCATAGGGAGAAAGCACTTAATTCATTGTTGTTTCTTACACAGATAATAGAAGGACTGAAGGAGTGGAGTTAGGAGAAAGTCACACTAATGCAACTGCAAACCAGACAGGGAAACTCGGACTGTTGCTTCTGTTATTGTTGCCTTGAAAACTGGCTCTTGCAACCTAACTGCTGGTGACTAAACACCGTAACACAGAACCTAGCACCAGTAGATACTCAGATCTTTCCTTTTTTTGTTGTTGTTTTTTGTTTTGGCCAGCAGTTACTGGGGGAAAAATAAAAAGGTTTGTGTTCCACTACCATCTACTCAATATTAACTGATTGTATCTCATTAGTGGAATCCTATATATACATCAAGAATATTAACTGCAAAAGTACTCTGTAAATGTAGATTTAAATTCCGCCCCCCCCCCCCATCAGATGGAACTAATTCTCAGTCAAAATATAAATTACCCTTTAATTTTATCAAATCACTTGGTCCATGAACCAGACTTCCTCAGACTCCATGAACCAGACTTCCTCAGTGGGCAAAGCTTTCCAAGGTTATCTAGGCTTAAGGATGCTGGATTCCACAGTTTACCCTTGGGATCATCACCCTTGCTAGTATAGCAGTGTTACATAATTTCATATTTTGTGCTGGATATTTTGGGTATTGTAAGTTTGTGCATGCATGCATGCATATATGTGTGGATGTGCAATCTACTTTTATCAATGTCACAAAACCAGAAAAACATGGTCTAGGATTTGCATGTCACCCTCTTGAGAGCTTAACCTTTTGCCTTTCCTTAGATTTCCTTTCCTTTCTACCCTCATTCCCTAAGAAAGGATTCTATAATGCCTGGCATATTTGCCTCTTTAGTGTAATCCTAAAATTACAGTATCTCATATGTTACCTATGGTCATATGAGTATCAAACCTTAGAAAATCATGAAAATATAACAATATTTGGGGGAAATGGTCATTTAATCAAGTGTGACCATATTATCTCTGTTATTTCATAAAAGATATGACTCTTGGGAATGTCATTTGATAAATGGAATGGTGTATGACTGAGGATAGTGATTTACTAAATAAATATCTGTTAAATAAATGAGTGAATATACTATTTTTTTAATTTTATGTAGCTTTTAGTATTTTTAATTAGGTGATTTACTTTTTCAGTACTTAACTTTTTGAAAATTTACGTAAGTGAAGGTAATATTTGTAAGATCTGCTGAAGGGAACAAACGAAAGAGATATGTACCTTCTTCTTCATCTTCACTATAGAATCCACTAGACCATTTTGCTATACATTAAAGACCAGGCTACTACAGATATTTGGATATGCAACCTTAGTTATTGTTGTTGTTTACCTACTCAGTTGTATCCGACTATTTGTGACTCCATGGACTGTAGCCCACCAGATTTTTCTGTTCATGGGATTTTCCAGGCAAGAATACTGGAGTGGGTTACCAGTTCTTTCTCCAAAGCAACCTTAGTAAAGACCACTATTTCCTACTGACATCTCAGTCATAAGAACTTTAGTCTACCTCTTGATCAACTCTATATTCAATATCTCAGGAGACTGGACTATCATTAATCAGATCAGATCAGATCAGTTGCTCAGTCGTGTCTGACTCTTTGTGACCCCATGAACCGCAGCACACCAGGCCCACCTGGCCATCACCAACTCCTGGAGTTCACTCAGACTCACGTCCATCGAGTCAGTGATGCCATCCAGCCATCTCATCCTCTGTCGTCCCCTTCTCCTCCTGCCCCCAATCCCTCCCAGCATCAGTCTTTTCCAATGAGCCAACTCTTTGCAGGAGGTGGCCAAAGTACTGGAGTTTCAGGTTTAGCATCATTCCTTCCAAAGAAATCCCAGGGCTGATCTCCTTCAAAATGGACTTGTTGGATCTCCTTGCAGTCCAAGGGACTCTCAAGAGTTTTCTCCAACACCACAGTTCAAAAGCATCAATTCTTCGGCACTCAGCCTTCTTCACAGTCCAACTCTCACATCCATACATGACCACAGGAAAAACCATAGCTGCCGGGAGCCGGCATATTGTATATTGAGTTCATATTGCATATTGAGTGCAGCACTTTCCACAGCATCATCTTTCAGGATCTGGAATAGCTCAACTGGGATTCTGTCACTGCCAGGAGCCAGCGTGAGGAGCTCCACCCATGACAAAGGTCATGAGGAAGGAGGCTTGGCATACGCAAAAGTGGGATCGAGCCTCAGGAGTCCCCCTGGAAATTCTCGAGCATCTACCCCCAAAACCAGAGTCTGCCTACTGTCTGCTTTGTGCTTTCACCTACACCTCTGACTTTACAGGGGGCTGTCCCCCACTACCTCTCTCTGAAAAAAAGAGTTAGCTTACAACTCCAGTTAATAATTCCTGGGTGTGACAGTGTTTAACCTACAAACTCCTTTGGAAATCCTCTAGCCTGCCTGAATAGGTTTTTCTGGCCACATGTGATTGTTCAGAGCCTTCCAACTGTGAGAGGCAGGAGATGTTCTAAACTGTCTAAACACAGATTCCTTTGAGTAGTTAAAAGATTGATTAGAAATTGTATTGGTGAAAGGTTTTTTCACTTATTGGGCCAATGTTTGCTGCTAAGTCTCCATACTCCTTACCTACTGTGTCCTTGGCAGTGTATTGATTGATACAATGGGTGTATAGAAATGTAAGTAGTGGCCTCAGTGTTCGTAACCTTGGACCCTTGAGTTAATCCTTTTCTTGATTGAGTCCACTTCACCTTGCCCTATAGGAATGCAGCTTTGTCCAGTGTTTTTTTGAAGGCTGGTGCCTGACTTTGGAATAATCACCTTTAGAGAAAAATAAGTTTCTTAAAATGTTAACAGGCCTCCTGGCCAGAAGATGATGTAAATCACCTGAACTTTTGCATAGGATAAGTTTGAAAGCCTGGCTTCGATTAGGACCAGGAACTGCAGTCCTTGCATGACTCCACCCTTTCCCCCATTATCCTCTATGCATAACTTAAGGTATAAAAACTACTTTGGAAAATAAAGTGCGGGCCTTGTTCACCAAAACTTGGTCTCCCCATGTCGCTCTCTCTCCCAAATTCTGGCTGAGTCTCCATCTGGAGCGTGGAACCCACCATGCTTGCTAATTATGCCTGGGCTTCTAAGATCTGACCGGGGAGGCCTCAGTGTCTCCTCTCCTTTGGGAGAACGGAAGGACGCCTGCGGCCTATGTAAGTGGTGCAAACTTCTTGTCTTTAAGTTTTATTGGTCTCCTGCCTAAACCAAGCTACTCAGCCTCTTTTCTCCACTGAATATTCCTACTGAGTTATCCTCATTCTATTACTCTTTATATCTTTGATAAATATTTAAATAAATAGGTCGCCTATGCCGTCTGTCCTTTGAATACCCTGTATCAGCCGGGGCTGGACCCCGGCACATAGCCTTGCCTAGACGAACCTTTGTTAATACTACTTTTATTTTTATATTTTAGTTTTTAGAAAAATATTTTTATTGTGCCTAACAGAGGAGCTTTTATCTGAGGATCTCATATTGCCTATAATTCTGACACATTGTGTATTAGCATCGTTTCTCCCATGCACAACATGTTAAAGTCCATTTTAGTTCTCTTGTCTCCATCTTTTACTTTCTAAATTCTTCAAGTCTGATGGTGGTTCCACACCTCTCTCAGCCTCAAACATCAGAAAGAATATTAGCCCTTTCTCATTTTATGAAAAATCTGAGGCAAAGAGTCAAATTCAAATTGAATTTATCAAACAACCTGAAGCCTAAAATATTGTATAATCAGAGGCACTTGTAACTAACCTGTAAAATTTTGAAACATTAAAATAATGAATTGCTTAACATCTGACTTTAATCTTTAGAAAGAGTTTTATTAGTACCTCTGAAGTTGCATGATATAAACACATTTCAAGATTTGAAGAAGACTTCCCTGTGTAAGTCATAGAAGCTATCCATGGATACATTTCTTCAAGCTCAAGCTTAATAATTTGAAACTTTACACAAAATAATGTTATTATTTAATGAAGATCACAAGAGATAGCTATAATGCTTAAGAAACAGCTACATGTGCTGGTACAATATTTATAGAGTTAGACAAAAACAATTTATTTTGGTAAATTTATTTATATGTCTAATAGGTAACATTGGAATAATTAAATACTATTTAGTGTAATTAAAATAAATAGTAAAACTCATACTGAAATTGTCTGACAAACGTACATTCAAATGAAAGAATTTTTAAAAATCCACTTTAAACAACTCTTATGTCCAGTAATCTTTAACATTTCTAATCCTGAAAACTTCTGCATATACTTAAATGAGGTTAAAAACAAGAGATATGTAATTAAATAAAAATGGCAGAAAGCAAAGAAGAACAAAAGAGCCTCTTAATGATGATGAAAGAGAAGAATGAAAAAGCTGGCATAAAACTCAACATTCAGAAAATGAAGATCATGACATCTTCTCCCATCACCTCATGGCAAATAGTTGGGGAAATAATGGAAACAGTGACAGATTTTATTTTCTTGGGCTCCATAATCACTGCAGATCGTGACTGCAGCCATGAAATTAAAAGACAGATGATCCTTATCAGAAAAACTGTGACAAACCTAGATAGCATATTAAAAACCAGAGACATTAATTTGTTAACAAAGGTCCATCTAATCAGAGCTATGGTTTTTCCAGTAGTTATGTATGGGATGTAAGAGTTGGACCCATAAAGAAGGCTGAGCACCAAAGAATCAATGCTTTTGAACTGTAGTGTTGGAGAAGACTCTTGAAAGTCCCCTGGACTACAATAAGATCCAACCAGTCCATCCTAAAGGAAATCCACCCTGAATATTCACTGAAAGGACTGAGGCTGAAGCTGAAACTCCAATATTTTGGCCACATGATGCAAAGAGCCAACTCATTAGAAAAGATCCTGATGCTGGGAAAGAGTGAAGGCAGGAAGAGAAGTGGATGACAGAGGACAAGAAGGCTGGATAGCATCACTGACTAGATGGACATGAGTTTGAGCAAGCTCTAAGAGATGATGAAGGACAGAGAAGTCTGGCATGCTGCAATCCATGGGGTTGCAAAGAGTCAGGCACATCTGAACAACAAAGCAATTAAATAAAAATATTAATAAAAATAGCTCATTTCCTTATTAAAATAAGTCTTGACTCGGTGGCAGCCACAGCGCAGATTCAACTTCACTTGCTCGCAGTTTGCTCCGTGCCCTCTGCAACCATGTCTGACAAACCCGATATGGCTGAGATTGAGAAGTTCGATAAGTCGAAATTGAAGAAAATGGAAATGCAAGAGAAAAATCCACTGCCTTTGAAAGAAACTATTGAACAGGAGAAGCAAGCAGGCGAGTCTTAATGAAGCGTGCGCCGCCAGTATGCACTGTACATTCCACAAGCTTTGCCTTCTTATTTTATTTCTTTTAGCTGTTTAACTTTGTAAGATGCAAAGAGGTTGGATCGAGTTTAAATGACTGTTCTACCCCTTTTCACATCAAAGAATGGAGAACTACTGACAACGTAGGCCACACCTGCCTCTCCCATCTGCCTGTGGCCACATGATGCAAAGAGCCAACTCATTAGAAAAGATCCTGATGCTGGGAAAGAGTGAAGGCAGGAAGAGAAGTGGATGACAGAGGACAAGAAGGCTGGGTAGCATCACCAACTAGATGGACATGAGTTTGAGCAAGCTCTAAGAGATGATGGCAGGGAAGGAAAAGAACTTGCATGTTGGTGAAGGAGGAAGCTGGGTGGGACGACAGTGAAATCTAGAGTAAAAAGCTGGTCCAAGGTGTTCTGCGGGCTGTAAAATGCAGTTTAATCAGAGTGCCATTTTTTTTGTTGTTGTTGTTCAAATGATTTTAATTATTGGAATGCACAATTATTGCTCTACTACAAAGCCACAGTCATCAAGACAGTATGGTACTGGCACAAAGACAGAAATACAGATCAATGGAACAAAATAGAAAGCCAAGAGATAAATCCATGCACATATGGACACCTTAACTTTGACAAAGGAGGCAAGAATATACAATAGATTAAAAACAATCTCTTTAACAAGTGGTGCTGGGAAAACTGGTCAACCACTTGTAAAAGAATGAAACTAGAGCACTTTCTAACACCATACACAAAAATAAACTCAAAATGGATTAAAGATCTAAATGTAAGACCAGAAACTATAAAACTCCTAGAGGAGAACATAGGCAAAACACTCTCCGACATACATCACAGCAGGATCCTCTATGACCCACCTCCCAGAATATTGGAAATAAAAGCAAAAATAAACAAATAGTACCTAATTAAACTTGAAACCTTCTGCACAACAAAGGAAACTATAAGCAAGGTGAAAAGACAGCCTTCAGAAGGGGAGAAAATAATAGCAAATGAAGCAACTGACGAACAACTAATCTCAAAAATATACAAGCAACTCCTGCACCTCAACTCCAGAAAAATAAATGACCCAATCAAAAAATGGGCTAAAGAACTAAACAGACATTTCTCCAAAGAAGACATACAGATGGCTAACAAACACATGAAAAGATGCTCAACATCACTCATTATCAGAGAAATGCAAATCAAAACCACTATGAGGTACCATTTCACTCCAGTCAGAATGGCTGTGATCCAAAAGTCTACAAGCAATAAATGCTGGAGAGGGTGTGGAGAAAAGGGAACCCTCTTACACTGTTGGTGGGAATGCAAACTAGTACGGCCACTATGGAGAACAGGGTGGAGATTCCTTAAAAAACTGGAAATAGAACTGCCTTATGATCCAGCAATCCCACTGCTGGGCATACACGCTGAGGAAACCAGAATTGAAAGAGACACATGTACCCAAATGTTCATTGCAGCACTGTTTATAATAGCCAGGACATGGAAGCAACCTAGATGTCCATCAGCAGATGAATGGATAAGAAAGCTGTGGTACATATACACAATGGAGTATTACTCAGCCAATAAAAAGAATACATTTGAATCAGTTCTAATGAGGTGGGTGAAACTGGAGCCTATTATACAGAGTGAAGTAAGCCAGAAAGAAAAACACCAATACAGTATACTAACACATATATATGGAATTTAGAAAGATGGTAACAATAACCCTGTATACGAGACAGCAAAAGAGACACTGATGTATAGAACAGTCTTTTGGACTCTGTGGGAGAGGGAGAGGGTGGGATAATTTGGGAGAATGGCATTGAAATACGTATAATATCATATATGAAATGAGTCGCCAGTCCACATTCGATGTACGATACTGGATGCTTGGGGCTGTGGCACTAGGATGACCCAGAGGGATGGTATGGGGAGGGAGGATGGAGGAGGGTTCAGGATGGGAAACACATGTATACCAGTGGCGGATTCATGTTGGTATTTGGCAAAACCAATACAATATTGTAAAGTTTAAAAATAAAATAAAATAAAAAAAAAAAGAGTCTTCTCAAAAAAAAAAAAAAAGAATAAAATACGTCTTAATGTTTTCTATCATTTCTATTGTAATATTGCCTGTAAATATTTTAATAATCACATAAAATTGCATATAAATTGTATACAATTGATAACAAGTGAATGCTTTTGGGAACGATTTACTTAGTTTATGGATCCTAACCATTTGAGAGCCTAATATAAAAGGAATATTAAGAAGCAAAGTAAAGGTATGATTTATTGTGTATGCCTAGTAGTTGTTTACAATATAATATAAAATATATTTTTCACATTTGCAGTAAATATTACATAGTTACTATTATTCTGAAATAAATCTATAAAATGTTGAAATACTTTAATGGGATGATAAAAGAATGATAAAGATGTAAAAATTAATCACATTTATAATTAGCAAACTTTGAGTTCATCTATAAAATAACATTGAACCACATGACTCTATCTTGAAAGAGACAATTTCATTAGGTGATTGTAAGATAAATCCTGTACAAAGTATTGCTGAAGTATGAGAAAGAATTGAGTACACATTATATCTAAAGCCCACAGGAAAATCCCAGCAGTTTTGAATAAAAATAATAAACAACAGACATGATTAAAAACAGACATTTTTGAAATATTTGACATCAATAATATATAATATAATTATCAAGAGATTGATCAAAGCTAATGCATTACAAATTCATTTAAATTTTGAGAGAATTAGGCAAGATTCAGATTAAGATATGGGGAAATTACATACATTTGTCTTTTAACTTTTCAATGTAGCCACTAAAAATATAAATGGAAAGTGTAATTTCTAAACCAATAGAAATGAAATGCTAAAGTAAGTAGAATACACTTTATTGATTCATAAAATGAATTTAAAAAGAGAGAAAAATGAGTTCAAACATAAATATGAGTATATTGCATGTCATTAAGGAAAATACATATAGAGTAACATATCAATTAAATGATAAAAATTAATGATAAGTTGTTTTAAAATTCCACAAATCTGTGTATTGTTTAAAAAAGACATCTAAACATGAATAATATCATATATGAAACGAGTCACCAGTCCAGGTTCAATGAATGATACTGGATGTTTGTGGCTGGTGCACTGGGACGACTCAGAGGGATGGTACGGGGAGGGAGGAGGGAGGACGGTTCAGGATGGGGAACATGTGTATACCTGTGGCGGATTCATGTTGATATATAGCAAAACCAATACAATATTGTACAGTTACAAAATAAAATAAAATAAAATAAAAATTACTGTAAAAAGAAAAAGACATCTAAATCATAAAGTCATAAAATCTTTAGAATAAAATGATGGAAACGATATGTGACACAAATATTAATCAAAAGAAATAAATTAATAGTTGTATTTATAGCAGAAAAAAATATCCTAAGACAGAAACATCATCTATAGTAGAAAGAATCAATACTTGATAGCAAAATGTCAACTTCAGAAGATCATTTAGGTGGCTCAGATGTTAAAGCGTCTGCCTCCAATGCAGGAGAACCGGGTTCGATCCCTGGGTCGGGAAGATCCCCTGGAGAAGGAGATGATAACCCACTCTAGTATTCTTGCCTGGAGAATCCCATGGACAGAGGAGCCTGGCAGCCTACAGTCCACGGGGTTGCAAAGAATCTGACACGACTGAGCGACTTCACTTCTAACAAATGGTGTACTATTTATACATATAACTCATTATAATTTAGCCAAACAATATAAAATCAGTAGAGTTATGGCAAAAAACAATTTTCAAGCTTTATCTAATAAACTTCTGTATTAATCATGTATCTAACACACAGTAAACATTCATATCAAAGACATATAAAACTCTTAAAATTATCACTTAGGTCATAAGATTTTGTCAACGCATTCTCAATATTAAGTATCACTGAGAAAATTACTTTGTCACCACGTAGTTAAATCATGTTGGATAAAATTCAAAATATTACCTATTAAGGACTTATAAATTCAAGGCATGAGTCAAAAAATGAAACATAGGAAAATAACATATATGTCCATGTATAGCTTTGTACGTACATGCCTATCTGTCTATCGTCTGTTTACAACATGTGTAGAAAGACTATATCGCAAGGCTGAGGAATGTAGCAAAATAATACATTGAGGGAAAGATATTGTACTGAAACTATAATTTAAAAACAAATATAAATTAAATATCCAATGAAGAATTGGGAAAAGGAGAAAGTGAATAAACACTAAAAATAATAACAGATAATTTATAAAATGAGTGTAATTTTAAGACTAAAATAAAACAAAAAAAGCAGAGACTCTACAAAGTCAAAAAAAAAAAAAAAAAATTATTGTATGAAAAGACTAATAATAAAATTAAAACCTATTAAAATCCAAAACATTTGGTTTGATTAATCAAGAGAAAAAAAGGCAAAAATAATATTAGTAAAAACAGAAAAAGGGTAATATATAGAGAAAAGTTAAAATATAGTATAAATTTGTACAGTTGTGGCAAAAAGTGAAATCTTATACAAATTTTCACTAAACAAAATTGTCAAAATTAATTCAAGGATACAATGTAGTCTCATTATACTATTTTTTGCTAAGGAAATGAAAGTACTTATTTTAATATTTTCCATTAACAAGCTGTGAATACAAAAGAAGCAAAAAGCAAAGGAGAAAAGGAAAGATATACCCATTAGAATGCAGATTCACAAAGAATAGCAAGGAGAGAGAAGAAAGCGTTCCTCACCAATTAATGAAAAGAAATAGAGGAAAACAATAGAATGAGAAAAACTAGAGATCTCTTCAAAAATATCATTGACCCTTTTGAAATGTGGTGTTGGAGAAGACTCTTGAGAGTCCCTTGGACTGCAAGGAGATCCAACCTGTCCATTCTGAAGGGGATCAGCCCTGGGATTTCTTTAGAAGGAATGATGCTAAAGCTGAAACTCCAGTACTTTGGCCACCTGATGCAAAGAGCTGACTCATTTGAAAAGCCCCTGCTGCTGGTAAAGATTGAGGACAGGAGGAGAAGGGGACAACAGAAGATGAGATGGTTGGATAGCATCACCAACTCAATGTACATGAGTTTGGGTAAATTCTGGGAGTTGGTGATGGACAGGGAGGCCTGGCATGCTGCAGTTCATGGGGTCCCAAAGAATTGGACACGACTGAGCGACTGAACTGAACTGAACTGAGAGATCTCTTCAAGAAAATTAGAGATACCAAGGGAACATTTCACACAAAGATGGGCAGAATAAAGGACAGAAATGGTATGGACCTAACAGAAGCAGAAGATCTTAAGAAGAGGTGGCAAGAATACACAGAAGAACTAACTATACAAAAAGATCTTCACGACTGATATAATCACAATGGTGTGATCACTCACACAGAGCCAACATCCTGGAAAGCGAAGCCAAGTGGGCCTTACGAAGCATCACTACAAACAAAGCTAGTGGAGGTGATGAAATTCCAGTTGAGCTATTTCAAATCCTAAAATATGATACTGTGAAAATGCTGTGCTCAATAGCCAGGAAATTTGGAAAACTCAGCAGTGGCCACAGGGCTGGAAAGAGTCAGTTTCCTCTCCAATCTCAAAGGACAATGCCAATGAATGTTCAAACTACCAAACAATTGCACTCATCTACTTTATGCAGGTAAGTTAGTTCAGTTCAGTTCAGATTAGTCGCTCAGTCATGTTTGACACTTTGCAACCCCATGAATCACAGCATGAAAGGCCTCCCTGTCCATCACCAACTCCTGGAATCTACCCAAACCCATGTCCATCGAGTCAGTGATGCCATCCAGCCATTTCATTCTCTGTCGTCCCCTTTTCCTCCTGCCCCTGTCCCTCCCAGCATCAGAGTCTTTTCCAATGAGTCAACAATTCACATGAGGTGGCCAAAGTATTGGAGTTTCAGCTTTAGCATCACTCCTTTCATTAAACACCCAGGACTGATCTCCTTTAGAATGGACAGGTTGGATCTCCTTGCAGTCCAAGGGACTCAAGAGTCTTCTCCAACACCACAGTTCAAAAGCATCAATTCTTCAGTGCTCAGCTTTCTTCACAGTCCAACTCTCACATCCACACATGACCACTGGAAAAATGATAGCCTTGACTAGACGGACCTTTGTTGGCAAAGTAATGTCTCTGCTTTTGAGTATGCTGTCTAGGTTGGTCATAACTTTCCTTCCAAGCAGTAAGCGTCTTTCAATTTCATGGTGACAATCACCATCTTGAGTAATTTTGGAGACCGAAAAAATAAAGTCTGACATTGTTTCCACTTTTTCCCCATCGATTTGCCATGAAGTGATGGGACCAGATGCCATGATCTTCGTTTTTGGAATGTTGAGCTTTAAGCCAACTTTTCACTCTCTTCTTTCAATTTCATCAAAAGGCTTTTTAGTTCCTCTTTCTTTCTGCCATAAGGGTGGTGTCATCTAAATATCTGAGGTTATTAATGTTTCTCCTGGCAATCTTGATTCCAGCTTGTGCTTCTTCCAGCCAAGTGTTTTTCATGATGTACTCTGCATATAAGTTAAATAAGCAGAGTGACAATATACAGCCTCGACATACTCCTTTTCCTATTTGGAACCAGTTTGCTATTCCATTTCCAGTTCTAACTGTTGCTTCCTGACCTGCATATAGTTTTCTCAAGAGGCAGGTCAGGTGGTCTGGTATTCCTATCACTTTCAGAATTTCCCACAGTTTATTGTGATGCACACAGTCAAAGGCTTTGGCATAATCAATAAAGCAGAAATAGATGTTTTTTCTGGAACTCTCTTGCTTTTTTGATGATCCAGTGGATGTTGGCAATTTGATCTCTGGATCCTCTGCCTTTTCTAAAACCTACTTGAACATTTGGAAGTTCATGATTCACGTATTGCTGAAGCCTGGCTTGGAGAATTTTGAACATTACTTTACTAGCATGTGAGATGAGTGCAATTGTGTGGTAGTTTGAGCATTCTTTGACATTGCCTTTCTTTGGGATTGGAATGAAAACTGACCTTTTCCAGTCCTGTGGCCACTGCTGAGTTTTCCAAATTTGCTGGCATATTGAGTGCAGCACTTTTACAGCATCATCTTTAGGATTTGAAATAGCTCAACCGTAATTTCATCACCTCCACTAGCTTTGTTCAGAGTTTTGCTTTCTAAGGCCCACTTGACTTCACATTCCAGGATGTCTGGCTCTAGGTCAGTGATCACACCATTATGATAATCTGGGTCATGAAGATCTTTTTTTGTACAGTTCTGTATATTCTTACCCCCTCTTCTTAATATCTTCTGCTTCTGTTAGGTCCATACTATTTCTGTCCTTTATCTAGCCCATCTTTGCATGAAATGTTCCCTTGGTATCTTAATTTTTTTTGAAGAGATCTCTAGTCTTTTCCATTCTGTTGTTTTCCTCTATTTCTTTGCATTGATCACTGAGGAAGGCTTTCTTATTTCTTCTTGCTATTCTTTGGAACTCTGCATTTAGATACTTATATCCTTTCTTTTCTCCTTTGCTTTTCACTTCTCTTCTTTTCACAGCTATTTTTAAGGGCTCCCCAGACAGACATTTTGCTTTTTTTATTTCTTTTCCACAGGGATGGTCTTGATCCCTGTCTCCTGTACAATGTCATGAACCTCATTCCATAGTTCATCAGGCATTCTATCTATCAGATTTAGTCCCTTAAACCTATTTCTCACTTTCACTGTATAGTCATAAGGGATTTGATTTAGTCCATACCTGAATGGTCTAGTGATTTCCCCTACTTTCTTCAATTTAAGTCTGAATTTGGCAATAAGGAGTTCATGATCTGAGCCACGGTCAGCTCCCATTTTTGTTTTTATTTCTATTTTTGGTGACTCTATAGACCTTCTCCATCTTTGGGTGCAAAGAATATAATCAATCTGTTATTGGTGTTGATCATCTGGTGATGTCCATGTGTAGAGTGTTCTCTTTTGTTGTTGGAAAAGGGTACTTGATATGACCAGTGCGTTCTCTTTGCAAAACTCTATTAGACTTTGCCTTGTTCATTCTGTATTCCAAGGCCAAATTTGCCTGTTACTCCAGGTGTTTCTTGACTTCCTGCTTTTGTATTCCAGTCCCCTATAATGAAAAGGACATCTTTTTTGGGTGTTAGTTCTAAAAGGTCTTGTAGGTCTTCATAGGACCTTTCAACTTCAACGTTTTCAGCATTACTGGTTGGGGCATAGGCTTGGATTACCATGATGTTGAATGGTTTGCCTTGGAAACGAACCGAGATCATTCTGTCATTTTTGAGATTGCATCCAAGTACTGAATTTCAGACTCTTTTTTTGACCATGATGGCTACTCCATTCCTTCTAAGGGATTCCTGCCCACAGTAGTAGATATAATGGTCATCTGAGTTAAATTCACCCATTCCAGTTCATTTTAGTTCGCTGATTCCTAGAAAGTTGATGTTCACTCTTGCCATCTCCTGTTTGACCACTTCTAATATGCCCTGATTCATGGACCTAACATTCCAGGTTCATAATTCTCAAATTTCTCCAAAACAGGCTTCAACAATACGTGAACTGTGAACTTCCAGATGTTTGAGCTGGATTTAGAAAAGGCAGAGGAACCAGAGATCAAATTGCCAACATCCACTGGACCATCAAAAAAGCAAGAAAGTTCCAGAAAAACATCTACATCTTCTTTAGTGATTATGCCAAAACCTTTGACTGTGTGGACCACAACAAGCTCTGCAAAATTCTGAAAGGTTTGGGAATCGAAGACCACCTGACCTGCCTCTTGAGAAATCTGTATGTGGGTCAGGAAGCCACAGTTAGAAATGGACATGGAACAACAGATCGTTTCCAAATTTGAAAAGGAATGTGTCAAGGCTGTGTATTGTCACCCTGCCTATTTAATTAATAGAAGAACACATCATGAGAAATGCTGGGCTGGATGAAAAACAAGCTGGAATCAAGTTCGCCAGGAGAAATATCAATAATCTCAGATATCCAGATGACACCACCCTTATGGTAGAAAGTGATGAAAAATTAAAGAGCCTTTTGATGATAGCGAAAGAGGAGAGTGAAAAAAAGTTGGCTTAAAACTCAACATTCAGAAAACCAAGATCATGGCATCTGGTCTCATCATTTTATGGAAAATAGATGGGAAACAGTGAAAACAGTGACAGACTTTATTTTGAGGGTTTTAAAATCACTGCAAATGGTGACTTCAGCCAGGAAATTAAAAGATGCTTGCCTCTTGGAAGAAAAGGTATGACCAACCTAGGCAGCATATTAAAAAGCAGAGACATTATTTTGCCAACAAAGATCTGTCTAGTCAAAGCTATGGTTCTTCCAGTAGTCATGTGTGGATGTGAGAGCTGGACTATAAAGAAAGTTGAGCACTGAAGAATTGATAATTTTGAACTGTGGTTTTTGCGAAGACTCCTGAGAGTCCCTTGGACTTCAAGGAGATCTAATCAGTCCATCCTAAAGGAAATCAGTCCTGGATGTTCATTTGAAGGACTGATGCTGAAGCTGAAGCTCCAATACTTTGGCCACTGATGTGAAGAACTGACTCATTGGAAAAGACTCTGATGCTGGGAAAGATTGAAGTGGAGGACAGGGGATGAGATGGTGGAATGGCATCACCAACTCAATGGATGTGATTCTGAGTAAACTCCTGGGGTTGGCAATGGATAGGGAGGCCTGGCATGCTGCAGTCCATGGGGTCGCAAAGAGTCAGACATGAGTGACTGAACTGAGCTGAATTGAAGTTTACAGCATTTTATAGGTATGTTTCACCAAAAATTTTAAAAGCATATTTTTTTCTTATCCAAATTTTTTTTTCTAGGCAATAGAATAAAAGAAAAAAATTCTATAGTCATTCTTAAAGTTTGTAACATCGGCACAAAAATCAGACAAGGAGAGGAAGAGAAAGGAAAATTGCACGACTGTTTTATTCATGGTTTTGAAACAAACCCCAAACAAACCAAATATTAAGAAACTCAAACCAATACAATATTGTAAAGTTAAAAAAATGAAATTTAAAAAAATAAAAAGAAAAAAGAAGAGAGAATTATTGTAAAAAAAAATAAGAATTCAAAAAGAGTTTAACATTTTGAAGATAATTTTTAAAATATTTATTTATTGGCTTTTCTCAGTCTTTGTTGTTGTGTGGCTTTCCTGTAGCTGCAGAGTTCTGGGGAAAATCTCTAATTGCAGTGCACAGACTTCTCATTGCAATGGCTTCTCCTTTTTGCAGATCTCCAGGTGTACAGGCTTCTTGTAGTTGTGGCACAGAGCATAGACTCAGTGGTTGTGAAGCATAGGCTTAATTGCTTCTGTGGGATCTTCCTGAATCAGGGGTAATTCTGCACTACCAAGTGGATTCCTTACCACTGAGCCGCCAAGGAAGCCCTGAAGATAAATTTTTAAATAAACTGTTACAGATTAAATGAACTATGTTATCTTCTTAATAGAATCAGAAAAAACAAAAAATAAAAAAAAGAAAGTTTATTATAAGTACTGGGAAGAAAACAAACCTCTATGAATAAAGCTAAAGAGAACTTGTATACTCTGTTAAATCATATCTACTTAAAACCAGTAAATAAAAAAATAAACAATAGAACTCTACAATAAACATTTCAAATCAGGAAAAGTTGGATGCAATCACTTTTAAAATTAGCATGTAATTGGCTCAATTTTAGAATCAACAATTAGAACAAATACTAATCTCTGTGTCATTCACATTGAGACCTCATGCTATTTCCTTTTGACAAACAATTTTTAAAAAAGGCAAGAAAAACACAGATGAAAAACTATCTTAAAATGAATATTGGTAATTTTTAACTGCTCCTATTTGACCCTGTTTTTATTTTTTTTACATTTTATATTTTTAAATGTAAATCAGATGATTTACATTAGCATTTGCCCTACTATCTTACTGTTTCTTATTCCTATACTGTGAATTCAGCTACACCATTTGAGATTGCAATACAGTATTTCTAACTAACATCTGAGCAGCTAGCTTGCAACCATGCCCTCCTCCCACCTGTTTATATGTATTTTCATTTTAAATCATTATTAAACTCATCATGAATGCATTCGAACTAATTGTTTTGTATAAATTTTTGTACTAAGTAGTTTTTCTTGCTTTTCATGATTGAAATTTGAACTAAATTGAAGGAATATTTAGTGAAATAGTTTTTAGCCCCTTCCCTTAGTCTTCTAACTGGGCTCTTTATCAATAAACAATATTGAAGGAAAGATAATATTGAAAGGAAAATAAAAGCAACACTGTTATACTCTTTTGGGGATGCATTTAGAAAGTGCTGAATTTTTTCTTTTTTCCTACCTTTATGTTAGAAAATGGAGTGTTAGATGTCAGATAAGCAGCTATTTGTAAAGAAGTAGGCCAATGAGAAATAAAAGTAGTTTATTCCTTTATAGTTCTTCTTAAGAGTACTGGTTTTCATTAACTGCTTTCTAGGAGGACTAATCTTATAGGTATTTTGAAACACAGTTAAATATAATTTATAGTTTAAATATCATGGCTGAATGAATTATTTCTATACTAATGTCTATACTAAAACCAATTTCTTCTAAGAATATCCTAAAATATTCTCAAAGTCTTATAAAAATTTTAATAGCTTTGTGTGCCTGTCCAGAAATATGAAATAAAAATCTTGACAACTGGCCTCAAATCATAAGTATTGTCTTCCTGGAAATCAAAATATTATCAGGTAAAATAACATTTTATAGATTCTATTTTCTAATGTTGTTAATTCTTCCTGGTAATGCTAGCAGATATGACAGTTGGAGAGCTTAAACAATTTATTCTATATGTTCTATGTACCAAAAGCCTCCAGGGAAATTTTTTTGTTTGTTTGTTTTTTGCTCCTGAGAAATTCAAGCCTAGGAATTCTAACAAATTTGGAAGGGCTTCCTGAAATATATCAAATTCAATATACATACAAGAGATTAAATTTTCCAAAGAAGTTCTAAGAATAATGCATTTCAGATGCACTCCAAATGTTACTAGAGATATATAGAGTACAACATTATTACAATGACTTTTCTATATTATAGCCTTCATGAATTTTAAATCTTTAAAAGGTCTATGGTCCTACAGAACCAAAATAATCTTCTAAAAAGGCAATTCTTAAAAATCCGGAATAACTTAAAAAGTTTGCAGCCATAAACACTATAATGGATTAAATGGAAAAGGCCTTGGAATTTTTTAGGATATTCCTAGAAGAAACCATTATATTTTACTTAGTATCTTCTATGTTTTTATCACAGGAACACATAAATGGGTCTAAGAGTCAGAGGGCTTTTTTGTGTTTATTCTCCCTTAAATTGCTGTTATTTCTATAGTTATTTCACAGTGTATTTCAATTATCTTTTGACCATCTTTCAAAGAATGTCAAAGAAACCTGCCCATCATTACCTGGAGTTAAATATATTATTTTTTTTAACCTCATTTACTTGCTAGCTAATCTCAATGGCCTTAAGTAGATAAAGTTTTAATATCCAGATTTTGAAAACTGTAAGGGCTGATGGATAGACTCAAAATCACTAAATTAGAAAAGAAAGAACAGCTCTGCAAGGTATTTTATAAGATCAGAATTATCATTAGAAACTGAAGACACTAAAAGCCTGCATATTTTTTAAGATAGAATTTACATCTATGTAAATATTTTAATCATTTAATGAAAGGTTTCTAGTTCCATTGCTCCATGTCTATAGCATTCTGTTTTACTCTGAAGCATCATGTAGTATGATTTATGAGTATGGATATTTACAAAAAATTTAGAAATTATATTAGGATCCAAAGATGCAAATATAAGACAAAAATTCTACACTGTCCCTTCGCATTGTTAAACCTTAGCATCCTAAATATGTTAATTAACACTTTCCTTCCTTTTCTGTAACAGGGAGAGGAGTATCAAGATTTGTTTGAAGAAATACAGGTGTTAAATAACTACATTCTTGGAAAACCAAAAAGAATTTGTCAAGGGTGCAGAGATGTGAGGAGAGAATGAGAAAGAACAAGAGCTAGAGGTATAAAGAGAAAGAGAACAAGAGAGAGACAGAGAGGAGGAGAGATAAACTGTTAAATCAAGGGAAGGCAAGATGAAAATTCTGGAAATTTCACATTCTGCAACACACACACAAAACAATACTGCTGAATTTAACAAAGTGAGGTTAAAGTTTCAGAAATGTGTATGCATCAGTTGCTGTCCCTAACAAGGGGACATCAATCTTGTGGTAATTACTTTATAATGAGAAAAAAATATACATGCAGGTGTGTTCTTAGTCACTCAGTTATGTCTGACTCTTTATGACCCCAGGGACTGTAGCCTACTCATCTCTTCTGTCTATAGGATTTTCCAGGCAAGAAAGCTGGAGTGGGTTACCATTTCCTACTTCATACATGCAGGTGTAGTAAACAGTAATTAGAATAAGTAGTAATTAGCCTCACCTAGTCTAATTTGACCTATCTTTAGAGAAAATAAGTACAGGAGTTTGTAAAGATTTGTGCCTAAGGAGTAAAGTGCTGAGCGAAAGAATTTCCATTATGTATCAAAGAATTAAGTAAAAGAAGACACATTCCAAAAATGATAAATCCAGTTTTTTACCACTGATTTACTTTAGGGTGATGCCAGGCCACTGTCTTAGTTGTTTTAAGTTCAGTTCAGTTCAGTTCAGTTCAGTCACTCAGTCATGTCTGACTCCTTGCAACCCCATGAATCGCAGCACGCCAGCCATCCCTGTCCATCACCAACTCCCGGAGTTCACCCAGACTCAGGTCCATCGAGTCAGTGATGCCATCCAGCCATCTCATCCTCTGACATCCCCTTCTTCTCCTGCCCCCAATCCCTCCCAGCATCAGAGTCTTTTCCAATGAGTCAAATTTTCGCATGAGGTGGCCAAAGTACTGGAGTTTCAGCTTCAGCATCATTCCTTCCAAAGAAATCCCAGGACTGATCTTCTTCAGAATGAACTGGTTGGATCTCCTTGCAGTCCAAGGGACTCTCAAGAGTCTTCTCCAACACCACAGTTCAAAAGCATCAATTCTTCGATGCTCAGCCTTCTTTATAATCCAACTCTCACATCCATACATGACCACAGGATAAACCATAGCCTTGACTAGACGGACCTTTGTTGGCAAAGTAATATCTCTGCTTTTGAATATGCTATCTATGTTGGTCATAACTTTCCTTCCAAAGAGTAAGCGTCTTTTAATTTCATGGCTGCAGTCACCATCTGCAGTTATTTTGGAGCCCCCAAAATTAAAGTCTGACACTGTTTCCACTGTTTCCCCATCCATTTCCCATGAAGTGATGGGACCAGATGCCATGATCTTCGTTTTCTGAATGTTGAGCTTTAAGCCAACTTTTTCACTCTCCACTTTCAGTTTCATCAAAAGGCTTTTCAGTTCCTCTTCACTTTCTGCCACAAGGGTGGTGTCATCTGAATATCTGAGGTTATTGATATTTCTCCTGGCAATCTTGATTCCAGCTTGTGCTTCTTCCAGTCCAGCATTTCTCACAATGTACTCTGCATATACTATATGCAGAGTACATCATGAGATGTACTCAATGTACATGTACTTAAAGTATGTACTTAAAGCTCAATATTCAGAAAATTAAGATCATGGCCTCCGGTCCCAACACTTCATGGGAAATGGATGTGGAAACAGTGGAATTAGTGGCTAACTTTATTTTTCTGGGCTCCAAAATAACTGCAGATGGTGTGACTGCAGACATGAAATTAAAAGATGCTTACTCCTTGAAAGGAAAGTTATGACCAACCTAGACAGCATATTAAAAAGCAGAGACATCACTTTGTCAACAAAGGTTCGTCTAGTCAAAGCTATGGTTTTTCCAGTAGTCATTTATAGATGTGAGAGTTGGACTATAAAGAACGCTGAGCTCCGAAGAATTGATGCTTTTGAACTGTGGTGCTGGAGAAGACTCTTGAGAGTCCCTTGGACTGCAAGGAGGTCCAACAAGTCCATCCTAAAGGAGATCAGACCTGGGTGTTCTTTGGAAGGACTGATGTTGAAGCTGAAACTCCAATACTCTGGCCACCTGATGCAAAGAGCTGACTCATTTAAAAAGACCCTGATGCTGTGAAAGATTGAGGGCAGGAGGAGAAGGGGACGACAGAGGATGAGATGGTTGGATGGCATCACCGACTCAATGGATATGTGTTTGGGTGGACTCTGGGAGTTGGTGATGGACAGGGAGTTCTGGCATTCTGTGGTTCATGGGGTCTCAAAGAGTCGGACATGACTGAGTGACTGAACTGAACTGAATATAATCACATTTTCTCTCATGTTGCTATCACAAGCTCTATTTTCAATAGAACTTATTGAAATAGAATGGAGCCTGGCACATATTAGATGATTAAAAAATATGTTTAATAAGGAAGCAGGGCACATTTTTACAAACTTCCTGACACTTTCAAATTATGATAAACTTTTGATCCTTTTGAAACCTCCTTTCCAAAATTATTTTTAAAACTATCACCTGAGTAGGATTGGTGGACACATGTGACACATAGATTTTTAAAACCAGAGAGAATAGCATTCTCCAGTAACTCCCTAACTGTTGAGAATAAATTCTTACATAGAATTCATTTTTATTGTCAAAGGCTATAAGATTAACTGCTCTTAAGAACTAGGGAGAATAAAAGTAATCAAATTAAGAAGAGCTGCTACTTGTTTTACAGCCTTTTGTACTTTATAGATGATATAAAAAATTGAGTAAGTCACAATCTAAGAACAGAGTTAAAAGTCAGAAGTGTCATTGATTGATTTCTAAAGACCATCTGATGATTGATTTCTAAAGATGATTCAATATCAGTTCAAAGAATCAGAATAAGTTGAAGTTGTCTTTTTAAAGCTTGTAAGGTTACTTGGATATTGTTAATTACAATTCATTAGGAGAGTTGCTTTAAGTCTTTATTTTAGCTTTTGTTATTTCTTAGTATCTAATACTACAAAAGTAAATGATCCAATATTTTGTAATCTCTATACATGTGTAAAAACAACAAAGCAAAACAAGAACTATAGCCTCTTTTCTCTTTCTACAGAGTAAATAACAAGCAAGTGCAAGCAATGATTTCAAGCTTTGTTTTTAGATCCAGAAAAAAGAAAACACACTGGAGCTTCACTTTCCATCTTTAAGAAATGTAAAAAAAACAAACAACAACAAAAACCTGACACATTATCATGATTATTTTAAATATGGATTTCTTTTCAAATCAGAGTTTGAAAGTAAAAATTCTATTTGTTTTATTTTCATTGGCACGAGTACTCACTTGGGGGTCATGAGGTTTGCATTTTTCTTAAAATATGAAAGTGAAAACTCTTCTTCAGTACTCTAATATCAGAGCAAACATGAGTTATTGTGTGTAGATTACTTTGTTTTTCAAATGAAATTTTCTGTTTT
Source organism: Bos mutus (assembly GCF_027580195.1). NCBI lineage: Eukaryota > Metazoa > Chordata > Mammalia > Artiodactyla > Bovidae > Bos > Bos mutus. The sequence continues at coordinate 79,321,835 of NC_091622.1, read as the reverse complement.
TTTATATACTTATGCAGAAAAATAAAACCAAAGCCAGTATAGAGATATATCTAAAATATTGATATATAGTTATTACAATTATAGCAAATGGCACACTCACGCACACAAGTCTGACATTTTTCTTATTTTCTTCCTTTCTTTCTTCCTATTTTAAAAATTTCCTTTCCATTAATTTGAATAGCTGAGCAGATTTTTTAGCATCTGAGCCATGAGGAAAGCCCAAGAACTGACATGAGTAGGGATAAATTATTTGGTAATTGGCTTCTAAGTTTCAGAGGTATCTTTCGAACATCATGAAGAAATATGTCATATAATTTTTAAAGTATGAATTTCATTTTTCTGATTAGGCAGGTGAAGAAAATGGAGACTGCTCAGAATGTAGTTAGATAGCCCGTTAGTGGGCCGTCTGTATTCTAGGTCCTTAGAGTCTATCTGCAAGAACAGGGGTTCTCTGAAATAACTCTTGGGAGATGGTGTAAATGTTCTAAAGCAGTATCTTTCAACAGGGATAAAAATGCAGTGAGACATTTGGCTATGTCTAGAGGCATATTTCGGAGAAGCCAATGGCACCCCACTCCAGTACTCCTACCTGGAAAATCCCATGGACAGAGAAGCCTGCTAGGCTGCCGTCCATGGGGTCGCTAAGAGTCGGACAGGACTGAGCGTCGTCACTTACACTTTTCACTTTCATGCGTTGGAGAAGGAAATGGCAACCCACTCCAGTGTTCTTGCCTGGAGAACTCCAGGGATGGGGAAGCCTGGTGGGCTGCCATCTCTGGGGTCATATAGAGTTGGACACAACTGAAACGACTTAGCAGCAGCAGCACAGGTATATTTGATTATCATGACTGAGGGAGATATTTCTGATAGCAAGCGTAATGAAACCAACATACTTCTAAACATTCTACAATGCACAGTGTCCCACAACAAAGAATGATTCAATCCAAAATGACCATAGTATAAAGATTGAGAAACTCTGTTACATAAATTTTAGGTGAATTTGTCTTCCATAGATTTTAAATTTGTTTATGAATGTCACCATTATGGGAACAGTCTTCATCATTTCTATGTGAAAATTTCAAGAAAAATAATATACCATTAAAGGTTACTTTAGGGTTTAGGAGATCCAAAGGAGATCTAAAGGAGATCAGCCCTGGGTGTTCTTTGGAAGAAATGATGCTAAAGCTGAAACTCCAGTATTTTGGCCACCTCATGAGAAGAGTTGACTCATTGGAAGGCTCTGATGCTGGGAGGGATTGGGGGCAGGGGGAAAAGGGGACGACAGAGGATGAGATGGCTGGATGGCATCACGGACTTGATGGACATGGGTTTGGGTGGACTCCGGGATTTGGTGATGGACAGGGAGGCCTGGCGTTCTGCGATTCATGGGATCGCAAAGAGTCGGACACGACTGAGCGACTGAACTGAAAATAAAACTGAACTAAATTATAACATCTTGTTTCCAGTACTTTATAAATTATACATAACTATTTACAAATTATTTATTACTTTCATTATTGTTAAAGTATATAATGTTTAAACTTAGATAATTTAGATATTAAATGTGGATACAGTTCTTTCCCTAACTCATCAGGATGCCTCTGATTCTCTGATGGTAACTGTCTTATGTTTTGGTCTCCATGATCCCGGCTTTGTTCTCTGAAAGACTCCTTATCGTTCAATATCCTCAATAGCTGTATCTGAAGTTATGGGAGTGTTTGCTTCGTTGATGGGCAAACAGCTTCCTCAGACCACTTCCCACATTATTGAGAGTAAATGTTGCTTCAGAGACTGTACAAGAGCTTTTATAGTACAGATTTGTGTTTCCTTTAATTGTAGGATTTCCTCAGTAAAACAATGAGTTTCTAACCTGTTCCTTTTTCTTTTATTCCATGTGCAAATAACCACACCCATAAATCCTTTCTGGACATAGATTTTTAAGCCCACTGATTCTTCTTTATTTGCTGCTTTTCATATCTGATCCATCCAGCTTTTTTTTTTTTTTCTCATTTGAATTGTGGCAAACAGAGCCATTAAAATCATTGGCTTGGGTATGAAAGTATCAGTCTCTAATAAAAGCTTTATCACTGGCTGCTCCCCAGTGTACAGTCGAGAATAGCAAATGGAAGCCTGTTCAGGGCTATTCTTAGTGAATATCTTTTCTTGATTTGAAAACTGTCTCGTTGGCTGCCTAATTTCATTTATTTAGGTTGCAGTTCTAGCAGAACTATACTTTCTTCAGTCACTCCTTGCATATGGGTTGATTCTTTCCTACTCGTTTCAATAACACTTTGATAAAAACATTAAATACCAAAACACACAAATAAATACCAGTGATATAAATTTGTCTACTATCTCTTAAAACTTAATAGATTACAATCTATTAATCTTAATAGATTAATATTGTAATCTTAATAGATTACAATATACCTTGCAGGTTATCATAGAATGTTATTAAATGGTTTGTCATAGCATAAAACAAAGCAGTATGTGCAGCCTGAAATATGTGTTTCTTTGCCAGCTATAGCTTGAGTATTATCATGCCATATTGTTTAGTTTTTCTTGTGGCAGTACCCTACTCACAGGTTAATGTATTAATTAAAATAAATGTTTTACTTTTTTAATAATGAGACCTAAATCCAAGTGACTCAAGTTAAATAGAAGCTTATTTATCTCTCATCTAATAATCTATAAGTAGTACAAAGCAATGTATATATGCTTGTGTTGGTATGGACAAATTTGATAATCCTTCAAGGACTGTCTTTTCTTCAGCGTCCTGGTTGATTGCAAATGAGATAATTTCTGGACATTTTTATTTCTGGGTGTTTTTATGAGGAACCTTTAGAAGGAAGCAAGGGGGAAGTCCCAGGTGTTTTAGGTTTCTGGCCTTGGAGCTGTTGCAATTATAATGTCACTAACTTGGTATACTTTTATTTGAATTGGAGAGCTACGTGAAGGAGAGCTTGAATCTTAGAGTGGCTTACCCACTTGTAAGGATAAAAGTAACAGTGAACTCAAAGGGTTCAACAGACGCTGGCCTGTACAGCTCATTATCCCATAGGCCACTACCAGTCAGCTTTGCATTTCATCCCTCTTAACCAAAAACTATTAACAATCTATTAAAGAGAACAGTTTAGGTGATACAAACAACTTTATTTAACACTTCATGAAGTCAGTAGTCTCCATTTGGAGAAATTTGAAAAGAAAACTCTTACAGGATAAAGAATAAAGAACAACGGAGAAAAAATAGAAATTATCTGATTGGTAGAGGCTACATAGTCAACCATGTTTGGGATGAGAAGGCTCAGAGCTAGCTTGGCCTTTGGGGGTTGGATGATTAGATACAAGAGTTTCTGGTCAGAGTGTTTATAGGGACACAGCAGTTATCTAAGTTTCAGTTTGCAGATGTGGCACCCTGGGCAGAAACAACTATTTCTAGGACATAGAAATTCATCTCAATACCAAGGAGGAAATTTGATTTTTTTTTTTTTTAAGACAAACTGAATTGCCTAGAAAACTACTACAATTTTACATTTAAACTTACTAATGGTGGTGGCTCAAAAGGTAAAGAACTTGCCTGCAATACAGGAGATCCAGGTTCCATCCTTAGATTGGGAAGATCCCTTGGAGAAGGGAATGGCTACCCACTCCAATATTCCTGCCTGGAGAATTCCAGGGACAATGGAGCCTGAAGGCTATACAGTCCATGGAGTCACATATAAATGGATGCAACTGAGGAGCTAACACTTTCACTGGCCATCTTGAAAAATGTCTTTTCATTGGAAAGGTGACTGGATTTTATTTTCTATTATGCTGGAAGGTGTTTTAAAGGAGTTTTTTTTGTATAATTAAAATAACATTTCTTTCAAATGTAAGCAAAAAGGCTTGTCTTCAGTGTAAAAGAGAAAAATAAAATGGCAAAACAGCCTAAATGAAGCAATGTAGAAAGGAAAGATATCACCATAGCAGTATTTGTCTAAGTATGACATTTGTTTGGTATTAAAGTAATGGTAGTTTCAAACCATGAAATTTAACTCAATGTAACCGATTTGAAGAAAGTAGGGAAAACCACTAGACCATTCAGGTATGACCTAAATCAAATCCCTTATGATTATACAGTGGAAGTGAGAAATAGACTTAAGGGTCTAGATCTGATAGATAGAGTGCCTGATGAACTATGGAATGAGGTTCATGACATTGTACAGGAGACAGGGATCAAGACCATCCCCATGGAAAATATATGCAAAAAAGCAAAATGGCTGTCTGAGGTGGCCTTACAAATAGCTGTGAAAAGAACAGAAGTGAAAAGCAAAGGAGAAAAGGAAAGATACAAGAATCTGAATGCAGAGTTCCAAAGAATAGCAAAAAGAGATAAGAAAGACTTCCTTAGCAATCAATGCAAAGAAATAGAAGAAAACAACAAAATGGGAAAGGCTAAGGATCTCTTCAAGAAAATTTGAGATACCAAGGGAACATTTCATGCAAAGATGGGCTCAATGACATAAATGGTATGGACTTAACAGAAGCAGAAGATATTAAGAAGAGATGGCAAGAATACACAGAAGAACTGTACAAAAAAGAAATTGATGACACAGATAACCACGATATTGTGATCACTCACCTAGAGCCAGACATCCTGGAATGTGAAGTCAAGTGGGCCTTAGAAAGCATCACTATGAGCAAAGCTAGTGGACATGATGGAATTCCAGTTGAGCTATTTCAAATCCTGAAAGATAATGCTGTGAAAGTGCTGCACTCAAAACGCCAGCAAATTTGGAAAACTCAGCAGTGGCCACAGGACTGGAAAAGATCAGTTTTCCTTCCAATCGCAAAGAAAGGCAATGCCAAAGAGTGCTCAAACTACCACACAATTGCACTCATCGCACAAGCTATCAAAGTAATGCTCAAAATTCTCCAAGCCAGGCTTCAGCAACATGTGAACCATGAACTTCCAGATGTTTAAGCTGGATTTAGAAAAGGCAGAGGAACGAGAGATCAAATTGCCAACATCTGCTGGATCATCAGAAAAGCAAGAGAGTTCCAGAAAAACATCTATTTTTGCTTTATTGACTATGCCAAAGTCTTTGACTGTGTGGATCACAATAAACTGGAAAATTCTGAAAGAGACGGGAAATACTAGACCAACTGACCCGCCTCTTGAAAAACCTATATGCAGGTCAGGAAGTGACAATTAGAATTGGACATGGAGCAACAGACTGGTTCCAAATAGGAAAAGGAGTATGTGAAGGCTGTATATTGTCACCCTGCTTATTTAACTTATATGCAGAGTAAATCATGAGAAATGCTGGGCTGGAGGAAGCACAAGCTGGAATCAAGATTGCTGGGAGAAATATCAATAACCTCAGATATGCAGATGACACCACCCTTATGGCAGAAAGTGAAGAGGAACTAAAAAGCCTCTTGATGAAAGTGAAAGAGGAGAGTGAAAAAGTTGGCTTAAAACTCAACATTCAGAAAATGAAGATCATGGCATCTGATCCCATTACTTCATGGGAAATAGATGAGGAAACAGTGGAAACAGTGTCAGACTTTATTTTTTGGGGGGGCTCCAAAATCACTGCAGATGGTGACGGCAGCCATGAAATTCAAAGACACTTATTCTTTGAAAGGAAAGTTATGACCAACCTAGATAGCATATTCAAAAGCAGAGACATTACTTTGCCAACAAAGGTCTGTCTAGTCAAGGCTACGGTTTTTCCTGTGGTCATGTATGGATGTGAGAGTTGGGCTGTGAAGAAAGCTGAGCGCCGAAGAGTTGATGCTTTTGAACTATGGTGTTGGAGAAGATTCTTGAGAGTCCAAGGGACTGCAAGGAGGTCCAGCCAATCCATTCTAAAGAAGATCAGTCCTGGATGTCTGGAAGGAATGATGCTAAAGCTGAAACTCCAGTATTTTGGCCACCTCATGCGAAAGAGTTGACTCATTGGAAAAGACTCTGATGCTGGAAAGGATTGGGGACAGGAGGAGAAGGGACGACAGAAGATAAGATGGCTGAATGGCATCACCAACTCAATGGACATGAGTTTTAGTGAACTCCGGGAGGTGGTGATGGACAAGGAGGCCTGGCGTGCTGCAGTTCTAGTGGTCACAAAGAGTTGGACACAACTGAGCGACTGAACTGTACTGAACTGAACTGAAGGGGAAGGTTCATTGCAATACAAGCTTACCTGAAGATACAAGAGAAAAATCAAATAAATAACCTAACTGTACACCTAAATCAATTAGAAAACTAAGAAATGAAGAACCACTGGGTTAGTAGTATAAGGAAATAAATCATAGAAATTATGGCAAAATAAATGAAAAAGAAACAAAGGAGACCATAGCAAAAATCAGCAAAAAAAGCTGAGTTTTTTTAGAAGATATTTGAAATAGACAAACTGTTAGCCAGACTCATCAAGAGAAAAGGAGAGAAGAATCAAATAAACAAAATTAGAAATGAAAGTGGAAAAATCACGACAGACAACTATAAATACAAAGGATCATAAGAGACTACTATCAGCAACTATATGACAATAAAATGGACAACTTAGACGAAATGGACAAATCTTAGAAAAGTATAACTTTCCAAAACTGAACCAAGAAGAAATAGAAAATCTTACCTGACTCATCACAAGCACAGAAATTGAAACTGTAATGAGAGATGTTCCAGCAAACAAAAACCCAGAACCAGATGGCTTCAGGGCTGAATTCTATCAAAAATTTAGAGAAGAGGTAATATCTATCCTACTCAAACGCTTCCAGAAAATTGTAGAGGAAGGTCAACTTCCAAACTCATTCTACAAGGCCACCATCATTCTAATACCAAAACCAAACAAAGATGACACACAAAAAAAGAAAACTACAGGCCAATATCACTAATGAACATAGATGCAAAATTCCTTAACGAAATTTTAGCAATCAGAATCCAATGACATATTAAAAAGATCATACATCATAACCAAGTGGGCTTTATCCCAGGGATGCAAGGATTCTTCAACATTTACAAATCAAACAGTGTGATATACCACATTAACAAGTTGAAAGATAAAAACCATATGGTTATTTCAATAGATGCAGATAAAGCCTTTGACAAAATTCAACATCCATTTATGATAAAAACCCTCCAGAAAGTATGCATAAAAGGAACATACCTCAATACAATAAAAGTTATATATGATAAACCCACAGCAAACATTACCCTCAATGGTGAAAAATTGAAAGCATTTCCCCTAAAATCAGGAACAAGATAAAGGGAATCACTCTCACCACTACTATTCAACATAGTTTTGGAAATTTTAGCCACAGCTATCAGAGAAGAAAAAGAAATAAAAGGAATCCAGATTGGAAAAGAAGAAGTAAAACTCACTGTTTGCAGATGACATGATCCTCTATATAGAAAACCCTAAAGGCTCCATCAGAAAATTTCTAGAGCTGATCAATGAATATAGTAAAGTTGCAGGATATAAAATTAACACAGATAAATCCCTTGCATTCCTATACACTAACAATGAGAAAACAGAAATAGAAGTTGAGACAATTCCATTCATCATTGCAACAAAAAGAATAAAATACGAGGAATAAATTTACCTAAAGAAACAAAATACCTATATATATATATATATATATATATATATATATATATAAATATAAAACAATAAAACACTGATGAAAGACATCAAAGATGATACAAATAGATGGATAATTATATCATGTTCACAGATGGGAAGAATCAATATAGTGAAAATGAGTATACTACCCAAAGCAATCAATCAATTCGGTTCAGTTCAGTCACTCAGTCGTGTCTGACTATTTGCAATCTATAGATTCAATGAAATCCCTATTAAGCTACCAACAGTATTTTTCAGAGAACTAGAACAAATAATTTCACAATTTGTATGGAAATATAAGAAACCTCGAATAGCCAAAGCAATCTTGAGAAAGAAGACTGAAACTGAAGAAATGCACCTGCCTGACTTCAGGCTATGCTACAAAGCTACAGTCATCAAGACAGTATGGTATTGGCACAAAGACAGAAATTTAGATCAATGGAACAAAATAGAAAGCCCAGGGATAGATCCACACACCTATGAATAACTTATCTTTGACAAAGGAGGGAAGAATACACAATGGAGAAAAGACAATCTCTTTAACAAGTGGTGCTGGGAAAACTGGTCAACCACTTCTAAAAGAATGAAACTAGAACACTTTCTAACACCATACACACACACACACACAAAAAAAAAAAAAAAAAAAAAAAAAAACTCAAAATGGGTTAAAGATCTAAATGTAAGACCGGAAACTATAAAACTCTTAGAGAAAAACATAGGCAAAACACTCTCTTCCATAAATCACAGCTGGATCCACTATGACCCATCTCCCAGAGTAATGGAAATAAAAGCAAAAATAAACAAATGGGACCTAATTAAACTTAAAAGCTTTTGCAGAACAAAGGAAACTATAAACAAGGTGAAAAGACAGCCTTCAGGATGGGAGAAAATAATCGCAAATGAAGCAACTGACAAAGAATTAATCTCAAAAAAATATAAGCAGCTCTGGCAGTTCAATTTCAGAAAAATAAAGGACCCAATCAAAAAATGGGCCAAAGAATTAAACAGACATTTATCCAAAGAAGACTTACAGATGGCTAACAAATGCATGGAAAGATGCTCAACATCATTCATTATCAGAGAAATGCAAATAAAAACACAATGAGGTACCATCTCACGCTGGTCAGAATGGCTGCTATCCAAATGTATACAAGCAATAAATGCTGGAGAGAGTGTAGAGAAAAGGGAACCCTCTTACACTGTTGGTGGGAATGCAAACTAGTACAGCCACTATGGAGAACAGAGTGGAGATTCCTTAAGAAACTGGAAATAGAACTGCCATATGACCCAGCAATCCCACTTCTGGGCATACACACTGAGGAAACCAGAATTGAAAGAGACACATGTACGCCAATGTTCATCACAGCACTGTTTACAATAGTCAGGACATGGAAGCAACCTAGATGTCCATCAATAGATGAATTGATAAGAAAGCTGTGGTACATATACACAGTGGAATATTTCTCAGCCATTAAAAAGAATGCATTTAAACCAGTTCTAATGAGGTGGATGAAACTGGAGCCTATTATACAGAGTAAAGTAAGTCAGAAAGAAAAACACGAATACAGTGTACTAATGCATATATATGGAACTTAGAGAGATGGTAACAATGACCCTATATGCAGGACATCAAAAGAGACAGATTCATAGAGCAGTCTTTTGGACTCTGTAGGAGAAGGCAAGGGTGGGATGGTTTGAGAGAATAGCACTGAAACATGTATATTATCATATGTGAAACAGATTGCCAGCCCAGGTTTGATGCATGAGACAGGGTGCTCAGGGCTGGTGCACTGGGATGACGCTGAGGGATGGGATGGGGAGGAAGGTGGGAGGGGGATTCAGGATGGGGAACACATGTACATCCATGGCTGATTCATGTCAATGTATGGCAAAAACCAGTACAATAGTGTAAAGTAATTAGCTTCCAATTAAATAAACTAATTAAAAAATAAAATAAATATAAAATAAACAGCAAGTAATGAATCATTAAAAAGTGAAAGTGTTAGTTGCTAAATCATGTCCAACTCTTTGATGGCCCAAGGGCTGTAGTCTGTCAGGCTCCTCTGTCCATGGAATTTTCCAGGCAAGAATATTGGAGTGGGTTGCCATTTCCTTTGCTAGTGGATCTTCCCAATCCAGGGATCAAACCTGAGTATCCTGCATTGCAGGCAGATTTTTTACTGCCTGAGTCACCAGGGAAGCCTAATAAGTCATTAGCAAAGCATTAAGCAAGAAATATACATTAAAACTATGTATAGTATTATCATATTTATTTAAGAATGTATTCCAATATCAAATTACAAAGTTCAGTAATACCAACCTGTAATTACTCTTCCACCAACCTAATACAAATGAGGTTTCATATCCTTTGACTTTTAGAAATACTCTCTGCTGTATGTTTTCATTTACTTCCCAAAGTGTTGATAGCTATTCAGCTATGACTGTCATTGCCTTTGCAGTTGGACTTTTTTTATATCCCCTGAAGCCATTTTCAAAGCAATGAGGAGTCCCAACAAGCTACAAAATAGCTCTGTTATATGATACCAATGTGGATAATATTCTTTTCAAAATTCCATGTGAAGCAGTAGAATAGTAGGAACACAGTTTCTTGCAGTCTGTCACACAATATGTAGAATAGCATGTAATTTTGACAAGTGTGATTGTTTCAGTTCTGTATCACTAAAAACTTAACTTTTATAAATATACTTTTGTCATATTTTAAGATAAGGCCAATTAAAATTTTCAGTATTTTTTTCAGAGTCAAATGTGTATTACTCACAATAGTTAGACAAAATTAGATGTATGTTGAGGTATAAATATTATGGTTTATAAGTCAAAGCCAATCGTTTGAACCAAACAAAAACAAAATTTAATTTAAAATTGATTGGCATGCTTCAAAGAACCGATCTGTGTTGTATCATTTTAGTCATTTGCTGCTGCTGCTGCTTTATATTAAAATGCAGAGAGAAAGGAAACAAATTTAATTTTCCCTAGACAGTTTTATACTTAAGAATTCATTAAAATTAAGTACTTTTTAATGTAATGTGTTTGAAAAATTATTTTTGGCAAGTTTTTCTTTCAAGAAAATGCTGATATTTTCCAGGTTATTTAATTTCAATATGAATGTATTTTTTTATCCAGTACTGCCAGAGACATGGAGAAGGCAAGGGCAACCCACTCCAGTACTCTTGCCTGGAAAATGCCATGGACAGAAGAGCCTGGTAGGCTGCAGTCCACTGGGGTCTTAAAGAGTCGGACACAACTTAGTGACTCCACTTTCACTTTCATGCATTGGAGAAGGAAATGGCAACCCACTCCAGTGTTCTTGCCTGGAGAATCCCAGGGACGGGGGAGCCTGGTGGGCTGCCTTCTATGAGATCCCACAGAGTCAGACAGGACTGAAGCAACTTAGCAGCAGCAGCAGCAGCAGCCAGAGAAAGTGGGAATATACCGAAATTGCATACTGAAAATGTAATTATTTTAACATAGGTAATAGGAGTAAAAGAAGAGACTACTTGATTTGAACAGAGAAATCAAAATACAGATTTTTAGCAAAGGAAAAAAAGCAAGAGTTTGTTTGAACTTACTTATTCATATGCACTTGGCAAAAATGAAGTAAAGTAGAAAACTGAAATAGTTTAATTTTCAAATAGTAATATGTTTTTATATTTAAATACATTTTGCTTAAATTCATTGAAAATGATATCCTTTGGAGAATAAAAATCAACTAAACATAGCTGCTACACTCAAAGGAAGATAAGAAAGTGAAATTCTAGAAATCTACTCCAGTCAGTGTTACAAAATAAAAACTACTAAACTATTTGTACAGCTCTGGAGTAACTATTTGGAAAGAAAATATGTTTTCAAACTTTTTTTCCAGCTTTTAGATCCAAAGACGTGAATAGAACAGAATTGTTAGAAAGCATCTTGTCTTCTTTTTTGTCTTAGCCAATCAACTATTTAGCCAAATAACTACTCAGCTTGCTCACACTCAGTTTTTCACACTTCTATGCTTTAGTGCATTCTGGTCCTCTGATTGGAGTGTCTTTCCTCCTTTATCCCCCTGACATTTTATCCATTTTTCAACTTATTGTCATATGTCACCTTCTCTATGTAATCCTCCATGTTTCCCTTAGACATAGATATGGCATCTTCTTTGTAAATACTTCTCTAGCTATACTGTAAACAACCAAATGGCAGTATCTGGGTTTTATTTCATCTTTCTAGATGCTAAGAACTCACAGTGCTTATTCAAAAAAATTAGTGTGTAAATACTCATTTTTCCCCTTAAATTCAATAATGGTTTCAACTTAGGTGTGATTAAATACTATAGAAGGTCTTAATTTATTGCTTTATGTCTATGAATTGTTTAAATCATCATATATTATGTCAGAAAGATATAATTGCTTTGGAGAAAAATAAGTTTATGTGAGTTAAATGGAAAATTATGAGAGTGAGGTGCTATTGTACTGAGTATGATCAACAGAGACTTGATTGGCATAGTGATGCTTGAACAGAAACCTGAAGGGAGTGAAATAAAGAAGCATTTCAGATATTTCAGGAGTGAGCCTTCCAGGGGGAGGGAACATAGGGTACAAGGCCCAGAGCCACACATGATTAGCATGTTCAAGGAAAAGCAAGGATGCCAGTATGGGTGGAACAGAGCTTAGAAATAGGTGAAGGAACAGAAAAGAACAGATGGGGTCAGAGGGAAAGCAGAGGCTTCAATAATGTATGGTCTTATCCTCCATAACAAGGACTTTGTTTTTTACCATGGTAAAGATGGGATTTCAAGTTGGTTCAGTAGTAGAGAATCCATCTGCCAACGCAGGAGATACAGGTTCAACTCCTGGTCAGAAAGGTCCCCTGGAGGAGGAAATGACAAGCTACTCCAGTATTCTTGCTAGGGAAAATGATCTTGGCAGGCTACTGTCTGTGCAGTCACAAAGAGTTGGATGCAATTGAACACACACAGAAATATGGGGAACTTCTAAAAGTTTTGAGGAGTGACAGAATTTGACCTATGTTCAAAGGAAAAATAAGGCTATTCTGTGGAAATATATTTAGAAGAAAAACGACAGAAACTTGGAGATCAGTTAAGAGACAGTCTTCTCAAGAGTTGATGGTAGCTTTCAACAGAGTAGGAAAGACAGATTCATGGGAAGAGTCTTGATTTGTTTAAGTAACAAAGTACCATAGACTAGTGATTTTATCTTGTAATACTTATAGAGGTTAAAGTCCAAAATCAAGATGTCAGAAGGGTTGGTTCCTTTTAAGAGCAGTGAAGGAAGATTTTTCCAGGCCTCTTTCCTTAACTTATATATAGCCACCTTCTCCCAATGTCTGTTCACATTGTTCTCACATTTTGTTTTTGTGTCTCTCTGCAAATATTCCCTTTTATTAGGGGTAACAGTGATGCTGGATTAAGGACATCCTAAAAACCTAATTTTAAATTGGTTACCTCTACAAAGACTATCTTCAAATAATATCACATTCTGAGATACTGAGTGTTAAGACTTCAACATATGAATTTTGGGGGAAGACCCATAATTGGGTCCATTAGGAAAAGATTTTGATGAAGGATTTTGATGTAAGAAACCAGAGAAAGATAATTAGTGATATGTTAAATACTTTTCACAGTATCCATTCATTCAACGGACTTCACTGATAGCTCAATTGGTAAAGAATTCCCCTGCAACGCAGGAGACCCTGGTTCGATTCCTGGGTTAGGAAGATCTGCTGGAGAAGGGATAGGCTACTTACTCCAGTATTTTGGGGCTTCCTTTGTGATTCAGCTGGTAAAGAATCTGCCTGCAATGCGGGAGACCTGGGCTCAATCCCTTGGCTGGGAAGATCCCCTGGAGAACGGAAAGGCTACCCACTCCAGTATTCTGGCCTGAAGAATTCCATGGACTATACAGTCCATGGGTTTGCAAAGAGTCACACGACTGAATGACTTTCAAAACAAACAAACAAACAAACAAATACCAAATGATTTGCTAAGGGAATGCTATTCTAAGTACAAGAAAAAAGACACCCAAACATTAAGCCTACATTAACTCGGCATTTTAATGAAACGCTCTGTGGGCATACAATTTGCCTCTCCTGAAGCCCCTGCAATTTCCCTTACTACTCCAATTAAAATACTTCCCAAATACTCAAATAAAACTAAGGGTTCAAGTAAGCATTTCCTCTCTGGGATGATGGATAACAACAAACTTTACTTGGCAAGTCAGTTGTCTATGTGAGCCTCTCTTCCTTACCCTGTACATTGTGGTGATAGTTTCACATCACAAGATGATAGTATTAAACAGAATATTATATGCCCAAGTAATATTCAAACTTTTAAATGTGTTACTCTTGATGATGAACATGCTTGTGAACATCTGATCTTATTGATCAGCTAAATAACATGAATAAATTGCCAGTCAGTTTAAGAGAATTATGTCTGTTCTCTTGAATAAAAGATTTTTAATAGTGGAAACCAGAAGGAAACTCCACATCTTTGAGTTTGAGGTATTGATAATACAGTTCAGTTCAGTCACTCAGTTGTGTCCACTCTTTGTGACCCCATGGACTACAGCACACCAGGCCTCCCTGTCCATCACCAACTCCCAGAATTTACCCAAATTCATGTCCATTGGGTCGATGATGCCATTCAAACATCTCAACCTCTGTCATCCCCTTACCGTCCCATCTTCAATATTCCCCAGCATCAGGGTCTTTTCAAACAAGTCAACTCTTCACATCAGATGGCCAAAGTATTGAAGTTTCAGCATCAACATCAGTCCTTCCAATGAACACTCAGGACTGATCTCCTTTAGGATGGGCTGGTTGGATGCCCCTGCCATCCAAGGGAGTCTCAAGAGTCTTCTCCAACACCACAGTTCAAAAGCATCAATTCTTTAGCATTCAGCTTTCTTTATAGTCCAACTCTCACATCCATACATGACTACTGGAAAAATCATAGCCTTATCTAGACAGACCTTTGTTGGCAAAGTAATGTCTTTGCTTTTAAATATGCTGTCTAGGTTGGTCATAACTTTTCCTTCCAAGGAGTAAGCGTCTTTTAATTTCATGGCTGCAGTCACCATCTGCAGTGATTTTGGAACCCAAAAAAATCTTATTGTTAATTAGGTTATAGAGAAAAACAATTTTGTGTCCTCAGAACCTGTCATAGTGACAGTATAAGTTTAAATTACTGCACATAAAATTGTGTACTCATTTTACTTGCTAGCATGAGTATGCTCAAAATCCTTCAAGCTGGGCTTCGGCATATGTGAACCAAGAACTTCCATATGTACAAGCTGGGTTTCAAAGAGAAAAGAACATGAGATCAAATTGCCAGTATTCACTGGATCATGGAAAAAGCAAGGCAGTAGCAGAAAACCATCTATTTCTGTTCTGTTGAATATGCAAAAGCCTTTGTGTGGATCACAGCAAACTATGGAAAATACTTAAAGAGTACAGATCATCTTACCAGTCTCCTGAGAAATCTGTTAGCAGGTCCAGAAGCAACAGTTAGAACTGGGCTAGGAACAATGGACTGGTTCAAAATCAGGAAAGGACTATGACAAGGCTGTATATTGTCACTGTGTTTCTCAAGAGTGAAACAGAGGATCTTTGGATCTGGGGACACCAGACACAATCAGTGATATAGGAACCACACTAAAATACGATTATTAAGAGAAAAGTGGTATATTGAATATAAAGACTTGGAGAAATATTATGCATTTCTCTCTTAAATTCTGGCAACCAGGCCTTTATTCATTATTGAGATCAGAACATTCACTAGAGAATGTGACCAACTCAAGGAAAAGAGCCTGAAAATACTACCATTATGTTATATAATTATTTTTCAACAAATAATTTTCTTGTTACTATCACTGCATAATACTACCATCATCATTCCTGGTCTCTATGAGAGGAGTATAGGTCTCCATCCTACCGATACTGAAATTGCTGAGGGACTTCAGTGTTGTATGCCACTGTGGTATTTTGATTGCTCACCATGCAGCAATAACTGACTTATACAAAGTGTTCTATGAGGACTGGGTTCAGGAACATCATCCCAGAATAAGATAAAAGGTGTAGAAGTATAAATATTGGATCAGCTGTTTTGAAGAAAGTCATAGAAACTGAGAAGGGCACGCATTTAAGATGAATTTCTTGATGTCACAGAATATACCATTGAATGGAAAGATCCAGACATTAAAAATACTGAATCAGATAATGTTTCTGTCACATTTATATGACTCTGAAAAAGAAAAAAAAAGTTTTAAGAATCCCTTTGCCCATTTAATTTCCTATTAATATATGCACCAGAGTAAGTAAATGATTAAACATACATATATCCATATATATATATATATATGTCCTTTTTTAAAAAGTATAAAATGAAACATTTTTTAAAATTTTTTATTTATTTATTTTATTTTTAAACTTTACAATATAAACCCATATGTCATAGTTTAACTGTAAGCTTTTTGTCTTAATACTACATAAACTAATATAATTTATTATAATTAATTATGTCTTAAATTTAATAAAATTATGTAAATGGTACATCAGATAATTAGTGCTATGAAGAAAAATTCAATTAGGCAGGCAGTTAGAATTCACTTCTTTAGGCTGATTCATGTTGCTGTACAGCAAAGCCCAACACAATATTGTAAAATAATTATCCTCCAATTAAAAACAAGTAATTAAAAAAGAAAAGAATTAACTTCTTTATAGTGAGTGATGTGAAAAGACTTCTCTGATATGGTTTTTAAGCAGTGATTTAAGAGGTGTAAGAATTATTTCAGGCAAATGGATCAACAGCTTTTGTGGGCAGAATTTGTGGGCAGGTTTCAGAGAAATTACACTTTGAAGAGAATAGCTTTAGGAAATGTTACAGGAGATGAGGTCAGAAAGTTAGTGGAGATAGAGCTATTTACTGATTTATGGTTAATTATTAATCTTTTAGTTGGTTAAGATGGCAAGATTTTGGAAAGCTGTGTTGAAGTGACTTTTTTAATATAAATTTATTTATTTTAATCAGAGGCTAATTACTTTAAAATATTGTATTGGTTTTGTCATACATCAACATGAACCCACCACGGGGTGTACACGTGTTCCCCATCCTGAAACCCCCCTCCCACCTCCCTCCCCATACCATCCCTTTGGGTCATCCCAGTGCACCAGCCCTGAGCATCCTGTATCATGCATCCAACCTAGACTGGCGATTCGTTTCACATATGGTATTACACACGTTTCAATGCTATTCTCCCAAATTATCCCACGCTTGCCCTCTCCCACACAGTCCAAAAGACTGTTCTATACATCTGTCTTTCTTTTGCTGTTTCACATACAGGGTCATCATTACCATCTTTCTAAATTCCATATATATGTGTTAGTATACTGAATTGGTGTTTTTCTTTCTGGCTTACTTCACTCTGTATAATAGGCTCCAGTTTCATCCATCTCATTAGAACTGATTCAAATGTATTCTTTTTAATGGCTGAGTAATACTCCACTGTGTATATGTACCACAGCTTTCTTATCCATTCATCTGCTGATGGACATCTAAGTTGCTGTGTTGGAGTGACTTGATCTGACTCACATTTAAAGGGATTTGTCTGACTACTGTGTCAGTAATAGGCTATAGAAGAGCAAGGGTAAGGTATTGAAGACTAGGTGGGAAGCAACTGCAATATTCCAAGCAAGAGATCATGGTGAATAGAATCAGAGAACTAACAGTCCAGTAAGTGTTATATTTCAAAACTGAAATAAAAGTTTTGCTGATTGAATGTAGAGTATGTGAGAAAGAAAAGAAATAAACTCCAGATTTGGTAAAAAAAAAAAAAAAAAAAACCTAGAATTAATTAAAAAAAAAAAAAAACTAGACAAAATACACTGATATGTACTGAAATCGAGAAGACTTCACTTAAGGAGATATTTGAGGTGGGAAATTCAGAGTTGCATTTATCAGTTTCTTAATGGTGAGCACTTTTATGAGGTGAAGTGACTTCCTGAAAATAATATTATTATTTTTTATCATATTATCATCATTATAGTATAAAAGGATTAATGTAATCATTATATTATATATATTATATTATATGTTATTATATAATTATATAATACTATTGCTATATAATACATAATTATATATAATAATTACATAATATATATTATATAATATTATTGTTATATAATAATAATTATATATAATAATTACATAATATATATTATACAATTATATAATAACATATATATAATATAATGATTACATTAATCTTTTTATATGATAATGATGATAATATGATAAAAAAATAATATTATTTTCAAGAACTCACTTCATCTCATAAAACTGCTCACCATTAAGAAACTGATAAATGCAACTCTGAATTTCCCACCTCCAAATGTCTCCTTCATGAAGTCTTCTCAATTTCAGTACATATCAGACCATTCAGGTATGACCTAAATCAAATCCCTTATGATTATACAGTGGAAGTGAGAAATAGATTTAAGGGCCTAGATCTGATAGATAGAATGCCTGATGAACTATGGAATGAGGTTCATGACATTGTACAGGAGACAGGGATCAAGACCATCCCCATGGAAAAGAAATGCAAAAAAGCAAAATGGCTGTCTGGGGAGGCCTTACAAATAGCTGTGAAAAGAAGGGAAGTGAAAAGCAAAGGAGAAAAGGAAAGATATAAACATGTGAATGCAGAGTTCCAAAGAATAGCAAGAAGAGATAAGAAAGCCTTCTTCAGCGATCAATGCAAAGAAATAGAGGAAAACAACAGAATGGGAAAGACTAGAGATCTCTTCAAGAAAATCAGAGATACCAAAGGAACATTTCATGCAAAGATGGACTCAATAAAGGACAGAAATGGTATGGACCTAACAGAAGCAGAAGATATTAAGAAGAGGTGGCAAGAATACACAGAAGAGCTGTACAAAAAAGATCTTCACGACCCAGATAATCACGATGGTGTGATCACTAACCTAGAGCCAGACATCCTGGAATGTGAAGTCAAGTGGGCATTAGAAAGCATCACTACGAACAAAGCTGCTGCTAAGCTGCTGCTAAGTCACCTCAGTCGTGTCCGACTCTGTGCGACCCTATAGACGGCAGCCCATCAGGCTCCCCTGTCCCTGAGATTCTCCAGGTAAGAACATTGGAGTGGGTTTCCATTTCTTCTCCAACGCATGAAAGTGAAAAGTCAAAGTGAAGTTGCTCAATCGTGTCTGACTCTTAGCGACCCCATGGACTGCAGCCTACCAGGTTCCTCCATCCATGGGATTTTCCAGGCAAGAGTTGTGGAGTGGGGTGCCATTGCCTTCTCCACAAACAAAGCTAATGGAGGTGATAGAATTTCAGTTGAGCTATTTCAAATCCTGAAAGATGATGCTGTTAAAGTGCTGCACTCAATATGCCAGCAAATTTGGAAAACTCAGCAGTGGCCACAGGACTGGAAAAGGTCAGTTTTCATTCCTACCCAAAGAAAGGCAATGCCAAAGAGTGCTCAAACTACTGCACAATTGCACTCATCTCACATGCTAGTAAAGTAATGCTCAAAATTCTCCAAGCCAGGCTTCAGCAACATGTGAACTATGAACTTCCTGATGTTCAAGCTGGTTTTAGAAAAGGCAGAGGAACGAGAGATCAAATTGCCAACATCTGCTGGATCATGGAAAAAGCAAGAGAGTTCCAGAAAAACATCTATTTCTGCTTTATTGACTATGACAAAGCCTTTGACTGTGTGGATCACAATAAAGTGTGCAAAATTCTGAAAAAGATAGGAATACCAGGCCACCTGATATGCCTCTTGAGAAATTTGTATGCAGGTCAGGAAGCAACAGTTAGAACTGGAAATGGAACAACAGACTGGTTCCAAATAGGAAAAGGAGTACATCAAGGCTGTATATTGACACCCTGTTTATTTAACGTATATGCAGAGTACATCATGAGAAATGCTGGACTGGAAGAAGCACAAGCTGGAATCAAGATTGCCGGGAGAAATATCAATAACCTCAGATATGCAGGTGACACCACTCTTATGATAGAAAGTGAAGAGGAACTCAAAAGCCTCTTGATGAAAGTGAAAGTGGAGAGTGAAAAAGTTGGCTTATAGCTCAACATTCAGAAAACGAAGATCATGGCATCCGGTCCCATCACTTCATGGGAAATAGATGGGGAAACAGTGGAGACAGTGTCAGACTTTATCTTTCTGGGCTCCAAGATCACTGCAGATGGTGACTGCAGCCATGAAATTAAAAGATGATTACTCCTTGGAAGGAAAGTTATGACCAACCTAGATAGCATATTCAAAAGCAGAGACATTACTTTGCCAACAAATTTTTGTCTAGTCAAGGCTATGATTTTTCCTGTGGTTATGTATGGATGTGAGAGTTGGACTGTGAAGAAGGCTGAGTGCCAAAGAATTGATGCTTTTGAACTGTGGTGTTGGAGAAGACTCTTGAGAGTCCCTTGGACTGCAAGGAGATCCAACCAGTCCCATTCTGAAGGAGATCAGCCATGGGATTTCTTTGGAAGGAATGATGCTAAAGCTGAAACTCCAGTACTTTGCCCACCTCATGAGAAGAGTTGACTCATTGGAAAAGACTCTGATGCTTGGAGGGAGTGGAGGCAAGAGGAGAAGGGGAGGACAGAGGATGAGATGGCTGGATGTTATCACTGACTCGATGGACCTGAGTCTGGGTGAACTCCGGAAATTGGTGATGGATAGGGAGGCCTGGCGTGCTGCGATTCATGGGGTGGCAAAGAGTCAGACACAACTGAGCGACTGTCTGATCTGATTGTATAATTATATGTTTGTGGACTAGACACTAAAAATTCAAATCTCTTAACAAGTTACACAAAGTTGATTTATGAGAGTCTGAACTCTCATAAAGACATATAGACACATATGTATACATACACACTACACAGATATTAAGGTCAAAAATTAAATATAACGGTCTACATTTGGATGAACATACAATTGTCAAGTTATTAGCTTAGGTGAGAGTGTTTTATTTAAGCACTTAGAGACCACTTCTTCCCAGAATCTCTTAGTTTTCTGGAACTCTCAGTACACCAGATGGTCTTATAACTCCGCTACACAATGAGATGATGTGTTCAGAAGTTGGGCTGGGATAGTGTGTGAGAACAGAATGCAAGACAAAGAGAAATGGCTGGTTTGCTTGTTCACGCTCAAGTTATCTGGGAAAAATAAGTGCACAGAATTACAGGCTCGCATCTCCACCTGTGGCATGTTTTTTTTGTCCAGTTCCTCAATCAGAGTAAAACCAGCCACATTTCTAAACATAAACAAATCATTTAACTTCTCTTTTCAAATGACAGAAAATTGTTTACCAGGATATTTTGCACTGGGTTTTCACTTTAAGTATAAAATGACTGATCTATGACACACTTGACAACTTTAAACTATGTGACATATTTTTCTCCTTATTGCTAAAAAAGTGTTTCAGTTAAGACTGAATTCATGAATTACTGAAACATTCCATTTGGGATACAATTCTATCTATTCTTTTAATATAGCAAGAATATTTTTATATAATATCTGTAGGTGTTCTTGTGGAGAAGGCGATGGCACCCCATTCCCCTACTCTTGCCTGGAAAATCCCATGGATGGAGGAGCCTGGTAGGCTGCAGTCCATGGGGTAGCAAAGAGTCAGACACGACTGAGCGACTTCACTTTCACTTTTCACTTTCGTGCATTGGAGAAGGAAATGGCAACCTATTCCAGTGTTCTTGCCTGGAGAATCCCAGGGACAGGGGAGCCTGTTGGGCTGCTGTCTGTGGGGTCACACAGAGTCAGACACGACTGAAGTGACTTAACAGCAGCAGCAGCAGGTATTCTTGTAATCATATTTGAAAATATAGGTTGTGGTATTCTCACTGCTTTGAAATAAAGGAGATGGCTTTTCTTCCTTCCTCATATTTTTGGTTATTAGGACACCATTATCAGGACACCCGGATATAATGTTGGACACCCAATGTTCAGTTCAGTTCAGTAGCTCATTCGTGTCCAACTCTTTGCAACCCCATGAGTCACAGCACACCGGGCCTCCCTGTCCATCACTAACTCCCGGAGTTCACCCAGACTCACATCCATCGAGTCAGTGATGCCCTCCAGCCATCTCATCCTCTGTCATCCCCTTCTCCTCCGGCCCCCAATCCCTCCCAGCATCAGAGTCTTTTCCAATGAGTCAACTCTTCTCATGAGGTGGGCAAAGTACTGGAGTTTCAGCTTTAGCATCATTCCTTCCAAAGAAATCCCGTGGCTGATCTCCTTCAGAATGGACTGGTTGGAACTCCTTGCAGTCCAAGGGACTCTCAAGAGTCTTCTCCAACACCACAGTTCAAAAGCATCAATTCTTTGGCACTCAGCCTTCTTCACAGTCCAACTCTCACATCCATACATAACCACAGGAAAAATCATAGCCTTGACTAGACAAACATTTGTTGGCAAAGTAATGTCTCTGCTTTTGAATATGCTATCTAGGTTGGTCATAACTTTCCTTCCAAGGAGTAATCATCTTTTAATTTCATGGCTGCAGTCACTATCTGCAGTGATCTTGGAGCCCAGAAAGATAAAGTCTGACACTGTCTCCACTGTTTCCCCATCTATTTCCCATGAAGTGATGGGACCGGGTGCCATGATCTTCGTTTTCTGAATGTTGAGCTATAAGCCAACTTTTTCACTCTCCACTTTCACTTTCATCAAGAGGCTTTTGAGTTTCTCTTCACTTTCTGCCATAAGGGTGGTGTCACCTGCATATCTGAGGTTATTGATATTTCTCCCGGCAATCTTGATTCCAGCTTGTGCTTCTTCCAGCCCAGCGTTTCTCATGAGGTACTCTGCATATAAGTTAAATAAGCAGGATGACAATATACAGCCTTGATGTACTCCTTTTCCTATTTGGAACCAATCTGTTGTTCCATGTCCAGTTCTAACTGTTGCTTCCTGACCTGCATACAGATTTCTCAAGAGGCAGATCAGGTGGTCTGGTATTCCTATCTTTTTCAGAATTTTGCACAGTTTATTGTAATCCACACAGTCAAAGTTGGACACCCAATATTAGGTTAAAAAAAGCCATTGATAGAAACAGTGCCTGTGACAAAGGAGACACATTTGTGAAGATGAGCCTTCTGAATAGAATGCACTATAACTCTGAAATAACAATGCTATCTAATGTTTTTCAAATTAATTATTTTTCACATAAGCCATTATTTATCAATGTATAAACATACATTTTTTATACTCTGGTATGGAGAAGGCAATGTCACCCCACTCCAGTACTTTTGCCTAGAAAATCCCATGGACGGAGGAGCCTGGTAGGCTGCAGTCCATGGGGTCGCTAGAGTCTGATACGACTGAGAGACTTCACTTTCACTTTTCACTTTCATGCATTAGAGAAGGAAATGGCAACCTACTCCAGCGTTCTTGTCTGGAGAATCCCGGGTATGGGGGAGACTGGTGGGCTGCCATCTCTGGGGTCGCACAGAATCAGACACGACTGAAGCGACTTAGCAGCAGCATAGAAAAATTATGATACAAATTTTTACAGCTGAATTTGATTACCTTATATTTACCTTAAATCTTCTGATATGTTGTTAGATACAGACTTTGCCTTAGATATTTTTAATCTTCTAGAAAGAATTAAATCAAATATAACCAAAATTTATTGGCTAGTTTCTAGTTTTAGCATAAGATTGCTTCCAGGGATTCACCACAACTCACCCAAATTGAAAACTAGAAAGAATTATATAGTTACACTGGATTGTTGATTGATAGAACAGCATTATCCCACACACTACCCTGGACTTCCCTAGTAGATCAGATGGTAAAGAATCTGCCTGCAGTGAGGGAGAGCTTGGTTTGATCCCTGGGTCAGAAAGATACCCCGAAGAAGGGAATTGGAATCCACCCCAGTATTCTTGCCTGGAGAATTACATAGACAGAGGAGCCTTGCAGGCTACAGTATGTGGAGTTGCACAGAGTTGGACACGACTTAGTGACTAACATTTTCACCCAGCAAATCAGGTACTTAATTATCCAGAATCTAGGAACTTAATTATCACAGTCTTTTGTTGATGGGCAACTAGGTTAGATTGACCACCAATAAGCAGTACCTGTACAATTAATGAAAGGTAGAAGAAGAGGAGATATTGTTCTCTGGTAGCAGGGGGATCCATGGATACAGGATAGACTTGAGTTGTATGATGGCTTCTGGGAGCATTCCTGTGTCTCATTCATTTTGGACCTATTAGCACCTATAAGAGATTTCTGCCCTTCAGAGTTCTTAAAAACCAGTGAAAGCTTTCACTAACTTTGACTTTAACAGTCCTTCTGAAAGTTTTGTAAGGCTCTAATTTTCAGTATCTAATTGTTTTCTTCTTGAAATGTCCATAGTAGTTTTATGTGGCTGACTGAACCCAGATTGATGGAGAAGCCAAGGCTCTATAGACGATTAAATATTTAGTTTTCCCTGAGGTGTCTTTGTGCATATTTCCCTAGAAGGGTGCATGGAAAATAAAGAAATAATCAAACAAACCTGGTTGTCTTAAACACACTACTGATTAGGTATGTGCTGTGCTGTGCTTAGTCGCTCAGTCGTGTCTGACTCTTTGCGACCCATGCACTGTAGCCCTCCAGGCTCCTCTTTTCATGGGGATTCTCCAGGCAAGAATACTGGAGCAGGTTGCCCTTCCTTCTTCCAGAGGATCTCCCTAACCCAGGGATCTAACCTAGGTCTTCTGCACTGCAGGTGGTTCTTTATTGTCTGAGCCATCAGCCCTTTGCACCATCAGTTATCTTCAATTTTATATTTAAAGCACCTTCCATTATAAGTTGCCCTCTATAGAATGAACTCTCAACTTGCTTAAACTTGCATAACATTCGTATTTCCTCTGCTTCTGGTTAATTTGTATTATGCCACTTTCTCTAGAAATTTCCCTTGATTGCTTGAAATTATGTCCCTCTTATTGGCTCCCATAGCATTAGGACCTACTTAGTCATGACACAAGGCACCCTGCATCTGTGTGTGTTTTACTCATTAGCCTGCAGTTTGCTTATCTGTGGAAGTCTTTTCTTCAATCTTTGCTTCCTGGTACATAGCACAGTGCTTGAAATATGGCAGGAGCAAAATATAAATTTGATACCAAGACAGGTAATTTTCATGCATAATCACTTTCAGTCCTGTGATTTTTATAATAAAACTGGTATTTTTATTGTGATTTCGTATATATAGCTTGATTTTAAAATTTAATCCAGATTTCCAGTGTTTAAATATTTGTAAAATTTCACTTTCCTTTAACTTAAAAACACATTGAGTGGTCATTCACTAACTCCTTCATAACTCCTCTAGAGGAACTGTTTTCCTTAGCTGTTCATATCGGTCAGTATTTGAATTTTTGCTGCCTGTCATTCACTTCAACTTTTGGAATGCCAATTTCATTTGAAATAGTTACCACAACTCATGTATTTGTAAAGCCACAAATAAAGGAGAGGATTTTTCTTGTAAACTAAATTATTGAAAGCAAATGTTGAATAAATTTAGATATGGTTTTAAAAAGGGAGATTGAATTGATATATTTCTATTAGTCTAGGCATAGATTAATATTTTTGTTTTATTTATTAATTTTATTTTTATCCTGTGTCATGCATATAAGTAAGGGTTTCTGAGCACAATTGAAAATCTGAATTTGATGGAAAATGGTGTACATATTTTAAAAAACAAATAATGGATACAATACATATTTTAATAAATCAATGTAATACGAATTTACCTGTTTAAGAACTAAAACATATATTTAATGTTAATCTATGTTTCTTTCATAATTTTCCTACTCTTTTCCAGAAACAGTAGGTCACTAGTCCATTAAAAAAAAAAATATATATATATATATATATAAAACACAGAATCTAAAACAAATCACTAATTCACTTAATTTTTTAATAAATATATGCTAATGCTCATTCTTGCTTAGAAAATCCTATGGCTATGGCTACAGTTCATGGAGTCACAAGAGTTGGACACGACTTAGCAACTAAACCACCACCATGCATGTAAATATGTATATGTATATATATGTATGTGTGTATATATGTATGTGTGTGTATATATATATATACATGTGTGTGTGCTATCACTTCAGTCATGTCCAACTCTTTGTGACCCTATAGACTGTAGCCCGCCAGGCTCCTTTGTCTATGGGATTCTCCAGGCAAGAATACTGGAGTGGGTTGCCATGCCATCTTCAAGGGGATCTTCTGGACCCAGGGATCAAACCCAGGTCTCTTATGTCTTCTGCAGTGGCAGGCAATTTCTTTACCACTAACACCATGTGGGCAGCTATATATATATATATATATATATATATATATATATATATATATGTTTAATGTTTAATCTTCATATGCAAAGAAAATTCTAAGAAATCTCTTGGTGTTTTATTGTTCACAAAATGTAATGACTCTGAAGTTTAAGATTTTTAACACTCTAAGAAAATAATTTATTCTAAGTTTTCAATCATCTAAGGAATATACTTAATAGTTTTATATTCAGCTGTTATGAAATACCACATTTCTAAGAACTCAACATATTGATATTTTTCTTAAGAAACTGAGGAAACATGTCCAAAATTGCATATTATAATTATTCATACCTAGGTTGAATCACTGTCATATTTATTTTACCATGTAGTAAGCACTTCTATAATACTAATCAAAATTTTGAAGATTTATATTGTTTTAAGTGTTATCTTCAGCACATGATTCTTTTATACTGATTATACTTCAAAATCAGCATATGATTGTGTTTAAATTAAACCAAGTATGCAATATAGCAATCTTTATTTTTCTGTTTATATGTGATACATATTAGATATGTTATATAAAGGAATTTGTTAACTGTTTATCCTGAGATAGTCAACAAAGTATCATGTGCTTACATGCCTAAGTATAATGAATTAAAGCAATACAACAGATCTATCTTGTCTCTAAATACATTTCATATAAATTGAACAGCTAAAAATATTTAGATTGGCTGCCTGCAGTCATGAAAGTGTTACTCACTCAGTCATGTCTGTTTTTTTGCCACCCCATGGCGTGGTTGCCATTCTCTTCTCCAGGGAATCTTCCTAACCCAGGGATTGAATCCAGGTATCCTGCATTGGAGGTAGATTCTTTACCATCTGAGCCACCTGCAGTCATAGTCACTAATAAATAATTAAAATGCTTACACAATTTAAGCACCTTTTATCTCTGGATTTTGGAAGATTTTTAACTCACTATTTGACTTTAAGAAAAGTTCTGTGCAAGAAATCAGAAGAAAAACTATTATTTTTATCTGATATATACTAACAGTCTCTGTTAAGTAATCTCCCTTATTTTTAAAGTGTTCTTAATGTTAGTAAAAATAATAGCATTGATTATTGGCACTTGAGTCTATGGTTATAATCACAGTTGTCTTTACATGCTAGTAGAAAGCATCCAGTTTTTTTGAAGGTACTGAGGCTTTGAGGTATAAGATGAGTAAATACAGAGCCTTTAATTAAAGTGCTTTTGTTCCTCCAAATTTAGATTAGGTTGAAACAAATCTGTGCAGCATTCCTTCTCAGATTCAATACACTAAGGCAATCTCATTACTGATCTTAAATGTTTCCAATATTTAAAAAGAAAAGTTCCATAGAGAATGTAAATATTTTAGTAACTTTTTATATTAATATTTTTATAAATATGTCCTAATGCTCTATGTGTATTTTTCACTCTACATAAAAAAAAGCCAAGTATTTAAATAAATTAATCTTCAGAGAATTTAGAGTACCTTAGTTTGAGCAACAGAGAAGGTGATGGCACCCTACTCCAGTACTCTTGCCTGGAAAATCCCATGGATGGAGGACCCTGGTAGGCTGCAATCCATGGGGTCGCAAAGAGTCAGACACGACTGAGGCGACTTAGCAGGAGCAGCAGCAGTTTGAGCACAGTTTCTTAAATTTGAACATGTCTTTAAAGAATTTAGATGCTATGACAATGCATATGAAGATAAAATTATTTTTCTGTATTGAATTTATACAATGTAAAGAATCTCTTTTCTTATATACTAGATAAGTATTTTATAATGCATAATTTTCATTTCTTTAATTTGGGTTCTTTTAATTTTGTCTGAAAATCTTATTTTTCAAAGAATATTTTAAGCTATTTATGATATGTCATTACTCACATAGTCATATTTTTATCTACCACCTTATTTCCTTGTTTCTGTTGCTTCTTTGTCAGTTTGTTTGTTTCTCTCTTGGGGGTTGGTGGGTCATTTTTCATTATTTTTCCTATCATTTTGGAAATTATATTTTCTGTTATTATTCTTTTATTAATTAGTCTGAAAAATATAACAAACTTACTTAGTTTTGACATTATTATCTACATCTTCCTTCTGCAAAGAAAAAATGACCTTTAGTGCATTTTAACTTAATATCTTACTTTTCTACTTAACATACAAAATGTTATCATATATTATTTCCATGTTATCATTTTTAGACTTTGTAATAACTTTTTCAGTTCAGTTCAGTTTAGTCGGTCAGTTGTGTCTGATTCTTTGCGACCCCATGAATCGCAGCAGGCCAGGCCTCCCTATCCATCACCAACTCCCGGAGTTCACTCAAACTCAAGTTCATTGACTCGGTGATGCCATCCAGCCATCTCATCTTCTGTCGTCCCCTTTTCCTCCTGCCCCGAATCCCTCTGAGCATCAGAGTCTTTTCCAATGAATCAACTCTTCACATGAGGTGACCAAAGTACTAGAGTTTCAGCTCTAGCATCATTCCTTCCAAAGAACACCCAGGGCTGATCTCCTTCAGAATGGACTGGTTGGATCTCCTTGTAGTCCAAGGGACTCTCAAGAGTCTTCTCCAACACCACAGTTCAAAAGCATCAATTCTTTGGCACTCAGCCTTCTTCACAGTCCAACTCTCACATCCATACATGACCACAGGAAAAACCATAGCCTTGACTAGACAGACCTTTTTTGGCAAAGTAATGTCTCTGCTTTTGAATATGCTATCTAGGTTAGTCATAACTTCTCTTCCAAGGAGTAAGCGTCTTTTAATTTCATGGCTGCAGTCACCATCTGCAGTGATTTTGGAGCCGAAAAAAATGAAGTCTGGCACTGTTTCCACTGTTTCCCCATCGATTTCCCATGAAGTAATGGGACCAGATGCCATGATCTTCGCTTTCTGAATGTTGAGCTTTAAGCCAACTTTTTCACTCTCCACTTTCACTTTCATCAAGAGGCTTTTGAGTTCCTCTTCACTTTCTGCCATAAGGGTGGTGTCATCTGCATATCTGAGGTGACTGATATTTCTCCCGGCAATCTTGATTCCAACTGGTGCTTCCTCCAGCCCAGTGTTTCTCATGATGTACTCTGCATATAAGTTAAATAAGCAGGGTGACAATGTACAGCCTTGATGTACTCCTTTTCCTATTTGGAACCAGTCTGTTGTTCCATGTCCAGTTCTAACTGTTGCTTCCTGACCTGCATACAGATTTCTCAAGAGGCAGATCAGGTGGTCTGGTATTCCTATCTCTTTCAGAATTTTACACAATTTATTGTGATCCACACCGTCAAAGGCTTTGGCATAGTAATAAAGCAGAAATAGATATTTTTCTGGAACTCTCTTGCTTTTTCGATGATCCAGTGGAGGTTGGCAATTTGATCTCTGGTTCCTCTGCCTTTTCTTTCTTTCTTTTTTTTTTTTTTTAAATATTTAATTTAATTTATTATTATTATATTTTTTAATTTATTTTATTTTTTAACTTTACAATATTGTATTGATTTTGCCATATATCAACATGAATCCGCCACAGGTATACACCTGTTCCTCATCCTGAACCCTCCTCCCTTCTCCCTCCCCGTACCGTCCCTCTGGGTCATCCCATGCTTGGGGCTGGTGCATTGGGATGACTCTCTGCCTTTTCTCAAACCAGCTTGATTAACAGGAAGTTCATGGTTCACGTATTGCTGAAGCCTGGCTTGGAGAATTTTGAGCATTACTTTACTAGCATGTGAGATGAGTGCAATTGTGCGGTAGTTTGAGCATTCTTTGGCATTGCCTTTCTTTGGGATTGGAATGAAAACTGACCTTTTCCAGTCCTGTGGCCACTGCTGGGTTTTCCAAATTTGCTGGCATATTGAGTGCAGTACTCTCACAGAATCATCTTTTAGGATTTGAAATAGCTCAACTGTTTTTCCATCACCTCCACTAGCTTTGTTCGTAGTGATGCTTTCTAAGGCCCACTTTACTTCACATTCTAGGATGTCTGGCTCTAGGTGAGTGATCACACCATTGTGATTATCTGGGTCATGAAGATCTTTTTTGTGCAGTTCTTCTGTGTATTCTTTTTAGTAGCTGCTTAATATTTATTTTCATTCTTTCTCATATTTACCAGAAATAGAGAAAAAGATGCCCTGTGCTCTAGAACTTCATCAGTAGGTTTTGATTTTACAGTTTTAGATATGGGGATGGTCTCTAGTATGACATAATATTCACTTAAAACATTTTAAAAAAGGAGACACAACTTCCTATCTAGTTCAGTTCAGTTCAGTCACTCAGTTGTGTCTGACTATTTTTGACCCCATGAATTGCAGCACGCCAGGCCTCCCTGTCCATTAACAACTCCCGGAGTTCACGCATAGTCATGTCCATTGAGTCAGTGATGCCATCCAGCCATCTCATCCTCTGCCGTCCCCTTCTCTTCCTGCCCCCAATCCCTCTAGCATCAGAGTCTTTCAACTCTTCGCATGATGTGGCCAAAGTACTGGAGTTTCAGCTTTGGCATCCTTCCTTCCAAAGAACACCCAGGGCTGATCTCCTTTAGAATGGACTAGTTGGATCTCCTTGCAGTCCAAGGGACTCTCAAGAATTTTCTCCAACACCACAGTTCAAAAGAATCAATTTTTTGGCACTCAGCTTTGTTTACAGTCCAACTCTCACATCTGTACATGACCACTGGAAAAACCGTAGCCTTGACTAGATGTACCTTTGTTTGCAAAGTAATGCCTCTGCTTTTCAACATGCTATCTAGGTTGGTCATAACTTTTTAGTAGATGCTTAATATTTATTTTCATTCTTTCTCATATTTACCAGAAATAGAGAAAAAGACTCCCTCTGCCCTAGATGGTAAACTTTGTCTAACAGGAATGAATCTAGCTTGGCAATCCTGTAACTCCTTTTCTTATACTACATTTAAATGAATACATTAAATGTATATACATTATAGATAGTCATAATAAGTAGGTTTATCCTTGTCAGGGTAAAAATAACAAATAAGCAAGTGGAGGGGGAAATGCTAGAATGGACTCTGTGGTAAAATTCTGTGGTGCTGGATTTAAGTCAGAGATTTCCATATGAATTCATATGTATTTAGACAAACATATGATAGATATAAAAATATAGAGATATGTGTATAAATGTGTGTGTATATACATTGTTTAATACTTTGACTAATTTTATCATCTGAGAAGGTGTAAAAGTACAGAAACTCAATAGTATTTAACAAACCTAGTGCCCAGACCTAGGTTTCAAAATACCATTCTCTAATAAAATGAACTAAACTCCCTGGATAACTGATTTATTCTAGGGCTGTAAAATGGAAAATATAAGATGAGTCTAGAGCAATTCATAGTGTCAGAAAATAAGAAAGTACTAAAAGAAGGGGGATAAAGGAGAAAAAAGCAAAGGAAGAGAATGGATATTGACACTTCCAAAGGACACAGGAGCTAAATGGAAAGAGATCTCAGCTCCTAATGGACAAAGTGGGGACAATTTGAGTGATACAATACAGTACCATTACATTATAAACCAAAAAAATAAAAAAAGGCATCCATCACTCCATATGGATGATAACTCTTCCTTAAGAAAGAATTCCAATCAGCAAATGTAGAAAAAATAAAGGAACTATAAATGAAATTACCTTTATAAACCTGCATCAGTATTGTTATGATCCAACAATGAAAGCTAAAATTAATGAACAAAAAAACTTTAATGAAAATAGATGTTTGTAGAAGCTCAACATATCCTTTCTTCCTCTCATATATAGTAATTCAGATGGCAGTTTTAATGTATGTTAAAAAATTATTTGACTGTTGCTGAGGATGAAGCTCCAACTTTGGCTATCTGATGTGAAGAGCTGACTCATTGAAAAAGCCCTTGAAGTTGGGAAAAATTGAAGGCAAAAAGAGAGAGGGGCGACAGAGGCTGAGATGATTAGATTGCATCACCAACTTGATGGACAGGAATTTGAGCAAACTCTGGGAGATAGTGAAGAACAGGGGAGTCCCTAGGATCACAAAGAGTAAGACACGACTTAGCAACTGAACAATAGCAACAAATTATTTGATACTCTTCTCTTTGGCAGGCAAAGCTCTTCTCTTTATTTCAGGCTAGACTTAGTGATTCACTTCTAATGAATAGAATGTAAACAGGAAAAATAAAATAAGGAGAAACCTGGCTAGCACCATCTTAACCAGTGGCCAATGTTAATATAACCAATAATAAATATCTTGATAATATGCACCCTTTGCTGTGCCATGATGAGCCTTAGAAAATAAAGACAGTGTTTCATTCCAGGCCAGAAGGCAGATTAGTTAACTTCCTAATATCAAATGTAATGAAAACTATGTCTTTCTAAGGGACAGAGGCTGGGCAGATGTGTTAGCAGATGTCTCAAAAATGTCTTTCCTAAACATGGATTTCCACAGCTGTGCACAGTTCTATAACATAAGCTGGAGACTTCATCAGAAACACTCATGTTTAAATTACATTATATTGAATGTCATTTATGATACATAATTTTATATATGAATGAAAAGTTCCATTAGTAGTTAGAATGAATATTACTCTTACTTGAAATTTATATAATGATTATGTGTAAACTGAAGTTTAAAATTTGCCTAAAAGGATATAATCAGTTAAAATGAACCAATAGGTGCTAGTTCATAAATAAAAATCAATTTGACCTGCCAAAGCCTGGAAAACCAGATAGCGGTAAAACAAGAATATTGTGGTTACTTGATTTAAATTCAGTAGTCTTTTTCCAAAATTTATTCATAGTAGTTTCCTTTAAATGAAGATAATATAAGGGACATCAAATAAAATGTTTTATATTATTAGGTAGTGATTTGTTGTTGTTGTTGTTGTCCATTTGCTTTGACAATGAATGGAGATATAGCTTTAGGTAATTGGATGGGCTCCTTGTAAAATTATCCAAGAATATTTGATTAAGCTTTTTTCGTTCTTGACAGGACACAGCAGAATGCTGCCACTATCATACCAATCTCTGGATTCTACTCCCAGACAGATAATCTGTTTTGCAGTGTATTCTTTCACAGTTTTGTACTTGTTGATGTTTTATAGATTTGATTGTGATTTAGCTGCTCAAAGAAGTATCATTTTTCTTATTTGAACCCTAGATGTTTTTGACAATGCATACCTATATAATTAAAGAACATTGTGTTTGTTTATCATGTGCTGTGGTGTTTAAGACTGTACATTTCCCTTAGCTTCCTCATTGTTTGGGGGGACTTTAAATTGACTTTATGAAATTAAATCAAGGGGGTACCTATATTTTTGATATCTGTTAAAGAGAAAAATATTGTTGGGTGGTATCTAGATGTCAAATTATAATGATACAGGCATTGTAATCTTTTTTCTGAAAGTATTAACTACTTTTAATGGAGAACTAAATTACCTAACTATTACCCCTTAATTTTCTCTCTTTCTCTCTTAATATGTTTTTAAGAATATCTAGAACTTATCCAAATCTTATCCCTCTTATTCTTTAACTTTTGGCAATATTTAGTTAAAATTTAACATTGTAATTAAATATTATAAAACATTACAAGGCACTTCCCAGGTGGCTCAGTGGTAAAGAATCTGCTTGCCAGTGCAAGAGCTGCAGGAGTTGCAGGTTTGATCCCTGGGTTAGGAAGATCCCTTGGAGGAGGCAACCCATTCGAGTGTTCTTCCTTGGGAAATCCTATGGACAGAGCAGCTTGTTGGGGTACAGTCTGTGGAATCATAAAGAGTTGGACATCACTGAGTGACTGAGCACATATACATGCAAAAATATTGCAAATAGTAATATATTCAAGTCAAGTGCTATATCACACAACATTACAAAACAAGTATAAAGTGAGAAGTTAATTGGAAAATGGAACAAATGGTCATCCCAGGCATTTTGGAAGTAAAAGAAAGTATGTGTGGCTTTAAGAGGTGTTATGGGGAGTAAAAGTTAAGAGAACTAGAAGAAAAGAGGGTAATGAGCACACTATGCAGAAAACTTGTAGTACATTTGTCATTTTCTTGAAAATATTGGGAAACCATTGAAAGATTCTAATGACATGAACAGATTTATTTTTTTTTTTAAATACAGACTTTGGTTTCTAATAAGAGAAGTGATTGCAAAAAGGTCAGAGTAGATGCTATGGAACAGTTAAGTGCCTATTGGAAAATTCTCCCTTTCTCTGTCTCTCTTTCATATGTGTGTTTGTATGCATGTATTTATACATATATATGTATATATGAATACCAGTTGATCCTAGAAAAACATGGGCTTGAATTGCACAGATCCATTTACACTCAGACTCTTTTTCATTAAATAGTACTACAGTACCATCAGACCCATAGTTGTTGAATTCACCAATGGAACTCCAGATAAGGAAGGCCAACTATAAAGTTATACTTGAGTTAGTTTTTTACTTCATGAGGGGTCAGCACTTCTAACTCCTGTGTTGCTCAAGCATCAACTATCTATCTATATTTCTAGTTAACTGTCTGTCAATGTTGTTTAGTCACTAAGTTGTATCTGGTTTTTTTTGGAACACCATGGACTATAGCCTGTCAGACTCCTTGTGTCTGTGGGATTTCCCAGGCAAGAGTACAGGAGAGGGTTGCCATCTCCTTTTCCAAGGGATCTTCCTGACCCAGGGATTAAACGCATGTCTCCTGTGTCTCCTGAGTTCGCAGGAAGGTTATTTACCACTGTGCCACCAGGAAAGACACACATATATATATGCATAGATAGTTAACAGATGACAATATTGAAATTAAATATTAAGAGGCAGGTAGGCCAAAGGATG
This sequence comes from Bos mutus, assembly GCF_027580195.1. Lineage (NCBI taxonomy): Eukaryota > Metazoa > Chordata > Mammalia > Artiodactyla > Bovidae > Bos > Bos mutus. The sequence goes on along the minus strand of NC_091622.1, from coordinate 79,287,069 downwards.
AATTATCCTGATAGAAATGGCCTTTGTATTCCAGGTTAGCAGCATGGAATAGAAAGAATGGGTCAATCAAAGGCAGTTTATTCAGTCTTGATAGATGAAGTGGGAGTGTGGACAAGAAAAAGGTCATGTCACACATTAGAGGTGTGCAAGAAAGCCAGGACAGTATCTTCTAGGAGACAGGAATTTATTGATTGATTTTAAATGAGGACGTGCCATGCTTGGTTTTATACTTTAAAAAGATGAATTAATTTAAAGCCACACTTGAAGCAGGGAAACCAGTTAGAAAGCTACTGGCTTGGTCTGAGTGAGAGATAAGAGGCCAAGACAACAATGACTATAGAGTTGCCATATCTGACTAATTGCAACTAAGGACAACAGTAGTGCATTTCCTCCATCAATTTAGAAAAGAACAAGTTTTAGTTACATATATACAAAAGTTACATATATACAGATTGATCATATTTGTAAGATTATAGATTCATTAAAAGACACTTCATCCTTGGAGCAAAGCTATGACAAACCTAGACAGCATATTAAAAAGCAGAGGCATTACTTTGACAACAAAGGTCCGTATAGTCAAAGTTATGGTTTTTCCAGTAGTCATGTGTGGATGTGAGAGTTGAACCATAAAGAAAGCTGAGTACCAAAGAATTGATGCATTTGAACTGTAGTGTTGGAGAAGACTCTTGAGGGTCCCTTGGGCTGCAGGACTATCAAACCAGTTGATCCTAAAGGATATCAGTTCTGAATATTCATTGGAAGGACAGATTCTGAAGCTGAAGCTCCAGTGCTTTGATCATCTGATATTGACTCATTGGAAAAGACCCTGATCCTGGGAAAGACTGAAGGTAGGAGAAGAAGGGCATGACAGAGGATGAGATGACAGGATGACATCATCAACTTGATGGACATGAGTTGGGAGTTGGTGATGGACAGGGAAGCCTGGTGTGCTGCAGTCCATGGGCCCACAAAGAGTTGGACCCGACTAAGTGATTGACCTGAACTGAAATTCATAATGCCTTCAAAACAATTTGTAATATTTCAAGTTCATAACACTTTAAAACCCAGATTTTAAGATTGGTTTGTGATAACACTAGAAAAAATTAATTCATAAGTAGATTACAAAACTTATGCTTCAGAAATATGTGTAGAATATAAATCTAAATTGTATAATGTAGGGAAATAACATTAAAATGTAATATCTGACAGGAACTACAAGAAAGAGATAAAATTTACATATTTTCCCTCAGAAGAGGTTGAAACTGAACATGTCCTTTTATTGATGCAAACATTGATAAAGACAAATCATATCAGCAGAGTTAGTGATTTGTAGCATCTGAAATTAACAGATGCAGAATGTACTGAGCAATTCTCCATGTGATGATTAAAAATTCAGTGAAGTAATGATCTTGTCACATCTAATGGAAGGCAGCATTCAAGATAAGCAGATTCATATGCACATTTGTAACATTTTCCTTCTTTTATGAAAGACTACAGCAACTTAATATTGAAGTAAATATGATTCAATGAAAGTTCACACTTAGGCTTGTAAATTACTGTTCTGATCCACATGCCAATTTGCATAGGCTTTTAGAGACTCTATGACACTTAAATAAGCAAAACATAATCAGAATGTTGAAAAATATCCAATTTAATTAGTCAAAATATTGGAACTGCTAACTTCAATTTGGTTTTTCAATATAATTTTATCTGATACGAAGAGTTCTGGGAATCATACTGTAACAGGGACATGAATCAAAATTTGGAATTCACTGATTCTGATGAAAATTCAGAATATGTTCATAAAGTCAAAAAACCTAATTATGCTTTAGTAAGGAAGGGGTATTGGAGTTCTTTTCAAATACACAAATATCTGCATGTTGGCTAAAATATTCAACTTCTTCTCTGATAACTTATATAGCAAAGAACTTTTATGGGTGGATGAAAACTTCAGTGTGACTTCAGTTCAAAATAAGCAAATATTTCAAATTCTCAATGATATTTAAGTAGAGAAGTTGCCATCAACAAGAGAGTAAATTGCCCATTATTAAAGGAGTTCAAGGGCAGATTAAACGGCATTATAAAAAGAAATGCCAATCTGTTCTTGTTATCTCACTCCATTCATTTAAATACATTCTAATATTCAGTGACTTGACTTGGAGCTTTAATCCCCCTAGGATGATCCAACCATGGAAGATACAGGATATTATCTTCTATCAGGTGAAAGCCTAAATCCTAAGGGATTTCCTGACTTGCAGTGGGAATCACTATTTTACTTTGGGTTCTTAGAGCCTAAATTGTATTTGGGGACAGAACTACTGATGACTCCTTATATTTCATAAAAATATTTATGAAACAGCAAAATATTTCATAATAATGCTTCCGATTAAAAAAGATTAACAATCAAAGGTTTATGAGAAATAATTTTAAAGTTTACTCTCTAATAGTGTAAGAATTATTAGGAATGTAAACATCAAAGTTTTGAGGTTTGTTTTCCTCTTAAGCTATTTTTGATGTTTAGAGGATTTCTGCTCATTTGTGAATGACATGAAAAGGAGGATGCGAATACAGTTGGAGCAAAACCTTTCAATTTTATTTTACTTGATTTCATTTATACTATTTATATAAGCAGGTATTTTTACCTTTAATTTAACTCTATCCATTTACTTTTTTTATTTTTTAAGATTTTCTTGGATTTTAAGTCATTTTTTCTTTACTTTTTCTATACTTAGAAGAACAAAACAAATATGTACACACACACTCACATGTGTGTGTGTGTGTGTGTGTGCGTGCACGCTTAGTCATGTTTGACTCTTTGCTACCCCATGGACTGTAGCCTGTCAGGCATTCTCTGTCCATGGAACTTTCCTGGCAAGGACACTGGAGTGGTTTGGGGTTTCCTATTCCAGGTGAATCTTCTCAGCCCAGGAGTAGAATCAAGGTCTCTTGCTCTTCTCACTGCACCACCAGCTGGCACATATGATAAAGAATCAGCCTGCAATGCAGGAGACCTGGGTTCGATGCCTGGGTTGGGAAGAACCCCTTGAAAAAGATATAGCAACCCATTCCAGTGTTCTTGCCTGGAAAATCCCCATGGACAGAGGAGCCTGGAGGGCTACAGTCCATGGGGTCACAAAGAGTCAGACATTATTGAGCAACTAAGCTCATCACAACACACACACACACACACACACACACACACATGATATACACACACTACATATATACTATAGTTTGAAATAATGCAATTAATGAAATAAAATTATTTGATAATAGCATTCAACATGACTTTCACAAGTAATGTTCCTAATAAACAATTCTTAAATGGATAGATACTATACTATGTTTATGGTCTTACTGTATCTTTGTTAAAAATGTTAGATTTACTTTGCGTCTTATGTAAAGAGTTAAAAGACTTAACTAGACATATAAAGTTTCTAGTCAAAAATTAGTAAATTTAGAAAAATTGTAAGAAATTAAAAAAAAAATTCTATGATGTTAAATAATACCAGAAATGACTGAAAGAATGACTGAAAGAATATGAAAATCTTTTCATATTAATTTGAATGTAATTGCTATAATCTAAGGATTGATTTGAGCTTTATAAACAGAAATTTGATTTCATTACAACACAAAATAGACACGCATTAATAAAGTTCAGTCTTCCCATGTGGAGATAGTGGTAAAGAACCTGCCTGACAATACAGGAGATGTAATAGACATGCTTTTGATCCCTGGGTCAGGAAAATCTCCTAGAGGAAGAAATACCAACCCACTCCAGTATTCTTGATTGGAGAATCACATGGACAAAGGAGCCTGGTGGGCTATAGTCCATGGGGTTGCAAAGAGTCTGACATGGCTAAAGTGACTTAGCAGCAGCAGAAACAAAGTTAAAAGAAGGAAACAGTGTGTATATTTAAAATCCTAAAAGATGATGCTCTTAAGTACTGGAAAAAATATGCCAACAAATCTGGAAAATTCAGTAGTGGCCACAGGACTGGAAAAGGTCAGATTTCATTCCAACTCCAAAGAAGAGCAATGCTAAAGAATGTTCACCATACCATACAATTGCCCTCTTTTCACATACTAGCAAGGATAAGGTCAAAACCATTCAGCAGTAGGTGGATCAAGAACTTTCAGATGTACAAACTGGGTTGTAAAGAAGCAGAGGAACTAAAGATGAAACTGCCAACATTCATTGGAACATGAAGAAAGCAGGGGAATTCCATAAAAACATCTATGTTTTCTTCATTGACTACACGAAAGCCTTTGACTGTGTGGATCACAACAAACTGTGGGAAATTCTTCAAGAGATGGGAATACCAAACCACCTTATTTATCATCTGAAAAAGCTGTATGCAGGTAAAGAAGTAACAGTTAGAACTAGATGTGAAACAATGGACAGGTTGCAAATTAGAAAATGAGGATGACGTGGCTGTATATTTTCACCCTGTTTATTTAATTTCTATTCAGGTCACATCATGCAAAATGCCAGGCTGGATAAATGGCAAGATGGAATCAAGATCACTGGGAAAAATATTAACAGCCTCAGATATGCAGATTATACCACTCTAATGGCAGAAATTGAAGAGGAACTAAAGAGCCTCTTGATGAAAGTGAAAGAGGAGAGTGAAAAGTTGGCTTGAAACTCAACATTAAGAAAACTAGGATTATGGCATCTGGTCCCATCACTTCATGGAAAATAGACGGAGAAACAGTGGAAACAGTGACAAACTATTTTTCTGGGCTGCAAAATCACTGCAGATGGTGACTGCAGACATGAAATTAAAAGATGCGTGCTCCTTGGAAGAAAAGTTATGATCAACCTACACAGCATATTAAACAGCAGAGACATTACTTTGCTGACAAAGGTCCTCATAATCAAACCTATGGTTTTTCCAGTAGTCAGGTACAGATGTGAGAGATGGACCATAAAGAAGGCTGAGTGCCAAAGAATTGATGCTTTTAAAAAGTGGTGCTGGAGAAGACTCTTGAGAGCCCCCTGGACTGTGAGGAGATCCAATCAGTGGATTCTAAAGGAAATCAGTCCTGAATATTCATTGGAAGGAATGACGCTGAAGTGGAAACTCCAGTACATTGGTCCATTGATGCAAATAGTGCTCTCATTTGAAAAGACACTGATGGTGAGAAAGATTGAAGATGGGAGGAGAAGGACGACAGAGGATGAGATGGTTGGATGGCATCACCAACTCAATGGATATGAGTATGAGTAAACTGAATTGGTGATGGACAGGGAGGCCTGATGTGCTGCAGTCAATGGGGTTGCAAAAAGCTGGACATGACTGAATGACTGAACTGAACATATATATGTTTAGTTTGTGCAGCCAACATATGGGTAAAACATTAATTTATCAGTAAATTTTATTTAAAAACCGGAATCTAAGTCAATCATTCAGTGAAATATTATGTTATTTATTCTTTACCCATTAGTATTCTATTTTATGTTACAGCATTTTCTTTGTAGTCTCTATGTAATAAAAATTCAGAGATACTTCTGTTAATCACAAAAAGGCTACATACTCAACTATGTGAAGAACACTTTAAGCTCTGTGAAGAAAATAAGTGGTATATTGGAGAGCAAATGATATTCTGTTATGTATTGAACATATTTTAATGTACTTGAGGCAGTTTGTTTTGTTTTTCCCCTTAAGTGTTAATTGTCCTCTTTTCTTGTGTGATTAGTATGATTAGGTGAAAATATATTTACATAGTGCTTAAGCTATGAATTTATTTTCTAGAAAGAGTTGAGGAAGGTGGAAGAAAATTATGTAACAAACTAAAAGTCAAGAAATCTCTGGATTATAGTGCTGTGTGGCCACTAGTTATGTCAACTCCAATGTGAGAGACCTGTTATAGTTGTATAACCTGGGGCCCTGGGCATACTACATCCATGTTTTACAAAAATTAAATCTTTACCTGTCTTAGGAATTCTACTATAAAATGCCTTGCCTAAAAGATTGAGAGATTGAGTTTTCAATGTAATAGATACTGGAGTACTTGGATAAACATATTTGTTATAACATTTTAAAAGGAAATAGAAGTTATAGGTTTCAACATACTGAACTAAATGTTCTAATAAAATGAAAGGTTGAGAGATAAATAAAAACTATGGAAGGGAAAATGCAAAAGAGAATGTGATAATGCAAATATTGCACTGTACAAAACTGACGGGCAAAGCATATTGATGTATGAAGCTTGGAAAATGTTTGTGAGCTTGGAACTTTGAAGACAATTATTTAGAATTTATAGTTTGGCCTTTAATAGTGATAGTGTCAAAATAAAACTTTAAAGCTTTCTTTCTGTCTGGTGAGTATGATAAAAAACACCAATTCTGAAATAAATTTATGACTGCGCAGCATTTCTGATATATCTTCCTACTTAATGTTTCCTTGGATGCAATGTTATTTTGAAAACTCTCAACTGAAAGCTCATAAATTGATAAAAATGTCAACTGTTTTTCTGAACAAACATTTTTAAAAAGAAAATTTATATTCTGGAAGTAGTCATTTACTTTGCACAACTGATATTGTTATTTTGCTTAAATATTATAAATTATTTTAATTCTCTAGAGTATCTACTGTTTTCAAATAGTTTTAGTTTTATTTGTGTTTGTTTCTGGAAAGTACCGTATAAAAATCTAGTTTATTGTTGTCAAGAACTTAGACGTATGATTCAATGTATTTTCACATGAGTGAGTAAAGGAATAGAGACATTTTAAAATAAATTAATCTTTTATTGAATATTCGTGAACTAAACAGTGAAGTGTTAATTTGTTGAATACATATATTCTTGGTTTCTCATCATCAGATCTACTTTCTTTGGAATATTGTGCTATAAATGCAATTTAATTAAACAGAAAGCAATATTGAAATCATTTTTTTTAATGAAACAAACTTTATCTCATCCTGTATGAAACTTTACATCAAAAACTTTGTGAATATTTTTACCATAAGTTCAAAGAACACTAACTTTCCTACAGTTAAATTTCCAAAAGCAATGTACATTTTAAGAACCTACAGCTAATATTCATAATATATGGAGCCATGTGAGAGCTATGATATTGCATCTATTGCAATTATTTCTTATATTTATAGACTATACTCTCATCTTAAATAGTAGATAGGTTCTCAACAGTATATTTTGAATTCTCTTTGCTATGTATTTCTTTCAAGGTAAGGTTTATGTGGGTTATCAACTGAATAGGAGGATAATACAAAGTTAAATTTTACTTACAGAAAAGTTATATTTCACTGACTATGAATGATAAAAGTGATATTGGAATATATTATGAGCAATAGAGCTCAGTCTTCATAATAAGGTAAAGTTTCCTCACAGGGCTTCATACTTCTTCCCATATTTATTTTGTATACTCAATTTGCTAGGTGGTAAGAAAAATAAAGCTTGAAAGGATTGTATAATTGAGCTTTCTGCTGTAATTATACGGAGAAGGCGATGGCATCCCACTCTACTACTCTTGCCTGGAAAACCCCACGGACGGAGGAGCCTGGTAGGCTGCAGTGCATGGGGTCTCGAAGAGTCGGACACTACTGAGAGACTTCACTTTCACTTTTCACTTTCATGCATTGGAGAAGGAAATGGCAACCCACTCCAATGTTCTTGCCTGGAGAATCCCAAGGACGGGGGAGCCTGGTGGGCTGCCGTCTATGGGATCGCACAGAGTCCGACATGACTGAAGCGACTTAGCAGCAGCAGCAGCTGTAATTATTTATCTGACCTTTCTTAATTTCTTATTTCACTATGATTAATAAACATTCTTTTATTGTTAATTTCTATCTCTCTCTAAATATTATGCCGTTTTGCTTTTCTACATGATTGTTGATAAACCATCATTAGATAACAAGCAAAATAACTTAGTGTAGTGTAGACTAGAGCATAGACCCTAGAGGCACGGTCACTAGGTCCACATGCCAGCTCTGCAACTTGTTGCTGTGCAACTTTGGATGAATAAATTAGTAGTTTGGTAACTCAGTTTTATCTGTAAAATGAAAATAATGATAGTATGTTTTTCATGACTCTTTAAGAATTTAATGTGCTCATCACATAGTAAGTAAATATGTATTGTTTGAAATCATCCTTACATTATAACCATGTTGATGCTGATTTTATGCCTCTGAAATAGAAAAAAAAAATACCTAACAGCCACACATACTGAGATTTATTTTGAGCATGTAGCACCTTCATTAGGATACATGTGCCTAATAGAACTTGTACTATTTTCATAAAGCTTTTGTGAGGTACTTTCACATAACATAAATGAATTTTGGTAAACGCAAAACCCTTAGAGACTTTGTAGTGTTGTTGTTCAGCCCCTAAGTCATGTCTGACTTTTTGCAACCTCATGGACTGTAGCATGCCAGACAATGGCAACCCACTCCAGTACTTTTGCCTGGAAAATTCCATGCTGGAGGAGCCTGGTAGGCTGCAGTCCATGGGGTCACTAAGAGTCGGACACAACTGAGTGTCTTCACTTTCACTTTTTACTTTCATGCATTGGAAAAGGAAACGGCAACCCACTTCAGTGTTCTTGCCTCGAGAATCCCAGGCACAGGGGAGCCGGGTGGGCTGCCGTCTATAGGGTCGCACAGAGTCAGACACGACTGAAGCAACCAGCAGCAGTAGCAGCAGCAGACATTTCTGTACCCCACTGTCTCCTGAAAATTGTTTAAATTCATGTCCATTGCCGATCCCTTCTCCTTCAATCTGTTCCAGCATCAGGGTCTTTTCCAGTGTGTCAGCTCTTCTCATCAGTTGGCCAAAGTATTGAAGCTTCAGCTTCAGCATCAGTCCTTCCAATGAATAGTCAGGGTTTATTTCCTTTAGGATTGATCTCCTTGCTGTTCAAGAGACTCTCAAGTCTTCTCCAGCGCCATAATTGATTCTTCGGTGCTCAGCCTTCTTTATGGTCCAACTCTCACATCTATACAGGACTACTAGAAAAACCATAGCTTTGACTATGGACCTTTTTCAACAAAGTAATGTCTTTGTTTTTAAAAACACTGTCTAGGTTTGTCATAGTTTTCCTTCCAAAGAGCAAGCATCTTTTAATTTCATGACTGTTGTCACAGTCCACAGTGATTTTGGAGCTCTAGGAAAGAAAATATGTCACTGCTTCCACTTTTCCCCTTCTATTTTCTATGAAGTGATGGGACTGGATGCCATGATTTTCATTTTTTGGATGTTGAATTTCAAACCAACATTGAGAGCTTTTTCACTCTACTCTTTACCAAGAGGCTTTTTAGTTCCTCTTCACTTTTTGCCATTAGAGTGGTGTCCTCCATATATCTGAGGTTGTTGCTATTTCTTCCAGTAATATTGATTACTGGATTCCAGTTTTTGATTCATCCAGCCTGGCATTTCACATGATGAATTCTGCATAGAAATTAAATAAGCAAGGTGACGATATACAACCTTGTCATACTACTTTCCCAATTTGGGACCAGTCAGTTGTCCCATGTCTGGTTGTATTATAACTGTTTCTTCTTGACTCAAATACAGGTTTCTCAGGAGACAGGTAAGGTGGTCTGGTATTCCCATCTCTTCAAGAAGTTTACACAGTTTATTATGATGCACTGTCAATGGCTTTAGTGTAGTCAATGAAGCAGAAGTAAATATTTTTCTGGACCCTTTGCTTTCTCCATAATCCAACAAATGTTGACAATTTGAGAGAGTCATAAAACAGTACTATAATCAAATTTTACAACATCTCATCACTGCTGAAATTCCCTTATGTTTCTTTTCATCTCTCATTCTTAACCTAGACAACTAATGATGTGGAAAGATGACATTTCATACATATGACATTATAATGTATTAGTATTTTTTGTCTTGATTCTATTTTCTAGCACACCATTTTGGGGATTTATATTTTCTGTTTAATATACTTCATTCACTGTTTCCCTACGAATTTTCCAACTGTATGGATATATTACTTTTTGTTAATCTATTAATCACTTGGTGAACATAGGGTGCTTCAGAGTTGGAGTCATTCTTGGCCTATGGGCTTTGTAAGAATATATGCTTTTTATTTATCTCATGCAGATACATAGAAGCTGAATTGCTAGATCATTAGTAGAATATGTTTATGTGAAAATTTGCTGAATTATTTTCCTCTGTGTCTCTAATATTTTGCATTTCTCCAACAGTTAATGAGTGTTCAGTAGGTAACAGTCCTTTAAAGTGGTATCTTTCTTTTTTCTTTTCTTTTGAGATAACACTGATTTATGGTATCATTTGTTTCACTTCTACATTATATTTTAATTTCTGTTTACACTATATTATGCTCACCACCAAATGATTTCTCTTTGTGACTATACTGTTGACTCCTCCTTTCACTCTGCTCACCTCTATTCTGCTCTCTGTATCTATGTGTTTGTTTTTGTTTGGTTTGGCTGGTTCATTTATTCATTTACTTATTTTAATATTTTGTGCATGAGTGATATCATATAGTTTGTTTTTCTCTGTCTGACTTATTTCATTTAGTATATATCCTCAAGGTCCATCCATATTGTTGCCAGTTGCACAATTTTATCTTTTCTTGGCTAAGAAGTATTTCATTGTGTGTGTGTTTATAAAATCTTCACATAATCTTCTTTATCCATTTTTCTGCCAAGGGGAACTTAGGTTGTTTCTACTACTACTACTACTAAGTCGCTTCAGTCGTGTCCAATTCTGTGCGACCCCATAGACGGCAGCCCACCACGCTCCCCCATCCCTGGGATTCTCTAGGCAAGAATACTGGAGTGGAGTGGGTTGCCATTTCCTTCTCTAATTCATGAAAGTGAAAAGTAAAAGGAAGTCGTTCAGTCGTGCCCAATTCTTAGCGACCCCATGGACTGCAGCCTACCAGGTTGTTTCTATGATTTGACTATTATAAATAATGCTGCAATGAACATAGGGTTGCATACATCTTTTTGAATTAGTAATTTTATATTCTTCAGCTCACTACCCAGAAGTGGAATCATTGGATTGTATGTGATAGTAGTGGGTTATTCTTAATATTTTGAGAGTCTCCAAACTGTTTTCCATAGTGGTTGGAACAGTTTACATTGCCACCAGTGTTTGTTTTTTTTTTTCTCCACATCTTCAGTACTTCTTATTAGTTATCTTTTTAATAGGACAGATTCTGAAAGATGTGAGGTGATATTGTGGTTTTGACTTGCATTTCCATAATAATTAGTGATGTTAAACATCTTTTCATGTGCTTATTGTCTATCTTGTATGTTTTTGTTGAGAAGAGTATCTATTCACATCATACTATTGTGGCAATTTTATTGAAAACCTAATGTGTTCACTGGTAAATGCTGATGTCTCCTTGGCAGGCTGTGAACTCAAATCTTTCCCTCTTCAGTGACATTTTTTTTGTTTGTTTGTTTCTAAGAGGTTTTTCACTGAGGTTTCCCGTCTCTTGCCTAATACATCCTTAGATTTTGGCAAAGGTATATTTACCACTTCAAAATTATTCTGTCATAAGTGGTATTATCCCCTTTAGTTTGTGTTGCTTCCATACTTCCCTAAGACCTGTTGCTTAAATGATTTTATACTATATTCACTTTTCTACAATTTTTTTTCAGTGGAATGTATTGTGTACTGTAAGCTACTTTATCTTCTTTGGAAGTAAAACAGTCTCATCAGGTTTATAGTAAGTTGGTTAATAGAGCTCATATGATAAGATCTCTTATACTACCATTTTTTTTTGTACAGATATATATTTTATTTATCTCCATGGTGATTTTAATAGAGTTTCAAGGAGAATAATATGTAAACTATATACTAAAAACATAATCTTTAAGAGCCATCCATAACATTTGATACTTAATTAAGGAATAAATTTCATACTGTGAGTCCTTATGCTAAATATAGAGTATAAAATCTCACATTAGAATTAATCTGTGATTAATTGTTCTATGTGAACATGTTAGTGTAATTAAAGAACAGGGTCACATGAAAGTAATATTTCAATTTATAACATTATTTTAACTTTATTCTTCAAAATAGCTAATATATCTCACTAATCTGGGATAGTATATTGAAAAGCAGAGGCATTACTTTGCCAACAAATGTTCATCTAGTCAAGGCTATGGTTTTTCCAGTAGTCATGTATGCATGTGAAAGTTGAACTGTGAAGAAAGCTGAATGCTGAATAATTGATGCTTTTCAACTGTGGTGTTGGAGAAGACTCTTGAGAGTCCCTTTGACTGCAAGGAGATACAACCAGTTCATCCTAAAGGAGATCAGTCCTGGATGTTGTTGGAAGGACTGATGCTAAAGCTGAAACTCCAGTACTTCGGCCACCTCATGCGAAGAGTTGACTCATTGGAAAAGACTCTGATGCTGGGAGGGATCGGGGGCAGGAGGAGAAGGGGTCGACAGAGGATGAGATGGCTGGATGGCATCACTGACTTGATGGATGTGAGTCTAGGTGAACTGCAGGAGTTGGTGATGGACAGGGAGGCCTGGCGTGCTGCAGTTCACAGAGAGTCGGACACGGCTGAGAGACTGAACTGAACTGAAATGAACTGAATCTGGGTTCACAGCAGGAAATATTATATTCATCAATTTTATAATAATGTATGCTTAAAATAAATATGGGCCATCAACATAGATGTTAATATTGATCTGGCTTTTAATTTTCTCTAGATATGTCTCTGCAATTTTTAATGGCTAAGAGAAAAGACATTTTAGTTACTATTAGTTTTATTATTGACTTTCTGAAATTAACTTCAGTCTAATATTGAAGTTCTGATAAATGTAGATTAATATGCTCTAAATGATAAACATACATTTTATTAAACACAAAGCATCAAGAATTTCATAAACATGAGATATTCTACTTTTAAATTAATTCAAATAGTCAATAAATTGACTCAATAAAATATTTTACTTGATTAGTTGATTATATCACTTATTCTATTTTATATATTTTTATAAAAGTTGATAATTATTAAAGACTCTGAAAATGCCAGAAAGATGAAGACTTTATTCTAATGCCAATCTTCCCAAATTTAATATTCAAAAGCTTTCTTCTCTTCTTTTTTTATTTTGGATGTACTCTAGTGCTGTGACTTCAATTTCCCTGAATCTTTAATTCTGCAAAGTCTAATTGTCTGTAAAATTTAGTCATTTATTTTTTTATTTAAAATATGTATTTCATCTCTAGAAGTCCCATTGGGTCTTTTTCATTTCTTCTCAGAATTCCCAGGTGGCACAGTGGTCAAGAATACACCTGCCAATGCAGGAGATGCAAGAGACATGGGTTCTACCATTGGGTCAGGAAGATCCCCTGGAGAAGGAACGGCAACCAAGTCCAGTATTTTTTCTGGGATAATCCCCTGGACAGAGGAGCCTGGTAGGCTACACAGTCCATGGGATTCCAAAGAGTCAGATATGACTGAGTGACTGAACACACACACACACACACACACACACACACATCTCTTTTCATCATGATCATGTCTTCTCTTTTACCATAAATCTATGAAATATAATTATTGTAACAGCTTTAACATCCTTGTCAGACAATCCTAATATTTCTGTCATTTAAATATGTTCTTATTGATGAAATTTTCTCCATGTTACAGGTTGAATTTTGTAGTTTTTTGTTTTCTTTTTGTACACTAGCTAATTTTTAAATTATTAGCACAACATTTTGAATTTTATGTTGTCAGAAGCTAGTTATTTTTTTTTTAACCTTTAAATAATGCTGGCTTTTATTGTTCTCAGGCACAGTCAGATTTATTTAGAATCAGTGTAAACCTTTTGATGCTTACTTTTAAATGGTTTGTGCAGAACAACCTGGAGAATAGGGAATATTCTCAGAGGAAATATTCTCAGAACTCTTTATGGCACTCATGTATTTTGAGGTCTTTCCACCTGGCTTATTGCAACTAGACGGGGAAACTGTGGAAACAGTGTCAGACTTTATTTTTGGGGGCTCCAAAATCACTGCAGATGGTGATTGCAGCCATGAAATTAAAAGACGCTTACTCCTTGGAAGGAAAGTTATGACCAAACTAGATAGCATATTCAAAAGCAGAGACATTACTTTGCCAACAAAGGTCCATCTAGTCAAGGCTATGGTTTTTCCAGTGGTCATGTATGCATGTGAGAGTTGGACTGTGAAGAAAACTGAGCTCCAAAAAATTGATGCTTTTGAACTGTGGTGTTGGAGAAGACGCTTGAGAGTCCCTTGGACTGCAAGGATATCCAAACAGTCCATTCTAAAGGACATCGGTCCTGGGTGTTTTTTGGAAGGAATGATGCTAAAGCTGAAACTCCAGGACTTTGGCAACCTCATGCAAAGAGTTGAAAGACTCTGATGCTGGGAGGGATTGGGGGCAGGAGGAGAAGGGAATGACAGAGGATGAGATGGCTGGATGGCATCACTGACTTGATGGACATGAGTTTGAGTGAACCCCGGGAGTTGGTGATGGACAGGGAGACCTGGCATGCTGCAATTCATGGGGTTGCAAAGAGTCAGACACAACTGAGCAACTAAACTGTTGCAACTAAATTATACCCTTTGTGTGCACCAGGGATATTTCTGCTATTTCTTTCTAGTAATGCTCTCTTTGACTTCAGGTGGTTTCTTTCCTACATGTGTAGATCAGTAACAGCCAAAAATTTAAGGGGACATTTATGCAGACCTCTGAAATGCATACTTTGTCTCTCTCTCTCTCTTTTTCTCTCTCCCTATTCCCTCCCCCTCTCTCTTTTTTCCAATACCTTCAAATTCTGACCTGAGCTTCACTATACTATGAAATTTATCTACTCAGTTAAGCTTTGTTGTGGTCTTGCTCGCTATGTTGCTGCTCCAAAACTTTTTATAGTCATTGAGTCAATAGCAGGCCTTCTTGCTGGTCCCCAATCTCCCAGAGAGCATTGTTCTGTGTTGAGAAACATCTCTTTACATATTTTGTCCAGTGTTCTAATTTCCATATAGTGTGGGTTAAATATAGTCCCTGTTACTTTATTCTGACTAGATCAAAAGTCCTAGAAAAGCTTTTTAACTCATCAACATTTGTCTTAACCACACAAAATTGAAAATGAGTGAATTTAATAAATATAATTTGTTTAAAAACTGAAATTTATGATTTAACTTAATAAAAATCCAAAAATAATCATATCAGAAATATAAAATTTATCTGATTTTTAAAAATGTGTTTCTTCTTCAAAGACATCTTCGAATATGTAAACTAAAATTGATAGAGAGCCTTTCATTGATGATAGAATTCAGAACATTAAAATAAATTAGTCATAGAAATTGATAATTTCAATTCACATATTAAGGAGACTATCAGTGGAGTAGTGAAAGTCCAGCATTATGCATAAATTATCTGGTTGACACATATTTGAAAGTAGAGTTTTGTCAAAATGTTAGTAGCTAGATTCCATGAAAAACTAAGAATATTCCTTTTTTTTTTCTTTTGATTTATTTTTAAAGATTATTTCCTTGAAAGACAGTACATGAGTGAGGAAAAAGTATATATTTTCTGATAAATATATATTCTATAATATATTATGCAGTCTTGGAGAACATGAAGTTAAATTTTTAAAACACTGGAATAGCTTTAACTTTAGAATTGCTTAATGAAATAAAAATAATTGCTTTTATTAATATTACTCATGACTTGGTCCAGTGATTATTTCATATGTTTTCTGAAAATGAATAAATATAAATCAATTTTTACTAAAATGTTTATGATTGACTTATTACAATGTTTTAAATTTTATTTTATTTTTAAACTTTACAATATTGTATTAATTTAACAATAGTGCCACCAGTATAAAAAGTAGTGCCTGAGCTCATTCAACAGTATTCTTTCTGTCATGGTCAGTTCAATTTGAATCTACACTATATTCTAGATACATTGTTACAGCAGCTAAACTTTTCTAAATTCAAAAACTACACATTATTAAATTAACATGTTTTGCCATTGAGTTCACAGTGATGTAAACAGTACTTTTTTATGTTTAACACATTGTGTTTAATGAAATTGAGTTAAATCATCAGATTCATTTAACTGGTTAACAATCTAAATTCCAGTCAAACTGAGACAGCCCAGTTCTACCATTCATCCATTTTATATTGTAATCTGAATAGAAATATCTGAGGCAGGAATAATAGTACAAACTGGAGCTAAAGAAGTAAATACTTAGAAGCTTTCTGGTTCATCTGAATTCACATTCTATCTAGTTCTCACAATTTTAGATCCAAAATCTTTTTTACTTACTGATTGTAACAAGCTAATGCCTGTCTACCCAATGTCCCCACCATAATGCTGTGACTATGTTACATTATGTAGAAAAAGGGGACTTTTCAGATGAAACCTACTTCGTTTCAAACACATAAAACACAGACTCCATGAAGAAAACAAGGATGACTTCTCAGATTTGGGTAGCAATGCTGGAAGTTTTCCTCCAGCTCAGTCAGTAAAGAATTCACCTGCGATAAAGGAAACACAGGTTGGATCTCTGGGTGGGAAGATCCCCTGGAGAAGGAAATGGCAACCCACTACAGTATTCTTGTCTGGGAAATCCCATGGACAGAGGAGCCTGGTGGGCTACAGCCTATGGGTTTGCAAGAGTGGGACAGGACTTAGCGACTAAACTACTACCACTGATCCCAGGGGACAAAGGGTAATTCTCAAGTCTTAAAACATAACACATGTATACCTATAGCGGATTCACTTTGATATATGGCAAAACCAATACAATATTGTAAAGTTAAAAAATAAAATAAAAAAAAGAAAAATAAATAAATAAAATGTCAGATTCACACTCAAAAAAAAAAACAAAAACAAAAACATAATACTGTTTATTTTACATGAATTTTGAAATTGATTGAAACTAATAATTCCTTTTTCCTTCCATGATCTCTTGTTTACAAATGAAAATGTCTAAAACTGATATCCTGTGGTTGTCCCATGTACTGTATTTTGGGAGCACATTGCTTTTTGCTTGATTTTCACAGGTTCAAAGACATAAAGGATTTTTCCCCCCTTTAAATGATTGCATACAGAACCTCACCTGTATCTACTTTATTAACTTAGATGGTGAGATTTGGGATTTTGAACTGCTGAGATTTACAGGACAGTCTGGCAATGGTGACCCACTCCAGTACTCCTGCCTGCAAAATCCCATGGACAGAGGAGCCTGGTAGGCTGCAGTCCATGTGGTTGTGCAGAGTCGGACACAACTGAGCGGCTTCACTTTCACTTTTCACTTTTATGCATTGGAGAAGGAAATGGCAACCCACTTCAGTGTTCTTGCGTGGAGAATCCCAGGGATGGCAGAGCCTGGTGGGCTGCCATCTATGGGGTTGCACAGAGTTGGACACGACTAAAGTGACTTAGCAGCAGCAGCTGGACTTAAGCCCTTAAACTTGTGATAATTTGTTATCACAACACAAAACTAGTAAAATGATATAAGGTATAAGAGCTTATGAAAATATTATTATTATTTTCCTTTTCAATAATGAACCAAACTATTTAATTTACCATTTTAGTGTAAATACACACTAACATCTTCCAAGAAAATTGACTCTCTGGCAAAACCAATGCAATATTGTAAAGTAATTAGCCTCTAATTAAAATAAATAAATTTAAATTAAAAAAAAATAAAATATTTTCTCCAAAAAAGAAAATTAACTCTTTGTTAATTTCAATAGTCAATAAACAATTTAAAAAGTAAAAAAAATGTATAAATGATTTATTTCAATAATAGAAATTTATGTAGGACTTTTTCATGGACATTTACTCTGGTAAATGATTAAATGTTTGCATTACACAGCTGTTAACTTCTTTGGTCATGTGTGTGCGCATACTTAAGTTGCTTCACTCATGTCTGACTCTGTGACGCTATGGACTATACTCCACCATATTCCTCTGTCCAGGGATTCTCCAGGCAAGAATACTGGAGTGGGTTGCCGTGTTCTTCTTCAGGGGATGTTCCCAACCCAGGGATGGAACTTGTGTCTTCTGTGGCTCCTGACTGGCAGACAGATTATTTACCAGTGAGCCATGGGGGAAAGGCTTCCTTGGTCATATGTAAAAGAAAATAATTTTCAAGAATAAACTATAACTATTTTTGTGCCTGTAAAAATCGTCATGTATTGGTAAAATTTAAATCTCTCTGTATTAAAATATAAAAATTGTTATCAATATAATATTTAAATTTTATACTTTAAAGTAGTGACTTTACTTAAAACAAAAAAAAAAATTCTCTTAGGAATCAGGCCATACACACCAATACAATATTGTAAAGTAATTAACCTCCAATTAAAATAAATAAATTTATATTAAAAAAGAATCAGGCAGAATAAAAATTTGAAGAATAGTAAAACAGTAAAAAACTATTGAAAATGTTAAATCAACTTAAAAAATAGATAAAATTTTTCATGAAATTGACAAGGATATTTTCATTTTAAAATATGTTAAGCAAATTTCTTAAAATGTCCAAAAATATTGATGTACAAGAACACAATTGCAGTTTTATTAAAATAACAATGATAACAAGTAATTTCAATGGGCAGTATTAGTTAAATAAGATATTGTAAGGTGTTTTTACCTATGAAAATTGCTTTTGAACCAATACAATATTGTAATTAGCCTCCAATTAAAAAAATAAATTTAAATAAAAAATAATACATGGTGATAGTACAAATAAATATTTTTATGCATTTATAAAGTTTCAGACATGCCTAATATAATATTAGGCATATATATATAACATTAATATAACTTTCAGTCAGTTCAGTTCAGTTCAGTAGCTCAGTCGTGTCTGACTCTTTGTGACCCCAAGAATCACAGCACACCAGGCCTCCCTGTCCATCATCAACACCCGGAGTTCACTCAAACTCATGTCCATCAAGTCAGTGATGCCATCCAGCCATCTCATCCTCTATAGTCCCCTTCTCCTCCTGCCCCCAATCCCTCCTAGCATCAGTCTTTTCCAATGAGTCAACTCTTCGCATGAGGTGGCCAAAATACTGGAGTTTCAGCTTCAGCATCATTTCTTCCAAAGAAATCCCAGGGCTGATCTCCTTCAGAATGGACTGGTTGGATCTCCTTGCAGTCCAAGGGACTCTCAAGAGTCTTCTCCAGCACCACAGTTCAAAAGCATCAATTCTTTGGCCCTCAGCTTTCTTCACAGTCCAACTCTCACATCCATACAGGACCACTGGAAAAACCATAGCCTTGACTAGACGGACCTTTGTTGGCAAAGCAATGTCTCTGCTTTTCAATATGCTATCTAGGTTGGTCATAACTTTCCTTCCAAGGAGTAAGTGTTCTTTAATTTCATGGCTGCAGTCACCATCTGCAGGGATTTTGGAGCCCAAAAACATAAATTATGACACTGTTTCCACTGTTTCCCCATCTATTTCCCATGAAATGATGGGACCAAATGTCATGATCTTAGTTTTCTGAATGTTGAGCTTTAATAAGGTATTTATGTGGCTACATAAAGTAATATTATAAATTATTTAACTCATAATAATAAAATTAATAAGAGATCATTACTGAGTTAGGTCTCTAGTCTTGTACACTCTAGGAAATCGAATAGTTGCTTTCTACGGGATCTTCTTCTCTTGGCATATGAGACTTATTCAACAGAATGAGAAAAATGAAGAATCAGTAGGATCATCCAGGAAAGATGAAATAATATGGAATTTACAACCTTATTTACTCCCATCTTCTATTTCCTATAGGTCAACGTTTTTCTAGAGAAGTCTACCTGCCTTTCTTCCTGGTTGTATCACTGACCTCTACTTAGCCACTCAGGAAGCCAGGTACATTGATACTCCACTTGTCATTTCATCCTCAGTTATGAAAGTATCCATCTACAGCTAAGAAAGGATGCCCAAG
Organism: Bos mutus; assembly: GCF_027580195.1. NCBI lineage: Eukaryota > Metazoa > Chordata > Mammalia > Artiodactyla > Bovidae > Bos > Bos mutus. Next base: position 79,267,165 of record NC_091622.1, on the reverse strand, counting down.
ATTTGTGTCTATGTAAGCGGTTTTCCTCCCTTGAACTTATATATCTCTTCCACCTTACTTTTCTAATATTCATTAAAGCTTGTCCAAAAAGTATTTGGCATTCAGTATGTACAATAACTAATTGTATCATTGAACAACAATAAGCACGATGCAATTTACCCTATGAATCCACCAAACTCTATTTTATTACATTTATTTATTATTGTGGACTGAATTGTGTCTCTCTCTCCCAAATTCATAAGCTGAAATTCTAATCCACACCTTGGAATGGAATGTAACTATATTTGAAAATAAGGTCTTTAAAGAGGTAATTCAGTTACATGAGGTCATTAGGGTGGGCTCTTACCCAATATGACTGATACTGTTATAAGAAGAGATCAGGTCACAGACATATAAAGAAGGAAGATAATGTGAGGACGGAAAGAAGATGGCCAAGAGGCAAGGACTCAGGAAAAACAAACAAACAAAAAAACACCTTTGCCCATACTTTGATCTCAGACTTCTAGATTCCAGATCTGGATAAAAACAAATTTCTGTTGTTTAAACCACCAGGTCTCTGTTGATTTGTAGTGACAGGCCTAGCAAACTAATATATATCTTAATGTCTGCAAGTGGACAAATGAAGTTTTTTCAAACTTTAAGTCCCCTGAAATCTCTTTAGCATTCTGAATTAATGATTATAGCTTTCCTCATGTAAGTCTCTTGTCTCTTGGCTTCCAAGACAATAAGTTGACCATGCATTCTCCTTTTGACTAGGGCAGATTAGGTTTGCATCTTTTGCCCTGGTATAATTATTAATAATACCCCACTTAACTCTAAAAAATGTAACAGTTTGAATGATGAATTATATGTTTATCCCATGATAGCATAACTTCCTATTTTTTATTCTTCTCACTCACAGTCTTAGTTTCTTCTTCTTCAGGTTGTTTTTCTCTGTTCTTCACATTAATATTGGGCTTGGTGAGAGAGGATTTCTCTCTCTCCTATTATATACTCATCATATAAAACTCAGTATGCAAATGTTTGCTTTAATTGGCACTACATAACATTAAAAAGACTTGAAGAGTCTCAACACCTAGCATAGCTCCTCTCGTATAGTAATAACTGAAAATAAAACCCAGGCATTCTCCCAAGTTTCAGAAAGGTGTTTCAAATTTAACATTTTTAGAATTAACCTCACACTGGCTCCAAATCTTGAATTTTCTTCTATGGTGAAAGCTTTATTCTTCCTGTTGTACATATTTATATCTCAAAAACATTCTAGTCTCCTTTTCTCTCAGCTTTTATATCTAACTGATCATTGAATTGCATTATATATATATATATATATATATATATATATATATAAACTATTGTGGAATCTTTTTATTCCTGCTACTAATCAAAGTTTCATAAAAATCCCTCCAATATTACTGCAATAGTCTAAATTGTCATCATTGTCCAGATCCGTCTTTCTCAGACAATCCTCAGTACTGCTAATGTATAACATTTATAAATATATAAACATTTAATTATTTCAATAATCTTTTGATGGAACATCCAAACCCCTTTCTTAAAAAATTTACTTTCCCAGGGCCATGTCTTATTCTGATGTTTTCCTCTAAATTTTGTCAGTATTGCAGAGCTACATGTAATTATTTAAGTGGGGTAGGCTGTTCTGTCTATGGACTTTTTACTTGTTAGTATACAAATGATTTATTCTTCATTTATTCTTCCATCTGTTAGAAAATGTTAATCCATCTATTTCAATGGATTCTGAAAAGCCTTTCTAACTCCATTCTATTCCAATAAACCCCCTGATAGCCTGATAATCTTCAAATTCTAGCTTAGTTATTAAATACTCCAGAAACATTTTCCTTTCATTATTTCTCCATATCAATTTATTTATTCTAATTTTTCTTTGTGTTCCCACACACCTTGGGAAAATCTTTACCACAGTACTTGTCATAGTGTGATTTTTATTGTTTGTTTCTTACTTATTTTGAATAAATTCTGAAAACTAAATCTGTTTCCCCATCCAGGTCTAACTCTTCAGCTAGTTAAATAATAAGGCACTTGAGACAAATGTCATAAGTAAAAACAAACAAGCAAATAAATAATGTAAATGCACTTTTTTAAACTTGTGTAATGATTAACTTGTATATCATCAGTTTATATTCTTTAAAAAAATTATCTCTACATTTTTGGAAATTAATCAATACTCAATAATTATTTACTTAATTTTCTTACCAATGTAGTCCCCTGATTAGGAATATACATTGGTAATTCATTCAATATTAACTAAGAACTCTATATTTTCTTGCATTTTTTAATCCTAATATATAGTACATTTAATTAGTTTGGCCATGTAAATATGAAGGTCATGACTTTTGTCATGGAATACTCTTATCACTTATCTTGTTTCCATAATGAAAAAAAAATAAATTAATTTTAGACTAATTATTTTAAAAGCTTAATTATGCCATTTTGGAGACTTCACATAAGTACAAAGCCATAGTTTAATGGCTCTGTAGTGGGCAAAATATAGGAGAAAACTCTCTGTCCAGAGGTGTGCTGTTGTATATATTATATTCTAAAAAGATCCTTTCCTGGCTAATAACTGTAAAATCGCATTTTAGTAGTAGCACATGCCAATATAATATCCTTTTAAAGTATCCCTCCTTGGCCACAAAATTCTGCAAAATAGCATATTTTAAAACTTGACTCATGATGGCAGCTCTCCACTAAAAGCCAATTATTCTGAAATATTCTGGTACTAAAATGAATCACAAATGCTCTTCATTCACTAGAGTCTCATGAAACACTTTCAAGGCAAAAATGCAGTTTAGTTGAAATAACAGATGGAATAAATGGCCCCCCTGAACCCAATTTAAAAAATATTGTGGTTGCCATCCTGCTTATGATACTGCTTTGCTCTGCAAAGCTTTCCTTAAAATTTGCCGAGTATTTGGAATCAAATATAGCTGATTTTATTAAAGTAGAAATATATAATCATGGATATGATATAAATTTACACAAAAATCTTGATTCTCAGATAACACTCAAGAAAAAACTGTCAGAAATTATCAAGTAAGTCAATGTAGTCTCACTCTCTTTCGTTTTGTTTTGTTCTTTTACATCTCAAGTTCTGTACTGCACTGTTCATGCTGATTGCTCTATTGCTTATAGACTCTATCTCTTCATAGAGCCCTTACAAATAATGTTAACCTGTTTTTTCATAATTATCAATTGACAGGCATTCCTCTTTGATATTAACATACTTTTGATTATAGCATGTAAATATATATTTAAGAGCAAATATTTTTCTCAGTTTTTGTCTGCCTGTTTTTGTCGTTCTTTTTTTCCCTGAAAAATATCTTATTTTTGTGACAGAAGTTTTAGGAAAAGTATGTAAGGGAAAGAAGTAAATTGGTTAAGATACTCCTATTGTTCTGGTGCCAAATACATAATATTTCAATATATCCTCATATCAGTAAAGTAGATTTTAGAGTCTTAGTTTGCATGAGGAACATGAGGTCCAAAATCTCAACTATGTTCACACTATAATAGAAAAAAGCAAAGTGAAGACTCAAATCTAATTCTGGTTACCCCAAGCATCTCAATAAATGCATATCAAAACATTTAGAATTATTAGTACTGTAATAAAAGGAATTTGCAAGTCTTTAAAACTAGGAAGCAGAAATCATGGCCCTTGGACTGAATTTGATTTTCAGTTTTTTGTTTTTTTTTTTTAATTTTTTTTTTCTCTAATTTTATTTTATTTTTAAACTTTACATAATTGTATTAGTTTTGCCAAATATCAAAATGAATCCGCCACAGGTATACATGTGTTCCCCATCCCGAACCCTCCTCCCTCCTCCCTCCCCATACCATCCCTCTGGGCCGTCCCAGTGCACCAGCCCCAAGCATCCAGCATCATGCATCGAACCTGGACTGGCAACTCGTTTCCTACATGATATTTTACATGTTTCATTGCCATTCTCCCATTTTAAAATTAATTTTAAAATTAGAAGATGTCTCATTTCATTTCAGGCTTCTTTTGAAAAAGTACTACTGCTACTGCTAAGTCACTTCAGTCGTGTCCGATTCTGTGCGACCCCATAGACAGCAGCCTACCAGGCTCCCTCGTCCCTGGGATTCTCCAGGCAAGAACACTGGAGTGGGTTGCCATTTCCTTTTCCAATGCATGAAAGTGAAAAGTGAAAGTGAAGTCGTTCAGTCGTGTCCGACTCTTAGCGACCCCATGGACTGCAGCCTACCAGGCTCCTCCGTCCATGGGATTTTCCAGGCAAGAGTACTGGAGTGGGGTGCCATTGCCTTCTCCGAAAAGGACTACATAGTAACACAAAGCAACACTTGAAGCATGCCCTCTGATACTATATATGGTCTTTAATTTGCCTCATTTCACGATCTATTTGTGCAGTTTACTTATTTCCCTGTATGTTTGCAGTAAGCATTCACATTTTCTACCCTTGTGTAAATATTCCTTGCTTCCTCTTGAAATCATTTACCTCATTTCCACCAGATGGCAGGTTATGCTTACTTCCCTGACTGGAATAAGACAAGAGAAACTGAATGAAGTTTATGACCCTTAAATTTAAAAACAGAGCAGAACAACCCAGTTTGACAGCATTTTCACATTATCTTTATATTCTAGGGTGTGGTATATAACTTCAGAAGACAGATAATTCTAATTTTGTTTCTTCTGTGATTATGATCTCAAACTCTTTCTTACAGCCAGAGAAAGGAAGATGCCAGTTAAACAAAAGGATCAAAAAGGAAGAAAAAACAAACAAAATAAACACAAAGGCAGGAAAAAAGAGAAAGAGCATTCAAAAATTTTTCATATCTATAGTTTTCTCAAAGCCCTCAACTCTACTTTTCTTGGATTTTGGCGATTTGGCCAGTGAAACCCAATACAATTTAATTTAATTTGAATAGGAGTGTATCATTTTGCATTTAAAACCAAAAATATAGAAATATAAGCATAAAGGTAGGGAGGAAAATAGTAATGTCTAGGTATCCATAGCTGAGGATTGTTTAAACATACAACACATAACCACTGCATACAGTATTACAAATACAGTTAGCCAAAAATATTTGGATTAACTACTATTATTTCCAGTCCCCAAAATTAAGTGGAGAATAATTTCAGTGCACTCACTGTTCTCTATAATTATTAGGTGAAAAGGAGGTTACCAGATAGAAATACATTAGTGGTGATTATGGCTAATATAGATTACTATTTGTCACACACTAATCTAAGTGTTACATATTTTAATTAATTGAATATTTGCAAAATTCTTTGTGACTGATTATATTATTTTTCCCCATTTACCAAATAAGAAAAATAAGACACAGTGAGATCAAATAATAAGACACATAAATCCTCAGGTTGTTAAGGAAGAAAGTAGCAGAACTGGATTAACACTCTCTAGCTCAAGAGCTCTTGATTCTAATTACTTTTATTCTGCTTCTCCAGTGTGCATGCTAATTGCTTCAGTCCTGTCCAACTCTTTGCGACCCTACTGACTGTAGCCAGCTGGCTCCTCTGTCCATGGTATTCTCCAGGCAAGAATAATGTAGTGGGTTGCCTGCCATGCCCTCCTCGAGGGGGTCATCCTTACCCAGGGACTGAGCCCTAGTCTCTTATGGTTCTTTACCACTTGGGAAGCCTCCTTCTGCTTCTCATTGTAAGTCAATTAATCTTAAAAATAAATTACGATTATAAATGGATAGAAATAAGGACTTGAATTAATATACACCAAAATTTTAACACTGATATTTTCTGAGTGTAGAATTATAAATGATTATATTGATGTGTGTCTGTTCACATTTTCAAAATACATCAGTTCAGTTCAGTCGCTCAGTCGTATCTGACTCTTAGCGACCCCATGAATCGCAGCATGCCAGGCCTCCCTGTCCATCACCAACTCCCGGAGTTCACTCAGACTCACGTCCATCAAGTCAGTGATGCCATCCAGCCATCTCATTCTCTGTCATCCCCTTTTCCTCCTGCCCTCAATCCCTCCCAGCATCAGAGTCTTTTCCAATGAGTCAACTCTTCGCATGAGGTGGCCAAAGTACTGGAGTTTCAGCTATAGTTTGAAAGTTAAAACTATCAGCATATAATTGTTTTTTAAAATGTTTACTGAAAGTGCTGTTATTACAGTTGTTAACAACTAATTACATCATGATGTCTCATAAACACAAATATGACTGAAATAAATTGCCAAATACTTTTAAATTCTCTGGTAATATATTTCATTTCTAAGGGGCCTTAGATTTCTATTAATATTTATGGGCTCAATAAATGTTTGTTTAATAAATGAATGGATAAGTGTTTACCAAATAGCAGAAGTATGCTATCATCATATTATTATTTGTAAAATCAAAGGGCAAAGAAAAAGAAACAAAACTATCATTGCACTGATAATTTAGAAAATGATACAATGTATGAAATAAAAGTGGAGCTAATATTTTCTGTGGTTTTATGTATTTAAATAACATAACTACTTTGATGACAAATATCAGATCTGGGGTATTCAAATAGTACCCTTTGACTATTCTTTCTTATTTCTCTAAAAAATTGTATTTTGGAAAAACCTTTGAACTTAAAGACAAGTCAAAGCTTTTTACTGAGGTTCAATTGCTTTAGAAATTTGAACCAGTAATTCTGATTCTCAGTTTACCTATGTTCGTTGTTTTAAATTAAATGAGGTTCACTTTGAAAGTCAAAGTCTTCTCTAACATCTATATCACAATTAAATTTAAATTTTTGTTACTACTATTGTAAATCTTTGTTAATAAAAGGCTTTAGATTGATTACCTTAGATTTATTTTGTTCTCATATCATTAAAGACAGAAAGAGACAAGACATTAAGTATTTTATCTTGCCTTATTCTTCTCTGAACAAAGGCTGTTTTTTCTTACTCAAGGAACAGATGCTGTTCAACTGCCATTTTAGTCAAATTACTTTCTTATTAAAAATATGTAAATTTATATGTGTACATGTTTTGTCTCTTCAGGCATGTTCAACCTTTCCAACTCTTTACAGCCTTACGGACTGTAGCCCACCAGGCTCCTCTTTCCATGGCGTTCTCCAGGCAAGAATACTGGAGTGGGTTGCCGTGCTCTCCTCCAGGGGGTTCTTTCCAACCCAGGTTTCAAACCCATGTCTCCTGTGGCTCCTGCATTGCAGGCAGATTCTTTACCACAGAGCCACCAGGGAAGCCTTTAAATAGAAGGAACTGATTTTTCTCACCCCTAACTTGCTTGATATTTAATCAGATTTATTACAGTCAAATCTACTGCTTTATGTTATAATCTACTATACTTACAGTAAACAAATATAATGTATTTTTCAGAGTTCTAAACATTTTAAATATTTGTAAGCATGTTGTACTTGATTATTTCTATCAGGCTATAATAAATATTGTTCAGTCAAATATCTTTTCACATAAAAGGACAAGAACACTTTAAATTGTATTTTTCTATTAATTAAACATATATCTATCATAATCAAATGACAGTAATAATTCTTAATAATATTAGGAAATATAATTCTTTCTATTGGTTCTAACTTTTTACTTATTTTAAACACTTAATACTTTCCTTTTTGGGAGTTGTTCTCCTAGACTGAGTCCATTTATCTAAATTTAATTTACTTATAATATTCTAGCCTCTAAAAATTCCTGTTCCTATATGGTACCCCCAGATTTCTCTTACTTGGAAAAATTACAGATTTAATCTTGTAAATTTAAACTTGTAATTGGCATCATGGTGCTCAGTCATATTTGAGATAGCCTATTTGAGAAATTTATAATCATTAATGTTTCAGAAATATTGTGGTTCAGTGAAAAAAGTACAAAACTTGTAAAATATAGAATATTTATATCTTTATTCTTTGTGTGAGCACATGTGAGCAATAGAGATTAATCTTCTAAAAGTTTTCACATTTTCTTTTTTGTTATTCTAATAACACAAGTAACATGTTGTGAGATACTTAAGTTTACTCTTGAAACGGTAATCATCTTCAACTTGATGGTTTAATCCACCACAGGTCATTAAATATTTTCTAAATTAGCAATGAATGAGTCATTATAGCAAACATATCAAGATAATTGATATAAAAAGATATTTGAAAAAAAAGTCTTTTTTAAAACTGATTTCCATGTATTAAAAAAGGACATATTCATATGTTATCCTAACTCTAGAAACATCACCAAACTTACATAAAAACCTTACAAGGTTTTTCACTATTAAACAGTTTGCCATAAACATTTATTATATCAAGGGTGTCTAATAAATTATAGGGCAGAGATCACTAGCTCATCACTAAAGAATCTGCCTGCAATGTCGGAGACCTGATTCTATCCCTGAGTCAGGAAGATCCCCTGGAGAAGAATATGGCAGCCCACTCCAGTATTCTTGCCTAGAGAATCCTGTGGATAGAGGAGCCTGGTGGGCTGTAGTCCATAGGGTTGCAAAGAGTTAGACATGACTGAAGCAGCTGAGCATGCAGCATGCAGTGTAAAAGAAAGACATCCTGAGGAAATGGAAGCACCTTCTTTTAAAAATAAATAAATAAATAAATAACTGCTAATTCTTGTTCACTTATGTATCCTAGAGCTTTTGGAAGCTTTTCACCTGGATTATTAACTCATTTAATTCTTACAGTCCTATGAATTAGTTACTGTTCTTGTGTTCATTTTACAGAAGATGAAACTGAGTGCTCTCGAAGCACAGTGTAAATTTCTCAAATAACATTTATCAGGGCTATAATATACACCAAGCTATTATTATCCTATAATCTGTGGTTTTTAAACCCAATGCTATGGGTTTAAAGGCACTATTTTTCCAAACCATTTTAAATTTAAAAGTGAGTAGAGATGGTGAAATAAATACCAGCCCCAAGCAAAAAGTCTCTATAATCCTCCATTCTGATGAAAAAAATCAAGGAAAGGAAGAAAATTTAAACCATGTGGTTAGGAGGCAGGACAGCAGCAAAATAAAGCTAATAAGTTAGGCTAATTTAAAGTGATGGGATATATATATCAAACACACATTCATATTCTGGTAATTACTGACACTGAGATGGAATCCATAATAAACTAACTTCTGCAAGCTAGAGTTATTCAAGTCTATTAGTTTCCTAGGGTGGCCACAAAAAATTACTACAAACTAGTCAGTTTAAAATGAGAGAAATTTATTTTCTTACAGTTCCGGAGGCCAGAAATCCAAAATCAAAGTGACAGCAAGGTCAGCCTCTTTCTGAAGGCTCTGGAGAGGTTATTACCTTGCTTCTTTCTAGCTTTTAATAGTTGCATACAATCTTTGCCTTGCAGACACATCATTCTAATCTGTTTCCAGGAACACATTCTCTCTGTGTCTTTGAATTTCTAGATTTATTTCTCATAAGGATACCAGTCATTAGATTTCAGCTGCCCATGCTAATCCAGTATGACTTCACGTTGTTCTGGTTGTTCTTCAGTCACTTAACTGGTCTCCAACTCTTTGTGATCCCTTGGAATGCAGCACATCAGGCCTCCCTGTGCTTCAGCATCTCCTAGAGTGTGCCCAAGTTCATGTCCATTTAAACGGTGGTGCTATCCAGCTATCTCAACCTCTGCTGTCCCTTTCTCCTTTTGCCTTCAATCTTTTCCAGCATCAGGGTCTTTTCCCACGAGTCAGCTATCCTCAACAGGGGGGCAAAATATTGGAGCTTCAGTTTCATCAACAGTCTTTCCAGTGAGTATTCAGTACTGATTTTCTTTAAGATTGACTAGTTTGATTTCCTTGGTGTCCAAGGGATTCTCAAGAATCTTCTCCAGTACCACAATTTGAAGGCATCAGTTCTTGGGCATTCAGCCTTTATTATGGTCCAACTCTCACATCTGTACAGGACTACTGGAAAGACCATAGCTTTGACTACAGGGACCTTTGTCAGCAAAGTGTCACCTTTGATTTTTAATACACTGTCTATGTTGTCATAGACTTCCTTCCAAGAATCAAGCGTCTTCTAATTTCCTGGCTGCAGTCACTGTCTGCAGTGATTTTGGGGCCCCAAAGAGAAAATCTGTCACTGATTCCACTTATCCCCTTCTGTTTGCCATGGTATGATTAGACTGGAAGCCATGATCTTTGTTTTTTGAATGTTGAGTTTTAAGCCAGAATTTTTACTATTCTCTTTCAACCTCATCAAGAGGCTCTTTAGTTTCTCTTTGCTTTCTGCCATTAGAGTGGTGTCATCTGCATATCTGAAGTTGTTTATATTTCTCCATGCAAACTTGATTCAAGCTTGTAACTCATCCAGCCTGGCATTGTGCATGATGTACTCTGCATATAACTTAAATAAGCAGGGTGACAATATACAATCATGCAGTACTTATTTCCCAGTTTTGGACTAATCCCGTGTTCCATGTTGTTGTCTTTGTTCAGTTGCTCAGTCCTGTCTCACTCTTTGTGACCCCATGAACTGCAGCATATCAGGCTTCGCTGTCCTTCACCATCTCCCAGAGGTTGTTCAAACTCACGTTCATTGAATTAGTGATACTATCCAACCATTTCATTCTCTGTTGTTCCCCTCTCCTCCTGCCCTCAGTCTTTCCCAAAATCAGGATCTTGTCTAATGAGTCAGCTCTTCACATCAGGTGGCCAAAGTATTGGAGCTTCAGCTTCAATATCAGTCCTTCCAATGAATATTCAGATTGATTTCCTTTAGGATTGACTGGTTTGATTTATTTTCAGTCCAAGAGACTCTCAAGAGTCTTCTTCAACACCACAGTTCAAAAGCATCAATTCTTTGGTGTTCAGCCTTATTTATGGCCCAAATCTCACATCCATACATGGCTACTGGAAAAACCATAGCTTTGACTATATGGACCTTTGTTGGTAAAGTGATGTTCCTGCTTTTTAGTACACTGTTTAGGTTAGTCTTAGCTTTTCTTTCAAGGAGCAAGCATCTTTTAATTTCATGGCTGCAGTCTTCATCTGTAGTGATTTTGGAGCCCAAATAAAGGTTCTGTGTAAGGTTTGAACTATTGTTTCTTGACCCACATAGAGGTTTCTCAGGAGACAGGTAAGATGGTCTGGTAGTCTCATCTCTTTAAGAATTTTCCACAGTTTGTTGTGATCCACACAGTTAAAAGTTTTCACATAGTCAACGAAACAGAAGTAGATGTTTTCTTGGAATTACCTTGCTTTATCTATGATCCAATGAATGGTAGAAATTTCATGTATGGTTCCTCTGCCTTTTTTAAACCCAGCTTGTACATCTGGAATTTCTCAATTCAAGTACTGTTGAAGCCTAGCTTAAAGGATTTTGAGCATAAGCCATTAGCATGGGAAGTGAACACAGTTATCCAGTAGTTCAAACATTATTTAGCACTGTCTTTCTTTGAAATGGGGATGAAAACTGACCTTTTCCAGTCCTGTGGCCACTGCTAGGTTTTAAAGTTTGCTGACAAACTTTAAAATTGAATGCAGCACTGTAACACCATCATCTTTTAGTATTTTAAATAGCTCAGCCGGAATTCCATCACATCCACTAGCTTTGTTCATAGTGATGCTTCCTAAGGCCCAATTCACTTCATACTCCAGGATGTCTGGCTCTAGGTGAGGGACCACACCATTGTGATTATCCAGGTCATCAAGACCGTTTTTTGTGCAATTCTTGTGTATCCTTGAAACCTCTTCCCAATCTCTTCTGCCTCTGTTAAATCTTTACTGTTTCTGTCCTTTATCATGCCTGTCCTTGCAGAAAATATTCCTTGATATCTCCAATTTTCTTGTAGAGATCTTTAGTCTTCCCTAATCTATTATTTTCCTCTATTTCTTTGCATTAGTAATTGAAGAAATCTTTCTTCTCTCTCTTTGCTATTTTTTGGAACTCTGCATTCAGTTGGCTATACCTTTCCCTCTCTCCCTTGCTTTTCACTTCTCTTCTTTCCTCAGCTATTTGTAAAGCTTCCTGAGACAACCACTTTGCCTTTTGGCATTTCTTTTTCTTTGGGATGGTTTTGTCCACTGCCTCCTATACAATGTTATGAACCTCTGTCCAAAGTTCTTCAGGCACTCTCTCTACCATATCTAGTCCCTCAAATGTATTTCTCACCTCCTCCTCTACTGTCACCTTTGTATAATCATAAAAGATTTGATTTAGGTCATACCTGAATTGCTTACTGGTTTCCCTCACTTTCTTCAATTTAAGCCTGAATTTTTCTATGAGGAACTGATGATCTGAGCCAAAGTCAGCTCCAGGTCGTGTTTTTGCTGACTGTACTGAGCTTTTTCATCTTTGGAGGCAAAGAATCTAATCAATTTGATTTCAATATTGCCCATTTAGTAATGTCCTTGTATAGGGTCGTCTCTTGTGTTGTTGGAAAAGGGGGTTAGCTATGATTGGTGTGTTCTGTTGGCAAAACTCTATTAACCTTTGCCCTGCTTCATTTTGTACTCCACCGTCAAATTTGCTTGTTACTTCAGGTTATCTCTTGACTTCCTACTTTTGCATTCCAATACCCTAAAGCGACATCTTTTTTTTTTTTTTTTTTCTGTTAGTTCTAGAAAATCTTGTAGGTTTTCATGCAACTGTTCAACTTCAGCATTTTTATCATCAGTGGTAGGGGCACTGAATTGGATTACTGTGATCTTGAATGGTTTTCCTTAGAAACGAACTGAGATCATTCTGCTGTTTTTAAAATTGCACCCAGGCACATTTTTGAGATTGCATTTAGGACTCTTTTGATGATCATGAAGGTTACTCCACATCTTCTATGGGATTCTTGCCCACAGTAGTAGATATAATGGCCGTCTAAATTAAATTTGCCCACTTCCATCCATTTTAGTTCACTGATTCCTAAAATATTGATGTTCACGCTTGCCAATTCCTGCTTGACCATGTGAAATTAACCCTGATTCATAGACCTAACACTCCAGGAGCCTATGCAGTATTGTGCTGTATCAGATCAGTTCAGTTCAGTTCAGTCACTCAGCTGTGCCTGACTCTTTGCGACCACATGAATTGCAGCATACCAAGGCCTCACTGTCCATCACCAACTCCCAGAATTCACACAAACACATGTCCATCGATTCGGTGATGCCATCCAGCCATCTCATCCTCTGTCGTCCCCTTTTCCTCCTGCCCTCAATCCCTCCCAGCATCAGAGTCTTTTCCAATGAGTCAACCCTTTGCATGAGGTGGGTAAGGTATTGGAGTTTCAGCTTTAGCATCAGTCCTACCAAAGAACACCCAGGACCGATCTCCTTTAGAATGGACTGGTTGGATCTCCTTGCAGTCCAAGGGATTGTCAAGAGTCTTAACCAACACCACAGTTCAAAACCATCAGTGTTTCAGTCCTCAGCTTTCTTTACAGTCCAACTCTCACATCCATACATGATCACTGGAAAAACCAGAGCCTTGTTTAGACAGACACTTGTTGGCAAAGTAATATCTCTGCTTTGGAATGTGCTATCTAGGTTGGTCATAACTTTCCTTCCAAGGAGTAAGAGTGTTTTAGTTTCATGGCCGCAATCACCATCTGCAGTGATTTGGGAGCCCAGAAAAATAAAGTCTGACACTGTTTCCACTGTTTCCCCATCTATTTCCCATGAAGTGATGGGACCAGATGCCATGTTCTTAGTTTTCTGAAATTAGAGCTTTAAGCCAACTTGTTCACTCTCCTCTCTCAACTTCATCAAGAGGTTTTTAAGTTCCTCTTCACTTTCTGCCATAAGGGTGGTGTCATCTGCATATCTGAGGTTATTGATATTTCTCCTGGCAATCTTGACTCAAGCTTGTGCTTCTTCCAGCCCAGCGTTTCTCATGATGTACTCTGTATAGAAGTTAAATAAGCGGGGTGACGATATACAGCCTTGACATACTCCTTTTTCTATTTGGAACAAGTCTGTTGTTGCATGTCCAGTTCTAACTCTTGCTTCCTGACCTGCATGAAGGTTTCTCAAGAGGCAGGTCAGGTGGTCTGCTATTCCCATCTCTTTCAGAATTTTCCACAGTTCATTGTGATCCACATAGTCAAAGGCTTTGACATACTCAATAAAGCAGAAATAGATGGTTTCCTGGAACTCTGTTCCTTTTTTGATGATCCAGTAGATGTTGGCAATTTGATCTCTGATTCCTCTACCTTTTCTAAAACCAGCTTGAACATCTGGCAGTTCCCAGTTCACATATTGCTGAAGCCTGGCTTGGAGAATTTTGAGCATTACTTTACTAGCATGTGAGATGACTGCAATTGTGTGGTAGTTTTAGCATTCTCTGGCATTGCCTTTCTTTGGGATTGGAATGAAAACTGACCTTTTTCAGTCCTGTGGCCACTGCTGACTTTTCCAAATTTGCTGGCATATTGAGTGCAACACTTTCACAGCATCATCTTTCAGGATTTGAAAGAGCTCAACTGGAATTCCATTACCTCCACTAGCTTTGTTCATAGTGATGATTTCTAAGGCCCATTTGACTTCAAAATCCAGGATATCTAGGTATAGATGAGTCATCACACCGTCATGATTATCTGGGTCATGAAGATCTTTTTTGTACAGTTCTTTTGTGTATTCTTGCCACCTCTTCTTAATATCTTCTGCCTCTCTTAGATCCATATCATTTCTGTCCTTTATCAAGCCCATTTTTGCATGAAATGTTTCCTTGGTATCTCTAATTTTCTTGAAGAGATCTCTAGTCTTTCTTATTCTGTTGTTTTCCTCTATTTCTTTATGTTGACTGCTGAGGAAGGGTTTTTTAATCTCTCCTTGCTATTCTTTGGAACTCTGCACTCATATGCTTATATCTTTCTTTTTCTCCTTTGCTTTTCACTTCTCTTCTTTTCACAGCTATTTGTAAGGCTTCCCCAGACAGCCATTCTGCTTTTTTGCATTTCTTTTCCATGAGGATGGTCTTGATCACTGTCTCCTCTACAATAACACAAACCTCCATTCATAATTCATCAGGCACTCTGTCTATCAGATCTAGTCCCTTAAATCTATTTCTCACTTCTACTGTATAATCATAAGGAATGTGATTTAGGCCATACCTGAATAGTCTAGTGGTTTTCCCTACTTTCTTCAATTTCGGTCTGAATTTGGCAATAAGGAGCTCACAATCTGAGCCACAGTAAGCTCCTGGTCCTGTTTTTGCTAACTGTATAGAGCTTCTCCATCTTTGGCTGCAAAGGATATAATCAATCTGATTTTGGTGTTGACCATCTGGTCATGTCCATGTGTAGAGTCTTCTCTTGTGTTGTTGGAAGAGAGTGTTTGCTATGACCAGTGCATTCTCTTGACAAAATGCTATTAGCCTTTGCCCTGCTTCACTCCATATTCCAAGGCCAAACTTGCCTGTTACTCCAGGTGTTTCTTGACTTCCTACTTTTGCATTCCAGTCCTCTATAATGAAAAGGATATATTTTTGGGGTGTTAGTTTTAAAAGGTCTTGTAGGTCTTCATAGTACCATTCAACTTCAGCTTCTTCAGCGTTATTTATTGGGGCATATACTTGGATTTCTGTGATATTGAATGGTTTGCCTTGTCAACAAACAGAGATCATTCTGTCGTTTTTGAGATTGCATCCAAGTACTGCATTTCGGACTGTTTTGTTGACCATGATGGCTACTCCATTTCTTCTAAGGGATTCCTGCCCACAGTAGTAGACATAATGGTCATCTGAGTTAAATTCACCCATTTCAGTACATTTTAGTTCACTGACTCCTAGAATGTTGACGTTCACTCTTGGCATCTCCTGTTTGACTACTTCCAATTTGCCTTGATTCATGGACTTAACATTCCAGGTTCCTATGCAATATTGCTCTTTACAGCATTGGACCTTGCTTCTATCACCAGTCACATCCACAACTGGATATTGTTTTGCTTTGGCTCTATCCCTTCATTCTTTCTGGAGTCATTTCTCCATTGACCTCCAGTAGCATATTGGTCACCTACTGACCTGGGGAGTTCCTATTTCAGTATCCTCTCATTTTGCCTTTTCATAGTGTCCGTGGGGTTCTCAAGGCAAGAACACTGAAGTGATTTGCCATTCCCTTCTCCAGTGGATCACATTCTGTCAGAATTGTGCTTTATAGCACTGCATTTTACTTTCACCACCAGACACATCCACAGCTGAGAGTTTTTTTTCTGCTTTGACCCAGTCCCTTCTTTCTTTCTGGAGCTATTGGCAATTGCCCTCTGCTCTTCCCCAGTAGGGCACGACTGAGCGACTTCACTTTCACTTTTCAGTTTCATGCATTGGAGAAGGAAATGGCAATGCACTCCAGTGTTCTTGCTTGGAGAATCCCAGGGATAGGGGAGCATGGTGGGCTGCTGTCTATGGGGTCACACAGAGTTGGACATGACTGAAGTGACTTAGCAGCAGCAGCAGCTTCCCCAGTAGTAGGCCTTTCAACCTGGGGGATTTATCTTTCGGTGTCATATCTTTTTGCCTCTTTATACTGTTCATGGTATTCTTGTGGCAAAATGCAGCTTCCTGTATTCAGCTTACTGCCTCCTGGCTTCACCTTAAGATGACCCTATTTCCAAATATCATAGCATTCATTTATACCAGAAGTTAGGACTTCGATGTAACTTTTCATGATACATAAATCAGTTCATAGCTCCTACTTTTCTCTGCAAAGCATGGTAGATAGAGGGGAGAAATATATTTTGTATTAATGAGGAGAAAACAAATAAGTATAATTGAAAATACATAGCGTATATGAGGACCTATAGCCATAGTGAATATAACACTATATTATATATAGATATAATGTACAATGAGTATAGTTTTATTAAACTATAATGACCTGGGAGGCTTAGTCACTAATCCTATTTAAAATTTTTCAATGCCAGAAATATGTAAAGTAAATAGGTGTTGAAAAATAGCTGAGTTTTATTAGAGAAAAATCACTCAACTTGATTACCAAGCTAAAATGACTGCTAACAAGGCTTGAGACATTAGTAAATTCTTCTATAAGCACATTTATATACTAATCAGAGATTTATTTCATAACTCTTGCATTTTTTAAACATCCTTTCTTGCCTTAAATCAGGCAATGATTTTCCCTGATAAACCATAATTATAGACCATTTCCAAAAATATATGGTAATCTTTGGTTGCCCCTTTATATTTAAGAGTAAAGCACTTAAAAGCTGATCACAAATTCTCTGCTTATGTAAGGTACATGCTGGTAAAGTAATGCTCAAAATTCTCCAACTCAGGCTTCAACAATACGTGAACCATGAACTTCCTGATGTTCAAGCTGGTTTTAGAAAAGGCAGAGGAACCAGAGATCAAATTGCCAACATCCGCTGGATCATGGAAAAAGCAAGAGAGTTCCAGAAAAACATCTATTTCTGCTTTATTGACTATGCCAGAGCCTTTGACTGTGTGGATCACAATAAACTGTGGAAAATTCTGAAAGAGATGGGAATACCAGAACACCTGACCTGCTTCTTGAGAAATCTGTATCCAGGTCAGGAAGCAACAGTTAGAAGTGGACATGGAACAACAGACTGGTTCCAAATAGGAAAAGGAGTACATCAAGGCTGTATATTGTCACCCTGCTTATTTAACTTATATGTAGAGCACATCATGAGAAATGCTGGACTGGAAGAAACACAAGCTGGAATCAAGATTGCCGGGAGAAATATCAATCACCTCAGATATGCAGATGACACCACCCTTATGGCAGAAAGTGAAGAGGAACTCAAAAGCCTCTTGATGAAAGTGAAAGTGGAGAGTGAAAAAGTTGGCTTAAAGCTCAACATTCAGAAGACGAAGATCATGGCATCCGGTCCCATCACTTCATGGGAAATAGATGGGGAAACAGTGGAAACAGTGGCAGACTTTATTTTTCTGGGCTCCAAAATCTCTGCAGATGGTGACTGCAGCCATGAAATTAAAAGATGCTTACTCCTTGGAAGGAAAGTTATGATCAACCTAGATAGCATATTGAAAAGCAGAGACATTACTTTGCCAACAAAGGTCCGTCTAGTGAAGGCTATGGTTTTTCCTGTGGTCATGTATGGATGTGAGAGTTGGACTGTGAAGAAGGCTGAGTGCCAACAAATTGATGCTTTTGAACTGTAGTGTTGGAGAAGACTCTTGAGAGTCCCTTGGACTGCAAGGAGATCCAACCAGTCCATTCTGAAGGAGATCAGCCCTAGGATTTCTTTGGAAGGAATGATGCTGAAGCTGAAACTGCAGTACTTTGGCCACCTCATGCAAACAGTTGACTAATTGGAAAAGAGTCTGATGCTGGGAGGGATTGGGGGCAGGAGGAGAAGTGGATGACAGCAGATGATATGGCTAGATGGCATCACTGACTCAATGGACATGAGTCTGGGTGAACTCCGGGAGTTGGTGATCGATAGGGAGGCCTGGCGTGCTGCGATTCATGGGATCACAAAGAGTCAGACACGACTGAGGGACTGAACTGAACTGAGGTGATATGTTTAGATTATTGTGATTTGGCAAGGTCCGGTCATTTCACTTGGAAATTCTTTGATATTAGTATTTATAAATTTTTATTTTGAGGTGGTCAGTTACCTCAGGAAAGAAGCTTCCAGTCTGCTCCCTGAGGCGTATGGAGAAGCACAAGCCATCAACATTCCAGGCAGCACCCTCAGTACCACGTAGAGTTGGAGGGCTCTCTTTGGGAATCCATACTTTTACATAATTCCTGTTTTCATATGACATTCTGAGAGAGTCAAGTCCTAGGCACGTTGATAAGAAGTCCAAGGTCACTGAGGAGGAGAAAGGGGTCTAGAGTTCTCAAGGAGGACAAAAAGACAAACTTTTTTTCTTTAAGCCCAGAGCTATTGATTTCACACAAAAAAACAACTCATCTTACTCAAAGGTATATTTTCCCGTAAACTCTGTACCAATGATTATATAACAACAATGTATCCTGCTTGAGGATACATTTCTCCTTCTTAAGAACTTTCTGAATAATCCTTTCACTTTAGAGTGGGTCTGGTAAACTCTTTCTATTATTTTTTTAATCCTGTTATTTTAAAATGTATATTTTGGGAGTGGGTCTGGTAAGACCTTTACAACCTTGAGACATTCTTTTGATTTACCGTAGTAACCAAATTAAAAAGTATATAACTCCCTTTCTAAGACTAGCAAGGGGGACACTCCCTGTCCCGCTTCTGATGTCTATGTCAGAAGCTTTCTCTGTCCCTTTTTATACTCTAGTAAAACCCTGCTATACAAAAGCTACTGAAGGATCAAGCATGGTCCCTATTCCCGAAGCTAAATCATCTTCTTCAGAGATCATGAATCTGACACCATTCACCATAAGCTATCATCCTGGGAGCTTGTCCAGGTCTTTCAGGACAAAGTAAGAACACTCAGAGCTCTAGCCTGTCTGCTTTCTCAGTATACATGTTTTCTGCTTTACTTAATCAACTCTAGGTGTGCTTGTGTGAATGAATAACACACCCTACACGAAGTGAGCATTGAGTCCTGCCCTGCAGTATGGAGATGCCGCGTAAAGATGAAAAGCATCCCCCCAAAAGGGAGCCTTGTTGGGGGTTTAGACTGACCTGCCACTGCCAAGAGACAACCAACATCCCTACGAGGGGAGCAGCAAGAAATTGGCAAAGCATATGCTGTGAAAGTGCTGCACTCAATATGCCAGCAAATTTGGAAAATTCAGCAGTGACCACAGGACTGGAAAAGGTCAGTTTTCATTCCAATCCAAAAGAAATGGGATGCCAGAGAATGCTCAAACTACCACACAATTGTACTCATCTCACACGCTAGTAAAGTAATGCTCAAAATTCTCCAAGTCAGGCTTCAGCAATACGTGAACCGTGAGCTTCCTGATGTTCAAGCTGGTTTTAGAAAAGGCAGAGGAACCAGAGATCAAATTGCCAACATCCGCTGGATCATGGAAAAAGCAAGAGTTCTAGAAAACCATCTATTTCTGCTTTATAGACTATACCAAAGCCTTTGACTGTGTGGATTGCAATAAACTTTGGAAAATTCTGAAAGAGATGGGAATACCAGACCACCTGATCTGCCTCATGAGAAATTTGTATGCAGGTCAGGAAGCAACATTTAGAACTGGACATGGAACGACAGACTGGTTCCAAATAGGAAAAGGAATACATCAAGGCTGTATATTGTCACCCTGCTTATTTAAGTTATATGCAGAGTACCTCATGAGAAACGCTGGACTGGAAGAAACACAAGCTGGAATCAAGATTGCTGGGAAACATATCAATAACCTCAGATATGCAAATGACACCACCCTTATGGCAGAAAGTGAAGAGAAACTAAAAAGCCTCTTGATGAAACTGAAAGTGGAAAGTGAGACAGTTTGCTTAAAGCTCAACATTCAGAAAACAAAGATCATGGCATCTGGTCCCATCACTTCATGGCAAATAGATGGGGAAACAGTGGAAACAGTGTCAGACTTTATTTTTCTGGGCTCCAAAATCACTACAGATAGTGACTGCAGCCATGAAATTAAAAGACGCTTACTCCTTGGAAGGAAAGTTATGACCAATCTAGATAGCATATTGAAAAGCAGAGACATTACTTTGCCAACAAAGTTCCGCCTAGTCAAGGCTATGGTTTTTCCTGTGGTCATGTATGGATGTGAGAATTGGACTGTGAAGAAGGGTGGTGTTGGAGAAGACTTTTGAGAGTCCCTTGGACTGCAAGTAGATCCAACCAGTCCATTCTGAAGGAGATCAGCCCTGGGATTTCTTTGGAAGGAGTGATAATGAAGCTGAAACTCCAGTACTTTGGCCACCTCATGCGAAGAGTTGACTCATTGGAAAAGAGTCTGATGCTGGGAGGGATTGGGGGCAAGTGGAGAAGGGGACGACAGAGGATGAGATGGCTGGATGGCATCACTGACTCAATGGACATGAGTCTGAGTGAACTCCTGGAGTTGGTGATGGACAGGGAGGCCTGGCATGCTGCGATTCATGGGGTTGCAAAGAGTTGGACACGACTGTGCAACTGATCTGATCTGATCTAATCTGAATAACAATTTTGAGATGGAGTAGTTTACCAGTAATTTCAAAATGTTCTGAAAATTATGATCATTTCTTAAGACAGCAAAACAGTCAGAATCTGAACATCTCTGAAAAGGACGAGTTTCCTTAAATATAATTTGGCAAAGTATTACATGTCATTATAGCAAAGATTACTTAAAATGAACCTAAAACATCAGTGGTGGGGAAATATAACATGAATACCATGAATATCTGAGAATGTTTCTAGTACATTCCCGAGAGGTGAAGAATACAATCCTGAAGGTTATCTGAAAAGGTTTCTGCTTTATTTAGAAACAGGAACCTTAGCCTCAGAAACCTTTTGAGATTTTTGCATTTAAATTTTATTCAGTTTCCTCCATCTCAGGGATTCAAGTATGTTTCACTGATTATAGGCTTATTGGCTCAGGTAAAAGTTTACATTCAAGGACTAAAGTGCTACTCAAGGCTAATGGCTGTCAATCCCCTAATACTTTCCATATATTACTGGAACACTCATGAGATTAAGAGCCAGCTTTATAACCTTGAATATAACATCTTCCAAAGAGGAATTGTCAGATATTTTAGTGGGTAGTGGACTTATAGTTTACACAGCTTTATAATGAATAAGCTAGATTTGAGATTAAAAAAAAAAAAAAAAAAAACTTCCTGAACATCTTCATGGATTTTAGCCTGTACCCTGGACACTGTATTTAGTGGAAACATCATCAGGAAGAAAACAAAACAGCAAACTACAAAACAAAACAAAAGATGGAAGAGGCCATACTTGGATTCTGGTAGCATCTAATACTACAGTAAAATTATAAGTTACTGATCATTAGATCCACCATTCCTATCTCAAATGATGTGATGCTAATAAAGTGAAGGAGGCTTCTTGACAGTATAAGTTTTTCTCCCAGCTATCTCAAGCTATGCTATACTGAAGGCAGGAAAACTAAATCAGGTGGTTCAAAAAACTGCCTTGAACTTTAGCTCAAAGAAAATTTAAAATTTTATAAACCTTAAAAAATATACTAACATGAGAAGTATTTAAAATGAGAAAAACAGTTGTTCAAAAGAAAGCATCACACCAGCATCTCAGGAACGTACTTATACATTACTGAGAAGGCTGTTACACTTTTGTTACCCTACTGCTACTGCTAAGTCACTTCAGTGGTGTCCGACTCTGTGCAACCCCATAGATGGCAGCTCACCAGGCTCCCCCGTCCCTGGGATTCTCCAGGCAAGAACACTGGAGTGGGTTGCCATTTCCTTCTCCAATGCATGAAAGTGAAAAGTGAAAGGGAAGTCACACAGTCATGTCTGACCCTCAGCGACCCCATGGACTGCAGCCTTCCAGGCTTCTCCATCCATGGGATTTTCCAGGCAAGAGTACTGGAGTGGGGTGCCATTGTCAAAAGTCTGTAACTTCTCTAGAAAAAAAATGAGACTGCAGAGAAACTAAATCTGGAGATTTGGCTAACACACTACTCTGGATCCTCATCATTTGGCAGATGATGGAATTATTTTCTTGACTGGATTTAGAAAATGTCAGAACTGATTTCAAAGTAAATTTCAGAGTTTGACAATAATTCAATTTCTCAGTATTCTTGCCATCACGTTTATCAATATGTCTCCTCCAAGAGTTAAGTGCTACTGCATAGGCTGGCTATAAGGCAGATGTTGTTGTTTAGTTGCTAAGTCATGTCTGACTCTTTTGTGACCCCATGGACTGTAGCATGCCAGGCTCTTCTGTCTATGGGATTTTCCAGGTGAGAATACTGGAGTATGTTACCATTTTCTTCTCCAGGGATCTTCCCAACTCAGTGTGTGAACCCAGGTCTCCTCCACTGGCAGGCAGATACTTTACCAATGAGCCACTTAAGAAGGCCACATAACCCAGATAGGAAAGGGTAAGGAAATGCTAGTGTTCATCATCCTACAGAAAGCATCCCAAACCATAGGAGTGACCGAAAGACTCTTCTTAAAGATTTATCAGTGAAGGTTCTTGGACCAAAAAACATGGTTATGTGCGATTGTATTTGTTATGTCAAAGCACCTAGAAAATTCCGCATATAAAGTAACACTTTTTCACTCAAGTAAAATATAACCTTGGCTGACTTTTAACCATACATATCAACTCATGCAAACGTAATGTCACAATTAACCTTGTATTTCTGTTCCCATATGATGTAGTGACTTACATGGAAGAGAAATAAAGCCAGAAAAATAATATCACTGTAAAGCATATCCTGAGATTCTATCACTTTTTTGCAGCCATCCTAGCTATGTGGCAGGATCAAAAGTGTCTATGCAGACAAGGATATTAACTGTTTTAGTTGGGAAGAAAATGTCTCAGTATTTTTTAAACTTTAATGTTTCTTGTGAATTACAATTCATGGTTGTGAAATAGTTAAATTAAAATATCTGGTAATTTAGGAAGTGCATGATGGTAAATGTGTAATAATCATATATTTTAATTATGATTTAAGAAAAAAAGGTAAATTTCTATTGTTTCATAAAATTGTTATGAACTGTGATGAAGTTTTTTTTTTTTTTTCAGTAGGCTATTGTAATTTGAATTCTGTGCTCCCCCCAAAGATATATTGAGTCATAATTGAGGTCATAACCCCAAATATGACCTTATTTGGAAAGCATATATTTACACAGGCAGTTAATTAAAATAATGTCATTGCAGTGGACTCTAATCCAAAATGACTGTTGTTCTTAGAAAAGGAAAATTTTGGACAGAGATATAGACTTCAATGGGCTTCCCATTGAAGTGATATGAACTACTAGTGGCACTAGTGATAAAGAACCTGCCTGCTCAGGAGACATAAGAGAAGTTGGTTTGATCCCTTCATCAGGAAGATCACTTGCCTCTCCAGTATTCATGCCTGGAGAATCCCATGAACAGAGGAGCCTGATAGGCTATGTTTCATATGGGTTGATAGGGTCACAAAGAGTTGGACATGACTGAAGCATAGACATGAATAGAGAGAATACAATGTAAAGAAACACAGAAATACTGTCATCTATAAGCTTAAGGAGAGAGGTCTGGAACAGTTTGTAGCTAATATAAATTTTGGTGTCATAAAGTGTAGTGCTGCTGATGGAAGTGGGTTTGGAATTAGGTAAGGACAAAGGCTTCCCTGATATCTCAGATGGTAAAGCATCTGCCTGCAATGCGGGAGACATGGGTTTGATCCCTGGGTCAGGAAGATCCCCTGGAGAAGGAAATGGCAATGCACTCCAGTACTCTTGCCTGAAAAATTCCATGGACAGAGGAGACTTATAGGCTACAATCCATGGGGTCTAAAACAGGCGGACATGACTGAGCGACTTCACTTCACTTCACTTCAAAGGTTGAAAGAGTTTTGAGGTGCGTGATAGGAAAAAAGAGAAAAACAGTCTTAAGAGACTGTTGTAAGTGTAGATGTTAATGGAGATTCTGATGAGAACTCAGAAAGAAAAGAAGAGAGCTATAAATAAACATTTCTGGCATCTTAGAGAATACATTGGGTTCCCTAGTGGTGCTAGTGGTGATAATGAACAGAATGTTAAGACAAAAATGAATGTTAAAAGTGTTCCTGGGGAGATCTAAAATGGAAAAGTGGAAAATGTTATTAGTAAATGAAGGATAGCTGATTCTCATACCCCATAAAGTGATATGGGAGCCCCAAGACTACGGACTAAAACCCTTTTGTAAAGCTCCAATGGTGGATACAATTAAATTGGAAGAATATAAAAATATAAGGACTGATAGAAGTATGATAAAAAATGGAATATTTAAATATGCCTCAGTTAATCCCCTTAATGGCAGACGGCTGCAATGGCGCACATAGCGTGGATGGCTGCGACAGCACACATAGTGTGGCCAAGAGGAGCTACCCCATGTCTAAGGTCAGGGGCAGCGGCTGAGAGTGCCAGGCTGTGACAGCGCAGGAGCAACCTAGAGGAGCTACCCACCTCCTGAGGCCGGGGGTGGGGGTGGGGCGGGGCGGCACAGGAGGAGCAACCCCAAGGAAAGGAGCAGCAGCTGTGCTTTGCTGTTGCAGCCATGAAGAGATACCCCACGTCTAAGGTAAGATAAACCAAAATAAGGTGGTATGTGTTGCAGGAGGGCATCAGAGGGCAGACACACTTAAACCATAATCACAGAAAACTAGTCAATCTAATCACACTAGGACCACAGCCTTGTCTAACTCAATGAAACTAAGCCATGTCTGTGGGGCCACCCAAGACAGATGGGTCATGGTGGAGAGGGCTGACAGAATGTTGTCCACAGGAGAAGGGAATGGCAAACCATTTCAGTATTCTTGCCTTGAGAACCCCGTGAACAATATGAAAAGGCAAAATGATAGGATATTGAAAGAGGAACTCCCCGGGTCAGTAGGTGACCAATATGCTACTGGAGATCAGTGGAGAAATAACTCCAGAAAGAATGAAGGGATGGAGCCAACACAAAAACAATATCCAGTTGTAGATATAACTGGTGATAGAAGCAAGGTCCAATGCTGTAAATAGCAATATTGCATAGGAACCTGGAATGTCAGGTCCATGAATCAAGGCAAATTGGAAGTGGTCAAACAGGAGATGGCAAGAGTGAATGTCGACATTCTAGGAATCAGCAAACTAAAATGGACTAGAATGGGTGAATTTCACTCAGATGACCATTATATCAACTACTGCAGGCAGGAATCCCTCAGAAGAAATGGAGTAGCCATCATGGTCAACAAATGCAGTACTTGGATGCATTCTCAAAAACGACAGAATGATATTGAAACGAGTCACCAGTCCAGGTTCGATGCACGGTACTGGATGCCTGGGGCTGGTGCACTGGGACGACCCAGAGGGAGGGGAGGGGAGGGAAGAGGGTGGAGGGTTCAGGATGGGGAACGTGGGTATACCTGTGGTGGATTCATTTCGATATTTGGCAAAACTAATACAATTATGTAAAGTTTAAAAAAAAAAAAAACAAACGACAGAATGATCTCTATTCATTTTCAAGGCAAACCATTCAATATCAGAGTAATCCAAGTCTATGCCCCAACAAGTAATGCAGAAGAAGCTGAAGTTGTACAGTGCTATGAAGACCCATAAGACCTTTTAGAATTAACACCCAAAAAAGATGTCCTTTTCATTATAGGGAACTGGAATGCAAAAGTATGAAGTCAAGAAACACCTGGAGTAACAGGTAAATTTGGCCTTGGAATATAGAATGAAGCAGAGCAATGACTAATAGAGTTTTGCCAAGAAAATGCACTGGTCATAGCAAATACCCTCTTCCAACAACACAAGAGAAGACTCTACACATGGACATCACCAGGTGGTCAACACCGAAATCAGATTGATTATATTTTTTGCAGCAAAAGATGTAGCAGCTCCATGCAATCAGAAAAAACAAGACCAGAAGCTGACTATGGCTCAGATCATGAAATCTTTATTGCAAATTCAGACTTAAATTGAAGAAAATAAGGAAAACCACAAGACCATTCAGATATGGCCTAAGTCAAATCCCTTAGGATTGTACAGTGGAAGTGAGAAATATATTTAAAGGACTACATCTGATAGAGTGCCTGGTGAACTATGGACTGAGATTTATGATATTCTACAGGAGATAGGGATCAAGAACATCCCCATAGAAAAGAAATGCAAAAAAGCAAAATGGCTATCTGAGGAGGCCTTACAAATAGTTCTGAAAAGAAGAGAAGTGAAAAGCAAAGGAAAAAAGGAAAGCTATAAGTATCTGAATGCAGAGTTCCAAAGAATACCAAGAAGAGATAAGAAAGCCTTCCTCAGTGATCAATGCAAAGAAATAGAGGAAAACAACAGAATGGGAAAGACTAAGATCTCTTCAAGAAAATTAGAGATACCAAGGGAATATTTCATGCCAAGATGGGCTCAATAAAGGACAGAAATGGTATGAACCTAACAGAAGCAGAAGATATTAAGAAGACGTGGCAGGAATACACAGAAGAAATGTACAAAAAAGATATTCACAACCAAGATAATCACGATGGTGTGATCACTCACCTGGAGCCAGACATCTTGGAACATGAAGTCAAGTGGGCCTTCGAAAGCATACCTACAAACAAAGCTAGAGGAGGCAACGGAATTCCAGTTGAGCTGTTTCAAATTCTGAAAGATGATGCTGTGCAAGTGTTGCACTCAATATGCCAGCAAATTTGGAAAACTCAGCAGTGGCCACAGGACTGGAAAAGGTCAGTTTTCATTCCAATCCCAAAGAAAGGCAATGCCAAAGAATGCTCAAACTACCGCACAATTGCACTCATCTCACACGCTAGTAAAGTAATGCTCAAAATTCTCCAAGCCAGGCTTAAGAAATACATGAACTGTGAACATTCAAATGTTCAAGCTCATTTTACAAAAGGCAGAGGAATCAGAGATCAAATTACCAACATCTGCTGGATCATCGGAAAAGCAAGAGAGTTCCAGAAAAACATCTATTTCTGCTTATTGAGTATGCCAAAGCCTTTGACTGTGTGGATCACAATAAACTGTGGAAAAGTCTGAAAGAGATGGGAATACCAGACCACCTGACTTGCCTATTAAGAAACCTATATGCAGGTCAGAAAGCAACAGTTAGAACTGGACATGGAACAACAGACTGGTTCCAAATAGGAAAAGGAATACGTCCAGGCTGTATACTGTCACCCTGCTTATTTAACTTATATGCAGAGTACATCATGAAAAACCCTGGGCTGGAAGAAGCAAAAGCTGGAAACAAGATTGCTGGGAGAAATATCAATAACCTCAGATATGCAGATGACACCACCCTTATGGCAGAAAGTGAAGAGGAACTAAAAACCCTCTTGATGAAAGTGAAAGTGGAGAGTGAAAAAGTTGGCTTAAAGCTCAACAGTCAGAAAATGGAGATCATGGCATCTGGTCCCATCCCTTTATGGGGAATAGATGGGGAAACAGTGGAAACACTGTCAGACTTTATTTTTCTGGCTCCAAAATCACTGCAGATGGTGACTGCAGCCATGAAATTAAAAGACGCTTACTCCTTGGAAGAAAAGTTATGACCAACCAAGATAGCATATTGAAAAGCAGAGATAATACTTTGCCAACAAAGGTCCGTCTAGTCAAGGCTATGGTTTTTCCAGTGGTCCTGTATGGATGTGAGATTTGGACTGTGAAGAAAGCTGAGCACTGAAGAATTGATGCTTTTGAACTATGGTGTTGGAGAAGACTCTTGAGAGTCCCTTGGACTGCAAGGAGATCCAACCAGTCCATTGTAAAAGAGATCAGCCCTGGAATTTCCTTGGAAGGACTGATGCTAAAGCTGAAACTCCAATACTTTGGCCACCTCATGCGAAGAGTTGACTCATTGGAAAAGACTCTGATGCTGGGAGGGATTGGGGGCAGGAAGAGAAGGGGAGGATAGAGGATGAGATGACTGGATGACATCACTGACTCGATGGACATGAGTCTGAATGAACTCCAGGAGTTGGTTTTGGACAGGGAGGCCTGGCGTGCTATTATTTATGGCATCACAAATAGGTGGACATGACTGAGTGACTTAACTGAACTGAACTAGATAGGAAGTTGTGTCTCATTTTCTAAAATGTTTTATGTGAATATTATGTCATACTAGAGACCATCCCCCTACCTAAAACTGTAAAATCAAAAGCTACTGATGACGTTCTGATGGAGGCTACAGTTAGGGACATAAGTATTAATGGGATTACAGTGAAAGTCTGGAGGAAAATTGGTACATTTGAACAAAGCTATATATGAAATTTTTGAGTCTCCTTTACTTGAGTATATTATGAGGATAGTCATTATGTCTGACTGGGGAATGTTCCCTCTACCTAGTATTATAAAAGAGGTTAGGTATGTGGGTCATTGAATAATATTAAATGGACATGGTAAATGAGAACAAATGATTGTCCAAACCCACACAGTGTAGGATAGAGGTTGCTCTACAGTCTGGAAAATTATCTGTATAATACTTGTATATGGAGTATAGGCTGTAGCTTATCACACAATCCTGTGAAATCCTCTTAGTAACAACTACTGGGAATTTTGGACTAGACGATTCCCATTTGAGAGTCAATTAATAGCTTGATTTTTGGCATGAGTTGAAACTACTCTTTTAATTGAGGGACATAAAATAATATTGAAACCTGAAATAACGCATAATGTTTTCAATTACTTAGAAAAGCACTCAAATGGGGAGGGAAGCCCCCAGTAAAGATCCATAATGATATTAAAATGGTTTATACAGAATTATGCTACTTAAGGAATGCAAGGATGATGCCTCAGTATCAGGGAGCCTATTTTCACCTAGGTCTACATTTGGAACTGAATGAAAGGATGCAAGATTCTGTCATCACTTGGACAGTACCCTTTGAACAGCTCTCTAGTGACCAACCAAGAGCTGCTTGGTTTGTGGATGGGAATTCCAAGGTCAGTGGTAAGCATCCTATTTTTAAGGATGATTTTCTGATTAAAGAAGGGGGAGGGAAATGAGTTTGCTGGCCGAATTTTATTCTGTAATCCTAGCAATGACGGAGGAGTTTCAAAATGGTAAAAAGCCCCCATTGTTGGATATTTACTGACTTATTCAGTTCGGTTCAGCCACTCAATTGTGTCTGACTCTTTGTGACCCCATGAATTGCAGCACACCAGGCCTCCCTGTCCATCACCAACTGCAGGAATTCACCCAAACACATGTCCATCGAGTTGGGGATGCCATCCAGCCATCTCATCCTCTGTCATCCCCTTCTCTTCCTGCCCCCAATCTGTCCTGGCATCAGAGTCTTTTCCAGTGAGTCAACTCTTAGCATGAGGGAGCCAAAGTACTGGAGTTTCAGCTTTAGCATCAGTCCTTCCAAAGAAAACCCAGGACTGATCTCTTTTAGAATAGACTCACTGGATCTCTTTGCAGTCAAAGAAACTCTCAAGGGTCTTCTCCAACACCACAGTTCAAAAGCATCAATTCTTTGGCGCTCAGCTTTCTTCACAGTCCAAATCTCACATCCATACACGACCACTGGAAAAACCATTGCCTTGACTAGGCGGACATTGTTAGCAAAGTAATGTCTCCACTTTTCAATATGCTATCTAGGTTGGTCATAACTTTCCTTCTAAGGAGTAAGCGTCTATTAACTTCATGGCTGCAATCACCATCTGCAGTGATTTTGGAGCCCAAAAAATAAAGTCTGACACTGTTTCCACTGTTTCCTCATCTATTTCCCATTAAGGGATGGGACCAGATGCCATGATCTTAGTTTTCTGAATGTTCAGCTTTAAGCCAACTTTTTCACTCTCCACTTTCATTTTTATTAAGAGGCTTTTGAGTTCCTCTTCACTTTCTGCCATAAGGGTGGTGCCATCTGCATATCTGACATTATTGATATTTCTCCTGGCAGTCTTGATTCCAGCTTGTGCTTCTTCCAGCCCAGCGTTTCTCATGATATACTCTGCATAGAAGTTAAATAAGCAGGGTAACGATATACAGCCTTGATATACTTCTTTTCTTATTTGGAATCAGTCTGTCGTTCCATGTCCAGTTCTAACTCTTAGTTCCTGACCTGCATATAGGTTTCTCAAAAGGCAGGTCAGGTGGTCTGGTATTCCCATCTCTTTCAGACTTTTCCACAGTATATTGTGATCCACACAGTCAAAGGCTTTGGCATAGTCAATAAAGCAGAAATAGATGTTTTTCTAGAACTCTCTTCCTTTTTCGATGACCCAGTGGATATTGGCATTTTGATCTCTGATTCCTCTGCCTTTTGTAAAATGAGCTTGAAAATCTGGATGTTCATGGTTCACGTATTTCTGAAGCCTGGCTTGGAGGATTTTGAGCATTACTTTTCTAGCGTGTGAGATGAGTGCAATTGCGCAGTAGTTTGAGCATTCTTTGGTGTTGCCTTTCTTTGGGATTGGAATGAAAACTGACCTTTTCCAGTCCTGTGGCCACTGATGAGTTTTCCAAATTTGCTGGCATATTGAGTGCAGCACTTTCACAGCATCATCTTTTAGGATTTGAAATAGCTCATCTGGAATTCCATCACTTCCACTAGCCTTGTTCGTATTGATGCTTTCTAAGGCCCACTTGACTTCATGTTCCAGGATGTCTCACTCTAGGTGAGTGATCACACCACCGTGATTATCTGGGTCATGAAGATCTTTTTTGTACAGTTCTTCTGGGTATTCTTGCCACCTCTTCTTAATATCTTCTGCTTCTCTTAGTTCCATATCATTTCTGTCCTTTATTGAGCCCATCTTGGCATGAAATGTTCCCTTGGTATCTCTAATTTTCTTGAAGAGATCTCGAGTCTTTCCCATTCTGTTGTTTTCCTCTATTTCTTTGCATTGATTGCTGAGGAAGGCTTTCTTATCTCTTCCTGCTATTCTTTGGAACTCTGCATTCAGATGTTATATCTTTCCTTTTCTCCTTTGCTTTTCACTTCTCTTCTTTTCATAGCTGTTTGTAAGTCCTCCTCAGACAGCCATTTTGCTTTTTTTTGCATTTGTTTTCCATGGGGACGGTCTTGATCCCTGTCTCCTGTACAATGTCATGAACCTCTGTCCAGAATTCATCAGGCAAGCTGTCTATCAGATCTCCTCCCTTAAATCTATTTCTCACTTCCACTGTATAATTATAAAGGATTTAATTTAGGTCATACCTGAATGGTCTTGTGGTTTTCCCTACTTTCCTCAATTTAAGTCTAAATTTCGCAATAAGGAGTTCTTGATCTGAGCCACAGTCATCTCCCAGTCTTGTTTGTGCTGACTGTATAGAGCTTCTCCATTTTTGGCTGCAAAGAATATAATCAATCTGATTTCGATATTGACCATCTGGTGATGTCCATGTGTAGAGTCTTGTGTTGTTGGAAGAGGGTGTTTGCTATGACCACTGTGTTCTCTTGGCAAAACTCTATTAGCCTTTGCCCTGCTTCATACCATATTCCAAGGCCAAATTTGCCTGTTACCCTAGGTGTTTCTTGACTTCCTACTTTTGCATTCCAGTTCCTTCTAATGAAAAGGACATCTTTTTTTGGTATTAGTTCTAAAAGGTCTTGTAGGCCTTCATGGAATCATTTAACTTGATCTTCTTCAGCGTTACTTGTTGGGGCATAGACTTGGATTACTCTGGTATTGAATGGTTTGCCTTGGAAACGAACAGAGATCATTCTGTTGTTTTTGAGATTGCATCCAAGTACTGTATTTCAAACAGTTTTGTTGACTATGCGGGCTACTCCATTTCTTCTAAGGGATTCCTGCCCACAGCGGTAGATATAATGTTCATCTGAGTTAAATTCACCCATTCCAGTCCATTTTAGTTCGCTGATTCCTAGAATGTTGACGTTCACTCTTGTCATCTCCTGTTTGACCTCTTCCACTTTGCCTTGATTCATAGACCTGACATTCCAGTTTCCTATGCACTATTGCTCTTTACAGCATTGGACATTGCTTCTATCACCAGCCACATCCACAACTGGATATTGTTTTTGTGTTGGCTCCATCCCTTCATTCTTTCTGGAGTTATTTCTCCACTGATCTCCTGTAGCATATTGGGCACCTACTCACCTGTAAGTTCCTCTTTCAGTATCCTATCATTTTTACCAATTGCCTGGACAATATGGTCAGATAGAAGGGCAATGGAGAATTGGGTCTGTTTAGGGAATGCATGTTGGGAAACAGTCTTATGGAAATATAAGTGATGCAATATATAGGACATATTAATATTCATTGGAGGAACACCCTTCCATGCTCAGACAACAATGGAAATTGACAAGTACATTCACCATGTGCTCACTTAAGTTGGGCAACTGCTCCATGAACTGAGCCATGATGGATATTCTGCAGCAAAGAGAAATTGATTGAATCTAGATGTGGTACTCTTGCACTTTCTGAGGCACAAAACTGTTAGTAAGAACTATTCTGTCAGCAAAAGAGACAAAAACTTCAGATATCTGTGTGACAGATTTCTTGTGGGGAAGACCCCGAACATGGCTGGAAAATAAAACTGCTGTTGGTAGCCCCAGGTGACCATAAACAGTTCTTGACAGGTTGTTGTTCAGTTGCTCAGTCATGTTCAACTCATCGTGACCCAATGGACTGCAGCATGCCAGGCTTCCCTGCCCTTCACCATCTCCTGGAGCTTGTTCAAACTCAAGTCCATTGAGTTGGTGATGCCAGCCAACCCTCTCGTCCTCTATTGTCCCCTTCTTTTCCTGTCTTCAATCTTTCCCGGCATCAGGGTATTTTCCAATGAGTAGGCTTTTTGCATCAGGTGACCGATATATTGAAGCTTTAGCTTCAGCATTAGTCCCTCCAAAGAATATTCAGACTAGTTTCATTTATTATTGACTGGTTTGATCCCCTTGCAGTCCAAGGGACTCTCGAGTCTTCTCCAACACCACAGTGCAAAAGCATCAATTCTTCCATGTTCATCCTTCTTTATGGTCCAACTCTCACATCCATACATGACTACTTAAAAAACCATAGCTTTGACTATAACAATCTTTATCAGAAAAGTAATGTTTCTTCTTTTTAATATGCTGTCTAGGTTGGTCATAGCATTTCTTCCAAGGAGCAAGCATCTTTTAATTTTGTGGCTGTAGTCACCATCTGCAGTGATTTTGGAGCCCGAGAAAATAAAGTCTGTCACTGTTTCCATTATTTCCCATCTATATAACACAAAGTGACAGGACTAGATGCCATGATTTCATTTTTTGAATGTTGAGTTTTAAGCGAGCTTTTAGAGACTCTTTCGTTCCTCTTTATTCTATGACATAAGGGTGGTGTTATTGGCATATCTGAGGTTATTGATATTTCTCCCGGAAATCTTCCAATTTGTACTTCATCCAGTCTGGAATTTCTCATAATGTACTCTGCATAAGCAGAGTGACAATATACACCCTTGATGTGTTCCTTTCCCAATTGAACCTGTCTGTCATTCCATGTCCGGTTGTAACTGT
Source organism: Bos mutus (assembly GCF_027580195.1). Lineage (NCBI taxonomy): Eukaryota > Metazoa > Chordata > Mammalia > Artiodactyla > Bovidae > Bos > Bos mutus. Next base: position 79,233,209 of record NC_091622.1, on the reverse strand, counting down.
CATTTCCTAACCTGCATACAGGTTTCACAAGAGGCAGGTCAGGTGGTCTGGTATTCCCATCTCTTGAAGAATTTCCCCCAGTTTGTTGTGATCCACAAAGTTAAAGGCTTTAGCATAGTCATTGAATCAGAAGTAAATATTTTTCTGGAATTCTCTTTCTTTTTCTATCATCCAGTGGATGTTGGCAATTGAATCTCTGGTTCCTCTGCCTTTTCTAAATCAAGATTGAACCTCTGAGAGTTCTCAGTTCATTGAGAACTGTTGAAGCCTAGCTTGGAGAATTTTGAGCCTTACTTTGCTAACATGTGAAATGAGTGCAATTGTGCAGTAGTTTGAGCATTCTTTGGCGTTGCCTTTCTTTGGGATTAGAATGAAAATTGACCCTTTCCATTCCTGTGGCCACTGCTGAGTTTTCCAAATTTACTGGCGTATTGAGTGCAGCACTTTCACAGCATCATATTTTAGGATTTGAAATAGCTCAACTAGAATTCCATCACTTCCACTAGCTTTGTTTGTAGAGGTGCTTCCTAAGGTCTGCTTGACTTTGCACTCCAAGGTATCTGGTTCTATGTGAGTGAGCACTCCATCTTGACAGGAATAGACCCTAATTCTTGACTGGATTTTGCTTTAAGGGTAACAGGTACACAAGCTAAGAGTAATGAAAAAGAACTAGAATAGTATTTACTGTGCCAATTTGGATGGCTAGTCATCATTTATTCATAACAAGGAACATACATTATGGGACTTCTCCAGTGGCCCAATGGTAAAGAATCTGCCTTCAATGCCAGAACTGCAAGAGACATGGATTCAGTCCCTGATCCCATGAAGAAGGACATGGCAACCCACTCCAGTGTTCTTGCTTGAAAAATCCATGAACAGAGGAGCCTGATGGATTATAGTCCATAAGGTCATAAAGAGTCAGGCATTACTGAGGCAACTGAGTACTCACACATGCACAACATACTTTACTGCCTGTAATGTCCATCTGTAGGCAGAAAGATAGCCTCCTCAGGGTAATAGTTTGATAAAGAATTAGAACGGACAGTTGAAACACTGGTTGTCTAAAATAGAGAGATAAGCATGAAGAGCTGGCTTACTTGCTTTCAAGAGGGTGTAGCATTAGTGGTTCAGTCACATCTGACTCTGTGACCCTTGGATTGTAGCCTGCTGGGCTCCTCTGTCCCTGGGGTTCTCCAGGCAAAAGTACTGGAGTGGGCTGTCATTTCTTCCTCCATGGGACCTTCCCAATCTAGGAATCGAACTTGGGTCTCCTGCATTGGAAGCAGATTATTTACCATCTGAGCCATCATATAATAAGTCCATGCTTACACCCAAGCGGGGGAAGATAGATTTCTGCCACACCGGATAGGTTTCTGTGTTTTTCTATTGGTTCTGGGAAGCAAGTGGGCAGGATGCTGGTAGAACTGTGCAATTCTTAACAACTGTTGGAGGATGCTAGTATAAAGACCATACTTTGTTCTTTTTTGCTCACATTATCTCAGCATTATTTTCCTACTTGATGCAAAAGTCATAGGACCAAGGTTCCAATAAGTACCTTAAGTACTAGGAGCAGGGATGATTCCCAAGCAAAAATTGAAGCTATATTTTAGGCTTTATGTCAGAATCCCTAAGGACTTTATGAGGCAAATTATGCCTTTGCTACATCTGGCAAAATTAGAGTTAACAGTGAATTCAGTATTATTGGCTGGCAGTAAAGATACCCCAGTCCTTCTACACCTATGTAACCTACTCTATCTGTATGGGAGTGGGCTCAAAGGGAGAAACTTGTTATATTTTTATTATTTCCTGAAATCTAGACCAACACAATGACTTAACTTAATGTGTTCTTCAGAGGTGGAAGAGTTTAAGTATAAACAAAGAAAATAAAAGAGTAACTAGAGATAAAGTAATAAATAAATTGGTTATGTATTAAGAGAAATTTACGTTAATAACCTCAAAAGAAGTTTACCACAAGAGATGTCATCTCAGAGATCAATTATACCAAATTCCTGAAGGGAAAGTGAAATCTTATATTTCTAAGACCATTTCTGCCTTTAGAACCTGACAAGATCAAAAATAAAACTGAGTTGTCTTGCCCTGGAAAACCTTTCAATATGGTATGGTAGTGGACTGGATTATTATTAATGACTGAATTGGATTCTAGGAATGTGCCAGTGTCTTTTGACTTTTATGGTCATTTTGCTATAAGGAGTTTGTGGCTAGAGATGTAACAAGAAATATATATTTGACTTTTGCCCCTGTTTCCTTGACACAAAGCTCCTAAAACCTTTGTAACTTCCCCAGTGATAGAAGTGCTTGGAGCATTTTGTTTTAAAATTTTTTCTTGGATACTGGTTCTAGTCAAAGAGCTTCTAACACTCTTATAATGTCCCAACTCATCAGGGTGCTATGAACATCTTTTGTTCTTTTTTTTTTTTTTTTTTAATTTGACCCTGGTTCCTGACACAGAGCTCTGTTAAAGTGCATCTTCCTGGGCACCTGGGTGGCTTCAGGATGGTGACTGGTTACCAAAAAGACCAACCCATGATTAGAAACTGTAATATTCAGTCCCGCCTTTCATCCACTGAGAAGGGCTGGAGACTGAGTAAACAATGGATCATGTATCCATTATGAAGCCTCCATAAAAATCCCTAAACTACACGGTGGGCAGAACTTCCAAGCAGTACACTTCTACTTCATGGGGATAGATGCTCCTGCACTGGAGACACTGTCACAGTTTCCTTTAACCCTAACTTAAAGTGTGCGTGTGCTCAGTCACTCTCGTGTCTGGCTCTTTGTGACTCCATGGATTGTAGCCCGCCAGGCTTTTCTGTTCATGGAATTTCCCAGGCCAAAATACTGGATCAGGTTGCCATTTCCTGCTTCAGGGGATCTTCCTGACCAAGGGATTGAACCCATGCTTCTTGAATCTCCTGCTTTGGCATGTGGATTCTTTACCACTGCACAAACTAGGAAGCCTTTAACTCTAAGACATGGTACAAATTTTGTTCCATTGTGCCAAGAAGATATGAACAAAGATTTTTAGCAAATAGCTAAAAATTTCTAGCACTATTATTTATATGTATGTTATATTTAAATTAAATGCAAACAAAATATCTTTGTTTGTGAGTTCTAGGTAACAGAACCCTAAATAAGGATTGAGGATTTTTTTTTTTTTAATCGTTACTGTTTTTCAGGTAATCAGTCCACATTACTTATCAAATTAATCTTTTATTTTATTTTATTTTTAAACTTTACATAATTATATTAGTTTTGCCAAATATCAAAATGAATCTGCCACAGGTATACATGTGTTCCCCATCCTGAACCCTCCTCTCTCCTCCCTCCCCATACCATCCCTCTGGGTCGTCCCAGTGCACTAGCCCCAAGCATCCAGTATCGTGTATTGAACCTGGACTGGCATCTCGTTTCTTACATGATATTTTACATGTTTCAATGTCATTCTCCCAAATCTTCCCACCCTCTCCCTCTCCCACAGAGTCCATAAGACTGTTCTATACATCAGTGTCTCTTTTGCTGTCTCATACACCGGGTTATTGTTACCATCTTTCTAAATTCCAGATATATGCGTTAGTATACTGTATTGATGTTTTTCCTTCTGGCTTACTTCACTCTGTATAATAGGCTCCAGTTTCATCCACCTCATTAGAACTGATTCAAATGTATTCTTTTTAATGGCTGAGTAATACTCCATTGTGTATATGTACCACAGTATTCTTATCCATTCATCTGCTGATGGGCATCTAGGTTGCTTCCATGTCCTGGCTATTATAAACAGTGCTGTGATGAACATTGGGGTACACATGTCTCTTTCCCTTCTGGTTTCCTCAGTGTGTATGCCCAGCAGTGGGATTGCTGGATCATAAGGCAGTTCTATTTCCAGTTTTTTTTAAGTATCTCCACACTGTTCTCCATAGTGGCTGTACTAGTTTGCATTCCCACCAACAGTGTAAGAGGGTTCCCTTTTCTCCACACCCTCTCCAGCATTTATTATTTGTAGACTTTTGGATCGCAGCCATTCTGACTGGGGTGAAATGGTACCTCATAGTGGTTTTGATTTGCATTTCTCTGATAATGAGTGATGTTGAGCATCTTTTCATGTGTTTGTTAGCCATCTGTATGTCTTCTTTGGAGAAATGTCTATTTAGTTCTTTGGCCCATTTTTTGATTGATTCATTTATTTTTCTGGAGTTGAGCTGTAGGAGTTGCTTGTATATTTTTGAGATTAGTTGTTTGTCAGTTGCTTCATTTGCTATTATTTTCTCCCATTCTGAAGGCTGTCTTTTCACCTTGCTAATAGATTCCTTTGATGTGCAGAAGCTTTTAAGTTTCATTAGGTCCCATTTGTTTATTTTTGCTTTTATTTCCAATATTCTGGGAGGTGGGTCATAGAGGATCCTGCTGTGATGTATGTCGGAGAGTGTTTTGCCTATGTTCTCCTCTAGGAGTTTTATAGTTTCTGGTCTTACGTTGAGATCTTTAATCCATTTTGAGTTTATTTTTGTGTATGGTGTTAGAAAGTGTTTTAGTTTCATTCTTTTACAAGTGGTTGACCAGATTTCCCAGCACCACTTGTTAAAGAGATTGTCTTTAATCCATTGTATATTCTTGCCTCCTTTGTCAAAGATAAGGTGTCCATATGTGTGTGGATTTATCTCTGGGCTTTCCATTTTGTTCCATTGATCTATATTTCTGTCTTTGTGCCAGTACCATACTGTCTTGATAACTGTGGCTTTGTAGTAGCGCCTGAAGTCAGGTAGGTTGATTCCTCCAGTTCCATTCTTCTTTCTCAAGATCGCTTTGGCTATTCGAGGTTTTTTGTATTTCCATACAAATTGTGAAATTATGTGTTCTAGCTCTGTGAAGAATACTGTTGGTAGCTTGATAGGGATTGCATTGAATCTATAAATTGCTTTGGGTAGTATACTCATTTTCACTATGTTGATTCTTCTGATCCATGAACATGGTCTATTTCTCCATCTATTAGTGTCCTCTTTGATTTCTTTCACCAGTGTTTTATAGTTTTCTATATATAGGTCTTTAGTTTCTTTAGGTAGATATATTCCTAAGTATTTTATTCTGTCCGTTGCAATGGTGAATGGAATTGTTTCCTTAATTTCTCTTTCTGTTTTCTCATTATTAGTGTATAGGAATGCAAGGGATTTCTGTGTGTTGATTTTATATCCTGCAACTTTACTATAGTCATTGATTAGTTCTAGTAATTTTCTGGTGGAGTCTTTAGGGTTTTCTATGTAGAGGATCATGTCATCTGCAAATAGTGAGAGTTTTACATCTTCTTTTCCAATTTGGATTCCTTTTATTTCTTTTTCTGCTCTGATTGCTGTGGCCAAAACTTCCAAAACTATGTTGAATAGTAATGGTGAAAGTAGGCACCCTTGTCTTGTTCCTGACTTCAGAGGAAATGCTTTCAATTTTTCACCATTGAGGATAATGTTTGCTGTGGGTTTGCCATATATAGCTTTTTATTATGTTGAGGTATGTTCCTTCTATTCCTGCTTTATGGAGAGTTTTTATCATAAATGGATGTTGAATTTTGTCAAAGGCTTTCTCTGCATCTATTGAGATAATCATATGGTTTTTATTTTTCAATTTGTTAATGTGGTGTATTACATTGATTGATTTGCAGATATTGAAGAATCCTTGCATCCCTGGGATAAAGCCCATTGGTCATGATGTATGATCTTTTAATGTGTTGTTGGATTCTGATTTATATAATTTTGTTAAGGATTTTTGCATCTATGTTCATCAGTGATATTGGCCTATAGTTTTCTTTTTTTTGTGGGATCTTTGTCAGGTTTTGGTATTAGGGTGACGGTGGCCTCGTAGAATGAGTTTGGAAGTTTACCTTCCTCTGCAATTTTTTGGAAGAGTTTGAGCAGGATAGGTGTTAGCTCTTCTCTAATTTTTTGGTAGAATTCAGCTGTGAAGCCGTCTGGATCGGGGCTTTTGTTTGCTGGAAGATTTTTGATTACAGTTTCAATTTCCGTGCTTGTGATTGGTCTGTTAAGATTTTCTATTTCTTCCTGGTCCAGTTTTGGAAAGTTGTACTTTTCTAAGAATTTGTCTATTTCTTCCACATTTTCCATTTTATTGGCATATAATTGTTGATAGTAGTCTCTTATGATCCTTTGTATTTCTGTGTTGTCTGTTGTGATCTCTCCATTTTCGTTTCTAATTTTATTGATTTGATTTTTCTCCCTCTGTTTCTTGATGAGTCTGGCTAATGGTTTGTCAATTTTATTTATCCTTTCAAAGAACCAGCTTTTGGTTTTGTTGATTTTTGCTATGGTCTCTTTTGTTTCTTTTGCATTTATTTCTGCTCTAATTTTTAAGATTTCTTTCCTTCTACTAACCCTGGGGTTCTTCATTTCTTCCTTTTCTAGTTGCTTCAGGTGTAGAGTTAGGTTATTTATTTGACTTTTTTCTTGTTTCTTGAGGTGTGCCTGTATTGCTATGAACTTTCCCCTTAGGACTGCTTTTACCGTGTCCCACAGGTTTTGGGTTGTTGTGTTTTCATTTTCATTCGTTTCTATGCAAATTTTGATTTCTTTTTTGATTTCTTCTGTGTTTTGTTGGTTATTCAGCAGCGTGTTGTTCAGCCTCCATATGTTGGAATTTTTCATAGTTTTTCTCCTGTAGTTGAGATCTAATCTTACTGCATTGTGGTTAGAAAAGATGCTTGGAATGATTTCTATTTTTTTGAATTTACCAAGGCTAGATTTATGGCCCAGGATGTGATCTATCCTGGAGAAGGTTCCATGTGTGCTTGAGAAAAAGGTGAAATTCATTGTTTTGGGATGAAATGTCCTATAGATATCAATTAGGTCTAACTGGTCTATTGTATCGTTTAAAGTTTGTGTTTCCTTGTTAATTTTCTGTTTAGTTGATCTATCCATAGGTGTAAGTGGGGTATTAAAGTCTCCCACTATTATTGTGTTATTGTTAATTTCTCCTTTCATACTTGTTAGCATTTGTCTTACATACTGCAGTGCTCCTGTGTTGGGTGCATATATATTTATAATTGTTATATCTTCTTCTTGGATTGATCCGTTGATCATTATGTAGTGTCCTTCTTTGTCTCTTTTAACAGCCTTTGTTTTAAAGTCTATTTTATCTGATATGAGTATTGCTACTCCTGCTTTCTTTTGGTCCCTATTTGCATGGAAAATCTCTTTCCAGCCCTTCACTTTCAGTCTGTGTGTGTCCCCTGTTTTGAGGTGGGTCTCTTGTAGACAACATAGGTAGGGGTCTTGTTTTTGTATCCATTCAGCTAGTCTTTGTCTTTTGGTTGGGGCATTCAACCCATTTACATTTAAGGTAATTACTGATAAATATGATCCCGTTGCCATTTACTTTATTGTTTTGGGTTCGAATTTATACACCGTTTTTGTGTTTCCTGTCTAGAGAATATCCTTTACTATTTGTTGGAGAGCTGGTTTGGTGGTGCAGAATTCTCTCAGCTTTTGCTTGTCTGAAAAGCTTTTGATTTCTCCTTCATACTTGAATGAGATCCTTGCTGGGTACAATAATCTGGGCTGTAGGTTATTTTCTTTCATCATTTTAAGTATGTCTTGCCATTCCCTCCTGGCTTGAAGAGTTTCCTTTGAAAGATCAGCTGTTATCCTTATGGGAATTCCCTTGTGTGTTATTTGTTGTTTTTCCCTTGCTGCTTTTAATATTTATTCTTTGTGTTTGATTTTGTTAATTTGATTAATATGTGTCTTGGGGTGTTTCACCTTGGGTTTATCCTGTTTGGGACTCTCTGGGTTTCTTGGACTTGGGTGATTATTTCCTTCCCCAGTTTAGGGAAGTTTTCAACTATTATCTCCTCAAGTATTTTCTCATGGTCTTTCTTTTTGTCTTCTTCTTCTGGAACCCCTATTATTCGAATGTTGTAGCGTTTAATATTGTCCTGGAGGTCTCTGAGATTGTCCTCATTTCTTTTAATTCGTTTTTCTTTTATCCTCTCTGATTCATTTATTTCTACCATTCTATCTTCTAATTCACTAATCCTATCTTCTGCCTCTGTTATTCTACTATTTGTTGCCTCCAGAGTGTTTTTAATTTCATCTATTGCATTATTCATTATATATTGACTCTTTTTATTTCCTCTAGGTCCTTTCTTGCATCTTCTCAATCCTTGTCTCCAGGCTATTTATCTGTGATTCCATTTTCATTTCAAGATTTTAGATCAATTTCACTATCATTATTTGGAATTCTTTTTCAGGTAGATTCCCTATCTCTTCCTCTTTTGTTTGGTTTGGTGGGCATTTATCCTGTTCCTTTATCTGCTGGGTATTCCTCTGTCTCTTCATCTTGTTTAAATTGCTGAGTTTAGGGTGTCCTTTCTGTATTCTGGCAGTTTGTGGAGTTCTCTTTATTGTGGCGTTTCCTCGCTGTGTGTGGGTTTGTACAGGTGGCTTGTCAAGGTTTCCTGGTTAGGGAAGCTTGTGTCGGTGTTCTGGTGGGTGGAGCTGTATTTCTTCTCTCTCTTTTCGAAGAGTTGGGTTGCTTTTCTGGGTGCCTGATGTCCTCTGCTGGCATTCAGAAGTTGTTTTGTGGAATTTACTCGACGTTTAAATGCTCTTTTGATGAATTTGTGGGGGAGAAAGTGTTCTCCCCATCCTACTCCTCCACCATCTTGGCTCCTCCTCCTCAAATTAGTCTTTTTAAAAAATTCCTAGTTTAAATGTTTACATATAAGTTACTTTTTAAATTTCTGCCTTAGAAACTTGTCAGTTATTATTATTAAGAAAGTTATTTGTCACCATTAAGATGAACCTAAAAAGACAGGATGAATAAGTGTAATGTCATGTTCTGGGGTGATCCTGGGACTGTCTCAAGGACATTAGTTACAAATAATGGAAATCTAAATGAAGTATCAGATCAGATCAGATCAGTCGCTCAGTCTTGTCCGACTCATTGAGACCCCATGAATCGCAGTATGCCAGGCCTCCCTGTCCATCACCAACTCCTGGAGTTCACTCAGACTCACGTCCATAGAGTCGGTGATGCCATCCAGCCATCTCATCCTCTGTCCTCCCCTTCTCCTCCTAACCCCCAATCCCTCCCAGCATCAGAGTCTTTTCCAATGAGTCAATTCTTTGCATGAGGTGGCCAAAGTACTGGAGTTTCAGCTTTAGCATCATTCCTTCCAAAGAAATCCCAGGGCTGATTTCCTTCAGAATGGACTGGTTGTATCTCCTTGCAGTCCAACGGACTCTCAGGAGTCTTCTCCAACACCAAAGTTCAAAAGCAGCAATTCTTCAGTGCTCAGCTTCTTCACAGTCCAACTCTCACATCCATACATGACCACTGGAAAAACCATGGCCTTGACTAAATGGACATTTGTTGGCAAAGTAATGTCTGCTTTTCAATATGCTATCTAGGTTGGTAATCACTTTTCTTCCAAGGAGTAAGTGTCTTTTAATTTCATGGCTGAAGTCACCATCTGCAGTGATTTTGGAGCCCCACAAAATAAAGTCTAACACTGTTTCCACTGTTTCCCCATCTATTTCCCATTAAGTGATGGGACCAGATGCCATGATCTTCGTTTTCTGAATGTTGAGCTTTAAGCCAACTTTTTCAGTCTCCTTTTTCACTTTTATCAGGAGGCTTTTTAGTTCCTCTTCACTTTCTGCCATAAGGGTGGTGTCATCTGAATATCTGAGGTTATTGATATTTCCCCCAGCAATCTTGATTCCAGCTTGTACTTCTTCCATATATTTAGTTAATAATAATATATCAATACTTGTTCATTAATTGTGACAAGTTACTATACAAATATAACATGTTCACAGTAGGGAAAACTGGATGTGTCTGGATAGGGGACTCAGTATTATATTTGAAATTTATTCTAAAATTTAAAATAAGTGTAAAATTTAAAAGGTGATAGAAAAGGAATACTATCCAAAATGAACAAATACTCTGAATAACTTTGGAATATATTCTGAAAATACATTCAGTATTTTTGGAACTATTGTATAGGAGAAACTTGTTTGATTATTTATTTATTTATTTATTTTTGGCTGCTCTCTGTGGCTTATAGTATCTTAGTTCCTTGATCAAGGATTGAACCCAGCCCCTCTGTTAGAGTCCTAACCACTGGACCACTGGGGAATTATCTGATAGTTTTTAATTCATAGAGTCACCAACCTAAGAAATATCTCCTTGCTTATTTATTACACTTCCTGAAATGTTCCCAAAACTAAAATTTTTTAATTTGTATTTTATTTAGTAGATTTGAGTGTATACATTTGTGGTATTTGTTTTGTTTTAATGTTCAGAGTATCTATAAAACCATTTCTGCTTTGCTCATTTTTAGAGGATATATATCTTCCGTTTGGTAATTTTACTGTATAAGTTGCAGTGATCTGTGAAGTATTAATAGAGAAATATGTTTCTTGACAGATGTCATTTAAATGCATGAGAAGTCCATTCATCTCAGAATACTTCTCACATTTGTAGTTTTCTGAAACTAGTTTTTATTTTTTCTTTGTTAAATAAAATATTTGTTATTTATAGAATTTAAATTAATCATTTATAGAATTTAAATTAATCATTGATCACAAGTGAATCTGCTTCTAAATTTAAATATTAATAGAATAAAATAAGAAATGGACCACAAAGGGAAATAGAGGAAATATAGTGGGTAGCATGAATTATTATATGACTGTTAGAAACACTCTAGAAACAGATAAAATCTGACAAAAATAAAATTAATAAATTATCTTGTTCAAAATCCTCTTGTTCAGCAACCAACAAATTACATTAATAGAGTTCCTTACGAAGAAGTCTGTATAAAATTAAAAGTGGTATCTAAATGTCAAATTCTCTGTTTCATGCAGCTTTATTTTAACCTCTTACTGTGACAAGTTCCTATGTTGTTGAGTTGTTTTCAGAAAGGAAAAGAAGAAAAGCTTCATCAAAATACATCTCTGATAATTAGTTGTTTCCATTATAAAAGAATTGAAACCTTCTTGTATCACTGTCAGATACCATTATTTACAATTTATTTGTTTCTGCCCTTAATAGCAGCTTGTGTGTGTTTGTGAGCTTAGTCGATCAGTCGTGTCCAACTCTGACCAGTGGACTGTAACCCGTCAGGCTCCTCTGTCCATGGGGATTCTCCAGTCAAAAATATTGTAATGAATTGCCACATCTTCCTTCAGGGGATCTTCCTGACTCAGGGTTCAAATCCAGGTCTCCCGAATTGCAAGCAGATTCTTTACTGTCTCAGCTACCAGGAAAGCCATATAATAGCATTTTTATCAATTAGGGAAGGAAGTTTCACATCCCTTAAAACATATTTCTCTCCCAAATTCATTGATTCATTTTTGCAAAGACAACTTTTTCTCTTCTATAAAGTGTAGGGTGTTAAACATTTCTTTGTACACAGTAATATAAAATATAAATTATCATTATTAATTTTTCTTTAGTTCCCCAGAAAGTAATGTTCTGTGAACTGTTAATATCAATACAATTTTGTAGAACAAATATATTTCCACTTGGTTAGTTTTCTTTTATTCTTCTAGACTTTAAATAAAGCTTTATAATATTTACTACTGTATATTTGATACCTAGAACTCTTTGAGTCATGTGATAAATGTCCAAAAAAAAAAATGTTGAATTTATGCAGCATGTAGAAAAACAGGTCTCATTCTTTCTTTAAAGTTGCTTCTAGGTTCTAACTTACTGGATAATTTGGGGCCTTTTCGGGGCAGGGGGTGGGGGAGAGGGTTAAAGATACCCTGGAGAAGCGAACGGCTACCCACTCCAGTATTCTTGCCTGGAAAATCCCCATGGACAGAAGAGCCTGGCAGGCTACGGTCCATGGGGTGGCAAAGAGTCAGACACAACTGAGTGACTTTCACTTTCAGTAGTGAGAGAGGGGAAAGAAAATTCATATGTGAAGCATGTTTCAGTACCATTAAAATTGGTGTTTGGATGATATGCCTAGCCAACTTTGCTTTGAAGAAAGGGTGAATTGAACTTATATATTCTGGTTAATAAAAAAGTAGTTTGCATCCTTTCAAAAGAAAGGGGAAGACCTTGCATTGTTAGAGATATGAACCTTTGAATAAGAGTTTGTATTAAAGTTCTATGTTGTTCATAATGTGAATTTCCTTCCCTGATTCCCTGGAAATCTTTATTAGAGGATGCATTTAATTATGAAATGCATTATGGACAACAATTGCCCATGGATTGCTTACTGAATTGCCTGTGGCTTCCTTACTGTCTGAGACGCTAAGAAAGCTATGTAGCCCCCATAGTTAACAAAACAGTCCAAAATGCACTAGTTGGATCCAGTCTCAAAAGTGACAGAATGATCTCTGTTCTTTTCCAAGGCAAACAATTCAATATCACAGTAATCGAAGTCTATGGCCCAAGCAGTAATACTGAAGAAGCTGAAATTAAATGGTTCTATGAAGACCTATCAGAGAAGGCAATGGCACCCCACTCCAGTACTCTTGCCTGGAAAATCCCATGGACAGAGGAGCCTGGAAGGCTGCAATCCATGGGGTCTCGAACAGTCGGACACGACTGAGAGACTTCACTTTCACTTTTCACTTTCATGCATTGGAGAAGGAAATGGCAACCCACTCCAGTGTTCTTGCCTGGAGAATCCCAAGGACGGGGGAGCCTGGTGGGCTGCCGTCTCTGGGGTCACACAGAGTTGGACACGACTGAAGCGCCTTAGCAGCAGCATGAAGACATTCTAGAACTAACACCCCAAAAATATGTCATTTTCATTCTAGGGGACTGGAATGCAAAAATAGGAAGTCAAGAGATACCTGGTGTAGCAGGCAAGTTTGACCTTGAAATATACAATGAAGCAGGGCAAAGGGTAACAGAATTTTATCAAGAGAATGCACTGGTCATATAGCAAACACACTCTTTCAACAACACAGGAGAAGACTCTGCACATGGACATCACCAGATGGTCAATACCAAAATCAGACTGATTATATTCTTTGCAGCTGTAAATGGAGAAGCTCTATACAGTCTCAAAAAAAAAAAAAAAAAAAAAAAAAAAAAAAACAAAACTGGGAGCTGACTATGGCTCTGGTCATGAACTCCTTATTGCCAAATTGAGACTTAAATTGAAGAAAGTAGGGGAAAGCACTAGGCCATTCATGTATGACCTAAATCAAATCTTTTATAACTATACAGTGGAAATGAGAAATAGATTCAAAGGATTTGATCTGATAGACAAAGTGCCTGAAGAACTATGGATGGAGGCAGTGATCCAAACCATCCCCAAGGGAAAGAAATGCAAAAAGGCAAAATGATTGTTTGAAGAAGCCTTATAAATAGCTTTGAAAAGAAGAGAAGCTAAAGGCAAAGGAGAAAAGGAAAGATATACCCATTTGAATGCAGAGTTTCAAAGAATAGCAAGGAAAGATAAGAAAGCCTTCCTCAGTGCTTAGTGCAGAGAAATAGATGAAAACAATATAATGGGAAAGACTAGAGATCTCTTCAAGAAAATTAGTGATACTAAGGGAATATTTCATGCAAAGATGGGCAAAATAAAGGACAGAAATGGTATGGACCTAATAGAAGCAGAAGAAATTAAGAAGTGGAAAGAACAAACAGAATAACTGTACAAAAAATGATCTTCAAGACCCAGGTAATCACGATGGTGGGATCACTCACCTAGATCCAGACATTCTGGAATGCAAAGTTAAGTGAGCCTTAGGAAGCATCACTTAGAACAAAGCTAGTGGAGGTGATGGGATTCCAGTTGAGCTATTTCAAATCCTAAAAGATGATGCTGTGAAAGTATTGCACTCAATATGCCAGCAAATTTGGAAAACTCAGCAGTGGCCACAGGACTGGAAAGGGTCAGTTTTAATTCTAATCCCAAAGAAGGGCAATGTCAAAGAATCTTCAAACTACTGCACAATTGCACTCATCTCACACACTAGCAAAGTAATGCTCAAATTCTCCAAGCGATGCTTCAACAGTATGTGAACCATGAACTTCTAGATGTTCAAGCAGGATTTAGAAAATTCAGAGGAACTAGAGATTGAATTGCCAACATGTGTTGGATCATATAAAAAGCAAGCGAATTGCAGAAAAAATCTACTTCTGCTTTATTGATTATGCCAAAGCCTTTGTCTTTGTAAATCACAACAAACTGTGGAAAATTCCTAAAGATATGGAAATACCAGACCACCTTACCTGTCCTCTGAGAAATCGTATGAAGGTCAAGAAGCAGCCGTTAGAATCAGACATGGAACAACTGACTGGTTCCAAATTGGGAAAGGAGTGTGTCAAGGCTGTATACTGTCACCCTGCTTATATAACTTATATGCAGAGTACATCATGTGAAGTGGAGGGATGGATGAAGCACAAGCTGGAATCAAGATTGTCTGGAGAAATATCAATAACCCCAAATATGCAGATGACACCACCCTTACGGCAGAAAGTGAAGAGGAACTAAAGAACCTCTTAATGAAAGTGAAAGATGAGAGTGGAAAAGCTGGCTTAAAACTCAACTTTCAGAAAACTAAGATCATGGCATCTGGTCCCATCACTTCATGCCAAATAGATTGGGAAACCATGGAAATAGTGACAAAGTTTATTTTCTTGGGCTCCAAAATCACTGCAGATTGTGACTGCAGCCATGAAATTAAAAGATACTTGCTCCTTGGAACAAAAGCTATGACCAACATAGACAGCATATGGCAAAACCAATACAATATTGTAAAGTAATTAGCCTCTAATTAAAATAAATAAATTTAATTAAAAAAAAAAAAAAAGCAGAGACATTACTTGCCGTCAGAGGTCCATCTTTTCAAAGCTATGGTTTTTCCTGTAGTCATGTGTGGATGTGAGAGTTGGATTATAAAGAAAGCTGAGCACTGAAGAATTGATGCTTCTGAACTGTGGTGTTGGAGAAGACTCTTGAGAGTCTCTTGGACTGCGAGGAGATCCTACCGGTTCATCCTAAAGCAGTCCTGAATATTCTTTAGAAGGACTGATGCTGAAACTCCAGTACTTTTGCCACCTGATGCAAAGAAGTGACTCATTTGAAAAGACCCTGATGCTGGGAAAGATTGAAGGCAGGAGAAGGGAAGGACAGAGGATGAGATAGTTTGATGACATCACTGACTCAATGGCCATGAGTTTCAGTAGGCTCCAGGAGTTGAACAGGGAGGCCTGGCATGCTGTTGGCCATGGGGTTGCAAAGAATTGGATACGACTCAGCAGCTGAACTGATCTGAGCTACTATTTCCATATATATATAATGCATATATATATATGTGTGTGTGTGTGTGTGTGTGTGTGTGTGTATAGTATTTTCTTTGCAGAGAAATACTTGAACATTGTGGAATAATTGGTTGGGTTTGAGTCTAGGTTTACTTGCCAGGTTAGTTCAGGAAGGTTATTTACTCTCTGTTGGTGTCAATTTCTTCATTTGTAGAGTGAAGCTAATAATATACCATCTTGCAATTGGGTTAATACATAAAAAGCACTTTAACCTGTATTTTGGATGTTTAATTTTGAAACCACTGTTTGTTTGTTTGTTTTAATATACAGCCCATTTTTTTTTTTTTGACAATAGCTTTATATTGTTTTTAATATGATAATCCAGAAAAGTGGCTCTGGATATTTTGCTTTTTCAGTGAGAATATTAGTGATGAATTTGAATGGGGATGTATTTAATTATACATGATCACAGAATCATTTATTTACTTGAGAGTAAATTCATAAGAAAAAAAGATATCACATCTCATACGTAGTGATATTTTGAGCAAAGTTTAGATGTTTTCAAGTAATAATACTTTTAGTGGATTTTTTCTCCATATTTAAGCTTCTTGTTTATTTTGGAAGAATTCTCTTATTGTTTAATGTGAAAGTGAAAGTGTTAGATGCTCAGTCTGTCCACCTCTTTGTTACCCCATGGATTGTAGCCTGCTGAGCTCATCTGTCCATGACTTCTAATTTTATTTTTAGATATGAAGATGAAGAGCTTTATTGATAATTTGAAAATAAAAATTTTAAACTTAAATATAAATTTTATTACTATGTCAAGGGAAATTTACTTTTTCCGGATAATTCCTCATTCTTTTCTGATTTTGGGTGACAGATTGTTAACAATTCCACTATTTGTAAGTATCCTAGTTTTTAAAAATTATTCTTCAAGGAAATAAACTTGAATAGTCAAATATTTTTTGACAGTAATTTCATATATTATCATGTGCAGTTTTATTTTGAATATACTATGTCCTTCTTTACATGGTGAAGTTAACAGTTTTCTTAGATCATTTCAAATATTGTCACTGAAATGTTGATTATTTTTGCATAAGACATTTGAATTCAATAATACTGCATAGTTTTAGGCAAATGTATGTTTCCTTTCTGTACTATTAATAAATTTGCCCCAGAATGTTTAGAATAAATAAAATAAAAGGACATCTAGGTATTCAGTAGGAGTGGATAAGATTAACAGATAGGATGCCTTTGTATAGAAAGGCATCTTAAAAGATTCTTTGTTAAGAAAATAAACAATGATTCCCATAATAACATCTTAACTCATTCTCCTTTAATTCTATGTTGACATTCTGCTATAAAAATTCTAATGCTCTTGCTTATAATCCCTAAGCACATATTAACAGATCATACAAAATCATTATGCCTAACAAAAAATCTAGCAAATAATGCTCATTTTATATATTCAGGATATTTGTAGGAACATGATACCATTATTTGAAAATGTCTTTAAGAGCAGTTCTGTTTTCTTTTTTTCTTTGCACAGTTTAATTTATATATTCAAAAGGGGTCCCTTCAAATGGTTCATATACCACAAATAGCGTTAAATGTCTAATACTAAGTCAGTCAGTCAGCTCAGTTGCTCAGTCGTGTCCAACTCTTTGCAACCCATGGGCTGCAGCATGCCAGGCTTCCGTGTCCATCACCAACTCCCACAGCTTGCTCAAACTTATGTCCATTGACTCGGTGATGCCACCCAACTGTCTGATCTTCTGTCCCCTTCTTCTCCTGCTTTCAATCTTTCTCAGCATCAGGGTCTTTTACAGTGAGTCAGTTCTCTGTATCAGGTGGCCAAAGTATTGGAGCTTCAGCTTCAGCATCAGTCCTTCCAATGAATATTCAGAATTGACTTCCTTTCCTTTAGTTTAATCTAAAACTAAATCTTAACCTTTAAACACAGTGGGTACAACTTTTCTAGACATGTAATAGGAGATTTTTATTAATAGGTTTCTATAACAAAATTTTCTAACCAGTGTTTACAGCTGTCTTAATTTTAATTCTCAAAATTTTTGTTTCTTCTGAACTTGCTTCTTTCACATTCACTATTACACACTGGCCTCCTATTTGGCAGTTTTGAAATTTTTCTTTCTTATATATTTTTTTTTCTTTTCCAAAGAAACATTTACTTTTGTGTATTTTTAAATTCATTTAGTGATTATACAGTAATACACCAGAGTGATTATCTTCATAAATTGAAGAAATTTAAGAGATTTGATATGTAACCTTGATATCAAAATTAAAAGCAACATGTCAAAATCATGCTGTTCATAGTTCATTTTATTTTCTCCATTGTGTATATACAGAGATTCAATGAAAAATCTGAACTCAGTAAACAATGAGTAAAAGGTTTCGGTTGAGAAGTTTTTTAGGCCAAAGAACTGTGTGTTATAAAACTGTATTAATCAGTTTTAGATCAATAACGTTTCTTAAGTTATAGGATTAGCTTTAGTTGAGGTTTCACATTCTGACAAAAAGGACTTTACTTCTGGAAAGAGTTAAATGACTTGATCATAATGGATAATAGACCTCATTATTGATAGTAAACTCAGGATTAATCTATTTTTTAGTTAGATCAATATATGTGATTTTTCTCCCTGTTTCTCTTCAACAGTAATTTGCCTCCTTACATATGCAATATCTTTTCCAAGAATAAATAATAACTACAGATATATGTCATAATAACAAAACTTAAAATTATTGCAGAAGAGACTGTCAAATTAATGTGTTCATCAAAGAATGTGCCTTATTTTCTGAGAACACTGATGGCCTATTCAATAGGACAAGTTATAGCAACAAGCAAATGACTTCAAGGCATCCTAATTTAACTTGCATGCACTATATTTAAAAACAAACTTATATGCTCCATTTCAGAGCAAGAGTCATTTTATGAAAATACTTTTAAAACAGTCTATATTTCTCTGTCAGGTAGAGATAAGATTATTAGACATTTGTATGTTTTTACCCCCAAAGGGATTAAGGGGATAAGCATGAATTCAATGAGCAACATATTTGCAGTAAGTATATGCTATATGGGGCTTCCCAGATGGCTCTGTGGTAAAGAACTCCCTACTTAGCAGGAGACACAGGTTCGATCCCTGAATCAGGAAGATCCCCTGAAGAAGGAAATGGCTGCACACTGTATTCTTGCCTGGGAAATCCCATAGACAGAGAAGCCTGGTGGACTACTGTCCATGGGGTTGCAAAGAGACACTACTGAGAGACTGAATAATAGTAAGGGTGCCTAGGAGAAGAATAAGAAAGTTTTATTTAAAAAAAAAAAAGGTTCCCAGTAACAAATGAAAATAAATTTGTAAAAGCTTTGAAACTTATAATAAAATAAAAATCTATAATCATATATTATTTAATGATGAGAATAAGAATTCAGAAAAAAAGAAAGTGTTGCTCTGTTGCTAAGTCCTACCCAACTCTTTGTGAGCCCATGGACAGAACAGGCTTGCCTGTCCTTCACTATCTCCCAGAATTTGCTCAAACTCTTGTCCACTGAGTCATAATGCCATCCAGCAATCTCATCTGCTTTTGCCCCCTTCTCCTCTTGCCCTCAATTTATCCCAGCATCAGGGTCTTTTCCAGTGAGTCGACTCTTCCCATCAGGTGCCCAAAGTATTGGAGCTTCAGCTTCATTATCAGTCCTTCCAGTGAATATTCAGGATTTATTTCTTTAGGATTGACTGCTTTGATATCCTTGCTGTCCAAGGGATTCTCAAGAGTATTCTCCAGCATCACAAATTGAAAGCATCAATATTTGGACCCTCTTTATGGTTCAACTCTTACATCCCCACATTGACTGCTGGAAAAACAATAGCATTGACTATACAGACTTTTGTTGGGAAAGTGATGTCTCTGCTTTTTAATATGCTGTCTAGGTTTGTCATAGCTTTTCTTCCAGGGAGCAAGTGTCTTTTAATTTTGTGGTTGTAGTCACAGTCTGCAGTAATTTTGGAGCCCAAGAAAAGAAAATCTGTCACTGTTTCCAATTTTTTGCCATCTATTTGCCTTGAAGTGATGGAACTGGATGCAATGGTCTTAGTTTTTAGAATGTTGAATTTTTAGGAAGATTTTTCACTCTTCTTATTAACCCTCATCAAGAGGCTCTTTAGTTTCTCTGCTTTCTTCATTAGAGTAGTATTGTCTGCATATATGAGGTTTTTAATGTTTCTCGAAAAATATATAGTTGTAAAGAAATTAACCTATATGAACATTGAATATTCTATATTTTATACTGGGCCAATGCTGGGAAAGTCATTTTAGGTAGGAGTTTTAAGGATCAATGTATAAAATCTGAAACTTTAAGGTATATTGAGTGCCCTAAGGATTTCATTATTACTGGATTTTAGTATTATCAGAAGTAATGCTATTTGCTGATTACTGCTCCTTTTCTTATGCAATATATTTTGATCTTGGAAATTTTGGTTTTGAAATCCTCATTTTTTTTTCCTTTACTCTTTTTCTCTTTTTATCTCTCCCCATATATCTTGTACCACAGATTTAAATATCTCTATATTAAATTCATATCTATACCCTCAATTCACCAATAAATTGTTAACACATAACCATTTAACTAATCACTAATTGTACCTAGACATCTGAAAGTACTCTCAAGCAGAATAGATCTAGACCTTTGACCTATCCCCAGATTTCCATAACTCAGTTTACAGACCTCTATCTACCCAGTTGCTCATTGTTCTTGTTCAGTTGGCCAGTTGTGTCCAACTCTTTGTGACCCCAAGGATTGCAACACGCCAGGCCTCCCTGTCCCTCACCATCTCCTGGAGTTTGCCCAAGTTCACATTTATTGTGTCAGTGATGCTATCCAGCTGTCTCATCCTCTGATGCCCTCTTCTTCTTCTATCTTCAATCTTTCCCAGGATCAGGGACTTTTCCAATGAGCTGTATGTTCACATCAGATGACCAAAATACTGGAGCTTGAACTTTAGCATCAGTCCTTCCAGTGAATGTTCAGGGTTGATCTCCTTACGATTGACTGGTTTGATCTCCATGTTGTACAAGGGAATTTCAGGAGTCTTCTCCAGCACCAGAGTTTGAAGGCATCAGTTCTTCGCCATTCCGCCTTCTTTATGGACCAACTCTTATAACTGTACATGACCATTTGGAAGACCATAGCCTTGAACATACGGACCTTTGTCAGCAGAGTAATGTAGCTGATTTTCTACACACTGTCCAGGTTTGTCACTGCCTTCCTTCCAAGAAGCAGTCATCTTCTGATTTATAACTGCAGTCACAATCTGCAGTGATTTTGGAGTCCAAGAAGAGGAAATCTGTCACTCCTGCAACCTCTTCCCATTTAACTTTCCATGCAGTAATGGGGACACTCAGATGACCAGTATAACTACTATTGTGGGCAAGAATCCGTTATAAGAGATGGAGTAGTCATCTTGGTCAACAAAAGAGTCCAAAATGCAGTGCCAAACTCAAAAATGACAGGATGATCTCTGTTTGGCAAACCATTCAATATCATGGAAATCCAAGTCTTTGTTCAGACCAGTAATTCTGAAGAAGGTGAAAGGTTCTATGAAGACCTACAACTTCTTCTAGAATTAGCACCCAATAAAGATGACCTTTTCATTATAGGGGACTGGAATGCAAAAGTAGAAAGTCAAGAAACACCTGGAGTAAAAGGCAAATTTAGCCTTGGAGTACAGAAAGAAGCAGGACAAAGGCTAATAGAGTTTTGCCAAGAGATGTCACTGGTCATAGCAAACACCCTCTTACAACAACACAAGAGAAGACTCTACACAGGGATATCACCAGATGGTCAACACCGAAATCAGATTGATTATATTCTTTGCAGCAAAAGATGGAGAAGGTCTATATAGTCAGCAAAAACAAGACTGGGGGCTGAATGTGGCTCAGATCATGAACAACTCCTTATTGCCAAACTCAGACTTAAATTGAAGAAAGTAAGGAAAACCACTAGACCATTCAGGTATGGCCTAAATCAAATTCCTTATGATTATACAGTAGAAGTGAGAAATAGATTTAAGGGACTAGATCTGATAGACAGAGTGTGTGATGAACTATGGACTGAGGTTCATGACATTGTACAGGAGACAGGGATCAATCCCCATGGAAAAGAAATGCAAAAAAAGCAAAGTGGCTGTCTGGGGAGGCCTTACAAATAGCTGTGAAAAGAAGAGAAGCGAAAAGCAAAGGAGGAAAGGAAAGATATAAGCATCTGAATGCAAAGTTCCAAAGAATAGCAAGGAGAGATTAAGAAAGCCTTCCTCAGTGCTCAGTGCAAAGAGATAGAGGAAAACAACAGAATGGTGAAGACTAGAGATCTCTTCAAGAAAATTAGAGGTCTTTCCCCAAGAAAATTCAAGGGAACATTTCATGCAAAGATGGGCTCAATAAAGGACAGAAATGGTATGGACCTAACAGAAGCAAAAGAAACTAAGAAGAGATGGCAAGAATACTCAGAACTATACAAAAAAGATTTTCATGACCCAAGTTGTCATGATGGTATGATCACTCACCTTGAGCCAGACATCCTGGGAAGTGAACTAAAGTGGGCCTTAGGAAGCATCACTATGAACAAAGCTAGTGGAGGTGATGGAATTCCAGCTGAAGTATTCCAAATCCTAAAAGATGATGCCTTGAAAGTATTGCAATCAATATGCCAGCAAATTTGGAAAACTCAGGATTGGCCACAAGACTAGAAAAATATCAGTTTTCATTCCAATCCCAAAGAAAGACAATGCCAAAGAATGCTCAAACTACTGCACAATTGCACTCATGTCATACTAGTTACTCTAGTAAAGTAATACTTAAAATTCTCCAAGCAAGGCTTCAGCAATATGTGAACCACAAATTTCCAGATGTTCAAGCTGGTTTTAGAAAAGGCAGAGGAACCAGAGATCAAATTGCCAACACCCACTGGATCATTGAAAAAGCCAGAGAGTTCCAGAAAACCATCTATTTCTGCTTTATTGACTATGCCAAAGCCTTTTACTGTGTGGATCACAATAAACTGTGGAAAATTCTGAATGAGATGGGAATACCAGACCACCTGACCTGCCTCTTGAGAAACCTATATACAAATCAGGAAGCAACAGTTAGAAGTGGACATGGAACAACAGACTGGTTCCAAATAGGAAAAGAAGTATGTCAAGGCCGTATACTGTCACCTTGCATATTTAACTTATATGCAGAGTACATCATGAGGAACACTGGGCTGGAGGAAGCACAAGCTGGAATCAAGATTGCTGGGAGAAATATCAATAACCTCAGACATACAAACGACATCACCCTTATGGAAGAAAGTGAAGAGGAACTAAAAAGCCTCTTGATGAATGTGAAAGTGGAGAGTGAGAAAGTTGCCTTAAAGCTCAACATTCAGAAAACGAAGATCATGGCATCTGGTCTCATCACTTTATGGGAAATATATGGGAAAACAGTGGAAACAGTGTCAGACTTTATTTTTGGGGGCTCCAAAATCACTGCAGATGTTGACTGCAGCCATGAAATTCAAAGACGCTTACTCCTTGGAAGGGAAGTTATGACCAACCTAGATAGCATATTGAAAATCAGAGATATTACTTTGCCAACAAAGGTCCATCTAGTCAAGGCTATGATTTTTCCAGTGGTCATGTATGGATGTGAGATTTGGGCTGTGAAGAAAGCTGAGCGCTGAAGAATTGATGCTTTTTAACTGTGGTGTTGGAGAAGATTCTTGAGAGTCCCTTGGACTGCAAGGAGATCCAACCAGTCTGTCAGTCCTGGGTGTTCTTTGGAAGGACTGATGCTGAAGCTGAAACTCCAATACTTTGGCCACCTCATGTGAAGATTTAACTCATTGGAAAGGACCCTGATGCTGGGAGGGATTGGGGGCAGGAGAAGGAGACAACAGAGGATAAGATGGCTAGATGGCATCACTGATCGATGGACATGAGTTAGAGTGAACTTCGGGAGTTGGTGATGGACACGGAGGCCTGGCGAGCTGTGATTCATGGGGTCACAAAGAGTTGGACATGACTGAGGGACTGAAGTGAACTGACTTATGCAGCAAAATTACAAAAGATCTACATTGAGCTTACTTTAATTCTTCAGTTATCTTAAAATAAATTTTCAAGCTTAATAGAACGATAGCCAGAGGAAACTTAACATGGTTTCAAATAGTCTTATTTTTTTTTTAATTGCAATTTTTCTTGCATTCAATTTAGGAATTCAGAGTTTAGATGGTACTGTGCCATGATCATATAGAGATGACCAAATTAATATAAGTAACTGTTTTCTGTATATCCTTAGAGGTAATTTGAACCTTATTCATGACATATGGTATAGAAAAGACTAACAAAGTTCACAGGAGAAAAATAATGAATCAGTAGTAAGGTTTATTATTTGATTCTGGGTTCAAAGATTATATGAATATGCTTTTGTTTCTGTTTAGAGATATTCACTTTTGTTAGCTCCGAGTATTATGGGCAACACTGATCAACTTCACTCAAAGCTAAATTGCAGGATTTATTTCCAAAATCTTGCCAAAAAGGGGGGGAATCTCTCCCTACGGCACACCTGAGAGGGCACTCCTGCTGAAAACCAAGCGGCTGAGATGGGGGAGGTGATAAGACACATCATCCCACCTGGAGAGAGTGAGCTCACCAAGCACCTGGTCGCCTGAGCTGCTGGGATCTGGGAAAGGCACAAAACACAGGCCCAACTGACTCTGCACCTTTGTGAAGTATCCGAGAACCTGAACATGAGCGGCTTAGACCTGGGAACTACACACAACCCATGGCCCGTTTTAGACAGCTCCCCTGCAGAGCAACCTGGAGCCTGAACAGTGTAGACCAGGAAAGCACACACACAATGAGTGGGGGCAAACCCAGTGTGGCTGAGACACTGTGGGCACTCCCCACACACACTAGTGATCTTTGTTTGCCATGTTCCTCCCTCCCCACAGCACGATTGAACAAGTGAGCCTAAATAAGTGACCACCTTCACCCCCGTGTGTCAAGGGGGAAATTAGACACTGAAGAGACTTGTAAACAGAAGAAGCCAAAATAAACAGAGGAAACCGCTTTGGAAGTGACAGGTGCAACAGATTAAAA
Source organism: Bos mutus (assembly GCF_027580195.1). Lineage (NCBI taxonomy): Eukaryota > Metazoa > Chordata > Mammalia > Artiodactyla > Bovidae > Bos > Bos mutus. The sequence continues at coordinate 79,208,799 of NC_091622.1, read as the reverse complement.
CTCTGTAGTTAGCACTGACTACATTGGAAGGGGCCTATAGACCTTGAGGGGAGAAGGAAATGGCAACCCACTCCAGTATTCTTGCCTAGGGAATCCCGTGGACAGAGGAGCCTGGTGGGCTGCTCTCCATGAGGTCTCACAGAGTCAGATACGACTGAAGCGACTTAGCATGCATACATGCATTGGAGAAGGAAATGGCAACCGACTCCAGTATTCTTGCCTGGAGTATCCCAGGGATGGAGGAACCTGGTGGGCTGCCACCTATGGGGTTGCACAGAGTCAGACACAAATGAAGTGACTTAGCAGCAGCACCACCACCATAGACCTTGAGAAGTATAGGCTGGAACAAGGAAATATCCGAAAGTGAACTGACCCCACACTGCCATCAACAGCTCCAGAGAAATTCCTAGATATATTTTTACTATAGTCATTTTTAAAATTTTTTTATTTTTAAGTCCTTTGTTACTACTTTAATTTTCATTTTTATAACTTACTATTACCTTGTTAAAAAAAGACCCTATTTTTAAAGCAAATTTCATATATATTTTTGTGATTTTTTTTCTAATATTGTAATTTTGAGAGTCTAACCTCTACTCTAGATTTTTAATTTTTGCTTTTTGGTATTTGTTATCAATTTTGTACCTTTAAGAATCCAATCTTCAGTACCCATTTTTTACTTAGGATTGTGATTACTGGCTTTTTTCCCTCTCCCCCTTTTGACTCTCCTTTTTCTCCCCCAGATTACCTCTATCTCCGCTCCCCCCTGCCCCACCACCCTGCCCTTCTCTTCTCTACCCAACTCTGTGAATCTCTTTGGTATTTCAGGCTGTGGAGAACACTTAGGGAACTGATTACTGGCTAGATCTATGTCTATCCTTTTGATTCCCACTCTTCTCCTCCTGGTCACCTCTATCTCCTTCCTCCCTCTTCTCTTCTCTTCTCTATGTAACTCCATGAATCTCTGAGTGTTTCCGGCTGTGGAGAGCACATAGATATTTGATTACTGGCTAGATTGCTCTTGCCTCTTTTGATTACCCCTCTTCTCCTCCTGGTCACCTGTATCTCCCTCCACCCTCTTCTCTTCTCCATGTAACTCAGCAAGGATCTCATTCAAATATGAAGGAGAAATCAAAAGCTTTACAGACAAACAAAAGCTGAGAGAATTCAGCACCACCAAACCAGCTCTTCAATAAATTGCAGAAGGTAAACTTCCAAACTAATTCTATGAAGCCACCATCACCCTAATTCCAAAACCAGAAAAAGATGCCACAAAAGGAAAACTACAGGCCAATATCACTGATGAACATAGATGCAAAAACCCTTAACAAAATTCTAGTGAACAGAATCCAACAACATATTAAAAAGACCATACATCATGACCAAGTGGGCTTTATCCCAGGGATGCAAGCATTCTTCAATGTCCACAAATCAATCAATGTGATACACCACGTTAACAAACTGGAAGATAAAACCATATGATTATCTCAACAGATGCAGAGAAAGCCTTTGACAAAATTCAACATCCATTTATGATAAAAAAAAAAAAAACCTCCAGAAAGCATGCATAAAAGGAACATACCTCAGCATAACAAAAACCGTATGTGACATACCCACAATGTTATCCTCAGTGGTAAAAAATTGAAAGCATTTCCCCTAAAGTCAAGAACAAGACAAGGGTGCCTATTCTCCCCACTACTATTCAACATAGTTTTGGATGTTTTAGCCACACTAATCAGAGAAGAAAAAGAAATAAAAGAAATCCAAATTGGAAAAGAACAAGTAAAACTCTCACTGTTTGCAGATGACATGATCCTCTACATAGAAAACCCTAAAGACTCCACCAGAAAATTACTAGAGCTAATCAATGAATATAGTAAAGTTGCAGGATATAAAGTTAACACACAGAAATCCCTTGCATTCCTATACAATAACAATGAGAAAACAGAAAGTGAAATTAAGGAGACAATTCCATTCACCATTGCAATGAAAAGAATAAAAAGCTTAGGAATATATCTACCTAAAAAAAACAAAAGATCTATACATAGAAAACTATAAAACATTGATGAAAGAAATCAAAGAGGACACAATTAGATGGAGAAATACACCATGTTTATGGATCAGAAGAATCAATATATTGAAAATGGTTATACTACCCAAAACGATCTATAGATTCATTGCAGTCCCTATCACACTACCAACAGTATATTTCAGAGAACTAGAACAAATAATTTCATAATTTATATGGAAATACAAAAAACCTCAAATGGCCAAAGCAATCTTGAGAAAGAAGAATGGAACTGGAGGAATCAACCTCCCTGACTTCAGGCTATACTACAAAGCTACAGGCATCAAGGCAGTATGTTACTGCCACAAAGACAGAAATATAGATCAATGGAACAAAATAGAAAGCCCAGGGATAAATCCACACACAACTATGGACACCTTATCTTTGACAAAGGAGGAAAGAATATACAATGTAGAAAAGACAATCTCTTTAACAAATGGTGCTGGGAAAACAGGTCAACAACTTGTAAAAAAAAATGAAACTAGAACACTTTCTAACACCATACAAAAAAATAAACTCAAAATGGATTAAAGATCTAACTGTCAGGCCAGAAACTATAAAACTCCTAGAGGAAAACATAGGCAAAACACTCTCTGACCCACCTCCCAGAGTAATGGACATAAAAGCAAAAATAAACAAATGGGACCTAACTAAACTTAAAAGCTTCTGCACAACAAAGGAAACTATAAGTAAGGTGAAAAGACAGCCTTCAGAATGGGAAAAAATAAAAGCAAATGAAACAACTGACAAATAATTAATCTCAAAATATACAAGCAGCTCCTGCAGCTCAATTCCAGAAAAATAAAAGACTTAATCAAAAAATGGGCCAAAGAACTAAACAGACATTTCTCCAAAGAAGACATGCAGATGGCTAACAAACACATGAAAAGATGCTCAACATTAAACCACAATGATGTACCATTTCACGCCAGTCAGAATGGCTGCTATCCAAAAGTCTACAAGCAATAAATGCTGGAGAGGGAGTGGAGAAAAGGGAACCCCCTTACACTGTTGGTGGGAATGCAAACTAGTATAGCCACTATGGAGAACAGTGTGGAGATTCCTTAAAAAACTGGAAATAGAACTGCCATATAACCCAGCAATCCCACTGCTGGGCATACACACTGAGGAAACCAGAATTAAAACAAACACATGCACCCCAAAATTCATCGCAGCACTGTTTGCCATGGCCAGGATATGGAAGCAACCTAGATGTCCACTGGGAGACGACTGGATAAGAAAGCTGTGGTATATATACACAGTGGACTATTACTCAGCCATTGAAAAGAACGCATTTGAATCAGTTCTAATGAGGTGGATGAAACTGGAGCCTATTATACAGAGCAAAGTAAGCCAGAAAGAAAAACACCAATACAGTATACTAACCAATATATATGGAATTTAGAAAGATGGTAATGATGATCCTATATGCGAGACATCAAAAGAGACACAGATGTATAGAACAGTCTTTTGGACTCTGTGGGAGAAGGTGAGGGTGGGATGATTTGAGAGATTAGCATTGTAACATGTATATTATCATATGTGAAATGATCACCAGCCCAGGCTCAGTGCATGAGACAGGGTGCTCAGGACTGGTGCACAGGGATGACCCTGAGGGATGGGATGGGGAGGGAGTTGGAAGGGGAGGCTCAAGATGGGGAACACATGTACACCCATGGCTGATTCATGTCAATGTATGGCAAAAACCAGTACAATATTGTAAATAGCCTCTAATTAAAATAAATAAATTAATTAAATAAAAATATATCAGGAGAAAAAAAAATAGTTATTCAAATCATACATACACACACAAAAATCTCTCCCATAAGAAAGTTGTTCACTTTATTCCACAGTTTATATTATTGGCTTTGCTACACCAGGTGTTTTGCTTTAAGCACTATTTCTTGCTGCATCTCTGATACTGCCCTGTCATGTATTGATTAACCTATGTACCTTTATTTGATGGCAATCATTATCATTTCAAAACTTACAGACTTCACAGAACTTATTGCAACTTCATTTGTTCTCCCCTTTTCCCATCTACCTTTTTTTTTTTCCTTTGGTCACGGTCATCTGAGTCAAAATGTGGGCTGCATTCTTCTACCAGGCATGTCTTTAACCACATGCTTCTTCACTAGCCATGGGGAAGGTAGGAAAATAAGTATGTCAGAAATAGACAAAATTTTCACAGGCCAATAAGAAAATTCTTCCAAACTTTAAACATTCAAATTAGGGGAAGAACACAAAATAAAACTTTAAGTTTTAAATAAAATAGCTTCAAAAATAAGCATTGATTTCTTTATGTTTTGTGGTTGGATTGGTAGTGATGGTGTTGTTTGTATATTTGACTGATTTTGCTTCTTTTTTTTTTTTTTCAATCCATGAGGCAGAGTATGGTTTTAAATGAGGAAGTCAGATTTATTATTAGGAAAATATTAAATTATAAATGTAAGTGTTAAGAAAGCATCTTACTGAGTATTTTAAGGTTCCATCTTACTTTTGCTAGACATGGAGCCATTTGGGACATAATATGTGTGCCATCTCTGAAGGATGAACCTCATGTCTTATTCAACAGGAGGTTTTATCCAAACCAAGCTGTTAACTTTCAAAAAGATTTTTCCCAAAATCCCTCCCAAAATTCTCAATGAAAGCATGAATTTCATAGCATGTTATAAAATCTATTCCTTCAAAATCATGAAAAGTATATGCAATTTTATGCTTCCACAATTCTTAAAATGTAGATATTACTGTAAGATATTAAAGCCAAGCTTCCCACTTATTGTTAAGTTATTGCATCTCAAAAAGTACTCTATAATAAAAAAGAAAAAGAATATACTCTCAGACAGTGTTATTCATTCCCTTAAACAAATTTAAAATTACAGCTCCATAAACATTTGTTGAATAAAATCTGACATTTCAGAGGAGACTTAAACAAACAAAAACTTGGATTATTATGAATAACAAACTAGAAACAAAGTCTCTGTTATCATCCTTTTATTTATTTGGCCTAAAGTAAAGCATTTTTTTCCTTCCATAGGCATGCAGTTGATAAAGTAGGGTCTAGTGTAGGAAAATAAATATTATCTTCTATTTCAGATTCAATACATGTTTTAATTTCTGAGTTAGAATTTTATAAAACACATTTAATATATGTAAATGAGAAACAAAGATAAAATCTGTCTCATTTCATTCTAAATAACTGTTTTATAGCTTAAATCTACATATCACTTATTAAGCTTACAGATATGTTGTATCAAATGAGATAATACATTTGTAAATACATTGTAAACTTTGAAACATTAGAATAAATATTCAGTGTTACTGTTTTCAAAGATTAAAGCAAATGGCTTAGAGCAAGCAAGCCATAGCTAATTAAGAAAAGACACATGCCAGCTTTAAAACAAAACAGTCTTCCAGCCTGCTTATTGTATTTTATTTTCACAGAATGCTAATCATTTTATAAAATAAATATTATGGACAGATAGACTCTCTAGCTAGTACTTAAGCAAATGTTAACTTATATTGTTCAAAAAAGACTTAAATTTACCAAAGCAAAGCAAAATAAAGAATTGCATTCAGGCTGATAACTTGTAGGTCTTACATAAAATGTGACTAATTTTATCAACCTCAAGGTAAACAACAAAACAACAGCATTTCAATGAAGTGCCAGTTCGAAGCACCCTAAAAAACACACACCTGGACATTCTTAAAGTGAAGTTAATGCTGAGAAATATATTGTATTAAATATCTTGTCATTGTTGAAGACCCCAATAGCAAGGAGGGGGGGCAATACTGCCTATCAGCCACCTAATTATCTGCAATGTATAAGCAGATATTCAAAGTTAGAGGAGGTCTTTACATTTCACCTCTAAGTACCACATTAGTAATTCATGAATCCGCTACTAATGTTTCTATGGCATTCAGGCAGAGTGAAAAATTAAGCAATAATGACTTCAAAGGTAGAAGAACCACAAAATAACTCTGTACTTCTGAGGTCATTTTTACCATTTGAACATAAATTATATGAGTGCACATCATTGGCTTCAGTATTTGCAAGGCATTGCTAATGAACAGGGAAGTTATTTAGGAAATGGAGTGCAGGAGGTAGATATAGATAGAACACTGAAGCTTAACAGAATTGATTCCTAATATAAAAAGAAACAAATTTACTGCTCTTAAATGGCCATAAGTGCAAAATCTGCAAATGAAACAAATTTTCAAAAATTCCAGGAAGTGCACCAGAGTTGTTCAATCAACATGATCAGCTTTAGGTTCTTGCTTTATGAGAATCTTCTCTGGTTCAGTGGGAACTCACAGTAATGATATATTTAAGACTTTTTGTTCTATTCAGTAGCTGTTTTTGCAAATGCAGTCACACAAGACAAATTATATTCTCCTTGGATTGCTTAAAAGCAATTTTCCTCCAGCTGACTAAATTGTACATTGATATATAATGTCATTGTGTTAAAATATTAAAAATGGTCCAGTAAAAAATTATCTCAGCCTTAATTGTACAATTTCAAAATAATACAAATGATAAGAGAAAATTTAACTGGTAAAGTATCCAGTATTGGACATCATTATGCAAAATAATGAAAAATAAATGTAATACTTAGTAATAGCATTTTGAAAATATTCTAGATTTTTAGTTCCATGAATATCTTACCATCTGATATAGATTAATCCTTTTAATAGGATGTGTGTGATACATTTTTACTATCTGTTTTATTAGCCACATTGTACTGACTCACATAATAAAATATTCACATCAGCAAATATGCAATGACTAGGGACTAGATGTGTTCAAAGGATTATAATTATATTTGATTCATTCAATATATAAATGATAGCTACAAAATAATAAAAGTTCCAAATAATAATTATTATTCCACAGTATATCCAATATTATGTCTGCTCATTAATGTAACCCAGTACAACTAAATTTACAATGAGTTAAATCTGATTTGATATATTTGGGTGGTATTTTAATATGATTAAAATGATCAAGTCTCCAAATAAGATTGTGTAAAGTCAACAACAGTCTTAAAATCCATCCTGATAAATTATCAAAAGAAAAATATGTTTCATATATTGGTATCTTTAGAAAATATTCAATAGGATATGGATCGAATGGTGTATATATATGTATATGTATATATGCTAAATCTTACTATCTGCTGAAAATATGACTAGTATGTTTTCAAGTTGAAATTGACCATGGGAAGACTGGTTTTTATCATCTTCAATATATTTACTTGATCAGTCTTTCTTTATGTAAACAATCCCCTGCTACTGCTGCTGCTAAGTCGCATCAGTTGTGTCTGACTCTGTGCGACCACATAGACGGCAGCCCACCAGGCTCCCCCGTCCCTGGGATTCTCCAGAGAAGAACACTGGAGTGGGTTGCCATTTCCTTCTCCAATGCATGAAAGTGAATAGTAAAAGTGAAGTCACTCAGTCCTGTCCGACTCTTAGCAACCCCACGGACTGCAGCCTACCAGGCTCCTCCATCCATGGGATCTTCCAGGCAAGAGTACTGGAGTGGGTCGCCAGTGCCTTCTCTGAAACAATCTCCCCTCACCATCAAAGACAATGACACTCTTTATGGTGCACTCTTTTCTCATGCATGTGCTTTGACATCTTGGGCCAGGCAGATCAGCCTGCGCTGCAGTAACTACTGGTTACTCTCCACATGAACATCTTCTTCATTTAGGCTTCAGTTCTGACATCCCATACCAGGATCTGTGGATGTCCTTGTCATTCCACTCAGGCTCTGACACCCAAGCAGGGCAATGCCACCACTGCCCAATTAGCACAAATGCCTACCTTGCTCAATCTCATCTAATGACTTTTGAACTAAATGAATCAGGAAAGAAAGAGAGACAGGAAGGAACATAGCATGACTTTTTCATGAGAATATATATATATATATTCTCTTATTCACAGTAATTGGGGCTTCCATGGTAGATCAGAGGTAAAGACTCTGCCTGGACACTGGAACCCTGGATTGAGAAGATTCCCTGGAGAATGTAATGACAACCCACTCTAGCATTCTTGCCTGGGAAATCCCATGGACAGAGGAGCCTCGCGGCTAGAGTCCAGGTCATCGCAGGAGAGCTGAACACAACTTGGCAACTAAAGAACATTCACAGTAGTTTAGTTCAGCTCAGTTGCTCAGTCGTGTCTGACTCTTTGCGACTCCATGAACTGCAGCATGCCAGGCCTCCCTGTCATCACCATCTTCCAGAGTTCACCCAAATTCATGTCCATTGAGTCGGTGATGCCAACCAGCCATCTCATCCTCTGTCGTCACCTTCTCCTCGTGCCCCCAATCCCTCCCAGCATCAGAGTCTTTTCCAATGAGTCAACTCTTCACATGGGGTGGCCAAAATACTGGAGTTTCAGCTTTAGCATCAGTCCTTCTAAGGAACACCCAAGACTGATCTCCTTTAGAATGGACTGGTTGGATTTCTTTGCAGTCCAAAGGACTCTGAAGAGTCTTCTCCAACATCACAGTTCAAAAGTATCAATTCTTCAGCTCTCAGCTTTCTTCACAGTCCAACTGTGACATCCCCACATGACCACTGGAAAAATCATAGCCTTGAGTACATGGACCTTTGGTGGCAAAGTAATGTCTCTGCTTTTTAATATGCTATCTAGGTTGGTCATATCTTTCCTTAAAAGGTGTAAGAAATGCATATAAGTTAAATAAACAGGGTGACAATATACAGCCTTGACGTACTCCTTTTTCCTATTTGGAACCAGTCTGTTGTTCCATGTCCAGTTCTAACTGTTGCTTCCTGATCTTCATACAGGTTTCTCAAAAGGCAGGTCAGGCAGTCTGGTATTCCCATCTCTTTCAGTATTTTCCACAGTTTATTGTGATCCACACAGTCAAAGGCTTTGACATAGTCAATAAAGCAGAAATATATGTTTTTCTGGAACTCTCTTGCTTTTTCCATGATCCAGTGGATGTTGGCAATTTGATCTCTGATTCCTTTGCCTTTTTTAAAACCAGCATGAACATCTCGAAGTTCACAGTTCATGTATTGCTGAAGCCTGGCTTGGAGAATTTTGAACATTACTTTATTAGCGTGTGAGATGAGTGCAATTGTGAGGTAGTTTGAGCATTCTTTGGCATTGCCTTTCTTTTGGATTGGAATGAAAACTGAATTTTTCCAGTCCTGTGGCCCCTGCTGAGTTTTCCAAATTTGCTGGAATTTTGAGTCCAGTATTTTCACAGCATCATCTTCCAGGATTTGAAATAGCTCAACCGGAATTCCATCACCTCCACTAACTTTGTTCATAGTGATGCTTTCTAAGGCCCACTTGACTTCACAGTCCAGGATGTCTGGCTGTAGGTGAGTGATCACACCATCGTGATTATCTTGTTCTCGAGGATCTTTTTCACAGTAGTTACTGCCTGTTAAATAACCTTGAACACTGAATTCAGTTCAGTTCAGTTCAGTTCAGTCGTTCAGTAGTGTCCGACTCTTTGTGACTCCATGGACTGCAGCATGCCAGGCTACCCCGTCCATCACCAACTCATGGAGTTTACTCAAATTCATGTCTATTGAGTTGGTGATGCCATCCAACCATCTCATTCTCTGTTATACCCTTCTCCCGCCTTCAGTCTTTCCCAGCATCATATCAGGTGGCCAAAGTATTGGAGTCTCAGCTTCAGCATTGGTCCTTCCAATGAATATTCAGGACTGAACTCTGAGTTAGTGACTATTAAATCATGGCTCCAATGGAAGATTTATAGAGATATATAGGTATTTCTATGTATAACATAGAATGTAGTCTTAAATGGTAAAACCAACTCATCTAGTAAATTATGTTCTATATTTTACAAAAGAGAAAATGAATATCAGAAGTGTTAAGCCCCACTAATGGGTGTCAGAATTAGGACCCAACCCACTCAACTGTTCTCAAAACCTGAGCTTCTTTCACTACATTGCACTGACTCCTACTGTCTCTAGGCAAAATTGTAGCTTATACTGATTATTGATTTGGGGCTTACAAATAAATTTTAGTGAGTAGGTGATCCTGAAAGTGTTGTATTCACAAGTAATGATGATCAACCTTAAGAGTGTGTATCCATGCATTTGTATACGTCTATATCTGTGTCTGAGTTGTATATATAAATGTGTTAAGAGATAATTTTCCCTGAACTTCTTCTTATGTTCCTACACCATTCAGGTCTTCAGAGAAAGAGTGTTTATGAACATAGAATATGATTTGGAAATCAGAGAAAGTGTCAGCCTAAAGAGAGACCCTAGAAACATCCCAAAGGTAAAAGATAAATCCTTCCCCATCCTGTACTGGGGACAATCACTTACATTCCAGGACAATAGTAACTGGTTTCTCTGGAGGGGGGTATGAGTAGATGAGCTAGAAGTTCATAAACATTTAGGATCCCTTAATTTTTTTTTTTTTTTATTCCTGTGATATAAACCCACTCAAGAGCAGGTAAACACCTAATCCTCTTTTCATCAACCTCAGGGGATTGGCCTTTGGGGAACCAGAACTAACTGGATCTTGTGAGTGATAAACCACTTAGGTGGTTGTAACTTAGGTTGTAACTTAGGTGTTGATATCTTCAATAAGTTTATGTATATGAAACTGAGGCAGGCTTTTAAGTAAGGTAAAATATCAGAACTTTCACAGTTTTAGACTTAAACATTCCATCATCTTTAAACAGTGTAATCAATTAATAAAAGAAAGAAAGAAAGAGTGTATTTTCTAAGAAAAATAAATAAATAAATAAGAGAAAGAAAATATATTTGTTAAGGGCAGTATCAATTTTTAGTACTGACCATATAAAGGAATGAGAAACTTTTAATCAGTTTAATCTGAGAATAATCCCTACTACCCTCTCTATCCCTCTAAATATTTCTGTTTGTCTGCCTCTCTCTCTCTCATTCATGGACCACATCTAATCAGTTCCCAAGGTCTGCTGCTTTTATACCTTGTATTATTTGGGATAATCTACTTTACGTAAAGGGGCTTTCCAGGTGGGGCGAGTGGTAAAGTACTGCCTGCCAATGCAGGAGGCAAATGATATGTGGATTCAATCCTTGGGTGGGGAAGATTCCCTGGAGGAGGGCATGATATCCCACTCCAGTATTCTTGCCTGGAGAATCCGATGGATAGAGGAGCCTGGCAGGCTACGGTTCATAGGGTCACAAAGAGTCAGGCACAACTGAAGGGACTTAGCTGGCTTGCTCATGCCCAAATCTTGCCTGGATCTAAGAGGATCCAAGAAATTTGCCCATGACTAACCATTGTAATGGAGAAGGCAATGGCACCCCACTCCAGTACTCTTGCCTGGAAAATCCCATGGACGGAGGAGCCTGGTGGGCTGCAGTTCATGGGGTCGCTAAGAATCAGACATGACTAAAAAATTTCCCTTTCCCTTTTCACTTTCATGCATTGGAGAAGGAAATGGCAACCCACTCCAGTGTTCTTGCCTGGAGAATCCCAGGGACAGGGGAGCCTGGTGGGCTCCCGTCTATGGGGTTGCACAGTCCAACATGACTGAAGCAACTTAGCAGTAGCAACCATTATAAGCAAACAACATGTTTATAAAAGGGGGAAGTAAAACCTTTGCTTGGAAATATAACTGTCTCAGTTGCATCTTAATACATGTCCCTCTTCTGCATGCCTACTTTGATCAACCACAAGTAGACTCTTGTAGATTGTATATATTAAAATAATTCCCAAGTGATCAGTGCCTTTTCTCTTCTCCTACCCACTCAAATTCATTATTCTCTCTTCAAGCAGACTGATTTTTCTAATTCTAAAATTAAACAAATTAACTTTCTATGCATTCAGGAATCTCTATCACCTACAGAATAAACTTCACATTCTAAGTAGGGTTTAGGAGGTGACTGTAATAATTGGCCCTTCCCTATGTTCTCATTCTCCATTTAGGACAATTGAAGGCTCATATTTTACCAGTATGTTAACCTGTAATTCCTCACACACCATGTAATTTTTTCTTTGAATTATCATTAAAGACGTAAGTCAGCCATGATGCTACATATAACCTTTCTTTATTTACATTGGTGGGTTAATGAAAAATGACAAAAGGCAATATATAATAAAAATTTGGAAATGTTATATTATTAAATTTTAGAATCAAATGATAGCTAATTAAAACTCTAATTGGATATAATATGAAATACTGCTTCATTTACTGTATGCTGCTATTTCAAATAGCAATATATTTGATTTAGAAAAATTGAAAGAAAAAGCATGTTGTTAAATGAGACAAAGAAAATGATGGACAAATTGTTTGAGCCAATTTATATGTTCAAATAACAGTGTAAATCCCTTTCATTAATCACAGTGAACGTATGAAGGGACATGTAACTCAGTGAAGCTATTAGCCATGCCATGCAGGGCCTCCCAGTTCAGACAGGTCATAGTGAAGAGTTCTGACAAAACATGATCCACTGGAGAAGGAAATGGCAACCCACCCCAGTATTCTCGCCTGGAGAAAACAATGAGCAGTATGAAAAGTTAAAAAAAAAAAAAAAAAAAAAGGTATGACACCTGAAAATGAACCCCCAGGTCAGAAGGTGCCCAATTTGCTACTGGGGAAGAGCAAAGGGGAATTAATAATAGCTCTGCAAAGAATGAAATGCCTTGGCCAAAGCAGAAGAAATGTTCAGTTGTGGATGTTTCTTGTGGTGTAAGTAAAAGTCTGATGCTGTACTGAACAATGTTGCATATGAACCTCAAATATTAGGTCCATTAATTAAAGCAAATTGGACATGGACAAGCAGGAAATGGCAAGATTGAGCATCAGCATCTTAGGAATCAGTGAACTGAAATGGACAGGGATGGCAATTTAATTCAGATGACCATTATATCTACTTCTGTGGGCAAGAATCCCTTTGAAGAATGGAGTAGCCCTCATAGTCAACAAAAATTCCAAAATGCAGTACTTGAGTGTAACCTCAAAAATGACAGAATGATCTCAGTTTGTTTCAAAGGCAAACCATTCAACATCACAGTAATCCAAGTCTATGCCCCACTAATGCTGAAGAAGCTGGAGTGGACCGGTTCTATAAAGACCTACAATACCTTCTCAAACTAACACTGGAAAGACAAGTTCTTTTCACCCTAAATGATTGGAATGCAGAAATAGGAGGTCAAGAGATGCCCAGAATACCAAGCAAGCTTGGCCTTAGAGTACAAAATGAAGTGGGGCAAATGCTAGGAGAGTTGTGTCAAGAAAAAATGCAGGTCATAGCAAACACTTTTTTTTTTTTAAATAACTCGAGAGAGAACACTGTACATGAACATCACCAGATTATCAACACTGAATCAGATTTATTATGTTATTTTCAGTCAAAGATGGAGAAGCTCTTTGGACAAGTCAGCAAAAACAAGACATGGACCTCACTGTGGCTCAAATCATCAGCCCTTTAATGCAAAATTCAGGCTTAAATTGAAGAAAGTAGGGGAAAGCACTAGGCCATTCAAGTATGACCTAAATCAAACATCTTATGATTATTCGTGGAAGTGAAAAACAGATTCAAGGAACTAGGTGTGGTAGACAAAGTGTCTGAAGAGTTATAGACAGAAGTTTGTAACACTGAACAAGATGCAATGACCAAAACCATCCTAAAGGAAAAAAAGAGATGTAAGAAGACAAAGTGGTGCTCTGAAGAGGCTTTACAAATAGCTGAGGAAAGAAGAGAAGTGAAGGTCAAAGGGGAAAGGGAAAGATATACTCAACTGAATGCAGATTTCCAAAGAACAGAAAGAAGAGATAAGAAGGTCTTTTTAAATGAGCAATGCAAAGAAATAGAGGAAAATAATAGAATATGTAAGACTAGAGATCTTTTCAAGAAAATCAGCGTTATCAGGGTAAGATTTCAGGCAAGGATGGACATGATAATGGATAGAAAAGGTAAGGACCTAACAGAAACTAGGGAGATTAAGAAGATCTGGGAAGAATAAACAAAAGAACTATACAGAAAAGGGCTTAATGACCCAGATAACCACAATGGTGTGGTCACTTACCTATAGCTGGACATCCAGGAGTGTGAACATATGAAGGCCTTTAGGAAACATCTCTATGAAGAAAGCCAGTGGAGGTGATGGAATTCCAGCTGAGCTGTTTCAAATCCTAAAAGATGATGCTGTAAAAGTGCTACACTTAGTATGCCAGCAAATTTGGAAAACTCAGCAGTGGCCAAAGGACTGGAAAATGTCAGTTTTCATTCCAATTATAAAGAAGGGCAATGCCAAAGAGTGTTCAAACTACCATACGTTTGCACTCATTTAACACGCTAGCAAGTTTATGCTCAAGTGTCATCCTGCTTATTTAATTTATATGAAGAGTATATCATGTGAAAGGCAAGACTGGATGAATCAAAGCTGGAATCAATATTGCCAGGAGAAATATCAGCAATCCCAGATATGCAAATGATACCAGTCTAATGGAAGAAAATGAAGAGGAACTAAAGAGCCTCTTGATGAGGGTGAAAGAGGAGAGTGAAAAAGCTGGCTTAAAACTCAACATTCAAAAGAAAAAAAGGATCATGGCCTCTGGTCCCATCACTTTATGGCAAATAGAAAGGGAAAACGTGGAAACAGTCACAGATTTTATTTTCTTGGGCTCCAATAACACTGTGGATGGTGACTGCAACCATGAAATTAAAAGACATTTGCTCCTTGATTGAAAAGCTAAGTCGACTCTAGACAGTGTATTAAAAGGCAAAGGCATCAGATTGCCAACAAATGTCCATACACTCAAATCTATGGTTTTTTCCAGTAGTCAAATAGGGATGTGAGAGTTGGATCACTAAGATGGCTGAGAAGAGAAGAATTGTTGTTTTTGAATTCTAGTGCTGGAGAAGACTCTTGAGAGTTCCTTGGGCAACAAGGAGATCAAACAAGTCAATCCTAAAGGAAGTCAACCCTGAATACTCATTGGAAGGACTAATGCTGAAGCTGAAGCTGCAATACTTTGGCCACCTTATGAAAAAAGCCTACTCATTGTAAAGGATTCTGATGCTGGGAAAGATTGAAGATAAGGAGAAGGGGGATGCAGAGAATGAGACTGTTAGGTAGCATCACTGACTCAATGGACATGGATTTGAGCAAACTCAGGGAGACAGTGGAGGACAGGGGAGTCTGGCATGATGCAGACCATGGGATTACAAAGAATTGAACAGAAATTAGCAACTGAACAACAATAACAAAAAAGCAATCTATATATAGCACTGTTACTGCATATGTTAGATCACAATTTATTCTCTTTATTCCCCTGTGGCCTCCAATAGCATTAAATGTAGAAGACAATTTTTACCTCATCTTTTATCACCTGTGTTAGCAGAAAAGCTCGATCATAGGTAGTATACATGTTTATTAAGCTCTTCAAAATTTAATGTTTCTAATAAAATATTATTTTCAGAGTTTGTTGGGTAAAATAAATTAATTTGGGATCTTGATTGGAACAAGGTATTTTGAGACATGAATATTATAGTTATGAAATAAAGCATTCTGTTTTCATAGATTAAAGTGGTAGAATAAATATAATAAACATATTTTAACTATTTGACATTCTTATGATTTCCTGAATTAGCTCTATCATCTCAATACATAAATATTATGTTTTTTTACTCATATAAAAATTATTAAACTTTAATATATTTTTCTATTATTACTATTTTCCTGGCAAGAAGGAGACCTATAGGCAAGTTGTGACTTCCATTTTTGTAGTCCCTGTTAAAATCTTACTAATTTGCCTAGTACTTTCAAAGTGATGCAATGTTTCTATCAAAAAACAACTCCAGCTTTCTAATCAAAGTTTATTTCTAAAATATTTGTCATTCTTAATGAGATTATTGAAAATCAGAGACATTACCAGCAAAGGTCCTTCTAGTCAAGACTATGGTTTTTCCAGTGGTCATGTATGGATGTGAGAGTTGGATTGTGAAGAAAGCTGAGTGCCAAAGAATTGATGCTTTTGAACTGTGGTGTTGGAGAAGACTCTTGAGAGTCCCTTCGACTGCAAGAAGATCCAACCAGTCCATTCTAAAGGAGATCAGCTCTGGGTGTTCTTTGGAAGGAATAATGCTAAAGCTGAAACTCCAGTACTTTGGCCACCTCATGTGAAGAGTTGACTCATTGGAAAAGACTCTGATGCTAGGAGGGATTGGGGGCAGGAGGAGAAGGGGAGGACAGAGGATGAGATGGCTGGATGGCATCACCAACTCGATGAACATGAGTTTGAGTGAATTCTGGGAGATAGTGATGGATAGGGAGGCCTGGCGTGCTGCAATACATGGGGTCACAAAGAGTCGGACACAACTGAGCGACTGAACTGAACTGAACTGAATGAGATTTGAAAGGATTCAGTCTTTTTTGGCTTTTACTTATTTGAAATTTTGGGAAAAATTTACTTTACACTCTTACTTTCATTATACGAAGCTTCTTTGATATAATTCTGTATTTTTTGAAGATTTTTTTAAAGTACATTAACAGTTTGATACCATTTTCAAAATTAATAATAATAGGCAAACATGTAACATTGTGTAATATATATTAAGTAGAGGTTATGTGTACCCTTGATATTTCTTTCAGACATTTTGACTACAAAATTAATTTACATCTTAATTGACAACTTGCTAAATACAAAATATTTATTTAGCTGCAATCGTGTAAGTCAGTGGAATTGTATAGGCTATTTTTGTTTGTTTATTCACCAAGTCGAATCTAACTTTTTGGGACCCCATGGACTGTAACCTTTCAGACTTCTCTATCCATGGGGTTTCCCAGGCAAGAATATTTGAGTTCGTTGTCATTTCCATCTCCAGGGGGTCTTCCCAACTTAGGTATCCCTCGGCATGTATTTAATACATAGTACACCATTTGTTTAAAAATATGTCAGTGATACTATATAGCAAAGTCTGAGCATGCATGCATTCATTTACTCATCTAGTCCTGGTAGCCTATCACATATAAAACACTTTGTTAGAGTTGGGGCTGTGCTTGGCAGTTAAATAGGTTTTATTCTCATGTCAAGAGAAACAATATGATATATGTAGAGCAAAAGTATCTATGTGAAGAACAGATAATGTCAGCCAAACTCAATTGATACCTGTTCTCAGTTTCTCAGTTGTGTCCAACTGTGTGACCCCACAGACTGTAGCCCACCAGTCTCCTCTGTCCATGGAATTTTCCAGGCAAGAATAGTCCTAGCTGTTGATTATCCCACAAAACTAAGGGGCTGGAGGATTTTAACTAGCTCCCCAACAAAGTAATTATGTCTTTTTCCAAAGAGTTTGGAATGTATAAAAATGAGTATGTCCTGTCATATTGTCAAAGAAGCAGTGCAATGGCATCTCCAGATCTTGATCTTTGTTGTTGTTGTTTAGTTGCTCAGTTGTGTCTGATTCATTTGCAATACCCTGGATTGTAGCCCTCCAGAGCTCCTCTGTCCATGGGAATTCCCAGGCATGATCAGTGGAGGGAGTTGCCATTTTCTTCTCCAGGGGATCTTCCTGACCCAGGGATCAAACCTGTCTCCTACATTGGCAGATGAATTCTTTACCACTAAACTATTAGGCACATATCAATTATTATCACTGAAGTGAAGTGAAGTGAAGTCACTCAGTTGTGTCCGACTCTTTGTGAACCCATGGACGGTAGCCTACCAGGCTCCACTGTCCATGGGATTTTCCAGGCAAGAATACTGGAGTGGGCTGCCATTTCCTTCTCCAGGGGATCGAACCCAGGTCTCCTGCATTGAAGACAGATGGTTTACTGTCTGACCCAATCACTACATATTCTCAAATAGGAACAGAAATTTTCATTTAAATGAAGTATACCTTTTTTTCATTTCAAATGTGAAAAATAAACTTACATAAAAGATAGAAATAAAATCAACAAAAAACTGTATTTTGGCTTTATGTTGTTTGCGTTAATCTTTTTTCAATGACCTAAAACAATGCAGCTGAAACGTATAAAAATAACTAGAAAATTTATTTTGAAAAGATAGATCAAAGATTGACTTAGTAATTGAGTAGCATGGTTATAAAATTAATTGAATATAATCTATAGTATATTTTATAGATTAAAGTATTAGTGATATCACTGATAGGATAAAAGTTGATGAGTATGTAAAGATATTTTTCTTAAAAAAAAAAAGTGAAATCATCATGTCCCAAAAAACAGACAATATCATATCACAATTTAAAAATAAGATATTTTCCTTGACTGATAATATATATGTATGCTGTGTTTTTTCTATTTAAATGGTTATCATAAAAACATTGTAATTCATTCGATAAACATTCATAGAAAATGTACTACATACTGTCTAAGGGCTTGAAGAAAGTTTTAAAAAAAGAAAGAAATAAAACTGTTCCTGCTAAAACTGGCATAGTGAGATTCAATTTCAGTAAAATAATTATTTCAACAAGCTAAATGAGTAATGCAGTAATACTATACACGGGGATCTATAGTAGCACAGAGGTGATTATAGATTTCATCCTGGAATGATAAGGGAATTATCCTGGAATAAGTAGAGTTTGAGCTTTCTTGTAGTACAATTGCGAATTGAGAAGCTAAATCTAGAAGAATAACAGTTTTCCAAATCAGGGGGAACAATGTTTACGAGTGAACTGATGAACTAGATAGAATTAAGTATCTTCCAGTGGTTCTATATGACAGTGTGTGTGTGTGTGTGTGTGTCTGTGTCTGTGTAGGTTTTATGTGTATAGATCATAGACTCATATTTTATTTGTCATTCTATGGATTTCTGTGTTTTATAGGTTGTGGGTATTCTTTGAAGGATACATATATTCCATTGCATAGACATTCTATATTTCCTGTAAATGGCTACTTTATTTCATATACATCAGGTTGAAAAGAAATGTAACTTTTATGACTTTTTGAAATTCTAAGAATTAACTGTTTTCTAGTTTCAGACTCCTCACTTTAGCATAAACAACTATAAGGTACCATTTCACGCCAGTCAGAATGGCTGTGATCCAAAAGTCTACAAGCAATAAATGCTGGAGAGGGTGTGGAGAAAAGGGAACCCTCTTACACTGTTGGTGGGAATGCAAACTAGTACAGCCACTATGGAGAACAGTGTGGAGATTCCTTAAAAAACTGGAAATAGAACTGCCTTATGATCCAGCAATCCCACTGCTGGGCATACACACTGAGGAAACCAGAAGGGAAAGAGACATGTGTACCCCAATGTTCATCGAAGCACTGTTTATAATAGCCAGGACATGGAAGCAACCTAGATGTCCATCAGCAGATGAATGGATAAGAAAGCTGTGGTACATATACACAATGGAGTATTACTCAGCCATTAAATAGAACATATTTGAATCAGTTCTAATGAGGTGGATGAAACTGGAGCCTATTATACAGAATGAAGTAAGCCAGAAAGAAAAACACCAATACAGTATACTAAAGCATATATATGGAATTTAGAAAGCATATATATAAACAATAACCCTGTGTACGAGACAGCAAAAGAGACACTGATGTATAGATCAGTCTTATGGACTCTGTGGGAGAGGGAGAGGGTGGGGAGATTTGGGAGAATGGCATTGAAACATGTATAATATCATGTATGAAACGAGTTGCCAGTCCAGGTTTGATGCACGATACTGGATGCTTGGGGCTGGTGCACTGGGATGACCCCGAGGGAGGGTATGGGGAGGGAGGAGGGAGGAGGGTTCAGGATGGTGAACACAGGTATACCTGTGGCAGATTCATTTCAATATTTGGCAAAACTAATACAATATTGTAAAACTTAAAAAAAAAAAAGAGAAAAGCCATCCAAAAAAAAAACCAAACAAATTAATTTTAGTACTTCTACTCTAACTACAATCATAATGTGACAAATCAAATGTTGAAGAAACACTTTAGAAGACTACTATCATAGCCTAAGCATGTTCTGTTTATTTTTAATAAGATAAATTGGCTCACTAGGTACAATAAAAAACCTGTCAACAAGATATTTAATTTTTCTATTTCCCCAAAATATTATCTGTGATAGTAAATCACATGATGTTCCATGTGTCCTTCATTACTTTCATTCTAATGTAAAAAAAAAAAAATCTTTTCATCTATAATAGTTGTTTCACTTATAATACAAACTATTGCCCTATGTCATATTCTTCTATCAAAGATGCACTTAGATGATAATTACACAATCCAGGAGACACATTCCACCAAAGTAAATATAAGTGAATTTTCTGGCTCTGTTGCTTTCCAATATTCTGAAACTGACTTAAATCAAAACAGACAGAAGTTGTTACTATCCATGCTGGGAAGAAAATATTTTTTGAGTAGATTTAATCTACTGTGTTGACTTCATAATATCTTTATGTAACCAGCAGTGAGAAATAGAGTAGCTCGTTTATTGAGGTTAATGAGAAATTGCACTTCTTTTTTACATTTGAGAGCAGAACTCTCAACTCTTTCAGCAATACAGTTTTCCTTAATTTTTTTTTTAATGAATTGTCTAAATTAATATAGGGGCAGGAGGAGAAGGGGACGACAGAGGATGAGATGGCTAGATGGTATCACCGACTTGACGGATGTGAGTTTGAGTGAACTCCGGGAGTTAGTGATGGACAGCGAGGCCTGGTGTGCTGCAATTCACAGGGTCACAAAGAGTCGGACACGACTGAGCGACTGAATTGAACTGAACTGAAAGTAATATAAAAGAAACCTAATTTTAGAATCTCAGCCAATGAATCTTTTATAAGTTAGAAACATTTTCATGTATGTAATTTTCATAAAGTTTTACAATAGGCTTATTTTTGTCTTTTTGTTTACCTATTATGTTGACCTAATACAAATAGACTGCCAGATGTTTGTCCAGCAAAGATTGGAATTATTGGGAATCAACAGAGAATTTCGCTTTGGTGTCTGCAAACATGGTGAGTCATGTGCAAGTCCACACAAGGTAAGGGAAGGAGAATGCTTTTATAAAAGGAAAAAGTAAACTGGGATGGTTCAGGTAACAGAATCCATGACTTCCATTGGCTGAGTTCTTGCCAGGAAAGAAGAGTTTGTCATTTGTCTTCTTCCTATTGGGTTCTACTTTTGTCACAGAGAATAGGAGCTTCCCCTTTTGTTTTCCACTTCTATTTAACTGAGGTTTCTGCTTATTATTATTTTATACTGGAAAGCATTTTTCTTCTCCAAAGGAATATGTATTTTTGTGATTTTTTTTTAATTTTGTGAAAAGTAGTTAGATCTATGAAGAGACATTAAACGTTTCCATCTAAGATAAACTGCAATTGTATGCTCTTGACTTTAGTAGGGGTTGCAAAGGGTGAGACACAACTGAGTGACTAAGCACACCACAGTACAACTCCATTATATGATTTAAAAAAAAAAAAAAAAGCATCTCTTTGTGGACACTGATTTATGAAGAATTTCTGACTTCATTAAAACAATTGCATAACATAGAAAGACTCTGCTTCTCACCTGATCCAATGCAAAATTTAGATTCTCTACAGAACACACAAAGAGCTCTAAGAGCAGGGCATATTTCTCTTTGTGCCAGTACAATACTGTCTTGGTGACTGTGGCTTTGTAGTAGAGCCTGAAGTCAGGCAGTTCCTCAGTCAGAACTGGAGGAACTGATTCCTCCAGTTCCATTCTTCTTTCTCAAGATTGCTTTGCTTATTCGAGGTTTTTTGTATTTCCATACAAGTTGTGAAATTATTTGTTCTAGCTCTGTGAAAAATACCTTTGGTAGATTGATAGGGATTGCATTGAATCTATAGATTGCTTTGGATAGTATACTCATTTTCACTATATTGATTCTTCCAATCCATGAACACAGTATATTTCTCTATCTATTAGTGTCCTCTTTGATTTCTTTCACCAATGTTTTATAGTTTTCTATATATAGGTCTTTAGTTCCCTTAGGTAGATATATTCCTAGTATTTTATTTTTTTCATTGCAATGGTGAATGGAATTGTTTCCTTAATTTCTCTTTCTATTTTCTCATTATTAGTGTATAGGAATGCAAGGGATTTCTGTGTGTTTATTTTATATCCTGCAACTTTACTATATTCATTGATTAGCTCTAGTGATTTTCTGGTGGAGTCTAGGGTTTTCTATGTAGAGGATAATGTCATCTGCAAACAGTGAGAGTTTTATTTCTTCTTTTCCAGTTTGGATTCCTTTTATTTCTTTTTTTGCTCTGATTGCTGTGGCCAAAACTTCCAAAACTATGTTGAATAGTAGTGATGAAAGTGGGCACCCTTGTCTTGTTCCTGACTTTAGGGGAAATGCTTTCAATTTTCCACCATTGAGGATAATGTTTGCTGTGGGTTTGTCATATATAGCTTTTATTATGTTGAGGTATGTTCCTTCTATTCCTGCTTTCTAGAGAGTTTTTATCATAAGTGGATGTTAAATTTTGTCCAAGGCTTTCTCTGCATCTATTGAGATAATCATATGGCTTTTATTTTTCAATTTGTTAATGTGGTGTATTGCATTGATTGATTTGTGGACATTGAAGAATCCTTGTATCCTTGGGATAAAGCCCACTTGGTCATGATGTATGATCTTTTTAATATGTTGTTGGATTCTGTTCACTAGAATTTTGTTAAGGATTTTTGCATCTATGTTCATCAGTGATATTGGCCTGTAGTTTTCTTTTTTTGTGGCATCTTTGTCAGGTTTTGGTATGGATGGAGGTCTCATAGAATGAGTTTGAAAGTTCACCTTTCTCTGCAATTTTCTGGAAGAGTTTGAGTAGGATAGGTGTTAGCTCTTCTCTAAATTTTTGGTAATATTCAGCTGTGAAACCGTCTGGACCTGAGCTCTTGTTTGCTGGAAGATTTCTGATTACAGTTTCAATTTCAGTGCTTGTGATGGGTCTGTTAAGATTTTCTATTTCTTCCTGGTCCAGTTTTGGAAAGTTGTACTTTTCTAAGAATTTGTCCATTTCTTCCACGTTGTCCATTTTATTGGCATATAATTGCTGACAGTAGTCTTCTTATAATCCTTTGTTGTTTGTCATGATCTCTCCATTTTCATTTCTAATTTTATTGATTTGATTTTTCCCTCTTTGTTTCTTGATGCATCTGGCTAATGGTTTGTCAATTTTATTTATCCTCTCAAAGAACCACCTTTTGGCTTTGTTAATTTTTGCTATGATCTCTTTTGTTTCTTTTGCATTTATTTCTGCCCTAATTTTTACGATTTATTTCCTTCTACTAACCCTGGGGTTCTTCATTTCTTCCTTTTCTAGTTGCTTTAGGTATAGAGTTAAGTTATTTATTTGACTTTTTTCTTGTTTCTTGAGGTATGCCTGTATTGCTATGAATCTTCCCCTTAGCAGTGCTTTTACAGTGTCCCACAGGTTTTGGGTTGTTGTGTTTTCATTTTCATTCATTTCTATGCATATTTTGATTTATTTTTTATTTCTTCTGTGATTTGTTGGTTATTCAGCAGCATGTTGTTCAGCCTCCATATGTTGGAACTTTTAATAGTTTTTCTCCTGTATTTGAGATCTAATCTTACTGCATTGTGGTCAGAAGAGATGCTTGGAATTATTTCTTTTTTTCTTTTTTTAATTTACCAAGGCTAGGTTTATGGCCCAGGATGTGGTCTATCCTGGAGAAGGTTCTGTTTTCGTTTGAGAAAAAGCTGAAATTCATTGTTTGGGGGTGAAATGTCCTATAGATATCAATTAGGTCTAACTAGTCTATTGTATCATTTAAAGTTTGTGTTTCCTTGTTAATTTTCCGTTTAGTTGATCTATCCATAGGTGTGAGTGGGGTATTAAAGTTTCCCACTATTATTGTGTTATTGTTAATTTCCCCTTTCATACTTGTTAGCATTTGTCTTACATATTGCAGTGCTCCTATGTTGGGTGTATATATATTTATATTTGTTATATCTTCTTCTTGGATTGATCCTTTGATCATTATGTATTGTCCATTTTTGTCTCTTTTCTCAGCCTTTGTTTTAAAGTCTATTTTATCTGATATGAGTATTTCTACTCCTGCTTTTTTTTGGTCTCTATTTGTGTGGAATATCTTTCCAGCCCTTCACTTTCAGTCTGTGTGTGTGCCTTGTTTTGAGGTGGGTCTCTTGTAGACAACATATATAGGGGTCTTGTTTTTGTATCCATTCAGGCAGTCTTTGTCTTTTGGTTAGGACATTCAACCCATTTACGTTTAAGGTAATTATTGATAAGTATGATCCCGTTGCCATTTACTTTATTGTTTTGGGTTTGAGTTTATACAGACCCTTTTTGTGTTTCCTGTCTAGAATAGATTCTTTAGCATTTGTTGCAGAGCTGGTTTGGTGGTGCTGAATTCTCTCAGCTTTTGCTTGCATGTAAAGCTTTTGATTTCTCATTCATATATAAATAAGATCCTTGCTGGGTACAGTAATCTGGCTTGTAGGTTATTTTCTTTCATCGCTTCAAGTATGTCCTGCCATTCCCTCCTGGCCTGAAGAGTTTCTATTGAAAGATCAGCTGTTATCTTTATGAGAATTCCCTTGTGTGTTATTTGTTGCTTTTCCCTTGTTGCTTTTAATATTTGTTCTTTGTGTTTGATTTTTGTTAATTTGATTAATATGTGTCTTGGGGTATTTCACCTTGGGTTTATCCTGTTTGGGACTTCCTGGGTTTCTTGGACTTGAGTGATTATTTCCTTCCCCATTTTAGGGAAGTTTTCAAATATTATCTCCTCAAGTATTTTCTCATGATCTTTCTTTTTGTCTTCTTCTTCTGGGACTCCTATGATTCGAATGTTGGAGCATTTAACATTCTCCCAGAGGTCTCTGAGATTGTCCTCATTTCTTTTAATTTGTTTTTCTTTTTTTCCTCTCTGATTCATTTATTTCTACCATTCTATCTTCTACTTCATTAATCCTATCTTCTGCCTCTGTATTCTACTATTTGTTCCCTCCATAGTGTTTTTGATCTCATTTATACCATTATTAATTATATATTGACTCTTTTTTATTTCTTATAGGTCCTTGTTAAACCTTTCTTGCTTCTTCTCAATCCTTGTCTCCAGGATATTTATTCCATTTTGATTTCAAGATTTTGGATCATTTTCACTATCATTATTTGGAATTCTTTATCAGGTAGATTCTCTACCTCTTCCTCTTTTGTTTGGTTTCATGGGCCTTTATCCTGTTCCTTTCCTTCAGGCTTTACTACAAAGCAACAGTCATCAAGACAGTATGGTACTGGCACAAAGACAGAAATATAAATCAATGGAACAAAATAGAAAGCCAGAGATAAATCCAAGCACCAATGGACACCTTATCTTTGACAAAGGAGGCAAGAATATACAATGGAGAAAAGACAATCTCTTTAACAAGTGGTTCTGAGAAAACTGGTCAACCACTTCTAAAAGAATGAAACTAGAACACTTTCTAACACCATACACAAAAATAAACTCAAAATGGATTAAATATCTAAACATACCAACAGAAATTATAAAACTCCTAGCAGAGAACATAGGCAAAACACTCTTGGACATAAATCACAGCAGGATCCTCTATGACCCACCTCCTTGAATATTGGAAATAAAAGCAAAAATAAACAAATGGGACCTAATGAAACTTAAAAGCTTCTGCGCAACAAAGGAAACTGTAAGCAAGGTGAAAAGACAGCCTTCAGAATGGAAGAAAATAATATCAAATGAAGCAACTGACAAATAATTAATCTCAAAAATATACAAGCAACTCCTACAGCTCAACTCCAGAAAAGATAAATGACCTGATCAAAAATTGGGCCAAAGATCTAAATAGACATTTCTCCAAAGAAGACATACAGATGGCTAACAAACACATGAAAAGATGCTCAACATCACTGATTATCAGAGAAATGCAAATCAAAACCACTATGAGGTACCATTTCATGCCAGCCAGAATGGCAGTGATCCAAAAGGCTATAAGCAATAAATGCTGGAGAGGATGTGGAGAAAAGGGAGACCTCTTACACTATTGGTGGGAATGCAAGCTAGTACAGCCACTATGGAGAACAGTGTGGAAATTCCTTAAAAAACTGGAAATAGAACTGCCTTATGACCCAGCAATCCCACTGCTAGGCATACACACCAAGGAAACTAGAATTGAAAGAGACACGTGTACACCAATGTTCATCTCAGCACTGTTTATAATAGGCAGAGTATGGAAGCAACCTTGATGTCCATCAGCAGATGAATGGATAAGAAAGCTGTGGTATATATACACAATAGAGTATTGCTCAGCCATTAAAAAGAATGCATTTGAATCAGTTCTAATGAGGTGGATGAAACTGTAGCCTATTATACAAAGTGAAGTAAGCCAGAAAGAAAAACACCAATACAGTATACTAACGCATATAAATGGAATTTAGAAAGATGGTAACGATAACCCTGTATGTGAGACAGCAAAAGAGACACAGATGTATAGAACAGTCTTTTGGAGTCTGTGTGAGAGGGAGAGGGTGGGATGATTTGGGAGAATGGCATTGAAACATGTATAATATCATATACGAAATGAATCACCAGTCCAGGTTCAATGCATAATACAGGATGCTCAAGGCTGGTACACTGGGATGATCCAGAGGGATGATAAGGGGAGGGAGGTGAGAGGGGGTTGCAGGATGGGGAACACGTGTACACCCATGGCAGATTCATGTTGATGTATGGCAAAACCAATACAATATTGTAAAGTACTTAGCCTCCAATTAAAATAAATAAATTTATATTAAAAAAAAGAGTGGGGCATAAAGTTGGGTATCCACCAATTGTTTTACACTTGGTTAAATACATATACAGATAGATAAATAAGTGAATGCAGTGATATACTAGAGTCAGCTTATGTAGGCTTCCAATAGCCTACTGTTAAATATTCAGTAAATATTCAATAAATATTCAGTGTAAAAAGTTTACACATGTTAAATACAGGTGCTTTTACAAGTGAAAGGATGTAAAGTTACAATAATGTTAAAAACAAATAGTCAAAATTTGTAACTTTCTTTTTTACTAAATGTTACTGCTCTCTCTGCTTCTGAGGTAATTTATTAATATGTCTATTGCACCTGTAGAGTAGAAATGATATATGGTCACATGCTTATTTCTTCCTAACTCTGTGTTAGGTAACGTGTCATTGTTAACATGAAATAGACAATGATGAGAGTATTTATGCAATGCAAATTGACAAATATTACCATTCAGTTTTTGTTTCATTGTTTTGCTGATTGTTTTAATATCAGATCAGCAGACTTTCTCTATTGTAACTAATTAAAACTTCTAACTTGATTTCCTAATATTTGAGTTGATAATTTTGTGTTTGTTATAAAAATGTGAATCATCTTCAGTATTGATTTGTGATGTCTTTTAATAACCAGCTATAATACCTTATTAAATGAATCAGAAAGCTTTCTAATTTTCTATGCTATGTAGCAACTCAAAGAGCATAATGTCTACTTCACCCTTGAAGATTTTAAGAAGAGATGATGAAAATCAAATTACTTGGTGAAAAGCAATTTTTAGGTTTTCTTCAGTTTGAGCTTACAGTTTGTTATAGATGAATTTACAGATGACTATTCAGTTCAGTTCAGTCACTCAGTCATGTTGGACTCTTTGCAACCCCATGAATCTCAGCACACCAGGCCTTCCTGTCCATCACCAACTGCCGGAGTCCACCCAAACCCATGTCCATTCAATGGGTGATGCCATCCAACCATCTTATCCTCTTTCATCCCCTTCGCCACCTGCCCTCAATCTTTCCAAGCATCAGGGTCTTTTCCAATGAGTCAGTTCTCTGCATCAGGTGACCAAAATATTGGAGATTCAGCTTCAAAATCAGTCCTTCCAATGAACACCCAGGACTGATCTCCTTTAGGATGGACTGGTTGGATCTCCTTGCAGTTTAAGGTAGTCTCAAGAGTCTTTTCCAACACCACAGTTCAAAAGCATCAATTCTTCGGCACTCAGCTTTCTCCACAGTCCAATTCTCACATCCATACATGACTACTGGAAAAACCATAGCCTTTCCTAGACTGACCTCTGTTGACAAAGTAATGTCTCTGCTTTTTAATATGCTATCTAGGTTGGTGATAACTTTCTTATTGAATTAAGAATAAATAAACCCTTCCCTGATCATTTATATGTGAGATCTAAAAAATACAACCAACTAGTTAATCAAACAAAAAAGAATTAGAGTCACAGATATAGAAAGTAAACTTACAGTTACCAGTGAGAAGAGGAAAGGGGTAGGGGCAAATATGGGGTAGAGGAGGAAAAGTGTTATTATGGGACTATGTGAAATCATGTATTTTGAAACTTTTTGAAATTTTAAAGCACTATATAATTAAAAAAAAACTTTTTATTCAATTAAAAAAAACTGAGAAAAAAGAATAAATAGATCCAATATATATGGATTTTATGTGTCCCAGTTTCAACACATCACATATCAAGTTAGATTTTGTCATTCCTCTTCTCAAATGTCTTCAGTGGCTTCTGATTTTATTTGGACAAAGATTAAATCAATGACATAATTTAGGGCATATTATTATTTTAATCCAGAAAAGAATCAAATATTATTTTTGTAGGTAATTCTACTAAAATAAAAATGAATATAAGCTTTAAAATAAAAAGGTTACAGTAGTGGTGATTAAGTTCAGCAGTTAAAGCAATTCAAGCCCCATTATAAAACAGTATAGGCATAACTCCAATTATGTTACTTTGCTTTTTCTTTTCTTTTTGAAGTGATCTGATACTTTTATTAGCTGATATTCCCACCATAATTAGGAAGAAAGTGAGAAAGATCAAGAGGGAGAAAAAAACTGTAATTAAAATCTCACTCTAACTAGAAACAACATAGTATTATAATAAAGCAAGTCACAAAAGTAGTATACTTTACACTTTTGATGACTGCAGAGTAAGGTCCAATTAGATCTGATACGAATATGATAGCTGTCATAGTTAAGATAATATATTCCTCACCACAACTATAGCCTGTAACTATCTGTCTACATATAACCTAGAAATCTTAGCATACTAGAATGAATGTTGAGAATACAGATATTCATAATAAATTTAGATTTGACATGACGCTGGACTTCTGTGGGTGTTCAGATGGTAGATTTGACACTCTCCATACATAAATATAATAAAATGGGAAAATTTTGAAGTGTGTATATGTGCTTAAAAAATTATAATTTCCAAAATGAGTAACTCATCATATTGTGTGCATATCTGATTGAATCATTCTGTTGTTAAATTTGTTTATAATCATGTTCTGAGAATAAATTCATTTTGCAAATTGATCAATGGAATAATAATCTAGATAACATATTAAGACTTTAAGATTACAGAAAGTAACGTCCAGTTGGCTAGCCAATCTTGCTAATTCTGCATGCTGCCCCTTTCTTTGTTCATTCAGTGTTTGATCTTGTTTTGTCTTGTTTGGGGCTGTTTGTTTTGTTTTGTCTGTTTCTTTTTATTCATTCTCATTTGTTTTTTAATAGGAAAATTTTCTTCAAACTGTAATATATATATGGACAGAAGACTGACAGAAACACACATACACATTAAAGAAAAAAAAAATCGTAAATCACAAACCATTGTAATCACACATATGCCAAGGCAAAACGTATTTGCATGACTCCAAAGCCTCACATTTATGGAGGATGGACCATTGGTGGCAAAGTAATGTCTCTGCTTTTTAATATGCTGTCTAGGTTGGTCATAGCTTTTCTACCAAAGAGAAAGAGTCTTTCGTTTTCATGGCTACTGTCACCATCTGCAGTGATTTTGGAGCCCAAGAAAATAAATTTGTTGCTGTTTCCATTGTTTCCTCATCTATTTGCCTTAAAGTGATGGGACTGGATATTTTTATCCTAAAGTATACTCTAACCAGTATTGATAGTACCACAAAATCCTTTGTTTTGCATTTGTCATATACTTTACACATATTATTACTTTTGACCTTCATAGATTTTTAGGAGTAATTTTTTTTTTTACAATATGCATCTATTTCCATGAAGAATTGGAGTTGTAAAGAGGTTAAATTACTTGATTAAATGGCATGCCAATTATTTACCTAACCTACTGAATGTAGAGGAAAAAGATACTATGATTCCAGGACTAGTGATTTTTATTCTGAGTACTATATAATCCAGTATATTAGAAGATAGCTGAATCTAAGTCAGAGAAAACTTTTAAATTATAGTTTTTAATCACCCTGATGAGAAGGGGTGTTTTCAGAACTTACTGAGACAGATTCCAAATTAAAAATACTGATTTTCAAAATTGAAAGCTAATATTGGATCTACTCATATTTTTGTAGAAACAGATAGAAAGGTACTGCATAAACTTAAGGGCTTCCCTAATGACTCAAATAGTAAATAATCTATTTGCAGTTCAGGAGACCCAGGTTCAATCTCTGGGTTGGGAAGATCCCCTAAAGAAAAGAATCGCTACCTACTCCAGTATTCTTACCTAGAGAATTCCATGGACAGAGAAGCCTGCCAGGCTGCAATCCATGGGGTTGCAAAGAATAGGACATGACCAAGCGACTAACACTTTGATTTCATTTTTTTTTCCACGTGAGTTTAAATAAGTTTTGGTATAAGCTTTTCAGTTTTAGTCTCTTTGTAAAGGTCTTGATTCTTGGAAATCTTGGCCACCTGGAAATCTTTCAAGCTACCTTTCAAGCCACTTTCTAATTTTTGTCCACCTGGAAATCTTTTAAGCATCTTAATGTTAAAATTTCCCAAACTAAGGTTTTGACTTAATTTTAATAATTTTAATATCACTGGCATTACCAACTATGATTTATTCCCTATTGCCATAAATGGAATGACTGTGCT
Organism: Bos mutus; assembly: GCF_027580195.1. NCBI lineage: Eukaryota > Metazoa > Chordata > Mammalia > Artiodactyla > Bovidae > Bos > Bos mutus. Next base: position 79,177,887 of record NC_091622.1, on the reverse strand, counting down.
ATGCATCACTCATTGTCTTTGAATCTTACCCATTAACAACTCTCAACTTCAATTAATCTCTCATCTGCTGCTTAGTCACTTTGGTCATGTCCTATGGACTGCAACCTGCCAAGCACCTCTGTCCATGGGATTCTTTATGCAAGAGTACTAGAGTGGGTTGCCATGACCTCCTCTAGGGGATTTTCCCCATCCAGGGATCCAACCCAGGTCTTCTGCATTGTAAGCAGTGTCTTTACCACTGAGCCACCAGGGAAGCCCCTAAGTCTATCAGCAGTAATTTTATTTCTAGATATATCTCTGTTGCTTACCAAGTGGCTCAGTGGTAAAGAATCCACCTGCCAAGCAGGTAATGTGGGTTTGATCCTTTGGTCAGGAAGATCCCCTGGAGTAGGAATTGCCAACCCAATCCAGTAATCTTGCCTAGAAAATTCCTTGGAGAGCAGAGCCTATCAGGTTATAGTCCCTGAGGTTATAAAGAGTTAGACATGACTGAGTATGCAGGCCCAGAAACAGATAACCATCTATAGCACAGCATTGTGGGTCCTCTTAATATACAGTTGTCACTAGAAAAAGATTGAAAAACCAAATACTGTATTCCTCAGTTGCTCTTGTTTCTAGAGTTTGTCATGTGATTAGCACTTGCCAAAAGAATATAATCAACAGTAGAGTATGTCACTTTCTGGCCAAAGTGTTTAAACAGTAAACAAGCCTTTTCAGTGCCTTATAACACACTTGCAAAATTAACAAGATCTATGGTGGCCACCTCATATGAAGGGTTGACTCATTGGAAAAGACTCTGATGCTGGGAGGGATTGGGGGCAGGAGGAGAAGGGGATGACAGAGGATGAGATGGCTGGATGGCATCGCTGACTCGATGGACGTGGGTCTCAGTGAACTCCAGGAATTGGTGATGGACAGGAAGGCCTGGTGTGCTGCGATTCATGGGGTTGCAAAGAGTCGGACACGACTGAGCGATTGATCTGATCTGATGGTGGCTTAAAGCTCAACATTCAGAAAATGAAGATCATGACATCTGGTCCCATCACTTCATGGGAAATAGATGGGTAAACGGTGGAAACAGCGTCAGACTTTATTTTTCTGGGTTCCAAAATCACTACAGATGGTGACTGCAGCCATGAAATTAAAAGATGCTTACTCCTTTAAAGGAAAGTTTTGACCAACCTAGATGGCATATTCAAAAGCAGAGACATTACTTTGTCAACAAAGGTCTGTCTAGTCAAGGCTATGGTTTTTCCTGTGGTCATGTATGGATGTGAGAGTTGGACTGTGAAGAAGGCTGAGCACCAAAGAATGATGCTTTTGAACTGTGGTGTTGGAGAAGACTCTTGAGAGTCCCTTGGACTACAGGGAGATCCAACCAGTCCATTCTGAAGGAGATCAGCCCTGGGATTTCTTTGGAAGGAATGATGCTAAAGCTGAAACTCCAGTACTTTGGCCACCTCATGCGAAGAATTGACTCATTGGAAAAGACTCTGATGCTGGGAGGGATTGGGGGCAGGAGGAGAAGGGGACGACAGAGGATGAGATGGCTGGATGGCATCACTGACTCGATTGGAGGTGAGTCTGAGTGAACTCCAGGAGTTGGTGATGGACAGGGAGGCCTGGCGTGCTGCGATTCATGGGGTCGCAAAGAGTCGGACACGACTGAGCGACTGATCTCATCTAATCTGATCTGATGGTGGCTCAGACTGTAAAGCATCTGTCTACAATGAGGGAGACCCAGGTTCGATCCCTGGGTCGGGAAGATTCCCTGGAGAAGGAAATGGCAAGCCACTCCAGTATTCTTGCCTGGAGAATCCCACGGACGGAGGAGCCTGGTGTCCATGGGGTTGCAAACAGTCAGACATGACTGAGCAACTTCACTTCACTTCATACATATTGAAGTCAACATATAGGAGGAAAGTAAAACCCTAAATTACCACGTGGTGGAAAGCACTTTAGTGATTAAAGATGTAAACTACTATGATATTTTTGAAGAATCTTTTTACTTTCTTGACCATTAAGAGAAGAATAATTAGAAAATGTACAAAAAAGTTGAAAACAGAGCCTGTTATAGTCACTCAAAAATAAAGTTTGTTATTTTCAAATTTGATTTCTTAAATTTGATTTAGAACCATGATTCTTTTCTCAATTAGTTTTCAATTTTTTTTTCTAAATAGACTTTATTTTTTGAGTACTTTTTTTAGGTTACAGCAAAATTAAGGAGAAGGTACAGAGTTCCCATGAATCTTTTACCTCAGCACACACACACACTCCCCACTGCCAACATCTCAATCTAGAGTGATTTATTTGTCACAATTATTGGATATAATTGGTTTCTTCATGTAGATATTTTATATATCTGTTAGTATATTTATACTTGTATATTGAATTTTTGGGGTGCTAGTGTAAAATTTGTTTTTAATTTTATTGATAAATTCCACTTGTTTGTTGCAGATACATAGGAAATTGATTGGCTTTTATATTTTAACCTTGTGTCCTACATCCTAGGTATAACTGCTTCTTTGTCCCAAGTATCTTTTTGCCAGTTGGTTTGGATTTCCTCCGTAAATAATCAAGTCATATCTGAATAAAAACAGTCTTATTTCTCAGCCTGTATACCTTGAATTTCTTTTCCTTGCCTTATTATATTGGCAAGAGCTTCTAATATTTTTTTTTAAAGGGTGGTAAGAGGAGACACCCTTGACTTACTCCTAAGCTTAGAAGGAAAGTTTCAAGTTTCTCACATTTAAGTATGATGTTAGCTGTAGACTTTTTATAGATGACCCTTAACAAGTTGAGAGAGTTCCCCTATATTCCTAGTTGACTGAGAAGTTTTACTATGAAAGTGCTTTGCATTTTGTCAAACATTTTTTCTACATCAATTGATATAATCATGATTTTTATTCTATAGTCTGTTGATGTGTTGGATTATGTTAATTGGTTTCAGAATGTTTAATCACTGATTTCTTCCATTTTATTTTATTTTACATACTTCTTTAATTCATTGTCATGTGACAGACAATTTTTGATGATTCTGATTTTTAACTTTTTTCTTTTTACATCTGTTTTCCCTTGAAAATCTCATATATTTTAAACTTTTTCAAATGCTGAGGGATTTCAAATCTCAAATTCAGATGGAAACACTCACATGAGAGCTCTGTACGATAGTAACAGTGATGATATTCATTATTCTTATATGGTAACACATAATTTTTTGAGTATATATCTGTGTCAGACATTCAAACATTCTCCTTTGTTCTCTCTTTCTATGAGTCTTACTCTTTTAGATTATACATACAAGCGATGTTATACAGTATGTGTCTTTCTCTGTCTGACTTATTTCACTTAGCATAATGCCCTCAAGATCTACTCTTACAATAAAATGGCAGGATTTCCTTCTTTTTCATGGCTGACTAAATTTTATTAATATTAATATATGTGTATATATAGGGTTTGATCCCTGGATCAGAAAGATTTCTTGGAGAAGAGAATAGCTACCCACTCCAGTATTCTTGGACTTTCCTGGTGGTTCAGATGGTAAAGTATCTGCCTGCAATGAAGAAGACCCAAGTTCCATCCCTGGATTGGGAAGATCCCCTGGAGAAGGGAATGGCTACCCACTCCAGCATTCTTGCCTGAAGAACTCCATGGAAAGAGGAGCCTGGTGAGCTATAGTTTATGGGGTTTCAAAGAGGAGACATGACTGAGCAACTAAAACACACACACACACGTATAAAGAAATATATATATATATATATATGTATATAATATAAATTATATATTATATATACTATATATATAATATATATTTGACCCTTGAACAATGGCAGACATTCTTATATGCATTTTACTTACATTGTCTGTGTTAATATTAACTACATTAGCTATATATAAGATAATGGGGGCCAGATACATTGGATAGTATGTACAAAGTTATTTAACACTTAAGCATGGTATTCAGGGGACTTTCACTAGTCAATCTGGAACCAACTACATACTGGGTGTCTCATTTGACTTTTCTATAAGCACAAAAATTGAAGCAAATTAATCCATTCACTTCACATATTTCTAATTGTAATTTTTATATAATTTCCCACTAGGACTGAATCAAGAGTTTATATTGCTCATTAGTAATATAAACGTTGAAGTATAGGGAGACATGTAAATAAGAGACATAGATAAACATAGTATTTTTATGAAATTTAAGAATTGTCTTTTGATATAATAATGAAATATTGTAATTCCTAGAAAGTTCAAGGAAATGAAATAAATAAGATTGAATGTAAGTGTGTTATTTCATATATAATATCAAGTGAAATAGATGATTATGGGACAAAATTGATTTGATTTTTAATATTATATGAGATATAAAAATAATTAGCACATAGTCTTATAAAATACAATAAAAGAATTGGAATCCTGGAGCCATATTTTTTATTTGATTAGGATTATTTATAAATATAAAAATATGTATTGTTTATAAATATAAATATATATATATATGTACCTATAATATATATACATACCTAAAATACCAAAATTATGGTTGGAAGATTTATGCCCTCCAAAGATGTTAATGTTCCAGTATCTGGGACTTGTTGGTTCACATAGCAAAATGCACTTTGCAGATGTTATTTAAATTAAGAACCCGAGATGGAAGATTGTCCTGGATTGTCAAGAGGTGCCAAACTAATCACATGGGTATTTCATTTGGAGAACTGCAGATTGGGCTATTACTATGACAGAATGGTAAGAGGCAATATTGCTGGGTTGGAAGAAGCTGGAAAAAACAAAAATAGGTTCTTGTCTAGAGTCTCCAGACACCTTGATTTTGGCCTGGTGAGACCCATGTTAGAGTTCTGACCTACGGGAATTTAAAGTAATAAATGTGTATTTTAATATGTGTGGTGAATTTGCTACAGCAGCAACAGGAAACTAACATACAAGAGTTCTCAATACTGAAGAAAAAAAAAACACACTTAAAAATTTTATAGCAAAATGAAGAGTATATATAATCATATATATATGTACCTATAAAATCTATATACATTATATAAATATAGCCACATATATCAGCTGTTTCCAAGTTCCCTTTCCATAGGTGCTTTGTCATTTTTTCCCTATATGCAACAAAAGCCTTTCAATGCAAGAGAGGGCCTCTTTTCCCAAGACGTGTCAACAGAATGTTCATCTATTTCTTGAGGGTTTTGCAGTTTCTGACTTAAGTGATCAACATTAATCTTTTGTGTTACATAGTTATATCTACTTATATATTTGTTTCATTGGATGATAAGAACACATTTAAGTGATGTTTTAGATGGGATCTACTCATTGGGAAGCATCTGACCTTTGAGAATTTAGAAGTTCTGATTATCAATAAATGAATATTGGCACTTTAAAGGTTTTCCCACCTCCATTCTGAGCCAACAACTTTAAAATGGTTTAAAAAAAAAACATAAATTTTATTAGAAATTATTAGGGATCCAGAAAACTAAACGTCTCCCATACATGATCAGCTCTAACCAGTTCTGGATAATCAATGTACTATAATTTCCAAGGACATATTCAAATGATTTATAAATCAAGATGAAGCTGCAAAGAATAATTATTTTCACTGAATTGGACTTATGTAAATAGTAAAGCATGTCATGAAAGTGAAAGTGAAATCCCTCAGTCGTGTCCGACTCTTTTCGACCCCATGGACTGTAGCCTACCAGGCTCCTCCCTCCATGGGATTCTCCAGGCAAGAATAATAGAGTGGGTTGCCATTTACTTCTTCAGGGGATCTTCCCGACCCAGAGATCGAACCCTGGTCTCCCACATTCCAGGCAGACGCTTTAACTGCTGAGCCACCAACGAAGCCCATAAAAAGCACGGAATATCAGTCTATAAACTGTGTTAATGTAGTATCCATGATTTGATCTTTTTTACAAAATAAAATACTACTGAGTTTTCACCTAGCATTTATTTTTGAAAGAAATTTATTTGGTATATTTATAGATTTATTTAATATAGTTTAAATGTTTATGCATGATTCATTTTCTATTAAGAAGTGCCTAGAATATATTTTTCATTTAAGAAAATGATATAATACTAAAAAGTACTTATCTGTTTATAACTCAGATTAACCCTATGTTCTTCACATTTTTGCTTTAAAAGAAAAATAAAAATAGTAATTATTGTATTAAATTTTAGTACAACAAAAAAAGTTTTAAATACCAAGTGAGATTTTAAAGTCAATTCATAAGTTGGCAATATGACCTCACCCAGCACTGCCTTCCAAATCATTTTTAGTACATCACTGGCTAATATGTACTTAGACTAACACTTATTGACCTATCTGTGGCTGGTAACACTCTGCTCTCTGTTTATTGCTATTTGCCTCATCTACTCTCTTTAAAATGACACGGTAAGTTAGAGTAACAATCGCAGACCCTATTATATCATTTGTTTAAGGGACCCTAGACAGATAATTAATACAATTCGCCACAGGTCGAAATCTAGAGCTCATAATGAAACCTAAAAATCTATAACTCCATCCAAGGGCACCTCTCAGGAGTTCAACTCTGTCCATTCAAGCAGTTAAAAGGATCTCATATTCTTTTACTGTACTATTAATCTCTGCACTAAAGCACAAAAGCTACCTGTTTCTGTACTTTCTATTCTTCCCAATCTTATGTCACTTTACTAAGGCTTGTCACATCCATCCATGTCATTTATATTTTAAAAGTAAATGTATCAATGAATGCTATTTTAATATATTAAAAATTATTTTTAATGTAGTTCTTTAAAAAATGTACCTTTTTAGAAAATATTCACATACCCTATGATTTTTAATTTGAATACTATTAAGAGGAAAGGGACTATAATTAAAAAGCATCAAGATCTATAAATCAAAATAATTTACCCATCATAGTTAAATTAAGGAAATATTTTTAGTATGGCATTCAATGCTCATGATAAACTTAATAAAATGAACTCAATATTAATTGTAATTTCTGATATAAAGGTTAAGAGTTTTAAAAGAATAACCATAGTTTGATAGAAATGTTATATTACCTGAATTATTCACTACTATGTAATAGAGAAATATATCCACTTCTTTTGTTATATAATTTCCACTTAAAAGTGGAAAATTTTCCCCTGTTCCATTCATGTTGGACTTAAGCATTCATTTAATGGAATATACCAAAGTATAACTTCTGTATTTGGATATGCATCAGGTTAACTGAGCTGCTTCCTGCAGGGAAATCATTCAGTGACCACAGAAAAAGCTCAGAGCAGAAAATGAGAAATGTGCACAATATACTGTAACTGAGGTGAGGTGTTGTTTGGTTTAAAACTGCATGTAGCCAGTTGTTACAGCACTATCTAGAGTGAGAAAATGAGCCCAGAGGAAGTGAGGAAGGTAAAAGAGGACTGTGATACGCCCTTTTACACATAGAGATGAGCTTGTAATTTGCACTAAATGCTTTAGAGTCGTAGAGCCTCCCTGATGTTTTGAGAGAAATTCAGCATAAAAAGAATGATATTTTCACCTACATTTCACATTGCAGCAGCTAGCCCCAAGGGTGTCATTTATTTTCTCTCTTCTATCCATTTTAGATTCCCTTTCCTTTTGGCCAGATAACTAGCATTTTATCTGAAGACATTATGACTCTTAGTCACTTTATTCTTATAAGTCTGGGATGATCTATTGAAATTACCATTCATGATAACTACTGGACATGAAGTAAAATGAAGTGAAATTTGCTCAGTCATGCCTGACTCTTTGTGACCCCATGGACTATACAGTCCATGGAATTCTCCAGGCCAGAACACTGGAGTGGGTAGCTGTTCCCTTCTCCAGGGAATCTTCCCAACCCTGGGATCGAACCCAGGTCTCCCACATTGCAGGTGGATTCTTCACTGTCTGGGCTACCAGGGAAGCCCAATAATGTTCAGAAAGCAGTTCAATTGAAGTCTTTGGGAAAGGACAGGGACTATATAGTGCTGTCTTCCACACATAAAATAATTTTTATCATTCCATTGACAGATACTGATAAAGGGGTGTTTTTCAGATCAATAGCTACATACCAAATTCCAGAAACTATTTTAATGTGTTCCACAAAAATACCATATCTTGTGGAATAGCTCACAATGGAATTACATGGATAAACTTATAATAGTCCTTCATCACCCACCCCAAAAGCCTATTTGTTTATTCCATGATAGTGCATATTACCATGATCATGAACCTGCAATGCTTAATTATTTGTCATTCGTGCTAATCTCTATTACATTTTGATAAAATTTAATTATTGATACTGTGGTCTATCTTAGATTGTGCATAGGACATTAGACTTGGTTTTTTCCTACCACACTCCTCCTAGTGCCAACAGCTAACTATATCCATTCTAATTATGCATTTTGGGGCCAGGAAATTAACAGAAGGTGGGTCTACAGGCCTGTTGAAACCCTTGAGATGGACGTGGATCATAATTCCACTTATGATTTGTATTCCATTAATTTTGCCTTACAGTGCCTTAACGAAGGATTGAAAAGATTTTATTTGTCTTATACATTTAGTATAGCATTTCAGGGCTTTTGTACAAAAGAATATGTCTTCTTTACTCTGGGTCTAAGGTTTGGCTTAGATTTGGAAATTAGTACGAGAATACGGTTGTAGCAACTGATATCAGGACTGTGTTCTCAGCTTTCAATTTTTTGTTTCTCCATAAAAAAGTCAAGGACGATTCTGGTTATCTGCATAGCTATCTTGACCCTAGAAAGACTATGGTCTTTTAGCATTGCAAGTTATCCCTGAGGCCAAGTCATCTAGATTGCCACTCTAACCTTGATGCCCATTAAAGTAATTATATTCACCTTTCTTTGTCAGTTAATTGGAATTCCTGGGCTTCTGAAATTTCAGAATTCTATTAATTCCAGTGAAACCAGGGAGCACATTTCCATAGTCACATCTCTTTCTGTTAACTTTGATTTACAAAGGCAACCACCATTGAACTTTTCAAACATGCCAGCGCCATTCCTTATTGAAGAATTTTTTTTTTCTTATTTGTTCTTTTTGCTTTATTGAAGTGTGTCCTTTAGGTAATCTTGGAAAATATATTCAAGTGGTAAATTCTATGGTCTCCCTAATAAATGCATCCTAACCTTAGTCCAGAACTATCTAACACCATACTCCACTAAGGAAGTCTACGTATTTCTACCTCATTGACTATAAGCCATCCCATGTATCCAGGTTTCTGGAAACTATTCCTAGAAGCATTTTAAAATTTGCCCCAAGTTTCCTTACTGAGATATTAAGCATGATTAATGAGTAAATACATTCATTTCAACAAATTATCTCCTATCAAGCTCTAAACTTTACCTTACCTATTCCAACCCAATCAAAATCAGTTATGACACAATTGGCTGAGAATTTTGCAGTGTTTCCTCCATAGATGTTAAAGGAGGTGTTTTTACTTGCTCAAAGGGTCAGGAGAAATGTGTGTGTTCAGGATTCTCAAGTTCTTCCACTCAAGTATTTAGTGGAGAGTCTATGTCCCAAGTGTCCAGGATTCTCTGTTAGAGAACTTGGCAAAATAACTCTTCAAACTATGTAATCTGTCTCCTTTGTATCCTTGTTATTAATTGCATCTTGGGCCTGAGTTTACAAGAGAATCTTCCCTGTGCTTGCAGAAGATATGAGTCTCTTTACATGCTGTCATGGAGGTGTTTTAACTTTGATAGTATGCCTTGACCTGATATTGGCTAAGTTGAGACTGCTACTTTTGTCTGGGCTTCTAAAGTCATTACCACAAGCCAGTGATTTATGCAATCTTTAAAACAAACACTAAGTGCCCCATAATATTCATGTCTCCCATGCCTGCCATAAACTAATGCTTCACCGTACACTTGTGAGTCAGTCCAGACCTCCACTTGTGAGAATCCTACAAATTGTGATCTTATTACATACTCAAGGTTCTCATCATGTATCAAAAGCCTGAAACTGGTGTAAGGTTCCTTACCTCTGACTGCAGAGTGACTCTGAATTAGAATTCTCTTAATGATGGAAATCTAGGTTCCACTAAGATCAGAGACTGGCTGCAGCACTTGACTGCAGGTGGTTCAATATAGGAAGTGAATTAAAGGCATAGAGTGGGATTAAGAAGAAAACCTGAAAGACAGGAAAGCCGATCTAAATGGTATGCAATTGAATTTGCCACAGCTGTGTGCAACTGGCATTAAATTTTCACTTCAATAAACCTTGTGAAATGATGTCATTTTAATAAGCCCTTTAGAATGAGTCTTAGAATTGTCTGTCTGAAACACAAAAGACGAGCACACAAATCCACAAGTTTCTGTTTCCCTTTAAGTTTACCATGTGCAATTTATTTTTCCATACCACCAAGCAATTCTCCAAATCTCTAATTCTCAGCAGACATTGACTTGGTGGTGTACATTTTTATTAGATTCTGGCACTCTACCTACAGTTAGCACATTTGATCCCATAGATTAAGAGCTTAGTCCTACCTCTTGCTCCCCACTTCAGATATCAGTTGCAAGTCTAGGTTGTTATCTGTACTTCTGATCAAAGTACTATACATCAAAGGTTCTTATGACTCCCACACTGGTTTGATTAATTTGCTAGAGCATCTCACAGAACTCTGAGAAATAATTACCTAAATTTACTAGCTTATTTTAAAAGGATGTAACTCAGGAACAACCAGGCGACAAGAACAAGAAGCTTCCTAGCTTTCTCTAGATGGTCCACTCTGCACAGATCTCCACAAATTCACCAACCTCAAATCTCTCCAAATCCCCTCCGTTTTTAATATCTGTGGAGGCTCCATTATAAATGATTAAATGGTTACGTCAGACAAGATGGCTTTAATCATTAGCCATTGGCGACTCATCCACCAATGAATCCAGACCCTCTCCTCCTCCCAGAAGGTACCTTCGTGGAACTGAAAGTTCCGACCTTCTAATCAGGGTCAATTCCCTGGAACCTCCTCTTTCCCTACCTTAGGTTACCTTGAGTTTTTCCAAAGTCACTTCATTAACTTAACAAAAAACAACTTTAATGCTCTCATTACTTAGGAAAGTCAAAGGTTTTAGGAACTCTTTGCTAGAGGTGCTTTTTTTTTTTTCTCCTTATAAATCACAATGTCATAGATTGTCAAATCCCTTACACTCCTGGATTAGCCCTTGTCTCAGACTGTAAATGGTGCACAACTGGTTGATCCAGCAATATCTGCATTAAAAAATATGGACCCAAATTATGTGAAGCAGAGTGATTCATATAAAGTAACTCTCCACAATGTCTGGCCTGTAGGAACTACTGCATCTTAGCTATCATAAAGAAACTAATACAATTTGTAAAGTTTAAAAATAAAATAAAATTTTTTAAAAAGGCAAAAAAAAAAGAAACTATTAGCAGTATTATAATAATGCCTCTTAAATGCAGAATAAAAATGAGCACTGTTAATTCCTAGCCACAGTGAAAGGCCTAGAAAATCAAAATGAAAATGAACATTGCAGTTTTTGTTTTTATTTGCAAATTAATGTACCTTTAAATTTGGCATTCAAATCACTTAAAGAAGCAATGTAACAAAGCTCATTTTCTACTATTTGTTTTCCATATAATTTGATCTAAAGTGTCTACCTAGTAGAATAACACTGGGACAATTCAACTCATAAAATTCTTCCATTAAAACTTATCTAATAATTCCTATTTGCTAATCACATCACTCTCATTTTTTTTTCTGTTATAGTACTGAAATACTAGTTTTGTGAACTCCACAGAAGTTTTTCTTTCCTTTCTTCTGCTTCCTTTCTCAGTTCTTTTGAATGTAATATTAAGCTAGTAAACTCTAAGCTCCATGCATTATCCTGCTGAATCTCTTTGTTTTTGTTTTTTTTATTAGAGATTATATCACCCATTTTAATAAATCAAAGCCAGTCATAACCTTTTGTATTGTATGAAATGTCTATATATTTACATAAATTAATTACATTTTCATATTTTATTAAATCATTATTTATATATCTAACAATATTTGTTTTCTTAATAGCAAAATCATGTTTTTAATCATCTTGTTTGTGTGGAATAGCAAGAAGCTGGAATCAACATTGCTGAGAGAAATATCAATAACTTCATATATGCAGATGACACCACACTTATGGCAGAAAGTGAAGAGGAACTAAAAAGCCTCTTGATGAAAGTGAAAGAGGAGAATGAAAAAGTTGGCTTAAAGCTCAACATTCAGAAAACGAAGATCATAGCATCTGGTCCCATCACTTCATGGCAAATAGATGCATAAACAGTGGAAACAGTGTCAGACTTTATTTTTGGGGGCTCCAAAATCACTGCAGATGGTGATTGCTGCCATGAAATTAAAAGATGTTTCCTTCTTGGAAGGAAAGTTATGACCAACTTAGATAGCATATTCAAAAGCAGAGACAGTACTTTACCAACAAAGGTCCATCTACTCAAGGCTATGGTTTTTCCAGTGGTCATGTATGGATGTGAGAGTTGGACTGTGAAAAAAGCTGAGCACTGAAGAATTGATGCTTTTGAACTGTGGAGTTGGAGAAGACTCTTAAGAGTCCCTTGGACTGCAAGGAGATCCAACCAGTCCATCCTAAAGGAGATCAGTCTTGGGTATTCTTTGGAAGGACTGATGCTAAACCTGAAACTCCAATACTTTGGCCACCTCATGAGAAGAGTTGACTCACTGGAAAAGACTCTGAGGCAGGGAGGGATTGGGGGCAGGAGGAGAAGGGGAGGACAGAGGATGAGATGGCTGGATGCATCACCGACTTGATGGACATGAGTTTGAGTCAACTCTGGGAGTTGGCGATGGACAGGAAGGCCTGGCATGCTGTGATTCATGGGGTTGCAAAGAGTCAGACACGACTGAGCAACTAAACTGAAATAAACTGATAAGGCTTGACTCTATCAAATATCACATCACACTCTTTTTCCTCATGGAAATATCTTGACTATCCACAATCTATGTCAGAAAACTAGACATCTTATCTTAACTTGTATTCTATTGTGCATTTTATTTAACTTAAATTTCCAAATACTTATTTACCTGTGGATGATAAAACTGAAATAGGCCCCTGACCCAACCCACACCAATTCCATTAATTCCACTAATCAGTTTTGAGTAAATTACAGTCAAATGTCATCTTTTAGAATTTGAAATAGCTCAGCTGGAATTCCATCACCTTCACTAGCTGTACTCCTAGTTATGCTTCCTAAGGCCCACTTGACTTAGCACTCCAGGATGGCTGACTCAGGTGAGTGATCACACCATCCTTTTTATCTGGATCATTAAGATCTTTTTTGTATAGTTCTTCTGTGTATTTTTTTTTAACTTTTGTTTCTGTTTTTTTTTTTTTTTTTCTTCTTCTTCTGTATATTCTTGCCACTTTGTCTTAGTATCTTCTACTTCTGTTGGGTTCATGTTGTTTCTGTCCTTTACTGTGCCCATCTTGCATCAAATGTTTCCTTGGTGTCTCTAATTTTCTTAAATAGATCTCTAGTCTTTACCATTCTATTATTTTTCTTTATTTCTTTGCATTGATCACTTAAGAAGGCTATCATATCTCTCCTTGCTACTTGACAGAACTCTGCATTCAGATGGGTGTATGTTTCCTTTTCTCCTTTTCCTTTCACTTAACAAAGCTAGTGGAGATGATGGAATTCCAGTTGAGCTATTTCAAATCCTAAAAGATGATGTTGTGAAAGTGCTGCACTCAATATGCCAGCAAATTTGGAAAATTCAGCAGTGGCCACAGGACTGGAAAAGGTCAGATTTCATTCCTATCCTAAAGAGAGGCAATACCAAAGAATGTTCAAACTACCACACAATTGCACTCATCTCAATGCTAGCAAAGTAATGCTCAAAATTCTCCAAGCTAGCCTTCAATAGTAGGTGAACTGAGAACTTCCAGATATTCAAGCTGGATTTAGAAAAGGCAGAGGAACTAGAGATCAAATTGCCAACATCTGTTGGATCATAGAAAAAGCAAAAGAATCCTAGAAAAGCATCTACTTCTGCTTCATTTACTATGCTAAAGCCTTTGACTGTGTGTAGCACAACAAACTGTGGAAAATTCTTAAAGAGATGTGAATACCAGATCACCTTACTTGCCTCCTGAGAAATCTGTAGGTCGGGAAGCAACAGTTAGAACCGGATATGGAACAATGACTGGTTCCAAATTGGGAAAGGAACACATCAAGGCTACATATTGTCACCCTGCTACTTTAACTTATATGTAGAGTACATCATGAGAAATGCTGGACTGGATGAAGCACAAACTGGAATCAAGAGTGCTGTGGAAATATCAATAACCTCATTTATGCAGATGACACCACCCTTATGGCAGAAAGTGAAGAGGAACTAAAGAGCTCCTTGATGAAAGTGAAAGAGGAGAGTGAAAAACCTGGCTTTAAACTAAACATTGAGAAAACGAAGATCATGGGATCTGGTCCCATCACTTCATGTTAAATATGTAGGGAAACAGTGAAACAGTGACAGTCTTTATTTCCTTTGGCTCCAATTTTCCTGGGCTGCTCCAAATTTCAGCAGCCATGAAATTAAGACACTTGATCCATGGAAGAAAAGCTTATGATCAACCTAGACAGCATATTAAAAAGCAGAGACATTACTTTGCCAACAAAGTTCTGTTTAGTCAAAGCTATGGCTTTTCTAGTCGTCATGTATGAATGGGAGAGTTTGACCATTAAGAAAGTTGAGCACCAAATAATTAATGGTTTTGAACTGTGGTGTTCAAGAAGACTCTTGAGAGTCCCTTGGACTGCAAAAGTGCCTTTCCTAAAGGAAATGAATCTTGAATATCCATGGGCGTACTGATGCTGAAGCTGAAGCTCCAATACTTAGTCCACATGATGCAAAGAGGTGACTGGTTGGAAAGGATCCTTATGCTGGGAAAGATTGAAGGCAGGAGAAGAAAGCAACAACAGAGGATGAGATGGTAGGATGCCATCACTCACTCAATGGACATGAGTTTGAGCAAGCTCCAGGAGTTGATGATGAACAGGGAAGCCTGGTGTGCTGCAGTCCATGGAGTCACAAAGAGTTGGACACTACTGAGTGACTGAACTGAACTGAACTGATAGTCAAGCTTATCCATATAATTGTATATTGGGACTATAATAACAGTGAATAAGGAAATAATATAATGTTTTTTGTGAGCACAGTTTTATGCAGGGTATTTACTTTAGGTAAAACCTTTTATTTACATCATAATGACTTGAGGTTAAGTGTTTTTATTATAGACATGAGCAAAACACTGTGCTGATAAGCTGAATAGTTTTGCCAAGGTCATGCAATTAATGAGGAAAACCTAAAATTTAATATTTAAAATTATTTTCCTAAGTCCAAAGCCATTTACTTTTATAAGATTCCAATGTACATAGAAGCCATTTTGACCATTTAGTAGTATATGCCATGCTAGAGTACCTTTTACAAGACAAAATATGCATATTCTAGAAAATCTATTATTTTTAGAATCAGTAAAACTTTTCCTCACCTATATTTAACATTCTGAATGCTATGGAAAAATGTTTTCTAATAATGCTTTAGAACTCTTTATATTTATGGTGGAGTAATATTTTGAGATAAAAATTGTTGTTTCTCTCTCTCCTCATTCTTGTGCCATTGTCATTTCAAATTCTGGGGGAGGCCCATGTGGCACATTTGAAAAAAAAAAAAAAACAGAGAAAATATTTTGTATTTAGAAGCAAACCTATAGATTTATAAGACTATGCTTTCAGCCACAAAATTTTAAGCCCTGAAGTACTCAGGACCATAGATTTGGAAGAATGAATAAAAATTAACAAATCAATGCTACTATCTTGTTCTAGAGAATGTGTGCAGTGCTGTGGTTAGTTGTGTCCTACTGTTTGCAACCCCATGGTGCCCGCCAGGTTCCTCTGTGCATGGGAATTCTCCAGAAAAGAATATTGGAATGGGTTGATGTGCCCTCCTCCAGGGGATCTTTCCAACCAAGGGATTAAACCCACGTCTCCCACACTGAAGGTGGATTCTTCACCATCTGAGCCACCCAGGAAGTCCAAGAATACTGGTGAAGGTAGCCTATCCCTTCTCTAGGACATCTTTTTGACCCAGGAATCAAATTGGGGTCTCCTGCATTGCAAGTGGATTCTTTATCAGCTGAACTACAAGAGAAGTGCATTGTAGAGAATAGTAATTATTTATTGGTTATGAAGGAAAAGGAAAAACAATCCTTGAGAAAAGTTAATATTTTTTGCTTCTGGTAAAGCTCATGACATACGTCCTTATGCATTAAAGATGAGAGGTGAAGAAGTATCTTGCAGTGGAGGACTGTGTATGGCAGCAATTAGCAGGGACTGCCTATCCCTTCCCAATGCAGTCACATGATGGAAGCCTCAGTATACAAGGGAAAAAGTAAATTGATTAGATTTTAGTTAAGATTTGATTAGGTGGTAGTGAAGTTCAATTCTAAATAATGGGAGATTCATAAAGATTGAAGATTGTTTCTGTTATATAAACAGCTTCCAAATGAATGTTGTCTGGGGCTATATAATTCTCTGAGGCTTAGCATCACAATCCCAGACTTCCTCCATCTTGTTGCTCTATAATCCATGGCCATAGTTCTGGGGTCGTTTCATAGTCCCAGGTGGCAACTCCAGGTTTAGTCATCATGTCAGCATTTATAACCCTAGAAAAGGAGAAAAGCAAGAGAAGTGGATGTCTCTTTCTATAAATATAGAAGCCTTTTCAAATTCTGCTCTCACCACTTTTTCTTACATCTTCATACCAGAATTAAGTTATGTGGTCACCCCTCACTGTAGGAAAAAAAAAAAAAAAAAAGCATGAAGAAAATGTAATCTTTACTTTGTTTGTTGTTTATATTATTGTATAAGAAGAAAAGGGCTACCATGGCACCATTAGCATTTTCTTCTACTAGAAGTGATCCTCAATGACTTATTTCTAATCAACCAGAAAGTTTGTGATATAAATTTTATTTAAATTTAATTTTTTATTATGATATTATAGAAAAATAAAGTTGCATTTTATGAAGCAAAATGTGTAAACCATTTGTACCGACAACACATCTGGATAAAAGTTAGAAAATTAAACCATCGAAATGTTTGGAGTCACACTTCCATCAAGAACAGATGAAGAACCATGCATTTTAAGTTTCATCTATTACTAGTTACTTCTCATGGCCATCTGTATATTCTTTTGTGATAATTTCTGAGAAAAATTAAAAAATTCATTTTAGAACCCATATGTTCCTCATGTAAGTACAGTTGAAAGGTTTTAAAGGGTAACAAACACAATTCTTTAAGAATCACAGAATTTTTGTGACAATAAAGTTGTGTCATTTGGCTGAAGTGGTAAATGGTTTAGCTAGCTAAGGTTTGGATGTTGAAATGGATTCTCTAAATGTCAAGCAAAACTAAACGTATGTCTTAAATCACCATCTACTTTTGAGGTATAATTTATAAATATGTATATATTACAGACAAAGGGATTTTAGGATAGATAAAACAAATTTGTAATCATTTATTAAGAAATAAAAATGTGATTGACACAGTTTTGCAAAATTGCGATAGAGATTGGAAAATAAGCATGCTAACATCTTCAATTAGAAAACAATATATTTGGCCACATCATCCTATAATGGTGGGAAAATTTTGTTTACAACTTGCCTTGATAATTTTTCAAGAGCCTTGGAGCTAGTCCTGCATCAAATATGGGAGACCCGGGTTTGATCTCTGGGTTGGGAAGATCCCCTGGAGAAGGGAATGACTACCAACTCCAGTATTCTTGCCTGGAGAATTCCATGGACAGAGAAGCCTGATCGCCTACAGTTCATGTGGTAGCAAAGAATCGGACATGACTGAGCAATTAAAACTTGCACTTGCCTGCATCAAATGTAATATAGAAACAAGGATGACTATTTTGATTTGTCCTTTAATGGTAGATTTTTCATGCGTTTTGTGTTGCTTGTGAAAGTCCCAGAAAACACTGTTGTTCTAAAATAATTATCACTATTACTCATGATCACTCTTTTAAATATATGAACCAGAACATGGAGTTGAAACGAGCCAGCCAACATTACTTTGTGACACTCCTACTTTTCAGTTTGTTTTTCTTACACAAACAAATAAGAAAATTAGGATATGTGTTATGTTATAGACTGCTTTTTTAAAATTTAAGATAGTGTGATAGCGTATGTAACTCAGATGCAGTTTGTCCTTTGAGATTCCTAAGAGTGTGCCTCTGTTTCTGGCATATACCCTGAAAACTGCACCTGATGCCAGTCTTTCTGAAGATTCTAAGAAAAGAATGACAGATGATGACTTTTCAGTTTTCTTATACTCTTCTAGCTAATGACTTCTGCTTCTCTTAATAGTTTAATTTATGCAATATCCTGATGTCCTACACATAGCACCACTTACTCTTATCACATTGAATCTAGTAAAAACTCAACACCCTTTAAAAAAAATTGAAAAAAAAAATGACAAATATCTCTCTCTCAGACACACACACACCACAAGCACACACACACACACACACACACACACACAGATACAAACATAAAGAAGACTTCTTTAGTTGTAAATCACTGAGGATTCTGGGAGTGGAGGAGGTTCTCAGTGAAGAAATATATACATATATATCATCATATCGGAGAAGGCAATGGCAACCCACTCCAGTACTCTTGCCTGGAAAATCCCATGGACGGAGGAGCCAGGTAGGCTGCCTTCTACAGAGTTGTACAGAGTTGGACATGACTGACACGACTTAGCATCAGCAGCATATCAGAATATTCCTTTTATAATGATATTATATATATGAGATAGATATAGATATAATCTTAGTTCTTAAAATGTCCTTTGATGATTTTGACAAATCAAGTTCCAAAATTCTGCCAGTTCCCCAGTCCTGTGGCCACTGCTGTGTTTTCATAATTTGCTGACATATTGAATGCAGAGGAGCCTGTTGGGCTGTAGTCCATGAATTTGCAAAGAGTTGGACATGACTGATCACACACCAGGTAATATTACTGGGCCATAGAGTATGTTTTTTTAAAAAAAGGAATCTATACACTAATGATTAAGAGTTATTATATTTGACTAAAGCTAATAACGCATTTTGGAGAAGGTGATGGCACCCCACTCCAGTACTCTTGCCTGGAAAATCCCATGGAGGGAGGGGCCTGGTGGGCTGCAGTCCATGGGGTCGCTAGGAGTTGGACACGACTGAGTGACTTCACTTTCACTTTTCACTTTCATGCATTGGAGAAGGAAATGGCAACCCACTCCAGTGTTCTTGCCTGGAGAATCCCAGGGACGCGGGAGCCTAGTGGGCTGCCATCTATGGGGTCACTGAAGCGACTTAGCAGCAGCAGCAGCAGCAGCAGAAATAACCCATTTTTCTGGTTTTTTTTTTTTTTTCTGAAAACCAATTCAGTTGTACTAGCTTCAGTAACTTAGTGATGTGATGACATATTTTTATATTATCTAGTGTGGTTTATATAAGGCAGAAATAATTTTTATATATACAAGTAATTAGTAGATGGTGATTGCAGCCATGAAATTAAAAGACGCTTACTCCTTGGAAGGAAAGTTATGACCAATCTAGATAGCATATTGTCGGGAGCCACGTTAGGCATTACTGACAAAATGGAGGCACGGCCCCAACCCCCTCTCCTCATCCTGCAGGCATGGTCCTGTGACGAAGGAGTTAGGAGTTGTGATTCTGACTTGTTCTTTCCTTTCTTCGGTTGAGTTGGCTGGAAAGAATGTTAAGGCGCTTATTGTTCTTGAGAGTAGCATGAGAAAGCACAAAGCCTTCTTCAGTTGTGCCCAGAAAATAATCTATAAAGTAACCATTGACATTTGTTCAGGGATCTTTACAAAAAATGTTCCAGGATGAGCACGTAGGCCACAGCTTGAGGCCATGGGAAGGATTGTTATCTGAGACCTATTTGTGAGGGGAATGTTTATGGCATAGGAAGTTTGCTGAGCTTTGGGTTTAGGAATAATTAAGAATAGCTAGAAGCCTTTTTAGAAGATAGTGAGCTTAAGATACTAGGGGCAAGCAGGATTTGGAAAGATAAGAAATAAACTGAGGAATGTGGTTTGCAGCCCAGACATAAGCATGAGTTACAATGTAATCACAAGTAAACACAGAATCACTGAAGCAGGAACTCTGTTTGAAGGGCAAAAAGGAGACAATAAATCTGGGTAAGGGGGAGCTGAAAATGTAAAACCTCTGACCTAATGCTTTTGTCAAAGTATAAAAGAAGACCTGATCCTTGAAATAAACATGCAGTCCCGCACCTTGAGTCAGAGGCTGCATCATTCTCCGCTGACACTGCTCATCTCTTCAGGCTGATTCCCTGGCTGCTGTAGCTGGACTCTGGCACATATTCAAAAGCAGAGACATTACTTTGCCAACAAAGGTCTGTCTAGTCAAGGCTATGGTTTTTCTACTAGTCATGTATGGATGTGAGAGTTAGACTGTGAAGAAAGCTGAGCGCCAACTGATACTTTTGAACTGTGGTGTTGGAGAAGAATCTTGAGAGTCCCTTGGAGTGGAAGGAGATCCAACCAGTCTGTTCTAAAGGAGATCGGTCCTGGGTGTTCTTTGGAAGGACTGATGCTAAAGTTGAAACTCCAGTACTTTGGCCACCTCATGCGCAGAGTTGACCCATTGGAAAAGACTCTGATGCTGGGAGGGATTGGGGGCAGGAGGAAAAGGGGACAACAGAGGATGAGATGGCTGGATAGCATCACCGACTTGATGGATGTGAGTCTGAGTGAACTCCGGGAGTTGGTGATGGACAGGGAGGCCTGGAGTGCTGCAATTCATGGGGTTGCAAAGAGTCGGACACGACTGAGTGACTGACCTGACCTGAACTGAACTAAAAACATCTAACCCTTGTGATTTTCTCATTGTTGTGGAAGAGATGATAATTAGATCTGACTTTTTCTTTTCAGTTTTAATAATTTTTTAGTTTATTAAAAAATTTTAATTCCTGGGATGTCAGGAAGCATTTAACAGGAGGCTTCCTGTGTGCTGTTTTGGATCTGTCAGGAATTCTCTGCTCCTAATTAATTCCTGAATACTCAGGAAGTAAGAGGAGAGGCAAGCCTTTCCTGGGGGCTGAAGAATCCAGGCATTTCCTTCATTAGTTTTTCTATACAGTGATAAGTACCCTCTTCCTTCTTGTTAACCATACGGTAAAAGTGCTTGTTTACAACTCTCTCTCTCTTTAGTATGGATAGCCTATGTTTTGTAAGTCTGGAGTTTTAATCTTTATCTTTGCTGAGAATAACTACCTTGTAAGACAGTATATATGTCCACACCATGTTAATTAAAACACCTTTGCTCCATCAGAGCTCTGGTCCCCGTGTCTTTCTTTCTCTCTCTCTCTCTCTCTCCCCCTCTCTCTGTCAGGCTGATCCCCTGGAGCACAGAGGCTCTCTGAGTTCACTGTTCCTGCCCGGGCTTCTAAGACCCTCTCGAGAAGGCGCTCTGCACCTTCACCCCATCAAGAGGGCTCCTGAGGCCTTCGTGAACAGAGCAAGACCTGTGCAGGGGCTTTATTGGCTTTCTACGTAAACCAAGGAATATCAGCCACTTTCTCTCTCCTTTACTTTCTTATCAGTCAACTCTGGACCACCAGATTCCGGTCCATTAAAGGACCTCAACACTGGGACAATTTAGTAGATTATATTTTAAGGAAAAAATTATACTTTACTTAGATATTCAAATATGAATATATTTAAAGAATGTATAATTTTCTCTTATAATTGTTCATTGTTTCTGTACTGTAATTATGGATCTACATTTGCTATTCATACATTTTTTTCTATTTTCTTTTGATCCTATGAGCCAAGAAATTAAATTATGTCTTCTTCAACTCTATTATCTCTTATATATATTCCACTAACTACTGCCATTTTCATAAAGCCTTACCTTCTATCACATTTGGGATTTATTGTTCTATTTCTTTGCTCAAGTATTGAAACAATAAATATTTTAAAAACTGTCTCTTCTAATGTGGATGATTTAGCAGAGAATTCCTACTTCTGGGAACTAGAAGGGGATGTGCTTTACCCTATTCTTTCCATAAATTCAGCTAAAAATCCTGGATATCTGTGTCTTTTTTGCTGTCTCGCATGCACTGGGATGACCCAGAGGGATGGTAAGGGGAGGGAGGGGAAGGGGGTTCAGGATGGGGAACACGTATATACCTGTGGTGGATTCATGTTGATGTATGGCAAAACCAATACAATATTGTAAAGTAATTAACCTCCAATTAAAATAAATAAATTTATATTTTAAAAAATCCTGGACATTATAATACAAGAACACTGAAAAATAAAGAAGGCTGACTGTGCCAAGGAATGATACAAAATTGAGTGTCTTTGATTATATCTGACTACCCTGGCCTGGGTACTGGAGAAGACATCAAACAATAAATGCAAACAGGCACAGAGTAGGGGGGAAAAAAGGCATCAAGAAAGGACCAATTTCTCTGTCAAAGTACAAGGTAAGGGTCAGTGTATAATAACAAAAATCTTTTAGAAAATAACCGGTCTATTCCAGCCAGCAACCATAATGGGGATAGATTTGTGCAATTTCTGCACTCTCCTTTTGTCCAGAGTTATCTGTCTCAACCTTCACCAACTGCATCTATTGGAATATACTTAAATATACATACAATATTCTATACTGAGTCCTACAGTATTTTCCTCTGTTGTTGTTCAGTCACTGAGTCATGTCCAGCTCTTTGAAACCCCATGGACTGTAGCATGCCAGCCTTCCCTGTCCTTCACTATCTCCCTGAGTTTGCTCAAACTCCTGTCCATTGAGTTGGTGATAACATCCAACTCTGTCACCCCCTTCTCCTGTTGCCCTCAGTTTTTCTCACCATTGGGGTCTTTTCCAATGAGTCAGCTCTTCCCATCAGGTGAACAAAGTATTGGAGTTTCAGATCCATGATCAGTCCTTCCAATGAACATTCAGGACTGATTTCCTTTAGGATTGACTGGTTTGATATACTTGCTGTCCAAGAGATTCTCAAGTCTTCTCCAACACCATGGTTCAAAGTCATCAATTCTATGATGCTCAGCCTTCTATATGGTCCAGTTCTGACATCCATACATGATTACTGGAAAAATCATAGCTTGACTATGCAATCTTTGTTGGCAAAGTGATGTCTCTAGTTTTTAATATGCTGTCTAGATTGGTCATAGCTATACTTTCAAGGAGCAAATGTCTTTTCATTTTGTGGCTGCAGTCACCATCTGCATTGATTTTGGAGCCCAAGAAAATGATATCTGACACTATTTCCACATTTGCCACATCTATTTGCCATGAAGTGTTAGGGCTGGAAGCCATGATCTTAGTTTTTTGAATGTTGAGTTTTAAGCCAGCTTTTTCACTCTCCTCTTTCATCTTCCTCAAGAAGCTCTTTAGCTCCTCTTCACTTTCTGGCATTAAAGGGGTATTGTCTGTATATCTAAGGTTGTTGATATTTCTCCTGGCAATATTGATTCTAGCTTGTGATTCATCCAACCTAATATTTGGCATGATGTACCCTGCACAAAAGTTAGATAAACAGAGTGAAAATATATAGCCTTGATGTACTCCTTTTCCAATTTTGAACCAATCCATTGTTCCATGTCCAATTCCAACTATTGCCTCTTGTCCTGCATGCAGGTTTCACAGAAGGCAAGTAAGGTGGTTTGGTATCCCCATCTCTTTAAGAATTTCCTAGTTTGTTGTGATCCACATAGTCAAAGGGTTTAGAGTCATCTAAAGGCTTCAAAGTACTAGATTTCTATTTTTATTTTTTTTAATTCCCTTGATTTTTCTATGATCCAGCATATGTTGGCAATTTGATCTCTGGTTGCTCTGCCTTTTCTAAATCCAGCTCGAACATCTGTAATTTCTCAATTCACATACTGTTGAAGCCTAGCTTGAAGGATTTTGAGAATAATCTTGCTGGCATGTGCAGTTGTATGGTAATTTGAACATTTTTGGCATTGCCTTTCTTTGGGATTGAAATGAAACTGAACTTTTTCAGTCCTGTGGCCACTGCTGAATTTTCCAAATTTGCTGGCATAATGAGTGCAGCACGTCAACAGCATCATCTTTTAAAATTTGAAACAGCTGGAATTCCATCACCTCCACTAGCTTTATTAGTGGTAATGCTTCCTAAGGCCCACTTGACTTCACAGTCTAAGATGTATGGCTCTAGGTGAGTGATAGCATAATCATGGTTAACTGGGTCATTAAGAGGTTTTTTGGTACAGTTTCTGAATATTCTTTCCAGTTTTTCTTAATTTCTTGTGGTTCTGTTAGTTCCTTTCCATTTTGGTCTTTATTTTGCCTGTCTTTGTATAAAATATTCCCTTGGTATTTCCTATTTTCTTGAAGAAATTTCTAACCTTCTCCATTCTATTGTTTGCCCTCTAAAACCTATTTAAATCATAACAATGTCACCTACTTGTAGCCCTTATGGAATATTTACGTTGTGCCTTCCAGGCACCAAGCATTTTTCTAGAATCTTTATATACTTTGTCATTCAAAAGAAGTTAGTGAAAGTGTTTGTCGCTCAGTCATGTCTGACTCTTTGCAACACCGTGGCCTGTAGCCTGCCAAACACCTCTGTTCATGGGATTCCCCAGGCAAGAATACTGAAGTGGGTACCCATTCCTTTTTCCAGGGGATCTTCCCCACCCAAAGATTGAACCTGGGTCTCCTGCATTGCAGGCAGATTCTTTACCATCTGAGCCTCCAGGGACATTTCTAAGTCATTTAATTCCATCACAAAAAATTATGATATCCTTTTTAGTATTTCCAAGTTAAAAGTGAGAAAAATGAGAGAGTGGGTAAGCAATTTGCCCAGCATCAAATATCATTTGCCCTTGTAATTCATACACTGTGTATATAGACTCAGTGTATTCAGTAAGAGAGATTCACTTACCTGTGTTCTTGTGACATGCATCTTAGGGGAGGAAAAATTTTTTTGATCCTCTTGGAGTCTCTAGATGGGTCTGTTAATTAAAATGAAAAGACAAATTAATAGAAGGAAAGTAAACATGTTTCATTAAACTTTTGCACATATATGTGGGCTTTCACAAGAGAATGAAAACTTGAAGAAGTGACTAAAGTAGAAAGTTTTTTATATATTTTAGATAAAAGCATAATATTTGTGAGGAATTGAGGACACAGTGAGGTATGGGTTAAGAGCAGTAAATAGTGAAGAGGTAACTAGGAAGATAAGGACTAGTTTAGCAAGGGTTTATACACATTTCTTGACCTCATGTTATCCTTCTCTGCTAGTAAAAAATGTCATCTTTCCTCTTGTTATGCTAAGGAACTTTTCACATGGAAGTTTTATGACCTGTTTCAGGGAAGGATGATGTGTGTATTTGAAAGTGACCTTCCTGGTTTTGTTTTGTTTTAATTTCTACAGCTTAAGATATTTAATATGACAAGGTATTATGTCCTGGACCCCATCAATATATTGATTTTTTTTCCTGTTTTTATATTAGTTTTTATTGGTTCTTGAAAGGATTTCAGCCTTTCCATTTATGACTTTGAACTTGCTGAACATGAGAAGTCATATCTCTAAAGATAAATTTTGCTTTTACTTTTAACTAAAACCTATTTTAGCTTCTTTAGTTTGATGTCCTAACCAATCATGTTTTAACTACTGTTTCATCCCTCATAATGCTCAACTCAGCCATAGCCTAATGATTAAAAAAGAAAAAAAAAAATACACTTAACTCCAAGCCCCATACTTAGAAAGACCCACACTAGTTAAATTCTGGAGTCATATCTGGGAACAATGACCACTGTAAACTGAATAGATTAAAAAGTCCAACTGTCCAGAACTGTCATTTTTTATTTCTAACTTTCAAAGTTTCCAAGCCATTCTTTGAAAAAAAAAAAAAAAAAACTGAATTCAGCAACACTTTATTATTATTATTTTTACTTTACAATATTGTATTGGTTTTGACATTCTCTCATGTGCTGAGGTTACTATATGTCTCTGAACAGTGTGTATAGATTGCATAGGGGAAAAAATGTTGCCAGTTAACCATCCGTCTCTCCTGCATGTGCTGAAATAAATTTATTCTAGGCACAAGGAGACAGATGGAAATCAAACACCATTATTTACTTGATAAAACTAGGTTGGAGATAACAAGTTGGCCCAAAACCTAAAGTGAAGATTCCTTCCCTTCCCTCTGTGAATGGAAACTAAGTACCCAACTTTAGAAGAAGCAATTTGAAAAGTAGTTTTTTTTTGTTTGTTTGTTTGTTTTTATCCACAATACAGAAAAATAAGTCCCATTTCAATGAGAATATCACATCACAGAAAAAAACAAGGAAAAATGTGCAGCCCATATGTGGCAAAAAATGTTCACACTGAAAGAAAGAGAAATCACTTTTGTCAGTATTTAGTAAAATAATTTCTTCACTATTGCATGGAATATGGAAAATCTCCACCACCTGAGAAGCAATAAGAGCAAGGTCTGATAATGAAAAAAATATGTACCACATCATATACCAATACTGAAATTAAAAGGTTATGCAGCTATTTTGCAAAGACATGAGGTTAATTTTCCCATAATAGAGTAATGCAACACGATATGATCAAAATACATGATAATCTGTTAGCTTGTATAGTTTCTGATAGATAAATTTGGATATTATATTTCAATATACTTATACTGCCTACATCCCCCAAAATACTGAAAATAAAATACTTTTAAAAAATCTATTGTTCTTTTAACTTTGGTATGCTCATATGGCTTTACCGCATAACTGCCCATTTTCTGACAGTAGTATCAATTATTTATATGATCACTTTTTATGTTTTCTTGTCTCTGTTCAACTTTGGATCATTTCTCTCTGCTATTTTTTTTTCCTTTGTATTTTCTTCGTATTTTTTGTAAGTGTTCCTTACTGTCTTAAGACACACATTATCATTTATTTCCTTATATTTAAATAGCTCCCTGAAAGTAGCCTTTTAACCTCAATAAATTTAGCTATATTTTCCTAGTAATATACTCAAAACATTATTGTCATATTGCTTCACTAAAGTTTTTGATACATTCCAGTTGCTGATGAGATAAAATTCATACTCCTCATTTTGGCATTCAAGAAACTCTATAATATGGTGTTCCTATTTTTAAAGTCTGACCGTCTAAATCCAACTTGTATTTTATTGTTTCACCAAATTACAAAAGTCATCATTCCTTAAATACAAGGTGTATTCTCCTGCCATTACATATTTGCTCTTGGTACTGTTTATATAATGTGGAATATATTGACCTTCAAAAATATGTCTTTAGAAGCGAGTCCACTCTTTTTTTTTTAAATTTAATTTTATTTTTAAACTTTACATAATTGTATTAGTTTTGCAAATATCAAAATGAATCCATCACAGGTTGCCACTGTTATTCAACATAGTTTTGGAAGTCCTAGCCATGGCAATCAGAGTAGAAAAAGAAACATAAATAAATTTAGATTAGAAAAGAAGTAAAGTTCTCATTGTTTGCAAGCAAAATACTATACACAGAAAACCCTAAAGATACTTTCAGAAAATTACTGGAGCTAATCAGTGAATTTAGTAAAGTCACAGGATACCAAATCAATACACAGAAATCCCTTGCATTCCTATACAATAACAACAACAACAAAAAAAACAGAAAGAGAAATTAAAGAATCAATCTCATTAACGACTAAAACAAAAAGAATAAAATACCTAGGAATAATTCTACCTGAGGAGACTAAAGAACTGTATACAAAAACTATAGGTCACTTATGAAAAAAATCACAAATAACATAAACAGGTAGATGTTCTCAGATTGGAAGAATTAGTACTGTGAAAATGACTATACTACTTAAAGCAACCAACAGATTAAATGCAATCTCTATCAAATTACTAATGGCATTTTTCTAGAACTAGATCAAAACAATTCACAATTCATATGGAAGCATCAGATCAGATCAGTTGCTCAGTCGTTTCCGACTCTTTGCGACCCCATGAATCACAGCACGCCAGGCCTCCCTGTCCATCATCAAATCCCGAAGTTCACTCAGACTCACGTCCATCATCGAGTGAGTGATGCCATTCAGCCATCTCATCCTCTGTCTTCCCCTTCTCCTCCTGCCCCTAATCCCTCCCAGCATCAGAGTCTTTTCCAGTGAGTCAACTCTTCGCATGAGGTGGCCAAAGTACTGGAGTTTTAGCTTTAGCATCATTCCTTCCAAAGAAATCCCAGGGCGAATATCCTTCAGAATGGACTGGTTGGATCTCCTTGCAGTCCAAGGGACTCTCAAGAGTCTTCTCCAACACCACAGTTTAAAAGCATCAATTCTTCGGCGCTCAGCCTTCTTCACAGTCCAGCTTCACATCCATACATGACCACAGGAAAAACCATAGCCTTGACGAGACGAACCTTTGTTGTCAAAGTGATGTCTCTGCTTTTGAATATGCTATCTAGGTTGGTCATAACTTTCCTTCCAAGGAGTAAGCATCTTTTAATTTCATGGCTGCAATCACCGTCTGTAGTGATTTTGGAGCCCAGGAAAATAAAGTCTGACACTGTTTACACTGTTTCCCCATCTATTTCCCTTGAAGTGGTGGGACTGGATGCCATGAAATTCGTTTTCTGAATGTTGAGCTTTAAGCCAACTTTTTCACTCTCCACTTTCACTTTCATCAAGAGGTTTTTTCATTCCTCTTCACTTTCTGCCATAAGGGTGGTGTCATCTGCATATCTGAGGTTATTGATATTTCTCCCGGCAATCTTGATTCCAGCTTTTGTTTCTTCCAGTCCAGCATTTCTCATGATGTACTCTGCATATAAGTTAAATAAGCAGGGTGACAATATACAGTCTTGACATACACCTTTTCCTATTTGGAACAAGTCTGTGTCCCATGTCCAGTTCTAACTGCATACAGATTTCTGAAGAGTCAGGTCAGGTAGTCTGGTATTCCCATCTCCTGAAGAATTTTCCACAATTTATGTGATCCACACAGTCAAAGGCTTTGGCACAGTCAAAGGCTTTGGCACACAACATAAAGCAGAAATAGATGTTTTTCTGGAAGTCTCTTGCTTTTTCCATGATCCAGCAGATGTTGGCAATTTGATCTCTTGTTCCTCTGCCTTTTCTATAACCAGCTTGAACATCAGGAAGTTCACAGTTCACATATTGCTGAAGCCTGGCTTGGAGAATTTTGAGCATTATTTTACCAGAGTGTGAGATGAGTGCATTGTGCGGTAGTTTGAGCACTCCTTGGCATTGCCTTTCTTTGGGATTGGAATGAAAACTGACCTTTTCCAGTCCTGTGGCCACTGCTGAGTTTTCCAAATTTGTTGGCATATTGAGTGCAGCACTTTCACAGCATCATCTTATAAAATTTTAAATAGCTCAGCTGGAATTCCATCACCTCCACTAGCTTTATTCTTAGTGATGCTTCCTAAAGACCACTTATCTTTACACTCCAGGATATCTGGCTCTACATGAATGACAACACCATCATGGTTATTTGAGTCATTAAGACCTTTTTTTTATACAGTTGCTACAGTCATTAAGACAGTATAGTACTAGCACAAAAACAGAAATATAGATCAATGGAATACGATATAAAGCCCAGAGATAAACCCATGCATCTATGGGCACCATATCTTTGACAAAGAAGCCAAGAATATATGCTGGATAAACGACAACTTCTTGAATAAGTAGTACTCGGAAAACTGGACAACTACACGTAAAAGAATGAAATTAGAACATTTCCTAACAACATGTGTGTGTCTGCTCAGTTGCTCAGTCATGTCCAGCTCTTTGAGACCCCATGGACTATAGCCCACCAGGTTCCTCTTTCCATGGAATTTTATAAGCAAGAATACTGGAGCAGAGTCCCATTTTCTTCTTCAGGGAATCTTCCTGACTCAGAGATTGAACCCACATATCTGTGTCTCCTGTAATTGGTCAGTGGATTCTTTACCACTGAGCCACCTTGAAAGCCTTCTAACACCATATACAAAGCTAAACTCAAAATGGATTAAAGACCTAAATGTAAGACCAGAAACTATAAAACTCTTAGAGGAAAATATAAGCAGAACACTCTTTGACATAAATCATAGCAAGATCCTTTATGACTCACCTTCTAGAAATATGACTCACCTTCTAAAAATAAGCAAATGGAACCTAACTAAACTTAAAATCTTTTGCATAGCAAAGGAAGCCATAAACAAGATGAAAAGACAACACTCAGAATGGGAGAAATAATTGCAAATTAAGCAACTGACAAACTAATCTCCAAAATATATAAGCAGGTCATGCAGTTCAATATCAGAAAAGCAAACAATCCAGTCAAAAAATAGGTAGAAGTCCTAAGCACACATTTCTCCAAAGACATATGGATGGCTAATTAACACTGAAAAAAATGTTCAACATTGCTTATTATTAGAAATGAAAATCAAAATAAAATGAGGTATCACCTCACACCCACCAGAATGGCCATGATTAAAACATCTACAAACAATAACAGCTGAAAAAGAATGTGGAGAAAAGGGAATTCTCTTGCACAGTTGATGGAAATGTACCTTGATACAGTCACTATGGAGAACAGTATGGAGATTTCTATTAAAAAAAAAAAAAAGTTGGGAATAAAACCATATGACCCAGCAATCAAACTGCTGCTGCTGCTGCTAAGTTGCTTCAGTCGTGTCCGACTCTGTGCCACCCCAGAGACGGCAGCCCACCAGGCTCCCCCATCCCTGGGATTCTCCAGGCAAGAATACTGAAGTGGGTTGCCATTTCCTTCTCCAATGCATG
Organism: Bos mutus; assembly: GCF_027580195.1. Lineage (NCBI taxonomy): Eukaryota > Metazoa > Chordata > Mammalia > Artiodactyla > Bovidae > Bos > Bos mutus. The sequence goes on along the minus strand of NC_091622.1, from coordinate 79,146,991 downwards.
AAAGTGAAAAGTCAAAGTGAAGTCGCTCAATCATGTCCGACTCTTCGCAACCCCATGGACTGCAGCCTACCAGGCTGCTCTGAGCATGGGATTTTCCAGGCAAGAGTACTGGAGTGGGGTTCCATTGCTTTCTCCAAGCAATCAAACTACTGGGCATATACCCTAAGAAAACAACAATTCTAAAAGACACATGTACTCCAGAGTTCACTGCAGCACTATTTACAATAGCTAGGACATGGAAGCAATCTAGATGTCCATCAACACATGAATGGATAAAGAAGTTGTAGTACATATATAGAATAGAATATGACTCAGCCATGAAAATGAATGAATTTGAGTCAGTTCTGGTGACATGGATGAACCTAGAGCCTGTTCTACAGAGTGAAGTCAGTCAGAAAGAGAAAAACAAGTATCATTTATTAATACATATATATAGAAACGAGAAAAATGGTACTGATGAACATATTTGTAGGGCAGGAATAGAGACACAGATGTAGAGAACAGATTTGTGGACACAGGGGAGGAAAGGGAGGGTAGGACAAGTTGAGGGAGTAATATTGAAGTATATACATTATCATGTATAAAATAGATAGCTAGTGGGAAGTTGCTGTATAAAACAGAGAGCTTAGCCTGGTTCTTTATGATAACCTATAGGGGTAAGATGAGGGGGTGGGAAGCTCAAGAGGGATGAGATATATGTATACTTATAGCTAATTCACATTTTTGTACAGAAGAAACCAGCACAGCAATTATTGTAAAGCAATTATCCTTCAATTAAAATTTTTAAAAAATATCCAAAAATGTATGTCCTTATTCTTGCCTGGAAAATTCCATGGACAGAGGTGTCTGGTGAACTACAGTCCAGGGGGTCACAAAAAATTGGACACAACTGAGCAACTGAGCATACACACACACACACACACACACACACAATGTCTTCCTAACATTAAATAAATCTGCTTTGGTTTCTATCTCCTTCATGAACTCTTCTCTAAACTTTCTCAAACCCTAAATCTAATCCAAGTTTCTCTGTGGATTAAAAATTACTCACAAGCCATGTATCCACTGACTACTGAATTTCTTGACATAAATAATTCAATATGTTTAAAGCAGAATGTATTTTTTTCCTTCTTATGGCAGAGATTATATAATTGTTCATGAAACATTTCCATTTCTTCCTGGAAACTAAAATTAATTGTATTTTCCAGCCTTCTTTGAAAGTAGATGGGGCCAAGTGACTAAGGTCTAGTCAGTGCAAAGTGCTGCTGCTAAGTCACTTCAGTTGTGTCCAACTCCGTGCGACCCCATAGATAGTAGCCCACCAGGCTCCCCGGTCCCTGGGATTCTCCAGGCAAGAACACTGGATTCGGTTGCCATTTCCTTCTCCAATGCATGAAAGTGAAAAGTGAAACTGAAGGTGCTCAGTCATGTCCGACTCTTCGAGACCCCATGGGCTGTAGCCTATCAGGTGCCTCCATCCATGGGATTTTCCAGGCAAGAGTACTGGAATGGGGTGCCATTGCCTTTTTCAAGTGCAAAGTGAGCATAGATGAAAATAAACTACTTCCCAGCAAGATCCATTAATAACAATAATAAAAAGATAGTTTCAGTGAGATTCTGCTCATATTTTCTTTCTTCAGGATCTATTTCACCAAGGACAAGATATGAAAAATCATGGTGTTCCATTTAATACAGAAGTTAAAGAAATTCCCTGATGGTCCAGTGGTTAGGACTGCATTTTCACTGTTGAACTAAGGTCGCACAAACCAAACAGTACAACCAAAGGGAAAAGTTCAGTCTTTTAGTCACTATGTGCTAAGATTGATGTCTATTGCAGTATAATGTGAAAAATAAATATTAAGCCATTTATTTAACTTTTGTTAAGCCAGTGATATTATGGAATTGTGATTAAACTAGTGAGTTGAATTAGTCTGAAATATACATGAAATATTGCTTTCTATATTCACTTTTAACACTGGAGTCCAAGCCATATTATATCATACTTACATTACCTACTGCAAGGTTCTTAATAGTTCTCCCTGCTTCTCCACTTAACATTCAAAATTATTTTCTTCTTTATAGCCAGAAACACCTTTAAATTGTAATCTCAGTTATATAATATACTTGATTAAAACTATACAATAAGTTTAGCTAAAGAATTTTTTTTTTTAGAAAAATAAATAATCACAGTTGTTCTCAGAGGACTTTCTCTTCCCATTTTACCTTTGAGTTTGTAATTGTGGTGATTGTGTTCTCTCTTGGAACCTTCTATAGTGAATGTGTTGGGAACAGATAAACCTTCCTGTACATTTTATGGGACACTGAAGTATAAGGATTCAAACCTAGGCATAGGATGGAGAAGTCTAGGCAGAATTTTGGTATTCTGGTATGTGACTGAGTTTTAATTTATAGATGGGACTCTGAGAAAGAGGAAAGTGTGGGAAGAGTTGGCATGTTTATATTTGAGTGACCAAGTGGCAAATGGATAGATGGTACTATCTGAAACATGATCAGATCTCTTTTTTCTTACCTCCATATTAGGACACTCCAGTGTTAACTGGGCTAACTTCTTTCTAGAACAAAAATTAAATTCCTCAGGATCTTTGCAAATTTGGCAGGGTAACAAAATAGGAGGTTATATTCCTACAACTGTGCAGCCCCATACCAATTCTGAGAGCCTATTTGTATATTTACATAAAATAAACATAAAACCGCTGTATTTTTAAGCTACTGCTACTTGGGGCTTTTCTGTTGTTTTCATGCTCACCTATGAATCTAATCTAATAACGTGATAACTAATTACAAAATAATTTAAAAATTTACTAAAATGAACAATATATATTTAAAATTTAGAAGAAAAAAATTTTTAAATCTCAGAAAAAACTAAATTCAGGGGTAATAATTAAAAATGTACTCTTGCTAGCTTTGTGACTGGAATTAGATTCTAAAACTTCTAAGAGTCTGCTTTAAAATTATGATTTCAAATTTTTATTAAAATTTGCCTTCTTCATCTGACATAGTAGAATACTTCTCATTAAGGAACACTTAAAACAAGATCATAAAATTAAAAGTGAAAAATTGACCTATAAAAGCCTTCTTAATGTCCACAATGCATAGACAGGATCATTTTTTTACAAGAAAAGTAACACTGTCTTTTGTACTCATCTCACATTAGAATTTTTCCCTTGATGCATATAAAGATTATGTTACATATATAAACAATGTCTTAAAAAGTAACATCCTAATAAGTAAATCACTTTAATAGGAGATTTTCTTATAGGAGTAATTACAGATGTAGGATTTAATTTTAATTAGATATATGTAATCATATCTAATCAAAATTTAATGACAATAATTTTATGCAATATAAAATGTCTGAACCATGTTAGTGTGCATTTTCTCTTGTGTGCTGTATTTTTCTATTACAGTCTTTATTTAGTAACTTAAAATTCCTGGGAACTAAATTAAGTACTAGTGTTGTGTTCTTTCTCAAAAGTCATATGCCTATAAGGGATGAGTGAAGAAAAAAATCCCAGGAGATAGCCCAAGAGCTATGTCTTCTAACAAAGACATGACTCTAGATGATATGTGATTACAGCAATCAAAAGTCATCCTTTTTCTAAATAGTATTAGAAAAAAAAATCCATTTGTAATTTTCTTGTTTCTAGTTGTAGACTCTTCTTTTCTACTCTTCTTCTAGAGATTCCCTTTAGCATTTGTTGTAAAGCTAGTCTGGTGGTATTGAACTCTATTAGCTTTTGCTTGTTGGTAAAGCTTTTGATTCTCCAGTGAATATGAATGAGAGCCTTGCTGGATACAGTATTCTTGGTTATAGGTTCTTCCCTTTCAACACTTTAAATGTACCATGCCATTCCCTTCTGGACCACAGGGTTTGTGCTGAGAAATCAGCAAGTAACCTTACAGGAGTTTCTTTGTATGTTATTTGTTGATTTTTCCTTATTGCTTTTAATAATTTTCTTTGTATTTTACTTTTGTCAATTTTATTACTATATGTCTCAACCTGTTCCTCCAGTTTAACCTGCCTGGAACTCCTCTGTGCTTTCTGAATGTGGGAACGTGGGTGACTGTTTCTTTCCCTATGTTACTGAAGTTTTCAGCTATTATCCCTTTGAATATTTCCTTAGGTCTTTCTCCTGTCTTCTCCTTCTGGAAAGTAATGTGAATACTGGTGCATCTAAAGTTGTCCCAGAGGTCATTAGACTGTCTCATTTGTTCTTTTTTTTTTTTTTTTTTTAATTCTATTCTATGGCTGTGATTTTTACCATTCAGTCTTTCAGGTCACTTATGCATTCTTCTGCTTCAGTTATTCTGATATTGATTCCTTCTAGTGTATTTTTCATTTCAGTTATTGTACTTTTTAATTTTTTTTTTTTTACAGTTCTTCTAGGTCTTTGTTAAATATTTCCTGTATCTTTCTGATCTATGCCTCCATTATTTTTCTGAGCACTTGGATCATCTTTACCACTATTTCTCTGAATTTTTTTTAATATAAATTTATTTATTTTAATTGGAGGTTAATTACTTTACAATATTAGGTAATTTGCCTATCTCTACTTCAGTTAGTTGTTCTTCTGAGGTTTTATGTTGTTCCTTCATCTGAGACATATTCCTCTATTGTCTCATTTTGTCTCACTTTCTGTGATTGCATTTTCTGTTCCACAGGCTGCAAAGTATTGTAGTTCTTGCTTCTGTTCTTTTACCACTGGTAGATGAGACTGTCTAAAAGGTTTGTGAAAGCTTCCTTATGAGAAGGATTCATACCTGCCCACTGGTGGGTACAACTGAGTCTTGTCCCTCTGGTGGGCAAGACTAGGTCAGAGGATGTGCTTACTGGGCAGCTGTGTACTCAGGAAGATTTTAAGCAACCTGTCTTCTTATATATGAGGCTGTTTTCCCATCCTGTTAGTTGTTTGACTTGAGGCATCCCAGCACTAGAGCCTACATGTTGTTGGGTGGGCCAGGTCTTCAGGAGAAAATGGCAGCCTCCACGAGGTCTTATGTCAATGAGTACACCCCAGTTCCATTGCTGCCAGTGTCCTTGTCTCTGCAGTGAACCACAGTTGTCTCCCTGCTTCTTCAGGAGATCCTCCAATACTAGCAGGTAAGTCTGGCCGTCTCTTATGATGTCACTGCTTTTTTCCTTGGGTCCTAGTACACAGAAGACCTACTCTGGACCATCCAAGAGTGGAGTTTCTGTTTCTCCCAGTTCTGGGGAATTCTGGTGATCAAACCCCAAAGCTCTTCAAAGCCAGATTTTCCAGGGGCTTATCCTCCCCTTGCCAGACATCGAGATGGGGAAGCTTGAAGTAAAGCTCAGAACTTGCACTCATATGGGAGAATTTCTGTGGTATAGTTATTTTCCAGTTTGGGTCATCTACCTGTTATGTACAGTATTAGATTTTATTGTGATTGCACCCAACCTGCCATCTTATTTTAGTGCCTCTTTTGGTTTGTAGGTTGGGTATCTTTTTTGGTAGGTTCCACTGTTTCTTTTTTGTTGATGTTTGTTCTGCAGTTTTTTTTTTTTGTCGTTGTTGTTGTTTTGTTTGTTTGTTTGTTTTGGCCTTGGAAATGAATAGAGATCATTTTGGTGTTTTTGACTTTGCATCCAAATACTGCATTTTGGACTCTTTTGTTGACTATGATGGCTACTCCATTTTTCTAAGGGATTCTTGCCCACAGTAGTAGACATAATAGTCATCTGAGTTAAATTCACCCATTCCAGTCCATTGTAGTTCGCTGATTCCCAAAATGTTGACGTTTACTCTTGTCATGTCCTATTTGACCACTTCCAATCTGCTTTGATTCATGTACCTAACATTCTGGGTTCCTATGCAATGTTGCTCTTTACAGCATTGGACTTTGCTTCTATTACCAGTCACATCCACAACTGGGTGCTGTTTTTTCTTTGGCTCCATCTCTCCATTCTTTCTGGAGTTATTTCTCCACTGATCTCCAGTAGCATATCGGGCACCTATCAACCTGGGGAGTTCATCTTTCAGTGTCCTATCTTTTTGCCTTTTCATACTGTTCATGGGGTCTCAAGGCAAAAATAGTGAAGTGGTTCAACGGAATAGATCTGATAGAATGCCTGATGAACTATGGATGGAGGTTCTTGACATTGTACAGGAGACAGGGGTCAAGACCATCCCCAAGGAAAAGAAATGCAATAAAGCAAAATGGCAGTCTAAGGAGACCTTACAAATAGCTGTGAAAAGAAGAGAAGTGAAAGGCAAATGAGAAAAGGAAATATATATCTATTTGAATGCAGAGTTCCAAAGAATAGCAAGGAGAGATAAGAAAGCCTTCCTCAGTGATCAGTGCAAAGTAATGGAGGAAAACAATAGAATGGGAAAGACTATAGATCTCTTCAAGAAAATTAGAGATACCAAGGGAACATTGCATGCAAATATGGGCTCAATAAAGGACAGAAATGGTATGGATCTAATAGAAGCAGAATATATTAAGAAGAGATGGCAAGAATACACAGAACTATACAAAAAAGATCTTCATGACCCAGATAATCAGGATGGTATGATCACTCACCTAGAGCCAGACATCCTGGAATGCAAATTCAAGTGAGCTTTAGGAAGCATCATTATGAACAAAGCTAGTGAAGGTGATGGAATTCCAGTTGAGCTATTTCAAATCCTAAAAGATGGTGCTCTGTAAGTGCTGCATTCAATATGTCAGCATATTTGGAAACTCAGCAGTGGCCACCAGAGTGGAAATGCTCAGTTTTCATTCCAATTCCAAAGAAAGGCAATGCAAAAGAATGCTCAAACTACAAAACAATTGCATTCATCTCACAGGATATTACAGTAATGATCAAAATTCTCCAAACCAGGCTTCAAGAGTACATGAACCACGAACTTCTAGATGTTCAAGCTGGTTTTAGAAAAGACAGAGGAACCAGAGATCAAATTGCCAACATCTGTTGGATTATCAAAAAAGCAAGAGAGTTCCAAAAAAAAAAAAAAATCTACTTATGGTTTATTGACTATGCCAGAGCCTTTGACTGTGTGCATCATAACAAACTGGGAAATTCTGAAAGAGATGGGAATACCAGACCAGCTGACCTGCCTCTTAAGAAACCTGTATGCAGGTCAGGAAGCAATACTTAGAACTGGGCATGGAACAACAGACTGGTTCCAAACAGAAAAAGGAGTATGTCAAGGCTGTATATTGTAACCCTGCTTATTTAACTTATATGCAGAGTACATCATGAGAAACGCTGGGCTGGAAGAAGCACAAGCTGGAATCAAGATTGCCGGAAGAAATATCAATAACCTCAGGTGTGCAGATGACACCACCCTTATGGCAGAAAGAGAAGAATAACTAAAGAGCTTCTTGATGAAAGTGAAAGAGGAGAGTGAAAAAGTTGGCTTAAGCTCAACATTCAGAAAATTAAGATCATGGCCTCTGGTCCCATCACTTCATGGCAAATAGATGGGAAACAGTGACAGAGTTCATTTTGGGGGCCTCCAAAATCACTGAAGATGGCGATTGCAGCCATGACATTAAAGGACACTTACTGCTTGGAAGAAAATTTGTGACCAACCTAGATAGCATACTAAAAAGCAGAGATATTACTTTGCCGACAAAGGTCCATCTAGTCAAGGCTATGGTTTTTCCAATAGTCATGCATGAATGTGAGAGTTGGACTATAAAGAAAGCTGAGCAACAAATAATTGATGCTTTTGAACTGTGGTGTTGAAGAAGACTCTTATGTGTCCCTTGAACTGCAAGGACATCCAACCAGTCCACCCTAAAGGAAATCAGTCCTGAATATTCATTGGAAGGAATGATGTTGCAGCTGAAACTCCAATATTCTGTCCACATGATATGAAGAGCTGATTCATTGGAAAAGACCCTAATGCTGGGAAAGATTGAAGGAGGTAGGAGAAGGGGACTACAGAGGATGAGATGGTTTGATGGCATCACCGACTCGATGGACATGAGCTTGAGTAAGCTCCAGGAGTTGGTGAAGGACAGGGATTCCTGGCATGCTGTAGTCCATGGGGTTGCACAGAGCCAGGCACGACTGAGCGACTGAACTGAACTGAACTGTTCTGCCGTTAGATACGATTCTTGTTTTTCTGTAAGAAGAAGTGAGCTTATGTTCTTCTACTCCACCAGCTTGTCTCTTCTGCCTAGAAATCCTTGGATTTGAATGGTTTGTTTATCTCTATTTACATTTCCCATCAATAACTATTTTTTCAATATTCGAGTGATAATGAGTCATCTAAATTGCAGCAAAACTATTTTATTTAAAGTTACTGAAAGAAAAATATATAAAGCAAATTTCTCAGGATGCCTTTCTCAAACCAGTGAATAAGAAAATCTGGTTGCGTGGTTCATTAGCATAAACTCTCATGACAAAAATAATTTTGTCTTGTTCTCTGAAGTATGCCCAACAGCTGGAATAGTTAATGACATTAGTGAATGACTAGCTCCTGTCATGTCTGAGACCTATTGAACTAAGACTTCAAAAGTTTAAAGTGTAGGAAGTGCCTGCTCATAAAATTTGACTTTGTATAGTGTTGTTTTATAATGTTCTGACTCATTTACTTTGCATCTTCCTATTTATCTACTTGCAGAGAAGCTGTTTGGACATACCAAAGTTAAATAGGTCACTTCTAGTTTACTTAATCCTATTTCCGGAAGAACACTTTCCAAGATTCAGTCAGATAAGAGGAAGTAAAAACATACATGTACACACTAACATACTCAAAGATAAAAATTTGAATGAAGGAAAAAATTTATATTTTAGAGATTGATTAATGCAGTATGTAAAGACTATGAAGAAAGCATGGAGAATTATATAAAATTAAATGTTTCTTTTACAGTCTTGTTTAGATATATTTTTAGTTTTGTTAATTAAATAACTTCATAAATTCTTGTCACATGTAGTTTTATTCTTTTTTAATAGAGAAAGATAATGAGGTTAACAAGTACTGATCCAAATCTTAATAACTTTATTTAAAGAGAGAGAAGGACTAGCAGCATGACAAAATGACTACTATGCCATTACATGTCATGAAAAGCCTTGAGAAAACCACTAATAATGTGAAACTAGTCATTATAATCTTTCATTCTCTTTCTTTTTGTTGTTGCTGCTGATTATGTACCTCAGCTCTCTCAGTTGCTCGTGACTTTTGGTCAAATTTTTAAGGGAATTTCCTTGACTTGCTCCTAGGCTGAGATGTTTTCTATATGCAGAGAAGACAATACTGAGTCTAGTTTGCCTATGGAATATGCTGCAATAGATAAGGCATCAGTCTTGGAAAACAGCAGGTGGCATAAGCAGGCATTGTGCCAACTCATAATTAAATCCTGGTGGGCCTAGGGGAACAGACTGTGCACCTTACAGCTGAAACTAAATGGGTTTATGTTTTTCCCTATTATTCTCTTTCTTCCCATTGGTGTGGCTGCTAATATTGTTATAAGAGCATAATGGAGTTGTGTGTAAGTGTGTGTGTGTGGTTGTATGCATTTTAAGCTTTCAAGGGATCAATGAATTAAATAGCAACCAGAGTCAAAGAAATAGTTTGATAGGCAAGTTCAGTTCAGTTCAGTTACTCAGTCATGTCCGACTCTTTGCAACCCCATGAATTGCAGCATGCCAGGCCTCCCTCTCCATCACCAACTCCCGGAGTTCAGCCAAACCCACGTCCATCAAGTCGGTGATGCCATCCAGCTATCTCATCCTCTGTCATCCCCTTCTCCTCCTGCCCCCAATCCCTCCCAGCATCAGAGTCTTTCCCAATGAGTCAAATCTTCGCATGAGGTGGCCAAAGTACTGGAGTTTCAGCTTTATCATCATTCCTTCCAAAGTACACCCAGGACTGATCTCCTTTAGAATGGACTGGTTGGATCTCCTTGCAGTGCAAGGGACACTCAAGAGTCTTCTCCAACACCATAGTTCAAAATAATCAATTCTTCAGTGCTCAGCTTTCTTTACAGTCCAAACCTCACATCCATACATAACCACTGGAAAAACCATAGCCTTGACTAGACGGACCTTTGTTGGCAAAGTAATGTCTCTGTTTTTCAATATGCTATCTAGGTTAGTCATAACTTTCCTTCCAAGGAGTAAATGTATTTTAATTTCATGGCTGCATTCACCATCTGCGGTGATTTTGGAGCCCAGAAAAATAAAGTCTGACACTGTTTCCCCATCTACTTGCCATGAAGTGATGGGACCGGATGCCATGATCTTCGTTTTCTGAATGTTGAGCTTTAAGCCAATTTTTTTTACTCTTCTCTTTCACTTTCATCAAAAGGCTTTGTACTTCCTCTTCACTTTCTACCATAAGGGTGGTGTCATCTGCATATCTGAGGTTATTGATATTTCTCCCAGCAATCTTGATTTCAGCTTGTGCTTCTTCCAGCCCAGCGTTTCTCATGATGTACTCTGCATATAAGTTAAATAAGCGGGGTGACAATATACAGCCTTGACATACTCCTTTTCCTATTTGGAACCAGTCTGTTGTTCCATGTCCAGTTCTAACTGTTGCTTCCTGACCTGCATATAGGTTTCTCAAGAGGCAGGTCAGGTGGTCTAGTATTCCCATCTCTTTCAGAATTTTCCACACTTTATTATAATCCAACAGTCAAAGGCTCTGGCATAGTCAATAAAGCAGAAATAGTTGTAAAAATGGACCATTTTGTGCATACAGATTTTGTATTTGCTGTATTTGATGAGATTTCTTCTTATTCAGGCAGAGGCTGCATTTGTGTTTGTTAACCACCAGCTATGTGGTTAACGTATGAAATGGAAAGTTGTAATGTTCATTTTATTTTCATAATATTTTTTCACACATTAAAACTGATAACAAGTAGCTCTAAGGAAGCACAACTGGCCTTTGATAGGACTGTGTAAGCAACTGAATCTCCATTCAGAGAGCAGTACAGCAGTTGTTGCTGAGTATCTGTAAATAGATGTGAAGGTAATGAGAAAGACAACATGAACACTTAAACTTGTACCAGATTCTACCCTTAGGACCATATCCATGGATTCCACAGCATAAATATGAGATAAACAGTGACTTTAGGTGTTGTGAATATAATGAGGCAACTTAGCTTTCCCTTAACTTTCTAAGCAACAAAGCCTTTTTTTAGAGTTTGCAAAGAGGGGTTGGATACAAAAATATTTTTTTCTACCCATTTAACTATTTAACTGAATAATAGATTTAATTTTGTTTTTATCTCTTATGGTATTTTCCTGTTAGATTATATATGATTAGTGCCCAATTATTTCATGCCTCCCTGAATCCATACCTCACTGTTTCCCCCCAAAACTGAATTCAGCCAAAGCCTATACAGTAATAGCTTGCATGATAAAAAATGGAGACTTGAATATATTTTGCACATTGAGAACTGCCCTCTCCTGTTACATTTGGGAACCCTGTAATTATCATCATGAGAAGAAGCCTGGATAGTATGCTGGTAGATGAGAAACTGTATGGAAAAAGGCTTAGTCATCTTGGCTATATAAATAAGACCACCACTAGTGTAATAGCTTCTGGTTCAAGATGGCAGAGTAGAAGGACTTGATTCATCTCCTCCGGGGAGAGCACCAAAATCAAAACTAGCTGTTGAACAACCATCAACACGAGGACACTGGAACCTACCAAAAAAGATACTCCACGCCCAAAGACAAAGAAGAAGCTGCAGTGAAACAGTAGGAGGGGCACAATCATGATAAAATCACATCCCAAACCCACTTGGTGGGTGACTGAAAAATTGGAGAACAATAATACCAAATAAGTACCTCAACTGTTGTGAAGATTCTGAACCCCACCGCAGGCTTCTCAGCCTTGAACCCAACAAAGGGACTGGAGTTTCCCAGGGAATCTGACCGTGAAGGCCAGTGGGATTTGATTACAAGGCTTTCACAGGACTGGGGTAAATAGAGCCTCCAGTCTTGGAGGGCACAAACATAACCTTGCATTCATGAAATCTCAGAGGAAAGGATCAGTGACACCAAAGGAGGTTGAACCAAAACTACTTGCTAGGCTTCAACAGTACATGAACTGAGAACTTCCAAATGTACAAGCTGGATTTAGAAAAGGCAAAGGAATCAGAGATCAAATTGTCAACACCCATTGCATCATAGAAAATGTGTCACTCAGTCATGCCCAACTCTGTGTGAGCCCCATGGACTGTAGCCAGGTTCCTCTGTCCATGGAATTATCCAGGTAAGAGTACTGGAGTGGGTGGCCGTTCCCTTCTCCAGGGGGTGTTCCCTTCTCCAGGGGATCTTCCAAACCCAGGGATTGAACCTGGGTCTCCTGCATTGCAGGCAGATTCTTTACCATCTGAGCCACAAAAGAAGTCCATAGAAAATACAGGGGAATCTCCCCCCAAAAATCTGCTTCATTGACTACACTAAAGCCTTTGACTGTGTGGATCACAACAAACTGTGGAAGATTCTTAAAGAGATGAGAATACCAGACCACCTAACCTTTCTCCTGAGAAACCTGTATGCAGAACAAGAAGCAAGTTAGAACCAGACTTGGAACAATTGGATTGGTTGCAAATTGGGAAAGGAGTACGTCAAGGCTGTAATTTGTCACCCTGCTTATTTAATTTATATGCATAGTATATTATGCAAAATGCTGGACTGGATGAGTCACAAGATTAAATCAAGATTGTTGGAAGAAATACCAACAAGCTAAAATAAGAAGATGATGACACTGTAATGGCTGAAAGAGAAGAGGGACTAAAGAGCCTCTAGATGAGGGTGAAAGAGGAGAGTGAAAAAGTTGGATTAAAGCTCAGCATTCAAAACACCAAGATCAATGTGATTCCTGATTTTGTGAGTGCCTTGGATTGCAAGGTGTGAATCCCTTGAACTTCAACGTGATCAAGCCAGTCAATCTTAAAAGAAATCAACCCTGAATATTCATTGGAAGGACTGACACTGAAGCTGAAGCTCTGATACTTTGGTCACCTGATGAGAAGAAGTGATTCACTGGGAAAGACCCTGATGCTAGAAAAGATTGAGAGCAGGAGGAGAAGGAGACAACAGAAGATGGGATGGTTGGATGGCATCCCCAACTCAATGTCATGAGTGTGAGCAAACTCTGGGAGATATGGAAAGATAAGGAAGCATGGCCCACTGTAGTTCATATGGTCACAAAGAATCAGAGATGACAGCAACTGAACAGCAAAGTGTGTGTGTGTGTGTGTGTGTCTGTGTGTGTGTGGTTTTTCTTGTTTTGCTTTACTATAGAAAATAGACAACGTCATAGAAAAAATAATCTAAATATCTAGTCAGGTTTAACACTTAACTTTTAAATTGTTGAAATCTGCCATAAATGGCAAACAATTGCCATTTTTTGAATAAAGAATTAGAGTGAAGTATCTATTTAACTATGTTGTTGTTAAAATTACCAGAAGCAACCATTAAGTTGTTAGTTTAGAATTAAAAGGTGCAAGTGATTTCTGAGTCTCTATGTGCAAAGTAAAGTATGAATACGTTAAATGTTTTCCCCTGGTTTTAAATCTTTATTTTTACAGCTCACAAATGATTTATTATGATGTGGTTTTTACATTCAATTATATTATAAAATAAAGACTTGAAAAATGAGATGAAATGTAATTATTAAAATAAAATCTATACAACAGAGTCTCTAATATTAGTCTGCAGAGAACTGAAGCAACATTAGTGAGAGAGAAGGCCCAGTTAAAGAATTCTAGATAACATAGAATAAGAAAAGAAATGGAAAGAAAGAGAAATAAGATATGTGGATTATGGATCCAGAATTTCTCACTTTTTTTCTAATTGGAGTACCAAGGGAAACATGGAGAAAATTAAGAAAAACATTTGATTAAAAAAAACACTGAATATTTTCAACAACCAAAGAAATAGGTTTTCCTCAGTTAAAAAAGTAAAGAAGTGCAGATCATGAATTTTAAAAGAGTGTGTGTGTGTGGGGGGGGGGCGGGAGGGAGGGGCGGGGACTATAGCAATAAATTGCTTTACATTTGAATCTGTTAGTGAACCATCAGTTCATTTTAGGAGAGAAATGACTGAAATGCATCAGAATATGGAAAAAAAATCACCTACTAAAGAAGGATTAGGGAGAGGGTGGGATCATTTGGGAGAATGGCATTGAAAGATGTATAATATCATATATGAAATGAGTCAACAATCCAGGTTTGGTGCACGATACTGGATGCTTGGGGCTGTTGCACTGGGAAGACCCAGAGGGATGGTATGGGGAGGGAGCAGGGAGGAGAGTTCAGGATGGGGAACACGTGTATACCTGCGGTGCAGTCATGTTGATATATGACAAAACCAATACAATATTGTAAAGTTAAAAAATAAAATAAAGAAGGATTAGATTGTTATCCATCTACTATTCAATAATGCTATGTACAAGATACAGTGTTTTTAAAATGTTCGACTTATTATGAAAGATTACTGCCTTTACCTTTCTCAAGAGATTTCATTACATACACCTTGATCTTGTCAGGTAGCCAGATGACCATACCTCTTTTCTGGGTGCATTTTCTTCAGCTGAAAGAAATCAATCACAGTTACCGAGTTATTTCTTACATCTTAAAAAACTCTTCTTTGACCTGAATCTAGGTCTTAATAATTACATCTACGGATTCTTGACAAAGCATTTCATTTTCCAAATCCAGGAATTTCTGAGTTATTTTAATTCTCAGTTTCTTAATTCCCTTGTAATCTAATCAATTATTTTGTGAGCTCCTTCTCCCCTTCTTCTCTTTTTTTTTTTTTTTTTTTAAATCTGGAGACAACAAATTTCAACAATCAATATGTGCCTTTGAAATCATTTCACCCAAAGTCATGAATCACTTGAACACATTTTCTACTCCTCATGTTAAAAGAGAAGATAATTGAGCTAATATTTGTGTCACCATCCTCTGGCTTTCTCTACCAGTTTCTTCACCATCTACCATCCAAACTCAAAATCAGTGTTACATAATAGCAGCCTTCCCCTTTTAACTTCTCTCATTAATTGGGTTTTGAATGACTATTCTTGGCTTTGGATGAATAGAAATGAAGACAACTGTAAATCTAATCTAAGTCATCATTCTTGGTCAGTAAATAAATTTGGATTATCCTTATTTAGTCTGACTGAGCTCAGTAGCTAAATAAATTTGGAATAATATGGTTAAACAATATAAAATAATTGTAATAATAAACAAAGAAGGATATTATATAATACTCCAGTTGTTTTATATTATTTGGAGCTGTTAAAATGGAAAGATCTATTAGGAGTTTGAAAATAAAGACATATTATATATAATTTTCAAATTATTTAAAAATAAAACTTCTCTCCCTCTTCACTGTCTCATTCTCTATCTCCCTTCCTCTCCCTCTTCCAGTCCCTCTCCCTCACTCACTTTTTTTAGAACATTTTTAGAGTGCAGAATTTCACAAAGTACATTTTTATCTACACAGTCTTACAGCAAAATAGAGATCTGATACAATTAGAATACTTACTTAGAAATTATTTTTTCTGTTCTACTTTTACCAAAATAGATATAATAATGTTGTTTGTTAGATATTTTTGATGTCATTTTTACCATTTCAAATTTAATAGGTTGTGTCAAGACAATGAAACACAAATTCTTAACTTCAAGAATAAATATTCTTCTTAAAGGAAAAACATAACAATTACAAAATGATAACAAAAAGTATAATATGTTCTCATTTTTTTTCATGTAGATATTTTTGAAGAAAAAATAATGTCGGCTGCTGCTGCTGCTGCTGTCACTTCGGTCGTGTCCGACTCTGTGTGACCCCACAAACGGCAGCCCACCAGGCTCCCCCGTCCCTGGGATTCTCCAGGCAAGAACAGTGGAGTGGGTTGCCACTTCCTTCTCCAATGCATGAAAGTGAAAAGTGAAAGTGAAGTCACTCAGTAGTGTTCGACTCTTCACGATCCCATGGACTGCAGCCTACCAGACTCCTCCATCCATGGGATTTTCCAAGCAAGGGTATTGGAGTGGCGTGCGATTGCCTTCTCCAATAATGTAGGCTATAGGTGTTCAGAATGTGGTCCACTTGAGAAGGGAATGGCAAACCACTTCAGTATTCTTGCCTTGAGAACCCCATGAACAATATAAAAAGGCAAAATGATAGGATACTGAAAGAGGAACTCCCCAGGTCAGTAGGTGTCCAATATGCTACTGGAGATCAGTGGAGAAATAACTCCAGAAAGAATGAAGGGATGGAGCCAAAGCAAAAACAATACCCAGTTGTGGATGTGACTGGTGATAGAAGCAAGGTCCGATGCTGTAAATAGCAATATTGCATAGGAACCTGGAATGTTAGGTCCATGAATCAAGGCAAATTGGAAGTGGTCAAACAGGCGATGGCAAGAGTGAATGTCGACATTCTAGGAATCAGCGAACTAAAATGGACTGGAATGGGTGAATTTAACTCAAATGACCATTATATCTACTACTGTGGGCAGGGATCCCTTGGGAGAAATGGAGTAGCCATCATGGTTAACAAAAGAGTCCAACAGGCAGTACTTGGATGCAATCTCAAAAATGACAGAATGATCTCTGTTCGTTTCCAGGGCAAACCATTCAATATCACAGTAATCCAAGTCTATGCCCCAACCAATAAAGCTGAAGAAGCTGAAGTTGAAAGGTTCTATGAAGACCTAGAAGACCTTTTAGAACTAACACCCAGGAAAGATATCCTTTTCATTATCGGGGACTGGAATGCAAAAGAAGGAAGTCAAGAAACATCTGAAGTAACAGGCAAATTTGGCCTTGGAAATGAAGGCAGGAATGAAGTCAGCCAAAGGCTAATAGAGTTTTGCCAAGAGAACAAACTGGTCATAGCAGACACCCTCTTCCAACAACACAAGAGAAGACTCTACACATGGACATCACCAGGTGGTCAACACCGAAATCAGATTGATTATATTCTTTGCAGGTGAAGATGGAGAAGCTCTAGAGAGTCAACAAAAACAAGACTGGGAGCTGACTGGCTCAGATCATGAACTCCGTATTGCCAAATTCAGAAAGAACTTGAAGAAAGTAGATAAAACCACTAGACCATTCAGGTATGGCCTAAATCAAATCCCTTATGTTTATACAGTGGAAGTGAGAAAAAGATTTAAGGGACTAGATCCGATAGACAGAGTACCTGATGAACTATGGATGGAGGTTCATGACACTATGCAGGAGACAGGGATCAAGACCATCTCTATGGAAAAGAAATGCAAAAAAGCAAAACGGCTGTCTGAGAAGGCCTTACAAATAACTGTGAAAAGAAGAGAAGCAAAAAGCAAAGGAAAAAAGGAAAGATATAAGCATCTGAATGCAGAGTTCCAAAGAATAGCAAGGAGAGAAAATAAAGTCTTCCTCAGTTATCAATGCAAAGAAATAGAGGAAAACAACAGAATGGAAAGACTAGAGATCTCTTCAAGAATATTACAGATACCAAGGCAAGATTTCATGCAAAGATCGGCTCGAAAAAGGACAGAAATGGTATGGACCTAACAGAAGCATAAGATATTATGAAGACGTAGCAAGAATACACAGAGAAACTGTACAAAAAAGATCTTCATGACCCAGATAATCACGATGGTGTGATCACTGACCTAGAGCCAGACATCCTGGAATGTGAAGTCAAGTGGGCCTTAGAAAGCATCACTATGAACAAAGCTAGTGGAGATGAGGGAATTCCAGTTCAGCTACTTCAAATCGTGGAAGATGATGCCGTGAAAGTGCTGCACTCAATATGCCAGCAAATTTGGAAAACTCAGCAGTGGCCACAGGGCTGGAAAAGGTCAGTTTTCATTACAATCCCAAAGAAAGGCAATGCCAAAGAGTGCTCAAACTACCACACAATTGCGCTCATCTCACATGCTAGTAAAGTAATGCTCAAAATTCTCTGAGTAGTCTTCAGCAATACATGAACCATGAACATCCATGTGTTCATGCTGGTTTTAGAAAAGGCAGAGGAATTAGAGATCAAATTGCCAATTTCTGCTGGACCACTGAAAAAGCAAGATAGTTCCAGAAAATCATCGATTTCTGCTTTATTGATTATACCAAAGTCTTTGACTGTGGATTATAATAAACTGTGGAAAATTCTGAAAGAGATGGACATACCAGACCACTGACCTGCCTCTTGAGAAACCTATATGCAGGTCAGGAAGCAACAGTTAGAAGTGGACATGGAACAACAGACTGGTTCCAAATAGGAAAAGGAGTACGTCAAGTTGTATATTGTAACCCTGTAACTTCTATGCAGAGTACATCATGAGAAACGCTGGGCTGGAAGAAGCACAAGCTGGAATCAAGATTGCTGGGAGAAATATCAATAACCTCAGATATGAAGATGACACTACCCTTATGGCAGAAAGTGAAGAGGAAGTAAAAAGACTCTTGATGAAAGTGAAAGAGGAGAGTGAAAAAGTTGGCTTAAAGCTCAACATTCAGAAAACGAAGATCATGGCATCTGGTCCCATCATGGGAAATACATGGGGTAACAGTGGAAACTGGCAGACGTTATTTTTTTGGGCTCAAAAATCACTGCAGATGATAATTGCAGCCATGAAATTAAAAGACCTTTACTCCTTGGAAGGAAAATTATGACCAACCTAGATAGCACATTCAAAAGCAGAGACATTACTTTGCCAACAAAGGTCCGTCTAGTCAAGGCTATGGTTTTTCCTGTGGTCATGTATGGATGTGAGAATTGGACTGTGAAGAAGTCTGAGCACCAAAGAATGATGCTTTTGAACTGTGCTGTTGGAGAAGACTCTAGAGAGTTCCTTGGACTGCACGGAGATCCAACCAGTCCATTCTGAAGGAGATCAGCCCTGGGATTTCTTTGGAAGGAATGATGCTAAAGCTGAAACTCCAGTACTTTGGCCACCTCATGCGAAGAGTTGACTCATTGGAAAAGACTCTGATGCTGGGAGGTTTGGGGGCAAGAGGAGAAGGGGACGAAAGAGGATGAGATGGCTGGATGGCATCACTGACTTGATGGACATGAGTCTGAGTGAACTCCAGGAGTTGGTGATGGACAGGGAGGCCTGGTGTGCTGTGATTCATGGGGTCGCAAAGAGTCGGACATGACTGAGCAACTGATCTGATCTGATCTGATTAATAAAATAGTATAAATTGCCATCAGAGCAATGGAGTCAATAAATAAATTCCAAATTATTGATACATAGTTCGTTCAATGGAAAAAATTCAAGCGTATCATAAATACATAATGACTTTTAAAACAAGTGAACAGACTCTGGTGACTTCAGAGACCTTTTACTTGGGAGACAAGTCAGAGATTTACTCCGGGAAACTACTGAGTATGAGATTTTGCTCCATGGAGTTGGTGTAACATCCCTAGAAAATGTTGTTTTCCTTCATAGTTCTAGAGTAATCTAAAATTTTAAGGTCAGTTCAGTTCAGTTGCTCAGTCGTGTCCGATTTTTTGTGACCCCATGAATCGCAGCACGCCAGGCCTCCCTGTCCATCACCAACTCCCGGAGTTCACTCAGACTCACATCCATCAAGTCAGTAATGCCATCCAGCCATCTCATCCTCTGTCGTCCCCTTCTCCTCTTGCAGCCAATCCCTCCCAGCATCAGAGTCTTTTCCAATGAGTCAGCTCTTCACATGAGGTGGCCAAAGTACTGGAGTTTCAGCTTTAGCATCATCCTTCGAAAGAAATCCCAGGACTGAGCTCCTTCAAAATGGACTGCTTGGATCTCCTTGCAGCCCAAGGGACTCTCTTGAGTCTTCTCCAACACTGCAGTTCAAAAGCATCAATTCTTCGGTGCTCAGCCTTCTTCATGGTCCAACTCTCACATCCATACATAACCACTGGAAAAACCATAGCCTTGACTAGATGAACCTTTGTTGGCAAAGTAATGTCTCTGCTTTTGAATATGCTATCTAGGTTGGTCATAACTTTCCTTCCTAGGAGTAAGCATTTTTTTTTTTAAACTTTACATAATTGTATTAGTTTTGCCAAATATCAAAATGAATCCATCACAGGTATGCATGTGCTCCCCATCCTGAACCCTCCTCCCTCCTCCCTCCCCATACCATCCCTCTGGGTCGTCCCAGTGCACTAGCCCCAAGCATTCAGTATCGTACATTGAACCTGGACTGGCATCTCGTTTCATACATGATATTTTACATGTTTCAATGCCATTCTCCCAAATCTTCCCACCCTCTCCCTCTCCCACAGAGTCCAAAAGACTGTTCTATACATCAGTGTCTCTTTTGCTGTCTCGTATACAGGGTTATCATTACCATCTTCCTAAATTCCATATATATGCGTTAGTATATTGTATTGGTGTTTTTCTTTCTGGCTTACTTCACTCTGTATAATAGGCTCCAGTTTCATCCACCTCATTAGAACTGATTCAAATGTATCCTTTTTAATGGCTGAGTAATACTCCATTGTGTATATGTACCACTGCTTTCTTATCCATTCATCTGCTGATGGACATCTAGGTTGCTTCCATGTCCTGGCTATTATAAACAGTGCTGGGATGAACATTGGGGTAATGTGTCTCTTTCCCTTCTGGTTTCCTCAGTGTGTATGCCCAGCAGTGGGATTGCTGGATCATAAGGCAGTTCTATTTCCAGTTTTTTAAGGAATCTCCACACTGTTCTCCATAGTGGCTGTACTAGTTTGCATTCCCACCAACAGTGTAAGAGGGTTCCCTTTTCTCCACACCCTCTCCAGCATTTATTATTTGTAGACTTTTGGATCGCAGCCATTCTGACTGGTGTAAAATCGTACCTCATAGTGGATTTGATTTGCATTTCTCTGATAATGAGTGATGTTGAGCATCTTTTCATGTGTTTGTTAGCCATCTGTACGTCTTCTTTGGAGAAATGTCTATTTAGTTCTTTGGCCCATTTTTTGATTGGGTCATTTATTTTTCTGGAGTTGAGCTGTAGGAGTTGCTTGTATATTTTTGACATTAGTTGTTTGTCAGTTGCTTCATTTGCTATTATTTTCTCCCATTCTGAAGGCTGTCTTTTCACCTTGCTGATAGTTTCCTTTGATGTGCAGAAGCTTTTAAGGTTAATTAGGTCCCATTTGTTTATTTTTGCTTGTATTTCCAATATTCTGGGAGGTGGGTCATAGAGGATCTTGCTGTGATGTTTGGCGACAGCAATCAGAGCAGAAAAAGAAATAAAAGGAATCCAAATTGGAAAAGAAGAAGTAAAACTCTCACTATTTGCACATGACATGATCCTCTACATAGAAAACCCTAAAGACTCCACCAGAAAATTACTAGAACTAATCAATGACTATAGTAAAGTTGCAGGATATAAAATCAACACACAAAAATCCCTTGCATTCCTATACACTAATAATGAGAAAACTGAAAGAGAAATTAAGGAAACAATTCCATTCACCATTGCAACGGAAAGAATAAAATACTTAGGAATATATCTACCTAAAGAAACTAAAGACCTATATATAGAAAACTATAAAACACTGGTGAAAGAAATCAAAGAGGACACTAATAGATGGAGAAATATACCATGTTCATGGATTGGAAGAATCAATATAGTGAAAATGAGTATACTACCCAAAGCAATTTATAGATTCAATGCAATCCCTATTAAGCTACCAACAGTATTCTTCACAGAGCTAGAACAAATAATTTCATAATTTGTATGGAAATACAAAAAACCTCGAATAGCCAAAGCGATCTTGAGAAAGAAGAATGGAACTGGAGGAATCAACCTACCTGACTCCAGGCTCTACTACAAAGCCACAGATATCAAGACAGTATGGTACTGGCACAAAGACAGAAATATAGATCAATGGAACAAAATAGAAAGCCCAGAGATAAATCCACCCACATATGGACACCTTATCTTTGACAAAGGAGGCAAGAATATACAATGGATTAAAGACAATCTCTTTAACAAGTGGTGCTGGGAAAACTGGTCAACCATTGTAAAAGGATGAAACTAGAACACTTGCTAACACCATACACAAAAATAAACTCAAAATGGATTAAAGATCTAAACATAAGACCAGAAGCTATAAAACTCCTAGAGGAGAACATAGGCAAAACACTCTCTGACATACATCACAGGAGTAAGCATCTTTTAATTTCATGGCTGCAATCACCATCTGCACTGATTTTGGAGCACCAAAAAAATAAAGTCTGACACTGTTTCCACTGTTTCCCCATCTATTTCCCATGAAGTGATGGGACTGGATGACATGATCTTCGTTTTCTGAATGTTGAGCTTTAAGCCAAATTTTTCACTCTCCACTTTCACTTTCGTCAAGAGGCTTTTGAGTTCCTCTTCACTTTCTGCCATAAGGGTGGTGTCATCTGCATATCTGAGGTTATTGACATTTCTCCTGCCAATCTTGATTCCAGCTTGTTTTTTTTTTCCAGTCCAGCGTTTCTCATGATGTACTCTGCATAGAAGTTAAATAAGCAGGGTGACAATATACAGCCTTGACGTACTCCTTTTCCTATTTGGAACCAGTCTGTTGTTCCATGTCCAGTTCTAACTGTTGCTTCCTGACCTGCATACAGATTTCTCAAGAGGCAGGTCAGGTGGTCTGGTATTCCCATCTCTTTCTGAATTTTCCACAGTTTATTGTAATCCACACATTCAAAGGCTTTGGCATAATCAATAAAGCAGAAATCGATGATTTTCTGGAACTGTCTTGCTTTTTTGATGATCCAGCAGATGTTGGCAATTTGATCTCTGGCTCCTCTGCCTTTTCTAAAACCAGCTTGAACATCAGGAATTTCACGGTTCACGTATTGCTGAAGCCTGGTTGGAGAATTTTAGCATTACTTTATTAGCATGTGAGATGAGTGCAATTGTGTGGTAGTTTGAGCGTTCTTTGGCTTTGCCTTTTTTGGGTTTGGAATGACAACTGACCTTTTCCAGTCCTGTAGCCACTGCTGAGTTTTCCAAATTTGCTGGAATATTGAGTGCATCACTTTCACAGCATCATTTTTCAGGATTTGAAATAGCTCAACTGAAATTCCATTACCTCCACTAGCTTAGTTTGTAGTGATGCTTTCTAAGGCCCACTTGACTTCACATCCCAGGATGTCTGGCCCTAGATGAGTGATCACACCATCGTGATTATCTGGGCGTGAAGATCTTTTTTGTACAGTTTCTCTGTGTATTCTTGCCACCTCTTCTTAATATCTTCTGCTTCTGTTAGGTCCATACCATTTCTGTCCTTTATCAAGCCCATCTTTGCATGAAATGTTCCGTTCGTAACCTCAGATAATTCCAATGTGTGGGAAAAATTTATGAGTCATAGGTCGGACATATGATACTTAACAGGGAACAGTTTTTCCATCATTAACTCCTCTTTGAAAGTGAAAGTGTTAATCACTCATTCCTGTCCAACTGCTTGGGACCCCATGGATTGTAGCCCACCAGGCTCCTCTGTCCATGGAATTCTCTAGGCAAGAATACTGAAGTGGGTTTTCATTCCCTTCTCCAGTGGATCTTTCTGACCCTGGGATTGAACCTAGGTCTCCTGCATTGCAGGCAGATTTTTTACTGTTGAGTAACCAGTGAAACCCTAACTCCTCTTTAAGTAGTTTTAAATGAACTCTCCTGAAACATCTACATAACTTGGTAAGTGTTCCTTGAGGAACAAACTCATATATAATCTTTTGCTCCTTTCAATGGATCCAGTGTCTTACACAGGAAATGTTGGAAGAGCTATGGCAAGTTTTAAATCTATACCACACTGGACCTTGTACCTCAAGGAAGGAGAGTACAGCATAGTGAAAAGTAAAACAAAGATGCAGTGTTCTAAAATCAAATAGTTTCATTCTTTAGCTTTTCAGTTTTGGACAGCACACAAGGTAGTTTTTTCTTTAAATCCCAGTTTCTTCATTTTTAATATAGAGGTAGCAACTATAATTTCACAAAATTATTTTTGGAATTAAATGAGATAATCACTCAGTAACAAATATTTTCTGACTATCTGGAACTACATTATACATTGAAGCTACACATAATATAATACTGTTAGTAAACAAATGCTATGACTTTGAGAGACACAGTGTGGATTTAATGCTATACCTCAGGGTTGGCCTACAGAACACAGCAGTTGTACTGAGTTACTTTTGCTGTTACTTAGTTATGCTATGGGCTAAAAAAAGATTAGTTATATTTGCCTCCTTATATTTGTTTTCTCTTTTTCAGGTCACTGCCAAATAGTCCTCTAACCAAATTAAAATTTCTTCTTCTTCTTCTTTTTTTTTTTTTTTAATCTCCTAGTTAGTTTTTTTCCCCCACATTTCTTCCAGTTAAGTTCAGTTCCTCAGTCATTTCTCACTCTTTGCAACCCCATATATTGCAACACTCCAGGCTTCCCTGTCCTTCACCAACTCCTGGAGCTTGTTCAAACTCATGTCCATTGATTGGTGATGCCATCCACCCATCTCGTCCTCTGTCATCCCCTTCTCCTCCTGCCTTCAATCTTTCCCAACATCAGAGTCTTTTCTAATGACTTGGTTCTTCTCATAAGGTGACCAAAGTATTTGAGCTTCAGCTTTAGCATTAGTCCTTCCAATAAATATTCAGGACTGACTGCCCTTAGGATTGACTGGTTTGATCTCCTTGCAGTCCAAGGGACTCTCAAGAGTCTTCCCAACACCACAATACAAAAACATCAATTCTTTGGCACTCAGCTTTCTTTGTGGTCCGAATCTCACAGCCATACATGACTACTGAAAAAACCATAATTTGACTAGATGGAACTGGTCGGCAAAGTAATGTCTTTGCTTTTTAATATAGTTAAAAAGCTAGGTTGGTCATAGCTTGTCTTCCAAAGAGCAAGTATTTTTTAATTTCATGGCTGCAGTGACCATCTGCAGTGATACAGGAGCCCAAGAAAATAAACTCTGTCACTGTTTCCATTGGTTCCCATTTTTGCCATGAAGTGATGGAACCCGATGACATGATCTTCATTTTTGAATGTTGAGTTTTAAGCCAGCTTTTTCACTCTGCTCTTTCACTTTCATCAAGAGTGATGAGGCTCTTTAGTTCCTCTTTGCTTTCTGCCATAAGGGTGATGCCATCTGCATATCTGACTTTATTGATAGTTTTCCTGGAAATCTTGATTCCAGCTTGTGCTTCATCCAGACCAGCATTTTGTATGATATATTCTGCATATAAGTTAAATAAGCAGGTTGACAGTGAACAGCCTTGATGTACTCCTTTCCCAATTCGGAACCAGTCCATTGTTCCATGTCCAGTTCCAGCTCTTGCTTCTTGACCTCCATACAGGTTTCTCTGGAGACAGATAAGGAGGTCTGGTAGCCCATTTCTTTTCCCTTTTCTTCTATCTGTTTCCTAATTCAGTGGGAAAATGTGAATGACCTTGAAAACAAAGAATAACACTGTTCATTAGGATGAGAAATAACCAAGAAGCAATACTCAGTCTAAATAGCTAAGCAGAATATACATGCAAAAATAATTCATTTTGAACTCAATTGACTAACCCTAAATCACTTATTTTCTATTAGATGTGAACTTTGTTGAATTACTTTCATGAACCTATTGACTGTAAAATCTGGTTCAGTAGATTCTATGTATTTTGCTGAATTGTAAATCCGTTAATTTTACTTTAGCTCTGCAAGAATTAGGGAAAAGAAAAAATCTGACAGCTGAAAGAGCTTAAATCTCTAACAGCTTGATTTACAAATGTTAGATGTTACTTTTCTGGAAGGTTTTAAGATATTCACACCACAAATGAAAACATGATGTGCTAAAAAATATTTGTGAGTGATTGAATTTTAATACATCCAAAATAAGAAGCAGTTATCCTTGAACACAAAATAATAAGGTTCTTCATACAAATTGATCTTGCTTTTACAGAGAAAGGGAAAAAGAATGAAAGGTATTAGAAACACCTACAAATAAAGTAAACAGGAATACTTGAAAAATCCTAAATCATTGATTTACAAAGAACAAGGAGAATCTTTAAACAAAAAAGCCCATATTGTTTCAGTTTAGTTCAGTTGCTCAGTCGTGCCCCACTATTTGTGACCCCATGAACCGCAGCACACCAGGCCTCCCTGTCCATCACCAGCTCCCAGAGTCCACCCAAACCCATGTCCATTGAGTCTGTGATGCCATCCAACCATCTCATCCTCTGCTGTCCCCTTCTCCTCCTGCCCTCAATCTTTCCCAGCATCAGGGTCTTTTAAAACAAGTCAGCTCTTCGCATCAGTTGGCCAAAGTATTGGAGTTTCAGCTTCAACATCAGTCCTACCAAGGAACACCCAGGACTGATCTCCATATTTTGTTTACTTTGTCAAATTCTTGTTTAACTGTGACTATGTCTACTAGGATAATAGGAAATTGTTGCATTCTTGTTCAATAGTATTTGTTCTTATAAGTACCAGGGGATTAAAAAAAAAAAATGAATGAAACAGATTGCCTTAAATTCCAGAAACTTATAACCTGACTAAGAATACAAAAATATACATTGTTCACAAAGCATACTATCATATATTTCTTAAAGAAATATCCAGTGGAACATATAATAACAATTAATAGGAATTGTTTAGTCTTTGTTTAAAGTTGCAATAAATAAGGCATAGAAAAATGATTCAAGTAACAGATTATACAGTAACTAAAGAAAATGAACTACATATTCTGTAACTACCTGTATGCATGCACCACTTTTTCTATTTAGAAAGTGTTAGATGCTCAGTTATGTCCAGCTCTTTGTGACCCCATGGACTATTGCCTGCCAGGCTCCTTTGTCCATGGGTTTTCCAGGCAAGAATACTGCAGTGAGTAGCCATTCCCTTCTCCAGGGAATCTTCCTGACCAAGGGATTGAATCTGAGTCTCTTGCATTGCAGGCAGATTCTTTACCATCTGAATCACCAGTGAACTCTTTTCTTATTAAGAGGTACTTTAAAGTGACTAAAAATATATGATGGGGACAATCTGTTCACTGGCTCAATAAGGCTCCTAAATTCAACTGCAAATTTCTTCAAAGAAATTTGTAGATTCTGTATACTTTTATCCTATAAATCCTATAAATGAAGAAAGCTTCATTTTTAAATGAACTCCTGAACCACATGATTCCCAGTTACTTTCTTATTAATAAGTACTTCAAAGAAACTGGGAGTCACATGGTTCAGGAATCAATTTACAAGTGAACAAACAATAAAATTATACTGAATCTTCAAATTTCTTTTAAGAAATTTGCAGTAAAATTTAGGTGCCTTATTGAGGCAATGGACAGAGTCTCAAAATCATGTATGTTTTTTAATCTAATTCAGTTACTGTCTAGCATCACTCTGATTATTCCATAATAATGAAGATCTTCTCAGTATTTTAGCTTACAATTTAGTGATGCAATATAATTTTTAACAGCAATTCTTGTAAAGCATTTAGTTTTATTACTGATTTATTCCATTTTATGTTAATGTCCTCATATATATATTCTTTGTCTCTCCCTTTCTCTTAGAACTATAGCATCTCAGGAAAAAATGTGTTATATTCAAGAGAAGGTGATAGTATATTTTAAAAACAAGTTGAAGCTGAAAGACTAGGAAATGAAAAGCAGAGCACTACTAAAAGCTAATCTCAGACAACAGGCATTGGCCAGGACTCCCTAGGGAAACTGGCACACAGTTAACTTCAGTTAAAGACACCCAGGTCTTTGAGACTTAACTATCAGCAAAGAGTTTTACATGGACATGACCACAAGATGTGACTCCGGAAAAGAAACATAAAACTGCCAATGAGAGCCAATGAGAGAAATTTAGTCAAAGATTTAATCAATTATGATGATAATAACATCCATTCAAATGGCCAAATTGTAACAAGAGCATAGTCTGTCTTAATCTTTAGGTCTTTAATATTCTTAAATGTAATTTCTATCACTGTCTTATTATTAAGTAGTTATATTTTAGATATTGTTGTAGAAAAAAAATTGTAGACGGTAACATAATTATTTCACACTCTAAAACAGGAGTTAAGGAGTATGAATGTAAATCTCATTCTTGATAAAAGCAAAACATTCAGTTGTCTCTAACTACTTTAAGTTTCTACAAATGTTACCTTTACTGAATCAGCAATAATATGTAAGCAATGAATAAACAAATAGGAACCACCTTTTGAAAACCTAGTAACACTGTTCATGTTATGGAAGGACTTAAAACGAAAATGGACAAAAACACTTTGCAAAAATAAGTAAGATACAAATGCATAAAATGTTTCCTTAGGATGTTTTCTGTTAACTGCAGTATATAGGAAATTGTGAGTTATAGAGGAATATTCATAACCAAAATCAACATTCTCTGTTGAGTATTCTAAACATAATTCAGGTTAATTTACTTAAGCTGATTATGGCTTTCCAGGCTTTATTTTTAGGCACTCAATCTACTTATACAAATGATAATTATTGTATTTACAAATGTAAAGATTTTTTTGTAATCATATCAGCATTCTCCTTTATTTAGCATAATTCTACCTTGTGACCTGTAAAATGCATTCAGAGTTTGCATACTCTCATCCAACTTCATTTCATTCTCATTTTTTAATTTATAAATTGGAACTAAACCTTGAATGTTGTAGTATTATGCAACTTTGAACATAAATATTTTCATTACCTAGTTCAAAATTTTACCTAGCTCCTATGTGTCACGTGCTATGATTCTAGATTTTGCACATCAGAAATAAAGAAATAATGGTAAAGAGCAATTATACATTAAGTTTTTGATTAATTTATTTGAGCAAACATCAATTTGAATTGGGCAGTGCCAAACTGAGAAAGGTTAGCAGTGTTCAGCTGACAGAAGCTAGGGAAGAATCTTTTAGAGAGCAGATGCAAAAGCAAAGCAAGGGAATTCTTTTGACTGGCTGTAGCTTATGTGGTTTGCCTAATCTATAATAGCCTATTCAGCCATTTGTGACTGTGTTTAGGTTTCAATTTCTTATCCTTCATGCATTTACAGGAATTTGCTCTGGTTAGCTATCAGTTTGCTTACAAACGCTGCCAGAGTATTAGAGCCACCTCAGTCTTATGGAATACTCATTTAATTACTTTAACAATAGAAAATGAAATATCAGTTTCATAGAACTTATATTGTACCCGACCAATTAAGTGGGTTTTATTCCCAGGGTTCTATAGTTAGAAGTACTAAATCTGTATTTAATAAATCCTATATTTTTACCATTTTCATCAAATAAACTCAAATATGTTCATTAAAATCCAAAGTGCCTTTGCACTTTCTATCAACACTTAAGTAATAATACCCACCAATCATAATATTCCATGAATTCCTAATGCCCTCAGAGGAAAAGAGTATACTGTTACAAAATTATCAAAGAATTTCATAACATTACTTCTTATCTCTGCTGCTTCATTTTTTTCCCACCTACTCCCTAAGCTTCCCTCGGTAGCTCACTCTGTAAAGAATCTGCCTGCAATGCAGGAGACCTGACTTTGATTCCTGGGTCTGGAAGATCCCTTGGAGAAGGAAATAGCAACCCACTCCAGTATTCTTGCCTGGAAAATCCCATGGACAGAGGAGTCCATGGGGTCACAACACCACCACTCCATCAGTATGTCACATTCCATACTCCAATCACACTGGACCCCTTTGAATGCCTCTCATACAGTCAAAGATACTAAAATTAATTAAATGCTCACCATCAAATCCATTTGAGAGTGTCTGTATAGTGTCTCATGTGTAAGAGTAACCTAAAAACTTGGATTATTTATTTTTCTTTTTTTTCTTTTTCATCATCCTAGGATTAATGAACCTTGAAGAAGCCTAGTGAAATTGGCATATTAAAACAGGAAAATTCTGTCTGTACACCTAAAACTCATCAAACGTATTATGAGTACTTCGGTACAGTTCTTTAAATAATTATATATTAATTTAATCCCTACTATGAAGTAGATGAAGGGAAGGCAATGGCACCCCACTCCAGTACTCTTGCCTGGAAAATCCCATGGATGGAGTAGCCTCTTGGGCTGCAGTCCATGGGGTCGCTAAGAGTCAGACACGACTGAGCGACTTCACTTTCACTTGTCACTTTCATGCATTGGAGAAGGAACTGGCAACCCACTCCATTGTTCTTGCCTGGAGAATCCCAGCGACGGGACAGCCAGTGGGCTGCTGTCTATGTGGTTGCACAGAGTTGGACAAGACTCAAGCAACTTAACAGCAGCAGCAGCATGAAGTAGATGGCATTTACATTACAAATAAATTATCATGCTTTAGAGCCATTGAAAGTAGCATGCATTAGCTACAAGGAAAGCATATATAATTTTATTGTGGGCAAAGCCTAAAAAATATGAAAATATACTGAAAATAATTGATTTTTTTTACTACTAACTCATGGCATTTCATCATTATTAATACTTGAACATGTTAAATTGAAGACTTTTTTTCAAAGGAATGAATTTCATCAAGCTAAAAATGGGAAATTTAAGAAAATAATCATTATATACATAAATATGAAATTCTTTTGAGTCATTATCTAATGTATGCAAAATACCAGTGTTTCTGTTATTTTTATAAAGGATGTGTACATGCATGTTAAGTTGCCTCAGTCTTGTCCAACTCTTTACAACCCTATGGACTATAGCCCACCAGGCTCCTCTGTTCATGGGATTCTCCAGGCAAGAATACTGGAGTGGGTTGCTATGCCTTCCTCTAGGGGATCTTCCCAACCCAGGGATCGAACCCTCATCATCTGCAGCTCTTACATTGCAGGGGATTCTTTACTGCTGAGCCACCAGGGAAGCCCTTTATAAGGGATACAGACATGTAAATGATAAGAAATACATGATTAAAATGTTATACATCTTTAATATTACTATTATGAACTAGACTTAATAAAAATTATAAATGTATCACTATATGTGCACAAGAATTATTATTTTATCATTTTATTACACATATATCTTATTCTGTTCTTAATTATAATATGACAGTAAATTCAGTACACTGTAATTAAATTTCAGGGAACATAATTTTGTTTTTTGCTATTGCTTTTTATAATGAAAACAATGTGATGATAAAATCTTTCTCATAATGCATTAAGTATACACTTTACATTTTCAATATTGTTTAGAAGAATGTAGAAGCAGCTCCTATATATAAATTCCAAAAAAAGTGTGTATGTGTCAAATATTAAAGAAGTCATCAAATTATTTATAGAATAGTCTCTCCTGTTACTGAATATGTTATTTATGAATAGGCTTTTTATTGTATCATAATGCAGTAATGGTTGACATTTGCAGTAAATTGACTATAAAAGTTGACTTAATACCCCCTCAAAAATTAAATCTCATTGGATGTAATTTATTTTTATTTAAAAATACTTAACCACTGAACTACATGGACTTTCTGCAGTAAAGGGCTAACTCAACAGTTGTGAATTGTCCAAACCCTGCACATTCCAAAATTTATCAGTAGTGGTCTCTGATAAGCTTTTGAGCAATGATCTCTGAACCCATGGGATGCCCTTGCTGAGAAGAATGTCCTTGTACACCTGAGACCTTGAGCTACATTAGATAATTTATGTTAGCAATGTGATTTATGGCAAATATCATGTATGGCAATTATATTTTACACTACAAGCAGCTAGGATTGATCCCCAGATGGTCAGTTGATGTAACATCTGAAAATAATTAATATAATGTACCATGTTGACAAAATAAAGGACAAAACTCATGTGATGATGTAAAGAGATGTAGAACTATAGAACAATCATTTGAACAATGACACATTTATTTACCATAAAAATACTCAATAGACTAAGAATAAGATGGACTTTTCTCCATTTTGATAAAGTGCAACTATGTAAAACCCATACTTTATACTGCTGTTGCTGACATCATACTCCATAAGTGAAAAGCTAAAATTTTCCCCCAGATATGAGGAACAAGGCAAAGATGATTTATTTTGCCATTTTTCTTCAACATTGTACTGTATATCATAACTATTACAATAAGACAACAATGAGAAGGTTAACAAGTAAATAGTTTAAGTGCATATCCAGTTTGGAAGGAAAGGAGTAAAATTATATTTACTCACAATATGAGTATGTGATACTCATATATTTTTTCTCACAGAAATCAGGAAATCACAAAGAATATACAAAACTACTATAAAAAATTATCAAGGTCACAGTGAACAAACTGGATATACAAAATAAGAATTATATTTTTATATACTAAAAACTACTAGAACTTGAAATTAAAGAAATAATTGCATTTGTGATAACAGTACAAAATAAAAATTTATAGTATGTTATTAAAATAATAAAATGTCAAGCTACAGGCTGAGAAAAAAGTATTTTAAAATAATACTTCTGTTTAAGGGCTGATCTCAGACCATATAAAGAATACTTATTATTCATTAATAGGGACAGAAATGATATAACTTATAATGGGTTAATCTGAATGATTCATCAGTTCAGTTCAGTTCAGTCACTCAGTCGTGTCCCACTATTTGTGAACCCATGAATTGCAGCACACCAGGCCTCCCTGTCCATCACCAACTTCTGGAGTTCACCCAAAATCATGTCCATTGAGTCGGTGATGCCATTCAACCATCCCATCTTTTGTCGTCCCCTTATCCTCCTGTCCTCAATCTTTCCGACTAAGGTCTTTTCAAATGAGTTAACTCTTCACATGAGGT
Source organism: Bos mutus (assembly GCF_027580195.1). Classification (NCBI taxonomy): domain Eukaryota; kingdom Metazoa; phylum Chordata; class Mammalia; order Artiodactyla; family Bovidae; genus Bos; species Bos mutus. Next base: position 79,114,299 of record NC_091622.1, on the reverse strand, counting down.
GGCCAAAGTATTGAGTTTCAGCCTCAGCATCAATCCTTCCAAAGAACACCCAGCACCCAGGACTGATCTCCTTTAGGATGGACTGGTTGGATCTCTTTGCAGTCCAAGGGATTCTCAAGAGTCTTCTCCAACACCACAATTCTTCATTGCTCAGCTTTCTTTATAGTTCAACTCTCACAACCATACATGACTAATAAGCACCTGAAAAGATGATTCACAAATTTTCAAAGCACTGAGAATAATTAAAAATAGATTCAGAAGACCACATTCTATATGATGCCACTGATAGGGCATTTTATAAAAGCAAAAATCTCAATTAGATAAATGGTCACCAGGAGTTCAGAGTGACTGAAAACATTTGTTACAAATGGATATGAGGCAATTTTGAAAGTAAAACAATTTATTTTAGGCACTAAATTTTTCTACATTCATGTTAGTGATTGTGAAAATTTATGTATTTTTAAAACTTACAGAACTTCCAAAACTTTGAATTTGTTGATATATATTATACTGCAAAAATTTTTTATTTTCATTTAGTAAAACTAAGCAACACATTACAAAAAATAGTTTTAAAATATTCATAATATCAGAATTTCAACCTCAAATGTAATGTACAAAGGTACTAGGGAATGTTGTCTTGACCCTAGCAATGAAAAAAAAGGTCACACACTACGAAATCATAAGTGACCTTGAGTAAAGCAGTAGTGAGTTTGCAAATTAAAACAATCAACTGAATTTCAAAGGGTGATAATTCCCTCTGAGTGAGAAAGAACACAAACTGTTTCTTTCACCTTTGGCAAATCTTTGATTAAAAACATAGTCACCATAAAAGCAAGTAGGAAGAGCTAAAATTTTAATTTTAGATGCTGAATGTGCACTACCAAATTTATTTTGTATACACAAAAGTCTCAAAAAGAAGAAAACAATGAAGTCACTGGCCAGCTCTCTTACATGGGTCACCATGGGTGCTCTTTTCTTTAAAATTATTTATTTTTTAATTGAAGGAGAATTACTTTACAGAATTGTGTTGGTTTCTGCCAAATATCAACATGAATTAGCCTAAAAATTTTGGGCAGGTCTGGTGATTGGTCGTACATGTTCAGTTCAGTCCAGTCGCTCAGTTGTGTCCAACTCTTTGCGACCCCATGAATCACAGCATGCCAGGCCTCCCTGTCCATCACCAACTCCCGGAGTTCACCCAAACTCACATCCATCAATTTGGTGAGGCCATCCAACCATCTCATCCTCCGTTGTCCCCTTCTCCTCCAGCCCCAGTTCCTCCAGGCATCAGTCTTTTCCAATGAGTCAACACTTTGCATGAGGTGGCCAAAGTATTGGAGTTTCAGCTTTAGCATCAGTCCTTCCAATGAACACCCAGGATGATATCATTTAGGATGCACTGGTTGGATCTCCTTGCAGTCCCAGGGACTCTCAAGAGTCTTCTCCAACATCACAGTTCAAAAGCATCAATTCTTCAGCACTCAGCTTTCTTCACAGTCCAACTCTCACATCCATACATGACCACAGGAAAAACCATAGCCTTGACTAGACGGACCTTTGTTGGCAAAGTAATGTCTCTGCTTTTGAATATGCTATCTAGGTTGGTCATAACTTTCCTTTCAAGGAGTAAGGGTCTTTTAATTTCATGGCTGCAATCACCATCTGCAGTGACTTTGGAGCCAAAAAAATAAAGTGTGACAATGTTTCCATGGTTTCACCTTCTATTTCCCATGAAGTGATGGGACCAGATGTCATGATCTTCATTTTCTGAATGTCGAGCTTTAAGCCAACTTTTTCACTCTCCTCTTTCACTTTCATCAAGAGGCTTTGTAGTTCCTCTTCACTTTCTGCCATAAGGGTGGTGTCATCTGCATATCTGAGGTTATTGATATTTCTCCCGGCAATCTTGATTCCAGCTTGCGCTTCATCCAGACCAGCATTTCTCATGATGTACACTGCATATAAGTTAAATAAGCAGGGTGACAATATACAACCTTGACATACTCCTTTTCCTATTTGGAACCAGTCTGTTGTTCCATGTCCAGTTCTAACTATCACTTCCTGACCTGCTTATAGGTTTCCCAAGAGGCAGGTCAGGTGGTCTGATATTCCCATGTCTTTCAGAATTTTCCACAGTTTTTTTGTGATCCACACAGGCAAAGGTTTTGGCATAGTCAATAAAGCAGAAATAGATGTTTTTCTGGAACTCTCGCTTTTTTGATGATCCAGCAGATGTTGGCAATTTGATCTCTGGTTCCTCTACCTTTTCTAAAACCAGATTGAACATCTGGAAATTCACAGTTCACGTATTGCTGAAGCCTGGCTTGGAGAATTTTGAGCATTGCTTTACTAGCGTGTGAGATGAGTGCAATTGTGCATTAGTTTGAGCATTCTTTGGCAATGCCTTTCTTTGGTATTGGAATGAAAACTGACCTTTTCGAGTTCCATGGCCACTGCTGAGTTTTCCAAATTGGTTGACATATTGAGTGCAGCACTTTCATAGCATCATCTTTCAGGATTTGAAATAGCTCAACTGGAATCCCATCACCTCCACTAGCTTTGTTAGTAGTGATGCTTTTTAAGGTCCACTTGACTTCACATTCCAGGATGTCTGGCTCTAGATGAGTGATCACACCACCATGATTATCTATGTCACATAGATATTTTTGTTCAGTTCTTCTGTATATTCTTGCCACCTCTTCTTAATATTTTCTGCTTCTGTTAGGTCCAAACCATTTTTGTCCTTTATTGAGCCCATCTTTGCATGATAAGCTGTCATCCACAGAGAAAAATGTTACAGGGAATGACTCCTGTCCCAAGAAAAGGCAAGAGGAAGCTGAGGGAATAAAAGAAAAAGAAAAAATTTCTGGTTCAGAGAGGGCAAGTAAGCCACCTCTACCTTCACTGTTATAGGGCAGAAAATCTCTGACCTTTCTGTGATCACAGGGCAAAAGGTCACTGACATGGTGACATGATTTCTGTAGCATTTCTAGAAAACTTTGTCTATTGCCAAGTCAAGAATGTTCTTAGATAGTCTCCTAAATGGTTAATAGTTTTAGCTTTATCTTCATGTTTCAGATCCATCTCAAATTAATTTCTATGTGTAATATGAGGAAGGGGCTTCCCTGATGACTCAGATGGTAAAGAATCCACCTTAAAAACAAGTACTATGGGTTCAATCCCTGGGTTGGGAAGATCCCCTGGAGGAGTGGATGGCAACCCACTCTAGTATTTTTGCCTGGCAAAGCCCATGGACAGAGGAGCCTGGCGGGCCACAGTCCATGGGGTCACAAAGAGTTGTACAGGACTGAGCAGCATTTGGGAATGTGAGGAAAATTCAAGGAAAATTTTATTTATGAATATCCATTGGTCCCAAGATAGTTTGTTTAAAATCCTTCCTCTTGGCACATTTGTAAAAAATCCAGTGGGTATAGAAGAAATGGGGGATTTCTATTTGTGGTATACAGTTTTAGTTATACAACATGAACAGTTCTAGAGATCTACTGTTCAACATAATTCCTACAGTTAGCAATACTTTACCATACACTTCAAATTTTATTGAGAATAGATCTTACATTAAATAGTGCCTTCAAAATAAAAAATCAAATGAGTGAAAGTATGAGTCTATGCTAGAGTTCTGTAACTGTTCCATTAATCTCTGTGTGATGTTCCATTGACCAGTGCCATAGTTAGTTACAGTAGCTTTATAATAGGTCTGGAAATAACGTGATTTTGTTTTAAAAATATCTATTTTCAAAAAGATTCTGGGTATTCTTGATCCCCATAAAAATAGAGGTCTCAGATATATATAGTCTTCCTAGGTGGCTCAGTGGTAAAGAATCTACCTGTCAATGCCAGAGACACAGAAGACACTGATTTGATCCCTGGGTCAGGAAGATACCCTGCAGGAGGAAATGGTAACCCACTCCAGTATTCTTGTCTGGGAAATCCCATGGACAGAGGAGCCTATTGGGCTACAGTTCACTGGATCATAAAAAGTCAGACACGACTGAGCACATGTGCTACTCTCTATATATACATATATATATTTCATATATATGTGAAATATTCATTTATATATAAACGAATAACATGTTATGAAGCCAGACCAAGTGGTCCTGACCTGAGTTCAGGCATTCAGGGAAGGGAAAGCTGTCTGGGTGGGGATGGCCAGATACTGGTTTCTGGATACAGGGTCCTACAACAGGGCCTGACTGTGGGGTGAGCTAAATGCAGTGGGCAGGGATGGAGGCAGTGGAGCTGGGGACTCAGGAGAAAGAGGAGATCTAGGTTGGAATGGTATGTTCAGGCAGGCTGCCATAGCCCTAAAACTTGAGGGAAGTAACTCAGACTTTATTAGAAGATACTGGAGAGGTACTGGATGTTTTTTGATAAAAGGTTGATGTGATGGAGACTGTTCAGAGAAGGTATGTGGGTGGATTGGAAAGGTAGCCTAATAGTCACTTAATGTGGTAGGTGACAGTTGTAGGGATTCAAATGTGAGGCCTGTAGGTCTTAAGCAGAGGAGAGCCATGTGGGCAGGAAAGGAAGAGATTCAGCAGGTCAGGATGGCATCACTACCCTGAAGGTGTCCTTCCTGCCCTTCCTATCACTGGAGGCCTCCAGGTTTTGGCACCACAGGATTAGAAGCTGGTCTGGAATGTGCTGAGCTATTAGAATCTATTTTGCTCCCTACAAACAAATGCATTTCTTCTTGCCTGAAATGTCTCTTGTTTATTAAGCTGAAGACAAAATCTGCCTATGGGAAGTTCCAATCATTTCAGTTCTTTGTCCAGAGTTGAAGATTTGGGCTTAAAAAAAAAAAAAAAAAAGGCAGCATTTTCATTTGGCAGTTCATTATGTTTTGCTTCTTCAGAATTTGATGATAACATGCTTCAACTCATCTCTGTGGCTAGGGATTGGTGTTTTTTTTTTTTTTTATTCTATTTTATTTTATTATTTTTTTTTCTAATTTTATTTTATTTTTAAACTTTACATAATTGTGTTAGTTTTTAGGGGATTGGTTTTATTTGAGAGTTGTCACTGGAAATCTTCTGTATTTTCTTTCCTAACTTGTTTCTCTCTTCAGTCACTGTGCCTGATACCAGGGCCTCATTGAGTGTATTTGCCCTGGTCTACCATTCTCTTAAAAGGAAAGACTAATTTTGGGGAAACTCAGTCTTAACTGTTTAAAGAACAGCGACTCATCCTGAATTACCCCAAATCAAAGCCAAAGGTGGTTGGAATCTGAATGCCATATCTCTCCTTTCTTTACAATTACTAGACGCTAAAGCTTTCATAAACATCTGTGATTTTAGGAAGATTTTCTTCAAATCTGTTTTTTTTTTTTTTTTCTGAGGGTACAAAGTATGAAGGCTGGAAGCAGATGAAGCTATACTGAGCAACCCCTGCATTCCGGGTGTGATCGTCTTGTGATCCAGGTGGTGATAATCCTCTCTCTAACCCTGAGAGCTGGACTGTGGCCCTTGCATCTGTGTTCTGTGCCCCCAGCTCTATGGTTCCACCTCAGGTACACGAGCTCCCGGCTGCCTTTAGTTGTCTGCACTGATGGATTTTCTCACTAAAGCATCCCATCCCGGCAGTAAGGCCAGGGTCATCTTTGTCTTCTAATTCGATCTCCTGGCTCCCAACCTGGATTTGGCTCCTCCCTCCACATCTTGCTTTTTCTTCTTCCTCTCGGCAGCTCTTGGTCAGAGGTTCCATTTGCTGCTTCCTCCTTTCCCTCTTGACCATTACAGAGAGGAATCATTAAGGACCCCATTCAAGATCCTCTTCCTTGCTTCCACGTTTTCTCTCCTGGCAAGACTTTCACATCTGCTCAGAATAGATTCAGTGACCATTTCCCCCACCTCTCTTGCCTGCCAGACCTGTTCTCTGTACTCCTAGTCTGTGGATTGTATGCTCCAAAGGCTCTCGGTTCCGGGGAAGATGGGACAAGCGAAACTGGGGCGAGGTGTGCTTGGTGGCTGCTGTTCCACTCCCCCAGCTGTGGGGGTTTCCATCCCTGATCTCCCCATGCAGTCTCTGCTCTTCCCTTTCAAAGGAAATCTTTGATACCATAGGGAGCAGGGAGGGGCTGGAGTGGGGCAATGGATATGGGTCCCACCCAACCAGCCCCAAGAGGAATCCTCAGGATCCTTTTCCTGTTAGAAAATCCTCATTGCTTAGACCATTGCCTCAGGACCCTTCCCCTGTGTTTTCTAATCAACTAGAAGACTGAGAAGTTAAGTTTGTGATGGAAAGCAGACAAGTAGTCAAGTTATGTGAAGTCACTGGATTTTATCATAAGGTATTACTGAGGCAGGACATTCATACATAGACACTGAAGTTAAAAAAAAAAAAAAAAAAAACTCTGACACAGAACAATGTCAACTATTCCCTAAGCAACCAGCCTAGATAAGCAGAATTGACTCTTTCTTAGATTCAAATTCATGTGTGTTAGTTTTATTGTTATTAAGTATAATTAAAAAAATAAATTTGATTATTTTTTAATGTAAAAATTAGCATGCACTAAGTTGGCTTAAAGCTAAACATTCAGAAAACTAAGATCATAGCATCTGGTCTCATCACTTCATGGGAAATAGATGGCGAAACAGTGGAAACAGTGTCAGACTTTATTTTTTTGGGCTCCAAAATCACTGAAGATGGTGATTGCAGCCATGAAATTAACAGATGCTTACTCCTTGGAAGGAAAGTTATGGCCAACCTAGATAGCATATTAAAAATCAGAGACATTACTTTGCCAACAAAGGTCCGTCTAGTCAGGGCTATGGTTTTTCCAGTGGTCATGTATGGATGTGAAAGTTGGACTGTGAAGAAGGCTGAGCGCCAAAGAATTGATGTTTTTAAACTGTGATGTTGGAGAAGACTCTTGAGAGCCCCTTGGACTGCGAGGAGATCCAACCAATCCATTCTAAAGGAAATCGGTCCTGGGTGTTCTTTGGAAGGAATGATGCTAAAGCTGAAACTCCAATACTTTGGGCACCTCATGTGAAGAGTTGACTCATTGGAAAAGACTCTGATGCTGGGAGGGATTGGGGGCAGGAGGAGAAGGGGACAACAGAGGATGAGATGGCTGGATGGCATCACCAACTCGATGGACATGAGTTTGAGTGAACTCTGGGAGTTGGTGATGGACAGGGAGGCCTGGCGTGCTGTAGTTCATAGGGTCGCAAAGAGTCGGACACGACTGAGCGACTGCACTGAACTGAACTGAAGTCACATCAGTCATCAGTCGTGTATTACTCTTTGCAACCCCATGGACTATTGCTTGCCAGGCTACTCTCTCCATGGGACTCTGCTGGCAAGAATATTAGAGTGGGTTGCCATTTCCTTCTCCAGGGGATCTTCCCAACCCAGGGATTGAACCCATGTCTTATGTCTCTGCATTAGCAGACAGATTCTTTACCACTAGCACCACCTGAATGTCTAACTGAAAATACTTAGAAAAATACTTTTATCCCTGTTTTCATAATTTTAATTTTTAACTGTAGAGAACAGAGAAAGCAAAAGTGACCACAATCACTTTAGTTTATGCACATTATAATTGGGACAGTTTCATTTTTTTCTTTATTCTATCTGGCCATTGAAAATTAGTTTGGGATTAACATACACACACTGCTATATTTGAAAATATTAATAGATTACCAGCAAGGACCTTCTGCATAGCACAAAGAACTCCACTCAATATTCTGTAGTAACATAAATGGGAAAATTGTGTTCTACAATTTTGACCCAGAAATACAGGAATCATATTGATTTTGTAAACTGAGATTGCATGGTCTACATATGAAGAATGGGAACTACAGTGAAAACATACTTACAAGACTAACACACACATGAGATACCCAAGGCTTAACATATAAATACTAAATATGAATTGGTTCGCTTGTAGACTTATCACTTATATTCCTTACCATGAAGTTACACTTTCTGTACAAACTATCCAAATAAAGTAAAACCAGATAGGCTTTTCAGAAAGGGCCAGCAAATAGTCTTGTTTTTCTGGAAAAGTACCTCAGCACCCCCACATTTTTATCTTCAGCAGTTCTCACATTTTGGAGATAAATGAATCATAAAATGACAGGGAAAGATTTTATGGAAGTATTTATTGGGTTTATTTTCAGATGTGTCTAGATAATGTATTGTCTGAACAGATCTGAAAATTTGGTGACATTGACCTGGAAGGGCTTCCCAGGTGGCTCAGCAGTTAAAAAATCTGCCTGCAATGCAGAAGACGCTTCAAGACTCTCAGGTTCGATCCCTACATGGGGAAGATCCCCTAGAGAAAGGAATGGCAAGCTGCTCCAGTATTCTTGCCTTCAAAATCCCATGGACAGAAGAGCCTGGTGGGCTACAGTCCATGGGATCTTAAAAGAGTCAGACACAACTTAGTGACTAAACAAAAACCACAAAAACTTAGCAGGAAGCTCATACTAGCTAGTTTTTAGGGTACCTATTTAGCTTGGTAGTAAACACTCTTATTATCACTGCTACACTTGAGACAACCAAGTCTTTTTAGAGCTTAATTAAAAATTTCAAAAACTTAAAATGTGCAACAACCCTGAACTCTGAAATTACTGTACTGTCCTTATTTATGTAAAATAATTAATATTAAAGGGTAATAGACTAATGCCCATTTCTTCAGGAACTGGTGCATTCTTAAGTGGTTTACTAGATATAATAGACTAAAGAAAAATGGATATTTTAAGTAGAGACTCACATAAAGAAGTTTTTGGATTAATGATCATGACTGAGGAAAATGGGGCTTCCACTAGAACAATAATAAAATAGTCAATATATTTGTATCAAATAAAGAGAAGAGAGAGTCTTAACTAATTATTGGCCAGAAATGGCCATTTGTAGAATTGAATTACGTATATATGGCAACCTTATTAGAAGATGAAACTTTCAAGAAAATAAATATATTTTATTTGTATAACATTTCTTTCTAGAACATCAAGATCACTAAAATTATTTTATAAGTTCTCTAAAATATTTTTATTTATTGGGGAAATAATTATTGTACACTGGATAAAAAATAAATTACAAGTACATGAAGATAAAGATAAGCAGAGGAGATCTACAAAGAACATGTCATTATTTACTAAATACAATCCAAAAGATTTTTGTAGTTGTAATCTACAACTCAAATATTAGTTAGGTTTAATATAACACTTAAGTCAAAAATACTAGGATAGCTTTTACAGAAGTACACACTGTAATCTGTGGTAAAAGACACTTAAGATATTGAAAATTTATTGGGAAAAATGGATGATGTATCTGAAAGAATTTTGCACTCTTCATTTTTGCATTATAAACACATTTTTAAAGATATATAAAATAAAATAACAGAAGAAAACATAAAGAAAGAGATATAATTACCTTTCCATAACAGGATTCAGTTAGAATTCTCCAAAGAAAACTCAGATTTTGCTCTTATAGTCTTTCAATTAATTGGACAAGTTCCATTCACATTACCAAAGGTAATTCTTACTCAATTCTACTAATTGTAGACACACACCTACAAAATATGTTCCCAGCAATATCTAGATTAGTATTTGACTGAATAAATGTACTACAGCCTAGCCAAGCTGACATATAAATCTAATTGTAACATTTTGGAAAAGATCTTAAAAAAAACTCTGTTACAATACAGAAGGACAGTATGTATAAGTTAACTGTGTTCTATAATCAATGATTTTATAATGTTGTGTATAGACAAATTCTTTTTTTTAAATGAAGTATAGTTGATTCAAAGTATTTGAAACATGTAAAATATCATGTATGAAACGAGATGCCAGTCCAGGTTCGATGCACAATACTGGATGCTTGGGGCTAGTGCACTGGGACGACCCAGAGGGATGGTATGGGAGGGAGGAGGGAGGAGGGTTCAGGATGGAGAACACATGTATACCTGTGGCGGATTCATTTTGATATTTGGCAAAACTAATACAATTATGTAACGTTTAAAAATAAAATAAAATTTTTAAAAAAAGTAGTTAAATAAATATATAATAATAATGATAAAGTAATTAATAATTATAAATTAATAATATAGATATATATCAGCTCAGCCGCTTCAGATGTGTACAACTCTATTCCTTGTGACCTTATGCACTGGGGCCTACCATAATCCTCTATCCACAGAATTTTCCTGGCAAGAATACTGGAATGGGTTTTCCATTCCCTCCTCCAGGATATTTTCCCTGCCCAGGGATCGAACTTGCATCCCTTGCGTTACAGCAGACTTTTTACTGCTGACTCCCTGTGCTATACAGTAGAAATTTGCTTAAATAAATTCTTACAGGGGAAACAGTTCCATTCAGTTCAGTTGCTCAGTCATGTCCGACTCTTTGCAACTCCATAAACTGCAGCACACCAGGCTTCCCTGGCTTCCCTCTCTATCACCAACTCCTGAAGACTGCTCAAACTTAAGTCCATTGAGTCAGTGATGCCATCCAACCATCTCATCCTCTATCGTCTCCTTCTTCTCCTGCCTTCAATCTTTCCCTGCATCAGGGTCTTTTTCAATGAGTCAGTTCTTCACATCAGGTGGCCAAAATATTGGAACTTCAGTTTCAGCATCATTCCTTCCAATGAATATTCAGGACTGATTTCCTTTAGGATTGACTGGTTGGATCTCCTTGAAGTCCAAGGGATTCTCAAGAGTCTTCTCCAACACCACAGTTGAAAACCATCAATTCTTCATCATTCAGCTTTCTTTATGATCCAACTCTCACATCCATATGTGACCACTGGAAAAACTATAGCCTTGACTAGACGGACCTTTGTTGCAAAGTAATATCTCTGCTTCTGTCTAGGTTGATCATAGCTTTTATTCCAAGGAGCAAGCGTCTTTTAATTTCATGGCTGCAATCACCATCTACAGTGATTTTGGAGCCCAAGGAAATAAAGTCTCTCACTGTTTCTCCTTCTATTTGCTATTGAGTGATGGAACTGGATGCCATGGTTTTAGTTTTTTGAATGTTGAATTTTAAACTAGCTTTTTCACTCTCCCTTTCACTTTCATCAAGAGGCTCTTTAGTTCCTCTTTGCTTTCTGCCATATGGGGGGTGTCATCTGCGTATCTGAGGTTATTGATATTTCTCCCAGCAATATTGATTCCAACTTGTGCTTCATCCAGCCTGGCATTACACATGATGTACTCTACTTATAAGTTAAATAAGCAGGGTGACAGCATACATCTTTGAGGTACTCCTTTCCCAATTTGGAACCAGTCAGTTGTTCCATGTCCCATTTCTAACTGTTGCTTCTTGACCTGCATGCATATTTCTCAGTAGGCAGGTAAGGTGGTCTGGTATCCCCAACTCTTTAAGAATTTTCCACAGTTTCTTGTGATCCACACAGTCAAAGGCTATGGTATAGTCAATAAAGCAGAAGTTGATGTTTTTCTGTAATTGTCTTGCTTTTTCTGTGATCCGGTGGATGTTGGCAATTTGTTCTCTGGTTTCTCTATAAAGTGTCCTAAATAAAAGGAAATAAAATAGTTAATTTAATATAATCTCTTTTCCATATATCCTTCTATTGGTGGCTCAGCAGTAAAGAACCCTCCTGCCAATGCCAGAGACATACATGTAATCCCTAGTTGGGAAGATCCCCTGAAGGTGGAAATGGTAACCCACTCCAGTATTCTCGCGTGGGAAATCCCATGGACAGAGGAGCCTGGCAGGTTACAGACCTTGAGGTTGCAGAGTCAGACATGACTTAATAACTGAGCACAGAATGCACTTTTCCATATGCCCTGGTTCAATATTTTATTTAATTATATAATATCGTTAGTATTGAATTAAATACTAGATTCCCAATTAAAAGTGAAAGGAAGTCCTCCACATTTTTATATATCAAGACTTTAACTTTCCTTTAACAAACCTCTTTGGATTCTAGAAGTACTATGTGCAGCAAAGAGATATTTTGCTTTTATACATTTTCTGAGTGATTTTAAATCCTGCTAGCCAGGAAAATCCTGGATTTTCAAATCCAGGTAAAGGATTATCTTCATGGCCTTCTTTGTTTAGTGATTTTTTTTTTTAAATAATTGTAGCATTAAGTATTGACAAAATGGCTTGGTCACAGTATAACATGTGTGAGCATTCTGAAGTGACAGGGTGTGAAAGTGAGTATCTAAAACCCAGTGCCAGTGAAAGGGTCATGTTCAGCAGTTCACATCAACAACTGCCATATTATAACCAGACTATCTTAATCAAAAATATGTAAGCAGACTTTTTTCTATGCTTGTCTAGTGGGACTCCCCTGGAGAAGGTGATGGCACCCCACTCCAGTACTCTTGCCTGGAAAATCCCATGGATGGAGGAGCCTGGTGGGCTGCAGTCCATGGGGTCGCAAAGAGTCTGACATGACTGAGTGACTTCACTTTCACTTTTCACTTTCATGCATTGGAGAAGGAAATGGCAACCCACTCCAGTGTTCTTGCCTGGAGAATCTCAGAGATGCGGGAACCTGGTGGGCTGCCGTCTATGGGGTCGCACAGAGTCGGACATAACTGAAGCAACTTAGCAGCAGCAGCAGCGGTGGGCTACTGACCACAGGGTCACAAAGAGTCGGATATGACTGAAGTGATTTAGCATGCACATGCTAGTACTAGAGCCTTTTTTAGAAATGTAAATGTCAATCCCCTCTGCTTTCAGGTTAAGACTATCATACTTGAAAATGGAATATATAGCACTATGTAAGTGAGAAAAAGTGAAAAAGTCCTCACCTGCCTATAAAATGACAAACTGAAAAAATCTCAAAGACAGAGTGTATAAAGAAATTTTATAAAGTTCTATGTGTAATGCAATGTTTCCCAATGAGTCCATATTCTTTAAAAATCTTCCAGTCAGTAAGAGAGTAGAAAAAATTTTATATACTTAATAGCTAAGGCAGCCAATATTATTTTGGAACTACCATTAGGAAAAAAAAAAAAGAAAAGATTGCAATTTGACAGAAAATAAAGCTGATGAATAAGCCAACTTCAAAGCCTCTAAGGCTAGTAGTAAATCTCCAGATCTAAATTAAATAGTATATAAGCTCCACACTACCAAATGGGACAATACTATAGCTCATTTTTTTATAGTGCATTTCACTTAGATTTTTATAAGAAGATGATATAAAAAATTAAATATGTAAATTGTTTTACTGACAAAAAGAGATCACATGTTTTCATAAAATACCAGATTCTCACTCTAAATTACATTCCTTATGATATTAGTTTCTGTAAACACAGAGATTGATGTCCATATTTTTGAAGAACAAATATGAAGAAACTGATATATCTTGACTGAATCCCTTTACATCACAAAATATTCCTTAGTTTCTTGGCTATATAATAATTAAATTAAAATATTAAAAGAAATAGATGGACTGCACTAGAAGGAATTTAAAATATGTTACTAACTCCTTTTGAAGCACTTAGGATATCTCATGACAAAAAGGAAAATGAATGAAAAGATGTGATTTATAAGATAATATATTAACTCTGTTTTTGCCTTTGATATGAACATATTATATAAGTGTTTAAGATTTTGAAAAAGTTATATTTTATTTTGACAGCAGTTGTATTAGAATTCTCCTGAGAAACAGAAATAACAGATTCATTTTAAAGAATTTAGAAAGCTGATGGCATAGTTCTAATCTTAAATTCAGGGGTCTGAAAATTAAGAGAACTGATGATATAAGTAAAGTTCACAGACAAGAGAAAACCAGTATATAACTCAGCAAGACAGTGAGAGTAAATTCTCTATTTCTATGCCTTTTTTCTTCTAATCAGGCCATGGCACACTGGGTGATGCCTATCCACAGTTTTGAGAGTCACCTGCTTAATCAGTTTACCAATTCAAATGTTAATCTCATCTAGAAACACCTTCACAGACACACCCGAAATATTGTTTAACAAAATACCTAGCATCTCATGACCCTATCAAATTGTCACATAAAATTAACCAGGACAATTTCATCCCTTATCAGTTTTGCACCCATATTCACCTCCTTAAATTATACTTAATTTCCAATTAAAGACAATGTCTAGGTCATAATTCGGCCTATAATGATACAGCTATCCTGTGTATAACCGAAAATGTACTAACCTTTTTCCCAGATATTCAAGCTGGTTTTAGAAAAGGCAGAGGAACAAGAGATCAAATTACCAACATCTGCTGGATCATCGAAAAAAGCAAGAGAGTTTCAGAAAAACATCTATCTCTGCTTTATTGACTATGCCAAAGCCTTTGACTGTGTGGATCACAATAAACTGTGGAAAATTCTGAAAGAGATGGGCATACCAGACCACTTGACCTGCCTCTTGAGAAACCTATATGCAGGTCAGGAAGCAACAGTTAGAACTGGACATGAAACAACAGATTACAGACTGGTTCCAAATAGGAAAAGGAGTATGTCAAGGCTGTATATTGTCACCCTGCTTATTTAACTTCTATGCAGAGTACATCATGAGAAATGCTGGGCTGGAAGAAGCACAAGCTGGAATCAAGATTGCTGGGAGAAATATCAATAACCTCAGATATGCAGATGATACCACCCTTATGGCAGAAAGTGAAGAGGAACTAAAAAGCCTCTTGATGAAAGTGAAAGAGAAGAGTGAAAAAGCTGGCTTAAAGCTCAACATTCAGAAAACTAAGATCATGGTATCCAGTCCCATCACTTCATGGGAAATATATGGGGAAACAGTGGAAACAGTGTCAGACTTTATTTATTTATTTTTTGTGGGGGGGGGGGGGGCTCCAAAATCAGTGCAGTTGGTGACCGCAGCCATGAAATTAAAAGACGCTTACTCCTTGGAAGGACAGTTATGACCAAACTAGATAGCATATTAAAAAGCAGAGATATTACTTTGACAACAAAGGTCCATCTAGTCAAGGCTATGGTTTTTCCAGTAGTCATGCATGGATGTGAGAGTTGAACTGTGAAGAAAGCTGAACACTGAAGAATTGATCCTTTTGAACTGTGATGTTGGAGAAGACTCTTGAGAATCCCTTGGACTGCAAGGAGATCTAACCAGTCCATCCTAAAAGAGATCAGTTCTGGGTGCTGGGTGTTCATTGGAAGGATTGATGCTGAGGCTGAAACTCCAATACTTTGGCCACCTCATGTGAAGAGTTAACTCATTGGAAAAGACTCTGATGCTGGGAGGAATTGGGGGCAGTTGGAGAAGGGGACGACAGAAGATGAGATGCCTGGATGGCATCACAGACTCGATGGACATGGGTTTGGGTGGACTCCGGGATTTGGTGATTGACAGGGAGGCCTGGCGTGCTTCGATTCATGGGGCCGCAAAGAGTCGCACATGACTGAGTGACTGAACTGAACTAAATTTTTCCCAGAAGAGGAAGTAAAGTCCTTGAGTAATGTTATTCTTTCTCCTTGATATTCTGTAACTTAAATACTGTGAGATAAAGTCTATATATCATACGTTACAAGCAAGGAAGACAAAGACACCTTTTTTATCTATCTTCCTATCTATCTACCTATCTAACTAAGGAGGAAATACTTATGACAATTATAGTACTCAGTTCTGCAAGTGACCATATGGTTGTATCTGGTATTGATAATACCTTCATCTGCTATCTATTCTGGATAACTTTTTCCTTCCACAAGCACCTCAACTGATTGAGGTTCTTTACCTAGCAGAGTGACTCAAGCTTTCATTCTTGAAGAGTTTGGGACATTAGTAGTTTTGCCTGTATTAGGTTATTTTAATTTTTCGTTGACCTAATTGTAGGATATGGCAGCACTAAGAGACACCCTGAGGGATCGCCTGTATTCCAGATACATTCATATCATCATTGCCACATTGCTTTTTTGCTGTAAAGTTGGTTCTTTTTTCAGAAACAACACTGTGTATAAAACCATGACAGAGGATAAGGCATTCTGTAAATCCACTGATAGTAGTTTTGGCAGAAGCACTATGTGAAGGGAAGACAAATCCATATCCTGACTATGTGTCTATTCCAATAAGAACAAAATGCTCTTCCTTCTGTAATGGAAGCTGTCCAGTGTAATCAGACTGTTAGCCGGCTGATCATCCTGGGGAACAGTGCCACATCAGGGACTCAGCATTCTCTGCTCCTGGCAGATTGAGCACTCAGCCATGGCCATAGCCAGATCATCCTTGGTGAGTAGAAGTCCATGTTGTCAAGCTCATGCATAAACTTCATTCCTGCCACAAAGGCCCCTTTGTTCATGAGCCTATTGAGTAAAGACAGGAGTGTTTGAGGACAGAAGCTGGGCTGGTATCCAGAAGATGAGTCATTTTATCTATATGATTTTGAAAATTTAAGTTGCTTATCACAGTGTATTCAAAACTAAACAGTTCATGTTCCTATAATATTTAACAGCTCGTTGATTGTAAGTAGAATTGAATAGGACAATAAGGTATTTATTCTATCATATTCCATAGATATTGCATACGTGTTGCAGGGGCCATAGCAGATAAGTTAAACAAAGTATATGCAGATTGTGACCTGCTGAATGAGGAGGCACACAACCCACCTACATAGGGGTGGCAGATAGCTCTCTTAGCATTTGAGTTCCCACTTTGGTAAAGAGAAAACCCAGAACTCTGGGGTTTTCATTGAAGCCACAAGCTTCAATACACCCACATGAAGAAAGTAAAGTCACAACATCTATTATGCACAGATCCTAGAAATGAGGGCACAGAGTGAACCAGGAGAGTCCTCTGTCCCAGGTCACAAGACAGCAGAAGAGTAGAGGGCAGCAAGCACCTAGTTTATAAGGCGGTTGGGCAGAAGTCACTAATCTTGTGTGGGCTCAGTTCCAAGAGGCTACTTGAAAAAGTGTCCTGGGAAAAGCAAAGCAGGAATTTGTGGTGGGAATCCTAAACTCAAGTCTTTATCTACATGTCCAGAATCTGGGTGTGAGCAAGGTTGTACACCATAAAATGCTGAAACTGCAACTCAGAATGGCACTTTTCTCATGTACAACATACCATGTACGAAGTTATTTACCTGTCATAATAATTTCTGTCACTGTTTCTATTGTTTTCCCATCTACTTGCCATGAAGTGATAGGACCAGATTCCATGATCTTAGTTTTTTGAATGTTGAGATTTAAGCCAGTTTTTTCACTCTTCTCTTTCACTTTCATCAAGGGGCTCTTTAGTTCCTCTGCACTTTATGCCATACGGATGGTGTCATTTGCACATCTAAGGTTGTTGATATTTCTCCCAGCAATCTTGATTACAGCTTGTGCTTCATCCAGCCCTCCATTTTGCTTGATGTACTCTGCATACAAGTTAAATAATCAAGGTGAAATTATACATCCTTGACATATTCCTTTCCCAATTTGGAACCGGTCCACTGTTCCATGTCCGGTTCTAACTGTTGCTTCTTGACCAGCATACATATTTCTCAGGAGGCAGGTAAGGTTTTCTGGTATTCCCATCTCTTGAAGAATTTTCCACAGTTTGTTTTATGCACAGTTAAAGGTTTTGGCATAGTCAATGAAGCAGAAGTAGATGTTTTTCTGGAACTCTCTGGCTTCTTCAATGATCCAAAAGATGTTGGCAATTTGATCTCTAGTCTCTCTGCCTTTTCTAAATCCAGCTTGAACATCTGGAAGTTCTTGGTTCACATATTCTTGAAGCCTGGCTTGGAGAATTTTGAGCATTACTTTACTAGCATGTGAGATAAGTGCAACTGTGTGGTAGTTTGAATATTTGAACATTTGTGGTAGTTTGGCATTGCCTTTTTTTGGAATTGGAATGAAGACTGAACTTTTCCAGTCCTGTGGCCACTGCGGAGTTTTCCAAATTTGCTGACATATTGAGTTCATCACTTTCACAGCATCATCTTTTAGGACTTGAAATAGCTCAGCTGGAATTCCATCACCTCCACTAGCTTTGTTCTTAGTGATGCTTCCTAAGGTCCATTTGACTTCTCACTCTAGGATGTCTGGCTCTGGGTGAGTGATCACACCATCATGGTTATCTTTGTCATAAAGATCTTTTTGTGTGTAGTCCTTCTGTGGATTCTTGCTGCCTTGTATTAATATCTTCTGCTTTAGATCCATGTCACTTCTGTTCTTTATTGTGCCCATCTTTGCATGAAATCTTCCCTTGGTGTATCTAATTTTCTTGAAGAGATTCCTAGTCTTCCCATTCTATTGTTTTCCTCTATTTCTTTGCATTGATCATGTAGGAAGGCTTTCTTTTCTCTCATTGCTATTCTATGAAACTCTGCATTCAGTTGGATATAGCTTTCCTTTTTTCCTTTGCCTTTAATTCTCTTCTTTTCTCAGCTATTTGTAAGGCTCATCAGACAACCGTTTTGCCTTCTTGTATTTCTTTTTCTTAGGGATGATCTCGATCCCTGTTTCCAGTACAATGTCATGAACCTCCGTCTATAGTTCTTCAAGCACTCTATCAATCAGATCTGACCTCTTGAATCTGTTTGTCATTTCCACTGTAAAATTGTAAGGAATTTGATTTGGGTCATATCTGAATGGCCTAGTGGTTTTCCCTTCTTTCTTCAATATAAGTCTGAATTTTGCAATAAGATCTTCATGATCTGAGCTAGAGTCAGCTCCTGGTCTTGTTTTTGCTGACTGTATAGAGCTTCTTCATCTTTGGCTGCTAATGATATAATCAATCTGATTTTGGTATTGACCATTTTGTGATGTCTGTATGTAGCACATGTTGGAAGAGGGTTTTTGCTATGACCAATGTGTTCTTTTGGAAAAACTCTGTTAGCCTTTGCTCTGCTTCATTTTATACTTCAAAGCCAAACTGGCCTGTTACTCCAGGTTTCTCTTGACTTCCTACTTTTGCATTCCAGTCCCCTATGATGAAAAGGACATCGTTTTTTGGTATTTGTTCTAGAAGGTCTTGTAGGTCATCACAGAACTGTTCCATTTCAGCTTCTTTGGCATTAATGTTTGGGACATAGACTTGGATTACTGTGATATTGAATGGTTTGCCTTGGAAACAAAGAGAGGTCATTGTGTCTTTTTTTTTTTTTTTTAATCTTCAGGGCTTATAATTCACTGCCAAAAACAAAGAACTAAATTTCAGTTAGTCAATAAAAACACTTCACAGTAAATCATTGATTTGGAATTTAAAATGTGCAAGGAAGTGAATATACAGAGATATTTTATATTTATGGAGTTCAGATCACTCTTTTGGTTCTCCTTTTCCTCACTCTATATTTTCCTTCTGTCACCAGCTCTACCTTCGTCCAGCTCCCGGTCTGAATCTGTTGTGGCAGACCACACACTGGCCTGCAGGAAATGTTACAAGCTCATGTGTTCTTAATTCAAAAATGTAGAAATTTAAGAGAAAAAAAAACAGCATGTTAGTGTTGGAGCCCCTCCACTCACATAGCCTTGGGCTTTATGAAATCACAGTGACAAACTAGTAAAGACTAACTAGTCTGATTTACATTGTGTCATTTTTGAGATTGTGTCCAAGTACTGCATTTTGGACTCTTTAGTTGACTATGATGGCCATTCCACTTCTTCTAAGGGATTCTTGCCCACAGTAGTAGATATAATGGCCATCTGAATTAAATTCACCCATTCCAGTCCATTTTAGGTCACTGATTCCTAAAATGTCAGTGTTCATTCTTTCCATTTCCTGTTTGACCACTTCCAATTTACCTGATTCATGGACATAACACTCAAAAATTACTACAGATGGTGACTGCAGCCATGAAATTCAAAGACACTTGCTCCTTGGAAGAAACACTATGACCAACCTAGACAATATATTATAAAGCAGAGACATTACATTGCTGACAAAGCCCCGTCTACTGAAAGCTATGGTTTTTCCAGTGGTCATGTAAGGATGTGAAAGTTTGACTATACAGAATGCTGAGCACAGAAGAATTGATGCTTTTTTCACTGTGGTGTTGGAGAAGACTCTTAAGAGTCCCTTGGACTTCAAGGAGATAAAACCAGAAAATCCTAAGAAATCAGTCCTTAATATTCATTGGAAAGACTGATGCTGAATCTGAAATTCCAATACTTTGGCCACCTGATGAGAAGAGCTGACTCACTGGAAAAACCCTGATGCTGGGAAAGATAGAAGGCAGGAGGAGAAGGGGATGATAAAGCATGAGATGTTTGGATGCCATCACCGACTTGATGGACATGAGTTTGAGTAAGCCCTGGGAGTTGGTGATAGGAAAGTCTGGTGTGCTGCAGTTCATGGGGTTGCAAAGAGTCAGACATGACTGAGTGATTGAACTGAACTGATAGTAATCTGGTTTTTCTACATTTGTTAACATAGGATTTAGGATATTCAATAGTTATTTATACATATATATATATATATATATTTTTATATATTATAATATATAAATATATAAAGTATATCTTATGTATATTGTATATATTATTATTCACTGAGCCAAATTTTTGAAACCTGTCCAAAAATTTTCCCTTTCAATAAATAGGAATTTTAAGTAAAATTACTTTATCCAGCAGAACCATCTTCAAAATGTTTTTTTTAAGAGTTAACTAACAAATAAAAGTCATTGTAGATATCATTTTATCAGTCATTTTACTCTATATAATATGTGCTGTGTTGTGCTTTGTCACTCAGTCATGTCCAATTCTTTGTGAACCCATGGACTGTAACCTGCCATCCTCCTTTGTCCATGGGATTTTCCAGACAAGAATACTGGAATGGGTTGCCAACACCCTCCAAGGGATCTTCCCAACTCACCAGTCAAAGCCAGGTCTCCTGAATTGCAGGTGGATTCTTTCCCGTCTGAGCCACCAGGGAAGCCTGTATAATGTGATTAAATACTAAGGAGTAGTTTTAAGACTTTTCATGTGGTACACTGAAATTCAGTGTGCTTGTTTTGTTTTTGTTTTACCCTCTGCCAACTTTAATTGAAATAGTTTTCCTGGAAATATGCTGATTACCATGATCCAAGAATTGACTTAGAGTTTTATAAATCAAAGATATTTCTCCTTAGTATAGTCATTTGGTTTGGGTTAATGTTGCTATAAAATATCCATCTCCTCAGTGTTGGTTGAACCATATCAAATTGTTTTGGCCATCTGAGAATGTTTGTATCTTCCTTTGATTGATTGTAAGTGGTCATGTTTGATACATATTAAAATTTTATGTATCTTAAAACATACATGGAGAATGTGTACAAGGCCAGATGATATTTCTGGTCTTGAACTAAGGAAGGGTGAATATGTTGGCTTGGACACAACATAAGACTGGTCTTTCTTTTTCTTTCATTCCCATTTTTTTCTCTTACCTCTCCTCCCCTACTCCTTCTCCCCATCCTCCTTCCTCTTTCCTTTCTTTATTTTGTTCATTTTGTTACTTCTTTCCTGCCAAAGCAAAAAAAAAAAAAAAATCATACCAAACATTTGAATGTCAAAGATATTGATGGGTGGGTATGTGTTAATTTTCTTATGATTAATGGAAATGTATACTAGTTATTATTGTCTTCTAATTCACAGAGTAAGTTTAGGTAGACTTGTAGATAACCAAATTATAAGCTCACTTCTTGTGACACTTAATTTCAGCAACCTAAAGAAGTTTATGTAACAAAAAAATTACTTATTCTTCTACTCAGTGAGATAATTGTTTCAAGCTAAAAGTCAGCAAGCTGGATTTAGAAAAGGTAGAGGAACCAGAGATCAAATTGCCATTATCCTTTGGATTATAGAAAAAGCAAGGGAATTAAACAATTCCCCCAACAAACAAACAATCTACTTCTGCTTCATTGACTATATGAAAGCATTTGATTGTGTGGGTCAACAAACTGTGGAAAATTCTACAAGAGATGGGAATACCAGACCACCTTACCTGTCTCCTGAGAAACCTGAAGGTCAAGAAGCAACAGTTAGAACCAGATATGGAACAATTGACTGATACAAAATTGGGAAAGGAGCACGTCAAGGCTGTAGATTGCTGCTCTGCTTATTTAACTTTTATTCAGAGTACATCATGGGAAATGCCAGTCTAGAAGAATCACAAGCTGGAATCAAGATTGCTAGGAGAAATATCAACAACTGATATGCAGATGACACCACTCTAATGGGAAAAAGTGAAGTGGAACTAAAGACCCTCTTGTTGAGGGTGAAAGAGGAGAATGAAAAAGCTGGCTTAAAATTCAACATTCAGAAAACTAAGATTTAGCATATGGCCCCATCTCTTCATGGCAAATGTACTGTGTGCTGTGCATAGTCACTTAGTCGAGTCTGATTCTTTGCGACCCTGTGGTCTGAAGCTTGCCAGGTTCCTCTGTCCATGGGGATTCTCCAGGCAAGAATACTGGAGTGGGTTGCCACGCCCTCTTCCAGGGGATCTTCTCAACACATTGAGAAGGTCTCCCACAGTACAGGTGGATTCTTTAACAGCTGAGCTACCGGAGAAGCAAATAGATGGGAGAAAAGTGGAAACATTGACAGATTTTATTTTCTTGGGCTCCAAAATCACCATGGATAGTGACTGCAGCCATGAAATTAAAAGACACTTGCTTCTTGAAAGAAAAGCTATGGAAAACCTAGACAACATGTTAGAACACAGAGACATTACTCCACTGACAAAGATCCAAATAGTCAAAGTTATGGGTTTTCCAGTAGTCATGTATGGATGTGAGAGTTGGACCATAAAGAAGTCTGAGCACCAAAGAACTGATGCTTTCAAACTGTGATCCTGGAGTAGACTCCTGAGAGTCTCTTGGAATGCAAGGAAATCAAACCAGTCAATCCGTGTCAATCCTAAAGGACATCAACCTTGAATATTCATTGGAAGGACTAATGCTGAAGCTGAAGGTCCAATACTTTGTCCACTTGACATGAAGAGTGAACTCATTGGAAAAGACCCTGATGCTTGGAAAGATTGAGATCAGGAGGGGAAGGGGGCACCAGAGGATAAGATGGTCAGATGCCATCTCTGACTCAATGGACATGAATTTGAACAAACTCAGAGAGATAGTAAAGGATAGGGAAGCCTGGCATGCTACAGTCTATGGGGTTGCAAAGCGCTGGATACAGCTTAGTGACTGAACAACAACAACAAAAGACAACATTACTAATCTCACAATTATATGTAACAATGTGGAGATAATTTCTTCTTAACTGTGCTCTAAATATAGTGCCAAAATTTTTTCATTCATATCTACAGAAGTCTGTTGTGGGCAGGTCTGGAATGTATAAAGGAACTTATTCACTAATAAGTACATAACTTGAAAGAATACATCCACAGAGACTTTTTCTCAAAAGTTAATTTACTGGACATTATTGAATCTTAATATACATAAATTAAGCATATAGAATTTGACCATGTAGAAATTTCATTGACTTTCTGCAATAATGTTATAATACAAATTTTTTTTCTTATAGTAGTATGTTTTCCTTTGAATAATTGCTTTTTATATACTTTTTATTTTTTAGAACTGCTTTAGATTTATTAAAAAATAAAGAGGACAGTAGAAAGTGTTCTCATATAGCTCAGCTCAGTTTCCCTGTTCTCAATATCTTCTATTAGAATGATATATTCATTTCAATTAGTGAACAAATATTAATACACTTTTATTAAGTAAAGTCTGTAGTTTATTAGATTTCCTAAGTTTTGATTTCTTGTCCTTCTCCTATTCCAGGTTTGTGCATAAAATAAATTACATTTAGTCATGTCTCTTTAATCTTCTCATCTGTGGCAGTTTCTCAAATTTTCTTTGTTTCTGATAAACAGTTTGAGGAGTACTAGTTATGTATTAAAATTTATCTAGTATTTTTTTTCTACGATAAGAATGGGATTATGGATTTTGTGGGAGAAAGAGCACAGAATTAGTGAGCTATTTTCATCATGCCATATAAAAGATACTTTTATCAACGTGATTTATAAGTGATGATTCTGTCTTTGATCTCCTGTCTGAGGTAATGTTTGTCAGGTTACTACTACTACTACTAAGTCGCTTCAGTCGTGTCCGACTCTGTGCGACCCCACAGACGGCAGCCCACCAGGCTCCCCCGTCCCTGGGATTCTCCAGGCAAGAACACTGGAGTGGGTTGCCATTTCCTTCTCCAATTTTGTCAGGTTAACTCACAGTAAACTTCCTCAATTTTCCCCTCTCCAAACAGCGCACCTTGAAAGGGAGTCAGTATGTACAGCTCACACTTTTATACTCACACTGTGCACAGTTCACAAATTATGTTCCCCCTTCTTGAGGGTAGAATACCTATTGTATGTAAGCTATCTGAAATTCTGCATGGAATTGGTATCTTCACTCTTGTTTATTACTTTGTTCAACCATTTATTTATATCCATATAGACTCATGAATGTTTATTTTGTAATTCACGTTAGAACTCACTACTACTTTTTTTTTTTTTTCTTATTCCAGTGTCTCCAGATTGGGCCACTGGGAACTTTCTCAGTTAGCTCCTGTGCTCTTTTAAAGTAGTACCATCATTTTTTTTTTTTTTTTTTTTTGCACTGCAGAGTGCTCCAGGCTCTCATTTTATGTATTTATTGCTCTAATCGTCAAAGTGTCTATAAGGCTTCCCTCATACCTCAGTTGGTAAAGAATCTGCATGCAATGCAGGAGATCCCTGTTTGATTCCTGGGTTGGGAAGATCCCCTGGAGAAGGGATAGACTACCCACTTCACTCATCCCCCAAATTTTTTGGTCATCACCCCTTTCTATTTAGTGAGATTTTTTTCATATATTTGTAATACAGCTGGGCTTTCTTGTCTTAGCCTGAAGGAATTCTGGGATCCTTGACCCTGCACAACTTTTTTGTGTATTTTTACACATTAAAATTAATTATTCTTGGTGAGAATTTCCATAGGTTTTGAGAAGTGCATAATGTCTTTTATCTACTATTAGAGTATCCTGCAGAATAAGTGGGCTACCCTAAGAAACCCCTGTGTTTCACTTATGCATTCCTCACCCCAAACCAATTAACCACTAATAATTTTATCATGCAAAAATTTGCCTTTTCCAAAATATTATAAAGTTGGAATCATGAAGTATGTAGACTTTAAAAATGGCTATTTTCACTTAACACTTCATGTCTTTATATTGCTTTATTTTTGTTGCTGAAAAGTATTTCATTGTATAGATATACCATTATGTGTTTATCCATTTACCTTTTGAGTGATGTCTTTGTGGTTTCTAGTTTTAGAGATTTTTAAATAAAACTGTTCTAAATAGTACCATGTGATTTCCTGTGTGAGTACAGGTTTTCAATCAGGTGGGTAAATATCTAGGAACAAAACTGATGGGTCAATTTGACAGTTGACTGTCAACTGTCAACTGTCTTCCAGAGTACAAATATCATTTTGCATTCCCACAAGAAATGGATAAGAGTTCCTGTTGCTCTATATCCTTACCAGCATTTGGCATTTTAGCCATTCTAATTAGTGTACAAAGATGTCTCATTGTTTCTTAACTTTGCAGTACATGATGACATATGATGATGAGCATCATCCATGTTTATTCACCATCTGCCTATTTATCTTTTCAGGTATTTTGTTGATTTTTAAATTGTTATGCATTGAATTTCTGTAGTTTTAGTTCTCCAACTTTGTTCTATTTTAGTGTTGTCTTGGATACGTTGAATATAAACTTGAAATCTGTTTTTAAACATGCACAAAATATTTTTTCCTGGGATTTTCCTTGGGGTTGTGTTTAATCTACAGTTAAGTGAGAAGCATTTATGTTTTCATTAATATTGAGTCTTCCATATCATAATCATGAATAACTACCTATATTTTAAATTTTCTTTGATTTTTATATCAAAGTTTTATAATTTTTGCATATAGATCTTATGTATACTTTGTTAGATTTATACCTAAAAATTTCATTTTATGATGCTGTTGTAAATGTGCTGTGCTATACTTAGTCATTCAGTCATGTCTGACTCTTTGTGACTCTGTGTCCTGTAGCCCACCAGGCTTCTCTGTCCATGGTATTTTCCAGGCAAGAATGCTGAAGTGGGTTGCCATGTCCTCCTCCAGGGAATCTTCCCAATCCAGGGATCAAACCCAGGTCTCCTGCATTGCAGACAGATTCTTTACTATCTGTGCCACCAAGGAAGCCCAAGAATACTAGAGGAATAGCGTATCCCTTCTCCAGTGAATCTTCCTGATATAGGAGTCAAACCAAGTCTCTGGCAATGCAGGCAGATTCTTTACCAGCTAAGCTACCAGAGAAACCTGCTGTTGTAAATAGTACTATGCCTTTAATTTAAAGTTCCAATTGCTAATTTCTGTTATGTAGAAATGAAGCTAACCAATAATTTAAAGAAAAATCCAGAATTGCTGTTGATTGGAATTGGAGGAGAACTTTTTGGGAGCTTAGACATGGGTGACCTACTGATGGGTTATAGAATTTACATTTTGTGATATTTAAAAGTGGGAGAGACTATGTGCTTTATTCCTCTC
Source organism: Bos mutus (assembly GCF_027580195.1). Classification (NCBI taxonomy): domain Eukaryota; kingdom Metazoa; phylum Chordata; class Mammalia; order Artiodactyla; family Bovidae; genus Bos; species Bos mutus. The sequence goes on along the minus strand of NC_091622.1, from coordinate 79,087,870 downwards.
ATAGCATCCTCAAGAAGTATCAGGTTTCCCCAAAAGAAATAAGTATGTGGCATCTCTATAGAAAGTATAAGATGGATACAGATTTTCACTCACTATTACACAGTGCTGGAACAGCAGAATGAATTCTCATGGGAATGAGAGCACCATGGAAATCAGGAAGAAAAAGCTTTTCGTAAAAGTGGCCTTGCAGTAATGAGTAATCAATGAGCTGTTTCCAAAAGAAATAATAGGTAGATAATATATTGTTAAAAAATGACCTAGAATCTGTCAGTGCATCATCTTCTAGGAACTTTATGCACCTCCAGAAAAAATGGAAGACAACAGTTGATTGCAAATTTTCATAACTTCACAATATGTATCAAATATATTTCCTATTGCATTTTACAATTGTGTTTAGAAAAGAACCTGTTCTCACAAAATTCTCTAATATGAAACATTTTGATTTGTGCTTCACTGTCTAGAAACCAAATACAAAGAAATTATTAAAAATAGCAATGTACCTCAAAGAAAATTGATCCTGTGGCATATTTCAAAACACTTTATAAGGAGTTTATTTTTTAACTAGTCAATAAAGATAACATTAACAATGTTTGCAACTATACAATAGATCTACAATAGAAATATTATTCATGCCAAAGTGTTCTTTTAGGATGTTTATAAAAACTAGAATCCTTTTCACATTTCACACAGTCTAAGTTTGAAATGGTTGTTATGTTCATGCCACCAAGATACCTAGCTTTTACTCTTTTCAAATATATATATATAGTATTCAGAATAACATATACATTTTAATTTGCAAATGACTTTAAATACACCCTTCAGTATATAAGTGATACTATATTGCCTCATTTGTCAAGGTTCACAGAACACAAATTATTTAAATAGCCATCAGGTTCTAAATATGCAGCAAAACTAAATAATTAATCTTACCAAAGGCAACATTTTCATAGTTCTTCTACTGTCTGACAGCTGGGCTTTTTAATATCCCAAACAGTAACTGATTGGCTAATGCCACTCCTTCAGCACAAAATCTATTCATTTGTGTAAGATAAACAAGCACATAAAATAAACAACCTGCAGAAAATTTTTTAAAAATCTAATGAAATGTGGTATCAGAAAATGAAAGAATCTATGGGGGGAGACTATGTAATTTTGTAAAACATCAAAAGTATATTCAGTGTAACATTAAGCCATTATGATGACTTTCTTTGCTGAATACACTAGACTTTAAAAAGAGTTAAGATTTGCTAGAGCTGTTACTTGCCATGTGTTCTATATTTGAAAAGATATTATTTGTTCAATATCCACTTCTGCATCAGTAAAAAGTAATTCATGTTTCTGGCAAATATCAAGTAAGGAAATTAATGAAAAGTGACTAAGTACTGGGGTAATAATACTTTCATAAATGTTAGCAATTAAATAAATAAGTCTTATAAAATAAATTACACTGAAAACTTTGATACATAAAAATTTCTTGCCACACTATCCATTTATATTTTCATCATATGCATATTTCTTATTTCCTTGAATTAAAGAACTTAATGCATCTCACTAATAAGTAGTATCATTATAAATATTATTAGCATTAAAATGTTGTCCCAAATGTCTGTGACTAAGTACTGTACCATCCCAACTTAGTGGTACTAAGCAGTAACCATTCTCTTATGCTCTTAGACTCTGTAGCTCAGGCTTTGGCTGGAGCATGACTAGGCAGCTCTTGGAAGTCTCATATCATTTCAGTTAGGTGTCAGCTGGGACTACAATAATCTGAGCACTGAGCATTCGTAACGACTTGCTTATATGACTGGCTGACAATACTTTTTGTTGGCTGGAAATTCAGCTAAAGCTGTTGCCTGGAGCACTAACACAAGGCCTTTCCAATTTGGCAGTCTCAGGGTATGTGGACTTTTCCCAGAGAAAATGTCCAAAATAACCATGTAGCAGAGCTGTGTGTCCTTTTACCTTCTAGTCTCAAAATCCATAAAGTCTTATTTTGACCATACTGTAGTCACAGGTACCCATATTCAGGGAGAGGTGACAGAGACGGCTACCTCTAGATGAAATAAACTTACAGACTTAAATTTACATTGTAAAACAACATGTGGATTGGGAAATAGAAATGGGCAAATTTTGACTTTGGGATCATCATCCTGGGGAAACTTTTCTGTTCAGTTCTGTTCTCTGGCATGTTCAGAGAAGATGTAAGATTCCTGATGAGACCGACCTCAGTTTATTTGATCACCTGCATCTGTGACTGAATAAGTAGCTACATGTAGCTCAAGAAAATGTTAGGAATTTTATGTGACCATATATTTTATAAGAGAACAGATATATAAGAACATTTTCCAAATAATTTCATCAGTGTTATTAGTAAATAAAAAAGGATGCTATTGAGGAACCAATAGCAACAGCCATGAAATTAAAAGACATTTGCTCCTTGGAAGAAAAGCTATGACCAATCTAGACAGCATATTAAAAAGTAGAGACATCACTTTGCAAACAAAGGTCCTTCTAGTCAAAGCTATGGTTGTTCCAGTAGTTATGTATGGATGTGAGTTGGACTATAAAGAAATCTGAGTGCAAAAGAATTGATGCTTTTGAACTGTGGTGTTGGAGAAGACTCTTGAGAGTCCCGTGGACTTCAAGAAAATCAAACCAGTCTATCTTAAAGGAAATCAATGCTGAATATTCATTCGAAGAACTGATGCTGAAGCTGAAATTCCATTACCTTGGTCACCTGATGGGAAGCACTGACACATTGGAAAAGACCCTGATCCTAGGAAAGATTGAAGGCAGAAGGAGAAGCGGACGACAGAGGATGAGATGATTTGATGGCATCACTGACTCGATGGACATGAGTTTGAGTAAGCTCTGGGAGTTGGTGAAAGACAGGGAAGCCTGGCATGCTGTAGTCCATAGGGTCGCAAAGAATCGGACATGACTGAGTGACTGAACTGAACTGAATGATATATGTGGGTTTCCAAAGCCTGTTCCTAAAAATGGATGTAGACTTATTGTGTAGTTTAGAATGTTTTTGGGCTTTAGAAATGAAAACAATAAGTACCTGTATCTTACATTGTATGAGACTACTTTCAGAGTCTAGGATGGCATCCTTCCATCAAACATGTTGCTGCAAGGAAGTGTATGACTATTCACAGTATGTGGAATAAAAATATATTAAGTTCCAGTCAAAGCAGACTTTGTAACAAATGTTACCATTGGACATATTTTGTTTCCCATTATTTAGTTGAGAAATTTGGGGTCCAAATATAAGATGTAGTCTGTTCCTCTTTGTCTCTCTTGGTATAAATTGATAATAGACATAAGATAAACCAATAGATATATGTATACATTTACATATAGACATGCATAGTATGATATATTCCCTGGTGGCTCAGATGGTAAATTGTCCATTTACAATGTGGGAAACCTGGGTTCGATCCCTGGGTTGGGAAGATCTCCTGGAGAAGGAAATGGCAACCCACTCCGGTATTCTTGCCTGGATAATCCCATGGACGGAGAAACCTGGTAGGCCACAGTCCGTTGGGTAGCAAAGAGTCAGACATGACTGAGCAATTGCACTGTACTGTCTATGCATAGTATGCATATATGTATTATATGTGTATATATGTATATACACAAATATATATACACATATAATATATATATGCACATAATATACATATGTACATTTGCTTCTTTTACAATCAACACAATTTATTCTTGATTTTAAAATATGTATGTGTAAAATAAAATGATAAGTATATATAATTCAGGATAACTTTAAGACAAAGAACAATCTTATTCAAATTTGAGTTTTAACTTATGTTCATAATAGATACATTGAACATAACCTTACTGATAAGGTTATGCTCAAAATCCTTCAAGCTAGGCTTCAGCAGTACCTGAACTGAGAACCTCCAGATGTACAAGCTGGTTTTAAAAAAGGCAGAGAAACCAGAGATCAAATTGTCAGGATTCACTGGATCATAGAGAAAACAAGGGGACTACAAAAAGCATCTACTTCTGATTCAGTGACTATTTTAAAGCCTTTGACTTGTGGATCACTAAATACTGTGGAAATTTCTTAAAAAGATGGGAATAAAAGGCCACCTTACCTGTCTCCTGAGAAACCTGTATGTGGGTTAAGAAGCAAAGTTAAGAACAGGACATGGAACAACTTACTGGTTCAAAACTGGGAAAGAAGTATGATAAGGCTATACAATGTTACCCTGTTTATTTAACCTCTATGCAGAGTGCATCATGCAAAAATTTGGCAGGATGAATCACAAACCAGAATCAAGATTGCCAGGAGGAACATTAACAACTTCCCATATGCAGATGATACCACTCTAATCACGGAAAGTGAAGAGGAACTAAAGAGCCTCCTGATGAGGGTGAAAAGAGGAGAGTGAAAAAGCTGGCTTAAAATCCAACATTAAACAACTAATATTTTGCCTCTGGTGCCATCACTTCATGGCAAATAGATGAGGAAAAGTGGAAGCAGTGACAGATGTTATTTTCTTGTCCTCCAAAATTACTGTGGACAGTGACTGCAGCCACAAAATTAAAAGACATTTGCTCCTTGGAAGAAAAGCTTTGACCAAACTAGACAACGCATTAGAAAGCAGAGACATTACTTTGCCAACAAAGGTCCATATAGTCAAAGCTATGGTTTTTCTAGTAGTCATGTATAGATGTGAGAGTTGAACCACAAAGAAGGCTTAGCTCTGAAGAATTGATGATTTCAAATTGTGGTGCTGAAGAATATCCTTGAGAGTCCCTTGGACTGCAAGGAGAGCCAACCTGTCAATCCTAAAGGAAATCAACCCTGAAAATTTATTGGAAGGACTGACACTGAAGCTGAAGCTCCAATACTTTGGTCCAATACTATGAGAAGAGGTGACTCACTGTGAAAGACCCTGATGCCAGGAAAGATTGAGAGCAGGAGGAGAAGGAGACAACAGAGGATTAGATGGTTGGATGGCATCACCGACTCAATGGACACAAATTTGAATAAAATCCAGGAGATAGTGAAGTACAGGGAAGCCTGAAATGTTGCAGTCCATGAAGTTGCAAAGAATTGGATACAATTTAGTGACTGAACAACAGCATAAGATGAGTTTTAGGAGAATTGTATTGAATTGTGGTACCATTAAATTTGATCAGTTTAGGAGATCAACAGAAACTTGGTTTCTGTAAAGTAAGATTCTTAGACTCTAAAATAAACATGTTGAGTATATGCTTTCTAGTTTACTTTTGTTCTAAAATTGTTTAATAGGGTCATCATCATTATTTTTCCAGAACAAGTAAACCTGATTATGTTTAATAAGTTATCCACTGCCAAACAAAAACTGAATTGATTTAGATGTGGAAATGTTAACTGAGGCTTCACAGGTGGTGCTAGTGGTAAAGAACTCACTAGCCAATGCAGGAGACATGAGACATGAGTTTGATTCCTAGATCATGAATATCCCCTGGAGAAGGAAATGGCAATCCACTTCAGTATTCTTGCCTGGAGAATCCTGTGGACAGAGGAACCTGGAGGGCTACATATGGTTTCAAAGAGTTGGACATAACTGAAGTGACTTAGCATGCATGGGTGCATGTGGTGCTACAGGTAAATAATCTACTTGCCAATGCAGGAGATGAGTGTTTGTATCCTGGTTTGGGTAGATTCTCTAGAGTTTGAGCCATCTTCCCTGGTGGCTTAGATGGTAAAGCATATGCCTACAATGTGGGAGACCCAGGTTCGATCCCTGGGTTGGGAAGATCTCCTGGAGAAGGAAATGGCAACCCACTGAAGTATTCTTGCCTGGAAAGTCCCATGGACAGAGGAGTGTTGTAGGCTACAGTCCATGGGGTCGCAAAAAGTCAGACACAACTGAGCGACTCTACTTTCCTGGAGTTTGAAATGGCAACCCGCTCCAGTATTCTTGCCTGGAAAATTCCATGGACCAAGGAGCCTGGTGGGTTGTGGTCCATGGGGTCACAAAAAGTCAGATATAACTAAACGATTGAGCACATACACATATACCTGTTAATGAGAAAGACTATTATAATAAGGAGAATAACCCAAAGTTAAGAACAGAAAGTGACTTAAATTCAAATGGACAGAGGCAATTATTTATAGGGAGAGATAGGTAGTAAGGGGAAGCTGAGTAAATGAGCAAAAATGATCAGCAGGATCTGGCAAGAAAAGTGTTTTGCCATGGTCAAGGTATTCTCAGGATAAGCTAGTAAGGGAGTCCATATCACTTTTTAATGCTTGCTCACCTCAGAGGAAAAGAGAGTTCACAGACCAGTGGGAAGGAGAGAAGTATGATTAAAGTTTGGTCAAGACAAAAGCACAGAGTGACAAATAGGCAATTATAGACACTCGATATCCAACCACCTCCCCTGGAAGTACTCAAAAAATACCTTATTTCAGATCTAAATTTGATTTAATTTTGAAAAAATCTTTGGATTTCTTCCCTTAGAGGGATTCTTAAAAATATAAATATTGTCATATACACAATATGCATGCTGTTTTACTGTGTTGAAATTATTTCACACTGAGTAGCCCATGCTGTTGTCTAATATTTTGTTACAAATCCATTCTTAATCACTTCACTACTAGTTCTAATTATATCAAAATATGTAATCCAGAGGTATGTAGTTTCATTCTGGTTTACATCCTTTAGGCAAAAGTGCTCAATCCTTAATTGGGAATAAAAGGGATAATCATAAAATATGTAAATCCATATGAAGATATTAATATTTACTAATGAAACATAAAATTATATATAGCTAATTCAGTATGTTCTGCCTTCATTTATTGACTAGAAACATGCAAAAATGCATATTTTACCCTTAATTGGTATAGCCATGTAAAGTCCCAGCCCACTCTTAAACATTTGAGGCAAGTATGATCAATTTTACAATTGAGAAAAGTTTATTTATTTACAGAGGACTTATCTATGGTTTTCAATTTTTAAAAAATGGATTATGTATTAAAATTATGATATGCTGTGACAACTTCATTTATCAATTTGGATTCTCAGATGATATAATTGATTCAAGGTCTTTATATAATATTATCAGCTCTTGTTGTCTTTAGATCATCTATGCACTTAATCTGTTTTAACACTATCCATTCAAGTATTAATTATTTTCTTATTGATCATAAGCACAGATTTTTGCCTGCAAACATATTCCATGTGCTTTAAAGTGCATTATTAATTCACTTCAGGTCAATTCAGCTGCTCAGTAGTGTCTGACTCTGTAACCCCGTGGACTGCAGTACACCAGGCTTCCCTATCCACCACCAACTCCCAGAGCTTACTCAAACTCATGTCCATTGAGTGGTTTTGAATCCAACCATCTCATCTTCTGTTGGCCCCTTCTCCTGCCTTCAATCATTCCCAGCATCAGGGACTTTTCAAATGAGTCAGTTCTTCCCATCAAGTGGCCAAAATATTGGAGTTTCAGCTTCAGCATCAGTACTTCAGTACATCAGTACAATGAATATTCAGGATTGATTTCTTTAGGGTGGACTGGTTGGATCTCCTTGCAGTCTAAAGGACTCTCAAGAGTCTTCTCCAACACCACAGTTCAAAAGCATCAATTCTTTGGCGCTCAGCTTTCTTCACAATCCAAATCTCACATCCATACATGACCACTGGGAAAACTATAGTCTTGACCAGACGGACCTTCGTTGGCAAAGTAATGTCTCTGCTTTTTAATCTGATGTCTAGGTTGGTCATAACTTTCCTTCCAAGGAGCTAGAATTTTTGAATTTCATCCTGCAGTCACCATCTGCATTGATTTTGGAGCCCCACTGCCCCACCCCCCCCAAAAAAAAAAAAAAAAAACACACAACTCTGTAACTATTTCCATTGTCCCCATCTATTTGCCATGAAGTGATGGGACCAGATACCATGATCTTAGTTTTCTGAATGTTGAACTTTAGCCAACTTTTTCACTCTCCTCTTACCCTTTCAACTATAGGCTCTTTAGTCCTTCTTCTCTTTCTGCCATAAGAATGGAATCATCTGCATATCTGAGGTTGTTGATATTTCTCCCAGCAATCTTGATTCCAGCTTGTACTTCCTCCAGCCCAGTGTTTCTCATGATGTACTCTGCATAGAAGTTAAATAAGCAGGGTGACAATATACAGCCTTGAAATACTCCTTTTCATATTTGAAATCAGTCTGCTGTTCCATGTCCAGTTCTAACTGTTGCTTCTTGACCTGCCTGCAGATTTCTCAGAGGGCAGGTCAGGTAGTCTGGTATTCCCATTTCTTGAAGAATTTTCTACAGTTCGTTGTGATTCACACAGTCAAAGGCTTTGGCATAGTCAATAAAGGAGAAGTAAATGCTTTTCTGGAACTCTCTTGCTTTTGCAATGATCCAAAGGATGTTGGCAATTTGATCTCTCGTTCCTCTGCCTTTTCTAAATTCAGTTTGAACATCTGGAAATTAATGGTTCATGTACTGTTGAAGCCTGGCTTGGATAATTTTGAGCATTGCTGTGCTAGAGAGTGAGATGAGTGCAATTGTGCTATAGTTTGAAGATTCTTTGGCATTGCTTTTCTTTGGGATTGGAATGAAAACTGACTTTTTCAGTCCTGTGGCCACTGCTGAGTTTCCCAAATTTGCTGGCATATTGAGTCCAGCACTTTCACATCATCATGTTTTAGGATTTGAAATAGCTCAGCTGGAATTCCATCACCTTCACTAGCTTTGTTCTTAGCCTAAGGCTCGCTTGACTTCGCATTCCAGAATGTCTGGCTCTAGGTTAATGATTACACCATTGTAATTATCTGGGTCATGAAGATCTTTTGTATATAGTTCTTCTTTGAATCCTGCTACCTCTTCTTAATATCTTCTGCTTCTGTTATATCCATACTATTTCTGTCCTTTATTGAGCTCATCTTTGCATGAAATGTTCCCTTGATATCTCTAATTTTCTTGAAAAGATCTCTAGTATTTCCCATTCATTATTTTCCTCTATTTCTTTGCATTGATCACTGAGGAAGGCTTTCTTATCTCTCCTTGCTATTGTTTGGAACTCTGCGTTCAATTGGGCATATCTTTCCTTTTCTCTTTTGCCTTTAACTTTTCTTCTTTTCACAGCTATTTGTAAGGCCTCCTCAGACAACCATTTGGCCTTTTTGCATTTCATTTTCTTGGGGATGGTTTTGATCACTGCCTCCTGTACAATGTCACGAACCTCTGTCCATGGTTCTTCAGGCACTCTGTCTATCAGATCTAATCTCTTGAAGCTATTTGTCACATCCACTGTATAATCATAAGGGATTTGATTTAGGTCATACATGAATGGTCTCCTGGTTTTTCCTGCTTTCTTCAATTTAAGTCTGAATTTGTCAATAAGGAGTTCATAATCTAAGCCACAGTCAGCTCCTGATCTTGTTTTTGCTGACTGTGTAGAACTTCTCCATCTTTGGCTGCAAAGAATATAATCAATCTGATTTTGATATTGACCATCTGATGATGTTCATGTGTAGAGTCTTCTCTTGTGTTGCTGGAAGAGTGTGTTTGCTATGACCATTGTGTTTTCTTGGCAAAACTTAGCCTTTGCCCTGCTTCATTCTGAACTGCAAGGCCAAATTTGCCTGTTACTCCAGTTATTTCTTGACTTCCTACTTTTTCATTCCAGTCCCCTATAACGAGAAAGACATCTTTTTTTGGGGTGTTAGTTCTAGAAGGTCTTGTAGGTCTTCATAGAACCATTCTACTTCAGTTTCTTCAGTATTACTGGTCAGGGCATAGACTTGAATTATTCTGATATTGAATAGTATGCCTTGGAGATGAATAGAGATCATTCTATCATTTTTGAGATTGCACTTCTTACATCTCAACTGCATTTTTGAGTCTTTTACTGGCTGTGAGGGCTACTCCATTTCTTCTAAGGAATTCTTGTCCACAGTAGAAGATATAATGGTCATCTAAGTTAAATTCATCCATTCCAGTCCATTTTAATTTGCTAATTCCTAAAATGTCAATGTTTACTCTTGCCATCTCCTGTTTGACCACTTCCAATTTGCCTTGATTCATGGACCTAACATTTCAGTTTCCTATGCAGTATTGCTCTTTACAGCTTTGGAATTTACTTCCATCACCAGTCACATCCACAACTGGGTGTTGTTTTTGCTTTGGCTCCATCTCTTCACTCTTTCTGGAGTTATTTATCCACTGATCTCCAGTAGCATATGCTTTTTAGTACATTGTTGCTTAGACAGTCTTAAAATCAAATAGTCAAAAATTTCAATTTAAGAAAATATGACTCGCCTTCCCAATATATACTATCATTATTTCTTCCAGATATATGGCATGTAAGTATTGTTTTTGTTATAATTTTTATTATTTATTAAATAATTTTAATTATTAAAGTCAAGTTAGAAACTGTATAAATGGGAAAACAGTTTCAAAATACATTTAATATACAGAATGTCAAAATACATAAATATTACACATTTGCTCATACAATAATAGTAAACATTATTGAAAATTTGAATATTTTTGTATTCCTAAGTATCTTATATGGTGTTTTATTTCTTTTACCCTTAGTCATATTCCTCAGATAACTGAAAAAGCCTGAGATATCTTGGAAAGAAAGTCAATTGTAAGAGTATTCAATACATTTCTTCCTAAAAGTAGAAAAAAACATAAAGAATGAAGTAGGAAAGAGAGAAAATAAAATGAAAATGGCAGGAGAAAAGGAAAAGAATACTAAGATTTTAAGGAACAAATACAAATAAAGCAAAAGTAGCTTCAGAGAATTCAATATGTAGAATCACTATATATAGGTAACTATTTGAAGGAAAAATAGATGTCATGTTTGATGAAAAGGACATCCAAGGAAAAACATTGTCAACTGATTCAGAATATGCTGAGTATACTAAAGTCTAGTTGAGAGCAAGATTGCATGGATTTGTATCAATGGAACTAAAGACTTCTAGTTTTTCATTTTCTTCAATTGTCCTTATATTAGTGTATGAGATCTGACTTCTTGGCTCCTCTGATAAGTCTAAAATATATAGAGAGATGAAAAAGTGAATGATTGGGTCTTAGATTATACTCAGCTGATAAGCAGGATATTTCTGTTTTAAAAGTACTGAAATTAAGTGAAAAGAACAAGACCCTGGTTCAAATTCTGAAGGAGGAAGAAAAAAATGATTGTGACTGATGAGAACACATTAGCTTTTATATTTCCTATTTTATCAAAATACCCTACATCAAAAAGTTTATCAAAAACCTTTTCTGGGGGAGAAGATAGAACAAAAGTTAATATACCCATGTTAGATAAGACTCTGGGTCCAAAAATCTAGATAATATTTTGGGATTAAATAGGAATCAAAAGTCTAAACTAGATCAGCAAACTATCACCAGGTTTACTCATACTGCAAGTGAAAGTCACAGAGAAGTAAAATGTTTAGGCGGAAGTAAACATTAAAATATATCATAACAGTAAAAATATTAAGCACGTGGGGGATCCACAACAATCAGGAATCAGGAATTAACTACAAAGAGAAGACTTGAAAGCAAACACTTTATCCAAAGTGAAGAGCATCATCTAGGAAAGATTCATTGTTCTAGTGGAGGTAGCAGTAATTCCCAGCATAGGTAACCAAGTTCCAATGGACTCTGTTGAGCAATGCATTGTTATAAGAGTTGTGAAAGAATTTTTCCTGGCATACAGTTCTTCTCATATAAGTGTGATTTATGAAGATTCAGTGGAATAAAATCACCATAATTCTTTGAGGGCCAAGATCATAGTTATTCTAGATTCTGGATAGTAGCTGACATTGAAATATGTGCTTTCTTTATTTAATCCTTGAGTAAACAAACAAACAAAAAACAGTAATTCACAGTTCAGTTAGTAAAAACAAAATAAGGCATTATGGTAAACAAAATTCTAAAATGATCACAAGGATTCTTGCACCTTCATAGATGCTCCTTATATAATTTCATCTCAAGTTTGGATGGGAGTAATCAATATGATTAGACAAAATTCCTATGATTTAAGTGACATTTAATAGAAAACCAAAGGGGTTTTGCAATCAGTTGTTTTGAATTAATCATGTTTCTTTTTAGGTCAGGTGGGCTTGACCTAATCAGTTGTGGTTTTAAAAGATACTGGAAACAACAAAAGATATTCCTCTTGAAAGTGTTCAAAAGCAAGTTGCTGTGAGAAGGGGCAACCATGTGGTAAGGAACTCAGGATGGTTTCTAGAAGCTGAGAGGGATCTTCAGTTGATAGGTGGCAAGTATATAAGGATTCACTTTATACAAGCTTAAGGAAATGAATCTCTCCATGGCCTTGAACAAGACTTGAAACAGAATCTTCCATAGCGAAGCCTCCAGATGAGCCAGTACCCTGGCAGACAACCTGAATTCAGTTCTATCAAATGCCAAACTGTTTCCAGACTTCTGATCTGCAGAAACTTTGAGATACAGAGTGTTGTTTGAAGGTGCAAACACTTTTGGATAATTTTTAAGTAAGCCATCAGTAATTGCTAAGGTCTATTATAAATGTATTTAGCTTATTATTAAACAATGTTTTGAAATTCTCATCATTGCCTTCCTTCTTAAATGAATTAAATATGAAAGTCAGAAAAATCTGATAATTTCATTTCTGTATCTGTTGTGGTAAAGCCATGAAAATAGTCCCTACAGTATCATAATACTTTACAACTTTGTAAAAGATTTAGATATTAGATATAGATTTGGAAATTCAGGAGGTATCAAAACAAAGCACATGAGGAGACAGGTCTGAAAATAGTAAATGCTAGCCCTGAGAGTGTAAGAAGTACACATACTAGTGAGAAGTGCACTTACTAGTATTGAATATCAATGAGGCATAATTGCTGGATGCTTTCATATTCAAGCTTAGCAAAATAAAGCTGTCTAATTTTAAAATGTTGAAAATGTCAATGTATGCAAATTTGAGGAAGGGTTGGAAATCATAGGGTAACAGAAGGGAAGAAAGAAAGGAGATGAAATCCTACAATTAGATTTCCCTGATATGAATATGAAATGTAAAATGCATATAAAAGAACCCAGTAGTAACTTTTCAATTGCCAATGTCACCATGTTCTACAAAATGATAAGTGGAGAGTTTGTGTTAAGAAAGATGAATGACCTTAAACTTTATAACCTGTTAAATAGAATTTTAAAGTTAATAAATCGGCTGTTTCCCTTAAGATATTATCACCAGTGCAACAAATATAAAGTACATAGTTCAGAAAATATTAGAGGTCTTTTGTAAACCTATTACCAATATGAATATTTTTATGACATATCAAATTATCACCTCCCTGCATTCTCAATATACAGAAATTTATAGCCCATTAAATAGAGATAATATGTATAACTTCCTTTTTTCTCTCTTTGCTCTGAAGGTTTTTAAAAAATATCTTAACAGCTACTATCCTCTAGGGATACTTAAAGCAGATTACACCTTGGTTAACTTGATTTTTTCAAATTATATTTTATCTATTTTTTAATGGGTAACAGAGTCACAAGGAAAAAAAAAATAGTATACAACGAAAAATAAGCATTCTTTTTACCCACCCACCTCGGCTTTCCCTTTTTCAGATTCCGTGGTGGTTGCAATTGTCCATCCTCTTGTGTGTTCTTACAAAAATATTATATGTGTGTATACATATATATTTTTGTGTATATGTGTACTTAAAGAAACTCCCCTTACCAACTGCTAGTGCTACTGTCAATAGGCAATTTCTGTTAACTAAGTTTCTATTCCTGATGGTTAATTTAATTTCTTTAAATAACACAGTAATATTTCCAGATCCAATATTAATTAAAGAGACTATTAACTTTTTGAAACAGTAAATACAAATTTGGCTGACTTTACCATTATCCCCATTTTGGTCTTGAAATTTCTTATTCTATCAACTACTGAAACCTAATAATTAAAAGTTAAAGCCCCTACAGACAATTAATAGAACAGAAAATCCTAGTGTACAGAAATATATGAAAGGTTACTCTATCTGAACAATGAAAAAAATAAAAATAAAATTTCAATTTGATACAATGCTAATCACGTGACCTGGGTGAGCTACATGAACATTTAATATAACTATGATAAAGGGTAATTTGATTATACCCAGAAAAGCTTAAAATGCATATGCTCAGAAATTTCATTTAATTTCTATATGAGAAACTCACAAAAATGCATGAGGAGCTATGTAAAGAACATTCACTGCAACACTGAACAAGAAGTCCACATACCAACATACAGTAAATGTGTAGGGCTTCATTGGTGGCTCAGATGGTAAAGAATCTGCCTGTAATGTGGGAGACCCAGGTTTGATCCCTGGGTTGGGAAGGTCCTCTTGAGAAAGGAATGGTCACCAACTCCAGTATTCTTTGCCTGGAAAATTCCATGGACAGAAGTGTCTGGTGGGCCATGGGGTTGCAAAGAGTCAGATATGACTGAGCAACTAACACATATAAAATAAAAAAGTATGAAATCATACATGGAAATGATAATCATCTAATTTAATGTAGTGATAATATCTGCATGTGAAGGAGTATGGAGAGATATAGGAATGTGATCCTGTATGATAAGTGAAGTACACAGTGAGGGTAGATGCTTATTAGCCCTTTGCTATTTACTAAACTGTGTATATATTTATTTTATTCTTTATACTTATTGTAGGTTTGATAGATTTCATAAATTTGGGGATTTGAATTCAGTTCTTTTACTCATTTCTATCTTTACATTGGGGGCATCAGAATGAGTAGAAATGACAAATGGGACAAATTTTCATTTTAACCTAAAATATTCTATTTCTTTTAGTGATTAATACAATAATTAATACATATAATTAATTCAGTATATTTTACTTGTAGAGAGAATTTTATAATATTTAGCTATGAATCATAGTCATAGTTAATCATATCTTTGTCTTCAGTAAACTGGGAAAGAACTAACTTGTATTTTGATATGAGGGGGGATGATTTGGGAGAATGGCATTGAAACATGTATAATATCATATAAGAAAGGAATCACCAGTCCAGGTTTGATGTAGGATACAGGAAGCTTGGGGCTTGTGCACTAGGATGACCCAGAGGGATGGTATGGGAAGGAAGGTGGGAGGGGGGTTCAGGATTGGAAACACGTGTACACCCATGATGGATTCATGTTGATGTATGGCAAAACCAATACAATATTGTAAAGTAAAAATAAATAAATAAAATAAAACACTTGTTCAAAAAAAAAAAGATACTGTGACAAAATCAGTAGTAAAATCTTATGCATATTTTAAAGTATAGAGTGAATATCAAGTTATATTTAGAGAAGAGATGAATTATGGAGAAAAATATGGCTAGCAATAAAAAAAAGAGAAAGGAAGAGATTTTCTTACGTGCTTTGAAGTCTACATACTGGCCCAATAAAATAAATGGGACTCAATAATTCACACAGCAACCATCATTTCCAGACTTTAATCTCATATTAATAAAAAAAATCCTGTTGACTTGCAGGCTTATTTGAATTAATTATATTATGTGCTCAGAAGCTGTGAAAACTAAACAACACACATTATTGAAGAGTGATTTAAGAAGTAAGATTAGAATTGTTTAAGAGCTTTTAAATTCAAGAGAAGCAATTGCTCCAATATGCACAACAACATAGGCTGCTTTTCTACATTAAGCTAATAGATTCAAACAACTAAAGGAGAGTGAAATTGATTCCTTCAATAGTTTAATCAGCTACAGAGTTTATTAGTGTTTCACACTAATGGTACTGTTGTTTGCTTGCCTTCTTTTTTAAAACTTTGCATTCAAATTTCATACAAACACAGATTTTAGGCTAAATTTCTTGAAGTGATAAACTCCCAAATATACTAGAAATATGCTTAAAAAGAAAGTGTAAAAGATTGGCATGAGGATGTTTTATCTGCATTAATTATGGAGAGCCTGCTATATGCTGGGGGCATGTATTCCATCCTGAAGTAAATTGAACTGTTTTTAAATTGGTTTACTCTTTCACTTTTCACTTTCATGCATTGGAGAAGGAAATGGCAACCCACTCAGTGTTCTTGTCTGGAGAATCCCAGGGACGGGAGAGCCTGGTGGGCTGCCATCTATGGGGTCACACAGAGTCGGACATGACTGAAGTGACTTAGCAGCAGCAGCAGCAGCAGCAGCAGCACCCTTTTTATCACATTTTCAGCCATTTTCCACTTCCAGTTATGATCTCTATGGTAGATGGTTAGAAGCTTTTTTACATTTGTGTGGTAACCCCTCAGATGTGGGATGTACACCTCATGCTCAAAATTTGTTTTAATGAGACTTGATTGTTGGTGTTCAGTCACTAAGTTGTATCTGCCTCTTTGTGACCCCATGGACTGCAACATGCTGGGCTTCCCTGTCCTTCACTATTTGCTCAAACCCATGTCCAATTGAGTGGGTGATGTCATCCAACCATCTCATTCTCTGTAGACTCGATTTGAGAGTGCCATACAAGCAACAGAAGGGCATGAAAAAGTTTATTGCTCACATAATGAGGCTTTGGGGGAATTAACAGGGCATACTCTTAACCTGGTCCAAGGTTGGCCTGCAAGAGGGGAAAAGGAAACTGGCTTGACTTTTACAATTGTTAAGTAGCAGAGCTGAAGGCGGAGAAGGCAATGGCAACCCACTCCAGTACTCTTGCCTGGCAAATCCCATGGACGGAGGAGCCTGATAGGCTTCAGTCCATGGGGTTGCTAGGAGTCGGACACGACTGAGAGACTTCACTTTCACTTTTCACTTTCATGCATTGGAGAAGGAAATGGCAACCCACTCCACTGTTCTTGCTTGGAGAATCCCAGGGACGGGAGAGCCTGGCGGGCTGTCGTCTATGGGGTTGCACAGAGTCGGACACGACTGAAGCGATTTAGCAGCAGCAGCAGAGCTGAAGGGAGTATCCTTACGCTGGTGAGAGCTTGCATGCATTATTTCTCCACCAGTTCAAAAGCAGGAGATACCTTAGCTTTCTTATTAGCTTGTCCAGACATGGATCAGAAGGGAGGTGGCAGTGGTGGAACTTGAAATCTGTATGTGATCAAATACAAAAAAAATGGTTTCACATTTATAATAATCTTAATGTATCAGAAAATGCTAAATAATAATACTACCTAATTCTTTTTCCCTTTGATCACGTTGCTATATTATATACTTCAGAAATTGAGGCAGTCAGGAATAGCTCTGTGACTGGGTTTTAATAGCTGAGTTTTGAGAGTAAGTGACACCAAAACTTCTGGGTCTACATTTAAAATATAACACATAATATTAATTATGTTTCCTGCTTAGATGCCGAGTACCACAATCATATTTATCAGGACACATGTTTACATGTTTAACATGAATTACACATGTTAAAATCTGTAACTACTCTACCAATTCATTGCTTTCCCAACCATTTTTTTTTTAATTGCTTTCTGCTCCAAATGAAATAAGTCTTTTGGCAGAGTTTATAGTTTTCATGACCTGTTCTACCTGATATTTCTATTCTAACTAAGCCAAGTAGCGTATATCAGAGAAGCCTCAGGCACAGTACACAGACTTGCACTCTTCTCATCCAAAGTTTGATACTTTTTTAAGGAAAAAAAGCTTCAAATTTGTTGCAGTTATTTGATCATGTTCCAGAGTGCTAAAACAGCTACTTCTCACAATTTTGTCCAGCTTTGTAATGCCTTTCAGCATGTGATTTTGCCAAACTTCTAAATTTATTATGCCATAATTTCTGCATCCCTCATTTCTATTGAATTCCTTTCTTCTTCTCTGATTTATATCTTTTAGTTTCTTTAAAACAATTTAGTGGTATCTGTTCACATAGTGGTATATCGGTTTTAGCTTTAATTTGATCTGTATTTATGAAGTAATGTTTTTCTCTTATTTGTATTTTTTCTGAGTTCAGATATTATTTTTAATTTTTTTCAGTTTGTGCAATTACTAAACTATTTCACATTAAGCTAATCCTGATGTATGCTTCTTTTATTGATATCACTATTTTCAAAATTTCATATTCATTTGATTTTGATATACTGGTTTACACATTTCATCTGATTATGGGCCTGTCATTAGAGCAAGACTTCATTGTTTTTCTCACTGTTCCCTTCTCCTGCTCCATATGAAATTCCTCTTGCCTTTTCCCTACTGACCATGTTCTACACAAATTAGTTGATATTCTTAGTAATGTCTATTCATTCTAGAATTTTGTTCTGGTAGGATGTTTTTGCCAGCTAGATTTTTAGGCCTTTTTGTTAGGGCTCAATGTATATCAATATTCAGATATTTGTCTCAGTTCAGTTCAGTCACTCAGTCATCTCTGACTCTTTGCGACCCCATGCATTGTAGCACGCCAGGCCTCCCTGTCCATCACCAACTCCCAGAGTTCACTGAAACTCATGTCCATCGAGTCGGTGGTGCCATCCAGCTATCTCATCCTCTGTTGTCTCCTTCTCCTGCCCCCAATTCCTTCCAGCATCAGAGTCTTTTCCAATGAGTCAACTCTTCGCATGAGGTGGCCAAAGTATTGGAGTTTCAGCTTTAGCATCAGTCCTTCCAAAGAACACCCAGGACTGATATCCTTTAGAATGGACTGGTTGGATCTCCTTGCAGTCCAATGGACTCACAAGAGTCTTCTCCAACACCACAGTTCAAAAGCATCAATTCTTTGGCACTCAGCTTTCTTCACAGTACAACTCTCACATACATGCATGACCACTGGAAAAACCATAGCCTTGATTAGACAGACGTTTGTTGGCAAAGTAATGTCTGTGCTTTTGAATATGCTATCTAGGTTGGTCATAACTTTCCTTCCCAGGAGTAAGTGTCTTTAAATTTCATGGCTACAATCACTATCTGCAGTGATTTTGCCTACCTGCTGTATATATTAATTCATGCATATTTCATTCAGCTCAGATTGAAACTCAAAACTTGATTTGACTTTATGTCTCTCTGATAAGGTTGGCAAATGTCCATTCGGAGTGCAGACTCACTTATGTAATGAAGATTTGTTGGAGAGTTCTGTTTTCTGCAGTTCACAAGATTAGTTCATGCTTTTTTTTATTATTCTCTTGCTCCCTTTTAAAATATATTTTTTAATTATCATACAGACGTTGTTGCTTTTGGTGACTATTTCTAGTTTGTGACTTATGAGAGTACCTTGCTACCTAAGTTTTATTGCTTAGTTTACAGAAGTTGCTTTTATATGCTAGTTGCTTTTATATGACATTTTTATGTCTACAGGATAGGTACTTAGGAGACCTATTTGACACCATGTTACCTTGCTGTTAGCTGGTCTTTTGAGTGTTTCTCTGCTTTAAACTGGTCTTTTAAATAGTTCTCTTAACAGTTTGAAAGAAATAGAAACAAATGTGAGACTTAAATGATATTGGACAGGAGAAGAAAGGACAATAAACCCATGTGTGTGTGTG
Source organism: Bos mutus (assembly GCF_027580195.1). Lineage (NCBI taxonomy): Eukaryota > Metazoa > Chordata > Mammalia > Artiodactyla > Bovidae > Bos > Bos mutus. The sequence goes on along the minus strand of NC_091622.1, from coordinate 79,068,416 downwards.
TGTGTGTGTGTGTGTGTGTGTGTGTTAGTTGCTTAGTTGTGACCAACTCTCTGCAACCCCATAGACTGTAGCCCACCAGGCCCCTCTGTCCACAGGATCCTCCAGGCAAGAACACTGGAATGGGTTGCCATTTCCTTCTCCAAAAGGAACTATAGAAAGAAAGAAAGTGAAGTTGCACAGTCATGTCTGACTCTTTGTGACCACATGGACTGCAGCCTACCAGGCTCCTCTATCCATGGAATGTTTCAGGCAAGAGTACTGGAGTGGATTGCCAGTTCCTTTTCCTTGCAATAAACCCATACAATGTGAGAGTTGTTTGTGCAGGCTGATGATACTTAGCCTGGTGAAAATGAAAAATCAAGAGAGGCATAACTCTTATAGTTTTCAAAGTTTTAATTTTGAACTAATTTATTAGGCTTATAAAAAGTTACAGAAATATTACATGGAGTTTCAGTTTACACTTAACTCAAACTCCTCTACTGTTATCTAGTACAGAAATAACACATTTACCAAAAGCGACAAATTAATGCTAGATAGTTAGAACAGGGAAACAGGGCCCAAAATGGCAGTCAAGAATGGTGACAGGCTACAGGAAAACTTATTCACAGTCCTTTCCCTGATTGGACCTGTGTTCATGCTTCATTTGAAAGATGTCCCCCTTCCCTGATTGGTCTCAGGCTTATGTCTCATTTGCATAAGAGAAATCATGGACTGGAGTGAAAACCTCTGGCAGGAAAACATGCCCCCTTCCCTGGTTGATCTTGAATTCATGCCTCATTTATATAGGGCACAACCAATCGAGCCCCAGGAACCATCAAAGAGGGAACCAAGATGGGTCAAGACCACTTCAAAGTGGGTTAGTCTGCTTTCCTGGCTCTAGAGTGTATTGCTTGTTTAATAAACCCTGCCTGCTTGAGCTGACCTGGTCTGTTGTCTCAATTCTTTCCTACAAGGAGACAAGAACCAAGGGAGAAGAATTGACTCAACATGAAGAAGGGCCCAATAATCTTATGTAAACTGCAGACTTTTATTAGTTTTATTTCCTCCAGCAATGATCATTTTTTTCTGATTCAGTATTCAAAATTTTCATATTTCATTTTTGGTAATTCCCTAAGTTTTTCTTGTCTTTCACAACCTTGAGAAATTTGATGGACCCTGGTTAGTTGTTTCATATCAGCTCCCTCAGTTTTGGATTGCCTGGCGTTTTCTCATGATTAGAATAAAGAAACATATTTTGATCAGATCACCTTAGAAATTATGTGTCCTCAGTGCATCACATCAGGATGTCAACATATCTCATTATATGTTGCAGGTAATAGTAATCCTGATCACTGTGGAGTTTCTCTACTACTATGTTACATTTTTTGCTCTCTTTATAATATTTAATATCCTAGAAACACTTTGAACATATAACTATACAATATTTTATGCTCTCACATGCTAAATTCTAATCCATGTGAAGATTTTGTCTGCAGCCATTATTACTGTGATATCTGATTAATGTTGATTTTTAATTTCCCTATTTTCTTCTCTTTAAAATTTTTAGAATGCTTATCTCCCTTATATTTAGCGACCTTCTTCTATTACCATCCCCATGGAAAACAAATGCAAAAAAGCAAAATGGCTGTCTGGGGAGGCCTTACAAATAGCTGTGAAAAGAAGAGAAGCAAAAAGCAAAGGAGAAAAAGAAAGATATAAACATCTGAATGCAGAGTTCCAAAGAATAGCAAGAAGAGATAAAAAAACCTTCCTCAGTGATCAATGAAAAGAAATAGAGGAAAACAACAGAATGGGAAAGTCTAGAGATCTCTTCAAGAAAATTAGAGATACCAAGGAACATTTCATGAATAGATGGGCTTGATAAAAGACAAAAATGGTATGGACCTAAGAGAAGCAGAAGATATTAAGAAGAGGTGGCAAAAATACACAGAAGAACTGTACAAAAAAAATCTTCACCACCCAGATAATCACAATGATATGATCACTGACCTAGAGCCAGACATCCTGGAGTGTGAAGTCAAGTGGGCCTTAGAAAGCATCACTATGAACAAAGCTAGTAGAGGTGATGAAATTCGAGGTGAGCTATTCCAAATCCTAAAAGATGATGCTGTGAAAGTGCTGCACTCAATATGCCAGCAAATTTGGAAAGCTCAGCAGTGGCCACAGGACTGGAAAAGGTCAGTTTTCATTCCAATCTCAAAGAAAGGCAATGCCAAAGAATGCTCAAACTATAGCAGAATTGCATTCACCTCACATGCTAGTAAAGTAATGCTCAAAATTCTCCAAGCCAGGCTTCAGCAATACGTGAACTGTGAACTTCCTGATGTTCAAGCTGGTTTTAGAAAAGGCAGAAGAACCAGAGATCAAATTGCCAACATCCGCTGGATCATGAAAAAAGCAAGAGAGTTCCAGAAAAACATCTATTTCTGCTTTATTGACTATGCCAAAGCCTTTGACTGTGTGGATCACAATAAACTGTGGAAAATTCTTCAGGAGATGGGAATACCAGACCACTTGACCTGCCTCTTGAGAAATCTGTAAGCAGGTCAGGAAGCAACAGTTAGAACTGGACATGGAACAATAGACTGGTTCCAAATAGGAAAAGGAGTACATCAATGCTGCTTATTGTCACCCTGCTTATTTAACTTATATGCAGAGTACATCATGAGAAATGCTGGGCTGGAAGAAGCACAAGCTGGAATCAAGATTGCCAGGAGAAATATCAATAACCTTAGATATGCAGATGATACCACCCTTATGGCAGAAAATGAAGAGGAACTAAAAAGCCTCTTGAAGAAAGTGAAAGAGGAGAGTGAAAAAGTTGGCTTAAAACTCAACATTCAGAAAGCGAAGATCATGTCATCCGGTCCCATCACTTCATGGGAAATAGATGGGGAAACAGTGGAAACACTGTCAGACTTACTTTTTTTGGGCTCCAAAATCACCGCAGATGGTGGCTTCAGCCATAAAATTAAAAGACGCTTACTCCTTGGAAGTAAAGTTATCACCAAACTAGGTAGCATATTCAAAAGCAGAGACTTTACTTTGCCAACAAAGGTCCATCTAGTCAAGGTTATGATTTTTCCTGTGCTCATGTATGGATGTGAGAGTTGGACTGTGAAGAAGGCTGAGCACCGAAGAATCGATGCTTTTGAACTGTGGTGTTGGAGAAGACTCTTGAGAGTCCCTTGGACTGCAAGGAGATCCAACCAGTCCATTCTGCAGGAGATCAGCCCTGGGATTTCTTTGGAGGAATGATGCTGAAGCTAAAACTCCAGTACTTTGGCCACCTCATGAGAAGAGTTGACTCATTGGAAAAGACCCTGATGCTGGAAGGGATTGGGGGCAGGAGGAGAAGGGGACAACAGAGAATGGGATGACTGGATGGCATCACTGACTCGATGGATGTGAGTCTGGGTGAACTCCGGGAGTTGGTAATGGACAGGGAGGCCTGATGTGATGGAATTCATGGGGTCACAAAGAGTCGGACACGACTGAGTGACTGAACTGAACTGATGGATTATATTTTATCATTACATTACCATATTCATACTTTGGTGGCTCAAATTGTTCCAGTTTCGATCTTTAGAAGTTCCATCATGTTGACTGCCCTGTCCTTTAAGCATGCATGCTCACTCAGTCATGACTGACTCTTTGTGACCTCATGGACTGCAGTATGCCAGGCTTTCCTGTCCTTCACTATCTCCTACATTTTGCTCAAACTCATATTCATTGAGTTAATGATGTAATCCAAGCCTCTGTCATTCCCTTCTCCTCCTACCCACAATCTTTTCCAGCCTCAGGATCTTTTCAATGAGTTACGTTTTCATATGAGATGGCCAAAGTATTGGATCTTCAGCATCAGTCCTTCCAATGAATATTCATGGTTGATTTCCTTTAGGATTGACTGGCTTTGTTTCCTTGTTGTCCAAAGAACTATTAATAGTCTTCTCCAGCACCACTGTTAGAAAGCATTAATTCCTTGTCACTTAGCCTTCTTTATCATCCAACTCTCACATCCGTACATGATTACTAAAATCACATGTACACCACATCGTCTTAAGTCAATCATCTGTTTATGGGCACTTGTTGTTTCTATTCTTGCCTATTTTAAGTAAAGCTTCAGTGAACATTGGAGTACATGTATCTTTTTGAATCAGAGTTTTTGTTTTTGACAGATACATACACAGAAGTAGAATCACTGAATCATATGGCAGTTATATTTTCAGTCTGTTTAAGGAACATCCATACTCTTTTCCTAGTGGCTGCACCAGTGAATGAAGGTTTTCTTCTCTCCATACCTTCTCCAGCATTTATTATTAGAGTACTTTCTGATGATAGCCATTCTGGCCAATGCAAGGTGAAAACTCCTTGTGGTTTTGATTTGTATTTCTCTAATTAGTGATGTTGAGCATTGTCTCATGTGCCTGTTAGCCATCTGTATGTCTTCTTTGGAAAAATGTTTATTTAGAACTTCTGCCTATTTTTTGATTGGGTTGTTTACTTTTTTGATGTTGAGTTATCTGAGTTGTTATACATTTTGGATGTTAACCTCCTTGTAGGTAGTATCATTTGCAAATACTTTCTCACATTCTATATATTGTGTTTTGATTTTGTCAATGATTTCCTTTGCAGTGCATGACCACTTAAGTTCAACGAGGTCTCATTTGCTTATTTTTGCCTTTATTTCTTTTTAAGTATGTTCCCTGGAGGGTAGACCTTTGTTATGGAGAAAATTATGAATGTATTCCAAAATGGTTACATTTTTTACTCTGTGCTACCAAAATCAAAGGGCATCTTTCATGGCCCTTCTCCATGAAAGCCTGGTGGAGCTTTTGGAGGCAAAATTAATTAAAGTTGGGAATTCAGCAGGCTTATAAGAGTACAGTCCATGGATTTTTCTCATTGTCTTACTAATCCTTACTAAATCTCCAGTAATTTGTCAAAATTGACGTGTAAGTGTTTTTATTATGTTACTGTATAGCTATATTTTTAGGGTCTACAAAATCACTGCAGATGGTCATTGCAGCCATGAAATTAAAGGACGCTTACTCCTTGGAAGGAAAGTTATGACCAACCTAGATAATATATTGAAAAGCAGAGACATTACTTTGCCAACAAAGGTCTGTCTAGTCAAGGCTATGGTTTTTCCAGTGGTCACGTATGGATGTGAGAGTTGGACTGTGAAGAAAGCTAAGCACCAAATAATTGATGCTTTTGAACTGTGGTGTTGGAGAAGATTCTTGAGAGTTCCTTGGACTGCAAGGAGTTCCAACCAGTCCATTCTAAAGGAGATCAGTCCTGGGTGTTCATTGGAAGGACTGATGCTAAAGCTGAAACTCCAATACTTTGGGCACCTCATGCGAAGAGTTGACTCATTGGAAAAGACCCTGATGCTGGGAGGGATTGGGAGCAGGAGGAGAAGCAGATGACAGAGGATGAGATGGCTGGATGGCATCACCAACTCAATGGACATAAGTTTGAGTGAACTCCGGGAGTTGGTAATGTACAGGGAGGCCTGGCATGCTGTGATTCATAGGGTCACAAAGAGCTGGACACGACTGAGCGACTGAACTGAACTGATACAGCTATAGATCATTCTGCCCCAGGTAATTAGATCTTGGCTGTGACTATCTATACTTGCCTATTTTTCCAGAGTTCAGGGTGATAGTTTGTCCTATTACCTCAACTGTCCAACAAGTCTAACAAAAATTACTGCTTTGCATTTTATTTTGCTTTTCTTTTAGTGTAAGAATGGGATTAATGCCTTTCAAGCGCTTCATGTGCCAGAGCTGAAAACAAAAGTGATCTTCATGTTTTGTTTTAAAGTATTTTTTTTAAACTTAGTGCATTATGATCAGAATGACTTTTTCTACTTATAATATTCTTCTTTGGGCTTCCCTGGTGGCTCAAACAGTAAAGCGTCTGCCTGCAATGCAGGAGACCCAGGTTCTATCCCTGGGCGGGGAAGATCCCCTGGAGAAGAAAATGGCAACCCACTCCATTACTCTTGCCTGGAAAATTCCATGGACAGAGAAGCCTTGTAGGCTACAGTCCATGGGGTCGCAAACAGTCAGACACGAGTGAGCGACTTAATCTTAGTGCATTATGATCAGAATGATTTTTTGTACTTATTCTTCTTTATTAAAGTTAATCATGTATACTTTTAACCTAGTGTATGATCTACTTTGTGAATGTATACTAGGCTCTTGAGAAGACTGTGTAGGATGTCGTGTTCAATATACATCATAAAGTCTACCCTGTTGATTATGTTGTTAGACTTTTTCCTCTTTACCTATTTTTTCATCCACTTCATCTGTCTTTACTGAGTGTGATGTATTAAAGCTTGCTATTATTATTATGTTTATATTTGTGTCTTACCACATCTCTTTCAGTATGTACATAATTAAGGTGATTTATGTGTTATTTGTCTATTTACAATATTGTGTTGGTTTTAGTGTTGCAGCAAAGTAAGTCTATTATACATAAACATATATCCACTCTTATAGATTCTTTCCCTATATAGGCCATTACAAAGCATTGAGTAAAGAAGATTTAAGTATCTAAGTAAACATTTCTCCGTAGAAGACATACAGATGATTCAAAAGCACATGAAAATATTCTCAACTTCAATAATTATTAGAGAAATGCAAATCAAAACTACAATGAGGTTATCACCAGTTGAGCCACAAAGGAAGCCCAAGAATACTGGAGTGGATAGCCTATCCCTTCTGCAGCAGATCTTCCCAACCCAGGAATTGAACTGGGGTCTCCTGCATTGCAGGCAGATTCTTTACCAACTGAGCTATGAGGGAAGCCCACTAGTCATAATGGCCATCATAAAAAAAATCTATAAACAATAAATTCTGGTGAGGGTGTGGAGAAATGCAACCCTCCTACATGGTTGGTAGGATTGTAAACTGGTACAGACACTATATAGGATAGTGTGAAGATTTCTTAAAACACTGAAAGTAGAGCTACCATATGATCTAGCAATCCCACTCCTGGGCATATATCTGGAGAAAACCATTATTTGAAAAGATCCATTGCAGTGTAATTTACAATAACCAGGACATGGACTCAACCTAAATGTCCATCAGCAGAGGAATAAATAAAGAAGATGTGGTGCATATATGCAGTGGAATGTTGCTCAACTATAAAATTAATGAAATACGATTTGCAGCAACATGGATGGACCTAGAACTAGTTATACTGAGTGAAGTAAGGCAGAGAGATTAAGACAAATATCATATAATACTGATTCTATGTGGAATCTAAAATATAAATAAATAAATAAATACAACAAATGAACTCAGAAATACAAATAGAGTACAGATGAAGAAAATAAACATCTTTACCAGGGGTAAGGGGTGGGGGTGGGGTTCAGAGGGATAAATTGGAAGATTGAGATTGATACATACACACTACTATATATAAAATTGATAACTAATAAGGGCCTACAGTATAGCACTCAGCCTTCGATAGGTCAGCTGGTAGATTGGAGGACTGCAGATGAATGACCATGGCCATCCTTAGATTGTTGGTTTGATTATGGCTTGAAGGAGAATGACTTGTTTTTTGCAGGCATCCCTGGTGACTCAAATGGTAAAGAATCTGCCTGCAGTGGGGAAGATCCAAGTTCAGTCCCTGGGTTGGGAAGATTCCCTGGAGAAGGAAATGGCAACCCATGCCAATATTCTTGCCTGGGAAATCCCATGGACAGATGAGCCTGGCAGGATAGAACAAGGAACTTTACTCAGTACTCTTCAATGGCCCATATGGATCACTATATTAAGCCTTTCTGTTTTACTTTGTTTTAGATGTGGGTCATATACAACAGGTCTTTTCTGGGAGCCATAGTGAAATCTATTTTTTTTTAAACGGTTGATTTTTCTCTCTTACTGTTATGACTCATAAGATTTTTCTAATCCTGTAGTAATATTTTATAATTTTATGTTTTTATTTTGCTGCATTTCTTTTTCTACAAGATGTATATTCTTTTCTCCTTTACTTTTTTGTGTTTATTTAGGAAGGTTATAATTTTCTGTGTTTCTTATTTTTTTGTTTATATTTAATGACCTCAGACCTTTAAAAACTTATTCATTAATTGTGATATCCTTTAATACAGAGCTTTTACCTATATGACAAACTTTTCACTTTTTCTTTTCCACTGTCATCACTTTTACATGTTTTAAAATTCTCACCAGTAATAGTTGATTGAAGTGTATTCATCCTGTTGAAATCTAATAGTCTTACTTATGACTTGAAGTTGATTTTCCTTTGTAAAGTTTTTCAGATTTTCTTTCTATTTATGAAAAGTTTCTTGGGTCATAGTATTTTGTTTGTTTGTTTTGACAATTTAAATACATTTGATTCTTTTCTAATTATTTTCATCTCTGCTAACCTTTTTCCTTTTTTTCTGTTATATTCCTTCTTTTGATTGCATGTCTTTCTATTTTCAGTGTTCTTTATTAAATTTCCATATGAATCTAATCTCCATGGGAACTTTGGAATTTAGTCTTCATCTCTGAAATTTTGTGATTTTCTTCCATATGTTTCTGGTTTCAATTTCTTCATTTGTCACTCTTTTTATCCATTTTTTTAGTTTTTAAAATTTTTGATTTAACATAGTTTTGCATGTATTTGATACTTGTTTGAGTATATTTAACTCTGCAGTGTTGATTTATATTTTCTTTTGGCTCATAACATTTTCTTTCGGTATTGTTCTTCATTTGATTTGTTTGGAAATTTGTTTTTAGATTTTCTGCTATAGCTACACAAAGACTTTATTTTCCTCTTACTGATTTTTATGATAATGAAATGTGTCATGATATTATTAGTTTAATGGTGCCCTCTTCTGTCAGAACAGCAAAATCTAGTAACTTTAGTATCTTTTTAAAAAAAAGTTTATTACAGACATGTGAGAGGTTTTTGGAGAATTCCAAATTGATGGTTTATGTTTGCCTTTCAATACTTTAAAAATCTCTGTTTTCTTCATACCAGTTGCTAAAGGACTTTTCCCCCTTCCTTTTGCCTTTTTCTTTCCTCGCACAGAATCTTTGTATTGAAAGAACTGGCCTTTAAATTATGCAATCCTTTAACATTTTACTGACTTTTTAAAGTAGCACATATAGGCTTGAATTATGCCTGTTCAAGTAGCTGATAGTTTGAAACCTTTCCCTGTAGATCATGATTTAATCTATCTAGACACTTTTCCAGTGTTTTTGGTTTAGAGGAGATTTAATCTTGGTGGTTACTCAGTTATGCTCATGGTCCTTCCCTAGTCTCTCTCTTCTGTCCTCCCTGCTGTTTTTCTGTCTGCATTTGCTCTTCTGAAAACCTTGCAGCTGGGCTGAGGTAGGGTGGCAGCCCAAGATGCTAAACACAGAAATTTGGTGATATCTTACTTCTTACTTACTGCTGTTTTGTTGTTGCTGTTGTTTTTGCTATTTTGCAATTTGGCATCATCTGTCAGTAAGTTATGCTAATTATGCAGCTTCATGCTGAAATTGTTTTTTTCGTTCTTATTCTTTTATGTTATCTGGCAAGAATATTTGGAGACATGTATTGTTTATCATGCACCCAGGTTTATCATGCATCCACAAGATATGTTCTTGACTACATATCTTAAGACAGTGTTAAGAGTGTCGTTTAAAATAAGCATTAAATTTGAATATCTTTTATCTCTGGGGCAAAAAGAAGATCACTAAAGAAAGAAAAATTATATATCAATTTAAAGAATATCTATGAGTTAGAAATAAGAAAGATAAAAAGGGCTGCATTCAAATATACTGTTTCCCATAAATAGAGCTGGTAAAACCTTTTTTAGAATAACTAATTGAGAAAAATGCTATGGAAATTTTAGATGCTATAGATCTTTAGCAATTATATAATTCAAAATGTAGATAAGCTACATTTCCTCTTATCACACATACAATTCTAAAGATCTATAATTTTTGATTTTCAAGTGCCTGGATACCAAATTTTTAATTTATTTTACTTTTATAAATCACATCCTGCATTTGTTACTTTCTTATTCACCCTTCTTTTTCATATGTTTCCTGCTATATTTAGCTAACTATTTATGCTTCACCCTCTATGTTGTCCATTTAACTTGTAAAACTCAATAATTTTTACATCCTTTAAATCTGCTACTGCAGTAATTCATATGTAGAATCCTATTAATATATATTTGACAGACATACTCTCTGAATGTACTTTATTACTGATCTTTAAATTTTGACAGATACTTATTTTGAAATTTAAGATGATAAATACTATTGGACTAAATTGTTTTACTTACTCTTTTTATTTTATTTTATTTTTAAACTTTACATAATTGTATTAGTTTTGCCAAATATCAAAATGAATCCACCACAGGTATACATGTGTTCCCCATCCTGAACCCTCCTCCCTCCTCCCTCCCCATACCATCCCTCTGGGTCGTCCCAGTGCACTAGCCCCAAGCATCCAGTATCGTGCATCGAACCTGGACTGGCAATTCGTTTCATACATGATATTTTACATGTTTCAATGCCATTCTCCCAAATCTTCCCACCCTCTCCCTCTCCCAAAGAGTCCATAAGACTGTTCTATACATCAGTGTCTCTTTTGCTGTCTCGTACACAAGGTTATTGTTACCATCTTTCTAAATTCCATATATATGCATTAGTATACTGTATTTATGTTTTTCCTTCTGGCTTACTTCACTCTGTATAATAGGCTCCAGTTTCATCCACCTCATTAGAACTGATTCAAATGTATTCTTTTTAATGGCTGAGTAATACTCCATTGTGTATATGTACCACTGCTTTCTTATCCATTCATCTGCTGATGGACATCTAGGTTGCTTCCATGTCCTGGCTATTATAAACAGTGCTGGGATGAACATTGGGGTAATGTGTCTCTTTCCCTTCTGGTTTCCTCAGTGTGTATGCCCAGCAGTGGGATTGCTGGATCATAAGGCAGTTCTATTTCCAGTTTTTTAAGGAATCTCCACACTGCTCTCCATAGTGGCTGTACTAGTTTGCATTCCCACCAACAGTGTAAGAGGGTTCCCTTTTCTCCACACCCTCTCCAGCATTTATTATTTGTAGACTTTTGGATCACAGCCATTCTGACTGGTATGAAATGGTACCTCATAGTGGTTTTGATTTGCATTTCTCTGATAATGAGTGATGTTGAGCATCTTTTCATGTGTTTGTTAGCCATCTGTATGTCTTCTTTGGAGAAATGTCTATTTAGTTCTTTGGCCCATTTTTTGATTGATTCATTTATTTTTCTGGAATTGAGGTGTAGGAGTTGCTTGTATATTTTTGAGATTAGCTATTTGTCAGTTGCTTCATTTTCTATTATTTTCTCCCATTCTGAAGGCCGTCTTTTCACCTTGCTTTTAGTTTCCTTTGTTGTGCAGAAGCTTTTAAGGTTAATTAGGTCCCATTTGTTTATTTTTGCTTTTATTTCCAATATTCTGGGAGGTGGGTCATAGAGGATCCTGCTGTGATGTATGTTGGAGAGTGTTTTGCCTATGTTCTCCTCCAGGAGTTTTATAGTTTCTGGTCTTACATTTAGATCTTTAATCCACTTTGAGTTTATTTTTGTGTATGGTGTTAGGAAGTGTTCTAGTTTCATTCTTTTACAAGTGGTTTGCAGATGACATGATCCTCTACACTTATTCTTAAAATTAAAATGAACTTTGAAAAATACTGTAGTGTGAAAGTCTCTCAGTAGTGTCCAACCCTTTGCAACCCCGTGGACTCCATGGAATTCTCCAGGCCAGAATACTGGAGAGGGTAGCCTTTCCCTTGTCCAGATCAAACCCAGGTCTCCTACATTGCAGGCATATTATTTACCAGCTGAGCCACAAGGGAATCCCAAGAATACTGGAGTGGGTAACCTATCCTTTCTCCAGGGGATCTTCCTGACCCAGGCATTGAACCAGGGTCTCCTGAATTGCAGGTGGACTATTTACCAACTGAGCTATCAGGGAAGCCCCCAGTGGATGTGAGTGTTAGAAGAACGAGTGTCAAATAATTGATGCTTTCAAATTGTGGTGCTGGCAAAGATTCTTGAGAGTCCCTTGGAAAGCAAGGAGATAAAACCCATCAACCCTAAAGGAAAACAACCCTGAATTTGAAGGACTGATGCTGAAGCTGAAGTTCCAATACTTTGGCCACTTGATGTGAAGATTTGACTCTTTGGAAACCTGATGGGAAGAACCAACTCATTGGAAAAGACCCTGATACTGGGAAAGATTGAAGGCAAAAGGAGAAGTAGGCAGCAGAGCATGAAATGGTTAGATAGCATCACCAACTCAAAAGACTTGAATTTGAGCAAACTCCAGGAGACAGTGAATGCAGAGTAGGACATGACTTAGCTACTGAACAACAAAAAATTTGCTGAAACTATTTTTAGCAGTGAACTTAGGGTCCATAATGTATTTTAGAAATTATAACAGGTATGTGAAAATTAATAAATATCCATCCCTCCCAGGAAATTGTGACCTTGAATTTGATGGCTGGTTATTACATAATTATTTTCCTGCTTATAGTATCATAAAATTTTATGGATTTTAATATATGTACTGTAAGTAATGTCCTCCTCTCCCTCTATCCTATTTTAGAAATTATTACTTATAAAAGATCCATTAACTTCATGTAGATTCAAAATTACTATTTATAAATGTTTGCCTATAAAATGAGACCAATCTCTCCCATAGAAATTGATGACAAAGAAATTCATTTTCTTAACACTAAAATTTACTTCCAGCCCTTGACATCAAGATATAATGCTTTTTTTTTGTTGTTGTTCCTAGCTTTATAGGATTAGCTCGAATTATTTACTTGGTAGTGAACTCAAAGTACATTTTGTTTTGTTGATATTATCTTAAAAGTCAATGATATTACAGTTTTTCCACTGAGATAAAGTTTACTAATGAAATTATACTTAAATTCTACTTTACATAGGAAATAACATCAATTCAAGTAATTTACTAACATGTTATTTACTATATCAAATAATATACATAATTCTTAACTGTAAGAGTCATAAGAAGTCTTGGAAACCATCTGTCTTATTCACGAAGAGGGGAACATTCTGCATTGTCCCTAAACAAATGGCTCTCTAGTCTTCACTTTCAAAAATAAAGAGAGGCTTCTTGTCTCCTATGGAAGATTATCCCCTAATACAAGACCTAAAAAGTTGTTTTCCAGGTTTAAATGTTTTATAATCTCCATCCATTTCAGTTCAGTTCAATTTATTTCAGTCACTCAATCGTGTCCGACTCTTTGCAACCTCATGAACTGTAGCACGCCAGGCCTCCTTGTTCATCACCAACTCCCGGAGTCTACCCAAACCCATGTCCATTGAGTTGGTGATGCCATCCAACCATCTCATCCTCTGTTGTCCCTTTCTCCTCCTGACTTCAATCTTTCTCAGCATCAGGGTATTTTCCAATGAGTCAGCTCTTCACATCAGGTGGCCAAAGTATTGGAGTTTCAGATTCAACATCACCCTAAATAATTTGGTAACATGATGTCTTCTTTTAGAAAGCAACATGCGAAGTAACTGGTGTCCTCTTGCTTTTCTTTTCTAAAGTGTATTTGTCCAGTTAACTTTTTTTCATAATGAAGTTTTCATTGTTCTTCTTATAAGGAACATTATTATGTCAATGTTCATATTAAACTTTGATATTCATAACTCAAAGACAAATAATGCTGTGATTTGATGGCCCATATAGTCTTGCAGCCTAAAATCACAATATCTTAAAAAATAAAAAAGCCAAACTACCCACCTTCATTTTCTACATAAAGAAGAGTAAGAATATAACATCCTAATCTTTTTCTTGTTTTCGTTTTTTAATTACATACAAGACTTTTTTTCCCTCCCCATCCTCATGGAAATTATTCTCTTAGGTTCAATAGTTCAGTTGGTAAAGAATCGTCCTGCAGTGCAGGAGACACCAGTTTGATACCTGGGTCAGGAAGATCTGCTGGAGAAGGCATAGGCTACCCACTGTGGTATTCTTGGGCTTCCCTTGTGGCTCAGCTGTAAAGAATCTGCAGTGAGGGAGACCTGGGTTCAATCCCTGTGTTGGGAAGATCCCCTGGAGAAGGGAAAGGCTACCCACTCCAGTATTCTGGCCTGGATAATTTCATGGACTCTGTAGACCAAAGGGTTGCAAAGAGTCAAACATGATCCAGTGACTTTCACTTTCACTTTCAATTTATAAATGATTTCACTCTTCAGAGAATACAAACCTATAAAAAAAGATCAGTGCCTACAGACTTCAACATACTTCCATAGACAGTGTCACCTACAAAATGACACTTGCCATCTACATCTACAAAGATCAAATCGTGAGCTGCTGCAACTGCTGACCTTCAACACCCCCTGAAAGGATTTCATTGTGGAAATAAAGAATGAGGCACACTGTCTTCTGGGAAAACTGTCAGGGCAGGTATCTAGATGCATATTAGCAAAAGATTTGTAAGTCTAATTCTTGCACCACCTCACATTTAGAAAATCACTAAAATCCTTTCTAGTGAGGTCTGCTCCTCATGACTAGCAGTAACCTTCACAAGATTTGTAACAACTTTCTGCAAAAAATATGTGCTTGACTGCATGTACTCATTCTTCACCATAATTGCATGTATACTGACCTTCCCCCTACCTCTTTGGAGCGTTTTCTCAGAACTATCTGAAATACTGTCTCCCAGCATACAGTCTTCATTTGTCCCAAATAAAACTTAACTCAGAACTCTCACACTGTGCATTTATTTTATCTGACAATAGAAAGACTATAAAAGGAAACATTGGTAATTAAAATGTGTGTGTCTTTGTGTGTGTGTGTGTGTGTGTGTGTGTGTGCGCCCACAATAAATCGCTTCAGTTCTGCCTGACTCTTTGTGACCATATGGACTGTAGACCACCAGGTCCTCTGTCCATGGGGTTCTCCAGGCATGATTACTGGAGTGGATTGCCATTCCCTCCTCTAGGGGATCTTGCTTCTCAGTGATTAAACACACAACTCTTGAGTCTCCTACATTGGCAGGCGGGATCTTTACCACTAGTGACCTAGTTCCAGTTCAGTTGATCAGTCGTGTCGAAGTTTTTGTGACCCCAAGAATCGCAGCATGCCAGGCCTCCCTGTCCATCACCAACTCCTGGAGTTCACCCAGACTCACGTCCATCGAGTCAGTGATGCCATACAGCCTTGTCATCCTCTGTCGTCACCTTCTACTCCTTCCCCCAATCCCTCCCAGCATCAGAGTCTTTTCCAGTGAGTCAACGCTTCTCATGAGGTGGCCAAAGTATTGGAGTTTCAGCTTTAGCATCAGTCCTTTCAATGAACACCCAGGACTTATCTACTTTAGAAAGCGCTGGTTGGATCTCCTTGCAGTCCAAGGGACTCTCAAGAGTCTTCTCCAACACCACAGTTCAAATGCATCAATTCTTCGGCACTCAGCTTTCTTCACAGTCCAACTCTTACATCCATACATGACCACTGGAAAAACCATAGCCTTGACTAGACGGATCTTTGTTGGCAAAGTAATGTCTCTGCTTTTGAATATGCTATCTAGGTTGGTCATAACTTTCCTTCCAAGGAGTAAGCCGTCTTTTAATTTCATGGCTGCAGTCACCATCTCCAGTGATTTTGGAGCACAACAAAATAAAGTCTGACACTGTTTCCACTGTTTCCCCATCTATTTCCCATGAAGCGATGAGACCAGATGCCATGATCTTCATTTTCTGAATGTTGAGAAATAAGCCAACTTTTTTATTCTCCTCTTTCACTTTTTTTTAAATTTTATTTTATTTTTAAACTTTACATAATTATATTAGTTTTGCCAAATATCAAAATGAATCCGCCACAGGTATACATGTGTTCCCCATCCTGAACCCACCTCCCTCCTCCCTCCCCATACCATCCCTCTGGGTCGTCCTAGTGCTCTAGCCCCAAGCATCCAGTATCGTGCATCGAACCTGGACTGGCATCTCGTTTCATACATGATATTTTACATGTTTCAATGCCATTCTCCCAAATCTTCCCACCCTCTCCCTCTCCCAAAGAGTCCATAAGACTGTTCTATACATCAGTGTCTCTTTTGCTGTCTCGTACACAAGGTTATTGTTACCATCTTTCTAAATTCCATATATATGCACTAGTATACTGTATTGGTGTTTTTCCTTCTGGCTTACTTCACTCTGTATAATAGGCTCCAGTTTCATCCACCTCATTAGAACTGATTCAAATGTATTCTTTTTAATGGCTGAGTAATACTCCATTGTGTATATGTACCACTGCTTTCTTATCCATTCATCTGCTGATGGACATCTAGGTTGCTTCCATGTCCTGGCTATTATAAACAGTGCTGGGATGAACATTGGGGTACACGTGTCTCTTTCCCTTCTGGTTTCCTCAGTGTGTATGCCCAGCAGTGGGATTGCTGGATCATAAGGCAGTTCTATTTCCAGTTTTTTAAGGAATCTCCACACTGTTCTCCATAGTGGCTGTACTAGTTTGCATTCCCACCAACAGTGTAAGAGGGTTCCCTTTTCTCCACACCCTCTCCAGCATTTATTATTTGTAGACTTTTGGATCGCAGCCATTCTGACTGGTGTAAAATCGTACCTTATAGTGGATTTGATTTGCATTTC
Organism: Bos mutus; assembly: GCF_027580195.1. Lineage (NCBI taxonomy): Eukaryota > Metazoa > Chordata > Mammalia > Artiodactyla > Bovidae > Bos > Bos mutus. The sequence goes on along the minus strand of NC_091622.1, from coordinate 79,051,757 downwards.
TCTGATAATGAGTGATGTTGAGCATCTTTTCATGTGTTTGTTAGCCATCTGTACGTCTTCTTTGGAGAAATGTCTATTTAGTTCTTTGGCCCATTTTTTGATTGGGTCATTTATTTTTCTGGAGTTGAGCTGTAGGAGTTGCTTGTATATTTTTGAGATTAGTTGTTTGTCAGTTGCTTCATTTTCTAATATTTTCTCCCATTCTGAAGGCCTTCTTTTCACCTTGCTAAAAGTTTCTTTGATGTGCAGAAGCTTTTAAGGTTAATTAGGTCCCATTTGTTTATTTTTGCTTTTATTTCCAATATTCTGGGAGGTGGGTCATAGAGGATCCTTTCACTTTCATCAAGAAGCTTTGTAGTTCCTCTTCACTTTCTGCCATAAGGGTGGTGTCATCTGCATATCTGAGATTATTGATATTTCTCCTGGAAATCTTTATTCCAGCTTGTGCTTCCTCCAGCCCAGCATTTCTCATGATGTACTCTGCATAGAAGCTACATAAGCAGAGTGACAATATACAGCCTTGATGTACTAATTTTCCTATTTAGAACCTGTATATTGTTCCATGTCCAGTTCTAACTGTTGCTTCCTGACCTGCATATAGGTTTCTCAAGAGGCAGGTCAGCTGGTCTGGTATTCCCATCTCTTTCAGAATTTTCCACAGTTTATTGTGATCCACAGAGTCAAAGGCTTTGGCATAGTCAATAAAGCAGAAATATGTTTTTCTGGAACTCTCTTCCTTTTTCCATGACCCAGCGGATGTTTGCAATTTGATCTCTGGTTTCTCTGCCTTTTCTAAAACCAGCTTGAACATCTGGAATTTCACAGTTCACATATTGCTGAAGCCTGGCTTGGAGAGCATTACTTTACTAGTGTGTGAGATGAGTGCAATTGTGTGGTAATTTGAGCATTCTTTGGCATTGCCTTTCTTTGGGATTGGAATGAAAACTGACCTTTTCCAGTCCTGTGGCCACTGCTGAGTTTTCCAAATTTACTGGCATATTGAGTGTAGCACTTTCACAGCATCATCTTTCAGGATTTGAAATAACTCAACTGGAATTCCATCACCTCCACTAGCTTTGTTCGTAGTGATGCTTTCTTTTTTTTTTTTTTTAATTTTATTTTTAAACTTTACAATATTGTATTAGTTTTGCCAAATATTGAAATGAATCCGCCACAGGTATACCTGCGTTCCCCATCCTGAACCCTCCTCCTTCCTCCCTCCCCTACCCTCCCTCTGGGTCGTCCCAGTGTACCAGGCCCAAGCATCCAGTACCGTGTATCGAACCTGGACTGGCTTTCTAAGGCCCACTTGACTTCACGTTCCAGGATGATTGGCTCTCAGTGAGTGATCACACCATCATGGTTATCTGGGTCATGAAGATCTTTTTTGTTCAGTTCTTCTGTGTATTCTTGACACCTCTTCTTAATATTTTCTGCTTCTGTTAGGTCTATAACATTTCTGTCCTTTACCGATCCCATCTTTGCATGAAATGTTCCTTTGGTATCTCTAAATTTCTTGAAGAGATCTCTAGTCTTTCCCATTCTGTTGTTTTCCTCTATTTCTTTGCATTGATCCCTGAGGAAGGCTTTCTTATCTATTCTTGCTATTCTTTGGAACTCTGCATTCAGATGCTATATCTTTCCTTTTCTCCTTTGCTTTTTGCTTCTCTTCTTTTCATAGCTATTTGTAAGTCGTTCTCAAACAGCCATTATGCTTTTTTGCATTTCTTTTTCTTGAGGATAGCTTTGATCCCTGTCTCCTGTACAATGTCATGAACCTCTGTCCATAGTTTATCAGGCACTCTATCATATCTAGTTCTTTAAATATTTTTCTCACTTTCACTGTATAATCATAAGGGATTTTATTTAAGTCATACCTGAATGGTCTAGTGGTTTTCCCTACTTTCTTCAATTTAAGTCTGAATTTGGCAATAAGGAGTTCATGATCTGACCCACAGTCAGCTCCCGGTCTTGTTTGTGCAGACTGTATACAGCGTCTGCATCTTTGGCTGCAAAGAATATAATCCATCTGATTTCTGTGTTGACCATCTGGTGATGTCCATGTGGAGAGTCTTCTCTTGTGTTGTTGGAAGAGGGTGTTTGCTATGACTAGTGTGTTCTCTTGGCAGAACTCTATTAACCTTTGCCCTGCTTCATTCCATACTCCAAGGCCAAATTTGCCTCTTACTCCACGAGTTTCTTGACTTCCTACTTTTGCATTCCAGTCCCCTATAATGAAGAGAACATATTTTGGGGGTGTTACTTCTAAAAGGTCTTGCAGGTGTTCATAGAACTGTTCAACTTCAGTTTCTTCAGGATTACTGGTTGGGGCATAGGCTTAGATTACTGTGATATTGAATGCTTTGCCTTGGAAACAAACAGAGATTATTCTGTTGTTTCTGAGATTGCATCCAAATACTGCATTTTGAACTCTTTTGTTGACCATGATGGCTACTCCATTTCTTCTAAGGGATTCCTGCACACAGTAGTAGATATAATGGTTATCTGAGTTAAATTCACCCATTCCAATCCATTTTAGTTCGCTGATTCCTAGAATGTCAACGTTCACTCTTGCCATCTCTTGTATGACCACTTCCAATTTGCCTTGATTCATGGACCTGACATTCCAGGTTCCTATGCAATATTGCTCTTCATAGCATTGGACCTTGCTTCTATCACCAGTTACATCCACTACTGGGTATTGTTTTTTCTTTGTCCCCATCCCTTCATTCTTTCTGGAGTTATTTCTCCACTGGTCTCCAGTAGCATATTGGTCACCTACTGACCTAGGAAGTTCCTCTTTCAGTATCCTATCATTTTGCCTTTTCATACTGTTCATGGGGTTCTCAAGGCAAAAATACTGAAGTGGTTTGCCATTCTCTTCTCCAGTGGACCACATTCTGTCAGACCTCTCCACCATAACCTGTCCATCTTGGAGCTTAGTTTCATTGAGTTTGACAATGCTGTGGTCCATGTGATCAGATTGGCTAGTTTTCTGTGATTATGGTTTCAATGTGTCTGCCCTCTGATGCCCTCTTGCAACACCTACCATCTTACTTGGGTTTCTCTTATGTTGGTCGTGGAGTATCTGTTAATGGCTGCTTCAGCAATGTGTAGCCACTGCTCCTTACCTTGGATGAGGGGTATCTCCTCAGGGCCACCCCTCATGACCTTGAACGTGGAGTAGCTCCTCTGGGCCCTCCTGCGCCCGGGCAGCCACCGCTCCTTGGATGGGGGTTGCTCTTCTCAGCTGCCCCGGCTGACCTCGGAAGTGCGGTAACTCCTCTGTGTGGCTGCCCCGATCTCGGTTGTGGGGTAAACTCCTCTCTGCCGCTCCTGCACCGTCACAGCCTGGCGTTCTTCGTCACCACCCCCATCATGGGCGAGGGGTATCTCCTCTCAGCCATGCTTCTTGGCTGTCTTGGACACACTTCTCCGCGGTAATCTCAGCTGCTACCCCTGACCTCTGACGTGGGGTAGCTCCTCTTGGCCACTCCTGCACCATTGCAGCCTGTCGCTCTTGGTCACCATGCCTGACCTTGGACGAGGAATAGCTCCTCTTGGCCAGGCTTCTGTGGGATCCATCACAGCCAGCACGCTTCTGCAAGGTCTGTCACGATTTAGAATGGACTGGTTGGATCTCCTTGCAGTACAAGGGACTCTCAAGAGTCTTCTCCAACACCACAGTTCAAATGCATCAATTCCTCGGCACTCAGCTTTCTTCACAGTCCAACTCTCACATCCATACATGACCACAGGAAAAACCATAGCCTTGACTAGACGGACCTTTGTTGGCAAAGTAATGTCTCTGCTTTTAAATATGCTATCTAGGTTGGTCATAACTTTCCTTCCAAGGAGTAAGTGTCTTTTAATTTCTTGGCTTCAATCACTGTCTGCAGTGATTTTGGAGCCCCCCCAAATAAAGTCTGTTTCCACTGTTTCCCCATCTATTTCCCATGAAATGATGGGACCAGATGCCATGATCTTAGTTTTCTGAATCTTGAGCTTTAAGCCAAGTTTTTCACTCTCCTCTTTCACTTTCATCAAGAGGCTTTTTAGTTGCTCTTCACTTTCTGCCATAAGAGTGGTGTCATCTGCATATCTGAAGTTATTGATATTTCTTCTGGCAATCTTGATTCTAGCTTGTGCTTCTTCCAGCCCAGCATTTCTCATGATGTACTCTGCATATAAGTTAAATAAGCAGGGTGACAATATACAGTCTTGATATATTCCTTTTCCCATTTGGAACCAGTCTATTGTTCCATGTCCAGTTCTAACTGTTGCTTCCTGACCTGAATATAGGTTTCTCAAGTGGCAGGTCAGGTGGCCTGTTATTCCCATCTCTTGAAGAATTTTCCACAGTTTATTGTGATCCACACAGTCAAAGCCTTTGGCATAGTCAATAATGGCATAGTCAATAAAGCAGAAGTAGATATTTTTCTGGAACCCTCTTTCTCTTTTGATGATCCAGTGGATGTTGGCAGTTTGATCTCTGGTTCCACTGACTTTTCTAAATACAACTTGAACATCTGGAAGTCCTCAGTTCATGTACTCTTATAGCCTGGCTTGGAGAACTTTGAGCATTACTTTGCTAGTGTGTGAGATTAGTGCAATTCTGTGATAGTCTCAACATTCCTTGGCATTGTATTTCTTTGGGATTAGAATGAAAACTGACCTTTTCCAGGCTTGTGGTCACTGCTAAGTTTCCCTAATTTGTTGGCATATTGAGTGCAGCACTTTCACAGCATCATCTTTTAGGATTTGAAATAGCTCAGCTGGAATTCCATCACTTCCACCAGCTTTGTTCATAGTGATGCTTTCTAAGGTACACTTGACTTCACATTTCAGGATGTCTGGCTCTAGGTGAGTGATCACACCATCATGGTTATCTGGGTCATTAAGATCATTTTTGTATAGTTCTTTTGTATATTCTTGCTGCCTTTTCTTAATATCTTCTGCTTCTGTTAGGTCCATACTGTTTCTGTCCTTTATTGAGCCCATCTTTGCATGAAATATTCCCTTGGTATCTCTTAATTTTCTTGAAGAGATACCTAGTATTTCCCATTCTATTGTTTTCCTCTATTTCTTCACATTGAACACTGATGAAGACTTTCTTAGTTCTCCTTGTTATTCTTGAATTCTGCATTCAGATGGGTATATCTTTCCTTTTATCCTTTGCCTTTCACTTCTCTTTTCTCAGCTATTTGTAAGGTCCCTCAAATAACCACTCTGCTTTTTTGCATTTCTTTTTCTTGTGGGTGGTCTTGATCACTGCCTCCTGTACAATGTCACAAACCTGTCCATAGTTCTTCAGGCACTCTGTCTGACAGATATAATCTCTTGAATCTATTTGTCACTTCTACTGTATAATTGTAAGGGATTTGATTTGAATATAGATTTAATAATGTACTAAACTCAACACCACCTTTATGGCAGAAAGCAAAGAAGAACTAAAGACCCTGTTGATGAAAGTGAAAGAGGAGAGTGAAAAAGCTGGCTTAAAAATTCAGCATTCAGAAAACTAAGATCATGGCATCTGGTCCCATCACTTCTTGGCAAATAGATGGGAAACAATTGAAACAGTGACAGGCTTTATTTTCTTGGGTTCCAAAATCACCACAGACGGTGACTTCAGCCATGAAATTAAAAGACACTTGCTCCTTGGAAGAAAACCTATGACCAACCCAGACAGCATGTTAAAAATTGGAGACATTACTGACAAAGGTCTGTCTAGTCAAAGCTACGGTTTTTCCAGTAGTTATGTATGAATATGAGAATTGGACTGTAAAGAAAGCTGAGCACCAAAGAATTGATGTTTTGAACTGTGGTGTTGGAGAAGACTCTTGAGAGTCCCTTGGGCAGCAAGGTGATCCATCCAGTGAATCCTAAAGGAAATCAATCCTGAATATTTATTGGAAGGACTGAAACTCCAATACTTTGGCCACCTGATGCAAAGAACTGACTCACTGGAAAAGACCCCAATGCTGGGAAAGATTGAAGCCAGGAGGAGAAAAGGGGATGACAGAGGATAAAATGATTGAATGGCATCACCGACTCGATGGTCATGAATTTGAGCAAACTCTGGAAGTCGGTGATGGACAGAGAAGCCTGGCATGTTGCAGTCCATCAGGTCACAAAGAGTCAGACATGCCTGAGCAACTGAACTGAAACTCAATGCCATTGTGATGGAATATAAAAAAGATAGTTAATGTTATTTCCTGATTGTTATTCTTGGTCCATTACTTTGACAGATAATAATGACTGTCCTCCATCATTTTTTTTTTTCCCATTGAGGTTCATAATCTCTCGACTTTGGTGGGTGCATAACTGCTTAACTAATGACACACGCTTTGGAGAGATGACCAAATTTTTGCCAGTAGAATACAAGTGGAAATCATATGTTGTTTCCATGTTTTAACTTTAAAGGAAAGAGAATTACTCTTATTTTCTTTCACTTTTAAATCTGGATTTTGGTGCTAATATGGAGAAGGGATGATGAAGATATGCACTAAGTATAACAGAGAAATAGGAAAAAAGATACTACGCTTCTACTAACATTTTAAAGGTATTTATCAGACTTATACTTCTTAATAATCAGATTAGTAAGTCAAGATATTAAATAACTATCCTTTTTAAGGTCACTTTTGTTACCAATTATAAGCTCTATCTTACCTAACTGCACATGTAATTGTTTCACTTCAGCCACCCAAATGGCTGTTATATTCTATACCAGAGCTGTAAAACAGAAATTTCTGAGTAAAGACAATGTTCTGTATTTGCACCATACATTATGTCATCCACTGGCCTCATGTGGCTTTTGAAATTTCAGATGTGGCTAATGCAATTTAGGAACTTAATTATTTTTAATTATTTTATAATTAATTTAAATGTAATCGTCTATATGTGACTATTGTTACCACTATATTGGACAGCTTAGTTTTATGTCTTGCAATTTCTTAGAAATGCAATTCTTTGGTAACTTCAATTTCAGACATGCTATTCTTTAGTTACTCTAGGTTTTTTTTTTTTTTTTTTTTTTTTACCTCCTATCTTTCCTGGACTCTTCTAAAATGTTAATGCAATGAAAGTAAAAATTTAAGTTGAAAAATGATTCTAGAATTATTAATCATTGATAGGATCCTTGATTGAACCTCAATTAAAGATTATTATAAGGGATATTATAAAATATATGTTTTTAGACAATTGGAGAAGTTAGAATATAGACTATATTAAGTAACAACATATTAAATTTTTTGACTGTGACAATTTTATTGTGATTATGTAGAAGTATATACTTGCTCTTAGTATATAAAAACTTTAAATTTAAAACAAAGGAATGGCATCTTTAAAGTGTTGAAAGCAAAGCCTTCCCTAGAATTTTGTGTATAAAAAAAAAGCTTCAAAATTAAGGCAGTTGTCACTTTCTGTCCTGGCATATTAAGAACTGAAATGAGGTTCTTTACCTCCTTTCATCAAAAAAAAAAAAAGTTAGTTTCAAATTGCTGGTTTCACCCGCCATATTCATCATGGATTTGGGGTAGGAAAGGAAACAACTGACCCCAAATCTAAAGAGAAACAGTACCTTTAGGGAGAGAGGAGATTGGAACACAGTCACAGCTGGGGTCGATATAACAGGATGCTAGTAAGAATAATTCAGCTAGGAGCTCTGACAAATTGTAAAAGGTTGTATTGGGAACACCATGATACTGTGAAAACCCTGGAGACCTAGAAATGGGACGTCTTCGCTCCTTATAGGATCTTCACAATAATTCCACAGGGTAGAGAGGAGAAAAGATCAGGAAAAGCCCTAGTACATGTCCATGTTGATGTAGATTTGGGTAGGGGTGGTGTGAGAAAAAAACTGGGAGCAAAAATCTTTCTATCCCTGCTGTTCAACGAAGATTTCTGCAGTGAACTAATTTTTCTTTTTCTACAACGGAACAAAAGTGTTAACTGTGGGGGGAAATAGCAACACTGCTGACCTTAAGATATTAGTGAATCCTCATTACAGTTCGGGAATGTGAGAAAGGGGAGACTACACCCAATTTAGGAAGTACAAAATTAAGTATGGAGAACAATACTTCAGACAGGGGAGGGACAGGGAAAGAGGGCTATGTTGCTTCAACTGTGGAATTGTTAGACCAACTCTAACACTGAAGCAGAACCCCAGGAGACCCAATCCAAGCCCCACTCCTAGATCCTGCCAATTCCCTCAGCTAAGCTAATAAGCTTCAGATAGCAAGTGCCCTGGGAAGGACAGAAGAGGAACAAGAGCTTGCCAAGATATACTCTATGAGGCATGGCAAGAAGATAAACTTAAATATCATTTTAAAAAGGCATGCTTTTGTATCCATCAAAGTGGCCCATTTTCAGGCATTAAAACACATATACCTAAGTATCTATTGCCCTGTACAAAGCTCATACACTTCAGTAAATGATTCCCTGATGATCAGTGAGGTTTTCAGTCCATTAATATAAAAAATAGAACATATGTAATAAAAATTAAAAAATGAAACATATTACCAAGAAGCTATTTTGTGAAAGATGTTAACATTTGTAGTCTGAAAAATATTAACACTTTGAGGGGAAAATTAATCAGTTCAGTTCAGTCACTCAGTTGTGTCTGACTCTTTGCGGCCCCATGAATCACAGCATGCCAGGCCTCCCTGTCCATCACCAACTCACGGAGTTCACTCAAACGCACATCCATCAAGTCGGTGATGCCATCCAGCCATCTCATCCTCTGTTGTCCCCTTCTACTCCTTCCCCCAATCCCTCCCAGCATCAGAGTCTTTTCCAATGAGTCAACTCTTCGCATGAGGTGGCCAAAGTACTGGAGTTTCAGCTTTAGCATCATTCCTTCCAAAGAAATCCCAGGGCTGATCTCCTTCAGAATGGACTGGTTGGATCTCCTTGCAGTCCAAGGGACTCTCAAGAGTCTTCTCCAACACCACAGTTCAAAAGCATCAATTCTTCGGCACTCAGCTTTCTTCACAGTCCAGCTCTCACATCCATACATGACCACAGGAAAAACCATAGCCTTGACTAGACGGACCTTTGTTGTCAAAGTAATGTCTCTGCTTTTAAATATGCTATCTAGGTTGGTCATAAATTTCAATAAATTTGAAGCTGGAAGATATTTTTTATGTGTTGAAATTGAGGTAGGGAATTTATGTGTGAGTGACTTCTAAAGAGATGTGAATAAAAGACAAGTGAGGTGACCAGGATTTGATATGTGAAATTATGAGTTCTGAAGGTCTGGGTTTTTTATTTATTCTCACTTTGGATTGTTTCTCCTTCCACAAGTGAGTGATAGGATGTACCACTAAAGTTATGCCCAGCTGGGAGGGTTTTCATTCCATGCTATCTTTCAGGGCCATCTCCAACAGGTACTGTAGTGCAGCTCTAATCATTTTTCCTCCACATTCTTAGTGAAACTATCTATTTAAAAACATTTTTTTTTCAATATGCTAGTCATAAGGGATACCTATGTCACCGTAGGTCTGAGGTGGTTGAGAGACAGGCACCAGTACAACAGTTGTGGGTAATATTGGGTTCTCAGCCACCTAGCAGCTTACCTTTGCCTCACCAGCACTTTGTGTAAACTTATATGTGGGTCAAATTTATGTCCCTAACTGTAGAACATGTGGCCTCCAGAACCCAAAGAAGTATGTTAGGTTTGGGATTACATCTTAGTGGTGAAAGAAATCAGATGCAATAATTCCTATTTTACATTTTTGGTAATATTTCCAAAACCTCAGAACACTAGACACCTGAAGCTATCCTGAAACTTTACAATAATACTTTCCAAACTCTCAAAGTCATTTGCATCATTTATTATAAGGCTTACACTTTATGCAGTTGCAGGAGCTGACAGAGATACCTTTGTAAAACTGTTTTATCTGCAAGCAGCTTTAGATCAGTGACTCTATAGATCAAAATAGCTGTCAATAAGGAAGGAAAGCTAGACATTAAGTGGACAAGAGCAAAATAATGCACATATTTGAAATTAAAATAGCATAAAATCTCTGACTTTGACCAGGAACTGAGATAGAGTCAATTGTTTGCTTATTGATTTTACTGTTGGGCTAGTATTCCTTCTACTCTGTATTATTTTTAAATTATATAATCTCTAGTCCTAATGGACGGAGAAGGCAATGGCAACCCACTCCAGTACTCTTGCTTTGAAAATCCCTTGGACGCAGGAGCCTGGTAGGCTGCAGTCCATGGGGTCGCTAAGAGTCGGACACGACTGAGAGACTTCACGTTCACCTTTCACTTTCATGCATTGGGAAGGAAATGTCAACCCACTCCGGTGTTCTTGCCTGGAGAATCCCAGGGATGGCCGAGCCTGGCGGGCTGCCCTCTATGGGGTCACACAGAGTTGGAACGCCTGAAGCGACTTAGCAACAGTAGCAACAGCAGTCGTAATGGAAATAAAGCATAATCTATTCAACTGTAAATAAGTAAATCATATCTAGATTTAGTGTTTGGATATCATTGGGCAATGCTACTGCTGCTGCTAAGTCACGTCAGTCACGTCCGACTCTATGCGACCCACCCCATAGACGGCAGCCCACAGGCTCTCCCGTCCCTGGGATTCTCCAGGCAAGAACACCGGAGTGGGTTGCCGTTTCCTTCTCCAATGCGTGAAAGTGAAAAGTAAAAGTGAAGTCTCTCAGTCGAGTCCGATCCTAGCGACCCCATGGACTGCGCAGCGCACCAGGCTCCTCCCTCCATGGGATTTTCCAAGCAAGAGTACTGGAGTGGGGTGCCATTGCCTTGTCCCCATTGGGCAATAGTAAACATAAAAATAAAGCAAATTAAGATTGATATGCCTGCTATCTTAAATTACGTAACACTAGTTGTTTTGTAAAATTAATGTACTAGTTAACATGAAAGATAGATTGATAAATTACTCAAAATAAGCAACAGTGAAAATTGTTAATTTGCCTAATTTGATGGTGGTTTTAAAACAAAGGGAAAATATAGTTGAGGTTATTTTACAAATAGCTTAACTGGAAATATGACCCATTTCAGAAAACAAATTAGTGAAAACAAAGCAAAATCACAGCATGAAATTATCTTCTTAGGTCTCATAATATATTAAATTATAATAACATTTTGTCCTCACTTTCCAGTGCTTTGTTTTCCCTTTTAACTTGATGATAAAGTAAAATAAGAACTTTACACAACAAATTTGTAAACTGGGAAATAAGATATTCTGAGTAGATTATAGTTAAGATAAATTATGTTATAGAGAGTATCATATGAGGGTATTTGTGATTAATTATTTTATTGGATTATGACACAAATCACTGAAAATTATATTTGAGGTAAGTTTTCTTAGTTTTGTTTTTACCTACAGTTTAAATACTTAGAATTTAATAAATTTGCAGAAAATTTCTGCCATTACACTACAAAAAAGATATGAGACATGAGATATCAGAATGTATCCTATGATACAGGAAGTCACTACCAGGAGACAATAGCTGATATGAAGTTGGAGTATTGGCACAGAATATATCACTATAGTGATTGACCTACTTAAGGGTTAAACAATCTTGTTTTTGCTAAGAATGTATTGAGTTCCTACTATGAGACACATATGAGTAAGACACAGTAACTATGGTGCAGAAGAGGCAAAAAAAAAAAAAAAAAAAAAAAAAATTTAAAGTATATAATATCTTTAGTAAATACTGTGAAAGACTAATCAGTGTGGTATGTATGTGAATAGTTGAGGTTCATAAACATATTTTGATTTTATATGTAATTAAAGCTTTAGAAAGTTCTCAAAAGAGATGGCATCTCAACTGAAGTGTGGAAAACATGTATAATTATATTAAAATGCAAACTGATTATATTAGTTTTAAAACCTTTCTATGTTTAATATCTTTCCTTGCTACTTACTGCTCTTCAGATGAAAATAAACCAGGTTAACCTAGTCTTCAAGGTACTGCAAATTCTGTCACCTACCTGCCAAATCACAGTTGGTACTATGTATCCCTCCCTTCTCTGATTAAGGCTCACTAGTTTTCTATCACTTCCTCTCTGCCTTTTATCTTCCTTTTATCTACAAAATTTATTTGTAATTCATATAAATCTTCAGCTCTAGGGACATAGTTTTCTGTTATCTGCTCTACATTTCTGACTTTAGGACTCTGCAGCAATATTTCCTGGCTTCCATGCTACCTTAGTTTCTTTTAGAGACTGGTAATTAAGGGTTATCAAATTCTTCTAGTGTTATGTATCACTGGGTTCATTCAGTGTGCATATTGGTGCCAGCACCAAATACTTGAAATGTATATTTGTGATTCTTGTCATATCTTCACTTATTTTTAACATTTATTTACATCAGGAAAGAGATGAAGGTGGAAGGATGATAGTGAATTTTAAAGAGTTTAATCAAGTCATATTTCAAACTGCATCTGATGTTACAGATTTAGGCCTTATTGTAATAAATCAGTATGGATGCTGCATCAAGGGAGACGTTTGCTCCATTGTGTGAAGATAAAATATTTTTAAAATGGTGCTTTTACCTAGAAAGCATAATATTGTACTCATATGAAAATATCAACATTAATCCTCTAATTATAAATTTTAGGAAATTTACTGTCTTGCAGGACAGCGTGCTGACTCACTGTATTGATGAGCTCCTTTTGATAAAACATGCAGTCACCATAGATGCCTTACACAGAGACAAACAATGAAGAATGGGAGATTATTATGATCAATATGTACCTTATTTAAATTTCTGGTGCTTCACTGGGACTTATGTTGATAGAGCACTAAAAGTGGAAAAAGAAATATCATTATTGGTGGCTCATGCCAAAGCAAAAATTGTGCTGGACAAAGTTAAACTGGTAAATTGGAAACAAAGACTTTACTATTGCAATAAGACAGAACTCAACCTCATCTTAACTCTAATGAAACAAAAGATGTAAGGGGGTTGGCAGTTTAAGAGCTAAAATGATCTAGTGGAAAAGTATTAAGGACATTTGTGGAGAGATTGCTTAATGGGATGTATTGAATACACTGAGTTTTTCCTGAATTTGCAGATTTATTTCTCTGGATTAGGCCATCTGTGTTTGTGAATTAGCTCCCACTGGAGTTAGGTTCCCATCTTACCCGAGAAATTTATACATGAGTCTCTTTCAAAGGGATGGCTCCCAGATCCTTGAGAAAGACATTCCTAGGCTGTAAAACAGGCAAGATCTTTTAAAAATATTTAGATCTCAAAGCCACAGAGAATTAATATACAGTTTTAAGTTTTTTTTTTTTTTTTGGAGGGGGGAGTGGGAGTAGTTTTTGTTTGTTTTTTATTTTGTTTTGTCTTTTGGCCATGTTACTCAGCTTGAAGGATCTTAATTCCCTGATCAGGGATCTAGCACAGGCCATGACAGGGAAAGCCCAGATTGCTAACAGTGTATTGCCAGGAAATTTCCTACTGTTAAAACTTTTCCAAAGTAAATTCTCTAAGAAAAGTAAGGTCAGAGCCTAGAGTCCTGAAAGAGTCTTTCTAAAGTTTAGTCAAGTTGAGGGACTATTACAGCTATCTTGATAACTGACTTTTGATTTTGCAGATACTATTGTTGCTTATTTTGTTATTTGAATCATTTCCTGGATGACCTAATTGACCTAACTGCTAGTTTAATGAGGACCAAAATAAGATGGCTGCTCTAGCTTGTCTGACCGCATTGTTAACAGCTTTGTCTTTTGGATACAGGCCATGCAATAGTGTAGGAATGGATTGTAACAAATGGGAATAATACATTTGTGCCATGTTAATCCACTTGTTGAGAATCATGAGGTTCACAAATTATAAACAAATTACTCTCAGTTTGAAAAATAATTTCTCTCTCTCTCTTTTTTTTTTTTTAATCTTAGATTTGTTACTTCTTGTTAGGCTCTGAAATTTAAAACTTGCTATAGGGCATACAAACATTCTTTGATGTAACCTTCTCCTTGTGAGCTGAATTTCCAACTAGCTATCAGGAGTTTAAAACTGCATTTCATAATTAAAATAGTGTATTTCAAATACAGTAAAAGTTAGTTCTTACAGCATGATTAAGTTTCATGAGTGGTCTGTCATAGTATGCAAATTCCTTGGACAGCCATAGCCTCCCTAGCCTAACTTCTGATAGATGATTTTTTCTTTAATTTCTATTGGATGAAAATCAAACACTACTCCGCTTGCTCTATAGTCTTAAATGAATGTGGTCCTAAAGGGCAGGTGAAAAGTAAAATTCATTCAATGACTACATTAAAAAATTCTAATTTGCCTAAGTCTAATATTTATTCAGAATTATGAGTACTGTACAGGGAATAAAAAGCAGTATGTTTGGTATATGGGTCTCAATTTTTTCAGAAGTAGTCAATGAAATTACCACAAAGGAAGGGCTCTGCTATAAACTGAGTGTTTGTTTCCTTAAAATTCGTGGAGACTGGGCTTTGGGGAAGTAATTCAGATCAGATCAGATCAGTCGCTCAGTCGTGTCTGACTCTTTGCGACCCCATGAATCGCAGCACGCCAGGCCTCCCTGTCAATCACCAAATCCCGGAGTTCATTCAGACTCACATCCATCGAGTCAGTGATGCCACCCAGCCATCTCATCCTCTGTCATCCCCTTCTCCTCCTGCCCCCAATCCCTCCCAGCATCAGAATCTTTTCAAATGAGTCAACTCTTCTCATGAGGTGGCCAAAGTACTGGAGTTTCAGCTTTAGCATCATTCCTTCCAAAGAAATCCCAGGGCTGATCTCCTTCAGAATGGAATGGTTGGATCTCCTTGCAGTCCAAGGGACTCTCAAGAGTCTTCTCCAACACCACAGTTCAAAAGCATCAATTCCTCGGCACTCAGCCTTCTTCACAGTCCAACTCTCACATCCATACATGATCACAGGAAAAACCATAGCCTTGACTAGACCAACCTTTGTTGGCAAAGTAATGTCTCTGCTTTTGAACATGCTATCTAGGTTGGTCATAACTTTCCTTCCAAGGAGTAAGCATCTTTTAATTTCATGGCTGCAGTCACCATCTGCAGTGATTTTGGAACCCAGAAAAATAAAGTCTGACACTGTTTCTACTGTTTCCCCATCTATTTCCCATGAAGTGGTGGGACCGGATGCCATGATCTTTGTTTTCTGAATGTTGAGCTTTAAGCCAACTTTTTCACTCTCCACTTTCACTTTCATCAAGAGGCTGTTGAGTTCCTCTTCACTTTCTGCCATAAGAGTGGTGTCATCTGCATATCTGAGGTTATTGATATTTCTCCCGGCAATCTTGATTCCAACTTGTGTTTCTTCCAGTCCAGCATTTCTCATGATGTACTCTGCATATAAGTTAAATAAACAAGGTGACAATATACAGCCTTGAGGAACTCCTTTTCCTATTTGAAACCAGTCCATTGTTCCATGTCCAGTTCTAACTGTTGCTTCCTGACCTGCATACAAATTTCCCAAGAGGCAGATCAGGTGGTCTGATATTCCCATCTCTTTCAGAATTTTCCACAGTTTATTGTGATCCACACAGTCCAAGGCTTTGGCATAGTCAATAAAGCAGAAATAGATGTTTTTCTGGAACTCTCTTGCTTTTTCCATGATCCAGCGGATGTTGGCAATTTGATCTCTGGTTCCTCTGCCTTTTCTAAAACCTGCTTGAACATCAGGAAGTTCATGGTTCACATATTGCTTGGAGAATTTTGAGCATTACTTTACTAGCATGTGAGATGAGTGCAATTGTGCGGTAGTTTGAGCATTCTTTGGCATTGCCTTTCTTTGGGATTGGAATGAAAACTGACCTTTTCCAGTCCTGTAGCCACTGCTGAGTTTTCCAAATTTGCTGGCATATTGAGTGTAACAGTTTCACAGGGAAGTAATTAGTGCCTTTATAAAAAGGTTCCAGAGAACTCCCTTGCTCTTTCTTTCATGTGAGGATTCAGCCAGAGGGTGGCCTTCTATGAACCAGAAAGTGGACTCTCACAAAATACCATCTCTGCCAGTACCTTAATTTTGGACTTCCTAGCCTTCAGAACTGTTAGCAATAAGTTTTTGTTGTTTATAAACAACATAGTCTGTGGTATTCCATCAGAGCAGCTTGAATATTCTAAAACATGCCTAGAATAAAAGAGAGTTCTGCCAAATGTAAATGTTAGAGAGAAGGTCTTCATGGTTAGGAGGTCAAGACAGCCCACTCAATGGATGCCAGTGGAACATCTTCCTTAGCCACACTAAAGTTAGCATTATGGGATCAAAAGTAGTGACTACAGAGCTAAAGACACAGATCATGATGGTATCAACACAAAGGACTTTCCCTTTATAAAGGTACTGAGTAGTTAATTTGCTAGTAGTATGATTATATTTAAACTCCAATATCATATCCCAGGGAAATAAGCCAATTGCCTAGAGATATGTTATCTACACTGGAATCAGTGCATAGTGGAGGAATTTGTTAACTCTAGAGGTAGTTCCCCAGGAGGCTGTTGAGAAGTTTCTATTAATTAAGTCCCTGAAAGTGAAAAGTGAAAGTGTTTATTGCTCAGTCCTTTCTGACCCTTTGCAACTCCATGGACTTCAGCTCCCAGGCTTCTCTGTCAATGGAATTCTCCATGCAAGAATAGTGCAGGAGGGTGCATTACCTTCTCTAGGGGATCATCCCGACCCAGGGATCAAACCCAGGTCTCCTGCATTGCAGGCAGATTTTTACCATCTGAGCCACCAGTGCCTTAATTTCTTCTCATTCCTAACTTTGATTTCAGACTGCATAGCCAATTTGAGATATATGCAAGAAAGTTGCCTTTTCAGATAAATGAGAATTTACTATTTGGTTTGCAACCATGAATAATATTAACACACATTTTAAACATTAACACACATTTTAAACATTAACACATTTTAAACAAAGAGAAAACAATATACTTTAGGTATATTAGGATAAAAAATAGTAACACTATTTGACAGATTGATCGCATGTCACCATGGAGAAGGATAATAAAGATTAGTGTTTATGTTTTACCTACCAGGAGATGGACTGGAGAACATTCACAGAGATAGGGAATTTTTTTTTTTTTTAAGATACACCTGAGTGGTAATAAGGGTTCTACCAGTAAGGACCTTTTCAGTTCTGAAGGAAACCACTGGCCTTAGGGTATGGCCTGCCTGGCAGGCAGGGCCTTTTATCACATTTGGCTTGAGGGGCTGGAGGGCTTCCCTGTGTGGCTCAGTCAGTAAGGAATCTGCCTGCAATACTGGAGACCTGGTTTCCATCCTTGGGTTGCGAAGGTCCCTTGGAGAAGGAAATGGCAGCTCACTCCAGGATTCTTGCTTGGAGAATCCCCAGGATTCTGGTGGGCTACAGTCCATGGGGTTGCAGAGTTGGACAGGACTGACTGACACAGAGGGCCTGGATGCCTGACAGTAGGTGCTTGGGCACTGCAGAACAAAGTGTGCATGAGCTTGCTGTCCCATGTTCACCCTCATGTCCCGGAATAGATCCTTGTTTCTGTAGAAATAGGCAGGGACTTCAGGGAACCTATCGTGCCTAGGTCCATCTGGCTCTGAAACAAAGACATTATGTTCCCTTAAAGCTGGATCTCAAGCCATTTCGATCTGACCAGGGCCACAACTGATGAAAGACACCTGGGAACCATGAATTCCAGACAAACCTCAAGTCCTTTAAAGACAGCAAAGCTTTATGGGGTCTGACTGAAACCTCTTTTGCAGCTTCTTGGTCAGTGGCACTGTGAGGGGGACTACTGGTCCCTGGCAGATGGCTTAGTGGGCCAAGACAGGCTGCTTTCTTACAGATCTAGAGAGCCAGGTGCCTCCTGGCTGGACTGTGCACCCTAGTAAAGTGTGCATGCACATATTCTCTGACTCCACACCTGGAAATTAGGTACAGAAGATTTTGGTTCTTCCTTATACCTCTTATTTTGTTGCTCTTTCTTTCTCTAGACTTTTTTTTTTTTTAATATGTTTTTAATTGGTCACTTGAAGCATTTTTTCATGGCTACTTAAAATCTTAGATATTTCTAACGTGTCTGTCATCTCAGTGTTGACATCTATTTGATTGTCTTTTTTTCAGTTCAGTTTAAGATCTTACTAGTTCTTGCTGTGACAGGCAATTTCCTTTTGAAATCATACATGTTCTTATTATGCTATGAGATTTTATTTTTATTTAAGACTTTTAAAAATTAGCTTTTCCTTCTGCTGCTCTAGCAGAAGAGAAGAGAACTCTAGCCTTTTACTACCAAAGCGTGGGGATGGGGGTGATTCCCCAGTAGGTCTTCATTATCATTCCAGTGGGGATGGTCCTTTTTAGAGCAGAGTAGAATTGGAGCTTTCATTCCCAATGAGGTCTCCTCTGACACTGTGTGATCATGGCCTCATTACTAACAGCAATGGTGAAATTCCTGACTGTCCATTAGTCTTCTCTTGCAACAGATCAGGGGATTCCTTCGTAGGTCAGCTGGTAAAGAATCTGCCCACAATGCAGGAGACCGCAGTTAGATTCCTGGGTAGGAAAGACCCCCTGGAGAAGGGATAGGCTACCCACCCCAGTATTCTTGGGCTTCCCTGGTGGCTCAGATGGCAAAGAATCCACCTGCAATGTGGGAGACCTGGGTTTAATCCCTGGGTTTGGAAGATTCCCTGGAGGGGGCATGGCAACCCACTCCAGTGTTCTTGACTAAAGAATCCCCAGGGACTGAGGAGCCTGGCAGGCCACAGTCCATGGGGTTGCAAAGAGTTGGACATGACTTAGCAACTAAGCACAGGACAGCATACCACCTCAGAAAGGAAAATAGGTCTCATTGCCATTGGAGGTAGGATACCAAGCTCCTTATATGATCCACTGATTCAAAACAGGGAGGCATTTCATTATAGGCTAGTAGTGATGAAAGTCTTGGCTCCCTACTTGTCATTTCTGACACTGTCTTAGTGGAGTAGTAATCCATCACTGAACTGTAATGAAAGGCTAAAGATCTAGGATCTTGATTCTGCCCTTGTATGTGTAGTTGGGACAGGGGCCAACTTGTTTTTTGTTTTTGTTTTTGTTTTTTTTTTCTGTGACATTGGGCAGGTGTAGAGCAAATGACTATCCAAAAGCTTTCTTTTTCTGTCCCTTTTATCTAAAAAGAAGAGATACTTGTTGGCACTTTTTTTGTCTACATCCATTGGCTTTTCTGGGTTGCCAGCTGCTTCAACTACAAGCCTTGAGAAAACCCATGGAACTTACCACCATGTGATTCCTCCAGTCCTAATTTCCCTTACTCATGTGACTTCTCTCTAATCTTCAGAATCTTCTTATATTTGTTTTATTTACAATGTCAAAGATTTTTAGTTGTTCTTAGTGGGAGAAATAAGGAAAAGCACCTCCACATCATCTTCCCAGAGGTAGAAATCAACAGTTAAGTGTTTTAATACATGACAAAGCTAGTAGCCTGTGCTTTCAAAAAGTAACAAGTGAAAGAAAGGAACATGATGAGCCAATATAAAGAAGACCCAGAGTGAGAAACTCTGAAATAAAATGAGGATAATCTTGGTTGGGTACCTGGTTTAAACAGTATACTGCTTTAAAATAAACTCTGGACATTTTTTTAAACCTTGTTTCCTTTGTTAGATAATTTGATGACTCATAATTTCAGCCTAATTTTTTTTTTTTTATTTAAGTCTTGAGAAATTTTAGTTTTTAAATTTCAATGCATTTCGGCTTCACATGTAATTTTCTTATTGTTAGATAATGAAATGATTATTTACTTGTCTTTGTACTATAGAATTATTTATAACAGAGGAATGTAAGTAACAAGTGGAACCTTTAGGTGATCACATGTAGTTATGAGTATTACCTCAGCCTCAAAATATTGTAAAATTCAGAGGGAGGGGGTGGGAAGATTTGGGAGAATGGCATTGAAACATGTAAAATATCATGTATGAAACGAGTTGCCAGTCCAGGTTCGATGCACGATACTGGATGCTTGGGGCTAGTGCACTGGGACAACCCAGAGGGATGGTATGGGGAGGGAGGAGGGAGGAGGGTTCAGGATGGGGAACACATGTATACCTGTGGCGGATTCATTTTGATATTTGGCAAAACTAATACAATTATGTAAAGTTTAAAAATACAATAAAATTTAAAAAAATTCAAATATTTCTGGATGATACTGCCATATTTTCTAGGATATTAAGGGCAAATACTTTAAAAAGTTAAGAAAATCTGATATAATCCCTGAATGGAAGTAAAAATGTTCTTTTGTGCCCCTTTTGATAATATTATTAAAGGTTAAGTATTAGTTGTATTTTGGCACATGCCTAGAACAGAGTTCAGTTGAGAAGTAATTGAAAGACTAGGATATCCATAAAATATTTGTGAAGTTTTCTCTTTGATTTTTACTTGTGCCTTCATATAACTTCTATCAATGCAGCCAACCTTTTTTATGAAGATAAGTATTTCTAAGAAACTGAAATTTAGTTTGATGTTTGACTCAAGCACTTTATTTTTTAAGAATAAATTTGATACAAAAATAAAATAATACCTAGTATTATTGTTATTATTACAAATATATAGTATTTATTAATATTATATGGTAGTAATTTCTAAATTCCAACAAATTAAAATGTTAAAAATACTTTGTTTTAATTTTTATTTTAAATTATAGTTGATTAATAACATTGTGTTAGTTTCAAGTGTACAGCAAGGTGATTCAGTTTTACATATACATGTAACTATTCCTTTTCTTTCTTTCTTTTTTTTTTCATTTAGGTTGTTATAGAATATTGAGCAGAGTTCCCTGTGCTCTCAGTAGGTACTTGTGGTTATCCATTTTAAATATAGCAGTGGTATAGGTCAATCCCAAACTCTTTAACTGTCCCTATCCCCAACCTTCCCCCAGTAACCACAAGTTTGTTCTCTCTTTGTCTGATTGTATTTTGTAAATAGGTTTATTTGTATCATTTCTTTTTAGAGTCCCCGTGTAAATGATGTCATATGGTATTTGTCTGACTTTCTTCACTCAGTATGACAATCTCTAGGCTCATCCATGTTGCTACAAATGGCATTATTTCATTATTTTTAATGGTTGAGTAATATCCCATTGTTCCACATGCTTCTGTATTCATTCCTCTGTCTTTGAACATTTAGGTTGCTTCCATGTTTGGGCTATTGTTTAACAGTGTTGCAGTGAACATTGGGGAGCATGTATCCTTTTGAACCATGTTTTTCTGCACGTATATGGCCAGGAATGGGATTGCTGGATCATATGGTAGCCAACTTTTTAGGTTTTGAAGGAAACTCTGTACTGTTCTCCATATTGGCTGTACCAATTTATTAATACATCCTATCAGCAACCTAGGTGGGTTCCCTTTTTCCCACACCCTCTCCAGCATTTATTATTTGTAGACTTGATAATAATGGCCTTTCTGATTGGTGCCAGATGATATCTCATTATAGTTTGTACTTGCATTTCTCCAATAATTAGTGATATTGAGTATCTTTTCATGTGCCTCTTGGCCATCTGTGTGTCTACTTTGGAAAAAAATCTCCTTTGGTTTTCTGACCATCTTTTTTTTTTTTTTTTTTAACAGATTTATCCATTCATTTATTTATTATTTCTTTTTTTAATATCTTTGATTGTTTTTTATATCCTGCTGCAGTGAGCTGTTTGTAAATTTTGGAGATTTATTCCTTGTTGATTGCATAATTTGCAAATATATTTTCCTGTATTGTATATTGTCTTTTCATTCTGTTTATGGTTTCCTTTACTGTGCAAAAATTTTGAGTTTAATTAGGCCCCATTTGTTTATTTTTGTTTTATTTCCATTACTTCAGGAGACCAAGTCCAAAAATATATTACTGTGTTTTGTATCAAGGAATGTTCTACATGTGTTTTCCTCTTAGCGTTTTGTAGTGTCCAGTCTAACATTTAGGTCTTTAATCAATTTTGAGTTTATTTTTGTGTGTCATATTTTAAGTAAAAATAAAGATAAGTTATAACAAAATACAAGTAAATAGTTAATGATTTTACAATAAAGAAAAATAATACATCACAAGGTTGAAAAAAAGAACTACTTTGTTGAGGCCCTTTGACCTCAACATAATAAACAATATAAATTACATTTATATAAATAAAAATAAATAAATATATGTCCAAACTCCTTTGGACAGGAGTTCACTGTTAATCCACCAGAACGGTAAATGAAATCACTCAGTGTGTGGTCAGTTTTCTCAGGCCACATAAGGTAACCAAGTGTTCTACAAGTTACCAAGTATTCTAACACTTGCTTTGCAAATGTTACTGTGTTTTTATAACGAAAGTAAATAAAAATCAAATAGGCTTTCAAGATGAGTGGCTTGTGGTTTTAATAACTTTATTAATTTTTAATATCAAAACATTAAAAAATGCTTTAAAAGTCCTAAAGGAAAAAAAAAACTATAATTTCAGAATAATCTTAAATAACCTAATAAAATATAATCATGAAGCTTTTAAATTAATCACAGAATATTTGTAATGAGCTTTACAAACCGGAACTAAATTCTGTCAGATTCTAATGTTATGTTAATAACAAACAGATGTTTCCATGCTCTATGCAACATGAAACAGTAATTTATATTCTATATTTTGGGGCTGTGAATTAATATCTAACAGAGAAAAATGTATAATTTCTGGAAGATCATATATATCCAGAAAAAGCAAAATGACCTACTCTTTAATGAAATAACACTCATGAGAATATCCTCCCAAGTATGGCTTTATTTTTTATAGGATGTATCTAAATTGCATGGGCTGTTAAAATGATTCTTATTCAGTTGAATACAAGTACTGTTAATACAGATACAAAATAAATATAGATAAATAAAATAGCAAAACACATATTTTGGACCGCATATTAAAGGCAGTTCAACATTTTAAGCTTAGTTATATCCACAGTATGAAACTTAAAAGCTTAAATGAACCATTTAAGAATGATCTCATTCTAAAAGTAGAACACATCTAGAAAATGCACATTTCTGTAAGAAACCAAAACTTTGTTTTGTCCAGTAATAAAAACACTGATCCCTATAAAGCTAACGTGGATTCTTAAAATAATGTCTGTGAATTCCTGAAGAATAATTTTAGATGCCATAATGAAATCTAATACTGAAGCTTCTAAATTGATTATGCAGACTGGTTTTATGATAAACTTTATAAACCAGATGCAAATTCATGAAGCAAAAATAGAGTAATGGAAAATGGATTTACTTTTCCACCTAAAACACCTCAAAAAACAAAAACCACTGGCAAAATATATGTCAGACATTTATATTGGATATTGGATATCAGACAAGAGAATAAAAATCCCTGAGAGATGAGAAATGAAAGAGTCAAATTCTACAAATACCTCAGTTTACCTCCTAGAGAAAGTATCTATGATGTAGCTTAGAAAGAAAGAGCCCAGAACTGAGTCAAGAATTGTTCTTGAAATGCATCAGGGATCTGAAGAGAAGAGGAAGCTATGATTAACATGGAAAAGATATCAAACAGGAGAAAGATGAGAGTATAGCAGAGAGAGGAAATGCAGTACAGACAGAGAGAACATATTAAAAGAGAATGAACTCTTGAGATATGAAAGGGAACCTTTCATTTGATTCTTTTAGTTGTTTAGTGTGCGACCCCATGGACTGAAGCCTGCCAGGCACCTCTGTCCATGGGATTTCCCAGGCTAGAATACTGGAGTGGGTAGCTATTTCCTTCTCCAGGGGATCTTGCCAACCCAAGGATCAAACCTACATCTCCTTCATTGCAGGTGGATTCTTTACCGCTGAGCCACCAGTGAAGCACCCTTGATTCTTTAGCCAAATACTAAATATGATACAGAACAGAGGAAACAACATAAGGGAGAAAGAGTCATACAAAAGGATTTCAGGGAACAATGCACCAAAATTACACAGGAAAGGGAATGGTTTCTTTCCCACCAGTGAAAGAGAAAAGTATTTTATTTCATAGTTTACTGCATCAGTCCCCAACCTTTTGGTGCAAGGGACTGGTTTTGTGGAAGACAATTTTTCCATGGAAGAGGGTGGGAGAGGAACACTATTCAGGAGATAGAGTGAGCAACAGGGAGCGATGGGGAGAAGTAGATGAAACTGTTTGCTTGCCTGCCACTCACCTCCTGCTGTGCAGCCTGATTCCTAACCAGGGTGTTGGGACCCCTGGTGTATTGGTTAAAAAGTTTAGAAAAGCTTTGTCTGGCTGGTACTGCAAAATTAGTCCTAAAGTAAAACCTGTTTCTGCCCCGATTTATAAAGTTTATTCACAAGATCTCAACACAGTCAAAAAGATTCCAAGTAAATTAACTGTATCCCAGCTCAAAAAACTTTATAACAATATAAAATATTCAATGCACAAGGTGAAATTTGCAATCAGTCAGTCAGTTCAGGTGCTCAGTAGTGTCTGATTCTTTGCAATCCCATGGACTGCAGCACACTAGGCTTCCCTGTCCATCATCAGCTCCAAGAGCTGGTCAAACTCATGTCCATTGAGTCAGGTTTGCCATCCAACCATCTCATTCTCTGTTGTCTGCTTCTTCTGACTTCAGCCTTTCCCAGCATCAAGGTCTTTTTCCAGTGAGTCAGTACTTTGCATCAGGTGGCCAAAGTATTGGAGCTTCAGCTTCAGCATCAATCCTTCCAATGAATATTCCGGACTGATTTCCTTTAGGATTGACTGGTTTGAGCTCCTTGCTGTTCAAGAGACTCTCAAGAGTCTTCTCCAATATTATAGTTCAAAAGCATCAATTCTTCAGTGTTCCGCTTTCTTTATGGTCCAACTCTCACATCCATACATGACTACTGGAGAAACCATACTTTGTCAGCAAAGTAATGTCTCTGCTTTTTAATATGCTGTCTAGCTTGGTCATAGCTTTTCTTCCAAGGAGCAAGTGTCTTTTAATTTCATGGCTGCAGTCACCATCTGCAGTTACTTTGCAGCCCAAGAAAATAAAGTCTGCCACTGTTTCCATTGTTTCCCCATCTATGTGCCATGAAGTGATGGGACTGGATGCCATGATTTTAGTTTTTTGAATGTTGAGTTTTAAGCCAGCTTTTTCACTCTTCTTTTTTACTTTCATCAAGTTTCTTTGGTTCCTCTTTGCTTTCTGGCATACAGATGTTGTGTTTGGTATCAAATAACAAATTACCATACAAGCAAAGAACCAAGAAAATATGGCATATACTGAGAAGTTTTGATCAATCAAATCAGACCCAGAGGTGTTGCAGGTAACAGGACTAATTATCCATACTAATTATACAATATATATGTGAACCAGAATTTGGACTCCACTTTTCGGTGATAGGGCCAGAATTTGGACTCAGTTGTTTGGCCCCGAACTCTGTGCTCTTAACAACAAATTTCACTGGTTCAATAGTTAAGTACAAAACCAATGAAGTCAAAGACAGTATTTTGTCTGATGCTTAGAATCAGTCAGCCAAGCAATTGCTCAGTCGTGTCTCTTTGCAATCCCATGGACTGTAGCTCACCAGACTCCTCTGCCCATGGAATTTTTCAGGCAATAATATGGAGTGAGTTGCCATTTCCTACTCCAGGAAATCTTCCCAACCTAGGGATTGAACCCCATCTCCTTCATTGGAGGACAGATTGTTTACCATTGCTCCACCTGGTTATCACATAAATATTTGTGAAGGTGAGGGGAAAAGTAAAAAGAGGAAATAGAGAGAAATATGGAAGAAAAGGAGAACTGTACTAGAAATGAAAAAGGTTATTTTTCTTTTGCCACACATTGTTTTTTCCTAATTCCCTTGTACTAAAAAAAAAAAAAAATTAAACTTAATTTTAAAATCATCCTGTAAGTGTATAATTTATTTTTCTGGATACTTTACTTCAATTAGCTGTATAGTTAAATGTATCATCTATGTTAGTTTTGAAATGGCATTGGCAAGTTTATTTCTCTCATTGAAAAATTTAGAAGTAGGCAATTCATAATAAATCCAGATATACAGAGTTCTTATGTGTTTTGGCTCTACTTTCAAGGATTTGATTCATATTTCAAAACTGTCCTATGTCCAAAAATGTCTGCATTTCAGCTAGCAGAAAGAAAATAAAAGAAGGAAGTTGTATTCAAGGGGATGAATAATAATGGAGTTACCACAGAATTTTTTATTTTATTTTAATGTATCCTATTGGTCAAAGTTAGTTACATGTTCACACCTAGCTACAAGGAAAATTCATAAATGTAGAGTGAATCCTGAATAGCCTGAGATCAAGCTAAGAGTCCAGGTTTCTGTGACAAAGGGAAGAAAGTGAGAGTGAATGTTGAGAGTTAGTTACCAATCTTTGCTGTAGTGGAATAGCAAAACCTAAATAACATAATTTTGATTATTATTACTGAAAAAAAATATGTTTTTTTTCTTAAGACTCTTATTTAAGACATGTCTTTAGGTTTTTTAAATTAGTATCTTATGTAAGAAGGTAAACTGGCAATTGGGCTATTCAGAACTAGTGAGTTATGTCTTCCCTAAAACAGTATCCTGGGAGAATTATATCTTTTAATACTTCATCTTATCTGGAAAAGCCACATAAAACTAATTAAATCCTTATATAATTTTAGAAATTTAAAAAATATTTTGTTTAAAATCTAGTGCTTATTTTATTTTAAATATAAAATGAACAAATTATTCAGTCATTCATTTACACAGTATTTGTGATGATTAGGTTTATGTGTCAACTTGACTAAACTATAATGATCAGTTCTTTAATTAAACACTAATATAGGTGTTGCTGTGAAGATATTATTTGTAATACACGTGGCTGATGTGTTAAAGGTCTACGTTGTTAACATCCACTAATCAGCTGACTCTATGTGTGCTCTGTTGCTGAGTTATGTCCGATGCTTTGTGACCCTGTGGAATGTAGCCTGCCAGGCTCCTTGTTCCATGGGATTCTCCAGGAACAAATACTGGACTGGGTTGCCATTTCTTCTTCCAGGGGATCTTTCCAACCCAGGGATCGAACCTGTGTCTCCTGCATTGGCAGGGAGATTTTTTACCACTGGGCCACTAAGTGAAGATAAAGTGAATGGGCTTTATCCAATCAGTTGAAAGGTTTTAGGGGCCAAACTGAGACTTCTTTGAGAAAGAAGAATTCTTCCCCAAAATTGTAGCAGCAGGAAGAGGGAAAGCACAGAACAGTTTGGCAACTTTGTAAACATTGAGTGAGTTTTGGGGAGAGTCTAGGAACTGAAATTAGGCCATAAGGTAGTGGGGTAAGTTGAAAAGAGTGAACAAGAAGCAGTAAAAGATGATAATGAGGGGGAAAAATAGCCCGTTTCAGAGAAAAACTTGGAAATGGAAATGGAAATTTCCCTTACCTAGGGGTTAGGGATGGACCTTTGTGAGGAAAAGTCTCTGTGAAACTATGCTATGGGGTATTGCTGTCTGCTAGGGTATATGAATTATAGCTTTATTGGAAAAACGTGGCCTGAGGGTTCTGCTCTGGGAAACAAGTGCCTGAGGGATCACCAGTCTGAGGAGTTGGAGTCCTGTTAGGAGATCTTTACCAGGTTGTGAGGGAAAGGGGCTGTACTGAGATAACCAGGGGGAACCAGAGTTGGAGCATGGGCTTGGACTCCACTAAGAGGGATAAGGAGATAGGAAACATAGTGGAAGAGCCAAAAGTTTGTTAAAAGACAGAGTTCTGTTTTGTTGGATGCAGTAGTGAATACTCTCCCACAAAGAATCTTAGAAAATGTATTAATAAGGCAAAGTAGAACGTGTGGCTTGGGATGCCATATACATTGTGATTGGGAGCCTGAGCTTGGATTCATCCACATTTGAGTCTCTTCAGGATCTCTTCATGAAACTCTGGAAGACTTTTCAGTTCTTTGCATTTCTGTAGAGTGGGGATTGGTAGTAGTACCTGCATCATAGGGTTTTCAAAAATTTACAATAAATTGATTAACATAATGCCCTGGCACATGGTAAATACTGTTTAAAAAGTTGTTGCTATTGAGGAAAGGAATTCCTAACATTTAGATTCAACTCAGCTATAATTTATTTAGTATACATTTTACCACTTTGAACCAAATTTTTTAACATGCATTCAAAACCTATATAGTACCAACTATTTGAAGAAAATTTGAAGCAAGGAATAATATAAAACATGTAAAATAGGACAATTTGTGATTAAGTGAAGATGAAGACATATGGGCTGATAATTATACTGCGAAGAGAGAAAATGGTTACTACAGTTCAACGCTGAGTTGTGTTGTGTATTTCCAAGTAAAAAGGAAAAGTGTGGAAAACCATAATCTATATCATTCTCATTACCTAAAGAAAGAATATTCATTTATCGAGAGAGAAATGTTCTACACTGCACAATGAATATCTAGAATAGTGATTCTTAATTTTCAGCAATAACCAAATCCTTTTTAATGCAAAAACAAATTCTTTTGAAATTTAGTAAATACTTTTGAGAATTCCATTTTAAGAAATACTAACCTACAAAATTAAAATACATTCAGTGAGAGTATATTTCATACACCTAAAATATAGACTTAAAATTTCCAGGAGACGCTGATAGGATATGAGGGTCTGAAAGGACCAGTGTCTGGAAGGGGAACCATGTGTAAGGGATCACCCTGTTGGGTATAAAATGCATGTGGGATATTTTTCCACAATGTGAACAAAAAAAGAGTGCAACATCAGCTCCTACTAAAGAGTTTTCCAGCTTGCTGACCTGTCTGACAGATTTCAGACTTGGTAGCTCTCAAAACTGTATGTAATTTCACTGAAATAAATCTCACTATAAATATTTTATTGGTTCTGTGTTTCTAGAGAACATTGGCTGATAAAATACTATATACTACATAATATATAAAATACTATATACTATATAGTATATAAAATACTATATAAAACTTTATAGAATTGTATATCCTATTAAATATTTATATTTCTTAATATTTTTAGATAATGTGAAAAATACAAACTCATTACTTAATATTTTCTGTATCTCAATATAGTTGATTTCAAAAATTAGACTGTATGTTTAATTAGAAGCATAGCAATGAATTAAATGTGATATATTTATATTTTAAATTATGGACATCATTTTTGAATGCTGAATCATTGTAGGCTCCAGAATTTGTATTTTACTCTTGAATGTTGTCAAAGAGAATATGTTTTTATTCATGATATATTAGAGGCAGTTTAAAGTAATGTTGACTGAATAGATTGTATGTCTTGTTCATTGGAGATACACCAATCAATATGTGGTGCATTAAATTTTATAAATGATACAGGTGCAATAGAGTCAATGTGTCTGAATCAGAAAGTATTATATCTTAACCGGAGAGTGACATAGCTAGTTCAAGTATGATCATGCATAATTCATCTTTAGATATCTGCAATAAAATTTTAGTTTATGGGTAATTGTTAATATTCCAGATTGTAAAATGTTTTTCTTATATATTTTAGAAACTTGTGTTAGTGCTCTTTCCAGGACATCTCTTCTGATAAAGTTTTGTCTAATTTATGTATATATATAAACGCTCCCATTATTTCATTTACTAAGATTTTATTTACCCAACCAACAGAATGTTGAAAAGAAGAAAAGAAAATCAAGGAAAGCTTTTAGTTCAAACCTTTATTTAAAATACTATAATATGAGAACAAGTCAGGACGTATTTTAAAATTGAGTCTAATAAATTATGAAAAATAGAAAGCACATTAGAATCTGATTATATTTTCAGTCTATATAAAGTGGAAAATAGTGTAAGGAAGCACATCGCAAATCCCCTGAGGGAAAAAAAAAAGTATGCACATGATTACCAAAATAGCCTTGTTATTTGTTGATCTAACTAATAACCCTATGCTGTACACATCCTGAGAACATTCATTAACAAGAATTGCCTTTCCTTTATTATAGACATGTTGGAGAACAAAAATGCATTACGTAGATACAGAGAGCATATATATTTTAAAGGGGCTTCCCTTGTGGCTCAGCTGGTAAAGAATTCTCGTGCAATGAGGGAGACCTGGGTTCGATTCCTGGGCTGGGAAGATCCCCTGGAGAAAGGAAAAGCTACTCACTCCAGTATTCTTGCCTGGAAAAATCCCATGGACAGAGGAGCCTTGTGGGTTACAGTCCATGGGGTTGCAAAGAGTGGGACATGACTAAGTGACTAAGCACACCCACTCCAGTATTCTGGCTTGGAGAATTCCATTGACTGTATAGTCCATGGGGTCACAAAGAATCAGACACGAATGAGGGAATTTCACTTTTATTCATATTATAAATAAATACACTACTATGTTAATAAAGAAATCTACTACCAAAAGTATCAGCTAAATGTCATTACAAAGAATTTACTATAGCAAAGGAGGTTCATTGTAGTAAATAATTAACAAATCCACGGCATGTATTTATAATATTACTGTTCTTTTGATTCTACTTAAAATAAAAAGATAGGGGGCTTCCCTGGTCTTTCTTTCTCAGTGTAAAGAATCCACCTGCTATGCAGGAGACCTGGGTTCGTTCCCTGGGTTGGGAAGATTCCCCTGGAGAAGGAAATGGCAACCCACTTCAGTACTTTTGCCTGCAAAGTCCCACTGACAAAGAAGCCTGGCGGGCTATAGTCTATAGGGTCTCAAAAGAGTCAGACACAACTTAGTGATGAAGAAATAATGACAACAATAAACTAGAAACATACCACCTATAACAGTTTTCCTACTTGGAGCTCAGAGAATTCTATAAGTAAAAGTGAAAATGAAGCTGACAATGTTTATCGTTCAGGCCATACTGCTATTTCTTGGAATATCAATCACTAATATTCATTTAGCAATTTTTAGTCTGAATATCTTCTGTCATACACAAGAACATTGAGTTTTCACCATTGAGAGGCAACTTTAATCCACCTTTTTTAGTTAAGATAAACTTAGCGTAGAGCATTATGTAAGTTACAGGTATACAGCATAATGATTTTCAGTCTTTAAAGGTTATACTTGTGGTTCAGATGGTAAAGAGCCTGACTGCAATCCAGGAGACCTTAGTTCAATCACTGGGTTGGGAAGATCCCCTGGAAAAGAGAATAGCTGCTGATCCAATACTCTTGTCTGGAGAATTCTATGAACAGAGGAGCCTGCCCAGATACAGTCCATAGGTTTGCAATGAGTCAGATACAGCTGAGCAAATGACACTATATGCCATTTATAGTTATTATAAAATATTGGCTACATACCATATGTTATACAATATATTATTGTAGTTGATTTACTTTATATACAATAGTTTGTACCTCTTAATCCCCTACTCCTAGCTTACACCTCCTTCATTCCTTCTCCCCATTGGTAACCACTAATTTGTTCTCTATATTCTGTAATTGTTTCTTTCTTTTTGTTATATTCACAACTTTGTTTTATTTTTTTAACTATACATTTAAGTTTTATTGCACAGTATTTGTCTTTCTCTATCTGGATTAATTCACTTAGCGTAATATCCTCCAAGTCCATCCATGTTGTTGCAAATGGCAAAATTTCATTCTTTTTAAGGCTAAGTAATATCCCATTATATAAATATGTACCATCTGTTCATCTGTTGATGGACACTTAGGTTGCTTCCATATCTTGCCAATTGTAAATAATGTTGCTATGAATATTGGGGTGCATGTGTCATTTCAAATTAATGTTTTCATATATTTATATTTGAGGCAACTTGGGTAGTTATGGAAGTCACCAATGATCAATGGAGTCCCTAGAAATTCAAAACATGCTACACATTTTAAACACAAAATCAAATTTAATCCTTTCAACATTCACGCAACTAGATATTATAACAGACATTTTACACTTGATAAAATACAATGTCAAAAACTTTGTCAAATGTTGTTTATGTACATAGATCAGATCAGTTCAGATCAGTCGCTCAGTCGTGTCTGACTCTTTGTGACCCCATGAATCGCAGTATGCCAGGCCTCCCTGTCCATCACCAACTCACGGAGTTCACCCAGACTCACGTCCATCGAGTGAGTGATGCCATCCAGACATCTCATCCTCTGTCGTCCCCTTCTCCTCCTGGCCCCAATCCCTCCCAGCATCAGAGTCTTTTCCAATGAGTCAACTCTTCGCGTGAGGTGGCCAAAGTACTGGAGTTTCAGCTTTAGCATCATTCCTTCCAAAGTAATCCCAGGGCTGATCTCCTTCAAAATGGACTGGTTGTATCTCCTTGCAGTCCAAGGAACTCTCAATAGTCTTCTCCAACACCACAGTTCAAAAACCTCAATTCTTTGGTGCTCAGCCATCTTCACAGTCCAACTCTCACATCCATACGTGACGACAGGAAAAACCATAGCCTTGACTAGACCAACCTTTGTTGGCAAACTAATGTCTCTGCTTTTGAATATGCTATCTAGGTTGGTCAAAACTTTCCTTCCAAGGAGTAAGCGTCTTTTAATTTCATGGCTGCAGTCACCATCTGTAGTGATTTTGGAGCCCAGAAAAATAAAGTCTGACACTGTTTCCACTGTTTCCCCATTTATTTCCCATGAAGTGGTGAGACCGGATGCCATGATCTTGGTTTTCTGAATGTTGAGCTTTAAGCCAACTTTTTCACTCTCCACCTTCACTTTCATTAAGAGGCTTTTGAGTTCCTCTTCACTTTCTGCCATAAGGGTGGTGTCATCTGCATATCTGAGGTCATTGATATTTCTCCTGGCAATCTTGACTCCAGCTTGTGTTTCTTCCAGTCCAGTGTTTCTCATGATGTACTCTGCATAGAAGTTAAATAAGCAGGGTGACAATATACAGCCTTGACAAACTCCTTTTCCTACTTGTAACCAGTATGTTGTTCCATTTCCAGTTCTAACTGTTGCTTCCTGACCTGCATACAAATTTCTCAAGAGGCAGATCAGGTGGTTTGGTATTCCCATCTCTTTCAGAATTTTCCACAGTTTATTGTGATCCACACAGTCAAAGGCTTTGGCATAGTCAATAAAGCAGAAATAGATGTTTTTCTGGAACTCTCTTGCTTTTTCTATGATCCAGCAGATTTTGGCAATTTGATCTCTGGTTCCTCTGTCTTTTATAAAACCAGCTTGATCATCAGGAAGTTCACGGTTCACATATTGCTGAAGCCTGGCTTGGAGAATTTTGAGCATTACTTTACTAGCGTGTGAGATGAGTGCAATTGTGCAGTAGTTTGAGCATTCTTTGGCATTGCCTTTCTTTGGGATTGGAATGAAAACTGACCTTTTCCAGTCCTGTGGCCACTGCTGAGTTTTCCAAATTTGCTGGCATATTGAGTGAAGCACTTTCACAGCATCATCTTTCAGGATTTGAAATAGCTCAACTGGAATTCCATCACCTCCACTAGCTTGGTTCATAGTGATGCTTTCTAAGGCCCTCTTGACTTCACATTCCAGGATGTCTGGCTCTAGGTCAGTGATCACACCATCATGATTATCTGGGTCATGAAGATCTTTTTTGTACAGTGCTTCTGTGTATTCTTCCCATATCGTCTTAATATCTTCTGCTTCTGTTAGGTCCATACCATTTCTGTCCTTTATCGAGCTCATCTTTGCATGAAATGTTCCTTTGGTATCTCTGATTTTCTTGAAGAGATCCCTAGTCTTTCCCATTCTGTTGTTTTCCTCTATTTCTTTGCATTGATCACTGAAGAAGGCTTTCTTATCTCTTCTTGCTATTCTTTGGAACTCTGCATTCAGATGTTTATATCTTTCCTTTTCTCCTTTGCTTTTTGCTTCTCTTCTTTTCACAGCTATTTGTAAGGCCTCCCCAGACAGCCATTTTGCTTTTTTGCATTTCTTTTCTATGGGGATGGTCTTGATCCCTGTCTTGTACAATGTCACGAACCTCATTCCATAGTTCATCAGGCACTCTATCTATCAGATTTAGGCCCTTAAATCTATTTCTCACTCCCACTCTATAATCATAAGGGATTTGATTTAGGTCATACCTGAATGGTCTAGTGGTTTTCCCTACTTTCTTCAATTTAAGTCTGAATTTGGCAATAAGGAGTTCATAGTCTGAGCCACAGTCAGTTCCTGGTCTTGTTTTTGCTGACTGTATAGATCTTATACATCTTTGGCTGCAAATAATATAATCAATCTGATTTCGGTGTTGACCATAGAGTTAATATGTAAACCTAGTTCTAATAATTCTTAATGTCATGCTTATTTTCAATTACTGAGGAAATGAAGCAAGATAGAACCTCAATCACTCTATCACTATATATATGCAGTGAGTCCATGCTAGGAAAATGGCTCCTTGTCCAATAAAATTTTTGTCAAGTCTTATATATTTTAGAGCTAATGGAAAAATTGTAGGAACAAACATCTTTCAAAAAAGGTGAAAAACGGTTTGCCTGATATCAGGTCTTTGTTTATTTGAGCCTGGCAGTTCTAGGCAAGATTGGGGCTAGCATAGACTGTCTTCCAAGAATTAAAGGAGAAAATAAACAGAGGAAAAAATTATTCTCATTTGCCTTATTGCCTTTTGTCAGTTTATAAATTATTTTTTTTCTAAGATAATTATTTTAGTTAGATGCCTTACATCCTGTGAATGAAGGGATGGATAAATGAAAGAATAAACAACAAATAAACCAATGAAATAAATAGGATAGACTAAGAATTATCAGATAACATCCTCTGATATAATTTTTTTTAATTTGAATATGGGCCATAATGCATATGCATTTTAAAGAGAAATTATTTTTATAGTTTAGTCTTCGTTAATATCGTTTTAAGGAAGAAAGTGTGGTAGAACTTTCAAAAATTCCTGGATGAAATCTTTTAAATGTTCATAAAGAAGCACTTTACAACATGGAAATTATATCTGCTCAAGGACTTAGAGCTTAAAAGCGGCTCGGTTAATGCTGAAAAGAAGATGCTTTGAGGGAAAAAAGAATTCTAATAAAAATGGAAATGATGACCTACTACATTCCTATGCTTCTTCAGGCAACTGATCATCTTGCCATTGTATGCACCATCACTTTGCCATTTATCACTGTAGGGTAGGCTGGAGGACATTTTCTAGCAGATAACAACTCTTAATATTGAGAAAGTTATGACTTATCTGCAACCTTCCTCTCTCATCTGCAAAGGATACTGGCATTTATCCATAAGGCAGGCAAACAAGCAACATCCTGAGTAGTTTATTTCTTTAATGAAAATATATGCAATTTGCAAGAATCTAAATCAGGATGTAAAATTTAAATTCTGTAGCTTTCTTTAAAGAAGAGATTAATGTGATTACAATAATCCTAATTGATTAATAATGATGGCTTTTGTTGCATTCTTTGAATATTAAAATGAGTAATGAATTGCTCAATTATTAGGGAGAGCACTAAAATAGTTTTTAAAAGTTACATAGCCACACTTTAGGGTGCTTAATTTTCACAAATGCAAATGAAAGTGAGATTTTAAAATTGTGTTCCTTATTTTGTTCAATGAGAAGAAATTTTGAGTACAGTCAAAATTTTTAATTTGGAGTTAACTGTTTTTAGTAACAATATTGTGGTTACTGGTAATTTTGTGCTACCATGTAAACTTTAATGTTGATCTAAGCACCATTTATATGACAGGAACTACATATTCAAAAACACTTTAGTTTAAGAATCTCAGTATTTTTCATAACTTTGCCTGATTCATATTCGATCTTATATAAGCAGTGTCACTAGTGGCTTACTCTGAGGGATTTTAAAGGTCTCCATGTAGATCTTGCTGCTGTTGCTGCTAAGTCGCGCCAGTCGTGTCCGACTCTGTGCGACCCCATAGATGGCAGCCCGAGGCACCCCCGTCCCTGGGATTCTCCAGACAAGAACACTGGAGTGGGTTGCCATTGCCTTCTCCAATGTAGATCTTGATGCCTAAATTAAATCACTCATGATTACTGCAACATTTCCAAAAATATTTGACATGTCAAATATTTATAACAATTTTGTTTGAATATTGATATAAGATGATTTTTATTCTTTGTGTTTGAAACTGTTAGGAAATGTACTGAAAGCTTCTTTGGACTTCAGAATTTATAGAAAGATTATCAGACAAGAAAAGGGGAAAATGGTTTTGATGGAAGAGGCACCTTTGATGGGGAAGTGAAAGAAAAAGTGAACACCATTAAGTATATACTTTAAGTAATATATAAATTACATAAAATATAAATAATATATATATAATATAAAAACTATATATGAAACTTATTTGTTTATATTCAGTTCAGTTCAGTTCAGTCGCTCAGTCGTATCCGACTCTTTGCGACCCCATGAATCACAGCACGCCAGGCCTCCCTGTCCATCACCAACTCCCAGAGTTCACTGAGACTCACGTCCATCGAGTCAGTGATGCCATCCAGCCATCTTATCCTCTGTCATCCCCTTCTCTCCCTGACCCCAATCCTTCCCAGCATCAGAGTCTTTTCCAATGAGTCAACTCTTTGCGTGAGGTGGCCAAAGTACTGGAGTTTCAGCCTTAGTATCACTCCTTCCAAAGAAATCCCAGGGCTGATCTCCTTCAGAATGGACTGGTTGGATCTTTATATTAGGTTGGCCTAAAAATTTAGGTGGTTAGAATAGAAAAAGGAGTCCAGAATGGCGGTGGCTAAGAGATAAGGAAGGGAAAAACCTGTGAAAATAGAACAAAGGAAGGTCTGAGGACCAGAGTGAGGACCTCAGGTAAAACAAATAGCATTCCTGGCTAGCTCAATTTACATAGGGCAGGCCCAGGGGAAGGAGAAAACACTTATAAAGAGAGGAGGGAAAATTGGGCCGGGGGCCTCTCTTTTCTTTATGTCTTTTGGGTCGGCATGCCCTCATGCCTCGAGGATGTATTTTCCTTTACTTTCTAAACAAAACTGAGCTGTAACATGGAGCTGTGACACAGGTCCATCTGAGGGCTATAATGCTGGTCCGTCCATCGCTTCAAATTTTTGTTGCGATGATATAGAACAGAGGAAATTACAAACACCCCCGACATCTATGGTGCCATTTCTAGGATTAAACCTGGCTGATTCAACCTCTGCTCAAGCCCTGCAAGGAGGAGGCCAACACAGCTTGAGCCCAACTCAGCGAAAGCTTCTGCAGTGAAAGCTGATGCAAAGAAAACCAAGTACAGGGGAAGTGACAAGAAGTCCAGTGTGCTGGAAACTGGGACAGTGAAAAACAAACTCAGCAGAAAGCTCACACAGCTCAGTCTCAGATTCCAGAAGACCTCTGGTTAAGGTAGGAGTCCTCGCTTCTACGGCTAGAAGGACATATGCCTAACAAAATCTTTATTCCTTTACAATCTCTCGGTTCTTGTTTCCTCTAACCAACCTCCCCACTGCGCCACTCCCCGCCCCCCCACCACCCAGGGAGAACAGGCGAGAAGCAGTGGGTGCAACTGAGGGACTCTGGCAGGGGCTACTCCTCAGTGTATCCCAAAGGCTCCACTATCTGCTGAGCCCCAGTAACTGATGCCCAAGCAGGTGGGGGTTCTTCTGTTTTTAATCTTCATGTGTCAATGATTAGGCCAATGAAACCTGTGAGCAGAGGTCAGGTATTTAGCAGATTTTCTGGAAGGTTACAAAGAGGATTCCTTGCACATTTTTTTCACTGCTTTTTCCTCCCATCCTTAAGTTCCTCTCTCCTGGGATTTGAGCGTGCCCAAAACCCATGATGCCTGGCTTCAGGACCTAATGAAGCTCCAGCTCTGATGTCTCATTGCAAAATTCAGAGACACAGCAACAGGTAAGACGTAGATTTGTTCAGATTTTTAGAGAAAGGCATATTCCACAGGGTGTAGGCCATTGCAGAGGAGAGTGCAGGGACCATGGAGTGTGGTGTGGTTAGTTTTACCTGTCTGGGTGGTTTCCTATGTTAATGAGTGGGAGAATCATTTCAACAATTGGGGAACTACCCACCCCTCAGTCTTGTGACAGTGCCTTGAAATTGTACTTTTCATACTGTTCATGGGGTTCTTAAGGCAAGAATACTAAACTGGTTTGCCATTGCCTTCTCCAGTGGACCACATACTGTCAGACCTCTTCACCATGACCCATCCATCTTGGGTATCCCCACATGGCATGGATTAGTTTCATTGAGTTAGACAAGTTTGTGGTCTGTGTGATCAGATTGGATAGTTGTCTGTGATTGTGT
Source organism: Bos mutus (assembly GCF_027580195.1). Taxonomy (NCBI): domain Eukaryota; kingdom Metazoa; phylum Chordata; class Mammalia; order Artiodactyla; family Bovidae; genus Bos; species Bos mutus. The sequence goes on along the minus strand of NC_091622.1, from coordinate 79,013,624 downwards.
TTCAGTCTGTCTGCCCTCTGATGCCCTCTCTCAGGACCTACCATCTTACTTGGATTTCTCTTACCTTGGATGTGGGGTATCTCTTCATGGCTGCTCCAGCAAAGTACAGCTGCTGCACTGTGGAAAATTCTGAAAGAGATAGGAATACTAGATCACCTGACCTGCCTCTTGAGAAACCTGTATGCAGGTCAGGAAGCAACAGTTAGAACTGGACATGGAACAACCGACTGGATCCAGATAGGTAAAGGAGTACATCAAGGCTGTATATTGTCACCCTGCTTATTTAACTTATATTCAGAGTACATCATGAGAAACACTGGGCTGGAAGAAGCACAAGCTGGAATAAAGATTATGGGGAGAAATAGCAGTAGCCTCAGATATGCAGATGACACCACCCTTATGACAGAAAGTGAAGAAAAACTAAAAAGCCTCTTGATGAAAGTGAAAGAGGAGAGTCAAAAACTTGGCTTAAAGCTCAACATTCAGAAAACTAAGACCATGGCATCCAGTCCCATCACTTCATGGGAAATAGATGAGGAAATAGTGGTGGACTTTGTATATTCAGGCTCCAAAATCACTGCAGATGGTGACTGCAGCCATGAAATTAAAAGATGCTTACTCCTTGGAAAGAAAGTTATGACCATCCTAGAGAGCATGTTAAAAATCAAAGACATTACTTTGTCAACAAAGGTCTGTCTAGTCAAGGCTATGGGTTTTTCCAGTAGTCATGTATGGATGTGAGAGTTGGACTGTGAAGAAAGCTGAGTGCCAAAGAATTGATGCTTTTGAACTGTGGTGTTGGAGAAGACTCTTGGGAGTCCCTTGGACTGCAAGGAGATCCAACCAGTCCATTCTAAAGGAGATCAGTCCTGAGTGTTCATTGGAAGGACTGATGTTGAAGCTGAAACGCCAATACTTTGGCCATCTGATACGAAGAGCTGACTCATTTGAAAGACCCTGATGCTGGGAAAGGTTGAGAGAAGCAGGAGAAGGGGATGACAGAGGAAGAGATGGTTAGATGGCATCACCGGCTCAATGGACATGGGTATGGGTGGACTCTGGGAGTTGATGATGGACAGGGAGGCCTGGCGTGCTGCTGCTCATGGAGTCACAAAGAGTTGGATAGGACTAAGCGACTGAACTGAGCTCAGCTGGAACTGTCCTGGTCCCTCTGGATATGTCATTTAGCTTGCAGATTGAGAATCGAGGTTTAGCTGAATTTTACTCATTGTCTTGGACCCATTTGATTTTAATCAGTTTATGTTATATCCTTGGGCTATGTCATTCTTTCAAAACTTGTGCCCTGCCCCCTTCCCTCCTGGTTCATGCTCTTCTTCTGAGCCCAGTCTGGGGCCAAAATTCTTCTATAACCTTCTGGAGGGACAACCAGAAAATAGGTGGCGTTTGGGAAGAAAATGCTGTATAATATTCAATCTCTCTAGATACTCAGGCCTTCATCTTCCATGTTTCCTACAACATGTGCAACAACAGCTTCTCTCAGTCAACCCGCTAGGGCAGGTGACAGACACAAAACACAGTGCCTGCTAGAAGTCCATCTGTTGGTGGCATCCCTTCAAGGGCAATTTGACTTCTAGGGACAATGTTTGCCACTTTGGGAGTTAGCCCTACAGGACTTTTGGACCCACACTCTTACCACTCTTCTCCTAAAATTACAAACATACCCCTGTGTCAAATCTCCAGTCCACTTTTATGAAACATCTGGTTTGTTGCCTCTTATCAATTTGTTCTTAAGCCACTTACTAACTAACTCCTACAACCAGGACCCTGAACCCTTGTATGCAAGATCCTCCACCCTGCTTATCATTAAAATACTCTAATGCCCTTAACAGGACAAGATAACCCACTCCTTTGTCATTAATTCTGCTATTATCTAAAGTGGGTCTGACAATGAAATTCTTACCATTGGAAACACCCAAAACTGCTCTTATAGAGGACTGCTACTGCTGCTGCTAAGTCATTTCAGTCGTGTCTGACTCTATGCGACCCCATGGACTGCAGCCCACCAGGCTTCTCTGTCCATGGGATTTTCCAGGCAAGAGCACTGGAGTGGGGTGCCATTGCCTAGGGGAGGAAATCAGTGACATACATTCCCTCAGAGCAATAAGAGGATAAACCTTATGGCTGCTTCACCAGGTTCCCAGTCTCAGGGCACAGGCTTGGACTGCTTTACATCATGATATCTATTTCCATCTGTGGTTAACAAATAGACAATAAGTTAAAATTACAACCGGTTAATCCTACCCAGCACCGGTCATGCTGGAGACACTGGGGATGTCCAACTCCAGCCTGGAGATCCCATGAGGTTGACCCGCCTCGATCTGCCTAGGGATCCGGTCCCTAGGAGATTGTCACACCTCAGCCTTCTTGGGGATCCACCAGTCTGGGGGTCCCAGGAGGTCGGCATGCCTTGACCTGCCCAACGGACCCAGTTCTCGGGAGGCTGACCTGACTCGATCTGCATAGAGATTCGATCTTCAGGAGGCTGTCATGTCTCAGCCTGCCTGGGATCTGCACCCTGATCTGGGGATGCCTGGCTCTCATGTTGCAACAGTACTGGGTAGGATATGCTTTAAAAAGGCTCACCCCTAGGGAAGTCCAATCTTTAAAATAGAAGGAAGCCTATTAGTTTGGGGCTGTGTGTGGTCTCAGCAATAACTCAGGAGTCCAATGAGAACCCTTTTGCCTTTCTGAAAAGTCTAAAAGAGGCCCTCCCAAAGTTTACCAATCTGGACTTAGACTCTTACAAGGGACAGATGATTTTAAAGGACAAATCCCTGTCCCATTGTGCATCAGATATCAGGATAAAGTTACAACAGCTACAGCAGGAGGACCCTGATGCTTCTTTAGATGAGATGGTCCAGATAGCCCCAATACCTTTTATAATACAGAACAAGAGAGGGAGGCCAAGGCCCAGGAAATGGAGAAAAGGAAAGAGACAAGGCATGCCCAGATGCTGCTCACCCTCCAGGGAAGCCCTATGGCAAACCCTGAGTCTTTAAAGGACAGGCATGAGGCAAATGCCTAATCTGTATACTAGCGGGACATTGGGCCAAAAAGTGTCCAAACCGTGAGAAGTCTCCTAAAATGGCTTGCTACAATTCCCCTCAATTAGGACATAGGGTAGCATTCTGCCTTTGGGACCCAAGAGTCTCAAGGTCAAGTGCTAAGCTGTCTGTCATGATGGCTTAACAGGACTATTCCAGCCAGCCCGATGTCACAGATAACCATCATGGGGTTGGTGCCAAGGATGTAACTGGATGTGGCAGGTAGGTCCAAAAATTTCCTGGTTGACACGGGCTACCTACTCTGTCTTGATCTCCTACTCCGGAGCCTTCTCCTCCCAGACATGTACTATTTTGGATGCTACATGAAAAACAATTACTGAAAGATTCACCAGAGCACTTCTTTGTTGCTGGGATGGACAAATATTTTCCCACACGTTTCTGGTGGTCCCTGAGTGTCCTACCCCATTATTGGGAAGAGATATACTCAATAAACTGGGGACTACCCTTGTGATGGGAAGCTTTTCAGTCTCTAGAGTCCTACAGCTTCTAGTTACTACTAAAGAACCCATTGGAGAGGGACAAAAACTTTGGGAGGACAAAATTAACCCCCAGTTGTGGGACCAGGGGATGAGCCAACCAAGCTAGACTGGTCATCATTGTTCTCCAAGTTGCCACTCAGTTTCCTAACTGGAAACAATATCCCCTCAGAAGAGAAGCTTGGGAAGGATTACACCCTCTAATAAATAAATTCCTTGCCTGTGAGCTATTGACCCCCAACAATTCACTGTGTAACACCCCAATCCTCCCTGTGAAGAAAAAGGGTGGAACTTGGGGAATGGTTCAAGATTTCTGGATCATAAATGAAGCAGTAGTCCCCCTCCATCCCACAGTATCCAATCCCTATGTAATCTTGGGAGAAATCCCACCCAGTGCCAAGTGGTTTACAGTCTTGGATCTTAATGATGCATTCTTTTGCATACCACTGGCTAAAGAATCCAAATATCTTTTTGCCTTCGAGTAGGAAGCTCCAATAGAAAAACACCAACAGATGACTTGGACAGTATTACCTTAGGGGTTCAGAGATAGCCCCTACCTGTTTGGCAGGCTCTTAGCTGGGATCTCCTAGAGCTGAACCTGGGACCTAATGAGAAAATATAACAATATGCAGATAACCTACTAATATGCTCTCCAGATGAGAAAAATGCCCAACAACATGCAATTCAGGTTCTAAACTTTTTGGTAGAGAGGGGATATAAAGTCTCTCATGCTAAGGCACAGATGGTGGAGACAAAGTTCACTTACCTGGGAGTTCAGATTACACACGGGTCCAGGAGGCTATCCTCTCATAGCCAACTGGACAAGGAATCGTCCAGTTGCCTTCCCCCAAGACTCGAAAACAATTGAGAGCTTTCCTGGGACTAACTAGGTACTGTAGAATCTGGATACCCAGCTATCGTCTAATTGCCCAGCCCTTATATGAAAGCTTGAAGGGACAGGATTATTCAGTCTCACTGATCTGGGGAACTCCTCAAAAGAAGGCAGAGGCTACACTAAAACAAGCCTTAACTCAAGCACCTGCCTGGAGGTTTCCAGACCTAGAAAAAGCATTCCAACTTTATGTCCATGAAAAAGAAGGAATAGCTTTGGGAGCATTAACACAAAGGTTGTGACTTGAGCCCCAGTCTATAGCTTCCAGGAAGCTCAACCCAACTGCCTGAAGCTGGCCTCCCTACCTTCGAAATCTTGCAGCTATTGCAATCCTGATAGAAGATACTATAAAACTATTTTGGGGGCAAACTAACTATTTTTACCAACCACCAAGCGAAACAACTCCTAAATGGGAGAGGCTGTTTAGTAATGTTGATGGAAAATCCAGGCCTGACTATATCCCCTTGTGAGGTTCTTAATGCTGACATCCTCCTGCCTACCTGCGAGGGCTCTCTTTCCTTTCATTCTCACCTAGAAACCTTGGACCACTAGACAAAACCCCAGGAGGGATCATCAGAAGATCCTCTGACCAATCCTGAGGAAATCTGGAACACTGATGGAAGCAGCTTTGTCTTGGATGGAAAAAGAAGAGCTGGGTATGCAGTAGTCTCCAATTTTGGGACCATAGAGGCTAAACCTTTGTCACCAGGTACTTCAGCCCAATTAGTTGAGCTCATAGCCCTAACTCAAGCCTTAGAGCTGGGAAAAGGGAAAACAATAACCATTTGCACTGACTCCAAGTATGCCTTTCTGGTGCTACATGCACACACTGCTATTTGGAAAGAAAGAGGCCACTTGACCACCCTAGGGTCCCCCATCAAATATGGTGATCAAATCCTTAGGCTCTTGGAGGCAGTTCATCTGCCCACTGAGGTTTCAGTCTCCCACTGCAAAGGACACCACAAAGGGAGCATGGAAGTGGCACGAGGGAATCAGGCAGCTAAGAGAGCAACATAGCAGAACAATGACCTAATAGAGGTTGACACCTTAGTTCCACAGACTAATTTGCCATAAATGTCTTCATAATCTGAAGGTGAGACTCTTAAGGCTAAGAGTGAGGGCTTTCAAGATCACCTGAGGTGGTTCCAAAAAGAAGGACTCCTTTTTCTGCCTGGGAACCTCCAATGAAAGTTGGTTAATTCCTTATATGCCACCACTCATTTAGGGGAAAAGGTCCTCCAAAGATTACTAGAAAGATCCTTCAGAGAAACAGGCCTCCAAACAACTACAAGGCAAATAGTTTTCTCTTGTTCCACTTGCCAATTAAACAACTCCCAAGGAGCTTGAACCCCAGCTGGCCCAGCCTGTCCAATGATGTGGGACCTACCCAGAAGAGGACTGGCAGATGGCCTTCACCCAGATGCCAGTTTCTCAAGGGTATAAATACCTATTAGTCATGATAGATACATTCTCAGGATGGATTGAAGGCTTTTCCACACAGACTGAGAAGGCTGAGGAGGTGGTTAAAAACAAAACAAACCAAACAAACAAACAAAAACTGCTCAGTGAAATCACTCTGTGATTCGGTCAGCTCAGGTCATTACAAAGTGACAATGGAACATCATTTACTTCTAAGGTCACCCAACGGGTCTCTAAAGCATTGGGCATTACTTATTATCTCCAATGTTCCTGGAGGCCTGCCTCAGTCTTCAGGAAAAGTAGAGAGAGCCAACCAGTTCTTAAAATCAGCAATAAAAAAAGATGAGACCTCCCAGGAGACTTCCCTGGGATGGAAGGAGGCTTTACCAATAGCTCTCCTCCACACCCATATTGCCCCTAAGGAACAGGTTGGTCTTAATCCTTATGAGATGCTATATGGAAGACCTTTTGTTTACATCAATTACCTCTTCCTAGATCCAGAGGCTCAGACCCTTCTGTCCTATAGCACGGCCACTGGGCAATTCCAACAGGATATACACATGTGGCGTGTCAACCAGGACCCAAACGATTCTAAAGAGTCATCACTATATGCTCAAGGGACTCAAATACAAATTAAAGTCTGGAAAGATGGATGGTCCAAGGCTCAACTCCAGCCCACATGGAAGGGCCCCTATCCTGTAGTGCTTTTACCCCCACAGCAATCAAGGTACCAGGACATGACTCCTGGATTTACTACTCATGAGTCAAGCCATGCAAGAAACCAGAAAAGGACACTCAATACACCTGTGAGCCTCTGGGAGATCTCAGATACCTATTTAAAGCTACAAATGAGGGCCATTCTAATGAACATCCCTAAAATTAAGTTTCTGGGGATAAGATTTCTCAGGACAGCTCTAAAGAGCCAACACAGCTTGGCAAGGATTGTACTCCAAAACAGACAGGAGATAGATCTCCTGATCCCTAAACAAGGAGGGACTTGAGCCAATCTTGAATAAGATGTGTTGTTTCTTGGTCTATACCTCCTGCTAAGTTAAAGAAAGTCTCACAGTCCTCAAGAAAAACACTCAGACCCTACAAGATCTCAAAGAATGAGCTAGAAAGTTCTTGGGATGGCTACAGTATCTCTTCCTGGCAATGGGAAATTTTAAGTTGGCTAAGGCAATGACACCCCACTCCAGTACTCTTGCCTGGAAAATCCCATGGACGGAGGAGCCTGGTGGGCTGCAGTCCATGGGATCACTAGGAGTAAGACACGACTGAGCGACTTCACTTTGACTTTTCACTTTCATGCATTGGAGGAGGAAATGGCAATCCACTCCAGTGTTCTTGCCTGGAGAATCCCATGGACAGAGAAGCCTGGTAGGCTGCCGTCTATGGGGTTGCACAGAGTCGGACACAACTGAAGCGACTTAGCAGCAGCAGCAGCAACGCTGAAGAATTGATGCTTTTAAACTGTGGTGTTGGAGAAGACTCTTGAGAGTCCTCTGGATGATAAGGAGATCCAACCAGTCCATTCCGAAGGAGATCAACTCTGGGTGTTCTTTGGAAGGAATGATGCTAAAGCTGAAACTCCAGTACTTTGGCCACCTCATGCGAAGAGTTGACTCATTGGAAAAGACTCTGATGCTGAGACGGATTGGGAGCAGGAGGAAAAGGGGACGACAGAGGATGAGATGGCTGGATGGCATCACGGACTCGATGGACATGAGTCTCAGTGAACTCTGGGAGTTGGTGATAGACAGGGAGGCCTGGCGTGCTGCGATTCATGGGGTCACAAAGAGTAGGACATGACTGAGCGACTGAACTGAACTGAACTGAATGCCCTACTAGTCCCTCTCCTCACCATTTTGATGCTGCTTTTGTTTGCTCCACGTATTATTAATTGTCTAACCCGTTTTGTCTCTGCACAGGTCAACAAGTTACAACATGCAGTGCAAGTTCAACAAGGATATATAAAACTATAGCCAACCACAGAAAATATCACTCACCCTTAGATGGACACTACTCTAAGGACTCTTAGGCTTGAGACTAGCAGGAGAGGGAGGCCCAATGCCCATCACAGTCCCAGTTCAGCAGGAAGTAGTCAGAAATACCTCAGCACCCTTATTCCCAAAGAATTGGACCTTCTATCTCTTGAGGGGGGAATGCTAGGTAGTTAGAACATTAAAAAAGGAGTCCAGAATGGCCATGGCTAAAAAACAAGGAAGGGAAAAGCCTGTGAAAATAGTACAAAGGAAGGTCTGAGGACCAGAGTGAGGACCTCAGGCAAAACAAACAGCACTCCTGGCTAGCCCAATTTACATAGCACAGGCCCAGGGGCGAGGAGAAACATATAAAAAGAGGAGCCAAAATTGGGCCAAGGGCCTCTCTTTTCTTCACATCTTTTGTGTTGGAATGCCCTCATGCCTCGAGAATGTATTTTCCTTTACTTTGTAAATAAAACTGAGCTGTAACACTGGTCCATCCGAGGGCTGTAATGCTGGTCTGTCCATTGATTCAAATTTTTATTGTGATGAGACAGAACCAAGGAAATTTCAAACTCCTCTGACAACTCATGATACTAAAAAATTTCCAAAAATATTTGACATGTCAAATATTCATAACAATTTTGTTTGAATATTGATATAAAATTATTTGTATTCTTTGTGTTTGAAACTGTTAGGAAATATACTGAAAGCTCCTTTGGACTGCAGAATTTATAGAAAGATTATCAGACAAGAAAAGGGGAAAATGGTTTTGATGGAAAAGGTACCTTTGATGGGGAAGTGAAAGAAAAAGTGAACAACGTTAAGTACATATTTTAAGTAATATATAACTTACATACAATATAAATAATATGTATATATAATATAAAAATTCTATATGAAACTTATTTGTTTATATTGGGTTGACCTAATAATTCATTTAGATTTTCCCCTAGCACATTATGGGGCTTCCCTGGTGGCTCAGGTGGTAAAGAATTTGCCTGCAATGCAGACCCACGTTCGATTCCTTGGTTGGAGAGATTCCTTGGAGAAGGGAATGGCTGCAACACTCCAATATTCTTGCCTGGAGAATTCCACTGGAAGAGGAACCTGGTGGGCTACAATCCACAGGGTTGCAAAGAGTCAGACACAACTAAGCTACTGACACTTTAACTTTTCTAACATCTTATGGCTAACTTTTTAGTTGACCCAATAAATACATATACACATTTAATTTTAATGGTGTTATAAATATAAGTTCCTTTAACACCATTGAGTCATTGGATCTATCATTGAAAAAGACGTGTTAGGCCAGAAATTTTAATTTGAACTGTACATTTTGTTGACAGAAGTAAAATGGTTCCCTTTATTTTTTGTTAAGGGTATCTCAATTTTCTACTAAAAGTGACAGGCAAAATAATAGAAAAGGAAAGTATCAGGGATTTTAATTTCTGTTTGTTGGGCATTTTATGAGTGTTATTTGAAATATGAGTGTCGGATAAGTTTGTGTTTAAATTCCAAAATATTCTGTCTCTCATTGTGACCTCAACAATTTTCTTATGAAAGGACAATTTCTTTTTAAAATCTTAAAAGAAACAAAAGAGTTCATTTACAGAGAAATGAAATCACTAAACTGGAGGGATATTTTCTAAAGTCAGTGTGTGCATAGTGTATGTGTATGTGAACACGTGTGTGAGTGAAAAGAGAAGTGAAAGCTGTGATGGGAAAACATTTATGTTCTACAGTAGCCAAGGATGATTCTATTTTTATCAGCAGGTTTTCTTTCCAAAAAAGCAAAAAACAAAAAAACCACAAATTCTAGATTGTAAGTGGGATGAAACTGTCAGTGTGAAAGTTGGCAAGAGTGTGTGTATCAGAGCTTTTTGAGACTGTCTTATATGTTCTAAGTAAGATCTATATATAGGACAGATATAGCTTCTTTGGGGAACCTCAGGAGTATAATTTCCAGAACAAAGTTAATATGAACAAATTAAATTTGAAACTCTTGTTAGAGTTAGAAGTGATAAGAGACACAACCAACAATCACTTAAGCTTTCTTCACAGATCATTCTTTCTCTTTGACTTTTTGCTGGCTTGTCACTTCCTCATGAGTTCAGATCAGATCAGATCAAATCAGTCGCTCAGTCATGTCCAACTCTTTGCGACCCCATGAATCGCAGCATGCCAGGCCTCCCTGTCCATCACCAACTCCCGGAGTTCATTCAGACTCAAGTCCATCGAGTCAGTGATGCCATCCAGCCATCTCATCCTCTGTCATCCCCTTCTCCTCTTGCCCCCAATCCCTCCCAGCATCAGAGTCTTTTCCAATGAGAACTCTTCGAATGACGTGGCCAAAGTACTGGAGTTTCAGCTTTAGCATCATTCCTTCCAAAGAAATCCCAGGACTGATCTCCTTCAGAATGGACTGGTTGAATCTCCTTGCAGTCCAAGGGACTCTCAAGAGTCTTCTCCAACACCACAGTTCAAAAGCATCAATTCTTCGGTGCTCACAAGGCATCAATTAAAAATTTGGTGTATATAATTCCATAGCTTTCTCCATATTCCTATAATCATAATAAAATATATGAACACATACATTGATTTTTGATGTTTAAGAAAACAGGTCACACTTTAGGCTATATATACATCTTGGTTTTTCTCATTTACAAGAGAAAATATCTAGCTCATTCATTTAGTGGCAACATAATATATAATGATTTGCATGAACCAAAGTTTCCTCAAATATCACCTCTTTGGTAGTCCTTTAGGTAGTTTTTATTTATTTTTTATTTTTGCTGCTAGTAACAATGAAGTACTGAATGTCCCTGTACTTGGCTGACTTTTATTTTCTTCACTATTAAGTTATAGTTGACATAAAATAAAATTCTACTGATTTAAAGTTTGTAGTCTCATAGTATTGACATAAGTATTTTGTCAAATTATCACCACAATTAAGAGAGTGAATATAATAATCATCCCTAAAAATTGTCTCATACCTCTTCATAATCCCCTTTGCCTACCCCTCCCACTGCCCAAAGGCATCCCATAACCTGCTTTATGTCACTAAAGATTAGTTTGTTTCTAGAATTTCATATAAACAGGAGAGGCATTTTAAAAGAACTAATTTCTTTCATTCAGTGTAGTTATTTTAACATGAATACATGTTGTTGAGGGTATCCATAGTTTATTTAATTATATTACTGAATAGTATTTTATCATATGAATATCCAATGATTTATTTATTGATTCACTTGCTTCGTGTATTTTGAAGCTTTCATGTTATGGACATAAATCTTTAGAATTATTATATTCTAATACATTGAACATTTTTTTCATTATTCATTGAACTTCTTTATCCCTTTTAATATTTTTTCTTTAAAATATAATGTACTGAATATTAATCTATTCACATCAGCTTTGTCTTACTAAGCTTTGCTTTTGATATACTTGCATTTTCATAAAGCATGTTTTAGTAGACAAATGTTGTTTGAGTGCTGTTTTTCACCTAACAAATGTATGGCTTTAATTGAGCTATTTAAATCTTCTCTTCTATATTTAACAAGAGGATTTTTATACTTTATCCAACTTATTATTTGCAGCATTGGTATTGAAATGTCACAAGATATTATGTCCTGTCATCATTTATTTTGCTGACAGATGTACTGATGATTGTACTTGAAGCATGGATATACAACTCATATTCCTTCTAAATATGTTTAAATACTGTTTAAATAGCATCCTTTATAGTGCATTGCCATTAGTACAGGTTTTTAGTTGTTCGTTTATTTTTTTTCATTTTTTCCAGTGACATAGTTGAGAGTAGGTTTCACATAGCCAGAATTTATTTATACAATATTGGACACACTTGATTACATAATTTTATGGTAAAGGCAGGTTCCTACTCAGTCCAGATTCATGAATATTTTTTGAAATATTTTTGAAAGTGTAATATACATATATCAGTCTACAAGAAAAACCATATTTAGCTCTAATAATATTATACCTTTTGAGCATTGTTGTCATTGTTCAGTTGCTAAGTCCTGTCAGACTCTTTGGAACCCCAGGGGCTGCAACACGCCAGGATTACCTGTCCTTCACCATCTCCCAGAATTTGCTCAAATTCATGTCCATTGAGTTGGTGATGCTATCCAACCATCTCATCTTCTGCCACTCCCTTCTCTTTTTGTATTCAATCTTTCCTAGCATCAGGGTATTTTCCAATGGTTTTGCTCTTCGCATCAAGTGGTCAAAGTATTAGAGCTTCAGCATCTGTCCTTCCAGTGAATATTCATGGTTGTTTTATTTGAAAATTAACTGGTTTCATCTCCATGTAGTCCAAGGGACTCTCAAGGGGCTTCTACAGCAGCACAGTTCAAAAGCATCAGTTCTTCAGTGCTCAGCCTCTTTTATGGTCCAACTCTCACATCTGTAAATGGCTACTGAAAAAATTATAGCAGCTTTGACTAGACAGATTTTTGTCAGCAAATTGATGTCTCTGCTTTTTAATACCCTGTCTAGGTTTGTCATAGCTTTCCTTCCAAGGAGCAATTGTCTTAATTTCAGGGTTACAGTCACCACTCACAGTGATTTTGGAGCCCAAGAAAATAAAATATGTCATCGTTTCTACTTTTCCCCCTTCTATTTGCCAGGGAGCAATGGGACTGGATGCCATGATCTTAGTTTTTTTGAATGTGAGCTGTAAGACAGATTTTTTAATTCTCTTTTACCTTCATCAAGGTGCTCTTTCAGATCAGATCAGATCAGTTGCTCAGTTGTGTCCAACTCTTTGCTACCCCTTTTCTCCTGCTGCCACCAGAGTAGTATCATTTGCATATTTGAGGTTGTTGATATTTCTCCCAAAATCTTGATTCCAGCTTATGTTTTACCCATCCTGGCATTTTGCATGATGTGCCTATGGTAAATAAGCAAGGTGACAACATACAGCCTTATTGAACTCCTTTCCCAATTTTGAACCAGTCAGTTGTTCTATTTAGGATTCTATGTTGCTTCTTGACTTGCATACAGGTTTCTCAAGAGACAGGTAAGGTGGTCTGGTATCCCCATCTCTTTAAGAATTTTCCAGTTTGTTGTGTTCCACACATTCAAAGGTTTTTGAGTAGATAGATGACTAGTGCAAATTCGATGCATGAAGCAGGGCACCCAAAGTTGGTGCCCTGGGACAATCCAGAGTGATGGGGTAGGGAGAGAGGTGGAAGGGCGATTAAGGATGGTGGGGCACATGTACATCCATGGTTGATTAATGTTCATGTATGGCAAAAAACCACCACAATATTGTAAAGTAATAGCCTCCAATTAAAATTAATTAATTATTTTAAAAAATAAGCATACCTTTTTCTACAATTCCCTCGTTTTCTCTGTGATCCAAAGAATGTTGACACGTTGATCTCTGATTCCTCTGCCTCTTAAAAACCCAGCTTGTACATCTAGAAGTTCTCAGTGCACATGCTGCTAAAGCCTAGCTTGAAGGATTTTGAGCATAATCTTACTACCATGTGAAATGAAGGCAATTGTCCAGTAGCTTGAACATTCTTTGGCACTGCCCTTTTTTTGGGATTATAAGGAAAAATGACTTTTTCCAGTCCTGTGGCCATTGTTGAGTTTTCCAAATTTGCTGACATATTGAGTGCAGCACTTTAACAGTATTGTGTTTTAGGATTTGAAATAGCTCACCTGGAAGTCTATCACCTCCACTAGCTGTGTTTGCAGTAATGCTTCCTATCACCCACTTGTCTTCACACTACAGGATGTCTGGCTATAGGCCTGTCCATTTTAGTTCACTGTTTCTGAAGATGTTTGTGTTCACTCTTGCCACATCCTATTTGACCACATCCAATTTACCTTGATTCATGGACCTAACATTCCTGCTTCCTATACAGTGTTGTTCTTTACCGCATCAGACTTTACTTTCACCTCCAGACATATCCACAACTGAATGTCATTTCCACTTTTGCCTGGCCTTTTCATTCTTTCTGGAGCTATTGTAATTGCCCTCTGCTCTTTCCCAGTAGTATATTGGACACCTTCTGATGTGGCGGGGCTCATCTTTCGGTGTCATATCTATTTGCCTTTTCATATTGTTCATGGGGTTCTCATGGCAAGAATTCTGGAGTGGTTTGCCATTATCTCCTCCAGTGGACCACGTTTTGCCAGAACTCTACTATGACCCACTGTGCATGGTGTGTCTCATAGCTTCATTGAGTTTTTAGAATTATTAGTAAGTAATGCTAGAAAGAAAAAAGAAGAAAGGTAAAAATAATAATTTAGAGAAACTGTTCCTATTTAGAATCTTTGAGACTCTAGGTCCAATTATAATTAATAACAGTCTGACCAGAATATTCATGGGTCAGTTATTATTCCCATATACATTGAAGTAATAAAGTATATATAACTGGCTTTTGAAAATACTTGTTATTCTCACATCATGCATGCTAATTCACTTCAGTTGTGTCTGCTGCTGCTACTGCTGCTAAGTCACTTCAGTCGTGTCTGACTCTCTTCGACTCCATAGCTGGCGGCCCATCAGGCTCCACTGTCCCTGGGATTCTCCAGGCAAGAACACTGAAGTGGGTTGCCATTTCCTTCTCCAATGCTCGTTTCTAACTCTTTGCAAACACATGGACTGTAGCCTTCCAGGATCCTGTGTCCATGGAATTCCGCAGGCAAGAATACTGGAGTGGGTTGCCATGCCCTTCTCCAGGGGATCTTCCTGACCCAGGGATTGAAACCATATCTTCCTGACCTAGGAATTAAACCCATGTCTTTTATGTCCTGCATTGGCAGGCAGGTTCTTTACCACTAGTGCCACCTGGAAAGCCCACATCAATTTTCTATAAATACAGCGTAAAACATATGTAAGAAGGACTTCTTTTCCTAAATTTTTATTCATTTGTAGTTTCATTGGTACTATAATAAAAATATTATAATTATTTTATTTATAGAATTTAATTCATGGCATAGCATTTTTGAATTATTGTAGTAGAATTTTATTTGCTTGCACTGAGATATTCCTAAAAGTAATTTGCCAAAGTCCTAGTTTATGGAGACTTTCAGTTGACTAAATTAATAAATATTCTGAAAAATATAATATATTTTGCTTTAAATAATGTTTGCTTGTTTCTTAGAGTGTGAACACTTTGTTGTAGGCAAGTTTTCCATTAAATTTAGAGTCAATATGACCAAAGCATCTGGACTTTCCTTTGGTTATTTTTAAAACAGTTTCTGCTCAATATGATTTTGCTTCAGGTTTAAGAGTGATCTTTCTGTGTCACACAGAGATTTTTACACTTCTTATTAAGACTAACAAGTTACCAGAAAAGTTATGGCACTTAAAAAAAAAAATCACTGTTTAGAGAGCTTTTTCTTTTATCTTTTTGGATGGTGCACTCAAATTTATTTCTGTTCCACGTCTGAGAATTTGCTCATTTAGCTCATAATGAGCAAAAATGATTTTCTCATTATTTTTTTGGAGATTATTATTTTTTTTTTTTAGATACTTCATCTGTTCATTTCCATTGCTGGTATCAGAAATATACCATGACTTTCAAGAAGTTCTTATTTACATTCACTTTTGCTAAAGGGATTTTGTCTTGAGAAAAACTTTATGAAATCCTGAGTATGAAGTTATGAGGCATTAACATTTTTATATTTTTAAAAATCTGAATATTTCTATTTTATAAAAGCCCAGTGACTTTTAAGTGACTTCACTTAAAACATGGTTTAAACTTATAGACAGCAGAGCTTACATTAATGCAGTGTAATGTAAATATTAATTAATATTTACATAATATACTAAAATATTGACTTTTTAAAAATGTCATTTCAACTGTGTGTGTGTTGTTAGAGTAATATGCCACTAATTCAAGATATAGGTATAGTTTGTCAAAGAAGGTGCTAGATAAATATACTTCAGATCAGATCAGATCAGTCACTCAGTCGTGTCCGACTCTTTGTGACCTCATGAATTGCAGCACGATAGGCCTCCCTGTCCATCACCAACTATCGGAATTCACTCAGACTCACGTGCATCGAGTCAGTGATGCCATCCAGCCATCTCATCCTCTGTCGTCCCCTTCTCCTCCTGCCCCCAATTCCTCCCAGCATCAGAGTCTTTTCCAATGAGTCAACTCTTCGCATGAGGTGGCAAAAGTACTGGAGTTTCAGCTTTAGCATCATTCCTTCCAAAGAACACCCAGGACTGATCTCCTTTAGAATGGACTAGTTGGACCTCCTTGCAGTACAGGGGACTCTCAAGAGTCTTCTCCAACACCACAGTTCAAAAGCATCAATTCTTCAGTGCTCAGCCTTCTTCACAGTACACTCTCACATCCATACATGATCACAGGAAAAACCATAGCCTTGACTAGACGAACCTGTAGGTTGGTCATAACTTTGCTTCCAAGGAGTAAGCGTCTTTTAATTTCATGGCTGCAGTCACCATCTGCAGTGATTTTGGAACCTAGAAAAATAAAGTCTGACACTGTTTCCACTGTTTCTCCATCTATTTCCCATGAAGTGGTGGGACAGGATGCCATGATCTTCGTTTTCTGAATGTTGAGCTGTAAGCCAACTTTTCACTCTCCACCTTCACTTTCATCAAGAGGCTTTTGAGTTCCACTTCACTTTCTGCCATAAGGGTTGTGTCATCTGCATATCTGAGGTTATTGATATTTCTCCCAGCAATCTTGATTCCAGCTTGTGTTTCTTCCAGTCCAGCGTTTCTCATGATGTACTCTGCATAGAAGTTAAATAAGCAGGGTGACAATATACAGCCTTGATGAACTCCTTTTCCTATTTGGAACCAGTCTGTTGTTCCATCTCCAGTTCTAACTGTTGCTCCCTGACCTGCATACAAATTTCTCAAAAGGCAGGTCAGGTGGTCTGGAATTCCCATCTCTTTCAGAATTTTCCACAGTTTATTGTGATACACACAGTCAAAGGCTCTGGCATAGTCAATAAAGCAGAAATAGATGTTTTTCTGGAACTCTCTTGCTTTTTCTATGATCCAGTGGATGTTGCAATTTGATCTCTGGTTCCTCTGCCTTTTCTAAAACCAGCTTGAACATCAGGAAGTTCATGGTTCACATATTGCTGAAGCCTGGCTTGGAGAATTTTGAGCGTTACTTTACTAGCGTGTGAGATAAGTGCAATTGTGCAGTAGTTTGAGCATTCTTTGGCATTGTCTTTCTTTGGGATTGGAATGAAAACTGACCTTTTCCAGTCCTGTAGCCATTGCTGAGTTTTCCAAATTTGCTGGCATATTGAGTGCAGCACTTTCACAGCATCATCTTTCAGGATTTGGAATAGCTCCACTGGAATTCCATCACCTCCACTAGCTTTGTTCATAGTGATGCTTTCTAAGGCTCTCTTGACTTCACATTCCAGGATGTCTGGCTCTAGGTCAGTGATCACACCATCATGATTATCCCGGTCATAAAGATCTTTTGTGTACAGTTCTTCTGTGTATTCTTGCCATCTCTTCTTAATATCTTCTGCCTCTTTTAGGTCCATACCATTTCTGTCCTTTATCGAGCCCATCTTTGCTTGAAATATTCCTTTGGTATCTCTGATTTTCTTGAAGAGATTCCTAGTCTTTCCCATTCTGTTGTCTTCCTCTATTTCTTTGCATTGATCGCTGAAGAAGGCTTTCTTATCTCTTCTTGCTATTCTTTGGAACTCTGCATTCAGATGTTTATATCTTTTATTTTCTCCTTTGCTTTTTGCTTCTCTTCTTTTCACAGCTCTTTGTAAGACCTCCCCAGACAGCCATTTTGCTTTTTTGCATTTCTTTTCTAAGGGAATGGTCTTGATCCCTGTCTTGTACAATGTCACGAACCTCATTCCATAGTTCATCAGGCACTCTATCTATCAGATTTAGGCCCTTAAATCTATTTCTCACTCCCACTGTATAATCATAAGGGATTTGATTTTGGTCATATCTGAGTGGTCTAGTGGTTTTCCCTACTTTCTTCAATTTAAGTCTGAATTTGGCAATAAGGAGTTCATGGTGTGAGCCACAGTCAGCTCCTGGTCTTGTTTTTGCTGACTGTACAGATCTTCTCCATCTTTGGCTGCAAATAATATAATCAATCTGATTTCGGTGTTGACCATATGGTGATGTCCATATATAGAGCTTTCTCTTGTGCTGTTTAAGAGGGTGTTTGTTATGACCAGTGCATTTTCTTGGCAAAACTCTATTAGTCTTTGCCCTGCTTCATTCCGTATTCCAAGGCCAAATTTGCCTGTTACTCCAGGTGTTTCTTGACTTCCTACTTTTCATTCCAGTCCCCTATAATGAAAAGGACACCTTTTTTGGTGTTAGTTCTAAAAGGTCTTGTAGGTCTTCATAGAACTGTTCAACTTCAGCTTCTTCTATTATTCAATGATATATTCCAGACAGATTTTCACTTTTCATTAAAAATGTATTTATTAGAAAATAAGATCATAAATGTGTATACATATTTGTTACATAAATATAGCATTATATTTATAGCAAATATTACAATATTCACTATATTATAAATATTATATATAATATATTATATATTATTAATTAGTAACATTATTACTTATTAATTAATATTATTATATATTAATTATATAATAGATAAATAATTATTATAAATATAGCAAATATTGGTATTATAAAATTTCTGTTTGCATGTGAGTTCATGTTGCAAACATTAATTGAACACTTATTATACTTTTGAATTCTGCTTTGCACTTCTCATTATAAGTTTATTAACATAATGTCAGTCACTATAATTAAATAACACACCAGGTTAGGAGAAAAAACAGTAAATCCATGAATAAACCACACTCTTATAACTAGGTTATAACTATTTAGAAACGTTCACTTGATTCTATGAGATGCAAAGGAGAATCAAATTTAATAATAATGATAATAATAATAGAGGTTTGGTTTTCAATCATTATGTGGCTTGCAATAGCATAAAAATGTGCATTTAAAAGATATATATACTTAGCACCTGCTCTTTGAAATATATTTTTACTCCAATAATTCAAGGAAACAGCTACATAAATTTTATAGTTGTAGTTGAAGTAAATAATAATAGAAAAAAGATCTTTCTAAATTGTGACATAAATGTGTCTTTTATACATTTACTCTTTTGTTTTTCTTCCATCAACTTTCTGAAGCAAGCAAGTGCTAGTTTCATGTACTTTTGTCTTCATTTGATATCAAAACTTACTTGGAAGAGAAAATATCATGGTATTTAAGAGTATATTCACTGAGTTTGTGTCTAAGTTTTTATTTGTCTGAGTTTGAAATTCATCATCATGAATTACAAATTATGTCAGCATAATAAAGCAACTATTTTATGCTTAATTTTTCATTTCATTATATGGGAAATCCTAATGCTGATATTTGCCTTTACATTGAATCTTTGTCTGTCATTCATTATTAAATGAAGTTAAAGGACATTTAGATAACCAGGAGCCTGAATACATAGTTAGCACTCAATAAATGTTATCCATCATTATGTTACATTTCAGTAATTAAATATATGGCCTTTTGAGGCATACATTTACACATCCTACAAAAAAAGATTAAAGGGAAAGAAATAATGAAAATAAAGTGTTGAGAGTTTTTGTATGATGGAGGCAAGTAGTTGATACATTTATCTGTATATTATTCCCATTTAAGATATTACTACTATTATTCACTGATATGTATTAGCATGCCCAGTGAAAGTGAAAGTTTTAGTCACTCAGTCATGTACTACTCTTTGTGACTGAATGGACCGTATAGCATGCCAGCCTCCTTTGTTTAAAATGGAGAAATTTTTTTTTTATATAGCCCATACCTAAGCATTTAATGAATGAACATTTTCTTTGTGTGTGAGCAAAGTTTTATTTTTTGAATTCAGACATAGACCCCTTAAATCACAAGTACCTGGCTACTTTCCTCCCTAAAAACATTTTTAATTTCTATAAATTATATTGGAAACAGAAACTTGTACTCTCCAAAGTTGTCTTTAAATTTTGACCCCAGTGTAGAATTTTACACATTTCTGTAATCTTTTCTATAATGTTTGTAAGTTTGTATGACTACCTACAGTGCTAATTTTAAATAAGGGGAATGTAGGATTTAACAAATTCATACCAGTGTCAATGAGTTAGAATATCTGTTAAATATCTCTCCAAACCAATCCAATTATTAACACTGTTTAAACTGGTTTTACAAAAGGCAAAGGAACCAAAGACCAAATTACCAATATCTGCTGGATCATCAAAAAAGCAAGAGAATTCCAGAGAAACATCTATTTCTTATTGACTTTATTGACTATGTCAAAGTCTTTGACTGTGTGGATCACAATAAACTGTGGAAAATTGTTCAAGAGTTGGGAATATCAGACCACCTAACCTGCTTCTTGAGAAACCTGTATGCAGGTCAGGAAGCAACAGTTAGAGCTGGACATGGAACAACAGACTGGTTCCAAATAGGACAAGGAGTATGTCAAGGCTGTATATTGTCACCCTGCTTATTTAACTTCTATGCAGAGTACATCATGAGAAACACTGGGCTGGAAGAAACACAAACTGGAAACAAGATTGCCGGGAGCAATATCAATAACCTCAGATATGCAGATGACATGATCCTTGTGGCAGAAAGTGAAGAAGAACTAAAGAGCCTCTTGATGAAAGTGAAAGAGGAGAGTGAAAAACTTGGCTTAAAGCTCAACATTCATAAAACTAAGATCATGGTATCTGGTTCCATCACTTCATGGCAGATAGATTGGGAAATAGTGGCTGACTGTATTTTTTCCAGCTCCAAAATCACTGCAGATGGGGATACCAACGATGAAATTAAAATACGCTTGCTCCTTGGAAGAAAAGTTATGACCAACCTCAGTTCAGTTCAGTTCAGTTCAGTCGCTCAGTCGTGTCCAACTCATTGCAATCCCAGGAATCACAGCACGCCAGGCCTCCCTGTCCATCACCAACTTCCAGAGTTCATTCAAACTCATGTCCATCGAGTCGGTGATGCGATCCAGCCATCTAATGCTCTGTCGTCCCCTTCTCCTCCTATCCACAATCCCTCCCAGGATCAGGGTCTTTTCCAATGAGTCAACTTTTCACATGAGGTGGCCAAAATATTGGAGTTTCAGCTTCAGCATCAGTCCTTCCAATGAACACCCAGGACTGATCTCCTTTAGAATAGACTAGTTGGATCTCCTTGCAGTCCAGGGGACTCTCAAGAGTCTTCTCCAACACCACAGTTCAAAAGCATCAATTCTTCAGCGCTCAGTTTTCTTCACAGTCCAACTCTCACATGCATACATGACCACTGGAAAAATCATAGCCTTGACTACATGGACCTTTGTTGGCGAAGTAATGTCTCTGCTTTTGAATATGCTATCTAGGTTGGTCATAACTTTCCTTCCAAGGAGTAAGCGTCTTTTAATATCATGGCTGCTGTCACTATCTGCAGTGATTTTGGAGCCCAAAAAATAAAGTCTGGCACTGTTTCCACTGTTTCCCCATCTATTTCCCATGAAGTGATGGGACCAGATGCCATGATCTTAGTTTTCTGAATGTTGAACCTTAAGCAAATATTTTCACTCTCCTCTTTCACTTTCATCAAGAGGCTTTTGAGTTCTTCTTCACTTTCTGCCATAAGGGTGGTGTCATCTGCATATATGAGGTTATTGATATTTCTCCCAGCAATCTAGATTCCAGCTTGTGCTTCTTCCAGCCCAGCGTTTCTCATAATGTACTCTGCATATAAGTTAAACAAGCAGGGTGACAATGTACAGCCTTGATGTACTCCTTTTTCTATTTAGAACCAGTCTGTTGTTCCATGTCCAGTTCTAACTTTTGCTTCTTGACCTGCATATAGGTTTCTCAAGAGGCAGGTTAGGTGGTCTGGTATTCCCAACATAGAAAGCATATTAAAAAGCAGAGATACTACTTTGCTGACACAGGTCCGTCTAGTTAAAGTTATGGTTTTTCCAGTAGTCATGTATGGATGTGAGAGTTGGATTATAAAGAAAGCTGAATGCTGAAGAATTGATGCTTTTGAACTGTAGTGTTGGAGAAGACTCTTCAGAGTCCCTTGGACTGCAAGGAGATCCAACCAGCCCATCCTAAAGGAGATCAGTCCTGAATATTCACTGGAAGGATTGATGCTGAAACTGAAAAGCCAATACTTTTGCCACCTGATGCGAAGAGTTGACTCATTTGAAAAGATCCTGATGCTGGGAAAGATTGAGGGCAGGAGAAGGGGATGCTAGACAATGAGATGGTTGCATGGCATCACTGACTCAATGGACATGAGTTTGAGTAGGGAGCCTTGGAATGCTGCAGTCCATGGTGTTGCAGAGTCAGACATTGACTGAGTGACTGAACTGAATTGAAGTTTACCCAAATAGTGAATTAAGATTCTTTAAAAAATCTATTTATATTAAAAAAATTGTATAGGATTATTTTAGAGCAATACTTTTTCCCATGATTTCCACAAGTCAATAAAATATTTGCTTGATGAAAAGCAAAATAAAAATATGTATGTATACAAAGTGCTTTTGCATCTCAGTTATTTCTATTTTAATTGCATGTCTAGAGTAACACCAATACAATGCCTTTGCAAGCACTAGAATGATGCATTTGTGTCTTTTTAATTAAGGCAAAATTTGCACACTTAAAGGCTTAACACTTTTAAACAAAAAAGTAAGAACACAATTTTTAATGGTTTTGGTAGCAAAACACAACAGGCTATATTTCATTACAGAAACAGAAATTGAAAGCATATACTAATGGCTTATTTTTTTTTTTAATGACAAGAAAAAGAATGAGGCCATATCAGAGGCTAGCCAAAAGATTTTTTTTTTCTTTCAATATCTTAGCATAAAGCAATGAGAATGAATATTGGATCCATGATGATTGTTATCCATGATAAGTTGTTTTTAATTTTTCGCTCCATGTCTATAGGGAAAAATATTTGCAGTTGAAAGTAACTTTATTTTATACTATGGGTTTTAGGCTTATCAATTAACAATTTTCCATTTACAAATGTCTCTGATTTAAGAAGTACCCTTTAGGACTTTAAGGGCAGATATCTAAACCAAGTAAATACATCTGATATTTGCAGCCATGTTCCTATTTCTGTAATTTATAACGATTCAATTGTCTCTCTTTCATTTAAGATAACCTCATGTGTCACAAAGAAGAAAAAAAAAGAAAAATTACATTCTTATTTACAGAACCACACAACAAATATGAATACACATTAAAGCACATAAATCCAGTCCTTCTGAAGACAAAATCATATCCCAAGCATCCTAAAACAATAAATAGGGTTTATCAATAATATCAAGTTTGAAGAAATGGTTCATAGTAGTGACGTTTATGCTATCTGTCACCTGCATTTCCCAGAGACATGAGTGAAGCCTGTGGACACTCATCAAAACCTCTATTAAATGCATGGAGCATGTCTTGAAATACACTGATGTTATAGATAGGAAACTGAAATACTTGAGGATATATAAACTCTTTTAATCTCATAATGTAAAAGGTCATCATTTTGGAAAATAAGCACCATAAGATTAATTAAGTAGATAGTTACATTGAAGGGAGATTTATTTTCTAGCTTAAGATATTGGTATTTGAGTTTAAGCTCTTTCCACAGAACTGATAAAGGGAAGGATGGAAAACTCCTTTGCAAGTAGCTATCCAGAAAAAGGTATCAAATTAGATTGGAAGATTAGCTAGTTAATCTAAATTTGTGTCTGAGAGCAAGATTTTGTGAAACTAAATGTAATGTAGCCAAAATGTTAATGTACATAAATATATGCAATTCATATAAAGTATTAAAACTTTATAATATAAAAGTATTATTTTAAGAATAATCTTAAGTATATAACAGAACTTTTGGAAAATAGAGGGGAAGAAATACGTAAAGTCACTAGCTTCAAAAGTACCATAATCATTCTATTTTATTTGTTTTTATAGTTATAATCATTGAATTACATAAAATTATTGATTATATAAAATCAGTGACTATATTTATTTATATGTAGCATTATTATGGAGAAAGCAATGGCAACCCACTGTACTCCTGTACTCTTGCCTGGAAAATCCAGTGGATGGAGGAGCCTGGTAGGCTGCAGTCCGTGAGGTTGCTAAGAGTCAAACACGACTGAGCGACTTCATTTTCACTTTTCACTTTCATGCGTTGGAGAAGGAAATGGCAACCCACTCCAGTGTTCTTGCCTGGAGAATCCCAGGGACGGGGGAGCCTGGTGGGCTGCCATCTATGGGGTCACACAGAGTTTGACACGACTGAAGCGACTTAGCAGCAGCAGCAGTAGCAGCATTATTATGTATTATTAGTATGTGTAATTCATAGTGGCTATATACTAATATAGTGGCTAATACAGATTTTCTCTTTTTTTAAATTTTTTTGTTGTTTTTTTTGTTGAAGGATAATTGCTTTACAGAATTTTGTTTTGTTAAACCTCAACATGAGTCAGTCATAGGTATACAAATACACCCTCCGTTTTGAACCTCCCTCCCTTTTCCCTCTCCATCCCATCCCTCTAGGTTGATACAGAGCCTCTGTTTGAGTTTCCTGAGCCATACAGCAAATTCCCACTTGCTATTTATTTTACATATGGTAATATAAGTTTACATGTTACTCCTTCTATACATTTCAACTTCTCCTCCCCTATCCCCATGACCATAAGTCTATTCTCTATGTCTCTTTCTCTATTGCTGCCTTGTAAATAAACTCTTCAGTACCATTTTTTTAGATTCTGTATATATGCATTAGAATATGATATTTAATATTTAATATTTTAAACATTTTTATAAATGTAAAAAATACTGATATTAGGAACATTTTAGTGCCTTTTACACAATTCAAGTTTTTCACAATAGATTTTCAAGAGAATAATGATTATAAGAAAATCTTTGCACATTTCTAGAGACTTCCCTGGTGACTCAGACGGTAAAGTGTCTGTCTACAATGCAGGAGACCTGAGTTTGATCCCCAGATCTGGAAGATCCTCTGGAGAAGGAAATGGCAACCCACTCCAGTACTCTTGCCTGAAAAATCCTGTGTATGGAAGAGCCTGGTTGGCTACAGTCTGTGGGGTCGCAAGGAGTCAGACACGACTGAGCAACTTCACCTTACCTTACCTTACCTGTTTCCACATTTCTACTGCTGTTTATATGTAGTGTAATACTGCTTTTCCAAAAAATGTTTTTCCATACTACATTATTTTATGAAAGTTTTCTGTTGAGTCTGATTCTCAGCCTTTACATTCAGATATTTTACCTCATTAAATATTTTTGGCCTCAGAAAAAATTTTAATTTTTCTTATGTTCTAGTTGTTATTGTTGATGTTTAGTCTCTAAGTTGTGCGTCCCCAAGTTGTGCCTGACTCTTTTGTGACCCCTGTGGACTGTAGCACAAACAGCCTCCTTTGTCAGTGGGATTTCCCAGGCAAGAATACTGGAGTGGGTTGGCATTCCTTTTCCAGGGGATCTTTCTGACGCAGGAGTCAAACCTGCCTCTCCTGGATTGGCAGGTAGATTCTTTAGCACTGAACCCCAGGGAAGCCCACTATGTTCTAGACAAAATCCTAAATCAGGTTTTGGCAGACTTTTTTGTGAAAGGCTATATAGTAAATATTTTAGACTTCATATGCCTTTTAGTCTCTGATGTACTCTCTACTCTGCCTTTGGAATAGGAAAGCAGCCATTAACAATATTTAAATGAGTAACGTTCCTGTGTTTCAATAAAACTTTACAAAATCAGTGGAGCACTAGGTTTAGTCTGTTAGCTGTAGTTTCTTGTTTCTGTGCTAAATAAATATTAGTATGTACTATGTGTATAAAAATGTTGATGGATATTTTTGTTATTCACGTTATAAAATAATTTTACTAGAAGTAAAATCAAATTTTGAATTTATCTTACATATATACTAGTTTTCTGAAAATTAAAATATTCTTGAATGTGTTTGATTCCACTTTTTTTTAGTGCCATATGAGCCATTAACCGACTTCCCTGGTTGCTCAGCAGTAAAGGATCCTCAGGCAGTGCAGGAGCTCCAGGAGATACAGCTTCAATGCCTGGGTCCGGAAGATCCCCTGGAAGAGGGGATAGCAACCCATTCCAGCATTCTTGCCTTGAGAATCCCACATAGAGAGGAGACTAGTGGGCTACAGTTCCTAGGGTCACAAAGAGTTGGACACGACTAAAGTAACTGAGCATGAACACAACACATTAACAGTAATTACAATTTGTATTTGTGACAGCAAATTAATGTTACCTTTCTTTTAGTGTTTCATTTTGTTTTAGAAGCTAATTTCTCATATGTACTATGTACAGAAATTATGGTCACAAAGACACTTTTCAGCATCTTTTCTTAGAGAAAACATTTTGTTTTGTCCTGTTCTTTTTTTTCTTGTCTAAATATATCTGATCCCTCTTGATGTGAAATTTTCAGTTTGGATAAGTTGTACTTAGAACATAAATATAATTTTAAAATTTATTACATCCTTATGGCAGAAAGTGAAGAGGAACTAAAAAGCCTCTTGATGAAAGTGAAAGTGGAGAGTGAAAAAGTTGGCTTACAGCTCAACATTCAGAAAACGAAGATCATGGCATCTGGTCCCATCACTTCATGGGAAATAGATGGGGAAACAGTGGAAACAGTGCCAGACTTTATTTTTCTGGGCTCCAAAATCACTGCAGATGGTGATTGCAGCCATGAAATTAAAAGATGCTTGCTCCTTGGAAGAAAAGTTATGACCAACCTAGATAGCATATTGAAAAGCAGAGACATTACTTTGCCAACAAAGGTTCATCTAGTCAAGGCTATGGTTTTTCCGATGTTCATGTATGCATGTGAGAGTTGGACTGTGAAGAAAGCTGAGCGCCGAAGAATTGATGCTTTTGAACTGTGGTGTTGGAGAAGACTCTAGAGAGTCCCTTGGACTGCAAGGAGATCCAACCAGTCCATTCTGAAGGAGATCAGCCCTGGGATTTCTTTGGAAGGAATGATGCTAAAGCTGAAGCTCCAGTACTTTGGCCACCTCATGTGAAGAGTCGACTCATTGGAAAAGACTCTGATGCTGGGAGGGATTGGGAGCAGGAGGAAAAGGGGATGACAGAGGATGAGATGGCTGGATGGCATCACTGACCCGATGGACGTGAGTCTGAATGAACTCCTGGAGCTGGTGATGGACAGGGAGGCCTGGCGTGCTGCGATTCATGGGGTCACAAAGAATCAGACACGACTGAGCTACTGAACTGAACTGAACTGAACAACTTTCAAGTATTTATTTAGTAAAGGTATAAACAAAAGCAAAGCTTATAGAAAACATTATTCTTCCTTAATATATATTCTTATTTTTCAAACTATTTGTCACTGAGTCTCTACTTTTTACAACTTAAAGTCCTATGATTTAGATATCAGTGTAAAATATATTAAGAAAATCTCTAAATAGAATAATTTTATTTAAAGTCTTATGATTATGTTAGGAACTACTTTCATCATAGAGATACTGACCTATAATATTTGCATTAAAAATTCAGATCTAAAATAGTATATTTTTGGAAAATAGTTCCAAAATAACTCCTAATTTTAATTTAATGACTACTGTACTCAATATTGGCATAAATATTTGTTCTACCACTGAATTGCTACTATATTTTGATATATAAAATACTTTTCAGTTTTGTCTATGATTTACTTTAGTCTGGAAAACAAATTTGCAAGTGGAAATTCTCACTTTTCAAATGATAAAATTACTTTCCCCAGTTACATATCAAAGGAAAAGCACAGCCAAGGCTTGCATCAGCCTGAGGTTATCTGCTCCCTGAACGGTTCATCTTGCTGCACTATCTCTAGGTATAATAAACTTTTCATTATCAAGATCAAAACATTTTCTTTCCTATGAGATGAGAAAATTTAGTGGCAGTCTTATATTTAGGCAGAGAAAATGGACATTGTAGGAAGTCACAACCAATAAATACCTACCTTTCACTGTAGGAAGCAGTAATTAGCTTTTTAATATTACTTATTTATAATATTTATAAATATTTATAAATATTTATATAATTTATATAATATATATATTTTATATTTAAATATATATATTAATATATATATATATATATAAATATATAAAATATATATATAATTTATATAATAAATATAAATATAAATATTTATAAATATTAATAATTTAATATTAAAAGACACATTCTGTAAAGATGAAATTTCTCTTGGGATAGTTGGTGCTATTTCTTGTAGGGAACATATGGTTTCTAATGTTTGTCGCATTGTTGGATAAATCTGCTTTTATTTGGCTGATTTTTTTACTGATAACCTGCACAACACCTTTTGCGGTAACAGATAGATGAACTTATGCTGAAACTTTGGACACCTGTCTCAAGCACAAATGTTTGTGCAGACAAACAAAAGCTTAGGCAGACTTCAGAACTAAAGATTCTGCAGTCTATTAATTTTGTCATTAAAACATCCTTGAATACTTGCCAAAACAAAAACAAAAGTTGTCCACAGTAGTAGTAAAATGAATCTGAGTTATGCTATAATATGGGAATGTGTACTCAGTCGCTCAGTTGCATCTCTTTGTGGCCCCAGGGACTGTAGCCTGCCAGGTTCTTCTGCCCATGGAATTTTCCAGACAAGCGTACTAGAGTGGGTAACCATTTCCTCCTCCAGGGATCTTCCTGAGCCAGGAATCAAACCCACATCTCTTGTGTCTCCTGCACTGGCAGGCAGATTCTTTCCCACTGGTACCACCTGAGAAGTCCACAATATAGGAAGTAATACTATAACATTAGTATTAGGGAGGAGGGTTCAGGATGGGGAACACATGTATACCTGTGGCGGATTCATTTTGATATTTGGCAAAACTAATACAATTATGTAAAGTTTAAAAATAAAATAAAATTAGAAAAAAAAAAAAAAATATAACATCAATAAAATGAAAAACAGCAAGACTAACAAGCAAATAAAAATTAAAATAGTATTTTATTAGTAACATTATAAACTACTGAAATGCAATGATAATATTCAGTTATATCCTTCAGGTTTCTATTATGAGGGAGAAAGCATGCTGAATTTTATTGTTTTCAAAGATGTTTAGAATGTGAGGGGAATATTTAAGAAAAGCACAGGGAGGAATGAGGAATCCTGGAAAGAATACTAGCAGGAGGCTGCTACCTCTCACTGCATTGAAGGAGTAATATGAAGGATGAGAAAGATTATCTGACTGGATATTTATGGATATGAGTATATAAGAGAAAGAGAGAGAGAGACATAAGAGTTTTGTAGGCAAATTGGGCCACCTGAAAGAAGTTGTGCCTTTTGACCAAAGTACATGTGACACAATAAACAAAACAAGCCTGCCAGGAAGGAATGAGGGGAAGAAATATCTCAAATCATGTAAGGAAATCTTCCTAAGTAGGATAAACTTTACACTACACTTTTGGTGGCTATTGTTATCTTGAGAGAGCACTAAGTATAAATCTACATTAACCCATGAACTGTATCTAACAATTTGACTAATGGTCAAGGACTTGAAAGGAGCAAGATTGGAATTTCATGATAAAGAGGTCTGGGGAATAATTATGTGAATGGTCCCCTAAATTTGGCAAATTGAGGATGCTTGTTTCTCAAAAGAGTGCTGCTGCTGCTAAGTTGCTTGTCATGTCCGACCCTGTGCGACCCCATAGATAGTAGCCCAGCAGGCTCCCCTGTCCCTGGGATTCTCAAGGCAAGAACACTGGAGTTGGTTGCCATTTCCTTCTCCAATGCATGAAAGTGAAAGTGAAGTCACTCAGTTGTGTCCAACTCTTATCGACCCCATGGACTGCAGCCTACAAGGCTCCTCCATTCATGGGATTTTCCAGGCAAGAGTACTGGAGTGGGTTGCCATTGCCTTCTCCTCAAAAATATGCACATCAAAGTAAATCATAGGGAAAAAGGAGGCTCTCAATTATCAGGTGATCAGAATAACCTATCAATATAGCCAGTACTCTTCTGCAGCTCTCTCTATTTTGTTTAATAGACTCATTTCAATGTGCTGACAATAGGGAGGTTATATCTGAGGGCAATAACAATAATTTGCATTCAAGAAGGCTGATCTAGTCATACCTAACAGTAGAAACTATAATAAATTCCTAATATGGCACCATTCCATAGAGGAAAAGCAAGTCATATGAAAGGAGGTTGATTACACTCAACCATTTCCTTCAATGACATTTTTACCTTTGTTGGAATATCCTTACCTTTTTTTCTTTTTAGTAATTAATACTTAACATTACACTTGAGTTTTAATTAACATATCATATAATTCACCTATACCATTCAATGATTTTAGTATATTCACATGGTTTTGCAATGACAATCACAATTTTGTTTCAGAATATTTCACATTCCCACCAGCAATGCTTGATGGTTCTAATTTCTGAACATCCTCAACACTTATTTTTGTCCTTCTTTTTTATTTTAGCCATCCAGTGGATGTGAAATGGAATTTATTGTGATGTTTATTTGCATTTCTCTAATCACTAATCACATTCAATATAATTTTATGTTGGCCATAAGTGTAACCTCTTTGGAAATAGATCTATTCCAATCTTTTAACAATTTAAAAAATTGAGTTAAAATTTTGCTTTATATTCTGGATACAACTTTCTTTATTAGATACATAATTTAAAAATATTTTCTTCCTTCATGTGGTTTGTCTTGTCACTTACTTATGATTATCCTTTTTAAAGTTTTAATTTAAAAACTTGATAAATTGAAAATTATATATTTTTTCTTTTTTTACATTTATTTATTTTAATTGGAGGATAATTACTTTACAATAGTGTGGTGGTTTTTGTCATATATCAACATGAATCAGCCATGGGTGTACATGTGTCCCACCATCCTGAACCCCCGCTTTGCTTAATCTGCTCTAGATATCATGTCAAGGAAATCAGTGCTACATGAAAAGATGTTCAACATAAAGAAATGCAGATCAAAACTACAGTGGGGTACCACCTCACACCAGTCAGAATGGCGATCATTAAACAGTCTACAAATAACAAATGCTGGATAAGGTGTGGAGAAAAGGAAACCCTCCTGCACTGTTACTGGGGATGTAAATTGGTGCAGTGACTATGGAGTAAAAATAGAGATTCCATATGATTTAGCCATCCCACTCCTGGGCATATGCCCAGACAAAGCTATAATTAAAAAGATAACTACACCCCTATGTTCATAACAGCACTGTTTACAATAGCCAAGACATGAATACCACCAAATGTCCACTGATAGGTGAAGGGATAAAGAGGTTGTGCTACAAATATACAATAGAATATTACTCAGCCATAAAACAGAATTAAATAATGCCATTTGCAGCTACTTGGATGGTCCTAGAGATGATCATACTAAGTGAAATAAGTCAGAGAAAAGCAAGACAAATATCATGTGAAAACACTTATACATGGAGTCTAAATATGACACAAATGAACTTACCCACAAAACAGAAATAAACTCACAGACATAACAGATTTGTGGTTGCCAGGGGAAAGGGGAGTATTTTATTGGAAAGGAAGATATGGAATTCTAGTGTTTTCTGTCTGATGTGTCTAGAGTAAGATTTCTGCTCTGTAAGTACGGACTTGACTGGGATAAAGAACCGCTCCCTCAGCCATGCCTCTGTGAGTAGAGCCTCTACAACACAGAGATCAAGGTTCAAGAGGGAGGGAGGGGACACACGTATACCTAATGCTGATGTATGTTGATATATGGCAAAAACCAACACAATATTATAAAGTAAATTATCCTTCAATTAAAATGAAAGAAAGAAAGAAAAAGAAAGAAACAATAGCCTGAACCTGTATACTGAGAAAGGGAGTTTGAAGGACAGAAGTGAAGTGAAGTTGCTCAGTCATGTCCGACTCTGTGATCCCATGGACTATAGCTTACCAGATTTCTCCATCCATGGGATTTTCTGGGCAAGAATACTGGAGTGGATTCCCATTTCCTTCTCCAGGAGATCTTCCCAACTCAGGGAATGAACCCAGGTCTCCTTCATTGTAGGCAGATGCTTTACCATCTGAACCACCAGGGAAGATCAGGGGATTCTTGGTATTTGTGGCTGCGTATGTCTGGGATAGATTTTCCATAACAGGGAAAAAATGAGGGGTCTGGGATAGATTTTCCATAACAGGGAAACAATGAGGGAGGGACATGTGGTAAGACAGCGGTTATTGTTTAGTTGCTAAGTCCTGTCCGACTCTTTGCATTGGCATGCAGACAGATTCTTTACTGCTGAGCTACCAGGAAAGCCAAAGATGGTAGATCATACCTCAGAAGCCACAGACTTTCACCATCCTTTTCAAGATGTAATATATTTTCATGTTTCACGTTCACGTTTCTTGATTTATTATATGCCCTTAGGCCAATTTCCAGAGATTTAAAATATATATATATATATATATTTTTGAACACTTTATAATACTCAGCAGTTAAATTGTTATTCTGCTGAGATCCTTATTCTACCATTTAAGAAGTCATATGTTAAGATACTATTATATTTTTTCCTTTATCCATAGTGCTCTTGCTATAACCCTAACATATTTATTCATAGAATACATTCCATACACCATTGCTTCTAAAATGAAGCTTGTTGCTAAATGTAACTTGTTATAATTCAAGGAAATAGTATCTAGGTCAAAGAATTCATTTGTTTTACTAGGTGCTACATAAAGCAGATGGCCTGAAAGGAAAATTGGATAATGTTTGAATGCTTAGTTTTAGTCCCAAGCAGTAGTGTATCTAAACCAGCAACAAATAGCATTATTTCTTCACAGTTAGTATATATATATATATAGATCAGAAAACTAAATGGTGGATATAGGTATGTCTCACTGTACCCCATATTATTCACTAGAAATTGCTACACAAATTTATTCTTTGCTTTACCTATATGTACATGCATGCTAAACTACTTCAGTTGTGTCCAACTCTTTGCGACCCAATGGACTGTATAGCCAGCCAGGCTCCTCTGTCCATAGGATTCTCTAGGCAAGAATAACTGGATTGGGTTGCCATTTCCTCCTCCATGGGACCTTCCCAACCCAGGGACTGAACCCACATCTCTTATGTCTCCAGCATTGGCAGGTGTGTTCTTTACCACTAGTACCACCTGGGAAGCCAACTGCTTTTATATATATATGGACTTCCCTGGTAGTTCAGCTGGTAAAGAATCTGCCTGCAATGCAGGAGACCTCAGTTCATTCCTGGGTGGGAAGATCCTCTGGATAAGGGATAGGCTACCCACTCCAGTATTCTTGGGCTTCCCTGGTGGCTCAGACAGTCAAGAATCTGTCTGCAATGTGGGAGATGTGGGTTCGATCCCTGAATTAGGAAGATCCTCTGGAGAAGGAAATGGCAACCTACACCTATAGTCTTTCTGGGAGAATCCCCATAGACAGAGGACCCTGGCAGGCTACAGTTCATGAGGTCACAAAGAGACAGAGATGGCTGAGTGACTAAGTACAGCACAGCATACATATATGTGTATATGTCAACATGTGCATGTGTGTGTTAATGGTTATGAAGTACATGAAACCAATTATTTTTTTTATTTACTTTTGTCTCATTGTTACTCTTACATAAGAATTCAGTTATGAGTCATCATATTTTTCAGTACTTCACTCCTTTTTAGACAGAATGGCTCATTCAGATTGTAAATGAGCTAGAAGAGGAATAAATATGAATTGATAAATTGGCATATAGGAATGTATGCCTGCTTTTATGAGAGAAGTAAGCATGACTGGTGGTATGAAAGAGTTATATCATATTAGGTGGAAGCATGTTGTTACTGTCTATTAGGTCAAATATAATATATATAATATTTACATGTGTATCTTATATATGTAGTATATCTTTTATGTCTCTCTATAAAATACATATAATAAATATAAATATATATACACATATACAGGCTTCATGTTTGGCTCAGTGGTAAAGAATCTGCCTACAATGCAGGAAATGCTTGAGATATGGGTTATATCCCTAGGTTGGGAAGATCCCTGGAGGAGGGCATGGCAACAGTATTCTTGCCTGGAGAACCCATGGGCAAAGGAGCCTGGTAGACTACAGTCCATAGGGTCACACAGAGTCAGACACTACTGAAGAGACTTAACATGTAGCATGCACACACTTATACATATGTGTGTGTGTGTGTGTGTTCAGTCACTCAGTCATGTCTAACTCTGTGACCGGGTGGATTGTAGACCATCAGGCTCCACTGTCCAGGGGATTTCCCAGGCAAGAATACTGTAGTGGGTTGCCATTTCCTCTCTCTCTCTCTCTCTATCTATCTATCTGTCTATCTCTATATATATATATATGGAGATTTACATTATCTCCCCAGTTTGTGAGGAGATGGACTGTGCTGTGTAATTGGTAGCTCAGTGTCATCCCTACCTAATTCTTTCAATGTGGAGGAAAAAAACTGTCATGGTTCTCCAAGAATCTCTTTATCTCTGTGTTTTGGGTTAGAATTAGCCAATAAGTTTTTTCTAACTTGAGAATGACATCCTTGGCCAATGTAATATAAATGTGATCAAGTATTAAAATTTTCAGGTATAGCCAAATTTATATTTATTATAAGTGTTTAACACATTGATAATTTTTTAATTCAGTTAATATAAGGTTTTAAAATTGTAATACACAAATATATATTTATACATATTTATATATTAGGATTATACTAATAGAATTTTTGTGGAAAATAGTTTTACATTTAATTTAAGGAAAATTATTTGCCCTACTGATCATAGCAGGTCTCCTTTCACATCTGATGACTACGTGCTCTTGAATACCTTCAGTTCCACCTGTGCACTTTCTTTATCACTCCCCTCCACTGAAAAGGAGTGGGAACGGTTAAGTACTTAGAAACTGATTAATGTTACATTTTTAATTTGAGGTCAGTGTTTAATAATTACTTTTTTGTGTGTTAAGACTCAAACTTCATTATACATGGATACTTGTGGATTCAAGTATCTTCTTGGGAAAGAGCAGGGAGGTATTTTGGGATTTAGGTTTTGACAATTACTTTTTTTCCCTAGAATTTCTAAGTTAGGTAACAGTCCATTTAAGGAGATTCCAGCCCTTCAAAATGTAGGTGAAGCAGTGGAAACAATGACAACTCACTCTGCTAAGGAATGCCTACAAAAGGGAGCAAGGTGAATTGCATAACAATGTGTCCAGGAAGAGTGGAAAATAGATCGTGATCAATAGCTCAGTTACTTAGCTATTTAGCTAATGCAGCCCCTTCTATCAGCGTCATGATCCTTTCCATCCACATTTCTCAGTTCTTATTTGCCAAAACAGCACTGATTCAAGCTAATAGACTTTATTTCCTTGAAGCGTATTGTTTTGGTTCCTTTTAAAGAAATCCAGCATAATTCCTTTGCCAAACTTCTAGCAAGCATCATGAGCAAAGGAGGGTGTAGTTTCTTGCACACTCCAATGGAGAACCTTTTAATTGTCTGGCACCTAAGTTTGTTTACCAAAGCTGGGTGTAATCAGTGGTAATTAGGTAGCCTGAGAGACCAATGTAGCCAACATAATTTCTAAACACACTAAATATGTAAAGACTGCCTTTCAGGTCTGTATTCTTGGCTTAATAGGGAGTACTTTGAAACCAACTGTTTTCAAGAAAGCAATAGTAAATCTAAATAGAAGTCTTTTGAATTTCTCAGGGTAAATGAGTGAGAGCGGACAGAGAGCCTTTGGCAGCCCCGTCGGTGGGCTGCCTGACCTGTTTGCTCTAGCTGTGGAGACCATGGAGCCAGCCATACAGCTCTCCTTCCAGTGGTGGGAGGTGGGGGAGGGGGTCAGGTGTGGGCTGAAAACCTGAAGCACCGAGGCTCCTTTAATCTGGGTGGGCGGAGCACAGAGAAGTGACTTCACAGCTATTGGCCGTGGTTGTCCAGGCTAGGAGCAAGGAAACTTAATACTCAACGAGGGGAACACCTACTTGTTCTAGCTCCCCTGCCGCCCTGCACACCATCAACCCTGCCTTGGCTGCGCCATGCCTGGTAAGTTTCTGCGGCCATCCTCCCAGCCTCAGTCTTTCTGCAGGGTAAACGCTGGGTACCTAACCATTCCTCTTTATCCCCAGTGTACCGTCTATTCAGGGGGCGCTGGGTTAGGGCATCCATTGAACCCCCTACCTTCACCCCTTATGCAAGTACCTCTGTAGGCTACCTGGGCTGACAAACCAGTCTGTTCCCAGGATTTGCATCCCAGTAGAGGAGACACTAGCATGGCCCGGGCTGGAGGTGTGATCCAGGCCCAGGGCCGTCCCTCTCTGGTCATAGCCTTGTTATCCAGAGCAGCGACTGACTGAATGGGGGTTTGCTGAGGGTACCCTAAGCCCCGATGACTGTGAACGGCAGGCCTCCAGATGCTCTGGATAGTCCAGGCCTGCAGTGTGACCTGGGCCAGGCTGCTCTTTCTGAGTCCCAGGTTCTTCTCAAAGGTAAAGGGGAGCACTGGAAAGCCCTGTTTTTGAGAGGTTGTTTTGAACTTGTGTGGTCCTCTGGCAGTGTTGAACGTCAAGGAGGCTGAGTGGCAGCCTGTTGGCTTCCTTGGTTGTCTGGGCACTTGAACAGAGGATCCAGATTAGGGTCCAGGCCTTCTGACCTTTAATCTGATGATCTCTTCCCTACCTCAATGTATAAACCACCTTTGGGTTTATATATAAACACCTTTGGGTGGTTTATTGATTGATCTATTGATGTATCACAAGACTGTGTGATTAGAAGAGAGTGTTGGGCGGTTTCAGGGGTTTCCTAGTTAGAGGTGGATCTACACTTCCTTCTAGAGGTGAACATTATTTTACCCTTGGTCTTCCAAGAAGCTTAGGTGGAGCTGTTGCTGCTTTTATGGGAGCTCTTCCCCAGCTGCCATTCCTTCTCGACCGGAGGATCAGTCAGGTGTTGGGGGTGGAGTTGGGGACCGGGCCACAGACCTTCTGTTCTGGTTACAGCTCATGACTGGCAGTGGCCTTGCTCTGCCCCAAGGACACTTTTTTTTTTTTTTTTCTCCCTCCCAAGAGGAGGCTTTTCTGGGTTGTCTAGTGTACCCAAATTGCTTCTTTGAGGTTTCTGCTGTTTGGGATATGGAGAGATGTATGCAGGGCTGGGATATAACTTTACGTGCTAAGACATGAGCTGCTGTTGGGTGGAGAGTCTTTGGAATATTATCTCCTGTCTTCCTAAGCTGCTGCTTCTTTAGTGTTGGGTATAGTGGATATGGTGGTAAAGCCACCAGGGGCTTGTTCAGGGTTGATTTTTGGTTTCACTGGGCAGTCTTTGGTGGGACTGAAGATGTAGGATCTGATTTCTGAGATGGCGGAGGCTGAAACTCTCCATTTTCTCTCCATGAGTCTTTTGAAAAATAACTTTGAGATATTATTCACATACCATAAAACTCACTCCTTTAAAAAAAACAAAAAAACTTTTAACCCAATTTATTACTAGACTGACTTAAGTCACTCACTCAACTGTATAAAAATACAGTCAAAGTAAAAACTTGTAGAGGTTAAAGATGACTTAAGAAATGTTACTGGGGGACCCGAAAGAGGACCACCCTGTGGGTCTCAGTTCTTGGTAAGGACATAAAGAAGAATCTGAGGTCTTAACTGAGGTGAAAACAAGTTTATTAAGAAAAGAACAGAGAGAATGCCTCAAGGGAGAGGTGGTCCAAGCCAAGAGAAACACTGGAGTGGAAATGATGAATTTTTCAAGACAGGGTTTTATGTGTTCATCTAGGTGGCTATGGACTAAAGTTTTGATTGACAGTTTCAAGTTACATAACAATGGGCTCTATTGTGCATGTCTTTCATGCATAATAGAGTCTGTTTTAGTCAGGTGTATATATGTATAGAACATTTATGAACCCTTAATGGGCTCCTGGATGTCTGAGGTCACTTGAGCACACAGCTGTGCATCAAGGAGAGAATGTGCAGGAGTTAGAGAAACCCCAGTGGATAGTTTGTGCTAGTGTCTAGGGAGCATGCACTGGAGTTGGAAAAGTCTCTGTGGTTATTTTGTAGTATATCTGTGCACTCTCCTGGGCACACTGGAGCAGTATTTGGGTGGGCTTTAGAGATTATCTTGAATCTTTTTCAGCTAGGCTACTCCTCCTTGCTCATGCCTAACTTCCTACCTAATAAGAAATCCCCATATTTGGTATATTGTTTGGTGTTATTGATGGATGAATAATCTTTGGAAAATGTGATATTTTATCCTTGGTAATCAAGTTATAAATCAATAGCTTTCAAGATCAGAACTATTTGAGGCTCTTTTACTTGTCAGCTTGGTACTTGGTTT
The DNA here is from genome assembly GCF_027580195.1 of Bos mutus. NCBI lineage: Eukaryota > Metazoa > Chordata > Mammalia > Artiodactyla > Bovidae > Bos > Bos mutus. The sequence continues at coordinate 78,975,348 of NC_091622.1, read as the reverse complement.
TATTCAATCCCCTTAAAATTTCACCAGAGAATTGAGGTGGATGAAACACTCAACCTCCTTAGACAAACCTAACTTCTAAAGTGAGATAACTTTAAACTCTATTGTACCCTATATAATACCATTTTGAATAAACTTCAGCATGATCATTTGTGTGCTGGTGAACTGTGGTGTTGGAGAAGACACTTGAGAGTCCCTTGAACTGCAAGGAGATCCAACCAGTCCATTCTGAAGGATATCAGCCCTGGGATTTCTTTGGAAGGAGTGATGCTAAAGCTGAAACTCCAGTACTTTGGCCACCTCATGCGAAGAGTTGACTCACTGGAAAAGACTCTGATGCTGGGAGGGATTGGGGGCAGGAGAAGAAGGGGACGACAGAGGATGAGATAGCTGGATGGCATCACTGACTCGATGGACGTGAGTCTGGGTGAACTCCGGGAGTTGGTGATGGACAGGGAGGCCTGGCGTGCTGCTATTCATGGGGTCGCAAAGAGTCGGACACGACTGAGCAATTGATCTCTGATCTCTCTCTCTCTCTGAACATATGTTACAAATGCTAGTCAGAATTATGAACAATGTAAATAATAGGGGCTTGGTCTTTTTGAATACTATTGGTTTCCTGTAGAGGTTATTTTATAAAAAGTTTTCAACTTGAATCTTTAGTTTAAGACATGTTTATTGTTTTTTTTTTTTTTTTCAGACCTCAATAGTAACCAATATATTTCTGACTTTTGTAGTTTAGTTGGAAATGGATGATGTATTCTTTGTGTTTGATACTTACATTATAACAGCCAATTTCTTATTTCTAACATTAGCTTGGACTTTTCCTTTACATTCTCTTCTAGTCTTAGCAAACTAGATATGCTGTTAAATAAAATGTAAGTCAGATTATCTCAGACTTAAAATGTTCCCCATCAATTCAAATCATTATACACATAGCAAATAAGCATCTTAAACTTAACAGGTTCAAAACTAAACTCTTTTATCCTACCTCCCCCCATCTTATGAAAGTATTACTTCCACAGTTTTATCTAATGTTATTATTAGCAGTTAATGTTTAGTCCAAACATTTTGGACTAGTTTAGTCCAAAATCTTGGAGTATTTTTGACATCTTGCTTTCTAAACATTTCTCATTCAATTTGTCAGCAAAATTGGTTGACTCTGTAAAATGTATTTGTAATTGACTTATTATCACTACATAGATCTCATCTACGTCTCTTACCTACATTGTATTAATGGTCTCTTACTTCAGCATTGCTTAACTTCACCCTAGCCTCAGCACAACTTCAGTGATCCTGTCAAAGTATATGATGGGACTCTTTGTACACACCCAGCAAACCTTCTTTACATTGCACCTAGAGAAGAGCCAAACTGTATGTAAGTTCAAATCTTCCCTATCTTCCCCACCTTGTTTCCTCTTTGATATCATTTTTTGTTATTTGATCACCATCACTATTCTTCTTGAGCCATATTGGTCTTTTTGCTGTTCAGAAAGCATACCAGATATTATACTTTTCCAAGGCTTTTGCCTCTCTTGGAATACTTTATCCAAAAATTTTGTCCCTAATCTTCATCCAGTTGGATGGATATTTTTTACTTAAAAACATTGTAAATTATTTTTTACTCAAAATTTATGCCTTTTTTTTTTTTACTTCAGTTCAGTTCAGTTCAGTAGCTCAGTTGTGTCCGACTTTTTGCGACCCCATGAATCGCAGCATGCCAGGCCTCCCTGTCCATCACCAACTCGCGGAGTTCACTCAAACTCACATCCATCGAGTTGGTGACGCCATCCAGCCATCTCATCCTCTGTCATACCCTTTTCCTCCTGTCCCCTTCTCCTCCTGCCCCCAATCCTTAAAACTTCTCTGTTCCTCACTTAATAATAAATACTTCCTACCCTATTATGCTTTATCAGACTTTCCACATCAGTTTTCTCCAGAGAACTTACTACTACCTAACAGCACACTTATTTACTCGCCGCCCCCATTTTCTCTTCTGCTAGAATATAAACTTCATGAGATATGTTTCTTTGTTCATTGCTGTATCCCTAGGGACTAGAAGAATGTCTGGCACAAATGTATTAAGTGAATATCAATCAATGAATAAATTAATAAATACATTAAAAAAATCTTGACTCAGTGCAATTTCCTATTTGACAATGATATGTAAAATTAAGAGCTATTAAGATGAATTCTAAGGACTTCTCTGGTGGTCCAGTGGCCGACTCCAAGCTCCCATTGTGGGGGGACTGGGTTCAATTCCCCAATCAGGGAACTAGATCCCACATTCTGAACTTAAGACCTGACATAGCAAAATAAATAAAGAATTTTTTAAAAATGGGTTCTATATCACCACACTAGAACTTTACCAGTTCTTATAAAATTTGTTTTGATTTTTTGTTTTTAATTATATTAATAAAAGTATATCATTAGGTAGTAAATTGATACCTTCAAAGCATCCCAATAGCTTATACTATATGAAAAAGCCTAGAGAGCCTCCGGTGTAATTCACATATCCTTTCACTCAGAATTATTTAAATCATTAAAAATATTCCACTTGGCAAAACTGTGGCAATTACATTACATTTTTAGCTATAAAATTAACAGTAAATTCATACTCAAATTAGTTTATACATAATTTGCATAAACAGCCTTTCAAATAAACACCATAGCCAGCCATTGAAATGTTTATGTACTTTAGGCCTTCATCATTAAGTAGAATAAAATGCTACACATTATAAAGGCACAAAATTTAAGAAAGAGAACTATGCTACATCTAACCACAAATTTGGATTGTTTCCTAAATTTATGGGAAGATAAGGCTGCAGTCCATGGGGTCGCTAAGAGTCAGACACGTCTGAGCGACTTTACTTTCACTTCTCACTTTCATGTATTGGAGAAGGAAATGGCAACCCACTCCAGTGTTCTTGCCTGGAGAATCCCAGGGACAGGGGAGCCTGGTGGGCTGCCATCTATGGGGTTGCAGAGTCGGACACGACTGAAGTGACTTAGCAGCAGCAGCAGCAGCAAGCACTTGCACTTGTATACAACAGACAGGCTTTCTGTAGAGCAAAGTTACAAGTAGTAGACTTCAGTGATTATCATAACAGTTTCATTATTTAAAAACAAGAAAAGTTCAGTGTATCCTAATATAAGTTTGATTCTGAATTGCTTAAAGTTCTTATTACTTATAGAGCTGCTTGAGGAGAATCACACTGGCAATAGAAAAACATCTTAAAACAGAGGAAGAAAATAACTTGTTTGGTTGAATTCATTGACTCATTTTATGTTGTGAACGCTGTCTTAAAGCACGCATTTAGACTGCTTGACTGTTGCTTCTGACAGATGTCTACTACCTGCCACTGTTGGGAAATGTCCTTGTCAGCTTTGGAGAGTTTTATGTTCTTTTGTTTTGTTTGTTTTGCATTGGAATAAATCATGCATTCTTCTTTCCCTGTCTCTGTGTTTTTTTATCTTATAATGGACAGAAGTCAGATTTGAACTTGGTATTAGAAGAAAATTACATTCTATCTTGATTGTACTATATGATAATGCTTGGCATTAAGTTAAATAAAAATAATCAATAGTATGACTACTCTAAAGCCTAACAAGTATACAGATTTTGAGAGGCTACAAGTAAGTTTCAAAGAAGCCTAAGAATTTCATTTTTTAATGCAAATTTTCTATAACAGTCATTCCATTATTGAAGACACATAGCAAATACTAGTAGAAAGTAGTTTCCCCATTGGAAACATTAGCAGTGTCAGATTTCTGTCTAGATAAATCCCATTTTTTAAATCTGTATAAAATGTTTAGTATTGATGACCTCTAAAGCCCTTTTTAAAATAAAAATACTTAAAGGGTCAGTTTTTATTACCAACTATTATAATTAATTTCTGTAAAAATCCAGCAAAAATAACGAGAAATATTTGTGAGTATTTCTTTATTTAATGTATCAAAGAATAACTTCTAAAATCCCATAAAGTAACTTATCTTCAAACAAAATAGTCTTTTATTGCACTGAAAAAATCTTCATTGCACTAAAAATCTTTTATTGCACTGAAGTATTATAAAATTATATTTTACCTTTTAAAAATTACCTTTTACCAAAGTAAAAACATGTATATTTGAAAGAAATATTTTGTGTATTTTTATATATAAATTTTTTTATTTTGTAAAATATAAAATACATTTAGTATATAAAATAATATTTTCTTATTGTGTATGTGTGTGTTGCTGTAATTTAGTTACTAAGTCATGTCTGACTCTTACAACCCCACAGACTGTAGCCCTCCTGAATCCTCTGTCCATGGGATTTCCCAGGTAAGAATACTGGAGTGGGTTGCCATTTCCCTCTCCAAAGGATCTTCCCGACCCAGGGATTGAGCCCTGGCCTCCTGCATTGCAGGCAGTTTTTATAAATTAAGAACAAAAGATCAGCTAAATATTGGAATGGACCAGGAAGTAATAAATCATCAATATGTAAGAAAATGCAATTATATTGTCTCATATCCCTTATTACTGTGAAAGCACACCTCTTCCTTTGTAAATATTGCAGACTAATTTTTCTGCTTTTTAAATTTATATAATAGGGTATGATTGCCCCACTTTTCCTAAGTTTATATAATATAATGCTAGTTATATCAAAGTGTGAGTGAAAACTATGGATTGAAATTCTAAATTTCAGAGAAAGATTATGATTATTCTACTTGAATAATGTGTCCAGCTGTAGCTCAAGGCAGGGAAGAAAAGTTTATAAAATTTACACATGGCTTTCAAGGGCTTATCTCCATAGATATGAGGGCATATCTCAAAGAATGGAATTTTGACAAATGAGGTTGGAGTGTCATAAAGCTATTATTAAATTACAAACCACTTTTAGCATTTTGATTTTGAAATGATGTAATTCAAAAAACGTGACCTTAGAAACAAGAATGGGATTGACATGCTGAATTTTATATGTTCTTGTGTTCTGTATATAGCAGAGGACATAAAGTAGCAATTTTTAAATATTTTCCAGATATATGAATTGTGTAATTTTAAAATATCAATGTCAATATCTACAACATCAGTATAAAGGCAACTATTCAAAAAGACAAACACATCTTCATAGATAAGGGTGAGGATTATGTGCTCCAGTGGTCTAAATTGGAACCCTGATTCCAATTTCACTAGCTATGATCCATGGTTATATTACAAAACATTTTTCCCAAGATATTTTCTCTGTAAAATGATAATAAAAACTGGTTCTTAAGTGAATAGACTTTTAAAAAATAACTTAACTCATAAAACAGCACCTTAATGAGTTTCTGTAATGTAAAATAGCTTACATGCAATTGGTAAATAGAGATGTTAAGATAACATACCAGAAGAATTTATGTTGGTCCATATTAAATTCTTATCAACATTTTAAATTTATTTTTTTGTTTTTCCAGATAAACGCAGCTATACTCAAAATGAAATATGCAACAGGAAACAGTAAGTCTTAACACAATGCAGTATTGTACACGATGCCCAGGCATCTCATGTGTTGCTCAGTTTGATAGCACACTGTTTCCTGGATATGCTTATTTCACAGTTCCATTAGATTTGTATTACTTTTCTCATATCTTCATAACTAAACAACTACCACACTTCCTTTTTCTCTTTATATCAAGTCTCCCATAATTTTATTCATCTCAATGTGAAATACTTTATTTACCTTAGTATATTGTTACTTATTAGGAAGGTAACCTGTCTTTCTTATGCCCTAGTATAATTGTTAGTGTGTCTGCTCAATCGTATCTAACTCTTTGGACTTACAGTATCTATGAACTGTAGCCTGCTAGGCTCCTCTGTTCATGGAATTTTCCAGCAAGAATACTGGAGTGGGTTGCCATTTCCTTCTCCAGGGGATCTTCCCAACCCAGGGATTGAACTCACATTACATGCGTCTTTTGCATTGGCAGGCAGATTCTTTACCACTGAGCCACCTTAGAAGTCCTCATTACTGTTTTTGTTGGTTCTGTGATTGCAAAATTGTGTATGATTTGAATTCTCTAATCTTCAGCTTATATTCAGTGCATGATTTTGCAAAATCTTAAGGTTTTGTTTCAACTCATGTATGCTAATACAGCAGAAATAGTACATGGAAAATGCTTAGAAGATAGAGAACACTCAAGAATATTAGTATTCATATTATTTTTGTGCTCTTTCTTTCAAAGTGAAAATGAAAGTTGTTCAGCTGTGTCCAACTCTTTTCAACGGCTCAGCTGGTAAAGAATCTGCCTGCAATGCAGGAGACCTGGGTTCGATTCCTGAGATGGGAAGATCCCCTGGAGAAGGAAAAGGCTACCCACTCCAGTATTCTGGCCTGGAGAATTCCACGGACTGTATAATCCATGGAGTTGCTCTTTCTTTCAAAGGCTAGGAAGGAGGAACTAACAGAATACTAATCTAGTGAACAAAGATTAACTGATTGCTCTTTAAGATAAAGGTATTTTGTATGTGCTGTAGGTGCAGAGAAGAATAGAACATTATCTCTGTTTGTAAGCTCAAAAATATAATCAGATATCATGTGAATGTGGGCTTCCCTGGTGGTTCAGCTGGTAAAGAATCCACCTGCAATGCAGGAGACCTGAGTTAGATTCCCAGTTTGGGAAGATCCCCTGGAGAAGGGAAAGGCTACCCACTTGAGTATTCTGGCCTAGAGAATTCCATGGACTGTATAGTCCATGGGGTCGCACAGTCAGACATGACTGAAGCGACTTGGCAGCAGCAGAAAAGCGACTTTCACTTCACTTCACTTCATGTGAGTTTATACATTCTAGTCAGGTGGGAGAGGCAGCTGATGCCTTGGGGAGTAGCAGGTAACATGCCAGAGCAGCAGAGAGTCTACTTCCGAAGACTGAGAAAACAAGATAAGGCTGTCAGAGAAAATATAGGATGCCCAGTTAAATTAGAATTTCTGATAAACAGCAAATAGTTTTCTGGTATCTCTGGACTATTTGGGATATGAATGAATATATCATTTGCAGTATTTGGGATATACTTACACTAAAATTTTATCTGCTGGTTATCACAAATTCAGATTAGCCTGGAGTCCTAGATTTTTTTTTTTAATTTGCTAAATCTGCCAATCTTAGAAAATATTCAGAAAGAGGAAATATGTTTTCAAAACAAACTTAAGAGGTCCTTATGATGTAAAGAAGATTAGTCGATTGAAAGGAGATATATTTTAATATTTTTACCACATATTCAATCCATGTGGGAAACAGAATAATAGCAAATTCCACAAGAAAACAGAAATGTTGTGAAGGTTTCTGATCTATTTTCTGTTCACAGTAATTTATATAATCTCCGGATAAGCCTAGGCCTGAAAACTAAAAGTAACAACAGTGAATATCATGCAACTCATTCACAGGATGGGCTTTCCTGGTAGCTCAGACGGTAAAACATCTGCCTACAGTGTGGGAGACCTGGGTTCAATCCCTGGGTCGGGAAGATCCCTGGAGAAGGAAATGGCAACCCACTCCAGTATTCATGTCTGGAAAATACCATGGACCAAGGAGCCTGGTGGGCTACAGTCCATGGGGTTGCAAAGAGTTGGACATGAATGAGCGACTTCACTTCACTTCACTTCATCCACAGGAAGATGAGTGACTTTGTCTTGGTGACTTGATTTTGCGTGTTAACTTGGCTAGGCTTTTATGGTCAGATGTTTGCTAAAGCACTACAGTGTTGCAGTGAAGGTAGCTTGTATCAATAGATGTGACTACTTAACATTTATAATTAGGTGATTTTAAGTAAAGGAGATTATCCTGCATAATGTGGGTGGGTCTCATCCAGTTCAAGGAGTTAAGAGGAAAAACAGATGTTTCAGAATAGAAGGAATTCTGTCTCAAGACTATTATAACATAGAAACCCTACCTTACTTTGTAGCCTGCTAGCCTGCCCAGCATGTTTGAGACTCAAAACTACAAGTGTTCAAGTATAAACTGATGTTCTATGCTAAACTGAGACACAAAAAGTGCAATTATTACAATGCCAATAATTAAGTGGGGTTTATTGAAAGATTATATTGAAAGATATATAAGATCTTACACATCTTATATATTAGTGGAGAAAGTAGTTAGTTCTCTGGGTCTGTTAAGCTAGTTTTGTTTAGTTGCTAAGTTGTGTCTAACTTTTTTGCAACCCCCATGTACTGTAGCCAACCAGGCTCCCCTGTCCATGGGATTTCCCAGGCAAGAATATTGGAATAGGTTGCCATTTCCTTCTCTAAGGGATCTTCCTGACCCAGGGATCGAAACTGCAGCTCCTGAATTGGTGAAAGCCACTCAGTTGTGTCTGACACTGTTTGATACCATGGAGTATAGCCTGCCAGGCTCCTCTGTCCAGGGAATTCTCCAGGTCAGAATACTGGAATGGGTAGCAATTCCCTTCTCCAGGAGTTCTCCCCAACCCAGTGATCAAACCCAGGTCTCCTGCATTGGTAGGGGTATTCTTTACCACTGAGTCACCAGGGAAGTCCTCTGTTAAGCATAGGGTCTTCTATTCTTAGTGGTTTATTTAGTAAGTGTATTTGTGCTGTGCTGTGAAGTGACTTAGCTTAGCAGCAATGCTGTGCTAAGTCACTTCAGTCATGTCTGACTCTTTGTGACTGTAGTAAGTAAGGCTCCTCTGTTCATGAAATTCTCTAGGCAATAATACTGGAGTGGGTTGCCAGTGCCCTCCTCCAGGAGATATTCCCTACCCAGAGATCGAACCCATGTCTCTTGCACCTCCTGCATTGGTAGGCAGGTTCTTTACCACTAGCATCACCTGGGAAGCCCATGAATGTGCTTATGTCTAGTTATTTTAATTATTGAAATACTTAAAAAAAACTCTAAAATAATTTACTTCCAAAAATAACACCTGCTAATATTTAATGCTGATTGATCTGTGTGTTTGTGGATGTCTAACATGTTTGAAATCCTGTGCCAAACACTGTCAACACATTACTTAAATTAATGCCAGTCAAGTACAACTTACAATGTTTTTACTTTTACTTTTTTCTAAATTTCAAGCTTTAAATTATATTGAAAAATTACTAAAAAATCTTTTTAAAAGAAAAAATGCTAGACTAAAATCTTTCCTTTGATTCATTCTTCCTGAATCATCTTCTTAGTTAATGGGGAAAGAAATATTGGTAATGGAGCATGCTAGTTTGCATAGTTAGTATGAGATTCCATAGTTTCTAGGTCTGAATCGATGGTTCAGCATGGGTAGTGTTATTGTCACTGTTGCTACTGTTTTTACTAGCTTTGGTCTTTCAATAGCTACATTCTCCCTTAATCAGGGAGTTATTCTTTATTCAAATTACAAATAAATTAATCTGTATATTGGTATTGGTATATATTTGATAAAAGGATGCTTAGGAACTTAATCATTTATATATATATTAAAAAAATAACACATCATGTTGCTATTTAGTCGCTAAGTCATGATGGGCTCTTTTGTGACCCCATTGACTATAGCTCAAGATCCTCTGTCCATGGGGTTTTCCAGGTAAGAATACTGGAGCGGGTTGCCATTTCCTTCTCCAGGGATCTTTCTCTCCTGGGGATCAAACACATGTCTTTTGCATTGGCAGGAAGATTCTTTACCACTGAACCACCTGGGAAGCTTTTACACATCATAGATTTGATAAATATTTTTTTTTTGAAATTACATGTCAGTAGATAAGTTTGCCACTTTTAAAATCTTAATAGAAAAAATTAAACATCTAGGGTGTGATCTTTGGATAAAAGGAGAAGATGGAAAAAATTGAGAGAGCACCACTGCATATATACACTGTCACGTGTAAAATCGATAGCTAGTGGGAAATTGCTATATAGCACAGGGAGCTCAGCCCAGTGCTCATGGACAGCCTAGAGGAGTGGGATGGGGGATTGAGAGAGAGGCTCAAGAGGGAGGGGATATATGTATACTTATGACTGAATCATGTTGTTGTATGGCAAAAGCCAACACATTATAAAGCAATTATCCAATTAAAATAAAAAAGAAAAAAGCTATAATTTTAGACAAAGTTATACATGTTTAGAAAAGCAAATGTTGAATACAAAATAGATAGGTCTGAGTATTTAACCTATAGAGATATTAGAATTAAAAAAAAAAGTATCCAAGGAAGGATAATTCTGTTCTCATTAATAGAAAGTGTGAAACAGTTAAATAAGTTACAAAATATAAAGTCCATTCTTATGTTGTTTATATTTCTAAGTTTAATGTATATCTGAAATAATTATAAAAACAGATAGCTTCCATAACACATTTTCAAACTATTTGAAATTAAACATATAGGATAAATAATATACACACATATATCTGCATGTACATTCACAGTGTACAGTGTATTTATAAAAATATATGGTATAATAAAGAGATAAAACTAAGGAAATTTGCTTTCAAATGTATGAGACTTATTACCTTACCTTTCATATGACAATTTATATTTACCAAGAACTTCAGATGAACTGACCTCTGCTTAAATGAGGGCACCAGAGATAATATAGGTAAGCTCTCTGATTTGAGATTGCTAGTAACCAGAAAGAGATGTAAATTCAAAATATTATTCAAAGAATACTTTACAAAGATCTTATTTTCTTCAGATTTAGCTCTCAGAATAAATATCAGTTTCAACAAAAGGAAGGGGGAAGTGAATCCACTATTGGATATCATTTTGATGTAATAAAAAGTTATCATCTTAAATTATCTAGAATATCTGAAAAATATGTATTTGGATGGGGATGTATCTGTGTTTATATATTAAAATATAGATACGTATTTATAGTAATATAGGAAGCATTATTTGTGTTTTCAAATTAACTCATTTGCCAACATCCGCTGGATCATCGAAAAAGCAAGAGAGTTCCAGAAAAACATTTATTTCTGCTTATTGACTATGCTAAAGCCTTTAACGGTGTAGATCACAATAAACTATGGAAAATTCTGAAAGAGATGGGAATACCAGACCACCTGACCTGCCTCTTGAGAAACCTATATGCAGGTCAGGAAGCAACAGTTAGAACTGGGCATGCAACAACAGACTGGTTGCCAGTAGGAAAAGGAGTTCGTCAAGGCTGTATATTGTCACCCTGCTTATTTAACTTATATGCAGAATACATCATGAGAAACCCTGGGCTGGAAGAAGCACAAGCTGGAATCAAGATTGCCAGGAGAAATATCAATAACCTCAGATATGCAGATGACACCACCCTTATGGCAGAAAGTGAAGAGGAACGAAAAAGCCTCTTGATGAAAGTGAAAGTGGAGAGTGTAAAAGTTGGCTTAAAGCTCAACATTCAGAAAACGAAGATCATGCCTTCTGGTTCCATCACTTCATGAGAAATAGATGGGGAAACAGTGGAAAGTGTCAGACTTTATTTTTTGGGCTCCAAAATCACTGCAGATGGTGACTGCAGCCATGAAATTAAAAGATGCTTATTCCTTGGAAGAAAAGTTATGACCAACCTAGGTAGCATATTCAAAAGCAGAGACATTACTTTGCCAACAAAGGTCAATCTAGTCAAGGCTATGTTTTTTTCAGTGGTCAAGTATGGATGTGAGAGTTGGACTCTGAAGAAAGCTGAGTGCAGAAGAATTGGTGTTTTTGAACTGTGGTGTTGGAGAAGACTCCTGAGAGTCCCTTGGACTGCAAGGAGATCCAACCAGTCCATTCTAAAGGAGATCAGCCCTGGGTGTTCCTTGAAGGGAGTTCCTTGGAGGGACTTTGGCCACCTCATGTGAAGAGTTGACTCATTGGAAAAGACTCTGATGTTGGGAGAGGTTGGGGGCAGGAGGAAAAGGGGACGACAGAGGATGAGATGGCTGGATGGCATCATCGACTTGATGGATGTGAGTCTGAGTGAACTCCGGGAGTTGGTGATGGACAGGGAGGCCTGGCGTGCTGTGATTCATGGTGTTGCAGAGTCAGAAATGACTGAGTGACTGAACTGAACTGAACTGAGGAAGCATTATTTGTGTTTTCAAATGAACTCAACGTCTAGGAGAAGGGAAATACCATATTATAAAAATGTATTTCTCATTTTACTAATAACATCATAAGAATATATTGTTTTTGTTATTTAGTCTTCACTAGGAATCTATTATGTACCAAAGACTGTGAAAGGGCCTTTTAAGTTCTATTTAAATTAATCATACAGTGATAAAAATATATTATAGTAGCAAGAAAGATGGTGATAATTGTTCTGGCTGATGGAAAATAGGAACATTTCACATATTATATAAAAACTAAATCTATGTATTGAGGATGGGGAAGATTCTACCCAGTTGAGGAAATTCCTGAAAGAGGGAATTTTTGAGGAAAAACTATTTTGAGGAAACAATGGGGACATTTGAAAATGGAGTATTATGGAAACTTGATCAAAAAAGATATGAATGGTGGCTGGAATATAATGTTCTAAAGTGGTGGTGAGAGGAGATGTTATGTTAATAATAATGATTATAAGTTTGAAGATAATTAAGCTCAAGTTATAAAGACCATCATTTGGCAATTTTCTATCAAGTGAAAAAATTAAAAAATAGATCAGAGGAGTATGAAATTTTGTGTTGGAATGGAATCTAGTAAACTATCAGTGCAGTTCAGTCGCTCAGTCATGTCTGACTCTTTGCAACCCCATGAATTGCAACACGCCAGGCCTCCCTGTACATCACCAACTCCCGGAATTCACTCAAACTCACATCCATCGAGTAAGTGATAGCATCCAGCCATCTCATCTTCTGTCTTCCCCTTTCCCTCCTGCTCCCAACCCCTCCCAGCATCAGAGTCTTTTCCAATGAGTCAGTTCTTCCATGGGGTGGCCAAAGTACTGGAGTTTCAGCTTTAGCATCATTCCTTCCAAAGAACACCCAGGGCTGATCTCCTTTAGAATGGACTGGTTGGATCTCCTTGCAGTCCAAGGGACTCTCAAGAGTCTTCTCCAATACCACAGTTCAAAGGCATCAATTCTTCAGTGTTCAGCTTTCTTCACAGTCCAACTCTCACATCTATACATGACCACTGGAAAAACCATATCCTTGACTAGACGGACCTTTGTTGGCAAAGTAATGTCTCTGCTTTTGAATATGCTATCTAGGTTGGTCATAACTTTCTGTCCAAGGAGTAAGCGTCTTGATTTCATGGCTGCAGTCACCATCTACAGTGATTTTGGAGCCCCAAAAAATAAAGTCTGACACTGTTTCCACTGTTTCCCCATCTATTTCCCATGAAGTGATGGGACCAGATGCCATGATCTTCGTTTTCTGAATGTTGAGCTTTAAGCCAACTTTTTCACTTTCATCTTTTACTTACATCAAGAGTCTGTATAGTTCATCTTCACTTTCTGCCATAAAGGCGGTGTCATCTGCATATCTGAGGTTATTGATATTTCTTCCAGCAATCTTGATTCCAGCTTGTGCTTCTTCCAGCCCAGTGTTTCTCATGATGTACTCTGCATATAAGTTAAATAAGCAGGGTGACAATATACAGCCTTGACGTACTCCTTTTCCTATTTGGAACCAGTCTGTTGTTCCATGTCCAGTTCTAACTGTTTACTCCTGACCTGCATATAGGTTTCCCAAGAGCAGTTCAGGTGGTCTGGTATTCCCATCTCTTTCAGAATTTTCCACAGTTTATTGTGATCCACAGTCAAAGGCTTTGGCATAGTCAATAAAGCAGAAATAGATTTTTTCTGGAACTCTCTTCCTTTTTCGATGATTCAGTGGATGTTGGCAATTTCAACTCTGGTTCCTCTGCCTTTTCTAAAACCAGATTGAACATCCAGGAGTTCATGGCTCATGTATTGCTGAAGCCTGGCTCAGAGAATTTTGAGCATTACTTTACTAGCATGTGAGATGAATGCAATTTTGCTGTAGTTTGAGCATTCTTTGGCATTGCCTTTCTTTGGGATTGGAATGAAAACTGACCTTTTCCAGTCCTGTGGCCACTGCTGAGTTTTCCAAATTTGCTGGCATATTGATTGCAGCACTTTCACAGCATCATCTTTCAGGATTTGAAATAGCTCAACTGGAATTCCATCACCTCCACTAGCTTTGTTTGTAGTGATGCTTTCTAAGGCCCACTTGACTTCAAATTCCAGGATGTCTGGCTCTAGGTGAGTGATCACACCATCACAATTATCTTGGTCATGAAGAAACTATGCTGGAAGGAAATAAAAAAATATACATGGCTTCCCTGGTAAATGAGATGGTAAAGTATCTGCCTGCCGGAGACACCAGTTCAATTCCTGGGTCAGGAAGATCCCCTGGAGAAGAGATAGGCTACCCACCCCAGAATTCTTGGGCTTCCCTGGTAGCTCAGTTGATAAAGAAACCACATGCAGTGTAGGAGACCTGGGTTTGATCCCTGGGTTGGGAAGATTCTCTCGAGGGCAGCATGGCAACCCACTCCAGTATTCTTGCCTGGAGTATTCCCATGGACAGAGGTTACTGGTGGGCTACATTCCATGGGGTCACAAAGAGTCAGATATGACTGAGCGACTCAGCACATTTATTTATGTGGAAAGGTTTTGACTTATTAATTTTAAGTTTTACTCCTAACATTTTCTTCTCTTGAATTAAATCATTATTTTTGTTTATGTTCAGTCACTAAGTCCTGTCTGACTTTTTGCAGACCTATGGTCTGCATGACTCTAGGCCCCTGTGTCCTCCGCTATTCCCAGAGTTTGCTCAAATGACTATAATCATGTTAAATGTTTAGGGTGTCTCTGATGGCTCCAATAGTAAAGAATCTGCCTGCAGTGAGGTAGCCCTGGGTTTGATCCCTGGATGGGGAAGAGCCCCTGGAGAAGGAAATGGCTACCCAGTCCAGTATTCTTACCTGGAGAATCCCATGGACAGAGGAGCTTGGTTGGGCTACAGTCGGCAGGGTCTCAGAATTGTAGATGACTTGAGTGACACACACACACACGTTAAATCATTATCGTATTTTTTTATTTAGAAAGAGAGATTTAATACCAGTAAAAGAAAAAGGAAAGGAACAATGGAAAAGAAAAGAAAGAACAGAAGAAGTGAGAGGAGGGAAGAAAGAAGGAAGGAAGAAACAACTAAGTAAACAGACCAAAATGACCAATACAGCAAAATGTTTGAGTATGCTCCAACAGACCTGCTAGTTCAGATAATATGAAGTTCTTAAGATGAGCATTTGAATTTCATGAACAAACATGGAAAATGAATTCAACTTAAAGTAGAAGATGTCTCATGGGCATGTAGATTCTGTAGACTGAACAACAATGGGCATGTAGATTATAATTGCCACTTTAGAGCATTAAAAGTGCAAACTAAAGCCAATATAACACATTGCAAATTATATTAGGTGGGGGTATTATGAGCATTTTAGATTTAAATTATATGTTGCCATATTTTTAATATGGGAAAAATAGTAACAGTAGTAATTGGAGAAAATTGATGACAGAAGCAGCATAGAGAGAAACTTTCAAATTCAGTTTGCAGATGCAGCATATCAGTTGATGAGCCTTGGATAAAATATTATCTTTTGTTGGAGAAGACTCTTGAGAATCCCTTGGATTTCAAGGAAATCCAACCAGCCCATACTAAAGGAGATCAGTCCTGGGTGTTCATTGGAAGGCCTGATGCTGAAGCTGAGACTCCAATTCTTTGGCCATCTGATGCGAAAAGCTGACTCATTTGAAAAGACCCTGATGCTGCGAAAGATTTAGGGCAGGAGGAAAAGGGGATGACAGAGGATGAGATGTTGGATGGCTTCACTGACTCAATGGACATGAGTTTGGGTAAACTCTGGGAGTTGGTGATGGACAGGGAGGCCTGGCATGCTGCAGTCCATGGGGTCGCAAAGAGTTGGACTTGACTGAGCAACTGAACTGAACTGCACTAATACTTTCATCAACATATTATATTAAATTAAAATGTAATAAATGAAAATTTTAAAGGTGTTTATATATTACAATGAAATTCACAGTTTATCAAAGTAAAAGAAATATATTTACATTATATTCATTATATATAAGAGGATCTTATTATTAATACTAGTGTTTACTTCCCTAAAAAGACTTCTAAAATTTTATAGAAAACTGAACCTAAGCATCTAGATCAATGACTTTTCACAGACTGAACAATAGTGTGAAACCATAAATCAGCTTAAAAAAGAGATACTGCACTAGAACGCAAGTAGCCTTCTGTTATCCTTCAAGTAATGACTGGCAACTCTTCCTAGAGAATTAATATTTCAACTTCTCATGGAATATATTAACTTTTACTGTTTTGTGCTTTATATAAATAGCCTCATATAAAGTACACTCTTTATCTAGTTGCTTTAACTCACCTTTATGTTTGTGAGATACATAATGTCACATATTGTTCTAGATCATTCTCATTATTTTACAATATTCCAGATAATTACATTGAAATTTATGTACCCATATTTTTCATCCTGTTGTGCTGGTATAAACATTCATATTCCTATTTTTTTTTATAATATATGTACCTGTTCTATAGGCTCTATACCTAGGAATGGAAATTCTGATTCATAGTGTTTGCATAAATTCAGCTTTAATAGACAATGCTAAACAGTCTCCCAAGATGATTCTACTGATTTACTTTCTTCTTCACTGTATGAAAGTTCTGGTAAAGGAACATATCCTTGCTTTGTATGTGTTTTGTCTTTTTTAAAATGTTGTATTTTCTAGTGGGTGTATGTAGTATATAAAATATATATCTCTTGGAGAAAGAAATGGCAACCCACTCCAATATGCTTGCCTGAACAATCCCAGGGACAAAGGAAGCCTGGAGGGCTACAGTCCATGGGTTGCAGAGAGTTGGATGTGACTTAGCAACTAAACAATAAGAAACAACAAAAATATATATATATTATATATAAAGTCTAGTATATATTAGATTTCTTTTTTTTACAGAAGTCTTATGGTCACTGTAAATTTGAGAGTAAGGTATGGAATTCCTGAGTACCCTCTGTGCACACTCAGTTGCATTCAACTCTTTGCAATCCTGTGGACTGTAGCCCCCCAGGCTCCTCTGTCCATGGGATTGGGCAGACAAGAATATTGGAGTGAGTTGCCATTTCCTCATCCAGAGGATTTTCTCGACCCAGGGATCAAACCTACGTCTTTTGGCTCTCCTGCTTTGGCAGGTGGATTCTTCACCACAGAGCTACCAGGGAAGCCCAACATGTGCCTTGCTACCCCCTTAATCAGATTCTCCCACCAGTCAGTCAGTCAGTTACATCACTCCCACCAGAGTGGTACATATTTTACAATCAGTGCAGGTATAGTACAGACTCACCAAGAGTCTGTAGTTTACATTAGGGTTTGTTCTTGATGCTATGCATATGTTTGGACAAATGCATAATAACATGTATCCACCATTTTAATGTCTTACAGAAAAGTTTCACTGGTGTAACAATCCTCTGTGCTCTGCCTAATCATTCCTGCTCTCCCTCTGAACTGTAGACACCGCCGATCTTTTTTACTGATTTCATAGTCAGAGATCTTTTCTGGAATATCATATAGTTTAAATCACATAGCCTTCACTCTTTCACTTAGTAATACATATTGTTTTTTCCTGGTTTGATAGCTTATTTCATCTTAGCACTTCATAACATTCTATTGTTTGACTGTACCATAGTTTATCTGTTAACTTACTGAGTAACATTGTGGTCGCACCAAAGTTTTGACAGTCACGAATTAAGCTGCTGTAAGTATCAGCTTATTTAAAATATCAGTTTGTGTGTGGACATGTTTTCAACTTATTTGGTTAAATACTAAGGAATATGATTGCCAGGTTGTATACTAAGAGTGTTTTTAGTCTGAAACTCAGTTTGTTTTTTTCTTACAAAAGTAGCTATATCATTTTGTATTCCCACCAATGTGTGAGTGTTTCTTTGCTCCATATCCTCGTTAGCATTTGGTCCTAAGTATTCTGGATTTTGGCCTTCTTAATAGGTTTGTAGTGATTTCTTATTGTTTTTGTTTGCATTTCCTGATGACATATAATGCAGAACATCTTTTCACATTATTTGCCATCTGTATATCTTCTTTGATACGGTATCTGTTGATATCATTAACCTGCATTTCAAATTGGCTTATATATACTGAGTTTTAAGTTCTAACAGGTTAGAAGCTAAAACCAGAGGAAAATACTTTTGTCACAATGAAAAAAAAAGAAAACACTAATTGGAACAAAACTTGAAAAGATAACTAAGTAGAATTATACCATTAATGACATGATAGTTTTTAGGAATATTTTTATTCTAAAAGAAATGAAAGGGCATTGAATAGTTTTAAGTTGGGAGTGACATAATCACACTCGCATTTTTGGAAGAATTGCTTTGAAATAAAACAGAATAAAGGTGATTCTACAATTAAAGCAAGAGAAAACATGATATGGTTTTATTCAGCTAAGAAAGTGTACTTTTACTATCAAATCATGTTCACTCAGAATATTGAAACCATTGTTTTCTGCAAACATTTGGAGAGAGAGATGTTCAGTGACCTATTCTTGTTTCTTTTGTTTGTTACTGATTTTTATCCCCTCCTTTAATATAGCTCTTGGCCCTTTCTCCCACCACCACTCTAATATATTCAATAATTTTCTAATTTTAGTTACTTCAAATTTAAACTCAAGTTTGATAATAAGTGCAAAAACAACAACAAAAAATTAAGACATTTCAGACTCTAGTTACTAGTAATTTCATCATGGAAAATCTGTAACAAGAAAATATGAATTAAAAAATGCAGATTGTTGTTTAAAGGCAGTTTTTTTAGCAAGGTTTTACACCTTTTGATTCAATCATATGAATGATATAATCATAGAGGTAGAAGGAAAATAAGAAATCAACTAATAAAATGACTGACATTACAGGTGAGAAAATTGAGGCTCATAAATTATTATAATGGTCACTTGTCTAATACCTGATATTTAGTTATGCAGATATGCTTATATCATTACATTATAGATATTTGTCAAAGTGAATATGCCTATCTTTTAACAGAAATGTTGACCTTATTTAGCACAATTCTTTTCTCTATTAAAAAAAAAGAACTTTTTTTCTCTATTAGGTTATTTGACATACTAGAGAGAACAAACTATGAAATATGTCTTTAAATATTGAACATGTTTCAATAACCTATCAGCTCTATGACTATTCATTTAACTCAACCTGCAGAAAATTCTGAAGGCCTGTTTCAAAACTGACTCCCAAAGGTTAGACCAAGTTTGAACTTTGAGTGGTGAACTTTAGAATGAGGGAATATTGAACTATAATTTGTCATTTTTCAGGAAAAATATTCTTATTGTAAAATATAGATGGAAACATAATTATCTCACCTCATTTTTGCTTGAAAGGGTGGCTTGTCATTCTTTACAGGAATTCAGAAAGTCTGGTTTGGCAAATTCCAGTAATTTTATATCACTGAATTTAATAAAGTAAGAAAACATTGAATATTTTGTCAGAAATATATTCCAGGGCTGTTATTTATTTTATTTCATTATTATTATTTTTTAAATGGAAGAGTTCAAGTATTAAGGCAGTTAATCTGATAAAGTTGGCTTCAGTTCAGTTCAGTTGCTCAGTCGTTTCCAACTCTTTGTGACCCCATGAATTGCAGCATGTCAGGCCTCCCTGTCCATGAAAAGGTTTCTCAAGAGGCAGGTCAGGTCGTCTGGTATTCCAGTCTCTTAAAGTTGGCTTAAAGCTCAACATTCAGAAAACTAAGATCATGGCATCTGGTCCCATCACTTCATGGGAAATAGATGGGGAAACAGTGGAAACAGTGTCAGACTTTATTTTTGGGGGGCTCCAAAATATCCAAAATCACCATTGCAGATGGTGATTGTAGCCATGAAATTAAAAGATGCCTACTCCTTGGAAGGAAAGTTATGACCAACCTAGATAGTATATTCAAAAGCAGAGACATTACTTTGCCAACAAAGGTCCGTCTAATCAAGGCTATGGTTTCTCTAGTGGTCATGTATGGATGTGAGAGTTGGACTCTGAAGAAAGCTGAGTGCTGAAGAAATGATGCTTTTGAACTGTGGTGTTGGAGAAGACTCTTGAGAGTCCCTTGGACTGCAAGGAGATCCAACCAGTCCATTCTAAAGGAGATCAGTCCTGGGTGTTCTTTGGAAGGAATGATGCTAAAGCTGAAACTCCAGTACTTTGGCCACCTCATGTGAAGAGATGACTCATTGGAAAAGACTCTGATGCTGGGAGGGATTGGGGGCAGGAAGAGAAGGGGACGACAGAGGATGAGATGGCTGGATGGCATCACCGACTTGATGGACATGAGTTTGAGTGAACTCCAGGAGTTGGTGATGGACAGGGAGTCCTGGTGTGCTGTTATACATGGGATCGCAAAGAATCAGACGCGGCTGAGCGACTGAACTGAACTGAACTGAGTCTTATAAAAGTTATATAGAATAAAATTTATTTAATGAATTTGGCTAAATATTGGCTTATAGTTTTTAATCTATTGTGCGTTGGTAACTGTACTGCTTTATATTTATGTATTTCAAAAATAATATTTTGTAGAAGCAGTAGTGCTAGTAGTGTAACATTCATTTTATTTTTTTCAGAAACCTTGGAAAATATGTTTTCAAACACATTAATGTCCCCGTCTCAACTTTTAGGCACAGAAAGTTCACTTGCAAAAGGGAAATTTTGCTTCCTTTGAAGTGATCTGTTAGTTTTGGAAACAAAATGCAGGTCTTTTGAGAGTTCATACCGTCTCAAAATCAATAAAGATGTGAACATATAAATGACCACATGCTACCATAATTAATTTAACATAAAACAATAACCTAAGATTCATACAGCACACAAATTAGCATAAAATAAGAATGATGTCTGTAGATATGAATGAAAGAAACATTTTGTAAGCTCTGGCCATTCAAAAGATAACAATAAGAAATGGTGAAGTAACATTGATGGAGTGCTGAATTATTACATGGTAGGGTCGAAACTGAGTTTTGTATGTTCAACAGAAATGTCTTGTCAAGCCTTAAGATCCTCTTAAGCTGGTTATTGTATAACTCTCCAGTTTGGTTAAGCTGGCATTTGCAGCACTTTCGTCACTACTGTCAAATTAAACTTCTGTTATTGAAATTGAACAGCTATTAAAATAACTGAAATGTAGATTTATATTTAGTGATGCATAAAAATATCCAAAATATGTTAAAGTCAGTAATTGATGTATCAGGGCAACATATATATTTGTAGACATGATTTTCTAAAACACAAGAATGAAGACACATATGCTTCTTAGAAAATTTTCATAATTTATGCTCGAAAATTACTTTTGTTGCAGTTTTCATACCTTTAACTTTGCTTCTTCACTATGTACATAGAATAGATTTACAATGTGATTAATTTGTTATTACAAAAATAAGTAGATAGAAAAATTTTCACATCAGGCAGTTTAAGATGAGGGGAGACATTTTGGTATTAAAGATTTATGGAACTCCATGTCTACAGAGTAGCTTCCTCAATTACCAAAATTTATCTACCAAGAAGAAAACATTAAGTTGTCATCATTTAGTATAAGGTATTATTTCATTTGTGGCATATAGTTATCTTTATTTTTATTTTATTTTATTTTTAAACTTTACATAATTGTATTAGTTTTTGCCAAATATCAAAATGAATCTGCCACAGGTATACATGTGTTCCCCATCCTGAACCCTCCTCCCTCCTCCCTCCCCATACCATCCCTCTGGGTCGTCCCAGTGCACTAGCCCCAAGCATCCAGTATCGTGTATCGAACCTGGACTGGCAACTCGTTTCTTACATGATATTTTACATGTTTCAATGTCATTCTCCCAGACCTTCCCACCCTCTCCCTCTCCCACAGAGTCCATAAGACTGTTCTATACATCAGTGTCTCTTTTGCTGTCTCGTACACCAGGTTATTGTTACCATCTTTCTAAATTCCATATATATGCGTTAGTATACTGTATTGGTGTTTGTCCTTCTGGCTTACTTCACTCTGTGTAATAGGCTCCAGTTTCATCCACCTCATTAGAACTGATTCAAATGTATTCTTTTTAATGGCTGAGTAATACTCCATTGTGTATATGTACCATAGCTTTCTTATCCATTCATCTGCTGATGGACATCTAGGTTGCTTCCATGTCCTGGCTATTATAAACAGTGCTGCGATGAACATTGGGGTACACGTGTCTCTTTCCCTCCTAGTTTCCTCAGTGTGTATGCCAATCAAAAAATGGGCCAAAGAACTAAGTAGACATTTCTCCAAAGAAGACATACAGATGGCTAACAAACACATGAAAAGATGCTCAGCATCACTCATTATCAGAGAAATGCAAATCAAAACCACTATGAGGTACCATTTCACACCAGTCAGAATGGCTGCGATCCAAAAGTCTACAAATAATAAATGCTGGAGAGGGTGTGGAGAAAAGGGAACCCTCTTACACTGTTGGTGGGAATGCAAACTAGTACAGCCACTATGGAGAACAGTGTGGAGATTCCTTAAAAAACTGGAAATAGTTATCTTTATTTTAAGATGAATCTTTATTCTACAAAGTTTAAATAGAATAATCATTAGTATAAAGTAACTGACCAAGAAAAATACGTGGAATTATAAATGTTAAAGATTCAGTATGTTCTCCAGAAATTGGAATTATAAACAGAACTCCAGTCATGAAACTCTGCCATAGCATAAAATTGATTTTAATAATGCTTTTGTTTTAAATATCATCAGTATGTTTAAGATTAATCATATTACAGTGAGATGTATTTTTGGAATGTTTGATGCATACTGATATCCTCACAGTTGTGGTTATTTATCTTCATGGTTAAAAGTTGTTGCCATGTTATCATTAGTAATGAGCAAAGTCAGTGTTCCACAAAATCTTGAGTTATGTACAATGGAACCATTTTTTAATATGGAAAATACATCTTTAACTTGTTTGTTGTAATGTAACATCTTTAAATTACGTCAAAGAAGTTTTTTTTTTTTTTAATTTTATTTTATTTTTAAACTTTACATAATTGTATTAGTTTTGCCAAATATCAAAATGAATCCATCACAGGTATACATGTGCTCCCCATCCTGAACCCTCCTCCCTCCTCCCTCCCCATACCAGAACTGCCTTATGATCCAGCAATCCCACTGCTGGGCATACACACTGAGGAAACCAGAAGGGAAAGAGTCACGTGTACCCCAATGTTCATCGCAGCACTGTTTATAATAGCCAGGACATGGAAGCAACCTAGATGCCCATCAGCAGATGAATGGATAAGAAAGCTGTGGTACATATACACAATGGAGTATTACTCAGCCATTAAAAAGAATTCATTTGGATCAGTTCTAATGAGGTGGATGAAACTGGAGCCTATTATACAGAGTGAAGTAAGCCAGAAGGACAAACACCAATACAGTATACTAATGCATATATATGGAATTTAGAAAGATGATAACAATAACCCTGTGTATGAGACAGCAAAAGAAGTTTACACTTTCACACTTTTCATGACATCTTTTAATGTCTTTCCAGATGGCTCAGCAGGTATAGAATACACCTGGTATGCAGATATGGGTTTGATCCCTGGATTGGGAAGATCCCCTGAAGAAGGAACTGGCAACCCACTCCCAGCCTGAAAAATCTCATGGACAGAGGAGCCCGGTGGGCTGCAGTCCATGGGGTCACAAAGAATCGGACATGACTGAGCACACAGCAACATCGTTAAATGCTTTCTGAAGAGTGAGTATTACTAAAAATCTGTCTTTTATAATACAAAAATCTCAGGTAAATCAGAGACATCAACCAGACTGAAAATATCACTCTTTGTTTTGTTCATGAATGTATTAACACATAGAATTTGTCAATATCTGAAGTTATCTTTAAAAATTAAAATATAGAATCAATGGGTTGCCTAACCACATATATCAATACATAAAACTTCAATTCCTCCACTTTGATTTTTTCAATTACCATCGAATACTGAAATTTCCTCACATTTATTTCCAAACAAGTCCACAGTTTTGAACTTCAAATCTATATAACTGTCACATAACTTAATTCTCCAATTGAATGTCTTGTTGATACCCCAAACAAATGTACCTAAAAGAGTGAGAAATTGTAATCACTCTATTGTCTCGTATTCCCAGTGTAAATCATTGTCATTACCACACATGCTTGCTTAGACTAAGAAATCTAAGGATATATTCCAGATGACATTTTTACATAAACTTTATATAAATTACCAATTCACACCTAGGTCTCTCCTAAGCTACTCTTGAATCATCCACTTTTTCCTTGCTAGCTACTGATACATCAAGACTGCATCTTCTTTGCCTGTGCCCCCCAAAACATATACCCCTCCCAGTCTACCCATATTAATTCTTATAGTTTTCATTGTATTTTATCAAAACAAAACTTTCCTTTTAACTTCTTTGCTTAAAATCCTTCAGGGACTACATGTTATTCTTAGAAGATATTCCAAGATTCTTGAACTACCCTACAGGATTTTAAATGGTAAGATCTTTGCTTTACCGGTATTCTATTTTATAATTTTTGGCACCCATATTTTCCTTTTTTTAGCTTTTAATCTTGACCTGAGCTCAGTTTTTGATAACTCAGTTCTTATATAACTTTTCCTTTGACTATCTCCTAAATTACTGTGAAGTAAATTTCTTTTCTGTCATTCCAGTTTGCTTCCCTTTAATGTTTTTCTGCCAATGTTTCAACTACTTTTCACACCTCTAAAGACGTTTCTGTTTGTCTCATTCTTCTACTATAACATTAGTATCACATCAGTGACCAGGTTTTTTTTTTTTTTTAATTTCATCATCTTACCTCAAAACCTTAATAATGTCTTTCAACTTATTTTCCAGTCTCAGTGCTTCAGCTGTCATGCAGACTCCCGTCATCTCACTGTTTTCATCTGATAACCATGTTCCCATCTTTCTATCATTTGTTCATACTCCACCGATGCAAGGCATTGTCCCAATGCTGGGAATAAAGTAGTGAACAGGATGGTCCATGTCTCATGGCATTTATATTGAAATCAAGGAGATGAACAAGTGGTTGAATAAATGACAAAAAGAATGGACTATTCCTGACCATTATTAAACTAAACATCATATAATGTAATGCATGGAACCTTACAAAATTCTCATTATTTTAGGTATTTATTGTTATGTATATTTGTGTGTGTGTGTGTGTGTGTGTGTATATATATTTATATTTTACTATAAAATGGCTATTTACATTACTTTATTACATGTTTCTCTGGAATACTCTAGTTTTTACTGTCATTTTAATTTTATAGAGGACACAAACAAGACTCAAAGAGCTAACATGGTTTTGTTGTTGTTGTTGTTTTACTATCATTTTACTTATTTTTTAAAATTATTATTATCATTTTTTTTTACTTTACAATATTGTATTGGTTTTGCCATACATCAACATGAATCCACCATGAATGGATTCTGAACCCCCTCCCATCTCCCTCCCTATACCATCCCTCTGGGTCATCCCAGTTTTTAAAGGACCAATAGCTAATGAGATGTTGATGAAATTTTATAAATTTAGATAAATTCTCTGGCTCTGATTAGCATGCTGTCCAACTTCCAGTGTCCTCCTCTTTCTAAATTTTTGGAGTTGAGGTAATTCTAAAGTATGGAGTGTTTAAGTTGTATTTGATGCATATTTCCAGGTATTGTTTACTGTTGTTGATTATTATTGTATTATCATCTTTATTATTAATTTGGTGAGAAGAGAGTATACAGGAGGGTTATTTATCGGCCTCTCTCTGCAGTATTTATTATCAAGATGGAAGGTGAGAAGAATAATAAGACCTGAAATTTTAATAATACACAAATATGTTAGGGAAAAGCCTAAACATTCTTCTTTTAAAATAACTTTATTTATTTTGGGCTGTGCTGGGTCTTTGTTGTTGTGTGTGCTTTTCTCTAGTTGCAGAAAATAGAGACTACTCTCTAGATTGCCATGTTCAGGCTTCTCATCGTGGTGGCTTCTCTTTCATGGAGCATGGGCTCTAGAGTATGCAGGGTTCAGTAGTCATGGCTCCCATGCATAGAGTACAAGCTCAGTAGTTGTGGTGAACAGGCTTAATTGCTCTGGGACATGTGGGATCTTCTTGGACCAGGGATCAAACCCATGTCTCCTGCATCATCAGATTCTTATCTACTGCACCACTGGGGAAGCCCCCACTAAAAATTATTACTATTGTATTTTTTCCAATAAGGGTATTTCTACTAACAAAATATAAAAAACATTTTTAAAAATGAAGCAATGTCGTATAAGAAAAATAGCAACTGGAGCAAAATGATATAATTTTTATTTTATTTTCTGATGACTTTTTATTGGAATAGAGTTGCTTTACAATGTTTTGTTAATTTCTGCTGCATAGCAAAGTGAATCAGCTATATATACATAAAGCCTCTCTTTTTTTTTTTTTTTTAATTTCCTTCCCATTTAGGTAACCACAGGGCATTAAGTACAGTTCCCTGTGTTATACAGTAGGTTCTCATTAATTATGTTTTGTACGTAGTAGTGTAAGTATGTTAATCCTAATCTCCCAGTTCATTCCACCTTCACCTTCTCCCCTTGGTATCCATATGTTTGATCTCTGCATCTGTGTTTCTATTTCTGTTTTGCAAATAAGTTCATCTGTATAATTTTTTTAGATTCCACATATAAGGGATATTATATATTTGTTTTTATCTCTCTCTGACTTAATTCACTCTGTTTGGCAGTCTCTGCAAATGACACAGTTCCTTTCCTTTTAATGACTGATTAATAATACATAGTATATATGTACCACATCTTTTTTATCTATTCCTCTGTGGATATATGTTCAAGTTGCTTCCATGTCCTGGCTGTTGTAAACAGTGCTTCAGTGAACACTGGGATGCGTGTATATTTTGGAATCATGGTTTTCTCTGTCTATATGCCCAGGAGTAGGATTGCTGGGTCATATTGTAGTTCTGATTTCTGTTTTTAAAGGAACCTCCATAGTGCTCTCCATAGTTGCTATATCAATTTAGATTTCCACGAACACTGTAAGAGGGTTCCTTTTTCTCCAATACATGTTGGGTTCTTCTCTCCAGCATGTATTATTTATAGATTTGTGAAGTCCATTCTGGTGACTGTGAGGTAATACTTCATTGTAGTTTTGATTTGCACTTCTCTAATAATTAGTGATGTTGAACATCTTGTCATGTGTGTGTTGACTGTATGTATGCCTTCTTTGGAGAAATGTCTGTCTAGATCTTCTGCCAATTTTTTCATTGGATTGTTTTTTTCATATTGAGCTGCATGAGCTCCTTGTATATTTTGAAGGTTAATCTCTTTTCAGTTGCTTTGTTTGCAAATATTTTCTCCCATTCTAATGATTGTCTTTTCATCCCATTTATGGTTTCCTATTTTATGAAAAAACTTTTAAGTTTAATTAGGTCCTATTTGTTTATTTTTGTTTTTAGGAGGTAGGAGGTAGCTCTCAAAAGACCTTGACACAGTTTATGTCAGAGTGTTCTGTTTATGTTTTCTTCTAAGAGTTTTATAGTATTTGGCCTTACATTTAAGTCTTTAATCCATGTTGAGTTTATTTTTATGTATGCTGTTCATACATAATGGACATAATGAAGTGTTCTAATATTTTAAATAAAAGCGTATCAGCAAGGACATAATTCAATTTAAAAGAAAAAAAATACAAAAAGTCAGAAACTAACATAACAGTATGAGTGATGAAGTGAAATCATAAGACATTCAGTGTTTTATGTTTGCCCCTCTCCATCTCCACTCAGAGTGAAGCTCTCAGAATCTCATTATCTTGTGTTAGTGATGAGGGCAGAAATGGTGGTGTCTTCTGGGCTAAGCATGAGGAAGACCCTGAGGATGTTATTATTGGGTTGGCAAAAGTTTGTTTGGATTTTTCCATAACACCTTAGGGAAAAATCCAAACGTTTTGGCCAACCAACACTTATAGTTAACATTGTTTTAGTTTGAATTTCTTGTCACATTTCTGAAATAATATTTAAACTGGTATGCTGTAAGAGGATCCTTATACAAACTGCTGATGCTATACCTGTAAAAAAATTCTTTATGAAAAAATTTGTACTGGTGCTCTCATCAAAAGATAGACCATGGAAGATAAAGATTAGTATTTTAGTGAAAATGCAAAGAGAATTATACTATTGACTTATGTCTACCCATGATTAACAAGTTTATTTGATATCATCGCCTCTTGATGGGATGCTAAAAAAAAAAAAATCCTTATTCTGGATCTTTAAAAACTATTAGTATGATAATATATATGTATTTATCTTTGAGATAAATAATTAAAGGGAAAAATTAATTATCTAATTTCATTTTGTTATTATATCTAATTATTGCCATACTGGAAAAATCTGTAATTCTCCAATGACTTATTCTTAATATTTTTCACTTATTTTTCTGGGGCTTCCCTAGTAGCTTGGATGGTAAAGAATCATCTTGCAATGCAGAAGACCCTGGTTCAATCCCAGGGTTGGGAAGATCTTGTGGAGAAGGGAATGGCTACCCACGCCGGTATTTTTGCCTGGAGAATCCCTTGGACAGAGGATCCTGGTAGTCTACATTCCATGGGGTTGCAAAGAGTTGGACATGACTGAGCGACTAACACTTTCACACTTTTCACTTTCACTTTCTTATAACTTACCTTTATAGGAAACCTTACAACATAGGCAAAATCTGACTCAATCTCATTCTCTTCCTACAGTCTTTTTGTTTCCAAGTCATGTAGAATTGAACGTTTGAAGTTATTTCTCTTTCTTGTCTTTCTTCATCTGCTCATTCTTTCTCTTCTAACAGAATGCATTTGATTTTAAGCCTCTTGTCATCCCACAGCACCTGCATTTCTGTATTATCTGACTTCCTCATTTCTCAAGTTTTTATTTAATTCACAAATCTGAGTATGACATAGTGACTAATAAAGACTATTTTTTTTCCTCCTAGGTATGCACTGCTTGCTTTGTTATATGTGTGATACCCCAAAACACTCACTGTCTGACCTTTTGTTGTCATTAGCTTTTTCTATCTGGCTTTGAGGAATTCAACCAGTTTGCAGCCTTCATTTTAAATACTTCATGAAATCCATTTCTGATGTCTTTGTAAAAAGTTGTAAGTTAATATACGCAAAAGAAGGAAATGACAAGCAAAACACAGAATGGCAGTAACTGGATTTTTGGAGTATATAACAGTTGTCTTATTTATGTGCATATTTCTAAAAGATTTTTAATATATTTAACACTATCATCTCATCATAAAAATGTAATTTAAATACAGAAGAATAAGAATGAATCATGGCTTTGGTTAAACTTATTAATATTTAATAGCTAACAATATTAGTTCACACTTGAAAAATGAATAACAGATTGCTCAGAGTTACGTATTATAAGACTTTGAGTACACTTTCTGAAAATACAGGCAAATCATTAGTAAACAATTCTGTTAAAAAAAATTCTCTCCAGAATAATCCATCTAACTTTTGTGTGCATTACTAATAATCATCCTTAATAGCAGTAATAAATCATTATTTGAATGCTGCTTCTCTGCCAACCACCAAGCTGTTTCTCACCAAATTCATTTTGCAAACATATTAATTGGATTTTGTTATTATTCCATTTTTAAGATGAAGAACATAAACTCAAGACATGAAATTAAAACCCTTAAGTTGAGTAGCATATAGTTTATAAGAAAGCATTTGAAACAAAGTCTTCCTGATTCTAAGATCTATTTCATATGGATTGGGTGTTCAATATATTATTAAATTCTGTAAAATAAATAATTGTTGCTTTTGATGAAACTGTTTTAATACGTATTAAATAAAATTAAGGATGGTTATGAAGTAGTAGATGAGTGAGAAAGGTTATTGAGGATTAGATGAGTGTAATTTTTTTCTTTTTTTTTTTTTTTTCTTTTCTCTTTTTTTTATTCTTCCAATTTTATTTTATTTTTAAACTTTACATAATTGTATTAGTTTTGCCAAATATCAAAATGAATCCGCCACAGGTATACATGTTTCCCCATCCCGAACCCTCCTCCCTCCTCCTCCTCCCCATACCATCCCTCTGGGCCGTCCCAGTGCACCAGCCCCAAGCATCCAGCATCATGCATCGAACCTGGACTGGCAACTCGTTTCCTACATGATATTTTACATGTTTCATTGCCATTCTCCCAAATCTTACCCTCTCCCTCTCCCACAGAGTCCATTGTTCTATTCAGTGTCTCTTTTGCTGTCTTTAAAAAATTTATTTATTTTTATTTTTTTACACGATGGCGTATTATTCAGCCATTAAGGAAACTGTTCCTTGGTTTATTAATGTTTTTAAATTCAGGAACCATTTATGAAGTATTTACCTTGTGCCAGATACTTTGCTGGTGTTAACACAAAAATTAAATAAGACATGATGCCTACTTTTAAGGAACTCACAGATAAATAAAAGTTATGAGTGAACTAAAAAAATAAAAAAAAAATAATACATTTGAAGCAGTTCTAATGAGGTGGATGAAACTGGAGCCGGTTATACAGAGTGAAGTAAGCCAGAAAGAAAAACACCAATACAGTATACTAATGCATATATATATGGAATTTAGAAAGATGGTAACAACAACCCTGTATACGAGACAGCAAAAGAGACACTGATGTATAGAACAGTCTTTTGGACTCTGTGGGAGAGGGAGAGGGTGGGATGAGTTGGGAGAATGGCATTGAAATATGTATAATATCATACATGAAATGCGTCACCAGTCCAGGTTCGATGCACGATACTGGATGCTTGGGGCTGGTGCACTGGGACGACCCAGAGGGATGGTATGGGGAGGGGGGAGGGAGGAGGGTTCAGGATGGGGAACACATGTATACCTGTGGCAGATTCATTTTGATATTTGGCAAAACCAATACAATATTGTAAAGTTAAATAAAATAAAATATTTTTTTAATTTAAATGTATTTATTTTAATTGGAGGCTAATTACTTTACAATATTGTAGTGGTTTTGCCATACATTAACAAAGAAGTTTTCTCAGAAAAGTCATCAGTCTTTTTAATGTAGTAAATTTAATGTACTTAATGCCATTAAAGACTTTGGCATTTATTCTAAAATATGATATATTATTTTTCTAGAATATTGTTTGTTAAAATTAGATATGACAAATTCAGTCCATGAACAGTCATGTACTAATTCTATTAAGTTAAAATGAACTAGTGCCACCATTTTATGTCATTATATTACTCAGAAGTTGGCATTATCTGGATGATTCCTTAACTATGTAAACACACTCCCAACTGAAGGAGGAAAAAATTGTCTTGGATAGCTGAACTGGTGTTATAATTATGAGACATGCCATTATCTGGATTTATTAGGTCTGTATTATTATAATTCAAAACATTCTGCATAAATCATCTTGCTTAGAAATGCTGATAAATGAGAAGTAAGAGTGATTTAAATGCCTTTACAAAGGCTTTCCTGGTGGCTTAGACCAATAAGGATCTTCCTGCAATGCAGGAGACCTGGGTTTGATTCCTGGCTTGGGAAGATCCCCAAGAGGAGGGCATGGCAACCCACTCCAATATTCTTGACTGTAGAATCCCCATGAACAGACGAACCTGGAAGGATACAGTCCATGAGGTTGCAAAGGGTCGGACACGACTGAGTGACTAAGCACAGTACAGAGTACATTTTCTGTAAGCATCACTTCAGTTCAGTCGCTCAGTCACGTCTGACACTTTGTGACCCCATGAATCACAGCACACTAGGCCTCCCTGTCCATCACCAACTCCCAGAGTTCACTCAAACTCGTGTCCATAGAATCAGTGATGCTATCTAGCCATCTCATCCTCTGTCATCCCCTTCTTCTCCTGCCCCTAATCCCTCCCAGCATCAGAGACTTTTCCAATGAGTCTACTCTTCGCATGAGGTGGCCAAAGTACTGGAGTTTCAGCTTCAGCATCAGCCCTTCCAATGAACACCCAGGACTGATTTCCTTTAGGATGGACTGGTTGGATCTCCTTGTAGTCCCAGGGACTCTCAAGAGTCTTCTCCAACACCATAGTTCGAAAGCATCAATTCTTCAAGGCTCATCTTCACAGTCCAACACTCACATCCATACATGACCACTGGAAAAACCATAGCCTTGACTAGATGGACCTTTGTTGGCAAAGTAATGTCTCTTCTTTTCAATATGCTATCTAGGTTGGTCATAACTTTCCTTCCAAGGAGTAAGTGTCTTTTAATTTCATGGCTGCAGTCACCATCTGTAGTGATTTTGGAGCCCAGAAAAATAAAGTCTGACACTGTTTCCACTGTTTCCCCATCTATTTCACATGAAGTGATGGGACTGGATGCCATGATCTTGGTTTTCTGAATGTTGAGCTTTAAGCCAACTTTTTCACTCTCCTCTTTCAATTTCATCAAGAGGCTTTTTCGTTCCTCTTCAGTTTCTGCCATAAGGGTGGTGTCATCTGCATATCTGAGGTTATTGATATTTCTCCCGGCAATCTTGATTCCAGCTTGTGTTTCTTCCAGTCCAGGGTTTCTCATGATGTACTCTGCATATAAGTTAAATAAGCAGGGTGACAATATACAGCCTTGTCGGACTCCTTTTCCTATTTGGAACCAGTCTGCTGTTCCATGTCCAGTTCTAACTATTGCTTCCTGACCTGCATACAAATTTCTCAAGAGGCAGATCAGGTGGTCTAGTATTCCCATCTCTTTCAGAATTTTCCACAGTTTATTGTGATCCACACAATCAAAGGCTTTGGCATAGTCAATAAAACAGAAATAGATGTTTTGATGGAGCTCTCTTGCTTTTTCTATGATCCAGTGGATATTGGCAATTTGATCTCTGGTTCCTCTACCTTTTCTAAAACCAGCTTGAACATCAGGAAGTTCACGGTTCACATATTGCTGAAGCCTGGCTTGGAGAATTTTGAGCATTACTTTACTAGCGTGTGAGATGCGTGCAATTGTGCGGTAGTTTGAGCATTCTTCGGCATTGCCTTTCTTTGGGATTGGAATGAAAACTGACCTTTTCCAGTCCTGTGGCCACAGCTGAGTTTTCCAAATTTGCTGGCCTATTGAGTGCAGCACTTTCATAGCATCATCTTTCAGGATTTGGAATAGCTCAACTGGAATTCCATCACCTCCACTAGCTTTGTTCATAGTGATGCTTTCTAAGGCCCACTTGACTTCACATTCCAGGATGTCTGGCTCTAGGTCTGTGATCACACCATTGCGATTATCTGGGTCGTGAAGATCTTTTTTGTACAGTTCTGTGTATTCTTGCCATCTCTTCTTAATATCTTCTGCTTCTGTTAGGTCCATACCATTTCTGTCCTTTATCGAGCCCATCTTTGCATGAAATGTTCCCTTGGTATCTCTGATTTTCTTGAAGAGATCCCTAGTCTTTCCCATTCTGTTGTTTTCCTCTATTTCTTTGCATTGATCACTGAAGAAGTCTTTCTTATCTCTTCTTGCTATTCTTTGGAACTCTGCATCTTTATTTTTCTCCTTTGCTTTTCACTTCTCTTCTTTTCACAGCTATTTGTAAGGCCTCCCCAGACAGCCATTTTGCTTTTTTGCATTTCTTTCCTATGGGAATGGTCTTGATCCCTGTCTCCTGTACAATGTCACGAACCTCATTCCATAGTTCATCAGGCACTCTATCAGATCTAGGCCCTTAAATCTATTTCTCACTTCCACTGTATAATCATAAGGGATTTGATTTAGGTCATACCTGAATGGTCTAGTGGTTTCCCCTACTTTCTTCAATTTCAGTCTGAATTTGGCAATAAGGAGTTCATGGTCTGAGCCACAGTCAGCTCCTGGTCTTGTTTTTGCTGACTGTATAGAGCTTCTCCATCTTTGGCTGCAAAGAATATAATCAATCTGATTTCGGTTTTGACTATCTAGTGATGTCCACGTATAGAGTCTTCTCTTGTGTTGTTGGAAGAGGGTGTTTGTTATGACCAGTGCATTTTCTTAGCAAAACTGTATTAGTCTTTGCCCTGCTTCATTCCATATTCCAAGGCCAAATTTGCCTATTACTCCAGGTGTTTCTTGACTTCCTACTTTTGCATTCCAGTCCCCTATAATGACAAGGACATCTTTTTTGGGTGTTAGTTCTAAAAGGTCTTGTAGGTCTTCATAGAACCATTCAACTTCAGCTTCTTCAGCATTACTGGTTGGGGCATAGACTTGGATTACTGTGATATTGAATGGTTTGCCTTGGAAACAAACAGAGATCATTCTGTCGTTTTTGAGATTGCATCCAAGTACTGCATTTCGGACTCTTTTGTTGAACTATTACTTAACCACTTTGCCAAGATTCAAAAGAACACAGAATCCAGATGAAAGCCAGGCTTTGAGCCTCTTTTTCTCAAAGGAGTATTTGCTATTCCTGAATGAGGCAGGTGAAGGGCTAAAAATGGATTAACATTGAAATCTCGGAACCACCACAGATTGAGGACATAAGCTGCAAGCGACCTCGACTTTGAATCGGGATCTTCAAGAACTATTCAGTAGGTTTTCTTTATCCATTCATCTGTTGAGAGACATTACATTTCTTCCATGTCTTGGCTAATTGTGGTGCTTTGAATGTGGCGGTTCATGTATATTTTGAAATTAAGATTTTCTCCAGATATATGCCCTGGAGTGGGATTGAAGGATCATATGGGCTTCCCTGGTGGCTCGGTGGTAAACTATCTGCCTGCCAAGCAGGAGATGTAGGTTTGATCCCTGGGTCAGGACTATCCCTTGGAGAAGGAAATAGCAACCCACTCCAGTATTCTTGCCTGGGAAATCCCATGAACAGAGGAGTGTGATGGGCTACAGTTCATGGGATGGCAAGATTTGGACACTGTATCTAATGAGATTGAGGACAACAATGCTGCTTAATATCCTACAGTGTATAAGGTAGGCCCTTCTAACAATATCAAAATGTTCAAACTAAAATGTCAATGATACCAACATTCATAAACTCTTCCTTATCAAAGTTTCAATTTCCAGTCCTTTAAAATTACATATTGATACTTTAATTCATGGAGGAAACTGATAGGCTGCAATCCATGGAGTCGCAGAGTTGGACATGACTGAGGGACTAACCACCACACACATATTTTATTTAGAAGGTTTTTTCCATTTTCCCAAGCATTGTTTTATATTTTACATTGTGGAGGTTTTGTACAACTTTGGTTAAATGTATTCCTAGGAATTTGATTTTATTCATGTTCCTATAAACCTTGTTTTTATTTTTTAATTGTTCACTACCAGTATATAGAAATTAAACAGATTTATTTATATGGATTTGGTGTCTGATCTTGATAAATTCACCTGTTGCTGTTTTCTCTAGATAATATTAGATTTTCTTCATATACAATTTTGTTATCTGTGACTAATAATATATTTCCTTTTTCTGAATACTGATCCTTGTTCTTATCATTTTTATTGAGATAAAATGGGTACATTATAATACTTCAGGTGTACAACATTATTATTCAACATTTGTGTTCATTACAAAGAGATCATCACAAAAATTCTACTTACCATTTATCACCATGCACTTAAACCCCTTTGATCTATTTTACCCAACCCCAAGTCCCTTTTTGTAATTTCCTTGCTGTCTTTTTTTGTGGTATCCCATGCAGTGCCTAATAGAAGTGCTTATAGTGGCCTTTATCTTCAGTTCAGTTCAATTCAGTCGCTCAGTCGTTTCCGACGTTTTGCAACCCCATGAATCGCAGCATGCCAGGCCTTCTTGTCCATCACCAACTCCCGGAGTTCACTCAGACTCACGTCCATCAAGTCAGTGATGCCATCCAGCCATCTCATCCTCTTTCATCCCCTTCTCCTCTTGCCCCCAATCGCTGCCAGCATCAGAGTCTTTTCCAATGAGTCAACTCTTCACATGAGGTGGCCAAAGTACTGGAGTTTCAGCTTTAGCATCATTCCCTCCAAAGAAATCCCAGGGCTGATCTCCTTCAGAATGGACTGGTTGGATCTCCTTGCACTCCAAGGGACTCTCAGGAGTCTTCTCCAACACCGCAGTTTAAAAGCATCAATTCTTCTGTGCTCAGCCTTCTTCACAGTCCAAGTCTCACATCCATACATGACCACAGGAAAAACCATAGCCTTGACTAGACGGACCTTTGTTGTCAAAGTAATGTCTCTGCTTTTGAATATGCTATCTAGGTTGGTCATAACTTTCCTTCCAAGGAGTGTCTTTTAATTTCATGGCTGAAATCACCATCTGCAGTGATTTTGGAGCCCCCAAAAATAAAGTCTGCCACTGTTTCCACTGTTTCCCCATCTACTTCCCATGAAGTGATGGGACCAGCTGCCATGATCTTCGTTTTCTGAATGTTGAGCTTTAAGCCAACTTTTTCACTCTCCTCTTTCACTTTCATTAAGAGGTTTTTTTCTTTCCTCTTCACTTTCTGCCATAAGGGTGGTGTCATCTACATATCTGAGGTTATTGATATTTCTCCCAGCAATCTTGATTCCAGCTTGTGTTTCTTCCAGTCCAGCATTTCTCATGATGTACTCTGCATATAAGTTTTCTTATTTTAATGTTAAAAAAATTTTTAATAGTTAATTCATTATGGCTTGTTCTTAATATTCTAAACATGTATATAAAAGTTTTTTTATCTTGCTTTTTAATATTATTGTGACTTTGTATTTTATTTCGTAAAATGTTCTCCAGCTTGTCAAAACTGAGCACTTTTTTTTTCATTTCTTAGTATGTGGTGAAGGCCACCTCATGCGAAGAGTTGACTCATTGGAAAAGACTCTGATGCTGGGAGGGATTGGGGGCAGGAGGAGAAGGGGATGAAAGAGGATGAGATGACTGGATGGCATCACTGACTCAGTGGACGTGAGTCTCAGTGAACTCCGGGAGCTGGTGATGGACAGGGAGACCTGGCGTGCTGCGATTCATGGGGTCGCAAAGAGTCGGACACGACTGAGCGACTGATCTGATCTGATCTGGTCTGAACACACTGGGGGCAAAAAACAAGCAAACAAACAAACAAACAACAAAAAAAAACCCTTCAACTCCTGGAATAATTTTCATTTTAATAATGTTTTATGTTTTACTGTATTGTCTTATAGTATTTTAAGATTTTACATCTAGATTCATGAGCAAAATTAATTGATAATTTTCCTTTCTTTTGATGTCCCTTTCATGTTTTGCTATCTTGTTCATTTTTCTCCAATGTCTTCAGAAATAGAATTCCAACTATTTTCTCTGGATGAGCTTGTGTGAGGTGGCTAATACTGTATTTCAATTTATTGAATACAGAAGAGATATTAGAAGTGATTTGCAGAAAAGATATTAGAAGTGATTTATTCAAGTAAGACTTGATATTACACAAACATTAAAAATCATCTTGACTAAAACCATAATTCCTTGGGGCTGGTGCACTGGAATGACCCAGAGGGATGGTATGGGGAGGGAGGAGGGAGGAGGGTTCAGAATGGGGAACACATGTATACCTGTGGTGGATTCATTTTCATATTTGGCAAAACTAATACAATTATGTAAAGTTTAAAAATAAATTTAAAAAAAAGAAAAAATCAGATGAATCTTAAAAACAAAAACAAAAACAAACCATAATTCCTGTATATTTTTTCATATTTAAAATAGATCATATAATGAACATCTTATTTTGTTTATTATGTATTTTTCTTTTTAAAATTCAAAATCGGATTCTTATAGAAGTAAAGCATTAAGCTTAGTATGTTTCAATCATCATTATAGGTTGCAGTTTACATAGACAAGACATCATTTAGTTTTTCTAGTAGATTGAATTGAGGGACATGATAAAAAAAATAGCATTTAATCAGTATCCTGTCACAATTTAAGAAAATAAATCCATAATTATTTCTAGATTATCAAAATAGTTTTATTAAGAAAAATATTTCTGTTCTGGAGAGTAAGA
Organism: Bos mutus; assembly: GCF_027580195.1. NCBI lineage: Eukaryota > Metazoa > Chordata > Mammalia > Artiodactyla > Bovidae > Bos > Bos mutus. The sequence continues at coordinate 78,937,356 of NC_091622.1, read as the reverse complement.
CTGTAATTGTGTTACTTTTTCCCAAGGCTCCTTTTGGACTTTGCATTTTTTTCTGAATTGTGTATTTATTCTTGTACTATGAGGTGCAAAAATATATGATGATTAGTTTGTTTTACAAGGTTTCCTTCATATATATATATATAATATATATTCATTTAAACATGGAGTTGAAATTGCATGTAACTTTAAGTTTTCAGACTTAGAGAATATTTATCTAAAAGAAGGAAATTGCTGAAATATTAGGAGGGAATGTTAGGTAGTGACAGTTTATCCTGAAGTTTTGTGAGCACATTTTTGTCCCAAGTTATATCAAAACATGTAGTATTCTACTTTTCACACACATTGAATGTTTTTCAAGCAGAATAAGACCATAGTATTGATATATTATTGGTTTGTATAATAGTTTACCTTGGTTACTGCATCTCTCGGTACAGCATAACTCATTTCCCGGATTTGAAGTGTAAGTTGTAACATTTTTATTGGAGTGGATATGCCTCAGATAAAAATAGAGTGTAGTTTTGCTTTTTGGCATGACCTTGTCATTTGAAAAAAGCATTCCACTTTAACGACATCTAATTTAAAATGCCTCTGGGAATGAGTTGAATTTACTGAGATATTTTAAATAGTAATTACTTAGCAGAGGTTGTTGGAGCATTTGTAGAGTATCAGCCTTCTTCAGGGCAGATATTTGAGACTACTTGAAATGAATTAAGTCTTCTACCATTAATGTTTGATGGGAGACCATAGTGAAAAAGATGGATGCTTATATAATTGACATCCTTAACATTTAGAGCTGAGTACTTAAATGCCAGAAACATAATTCTGAATAAAATGTCAGGACTTAACATAATAATATTTAATGATGTAGTATGAAAGGAATGAACAGAAGTCATTTTATATTATTAATGAAATTATTTAAAATAGGCTTAATTGTCTCTATATATCATTAAGAAGTTTTGTTCATATTGTTTCTAAGAATAATTTACCTTAAATATCCAGCTTCTACTAGTCCTGAAATGTCAAACATACTTCTGTTTCACATGTTTGTAAAATACTTTTATCAAAATGTAAACTGCAATTGAACTTAAACAGCTAAATATAATCACAACAGGCAAAGTACCAAATCCTGCTTTATACGTTTTTAAATTTTATTTATTTTAATTGGAGGATAATTGCTTTACAATATTGTGATGGTTTTTGTCATACATCAACATGAATTGGCCATGGGTACACATGTGTCCCCCCATCCTGAGTTCCCTTTCCCACTCCTGAGTCCCACTCTCCCATCCACCCTATCCCTCTGGGTTGTCCCAGAGCACAGACTTTGAGTGCCTTGCTTCATACATCGAACTTCCAATGGTCATCTATTTTGCATATGGTAATGTACATGTTTCAGTGCTATTCTCTCAAATCATCCCACCCTCCCATTCTCCCACTGAGTCCAGAAAGTCCGTTCTTTAGGTCTGTCTCCTTTGCTGGCCTGAATGCATATATATGGAATTTGGAAAGATGGTAATGATGATATTTCTCCTGGCAATCTTGACTCCAGCTTGTGCTTCCACCAGTCCAGCGTTTCGCATGATGTACTCTGCATATAAGTTAAATAAGCAGGGTGACAATATACAGCCTTGACGAACTCCTTTTCCTATTTGGAACCAGTCTGTTGGTCCATGTCCACTTCTAACTGTTGCTTCCTGACCTGCATACAAATTTCTCAAGAGGCAGATCAGGTGGTCTGGTATTCCCATGTCTTTCAGAATTTTCCACAGTTTATTGCGGTCCACACAGTCAAAGGCTTTGGCATAGTCAATAAAGCAGAAATAGATGCTTTTCTGGAACTCTCTTGCTTTTTCCATGATCCACCGGATGTTGGCAATTTGATCTCTGGTTCCTCTGCCTTTTCTAAAACCAGCTTGAACATCAGGAAATTCACGGTTCACATATTGCTGAAGCCTGGCCTGGAGAATTTTGAGCATTACTTTACTAGCGTGTGAAATGAGTGCAATTGTGCAGTAGTTTGAGCATTCTTTGACATTGCCTTTCTTTGGGATTGGAATGAAAACTGACCTTTTCCAGTCCTGTGGCCACACAATGTTTATATAATTTTCACTAATAATTCAATGAAAATGAGGGGCAAGAGTCACAAGAATAATTAACTTCATTTTTAATTAAAAAATGTTTTGGGGGAGGATACCTTAGAGAATACTTTTTACAAAATCTTTATGAAATATATATCCAGATCTGTAAGAAACTTGGGGTGGATTATAATTCAGGCTAGTTATTTTACCAAACCTAAATTTCTGCCATTGAAATCTTAATTACCTCCATAAGAACAAAACAAGGCTGCAGTGTGTTAATAAAACTGATATTTAACCATGCCCATCAATTTGGGAAGGTTTCTGAAAAGGATTTCCAGATAAGATAGTGAATCATGCTCTCATATGAGACAAGAGAGGAAATATGTCAATATTAAGCATTGAATTCTGAGACTATCATGATAAGCAGCATGAAGTAATGTCAAATAACATGGACTAATTCTAATTACAGTCATCTTTTCAGTTTCTATCTAGGCTACAAAACAGGTGACCTATCTCCTGAGATTTATGTTCCCTTTTATAGTATCATTATGGTATATTTTATAGTAATGGCTCTCAAACTGTATTCCCAGGGACCACCAGATGTCAAAACTACTGTCATGGTAATTATTTTTTCACTTGTATTCCATCATGAGTGTATGATGGGTTTTTCAAAAGACTTCTGACTAGTGATATTGCCACAGATTTAATGCAAGAAAACATGAATCTCTATGCCAGTTAGTCATTGGACAATTTATTAAGAAATTGCTGAAATGTAAAGCAATGTCACTCTTTCAGTATCTTTGGAAATTGTAAGTATTTTTTGATAGAATATGCTATGTATGCAATGGTTTTATTACTGTTGTTTTAATTGAATTAATTGCTTCTGAATTAACTTCTAGTATTATTATAAATTATAAGAGATCAAACATGCATAAAGTTCTTTGGACTCTCAATATTTGCTAAGATTATAAAGAGTTCCCAAGAACAGATAGTTTGAGGACCATCGTTTTATAGCATCTTTTAATGATTGAGTTGCTAATATTGGTTATTGCTGTTATTATTATTTGAGATATCTTTACCCCCACTCCTGCACCACTGGAGAGCTAGCATTTCTTTATTAGGATGTACTTTCTATCCTGTACAGATAGATATACTTTATTAGATACTTTCCTCTTACAGGATATATGAATTTCCAAGTCTTTTGCATTTCTAGGAAAACCTACTTTGCAAATATGATTTATGGAAAGTTCTGTTTCTTTAGCCAAATTAGTTACCATAATTTAATCACATAAGAAAGTGACTCAAGCATAGTACTTATACATATCTACTTTATCAAAACAGTCCCCAGTGTCAATATACTGGTTTTCATGATAATATTTTTCCCTTTTTCTGTTAAGCATATTTGGAGCAGAGGATGTTGTCCCCTCATTGTCTGTCCAAAATAGCATGCGTTTTCTGGAACAATGTAGCTGCTCAAGTATTTGATGAATTAATAAATGTTACATGTTTCAGAAATGCATGCACTATCTACTATTAATATTAAGCTATCCTGAATTTGTTAACTTCACCTAAATCAAATTGACATTACTGTCCTAGTCTTTTAAAGGTTATAATTCCCCATCTCCCATACTGCTTCGGTGTATTAATCACCCATATGCAGACATTATTTTTCATATTTTTAAATGATTATTTCAAGTTATCTTTGAAATTATTCTCTTTCCTTATTGCTTTCAAAATGAAGTAAAAACTTCTTCATATTAACTTTCAAAGCCTTTTATTATCTGACTGAAATCTAACTCCCCCAAAATATAATTTTCCAGTGCCCTTTTACTTGTTTTATGTTCTAACCCTAGAGACATGTGTTTTCTATAACATGTTAATAACTCTGAGAATTCGTGTTTTTCATACACAATAGTAAAAAGCACTGTTGTTATTTTTAACAATATAGTTTTATCTAGTTTTTCAAGTTAAATTTGATAATATACATTTTATTTTATAATCCCTTTTATCACACTGATACTATTTTCTAGTATTGCTTAATAGCTATTAAATGATTGCAGTTAACTGGACATTAGCTATTTCTGTTCAGTTTAAATGTATACACATTGGTGAATTTTACAATAATATGGCTTAATGATTAATGTTACTACATACATCTTTGCATAATATATTTTTTTAATTACTTCTCTTCTGTGTTATATATGTTTACTGGCTTTTTTAAAAATTTAAATTTATTTTAATTAGAGGCTAATTACTTTACAATATTGTATTGATTTTGCCATACATCAACATGAATCTGCCATGGGTGTACACATGTTCCCAATCCTGAACCCCCCACCCACCTCCCTCCCCATATTCACAATGAAACAAAAAATGAGGAAGTAAAATAATATTTTTTTTTCATTGAAGTATAGTAGTTGATATTCGGTTGCTTAGTCATGTCCCACTCTTTTTGACTCATGAACTAGTGCTTATCAGGCTTCAGTGTTCTTCACTGTCTCCAGGAGTTTGCTCAAACTCTCGTCAATTGAGTCAGTAATGCCATCCAAATATCTCATCCTCTGCACGCCCTTCTTCTCTTGCCCTCAATCTTTCCCAGAATTAAGCTCTTTTCTGATAAAGTATAGTTAACTTACAATATTAGTTTCAGATGTACAACATGGTGAATCAATATGTTTATACATTGGGGAATGATTACCATGATAAGACAAGTTACTATCTCTCAACATACAAAGTTATTGCAATATTACTGACTTATTGAATATGCTATTCATTACAGCCTCATGACTTATTTTGTAACTGGGTTTGACCTGTTAGCATGGCCGAGAGGAGCTACCCCACGTCCGAGGTCAGGGTCAGTGGCTGAGAGTGCCAGGCTGCGACAGCACAGGAGTGGCCAAAAGGAGTTACTCTACATCCGAGGTCAGGGGCAGTGGCCAGGAGGAGCTACCCCCGCCTGAGGCCAGGGGTGGCGGCCGGGAGGAGCAACCCCACTTCCAAGGGGCGGTGGCTGCATGGATGCAGGAGGGCCTAGAGGAGCTATTCCACTTTCAAGGTAAGGAGGGGCAGCGGTGAGGATATACCCCTTGTCCAAGGTAAGGAGCAGTGGCTGTACTTTGCTGGAGCAGCCGTGAAGAGATAACCCACATCCAAGGTAAGAGAAACCCAAGTAAGACAGTAGGTGTTGCAAGAGGGCATCAGAGAGCAGACACACTGAAATCATAATCATAGAAAACTAGTTAATCTAATCACACTAGGACCACAGCCTTGTCTAACTCAATGAAACTAAGCCATGCCCGTGGGGATACCCAAGACGGGCAGGTCATGGTGGAGAGATCTGACAGAATGTGGTCCACTGGAGAAGGGAATGACAAACCATTTCAGTATTCTTGCCTTGAGAACCCCATGAACAGTATGAAAAGGCAAAAAGATAGGATATGAAAGAGGAACTCCCCAGGTCAGTACATGCTCATTATACTACTGGAGATCAGTGGAGAAATAACTCCAGAAAGAATGAAAGCATGGAGCCAAAGCAAAAACAATACCCAGTAGTGGATGTGACTGATGATAGAAGCAAGGTCTGATACTGTAAAGAGGAATATTGCATAGGAACCTGGAATGTCAGGTCCATGAATCAAGGTAAATTGGAAGTGGTCAAAGAGGAGATGGCTAGAGTGAACCTAGACATACTAGAAATAAGCGAAATAAAATGGACTGGAATGGGTGAATTTAACTCAGATGACCATTATATCTACTACTGAGGTCAGGAATCCCTCAGAAGAAATGGAGTAGCCATCATGGTGAACAAAAGAGTCTGAAATGCAGTACTTGGATGCAATTTCAAAAATGACAGAATGATCTCTGTTCGTTTCCAAGGCAAACCATTCAATATCACAGTAATCCAAGTCTATGCCCCAACCAGTAATGCTGAAGAAGCTGAAGTTGAACGGTTCTATGAAGACCTATAAGACCTTTTAGAACTAACACCCAAAAAAGATGTCCTTGTCATTATAGGGGACTGGAATGCAAAAGTAGGAAGTCAAGAAACACCTGGAGTAATAGGCAAATTTGGCTTAGGAGTATGGAATGAAGCAGGACAAAGACTAACAGAGTTTTGCCAAGAAAAATGCACTGGTCATAGCAAATACCCTCTTCAACAACTCAAGACTCTACACATGGACATCACCAGATGGTCAACACTGAAATCAGATTGATTATATTCTTTGCAGCAAAAATGGAGAAGCTCTATACAGTCAACAAAACAAGACTAGGAGCTGACTGTGGCTCAGATCATGAACTCCTTATTGCCAAATTCAGACTGAAATTGAAGAAAGTAGGGAAAACCACTAAACGATTCTGGTATGACCTAAATCAAATCCCTTATGATTATACAGTGGAAGTGAGAAATAGATTTAAGGGCCTAGATCTGATAGATAGAATGCCTGATGAACTATGGAATGAGGTTAATGACACTGTACAGGAGACAGGGATCAAGACCATCCCCATGGAAAAGAAATGCAAAAAAGCAAAATGGCTTCTGGGGAGGCCTTACAAATAGCTGTGAAAAGAAGAGAAGTGAAAAGCAAAGGAGAAAAGGAAAGATGCAGCGTTCCAAAGAATAGCAAGAAGAGATAAGAAAACCTTCCTCAGTGATCAATGCAAAGAAATAGAGGAAAACAACAGAATGGGAAGCACTAGAGATCTCTTCAAGAAATTAGAGATACCAAGGGAACATTTCATGCAAAGATGGGCTCAAGAAAGGACAGAAATGGTATGGACCTAACAGAAGCAGAAGATATTAAGAAGAGGTCGCTGGAATACACAGAAGAACTGTACAAAAAAGATCTTCATGACCCAGATAATCATGATGGTGTGATCACGGACCTAGAGCCAGACATCCTGGAATGTGAAGACAAGTGGGCCTTAGAAAGCATCACTATGAACAAAGCTAGTGGAGGTAATGCAATTCCAGTTGAGCTCTTTCAAATCCTGAAAGATGATGCTGTGAAAGTACTGCACTCAGTATGCCAGCAAATTTGGAAAACTCAGCAGTGGCCACAGGACTGGAAAAGTTCAGTTTTCATTCCAATCCCAAAGAAAGGCAATGCCAAAGAATGCTCAAACTACTGCACAATTGCACTCATCTCACATGCTAGTAAAGTAATGCTCAAAATTCTCCAAGCCAGGCTTCAGCAATACGTGAACCATGAACTTCCAGATGTTGAAGCTTGTTTTAGAAAAGACAGAGGAACCAGAGATCAAAGTGCCAACATCTGCTGGATCATGGACAAAGCAAGAGAGTTCCAGAAAAACATCTATTTCTGCTTTATTGACTATGCCAAAGCCTTTGACTGTGTGGATCATGATAAACTGTGGAAAATTCTGAGAGATGGGAATACCAGACCACCTGACCTGCCTCTTGAGAAATTTGTATGCAGGTCAGGAAGCAACAGTTAGAAGTGGACATTGAACAACAGACTGGTTCCAAATAGGAAAAGGAGTCCGTCAAGCCTGTATGTTGTCACCCGGCTTATTTAACTTCTATGCAGAGAATATCATGAGAGACACTAGGCTGGAAGAAGCACAAACTGGAATCAAGATTGCTGGGAGAAATATCAATAACCTTACATATGCAGATGACACCACCCTTATGGCAGAGAGTGAAGAGGAACTAAAGATCCTCTTGATGAAAGTGAAAGTGGAGAGTGAAGAAGTTGGCTTAAAGCTTAACGTTCAGAAGACGAAGATCATGGCAACTGGTCCCATCACTTCATGGGAAATAGATCGGGAAACAGTGGAAGCAGTGTCAGACTTTATTTTTTGGGCTCCAAAATCACTACAGATGGTGACTGCAGCCATGAAATTAAAAGACGCTTACTCCTTGGAATTTTCCACAGTTTATTGTGATCCACACAGTCAAAGGCCTTGGCATAGTCAATAAAGCAGAAATAGATGCTTTTCTGGAACTCTCTTGCTTTTTCCATGATCCAGCGCATGTTGGCAATTTGATCTCTGGTTCCTCTGTCTTTTCTAAAACCAGCTTTAACATCAGGAAGTTCACAGTTCACGCATTGCTGAAGCCTGGCTTGGAGAATTTTGAGCATTACTAGCGTGCGAGATGCGTGCAATTGTGCGGTTGTTTGAGCATTCTTTGGCCTTGCCTTTCTTTGGGATTGGAATGAAAACTGACCTTTTGCAGTCCTGTGGCCACTGCTGAGTTTTCCAAATTTGCTGGCATACTGAGTGCAGTACTTTCACAGCATCATCTTTCAGGTTTTGAAATAGCTCAACTAGAATTCCATAACCTCCTCTAGCTTTGTTCGAAGTGATGCTTTCTAAGGCCCACTTGACTTCCCATTCCAGGACATCTGGCTCTAGGTCCGTGATCACACCATCATGATTATCTGGGTCATGAAGATCTTTTTTGTACAGTTCTGTGTATTCTTGCCACCTCTTCTTAATATCTTCTGGTTCTATTAGGTCCATACCATTTCTGTCCTTTCTTGAGCCCATCTTTGCATGAAATGTTCCCTTGGTATCTCTAATTTCTTGAAGAGATCTCTAGTGTTTCCCATTCTGTTGTTTTCCTCTATTTCTTTGCATTGATCACTGAAGAAAGCTTTCTTATCTCTTCTTGCTATTCTTTGGAACTCTGCATTCAGATGCTTATATTTTTCCTTTTCTCCTTTGCTTTTCACTTCTCTTCTTGTCACAGCTATTTGTAAGGCCTCCTCAGACAGCCATTTTGCTTTTTTTGCATTTCTTTTCCTTGGGGATCGTCTTGATCCCTGTCTCCTGTACAGTGTCATGAATCTCATTCCATAGTTCATCAGGCACTCTATCTATCAGATCTAGGCCCTTAACTCTATTTCTCACTTCCACTGTATAATCATAAGGGATTTGATTTAGGTCTTACCTGAATGGTCTAGTGGTTTTCCCTACTTTCTTCAATTTCAGTCTGAATTTGGCAATAAGGACTTCATTATCTGAGCCACAGTCAGCTCTTGGTCTTGTTTTTGTTGACTGTATAGAGCTTCTCCATCTTTGGCTGCAAAGAATATAATCAATCTGATTTCAGTGTTGACCATCTGATGATGTCCATGTGTAGAGTCTTCTCTTGTGTTGTTGGAAGAGGGTGTTTGCTATGACCAGTGCATTTTTCTTGGCAAAACTCTATTAGTCCTTGCCCTGTTTCATTCCGTATTCCAAGGCCAAATTTGCCTGTTACTCCAGGTGTTTCTTGACTTCCTACTTTTGCATCCAGTCCACTAAAATGAAAAGGACGTCTTTTTTGGGTGTTAGTTCTAAAGGTCTTGTAGGTCCTTATAGAACCGTTCAACTTCAGCTTCTTCAGCATTACTGGTTGGGGCATAGACTTGGATTACTTTGATATTGAATGGTTTGCCTTGGAAACAGAGATCATTCTGTCATTTTTGAGATTGCATCCAAGTAGTGCATTTCAAACTCTTTTGTTGACCATGATGGCTATTCCATTTCTTCTGAGGGATTCCTGACCTCAGTAGTAGATATAATGGTCATCTGAGTTAAATTCACCCATTCCAGTCCATTTGAGTTCTCTGATTCTAGAATATCGACATTCACTCTTGCCATCTCTTGTTTGACGACTTCCAATTTGCCTTGATTCATGGACCTGACAGTCCAGGTTCCTATCCGATATTGCTCTTATAGCATCAGACCTTGCTTCTGTTGCCAGTCACATCCAGTAGAAAATTATGAAAGAGATGGGAATACCAGACCACCTGACCTGCCTCTTGAGAAATCTATATGCAGGTCAGGAAACAACAGTTAGAACTGGACATGGAACAACAGACTGGTTCCAAATAGAAAAAGGAGTGCATCAAGGCTGTATATTGTCACCCTGCGTATTTAACTTCTATGCAGAGAACATCATAAGAAACCCTGGGCTGGAAGAAGCATAAACTGGAATCAAGATTGCTGGGAGGAATATTAATGACCTCAGATATGCAGATAACACACCCTTATGGCAGAAAGTGAAGAGCAACTATAAAGCCTCTTGATAAAAATTCAATTGGAGAGTGAAAAAGTTGGCTTAATGCTCAACATTCAGAAAACGAAGATCATGGCATCCGGTCCCATCACTTCATGGGAAATAGATGGGGAAACACTGGAAACAGTGGCAGACTTTATTTTTCTGGGCTCCAAAATCACTGCAGATGGTGATTTCAGCCATGAAATTAAAAGACACTTACTCCTTGGAAGGAAAGTTATGACCAACCTAGATAGCATATTCAAAAGCAGAGACATTACTTTGCCAACAAAGGTCCGTCTAGTCAAGGCTATGGTTTTTCCTGTGGTCATGTATGGATGTGAGACTTGGACTATGAAGAAGGCTGAGCACAGAAGAATTGATGCTTTTAAACTTTGGTGTTGGAGAAGACTTTTGAGAGTCCCTTGGACTGCAAGGAGATCCAACCAGTCCATTCTAAAGGAGATCAGCCCTGGGATTTCTTTGGAAGGAGTGATAATGAAGCTGAAACTCCAGTACTTTGGCCACCTCATGTGAAGAGTTGACTCACTGGAAAAGACTCTGATGCTGGGAGGGATTGGGGGCATGAGGAGAAGGGGAAGACAGAGGATGAGATGGCTGGATGGCATCACTGACTTGATGGACGTGAGTCTGAGTGAACTCCGGGAGTTGATGATGCACAGGGAGGCCTGGCATGCTGCGATTCTTGGGGTTCAAAGAGTCAGACACTACTGTGCTCCTGAACTGATCTGAACTGAACTGATGTACTTATTACTGTTTTGTTCATTGTTTTCTATTTTTTTTTTTTAAATATCTTTTCTGTTCCCTTCTTCTTGTATTATCTTCCTTTATGGTTTGATTAACTTTAGTGTTATATTTGGTATCCTTTCTTTTTAGTTTTTTTGAGAATTTATTGCAAGTTTTTGCTTTGGGTATAATAAAGTTCATACACATCAACCTGTATACATAGCAGTTTATTTTAAGCTAATAGTCCCTTAAGTTGAAATACATTCTAAAAGCACTGCATTTTTACTGTTTCCCTCCATATTTTGTTTCTGATAATGTATTTTAAATCTTTCAACTTTGTGTATCCCTTAACCACTTATTTAAATTATAGTTTCTTTTATACATTTTTTTTAACCTTCATAGCAATTTTTAAATGACTGATTCACTTCCTTTACTATATATTTGCCTGTATTAGTGGATTTTTTTATTTTATATATTTTATTATGTCTGATTATAGCTTTTACTATTCAACTTAAGAAAGGTTCTTTAACATTTCTTGTTATTTTGGTTTCATGATAAATTCTTTAGCTTTTGCTTATCTGGGAAACCCTAAATTGGCTTCAATTATGAGTGATAACTTTTCTGTGTAGAGTACTCTTGGTTGTGTAATTTTGTTTTGTATTGCATTGTTTTCCTTTCAGCACTTTAAATATATTATGCCACTTCTTCTGGCCTGAAAACTCTGCTTATAGCCTTATGGAGGTTCTTTTGTGAGATTTTTTTTTGTTTTCCCGCCTTGCTGCCTTTAAATTTCTTTCTTAATTTGAAATTTTGTCATCTTAACTATGACATATCTTGAAGTGAATCTCTTTGAATTTTTTTTTTTTTTTTTTGGGTGGGTGGTTCCCTCCCTGTGCTTCCTGGGCCTGGTATCTGTTTTCTTCCCCAGGCTAGAGAAATTTCAGCCATTGTTTCTTCAAATAATTTTCTGTATCTTTCTCTCTCTCTTCACCTTCTAGGGTGTCTAAAATGGAAATGTTAGTATGCCTATAGTGTTCCAGAGGTCCCTTATACTATATATTTTTAGTTTATTTTAATTTTGCTATTATGATTGGGTGATTTCCACAAGTCTATCTTTTAGATCACTTTTGCATTATTCTGTATCACTTAATCTTCTTATTACTTGCTGTGTAATTTTATTTTAACTGTCAGTCTTCAGACCTAATAGGTTTATATATATATATACACATTTTTTTTTCTAACTCCTACTGAAATTCTCACTGTGTTCCTTCATTCTGCAGAGTTCAATGAATATTTTTATGACCTTTACCTTGAACTCTTTATAAGATAAATTACTTGTTTCATTATTGTTATTTTCTGATATTTTATCTTATCTCATTTGGAATATATTTACCTCCTCATTTTATTTGACTTTCTGTGTTCTTTTTCTATAAATTAGGCAAAACAGTTACCTCTCCTGATCTTGAAAGCAATGACCTTATGTAGGAATGTTTCCTATGTAGACTCTAGATGTTGGATAGCTTTGGCAGGTGGACTGGGCCTGGAACAGAAACAACCTGGAGTGTCCTGGAGTATGCTGAACTGGGGCTGCCTTGACTAGATGATTGGATCTGGAGTTTGTACAGGGCAAGTTATTCCTGGGGTGCACTGGACCACTCTGAAGTTGCCTTGGGGTGGCTGGAACTGGAGTGGACCTCACCAGAGGCTTGCTGGAGTGCCAGATGCCTCTGGCTTGGGACTCAGAGTAAGTAAGATTTTATGTATACACTTGGTTTCCTATAGCCCTCTGGCTCTCCTGGACTATAAATCCCATTGGTTTTCAAACCCAGATGTTTTATGAGCTGAGTTTCCTGTTGTAGATCTCCAGGGCTAAGTTGCCTGCTGTGTAGCTCAAGCCCCTTACTGGTTAGGGAGGACTGCCATGTCTGTGATAACCCCTGCTGAATGTAGTCATGACACATGGGCCTTGGATCCAGATTAGACTGAATTTCTGTCCATTGTATCCTCAATGTGTTCTTTTCTTTATATCTTTAATTATAGAAGAGATGTTTCTCTAGTCTTCAGGCTGTTCTCAGAGAGAGTTGATCTATATATAGTTGTACTTTGATATGTTTCTGGGAGGAGGTGATCTCAGGATCTATTTTGCCATCTTGATCCCACCACTTGTCATATTTTAATTTCTTATTACTGCTATGTTTTTAAATTCAATGAAAGTGAAGTTTTTAACTTCCTTTTATATAACTTCCATATTTAAGTAATTTCTAGATTTGTTTTAATTTTATTCTTTTGTACAATATAATTTTTTTATTCTGGAGAATAACTAAGTAATTTAATAATCCATAATCATTCACTCATTAAATTTCTAGTGGTCATGTATATGGCTTCCCCTTTGGTTCAGCAGTAAAGAATCCACCTGCAGTGCAGGAGCCGCAAGAAACCTGGGTTTGATCCCTGGGTCATGAAGATCCCCTGGAGAAGGAAAAGGCAATCCACTCCAGTATTTTTGCCTGGAGAATCCCATGGACAGAGGAGTCTGGCGGGCTTCAGTCCAAGGGCTCTCAAGGAATTGGAGACAACTGAAGTGACATAGCAAGCACTCATGGCTATTGCTAATACATAGCTTCAGGGTTAGCCTGATGTTGCCAGGTGATGCTAGTGATAAAGAACCCACCTGCCAATGCAGGAGGAGTAAGAGATGCGGGTTTGATCCCTGCATCAGAAAGATCCCCTGGAGAAGGGCATGGCAACCCACTCTAGTATTCTTGCCTGGAAAATCCCATGGGCATTGGAACATGGTAGGCTACAGTCCATGGGGTCGCAAAGAGTCAGGCATGACTGAAGCAACTTAACAGGCAAGCACATTTATCTCAAAGAAGAGAGTAAACATGAAGTGTTCTATAGAGATTTTAGGAGATATAATTGGTCTATGTAATTTACATCCACTTTCAAATTCTGAGTCCAGAACTCAGTCATAAGGCCCTACCTGACCATGTAGACATGTTCTGAAGTGTAGACAATACAGTTTTCCTGTATATTTAGGGGAAAATAATTTTCTGAAATAACTACATGGTTTCTGTCAGATTTAAGTATCCAAGTAAGATTGGCATTTGAGAAAATCTTTGAGTAGCAATATAAAATATTATTTATTGGGATAAAACACTGGTTTTAAATAGTAAACTATTACTAGGTACATCAGATTAACAGAGGACACTGACATAATCTTTTCCATAAATAAGATTTTATTCCATACTGTAACACTTTAACATTCCTCCTTCCTGTTCTAGGTTTGAAGTGCAGAAATAACATCGATTTTTAAAAGCCTGGACCAAGAGGGTTCAGTAACTATTCTCTGCAAAGACAGAGACAGTTTGATGTTAACTTGAGACTAATTAATATACCATAAATTATTTTATTCAAAAAGGCTTTAAATTTTTAATTCATTTCTGAGGAGATTCCAGATTGACAGAGTAGCAGGAGTGAATTATCACCTCTCAATTGAGAATTCAAATGTTGATAAAAATGAGTAGCAGAATTTTAAGCTAATGACTCTTGGACAGTTAACTTAAACAAGTCTTTAAGAATTGAGACTCTTAATATGATAATGAAAATGTATATTTTAATGACTTAATTGTGTTTTTAGGAATCATCTTTGACATAAAATTAATATTTTATACATAGAGTATAAATACTAATTTTATTAGGGTGTTTACACATATTAGAATGCTGCATAATGCATATTGGGATATGTTAATAGTTTTCTCTTGGGAATGCCACATGTTCAATAAACAGACCTGCTTTTCTCTGTCTCTCACCATCTCAGTCTTTGTCCTTTTATCCTTTCACCTTCTCTCTCTCCTGCCTCTTGTTCTTTCTATTGGCTATGAGAGTTGGACTATAAAGAAAGCTGAGCACAGAAGAATTGATGCCTTTCAACTGTGGTGTTGGAGAAGACTTTTGAGAGTCCCTTGGACTGCAAGGAGATCCAACCAGTCCATCCTAAAGGAGATCAGTCCTGAATATTCATTGGAAGGACTGATGTTGAAGCTGAGACTCCAATACTTTGGCCACCTGATGCAAAGAGCTGACTCATTTGAAAAGACCCTGATGCTGGGAAAGATTGAGGGCAGGAGGAGAAGGGGATGACAGAGGATGAGATGGTTGGATGGCATCACTGACTCAATGGACATGAGTTTGGGTAAACTATGGGAGGTGGTGATGGACAGGGAAGCCTGGCGAGCTGCAGTTCATGGGGTTGCGAAGAGTCGGACATGACTGAGCAACTGAACTGAACTGAACTCTCTTTCCTGAGAAAGTAGCTGGTCTTTGTCCCTGTAATACTTCTCCTCTTTCACACTTAGGGTTACTGATCAACACATTTAATTGTGGGTTTAACTTTTATTTTCACAGCACAGTGATTATGTGATGACTTTGAATAGCGTTGCCATCATTAAATAGTTAAGTAGTTAAAAAAACTGAAAATAAATTAATCTGTTCTGTTAATTATTTATAATGTTTGACAGCTCTGATCAAACATATGTTATCCTTTTCTAAGATAAGGAGCTTAGCAGTATTTTTTACCAAAACAGTTTGGAGATATCCACTCAAATATAGTCATCATGGGATATGTAAAATATTCTCAGAACCTTCAATACTTTGTTATATAGTTTGAAATATAGAAAGTGCATAGTTTGTCCTCACCAAAAAGATTTTGTATGTATGTCTTTCATATTCAAGAAACTAAATGTAAATTTTTCAAGACTACTATAATGAGAAAGAAATATGCCTTACCCCAACCTCTATAGCAGTGACTTTCAAACATTAGAATGTATAAAAGTCACCTGGCATCTTCTTAAAATGTGATTTCCAATTCAGTAATTTGGGGCAACACTGAAATTCTTCATCTATCCAACTCCCAGGAGATGCTTATGTTGAGGTATGTGGCCCCACATTGAATTAGCAAGACTTTATCCTGTTTTCAGAAGTGTCTTTCTAATACATGCACACACACAAATGAGTTCATTAAGTCTCTAATTTTTTAAATTGCGTCCCTACTAATTACAAGGAAAATTCAATTGCACACATTTTCTTCACTCCTTTTTCCATGGAGTGTCTCACAATGTTAGATAGAATCTCTTTGCTGTTTCCTTCATTTTTAATTAGCAAACACTGGTTCATTCTTCCAAAGGGAGCTCATATGCCTGTAAATACCATAATGCCACCAGACAACCTAGCCACTCCATTTTTCATTCTCTACATGATGAATTTGTACATTTGTTTGATTACATGTTCTAAATATCAAATGATACTTCATAGTAGTTTTTGTCCTTGTTTAAAGGTATTTAATGATTGTTTAAAAATAGGAGGAAAATAAGGGACAAAAATTTAAACAGATTTAGATAATTGGGGAGGGAGAAAGAGGAAGTCTTATCTTGTGTGGTCAATATGGCAAAAAATAAATGAGTTATTAAAACATTAAATTATAAGCTTAATTTTTAATTTTATTGAAATATAGTTGATTTAAAATGTCACATTAGTTACAGGTGTACAGCAAAGTGATTCAGTTATACATACATATATATCTGCTCATTTTTAGATTTTTTTTCCCATTATAGATTATAATAAGATATTGAGTATAGTTCCCTGTGCTACCCAGTGTGTCCTTGTTGATTATCAACAATGAGCTTTAGTATCAATAATGACTATGCAAAACTTGAATTTAATTTTCTTTTCTTTTTAAAGGGACAGTATTTTTTTATTATTATTATTGTTGTAAAAATTTTTTCTTTACCTGGTAAGTAAATCAGAATCTATCAGAATCCATCAGAATCTAGCATGTGAGCCTGGCACACAGTACCTACTCAGATATTTAAATCATCCAAGTGATATTGCATTTGTGTGTTTCTTTACTATTATTATTTCACATATAATCAAGTGTCTATGAAGTACCAGACACTGACCGGATCACTAGTGATACAGTGATGAGCAAAAATCACTTCTCCTGAACACTCGTAGTTCAGTAGAAGAAATAAGCATAAACAAGTAGTCACACTAATAATTATTTCATTATGGACTGAGAAGTGCTATGAAGGAAAAGAAGGAAAATAAAGACATAATGGCAATGAAGACTGATTTAGTGTGGAAGCACAAGTTAAGCCTCTCCAAAAAAGTATTATAGAATCCTAAAGTATAAATAAGAGCTCAAAAACCACCATATCCTGAGTGTAATAATTTTAAAAGATTATGCTTTAACAAGAGATAAAATATGAATGGTTTATTTTGAAACATGGATAATGCATTGTTGTTTTTTTTCCCAAATAAACTGTATATTTTCATGTTATTTTTAAAGATACATTTTTGTTAAACATTGAAAAAATTTTTTAAAAATTAAAAAAAATGAATAGAAGTTAATGACTTAAAAAAATATCAGGAGGATTGGAAGACTGTTCTAGACTGAGAAAACAGTAATAATTTAAGATTTTCAGTTAGGGAAGTACTTGAGCTAGTTAATGGACTAAGTAGTTATAGCTGTGCACCTTGAGCATATAATGGTGGGGTAGTAGTTTAACAAATGAGATTGAGATAGTTGGTTACAGCAAATGACCAAATTGTGCAGCCTTCTTTCCACTATCTTAAGAGGTTTGGATTTTACTTATGTTCTTGAATGAGAAGCAAAAGAAAGATTTTATGCAGGGTATAACTATAAGATTTATATTAATATTAGAAAAATACTGTTCTACCAGTAGTCTGGGTTATGAAATAGCAGGAAGGTTATAGTATACTTATTTGAGTATCTATTGAGTCTTGTTCACTGTTGCACATGTGGTTCACACAATATTTGTCAGCATTATTCTCTGACTTCAGTTGCACTAAGTGTAAGGACAATAAATATTTTACATCAGCATGTTCAAACTCTAAATTTCACTCTCAATAAGAATTAAGCCTTTTGAATTTAAATTCAGTACTTTATACTATTATTTCTTCTTAATATTGTCTTACTACCTTTTTCTATGTACAGTGAAAAACCTAGTCATTCACCACTAGGATAGTCTCCATTTAGAGGAAGAAGAGTGTTTAGAAGTACAGAGAATATATTACTTTAGTGCATTTTTAAAGGTACGGTTTTCACAGACTTTGTGTGTCAAATCAGTGATCAAATGACAGGCAAGCGATCTTACTTATTTTGTGATATTTAGTAATGAAGTACAGTGATTATAGTAAATCCAGATAAATGAAAACCAAAATATGTGTGTGTGTTAGTTGTTCAGTCACGTCTGACTCTTTGCTGCTCCATGGACTGTAGCCGGCCAGACTCCTCTATCCGTGGAATTCTCCAGGCAAGAATACTGGAGTGGGTTGCCATTCCCTTCTGCGGGAGACCCTCCCAACCCAGGGACTGAATCTGGAACTCCTGTATTGCAGGCAGATTCTTTACTGTCTGAGGCACTAGGGAAGACAAGAAAACCAAAATATCACAGTAATTAATCAATAAAGAGTTTTTGATAAATGTAACCTGAAAGTAATCTTACATATCAGATTATCCTTAGAAAGGTGCAAAATAAAATATTTCTTCACCATCTGATTAGTTTCAGGAGTTTATTTTAGCAGATACTTAAGTGGTGGTTTAGTCACTAAGTCATATCTGACTCTTGCGACCCCATGGACTGTAGCCAGCTAGACTTCTCTGTCCATGGGATTCTCCAAGCAAGAATTCTGGAATGGGTTTCCATTTCCTTCTCCAGGATATCTTTCTGACCCAAGGATCAAACCCAGGTCTCATGAATTGCAGGCAGATTCTTTACCAACTGAACTATGAGTTACTTTAGTAGATTATTTTAAATGAATCAGTTTGAATTCATAATTTAAATGTTTATAGCAGTAATGGAATATTAAATAGTAATGAATATAAATAATGTGTGTTGAACATAAATAATCATAAGTGTATTTCTTTAATGACACTGATATAACTTTATGCTTGAGTATTATTAGGGCAGCCAGGAAGCTTTTGTATTACAACAAACTATGTGAATGTTATTGGTTGTAGTACAGTTTGAATATGTCAATGTGATTCAGCTGAAATCCAAAGTACAGTATTCTTTGCTAAGCAGTGACATAAAAGTGGGGACCTTAGAACCCTTTAAAATAAAGAGGGAAAAATAAAGACTCTTTTCTCCATTGCACATAGCAAGTCTCTTTCAGAGGCTTTAGGTCTAGCAATATGAGTCTATCAGAATTTCAGCCAGTGAGGACTACACATTGCTAGTCAGTAGATCATTTTTCATTCTCTTAACTTGCACCAGCATAGAAAGGTTAAAATTTGTTATGTTGCATTATTCTAAATATACTAGAAATTTTAACAACTTTTTTGAGGGATTTTTAATTTAGGGCCAGTGGGTTAGTAACATGGAATAACATTCACAGACTTCTAATTAAACATGAAAAATTAATACATTCTTCCTTCTGAATTTCACTTTAAAGGACAAAGAGGATAAAGGAGACAATAGGTGATGAGGGTTTAAGTGAAATTAGAAGAATCAGCATGTCACCTGGGAAAGTAGAAAGAGCTGAAACCTAAATGCTGACCACAGTAAATATCTTGTGACTCAAGATGTATATCCTAAAGAGATCCAGTCAGGATTACAAACTATGGGTTTAAGCCATCTCAGGAAGCAGGGTAAGGTGTCAAATTGACATAGGCAAACCCATACAGGAATAGATTAGAATCAAAAGTTATTTAATAAGTCTGTACCTAGCAAAATCTGATGACCCCATTGACTGAGGAAACTGGAATGCCTCTGGATCTGGGGACACTGCATATAAGGAAAGATTTCCAGAATCTGACAAACTAAAAGCCAAAACAAACAAACAAACAAACACATAATATTCATCTTATGGATCCTTTAAACTCTTTTATTAAACATATAAGTAATTTATTAACTTATGGAATTTTTTTGCATTACAGAATTTTCCTCTGGATAATTTACTCTTTCTTGGGCTTTGCCACTTAAGAAAGACAGTTTATCAAAAGGTGTTATCATGTAACGCTGATGGAAATTGCCTTCATTTTTACAATATAGGCATGGTGTGGTGAGAGAGATCTTTTATTTTATATTTCAGATCTTTTAGGCAGTAGAAGTTTGGTTTGTTCACAGTTATTCAAAAACTGAATTACAGTAACAGACACTTCTTTTACTCGACATGGTATATATTAAATTATTTTTCTTCAAAGGGATCTTTTCTTGAAATGACTTTAAAAAATAATGTGTTAAGACAGAAAAGCCCAAAAACGGTAGGGTCTATTCTGCTTAAAAGAAACTTATTATTTTGTGGGATGACTGATCATAAGCACACACATTCAGAACAAAAGGCAAAATCTTGACTCACCAGGTCCCTGTTCTCATTGGTTCCACAACAGATGCCACCAATACCCATGCAAGCAAACACAAAACGCAGTTGACAAAAATAATATTGATGCTAATTTGACTCACAGATACACACATGCAGCAAGTATATTTCACCTTCATTTAAACTTGAGAGGGCAGGAAATGTTTGGGGAAAAATCTGTGGTTTCATTTTCACATGCAAATATTCAGGGAACAATACTGGTATTTCTCTCTTCACTTCTGTTTTTGCAAGACCTTTTTTTTGTTTGTTTGTTTTTTGTTTTTCTCTTAAAATCCTTAATTTTAACCTTATATTTCCATGGTCTGACTTCAAATTCATAGTTTTGTGACAATTTTGTATTATAAGATATGTGCTTAAATGGTATTTGTGATCTTCCTATGCCTCAGGTTAAGCCATTGGTAAATATTGTTATGAAACAAAATCATTCAGTTTGGACATTTTATTTTATTTATTTATTTTTTTTATGTGACTGGTGTCCATATAACAAGATATATGTACCCAGGGGAAGACCATGTGAAGGCAGAAGATAACCACCTGCAAGCCAAGGAGAGAGGCCTCAGAACAAGCATCCTGCCAACACTTTCATCTCAGACTCCTAGTCTTCAGAACTGTGAGAAAATAGCAATAGCTTCCTCTGTTTAAGAGAACTTGTTCCACTCAGTCTGTGGTACTTTGTTATGGCAGCTCTAGCAAACCAATAGTTTGTCTCCATATCGTCTCTTCCATCACTCCCCCTTGTGTACCATCCATGTGGTTGTGGAAGCAAGGATTAAATTCATTCCAGCAATGAACTCTGGTTATTTAAGCCATTCAAGGCAATCCTGTACAGTAAGTAGTTTACAAAACCCGGACTTTGGCCAATTTGTGTCAGTGAAACTTGAAGAGCTGGTGACTCTCAGAAAAATTTTTCCTTTTTCTTCAAAGAAAGCTAGTAAAAGCCTGCTCTCTTTCCATTTGGATGGAGAGAGCTGAGACCGTAAACCCTGGGATTACTACATCTACTGTTCTCATGAGCAAAGCTAGCTTTAGAATCATGATGCTTCTTTGGAAGGCAGAGCAATGAAATAGAGGAAGACTGGATCCTTGACATCACTTAGCCACCAAGTCAAATTAATCCTGATACCTACCCAGTTATGTGAGCCAGTAAATCCCCTTTGTTATTTAAGCAATTTTGATTTGTGTGTGTGTGTGTGTGTGTGTGTGTGTGTTTGCCAAATATCAAAATGAATCCACCACAGGTATACATGTGTTCCCCATCCTGAACCCTCCTCCCTCCTCCCTCCCCATACCATCCCTCTGGGTCGTCCCAGTGCACCAGCCCCAAGCATCCAGCATCGTGCATTGAACCTGGACTGGCATCTCGTTTCACACATGACATTTCACATGTTTCAATGCCATTCTCCCAAATCTTCCCACCCTCTCCCTCTCCCACAGAGTCCATAAGCCTGTTCTATACATCAGTGTCTCTTTTGCTGTCTCGTATACAGGGTTATCGTTACCATCTTTCTAAATTCCATATATATGCGTTAGTATACTGTATTGGTGTTTTTCCTTCTGGCTTACTTCACTCTGTATAATAGGCTCCAGTTTCATCCACCTCATTAGAACTGATTCAAATGTATTCTTTTTAATGGCTGAGTAATACTCCATTGTGTATATGTACCACAGCTTTCTTATCCATTCATCTGCTGATGGACATCTAGGTTGCTTCCATGTCCTGGCTATTATAAACAGTGCTGCGATGAACATTGGGGTACACGTGTCTCTTTCCCTTCTGGTTTCCTCAGTGTGTACATTTTAAATTAAAAATATTTTTAAAAAATCAAAAACTATTTGATGTATTATACACATGAGGAAGGTATACTCTAAAACAATATAATAATAATGAGAGAATTCATCATTTCATTCACTGTAGTTGGTGATCCGTCACTCAGTCATGTCTGACTCTTTGTGACTCCATTGACTGCAGCGTGCCAGCCTTCCCTGTCCTTCACTATCTCTTGGAGTTTGCTCAAACTCATGTCCATTGAGTCAATGATATTAATCCAACCATCTCGTCTGCTGTCACCCCATTCTCCTTCTGCCCTCAGTCTTTCCCAGCATCCAGGTAATTTCCAATGTGTCAGCTCTTCACATCCTGTGGCCAAAGTTTTGGACCTTCAGCTTCAGCATCAGTCCTTCCAATGAGTATTCAGGGTTAATTTCCTTGAGGACTGACTGGTTTGATCTCCTTGCTGTCCAAGGGACTCTCCAGAGTCTTCTCGAGCACCAAATTCAAAAGCATTAATTCTTTAGCACTCACATAGCTTTATGGTCCAACTGTCACATCCATACATGACTACTGGAAAAACCATAGATTTGAGTAGACAGACCTTTGTCAGCAAAGTGATGACTCTGCTTTCTAATACACCATCTATGTTTGTCATAACTCTTCTTCCAGTTCAGTTCAGTTCAGTTCTTTCCAGTCACTCAGTCATGTCTGACTCTTAGCGACCCCGTGGACTGCAGCACACCAGGCTTCCCTGTACATCACCAAGATCCAGAGCTTACCCAAACTCATGTCCATTGAGTTGGTAATGCCATCCAACTATCTTATCTTCTGTCATTCCCTTCTCCTTCCTTCATTCTTTCCCAGCATCAGGGTCTTTTCCAATGAGTCAGTTTTTTGCATCAGGTGGCCAAAGTATTGGAGTTTCAGCTTCAGCATCAGTCCTTCCAATGAATATTCAGGGCTGATTTTCTTTAGGATGGACTGGTTGTATCTCCTTGCAGTCCAAGGGACTCTCAAGAGTCTTCTCCAACACCACAGTTCAAAAGCATCAATTCTTTGGTGCTCAGCTTTCTTTATAGTCCAACTCTCACATCCATACATGACTACTGGAAAAACCATAGCTTTGATTAGATGGGCCTTTGTTGGCAAAGTAATGTTTCTGCTTTTTAATATTCTGTCTAGGTTGTCATAACCTTTCTTCCAAGAAGCAAGTGTCTTTTAATTTCATGGCTGCAGTCACCATCTGCAGTGATTTTGGAATGCAAAAATATAAAGTCTGTCACTGTTTCCATTGTTTCCCCATCTATTTGCCATGAAGTGATAGGACTAGATGCCACAATGTTCATTTTTTGAATGTGAGTTTCAAGCTAGATTTTCACCCTCCTCTTTGAGCTTCATCAAGAGGCTCTTTAGTTTCTTGCACTTTCTGCCATTAGGGTGGTGTCAACTGCTTGTCTGAGATTATTGCTATTTTTCCTGGCAATATCAATTTCAGCTTGTACTTCATCCAGCCCTGGATTTTGCATAATGTATTCTGTATATAAGTTAAATAAGCAGGTGACAATATACAGCCTTGATGTTCTCCTTTCCCAATTTTGAACCAGTCTGTTTTTTCCATGTCCAGTTCTAACTGCTGCTTCTTGGCCTGCATAAGGTTTCAGGAGGCAGGTAAGGTGGTCTGGTAGTCCCATCTGTTGAAAAATTTTCCACAGTTTGTAGTGATTCACACAAAGGCTTTAGTGTAGTCAGTGAAACAGCAGTAGATTTTTGTTTTCTGGAATTCCCTTACTTTTTCTATGATCCAACAGATGTTGGGAATCTGATCTCTCATTCCTCTGCCTTTTCTAAATCCAGCTTGTACATCTGAAAGTTCTGGATTACTGAAGCCGAGCCTGAAGGATTTTGTGTATTATCTTGCTAGCATGTGAAATGAGTGTAATTGTATTGGTTTGAACATTTTTTTAGCATAGGTCTTCTTTGGGACTGGAATGAAAACTGACCTCTTCCAGTCCTGTGGCCACTGCTGAGTTTTCCAAATTTGCTGGCATATTGAGTGCAGCATTTTCACAGCATCATCTTATAAGATTTGAAATAGCTCAGCTGGAATTCCATCACCTCCACTAGCTTTATTCTTAGTGATGCTTCCTAAAGACCACTTATCTTCACACTCCAGAATATCTGGCTCTACGTGAATGACAACACCATCATGGTTATTTGAGTCATTAAGACCTTTTTTTATACAGTTGCTTCTGTTTATTCTTGCCACCTGTCCTTTATTGTGCTCATCTTTGCATGAAATGTTCCCTTGATATCTCTAATTTTCTTGAAAAATCTCGAGTCTTGTCCATTCTCTTGTTTTCCTCTTTTTTTTTTTTTTTTTTTTAATCACTGAAGAAGGCGTTCTTATTCTCCTTGCTATTGTTTGGAATTCTGCCTTCAAATGGGTATATTTTTCCTTTTCTCCTTTGCCTTTTCACTTCTCTTCTTTTCTCAATTTTTAAGGCCTCCTCAGACAACCGTTTTGCCTTTTTGCATTTCTTTTTCCTAGGGATGGTTTTGATTACTGCCTTCTGTAAAAAGTTATAAACCTCTGCCCATAGTTCTTCAGGCACTTAATCAGATCTGATCCCTTGAATTTACTTGTTACTTCCACAGTATAATTGTAAGGGATTTGACTTAAGTCATACATGAATGGTCTACTGGTTTTCACTACTTTCTTCAATTCAAGCTGAATTTTGCAATACAGAGTTGTTGATCTGAGCCAGAGTCCACTTCAGATATTGCTATATAGAGATTCTCCATCTTTGGCTGCAAAGAATATACTCTTTTTCATTTCTCTATTGATCATCTGGTGATGTCCACGTATAGAGACATCTGTTGTATTGCTGATTAAAGGGTGTTTTCTATGACCAGTGTTGTTGTCTTACCAAAGCTCTGTTTACCTTTGCCCTGCTTCATTTTGCACTTCAAGGCCAAACTTGCCTGTTTCTCCAGGTATCTCTTAACTTCTAACTTTGCATTCATTAGGAGAACCACATGTGTATGTATATGTATGTATTATAGAAAAATATTTATACAAATGATACTATGTCTAAAGAAATAGACATGTTCATGTATATGATTAATGTCAAATAAGAAGTACTTGCATAAGGGAAATTTTAAGGACATTATATTAGAATATTTAATAGTAGAGCATATTTAATCACTACAAGTATGTAAATTGGTCATAAAACCCAATCAGTTACAAATGTTTTCTAACTTTTTATTAGCAATATATAAAGTCCTGGTGAGAGTGTGTCCTATGCTTTTTCTTTCTATAACTGAAATTTGGAGTCATTTTAGCCATCAATGGAGAAGGCAATGGCACCCCACTCCAGTACTCTTGCCTGGAAAATCCCATGGACGGAGGAGCCTGGTATGCTGCAGTCCATGGGGTCGCTAAGAGTCGGACACGACTAAGCGACTTCACTTTCACTTTTCATTTTCATGCATTGGAGAAGGAAATGGCAACCCACTCCAGTGTTCTTGCCTGGAGAATCCCAGGGATGGGGGAGCCTGGTGGGCTGCCGTCTATAGGGTTGCACAGAGTCCGACACGACTGAAGTGACTTAGCAGCAGCAGCAGCAGCAAGCCATCATTCCTCAATTTACTTGCTGTATGTACTTGTATAAATTACTTAACTATTCTGTGCCTCAGATTTCTTTTCTGTGCTATGGAGATAAGCTCTATGTCACAGAGTTCTTGAGGCTCAAATGAGTTAATGTATATAAGACATATGACAAATGTTAAATAGGGATGCTTCTTGTTGTTATTGAATGCATAAAATTTCCCTTTTATCATAGTACTAGAATATATATATTTGAAATCATATTCATTTTTTCAGGAATATATAAAGGAGCATTGTGTCTTTTGATGAATAATTAGAAAGAAGAGATTAATGTTGAGGTAGAATGCTTTTAATAGTCAGAATAAGGAAACAGTTCTGTCCTTGGCTAATGATATTCTTTATAGTAGACATCACTTTTTACATCTGTTATTTCTTTCACATCTAAATTTACTTTAAAATCATATATATATATATGGTTAAATTACATGTTCATAAAATTATTTTATTATTGAATACCAAAGGTGATGAATGTAAATCACATATTACAATTAAGGTTAAAATTAACACTGATATACCAGTTACACAGATAAACACATCAAAATTTACAATTGGACTACTGTGTCTTTGAAATCACATATATGCTCTTGGTGGTGGTAGTGATTTAGTCACTAAGTGGTGTCCTTCTCTTGTGACCCCATTGCCTGTTGCCTGCCAGGCTCCTCTGTCCATGAGATTCTCTAGGCAAGAATATTATAGTGAGTTGCCATTTCCTTCTCCATGGGATCTTCCCCACCCAGGGCTCACTAGAAAGCAACTGATGTATCCAATATGCTGTCTACCACTCCTTTGTTTTTTTCTAAATTTTTTCCTGCCCTCCCCCTGGCTCTTTTTTTCTCTCTGTCACATATACACACACAAATGCTGATTGGTTTTATATAGATTTTAAATCATAAATGGAATTATACTTTCTGCATACTTTGGCAAATTTATTTTTTGCTCTATAATGTATATGTGAAATTCATATATGTAGTTTAGATCCAGGTGTTTTATTTTCATTATGTATGGTATACTATAGTAGTCATAAGAATTTACCTCTTTTGAAAGATGCTTTACCATTTTTACTATAACATTGCTCATGTAACATTATCATGTATGTTGTCTAGTACACTTGTACGAGAGTATCATATCCCATACACATGTACAGAGTAGTGTTTTTCAGTCTGAGTCCTAGCCCTGCAGAGGGTCATAAAGTTGGTATAGAGGATTATGTTCTACATTGGTGAATGTAATGAGGTGGATTAGAAAGGAACAGAAAAAAGTAAACAGAATAAATTATTTTCATTGTTCATCTCATATTGTTGTGGTAAATGTTACTTCATTAGACTTTTGTTTATACATACAAATATTGTGGGGAATATTTTCATTTGTTTTCACATACATTAACACAAATTCTTATAAGCATGTATGTGTTTATAATGTTACAATATTAAATAAATTTCTTACTATAATTCACCATAAATTTTGAAAAGTACCTGTATGGATTCATTTTGATATTTGGTAAACTAATACAATTAAGTAAAATTTAAAAATAAAATAAAATTAGAAAAAAATAAAAAAATAAAATAAAAAAAAAAAAAAAAAAAAAGAAAAAAAAACAGTTCTAGTGTATATATCCAGAAGTGGAATTGCTGAATAATAGAATATACATATTTTTAAATTTACTATAAAAGACTATATTGTCATATAAAATATTGGCATAAATTATTTATAACATATACTATTATATGTTTGCATTTATAACAGAGATACACAGTTTTGATTGTGTCAAATTATTGACAATGTTTGATACTCTCAGACTTAACATTTTCTCTATCTCCTGTTGATAAAATTTTTATCAGTTATTTTGATTTTGTTTATTTCTAATGATGATAAGCATCTCTTTGTATACCCATTAGCTCTTCAAGTTTCTTCTTGAATAAAGTATTTAAGGTTTTTTTTTTTTAATTTTACATAAAATTATTTGTTTGCCTTATTCTTAGTTATTTGCAGGCATCCAAATTATATAATGGAAACTATTACTCTTTCAATTTTATATTCAATATTATTTCTATTTTAAGGTTAATATTCTCTTCCATTATGCTCTATTTGGATAAAAAAAGTGTCTTTGGTTTTAATGTAGATAATTTTTAACCTTCCTGTTTAAGGGAGAGTGAATTCAGTGAGACTGAGAAAGCTATCTTTTTCTCTGGAGATGTCACAATGTCTAGCTTTTAGCTGTTGTCCGTGATAAAGGTAGGGTCATTTGTGATGTGCCATTTGAGCTCCAAACCTCCCTGATGACTTCATGATGTCCCAAAGCTAGTTTTTGTTTTGTTTTGCTTTTTGCTTAAAAATAATAGAGTAAAAAATAATTATCTTTCATTTATAATGCACAGTGAACATGCTAATCTATTCAGCCACTTCTGGGCCACCAGAAGTTCTTTTTCATTTTTATACTTGTTTAATATTTTATCAATTGGCCCTGGAAATTTTTTACCTATTTAAGAAGCTCAGTTTAGTGAATACAATTTTATCTTTCTTTGAGGACTAAGAATCTTAAAATATCAGATTAATGTTTCTAAACCTTAGTTCCTTTCTAAGCATTCTGAGAATGTGCTCCATGTACTGTGTGGTGAACTGGGGATTATAGGGGCTGGTTTTGATATCAGAATTGGCTCTACCACTTATCTAGCTGGAGGGACTGAGACAAGTAGTTACCAGTGAGGTTTATGAGCCTTAATGTCCTCATTTATAAAATGAAACTAATAATTACTGTGTTAGGATCAGGGATGGTGAATATAAAGCCCTTAGTATAGTATCATCTGCCACATAGGACGCACTAAACAAATATCTTCTTTTTCTCACTTTATACTGCAAAGATATTGATTGATCTCAGGACATAACCTAGAAATATTGATAATATTGACAACTTGTAGTGAATACCATAGGCTTTCCCATGTGGCTCAGATGGTAAAGAATCTGCCTGCAATGCAGGAGACCTAGGTTCAATTCCTGGGTCAGGAATATCCCCTGGAGAAGGGAATGGCTACCCACTCCTGTATTCTTGCCTGGAGAATCCTATGGACGGAGAAGCCTGGTGTGCTACAGTCCATGGGGTTGCAAAGAGTCAGACATGACTGAGCAATTAACACTTTCACTTTCACACTGAATACTGTAGTGCCTCCCCAGATCGCTCCCCAAGGTCACGCTCTACTCCAGATGCTGAGGGATCACAATTGCATACCTCCCAAGGCATTGTCCTGGGACACCAGGGACTAGTTTTTGCTTTTGTTGTTGTTGTTGTTTGCTGATAGTTTTCTGCCTGAGTAACTGCTTAGGCAGTTTGGCTTGAATATGTGTACAGAGGAACATAACAACCTCACAGTGAAATTAATTCTTGATTTAATTTTTCTGAAGTCAGGACTCATTGTAATACAATTATTGGTGGCTCAATTTGGAGACAAAAAAATATATTTGTGAATAAGAGTCCTGAGAGCTTGCACCTGGATGTCTCTTAAATCCCAATGCTGTACTCCTTTTGTTGTTTTAAATAAGACTTTGTGTAAGGATGTTCTGTACAACTTTTGAGACCTTTTAAAGATCAAAATATATGGAATCTTTGCAGTTGGCAATGGGAATGGGATATCTGAAACCATCTCTGACAATACAATTTAAATAATACTATTGGAGAGAAATAGAGCCAAAGGGGAGGAATCATTGTTTTCAGGTTGACTTCCTATCCATCTCTGGATTTTGGGTGCACAAGCATTACATCCACTGACAGGAAGAAAACTGTAAATGAGTCTGGAAGTTTATGGATCCAGGGCAAGGTGGACAGCTAATGTATTACAAAATAAATTTTTAAAAATGATACATCAGCCAAGAATGTGATACATTTTTTTTAAATATGTCCTAGTAAAACTAAAGATAACAGGTAGCTGGAGGCTGTAGAACTGTAAAACTATGGCCTGTACTTCCTGTATTAAGATTTCCACTATCTCCATACCCCTCACCATGTAATGACTGATGCTCTGATAAATGGGACTTTAATTGTTTGGGCCCCCATTGACTTTATTGTTGAGGAGAAGAAATGATGTGCAAAAAGCTGTTAGGGATTTTAAGCCTCCACATGGAACTAAATGACAGAAAATTATTCAGAGTTATGCCCAAAACAATGGAACAATTGGAAAGGAAAATACGAGGAAAACTTACAATGTGGAATTAAACTATGTGCAATTCTTCAGAGGCTTAATTAAAAATGACATGAAATAGAAGTAGATGGAGTAGCTACTAAAATTTTAATGGATGACTATAAGAGACCAGGTCATTCAGCCTTACCAACTGTTCAGGTTGTAAAAAGACTATGACAAATTGACTTACTTCATCTTGGCCTTAATATATTAAAAAACAATCTTATTACTGAAAACTGAAGTCTACAATCTTTTCAGAGTCAATGCCAATTAAAATAGGAGAGAATCAGAATTCTAACTGACAAGAGGGTCAGGGTCTTGTGACTATCCCCAATGGGGACTAGAGGTCATTTGCCTTGATATGGGCACAATAGCCTTCAGCTGGCAAAGGAAATTTATTAGAATTGATTGACACTGGTATTAGTGTACTATCCTTTATAACCCTGCTGATGAAAAGTTGCTGCTGCTGCTAAGTCGCTTCAGTTGTGTCCGACTCTGTGTGACCCCATAGATGGCAGCCCACCAGGCCCCACCGTCCCTGGGATTCTCCAGGCAAGAACACTGGAGTGGGTTGCCATTTCCTTCTCCAATGCATGAAAGTGAAAAGTGAAAGTGAAGTCGCTCAGTCGTGCCCAACTCTTAGAGATCCCATGGACTGCAGCCTACCAGGCTCCTCCGTCCATGGGATTTTCCAGGCAAGAGTGCTGGAGTAGGTTGCCATTGCCTTCTCACGATGAAAAGTTAGAAGATAGCAAATGTAGTGGGATCTGGTGATACAATTATAGGAAGTTTTCAGGGAAAAATATGGCTCAAATTAGGAATTTATAAGCAAAAGTTATTTATGGGTGTTGGCTTACTATTGCCAGACTGTAATATTGGAATATTTGTGATGTTTAAATGGAGTAGTTATTCCTTATCCAAAATATAGAGGAAAGGGATGATACGCAAATCTGCTTTTCAAGTTGTTTTGATTGAAAAACCTGCAGGGGAACATTTAGAATAATATAAATGTACTCAAGTGCTTCTTTTAAAATAACCTAGGATAACTGGGAGATATAAATATTCTAGTTTAATAAAGGGACTATTAGATGCAAATATATTAATTAGTATCACAAAACTCCTTATTTAATAGTCCAGGATGGCCCATAATAAGCTAATGAATTTTGCAAAAGAAATGTAGATCATAGAGGGTAGCATAAAGTTATGCCTTCAAAAGTATCAGCTGTACCAACATGGTATAAACAGTTCAAAAATTCAATATATGTTACACACTGAAGTACATTGCTTAGTTGGCACTTGCCTTCTTTTCCACCTCTGTTTAGAAGAAAGTTGAAGCTTAGTTGGAAAGTACTATTATTCACTATACTATCATAAAATGTTAATCTCAATTTGAAAACTAATCCAAGGAATAATTAAAAATACTTATTAATCCTGTGACCATTGGAGAATGGCTAATTAATCACAATAAGTACAGAGCACATAGCAAATGATAAAATTCTGCGGTATTTAAATAGGGGGACAGTAGAGATACTGCTCAACAAATAATAAGTTATTTTCTCTGCTAGCTCTAAAGTCAGTTAAGAGGCATACAGATTTATTGATGTTTGGTTTCTAAAGATATTGCATGACAAATTTGGGGATATTATTAACATCTGTTCACAAAGTTACCAGGAAAACAGTTAAGTTTGATTCTGCCCTTCCAAGAACAAGCTTCCTTATAGCATTAAATACACACACACACACACACACACACACACACACACACACAAATACACACACAGTATAATTCAGCATTTACCGACTCCATACTTAAATGACTTTGAAAGTGTCTGAAACTTATGTCCATAATGATCAGACATTGAGTGAGAGCCTGTTACTGCCACCCAGCCAAAATCATCCTGATTTTGGAAAATTTATTGTGAGCTTCAAGTTATGCACTATTTAAAGGGAAATTGCTATTTTCAAACTGCAATTTAGTTGCAACTGCTTCTGTTATAGAAGGGCAGAAATTAACTTAGCACACAAGATGCTCATTGTGTCAAATCACCTGCTCCATTTCTGATTTATCAACACTGTTTTACTGCATATAGACCATTTTTTTTGTGTGTGGATAGAGGGAAAATACTTAGGGTAAAGGACACTTGGAAAACAGGCCAGTATTAGTTTAGGGATGGTGTGGTGGCATGTATTCTTTGCTTTTAACAGTTTAAGTGGTTGCCAAAGATGCCTATAAGAAGCTCTTGGACATGCTCAAATTGACTTATATTTTGATGTCAGCATTCCATGTGATATTGCACTGGACAATTCAACAATTTTTAGTCCCAAATATGTACTAAATTTGCAATTATCAGAGAAACACTTTAAGGCAACAAAATGTTTGGTTGACAAACCAAACCAACATTTACCAAAATATCCTACCAAAAAGGGCCAGAGGGATGGTATGGGGAGGATGGCAGGAGGGGGGTTCAGGATGGGGAACACGTGAACACCCATGGTGGATTCATGTTGATGTATGGCAAACCAATACAATATTGTAAAGTAATTAGCCTGCAATTAAAATAAATAAATTTATATTAAAAATTAAAGAAAAATAAAATAGTAAAAAATAATAAAATAAAAGTGAAAAAAAAAAAAAAAGGATCATAGGAGAAACTGGCAAATCTAAGAGTCCTTTGTTGTTCAGTCACTCAGTCATGTCCAACTCTTTGTAACCCCGTGGACTGGAGTACACAAGGCTTCCCTATCCTTCACTATCTACTAGAGTTACCTCAAACTCATTTCCATTGAATCCGTGATGCCATCCAACCATCTCATCCTCTATCAACCCCTTTTCCTTCTGCCTTGAACCTTTCCCAGCAACAGGGTCTTTTCCAGTGAATCAACTCTTCACATATTCAGTATTCAGTTCAGTCGCTCAGTCATGTCCGATTCTTTGTGAGCCTATGAACTGCAGCACACCAGGCCTCCCTGTCCATCACCAACTTCTGCAGTCCGCCCAAACCCATGTCCATCGAGTCGATGATGCCACCTAACCATCTCATCCTCTGTCATCCCCTTCTCTTCCTGCCTTCAATCTTTCCCAGCATCAGGGTCTTTTCAATGAGTCAGCTCTCTGCATCAGGTGGCCAAAGTATTGGAGTTTCAGCTTCAACATCAGTCCTTCCAATGAACACCCAGGTCTGATCTCCTTGCAGTCCAAGGGACTCTCAAGAATCTTCTCCAACACCACAGTTCAAAAGCATCAATTCAGCTTTCCTTATAGTTCAACTCTCACAACCACACATGACCTCTGGAAAAACCATAGCCTTGACTAGCAGACCTTTGTTGGCAAAGTAATGACCCTGCTTTTTTTTTTTTTTTTGACTCTGCTTTTTAATATGCTGTCTAGGTTGGTCATAACTTTCCTTCCAAGGAGTAAGCACCTTGTAATTTTATGGCTGGAATCATCATCTGCAGTGATTTTGGAGCCCAGAAAAATAAAGTCAGTCACTGTTTCCACTGTTTCCCCATCTATTTGCCATGAAGTATTGGGACCAAATGCTATGATCTTAGTGTTCTGAATGTTGCACTTTAAGCCAACTTTTTCACGCTCCTCTTTCACTTTCATCAAGAGGCTCTTTAGTTCTTCTTCACTTTCTGCCATAAGGGTGGTGTCATCTGCATATCTGAAGTCCCATCATCAGGGTCTTTTCCAATGAATTGACTCTTCACATAAGGTGGCCAAATTATTGGAGATTAAGCTTCAGCATCAGTTCTTCCAATGAGTATTCAGAGTTGACTTTCTTTAGGATTTACTGGTTTGATCTCCTTGCTGTTCAAGGGAATCTCAAGAATTTTCTCCAATACCACACTTTGAAAACATCAATTTTTTTGGCACTCAGCATTCTTTATAGTCCCACTCTCACATTCATGTATGACTATTAGAAAAACCATAGCTTTGACTAAATGGACCTTTGTCAGCAAAGTGATATCTCTGCTTTTTAATACACTGTCTAGATTTGTCATAGCTTTTCTTCAAAGGAGCAAGTGCCTTTTATGGATGCAGTCACCATCCACAGTGATTTTGGAGCCCAAGAAAATAGAGTCTCTCACTGTTTCCATTTGTTCCCCATCTATTTGCCATGAAGTGATAGGACTGGATGCCATGATCTTTTTTTAAATGTGAATTTTACACCAGCTTTTTCACTTTCATCTTCATCAAGAAGATCTTTAGTTCCTCTTTGCTTTCTGCCATGAGGATGGTGTCATCTGCATATCTGAGGTTGTTGATATTTTTCCCAGCTGTCTTCATTCCAGCTGGAGCTTCATTCAGCCCAGCATTTCACATGATGTACTCTGCATATAAGTTAAATAAGCAGGGTGATGATAATAAAACTATGATGTACTCCTTTCCCAACTTTGAACCAGTCCATTGTTCCCATGTCCAGTTTTAACTGTTGTTTCTTAACCTGCTTACAGGTTTCTCAGGGGGCAGGTAAGGTCCTTTGGCAAGCCGGATTTTCCTTCACTATGGAAAGACATACTGAGTAAAAAGTCTTATTGACATTTATTGGCCAAAAAAGGGAATTTATTTCAGGAGAAATTAAAAGGATGCAGCCAGACTAGACATATTGTGCTTCTTTGGAAAATGAATAAAATAACCTCAGAGAATAAATAGCATGATAGGAATAACAATGGAAAAGAGTATGAACACTGAGCCAAGCAAGAGGGGCTATTAAGAATGCCCAGTTAGATGAAA
The DNA here is from genome assembly GCF_027580195.1 of Bos mutus. Lineage (NCBI taxonomy): Eukaryota > Metazoa > Chordata > Mammalia > Artiodactyla > Bovidae > Bos > Bos mutus. The sequence goes on along the minus strand of NC_091622.1, from coordinate 78,902,776 downwards.
ACAGAGGTAGTTCAAGGGCAGTGGTCTGGATCTTGGAAACAGAAGTAAAAACAATGGACTTTACTGAAAGATTTATTGTCCAGTTAGCCCATGGGAATTCCTAAAAGGAGAGCATAATTTGCACAGATGACCCCCTAATGACAAGGCCCCATGTATAAACAAACAAATATACCTACTATAGGAGTTGAAATTGGAAACATTCAGTTTAACCAGGAATTTACTTGAGTGTGTGTGTGTTTTGAGTAATGGGGCTTGGGGGTGGTGGGGGGCAGTGGTGGTTGAAGGATTAAACTTAAGTATAAGGCTCAACCTAGATAGCATATTGAAAAGCAGAGACACTACTTTGCCAACAAAGGTCCGTTTAGTAAAGGCTATGGTTTTTCCAGTAGTCATGTATGGATGCGAGAGTTGGAATGTGAAGAAAGCTGAATGCCGAAGAATTGATGCTTTTGAACTGTGGTGTTGGACAAGACTCTTGAAAGTCCCTTGGACTGCAAGGAGATCCAACCAGTCCATTCTAAAGGAGATCAGCCCTGGGTGTTCTTTGGAAGGAATGATGCTAAAGCTGAAACTCCAGTACTTTGGCCACCTTGTGGGAAGAGTTGACTCATTGGAAAAGATTCATGCTGGGAGCGATTGAGGGCAGGAGGAAAAGGGGACGACAGAGGATGAGATGGCTGGATGGCATCACTGACTCAATGGACGTGAGTTTGAGTGAACTCCGGGAAATGGTGATGGACAGGGAGGCCTGGCGTGCTGCGATTCATGGGGTGGCAAAGAGTCGGACACGACTGAGCGACTGAACTGAACTGAACTGATAAGGCTTATCATGAAACCTCATCAATACAGTCTTGTAGTATGATATCAGTATTATGGCTATGCCCTACAAGAGACCTGGAATCCAAAATTAACAAAAAGTTGATTACTGACTTATATCACAATCCATGAAAACATTTGTTATTACGGGCAGGAACTATATTATCAAATGTATTAAGAAACTCTAAAAATATTATTATAATTCTCAATGACATGTTTTGTAATAATTTTAGATTAATAATGTGATTTCCATTTGTGTAATATTGATATAATTAGTAAGAATAATATGACTGATTTACCTACACCTCATTTGATGATGCAAAAATAGTATTTGAAAATTGTCTTTTTCCTTTTCATTCTACAAGTATTGCAAAAGATACATTGGAAGAAATGATCATGAAAGTGTTACTCACTCAGTTGTGTCCGACTCTTTGTGACTCCATGAACTGGAGCCTGCCAGGCTCGTTTGTCCATGGAATTCTCCAGGCAAGAATAATGGAATGGGTAGTCATTCCTTTCTCCAGGGGATCTTCCTGACCCAAGAATGGAACCCAGGTCCCTGCGTTGCAGGCAATCCTTTACTGTCAGTGTCACCAGGGAAGCCCATAGAAGTTCACGATTAAGAAGAATTGTTTTAGTGTCAGGAGCTTCATTCTATAGTAGAGAGTTAATTTACAGCTGAACTGATAAACTATCTTATCTCTGGGATTGCCAGTATGTATAGCTTTGACTCTTGGCGAAGATAAAAAAGGAATTCATTTATGACACGCTATTTAAAGTGTGAAACTCACTTGGCTATCCCCACGGTCAATTTATTCACTGATGTTTTTCAAAAGGCCAAACAGATGTTAATATTATAGTTACATTTCTTTTACATTAAGGAATTTATGGGCAGACAAGAGGGGCTACTTCTTTAAAGAAGAGTCATTCTATTGGATAATTTTTCTTTCAGTGTTTATTTTCCTTACAATTTTGATGGTGTATTTTTTCTAGCCTAGACATGAAAGAAAACTGAAAGTCACTCAATCGTATCTCACTCTTTGTGACCTTGTGGATTGTAGCCTGCCAGGCTCCTCTGTCCATGACATTCTCTAGGCCAGAATACTGGAGCAGCTAGGTGTTCCCTTCTCCAGGGAATCTTCCCAACCCAATGACTGAACCCAGGTCTCCTGCACTGCAGGCAGATTCTTTACCCTCTGAGTCACCAGGGAAGCCAAGCCTAGATATAGCAATGTCCTCTTCCTGGGTTCAGCTGATTACTTGATCTTAAGTGCTATTAATTTTGTATGTGATTTTTCTTTTTTTCTGGGTCAAAATATCTTCCAAGTGCTTAGCATGGCAATTTGCCATTTTATTTTCTAACAGAAAATTTAAGATGATCAACAAAGAACATAGATCTAGTCTTTGTGATATCTTCACCTTTGTCTTGAGCAGTGTGTTCCCATAAGGTTCAATTTATGGGGACTCTGAAATGGATGCTTATGCCCTGCTATTTATCAGACTGAATTTTTGATCAAACAGTTTTGAAGAAAAATTCTCAGAGAAAGTTAATGAAATGAATTGTCCTATTTTTATATTAACTGTATATCCATCCATGGTCAAATTTTGATTCATATATATGAAATTTTGATAATTGATCCTTCTTGCTTTTTCTACCAAGTTTTCAAAAGTCTAAGATCTACAAAGGAATAAACTAATTCATAGGGATTAAGAAATACTGGACTAGAAGTTCATAAAGCAGTCCTGATTTCTTCAATAAACTTTACTCTTTCCTGACCTTAATGAGATTATGCAAATATGATCTCAAGCAAGATTGAAAATTAAGGAACCAGAGTTTTTTGTTTTCATTTCTTCCAACCACAGTATATTATGATAATGTTCAATGAGTGGAATATCTTTAGGTATGGCCAGTGTGTGAAAGAAAAAAGGGTTTGGTGAAAGTGCAAAAGATGTGCAAGGAAAAGCAAAGTTGAGGTCTGAAGAAGCAGTATGCCAATCTGGATTTGCAACAGAATAGAGTGTGGAGGGTTTAAGTTTGGATGTTAGCTATCCCACATTTTCATTAGGTCTTATTCATGAGTATCTAGGATAAATAATTATAGAATTTCCCCATTCCTTAGTGGTCTCTTCATGCCAATTGTTACTTATTTCAGTTTTTGAATTTTTTTGATTCTAATGCACATAAATGGATTATATTATTATTATAAATTATTCAGAGTAAATACTGAAGTTCTAAATTTTGCTTGATAGACTCTTGTCTAGACTCTTTTCAAAGCTTCAATTATTTAGTGCTATTCTCACCATAACCCTAAAGTTTTTTGAAAGTCTTGTGACTACCAGTATCCAAATGAAGAGAAGAAACAAAATACAAATAATCAGGCATTAAGATTCCTAACCCTATTGCATCTTATCTATAAGCTCCTTCATCAATACAAAGCAAATCAAGAAGCTAATATCAAGGGGACTAAAAGGAAAAAATAAAAGACTTAGGGTTGCTTTTACGTACAGGAAACTGCACTCATCAAAAGTAGACATTGGTAGTACAGTCATTGGAATTCTGAGGACAGATCTTATAGCATTTCTGTTATGATCTATCTTCCTGGATATGGAAATAAGGATTGCCAAAATTCTTCAAGCCAGGCTTCAACAGTATATGAACTGTGAACTTCCAGATGTTCAAGCTGGATTTAGAAAAGGCATAGCAATGACAGATCGAATTACCAACATCCGCTGGATCATCGAAAAAGCAATGTCTCTTAAAAGAGAGTTCCAGAAAAACATCTACTCTCTTTTATTGACTATGTCAAAGCCTTTGACTGTGTGGATCACAATAAACTGTGGAAAATTCTGAAAGACATGGGAATACCAGATCACTTATCCTGTCTCCTGAAAAATCTGTATGTAGGTCAAGCAGCAACAGTTAGAACTGTACATGGAACAATAGACTGGTTCCAAATCAGGAAAGGAATATGTCAAGGCTGTATATTGTCACCCTGCTTATTTAACTTATATGCAGAGTACATCATGAGAAACTCTGGGCTGGATGAAGCACAAGCTGGAATCAAGATTGCTGAGAGAAATATCAGTAACCCCAGATATGCAGATGACACCACCCTTATGGCAGAAAGTGAAGAGGAATTCAAAAACCTCTTGATGAAAGTGAAAGTGGAGAGTGAAAAAATTGGCTTAAAACTCAACATTCAGAAAACTAAGATCATGGCATCAGGTCCCATCACTTCAAAGCAAATAGATGGGGAAACAATGGAAACATTGAGAGACTATTTCTTTGGGCTCCAAAATCACTGAAATTCAAAGGCGCTTGCTCCTTTGGAAAGAAGCTATGACCAACCTAGACAACATATTTAAAAGCAGAGACATTACTTTCCAACAAAAGTTCATCTAGTCAAAGCTATGGTTTTTCCAGTAGTCATGTATGGATGTGAGAGTTGAACTCTAAAGAAAGCCAAGCACCAAATAATTGATGCTTTCAAACTGTGGTGTTGGAAATAACTCTTGAGAATCCCCTGGACTGCAAGAAGGTCCAACCAGTCAATCCTAAAGGAAATCAGTCCTGGGTGTTCATTGGAAAGACTGATGCTGAGGCTGAAACTACAATATTTCAGCCACCTGATGCAAAGGACTGACTCATTGGAAAATCCCTTGATGCTGGGATACATTGAAGGGGACAACAGAGGATAAGATGGTCAGATATCATCACCAACACGATGGACATGAGTTTGAGTATGCTCGGGGGAGTTGGTGATGGACAGGGAAGCATGGCGTGCTGCAGTCCATGGCTTCGCAAAGAGTCAGATACGACTGAGTGACTGAACTGATCTTCCGGGAAGTGTTCTCTGGGTGGGCATTAGAAGATAAAGTCTTGATCTGATTTACATCATTTAAATCTGTGGGAGCCTTTATTTTTAAAATGCCAGACTTGAAGACTCTAAAGAAGCTTTTCTAATTTGAGAGAGAATGAAAGAGAGATTGATTTTACAAATTTTTTTTAAAACGCTCAGTTTCAATTGGTTTCAGAAATAGTTGATTAAAAATGTTTTTCCAAATGGGAGGAATCATTCTTACAAATTAGAAGTTTTGGTCAATTTGGGATAATAAAGATGGCTGGAAAGGAACAGTTAAGCTAAGTCATTCATAAGAAGAAATGAGAAGCAACAGTGGCAGAGACTAAGTACAAAATCTCAGTTTATCTCTCATATATTACTAACAAGATTTTAAGGTTTTGATGGTTTTAATTGAGTACATGGGAGCTGTGTTCATGGTCTGCTAATTTTCTAAATGAAGCCAATGCTTCTATGTCTTTTTATATATAGGTTGGAATGCCAAAACTTTGTTGATATATAAAAGGATAAGAATAAGAGGAAATTAAACTGTTAAATTTAGCTTTTCTTATTGAGATATCCTGAGGCATGTCCCAATGTGATCAAATACAAATCTATTAAGACATTTATTTATGTGATACTGTAATATTTGTGATACTAAGTATTTTAGATATTTCCATACTTAAGGAAAATATGCTCAGAAAATTATCAACATTAATGAATACATTTAGGAGATAAAAGGGCCAAGTTTCTTGTGATTTGTTTTCCTTTCAAGGGAAATAATAATGGAAATGGTATAAGAAACAAAGATTTAGATATTTTAAAAAATTAAGTTCAATAACTCATGTATCTGCCTTTAAATAAACCCTTTTATAATCTCAGATAAGTATTTAGAATACTAGAATTCATGTTACTTTAATATTCACAAGTAATATCTTCCCTAAAGCCTCTAAATCCTAATACTCCCAAAGGAATGTAATAGAGAAATAAAATATATTATTTTAAAGAAATAAAGGACGTACTGAGGAAATGCAAATATCTAGTAACACAAAGTCATGTATCATGGAAATAAAAATGAAAATACATGTATATTTACTTAATTTGTTGAAACTAGCATGTCTTATGATTTCGAACCCAGACTTCAAAAGTAGTGCACAGCTCTAGGAAATGACTCATAATTTTTATTCTAACATACTCATGCATGTTTTGGAACACTTGATCTTCAAATCATTTATTTTTTTTCAAGCCATTTTTTTTCTATTTATCAAAACAAATTCAGTAATGCACTAACAATCTTAATTTCTATGTGGACTCTACATTTATACCTTATACATTAGCACAAAGTTTCAATATGCATTTACCTTGCAAAACTACATTTCTCTGGACATTCTTTGCCTAAAAATTCTTCCTCCCTCTTTTCCAAAATTCTTTCAGAGAATATTGAAAATACAGAATATAAACATGATAAAGCTGACCCCAAAATATTTTATTTTATTTTTAATATAAATTTATTTATTTTAATTGGAGGTTAATTACTTTAAAATATTGTATTGGTTTTGCCATACATCAACATGAATCCACCACAGGTATACATGCGTTCCCCATCCTGAACCCTCCTCCCTCCTCCCTCCCCTTAACATCCCTCTGGGTCATCCCAGTGCACCAGCCCCAAGCATCCAGTATCATGAATTGAACCTAGACTGGCGATTCATTTCATATATGATATTATACATGTTTCAATGTCATTCTCCCTAATCATCCCACCCTCTCCCTCTCCCACAGAGTCCAAAAGACTGTTCTATACATCAGTGTCTCTTTTGCTGTCTCGCATACAGGGTTATTGTTATGATCTTTCTAAATTCCATATATATGCATTAGTATACAGTATTGGTGTTTTTCTTTCTGGCTTACTTCACTCTGTATTATAGGGTCCATTTCTATCCACCTCATTAGAACTGATTCAAATGTGTTATTTTTAATGGCTGAGTAATACTCCATTGTCTATATGTACCACAGCTTTGTCATCCATTCATCTGCTGATGGACATCTAGGTTGCTTCCATGTCCTGGCTATTATAAACAGTGCTGCGATGAACATTGGGGTACACGTGTCTTCTTCAATTCTGGTTTCCTCAGTGTGTATGCCCAGCAGTGGGATTGCTGGATCATTCTTCTCTTTGATTTGGAATAACCTAGAAATAAGTATTCTTTCTAAATATATATTTATTGCTGGCACGATGTGAGGAAAGAATCCACCTGCAGTGCAGGAGTCCTGGGTTTGATTCCTGCATTGGGAAGATCCCCTGGAGAAAGGAAAGATTACCTACTCCAGTACTCTGGCATGGAGAATTCCATGGACTGTGAGGTTGCAAAGAGTTGGACACAATTGAGTACTTTCACTTTCAGTGACAGGAAAAGCAAGACACGGGTCACACAAATATTACCAAGGTCAGTTAATCTCTTCAATCTCAGTTGTTTTTTGATCTGGTTGGTTAGAAGGATTTTACTAATGTGATCCATTTCTTTCTGGTAAACTGTTTGCACTTGATTTATGACATGTTAAATCTCTCAGTTTTTCTCCTATTTAAGAATTAAAGCTTTCTCTGTCTTTTGCTGATGTGTAGACAGACGTTGAGGAGAAGGCAATGGCATCCCACTCCAGTACTCTTGCCTGGAAAATCCCATGGATGGAGGAGCCTGGTAGGCTGCAGTCCATGGGGTCGCTAGGAGTCGGACACGACTGAGCGACTTCACTTTCAATTTTCACTTTCATGCACTGAAGAAGGAAATGGCAACCCACTCCAGTGTTCTTGCCTGGAGAATCCCAGGGACGGGGGAGCCTGGTAGGCTGCTGTCTATGGAGTCGCACAGACTCAGACACTACTGAAGCGACGCAGCAGCCGCAGCAGCAGCAGACAGACAGGCATTGAAATGCTCCAAGTGTCATTCCTTGGACCGTATTTTCTTTTTATTTTATTCTCACCTTCTAGATAATTTTGATCACTTTCATGGCCTTATGTGACAACTGCCATAACTCTGATCCAGACTTCTCAGAAATCTTGGTTTGTCTGTTTGAATGTGTGATACACATATCAAGATTAATATATTAATACCTGAATTTTATTTTTTTTATCATGGTTTTTTCCACATTCTTCCTCTAATAACTAAACATTAACTCTGTCCATCTAGTTTCTCATTGGAAAAATGCATTGGAATAATCCTCAACTCTTCTGTCCCTTTCACTACCCATATTCCATTATTTATCAGTAATTCCTGTGAGATCTATTTTTAATATTGTTTTTTTTTAAATTTTATTTTATTTTTTAACTTTACAATATTGGATTGGTTTTGCCATATATCGAAATGAATCCACCACAGGTATACATGTGTTCCCCATCCTGAACCCTCCTCCCTCCTCCCTCCCCATACTATCCCTCTGGGTTGTCCCATTGCACCAGCCCCAAGCATCCAGTATCGTGCATCGAACCTGGAATGGCGACTCATTTCATATATGATATTATACATGTTTAATGCCATTCTCCCTAATCATCCCACCCTCTCCCTCTCCCACAGAGTCCAAAAGACTGTTCGATACATCAGTGCCTCTTTTGCTGTCTCGTATACAGGGTTATCATTACCATCTTTCTAAATTCCATATATATGCGTTAGTATATTGTATTGGTTTTTTTCTTTCTGGCTTACTTCACTCTGTATAATAGGCTCCAGTTTCATCCACCTCATTAGAACTGATTCAAATGTATCCTTTTTAATGGCTGAGTAATACTCCATTGTGTATATGTACCACTGCTTTCTTATCCATTCATCTGCTGATGGACATCTAGGTTGCTTCCATGTCCTGGCTATTATAAACAGTGCTGCGATAAACATTGGGGTACACGTGTCTCTTTCCCTTCTGGTTTCCTCAGTGTGTATGCCCAGCAGTGGGATTGCTGGATCATAAGGCAGTTCTATTTCCAGTTTTTTAAGGAATCTCCACACTGTTCTCCCTAGTGGCTGTACTAGTTTGCATTCCCACCAACAGTGTAAGAGGGTTCCCTTTTCTCCACACCGTCTCCAGCATTTATTGCTTGTAGACTTTTGGATCACAGCCATTCTGACTGGCGTGAAATGATACCTCATAGTGGTTTTGATTTGCATTTCTCTGATAATGAGTGATGTTGAGCATCTTTTCATGTGTTTGGTAGCCATCTGTATGTCTTCTTTGGAGAAATGTCTATTTAGTTCTTTGGCCCATTTTTTGATTGGGTCATTTATTTTTCTGGAATTGAGCCATAGGAGTTGCTTGCATATTTTTGAGATTAGTTGTTTGTCAGTTGCTTCATTTGCTATTATTGTCTCCCATTCTGAAGGCTGCCTTTTCACCATGCTTATAGTTTCCTTTGTTGTGCAGAAGCTTTTAAGTTTAATTAGGTCCCATTTGTTTATTTTTGCTTTTATTTCCAATATTCTGGGAGGTGGGTCATAGAGGATCCTGCTGTGATGCATGTCAGAGAGTGTTTTGCCTATGTTTTCCGCTAAGAGTTTTATAGTTTCTGGTCTAATGTTTAGATCTTTAATCCATTTTGAGTTTATTTTTGTGTATGGTGTTAGAAAGTGCTCTAGTTTCATTATTTTACAAGTGGTTGACCAGTTTTCTCAGCACCACTTGTTAAAGAGATTGTCTTTAATCCATTGTATATTCTTGCCTCCTTTGTCAAAGATAAGGTGTCCATATGTGCGTGGATTTATCTCTGGGCTTTCTATTTTGTTCCATTGATCTATATTTCTGTCTTTGTGCCAGTACCATACTGTCTTGATGACTGAGGCTTTGTAGTAGAGCCTGAAGTCAGGCAGGTTGATTCCTCCAGTTCCATGCTTCTTTCTCAACATAGCTTTGGCTATTTGAGGTTCTTTGTATTTCCATACAAATTGTGAAATTATTTATTCTAGCTCTGTGAAGAATACCGTTGGTAGCTTGATAGGGATTGCATTGAATCTATAAATTGCTTTGAGTAGTATACTCATTTTCACTATATTGATTCTTCCCATTCATGAACATGGTATATTTCTCCATCTATTAGTGTCCTCTTTGATTTCTTTCACCAGTGTTTTATAGTTTTCTATATATAGGTCTTTAGTTTCTTTAGATAAATATATTCCTAAGTATTTTATTCTTTCTGATGCAATGGTGAATGGAATTGATTCCTTAATTTCTCTATTTTCTCATTATTAGTGTATACGAATGCAAGGGATTTCCGTGTGTTGATTTTTTATCCTGCAACTTTCTATAATCATTGATTATTTCTAGTAATTTTCTGGTCGAGTCTTTAGGGTTTTCTATGTAGAGGATCATGTCGTCTGCAAACAGTGAGAGTTTTACTTCTTCTTTTCCAATTTGGATGCCTTTTATTTCTTTTTCTGCTCTGATTGCTGTGGCCAAAACGTCCAAAACTATGTTGAATAGTAATGATGAAAGTGGGCACCCTTGTCTTGTTCCTGACTTTGGAGGAAATGCTTTCAATTTTTCACCATTGAGGATAATGTTTTCTGTGGGTTTGTCATATATATCTTTTATTATGTTGAAGTATGTTCCTTCTATTCCTGTTTTCTGGAGAGTTTTTATCATAAATGGATGTTGAATTTTGTCTAAGGCTTTCTCTGCATCTATTGAGATAATCAAATGATTTTTATTTTTCAATTTGTTAATGTGGTGTATTACATTGATTGATTTGCAGATATTGAAGAATCCTTACATCCCTGGGATAAAGCCTACTTGGTCATGGTGTATGATCTTTTTAATGTGTTGTTGGATTCTGATCGTTGGAATTTTGTTAAGGATTTTTGCATCTATGTTCATCAGTGATATTGGCCTGTAGTTTTCTTTTTTTGTGGGATCTTTGTCAGGTTTTGGTATTAGAGTGATGGTGGCCTCGTAGAATGAGTTTGGAAGTGTACCTTCCTCTGCAATTTTCTGGAAGAGTTTGAGTAGGATAGGTGTTAGCTCTTCTCTAAATTTTTGGTAGAATTCAGCTGTGAAGCCATCTGGATCTGGGATTTTGTTTGCTGGAAGATTTCTGATTACAGTTTCGATTTCCATGCTTGTGATGGGTCTGTTAAGATTTTCTATTTCTTCCTGGTCCAGTTTTGGAGAGTTGTACTTTTCTAAGAATTTGTCCATTTCTTCCACATTGTCCATTTTATAGGCATATAATTGCTGATAGTAGTCTCATGATCCTTTGTATTTCTGTGCTGTCTGTTGTGATCGCTCCATTTTCATTTCTAATTTTATTGATTTGATTTTTCTCCCTTTGTTTCTTGATGAGTCTGGCTAATGGTTGTCAATTTTATTTATCCTTTCAAAGAACCAGCTTTTGGCTTTGTTGATTTTTTCTTTTTTGCTAATTTTTGCTATTGATTTTTGCTATATTTTTGTCTCTCTTTTTTTTTTTTTTTTTTTTTTTTGTTTTTTGCATTTATTTCTGCCCTAATTATTAAGATTTCTTTCCTTCTACTAACCCTGGGGTACTTCATTTCTTCCTTTTCTAGTTGCTTTAGGTGTAGGGTTAGGTTATTTATTTGACTTTTTTCTTCTTTCTTGAGGTATGCCTGTATTGCTATGAACTTTCCCCTTAAGACTGATTTTAAAGTGTTCCACAGGTTTTGGGTTGTTGTGTTTTCATTTTCATTCATTTCTATGCAAATTTTGATTTCTTTCTTGATTTCTTCTATGATTTGTTAGTTATTCAGCAGCGTGTTGTTCAGCCTCCATATGTTGGAATTTTTAATAGTTTTTCTCCTGTAATTGAGATCTAATCTTACTGCATTGTGGTCAGAAAAGATGCTTGGAATGATTTCAATTTCTTTGAATTTACCAAGTCTAGATTTATGGCCCAGGATGTGATCTATCCTGGAGAAGGTTCCGTGTGCGCTTGAGAAAAAGGTGAAATTCATTGTTTTGGGATGAAATGTCCTATAGATATCAATTAGGTCTAACTGATCTATTGTATCATTTTAAGTTTGTGTTTCCTTGTTAATTTTCTGTTTAGTTGATCTATCTATAGGTGTGAGTGGGGTATTAAAGTCTCTCACTATTATTGTGTTATTGTTAATTTCTCCTTTCATATTTGTTAGCATTTGTCTTACATATTGCAGTGCTCCCGTGTTGGGTGCATATATATTTATAATTGTTATATCTTCTTCTTGGATTGATCCTTTGATCATTATGTAGTGACCGTCTTTGTCTCTTTTCACAGCCTTTGTTTTAAAGTCTATTTTATCTGATATGAGTATTGCTACTCCTGCTTTCTTTTGGTCCCTATTTGCATGGAAAATCTTTTTCCAGACCTTCACTTTCAGTCTGTATGTGTCCCCTGTTTTGAGGTAGGTCTCTTGTAGACAACATATGTAGAGGTCTTGTTTTTGTATCCATTCATCCAGTCTTTGTCTTTTGGTTGGGGCATTCAACCCATTTACATTTAAGGTAATTATTGATAAGTATGATCCCATTGCCATTTACTTTATTGTTTTGGGTTCGAATTTATACACCCTTTTTATGTTTCCTGTCTAGAGAATATCCTTTAGTATTTGTTGGAGAGCTGGTTTGGTGGTGCTGAATTCTCTCAGCTTTTGTTTGTCTGTAAAGCTTTTGATTTCTCCTCCATATTTGAATGAGATCCTTGCTGGGTACAATAATCTGGGCTGTAGGTTATTTTCTTTCATCACTTTAAGTATGTCTTGCCATTTCCTCCTGGCTTGGAGAGTTTCCTTTGAAAGATCAGCTGTTATCCTTATGGGAATTCCCTTGTGTGTTATTTGTTGTTTTTTCCTTGCTGCTTTTAATATTTGTTCTTTGTGTTTGATCTTTGTTAATTTGATTAATATGTGTCTTGGGGTGTTTCGCCTTGGGTTTATCCTGTTTGGGACTCTCTGGGTTTCTTGGACTTGAGTGATTATTTCCTTCCCCATTTTAGGGAAGTTTTCAACTATTATCTCCTCAAGTATTTTCTCATGGTCTTTCTTTTTGTCTTCTTCTTCTGGGACCCCTATGATTCGAATGTTGTAGCTTTTAATATTGTCCTGGAGGTCTCTGAGATTGTCCTCATTTCTTTTAATTCGTTTTTCTTTTTTCCTCTCTGATTCATTTATTTCTACCATTCTATCTTCTAATTCACTAATCCTATCTTCTGCCTCTGTTATTCTACTATTTGTTGCCTCCAGAGTGTTTTTGATCTCATTTATAGCATTATTCATTATATATTGACTCTTTTTTATTTCTTCTAGGTCCTTGTTAAACCTTTCTTGCATCTCCTCAATCCTTGTCTCCAGGCTATTTATCTGTGATTCCATTTTGATTTCAAGATTTTGGATCAATTTCACTATCATTATTCGGAATTCTTTATCAGGTAGATTCCCTATCTCTTCCTCTTTTGTTTGGTTTGGTGGGCATTTATCCTGTTCCTTTACCTGCTGGGTGTTACTCTGTCTCTTCATCTTGTTTAAATTGCTGAGTTTGAGGTGTCCTTTCTATATTCTGGCAGTTTGTGGAGTTCTCTTTATTGTGGCATTTCCTCACTGTGTGTGGGTTTGTACAGGTGGCTTGTCAAGGTTTCTTGGTTAGGGAAGCTTGTGTCCGTGTTCTGGTGGGTGGAGCTGGATTTTTTCTCTCTGGAGTGCAATGAAGTGTCTAGTGATGAGTTATGAGATGTCTATGGCTTTGGGGTGACTTTGGGCAGCCTGTATCTTGGAGCTCAGGGCTGTGTTCCTGTGTTGCTGGAGACTTTGCTTGGTATGTCTTGCCCTGGAACTTGTTAGCCCTTGTGTGGTGCTTGGTTTCAGTGTAGGTATGGAGGAATTTGATGAGCTCCTGTCAATTAATGTTCCCTGGAGTCAGGAGTTCCCTGGAGTCAGGGTTTGGACTTAATCCTCCTGCTTCCAGTTATCAGTCTTATTTTTACAGTAGTTTCAAAACTTCTCCTTCTATACAGCACCACTGATAAAACATCTAGGTTAAAGATGAAAAGTTTCTCCACTGTGAGGGTCACCCAGAGAGGTTCACAGTGTTACATGGAGAAGAGAAGAGGGAGGAGGGTGTTAGAGGTGACATGAATGAGATGAGGTGGAATCAATAGAGGAGAGAGCAGGCTAGCCAGTAATGACTTCCTTATATGCACTCCACAACTGGACCACTCATAGATGTTCACGGAGTTATATGGAGAAGAGAAGAAGGAGGAAGGAGACAGAGGTGGCCAGGAGGATAAAAGGGGGGAATGAAGAGGAGGGAGACAAATCCAGCCAGTAATCAGTTCCCTAAGTGTTCTCCACCATCTGGAACACACAGAAATTCACAGAGTTGGTTAGAGTAGAGAGGGGTTAGGGAGGAGACACAGGCGACCTGGTGGAGAAAAAGGAGAGTCCAAAGGGGAGAGAGCAGTCAAGCCAGTAATCTCACTCCCTAGTAAAAAATGGGTACTGAAGATTGAGTTCTTAAAGGTATAAAATTGGTAACAAACACATAAAAGCAAAAATTAAAAATCTAGAGTTTGGAATTTCAAAAATGCAATGTTAAAGAAAAGAAGGAAAAGAAAGAGAGAAAAAGAACAAAAAAAAAAACCCAAAGTCACAAAAATTATAAAGAAAATATAGATACAAAATTGATAACGAATACCAATAAGCAAAAGTTAAAAATCTAGAGTAGAGTTTGGAATTTCAAAAATACAATGTTAAAAAAAAGAAGAAAGAGAAACAGAGAGAAAAAAAAAAACAACAAAGTTGCAAAAATTATAAAGAAAATATAGGTACAAAATTGATAACAAATACCAAAAAGCATAAATTAAAAGTCTAGAGTAGATTTTGAAATTTCAGATATACAATGTTAAAGAAAAGAAGAAGAAAAGAAAGAGAGAGAAGAAGAAAAAAAAAGTCACAAAAATTATTTAAAAAAAAAAAAAAATAGGTACAAAATTGATAACAAATACCAAAAAAAAGCTAAAATCAAAAATCTAGAGTAGAGTTTGGAATTTTAAAAATGTAATGTTAAAGAAAAGAAGAGAAAAAAAAAGAAAAACAAAGGTCACAAAATTTATAAAAAATATATATATGAAGTTTTTTTTTAAAAAAATAGTTTTTTTTTTTTTTTTGCAGTACTAGTAGGTTATAAAAGTGAAAATTAAAGGAGTAATAGAGGACTTAAACATTTTTTTAAAAATTAAAAAAAAAAAAAAGAAAGAATGATCGTAAAAATAGTAAAACTGTATCTAGGACTTTCTCTGGTGTTATTGTGGATATTGTGTGGTCAGTTCATTTTCGGCTAGTTCCTTGGTCCAGCTTATATTTCTCAAGATCTATAGGCCCCTTCCTATGTAGTCAGTACTAACCACAGGGTTTTAATCTATTGCCTGTAGCTTCCAAGGCGGTTCCCTCTGTTATAGCTTCTTCTGTTTGCTGGTCTCTTCAGTGTCTGATTTCCACCCTGACACAAAGGGGATGGTGGTGGACACTTTTTTTTTGGTCTCACTTGTTCAGTTGTGCTGTGGGGAGGGAGAGACGCTGCAAACAAAAAACACTGGCGTGTGCTCGCAGTGCCTCAGCCACACTGGGCCTGCCCCCCACTCACGGCGCATGTAGCCTCCCTGCCCACACAGCTCAGGCTCTAGGTTGCTCCACCAGGAACCATCCGCAGCCGGCCTTGGGCTGCTTGCACCTCCCAGGTCTAAGATGCTCAGGTTCAGGCACTCAGGTAGCCCTCAGAGGCTCAGACTCAGTTGGGCCTGCTTTTTGTGCCCTTCCCAGGTCCGAGCAGCTCAGGTGATGAGGTGTTTGGCGAGCATGGTTGCTGTGACTTATCACCTCCCCACCGCTCGGTTATCTAGGTGTACAACCAGTGCACCTTCTCAGGTGGATGTTGACCATCCAGAACCCCAAGAAGTTTTAGTTAGCAAAGAAACCTGCATACAGTTTTGTAGATAATGTCTCTCTGGGGCTGCGATTGCCCACTTCCAGCTCTGGCTGCCTGTCACCGGAGGGGGATGGTCTGCAGTCGGCTATCTCTGTTCAGTCCTTTGCTCCTTCCATGGGTCTGGTGGTGTCTTAGGTTAGGGCTGGCTTTTTGTGTGGTAGATATCCCACAGTCTGGTTTGCTAGCTCAAATTATTTAGCTCAGATAGTGCTCGGGGTATTCAGGCCAGATCCTTACTCTAAGCGCTGCAGCCTGTGCCGTGCCTCCCTGCTCAGCCCCAGCTTGCTAGTGGCGTGTGCAGGCGTCTGCGCTGCCTCTCCACTGGGTGAGTTACCAAAGGGCTTGTAATCTGCAGGTTTTAATTATTTATTTATTTTTCCTCCCTGTTATGTTGCCCTCTGTGCTTCCAAGGCTCGGCACAGATTCGGCCATCAGAATGTCTCCTGGTGTTTGGAAACTTTTCTCTTTTTAAGATTCCCTTCCCCGGGACAGAGCTCCATCCCTCCCTCTTTTGTCTCTTTTTTTGTCTTTTATATTTTTTCCTACCTCCTTTCGAAGACAGTGGGTTACTTCTCTGGGTGCCTGATGTCCTCTGCCAGCATTCAGAAGTTGTTTTGTGGAATTTACTCGGCGTTTAAATGTCCTTTTGAGGAATTTGTGGGGGAGAAAGTGTTCTTTCCATCCTATTCCTCCGCCATCGTAGCTCTTCCCTCCTATTGTTTTTTTTTAACCTGACCTCTCACTATCTATACCTGGTTCAAGTCATTGATTTTTTTAATTAATTTTTTTGGTGTATGATTATTTTACAATGTTGTTTTACAACTTCACAACAAAGTGAATCATCATGTATATTTTATATTCTATATTAACTATAAATATATATTACATATACAGTGATTATATATATGTAATTATTATATATATATATTATTATAATATGTGTGTGTGTCTGTATTTTCTTGTATTTCCTTCCTATTAGGTCACCACAGAACATTGGGTGTAGAGTTCCCTGTGCTATACATTAGGTTCTCAATAGTTATCTATTTTATACCTAGTAGCATATATATGTTAATCCCAATCTCCCATTTCATCCCAACCACCTCCTCCCCATATTGGTATCCGTAAGTTTGTTTTCTACATGTGAGACTCTATATCTGCTTTGCAAATAAGTTCATCTGTATCACTTTTTTAAATTCTGCGTTCAGATCAGATCAGATCAGTCACTCAGTCGTGTCCAACTCTTTGCGACACCATGAATCACAGCACGCCAGGCCTCCCTGTCCATCACCAATTCCCGGAGTTCACTCAGACTCATGTCCATTGAGTCAGTGATGCCATCCAGCCATCTCATCCTCTGTCGTCCCCTTCTGCTCTTTCCCCCAATCCCTCCCAGCATCAGAGTCTTTTCCAATGAGTCAACTCTTCACATGAGGTGGCCAAACTACTGGAGTTTCAGCTTTAGCATCATTCTTTCCAAAGAAATCCCAGGGCTGATCTCCTTCAGAATGGACTGGTTGGATATCCTTGCAGTCCAAGGGACTCTCAAGAGTCTTCTCCAACACCATAGTTCAAAAAGCAATATTATGATTTTTTTTTTCTCTTTGACTTAAATTCACTCCATATGATAGTCTCTAGGTCTGTCCACATCTCTCCAAATGGTACTAGTTCATTCTTTTTATGTCTGCGTAATATTTCACTGTAAAAATGTACCACATCTTCTTCATTCATTCCTGTGTTGATGGATATGTAGTTTACTTACAAGTCCTGTCTATTGTAAATAGTACTTTAATTAAGATTGGCATGCATGTATGTTTTAAAATCATGGTTTTCTCCAGGTATATGCCCAGGCATGGGTCACAGGGTAGTTCTGTTCTTAGTTTTGGATACTGTTATCCATAGTGGCTGTACCAATTTACCTTCCTATTGAGAGTGTAGGAGGATTATACTCCCCAAAATCCACTCCAGGATTTTTTGTAGGCTTTTTGATGATGGCTCAGGTCATGAACTCCTTATTGCCAAATTCAGACTTAAATTAAAGAAAGGGGGAAAACCACTAGACCATTCAGGTATGACCTAAGTCAAATCTCTTATGACTATACAGTGGAAGTAAGAAACAGATTTAAGGGACTAGATCTGATAGACAGAGTGCCTGATGAACTATGGATGGAGACTTGAGACGTTGTACAGGAGACAGGAAGCAAGACCATCCCCAAGAAACATAAATGCAAAAAGACAAAATGGCTGTCTGAGGAGGCCTTACAAATAGCCGTGAAAAGAGGAGAAGAGAAAGCAAAAGAGAAAAGGAAAGATATATCCATTTGAATGGAGTTATAAGGAAAAGCAAGGAGAGATAAGAAAACCTTCTTCAGTGATCAAAGCAAACAAATAGAGGAAAACAGTAGAATGTGAAGACTAGAGATTTCTTCAAGAAAATCAGAGATACCAAGGGAACATTTCATGCAAAGATGGGCTCAATAAAGGACAGAAATGGTATGGACCTAACAGAAGCAGAAGATACTAAGAAAAGATGGCAAGAATACACAGAAGAACTATACAAAAAAGATCTTCACAACTGATATAATAACAGAGGTGTGATAACTCCTACTCACCTAGAACCAGACATCTTGGAATATGAAGTCAGGTAGGCCTTAGGAAGCATCACTATGAACAAAGTTAGTGGAGGTTATGGAATTCCAGTTATGCTACTTCAAATCCTAAAATATGTTGCTGTGAAAGTGTTGCACTCAATATGTCAGCAAATTTGGAAAAGTCAGCAGTGGCCAGAGGACTTGAAAGGTTCAGTCTTCATTGCAACCCCAAATAAAGGTAATGCCAAAGAATGCTCAAACTACCGTACAATTGCACTCATCTCACGTGCTAGTAAAGTAATGCTTAAAAGTCTCCAAGCCAGGCTTCAGTAATATGTGAACCGTGAACTTCTTGATGTACAAGCTCATTTTAGAAAAGGCAGAGGAACCAGAGATCAAATTGTCAACATCTGCTGGATCATCAAAAAAGCAAGAGAGTTCCAGAAAAACATCTATTTCTGCTTTATTAACTATGCCAAAGCCTTTGACTGTGTGGATTACAATAAACTGTGGAAAATTCTGAAAGACATGGGAATACGAGACCACCTGACCTGCCTCTTGAGAAAGCTCTATACAGGTCAGGAAGCAACAGTTAAAACTGGACATGGAACAACAGACTGGTTCCAAATAGGAAAGGAGTACGTCAAGGCTGTATATTGTCACCCTGCTTATTTAACTTATATGCAGAGTACATAATGAGAAATGCTGGGCTGGAAGAAGCACAAGCTGCAATCAAGATTGTCGGGAGAAATATCAGTAACCTCAGATATGCAGATGACACCATCCTGATGGCAGAAAGAGAAAAAGAACTAAAGAGCCTCTTGATGAATGTGAAAGAGGAGACTGAAAGAGTTGGCTTAAAGCTCAACATTCAGAAAACTAAGATCATGACATCTGGTCCCATCACTTCATGGGAAATAGATGGGGAAACAGTGGAAACAGTGTCAGACTTTATTTTTCTGGGCTCCAAAATCACTGCAGATGGTGACTGCAGCCATGAAGTTAAAAGACACTTACTCCTTGGAAGGAAAGTTATGACCAACGTAGACAGCACATTAAAAAGCAGAGACATTAGTTTGCCAACAAAGGTCCGTCTAGTCAATGCTATGGTTTTTGCAGTAGTCATGTATAGATGTGAGAGTTGGACTATAAAGAAAGCTAATAGCCAAGAATTGATGCTTTTGAACTGTGGTGTTGGAGAAGACTCTTGAGAGTCCCTTCGACTTAAGGAGATCCATCCAGTCCATCCTAAAGGAGATCAGCCCTGGGTGTTCTTTGGAAGGAATGATGCTAAATCTGAAACTCCAGTAGGCTGGCCACCTCATGCGAAGAACTGACTCATTGGAAAAGACTCTGAAGCTGGAAGGGATTGGGGGCAGGAGGAAAAGATGACAGAGGATGAGGTGTTTGAATGGCATCACTGACTCAGTGGACGTAAGTTTGAGTGAACTTCAGGAGTTGGTGATGGACAGTGAGGCCTGGCGTGCTGCGATTCATGGGCTCGCAAAGAGTCAGATACAACTGAGCGACTGAACTGAACTGAATGTTGAAGCTGAAATTCCAATACTTTGACCACCTGATGCAGAGAGTTGACTCACTGAAAAGACCCTGATGTTGGGAAAGATTGAGGGCAAGAGGAGAAGGGGCCAACAGAGAATGAGATGGTTGCATGGTATCACTGACTCAATAGACATGGGTTTGGGTGGATTCCAGGAGCTGGTGATGGACAGTGAGGCCTGGCGAACTGTGATTCATGGGGTTGCAAAGAGTCAGGCATGACTGAGTGACTGAACTGAACTGATGATGGCCGTTCTGACTGGTGTGAGATGATGCCTCATTATAGTTTTGATATACATTTCTCTAATAATTGGTGAGTTAGAGCATCTTTGCCTATGTTTCTTGGCCATATGTATGTCTTCTTTGGAGAAATGTCTATGTAGGTCTTATACCCTTTTTTCCAATGAATTATTTTTTTCTTGTGTTAAGCTATATGAGGTTTTTTTTTTTTTTTAATGTATTTTGGAGATTAAGCTCTTATCAGTTGCTTTGCTTGCAATTTTTTCTTCCATTCTGAGTGTTGTCTTTTCATTTTGTTTATGGTTTCATCTCTGTGCAAAACGTTTTAAGTTTAATTAAGTTCCATTTGTTTATTTTTGTTTTATTTTCATTGCTCTCGGAGATGGATCAATGAAGATCTCACTGTGATTTATGTCAAAGAGTGTTCTGCCTCTGTTTTCCTCTAAGAGATTTACAGTGTTAACTTACACTTAGGTCTTTAGTCCATTTTGAGTTTGATTTTATGTATGGTGTTCTAGAGTGTTCTAAGGGATTTTTTTTTTTAACCAGTTTTCCCAGCGCCATTTATTGAAGAGACCATCTTTTCTCCATTGTATATTTTTGCCTCCTTTATTATAAATTCGGTGATCATAAATGTGTACATTTATCTCCAGGCTTTTTATCCTGATCAATTGAACTATTTTTTTTTTTTTTTATGTGTGTGTCTGTGTGTCGGTACCATACTGTATTAATTACTGTAGTTTTATAGTATAATCTGAAGTCAGACAGCCTGATTCCTCAAGCTCGATTTTTTCTTTCTCAAGATATCTTTGGCTATTTGAAGTCTTTTGTGTTTTGTTTTTTGAGTAAGATAGATGACCTGGATGACCCATTAAGGGAAGTTCACACTCAATCCAGCCTAATGAAGGCGATGTCACATGCTGGTGGAAAGACTGGTGGCACGTTTGAGGCCATATTTCCCAATCAGACCATCCTGATTTGAGCAGACACAGCAAAGAAGAGAACCCTGGCCAAATTTTCTTGAATGACTCCAGTAAAGTTTCTGGTGACCCATATTGCTTTCTTGGCTGCAGAGATGCAAAAGACTCAAGTCATTGAATTTTGTAACCTGAATTACTATTCTTCTCACTGATCTTCCAGCCTCATCCTTTGCTTCACACTTCCAACTTTTCCCAATGCAGAAGATAGATTTATCCTTTTAAAATATAGGTCACTTCTTGGCTCAGTCATTACTCTCCATTGTTTTCTTATCATAGGCACAGTGAAATCCAAACTATTTTTCATGCCCTAGTAGGACCTCTATGAACTAGCCCATTGCTGTGTCTCTAGAATAATTAATATCTCCATCTGCTCTGACACTCATTTATTTTTCTCTAGACATCACTATGTCTAGAAAACTAGACACTTTTATATTCTTTGAACATCCTTAAAAGCATCCTATCTCAAGACCTTGATTAGCTCTTTTCTTATCATGAAAATCTCCCTTCCCTAAATTTTTAAATAATTTGTTCATTTCTTTCAGATTCAAATAAAATTTATCCTTATTAATCAATTATCCCTGACTAAAGTTAAAAACAGTATAGGAAATGGCAACCCACTCCAGTAATCTTGCCTGAAAAATTCCATGGACAGAGGAACCTGGCGTGCTACAGTCCATGGGGGTTGCAAAAGAGTGGGACACAAGTGAGCACAGATGCACAAACTTAAAAATAGTAAACCCAATCCCTTTAGGTAGTCCCTATATTTTTACCCTATTTTATTCATCTGTAGTATTTATTGACATATTTATGTAGTTGTAGGTTCACAATAAATGTGTCATGGATGTATGACACTGAAAAACAGCATCTATCTTAGTACTCCTGTAGATTTAAGTTTTATCCTTCTTTTCTAGTTCTTGTAGCAGTTGTGCAGAGAGTCTTGTAGCATGTGTAAAAAATATTCAGATTCTTTTTTTTTTTTTTTTTGAGTGTCATTATAAACCTGTAGGAGATACGATGAATATTAGTTTATGGTGTTGTATCAATATGGGACAAAGAAATCAAATGATTTTTCATAATTTTTTAATGGAGTAAAGATTTAAATGACTTTTATCTGCTATGTTTTTACATTACCTAACTCCTTTATTCCTCTAAGAATTAAAATTATCAATTTTTCTTTGTCAAACTTCAAGAAAATTGGGACTGTAGCAGTGTATGTTGCTTCCCAGGCCCCCACTATATTGAATAATTATTTATCTCCTTTGTTCTTTTGTTGTGACCCACAATTTATATCTCTAAGACCTTGGATTTTAAGACCTTGAATTTTGAATTTATCTTTATTATAAAAATGACTTAGAAAACATATATGTTCAAGAAATGTGAGAGAACCTGACAGATAAAATTTTGTCCATTGTTTTACAGATTATAATTAGTTTTAAATGAGAGACATAAAGAACTCATTTTATAATTATGGGAAGCTTTCTAATGAGTTGAAACTTTACCTTATTGTATGAAAATTCATGCTATTGCACTTATAAGATGATGAATACCTATTATAAGAAATTGAAGCAATTCAGAAGAATTAAAACCCCACGAAAAATGTCTAAAACCCAATACCTATGAGAAAAAAAAATTGTTTTTAACATTATTCTAGCTAATTGTCTGCATATACTTACAGAAAAAGATGAGTAGAATAATACTTAGAAATATTTGTATAAAAAGCTGAACAGTCTTACGTGTTTTCAAATGGAATATATATTGAAATCAACAGAAAAAGAATAAAAATTATAAGAACAAAAATAAAAATTATAATTCACCTTATTTCAAAAATATCCCTTCACCAACGCAAATATTGTGAACTAAAACATCACTGGGCTTCCCTGATAGCTCAGTTGTTAAAGAATCAGCCTGTAGTGCAAGATACCTCAGTTGGATTCCTGGACTGAAAAGATCTGCTGAAGAAGGGGTAGGCTAACCACTCCAGTATTCTTGGGCTTCTCTGGTGGCTCAGCTGGTTGTTGGGGGCCAGAGTGAGGTACTCTGCCCTTGGCAAAGGTCATGAGGAAGGAGGCTCGACATACACAAAGGCGGGATGGAGCCTCAGGAGTCCCCGTGGAAATCCTCGAGCCTCTACCCCCATAACCAGAGCCTGCCTACTTTACTACTTTGTGCTCACCTACACCTCTGACTTCATGGGGGGCTGTCCCTCACCACCTCTTTTGGAGAAGGAGTTAACCTAGAGCTCCAGTTAATAATAATTCCTGGGCGTGATAAGAGTGTTGTAACCTACAAACTCCTCTGAAGTTTCTCTAGCCTGCCTGACAGGCTTGTCCGGCCACATGTGATTGCTCACAGCCCCCCAACCGTGAGAGGCGCGAGATGCTTTAAACCTTCTAAAAACAGGTTCCTTAGAAAAGTTAGAAAACTATTAGCATAAGTATAATGGGCTGATTAGAAATTGTATTGGTGAAGGGTTTTTCATTTGTTGAGCCAATGTTTGTTGCTAAGTCTCCACATCCCCTGCCCTTACACATATTAATGAATATATAGAAGAAATAAGTATTAACCTTTGATATTAATCACGTTAGACCTTAGGCTAAGTATATTCTTTCCTGAACTAAAACCCACTACACCCTCACCCTATAAGAATGTAACTTTATTTGGGTGGCGTCTGTTTTAAGAATAATCACCCCTGGAGAAATAAGTGTCCTGGTTGACTGACCGTTGTCACAAGGAGAGGGTCGTAAATTGTCAGCAGGCCCCCCCTGGCCAGAAGATGATGTAACACCCCTAAGACCTCTGTATACATTTGTGTGAAGCACCTGACTTTAATAAAAGTCAGGACTGCTGTCCCCACGTGACTTTTGTATAACATCTCAGTGTATAAAAACAGACTCTGGAAAATAAAGAATGGGGATCAGTTTCTCGAAATATTGGTCTCCCCATGTCTCTCTCTCTTTCACTCTGGCTGAGTCTCCATCTGGAGCGCGGAACCCACCATGCTTACTAAATATGCCTGGGTTTCTAAGATCCGACCAGGGAGGCCTCAGTGTCTCCTCTCCTTCGGGAGAACGGAAGGATGCCTGCGGCCTATGTAAGTGGTGCAAGCTTCTTGTCTTGAAGTTTTATTGGTCTCCTGCGTAAACCAAGCTACTCAGCTTCTTTTCTCCACTGAATTTTCCTACTGAGCTATCCTTATTCTATTACTCTTTATATCTTTAATTAATATCCATTTGAAGCTATTGTATCCTGACCCTCACCGACGCCGTCCCGGCTTCGAATACCCTGGATCAGCCGGGGCTGGACCCCGGCAGGTGGCACCCGTGACAGGGACTTCGAAGGTAGGTTCCCCAGAACAATTTGGGTCATCAGCCCTGTTGTTCCCCCTCAGAGCAATTAGGGTCGTCAGCCCTATTGCCCCCCTCCTCGGAACAATCTGGGTCATCAGCCCTGTTGTTCCCCCTCGGAACAGGTTGGGTCATCAGCCCTACTGCTCCTCCCTCGGAACAGTTTGGGTCATCAGCCCTATTGTTCCCCCAGTGTTAGGGATGGCTAGGACCCCACTCAGGGTGCCGCGGACCCCCCTGTAGGATAGACAGGGCGAGTAGGAGTGGGAAGTATTTGAAAGTGTTAAAGAGTTAGAGAGAAAAAATGGTTTCTGAAGTTAAAAGGGCAAAGAAAAGCCTGATCTTTTGAAAGCTAAAAGCTTTATCTTCTATTATATTTAACTTTCTGACATGTATAATACTGAACTAAGAACGGCAACTCTTTATACAAGTAATCTTGAAACTGTTAAAGAGGGTACTGTTAATTTAGATACTTGGGTGAAGGTAAAAAAACAACTAAACACTTATCCTATAAATATGATTAAAAATGTTCTGGATCCTCATCATGAGGCTATGGGATAGCCTATGGGAGAGGCTATAGCTGTGGATGGTAGTGGGTCTCCACCTTCTGCGCAGATCATTTTTCTGCCATTGACAAGGAAAAGGAGGGACACTGTGCTCTACCTCCTGAGGAGTGAGAAGGCTTACAGGATCCTGTGGCCAGGCACCCTGGCGAGCCCCTTCTCCCTCTACACAAACCTTTAAAAATTTATCCAACAATTTCTGATTTAAGGCGACTACTCCACCTCCGCTTGCACCTCCCAGGGCCTTGGAATTCCCCAGTTTACATCCAAAGCCTCCCAGAGCATTGCCTAAGGTTGAAAAAGATAAAAAAGTTTTCTTTTAAACAAAGGAGCTTTTAAAGAATACACAATATACAGAGCCTGCTCCTTGCAGAAAAACCCCCTCAGGGGGGCTTTACCCAAGCCAAAAAAAAAAGAGAGAGAGAAAAATAAAAAGAAAAAAGAAAAAAAGTGAAAAAGAAAAAAGGAAAAAAATAGAGAAAGATCTAAAGATAGAGAAAGAACTAAAGAGTGAAAAGGAGAGAGGAACGAAGGAGGAAGGAATCAGGGAATGCAGCAAGATAGAAAAAGGAAAAAAGGAAGTTAGAAAAAGAGATAGAGAGAGAAAGAGAGGGAGGAAGAAAGAAAAAGTTAGAGAGAAAGAGGGTAAAGGAAAAGAAAGAAAGAGAAGACAGGAAGAAGGAAGAAGGGAGAATGAAAGAGGGAAACAAGAAGGAAATGATAGAAAGTAAAAGAGAAGAGAAGAGGAAGGAAAAAAGATAGAGTGAGGGAAAGAAAACTTGAGAAAGATTTAAAGAGAAGGAAGAAAAAATCAGCAGAGGAGAGAGGAAAGGACTTACAGGACACTGTGGCCAGATGCCCTGGCGAGCTCCCTCCCTCTCTGCGCAAACTTTAAAAAAAAACTTATCCACCACTTTCTGATTTGGGGCGATAGCCGCCGCCTCCGTTTGCGCCTTCCAGGGCCCAAAAGTTCCCCACTTTGCCCCCAAAGCCTCTCAAAGTGTTGCCTAAGCCTGAAAAAGATAAAAAGTTTTTTAAACAGTGGAGCTCTTAAAACAGACTGCATGCACAATATGCAGAGTGTGCTCCTTGGAGAAAACCCCCTCAGGGGGGTCTCACCCAGGCTAAGAGTAAGGGGATTTAGCAACAATATTAACCCCTGACGAGGTTACTCCAATTCCAACTGCTGGCCCCCTACCTGAGGGCATTGTAGGACTTGTGCTAGGGCGTAGCTCGCTTTCCTAAAAAAAAAAAAGAAAAGAAAAAAAAAAAGAAAGAAAAATAAAATTTCGGTGGTGCATGGTGTAGTAGATTCTGATTATATTGAGAAATTAAAGTTTTGACCTCACCGCCTACTAAAACTGTGCAAATTAATAAAGGTCAAAGAGTAAAACAGCTTTTTGCTTTTTACCTTAGTATCAGACAGGAAAAAACTTGACTTCTCAGGCTAGGAGCCACAGAGCATTTGGATTTAGTGATCTAGCCTTTTGGGTGCAGGAAATTACAGCTCCAAGGCCTTTAAAACATCTTTTAATTCAATAAAATAAAATGTCAGGGCTATTAGACACAGGAACAGACGTCTCTTAACATTGCTGGGAAAGACTGGCCCAGTTCCTGGCCCAGGCATAATACTGAAAATGAGTTGGTGGGATTAGAGAAAGTGGTATGTGGGGTGAGAATGCTGTAGAGAAAGAGGTGAGGGAAAGTTTAAAACCTTGAAGAGTAGTGAGTTCCCTGTTGCTGGAAGTATTCAAGCAAAGATTATATGGTTGCTTGCCATCTAAAAAGCTATAGACCAGATTTAGGTTACAAAACGATAACTGGAGAAGCTTATAAAGATGTTGTGCAACACCTCTTTACTTGCTTCTCATATTTAAGTCTGCCAAAAGTTTTGAAAACTGCCCCGTTGAAGCAGAGAGATTGTTTACTAACTTTAAATGATTTCCAAAAATTATTAGGAGACATTAATTGGATACGCCCACATTTAAAACTGACTACTGCAGATTTAAAGCCTTTGTTTGATTGCTTAAAAAGCGATCCTAATCCCAGTTCTAAGAGAAAGTTGACTCTGAGACAGAGTAGAATTTTAAGATGTTGAATTTTTCTGTATCTGTTGAGAAGATCATACAGTTTTTATTCTTCAGTTTATTGATGTAGTGCATAACAGTAATTGATTTGCAGGTAGTGAAAATTCCTTGCATTCCTGGAATAAATCTTTCTTGATCATGGTATATGATCCTTTTAGTGTATTGTTGCATTCTGTCTGCTAGTATTTTGTTGAGAACTTTTGCATCTATGTTTGTCAGTGATAGTGGCCTGTAATTCTCTTTTTTTGTGTGATCTCTTTGTCTGATTGGATATTAATGTGAATGTGGCCTTGTAGAATGAGCTTGGAAGCATTCCTTCCTTTGAGATTTTTTGGAACCATTTCAGAAGCATAAGAATTAATTATTCACTAAATGTTTGATAGAATTTGTCTGTGAAACCATCTGGTCCTGAGCTTTTGTTTCTTGGGAGTCTTTTTAAAATCAAAGACAGTTTCAATTTCAGTACTTTTACTCTGCCTGTTCATATTTTCTATTTCTTCCTAGTTGAGTCTTGGGAAATTGTACCTTTCTAAGAATTTGTCAATTTCTTCCAGGTTGTGCATTTTATTGGCATATAGTTTCCTGTAGTGATTTTGTACAGTCCTTTGTGTATCAGCTGTAACTTTCTGAGGTACAAAAAAAAAAAAAAAAAACGGCAGAGTATAAGAATGTGTACTCATCTTCTACTGTGAGAACTCCAAAATTACAACTCATTGCTGAACAGCCATCAATATAAGAATGTTGAATCCCACCAAAAGAGGATACTGCACATCCAAGGGCAAAGGAAAAGCCCCAGAAAGATGCTAGGAGGGGCAAAACTGTGTTTAGAAACAAACCCTATATTCACCAGAGACACTTGGAGGGCTCAAACAAAACCTTGTGTGCATGAGGAGACCCACAGAGACTGAGACAGGCCTGCCTTGAGTGTTTGAGTGTCTCCTGCAGAGGTACGGGTCAGCAGTGGTTTGCCACTGGGGCAGGGGCTCTGGGCCCAGTAGTCCTGGGTGTGGCATAAGCCCTCTTGGAGGACATTGCCATTAACCCCACAATACAGCCACCAAACAGATGACCCACAAACTGAAGAACAATTATACCAAACAAATTCTCACACTGTTAAGAAAGTTCTAGGACCCACAACAGATTTCCTAACCTGGGAATTTGGCAAAGGAACTGAGAACCCCCAAGGAATTTGACTTTGGAAGCTAGTGGGATTTGATTACAGAACTTACACATGGGAAAACTGTTAGGTAAGTAGAATAGGGAAAAGGAGTCCAAAATGGCGGTGGCTAAAAGACAAGGAAGGTCAAAGGAAGGTCCGAGGACCAGAGTGAAGACTTCAGGCAGAACAAACAGCACTCCTGGCTAAGCCCAATTTGCATAGGGCAGGCCCAGGTGGAGGAAAAAACATAAAAGGAGGA
Organism: Bos mutus; assembly: GCF_027580195.1. Taxonomy (NCBI): domain Eukaryota; kingdom Metazoa; phylum Chordata; class Mammalia; order Artiodactyla; family Bovidae; genus Bos; species Bos mutus. The sequence goes on along the minus strand of NC_091622.1, from coordinate 78,874,391 downwards.
GCCAAAGCACTTTCTCACAGACTTTTTCTCCCACGTGCGTGTGCTCTTTTCTCTCTCTCTCTCTCTCTCTCTCTCACTCTCCTGCTATCTTCTAATAAAATAGAGCTGTAACACTGATTTGCCTAAGAGCTGTAGCACAGTTTGTCCAAGACCGAGAGCTGTGACGTGCCAAGGGCTTTAATGTCCGTTGCTCCAAATCTTTGTTGTGACTAGACAAAGAACCGAGGAACATACACTCACGTGACAAAAACCAACTCTTGGAGGGCATAAACAAAACTTTGTGCACACCTGGACCCAGGAGAAAGGAGCAGTGACTCCACAAGACACTAAGCCAGACTTGCCTGTGAGTGTCCAGGAGTCTCTGGCAGAGGTGTGTGTCAGAGGTATCCTGCTACAGGATCAGGGACACTGAGTGTGGCAGTGCATGCATGGGACCTTTTGAAGGAGCTCTTCATTATATTCACTGCCTCCACCATTGTTTGGTCTCAGATCAAACAACAAGGAGGGAACACAGCCCCACCCATCAACAGAAAATTGGATTAAAGATTTACTGAACATGGCCCCACACATCAGAATAAGACCCAGTTTCTCCACAGTCAATCTCTCCCATTAGGAAGCTTCCATAAGCCTCTCATCCTTATCCCTCAGAGGGCTGTTCAGTTCAGTTCAGTGGCTCAGTCATGTCAGACTCTTTGTGACCCCATGAGTCGCAGCACCCCAGGCCTCCCTGTTCATCACCAACTCCAGAAGTTCACTCAGATTCATGTCCATGGAGTCAGTGATGTAATCCAGCCATCTCATCCTCTGTTGTCCCCTTCTACTCCTGCCCCCAAGCCCTCCCAGCATCAGTCTTTTCCAAAGAGTCAACCCTTCGCAAGAGGTGGCCAAGTACTGGAGTTTCAGCTTTAGCATTATTTCTTCCAAAGAAATTCCAGGGCTGATCTCCTTCAAAATGGACTGTTTGGATCTCCTTGCAGTCCAAGGGACTCTCAAGAGTCTTCTCCAACACCACAGTTCAAAAGCATCGATTCTTCAGTGCTCAGCCTTCTTCACAGTCCAACTCTTACATCCATACATGACCACAGGAAAAACCATAGCCTTGACTAGATGGACCTTTGTTGGCAAGGTAGTGTCTCTGTTTTTGAATGTGCTATCTAGGTTGGTCTTAACTTTCCTTCTAAGGAGTAAGTGTCTTTTAATTTCATGGCTGCAGTCACCATCTGCAGTGATTTTGGAGCCCCAAAAAATAAAGTCTGACCCTGTTTCCACTGTTTCCCCATTTATTTCCCATGAAGTGATGAGACTGGATGCCAAGATCTTCGTTTTCTGAATGTTGAGCTTTAAGTCAACTTTTTTACTCTCCACTTTCACTTTCATCAAGAGGCTTTTTAGTTCATCTTCACTTTCTGCCGTAAGGGTGGCATCATCTGCATATCTGAGGTTATTGATATTACTCCCGACAATCTTGATTCCAGCTTCTGCTTCTTCCAGCCCAGCGTTTCTCATGTTAAATAAGTTAAATAAGCAGGGTGACAATATACAGCCTTGACGTACTCCTTTTCCTATTTGGAACCAATTTCCATGGTTAATCTTAGGTTAATCCTGGATGAGACTCTGCACTTCCTGGACTTGGGTGACTGTTTTCTTTATCATGTTAGGAAGTTTTCATGTCTTATCTTTTCAAATAAATTCTCAGGCCCTTTCTTTCCCTCTTCTCCTTCTAGCATCCCTATATGTGAATGTTGGTATGTTTGATGTTCTAAGAGTCTCTTAAACCGCCCCCTTTTCATGTTTTCTTTATTCTCTATCATGACAGTGATCTCCATTGCTCTGTCTTCCCACTCACTGATTCTTTTGCTCATTGATTCATTTATTCTGCTATTGATTTCTTTCAGTGTATTTTTCATTTTAGGTTTTTGAATTTTCTTATTCTGGTTGTTCTTTATATATTTCTTTGTTAAAATCTTCTTATAAACTTCTTGCTCTGTGCATATTCTTTTTCTGAGTTGTTGGATCATCTTTTTTATCATTTTTGTGAACTCTTTCTTGAGTGGATTGCCTGTCTCCACATAATGTAGTTATTCTTCTAGGATTTTATCTGTGCCTTCATCTGCAGGGTATTGGGTAGGGCCAGGTCTTGGTGCCAAGGACCAAAATGTATGCCTCCATCCAGAGTTCATGTAGGTCTCCACTATGTCCAACACTAGCTTTCATGACCCCAGAGAGCCACAACTCTCAACCTCCTCAATAGACATTCCAGGTTCGTTCCAGGTCTGGCTGCCTGCTTTTGCCCTTGGTCTTGGGGGCATCTGAGACCTTCTGTGTGACCTCCAAGAGTGGAGTTCCTGAAGCTAAGCCCCACTAGCCTTCAGTGTTAAATGCTCCAGGTTGTCTTCTTTCTGATGCTAGACTGCTAGGCTGAGGAGCTTGGTGTGGGGCTCAGAGCTCTTACTTATGTGGGAGAATTTCTGCTACATAATTATTTTTCAGTGTGTGTGTTGCCCATAATGCAGTAGGGAATTTGATTATATTGTGAATGTATCCCTCTCACTATCTCCTCTTTTCTTCTTTATGTTTTCTTTTCTTGGTTAGTTCCAGTCTTTGTTATCAATTATTTTTCAGCAGTTATTTGTGATTTGGGTGTGTTCATCAGAATTGGTGAGCTTAAGGCCCTTCTACCTTGCCATCTTGTCTCCATCCCCATTGGGTTAATATCTTCAGATGATAGTTCCCATTCCAGTTGATCCTTCTAAATTTTCACCACAAACTAGCTTGTGCTCTGGTACCTCCTATCCCAGCTCCCCAGTCATATGAGCAGAGAAGAAACTTACTGTTCTCTGCAGCCCAGCTACTAATGCCTGGCTATTCCTTTGCAAGTCACATGTGTTCTTAAAATTCATTTTGAGCAACACATATTATCCTTAATATCTTATTGGGATTATTATAATCTAGAATCTAGAATGCAGATTTGGAGAGTAGGAAAAAAAGTTAATGGCCAATGGCAAAGAATTTAATAGATTTGCTCCAAGTAACATTTTTAGAAATTGAAACCATATTGAGTTTTCAAAAACATTACAGATGGAGCAGTACCTATTGTTTAGAATAGGGGTCCTGAATTGGGAGACATAGGGAGGTTCTCATCTATTCATCCATTATTTTCAAGGTTAGCATTACTATATGTACCCTCTATAATTACACAGTTTCAGGAGAGAAATTAATATGGGAGAGAAAAAAATAATGATCACCAGTATGATTACTGTGAGAAAATTACTGGAATTAAGTCATGCTTGTTTGTTGCTTGTATTATTTGACTGATATGTTCAAGTCCTAGCTTTCAATGTTGTAAATTGGTGGTAGTTTAGTCGTTCAGTTGTATCCGACTCTTGCGACCCCATGGACTGTATGTAGCCCCTCAGGCTCCTTTGTCTATGGAATTCTCCAGGCAAGATTACTGGAGTGGGTTGCCATTTCCTTCTCCAGGGGATCTTCCTGACCCAGGAATCGAACCCAGGTCTCCTTCATTGTAGCCAGATTCTTTACCAAATGAGCTAAGAGAGAAGCCTAAAGGTTTTGATAATTAAATTCCTTTACCCTACTTCTTAACAACCCATTTTCTCCTCAACCAGTTATGAACTGGTTCCATGCCGGGAGCCAGCATATTGCATATTGAGTGCATATTGCATATTGCATATTGAGTGCAGCACTTTCCACAGCATCATCTTTCAGGATCTGGAATAGCTCAACTGGAATTCTATCACTGCCAGGAGCCAGCGTGAGGAACTCCGCCCATGACAAAGGTCATGAGGAAGGAGGCTCAGCATAGCAAAGGCAGGATCGAGCCTCAGGAGTCCCCCATTTACCCCCCAAAACCAGAGTCTGCCTACTTTCTGCTTTGTGCTTTCACCTACACCTCTGACTTTACGGGGGGCTGTCCCCCACTACCTCTCTCTGAAAAAAGAGTTAGCTTACAGCTCCAGTTAATAATTCCTGGGTGTGACAGTGTTTCAACCTACAAACTCCTTTGGAAGTCCTCTAGCCTGCCTGAATAGGTTTTTCTGGCCACATGTGATTGCTCAGAGCCTCCCAACTGTGAGAGGCAGGAGATGTTCTAAACTGTCTAAACACAGATTCTTTTGAGTAGTTAAAAGATTGATTAGAAATTGTATTGGTGAAGGGATTTTCACTTTTGGGGCCAATGTTTGCTGTTAAGTTTCCATACCCCTTACCTGCTATGTCCCTGGCAGTGTATTGATTAATATAATTGGTGTAAGTAGTAGCTTTAATGTTTGTAACCTGGGACCCTTGAGTTAATTCTTTTTCTTGTTATAGCCCACCACACCTTTGCTCTGTAGGAATGCAACTTTATCTAATGCTTTTGGAGGGTGGCTCCTGACCAATCACCTTTAGAGAAAAATAAGTTTTCTGAAGAAAGGGTCTTAAAATGTTAACAGGCCTCCGGGCCAGAAGATGATGCAAATCACCTAAGCTTTTGCATATGATAAGTTTGCAGGAAGAAAGCCTGGCTTGCTGCATGACTCTACCCCTTCCCCCATTATCCTCTATGCATAACTTAAGGTATAAAAACTACTTTGAAAAATAAAGTGCGGGCCTTGTTCACCGAAACTTGGTCTGACCATGTCGTTCTTTCTCTTACCTTCTGGCTAAATTATTCAGCCTCTTTTCTTCACTGAATTTCCTCACTGAGCTATCCTTATTTCAGCCTCTTTTCTCCACTGAATTTCCTCACTGAGCTATCCTTATTCTATTACTCTTTATATCCTTAATTAACGTTTAATTAAGCAATTGTTTCCTGATTTTCGCCGACGCCGTCCCCGCTTCCAATTCCCTGGATCCACCGGGGCTGGACCCCGGCAGTTCATCCTCACAATTGCCCTGAAAATATCTGTTATTGTAATCAATAACCTCTTTGTTACCAACCTAGTAGTCATCTCTCAGTTCACATTTTATTTCACCATTTAACACTGCATGCATGCTCAGCCACTTAGTCACATCCAACTCTTTTTGACCCCATGGACTGAAGCCTGCCAGGCTCCTCTGTCCATGGAATTATCTCCAGGCAAGAATACTGAAACAGATTACATTTCCTACTCCAGGGGATCTTCCTGAAACAGGCAGTGACCTATATCTCTTGCATCTCCTGTACTGGCAGGTGGGTTCTTTACCACTTGTGCCCCGCTGAAGCCCATTCAGCAGTAGTTAACATTAGTCATATTGTCTTCATCCTCAATAAAATGTAGTATTTTCTTTCACTGGCTACTTATTTTCAATTTATTTTGCTTCTCTTTAATTTCTGGATGTTGGCATCCTCTAGGTTTTTGTTCTTTAAACTCAATCCCTGTGTGATTATATGTTTTCCCACAGATTTTAATATTATGAGCAATATGACATTCCTTGAACTTCATACTAATTCAATCTACTTTCTTCTTTGATATGTAAAATAGATCAAAGTTGACATGTTTAAGAATGTTTTCTTCAATCTGCAAATTTCATAGTATTCTCCAATTTGGTAAATGACCATCCTTGATAATTTTTCTCTCAACATGCTAGATGATCAGTTAGTAGTCTTGTTGGTGGGTCGGCAAAACTACACCAGCTCCATCACAACCATCTTAGTATAAAGAACTTCACTCATGACATTATTGGGAACCACAGTAAGAATAAAATAGAATCCACATACATAAAACTAAGTACTTGAAAGTTATAAATACAATTTTACTCACAGCCAGGCCTGCTTTCATGTAATGTGACCCATATGACCCCTTCTTAAGGATTTTCTTCATGAAAGGAAAACAACTGAACTGCTTTATTTGCCTGCCTGGACAGGTCTGGTGTCTGTGGGCCAGGCTGGTAGCAAGGATGTGCTAAAGCAGGGCAAGAAAGTTAGCCTGGGGCCAAGGACTTGTGGGACAAAACTATATAATTTTGAATCCATATTAGAGACTCATAGGGTCAATGACCCCAGGGTACCAGGACAGGCTGATTCCCCTCCCCCATACCATGCTTTACTCTGCATTTCCCAAAACACCACTGCAGCAGAGGAAAGAAAACAGGCACCCTTCATCTGGGGAACTTGGTGGTGTAACACACTCTCCTCTTTTCAACTGTTCACATGTTCTCATTCTCACTGTGTCCTCTGGCCTGGCAAGCAAAGTTCTCCTCTCTAGTATATTTCATTCACTATATTAGGTACAGATTCTGAACAAAGTTTCTTAAGAGAATGAAAAGAAGATAGTTACACGGATACATGTATATGGGGTTTCCCTGGTAATTCAACAGTAAATCATTCCCTTGCCAATGCAGGAGACTTGGGTTTGATCTCTGGGTCAGGAAGATCCCCTGGAGAAGGAAATGGCAACCCACTCCAGTATTCTTGCCTGGGAAATCCCATGGACAGAGAAGCCTGGTAGGCTACAGTCCATGGGGTTGCAAGAGTCAGACACAACTTAGCTACTAAATAACAAAATGTATATACTTACAGATATATATGCATATACATTTTCTATAATATATCAATTATTTGTATATTTTTATGTCAGGGATTAGTATATGTGAAACCCTCCAAACTGTGTGGCCCAGAGTAGGACCCTTTTCCTAGATCTGAGTTTCACAGTATTTGTCATTGCTATCATCATGTGGTTCCTGTACTGTTTCATCACTTTAGACCATAATGACTGTATGAAAGCTAATTACATTCTTAATAAGGTCATAAAGTTATATTTCAATCTAGTAATACTAACACATTTTTTAAAAGAAATGAATATTCTGGAAAAAAAGAAATAAAAGTGAGTTATTCTATCCAGGTACAACATAGTCCTAAACTTCTTCACTGTTTGTTGAAGATAGCAAGAGAGAGAGAAGTCACAAAATTGGTATTCAATTCAGTTCAGTTGCTCAGTTGTGTCTGACTCTTTGTGACCCCATGGACTCAAGCACGCCAGGCCAGGCCTCCCTGTCCATCACCAACTCCCAGAGTTTACCCAAACTCATGTTCATTGAGTTAATGATACCATCCAACTATCTCATCCTCTGTCATCCTCTTCTCTTCCCACCTTCAATCTTTTCCAGCATCAGGGTCATTTCAAATGAGTCAGCTCTTTGCATCAGGTGGCCAAGGATTGCAGTTTTAGCTTCAATATCAGCCCTTCCAGTGGACATCCAGGACTGATCTCCTTTAGGATGGACAAGTTGGATCTCCTTGCAGTCCAAGGGACTCTCAAGGGTCTTCTCCAACACCACAGTTCAAAAGCATCAACTCTTCGGCCCTCAGCTTTCTTTATAGTCCAACTCTCACATCCATACATGACTACTAGAAAAACCATAGTCTTGACTAGACAGAACTTTGTTGACAAAGTAATGTCTCTGCTTTTTAACATGCTGTCTAGGTTGGTCATAACTTTCCTTCCAAGGAGGAAGCATCTTTAAATATCATGGCTGCAGTCACTATCTGCAGTGATTTTGGAGCCCAAATATATAAATTCTGCCACTGTTTCCCCATCTATTTGCCATGAAGTGATGGGACCGGATGCCATGATCTTAGTTTTCTGAATGTTGAGCTTTAAGCCAACTTTTTAACTCTCCTCTTTCACTTTCATCAAGAGGCTCTTTAATTCTTCTTCACTTTCTGCCATCATAATGGTGTCATCTGCATATCTGAGGTTATTGACATTTCTCCTGGCAGTCTTGATTCCAACTTGTGCTTCCTGCAGCCTGCATTTCTCATGATGTATTCTGCATATACCTTAAATAAGCAGGGTGACAGTATATAGCCTTGATGTACTGGTTTTCCTATTTGGAAACAGTCTATTGTTCCATGTCCAATTCTAACTGTTGCTTCCTGACCTGCATACAGATTTCTCAAGAAGCAGGTCAGGTGGTCTGGTATTCCCATCTCTTTCAGAATTTTCCACAGTTTACTATGATCCGTGCAGTCAAAGGCTTTGGCATAGTCAATAAAGCAGAAGTAGATTTTTTCTGGGACTCTCTTGCTTTTTTGATGATCTAGTAGATGTTGGAAATTTGATCTCTGGTTCCACTGCCTTTTCTAAAACCAACTTGAACATCTGGAAATTAATGGTTTATGTATTGCTGAAGACTGCCTTGGAGAATTTTGAGCATTACTTTGCTAGTGTGTGAGATGAGAGCAATTGTGCAGTGGTTTGAACATTACTTGGCATTGCCTTTCTTAGGGATTGGAATGAAAGCTGAACTTTTCCAGTCCTGTAGCCACTGCTGAGTTTTCCAAATTTGCTGGCATATTGAGTGCAGCATTTTCACAGCCTCAACTTTTAGGATTTGAAATAGCTCAAGTGGAATTCCATCATTTCCACTAGCTTTGTTCATAGTGATGCTTTCTAAGGCCCACTTGACTTCACATTCCGAGATGTCTGGCTCTAAGTGAGTGATCAAACCATCGTGATTATCTGGGTCGTGAAGATCTTTTTTTGTACAGTTCTTCTGTGTATTCTTGCCACCTCTTCTAAATATCTTCTGCTTCTGTTAGGTCCATACCATTTCTGTCCTTTTTGAGCCCATTTTTGCATGAAACATTCCCTTGGTATCACTAATCTTCTTGAAGATAGCTCTAGTCTTTCCCATTCTATTGTTTTCCTCCATTTCTTTGCACTGATCATTGAGGAAGACTTTCTTATCTCTCCTTGCTATTCTTTGAAACTCTGCCCTCAAATGGATATATCTTTCCTTTTCTCTTTTACTTTTCACTTCTCTTCCTTTCACAGCTATTTGTAAGGCCTCCCCAGGCAGCCATTTTGCCTTTTTGCATTTTTTTCCATGGGGATGGTGTTGATCCCTGTCTCCTCTATAATGTCACAAACCTCCATCCATAGTTCATCAGGCCCTCTGCCTATCAGATCTAGTTCCTTAAATTGATACAAATTTACCAATTTGTTTAAAAATGCAGAATGCCATTTTTTGGACATTTCGTGGAGGTACATATGTGAAAATAGAAACTGTTGCAAAACTTTTGCAAATTATAGACTCTATAAATAAGTACGATCTATTTAGAAAATGTCATTTTTTAAATTTTCACTTTGACTTTTGAGAACAGTTATTTTCAGACATTTCAGTTAAAGTACTATGCTACATTGCAGCATTTAAGGTTATGTGCCACTCATGCTGCATTACAAAAGCAGAAATATCAGTTGAAAAGCATTTCTTAAAGCTAGACTTAAAAGGCATTATGATTTATAACATGGTTCAGTCAAAAAACCTTTGAAGATTTATCTTTTATGTGGATGCTACTGGTGACTCACTGGTGCTTTCACCTCTATCACTAGGGCCATTTCTACAAAAGAGCAAAAGTGGTTTGCAGTGACAAAAAAAAGTAGTGTTAGGAATTTGTTATTTTTGAAAACATAAAACATTATATTATGGTTTTACATTCTTTATCAACACTTTAAAGGACATTTAAAACAAAAAGATAAAGATAGATTGGGTAATTTTTTTTTTCTTTTATGACAAGATTTTAGTTGTCATTCCAAGTGTTTCAAAATAACTCAGGGTCAATAAAACTTGGTGGTGTATAAATAAAGCTCTTGCCCTGAGAATATAGTGAAGTTTAAAGTACAGAATACTTAAATATTCTTGGACTTATCCACAATTTATGCAAAGCTGAGTAAAGCTATTCCACTGTGTCTGTCACATCTAACTTATGGTTGACAACCCACTCCAGTACTCTTGCCTGGAAAATGCCATGGACGGAGGAGCCTGGTAGGCTGCAGTGCCTGGGGTCGCGAAGAGTCGGACACGACTGAGCGACTTTACTTTCACTTTTCACTTTCATGCATTGAAGAAGGAAATGGCAACCCACTCCAGTGTTCTTACCTGGAGAATCCCAGGGATGGCGGAGCCTGGTGGGCTGCCGTCTATGGGGTCGCACAGAGTCAGACATGACTGAAGCGACTTAGCAGCAGCAGTAGCAGTATTACAACCATATTAATTAAGTTCTACTGCATACATATATTGATTTTATTTACTATTCAGAAGAATAAAATATAACTGTACAGATCAATGCAGAAGATTCCCAAGACATATAATTATAGGAAAAAGAAAGTGTTTGAATCAATTACTTTTTGTGAAAATATATTAATAATGATATAACATGAACTAATATATTTAAAACAAAAGTAGAAAGCATATGTAATCATATTTTGTAAATGCAGGAGTTAAGTTTATTTTTTTCCATACCACATAGAAAAAGATACGGTATAGAAAACAGATATTTAATTACATTTGCAACTGCAAAAAAGAAATATTACCATGATGCACCTATAATTTTTTAAATGATTTTAAATATTGCCATTGTATGCTTTTTCCTTTTTTATATAAAAGTGTTAAATTTGTGACCTTATGGAGACACAGTCCATTTACCAAGCAAATTTAGGGATATTCTCAGAATTCTTGGCAATGAAACTAAAATGCATTATTCACCCGATTCACATTTCAGGCTACATTAACTGAAAATGAACTAAGGCTAAAATAATGATTTTTTAGGTTAACCTATTTGAAAGATACATCTAATGAATAGCAAAGCAGGGTCAATTAGAACCATTGTGAGATAATTAGAAAATGATTTGTCTTGATGCTGTTATAAGCACCATATTAATTTACTACCATAAAAATCTATTCTCTAATCCTATAGTGGTAATTTCCAGAAAGTCATTACATCTACCTACAGGTAAATGCTACCTGCCTTGCTCATACTGTTAAGCTAAGGGCTTAATAAGTGGTACCCCTTTTACTCCTCCCATTTGTCTTAGGAGGTCAGGATTATTATGCACAGTTTAGAAGAGAAAATCGAAAGGTCAGTTGATCTGTTTACAGTCACATATCTGGAAAGAGGTGAACCATGGGTCTAATACTACTCTGTCACTTGTAACCATCCTTTACACTTGACATCTCTACTGTTTTGCCTCTTTTCTATGTTCTTTTACACTAGCAAATCTGTCATTTGAGCCCAAGTTAGATTTAAAGTGATGATTACATCTTTGTTTCTGAATAAGTGAAATAAAATTGTGTTAATATTTCTAAATTTAAAAATATAAATTGCTGTTTTTTGATACCTAAAATTTTTAAATCCATATATTTAATATTATAATTATTAAATCCAGCTATTTCCTGAAAGGCATTTTAGCTACAGGCTATGTTAAAATGGTAGCTGCAGACTTATGTAATTAGAAGATAATTAGAAATCATGTCATAAATAATTTTACATATATATCCCAAAGCTGGGCTTCATAAATTAGAAATATCACATAGCAAGAACAGCCATCTTTCTCAGAGTTGACTTTTGGTATTTCTTCTTAAACATACAAAAAAAGGCAACTACAGTAACAGTTTGGTCTGTTTGATATTTTGCATATTTGCCGGTATCACCTATCCTATGAAATGGTAATACAAATTACATGAGATAATATATAATGTATTTAGAACAATATCTGGGTTGTCCAGTGAATGTAAGCATTATTTTGGGTATTGATCTTACTAGTTTTTACCAAGTGATCTTGGTGGTCAGGAGTAACGTAATAATGTTTTTTCTCTTTCTAGAGTCTAAAGAAGAATTTAAATCATAACACTCAGATAAGTTTGTGAGGATTTAAGACATTTAAATTGGGACATGCTTTGGTTAAAATAGCTAATCAAATTTAGGAGAAAGTTTACAAATACATATTAATTATCTTAAAATATTATTTTTAAAAAAACATTTTTAAATAGAGTATATGAAGAAGTGAAGTCGCTCAGTCATGTCCGACTCTTTGCAATCCCATGGACTGTGGCACACCAGGCTCCTTGGTCCATGGGATTTTCCAGGCATAAATACTGGAGTGGGTTGCCATTTCCTTCTCCAAGGGATCTTCCCAACCCAGAGATCAAACCCAGGTCTCCCACATTGTAGGCAGATGCTTTACCGTCTGAGCCACCAGGAAAGCCCATAGAATATATAGTATCTATGTACTGGTAGATATTGCCAAACTCCAGGTTCTGTGCTCACCACTTAAAAGCCAATACTTGAGAAGCAAGATTTGGTGGAAAGGAACTTTGCTTTACTCAGAAAAAACTGGTGATCTAAAGGAAAGGGGGACTTATGTCCAAAAATCAACTCTGAAAATTCTACTCAGCCATGACAGCTTTTAAAGAGGAAAAAAAGGAATATCTCAGTTAATTGTTGATGCCAAAGATTAGGTTTTGTGTCATTTTTTCATTACAGGCAGGCTGGATGACTCTTTATGATCTTTCTTCAGATGCTATTTTGCCCAAGTGATCTACCTGCAGGATTGCTCAGATGGTTGCCCAGGGTAGAGAGCCAGTCATTCTTTAACTACTTAATTCTGATTCCCACTTCTTTTAATCTAGGAAAAGAATCAAAAATTTCAACAAGGTATTGTGGGCATTTAATAGAGCATAAGTCAGGAGTTAGGTTAACTGTTACTAATACATATTGATCTGAGGTTTATAAATAAGTTTAATGGGACTCAAAATAGATAAATAAGAAAGGGGCAAAAGAGCTACTTACAGTATCTGGTTAGGTAAAAATAAAATATCCATTAGAGGCATATTACAAAAAAGGACAAGCTAAGACCTAATTTAGTTCAGCTCTCTCTCTTTTAGTTCAACTCAAAACTCCAACTCTCTCTGCTCCTTCCTTAGCATTTTAAATTTATGTTTATCTACAGTTTACATTGTCCCAAATGATACCACCTTACACATGTTCTTGAGCATGTGAAATCTAGTTAGTTCAAATTGAGAGATACTGTAAGTTGAAATACACACTATATTTTGAGGATATCGTGCAAAAAATTTAAAATAGTCTTAATCTGCATACTGTTGTTCAGTTGCTAAGTAGTGTCCAACTATTTGTGACCCTATGGATTGCAGCAAAACATGCCTCTCATCCCTGACTATCTCCTGGAATTTGCCCAACTTCATGTCCATTGAGTTGGTGATGCTATCCAACCATCTCATCCTCTGCTCCCCTCTACTCCTTTTGCCTTCAATCTATCCCAGCATTAAAGTGTTTTCCAATGAGCTGGCTGTTTGCATCAAGTGGCAAAAGTATTTGAGCTTCAGCATTAGTCTTTCCAATGAGTATTCAGGGTTGCTTTCCTTTAGGTTTCAACGGTTTGATCTCCATGCTGTCCAGGGAACTCTCAAGAGTCTATCTTGATTCCAGGTTGTGCTTCATCCAGCCCAGCATTTTGCATGATGTACTCTGCATATAAGTTAAATAAGTAGGGTGACAATATATAGGTTTGACATACACTTTTCCTATTTTGAACCAGTCCATTGTTCCATGTCTGGTTCTGTTGCTTCTTGAACTGCATATAGGTTTCTCAAGAGGCAGGTAAGGTGGTCTCGTATTCCCATCTCTTTCAGAATTTTTCACAGTTTGTTGTGATCCACACAGTCAAAGGCTTTAGCATAGTCAATGAACCAGTAGTAGATAGTTTTACTGGAGTTATCTTGCTTTTTATATAATCCAACAGATGTCAATTTTATCACTGATTCCTCTGCCTTTTCTAAATCCAGCTTGTACATTTGGAAATTCTTGTTGACATACTGCTGAAGCCTAGCTTGAAGAATGTTGAGGGTTACCTTGCTAGCATATGGTAGTGTTTATATGTCAACCTTGAGCCTCTAGTTCTAGCCTGAAAACAAGCTCATGTGTATCATATTTCTGGACTTGTTTTTCTCTTTCTGACATAATTCACTCCATATGACAGGCTCTAGGTCTATCCACATCACTACAAATGACCCAATTTATTTCCTCTTTATGGTGCAGTAATATTCTATTATATATGTATACCACATCTTTTTTATCCATTCATGTCTCAAAGCATACTTAGGTAGCTTCCATGTTGTGGCTATTGTAATAGTTCTACAATGATGATTGTATACATGTATCTTTTTCAATTTTGGTTTTCTCAGGGTACATGGGCTTCTTGATGGCTCAAATGGTAAAGAATCTGCCTGCAATGTGGGAGACCCAGGTTCAATCCCTGGGTCAGAAAGATCCCCTGGAGAAGGGAATGGAAATCCACTCCAGTATTCTTGCTGGAGAATTACATGGACAAAGGAGACTGGCAGGCTATAGTTCATGCGGTCACAAAGAGTCAGACACAACTGAGCAACTAACACATACTAGTAGTAGTATCATTGGATCAAATGGTAGTTCTATTTTTAGTTTAAAGAAACTCCATACTATTCTCCTACTCCATATTATAATTTATTAGCTAGTTATATAACTTATTTATGTTATATAATTATATAATGTATATTTAATTTATATAATCTATATTATAACTTATTTAGGAACTGAACTGAACTGATATAGTTTTTTGCAAAACATTAATCATGACCTTCAAGATGTTCAAGCTGGTTTTAGAAAAGGCAGAGGAACCAGAGATCAAATTGCCAACATCCACTGGATTAAAAAAGCAAGAGAGTTCCAGAAAAACCTCAATTTCTGCTTTAATGACTATGCCAAAGCCTTTGACTGTGTGGATCACAATAAACTGTGGAAAATTCTGAAAGATATGGGAATACCAGACCACCTAACCTGCCTCTTGAGAAACCTATATACAGGTCAGGAAGCAACAGTTAAGAACTGGACATGGAACAACAGACTGGTTCCAAACAGGAAAAGGAGTACGTCAAGGCTGTATATTATCAATCTGCTTAGTTAACTTCTATGCTGCGTACATCATGAGAAACGCTGGGCTGGAAGAAGCACAAGCTGGAATCAAGATTGCTGGGAGAAATATCAATAACCTCAGATATGCAGATGACACCACCTTTATGGCAGAAAGTGAAGAGGAACGAAAATGCCTTTTGATGAAAGTGAAAGAGGAGAGTGAAAAAGTTGGCTTAAAGCTCAACATTCAGAAAACGAAGATCATGGCATCTGGTCCATCACTTCATGGGAAATAGATGGGGAAACAGTAGAAACAGTGTCAGACTTTATTTATTTATTTATTGTTTTTTGGTTTCCAAAATCACTGCAGCTGATGATTGCAACTATGAAATTAAAAGACGCTTACCCCTTGGAAGGAAAGTTATGACCAATCTAGATAGCATATTCAAAAGCAGAGATATTAGTTTGCCAACTAATATCTTGTCATGGCTATGGTTTTTCCAGTGGTCATGTGTAGATGTGAGATTTGGACTGTGAAGAAGGCTGAGTGTTGAAGAATTGATGCTTTTGAACTGTGATGTTGGAGAAGACTCTTGAGAGTCCCTTGGACTGCAAGAAATCCAACCAGTCCATCCTAAAGGAGATCAGTCCTGAGTGTTCATTGGAAGGACTGATGCTGAAGCTGAAACTCTAATATTTTGGCCACCTCATGTGAAGAGTTGACTCATTGGAAAAGACTCTGATGCTGGGAGGGATTGCGGGCAGGAGGAGAAGGGGACGACAGAGGATGAGATGGCTAGATGGCATCACTGACTCGATGGATGTAAGTCTGAGTGAACTCCGGGAGTTGGTGATGGACAGGTAGGCCTGTTGTGCTGCGATTCATGGGGTCGCAAAGAGTCAGACACGACCGAGTGACTGAACTGAACTGAACTGAACTAAAGGATAACTGATTGAAATTTGGCAAGTTTTTTGCTACATAATTTTTTTTAGCAACCCAGGGAAATTACTAAATTAGATAATGACTATGGAATATAACTGATGTAAAGCATCACAAGATAATACAAGCTATATTTCTCTGCTATGAGTTACTGGCACAGAGTTCCTAAAACTTTTGTAAATGCCTAAATGATAAGAGCACTAGGAACATCTTTTGTTCTAATATTTGTTCTTTGACTAGGTTCCTCACCCAGGGCTCCTGAAACCCTTTGTTATTTCCTGGGTAATAGAAGTTTCTTTTGTTCTGATGAGGTGACTCTGGGAGAGCTTATGGATGGCTCCTGAATAGAGGTGACCACTGGAAAGACCAAGCCATGATCAGATGCTCGGAAATTTCATCCCCTACCTTCTGTGTTTCAGAAAGGGTAGAGGGACTGGAAATGGAGTTAATAATTGATCATGCCCACATATGTGAAGAAACCTCCATAAAATCCCAGTATTGGGGGAACTTCCAGGTTGGTAAACACATCCACATATAGCAAGGTAATCCATCCTAACTCCATGGGAACAGAAATTCCTGTGTTCAGGACCCTCCTAGACCTCACCCTAAGGTGAGATCACTTCATCTGCATCCTTTATTATATTATTTATAACCAGTAAGTGTAAGTGTCTCCCTGATTTCTGTGAGCTCCTTTGGCAAATTAACCAAACCCCAGGAGAGGATCATGGAAATCAATGATTTAAAGTCCAGTCAGGCAGATGTCCTTGTTGATCTGAGGACCTACTATTTGTGATTGGCATCTGAAATAAGGCAAAAGAAGTCTTGAGGGACTGAACCCTTAATCTGTGGGATTTCACAAGTCTCCATGCAGATAAAGTAGTAAAGGTCACACAAAGATGGTTTTTCCAACTCAGGTATATAAAGTACCTGAGGCATATTAGTATTTATCAAATGCTGGTGCTTCTCCATATTTATTGTAGTATGATCAGATTATCTTCTTTGTGGGTTATTGATGAACATTGCAGGTTAAAAACCCAAATTAAAGCCTATTTACTCTCTCTGTTCCCTTGATTTTTCATCTTTTTTGAGGACTAACTAAAGTAATTCATATGGTTTGTTAAGAGTAGTGTTTGAAAGAATAAGCATTAAAAGATATAATTTTGAAATTTTCTTTTATAGTATATTCAGTATTTTTTAATTTGGTTAGGGTATTAACCATATTTAATACCAAAAGGTATTAATAGTGTTATTGTTTGAATTGAGCCCTGAAAAATTCATATGTTGATATATTAACCTCAAGTACCTCAGAATATAACCTTATTTTGAAATTGGGTCATTGTGAATGTAATTAGCTAGATTAAGATGAGGTCTTATATGAATCATGCAGATTCATAATCCAACATGACTGGCATTTTAATTAAAAAGTGCTATGTGAAGAGAGAGGCATATACAAGTAAATATTGTGTAAAGCTTGGAGTTATACTCCACTAGCTAGGAGATAGCTAGGAGAGAATCCTGGAACACCTTGATTTTGAACTTCTGGCCTCTAGAACTCTGAGACAATAAATATTTTATTCAGAGTCACTTAGTTTGGGGCATTCTGTTATTCCTGCATCAGTAAATCAACCAAATTAGATCTATCTATTTTGGCTTCCCTGGTGGCTCAGCTAGTAAAGACTCTGTCTGCAATGCAAGAGACCCCGGTTCAATTCCTGCACTGGGAAGATACCATGGAGAAGGGATAGGCTACCCACTTCAGTATTCTTGGGCTTCTCTGCTCACTCAGACAGTAAAAAATCCACCTGCAATGCAGAAGTCCTGGGTTTAATCCCTGGGTTGAGAAGATCCCCTGGAAGAGAGCATGCACCCCACTCTAGTATTCTTGCTTGGAGAATCTTCATGGACAGAGGATACTGGCATGGTACAGTCCATGGAGTCACAATGAGTCAGACACAACTGAGTAACTAAGCACAGCAACTTGCATTTTGTGTCATACTTAGAAGACACAAAGTGAAGAGTACATGATCCCAAATAATCAGTAAAGAGCTAATATAGTGATTTTTGATAAAAGTAATGAAAGAGTTCTCTCTTTGGTGAGGGTCTCTGATAAGCACCTCATAAGCTAAAGATCTAGGGTCATGTGATTTATTCAGGAAAATCTCACAGAAGGAACCAGAAACAGTGTGGAGGAAGCAGGATAGAAATGGGGTAGAAGTTTAGCAAGGGTGGCATTTAAGTTAAAGTTCCAGATCAACCTAATCTAATCTAAGGAGGAACTCTGAAGTGTAAATTCAAAAGTCTGTTTCAACTGGAGGCCAGAGTTGGGCTTTTGTACTTCCATAGCTGTCACGGATACATATCACCCAGGATGTGGAGAAGATAATGCAAGAGTGAGATGGCAGTACTTTGAGTGTTGCCGATGCTGCTAGCCAAGGGTGCAAGTGGGAGTGGGATTGCAGAGTGGATCTGGATGGGGTTTGAGGACCAAATATTCTGTCTATACAGTTTATCAGACAACTTATAAGTGGCATGACACTAACCTTTAGGGTTTAAGGAAAGCTTTTCTGGAAGGAGGGCCCTCTTTATTGAATAGTCTTGGGGTATGTGTACATGTGAACCAGCTGAATGTCAGTACTCTTTTTAATTTCTCAGTTTTCTGATTTTACTTTCATTCTACATTCTATTTACTATTTTATTCCCTGCTGATTGAACTTGTATTTGGTTTAATAATGTTTTTTACACTGTCCAGCAGAGTCCACACAAATGTGTGTTAAAAGAATAAATATTGTTTTATTGTTATCGGCCTCATTCTTCTTTCTGTTGTCTATCAATCACTGCTGTTCTAAAGCAAACTTTATTTTTAAATCTGTTCCAAGATATTTGAATCTTTAGGATGCTTTTTTAATTAATCACTTTATTTATTTATGGCTGCACTGGGTCTTCTTTGCTGCAAGTGGTCTTTCTCTAGTTGTGGTGAACAGGGTCTCCTCACGCTGTGGAGCACAAGCTCTAGGCTCCCAGGCTCAGTAGTTGCAGTTCCCTGGCTCTAGAACACAGGCTGAGTAGTTGTGGTACAGGGGTACAGGTGCTTAGTTGTTCTTTGGCATGTGAGATCTTCCTGGACAAGGAATCAAGACTGTGTTGTCTATACTGGCAGGTGGTTTCTTAATTATTGGAGCACCCAGGGAAATCCCAGGAAGTTTTTGACAATCCGCTTATGTTACAGTGTCACTCTGGCATGAATAAAAAAATTACCAAAATGTTTAAACACATGTCCTAGACATGGTATTGTTATAATTAATTTATAAATAAATATTTGCTCATAAATATATATATAACAGATATTTTAAACCTTAGAAGATATATGTAATAGACTGAATAGAATTTTCACTTCTGTCTTAAGCTTGATGTTATTAATAATAATATAAACATCAATCATTAAAAGCAAGATAATGCAATTTAATCCAATATTCTTTTATTTATTTTTTTTTATTTTATTTTATTTTTTTTTTTTTTTTAGATTTTTTTTTTTTTTTATTTTATTTTTTTAAAAAAAATCACATGCTCCCCATCCTGAACCCTCCTCCCTCCCAACCTCCCCATACCATCCCCTGGGCCTTCCCAGCGCACCAGGCCCAAGCATCCAGCATCGTGCACTGAACCTGGACTGGCATCTCGTTTCATACATGACATTTCACATGTTTCAATGACATTCTCCCAAATCTTCCCACCTCTCCCACAGAGTCCATAAGACTGTTCTATACATCAGTGTCTCTTTTGCTGTCTCGCATACACAGGGTTATCAGTTACCATCTTTCTAAATTCCATATACATGCGTTAGTATACTGTATTTATGTTTTTTCCTTCTGGCTTACTTCACTCTGTATAATAGTCTCCAGTTTCATCCACCTCATTAGAACTGATTCAAATGTATTCTTTTTTTAATGGCTGAGTAATACTCCATTGTGTATATGTACCACAGCTTTCTTATCCATTCATCTGCTGATGGACATCTAGGTTGCTTCCATGTCCTGGCTATTATAAACAGTGCTGCGATGAACATTGGGGTACACGTGTCTCTTTCCCTTCTGGTTTCCTCAGTGTGTATGCCCAGCAGTGGGATTGCTGGATCATAAGGCAGTTCTATTTCCAGTTTTTTAAGGAATCTCCACACTGTTCTCCATAGTGGCTGTACTAATTTGCATTCCCACCAACAGTGTAAGAGGGTTCCCTTTTCTCCACACCCTCTCCAGCATTTATTATTTGTAGACTTTTGGATCGCAGCCATTCTGACTGGTGTGAAATGGTACCTCATAGTGGTTTTGATTTGCATTTCTCTGATAAAGAGTGATGTTGAACATCTTTTCAAGTGTTTGTTAGCCATCTGTATGTCTTCTTTGGAGAAATGTCTATTTAGATCTTTGGCCCATTTTTTGATTAAACTTTACAAAATTGTATTAGTTTTGCCAAATATTGAAATGAATCCGCCACAGGTATACATGTGTTCCCCATCCTGAACCCTCCTCCCTCCTCCCTCCGGGTACCATCCCTCTGGGTCATCCCAGTGCACCAGCCCCAAGCATCCAGTATCCTCCATCGAACCTGGACTGGCAACTCGTTTCGTACATGATATTATACATGTTTCAATGCCATTCTCCCAAATCTTCCCACCCTCTCCCTCTCCAACAGAGTCCATAAGATGGTTCTATACATCAGTGTCTCTTTTGCTGTCTCGTACACAGGGTTACTGTTACCATCTTTCTAAATTCCATATATATGTGTGTTAGTATACTGTATTGGTGTTTTTCTTTCTGGCTTACTTCACTCTGTATAATAGGCTCCAGTTTCATCCACCTCATCAGAAAAATAAATGACCCAATCAAAAAATGGGCAAAAGAACTAAATAGACATTTCTCCAAAGAAGACATACAGATGGCTAACAAACACATGAAAAGATGCTCAACATCACTCATTATCAGAGAAATGCAAATCAAAACCACTATGAGGTACCATTTCACACCAGTCAGAATGGCTGTGATCCAAAAGTCTACAACCAATATTCTTTTTTTTTTTTTAATTTTATTTTATTTTTAAAATTTACAATATTGTATTAGTTTTGCCAAATATCGAAATGAATCCACCACAGGTATACCCCCGTTCCCCATCATGAACCCTCCTCCCTCCTCCCTCCCCTACCCTTCCTTTGGGTCGTCCCGGTGCACCAGCCCTAAGCATCCAGTACCGTGCATCGAACCTGGACTGGCGACTCATTTCATACATGATATTATACATGTTTCAATGCTATTCTCCCAAATCTCCCCACCCTCTCCCTCTCCCACAGAGTCCATAAGACTGTTCTATACATCAGTGTCTCTTTTGCTGTCTCGTACACAGGGTTATTGTTATCATCTTTCTAAATTCCATATATATGCGTTAGTATACTGTATTGGTGTTTTTCTTTCTGGCTTACTTCACTCTGTATAATAGGTTCTAGTTTCATCCACCTCATTAGAACTGATTCAAATGTATTCTTTTTAATGGCTGAGTAATACTCCATTGTGTATATGTACCACAGCTTTATTATCCATTCATCTGCTGATGGACATCTAGGTTGCTTCCATGTCCTGGCTATTATAAACAGTGCTGCGATGAACACTGGGGTACACGTGTCTCTTTCCCTTCTGGTTTCCTCAGTGTGTATGCCCAGCAGTGGGATTGCTGGATCATAAGGGAGTGCTATTTCCAGTTTTTTAAGGAATCTCCACACTGTTCTCCATAGTGGCTGTACTAGATTGCATTCCCACCAACAGTGTGTAAGAGAGTTCCTTTTCTCCACACCCTCTCCAGCATTTATTGCTTGTAGACTTTTGGATCGCAGCCATTCTGACTGGCGTGAAATGGTACCTCATAGTGGTTTTGATTTGCATTTCTCTGATAATGAGTGATGTTGAGCATCTTTTCAAGTGTTTGTTAGCCATCTGTATGTCTTCTTTGGAGAAATGTCTATTTAGTTCTTTGGCCCATTTTTTGATTGGGTCATTTATTTTTCTGGAGTTGAGCTGTAGGAGTTGCTTGTATATTTTTGAGATTAGTTGTTTGTCCGTTGCTTCATTTGCTATTATTTTCTCCCATTCTGAAGGCTGCCTTTTCACCTTGCTAATAGTTTCCTTTGTTGTGCAGAAGCTTTTAAGTTTAATGAGGTCCCAATTGTTTATTTTTGCTTTTATTTCCAATATTCTGGGAGGTGGGTCATAGAGGATCCTGCTGTGATGTATGTCGGAGAGTGTTTTGCCTATGTTCTCCTCTAGGAGTTTTATAGTTTCTGGTCTTACGTTTAGATCTTTAATTCATTTTGAGTTTGTTTTTGTGCAAGGTGTTAGAAAGTGTTCTAGTTTCATTCTTTTACAAGTGGTTGACCAGTTTTCCCAGCACCACTTGTTAAAGAGATTGTCTTTAATCCATTGTATATTCTTGCCTCCTTTGTCAAAGATAAGGTGTCCATATGTGCGTGGATTTATCTCTGGGCTTTCTATTTTGTTCCATTGATCAATACTTCTGTCTTTGTGCCAGTACCATACTGTCTTCATGACTGTGGCTTTGTAATAGAGCCTGAAGTCAGGTAGGTTGATTCCTCCAGTTCCATTCTTCTTTCTCAAGAGCGCTTTGGCTATTTGAGGTTTTTTGTATTTCCATACAGATTGTGAAATTATTTGTTCTAGCTCTGTGAAGAATACCGTTGATAGCTTGATAGGGATTGCATTGAATCTATAAATTGCTTTGGGTAGTATACTCATTTTCACTATCTTGATTCTTCCAATCCATGAACATGGTATATTTCTCCATCTATTAGTGTCCTCTTTAATTTCTTTCACCAGTGTTTTATAGTTTTCTATATATAGGTCTTTAGTTTCTTTAGGTAGATATATTGCTAAGTATTTTATTCTTTCCGTTGCAATGGTGAATGGAATTGTTTCCTTATTTTCTCTTTCAGTTTTCTCATTATTAGTGTATAGGAATGCAAGGGATTTCTGTGTGTTGATTTTATATTCTTCAACTTTACTAAAATCATTGGTTAGTTCTAGTAATTTTCTGGTGGAGTCTTTAGGGTTTTCTATGTAAAGGATCATGTCATCTGCAAACAGTGAGAGTTTTACTTCTTCTTTTCCAATTCGGATTCCTTTTATTTCTTTTTCTGCTTTGATTGCTGTGGCCAAAACTTCCAAAACTATGTTGAATAGTAATGGTGAAAGTGGGCACCCTTGTCTTGTTCCTGACTTTAGAGGAAATGCTTTCAATTTTTCACCATTGAGGATAATGTCTGCTGTGGGTTTGTCATATATAGCTTTTATTTTGTTGAGGTATGTTCCTTCTATTCCTGCTTTCTGGAGAGTTCTTATCATAAATGGATGTTGAATTTTGTCAAAGGCTTTCTCTGCATCTATTGAGATAATCATACGGTTTTTGTTTTCAATTTGTTAATGTGGTGTATAACATTGATTGATTTGTGGATATTGAAGAATCCTTGCATCCCTGGGATAAAGCCCACTTGGTCACGGTGTATGATCTTTTTAATGTGTTGTTGGATTCTGATTGCTAGAATTTTGTTACGGATTTTTGCATCTATGTTCATCAGTGATATTGGCCTGTAGTTTTCTTTTTTTGTGGGATCTTTGTCAGGTTTTGGTATTAGGGTGATGATGGCCTCATAGAATGAGTTTGGAAGTTTACCTTCCTCTGCAGTTTTCTGGAAGAGTTTGAGCAGGATAGGTGTTAACTCTTCTCTAAATTTTTGGTAGAATTCAGCTGTGAAGCCGTCTGGACCTGGGCTTTTGTTTGCTGGAAGATTTTTGATTACAGTTTCAATTTCCGTGCTTGTGATGGGTCTGTTAAGATTTTCTATTTCTTCTTGGTTCAGTTTGGAAAGTTGTACTTTTCTAAGAATTTGTCCATTTCTTCCACGTTGTCCATTTTATTGGCATATAATTGTTGATAGTAGTCTCTTATGATCCTTTGTATTTCTGTGTTGTCTGTTGTGATCTCTCCATTTTCATTTCTAATTTTATTGATTTGATTTTTCTCCCTTTGTTTCTTGATGAGTCTGGCTAATGGTTTGTCAATTTTATTTATCCTTTCAAAGAACCAGCTTTTGGCTTTGTTGATTTTTGCTATGGTCTCTTTTTTGTTTCTTTTGCATTTATTTCTGCCCTAATTTTTAAGATTTCTTTCCTTCTACTAACCCTGGGGTTCTTCATTTCTTCCTTTTCTAGTTGCTTTAGGTGTAGGGTTAGGTTATTTATTTGACTTTTTCTTGTTTCTTGAGGTATGCCTGTATTGCTATGAACTTTCCCCTTAGGACTGCTTTTAAAGTGTCCCATAGGTTTTGAGTTGTTGTGTTTTCATTTTCATTAGCTTCTATGCAAATTTTGATTTCTTCTATGATTTCTTGGTTGGTTATTCAGCAGGGTGTTGTTCAGCCTCCATATGTTGGAATTTTTAATAGTTTTTCTCCTGTAATTGAGATCTAATCTTACTGCATTGTGGTCAGAAAAGATGCTTGGAATGATTTCTATTTTTTGAATTTACCAAGGCTAGATTTATGGCCCAGGATGTGATCTATCCTGGAGAAGGTTCCACGTCGTGCTTGAGAAAAAGGTGAAATTCATTGTTTTGGGATGAAATGTCCTATAGATATCAATTAGGTCTAACTGGTCTATTGTATCGTTTAACGTTTGTGTTTCCTTGTTAATTTTCTGTTTAGTGGATCTATCCATAGGTGTGAGTGGGGTATTAAAGTCTCCCACTATTATTGTGTTATTGTTAATTTCTCCTTTCATACTTGTTAGCATTTGTCTTACATATTGCGCGCTCCCGTGTTGGGTGCATATATATTTATAATTGTTATATCTTCTTCTTGGATTGATCCTTTGATCATTAGGTAGTGACCATCTTTGTCTCCTTTTCACAGCCTTTGTTTTAAAGTCTATTTCATCTGATATAAGTATTGCTACTCCTGCTTTCTTTTGGTCCCTATTTGCATGGAAAATCTTTTTCCAGCCCTTCACTTTCAGTCTGTATGTGTCCCCTGTTTTGAGGTGGGCCTCTTGTAGACAACATATGTAGGGGTCTTGTTTTTGTATCCATTCAGCCAGTCTTTGTCTTTTTGCTTGGGGTATCTCAACCCATTTACATTTAAGGTAATTACTGATAAGTATGATCCGTTGCCATTTACTTTATTGTTTTGGGTTGAGTTTATACACTGTTTTTTGTGTTTCCTGTCTAGAGAATATCCTTTAGTATTTGTTGGAGAGCTGGTTTGGTGGTGCTGAATTCTCTCAACTTTTGCTTGTCTGAGAAGCTTTTGATTTCTCCTTCATATTTGAATGAGATCCTTGCTGGGTACAATAATCTGGGCTGTAGGTTATTTTCTTTCATCACTTTAAGAATGTCTTGCCATTCCCTCCTGGCTTGAAGAGTTTCTATTGAAAGATCAGCTGTTATCCTTATGGGAATTCCCTTGTGTGTTATCTGTTGTTTTTCCCTTGCTGCTTTTAATATTTGTTCTTTGTGTTTGATCTTTGTTAATTTGATTAATATGTGTCTTGGGGTGCTTCGCCTTGGGTTTATCCTGTTTGGGACTCTCTGGGTTTCTTGGATTTGGGTGATTATTTCCTTCCCCGTTTTAGGGAAGTCTTCAACTATTATCTCCTCAAGTATTTTCTCATGGTCTTTCTTTTTGTCTTCTTCTTCTGGGACCCCAATGATTCGAGTGTTGTAGCGTTTAATATTGTCCTGGAGGTCTCTGAGATTGTCCTCATTTCTTTTAATTCGTTTTTCTTTTATCCTCTCTGATTCATTTATTTCTACCATTCTATCTTCTAATTCACTAATCCTATCTTCTGCCTCTGTTATTCTACTATTTGTTGCCTCCAGAGTGTTTTTAATTTCATTTATTGCATTATTCATTTTATATTGACTCTCTTTTATTTCTTCTAGGTCCTTGTTAAACCTTTCTTGCATCTTCTTAATCTTAGTCTCCAAGCTATTTATCTGTGATTCCATTTTGATTTCAAGATTTTGGATCAATTTCACTATCATTTTCAGAATTCTTTATCAGGTAGATTCCCTATCTCTTCCTCTTTAGTTTGGTTTGGTGGGCTTTTATCCTGTTCCTTTATCTGCTGGGTATTCCTCTGTCTCTTCATCTTGTTTAAATTGCTGAGTTTGGGGTGTCCTTTCTGTATTCTGGCAGTTTGTGGAGTTCTCTTTATTGTGGCGTTTCCTCGCTCTGTGTGGGTTTGTACAGGTGGCTTGTCAAGGTTTCTTGGTTAGGGAAGCTTGTGTCGGTGTTCTGGTGAGTGGAGCTGTATTTCTTCTCTCTCCTTTTGAAGACTTGGGTTGCTTTTCTGGGTGCCTGATGTCCTCTGCCTGCTTTCAGAAGTTGTTTTGTGGAATATACTCGGCGTTTAAATGTTCTTTTGATGAATTTGTGGGGGAGAAAGTGTTCTCCCCATCCTACTCCTCCGCCATCTTAGCTCCTCCTCTACAACCAATATTCTTTTAAATTGACTCAAATCATTTATAGGGAAAAATAAATAAAATATTCGAACCTGTAAACCATAACATGTACAGATTAAATGTAAACTCTAAAGTGAAGATTTTATTAGAAAAATGTTTGTTAAAATCCAAATTTTATTAGTAGAACTGTTTAATTAACTTTCTGATTGTCTGAGGAATTCCCTAATAAATCTGAATCAAGTTCAAATATTTACCACAATATCAGTCATGGAAGAATAGCTACATTATGCAATACTGCTTTCTACGGCATGGTTATTTAATGGTTATAGTAATTTGGGGATTTCCCGATGGCTCAGTGGGTTAAAAATCCACCTTCAGTGCAGGAGACATAGGAGATGCAGGTCAGGAAGATCCCCTGGAGAAGGAAAAGGCAACCCACGCCAGTATTCTTGCCTGAAAAATCTCAAGGATAGAGAGGATCCTGGTGGGCTAGAGTCCATAGGGTCACAAAGAGTCAGACACAGCTGAGCAACTAAGCAAGCATGTAACTTAATAATAGTAATGAATTTTCCGGTTATTCTTCTTTTGAAGTTTTCCATAATTGTTGGAAGATCTTGAATTACATGGAAGTGAATATGGTTCAAATGTAAAATTTCACCTTATATATCAATACATCCAGTAAGAAATGGAAACATGCTAAGACAGATGATATCAAAGGGTTGGTATTAATGCCTCTCTTTTCCCACTCCTTGGGAGGTCTTATCTACTTGAGGCATGTGTTAAAGGAGACACTGTCCTTGGAAACAAGGAAAATAGAATTACAGAACTGCTAGACTTTGAGGACCAGACTTACACAAATAAGTGTAATGGATGCTTTTAATGAAGTGATATAGCTCAAGTTTTACTGAAATTATTCAATGACTAATGACTCAAAGGAAAAATAACCAACCTAAAGACAAAATGACTATTTAAATCTATATACAAAGTTTCATACCTTTTTTTGTACTTTATTGTTAAATCTAATGCACTAAATGTATCTTGTGGTGCCATTGTAACAATTGCAAGTATATCTAAAAATATATGTATTTGTAAAGCTAAAAGTTTTTTTTTCTATTTAAACCTTTTGTATATATCAAATGTTAGCTGACAAGTTGTTTAGAAGCCATGTGTTAATTATTTATTTCTACCTGCATGGCCGTCTTCTACAGTACTATCTGATCAGACACTAGATAATTCCACTTCAGGTGTAAGAGTAATTTGTTTGATTTTGATATCAATGTTTTTCAGTATAGTTTGTGAATTAATTTCAAGATAATAAAAAGATTTAGCTCTCAAAGATATCAGCAGAAATGCCAATGGATATGATATAAAATCACAGATATATGTAGTCTGTTTCTTCTACCTAAAATAAAAGAAAAATAGAAATCTAAAATTTGCTCCTAAATACATAATCTATTATTCTGTATTATAGGATTTTATATAATTAATTGGAATAAATCAGCATTAAAGTACAAGACTGTAATAATGAGACATACATGTATTGCTGTCAGCATAACTAATGCTGTCTTGGGCCTTCATTTCCTCCTGACCCTATGGCCTTCAGTTCAGTTCAGTTCAGTTCAGTCGCTCAGTAGTGTCCAACTCTTTGCGACCCCATGAATTGCAGTACACCAGGCCTCCCTGTCCATCACCAACTCCCAGAGTTCACTCAGACTCACATCCATCGAGTCAGTGATGCCATCCAGCCATCTCATCCTCTGTTGTCCCCTTCTCCTCCCGCCCCCAATCCTTCCTATCATCAGAGTCTTTTCCAAAGAGTCAACTCTTCGCATGAGGTGGCCAAAGTACTGGAGTTTCAGCTTTAGCATCATTCCTTCCAAAGAAATCCCAGGACTGATCTCCTTCAGAATGGACTGGTTGGATCTCCTTGCAGTCCAAGGGACTCTCAAGAATCTTCTCCAACACCACAGTTCAAAAGCATCAATTCTTCAGTGCTCAGCCTTCTTCACAGTCCAACTCTCACATCCATACATGACCACTGGAAAAACCATAGCCTTGACTAGACACCTTACTGTGCAGAAAATCTTGTCTGTCATCCAGGACTTTGTAATTAAGATGTTATTTAATGACAGTTAGGGCCAAGTGGCCTCTATGCTTTGTTTACTTCCAAACAATGTTGAAAATCTTAGTTTCGTGTTCTCGGAGCCTACAAGACTAGTTATCCATTCATAAGTATTTGACTTAGGAAAGTACTTCCTGTTTCCAAGCACATACTCCCCTACCTTAGGTTAACTAAAAAACTGTCCCCATGGCCCCTCAGTGGTGCAGAGTGCATCTGTGAATGCTTTCAGATTGTTTGTCCAGTCCTACCATGTGAGTAAATTGCCCTATAAAAACTTGATCCACTGGTTATTATGGAATTAATTTTCCTCATTTTTCAGTCTCAAGTTACCTCCTCAGCTCAATGGGCACTTTTCATTCTCACCATTCTCCAACACCTATGTTTTTGTACATCCCAGTAGTGCAACTCTAAATCATAGTGTTAATTTGGAATAAGCAGTTTCTCCATCATTTATTTAGTTATAAATATTTTTCCAGAAACATCTACTAGGCAACTACTTCGTTCTGGGAATTTTGTTAAACCTTAGGGATACAGTGTTAAGAAGTAAAGAATATACTTCTTAACATGGGGAAGAATGTAATAGTTACCAAAAAATGCAACTTCTTAACATGGGGAAGAATGTAATAGTTGCAAAAGAATGCAACATTGATTGATAAATATTGTAATGAGTATATGCACAGAACATGTGGAAGTCCATGAATAAAATCATTCCACCAGTTTTCTGGCTTTCTAAAGAAAAGTTTCGAGTGAAGTGATTGCTTAGTAAAAGTCAGAAAGACCTAAGTGGGAAACCATTGGTTATGTTTCAGAAGGACAGAAACCAGTGGAGGAAATCCCAGACAAGAGAGGATCCATGAACAAAGAGATAAAAGAGGACACAGCTTATTGGGGAAAAACCAAACAATCTAGTAGGTAGAGACCGTGACAAATAGTATGATTTATTGATGAAGGTAAACAAGTTATTCATTCTGAAGATGGGTCTCTTTGAGTAAAGGATTTGGATGCTATCTGAGGCTTTGGTGTTTGCACTTTGGAAGCAGGTGGTGATTATCAAACCCTTAACAATTATAAACAGAAGAAATTCTAAGCAGACTTTTCAATGAGAGAAAAAAAATATTTGTTTTATCTATTCATATTTTTTTCATTTTAATAAGGTTCATATTTGGCCAAGTACAACAAGCTTCAGAGATCAAGAGTTTTTATTAGGATTTTTTCCTGTCTTTACCCAACAGCACACATAGATATATATATATATATTATTACCTCAGTTGTTAATATTTTTAATCATGACGTGACTCACAGAGCAGTTTTTTCAATTCAGTGCTGTATTACTCTACTGAAGTCCAGTCATTGCTCTTACAAATTTATGCAAAGAACTACACACTGTTAACAGTAAGACCTTTAAGTTGTGTATTTCTTATTGAATATGTTATATCTGTTAATGAATATCAGCACATTGGCTAATATAGATATAAACAGAATTAAATTCCTGAACTCTCAATAAAGCACTAACAAACCAACTATATTTTCTCCCAGTTCAAAACTAGGAATAGTATGGAACCATTTTATATAATACATATTCTTAAATGCTATAACCAAATTTAACATAAAGCAAAAATGTGTATGTTCTTTCATGCTCAAATAATTTTATATTTCAGTTTCAGATATCTAAACTAAAAATTTTAAAGAATGCTTTATGTAAATGATGGATACCCTTAACTGTTTTACCAAATAAGCTATGTGAAGTTAAAAGAAATGAGGTACTTTTGTGATTCCAAAGTACTTTATACTAAGCATAGAGTTTTAAGTTATTGATGTCTTTTGTAAATTAGTGAACAACTCTGATTTCCCACTGTGTATTAAAAAGTCTCTTACTTCCTCTGAAAATTTTATTAGACACTAGATGACTTATTTTAAAATAGTTTTGTCTTGATAATCATTTTTACTCTGTGTAGAACAGGTGATTTCATAATCTATAAATTTTAAATGAATATTTTAACAAAGCATAGATTACTTTTCTTTTGATCACCAGTTGCTGTGTATCTGAACTTGTTTGTGCAGTCTATCTCAAATATGTGAAAAGTATTATTTGTCATTTTCTGGCTCAAGAATGAGTATATGTCTCAAAACAAAATGACAATCACTATAGTTGCTTAGGGATGGGGAATTAAGGTCAAAGAGAAGGGAGGATAGGGAATGCGATAGAAGATATGGGATATTTTTTTCAGGTTGATGAAAATGATCTAAAGTTGACTGTGATGATGGAATATATATTTGTGAATGTTCTAAAAATAATTGAATTGTATACTTTGAATAAATGAATTGTCTGATGTGTGAATTATATTTTTAAAAAATCAGTTAAAAAAACAAAAACTGCTTTTCCTGGCTTTGGAAGATGGAGGAAGGGCCCAGGGGCCATGGACTATGAGTGGTCTTTAAAAGGCAGAAGAGGTAAGGAACAGATTTTCCACTATGGCCACCAAAGAGACCTAGACCAACTTTGCCAACAATCTTACTTGCAGCCCAGTGACTCCATTTTTCACTACTGACCTACAGAACTGTAAGGTAACAAATTTGTGTTGTTATGAAACAATAAGTTTGTGACTTAAAAAAGCAACATATAACTAATATTCTTTACCTAGACTATATGGCTCTATTTGTAGCCAGTTAGTTGACAGAATGTTCAATGGATTCACCAAATGGATAGACAAATTCTGTATTAAAATAATGGAGGGGAAATGATGATCATGCAAACATGTCCTATATAAGTATTATCATTTTAAAATAAAGTAATAATTCTAATAAATTATTTTAAAATAAATATAAAATAATACAAAATAATAAGTATTTGCCTCATGTGATACATCAGACCTCAGATTGATTAATTGATATCATATATATATGATTGTTTGAAGTTGCTGATTTCTTAATTTCAAATGCATTTCAGATATCCTGCACTTGACTCTCCTCAAGATTACTGTTTTAGATAACATATACGTGCATGGGTTATTTCTTGACTTTACTGTATGTTTGGCTTAACCAATGAACTTTCTCATTGCATAATTTTCTAGTTGTAGCTTTTTATTTTCTGCCTAAAGAACTTCCATGAGCATTTGTTGCAAAGCCAGTTTAGTGGTGCTGAATTCTTTTATAAACAAGCTTTTGATGTCTCTATTAAATCTGAATGAAAGCCTTGCTGGGTAGAGTATTCTTGGTTGTAGGTTTTTCCCTTTCATCACTTTAAAATTGTGCCACTCTCTTCTGGCCTGTAGAGTTTCTGCTGAAAAATCAGCTGATAGTTTTGTGGGGATAGCCTTGTATTTTATTTATCATCTTTCCCTTGTTTCATTTCAAATTTTATGTCTTTAATTTTTGAAGTTGATTACTGTGTGTCTCAGTATGTTCCTCCTAGGGTTGATCTTGTATGGATCTTTGGATCCATTATTTTTTCGAGTTCTTGGATCATCTTTAAGATAATTACTCTGAACTCTTTCTTAGGTTGATTGCCTGTATCCATGTCACTTAGTTGTTGGTCTGCAGGTTTTATCTTGTTCCTTGGTCTAGAACATATTCTTCTGCCTTCTCATTTTGTTCTAAACTTTTATTTGTATTTTTAATTATGTGCAAGGTAAATATATTTCTGGGTCTTGGAGAATTGTAGGGTATGTCATATGTTTCTCAGCAGTACATTCTCCTCTTGTCATCCAAGGGCCAGGGACCAGCTGGCCTCAGGGTAGGTTCTGACCAGTGTTTGTGGATTCAGTTCCACAGGCTGTGGGATTTGGTTTTTCTTGCTTCTGATGTATGTGTCCTTTTGGGTGAGGCTGGTTTAGAAACTTGTACAGTCTTCCTCCTGGGCCCTCCCACTTTTGCCTGCCCACTGGTGTGTGGAGCTCTTTTTTGACCTTGTGCTGGGCAGGTCCCTATCTAAGGGCATGTTATGGGCTCCAGAAGTCTTTAGACACCTTGTCTGTTGGTTGGTGGTATAATGTTCTCACTCTGTTGGTTCTTTGGCCTGGGGGGTCCCAGCACTGGAGCCTACAGGGTGTTGGGTGGGACCAGGTCTTGGTGATAATGACCTAACCAAAATGTCCATCAGCCTCTTTAGATGAATACTATCAAATATGTTAATCATTAGCTTTTATGTCTCCAGAGAGATCCATAGCCACCCCTTATGTCCCTAGACCTTCCAGGACCAACAGGTATGTCTGACCCAGGCTTATATGAAGTCACTGCTTTTGCTCTGGTCTCGGCACACATGAGACTTTGTGTGCACCCTTCAACAGTGGAGTCTCTGTTTTCCCCAGTCCTATGAAGTTCTTGATATCAAGTCCCACTGGCTTTCAAAGCCAAATGATCTGGGGGCTCACATCCTGATGCCAGACCGCCATCAGGAGCCTGATGTTGGGCTCAGAAATTTCACTCCTGTGAGGAAATTTCTGCAATATAATTATTTTCCAGCTTGTGGGTTTCCCACCTGGGTGATATGTCGTTTGATTATATTGAAACTGCTTCCTTCTTACCCATCTCTTTGTGTGTGTGTGTGTATTTTTTTTTTTTTTTTTGTCTTTGCTGCGAAGTCACGTCAGTCGTGTCCAACTCTGCTCTACCCCATAGACGGCAGCCCACTAGGCTCCCCTGTCCCTGGGATTCTCCAGGTAAGAACACTGGAGTGGGTTGCCATTTCCTTCTCCAATGCATGAAACTGAAAAGTGAAAGTGAAGTCGCTCAGTCGTGTCTGACTCTTAGCGACCCCATGGACTGCAGCCTACCAGGCTCCTCCATCCATGGGATTTTCCAGGCAAGAGTACTGGAGTGGGGTGCCATTGCCTTCTCCATTTTTTGTCTTTAGAACTTACCAAAAGAGATACTCTACATCCTGTCTTTTTTTTATTGATTGTTTAGTGTTAATTGTAATTTGCTGTTCTTGTGGAAGGAGGTGAGTTCATGGTCTTTTTACTACATTTTCTTTAAAATATTATTTTCAAAAAATGTCTGTGTAGTTTTTATGTTCATCTATATTATAAAATCTAAGTGTCATTTCTTTACTAATATCAATGAAAAATAGAAAATGTTCTTAACATAGTTTTGTTCTTTATTTTTATATGAAATTATATTTGAAATACTACCATAGTATGTGGCTAGTTTTAATGTTAGAAATATTTAACTAATCTACTGTGTTTCATCAAATAAGGATAAATATTTTAAAAAATTAAGTTTAAAATTAAAAATTTAAAGTTTCTTCATAATGCTTATTATAAATATGATGTCCACCATAGAAAATGAACAATATAATGATTCTATTTAAACAGTATCCATCCTATTCAATTTCTTATGTAACTTCCAATTTTTACATGAGAATAGTAAGGAAAAGCTCCTGCTTCTCAGTTTCTATTTGTGTGAAAATTTTATTTTAAATTTAAATTAAATTTAAATTTTGCTCTGTCCAGGTTAGGTTGGGCAACTTAGTAACTATAATTTAGAAGTTGATCCTGACTACTAAGTACAGGATATGAAATGTTAATTAATTTGCATAAGCTTTCAGTATTTCTCTGAAAAGAATTTTTTAGCACTTTTTCATAGTGAATAGTATTACCAAAAAATACATTAGACTGAATGTTTTCAGATATTCTGTTCCAATACAGAGAAACACTTATTAACTTTGAAGTGTTTCTAAGCTTCATTTTAGGTTTTGATTTGCTGTGTTCAA
Source organism: Bos mutus (assembly GCF_027580195.1). Taxonomy (NCBI): domain Eukaryota; kingdom Metazoa; phylum Chordata; class Mammalia; order Artiodactyla; family Bovidae; genus Bos; species Bos mutus. Next base: position 78,840,436 of record NC_091622.1, on the reverse strand, counting down.
GTTAATTCCCAGATAATAACTCCAAAACTTTTCCAAAAGTAATTTAGAACTTAAGTAATGAAATGCATCTCATGAAAATTGATGATGTTTTAGGGTGTTGATTTCTCTATATGGTGGCTAAAAGAATGTCAAGTATATTGTATTTTCCTTGGTTTTCAAAATATGTTAATAACTTATTGACCAGAGACTATTCATACATCTTTTGTTACCTGAACATTATTGTCCAGAGAGGAATAACTGGCCACAGGCATTAGTTTTAACAAAAATCCCCTGACCAATAATGTGCTATTCAAAGAGATTTCATTTGCTACTAAGATGCTATACCTACTATTGCCCTCATTATTTATATAGTGAAGTAGCTTGATAATACAATCATTTCTTTTATCTTTCTCAGTGCTAATTAAAAGACATTCAAATCTAATCTTTCTCAGTCTACACTTCCTTCAGTCTATCTTAGCCATCTCTTAGCTTGAATGGGCACTGCACTGCACAAGCTACTCAATAGCTTTAAGTATCTGTAGACACAGATAATCACGATGGTATGATCACTCATCTAGAGCCAGACATCCTGGAATGTGAAGTCAAGTGGGCCTTAGAAAGCATCACTATGAACAAAGCTAGTGGAGGTGATGGAATTCCAGTTGAGCTATTTCAAATCCTGAAAGATGATGCTGTGAAAGTGCTGTACTCAATATGCCAGCAAATTTGGAAAACTCAGCAGTGGCCACAGGACTGGAAAAGGTCAGTTTTCATTCCAATCCCAAAGAAAGGCAATGCCAATGAATGCTCAAACTACCGCACAATTGCACTCATCTCACATGCTAGTAAAGTAATGCTCAAAATTCTCCAAGCCAGGCTTCAGCAATATGTGAACCGTGAATTTCCTGATGTTCAAGCTGGTTTTAGAAAAGGCAGAGGAACCAGAGATCAAATTGCCAACATCCTTGGATCATAGAAAAATCAAGAGAGTTCCATAAAACATCTATTTCTGCTTTATTGACTACACCAAAACCTTTGACTGTGTGGATCACAATAAACTGTGGAAAATTCTGAAAGAGATGGGAATACCGGGCCACCTGACCTGCCTCTTGAGAAATCTGTATGCAGGTCAGGAAGCAACAGTGAGAAATGGACATGGAACAACAGACAGGTTCCAAATAGGAAAAGGAGTACGTCAAGGCTGTATGTTGTCACCCTGCTTATTTAACTTATATGCAGAGTACATCATGAGAAACGCTGGGCTGGAAGAAGCACAAACTGGAATCAAGATTGCCAGGAGAAATATCAATAACCTCAGATATGCAGATGATACCACCCTTATGGCAGAAAGTGAAGAGGAACTCAAAAGCCTCTTGATGAAAATGAAAAAGGAGAGTGAAAAAAACTGGCTTAAAACTCAACATTCAGAAAATGAAGATCTTGGCATACAATCCCATCACTTCATGGTAAATAGATGGGGAAACATTGGAAACAGTGTCAGACTTTATTTTTGGGCTCCAAAATCACTGCAGATGGTGACTGCAGCCATGAAATTAAAAGACGCTTACTCCTTAGAAGGAAAGTTATGACCAACCTAGATAGCATATTCAAAAGCAGAGACATGGAGGAGGAGCTAAGATGGCGGAGGAGTAGGACGGGGAGAACACTTTCTCCCCCACAAATTCATCAAAAGAACATTTAAACGCCGAGTATATTCCACAAAACAACTTCTGAAAGCAGGCAGAGGACATCAGGCACCCAGAAAAGCAACCCAAGTCTTCAAAAGGAGAGAGAAGAAATACAGCTCCACTCACCAGAACACCGACACAAGCTTCCCTAACCAAGAAACCTTGACAAGCCACCTGTACAAACCCACACAGAGCGAGGAAACGCCACAATAAAGAGAACTCCACAAACTGCCAGAATACAGAAAGGACACCCCAAACTCAGCAATTTAAACAAGATGAAGAGACAGAGGAATACCCAGCAGATAAAGGAACAGGATAAAAGCCCACCAAACCAAACTAAAGAGGAAGAGATAGGGAATCTACCTGATAAAGAATTCCGAATAATGATAGTGAAATTGATCCAAAATCTTGAAATCAAAATGGAATCACAGATAAATAGCTTGGAGACTAAGATTAAGAAGATGCAAGAAAGGTTTAACAAGGACCTAGAAGAAATAAAAGAGAGTCAATATAAAATGAATAATGCAATAAATGAAATTAAAAACACTCTGGAGGCAACAAATAGTAGAATAACAGAGGCAGAAGATAGGATTAGTGAATTAGAAGATAGAATGGTAGAAATAAATGAATCAGAGAGGATAAAAGAAAACGAATTAATAGTCTCCAGTTAAAAGAGAACTGATTCAAATGTATTCAATCTGAGTAATACATTGTGTAGACCTCCATCCATTCATCTGCTGATGGACATCTAAACATAAACTAATGAACAACACGTGTCTCTTTCCTTCTGGTTTCCTAAAGAAATGAGGACAATCTCAGAGACCTCCAGGACAATATTAACACTACAACACTCTGAATCATAGGGGTCCCAGAAGAAGAAGACAAAAAGAAAGACCATGAGAAAATACTTGAGGAGATAATAGTTGAAAACTTCCCTAAAACGGGAAGGAAATAAATCACCCAAGTCCAAGAAACCCAGAGAGTCCCAAACAGGACAAACCCAAGGTGGAACACCCCAAGACACATATTAATCAAATTAACAAAGATCAAACACAAAGAACAAATATTAAAAGCAGCAAGGGAAAAACAACAGATAACACACAAGGGAATTCCCATAAGGATAACAGCTGATCTTTCAATAGAAACTCTTCAAGCCAGGAGGGAGTGGCAAGACATTCTTAAAGTGATGAAAGAAAATAACCTACAGCCCAGATTATTGTACCCAGCAAGGATCTCATTCAAATATGAAGGAGAAATCAAAAGCTTCTCAGACAAGCAAAAGTTGAGAGAATTCAGCACCACCAAACCAGCTCTCCAACAAATACTAAAGGATATTCTCTAGACAGGAAACACAAAAACAGTGTATAAACTCGAACCCAAAACAATAAAGTAAATGGCAACGGGATCATACTTATCAGTAATTACCTTAAATGTAAATGGGTTGAATGCCCCAAGCAAAAGACAAAGACTGGCTGAATGGATACAAAAACAAGACCCCTACATATGTTGTCTACAAGAGGCCCACCTCAAAACAGGGGACACATACAGACTGAAAGTGAAGGGCTGGAAAAAGATTTTCCATGCAAATAGGGACCAAAAGAAAGCAGGAGTAGCAATACTTATATCAGATGAAATAGACTTTAAAACAAAGGCTGTGAAAAGAGACAAAGATGGTCACTACCTAATGATCAAAGGATCAATCCAAGAAGAAGATATAACAATTATAAATATATATGCACTCAACACGGGAGCACCGCAATATGTAAGACAAATGCTAACAAGTATGAAAGGAGAAATTAACAATACCACAATAATAGTGGAAGACTTTAATACCCCACTCTCAACTATGGATAGATCAATTAAACAGAAAATTAACAAGGAAACACAAACGTTAAACGATACAATAGACCAGTTAGACCTAATTGATATCTATAGGACATTTCATCCCAAAACAATGAATTTCACCTTTTTCTCAAGCGCACGTGGAACCTTCTCCAGGATAGATCACATCCTGGGCCATAAATCTAGCCTTGGTAAATTCAAAAAAATAGAAATCATTCCAAGCATCTTTTCTGACCACAATGCAGTAAGATTAGATCTCAATTACAGGAGAAAAAAAACTATTAAAAATTCCAACATATGGAGGCTGAACAACACCCTGCTGAATAACTAACAAATCACAGAAGAAATCAAAAAGAAATCAAAATTTGCATAGAAATGAATGAAAATGAAAACACAACAACTCAAAACCTATGGGACACTTTAAAAGCAGTCCTAAGGGGAAAGTTCATAGCAATACAGGCATACCTCAAGAAACAAGAAAAAAAAATCAAATAAATAACCTAACCCTACACCTAAAGCAACTAGAAAAGGAAGAAATGAAGAACCCCAGGGTTAGTAGAAGGAAAGAAATCTTAAAAATTAGGGCAGAAATAAATGCAAAAGAAACAAAAGAGACCATAGCAAAAATCAACAAAGCCAAAAGCTGGTTCTTTGAAAGGATAAATAAAATTGACAAACCATTAGCCAGACTCATCAAGAAACAAAGGGAGAAAAATCAAATCAATAAAATTAGAAATGAAAATGGAGAGATCACAACAGACAACACAGAAATACAAAGGATCATAAGAGACTACTATCAACAATTATATGCCAATAAAATGGACAACGTGGAAGAAATGGACAAATTCTTAGAAAAGTACAACTTTCCAAACTGAACCAAGAAGAAATAGAAAATCTTAACAGACCCATCACAAGCATGGAAATTGAAAATGTAATCAAAATCTTCCAGCAAACAAAAGCCCAGGTCCAGACGGCTTCACAGCTGAATTCTACCAAAAATTTAGAGAAGAGTTAACACCTATCCTGCTCAAACTCTTCCAGAAAATTGCAGAGGAAGGTAAACTTCAAACTCATTCTATGAGGCCATCATCACCCTAATACCAAAACCTGACAAAGATCCCAAAAAAAGAAAACTACAGGCCAATATCACTGATGAACATAGATGCAAAAATCCTTAACAAAATTCTAGCAATCAGAATCCAACAACACATTAAAAAGATCATACACCATGACCAAGTGGGCTTTATCCCAGGGATGCAAGGATTCTTCAATATCCGCAAATCAATCAATGTTATACACCACATTAACAAATTGAAAAGCAAAACCCATATGATTATCTCAATAGATGCAGAGAAAGCCTTTGACAAAATTCAACATCCATTTATGAAAAGAACTCTCCAGAAAGCAGGAATAGAAGGAACATACCTCAACAAAATAAAAGCTATATATGACAAACCCACAGCAGACATTATCCTCAATGGTGAAAAATTGAAAACATTTCCTGTAAAGTCAGGAACAAGACAAGGGTGCCCACTTTCACCATTACTATTCAACATAGTTTTGGAAGTTTTGGCCACAGCAATCAGAGCAGAAAAAGAAATAAAAGGAATCAAATTGGAAAGAAGAAGTAAAACTCTCACTGTTTGCAGATGACATGATCCTTTACATAGAAAACCCTAAAGACTCCACCAGAAAATTACTAGAACTAATCAATGACTATAGTAAAGTTGCAGGATATAAAATCAACACGCAGAAATCCCTTGCATTCCTATACACTAATAATGAGAAAACTGAAAGAGAAAATAAGGAAACAATTCCATTCACCATTGCAACGGAAAGAATAAAATACTTAGGAATATATCTACCTAAAGAAACTAAAGACCTATATATAGAAAACTATAAAACACTGGTGAAAGAAATCAAAGAGGACACTAATAGATGGAAAAATATACCATGTTCATGGTTTGGGAGAATCAATATAGTGAAAATGAGTATATTACCCAAAGCAATTTATAGATTCAATGCAATCCCTATCAAGCTACCAACGGTATTCTTCACAGAGCTAGAACAAATAATTTCACAATCTGTATGGAAATACAAAAAACCTCAAATAGCCAAAGCGCTCTTGAGAAAGAAGAATGGAACTGGAGGAATCAACCTACCGACTTCAGGCTCTATTACAAAGCCACAGTCATCAAGACAGTATGGTACTGGCACAAAGACAGAAGTATTGATCAATGGAACAAAATAGACAGCCCAGAGATAAATCCACGCACCTATGGACACCTTATCTTTGACAAAGGAGGCAAGAATATACAATGGATTAAAGACAATCTCTTTAACAAGTGGTGCTGGGAAAACTGGTCAACCACTTGTAAAAGAATGAAACTAGAACACTTTCTAACACCTTACACAAAAATAAACTCAAAATGGATTAAAGATCTAAACGTAAGACCAGAAACTATAAAACTCCTAGAGGAGAACATAGGCAAAACACTCTCCGACATACATCACAGCAGGATCATATGACCCACCTCCCAGAATATTGGAAATAAAAGCAAAAATAAACAAATGACCTCATTAAACTTAAAAGCTTCTGCACAACAAAGGAAACTATTAGCAAGGTGAAAAGGCAGCCTTCAGAATGGGAGAAAATAATAGCAAATGAAGCAACGGACAAACAACTAATCTCAAAATATACAAGCAACTCCTACAGCTCAACTCCAGAAAAATAAATGACCCAATCAAAAAATGGGCCAAAGAACTAAATAGACATTTCTCCAAAGAAGACATACAGATGGCTACCAAACACATGAAAAGATGCTCAACATCACTCATTATCAGAGAAATGCAAATCAAAACCACTGTGAGGTACCATTTCACGCCAGTCAGAATGGCTGCGATCCAAAAGTCTACAAGCAATAAATGCTGGAGAGGTGTGGAGAAAAGGGAACTCTCTTATACTGTTGGTGGGAATGCAATCTAGTACAGCCACTATGGAGAACAGTGTGGAGATTCCTTAAAAAACTGGAAATAGAACTGCCTTATGATCCAGCAATCCCACTGCTGGGCATACACACTGAGAAAACCAGAAGGGAAAGAGACACGTGTACCCCAGTGTTCATCGCAGCACTGTTTATAATAGCCAGGACATGGAAGCAACCTAGATGTCCATCAGCAGATGAATGGATAATAAAGCTGTGGTACATATACACAATGGAGTATTACTCAGCCATTAAAAAGAATACATTTGAATCAGTTCTATTGAGGTGGATGAAACTAGAACCTATTATACAGAGTGAAGTAAGCCAGAAAGAAAAACACCAATACAGTATACTAACGCATATATATGGAATTTATACAGATGGTAACAATAACCCTGTGTAGGAGACTGCAAAAGAGACACCGATGTATAGATCAGTCTTATGGACTCTGTGGGAGAGGGAGAGGTGGGGGAGATTTGGGAGAATAGCATTGAAACATGTATAATATCATGTATGAAAACGAGTCGCCAGTCCAGGTTCGATGCACAGTACTGGATGCTTGGGGTTGGTGCACTGGGACGACCCAGAGGGATGGTAGGGGAGGGAGGAGGGTGGAGGGTTCCGGATGGGGAAAGCGGGTATACCTGTGGCAGATTCATTTTGATATTTGGCAAACTAATACAATATTGTAAAGTTTAAAAATAAAATAAAATTAAAAAAAATAAAGTACATTAAAAACTGAAAAAAATAAAAAAAGCAGAGACATTACTTTGGCAACAAAGGTCGGTCTAGTCAAGGCTATGGTTTTTCCTGTGGTCATGAATGGATGTGAGAGTTGGACTGTGAAGAAAGCTGAGCACTAAAGAATTGATGCTTTTGCACTGTGGTGTTGGAGAAGACTCTTGAGAGTCCCTTGGACTGCAAGGAGATCAACCAGTCCATCCTAAAGGAGATCAGTCCTGGATGTTCATTGGAAGGATTGATGCTGAAGCTGAAACTCAATATTTTGGCCACCTCATGCGAAGAGTTGACTCATTGGAAGACTCTGATGCTGGGAGGGGATTGGGCAGGAGGAGAAGGGGGGCGACAGAGGATGAGATGGCTGGATGGCATCACTGACTCGATGGACATGAGTCTGAGTGAACTCTGGGATTTTGTGATTAACAGGGAAGCCTGGCATGCTGCAATTCATGGGGTCACAAAGAGTCAGACACGACTGAGTGACTGAACTGAACTGAACTGAGAGACAGTCCAACATAGGCTTTAAAATTCCCTGTATGTTGATTCTGAATCTGCCAAGAATTAAAGACCCTTAGTGCTCATTAACTGGACCATTTTTTTTCAGTATTAGGTTTGCAATAAACAACCTTTAGAGATGGAATTATGTCTTCTTGACAGACAGCAAGCTTGCTTCTACCCACTGTAAAATCAGAGAATTCTCTAATGCTTTGATCTTTCCTGTAGTGTAACCCACTGCACGTAAGGCATTCTTCATCAGCCCTTTGATTAAGACCTGTAGGGATTGCAGGAAATTGGAAGTGACACTAACAAATATGCACCTCTGATTACTCCTTTTACTATGAATAATTAAGTTGTTTGTCTCTTACTCAAGAGTCTTGGGTTTCCTGCACATGAAGTAGTAACTAGCTACCTTATACGCTTGTAAGTAGAGCAAAATCCTAGACTATTCATTATTCATGATATTAAGAAAGAATTTCAATATAATGTAATACTACAATATTGGGGACCAATATCATTCATTATTCTTACACCATCAAGTAGTAATTCCAAACATTTTGTCTCCTCCTCAGCTTATTTGAATGAAATTTATAAAATAATCCCTTAAAATGTGGAGCTAATTTTAGTAATTAAACAAATATTTTCTAAGCCTTTAAATCCTTTAGTAGGGAATAAGAATTTAATTTCATTCTTGAGAAGCTTCTAGTCAGTCCTTTGATGAAAACCAGAATGTCTTCTGAGAAGAAGTGTTAGTTAACAAGAAAGATGAGAGTTGAGAGTTGATTGCTGGAAGTGTTATTGTTAGTCGCAGTTGCTCAGTCATGTCTGAGTCTTTGCGACACCATGGATTGTAGCTGGCCAAGCTGCTCAGTCCTTGGAATTCTACAGGCAAGAATACTGGAGTGGGTTGCCATTCACTTCTCCAGGGATCTTTCAGACCCAGGTATCGAACCTGGCTCTTCTGCATTGAAAATGAATTCTTTACCATCTGAAGTCACCAGGTTGAGGGAAGATAGTGCACAATTCTAGGGAAAGGAAAGAGTGCATATGGATATCAATAATGATAACATAATGTGTTGTGCTCTGAGTAATACAAGTTCATAAGAGTACATATTAAGTTGCAGTTATGAAAATATATATTTTCAGGACTACTAGCACAGGACTATTGACACAATTAAATATCCACCTACCCACCACATTCTGTTTGTTTCTGTAAGTCCCAAAGGAACTAGAGCTATGCCCCTTCAAAAAAAAAACAAAAAAAACAAAAACAGTAATAGTTGACATTTATGGAGCACTCATTATATAATATTATAATATGACATGATATATTTTCATGAAAGTCTAAGTTTTAAATACATCTTTTCTCTGATTTATTAAATTCAAATGTATCTTTGATATATATATATATTTTGATATTGGAGAGGCTTCTCAAAATTGCTAAGGTTATAAAGAAATGCCTAGTCTTTTGCATCACCATCTTCAGTTCAGATTTTTCTACAGCTATGACCACATCAGCAAACTGCAAACCTATTTTTCCAGTTTTTTTTTGGGCAAAAGGTGTAAGTCAATCTTTATGCCTTGATTATTTTTCACATTAATTCCAATCACCCAGGGAAACCTGTTGGCACTTCTTTCACAGTATAAGAGAATTTGATTGCTTTTTACTACCTTCATAGCTAGCATCTTGATTCAAATCACCATTATTTTTCACAATGATTATTATAATACCTTCCTAATTATCTGACAATTCAACCCTTTATTTTCCACAATTTATAGGAGTAGGACGGGGAGAACACTTTCTCCCCACAAATTCATCAAAAGAACATTTAAAACGCCGAGTATATTCCACAAAACAACTTCTGAAAGCGGGCAGAGGACATCAGGCACCCAGAAAAGCAACCCAAGTCTTCAAAAGGAGAGAGAAGAAATACAGCTCCACTCACCAGAACACCGACACAAGCTTCCCTAACCAAGAAACCTTGACAAGCCACCTGTACAAACCCACACAGAGCGAGGAAACGCCACAATAAAGAGAACTCACAAACTGCCAGAATACAGAAAGGACACCCCAAACTCAGCAATTTAAACAAGATGAAGAGACAGAGGAATACCCAGCAGATAAAGGAACAGGATAAAAGCCCACCAAACCAAACTAAAGAGGAAGAGATAGGGAATCTACCTGATAAAGAATTCCGAATAATGATAGTGAAATTGATCCAAAATCTTGAAATCAAAATGGAATCACAGATAAATAGCTTGAGACTAAGATTAAGAAGATGCAAGAAAGGTTTAACAAGGACCTAGAAGAAATAAAAGAGAGTCAATATAAAATGAATAATGCAATAAATGAAATTAAAAACACTCTGGAGGCAAATAAATAGTAGAATAACAGAGGCAGAAGACAGGATTAGTGAATTAGAAGATAGAATGGTAGAAATAAATGAATCAGAGAGGATAAAAGAAAAAACGAATTAAAAGAAATGAGGACAAATCTCAGAGACCTCCAGGACAATCCATTAAACACTACAACATTAAAATAGTGAATCATTTTCCTTCTGGTTTCCCTAAAGAAATGAGGACAATCTCAGAGACCTCCCAGGGGGTCCTAGAAGAAGAAGACAAAAAAAAAAGACCATGAGAAAATACTTGAGGAGATAATAGTTGAAAACTTCCCTAAAACGGGAAGGAAATAAATCACCCAAGTCCAAGAAACCCAGAGAGTCCCAAACAGGAGGACAACCCAAGGTGGAACACCCCAAGACACATATTAATCAAATTAACAAAGATCAAACACAAAGAACAAATATTAAAAGCAGCAAGGGAAAAACAACAGATAACACACAAGGGAATTCCCATAAGGATAACAGCTGATCTTTCAATAGAAACTCTTCAAGCCAGGAGGGAATGGCAAGACATTCTTAAAGTGATGAAAGAAAATAACCTACAGCCCAGATTATTGTACCCAGCAAGGATCTCATTCAAATATGAAGGAGAAATCAAAAGCTTCTCAGACAAGCAAAAGTTGAGAGAATTCAGCACCACCAAACCAGCTCTCCAACAAATACTAAAGGATATTCTCTAGACAGGAAACACAAAAAACAGTGGATAAACTCAAACCCAAAACAATAAAGTAAATGGCAACGGGATCATACTTATCAGTAATTACCTTAAATGTAAATGGGTTGAATGCCCCAAGCAAAAGACAAAGACTGGCTGAATGGATACAAAAACAAGACCCCTACATATGTTGTCTACAAGAGGCCCACCTCAAAACAGGGGACACATACAGACTGAAAGTGAAGGGCTGGAAAAAGATTTTCCATGCAAATAGGGACCAAAAGAAAGCAGGAGTAGCAATACTTATATCAGATGAAATAGACTTTAAAACAAAGGCTGTGAAAGGAGACAAAGATGGTCACTACCTAATGATCAAAGGATCAATCCAAGAAGAAGATATAACAATTATAAATATATATGCACTAACACGGGAGCACCGCAATATGTAAGACAAATGCTAACAAGTATGAAAGGAGAAATTAACAATAACACAATAATAGTGGAAGACTTTAATACCCCACTCTCACCTATGGATAGATCAATTAAACAGAAAATTAACAAGGAAACACAAACGTTAAACGATACAATAGACCAGTTAGACCTAATTGATATCTATAGGACATTTCATCCCAAAACAATGAATTTCACCTTTTTCTCAAGCGCACGTGGAACCTTCTCCAGGATAGATCACATCCTGGGCCATAAATCTAGCCTTGGTAAATTCAAAAAAATAGAAATCATTCCAAGCATCTTTTCTGACCACAATGCAGTAAGATTAGATCTCAATTACAGGAGAAAAACTATTAAAAATTCCAACATATGGAGGCTGAACAACACCCTGCTGAATAACCAACAAATCACAGAAGAAATCAAAAAAGAAATCAAAATTTGCATAGAAATGAATGAAAATGAAAACACAACAACTCAAAACCTATGGGACACTTTAAAAGCAGTCCTAAGGGGAAAGTTCATAGCAATACAGGCATACCTCAAGAAACAAGAAAAAAGTCAAATAAATAACCTAACCCTACACCTAAAGCAACTAGAAAAGGAAGAAATGAAGAACCCCAGGGTTAGTAGAAGGAAAGAAATCTTAAAAATTAGGGCAGAAATAAATGCAAAAGAAACAAAAGAGACCATAGCAAAAATCAACAAAGCCAAAAGCTGGTTCTTTGAAAGGATAAATAAAATTGACAAACCATTAGCCAGACTCATCAAGAAACAAAGGGAGAAAAATCAAATCAATAAAATTAGAAATGAAAATGGAGAGATCACAACAGACAACACAGAAATACAAAGGATCATAAGAGACTACTATCAACAATTATATGCCAATAAAATGGACAACGTGGAAGAAATGGACAAATTCTTAGAAAAGTACAACTTTCCAAACTGAACCAAGAAGAAATAGAAAATCTTAACAGACCCATCACAAGCATGGAAATTGAAAATGTAATCAAAATCTTCCAGCAAACAAAAGCCCAGGTCCAGACGGCTTCACAGCTGAATTCTACCAAAAATTTAGAGAAGAGTTAACACCTATCCTGCTCAAACTCTTCCAGAAAATTGCAGAGGAAGGTAAACTTCCAAACTCATTCTATGAGGCCATCATCACCCTAATACCAAAACCTGACAAAGATCCCACAAAAAAAGAAAACTACAGGCCAATATCACTGATGAACATAGATGCAAAAATCCGTAACAAAATTCTAGCAATCAGAATCCAACAACACATTAAAAAGATCATACACCATGACCAAGTGGGCTTTATCCCAGGGATGCAAGGATTCTTCAATATCCGCAAATCAATCAATGTTATACACCACATTAACAAATTGAAAAGCAAAACCCATATGATTATCTCAATAGATGCAGAGAAAGCCTTTGACAAAATTCAACATCCATTTATGAAAAGAACTCTCCAGAAAGCAGGAATAGAAGGAACATACCTCAACAAAATAAAAGCTATATATGACAAACCCACAGCAGACATTATCCTCAATGGTGAAAAATTGAAAACATTTCCTGTAAAGTCAGGAACAAGACAAGGGTGCCCACTTTCACCATTACTATTCAACATAGTTTTGGAAGTTTTGGCCACAGCAATCAGAGCAGAAAAAGAAATAAAAGGAATCCGAATTGGAAAAGAAGAAGTAAAACTCTCACTGTTTGCAGATGACATGATCCTTTACATAGAAAACCCTAAAGACTCCACCAGAAAATTACTAGAACTAATCAATGACTATAGTAAAGTTGCAGGATATAAAATCAACACACAGAAATCCTTGCATTCCTATACACTAATAATGAGAAAACTGAAAGAGAAAATAAGGAAAAACAATTCCATTCACCATTGCAACGGAAAGAATAAAATACTTAGGAATATATCTACCTAAAGAAACTAAAGACCTATATATAGAAAACTATAAAACACTGGTGAAAGAAATCAAAGAGGACACTAATAGATGGAAAAATATACCATGTTCATGGATTGGGAGAATCAATATAGTGAAAATGAGTATATTACCCAAAGCAATTTATAGATTCAATGCAATCCCTATCAAGCTACCAACGGTATTCTTCACAGAGCTAGAACAAATAATTTCACAATCTGTATGGAAATACAAAAAACCTCAAATAGCCAAAGCGCTCTTGAGAAAGAAGAATGGAACTGGAGGAATCAACCTACCAACTTCAGGCTCTATTACAAAAAGCCACAGTCATCAAGACAGTATGGTACTGGCACAAAGACAGAAGTATTGATCAATGGAACAAAATAGACAGCCCAGAGATAAATCCACGCACCTATGGACACCTTATCTTTGACAAAGGAGGCAAGAATATACAATGGATTAAAGACAATCTCTTTAACAAGTGGTGCTGGGAAAACTGGTCAACCACTTGTAAAAGAATGAAACTAGAACACTTTCTAACACCTTACACAAAAATAAACACAAAATGGATTAAAGATCTAAACGTAAGACCAGAAACTATAAAACTCCTAGAGGAGAACATAGGCAAAACACTCTCCGACATACATCACAGCAGGATCCTCTTGACCTCCTCCCAGAATATTGGAAATAAAAGCAAAAATAAACAAATGGGACCTAATTAAACTTAAAAGCTTCTGCAAACAAAGGAAACTATTAGCAAGGTGAAAAGGCAGCCTTCAGAATGGGAGAAAATAATAGCAAATGAAGCAACGGACAAACAACTAATCTCAAAAATATACAAGCAACTCCTACAGCTCAACTCCAGAAAAATAAATGACCCAATCAAAAAATGGGCCAAAGAACTAAATAGACATTTCTCCAAAGAAGACATACAGATGGCTACCAAACACATGAAAAGATGCTCAACATCACTCATTATCAGAGAAATGCAAATCAAAACCACTGTGAGGTACCATTTCACGCCAGTCAGAATGGCTGCGATCCAAAAGTCTACAAGCAATAAATGCTGGAGAGGGTGTGGAGAAAAGGGAACTCTCTTATACTGTTGGTGGGAATGCAATCTAGTACAGCCACTATGGAGAACAGTGTGGAGATTCCTTAAAAAACTGGAAATAGAACTGCCTTATGATCCAGCAATCCCACTGCTGGGCATACACACTGAGAAAACCAGAAGGGAAAGAGACACGTGTACCCCAGTGTTCATCGCAGCACTGTTTATAATAGCCAGGACATGGAAGCAACCTAGATGTCCATCAGCAGATGAATGGATAATAAAGCTGTGGTACATATACACAATGGAGTATTACTCAGCCATTAAAAAGAATACATTTGAATCAGTTCTATTGAGGTGGATGAAACTAGAACCTATTATACAGAGTGAAGTAAGCCAGAAAGAAAAACACCAATACAGTATACTAACGCATATATATGGAATTTATACAGATGGTAACAATAACCCTGTGTAGGAGACTGCAAAAGAGACACCGATGTATAGATCAGTCTTATGGACTCTGTGGGAGAGGGAGAGGGTGGGGAGATTTGGGAGAATAGCATTGAAACATGTATAATATCATGTATGAAACGAGTCGCCAGTCCAGGTTCGATGCACAGTACTGGATGCTTGGGGTTGGTGCACTGGGACGACCCAGAGGGATGGTAGGGGAGGGAGGAGGGTGGAGGGTTCCGGATGGGGAAAGCGGGTATACCTGTGGCAGATTCATTTTGATATTTGGCAAACTAATACAATATTGTAAAGTTTAAAAATAAAATAAAATTAAAAAAAATAAAGTACATTAAAAACTGAAAAAAAAAATAAAAAAGCAGAGACATTACTTTGGCAACAAAGGTCGGTCTAGTCAAGGCTATGGTTTTTCCTGTGGTCATGTATGGATGTGAGAGTTGGACTGTGAAGAAAGCTGAGCACTAAAGAATTGATGCTTTTGCACTGTGGTGTTGGAGAAGACTCTTGAGAGTCCCTTGGACTGCAAGGAGATCCAACCAGTCCATCCTAAAGGAGATCAGTCCTGGATGTTCATTGGAAGGATTGATGCTGAAGCTGAAACTCCAATATTTTGGCCACCTCATGCGAAGAGTTGACTCATTGGAAGACTCTGATGCTGGGAGGGATTGGGGCAGGAGGAGAAGGGGACGACAGAGGATGAGATGGCTGGATGGCATCACTGACTCGATGGACATGAGTCTGAGTGAACTCTGGGATTTTGTGATTAACAGGGAAGCCTGGCATGCTGCAATTCATGGGGTCACAAAGAGTCAGACACGACTGAGTGACTGAACTGAACTGAACTGAGAGACAGTCCAACATAGGCTTTAAAATTCCCTGTATGTTGATGCTGAATCTGCCAAGAATTAAAGACCCTTAGTGCTCATTAACTGGACCATTTTTCAGTATTAGGTTTGCAATAAACAACCTTTAGAGATGGAATTATGTCTTCTTGACAGACAGCAAGCTTGCTTCTACCCACTGTAAAATCAGAGAATTCTCTAATGCTTTGATCTTTCCTGTAGTGTAACCCACTGCACGTAAAGGCATTCTTCATCAGCCCTTTGATTAAGACCTGTAGGGATTGCAGGAAATTGGAAGTGACACTAACAAATATGCACCTCTGATTACTCCTTTTACTATGAATAATTAAGTTGTTTGTCTCTTACTCAAGAGTCTTGGGTTTCCTGCACATGAAGTAGTAACTAGCTACCTTATACGCTTGTAAGTAGAGCAAAATCCTAGACTATTCATTATTCATGATATTAAGAAAGAATTTCAATATAATGTAATACTACAATATTGGGGACCAATATCATTCATTATTCTTACACCATCAAGTAGTAATTCCAAACATTTTGTCTCCTCCTCAGCTTATTTGAATGAAATTTATAAAATAATCCCTTAAAATGTGGAGCTAATTTTAGTAATTAAACAAATATTTTCTAAGCCTTTAAATCCTTTAGTAGGGAATAAGAATTTAATTTCATTCTTGAGAAGCTTCTAGTCAGTCCTTTGATGAAAACCAGAATGTCTTCTGAGAAGAAGTGTTAGTTAACAAGAAAGATGAGAGTTGAGAGTTGATTGCTGGAAGTGTTATTGTTAGTCGCAGTTGCTCAGTCATGTCTGAGTCTTTGCGACACCATGGATTGTAGCTGGCCAAGCTGCTCAGTCCTTGGAATTCTACAGGCAAGAATACTGGAGTGGGTTGCCATTCACTTCTCCAGGGGATCTTTCAGACCCAGGTATCGAACCTGGCTCTTCTGCATTGAAAATGAATTCTTTACCATCTGAAGTCACCAGGTTGAGGGAAGATAGTGCACAATTCTAGGGAAAGGAAAGAGTGCATATGGATATCAATAATGATAACATAATGTGTTGTGCTCTGAGTAATACAAGTTCATAAGAGTACATATTAAGTTGCAGTTATGAAAATATATATTTTCAGGACTACTAGCACAGGACTATTGACACAATTAAATATCCACCTACCCACCACATTCTGTTTGTTTCTGTAAGTCCCAAAGGAACTAGAGCTATGCCCCTTCAAAAAAAAAAAAAAAAAAAAAAAAACAGTAATAGTTGACATTTATGGAGCACTCATTATATAATATTATAATATGACATGATATATTTTCATGAAAGTCTAAGTTTTAAATACATCTTTTCTCTGATTTATTAAATTCAAATGTATCTTTGATATATATATATATTTTGATATTGGAGAGGCTTCTCAAAATTGCTAAGGTTATAAAGAAATGCCTAGTCTTTGCATCACCATCTTCAGTTCAGATTTTTCTACAGCTATGACCACATCAGCAAACTGCAAACCTATTTTTCCAGTTTTTTGGGGCAAAAGGTGTAAGTCAATCTTTATGCCTTGATTATTTTTCACATTAATTCCAATCACCCAGGGAAACCTGTTGGCACTTCTTTCACAGTATAAGAGAATTTGATTGCTTTTTACTACCTTCATAGCTAGCATCTTGATTCAAATCACCATTATTTTTCACAATGATTATTATAATACCTTCCTTAATTATCTGACAATTCAACCCTTTATTTTCCACAATTTATTCTCAATTAAAAGACGCTTACTCCTTGGAAAGAAAGTTATGACCAACCTAGATAGCATATTAAAAAGCAGAGACATTACTTTGCCAACAAAGGTCTGACTAGTCAAGGCTATGGTTTTTCCAGTGGTCATGTATGGATGTGAGTTGGACTGTGAAGAAAGCTGAGCACCGAAGAATTGATGCTTTTGAACTGTGGTGTTGGAGAAGACTCTTGAGAGTCCCTTGGACTGCAAAGAGATCCAGCCAGTCCATCCTAAAGGAGATCAGTCCTGGGTGTTCACTGGAAAGACTGATACTGAAGCTGAAACTCCAATATTTTGGCCATCTCATGAGAAGAGTTGACTTATTGGAAAAGATTCTGATGCTGGGAGGGATTGGGGGCAGGAGGAGAAGGGGACAACAGAGGATGAGATGGCTGGATGGCATCACCGACTCAATGGACATGAGTTTGGGTAAACTCCCGGAGTTGGTGATGGACAGGGAGGCCTGGCAGTGCTGCAGTTCTTGGGGTTGCAAAGAGTCAGATATGACTGAGTGACTGAACTGAATCACTAATAATAAATAAAAATAAAATTTTAAAGGAATGATATAATGGATGCCATCCTAAATCAGATTAGAGTTTTAAACCTTATTTGCTCAATGAGAAGTTATGAGTCTGATGATCTATAAAGTTTTAAAGAGAACATTATCATGGAAGGAATGATTTTTGGATGAGCAAATGTGAAAAAAGAATACATGACTATTACCATTGGTAGATGAATAGTGATTATGTCTTGGACTAGATTATTAAAAAAGAATGGATATAGTTGAATGGATCATAATTTAAAAGGAAGTTTATAGATGCCTATTTGTATGACATAAGGGAATGGGTGTAATCAAGGATTGATTAAGTGGATGATGACAATTCTTAAAGAGATATTGAATAAAATAGGTATAGTGATTAAAGAATTCCGATTTGGATATGTTAATTTTAGAACTCTAAATAAAAGAAGGAGGTGTGTCAATCAGGCTTTCTGTATCTCTTGAGAGTGATGCTCTCTGATGCTTGAGCATGATGCTCATCGATTCTGATGCTACACATTTATGTAAAGAAATGTATAACTAGATATTAGAGTTTGAAAGGCATCTGACAATTATTACCCATTTTTTTCTCTGGACCCTAAATAAATTTAGAAATAACACTGAAATGTTTCTGTTCAATATTATTATTTTATTTTTTTATTCCCAAACCATTTCTCAGTTTAAAAACAGAAATTCTATGTAAATATCATATGAACAAAAATTTTAAATTTCTTTTGCATAAATTGTGAGACCAAATTAAAATAACATTTTAATGTTCAAAAAAATATTATAAAACACTTTCACCAGTTTTAATTCTGGTTCTAGGTTCTAAATGACCACTCTTCTTTCTTTTTTACTCTTTTCTTTGATAAAAGTTTAAAGCTAAATTTTTTATTTAAACACAAATTATTTAAAAGTCAAAAACCTAAAATATGATTAAAATCAGCTATATATTTTTAAATGTCTAGTTCAAATTGATAGTCTTACTGAATTCATATTGAGAAAGCTTTTATGAGTTAACGTATTGCTAAAAAGTCAGAATTTTTATTAATTTAACTTGGATTTGTATATATTTAATATGATAAGTAGGTTTTTGAACACTTGTTGAAAGTATATTGAAGTAATTAGCTTGTCAAATAATGAAGACAATTGTCTTGACATAAGGAACATTTGACAGTTAAAACATTTTTTCAACATTTTAATATATTGGGGGTACATGGCAAAATAATTTTAAATTTTAAATCCTTTAAACCGTAAATATCAAATCTCAATTTGCAAGCAATAAAATATATGCTTGTTATATAAGGTCTGTCAAAACCTGGTTATATTGATAACACCAAATAAATACTTGAAAATATTGAGAAATTATGTCAATATTTATAAACATGTTTTAATAAAAAGTAAATCTGTGTAATTTCAAATAGTATTGCTTTGTAACTTGAATTTCTGTCGTGTTTTATCAGCAATATAGATTATGAAAAATGCACTTCTAGTTAAGTAAAAGGTTTTTTAATGTCAGTGCTGTCCTCAGTGAGAGTACCTTAGAGATTATTTTAAAGCTTGAGAGCAAAGCATTTCAAATTGCACAGGTGCTGTGATTATGCCTTTCTTGGAACTACATCCAAACACAAATTTTAGCATTCTTAGTATCAGTTATTGGGAATTGACTTTCTGTTCTTTATCACACTTTGCTGAGGAAATAGAGACATAGCAAATGTCTGTATATTGGCAGTATGATATATGATATTTTAGTATAAATGAAAAATTCATTAAGTAATAGTAGTACATAAATAATAGCATTTTACTACATAAATAATAGTGATGAAATGTCATATTAAACATTATATTGGGTTGACCAAAAAGGTTGTTATTGAAAAACCAGATGAACCGTTTGGCCAACCCCAATATTTAAACTGAAGTTGAGTTAACAATACTATAGTTAATCACACTGTCATGAATTTCAAAGATTTCCACTGATTCTGAATCTTTAAAGTTCTGAAGTCAGAAACCACCAAAAACTTAATAGCTGTTAAAAATTAAAAACTTAGACTGAAGAAACCTGTTGAATCATTTATTTGTTAAAAAATATTGTGTGCCTTTTTTTGTGCTACTCACAAGTTAGGAAACAAAATGTTAAATCAAGTCTAAAATTGTTCTATAATCACACCATATTCTGTTAAGCTTATCACTGCTACCATCATTTGGCACAATTAGCTATCCATATGTTACAAACTATTATTAACTATATCTGATGTAGAAAAAAATACTAGAATCCTAGCTTAAAAGAGAACAAGATGCATGACCTAAATGGAAAGTTCAACACTTACCAGGTTTTATTGTTGTTTAAGTAATAAATTTTAAATTTCTGTTTAAAGCATGTTTCATTCAGTCAGCTTTCCTTTTCTGCTTGTCAATGTTAAAGGAAGAATTATTTTCTGATTGTCTAGAGAGTTTCAAGACTACTTTAGTGAGTCTTCAATCAGTTGCAATTTATTATTGTATTTCTTCTCTAAGAACATATATTTATTGATTGAAATGTTAAAGAAAAACAGACAATGCTTATATGTGTGTCCTCCTTGGATATGCTCCTTGGTAACAGGTAATTTATCTTATTCCTCGTCATGTACTCTGTACCAGCTAGTATAGTGCCCTGGACATAATATTATTCAACATATATGTGAATTTTAAATAGTCTGAAATAATTTCTGGGTGTCTGCTTGACCATCTATTGTACCAAGGCTTAATATAATCTAGTAACTGTGCTGGTTGCAGTGACTCACGTTCCCTTACATTATTTAGTAAAATGAGAAATTCAAACTTATAAATACATTTAAATTGTATACTGTCTGTTGAGGCAGTTATAGTTGTTTTGAGCTTTCCTTCACTAGTGTCTCAGACAGTAAAGAATCTGCCTGCAATGCAGGAGACCTGGGTTGGATCCCTGAATCAGATCCTTTGGAAGAAGGAAGATCCTTTGGAGAAGGAAATGGCAACCCACTCCAGTATTCTTGCCTGGAAAATCCCATGGACAGAGGAGCCTGGTGGGCTACAGTTCCTGGGGTCACAAAAGAGGCAGACATGACTGAGCAACTAACACTTTTTATTTTTTCCTTAGTGGTTAGATTCTTAATACCAAGGGCTGGAATATTAAGTATTGTTTAATAAACTGCTAATTCATTATGAGGTTCTTTTTGAAATTAAAGAGGCAAACTTTTAGTTACCTACTTTAAACAAAAATGCAATAAAATGATAAGGTTTAATTTTTAACAACACTATATTACCTTTTGTGATACTGGATGTATTTCATTATAACACTTTTGAATGATATACATTTACAGATAAACAGATTGAGTAATGTATTTTTTTTCCTTAAAAATTTGAAGTAATTTGAAAATATTGATGTCAAAATTTTTAAACTTAAATATTTTTAAAATTGATTTAACTTGTTAAACTATACATTTGATAGAATTTATTCTTCTTTTTATGGTGAAGTTAAATTTACAGACTTCAAGGTAATAAAGTTCTCCTAATAAAATTTCCACTTTCTAGCTCAAAACGAATAAAACCATCCTGTCAACAGAACACCTGCCTAAGACACGATATGGGAACAGCACTGCCTTCTCTTACCACAAGCTGTGGTAGTTCTGTTTAGGGAATTCTGCTTACTTTAAGCAAAGTGTAAATTTATCACATTTAATTTTTTCAATTAACTTTTTTCAATAATTATCATTTAACTATTACTGTTGTTACTATTACTGGTTTTAGAAGGGAAGAAAAGAGATTCTTTAAACTGCCTAGATATGGAACAGCTTTTGCTAGAGCTTGGATTTTAACTTCATTTAGTCGTATTTTCCAAGTACAGTGCTTTTAGAGAATAGTTTTATTCAGTCCCTTCCTTAGGCCACACTCTAAATTAAATTGGAAAATACTGCTGATAAGTGCAATGTTTAATCTTTTACATTGTTTTATCACTTAACTTAGGTGGCTGATAGTTCCTGAGAAATAGCTAGAAAAGAGCAGAAAATTTTCCACAGAAAAATTCATCACCTCCACATGCCTCACGCCACACTTAAAACTGCCACATTTATTGCTGTTCTAATTATATTTTCTTCGATTCTATATGTCTTGTGGACTACATTAATCACCAGATTTGAACTATCAGCCTAAGTATTTACCCCTTTCTTATAAGTCAGCTTGCCTGAAACAGGCCTTTCCTGTGACTGTGCCCCACCTACTTTCTTATCTCATCCTTACTAGCCAAGTCAGTGTTTCGCTGTTCTAAATCATTCCAGAGGATGAGATGGCTGGATGGCATCACTGACTCGATGGACGTGAGTCTCAGTGAACTCTGGGAGTTGGTGATGGACAGGGAGGCCTGGCGTACTGCAGCCCATAGAGTTGCAAAGAGTTGGACATGACCGAGTAACTAAACTGAACTGAATATCATTTGAGAGTAGTAAGTATCTCTCTACTTCTAAGAATACATTCTGAATGGGACAAATTTATTTCAGTTTGAAGAAAAAGGATTATACCTGAAATCAACTCCTGAAAATACTTTTTAAATGTTAAATGGTAAATAGTATTAATTTTTAAAAAATGTAACAACATTCAGCTAAGTTAAAAAAACAAGCAACCTTTTTTCTTCCCCCCATGACCATCAGTGGTCATGGATTGGGTTATAGCATATATAAGCATCAGTCATTTAATAATATGCTACATTTCATGTCACTTTCCATGTTTTTAAAGTATTTTCTACCTAATAGCTTATTGGATATGCACACTAAGATGAGTGTGTGTTGTGTGTCAGTCTCTCAGTTGTGTCTGACTCTTTGTGTCCCCATGGGCTGTAGCCCACCAGGCTCCTCTGTCCATGGATTTCTCCAGGCAAGGATACTGGAGTGGTTTGCCATTTCCTCCTCAAGGGAATCTTCCTGACCCAGGGATTGAACCCCAGTCTCCTGCTTTGCAGGCAAATTCTTTCCCATCTGAGCCACCAAGGAAGCCCTCGACTAAATATTGGGAGAAGGTGAGAAAGTGAGTAAGGCTACTTTAAAAAATAATTCTGTATTTTTAATAAGTAGAAGACATCTAAGAAGGCAAACAAGCTTAAAGGTAAATAATGACTCCTAAGCTTATGCTTTTCTTATTTTCCCTGTAAATATTGTTAAACAACAATATCAACAACAAGCTACAAAATCTATTGCAATTAGTGTTTTCTAAATTGTACTTTCTAGTTTGATTGCCCTCAAGGGATCAATAGATGGATCAGAATCTCTTTGAAATAGTTGGATATGTGGGTATTATGTTTATATTCATATTTTATATATATTTTAAGAGAAGAATATAACTATACTAAATTACTTAAATGCAACTTAATGTGAACTAATTTTCTAGAAGTTGTGCTAAGGTGAATATGTGCCAAGTTACTTTTATATTTAATAGCTTCTGGGACACTGAGATCTAACTTTTTAGTAGAAAATCTTCTGGACTGAAAATGTTACAGTAATTTTTTTGTTTCCTAGTACAAAACAGAATTTCTGAACAACAGTTTCCAAACAATTTAATTATATTAAAGCACTGAGTCAAGAAAACAAGTAACATCATATTAGCATCAAGAGAACAGGATGTTTTTAATGTTGTTTTAAAAATGAAATCCTGCCCCTGGATTCTAGAAATGGATGTCAGAATATTTTAATAAATTTATATAAAATTATTGAAAGCAAAATAATGCAGTGGTAAGCCTACAGCTATCATAATTTTTTTTCCCTGTCGCTGCTACATAAAATAAAGCAAAAACATTTTTTCCTATTACTACCCTTTTTAACTTGGCCTCATGTTTGCATATTTCATGGAAATGAAAAATTTCCTACATTTTTCATATGTTTGAAGTGAACAGATAGCTAAAATTATTTTTTGTAGCTTAATATGCTATATCATCTCTGATATCTCTCATTCTTAATTATTTTGAAACATCATCTTAATCTTTAATAATACATTTATATGAATTTTGTAGAATACAATTATATTTACCATATCCTTCAACATTATTAAAATTCTACAATCTAATATATATAGCTAATCTAAAATTTATTCTTAAATTTTAGTTGACAATTTGATCACTGTGTTAATGAAAAGATTGAGAGCTGCCCTTAACCTTGGTTTTCTGGATGGTAATCCTGATCTCTGTCAGCTTTGTTCCTCACGACAAAGTAAATCAGAGCATAAATAGCAGTTACACATGTAGTACATAAAGAAATATTGACTACCATAACTTACTTTTCCATTGCTTCCAATGACTAAGTTAAGATGAGGGATACACTATGTTAAAATTGATTTTATTCAGGCCATTGGACATTCAGCTCAGCATGATTTTTCAATTTTATAAACGGCAGGAGACTCTACAAGAGATAATGAGGTAAAACAGGACAATGAAATCTCTAGCAGTTTTATTTTCTTCTTCTTTGGCCATTCAAGGTCAAAAGTTAATGCTCTTAGAAGGCAAAGCTAGATTGAAATGGAATTCCCAAGTAACCATGATTCATGTATGTGTCCTACATATACAGTGAATACCAAAGCATTTATCCTTTTAAGAAACATAATAAATTATAAAGGAAAAATGGACTGTGTACTTTTCCAGATGTTTAAACAAATTGGATTTATTCACTACAGTAAATTTTAAAATATAATTCTGAATCAGAGATATTGATGCTTGAGAGTATTTTTCAGATCTTTATGAAGATAGTCACTCAGAACTTTTGTGCATCTTTGAAAATGATATATATTTAATGAAAGGCTGAATATTTCCTAGATATAGGTGAAGTATTTTACTTACCTAGGTACATGCCTCTAGCCTCCTGCTTTTATTCACATCATTCTATATATTTTAGAATATCAATTATTCATCATATGTCATAGATTTTTTCCTAGTTTCTAATAATAAACTTCTATCTAGTCTTCAAATTTCAATACAAACTGAATTTTGACTATGAAATATATATATATATATATATAATATTTGATGCCTTAATTATTATATTGTTTTCATCACATGTATATTTATTGAATACTGGTCTACATATTCTTGGAAAGTGAAAATGTCTTTTAACTTCATTATCTAGAAGAGTGTTGACCATTAGAAATAAAAAAATGAATAAAAAATGTGACCCAAATAAGGTTAATATTAATCATACAGTTTACTTAACTCAGTGTTTTAATTTTAACATATAGTCAGTATAAAATATTAGCAAAATATTTTACATGTGTTCCTAAGTGTAATCTCTTGAAAATATGTTGTTTATTTACTCATACAGAACATGTCAGTTCCACTGGCCTCATTCAAAGTGCTCATTAAATTGATGAAAATGTGTGTGTTGTGTATGTACATATGTGTATGAAATAAGACATTAGAAAACATAACAATGTGGAGAAGTCAATGGCAACCCACTCCAGTACTCTTGCCTGGAAAATCCCATGGATGGAGGAGCCTGGTAGGCTGCAGACCATGGGGTCGCTAGGAGTTGGATGCGACTGAGCAACTTCACTTTCACTTTTCACTTTCATGCATTGGAGAAGGAAATGGCAACCCACTCCACTGTTCTTGCCTGGAGAATCCCAGGGACAGGGGAGCCTGGTAGGCTGCCATCTATGGGGTCGCACAGAGTCTGACACGACTGAAGCAACTTAGCAGCAGCAGCAGCAGCAGCAGCCACATAAATAAAATAGAAACGAAGTTGTTGAATCTGGAAACTGGCTGCTCAAATGAAACTTGCATCAGCCTCTACTCTTAACTGTCATCTGAATGTTCTTAGGAATTTGGAATTTAGCTAATGAAGATGTGTCATTTTTAAATGGAACTTTTCAGATATTTCTTTCTGGACTTTTTTTTTTTTATATAGAACTTTCTTGCATATTGCTAGATGATCAGTGGTCTCCTTTTGGTACAAAGCCAAGACACAGAACCTGCTCTGAATTCTAATAGGAATAATCTGGAAAGAACATTGATTTTCAGGGGAGAATGACTCCTTCCTAGAGGTCCTAAATTATGTTACATTATTGTGGAGTTTTGTTGCTTGAAGTCTTCCTTCTGTCCTCACAGGCTATTTTGCCGAAGTATAATTGTCACATTTGGGGGAATTATTAAAATTCTAAGATACAAAGTTTCAATAACTCATTGCTAATTGCATGTGAAGTTCCCCAGGGATGTATGAACATATGCATAACTTTAAAAGTGAAAGATAGTCTATGGTGCTGTCAATAAAAAGGTTAATAAAAAAAAAAAGAAAAGAAAACATAACAATGATACATTAAACAATCAAATTAATAGCTACAAAAGAGAAATGTATTTGGAAAAGAAATAATTTTTGATTTGTAGATAGATATGCAGAATACCTAAAGAGACATGAAAGGAAATAAAGAAACCAAAATTAAACAGAACAAAATTACTCAGTTATAAATTATTTCACTTTTATAACACAATGTTTAATATGCAGCTGGCTTAGAGATGACTTTTACCTTTTAAATAAAAATGTATGCAAAAATTTTGGTGGTGGACATGTATTATATATATTCTTAGCAGAAAAATGAAACAATATATCTTATAAAGCAAAAGTTGCCAAAGATTGAATGTTTATCCAATATATTTTTTATTATTTTATTTTATTTTTAACTTTACAATATTGTATTGGTTTTGCCATATATCAACATGAATCCGCCATAGGTATACACTTGTTCCCCATCCTGAACCCTCCTCCCTCCCCTCTTTCCTCCCTCCCCTTTTTTAAGGAAAAATTAATGTCACTGATTGGAAAGGCCTTCAGGCTATTTATTTACAAAAGATAAGCTTCACCTATCCAAGGAAACACTGAACTAGTGAGCAAGTGTGGAAACCAATACACTTCCAGAGTTCCTATCCATGGAATACTAATTGCATCAACTACTACTAATAGGGGCAATGTTTCTGTTCATCAATAAATTGGCTTAGCCTTCCAGTGATCCAGTTCCAAACACTTCAAAGATACAATCTGATTGAAGATTGAATCTTCTCATTCAGTCATTATGACTAGGAGAGTAATATTAGTCATATGACACATAACACTATTCTTTCCAGTTGGTCACATGATTGATTCTTGTATAAATGCTCTTAGGAGGAAAAAAGCAATGGAATGGCATCTTTTATAAACCTATCATATATTACAATATTATCTTCACTATATAACTGCCATCCGCTCTGTTTTTTCTCCTTGACATACAGTTTAAAAGAAATATTCCTTATTTTAATAAATAATTTAATTTCTTAAAACTTACAATACAATTATACCCCGGGGGTGGGGGGGTGGGGGGATCACAAATAAACAATCCAACCTTATAGTGGCTCAGATGGTAAAGCGTCGGTCTGCAATGCAGGAGACCCGGGTTCAATCCCTGGGTTGGGAAGATCCCCTGGAGAAGGAAATGGCAGCCTATTCCAGTATTCTTGCCTGGAAATCCCATGTACCATGGAGCCTGGTAGGCTATGGTCCATGGGGTAATAAAGAGTCGGACACGACTGAGCAACTTCACTTTCAAGAGAAAAACAAAAACCAAAGTTTGTGGAAAGAAATAAATTATTAAAGAACAGAGCAGAAATAAGTAGAAATGAAAAATAGAAATGATTAAAGAAACTAAAAGCTAGTTCTTTGAAAAAAATAAAATTAATAAACATTTAGGCACACTCAAGAAAAAAGGGAGAGTGCTCAAATCAATAAAATTAGAAATGAAAAAGAAGTTAGAGTCTTTATTTCTATGATGTCTATTATAAGAGACTACCACAAGCAACTACATGCAAATAAAATGGACAACCTAGAAGAAATGCACAAATTCTTAGAAAGGTACAATTCCCTAAGTCTAACCAGGGAGAAATAGAAAATACGGACAGACCAATCACAAGCACTGAAATTGAAACTGATTGAGAAATTCTCAACAGAAATCCAGGACTAGTTGGCTTCATGGGCTTCCCTGGTAGCTCAGTTGTTAAAAAATCCGTCTGCAATGCAGGAGACCCAGGTTTGATTCCTGGGTGAGGATGATCTCCTGGAGAAGGGATAGGCTGCTCATTCCAGTATTCCTGGGCTTCTCTGGTTGCCACCAATGCGGGAGACTTTATTTTCATCCCTGGGTTGGGAAGATCCCCTGGAGAAGGGAATGGCTACCCACTTCAGTATCCTGGACAGGAGAATTCCTTGGGCTGTATAGTCTATGGGGTCACAAAGAGTCAGACACAACTGAGAAAATTTCACTTTCTTTCACTTCAGATGGCTTCACAGTGAATGTTATCAAACAGAGAGGAGTTAAGACCTATACTTCTGAAATTCTTCCAAAAAATTGCAGAGTAAGGAATGCTCCTAAGCTTATTCAATGAGGCCACCATCACCCCTATATCAAAACCAAAGAAAGATACCACAGAAAAAAAGAAAAAAATTACAGGCCAGTATCACTGATGAACATAGACAACAAAAGTCATCCAAAAAACTCTAGCAGTCCAAATCCAACAATACTTTGAAAGGATCATACACCATGATCAAGTGGGATTGACCTCAGGGATCCAAGAGTTTTTTAATATCCATAAATCAATCAGTATAATACACACAGATCAACACATTGAAGAATAAAAGCCATGTGATCAACTCTATAGATGCAGAAAAAGCTTTTGACAGAATTCAATACCCAATTATGATAAAAACTCTCCAGAAAGAGGGCATGAGGGAAAATACCTCAATAAAGGTCATATATGACAAATCTGCATCATATGCAGTGGTGAAAAGCTGACAGCATTTCCTCTAAGATGAACAAGATAAGGATATCCACTCTCAGCACTTTGATTTAACATAGTTTTAAAGTCTTTCCATGGCAATCAGTAGAAAAAAAAGAATCCAAGCTGGAAAAGAAGTAAAACTATTTGCAGATGATATTGAAAGAATCAACTCCTAGGCAGGTTGATAAGAAGTCTGGGGTCCCCTAGGAGGAGAAAGGGGCCTGGGGCTCTCAAGGAGAAAAGGACAAATCAATATAACAATGTTTTTTGCTCCAAGGTATGTTTCTCCTTAACAGGAACCTTCTGACTAATCTTGTTGTCTTGTTATGGGAGTGGGTCTGGTAAGATCTTTCCTTTGTTAGTTCTAATCTTTCTATCTTTCCATCAATGAAGATCATGGCATCTGGTCCCATAATTTCATGGGAAACAGATGGGGAAACAGTGGAAAAAGGGCCAGACTTTATTTTTTTGGGCTCCAAAATCACTGCAGATGGTGACTGCAGCCATGAAATTAAGCTTGCTCCTTGGAAGAAAAGTTATGACCAACCTAGATAGCATATTGAAAAGCAGAGACATTACTTTGCCAACAAAGGTCCACCTAGTCAAGCCTATGGTTTTTCGTGTGGTCATGTATGGATGTGAGAGTTGGACTGTGAAGAAAGCTGAGCACTGAAGAATTGATACTTTTGAACGGTAGTGTTGGAGAAGACTCCTTACAGTCCCTTGGGCTGCAAAGAGATCCAACCAGTTCATTCTGAAGGAGATCAGCCCTGGGATTTCTTTGGAGGGAGTGATGCTAAAGCTGAAACTCCAGTGCTTTGGTCACCTCATTGGAAGAGTTGACTCATTGGAAAGGACTCTGATGCTGGGAGGGATTGAGGGCAGGAGGAGAAGGGGACAACAGAGGATGAGATAGCTGGATGGCATCACCAATTCGATGGATGTGAGTCTGAGTGAACTCCGGGAGTTGGTGATGAACAGGGAAGCCTGGCGTGCTGTGATTCATGGGGTCGCAAAGAGTTGGACACGACTGAGTGACTGAACTGACTGAATCTTTCCATCTTAAAACATAAATTGTGGCAGTGGGTCTTGTAAGATATTTACAACCTTGAGACCTTCTTTTGATTTACTGTAATAACAAATTGAAAAAGTATATAGCTCCCTTTTTTTTTTTCTAATTTTATTTTATTTTTAAACTTTACATAATTGTATTAGTTTTGCCAAATATCAAAATGAATCCACCACAGGTATACAAGACTAGTGAGGGGGGCACTCTCCATCCCAATTCTGATGTCTATGTCAGAAGCTTTCTCTGTACCTTTTCTTACTTTATTAAAAGTCTGCTACACAAAAGTTCTTGAGTGATCAAGCCTGGTCCCTGACCCCAACCTAAATCTTCTTCGGAAATCACGAATCTAACACAGTTCAACATAAGCTATTAACATGATACCATAATCCCAAAGATGGTATAGATAGAAAATCCCAAAGATGCTGCCATAAAACTACTCGTAATATAACTCAATGAATTTGGAAAAGTTGCAGGATACAAAATTAACATACAGAAATCTGTTGTATTTCTATACACTAACAGAGATTAGAAAGAGAAATTAAATTATCCTATATACCATCATGTTTAAAAGAATAAAATACCTAAGGAGACAAAAGACCAGTACTCTAAAAACTGTAAATAGATACAGATGAAAGAAATAGAAGATGACACAAACAGATGGAAAGATATACCATATTCTTTGATTGGAAAATAAATATTGCCAAAATGACTATACTTTTCAAGATGGTCTACAGATACATACACTTCAATGTTCATAGCAGCATTGTTAACAATAACCAAGACATGCAAGCAACCTAAATATCTATCAATAGATAAATGGATAAAGAAGATGTAGTAATATATACAATGGAGTATTACTTAGCCATGAAAAAGAATGAAATAATGCCATTTGCAGCAACATGGATGGACCTGGAGATTATCATACTAAGTGAAGTAGAGACTTAGAGAATAAATTATGATTGCCAAATAGAGGAGAGTAGAGGGGATAGATAGATTGAGAATTTGGGATTGATATGTACACACTGTTATATTTAAAGACCTACTGTATAGCACATGGAATTCTGCTCAATATTCTCTAATAACCTAAAATAAAAAAGAAACATACCTTATTTTAATAATTTAAAATGTTTGTTAATACGTGAGGCAACCTTTCTTTCTTATTTTGCTAATTTGGCACATTTCTAATATATTATTAATGCAATTTAAAGCATTCTATTGCCTGTCAAGATATACATGGACCAAGGGTAGGTTTGTTCCTGACATACGCCTGAAAAGTGATGTGATGTTACCTCAAAAAAAATTCGCAAGAGTTCTTACAAAGCCTCTTGTAAAGCACTTTCAAAATTAATGAAGTTAAATGACAAAGTTCTATTTCAGGAAGATTTAATAGTTCAAATCTCAGTTATTTCTAGCATTGATTGATTATGCAAAACACCTGTGGAATTGATTTTATTTTAAAAGGAGCTTAATTATAACACAAGTTCAATAGTTATTTATAATAGTATGAACATGAAATTGTAGGAATTTAATTTTATTACAAATCGTTACTGAAAGCAATAAAAATATGCTTAAAGTACAGATAAATACCACCAGAACGAGTGGAAAAGTATCTGTCAAAACATATGTAAATGTCTAGTTGTGGGATTAAATCTTCATCTTACCCTTATCCCAAAAAAAGAAAAATCTGTCTTCAACAGTTCAGTTCAGTTCAGTTCAGTCGCTCAGTCGTGTCCGACTCTTTGCGACCCCATGAATCACAGCATGCCAGGCTTCCCTGTCCATCACCAACCCCTGGAGTTCACTCAGACTCACGTCCGTTGAGTCAGTGATGCCATCCAGCCATCTCATCCTCTGTCGTTCCCTTCTCCTCCTGCCCCCAATCCCTCCCAGCATCAGAGTCTTTTCCAATGAGTCAACTCTTTGCATAAGGTGGCCAAAGTAATGGAGTTTCAACTTCAGCATTATTCCCTCCAAAGAAATCCCAGGGCTGATCTCCTTCAGAATGGACTGGTTGGATCTCCTTGCAGTCCAAGGGACTCTCAAGAGTCTTTTCCAACACTACAGTTCAAAAGCATCAATTCTTCGGCACTCAGCTTTCTTCACAGTCCAACTCTCACATCCATATATGGCCACTGGAAAAACCATAGCCTTGACTAGATGGACCTTTGTTGGCAAAGTAATGTCTCTGCTTTTGGCATGAGGACTATGTACTGTAGAAAATCATCAGATTCTTAACTCAGAAGAAGCTCTGTTGATAATTAAGTCACTAATATCAAAGATGCATACTAGGAATTTTATTTAAAAACATGACACAAATGAGAGAGGAAACGAAACTATCTCAGAGTATCTATATTATGTATAGCATATTTTGAATATATTTACAGTGTTTAAGTAAATATTTGACTATTTCCATCCGTATGCCTAACATTTTATATTGTTCAACTGCCCCTTCCAAGAAAAAAATTAAATATTTTATTGTTAAAATAGAGCATTATGTATTATTCAGAACTGTTTTAAACATGTGCCTAAGAAATCACCATGTTTTAAATATGTGCACATAAAACAAGTATATGTTAGGTTCTGAACTAGAAAATAAATATATGACTAGTTCAAGGAGAATTCAATTCATGACATGAATTAAAATGATGAAAAGTCAAGCCAAACATGCTGCTGCTGCTAAGTCACTTCAGTCGTGTCCGACTCTATGCGACCCACCCCATAGATGGCAGCCCACCAGGCTCCCCTGTCCCTGGGATTCTCCAGGCAAGAACACTAGAGTGGATTGCCATTTCCTTCTCCAATGCATGAAAGTGAAAAATGAAAGTGAAGTCGCTCAGTCATGTCCAACTCTAGTAATCCCATGGACTGCGGCCCACCAGGCTCCTCCATCCATGGGATTTTCCAGACAAGAGTGCTGGAATGGGGTGCCATTGCCTTCTCCAAGCCAAACATGAGTTGGTGATAAAATTATGAATATATGATAAACCTGAGAGCAAAACAAAAGACAGACAGGTACATGATAGAATCTGAAACCCTATTAAGAGATATATCCATTGCTGGAGACAGATACTACTCAAGGCAGAAAACAGGAACAATATCTATTTGTCTTGGCTTCTCCCTTCTTCATGTCTTGCTATCTAGTTCTATTCCAGAATCACCTATTGTCCAAATTCAATATGTAACTGTATGATATGAATTTTATTAAAAATAAAATGAAAATAATAAACAGCATGCCTAACAAAAATAAGAGGAAGCAGAATTTATTTCAGGATAAAGGAAGATCTATGCAAGAAGCCATTGATGATTATCTCTTTTCTTATTTTTCATGAAATTTCCCATGAAGATATATGAAATATTTTTAAAAAGAATACAATCATAATAATATCTTAATTTTAAAAATCTTTTGGAAGTATATATGGAATGAATTTCCATTAAATAGAAATTGGGTGTTACTTGTTGGGGAGAAAAGACTCCATAATCTGCTAGTCATTAACTCATGTAGGAGAATAGCTCAAATAATACCAATGGCCTCCATTGGTTGTTCTTTCCCTATAGATGCTGACTTCTAATGAAAGGAGTTTTTAGGCAAAAATGGAAGAGACTAATGTATTTCATAGGTAAAAGTATTATAAAGTAACTTTTATTATATGTCACAATATTTTTGAAATGTTCATTTGCAGCCAAGTCCTAGGTAGCCATTTCTTTGATTAACAAATTTAAGAAGAACTCTGTTTTCCAGGGAGTAGGAAGCAAAGTTCAAACATACACTTCACAGAATACCTAAGAAAATAGGCATTCAGTAAAAAATGCAGTGATGTTACACAAACATTGAAGGGAGAAGTAAAAATAAATTGGGAACTGCAGTGGGTATGATAGTGGTTTTCCAAAGATATCCTTATCATAATGCTCTAGCTCTGATGTCCTAATCTCTACAATCTTCAAATTGTGATAGATAGAACAAATGGGTTATGTACCTGGGTCCAATCTAACACATAGGTTTTTAAAAATCAGAAATGTTTTCCCAGCTGTTAGCAAATTGAGATTTTGCTGTGGAAGAAGAATCAGAGAGATGTGATGTTGCGGATTTGAATATGGAGAAATGTGTTCCTGAGGTGGGGAAGAGGACAGCCTGTGGAAGCTGGAAAAGGCAAAAAAGTAGATTATTCCCTATAGCCTCCAGAAAGGATGTAGTTCTACTGACTCTTTATCAAACTTTTGTTGGGCTTCTAAAGAACTATAAGATAATAAATATGTGAGGTTTTGAACCATTAAATTTGTGCTAATTTGCTGTAACAGCAATAGAAAACTAAGAATATACTAAAAATAAAACCCTAATGTAGGAGGATCAGGCAAATTTTCATTAGAAGATGATATTAAGGTTTCTTTTAAACAAGAGTAAAATTAAGTTGGCACATAAGAAGTTGCCCAAGGCAGAAAAGACTGTAAGTGAAAGCAAAGAGCTGAGGCTCTTTTGGTAAAGTTTAACACCGAAAGGGAAGGGTAATTATTGAAAGATGAAACTACAGAGATGATTGGTGATGGATCATAAACATTAGAACATGATAGCCTGGATTTTCCTAGGGGTATGGATAATCAACAGGTGAGTGGCATGAATAAAATATTATTCCTGAGAAGGCAAAGATATTTTAATGTACAAGATGGGAGGCACAGGGCAAGTAGCAAACTAGGATGATACTGTATTAAGATCAAAATACAAGTGACAGTTAAGGTAGAAAGGAAGAAAAACTGAGGAAGTACAGGTATGTAGGAAAAAGAGTTAACAAACCAAGGTCTGGTAACTGAATTTGGTTTAAGGGACAAGAAGCAATTTCATACAAACCCCAGGTGTCTGGATAAAGAAGTTGAGTATAGTATAGTGTCATTCAGTGAGGCTGAAGATAGATGAGGAAATAAGGGAAGGGAGAGAGGAAGTTTATTTTTAAACGTGTATTGGAGATTCCTGATGGATATCTAGCTGGATATTTTAGTAAATTTATCATTCATATTTTTAAACACAAAAGAGGCATTTGATTGGATATTTTTGTTGAAATTATGTTACATATATGGTCATGATGTGTGGATGTTAAATAAAGTCAAGGAGTGAAAATCAAGTCCAAAGAAAAAAGATTCTAAAATACATACCTAAGGAACATCAACTTTTGTAGCCAGACTATGGAGAAAAATTCAACTGAAAGTATTTCCAGAAAGGGCAGATAAAGTCAGGAAAGAATTACTAGGATGCCCAAGGAACATAAGGGCTTCCCTGGAGGCTCAGAGAGTAAAGAATCTGCCTGCAACACAGGAGACCCAGGTTCAATCGCTGGGTTGGGAAGATCCTCTGGAGAAAGAAATGGCAACCACTTCAGTATTCTTGCTTGGAGAATCCAAGGATAGAGCAGCCCTGGTGAGCTACAGTCCATAGGGTCGCAGAGTGGGACAAGACTGAAGCAACTTAGCATGTAGCATGTAAGGAACATAAATCCATGAAACTGAACTCAAATAAAGGAGAAAGTTGGACTGTAAAAAGTTGAACCATAAAGAAGGCAGGGCTCCGAAGAACTGATGCTTTCAAACTGTGGTGCTGGAGAAGACTCTTGAAAGTTCCTTGGACAGCAAGGAGATCAAACTAGTCAGTCCTAAAGGAAATCAACTCTGAATATTCACTGACCAGACTGAAGTTGAAGCTGAAGCTGTAATACTTGGGCCACTTGTTGTGGACAGCTGTCTCATTGAAAAAGACCCTGATGCTGGAAAGATGGAAGGAAGAAGGAGGATAGGGTGACAGATGATGAGATGGTTCGATGGCATCACCAATTCCAATAAGGATCTTTATGGGCTTCCTTGATGGCTCTGCTGGTAAATAATACTCTTGCAATGCGGGAGACCTGGGTTGCATCCCTGGGTTGCGGAGATCCCTTGGAGAAGGAAATGGCTACCTACTCCAGGATTCTGGCCTGGAGAATTCCATGGGCTGTATAGTCCATGGAGTTGCAAAGAGTGGGACACAACTGAGTGACTTTCACTTTCACTACACCTCAATTCACACTTCAATATATACCCAAATTTTTATATTTTTAGTTAATGTGTTCTGAATTATACAGTCTTTTATGATCAATATGTAGATATAGATGAATGATATTTATCATTCTTCAGTTGCTTAAAAAACTGTTATAAAGACTTATTATAAGTGGCAGTTATTTTTCTTATATTTGAAAAGTTGCCTCTTTTATTTTCATGATACTTTCAAACTTAGTTCTAATAATAAGATTAACAGAGATTTCCATGAATCTTTCCATTGGAAGGAATACATTAAAAATTAAATTAAAACTTGTTATGAACAAGCCAGGCTTCAGCAATATGTGAAACTTGAACTTCCAGATGTTCAAGCTGGTTTTAGAAAAGGCAGAGGAACCTGATATCCAATTGCCAATGCCGCTGGAACATCAAAAAAGCAAGAGAGTTCCAGAAAAACATCTATTTCTGCTTTGTTGACTATGCCAAAGCCTTTGACTGTGTGGATCACAATAAACAGTGGAAAATTCTGAAAGAGCTGGGAATACCAGACCACCTGACCTGCCTCTTGAGAAATCTGTGTGCAGGTCAGGAAGCAGAACTGGACATGGAACAACAGACTGGTTCCAAATAGGAAAGGACTACATCAAGGCTGTATATTGTCACCCTGCTTATTTAACTTATATGCAGAGTACATCATGAGAAATGCTGGGCTGGAGGAAGCACAAGCTGGAATCAAGATTGCCAGGAGAAATATCAATAACCTCAGATATGCAGATGACACCACCGTTATGGTAAAAAGTAAAGAAGAACTCAAGAGCCTCTTGATGAAAGTGAAAGTGGAGAGTGAAAAAGTTGGCTTAAAGGTCAACATTCAAAAACTAAGATCATGGCATCTGGTCCCATCACTTCATGGGAAATAGATGGGGAAACAGTGGCTGACTTTACTTTTCTGGGCTCCAAAATCACTGTGGATCACGACTGCAGCCATGAAATTAAAAGATACTTACTCCTTGGAAGGAAAGTTATGACCAATTTAGACAGCATATTAAAAAGCAAAGATATTACTTTGCCAACAAAGGTCCATCTAGTCAAGGCTTTGGTTTTTCCAGTGATCATGTATGGGTGTGAGAGTTGGACTATAAAGAAAGTAGAATGTCGAAGAACTGATGCTTTTGAACTGTAGTGTTGGAGAAGACTCTTGAGAGTCCCTTGGACTGCAAGGAGATCCAATCAGTCTATCCTAAAGGAGATCAGTCCTAGGTGTTCTTTGGAAGGACTGATGTTGAAGCTGAAACTCCAATACTTTGGCCACCTGATGCAAAGAGCTGACTCACTGGAAAAGATCCTGATGCTGGGAAAGATTGAGGACAGGAGGAGAAGGGGACAACAGAGGATGAGATGGTTGGATGGCATCACCGACTCAATGGACATGAGTTTGGGTGGACTCCAGGAGATGTTGATGGACAGGGAGGCCTGGCATGTTGCAGTTCATGGGGTCGCAAAGAGTTGAATATGACTGAGCAACTTAACTGAACTGATGGACAAGCTACAGATACATTTAGCAACACTAGTGAAACTGAAAACTATTATGCTATGTAAAAGAAGGCTTCATGATGCATGATTCCATTCATATATTCTGGACACAACAATACTATCATTACTGAAATCAGATCAGGACTGAGGATAGGTGGCATGGATTGAATGCTAAGAAACATGGATATGGATTTAAGGTGATGATCTGTATCTTGATTTTGGAAGTATTAATAGTTATGCAACTATAGACAAACCCATAGAACTTAGGCATAATTACATAACATTTTGATAATATCTGACTTTAAAAATCTAAACAAATTGTAATGACTTAAAAGCTTAGTATAAGAGTTCAGTTCAGTTCAGTTCAGTTGCTCAGTCGTGTCCGACTCTTTGAGACCCCATGAACCACAGCACATGGCCTCCCTGTCCATCACTGACTCCCCAAGCTTACCCAAACTCATGTCCATTGAGTCGGTGATTCCATCCAACCATATCATCCTCTGCCATCCCGTTTTCCTCCTACCCTCAATCTTTCCCAGCATCAGGGTCTTTTCCAATGAGTTACTTCTTTGCATCAGGTGGTCAAAGTATTGGAGTTTCAGCTTCAACATCAGTCCTTCCAGTGAACACCCAGGATTGATCTCCTTTAGGATGGACTGGTTGGATCTCCTTGCAGTCCAAAGGATTCTCCAATACCACAGTTCAAAAGCATCAATTCTTCTGTGCTCTGCTTTCTTTATAGTCCAACTCTCAGATCCTTACATGACCACTGGAAAAACCATAGCCTTGACTAGACAGGTCTTTGTTGGTGAGATAGTGTCTCTGCTTTTTAATATGCTATCTAGGTTGTCCATAACTTTTCTCCCGAGGAGTAAGAGTCTTTTAATTTCATGGCTGCAATCACCATGTGCAGTGGTTTTGGAGCCCAAAAATATAAAGTCAGACACTGTTTCCACTGTTTCCCCATCTATTTGCCACGAAGTGATGGGGCCAGATGCCATAATCTTAGTTTTCTGAATGTTGAGCTTTAAGGCAACTTTTTCACTCTCCTCTTTCACTTTTATCAAGAGGCTCTTGAGTTCTTCTTCACGTTCTGCCATAAGGGTGGTGTCATCTGCATATCTGAAGTTATTGTTATTTCTCCCAGGAATCTTGATTCCAGCTTGTGATTCATCCATCCCAGAATTTCTCATGATGTACTCTGCATATAAGTTAAATAAGCAGGGTGACAGTATACAGTCTTGACATACTCCTTTCCCAATTTGGAACCAGTCTGTTGTTCCATGTCCAGTTCTAACTGTTGCTTCCTGGCCTGCATATAGGTTTCTCAAGACGAAGGTCAGGTGGCCCAGTATTCCCATCTCTCAGAATTTTTCACAGTATATTGTGATCCACACTTCAAAGGCTTTGGCATATTCAGTAAAGCAGAAATAGATTTTTTCTGGAACTCTCTTGCTTTTTTGATTTTCCAGTAGATGTTGGCAATTTGACCTCTGGTTCCTCTGCCCTTTCCAAAACCAGCTTGAACATCTGGAAGTTCACAGTTCACATATCACTAGCCTATTTGACCATAAGTAATTATTTGTTAGTGAATTAATTTGGATTGAATGCTTTAAATACTTCAATAAATTGAAAGTGAAAGTTGCTCATTTGTGTCTGACTTTTTTGTGACCCCATAGACTATACAGTCCATGGAATTCTCCAGGCAAGAATACTGGAGTGGATAGACTTTCTCTTCTCCAGGGGATCTTCCCAACCCAGGGATTGAACCCAGATCTCCCGCAATGTAGGTGGATTCTTTACCAGCTGAGCCATAATAGAATCCCAAGAATACTTGAGTGGGTATTCTATCCCTTCTTCAGCTGATCTTCCCGACCCATGAATTGAACTGAGGTCTCCTACATTGCAGGCAGATTATTTACCAACTGAGCTATCAAGAAAGCCCTGCTTTAATAAAGAGGTTATCAATATTAGATTAAAGCTACTGAAATTCTCACTGCATGTGTGAAGTTCAATACATCATTTGTACCCTTGGAGCACTTCAGCAAATATTTGCATGTGATCATTTTTAGTGTTCCCTGATTTACCTTCCAAACAGGCTCTAATTAACTTTATATATATATATATGTGTGTGTGTGTGTGTGTGTGCGCGTGCGCAGGGAATTCCTTCTCTTGGTGTGCATAATTAGTCATTTTTCCATGTTAAAACATATCTGTTCTCTCATTCTTCAATCAAAAATTTAGATTACATCCTGAGTTTTTCACAAATAACCAATATTTGAACTAACATGAGTACACATCCCTCTTTTCTGTTAATCTTGACAAATAGCTAATAATTTCTTTCCTTAGTCAGTAAATTGGTCAATGAATTACTTCCTCTCGAACGTCAGTTTTATAGCATATATAGTGTGCTCTTCAAAGAAGGAATATATTGTCACTGTCTAAGTTATTTTGCCATCTTTTGCTCCTTGATTTCTCTATGTCAGTAATAATTGCAATTTTGTCTATACTAGATTTAACATATTACAAGAGTTGAGGATAGTCTTAATTATCTTTATCTGCAAAATAATTGTTTTAAAATTTCTAAAACCTATGCCAATTTTTTTCTAAAAGACAATTGTAAATAAAAGCATGTATTCCAGAAAACATATGAAAATAGAAATCACTAAATGTCAGCAAATATTCCATTTCTCTCCAATCTGATCTTGTGATTGGTAACAAAGATCCTTAGAAACTTTTTGGAAGAATATATTTATTTTACATGCTTCCTGTTGTCTAAGGCTGAGAGGATTACCATTGATGTTCCCTGGTAATCACAGGAAAAGATTTTTTTTTTTTTTTAATAACATGGATAAAGGGACTAACAGAAAGACAGAACTGCTTATTTAAAATACAGTATTTTATTTTAATCCTTGATAAAATTTTCACTACTCAGAGAATTCACCCTGATTTTGATTATTCTTTACATCTCAATTTATTTTTTAATCTATTGGCTACTTTGTCTTCAAATAAAAGATATTTTATCTGTCTCTAAAGTACCATATATTCTTACTAAATTTTCTTATTCAGAAAATGGAAATTCTGACAATTTTGTGCAAATTTCTAACCTCACTGCTAACTATTTCTCATAGTATGTTTAACCCAATTTTCTGCCTTTATCACTGTCCATAAAAAACTTGGTTCTAAAACTTCTCCTTAAAGTTGTTTTGAAAAGCACTATATTAGAGCAACTTTGGAATATAGTCTGGCAGTTCCTTACAAAACAAAGCATGCTAACTGTATGAACTAGCAATCTTCTTTTTTTTTTTTTTTTTAGTACTTACTCAAATGCGTTGAAATTTTACATACACACAAAACCTTCAGTGAATATTTGTAGTACTTCTGTGCAAATTTATCAGCACTTAGAAGCATCTGTTCCTTCAACAGATGAACAAACAACCTGTGGTACAACCTTACAGTGGAATATTATTCAGTGCTAAAGAGAAGTAAGCTATCAAGCCATGATAAATGGACACTTGAATAGTAGCTTAGACCTTTCTTTTTTCATTAAAGAGGCAAATGAAGATAAAATAATCATAATAATTTTTCCATTTTGTTTGACCCTTTCTATAATTATGATGGATGAAGATAAGAAGATCAAACTAGTCAATCCTTAAGGAAACCAACACTGAATATTCATTGGAAGGACTGATGCTGAAGCTAAAGCTCCAATACATTGGCTACCTGATGTGAACAGCTGACTCAATAGACAGGAGGAGAAGGGGATGATAGAGGATGGGATGGTTGGATGGCATCAACAACTCAATGAACTTGAGTTTGAGCAAGCACTGGGATATGGTGAAGGACAGGGAAACATGGCATGCTGCAATCCATGGGGTCACATTTAAACCAAGAGATGTACCCAAAGATCAAATTTATAAGATTCCAGAATGATATAGGTTAAAAAGGATGAAACCAGCAATTGTCAATTTTAGCAGTAAAAAGGGGGAGTGAGGTAAGGAGGAGGCTCACAGTGGATTCTCAGTCATTTTTAATGGTCATGAGGATATGAAAAATTCTATCCTAATAATATTAACAACTTAAGAAAATTGGTCAAATACCTCATAAGAGAAAGAAACTATAGCTTGCCCAAATTGATAGAAGGAAAAAAAGAGAACAAGAATATTAAAAATACTGAATCCATAACAAAACACCTTCCCCCAAAGAAAAATGGTAGCCAAAGAAAGTCCTCAAAAATACAGGGGAAAATTTCAATAAATATATGAGAACAGGCAAAACCATTGGAACATGTTATTTTCTAACAAAAAAAGAAATTAACACTCTCTCTTTTCTGAAGATAAAATTGTCATTTTCTATACCATTGCTTATATTTGTCTCAGTACTAAAAGGAAGTATGTCTTCTTTCCTAGTACTTTCTTGATGACTAAAAAAAATTTTTTTAATTCTAAATTCATGTTAGTTTTGCATTTAGAGACTAATGTCTATTTTCACACCTTCCTGTTAACACAAATAGATTTTAATTTAAATGTGATTTCCTTCAGTTCAGTTCAGTTCAGTTGCTCAGTCCTGTCTGACTCTTTGCAACCCCATGAATTGCAGCATTCCAGGCCTCCCTGTCCATCACCAACTCCCAGAGTTCACTCAAACTCACGTCCATCAAGTTGATGATACCATCCAGCCATCTCATCCTCTGTCATCCCCTTCTCCTCCTGCCCCTAATACCTCCCAGCATCAGAGTCTTTTCCAACAAGTTAACACTTCACATGAGGTGGCCAAAGTACTGGAATTTCAGCTTTAGCATCATTCCTTCCAAAGAAATCCCAGGGCTGATCTCCTTTAGAATGGACTGATTGGTGTCATCTGCATATCTGAGGTTATTGATATTTCTCCCGGCAATCTTGATTCCAGCTTGTGCTTCTTCCAGCCCGGCGTTTCTCATGATGTACTCTGCATATAAGTTAAATAAGCAGGGTGACAACATAGAGCCTTGAGGTACTCCTTTTCCTATTTGGAACCAATCTGTTGTTTCATGTCCTTAAGGGATTTCAAATCAGTGAGGTTTAATAGTGGTAGCAGTGGCCCAAATATGTTAGCACTTTTGTTTATCACTATTTGATGCTGAAACTGAAACTCCAATACTTTGGCCACCTGATGGGAAGAACCAACTCATTAGGAAAGACCCTGATGATGGGAAAGATTGAAGACAGGAGGAGAAGGGGATTACAGAGGATGAGATGTTGGATGGCATCAATGATTCAATGGACATGAGTTTGAGAAAGTACCAGGAGATGGTGAAGGACAGGGAAGTCTGGCATGCTGCAGTCCATGGGCCGCAGAGTCAGACACCACTGAGTGACTGAACCACAACAACAGTCCTAAGGAAAGAAATGTAAACAGCTGCCATTTGTTTGGCTTCTATCTTTGCCACGGAAATCAGCTTCTCATACCTATTCAAATATGAATATTTGTCATAATGAATTGTACCATTTCCCACATGTTTAAAATTCCTGTGCATGTAAAAAACTTGCTCTTTTTTGTGAAGTGAGAGGTGGTGAAAGTCAGGGAAGAACCTTTTGATGAATTTAAAAGTTCACTTTTAAGGATGTGCATGGTGATGATGAAGAAGAGGAAGAGGATAACATCATGATGATAAATTCAGTAGCACAGTCAAGCTACACGAAAATTAGGCCATTTTCTTTAGTCCTAATACAGATTTTCTTGTGCTTTTTTTGGTTCTGTTTTTGCTTTTTAAAGTGGCTTACAGGCACCTGTGAATAAGTCTGGATGCATTTGTAAAGGCAGGTTTTGCTCTCAGCATAACCAACTGGAGCATTCCATAGAATAGCTTTGTGCCAGAGTTTTAATCTCCAGGACTATAAGGGAATTCCTGATTGCTTTATATTGCATTTCTTACTAGTAGCACTCAAAACTTGAAGATCTTGGTTCTAGATATTGTCTCTCTTAATGATTCCCAGTTCTCCTTTGTGCCACCTAAATTATTCAGATATTGTTTATCAAGTATTTTCTCAATTGCCTCTTTTTCAAACTCCCTGCTGAGCTTGAGTGTGCACAGAGGAATGCTCAGATAAAATAAAGAAGGAATTTAAGAGTTGTAACAGTGCTGTTTCCCCACTCCAATAAGAACATTTAAAACACATGACATTCTCATTTACCCTAATTGACTCTCACTTTTATTACAACATCTTTACTCAAATTGGCAAAGTAGACAGCTATTCCATTGTAATCTTTGTAATACTTAACAGCAGGGCTGGTGATGTAACAATACAGCTAAAGTGTTTTCTTTCTGCTATGGTATCAATCCACATGTAACTGATGTATCTATTATAACTCAGATTACTTTTGTGATTACAAAGGTGTGATCAATCACCTCGAGCCAGACATCCTGGGATGCGAAGTCAGGTGGGCCTTAGGAAGCATCACTATGAACAAAGCTAGTGGAGGTGATGGAATTCCAGTTGAACTATTTCAAATCCTAAAAGATGATGCTGTGAAAGTGCTGCACTCAATATGTCAGCAAATTTGGAAAACTCAGCAGTGGCCACAGGATTGGAAAATGTCAGTTTTCATTCCAATCCCAAAGAAAGGCAATGTCAAAGAATGCTCAAACTACCGCTCAATTGCACTCATATCACACACTAGAAAAGGAATGCTCAAACTTCTCCCAGCCAGGCTTCAACAGCATGTGAACCCTGAACTTCCAGATGTTCAAGCTGGTTATAGAAAAGGCAGAGGAACCAGAGATCAAATTGTCAACATCCATTGGATCATCAAAAAAGCAAGAGAGTTCCAGGAAAAACATCTGTCTCTGCTTTATTGACTATGCCAAAGCCTTTGTCTGTGTGGATCACAACAAACTGTGGAAAATTCTTCAAGAAATGGGAATACCAGACCACCTGACCTGCCTCTTGAGAAATCTGTAGGTCAGGAAGCAACAGTTAGAACTGAACATGGAAAAACAGACTGGTTCCAAATAGGAAAAGGAGTTCGTCAAGGCTGTATATTGTCACCCTGCTTATT
The DNA here is from genome assembly GCF_027580195.1 of Bos mutus. NCBI lineage: Eukaryota > Metazoa > Chordata > Mammalia > Artiodactyla > Bovidae > Bos > Bos mutus. Next base: position 78,796,109 of record NC_091622.1, on the reverse strand, counting down.
TAACTAATATGCAGAGTACATCATGAGAAGTGCTGGGCTGGAGGAAGCACAAGCTGGAATCAAGATTGCCAGGAGAAATATCAATAACCTCAGATACGCAGATGACACCACCATTATGGCAGAAAGTGAAGAAGAACTAAAGAGCTTCTTGACAAAAGTGAAAGAGGAGAGTGAAAAAGTTGGCTTAAAGCTCAACATTCAGAAAACTAAGATCATGACACCTGTTCCCATTACTTCATAGCAAATAGATGGAGAAATAGTGGAAACAGTGACAGATTTTATTTTATTTATATATTTTTTTTGGTCTCCAAAATCACTGCAGATCGTGATTGCAGTCATGAAATTAAAAGATGCTTCCTCCTTGGAAGAAAAGTTATGACTAACCTAGAAAGCATATTAAAAAGCAAAGATGTGACTTTGCCAACAAAAGTCTGTGTAGTCAAAGCTATTGTTTTTCCAGTAATCATGTATGGATGTGAGAGTTGAACTGTAGAGAAAGCTGAGCACCAAAGAATTGGTGCTTTTGAAGTGTGGTGTGGATAAGACTCTTGAGAGTCCCTTGGGCTGCAAGGAGATGCAACCAGTACATCCTAAAGGAGGTCAGTCCTGAATATTCATTGGAATGACTGATGCTAAGCTGAAACTCCAATACTTTGGCCACCTGATGCAAAGAACTTACTCATTTGAAAAGACCCTGATGCTGGGGAAGATTGAGGATGGGAGAAGAAGGGGATGACAGAGGATGAGATGGTTGGATGGCATCACTGACTCAATGGACATGAGTTTGAGTAAACTCAGGGAGTTGGTAATGGACAGGGAGGCTTGGTGTGCTGTAGTCCATGAGGTCCCAAAGAGTCAGGCATGACTGAGTGACTGAACTGAACAGTATCAACCCACATATAAATGGTGTATCTATTGTAGATTCTGCCTTGTAGCCTTGTAGTTATAAGAAATCAAGAAAGCAAAAAGCAACATACAGTGCTTTTATATATTCTATATAATACTCTGTATCTTATATAAGATTTAAAAATATCTCTAAATAACACTTAATAGCTAAGCCACGCTTCTTTATTTACACTGTAGTTTAAAAAGTTTCCCTCAAACAACAGATAACATAAAGATTAGCATACTAATATTCAAAATATTCTTAAATTAAGTAATTGAAAGAATTTATTTTTTGCCTGAAAAAATGAACATTTGACAATTTTGCAGTGAACTTTTCTTCAAGTTATTAAGCATATTATCATCTTTTCTTTAGGGACAAGTGCCAAATATATCTAGAAAAGGCTTATATTTATTGTAAGATTTAGTTGTTATTAAATATTTTTAAAGGTTTTGAAATTTTTGAAATGTTTTATAAAACAATTTAGAAACTTATTTATTTTTATTTCCCTCTTAATAATGAGATGGAATTTATCATGAAATGATCATCAAGGCCTTAATCTTCCTCTTAGTTTGACAAAACTTTAGACTGGCTCTTACCTGACTCTAGTACCTTGACTTCCCTTTCCTTATAACATTAATTTAATAAACAAAGCAAATAAAAATTCTTGTATATCCTTTCTTTCCCTCTTTAAGATGTAAATATTTTGAAAAACTTCTTGCTAGTTTTAAAATGTAGGTATGTCTTTCTTAAGAACTAGGATCCATCCTTTTGAATTTTAATCAGCAAGGAAGACAGTACTCCTGTTTCCCAGTCTCTGTTGGAAGACAGGAACCTAATTTTGGTGGGTACCTTGCTCCAAGTTGTAAAAGTACCACTTATTATGTAGACAAGAAAATTTAGTTTTTCCTTTTCTTTTGGGAAAAGTCAATATTTTCCACTATTAAAACCCCTCAAATATTTGTTTTAGTATCATTGAGATCAAACTGTGATTTGGATTCTCTTCCCTGTTGCAGCAAATTTGGGTAAAGCCTTTCTTGCCTACTTAACTTTTTTAGATGCAGTTTTTGCTATGACATAAGTTGATAAAAGATACTCGTTTGCTATGTGTGTGTATATATATGTGTGTGCAGATATACATACATATATACACATAATATGCATAATTTTATTCATTGTTACACAAAATATATAACATGTAGTATATAATAAGTTATATTATGTTATAATCAATTATAATATATTAATATAACATATAATATATAACATATCTTCCCTCATTTTCTGTTCAGCTGACCCTGCACTTCCATAATATATGTGTCATAATCTCTTCATAGTAGAACATTTAGCACTGATTTAAAATTAAAAAGTTAGTCTGACAATGAATGATCTATGTCAAGTCCTAATCGTATTTGTACACTAATAGGAAGATATTATTAAATATGGGAAAAAGGAGAAAAACATATGCTAGAAGAATATTAACAGGTTGAGGCAACTGAAAATGCCCTTATGATGAGGACATTTGCTTCTTTGAGAGGCTTGGTAGTGCCTGTCCTTTGGAAACCAGGATGATGGAGGAAGATGCTGTCATGGATCTGGAATACCTGATATTATTGTGGGTCCTGGGATCTCAGATTGTAGAGGCCAGTTATTTCTTTATGTAACCTAGGACAATTTAAGGATAAAGAAGTGGTGTTTGAGATGCCTTAGACCTAGAGGGAGCTCTGGCATTGTTTAGTAAATTGATTTCCAAAACAAAAATTGTTGGTCAGATGACTAAAAATTTGCTTAATTTGTGGAATAAGACAAAATAAGGAAGATAATTTCAGTCATCCCAGTGTAAAAATTTGGTAGCTTGCTGAATTTTAAGGTCTTGAGCCATTTCACAGATAACACGCTCAATGGCCAGAAGCTGAGTCCATTATATAGGACCAAAAAACACATCAAATAGTCTCAACACAAAATCCTTCTATTCTCTATAGGATATTTGTAACTTTTTCACAAGATAGTGGTGCACACAGGAAGAGGGATTACCCAGCTATTCCAAAGTTGTTTAGATATAAGTATGAGCTAACACCAATGTCAGAATCATGGACTACTTTGGTAGATTTCTAGTTAGAGTTTGTGTTTATGAAAGCAAGGGAATTAATGCAGTGTTGACTCAAGTTAATATTATAAAAATTAGCTGTCATTTTTATATTTGACTCTTAAGGTGGAGTATCTTTTCCTAGTGATTGTTTTTAATAAATTACTTTGAATTACTTTTACTCGACAATAATATGGAGTGATTGTTTTTTGTATTTAATTTGATTCAGGTTCACAGTAATTTTTTTTTTCCACTCAGCTATGTTTTCAGAAGTACAATATTCTTGAATTCAACACCATAAGTATACATTTTTCTCAAGTTCATATGGACGATTTACCAAGATTTTCCCTGGTCTAAGCCATAAACATGTCTTAACACATTTGAAAAAAAGATGGAAATCATATAATGTTTTCTCTCAGATCACAGGGATTTTAAACTAGAAATTAGTAACAAACAAATACACTCCAATAAAAATTAACTTAAAAAACAGGAAGATAACTGGAAAATACCCAAATACATGGAAATGAAATAACATATTTCTAAATAACACATGGGTCAAAGAACAAATCTCAAAGGAAAATTTAAAAATATTTTAAACTAAGTGAATGTAAGCATGACATTAAATTTTGTAGGATGAATGAAAGAAGTGCTTAAAGGGAAATTTATAGCAGGAAATATGTACATTAGAGAAAAGACATAAAAAAATAATCTACATTTCCACCTCAGCAAACAAGAAAAAAAAAAAGTCTAAGTTATGTAGGCCAAAAGAAATAATAAAAACTGAGCAAAATTAATGAAATTGAAAACAGGAAATTAAGCAACCTGTCTGCTTTAGAGGCCACAAGTTGGGACAGAAGAAAAATTGGCAGAGTAGAAGACCCTGAGCTCATCCCTTCCCATGAGAATATCAAAATCACAACTAACCAAAGAACCATCAATACAAAAGACTAGAACCTACCACAGAAGATATTCTACATCCAAAGACAAAGAAGAAATCACAAGGAGATGGAAGGAGGGGCACATTACAATAAAATAAATTGCATACCCGCCCCCCCCACACAGGTAGGCAACCCACAAACTGAAGAATAATTACATCACAGAAGTTCTCCCACAGGAGTGAAATTTCTGAGCCCATCAGGCTCCCTGTCCTGAGGGGGTCTGGCATCAGGAAGAGGAGCCCCAAGAGCATTTGATGGCCAGCAGGTCTTGATCACAAGAGTTTTATACGACTGGGAGAAACAGAGAATCCACTCTTGTAGGAGCATGAAAAGTCTCATATGCACTGGAACCCAGGGCAAAAACAGTGACTTAAAAGGAGCCTGAAGCAGACCTACCTGCTGGGGTTGAAGGATCTCCTGGGGTTGGGGCCTACTGAGATTCTCTTTGGGACATAAAACCTCATGGGAAATATATCTAAAAGTACTCATTTTATTAGATAAAAAAGAAAAATCAGAAAGAGAATTAAGGAATCAATCCCTCTCACCATTGCAAAAAGGAGAATAAAATGTCTAGGAATAAAATTACCTTGGGAGACAAAAGAACTGTACACAGAAAATTATAAGACACTGATGAAAGAAATCAAAGGTAACATAAACAGATGGAGAGATAGTCCATGTTCCTGAGTAGGAAGAATCAATATTGTGAAAGTGACTATACTACCAAATGCAATCTATAGATTCAATGCAATCCCTATCAAATTATCAATTACATTTTTCACAGAACTAGAACAAAAAATTTCACAATTCATATGGAAACACAAAAGACCCCAAATAGCCAAAGTAGTCTTGAGAAAGAAAAATGGAGCTGGAGGAATCAACCTCCCTGACTTTAGATTATACTACAAAGCTACAGTCATCTAGACAGTATGATACTGGCACAAAACAGAAATATAGACCAGTGGTACAAGATAGCCCAGAAATAAACCTATGTACCTATGGGTACCTTATTTTTCACAAAGGTGGTAAGAATGTACAATGGAGCAAAGACAGCCTATTCAATAAATGGTGCTGGGAAAACTGGACAGCTACATGTAAAAGAGTAAAATTAGAACGCACTTCCTAACACCATACACAAAGTTAAACTCAAAATGGATTAAAGACCTAAATGTAAGTATGTGTGCTACAGCATTGGGAAGGTGAGTTAGTGACATGTTATAAACTTGGAGATGTGAATATGAGTCAACAAACACAGAACCTAGTAAGTAATGTGTTTTTGGCTGAAATATGTACCCCCAAATTCCAGACTTAAGCCTCAGTACCCTAGACTATAACTGTATTTGGAGATAAAGACTTTAAAGAGGTGAATGAATTAAAACGTGGCCACTATATCAGGTTCTAATACAATATAAATGATGTCTTTACAAAGCAAGGAAGAGACATCAGGGCACCTATGTATAGACGGACAAAGATAGGTAGAGGCAACAAGAGGAAAGTCATCTACAAATCAAGGAAGCCAAGGTTGCTGGAACATTGACTTTAGCCTTATAGCCTCCAGGAGTTCTGTTGTTTAAGTTCCCTAGTCTTTGCTATTTTGTTATGGAAGCCCTAGAAAACTAATGCAGTGTGGTAAGGAGTTAGCACAATGATATGACTGACACTTTTTTTTTTTTTTTTAAGAGTTTTTTGTGTATGAGTGAAGAATGGACTAAAGAGCAGAATTATGGAGATGGGAAATCTAATTAAGAGGCGTGTAAAGTTGTCAAGTTGAGCAAAAAAGAAATGCTGAATTATGGCTTTTTTAAGAGATGTGGATTCAAAAATACATTTTGGTGAAAGACCCTCAGAAGTATTTATATGTCACTGAACATGAGAAACAAGCAATAGTTAAAAGTATTCACTTGAGTTTACATTTCATATGTCAGTAAATTTAAGAATACACCAGTTTTAAATGTATTTATTTCCAAAATATCTCTAGTCAATATCAATTATCAGTTAAATTCACATATCTACCTTTTGAATAGTGAAGGAAATAAGATGAATATTTTATGTTTTTATTGTTTTTTTGCATTAGCTATGTGAAAATTTCCATACAAAGTGGAAATCAGAACCACTGAGTCTTTAGTAAGATTACAAATTTTTCTTCAAAGTTGGAAAATTTTCCCATTCTTCAAGTGAAATGCTTTAGGCAGCCACCTATTCTTCTATCCTATGTATTTGTTTTCTCAAGACTACATAATTATTTTAACTGAAGCCAGAATAAATAATCAAATATTAACAATTAGCATTAACATAATTAGACATGGATAACTCAAACAACCACACAATTGCACTCATCTCACATGCTAGTAAAGTAATGCTCAAAATTATCCAAGCCAGGCTTAAGCAATATGTGAACCATGAACTTCCAGATGTTGAAGCTGGTTTTAGAAAAGGCAGAGGAACCAGAGATCAAATTGCCAACATTCGCTGGATCATGGAAAAAGCAAAAGAGTTCCAGAAAAACATCTATTTCTGCTTTATTGACTATGCCAAAGCCTTTGACTGTGTGGATCACAATAAACTGTGGGAAATTTTGAAAGAGATGGGAATACCAGACCGCCTGACCTTCCTCTTGAGAAACCTGTATGCAGGTCAGGAAGCAACAGTTAGAAGTGGACATGGAACAACAGACTGGTTCCAAATAGGAAAAGGAGTACGTCAAGGCTGTATATTGTCACCTGCTTATTTAACTTATATGCAGAGTACATCATGAGAAATGCTGGACTAGAAGAAACACAGCTGGAATCAAGATTGCCGGGAGAAATATCAATAACCCAGATATGCAGATGACTCCAACCTTATGGTAAAAGTGAACAGGAACTAAAAAGCCTCTTGATGAAAGTGAAAGAGGAGAGTGAAAAAGTTGGCTTAAAGCTCAACATTCAGAAAATGAAGATCATGGCATCTGGTCCCATCACTTCATGGGAAATAGATGGGGAAACACTGGAAACAGTGTCAGACTTTATTTTTTTGGGGCTCCAAAATCACTGCAGATGGTGACTGTAGCCATGAAATTAAAAGACGCTTACTCCTTGAAGGAAAGTTATGACCAACCTAGATAGCATATTCAAAAGCAGAGACATTACTCTGACAACAAAGGTTCGTCTCGTCAAGGCTATGGTTTTTCCTGTGGTCACATATGGATGTGAGAGTTGGACTGTGAAGAAGGCTGAGCGCCGAAGAATTGATGCTTTTGAACTGTGGTGTTGGAGAAGACTCTTGAGAGTCCCTTGGACTGCAAGGAGATCCAACCAGTCCATTTTGAAGGAGATCAGCCCTGGGATTTCTTTGGAGGGAATGATGCTAAAGCTGAAACTCCAGTACTTTGGCCACCTCATGCGAAGGGTTGACTCATTGGAAAAGACTCTGATGGTGGGAGGGATTGGTGGCAGGAGGAGAAGGGGACGACAGATTATTAGAAGTTTAAAGTGATGTATAACTAGCAAGTATTTAGTTTCAAGTGTACAACATTCTATATTTATATATACATATATATATTACAAATTGAATACAAGGTATCACCTCATACCAATTAGAAAGGCTATGATGACAATGACAAGTGCTAAAGAGGTTGTAGAGAAAAGGGGCACCCTTGTGCACTATTGGTGGAATGTACTTTGGTTCAGCCACAATGGAAAATGATACGGAACCTCTCCAAAAAAATAGAAGGTACAACTTTAATATGACCCAGGAATTCCACTTGTGGATATTAAAGAAAACAAAAACAGTAACTCAAAAAGACATATACAACCCCATGTTTATTGTAGCATAGTTACAATAGCCAACATATGGAAACAACCTAAATGTTTATTAATGGATATAGAAAAATTTGTATATATAAATTATATATAAGTAATATTATTCAGCCATAAAAATGAAAATCACCATTTGCAGTAATGTGGATGTACTTGTAAAATGCCAAGCAAAATGAATCAGATAGAGAGAGACATAGAGCATGTAATCTGACTTGTACATAGAATCTTAAATGTCAAACAAGCTCATAGAGATAGAGAACAGAGATTGGTATGGCCAGAGAAGGGAGTGGTGGAGGGTTGAAATGGATGAAAGGTGTAAAAGGTACTAACTTAACAGTTGTAAAATAAATAAATAATGAAGATTTACCAAGCAACATGATAACTATAGATAACAGTTCTGTATTTCATATTTGAAATTTGCTAACAGAATAAAGTTTAGAAGTTCTCATTACAAGAAAAAAGAGTTGTCACTGCATGGTGATGTATGTTAACTACATTTATTGTGGTATTTATTTTGTAATATATATAAATATAGAATACTATATATAAATGAAACTAAATATATGTTAATTATATGTAAATTTAAAATGCTAATACTCTGCTAACAATTGATAATATATATTCCAATTTACGGAAGGTTTTTTTTTTTTTTTTTTTTTGACAAAGAAAATGTCTGCCATTTTAATAGTATCTGAATACAAAATCTCTAAATGAGAGAAGAGGTAGACAGAGTTGTAAAAAGAGGTCAATAATTAATACTTGTGATCATGGCTGGTAACTAGGATATATATTAAAAATATAAAACTAAGATGTAGAATCAAAATAGTTATGTATATACATATTAAAAATCACCAATATCCCTTTCTCTATATAATTCTACACTATGTTTATTATTTTATAACGATAAATGTTTATAAATGCATGTAATAAAGAAGGCTGAGTGCCAAAGCATCATTGCTTTCAAGTTGTGGTGATGGAGAAGACTCCTGAGAGTCCCTTTCACTACAAGGAGAACAAACCAGTCAACCCTAAAAGAAATCTACCCTGAATATTCATTGGAAGGACTGATGCTGAAGCTGAAGTTTCAATATTTTGGCCCACCTATGCGAAGAGCCAACTCATTGGAAAAGACCCTGAGGCAGGGAAAGATTTAATGCATGAAGAGAAGGGCACAACAGGATGAGATGGTTGGAAGGCATCATTGTCTCAGTGAACGTGAGTGTGAGCAAACTCTGGGAGATAGTGAAGTGCTGGGAAACCTGGCAGGATGCAGTCCATGGGGTCACAAAGAGTCAAATATGACTCTGTGACTGAACAATAACCACCAATAAAAGTTTTTTAAAAAGTAATGTAATTAGTTTAAAATGTACTATATCACCAAAATTTTTGTTTAAATATGTCTCTGTGTGTGTGTGTGTGTGTGTATCAGTTCAGTTCAGTTCAGTCGCTCAGTCATGTCCGACTCTTTGCAACCCCATGAATTGCAGCACGCCAGGCCTCCCTGTCCATCACCAACTCCCGGAGTTCACTCAGACTCACGTCCATTGAGTCAGTGATGCCATCCAGCCATCTCATCCTCTGTCGTCCCCTTCTCCTCCTGCCCCCAATCCCTCCCAGCATCAGAGTCTTTTCCAATGAGTCAACTTTTTGCATGAGGTGGCCAAAGTACTGGAGTTTCAGCTTTAGCATCATTCCTTCCAAAGAAATCCCAGGGCTGATCTCCTTTAGAATGGACTGGTTGGATCTCCTTGCAATCCAAGGGACTTTCAAGAGTTTTCTCCAACACCACAGTTCAAAAGCATCAATTCTTCAGCCTTCAGCCTTCTTCACAGTCCAACTCTCACATCCATACATGACCACTGGAAAAACCATAGCCTTGACTAGACGGAACTTTGTTGGCAAAGTAATGTCTCTGCTTTTGAATATGCTATCTAGGTTGGTCATAAATTTCCTTCCAAGGAGTAAGCGTCTTTTAATTACATGGCTGCAGTCACCATCTGCAGTGATTTTGGAGCCCCAAAAAATAAAGTCTGACACTGTTTCCACATCTATTTCCCATGAAGTGATGGGACCAGATGCCATGATCTTCGTTTTTTGAATGTTGAGTTTTAAGCCAACTTTTTCACTCTCCTCTTTCACTTTCATCAAGAGGCTTTTTCGCTCCTCTTCACTTTCTGCCATAAGGGTGGTGTCATCTGCATATCTGAGGTTATTGATATTTCTCCCGGCAATCTTGATTCCAGCTTGTGTTTCTTCCAGTCAAGCGTTTCTCATGATGTACTCTGCATATAAGTTAAATAAGCAGGGTGACAATATACAGCCTTGACATACTCGTTTTCCTATTTGGAACCAGTCTGTCGTTCCATGTCCACTTCTAAATGTTGCTTCCTGGCCTGCATACAGATTTCTCAAGAGGCAGGTCAGGTGGTCTGGTATTCCCATCTCTTTCAGAATTTTCCACAGTTTATTGTGATCCACACAGTCAAAGGCTTTGGCATAGTCCATAAAGCAGAAATAGATGTTTTTCTGGGACTCTCTTGGCTTTTTCCATGATTCAGCAGATGTTGGCAATTTGATCTCTGGTTCCTCTGCCTTTTCTAAAACCAGCTTGAACATCAGGAAGTTCACAGTTCTCTCTCTCTCTCTCTCTCTCTCTATATATATATATATATATACAATGTAAAATATATACTAAACAGTAATAATAGAAAAGGAAAGAATCAGCTAAATAATACTGAAAAGTAAAATGAACTAAAGGTCCATTTTGCTAAATATAACATAGTAACAGTTATAATGTGCTCATTAAACTCAAATATATATGGCTACAAAATATTCATTTAAATCTACGTGTTTTATTAGCAGTAGACTGGCTGGACTAGCTTCAACTAGTGTATGTAATGACAATTGAAGTACAATCTTATTATAATGAATGTTCCACCACTATTCAAGCAATAAATTTTCTGTTAGTCTTATCTTAATGTAGTTGTTTTTATTGTATAGTTCTTATATGCGTTTTAGTGTACATTGTCCGTTAATTGTGTCTTCTCAAAAGATAAATCGAAGCCATAAGCCCCAGTATCTGTGAATATGACTCTATTTGAGAATTGGCCACTGCAGATGTAATTGCATTGCAGTTAGGGTAATGTTACACTGAAGAGAGTGCTGTCCGTTAAGAGGGGGTAAATTTGCATATAGACAGAGTTAAGATAGTCATATTAAGATGGAGTCAGATTGAAGTTACATCACAAGCCAATGAATGTCCGAGGCTGTCAGAATCTAGAAAAGGAAAGATAGGATTGTCCCCCAAAAGTTTCAGAGGAAGTGAGCTCTCCCAACACCTTGATATGAACTTTCCAGCCTCAATTACTGCAAGGAATAAAAAACAAAAGCTTCTGTTGTCTTTCAGGTATCTAGTTTGTGGTACTTTGTTCCAACAACCCTAGGAAATTAATACATGGTATATAAAGTTATTATTTGTTGAATATATGACAAGTAGGAATCTTGAAGGAAATATTCCATTTATATTACTTATCCATGTAGTTTTATGATTTAGAAGTGATTTGAAAATTGTGTAATTATACCACAGTAAATTAGAATTTAATTATGCTATGCCTCATAACCTGCTAATAGGTTAAGTTAAGGTGTACATGCTTGAGAATGAGGTATCATTAATCACACTTTAGAAATAAACAAAGAGACTTGTGAGGTAGAGGGAGAGGAAGGAGAAAAGGGAAGGAGGGGGAGGGAGGGAGATAAAGGAAATAACAAGTCAAATGTATATATTTTTTTAACACAGATCTTTCTTCTTTTTCATTCTGCCTCTGTGTTTCAAACACCTTATCTGAACATATTACTGGTGTATATTGAAATTATAATTTATTTTTAGTCTTTCTACTCCATAAATTTTTAAAGCTGTCAGTCAGATAAATCATACATGAATGAGTTAATTATGAAACGGTGAAAAAAATGGCCCTGTGAAGACCTAGCAGGAAGGCAGCCATCCACAAGCCACTGAGAGAAGCCCTAAGAGACTAACCCATGATGGCACCTAGGTCTCAGACTTCTAGTCTTGAGTTATGAGAAAATAAACATCTGTTGTTTTAACCACTCAAAAACAAACAAAACAAAAAATGTAAAGAAAAAGAAACAGTGAAAGGCAGTATATGAAAAAGTTTCAAATTGAAGTCTTCTTTTGAAGGTAATTGGATGATGTATCATTATTTTTACACTAATATCTAGTATAGAACTGAGTCTATAGACTTAGTGAAGGTTTTTATATGAGATCTTTACTGTGAAATATTGTGTACTGAAAATAGTCCTGCTTAATGTCATTTTAATTACAAATAGATACAAATCACTGTATGAAAAAATGCAAGAAAAATTAATAAAAATGTATTGTGTGCTCTATTCCTTCCATTAAGAGGAAAAACCTATATAAAGCACACAGCATGAGCATTAGACATTCTATTCTATCATTTACGTCATTAAGGGCATTTTTATTTTCTTAACTAAATTACTTTTCTCCCCTTATGACACCTCCTTCACACTAACTATTCTGATATTTCCCTTTGAAAATTTGTCATGTATGTATCATTTCAATTTAAAATTAATATCAGCATTAAAAGGTCTACACTTCCAATAATAAATAGACTAAAGGTACTATTGTGCCATAAAACCACCTATCTGTACTTACTTGAGAAGTAATTTTTCTGTAAGGTGATTATGTATGTACAAAAATAAAATACAACAACAAATCTCTTCCAAATTAATGATTTTTAAAGTTTTAAATCTTTAAAATTTATTTTTTTAAATTTCATTAAAAGTTTTGTTGTTTTTATTTGCTATTGTTGTTGTTATTTTTAATCTATAATCCCCAAGTATTGGTTAGACTTGATTCATTTTTAAAGCATTTGCCATCCTTAAGACTGTTCATGCTATTTAGCCCTTTCACATAAGGGCTTCTGCCTATCTCTTCACTTCAACCAAAATTGTTTAGTTTCTTTCCATCCTACAATTTTTTAATCTATAGTTTACATTTATTCTAATCAATTTCTGCTTATCATGTCTCTCAGCCCAAGTTGTCTTCCTCAAGAAAACCCTTCCAAACCTTCCCTTAGTACCACTCCATGATGCCTAAAGCTACCACAAAAGCCCAAGTAGGACTTCTCCACTCATGTGTTTGTCATAGTGTCCTAGAATGTTCACAGTACATATGTGCTACTTTATTGGATGGGACATTAATGGTTGAATGCAGTTTCTAATCTCCTTTCTCCTAAGAGGCACTCATGTGGTTCTGATTCAACCTACTCTATGACACTTATCTCCCTAACACTTCCTCAATCTCTTTAAGTGATGTCACCATTCATTCTTCCAATCAAGTCAACACACTTGGTCCCTCATGTTTTCTCACTGTGCCCCCATTTCCAGTCTTTCAGCAAATAGTATCAATCTTACTTTAAAATTGTGTGTTAAACCTGCCTCATTCAAAACATTGTCATCTTCCATGATTTTAAGAACTTTCTGAATGTATCTGAACTTAATTTCCTATAGCTTATAAGAGAATAAGATAATAAGCTATAAGAGAATAAGCTGCGGAAAATTCTGAAAGAGATGGAAATACCATAGCACCTGACTTGCTTCTTGAGAAACCTATATGCAGGTCAGGAAGCAACAGTTAGAACTGGACATGGAACAACAGACTGGTTGCCAGTAGGAAAACAAGTATGTCAAGGCTGTATATTGTCAGCCTGCTTATTTAACTTCTATGCAGAGTACATCATGAGAAACTCTGGGCTGCAGGAAGCATTAGCTGGAATCAAGATTGCGGGGAGAAATCTCAATAACCTCAGATATGCAGATGACACCACCCTTATGGCAGAAAGTGAAGAGGAACTCAAAAGCCTCTTGATGAAAGTGAAAGAGGAGAGTGAAAAAGTTGGCTTAAAGCTCAACATTCAGAAAACGAAGATCATGGCATCTGGTCCCATCACTTCATGGGAAATAGAGGGGGAAACAGTGGAAACAGTGTCAGACTTTATTTTTTTGGGCTCCAAAATCACTACAGATGGTGACTGTAGCCATGAAATTAAAAGATGCTTACTCCTTGGAAGGAAAGTTATGACCAACCTAGATAGCATATTCAAAAGCAGAGACAGTACTTTGCCAAGAAAGGCCCGTCTAGTCAAGGCTATGGTTTTTCCAGAGGTCATGTATGGATGTTAGAGTTGGACTGTGAAGAAAGCTGAGCACCAAAGAATTGATGCTTTTGAACTGTGGTGTTTGAGAAGACTCTTGAGAGTCCCTTGGACTGTAAGGAGATCCAGCCAGTCCATTCTGAAGGAGATCAGTCCTGGGTGATCTTTGGAAGGACTGATGCTAAAGCTGAAACTCCAATACTTTGGCCACCTCATGCGAAGAGTTGACTCATTGGAAAAGACTCTGATGCTGAGAGGGATTGGGGGCAGGAGGAGAAGGTGACGACAGAGGATGAGATGGCTGGATGGCATCACTGACTCGATGGATGTAAGTCTGAGTGAACTCCAGGAGTTGGTGATAGACAGGGAGGCCTGGTGTGCTGCGATTCATGGGGTCGCAAAGAGTTGGACATGAGTAAGCGACTGAACTGAACTGATTTTCTTTATAAGCTATGGTAATTTTTTTAATTGTTTTGAAGACAGCCTTTGAATGGGTAGTTACATTTCAATGAGTTAAAATTCAGAAATTCCACTTGCAGTCAAAAAATAAATGTCATGGAGATGTACAGCATAGGGATTTTTTTATCAAAAATATTGTTATAAATATGAAAGTTGCAGAGAAATTAAATTTTTAAAGTTTGTACGAAAAGGGTGTCAATTTGTATGGTGACAGTAAGCCTATTATTGGGGTGATCATTTTCTAAAGCCAAAAATATTAAATCATCATGTTGTACACCTGAGATCAATACAATGTTTTATGTCAATTATACTTCAATAAACAAACTCAAGTTTCACAATTAAATTTACCAAAAACTTTCCCAATACTCATCTGTCACCTGAGGGGACTACCATGAACAACAAATGCCATTCCTGATATCAGATGATTTATAGAATTAAATAATGTATATATTTCATTAATATATGTTAAGAATCAACCCATTTTTTTAAATTTAATATTATAAATTAAATAGTGGAGAATATTTCATATCAGAATTTAATAAAATAATTAATATGTTTTACTTTAGCATATTTCATTAAATGATGTAGCATAATCCCTAGGCAGTGCTGAGATCTCAAACTATGAACTCTCTATCTCTTGTGCTACTCTGTCCATCAGGCTTCTGCTTTTGGCAGTGCTTGCACTGGGTTTATAGTTAGGAACTACATTAGTATTATTCATAATGGGCTTTGAATTTTTGTTAGTTCCTCTCCTTTGATGTTTTCAATCATCTGTGGGTGCTGCCTTCATCACTATTTTCAAACCAGAGGTGAAAATTTTTATTTTTAAAGAACAAAGCAGGCCATCCCTCAACTTGACAGCCTCTAAGAACTTCTCCACTCACTCCAAATACAATGGAAACTTCTAAAGATTCCTACTCAGAATTGGGAAACTCCTGATGACATTTTATAAAATAGAGCCTAGCAGCATTGAATTTATTTGTATTCAGATAACACCATGTCATTTTCACCATATGTCCAATGATTTTGTTCTTGTCTATTACTAAAGAACATCTCTCACAAGCATTTTTCAAACACATGGATCTTGTTTTAAATGACATTTTCTAGGAGATTTTCCTGATAATGCCCCTCCTTGATTCAGAAAGCCTATTCTAAAACATTATGTCCAATGATTTCTTTCCTAGGGCCTTTCAATCTAATTTATTTGCTTGTTTCTATATTTTCTAGTAATGTAGGATTATAATATAAACTCAAGTTTGAACTTTTTTTGCCTTATTCACTGCCATTTTCCTGGTACTTAAAATATATAATGGGCATTCAGTAAATATCTTTTACATAAGTTAACTAAAGAATATAATATCTTAAGTTTTTTCAGGAGAAAATTCAAAACACCAGTGAATATAGTAATTTGATAATAAACTTTGATATTGGAAATAGTTCAAGGAGTCGTCTACCCTTTCATCATCTCATCATCTTCTGGAGAACCCAGCTTCAGTCATGGATAAAACCATGTAGTAGAACAAATGTAAAGATATTATATATACTTTAGGGCTTATTAACACTAATTAATACTAACTCTATCTTTGGAAAAGAGGTAGTGAGTCTAGCCATTGAAAGTATCAGAGCAGAACAATGGAACAATGAAGATGGGAACAGTGAAGAAAAATATTATTTCTATGATTACGCTACCTACCAGATGCTTTCATAGGTTGAACTGTGTCCTCCCTAAATGGTATGTTGAAATGCAAACCTCCAGAACCTCCAGATCTGAACTTATTTGGAAATAAGGTTTTCACAGGTGTAGTCATTTTTTTGATGAGGTTCGTTAGATGGACTCTAATCCAACATGACTGGTGTACTTACAAAAAGGTAAGAAATTTGGACACAAATACCCACTGTCAGAGAGGGAGAATTATGTGAAGAGGCATCAGGATAATGTCATGGAAAAATTAGTGTTCAGTTCAGTTCAGTCGCTCAGTCATGTCCAACTCTTTGTGACCCCATGGACTGCAGCACACCAGGCTTCCCTGTCCATCACTAACTCCTGGAGCTTGCTCCAGCTTATGTCCATTGAGTTGGTGAGTTATGTTACCACAAACCAGGAAAAGTCTGAGGCTTCCAGAAGCTAGGAGGAGGCAAAGAAAGGGTCTATCTATAGGTTTCTAAGGGATAAAGGCCCTGTCAACACGTTGACTTCTATCCAAACAGTAAGACAATAAATTTCTAAGATACCTATTTTGTGGTACTTTGTTAAGGTACTCCTGGGAAACAAATGAAAATGTCAGGAAAAAATTGGATTAAAAATTAATTCATATAATTCCTAACATCCAGAAGATTATACCATAATCAAGTAAGTACATGAAACTTATAACAACAACAAACACCAGCTATCAAAGCAAAATTATTCTCTAAGAAACAAAGAAATACTCTGAAATAGAGCTCTCTTCACTAATATATAGTGAAACAGAACATTTTTCAGAATTCTTCTCATTCCATAAGACAGCTGTATACACTAATCCCCACCCAACTCCATCTAATATTTAGTCATATCAACAGGTTAAGAAATGTATAGTGTTTTCATATTTTGTATTTCTTTTGCTGTCATCAAAACTACTTACGTTTCCTAGTTAAGGGACCATGCTCCCAGAGCCTTACACTTTATGAAATAAAACTAAACACTCATATTTATCACTTTATTGATAGAAAATATGTTTAGTGGTGTGAATAAAGAAGAGATTTTTCTGTATAAATTAATGGGATTTAACAAAAACATTTCAAAGAATAAAATTTTGATGTTGAGAAATACCAAAGGATACCAACAAAACAGAATTTTAGAACAATGAAAGAAGCACTTGGATCTTGTCAATTTGGTAATCATCCAAAATAAGTGAGGTTAATTTATATTAATTGCTAATCTGGTTGCTGAAAACAGAATATTCTAGGTAAACCCTAAGTTGAAATGAGGCATTTCTAAGTACTATTGTTATTAAAATTGAAACTAGTTAACTAAAATGGAGATTCTCTAATGAAGTTATGGACAAAAGAGCAAGTGAACAGCTCTTCAAAACACCCCCTAAACAAATCAGTGTTTTAAAATAATATTAGATATTTAAAATAATATTGAATCATTCAATAGAATTCTCTTTGCAAGTTGCTTTAGAATTATTGATGCATAGGAAAGTTAAAATTATGCATTTAGACAGCTAACTTAAAAGTAAAACTAATTTTCCTTTAAAAGTTATAAGCTTTTTATCATTTAGATTTATTTACTTTACAAACAAAATGTATTTTAAGTTTTCCCTTTTAGAACTTTCTTTGAAAATGTTAAAAATAATTATTTAACTTAACAGTCCAAATGTTCCTAATTAAAGAGAAAAAAGTTTATGCTCCAAGAATAACCATACCTTGTATACTTAATATAATTCTTATGTGGCAACTAAAAATCAAATGTCAATGCATTCCAAAACCAAACCTGATTATTTGAAGTTTAGTTTAATTTGAAATTTATCTTCTTTCTTTTTCATTATTCATTATAGCACTTGCATGTTGCCCAAACTCCAAAGTCTTTAAATATAACTACTGGGTCAAGTTTGCTTTTTAAAAAGCAATCATGGATATTGCTTTTGATTAGCCATTGGAAGTGACAAATAGATTCAAAGGATTAGGTCTGATAAAGTGCCTGAAGAACTATGGACAGAGGTTCGTGACATTGTATAGGACGCAGTGATCAAGACCATCCCCAAGAAAAAGTAATACAAAAAGGCAAAATGGCTGTCTGAGGAGGCCTTACAAATAGCTCTGAAAAGAAGAGAAGCAAAAGGCAAAGGAGAAAAGGAAAGATATACCCATTTGAATGCAGAGTTCCCAAAATAGCAAGGGTAGAAAGCCTTCATCAGTGATCACTGCAAAGAAAAAGAAGAAAAATATAGAATGAGAAAGACCAGAGATCTCTTCAAGGAAATTAGAGATACCAAGGGAATTTTTCACACAAAAATGGGCACAATAAAGGACAGAAATGATGTGGACCTAACAGAAGCAGAAGATATTAAAAATAGGAGACAAGAATACACAGAAGAACTGTACAAACAAGATCTTCAAAACCCAAATAACCATGATGGTGTGATCAGTAACCTTGAGCCAGACATCCTGGAATGTGCAGTCACGTGGGCCTTAGGAAGCATCACTATGAACTAGTGGAGGTGATGGAATTCCAGTTCAACTATTTCAAATCCTAGAAGGTGAAGATGTTAGAGTGCTGAACTCATTTTCATTTCAATCCCAAAGAAAAGCAATGCTAAAGAATGCTCAAACTACCACACAGTTGCACTCATCTCACATGCTAGCAAATGATGCTCAAAATTCTCCAAGCTAGGCTTCAACAGTATGTAAACTGTGAACTTCCAGGTGTTCAAGCTGGATTTAGAAAAGGCAGAGGAACCAGAGATCAAATTGCCAACATGTGTTGGATCATCGAAAAAGTGAAAGAATTCCAGAAAATCATCTATTCCTGCTTTGTTGACTATGCCAAAGCCTTGGACTGTGTGGATCACAACTCTAAAATTCTGAAACAGATGGGAATACCAGACAACTTGATCTGCCTCCTGAGAAATCGGTATGCAGGTCAAGAAGCAACAGTTAGAAGTGGACATGGAACAGCAAACTGGTTCCAAATCAGGAAAGGAGTACATTAAGACTGTATATTGTCACCGTGCTATTTAACTTATACGCAGAGTACATCATTATAAATGCTGGACTGGATGAATCACAAGCTGGAATCAAGATTTCCAGGAGAAATAACAATAACCACAGATATGTAGATTCTGAAAGAAATGGGAATACCACACCACCTGATCTTCCTCTTGAGAAACCTATATGCAGGTCAGGAACAACAGACTGGTTCCAAATAGGAGAAGGAGTTCGTCAGGGCTATATATTGTCACCCTGTTTATTTAACTTGTATGCAGAGTACATCATGAGAAACGCTGGACTAGAAGAAACACAAGCTGGAATCAAGATTGCTGGGAGAAATATCAATAACCTCAGATATGCAGATGATACCACCCTTATGGCAGAAAGTGAAGAGGAACTAAAAAGCCTCTTGATGAAAGTGAAAGAGGAGAGTGAAAAAGTTGGCTTAAAGCTCAACATTCAGAAAACGAAGATCATGGCATCCGGTCCCACCACTTCATGGGAAATAGATGGGGAAACAGTGGAAACAGTGTCAGACTTTATTTTTCTGGGATCCAAAATCACTACAGATGGTGACTGCAGCCATGAAATTAAAAGACACTTACTCCTTGGAAGGAAAGTTATAACCAACATAGATAGCATATTAAAAAGCAGAGACATTACTTTGCCAACAAAGGTTCGTCTAGTCAAGGCTATGGTTTTTCCTGTGGTCATGTATGGATGTGAGAGTTGAACTATGAAGAAGGCTGAGCGCCAAAGAATTGATGTTTTTAATCTGTAGTGTTGGAGAAGACTCTTGAGAGTCCCTTGGACTACAAGGAGAATCAACCAGTCCATTCTGAAGGAGATCAGCCCTGAGATTTCTTTGGAAGAAATGATGCTGAAGCTGAAACTCCAGTACTTTGGCCACCTCATGTGAAGAGTTGACTCATTGGAAAAGACTCTGATGCTGGGAGGGATTGGGGGCAAGAGGAGAAGGGGAAGACAGAGGATGAGATGGCTGGATGGCATCACTGACTCAATGGATGTGAGTCTTAGTGAACTCCGGGAATTGGTGATGGACAGGGAGGCCTGACGTGCTGCGATTCATGGGGTCGCAAAGAGTCAGACACGACTGAGCAACTGATCTGATCTGATCTGATCTGATGGCAGAAAGTGAAGAAGAGACAGAATCTATGGCAGAAACTAATGAGCCTCTTGATGAAAGTGAAAGAGGAGAATGAAAAAGTTGGCTTAAAGCTCAACATTCAGAAAACTAAGATCATGGCATCTGGTCCCATCACTTCATGGGAAATAGATGGGGACACAATGGAACAGTGACAGACTATTTTTTGGGGGGCTCCAAAATTACTGCAGATGGTGACTGCAGCTGTGAAATTAAAAGACGCTTGCTTCTTGGAAGAAAAGTTATGACCAACTTAGACAGCATTTTAAAAAGCAGAGACATTACTTTGCCAACAAAAGTCCATCTAGTGAAAGCTTTTTTTTTTTTCCAGTAGTTATATATGTATGTGAGAGTTGGACCATAAAGAAAGCTGAGTGCTGAAGAATTGATGCTTTTGAACTGTGGTGTTGGAGAAGACTCTTGAGAGTCCCTTGGACTGCAAGGAGATCCAACCAGTCCATCCTAAAGGAAATCAGTCCTGAATGCTCATTGGAGGACTGATGCTGAAGCTGAAACTCCAATAATTTGGCCACCTGATGCAAAGAAC
The DNA here is from genome assembly GCF_027580195.1 of Bos mutus. Taxonomy (NCBI): domain Eukaryota; kingdom Metazoa; phylum Chordata; class Mammalia; order Artiodactyla; family Bovidae; genus Bos; species Bos mutus. Next base: position 78,775,354 of record NC_091622.1, on the reverse strand, counting down.
TGACTCATTTGAAAAGATGCTGATGCTTGGAAAGATTGAAGGCAGGAGGAAAAGGGGATGACAGAGAATGAGATGGTTGGATGACATCACCGACTCGATGGACATGGGTTTGGGTAGACTCCGTGAGTTGGTGATGGACAGGGAGGCCTGGGGTCCTGCAGTCCATGGCGTCACAAAGAGTCAGGCACAACTGAGAGACTGAACTGAAGTGACTGACCCTGTCAAGTTTGCTTTTTAAAAAGCAATCATGGGTATTGGCCCTGAATGACTAAATTATATGACATAGTTGTCATTTATTTTACTAACATATTGGTCCATGGCTGTGAAGGAAGTAAATGTATGAAAGCTTTTTGATAAGTGTATGCTTTATTATAAATGAAGAGATAATATGGTGGAAGTAATGATAAAATCTAACTTTACTGATAATTAACAATATGCAAGGCTTTCTTGTGTTAATTGATGTCAGTGCAATAATCCCCTGCTGTTTATCAAGTGCATCTGCCAATCTATCTGTCTAGAAATCCATCAATCTGATACAGATAAATATCCATATAGAATATTGACTATGATCTTGTAAGTGTATTACTTTTTTGTTTAAAAATGAGTTTCTCTTTCAGAAAATCTATTATTTATTTTCTCTTGTTGAGTACAAAGGCATATAATCTCACCATTAAAATTCAAATACCGAGGTTTGGCTAATTTTGCTTAAAAGTAACTGTGTACAGATCTTAATATAGGACCCCCACTCTATTCAGCATTAGGATAATTATATTGTGTTTTTATTTTAAAATTTCATAAAGTGTAATCTGACTTTGAAGATATTTTTATTATAAATTTCTAATACCTTTGCATTTTTGTTATTACTTGATTATTTTTCCTCAAATCTTTATTTTATTATTAAAAAAATAATTTTTGTAAAAAAAATCAAATTTTTATTAAGATCTGTCACTCAGATTTATTGACATATTTGCTAGCATCAAGTTGATTCTAACAGTGGCTGTAGTACTATCTAAATTATAAAAAGTAAAAGAAAATATTAAAATTGCATATGAAAGAAAATGTAAGTAGTCCAAAATATATGATTGTTGACATAGAAAATATAAAAAATAAATTTTCACCAGATGGATTATTAGAATTAATGAAAGTTGCAAGTTACTTGAATCACTGTTTCTTTTTTATGGCTGAGTAATACTCCAATCTGCGCATATGTGTGTGTGTGTGTGTGTGTGTGTGTTTGTATCACATTTCTTTTTTCATCTATTGCCAGACACGTAGATTACCTCAATATTTTGGCTATTATAAATAATGTTGGCAATGAACATTTGAGAACATACACCATTTTAAATTAGTTTTTTGTTTTGTTTTCTTCAGGAAAATACCTAGCCATGAAATTGCTCTGTAATATGGGCAGTTCTATTTTTAACTTTTTTGAGGAACCTCAATATTGTTGTTCATCCTGGCTGTGCTAATTAACAATATTCCCAACAGTGCATAAGCCTTCCCTCTTCCTCACATCCTCACCAACTTTTGTTGTTTCTTGTCTTTTTGATGACAGCCATTTTGACAGGAGTCTTTGTTTTTGATAGCTTTATTATAATGAATATTGGAGGAGATCTTTTTAAGTTGAATTTATTCAGAGAACTATGAGCTTCATGAACTTGAATGCTACTCTCTCCCAAGATCTGAGAAGTTCTCAGCCATTATTTTTTCATGTAAGCTTTCTGCCCTCTTTTGCTTTCATTCTCTTTCTGGGACTTTAATAATTTAACATTGCTTTTGTTGATGATATTCCATAGTTTGTGTAGGCTTTCTTTACTATTTTTTCATCCTTTCCTTTTTTATTCCCAAACTAGACTATTTGAATTGTATTTTTACTCCACAAATTATTTCTTCTGCTTGATCTGATATTGATGTTGTTTATGACATTTTTTTCATTTCATTCATACTATTCTTTACATTCAGAATTTTGTTTTCTTTCTTATGATTTCTATTTCTTTATTAATCTTTGCATGCTGTTCACCTTTTGCTTTCCTGATTTTGTTGAATTATGTTTTTTTTTCTTTTGTTTCAGCTCACTGAACTTCCTCAAAACATCTATTTTGAATTTTTGACATGTAAATCACAGATTTACATGTCTTTGGGGTCAGTTACTAGAAGATTATTGTGATTCTTTGGTGGCATCACATTTCCTTGGTATTTTAATGTTCCTTGATTAATGTCCTGCATTGCTGTCTTTGCATCTGAAGTAGCAGATCACCCCCTCCAGATTTTACTGACTGACTTTGGTAGAGAATTCCATCAACCTTCCTAGGAATCCTGAAGCTCTCTCAGACTCTGTGAATATGCCTACTCCACTTTACTTACTCCCTCTTGTGACAGGTTTCTTATTGTTTTATGCTTATTTTAAATCCTGCAGTACATCAGTCTGCATGCTGATAGGGTTTCACTAAATGCTGATGTTTGACATCTCTTGCAGGCTTTCTGTATGTGCTCATTAACCATCTGCAAAGATTCCCTCTCACTGCCATTAGGAGTGCACACAGGAGCTGGCTACAAAATGGTTGAGGGATGTGTATGTGATGTCTATGGTCCATGTTGTGGGGATCCATAGCCACGCAATTAGTAAAATCTACATCCTCTTGATGCTTTCCTAACCCTGGATGCTATTACCCCAGCTGCTAAACTAATTCTTAGTATGTGGCTCACAGCTCAGTGCACTGGATATTGTGAGAAAAACAGGCCCCTTCGTCTGCATCTCATATAACTGGGAAACTGGCACTGACTCATATGCTCTCATACTGAGCTGTGCTGCCTTGGTGGACAGGAGTCATAGGTAACGTCACAGTTTTCCTCTTATGCTCTTCAGTGTGTCTAATCACGGAGATATAGTTATTTAGTTATTTATTTATTTTAATTTTTTTCTCCAGCAATATGCTGAAACTTCTCTGTTGGAATCTTGGACTTCCACAAAGACTCCCACATCAATAGGTGATTTTCTAAGTCAGTATTTTCCAGGGTTTCCCAGATCATGGACAAGAGGAGCTGGAGTCAGTTCACAGGTCACTTCATGGTCCACCGCTGCATCCAAGGTCTGTATGTCTGTTACCTGACACACAGGTATGTGAGACTCCTGCCAGGATCCACTGAAGTGTGTGCTAGATTCCACATCAGCCACCAAGTCCCTTTTGTCCATGGATGAATGCCAAGTATTTGTTGAAGTGGAGATTTGGACTAGGTATGTCTTATTCACTTATCTTGCTGCTGTCAGTCCTAATTCAAACTGTTTTGAAAGTTTTATTGTCATTTCTTGTGTGTGTATTTTATGTGAAATTGCTTAATAAGAATAGAAAAGAAAATACGAATATATCATATATCAAGACTCTTCCCAGAAGAACAAGTATACTAATCTGTTTTTACTTCATAAATTTGTATAAAGGAAATAATGAATTTCAGATAAATTTTGCAATGTGATCCATATTTTCTGTCACATTAATGTCTGGTATTTGACTTAGAATAGTTTAACTGCTTTATTTGCTCTTTCTTACCCAGGAGAAAACATAAATCAACAAGGTTTTGTTTTGAAATGGTTTTCTAAAGTCTATATAACAAAATAAATAATTTTGTATGAGAAGGATACAAAATGACAATATCTGCTTTTCCATTTTTAATCAAGTGTTTAGGAAGACAATAAACAATATTTTAAGTAAATTAAAATATAATTTCCTTTTTGCCATGCCTTATAAATGCTAAACAATGAAATGATTTAGTTTTTAAAGTTATTATGTCCCAATTGATCTTCCAGGAAGTGGACTTATTATCTAATTATGAAGATATGCACATTTATCAAAAGTTAGAACCATCTGTCTCAATTCTGTTTAATTTCATTATATATTCATCATTTAGACAGTCAGCTTATGACATAAGCCTCTACTGACGATTAATTCTATGCTGATTATCACTCAAGAACGTGCACAGACACACACCAGTCAACTCTTATTAGTCTACTTTGAAATTAAAAGCTACTAGTAACAGGCTGCTGACTAGCCAGTCATCACTGTTATATGCAAGAAAAGTCTCTGGTATCCCTCTAAAGAAATCTAAAACGGTTAATATTTTTCAGCAAATTATATAAACTTAACATTTATAAATTTAGCTTGAATTGAGAAGTAAATACATTTAGACCCATCTACATATATTCAAAATTCTCATTTTTAGATTGAAGGAGAAAGTAATTATAATTTAAAGTAATTTCAGTTAAAGTATTTATAACATTCAGAAGATTTATAATTCTGGGGAATATATCAATAATCCTAGTTAGTTACTCTGGACCAGAACATTAGATTAGATATGAAATATAATTTCATTTTCTTGCATATGTGAATATTGCTGACAGAGATTAGTGAGAATATGGGAAATTACTTACTGAAAACACTATACTTCTTTTTGTGTATCTAGAATGAAGATTAAAACTATCTGGCATTCTATGATAAGGACACTTAAACTCATTAGAAAAATATCATATGTCAACTCATAAATAAGAATCCAGCACTTAATTGAAAAACAAAAACAAAAACATATCTTACATATGGCACATCTTTTTGCTTGTCATTATAAATAACACAAATGATAGGCTCAAAATTTTTCTAAAGAGAAAATCAAATCCTTCAGTAAAATCATATGTAATGAATGATTTTATATATATTATTCACATAGGTATTTATAATATATATGAAGAGCAAAACACTGGATAAAATGACTTTAAAATCTATTTTAATAACAATGTATGTGAAATGTTTAAGAGAAACTGTGTTTCTAAACAAATAAGTGTTGTATATTATAAGGGAATCCAGTTTTCCCATTTTATATCACAATGAGAGATTGGCTGTCAAAATGATTAAAGTTTCAACAAAGAGTATTGTTCAGAAGACAGTTGCCAGAAGCAGAAAGAATGGGGAAAAATATAGACCAGACAGCCAACAAATTGAAATTTCTATACAGTTAACCCATGGGCATGCCAGCAAGCAGGGTGTTATTTTACACTCAGAATAGTATTAGCTAATAATTAGTATTTTTAAAAGAACAATATGTTGGATAGGACAGACAAAATGGAAATACGAAGAAAGTCAAATATACCAATAGCTTCTTTTAAAATTTCTTCTTTTTTAGAAAAGGTTTCTAGCCAGCAGCTGAATTTATCACTGCTGTTGCTGCTATGCTGCTAAGTCGCTTCAGTCGTGTCCGACTCTGTGCGACCCCACAGATGGCAGCCCACTAGGCTCCTCTGTCCCTGGGATTCTCCAGGCAAGAGTACTGGAGTGGGGTGCCATTGCCTTCTCCAATGCATGAAAGTGAAAAGTGAAAGTGAAAGTGAAGTCGCTCAGTCGTGTCCGACTCCTAGCGACCTCATGGACTGCTGCCTACCAGGCTCCTCCGTCCACGGGATTTTCCAGGCAAGAGTACTGGAGTGAGAATTTATTACTAACAGAATCAAATTTATCCAATGAAAAAATATAGATAAAAGTACTATATTAGAATTCTGACAACCAAGACTGTAATTTCAAACCCATAATGATATGATAATGCTTACCAGGATAACCAAAACCAAAGTATACATTAAAGATTGTTAATTCTTTCCCACAGTACATATGCATGCTAGGCTAACTTTAAGCCTCATAGAAGTAAACATCAAAGTGATAAGAACAATTCGTCAATCCACCTTCTTGTCACATGGAAGCTCTGACTCTGTGATTGTTTTGACTGACAGAGATCTGGGCTATTGTTTTAGGTTACCGTCTTTGGAACAGACGGAGAAGGCAATGGCAGCCCACTCCAGTACTCTTGCCTGGAAAATCCCATGGACGGAGGAGCCTGGTGGGCTGCAGTCCATGGGGTCGCTAGGATTCGGACACAATTGAGCAGCTTCGCTTTCACTTTTCACTTTCATGCATTGGAGAAGGAAATGGCAACCTACTCCAGTGTTCTTGCCTCGAGAATCCCAGGGACGGGGGAGCCTGGTGGGCTGCCGTCTCTGGGGTGGCATAGAGTCGGACACGACTGAAGCGACTTAGCAGCAGCAGCAGCAGCTTTGGAACAGAATGAATCACTCACATTTGAAGAGTCATTCCAGTGTGTTATCTAAGACCAAGGGGCCTAAAATGTTAGTGTATATAAGGATTACTCGGAGAGTTATAAAAATTATATATTCCACATCTTCCCTCTCCCAAATTCAAACAAACATACCAGGTGGCTCAGAAGGTAAAGCCTCTGCCTGCAATGCTGGAGACCTGGGTTCGATCCCTGGGTCAGGAAGATCCCCTGGAGAAGGAAATGGGAACCCACTCCAGTACTCTTGCCTGGAAAAATCTCATGGACTGAGAAGCTTGGTAGACTACAGTCCATGGGATCGCAAAGAGTTGGACACGACTGAGCAGCTTCACTTTCACTTTTCACCAGGTGGTGCAAGGGGTAAAGAGTCTGCCTGCCAATTCAGGAGACACAAGAAATGTGAATTCGATGCCTGGGTCATGAATATCCTCTGGAGAAGGAATTACCAAACCACTCCAGTATTTCTTGCCTGGAGAATTCCATGAACAGAGGAACCTGGTAGGCTACAGTTCATGGGGTCGCAAAAGTCTGACGGGACTACGCATGCACACACACACTGAAATAGATGGTAGTGGTTCATGTTTTCAGATATATTATTCTAGGCAGAGTAAATGACCATTATGACCATTATTATTTCCTCAAAGAATTCTGACTCCTTAGTCAGACTGCTTGCAAAATTGCAAAGGTGGCATTACGGTTTAGGAAGCTGAAAGAGGATTCTGAAGGCAGCATACCATCCTGTCACATTAGATGAAAGTTTAAGTGGATAATAAAGAACTAAGGATAAACTCATAGTTGAAACGATAAAATGAAAAGGACAAATAATTCCCCACCTATTTATCTTCTTTTTAGTTGAACCCCTAATAAAGATTTTAATGTTTTTATGAACTAGAAATATATGTTTCTGATATTGTAAATAAGAAAAATAGATGGAGTGAAAAATATTTTCAGTTGTTACAAATGCAATCTTCAGAAATTAAATTCCCATTTTCTTTGGACCTATATCATTTTACAAGAAGTCACAGTTAGCTTTATACTGCTTATTTGAAATATAGTCTTGCTTTTTCTCCAAAGACTAAGACATTTAATTTTTCGTCTTTGGTTTTCGGTAGTTTTTCTATTATGAGCATATGGTATATACAGCTTTGGGAATTGCAAGTCTTCTTGAGTATGCAGAACAATTTATTTTTCAATATTGAAAAATTCTTAGCAATTATTTAAATAATTCTTCTGCCTTATTAATTCTTATTTTCTTCTTGGACTTAAAATGAGCATATGTAAGCTTTTCACCACAGACATACTTCACCTCCATGCTTGCTTTCTGTATTTTATCATTTCTTCTATGTGTCATTCTACATTTTTTTCCTGAATTCCCTCAGTTTATTTTCTGTTCAGGAGTATATAAACAAACACTAAACATAGACTTTAAGTAATTTATTTTCATTTATTATTTTCATCACAGCTACAATGTTTCTTTTTTCATTATAATTATTTCCTGTTTTCCATTAAAACTCTGATCAGCTTCTCAAATAAAATTCTTATATCTTATTTCAGTTCTGTCATCATAGTAAGGATAGTTATTTGGAAGTACATAACTGCTGAGTTAATTTTGGGGGCCTACTATAGTTTTTTGCCTTTTTTTTTTTCTATTTTCTGCTGTTTGGGGTTATATTGTCTTTTGGATATTTACCTAATATTGACATGTTCTTGCAAATTCCAGATTGAAAATTACACAATTAGACTTCCAGTTTCAATTCCAATACGTAAAGAACTTAGAAGTTGTCACTCACATCATTACAAGAAGAAATGTGAAGTGAAAGTTTAGTTCCTCAGTTGTGTCCAACTCTTTGTGACCCCAGTGGACTATAGCCTGTCAGGTTCCTCTGTCTGTAGAATTCTCCTGGCAAGAATACTGGAGTGGGTAGCCATTCCCTTCTTCAGGAGATCTTCCTGACCCAGGGATCGAACCCACGTCTCCTACATTGTAGGCAGATTCTATACCATCTGAGCCACCAGGAAGAAAATATGTGAACAAAATAAAACAATTTTTAAAATACCTATTATAGAACTGGAATTTCAAGGCAAACCACTATCATGGCAGACAAGTAAATCAAGACAGTCATAGATGAAGTTGGTTCTAAAACAGGTATTCCATCAATTGGAGCCATAAACTAATTGGACCATAAAGAATTGACGTTTCCAAATGTGGTGCTGGAGAAGACTCTTGAAACTCCCTTGGAATACAAGGAGATCAAACCAGCCAACCCTGAATATTCATTGGAAGAACTGATGATGAAGCTGAAGCTCCAATACTCTGGCCACCTGATGAAAATAGCTGACTCATTGGAATAGACCCCCATGCTGAGAAAGATTAAGGCCAAAGGAGAAGGGGGTAACAGAGGATGAGATGGTTAAATAGCATCACCAACTCAATGGACATGACTTGGTGACTGAACAGCAACAAAATATTGACAAATTTGGGCAAGCTGATTGTGGTTAAGCTTAAGAGTGAGAAACTGCTAGGAGCTTCAGTCTTAGAGGCCTTTACATTTTCATAGATTTAATCTTCTGAAAACCCACAAGGTTGTCACTGTACATAACTAGGACAGAATCTCCAGTGGATCTGGCAAAAGATGGAAAAAAAATACTATCAATGATGAATTAAGCTTACAGTGCTCTTCATAACAACTCTTTAAGATAGAAAAAAAAAAAAAAACTTTACCAGAGCATTATTACATTTAAACTAAGGGTAGTTATCTGAGTCCAGCACCCTCCATCTTTATCACTCAAGTGAAGAAAAAGAAGAGACAGAGAGAGAGAGAAATAAAACATTTGTGAAAATAAGAGCCCATAAACTCAGAGAAAAATTTTAACTAAAACAATAAGATTTACTCATAAGATTATAGGAAACTTGCCTTCCCATATACTTTACCACCATGCCAATAGGATACTAGTGTAGTATCAGTGGAATATAGCTTAAAGAGTAGAAAGACACAGACACTATTTGATTAGGAGTTATTCTGAAAGGCCAAAGACAATAGAGGAGATAAAATCAAGGACACTAGGGGATTTGAAGTCTTTGGCACGTGTAGCTACAATATTCAGTTAATTTGTCAAATTCTAGAAAGATTTACATACAATATCACTCTGATACCTATTTACCTGAGTTCTTATTACTTGATACATTGTGTTTGGCTTTCAACAAAAAATTACAGAGGATGCTAAAAGACAGAAAAATCAGTTTGAACAGACAAATCAGGCATGAGAACCATATTTCATTATGACAGAGATTTTGGAACTGTTACAAAGGGAATATAAAGTAACTGAATAATATGTAAAGGGCTCTAAAGAAAAATCAGGTAGTATGTAAGAACAGATGGATGTTGTAAGCAGAGAGATAAAATATCTAAAATAGCATAAAAAGGAAATGCTTTATTTCAAAATATCTTTTATGGGCTAACTAGGAGACCACATACAACTAAGAGAAACATAAGTGAGTCTGAAGATAGATCAATAAAATATGCAACATACAAATAATTGGAATATCAGAAAGAGAAAAAGAAAATAAAGCAAAATAAATATTTAGATTAATAATTGCTGAAAAACCTTCAAAATTAATGATAATCAGACAACAAATAGCAGGTCCAGTAAGCTTGGAAAACACCAAACAGTATAAATTTATTTTAAAAAATTATATGCAGACATATCATATTCAAACTTAAAAATACCAAACAGAGCAAATCTTAATCCTGGGAGTGGGAAGGGGGCAAGACCTTAACTTTAGAGACACAAGGATACAACTTGCAGATTTTTTTCATCAGGCTGTGCAATCAAGAAGAGAGGGGAGTAACATTTAAACTGTTGAAAGGGAAAAAGTTCCAGGTCTATCTAGGATAGACAAGTCCATTTACAGTTACAGAAGTCAAGATTCATCTTTCATAGACTGAGGTATCAAGAAGGCAGAAAATTAGTAAGAGTACAGTTGATGTGAAAAGTGCCATTAATCAACTTGATCTAATTGAAATTTATAGAGTATAGAATAGCCCATCTAACAACAGCATCACTGACTCAATGGACATGAGTTCAAGCAAACTCAGGGAGACAGTAAAGGACAGGGAAGTCTGGTGTGCTTCAGTTCATGGGGTCGCAAAGAGCTGGACACAACTTAGTAACTGAACAACAATATTCCAAAAACAGCAGAATACACATCCTTGTCAAGTTCACTTGAAAACTAAATACATATTATGGGCCAGAAGATATATCCTAACATATATAAAATAAAAATCATACAAAATATGCTCTCAGAGCATAATGGATTTAGACTAGAAATCAATAACAGATAGTGGGGGCTTCCTTTGTAGCTCAGTGGTAAGGAATCCACCTGCCAGTGCAGAAGACAAGGGTTCAATCCCTGGTCTGGGAAGATCTTACATGCCACTGAGCAATTAAGCCCACATGGTCAAGAGCCCAGGAACTGTGATTATTGAGCCCACATGCCTCAGCTACTAAAACTTGTGTCCTCTAGAGCCCGTGCTTCACAACAAGAGAAGCCACCGCAATGAGAAGCCCAGGCACTGCAATGAAGAGTAGCCCCTTCTTGGTGCAACAAGAGGAAAGCCTGTAGAGCAATAAAGAGGCAACACAGACAAAAATAAATAAATAGAATTATTCTTTGAAAAAATATAGTTGGAAAAACAAAATATTTATAGATTAAATAACTTACTTCTAAATAACACATGTCAAAAAAGAAATACAAAGATAAAAGAAGTTTGAATAATTTAATTAAAACTGAAATGTAGCTTATCCAAATTTGTGGGATGCAGCAAAAGCAGTGTTTAGAGGGAAATTTATAGAATTTAATGCATATATTAGAAAATATTTAATAAAGATGTAAAAAAGAGTCCACCTTCGGAAAATAGAAAAAGGAGAGCAAGTTAGCAAACAAGCAAAATAAAATAAATACTAGTTAGAGCAGAAATTAAAAAATTGGAAAATAGAAAACAACCATTCCAGCTAAACCATAAGTGGGTTCTTTGAAAAGATCAAAAATTTATAAACCTCTAGCCAGGCTAACTAATTAAAATGTGCTGTGCTGTGTTTAGTCACTCAGTTGTGTCCAACTCTTTGTGACCCCATGGACTGTAGCCCACCAGGCTTCTCAGTCCATAGTGATTCTCCCAGGCAGGAATACTGAAGTGGGTTGCCATGCCCTCCTCCAAGGGTTCTTCCCAACCCAGGTTTCCTGCATTACAAAAAGATTCTTTACCATCTGAGCCACCAGAGTGAAAGGACACATACGACAAATATCAGAAGTTAAAGAAGAGTTATCATTACTAATCTCCATGCACGTTAAATGATTAATAAAGGAATACTGTGAACAATGAACTTCCCAGTGGCTCCCTGGTAAAGAACTCGCCTGCCAATGGAGGAGACATAAGAAACACCCCTGGGTTGGAAGATCCTCTTGTAGAGAGCATGGCAACCCACTCCAGTATTATTCCCCAGAGAATCCCGTGGCCAGAAGAGCCTAGTAGGTTATGGTCCATACGGTCTCAAAGAGTCTGACACAACTGAAATGACTTAGTACACACACACTGTGAACAACTTTATACAAACTTTTAATAAGATGATATTCACTCTCCACAGTCTCTTTCAGAAAATAAGAGCAAAGGAAAAAAGCTTTTGAACTCATTCAAAAATGCAAGCACTACCCTAATGCCAATGTCATATACAGATATTACAGGAAAGAAAGTCTACAAACCAATATCCTTCATAACAATAGATGGGAAAATATCAAGAAAACAACAAATTTAATAAACAAAGCATTAAAAGAAGCAAACACCAGGAATAAATGGGATTTGTTACAGGTATACAAAGATTAAAATCAATTCCCCACCATCAATATGCTAAAGTAGAAAACATACACACACACAAAATAAAGTAGAAAACACATAATATCCTTTCATTGATACAGAAAATCATCTGACAAAATTTAGCAACCACTCATGACAAAAGAAGCCATCAGAAACTGAGGACAGTTTTGGAATATTTTCACCTTCATAAAGAACCTATATTAAAAAAACTGATGAAACACTGGATACTGCTTCTCTAAGTGCAGTAAAACATGTACTCAGTACATTCCAACATCAAGAAAAGTGAATAAAAGTTATGAGGATTGGAAAGGGATGAATAAAATTATCACTGTTTACAGATACACATACAGAAATATATATTTGTATGCAAGTGGAAAATTTTCATCTTTTTAAGGCTGAGTAGCATTCAAATGGAGAAGGCAATGGCACCCCACTCCAGTACTCTTGCCTGGAAAATCCCATGGATGGAGGAGCCTGGTAGGCTGCAGACCATGGGGTCTCGAAGAGTCCGACATGACTGAGCCACTTGACTTTCACTTTTCCCTTTCCTGCATTGGAGAAGGAAATGGCAACCCACTCCAGTGTTCTTGACTGGAGAATCCCAGGGACGGGGGAGCCTGGTGGGCCGCAGTCTATGGGGTCGCACAGAGTTGGACATGACTGAAGCGACTTAGCAGCAGTGGCAGCAGTATTCAATTGTAGTGATATATATTACATGTCCGGAGAAGGCAATGGCACCCCACTTCAGTACTCTTGCCTGGAAAATTCCGTGGACGGAGGAGCCTGGTGGGCTGCAGTCCATGGGGTCACTAAGAGGCGGACACGACTGAGCGACTTCACTTTCACTTCTCACATTCATGCATTGGAGAAGGAAATGGCAACTTATTCCAATGTTCTTGCCTGGAGAATCCCAGGGATGGGGGAGCCTGATGGGCTACTGTCTATGGGGTCGCACAGAGTCGGACACGACTGAAGCGACTCAGCAGCAGTAGCAGCATATTATATGTCACATTATATATCCATTCATGTGTGGATAGGCATTTAGGTTGTTTCCTTAGTTTGCTGTTGTAAATAATGCGATAATAAATGAACAAAATGATGCATATATTTTTCCAACTAGTATTGTCCTATTTGGAGATAAATACCCAGAAATAGAATAACTGGATCATATGGTAATTCTATTCTTAGTTTTTTGAGAAGCTTCCATCCTTTCACTGAGCCTGTTTGTCTTTAGACTTGAGATGAATCTTCTGGAGGTAGTGTATATTTGATTTTTGCTTTTTAATTGATTCAGCCACTTTGTGTCTTTTGATAGGGGGATTCAATCCATTTACATTTGGGGAAATTATTGATAAATGACGCCTAAATGGCATTTTACCTTTTTTTTTTTTTCTGATTGCTGTATGTCTCCATTGTTTCTTTTTTTGTGTGTTGTTGTTGTTGTTTAGTTTCTCAGTCATGTCTGACAATTTGCGACTCCATGGACTGCAGCACTCCAGGCCTCCCTAACACTCACCATCTCCCAGAATTTTCCCTAGTTCATATCCATTGCATCGGTGAGGCTGTCCTACTATCTCATCCTCTGAGGCCCTCTTCTCCCATCCTCAATCTTTCCCAGCATCAGGGATTTTTCCAGTGAGTTGTCCATTTGCATCAGATGATCAAAACACTGAAGCTGAAGCTTCAGTATCAGTCCTTCCAGTGAATATTCAGGGTTGATCTCCCTTAAGATTGATTGGTTTGAAATCCCTTGCTGCCCAAGGGACCCTCAAGAGGCTTCTCCAGTATCATAGTTTGAAGGCATCACTTCTTTGGTGCTCTGCCTTTTTTAAAAGTCCAGCTCTCACAACCATATATGACCACTGGGAAGACCATAGTCTTGACTATACTGCCCTTTGTCAGCAGAGTAATGTCTCTGTTTTTCAACACACAGTCTAGGTTTGTCATCGCTTTCCTGCCAAGAATCAATCGTCTTCTGATTTCATGGCTTCAGTCACAATCTGCAGTGATTTTAGAGCCCAAGAAGAGGAAATCTATCACTATTTCCACCTTTTTCCCTTCAATTTACCACTCACTAATGAGGGGGGATGCCATGATCTAGGTTTTTTTTTTTTTTTTTTAATATTTAATTTTAAGCCAGTTCTTTCACTCTCCTCCTTCATTGTGTTGCTCTCTGCCATTTTAGTTTTGTGATTTTACTAAGATTTTTTTCTCAGTTTTTTCTTCTTTTTTTCTTTTATATTTGTGTCTTCACTCTAGGTTTATGTTCTTTGGTTATCATCTGCTTTGTATAAAACCTCTCATAGACAAAATATTCCTGTTTTCTACTGATAGCATCTTACCTTCATTTGTCTGTAAAGGTTCAATTTTCCCCCTCTTCTTCATTTATGTTTTTGTTGTCTAAAATTATCCCTTTTTATGTTGTGAGCTTATTACCAAATTGAAGTAGCTATGGTTGTTTTATTGCCTTTTCCCCTTTAAATGTATGCTTTAATTTTTTAACAACCTATTCTGAAAAAGAGTTGCAATTTTCAGATTCTGTTTGTTACTTTACTCAAAGTTTTGTGTACTTTTGCCTTTTCTTTTCAAGTGGAAGAGTTCCTTTCAGCATTTCTTGTAAGGCAGGTCTAGTGTTGATGAATTCTTGCAGCTTTTGTCTGTCTGGGAAAGCATTTGTTTCTCCCTCATATCTAAATGATAACTTTTTTAGATACAGCGTTCTTGGATGACAGGTTTTATCTTTCAAAATTCTGAGTATGTCATTCCACTCTCTCCTGTGAAGTTTCTGCTGAGAAATTTGTTAATGAGGGTTTCTTTGTAAGTTGCCATCCTTTGTACCCTGGCTGCTTTTAAAATTCTTTGTCACTAACTTCTGACAGTTCTAATATAATGTGCCCTGGAAAAGATCTTTTTATGTTGAGGTAATTGAGCATTCTCTTAGCTTGGTGGACTTGTATATCCAGTTGCTTTTCCAAGCTTGGGAAATTCTCAGCTATTATTTCTTTAAATAAACACTCTGCTCCCCTATATTTCTCACACAATTGCTTCATTTTTAAAATATCTTTATTATCTCTTTTTTTCTACCTGTATCATTTCAAGATTTCTATCTTTGCGCTTACTAATTCTCTCTTCTTGTGGTCATCCCTATTATCACTGCTTTCTAATGTGTTCTTTGTCTTATTTATTGAGTTCTTCAGTTCCAGAATTTCTGTTTGGTTCTGTTCCAGTGTTTCAATCTTTTTGGTAAAGTGTTCACTTTGTTCACTAATTTTATGCCTGATCTCTTTGAACTCTTTTCTGAGTTTTCTTATAGCCTGATGAGTTTCTTCTTGATATCTTTTTTTTTAATTCTCTGTAAGTTATATCTCAATATTCTGTGACTTCAAGTATGGTTTCTAGAAAGCTGTCATTTAATTTTTGCAATACCATGCTACCATGGTTCTTCATGGTGCTTGATGATTTATTCCTCTGCATTTAAAATGGCAAACACCATTTTTATTTAAGTAAAGCCTTTTCAATTTTTTTTTTCAGTTGACTCTAGGGATGGGGAAACAGTGAAAACAGTGTCAGACTTTATTTTGGGGGGCTCCAAATTCACTACAGATGGTGACTGCAGCCATGAAATTAAAAGACGCTTATTCCTTGGAAGAAAAGTTATGACCATCCTAGATAGCATATTCAAAAGCAGAGACATTACTTTGCCAACAAAAGTCCGTGTAGTCAAGGCTATGGTTTTTCCAGTGGTCATGTATGGATGTGAGAGTTGGACTGTGAAGAAGGCTGAGTGCCGAAGAATTGATACTTTTGAACTGTGGTGTTGGAGAAGACTCTTGAAAGTCCCTTGGACTGCAAGGAGATCCAACCAGTCCATTCTGAAGGAGATCAGCCCTGGGATTTCTTTGGAAGAAATGATGCTGAAGCTGAAACTCCAGTACTTTGGCCACCTCATGCAAAAAGTTGACTCATTGGAAAAGACTCTGATGCTGGGAGGGATTGGGGGCAGGAGGAGAAGGGGACGACAGAGGATGAGATGGCTGGATGGCATCACTGACTCGATGGACATGAATCTGAGTGATTTCCAGGAGTTGGTGATGGACAGGGAGGCCTGGCATGCTGCGATTCATGGGGTCGTGAAGAGTCGGACATGACTGAGCGACTGAACTGAACTGATGTGTGTGTGTCTGTTAATTGCCATTGTGTCCACCTCTTTGCAACCCCATGGACTTATAGAGCTCCAAGTTCCTCTATTCATAGAATTATCAAGGCAAGAATACTGTACTGGAAACCCTTCCCTTCTCCAGGGGATCTTCTTGACCCAGGGCTCAAACACTGGTCTCCTGAATTGCAGGAAGATTCTTTACCATCTGAGCCACCAAGGAATCCCAAGTCTTACTATACAAGTACATTAATCAAGATAGCACTATATTGGTGAAAGAACAGATACCAAAATCAGTGGAACAAAATGGGAGATATGGGCCCAAATAAATATAGTCAACTAAACTTTGAAAAATGAGCAGTTAACTCAATTGAGAAGTGATGAAGTTTTCAGTAAACGGTACTGGAAAACTTGAATGTTAATATGCAAAAACAAAGACAAAAACATAGAAAACCCTAGACATAGACCTAGATCATACAAGAAAATAAATAAATAAATAAATATTGCTTAAAATGGATCCCAGACTAAATGCAAAACTTTAAATTCTAAGTTTTCTAGAGTAAAACATACAAGAAAATCTACTTGACCTTTGGTTTTGCCACGAGTCTTTAGATATCAAAAGCATGATTATGAAGGAAAAAAAATGTATAGATTGGACCTGATTAAAATTTGAAACTTCTGTTATGCAAAAACACTATTGAGAAAATGAATATCCAATTCACAAATAGTAGAAACTATTTAAAAAATTTTTATCTGGTAAAGGACCTAAATTCAAAATATATAAAAGACATTTAAAACTTAACAATAAGAAAACAAACATCGCAACTAAAAATTGGAAGAAGGTCTGAACAGATGCTTCACAAAATGGGATATAGAGATAGAAAGAAACATATGAAATCATGTTTGACATCCTTTGTCATTGGAGGATTGCAAATTAAAATAATGAGTATATTACTACAGACAAATTGTAATGTCTAAATTAAAAAAATATATATATGACAATACCAACTTCTGGGATATATGTATAGTATCAGAAATAATTATTAATTTTTGGTTAGAATGTAAGGTGGTACAGGCACTTTGGACTATGGTTTAGTAATGAGATAGAAAATTATTAGGTAGTAGATACCTAAGGCCTCAGTTTCTTCTTTTAAAAATGAAATTGTAATTTCCATTTATTTTCACACACAAGTGTCTTGCTCCATTAACCTATAGCCCTACTTGCTGTTCCAGTTTTTTAGTGTTCAGAGGAAATGCCTCCCTGACCTGGAGGCTATAAAATACTCGGGGTCATGACTGGGCAATCAGTAATTGATGTCCAACTTATCAAGAAGAAAAACACCAGGTAGACCATTACCTTTAAAACATACATCTGGTCCTAAAAAATTGCCTGAGGTCACTAAAAAAGATTGGGGAATGGAGACTCAATATCTAAGAAAATTCAAGGACTGGGAAATCAAAGAGAACCATTAAATTGACAAACTGGACATGATGACTTTTAAACTGATTGGTCAGGTATTACACACATCAGGACCCCAGAGCCAACCAAAAATGAACAGGTCAATACTGGTAAAGATATAAACTGTTGTGATTCCCTGTTTCAGGACAGTTTTCCCTCTCTCAGTGTTTATGCTTAGAGCTTTGTACTTCTATCCTTTAAAATAAAACTTTGCCTATGCGAGTGTCTGCATGTCTGTGGAGTCCATTCCTTGGCTTCTTGGATAAGAGCTCAGATTCCCATTTCAGTAGTTTCTTGGAAAGCTAAGCATAGTTTTAGCTTTCATCAAGCAATTGTGATTTTATGTATTGATTTCACTGATTTCAAAGCTTAAGTGCACTCAGAAATTTTCATGTAAATATTTATAGCAGATTTATTCACATCACCCCAAACTTGATGCAACTAAAAGTGTCATTCAATAGGTAAATGGATAAACAAACTATGACATATATGCATAATGGAATATGATTCAGCAATACAGCAAAATGAGTCATCAAGCAATAAAATGACATGAAAGAAACATATATATATTGCTTAATGAAAAAACTCAGTCTGAAAAAGCAACATATTCTATATAGCAATCAGCTATATGATATTCTAGGAAAGTAAAACTCTGAGGAGGAGAGGACAATTAAATGGCTGAAGCACAGGGGACCTGGGGAAGTAGCAAAATGGTTCTGTATGGTAGTGTAGATATCGATACTTGATATACTCCTTTGTTTATGGGCTTCACTTCTGGATCAGCTGGTAAAGAATCACCTGCAATATGGAAGACTTGGGTTAGATCCCTGGGTTGGGAAGATCACCTGTAGAAGGGAAAGGCTACCCACTCCAGTATTCTTGCCTGGAGAATTCCATGGACTGTATAGTCCATGGAGTTACAGAGTTGGACACGACTGAATGACTTTCACTTTGTTCAAACCCACAGAAATTTACAGAAGAAAAAGTGAACCTTCAGATTATACAAAACAATGCAATTGTATTACATGTGTATGAAATGATCTCCCTGATATGAGTAAGAGGAAAAATCACTGATATAAGTAATTTAAATAAGTGGAGTCAGTAAGACTAAGACAAAAGTAACTGGTTTTAGTTTATAAAATTATTTGCTAAGGATTTAACAGCAGATCCATAATTCTGACACTACTCTATATGTGTACTTGAACAATTAAGCAAATGGGTGACAGATGGTTGAAGTTAGTTTCTTTGTGTGGGAGTGTGGAGTTAGAGATAAGGGGAGGATTCTAGAATGATCTATGTTGTAATGGATTAGAGTTTGAGAATTCAGTCTTATCTCATGTTTAATGAAATATGTGTGTGTATGAGCTATATATAGGAATACTTATGGGTCTGTATATAAACAGGTGTAAACACACACACGCACACTTCCTTGTTTTATCAGGAGAAATGGCTTATAGGCAATAACACACTAGTAGCAATAAGAACATCTAGTACACAGACCTTTGTTTCTACTACCTTTTCAAAAAAAGAAACCAGAGTTTCTGTGAGAAGTGTCTAAGCCATATGACTGGTACTACTAGTAATATGAGTGAAGGGGAGAAATTTTGGTGGAGAGATGGCTGTCTCAGCTAAATACATGATTAATGGATACAATAAAAATTCATACTAGTAGGAATATTTCCACCCTACTGCAAATCTTTACTTCTCATTTTAGATGAATTATAAATAAATTACTTCATTTAAAGTAGTTTATTAGAATTACATGGAGTACCTTTATTAGTTTTACCTATATGAAATGAGTACTACATAAACCCTATACTATTATACTGTTCGAATAATAGGTAAAATGTAAGATACACAGGGAAGATAAAAGTCTTATGCTTGAAATGCCCTAATTTTATATTTAAGCTTCTCATCAATGGAAATTTATTATGCACTACAAATAACTAATTATGTTGGTCACACTTCTATTGATTTCCCACAATTTCCTTTCAATAGAATCTCATTAATATCAGAAAGCTAATGAACTTTAATCCATAGTTGTGATTCATGTACGAAAGTAAAGAGATAAGCTTTTGAAAACAGGTAAATACGTTTAAAGTAACTTTAAATGGCAAAACAAACAAACAAACAAACACCTACGCAGGAAAATGCCTTTGATGTTAAAGGAATATTGTGAGTCTTAATTCATATTCAAATATTTTATCTTTGGTAACTTAAAAACAAAGGAAATTGATGTGAACAGATTTGGTCTTAGTAGGATTTGAGCTATTGCAGGCCTAAAACTCAAGAAGAAGAAAACAAAAGTGGGTTTTATGAAGTTCTAGGGGAAGCTCAAAGCTGATTTATCATGTGGCGTGCCTGGGAACCTCAAATAAGATGGTTAAAATAAAAGTTTCATGCAATAAAAAATGAAAAACAAACAGTATAGTATTTCTTTCACTGAATAGAAAGAATCCTTTCAATTAAACTCCACAACAAAATAGGGGGAAACAATGTACATATTATAAAATAAATCTGAAAATTTTTAATTATATATTCTGTGGCTATCATGCCTTTGTGTTGTAATTTTTAAGTGATATGTTCTCTTCCTCTCTCTTGTCTTTTCTTTCTTTCTTTTTTTTTTTTTTTAATTTGAAGTTGTTTTGAGTCACAGTTTTGGAACAAACTCCACCTGACATTCTCACAAAGATAATCCAACCATTGAAAGTATAGTATATTTTCACTGGCTAAGAGCATAGGCCCTGAAATCAGATTGCCTAGTTTATATTCTAGCTCATTTATTAGGTGTGTGTATTTGGAGCAAGTTATTTATTGTCCTCAGGATCAACTATAAATGGGGCTAATAGTATTTATAGGATAGCTTTGTGTGACAAAAATATATATATTTGAAATCTATTTGCCTACCTAGCTACCTACCTAATTCCTGTAGAAAAGTTTCCAGTGCATTGTAATACATGAGAGCTATTGTTATTTACTCAACATATATAATTTGAAAATCTCTTCTCTGTCCAGGTAGTGGGTGCTGAGTGGACCACAATCAGAAACACATACACACTTCACTCATAGACCTTTGAGGATAGTGAAGAACCCTAGCACCAAATAAGTAACTGCAAGGATGAAGCTGTGGCACACTATGTTACTGGACAGTCAGGGCATGTAGGATGGAGAGAATGAATAGGCTAGTCTTGAGTAAGTTGAGAGAAGGTATTCTTGATGGAAAGATTCTTCAATACTGAGTTGAAAAATGATGTAGATGGCTAGGAAAAGTGGGAAATAAAATTATGCACTTGGAAATGAAAAATGAACACAACAAGCTTTAGAAAGAACAAAAAATGTGCCCCTTAGAGATGAAACAAAGAAGTGGGAGTATATGAGTTCAGTTCAGTTCAGTTCCTCAGTGGTGTCCAACTCTTTGTGACCCCAAGAACCACAGCACACCATGCCTCCCTGTCCATCACCAACTGCTAGAGCCTACCCAAACCCGTGTCCATTGAGTTGGTGATGCCATCCAACCATCTCATCTTCTGTCATCCCCTTCTCCTCCTGCCATCAATCTTTCCCAGCATCAGGGTCTTTTCAAATGAGTCAGCTCTTCTCATCAGGTGGCCAAAGTATTGGAGTTTCACCTTCAACATCAATTCTTCCAAAGAACACCCAGGACTGATCTCCTTTAGGATGGACTGGTTGGATCTCCTTGCAGTCCAAGTGACTCTCAAGAGTCTTCTCAAACACCACAGTTCAAAAGCATCAATTCTTCTATACTCAGCTTTCTTTATAGTTCAACTCTCACGTTCATACATGACCACTGGAAAAACCATAGCCTTGACTACACGGACCTCTGTTGACTAAATTAATGTCTTTGCTTTTTAATATGTTTTCTAGGTTGGTCATAACTGTCCTTTCAAGGAGTAAGTGTCTTTAAATTTCATGGCTGCAGTCACAATCTGCAGTGATTTTGGAGCCCTCAAAAATAAAGTCAGTCACTGTTTCCACTGTTTCCCCATCTATTTGCCATGAAGTGATGGGACCAGATGCCATGATCTTTGTTTTCTGAATGTTGAGCTTTAAGCCAACTTTTTCACTCTCCACTTTCACTTTCATCAAGAGGCTTTTCAGTTCCTCTTCACTTTCTGCCATAAGGGTGTTGTCATTTGCATATCTGAGGTTATTGATATTTCTCCTGGAAGTCTTGATTCCAGTTTGTGTTTCTTCGAGTCCAGCATTTCAAGGCTATGGTTTTTCCAGTGGTCATGTATGGATGTGAGAGTTGGACTATAAAGAAAGCTGAGTGCAGAAGAAGAGATGCTTTTGAACTGTGGTGTTTGAGAAGATGCTTGAGAGTCCATTGGCCTGCAAGGAGATCCAATCAGTCCATCCAAAAGGAGATCATTCCTGAATGTTCTTTGGAAGGACTGATTTTGAAGCTGAAACTCCAATACTTTGGCCACCTCATGCAAAGAGCTGACTCATTGGAAAATACCCTGATGCTGGGAAGGATTGGGGGCAGGAGGAGAAGGGGACAACAGAGGATGAGATAGTTGGATGGCATCATCGACTCGATGGACATGGGTTTGGGCAGACTCAGGGAGTTGTTGATCGACAGGGAGGCCTGGCATGCTGTGGCTTGTGCGGTCACAAAGAGTTGGACACGACTGAGTGACTGAACTGACTGAAGTACATTGACATCCTACTTTAACAGAAAGGGGTTAGTCCTCTACACAATTTTTCATGCTATATCCTTTTTTTTTTTTTTTGAATTATTTTTTATTGAAGGATATTTGCTTTACAGACTTTTGCTGTTTTCTGTCAAATCTCAACATGAATTAACCATAGTTATACATATATCCCATCGTTTTTGAAACTCCTTCCCATCCCGCCTCCCGCCCCATACCATGCCTCTAGGTTGATACAGAGCCCCTGTTTGAGTTTCCTGAGCCATACAGCAAATTCCAGTGGAATATCTATTTTACATATGGTAATGTAAGCTTTGTTGTTACTCTTCCCATTCCCTCCCCTCCCCTCTCCCCATGTCCATAAGTCTCTTCTCTATGTCTTTTTTTCCCCAGTATTGCTCTGTAAATAAATACTCAGCATCATTTCTCTAGATTCCATATATATGCATTACAATATGATATTTATCTTTCTCTTTCTGACTCACTTCACTCTGTATAATACACTCGAGGTTCATCTTCCTCATTAGAACTGACTCAAATACATTCCTTTTTATGGCTGAGTAGTATTCCATTGTGTATATGTAGCACAACTTCTTTATCTATTCATCTGTTGATGGACATCTAGGTTACTTCCATGTGATAGCTATTGTAAATAGTGCTGCAATGAACAATAGGATACATGTGTCTCTTTCAGTTTTGCTTCTCAGGGGATATGCCTAAGATTGAGATTGCTGGGTCCTAGTTTTTTAAAGAATCTTCATACCACCATCAATAGCAGCTGTATCAGTTTGCATTCTCATCTACAGAGCAATGGCATTCCTTTTTCTCCACACCCTCTCCAGCATTTATTGTTTGTAGACTTCTTGATGAGGGCCAAGGAGATCCAACCATTCCATCCTAAAGGAGATCAGTCCTGGGTATTAATTTGAAGGACTGATGCTGAAGCTGAAACTCCAATACTTTGGCCACCTCATGTGAAGAGCTGATTCATTGGAAAAGACCCTGATACTGGGAAAGATTGAGGGCAGGAGGAGAAGGGGACGACAGAGGATGAGATAGTTGGATGGCATCATCAACTTGATGGACATGGGTTTGGGTGGACTCTGGGAGTTGGTGATGGACAGGGATGCCTGGCATGTTGTGGTTCATGGGGTCTCAAAGAGTCGGACATGGCTGAGCAACTGAATTGAACTAATTCTGACTGGTGTAAGGTGATATCTCGTTGTAGTTTTGATTTGCATTTCTCTAATAATGAGCAATGTTGAAAAATTTTTTCTTGTGTTTGTTATCCATCTGTAAGTCTTCTTTGGAGAAATGTCTGTTTAGGTCTTTTCCCCAGTTTTTGAATGGGTTATTTGTTTTTCTGGTATTGAGTTGTATGAGCTGCTTGTATATTTTGGAAATTATTCCTTTGTCAGTTGTTTCATTTGCTATTATTTTCTCCCATGCTGATGGTTCTCTTTTCACCTTGCTTATAGCATCCTTTGCTGTGCAAAAGTTTTTAAATTTAATCAGGTCCCACTTGTATACATTTGTTTTTATTTCCACTACTCTAGGAGGTATGTCATAGGGATCTTCCTTTAATTTATATAATTGAGTGTTCTGCCTATGTTTTCCTTCTAGGAGCTATAAAGTTTCTGGTCTTACATTTAGGTCTTCAAACTATTTTGAGTTTATCTTTGTGTATCGTGTTAGGAAGTGTTCTAATTTCATTATTTTACATATAGTTGTCCAGTTTTCCCAGCACCATTTATTGAAGGTGTTGTCTTTGCCCCATTGTATATTCTTGCCTCCCTTGTCAAAAATAAGGTACCCATAGGTACATGGGTTTATTTCTGGGCTTTCTATCTTGTTCCATCAGTCTGTATTTTTGTTTTTGTGCCATGCCATACTGTTTTGATGACTGTATCATTGTAGTATAATCTGAAGTCAGGAAGGTTAATTCTTCCAGCTCCCTTCTTCTTTCTCAAGACTGCTTTTGTTATTTGGGGTCATTTGTGTTTCCATATGAATTGTGAAATTTTTTGTTCTAGTTATGTGAAAAATGTCATTGGTAGTTTGATAGGTATCACATTGAATCTGTCAATTGCATTTGGTAGTATAGTCACTTTCAAAATATTGACTCTTCCTACCCAGTAACATGGAATATCTCTCCATCTGTTTATGTCATCTTTTATTTATTTCATTAGTGTCATATAATTTTCTGTGTACAATTCCTTTGTCTCCTTAGGTAAGTATCTCCTAGATATCTAATTCTTTTTGTTGCAATGGTGAATGGGATTGATTCCTTAATTTCTCTTTGTGATTTTTCATTGTTAGCATATAGAAATGCAATTGATTTCTGTGTATTGATTTTGTATCCTGAAACTTTGCTAAATTCACTGATTAATAATTTTCTGATACTATCTTTAGGGTCTTGTATGTACAGTATCATGTCATCTGCAAACAGTGAGAGCTTTACTTCTTATTTTCTGATCTGGATTCCTTTTATTTATTTTTCTTCTCTGATTGCTATTGCTGGACTTCCATAACTATGCTGAATAATAGTGGTGCAAGTGGAAACCCTTGTCTTATTCCTTATTTTAGGGGGAATACTTTCAGTTTTTCACCATTGAGAATAATGTTTGCTGTAGGCCTTTACTATGTTGAGGTAGGTTCTTTCCATGCCCATTTTTTGAAGAGTTTTAATCATAAATGGTTGCTGAATTTTGTAAAACAGTTTTTCTGCATCTATTGAGATGATCATATGGTTTTTATCTTTCAATTGCTTAATATGCTGTATCGAATTGATTGATTTCTGAAAATTGAAGAATCCTTGCATCCCTGGTATAAACCCAACCTGATCATGATTTATGAGCTTTTTGATGTGTTCCTGAATTCTGTTTGCTAATTTTTTTTTTTTTGAGGATTCTTGCATCTATGTTCATCAGTGATACTGGCCTCTAGTTTTCTTTTTTTGTGTTGTCTTTTTCTGGTTTTGGTATCAGGGTGATGGTGGCCTTGTAGAATGAGTTTGGAAGTGTTCTTTCCTCTGGAATCTTTGAAAGAGTTTTAGAAGGATAGGCATTAGCTCTTCTCTAAATGTTTTATAGAATTCTCCTGTGAAGCCATCTGGTCCTGGGCTTTTTTTTTTTTTTAATGGGAGATTTTTTATCATAACTTCAATTTCAATGCTTGTATTTGGGTTGTTCATAATTTCTATTTCTTCCTGGTTCTGTCTTGGAAGATTGAACTTTTCTAAGAATCCATATATTTCTTCCAGGTTATCTGTTTTATTGCCATATATTTGTTCATACTAGTCTCTTTTAATCCTTTGTATTTCTTCACTGTCTGTTGTAATATCTCCTTTCTCATTCTAATTTTGTTGATTTGCTTCTTCTCTCTTTTTTTTCTTGATGAGCTTGGCTAAAGGCTTGTCAGTTTTGTTTATGTTCTCAAAGAACCAGCTTTTAGTTTTATTAATATTTACTATTGTTTCTTTTATTTCTTTTTCATTTATTTCTGCTCAAATCTTTATGATTTCTTTTCTTATATTAATTTTTTTGTTGTTGTTGTTCTATTTCCAATTGTTTTATATGTAAAGTTAGGTTGCCTATTCGTTGTTTTTTGTGTTTCTTGAGTTAGGACTCTATTGCTATATATGTCCCTCTTATAACTGCTTTTGCTACATCCCATAGGGTTTGAGTTGTATTTTCATTGTCATTTGTTTCTAGAAATTTTTTTTTATTTCCCTTTTGATTTCTTCAGTAACCTGTTGGTTATTTATAAACCTGTTGTTTAGGCTCCATGTGTTTATGCTTCTTACCCTTTTATTCTTGTAATTGATAGCTAGTCTCAAAGCACTGTGGTTGGAGAAGATGCTTGATACAATTTCAATTTTCTTAAATATACTGAGGTGTGATTTGTGACCCAAGGTGGGGTCTATCCTGGATAATGTTCCATGTGCACTTGAGAAGGTATATTCTTCTGCATTTGGATGGAATGTCCTGAAGATAACAATGAGATCCATCTCATATTATGTATCATTTAACACTTCTGTTTCCTTATTAATTTTCTGTTTTGATGATCTGTTCATTGGTGTGCATGAGGTGTTAAAGTATCCTACTATTATTATGTTACTGTCAGTTTCTCCTTTTATGTGTGTTAGTGTTTGTCTTGTGTATTGAGCTGTTCCTGTGTTGGGTGCATAGATATTTACAATTGTTATGTCTTCCTCTTGGATTGATCCATTGATCATTATGTAGTGTCCTTCCTTATCTCTTATAGTTTTTATTTTAAGGTCTATTTTGTCTTATATGAAGATTGCTACTCCAGCTTTCTTTTGCTTCCCATTTGCATGGAATATATTTTTCAATCCTCTTACTTTAAATCTATATGTGTCTTTAGGTCTGAAGTGAATTTCTTGTAGACAGCATATTTATGGGTCTTGTTTTTGTGTCCATTCAGTGAGTTTGTGTCTCTTGGTTGGAGCATTTACTCCATTTACATTTTAAGTAATTATTGATATATATGTTCCTATTTCCATTTTCTTTATTGTTGGGTTTGATTTTGTAGATCTTTTTTTCCTCTGTTGTACTTCTTGACTCTATAAGTCCCTTTAACATTTGTTGCAAAGCTGGTTTGGTGGTACTAAATTCTCTTAACTTTGCATGAATGAAAAGCTTTTTATTTCTCCATCAACTCTGAATGAGATCCTTGCCAGGTAAGGTAAGCTTGGTTGTAGATTTTTCCCTTTCAGTGCTTTAAATATATCCTGCCATTTCCTTCTGGCCTGTAGAGTTTCTGCTGAAAGATCAGCTGTTAAGTGTTTGGAGTTTCCCTTATATGTTACTTGTTGCTTCTCCCTGGCAAACAAAGAAAATAAAAAATTATATTTACCAGTTAAGAACAAAACTAATTTAATCACAAACTGGAAAACAAAACTAAAGCAAGGTGCCCAGTGGGGAATAAGGCAATAAAAATAAGACTAACAAATATATTGAGAGGAAAGGAGAGAAAGAAAAGAAAGAAAAAATAGCTTCCCTGGTGGCTCAGTTGGTAAAAGCATCTGCCTGCAATGCTGGAGACCCAGGTTTGATCCTTGGGGCAGGAAGATCCCCTGCAGAAGGAAATGGCAACCCACTCCAGTAATCTTGCCTGGAAAATTCCATGCATGGAGGAGCTACAGTCCATGGGGCTGCAGTCAGACATGACTGATCAACTTCATTTTTCACTTTTTAAGAAGATTTATATACATTAAAAATTTACTACAAGGTGAAAAGTACAGTAGGAAATGCAAAGAAAGGAATGAATATATAAAAAATATAATAGGCTTAAAAATTAAAATTATAAAAAGAAAAAAAAGGAAGAATAAAGAAAGAAGTAAAAGAAAAAGAAAACTCCACAGAAATGCAAAAGCCCAATGTAGATGTAGAGGTTTATGACAACAATAGAAAGTATGAATGAGTATATACATACACACCCATAAGATGAATTTCCTGGTGGCTCAGAGGGTAAAGCACCTGCCTACAATGCGGGAGACCTGGGTTGGATCCCTGGATCAGGGAGATCCCCTGGAGAAGGAAATGGCAACTCACTCCAGCATTCTTGCCTGGAAAATCCCATGGACAGAGGAGCCTAGTAGGCTACAGCCCATGGGGTTGCAAAGAGTCGAAGACGACTTCACTTTTACTTTCACTTTCACTTTGTACACCCATAAGCAAAATCAAAACAGTCCAGTGAAAATAAAATACAGATTGACCAGGTGAACAAAGGAAACCAAAAATTATATCTACCAGAAAAAAACAATTAAAATACAAACTGGAAAACAAAACAAAAGCAAGGTGCCAATTGAGAATAAAGCAATGAAAATAAAACTAACAAATGTGTTGAGAAGAAAAGAGAGAAAGCAGAGAAAGAAAGAATAGATATGCAAAGGTAAATAAAGGTATATAAAGAAGATTTATATATGTTAAAGTTTAACTGCAAGGGGAAAAGGACAGTAGGAAAAGAAAACAAATGAATAAGTGTATTAAAAATAATAATATGTTAAAAAATTTAAAAAAAAAAAAAAAAAAAAAATGAGGAAAACTCCATAGAACTGTAAAAGCCCAATGTAGAAGCAGAAGTTTATGACAACAATAAAAAAATGTGACTGAGGACAAAAAAAAAAAAAATCAAAACTTAATTGGATTTCTTAGTGCCAATATTATCAACAACTGCAACAGTGGGGGAGAAAAAGAAAAAAAAGATCCAAAAGAATCTACAGAGTAAGTCAAACAATAAGAATAATAAAAGTTTTTCTTGGGTCACTGCTGTCAGAGTCCTTTTCTTCGCTGGGAGTCACAGCCCACCTTATCTCCCTAGGATGCCCTCCAACACTGTACTGTTCTCTGGACCCTGATGTTGAGTCAGCTCAGATTCTAATCTGGTCCTACTCTTGTATGTTCTTGCCTCCAATGTCCAGCTATCTAGTTCTCCAGCTATCAGAAATAGCGTGTTTTCTTTTGTGGGAGCTCTAAATGGCCTTTGATATATTCCATAGACACAGAGTCTGCTTAGCTGATCCTGTGAATTTAATCTGCATCTTGTACAGATGGTAGGAAAGTTTTGGGTCTTCTTCCTTAGCCACACTGCCCCTGGGCTTCAATTATGGCTTTATTTTCACCTTTACCTGTGGGTTATCCACTGGAGTTTAGCTCCTGAGGCTGCCTTGGAGGGCTTGGGTTTGCCCCTGTGAATGCCAAGTGTGGAGGTGGTTCAGCTGCTTGGGTCACAGGGGTTCTGGCAGCACCAGGTACTCAGGGGAGTTGGCTGCTAGGGCAGCAGGAAATATAGTGCTCTAGAAGGATATGGCAATAAGTATTGGCCAATATGGTCCACTATTCTTGCCTGGAGAACCTCCCTCCCTGACAGAGAATCCTGGCAGGCCAGTCTACAGGGTCTCAAAGAGTTGGACAGGACAGAAGCAACCCTGAATGCATAGATGCAAGATTTTATATTGCCTGTGGCAGCTCTGCCCCAATGAGAGTTGAGCGTGAAGGTGGCACAGCTGCTTAGCTTGCGGGGACCCTGGTGGCACCAAGTGTGCAGGGACACAGACTGCCTCCACCGCAGGAGTTATGGCCCTATCAGAGTCTTTTTTCGAGTCTCTTGTAGCTGGTGATCAGACGGCCTCTTCGACCAGTCTTTCTCCATAGTTCCACCCGTTCAGGCACATAGGAGGGCCCCCCTGGCTGGAGTCCTACTCTGTAGATCTTCAGTCAGGCACTGAAAGGAGAATCCTGGGTGGGTCCTACTCTGTGGTTCATTGTGTCAGGGGTTTGATGGGCCAGCCTCTCTATTGTTCAGCTGCTGGTGCTTGTGTGGGGAGAAGAAGGCTATGATGATGGCTCCACCCCCTATATGGGACTCAACAATATTGCCTTGCTTCCATGGCTGCCTGGCTTTCTTCCACCAGCATTTCCCACCATGATCTCCTCCCTCACATCCCCTCAATCCATCTCTCAGCAGTCAACAGCAACCCTCCCCTGGGATTGCTCCACAATCCCTAAACTCCAGCTCCCAGCAACTACACCTTCCAGGGGACCAGCATTCCTGTCCAGGGTATGTATACCTGTGGCAAGGAGTATCTGATTCTCATTCCATTTAGGCTGCCACAGATCAGCCGTTTCACTCTCAGCCCTAAATGTTTCTCCTCTGACTCAGACAATTGCCCTGTGGTGGGGATCAGACTCCTGCTTCAGTTCCCCCACCCACTGAGGGCAGGTCCCATCCTACTAACACTCCTGTTTTCCCCCTAGTTCCTTTGTCCTACCGAAATTTGTGTGGTTCTATATATTCTTTTCCACTGGTTAGGTACTCCTGTCTGCTTTCAGCTGGTGTTCTGCATGCACTTCTATGTCTGAAGGTGTATTCCTGGTGTGTCCATGCAGAGAGATGAACTCCATGTCTACCTACTCCTCTGTCATCTTGTTCTCCTCTTTTACTTAATATTAAATTCAAGTAAAAAAGAAAGCTTTTCCTTTCAATATCTGTGTTCTTTGCATGAATATCAAAGTTTTATAAATAGTTGTTTCTACCTGTTCCTACCCTTTTCATCTTCCATGTTACCATACCATTTTTTTTTACTAGATAAATGACAAATTTGTGCCTCAACTTCAAAAAGTATGTGGTAAATTTCTTCTAAAGCTGAGTTTTATATTTTATCTTGGTTTGGATTATATGTGTCCACAATATATGCATGCATGCATGGTGTGTGCATCTGTATGTGTGTGCTCTAATTTTGAATATTGAAATAAAAACAATAATATAGATGAATTGAGAAATTACCATATTCCTCTAAAAATCAAATATAGCATTGTTTTTTCATGTTTTTCATATATTTTATCCTAAAAACAATAAAATAAGAAGGCTCCTACACTATGAATTAGAATTTAAATTTGTACAGTCACTATGGAGAACAGTATGGACACTCCTTTAAAAATAAAAGAAACTAAACTAAGAATAGAACTACCATATAATCCAGTAATGCCACTCTTAGCATATATCTAGAGAAAATCATAATTACAAAACATCCATGCACTCCAATGTTCAGAGTAGCACTATCTATAATAGCCAAGATATTGAAGCAACCTGAATGTCCATCAACGGATGAATAGATAAAAATGATGTAGTGGATTTATATAATAGAATATTATTCAGACATGAAAAGAATGTAAAATACCATTTGCAGCAACGTGGGTAGACCTTGAGATTATCATGGTAAGTAAAATAAGAAAAAGACAAATTTATGATATCACTCAGATATTGAATCTCATTTTCTAAAATGATACAAAATAACTAAGAAACAGATTTACAGATATTGAAAACAAAAGTATGCTTATCAAAGGGGAAATTTGGAAGGAGGGATAAGTCAGGAATTTGGGATTAACATACATACACTACTAAATACATGATAACTAGCAAGGATCTACTCTGTAGGTGACTAATTGGCTGTATTTATCAATGCAACTTTGTTCATAATGTTCCCTTATTGGCCTTATGATCTGTACAGCTATTTTTCTTTTAATATTTTATTAGAGCCATTGAATACTCAAAACATCCAAAAGTCCAGTGTTGGAATGATGGATTTTGCTTGGTACGTATTCATTTTGCTATCAAACTCTATCAGAATGCCGTTATAATTTGACTTACTATATCCTCCTTATATCTTGCTTCACTATTGTTCTTAATATTAAAATTATAAATGATTTTTTATGAAAATAAACATACCAAAGTTATAGCAGGTAATCATTCACATTGATTGTGATCGACAGAAATGTCAGGAGTGATAATTGAGATAAGAACTGAAAAGAAAGCAATAACCAGGAGTTATCAAGTCAGTTACCACTGTGGGTAATGGGGGTTAGTTCCAGAGGATAGTGATAATTATCCCTCAGAGTCTTCTCAACTGCACTCTGAGAAACCAGGAATATTTATCATATTCCTCAAAGCCATTATTTCATAGTTACCCCAGGGGCTTAAAAAATCCATCAGTTTTGGATTGACAGCACAAATAAATAGAATGGGCCTTAGGATTTAGAGAAAAATCCCCAGTGATAAGAGTCAACTGCTGGCAGTAGGATATCAGGCCAGCATACAAGAAATCATAAGGAGTGAGGGGATATAGTGAGACACAGAGATCACAGGTGTAGTTAATAGCCTTCATTATTTAAAATTCTATTCTCAGGGCTTTCATGGTAACTCTGTGGTGAAGAATCTGCCTGCCAATACAGGAGACATGGGTTCAATCGCTGATCTGGGAAGATTCTTCATGCCATGGAGCAACTAAGCCTGTGCATCACAACTACTGAGCCTGTGCTCTAGAGCCCAGGAGCTACAACTGCTGAGTCCAAGTGCCACAACTATTGAAGCCCATGTGCCCTAGAGCTTGTGCTCTGCAACAAGGTGCTCTGCACCTCAATGAGAAGCCCGTGTATCAGTGAAGACCCAGCACAGTCAAAAATAAGTAAATAAAACCACATCTTCAGATAAAAATCAGACACCCACATCAAGAATAGAGAGTTCTCCATTATACACAGCCAGACATGATCTTGGATGATCCCCAAATTGACACGTACTAGGAATAAGGTTGCCTGTATGGGGCTTTGTTCTTAGCTGCCTACCCTGCCTTTCTTCTTGAACTCCTCTTTAAAGAGGAAGCAAGGTGATAGTGGAATAAGACAACTGAGTAGTGCTTAGATAGGAATACTCACCTTTGTAAATTAGACAGCAACTTCAGTCTTGCTTGAAAAGTAAGGTTCTGTCACCCTAGATCAAACAAAATATATGTACTCGGCTTTAGTTGGCAGTGGGAAGTGAGGAAGGGAGCAAAATTGTAAGAAAAAACACTAACTGCACCTTAACAGAGTGGTGAGAGAAAGAACAGCTAATTTTAGGATCATATAGACTGACAAAAGATCACCATTAATATTCTAAAATGGAGAAATATGATTTAGAATATGAATATACAACATGCAAAGTCATATTTCTTTGTTTAATGCCTTTACTAATCAATAAGACAGATATTAAATATAAAGTGCTTAGGTCCAAAATATATATTGTGAGTATTCTAAAACCAAGATAAACAATGTGAAGACTACACACACACTCTCTGTCTCTGTGTATGTGTGTGTGTGTGTGTGTATATATATATACACACACACACACACACACATAAGCATACTTCATTTTACTGTACTTTGTTGAAATTGGCAGATACTGGTTTGTTTGTTTTTTAACAAATTGAAGATTTGCTGTAACCCCAAGTTATCAGATGATGGTTAGCATTTTTCAGCAAAATATTTTTAAATTAGTGTATACACTATGCTTTTTTTTTTAAACATAATGCTATTACACACAATAAATATAGTTTTTTGTGTACTGGGAAACTAAAAATTTCATGTGATTCACTTTGAGATATCCCCTTTATTATGGTGGTCTGAAACCAAATCCACAATATCTCCAAGGTATGCCTGTGTCTTGTAATTGATACAAATAAAGTGAATAATTGTGTAATTCCTCAGTATGTTCAAATAATATAGAAGAGCTCAGGTGGTCACCTGAAGTTTTATAACTTAGAGCTAATAATTTAGTTCCCTGTTGATTTTGAAGCTGCAACACAGCTTCAGTTCAACTAATTAGGCCCTCTGAAAATTTTTGTCTATAAGCAAACAGCTTGTTTTCCATACCCTGCAAATTTAATACTTCTCATTGCAACAATTTTTAAAGTAACATATCTTCAGGCAATATTGTTAAGTAAGATTCAAAATAAACTCTGTTAAGGAATGATGGCAAGTAATTCAGTAAAACAGTGCTAAAAACAGAATTCTAGGGTCCAAAAAAGCTAACATAAAATGCATAATATCATATTTGGAGAATTAGATGACATTTAATTACGATAGAGGTTATTTTTACCTAATCTTACAAATAAGGTCAGGTAAAATTTAGTCATCTCAAACAACTGAGTTATCTCAAACATTTTTTAATGTAGCAGCAATTTCTCCCAGCTAATTTACTGATAAGAATATGGTTATCCATATACTAAACCATTTAGCAAAACATACTCATTTCTACAAATGTATTTCCACTGGATTTTGACAATCAATACTGTCAGGGGAGTTCTTATCTTCCAGTGTGATATCTTTTTGCTTTTTCATACTGTTAATGGGGTTCTCAAGGCAAGAATACTGAAGTGACTTGCCATTTCCTTCTCTGGAGGAAGGAAAATATTTTGTCAAAACTTGCGAACATGAGCTGCCTGTTTGGCCCTGCAGGACATGGCTCTTAGCTTCGTTGAGTTACACAAAGCTGTGATCCATGTGATCATTTTGGTTAATTTTCTGACTGTGGTTTTCATTCTGGAGGTGTAACATTGTACTTCTTGCTTTTTCTGTCTGCCCTCTGATAGATGAGGACAAGAGGCTTGTGCAAACTTCCTGATGGGAAGGACTGGCTGTGGGGAAAACTGGATCTTCCTCTGGTGGGAAGGGCCATGCTCAGTATATCTTTAATCTAATTTTCTGTTGATGAGTGAGGGCTGTGCTTCCTCCTTGTAAAGTATGAAAAAGCAAAGATATGACACCAGAAAATAAGTCCCCAGGTTGGTAGGTGTCCAATATGCTACTGGGAAATAGCAGAAAAACATCTCCAGAAAGAAGAGGCTGGGAAAAAGCAGAAATTACTTCCAGTTGGGGATGTATCTGGTGGTGAAGGTAAAGTTCAATGCTGTAAAGAACAATATTGTATAGGAACCTGGAATGTTAGGTCCATGAATCAAGGCAAATTGGATGTGGTCAAGCAGGTGATGGTAAGAGTGAACATCACAATTTTAGTAATCAGTGAACTAAGATGGACAAGAACGGGCATATTTAATTCAGATGACTATTATATCTACTACTGTTGGCAAGAATCCCTTAGAAGGAATGGAGTAACCTTCATAGTCAATAAAAGAGTCTGAAATGCAGTGCTTGGGTAGGATCTCAAAAATGACAGAATGATCTTGATTTGTTTCTAAGGCAACACTGGTCAGCATCACAGTAATCCAAGTTGTGCCCCAAATACTAATGCTGAAGAAGCTGAACTTGAATGGTTCTATGAAGACCTATAAGACCTTATAAAAGTGACATCATAAAAGGTGACCTTTTCATCATAGGGGATTGGAAAGCAAAAGTAGAAAGTCAAGAGATACATGGAGTAACAGACTTCTTTGGCCTTGGAGTACAGAATGAAACAGGGCAAAGGCTAACAGAGTTTAGTTAGTCAAAGAAAACACCCACCTCTAACACAAGAGACGACTCTACACATGGACATCACCCGGTGGCCAATACCAAAATCAGACTGATTATATTTTTTGCAGCCAAAGATCGAGAATCCGTATCAGTTCAGTTCAGTCACTTAGTCGTGTCCAACTCTTTGAGATCCCATGAATTGCAGCATGCCAGGCCTCCCTGTACATCACCAACTCCCAGAGTTCACTCAAATTCATGTCCATCGAGTCAGTGATGCCATCCAGCCATTTCATCCTCTGCGTCCCCTTCTCCAGCTACCCCCAATCCCTCCCAGCATCAGAGTCTTTTCCAATGAGTCAACTCTTTGCATGAGGTGGCCAAAGTATTGGAGTTTCAGCTTTAGCATCAGTCCTTCCAAAGAACATCCAGGACTGATCTCCTTTAGAATGGACTGGTTGGACCTCCTTGCAGTCCAGGGGACTCTCAAGGGTCTTCTCCAACACCACAGTTCAAAAGGATCAATTCTTCTGAGCTCAGCTTTCTTCACAGTCCAGTTCTCACATCCATACATGATCACTGGAAAAACCATAGCCCTGACTACATGGACCTTTGTTGGCAAAGTAATGTCTCTGCTTTTCAATATGCTATCTAGGTTGGTTGTAACTTTCCTTCCAAGGAGTAAGTGTCCTCTGATTTCATGGATGCAATCACCATATGCAGTGATTTTGGAGCCCCAAAAAATAAAGTCTGCCACTGTTTCCATTGCTTCCCCATCTATTTCCCATGAAGTGATGGGACCAGATGCCATGACCTTTGTTTTCTGAATGTTGAGCTTTAAGCCAACTTTTTCATTCTCTTCTTTCACTTTCATCAAGAGGCTTTTTCGCTCCTCTTCACATTCTGCCGTAAGGGTGGTGTCGTCTGCATATCTGAGGTTATTGATATTTCTCCTGGCAATCTTGATTCCAGCTTGTGTTTCTTCCAGCCCAGCGTTTCTCATGATGTACTCTGCATAGAAGTTAAATAAGCAGGGTGACAATATACAGCCTTGACATACTCCTTGTCCTATTTGGAACCAGTCTGTTGTTCCCTGTCCAGTTCTAACTGTTGCTTCCTGACCTGCATATAGGTTTCTCAAGAGGCAGGTCAGGTGATCTGGTATTCCCATCTCTTTCAGAATTTTCCACAGTTTATTGTGATCCACACAGTCAAAGGCTTTGGCATAGTCAATAAAGCAGAAATAGATGTTTTTTTTTTTTGGAACTCTCTTCCTTTTTCCACGATCCAGCAGATGTTGGCAATTTGATCTCTGGTTTCTCTGAATTTGTTAAAACCAGCTTGAACATCTGGAATTTCTCAATTCAGGTATTGCTGAAGCCTGGCTTGGAGAATTTTGAGCATTACTTTACTAGCGTGTGAGATGAGAGCAATTGTGTCATAGTTTGAGCATTGTTTGGCATTTCCTTTCTTTGGGATTGGAATGAAGACTGACCTTTTCCAGTCCTGTGGCCACTGCTGAGTTTTCCAAATTTGCTGACATACTGAGTGCAACACTTTCACAGCATCATCTTTCACGATTTGAAATAGCTCATCTGAAGTTCCATCACCTCCACTAGCTGTATTCATAGTGATGATTTCTAAGGTCCATATACAGTCAGCAGAAAATAAGACCAGGAGCTGACTGTGGCTCAGATCACGAACTCCCTGTTGCAAACTACAGACTTAAATTGAAGAAAGTAGGGAAAACCACTTGGCTATTCTG
Organism: Bos mutus; assembly: GCF_027580195.1. NCBI lineage: Eukaryota > Metazoa > Chordata > Mammalia > Artiodactyla > Bovidae > Bos > Bos mutus. The sequence continues at coordinate 78,738,574 of NC_091622.1, read as the reverse complement.
GTATGACTTAAATCAAATCCCTATGATTATACAGTGGAAGTGACCAATGGATTCAGGGGATTAGATCTGATAGACAGAGTGCCTGAAGAACTTTGGATGGAGGTTTGTAACATTGTACAGGAGGCAGTGACTAAAACCATCCCGATGAAAACGAAATGCAAGAAGGCAAAATGATTGTCTGAGGAGGACTTACAAATAGATGAGAAAATAAGTGGAAGGTAGAGAAAGGGAAAGATATACCAAACTGAGTGCAAAGTTCCAGAGAATAGCAAGGAAAGATAAAGGCTGCATCAGTTAACAATGCAAAGAAATAGAGGGGGAAAATAGAATGGGAAGGACCAGAGATCCTTTCAAAAACATAAGAGATACCAAGGGAACATTTCATGCAATAATGGGCACAATAAAGGACAGAAATTGCATGGACCTATCAGCAACAGAAGATATTAAGAAGACATGGCATGAATACACAGAAGAACTGTATAAAAAATGTCTTAATGACCTGGCTAATCACAGCTGTGTGGTCATTCACCTAGAATCAGATGTCATGGAGTGTGAAGTCAGGTGGAATTTAGGAAGCATTTCTATGAACAAGGCTAGAGGAGGTGATGAAATTCAAGATGAGCTATTTCAAATTCTAAAAGATTGTGCTGTCAAAATGCTTCACTCAATATGCCAGCAAATTTGGAAAACCCAGAAGTGACCACTTGACTGGACGAATTCAGTTTTCATCTCAATTCCAAAGAAGGGTAATGCTAAAGAATGTTTTCCTACTCTAAAGTTGCCCTCATGTCACATGCTGACAAGAAAATGCTCCAAATCCTTCAAGCTAACCTCAGCCTTCAGCAGTACATGAACCAAGAACTTTCAGATGTACAAGCTGGATTTAGAAAAGGCATAGGGCCCAGAGATCAAATTGCAACATCTGTTGGATCACAGAAACAGCATGTGAATTCAAGAAAAAACATCTACTTCTGCTTCATGGACTACATTAAAGCCTTTTACTGTGTGGATCACAACAAACTTGGAAAATTCTTAAAGAAATGGGAATACCAGATCACCTTATCTACCTCCTGAGATGCCTGTATGCAGGCCAAGAAGCAACAGTTAGAACTGTACATGGAACAACACACTGCTTCAAAATTGGGGAAAGAGGATGTCAAGGCTGTATATTGCCACCTTGCTTATTTAACTAAATGCAGAGTACATCATGTGAAATGCCAGGCTGGATAAGTCACAAGCTGGAATCAAGATTGTCGGACTACATGCACTCTAGTTCTTTGTAGTACTACAGCACCCAGAACTAACCTAAATGTCCATCAGTGGAGGAATGGATAAATAAAGGATTGAAATAATGCCTTTTTTTCAATGACATGTATGGACCTTGAAACTGTCATAATGAGTGAAATACACCAAACAGACAAAGACACATCGTATAATATAACTTATGTCTGGAATCTAAAAAATGGTACAAAATGAATTTATTTTCAAAACAAAAGTGGAGTCACAGATGCAGAAAAAAGTTATTGTTACCAAAATGAAAATGAGGGAGGGGAGAGATAAATTGGGAGATTGGTATTGACATATACACACTGCTCTATATAAAAGAGATAGCTAGTAAGAACCTACAGTATACCACAGGGAACTCTACCAAATTCTCTGTAATGACCATACGAGAATGGACTCTAAAAAAAGAGTAGATGTATGTATAACTGATTCACTTTGCTGTAAAGCAGAAACTAACACAATGTTGTGAATCAACTATGCTTCAGTAAAAATTAATTTAAGATAAAAGAACAAAACAAAGCCTCTGAGAAATGACCCATGCTAACATTCATTAGACATGCATGGCATGTCACAGTATAATAAGAATAAAGGACAATTACATTAATTGTAAGAACTGACATAAAGTATACACCAAACAAAATGCCATCTTTCCTCAATGTGTGTTCTACACGATTTGGTAAGTATAATCCTTTTCAATTAAATGTAATTATTCTTATAACTGGTTTTCGATTTACCATTTTGTTTCTGCTTTTTATTTTTCCTGTTATTTCTATACTAAATTCTTTTTCCTTTTTTTTTCTAGGTTAATTTTTAAAACAGGATTGTATTGTAATTACTCAATTACTTGAATTTTAAGCCATATCTTTGCTTTATTTTCAGTGTTTGATCTAGGTATTATAATATGCATCATTAACCTATCAAGTTTATGTGAACTTAATATTTTACTACCTCACATAAAATGCAAGAACCTTTTAATAGTATAACTCAATTTACTGCCCTGTCCTTTTTGTAGTTATTGTCACATATATTATATTGACATATATTTTAAAAGCACAATACAGTGTAAAGATTTTAATGATTTTCTATCCCACATCCATTCTTCTTCATTTCTTCCAGGAGATCTGAGTCTTTACGTCACATTATTATCAGCTGAAAAACTGATTTTTGGCTTATTTTCCAGTGTACAGATGTGCTGATTATGGATTCTTACAGTTAAGAGTTATATAAAAATATTTTTATTTCACCTTAATCTTTGAAATATGATTTCTTCTGAATATATAATTCAGGGTTGATTATTTTTCCTTTCAATTCACCACTTTACATATTTCATTTTTTGACTTCTAGTTTCTATTATTTTCATAGAAGAAAGTTTCATTAGTATAGTTGCTCCCCTCTAGGTAATATGGTATTTTTTCTTGGCTTTCTGGAAGTATACATAGAAGATTTTCATTCATTTTTTTTTTCACTTATTTTCAAAAGTTTGATAACCTTAAGTGTGTTTTTTGTTTGCTTTATTCTTGTTTAAAGTGTGATGAGTTTCTTAGATCTGTCATTTATTTTAAAATTCAGTTCAGTCACTCAGTCATGTCCAAGTATTTGCAACCCCTTGGACTGCAACACGCCAGGCTTTTGTGTCCATCACCAACTCATGTTCATAGAGTCAGTGATGTCATTCAATCATCTCAACTTATGTCGTCCCCTTCTCCTCCTGCCCTCAATCTATCCCAGCATCAGGGTCTTTTCAAATGAGTCAGTTCTATGCATCAGGAGACCAAAGTATTGGAGTTGCAGCTTCAGCATCAGCCCTTCCAATGAATATTCAGGACTGATTTCCTTTAGGATGGACTGGTGGGATCTCCTTGCTGTTCACGGGACTTGCAAGAGTCTTCTTCCACACCACAGTTCAAAAGCATCAATTCTTCAGTGCTCAGATTTCTTTATACTCCAATTCTCACATCCATACATGATGACTGGTAAAAGAATAGCTTTGATAAAATGGACTTTTGTTGGCAAAGAAATGTCTCTGCTTTTTAATATGCTGTCTAGGATGGTCACAGATTTTCTACCAAGAAGCAAGCATCTTTTAATTTCATTGCTGGACTCACCATATGCAGTGATTTTGGAGCCCCCAGAAATAAAGTCTCACTGTTTTCATTGTTTCCCCATCTATTTGCCATGAAGTGATGGGGCTGGATGCCATGACCTTAGTTTTCTGAGTGGTGAACTTTAAGTCAACTTTTTCACTCTCCTCTTTCAATTTTGTCAAGAGGCTCTTTAGTTCTTCTTCACTTTCTGCCATAAGGGTGGTGTCACCTGCATATCTGAGGTTATTGATATTTCTCCCGGCAATCTTGATTCCAGCTTGTGCTTCTTCCAGCCCAGCATTTCTCATGATGTACTCTGCGTAGAAGTTAAATTAGCAGGGTGACAATATACAGCCTTGACGTACTCCTTTTCCTATTTGGAATCAGTCTGTTCCATGTTCACTTCTAACTTTTGCTTCCTGACCTGAATATAGGTTTCTCATGAGGCAGGTCAGGTGGTCTGGTATTTCCATCACTTTCAGAATTTTCCACAGTTTGTTGTGATCCACACAGTCAAAGGTTTTGGCATAGTCAATAAAGCAAAATTAAATGTTTTTCTGGAACTCCCTTGCTTTTACAATGATCCAAAGATGTTGGCAATTTGATTTCTGGTTTCTCTGCCTTTTATAATCCCAGCTTGAACATCTGGATGTTCGCAGTACACATACTGTTGAAGCCTGGCTTGGAGAATTTTGAGCATTACTTTGCTAGTGTGTGAGATGATTGCAATTGTGCAGTAGTTTGAGAATTCTTTAAAATTGCCTTTCTTTGGGATTGGAATGAAAACTGACCTTTACAGTCCTATGGCCACTGCTGAGTTTTCTAAATTTGCTGACATATTGACTTCAGCATTCTAACAGCATCATCTTTTAGGATTCAAAATATCTCAGCTGGAATTCCATCACCTCCACTAGCTTTGTTTGTAGTGATGCTTCCTAAGGTTCACTTGGGTTCACATTCCAGGATGTCTGGCTCTAGGTGAGTGATCACACCATCGCGGTTATCTGGGTCGTGAATATATTTTTTGTATAATTCTTCTGTGTATTCTTACACCTCTTCTTAATATCTTCTGCTTCTGTTAGGTCCCTACCATTTCTGTCCTTTATTGTGCCCATCTTTGCATGATATCCATTGGTATCTCTAATTTTCTTGAGGAGATCTTTAGTCTTTCCCATTCTATTGTTTTTCTCTATTTCTTATCATTAGTCACTGAGGAAGGCTTTCTTATCTTTTCTTGCTAATCTTTGGAACTCTGCATTCAAATGTGTATATCTTTCCTTTTCTCTTTTACTTTTTGCATCTTTTCTTTTCTCAACTATTTGTAAGGCCTCCTAAGACAACCATTTTGCCTTTTTGCATTTCTTTTTTCTTGGGAATGTTCTTGATCACTGCCTCCTGTACAATGTCGTGAGCTTCCATCCATAGTTCTTCAGGCATTCTATCTATCAGATCTAATCCCTTGAGTCTATTTGTCACTTTCACTGTGTAAACGTAATGGATTTGACTTAGTTCACACCTGAATGGTCTAGTGGTTTTCCCTACTTTCTTCAATTTCTGTCTGTATTTTGCAGTAAGAAGTTCATGATCTGAGCCACAGTCAGCTCCTGGTCTTGTTTTTTTCTGACTGTCTAGAGGATCTCCATCTTTGGCTGCAAAGAATATAATCAATCTGATTTAGGTATTGACCATATGTTGATGTACATGTATAGAGTCTTCAACTGTGTTGTTGAAAGAGGGTATTTGATATGACCAGTGTGTTCTCTTGGCAAAATTCTGTTAGCCTTGGACCTGCTTCATTTTGTACTTCAAGGCCAAATTTGCCTGTTACTCCAGATATTTCTTAAATTCCTACTTTTGCATTCCAGCCCCCTATAATGAAAAGGACATTTTTTTTTTTCAGTGTTAGTTCTAGAAGGTCTTGCAGGTCTTCATAGAACAGTTCAACTTCACCTTCTTCAACATTACTGGTCGGGGCATAGACTTGGATTACTGTGATATTAAATGGTTTGCCCTGGAAATGATCAGAGTTCATTCCGTTGTTTTTGAGTTTGCATCCAATACTGCATTTTGGACTCTTCTGTTGACTATGATGGCTACTCCATTTCTTCTAAGGATTTCTTGCCCACAGTAGTAGATATAAGGGTCATCTGAGTTAAATTCACCCATTACAGTTCATTTTAGTTCGTTGATTCCTAAAATGCCAATGTTCACTCTTGCATCTCCTGTTGGGCCACCTCCAATTTGCCTTGATTCATGGATCTAACATTTCAGCTTCCTATTCAATATTGTTCTTTACAGCATTGGACTTCCATCACCATTCACATCCACAACTGGGTGTTGTTTTTGCTTTGGCTCCATCTCTTCATTCTTCCTGGAATTCTTTCTCCACTGTACTCCAGTGGCATATTCAGCACCTACCAACCTGGAGAGTTCATCTTTCAGTGTCCTATATTTTTACCTTTTCATATTGTTCAGGGGGTTCTCAAGGCAAGAATACTAAAGTGGTTTGCCATTCCCTTCTCCAGTGAACCACACACACAAATGAGTGTGTGTATGTATATATGTATGGGTTTCCCTGATGGCTCAGAGGGTACAGAATCAGCCTGAAATGCAGGACACCTGGGTTCAATCCCTGGTTTGGGGATCCCCTAGAGAAAAGAATGGCTACCCTCTCTAGTATTGACTTTGGGAAATACTTATCTATTGTTTCTTAAAATATTCATTTGCTCAATTTTCTCCCTGCTATCCTTCTAGATCACACACACACACACACACACACACACACATTATATATATTCAACTGCTAGTCATTCAGTCATGTCTGTTTGTAACTCCATGAACTGTAGCTTACCAGGCTTCTCTGTCCATGGAATTCCCCAGACAAGAATACTAGAGTGGGTAGCAATTTGCTTCTCTAGAGGATTCTTGACCCTGGGATTGAACCAAGGTGTCCTGCTTTGCAGCCTGATTCCTTACCTCTGAGCTGCCAGGGAAGCCCATACATATGCATGTACACACACATATTTGTATATATGTATATATTAGAGGGTTTGATATTGTCCAACATGTCACTGCAATTATCTTTATAACTTTTCAATTTTATTCTCTGATGACAATTTTTATTCCCAAATACACCAGCCCTGTCATCTGCTCCTGCAACCTGCTGGTAAGCCCATCTAATAAATTTGTCATTTTAGTTATTGTAGTCTTTAGTTTTAGAAATTTGTTTGCCTAAATATTTGTATTTTTCCTGTCATAATATTCTACATCTGTTTATTATTATCATATTTATCTTTAAGTAGTTGAATATGCATCTGATGATTACTCTAAAATCCTTGTCTTGCAATTCCAACACTTGAATAATCTCTAGGCTGTTTTCTGTTAAGCTATTACACCCTTTTCTAATTTTTACATAGTTTTTGTTTGTTTATTTGTTTTTGGTTTGTTTTGGCCATAATACTGTGAATAGTAATATACTCAGTTATACCTCCCTGAAGTGTGTGGATTTTGTCCTAGAATGAAGTCATCTTGGCTGGACTTAAACTGCAAACTCAGTTTTCCCAGCAATGGGCAAGAGCTGAAATTTTCACTCAGTTCAAAATACTGTTGTCCACTAGCTCCTTTTATTCTCACCTATAAATTCAATTTATGATCAACCAAGAATTTGAATGAGAGTTTATATACATGTTTAGGCTTCTTCATCTGCAGCTCTTTTCTTTATGTAATTTTTATCTTCACCTTTCTGCAGCTTTGGCAACCCCGAACTGCAGGATCTTGCTACCACAACAAGGAAATTATGGCATTGTACTGGAACTCCCAGCTCCCTTCTCTGATACCTGTGGTTTAGGGAGTACTCTCAAGTAAAAGTTCTTATACATACAATCTCAGTTCTCTTCTCCCATGGTATATTTCTGTAGTTTATGCCTGTTTATTTTATTTTATCACAAAATTACAAATAGTTGTTTTTTTAAATATTCATCATAGTTTTTAAGTGTTTAATAGAGCTTTATCTGATAAACCTAATGGAATATTTTGATATGGCCAGATAATATTCCTTTCTGTTACATATTTTTACATCAAACTATATTATTAAGAAGCAATTTCACAAGAAATGTAGAGAAAACACACCTTTCTTGTTTTGCAAGATGGGGTACTCTTTAATTATTTGGAAGCAGTTTATTTTGGGAATGGCAGTTATTTGTTTTATTTTCTTGTGTTTAGATCAGAATATCACATACCCATTAATGTTGCAGAATGCTTATTACTGCATGAAATTAGAGCTCTAATATATATATATATATATATATATTATATATTAGAAACTGCTGTGTGCATGTGTATATATATATATATACACACACACACCAGTTTAATTACTAAACTGTGTGTTTTTTTTTTAATTACTAAATTTTTTTTAATTACTAAAATGTGAGGTAGAATTCACCCAGTATAAAAGAGGATTCATGCTTTTTTACCTAAGTGATCTCATCTACGCAAGGTGACTAAAATCATGCACTAGAGTCTTAGCACTTTCACATATTTCCTTTGTGATTTATACTGTCTTAACACAACAGCTTTTTTTTTTTAACTTAGTGAATTCAAATTTAAGCGTTTGAAAGCTAATATGTCTAAAATTAACTCATCTTTTCCCAAAATTTTCTATTCTTGTGAACAAAGAACAGAGAAGATTGCTCTTCACAAGTTCTATAAGGATTAAATTGTAACCCACTGCAGTTATTGACTGATGGTCACTTTTAGAAAAATTAAGACAATAACAGGATGAGGCCCCCTGAGATTTGGACAAGCAGGCCCCTTAGACAGATAAACATCTCAGGAAGAACTATAATGACCCCAGATTCTTACATCATCCCATACATAGTAAAGCACTAAAATAATTTACTTGAGATGTCTGTTCTTTGTGATGAATAGTAATCATTTATCAAGATGTATGCTTGACTACATGTATTTCTCAGCCACAAATCATATATAAATTGGTTACTCCTCTATTTCTCCTGCAATGTGGGATACCTGGGTTCAGTTCCTGGGTTGGGAAGATCCCCTGGAGAAGGGAAAGGCTACCCACTCCAGTATTCCTGGAGAATTCCATGTACTGTACAGTCCACGGGGTCACAAAGAGTCAGACATGACTAAGCGACTTTCACTTTCACTATTTCTTCAGAGCAGTTTCCTCTGAGCTGACTGAGTGGTTGTCTCCAGGCTATAGTCCTCAGTAAGATTCTGAAGACATCCTAAACCTGCAACTCATGTTGTGTGGCTTTTTTAATTTGGCACTATTAAATCTATAAATTTATTTCTATCTACCACAACACACTAGGATAATTACTATTATGTTTTACCTAGATTCTTCAAATAGCTTTCTTTCTGAATCCTCTGCTTTCAAGCCTTATTCTTTCTCATCTTTGATCTGCATAATGTTCAGAATAATGGTTTTAAAGTACAATTTTAATATATTACCTTACTTAAAAACCAAAGTATGCAGAACTATGTTTTACTTTGTAAAAAAAGAAAAATTCTGAGAAGGTATTTTGAATTATCACTATAAATTCTTTTGTTTACTTTATATATTTATTTAATATATTTATAGAAGATACTTGTGAATTCCATGTAAACATTGATTGAAATTGAACAAATCAGCTTCATTGACAAGGAGAAAAATAAATAATATCAACAAATATACTCAAAACCAAGCATTTTGCTAGAATCACTTACAAGTACTTAGCTAGAATTGAATAGTTAAATCCTATTTGAATGAGTGTTCATTTTGAATACAATGTCCCATAGATCACTTATCATTTGCCATATGTTGTGTTAATTATATATATGTTGGTTTATGCTGTGAATATGCTGCAAATTAACAACATTTCTTGTTTCTGGAAAGAAAATGATAGATTAATTTGCCAAATGTCAAGTTCATTTCATGTCAAGATGTTTTTTGTGTCATGATCCATCATGAAAAATTAAACAGATATGTTCTACTAAACAGATCAATTTTGGGGCAGCAGCTGTGGCTCACAATTCTTCCATTTGGTAGATTCATTCCACCTGACTTCAGAAAAATTGCTAAGATGATGTTTTCATGGTATGAGTATGTTTTTGTTTCCTTTGCTCAATTCAGTTGGAGTTGGAAAAGGAAAAGGATATTTTGTTGTATTACATATCATCAGTTGAAAATAGAAACTAAAGTTGTTTTATTCATATACCAATAATTAGAAAATAAATATATATTAAAATTTAATATATCTTTAGTTTATTTTAACATGAAATATTTATAAATGTCATTAATTGCTCTGAATGAAATATGACTTTTTAAGATTTTGTAAGCCTACAATGAAGAAGAATGGAGAAGGCAATGGCACCCCACTCCAGTACTCTTGCCTGGAAAATCCCAGGGACGGGGGAGCCTGGTGGCCTGCCGTCTCTGGGGTCGCACAGAGTCGGACATGACTGAAGCGACTCAGCAGCAATAGCAGCAACAATGAAGAGTATCAGCAGTGTATATTGTATCTCATGGTATTATAAACTACAATTAAATTAAATTAATTAAAATTGACTTGGGAGGGAACAATTTGTCACACTCTGTAGTCGAGGCATTTTAGTTTATTTTTTTTTTAAAAGAGGCAGTTTAAGTGGCTTACTTCTGACTCTCAGTTGAAATTTCATTATTTTGCACTTTCTTTCCATACCTGTGTGGTATAAATTACTTCTCATAAAAAGAGTATCTTGAACACATTTTTTTACCAAAAGGATATCTCTAAATACCAAGTTTATATCTTTTGAAAATATATAGACTTAAACACTCTGACTTATTTCTGAATTCCTTTCTTACATATTTGCATAACTTTTGTAAGCATAGCACACCATCAAGGCTTTCAGAAACTTAGTTGTCTTTCATGTGAGATACTGTGTAACAGCCTAAGGGGGAAAAATATAAAATGGTTTTCGTGTCTGCATGCATGCCAGACATTGAACTAGTCATAGTACACAGGTTTACATAAATTATCACCTTTAATATTCACAATAGATTATACTAATATGAATATACTACTCCTATTATGCATATAAAAATACAGATCATAAAATATTAAATATTTTGACCTAGTTACATATTCAGTAAGTAGTAGTTGAAAGTCAATGCAAGTCTGTCTAGTCAATAACCTGTGTTCTTAATCTCTGTGAGGAAACTGACCTAACAGCATTCACTTTATCATTTCTACTTGACCAGAGTGAGGAATATGAAATCTCCACTTTCTGTAGAATTTGGGCCTTCTAACACCCAGAACAACATGACCTTCTCTTTGTTCCACATGGAGACAATTGTCAATCCTTTTGTTACCTACTGTTGAATCATTTAACTGATGTATGAACTTCAGACAGATCTAAAATCACATTTGTAATTATCTATAGTTCTTTATTTGAAAGTTTTAATGTGGAAACTTTACTAAAATTTTATATAAAAGTTAAAGTACTATTATTATGATATGAATTGGTGTAAATTTGAAGAATATTCACACCAAATCCTTTATTCCAAATTTTAAAAGAAAAAAAAAAAAAAACAGATAATAGTTTTACATGAAATTAGCATACATTTTAAAGCTCCAGTGATCCAATAGTCTCTTGGGAGTTCACTCCACTATTTAGTGATCCAAAGACAACATCGAGTTTCCCTAAAGAATAATATTTTTATAATAATTTTTTAAAATAGTGAAACATCATATATAATTATGAATATATTTGAAGATTCTACTTTAATACTTACAAAAATATTTCCCAAATATGTCTTGTTTAGACTTGAATGTTTAAATACATAAAATGTGCTTAGCGCTTACCACTTAAATGCAAATATGACTGTGGTATAGGACACTTTATACTAATTCTTGTAAGAGACTTGAGAAGCTAATCAGTGAATTTATGAAAATCAAAGACTCCAGAGGCATAAAGATTGATAATGATTATTTTTCTAAAAAAATAAAAGCCACAAAGAGGAGGCATACATAATATTATGCCAAAAGAAAACATATGAGTTTATTTTTCTTTCTTCTTACAAAGCTAGTCAATCTATCTCTTTAAATATTTCAAATTCTTAGTAACACAGTTGAAGATAAATCACCTCCATGGGTTCCAAAGGCTGTCTGTTGGACAATACATGAAAGCTTAGAAGCAGGGCAGCAGAGGGTATGGTTCAAAATCAGAACATTCTCTGCATATTCAACCACAGATAAATAAAAAATTAAAAGGCAGAGAATCTGGAAGATGGAAAAAAATTATCAAATTAATAATGACTAATGTCTATAAGGAGATCAGTCCTAGGTGTTCTTTGGAAGGACTGATGCCAAAGCTGAAACTCCAATACTTTGCCCACCTTATGCCAAGAGTTGACTCATTGGAAAAGACTCTGATGCTGTGTGGGATTGGGGGCAGGAGGAGAAGGGGACGACAGAGGATGAGATGGCTGGATGGTATCATCGACTTGATGGACATGAGTTTGAGTGAACTCCAGGATTTGGTGATGTACAGGGAGGCCTGGTGTGCTGCAATTCATGGGGTCACGAAGAGTCGGACATGACTGAGCGACTGAACTAAACTGAACTGAACTGAATGTCTATAATTTTTGCTTTCTGTTAGAAAAACTTCTAAATTGTTTAAATTGTATTAATATAAAATTGTATTAAAATTATGGTTTCCTGATTGTCCAATTTCTACATGAGTTAGCGTAAATAGATAATTCTGGGCTATCAAAAGTAATTAAGAAAAATGAAACAACTCTTCTGTTGTTGAAACAACTCTTCTGTTAACTTCTGTTCAAATGCAAGGTTGAACTATGATGCAGACACTATCTGTTTCATGGAGAGTTCCACACTCAAAATGACTTTTCAGAATTGTCCACCTTAGGTCAAGGAATCTGAGCCTTGTTACTATACATGGGTCATTGTATGTATGCTGCACCCTAGGCAGAAAGAAATTTCCTTGGCTAGGTGGATTTTTTCAACTGAAAACAATTATCAGAGTAGGTTTTAGGTTATAGCACAAAGCCAAGAACACTTCTGCACAGGGAAGAGTAAGCCTCTCAAAACTAAAAGGGGATCTGGGTTGGGCCCTATAGTACCCATTAACTGCTCCGCTCCCCACCCCCCAACAATGTTCAAATCCATTTTCCTGAGTTTTGGGAACTGGTTGGACTAGGATACTAGTTGGACTCTTTCTGGGGAAACTTCAAAGAGTAAGATGTATAGGAGAAGCTATCCTCATTGTGCAGCTGTTCTCAAATTAGCAACTGCTACTTACCACCTCTCTGCTTCACTGGAGAGTCCTCTAATCTTGGTTAGCACTTTTATGGGTTTGTGTTAGTTACATAGGGCTGCAGTGGCAAATCACCACAAACCTGGTGACTTAAAATAACAGGCAGTTTTTCTTTCACTGTTGTAGAGACTGCATATGGTAGATTGCTGGTGGGCCCAAATAACCTTAAAATTTGTTGCTTTTCATCACTCATTCTTTTGATATGTAGTCTGGCTGCCTGGTCATTTTACTTTCCATTGTTAGGTGCTCTACCTTGACCTGGCACCAGTTGCATAGCAGGTGGTATTAATCAAATAGTGTTTCGATTTTGGGCATAAACAATTCGAACTTGTCCCAAAACCTAAATGAGGAATGGATATGTGTATTTGTGGTATGTGTGTGTGTGTGTGTAAGCACACTGTTGAATCCTCATTTGGGAAGTTTTTAAATCTGTTTATGAAAGGCACACATTGAAAAAACTGAAACTGTAAAGCCTTAAGTGCTATATTGATCAATGTTCCAAAAATCTCCTGAGACTTTTCTGATTCACTAGGATATACAGAAACTAGCAAGTTGTGGAATCAATGAATATTAACGGTAGAAATTTCAATAAATACTCTCTAAGGGTTCCCTGATTAATATGTATATCTCACTTCAAGCATATTGAAAAGCAGAAATCTGTGTGAATTCACTTTATAATAAAGAAAATTTTCCTTAAAACTCTATCGTTTTGTCAATATAATGAAGTTTGGTAACTATCTCTAAAATGGAATTGATTTCTACAGGTTATACCTTTCTTTTTTCATAATCATGAATCTAACTTTTCTTGAAATCTTATCATTGTCTAAGAAGTGCTATTTTTAAAATTAATTTATTTTAATTGGAGGATAATTACTTTACAATATTGTGATGGTTTTTGCCATATATCGGCATGAATCAGCCACGGGTACACATGTGTCCCCCCATCCTGAAACTCTCTCTGACCTCTCTCCTCACACCATTTCTTGGAGTTGTCCCAAGCACTGGCTTTGAGTGCCCTGCTTAATGCGTTGAATATAAAAGTGTTATATATTTTTTTATTCCAGCTAACGTTTTATCTACATTTTGAGTAAAGTTGACAAATAATAAAATTTACAGTAGTACTAGGAAGAAAAATTCACTGTAAGGAGAAGCAAATTATAACCACAAGACACTAGGAGGGTATATAAAGTAGTAAATGAATAAATAGAGAGTACATGTTGTATATTTTCATTTACATAAAATTCTAGAACATGCAGGCTGCTGCTGCTGCTGCTGCTGCTAAGTCGCTTCAGTCCTGTCCGACTCTGTGTGACCCTACAAATGGCAGCCTACCAGGCTCCCCCGTCCCTGGGATTCTCCAAGCAAGAACAATGGAGTCAGTTGCCATTTCCTTCTCCAATACATGAAAGTGAAAAGTGAAAGTGAAGTCGCTCAGTCGTGTCTGACTCATAGCGACCCCACGGACTGCAGCCTACCAGGTTCCTCTGCCCATGGGATTTTCCAGGCAAGAGTATTGGAGTGGGTTGCCATTGCCTTCTCCAGAAAATGCAGGCTAATACATAACAAAGAAAATCAACAGCAGATCAGTGATGGTTTGAAATGGGAAGGGAGCAGTAAGAAGTTAAGAGGAAAGAGAAAATTTGGAAGGATGATGGACAAGTTTCCTGCATTTATTGTTGGTGTTCTCATATTTGCATGTATATCTATATCTATATATTAGTATTCAATATGTGCAGCTTATTTTTAAACAATTTGCCTCAATCCTGATGATTAAAATTAATTTTTTAAAAATGTAACTTAAGAATCTTTGAGGTTTTTCTAGGGGACATTTTTCATTTTTATTTTTTACAGTAACCATGAATCAAATGATAATGAGAATGTCAAGAATAAAGCTATCTTGCTATTGAAGTTGAAAGAGAAGTACTGGGAAGATAATGTTGCCTTCATCCCAGATATTTAATGATGAACTAATGGGACCACATCTCAAGGTTGTAATAGATACAGGAAATAGTACAACCTCTGATAAATACAGCTAAGAAAAAAATAATGTAAAACTTGAAGTTTGACTTGAAATTAACCCTTGTGACTCAGATGGTTAAGAATCTGCCCACAATATGGGAGACCCAGGTCTGATTCCTGAGTCAAGGAGATCTCCCAGAGAAGGGAATGGAAACCTGCTCCAGTATTCTTGCCTGGAGAAACCTATGGAAAGAGGAGCCTAGTGGGCTACAGTCCATGGGGTCACAAAGAGTCAGACATGACTGAGCAACTCATCAGAAACAACAATATTAACTTGATATACCCAAATAAGTTTTGAATAAATGCTTACTGGTAGGATAAAAATTGCACAGTCTACGAAAAGATGAAGAAAGTACATATACATGATAAATAATTTAATTTTTCTAAAATTTAATTTGTACTCTATGCCAGGCAATGTTTCAAGCATTGGACATAGCAGTGAAGAAACAAAGTTAATGATCTTATCAAATTTAATACTTTAATTTTAACTCCATGTCATGTAACAAGAGAGATATATTTCTTATATAAGTTAAGAAACCTCAAGATTTTTGTAGTGGACAGTTCTCTTTTTTATTTTTCATAGTCAGTAACCATAAATCAAGTGAGAATGTCAAGCATAATGCTATCTACTTAAGTTGAAGGAGAAGTACTGGGGAGATAAGGTTGCCTTTATCCCACATGCTTAATGAACTAATGGAACTACATTACTACAGTAATAAGTGCACTTGATAGTTCTTACATATTTCCCTGTTTAGCCTCTGTACGTAATTGGTAAATATATACATACTTATGGTTTGAAAAGTGAAAGTGTTACTGCCTAGTGGCTCAGACAGTAAAGAATCTGGCTGCAATGCAGGAAACTCAGGTTCAATCCACCTGGGTTGGGAACATCTCCTGGAGAAGGAAATGGCAATTCACTCTAATATTCTTGCCTGGAAAATTCCGTAAACAGAGAAGCCTGGTGAGGTACAGTACAGGGAGTTGCAAAGAGTCACACACAATTGAGGGTTTAGTTCATCACTATTAGACGAATGTACAGCTCAGTAAAAGAAAATGTATTTCGGTATCATTTTGGGCTATTTGAGGAAGAGCTCACTTAGAGCCCTATAATTTTGTAGGTCACCAAAAGGGTTGATTTTGTGATTATTTGTGTGTTCACATATGGCTGATCTTTCATATCAGTGTGGTGTCTTTTACATTACAAAGAAACTTCATTTTGACTTGTCTGATTTTATTTCCTTCCATAATATTTCCATTCTAAAATCTTAATTACATCTTAACCATCTGATTATCTTCCTTCTGATTTATATTTCATATCATCTTTAGCAATAAGTTGTAAATAAAAATACAAAGCAAAATAATTAAAATCCTAACATGAACATAGTAGCTTTTATACATACAGTATTACTTCTGTGCTTGTATGACATATTCTAGTTTCTACAATTTTGTGATAAATACCATTTTATCTCTTTATTTAAACATATATGAGTTCACCCAATAATTTATTTTCTTCACCATTTTCACATATATTTCACAGGAAAACTGTTATTAGAGGCCATAGCATTTTCTTTTATTTCTAAATATCATTTTCACAAATACTTTTTTTTTTAAAGTAGAATATATAACCAAGAAGGAAACTTGTTACCTGCTTTCCTATAATTTACTTGCACTTCATATCTCACCTTTCTTTTCTGTTATGCTTAAAATAGCATAACTGAATCCCTCCTGCAAATGTGAACTCCATCCATATTGAAAAGGTAATGAAAAACTGCATCTATGTTCAGTGTTCCTGCTTTCTGTGAATGTTTCCTTATATTTTATTTATAAAAATTTATTTTAATGCAAATACTCACCATTTGTAAATTATACATACTGTGTTTACCTGCAAATATGTCTATATAGAAATTGTGGTTATGAATATTCTTTACTGGTCATTTATCCCTAGTTCAGTCGCTCAGTCATATCTGACTCTGTGACAACACAAACCACAGCACACCAGGCCCCCTTGTCCATCACCAACTCCTGGACTCCACCCAAACCCATGTTCGTTGTGGCGGTGATGCCATTCAACCATCTCATCTTCTGTCATCCCCTTCTCCTTCTGCCCTCAATCTTTCCTAGCATCAGGGTCTTTTTAAATGAGTCAGCTCTTCGCATCAAGTGGCCAAAATATTGGACTTTCAGCTTCAACGTCAGTTCTTCCAATGAACACAGAGTACTTATCTCCTTTAGGATGGACTGGTTGGATCTCCTTGCAGTCCAAGGGGCTCTTAAGAGTCTTCTTCAACACCACAGTTCAAAAGCATCAATTCTTCTGCACTCAGTTTTCTTTATAGTCTAACTCTCACATCCATACACGACCACTGGAAAAAACATAGCCTTGACTAAATAGGCCTTTGTTGACTAAGTAATGTCTCTGCTTTTCAATATACTGTCTAGGTTGGTCATAAGTTTCCTTCCACAGAGCAAGCATCTTTTAATTTCATGGCTTCAGTCACCATCTGCAGTGATTTGGAACCCAGAAAAATAAAGTCAGCCACTGTATCCACTGTTTCTCCATCTATTTGCCATGAAGTGATGGGACCAGATGCCATGATCTTAGTTTTTTGAATGTTGAGCTTTAGGCCAACTTTTTCACTCTCCTCTTTCACTTTCATCAAGAGGCTCTTTAGTTCTTCTTCACTTTCTGCCATAAGGGTGGTGTCATCTGCATATCTGAGGTTATTGATATTTCTCTCAGCAATCTTGATTCCAGCTTGTGCTTCCTCCAGCACAGCGTTTCTCATGATGTACTCTGCATATATGTTAAATAAGCAGAATGATAATATACAGCCTTGAAGTACTCCTTTTCCTATTTGGAACCAGTCTGTTGTTCCATGTCCAGTTCTAACTATTGCCTCCTGACCTGCCTACAGATTTCTCAAGAGGAAGGTCAGGTGGTCTGGTATTCCCATCTCTCAGAATTTTCCACAGTTTGTTGTGATCCACACAGTCAGTGGCTTTGGCATAGTCAATAAAGCAGAAATAGATGTTTTTCTAGAATTCTCTTGCTTTTTTGATGATCCAGTGGATGTTTTGGAGAAGGAAATGGCAGCCCACTCCAGTGTTCTTGCCTGGAGAATCCCAGGAACAGGGGAGCCTGGTGGGCTGCCGTCTATGGGGTCACACAGAGTCGGACACGACTGAAGTGACTTAGCAGTAGTGGATGTTGGCAATTTAATCTCTCATTCCTCTGCCTTTTCTAAAACCAGCTTGAGCATCTGGAAGTTCATGGTTCATGTATTGCTGAAGCCTGGCTTGGAGAATTTTAAGCATTCTTAGATTAGCTGCTTGCAATTGACTATGGGCCACAATCAGTGAAAGCTATTTATATTCCCACATTAGAGAGAGCTCTACATGAATTCATGTTTGGCTCTCCTACCAAGAAATAAATATCAGTAGTTAAAAAAAATTAATGCAGGATTATTGCTTACAATGTTGTGTTGGTTTCTGCTATACAACAAAAATCAGCATATACATATATGGTGGTGGTTTAGTCACTAAGTCATGTCCAACTCATTGTGACCCCATGGACTACAGCCTGCCAGGCTCCTCTGTCCATGGGATTCTCCAGGCAAGAATACTGGAGTGGATTGCCATTTCCTTCTCCAGGGGATCTTCCCAAACCAGGAATCGAACCTGGGTCTTCTGAATTGCAGGCAGACTCTTTACCAATTGAGCTATGAGGGAAGCTCCTATATATATATAGGAGGTAGATGAATCTAGAGTTGTACAGAGTAAATATATGGAATATAGAAAAATGGTACTGATGAACCCATTTGCAGAGCAAAAATAGAGATGCAGATGTAGAGAATGGTCTTGTGGACATAGCAGGGGAAGGAAATCAGGATGAATTGAGAGAGTAGCACTGACATATATATGTCATATATATGTCATATATATATATACATACACATATACATAAAATCACCATGTGTAAAATTGATAGCTAATGAGAAGCTGGGATATAACACAGGGAGCCCAGCCCACCACTGTGTGATAACCTATAGGGGTAGGATGGGGTAAGTGGGAGGGAGTGAGGCTCAAACTTATCCCATCCTACCCCTATAGGTTATCACACAGTGGTGGGCTAGGCTCCCTGTGTTATATCCCAGCTTCCCATTAGCTATCAATTTTACACATGGTGATTTTATGTATATGTATATATACACATATACATATGTCATATATATGACATATATATATATATATGTCAGTGCTACTGTCTCAATTTGTCCTATGATTTCCTTCCCCTGCTATGTCCACAAGACCATTCTCTACATCTGCATCTCTATTTTTGCTCTGCAAATGGGTTCATCAGTACCATTTTTCTATATTCCATATATTTACTCTGTATAACTCTAGATTTATCTACCTCATTTCAACTGACTCAAATGTGTTACTTTTGATGGCTGAGTAATATTCCATTGTATAAATGTGCCACAACTTCCGTATCTATTCATCTGTTGATAGAGATCTAGGTCAACATCCTGGTGATTGTAAATAGTGCTGCAATCAACACTGGGGCATATGTGTCTTTTTGAATTATGGTTTTCTCAGGCTGCATACTCTGTAGTGGAACTGCTGGACCATATGGTAGTTTTATTCCTAGTTTTTTAAGGAATTTGAATACTGTCCTTCATAGTCATTGTTTTCAATTTACATTCCCACCAACAGAGCAAGAGGGTTCCCTCTTGTTCACATCCTCTGGCATTTATAGTTTGTAGATTTTTTGATAATGGTCATTCTGACTGGTGGTAGGGGATACCTCACTGCATTTTGGACTTGCATTTCTCTAATAATGAGCAATGCTGAGAATCTTTTTTTGTTTTTCCTTTGACTGTGCTGTATCTCTGTTGCTTTTGTGCAGGCTATCTTAAGTTGTGGCAAGAGGGAGCTTGTTGTGGTGCATGTATATCTTATTGAAGTGGCTTCTCTTGTTGCAGAGCACAAGCTCTAGACATGTGGGTTTCAGTAGTTGTGCCTCATGGATCCTAGAGCACGTGGGCTTCAGTAGTTGTGGCACATAAGCTCTAGAGCACTGGCTCAGTAGTTGTGGAGAATGGGCTTAGTTGCTCACAGCAGGTGGAATCATCCTGGATCAGGGATCAAAACTGTGTCCCCAGCATTGGAAAGCAGATACTCATCCACTGCAATGCCAGGGAAGTCCAGTGTTGAGCATATTTTCATGTATTTGTTGGCCATCTGTATTCATCTGTACTTCTCTTTTTAATAGTATACATTAACAATTTTTTCTCTTATAAAACATTTAGCAATGTGATAAATTGAAAAAATGGCCACAATTTTTATAGCCCACTTTTGCAATGTCACTTTGCAACATCTTACATAAACTGGTGGAGTCTACTCTTCTATCACTTAAATCTAGGCTAGACCATGTGACTTGCTTTAGTCAGTGGGTGACTAAACTTTTTTAGTCAACAAAAAAATATGATGGGTGAATTGTTGTTCAGTCACAAAGTTATGTATGACTCTTTGAAACCCTGTGAAGTGCAGCACACCAGGCTTTCCTGGCTCACTGTCTCCCAGAGCTTGCTCAAACTCATGTCCACTGAGTCAGTAATGCCATCCAACCATCTCATCTTCTGTCATCCCCTTTTCCTCTTGCCCTCAATCTTTCCTGGCATCAGCATCTTTTCCAAAGAGTCAGCTCTTCGCATCAGGTGGCCAAAGTATTGGAGCTTCAGCTTCAGTACCAGTCCTTCTAATGAATATTCTAGGTTGACTTCCTTTAGGATTGACTGATTTCATCTCCTTCAGTCCAAGGAACTCTTGAGCATCTTCTCCAGAACTACAATTCAAAAGCATCAGTTCTTTGGCACTCATCCTTCTTTATGCTCCAACTCTCACATCCATATATAACTACTGGAAAAATCATAGCTATGACTAGATGGACTTTGGCAGTAAAGTAATGTCTCTCCTTTTAATACACTGTCTAGTTTGGTCATAGCTTTTCTTCCAAGGAGCAAGCATCATTTAATTTCATGGCTGCAGTCACCATCTACAGTGATTTTGGAGCCCAGAAAAATAGTCTGTCATGGTTTACATAGTTTCCCCAATCTATTTGCCATGAAGTTATGGAACGAGACGCCATGATCTAAGTTTTTTGAATGTTGAGTTTTAAGCCAGCTTAAGTGAGATGGGTGAATAGCTTTGGTTTATTCATTGGAGTTTATACACTATTGCACCTCAAACTCTTCAATTATGAGGTAAAATAGCCCTCACTAGTTGATGAAGGATGAGGGATTCACTGGAGAGAGGCATCAGAGGTTTTTTTTTATCAACTCAGTAATTCTCTGTTAAGATACCAGAGAATGAGCTGAGCCCAGACGAGAGGAGTATCCAGTATATACCCAGAATTATACACCTATAGATTCATGGGCCAACAAAGTGTTTATTAGTTTAAGATTTTAGTTTTAAGGTATTTTCTTAGGCTTCCCTAAGTGCTTCCCTGGTGGCTTAGCTGGTAAAGAATCTGCCTGCAATGCCAGAATCTTGAGTTTGATCCCTGGGTTGGGAAGATCCCATGGAGAAGGGAACAGCTACCCATTCCAGTATTCTAGCTTGGATGATATCATGGACTGTATAGTCCAAGGGATCAGAAAGAGTTGGACACAAATCTCTGAAAGATGAGTCTTTCACTTTCATCTCTGAAAGTGAGTGACTTTCCCACATTTTCTTAGACAGCAAATGCTAATGGAATCAGTTAGTAGAGTGAATTAGCTTTAAAACTCCCCACAAAGTCTGTAATAACATTATACATAGTGACTTTTCTCAGATTTATTTTTTATTATTGGTTATAATCACAAAAAATTTCTAAGATGCATAGAAACATTATAAGATTAGGAAATAGAAAGCTAAGAACTATATTAAAAAAAAAAAACAGTTAAAAGTGCTCAATTGAACCTCTATTTAATATGTCTGCCTTTGTTCCTTACTTCAGTTCAGTTCAGTTTAATTCAGTTGCTCAGTCATGTCCGACTCTCTGACCCCATGAATCGCAGCACGCCAGGCCTCCCTGTCCATCACCACCTCCCGGAGTTCACTCAATCTCACATCCATTGAGTCGGTGATGCCATCCAACCATCTCATCCTCTGTCGTCCCCTTCTCCTCCTGCCCCTAATCCCTCCCAGCATCAGAGTCTTTTCCAATGAGTCAACTGTTCGCATGAGGTGGCCAAAGTACTGGAGTTTCAGCTTTAGCATCATTCCTTCCAAAGAACACCCAGGGCTGATCTTCTTTAGAATGGACTGGTTGGATCTCCTTGCAGTCCAAGGGACTCTCAGGAGTCTTCCCCAACACCACAATTCAAAAGCATCAATTCTTCAGTGCTCAGCTTTCTTCACAATCCAACTCTCACATCCATACATGACCACTGGAAAACCATAGCCTTGACTAGACAGACCCTTGTTGGCAAAGTAATGTTTCTGCTTCAATATGCTATCTAGGTTGGTCATAACTTTTCTTCCAAGGAGTAAGCATCACTTAGTTTCACTTAAAATGAGGATAAATAAAAGTATGAACTTAATGAAAAAAAACTAGAAAGTCTAGAAGGTTCTCAACTTACAGACAGAATAAGGGGAAGTTAGCAAATCTAAAAGAAGTAAACACTAAGTACCTACAGAGCAGGGGGAGCAATTAGAAGTGGGCCATTCCATGTCACAGAACCAAGGCCAAGAGCAGATATGGTTCATTATCTAAAACAATAGCCATAGAAAAAGACAGGGAAAAGCATACCTCTAAAACATGTGAGGGATTAATAAAAAGGACTCCTAATAACATGTCCAGATCCTTATCTTCTCAGAAGGAGAAGAACCCAATTTTTTTTGGTGAATTGTTAGAAGTAAAATACTTGTCATTCACAGAGTTTCTGCTAATTGATTTTAGTGCTTCTCAAACAGGGGTGGGGAGGGGGGAGGAAAGACCAGAACTGATAAATATTTAATGAAAGAACTTTTCCCCATGTTAAATTTGGAACTCAAACCTGAAACAAAGAAAAGGAAATTGAAGGAAGAAAAAGTTTTAACAATATCTATAATAGTCTCAGATATATAAAATAAGGTTTTGAATTCATTTGAAAAGAGGTAATTTAAGGATAACAATCAGAGAGGAAATATTATTTGTGAAAATCAAAAGTGAAATAGTGATTTACAAGGATACATTAAGAATATTTCCCACAGCTAAATGACAAAAAGTTTTAGAACAGTAAAATATTATCTGAAATCATGTAACTTGTATAGAAAATCAAAGTGGGAAAACACCATTCCAAGTCACTTCTTAATGTATTTTCAGAACTTTTTGTCAGACAGAAGGATTAAAATATACTAGAGGAAAACTTATAGACAACATATAAAACATAAAATTTTAAGGTACACATGATGATAAGACTTCTCAATAGTAGACAATAGTGATCAATGACTTCAAACTTCAGAAAAGAAAACTGTTTCCAAATTTGACTTTTATAATCAGAAAACCTGTCTCTCAAATATATGCCAATGATATTTTAGACATGTAAGAATGCAAGGAATATATCTTTCAGTGGCTCTTTAACATTATCTAGCAGAGAAGATGCCTAATCTAAGGAAAAGGAAAAAGAAAAATAAGAGAGCAAACAAAACAGAAGACAAGTTGGTAAAATTTAACATGACAATTATAGATCAGATACAGAGAACAAGGGAACAAAAGGGTCCACGTGCATATCCATGAAGGAAACCAAAAAGAATTGGGATGATTTCTTGGTATGTCTAACATTGTCAAAAATGATTAGTTTTAAAATTTTTGTTTGAGAGTTTTGAAAATAGTTTTGATAAGTACAGAGAAAATTATAAATAAATAAATAAATAAATTCCATCCACTCATCTATCCACCCATCTATTTGGTACAAGAGTTATAAAATAATAAATTAATCATTATGCACTAACTAACTAAAAATAAAGAAAAATTTTGAGCCCAAATATCTAGTTCATCTATAATAGCCCTCAGATATGCAGATGACACCACCCTTATGGCAGAAAGTGAAGAAAAACTAAAGAACCTCTTGATGAAAGTGAAGGAGGAGAGTGAAAAAGTTGGCTTAAAGCTCAACATTAAGAAAATTAACATCATGGTATCCGGTCCCATCACTTCTGGCAAATAGGTGGGGAAACAGTGGCTGACTTTATTTTTCTGGGCTCCAAAATCACTGCAGATGGTGATTGCAGCCATGAAATTAAAAGACTCTTACTCCTTGGAAGGAAAGTTATGACCAACCTAGACAGCATATTAAAAAGCAGAGACATTACTTTGTCAACAAAGGTCTGTCTAGTCAAGGCTGTGGTTTTTCCAGTGGTCATGCATGGATGTGAGAGTTGGACTATAAAGAAAGCTGAGCACAGAAGAATCGATGCTTTTGAACTGTGGTGTTGGAGAAGACTCTTGAGAGTCCTTTGGACTTCAAGGAAATCCAACCAGTCCATTCTAAATGAGATCATTCCTGGGTGTTCATTGGAAGGACTGATGATGAAGCTGAAACTCCAATACTTTCGCCACCTGATGCGAAAAGCTGACTCATTTGAAAAGACCCTGATGTTGAGAAAGGTTGAGGGCAGGAGGAGAAGGGGACAACAGAGGATAAGATGGTTGGATGGCATCACCGACTCAATGGACTTTGTTTAGGGGGACTCCAAGTGTTGGTGATAGACAGGGAGGCATGGCATGCTGCGGTTCATGGAGTCGCAAAGAGTTGGACATGACTGAGCAACTGAACTGAACTGAAGGAAATGATATTGCTTAGGTTGAAACAGGTATGTAAAATTGCTAAAGTCTCTTGTGATATAATAAAATGTCAATAATGGCATTTCAAAATTATAAAGTAGCAGTACATTTTATTATTTTTAAAAGATTGTTGTAATTACTAGAGGAAAAATTATGTGCTATTTGTGTGTGACTTGAGAAAGATGTTCTGACAGGTAGGAGTCTATGATTTTTCATGTAGCTTCAAAACCTCTTCAAAATTATGGACATATTTTGAAAATATAGTTTAAAAAATAAATGATTTCTTATCTAGTCTCTTGAAATTAATATTAACTTAGTTCCATTGATTAGACAGTTGTTCTAGGTATCTATTTCAACGGTAGCACCCTAGGTTATTTCCAAATAAAATGACTGTCAGAAAGGAAAGGAGATTAAAAGATAATAAGAAATGACTATCAGAACAAATTCACATGGAATTATTTCTTTTCAAAAAAACTTTCCTTTTGAATAGTAGAGTTATAGACTATTTGTGCTTCATACATAGCTGTTACCCCTTCATGGATCACAGCCTTGTCATAGTAAAGGGGGTTCTCTAAGTCAATCAAGCTACTAGCCATGCCATACAGGACCACTCAAGATGGGTGGTTCATAGTGGAGCATTTTGACAAAGCATGGTCCATTGGAGTAGTGAATTGGAAACCATTCCAGTTATTCCAGGCAAGAGAGCTCCATAAACAGTATGAAAAGACAAAAAGATATGACACTGGAAGATAAGTCCCCTAGGTCAGAAGGTGTACAATATACTACTGAGAAGAGAAATACTTCCAGAAATAATGAAGAGGCTGGGCCACAGTTGAAACAATAGTTGTGGATGTATCTGGTGGTGAAAGTAAAGTTCAAGAAAAGCCATGGAAGCATGGTGTATTTGCAGTCCATGGGGTCACAAAGAGTTAGACATGACTGAACGACTGAACAACAAAGTAAAGACTGGTTCAAAATTGGGAAACAAGTTCAACAAGGCTGTATATTGTCACCCTGCTTATTTAACTTATATGCAGAATACATCATGTGAAATGTCAGATTGGATGAATCACAGGCTGAATCAAGATTGCAGGAGAAATATCAACAACCTCAGATATATAGATGATACCACTCTAATGGCAGAAAGTGAAGAGGAACTAAAGAGCCTCTTGATGAGGGTGAAAGAGAAGAGTGAAAAAAACTTATTTAAAACTCAGCATTCAGAAAACTAAGATTATGGCATCTGGTCCCATCACTTTATTGCAAATAGAATGGGAAAATGTGTAAACAGTGATATAGTTCATTTTCTTGGGCTCCAAAATTATTATGGGCAGTGACTACAACCATGAAATTAAAAAGACACTTGCTCCTTGAAAGGAAAGCTATGACAAACCTAGACAGTGTATTAAAAATCAGAAACATTACTTTGCCAATAAAAGTCCATATAGTCATATCTATGGTTTTTCCAATAGTCATTTACAGATGTGAGAATTGGAGCATAAAGAAACCTGAGTGCCAAAACATTGATGCGTTTGAACTGTGGTGTTAGAGAAGACTTTGAAAGTCCCTTCAACTGCAAGATCAAACTAGTCAATGATAAAGGAAATCAACGTTGAATATTTATTGGAAGGACTGATGTTGAAGCTCCAATGATATAAAGAGGCCACATGATATAAACAGCTGACTCATTGGAAAAGACCCTGATGCCAGGAAAGATTGAATGCAAAAGGAAAAGGGGACAGCAGAGGATGAGATGGTTGACAGTATCACCAAATCAGTGGTCATGAATTTGAGCATACTCTGGGAGACAGTGAAGGACAGGGAAGGCTGGTGTGTTGAAGTCCATGGGGTTGCAAGGAGTCAGACAAGAATTAGAGACTGAACAACAACAAAATATAGCTATAAATAGGTAGAATTAAAATAAATCATGAATCTCTACTGAAATGTATAATTTTCCAATAACTATTTACAACAAATAATTTTTAGATTCTTTCTTAAAATGTATAATTCTTTCTTCCATGCTTAAATCCCCAATTTTTAATAACACTTGGCAGAATACATTAGTATATTCCTTGTATCTCAGTTTATTCACACTTAATACTCTCAGTCCATCCTAAAGGATATCAGTCCTGAATGTTCATTGGAAGGACTGATGTTGAAGCTGAAATTCCAATACTATGGCCACCTGATGCAAAGAGCTGACTCATTGGAAAAGACACTGATGCTGAGAAAGATTGAAGGCAGGAGGAGAAGGGGACGACAGAGGATGTGATGGTTGGAACACATCCAACCATCACATCCTCAATGGACATTAGTTTGAATAAACTTTGAGAGTTGGTGATGGACAGGGAGGCCTGGCATGCTGCAGTCCATGGGGTCACAAAGAGACACAACTGAGCGACCGAACTGAACTAATACTCTCAGAACGATATGTTTAATAATACACATAATTGCAAATAATTTAAGATTTATTTTACATTTTTATTTTGTTTACTGACCATGGTACAATATTCAATAGGAATGTACAACTAAATCACTGAGTGTTGAAATATCTTGGAATGCTCCTTCTCTGTAGAGTATACCACTTTCTGGGTGTATATTTTCATTTGTTTTATTTATATAAAGTTAAATATATTTATTCATAATTTCTTCATTCATCTTCTAAAACTATAAGCAATATGACTATAAACTATCACTGTAAACTATAACTAAACACAGATATAAACTATACGACCGATGTCAGGCACAAATGACACTTTCAACACGACACTTTCTACCACCACCGCCACCTAGGAAGTCCCTATATGCACATTGTTGTTCAGTCACCAAGTCCTGTCTGACTCTTTGTGAGCCCATGGACTGTAGCCTGCCAGGCTCCTCTGTCCATGGGATTCTCCAGGCAGGAATACTGGAATGGGTTGCCATTTCCTTATCCACTAGAAGCATATATATGACCCTTATTAGATAAGCAGTAAATAACATACCATATACATTTACCTACATCATGTAAGAATGATAGATTTAATATATATGTATACCTGTGGCTGATTCATCTTGATTTATGGCAAAAACTGGCACAATATTGTAATGCAATTACCCTCCAATAAAAAATTTAAAAGAATTATACTTTCAATAGCAATGAATCATGTAATGTATATAATGTTGTCTTGAAACACAATTCCTCACAAAAGTGAACTGGGAATTGTGGAAGATAAATTTGTAACATATTCTCACACTAGATTATGAGGATGAAACAATCACCAACAGGATCAGATAAAAATTACTGAGGAGCCAATCTTATAAGATTTTCATTAGTCAAGGAGGAAATACTGTGCAAATCTTTGTAATAAATGCAAAAAATTCAAACATCACGTACTAGTAATCCATGATTTTATGATGAACAAACAAATCTAGTTTGGTCATTATCAGGCATGTTAATGAAGAAATTGTTTTGAAAACCAGTAAAAAGGTAAAAAAGAAAACCAAAAAACATTTATTTTGCTTTTGAAACTATCGGATAACCTACAAGTACATGAAGAGTGGCATTTCAAGTAGTAAATGGAGAAGTGGTGTTAGAATTACAATTTGTAAAGCACATACATTAATGAATCAGGGTGCTGGTCTTTAGCAACTGCTATCACTCAACATAAGAAAGTAGACATAGTACATCTATTGATGGAAGAATGGCCATTTATGAAGTGGACTTACCCAAAAATTAACATAAGCTAAATCAAGCCTCTGTATTCAAGTACAATTTATAAAGATTACAGAAATCAGAGCAATATTCCAAGTAACACCTTGGCATATGGGCAGGGACAAGGGGAGAAGAAAAACCAGTGAAATTCTTAAGATAAGACACTCTACAAATGACCCCCTTTCTTTAGCAAATAGCTTGTAAAGAAAAAATAGATACAGTGAAAACCTATAGATTTGGGAAATTTAAAACACATATCAAGCAGTCATAGGGTAGATTTATTTGGATTAAGATTTACTAAAATTTAAAACAACAATAATCACAAGACACACATGAGACAATTGAAATTTTGAACATTGCAATATTTCTTAAATCAATCAGTTTAGTTCAGTCACTCAGTTATGTTCAACTTTTTGTGACCCCATGGACTGCAGCACGTCAGGCTTCCCTGTCCATCATCAACACCCGGAGATTGCTCAAACTTGTGTCCATTGAGTGGGTGATACCATCCAACCATCTCCAAATTTATTGCATAATTGAAAATATTAAGAAACTTCTGTTTCTTTCAGGGGAATTATAATGATATTGTGGATATGTGTCTTAAATTTACTATCCTTTAGAAATAAATAACAAAATATGTACTAATTAGATGGTAAGGTATCTGTAATTTGTTTCAAGATAATATTTTTTGAAAGTTATGGAAGGTTTGAATAAAACAGATTGATTTTGAACTAATAATTGCTGAAGCTGAGTATTGATCATACAGATTTTCTTAACATTAATATATTTAATATACTAGTATATTACCATGGATATGTACATAGCCAATTTTGTATATATTCAAATTTTCCATAAGATATCATTTACATGTCAACTATCTAAATTATATATTATATAAAATACAGAGTGAAAATAAGTTAACATACAGCCTTTCAGATTAGCATAGATAAGATAATATAGTTTCATTGATAGTGACAAGGATTAAGGTTCAGTTCAGTTGCTCAGTCGTGTCCGACTCTTTGGGAGCCCATGAACTGCAACAACTAGGGCTCCCTGTCCATCATCAGCTCTCGGAGTTCGTTCAATCTCATGTGAATTGAGTCGGTGATGCCATCCAGCCATCTTATCCACTGCCATCCCCTTCTCCTCCTGCCCCCAATCCCTCCCAGCATCAGGGTCTTTTCCAATGAGTCAACTCTTTGCATCAGGTGGCCAAAGTATTGGAGTTTCAGCCTCAGCATCATCCAATGGACACCCAGGACTGATCTCCTTTAGGATGGCCTGGTTGGATCTCCTTTCAGTCCAAGGGGCTCTCAAGGGTCGTCTCCAACACCACAGTTGAAAAGCATCAATTCTTCAGCGCTCAACATTCTTCACAGTCCCACTCTCACATCCATACAGGACCACTGGAAAAACCATAGCCTTGACTACATGGACCTTTGTTGGCAAAGTAATATCTCTGCTTTTTAATATGCTATCTAGGTTGGTCATAACTTTCCTCCCAAGGAATAAGTGTCTTTTAATTTCATGGCTGCAATCATTATCTGCAGTGATTTTGGAGCCCCCAAAAATAAAGTCAGCCACTGTTTCCACTGTTTCCCCATCTATTTGCCATGAAGTGATGGGACTGAATGCCATGATGTTAGTTTTCTGAATGTTGAGCTTTAAGCCAACTTTTTCACTCTCCTCTTTCACTTTCATCAAGAGGCTTTTTAGCTCATCTTCACTTTTGGCCATAAGGTTTGTGTCATCTGGGTATCTGAGGTTATTGATATTTCTCCAATATTTCTTGATTCCAGCTTGTGCTTCTTCCAGCCCAGTATTTCTCATTATGTACTCTGCATATAAGTTAAATAAGCAGGGTGACAATATACAGCCATGACATACTCCTTTTCCTATTTGTAACCAGTCTGTTGCTCCATGTCCAGTTCTAACTGTCGCTTCCTGACCTGCATATAGTTTTCTCAAGAGGCAGGTCAGGTGGCCTGGTATTCCCATCTCTTTCAGAATTTTCCACAGTTTATTGTGATCCACACAGTCAAAGGCTTTGGCATAGTCAATAAAGCAGAAATAGAGGCTTTTCTGGAATTCTCTTGCTTTTTCCATGATCCAGCAGATATTGGCAATTGGATCTCTTGTTTCTCTGCCTTTTCTAACACCAGCTTGAACATCTGGAAGTTCATGGTTCACGTATTGCTGAAGCCTGGCTTGGAGAATTTTGAGCATTACTTTACTAGCGTGTGAGATTAGTGCAATTTTGCAGTAGTTTGAGCATTCCGTGGCATTGACTTTCTTTGGCATTGGAATGAAAACTGACTTGTTCCAGTCCTGTGGCCACTGCTGAGTTTTCCAAATTTGCTGGCGTATTGAGTGCAGCACTTTCACAGAATCATCTTTCAGGTTTTGAAATAGCTCAACTGAAATTCCATCACCTCCACTAGCTTTGTTCATAGTGATGTCTTCTAAGGCCCACTTGACTTCACATTCCAGGATGTCTGGCTCAAGGTGAGTGATAACATCATCATGATTATCTGGGTTATTTTTGTACAGTTCTTCTGTGTATTCTTGCCACCTCTTCTTAATATATTCTGCTTCTGTTAGGTCCATAACATTTCTGTCCTTTATCAAGCTCATCTTTGCATGAAATGTTCCTTTGGTATCTCTAAGTTTCTTGAAGAGATCTCTAGTATTTCCCATTCTGTTGTTTTCCTCTATTTCTTTGCAATGATCGCTGAGGAAAGCTTTCTTATCTCTCCTTGGTATTCTTTGGAAGTCTGCATTCAAATGGGAATATCTTTCATTTTCTCCTTTGCTTTTCACTTCTCTTCTTTTTACAGCTATTTGTAAGACTTTCTCAGACAGCCATTTTGCTTTTTTGCATTTCTTTTCCATGGAAATGGTCTTGATCCCTGTCTCTGGTATAATGTCATGAATCTCCGTCCATAGTTCATCAGGTACTCTCTCTATCAGATCTAGCCCCTTAAATCTATTTCTCACTTCCACTATATAATCCTAAGGGATTTGATTTAGATCATACCTGAATGGTCTAGTGTTTTTCCCTACTTTCTTCAATTAAAGTCTGAATTTGGCAATAAGGAGTTCATGAGCTGAGCCACAGTCAGCTCCCGGTCCTGTTTTTGCTGACTGTATAGAGCTTCTCCATCTTTGGCTACAAAGAATATAATCAGTCTGATTTTGGTGTTGACCATCTGGTGATGTCCATGTGTAGAGTCTTCTCTTGTGTTGTTGGAAGAGGGTGTTTGCTATGACCATTGTGTTTTCTTTGCAAAACTCTATTAGCTTTTGCCCTGCTTCATTCTGTACTCCAAGGCCAAATTTTCCTGTTACTCCAGGTGTTTCTTGACTTCCTACTTTTGCATTCCAGTCCCGTATAATGAAAAGGACATGATTTTTGGGTGTTAGCTCTAAAAGGTCTTCTGGGTCTTCCTAGAACTGTTCAACTTCAGGTTTTTCAGCATTACTGGTTGGGGCATAGGCTTGGATCACCGTGATATTAAATGGTTTGCCTTGGAAACAAACAGAGACCATTCTGTCATTTTTAAGACTGCATCCAAGTACTGAATTTCAGACTCTTCTGTTGACTATGAGGGCTACTCCATTTCTTCTAAGGGATTCCTGCCCACAGCAGTAGATATAATGGTCATCTGAGTTAAATTCACCCATTCCAGTCCATTTTAGTTTGCTGATTCCTAGAATGCTGACATTCACTCTTGCCATCTCTTGTTTGACCACTTCCAATTTGCCTTGATTCATGGACCTGACATTCCAGGTTCCTATGCAATATTGCTCTTTAAAATATCGGACCTTATCACCAGTCACATCCACAACAGGGTTTTGTTTTTGCATTGGCTCCTTCCCTTCATTCTTTCTGGAGTTATTTCTCTACTGATCTCGTGCAGTATATTGGGCACCTACCAACCTGGGGAGTTCCTCTTTCAGTATCCTATTATTTTGCCTTTTCATACTGTTCATGGGGTCTCAATGCAAGAATACTGAAGTTTTTTGCCATTCCCTTCTCCAGTGGACCACATTCTGTCAGAGCTCTCCACCATGACCTGTCCATCTTGGGTGGCCCCACACAGCATGGCTTAGTTTCATTGAGTTAGACAAGGCTGTGGTCCATGTAATAAGACTGGCTACTTTTCTGTGATGATGGTTTCAGTGTGTCTGCACTCTGATGCCCTGTTGCAACACCTACCGTCTTACTTGGGTTTCTCTTACCTTGGATGTGGGATATCTTTTCATGGCTGCTCCAGCAAAGTGCAGCCGCTGCTCCTTACCTTGGACAAGGTCGCCCCTCCTGACCTTGAACGTGGAGTAGCTACTCTTGGCCCACATGCATTCACGCTGCCACCACTCCTTGGACATGGGGTTGCTCTTCTTGGCTGCAGCCCCTGACCTTGCAGCAGCTGCGATGGACTGCACAGAGCGCGTAGAGCTACCAGGATTAAGGTCATGGCATGTAAATTAGACTTGAAGGTTAAATAGAGAGGGTAGAAGAAACAATTAAAACATGGCAATGGAAATAAAATTTAGGGAAGTGGTTGAAACCAAGATGATTTGGAGGAGGAGTGGCATTGAGGATAAGATTAATAAATAACACATTTTTCTCTCAATCAAAAGCT
This sequence comes from Bos mutus, assembly GCF_027580195.1. Lineage (NCBI taxonomy): Eukaryota > Metazoa > Chordata > Mammalia > Artiodactyla > Bovidae > Bos > Bos mutus. The sequence continues at coordinate 78,705,718 of NC_091622.1, read as the reverse complement.
GAAACAATTGAGAAATGAAACAAAGAAGATGGTAAATATGAGCTAACCTATCTCCTTTAACACAAATCAAGTAAGATCCGTGTTAAAGTGTTCTTTGGCTATTAAGTTAACTTTTGTATCTTCCATTTCTAGAACATACTGGCACATTGTACATGCTTGCATACTTACTGAATGGGTGAAAAGCTATAATATTATTATAATAGTAATGAACTGAAATATGAAAAAGAGCTAAGTTTTAAACTACAGCCTTGGGATCCTAATACTAAAGTTCAGGATTATATAGACTTAGCTATCAAACTAGAGGTCACAGAGAACCAATTTTATAGTGTGTAGGATCAAAGAGAATGATTTCATATATGTAGCCTGATTCCCAAAGAATAAAGGAGCTGCTGGACTATATAAAATGAGTTTCTCCTATCAAATATATCAACAGATATCCATTACTTCACATCTGGGCAACATGAGTAAAGGAGAAGAGAGAATGGTCAGGAGATAAATTGTTCAGTGTCTACATGGATCAGGTTACATGGATCAGGTTACCACCACAAGCACCTACCTCTACTGTTAAAAAAATCTACTGTGGTTTAACATGTGGTCTCTTGTGTGGTGGAGGAATCCATTCTCAGAGGGAATTAAATCTCATGCCAGAAGTTTATGGTTTGTTTAGATAGGAAATGGAGTAAGTCTCAAAAGTTTCTGAAAAATTCAGAGTTATGATTATTTTTTATGACATCACATCTATTGGCATTAGCCATTCAATTTCCAAATCTAAAGGCCTCCTGTAAGTCACTGTTTACATTTCTTCTAAAACAATGAATGGTAGTGACTTGTTGCTGCTGTTGTATTTTTTTTTTCTCATTCCTTCACCATATCAATATTTGGAAACCCTGTTCTAATGTTTCTGCATATGAAATATATTCCCATTTTGTTATTGTCTTTCCAAACTGAAGATTGAAACCTCTATTCAGCCCATCATGCTTTCTTGTACTAATATCTATTAATTTATCTCCATCTTTTTAGACTCTCCTTATGAATTATATGCCATTTTCAGAATTATAATTTTGAAAACTCGATTCTAATAATGTCACTTTTCTGACTTAAAAGTTTTAAATATTTCCCAGTGACAGCTGAAACTTATCCTAAATTCTTGATATTTAATTACATGAATCATTGTAAACTTATATTTTTAGATTCATCTTCTAGTACTATTCCCTCTATATCCTGATTACATTTATGCTATAACTGACAAATTGTATCCATTTTGTACTCTTTTATTTCTGGTGAAAAAATACTGTTTAATTAAATGCATCTATATTTCCCTAGACTAAGATACATTAAGCGCACACACACACACACACACACACACACACACACACACACACTGGAAGTTTTAGTAATAGAGCAGGATAAAATTGGTTATTTTGACACTGGAAAATCTTTTTTGACACATGTTTAAATATTTTATGTGTTATGAAGTTGAGAAGCCATTCTGTGACTGAGAAATTATGCCATTTCATTTTATCATTTAGATCAGAGTTCCTTAACTGGTCTGAGTCAAAAATAGTTTTTAACCAAGTATTTTAAAATGATCTTTGTAAAAAATAACTATTTCCCTTTTTTTCCCACTCAGAATTGTAATACTTTAGTAGGGATTCTTTCTCACTTCTTGTTAGAAACAGTTACCCTGCATAGGATACTGTTTTCAAAAAGCAATCATTAAACAAAGCATTCAGTGGTACTAATTAGTGTAGAAAAATTGGATGAACAGATAATTAAAGTAGAAGAATGATGCATAGAGGACTAGATAAAAATGAGGTTATCTTATAAAAAGCATTTCAGATAAAAGATCAACCAAGAATCATGCTGGAGGAGATTTTGAGACATTTTAGCCAGGCCCTAAAATTTATCTGTGTAAGGAAATACTGAGAAGACATAAAAACATACTTAATAATTGCAGTCTTTATGTTTAATAAATCCTTAGAGGTACTTGAAAAGCCATATAAAGCCTGCAAAGAAATTTCCAATGAAAATACCAAGAGTTTAAAACAAGACAATTTTTGCTCAAAAGTTTAGCATGCATGGAAGATATCATAAACTATGAACAGTTTGTAAGAAATATGACTCATTTTTAACTTACACTAATAATTTGGGCATAGAAAATATAAATAACTTTGAAATTAGATAAAGGGAGGGGGGAACATAAAAATAATATTTTGGTGCTTAGTTAATACTTAAGGCTTCCCTGATAGCTCAGCTGGTAAAGAATCTGCCTGCAATGCAGGAGACCCCAGTTCAATTCCTGGGTTGGGAAGATCTTCTGGAGAAGGGGTAGGCTACCCACTCCAGTATTCCTGGGCTTCCCTCGTGGCTCAGCTGGTAAAGAATCTGCCTGCAATGTGGGAAACCTGGATTCGATCGCTGGGTTGGGAAGATCCCCCGGAGAAGGGAAAGGCTACCCACTCCATTATTCTGGTCTGTAGACTTCCATGGACTGTATAGTCCACGAGGTCGCAAAGAGTCGGACATGACTGTGTGATTTTCACTTTCTTTCACAGTTAATAGTGCTCAGCTTCCTAGATCTTCTACTAATTAATTGTCTATTCTTGGATATTGAAAAAGTTTCTCTGGCACATAAAACTCATTTGTTATTGTTTAGTCATAAGTGGTGTCTGATTCTTTGCAACTCCATGGACTATAGACCACCAGACTCCTTTCTATGGAATTTTCTAGGCAAGAATACTGGAATGAGTAGCCATTTCCTTCTTCAGAGGATCTTTCTGACCCAGGGATCAAGCCTGTGTTTCCTGCATTGGCAGGGAGATTGTTTACTACTGAGCCATCAGGAAAACTCATAAGAACATTGAGTTTAGCAACTACTGATTTTGATATATTCTGACCAATTATCTTCAGGTATTTAAAATAGATCAATAATCTTCAAGTAATTTTCAAGGTGATGAAAATGAAAGTCAATTAGTTGAAATAATTATTAAGCTTTTTATAGATTTTTATTAATTATTCTGTATATCTAAGTGGTAAATTATGGTTTTTACATAAGCCATTACCACTACTTAAAGTTAGGCTTCATTTTAAGGCCACAAAATAAAAGATTGGGAAAAAAATGCAAAAGCAAAAAAATCTCTATTTAGCCCCAGAGTAAGTGTCATGGCTGACCTAGTAGTATTTAACAGTCATGAGAAGTGAAAACTGATTTTCTTGTTAACAGTTTGAGTAAGCATCAGGTTGTAAGTTTAATACAGTAGGGGTTAACAGACCATCTGTATCATGAGTCCTACCTCCCTATTGGGTGAAATTTTGGTGGGTAGACACCTGGAATCTGTTTTACACCCCCTCCAGGTAATTGTTATATACACTAATATCTAAGATAGCTCTGGCAAAGTTTTCTAACTCATCTACTAACATGTTACAAGTTAATTGAAAACCCATTGCTTTCAAAAAATTTCTCATAGTTTATATTAACCTGAATCCTTTAAATTTTAAAATAGTTACTATAAATAAATATAATAATTGAATGATATTCTGTAACCCATTATGTAGCAAGTATACAGGAACATGGCCATTGATATTCATTTTTAATACACACAACTAGAATTAAAAATTTGACTCTTTTCCCCAAAACTTCATCTTGGAGAAATCAGTCTGGGTAAGAATAACCATTCATATAAACAGAGCCTGACTGTAAAATTGTTTATAGTTCAAAAGTGAGAAACACTGGCTAATGAAATTATGGAGGGGAGAAATCCAAAAGTTGCCATCAAGACAGAGATTCAGGGAAGAGCTTATAATTGAATTTCAATGTTGAAGGCTGTCTGCTGGCAAAATTCCTTCTTGCTCAGAGATTAGTCTTTTAATTTATTCAGGCTTTAAAGTTATTGGATGAGGCCCATATCATGGAGAGCAATCTGCTTTTTTCAAAGCCATTTATTTATATCTTAATCTGATTTAAAAAAAAAGAAAAAGAAAACCTCACAGAAATATCTAGAATACTGTTTGAGCAAACATTTGAGCACCATGATCCAGCCAGGTTGACATAAAATTAACTATCAGCCATACTATATAATTTTAACATATCAGGTAAATGTATTATTAAAATTTATTTCAACCATCTCCTTGTACATATATTAATGTACCAGAAAATTAAAAATTACAGATTTGTCAGGCTTTACATTTCTATTGGACAATACTACTACAGACTATGGATACAGAATATTCATAGGGAAATATAAGAAATTATACAAGAAATTAACAAAAGTACTTGTCGGGGATGATTATGGACAACTTTTAAAAATTTTATTCCATATAATCTTCTGCCTATTAAATAGTCTATAATTAACAGATATTTTGCTAAAATGTAAAAATGCATTAACTATTCTAATTTAAATAATTACATTTTATAGTAAGTTTTGCAAATTGATAGGAAAATAATCCCTAGGATTACATTTTTTATTCAAAGGTTAGAAAAGATTCAGTTGAGCAAATACATTTTATTGAGAAACTTAGAAAAATTTCCCAGGCTTTTTGCACTAAATAATAATTATCTAAGTCTACATACTGATGATTCCTAAAAGTTTAACTATTTTTGTGTGATAGACACTCAGTCGTGTCTGACTATGCAACCCTATGGACTACAACCTGCCAGGCTCCTCTGTCCATGGGATTCTTTAGGCAAGAATACTGAAGTGGGCTGCCATATCCTTCTCCAGGGGATCTTCCCAACCTAGGGACTTAACCCAGGTCTCCTGTATTGGAGGCAGATTTTTTACCATCTGAGCCATGAGGGAAGACTACCATTAAGAGACATTTCTAAGTATAAAGACAGGTCAACTTAAAAAGTATCAGCAGATACATGTTTGACTTTATCTTATAATTTATAGACAATACATTAGAGTACGTAACAAATACATACATTTTTCCCAAAAGGAATACCTGAGACAGAAGTAGCAATAAAGTTATAAATGACAGCCCATCAAATGAAATAATTTAGATGAAGCTTGTTTTTTTTTTTTTTTTTGAAAGATGGGGGCTCGGGAAGCGGTCAGGAAGGAAATACAATGTGCTTTTAACTTTGTATGAAAAATAATGAACAGTTCCACTTTGCCAAACATTTATATTTTTGCAATATAAATCCTATACTTCAAATTACTGTCCGATGTGTATTAAAACTTCACTTCCAAAAAAAAACCTTCATTTCTGGCCTTTCTTTTGGAATCTATTATTTTGTTGCTACCTCCTGATATGATTAATTACTTTTATTTAGTGCCAAATTATTGGACATTTGATTCTAAGTTAATTAGCATGTTTAAAATTATAAGAAAAATATTTCACCTTGTGAAGAAAAGAAAGACACGCACTGAATTTTTGCCTATTTATTTTGAGATTCGCTTTTCCATTTAGGATTGTATACATTTTTAAGTTTCTTTTCCTTTTCTTGCTTCTAGAGTAATAATGGTGGGGTTAAAATGCTGCTGCTGGTGTGGGTATTTGTATGCAAGACTTTACTTCACAGTAAAATGAATTTTAAATTCAAAACAAAGCCTACATTCTATAATGATTGAAATACAACACTCTGAGAATAAATAAAAACTATGCTGATTAAATCCATTTGCAAGACTCAATTAAAAATAATACCTTTGAGAGAGAAATGTACATTGAATTAGATTTTACCTTTGTGAAAACAGACAGATGCAATTGTGAGTATTATATACTTGAAAGTTTTATTTGCTATAATAATTGCTCTCTAAAAAGCACTGAAAATTAAGTGCAAAAAATCAAAGCTACAAGAAAGGGGAGATTCATTTAAATAACTGAGTATCAATGGGCTTACTATTGTGTTTCATGCTTAAGAACATAATTAGTCTATTTTACTATAGATTCTAACTTTGTAGAACTTGAGACATTCTTTTTTTTTTAATTCATTTTAAATAATTTTGATAATATTTGTAACAGCCTGCCATTTTAAGTTATATATATATATAAAATTATACTAGTAATCATCTTTTCACTTCCATCTCTCAGTCATGTTCGACTTTGAGACCCCATGGACTGCAGCAAGCCAGGCTTCCCTGTCCATCACCAACTCCGGGAGTCTACTCAAACTCATGTACATCACATTGATGATGCCGTACAATCATCGCATCCTCTGTGGAGGAAGATCCTCTACCCATCTTCAATCTTTCTCAGCATCAGGATCTTTTCCAATGAGTCAGTTCTTTGGGTAAGATAGCCAAAGTATTGGAGTTTCAGCTTCAGCATCAGTTCTTCCAATGAATATTCAGGACTAATTTCCTTCAGGATTGACTGGTTGAATCTCCTTGCAGTCCAAGGAACTCTCAAGAGTCTTCTCCAACACCACAGTTCAAAAGCACCAATTCTTCAGTGCTCAGATTTCTTTATAGTCCAACTCACATCCATACATGACTACTCATAAAACCATAGCTTTGACCAAATGGACCTTTGTTGGTAAAGTAATTTCTCTGCTTTTTAATATGTTGTCTAGGTTAGTCATAGCTTTTCTTCCAAGAAGCAAGCATCTTTTAATTTCATGGCTTCAGTCACCATCTGCAGTGATTTTGGAGCCCCTAAAAGTAAAGTCTGAATGTTTCCACTATTTCCCAATCTATCTGCCATGAAATGATGGGACTAGATGCCATGATCTTACTTTTCTGAATGTTGAGTTGTAAGTCAACTTTTCCCTCTCCTTTTTCGGTTTCAAGAGGCTCTTTAGTTCTTCTTCACTTTACACCATAAGGGTGGCATCATTTGTATATCCGAGATTATTGATATTTCTCCCGGCAATCTTGATTCCAGCTTCTGCTTCATCGAGTCTGGCATTTCGCATGATGTATTCTGCATATAAGTTAAATAAGCAGGGTGACAATATACAGCCTTGACGTACTCCTTTCCCAATTTGGAACCAGTCTGTTGTTCCATGTCCAGTTCTAACTCTTGCTTCTTGACCTGCATAAAGATTTCTCAGGAGGCAGGCCATGGGTTCTGGCATTTCCATCTTTTGTAGAATTTTCCAGTTTGTTGTGATCCACACAGTCAAAGGCTTTGGTGTAGTCAATAAAGTAAAAGTGAAATGAAGTCATTCAGTCGTGTCTGGTTCTTTGCAACCTCATGGACTATAGACTACGAGGCTCCTCTGTCCATGGAATTTTCCAGGCAAGAGTACTGGAGTGGGTTGTCATTTCCTTCTCCAGGGAATCTTCCTGACCCAGGGATTGAACCTGGGTCTCCTGCATTGCAGGCAGACACTTTACCATCTGAGCCACCAGGGAAGCCCCAATAAATCAAAAGCACATGTTTTTCTGGAACTCTCTCACTTTTTCTATGATCCAACAGATGTTGGCAATTTGATCTCTGGTTCCTCTGCTTTTCTAAATCCAGCTTGAATACCTGGAGGTTCACAGTTCACGTAATGTTGAACTCTGTCTCGGAGAATTTTCAGCATTACTTTGCTAGCATGTGAGATGAGTGCAATTGTGCATTAGTTTGAATATTCTTTAGAATTGCCTTTCTTTGAGATTGGAATGAAAACTGATCTTTTTCATTAAGCAAATATATACTATTTTTTTTTTTTCATTTGAGAAACTATGATCGATATCAGTTGCTGTTGCTGCTGCTGCTGCAAAGTCACCGCAGTCGTGTCCAACTCTGTGAGACCCCATAGACAGCAGCCTACCAGGCTCCCCCATCCCTGGGATTCTCTAGGCACGAACACTGGAGTGGGTTGCCATTTCCTTCTCCAATGCATGAAAGTGAAAAGTGAAAGTGAAGTCACTTAGTCATGTCCGACTCTTAGCGACCCCATGGACTGCAGCCCACCAGGCTCCTCCATCCATGGGTTTTCCAGGCAAGAGTACTGGAGTGGGTTGCCATTGCTTTCTCTAATCAATATCAGTACCACTCTATAAATGTATTAAGGAGTAGGTTTTAAGTTTTTAGAAGCTTCATCATTACTCTATCATCATTACATGGGTTCAGTCGTCTCCAACTCTTTGTGACCCCATGAATTGCAGCATGCCAGGCCTCCCTGTGTCCATTTTGGAGCCCCCAAAATTAAAGTCTGACAGTGTTTCCAGTGTTTCCCCATCTATTTCCCATGAAGTGATGGGAACAGATGGCATGATCTTCATTTTCTGAATGTTGAGCTTTAAGCCAACTTTTTCACTCTCCTCTTTTACTTTCATCAAGAGGCTTTTTCATTCCTCTTCACTTTCTGCCATAAGGGTGGTGTCATCTGCATATCTGAGGTTATTGATATTTCTCCCAGCAATCTTGATTCCAGCTTGTGCTTCTTCCAGCCCAGTGTTTCTCATGATGTACTCTACATAGAAGTTAAATAAGCAGGGTGACAATATACAGCCTTGACGTACTCCTTTTCCTATTTGGAACCAGTCTGTTGTTCCATGTCCACTTCTAACTGTTGCTTCCTGACCTGCATATAAGTTTCTCAAGAGGCAGGACAGGTGGTCTGGTATTCCCATCTTTCAGAATTTTCCAGTTTATTGTGACCCACACAGTCAAAAGCTTTGGCAAAGTCAATAAAGCAGAAATAGATGTTTTTCTGGAACTCTCTTGGTTTTTCAATGATCCAGCAGATGTTGGCAATTTGATCTCTGGTTCCTCTGCCTTTTCTAAAACCAACTTGAACATCTGGAAGTTCACGGTCATAGCAATTCTTGTCACTAAAGCATTTTGAAGAAGAAATACATTTCACAGATTTTTAAAAATATCATTTTAGTAAGTCTAGTTTTGGAATGTAACACCTTGGTGTTTCTAGCTACAATGGGCAGACTTCTAGGATGACCATTCATGATTCTGTGTCCTGTTGTCTATACCCTTCCCTTGAGTGTGGTATGACCTATGACTTACTCTTAACCAGTGGAACATGACAGAGATGATGGGGGTAGATATCACTTCCATAATTTTGTTACATAAGACTCCACAGGCTTAGCAGAGAGACTGCTGAGAGACTGCTCAGGGACTCTCCCCCTGTTTGGTTTAAGTAGATTAGCAGTCAGCTTGGGAAATGCATTTGACAAGGATTTTAAGGATAGCCTCTAGAAGCTGAGATAGACTTCTAGCTGGCACCTAGCAAGAAGCTGGAACCTCAGTCCTACAAACATAAGGAAATGAGTTCTGCCAGCAACCTTATTGTGCTTACAAGTGAATTCTTCCCCATTTGAGCCTCCAGATGAGAATACATCCTGGCTGAAACCTTAGTTATAGCTTTGGGAAGCCTTCTCCAGAAGACCTCAGTAAGTAAACTCCAGTTTTTTACACATAGAAACTGTGACGTAATAAATGTGCATCCTTTAACCATTAAGACTCTGACAATTTGTTAAGGAGTAAATAGATAATAATACAGATTTTAATACCTCAAAGTAGGGTGCTACTATATTAAATACCTAAGAATATGGGAGTAAATTTGGAAGTAAGCAGTGTGTAGAGGCTGGAGAAATTCTGAACAGTTTCATAGAGAAATCCTAAATTGTTTTGAACAGATTATTAAGATGCTAAGAGTGACAGTTCAAAAGCATTTGATGTTATTGGAAACTAGAATACAAAAGATTATTGTTGATGCATGGCAAAACCAATACAATATTGTAAAGTAATTAATCTCAAATTAAAATAAATAAATTTTAAAAATATACAAATGTGAATATGATTTTAAAAATATTATTTTTATTCAGTGACAGAAAGTTTCACAAAATTATCTCATGAGATAGATACAGAAAGCAGAATTTTAAGTGATGAACTTGCATATGCAGTCAAAGGGACTTGGAAGAAAAGTACTGAATGCCTACTGGTTTCTTGTTACTGATTATTGAAAAATGTTAGAGGATAGAGGTCAATTGAGGAAAGAACTGTTAAAGCAAAAGGAAACTGGACCTGATATTTATGAAAATTCTCAACATTACCAGGTAGCAAGGATGCTACTACTGGGAACTGGCTGTCAATCAATATTTAAAAAGTGTGATCTAGAGAAAAATTCAAGGATTGACTATAAAATATCTTCCTAAAATTTACAGTCAAAAGATCATAGTATTCTGTCATAGGAAGTGTTCTTTAAAAAGACTGTGTGTGTTTATGCTCGGTCGTGTCCGACTCTTTGAAGACCCTAAATCTTATGCCTCACATAATTTCTAAATAAACCATAGAGACTCTAGGAAGCTTAATGGGGTTGTCTCCTAGCCATTTCAGCAGGATCCCCTGGTAGTGAAAAGCTTATTTTGAAAAGATCTATATGTGTAGTTTGTAGAATGAACCCCTGTGAAATCCACAAGAGCCCTACAAAGTTTTTTGAGAAATTTATTTCTTCAACAACTGCCAACTTGGACTAAAAGAAGCAAAAAGTTCAACAGAAAGAAGATTGCCAAAGTCTCAAAAGTCAATTGACATGAAGCTGGCTGATAAAGTAAATGGTACATCTCATGAAAAAGGAAGAATGGCTTGGAGAACAAGATCAAGGACCCAGAGATAGAGCTGAGAGGCATGGACAGTTCTTCCTAGGTACTGAAACCTAATCAAGGAAACAGCCAACATTTGCCCAGATAGGTTTCAAAACTGCTACAGACCACTGACTCCTTTGTGACTCCCATTTATGGATGGGAATGCTTATAGCTATCATCTTTTACTTGTCGCACCACTGTATATTGCATGTAATGGGGACGAGGAGATAACCAGTTTCTTCAGTTTTACAGATCAACATAATTTTAAAGGAACTACACCTAAGGAACCTCATCCAAATATACACATAATTTAGATCCTGTAGGTTGAACAAACACTGTAATCAATTCATTATAAGACTGTTTTGGATCTAGGACATGGGATGGTGAATATATTTTTCATTTAGGAGGGATAAGAATCACTGGGAGCTTTAGGATAGACTGTGGCAATCAACACCAGAGTGGCCCTCCATAACGTCTCACTGCTGGTGTTTACATCCCTTTATAAAAAGCCCCCTCCAAGTACTTGGTTGTGGTTATGTCCTCTGATTTGCTTTTAATGAATAAAATATGGCAAAGTTGGAGAAATTATGTTACATTATATAAGAACTCACATTTCTAGCTCATTGGCTCTAGCAATTCTCTACCTAAGTGCCCTGGAAGAAGTAAGCAGCCATGTTGTAAAACCCACCTGCCAAGCTTTCTGCCAACAATCAGTAAGAAACTGGGGCCCTCAGTTCTGAAGATGCAAGGAAATGAATTCTACAAACACTTTATTGGACCTGGACTTTTTTTAGTTTCCACAAAAGAATGAATTCTAGCACATACCTTGATTTCAGCCATGTGAGATTCTTAGCAAAATACCTAGATAACCTTCTGACTCCTGACCCACAGAAATTGTGATATAATAAAATAAATTGGGTTGTTTTAAGTCACCCAGTTTGGGAAGTTTGTCACACAACAATAGAAAATCAACAAAGCACTAAGAAGTAGTTTGTAGAACCAAGTCCTACTATTTATTAAATTCTGACTTTTTCAGTAAATAAATTTAAGATATTAATGGCATATCTCATAAGTTATTACTTTGAAGGATAAACCATTTTAAGTGCTTAGTATAACTTATGTAGCTTTTTAGTTTTATTTTAAAAAGTAGTCCTAAATTAATAGCAATAGTATTAGAATTACTGCTAAGTACTACACGTTTATAACTGCTATGTGCTAGATGGGTTCAAGATTGAGTCTTTTGATACAGGATTATTTTAATTACAAAATAGTCTTTATATTCCATTTTTATCTGAGTCATAAATATTCTAAATGAAAGCCAATCACCTAGAGCAAAATGACAGTCTCCTTACTGTTTAAAACAATGACACATAAAATAGAACAGTGTATGCTTAATTAGCAAAAGCCAAGATCTGACTTCTGACATAAAAACCTAGAAAGCATACAGTTGGCCATATAATGATAGTTGAAAAAAGTCTTTGATTGTTCAGTTCCAGAATTTTTAATACTCAAAAATTCATAAGCAAAATTACAGTTTTCAGCATATTCCTTAAAGAAAATTATGGATAAATTATAGAATGATAGAAAAAATGTCAAGCGATTACTGGATTAGAGACAGGAATTTGTATTTCCATTAATTTGTGTAAGATCAGTGCTGTGTGAATACTAATGATGATGGCAATGCTTGAATATTTAAATTTAAAACAAAAGTTATTGCAGACATTAGGTAAAGTCATGGAAGCTGAAGCAAAAAATTTAACGTCTGTGTATAGATAACTGCAGAATGGCTCACTCTGAAGTGTCTTACTACGCATAAGAGACTGGAATGCTAAGGATTGGGCTTTCCAAACTTCCAAAAAAACTAATGTGGTCTTGGTGTCAGTACTCTTGGCATGGCTTCCTGATTACTCAACTCTGAAATTCTGTTAATTCAACACTCTCCCTTGAAAGACTGTTTCCTTTGTTGTTCTGAGAGAAATAGAGTCTACTCACGAAGCTCTTTCAATAAATGTAAGCCTCCTAGTTCCCTGAATTAAATAGTTTTTGCTTAAAGTGGATTCTTGTTATTAGAAATGAATAGGAAACATTCATAAAATTTAAAATATACCTAAAATTTTTATTTTTCATTACTACAGTATTGTGTTAACGTATGCAAGTATGTCTGAAAGCATAGCGATCATACACTCTATTTAGTTAAATAACATAAGCACCAAAATTATGTCACTACAATATTTATCATTTTAATAACTACCATCATACACAGAATATGCATACTTAATGATTAATGTAATTCCATCATTGCTGGGCATTTGATAATGGTTAGATTTTGGTGAAAAATAATCACACAAGACAACCAGACATAAATCAGGACTGTAATTTTCTGATTACTAAGTAGTTAATATTTATGTTAATTTTTGAATGAATATTTTGAATATTTAATGAATAATTTCATGGACATTCAAGAACTGTATATTCTTGGAAGATCTTTAACATTATTATAAAAAACATGTCTTTTATGGATGATGTAAAGCTACAGTGAAATATATTTTACTTTGTTTTGGTTATTATTCTTAAATAATTAGTAAGACTGGTCAAAAAATATAATAAATTGCCAATATTGTCACCATCTGTGTTTTTCACATACTTAACTTCAAACAAATGCTTGTTTTAGTATTTTAACTTAAAAAAAAATTCTTCAGAGTGGCAAAAATCTAATTATATTCATGCCTTATAAAGCACTTATGAGAAAACTGATAAAGTTGACTACATATTTAAAAATTACATGGAAGGATGTACTCTAGGCAAACAACAAGTAAACATGCCAAGTGTTAAGGACATATTTTGGATATGGTAGGGCCCGAGGTACTGAGCCTTGTGTTAGCAACTGTCAGTGCATTCTCTAGTCACACTGTGGTCTCAGGTTAATTTCTATAAGTAAGCTCCATTTAGCTTTCCTCATACTATGCTTAGTAATTGGAGTCAAGGTCATCCTGACCTTAGATGTGATAGAGAACTGTATTTAGAATACTCAAATCTAACGAACCTCATTTGTGTGAGCAGAGTGTTGGAATTCATCTTCTGATTTTGGGTTTTTGTGTCCCCATTACCCCCTTCAAAGTAACATTACCCAATCTTGGCTCTGAGAGATAAAAGAGATTCATGAGTGAATATAAAAATTAAATCAATGGCTATCCAAATTAGACAGTTAGGGAAAAGCCCAATGTTTAGTTGTCTCCATTTGTCTTTCTTTTTGTTAGTCAGCATACATGTTATAATTAGAAAAATGATTTAAACTGTCCCATACTAATATTGGGTCAGAATTGATGCCCACAAATGTTAACTTTTTTTCTACACAAATCTGAACATTTTTCACTTAAATGAACAAATTTTATTTAAATAGTATTCAATTTTACTTATAAGCACACACTTTTAAGTAAAATAATATAAATCTAAGACTGGAAAAAGTCAGTTTTCATTCCAATCCCAAAGAAAGGCAATGCCAAAGAATGCTCAAACTACCGCACAATTGCACTCATCTCACACGCTAGTGAAGTAATGCTCAAAATTCTCCAAGTCAGGCTTCAGCAATACGTGAACCGTGAACTTCCAGGTGTTCAAGCTAGTTTTAGAAAAGGCAGAGGAATCAGAGATCAAATTGCTAGTATCTGCTGGATCATTGAAAAAGCAAGAGAGTTCCAGAAAAACATCTATTTCTGCTTTATTGACTATGTCAAGGCCTTTGACTGTGTGGATCACAATAAACTGTGGAAAATTCTGAAAGAGATGGGAATACCAGACCACCTGACCTGTCTCTTGAGAAACCTATATGCAGATCAGGAAGCAACAGTTAGAAGTGGACATGGAACAACAGACTGGTTCCAAATAGGAAAAGGAGTATGTCAAGGCTGTATATTGTCAGCCTGCTTATTTAACTTCTATGCAGAGTACATCATGAGAAGCACTGGGCTGGAAGAAGCACTAGCTGGAATCAAGATTGCCGGAAGAAATATCAATAACCTCAGATATGCAGATGACACCACCCTTATGGCAGAAAGTGAAGAGGAACGAAAAAGCCTCTTGATGAAAGTGAAAGAGGAGAGTGAAAAAGTTGGCTTAAAGCTTGACATTCAGAAAACGAAGATCATAGCATGTGGTCCCATCACTTCATGGGGAATAGATGGGGAAACAGTGGAAACACTGTCAGACTTTATTTTTGGGGACTCCAAAATCACTGCAGATGGTGACTGCAGCCATGAAATTAAAAGACACTTACTCCTTGGTAGTAAACTTATGACCAACCTAGACAGCATACTCAAAAGCAGAGACATTACTTTGCCAACAAAAGTCCATCTAGTCAAGGCTATGGTTTTTCCAGTGGTCATGTATGGATGTGAGAGTTGGACTGTGAAGAAAGCTGAGCACCAAAGAATTGATGCTTTTGAACTGTGGTGTTGGAGAAGACTCTTGAGAGTCCCTTTGGCTGAAGGAGATCCAACCAGTCCATTCTAAAGGAGATCAGCCGTGGGTGTTCTTTGGAAGGAATGATGCTAAAGCTGAAACCCCAGTATTTTGGCCACCTAATGCAAAGAGTTGACTCATCGGAAAAGACTCTGATGCTTGGAGGGATTGGGGGCAGGAGGAGAAGGGGACGACAGAGGATGAGATGACTGGATGGCATCACTGACTCGATGGACGTGAGTCTCAGTGAACTCCGGGAGTTGGTGATGGACAGGGAGGCCTGGCGTGCTGCGATTCATGGGGTCGCAAAGAGTCAGACACGAGTGAGCAACTGAACTGAACTGAACTGAAGACACTATACATTTAGACAGATTTCATTTTTATGGCAAAAGTAATGAATTAGTAGGAAATGATAAACAAAGAGAGAAATAAGTTGAAATTCAAGTTAGAAAAAATATAAACAGATATTAATTCAAATTATTTTAAATGGTATTTAAGTTCCTAAAGATTTCAGTTTCATCAGATTACCATATAAAGATAAATATTGGATACCAAAAAGAAGCTCATTATAATATAAAATTTTCAAGTCCATTTCATCAGTTTTATTCATCACATTGTATAAGTGTCCATTAAAATCCATAACCAGGTAACATTTATTTTCACAATACTACTTTACTAACAAACCTTTTTCTTCATTATAAATTCAAAGATGAAAGTTTTAACTTTATTTTAAAAATCAAATTGGGAGAGAAATAAAATCCGTGGGAAAGAATGAGATAATGACTGTATTATTCATAGGAGTGAATTTCTGATTTATGAGAAGTCTCAATGTGTCATTTAAATCATTAGGCCACCAACTAAGCCAGTTTAATTAATGACAGTGATGACTCTACTTTGAATATTAATTCCTTACATTTTTAAATAAAAGGGTAAAATGCATTTTTTAATCTGTTTACTTTAAAGTAATTTTTTCATTTATAAAAATAATGTTTTACACCTTTTAAACTATCTTTAAACATAAGCAATGGAAATGTGCATTTGCATTATTACAGTCTTTAAAAACATTACATTAGCTTATGTTTGTATATATGTATGTGAGTATGTGTCTATTTTGGATATCCTAAAATTTTTTTAAGTATATTGATTTCCCTTCTATTTAAAAAAATTTTAAATCTAAAATTTTTGTGAAATATGTAAGGTATTGTCATATTCTCTACATGTTAATCATATTTGGGGAATGTTTTTAACTCCTGAAACTGAACAGCAATTAAAAAAAAAAAAAAACTATGAAATTTACTTGAATTTCACTTATAGACCAAAATTATTTTCTGATAAATTAATATCAAGTAAAATATTATGTAACAAAGGAAAAATATGATCATTAATCATTTTTAATCATCTGATGCCAAGACTGTGTTCACTTTACTAAGTACCAAGAATTGTTTGCTATTGCATATCCCCAAAACTTATTAATTTGACAGAGGAGGTAGTACCTTTGAACATAAATTTTTATTTATCATTTTAAATAGGAGTAGATCAATTTTTATTCACTGTTTTATCTTTTATTATAAATAGCTTTAAAAGTTTATGTTACATAGAACACTAACTATATTCATACGAAAGTCCAGAACTTTAAGGGAAAACACCAAACATATTTCACTGAACCACATGAAGTCGTTAACATCACCATTTTAACTTATAATAGTGAGCACATATAGTTCAACATAATAATTATCAAAATATAAAGCAGAAATACCAAATTTTAAGTGCTGGCAAAGTTAGCTTAGGAGAAAAACAGTAAAAGTTGTTCTTTTCCTTTTCTTCCAAAATGAACGAAAAGGAAGGATGTTGAGTATCAAGAGTCTTTAATGTGTCTTGCAATGCCAAAGAATGCTCAAACTACTGCACAATTGCACTTATCTAACATGCTAGTAAATAATGCTCAAAATTCTTCAAGCCAGGCTTCAGCAGTATGTGAATCGTGAACTTCCAGATGTTCAAGCTGGTTTTAAAAAAGGCAGAGAAACAAGAGATCAAATTGCTAATATCTGCTGGATCATCGAAAAAACCAGAGAGTTCCAGGAAAACATTTATTTCTGCTTTATTGACTATGCCAAAACCTTTGACTGTGTGGATCACAATAAACTGTGGAAAATTCTGAAAGAGACGGGAATACCAGACCACCTGACCTGTCTCTTGAGAAACCTATATGCAAGTCAGGAAGCAACAGAACTGGACATGGAACAACAGACTGGTTCCAAATAGGAAAAGGAGTACGTCAAGGCTGTATATTGTCAGCCTGCTTATTTAACTTCTATGCAGAGTATATCATGAGAAGCACTGGGCTGGAAGAAGCACCAGCTGGAATCAAGATTGCCGGAAGAAATATCAATAACCTCAAATATGCAGATGACACCACCCTTATGGCAGAAAGTGAAGAGGAACGAAAAAGCCTCTTGATGAAAGTAAAAGAGGAGAGTGAAAAAGTTGGCTTAAAGCTTAACATTTAGAAAACTAACATCATGGCATCTGGTCCCATCACTTCATGGGAAATAGATGGAGAAACAGTGGAAACAGTGTCAGACTTTATTTTTCGGGGCTCCAAAATCACTGCAGATGGTAAGTGCAGCCATGAAATTCAAAGATGCTTACTCCTTGGAAGGAAAGTTATGATCAACCTAGACAGCATATTAAAAAAACAGAGTCATTACTTTGCCAACAAAGGTCCGTCTAGTCAAGGCTATGGTTTTTCAAGTGGTCATGTATGGATGTGAGTGTTGGACTGTGATGAAAGCTGAGCACTGAAGAATTGGTGCTTTTGAACTGTGGTGTTGGAGAAGACTCTTGAGAGTCCATTGGACTGCAAGTAAATCCAACCAGTCCATCCTAAAGGAAATCAGTCCTGGGTGTTCATTGGAAGGACTGATGTTGAAGCTGAAACTCCAATACTTTGTCTACCTGATGCAAAAAACTGACTCATTTGAAAAGACCCTGATGCTGGGAACGATAGAGGGCGGGAGGGGCAGGGAACGACAGAGGATGAGATGGTTGGATGGCATCACTGACTCAATGGACATCGATTTGGGTGGACTCTGGTAGTTGGTAATGGACAGGGAGGCCTGGCGTGTTGTGGTTATGGGGTCAGACATGACTTAGCGGCTGAACTGATGGGCATGAATAGATAAATTAGATATCAAGGTGAATACTGAGAACTGTATATAGCCTCTCTTTCAGACTTTATCCTAACAGTATCTCCAATAAAAGTCTTCTCCTTTTCAGCCCAGTTTCTTGTGTTTTATAAATATACAAGTCAATAGCATTAAGATATTTACAATATAAAATATACATCTGAATATTTGTTTATTAATTTAAATTTTTTGTAAATAATTTACAAAAATATTTTGTAAATAATTTAAATTTAACATTTAAAAAATCCCTGTGATAAAGTTTTATTTATACTTCTAATTTTCTTGCCAAATAATTTGCCTAAAGCTATGTCATTGGATAATGATAATATGTTCCCACTAATATCCCACATTGATGCTGTTCTTTTCCATTTTATTCAGAATAATATTGAGTTAAGCACATGCAAGGTTTAGGTTTATTCTCTAATCACTTGCACATTTTTTAGCCTATTTTACATAATTATTTTAGCTTAATAATAACTGCCTTCTGAAAATCTGACATGATTGAAATTGCCATCTATTTAGAACAGATGATGTGAATTAACTTAGTACTTATTCACTGGCTGACATATTCCACAGACAAAGAAATTTTCCCACTTCTAATGTGGAAAAGAGAATTATAACAAAGTTCATTCAAATTCATGTTTTGTTGCAGTTGTTCAACTTGTAAGGTGAGGTCCTTGTCAATATCCAAGCAAAGGTACTGAGGGAAAGGATCCTTATATTGACACATTATGAGAAAGTAAGATACAACAATGTCAATATGTTTTAAGACTCATTAAAATAATAAAGACTCACATTATATGAAAAAGGCTCTAACTAGTATATTATATATAGTCACTCGGTTACAATGCCTATGATTGTGCTTTACACTTGATGCTGAGCTTACTATCTGTGTGATATTAGAGACATCAGTGGTCATAGGGAAGTAAGCAAAGGACAACATCTAACTCAGATTTTGTCTTCTTCTAGTCTCTCTCAGCCATAAAACTAATTCATAGATTTCCTTTATCTTTATCTTGCTTGTGACATTATTAGAACTATAATAGTTCAGTTTGCTTTCAGTTCAGTTCAGTTCAGTCGCTCAGTCCTGTCTGACTCTTTGCGACCCCATGAATCACAGCATGCCAGGCCTCCCTGTCCATCACCAACTTCCGGAGTTCACTCAGACTCACGTCCATCGAGTCAGTGATGTCATCCATCCATCTCATCTTCTGTCGTCCCCTTCTTCTCCTGCCCCCAATCCCTCCAAGCATCAGAGTCTTTTCTAATGAGTCAATTCTTTGCATGAGATGGCCAAAGTACTGGAGTTTCAGCTTTAGCGTCATTCCTTCTAAAGAAATCACAGGGCTGATCTCCTTCAGAAAGGACTGGTTGGATCTCCTTGCAGTCCAAGGGACTCTCAAGAATCTTCTCCAACACCACAGTTCAAAAGCATCAATTCTTCGGCGCTCAGCCTTCTTCACAGTCCAACTCTCACATCCATACATGACCACAGGAAAAACCATAGCCTTGACTAGACGAACATTTGTTGGCAAAGTAATGTCTCTGCTTTTGAATATGCCGTCTAGGTTGGTCATAACTTTCCTTCCAAGGAGTAAGTTAACTCAAAGAAAACCCTAAATTAGGCCTAATAGTCAAAGTTATGGTTTTTAACAGTAGTCATGTACAGATGTGAAAGTTGGACTATAAAGAAGGCTAAGCACCTAAGAATTGATGCTTTCAAACTGTGGGGCTGGAAAAGACTCTTGAGGCTCCTTATGACATCAAAGAGATCAAACCAGTCAGTCCTAAAGGAAATCAATCCTGAATATTAATTGGAAGGACTTATGCTGAAGTGGAAGCTCTAATACTTTGGCCCCTTGATGTGAAGAGCTGACACTTTGTAAAAAGACTCTAATGCTGGGAAAGATTGAGGGCAGGAGGAGAAGTGGGCAACAGAGGATGAGCTGGTTGGATGGCATTACTGATTCAATAGATATGAGTTTGGGCAAGATCCAGGAGATAGTGAAGGACAGGTAAGCCTGGCATGCTGCAGTCCATTGAGTAGCAGAGTCAAACAACAACTGAACAACAACACTTATAATTGTAACAAATAATATAAAACTGGTTTGAATATATGTTATTACAATTTTTTAGTTCATTGTTCAAAATCATGATTTCAAGTATTGCCTTTACTAATTTATTTCTGTGAAAGCTTTTTGTCTCCTATGATATTCTTTATGAAGGTTTAATTTATTCTTTCCTCACTTCAAAAATATGTTATATGTTAGTTTCTAAAAGTTAAATGGCCTGTTTCTTGCTTTCTTGAGAGACGGTCTGCTTTGTGACTTTATACATTCTGCAAGTTATGATTATGTGATGGTTATTTTCAAAGCTTTTTGCATAAACAATTCTAATTTCGTTGCTAAATATGACCTAATGGTAAGGATTATAACACAAAGATCAAAGATACTCTGATGTTAAGAAACTTAAAATGAATTTCACAGAAAACAAAGGTTAGAAGATAGAAAATGACAGGCTCAATGTAACTAAGAAGAATAAATAATTATTTAGATTTATCTTAAAATTGCATTATTATTATATAAAAAAATAACTGGCCTTTTATTGGATTTTTCTAAAATTTATTTTGGAAGAAAGAATGTGGCAGCAGACAGAATTTGTAAAAATCACTATCTTTTTCACAGTACATGCACATTTTAAAGAAGAGAAAGTGAAAGTCACTCAGTCGTGTCAGACTCTTTGCGACACCATGGTCTATACAGTCCAAAGAATTCTCCAGGCAAAAATACTGGAGTGAAGGGTAGCATTTGCCTTTTCCAGGGGATCTTCCCAACCCAGGATCAAACCCAGATCTCCCAGATTGCAGGTAAATTCTTTATCAACTGAGGCTCAAGGAAAGCCCTAAAGAAGAGAAAGACATTAAAATATGTAAGCATAATACATTGTATGTTAGGTGACGGAAATGCTGCAAAGGAGCATAAATTAGACATGGAAAAGAATTTGTAGGAAGGAAGCTATTCCATTTTTAAATATGGTGATCAGAGAAGGTACCACTGGTGAGGTAGATGGCAGTGAAATAAATATAGAGGAGGCAAGGGATGGGGAAAGATACAATTGAAGAAGGAATTGCAAGTACAAATGCCCTGAGGTAGAAGAATAGCCTTGATAGAAAATATCATATATTATGGTCATTAGGCTAAAAATCTTAATGGAACAGGTGGTAAAGGAAAGGAATGAATTAGGTAAGACATCTGGGTTTTGGTCTTAAATGGGCAGATAACTGAACTGTGTTATTTATTGGAAATGAGGAAAGGTGAAGTGGGCAAAGGGCACTAGTTTCAAATAGTTTCACAGGTCAAGCTATTCTTCTATACAGGTGGAATTTCAGGTGGTTTTATTCACTTCACTTGATTATCACTCCTAATGGCATTTTTTTCCAGTCTTAAAAATCAGTGTCTCTGTGTGAATAAATACATAAATGTGTATAGCATATTATATAATAACATACCTGTATATGATATATTTTTTTCTTGCTGATATGTTGTAATTTTGTGATTTTACTCTCTGGAAAACAAATAGAACAGTAAAATTAATAATAAACTTAGCATTGCTAACATCAAGAAGAAAAAATATAATTGAAATTACAATAGTTCACTCAGTTTCCCTAATACTAAATTCTAAATACTAAATAATAGTTGATCTGTGTAGAGTTACAGAGTATATCATGATCACTTCTAAGTTCTTTGACAAAAATGTTGTTTCAAAAGGCACAAAGGAATCAAAACAATAACCAAAAAAACCAAAGCAAAACATATGTGTAACAAAGCCCAACAGCCTTAACACATCAGAGGAAATCTTCCTACCTTAGTGATAATCATGACAGAAGTAAACTTTACTTATATTGTGTTCTTTCCTTGCCTAAAATAACATTCATATCGTTATTTTTATAACAATTCATATTGTTATTCATATTGCCAATAAAAACTAATTTCAATGACTATAGCATGGCTTACAGAGTACTTCAGGTTTGGATTCCTAAGTATCTATCCAACATTACTGATGAAGGTAGCTTTTTTTCACATTGCAAGTTTCCTATCCATTTTCCCCTTCTTCATTTAAAATGGAACATAAATTTTGCTTATGTACCAAGCCTAAATCTATAGATGGGTTGTCCAGGATCATTTGTTGTAAGTGGCCATGTGAGTAATCCTAACAAGTAAGATAAAAGAAGAGCCTACTGTCTTGAGCATCTACATCTACAGAGATGACTATTCAGATAAAAAAGGCATGTGCCTTTACCCTTGGACTTTCCCGTTTTTCCTGCCCAGAATATACACGCAATGACTATGGTATAAAGCTCAGTGAAGAAAAGGTCTGGTTCATCGATTAACATTCATAGATTTATATTGGTTAACCAAAATCCTTACCAGGTGAGAAAATAAACTCTTTATTGGTCTGGACTAGTCCAGATCATTTAATTCAAATTAATAAAATGTTGAGAGGTACCATAATGTTAAAAAAAAAAAAATTAACATCTTTCAATACACACACAAGTGTGACTTGTGTGTTTTCTTCCTTCTGCTTAAATACTCTGCTTAAATGTTCTGCTTAAATGCTCCTTCTTCAGAGAAGCATGTTGAAAAAATTATTTTTTTTAACTTTTTATATTATGTAGTCTTTATTTGCATATTCATATAGCATTTCTTCAAAGCACTTAATGAGACAAAATACTTTAAATGTTGCTGCCTATGTATTGTACATCTATTTCTTCCATTAGAACATGGCAGACAGATAACGTCTTGTTATTTTTGCACCCTTATTGCCTAGTATAGTTTATATAACATAGTAGATGTTTAAGAAATTATTTTAAAACAAATAAATGGATGGAAGTTATTTTGAAGCTCAAAAATTTTGAGCTAATGAAGAGAGTTCTATGTTTCTTAACTTAAAAAATATTAGGTAGATATTTGTTGTTCATGATGAAGAAAAACCAGTAAAACCAAAATCACCCAATCCCACTTTCCATTGTAATGTTGTTGAAAGCAGAACAGGAGAACTAAAGAGTACAGCAGCTTATTCATATTGGTTAACATTCTGCTAGGTACTGGGATAAACTGTCACAAATCATAATTTAAGGAGAGCCATAAAGCAAAATAATGGAACAATGTTAGGGAAATAGAGAATAAGAACCACGTTTAGTAAAGAGATTGAAAATCAAAAACACAACAAAGTTATGTGAGCTTGCAGGAAAAATAGAATCTTTCTATTGCTTGAGAATTTTCTAGTTCATAGATAGCTGTGTTTCATAACTAGAATATTCAATGAAGTCTCCATTTCTAGCCTTATTGTCTTTTTAAAAATTAATATTTTTTTTCTCTAATTTTATTTTATTTTTAAACTTTACATAATTGTATTAGTTTTGCCAAATATCAAAATGAATCCATACAGGTATACATGTGTTTAATATACACATTAAAAATTAATATATTTTTTATTGAAGGGTAATTTATTTACAGAATTTTGCTCTTTTCTGTCAAACCTCAATGTGAATCATCCATAGGTGTACAAATATGCCAACCCTTTTGAACCTCCTTCTCATCTCCCTCCTGATCCCACCCCTCTAGGTTGATACAGCACCCCTGTTTGAGTTTCCTGAGTCATACAGCAAATTCCCTTTGGCTATCTATTTTACATATGATAATATAAGTTTCCATGTACTCTTTCTGTACAGCTCACCATCTCCTCCCCTCTCCCCATGTCCACAAGTCTATTCTCTATGTCTGTTTCTCCACTGTTGCCCTGTAAATAAATTCTTCAGTACCATTTTTCTAGATTCCATATATATGCATTAGAATAAGATATTTATCATTCTCTTTCTGACTTACTTCACGCTGTGTAATAGTTTCTATGTTCATCCACCTCATTAGAACTGACTCAAATGTGTTCTTTTTTTATGTCTGAGTAATATCCCATTGTGTATATACCACTTCTTTATCCATTTATCTTTCAGTGGACATCTAGGTTCCTTCCATGTTCTAGCTTTTGCAAATAGTGGTTCAATGAACAATGGGTTATATGTGTCTCTTTCACTTTTGGTTTCCTCAGGGTATATGCCTACGAGTGGGATTGCTGGGTCATATAGTGGTTTTATTCCTAGATTTTTAAGAAATCTCCATACTGTCTTCCATAGTAGCTGTATCAATTTACATTCCCACCAACAGTGCAAGAATGTTTCCTTTTCTCCACACCCTTTCCAGCAATTATTGCTTGTAGACTTTTTGATGAAGGCCATTCTGAACTGTGTGAGTAGATATTTCATTGTAGTTTTGATTTGCATTTTTCTAATAACGAGCAATGTTGAGCATCTTTTCATGTGTTTGTTAGCCATCTGTATGTCTTCTTTGGAAAAATGTCTGTTTAGGTCTTTTCCCCAATTTTTGATGGCATTATTTGTTTTTCTGGTATTGAGTTGTATAAGCTGCTTGTATATTTTGGAAATTAATCCTCTTTTTTTTTTTTTTTTTTTTTTTTTAAAATTTTATTTTAATTTTTAAATTTTACAATACTGTATTAGTTTTGCCAAATATTGAAATGAATCCGCCACAGGTATACCTGTATTCCCCATCCTGAACCCTCCTCCCTCCTCCCTCCCCATACCCTCCCTCTGGGTCGTCCCAGTTTACCAGCCCCAAGCATCCAGTATCGTGCATCGAACCTGGACTGGCGACTCATTTCATACATGATATTATACATGTTTCAGTGCCATTCTCCCAAATCTCCCCACCCTCTCCCTCTCCCACAGAATCCATAAGACTGATCTATACATCAGTGTCTCTTTTGCTGTCTCGTACACAGGGTTATTGTTACCATCTTTCTAAATTCCATATATATGTGTTAGTATACTGTATTGGTGTTTTTCTTTCTGGCTTACTTCACTCTGTATAATAGGTTCCAGTTTCATCCATCTCATTAGAACTGATTCAAATGTATTCTTTTTAATGGCTGAGTAATACTCCATTGTGTATATGTACCACTGCTTTCTTATCCATTCATCTGCTGAAGGGCATCTAGGTTGCTTCCATGTCCTGGCTATTATAAACAGTGCTGTGATGAACACTGGGGTACACGTGTCTCTTTCCCTTCTGGTTTCCTCAGTGTGTATGCCCAGCAGTGGGATTGCTGGATCATAAGGCAGTTCTAT
Source organism: Bos mutus (assembly GCF_027580195.1). Lineage (NCBI taxonomy): Eukaryota > Metazoa > Chordata > Mammalia > Artiodactyla > Bovidae > Bos > Bos mutus. Next base: position 78,680,396 of record NC_091622.1, on the reverse strand, counting down.
TTCCAGTTTTTTAAGGAATCTCCACACTGTTCTCCATAGTGGCTGTACTAGTTTGCATTCCCACCAACAGTGTAAGAGGGTTCCCTTTTCTCCACACCCTCTCCAGCATTTATTGCTTGTAGATGTTTTGATTGCAGCCATTCTGACTGGCATGAAATGGTACCTTTTGAGCATCTTTTCATGTGTTTGTTAGCCATCTGTATGTCTTCTTTGGAGAAATGTCTATTTAGTTCTTTGGCCCATTTGTTGATTGGGTCATTTATTTTTCTGGAGTTGAGCTGTAGGAGTTGCTTGTATATTTTTGAGATTAGTTGTTTGTCAGTTGCTTCATTTGCTATTATTTTCTCCCATTCTGAAGACTGCCTTTTCACCTTGCTAATAGTTTCCTTTGTTGTGCAGAAGCTTTTAAGTTTAATTAGGTCCCATTTGTTTATTTTTGCTTTTATTTCCAATATTCTGGGAGGTGGGTCATAGAGGATCCTGCTGTGATGTATGTTGGAGAGTTTTTTGCCTATGTTCTCCTCTAGGAGTTTTATAGTTTCTGGTCTTACGTTTAGATCTTTAATCCATTTTGAGTTTATTTTTGTGTATGGTGTTAGAAAGTGTTCTAGTTTCATTCTTTTACAAGTGGTTGACCAGTTTTCCCAGCACCACTTGTTAAAGAGATGGTCTTTAATCCATTGTATATTCTTGCCTCCTTTGTCAAAGATAAGGTGTCCATATGTGCGTGGATTTATCTCTGGGCTTTCTATTTTGTTCCATTGGTCTATATTTCTGTCTCTGTGCCAGTATCATACTGTCTTGATAACTGTGGCTTTGTAATAGAGCCTGAAGTCAGGTAGGTTGATTCCTCCAGTTCCATTCTTCTTTCTCAAGATAGCTTTGGCTATTCAAGGTTTTTTTGTATTTCCATACAAATTGTGAAATTATTTGTTCTAGCTCTGTGAAGAATACTGTTGGTAGCTTGATAGGGTTTGCATTGAATCTATAAATTGCTTTGGGTAGTATACTCATTTTCACTATATTGATTCTTCCCACCCATGAACATGGTATATTTCTCCATCTATTAGTGTCCTCTTTGATTTCTTTCACCAGTGTTTTATAGTTTTCTATATATAGGTCTTTAGTTTCTTTAGGTAGATATATTCCTAAGTATTTTATTCTTTCCGTTGCAATGGTGAATGGAATTGTTTCCTTAATTTCTCTTTCTGTTTTCTCATTATTAGTGTATAGGAATGCAAGGGATTTCTGTGTGTTGATTTTATATCCTGCAACTTTACTAAAATCATTGATTAGTTCTAGTAATTTTCTGGTAGAGTCTTTAGGGTTTTCTATGTAGAGGATCATGTCATCTGCAAATAGTGAGAGTTTTACTTCTTCTTTTCCAATTTGGATTCCTTTTATTTCTTTTTCTGCTCTGATTTCTGTGGCCAAACCTTCCAAAACTATGTTGAATAGTAATGGTGAAAGTGGGCACCCTTGTCTTGTTCCTGACTTTAGAGGAAATGCTTTCAATTTTTCACCATTGAGGATAATGTTTGCTGTGGGTTTGTCATATATAGCTTTTATTTTGTTAAGGTATGTTCCTTCTATTCCTGCTTTCTGGAGAGTTCTTATCATAAATGGATGTTGGGAAATTAATCCTTTTGCCAGTTGTTTCATATTCTTACGGTTGTCTTTTCACCTTGCTTACAGTTTCCTTTGCTGTGCAAAAGCTTTTAAGTTTAATCAAGTCCTACTTCTTTACTTTTGTTTTTATTTCTGTTACTCTAGGAGGTGGGTCACAGAGGATCTTGCTTTGATTTATGTCATTGAGTGCTCTGCCTATGTTTTCCTCTATGAGTTTTATAGTTTCTGGTCTTACATTTAGGTCTTTAATCCATTTTGAGTTTATCTTTGTTCACGGTGTTAGGAAATGTTCTAATTTCATTATTTTACATGAAACTGTCCAGTTTTCCCAGCACCATTTATTGAAGAGGCTGTCTTTACCCCATTGTATATTCTTGCCTCCTTTGTCAAAAATAAGGTATTCATAGGTGCATGGGTTTATTTCTGCACTCTCTATCTTGCTCCATTGGTCTATAGTTCTTTTTTTGTGCCAGTACCATACTGCCTTGATGACTGTAGCTTTGTAGTATAACCTGAAGTTAGGAAACTTGATTCCTCCAGCTCCATTCTTCTTTCTCAAGACTGCTTTGGCTATTCGGGGTCTTTTGTATTTCCATATGAATTGTGAATTTTTTTGTTCCAGTTCTGTGAAAAATGTCATTGGTAATTTGATAGGGATTTCATTGAATCTGTAGATTACATTTGGTAATATAGTCATTTTCAGAATATTGATTCTTCCTATCCAGGAACATGAAATATCTCTCCATCAGTTTATGTCATCTATGATTTATTTCATTAGTGTCATATAATTTTCCGTGTATGGTTCTTTTGTCTCCTTAGGCAAATTTATTCCTAGATATTTAATTATTTTTGTTACAATAGTGAATGGGATTGATTCCTTAATTGGTCTTTCTGATTTTTCATTGTTAGTATTTAGAAATGCAAGTGATTTCTGTGGATTGTTGTTTTGTATAGGTGATTTTGTATCCTGCAACTTTGCTAAATTCACTGATTAGCTCTAGTAATTTTCTGATACTATCTTTATGGTTTTCATGTCATCTGCAAATAGTGAGAGCTTTACTACTTCTTTTTCTGATCTGGATTGCTTTTATTTCTTTTTCTTCTCTGATTGCTATAGCTAGGACTTCCAGAACTATGCTGAATAATAGTGGCAAAAGGGGACACCCTTGTCTTGTTCCAGATCTTAGGGGGCAGGCTTTCAGTTTTTTACCATTGAGAATAATGTTTGCCATAGGCTTATCATATATGGCCTTTACTATGTTGAGGTAGGTTCCTTTTATGCCCATTTTTTGAAAAGTTTTAATCATAAATAGGTGCTGAGTTTTGGGGATAGGAATTAGCTCTTTCTAAATGTTTGATAGAATTCTCCTGTGAAGCCATCTGGTCCCGGGCTTTTGTTTTTTGGGAGATTTTTGATCACAGCTTCAATTTCAGTGCTTATAATTTTGTTGTTCATAATTTCTATTTCTTCTTGGTTCAGTCTTGGAAGATTGAACTTTACAAAGAATCTGTCCATTTCTTCCAGGTTATCTACTTTATTGCCATATATTTGTTCATAGTAGTCTCTTATACGGAGAAAGCAATGGCACCCCACTCCAGTACTCTTGCCTGGAAAACCCCATCGATGGAGGAGCCTGGTAGGCTGCAGTCCATGGGGTGGCTAAGTTGGACATGACTGAGCAACTTCACATTCACTTTTCACTTTCATGCATTGGAGAAGGAAATGGCAACCCACTCCAGTGTTCTTTCCTGGAGAATCCCAGGGATAGGGGTAGCCTGGTGGGCTGCTGTCTACAGGGTTGCACAGAGTCGGACACAACTGAAGCGACTTAGCAGCAGCAGTCTCTTATAATCCTTTGTATTTCTGCATTGTCTGTTGTTACTTCTCCTTTATCATATTTAATTTTATTGATTTGATTCTTCTCTCATTTTTACTTAATGAGTCTGGCTAAAGCATTGTCAAATTTGTTTATGTTCTCAAAGAACCACCTTTTAGTTTTATTAATCTTTACTATTTTTTTTTTTCATTTATTTCTGCTCAGACCTTTATGATTTTTTTTTTTCTTTTTTACTAACTTTGGGGTTTTTGCTATTCTTTTCCAGGTCTTTTAGGTTCAAAGTTAGGTTGTCTATTTCTTGCTTTTCCTGTTCTTGAGGTAGGATGATATTGCTATAAACTTCCCTGTTAGAACTATTTTTGCTGCATCCCATGGGTTTTCAGTTGTCATTATCATTTGTTTCTAGAAATCTTTTGATTTCCCTTTTGATTTCCCTTTTGATTTCTTCAGTAGCCTTTTTTTTTTTTTTTTTTAAGAAATGTATTGCTTAATCTCCATATGTTTGTGTTTCTTATGCTTTTTTTCTTGTAACTGATAACTAGTCTCAAAGCATTGTGGTCAGAGAAGATGCTTGATACTATTTCAATCTTCTTAAATTTATTGAGGTGTGATTTGTGACACAAGCTATGGTCTATCCTGGAGAATGTTCCATGTGCACTTGAGAAGAAGGTGTATTCTTCTGCATTTGGATGGAATGTCCTGAAGATATCAATGAGATCCATCTCATTTCATGTATAATTTAAGACTTGTGTTCCCTTATTAATTTTCTATTTTGATGATCTGTCCATTGGTGTGAGTGAGGTATTAAAGTCTCCTATTATTATTGTGTTACTGTTGGTTTCTCCTTTTATGTCTGTTAGTGTTTGTCTTATGTGTTGAGGTGCTTCTATTTGGGGTGCACAGATATTTACAATTGTTATGCCTTCCTTTTGGACCCTTGATCATTATGCAGTGTCCTTCCTTATCTCTTACAACCTTTATTTTAAGGTCTATTTTGTCTTATATGAGGATTGCTACTCCAGTTTTCTTTTGCTTCCCATTTGCATGGAATATATTTTTCCATCCTCTAACTTTCAGTCTATATGTGTCTTAAGGCCTGAAGTGGGCTTCTTGTAGACAGCATATATATGGGTCTTATTTTTTTGTATCCATTCAGCCAGTCTGTGTCTTTTGGTTGGAGCATTTAATCCATTAACATTTAAAATAATTATTGATATATATGTTCGCATTGCCATTTTCTAATTGTTTGGGGTTGATTTTGTAAATCATTTTTCTTCTGTTGCATTTCTTAACTATATAAGTCCTTTTAACATTTGTTGTAAAGTTGGTTTGGTGGTACTGAATTTCTTAAGTTTTGCATGTCTGAAAAGCTTGTTATTCTCCATCAATTTTGAATGAGATACTTGCTGGGTACAGTAATTTTGGTTGTAGATTTTTCCCTTTTGGTACTTTAAATATATCCTGTAATTCCCTTCTGGCCTGTAGAGTTTCTGCTGAAAGATCAGCTGTTAAGTGTTTGGAGTTTCCCTTGTATGTTACTTGTTACTTCTCCCTTCTTTTAATATTTTTTCTTTGTGTTTCGTCTTTGTTAGTTTGATTAGTATATGTCTTGGTGTGTTTCTCCTTGGGTTTATCCTGTATGGGACTCTGTGTGCCTCTTGGACTTGATTGATTCTTTTCTTTTCCATGTTGGAGAAATTTTCAACTAAATCTTCAAAACTCTTCTCATACCCTTTCTTTTTCTCTTCTTCTTGGACACCTATAATTTGAATGTTGGTGCTTTTCATATTGTCACAGGTGTCTCTGAGACTGTCCTCAGCCCTTTTCATTCTTTTTACTTTATTCTCATCTTCAGGATTTACTTCCATCATTTTATCTTCCAGCTCACTGATTCATTCTGCTTCAAATATTCTGCTACTGAGTCCTTCTAGAGTATTTTTAATTTCAGTAATTGTGTTGTTTGTCTCTATATTCTTATTCTTTATTTCTCCTAGGTCTTTGTTAGTTGATTTTTTTGCATTTTCTCCATTTTGTGTTCAAGGTTTTTGATAATCTTTACTGTAGTTATTCTGAATTCTCTTCTAGGAAATTTTCCTATTTACTTTTCATTTATTTGGACTTCTGTGTTTCTAGTTTGTTCGTTCTTTTGTGCAGTATTTCTCTGCCTTTTTTTTTTTTTTTAAGTTATTGTGTTTGAGGTCTCCTTTTCCCATGTTTCAAAGAAAGTTGAATTCTTTCCTTGAAGAAGGTTGAATTCTTTCCTCCTTTTGGTTTCTTCCCTCCTAAGGTCAGTCCACTGGTTTGTGTAGTTTCATATAGGGTGAGATTTGTGCTGAGTTTTTGTTTGTTTGTTTGTTTTTCCTGTGATGGGCAAGGCTAAGTGAGGTGGTAATCCTGTCTGCTGATGATTGGGTTTGTATTTTTGTTTTGTTTGTTGTTTAGGTGAGGTGTCCTGCAAAGGGTGCTACTGGTGGTTGGATGATGCCTCTTCTTGTATTCAAGTGTTTCCTTTGTGTGAGTTCTCACTATTTACTACTCCCTAGGGCTAGTTCTCTCATAGCCTAGGGTCTTAGAGTCAGTGATCCCATTCCAAAGGCTCAGGGTTTGATCTCTGGTCAGGAACAAAGGTTCTACCATGAAGTTTGTTATGGAATTAAGGGAGAGTAAAACAATATACAAAAACGAGAAATCAAAATGAACCCCATACAAATGTAGTTACAAAATCAGGCAAATAATAATCAAAATAATGGAACATACACATATCCATATACTCCTGTGAACAAAGTGAAAACAGCCCAACAAAAATAAATTAGATTGATCTGGAGAACAAAGTAAATCAAAAATTGTATTTACCAGTTAATAACAAAACTAACTTAATCACAGACTGGAAAACAAAACTAAAGCAAGTTGTCAAGTGGGGAATAAAGCAATGAAAACAAAACTAATAAATATGTTGTGAGGAAAAGAAAGAAAGAAAGAATAGATATGCAAAGTTTAATAGAGGTAGATGAAGAAGATTTATATACATTAAAAATTAGCTGCAAGGGGAAAAAAGCCATAGGAAAGGAAAACGATGGCATAGATGTAGAAAAAATATAATAAGTATAAAAATTTAAAATTATAAAAAGAGAAAAACACGGAAGAAGTATGTAAAGGGGAAAAAAAAGTAAAACTCCACAGAACTGCTATAGGTCAATGTAGAGGCAGAGGTTTATAATGACAATGAAAATGTGACTGAATATACACATATACATATACATCCAAAAGCAAAATCAAAACAGTCCGACAAATATTAAGTACAGTAGATTGACCCATTGAACAAAGGAAACCAAAAATTATGTCTACCAGAACAAAACTAATTAAAGCACAAACTGGAAAATAAAACTAAAGCAAGGTGCCAAATGGGGAATAAAGCAGTGAAAATAAAACTAACAAATATGTTGAGAGGAAAGGAGAGAAAGTAAAGAAAGAAAGAATAGATATACAAAGTTAAATAGAGGTAGATAAAGATTTATATATGTTAAATATTAAATGCAAGGGGAAAAGACCAGTAGGAAAATAAAACAAAGGAATAAATGTAGGAAAAATAATAATGGTTTAAAATTTTAAAAATTTAAATTAAAGTAAGAGAAAAGAAAAAAAAAAAGAGGAAAACTCCACAGAACTTCAAAAGCCCAAAGCAGAGGCAGAGATTTGTGACAACAGTAAAAAATGTGACTGAGTAAAATGAAAAAAAAAAAAAAAATCTCAAAAGCTTAATTGGATTTCTTAGTGCCAATAAAATCAACAACTACAACAGAGTGGGACAAAAAGGATAAAAAAATCCAAAAGAATCTACAGAACAAGTCAAAAAATAAGAATAATAAATGTTTTTCTTGAGTCATTGCTGTCAGAGTCCTTTCTCGTGCTTGGAATCACAGTCCACATTTACCTCCCTAGGATGCCCTCCAACACTGTACTGATCTCTGGTCCTGCTGTGGGGGCTGCTCAGATTCTAATCTGGTCCTACTCCTGTGTTCTTGCCTCCAATGTCCACAGCTATCAGAACTAGTGTGTTTTCTTTGTGGGAGCTCTCAGTGGCCTTTTATATATTGGATAGGCACAGAGTCTTCCTAGTTGATCCTGTGGATTTAATCTGCAGCTTGTACAGCTGGTGGGAAGGTTTTGGGTCTTCTTCCTTAGCCACACTGCCCCTGGGTTTCAATTGTGGTTCTATTTGCACCTCTACATGTGGGTCGTCCACTGGGGGTTAGCTCCTGAGGCTGGAAAGCTTGGGTTTGGCCCTATGAGGGTCAAGTGTGGAGGCGGTGCAGCTTCTTGGGTTGTAAGCGTATTGGAAGCACCAGGTACTCAGGGGGGTTCACTGCTAGGGCAACAGGAAATATAGTGCTCTAGAAGGGTATGGCGACCAATATTGGCCAATACACTCCAGTATTCTTGCCTGGAGAACCCCCTGTCTAACAGAGAAGCCTGGCAGGACCTAAGTGACCCTACACGCATAAACCCAAGACTTTTTTGGCCTGTGGCAGCCCTGAGCCAGTGAGAGTTGAGCGTGAAGGTGGTGAAGCTGCTTGGCTTGCAGGGACCCTGGCAGCGTGAAGTGTTTAGGGAAACAAACTGTTTCCACAGCAGGAGTTATGGCCCTATCAGAGGTTTTTTTTTTTTTTTTTTTTTTTTTTGAGCCTCTTGTAGCTGGGGATCAGAAGTCTTCTTTGGCCAGTGTTTCTCTGTAGCTCCACTCATTCAGGCACTTCGAGGGCTCCCTTGTCTGGGGTGCTTCTCTGTAGTTTGGTGTCTCAGGCACATAGAGGGGCCCCCTGACTTGGGTCCTACTCTATCGATCCACACATCAGGCACTTAAAGGGGAACACTGGTTGGGGTCCTGCTCTGTAGTTTTGTGCGTCAGGTGTTTGATGGGCCAGTCTCTATTGTTCAGCTGCCAATGCTGGCGGTGGAGAAAGAGAGAGGCTGTGGTGATGGCTCCATCCCCTACACGTGACTCAGCAGTATTGCCTTGCTTCTATGGCTGCCTGGCTTTCCTCCACCAGCATTTCCTACCACAGTCTCCTCCCTCACATCCCCTCAATCTATCTCTCTGTAGCCAACAGCAGCCCTCACACTGGGATTGGTCCACAATCACTAAACTCCAGCTCCCAGCCACTGTCCCTTCTAGGGGACCTGTATTCCTGGATGGCATATGTATGGTTGTGGCAACTGTCTGATTCTTATTCCATATAGGCTGCCACAGATCAGCTGTTTCACTCTCAGCCTTAAATGTTTCTCCTCTGACTCAGACAATTGCCCCACTGTGGGGATCAGACCCCTACTTCAGTTCCCCCACCCATCAAAGGCAGGTCCAGTCCTACTAATACTCCTCCTTCCCACCCTCCCCAGTTTCTTCATCTTACCAAGTTTTTCATGGTTCTATATATTCTTTTCCACTGGTGAGGTCCTCCTGTCTGCTCTCAGCTGGTGTTCTGCATGCACATCTGTGTCTGAAGGTGTATTCCTGATGTATCTGTGGAGAGAGATGTACTCCACCTCCACCTACTCCTCTGCCATCTTCCAGTTTTCTCCATTTGTAGCCTTAATGTCTTAACACACATTACAACTGAGTACAGAAGCAATCAATGAATAGAACCTTACCTTCATGATGTGATTTGGATGTTTCAAAGGAAATAATCCTAGCAGTGGTGTGTAAGTGAATACAGTGTTGAATAGGAAAAGATTACCTACATGGTATTTTCACACCTAAATTTCTCTTTTTCAATCAGATGACTAGGCAGCTACTACCAGAAATCCAGTGCAATTCAGAAGATCTATCATGAATAAGACACAAAAGAAAATAGAAAAATGGAACAAAAGCTCTTAACAATATCAGCATATTAGGTTTATACCTGAAATTGTAATTTTACCAACAGCTATGTGGAGAGCAAGGGCCAACAGAATAAATCTATGATATAGGGTTGCTTTTTTTTTTTTTAATTGGAATTTCCTTAATATTAAAAGACCTCTCACTTCGACATGTTCAAGCTGCTTTTAGAAGAGGCAGAGGAAACAGAGAACAAATTGCCAACATCCACTGGATCATTGAAAAAGCAAGAGAGTTCCAGAAAAACATATATGTCTGCTTTAGTGACTATGCCAAAGCCTTTAACTGTGTGGATCACAATAAACTGTGGAAAATTCTGAAAGAGATGGGAATACCAGACCACCTGACCCATCTCTTGAGAAACCTATATGCAGGTCAGAAAGCAACAGTTAGAACTGGACGTGGAAAAACAGACTAATTCCAAATAGGAAAAGGAGTACGTCAAGGCTATATATTGTCACCCTGCTTATTTAACTTATATGCAGAGTACATCATGAGAAATGCGGGGCTGGAAGAAGCACAAGCTGGAACCAAGATTGCCAGGAGAAATATCTATAATCTCAGATATGCAGATGACACCATCCTTATGGCAGAAAGTGAAGAGGAACTGAAAAGCCTCTTGATGAAAGTGAAAGAGGAGAGTGGGAAAGTTGGCTTAAAGCTCAACATTCAGAAAACGAAGATCATGGCATCTGATCCCATCATTTAATGGGAAATAAATAGGGAAACAGTGGAAATAGTGTCAGACGTCATTTTGGGGGGCTCTAAAATCACTGCAGATAGTGACTGAAGCCATGAAATTAAAAGACGCTTACTCCTTTGAAGAAAAGTTATAACCAACCTAGATAGCATATTCAAAAGCAGAGATATTACTTTGCCAACAAAGGTCCATCTAGTCAAGGCTATGGTTTTTCCTGTGGTCATGTATGGATGTGAGAGTTGGGCTGTGAAGAAAGCTGAAGGCCGAAGAATTGATGCTTTTGAACTGTGGTGTTGGAGAAGACTCTTGAGAGTCCCTTGGACTGCACGGAGATCCAACAAGTCCATCCTAAAGGAGATCAGTCCTGGGTGTTCATTGGAAGGACTGATTCTGAGGCTGAAACTCCAATACTTTGGCCACCTGATGTGAAGAGTTGACTCATTGGAAAAGACCCTGATGCTGGGAGGGATTGAGGGCAGGAGGAGAAGTGGATGAAAGAGGATGAGATGGCTGGATGGCATCACCGACTCGAAGCACATGAGTTTGGGTGAACTCCGGGAGTTGGTGATGGACAGGGAGGCCTGGCGTGCTGTGATTCATGGAGTCGCAAACACTCAGACAGGACTGAGCAACTGAACTGAACTGAACATGTTACAAAGAATCATTAACAGAAGAAACACAGTGAATAATTAAAAGAAATAACAATATAAAAGATGAAAATTACAGAAAAAAATGAAAACATATTTAGTTTCCTTTAGAAAATTGTAGGAATCATTGAATTATCATTCACTAAATTTGGAAAACCATGCATATTATAAAAGAGTGATCAAACAGTAAATGGCAAAGTGGTATGACTGAAAAAGAGCATACTAGGGAAGTATAAATATATTGCTAATGTACACTATACTTCAGTGCACCTTAAACCCATCACTGGAAAATATTTCTTTGACCTTAACCTAATTTATGTAGTTCAACTCTTGAAGGTACCCCTTGTGGTGGGCCATAAGCCTGGTCTCAATGTAGACAGGGAACCCACTATAAATTTGCATGTTTCTCCCAGGACCCTTTTGTTTCTTTTGTCTTCCTAATAGTTCAACTAGTATTTTAATTCGTGCTAATTTTTAAATGTATTTTCTTTATGAATTCAAATAAAATTATGTTAAATTATATTTTACCTTCAATGAAAACCATTTTTAGAATTGTAAGCAAGAAATGCTGTGGTATTGGAAGGTTAATGCTTTCTTCCCAATCCAGTTTATTCTTGTAAATAGCATAAGTTATATGTCACAATAATAAGCTGTCTATAATTATAAATAGAAAAAGGCACTAGAGACTTGAAAAACTGCCACTAACGTGCTATATAACATGCAAAATCCACTAATATTTCTGGTCATTAATTACCCTAGTTATAAATTAATGATATAAACTAGATTACCTCAGTGTTACATGTTATGTGTACGATTTCAGGTAAATTTGCCTCCCACTGATTATCTTCAGTATCTAAAAATTATCTTTCCTGTTTGAGCTTCATTAAATATATTCAAATACTACAAAATCAGTAGATATAGATTTTTAGTAAATAGGGCTCATAGAAATACCAGTGACTAAGTATCATAAATACTCCTGCTTCTAGTAAATACATATTACAGAGCAGATGTACAAATTTATCTTTGTATAATCTTTTAAAATATAGAAATTTAAGTACATAATAATCACTATTCAGTAAGCTTTAAATTGCAAAGTTAAGGGCAGTCATTCTTTTTCTCCAATACTATTGAAAGCCCACATCTGGATTTTAAATACTCTTTTTCCCTAAAAGCCCAAAGCTATAATTCATTACAATAATATTGCACCTGTGAATGATGCATATGAATTATAAAAGCATATCATTCATAACTCTTTATCACTTCATAGTTTTCATTGGCAGCCTGATCTTATGTGATAAATAGAGAATGATATTGAAATGGATATAAGAGTTGGGGAAAAAAGCACAGTGTTCTTAAAACAAGTATTAATAACTACTTAACCATTTCAGTCTTCTATTTGGTGGGCATATAAAAGTAAACCAAAGTCCCTAACTTCAAGTTCATTTTATAGTTGGTTAGAGAAACAAGCAAACCAACTCGGGTTTCTTTTATCTACTTTTTGATTACAGGTTTTGTGCTTTTGGATTTCCAAATGTGTGAAAATAACTGCTTTATTTAACTGTTACTAAGATTTTAAAAATAAAATTTACAGAGGCATTCAAAGATGTCAGTGTTAATGCAAATGATAGTATCTGTCACTTATTTAGTATTTATGATAGTACAGAAAGCTTATGGGTTTTTTTATACATTGTATTATTTTATTCTTACAACAACTGTATAAGTTCTATAGTAACAGTGGGGAAACAGAGGATAAGAAAAAATATTCAACTTGTCTAAGAATACAATAAAAATAAGCTGCAGTTACAATTTGAATTTTGATCTTTTTTGCCTGCCAAGTTGTTGACCATGTGTCCATACAGTCTTTATGTTTAATTAACAGAAAATTACATATAATACATTGGAAAAGACCCTGATTCTGAGAAACATTGAAAGAAGGAGGTGAAGGGGACTACAGAGGATGAGCTGGTTCAATGGCATCAGCAACTCAATGGACATGAGTTTGAGCATGCTCCAGAAGATGGTGACAGGGACAGGAAGCCTGGTGTGCTGCAGTCCATGGGGACACAAAGAGTCGAACATGACTGAGAGACTAATGACAACGACAATATATAATTCATAATCTTAGTATAATTCTTCTGAATGTTATCCATTCTTTCCTTTCATCTTGAAGCATACATGAAATGAAGAGCAGAGGTAGAAATATTGTCAGTATACTGTGAAAGACATTGTCTTAAAGTTAAGTTCCACAACTAAATATTTAAAATACTTTATGATTAACTTAAGAAAATAATCCTTTGATTCAGGTTGCTTATTCATTATAGCATTTCATACTGAGTCAAAAGGGACATGCCTTTTTTCGTTTAACATAAACTTGAATTAGGGGCTTATATAAGGAAAGCAGAAATAAAGTATTTTAGAAAATTTGGATATTAGCCAATTACCAGATATTGTTTTTTTATTGAAGTACAGTTGATTCACAATGTTGTGAAATATTTGCTGTACAGCAGTGACTCAGTTATATACATATATACATTCTTTTTAAAATATTATTTTCCAGTATGGGTTATCATAAGGTAGTGAATATAGTTCCCTATGCTATACAGTTCAGTTCAGTCACTCAATCGTGTCCGACTCTTTGTGACCCCATGAATCACAGCACACCAGGCCTCCTGTCCATCACCATCTCTGGGAGTTCACTCAAACTCACGTCCATCGAGCCGGTGATGCCATCCAGCCATTTCATGCTATACAGCAGAACTTTATTGCTTATCCACTCTAGATAGAATATTAATAGCATCTGCCAACCCCCAACACCCAGTCCATCCTTCTTCCTCCCCTTTCCCAGATAGTCTTAAAGAAATAGACTGACCTGAGAATTCTGAGAAAAAATAAACTCTGTTCTATGTTTTCTAAGTAATCTCAATTTCAGTGATAACTGACTTTTTGAGAACAGATTTATAAATAACCAGCAGGAAAAAAATGAAATAGGTATAAATTCCCTGGTGGCTCAGACGATAAAGCATCTGCCTTCAATCTGGGACACCCGGGTTCAATCCCTGGGTCGGGAAGATCTCCTGGAGAAAGAAATGGCACCCCACTCCAGTATTCTTGCCTGAAAAATCCCATGGATGGAGAAGCCTGGTAGGCTATAGTCCATGGGGTCGCAAAGAGTCGGACACAACTGAGCGATTTCACTCTTTCTTTCTTACAGAAAGAACAGGCTTCTAATAATGCTGAGAAACATATATGTAACTTAAACTTCATTCAGAGTTTGATTTAAAAAACAAAGACTAAATGAACTGTTTACATAACTGAAAATGACACTTTTAAAATTATATAGCTACGAATTATTGTCAGATGAAAAGATAAAGAGCAGATATTTCTAGATGGCAATCAAAATTCAAGAATCACAAAAACTTAACAGAAAATACATAGCCACTTTTATTTACTAAAGTCCTCAGGTTACAATTATTATATCATGATACTAAAAATAATTCCAGATTAATGTTGATGATGTTATGAATCATAATAGCATAAGAAGGCAATCTACCATAAAATAAAAGGACTGTAACTCTATAACTGGTGCTCTGTTTCAGTTTCATGAAGGTAAAGTATGTGTTAAGTGTCAGGAGCTCAGCTTAGCTGGGTAAGGTAGCTGTTAGGTGTATAATAGTAGCCTATTAAAGAATTAAGCCAAAATGGAAAGAGTTAAGCCTTTGATCACTTACTGCAATGGTTGAAGGAAAAGCACTAAACCAGAGAACACAGTGACTCCCAACTGTTTTATTTCACTCATGAATATGGTGCTCTGGTTCAGGAGCAGGTTGATCAGAACAGATGTGGGATTGTCTCTGTTTCAGGAGCCCCAAACAAAGACTCTAAGAGTTTTATGAGCCCCAAGGATGTGAGGAGGACAGGGGTAAGGACTAGGAGTAGAAAAGTATTAAGTACGAAGTCAGGATGGGGAAAGTCTTTTCAAGTGGTTTCCCTCCTGCCCTCATAAGGAACTCTCAGCAGATGCTCTTAAAGAGAGCCTCAGATTGTAGTTGTTGTTCAGTCACTAAGTCGTGTCCAACTCTTTGTGCTCCCATGAACTGTAGCACACCAGGCTCCCCTGTCCTTCACTATCTCCTGGAGTTTGCTCAAATTCATGTCCACTGAGTCAGTAATGCCATCAACCATCTCATCCTCTGCCACTCCCTTATCCTTTTGCTTTCAGTCTTTCCCAGCATTGGGACCTTTCCAGGTATAGAAACCTAAGAGTGAAAGTCCTGTTAAGGCTGTCAGATAAAGCCTTTGTAATTATGTATGGTCAGCCATCACACAGAGGTTTTTAACCAGATGCAGGTTCTCTGTAAGGATACATTTGAACTGTTAAACAATGCTTTATAACCAGTATCATGATCAGAAAATAGTGTTCAAAGTTTCCATTATGAAGAAAAGGTAATAAAAGAC
Source organism: Bos mutus (assembly GCF_027580195.1). Classification (NCBI taxonomy): domain Eukaryota; kingdom Metazoa; phylum Chordata; class Mammalia; order Artiodactyla; family Bovidae; genus Bos; species Bos mutus. The sequence goes on along the minus strand of NC_091622.1, from coordinate 78,665,255 downwards.
ATTGTGACAACTAATTATTTATGTGTGTGAAGTGTTTTTAGAGAAACTTGAAGAGCAAAGATTTTCCAAAGATAAAAATCAGAGAATACAATAAATGACTTTCCTTAGTTTTGCTCATGGACTTCCCTGATAGCTCAGTAGGTAAAGTATCCATCTGCAATGCAGGAGACCCTGGTGGGATTCCTGGATCAGGAAGATCTGCTGAAGAAGGGGTAGGCTACAACACTCCAGTATTCTTGGGCTTCCCTTGTGGCTCAGCTGGTAAAGAATCATCTGCAATGTGGGAGACCTGGGTTTGATCCCCGGGTTGGGAAGATCCCCTCAAGAAGGGAAAGGCTACCCACTCCAATATTTTGGTCTAGGGAATTCCACGGACTGTATAGGCCATGAGGTTGCAAAAAGTTGGACGCAACTAACGACTTTAACTTTCAGGCTTGTTGATGTCTTTGAACAGGATCCAAGCAAGTAATCAATATGAAACTCCCCTATTGTAAAGAAGCAGTGTACCACACTATAAAGCATCAGTTCAAAGCAAGTTAGAAAAAGTACTCTAAGGGGAATCTTTGTCTCTCCCAGCAACACTGATAAACACTGGCCACTGATCTTCCAAACAATTCCAGATGACTAAACAAAGGATCAAACTGAAATCTGCCCCTACCACTGTGAACCACTGTCAATGAGTAACATCCTATTAAAAGGAGGGGGAAAGGAATGGCTGCATGTACTTCCAATTTAACTGCTGTGTGTCAATAGACAAGCCTCTATTTTAAGATGTGTTATAATCAATGTTTAGTTTCAACAACCACATTCAGGCTCCAAAGAACATTAGGGGAAGTGTAAAAGATATAAACCATTTGGAAGGATGTGGTTATTTAGTTTTTAGTTTTAATTCTCTTAACCGATAAACACTGAAAGTAGATGAAAGAGAAGAATTGAGGGGAAAAATGCTATCTTTAATGAAATAAGAGTTTAGCACAATATAAACCACAAAGTGTGTTATACTCCTGCCTAATATTATGAAATATGAACTACAGTAAGAGTGCAGAGGGCTGATACACAAGTGAGGGTTGATACACAATTCCTCTGTGGATTAATTGATATTATTTTCATCAATAGTAACATGGTTAGATTAACATAATTAGTCTAATTATAATAGAGAACAAATTTAGGATGAGAAAATCTTGACTTAAGAAATGCGTACACTCACAGTGCTGTGATGCTGACCTGAATGTGACTAAGCAGTCATGCAGATGGGAGGGATGAATGGATTTGGAAGCAACTGAGGAGTGAAGTAGGCAACATAATATATAGGGTGTGAAGAGTAAAAAGATGACGTTAAGGATGATATACAATCTTCTGACACAGTTAAATAAAATATAACATTCCTTGGAAAAAGCCACTTTATAATAACAGCAGATTTTTGACATTACAAAGGAAGTGGAAGTAATAAATTGTTTGGAAACCCTGGACTTTGAGGCATCTGTGTCCTACCTTGGTAGAATATCAAACTAACATTGATTTTAGTAATGTTAGTAAAGTCCAGAGATCATCACCAGAGTGAACCAGAAAAAAAAGAGAGCAAGCACATGTGAAGAAATTTAAGGTGAATATTTGAGAGGGTATCTAGTCCAAAGAAAATAACAAAGTTATAGCCAAGAAGGAGGTGGGCCTTATTCTTATCCAGGATCTCATTCAGGTATTCAGACATTAAGGAGTCAGTGTGATGGGAAGAAATATAACAGAAGAACAGAGTGCATGACTCTGTGCACTTCTTTAATGATTCTAGGGAAGATTCCATCTCAGTGCGACTGGCAACTGAGTACCTGCCTGAGAGAAACAAAGAAGCTAAATATGCTCAGTGCTGACTCTTTGTATAAAATCTTTAAAAATTAAAGAAGAGGCACTTGATAAAATTCTCAGGAAGAGTCAACTTAAAATATTAAGAATAATTTTGGTAAAATCTTGAGGGAAAAAAGGACTAAGAATCTCATTTATTTCATTTATTTAAAAATAAATGAGATGATATTCTACCACTAGCTCCACATGGACCATGAGAATTTGCTTGAAAGTACTCTCCCTAGTGAGAAGAAATATATGTTGTAAAATAAAAAAGGGGCTAGTTTCATAAAATTGCTGCTATATGACTGTGCAAATATGATCTGTTAATACATAATATGTACATTGTGGTTTATTAACAGAATTGTGATGGTGAGCTGAAAATTAGAAAAACTGAAAAGTGGAGATCAGAAGAAGCTATTAGAGAACACAGCATTATAATCATAATCCAATGATCAGAAAACTGGGTGGGAAAGTCACTGTTTTAGCAACTGCTTTGTGCAGGCAAAACGATGGCACTTAGACACTTAACCACTCACATTGGCCTCTGCAACTTTGTGTCAACATCAATGCTCTATAACCTTGCTTGCAAGCTAGTAAAGTCAAAAGCAGTGACAATATGGTCTTTCTCTGACTTCCCCCTTTCAAATCACATTGAAATTCATTTACTGTGCACAACATAATTACTATACAGAATGCTAGTTATAAGGAAATCTGACAAATATAACACTTTAGAATTCTGGAGATTTTAGTAAAGGAAAAAATCCTATTAAAAAAAGATGCAGTGAGGTGGGAAGATGGGGCTGTGGCCAGCAGGATAGACACCAGGATGCTCCTGCCTGAATCTGCCCCTGCTAGCCCCTTAGTGACTCAAGCCAGGTGACAGGGCAAGGTCTATGAGTGCCTTTGCTGACCCAGCATCCAGTTTACCCCAGGAGAACAAGATGGCAGAGGAGCAGGTGGACATGGAGTACATCTCTCTCCATAGACACATCAGGAGTACACCTTTAGACACAGAAGTGCATGCAGAACACCAGCTGAGAGCAGATAGAATACCTAACCAGTGGAAAAGAATTTATAGAGCCACACAAATTTCTGTAGGAGGAAGGAACTAGGGGGAAAAACAGGAGTGTTAGTAGGATGGGACCTGCCCTCAGTGGGTGGGGGAACTGAAGCAGGGGTTTGATCCCCACAGTGGGGCAACTGTCTGAGTTAGAGGAGAAACATTTAAGACTGAAAATGAAACAGCTGATCTGTGGCAGCCTAAATGGAATGAGAATCAGACAGCCCTTGACGCAGACATACATATACAGGACAGGAATGCTGGTCCCCTGGACCAGCTGGACTTTAGGGAGCTGCAGTTTAGGCATTGTGGAGCAAAATCCCAGGGCAAGGGCTCCTGTTGACTGTGGAGAGATAGATTGAGAAAATGTGAGGAAATGCTGGTGGAAGAAAGCCAGACAGCCATGGAAGCAAGGCAATGCTGCTGAGTCACATGTAAGGAGTAGAGCCATCACAATAGCCTCTCTTTCCCCACAAGCCAGCACCAGCACCTGAACAATAGAGAGGCTGGCCCATCAGACGCCTGACACACTGAATTACAAAGTAGGACCCCACCCAGGGTGCCCCTTTAAGTGCCTGATACAACAATCTACAGAGTAGGACCCCAGCCAAGGGGCCCCTCTATGTGTCTGAGGCACCAAAGAACAAAGAAGGACCCCAGGCAAGGGAGCCCTCTAAGTGCCTGAATGAACGGAACTACAGAAAAAGACTAGCCAAAGAGGCCTTCCGATCTCCGGCTACAAGAGGCTCAAAAAAAAAACTTTGATAGGGCCATAATTCCTATGGTGAAGGCAGTCTGTGTCCCAGAGGCTAAGCAGCTGTGCTACCTTCACGCTCAACTCTCACTGGGGCAGATCTGCCACAGGCAGAAAAAATCTTGCATCTATGCATGGAGGGTAGCTTCTGTCATGTCCGACTTTTTGCAACCCTGTAGACTTTGGCCTATTTGGCTTCTCTGATAGGGAGTGGGGTTCTCTAGGCAAGAATATAGAAGTGTATTGGTCAATACTGGTTGCCATACCCTTCTAGACCACTTTTTTTCCTGCTACCCTAGCAGCCAATCCTCCTGAGTACCTGGTGCTTCCAATACCCTTGCAACCCAAGAAGCTGCACCACCTCCACACCTGGCCCTCATAGGGCCAAACCCAAGTCCTCTAGGGAAGCCACAGAAGCAAAGCCCAGTGAATGACCCAATGTAGAGGTGGAAATAAAACCACAATTGAAACTCAGAGGCAGTGTGGCTAAAAAAGACCCAAAACCTTCCCACCAGCTGTACAAGCTGCAGATTAAATCCACCCAATCAACTAGGCAGACTCTGTGTCTATGGAATATATAAAAGGCCATTGAGAGCTCCCACAAAAGAAAATGGACTAGCTCTGATAGCTGTGGATATTGGAGGCAAGAACACACAGGAGTAGGACCAGATTAGAATCTGAGCTGACCCCACAGCAGGTTCAGAGATCAGTAGTGTTGGAGGGCATCCTGGGGAGGTAAGGTGGACTGTGACTCCCAGCACGGGAAAGGACTCTGACAGCAGTGACTCAAGGAAAACATTAGTTATTCTCATTTTTTGACCTGCTCTGTAGATTCTTTTGGATTTCTTCCCCCTCCCCTCATTGTATTTGTTTATTTTATTGGCACTGCTGCTGCCGCTAAATCGCTTCAGTCATGTCCAACTCTGTGCGACCCCAGAGATGGTAGCCCACCAGGCTCCCCCGTTCCTGGGATTCTCCAGGCAAGAACACTGGAGTGGGCTGCCATTCACTAAGAGATCCAATTAAGATTTTGAGCTTTTTTTTTTTTTTCTCCTCAGTCACATTTTTTATTGTTGTCATAAGCCTCTCCTTCTACATTGGGCTTTTGTAGTTCTGTGGAGTTTTCCTCTTTCTTTCTTTCTTTCTTTTTTTTTTTTTTTTTCCTCTTTTTTTTTAATTTTAATTTTTAAATCTATTACTATTTTTCTACATTTATTATTTTTCTTTTCCTACTGTTCTTTTCCCCTTGCAGTTAATCTTTAATGTATATAAATCTTCTTTATCTACCTTTGTTTACCTTTGCATATCTATTCTTTCTTTCTTTTCTTTCTCTTCTTTCCTCTCAACATATTTTACTAGTTTTATTTTCACTGCTTTATCTCGCAGTTGGCATCTTGGTTTAGTTTTGTTTTCCAGTTTGTACTTCAGTTAGCTTTGTTCTGGTAGATATAATTTTTGGTTTCCTTTGTTTGCCAGGTCAAACTATTGTACTTAACATTTATTGGACTGTTTTGATTTTGTTTATGGGTGTATATATATATGTATATTCAGTCACACTTTTTATTATTATAAATCTCTGCTTCTACACTAGGCTTTTGCAGTTTTGTGGGGTTTTTCTATTTTTTTCCCATTTTTCATTCTTCTTCCATTTTTTTCCTTTTCTCTTTTTTATAATTTTAAGTTTTAATTTTTTAAACCTGTTATATTTTTCTACATTAAACTAAAATGATTGCCTTTTCTACTGTTCTTTCTCCTTGAAGATCATCTTTAATGTATATAAAATCTTCTCCATCTACCTCTATTTAACTCTACATATCTATTCTTTATTTCTTTTCTTTCCTCTCAACATATTTGTTAGTTTTGTTTTCATCGCTTTATTCCCCACTTGGCACCTGGCTTTAGTTTTGCTTTCCAGTTCATGCTTTATTTAGTTTTGTTCTTAACTGGTAAATATAATTTTTTATTTCCTTTGTTCACTGTTTCCATCTACTGTACTTTATTTTTGTCGGACTATTTTGACTTTGTTCATGATGTGTATGTGCATTCGTGTATGTTCCATTATTTTAATTATTATTTGCCTGATTTTGTAACTGCCATTTGTCTGGTGTTCATCTTTGGTTTCTTGTTTATGGATATTTGTTTAAATCCCACTTAATACCATAAAAAACCACTTGTGGAACCTTCGTTCCTGACCAGAGATTAAGCCCTGAGTTTTTGGAGTGGGAGCATTGACTCCAAGACCCTTGACTACCAGAGAACTAACCCTTCAGTTCAATTCAGTTCAGCTCAGTCATGTCCAACTCTTTGCGACCCCATGAACTGCAGCACACCAGGCCTCCCTGTCCATCACCAACTCCCAGAGTTCACTCAGACTCACGTCCATCGAGTCGGTGATGCCATCCGGCCATATCATCCTCTGTCGTCTCCTTCTCCTCCTGCCCGCAATCCCTCCCAGTATCAGAGTCTTTTCCAATGAGTCAACACTTCGCATGAGGTGGCCAAAGTACTGGAGTTTCAGTTTTAGCATCAGTCCTTCCAATGAACACCCAGAACTGATCTCCTTTAGAATGGACTGGTTGGATCTCCTTGCAGTCCAAGGGACTCTCAAGAGTCTTGTCCAACACCACAGTTCAAAAGCATCAATTCTTTGGCCTTCAGCTTTCTTCACAGTCCAACTCTCACATCCATACATGACCACTGGAAAAACCATAGCCTTGATTAGAGGGACCTTTGTTGGCAAAGTAATGTCTCTGGGCGTATCAAATAGTGAGAACTCACACAAAGGAAACCACTTGGATACAAGACCCAGGATCACCCAACCACTAGTAGCACCCTGTGCAGGGTGCCTTATCTAAACAACAAAGAAAACAAAAATACAAACCCAGTCATCAGCAGACAGGATTACCACCTCACTCAGCCTTGCCCATCACAAGAAAAACAAACAAACAAGAACTCAGCACAAATTTCACTCTAAAGGAAGTTTACACACACCACTGGACCAACTTTAGGAGGGAAGAAAGCAAAGGAAGAAAGAAACCAACCTTCTTCAAGGAAAGAATTTGAATTTCCTTGAAGCCTGGGAAAAGGAGACCTCAAATACAAATACAATAACTTAAAAAAAAAAATAATGAAAAGGCAGAGAAATACTGCACAAATGAAGGAACAAACTTGAAATACAGAAATCCAAATAAATGAAGAGGAAATAAGCAAACTACCTGAAAAAGAATTCAGAATAATGATAATAAAGATGATCAAAAATCTTGAAAACAAAATGGAGAAAAAGAATTAAATAATAAGCATACAGAGACAAACAACACAATTACTGAAATTAAAATACTCTAGAAAGAATCAATAGCAAAATATCTGAAGCAGATAAATGAATCAGTGTGCTGGAAGATAAAGTCGTGGAACTAACTTCTAAAGAGCAAGATAAAGTACAAAGAATGAAGAGAACTGAGGACAGTCTGAAAGACCTCTGAGACCATATCAAATGCATTGACATTCAAATTACAAGGGTCCCAGAAGAAGAATAGAAAAAAAAAGGTGCTTAGCTTTCTTTATAGTCCAACTCTCACATCCATACATAAGGAAACACAAAAGACCCTGAATAGCCAAAGCAGTCTTGAGAAAGAAGAAGGGAGCTGGAAAAATCAACCCTTCCTGACACCAGATTATACTACAAAGCTACAGTCATCAAAGCAGTATGGTAGTGGGACAAAAACAGAAATATAGACTAATGCAACAAGATAGAAAGCCCAGAAATAAATCTATGCAATTATGGGTACCTTATTTTTGACAAACGAGGCAAGAATATACAATGGGGCAAAGACAATATCTTAAATAATAAATGGTGCTGGTAAAACTGGACAACTACATGTAAAAGAATGAAATTAAAATACGTTCTAACACCATACACAAAGATAAACTCAAAATGGACTAAAGACCTAAACGTAAGATGAGAAACTATAGAACTCTTAGAGGAAAACATAGGCAGAACACTCAAAGCAAGATCGTCCATGACTCACCTCCTAGAGTAATGGAAATAAAAACAAAAGTAAAGAAGTGGGGCCTGATTAAACTTAAAAGTTTTTGCAAAGCAAAGGAAGCTATAGGCAAGGTGAAAAGACAAACCTCAGAATGGGAGAAAATAGTAACAAATGAAACAACTGGCAAAAGGATTAATTTACAAAATATACAAGCAACTCATACAACTCAATACCAGAAAAAAAGAAAAACAACACAATCAAAAATTGGGAAAAGGACCTAAACAGACATTTCTCCAAAGAAGACACACAGATGGCTAACAAACACATGAAAAGATGCTCAACACTGCTCATTATTAGAGAAATCCAAATCAAAACTACAATGAGATATCACTTCATACCAGTCAGAATGGCTATCATCAAAAAGTATACAAACAATAAATGCTAGAAAGGGTGTGGAGAAAAGGAAATGCTCTTGCACTGTTGGTAGGAATAAAAATTGATACAGCCACTATGGAAGATGGTATAGAGATTCCTTTAAAAATTAGGAATAAAACCACCATATGATCCAGCAATCCCACTCCTAGGTATATACCCTGAGGAAACTAAAATTGAAAGAGACACATGTAACCCATTGTTCATTGCAGCACTGTTTACAATAGCTAGAATGTGGAAGCATGTGTCCATCCACAGATGAATGGATAAAGAAGTTGTGGTGTATATACTCAATGGAATATTATTCAGCCATAAAAAGAAATGCATTTGAGTCAGTTCTAATGAGGTGGATGAACATAGAACCTATTATACAGAGTGAAGTAAGTCAGAAAGGAAGATAAATACCTTATTCTAATGCATATATACGGAATCTAGAAAAATGGTACTGAAGAATTTATTTACAGGGCAACAGTGGAGAAACAGACATAGAGAATAGACTTGTGGACATCGGGAGAGAGGAGAAGAGGGTGAGATGTATGGAAAGAGTAACATGGAAACTTACACTACCTTATGTAAAATGGTATTTTACGGGAATATGCTGTATGGCTCAGGAAACTCAAAACAGGGCTCTGCATCAACCTGGAGGGGTGGGATGGAGGGGAGATGGGAGGGAGGTTCAAAAGGGAGGGGATATATGTATACCTATGGCTGATTCATGTTGAAGTTTGACAGAAAACAACAAAATTCTGTAAAGCAATTATCCTTCAATAAAAAATAAATAAATTAAAAAAAATGCAGAATAGCTATCTAATTTGTTTATCAAAAATAGAAATTAGAATGTTTGAAGGAAAAAGAATGCAAAGTGACATAATAAAAAAAGTAGCTAAAAAGCCCAAAAGAAGCATAAGAGGAGATTATACTATTTAAACATTTATTCTTGAATCTAAGAAAGACAGAAATTCTTACAACATATAAATTTCTCAAAATGCTTTATAATACAAAATGTACTAGTATATCATTGTTCTACAAAATTATAAGCAGAAGAGCAATTTCATCAATTACTGTATAGGCTCTTATATCTAAACAATTATGCCATTACACACTAAAATAGTATTTTCTTCTGTTAATATTTTATAACAAATGCAAAGTTTAATGATATGACATATTTCACTGAAAAAATATAGTTTTACATGGAAGCATGTCTTAATCCGAATAGCTAAATCACAAAATATTAGTGTTTTATAATACATTAATTGAATTAGAATTTTTATTTAAATGAAGCATCACAATTGTTTCCATTAATAATACTTTTTGCAGTTTACCTATTTCAGTAAGGTGAGTTTTGGTAACTGTCCCAATTTGTTAGGATTTATGTAATTATTTGGACTATTATGAGGAAAAATGTCAATTCCACTAAAACAAGTGGAATTTGAAATTTTAAACTATTTACCATGTATATTTGTATCCAAAACATGAAATAGTTAAATATGAACCTAATAAAATATTATAGGAGCTATATGAGCAAAATCACAAAACTGTGATGAATAAAATCAAAGAAAAACTAAATAGATGGAGTGATTATCTATGTTCATAGATAGGAATATTCAATATTCTCAAGATGTCAGTTCTTCCTAACATGACTAATAGCTTCAGTCCTGTCTTAAACTTGCAGCAACTTATTTTGTGGATATCAACAATCTGATTCTAAAGTTTATATGGAGAGGCAAAAGACCCAGTTGAGCCAAACAAGATTTGGAGAAGAATAACAAAGGACTGAAATCTGACGGATTAGTAGAACACAATAGAGAGACCAAAAATAGACCCACCTAAATGTAGTCAACTGATACCTACAAAAGAGTAAAAACAATGCAATAAAGACAATTTTCAATAAATGGTGCTGGAATAACTGATCATCCACATGAAAAAAATAAATGCAGATTTTATACACAGTTCACAAAAGCTAACTCAAGACAGATCACACATCTGAATGTTAAAAGAAAAAGTATAAAATTTCTATAAAATAACATAGGAGAAAATCAAGATGACCTTTGGTATGCCAATAACTTTTTAGACTACATATAGTCTTTTAAAATTGAAAAATGATATTAATAGCTTAGAGAAAAGTAAATAAAAGAAATTCCTAAACAAATAAAAAGATTCTCATGTATAAGAAGAGAAATGTAAATCAAATCACACTGAAATAAATTTATTTTCCTATCAGATTATCATCAAGAAATATGTGGGTAATAAATTTTGCATTACTTGTAGAAGTGTAAATTGATAAAACCTCTCAAAAAATGAGTTGTCTCTCTCATTATCTCTCCATTTATATATATATATATATATATATTTATATATATATATATATATATATATATATCAGATCAGTCGCTCAGTCGTGTCTGACTCTTTGTGACCCCATGAATCGCAGCACGCCAGGCCTCCCTGTCCATCACCAACTCCCAGAGTTCACTGAGACTCACGTCCATCGAGTCAGTGATTCCATCCAGCCATCTCCTCCTCTGTTGTCCCCTTCTCCTCCTACCCCCAATCCCTCCCAGCATCAGAGTCTTTTCCAATGAGTCAACTCTTCGCATGAGGTGGCCAAAGTACTGGAGTTTTAGCTTTAGCATCATTCCTTCCAAAGAAATCCCAGGGCTGATCTCCTTCAGAATGGACTGGTTGGATCTCCTTGCAGTCCAAGGGACTCTCAAGAGTCTTTTCCAACACCACAGTTCAAAAGCATCAATTCTTCGGCGATCAGCCTTCTTCACAGTTCAACTCTCACATCCATACATGACCACTGGAAAAACCATAGCCTTCGCTGGACAAACATTTGTTGGCAAAGTAATGTCTCTTCTTTTGAATATGCTATCTAGTTTGGTCATAACTTTTCTTCCGAGGAGTAACCGTCTTTTAATTTCATGGCTGCAGTCACCATCTGCAGTGATTTTGGAGCCCCCAAAAATAAAGTCTGACACTGTTTCCACTGTGTCCCCATCTATTTCCCATGAAGTGGTGGGACCGGATACCATGATCTTCGTTTTCTGAATGTTGAGCTTTAAGCCAACTTTTTCACTCTCCTCTTTCACTTTCATCAAGAGGCTTTTGAGTTCCTCTTCACTTTCTGCCATAAGGGTGGTGTCATCTGCATATCTGAGGTTATTGAGATTTCTCCCGGCAATCTTGATTCCAGTTTGTGTTTCTTCCAGTCCAGCGTTTCTCATGATGTACTCTGCATATAAGTTAAATAAACAGGGTGACAATATACAGCCTTGACATACTTCTTTTCCTATTTGGAACCAGTCTGTTGTTCCATGTCCAGTTCTAACTGTTGCTTCCTGACCTGCATACAAATTTCTCAAGAGGCAGATCAGGTGGTCTGGTATTCCCATCTCTTGAAGAATTTTCCACAGTTTGTTGTGATCCACACAGTCAAAGGCTTTGGCATAGTCCATAAAGCAGAAATAGATGTTTTTCTGGAACTCTCTTGCTTTTTCCATGATCCAGCGGATGTTGGCAATTTGATCTCTGGTTCCTCTGCCTTTTCTAAAACCAGCTTGAACTTCAGGAAGTTCACGGTTCACTTATTGCTGAAGCCTGGCTTGGAGAATTTTGAGCATTACTTTACTAGCGTATGAGATGAGTGCAATTGTGCTGTAGTTTGAGCATTCTTTGGCATTGCCTTTCTTTGGGACTGGAATGAAAACAGACCTTTTCCAGTTCTTTGGCCACTGCTGTGTTTTCCAAATTTGCTGGCATGTTGAGTGCACACTTTCACAGCATCATCTTTCAGGATTTGGAATAGCTCATCTGGAATTCCATCACCTCCACTAGCTTTGTTCATAGTGATGCTTTCTAAGGCCCTCTTGACTTCACATTCCAGGATGTTTGGCTCTAGGTGCGTGATCACACCATCGTGATTATCTGGGTTGTGAAGATCTTTTTTGTACAGTTCTTCTGTGTATTCTTGCCATCTCTTCTTAATATCTTCTGCGTCTGTTAGGTACATACCATTTCTATCCTTTATCGAGCTCATCTTTGCATGAAATGTTCCTTTGGTATCTCTGATTTTCTTGAAGCGATCCCTAGTCTTTCCCATTCTGTTGTTTTCCTCTATTTCTTTGCATTGATAAAATAATACATGTATATTATATAATAAATATTAATAAATAATATATATACTTATATGTGTGTATATATACATAATTTACTCATATATCTGAATTATAAATTATTTTGAATTTTTTCTATAGATATAAATGCATGTGTGCAAACATCTACATAATAAATCATGATACTTTTCTGAAAGAGAAATCTCTTTATATATCTATACATATACATGTAATCTACATTTTATGATGTCCTACTTTATAATCTAAAAGGTAATATTAAATAGAAGATAATATTAAATAACAAAAACAAGATTTTGCTTCTATGTGCATACATTCCCTATGGGAAGGTTTATGAATAACTGATAACATTGCTGCTGCTGCTGCTGCTGGTAAGTCGCATCAGTCGTGTCCGACTCTGTATGACCCCATAGACGGCAGCCCACCAGGCTCCCCCGTCCCCGGGATTCTCCAGGCAAGAACACCGGAGTGGATTGCCATTTCCTTCTCCGATGCATGAAAGTGAAAAGTGAAAGTGAAGTAGCTCAGTCGTGTCAGACTCCTAGCGTCCCCATGGACTGCAGCACACCAGGCTTCTCTGTCCATGGGATTTTCCAGGCAAGAGTACTGGAGTGGGGTGCCATTGCCCTCTCCCAACTGATAACATTGGTTACTTCCAATTAGGGATTGGTTAACGTTTTTTGTTGGAGGGAAATTCTTAATTCTCCTATATTTTGATTCTGTAAATAATTCAAAATAATTGAATAAAATAAAAATTAAGAAATAATTTCCAGCATTTATTTAACTATGATATAGACATAGCACTGAAGTCACTCTCAGATGGAACAAAATTTCATATAAGAAAGGACTTTATTACTCAAGATTATTATTCCCCAATGGCTCAATGGCAAAGAATCCACCTGCAGTACAGGAGATTCAGGGAAACAGATTTGATCCCTGGGTTGGGAAGATTCCGCTGGAGGAGGAATTGGCAACCCGCTCCAGTAATCTTGCCCCAAAAATCCCATGGACACAGGAGCCTGGTGGGCTATAGTACATGGAGTCACAAAAAGTTTGGACATTACTAAGTGACTAAACCACATCATATAGTCATGAAGTGAAAAGAAAACAAAACTTGAAATTATGGCAACTAAGCTTCAGTTCAGTTATAGCTGTTTTCTTTCAGAAATTAATGTCTTTGGTGAGTCATGATTTATTTTTTAAATAAGGATGAAGCATAGAGTTCCCTTGTGGCTCTGCTGGTAAACAATCCACCCACAATGCAGGAGACCCAGGTTTGATCCCTGGGTTGAGAAGATCCCCTGGAGAAGGGAAAGGCTACCTACTACAGTATTCTGGCCTGGAGAATTCCATGGACTTTATAGTCCATGGAGTCAGAAAGATTTGGACACAGCTGAGTGACTTTCACTTTCACTTTTCACTTTCATAGAGGAGTACTTAAACGCATAGATTTTAAAATCATCAACTTAAGTCATTTTGAATGAGATCTGTACACTCAGTTTATCTGAGTCCTATTTTTCTCGCTGTTAAAGTGCAGATGTGTGCATGCTCAGTCACTCAGTTGTGTCCCACTCCTTGTGACCTCATGTTCCTAAAGGCTCCTCTGTCCATGGGATTTTCCAGGCAAGAATACTGGAGTGGGTTTCCATTTCCTACTCCAAGGGATCTTCCTGACCCACAGATTGAATCTGCGTCTCAAAATGCAGATAACAGAGCATTAATTGATTTTCACACCAAGACTGTAGGAGAGTCTCTGGGACATGTAGGTCTCAGAGCAGCATAATAAGACAAATATGACCCCAAAAAGACACAGTGAGTCCTATCGTGTGTTCCTGAGAGTTTACACACACATTTCACTGGCCAAAGCAAATCACATAGTGTAGCAAAAAGTATCATCTTCCTTCTAGGACAAATCTGATAGTCAGTGGGACATAAGAGGGAGTAGTAGGAAATTATTTTGACAATAATACAATTAACTATGTACAACTAACAAATCAATTGTTTTAGCACTGTGCTATATTTTGACTCTATTATATTCTATATGTACATGATCTAAACTGTATTAGTTCATTATCTCAATTCTCTCTAGAGGAAATAGAAAATATAAAAATGAATACAATGATGAGGATTTTGAATGACTGTCTCTTAAACTGACACTGTAGTAGGATAAGCTTAGTGAATAACTCATATACTGACTTGAACTTTGTGACTTTCTCTATTTCATAAGAAATCCACACTTGTTAAGACTCCTCATTATTAAAAAAAAAAAAAAAACTGTCAAATTCCTGAATTTTAAGAAACAACACAGTTATAGGTCATGCCTCTAGTGTTACTGTTTAACATGCATGAAATAATGAGAAGAGGAAATAGTTAACTGGCACAGTTAAGCAACATGTAGGTAGAAGTTTGGTTATTGAGACTCAGGATTTTTCAGATGAATTGAGCCAAGCAGGATAGTGAACAGGTAAAGATGTAAACAAAGACCTGGAAAGGGTTTAAGTTTCTGAATATCTTTCTTATCCTATTGATAAGTCTATAATTAAAGGTACATGATTCAAACTTTGTTGTGCTCTAAGGATCCTTTACATGCTTTTCTGGTTTTCTTTTACTTTGCTATACAAGTATATGTAAGGATGACCTCAGTCAGGGGTCCCCAAACTCCAGGCCACAGACCAGTTTCTCCTGTCAGATCAGTGACAGTATTAGATTAGAAACAAAGTGCACAATAAATGTAGTGCACTTAAATCATCCTTAAACAATCTCCCCATCTCCAAGTTCATAGAAAGATGATCCTCCAAGAAATTGGTCCCTGGTGCCAGAAAGTTTGGAGACTGCTGCCCTATGACACTCAAAAAAAAAAAAAAAAAAAACTGTTTAGTACTTTTATTCTGTTTGTGAAGAAAGATAAATTGCCTTCTGGTACTGTTTTCATCTGTTTATGTTTGTTTCCCATTCTGCCTCATCACATCTTCTCTCAGGGCTTCTAATTTTATTTCCTTCAATTAGGCCAAATAGTATATCAAATATACCTTATGTTTAAGTCTGTAAATATCCCAACAAATCTGATTTACTTATCATGCTGCAATGACAGTTGTTCATATTGTGTGATGCAATTTTAAATTGAATAAATTACATATAATGCCACTCATTAGAAAGTAGATCATAGCAAACAAAAGACCTACTGCACATTACTTTTAAATATAATTTGTGCTTTTGTTCTTGCTTATGTTTTACATCAGTTGAAATATACTCAACTTCAAATAATATGTAATCTGACTCAAACTGCTCCAAAAAATGTATTGGGTCATGTTGTAGTACGATGGCTGCAGTAATTTTGCTCTTTAATTTCACATATAATGTGGTTTGTTGAACCTTAATGAGAACAAAGTTTTGCCAATAGTTCTTAGCAAACCACTGCTTTGGACCCATTGTTCTGGGTCAGATGATCATTGTAAGCCAACCACTGGCAAGATAGGTGGAATTACCTGTACACCAATCAGAGCCACCTTAGTAGCTGAATTGCAGTCGCCTTTAACTGAATACATGAGTTAAGTAACACAGAGGCATAAAGTTGAGAAATATTAGGTTTCTATAGAGAATGAATAAGGCACAGCAATGAATATTGGCACAGCAACCAATAATATCCACTTTAACATGTTTTAAAATATTCTCCATTACTCACCTCGTTGAGTTCGAAATATGTCTTAAATGCTCCTATTGTAAGGGAGAGTTGTGTTATATGAAATATATCCATTCAGATATTCTGTAGTGTAAAAGGCAGTTAGGTACATTTAACAGGCCCAGATTTTGTCATTGGGAGTATCTGATTTCTGCTGAAAATAACTTGAAAGGAGCAGCCCATCAGCCTTTTATTCTGTACCAGAAGAATGAACACCTTTCAAGCAGTGTCAGAAAGCACAATACAAACACACAACACTGAGATTAGACAGGTAATAATTTTTGCAATGATAATTACACAGACTCTGTAGAACTATTTTCTCTTGTGTTTCTCACACACACACACACACACACACACACACACACAAATCCACTAACACCTGTCTAGTTCAGCTATATTACTTACTTCTCATAAGACATGAATTGTGTCAAGTAAAAATAATCAAAATAGTATATTCTTTTTTTTTTTTCCAATACTAGACATGTTCAAGGCCATTTTCATTATTTGGGAATACATACTACATACTGTATATATGAAGACTCTGTACTTATTTCAAAGATATATTAATCACAAAGTTATTTGCTAAACATTATGTGGAAACTATAAATATAATAATAATTTAAATAAAATATATAATGTGGCATATTAGGTCATATTAAAGCAAATCTATTGACCTAATACTTTAATATTCTTTACTATAAGCCTATGAGTTCAATGAAGGTAGAAGATATTATGGATCCCACTTTGAAGGTGCCCAATGGCACCCCACTCCAGTACTCTTGCCTGGAAAATCCTATGGACGGAGGAGCCTGGTGGGCTGCAGTCCATGGGGTCACAAAGAGTCAGGCACGACTGACTTCACTTTCACTTTTCACTTTCATGCATTGGAGAAGGAAATGGCAACCCACTCCAGTGTTCTTGCCTGGAGAATCCCAGGGACGGGGGAGCCTGGTAGGCTACCGTCTATGGGGTCACACAGAGTCGGACACGACTGAAGTGACTTAGCATAGCATAGCATAGCAAACCCACTCATGGAGATGGCAATGGCACCCGACTCTGGTACTCTTGCCTGGAAAACCCCGTGGACGGAGGAGCCTGGTAGGCTGCAGTCCATGGGGTTGCAAAGAGTCAGACACGACCAAGCGACTTCACTTTCACTTTTCACTTTCATGCATTGAAGATGTCAACCCACTCCAGTGTTCTTGCCTGGAGAATCCCAGGGACGGGGGAGCCTGGTGGGCTGCCGTCTACAGGGTTGCATAGAGTTCGACACGACTGAAGCAACTTAGCAGCAGCAGCAGCAGCAAACTCATATATGTCAAGTTCAAATGATGGGTTGTAAACAGGCTGGAATTAGATTACTGTAATCTTGCTTTTTTGTCCATGATGCTATCCAACGAAGAAAAGATGTTTGTGAGGTAACTGATTTTGGTAGACTACAAAACAAAGAATTAAAAAAAAAAAAAAAAAACTGTCATAATGTGATAAAATCAATCATTTCAGTTTATCAAAGTGAACTGAGAGAAAACCATTTTGTCTTGTAGGGCCTCTATATTTTACTTTTAAGAAGGTAAATAAACAAATGGTGATTAGGGTAAGTACACTTTATTCTATATCAACCTTTTTCTTGGTAATTTATCTAACAAATATTTATTAAAGATTATTAAAAAAATAATGGAAAAGATAGTAAAATCACACAAAATTATTACACCTAGGCAAAAATCTGGAGAAGGCAATGGCGCCCCACTCCAGTATTTTTGCCTGGAAAATCCCATGGACAGAGGAGCCTGGTAGGCTGCAGTCCATGCGATCGCGAAGAGGCTGGTATGACTGAGCGACTTCGCTTTCACTTTTCACTTTTATTACATTGGAGAAGGAGATGGCAACCCACTCCAGTGTTCTTGCCTGGAGAATCCCAGGGATGGGGGAGCCTGGTGGGCTGCCGTCTCTGGGGTCGCACAGAGTCGGACACGACTGAAGCGACTTAGCAGCAGCAGCAGCAGCAGGCAAAAACCGCCTTTTATATTTTCGTGCATTTTCCCCATGTTATCCAAACATATATAATGTACTTTAATTTTCTCTTTTAACATGGTGTACTGACTAAAAATGTAACTGGGACTTTCCTTTTGTCTTTAGAATTTGTTAAATTAATTATGTTACATCTATAAAATGTATAATATATCTTAGTTTTCAACTTTACTGCACTTTTTATATTATAACTATTTCATGTAAGTTTATTATTTGTGTTTCTGATTACTTCCATATAATAAATGATTAACTATTAAATTATTTCTCATATATATATGACATATTTTATATTAAGACTCCTGTTTTTAAAGCACTTAAGTTTCACAGCAAACTTAAAAGGAAGGAACAGTAATTTCCCATTATTCTCACATATATATGTTTAGCCCTCCATTATCAACATTCCCCCCAGAGGGTTATATTTGTTGTAATTAGTGAACCTACATTGAAACATCATTATCACACCAAGTCCATATTTGTATTATGGTTCACATTTTGTGTATTATATCTTTTATGTGTTTGAAAAATATACAAGATGTATCCATGGTTATAAGTTTATACAGAATAGTTTCATTTCTCTAAAAATCCCCTGTACTCTGTGTGTGCACCCCTCCTGTGACCACAAAGCCCTCAATCACAATTTTTTTTACTATCATCTTAGTTTCACCTTTTCCACAATGTCAAATGTTTGAAATCACACAGTATGCAACCTTTTCAGTCTTACTTCTTTCACTTAATAGCATGCATTTAAGGTTCAACTCTTTTCTTGTTTTGATAGCTTATTTCTTTTTAACACTGAATAATATTCCATAATTTGGATGTATCATAGTTTATCCATTCATTAACTGAAAGACTTTTTGGTTGCTTCCAAATTTTGGTAATCATGAATAAAGCTGCTATAAATACCCTTGTGCAGGTTTTTGTATGCATATTAAGTTTTCATGTCTTTGGGGCATAAGCCAAGGAGTCTGACTGCTGAATTGCATGGTAAAAGTACGTTTAGTTTTTGAAGAAATGACTGGATTGGCTATGCCATTTTCCATTCTTGTCAACAATGAATGAAAATTCCTGTTGCTCCAGATCATATGTTCATTTTTGTACTGGGATATTTATTTGTTTATTTTTAGTGATTTGAAAAAATATATTTATAAACAGGAAGTGATATCTTTTATATGATTTACAAATAGTTTTAAATAAACATATTTTTACTTTAGTTTTCAGTTCTTTATTGCTATGTGATTATTTACACTTTAGTCATATGTTTATCATTTCTCTTGGATCTTCTAGGTTAAACCTTTAATAACAAAGGGCATTATCACTTTGATTCTATAAAATACTTTTCTTTTAGACTTATTTTTAAATTTTTTTGATAATGTTAATTCAAATATTTAAGTTATTGGGAATTTATCCCAATATAAAGTGTGCAGTATAAACTCAAATTTATTATTTGTAGGTATCTATCCTGTTGTTCAAATAGATTTATAAAAAACATTATTGTTGATGTGGCAGAAGTACAATTCTAGAAATTACATCCATAAACATTCATGTGAATAAGGTGAGCAGATATATCTACTCCCAATGTAAATGAGAAAGGAGATGGTAAGTTAAGTGTGTATTTGTGAAGTGGTTAAAATAATGTTTTTCTTTTTTTTTTCTAATGATAAATTATGTGTTGCACTCTATTTTATCGAATTAAATATTTAAACTTTTTAAATAGTATATGAATATTTAAATAATCCTCAATTCCTAATAAATTATAATTTTTACTATGTAAATGTATATGATCTGTCAAAAAATAAGCTAAAATGAAAGAATAATTAGGGTTGATATTTTATATCTCTGTTACTCTGAATGAATATTTTCTGGAAATCATAATCTTTCAGTTTTGATGTCCATATACACTTTGTGACACAAGGTGATGTGATTATGAATAATTAACAATTGTTTAAATATATTTAAGTGAAGTCGCTCAGTCATGTCTGACTACTTGCGACCCCATGAACTGTAGCCTTCCAGTTTCCTCAGTCTATGGAATTTTCCAGGCAAGAGTACTGGAGTGGGTTGCCATTTCTTTCTCCAGGGGATCTTCCAGACCCAGGAATCAAACTTGGGTCTCCCACATTGCACTCAGATGTTTTATGGTCTAAGCCACCAGAGCTACATGGGCACAGGAGGACCAAGAGGAGCTACTTCACATTCGATGTCAGAAAGGGTGAACTAGTCCAAGGTAAGGAGCAGTGGCTGTGCTTTGCTGGAGCACCCGTGAAGAGATACCCCACATCCAAGGTAAGAGAAACCCAAGTGAGATGGTAAGTGTTGCAAGAGAACATCAGAGGACAGACACACTGAAACCATAATCAGAGAAAACTAGGCAATCTGATCACACGGACACGGCTTTGTCTAACTCAATGAAACTAAGCCATGCCGTGTGGGGCCACCCAAGATGGATGGTCATGGTGGAGAGGTCTGACAGAATGTAGTCCACTGGAGAAGGGAATGGCAAACCTTTTCAGTATTCTTGCCTTGAGAAACCCATGAACAGTATGAAAAGGCAAAATGATAGGATACAGAAAGGGGAACTCCCTGGGTCAGTAGATGCCCAATATGCTACTAGAGATCAGTGGAGAAATAACCCCAGAAAGAATGAAGGGATGGAGCCAAAGCAAAAACAATACCCACTTGTGGATGTGACTGGTGATAGAAGCAAGTTCTGATGCTGTAAAGAGCAATATTGCATAGGAACCTGGAATGTTATGTTCATGAATCAAGGCAAATTGTAAGTGGTCAAACAGGAGATGGCAAAAGTGAATGTTGACATTCTAGGAATCTGGGAACTAAAATGGACTGGAATGAGTGCATTTAACTCAGACGACCATTACATATACTATGGTGGGTGGGAATCTCTTAGAAGAAATGGAGTAGCTACAAAGGTCAACAAAAGAGTTCAAAATGCAGTACTTGGATACAATCACAAAAGAAAACAAACAAACAAACAAACAAAAAACACCAGAATGATCTCTGTTCATTTCCAAGGCAAAGCATTCAATATCACAGTGATCCAAGTGTATGCCCCAACCAGTAATGCTGAAGAAGCTGAAGTTGAACGGTTCTGTGAAGACCTAGAAGACCTTTTAGAACTAACACCCAAAAAAGATGTCTTTTTCATTATAGGGGACTGGAATGCAGAAGTAGGAAGTCAAGAAACACCTGGAGTAACAGGCAAATTTGGCCTTGGAATACGGAATGAAGCAGGGCAAAAGCTAATACAGTTTTGCCAAGAGAACGCACTGGTCATAGCAAACACCATCTTCCAACAACACAAGAGAAGACTCTACACATGGACATCACCAGATGGTCAACACTGAAATAATATTGATTATATTCTTTGCAGCCAAAGATGGAGAAGCTCTATACAGTCAGCAAAAACAAGACAGGGAGCTGACTGTGGGTCAGATCATGAACTCCTTATTGCCAAATTCAGACTTTAATTGATGACAGTAGGGAAAAACACTAGACAATTCAGGTGTGACCTAAATCAAATCCCTTATAATTACACAGTGGAAGTGAGAAATAGATTTAAGGGACTAGACCTGATAGACAGAGTACCTGATGATCTATGGATGGAAGTTTGTGACATTGTACAGGAGACAGGGATCAAGACCATCCCCAAGGAAATGAAATGTCAAAAAGCAAAATGGCTGTTGGAGGAGGCCTTACAAATGGCTGTGAAAAGAAGGGAAGTGAAAAGCAAAGTAGAAAGGGAAAGATATTCCCATTTGAATGCAAACTTCCAAAGAATAGCAAGGAGAGATAAGAAAGCCTTCCTCAGCGATCAATGCAAAGAAATAGAGGAAAATAACAGAATGGAGAAGACTAGAGATCTCTTCAAGAAAATTAGAGATACCAAGGGAACATTTCATGCAAAGATGGGCTCAATAAAGGACAGAAATGGTATGGACCTAACAGAAGCAGAAGATATTAAGAAGAGGTGGCAAGAATACACAGAAGAACTGTACAAAAAAGATCTTCATGACCAAGATAATCACGATGGTGTCATCACACACCTAGAGCCAGATATCCTGGAATGTGAAGTCAAGTGGGCCTTAGAAAGCACCACTATGAACAAAGCTAATGGAGGTGATGGAATTCCAGTTGAGCTATTTTAAATCCTGAAAAAATGATGCTGTGAAAGTGCTGCACTCAATATGCCAGCAAATTGGAAAACTCAGCAGGGCCACCGGATTGAGAAAGGTCAGTTTTCATTCCAATCCTAAAGAAAGGTAATGCCAAAGAATGCTCGAACTACCACACAATTGCACTCATCTCACATGCCAGTAAAGTAATGCTCAAAATTCTCCAAGCCAGGCTTTAGCAATATGTGAACCATGAACTTCCTGATGTTCAAGCTGGTTTTAGAAAAGGCAGAGGAACCAGAGATCAAATTGCCAACATCTGCTGGATCATGGAAAAAGCAAGAGAGTTCCAGAAAAACATCTATTTCTGCTTTATTGACTATGCCGAAGCCTTTGACTGTGTGGATCACAATAAACTAGAAAATTCTGAAAGAGATGGGCATACCAGACTACCTTGACCTGCCTCTTGAGAAACCTATATACAGATCAGGAAGCAACAGTTAGAACTGGACATGGAACAACAGACTGTTTCCAAATAGGAAAAGGAGTACGTCAAGGCTGTATATTGTCATCCTGCTTATTTAACTTATATGCAGAGTACATCATGAGAAATGCTGTGCTGGAAGAAGCACAAGCTGGAATAAAGATTGCTGGGAGAAATACCAATAACCTCAGATATGCAGATGACACCACCCTTGTGGCAGAAAGTTAAGAGGAACTAAAAAGCCTCTGATGAAAGTGAAAGAGGAGAGTTAAAAAGTTGCCTTAAAGCTCAACATTCAGAAAACTAAGATCATGGCATCTAGTAAAGAAATATTACTTTGCCAACAAAGGTCCATCTAGTCAAGGCTATGTTTTTTCAAGTGGTCATGTATGGATGTGAGAGTTGGACTGTGAAGAAAGCTGAGTGCTGAAGAATTGGTGCATTTGAATTGTGGTGCTGGAGAATACTCTTGAGGGTCCCTTGGACTGCAAGGGGATCCAACCAGCCCATCCTAAAGGAGACTAGTCCTGGGTGTTCAATGGAAGGACTGATGCTGAGGCTGAAACTCCAATACTTTGGCCACCCCATGGGAAGAGTTGACTCATTGGGAAAGACCTTGATGCTGGGAGGAATTGGGGGTAGGAGGAGAAGGGGACAATAGAGGGTGAAATGGCTGGATAGCATCATCGACTGGATACACATGAGTCTGGGTGAACTCTGGGAGTTGTTGATGGACAGGGAGGTCTGGCATACTGCGATTCAAGGGGTTGCAAAGAGTTGGACACGACTGAGTGACTGAACTGAACTGAAATATATTTAAATAAATATGTCATCCATCAGGGAGGGATGCATACACATAGCATTTTTAGAGCAATGAAACTATTCTATATGATCCTATAATAGTGGATAACTGTTATTATATATTGTTTAAAAAAGGATGATACAATACGCAGTAAATTAATATTTAGAACATTTGAATACATGGATAACATAATAGTGTGAGGTATGCTAAAAATAAATCTCATGCTCAGAGGCAATTTCAGATTACTTTTTCAGTACTTTTTGCCCAAGAAGAGCCATAGTGTGATGAGTGTTGGTGGTGGGATGGCAAAAATTATTAAAGATACATCTTCAAATATAGAGCTTGGCAAGTTTAAAATTGTGCATTTAAAACAAACAAACAAAAAAATCTCATGTGTCTATTTAGGATTTAATCTGTGATATCTCCTAACACTCACATTTTATATTAATATTTATAATCCCTTATATTTTCAAAAGCCTAACTAGTATATTCCTAGAGCTTCTGCAGAAACTATGACAACTCTCTCAGCCATCAGTAAATCTCATGTTTGTAACATTAACCAGTTAACTATAAAAATGAAATATTATTTACAAGGTTTACTTAATCATAAATTTGTCTACAAATATTTTTAATGAGACTTGTGGGAGCTTGCTGTCAGATATATTCTTAAAGTGTTTCAGAAATGAGTGGCAGGGTTACATCAGTTCAAATCACTCACTCAGTCATGTCTGATTCTGCAACCCCATGGACTGGAGCACGACAGGCTTCCCTCTCCATCACCAGCTCCTGGAGTTTGCTTAAACTCATGTCCATTGAGTCAGTGATATCATCCAACTATCTCATCCTCTGTCATCCCCTTCTCCTCCTGCCTTCAATCTTTCCCAGAATCAGGGTCTTTTCAAATGAGTCAGTGCCTCACATTAGCGGGCCAAAGTATTGGAGTTTCAGATTCAGCATCAGTACTTCCAAGGAATATTCAGGACTGACTTCCCTTAGGATGGACGGGTTTGATCTCCTTGTGGCCCAAGAGATTGCCAAGAGTCTTCAACACCACAGTTCAAAAGCACCAATTCTTCTGTGCTCAGCTTTCTTTATAGTCCAACTCTCACATGCATACATGACTACTGGAAAAACCATAGCTTTGACTAGATGGACCTTTGTTAGCAAAGTAATGTTTGTTTTTTAACATGCTACCTAGGTTGGTCATACTTTTATTTTTCCCAAAGAGCAAAAGTCTTTTAATTTCATGACTGCAGTTACCATCTGCAGTGACTTTGGAGACCCAAAAAAACCAAATTACTCACTGCTTCAATTGTTTCCCATCTATTTGCCATAAAGTGTGGGACCGGATGCCATGATATTAGGGTATTTTTTTGTTTTTTGTTTTTTTAAATTTCTGTTTATTTATTTATTTATTTTTACTTTACAATATTGTATGGGTTCTGCCACACATCAACATGAATCTACCACGGGCTTACACATGTTCCCCATCCTGAACCCCCTTCCCATCTCCCTCCCCATACCATTGCCCTGGGTCATCCCAGTCCACCAGCCCCAAGCATCCTGTATTGAACCTGGACTGGCAATTCGTTTCTTATATGATATTAAACATATCAGTGCCATTCCCCCAAATCGTCCCACCCTCTCCCTCTCCCACAGAGTCCAAAATACTGTTCTATACTTCTGTGTCTCTTTTGCTGTCTCGCATACAGGGTTATTGTTACCATCTTTCTAAATTCCATATATATGCGTTAGTATACTATATTGGTGTTTTTCTTTCTGGCTTACTTCACTCTGTATTATAGGCTTCAGTTTTATCTACCTCATTTGAACTGATTCAAATGTATTCTTTTTAACGGCTGAGTAATACTCCATTGTGTATATGTATCACTGCTTCCTTATCCATTCATCTGCTGACAGACATTTAGGTTGCTTCCATGTCCTGGCTATTATAAACAGTGCTGCAATGAACATTGGGGTACACGTGTCTCTTTCAATTCTGGTTTCCTCAGTGTGTATGCCCAGCAGTGGGATTGCTGGATCATAAGGCAGTTCTAAAAGTTGAGTTTTATCTTAGTTTTTTGAAGGTTGTTTTAAGCCAGCTTTTTCACTCTCCTCTTTCACCTTCATAAAGAGGCTCTTGAGCTCTTCTTCACTTTCTGCCATAGGGGTGGTGTCATCTGAGTATCTGAGGTTATTGATATTTTTTCCAGCAATCTTGATTCCAGCTTGTACTTCATCCAGCCAGGCATTTCTCATGATGTACTCTGCATGTAAGTTAAATAAGCAGGGTGACAGTATACAGCCTTGATGTACTCCTTTCCCAATTTTGTACCTGTCTGTTGTTCCTTGTCTAATTCTAATTGTTGCTTCTTGATCTCCATACATGTTTCTCAGGAGTCAGGTAAGGTTTTCTGGTATTCCCATCTCTTGAAGACTTTTCCACAGCTTGTTGTGATCTACACAGTCAAAGGCTTTGGCCTAGTCATTAAAGCAGAAGTAAATATTTTTCTAGAATTCTCTTTCTTTTTCGATGATCCAACAGATATTGGCAATTTGATTTCTGGTTCCTTTGCTTTTCTAAATTCAGCTTGAATATCTGGAAGTTCATAGTTCGCATACTGTTGAAGCCTGGCTGGGAGAATTTTGAGCATTACTTTGCTAGCTTGTGAGATGAGTACAATTGTGTGGTAATCTGAACACTCTTTGGCATTGCTTTTCTTCCAGATTGGAATGAAAACTGACCTTTTCAAGCCCTGTGGCCACTGCTGAGTTTGCCAAAGTTGCTGGCATATTGAGTGCAGCACTTTAACAATGGTATATTTTGTGATGTGATCCCTTGTCAATTTAGAAATGTAAAGACAGGCAGAAAGGTTTCAAACACATTACTGATTTTTCCATGTGTGTTACATTATGTTATCTACCCATAAACTTCTCTTTATTAAATCCATCAGAATTATAGTGTAAATAGACACAAAGACTGGAGAAGGCAATGGCACCCCACTCCAGTACTCTTGCCTGGGAAATTCCATGGATGGAGGAGCCTGGTGGGCTGCAGTCCATGGGGTCGCTAAGAGCCAAACACGACTGAGTGAATTCACTTTCACTTTTCACTTTCATGCATTAGAGAAGGAAATGCAACCCACTACAGTGTTCTTGCCTGGAGAATCTCAGGGATGGAAGAGCCTGGTAGGCTGCCATCTATTTGATCGCACAGAGTCGGACATGACTGAAGCGACTTAGCAGCAGCAGCAGACACAAAAACAATGAACCTTTATGAATATATAGAGCAACAAATAGGGGAGTTATCTCTGTTCCAGGGGGCAATGTGTGTACATAATATTATTTCCAGTAAAGGAACTGGGAGTATTTTCATCAAATGAAAAATAAGGGGGAAAAGTCACTTGCACCTAGCAAAAAAAAAAAAAGCATTCCTAAGATTAATGCAATAAGAAAAGATAAGTTAAAAAGGTAACTGTGTTAAATGTGACAGTTACTTTTTTGCTTCAACTTGGCTAGGTAGGATGTAGGACACTGCTCATTCGCCAAATAATGGTCTGAATATTGCTGTGAAGGCATTTTTTAGAGGTTAACATTTAAATATGAGTAAAGCAGTTTACTGGGTTTCCCAGGTGGCTCTAGTGGTAAAGAACCCACCTGGCAATGCAAGTATATATAAGGGATGGGGGTTTGATTCCTGGGTCAGGAAGATCCCCAGGAGAAGGACACAGAAACCCACTACAACATTGTTGCTACAGAATCCCATGGACAGAGGAGCCTGGCAGGCTGCAGTCCATAGGGTGGCACAGAGTCAGATACCACTGAAAATTTAGCACATATGCATGCAAAGCAGCTTACATGCATAATATGATGGGCCATATTATGCATCCAGTCATTCGAAAAAAAAAAAAAAAACTGACCTCCCCAGAAGAAGAGGAAATTCTGTCAGCAGAGTGCCTTCCAACTTGAACTGAAATATCAGCTTCTTCCCTGAGTCTCCAGATTGCCAGCTTACCATGTAGATTTTGGACTTGACAACCTTCACAATCATTTGAGACAATTCCTTAAAGTCTCTGTCTCTCTCTTTCTAGATATACATACACATGTACACATATGCTCTATATGAAGAGAGAGAGACACACACACACATCCCTTGGGGTCCTATTGGTTCTGTTTCTCTGGAGAACCCTGACTAATAAAATCCATATGCTAGGAAAATAACCACTTATTATTTATAAAAAGTAAAATTATAAATTTTAAATGTGAGGTAGTTCTGAACACACTTGGAATTTTAATGAGCAAGTGTCACAGAGTCCCAGGCTGATTGTACTGACAGAATGTCATTCTTCCCTCAACATTCACAATGTCATGGGTAAAAACTTTTGAGTAGTTAATTGAAGTGGGACATATTAATTCTGGTTATAAGTGGCTCTAATTTCTAAGCTAGTACTATTTTTAAATGGATAGCTGTGGGGTTATTCATTCACTCAGTAAGTGGTTCTAATGAGCAGCAAAGAAGGGAAATCTCAGTGGAAAGAATTTTATATAACTTGGTTTTTGGGTTACTGCATTTCTTAATCTACTAGAATCTACTATAATGATGTTAAATTCATCTTTCTTATTAGAGACTATATATTAGGACCTACATCAGTTCCTGATAAACATTAAATACTTAATAATCTGATGTATGCAAAATGAATAAATTAAGTAAAATAATATGAGAATTTTTAATAAAAATATCTGGCAAGATTCATACCAAAATACCACTCTAAGCTTCTGTTTGTAAAATTTTAAACAAAAAAAAATTAACAGTGACTACTGACATAGTGTTATGCTTAATTATGTTATTCACTTATTTTTCAACATTTTGTACCTTATATTTCAAGAAAAAGTAGACTAAAATTTCTATTATGTATCAAAAAATATACTGTGAATCACATACATACAAAGATTTAATCATTTCAATATTTCAGTTAAACAGGTGTAGAAAAAAATGAATTCTGTATGCATGTCTACAGAAGATTGTTTTATAATATTATGCACTTCTCTATACGGATGAGAAATAATGTTGACTGAATGAATTTTGAAGGATTCTATTATAATTGTCCTGACACATTATGCATAGCCTTTAAGTCAGTTTTTCTTTTTTTAATGAACCTACTTAAAGTAAAATTATGAGTAATACTGGATCGATAGTCTAACAGTTCTTAATGGCATATATAGCATATGTTAGAAATTATTATCTTTATTTTAAAAAGAATTGAGATAAATGTCAGATGATAAGTAATATGTGATTAGGCAATTGTTGGGGCTGGCACACTGGGAAGACTCAGAGGGATGGTACTGGGGGGAGGTGGGAGGGCGGTTCAGGATGGGGAGCACATGTACACCCATGGTGGATTCATGTTGATGTATGGCAAAACCAATATAATATTGTAAAGTAATTAGCCTCCAATTAAAATAAATAAATTTAAATTAAAAAAAAAGAAGTATACTATTTCTATAGTGACTGCTGACTGTATAGTGATTAGAAAATTTGAAATAGTGAAATGAATGATGGAAAAATGTGTTTATAGATATAAATAAATTTAGGTTCCTTGTAAAAAATAACTATATATATATATATTACTTTTTCAATACAGTGTTGAGCGTCAATGTTAAAATAAAAGAATTTTAAAAAAGTACTTTAAATAAAAGTTAACACATATTAAAAGTAGATCTGGTTCTCAACTCATGAATAAAAACAGTCAATCCAAAATTTGGATATATTGTTGCTATGTGCTAAAGGTTTAAAGACCCCAAAATTCATATGCTGAAACCCTATTTTCCAATGAGATAGGATTCAGTTCAGTTCAGTCGCTCAGTCCTGTCTGACTCTTTGCAAACCCATGAATCGCAGCACACCAGGCCCCCCTGTCTATCACCAACTCCTGGAGGTAACTCAAACTCATGTCTATCAAGTTGGTAATGCCATCCAGCCAGCTCATCCTCTGTCATCTCCTTCTCCTCCTGCCCCTAATCCCTCCCAGCATCAGAGTCTTTTCCAATGAGTGAACTCTTCGCATGAGGTGGCCAAACTATTGGAATTACAGCTGTAGCATCAGTCCTTCCAAAGAAATCCCAGGACTGATCTCCTTTAGAATGGACTGGTTGGATCTCCTTGTAGTCAAGGGACTCTGAGCAGTCTTCCCCAACACCACAGTTCAAAAGCATCAATTCTTCGGTGCTCAGCTTTCTTCACAGTCCAACTCTCACATCCATACATGACCACAGGAAAAACCATAGCCTTGACTAGACGGACCTTTGTTGGCAAAGTAATGTCTCTGCTCTTGAATATGCTATCTAGGTTGGTCATAACTTTCCTTCCAAGGAGTAAGTGTCTTTTAATTTCATGGCTGCAGTCACCATCTGCAGTGATTTTGGAGTCCCCAAAAATAAAGTCTGACACTGTTTCCACTGGTTCCCCATCTATTTCCCATGAAGTGATGGGACAGGATGCCATGATCTTCATTTTCTGAATGTTGAGTTTTAAGCCAACTTTTTCACTCTCCTCTTTCAGCTTCATCAAGAGGCTTTTTCGTTCCTCTTCACTTTCTGCCATAAGGGTGGTGTTATCTGCATATCTGAGATTATTGATATTTCTCCCAGCAATCTTGATTTCAGCTTGTGCTTCTTCTAGCCCAGCGTTTCTCATGATGTACTCTGCATAGAAGTTAAATAAGCAGGGTGACAATATACAGCTTTGATGCACTCCTTTACCTATTTGGAACCAGTCTGTTTTTCCACGTCCATTTCTAACTGTTGCTTCCTTATCTGCATATAGGTTTCTCAAGAGGTAGGTCATGTGGTCTGATATGCCTATCTCTTTCAGAATTTTCCACAGTTTATTGTGATCCACACAGTCAGAGGCTTTGGCATAGTCAATAAAGCAGAAATAGATGTTTTACTGGAACTCTCTTGCTTTTTTCATGATCCAGTGATTTTGGAGCCCCCCAAAATAAAGCCAGCCCCTGTATGCACTGTTTCCCCATCTATTTGCCATGAATGACTATGCCAAAGCATTTGACTGTGTGGATCACAATAAACTGTGGAAAATTCTGAAAGAGATGGGAATACCAGACCACCTGACCTGCCTCTTGAGAAATCTTTATGCAGGTCAGTAAGCAACAGTTAGAACTGGACATGGAACAACAGACTTGTTCCAAATAGGAAAAGGAGTACGTCAAGGTTGTATATTGTCACCCTGCTTATTTGACTTATATGCAGAGTACATCATGAGAAATGCTGGACTGGAAGAAACTCAAGCTGCAATCAAGATTGCTGGGAGAAATATCAGTAACCTCAGATATGCAGATGACACCACCCTTATGGCAGAAAATGAAGAGGAACTAAAAAGCCTCTTGATAAAAGTGAAAGTGCAGAGTAAAAAAGTTGGCTTAAAGCTCAACATTCAGAAAACGAAGATCATGTCATCCGGTCCCATTACTTCATGGGAAATAGATGGGGAAACAATGGAAACAGTGTCAGACTTTATTTTTGGGGGCTCCAAAATCGCTGCAGATGGTGATTGCAGCCATTAAATTAAAAGACGCTTACTCCTTGGAAGGAAAGTTATGACCAACCTAGATAGCATATTCAAGAGCAGAGACATTACTTTGCCAACAAAGGTCCATCTAGTCAAGGCTATGGTTTTTCCAGTGGTCATGTATGGATGTGAGAGTTGGACTGTGAAGAAGGCTGAGCACCGAAGAATTGATGCTTTTGAACTGTGGTGTTGGAGAAGACTCTTGAGAGTCCCTTGGACTGCAAGGAGATCCAACCAGTCCATTCTGAAGGAGATCAGCCCTGGGATTTCTTTGGAAGGAAGAAATGATGGTAAAGCTGAAACTCCAGTACTTTGGCCACCTCATGGGAAGAGTGACTCATTGGAAAAGACTCTGATGCTCGGAGGGATTGCAGGCGGGAGAAGAAGGGGAGGACAGAGGATGAGATGGATGGATGGCATCACTGACTCGATGGACGTGAGTCTGAATGAACTCCGGGAGTTGGTGATGGACAGGGAGGCCTGGTCTGCTGCGATCCATGGGATCTCAAAGAGTCGGACATGAGAGCGACTGAACTGAACTGAACTGAACTGAAGTGATGGGACAAGATGCTATGATCTTAGTTTTCTGAAGGCTGACATTTAAGACAACTTTTTCACTCTCCTCTTTCACTTTCATCAAGAAGCTCTTGAGTTCTTCTTCACTTTCTGCCATAAAGGTGGTGTCATCTGCATATCTGAGGTTATTGATATTTCTCCCAGCAATCTTGATTCCAGCTTGTTCTTCTTCCAGCCCAGCATTTCTCACGATGTACTCTGCATATAAGTTAAATAAGCAGGATGACAATATACAGCCTTGACGTACTCCTTTTTCTATTTGGAACCAGTCTGTTGTTCCATATCTAGTTTTAAGTGTTGCTTCCTTACCTGAATACAGGTTTCTCAAGAGGCAGGTCAGGTGGTATTCCCATCTCTTTCAGGATTTTCCACAGTTTATTGTGATCCACACAGTCAAAGGCTATGGCATAGTCAATAAAGCAGAAATATATATATTGTTTCTGGAATTCTCTTGCTTTTTTGATGATCCATCAGATGTTGGCAATTTGATCTCAGGTTCATATACTAACAGAGTTTCAGTCCTCTGTGGTATGTTGGGACCAATTCTCTGAGAAAAATTGTTATTATTTGCATGTTATTTTTTAAATTTATTTTAAATTGTGTGGTGTAGGATAGAAAGGTAAACAGGATGAAAATTTGAAGTTGGAGGTTTTTGTTTTTTGTTTTACAGGACAGGAAATTTACAGACAGGAAATTAAACTCTTAACATAAAGGTAATATGGGATAGAATATTTTGTTTGACATTATTTTTGTTAATTTCCACAGGAAAAAATAGCAAAATAAATCATAATAAATTTTACCTCTTTTTACATACAAGACTAACAAGTAACCATAAAGTCTAATTAATGCATGTGTTAAAATATTATTTTCTTCTTATTTTAATGATTACTGTCAATGTATAAAATGTGCCAACCATAGTCATAACAATCGGAAGACACAAGAAGCAAAATCAATTTGGGAAACAAGTTTAGGTTATTGTGGTCACTCCCCACTTGTCACGACTGGTGATATTTTATCAGAAAAGATATTACTGTATTGCCCTGGTACAACTAATATTAATGAAAATTAAAAGAAGCTAGATAATATGAAAGGATTTTCTATACAAAGAAAGCAAACAAGCTTGTAAAAATTGTAAGAAAGAGGACTTCTAGATTTTATAGCAATAATTATTTTACCGAGTTTTTAAAATGTCTTTGTCAAAAGTTCAGACATTCACTTTTTTTTTTTTTTTAATGGAATTGGCTTTTAAGAATAAGATCTGCCATTAAGATGTAAAATAATAATATTGGGATATCAGAGTAAGTAATCATCTGTTCAAAAGCTGTAGAAATGCCTTCCAGCTATTCTGTCAGCCTGTGGTAACAATATGAGGCCATCAAGAAGAAGTCTAAATCTTAAATCTTGACCTTCTGTTGTTTAAGAGATACTTTTTACCAAGATTATATACTTGTGGTTTTTTTTAAACCTATAAATATTCAAACAATATGACATTTTTTCTAAGATCTGTGTAGATGAAATTTCACCACTATCTTTTCCTCTTTATTTTCAAAACAGCATTCCTTTTGCAACATTAAGAATAGAATCACACAAATGGCTCAGGAAGTGTGTCCTCTACCCCCTGTTTTGAGAAAGATGGTACTATCTGGAGTCAAGGTAATAGAGAATATCAATGGAAGTAAGTTGTATCCATATTATTCTGGAGGTGTATTTTCTACCACCAAAAGAAAATGGACACCTTCACTTTTGCTTGAATTAGCAAATAATTATGTCTATAATTCTAATGTTCTAAAGAAGTAGTGGTGGTTGATATTCTTAGGTTACACAGTAAAAATCCAAGTGTATTTCAAAATGTGGCATTCTATACATTAGATTTGGTGTTCTCTGAAGGCCCTTTATCAGATAGAATTTGAAATCTTTTCAGTATTATATTACCTACAGTATTATATGCTGTTAAGTGGTAAAGCCAAAATCTTCACCCCATCTATATGTGGTTTTGGTCCTCTCAACTCCAATGAATATGATTCCTCATTAGCAAATTGAAATTAATTAATACTGTCTTACTTTCTAGTAGTTTTGTATGGATAACATATTATCATAAAATTATGTAATATAAAAATATAAAATGTACAAATATGTTTAATGAATATTATAAAGCTGTGTAAACTATTAGGGTATTTTACAAATTGAATCAGTTTATCCCCATAGTTTAACTACATTCATGGCATTATAATGTTTGCATCATTCTGCTCCTTGCAGTTTAATTAAGCAGTTTATCACGGAATTCTTTTTTAATCAGTCCTCAAAGTTACTCTTTTATTATTTATTACTGTTGAAGAATATGGTGGAAATATATTGTATTTAGGCAACTCTCTATCTTATTGTTATAAGGAATGCTGAAGTTGACATCTCATTATTAAGTGAAGGTTAAACATGAACATCACCAGATGGCCAATACCAAAATCAGATTGATTATATTCTTTGCAGCCAAAGATGGAGAAGCTCTATACCGTCAGCAAAAACAAGACAGGGAGCTGACTGTGGCTCAGATCATGAACTCCTTATTGCCAAATTCAGACAAATTGAAGAAAGTGGGGAAAACCACTAGACCATTCAGGTATGACCTAAGTCAAATCCCTTATGATTATGCAGTTGAAGTGAGAAATAGATTTAAGGGACTACATCTGATAGACAGAGTGCCTGATGAACTATGTCAGGTATGACCTAAGTCAAATCCCTTATGATTATGCAGTTGAAGTGAGAAATAGATTTAAGGGACTACATCTGATAGACAGAGTACCTGATGAACTATGGACAGAGGTTCATGACATTATACAGGAGACAGGAATCAAGACCATCCCAGAGAAAAATAAATGCAAAAAAGCAAAATGGCTGTCTGAGGAGATATTACAAAGAGCTGTGAAAAGAAGAGAAGTGAAAAGCAAAGGAGAAAAGAAAAAATATAAGCATATGAATGTAGAGTTCCAAAGAATAGCAAGGAGAGATAAGAAAGCCTTCCTCAGCAATCAATGCAAATAGAGGAAAACAAAAGATTCAGAAAAACTAGAGATCTCTTCAAGAAAATTAGAAATATCAAGGGAACATTTCATGTAAACTGGGCTCAATAAAGGACAGAAATAGCATGGACCTAAGAGAAGCAGAAGATATTAAGAAGTGGTGACAAGAATACACAGAAGAACTGTATAAAAAAGATCTTCATGACCCAGATAATCATGATGGTTTGACCACACACCTAGAGCCAACATCTTGGAATGTGAAGTCAAGTGGTCTTATGAAGCATGACTAAGAACAAAGCTAGTAGAGATGAGGGAATTCCAGTTGAGCTATTTCAAATCCTAGAAGATGATGCTGTGAAAGTGCTGCACTCAATATGCCAGCAAATTTGGAAAACTCAGCAGTGGCCACAGGACTGGAAAAGGTCAGTTTTCATTCCAATCCCAAAGAAAGGCAATGCCAAAGAATGCTCAAACTACTGCACAACTGCAGTCATCTTACACACTAGTAACGTAATGCTCAAAATTCTCCAAACCAGGCTTCAGCAATACGTGAACCATGAACTTCCAGATGTACAAGCTGGTTTTAGAAAAGGCAGAGGAACCAGAGATCGAATTGCCAACATTTGCTAGATCATCAAAAAGCTAGAAAGTTCCAGAAAAACATCCATTTCTGCTTTATTGACAATGCCAAAGCCTTTGACTGTGTGGATCACAATAAACTGTGGAAAATTCTGAAAGAGATGGACATACCAGACCATTTGACCTGCCTCTTGAGAAACCTGTATACAGATCAGGAAGCAACAGTTAGAACTGAACATGGAACAACAGACTGGTTCCAGAATGGGAAAGGAGTACATCAAGGCTGTATATTGTCACCTTGCTTATTTAACTTATAAGCAGAGTACATCACAAGAAATACTGAGCTGGAAGAAGCACAAGCTGGAATCAAGATTGCTGGAAGAAATATCAGATATTTAGATGACACCACCCTTATGGCAGAAAGTGAAGAGAAACTAAAGAGCCTCTTAATGAAAGTGAAAGTGGAGAGTGAAAAAGTTGTCTTAAAGCTCAACATTCAGAAAACAAAGATCATGGGATCTGGTCACGTCACTTCATGGCAAATAGATGAGGAAACAATAGAAACAGTGTCAGACTTTATTTTTTGCAGCTCCAAAATTACTGCAGATAGTGATTGCATCAATGAAATTAAAAGATGCTTAATTCTTGGAAGGAAAGTTATGACCAACCTGGACAGCATATTAAAAAGCAGAGACATTACTTTGTCAACAAAAGTCCATCTAGTCAAGGCTTTGGTTCTTCCAGTGGTCATGTATAGATGTGAGAGTTGGACTGTAAAGAAAGCATAGCACTGAAGAATTGATGCTTTTGAACTGTAATGTTGGAGAAGACTCTTGGGCATCCCTTGGACTTCAAGGAGGTCCAACCAGTCCATTCTAAAGGAGATCAGTCCTGGGTTTTCTTTGGAAGGACTCATGCTAAAGCTGAAACTCCAATACTTTGGCCACTTGATGTGAAGAGTTGACTCATTGGAAAAGACTCTGATGCTGGGAGGGATTGGGGGCAGGAGGAGATGGGACAACAGAGGATGAGATTGCTGGATGGCATTACCGACTCTATGGACGTGAGTTTGAGTGAACTCCGGGAGTTGGTGATGGACAGAGAGGCCTAGTGTGCTGCGATTCATGGGGTCGCAGAGTCGGACATGACTGAGCGACTGAACTGAACTGACCTGAATGCTTGTGACATGTACTTATATTTCTGCAAAATTATGGCACTGTTCTGTGTAATTGCTACATAATGTTCTGTAGTATGACTGCACTACTCTTTGTGTATTTTATGCTTGAAATACATTTGCATTTACAAAAATTATCCATGCAACCAATTTTTGTATATTGATCTTATAGCCAACAAGTTTGAATAAATCACCTAGTAATTCTTAATATTTTACTATGGGTTATTTGGTATTATCACCTCAAATTAACTTGGCACCTTTGATGAAAATCAATTGAACATCTAAATTTGAATCTATTCTGTACTCTATTTTGTTTGATTAATCTATATGCCTGTCTTACACCACCATGGTATTTGATTACACTAGCTTTATATCAAATCTTATAATCATGTGGTATATATTTATCCATCATGTCCTTCTGCCTTGAGATCATTTGGTCTGCCCTAAGTCTTCTGTCTTTCCAAGCAATATTTAGGGCTTCCCTGATAGCTCAGCTGGTAAAGAATCTGCCTGCAATGCAGGAGACCCTGGTTCTTCCCGGGTTGGAAAGATTCCCTGGAGAAGGGAAAAGCTACCCACTCCAGTACTTTGGCCTGAAGAATCCCTGGACTGTATAGACCATGGTGTCTCAAA
Organism: Bos mutus; assembly: GCF_027580195.1. NCBI lineage: Eukaryota > Metazoa > Chordata > Mammalia > Artiodactyla > Bovidae > Bos > Bos mutus. The sequence goes on along the minus strand of NC_091622.1, from coordinate 78,628,367 downwards.
GAGTCAGATACAACTGAGCGACTTTCACTTTCAAGCAATATTTGAAGTAAGACTGTCAATTTCTTTTAAAAGGCTGGTACAGTATTTTAAAAACAACTTTATATGATTTGTCTAGGGATTCCATAGGATTTTCATTGAATCTCTAGGAAAATTTGAAGGGATTTGCCTTCTACAAAATCTTCTCTCTCCGAATCCATGAGAATAATATTGTTTATTTAATTAAATATTTAGATTTCCATTTTCATTATTTTATATTTATTCAACTAATGTCTTGTGCAATTTCACTATATATACTCCCTAATATATATAAAAAGAATGACAATTTATACCATATATATATGGGGCTGGGAGAGAGAGAGTACATGTATTTTTCAAGAATAGTGAAAGAAATTGCAGATGTTCATAGATAAGGCTTTAATAAAATTTCCAGTGCACTCCATAATATAGAAGTCATTCAGGTAATGACTTAAGTAAGTAAATACTGCTTATGTTATGTGAGAAAAGGGATTTCTTTTTTTTTAATCAAATAGCTATAACACCCTCTAGCATGCACCAGTCAGAATTAGCAGAATATACAGGGGACTGAATTTTGAAAAAGAACGTATGGGGTGTGAGAGTATAACAATGTATATAACAGTTTATTTGTCTAAGAGTTACTCTCAGAAGTCAGAATTTAATAACCTGGTAAGGTCACATTGTATTTGCTTCTGGAATAGTTTGTTGGAGCATGGGAGAAAAATGGAAATTCTGAAACTGCTAGAAAAAAGACAAGAAAGGGTTTCTTAAAGCCCAGGGAAATGAACTTTAAGCTGTAAAGCCAAAAAATTTTTCCAGATGACTATGCTTCCAGGGACAACAGAGATGGCCCTCTGTTTATTCCAGTGATAAGGACAGTACTAATAAGAGGATTAACAGCATTGAAAACCTTGCTGGTTTCTGCCCTCTGTGGGTCAGGACTAATTGTAGAGGATGCTATTATGAACTCGATTCCCAAGTGTTGGGGATATAGCGTCCTGGTGGTCTCACTTGACACAAAAATTAATGTCACTGGTTAATAGAACATGGTATCCAGGAATCAGATAAGATGGCAATCTATTAATCACATTGTTGAACTTTTAAAATATGAAGAATTGGTAATGAGAGGCTGATGTCGATTGTAGCAATGGAAAATTATAAATGAAAAATTATCTAAGTTATCTGTAACTTATTTTCCAGACAAGAGCAAATTTTCAGTCAATACCCACTGTGATTAAAAACAAAAATATAATCCCCACATTCCCAGTAAAGACTGACAACTCATTATAACCAGTGATACTGGAAATGGTCCCCAACTGTTTAATCAATCAATGACAACTTTATAGTTATAGTAATAAGTAACAGGTGAGCACCAGGATGGATTGTAATCTAGTGTAATCAATCAATGACAACTTGCTTCAATAAGCATACCAGACCAACTGGTTCAGCCCTACACTTTAAACATCAGCCAGACTGGTAGACATTCCAGTGAACACACTTCTAAGACTGAATGTCAATATTCAATCATATCCATGTCAATATACACTTGTCTTAAGTCAATATTATTAAACACACTTCTCAGACAATATAAATCATGATTTTAGACTGATATCAACCACCACTCTTGTTTGTAACTAATCAAGTACAATCAAATGCACAAATAATAAATTATTTAATAATAAAATGTCCCTAATTCGTACACGAGATTAGCAGTTTGCCCAGTGAATTCACATATGACCTGCTCTTCCCAGGTGGCTGAGTGGAAAAGAATCCGCCTGTCAGTCCAGGAGAGGTGGGAGACACAGGTTCGATCCCTGGGTTGGACAATCCCCTGGAGGAGGAAATGACAACCTGCTCCAGTATCCTTGCCTAGAGAATTCCAAGGACAGAGGAGCCCCAAGGACTTCTTTATTTAACTAAGCCATAAATCCAAATTCATAATTTTATGTATCGATACATGTTCTTATTCCTTGACAGTTCTGGGTATTCCCTCACTTTTATATTGGAACTTCTTATGTGGCATCATTTCATTGTATTCACAGACAGATTCAAATCAGATATGTTCTCCAGTCTCTTGTACTCAAATTCTTTTTGTCCAATAAATTTACTGCTGAGATTGTCTTAAACATACAGTCTGATTAGTTTTACTAGGTTCTTGGTGCTGAATTTGTTTTGCTATGTGTGTGTGCATGATATGTGCCCAGTCACATCTGACTCTTTGTGACCTGATGGATCATAGCCAGCCAGGCTCCTGTGTTCATGGGATTTTCCATGAACCTCCATGAAGCCATGCCCTCCTCCAGGGAATCTTCCCAACGCAAGGATCGAACCCAGGTCTCTTGCATCTCCTGCATTGGCAGCCAAGTTCTTTAATACTAGTGCCACCTGGGGAGCCCGTGTTAATTGCTGTTACTAAGTTGCTAAGTCGCTTCAGTCGTGTCCGACTCTGTGTGACCCCAGAGATGGCAGCCCATCAGGTTCCCCGTCCCTGGGATTCTCCAGGCAAGAACACTGGAGTGGGTTGCCATTTCCTTCTCAATGAGATGGCAGCCCATCAGGTGTCCCTGACCTTGGGATTCTGCAGGCAAGAACACTGTCCTGGGGATTTTCCAGGCAAGAGTACTGGACGTGTTGCCTTTGTTATTTGAAGATAACATAATAAAAATACTAATTTTTATTTATTTATTTATTACTTTGTAAGAAGATTTAGGGAAAAAATAAGGGAGGGTACAGTAAGATGGTTACTAAGAAGAGCTTTTAACACCAACACCTTTAAAAGAGCAATATGAGAAAAGAATATGTGACAAAAATTGTAGAGATTCTAGGAGTAATATAGTCTTTGTTTACCTACCAGAGAACAGGTAATGATACACTTTTTTTTTTCCTTTAATCTGATGATTACACAACAAATAACTCAGTTTAAACTCTGTACTAAGGATTATATAACAACAATGTATCCTTCTTGAGGACAGTTTCTCCTTCTTGAAACCCTTCAGTCTAATCTTGTTATCTTAAAATGTAAATTGTGGGAGTGGGTCTAGTAAGATCTTTACAATTTTGAAACATTCTTTTCATTTATTGTAATAACAAATTGAAAAAGTATGTAACTTCCTTTTCTAAGACTAGCAAGTGGGACAATCCCTGTCCCCCTTCGGATATCAGAAGCTTTCTCTGTTCCTTTTTATACTTTAATAAAACTTTGCTACACAAAAGCTTTTGAGTGATCAAGCCTGGTCCCTGGTCCTGAAGTTCTTCTTCATAGATCACAAATCCAACATGGTTCACTTTAAGCTATCACCTTGAGGGATCTTCAGGACAAGGTAAGAACATTCAAGAGCTTTCTAGCCTCTCTGCTTTCTCAGTATACATGTTTTCTGCTTTACTTTACTAACTCGACAGTGTGCTTGTGTGAATGAATAACACACCCTGCACAAAACAAGTGATGAGCCTTGCTCTGTGGTTTCATGGTGCTTTGTAATGACTGGTCCAAAAAGGGGAGCCTTGTTGGGGTTGATACCGACCTGCCAATGCCAATGCCCCTCACCCAATATCCCTGTGAGGGGAGAGGCAATAAACGGGCAAAGCATGTGGATCAAACTTTCCTTTCTCAGTCAACTTTTTCTGGTCTCTTTGACCCTTTTGTAATTGTGTGGGGAATTAGAACTACTAACCTAATCTGTTGGATCATAGACTTTCAATGTAATCCATGCCGCTACTATGTACTTTTACTTAGACCCCAAGCTTGGTAGTCATGAGGAACCCAGACTTACTAAAAACATGTTTGGGAGCAAGGTGGAGCTCTAGCTCCAGGAACATCTCTCAGGCTAGGGGTTACTCTCTTGCCTGCCTGCCTCAAGGGCCAGCGACCTGAAAGTGAGTCTTTGTCATGGTTATGCTTCTGATCTATGTGAATAGAAGCATTGCTGTTGACCATGAAGTTTTTGAGGACAGAGATTAGGAATTGCAGGCTCTGGTCATATTGGAAGTACAATGGGCTTCTTCCTTTGGTAGTGCTAACTGTTAGTGGATCAGAGAAAGCTCTACAGTGACTTTTGTCTCAACTCCTTAGATATTCCTTTTGTGGAATTTGCAGAAATGAACTGGAAGGATTAGCCCTAGTAGCTCGAGGACAAAAATCACTTTTTTCCTCGCTGAGCAACCCTCCACAACCTCTTTTGCTATCATGTATACCGGTGTGGTGACACTCAGAATGGACATCTTCATTGTTGTTCATCCCTTTATGACTTGCCGCTTCTACTGTGGCCAGGACTGTACTCAGGAATAAGCACAGGCACACATAAGATGGATACTTCCCCTAGTAGTCCTAGCTTGGGAAACATTCAGGGAAACTTTGCTCCTCCTTGGGTGGCATCAGAGGAAAAGGGCAAATCAGTCAAAGGTCTTGGTGGTAAGAAACTGAAAATGAACCTGAGATGTCATCAGGTCTACCCCTAGTGCATCTCCAACTTAACTCAGTAGTAGAACTGGGAGGGGCAAGTTAGGCACCTGTATCGGTAAGGGACAGACTGAGTCCAACCAGGGAAGGAAAGCTTCTGTGGAAAAATCTGTCTACACCCCTATCTAGAGTAGGGATGGATGCCTCTGGTGGAAAGAAGCCACAGCTGTGGATGTCGCTTTTTTCTCTTACAGATGGAAGTTAGCAGTTTCAGAACCACTCCTTTACAATATAGTAAAAAAAAAAAAAAAAAAAACTGGAACAAGTTTTAAAAGACATGCTTGATCTTCTTCTGTGGTACGAAATAGCCACTACATCCTTTGTAAGACGGGAAATGCTGGTGAGTTGAAGGCTCTCTTAATTATGATGTTTTACAACTAGATCGATTCTGTAGAAAATAAGGGAAATTGGTAGAAGTGACATACGTGTTGCTCTTTACCTCTCTGAGAGACATGCCAGACTTGTGTCCTAAGAGTGCGGATTTGGGTTTGAAACATATAGCTGCCTCCTGTCCTCTTATTTTGCCCCTGTATCCAGGGCTCCCAACTGAACAGGCTGAGGATCAGGCCACCCTTCCAGGAGGGGTTGCCTTAGTCTCGGTAGAAATTCAAGCAGTACCAATTGTGGTCGAGATTATTTTGAGGATCCAAAAACTACATAGAAGCCTTTACAGAACTAATTTTACTGTATGACCTTACTTGGAGAAATGTAATGTATGTCTTGGGACAGACACTGACTCCTGACTTTAGAGCTTGAGTTTTGGGGGAAGCTACTGCTTTTGGAGATGAATGACTTGAATGTGAGATAAGAGGAAAGAGGGAACATGAAATAGCCCTCCTCCCTATCAGAAGCCATGCAGTTTCCATAACAGAGCCACTGTGCTGAATGTATTCTTGAAGGACTCAAGTGAGGACACATTGACTTGAAACTATGCTAAGTTGGCTGACATAGAACAGGTAGAGAAGGAAACTCCTGGTAAATTCCTAGATAGACTACGGGAGACTCTCCACAAGTTTACTGACGTTGATCCTGAAAGTGCTTGGGAGGAATGATCTTAAAAGATAGATTTCTCACTCAGTCTTCTCCAGATATCTGTCATAAGTTCTGAAAACAGGCGTTTGGACTGAGTCGGTCTTTAGAAAAACTGTTACAGCTAGCTTAGGTGGTATATTATATTAGAGAATATGAAGAGGAAAATAGGAGGCAAAAAAGAACCAGACAAAAGACTGACGCCCCAACATGGTTGTTAAAGATACTGTGAAACAGCCTGAGGAAAAAAAGCCCAGAGGGACCCAGGTGAAAAGGGATGGGCTTGTTACTACTATGGAAAGGAGGGGCATCTTAAGCGGGATTGCCCTCAAGTGTCTAAGCCACCCCCAACTTCTATGTCTGGTCTGCAAAGGACCATACTGGCAAAGAGACTGCCCTCTAAAGTGCAGGCCCCAGGCGTCAGACTCTCAAGGCAATTGGGACTGAAGGTGCCCAGGGGTCCCCACACAAGTTTCAATCCTAATAATACTTGAGGAACCCTGGGTAGTAACAACTGTGTGGGGCCAATCAGTCGATTTCCTTTTGGACACTGGGGCAATTTCTGTGCTCACTGAAGCCCCTGGTTCACTTTCCTCCTGATCCACTACTGTAATGGGACTGTTAGGATGAGCCGAATGCTATTATTTCAGCCATCCTTTAAGCTGCAGCTGGGACTCTGTGCTATTTTCTCGAGTTTCTAATCATGCCAGAGTCTCCCTTACACCTTCTGGGGAGGGATATACTGAACAAAGTCCAGGCCTCTGTTTTCATAAATAAGGAACATAGTCTTTTGAACTGAACAAAATGTAAATCCTAAAGTGTGTGCTGATGAAAAAACTGTGGTTCACAAAATGCTGTTCCTGTCATTATCAAGCTCAAGAACCCTCACCTATTTCTACATCAAAAGTGGTACCCACTAAAGCCAGTGGTTAAGGAAGGGTTAAAACACACCATTGAAAATTTAAAGGAACAGGACTATTAATTTCCTGTAACAGTCCACGCAACACTCCTATTTTGGGTATAAAAATGTCAAATGGTAAATGGAAGGATGCTTTCTAAAGTTAAACCTATATTTAATCATCCTCTACCTATGACTTTAAGACAACTGAAAGGATCTGGGGGCATTATAGGCTACTGCAGCATCTGGATTCCAGGTTATGGGGAACTTGCCCGGCCTTTATATAAACCTATAACTGAAACTCAGCAGGCCCAAACTGATAAGCTGGTTTGGTCCCCAGGCTTTGAAGACTCTTCAAACTTCTCTCTTGTAGGCTCCCACTTTGAGCTTGCCCATAGGATCAGACTTCAGTTTGTTTCTTAGTGAAAAAAAGTTTATGGACACATCCCTTAAGGGTAATTGCTACTATTGTTTTGTTAATGCCTGAAGCTCATAAGTTTATTAATGGGCAAAATCTTACTGTACTGACTCCTCATGGTTTAAGTGGGATCTTAAACACTAAAGTTCAGAGTGACAATGGCTCCATCTTTAAAGCTGCTGTAACTCAAGGGGTGTTGAAAGCTCTAGGAATAGAATATCATTTACACTGTTCCTGGAGACCCCGATTCTCAGGAAAGTTGAAAACGTTAATGACATTATTAAAAGACAAGCATGTAAGCTAACTCAATAAAAACAAGATAGTTGATGTAAAGTTTTACCCATAGCTTTAATGAGGGCTCAAACTGCCCCTAAGAAGAAGGGACTGCCTCTATGACAGACTGTTTTTGTGCACAGATATTGTCATAGATCCTAAAGCATTAGAATTAACTATATGACTCAGCTTTCTGCTTTTCAACCTCCTCATCAATTGAAGGCTTCACTTGCCGGGTTTCTCTCCTTCAAGGAAAAGACTTTCTTCAGCTCTGTGAATACCTTCACCAACGACAATCATATGTGATGCCTCTTCTTGATCTGATGACATCTAGCAATCCTAAAATGGACTGATGTAACTATGGACATAATGTAACTTTTTAACTTGGTTTAATGACTATTTTGCCTTAAACCTGTAACTATAAAACAGGGTGTGTTTCTAACCGTCTGAAAGCTTTTAAGTTACAAATGGTTGTCCAGGCTCCTATGAATGCCACAACCTCCTCCAACTATCTCTTGGGTCCCCAGGATCAGAAACCCTTAATATGAGAGTTAGGAGAATATGTTGCCTTAACAATTTAGAGACAACACCACTGAACAGCAGGAAGTAGTAATGGAAGAAAAACGAAGCCCCTTTCCCTTGGCAACATAATTCTCCTAAAAGAAAAATGGGGAATGAGAGAGTCAATTCCTAGGCAGGATGATAAGAAGTCTTGGGTCTCTGAGGAAGAGAGAGGGGTCTGGGGCTCTTGAAGAGGAGATAGGGGTATGGAATTATAAAGGAGGAAAAAAGGACAAACATTTTTTTCTCTACATTTCTTAGTCTTAGACACATAAAACTTTTTTTTTTTTAATTCTTTAAGCTGATGATTACACACCAAACAACTTGGTTTAAACTCTGTAGTAAGGATTATATAACAAAAATGAATCCTGCTTGACGACAGTTTCTACTTCCTGAAAAAATTCAAACTAATCTTATTATCTTAAAATGTAAATTGTGGGAATGGGTTTAGTAAGATCTTTACAACCTTGAGATATTCTTTTGATTTATTGCAATAACTAATAGAAAAATATATAACTTCCTTTTCTTTTTTTTAAATTTTATTTTATTTTTAAAATTTACATTATTGTATTAGTTTTGCCAAATATCAAAATGAATCCGCCACAGGTATACATGTGTTCCCCATCCTGAACCCTCCTCCCTCCTCCCTCCCCATACCATCCCTCTGGGTCATCCCAGTGCACTAGCCCCAAGCATCCAGTATCGTGCATCGATCCTGGACTGGCATCTTGTTTCATACATGATATTTTACATGTTTCAATGCCATTCTCCCAAATCTTCCCACCCTCTCCCTCTCCCATAGAGTCCATAAGACTGTTCTATACATCAGTGTCTCTTTTGCTGTCTCGTACACAGGGTTATTGTTACCATCTTTCTAAATTCCATATATATGCGTTATGATACTGTATTGGTGTTTTTCCTTCTGGCTTACTTCACTCTGTATAATAGGCTCCAGTTTCATCCACCTCATTAGAACTGATTCAAATGTTTTCTTTTTAATGGCTGAGTAATACTCCATTGTGTATATGTACCATAGCTTTCTTATCCATTCATCTGCTGATGGACATCTAGGTTGCTTCCATGTCCTGGCTATTATAAACAGTGCTGTGATGAACATTGGGGTACATGTGTCTCTTTCCCTTCTGGTTTCCTCAGTGTGTATGCCCAGCAGTGGGATTTCTGGATCATAAGGCAGTTCTATTACCAGTTTTTTAAGGAATCTCCACACTGTTCTCCATAGTGGCTGTACTAGTTTGCATTCCCACCAACAGTGTAAGAGGGTTCCCTTTTCTCCACACCCTCTCCAGCATTTATTATTTGTAGACTTTTGGATTGCAGCCATAACTTCCTTTTCTAAGACTAGTGAGTGGAGTACCCTCTGACCCCTTCTGATGCCTATGTCAGAAGTTTTCTCTGTCCCTTTTTATACTTTAATAAAACTCTGCTAAACAAAAGTTCTTGAGTGATCAAGCCTGGTCCCTGGTCCCACAGCTAAATCTTTAGAAATCATGAATTCAACATTGGTCACCATAAGTTATCAATCCTGTTATTTTTTGGTATAATTTCATAGGATTTATTCTACTAGTATCAGTTCAGTTCAGTCACTCAGTCATGTCTGACTCTTTGCAACTCCATGGACTACAGCATGTCAGGCCTCTCTGTCCGTCATCAACTCTTGGAATTTACTCAAACTCATGTCCATTGAGTCAATGATGCCATCCAACCATCTCATCCTCTGTCGTCCCTTTCTCCTCCTGCATTCAATCTTTCCCAATATCAGGGTCTTTTAAAATGAGTCAGTTCTTCGCATCAGGTGGCCAAAGAATAGGAGTTTCAGCTTCAACATCAGACCTTCAATGAACACTCAGGACTGATCTCCTGTAGAATGGTCTGGTTGGATCACCTTGCTGTCCAAGGGACTCTCAAGAGTCTTCTCCAACAGCACAGTTCAAAAGCATCGATTTTTCGGCACTCAGCCTTATTTATAGTTCAACTCTGACATCCATACATGACTAATGGAAAAACCATAGCCTTGACTAGACGGACCTTTGTTGGCAAAGTAGTCTCTACTTTTTAATATGCTGTCTAGGTTGGTCATAATATGACCATAATATTCTGTCTAGGTTTCCTTCCAAGGAGTAAGTGTCTTTTAATTTCATGGCTGCAGTTACCATCTGCAGTGATTTTGGAGCCCCCCAAAAGTAAAGTCTCTCATTGTTTTCACTGTTTCCCCATCTACTTGCCATGAAGTGATGGGACTGGATGTCATGATCTTACTTTTCTGAATGTTGAGCTTTAAGCCAACTTTTTCACTCCCTTCTTTCACTTTCATCAAAAGGCTCTTTCATTCTTCAATTCCTGCCATAAGTGTGGTGTCATCTGCATATCTAAGGTTATCGATATTTCTCCCAGCAATCTTGATTCCATGGACTTTCCTGGTGACTCAGATGGTAAAGCATCTGCCTACAACATGGGAGACCCGGGTTCAATCCCTGGGTTGGGAAGATCCCCTGAAGAAGGCAATGGCAACCCACTCCAGTATTCTTGCCTGGAAAATCCCATGGATGGAGGATCCTGTTAGGCTACAGTCCATGGAGTTGCAAAGAGTCAAACATGACTGTGAGACTTCACTTTCACTTTTTATCTTGATTCCAGCTTGTGCTTCATCCAGCCCAGCGTTTCTCATGATGTACTCTACATTTAAGTTAAATAAGCAGGGTGACAATATACAGCCTTGACGTACTCCTCTTCCTATTTGGAACCAGTCTGTTGCTCCATGTCCAGTTCTAACTGTTGCTTCCTGACCTGTATATAGGTTTCTCAAGAGGCAGGTCAGGTGGTTTGGTATTCCCATCTCTTAAAGAATTTTCCACAGTTTATTGTGATCCACACAATCAAAAGTTTGTTATAGTAAGTAAAGCAGAAATTGATTTTTTTCTGGAACTCTCTTGCTTTTTTGATGATCCAGCAGATACTGGCAATTTGATCTCTGGTTCCTCTGCCTTTTCTAAAACCAACTTGAATATCTGGAAGTTCATGCTTCATGTATTGTTGAAGCCTGGCTTGGAGAATTTGGAGCATATCATGTGAGATGAGTGCAAATTTGTGGTAATAATAATTCTATTTCATAATTGATATACTTCTCCTTATTTAATAGTACATTATTTGGACCTTCAGAACTACATATTGGAGTTAAGAGTGTATGAATACTTTCAATTTTGTGGAGAAAAAATTATAATCATACTGTTTTCCCATTAAAACACAATGCTGGCTATTAAAGCAAAATGTGAATAAGGGTCTCAAAGTCAAACAATTCCATAAAGGCCTATTATACAAACACAGCTACCCAGTGTCCCTTTTTTCTCCTCTATGTCCCATACTAAAGAATCAGTCATTTTCAAAGCTATAAGTTGTGTTTCTGGACTTTCTTCTGGTTTTAACTAGAAATGTAAACAGTATAATGATACTGTTCATTTTTGATCATTCATTTGAAGAAATCACTTAAATATTTCTCCTGTCATTCAAATAACAGCTGTTGTAATCAACAATCCCCAAATCTCAAAAGCTTAGCAAAGTTTGAAAAAAAAAAAACAAACACTATATTGTGCTAAGCAGGATTTTCCAAAAATGATTCCTGGAGTTTATTCTTGGTCTACTAGACAAAGAGGCAACTGGGACTTTTGCCCCTACTCTCTTTCTTGTGACATGGACCGCATTACAATTCAACTCCTCACTCTTCAACCCATGCATGCTAACTTTCTTTGTTAGAAAAGTTGCAACATCTGTAAGACTCCAAGTCTTCCAAAAACTAAGCAGCTGGATAAACCTAGTGAACTCCCATTAACAGCTGGTACCTTAACACAGACAGTTTAGATACATGTGGTCTGTTTGTAATGCAACTGACTGCTTTGTTCCTCTTCTTCCCTCTTAAGAAGGGAAAGCAAAGTGGATGAATTTGGAAATAGGCAAAGATACTATGCTTCACTAGCCAAAAAAAAAAAAAAAAGCTAGAGTTGCTGAACAACCCCATTTCTAAGAATCCTCTTAGGCTCCAGTATACCCCTGTACAGAATCATGTGTTGAGGGCACTCACATGTCTTTTCTTGTTGAACCTTGCCTGATAAATGTCTACCATGACCAAAAAATCAATTTTAATCGACAACATCCAAAAGCACCTGTGGATAATATATAATTATACACATGCGATCCAATTTGAATAGGTCTACTGGCTGTTTCTTTACACATGATCTTAAGCAAAACTCAGAAGTCTTAGCTGAATTATCCATAAGGCTAATTAATGAAGGAAATAAGGAAGAGAGAAGTGTAAAACATGGTGCAATTTTAGCAGCAAGAGCGGGAAATATATATCACTTGAAGCCATGTTTTAATAGACATAGTCAAATAACTACCCTCTACTTATAAAAAGACTACAAATTGATGCTTAGCTGTTTTCCAGAAAGAGTTTGTGCTTAATGAAGATATAACTAGTCTCTGCCATGTTCCATATGTTAGATAAGGACTGAATGTTTTTATGAATCTCCCCAGATGTACACACAGATGTCAATTACCCACATGTGTCAATATTAATTGTAACAAAATAATGCTACTGATCACATCTTAAGTAAGTAATATTTACAAATAGAATGAGTAAGGCATTGCATTATTTTCCTAAGGCTGCCAGAGCAACTTACCATGAACTTTGTGGCTTAAAACATATATGTATATATATATATTTTTTTTTCCGTCTCTCTCAGCTCAGAAAGCCAAAAATCTGAATTCAAGGAATCAGCAAGGTTGATTTCTTCTAATGATTTTAAGGTAGAACCATCCCATGCCTCTATCTTAATTTTAAGTAGCTTGTTGCACTCTTTCACATTTATTGGCTTGCAGATACATTACTCTATTTTCTTTAAAAAAAATTTTATTTTATACTGGAGTGTGTGTGTGTTAGTAGCTCAGTCATGTATGACTCTCTGTAACCCCATGGATTGTAGCTTTCCAAGCCCCTCTGTCCATGGGATTTCCCAGGCAAGAATACTGGAGTGGGTTGTCATTCCCTTCTTCAGGGAATCTTCCTGACCCAGGGATCAAACCCAGGTCTTCTTCTGATTAATAATGTTGTCTTAGTTTCAGGTGTACCACAAAGTGAATCAGATATATATATATATATATATATATATATATATATATATATATTTTTTCTAAATTCCTTTCCCATTTAGGTTATTATAGAGTATTGAGCAGAGTTCTCTGTGATATACAGTAGATCCTTGTTGGTTACCTATATTATTTTTTATTAATTAATTTTATTTCATTAAAGTTGATGTCTGCATCTTCACATAGCCTGCTTCTCTGTGTCCCTTTATGCATCTTTTTCTGTTTCTTATAAGGACACTTTTATTGAAATTAGGATCCATTACAATCCAGTATGACCTCATCTTAATCCTTAATTACATTTGCAAGGATCCTAGTTCTGATAAGTTCACATCCTGAGATTCTGCATCAACATTTATTTTAGAGGGACACTATTCAACCCACTATGAGAGTATTATTAAATTAATTTTATTATATAACTTTCACCTTTCTGAAGTTAATATTATTTTATATTTTTGTATTTACTTTTCTTTATTCCTATCAATAATTTAGTGCAAAATTCCTACATTTCCTAGAACACTTCTCAATCTGTTAAAACATACCATCTAGATTTTCTGTTTCATTCATCACTTTTGGAGCTTCTAGACTCCTAATCCAATCTGGAATGTGTACTACTTTAGTCATGCTACACTGCTGCAATTCTAAAACACTTTTCACTGTAATCAAGGAGTTCCCTTTGTATTGTACATCTTCTTTTGATATACTCCCACTACCTCTCATAGTATTATTTTGTAGAAGTGTGTGCCAGAGCACATATTTTAAAAATTTGCATAAATTTAAAACATTGTTTTACCTTCACCCTTGACTGAGATTTAGCTTAGTAGGAATCATCTTCATTTAGATTACTGAAGATGTTGATATTAATATACTAACTCTACTAATTGGTGTACTAATATACTAATTACTTATATAGGCTAAATTCCCACTTGTGAAATTACTTGACAAAATCTCATTAGCAGTCTTGATACCTTATTGCCACATCATTTTTTCTAAATTGGTGTAACAATTTGTGCTCCAAAGCTGGAGACATGAATTTTAATAAGTGAGGAATATGGATGTTTTAATGATCATTATCCATATTTTTTGAAAATCCAAGAGCAACTAATATATTCATAGAGCAATTATCAGGTTTCAAGAAAGGCAAGAAATGACAGGCAAAAGACAAGTGATATGTTGCTTTTAGTATATATATATGTGTGTGTTGTGTAATCCTCATGAATCATTTATGTCAAATATTTTTCAACAAAAATTAACTAATCAAGTGAAATCTTTGCTATCATATTTGAACCTCACTCTCTTTCACATTATATATCTAACCACCAGAAAATCCTGTTGTGCCTATCTTCAAATTCTGTCCTAAATCTGATGCAGATACTTCATTTCATTGTGCTTCACTTTATTGCTCGTCATAGATACTACATTGTTTACAATTAGGTTTGTGGCAACCTTGTGGCGATCTTCTGGCACCATTTTTCCAACATCCTTTGCTCACTTCATGTCTCTGTGTCATATTTTTATAATTCTCAGAATATTAAAACCTCCCACCAACAAAAAGATTATATTTTCCTGAAGGCTCAGAGAATGGTTAGTATTTTTAGCATTAAGATTTTTAAATTAAGGTGTGTATTTTTTAAGACATAGTGCTATTGCACACTTAATAAAGTACAGTATAGTGTGAACATAATTTTAACATGCACTGAAGAGTCAAGTTTATGTGTGTCACTTCATTGTGGTATTTGCTTTATTGCACTGATCCAGAACTGAGCCCACAATATCTACAAGTTATGCCTATACTTTCTTAGCACAGCCACCACCCTCACCATCATCTCTCACATTGACTTTTGTAATAGCTGTTCCCTTGCTTCAACAGTTATCATTCAAAGTCTATTATCCAAATAGAAGTCAAGGTAAACTTCTTATATTGAAACCTGATTTATGTGAAATTCTCCCATTCTTAACAGTCTTAGTATATATTTTAAACCATATAGTGCTTAAATATGTAATACTGCTTATTATTAAAATGAAGGAAATAGAAAGCCTTAAAATCTCCATTTCACACACTAGCAAGGTTATACTCAAAATCGTTCAAGATAGGCTTTAACACCACTTGAATCGAGAACTTTCAGATGTGCAAGCTGGACTTAGAAAAGGCAGAAGAACAAGAGATCAAGTTGCCAACAACTGTTGGAATCTAGGAAAAGCAAGTAAATTCCAGAAAAACATATACTTCTGCTTTATTGCCTATGGCAAAGCGTTTGACTGTGTGGATCACAACAAACTGTGGAAAATTCTTCAAGAGATGGGAATACCAGACTACCTTACCTGCCTCCTGAGAAACCTGTATGCAGGTCAAGAAGCAACAGTTAGAACTTGACATGGAACAACTGAGAGGTTCAAAATTGGGAAAGGAGTGTGTCAAGGCTGAATATTGTCAACCTATTCTTTTAATTTATATGCAGAATATACCATGAAATGTTGGGCTGAATGAAGCTCAAGCTGGAATCAAGATTGCCAGGAGAAATATCAATAACATATATGCAGATGGCAATCATCCTAATGGTGAAAGCAAAGAGGAACTAAAGAATCTCTTGATGAATGTAAAAGAGAAGAGTGAAAAAGCTGGCTGAAAATGCAACATTCAAAAAATGAAGATCATGGCATCCAACCCCATCATCTCATGGCAAATCGATGGGGAAACAATGGAAACAGTTATTGACTTTATTTTATTGGGCTCCAAAATCACTGCAGATGGTGACTGCAGCCAGGAAATTAAAAGAAACGTGTTCCTCAGAAAAAAAGCTATGACAAATCTAGGTAGTGTATTATAAAAGCAGAGACATTATTTTGCTGAAAAAGGTCCATATAGTCAAAGCTATTGTTTCTCCAGTAGTCATGTGTGGATGTGAGAGTTGGACTATAAAGAACACTGAATGCTGAAAAATTGCTGCTTTCGAACTGTGGTTGTGGAGAAGACTCTTAAGACACTTGCACAGCAAGGAGATCAAATCAGTCAATCTTAAAGGAAATTAAACCTGTCTATTCATTGGAAAGACTGATGCTGAAGCTGAAGCTCCAGTAGTCTGCCACATGATATAAGGAGCCAATAGATTGGAAAATACCCTGATACCGGGAAATATTGAAGGCAGGAGTAGAAGGGGTGATATAGGATGAGATGGTTGGGTGACATCATAGACTCTACAGACATGAATTTGAGCAAACTCTGGGAGATAGTAGGGACAGGGAAGCGTGTTGTGCTGCAGTCCTTGGGGTCGCGAAGATTCAGACATAACTAAGGGACTGAACAACAACAACAGCCTTATGGCTATCAATGTTAATTAAAGTAATTTTACTCAAAATTGGAAAACTATGTTATGAAGGTAAAGCTTTACCTCTTTACAGTTAACCATAGTGGGAAAACAGACAGGAATAGAAAAAAGGTTCAAGAACTTAGACTTGATATTTTTTATATTCTGTTAATAAAGGAAGAGAAAGATTGTAGGAGTCTCAGTATTACACAAATCTAGTTAGAAGAGATAGAAGAGATAAAAGACACACTCACTGATAAGATAAATAACTTACCTGTAAGTATTGACAATGATCTAGCTGCATAATTTCTTCTTTGTAAGCTGAACTAATATGAAACGTTGCTACTAGAGATTCCAGAGTTCAGTTCAGTTCACTCAGTCGTGTCCAACTCTCTGCGACCCCATGGACTGAAACACACCAGACTTCCCTGTCCATTACCAACTTCCTGAGCTTGCTCAAACTCATGTCCATTGAGTCGGTGATTATATCCAATCATCTCACCCTCTGTCATCCCCTTCTCCTCCTGCCTTCAATCTTTCCCAGCATCAGGGTCTTTTCCAATGAGTCAGTTCTTTGCATCAGGTGGCCAAAGGATTGGAGTTTCAGCTTCAGCATCAGTCCTTCCAGTGAATATTCAGGACTGATTTTTTTTAGGATGGACTGGGTGGATCTCCTTGCTGTCCAAGGAACTCTCAAGAATCTTCTCCAACACCACAGTTTAAAAGTACGAATTCTTCACCGCTCAGCTTTCTTCACAGTCCAACTCTCACATCCATACACGACTACTGAAAAAACTTCATCTTTTACTAGAGGGACCTTTGTCAGAAAAGTAATTTCTGTCTCAAGATGGTGGAGTAGAAGGACTTGTGCTCATATTCTGCAAGAACTCCAAAATTACAACTCTCTGCTGAACAACCATCAGTAGGAGAATGATGGACCTCACCAAAAAAAAAAAAAAAATAACTCACATCCATGGGCAAAGAAGAAGCCCCAGCAAGACAGTAGGAAGGGCAAAATTGTGTTTAGAATCAAACTCATTACCCGCCAGAAAGTTTCAGAGGACTGAAACAAAACCTTGGGCACACCAGGACCCAGAGATGCCACAGAGAATGAGCCAGACCTGCCTTCAAGAAGAGGGAAGGTCTTTCTCTTCCTGGTTCTGATGCTCTTCCATCACCTTGTAGAGTATGTAGCTCCTGACTCTGCAGTTCAAAGCAGCCAGCAGCATTTGGCAACAAGCTGCTTCCCTGGGCAGCCCTTTAGTTTGGTTCACAGCAAATTCTGAGGAGCAGCACTTCTCAGTGGGAGGCTTTTTCAGGCACTCCATACGGCAAGTTTCCAGCAAGTTCCAGAGTGAGGATTTCCAGCCGGTTGCTCTGACACATTACCAGAGCAGCTTCACAGTCATTTAATGAGTCATGGCCATGGAGTTCTGCAGGGAGGATATGTCTGAGCCCCAGGGCTGGAGTTAGGGGCAAGCAAGGAAGAAACACTGCCTTTGGTTTTCTCTCTAAGCCATAGGTATTAGTGGCTTTCTTAGTCCATTTTGTGGCTGCAATAACAAAATGTCATAGATTTGGTGGCTTAAACAACAGTAATTTATTTAAGGCAGAAGTTAGAGATCAGAGTGCCACCATAGTTAAGTTCTGAGGAGGTCACTCTTGGGTTTCAGACTGCTGATTTCTATTTGTATCCTCATGGCAGAAAGACAAGAGTGGAAGAAAGCTCATTGATGATTCTTATAAAAGCACTAATTTCACTCCTGAGGACTTCACCCTCATGACCTCATCTAATCCTAATTACCTCCCAAAGACCCAACCTCCTAATACCATTATATTAAGAGTGGGATTTCAAAATATGAATTTTGAGAGAAATGCAAGCATTCAGTCCCATACCAAGGACAGTAACATGAGGGACATATTCATAAAATTGTGATAAAATATGGAAATTGCTTTAGATAGGACAAAGGAAAGATTAGTACCATGTTTTCTAGCACATATATATGATACTTTTAGAACAATCTTAGCTCCTAGATCAAGTAACAATCTTAGTAACAATCTTAGCTCCTAGATCAAGCATGTACCCTTGGGGTTACATGCTTTTGTTCAGTATTTTGCCTGACTAAATTGGGATAAAATGTTCTATGCCAATATATTTCAGACTGCAGGGCTGGTTCTAATTTAGAACTGACTACAGACCTGGAGTTAAGGGAAAGAAGTGCTGGCAGTCACGCCCAAGACTGTTAACTGCCCTTTTGCTCTATCACTGCTTGGGAGAACTCTCAGAAATCATTAATGACTAGCTGAGATGGAAGAATAATATTCAAAAATTTTCTCCTCTTTCCTCTGACAAACTGTATTCTCAGTAACCACTGTGATTGCCATTCATCAATGAACTGTCAAACCTGAAGCCCTGCTGGGTTCAGGATCAGTGGAGGTGAGAAAGCATTATTTCCATACAAAGGACCACTTTAGTAAGAAGTACTACAGGAAAAGAAGAGGCATTCTTGCTCCAAATCAAAAAGAAGAAGGGTTCTCGAGTAAACCGCCTAATGAAAATATTTCTTTAATATAAGATTCTTTTTTTTTCCACTAAAAACTGTATCTTTTTAAAAATCAAGAGCTTAAGTTAATTTATTGAGTGTTTACTATAGACATTGTTGCATATGCTATATATTTTTGCCTTACATTGGATTACTAAAAAATTCTAATAGTAGTTTTCATATATTTCTTGTATCTTGATACTAAGTACTTAAAAATCTCCAAGAACAATTGATACAGATGAACTTTATATTATAAAGAATTAGAGAAAGTCTATTAATATAAAAATAGTTACTTTTTCCTACTTAAAAATCTTCTATAATTATATTATTTAAAAAATAGGAAATATATATTTAGATAACATCGTGATTTCAAATTATTCATTTATTCAACAACTACTGTGCATGAGTGGTAAGTCATCTCAGTCGTGTCCAATTCTTTGAGACCCTGTGGAGTGCAGCCTACCAGCCTTCTCTGCCCATGGGATTCTCCAGGCAAGAATACTGGAGTGGGTTGCCATGCCCTTCTCTAGGGGATCTTCCAAATCCAGGAATCTCACCCACATCTCCTGCAGCTCCTGCAATGCAGATGAATTATTTACCACTAGGCCACCAGGGAAAGCCCAGCACCTATTGACTATGAGCTTAAAATTTAGCAGATACTGTTAGAGCAGGCCGGTAACTAGATGTGAGCACAGAAAAGGGCACAGCCCAGGTGGCAGGAAAACACACCGTGTGGTGACAGGGGTCCTACAGACAAAGAAAGAAATGTGGGTAAAACTGGGACTCTCTAGCATCTGAATGTAACATCTTATTCATTATGCTCTAATTACAATATAACTAGCCTCGCAGATAAGAAGTATTCATCATGTGGCAAGGCCAATTCTGATGAAGACCGAATAAGAAAAACCTACTCCTTCTCCTTGGGAAGGTGAACTGTGACAAAAACCAGGATATACAAACCCAAATCCTTCTTTCCTCAATGGATATTCCACCCAATCATTTTCAGATCCCATATAGTTGGCTTGCCAAAAGGAACTTGGTGCAGCTGCTCGTCTGAGCCTGGCCACTCTCCTTCCTGAGTGTGTAATGTCACTTAATAAACTCTTGCTGTGTTTTCTAGGCCTCCATGTCCCATCTCTGAGTCCTTCCCACCATGAGAGAAGAATCAACTCTCCAGTAATAATACTATAATAGTTACAAGACAAATTGATGACCAAAGGGACAACCAAACTTCTTTCTATGAACTTTACAATAATTAAAACAAAACAAAACAGAAAGTAAAAATGGTACCCACTATAAGGAAGCTTGAAAGTTACTGCAAATACATTAGTAAGAAACTTGATTTAAACTTCAGCATAATGGGAAGTTTTCCTAAGAACAGAAAAGTTGCTTTTAAATATGAAGATTAAGTCAGAGTTAATTGGATCAAGAAGGGTCTGGAAAAGATGGACACAATGGGTTTTAGATACTGGGAACAATGCTTAGAAGGCTCAAGTTGCTGGAATTTACACGGACAGCAGCATAGGAAGATTCTGATCTCACCTCCTCCCACAGACACACTAAATATGTAGCTGTATGTGGATAATTTTTCTCTGCAAGGATCTCAAAACTCGATGAACTCCACAACTGATCTCCACAGCAAAGGACAAAAAATTGCATCTTGAAACGTACCTAGGCATTAAGTGGAGATCCATTTGCTAACCTAAAAGTGTCATCTGGAGGAGCAGGGGACAAATGCTCCCCAGAGACAGAGAATCTGATAGATGCCATTACTACTTCCTCAACATAATCTGCTGGCACCAAGCACAAAACTTTGGAAGTATGCAGCACAATCTGGCCACCTTTCTAAGACAGATAGGGGTGAGCAATGGCACTATCTTACTGCTTTGCTGAAGCCAAAGAATGTGGGCATTTACATCATTCCTCAACTTCTTGCCTGGGACAGGTAGGTAGAAATGGTTGCAACATTTTACTGCTCTGTAGCAAAAGTCTATCAGCATTGGTGGGTGGTTATTATATTGTTCCACCCTGGGTGAGGTTGTCAAGCATTAGCAGTTGCAGCATTTCATCACCCTCAGCCTAAAGCTGGTTGCCAAGCATGCACAAGGCATTCCCCTGTTTCACTGCTAAAGCTCACACCCCACCTCCTATACCTTCAGCAACCTTGCTAAATGCAGTAGGCACATACAATCCACACCTAACATAGGAGCTCCAAAATAGGTAAATCAAACATTAACAAATATAAAGGAAGAAATTGACAGCAATAATAGAAGGAGCTATTACCACCTCATTGATATCAATAAATAGTTATGCAGATAGAAAATCAATGAAGAAGCAATGACCTTAAATAACACATTAGAGAGAGAGACTTAATTGATATATATAGAACATTCCATTCCAAAGTAGCAGAATACCCATTCTCAAGTGCACATTAGCACATTCTCAAGGATAGAATGCATATTAGGTCACAAAACAAGACTCAAAAACATCAAGAAGATTCATATCATATCAGCCATCTTTTCTGATCACAGTGGTATGAAACTAGAAATCAATTACAAGATGAAAACTGGAAAAAATACAAATATGTGGAGATTAAACAACATATTAATGAGCAATTAATGGGTCACAGGGGAAATCTAAGGAAAACTAATAAAATACCTACAGAACAGATGAAAACAGAAATATGGAATATTTGAAATATGAAATATTGAAATATGAAAACAAAAATCTATGAGATGCAGCAAAAAGCAGTTCTAAGAGGGAAGTTCATAGCAATACAGGCCTCGCTGGAAAAATCAAGAGAAATCTCAAATAAAAATTTTAACTTTACACTTGAAGGGACCAGAGAAAAAAGAGCAAATGAGGGTGGTGGGAGTGGGGTTCAGGATGGGGAACACATGTAAACCCATGGCTGATTCATATCAATGTATGGAAAAAACCACTACAATATTGTAAAGTAATTAGCCTCCAACTAAAATAAATTAAAAAAAATAAAGAGCAAATGAAGACTAAATTGAGTAGAAGAAAGGAAATCACAAAGATCAGAATAGAAATAAGTGAAATAAAGATTACTAAAATGATAAAAAAAAATCAATAAAACAAAGAGCTGGTCTATTTAAAAGGTAAACAAAATTGACAAACATTCAGCTAGAGTCACCGAGACATTTCAAATAAGTAGCATCAGAAGGAAAAGAGAAGAAAATACAACTGATATGACAGAAATACAAAGGCTCATAAGACATTATTACAAAAATTATATGCCAACAAACTGGAAAACCTAGAACAAATGGATACGTTTCTAGCAATTTGCAATCTTTCAAGACTGAATCATGAATAAACAGAAAATATGAATAGAAAATTCACTAGTAAAGGAAGTGAATCAGTAATCAAAAGCTTCAAACAAATCGAATTACAAGACTAGATGGCTTCACTGGTGAAATCTTTCAAATATTCAAAGATTTAACATCTATCCTTCTCAAACTTTTCCAAAAATGTGAAGAGAAAGAAAAGCTGAGCTCATCTTATGAGGCCAGCATTAACGCAAAGTTGAATACAAACAATGACATCAAAAACAACAGCAAAACAAAAAACAGGCCACTCTCTCTGATGAACATAGACATAAAAACCCTCAAACAATATTAACAAATGGAAAATATCATGCACTAAAAAGGTCATACACCATGATGGATGTGGACTTATTTATGAATACAAAAGTAGCTCAACATCTGCAAATCATCACCACTCTATACCACATTAACAAAATCAAAAATAAAAATAATATCATTTAAATAGATCAGAGGAAGCATTTTACACAATTTAATATCTACTTATGGTAAAAACAACAACAACAACAACAAAACTTTCAACAAATTCAGTATAGAGGGAATGTACCTCAATATAATAAAGGCCATATATAACAAACTCACAGTTAATATCATACTTCATGGTGAAAATATGAAAGCTTTCCCTCTAAAATCATGAAAAAGACAACAATGCCCTATTTCTCCACTTTTATTCAACATAATATTGGAATTTTAGCCAGAACAAATAGAAAGAAAACCAAATTAAAGGATTAAAGGCATATAAATTGCAAAGAAAAAAATAAAGCTGCCACTATTTTCAGATGACATGATATTACATAGAAAAAACCCTAAAGACCCCAACAAAATCTGTTAGAACTTACAAATATAGATTCAGGATACAAAATTGAATGCAAAACCTGGAATTCTAAAACTCTTAGAAGAAAACATAGGCAGTAAGCTTTCAACATTAGTCTTAGTGATTTTTTTTTTAATCTAATTTCAAAGACAAGGGAACAAAAGCTTAAATAAACAAATGAAAGTGAAAGTCTCTCAGTCCTGTCTGACACTTTGTGACCCCATGGACTATGCAGTCCATGGAATTCTCTAGGCAGGAATACTGGAGTGGATAGCCTTTCCTTTCTCCAGGGGATCTTCCCAACCCTGGGATTGCAGGCTGCAACCCAACCATATTGCAGGCTGAGTCTTTACCATGTGAGCCACAAGGGAAGCCCAAGTATCCTGGAATGGGTAGACTATCCCTTCTCCAGCGGATCTTCCTGACCCAGGAATAGAACCGGGGTCTCCTGCATTTGCAGGCAGATTCTTAACCAAGTGAACTATCAGTTCAGTTCAGTCACTCAGTCGTGTCCGACTCTTTGCGACCCCATGAATCGCAGGAAACCAGCCCTCCCTGTCCATCACCAACTCCCGGAGTTCACTCAGACTCACGTCCATCGAGTCAGTGATGCCATCCAGCCATCTCATCCTCTGTCGTCCCCTTGTCCTCCTTCCCCCAAATCCCCCCAGCATCAGAGTCTTTTCCAATGAGTCAACTCTTCTCATGAGGTGGCCAAAATACTGGAGTTTCAGCTTCAGCATCATTCCCTCCAAAGAAATACCAAGGCTGATCTATTCCAGAATGGAATGGATGGATCTCCTTGCAGTCCAAGGGACTCTCAAGAGTCTTCTCCAACACCACAGTTAAAAAGCATCAATTATGTGCTCAGCTTTCTTCACAGTACAACTCTCACATCCATATATGACCACTGGAAAAATCATAGTCTTGACTAGACGGACTTTTGTTGGCAAAGTAATGTCTCTGCTTTTCAATATGCTATCTAGGTTGGTCATAACTTTCCTTCCAAGGAGTAAGTGTCACCATCTGCAGTGATTTTGGACCCCCCAAAAATAAAGTATGACACTGTTGCCACTGTTTCCCCATCTATTTCCCATGGAGTGATGGAACCAGATGCTATGATCTTCGTTTTCTGAACGTTGAGATTTAAGCCAGCTTTTTCACTCTCCACTTTCACTTTCATCAAGAGGCTTTTTAGTTCCTCTTCACTTTCTGCCATAAGGGTGGTGACACCTGCATATCTGAGGTTATTTATATTTCTCCCCGCAATCTTGATTCCAGCTTGTGCTTCTTCAAGCCTAGAGTTTCTCATGATGTACTCTGCATATAAGTTAAATAAGCAGGGTGACAATATACAGCCTTGACGTACTCCTTTTCCTATTTGGAACCAGGCTGTTGCTCCATGTCCAGTTTTAATTGTTGCTTCCTGACCTGCATATAGGTTTCTCAAGAGGCAGGTCAGGTGGTTTGGTATTCCCATCTCTTAAAGAATTTTCCACAGTTTATGGTGATCCACACAGTCAAAGGCTTTGGCATAGTCAATAAAGCAGAAATAGATGTTTTCCTAGAACTCTTGCTTTTTCGATGAACCATCAGATGTTGGCAATTTGATCTCTGGTTCTTCTACCTTTTCTAAAACCAGCTTAAACATCTGGAAGTTAACGGTTCACAGATTGCTGAGCCTGGCTTGGAGAATTTTGAGCAATACTTTACTAGCATGTGAGATGAGTGCAATTGTGTAGTATTTTGAGCATTCTTTGGCATTGCCTTTCTTTGGGATTGGAATGAAAACTGACCTTTTCCAGTCCTGTGGCCACTGCTGAGTTTTCCAAATTTGCTGGCATATTGAATGCAGCACTTTCACAGCATAATCTTTCAGGATTTGAAATAGCTCAACTGGAATTCCATCACCTCCACTAGCTTTGTTCGTAGTGATATTTTCTATGGCCCACTTGACTTCACATTCCAGGATGTCTGGCTCTAGGTCAGTGATCACACCATCGTGATTATCTGGGTCTTGAAGATCTTTTTTGTACAGTTCTTCTGTGTATTCTTGCCATCTCTTAATATCTTCTGCTTCTGTTAGGTCCATACCATTTCTGTCCTTTTTCAAGCCCATCTTTTCATGAAATGTTCCCTTGGTATCTCTAATTTTCTTGAAGAGATCTCTAGTCTTTCCCATTCTGTTGTTTTCCTCTATTTCTTTGCATTGATTGCTGAGGAAGGCTTTCTTATCTCTTCTTGCTATTCTTTGGAAATCTGCATTCAGATGTTTATATCTTTTCTTTTCTCCTTTGCTTTTCACTTCTCTTCATTTCACAGATATTTGTAAGGCCTCTCCAGACAGCCATTTTGCTTTTTTGCATTTCTTTTCCATCGGGATGGTCTTGATCCCTGTCTCCTCTGCAATGTCACAAACCTCAGTCCATAGTTCATCAGGCACTCTATCTATCAGATCTAGGCCCTTAAATTTATTTCTCACTTCCACTGTATAATCATAAGGGATTTGATTTAGGTCATACCTGAATGCTCTAGTGGTTTTCCCTACTTTCTTCAATTTCAGTCTGAATTTGGCAATAAGGAGTTCATGATCTGAGCCACAGTCAGCTCCTGGTCTTGTTTTTGCTGACTGTATAGAGCTTCTCCATCTTTGGCTGCAAAGAATATAATCAATCTGATTTTGGTGTTGACCATCTGGTGATGTCCATGTGTAGAGTCTTCTCTTGTGTTATTGGAAGAAGGTGTTTGCTATGACCAGTGCATTTTCTTGACAAAACTCTATTAGTCTTTGCCCTCCTTCATTACATATTCCAAGGCCAAATTTGCCTGTTACTCCAGGTGTTTCTTGACTTCCTACTTTTGCATTCCAGTCCCCTATACTGAAAAGGACATCTTTTTTTTTTTTTTTGGTGTTAGTTCTAAAAGGTCTTGGAGGTCTTCATAGAATCATTCAACTTCAGCTTCTTCAGCGTTACTGGTTGGGACATCGACTTGGATTACTGTGATATTGAATGGTTTGCCTTGGATACAAACAGAGATCATTCTGTCTTTTTTGATATACCATCCAAGTACTGCATTTTGGACTCTTTTGTTGACCATGATGGCTACTCCATTTCTTCTGAGGGATTCCTGCCCAAAATAGTAGATATAATGGTCATCTGAGTTAAATTCACCCATTCCAGTCCATTTTAGTTCCCTGATTCCTAGAATGTCGACGTTCACTCTTGCCATCTCCTGTTTGACCACTTCCAATTTGCCTTGAATCATGGACCTGACATTCTAGGTTCCTATGCAATATTGCTCTTTACGGCATTGTACCTTGCTTCTATCACCAGTCACATCCACAACTGGGTATTGTTTTTGCTTTGGCTCCATCTCTTCATTCTTTCTGAAGTTATTTCTCCACTGATCTCCAGTAGCATATTGGGCACCTACTGACCTGGGGAGTTCCTCTTTCAGTATCTTATCATTTTGCCTTTTCATACTGTTCATGAGCGCAGGCGGCTGTGACTGCATGCAGAGCATGGCCAAGAGAAGCTACCCCACGTCCCAGGTCAGCGGCAGCAGCCGGGAGGAGCTACCCCACAATCGAGGTCAGGGGCAGCAGCCGAGAGGAGCTACCCTGCATCCGAGGTCAGGGGCGGTGGCGGAGATTGCCAGGCTGTGACAGCACAGGAGCCGCTGAGAGGAGCTACCCCACCCAAAGCCAGGGTCGGTGGCCAGGAGGAGCAACCGCACGTCCAAGGAGCGGTGCCTGCGCGGGCACCTGAGGGCCTAGAGGAGCTATTCCACGTTGAAGGCTGGGAGTGGCGGCGGTGAGGAGATGCCCCTCGTCCAAGGTAAGGAGCAGCAGCTATGCTTTGCTGGAGCAGCCGTGAACAGATACCCCATGCCCAAGGTAAGAGAAACCCAAGTAAGATGGTAGCTGTTGCAAGAGGGCATCAGAGGGCAGACACAGTGAAACTATAATCACAGAAAACTAGTCAATCTAATCACACTAGGATCACAGCCTTTTCTAAATCAATGAAACTAAGCCATGCCCTATGGGGCCACCCATTTGGGGGTGGCATGGTGGAGATGTCAGACACAATGTGGTCCACTGGAGAAGGGAATGGCAAACCACTTCAGTATCCTTGCCTTGAGAACCCCATGAATAGTATGAACAGTACTGAACTATCAGGGAAGTCCAAATAAACAAATGCGACTATACCAAACTAAAAGCTTCTATGCAGCAAAGAAACAATTAGCAAAATGAACATGCAGCCTACTGAATGGAAGAAGGTATTGGCAAATCATATATCTGATAAGTTGTTAACATCCAAAATATAAAATGAACAGAGACAACTAAATAACACACATATGCACACAAAGTCCAATTAAAAACGAGCAGAAGACCTGATAGACATTTTTCTGAGGATGCAAATGGCCAATAGGCACATAAAAAGATGATCAATGACACAAATCAGGGTATTTGCAAATCAAAACCACAATGAGACGCCACCTCACACCTGTTACAATGACTAAAAAACAAGAAACAACAAGTGTTGGCAGGAATGTGGAAAAAAGGGAACCTTTGTCCACTGTTGGTGAGAATGTAAATTTGTCCAGCCAATTTGAAGAACAATATGGAAGTTTCATTAAAAAAAAAAAAAAAAAGCACTATTATATCATCCAAAATGTCAGCACTGAGTATCTATCTGAAGAAAATGAAAATTCTAATTCAAAAAGACATATGTACTCATCTGTTTACTGCAGCATTATTTTTAATACCAACATATGGAAATAACCTAAATGCCTATAGATAGATGAATGAATAAAAAATACAAGTACACACACACAATAAAATACTAGTCATACAAAGGATGAAATCGTGCCATTTGTGATAACATAGATGGACCTTGAAAATATTAAGCTAAGTGAAGTAAGTCAGACAAATACCACATCATTTCACTTATCTGTGGAATCTAAAAATCAAACAAACAAAAAGCAAAATAAAACCTGGACTCATAGATACAGAGAACAGATTGGTGGCTGCCAAAGGGGAGGGAAGTTGGGGTTGGATGGTTAAAATGAATGAAGGGCATTAGGAAGTACAACTTCCAGGTTTAAAGTAACTTATGGGAATGCAATGTTCATCATGAAAAATATAGTCACTTATACTCTATGAAATTTGTAAGGTGGCAGTTGGTAACTAGACTTATTATGGTGTTCATTTCATAATGTATGCAAATGTTGAAACACTACGTTGTATATCTGAACCTAATATCATACTGTATATAAATTATTACTCTGCAAAACAAAAATAAGGACAGAAAATGGAAAGAAAAAGAATATCAAATATTTTTATTATTGGAAGTAGAGAGAGGCAGAGGTGAACTGAGATTGAGATACACACAGGCCAGGATATAGAACAATCTATATATATAATTCTAATATATAAACAATAATTATATGCAGAGACTTTGTCAAATATATATTTGTTTTTTTTTTCTTAAAGCAATCCAAAGACACCAAAGGTTTTTAGTGAAAGAATGACATGATTGAACCTGAAATTTTAAAATGATCTCTCCAGCTATAAGGAGAAACAATTGTTTTGAGAAGAAACTTTTAGTGCAGTGAGATATTTTATTTAGAAGACAGTTGCATTACTATAGATAATTATAGAGCTTCCCTGGAAGCTCAGCTGGTAAAGAATCTGCCTGCAATGCAGGAGACCCTGGTTCTATTTCTGAGTGCAGAAGATCCCCTGGAGAAGGGATAGGTTACCCACTCCAGTATTCTTGAGCTTCCTTTTTGGCTCAGATGGTAAAGAATCCACCTTCAATGCTGGAGATCTGGGTTCAGTTTCTGGGTTGTGATAATTCCCTGGAGGATAGCATGGAAACCCACTCTAGTATTCTTGCCTGCAGAATCCTCATAGACAGAGGAGCCTGATGGGCTATAACCCATGGGGTCGCAGAGGCAGAGATGACTGAGTGTTTAAGCACAGCACAGCACAGATGATGATAACCTCATTCAGTCTTATGTAACACAGCAGTAAAAACCAGAGATAAAAAGAGCATGTGGACTCATAAGCATGTAGTCCTATTTTTGACTAATTCTAAACATGGGAAGTAAAATATTACAAAACTAACCAGAAAAGCAAAAACTATGAATGAACCATCCGACTCTGAAATCATTTAGTGAGGATAAAAGACTTGAGATCTGTTTTGAGTCAAAATTATGAACATGGTTCTATAATTTTTATTAGTAGTATGTAGACACTAAGTTCTGATAATTTAATATGGATATTAGATTTATAAGTCAACTATATCTTACTAAATTATGACTGGCATATACAGTCATAAGATAAATGCTTTGCAATCTGAATAGGAAACAGATTGAAAAATAGATTTATTGTTAACTATAAAAGTATCTCAGTCATCTTTAAGTAAACATTTTTGTTGAATGAGACCCATAATGAAAAACTAACCAAATGCTAAAATAATTTAAAATGTTTGCAATCAGAAAAAAAAACCTGATTTGCAATATTTTAACAGGGCTACAGTCAAGTTACAGTAAATATAGTGGCTAACTATATTTTGGAATGATTAAAAAATATTTTTACTAATATAAAACATTCTGCTGTAAAGGTATATATCTAAATTTACTTTTAGTTATGAGAAGAAAAACTAATTAGAGAATAAGCTATCATTCTAAAACAACAACTTATAATATGCCAACTCCAAAAGTAATGCTAAAAAATAATAGATGAAAAATATAGAAACTGGAGAAAAGAAACCTAAATTTTTTTTTTAAGTTCACTAGATCTCATTAACGTTATGGGAAAAAAAAAAAAACTTTTGGAAAATATTCTCCTGAGTACTTAATCAGAACAACAACAACAAAAAGGCATCTTTTAATCATAAAATATTTAAACAGCTAGGCAAAAAAATCATCATTCTCACCAACCCACCCCTAAAACATATCTATCACACAGCAAGATCAATGAGTCAGGCTGTCTGCAGCTAACACATAACTGCATGAATTCAAATTTTGCACCACATGTTCAGAGAATTTGAAGATAAGTTGATGATTTATAATGAGGTATTTTTGTAAAAAAATTTTTGCCAGCTGTGCAGTGTGTTTGATAATTTATGACAAAAGATATAAGCATACTAAGCACATAACTGGAGCAAACAAAATTTAATTACATTGTGAATACAAGTTAAGTACCAGAATATATTAAATTCCATATGTTATAAAAGTTTGAATTGGGAGTTGTTTTCCCACTTTCCTTGTTTTTTTCTCCTTTATATAAGGGCTTACTCTGGGAAATAATTACTTAAAGATAATTTAAGGACTTGCTACCTAATATTTTCTGTTCTTCTAAAAATACATCATTTGTTTCTAGCCCTATGTTAACCTCCCCATATTAACTTGCCTATCTCCATACTATCTCAAAGAAAATGTTCTGATAATTCCATTTCAAAAAAAGTACTTTCTGTATCTTCCTACTTTGCTCCATTTCTATTGATTTTTCAATAAATCAATTTTTCAATAAACCACCATCAACCATCACCCGGATTGCTGTGAGAATTTTTCAATTTGTTTCTTTAAAATCCATTTTCCATATGACATCCAGAATGGATTTATATATATAAAAGTGTAT
Source organism: Bos mutus (assembly GCF_027580195.1). Classification (NCBI taxonomy): domain Eukaryota; kingdom Metazoa; phylum Chordata; class Mammalia; order Artiodactyla; family Bovidae; genus Bos; species Bos mutus. Next base: position 78,597,906 of record NC_091622.1, on the reverse strand, counting down.
TGAGATATAATACACCACGAAACACAGAGAGTAAATGAAGGAATCTAATAAATATTTCAGAAAACTGAAAGGGAACATTTTCTGACTCATTTTGAGAGAATATACTGTTGAATAAATAATTATCAGGTAAAGGGCATTTATTTTTTTTATTATTTTATTTTTTTAACTTTACAATATTGTATTGGTTTTTCCATATATCAACATGAATCTGCCACAGGTATACGCGTGTTCCCCATCCTGAACCCTCCTCCTTCCTCCCTCCCCATACCATCCCTCTGGGTCGTCCCAGTGCACCAGCCCCAAGCATCCAGTATCGTGCATCGAACCTGGACTGGTGACTCGTTTCATATATAATATTATACATGTTTCAATGCCATTCTCCCATTTCTTAGTGGAAAGAAACAGATCCTGTTTCTTTAGTTTACATATAAATATTCAGATTTGTTTTTGTCTACTTGTTTGTTTCAATTTAAATAAGTTGTGCTTCTCAAGAGATTGTTCATTTAATCACATTGTCAAATTTTGACATTAGGCTACATATTATACTAATTTATTTTCTTTTTAATATATTTAGGATTTGATATCCTCCTCTGTGGCTTCTCTGGTGGCTCAGCTGGTAAAGAATCCACCTGCAATGCAGGAGACCTGGGTTCAATCCCTGGGTTGGGAAGATCCCCTGGAGAAGGGAAAGACTACCCACTCTAACATTCTGGCCTAGAGAATTCTGTTGACTGTACTGGTTTGGAGGATTCCATGGACTGTGTAGTCCATTGGATCACAAATAGTTGGACACTACTGAGTGACTTGCACTCACTCATCCTCCTCTGTATACCTCACTCAGGCAATTTTTTTTTTTTTTTTGCCTTTATTTCCTGTTGAGGAACCTCCTATTGAAGCTTATTATTTTTATTGATTTTTTAATGGAAAAAAAACCTAAAAATTTTACTTTGTTAATATATACTTATATTTTATTTAGCTTATTTTACTTTTTATTTTTATTATTTCTTTCATTCTACTTTCTTTGGGTTTCATTAATCTTCTTAGTAGAACTTAGATAATTGAATTTGATATTTGTAACACTTTCTCTAATATTATATCTTACATTATAATATTATAATTATATATAAGATTATACATAATTATAAATAATATATAATTATTATATATAATAAATATATTATATAATATAACTCTATAAAATATATAATTATATATAATATAATTATAATTATATAAATATATAATTATATACAATTATGTATTATAATGCATTATAATCTTACATTTTCCATAAACATTCCTTTAACTTCATTTCCACCAGATTTTTAGGCCATATTCTTACTTTTATTAATTTCAAAATTTTTCTAAATTTTATTATTCTCTTTTATTTATTGGATTATTTATAAGACTAAGCCTTAATTTTCAAATATTTGTGCATTTTTAAGTTATATTTATAGCATTTTTACCTAGTTTATTTCCATCATTATCTGAGATGGTTGAAGTTTATTGAAACTTGTTTTATGTCCAGCGAGTATATAATTGATTGTAATATACAGTCCACGTGCTCTTGAGAATTATTCCATGTTCTTACGGTACAAGTTGAGAAATTTTAATTTTTAACTAATATGATTCAGTTAGCTTATATATTCTTTTACTATTGGCATTTTATTAAACTTTTTCCGTAGGCGTTTCAATTTGTAAGTAACTTCCCTGGTGGCTTAGAGATTAAAGCTTTTGCCTCCAATGCAGCAGACCTGGGATCGATCCCTGGGTTGGGAAGATCCCCTGGAGAAGGAAATGGCAATTCATTCTAGTACTCCTGCCTGGAGAATCCCATGGACGGAGGAGCCTGGTAGTCTACAGTCCACGGGATTGCTTGGTTGGACACAACTGAGTGACTTCACTTTCACTTTTTTCACTTTCATTATTCATTTAATTAAGAGAAAAATCTATGCACCCTGAAATTCTTCAGGAGTAGGAGGTAAGAGAATTCTTCTCAGGGCTATATCTGTAGTTATTGCTAGGAAGTTAGAAAAACAAAAAAAATCCCTCTTTTTGTTTCTTTCTTTTTAAAATTTTTCCCTTCTCTTTTTATCTCTCTCCAAAGATAGGAATAAATTAGGGCTTCCCTGCTGGCTCAGAAGGTAAGGAATCCATCTACAATGCAGGAGACTTGAGTTTGATCCCTGAGTTGGGACGATCCCCTGGAGAAAGGTATGACTACCCACCTACCCACGCCAGTATTCTTATCTGGAGAATTTCATGGACAGAGGAATCTGGCATGCTACAGTCCACGGGGTTGTCAAGAGTTGGACACAACTGGTCACTAACACACACATAATGTAATATGAAGAAATCTGTCTCAGATATTTTTACTGTTGTCAAGATTCTAAAGATTCAGAAGCACAAGAAAATAGTTATTTCTCCAGGAGATAAAAAATATATATATTATATTTTTGTGATTTACTTAAATTTATTTATTTATCCAGCATTATTCCAAAATGTAGATAAAACCCCAAAATGTAGCTCATAATTATGAAAAATTTAACTTTAAGAATATTTATTTCTTAAAATTGTATGACTATGTATTAAAGACTGGGATGTTTTTCTCTGTTATTTTTACTTCAATAAACCTGTATTTATTGGTAATTAATTACCGTCTCCTTCAGTTTAGTTCAGTTGATCAGTTGTGTCCTACTTTTTGCGACCCCATGAACTGCAGCACGCCAGGCCTCCTTGTCCATCACCAACTCCCAGAGTTTACTCAAACTCATGTCCATTGAGTCGGTGATGCCATCTAGCCATCTCATCCTCTGTTGTCCCCTTCTCCTTCTTCATTCAATCTTTCCCAGCATCAGGGTCTTTTCAAATAAGTTCTTCACATCAGGTGGCCAAAGTATTGGAGTTTCAGCTTCAACATCAGTTCTTGCAATGAACACTCGGGACTGATCTCCTTTAGGATGGACTGGTTGGATCTCCTTGAAGTCCAAGGAACTCTCAAAAATCTTCTATGCCACAGTTCAAAAGCATAAATTCTTTGGCACTCAGCTTTCTTTATAGTACAACTCTCACAACCAAAATCACTGCAGATGGTGACTGCAGCCATAAAAGTAAAAGACGCTTGCTCCTTGAAAGAAAAGCTATGACCAACACAGACGGAATATTAAAAAGCAGAGTCATTACTTTACCAACAAAGATCCATCTAGTCAAAGCTATGGTTTTTCCAGTAGCCATGCATGGATGTGAGAGTTGGATTCTAAAGAAAGCTGAGCACAGAAGAGTTGATGCTTTTGAACTGTGGTGTTGGAGAAGACTCTTGAGAGTCCCTTGGACTAGGAAATCAGTCCTGAATACTCATTGGAAGGACTAATGTTGAAGCTTAAACTCCATTACTTTGGCCACCTGATGCAAAGAACTGACTCATTGTAAAAGACCCTGCTGTTAAGAAAGATTGAAGGCGGAAGGAGAAGGGGACGACAGAGGATGAGATGATTGGATGGTATCACCAACATGATAGGCATGTATTTGAGCAGACTCCAGGAGTTAGTGATGGACAGGGAAGCCTAGCGTGCTGGAATTCATGGGGTCACAAAGAGTCGACGAGATCTAGCAACTGAACTGAACTGAATTACCATCTCAACAAAATTATAAAATAATTAAGGCTCTTTTTTAGGTGCACAAAAGTAGCAGAATTAAGGTGCTGTTTGACACACAGAAATCAGTTTAATACCTTTACAGTAACAATTAAAGATCAAAAAAGGGAATGTTTAAAAAAAACACACCTTTTAAAATTACATTAAAATTTACATAGGAATAAACTTGACCAAGGTAGTGAAATATTTACATGTTAAAAACAATTAAACATTGGTAAAGGAAACTAAATATAATTCGAAGAAATGAAAAATACTCCATGCTTTGGATTGGAATAATGAATATTGTTAAAATGGCCATACTACCCAAACCAATCTTAGATTTAATGTGGCACCTATCAGATAACCCATAACACTGTTCACAGAACTAAAACAAATAATCCTAAGGTTTAGATGGAATCAAAGAATCACCAGAATTGCCAAACCAATCCTAAGGGAATAGAACAAAACAGGATGCACAACCCTCCCAGACTTCAGGCAATACTACAAAGCTACAGTAATCACAACAGTGTGCAACTGGCATGAATACATGCATATGAAATAGAATAGAGAACCCAGAAATAGACCCAAACATCCGCAGTCAATCTTTGACAAAGAAGGCAAGGAAATGCAATGCATAAAAAACTGTATCTTCAGCTAGTAGTGCTGGGAAAATTGGATAGCCTCAATTGCATGTAATTGATGAAGTTACAAAATACCCTCATATGATACTTAAAATACACACCATACACACAAAAAAAAACTCAAACTGACTTAAAGACTTAAAGACATGATATCATAAAACCACTGGAAGAAAATACAGGCACAATATTCTCTGACATAAATCCATAGCAGGTAAATCTTTCAAGAAAATAGAACTAGAAGCAAAAAAAATAAACGAGACATTCAAGCTTACAAGCTTTTGCACAGCAAAGGAAACCATAAATAAAATGAAAAGACAACCCATGGACTTGCAAAAAATACTTGCAAATGATGTGGCTGACAAGGGCTTAATCTCCAAAATATAAAACTAGATCATACAACTCAATAACAAACAATCAAAAAATGAAAAGAAGATCTAAATAGATATTTTTCCAAAGAAGACTTGCAGGTGGTCAAAAAGCACAGGAAAAGATGCTCAACATCTCTAGTTATTAGAGAAATGTAAATCAAAACTACAGTGAGGTACCAAGTCACACCAGTCAGAATAGCCGTAGTCAAAAATTCTACAAATAACAAATGCTGTAGAAGGTGTGGAGAAAAGGAATTCTCCTACACTGTTGGTGGGAAGGTAAATTGTTGCAGCCACAGTGGAGAACAGTATGGATATTCCTTAAAAGAATAAAAACCTAAAAATAGAGTTCCCATATGATCTAGCAATCCCATTCATGGGCATATATTTAGACAAAATTATAATATGAAAAGATACATGCACTCCAGCCAAGACATGGAAGCAATGCTAATAGCAACACCTTTTACAACAGCAAAGGCATGGAGGCAACCTAAATGTCCAAGAAGAGATGAATGGATAAAGAAGATGTGGTATATATATATATATATATATATATATATATATATATATATATATATACACACACACACACAGACACACACATACACTCACATACATAATGGAATACTAATCAACTGTGAAAAAGAATGAAATGAAATGCAATTTTCACTTCATTTCATTCAATCTGATTATTTTACATATATCAATATACATAACTGAAATATTTGATGTACACTAGAAACTAACAGAATATATTGTACATTAACTATACTTCAATTTAAAAGTTTTCCAAAGCTATTTAGGTCAAGTCCTATATTTTTCTTCCTCTTCAGTGTAGATGTTACTTATTTAAATTATGGTTAGATTCATTTGTGATTGTTTTTATTCTATCTCTCCTGGCATATACTTGTTGATTTTTTTAAAGGTATGTATTTATAGAATAAAATTACCTTTTGTGATGAACTTTTCTATGGATTATAACCAATGTATAGATAGATGTATGGCTACCAACACAGTTTTATGCAGTCCCATCACTACAAATCCTATTATGCTAGCCCTTCAGGGATAACCTCTCCCCTTATTCACAACATGCCTCCGTTTATTTATTTTTTCACTGATGAAATTTTATCTAAGATATTTCCTTTTTTCTCAATTGTGAATAAAGTTGCTATAAACATTTATCTACACGTTTTTATCTACACGTTTTTTTGTTGACCATCATGGTCAACGAGAGTTCGAAATGCAGTACTTGGATGCAATCTCAAAAACGACAGAATGATCTCTGTTCATTTCCAAGGCAAACCATTTAATATCACAGTAATCCAAGTCTATGCCCCAACCATTAATGCTGAAGAAGCTGAAGTTGAACGGTTCTATGAAGACCTCCAAGACCTTTTAGAACTAACACCAAAAAAAAAAATGTCCTTTTCATTATAGGGGATGGGAATGCAAAAGTAGGAAGTCAAGAAACACCTGGAGTAACAGGCAAATTTGGCCTTGGAGTACGGAATGAAGCAGGGCAAAGACTAATAGAATTTTGCCAAGAAAATGCACTGGTCATAGCAAACACCCTCTTCCAACAGCACAAGAGAAGACTCTACACATGGACATCACCAGATGGTCAACACCAAAATCAGATTGATTATATTCTTTGCAGCCAAAGACGGAGAAGCTCTATACAGTCAGCAAAAACAAGACCAGGAGCTGACCGTGGCTCAGATCATGAACTCCTTATTGCCAAATACAGACTGAAATTGAAGAAAGTAGGGAAAACCACTAGAGCATTCAGGTATGACCTAAATCAAATCCCTTATGATTATACAGTGGAAGTGAGAAATAGATTTAGGGCCTAGATCTGATAGATAGAGTGCCTGATGAACTATGGACTGAGGTTCGTGACATTGCAGAGGAGACAGGGATCAGGACCATCCCGACGGAAAAGAAATGCAAAAAAGCAAAATGGCTGTCTGGGGAGGCCTTACAAATAGCTGTGAAAAGAAGAGAAGTGAAAAGCAAAGGAGAAAAGGAAAGATATAAGCATCTGAATGCAGAGTTCCAAAGAATAGCAAGAAGAGATAAGAAAGCCTTCCTCAGCGATCAATGCAAAGAAATAGAGTAAAACAACAGAATGGGAAAAACTAGAGATCTCCTCAAGAATATTAGAGATACCAAGGGAACATTTCATGCAAATATGGGCTCAATAAAGGACAGAAATGGTATGGACCTAACAGAAGTAGAAGATATTAAGAAGAGGTGGCAAGAATACACAGAAGAACTGTACAAAAAAGATATTCACGACCCAGATAATCACAATGGTGTGATCACTGACCCAGAGCCAGGTATCCTGGAATGTGAATTCAAGTGTGCCTTAGAGCATCACTATGAACAAAGCTAGTGGAGGTAATGGAATTCCAATTGAGCTATTTCAAATCCTGAAAGATGATGCTGTGAAAGTGCTGCACTCAATACGCTAGCAAATTTGGAAAACTCAGCAGTGGCCACTAGATTGGAAAAGGTCAGTTCTCATTCCAATCCCAAAGAAAGGCAATGCCAAAGAATGCTCAAACTACTGCACAATTGCACTCATCTCACATGCTAGCAAAGTAATGCTCAAAATTCTCCAAGCCAGGCTTCAGCAATACGTGAACCGTGAACTTCCAGATGTTCAAGCTGGTTTTAGAAAAGGCAGAGGAACCAGAGATCAAATTGCCAACATCTGCTGGATCATCAAAAAGCAAGAGAGTTCCAGAAAAACATCTATTTCTGCTTTATTGACTATGCCAAAGCCTGTGACTATGTGGATCACAATAAACTATGGAAAATTCTTTAAGAGATGGGAATACCAGACCACCTGACCTGCCTCTTGAGAAATTTGTATGCAGGTCAGGAAGCAAGAGTTAGAACTGGACATGGAACAACAGACTGGTTCCTAAAAGGAAAAGGACTACTTCAAGGCTGTATATTGTCACCCTGCTTATTTAATTTCTATGCAGAGTACATCATGAGAAACGCTGGTCAGGAAGAAGCACAAGCTGAAATCAAGATTTCAGGGAGAAATATCAATAAGCTCAGATATGCAGATGACACCACTCTTATGGCAGAAAGTGAAGATGAACTAAAAGTCCTCTTGTTGAAGGTGAAAGAGGAGACTGAAAAAGTTGGCTTAAATCAACATTCAAAAAACGAAGATCATTGCAACTGGTCCCATCACTTCATGGGAAATAGATTGGGAAACAGTGGAAACAGTGTCAGACTTTATTTTGGGGGGCTCCAAAATCACTGCAGATGGTGACTGCAGCCATGAAATTAAAAGATGCTTACTCCTTGGAAGGAAAGTTATGACTACCCTAGATAGCATATTGAAAAGCACAGACATTACTTTGCCAACAAAGGTCCGTCTAGTCAAGGCTATGGTTTTTCCTGTGGTCATGTATGGATGTAAGAGTTGGACTGTGAAGAAGGCTGAGGGCCAAAGAATTGATGCTTTTGAACTGTGGTGTTGGAGAAGACTCTTGAGAGTCCCATGGACTGCAAGGAGATCCAACCAGTCCATTCTGAAGAGATCAGCCCTGGGATTTCTTTGGATAGAATGATGCTGAAGCTGAAATGCCAGTATTTTGGCCACCTCATGTGCAGAGTTGGCTCATTGGAAACGACTCTGATGCTGGGAGGGATTGGGGGCACGAGGAGAAGGGGATGATGGAGGATGAGATGGCTGGATGGCATCACCGACTCGATGGATGTGAGTCTGAGTGAACTCTAGGAGTTAGTGATTGACAGGGAGGCCTGGCCTGCTGTGATTCATGGGGTCGAAAAGAATCGGACACGACAGAGAGACTGAACTGAACTCAACTGAGAGTTTGTTCAAATCCATACTCATTGAGTCAGTAATGCTATCTAACCATCTCATCCTCTGCCATTGCCTTTTCTTCTTACCATGTCTTTCACATTATCAGCATTTTCCCCAATGAGTCAGCTGTACGCATAGGTGGTCATAGTAGTGGAGCATCAGCTTCAGCAGCAGTCCTTCCAATGAGTATTCAGCATTAATTGCCTTTAGGATTGACTGGTTTCATCTCCTTGCTGTCCAACAATCACAAATGTATTTTTCAGCACAATTTGAAAACATCAATTCTTTGGTGCTCAGCCTTCTTTATGGTCTAACTCTCACATCCATACATGACTACTGGGAAAACCACAGCTTCGACCATACGGACTTCTCGGCAAAGCAATGTCTCTCTCTCTTTTTTTTTTTTTTTTTTTTTGCTGTCTAGTTTGTCATAGCTTTTTTTCCAAGAAGCAAGCTTTTCTTTTCTTTCTTTCTTTTTTTTTTTAAATTTCGTGTCTACAGTCAGCAACCACAGTGACTTGGGAGCCTAAGAAAATGAAATCAGTCACTGTTCCACTCTTTCCCCAACTATTTGCCATGAAGTGGTGGAACCAGATGCCACAATCTTAGTGTTTTAAATGTTGAGTTTTAAGTTACGTTTTCACTCTTCAGGAGGTATTTATCATTCTTTTTATATTTGCATATTTCTCCATTATACAAAAGCTCTATGGGTTAATTAACCAGGTTTCAATGGATGAGTATTAAGATTGCTACTAATAACCTGTTTTTACAAATAACGCTTTCATTACTGACTTCCCTTATTGTGGGTATGTTTATGTGTATATGTGTATTTGGTAGAGTATTTCTAGAGTTAATTGTTAGAGGAAAGATATTGTTTCAAAAGGTAAATTCATATGTAATTTTGTTAGATATTCTGAATCTCAGTTTAGAGAATACACTATAGACTACTTAGTGTTTGAGTTTACTGCCCATCCAATGATTTTAGTTCCAACTCACCTACAGAGCAAGTAAATTAAGATTCATGCATAACTGATTGAAAGTGAGCAAAAGATCAGAGTAAACGTTTCACCAAAGATAAAGGTATGGCAAAGAAGCAAATGAATATGTTGAACATAATTTAGTCATTAGGGAAATGAGAATTAAAGCCACAAGTTATCATTTTTGTACATTATAATGTCTAAAATATTTGTCAGTGTCAAGTGTTAGGAAGATGGGAATACTCATAAAATGGTACAGCCATTATGAGAAATAATTTTACACTTTGTCATAAATGTAAATATACATCTACCATATGATTTCTTAATCTTACACCTATGTATTTAAATAATTATATCTATCCTTATTTAACTTATTTTCAGAGAACATCATGAGAAATGCTGGGCTGGAAGAAACACAAGCCAGAATCAAGATTGCTGGGAGAAATATCAATAACCTCAGATATGCAGATGACACCACATTTATGGCAGAAAGTGAAGAGGAACTAAAAAGCCTCTTGATGAAGGTGAAAGAGGAGACTGAAAAAGTTGGCTTAAAACTCAACATTCAGAAAACGAAGATCATGGCATCTGGTCCCATCACTTCATGGGAAATAGATGGGGAAACAGTGGACACAGTGTCAGACTATTTTTTGGGGCTCCAAAATCACTGCAGATGGTGACTGCAGCCATGAATTTAAAAGACACTTATTCCTTGGAAGGGAAGTTATGACCAACCTAGATAGCATAGTAAAAAGCAGAGACATTACTTTACCAAAAAAGGTCCGTCTAGTTTTCTGAATGTTAAGCTTTAAGCCAACTTTTTCAGTCTCCTATTTCATTTTCATCAAGAGGCTTTTTAGTTCCTCTTCACTTTTCTGCCATAAGGATGGTGTCATCTACATATCTGAGGTTACTGATATTTCTCCTGGCAATCTTGATTCCAGCTTGTGCTTCTCCCAGCCTAGCGTTTCTCATGATGTACTCTGCATAGAAGTTAAATGAGCAGGGTGACAATATACAGCCTTGACGAACTCCTTTTCCTATTTGGAACCAGCTTGTTGTTCCATGTCCAGTTCTTTTTTTTTCCATGTCCAGTTCTAACTGCTGCTTCCTCACCTGCATATACGTTTCTCAAGAGGCAGGTCAGGTGGTCTGGTATTCCCATCTCTTTCAGAATTTTCCACAGTTTATTGAGATCCACACAGTCAAAGGCTTTGGCATAGTCAACAAAGCAGAAATAGATGTTTTTCTGGAACTCTCTTGCTTTTTCGATGATCCAGCAGATGTTGGCAATTTGATCTTTGGTTCCTCTGCCTTTTCTAAAACCAGCATGAACATCTTGAAGTTCACGGTTTACATATTGCTGAAGCCTGGTTTGGAGAATTTTGAGCATTACTTTGCTAGCATGTGAGATGAGTGCAATTGTGCAGTAGTTTGAGCATTTTCTGGCATTGCCTTTCTTTGGGATTGGAATGAGAACTGACATTTTCCAATCCAGTGGCCACTGCTTAGTTTTCCAAATTTGCTGGCATATTGAGTGCAGCACGTTCACAGCATCACCTTTCAGGATTTGAAATAGCTCAAATGGAATTTCATTGCCTCCACTAGCTTTGTTTGTAAGGCCCACTCTGTTCTAAGGCCCACTTGACTTCACATTCCAGGATGCCTGGCTCTAGGTGAATGATCACACCATCATGATTATCTGGGTCATGAAGCTCTTTTTGGTACAGTTCTTATCTGTATTCTTGCCACCTCTTCTTAATATCTTCTGCTTCTGTTAGGTCCATACCATTACTGTCCTTTATCAAGCCCGTCTTTGCATAAAATGTTCCCTTAGTATCTCTAATTTTCTTGAAGAGATCTCTAGTCTTTCCCATTCTGTTGTTTTACTCTATTTCTTTGCATTGATCACTGAGGAAGGCTTTCTTATGTCTCCTTGCTATTATTTGGAAGTCTGTATTCAGATGCTTATATCTTTCCCTTACTCCTTTGCTTTCTTTGCACAGCTATTTGTAAGACCTCTCCAGACAGCCATTTTGCTTTTTTTTGCATTTCTTTTCCGTGGGGATGGTCTTGATCCCTGTCTCCTGTACAATGTCATTAACCTCCATCCATAGTTCTTCAGGTACTCTGTCTATCAGATCTAGTCCCTTAAATTTATTTCTCACTTCCACTGTATAATCATAAGGGATTTGATTTACGTCATACCTGAATGCTCTAGTGGTTTTCCCTACTTTCTTCAATTTCAGTCTGAATTTGGCAATAAGGAGTTCGTGGTCTGAGCCACAGTCAGCTCCTGGTCCTGTTTTTGCTGACTGTATAGAACTTCTCCATCTTTGGCTGCAAAGAATACAATCAATTTGATTTTGGTGTTGACCATCTGTTGGTGTCCATGTGTAGAGTCTTCTCTTGTGTTGTTGGAAGAGGGTGTTTGCTATGACTAGTGTGTTCTCTTGGAAAAACCCTATTAGCCTTTTCCCTGCTTCATTCCATACTCCAAGGCCAAATTTGCCTGTTACTCCAGGTGTTTCTTGACTTCCTACTTTTGCATTCCCATCCCCTATAATGAAAAGGACATCTTTTTTTGGTGTTAGTTCTAAAAGGTTTTGGAGGTCTTCATAGATCCGTTCAACTTCAGCTTCTTCAGTGTTACCGGTTGAGTCATAGGCTTGAATCACCTTGATATTGAATTGTTTGCTTTGGAAACAAACAGAGATCATTCTGTTGTTTTTGTGGTTGTATCCAAGCACTGCATTTCAAAGTCTTTTGTTGACCATGATGGCTACTCCATTTTTTCTAAGGGATTCCTGCCCACAGTAGTAGATATAATGGTCATCTAAGTTAAATTCACCCATTCTAGTCCATTTTAGTTTGCTGATTCCTAGAATGTCAACATTCACTCTTGCCATCTCCTGTTTGACCATTTCCAATTTGCCTTGATTCATGGACCTGACATTCCAGGTTTTATGCAATATTGCTTTTTACAGCATCAGACCTTGCTTCTATCACGTCACATCCACAACTGGGTTTTGTTTTTGCTTTGGCTCCATCCCTTCATTCTTCCTGGAGTTATTTCTCCACTGATCTCCAGTAGCATATTGGGCACCTACCGACCTGGGGAGTTCCCCTTTCAGTATCCTATCATTCTGCCTTTTCATACTGTCTTGGGTTCCCAAGGCTAGAATACTAAAGTGGTTTGCCACTCCTTTCTCCAGTGGACCATATTCTGTCAGACCTCTCCACCATGATCCTCCTGTCTTGGGTGGCCCCACATGGCATGGCTTAGTTTCATTGAGTTAGACAAGGCTGTGGTCCGTGTGATTAGATTGACTAGTTTTCTGTGATTATGGTTTCAGTGTGTCTGCCCTCTTATGCCCTCTCACAACACCTACCATCTTACTTAGGTTTCTCTTACCTTAAATGTGGGCTATTTCTTCACAGCTGCTCCAGCAAAGCGCAGCCGCTGCTACTTACCTCGGCTTAGGGGTAGCTCCTCTCGTCCTGGGCCCCTGTCCTCAGATGTTGGGTAGCTCCTCTCGGCCTCTGCCCCTGATCTCAGATGTGGCGTAGCTCAATTCCGCTGCCGCCGCTGATCTTGAACATGGGGTAGCTCCTCTCAGTCGCCCCTGTGCGAATGCAGCCTGGCAATCTCGGTCACTGCCCCTGACCTTGGGCGAGGGGTAGCTCCTCTCTGCTATGCTTCTGCACGGTCCATTGTAGCCGGCTGAAGAAACTCTGGGAGATAGTAAAGGACAGGGAAGCCAGGCATGCTGAGTTCAGGGGGTCACAAAGAATCAGACAGGACTTAGTGATTGAACAATGCTGTCATTTTAAGAATATATTGTTTTTGTTTTTAACCAAGGTGGTTAAGTGTAAAAATGTATAAATAGTATGTAGTACAAAACTTCTTGTTTAGGGAAACCAAAATATGTTTGCCTATTTAGAAGAATAAACAGAAGAGAAAAATCAGAATCAAATATATAGCTTTATAGGGGGATGGGAATAGGATAGGGATATCTTAGGGATATCTATATATTTTTGATATTGCTCTTATTATATTGTCTTTTTAGTAGGATAATATTTTACATGTATTAAAATAAAGTTTAAAATAAATTAATAAAATTAAAGTCAGAATAAACTTTAAAATAGAGCAGGAAAATATCCTATCTTTATATCAAATTGGTAATGTAACTGTACAGAAAAAAATTAAAAATTGAGGCAAAATTGGTACCTTTGGTCTCCCAGGACACCCTGAGTATGAATCTATCCTAAGGAAAACTGAAATACAAAATATCTTGCAAGTTAATAGCTTTGTTTTTGGTCATGGTATTGCTAGTTATTTTGCAATGAACTTTTTGTATGCTGTAGGACAGAACAGATCAGCAGGAATATTGATGTTTTGGAAAACCAAGTGTGTCACCCTGGAAAAGGAAATTACAATACTGGAAGTGGAAAAGACAAGGAAGAATGCTGTGGTTTTTATATTCAATTTGGAAATTGTGATATTAGTCCTTCATCTTTTAAAAAGATATTTCTTAGCTTTGTCCTCTGCAAAGACTTGAAACTGTGATACTTCAGTACTGTGTATCACCTCCATAATGATTGTTATCAATAATAATCAACTAAAAGAAATTAGAAACCTTTAACTAACTTGCAAATTCCATGTAAGGGACAGCAAAAATGTAAGATGAACGTGGAATACTTTGTTCTGTCAGAAAGCAAGGTGATGTTAAGAGACTAAAGAGAACATGTAAATAACAAAGAGAGATGCTTGAGCTTGCTCTCAATTTTGAGATTCAGCATTAAAAATAGTGGCACATGGTTTATAGTGTAATAGTGAATGGAAAAAATCCATGAATTCATAGTGACACTTGAAGACTGGGAAGAAGATTCTTTACAGAAGAACAATAGCTACTAAATTTAGACAGAACAAGATAATTAGAAAATCAGCATTGTAAATTTTCAAAATTATCACCCGTTCAATTTTTTATACTGATATATAATAAAGGGAACAAAAAGATATCTTTTGTAATAGAGAGTTCTGAAAGACGCCACTTTCATCAGATAATGAAATTTAACATCTCCAGTAATAAGATAAATTGACATATACACCTCCAAATGTGATACAGTGAAAAGGAAATATTACTTTAGTAGTACTGTTAGAAAAAAAAATTTAACCTGAATCTAATCATAAGCAAACTCAGATTCAGAGTGTAACATTCTGCCAAACAGTTGTTATGTTAATACTGCTGTCATTAAAGACACATACACAGTGAGACATTTCTAATTTTTCTATATTAAAAGATTGAAAGAGAGATAAGTAAATACAGTAACTTCATAGGTACATCCTGGATATGGAAAATTAAAACCAAGCATACAGATCTGTTTTTAGGAGCATTAAAGATAAATAATGATTTTAGGATAACTAAAAGACAATTGAATAAAGATCTGTGATAGGTCAAAGATTTAACATACAAAAGTAATATAAATTAGGACATGTTGCATAAAGTATTTCTTAGTAAAGTAAGTAGTGATGTTTCTGAAAGTGCTCAGGAGATAGAACAGTTGTTTTCTATTTATTTCCCTCTTGTTAGCATACATCTGTTTGTTGCAAATGAAATAAAATCATCCATATTGAAGTTACCTGAATGTATTTGTTTCTAAATTGCTTATGAAGACTATTGAAATTTAATAACATAAGAGCTAGATTTACATGCATTTGCATGAACTAGTCAAGATATGGGAAATTCTAAACTCAATCTCATGTAGGGAAAATAGAAATGAAAATAAGTGCTCTAAAGGGAAGCAAATAAATAAGTGGAAATCATAGAAAACAATTGCAATTTAATTTTATTATATTGGAAACTGAGAATAGTGTATACAGAAAATATATTTTCCCTTTAAATAAATGTACTTTAATATAGAAAACACAGTGATTCATCTTGACTAATATTATATTATACAATCTTTAGAGAAAATGATACACATATGATATGCCAGGTGTTGGCAACACAAAGGATTTATTAATGTTATTTTAAATTAGTAAAATTAAATGATATTTCTCAAAATAATTATTGTTTATTTCTCTCAATTCCAAGATGTATGTTAGAAACAAAAGGCAAAACTCAGGGCCATAAATAGAAAGAGAAAGCTAAAATGGGGTTCTGGATATGTTGAAATACATACCGCCCTGGTGTATACCAATAAGATTAAATAAGATGGAGGGTAAAGGTCTTATTTTCAAATATGCCATATTTTGTTTGTCAAAAATTTCTACTTAATGTGAAATTATGCCAAGAGCAACATAAGCAAATACAGAAGTTAATACTGAAAATGACACTTTTGTTTCAATATTGTATACCATCTGTGTGTAAAGACTTTAAATCAGATGAAACTTCAAATAAAGTACGGTTTCCACTTGCAATATTCAAAAGGTTTTTTAAATTTATGCATGATAAATAAGAATGTATGAAAGCATCTGTGCCTATATTCATATGGTTTGGAAACATTTCATTGCAAGTGGCCTGAGCTATGCCAAGCTCTAGGAATATGTCTTAAAATGTTTGTCCCTCCTCCTCCTCCACCTGGAGAATTATATTCATAAGGCTACAGTATCAGTTTCTCTGTAATATCTTCTATGAGTCATTTAGGAAAAAAAGTTCAGTTCAGTTCAGTTCAGTTGCTCAGTCGTGTCCGACTTTTTACGACCCCATGAATCGCAGCATGCCAGACCTCCCTGTCCGTCACCAACTCCTGGAGTTCACTAAGATTATTCTTATTATTAAAGTCTCATAATATTTGAGCATGTTTTTATTTTATCGTTTGATACTATCTCTGGTTGTTCATTGTAGCTAGGTATCCAGAAAAGAAATCTATGGATTGACCACTAACAAGGATAGTTTATTTAAAGTATCACAATTGTGATAAGGTAACAGTTTTATATCATCATGGGGTAAGAACTTGTACATCTGGGCATATGATTTTCTGGCTCCTCCATCCAGTAAATCAGCCACACATTTTGTTTGATTTCAGTCAGCTAGTTTACTGGAGATAAAAATACTTCTGATTAGCCAGATTAGGGTCAGTAACCCCTAGTTGCAATACTTTTATGGGTGAAACAAATAACTTATAGCATAACAAAAGGCATTATAACTTAGAGTATTTCTTTCAGTTCCATTTCACTTTCTATACTTTAAACTTACTAAGAATTACTGAAGTTCTCAAATATCCATAGCAACTATTTTTGAACCTTAGTCAATCAGCAAGGATGGTATATAGCAGTAGCAGCAACCTATTGTCCAGACTTAATATTAGACAATAGCATAGGAGTGAAGTATGTTTTTATGGTTGGCTTATATGCATACACATATATATGTTTGTATAAACATATGTTATGCACTAAGCAGATCTTTGACAAAAAAATTGACATTATTTTGCAATAATTTATACTTTTCTTCCCCCATTATACTGTGAAAGTTTAAGAAAATAGATATATATTTTTATTTTATATTAATTGAATCTAATAATGACAGGTGTAACCTTCAGGTAAATAAACAATTTTTTCAGCATCAACCATTCTGGTTAGATAAAATATAAAAAAATAAGTGAGATGAATATATTATTGCTAACCAGATACTAGAGATCATCTACTTTAAAAACAATAACTTTTAAATGAGATGCGAAGACTCTAAATATTTAGAAAATTGTTTACAGGGAAACAGGGATAAAATAATTGCCAAATTAGAGTTGTCACATAGATTTTTTCTCTTTGCAAACTTCAAGATAGAACATATGGAAGCCATAGATAGCTAAAATGAATGCACTAAAAAATAGTTGGTAAAACTAGATACATTGTTGATAGGAATAAAGGTTAATAAGCTAAAAATAAAATGTTAGCAACATCAACCATCAGAGAATTAAAAATCAAGTTCATATAATAGGGACAAAGGCATAAATACCCTAGTATTATCCATGGACTACACTGAAACAAAACATGATTTATTTTCTATGTATTCTTTAAGAAGAAAGGAAATTATTCAGTGTTTCTTTTTTCCTTAGATATATTTCAACTAAACATAAAGCAAATAATGACCTAACCACTGAAATGAAAAGACTTAGCTACCTGAAAAAATACACTTAATTTGGGAAATTGAATATTTCATCTTATGTAAAAAGCAGACAAAATGTCTAGTTAATTCATCTTCAAAATGGCACTTTTATGATAGTGAAGAGGACTCTATTAATAATTAAACAAGTACAATGGGCATAAACCAAGCCTATCCCAGGCAAAACAAGATTTGTCTTTCATAAAATACAACTAATTTCTATATATTTTATTCACGCATAATTTTTACACATAAATCTCTTTGTAGTTTAGATTAATCAGAGACAGGAAGATTTTTTTCTTAGTTGGAAAATTTGTTTTATTTGTAGAGATGGAGATAAGCATCATTTTTGGTAGAAATCAAATCTCTTGTTTGGGAAAGTATATTTCAAAAAACATTTGATTATACCAAAAACAAAGTCAAAATTTGGTGTGAAATCTGAAACAATGTGAAATTTATCTTTATAATATACAAGATTTTTTTATGTTAGAAATTTGCAAAAAATGAATTTTTGCAGAGATTATTAGATTGACATACTGCTTGCTTATGAATCCTGGAACTTTGAGTAGCAACAGTTACTGGCATATTTTAGGCATCATTCAGTTGCTCTAAGAGACATATATTAAAAATTTAATAAAGATGAAGTATATGTATGCATATAATATTTATGTTATGCACTCTCACTGTCTTTCCTAATTTTTTCTTTTATAAAATGAAGAGTTCTATCTTACCCAACCTGTATACATAGGCATGAGTAGGCCCACATTAAAACCAACAAAGAAACTGAAACTGCCCTATGTGTTTGAGAAACTTCATGCCTGCCACCAAAGCCAGAGTATCACTTAAGAACTACCTACTGATTGCCTATTGAGACTGTCTCTCTGTATGAGTCAAGACAATACATGGATATCCATCAGATTCAGCCTGTGAGAATAAATCCCACCCAAAGAACTTAGAACTTGTGGACATTAGGAAAAAAATAGTGAAATATCAGTCATTTTCATTTATCTTGTTAAGGAATACCTGAACAACTTGTAGAGAAATTATGTGTAGGAAATTTTGGCTCTTTAACCAAGATTCAACTACATGTAATCTGATAGAAATTGTGAATTCACTAAGCCAATAGAAAAAAAGACTGGTTCAAAATTGGGAAAGGAGTATGTCAAGGCTGTATATCGTCACCTTGCTTATTTAACTTATATGAAGAGTACATCGTGCGAAATTCTGGGCTGGATGAAGCACAAACCAGAATCAAGATTGCCTGGGAGAAATATCAATAACCTCAGATATGCAGATGATACCACCCTTATGGGAGATACAGAAAAGGAACTAAAGAGCCTCTTCATGAAAGTGAAAGAGGAGAGTGAAAAAGCTGGCTTAAAACTCAACATTCAAAACAGAAGATCATTGCATCTAGTCCCATTACTTCAGTGCAAATAATTGTGGAAACAATGCAAGCAATGAGACACTTAATTTTCTTGGGCTCCAAAATCATTACAGATGGTGACTGCAGCCATTAAATTAAAAGACACTTACTTCTAGGAAGAAAAGCTATGACCAACATAGACAGCATGTTAAAAAACAGAGACATTATTTTGCCAACAAAGGTCCATATAGTTAAAGCTATGGTTTTTCCAGTAGTCATGTATGGATGTGAGAGCTGGACCATAAGGAAGGCTGAGCACCAAAGAACTGATGCTTTTGAACTGTGGTTTTGGACAAAACTCTTGAGAGTCCCTTGCACTGCAAGGAGATCAAATCACTCAGTCCTAAAGGAAATTGATCCTGAATACTCATTGGAAGGACTGAAGCTGAAGCTCCAATATTTTGGCCACCTAATGCAAATAGCTGACTCATTAGAAAAGATGCTGATGCTTGGAAGGATTGAACACAAGAGGAAAAGGGGACAACAGAAGATGAGATGATTGGATGGCATCACTGACTCAATGACCATGAGTTTGAGCAAGCTCCAGGAGATGATGAAAGACAGGGAAGCCTGGTGTGCTGCAGTCCATGGGGTCATAAAGAGTTGGACAAAATTAAGCAACTGAACAACAACAACAAGACAATGGAGTGCTTCACAGGAGAGCAGAGGAGCCATCTCACATTTTTATTAGTATTTTTATTTCATATACATATATAAGTACAAATAAATTAACATATTATTTTAAAATAAAAGAGAAGACATCATAGAAGAAATCTCCATGAAACTTCAGGATATAGAGAGATTATTCTGGATTGTAGAATTAGGATAGGATTCACTTTGAATATTGGATTTAATTTGAACTTAAATGATGAATAAGAATTGAAAATATAGTTTTGGAGAGGAGAGTAGGTGTATTGGAGACAACATTGTCTAATACATTCACTCTCTTCCTTTCTTAAGAGAAACGATTTTTCCCCCTTGGGGTAGGAGACAGCTATGGACAACATTAAAAATCTGTAGCTCCTCACTTGTCCTTAAAACAAAGGTTGTATATATGTTGTGCTGTGCTCAGTTATATCCAATTCTTTGCAACCTCTGGACTGCAGCCCACCAAGTTCCTCTGTACATGGAGTTTTCCAGGCAAAAATACTGGAGTGGGTTGCCATTTCCTACTCCAAACAATTTTCCCATCCCAGGGATCGAACCTGTGTCTTCTGCATCGGCAGGCAGATTCTTTACCACAGCATCACCTGGGCACAGTGATAGTTTTGAATGTAACATTTGCTTATTTCTCTTTCTTTCTCACTACAGATTGATATGATTCATGAAATCATATCATCTTCCAAACTTCAGGATAATGATTATCAGTCAAGATTGAGAAGGAAGTGGCAGATTGGGAAAGAATATAAAAGTTTGATCTTTATTTACTTTCTCAAGCAGTAGAAAAACCCTATATTACCACTCTCAGGACATTTTGTCAGGTGAATAAAATAAAATTAATGTTTTATTAATAAGAATATAGTCAAGTATCTCATGTAAACCATTTGAATGCAATCTTAGCAAACACAGGGCATCAATGGTGATATTTTAAAATACAGCATGGAAAATCTATCATGCAAATTAGAATTTCATAGCATACATGTAAACAGGTCCTAGGACAAGTAATATGTGAACCAAGAATATGTAAAATCACTTTATAGGAGATTTTGAGATTACAACTATGTCCTGAAATACTATAGGTTCACATTCGTTTCTGTAGGCTTTTGGAGTTGTGAAATACACCAATGGAGCTGTGTTATGTGAAGATAATTCTTGAAGCATTTTCAAGGACAACTTTTGATGGGAAAAAATGCTCAAGTGAAATTAGATTAAGATTCTGAGCTAATACAGTACAGTAGTGGTCATGTGGATGCAGAAGGAAGAAACCGTTCATGAAATAGTTGAGAATAGGCAACATGTTAAATGAAAAATGAATGTGGGCTGGGGAGGAAGGAAAAAAAAAAAGTAGTCAAAGTAAAACTGGGAGTACCACTGTGTTATTAACAGACACAAGGAACATGATGTACAGCAAGTTTGGAAAGTAAAATTAGTTGAGGTTAACCTAATGTTTAAGTTATTGTTTAGTCACTAAGTCGTGTCCTACTCTTTTGCAACCCCCATGAACTGCAGCCTGCCAGTCCCCTCTGTCCATTGGAATGCAGGCAAGAATACTGAAGTGCGGTGTAATTTTCTTCTCTAGGGGATCTTCCCAACCCAGGAATCCAACCTGTGTCTTCTGCATTGGCCGGTGGATTCCTTACCCCTGAGCCACCAGGAAAGCCAATGTTTTAAGTTCGTACTGCATAAATATTGTTTTATAATGTAATAACAAACTGCAGTCAATTTAACTGATAAAAGCACTTTATAAACAAGGCAAAAGTGACTAGAAAAAGATGTGGGTATGGTCATTGGTAACTTTGTTAATTGTAGAATATTCCTTGTAATATTTCAGAGTAAGTAGATGGAGTGGGGTTTAGTGTCATTCAAATGAAGAATAAAATTTTACTAAGGATTAAGTTATGACCAACCTAGATAGCATATTGAAAAGCAGAGACATTACTTTGCCAACAAAGGTCCGTCTAGTCAAGGCTATGGTTTTTCCTGTGGTCATGTATGGATGTGAGAGTTGGACTGTGAAGAAGGCTGAGTGCCGAAGAATTGATGCTTTTGAACTGTGGTGTTGGAGAAGACTCTTGAGAGTCCCTTGGACTGCAAGAAGATCCAGCCAGTCCATTCTGAAGGAGATCAGCCCTGGGATTTCTTCGGAAGGAATGATGCTAAAGCTGAAACTCCAGTACTTTGGCCACCTCATGCGAAGGGTTGACTCATCAGAAAAGACTCTGATGCTGGGAGGGATTGGGGGCAGGAGGAGAAGGGGACGACAGAGGATGAGATGGCTGGATGGCATCACTGACTCGATGGACGTGAGTCTCAGTGAACTCCGGGGGTTGGTGAGGGACAGGGAGGCCTGGACTGCTGCGATTCATGGGGTCGCAAAGAGTCGGACACGACTGAGCGACTGAACTAAACTGATAAGTCAAATATACTAGTCATCAGTCTTATTTTTCATTGTAAAATATGTTGTGTGGTTCGTGTTTTAGAATGTGTGCTATTTTAACTGTATGGCTTTAATTCTTACAAATTAAGCTTCCTTATATTATTTCCAATATCAGGAAGTTTAAATAACAGTCCAATAAGGCAATTATATCTACGAAGAAAGCATAATACATGTACTTTTATGGGTCAGACTCCAGTTTATGACCATTTGCTGAGGCCCAGGTAGGCTGAACTCAAGGAAAGAAGTTTCAACCCTTCCAAATTTGAGCTATTCAGAAATGCAAACTATTCTATCTCATGTTTCTAAGAGTTTTCTAAGAATGAGTTTACTCTGAGTTACTAGTCCTAAAACAATTTAAAGTCCCAGAAAGGTAGGTTTGGGATATAAATTTAAAATATCCAAACTAAATGTAAGACTAGTTTAAAAACTTTTATAAAGACTAATACAAAATTAAAATACCTTGTTCCATCTATCTTATTACTGAATATTGTCAAATGTTTAATAACTGGAAACACTGTTACAATCAGATATAAACTTCTGCTCAATCACTTTAATTTATTTTAAAAGTAATTAAAGTACATGAAAAGTTTTCTTATTTATGGCTTTATTTTTCTCCCAAATTTAAATTTAATGCCATTTACCTAATTTTCTTTCAGTCATAAAAAGTTTTCTCCACATTTCTAATAAGAATTTGTTCATTACATTAGTTTTCTATAGTCAATAGTTTGTTAAATATAAAATGTATACTTGTAGAGTATACAAAGTAGAAAAACAGAAAAATAAAGTTATTTTCAAAAACTTCCATGTAATTATTTGATGCATGAAATAATTGTCACCTTTGCAATGATATTTTCTGTAATCACATTTCCCTTTGCTCACTAAAGCCTTTAATAGCCTTATTATCATTTTCCTTTTTAAAAAAAATTTTAATATTATCTTTTTCTTGATAAACTCATCTTTTCCCCTTATTTTCAGGACTTGCGATTTTCCTCATGCCTCTCTACAGTTCCTTCAATATCTCCTCTTTATCAATCATTTGGAAAAAAACTCATATTTTTTGTATGCATATAAAAAGTATATCTCATATGTTTATTATGTAAAATATGAATAAGTGAATGTCTCATCTTCATTTCTTATACCTTAATGAGCATGTAACATACATATAAATAATTTCTACTTAGTTTTATTTGGCTGCACAAATGCACCTAAAACCACCAAAACTAAAACCATTCTATCCTTTAATCATAGTTATATTCACAAGTCTAATTACTTATTATACAAACTAAAGATTTACCTTTGCATTTTTTTTCTTTTTTCAGTCTTTCATCAAAATCTAAAAGCTTTGCCCTTTCAACAGCATTCACATTCATCACTTCCTTTCCAGTGTAACTATGTTTCGGGGGGCATTAATCTCTTCATATCTGCATAATCATAGTACTGTTCTAAACATTTTATTAGAGTCCATTCTAATTAATCACAAATGACACCCCTGGATCAGACTTAATTAAATATCACTTTCATTAAAATTACTACCTATCTTGATGTGATCAGTTTTCAATTTTCATGGATTATAAGATAAAATTTCTCTCAAAAAAAATGAAGGGAAAATTTTATTTATTTTTATTTTATGTTTTAACTTTACAACATTGTATTGGTTTTGCCATATATCAACATGAATCCATCACAGGTATACACATGTTCCCCATCCTGAACCCTCCTCCCTCCTCCCTCCTGGTACCATCCCTCTGGGTCATCCCAGTGCACCAGCCCCAAGCATCCAGTATCGTGCATTGGACCTGGACTGGTGACTCGTTTCATATATTATATTATACATGTTTCAATGCCATTCTCCCAAATCATCCCACCCTCTCCCTCTCCCACAGAGTCCAAAAGACTGTTCTGTACATCAGTGTCTCTTTTGCTGTCTCGTATACAGGGTTATTGTTACCATCTTTCTAAATTCCATATATATCCGTTAGTATACTATATTGGTGTTTTTCTTTCCGGCTTACTTCACTCTGTATAATAGGCTCCAGTTTCATCCACCTCATTAGAACTGATTCAAATGTATTCTTTTTAATGGCTGAGTAATACTCCATTGTGTATATGTACCACAGCTTTCTTATCCATTCATCTGCTGATGGACATCATTCAGTCATGTCTGACTATTTGTAATCCCATGGACTGTAGCCCACCAAGCTCCTCTGTCCATGGAATTGTCCAGGCAAGAATACTGGAGTGGATAGTTATTCCCTTCTCCAGGGGATCTTCCCAACCCAAAGACTGAACTTGGATATCCTGCATTGCAAGCAGATTCTTTACTGTCTGAGCCACCAGGGAAGTCCCTTCTCTCTATAATCTAGTATTTAAGACAACCCACAGTCTTACCTCAAACTTTATATCCTTCTAAAACTGCCTTTATGCGACTCATTTTTTTCCTAAACATGTCTCATTCACATGATTTCTTTTTTATATAAATGGCAATCTAAAAATGATCTGGGACAGTAAACACTGATATTTTATAATGAAATAATTATATATTTATTAAAATTAATACAAACCAATACATTAAACTATGATTTCACAGATAATATAATAGTTAACCAATATTATTGTAACTCTATTCCTGATTTTTAGGAATAGTAACTCTCTATAT
Organism: Bos mutus; assembly: GCF_027580195.1. Taxonomy (NCBI): domain Eukaryota; kingdom Metazoa; phylum Chordata; class Mammalia; order Artiodactyla; family Bovidae; genus Bos; species Bos mutus. The sequence goes on along the minus strand of NC_091622.1, from coordinate 78,573,154 downwards.
AGTAACTCTAATCCTGATTGCATCATGCTACCACCTGGATGATGAGCTTCCCTGGTGGCTCAGAGGTTAAAGCATCTGCCTGCAATGCAGGAGACCTGGGTTCGATCCCTGGATCAGGAAGATCCCCTGGAGAAGGAAATGACAACCCACTCCAGTATTCTTGCCTAGAGAATCCCATGGATGGAGGAGCCTGGTGGGCTACAGTCCACGGGATCACAAAGAGTCGGACACGACTGAGCGACTTCACTTTCACTTAATTCTGATTGCATCATGCTACCACCTGGATGAAATTTATAGGATTCATGATCTTTGATTTTCCCTCAATTATTAATCAATAATACCCAATTCAGAACTGGCTCTTAATTTTTAAATTCCTCCTGATCCCAGCAAAAGCTCAAGGCCCTATAAGAAGACTGGTAGGAGGCAGGAAAGTGACCTACTCAACGATGTCTACCTCCTAATTCCTGACACATATAAACATACCACTTTTCATGAAAAAAAAAATTAAAACAACCAAAAATATGTGTTGATGTTATCTCACAAAACAATAGAAATAAGTTTAATATCTATATGCTGTTAAAAACAGTATCCTATTTAAGCAATATAAATATTTCATCCTCTACTTTTGATGCATCATAGTAAATTAGATGAATAATTTCTGTTCAAAACAACAATTTGAGACTATTCTGTTCAGAGTACAAGCAAGATTAATTCTAGATGAATACTACTATGTGTTTCCAATGATAAGTGGAGTATAATTTTCAGAGTCACAGTCAAATAAACCCAAATGATAAGAGAAAGGAAATTAAATGGAGAAACTTAAATATACATATATATATATATATATATATATATATATATATATATATATATATCTCCATAGCAATTTACTTTGTATTCCTCTTTTCTAAATACCTTCTTTGTATACACTGGTTTACAGTACCTACATGAGATTCAATTTCTCTCATGTATTCATTTCACCCCTAAATGCAGTCTAAAATTTATTTTTTCCTTTATCCACCTATTCTCTAAATAAAAGTTTTAGGTAATGCATTCCCTTAATTTCAGCTTGTCTTTTATCATTACTGGGCTCCCCTTGTGGCTCAGCTGGTTAAGAATCCAGCTGCAACCTGGGAGACCTTGGTTTGACCCCTCGGTTGAGAAGATCCCCTGGAGAAGGGAACAGCTTCCAGAATTCTGGCCTGGAGAATTCCATGGACTGTATAGTCCATGGGGTTGCAAAGAATCAGACACGACTGAGTGACTCTCACTTCACTTCATCATTACTAACTGTATTAAAGATCCTTTTGCTTTCTGGTTATATTAATCAATCCATTGCAGAAGCAAGAGCAGCCATAAACTAAGTGTTACATATTGTGAATCTGAGGAATAGTATGGTGTGTTAGAGAAGTCACAGTACTAGGAGTTAAAGGACTCAGATTTATACCATTTATACCTTTATTATTATGTTTTAGCTAAATTATCTGGGCATGTCACTTAAGCTTCCTAAGCCCCAAATATATCAACTGATAACAATGGCTGGTTCAATGGGTTAGTGTGAATATTATAACCAGCAACACATATAAAGGGACTTAGTACGGTGTTCCATTCATTGAAATTTTCATTGATTCATTAATTGCCTGAATTATTATGACTCACACTGGGGAGTGTTATGTATTCGATCTTTCTACACATACATTGTTCAGAATAATAAAAAAGAGAATTCGCTTTTTTCTTTAGTATTATATATGTAACTTTTTTTAATTAAGAAAAATGGGCTTTCTTTATAGAGAATTTCCTTGTTTCTCTCTTTAAATAATTTATTTTCCATAGTCACATTTGGTAGAAGTTAAAGGAGTTCTTTGGTCACGTACTTTGTTTTCTCTGGTTTTTCAGTGTTTTAAAACAAGAAAGACTTTCCTGCTCAGACCATGTGGGCTTGACAGCTAGGCAATACATTACTAAGAAATACCATTAGAATAAAAATTCCTAATGGAATCAGAAAAATTTCCCTACCTATTGAAAAGAAATTACTTTCACAATCTAGTTTCAATCAACTTTCACACAGTCTACTTTCACATTTCCTTTGATTACTACACCCCAATGACTGTGTGGATAAAGAATCTACCTTCAATGCAGGAGATGCAAGAGACGCGGGCTCCATCCTTGGCTCAAGAAGATTCTCCAGGAGGAGGAAATGGCAACCCAATCCAGTATTCTTGCCCAGAAAATCTCATGGATAGAGGAGCCTGGTGGGCTAGATAGAGTTCATGGGTTTGCAAAAGAATCGGACATGACTGAGTGGCTAAGCATGCACACTGCATTATGCTTGGCAGTTTAAAATAGACGAAAAAAAGTAATATTATAACCAAATTTAGATAAATTTACTTAATCCATGAGCACTGACTGAAAAAAAAATTATATCAGTTTTTATACTATTGTAGCAGACCATGCATGAATATTAATTTACAGCAAGTTTCTAAGAGTTCCATTCAATTAGGTAGGACATAAAAATATTCAATATATTTAAAGAAGGTATACTGAAAATTATTATTACAGTGGTTACAATTTTATAAATCTATCTGTGATATTTTAAAGTGATAAAATCATATACTGTACATTGAGAAAGAATTAATTCTATGTCCTTTAAACCTTATTTACTACTCGTATTCTAGATCTTGTCTTATGCAAAGTAAAATCCTTTCCCAACATCTTAATCTTAGACAAACAATATAAAAATAATAGTGATGGCTTTAATTGATTTGGGAGGAAACAGAAATTGCACATGTAGATTTTACCTAAAAATTATGGCAATATTTCAGAGAGGTGAAAGCAACAGTATTAGTATCATTCTTGATAGTAAAAATGCTTTGTTTGGTCTTAGTTATAACTGGCATTTTATGCTATATATAATAGTTATAGAACATCCATAATATAAAGTTACTTAGGCTTCTAAAGAGTTTTCTATAAGCAATTATGTAACATAGAGGTGAGTGTTCAATTTTGTAGTCAGAAACATTGTGGGACTCTGACTTTTACCAGACCACCTTACCTGCCTCCTGAGAAATCTGTATGTAGATCAAGAAGCAACAATTAAAACTGGACATGGAACAATGGACTGGCTTCAAATTGGGAAAGCAGTACATCAAGGCTCTATATTGTCAACCTGCTTATTTAACTTATATGCAGAGTACATCATGTGAAATTCTGGGCTGGCTGAAGCACAAACTGGAATCAAGACTGCAAGGAAAAATATCTATAACCACAGATACACAGATGACAACATCCTATGGAAGAAAACAAAGAGAAACTAATGAGTCTCTTGATGAATGTGAAAGAGGAGAGTGAAAAAGCTGGCTTAAAACTCAACCTTCAAAAAACTAAGGTCATCACAGCTGGTCCCATCACTTCATGGCAAATAGATGGGGAAACAATGCAAACAGTGAGATACTTTATTTTCTTGGGCTCCAAAATCATTGCAGGTAGGGACTGAAGCCATGAAATGAAAAGATGCTTGCTCCTTGGAAGAAAAACTATGATCAACCTAAATAGCATATTAAAAAGCAGATGCCAACAAAGGTCCATCTAGTCAAAGCTATGGTTTTTCCAGTAGTCATGTATGTATGTGAGATTTGGACTATAAAGAAAGCTGAGTGCCAAAAAATTGATGCTTTTGAATTGTGGTGTTGCAGAAGACTCTTGAGAGTCCCCTGGACTGCAAGGATATCAAACCAGTCAATCCTAAAGGATATCAATCCTGAATATTCATTGGAAGTACTGATGCTGAAGCTGAATATCCAATACCTTGGCGACCTGATGTGAAGAGCTGACTCATTAAAAAAGACCCTGATGCTGGAGAAGATTGAAGTCAGGAGGAGAAGGGGATGACAGAGAATGAGATGGTTGGATGGCATCACTGACTCAACAGACATGTGTTTGAACAAGCTCCAGAAGTTGGTGATGGACAGGGAGCCTAGTGTGATGTAGTCCGTGGGGTTGCAAGGAGTCAGGCATGACTGAGTGAATGAACAGACTGTATTTTAATATTGGGCTGATGAAAAAGATCTCTCATGCTCTATTTCCTCTTCTATGAAATAAAAATGTTATTAGCACCTCTCTTATATATAATTGTTAAATGAATATTTTATGCAGTGGCACTTAAATACAAAACTTCCCTTTAGTTCTTTTTCTATCAAAATAGTCTTAGAATAAATGTCTTAACTCAAGTCAAAATTACATTATGGCAAAACTATTTTGTGATAATACAACTTTTTTTTTTTTTTTCAAAACTGGATTTCTGTCCCCTTCACCTTATTTTTTAATTTTTTTCTTTCTTTTTCTTTTTTAACCATTTATCATTTATTATTATTATCTTATTTTACAATTATTTTCATTATTTGTTTATTCTTCATTTTAAAACAAAAAGTGAAAGAGAACCTGTTAAAAAACAAAACAAACAAACAAAAAAACTCCCTTCAAACAAAGGCCAGGATCAAAGGAGTTCACTTGGAAAATATCAAACATATAAAGAACTGATACTTATCCCTCTCACTTTCAAATCATTGAAGAGCAGGGGTCACTCCCAAAGTCATTCCATGAATCTACTACCACTCTGATATCAAAACCAGACAAAGACACTACCAGAAAAAAAAAATTACAAGCCAATATCCTTGATGAATATAGATGAAAAAATTCTTAGCAAAATTTAGAAAATTGAATCCAACAGTACATAAAAAGAATCATATACCATACCATATACCAAGAATCATATATCATATACCATACCTGGGTTCATTTCAGGGTCACAAGGATGCTTCAACATATACAAATCAATCAACGTGATACACCATGTCAACAAAAGAAAAGACAAATATCACATAATCATCTCAATAGATAAAGAAAAAGCATTTGATATAATTCAGCATCCATTCATGGTAACAACTCTCACCAAAGTGGATATAGAAAGAATATATCTTAACATAAAAAAGTTATTTATGACAAACCATAGATAACATAACACTCAAGAGTGAAAATATGAAAGCCTTCCTGCTAAAATCTAGAAAAACACAAGGATGCCCACTCTCACCACTTTAATTAAACATAGGATTGGAAGTCTCAGGCATAGCAGTCAGATAAGAAATAAAAGGTATCCAAATTGGAAGGGAAGTGGTGAAATTGTTACTGTAGGCAGATATCATGATACTATACATATATAGAAAACTAAAAACTTCACACAAAATCTATTAGAGCTGAAAAACAAATTCAGCAAGGTAGCAGTGTACTAGGTTTAACATACAGAAATCTGTTGTATCTCTTTACACTAACAATAAACCATCAAAAATAGAAAGTAAAAACAAAAACAAAAACAAAAAACTTTTAAACATCACATCAAAAAGCAAACAAAGAAAATTTAAGAATACACCTGAGCAAGAAGGGGAAGACTTATACACGGAGAACTATAGAACACCAATTAAAGGAAACTGAAGATGGTTCAAAGAAATGTTAAGATATCACATTCTCTGGGACTGGAAGAATTAATATTGTTACAATGGCCATACTATTGAAAGCAATCTACAGATTTAATGTGATCTCTATGAAATTGCCCATGACATTTTTCACAGAACTACAACAACAAGAAAAAGTCCTAAAATTTATATGGAACTAATAAGGTCCAGCATTGCCAAAGCAATCCTGGGGGAAAAAAACAAAGCTGTAAGCACAACTCCCCCAGACTTCAGACAATACTACAAAGTTACAGTAATCAAAACAGCATAGCATTGGCACAAAAACATAGTGCTCAATGAACGGAAAAGATAGCCCAGAAATAAACCCACGTACCTATGGTCAATTTATCTTTGACAAAGGAAACAAAAACATACAATGAACAAAAGACAGTATCTTAAGTAACTAATGCTGGAAATACTTGACAGTCACATATAAAAAATGAAATTAGCACATTCTCTAACACCATACACAAAAATAAACTCAAAATGGGTTATAGACCTTGGATACTATAAAACTCCTAGAGGAAAACATAGACAGCATGCTCTTTGACATAAACTGTAGCAGCAATATTTTTTTTTATTAATCCCCTAGAGTAATGGAAATAAAATAACAAAAATGAATGAATGGGACATAATTCAACCTAAAAGCTTTGCACAGCAAAGGAAACCACAAATGAAACATAAAGATATCATACAAACTGGGAGGAAATATTTGCTAACAATGCAATGGACAAGGGATTACTTTCAAAAATATACAAGCAGTGAATAAAACTCAGTATCAAAAAACCAAACAAATGAATCAAAAAAAAAAAATAGGCAGAAGACCTTAATAGACATTTCTCCAAAGATGACATACAGATGACCAACAGGCACACAAAAAAAGATGCTCAACACTGCTAATTATTAGAGAAATGCAAATCAAAACTACAGTGAAGTGTCACCTCACATTGGGCACATAGTCAAAAAGTCTACAAATAAGAAATGCCGAAGAGAGTGTTGAGCAAAAGGAACTATCCTACACTCTTGGTGTGAATAGTATTGGTACAGCCACTATGGAGAACAGCTTGGAGGTTCCTTAAAAAATAAAATAAATATAGAGTTACAATATAATCCAGAAATCCCAATCTTGGCCATTCACCCAGAAAAGATGAAAACTTTAATTAAAAAAGATACATATACCCTAATATTCATAGCAGCACTATTTACAATTGTCAAGACATGGAAGCAATCTCAGTGTCAACTGACACATGAATGGATAAAGAAGATATGATATATATATATATATATATAGCCATTTCATTCATAAAAAGAATGAAATAATGTCATTTACTGCAACATGGATGGACCTGAAGATTATCATACTAAGTCAAGAAAGTCATTTTAAAAACACAAATATCATAAGAGGTCATTTATATGTGGAATCTAAAAAATGATACAAATGAACTTATTTATCACACAGACACAGTTCACAGACATAAAAAAACAAATTTATGGTTACTGCATGGGAAACGGGGTATAGGGATAAGCTGCTGCTGCTGCTGCTGCTAAGTCACTTCAGTCATGTCAGACTCTGTGCAACCCCATAGATGGCAGCCCACCAGGCTCCCCCGTCCCCTGGGATTCTCCAGGCAAGAACACTGGAGTGGGTTGCCATTTCCTTCTCCAATGCATGAAAGTGAAAAGTGAAAGTGAAGTCACTCAGTTGTGTCCAACTCTTCGCGTGATGCCATGGACTGCAGCCTACCAGGCTCCTCCATCCATGGGATTTTCCAGGCAAGAGTACTGGAGTGGGGTGCCATCGCCTTCTCTGATAGGGATAAACTAGGAATTTGAAATTAAGAGATACATACTACTTTATATTAAAATGAAAAACAAGATCCTACTGTAGAGTACATGGTACTATATTCAATATCTTATAAACAGAAAAGTATCTGAAAAAGAATGTGTGTGTGTGTACAAACAATCATTTTGCTGTTTACCAAAAACTAATACAACATTGTAAACTAACTATACTTCAATTTAAAAAAAGAGTATTATTAAACTATCAGAAATAGTAATCTGGTTTTACAAGCAATAATATATGTAGAACTTAACCAGAGTTTTGGGTGTAATAGTATTAAATAGATTATACTGCTAAGTCGCTTCAGTCGTGTCTGACTCTGCAACCCTATAGACGGCAGCCCACCAGGCTCCCTGTCCCTGGGATTCTCCAGGCAAGAACTCTGGAGTGGGTTGCCATTTCCTTCTCCAATGCTTGAAAGTGAAAAGTGAGAGGGAAGTCTCTCAGTTGTGTCCGACTCTTAACAACCCCATGGACTGCAGCCTACCAAGCTCCTCTGTCCATGTGATTCTCCAAGCAAGAGTACTGGAGTGGGGTGCCATTGCCTTCTCCAAAATAGATTATAGCTATTGAATAATAATAGTTTTGTAAATTAAAAACTTATCTGCATAAAACATTTTACAATTTTAAATACAACACATGTTGAATGACACATTTAATACACATAGCTCTTAAAAGAACATATACCAGTCAGAATGGCTGCGATCCAAAAGTCTACAAATAATAAATGCTGGAGAGGGTGTGGAGAAAAGGGAACCCTCTTACACTGTTGGTGGGAATGCAACCTAGTACAGCCACTATGGAGAACAGTGTGGAGATTCCTTAAAAAACTGGAAATAGAACTGCCTTATGATCCAGCAATCCCACTGCTGGGCATACACACTGAGGAAACCAGAAGGGAAAGAGACACGTGTACCCCAATGTTCATTGCAGCACTGTTTATAATAGCCAAGACATGGAAGCAACCTAGATGTCCATCAGCAGATGAATGGATAAGAAAGCAGTGGTACATATACACAATGGAGTATTACTCAGCCATTAAAAAGAATACATTTGAATCATTTCTAATGAGGTGGATGAAACTGGAGCCTATTATACAGAGTGAAGTAAGCCAGAAGGAAAAACATAAATACAGTATACTAACGCATATATATGGAATTTAGAAAGATGGTAACAATAACTCTGTATACAAGACAGCAAAAGAGACACTGATGTATAGAACAGTCTTATGGACTCTGTGGGAGAGGGAGAGGGTGGGAAGATTTGGGAGAATGGCATTGAAACATGTAAAATATCATGTAGGAAACGAGTTGCCAGTCCAGATTCGATGCACGATGCTGGATGCTTGTAAAATATCATGTAGGAAACGAGTTGCCAGTCCAGGTTCGATGCACGATGCTGGATACTTGGGGCTGGTGCACTGGGACGGCCCAGAGGGATGGTATGGGGAGGGAGGAGGGAGGAGGGTTCGGGATGGGGAACACATGTATACCTGTGGCGGATTCATTTTGATATTTGGCAAAACGAATACAATTATGTAAAGTTTAAAAATAAAATAAAATTAGAAGAAGAAAAAAAAAAAAGAACTGCACTTTTAGTTATAGACATTAATTCCTGTAGAATTAAATTTTGCTTCCTAAAAAATGTCAGATGCAAAATATAAACATTTGTTTCATTATAAACCCTTGCTTTCTGTTGCAATTGTATTTATATATTATATAATATATCTTCATCTGCTATCTATATGTGTAACTTTATGATTCTCTTAACAACACTTCATTTATAGCTAACATTTTGAGTTGGATTTATGTTGCCCTACTCCTGGCTCAGTTCAGTTCAGTTGCTCAGCCATGTCCGAGTCTTTGCGACCCCATGAACCACAGCACTCCAGGCCTTTCTGTCCGTCACCAACTCCTGGAATCCACCCAAACCCATATCCATTGAGTCGGTGATGTCATCCAACCATCTCATCCTCTGTCGTCTCCTTCTCCTCCTGCCCTCAAACTTTCCCAGCATCAGGGTATTTTTAAATGAGTCAGCTCTTCACATCAGGTGTACATAGTACTGGAGTTTCAGCTTCAACATCAGTCCTACTAATGAACATCCAGGACTGATCTCCTTTAGAATGGATTGGCTGGATCTCCTTGCAGTCCAAGGGACTCTCAAGAGTCTTCTCCAACACCACAGTTCAAAAGCATCAATTATTCAGCACTCAGCTTTCTTTATAGTCCAACTCTCACATCCATATATGACAACTGGAAAAACCATAGCCTTGACTAGACGGACCTTTGGGGACAAAGTAATGTTTCTGCTTTTTAATATGCTGTCTAGGTTGGTCATAACTTTCCTTCCAAGAAGTAAGCGTCTTTTAATTTCATGGCTGCAATCACCATCTGCAGTGATTTTGGAGCCCCCAAAAATAAAGTCAGCCACTGTTTCCACTGTTTCCCCAACTATTTGCCATGAAGTGATGGGACAGGATGCCATGATCTTCATTTTCTGAATGTTGAGCTTTAAGCCAACTTTTTCACTCTCCTTTCACTTTCTTCAAGAGGCTCTTTAGTTCTTCTTCACTTTCTGCCATAAGAGTGGTATCATCTGCATATCTGAAGTTATTGATATTTCTCCTGACAATCTTGATTCCAGCTTGTGCTTCATCCAGCCCAGGGTTTCTCATGATGTACTCTGCATATAAGTTAAATAAGCAGGGTGACAATATACAGCCGTGGCATACTCCTTCACCTATTTTGAACCAATCTGTTGTTCCATGTCTGGTTCAAAGTGTTGCTTCCTGTATATAGATTTCTCAAGAGGCAGGCCAGGTGGTCTGGTATTCCCATCTCTTTCAGAATTTTTGGTAACACACATTTAGTTCAGTTTGTAAATGTTGGGTTTTTTGCCAATGCTGAAAACAAAGAGGTTACTTAAACTAGTGATGATTTTCTAATTAATTCAATTAAATACTCATTTAAGTGTATTTGGCTTGGGGGAGGATAATGTTAAAAATCTATAGCTGGCCTTGTAATCTGGCTGTTTGCCTAGAAACACTGAACTGTGATATTAAGTAGTTACATAAAGAACTGAGAACAAATGGTAACAAAAATTAAGCCACTGTTGTCTAGAAGCAAAAAGCTATACATGGAGTGGGAGAGTTATATATTTGTCTTTTAACTCACAGTTGCTTTAAAGTGTAACTGATCTGTGAATAGTAAGACATACGAATTGAGATTTGAACCTTTTTTTTTTTCCCCCAGGATAGAGTTTGTTTTGAATAAAGTTCAATTGGAGTTGCATATAGAGGATTTACTGGGGCAGGTAGTCAGAGTTGACACCATGAAGGCGTAAAGGAAACTCAAGGAGCTCTGGAGCTGGCTGGACACTGCAGACACTGCAGAGTTACCCTGCTCTGAGGCTTGGAGGCAAGACTTTTATATTCCCAAACCAATGAATCATTGATGCAGATTGTTTAGCTCAAGGCATTTCTCTGAGAGGGACCCATCAGGGAGATTTTAGCACCCAACATCTCCAGCAGCTAGGGGAATGATTGCTGGGAATCTAGGAAGTATATAGTCTCTGAAGACAAATTGTAAAAGCCTATAGGAGATTTTCTGTTTGCACCTCCTCCTTGGCTGCACTGCAAATTGTGTAGGATTTTATTACCCTTGCCCTCTGTAGTCTGCAGAAGTATTTTTGAAATACAAGTTTTAAAAGATTATTTGAACTTACTGATAAATATAACAATTACTTGTGTTTTAAATCAAATCTGTTTTTTAATTTTTTGAATTTAAAACCTAGTTTTTCTCAAGCCAAGAATGTTTATTTTTTTTAACCTTTTATTGTCAACTACAGGGAGAGAACACAGCCCTACTCACCCACCCATCAGCAGAAAACTTGATTAAAGATTTACCCAGCATGGCCTTGCCCACAAGAGCAAGACCCAGTTTTACCCAAAGCCAGTTCCTCCCATCAGGGAGATTCCATAAGCCTCTTATCCTCATCCATCAGAAGGCAGAATGAAAACCATAATGACAGAAAACTAACCAAACTGATCACATGGATCATAGCTTTGTGTAACTCAAAGAAACTCTGAGCCATGCTATGTAGCACCACCCAAGAAAGACAGTCATGGTGGAGAGTTCTAACAAAACATTTTCCACTAGATAAAGGAATGGCAAATCACTTCTGTATTCTTGCCTTAAGAACCCCATGAACAGTATGAAAAGACAAAAAGATAGGACACTGAAAGATGAACTTCCAAGGGTGGCAGGCACCGAATATGCTACTGGAGAAGAATGGAAAAATAGCTCCAGAAGAGATGAAAAGGCTAAGCCAAAGTGATAACATCATCCAGTTGTGGATGTGTCTGGTGGTGAAAGTAAAGTCCAATGCTATAAAGAAAAATACTGCATAGGAACCTGGAAAGTAGGCCCAGGAATCAAGGTAAATTGGAAGTGGTCAAACAAGAGATGGCAAGAGTGAACATCGACATTTTAGGAATCAGTGAACTAAAATGGACTGGAATGGACACATTTAATTCAGATGACCGTTATATCTACTAATGTGGGCAAGAATTTCTTAGAAGAAATCTAGCAGCCCTCATAGTCAACAAAAGAGTCCAAAATGCAATATGTGGATGCAATCTCAAAAACGACAAAATGATCTCTGATTGTTCTCAAGGAAAACTATTCACTATTACAGTAATCCAAGTCTATGCCCCAATACTAATGCTGAAGAAGCTGAACAATTCTATGAAGGACTACAAGATTTTCTAGAACACAAAGAAAAGGATGCCATTTTCACCACAGAGGACTGAAATGTGAAAGTAGGAAGTCAAGAGATCCCTGGACTAACAGGCAAGTTTGGCCTTAGAGTACAGAATGAAGCAGAGCAACAGTTAGCAGAGTTTTGCCAAGAGAACACAATGGTCATAGCAAACACCCTCTTCCAACAACACAAGAAACGACTCTGTACATGGACATCACCAGATGGTCAATACCAAAATAAGAGTGATTATGTTCTCTGTGGCCAAAGACGGAGAAACTCTATAGAGTCAGTAGAAAAAAGACCAGTAGCTGACTGTGGCTCAGATAATGAACTCCTTAATTGCAAAATTCAGACATAAATTGAAGAAAGTAGGGAACACCACTAGACCATTCAGGTATGGCCTAAATCAAATCCCTTATGATTACATAGTGGACGTGATAAATAGATTCAAGGCATTAGATCTGATAAACAGAGTGTCTGAAGAAGTATTGATGGAAGTTTAGAATACTGTACAAGAGGCAGGGATCAAAACCATTCCCAAGAAAAAGAAATGCAAAAAGCCAAAATAGTTGTCTGAGAAGCCCTACAAACAGCTAAGAAGATAATTGAAAGATAAAGGAGAAAAGTAAGCATATACGCCTCTGAATGCAGTTTCAAGAAATAACAAGAAGAAATAAGAAAATCTTCCTAAGTGAAAAATGCAAAGAAATAGAGGAAAACAATAGAATGGGAAAGACTAGAGTTCTCTTCAAGAAGATTAAAAATACCAAAGGAATATTTCATGCAAAGACCAGCACAATAAAGGACAGAAACAGAATGGACCTAATGGAAGTAGAAGAGATTAAGAAGAACTAACAAGAATACATAGAAAAACTAAACAAAAAATATTTTAATCATCTGAGCAACCATGATGGTGAGATCAGTCACCTACAGACAGATATCATGGAGCATAAAGTCAAGTGGGCCTTACAAAGCATCACTACAAACAAAGCTAGTGGAAGTGATGGAATTCCAGCTGAGCTATATCAAATCCTAAAAGATGATGTTGTTAAAGTGCTGCACTCAATATGCCAGCAAGTATAGAAAACTCAGCAGTGCTCACAGGACTGGAAATGGTCAATTTTCATTACAATCCCAAATAAGGGCAATGCCAAAGATTGCTCAAATACTGCACAATCATACCCATTTAACATGCAAGAAAGGGCATGATCAAAATCATACAAGCTAGGCTTCAACAGTATGTGAACCAAGAACTTCCAGATGTACAAGCTGGATTTAGAAAAGGCAGAGGAACCAGAGATGAAATTGCCAACATCAATTGGATCATAGAAAAAGCAAGAGAATTCCAGAAAAAAAAAATCTATTTCTGTTTCATTGACTACACCAAAACCTTTGACTATGTGGATCACAACAAACTGTGGAAATATCTTAAAGAGATGGAAATACCAGACCACTTTACTTGTCTCCTGAGAAACATGTATGATGCTCAAGAAACAATAGCAGAACTGGACATGGAACAAGAGACTAGTTCAAAACTGGGAAAGGAGTACATCATATCGGTATATTGTCACCCTGTTTATTTAACTTATATGTGAAGTATATCATGTAAAATTCTGGGCTGGCTGAAGCACAAGTTGAAATCAAGACTGCCAGGAGAAATATCAGTAACCTCAGATATGCAGATGGCATCACCCTAATGACAGAAAACAAAGAGATACTAAAGAGCCTCTTTATGAATGAGTGAAAATGAATGAGGAGAGTGAAAAAGCTGGCTGAAAACTCAACCTTCAAAACACTGAAATCATTGCATCTGGTCCCACCATTTCATGGAAAATAGATGGGGAAACAATGGAAACAGTGACAGACTTTATTTTCTTGGGCTCCAAAATCATTGCAGTTGGTGACTGCAGCCATGAAATTAAAAGACACTTGTTCCTTGGAAGAAAAGCTATGACAAACCTAGAAGGTGTATTAAAAAGCGGAAACATTACTTTGCTAACAAAGGTCCATCTAGTCAAAGCTATGGTTTTCTAGTAGTTAGTACAAATGTGAGAATTGGACCATAAATAAGGATAAGCACCAAAGAACTGATGTTTTCCAGCTGTGACTATGGAGAAAACTCTTGAGAGTCCCTTGTACTCCAATGAGTTCAAACCAGTCAATCCTGAAGGAAATCAATTCTGAATATTCATTGGAAGGACTGATGCTGAAGTTCTAATACTTTGGCCACATGATATAAAGAGCCAACTCATGGGAAAGATCCTGATGTTGGGAAATATAGAAGGCAGGAGGAGAAGGGAACGACAGAGGATGAGATGGTTGGTTAGCATCATGGACTCAGTGGACACGGGTTTGAGTAACTCTGGGAGATGATGAAGTACAGAGAAGCCTGGCATGCTGCAGCCCATGGGGTCACAAATAGTTGGACATGACTAAGTGACTAAACAATGACAAATCCTAGTAACACAAAAATAATCATTTTGACATTTTATTCATTAAGCACTTTACTTGACTACTTTGTTGAAAAAAACTGACCATAGAAATCTATTTCTGAACTCTCTGTTAATTTGATCTGTAAGTCTGTCCACTAACCAATACCACAGTGACTTAATAAACACAGTCTTGCTCTGAATGTCAAAAATATGTGTACAATCCCTTCCAAAATCTTATGTCTTTCATATTGTTGTGGCTATTCTAGATACTCTGTCTTTTATTGTTGTTGTTTAGTCTCTAAGTCATGTCCGACTCTTGATACCCCATGGTCTGTAGCCCACCAGACTCCTCTGTACATACACATTTTAAAATCAGCTTTTCATCTTCAAAAAAGCAATTAGTATTTTGAGTGGGATAACATTTAACCTCTTGATCAACTTTGTGAGGACTCTAATCTTAGCAGTATTGAGTCTTTCAATAATGAACATTTTATCACCCCATTTCTGTGGTATTAAATTTCCCTGTTGATATTTGTAGCTTTTAGTTTATAAGCACAATACTTAAAATTATATACAACATTACATGTATAAATAGTCAGATCAATATAGAAAACTGGTAAAAATGTAGATAAATTTATTGACTTTAATATATGTTTCTATATTGAGCTTTAAAAGTTCAATTATTTTTTTCATTCCCTATTATAATAAAATTACATGATGCAAATGGCCTCATTCTCATATCTTGTTTCTCAGCTCAAATGTCTGAAACAGGTGAGATGGCTGACTTCTCCCTCTAAGGTGGTCTCTTTCTACATGGGGCCAAATCCTTAAGGAAGATAGACCATGTTTTTTCAAAATATTGCAGTGTTGCAATAATTAAAGCCTTATCAAGCCTCATACTTGTTGATTTCCCATTGGTCAAAGTAAGTAAAGTAGACATGCCTTGAGTAATCTGGAAGGGAACTACACAAGAGTATCGACACTAGAAGGCATGACTTATTGGCAGTCATTAATCTAATCACTTAATGCAAAAATAACAAATCATGCCCCCATATCAGCAGCTTAGAACTTTCACATTACATTTCTGTCATAGTATTGCTGTAGATGTTACTCAGTGATAATATCACTCCAAAGATCTAGTACATGGAGTATCCCCAATCTCAAATTACATTCATATCTCATAGGCCAAAATAAGTTCTTTCACTATACCTATTTTAACAGGAAAGGAATGTTTGCTTTATTCTACCTTGCAGAGGGATACCTCACAGCAGATATGTGTGTATGTATAGCTCAACACTATGTACCACAGTTCATATTCTCACTAACATCTGATAAGGTCCAATTTATTAATGTTTAGTTATCTAGATGCAACAACATGGTTTCATATTATGGAAATACTTTGCATTTACCTGGTAACTGACAGTATTACTACTATTAGTAGTTCTAACAGATCGCCACTTAAGTTTTCTATGCTGTTAAATGCCGATTTATGTATTTTGCCTATTTTTATATTAGACTGTGTCTTTTGCTGACAGATTCTTTTCTTATTATTTTTTGTTATGTAATTTTGATACTATTTTTCAGATGTATTAGTTTACATATCTTATTTTTTAAGGCAGATGAAGCTCTAAATATGACTTCTTTATTGATATAGTCAGTGAGTGAAAAGGTTTTCAACCTGACAGTTTTGCCAACGTTTTTTCATGTCTGACTCTTTGCAACCTCATGGACTATACAGTCCATGGAATTCTCCAGAATACTGGAGTGGGTAACTGTTCCCTTCTCCAGGGGATCTTCCCAATCCAGGGATCAAACCTAGGTCTTGAGCATTGCAGGAGGATTCTTTACCAGCTGAGCCACCAGGGAAGCCCAAGAATAGGGGAGTGAGTAGTATATCCCTTCTCCAGTGGATCTTCCTGACCCAGGAATCAAACCGTGGTCTCCTGCATTGCAGGCAAATTCTTTACCAGCTGAGTTACCAGAGAAACCCTCTAAATATGACTTTTATTATTGGTATAGTCAGTCAGTGAAAAGGTTTTCAGATTGACAGCCTGGCTAATGTTTTGTCCCAGGGGACAGTTTGCCTTCCTACTTACAGATATCACTGGACAATTGTAGATCTCCTCAGGAAAAGCAAGAAGTCTACTAACTGCAGAGAAAAGAACAGACTAGAAGTCGTCATCTCAGCAGGAAGTCAGAACAGAATAAAGGGGAGCAAAAACTAAAGTGAGCTTGCCTAGTTCCATCTTTCAACTCCTCTGTTAGGTATTTCCTTCTCTTGTCAAGAAAAATAAGAAATGGGGAGAGAATCCAGGTTTTAGGTGAATTAAAATCTCACAATATAAAAGTTGAAGCCAAGGTCTAACAGGTTCTTCAAATACCATCACCACCCAGTATTATCATATTTATTAAGATTCAGTTTTTTATATCAATACTGGAATTTTCAGACATTTTAAAATGTCTAACAGCTTTATAAAGTTTTTTTTCTAAGAATTTGTCTATTACATATAAATTTTTAAGTTGGCTTGCATGAAATTTTTATATCCTCTTACCTAGAAAAACATCTATTTCTACTTTATTGACTATGACAAAGCCTTTGACTGTGTGGATCACAATCAACTGTGGAAAATCCTGAAAGAGATGGAAATACCAGACCACCTGATCTGCCTCTTGAGAAACCTATATGCAGGTCAGGAAGCAATAGTTAGAACTGGACATGGAACAACAGACTGGTTCCAATAGGAAAAGGAGTACATCAAGGCTGTATATTGTCACCCTGCTTATTTAACTTCTACGCAGAGTACATCATGAGAAATGCTGGGCTGGAAGAAGCACAAGCTGGAATCATGATTGCCGGGAGAAATATCAATAACCTCAGATATGCAGATGACACCACCCTTACGGCAGAAAGTGAAGAGGAACTAAAAAGCCTCTTGATGAAGGTGAAAGAAGAAAAAGTTGGCTTAAATCTCAACATTCAGAAAATGAAGATCATGACATCCGGTCCCATCACTTCATGGGGAATAGATGGGGAAACAGTGGACACAGTGTCAGATTTTATTTTTTGGGGCTCCAAAATCACTGCAGATAGTGACTTCAGCCATGAAATTAAAAGACATGTACTCCTTGGAAGAAAAGTTATTACCAACCTAGATAGCATATTGAAAAGCAGAGACATTATTTTGCCAACAAAGGTCCTTAGGTTTTTCCAGTGATCATGTATGGATGTGAGAGTTGGACTGTGAAGAAAGCTGAGCACCGAAGAATTGATGCTTTTGAACCGTGGTGTTGGAGAAGACTCTTGAGAGTCCCTTGGACTGCAAGGAGATCCAACCAGTCCATTCTGAAGGAGGTTAGCCCTGGAATTTCTTTGGAAGGACTGATGCTGAAGCTGAAACTCCAGTACTTTGGCCACCCCATGCGAAGAGTTGACTCATTGGAAAAGACTCTGATGCTGGCAGGGATTGGGGGCAGGAGGAGAAGGGGACGACAGAGGATGAGATGGCTGGATGGCATCACTGACTCGATGGACGTGAGTCTGAGTGAACTCCGAAAGTTGGTGATGGACAGGAAGGCCTAGTGTGCTGTGATTCATGAGGTCGCAAAGAGTCGGACATGACAGAGTGACTGAACTGAACTGAACCTTTTTAATGTCTGTAAGAGCAGTAGCATAGCTCCATTATTCATTCACTAAGAATAACTAATGTCCTCTTAATTCTTCTAGATCAGTGTTGCTAGAGACTTTTACACTTATATAATCTTCTCCAAGCCCCTATCAGTATTATTGAGAAATCATTTACATACATCACTGTATAGGTACAGCATGATATTTGCCTTACGTATGTTAAAAATAATTACTATAGTAAGTACAGCTCCATCCATCTTCTCATAAAAATTTAAATAAAAGGAAAAAAATTAAAATAAATATATTTTCTCCTTGTTATGAGAACTCAGCATTTACTCTCTTAACCATTTACCGTCTATTATACAGCTATAGCTATCACATTGACATTACACATTATATACCTAGAGGTTATTTATCTTATGACTGGAATTTTGTACCTTTTGATCACCTTCTGTCAATTGTAGATTTTATAAGTTGAAGGTTTGTAGCAATGCTGCATTGAGCAAATCCATTGGCACCATTTTTTCAAGAGAATTATTTTTTGATTAAGGTATTGAGTGTGTGTGCACATGTACTCAGTCATGTCTGACTCTGAGGCCCTGTGGATTTTAGCCCATCAGGCTCCTATGATCATTGGATTTTTCAGGAAAGAAAACTGGAGTGGGTTGCTATTTCCTTCTTCAGGGAATCATCCTGATCCAGAGATTGAACCTGCATCACCTGCATTGCCAGAAGATTCTTTACCTGCTGAGTCACCAGAGAAGCACTGATATAGTACTGCAAACTTAACAGACTATCATAAATTAGAGATACCAAGGGGACATTTCATGCAAAGATGGGCACAGTAAAAGACAGAAACAGTATGGACCTATCAGAAGCAGAGGGGATTAAAAAGAGGTAAGTGACAAGAAGAAACAGAAGAACTATACAGAAAAGATTTTTAATGACCCAGATAACCACGATGGTGTGATCACTCACCTAGAGCCAGACATCCTGGAATATGAAGTCAAGTGGGCCTTAGGAAGCATCACTATGAGCAAAGATGGCGGAGGTGATGGAATTCCAGCTGAGCTGTTTCAAATTAAAAAAAAAAAAAAAGATGATACTATTAAAGTGCTGCACTTAATATGTCAGAAAATTTGAAAAACTTAGCAGTGGCCATAGAACTGGAAGAGATCAGTTTTCATTCCAATTACAAAGAAGAGCAATGCCAAAATATGTTCAAACTACAAATTGTACTCATTTCACATGCTAACAAAGTAATGCTCAAAATTCTCCAAGCTAGGCTTCAACAGTTCTCAGTGAACTGAGAACTCCCAGATGTTCAAGGTGGATTTAGAGAAGGCAGAGGAACAAGATACTGAATTGCCAGTATCCACTGGATCATAGAAAAGGCAAGAGAATTCCAGGAAAACAATGCAAAAGCCTTTGGCTGTGTGGATCACAATAAACTGTGGAAAATTCTGAAAGAGATGGAAATACCAAATCACCTGACCTGCCTCCTGTGAAACGCATACGCAGGTCCAGAAGCAACAGTTAGAACTGGACAAGGAACAACAGACTGGTTCCAAATCAGGAAAAGAGTATGTCAAGGCTGTATATTTTCACCCTGCTTATTTACCTTATATGCAGAATACATCATGAAAAATGCTGGGATGGATGAAGCACAAGCTGGAATCAAGATTGCCAGCAGAAATATCAATAACCTCAGATATATAGATGACAGCACCCTTATGGCAGAAAGTGAAGAAAAACTAA
The DNA here is from genome assembly GCF_027580195.1 of Bos mutus. Taxonomy (NCBI): domain Eukaryota; kingdom Metazoa; phylum Chordata; class Mammalia; order Artiodactyla; family Bovidae; genus Bos; species Bos mutus. Next base: position 78,553,231 of record NC_091622.1, on the reverse strand, counting down.
AGAGCTTCTTGATGAAAGTGAAAGAGGAGAATTAAAATGTTGGCTAAAAACTCAGTATTCAGGAAATGAAGATCATAGCATCCAGTCCCATCACTTAATGGCAAATAGATGGGGAAACAATGGAAACAGTGTCAGACTTTACTTTTTGGGCTTCAAAATCACTGCAGGTGGTGATTGCAGCCATGAAATTAAGACTCTTGCTCCTTGGAAGAAAAGTTATGAGCATGTTATAAAACCTAGACAGCATGTTAAAAAGCAGAAACATTACTTTGCCAACAAAGGTCCATCTAGTCAAAGCTATGGTTTTTCCAGTGGTCATGTATGGATGTGACAGTTGGACTCTAAAGAAAGCTGACTGCTGAAGAATTGATGCTTTTGTGTTGGAGAAGTCTCTTGAGAGTCCCTTGGACCTCAAGGGGATCCAAACAGTCCATCCTAAAGGAAATCAGTCCTGAATATTCATTAGAAGGACTGATGCTGAAGCTGAAATTCCAATACTTTGGCCACCTGATGTCAAGAACCAACTCATTGGAAAAGACCCTGATGCTGGGAAAGACTGAAGGCAGGAGGAGAAGAGGACGAGAGAGGATGGTTGGATGGCATCATGGATTCAATGGACATAAGTTTGAGCAAGCTCTGGGAGTTGGAGATGGACAGGGAAGCCTGGTGTGCTGCAGTCCATAGGGTCACAAAGAGTTGGACACAGTTGAGTGACTAAACTGAACTGAACTTCCATGCCCTACTCCAGGGGATCTTCCTGACCAGGGATCAAACCTGCACCTCAAAGGCTCTGTCCCTGCCCCATTTTGACATAGTTTGAGAACCAGAGAGATTATAATTTATATTTAAGACATAAATACATAACAATATGGTATTAGAGGTTGTTAGGGCAGCAATGCATTAATCTGAAAATTGACAATATAAGAATATAATCAAGCATTATCTCATCTATCTCTAATGATTTTATTTCAGCAGAACTGGTTGATTAAAATGGGAAATTTTTCTTTACAGAAAAATGTATCTAATAAATTCAGAATTAAAAGTAGAATTAAAATTTTACAACATATAATGGAACAATGAATCTAAACAATAGTCAATATAATATTAAATGATTCTGTGAAAATTTAGTGAAGAAATTTTGCAGTGGAGTGATTGGGCTACAGCACTTCATCCACAAAATAATGCTTACCTTAATAAAGATGGAACAACTGCCATTTTATGTTTCATAATGTAGCACAATAGGAAGTACAAAGAATAATTATTATTCTTATCCCCCAAAGTTGATTATAACTCTAATCAAATCTCTAGTTATATTCTGCCATTTTATAGGAAATATGATAAATAGAAAAACCAAGTGAATGATACCATGAAAAGGCAATTTGCCAGACCAGATGCAAGTTAGCCTGTAAGACAGATAACTTGGGATTTCTAACAAGTTAATGCTCTTAAAAAAAAAAAAAAAATGACAACTCTCAATGAGTTTTTGTGCAACTTTCTGTGACACATGTGAAGTTTTTTAGCAAGCACACTCGTAAATAAAAAGGTAATTTTTACTTTTTTATTTTAAAATCAGAAAAAAATTAAAAGCATGTAGCTTATTTTACTGAAACAGGTTTTAAACTCCTGCAAACTATTCTTGCTTGTGGATCAAATAATAGAGACTTATGAAATGAGTGCTCTTAGTTTAACACAGTAGTGGCATGTAATGTGTTCGATGGCAGAGCTTAAAATCATCATAAAACCTAAGTTTCTATTTCCTATTTCTTGCAGATTCTGTCCACTTGATAATTAAAGTTTGACCTATTATATCATAGACTCAAAATCTGGAATCATAATGGAAAAAATTTTTGGAACTGATAAAATATTTTATTTGCATACTTAAAAACATACTAATAGTATATTGTTTCCATAAGATAATTGTTACAAAAGTACAAACAATATCTCTTCTTTTACAAAAGTTGCTAGATTCAGTTCAGCTCTTGTAACATCAATGAGAATAGCACCACAGAAGTAAAGATGCTATATACAGTGACTGGACAGAGAAAAACAAACAGAAATTGTCCTTTCTCTATTTTTTAACCGGACTTAAAATCTATATCCATTGGTAAAAGTCAAAATCTTATTTTTATACTAACATAAGGATATTCAGTTATGTAACATTTTCTAAAAGAACATTTTTTAAGACATAAAATATGCACGTATAGTTTGCAGAATGTATAGTTGTATCAGTTCAGTTCAATCACTCAGTAATGTCCAACTCTTTGTGACCCCATTAACCACAGCACACCAGGCCTCACTGTCCATCACCAACTCCCAGAGTTCACCCAAACTCATGTCAGTTAAATCGGTGATACCATCCAACCATCTCATCCTCTGTCGTCCCCTTCTCCTGCTGCCTTCAATCTTTCCCAGCATCAGGGTTTTTTTCAAATGAGTCAGCTGTTCGCATCAGGTGGCCACAGTATTGGAATTTCAGGTACAACATCAGTCCTTCCAGGAACACCCAGGACTGATCTCATTTAGGATGAACTGGTTGGATCTCCTTCCAGTTCAAGGAACTCTCAAGAGTCTTCTCCAACACCACAGTATAAAAGCATCAATTCTCTGAAACTCAGCTTTCTTTAGAGTCCAACTCTCACATCCATACATGACTACTGGAGAAAACATAGCTTTGATTAGACGGACCTTTGTAAGCAAAGTAATGTCTCTGCTTTTTAATATGCTGTCCAGTTTGGTCATAACTTTCATTCCAAGGAGAAAGCATCTTTTAATTTCATGGCTGCAGTCACCATCTGCAGTGATTTTGGAGCCCCCAAAAATAAAGTCAGCCACTGTATCCACTGTTTCCCCAGTTATTTGCCATGAAGTGATGGGACCAGATGCCATGATCTTAGTTTTCTGAATGTTGAGCTTTAAGCCAACTTTCTCACTCTCCTCTTTCACTTTCATTAAGAGGCTTTTTAGTTCCTCTTCACTTTCTGCCATAAGGGTGGTGTCATCTGCATATCTGAGGTTATTGATATTTCTCCCGGCAATCTTGATTCCAGCTTGTGCTTCTTCCAGTCCAGCATTTCTCATGAAGTACTCTGCATATAAGTGAAATAAGCAAGGTGACAATATACAGCCTTGACATACTCCTTTTCCTATTTGGAACCAGTCTGTAGTTCCATGTCCACTTCTAACTGTTGCTTCCTGCCCTGCATATAGGTTTCTTAAGAGGCAGGTCAGGTGGTCTTGTATTCCCATCTCTTTCAGAATTTTCCACAGTTTATTGTGATCCACACAGTCAAAGGCTTTGGCATAGTCAATAAAGCAGAAATAGATGTTTTTCTGGAACTCTCTTACTTTTTCAATGATCCATCAGATGTTGGCAATTTGATCTCTGGTTCCTCTGCCTTTTATAAAACCAGCTTTCTAAAACCACCATCTGGAAGTTCACGGTTCACGTATTGCTGAAGCCTGGCTTGGAGAATTTTGAGCAGTACTTTACTAGCATGTGAGATGAGTGTAATTGTGTGGTAGTTTGAGCATTCTTTGGCATTGCCTTTCTTTGGGATTGGAATGAAAACTGACATTTTACCGTCCTGTGGCCACTGTTGAGTTTTCCAAATTTGCTGGCATATTGAGTGCAGCACTTTCACAGCATCATCTTTTTGGATTTGAAATAGCTCAACTGGAATTCCATCACCTTCACTAGCTTTGTTCATAGTGATGCTTTCTAAGGCCCACTTCACATTCCAGGATGTCTGGCTCTAGGTGAGTTATCACACCATCTTGATTATCTAGGTCATGAAGATGTTTTTTGTACCATTCTTCTGTGTATTCTTGCCACCTCTTCTTCATATCTTCTGCTTCTGTTAGGTCCATACCATTTCTGTCCTTTATCGAGCCCATCTTTGCATGAAATGTTCCCTTGGGATCTCTAATTTTCTTGAAAAGATCTCTAGTCTTTCCCATTCTGTTGTTTTCCTCTATTTCTTTGCATTGATTGCTGAGGAAGGCTTTCTTATGTCTCCTTGTTATTCTTTGGAACTCTGCATTCAAATGGTTATATCTTTCCTTTTCTCTTTTGCTTTTCACTTATCTTCTTTTTACAGCTCTTTGTAAGGTCTCCTGAGATAGCCATTTTGGTTTTTTGCGTTTGTTTCTCTTGGGGATGGTCTTGATTCCTGTCTCCTATACAATGTCATGAACCTCTGTCTATATTTCATCAGCCTGTCTGTCTATCAGAGCTAGTCCCTTCAATCTATTTCTCACTTCCACTGTATAGTTGTGTACATAAATAAAATGAGTCAAAGGATATCATGATTTGGTAAAGATCATAATTTTATTACTGTTTAAGTATATTTATTATGTGAAAATATGTTTATCACAGATTAAATATTTCAGGATATATTCCATGTTGATTCATGAGAAGAATGATCTTTCCAGATAATCATCTGTGATCAAAGAAGAATAAATGTGACCTCTCCGAATTCTGCTGCAAATGTATGATAAATATTGAAAAGTCAGAAGCTGAGGTTATGTAATAGGGATGTTGAGTCACAGCTAAAAACCATGAAACTGTTAACAGCCCTCAGCAATGCTATCTCTTTTTCCTTATGCCAATAACCCAAAAGATGAAATGTAACTCACTGTGAAGGGCACAAATAAATGTGTCAGATATGATATATCGGTCCTAAAAATGAAGAAAAAGTACACTTTTAAAAATATCATATTAATAAAATTGATTAATTCTTCCATCCCTTCTCCACTATATCTGGAACAGTAATTTCAATGCATACAAATTCAGAAGTTTTGGGTCATGTCAGTCATTTTTCTTCACATAAGGAATTCATTGTAACTATGTTATTCAGTTTTGGAGGCACTAACAATTCATTGAACTGTATTTTTTATAAAATATAATTTTCATTACTGAAAAGAATGGTGACGACCTAAATTCTTGTTCATCACAGTTAATGCACACAACAAATGACAAAGAAATATCAAGTCAAATGTGACCTTGGATAAAACACGTTTCTTCTATAAGACAGACTTAATTTCTGTAGATTCCAAATGTAAAGAAAATATATAATGTTATATAAAATTGATTAGAAGTCTTAAGCACTGTTTCATAAATATACTTTTGTCAGATATTAATAACAATGGAATAACAGATAACTATTTCATGAGAATGTTATTTAACCATAATCAACTTTATGTCATTCTCCCCTTTAGTAACATCAACAAAATAGCTCTAAATAAGGAGATACAGTGTAAAGAAGGGACTCTGTGAAGACTATGATCAAAAATGTTCTCCTTTCCTTTAAACTGCTGCTACTGCTGCTGCTGCTAAGTCACTTCAGTCCTGTCCAACTCTGTGCGATCCCCTAGATGGAAGCCAACAAGGAAGCCAACATCCTTGGGATTCTCCAGGCAAGAGTACTGGAGTGGGTTGCCATTTCCTTCTCCAATGCATGAAAGTGAAAAGTGAAAGTGAAGTTGCTCAGTCGTGTCCAACTCTTAGCAACCCCATGAACTGCAGCCTACCAGGCTCCGCAGCCCATGGGATTTTCCAGCCAAGAGTACTGAAGTGGGGTGCCATTGCCTTCTCCGTTCCTTTAAACTAAAAACTCAATAAAATGTGCCTTTTCAAACTCATGATAATATGAACTCAGAGGCAAATGACGTCCTGATTTCTAGGGAAAAAAAAAAAAAAAAAACCTGCTATTTTAATTTCTCCTCCAGTTCTTTTGGCAGGTGCCTGGAAACTGGTTTAAAGAACTTTGTCTCTTGTGTATCCTCAGTTGAAATTTTAATAATATTTAATAATATTAAGTAGTTTCACTAATCCACAAAAATGGATTGAGAATATTGGCTGAATCCTATTCCTCTTTGTAATTCTTGGGGAATATATGGAAAAGAAAGAGTGGGAACATTCCTTTCTGTACATTTTCAGGAGAATATAGTCTATGTTCATGTGATGGTTCACGTGGAGAGGGCTTTGATGTCCACCACTGCAAAACCATCACAAACCTTAACTAAAATTAAACTACAGTAAGTAGGCAAAGGACAATAATATTTGAAAAAGAGATCAACAAGACAAATTGGATATTAACACTACCCTACATAAATATTAATAACAAATATACAGTAATGTAAAAGATTTGTAATACAGATAATGTGCAAAGTATCTCTAAATATGAAAATGAAAAAGATGAAATATTAATAAAAAATAATGGTTAGGTGTTATAAAGAGAAAATTCATAAAAAAAAATTCACCAAAAAACACAAGTCATTATATGTACCAATATTCAGAAAACTGCAAATAAAAATAAATGTTGCTGTGCAAAAGAGTTTATGTTTAATTAGGTCCTATTTGTTTATTTTTCCTTTTATTTATTTTTCCTTTGGAGACAGATTCAAAAAATACTGCTACAATTTATATCAAAGAGTGTTCAATCTATGTTTTCTTCTAGGATTTTTATAGTTTCAGCTCTTACATTTAAGTCTTTAAACCATTTGATTTATTTTTATATATGGTGTGAGGGATTGTTCTAATCTCATTGTTTTATGTATAGCTGTCCAGTTTTTCTAGCACCATTTGTTGAAGAAACTGTCTTTTCTCCATTGTATATTCTTGCCTCCCTTGTTATTGGTTAATTAACCATAAGTGCATGGGTTTATATCTGGGCTCTCTATTCTCTTCCATTGATGTATGTGTCTATTTTTGTGCCAGTACCTTGCTGTTTTGTTTACTGTAGCCTGTAGTACAGTCTGAAGTCTGAGAGGATGATACCTTCAGCCTCTGCATCCCAAAGTCCCTGTGGCCCCAGATCCAGTGCCTTGCTATGGTGTGGGATGAGGCGGGCTGGTGTTTGCTCAATTTGGGCTGGGTACACAGTTAGGTGGTTGTAGGAAACCTGGCAACTATTAGGGTAGACTTCTCTCTGTCTTGCACTGAGGGCAAGTCAGCACCTGTGCACTCCTCACAAGCCGAGTGCAGCCTTCTCCAGACTTTCTGTCTGTCACAGTGATCCTCTAAGCAGCCAAGGGGGCTTGTGTCCACCGCACAGGACTCCAGGACCAGGATGCTCAGTGTGTGGCTCAATGCACTCACTCCTCAGGGTGGGTGTCTGCCAGTGTAATCTCCCTTTTCTTTTTTTTTTTTTTTTTAATTAAAAAAATTCTTCCCAAACCTTCCCACCCTCTCCCTCTCCCACAGAGTCCATAAGACTGTTCTATACATCAGTGTCTCTTTTGCTGTCTCGTATACAGGGTTATCGTTACCATCTTTCTAAATTCCATATATATGCGTTAGTATACTGTATTGGTGTTTTTCCTTCTGGCTTACTTCACTCTGTGTAATAGGCTCCAGTTTCATCCACCTCATTAGAAGTGATTCAAATGTATTCTTTTTAATGGCTGAGTAATACTCCATTGTGTATATGTACCATAGCTTTCTTATCCATTCATCTGCTGATGGACATCTAGGTTGCTTCCATGTCCTGGCTATTATAAACAGTGCTGCGATAAACATTGGGGTACACGTGTCTCTTTCAATTCTGTGTCAGGCACAGCAAGCTGTCTGCCAACATCTGCCCCCCGCCCCCACCCTGCTCTGCAAAAGTAAGGACTGTGACTGTGGACACAGCTGCCCAGCAAGGTTCCATTTCTAAGACATCTGTACCATTAGATGTGGCCATGTAAATAAGATTTCACCTAGGGAACATGAGAAGTGCTGTGTGCCACTTCCAAGGCATCAAGGGAGCCTCCGCCCCCTGCCTCTCCCTGGCTGTAGCAGTGACTCCGTGTTGACCATGCAGACAATGATAATGCCCTAGGGTCTTGTTACTCCAGTATGATCAGGGAACAGCAGTATTGTACCATCCAGGAACTGTTAGAGACACACAATCTCAGGTCCCACCTCAGACCTACTAAAATGGAATCTGCTTTTAACAAGATTCCCAGGGAATTCATATGCACATTATTATTATTATTATTATTATTATTATTATTGAGGCATACTGGCCAAGAGATGGAAAAGCCACAACTTGGAAGGAACCTGGGTCCTCACTTGAGCACAGCAATCCCACTGACATGCCACACTCACTTTGAAACTACTATGTGAGGAAGAGAAAGAAACTTTTGTTATTATTACTATTATTAAAGTCATGGTATTCTGGAGTGTCTTTATTACTTAAGCTTAGATTTATCCTAATATAAGTAATGTGACACTGTCCACGGGGTCTCATTTGTCAAACACTATTGCAAATCCTGAAAAAGTGCCTATGATCAACTTAACCAACCCCATCAGGGTTTAAAAAATAAATAAATAAATAAATGTTGACTCATTATTATCCTTTATGTTTCAAACTGTTAAAAAATTTAAAGGCACATAGATATTGTTGGAAATTACTAGGAAATGACATATCTGTTGCTTGCAAAAATGTCAGTTATTTTTAAGACAAGCAACTGAACGGCCCAAAATAAAATTTATTTTAATGAATTTTCCTTTTAAACATAATATCTTATACTAGGATATCTAAAGAAAAAAATAATATTATATAGTGATTTATGTATCACAAATATAATTGTAAGAATTGTTTTCAGGGGAAGAAAAAAGCAGAAATATAGAAGGTGACTATTATTGGAAGGATAACTATATAAATTGTGATATAGCTCCACTGTGAAGTGCTATTCAGTCATTAAAAATAATGAATTACATGTAGACGAATAGACTGGGAAGAATTTCATATTGTTCAATGAAGATAACAGAAAAGTTTGCCAAATGTTTCTACTGGAAAAACATAAGATAACCAAAAAAATCCATGTATTATCTATACAATTAAATAGTTAAATTTATAGCAGCTTTATATTAGACTGTTTATGTGAGTTATTTGATGGAACACTGGTTGGATGAATGGATAAGAGTTACCAAAGTCAAAAGAAAAAAAAAAAGAGAGTATACACAAAACTGGCAAGTTTGGTATTTGCATTTATGTTAAATATGAATTAAAAAAATAATTTGCCCAGCAGATGGTTTGAGATAATTCATATAAAACTTTTTGCTGATTATTAAATAGGCAAAAGTGGAACTTTGGCCTTGTAAAAGACCAAGGACATTTGAAGAATAAACCAAATAATTGTTTTTGATAACCAGAGGGGCAGTAAAGGCAAAAGGTGAAACCCCTCAATTTGACTAGTAGGGTAGAACTGACCAATTATTAAATACATTCTCATAGAATTTACAGATGCAGCCATAGTTTTTTCCAAGATCACTGGTCATCATTTGTGTGAGACCTAGTCTAACTACAAATCTACAAACTACTGACTATGGAGACATCATGAGACCAGGATTCTAAACCTGAGGTAGAATAAAAGTGAAGAGAAAGGCACAAGAGATGGGAGGAAAGGGAGCAACACCTAAATTTGTCTTTAGGTCACCTCTGGAACCTGTGTTTTTAAGAGACATAGCTGCTTTCCAGAAAAGGAAGTCCTATCTCAGTTGCAATAAATCATGAAAAATGTATGGGCCAAGTATATGAAAGAGATGACTTTATTCTGGAGAAAGACCTCAGATTTGATGTATAATCAGAAACACAGAAAGAAAGAGAAAAACAAAGGAGAGGGAGAGCAAGAGGAAGAAGTGGGAAGAAAAGTTGAAAAAAAAAAAGACATTCTCTTTATGTGATAAGTAAGGCCAGAGTTCTGGAAAACCAGAGTAAACCACACTGGTAATCTCTAGACATAAGACACCCTCAGCACTAGTTTCACTGTTAAATAAAAAAAATCTTACACTAGAGTCTGGATTATGATTTTTTTTTTTTCAGTCAAAAAAGAACAAGGCATTAAATTGGGGTTAGGGACTAGCACATCAGATCAGATAATATCAGTCACTCAGTCGTGTCCAACTCTTTGCGACCCCATGAATCGCAGCACTCCAGGCCTCCCTGTCCATCACCAACTCCCGGAGTTGACTCAGACTCACATCCATCGAGTCAGTGATGCCATCCAACCATCTCATCCTCTGTCATCCCCTTCTCCTCCTGCCCCCAATCCCTCCCAGCATCAGAGTCTTTGCCAATGAGTCAACTCTTCGCATGAGGTGGCCAAAGTATTGGAGTTTCAGCTTTAGCATCATTCCTTCCAAAGAAATCCCAGGGCTGATCTCCTTCAGAATGCACTGGTTGGATCTCCTTGCAGTCCAAAGGACTCTCAAGAGTCTTCTCCAACACCATAGTTCAAGAGCATCAATTCTTCAGTGCTCAGCTTTCTTCACAGTCCATCTCTCACATCCATACATGACCACTGGAAAAACTATAGCCTTGACTAGACAGGCCTTTGTTGGCAAAGTAATGTCTCTGCTTTTGAATATGCTATCTAGGTTGGTCATAACTTTCCTTCCAAGGAGTAAGCATCTTTTAATTTCATGGCTGCAGTCACCATCTGTCGTGATTTTGGAGCCCAGAAAAATAAAGTCTGAAACTGTTTCCATTGTTTCCCCATCTATTTCACATGAAGTGGTGGGACCGGATGCCATGATCTCCGTTTTCTGAATGTTGAGCTTTAAGCCAACTTTTTCACTCTCCACTTTCACTTTCATCAAGAGGCTTTTGAGTTCCTCTTCACTTTCTGCCATAAGGGTGGTGTCATCTGCATATCTGAGGTGATTGATATTTCTCCCGGCAATCTTGATTCCAGCTTGTGTTTCTTCCAGTCCAGCGTTTCTCATGATGTACTCTGCATATAAGTTAAATAAACAGGGTGACAATATACAGCCTTGACGAACTCGTTTTCCTATTTGGAACCAGTCAGTTGTCCCATGACCAGTTCGAACTGTTGCTTCCTGACCTGCATACAAATTTCTCAAGAGGCAGATCAGGTGGTCTGGTATTCTCATCTCTTTCAGAATTTTCCACAGTTTATTGTGATCCACACAGTCAAAGGCTTTGGCATAGTCAATAAAGCAGAAATAGATGTTTTTCTGGAACTCTCTTGCTTTTTCCACGATCCAGCAGATGTTGGCAATTTGACCTCTGGTTCCTCTGCCTTTTATAAAACCGGCTTGAACATCAGGAAGTTCACAATTCACATATTGCTGAAGCCTGGCTTGGAGAATTTTGAGCATTACTTTACTAGCGTGTGAGATGAGTGCAATTGTGCTGTAGTTTGAGCATTCTTTGGCATTGCCTTTCTTTGGGATTGGAATGAAAACTGACCTTTTCCAGTCCTGTGGCCACTGCTGAGCTTTCCAAATTTGCTGGCATATTGAGTGCAGCACTTTCACAGCATCATCTTTCAGGATTTGGAACATACGTCCTGCCAAATTTAAACAAATGCACCCAAACAATATACACTTAATGTTTTCCCTGGATTCAAAGAAGCTTTAAGAATATATGTAAATAAGTTTGAGGTGTCTAAGGGTTGACCTTGTAAGTTAGATTGGAAAGTGTGGGAGGAAATCAAGCATACTGGGGAATCCTTTAAAGGAGATGCAAAGATTTAAATGCTCTTTTACTGCCAATTTCTATAACTTACATGAATAACAAATGTTAAAATACATCTTGTACCTACATGCAAGGCAATATTCTAAGCCATTTATCTGCATTAACTCATTTCATCTTTCAATATCCCTACGAAGAAGGTATTATAATAATTTGTAATTACAGAACAAGAAAATTAAGGCACAGTTAAGTGTCTTGACCAAGATTATATATTTAATAATTGACCAGAGCTACAGTTCAAACCTAGGCAAACTGGCTCAAAACTCTGCTCTTCATCATTAAACTGAATATCATCTGCTATAATGACATGAAATTTGATGAAGAGATAAATTATATTTAAAGAAGGCAGTAGCTATGATACAAAAGAAGGAAAAAGATAAAACTCATTTCTGAACAGGATGGTTTATGAGAAGAAAAAAACAAAAAAAAAAAGAGTTGGTGAAGAGAGATCAAATAAGCCTGTAGTAGCTTCCTCACGTGAGATTCTAGGAAGATATACATGAAGCTCAGCAACACTGGATTCTGGGCCAGGAAGCTCCAAGTATACAGCTCCCTGTATGTATTTTGTGGACATGCAAAGCTTTTTGGAGACCCTCCCACCCTCCACCAGGGGCACAACCAGTCTGAGGTAGTGAGTGTTCTGTCACATGGTGGAGGGTGATGGATGCATAGGCGAGACATGGAAGAAGTGTCCAAAATGGGCAGTCTTTCATCCATATTATGAGATCAAACTTACACGTCATAATGATGTGAAGAAATGCAGATTGTTAGTTATTTGAGAGAAGAAGAGGAGGTCTTCCATTTACAGCAACAATACTTTTACAAAACTTAAGATAGTAAATAACTAACATAATTAGTAATAAAATAATTGTATTCAAATCTAGTCGATTCCAGACCCTGAGTCTCTAAATCATTACATGCAGATAATGGCACATAAAATATTTAAACATTTGAGAGTAGGACATTTACCATATAGATATTGTGAAATGAGTGAAAATAATCTAGAATATAGTTCTAAGGAAAAAAAATAGTAGAAATAATAGAGGTAGGTAGAAAAGTAAAAATCTGGGTAGAATAACTGGTATGAGTTATCAGAGAAGTGAGTGATGCTTCAGATAAGAGAACAGATATTTTTGAGAATACTTACTACCTATCTCTAACAAGAAAGAAGTCAAGCAAAGTGAAGGTTTTTAAATGTTCAATGGGTTTAAAAGTTTAGAATTTTTCTTTGGTTATTTTTTCAAACATAAGAAATATGAAAAATGTTGGTTATAGTAAATATTGGTAATACAAAACCTTAAATTTAAATACCTACCCTCACATCCTTCAATATCCAAGTTAACAATATTGTTTGATCTAAAACAATGCCAACACCTGATATTTTACTAGTTATTGTAATTATTTAAAGTTTCCTAACAATATTCTTATTAGCACTTTATTTTTAGAAGTTTGAGAATATATTAAGAAACAAAACTAAGCAATCACATGTTCTTGTACTCTGTTTCACAAAGACCTGCTTTGTTGTTTAGCTCCTTTTGAAATTCCAGCATTGAATTATTAGTTTTCTCACTGCATTGCAATCTTAACTATGACAGCATAGTATTATCACCTCCCCCACTGATTCTCCCTTATTTATTCTGGTTAAAATTATCACCCTATTATTTTGGAGTTTATCTTAACCTTTTTTTTTTTTTTTTTAATTTATAATTAATTTTATTTTATTTTTAAACTTTACATAATTGTATTAGTTTTGCCAAATATCAAAATGAATCCACCACGGGTATACATGTGTTCCCCATCCTGAACCCTCCTTCCTCCTCCCTCCCCATACCATCCCTCTGGGTCGTCCCAGTGCACCAGCCCCAAGCATCCAGTATCGTGCATCGAACCTGGACTGGCATCTCGTTTCATACATGATATTTTACATGTTTCCATGCCATTCTCCCAAATCTTCCCACCCTCTCCCTCTCCCACAGAGTCCATAAGACTGTTCTATACATCAGTGTCTCTTTTGCTGTCTCGTACACCGGGTTATTGTTACCATCTTTCTAAATTCCATATATATGCGTTAGTATACTGTATTGGTGTTTTTCCTTCTGGCCTACTTCACTCTGTATAATAGGCTCCAGTTTCAACCACCTCATTAGAATTGATTCAAATGTACTCTTTTTAATGGCTGAGTAATACTCCATTGTGTATATGTACCACAGCTTTCTTATCCATTCATCTGCTGATGGGCATCTAGGTTGCTTCCATGTCCTGGCTATTATAAACAGTGCTGCGATGAACATTGGGGTACATGTGTCTCTTTCCCTTCTGGTTTCCTCAGTGTGTATGCCCAGCAGTGGGATTGCTGGATCATAAGGCAGTTCTATTTCCAGTTTTTTAAGGAATCTCCACACTGTTCTCCATAGTGGCTGTACTAGTTTGCATTCCCACCAACAGTGTAAGAGGGTTCCTTTTTCTCCACACCCTCTCCAGCATTTATCTTAACCTTTTAATACACTTTGGTTGCTTTTATGTTCCTCACATGTGTATACACTTCCTTAGTAAGTTCACCAAAATCGATTCTCTATTAGCAGAAAAAACAATGAATAGAAATAAACATAGGAGATTTACTTACTGCTCAACACAAGATAAATAAACTTGTCCCCAACTGGAATATCAAGAAAGGGTATAAAAATTCAGCAATGACCAATTATGGTGGGCACTATAATAAAATTTCCATGAGAGCTGTAGGGTGAGTTATATTCCCTTCTAATTATGGTATTCTATTAATTTTCATGTATGTCACCTATAGCAAAAAGTCTCCTTGCAAAAATTTTTTACTGCTAGTGTTTATATTCATAACTTTAATAATCAGTTAAACACATAAAATTCAAAATTACTTTAGTTTTTACCTCTTTCAACTGGAAAACAAAATATATTATTTGAAGACGTTGAAATTAATTAGCAGGTTCATAAATCTAGTTCCTATTTACATGGTTACTATTTGCAGGTTCATAAATCTCGTTCCTATTTACATGGTTACTATTTTTTGTTCAGTTTATTTTAAATTACATGTGGGAGTCATTCTCGTATACTGAAGTGAATGTTAGAGTGAAGTGAGGTTAGAGAGAAAACTGCCTCCAATTCTCCCTGTGCCATTTTGGGCAAGTTATGTATCACTGCTAAGCTTCAAGGCTCACATATGCAAAATGAAAGCAATATTCTAACTTACAGTGTATTTGTTGTTGTTCAATCACTAAATTGTATCCTATTCTTTGTGACTCCATCGACTGCAGCATGCCTGGCTTTGCTGTCCTTCATTATCTTCTTGAGTTTGCTCATACTCATGTCCTTTGAGCCAGTGATCTCATACAACCATCTGATTTTCTGTTGCCCCCTTCTCCTTACTTACATTGTGTAGAAGCTTATACAAGATTATATCAGACTGGGTACTCAATATATTTGATGAGCTTTGGCATAGAGTGAGTGACTGAAAAAGCAAAGGGTTTCATCTAATAGGCAGAGAAGCCAGCAAAACATTTGCAAATCTTACTGAGCTTAACATAAAGAAAAGAAAAGGAAATCTGAGTTTGAGAACTCCAAGCAAACCAGAACTTGCATGACCAAAATTCCAGGGAGAAGGGAGTCCTAGGAGAGTGAGTCCAACACACTCATAAATCCTTAAGCTTCAACTATGTGCAAGCGAAAAAGCTGAAAAAAAAATTGAGCAGAAAATGAAAATTAGTGTGAAGTTTTCAGTCGTGTCACAGCCCTGAGGGGTTTCAGACTGTTAAGGGAAGAGCAGTAATAGACATCCTCAGGCTTCCAACTGGAGAGCTATAAACTACCCTGTGAAACCACATGTAGCCTGAGCCTTAAAAAAACAAAGCAAAACCCACTAAAACAAAAGGTAAATTAACTCAATATCATTAAGCAAAATCCAGGGAATATAAATAATTTAAATTAACTCATTGATGGCCTTATGATTGTGGTTATCAGGAACAAACTTTAAAATGTTTATAAATAAATATGTTAAAGAAAAATTACACATATGTTAATTTCCTATTGCTGCTGTGAAATCACCCCAGGCTTTGTGGTTTAAAACAAAACAAAGCCATCATCTTAGTTTCTGGAAATCTGTAACCCTGGAATGAGTCTTATAGAGCTAAAATCAGAGTCAGCTAGGTTGCTTCCTTTAGCTGCTTTAGGAAAAAATATTTTTCCTGTCTCTTTCAGTCTCTAGAGACTGCTGGCAATCCATGGTTTGTGGCCCACATCACTCCAGTCTGTGCTTCTGTTCTCCCATTGTCTTCTGCTCTTTGACTTCTTGCCTCTCTTCTTATACTCATAATTTCATTGTGCCCACCCAGATAATCCATGATAATACCCCTTTCCTAGGAATCCTAATTTAACCACATCTACAAAGTCAGCTTTACTATGTAAAATAACACATTTACAAATTCTGGGAGTAGGACATGAGCATTTTAGGGGAGCCTACCACAGATTATAAAATGGAAAACTTCTGAAAATAAGAATTTATAAAAAGAATCAAATGTAACTCTAAAACTAATATATATATATATATATATATATATATTAATTAGACTTAAAAATAATTGTAACAACAAATTGGAAATGGGAATAGAAAGGATTAATGAAGTAACAAAAGGTTAATAGAAAATATCCAGGCTACTTTATACAGAGAATTATAAAGGAAAGGAAAACAAATACAAATAATCAAAAGACTTTATATGTCTGTAACACCAGCTTAGAATCTAGGAAGAGCAGAATAGAAACTGGTAGAAAAAGAATTTTAAGAGATCACACTCTCCAATTTTTTTAAAGGCTACAGGTTCAGAGAAATCTATGAGATATAAATAGAAGGAAAAATCACAAGTGTGTGATTAAGACAACTAGCAAAAATGAACTACAAAGAAAAACCAATGAGAGCAAATGGATATACGCTGTCTTCAAATGAGCTAAAAAGGACTGCTAGGAAATTTCTCCAAAAAATTATAAGTGCAAAAAAAAAAAAAAAAATTATATATCTATATATCTGCTTAAAGTCCTTAAAGATCAAGCTAGAAGTTTGTATTAGCTGAGAATATTCTTCCATTGTTGAAGAAATAAAGAAATTTCAGACAAAATTTAACATACAAAGTAAGAAAAGTCATTATTTGTGATCAAGTATGTATCTAGCATAACTTTGACATTAACACAGCAAGGACATTTTATATCCACATACATATATATCCATTCTCTCTTTCTTATGAAACTATTAGGAAAAAGTTATGAACAGAATTTAGCTAAGTGGAATCTAGTCCTCAAAAAACTCAATTGAATTTTTAGAAGTAGTTGATTTTATTGAACATGATGGAACATTAAAAAATAATAATAATTTTGAAGCAAGTTTTTTCAAATAACACTTCCACAAATATACATATTCAATGCATCTATATTTACCTATTTATAATTTTTATATTCAATAAATACAAACTATAGGTATAGTAGACATCAGACTCTGTGTTCAGTGTTGGACATCTGTTTTAAACAAGATGTCCTTTTGTTTAAAAGAGGAGTTTGCCTCAAGGATCTTATGGTTTATTAAAAGTATATTTGAGGGACAGCAATAGTGGTAAGAAAAGGAATAAAAGAGGGAAGAGCAAAAACCACTTTCATAAAAGGTAATAGATAATTCCTAAATAGGTGTTGGTGATAAATAAAGTTAGAATGATGAATAGATCACACAATTTTATTTCATGTTGTTTTGTGCTGTCATGCCATGATATGATGTAAAATTACATTAATAAATAGAGACCATTTACTGATGGCAATACTTGGGTTTAAGAGCCTCATTATATTTGTCAGTAAAATTGTGGTACAGAGATTTGAAGTCAAGAAGAGCTCCAAAAACACATACACACACACAAATTATCATAACACTTGTGAAAAATTAATCAGAATAAATCAGGACAATAACTGGAAAATTAAAAGAAGTACATGAATTGTGAGGGAGAGGAGTAGCGGGAACTATCATTTATTGCTAGTGGTATTATAAGCTGTATAGCTAGTTTGAAAGACAGAAAGTTTCTGGGTTTCCCTGGTGGCTCATTTGGTAAAGAATTTGCCTGCAATGCAGAAGACCTGGGTTCAGCCCCTGGGTTGGAAAGATCCCTTGGAAAAAGGAATAGCTACCCACTCCAGTATTCTTGCCTTGAGAATTCCATGGACAGTGGAACATTGTGGGCTATAGACCATGGGGTCACAAAGAGTCAGACATTCCTGAGTGATTAACACTTGACAGTTTCTTACAAAACTAAACATAATGTGTTAGGAATTACTGACAAAATGGAGGCATGGTCCCAACCCCCTCTCCTCCTCTCACAGGCATGGCCCCAGGATGAAGGAGTTAGGCCCTGTGATTCTGACTTGTTCTTTTCTTTCTTCGGTTGAGTTGGCTGGAAAGAATGTTAAGGTGCTTGAGAGAAGCATGAGAAATCATAAAGCATTCTACAGTTGTGCCCAGAAAATAATCTGTAAAGTAACCATTGACATTTGTTCAAGGATCTTTACAAAGAATGTTTCAGGATGAACATAGGCCACAGCTTGAGGCCATGGGACGGATTGTTATCTGAGACCTGTTAGTGAGGGAAATGTTTATTTGCAAAGGAAGTTTGCTGAGTTTAGGGTTTAGGAATAATTAAGAATAGCTAGTGGAGAAAACAATGGCATCCCACTCCAGTACTCTTGCCTGGAAAATCCCACGACGGAGGAGCCTGGTGGGCTGCAGTCCATGGGGTAGCTAAGAGTCGGACATGACTGAGCGACTTCACTTTCATCTTTCACTTTCATGCATTGGAGAAGGAAATGGCAACCCACTCTAGTGTTCTTGCCTGGAGAATCCCAGGGACAGGGCAGCCTGGTGGGCTGCCATCTATGGGGTCGCACAGAGTCAAACACGACTGAACCGACTTAGCAGCAGCAGGACTGCAAGGAGCTGGAATCCCGCAGGATCTAATAATCTAATGATCTTTGCTAAGTCACTTCATTAGTATCAGTTGTCGCTCAGTCATGTCCAACTCTTTGCGACCCCATGAATCACGCCAGGCCTCCCTGTCCATTACCAACTCCGGGAGTTTATTCAAACTCACGTCCATTGAGTCAGTGATGCCATTCAGCCATCTCATCCTCTGTTGTCCCCTTCTACTCCTGCCCCCAATCCCTCCCAGCATCAGAGTCTTTTCCAATGAGTCAACTCTTCACATGAGGTGGCCAAAGTACTGGAGTTTCAGCTTTAGCATCATTCCTTCCAAAAAAGCGCCAAAGCTGATCTACTTCAGAATGGACTGGTTGTATCTCCTTGCAGTCCAGGAGACTCTGAAGAGTCTTCAACACCACAGTTCAAAAGCATCAATTCTTCGGCACTCAGCCTTCTTCACACTCCAACTCTCACATCCACAGGAAAAACCATAGCCTTAACTAGACGGACCTTTGTTGGCAAAGGAATGTCTCTGCTTTTGAATATGCTATCTAGGTTGGTCATAACTTTCCTTCCAAGGAGTAAGCATCTTTTAATTTTACGGCAGCAGTCACCATTTGCAGTGACTTTGGAACCCAAAAAAATAAACTCTGACACAGTTTCCCCATCTATTTCCCATGAAGTAATGGGACCAGATGCCATGATCTTTGTTTTCTGAATGTTGAGCTTTAAGCCAATATTTTCACTCTCTACTATCACTTTCATCAAGAGGCTTTTTAGTTCCTCTTCACTTTCTGCCATAAAGGTGGTATCACCTGCATATCTGAGGTTATTGATATTTCTCCCGGCAATCTTGATTCCAGCTTGTGCTTCTCCAGTCCAGCGTTTCTCAGGATGTACTCTGCATATAAGTTAAATGACCAGGGTGATAATTTACAGCCTTGACGTACTCTTTTTCCTATTTGGAACCAGTCTGTTGTTCCATGTCCAGTTCTAACTGTTGCTTCCTGATCTGCATACAGATTTCTCAAGAGGAGGTCAGGTGGTCTGGTATTCCCATCTCTTTCAGAATTTTACAGTTTATTGTGATCGACACAGTCAAAGGCTTTGGCATAGTCAATAAAGCAGAAATAGATGTTTTTCTGGAACTCTCTTGCTTTTTTGATGATCCAGCAGATGTTGGCAATTTGATCTGTGGTTCCTCTGTCTTTTCTATAACCAGCTTGAACATCAGGAAATTCATGGTTCACATATTGCTGAAGCCTGGCTTGGAGAATTTTGAGCATTACTTTACTAGCATGTGAGATGAGTGCAATTGTGTAGTAGTTTGAGCATTCTTTGGCATTGCCTTTCTTTGGGATTGGAGTGAAAACTGACCTTTTTCAGTCCTGTGGCCAAGTCTGAGTTTTCCAAATTTGCTGGCATGTTGAGTGCAACACTTTCACAGCATCATCTTTCAGGATTTGAAATAGCTCAACTGGAATTCCATCACCTACACTAGCTTTGTTTGTATAGATGCTTTCTAAGGCCCACTTGACTTCACATTCCAGGATGTCTGCCTCTACGTCAGTGATCACACCATCATATTATCTGGGTCGTGAAATCTTTTTTATTCAGTTTCTATGTATTCTTGCCACCTCTTCTTAATATCTTCTGCTTCTGTTAGGTCCACACCATTTCTGTCCTTTATCGAGCCCATCTTTACATGAAATGTTCCCTTGGTATCTCTAATTTCCTTGAAGAGATCTCTAGTCTTTCCCCTTCTGTTGTTTTCCTCTAGTTCTTTGCATTGATTGCTGAGGAAGGCTTTCTTATCTCTTCTTGCTATTCTTTGGAACTCTGCATTCAGATGCTTATATCCTTCCTTTTCTCCTTTGCTTTTCACTTGTCTTCTTTTCACAGCTATTTGTAAGGCCTCCCCAGACAGCCATTTTGCTTTTATGCACATCTTTTCCATGGGGATGGTCTTGATCCCTTTCTCCTGTACAATGTCATGAAGCTCATTCCATAGCTCATCAGGCACTCTATCTATCAGATCTAGGTCCTTAAATCTATTTCTCACTTCCACTGTATATTCGTAAGGGATTTGATTTAGGTCATACCTGAATGGTCTAGTGGTTTTCCCTACTTTCTTCAGTTTAAGTCTGAATTTGGCAATAAGGAGTTCATGACCTGAGCCACAGTCAGCTCCTGGTCTTGTTTTTGACTGTATAGAGCTTCTCCATCTTTGGCTGCAAAGAATATGATCAATCTGATTTCGGTGTTGACCATCTGGTGATGTCCAGGTATAGAGTCTTCTCTTGTGTTGTTGGAAGAGGGTGTTTGCTATGACCAGTGCATTTTCTTGGAAAAACTCTATTAGTCTTTGCCCTGCTTCATTCCATATTCCAAAGCCAAATTTGCCTGTTACTCCAGGTGTTTCTTGACTTCCTATTTTTGCATTCCATTCCCCTATAATGAAAAGGACATCTTTTTTGGGTGTTAGTTTTAAAAGGTCTTCTAGGTCTTCATAAAACCGTTCAACTTCAGCTTCTTCAGCATTACTGGTTGGGGCGTAGACTTGGATTACTGTGATATTGAATGGTTTGCCTTGGAAACGAACAGAAATCATTCTGTCGTTTTTGAGATTGCATCCAAGTACTGCATTTCAGACTCTTTGGTTGACCATGATGGCTCCATTTCTTCTGAGGGATTCCAGCCTGCAATAGTAGATATAATGGTCATCTGAGTTAAGTTCACCCATTCCAGTCCATTTTAGTTCACTGATTCCTAGAATGTCAACATTCACTCTTGCCATCTCTTGTTTGACCACTTCCAATTTGCATTGATTCATGGACCTGACATTCCAGGTTCCTATGCAATATTGCTCTTTACAGCATCAGACCTTTCTTCTATCACCAGTCACATCCACAACTGGGTATTGTTTTTGCCTTGGCTCCATCCCTTCATTCTTTCTGGAGTTATTTCTCTACTGATCTCCAGTAGCATATTGGGCACCTACTGACCTGGGGAGTTCCTCTTTCAGTATCTTATCACTTTGCCTTTTCATACTGTTCATGGGATTCTCAAGGCAAGAATACTGAAGTGGTTTGCCATTTCCTTCTCCAGTGGACCACATTCTGTCAGATCTCTCCACCATGACCTGCCCGTCTTGGGTTGCCCCACGGGCATGGCTTAGTTTCATTGAGTTAGACAAGGCTGTGGTCCTAGTGTGATTAGATTGACTAGTTTTCTTAAGTATGGTTTCAGTGTGTCTGCCCTCTCATGCCGTCATGCAACTCCTACCATCTTACTTGGGTTTCTCTTACCTTGGGTGTGCGGTCACTTCAGTTGAGTCCAACTCTGTGACCCTATGTATCGTAGCCCACCAGGCTCCTGTATCCATGGGATTCTCCAAGCAAGAATACTGGAATGGTTTCTATTTCTTACTCCAGGTGATCTTCCTGACCCAGAGATAAAACCTGCATCTCTTATGTCTCTGACATTGACAGTCAGGCTTGTTACCACGAGCGCTGTATATCCACACAAAATCCTGCCTGTGGATATTTATATCAGCTTGACTCATAACTGTTAAAAATTAGAATATTTGGAATTCCAAAACTTTGGAATTTGAAAGCAAAAATGATGACTTTCAGGAAATAAATGAATAAACTTCAGTATACACAGACTAAGGAAAAAGTAATGAAAAGACACAGAGAAGCCTTAAATGTACATCACTAAGTGAAAGAAATCATCTGAAAGGGTTACATACCATACGACTTCTACTGTTTGACATTCCAGAAAAGGCAAAACTATGGACAATGGTTGCCAGGGCTTACAGGAGAGAGAAGAATGAATATGTAGAACATGGTGGATTTTGGGTGCATAAAACTAATCTTTGTAATACTGTAGCAGTAGATGTTTGTCATTCTTCACCTGTTCAAGTCCATAGAGTGTACAATACTGAGAATGAAGTCTAATGTAAACTATGGATACCATGTGGCAATTATGTCAATACACGTTCATTGCTTGTATGCTAAGTCACTTCAGTCATGTCCAACTCTGTGCAACCCTATGGACGGTAGCCTGCCAGTCCCCTTTATGCATGGGATTCTCCAGGCAATAATACTGGAGTAGATGGCCATGCCCTCCTCCAGGAGGGTCGTCCTGACCCAAGATCCAAAACAGTATCTCTTACATCTCCTGCACTGCCAGGCAGGTTCATTAAGAGTAACAAGTGTACAACTTTGGGGGGGATTATTGAATTATTGATAATGTGGGAGACTGTGCATGTGTGGGGAAATGAGGAATGTGAGCAATTTTTGTAACTTCCACTTAATTTTGCTTTGAACCTAAACTGCTCTGAAAAAAATAGTCTATTTTTAAAAATCAATGTAATTGCCTATTTAACCTGCAGGTGACTATACATGCATGGGTCAACATAGTCAAGACCAGAGCCATCAGCTGGTACATTATTTGTGGGCAATAATATTTGTTTATTTGTTATTAAAGAAGTATACTGAATTAGGCTGGTCAAGAGACTTTAAAGAGTAATGGTAAGAGATAGAACATTAAAAGAGGCAGGATACAAAGATGATATTTATGTCTCAGGCTTGCTCAAATTTTATTGTAATCATACTCTAAACAAGTTTAGCTAGAACATATGAAAAGATATTTTATGTCCTTTTTCTTCTCTCCTTCATAATATCTAAGAATATCTTCTACACTTTAGTTCAGTTCAGTTCAGTCACTCAATAATCTCCAACTATTTGCGACCCCATGAATGGTAGCACGCAAGGCCTCCCTGTCCATCACCATTTCCTGGAGTTCACTCAAACTCACGTCCATTGAGTCGGTGATGCCATCCCCCGTCTCATCCTCTGCCGTCCCCTTTTCCACCTGTCCCCAATCCCTCCCAGCATCAGAGTCGTTTCCAGTGAGTCAACTCTTCACATGAGGTGGCCAAAGTACTAGAGTTTCAGCTTTAGCATCATTCTGTCCAAAGAACACCCAGGGCTGATCTCCCTTCTACATTTAAACATGCTCTTTTAACTGAATAAAGATGACAATTTCTATGGAAATAGCAATAACAATAAAAATGATAATATTTATCATTTATAGAGTACGTATGTGTCTTACATTGAACTTTGTGTTTTATATTATTCAATCTATAAAATATCCTTTTGATAGAGAAATTATTTATCTTATTTTATAGAAATGAAAACTGAAATCGAGACATTAAGTCATATACATACTGATAAGTGACAAGATCAGAATTCAAACAAAACAAAACAAAAGCCTACCAAACCAGTATTTGAAATATTTATCTATATCAATTATATCTCTGGGGAAACCATGAGATCTTCCTGTCTTGCTATATATGACCTCTCTTCTTCATATCTTCTATAATTAGGGAAGTGTTCCTTGTCATACTCACCAAGTTCTTCTGAAGAATTAACTCTTCAGTCTCGCTCAGTTCAGTTCAGTTCAGTCACTCTCTCATGGCCAACTCTTTGGGACTCCATGAATTGCAGCATGCCAGGCTTCGATGTCCATCACCAATACCCAGAGTTCACTGAAACTCATGCCCATTGAGCTGGTGATGCCATCCAGCCATCTCATTCTCTATTGTCCCTTCTCCTCCTGCGCCCAATCCATCACAGCATCAGAGTCTTTTCCAATGAGTTAACTCTTCCCGTGAGGTGGCCAAAATATTGGGTTTCAGTTTTAGTATCAGTACTTCAAATGAACACCCAGGACTGATCTTTAGAATGGACTGATTGGATCTCCTTGCAGTCCAAGGGACTCTCAAGAGTCTTTTCTACCACCACAGCACAAAAGCATCAATTCTCCAGTGCTCAACTTTCTTCACAGTCCAACTCTCACATCCATGTATGACCACTGGAAAAACCATAGCCTTGGCTAGACAGATCTTTGTGGGCAAAGTAATGTCTTTGCTTTTGAATATGCTATCTAGGTTGGTCATAATTTTCCTTTCAAGGAGTAAGCATCTTTTAATTTAATGGCTGCAATCACCATACGCAGTGATTTCGGAGCACAAAAAAATAAGTCTAACACTGTTTCCACATCAATTTCCCATGAAGTGATTTGACCCGAAATCAGATTGATTATATTATTTGCAGCCAAAGATGGAGAAGCTCTATACAGTTAGCAAAAACAAGACCAAGAGCTGACTGTGGCTCAGATCATGAACTCCTTATTGCCAAATTCAGACTTAAATTGAAGAAAGTAGGGAAAACCACTAGACCATTCAGGTATGACCTAAATCAAATCCCTTATGATTATACAGTGGAAGTGAGAAAAAAAGATTTAAGGGCTTAGGTCTGATAGAGTGCCTGATGAGCTATGGAATGAGCTTCATGACATTGTACAGGAGAAAGGGATCAAGACCATTCCCATGGAAAAGATGTGCATAAAAGCAAAATGGCTGTCTGGGGAGGCCTTACAAATAGCTGTGAAAAGAAGACAAGTGAAAAGCAAAGGAGAAAAGGAAGGATATAAGCATCTGAATGCAGAGTTCCAAAGAATAGCAAGAAGAGATAAGAAAGTCTTCCTCAGCGATCAATGCAAAGAACTAGAGGAAAACAACAGAATGGGAAAGACTAGAGATCTCTTCAAGAAAATCAGAGATACCAAAGGAACATTTCATGCAAAGATGGGCTCGATAAAGGACAGAAATGGTATGGACCTAACAGAAGCAGAAGGTGCCGGGAGCCGGTGAGGCATTCCACTCATGACAAAGGTCACGAGGAAGGAGGCTCGGCATACGCAAAGGCGGGATTGAGCCTCAGGAGTCCGCCTGGATATTCTCGAGCATCTACCCCCCAAAAAACCAGAGTCTGCCTACTTTATTGCTTTGTGCTCTCACCTCTGACTTTACTGGGGGCTGTCCCCTACCACCATCTCGCTCTCTCTGTCAAAGAGTTAACTTACAGCTCCAATTAATAAAGTTCCTGGGCAATTAGGAGTGTTTAAATCCAAGCCCCTCTGATGGCTCTCTAACTCGCCTGACAAGTTTACCCGGACTCCTGCAGCTATGCATACGATTGTTTACAGTCTCCCAGCCTCCAGAGGCATGGGAAGCTTAAGATATTCAAATAGCTTAGAGCCTCTCAGAGAGTTAGAAACTGTCAGAATAAACTAGTAAAGGATTTCATTGATGAGTCAATGTTTGCTGCCAAGTTTTCACATCCCCTGAATTGTATCCTTGAATATGTATTAATTAATAGTGGGTATGTAGAAAAAATAAGTAGTGGCCTTGGTATTAGTAACTTTAGACCCTTAAGGTAATAAATTATTTCCTTTGTTGTAAACCCATTACACATCCGCCCTATAGGAATGCAATTTTATCTTCGGAAGATGGCGCAAAACCTTAAAATAATTACTCTTAGAGAAAGTAAGTCTTTGTTGATAAGTCCTTGTCAAGAGTCATAAAATGTTAGTAGGCCTTCTGGCCAGAAGATGATGTAAATCACCTAAACCCTTTGTATACGATAAATTTGCAGGAAAGAAACCTTCTTTTGATAAGAATCAAAGACTGCTGACTTTGCATCCCCTATTATCCTCTATGTGTAACTTAGGGTATAAAAGCCCCTGTTAAAAATAAAGCTACGGGCCTTGCTCCCCAACGCTTGGTCTCCCCATGTCATTCTTCCCTTTAACTTCCAGCTGAGTCTCCATCTGGAGCGCGGAACCCACCACGCTTACTAATTATGCCTGGGCTTCTAAGACCCACTCGAGAAGGTGTCTAGGGTGAGGCACCTTCCGCTATTCGAGAGGGCGCCTGCGGCCTACGTAAGTGGTGCAAACTTCTTGTCTTGAAGTTTTATTGGTCTCCGCGTAAACCAAGCTACTCAGCTTCTTTTCTCCACTGAATTTTCCTACTGAGCTATCCTCATTCTATTACTCTTTATATCTTTGATAAATAAATAAATAGTCGCCGACGCCGTCTCCCCTTCGAATACCCTGGATCAGCCGGGGCTGGTCCTCGGCAAGAAGGTATTAAGAAGAGATGGCAAGATTACACAGAAGAACTGTACAAAAAAGATCTTCATGACCCAGATAATCATGATGGTGTGATCACTGACCTAGAGGCAGACATCCTGGAATGTGAAGTCAAGTGGGCCTTAGAAAGCATCACTATGAACAAAGCTAGTGGAGGTGATGGAATTTCAGTTGAGCTATTCCAAATCCTGAAAGATGATGCTGTGAAAGTGTTGCACTCAACATGCCAGCAAATTTGGAAAACTCAGCCTTGGCCACAGGACTGGAAAAGGTCAGTTTTCATTCCAATCCCAAAGAAAAGCAATGCCAAAGAAGGCTCAAACTACCGCACAATTGCACCCATCTCACATGGTAGTAAAGTAATGCTCAAAATTCTCCAAGCCAGGCTTCAGCAATATGTGAACGGTGAATTTCCTGATGTTCAAGCTGGTTTTAGAAAAGACAGAGGAACCAGAGATCAAATTGCCAACATCCGCTGGATCGTGAAAAAAGCAAGAGAGTTCCAGAAAAGCATCTATTTCTGCTTTATTGACTGTGTCAAAGCCTTTGACTATGTGGATCGCAATAAACTGTAAAATTCTGAAAGAGATGGGAATACCAAACCACCTGATCTGCCTCTTGAGAAATTTGTATGCAGGTCAGGAAGCAACAGCTAGAACTGGTCATGGAACAACAGAGTGGTTCCAAATAGGAAAAGGAGTTCGTCAAGGCTGTATATTGTCACCCTGCTTATTTAACTTATATGTAGAGTACATCATGAGAAATGCTGGGCTGGAAGAAGCAGAAGCTGGACTCAAGATTGCTGGGAGAAATATCCCTAACCTAAGATATGCAGATGACACCACCCTTATGGCAGAAAGTGAAGAGGAACTAAAATGCATTTTGATGAAAGTGTTCCCTACTTTTCAATTTAATTCTGAATTTGGCAATAAAAAGTTCATGATCTTAGCCACATTCAGCTCAAGTCTTGTTTTTGCTGACTATATAGAGCTTCTCCATCTTTGGCTACATAGAATATAATCAATCTCATTTTAGTTTTGACCATCTGGTGATGTCCATGCGTAGAGTCTTCTCTTGTGTTGTTGGAAGAGAGTGTTTGCTATGACCAGTGCATTTTCTTGGGAAAACTCTATTAGTCTTTGCCCTGCTTCATTCCATATTCCAAGGTCAAATTTGCCTGTTACTCCAGGTGTTTCTTGACTTCCTACTTTTGCATTCCTGTCCCCTGTAATGATAAGGACATCTTTTTTGGTGTTAGTTCTAAAAGGTCTTCTAGGTCTTCATAGAACCATTCAACCTCAGCTTCTTTGGCATTACTGGTTGGGGCATAGGGTTGGATTACTGTGATAATGAATGGTTTGCCTGGAAACGAACAGAGATCATTGTGTTGTTTTTGTGGTTTTATCCACGTACTGCATTTCGAACTCTTATGCTGATCATGATGGCTACTCCATTTCTTCTAAGGGATTCCTGCCCACAGTAGTAGATATAATGGTCATCTGAGTTAAATTCACCCATTCCAGTCCATGTGAGTTTTTTGATTCCTAGAATATCGAGGTTCACTCTAGCCATTTCCTGTTTGACCACTTCCAATTTGCCTTGATTCATGGACCTGACATTCCACGTTCTTACGCAATATTGCTCTTAACAGCATCGGAACTTGCTTCTATCACCAATCACATCCACAACTGGGTATTGTTTTTGCTTTGGCTTCATCCCTTCATTCTTCCTGGGGTTATTTCTCCACTGATCTCCAGTAGCATACTGGGCACCTACCGACCTATGGAGTTCCCCTTTCAGTATCCTATCATTTTGCCTTTCATATTGTTCATGAGGTTCTCAAGGCAAGAATACTGAAGTGTTTTCCCATTCCCTTCTCCAGTGGACCACATTCTGTCAGACCTCTCCACCATGACCCTCCCGTCTTGGGTGGCCCCACACAGCATGGCTTAGTTTCATTGAGTTAGACAAGGCTGTGTTCCATGTGATCAGATTGGCTAGGTTTCTGTGATTATGGTTTCAGTGTGTCTGCCCTCTGATGCTCTAGCAACACCTACTGTCTTACTTGAGTTTCCCTTACCTTCGTCTTGGGGTGTCTCTTCATGGCTGCTCTAGCAAAGCACAGCCACTGCTCCTTACCTTGGACGAGGGGTATCTCCTCATGGCCACCCCTCCTGACCTGGAATGTGGAGTACCTCCTCTCGGTTCTCCTGTGCCCACGTAGCCACAGCTCCTTGGACATGAGGTTGCTCCTCAGTCTGGCTGCCTATGTTCAAATCTTGATTTCCTTCCACTTACTGAACTTGACAAGTTAAAACTTATTGAACTTGAGATATTAGCTGAACTATCACTGACTCATTAGCTCTTAACAACTATAAGTTTACTGTAAGGATAGTCACACAGAATTTAACATAGGCTCTGTCTGGAGAAGACTTCTGAGAATCCACTGAATGGAAGGTCAACCAGTCAATTTTAAAGGAAATTAATCCTGAATATTCATTGGAAGGACTGATGCTGAAGCTCCAATACTTTGGCCACCTGATGCAAAAAGCCGACTCATTGAAAAAGATCCTGGTTCTGGGAAAGACTGAGGGAAGAAGGAGAAGGGGCAGCAGAGATCATGAATGTTAGATAGCATCAATGACTCAATGGACATAACTTTGAGCAAACTCCAGGACAGAAGAGGCTGATGTGCTGGGGTCCATGGGGTTGCAAAGATACAGACACAACTCAGCAGCTGAACAACAACTGGTAATCAAAAGCTCAAGTAGATTTTTTGTTTGTTTTACCTTAATATTAATATTATTTTCAACTTCATGGACCTTTTAAATAAACTTCTTGAAAAATAACATATCTTTCAATATATATTAAAGCAGTGGAGAGAGCTAAACTTCCCTTTCTCAAATTATTATCACTTTAGGTTACTTTGGATAGATGATCTTATTACAAAAGAAGGCGGGGGGAGGGGGCTGTGTAAATGGTATAAATAAGTATCTTAAATGTTTAAAATAACATTTTATAAATCTGACAAGTGAATATTTCAGCAAGCTAAATTGAACAGTTTATGGAAACAACTAACACTGATATTAGAAAGTCATTAGAACAGACCCTGATGCTGGGAAACATTGAAGGCAGGAAGAGAATGGGATGACTTAGGATGAGATGGTTGGATGGCATCACCAACTCAAAGGACATGAGTTTGAGCAAGCTCCAGGAGATGATGATGGACAGGAAATCCTGGCATACTGAAGTCCATGGGGTTTCAAAGCGTTGGACATGACTGAGCAACTGAACAACAGCAACACTGATACAGCACAATATAATAGAGAAGGTGACCCCTCAGAGTGTTCTGTGAATGTTAACTAATTGTATCCTTGGCTTTCCAGGTGGTGCTAATAATCCACCTGCCATACAGGAGACACAAGAGATGTGAGTTTAGTCCTTGGATGAGGAAGATCCTCCAAGGAGGGCATGGCAACCCACTTCAGTATTCTCATCTATAACATCCCACAGACAGAGGAGCCTGGAAGATTATAGTTCATAGGCTTACAAAGAGTCAGATATGACTCTTATCCTTCGCATAAAGATAAAATTTTATCCTTAGCATAAGCCTGTGAGGTGCACACTATAATTATGCTCATTTTAGGGTAAAGAAACAAGTTTATAATAAGTTACTTGACCAGCTAACAAGTAACAGAACTGGGGCTCTAGATCAAGTCCTCTGGGTTCACTCTTTGTGCTCTTAACCTCTGTGCTAATATTAACTATTCTTAACACTATATTAAACACTGGATATGTGGACTAAAAATAAAGTTTTTTATATATCTCAGGGTGTTATAAACATCAGTTACTCTCCTGAGGTTTAACTCTAGACAGTATTATTTTCATTAGCGATAGTTTACTCACTTCACTAACATCTTTATCTTGGAAAGAGTACTGGAATCCTACCCAGTATCTAATGTGACCTTTGTCACTGTCTCTAAGATATGAGGAAATGTTTCATTTAAAATCTTAAGAATCAAATATGCAATATTTATGACCATGGGATTAAAAAATCTTTAAGTAGATGATCTGGATATTATGATAAAATTTCACTCTCCAAAACAAAGCTTCATTCGTATTCCCTCACTTGACAAATTCACTAACATTGACTCTCATTTCTTGGAAAAAGCACACAGCAATTCCTGAAAGGTCTTATTCCAAATCAATGGCAATAGGCAAAATAATAAGAAGATGCACAAAAGGGGAAAAATATCTGAATGATACATATTCAAAGCTAAAAGGCATTTTAAAATATTTGAGTAAAAAACATGATTGCACATAGATGAGATGAAATACTTTATATGTCATGCAAAATTATTAGATCTAGTGCTATAGCTAGCTTGGGATCTTGCCTTCAGCTTTTACTCTTACAGTGTTCCAAGTCCTTGAGGATTAAGCGCAAAATCTGAAAGGATTTCTACTTTGGAATTTCTATGTTTCTTATAATATAGTCATACAAATTGATGTGTTTGCTGAGCTCAGAGACTTACTTTTCCTCATATTTCCTGTCCAAAAGATTTTTTATAGCTATAAGTGTGCCTTGAAATATTTTTTATTTGTTGCTTCTAATTTGCAAGGTATTGGCAAGTAGGGGATAAACAAGTGGGTTATAATTAGGACTAGAGTAAGTAGGCCTTCCCTGGTGGCTCAGACAGTAAAGCATCTGCCTACAATGCGGGAGACTCGGGTTTGATCCCTGGGTCAGGAAGGTCCCCTGGAGTAGGAAATGGCAACCCAGTCCAGTATTCTTGCCTGGAAAATCCCATGGATGGAGGAGCTTGGTTGGCTACTGTCCATGGGGTCGCAAAGAATCAGACACGACTGAGTGACTTCACTATTACTATAGAGTATGTATAGGTTTTTTGCTTGTCTGCAAATCCTTCATCTGTGTTCTGTACCACTAAAGTTGTCTCCTAGGTAACTACCAGATAATTGATTTGTTTCTCTAACAGATTTTAAACATTCCTAAAATGTTCAGTTTTTAATAGCAATTAACCAGAAGATAATTCTCTATCAGAAATCCTAAAGTTTATTTGCTTTTGAAATTCCAATCCCTGTGGTATTACTAAACTTCTAAGTAATGTTGAGTCCCAATCTTGCTTGTCATTATTTAGGTTCTTACGTTAGTGCTGCAAATCATATATATTTAAATATGTTATATACCTATATTTAAAAAATATATACTATATACATATATATTTAGAAGGAAATGACCTTGATGGTCTATTCACTTACAATTTAAAAAAATCACACAGAATTGCTTAAATTCATGAACCATATCTCAATGTTCATTCTACAAGATGCCATTTGATGATTACCAAGTAAAATTATTTTCTGAAATTTGAATATTTGAAGGGAATTTTATTTAAATAAAATATGCTGATTTGCTCTTCAGGAAGATCTAATTATTAATAGTACCATTTATCATAGCTTGTATTTATGCTTATAATAATAACTTTGAAATTTTACTATGTTACATTGTTCTTGTTAATTTTAGCTTTAAGCTGGTAAAAAAAAATGCAAATTATTCTTCTAAGCCAAAAATGGGAAAATATTCCTAATTTATAGTTATCTGATATTCACAACTAATATTCAGTCTTTCACTGACTACTCTAACATTCCCGCAAGGTATCACAGAAGTAGTGATTATAGGTATCAATTTGTCTCTGAAACAGGATGGTGGGTTTCCCCAGACCAACAATCAATGCTCTGATACAAGGTGGGTGTTGCACAATTCAACTGAACTTTCATACTCCCTATCAGGAGATCAGAGAAGGCACTGGAGACCCACTCCAGTACTCTTGCCTGGAAAATCCCATGGATGGAGGAGCCTGGTAGGCTGCAGTCCATGGGGTCACTAAGAGTCTGACATGACTGAACAACTTCACTTTCATATTCCACTTTCATGCATTGGAGAAGGAAATGGCAACCCACTCCAGTGTTCTTGCCTGGAGAATCCCAGGGACGGGGAAGCCTGGTGGGCTGCCATCTATGGGGTCGCACAGAGTTGGACACGACTGAAGCAACTTAGCGGCAGCAGCAGCAGCATCAGGAGATGGCATCAAATTCTACAGGTTAAGGAATCAGTGCAATAAGACTATTCACACTCTTCACTTCTGAAGCCAGATGCAAGCCCAGGTTATCACCTGTGCTTCTGGACAACTGGCTATAAATAAGACTACCCACTCGTTGGATTTCATTAATTTGCTAGAGTGGCTCAAAGAACTCAAGGAAACATTTTATGGAATAGATGTTTGGTATAGGATATGGGAAAAGGACAAGGAACATTCATGCTCTCTCCCCACATGCTATTCTTCCCAAATCTCCAGATGTTCAGCAAACTGAAAGCTTTCTAAACACTGTCCTTTGGGGATTTTATGAAGGCTTTATTGCATCAGATCATATCAGATCAGATCAGTCGCTCAGTTGTGTCCGACTCTTGGTGACCCCATGAATCCCAGCACACCAGGCCTCCCTGTCCATCACAAACTCCGGGAGTTCACTCAGACTCCTGTCCATCAAGTCAGTGATGCCATGCAGCCATCTCATCCTCTGTCGTCCCCTTCTCCTCCTGTCCACAATCCCTCCCAGCATCAGAGTCTTTTCCAATGAGTCAGCTCTTCCCAGGAGGTGGCCAAAGTACTGGAATTTCGGCTTCAGCATCATACCCTCCAAAGAAATCCCAGGGCTTATCTCCTTCAGAATGGACTGGTTGGATCTCTTTACAGTTCAAGGGACTCTCAAGAGTCTTTTCCAACACCACAGTTCAAAAGCATCAATTCTTCCATGCTCAACCTTCTTCACAGTCCAATCACATCCATACATGACCACAGGAAAAACCATAGCCTTGACTAGACTAACCTTTGTTGGCAAAGTAATGTCTCTGCTTTTGAATATGCTATCTAGGTTCGTCATAACTTTCTTTCCAAGGAGTAAGCGTCTTTTAATTTCATTGCTGCAGTCACCATCTGCAGTGATTTTGGAGCCCGGAAAAATAAAGTCTGACACTGTTTCCCCTGTTTCCCCATCTATTTCCCATGAAGTGATGGGACCAGATGCCATGATCTCCGTTTTCTGAATGTTGAGCTTTAAGCCAACTTTTTCACTCTTCACTTTCACTTTCATCAAGAGGCTTTTTAGTTCCTCCTCTTCACTTTCTGCCATAAGGGTGGTGTCATCTGCATATTTGAGGTTATTGATATTTCCCCTGGCAATCTTGATTCCAGCTTGTGCTTCTTCCAGTCCAGCGTTTTTCATGATGTACTCTGCATATAATTTAAATAAACAGGGTGACAATATACAGCCTTGACGAAATCTTTTTCCTATTTGGAACCAGTCTGTTGTTCCATGTCCAGTTCTAACTGTTGCTTCCTGACCTGCATACAAATTTCTCAAGAGGCAGATCAGGTGGTTTGGTATTCCCATCTCTTTCAGAATTTTCCACAGTTTATTGCAATCCAAACAGTCAAAGGCTTTGGCATAGTCAATAAAGCAGAAATAGATGCTTTTCTGGAACTCTCTTGCTTTTTCTATGATCCAGCAGATGCTGGCAATTTGATCTCTGTTTCCTCTGTCTTTTCTAAAACCAGCTTGAACATCAGGAAATTCACCGTTCACATATTGCTGAAGCCTGGCTTGGAGAATTTTGAGCATTACTTTACTAGCGTGTGAGATGAGTGCAATTGTGCTGTAGTTTGAGCATTCTTTGGCATTGCCTTTCTTTGGGATTGGAATGAAAACTGACCTTTTCCAGTCCTGTGGCCAAGGCTGAGTTTTCCAAATTTGCTGGCATATTGAGTGCAACACTTTCACAGCATCATCTTTCAGGATTTGGAATAGCTCAACTGGGATTCCATCACCTCCACTAGCTTAGTTCATAGTGATGCTTTCTAAGGCCCACTTGACTTCACATTCCAGAATGTCTGGCTCTAGGTCAGTGATCACACCATCATGATTATCTGGGTCATGAAGATCTTTTTTGTACAGTTCTTCTGTGTATTCTTGCCATCTCTTCTTAATACCTTCTGCTTCTGTTAGGTCCATACAATTTCTGTCCTTTATTGAACCCATCTTTGCATGAAATGTTCCTTTGGTATCTCTGATTTTCTTGAAGAGATCTCTAGTCTTTCCCATTCTGTTGTTTTCCTCTATTTCTTTGCACTGATTGCTGAAGTAGGCTTTCTTATCTCTTCTTGCTATTCTTTGGAACTCTGCATTCAGATATTTATATCTTTCCTTTTCTCCTTTGCTTTTCGCTTCTCTTCTTTTCACAGCTATTTGTAAGGCCTCCTCAGACAGCCATTTTACTTTTTTGCATTTCTTTTCCATGGGAATGGTCTTGATCCCTTTATTGCATATGTATAATTAAATAATTGGCCACTGGCAGTTGAACTCAATCTCCAGTCCTTCTTCTGTCCTTGTAGTTGGGGGCAGAAGTGGACTGAAAGTTCCAACAGTCTAATCATGCTGTTGGTTCTCATGGCCATCAGGCACCCCACTTTAGGGCTTTTCAATAGTCATCTCATTAGCGTAACAAAAGGTGCCTTTTTAGCTCTCATCATAGAAAATTCCAAGGGTTTTAGGAGTCATATGCCAGGGATCATGAACAAATGTCAAATATAAATGAGAAATAAAGTTTTGTAACCTAAATGACCAAATATATATTTCTTATAAATCAAAATACAACAGATATACAAAGAAAGCCCCATCAGATACATAAAATAGGCCCACAATCTCAGTTTCCACAAGGGGACATTTTTCTATAAACCTAATATAAATCCTGATAATGGACAGGGAAGCCTGGTGTGCTGCTGTCCATGGGGTGGTAAAGAGTAGGTCACAACTGAATGACTGAACTGAATATAAATCCATATCCAATAACCTTTCACCTATATTTGTGAAATGTAATATGGTGTAAAATTTAGTTAAACAGAAATCCCAACTAAAACAGAATTGGAAGACCAGAAGGGTAAGCTCTCATGCCCAAAGGGGAAAGAATGATTTCTTCTTGTCTGCCAAGAGTTTAGCTAATGAGAAACTGCCACAACTCAGTCAATCAAAAATCAGTATGCTTCCAACTCTCAGTTCCTTCAATGAGCTCTGCTTACTAGAGACTTCCCAAATTCCTTCACTTTTGTTTAAATGAGTTCTTCTCTCCTTGCTGTGCAGGGCCTTGCACGTGGAAGTGCTGTAATTGCAAATCTTTGCTGATTCTGAGTAAACCCATCTTTGCTGGAGAACTAACAGGCAGTCTTATTTAAGGTAAACAATGGAATTATAATGAGCCAACAAGTTACTAATATATATATAAATGTATATATATATATATATATATATATATATATATACACATATAAAATGAACAATCATAATTATCTGAGTTTACCTTTAGGCAAAATACTGCTTCTTAAGTAAGACTTCTTTCTTTGGTAGCTTATGACCTATGACTTGTGTCCCTTCAAACTGTTTGAAAAGAGAGTACCACCTTTTATCTCATTATATGTTTTATTGCTGAGAGCATATTTACTTATGGGCTCTTGAAAGAATTTTGGAGTGTTCTGTATATAATCATATTAATAAATCAATCAAATTTATAAGAGAAAATGACAAATTATCTGGGATGTATTCTGCATTTCCTCTATATTCATACAGGGCAAGATTTTACTTTTCAGGTGTCCAACAGTTGATATGCAGGATTTAATTTTTGTATTTAGTCCTTTCCTCTCTGGGCTTTTTCTATTCAGTTTTGTATAAGGATTATATATGCAATACATTTTAGATATCTTCAGCAATGTATTCTATTTTGGCCTTTCTTCTCAATCTAATATTACTTAATTTAAGTAAGTTAACTTTTTTAAAAATAAATGTCTGTTTATTTATTTGTTTGTTTATCAACTAAAATGAAAACTTGGATGTCAGACACATGTCAATGGGGGAAAGAAAAGCAAATAACATGAAAAACAACATGCTTTTTTTTTTAACAAAATTATCTGGGAAATATCTCTTTACTGTAAAGGCATATATAAAATAAACTTTTTGCATTTTGAAAATGCAGTCTCTGTATATTTAATTAAACACAAAAGAATAAGCTACTATTCAACTTTATTTGTATTTTTCTAATAAGTCCTGTTTGCTGTTGTTAGCAAAGAAACAAATTCACATTTTTCTGTTTTAACTATTCCTAGTTCATAGAAAAAGGTATTTAATGGATGGTTGCTGAATAAATGGCAATATCTATCTACCTACATTCATTTTGTTGTTATAATTCTATCTATATCTAACTATATCTGTGTCTATAAAGTGCCTTAAGTGATGTAAAAGTGATCATACAAAGCAATTTATGTATACAAATTAATTGTTTATCTATATTACCTAATCATGGTTTGGTAGATTAAAGAAATATACAAATACTTTGACACTCCTTTTGTTACCTATCACCCTGCCTCTTGAATATAAGAGGGCTCTGTAGCTATTTTGAGTAGAACTATATTATATAGAACACTGTGGAAATACTGTTGGACCAATATCTTTTCAGGTAGTAAGAGACAGGCAACTTTCACTTCCTCTTTATCTTTTACTGCACTTTTTCTAGGAACCTTGTGTAAGTGTGGCTATCCAGGTCCTGAGACAAAAATGGAAGGGAGTGGGGCCCAGCTGAACTGTTTCCAACTGTCTTTATCAGGATGCCAAGTGTGTAAGAAACCACATTGGAACTTGCAGCTGGTGACTTAATAACACAAGTCACAGTCATGCAACCCTTGGTCAAATTCCTAATCAAAATTTCAAAAGATACTGAAATGGCTTTTGTTAAGTCACTAAATCTTGGACTATCTTATTATCAGATCAGATCAGTCGCTCAGTTGTGTCCAACTCTTTGCGACCCCATGAATCACGGCACGCCAGGCCTCCCTGTCCATCACAAACTCCGGGAGTTCACTCAGACTCACGTCCATCGAGTCAGTGATGCCATCCAGCCATCTCATCCTCTGTCGTCCCCTTCTCCTCCTGCCCCCAATCCCTCCCAGCATCAGAGTCTTTTCCAATGAGTCAGCTCTTCGCATGAGGTGGCCAAAGTACTGGAGTTTCAGCTTTAGCATCATTCCCTCCAAAGAAATCCCAGGGCTGATCTCCTTCAGAATGCACTGGTTGGATCTCCTTGCAGTCCAAGGGACTCTCAAGAGTCTTCTCCAACATCACAGTTCAAAAGCATCAATTATTCGGCACTCAGCTTTCTTCACAGTCCAACTCTCACATCCGTACATGACCAATGGAAAAACCATAGCCTTGACTAGACTAACCTTTGTTGGCAAAGTAATGTCTCTGCTTTTGAATATGCTATCTAGGTTGGTCATAACTTTCCTTCCAAGGAGTAAGCTTCTTTTAATTTCATGGCTGCAATCACCATCTGCAGTGATTTTGGAGCCCAGAAAAATAAAGTCTGACACTGTTTCCACTGTTTCCCCATCTATTTCCCATGAAGTTATGGGACCAGATGCCATGATCTCCGTTTTCTGAATGTTGAGCTTTAAGCCAACTTTTTCACTCTCCTCTTTCACTTTCATCAAGAGGCTTTTGAGTTCCTCTTCACTTTCTGCCATAAGGGTGGTGTTCTGCGTATCTGAGGTTATTAATATTTCTCCTGGATATTTTGATTCCAGCTTGTGCTTCTTCCAGTCCAGCATTTCTCATGATGTACTCTACATATAAGTTAAATAACCAGGGTGATAAATTACAGCCTTGATGTCCTCCTTTTCCTAATTGGAACCAGTCTGTAGTTCCATGTCCAGTTCTAACTGTTGCTTCCTGACCTGCATACAGATTTCTCAAGAAGCAGTTCAGGTGGTCTGGTATTCCCATCTCTTTCAGAATTTTCCACAGTTTATTGTGATCCACACAGTCAAAGGCTTTGGCATATTCAATAAAGCAGAAAGAGATATTTTTTCTGGAACTCTCTTGCTTTTTTGATGATCCAGCAGATGTTGGCAATTTGGTTTCTGGTTCCTCTGCCTTTTCTAAAACCAGCTTGAACATCTGAACTTGTTTCATGCCAAATCTAATGTCAGAGGTAGGGTAGTCTGGCAGAGTAATGTAGTAGATTGATCACAAAGGTGGTTCTGAACATAAAATCAGTACAGCAAGTAAACACAAGTATATGGAATTAGAAAGGGATTTAGTATGGGTTCTAAGATCTTTAGTTCTATTTAATACATCATTCTGACATCATGAAATACTGAGTAACAAATAAGAAAATATAGTATTTAAAGGACAAAACAGATTTAAATATATTCATAAAAGTAAAAAAGTGAAACTCCCTCAGTCATGTCTGACTCTTGGCAACTTCATGGACTGTAGCCCTCCAGACTCCTCTGTCCATAAATTCTCCAGGCTAAAATACTAATGTGTAGGCATTCCCTTCTCCAGGCATTGAACCTGGGTCTTCTGTATAGCAGGCAGATTCTTTACCCTCTCAGCCACCAGTGGCCACATATAATTTAAATTCAATAAATTAAAGCATGAAGTCATTGGATGAAGGTGTTCAAAGGCAATGATTTGAGCCACTCATTGAACTATATCCTTTTTTCTTAGAGAATACAGCTATATATCTATGAATGTATGTATGTGTGGTCAACATGATATTTGTCATGTTTTATTTATATTCTAATTCAATCTATGTTTTCTTAGCTGAAACAGAAGACTCTTTTTATGTCTTTGTAACTGAAGGCTTATACTGATACTTAAAGGAAATTGTCAAAACAGTTATTAGATGATATATTGTCTGACTGCTGAGTGTTTTTAACATTAATTGGATATAATTAAACTGCTTGTAGTATATTACAGGCAGAGAAGGCAATGGCACCCCACTCCAGTACTCTTGCCTGGAAAATCCCATGTACGGAGTAGCCTGGTAGGCTGCTGTCTAAGAGTTGGACATGACTGAAGTGACTTAGCAGCAGCAGCAGCAGTATATTACAGGAGGAATATGATTACATTACTGACTAATTTTGTCTGCATAGTTGAAAGCTAATGTACAAACAGGGTTTGTGAGCATATGACAGTACAGTTAAAAAGACACTACCTTTAGAAGGACCCTGCATTTGGTCTAATGCTCTACTGTTGTTGTCTTGTAATTTTTAATGATTTTGAATAACATGACCATTTTCATTTTCCTGATCTGGAAATTATATAGCTAAGTCTATGTGCAAAAGAATTAAACTTAACTGTCATTGTTATTGTTTAGTCACTTAATCATGTCCAACTCTTTTGTGAACCATGTAGTGTAGCCCACCAGGCTCCTCTGTCCCGAGGATTCCCTAGGCAAGAATAATGGAGTGGGTTGCCATTTCCTTCTCCAGGGGATCTTCCTGACCCAGGGATCAAACCCATGTCTCCTGCATGCATCTCCTGCATTTCAGGTGAATTCATTACCATTGACCCACCAGGGAAGCTGGTAAACTTAACCATTACTAGTCTTATTTTAATAGGTGTAATATTCTGAAAGAGATGGGTATACCAGACCCCCTGACTTGCTTCTTGAGAAGCCTATATGAAGGTCAGGAAGCAAAAATTAGAACTGGACATGGAACAACAGACTGGTTCCAAATAAGAAAAGGAGTACGTCAAGGCTGTATATTGTCACCCTACTTATTTAACTTATATGCAGAGTGCATCATGAGAAACGCTGGGATGGAAGAAGCACAAGCTGGAATCAAGATTGCAGGGAGAAATATCAATAACCTCAGATATGCAGATGACACCACCCTTATGACAGAAAGTGAAGAGGAACGGAAAAGCCTCTTGATGAAAGTGAAAGAGGAGAGTGAAAAAGTTGGCTTAAAGCTCAACATTCAGAAAACGAAAGTAATGGCATCTGGTCCCATCACCTCTGGGAAATAGATGGGGAAACAGCGGAAACAGTGTCAGACTTTATATTTTGGGGCTTCAAAATCACTGCAGATGGTGATTGCAGCCATGAAATAAAAAGACATTTACTCCTTGGAAGGAAGCTGTGACCAATTTAGATAGTGTAT
Organism: Bos mutus; assembly: GCF_027580195.1. Taxonomy (NCBI): domain Eukaryota; kingdom Metazoa; phylum Chordata; class Mammalia; order Artiodactyla; family Bovidae; genus Bos; species Bos mutus. Next base: position 78,512,705 of record NC_091622.1, on the reverse strand, counting down.
TGAAAAGCAGAGACATTACTTTGCCAACAAAGGTCCATCTAGTCAAGGCTATGGTTTTTCCATTGGTCATGTATGGATGTGAGAGTTGGACTGTGAAGAAAGCTGAGTGTCGAATAATTGATGCTTTTGAACTGTGATGTTGGAGAAGACTCTTGAGAGTCCCTTGGACTGCAAGGAGATCCAACCAGTGCATTCTGAAGGAGATCAGCCCTGGGATTTCTTTGGAGGGAATGATGCTAAAGCTGAAACTCCAGTACTTTGGCCACCTTGTGCAAAGAGTTGACTTATTGGAAAAGACTCTGATGCTGGGAGGGGTTGGGGGCAGGAGGAGAAGGGGATGACAGAGGATGAGATAGCTGGATGTCATCACTGACTCGATGGACGTGAGTCTGAGTGAACTCCGGGAGTTGGTGATGGACAGGGAGGCCTGGTGTGCTGCGATTCACGGGGTCACAAAGAGTCGGACACGACTGAGTGACTGAACTGAACTGAAGTTACAAAACAAAGAAAACAAAACAAAACAAAACAAACTATGGCTTTATAGTTATTTATTTCTTCAGAATCTCTTTATGTAATCTTTAAGAATTCTATCTCTAAAGGTTTGATAGCTACAAATGAGTAATATTAGCTTAAAACAGATCTTTTCCATTAGGAGATTTTGGAAAAATCCAAAAGCAACAAAGCTTATCCCACTAAAAGTATATGCACAACCAGCCAAGCAGTGAGAACATTCTAGCATTCTCGCATAGATGATCTGCCCTTGTTAATCTCTTTCCTGTTTATTTCTAGAATAGGCAGATAAGAAGGAACCCATAGGAATGACCTCGCATTTTTTTGCCTCCTGGTTACAAAATTTCTAGTTAACTGTCTTATTTTGATTTAAAACCTTTTAGTTTCCTCAAAATAAAATCATAATCTATACATAAAATCCAAGTATTTTGTGGAAATACTGGAAAATGGAAATAAATAAAAAGTGAAGAAACATTCACTCTTTTTAACTATATTTTTTCAGTATTACCTGATGTATATTCTATCAGAATATGTTCTATGCTTATACAGTAAATATTCTATTTGAAAACATATTAACTTTATAACACATTATGTTTATCTTTAGAAATTAAGTATTCATTTAGCATATAATTTAGTGAATACATATGTAAATACACTGCTTGTTTAACATATGTTAAATTATCTGATATGTGTATATATATGTGTGTGTATATATATACACACACAGACACACATCTATAAGACAAGATGCAGGTAATACTTTGCTTACAGTATCTTCTTCAAAATGTCAAAATCTTAAGCAAATGTATATATAATTAAATTTTTTTAAACAAATCCAACTGATCTCCAAAATGGATTTATTTTTTTATTTTTAAATTTTTAACAAAATCATTAAAATTAAATATCTTGAATACAAATTATGGCAGTATTATATATTATAATTATTTTATATAAATATCCTTATTAAACTTATTTTTAAAAATCTATGAGACAAATTTTATTCCTTTTTCCATTTTACAAAAGTACAGCACAGCAAGTCTGAACAATTTGTTCATGGTTATGTTGCATTGTAATTGGGAAGTGAATGATCTGTAGCTTAAATATACAGACTTAATCCAGAGTCTATACTGTATATAAAATTTTTTATGTATTAAGATAATGAACACATTTTAATAAGACACATACACAAAGTTAGTGTAAAGCTACCAAAAATTATCACATGTTATTCCTCATCCTTACTGGTTTTACTGCCACACTAATTCAATCTCTCTGAAACAAAAATCAAATATGGTGGTACTAGTTAGTCATTATACTAAATGTTTAAATGTCTTTTGGCAGTTTTGGGATCTAAAGCTTAGGAAATGTGCTTTGACAAAACATAAATGGTGGAACATTGTTTCTAACATGAATAGAGTATTTTTGCTACTATGGTCAAGTTTAAGTAAGCATTTCTTTCCTTTTGCATGACATTTATCTCACTGGAATTTTATTGTTACCTGTGTCCAGATATTTCTTTTCTACTACACTGAAAACTACTTAATGATTGGAACCATTTGTGCTGAACATTGGATGCCCACTACTTGGCAGACTGCTGGTTACACATTGATGTTTTCACTTATTGATTCAATAAAGAGGCAAAGTGGTTATCTAAAGAGGCCTTACAAATAGCTGAGAAAAGAAGAGAAGTGAAAGGCAAAGGAGACAGGGAAAGATATTTGCCAACTGAATGCCGAGATCCAGAGAATAGCAAGGAGAGAGGAGAAGGCCTTCTTAAATAAACAGTGCAAAGAAACAGAGGAAAACAATAGAATGGGGAAAACTAGAGACCTCTTTAAGACAACTGGAGATATCAAGGGAACATTTCATGCAAGGATGGGCATGATAAAGGACAGAAACAGTAAGGACCTAATAGAAGCAGAAGAGATTAAGAAGAGGTGGCAAGAATATACAGAAGAACTGTACAAAAAGTGGCCTTAATGACCCAAATAACCACGATGGTGTGGTCACTGATCTGGAACCAGACATTGTGAAGTATGAAGTCAAGTGGGCCTTAGGAAGCATTACCATGAGCAAAGGTAGTGGAGGCGATGGAATTTCAGCTGAGCAATTTCAAATCCTAAAAGATGATGCTGTTAAAGTGCTACACTCAATATGCCAGTAAATTTGGAAAACTCAGCAATGACCACGGAACTGGAAAAAGTCAGTTTGCATTTCAGTCCCCAAAAGGGGCAATGGCAAAAAATGTTCAAACTACCATACAATTGCACTCATTTCACATGCTAGCAAGGTGATGCTCAAAATCCTTCAAGCTAGGCTTCAGCAGTATGTAAATTGAGAACTTCTGATGTACAAGTTTGACTTAGAAAAGACAGAGGAACCAGAGATCAAATTCCCAACATCCATTGGATCAGAGAAAGCAAGCGGACTCTAGAAAAACATCTACTTCTGATTCATTGACTATGCTAAACAAAGCCTTTGACTATATGGATCACAACAAACTGTGGAAAATTATTAGAGATGGGAATACCAGATCACCTTACCTGCCTCCTGTGAAACCTATATGCAGGTCAAGAAGCCACAGTTAGAACCAGACATGGAACAATGGACTGGTCCAAAATTGGGAAAGGAGTATGACAAGGCTGTATATTGTCACCTGGCTTATTTAACTTATATGCAGAGTACATCATGTGAAATGCAGGGCTGGATGAATCACAAGCTGGAACCAAGCTTGCTGGGAGAAATATCAGCAACCTCATATATTCAGATGATCCCACTTTAATGGCAGAAAGTGAAGAGGAACTAAAGCACCTCTTGATAAGGGTCAAGGAGGACAGTGAAAATCTAGCTTGAAACTCAGCAAAAAAAAAAAAAAAAATTAATATCATGGCATCTGGTGCCATCACTACATGGAAAGTAGAAGGGTGAAAAGTGGAAGCATTGACAGATTCTCTTTTCTCGGGCTCTAAGGTGCCAAAGCCTTTGACTGTGTGGATCACAATAAACTGTGGAAAATTCTGAAAGAGATGGGAATACCAGACCACCTGACCTGCCTCTTGAGAAATCTGTATGCAGGTCAGGAAGCAACAGTTAGAACTGGTCATGGAACAACAGACTGGTTCCAAATAGGAAAAGGAGTATGTCAAGGCTGTATTCTGTCACCCTGCTTATTTAACTTATATGCAGAGTACATCATGAGAAACGCTGGATTGGAAGAAGCAAAAGCTGGAATCAAGATTGCCAGGAGAAATATCAATAACCTCAGACATGCAGATGACACCACCCTTATGGCAGAAAGTGAAGAGGAACTCAAAAGCCTCTTGATGAAAGTGAAAGAGGAGAGTGAAAAAGTTGACTTAAAGCTCAACATTCAGAAAACGGAGATCATGGCATCCGGTCCCATCACTTCATGGGAAATAGATGGGGAAACAGTGTCAGACTTTATTTTTTGGGGCTCCAAAATCACTGAAGATAGTGACTGCAGCCATGAAATTAAAAGACTCTCACTCCTTGGAAGGAAAGTTGTGACCAACCTAGGTAGCATATTCAAAAGCAGAGACATTACTTTGCCAACAAAGGTCCGTCTAGTCAAGGCTATGGTTTTTCCAATGGTCATGTATGGATGTGAGAGTTGGACTGTGAAGAAGGCTGAGCACTGAAGAATTGATGTTTTTGAACTGTGGTGTTGGAGAAGACTCTTGAGAGTCCCTTGGATTTCAAGGAGATCCAACCAGTCCATTCTGAAGGAGATCAGCCCTGGGATTTCTTTGGAAGGAATGATACTAAAGCTGAAACTCCTGTACTTTGGCCACCTCATGCGAAGAGCTGACTCATTGGAAAAGACTCTGATGCTGGGAGGGATTGGGGACAGGAGGAGAAGGGGAGAACAGAGGATGAGATGGCTGGATGGCATCACTGACTCGATGGACGTGATTGTGAGTGAACTCTGGGAATTGGTGATAGACAGGGAGGCCTGGTGTGCTGTGATTCATGGGGTTGCAAACAGTTGGACACGACTGAGCGACTGAACTGAACTGAACTGAACTGAAGGTGACTATGGATGGTTTTCTGTTATCTATAAATTTTGAGCTTCTGAAAGAACCATTTTCAAACTACCTTTCAGTTTCATTTGTTTCTGACTCTTTGTGACCCTATGAACAGTAGCCAACCAGGCTCTTTTGTCCTTGGAATTCTCCAGGCAAGAATACTGGAATGGGTTGCCATTTCCTACTCCAGGGGATCATCATGACCCAGTGATCGAACCTGAGTCCTTAAGTCTCCTGCACTGGCAGGTGGATTCTTTACCACTAGCACCACATGGGAAGACCTAAAAGTATTCAAAGACTGCCTATGAAAAGAATGTTATTTGTGGATAGTAAATACCACAACTTATTTGTAACTAAATTTGTTCCCTGGCCTGTACATATATATCTTAACTTTCATTCCTTAATCAGCACACTCTATTTCCTTTCTTCCATTTCTGAATTTCAACAGAAAAATTTTAGGAATTTCTGTTTCAAACATTAAGTTTGGATGCTACTTTTTCTCTTGAGGTATTGGTCTATTCAAAAGTCATGATTAATGTTTTGGGAAGTTGAAGAAGTGGAATCTGAGATTCTGAAAACCAGATCAGCCTGAACAGAGTGTTTGACAGTTTCATGCATCTGGGACAAAAAAATAAATGAATAGAAAATGTGAGTTTTAGTGCTTGCCAAGGAGGAGAAACTCTGACAAACACTCCATCTTTTCATTGTAATCATGAAGGAATACACACCAAAAGAGTGAGTGTGGAGTAGAAATTGAACACTTTAATCCTAGATACAAAACAAATCAACCAAATATTGGTAGCTTAAACCAACAAACATTACATAGATTGGCAACTTGCACTGGTTCTGTCTTGCCACACTGTAGTGAATGAACAGTTTAACTGGGGCTGCATTATCTAAGAAGTCCCCATTTATATCCCTGATATTTGGCAGGCTGTCAGCCTCTGCCTAGGTTATTTTCCAGATGGCTTCTCTAATAGGTTACTCAAGCTTCCTGACAGTGTGAAGGTGGGATTCCTTTCAGCAAAAAGAAGGTCATACACAATGTGCAAAAACACTTCAAGTTTTACTTTTACCTTGGTTGTTGACACTCTGTTGGCCAAAAGAAATTGTATTACCAGGCCTAAATTCAAAGATTAAATATATTCCATAATTTGATGAGAAGAGCTACAAAGAGTTTGTTGTCTTTTTTCCCTTTTTCTTTTTAGTCTATCACATTTCACAAGATTAGGTCCAAGCTGAAGACAGAGGGTTAATCCCTGATTTGATTAAAGTGATTTCCCCTAGCTCAATTAGCTCTAAAATTTTTCATGTATAGTATCTACTTCTCACTAACAAATAACATGACATCAAAAAGACTTGTTGAGTGAAAGCCTCAAAGAAAACTTAATAGAAACAGGCCATAGGAAATCCAAATATGTGTTATTATTCACAGACTATTAATTATAAATGTTCAAGAAGTTAAATCAAATTATCAAAATTTTAAAAATACAGAGAAAATGAAGTAGTTGCCAATTTTAAATATTCTAGGCAAAATCTGATGGAAGTGAATAAAATGTCCTTGTTTCTTGACTCAGAAGAGATAAACTGTTAGGTCCAGTAAAAATATTTAAAGAATTATATAATTAATTTATAAGTGACACTCAGCACTTTGAAAAGTCTCCAGGGAACTCTTGATTTTAGTCCTTATATTTTGTCTCTAGTTTTGTTAACTGTAGAGCAAAGAGGTGTTAATAATTAACCATATTATAATTAATTAAAATATATAATCATACCTTTGAAACAATATAAATAGAATCAGCAAAAAAAGGAAAAGTGTAATAAAGGAATCACAAAATTGTTGAATAACTATATTTAATTAAACCTGTGTCTAAGGAACAGAAACTGAAAAATAAATGGGTTCAAGATGGGGAATAAAAAAAAAATGAAAAAAAGGTGAAAAATTGTCATTTTTTTCCTCCTCACTTTTGTCTTCCATCATGACTAACATATCACACACAAAAACATATTATATATAAAATGTATATCATACTAATATCCAAAGAAGCACATTCCCCAAGACTTACATACTGAGATTAGTCATTAAAAAAAAAAAAATGCTTAAGACTTTTCGCATTCTGAATAAAGCCAAGGAAAGTAAGAACATCTTGTTTCTATATTTATGAAATCTAACTCAAATTTCATACAATCAGAATTTATAATTCCCAGGTAACAAATTGAACTTCAGGTTTTGTCTTTAAATTCTGCCTAGGTATTTTTATTCAGGGTACCACTACTATAATAATTGGTCTCTCCCCCAAGGATTCAAGTAAAAATTTAACTCAGAACTCAAATTTGTCTTTGAGCTTTCTTTGACATAAGTTACTTATGAATATTCAGAACAGTACACACAAACGTAGAATATATTATTTCCAAAAATCCATTGAAGCCTAGCAGGCAATTGTGCTATTCTCGTAATGGTAGTACATACAAGATACATTTATTCATCTTTCACTAAGGGGATTTTCCAACACAACTCAGACCAAAAATTTCGCTAGAGTACAATACTGAAGTACAAGGAATTTCACAGGCCTGATCTACAACCCCTAGAATTTTGTGTGTTCCTAGGGTATTTATGGTATCTGTTTCTTCCCCGTACCATCTCCTATCAGCTTGAGGCCTTTGGTCTTGAGAGATGATCAACTTCACTGTGAATTAAATTAGGATGGCAGAAAACTTGAGGTAGACAGATATGAAAGTGAAATGCTATGCATGCTGGGGAAGACAAACTGTCACTACCTTCATCTGCTTATCACTTATAGAGGTTAAAAGTGGGAGAAGATTGCCAAATAATTTTTTACCAGTTGCTCTCAAAGGCCATTTTAATTGTCTTTATTAGAGTAGTCATATTTTGATATAATGCCAATTAGACTCTACCTGATTAAATTTGTAATCCAACATCACTCTTTCAGAACCCTCTGATTTTGCTCGGGAGTTGGATTTTAGTCTTCAGTTGTGGGATGAAGTTCTGTAATGTATCCATGTGGTGTGAATATGTAATTAGCAACGTTGCTTTAGCTTTACTACTCTGGTAAAGAGGGCTAAAGCCTGGGCTGTGTTTCACACAATACTTATTACTCCTTTTGTCAGATATGGTTTGACACTTGGATTTATTCCAACTGCTTTTTCAAAACCTGGAAATAAAACCACAACATAGAACTCTACAGACATATGGTGAAATGTTTTTGGTGAAAACTTCATGAATTGTCTGATCTCTGAACTCTAACATGAAACATTCTGTATCTCTAGTTCAAGGCAGTGTCCCACAGATTCTACAAGTTCTTAATCTTTATTCTCTAATGCACAGCTGCCCTTGAACATGACTGCTAGACTCTCTGGAGAAGACTTAGAGGAAGTTTTAGAATATTTTGTTTGAAATAATAGCCTGCCAACGTGGCAAAATTGACCTTAGGTGCAGAATTGTCTTTCTTTCCTCTTCCACATTCTAAGCCTGCAATTTCTTACTACCATGGTAGTTCTTTGATGCTTTTAAGAGTATATTTTCATAATTTTTCACTAAGTTTTGTAATCTTTTTCAAGAGTTTAGTCTTCAATTATTGAATTTACCTGCACCTAAATTACCTGTTGCTCATTTGGTCACCAGCAAAGCTCATTATCAACTGCCATGAAATAAAATAGAATCTGGGTAATAAAATAAAGTCTAACCTTTTTTTTTTCCCCTTTGTGCATAGCCTAGCTTCACTAGCTCACGGGGTGCCATGTTCAGAGGCCTCACACCAGCCCTTCAGACCACTTTTCCTATTGGGAAAGGGCTGCACCAGCACTTCAGCTCCAGGACCAGGCCAGGTACAGACGTTGCACCTGGACACCTCTATTCAAGATTGAGGTAGCACTGGGCGATAAACGGAGATGTGCACTGGGTTCTGGAGCCTGAGCAGCACAATTATGCCTGCCCAACAAAAACTCTGAGAACTCTGCTCCCTTCTGGCTGAGGAGAGCCTTATAAAGCATCCCCGACCATGGCTTGTCAGGAGATCAGGTGCTCCTATCTCTCCACTCTCTGATTAAAGAATAATTTTCCATTGCTTCCTAACAAATTCAGGTTTTGTTGGTTAGAACAACCCTGAACAGAAGGACCCTTGTTGGAGATCAACTCCAGAGGGCGGATAACAATATTTGGGCACTGCAGGTGGGACAGATCATGGCCTCTTAGCCTGCACCTACTCACCAGTCTGTGTTCATCCCAGCTACAGTGGGAGAATGACAGAGGTGAGATCAGAAAAAGGCCCAAGTCACAAAGACCACTTGACGAAAAGGAATGAAGACATGGGATCTAAATTTAAGAAAAGACACTAAAGATGCCTCAGTGCAGAAGGTCCCCAAGGGAGGGACATAACCTGTGGGTGACTTGACCTCTTTCTCTCAGTGCTAGTTTCTCTGAAGTAAGCTGGGGAACCCTGTGAATTGCTTGCAAGGGCTGTAGGGACTGAGGGTGGATGAGTGGTATCGTACTGCAGGTAAGGATAAAAACCACGGGCAGGGATGGCATTATCTCAGAATATTGTTACTGCTTAGATTTTGCTTAATGGTCAAAGTCTGCCTTGTACTGTGCCTGTTACACATATTACATTTTGTCCTTAGTCTGAGTGGAGGGAATCAGTGTGTGGAATGAGCAACCATGGTGGCCTAACTGCAAAATGAGTCTGATTGCTAGGTCTACAGTGAGTTAATGGCGTTCTCCTCTGGATTTTCATGAGAAATTGACCCAATAATCTCCTCATTTACTCTTTATACTCTTTAGCTGCTGGTATCTATATTGAACTTTTAGTATTTGGTTGCAGTGCTCCTCTCTATACATCAGGCATGTCATAGAAGAGGGACAGATCAAGGTCATTATGGTTGTGCAGGGTATGTCAGGGTGGAGTTGAATGTTCAGATCACTCAAGATGGCTGTTCTCTTGCTCTCTGTATGTCTCCTGCTTGACCAATCCCTGCCTCCCTTACACCCTACTCACATGAACATTCTTGAGCCCTATCACAGCTAGTTCTAATTTTTAGGAATGGCTCCACTTGTAACTTCAAAGGGAAACACCTGTCTTTGTGATGGTCGTTAACCATTACAGGGGCAGTGAGGGACATGACTTTGCTTCTGGTTTCCCTGGTAACAAATGAGCCAACCTGATGTCTATTGCAACTTTAAATGGTAGCCCCCTCTTCCCCTGAGTAGCCAAGATTGCTGCCAGGTTCTGTTTGCTGTCTGCAGCACACAGTATGGTGTTGCAGATATGTAAAACCCCCTTTCCAAAAAATCCTTGATGTCTCTGTCACTGTTTCTGGGCTCTTTCTTTGTTCTCAAGGCTGGGCAACTGTCAACATAAGGCTTGCGGGTCTATAAGGTGCAGCCCAACAGCAAGATAAAAGTATGTTTACCTATGTGCTCCATTGCCTAGCTTAGTGGTACCCCTTTCTGTAAACTGAAAACAATCTTCAAATTTACTTACTAAAAATGTGGACTTTGCTCTTGCAGTGGCTAATACATCCAGGGTTCCTTTTTTGTATACTTTCCCCTCATATTTATGTATATATATATATAAAATATAAAACTAGAATATAAACTGTTTATACTTTATTTTACTTCAAGATCCTTTGTGCCTAGAAAACTAGCACTTCTAGCCAAATCAAATCTGTGAAATGTGCGGGATTTTTTTTTTTTTTTTTTTTGTATTTTATTACTGGTTGTGTTGTGTAGTGTTATGTTTTGGTTTTATAGTGGCCACATTTGAGATACTGTGACAACTGTTTATTAAAGCCATATAAACAGAAATTTGTAAAAGGGGACTAAGTTTATCTTTGAATCATTTTAAAATGCTTTCTTTTAGAATAGAAATCTGCTTCCAAATGATCAATTTTCATGCAACTGGTGCTGTGCTTAATTCATAGAGAAATAATCCAAAATACAGTTTTACTCTTTAGGAAAAACAGATGCAAATCCAGAGAAACTTTGGATGTACTATCAAGATACTGATGAAGATATATAAGATAGAGATGCAAACATGCCTAAACAAAATATAATTGTCTCTCTTTGTCTCTAAAACCAAGATAACATGATCTTACATATTTCTTCTGGCCTGAAGTCCTTCTATGTTCTTGTAAATTCTTCCCTAGAATATTTCCCTGATCAGAATCTAAGACATTTCAGAATTAAGGGGAAATTTTTCTCTTTTAATCATAGGGAAGAATTAGCTGAGTATCTGATCTAGAATATGATTTTGGAAGTTTCTATGTTATAGTGTATATTAAACTCACAATCTAGTCAGGTGAAATTCTGAGTATAGATTGAAATCCCAAGGAACAATGGACTTTTTGATATGTTAGGCTGACTGGTTAATGTGACTTCTAAGCACCTCTGAGTTATGCTTGGAAGCGGAAGAAAAAAGTTCTCTGTTAATAGTGAGGCTGTTTCATCACTGATTGAAGACCTGCAAGAAACTATTTGAGGTAATTACCTTGTACCATTCCAAGTAATGTCAGTCTTTTTAAGACTAATCTCTACCACCTTTTTGACATTGTTAGTCAAAACTCACCTGATCTCAAAGGGATAAGAATTAAATCTGGAGTCTGGTAAGATTTATACACTAAAATATTTTCTAGAAATTTATGATTTATTGTGATAGAAACATGGGAATTATATGTGGAAAGGGACACTGATGGTATTGGGTGACGAAGGAGGAAAAAATATCATGGTCTGTTGGACTGAATCTAGTGATAGAGCACGTTTGGCAATGAATCTGGATTACATGCACTAGCTTATTCAGCAGAGAGTAGATCTCACTTTTTAGTCAGCTGGTTAATTAAAACTTGCATTTATGTGCAGCCTTTGCTAACACAAGCTGAAAATATTTATTACTAAAGTGTTCAGTTCAGTACAGTCGCTCAGTCCTCTGATATCAGTCCTCTAATACCTCACCATTTGATGTCCCTTTCTCCTCCTGCCTTCAATCTTTACCAGTATCAGAGTATTTTCAAATGAGTCAGTTCTTCGCATCATGTGGCCAAAATATTGGAGTTTCAGTTTCAGCATCGGTCCTTCTAATGAATATTCAGGACTGATCTCCTTTAGGATGGACTGGTTGAATTTCCTTGCTGTCCAAGGGACTCTCAAGAGTCTTTTCCAACACTGTAGTTCAAAAGCATCAATTCTTCAGTGCTCAACCTTTTTTATAGTTCAAATCTCACATCCATACATGACTACTGGAAAAACCATAGCCATGATTAGACAGACCTTTGTTGGCAAAGTAATGTTTCTGCTTTTTAATATTCTATCTAGGTTGGTCATAGCTTTTATTCCAAGGAGCAAGCATCTTTTAATTTCATGGCTATACTCACCATCTGCAGTGACATTGGAGCCCCCCAAAATAAAGGCTGTTACTGTTTCCACTGTTTCCCCATGTATTTGCAATGAAGTGATGGGACCAGATGCCATCATCTTAGTTTTCTGAATGTTGAGTTTTAAGCCAAACTTTTCACTCTCTTTCTCACTTTCATCAAGAGGCTTTTTAGTTCTTCTTCACTTTCTGCCATAAGTGTGGTGTAATCTACATATCTAAGGTTATTGTTATTTCTCCCAGCAATCTTGATTCCAACTTGTGCTTCATCACAACCCAGCATTTCTCATGATGTACTCTGCATATAAGTTAAATAAGCAGGGTGACAATATATAGCTTTGACATACTCCTTTTCCTATTTGGAACCAGTCTGTTGTTCCATGTCCATCTCTAACTGTTGTTTCCTGACCTGCATACAAATTTCTCAAGAGACAGGGCAGGTGGTCTGGTATTCCCATCTCTTTAAGAATTTCCCACAGTTTGTTGTGATGCACACAGTCAAAGACTCTGGCATAGTCAATAAAGCAGAAGTACATATTTTTCTGGAACTCTCTTTCTTTTTCAATGATCCAACAGATGTTGACAATTTGATCTCTGGTTCCTCTGCCTTTTCTAAATCCCCAGCTTGAACATCTGGAAGTTCATGGTTCATGTATTGTTGAAGGTGTGAGATGAGTGCAACTGTGTGGTAGTTTGAACATTCTTTGATATTGCCTTTCTTTGGGATTGGAATGAAAACTGACCTTTTTCCAGTCCTGTGGCCACTGCTGAGTTTTCCAAATTTGCTGGCTTATTGAGTGCAACACTTTAACAGCATCATGTTTTAGGATTTGAAATAGCTCAACTGGAATTCCATCACCTCTACTAGCTTTGTTTTCAGTGATGCTTCCTAAGGCCCACTTGACTTCACATTCTGGGATCTCTGGCTCTAGGTTGGTAATCACACCATTGTGATTACTTGAGTCATGAAGATCTTTTTTATATAGCTCTTCTGTGTATTCTTGCTACCTCTTTTTAATATCTTCTACTTCTGTTAGGTCTATATCATTTCTGTCCTTTATTAAATCCATCTTTGCATGAAATGTTCCCTTGGTATCTCTAATTTTCTTGAAGAGATTTCTAGACTTTCCCATTCTTTTTTTTTTTTTTAGACTTTCCCATTCTATTGTTTTCCTCTATTTCTTTGTACTGATGGCTGAGGAAGGCTTTGTTATCTCCCCTTGCTATTCTTTGAAACTCTGTATTCAAATGGGTATATCTTTCCTTTTCTCCTTTGCCTTTTGTTTCTCTTCTATTCACAGCTATCTGTAAGGCCTCCTCAGAGAACCATTTTGTCTTTTTGCATTTCTTTTCCTTGGGGATGGTCTTGATCTTTGCCTCCTGTTTAGTGCCACGAACCTCCATCCATAGTTCTTCAGGCACTCTGTCTATCAGACCTAATCCCTTGGATCTATTTGTCACTTCCACTTTATAGGGATTTGATTTAGGTCATACCTGAATGGTCTAGTGGTTTTCCCTACTTTCTTTAAATCTTAATTTGGAAATAAGGAGTTCATATTCTCTGCCACAGCCTCACTTAATAAAGTGTTAATATAGAAAATTTGGAGCAGATTCAAAGAATTTTACTCAGTCAGCAAGTTTTCAATTACATATGACTGACAGAGCTCAGAGAACGTTTACCACCACTGAGCTATGCATTGGTAAGTAAGTTACCAGCATGTCTGAAATATACTGGTGGGTTGTCCTCTGTAGGGTGGAAATGAAGATGGGAGATACTGCCGTTGAAACAGATTCCCTAATTTTAGTGAAGATGTCAGAGTCCCAGAATATCAGAAAGTGACAGTAATTAATTCCCAGAAGAAGTTGATGACTATAAAAGATGGAGGTCATGAAATTGATAAAACTACTTTCTGTGGAATAGTGGGGAAAAGTCAAAATGATAAGATTTCAAAAAAGAATAGGAGAAAAGCAATGAAGACAGAATCAGGATTGGTATTCAATTTACTAATTAATACAGGATCATTATCTTCTGGAAAACCCCTGTATCGGATAGGACAGTGTATGTAAACTGTGACTAACTCAGATAAACTGAGATGAATGATCAAGCCTACATAGAACACAGAAATCTTTCAATGATATAGTGCTAGCAAAAAGAAGGGGTGGATTCTGGAAATGTGTGTGTTTTGTTGTTTGTTTGTTTGTTTTCCTGTGGATGATGTAAATACAGGTTTGAATGCTAATGGGGATAAATCTGTAGAGAGGGGTGAATGATAGCTACATCATGGTAGAATTGCTAGGCTATTGCCAATAGTAGTCAAAGGATGATATCTAGTGTACAAAGGATGGCTATTGGACACAGTAGAAGCATGAACAATCCATCCATAATAATAGGAGAAAAGGTAGAATGTTGAATACAGGTTCTATTTAGGAAGATGTGTTGGAGGCCTCTGGAAGTTCTCAGTTAAATAGTAATTGAAACCATTACATAAAAATAAAAATAGTGGAGAAATTTTTTCATGAGGGTAAAATAGATATGCTTAATGTAGTCAATAAAGTATTAATTAATATGATGGCATGTGTAATTAACCATGAAATATTGAAACATAATTCATATTATGAAGCAATTAATGCTTCTAAGGATTAAAGAAAAATTAAAATGTAAGAACACCATAAGCAGTACTGTGAATATACTTTTTGACAAATAATGTATTAATACTCTTTGTAACGGAGAAGGCAATGGCACCCCACTCCAGTATTCTTGCCTGGAAAATCCCATGGACAGAGGAGCCTGGTAGGCTGCAGCCCATGGGGTTGCGAAGAGTCGGACACAACTGAATGACTTCACTTTCACTTTTCACTTTCACGCATTGGAGAAGGAAATGGCAACCCACTCCAGTTTTCTTGCCTGGAGAATCCCAGGGACAGGGGAGCCTGGTGGGCTTCCATCTATGGGGTCGCACAGAGTTGGACACAACTGAAGAGACTTAGCAGCAGCAGTAGCAACCCTTTGTAAGGAGAATTCCTTTAAAAACTAAAGGAAAGGAAAATTTGCTGTAAATATACACCCATCACAAATAATGCTAATAAAAATGATAAAAGAATACTAAATGCTAATAAAAACTGTAGCAGTATGATAAATATTATCAATCACATAGTACATAAAAAAAATTTCTAAATAGAACAGTCACATTTTTAAATAGAAATAATCTTTTAATGATCTCTGATAGCTCAGCTGGTAAGAATCTGCCTGTAATGCTGGAGACCTCAGTTCAATTCCTGGGTTGGGAAGATCCCCTGGAGAAGGAATAGGCTACCCATTCCAGTTCTTGGGCTTCCCTGGTAGCTCAGATGGTAAAGAATCTGCCTAAAATGCAGGAGACCTGGGTTAGATCCCTGAGTTGGGAAGATCCCCTAGAGGAGGGCATGACAACCCACTTCAGTATTCTTGCCTGGAGAATCCCCATGGACAGAGGAGTCAAGTGAGTTGAAGTCCATGGTATCACAAAAAGTCGGGCACTGCTGAGTGACAAAACACAGCACAATCTTTTAATAACTTGCTTTGGTTAAGTTATGCAAACACAAAACTCACCAATTGCTGGTAGGCAATTAAATTTGGGGGGGAAAATTCTGAAATTTTAGAAATAATATTTGTAACTTTTGATGAAATAAATTCACCTCTAGGATTTTGAGCCCAAGAAAGTAGCCTAAGATGCACACAGTTACTTCTTCTAAGGAAATTACCTACATCATTCTTTACTATTGTAAAAATTCAGAAAAATAATCAATGTTGAACAATAGGAAATGGGTTAAAAAAATTTGTATCAATATACTAGAATATCATGCAATTTAAAACTATTTAATGGCATGGGTAATGCTTTCATTGTTATGAAATTATTTGTATATCTCCAAATTTCATGTTGAAGTCCTGGCCCCCAGTATAATTCAGAAAGTGATTATATTTGGTAATAAGACCTTTAGAGAGATAATTATGGTCATTTAAAGAGATAAATGTTGTCATATGGGTGAGTCCTCATTTAATATGACCTTATGAATGACCTTATGAAAAGAGGGAGAGACGCAAGGGATATGTGAACACAGAGCAAAGCAAGTAAGGACAAAATAAGACTTCCTCTGTCTGCAAACCAAGAAGCCTTGGGAGAAGTTAAACTAGCTGACCTTTTCATCTTGAACTTCTAGGCTTTAGAACTGTGAGAAAATAAATGCCACCCAGTCTACAATGTTTTGTTTTGGTAGCTAGAGCAAACACAATAGTCTTTCGTTCAATTTTAACTCTATTGATGTTAACTCAGTGTTAACTCTATCAATAGTGTGGTCACAATTTTTAAAACCCTTTATTTATTCTTTCCTCCAACTATCTATTTGATGTCTAGATTGAAGTGTAAGTCAATGAAGAAGAATGAAAGAGAAGAAGAAAGGAAATAAAGGAGGAAGGGAGAAAAAGATAGGTGCACATATTTTAAAAAATGCATATCAAGATTGTAAGAATTAGAGATGGATTATAAAATTGTTTATTTTTATATACTTATTTTTACTGAAGTATAGTTGATTTACCATAGTGTTAATTTCAGGTTTACAGCAACATAGTTCAAACATACATTGAATACTTCTCCATGAAAATGTGCTACTAAGATTCTTGTAAGTACACAAACATACTTTCATGTATATTTGTGATTTATTACCATGGTTTTCAATGTGAGAATATAATTATGAAGACTTTTTAGTTTTCACTGAGATTTGCTTCATTTTCAAAATAAATGATAGTAGTAAAACCTTAATATTGTCCTATATTTTCAGGAAACTCACAAACTTGAAGCTGGCCATCCTGTTTTGAATCTTAAATATATTTGAAAAAATGTAAAAATACACAGGGAAAACAAATCATTGAAATAAATTGTATTTTAATCAGATATTGAACATTTTTTCTAATTATAACAAAGCTCCAGAGTATAATCTAAAATTCCTCTTGCAGATGTAGAGATACCAGCTTCAAAAGTATAGATTGAAAATGTGGACACCTGACAGTCCCATCATTCTAAAGCATTGTTTTATGACCTGTCTATATTTAATAATAGTTCTTTGGAGGCTCATAACCCTTTTTGTTATTTACTGTGGTTATCCCTTATACCACCTGTGCCTGACATTAATTAAAAACTGGGGAGACAATGTTATAAAAATGAAAAATTTTCTTTGTCATTAGGAATTAAAAATGGCACTCGGGAAGTTCTTTGTTCATCAAAGTTTGGTGACGCTCCAACTACTTGTCCCAAGGCTAGCGTTTTATATCTCTATAGCTTGAAGCTGTAGAGCAGCTGAAAGATAAAGCTTGTAATTTCAACAGTAGGCTTGGATATATAATCGTGTGTTTCTGTGCACTTGAATTAAATGTGCTTAGAAACCTGAATGTGGCCTGTGCATCCTTTCAAGTCCAGGGCTGAAATAAATAGCTTGGACCTAGCAAGACTTGATGCTAGCTGTTAATCTATGAAATAGTCCACTAGTATCTGTCATTTTGTATTAACTGACTGTTTTTGTATTCATCATGTTTTAAAGCACACCAACTTACAGATGACTTTAGAGATGGAGTCCCAAAAGTTATCCATCTGAAAAATATTATGTATTAAACATATTTTTCTCCAAATTAAGCCCCCGTAAAATGCACTTTGTCATGATAAATATTAGCTAAATTTTCTAGCTTTCTATTATTTATGAGAGAAATGCTAAAATAGGAAGTAATTTAGAACAGATTGTATTAATTAACCTTTATTATTTATTAATAATACTTTCATATGCTTCTGAGCATTCAAAAATGTTAATCCTTTGATTTGGAACATTGTTAATTCTATTCTATATTGCTTTTAGAAAATCAAAGTGAACAAGATTTTTGTAATAGTTCAAATTAAACCAAAGCATATGAAAATGAAGCTTTTCTTTCTCCTCTTCAATTTCCTAACCATAATCAATGTTAACAATGTGGCATATATTATATACATTACATATATTCACACACACACACACACACGTATATATATACACACAAAAGTAAAATATATCTATTTTTGTTATTGTTTGTCACTAAGTCCTGTCCAACTCGTGTGACTCCATGGGCTGGCCACCAGGCTCCTCTGTCTATGGGATTATCCAGGCAAGAATACTGGAATGGGTTGCCATTTCTTTCTCCAAGGGATCTTCCTGACCAAGAATCAAACCCACATCTTCTGCATCGGCAGGCAGTTTTGTTTTGTTTTTTAACCACTGAGCCACTAGGGAAGCCCAAAATATACTTATAACACATGTCTTAAGTTTCTTTTATTGGATTAAAAAAATGGAATCAAGATATAGTATCATGAAAAATTTCTGAAGCTAATATTTAAGTATTAAATATTAAGTATCTAATATTAAGTATTAATTTAAGTATCTAACATTTAAGTATTGCATATTAAATAGTTCATTTAAATATATTTTCTATTGATTTATTATCAGAGTTCTAATCATGCTACAAAAGCAAGCCATATGCATGTGTATTTGGGTGTGTATATATATTTATTTTTGCTGTCATTTATTTATGTAGCTTATATTAGCCAGGTAACTTTATTTGTCAAAGAGTATATGTATTTTTAATAAATACTGTCAAGTAATTTCCTTATTATTGGAATTATTACTGAGGCAGCTCACATTTGTATGGGAAATTTCAATTCTTCACATGTACTCCAGCAATGGAAATATATTTTAAATTTCCATTACCTTAAAAAAGGTGAAATTGGTGTGAATCATGGGATTTTATTCTACATAAGTTAAAGAATTCAAGAGACATATTACCTAAAGGTAAATTCTTCATTTTCCATAGAATTTTGTCATATAATTCAAATGTTATCCAAATTTTGAGAATTTTGTGCTACACAAAAATTTAGGGAAATTAAAGGGACTGTCATGGCAGTGTGAAATTTCCTCTGTTCTGTCTCGTCACAAATTTTGAAGTGACGGATGTTAAAGCTCTCAGACAGACCATGTCTCAGGTCTCAGACAAACTGTGTTACAGCTCTCAGACAGATCAGTGTTACAGCTCTGTGTTACAGCTCAGTTTTATTTATAAAATAAAGGAAAATACATCCTCAAGGCATAAGGGAATGCTGACCCAAAAGAAGCTAGTGAGAGAGCGCACAAGCGCAAGAGAGCCCTGGACCTTTGGCTCCTCTTTTTATATGCTTTTTCCTCCCCTTGGGTCTTCCCTATGTAAATGGGGCTACCCAGGAGTGCTGTTTGCTCTACCTGAGGTCCTCACTCTTGTCCTTGGACCTTCCTTTTCTATCTTTGCAGGCTTTTCCTTTTCTTGTCTTTTAGCCACTGCCATTCTAGACTTCTTTTTCCTATTCTAACTACCTAACAGGACAAAAATGGAGTAATTTTAATGATTTTAAGTGTACTTTCTGGAAAAAGGGATGGAAATTTTATTAAACACGTTTTCAGCAAATTGAAGAATTGGAAAGAAAAACACTGAGCTATATACCCTAGGGGCTTCCCAGGTGGCTGAGTAATAAAGAATCCACCTGTCAATTCCAGAAATGTGGTTGCAAAGAGTGAGACACGACTGAGTGACTTAAACAAACAAAAATATCCTTACTATCAAATGAGATTTATATTGATATAAAATGAGAGCTGCATCATAACAAAGATGTGCTATGCTTAGTCACTGTCCTGTCTAACTCTTGCAACCTCATGGACTGTAGCTCTTCAGGCTTCTCTGTCTGTGGGGGTTCTTCAGGCAAGAATACTGGAACGGGTTGAAAGTGCCCTCCTCCAGGGGATCTTCCCAACCTAGGAATCAAACTCAACTCTCCTGCATTTCAGGCATATTCTTTACCTGCTGATCTACTAGGGGATCCCCATAACAAGGATAGATGACATTTTAGACAAGTAAATAAAAAGTTAGAAGGAAAACCTATTGGTGAATGTGAATGGAATAATACTAACAGCAGCTTTGTTGATGCAAATTACTTTATGGAATGATACTTCCCGTGGAGCAGCTTTCATAATTCTTTAAAATGTGACTAGACAGTTTCTCTGGAGAAGGCAATAGCAACCCACTCCAGTACTCTTGCCTGGAAAATCCCATGGACGGAGGAGCCTGGTAGGCTTCAGTCCATGGGGTCGCGAAGAGTCAGACATGACTGAGCAAATTCCCTTTCACTTTTCACTTTCATGCACTGGAGAAGGAAATGGCAACCCACTCCAGTGTTCTTGCCTGGAGAATCCCAGGGATGGCAGAGCCTGGTGGGCTGCCATCTATGGGGTCGCACAGAGTTGGACATGACTGAAGTGACTTAGCAGCAGTAGCAGAGGGCTTCTCAATTACAATAGAGCAGCTTGGTTATAAATATAGAACTTTGGATAGGAAAATTCAGACAGAGGACATTACATTTATAATTGGAAGATAATTGTATTTGACATTATGTTGAAGTCAATAAGCATAATTATTGCTATTAAAATGACACTAAAAACCACTAAAACCTTACAATTTTGAAGGCATAATGCTCAAATTTAATTACTTTGAGCATTTTTCCTCTATTTGAGGAGAATTTTTCAAATAATACATAGTGGTATAAAACATCTTTACTTATTTCAGGATACTAAAACTCTGCCAAACTTTTTGTGAAATTTCCAGTTAAGAGAAACCTAATAACCATTCCTTTACAATTTAAAAGAAATGTAAGACTTCTGTCTTCTTAATAATCTTGCAAGTTGTACTATGCTTATTCTAGAATAATAAGATGTTATGAATTCAGTTCAGTTCAGTTCAGTTGCTCACTTGTGTCTGACTCTTTGAGACCCCATGAATCACAGCAAGCCAGGCCTCCCTGTCCATCACCAAATACCAGAGTTTACACAAACTCATGTCCATTGAGTTCGTGATGCCATCCAGCCATCTCATCCTCTGTCATTCCCTTCTCCTCCTGTCCCCAATCCTTCCCAGCATCAGGATCCTTTTCAATGAGTCAACTCTTCACATGAGGTGGCCAAAGTATTGCAGTTTCAGCTTCAACATCAGTCCTTCCAATGAACACAGAGGACTGATCTCCTTTAGGATGGACTTGTTGGATTTCCTTGCAGTCCAAGAGACTCTCAAGCGTCTTTTCCAACACCACAGTTCAAAAGCATCAATTCTTTGTCACTAAGCTTTCTTCACACTCCAACCCTCACATTCATACATGACCACTGAAAAAACCATATCCTTGACTAGACGGACCTTTGTTGGCAAAGCAATGTCTCTGCTTTTTGCTATGCTATCTAGGTTGGTCATAACTTTCATTCTGAGGAGTAATCACCTTTTAATTTCACGGCTACAGTCACCATCTCCAGTGACTTTGGAGGGGCCAAAACAAAGTCTGACACTGTTTCCCCATCTAATTATCATGAAGTGATGGGACCAGATGCCGTGATCTTCGTTTTCTGAATGTTGAGCTTTAAGCCAACTTTTTCACTCTCCTCTTTCACTTTCATCAAGAGGCTTTTTAGTTCCTCTTCACTTTCTGCCATAAGGGTGGTGTCATCTGCATATCTGAGGTGATTGATATTTCTCCCACAATCTTGATTCCAGCTTGTGCTTCTTCCAGCCCAGCATTTCTCATGATGTACTCTGCATGTAAGTTGAATAAGCAGGGTGACAATATACAGCCTTGATGTACTCCTTTTCCTATTTGGAACCAGTCTGTTGTTCTATGTCCAGTTCTAACTGTTACTTCCTGACCTGCATACAGGTTTCTCAAGAGACAGGTCAGGTGGTCTGGTATTCCCATCTCTTTCAGAATTTTCCACAGTTTATCGTTATTCACACAGTCAAAGGCTTTGGTATAGTCAATAAAGCAGAAATAGATGTTTTTCTGGAACTCTCTTGCTTTTTCCATGATCCAGTGGATGTTTGCTTAAACATAAGTAAATAAATTTTCTATGTTTGCTATTGATATGAAACTATTTTAAGGATAAGTACATCTTTAAAATAACAATTATAAATTAAATAATATCAATGGGTATAATTATCACACTTCTGGGTGAGTAGATAAACCTATCTAGATCCAAGTGGAAATAATGAACATACTCTAAAAATGTAGAAAAGAGGAGGAAGTCTGAGTCACTTTTAGACTTGTTACATTGGTATCATTCAAAGGCCAGCACATTCAGAGAAATTTCTGCTAAAAATGGAGATGAAATCATAATAAAGAAGAGTTGAAAATTGAGTCACTAATTAAAAATATGTATTTATTTTAACTGGAAGCTAATTACTTTACAATATTGTGATGGTTTTGCCATACATCGACATGAATCAGCCATTGGTGTACAGGTGTCCTCATCCTGAACCCCTCCCCCCCACCTTTCTCTCCACCCCATCCCTCTGGGTTGTCCCAGAGCACCTGCTTAATGTATCGAACTTGCACTGGTCATCTATTTTACATAATGATAATATACACATTTCAATGCTATTCTCTCATATCCTCCCACTCTCACCTTCTCCCACATAGTCCAAAAGTCTGTTCTTTACATCTGTGTCTCTTTTGCTGTCTTGCTAATAGGGTCGTCATTACCATCTTTCTAAATTCCATATATATGCACTAGTATATTGTATTGGTGCTTCTCTTTCTGACTTATTTCACTCTGTATAATAGGCTCCAAGTTCATCCACCTCATTAGAACTGTGAGTACCTAATTTTTATTCTATGAAAGTGATTCAATGTCAGAAGAAATAAATTTAATGCACAACCTTTCTAAGTAATTTAGAAGGACCCACAGTAGAGCAGAGTACAAACACTGAGAGGTTTTGGACACATTACTTAGAATAATTTTCAATGACAAGAAGAAATATATTTGAGAGGATTTGCTTAAAGCTACAAAAGCCAAGCAAAGATTATCTACACAAAGGGCTCATTGGGTAGGATTTTTCCTATATATGTTAAAGATTAACCTTTTATATAATGAAGCAGAATTGCAAAGCAAGCAAGATAAACTTGATGCTATACTTTCGTGACTAGGATGAAGTAAAATGTGTATCAGTGTCTTCATAAAAACTTTTCCTTCATTTTTCAGGGCATAAGCTCAGTTTCTATAAAAAACCACCTTAGATGTGACAAAATTATATCTCTTTCACTTAAAGCCTAGGTAGCCTTTTCTTTCTTCAACATATGGCATCTATTTCATTATCCACTATGAATACCCTAAATCCCACCATCAGCTGCAGCATGCAGAAAACGGCAAACAAATCAAGGATCCACCACTGATTTTGAAAGGGAGCACCTAAAATTGCATGTAACACTTTTTTAAAAAGATGTTATTTGATTAGGGTATAAACACTTAACATGAGGTCTACTATCTTAACTCATTTAAGCATTACAATACGTTACTTCTGACTAGAGGGACAATGCACATCAGATCTCCAGGGCTCCTTCTTCTTGTCTAACAAACTATATCAATGTTGACATTTCACTATTGCTCATATCATGTTAGACAAAGTTTGACCCTATAGTTAAAGCTGGCTCTGAAACTGTAAATGTATTTTGGTGGGGAGGAGGGGAGGGATGTTATAGCCATGTAGGCAAGCTCATACTCTTTTTTTTTTTAAGGCAAACTACGGAGTAAGTGGCCCAAGATCAAGTATTAACTCCACATCTTACTAGCTATACAATTTAGGAATATATACTTCTCTGTGCTTCACTTTCATTACATGTGAAATGGGACTAATAGTACTTAACTTGCAGGATGGCTTTGATAATTATATGGAATTGTTATTTGTTAAAGATCTCAAAAGAGTGTCTAGGGTAATATCTGCCATTGAAAGAAGGGAAACAGGAAAAACATATTTATTTAGTTTTAATGTGTTTTATTTGTTTAGATGCTGGGAGGGATTGGGGGCAGGAGGAGAAGGGGACGACAGAGGATGAGATGGCTGGATGGCATCACTGACTCGATGGACATGAGTCTGAGTGAACTCCGGGAGTTGGTGATGGACAGGGAGGCCTGGCCTGCTGTGATTCATGGGGTCGAAGAGTCGGACACGACTGAGCGACTGATCTGATCTGATCAGATTTGTTTAGAAGATATGAGAAATCATAGATAGTTGCATGCTGTTACTATGCTAGAATAATTCAGCTGCTAACAACTAACTTACACAGTCACACACACACACATTCATTGTTATTTGATTGAATCTTAGGAAAGATCTGTTAATGATGAAATAGCCTTATTGCTTAGGACTGTATCTGTCTCCAGTATACAAGCCATAGGCATAGTGAGACAGAGCACAATAAGAGGACCGAGTCTTAAACTGCGTAGTACCTCTTTTGACTCCTTAGATCTGATTAAAAATCTAAGTTTGTGCCCCTTGAATGTACTAATATAAAAAATAAACAAACAAACAAAAAGGCCCAATGCTATTTAACTCACAGAGAGGTTACTGACATCACATTTGTGATCTGGCATATCTGCCTAAAGTGAACATATGGATCACAGATGTATCCTACATTGGCTGGAGAGGAATATTGAGTAGATGTTTAGCTGACTTGACTTGAACTTTTGTATAATCAATGCCACCTAAAAATATAAGGATTCTCTCATTGCTTTATATGAGCCAGATATTAAAACATTTCAATTTTGTAGCTAATAGATAGACTAAAAAATTGCTAGGTAAGTTGATCTCAAAGGTTTACAAGTTTACCAAAATTTGTTCTGACAAAAGTATTAAATGAATAAAGAAATTTTATCTTTTAAAATTTTTTTTAAATTGTTTTATTTTTTATTTTGAAATATATAGGATACACAATCGGTATTATGTAACTTACAGGTATACAATGTGATTCACAATATTTAAAGGTTATACTCCATTTATAGTCTTATAAACTGTTCACTATATTCCCTATGTTGTCTAATATAGCTCATTTTATACATGAGAGTTTGCTCCTTTTAATTCCCTACCCCTATACTGCTGTCCTACCTTTGCTCTCACCACTGGTAATCACTAGCTTGTTCTTTATATTTGCAAGTCTCTTTTTTGTTATAGTCACTAGCTTGTTGTATTTTTAAATTTGACATATAAGTGATATTCAGTATTTGTTTTCCTCCATCCAACTTTGCTTCACATGGCATAATAATCTACAAGTCCATCCACATTGTAAATGGCAAATTTTCATTTTTTACTGCTGAATAGTATTCAATTTCATGTATATACCACAGCTTTATGCATTCATCTGTTGATGGACACTTGCTAAGTCACTTCAGTCATGTCCGACTCTGTGCGACCGCATAGACGGCAGCCCACCAGGCTCCCCTGTCCCTGGGATTGTCCAGGCAAGAGTACTGGAGTGGGGTGCCATTGCCTTCTCCAATGCATGAAAGTGAAAAGTGAAAGTGAAGTCTCTCAGTCGTGTCTGACCCTCAGCGACCCCATGGACTGCAGCCTTCCAGGCTCCTCTGTCAATGGGATTTTACAGGCAAGAGTACTGGAGTGGGGTGCACTTAGGCTGCTTCATGTCTTGGCAATTGTAAATGATGCCTTTATGAACAGTGGGGTGCACATATCTTTTCAAAATAACGTTTATGTATGAGTGGAATTGCTGGGTCACATGGTAGTTCTATTTTTAGTTTTGTGTGTGTGTGTGTGAAAACCTTATTAAGTTTTCCACAGTGTCTGCACCAATTTACATGTCCACCAAGAATGTCCAAAGTTTCTTTCTCCACTCACCAGCATTTGTTATTTGTATTCTTTTTAATAATAGCCATTCCAGCAAGTGTGAGATGCTATCTCATTGTGGTTTTGATTTCCATTTCCCTGATGGTTAGCAATGTTGAGCATCTTTCCATGTGCTTATAGGCCATCTGCATGTCCTCTTTGGAAAAATGTCTAATAAGGTCATCTGACCATTTTTTTTAACTTTTTAAAGTTGAGTTGTATAAACTGCTTATATTTTAGATATTAAATACTTATTGGTCACTTTGTTTTCCAATATTTTTCTCCCATTCAGTAGATTGTCTTTTTTAATTTGTCAATAGATTACTTTTCTATGCAAAATAGCTTTTAAGTTTGATTTGGTCTCATTTATTTTTGTTTTTATTTCCTTTGTTTAGAGGACAGATCAAAAAATATTGCTACAATTTATGTCACAGAGTGTTCTGTTTTCATCTGTGAATTTTATAGTTTCTGGTCTTATGTTTAGGTCTTTAGTCCATTTTGAGTTTATTCTTGTATATGGTTTTAGAGAATGTTCTAGCTTCACTGTTTTACATATAGCTGCCCAATTCTTCCAGCACCAGTTATTGAAGAGACTGTCTTTTATCTATTGCATATTCTTGCCTCCTTTGTCATAGATTAAGTGACCACAGGTGCATGTATTTATTTCTGTTCCATTGATCTATGTGTCTGTTTTGATGATGTAGTTTTCTCATATAGTCTGAAGACAGGGAGAATGATTCCATCAGCTCTGTTCTGCCTTCTCAAAATTTATTTTGTTATTCCTGGTCTTTAGTGTTTCCATTTAAGTTTTAAAATTATTTCTTCAAGTTCTGTGAAAAATGACATTGTTAATTTGACAGTCATTGCATTTAATCTGTAGATTGCTTTGGAAAATATAGTCATTTTTACGACACTGATTCTTCCAATCCAAGAACATGGTATCTCTTCCTGGGTAATATTTTTTAAGATTTTCTATGTATGTGACCATGTCATCTTTAAATAATGAGTTTTCTGTCTTCCTTTTTGAGTTGGGTTTCCCGTGATTTCTCTTCTTGTCTGTTGCTGTGATTAGGAATTTGATACTGTGTTGAATAAAAGTGGCAAGAGTGGACATATTTCTCTTGTTCCTACCTTAGAAGAAATTCTTTCAGCTCTTCACCATTGAGGATGACATTGGCTCAGAATTTGTTAAATATGACCTTTATTATGTTGTGGTATGTTCCTTTATGCCCACTTTCTGGAGAGTCATTTTCATAAATGGGTGTTGAATTTTGTCCAAAGCTTTTTTCTGCATCTATGTAGGTGATTGTATGGTTTTTATTCTTCAGTTTATTGATGTGATGCATCACACTGATTTAGTACATGTATTGAAAAAAATCTTACATCCCTGGGATAAGTCCCACTTGATAATTTTGTATGATCCTTTTAATGTATTATTGCATTTGGTATGATAATATTTTGTTGAAAAATTTGAATCCATGTTCATCAGATATTGGCCTACAATCTTATTTTTCTGTGATATCTTTGGTTTTGATATCAGGGTGATGCTGACTTCATAGAAAGAGTCCAGAAGTTTTCCTTCCTCTGTAGTTTTCTGCAATTTTTTGAAAAGAGCAGGTGTTAACTCTTCTCCATATGTTTGATAGAATTCATCTGTGAAGCTATCTTGTCCTGAACTATTATTTGTTGGAAGTTTTAAGGTTACTGATTCATTACTGATAGTTGGTCTATTTGTGTTTTCTATTTTTTCATGGTTCAGTCTTGAGAGATTGTGCCTTCCTAAGAATTTGTCTATTTCTTCTATGTTGTCTGCTTTATTGGCATGTAGTTGTTTGTAGTAGTCTCTTAAGACCCTTAGTATTTCTGTGGTGCTCCTTGTACCTTTTCCTTTGCTTTTCTGCCTTTAATGATTTGGGCCCTTCCCTTCTTTTCTTGATGATTCTAGATAAAGGCTGATTTTTTTTTTTTAATCTTTTCAAAGAACCAGCTTTCAAGTTCATTAATCTTTTCTATTTTGTTTTCTTGTTTGACTTTTAGTCTCTATTTCATTTGTACTCTGATCTTCATGATGGACTAAATATTTATAAAACATCCCTTCCAATAGCAACAGACTACACATTCTACTCAAGTTCACATATGACATTCTCCAGAATTTATCACATGCTGGGCCACAAAGCAAGCCTTAGTAAATATTTTAAAAACTGAGATCACATTAAGTATCTTTATTGAACACAACACTATGAGATTACAAATCAACTACACACACAAAATGTAAAAACAAAAAAAAAAAGTAAAAACATAAACACATGGATGCTAAACAATATGTTACTAAAAGAAACAATGTATCACTGAAGAAATCAAAGTGGAAATAAAAAACTACTTAGAGACAAATGGCAATGACAGCACAACTATCTAGTACCTATTAGACATGACAAAAACAGTTCTAAGAGGGAAGTTTACAGAAATACATCCTATTTCAGGAAACAAGAAAAATCTCAAATTAACAAGCTAAACTTACACTTAATGAAAGTCCATAAAGAAGAACAAACATAATCCAAAGTTAGTAGAAGGAAAGAAATCATGAAAATCAGAGCAGAAACACATGAAAGAGACATAAAGAAAGCAATAGCAAAGAGCAAGGAAACTAAAAGCTAACTCTGAGAAGATAAACAAAATTGATAAACCTTTAGCCAGGCTCATCAAGGAAAAAAAAAAAAAAAGAAATTTCAAATCAATAAAATTAGAAATGTAAAATGAGAAATTAAAATAGATGACACAGAAATACAAAGATTTCCCAGCTGATACAGTGGTAAGGAATCTGCCTGCCAATACAGGAGATGCAAGAGATGCAGGTTTGATCCCTGGTTTGGGAAGATCCCCTGGAGTAGGAAATGGAAACCCACTCCAGTATTCTTGCTTGGAAAATTCCATGGACAGAGGAGCCTGACTAATGTCCATGGGGTCACAAAGAGTTGGACACAGCTGAGCAACTGAGCACAGGTACATAAGAGACTACTATATGCAAGTATATATCAATAAAATGGACCACCTACAAATTCTTAGAAAGGTATAATATCTGAAAACTGAACATGGAAGAAATAGAAAATATGAACAAAACAATCATAAGTATTGAAAGTAAGATTAAAAAAAAACTCTCAACAAATACAAGTCTAGGACCAGATGACTTCACAGATGAATTCTATCAAATATTTAGAGAAGCGTTAACAGCTATCCTTCTGAAACTTTTTCAAAAAATTGTAGAGGAAGAAGCACTCCCAAACTCACTCTTTGAGGCCATCTTCACCCTGAAGACCAAGCCAAAGAAACATACCATAAAAAATAAAATTATAGAACAATATCACTGATAAAGATAGATGGAAAAATCTTTTTAAAAAATGCAGAGTGACTCAAGTAATAAATGAAAAGTATCATGCATCATGATAAAGTGGCATTTATCTCAGGGATGTAGGAATTTTTCAATATCCACAAATCAATCAACATGACATACCACTTTAACAACTGAAGAATTAAAAAACATATGATCATCTCAACAGATGTAGAAAAACCTTTTGATAAAATTCATCATCCCTTTATGAAAAAAACTCTCCAGCAAGTGGGGATTGAAGGAAACCACCTTAACATACTAAAGGCCATACCTGATAAACCCACAGGTAAAACATACACAGTGGTGAACAGCTGAAATCATTCCCTCTAAAACAAACAACAAAACAAGGATGTCCACTCTTACCACTTCCATTTAACATAGTTTTGGAAGTCCTAGAAACAGCAATGAGAGAAGAGAAATTAAATGAATCAAAATTGAAAAGAACTAAAACTGTCACTGTTTGCAGACAACATAATACCTTACATTAAAAAAAAAAAAAAAATCCTGAATGTACCATCAGAAAACCAGTAAAACTCATCAATGAATTTGGTAAATTTGCAGGATACAAAATTAATATCCAGAACTCTGTTGAATTTCTACACACTAACAACAAATTATCAGAAACAGAAATTAAGGAAACAATCTCATTTACTATTTACCATAAAAAAGAATAAAATATAGGAATAGGACACTCTTTGATGGTTTTGAACTGTGGTGTTGGAGAAGACTCTTGAGAGTCCCTTGGACTGCAAGGAGATCCAACCAGTCCAATCTAAAGGAGATCAGCCCTGGGTGTTCTTTGGAAGGAATGATGCTAAAGCTGAAATTCCAGAATTTGGCCACCTCATGCGAAGAGTTGACTCATTGGAAAAGACTCTGATGCTGGGAGGGATTAGGGGCAGGAGAAAAAGGGGACGACAGAGGATGAGATGGCTGGATGGCATCACCGGCTTGATGGACATGAGTTAGAGTGAACTTCGGGAGTTGGTGATGGACAGGGAGGCCTGGCGTGCTGTTATTCATGGGGTTGCAAAGAGTCGGACATGACTGAGTGACTGAACTGAACGGAACTGAGGACACCCTTTGACATAAATTGCAAGAATAATTTTTTCAATCCATTTCCTAGACTAATGGAAATAAACAAATGGGATGTAATTACACTCAAAAGTTTCTGCACAACAAGAAAACAAAAAAAAAAAAAAAAAAAAAGGACAACTACAGAATGGTAGAAACCATTTGCAAACGATGTGACCTACATTCTCCAAAATTTACAAAGAGCTCATGAAGCTCAATAAAAACAAACAAACAAACAAAAAATGAAACAACCCAGTCAATAACTAGACAGAAGACCCAAACAGACCTTTCACCAAAGAAGACATGTAGATGTCCAAGAAAAACATAAAGATGCTCAATATTGCTAATTATTCAGTTCAGTTCAGTTCAGTCCCTCAGTCGTGTCCAACTCTTTGTGACCCCATGAATCGCAGCATGCCAGGCGTCCCTGTCCATCACCAACTCCCGGAGTTCACTCAAACTCATATTCATCGAGTTGGTGATGCCATCCAGCCATCTCATACTATGTCATCTCCTTCTCCTTCTGCCCACAATCCCTCCCAGCATCAGAGTCTTTTCTGATGAGTCACCTCATCGCATGAGATGGCCAAAGTATTGGAGTTTCAGCTTCAGCATCAGTCTTTCCAATGAAAACCCAGGACTGATCTCCTTCAGAATGGACTGGTTGGATCTCCTTGCAGTCCAAGGGACTCTCAAGAGTCTTCTCCAACACCACAGTTAAAAAGCATCAATTCTTCAGCACTCAGCCTTCTTCACACTCCAACTCTCACATCCATACATGACCACTGGAAAAACCATAGCCTTGAATAGATGGACCTTTATTGGCAAAGTAATGTCTCTACTTTTGAATATGCTATCTAGGTTGGTCATAACTTTCCTTCCAAGGAGTAAGAGTCTTTTAATTTCATGGCTGCAATCACCATCTGCAGTGATTTTGGAGCCCCCAAAAGTAAAGTCTGACACTGTTTCCACTATTTCCCATCTATTTCCCATGAAGTCATGGGACCAGATACCATGATCTTAGTGTTCTGAATGTTGAGCTTTAAGACAACTTTTTCACTCTCTTCTTTCAGTCTCATCAAGAGGGTTTGTATTTCCTTTTCACTTTCTGCCCTAAGGGTAGTGCTATCTCCATATCTGAGGTTACTGAAATTTCTCCTGGCAGTCTTGATTCCACCTTGTGCTTCTTCCAGCCCAGTGTTTCTCATCAAGTACTCTGCATATAAATTAAATAAGCAGGGTGACAATATACAGCCTTGACGTACTCCTTTTCCTGTTTGGAACCAGTCTGTTGTTCCATGTCAGTTCTAACTGGTGCTTCCTGACCTGCATATAGGTTTCTCAAGAGGCAGGTCAGATGGTCTGGTATTCCCATCTATTTCAGAATTTTCTACAGTTTATTGTGATCCACACAGTCAAAGGCTTTGACAGAGTCAATAAAGGAGAAAGAGATGTTTTTATGGAACTCTCTTGCTTTTTCCATGATCCAGTGTGTGTTGGCAATTTGATCACTCATTCCTCTGACTTTACTAAAACCAGCTTGAACATCAGGAAGTTTACGGTTCACATATTGCTGAAGCCTGGCTTGGAGAATTTTGAGCATTACTTTACTAGTGTGTGAGATGAGTCCAATTGTGTGGTAGCTTGAGCATTCTTTGGCATTGCCTTTCTTTGGGATTGGAATGAAAACTGACCTTTTCCAGTCCTGTGGCCACTGCTGAGTTTTCCAAATTTGCTGGCATATTGAGTGCAACACTTTCACAGCATCATCTTTCAGGATTTGGAATATCTCAACTGGAATTCTATCACCTCCACTAGGTTTGTTCATAGTGATGCTTTCTAAGGTCCACTTGACTTCACATTCCAGGATGTCTGGCTCTAGGTCAGTGATCACACCATCATGATTATCTGGGTCGTGAAGATTTTTTTGTACAGTTCTTCTGTGTATTCTTGCCATCTCTTCTTAATATCTTCTGCTTCTGTTATGTCCATACCATTTCTGTCCTTTATTGAGCCCATCTTTGCATGAAATGTTCCTTTGGTATCTCTGATTTTCTTGAAGAGATCCCTAGTCTTTCCCATTCTGTTGTTTTCCTCTATTTCTTTGCATTGATTGCTGAAGAAGGCTTTCTTATCACTTCTTGCTATTCGTTGGAACTCTGCATTCAGATGCTTATATCTTTCCTTTTCTCCTTTGCTTTTCGTTTCTCTGCTATTCACAGCTATTTGTAAGACCTCCCCAGACAGTCATTTTGCTTTTTTGCATTTCTTTTCCATCGGGATGGTCTTGATCCCTGTCTCCTCTGCAATGTCACAAACCTCAGTCCATAGTTCATCAGGCACTCTATCTATCAGATCTAGGCCCTTAAATCTATTTCTCACTTCCACTGTATAATCATAAGGGATTTGATTTAGGTCATACCTGAGTGGTCTAGTAGTTTTCCCTACTTTCTTCATTAAGTCTGAATTTGGCAATAAGGAGTTCATGGTCTGAGCCACAGTCAGCTCCTGGTCTTGTTTTTGCTGACTGTATAGAGCTTCTCCATCTTTGGCTGCAAACAATATAATCAATCTGATTTCAGTGTTGACCATCTGGTGATGTCCATGTATAGAGTCTTCTCTTGTGTTGTTGGAATGGGGTGTTTGTTATGACCAGTGCATTTTCTTGGCAAAACTCTATTAGTCTTTGCCCTGCTTCATTCCGTATTCCAAGGCCAAATTTGCCTGTTGCTCCAGGTGTTTCTTGACTTCCTACTTTTGCATTCCAGTCCCCTATAATAAAAAGGACATCTTTTTTGGGTGTTAGTTCTAAAAGGTCTTGTAGGTCTTCATAGAACCGTTCAACTTCAGCTTCTTCAGTGTTACTGGTTGGGGCATAGACTTGGATTACCGTGATACTGAATGGTTTGCCTTGGAAACGAACAGAGATCATTCTGTCATTTTTGAGATTGCATCCAAGTACTGCATTTCAGACTCTTTTGTTGACCATGATGGCTACTCCATTTATTCTGAGGGATTCCTGCCCACAGAAGTAGATATAATGGTCATCTGAGTTAAATTCACCCATTCCAGTCCTTTTCAGTTTGCTGATTCCTAGAATGTCCAGATTCACTCTTGCCATCTCTTCTTTGACCACTTCCAATTTGCCTTGATTCATGGACCTGACATTCCATGTTCCTATGCATGTATCTGTAGAAGGCACTAATTCCCAAAGATACATGTGCCGAATGTTCATAGCAGTGTTATTTATATTAAAACAGTTTAGACATGGAAGCAATCTATATGTCCACTGACAATAAATATATACAGAAGAAATTGTACATGTATACAATGGAATGCTACTCAGTTATTTAAAAAATGAAATAATGCCATTTTCAGCAACATGAATGGACCTATATATTATTGTACTAGGTGAAGTAAGTAAGAGAAAGGCACATATCATACGATATTATTTATGTGTAAAGTCTAAAAATTGATACAAATTAACTTATTTACAATACAGACTCACAGACATAGAAGACAAACTTTTGATTTCTAAAGGGGAAAGGTAGGCAGAAATGAATTTGGATTTGAAAGATACACACTACTCTATATAAAATTAGTAAACAACAAGGACTGACTGTAAAGCACAGGGGACTGTATTCAATGTCTTGCAACAACTAATAATGGAAACAAATCTGTAAAACTATACATATATCTATGTATGTGTATATCTACATCTCTTTGCTGTATGCCTGAAACATTGTGAATCAATTACACTTCAGTTCAGTTCAGTCACTCAGTCGCGTCTGACTCTTTGCGACCCCATGAATCTCATCACGCCAGGCCTCCCTGTCCATCACCAACTCCTGGAGTTCATTCAAACTCATGTCCATCGAGCCATCTCATCCTCTGTTGTCCCTTTTTCCTCCTGCCCCCAATCCCTCCCAGCACACTTCATTAAAAAATAAAAACAACAACAACAAAATGAGGTATTGTTACAGATCCTTCATGATTTACTGTGGGAGTACATCCCAATAAACTGATCATAAACTGAAAATACAAAAAATAAAAAATAAAAATTATACATCTTAGCTACTCAAAATCATAGCTTAATCGATGATTAAATCACACTCACAACCCTGATATTAGCTTGCTGCTGTGTTGTTTAGTCACTAAGTTGTGTCCGATTCTTTGCAACCCTGTGGACTATAGCCCACCAGGCTCCTCTGTCATGGGGTTTTCCAGAAAGAATACTGGAGTGGGTTGCCATTTCCTCCTCCAGGGGATCTTCCCAACCCAGGGATAGAACCCACATTTCCTGCACTGGCAAGCAGATTCTTTATCACTGAGCCACCAAAATCATCTAATACAGAGTCAATTTTATATTAAATTGTTGAATTTCTCATAGTTGATTGAATACTTTAAGTGAAAACAGAATGGTTGTATGGGTACAAAATGTAAGTGTATTTTTGTTTGACTTGTGATCCTATGACTGACTGGGAAGAACAGCTCCCTGCCTCTGTTAAGGATCATGAAAGAGTATCATATCACTTATCACTAGCCCAGAAAAAGATCAAAATTTAAGGAACAGTTTCCAGTGAATGTGTATCACTTTTGTGCCATCATAAATTTGAAAAATTTTAAATCAAGCCATTGTAAGTCAAGGACCATCTGTAAATTGCCAAAGTCCAAATCTCAAACAACACCAAATTCTGGCACAGATGTGGTGCATCAAGAGGTCTCAGTCATTGCTGATGGGAATG
This sequence comes from Bos mutus, assembly GCF_027580195.1. Taxonomy (NCBI): domain Eukaryota; kingdom Metazoa; phylum Chordata; class Mammalia; order Artiodactyla; family Bovidae; genus Bos; species Bos mutus. Next base: position 78,477,834 of record NC_091622.1, on the reverse strand, counting down.
CAAAATGGCATAGCCACTTCAAAAGATAATTTGGAACTTTGTATCAAAACTAAACATATTCTCATCATACAACCCAGCAATCATGCTTCTTGATATTTATCCTAAGGAGTTGAAAACTTATGTCCACATAAAAACCTGCACATGGATGTATATAGCCCCTTTATTCATAATTGCCCAAAGTTGGAATTAACCAAGATGTCCTCCATAGATAAACAGATAAATAAACCATGGTACATTAAGAAAAAGAAATATTATTCAGAGCTAAAAAGAAACAAGCTCTCAAGCCATGAAAAGAACATTAAACACATATTATTATGTGAAAAAGACAGTCCGGAAAGACGATATACTGTTTCCAACTATATGACATTCTGGAAAAGGCAGACTATGGACTAAATAACAGATCAGTGGTTGCCAAGGGTTGGGTGGAAGAAGGGATGAATAGGTGGCACACGAAGGAGTTTTAGGGCATGAAACTATTCTGTATAATATGTAATGATGATTATATGTCATATATCATACTCATAGCATATACATCATTAAGAGTGAACTGTAACAAACTTTAGCATTTGAGTGATTATGGTATGTCCATATAGGTTCATAGGTTCACTGATTTTAATAAATCATTGTGATGATGGATTTAAGTAGGGCAATCAAGCCTGTGTGGTGACAAGAAGTGTATTGGAACTTTGTTCTATTCACTCAATTTTCTGTTTCTAATAATGCTCTAAGTTCAGGTCAGTTCAGTCACTCAGTTGTGTCTGACTCTTTGCAACCCAATGAATTGCAGCGCTCCAGGCCTCCCTGTCCATCACCAACTCCCAGAGTTCACCCAAACTCATGTCCATCTAGTTGGTGATCCCATCCAGCCATCTCATCCTCTGTCTTCTCCTCCTGCCTTCTCCTCCTGCCTCCAATCCCTCCCAGCATCAGAGTCTTTTCCAATGAGTCAACTCTTCACATGAGGTGGCCAAAGTATTGGAGTTTCAGCTTTAGCATCAGTCCTTCCAAAGAACACCTAGGACTGATCTCCTTTAGAATGGACTGGTTGATTCTCCTTGCAGTCCAAGGGACTCTCAAGAGTCTTCTCCAACACCACAGTTCAAAAGCATCAATTCTTTGGCACTCAGCTTTCTTCACAGTGCAACTTTCATATCCATTCATAACTACTGGAAAAACCATAGCCTTGACTAGACGGACCTTTGTTGGCAAAGTAATGTCTCTGCTTCTGAATATGCTATCTAGGTTGGTCATAACTTTCCTTCCAAGGAGTAAGCATCTTTTAATTTCATGGCTGCAGTCACCATCTGCAGTGATTTTGGAGCCCCCAAAAATAAAGTCTGACACTGTTTCCCCTGTTTCCCCATCTATTTTCCATGAAGTGATGGGACCAGAGGCCATGATCTTAGTTTTCTGAATGTCGAGCTTTAAGCCAACTTTTTCACTCTCCTCTTTCACTTTCATCAAGAGGCTTTTTAGTTCCTCTACACTTTCTGCCATAAGGGTGGTGTCATCTGCATATCTGAGGTTATTGACATTTCTCCTGGCAATAACTCTCTAAAGTTTATTTTATATATATATATATATTTTAATAAAAGATTCAGGCTAGATTAACTTGGCCTTTGTTTCTTTACTTTGTTCTTCAGAGATTTGTTTACTGTTGTTTACTTTTGGTTTTCAGAGAAATTTGTTTGATGAAGAATCCAATTTATAAAACAGAAGACAAATATTGTCTTAATTGCAAAAGATTTTTTGAAGAAAATTAGATATTTGAGTGTCTTTATATCTTCAGTTCAGTTCAGTCTCTCAGTCATGTCTGACTCTTTGTGACCCCATGAATCACAGCACGCCAGGCCTCCCTGTCCATCACCAACTCCTGGAGTTCACTCAAACTCATGTCCGTTGAGTCCGTGATGCCATCCAGCCATCTCATCCTCTGTCATCCCCTTCTCCTCCTGCCCCCAATCCTTCCCAGCATCAGGATCTTTTCCAATGAGTCAACTCTTCGCATGAGGTGGCTAAAGTATTGGAATTTCAGCTTTAGCATCAGTCCTTCCAATGAACACCCAGGACTGATCTCCTTTAGGATGGACTGGTTGGACCTCCTTTCCTTTATGTCTTCACATGTATAGAATTGTATTATTGATATCTGTAGTTCATAGACCAAAAATGTGGACCTCCTCCAAAAAAGCACAAAATTAGTTGATAGAAACATTAAAACCAAGAAACACACAAACATAACTTTAGACATTCTGCAGTGTTTCACTTCATTTTTCCTTCTTATTGCTACACTTTGGCAGAAAGCCATTATTCATGTGTACATTCAATCAACAATCATTATTGAATTCCTCCTTTACACAGAGGTACTGAAAATATAGTAGTAGGTAAGCAGAAATGAATTTGCTTATAATGAGTGCAGAGTCCTCCCAAGTGGGATGAGTTTGCTAAGAATATATTTAATTTATTGGGATGGGAGAAGAAAATATTAGATCTTTTATTTGCATATACATTTTGCTTATCTTTTTTTAAAAAAAAGTACACCTGTTTATGCCTCATAAGTTTAAAAAAGTCAGAATGTCAGTACCTGTAGAAATGCATATATATGCACATATATATGTATATATATACACACACATATATATGTATATATGTACATATTCATAGATAGTGGATTCATATTTTTTTCTTTGTAATCAAACAAATTTAGTCTTATATAATGAGACAGACTTAAACCAAACATAATTACAAACTGTGACATGTTCTATTAATGCAAAGCATAGAGTGCTTCTAGAGTATGTTTGAAGAATGTGGGAAGTGTTTCTGGTAGATTCAAATGTGGTAGATAACAAATCTGGACAGCTTACAGCTTATGATTTAATTAGCAATCGAGTAATCAAGAAACCCATGTCAGCAAGCGCCCTTTTTGTTCAAGATCATCGTGCTCAGTTTCTCACAGAAAATTCCAAGACCAGTTTGGAAGATGCAACAGTACAAATTGAAGAACTGTGGAAGACATTGAGTGAAGAGGAAAAACTGAAATATGAAGAGAAGCTGCTAAAGACTTGGAAAGATACAATAAGCAAATAAAGAGAGCCATCGAACAGGAGTCACAAGTATCATTAAAAGATGGAAAAAAAAGGATGAAACCCACCAGCGTGTGGAATTTGGCACAGAAGCACAAGTTGAAAACCTCACCATCTAATCAGCGAAAACTTGATGAGCTCTTTCAGGCCCAAATCGAAAAAAAAAAGAACCAAAACATTAAAATAGTTCAGATCCCCTTCTCTATGGAAAACTTAAAAAAGAATTTTGATACACAGAAGAAATTTGACTTAGAAGAAAAGGACGAATTTTGCTTGATCCACAATCTCAAGTTTCCTGACGCATGGCTGATTACATCCAAAACAGAAATAATGTTGTTAAATCCATATAGAGTGGAAGAAGCTCTGCTATTTAAAAGACTTCTTGAGAATCACAAACTTCCTGCAGAGCCACTGGAAAAACCAATTATATTAACAGAGAGTCTTTTTAATGGATCCCATTATTTAGAGATTTTACATAAAATGACAGCAGATGACCAAAGCTACAGCGGATCAATTTACCTGTCCAATCCTCGTCTTACAGCAGATGGTTTCAAGATAAAATTGATACCAGGAGTTTCCATTTCTGAGAACTCCTTGGAAATAGAAGGAATGGCCAATTGCCTTCCATTCTACGGAGTAATGGATTTAAAAGAAATCCTTAATGCTATATTAAACAAAACTGCAAAGGAAGTTTACGAATGTAGACCTCGCAAAGTGATAAGTTATTTAGAGGGAGAAGCAGTACGTCTGTCTAGACAATTACCCATGTACTTATCAAAAGAGGACATGCAAGATATTATCTACAGAATGAAGCACCAGTTTAGAAATGAAATTACACGGTGTGTTCATGGTCACCCATTTTTTCATCATTTAACCCATCTTCCAGAAGCTACATAATTATGTTTAAGAAAATTTGTTACTATTGAAGTCAATATGGTCATAAAATTATGAATCAGGTTTAAACTATCTGTGTACTATCATGAGTTAAATGGTTGTTTTGTAAATAAGGAATCACTGGCCTGTTTGTATATTGAAAATTTTTTTCAAAATTATAAAAATTAATAAACTAAAAAAAAAAAAACATGGAACAACATGTGCAAAAGTTCTGAGGCAAGAATGAGTTTTTCATGATGAAGGAACTGAGAGATACCTAGCGTAATCGAAGCCCAATCATCAAGGATAGGTACAGGATGTTCTGATGAGGTTTGTCAGCCAGGTAACACAGAGGTTTGCAGGATGAATAAATCTGAATTTAGTGTTAAGTACAAAAACATGCCAGTAATTTTTTTAAATGAATGACATTAGGTTTATTTGTGTAAAAGATATACCTGACTGTTCTCTATATTATTTTTGAAAGGCTAATTGAAAATGTCTAGCAAACACCAGGAATTTTGTGCAAACCACATTGTAGAAAATTGTTCCTCAAGACATGATATAAAATTGGATGACATAAATTTGTGACAGAAAAGAAAAATTCTGGATTTGTCCTTTAAGATTTTGAGGCTTGTCATTTAAGCTATAACTAATAAGTGGCATTAATGACTAGTTTTTTGAATAGTCTAAAGTAACCTTGTTGGCTTTAAACTTATGGATTCAGAATGTATGTCTTTTACCCCCAGAATAACAAAGAAGCAGCAAGAGAAGAAGGAAAAAAAAAGGAGGGGGGAGGAGAAAGAGGATGAAAAGGAAAAGGTGGGTTGGGGGAGGATAACAAGCTAAAATTGATTGAAGTTAGATAAAAATTTTGTGTCAACATTAGAGTTTGCTACCATGTTTATTTTACCATAGACTCTCTCTAACATCAAACTTTATTAGGAATTAGTGTTTATCTGCCAAATAGGCCTGTAGACATGAAAAACCATCTTCAATTGGGCCTATACAAATTAAAGCCCTACTTTGACTTTAAGAATATCTTTTCATCATTTAACCAACCTACTTCATCAAAGGCCAGACACTGTATCTATAAACCTTTTATCAAATGCTCTGAATACAAGATAAAATCATAGCATAGCATTACTTTTCCTATGATAGTGGTTATTTTAGTTTTCTCTCCCTAATGCCATTTTTACTAAACCAAATAACATTTAAGTTCACTTTACAGAATTAACAAATTCTCTTTTTTAGGCATGAAATTATACAGGATAATATCAACAAGTTCTAACCTTCTATGAGTCTATGAGGTTTAATCATTCACTCTTCTCTCTTAACTAAGCTAAGAAGCCTGTAATGAAAAAAGATGAATGTGACCTGTTTTTTCTTTTCTTCTCTATTTTATTTCCTACTGATTGCAAGGATATCAAACTAGTCAATCCAAAAGGAAATCAATCCTGAATATTCATTGGAAGGACTGATGCTGAAGCTGAAGCTCCAATATGTTGGCCACCTGATGTGAAGAACTGACTCATTGGAAAAGACAATGACCATGAGAAAGATTGAAGGCAGAAGAGAAGGGGACAGAGAGAATGAGATGGTTGGATGGCATCGTCAATTCAGTGGCCATGAGTCTGAGCAAACTCTGGAAGATACTGAAGGACAGGGAAGCCTGGTGTTCTGCAGTCCATGGGACTGCAAAAAGTTGAACACAACTGAGCAACTGAAAACAACAACAAACTTCCTGTATTCAGAGATTTTAGGTCAAGAAGTAGAGAGAGATTTAAAAACAAAACAAAACAAAAACATTTAATTTAAGGTTTGAGGTTGTAGTTTGAATGGTAAGGGTTTAGAGGACTCAAATTGTTTTCTCTATTTAATATACACACATACACATACACACATATCCCAGTCTCTGCTTATTTTAATATAATAAACATGAAAATTTACCACCTCAGTCTGTTCCAACTGGCACACAATTTGGGGGCATAGGTTTGATTTAATGTCTTAGCAAAGACATGACTTCATATTATGTTTCTTATAATTTCCTGAAATTTGAAGTTTACAGAAAAAGATACCTTTTTTAAACTGCTTTCATCTTTAGTCTTTGCATCCTGCTTTCATTTGTAATTAGATCCAACATTTTAAAACTTCCAAAATAAAAAAGATCAGTCTTGGCAGGTCTTTTTCAATTTGAGGCTCAGCAAGCTTGATCCTTGATTATTTTCCAGTTTGAATTATTTTGACTGTGGTATGATATTAGTCCTCTCATCCCTGAAGCACTCTTAAATTATCAATGAGTAGATACAAAGTTTTATCTTTATTAATTTTTGACTCTTTTGCTGACACAACTTAAAATATGTTAATATTAGTTTATCCTATAAACATTTGAATGCAACTTGAATCCAAAAAAATGTAGCATTGTCTGTTTGCTAGTTTTGGTTTGGCATAGAATAAAAAATTTCTTCCCAAGGGTATTTAAGTGGTAAATGATTTTAGAAAAAAATAACTTAAAAAAGCAGAAGAAAAACTAAATTTTTCAATTTTACCTAGGATTAGCTTATAAATAATTTTCTATCATTATAATATTTGAGGAAATTGGAATTATTTTAACATACTTTTAGATTATTTGGGGTCTCTAGATTAACACCTCATGGTTTGGTGGAAAGAATGCAAGCTTTGATTTTGGATAAAGTTTCCCATCCTGGTCAATAAATTTGTGCCTTTATTATCTGGGGAAAGTTATATCTCTCCAGATCTCAGCTTCTCTTTTGTAAGCAAAATACATTTTAGAGCTCTGAGAAAGACAGGATGAAGTAATTCATGGTACTGTAAATTTCTATAGCATATAACTGTGATATGATAATATCTCCATCCTTTACATATTCTTCTTCCTTTCATCAAAGTCCTGTACTATAAAGACAGCCACACTTATCCAGAAGGCAATATTCTTTGGGAGAGTGACTCCTTTTTCCAGTATTAAGTGTAGTTCTTAGTTACTCTAATCTAATAATGGTACTCCCACTTTGCTTGCCAATGACTGGTCAAGGCCTTAGTGTGTGATTCAATTCTAAGCAGTAAATATGATGGGCAATCAGCATTGGAGATATGGGAAGAATTTCTTGCCCCTTTAAAGTAAAACTTTAAAACTCATATTCTCTTTCCTGACATGTTTTAATGTCTGGATATATTGCCAGGGAATATGACAGCCATCTTGCTAAAAGCTTAGAGACAAAATCCATCTGAGAATGGCAGAAAGATACTGGGATTCTGCTTGTTATCACTAACCATCTGATTAACCATTGCTGGAACCACACTAACTCTAGGCTTTTTGTTAAGGAAATAATATGTTTTCCTTTATTTTAAATACAATTTAAAAGTTGCTGTTAAAAACTCTTAAAGAGTATGTCAAGGCTGTATGTTGCCACCCTGCTTATTTAACTTATATGCTGAATACATCATGCAAAATGCCAAGCTGGATGAATCACAAGTTGGTATCAAGATTGTTGGGAGAAATATCAACAAACTAAGATATACATATGATACCATCTTAATGGCAGAAAGTGAATAGGAACCACCCTTTTGATAAGGGTGAAAGAAGAGAGTGAAAAAGCTGGCTTGAAAATCAACATGCAGTATCGTGCATCGAACCTGGACTGGTGACTTGTTTCATATATGATATTATACATATTTCAATGCCATTCTTCCAAATTATCCCACCCTCTCCCTCTCTCACAGAGTCCAAAAGACTGTTCTATACATCAGTGTCTCTTTTGCTGTCTCATATACAGGCTTATTGTTACTATCTCGATGCACGATACTGGATGCTTGGGGCTGGTGCACTGGGACGACCCAGAGAGATGGTAATGGGAGGGAGGAGGAGGAGGATTCAGGATGGGGAACACAAAAAAAAAAAGAAAAAGAAAATCAACATTCAAAAGACCAAGATCATGGCATCCAGTCCCATCACTTCATGGAAAAGAGTTGGAGTAAAAGTGGAAACAGTGACAGATTTTATTTTCTTGGGCTCCAAAGTCACTGGGGATGGTGACTGTAGCCATGAAATTAAAATACGCTTGCTCCTTGGAAAGAAAGCTATGAAAAACCTAGACAGCATATTAAAAAGCAAAGACATCACTTTGCCAACAAGGTCCATCTAGTCAAAGCTATGGTTTTTCCAGTAATCATGTACGGATGTGAGAGTTGGACCATAAAGAAGGCTGAGTGCTGAAGAATTGATGCTTTTGAATTCTGGAGAAAACTCTTGAGAGTCCTTTGGAAAGCAAGGAGATAAAAGCAGTCAATTGTAAAGGAACTCAACCCTAAATATTCATTGGAAGGATTGATGCTGCAGCTCACCCAATGGCAATGAGTTTGAGCAAACTCCAAGAGATATTGAAGGACGGAAAGCCTGGTGTGCTGCAGTCCATGGGGTTGCAGAATTAGACATGACTTGGTGACTGAACAAGATTTTCTATAATTTACAAATAAAATATTCTAACCAATACATTGATGACTTAAGTATGTGGTAGGTGGTAACTGTTCAATAGATGCTATTTTCCTTATTTTACCCCATTTATCCCAAGTATTACACTAAGTATATCTGAAATTATTTTGCCTGATACAAAACTAAATGTTGTATGGGAAAAAAAAAAAGGTTTAATCAACTGCTTGTTGAATCCATAGGGAATTTAAAACCAGTGCTGATTATGTGCTATGAATTATGTGCTAATTAAGATTCTATTAAGACCTACAAGACTCCTAAAACTAACACCCTCAAAAGATGCCTTTTTCATTGTAGGGGACTGGAATGCAAAACTACAAAGTCAAGAAACACCTAGTGTAATAGGCAAATTTGGCCTTGGAGTACGAAATGAAGCAGTGCAAAGGCTAATAGAGTTTTGCCAAGAGAACGCACTGGTCATAACAAACACCCTCTTCCAACAACAAAAGAGAAGACTCCACACATGAACATCACAAGATGGTCAACACCAAAATCAGATTGATTATATTCTTGGCAGCCAAAGATGGAGAAGCTCTATACAGTCAGCAAAAACAAGACCAGGGGCTGACTGTGGCTCAGATCATGACCTCCTTATTGGCAAATTCAAACCTAAATTGAAGAAAGTGGGGAAAACCACTAGACCATTCAAGTATGACTGAAATCATATCCCTTATGACTATACAGTGGAAGTGAGAAATAAATTTAAGTGACTAGATCTGATAGACAGAGTGCCTGATGAACTATGGATGCAGGTTCACGACATTGTACAGGAGACAGGAATCAAGACCATCCCCAAGGGGGGGGGGGGGAATGCCAAAAAGCAAAATGGCTGTCTGAGGAGGAATATAAAGAGCTGTGAAAGGAAGATAGTGAAAAGCAAAGGAGAGAAGGAAAGATATAACCACTTGAATGAAGAATTCCAAAGAATAGCAAGGAGAGATTACAAAGCCTTCCTCAGAAATCAATGCAAAGAAATAGAGGAAAACAACAGAATGGGAAAGACTAGAGATCTCTTCAAGAAGATTAGAGACACCAAGGGAACATTTCATGCAAAGATGGGGTCAATAAAGGACAGAAATGGTATGGGCCTAACAGAAGTAGAAGATATTAATAAGAGGTGACAAGAAAACAAAGAAAAACTGTACAAAAAAAGATTTTCATTTCCCAGATAAATATGATGATGTGATCACTCACATTCACCTAAAGCCAGACATCCTGGAATGTGAAGTCAAGTGGGCCTTTGGAAGCATCACTATGCACAAAGCTAGTGGAGGTTATGGAATTCCAGTTGAGCTATTTCCAATCCTGAAAGATGATGCTGTGAAAGTGCTACACTCCATATGTCAGTAAATTTGGAAAACTCAGCAATGGCCACAGGACTGGAAAAGGTCAGTTTTCATTCCAATTCCAAAGAAAGGCAATGCCATAGAACTCTCAAACTAGCACACAATTGCATTCATTTCACATGCTAGTAAAGTAATGCTCAAAATTCTCCAAGCCAGACTTCAGCAATACATGAACTGTGAACTTCCAGATGTTCAAGCTGGTTTTAGAAAAGGCAGAGGACCCATAAATCAAATTGCCAACATCTGCTGGATCATTGATATAGAAAGAGAGTTTCAGAAAAACATCTATTTCTGCTTAATTGACTATGTCAAAGCTTTTGACTGTGTGGATCACAATAAACTGTGGAAAATTCTAAAGGAGAAGGGAAGACCAGACCACCTGACCTGTCTCTTGATAAACCTGTATGCAGGTCAGGAAGTAGCAGTTAGAACTGGACATGGAACAGACTGGTTCCAAATAGGAAAAGGAGTATGTAAAGGCTGTATATTGTCACCCTGCTTATTTAACTTATATGCAGAGTACATCATGAGAAATACTGGGCTGGCTGAAGCACAAACTGGAATCAAGATTGCAGGGAGAAATATCAATAACCTCAGATAAGCAGATGACACCACACTTATGGCAAAAAGTGTAGAAAAACTAAAGAGCCTCTTGATGAAAGTGAAAAAAAGGGTGAAAAGATTGGCTTAAAGTTTAACATTCAGAAAACTAAGATCATTGCATCCAGTCCCATCACTTCATGGCACATAGATGGAGAAACAGTGGAAACAGTGGCTGACTTTATTTTTCTGGGCTCTAAAATCACTTCGGATGGTGACTGCTGCCATGAAATTTAAAGACGCTTACTCCTGGAAGGAAAGTTATGACCAACCTAGATAGCATATTAAAAAGCAGAGACATTACTTTGCCAACAAAGTTCTGTTTAGTCATGGCTATGGTTTTACCAGTAGTCATGTATGGATATGAGTTTGACTACAAAGAAAGCTGAGCACTGAAGAATTGATGCTTTTGAACTTGGTGTTGGAGAAGATTCTTGAGAGTCCCTTGGACTTCAAGGAGATCCAACCCGTCCATCCTTAAGGAGATCAGTCCTGGGTGTTCATTGGAAGGACTGACTGATGCTGAGGCTAAAACTCCAATACTTTGGTCACCAGATGCGAAGTGCTGGCTCATTTGAGAAGAGCCTGACTCTGGGGAAGATTGAGGGCAGGAGGAGAAGGGGATGACAGAGGATGAGATGGTTGGATGACATCACCAACTCAATGGACTTGGGTGTGAGTGGACATCTGCAGTTGGTGATGGATAGGGAAGCCTGTCTTGTTGTGGTTCATGGGGTCACAAAAGTTGGACATGACTGAGTGACTGAACTAAACTGAATTATGTGCTAAGTTCATCACTTAATTATAAAATTGTCATAATTTCGCTATATATCTCAAAGAGTAGAATGAGATGAGAAAACACTTCATTTGTTTAAAATGTAATTTTTAAAAGTCAACATTAGTTCAAACTAAAAATTAAATATTTTATTCTCCATATTAAAATCAATAGAATACTGATAAAACAAAAAGCCTACTGAGCATCTGGTGTACTAAGGGAGCATAAAATGCATATTTCATTCTCCTAACAAAGAAGGATAAAGAAAATTAAAAGCTAATGAGGGCATGGTACATCAGTTATCCTTTTGTATCATCTATAAAATACACACAAACAGCTAATTCAACATTCATAAGTGAACCATATATTGTACTGTACTTTGAAAGCTGCTCAATTGTGTCTGAGTCTTTGCAACACCATGGACTATATAATCCATGGAATTCTCCAGGCCAGAATACTGGAATGGGTAGCTATTCCCTTCTCCAGAGGATCTTCCCAACCCAGGGGTCAAATCCAGGTCTCCTGAACCCAGGTCTCCTGCATTGCAGTAGGATTCTTTACCTACTGAGCCACCAAGGAAGCCCAAGAATACTGGAATGCATAGCCTATCCCTTCTCCAGTGGATCTTTTCTGACCCAGGAATCGAACCAAGGTCTCCTTCCTGCATTGCAGGCAGATTTTTTACCAGCTGAATTATATGGGAAGCCCAAATGAACTGTATAATTTAAATCTAAGTTGTTTTCACAAGTGGAGAAAAATATCAAGAGAATAAATTTAAGTATACATATGCATCTGGTCCCATCACTTCATGGGAAGTAGATGGGGAAACAGTGGAAACTGTGTCAGACTTTATTTTTTGGAGCTCGAAAATCACTGCAGATGGTGACTGCAGCCATGAAATTAAAAGATGCTTACTCCTTGGAAGGAAAGTTATGACCAACCTAGACAGCATATTGAAAAGCAGAGACATTACTTTGCCAACAGAGGTCCGTCTAGTCAAGTTTATGGTTTTTCCATTGATCATGTATGGATGTGAGAGTTGGACTGTGAAGAAGGCTGAGCACCAAAGAATTGATGCTTTTGAACTGTGGTGTTGGATAAAACTCTTGAGAGTCCCTTGGACTGCAAGGAGATCCAACAAATCCATTCTGAAGGAGATCAGCCCTGGGCTTTCTTTGGAAGGAATGATGCTGAAGCTGAAACTCCAGTACTTTGGCCACCTCATGCGAAGAGCTGACTCATTGGAAAAGACTCTGATGCTGGGAGGGATTGGGGGCAGGAGGAGAAGGGGACGACAGAGGATGAGATGGCTGGATGGCATCACTGACTTGATGGACATGAGTGAGTGAACTCCGGGAGTTGGTGATGGACAGTGAGGCCTGATGTGCTGTGATTCATGGGGTCGCAAAGAGTCGGACATGACTGAGCGACTGAACTGAACTGAACTGACTGATACATATCAAATCAAAGTTTTTCTTGATTAAATTAGAAACATTGATAAGAGAGAGAGAGAGAGAAATATAAACCTCTTGAAGGAAGCCCTTGTCAGATGAGAATATTCACTTACATCTGTTTTTGACACTAGGTGGCACTGAATAAATCCTGGGAAAGTGAAAGTGAAAGTCACTCAGTCGTGTCTGACTCTTTGCAACCCCATGGACTACACAATCCATGAAATTCTCCAGGCCAGAATACTGGAATGGGTAGCTATTCCCTTCTCCAATGGATCTTTCCAACCCAGGGATGGAACCCACATGCCAGGCAGATTCTTTACTTATTTATATTATTATTGTTACTTTGGTTAAGAAAAATAAAGTGAGTTTCAAAAGAGAATCCTAATTAAGAATTGGAAATAAAATAAAGAATTTGGATAAATTGATGACAGTTAAGGACCTTATCCTCATTTGAATTCTTTTATCAATTACTGTCTGAACCATATTTATGGCATTTATTTTAACTACATTTCTTTACCCTTGTAGCTCAGTTGGTAAAGAATCTGCCTACAATGAAGGAGCCCCGGCTTTCATTCCTGGGTTGGGAAGATCCCCTGGAGATCGAAATGGGAACCCACTCCAGTATTCTTGCCTAGAGAATCCCACCTGCCAGGCTCCTCTGTCCATGGGGTCACAAGAGTTGGACACAACTTAGCGACTAAACCACCACCACATTTCTTTGCATTGCATTTGTGTGTGCATGTATCTCTTTTATCAATTCTAGTGTACTGTAATTTTAAATATCTAAGACATAGACTTGATTCTTACCCTGTCTACATTTTCTTGGCATGGGAGAAGGCTTCATGAATAGCACTCTTGTGTCAAATTTCACAGATGAGGATAAAAAAGAATTATAATTTAAAATTTTGATTATTTTTAAGACAATTTCCTTGTAATTTACTTCTTCTGTGTTTATGCTTACATGTTTTGTAAGAAATATAAATGAAATATCACCCTAACAGCCTATAATCACCATGTTATTCTCTAAATATACATTCAAAGCACAGGTTATTAAAAAGCCTCTACCTGGGAATACTGTACCCTATTCGATACAAGTTTTTGTTAGTTGACATCAAGTACCTAGTATAATCTATCAACTAGAAGGAAACTTAAATTATCAACCCAAAAGCAAGGATTAAGTATTATTCATTTTTGTCTCCACCAAAATGTGTGCTATGCATAATATTTCTTTATCAATGTCTTTAGCAAATGAATGAATAAACAATTACTAAAATTGTGTATGGATGTGAGAACTAGACTATAAATAAAGCTGAGCACTGAAGAATTGATGCTTTTGAACTGTGGTATTGGAGAAGACTCTTGAGAGTCCCTTAGACAGCAAGGAGATCCAACCAGTCCATCCTAAAGGAAATCAGTCTTGAATATTCACTGGAAGGACTGATGCTGAAGCTGAAACTCCAATACTTTGGCCACCTGGTATAAATAACTGACTCATTTGAAAAGACCCTGATGGTGGGAAAGATTGAAGGCAGGAGGAGAAGGGGACTACAGAGGATGGGATGGTTTGATGGCATCACCAACTCAATGGACATGGGTTTGAGTAGACTCCAGGAATTGATAATGGACTGGGAGGCCTGGCATGTTGCAGTCCATGGGGTTGCAAAGAGTCAGACACAACTGAGCGACTGAACTGAACTGAACAAAAATTAAAAGAAACAGTTTCAATATGTAGATATAATCTAATTTTGAAAGATTCAAATCACTTAAACTTTTACCATTTACTGTCACTGAATCATTAGTCAACTAAATTCCACTCATTCACTATGATACTCTAATATATGTGTAATAGGATATAAAACCCATCAGGAGCAACCAAGATAACTTAGGACAGGTTCTTCAGGTAAATTGAAAACTTTCAGTGAATATCACAGTCACAATAAGAAAGGGGAATGTTAAACAAGTAAACTAGCAAAGAAAACAAAGAGGAAGGGATGTGAATGCTGGGGAGAATAAAGGTGAGGTAGGCAACTTCTGGCCTCTTAGCAATTTAACAAAATCTGTTAGCTCAAAGAATCTTTAGCAGTTATGTTACAAATCAGATTCCACATTAATGCAAAAAAGGAAGTTCATGTTTCCTTGATATGTTTTAAATTCTCTTCTGGGAATGGATATTACTAACATCATAAATGTAGACTCCTTGGCAAATTCTCATGGTGATTTAACAAAGAGAGACTTTAAGATTCTGAGATGGTGGATAAGGAAGTATGAGGACTTTGTCTCCCACCTAGTTGATAATTACACTGACAGGATCTGTTTGATGTAACTATTTTGGAACTCTGGAGTCCATTGAAGGCGTGCAATTCCAAGACTCACTTCAAGACACATTATAATTAAACTTTCAAAATTTATAGACACAAAATCTTGAAAGTAGCAAGACAGAAATGACTCATCATAAACAAGAGATCCTAAATAACATTATGAGCAGTGTCCTTATCAGAAATATTGGAGGTTAAAAGTCTGTGGGTAGATTTATTCAAAGTGCTAAGACAAAAAAATAATGCTAACCAAGAATCCTGCATCCAGCAAAACTTTTCTTCAAAAGTGAGGTAGAAATTAAGACATTCCGAGATAAGCAAAAGTTGAAAGACTTTGTTACTATTAGACCTGCCCTGCAAGATGCTAAAGGGAGTTCTGCAAATTGAAAACAAAGGACATGTGAGCATGTTCAGTTGCTCAATTGTGTCAATTTAAATTATGGGTAGATCTTCAAATTAATTGAAAGCAGGGTCTTGAAGAGATATATATCACCCACAACCGCACAATTGTACTCATCTCACACACTAGTAAAGTAATGCTCAAAATTCTCCAAGCCAGGCTTCAACAGTACATGAACTATGAACTTCCAGATGTATAAGCTGGTTTTAGAAAAGGCAGAGGAACCAGAGATCAAATTGCCAGCATCCCCTGGATCATCGAAAAAGCAAGAAAGTTCCAGAAAAACATCTATTTCTGCTTTATTGACTATGCCAAAGCCTTTGATTGTGTGGATCAAAACAAACTATGGAAAATTCTGAAAGAGATGGGAATACCAGACCACCTGACCTGCCTCTTGAGAAACCTCTATGCAGGTCAGGAAGCAACAGTTAGAACTGGACATGGAACAACAGACTGGTTCTAAATAGGAAAAGGAGTATGTGAAGGCTGTATATTGTCACCCTGCTTATTTAACTTCTATGCAGAGTACATCATGAGAAACACTGGGATGGAGGAAGCACAAGCTGGAGTCAAGATTGCCAGGAGAAATATCAATAACCTCAGATATGCAGATGACACCACACTTATGGCAAAAAGCAAAGAAGAACTAAAGAGCCTCTTGATGGAAGTGAAAGAGGAGAGTGAAAAAGTTGGCTTAAAAGTCAACATACAGAAAACTAAGATCATGGCATATGGCCCCATCACTTCATGGCAAATATATGGGGAAACAGTGAAAACTGTAACAGACTTTATTTTTGGGGGGGCTCCAAAATCACTGCAGTTGGTGACTGCAACCATGAAATTAAAAGACACTTACTCCTTGGAAGGAAAGGTATGAACAAACTAGACAGCATTTTAAAAAGCAGAGACATTACTTTTCTAACAAAGTTCTGTCTAGTCAAGGCTATGGTTTTTCCAGTAGTCATGTATGGGTGAGAGAGTTGAACTGTGAAGAAAGCTGAGCGCTGAAGAATGATGCTTTTGAACTGTGGTGTTGGAGAAGATTCTTGAGAGTCCCTTGGACTGCAAGGAGATACAACCAGTTCATCCTAAAGATCAGTCCTGGGTGTTCATTGGAAGGACTGATGTTGAAGCTGAGACTCCAATATTTTGGCCACCTGAAGCAAAGAGCTGATTCATTGGAAAAGACCCTGATGCTGGGAAAGATTGAGGGTGGGAGGGGAAGGGGACGACAGAGGATGAGATGGCTGGATGGCATCACCAAGTCAATGGACATGAGTTTTGGTGAACTCCAGGAGCTGGTGATGGACAGAGAGGCCTGGCTTGCTGTGGTTCATGGGGTCTCAAAGAGTCAGACACAGCTGAGCAACTGAACTGAACTGAACTCAGACCTAGAGCATCTGCAATCTGTTAGAATAACGTCACCATCTCCTATGCAATAACTGTAATTGGAGCTATGTCTTAGTGTGTAATAATCGTTCAATAATATCCACCAATTTTCATGGCATTTGCAGTAGTAAGACAGTGAATTAAATAGGAACTTAGCCTCTCCAATCCCAATGGCTCTTTGTTCCTCAGGTCAAGGATTTATTGGAGGATTCTGTCTGCTGCTAAGAATATCCATACCATATGTACACTAATGAAGAAGGGAAATAAACCCTGTAAGAAAAAAATTAAGATTCAATTTATCACCCAGTTTCCAACTATGTATGTGTTAATACTTTCACGGACTATACTGGCTTTTGATATAATGATACCAGTGTCAGTTCAGAATGGGTATCTAACCTGTGTATCTAATATGGGCATTCCTATTTTTCCTGTGTACAATCATGGAAAGAATGGGATATAGGTACTGCATGTACTTGCAGTGGTATTTCAGAGTCTTTCCTCTTGGGGATTGACCTGTCCTTTAAATTATGGCTTCTAGAAATGAGAATGTGACTCAGATCTAAATATGCTCTGAAATAATAAGATTTTCCATTACAGTGTGCAATAAAAACTCTGCTTATAACAAGTAAGTAGTTTATCAAAGATTATTCAACTATTAAGTAGTAGGAACAAGATTTGCACTCTAGCAGTATAGAGTTAGAACTTTTGATTCAAAACGCTATACCACACTGCTTTTCCAATAGGGGAAATAATAAATAATAAAAAACAGGAGTAAAGCATCATGTTTACCAAAGTAATAGAGAATTATGGTACTATAATTTTTGGCCATGAAAAATGGTAATGCAGTTCTAAATCTGCTAATCTGTAAAGATGTTAGAATAAATGAGTCAGTGAAGAGAAGCATGGCTAAAATATTAAGCATTATAAGCCTGACCCTCCCAGGTGGTTCAGTGTTAAGGAATCTGCCTGCCAAGAAGGAGATGTGCATTTGATCCCTGGGTGTGGAAGATCCCATGGAGAAGGAAATGGCAACCCACTCCAGTATTCTTGCCTGAGATATCCCATGGACAGAGGAGCCTGGGGGCTACAGTTCATGAGGTAGCAAAGAGTCAGACACAACTGAGCAACTAAACAGCAGCAGCAGCATTATAAGCCCATGTCTGTAAATCGCATGTACATGTGAAAGTGTATGGAATCTACTATTATTGGTGTTAATAACTAAAAATTATTCTATTATGGAGTTTGCAAAAGGACAAAAGAGAACATTAGGCATCTTACAGATCAGAGCATCAATAGAACATGGTTTTAGGATAGGAAAATTTAATATAATTTTAAGCAGAGAAGAACAAGTTAGTATAGAGAAAGCTGTCAAAGGTTCAATGACTACAATAAAATTAATAAGGAATTATTACACGTGAGATATTTTTCTCAGTATGGTACACATAAAAATCCATTTCATCCTCATAATAATCCCATTAAAAAAGCGCTTATCTTCATTTTCTATAGAAAACTCAGGCTCAAAAGGAATGAGTAACTTATTCAGCCATTTCATTTTACGAGCCTGTGTTTTTTCCTGTTTTAGACTATAACAGACTGTTTCATCTACCTGTAAGAGATAAAATAGGAAAAAAAGGACTTATGCTTACATACTTCAACAATGCCAATTCCTCACCCTCAAAATTCAAATTAATCATCCATATTGGCAACTCAATGCATCATTACCAAAATTAATATGGGTTCTTAGCAATAGTTTTTGAAAGACAAAGAGTGAAATTATTCTGAATATTCAGTTGACTTGAATCATCAGAAACATACCAAAGGATATTAATAATTAAAGATACCTTTGCATTGATAGTAATTACAGATTATTTATAAAGGCTTTAAAAACAATTTAAATAAAAAAGCTTTAGATGGGTGATTTAAGTGGAAATCATCATTAGAAAGATCAAACCCATAGTATCACAGAAACAAGTTTTAAATTATGCACTTTGGAAATCAATGCTAGATCTCACTTTGCTTCCTCGATCTTACTTTGCTTCCTAGATTTAGGAACAGCAGTTTCTGTCTTTAGATTGCTGTAATTAGCACTAGCCTCATATGCTCATTTACACCTTTGGCAATCAAGGATTGGAAACTTGACTTTCACTGATGGTATGTTATAATCACACCAGCTTGGAGCTTTTTCTTCCCTCTGTTTTTTGTTGATAACATTCACAACAATATTAAGAAAAAAGAAAATCAAAGTACATTTCTCTTGAGTTAAATGCTTTAAACTCAGAGAGCCTCAGGAGTGCATGGATAATACATAATAAGATTTTAATTGATTGCCTTTTGTTTTTTTGTTGTTGATCTCACATAGACAAATACAAAAAAAGAAAAAGAATGTATGGTTAATGAACAGTTTCTTCATATGTATATAACCTAAAGATTTCTCACAAATGTTGTTTATTATGAAATAAAAAAATATTAAGACTTATAACACAATGTCAAGAAATTTTTGGATTAAATATAGTATTATTACTCTATACTATACTATGTATATGTGCTATACTATTATACTATACTATGATGAATATCAGAGAAGGCAATGGCAACCCAATCCAGTGTTCTTGCCTGGAGAATTCTGGGGACAGAGGAGCCTGGTGGGCTGCCATCTATGTGGTCGCAAAGAGTCAGACACTACTGATACGACTTAGTGGCAGCCGCAGCAGCATGATGAATATAGAATTTAGAATTATGTAAATTAATATTACACCTTAAATAAGAGAATTTAATTACCAAATTCTGGTTCCAACCATGATGCAAGCTACATAGTGTTCATATTCTTAAAATGAGATAAAATGGAATTTTAGTGCATAGTAAAATCTTAAATAGGAACATTTACTTATAAAATGTATGGTTGTCTGTTTTTCATTAAGTTCCTATTCCCTTTACCCATCAATATCATGACCATAATCATTTTTTTGGATTTTTATAGGTTAATTTCTAGCGTTTGTATATAATTATAAAAGCCTCATATAAACAAGTATATTCATCTGATTTGTGCCAAAATAATGTTCTCTGTTAACAAGTATGGTCATTTATCGTGTATTGGAATGTATTACATATACTCACGGTGTATCTTGTGTTGGAACGTACTGTGTGGCTTTGGCAGGAGTACACACTTGTAGCTGCTGATTCTCAGGTGTAAAAAACATGTTATTTAGAAAAAAAGATGATGATCAAGAGGATATAGCTTGGATTCTGGAAGAAAGAACAGAAGTGGTGTCTTTAGTAAATAACACACTGGAGGCCTATTTGCCAGGTGCAGGAAATAGATGAAAATTTTCTGCCATGCATCATGAAGGCTGTCAAACCTGAAATAAAAGTCAAGTATAATGATGATTTCCACTATCTGCACATCTTCACTGTGATTCATTCACCAAAAGATCTCTCAAATGATAAGCTCTTCAGTTTTTTTTTAATAATTGATTAATGGAGAAAAATAGAAACTAAAACAATGCTGTTCTGACTCTATTTCTAGATATTTTCCTATTCTTTTTTTTTTTATCAGTTGAACAGGAGAAATCATTTGGAATTAATTTCTTCTGTTTATTATATTATATTTCTTCTCTCTTCTCTCCTCAAAGTTAAATTTTCCTTGACTTTATTAGTGGAGACTGCATTTCTATTGTGATTTGGTCTGAATAAACTCAGATGTGAGTATAGCTGTTTCATTTTCAAGAACATGAAAGAGGCTGAAAAAGAGAGAGTTGATGTTCTTAAAAATGAAGTGGCCTGGCAAGTCAACATAGAGTGGGAAGGTGAGGCTGGAGAATAATTGGGTATATAAATTGTAGACTTTTGAAAAATAGTTTTAAAAAATCAGAGAAGTATTAGGAGCAAGTCCAAAACATACAACTGATGCATGTGAAGATGAACGAGAAGTGCTTAGAATTTTTACTCTTAGTATTTGTGAATTATCTCCAATACAGTATACTAACGCATATATATGGAATTTAGAAAGATGGTAACAATAACCCTGTGTACGAGACAGCAAAAGATGTATAGAACAGTCTTATGGACTCTGTGGGAGAGGGAGAGGGTGGGAAGATTTGGGAGAATGGCATTGAAACATGTAAAATATCATGTATGAAATGAGATGCCAGTCCAAGTTCGATGCACGATACTGGATGCTTGGGGCTGGTGCACTGGGACGACCCAGAGGGATGGTATGGGGAGGGAGGAGGGAGGAGGGTTCAGGATGGGGAACACATGTATACCTGTGGTGGATTCATTTTGATATTTGGCAAAATTAATACAATTATTTAAAGTTTAAAAATAAAATAAAATTTAAAAAAATCTAAAAAATAAAAAAATAAAGTAACAAGTAAAAAAAAAAAAAAAAAAGATAGAAATAGGTAATAGAAATAAGAACAAAAATAAACAAATGGTACCTAATCAAACTTACAAGCTTTTGCCCAGCAAAGGAAATCATAAGAAAATATGAAAAGACAGTCTACCAAATGGGAGAAAATATTTGCACATGATGCAACAAAGTCTTAATCTCCAAAAAACTAAGTTGCTGGACAATAACTTATTTAATAGTAGCTAATTGTTATTAATGTAAAATAATATAAAAAAAGAATGTTATATGTGTGTAGCTGAGTCTCTTTTCTGTATAGAACAGATTGGCAAAATGTTGAGTCATAAAAGTCAACCACAAAACCTAAACAATGGACAGAAGACCTTAACAGACATTTCTCCAAATAAGACATACCCATGGAGAGTAGGCAAATAAAAAGATACTCAGTATGACTAAATATTAGAGAAATGCGAATCAAATAACAATGAGGAACCACTTCACACCAGTCAGAATGACCGTCATTAAAAAGTCTACAAATAACACATGCTAGAAAGGGTGTGGAGAAAAGGGAACACTCCTACACTGTTAGTGGGAATATAAGTTGAAGCAGCCCCTATGGAAAACAGTATGGAGGTTCCTCAGGAAACTAAAAATAGAATTATCATATGATCCAAAAACTACACTCCTGGGAATATACCCAGATAAAATTATAATTTAAAATGATACATGCACATCTATGTTCATAGCAGCACTATTCACAATAACCAAACCATGGAAACAACCAAAATTCCCATTGACAGATGAATGGATAAAGAAGATATGATACATATATACAATGGAATATTATTCATCCATAAAAAGATAAAATAACACCATTTGTAGCAACACGGATGAAATTAGATATTATCATACGAAGTGAAATAAATCAGAACGAAACAGACAAATACCATGTGACATCACTTATATGTGGAATCTAAAATATGGCACAAATGAACCTATCCACAAAACAGAAAATACTCATAGAGAGAACAGACTGTGGTTGCTGGGGTGGGGTGGGGAAGGAGAGAGACAGAGATGGACTGAGAGATGGGGTTGGTCAATGTAAACTATTACACTTAGAATGGATACAGAATAAGGTCCTAATGTAGAGCACAGAGAATTTATTCACTATCCATTGATAAACCATAATGGATAATAATATTTTTTTAATTTTATTTTATTTTTAAACTTTACATAATTGTATTAGTTTTGCCAAATATCAAAATGAATCCTCCACAGGTATACATGTGTTTCCCCATCCTGAACCCTCCTCCCTCCTCCCTCCCCATACCATCCCTCTGGGTTGTCCCAGTGCACTAGCCCCAAGCATCCAGTATCCTGCATCGAACCTGGACTGGCATCTCGTTTCATACATGATATTTTACATATTTCAATGCCATTCTCCCAAATCTTCCCACCCTCTCCCTCTCCCACAGAGTCCATAAGACTGTTCTATACATCAGTGTCTCTTTTGCTGTCTCGTACACCAGGTTATTGTTACCATCTTTCTAAATTCCATATATATGCGTTAGTATACTGTATTTATGTTTTTCCTTCTGGCTTACTTCACTCTGTATAATAGGCTCCAGTTTCATCCACCTCATTAGAACTGATTCAAATGTATTCTTTTTAATGGCTGAGTAATACTCCATTGTGTATATGTAGCACAGCTTTCTTATCCATTCATCTGCTGATGGACATCTAGGTTGCTTCCATGTCCTGGCTATTATAAACAGTGCTGCGATGAACATTGGGGTACACGTGTCTCTTTCCCTTCTGGTTTCCTCAGTGTGTATGCCCAGCAGTGGGATTGCTGGATCATAAGGCAGTTCTATTTCCAGTTTTTTAAGGACTCTCCACACTGTTCTCCATAGTGGCTGTACTAGTTTGCATTCCCACCAACAGTGTAAGAGGGTTCCCTTTTCTCCACACCCTCTCCAGCATTTATTTGTAGACTTTTGGATCACAGCCATTCTGACTGGTGTGAAATGGTACCTGATAGTGGTTTTGATTTGCATTTCTCTGATAATGAGTGATGTTGAGCATCTAATATTTTAAAAAACAATGTATGTATGTAACTGAGTCAATTTTCTATACAGCAGAGATTGGCAAAATGTTGTAAATCAACTATACTTCAATGAAAAATATATAAAATATAAAACAAGGAAACATAGAGAAGATAAAAAAGAACAAATGGCAGTCATAAAAGTGGTTTTCCGTTGACAGTTCAATTCAGTCGCTGAGTTGTGTCTGACTCTTTGAAACACTATGGACTGCAGCATGCCAGACTTCCATGTCCTTCACCAACTCCAGTAGCTTGCTCAAACTCATATCCGTTGAGTCACTGATGATATGCAAACATCTCATCCTCTGTTGTCATGAAATTTCAGCTTCAGCATCAGTCCTTGCATTGAATATTTAGGACTGAATTCCTTTAGGATTGACTGATTTTTATATGCTTGCAGTCCAAGGGATTCTCAAGAGTCTTCTCCAACACCACAGTTCAAAAGCATCAATTCTTCAGTGCTCAGCTTTCTTTAGAATCCAACTCTCACATCCATACATGACTACTGGAAAAACAATAGCTTTGACTAGATGGACCTTTGTTGGCAAAATAATGTCTCTGCTTTTTAATATGCTCGCTAGGTTGGTCATAGCTTTTCTGCCAAGGAGTAAGCATCTTTGAATTTCATGGCTACAGTCACCATCTGCAGTGATTTTGGAGCCCCCAAAATAAACTCTCTCACTGTTTCCACTGTTTCCCCATTTATTTGCCATGAAGTGATAGGACTGGATGCCATGGTCTTAGTTTTCTGAATGTTGAGCTTTAGACCAGCTTTTTTACTCTCCTTTTTCACTTTCATTAAGAGGCTCTTCCATTCCTCTTCACTTCTATAAAGGCGGTGCCATCTGTGTTTCTGAGGTTATTGATATTTCTCCCGGAAATCTTGATTCTAGCTTGTGCTTCCTCCACCCAGCATTTCTCATGATGTACTCTGCATATAAGTTAAATAAGTGGGGTGACAATATGCAGTCTTGACATACTCCTTTCCCAATTTGGAACCAGTCTGTTGTTCCTTGTCCAGTTCTATCTGTTGCTTACTGACCTGCATACAGATTTCTCAGGAGGGAGGTCAGGTGGTCCAGTATTTCCATCTCTTGAAGAATTTTCCACAGTTTGTTGTCGTCTACACAATCAAAGGCTTTGGCATAGTCAATGAAGCAGAAATGGATGTTTTTTTCTGGAATTCACTTGCTTTTTCTATGATTCAAAGGATGTTGACAATTTGATCTCTGGTTCCTCTGCCTTTTCTCAAGCCAGCTTGAACATCTGGAAGTTCACCGTTCACATACTGTTGAAGCCTGACTT
Organism: Bos mutus; assembly: GCF_027580195.1. Taxonomy (NCBI): domain Eukaryota; kingdom Metazoa; phylum Chordata; class Mammalia; order Artiodactyla; family Bovidae; genus Bos; species Bos mutus. The sequence continues at coordinate 78,453,347 of NC_091622.1, read as the reverse complement.
GGAGACTTGAGCATTACTTTGCTAGCGTGTGAGATGAGTGCAATTGTGTGCTAGTTTGAGCATTCTTTGGCATTGCCATACTTTGGGATTGGAATGAAAACTGACCTTTTTCAATCCTGTGGCCACTGCTGAGTTTCCCAAATTTGCTGATATATTGAGTACAGCACTTTCACAGCGTCATCTTTTAGAATTTGAAATAGCTCAACTGGAATTCCATCACCTCCACTAGCTTTGTTTGTAGTGATGCTTCCTAAGGCCCACTTGACTTCTCACTCCAGGATGTCTGGCTCTAGGTGAGTGGTCAAGAGCCATCATGGTTATCTGGGTCCTGAATTTTTTTTTATATAGTTCTTTGCATATTCTTGACACCTTTTCTTAATATCTTCTGCTACTCTTAGGTCCATACCATTTCTATCCTTTATTGTATCCATCTTTGCATAAAATATTCCCTTGGTATCTCTAATTTTCTTGAAGAGATCCCTAGTCATTTAATTCTATTGTTTTCTTCTATTTCCTTGCATTGATTATTGAGAAAATCTTTCTTATCTGTATGAAAATTGTATTAAAGTATGGAGAGTATATATCCAAGATTGAATGATAAATATCAACTTCTAAGATAATTATAAGGAGGTGTGGCAGAAAGTGAAGAGGAACTAAAAAGCTTTTTGATGAAAGTGTAAGAGAAGAGTGAAAAAGTTGGCTTAAAGCTCAACATTCAGAAAACTAAGATCATGACATCTGGTCCCATCACTTCATGGCAATTAGATGGGGAAACAGTGGAAACAGGTCAGAATTTATTTTGGGGGGCTCCAAAGTCACTGAAGATGGTGATTGCAGCCATGAAATTAAAAGATGCTTACTCCTTGGAAGGAAAGTTATGACCAACCTAGATAGCATATTCAAAAGCAGAAACATTACTTTGCCAACAAAGGTCCATCTAGTTAAGGCTGTGGTTTTTCCAGTGGTCATGTATGGATGTCGGAGTTGGACTGTGAAGAAAGCTGAGCACCAAAGAATTGATGCTTTTGAACTGTGGTGTTGGACAAGACTGTAGAGAGTCGCTTGGACTGCAAGGAGATCCAACCAGTCCATTCTAAAGGAGATCATCCGTGGGATTTCTTTGGAAGGAATGATGCTAAACCTGAAACTCCAGTACTTTGGCCACCTCATGCAAAGAGTTGACTCATTGGAAAAGACCCTGATGCTGGGAGGGATTGGGGGCAGGAGGAGAAGGGGACGACCGAGGATGAGATGGCTGGATGGCATCACTGACTCGATGCACATGAGTTTGGGTGAACTCCGGGAGTTGGTGATGGACAGGGAGGCCTGGCGTGCTCTGATTCATGGGGTTACAAAGAGTCGGACCTGACTGAGTGACTGAACTGAACTGATGGATCTCAAAGTAATGTGATTTTTGGTTTTGGTCTTATTTTTAACATTTATCATAGCCTTTTTTTGGTTGATTATTGATTATATTCAGAAAAAGAAACTGACAACACAAAAGGCTGATCATTCAATCTTGAATGAATGTAAAGTGAAAAGAAAGCTCATTTCTACTTAACTTCTTTCTTTTCTATTGAACAGATAGTAACACAAATTCAAAAATATAGTAGGAAATAAAACTCTGCTTAAGTGAGCCCTCTTTCCTAATTCTCATCAAAAGGATGAAGACAAAAACTTTTTGTCCAATATATGTACAAGTCCCTTTGTCTAGATCTGTGCTGGTGAGTAGAGTAGCCATTAGCCATATATGTCTTTGTACATTTAATTTTTAATTAAAGGTAAATAAAATTTAAAACTTTCCTGATGGTCAAGTGGTTAAGAATCTGCCTGCCGACGCAGAAGACACAGGTTCAATCCCCAGTCCTTGAAGACTCCACACGCCGTGGGGCAGCTAAGCCCACACACCACAGCTACTGAGGCCTAGCACTGTTGTGCTGCAACAAGAGAAGCCACTGCAGTGATACACCTGCACCACAGCTAGAGAGAGGACTCCACTTGCTGCAACTAGAGAATGCCCACAGAGAGCAACGAAAACCCAGTACAGCTAAAATAAATAAAGCAAATAAAATTTAAAATTAATGTCTCTGTTATATTACTCAAATCTGAAGTGCTCAATAGCCACACAAGGCCACTACTTAACCATGTTGGGCAGCACAGATATAAAATATTTCCATAATCACAGAAAATTCTACTACCAGGGAATTCTAGGAAACTATGTGAAGGGACTTCATGAGGCATAATATTTAAGTGACTAGCCAAAGAATGATTTAAATAATAACTTTAGCTGAAGTGAATACATAAATTTAATAAATAAACAAATGAATAATTGAATGAAAAAAAACTTGTACAACTATGACTATACACCCCAAGTCAGACACAGTCCTCTTTTAGTTCCTAAATCAGCCTTGGTTTTTTAATATAATGATACAGATGTTTAAGTATACCAAGAACTTCATATCAAAGTTTGTTATTGTTTTTCCTCTGCAACCTTCCATTATATTTTAGAGAAGGCAGACTTAGTTAGCATTCACATATCTCATGCACAGTTTTTCTCACTCACACCATTCTAGTGTGATTTTTCATTTTAAGAGAGTCATTCAGAATGCAAGATCTATTGACTGACATACTGAAATAAAGATATTTAACCTGAACATACAGTAACGTTCCATACGTACAAGTGATTGCTTTGAAGTGTTCTCACTTACCGCCCCTCTTGAATTATAAATGTCTTTGTTAATATATTCTTACAACATGTTGCTTCATTTGAGACAGTGTCACTGGATATGCTATCTCTAATAGATACATCAACTAGCAAGTAAGAGTAGTTTCAATACAGAGTGACATTTCCCCAAACAATTATATAACATTACATGCTTTTGTAATATCTATGTGTTGGTATCTGGAAAAGGGGCACAATAGATCTCAATGTTGTTTCTAATCATAATTATAAACTTCTAATTTATTTATTTTCAGAAAAACAGAAATATGACATTATACTGTAAATATAAAGAAGGCACAAAGTTCATAAATAGGAATTTACCAAATATATTTCTAGGGTCTAGATTTACAACAATGCCATTTTACTCTAGTTTGCATTTATTTTCTTCTAGGTTCAGATGAATAATTTCTTTTTCAAAGCTGTGCTTTGTTTATTTCTGCTTTTTAATATTTTTGTTTTTATCACATGGTAAAAAATTCCCAGTAATTAAATGCAGAAAGTCTTTGTATTTGAGTAAGTCTTTATTATTTTACTTTTCCAGAAAAAAAAAAAAATTCCCTAGATTCCTGTCTAATAACATGATTTGTTAAACTATCAGTGACTTTTGACTCTAATATAAACATACTTTATCCATTATATGTTTGCTAATTTGTTCTTTTTCCCCATGGCGTTTAAATGATTGAATTGATTAATATTATCTCATCTTCAGATTACTTTTTTATTGGGATCCCAGAAGAAAACTGTCTTTATATTGAATAGCATGTTTTTCTTTCTGTTTCATATCATTAAATTCCCTCCTAGCAACTCATCACAGTTCAAGTGTGTTATTGTTTAGTTACTTTATATACATATCTATGTGAAGCACACAGGAATATGCTAGTACTTCAACAAATAATGATGAATGAAGCAAGGAAAATCAATATTTTGCTAGCCACAGTCCAGTTCAGTTCAGTCGCTCAGTCAGGTCTGACTCTTTGCAGCCCCATGAATCGCAGCACGCCAGGTCTCCCTGTCCATCACCAACTCCCGGAGTTCACTCAAACACATGTGCATCGAGTCGGTGACGCCATCCCGCCATCTCATCCTCTGTCGTCCCCTTCTCCTGCCCCCAATCCCTCCCATCATCAGGGTCTTTTCCAATGAGTCAACTCTTCGCATGAGGTGGCCAAAGTACTGGAGTTTCAGCCTCAGCATCAGTCCTTCCAGTGAACACCCAGGATTGGTTTCCTTTAGAATGGACTGGTTGGATCTCCTTGCAGTCCAAGGGACTCTCAACAGTCTTCTCCAGCACCACAGTTCAAAAGCCTATATTCCCTCAAATGCAATTCTTATCATCATAGAAAATTCTACTTGTTAGGGAATTCTAGGAAAGTATAGGAAGGAACTTCTTAAGGCATAATATTTAAGTGACTAGCAAATAATTGTAGAAATGGTTAAATAGTAAATTTTATGACATGTGTTTTTTACCACAATTTTAAGAATGAAAAAAGTGAGAATTTTATGGGATAAAAAAGTCTTAATTTTATGTACAAGTTCACAACACCTCAGATGTATTTGTACTAAAAAGATATGTATCTTTTTCAGAATTCTGCAATGTCAACTTCTAATAAACAATTCTTATTGAACTCTGAACTAGTTCAGGCTTTTCAGGTTTTAATTCAGTTTTATTTATTTTCCTTGGTATGTAATAAATAACTGCTTAAATATTCCCTGTGGCAATCTTCTAAGATGTTATGGAGGGTAATTTAAAATTTCCAACTTTTTTAATAAATTAGAAAATTGAAAATGTGATAAGAGGCAATGCTAAAAACACAGTGGAAATGGTTTGATTGGCATGTGTACTTCAACTTTAAAAATGATTTCTATAACACTTGATTTCAGTGCATTTTTCCCCAGTAAATTAAAGCATATACTTCTTTTAACAAATATAAGATTTACCTAATATCTAACTCTAGGGAATTAATTGCAGTATGTTGAGAGTAACCTTTAAAGGGTAAAGACTAAATTGTTGAAATTGCTGAAAGCAGTGGTCTGGCCAGCTCTTCCAATTATGAATATATGGGAATAAATGTGGTGAATGAGAAATAACATGAACAATTGTTTAGTTATTTAAATTTTCCTCAATTTTTACATATTAATAGTTGTGATTAAATAGGTCATGAAACACGTATTCATCTGTCAATTAAATATGCTTTGCTTAGTTATCATTTAACTTTCTTCAGAATTGGATAAAGTGCCCTGAATTGCTTTCAAAATATTTCCCTTGCAAATGAGAATCAAAACCACATGAATAATACAACATATACTAAATTAATAATAAAATAATGAATAATATTTTAAACACTTGAAACTGATTTGAATTCATTTAAAACATGAGTTTAGAAATAGTTTTCTTTTGTAATTTATTCTTTTAGAATAGCAACTGCAAATAATTGAGAAAAATTATCATGTGCCTTCAGTGTTTTAAGAATGATTATTTTTTCACAATAACTGTTTCTATTAAAACATAGTCTACTTATAAGAGCTAATCATTAGAATGAAAAATGAAGTCTAGACAACAAATCATAAGGTTTATGAAATTATATCATAACCAGAATAATACATTTGGATTACTAAGAGAATTTTGAAAAGCTTCTCTGAAAAAAAAAATACTACATACATTTTATATGTTTATTTCTTATATAGTAACCACCAAAATTAAAATTATTTCATAAGTTTTACATCCACAGTTAGAGAATGCTCACTTTAGTAAGTCAGAAATGTGTGAAAGTGTTAGTCGTTTAGTTGTCTCTGACTCTTTGAGACTCCATGGACTGTAGCCCATTAGGCTCCTCTGTCCATGGAATTCTCCATGTAAGAATACTGGAGTAGGTAGCCATTCTCTTCTCCAGGAAATCTTTCCAAACCAGAGATAGAACCCAGGTCTCCCACATTGCAGGCAGATTCTTTACTGTCTGAGCCACCAGGGAAGCCCATTTAGCCAGAACATAAAAAGGTAATAAGAAGAGTCATAAAAATACAAAATATTTTGATTATTTTTTGTTAAAAATAAGAAAGAGATGAACATTTATGCTTCTTAAAAATTTTACTATCTGATATTTATATCTATTTTCTTTAAGTTTAATCCCATTCCTGCACTCAAACTTCTCTGATTAATCATTTGGCTAGATGGCATATTTATTTTCCAAAAAAATCCTATCCTTTTTTGTTTCTGTTTTTTCCATGAGCAAACAAAAATTCTGAAAATAAAAAAAAAAAAAATCTTTCTCTCAAATGAAACCTATTAGAATACTAAACATTAGAGTTTATGGATTTTAACTAAAGATCACTAAATTTCTAATTTTGGGAAACATTTCAAAAGCTTCTGTATGTGTGTGTTAAGTTGCTTAGGAAGTTTTCACCTCTTTGTGACTCCATGCACTGTAGCCCACCAGACTTCTCTGTCCATGTGATTTCCCAAGGAAGAATACTGAAGTGGGTCGCCATTTCCTTCTCTAGGGGATCAAACCCACTTCTCTTATGCATCCTGCATTGGCAAGTGGGTTCTTTACCACTAGCACCACCTGTGAAGCTCTCAAAAGCCTCTGCTGCTGCTGATGCTGAGTTGCTTCAGTCATGTCCGACTCTGTGCGACCCCAGAGACGGCAGCCCACCAGGCTCCCCCATCCCTGGGATTCTCCAGGCAAGAATACTGGAGTGGGTTGCCATTTCCTTCTCCATCAAAAGCCTCTACTATGAGCTAAATTAAGTGGATAGCACAGGACACAAAGCAAATTTCTAAAAACTCTAAGCTCATCACCAAACTTAAAGGTTCATAGTTGAAATATTGCTATCTGTTTTTAATTGCACAGATTTCCAGGGAGAACTAAGGCACAATAATATTATGTGATTAAACAGTAGTAAGTAAATGGAGGAAATGAATAGATAATGGACCATACTTTTAACATTTGGCACAAATTCTGAAATTTTGGAAACCAAAATGACAGTGCAAGAACCTGCAAATAGAAGAAAAGAAATGCTTGTGGAAGAGAAAAGGATGGAAGTTATCACCTGATTGTGAAAACTGTGTGTCACTCTACACTGAGGAAGAGTCTCTTCAATTAGAAAATGAAGAAATACTATGTACTCATAAATTCTTTATATTTGCATCATACTTGAGAAATATAAAAGTACACATTATTTTAATATTATTTATAAATTGTTTAAAATCACACAATAATACTCTGATTTTTAACATTCTCTCTGGGTATTATTAATAGTGGTTCAATGAAGACCTACAAGAACTTCTAGATCTAACACCAAAAAAAAGATGTCCTTCCCATCGTATGGGATTGGAATTCAAAAGTAGAAAATCAAGAGCTACCTGGAGTAAGAGGCAACTTTGGCCTGGGAGTGGAAAATGAACCAGGGCAAAGACAAACAGAATTTTGCCAGGAGAATGCACTGGTCATAAACATACACCCTCTTCAAATGACACAAGAGATAACTCTACACATGAACACTACCAAATTGTCAATACCAAAATCTGATTGATTATATTCTTTGCAGTCAAAGATGGAGCTGATTCATATAGTCAGCAAAAACAAGACCTGGAGTTGACTGTGGCTCAAATTATGAGCTCCTTATTGCAAAATTCAGGCTTAAATTGAAGAAAGTCAGGGAAACCACTAGATCATACAGATATGACCTAAAGCAAATCGCTTATGATTATGCAGTGGACATGGCATATAGATTCAAGGGATTAGATCTGAGAGACAGACTGCCTGAAAAACCATGGATGGAAGTTCCTAACATTGTACAGAAGGCAGTGACCAAACCATCTGCAAGATACAAAAATGCAAGAAGGCAAATTGATTGCCTGAGGCCTTACATGTGGTTGAGAAAAGAAGAGAAAGGCAAAGGAGAAAGGGAAAAGTATACTCATCTGAATATGAAGTCCCAAAGACTAGCAAGTAGAGATAAGAAAGACTTTGTAAGTGAACAATGCAAAAAAAAAAAAAAAAAAGGAAAACAATAGAATAGGATCAACTAGAGATCTCAAGAAAATTAGGGATTCTAAGGGAACATTTCATGCAAAATTGGGCACAATAAAGGACAGAAATGGCAAGGACCTAACAGAAGCAGAAGAGATTAAGAAGAGGTGGAAAGAATACACAGAAGAACTATATAAAAAAAGATCTTAATGATCCAGATAACCATGACAGTCTGGTCACTTACCTAGAGCCAGATATTCTATAGTGTGAAGTCAAGTGAGCTTAGGAAGCATCACTATGAACACAGCTAGTGAAGGTGATGGAACTCCAGCTGAGTTATTTCAAATCTAAAAGAGAATGCTGTTAACGTGCTGCACTCAATATGCCAGAAAATCTGGAAAACAGCAGTTGCCACAGGACTGGAAAATATCAATTTTCATTCCAATCTCAGGGAATGAGAAAGAATATTCAAGCTACCATACAAATGCACTCATTTCATATGCTAGGAAAGTAATGCTCAAAATCTTTCAAGCTAGGCTTCAACAGTTCATGAACCAATAACTTCCAGATGTACAAGCTGGGTTTAGAAAGGGCAGAGGAACTAGTATGCAAATCAAATCTGTTGGATCAAAGAAATCTGTTGGATCATAGAAAAGCTAGGGTATTGCAGAAAAACATCTACTTCTGTTGTATTGACTACACTCAGAGACTTTGACTGTGTGGATAATACCAACTGTGGAATATTCTTAAAGAGATGGGAATACCAGACCATCTTACCTATCTCCTGAGAAACCTGTAAGCAGGAAATGAAGAAACAGTAAGAACTGGACATGGAACAATGGACTGGTTGAAAATTGGAAATGAAGCACATCAAGGCTGTATTTTGTCATCTTGCTTATTTAACTTATATACAGAGTTCAGTTCAGTTCAGTCGCTCAGTTGTGTCCGACTCTCTGCAACCCCATGAATCCCAGCACTACAGGCCTCCCTGTCCATCACCAACTCCCAGAGTTCACTCAGACTCACGTCCATCAAGATGCAAGGTTCAGGATGGGGAACACATGTATACCTGTGGCAGATTCATGTTGATATATGGCAAAACCAATACAATATTGTAAAGTTAAAAATTTTTTTAAAAATTAAAAAAAAGATGCAATCTCAAAAATGACAGAATGATCTCTGTTCATTTTCAAGGCAAACCATTCAATATCACAGTAATCCAAGTCTATGCCCCAACCAGTAATGCTGAAGAAGCTGAAGGTGAATGGTTCTATGAAGACCTACAAGACCTTTTAGAACTAACACCCAAAAAAAGATGTCCTTTTCATTATAGGGGACTGGAATGCAAAAGTAGGAAGTCAAGAAACACCTGGAGTAACAGGCAAATTTGGCCTTGGAATACGAAATGAAGCAGGGCAAAGACTAACAGAGTTTTGCCAACAAAATGCACTGGTCATGGCAAACACCCTCTTCCAACAACACAAGAGAAGACTCTACACATGGACATCGCCAGATGGTCAACACTGAAATCAGATTGATTATATTCTTTGCAGCCAAAGATGCAGAAGCTCTACACAGTCAACAAAACAAGACCAGGAGCTGACTGTGGCTCAGATCATGAACTCCTTATTGCCAAATATACAGAGTACTTCATGCCAAATGCCATGCTGCATGAATCACAAGTAGAATCAAGATTGCCCGGAGAAATATCAATAGCCTCAGATATACTACCCTAATGACAGAAAGCAAAGTGGAAATAAAGAACCTCTTGATGAAGTTGAAAGAGGAGAGTGGAAAAGTTGGCTTGAAACCCACCATTCAAAAGATTAAGATCATGACATTCAGTCACATTACTTCATGGCCAGTAGATGGGGAACAAGTGGAAGCAGTGACAGACTTTATTTTCTCGGGCTTCAAAGTCACCACAGATGGTGACTGCAGTCATGAAAATAAAGGACGCTTGCTCCTTGGAAGAAAAGCTATGATAAACCTAGATAGCATATAAAAAGCAGAGACATCACCTTGCAGATGTGAGCATTGGACCATAAAGAAGGCTGAGTGCTGAAGAATTGATGCTTTTGAATTGTGGTGCTGCAGAAGGCTCTTAAGAGTCCCTTAGGCAGCACAGGGATCAAACAAGTCAAGCCTAAAGGAAATAAACTGAATATTCATTGGAAGGACTGATGCTGAATCTGAAGCTCCAGTAGTCTGCCCACCTTGATGCAAAGAGCCGACTCACTGGAAAAGACTCAGATGCTGGGAAAAATTGAAGGCAGGAGGAAAAGGGGACAACAGAGGATGAAGATGGCTGAAAGGCATTACCGACTCAGTGGACATAAATTATCATAAACTCTGTGAGAGACTTCGGAGAAGGCAATGGCAACCCACTCCAGTACTCTTGCCTGGAAAGTCCCATGGATGGAGGAGCCTGGTAGGCTGCAGTCGATGGGATCGTGAAGAGTCAAACACGACTGAGTGACTTCACTTTCGCTTTTCCCTTTCATGCATTGGAGAAGGAAATGGCAACTTACTCCAGTGTTCTTGCCTGGAGAATCCCAGGGACGGGAGAGCCTGGTGGGTTGCTGTCTATGGGGTCGCACAGAGTCGGACATGACTGAAGCAACTTAGTGGCAGCGGCAGCAGGTGTGAGAGACTGAAGAACAGGAACCCTGGAGTGCTGAAGTTCATGGGGTCACAAAGAGTCAGACACAGCTTAGGGACTTGACACCAACTGGTAACACCTTAGCCTGAAAGGAAAAGGTGAATATAGTTTATTTGGACTTCACTTCTCATATTTTATATTATCATATCAAATGCATTTTATTTGTACTTAAAATACACTTTAAGGGACTTAATTCTTACTAGTTAGAACAGGCATATCATCACTAATTTTTTTTCTTTCAATACAGATCATAAATTCCAATCTTTTACCATATCCTCATCAGGTATAGATTAGCAGCTAGCTCTGTAGCTCTATCCCTCTATTTTTCCCTCTCTTGGTTTTCTTTACTGGTAGTTAGGCTGTTATTGACAATAAAGTATAAATTGCTGTCCTTCTCAGAATCTTTAGAGCAACCTCTACCATCCTGAACTCCTTCCTCTTCTTCTTATTGCTGGTCTTATGTCTCTCATTATTCAGATTTCCCCTGTTCTATTTGTCCTTCAATTTCATGGTTTCCTACTGAATGCCCCTAGAAGTATGGTACCCTGGGGATTCAGAAAAGTATAGGGTAAGAAGGAGAAATAAGTAATTCCAGTGGTCAGTTCTCTCCAGAAAATATCTTTTCAAGATGATAATTTGTTATGCTAATGCTCATTATAGGGAAGGCACTGTTCTAACCATGTTCCATAAAGTAATTCCTTTCATCTTAACAACTCTATGATAGACATCTTACTTTCAAATCCATTTTACAAATAAAAATATTGAGGCTCTGAGAAAATAATGAAATAGCTCAAGCTCATGCAGAAAAAGTCAAATCACATCTTTGAGCCTGAATAGTCTGTGCTTGCTATGCAATTCTTAACTTCTTAACTACAGTCCTATGCTATCTCTAGTAATTTACACCACCTTTGTTAACAAACACTTGGGGACTGTCTCCAGTTTTAGGAAAGATTGCTTATCCTGAGCTTTCATGAGAGCCTGATGTTTACACTATTGTCAAGGAGAGGAAGGGAAGAGAAGAAGGGGAAAGGCCTACCACATAACTCTACCTCTTAATAAGACAATCTATTCAATAGTGGTCAAACAACTGCATTACATGAAGGAAGATTTGGTATGTATTTGTTTTTCTCCAATGAAATGTCAACATTTGATGACTTTCACATAATTTAGTTCATCTACTGGGAAATAAAATAAGCTTTTACTTTTAGACACTGTACGGTTTTCATTTTCATATAAAATGATGGTGCCATACTTGAAATAATACTTTTCATTAATCAAACAGTTTTATAATACTCACACATCTGTCAAACTATTTCAACCTTGCCACACTCCAAGACCTACTAAAAAAGCCCCAGTTCTTTCCATATCATCCCAGACATATACCCATAGTGCTTAGTGTCATTTCCCTAATATTTGCTTTTCTTTATATTCACAAACTTTTATGCAATGCTTAGTATGCTTTTTGTACAAATCCCTCACTTAAATAATGTGTATAATTGTTTTATAATTTTTATTCCTATATATGTATTTTATTTGTATTTATTTAAAAATGAATAAATAAAATTTTTATAAAATTTTCTAAAAATTATAATAAAAATCTTATAATTTATTTTAAAAATAAATTTAAATTTAATAAAATTTAATAACTTAAATCATTTAAAAATAAATAAATTTAAATTATAAATTAAATTGTATAATTTATTATAATTATAATAAAAATATTAAATTTTTCATTCGGTATATTTTATTTTAATATTTATAAATTAAAAAATGTATTTCTATTTATGTATTTAGATATTATATATATATATACACACACATAAAATGCTGTGTCCCCATAGGACCACGAGATGTCTGAAGTCATAAATATTGTCTTGCATATCAATAGTTCCGGAGAAGGCAATGGCACCCCACTCCAGTACTCTTGCCTGGAAAATCCCATGGACGGAGGAACCTGGTAGGCTGTAGTCCATGAGGTCGCTGAGAGTCGAACACGACTGAACAACTTCATTTTCACTTTTTACTTTCATGCATTGGAGAAGGAAATGGCAACCCACTCCAGTGTTCTTGCCTGGAGAATCCCAGGGATGGGGGAGCCTGGTGGGCTGCCGTCTATGGGGTCGCACAGATTCGGACACGACTGAAGTGACTTAGCAGCAGCAGCAACATATCAATACTTCATTATCAGATCAGATCAGATCAGTCGCTCAGTCGTGTCCGACTCTTTGCGACCCCATGAATCGCAGCACGCCAGGCCTCCCTGTCCATCACCACTCCCAGAGTTCACTCAGACTCACATCCCTCGAGTCAGTGATGCCATCCAGCCATTTCATCCTCTGTCGTCCCCTTCTCCTCTTGCCCCCAATCCGTCCCAGCATCAGAGTCTTTTCCAATGAGTCAACTCTTAGAGGCCCAATACCTTCCTGTGGTTAGAGTAATGACAGATAACTTCCATTAAATAAGATAATACAAGAGAAGGATTTAGTTAAGCAGTTGTTTTCTCTTAATACTTTAATGATTTTTATTACATATCTATTGCTGCAGGTGAAAAGTGTGAAAAGTATGAAAGTTGCTGTTGTGTCTGACTCTTTGCAACCCCATACAGTCCATGGAATTCTTCAGGCCAGAATACTGAAGTGGGTAGTCTTTCCCTTCTCCAAGAGATCTTCCCAACCCAGGTACAAACCCAGGTCTCCCATGTTGCAGGCAGATTCTTTACCAGCTGCGCCACAAGGGAAGCCCAAGAATACTGGACTGGGTAGCCTATCCCTTCTCCAGCAGATCTTCCTGACTCAGGAATTGAACCAGGGTTTCCTGCATTGCAGGTGGATTCTTTACCAACAAGCTATCAGGGAAGCCCACACAGGGACCCCCAAAACTTAGCTGTTTAGAACAACACATTGAATATCTCACAATTTCTGTGGTTCAAGTATCTTGGCATAGAAACAGAAACAGTACAAACTAATACGTAAAAATAAATCTAATGTGTCAGTTATACTAAAGACAAATTCACTGAATTTTGCAGTAAAAGACAAAGAGAGCAATTGAATAATAAACATAGAAAATAACTCTTCAGTTTGCTGTTTGTAACTGACCCACTTTAAAAGCCTGAGTACAAAGAGTAAATACAATAAAACTGTAAAGGATTAAATTAAATATTAGTCAGTCAGTTCAGTCACTCAATCATGTCCGACTCTTTGTGACCCCTTGGACTGCAGCATGCCAGGCTTCCCTGTCCATCACCAACTCCTGGAGCTTGCTGAAACTCATGTCCATAGAGTCAGTGTTGCCATCCAACCATCTCATCCTCTGTCATCCTCTTCTCCTGCATTTAATCTTTCCCAGCATTAGGGTCTTTTCTAAGGAATCAGTTCTTCGCATCAGGTAGCCAAAGTATTGGAGTTTCAGCTTTAGCATCAGTCCTTCCAATTAATATTCAGGGTTGATTTCCTTTAGGATTGACTGGTTTTGATCTCCTTGCAGTGTAAGGGACTCTCAAGAGTCTTTTCCAACACCACAATTCAAAAGCATCAATTCTTTGGTGCTCAGCTTTCTTCATAGTCCAACTCTCACATCCATACATGACTACTGGAAAAACTATAGCTTTGACTAGATGAACCTTTGTTGGCAAATTAATGTCTTTGCTTTTCAATATGCTGTCCAAATTAAATACACATCCACTGATATGGACTGATACCCAAAACTATAATATTTAGTAAAAATAACTATTTGTAAATATACTCACGGTGATTTATGTCCATAAAGCTTACAAAGTTTTAAAAGTAAAAATATTCTTTTTAGAGATATTCATAATCCATTAAAGAAATCAGTAAACTGTTTATGAGGCAGCAAAAGGGACACTAATGTATAGAACAGTCTTTTGGACTCCGTGGGAGAGGGAGAGGGTGGGATGATTTGGGAGAATGGCATTGAAACATGTATAATATCATATATGAAACTAGTCGCCAGTCCAGGTCCGATGCACGATACTGGATGCTTGGGGCTGGTGCACTGGGATGACCCAGAGGGATGGTATGGGGAAGGAGGAGGGAAGAGGTTTCAGGATGGGGAATACGTGTATACCTGTGGCGGATTCATGTTGATATATGGCAAAACCAATACAATATTGTAAAGTTAAAAAATAAAATAAAATAATAAAAATAAATAAATAAAAAATGAATAAAGACTAACACACTATGTTTCAAAAATAGTATTACACTAAGTCAACTGTTTTGTAATTGATCAACTGAAGAAATTCTATACTAAATCATACAAGGCAAGTTTGTAAAAATATTCTTCAAAAAATAAAAAGAAGCTTTTACAATTTTCATTGAGCAAATGAATTTAACTCTATTTGGCAAATGCAAGCCATTGTAAAGGTACTTGCCTCTTTGGAAGAAACCAACTCATTATCATATAAAATCATTGTAGCTTTTGGTTCTATGTATAAGCCTACAAAACAAAATTCTAACATTAGAAAGAAGACTATCAATGAAACTAGTAATGCTATATGTCATCTAGTTTTTTTGTTTGCATGTTCTTGCATTCTTTTTTGATATCCTCACTCCCTCTTCTTAAACTGATTTTTATACTCTGAATTATTTCAGCCTGCTATATTTCTGTTTTTTACTAAGCTCTAGTCTTAAGTTGCCCCTTCAGTGTAATTCACTCTATATACCAAGATTAGGAGAGTTGTTTATGACACCTAAAATATTTGACTTCATCTCATAATATATTCAGGTTGTGTCACTCTTTGTTATTTTATTTCAAAACCTTTTTTCTCTGCTAAATAGTCCAAATTGTGTCACTTTCTAAGTAGGATATTATTTTATTTATAATATGCTTATGTGGAGTTAAATATGTGATTTATCATTTCATTGCTACATTTAACATTGACATTATCCAGAGTCACTATTATCTGATATTACTTGGGCATTTATAAATAAATTATGTATCTTATATCTATTAAAATTTAAAAAGAGGAAAAGTTAAAAATAAATATACAAAAAAGGTTATAATAAAATATTCTTAACTTGAGAATTAAATTACAACCACTTTCATAAAATATTATCATGATAGAGTATAGTATATATGAAACTTGTTTTAAAAATGTCATTTTTAAAATTTAAAGTATTTTATTGAATTTTGATAGGATCCCAAACTTTTAAAGAGTTATAATTTAGTGGAAAGATAATTTGTTTTTCTGAAACCACTGAAGAGTAAATTGCTGACCTAAGCCCCTTCAATTTTGCATATTATATCGTGTTTCCAACAAAAAAAGACCTTTTCCTAGATAACCACATCAGTTCAGTTCAGTTCAATTGCTCAGTCGTGTCCGACTTTTTGTGACCCCGTGAATTGCAGCACGCCAGGACTCCCTGTCCATCACCAACTCCCGGAGTTCACCCAAACTCATGTCCATCTAGTTGGTGATGCCATCCAGCCATGTCGTCCCCTTCTCCTCCTGACCACAATCCCTCCAAGCATCAGGGTCTTTTCCAATGAGTCAACTCTTTGCATGAGGTGGCCAAAATACTGGAGTTTCAGCTTTAGCATCAGACCTTCCAAAGAACACCCAAGACTGATCTCCTTTAGAATGGACTGGTTGGATCTCCTTGCAGTCCAAGCGACTATCAACAGTCTTCTCCAACACCACAGTTCAAAAGCATCAATTCTTCAGCACTCAGCTTTCTTCACAGACCAACTTTCACATCCATACATGACCACTGGAAAAACCATAGCCTTGACTAGATGGACCTTTGTCTGCAAAGTAATGTCTCTGCTTTTGAATATGCTATCTAGGTTGGACATAACTTTCCTTCCAAGGAGTGTCTTTTAATTTCATGGCTGCAATCACCATCTGCAGTGATTTTGGACCCCCCAAAATAAAGTCTGACACTGTTTCCACTGTTTCTCCATCTATTTCCCATGAAGGGATGGGGCCATATGCCATGATCTTAGTTTTCTGAATGTTGAGCTTTAAGCCAACATTTTAACTCTCCTCTTTCACTCTCATCAAGAGGCTTTTTAGTTCCTCTTCACTTTCTGCCATAATGGTGGTGTCACCTGCATATCTGAGGTTATTGATATTTCTAACAGCAATCTTGATTCCAGCACATGCTCATTACTCGTATGTAGTCCTCACATCACATTCAAGATTTGCCTGTTATCCCAATAATGTCCTTTATAACAAAAAAGTCACTTTTGAAAACTTTTTAGCTTTTATTACCACTCACCCTACATGAAAAATCACAGAACCACAGAACATTGAGCAGACAATAGTGTTAAAATGCTGCATGACAATTTTCATTCTGCTAAAGATGACTGGCTCAGATTTAGCCCCATAAAATGCTCTCTCTTTTGGACTTCATATGTATAACTAAAAATTGCATCTCTTCCAACAGCATTAGAAATCAGTTTCTAACTATTAAAACAATGAATTTCTCTTCATTTAAAAATATGTCAAATCCTTCACTATAGTGACAGACCAAAATTACTTTTTGAAGCTGCCTAGTTATATCAAGTATTTCTGTTCACTTACTAAATTAATTGAACATTAAAGTTACCATTAACATCTTTCCCACACTAAACTGGATGTGGTTCTAATACTCCAGGCCTGTAGATTGTATTAATGATGAGGGAGTGAACTGAAATGAACAGATAAATGAAAGATCCATGTTTATTACTAATTAAAAAAAATGTTACTAGCTCCTTTTGTTTTGCGTATTTATTTAAAACAAAAAAATTTAAAATGTTCATTTTCTTTCTTTCCAGTCCTTTTCCTGAATATCCTCACATGCACACTAGCAACATTCCATTCAGTTCATCTCACCTTTTGCCCTTGTTACCTTCTTCATGTATTCTTGGAAAAATGTTATCTATTCTTGGGACAGGGGTGTCATACAAAACATATCTGTCAGTCTAGAATGTACACAATAAAAGTAAATATTTTAACAACTGTACTGAATAAATATCATATAGCATGCTTCAAAAATGCCTAAATAGTATCCTGCAACAGAAAACATAGTTATAAAGCACACATCAAAAATTCAAAATTTGAACTATGTTAATGGAAAATTCAAGCTTATTAGAATTGAAAAAGCAAAGTTGTGATGTCTACTGTTGTTTGGCTCTTTACTGTCCTGACCCAATAATATTATACTATGAACTACAAAGTTAAAAGTTGGTCTTGAAAAATACATCAGTACTTTTTTATGGTACATATAATTTTCTATTTTGCAGCATAGCTATTTATATTCAATTATTATGCATAATTTAGCTCCCTTTTAGAGGAGAGCATAGGCTCAAGAGCATAGGCCTATGCTTGAAGTCACTTTAAATGCTGAAGAAATATTCATTTTTTTCCCAAAGAAAACAATCTGCTTCTCAAATATAGTTTGCTTAATTTGGCTTGGTTCCCTGCCTGAATAGCCAGTAAATATGATGTTTTGAGATGACTGGGTTTTATATCCTTCCTCTTTCACTTACATACTTAGTCATGTTGCACCAGCCACTTCACCCTGCTGAGCCTTAGTGTCCTCAACTATAAAGATGCACTGATTTGTGATAACACACAGTTAATAACTCTTTTCTCAAGGGAAATGGGAGATCAGCAAACAATCAATAGTAAACAAATATAAAAGAGCCGACAATGACAGATAGAAGCAAAGAATAATTAGCAGCTTAAAGTATATTCATATACACACTCTATACTCTCTAGCAGGTTATACCAGACAAAACAATGAATTATGAGATAGATTACAAAGCAAAAAAAGATGAGCATTAGAGTCTTTACCTTGACCATGTAATAGATGTATTGATAAAGTAATCTAAATTAAGTTTAGGATTAAATCAGAAATAGTTTTATAGGAGTTTTATAGGATTAAAGATCTAAATGTAAGACCAGAAATAAATGTATCAGTAATCATGGTATTCCAAAAGAAAGGGAGAATGAACTGGCTGAAGGCATACTTTTAGAGTTATAATGAGCCCCAGTCTCCCACAACAAAGAATTTCAGGGGTGAATTGGAGCAATAAAACTTAATTATCAGCTCATAATGTATACTCAAGAAGCTGTTGGAAATTGCAGACAGATGGCTAAAGTACGATCAGCTATTCTTGAAGTAGGTTCAGATGAAGAGTAGCTTAGATAGATCTTACTAAGGGTTCATGTCTTTCTTTTCTGGTGAAAGTCAGTCAAAGTTGCTCAGTTGTGTCCAAATGACTCCATGGACTTTACAGTCTGTTGAATTCTCCAGGGTGAAATAATGGAGTGAGTAGCCTTTCTCTTGTCCAGGGGATCTTCCCAACAAAGGGATCGAACCCAGGTCTCCCGCATTGCAGGTGAATTTTTTACCAGCTGAACCACAAGGGAAGCCTCTTCTTTTCTGGAATCCTATGTTAATTATCAGACAAGAAAAGACTACTTTCATCCGGAAAAATGGAAACAAATGTATTTTTTTCCCTTTTAGGAGAATTCTTTGGAGGAAAGGTGAAGGTGAAGGTGAAGTCGCTCAGCCATGTCTGACACCCTGTGACCACATGGACTGTAGCCACCAGGCTCTTCCGTCCATGGAATCTTCCAGGCAAGAGTACTGGAGTGGGTTGCCATTTCCTTCTCCAAAGCGTTTATTAATTAATAACAGAAAGACTACATCTAGTTTATTATCTGTGAGTAGATGAAATTAGCATCTGCCTTTCCATGTCTCCTCCATGGCTTCTCTGGTGGTTCAGATGGTAGGGAGTCCATCTGCATTGCAGGAGATGGCGGTTGGATCCCTGGGTTGGGAAGATTCCCTGGAGAAGGGAATGACTACCATTTAGTATTCTTGCCTGGAGAATCCAAGGAACACAGGAGCCTGGCGGGCTACAGTCCATGAGGTCACAGAGAGTTGAACATGACTTAGTGATTAAGCATGTATGTGACTTGCTTTGGGTCAATCAGTGTCAGCAATCATGATATAATCAGAAACTTGAAAAGTGCATGCTTGCCTTTTTTGCATGTCCAGTCTTCTTTCCCTTGTATTAATAATTCTGTCACCAGTATGAGATCAAATCTGAGCCTATGGGAGAGAACGTGAGGGACATGTGCAGGAGAACTTAAGCCATCCTAGATAAGCAACCCCAAGCCAGCCTGCCTGCAGACACAAAATTAAGGAGTCAAGATCACTGTGAGTGAATGAAAGTTGCTCAGTCATGTCCAACTCTTT
The DNA here is from genome assembly GCF_027580195.1 of Bos mutus. Taxonomy (NCBI): domain Eukaryota; kingdom Metazoa; phylum Chordata; class Mammalia; order Artiodactyla; family Bovidae; genus Bos; species Bos mutus. The sequence continues at coordinate 78,433,781 of NC_091622.1, read as the reverse complement.
GCTACCCCATGGCCTATACAGCCCATGGATTTCTCCAGGCCAGAATACTGGAGTGGGTAGTCTTTCCCTTCTCCAGGGGATCTTCCCAACCAAGGGATTAGACCCAAGTCTCCCACATTGCAGGCAGATTCTTTACCAGCTGAGCCACAAGCGAAGCCCAAGATCACTATAACCCAACCCAAAGCTGAAAAACAATCAAGCCAACCCTGAACAGACATTCAGGAAACAACTGTCATTTTAAACCTCTGGACTTTGTGTACTAGATACATTTTTGACTCTCTAAAAGAAAACTGAAGCACACACACACAGGAAATCTTCATATTATCCCAAATGAAGTTAACAACTGATTTCCCTTGGGAAGGATTTTTATATTTCCACAACTTTAAGTCCCATAACCCTGGTAGACTTGCCAATTTTTGTTGTTTTAGAAGGCAACTTACTTCCCCTGGTAGATTCCTTGAGGAATCTGAGCTCTGAAAAGGTTTTGCTACTTGCTGAGAGCCTGGAGAATCAAGTAACGTTGCTTAGCCAATGTTAAATGGTAATGCTGTTCATGATCTGCTCCCCTCCCTGATTCTCCACATCTGCCCTTGTGCTGCTCGGTTTAACTTTATGGACTATCCTGAAAACTAATGATTCCTAAAGGTTAAGGTTTTTCAATGAATATAAAGTCATGAATATTAGTTTTCTACTTTATAGGTTCAAGGTACGTAATGAATTCCAGCTTAAGCATTTTCTTTTCCTTAATAACCAGGAAGGTTAAAGGATCTGTATTTCTTGTCAAGGTTTTATCAGTAAAACTATAATGAAGAACAGTCAAAACATACCAAAGGTTAGAAGTGAAGTTTTGGTGATTCTGCAGGGGCACTCTCTCCTGAAGGTTTATTTGAAACAAGGTCCATGCACTTGTAATTGATAATCTTTTATAGAAAGATATAACTTAGAGTGTTCTGTCATTCTTAATTGAAAGAGTAGGATACCAAGCACAGGTCAACCATGTGTTCAGTTAATTAAACTGTCTTCTCAGTTAAATAGCTTGATTGAAAACTGCTAGTGTTATTAAACTGGATTTTTAAACTCTCAGGTTTGCAAAAAGAACACTCGTTCTGGATGAATTCTTCCCATTGCTTCCTTATAGGCTTCCAAAGTATTGAAAGGTAGATATGTGTTTTTTCCCTATTAAGGACACAGAAATTGTGCCACAGAATTGTGAAGTGATGTGCCTAAGATAACAAAGTTAATAGAGGCAGAATTATGATATGTAACCTTTAGGATCAATCCTCTCTGTGCTCTGACTAAGCTGTGCTGTGCTTAGTCACTCAGTCATATCCAACTCTTTGTGACCCCATTGACTGTAACCTGCCAGATGCCTCTATCCATTGGGATTCTCTAGGCAAGAATACTGGAGTGGGTTGCCATTTCCTGCCCTAGGGGATCTTCCCAACCCAGGGATTGAACCCTGGTCTCCTGCATTGCAGGATTCCTTATCTTCTAAGCCACCAGGGAAGCCCAAGATCAATTCTAAAGGAAATCAGTCCTGAATATTCATTGGAAGGACTGATGCTGAAGCTGAAGCTCCCAATACTTTGGCCACTGTGCAAAGAACTGACTCAATGGTAAAGACCCTGGTGCTAGGAAAGACTGAAGGCAGAAGGAGAAGGGGACAACAGAGGATGAGATGGTTGGATGACATCACTGATTCAATGGACAAAAGTTTGATCAAACTCCAGGAGATAGTGAATAACAGGGAACACTGGTGTGCTCCAGTCCATGGGGTCACAAGGAGTAGGACACGACTGAGCAACTGAACAACAAAATAGTTAAACAGATGCATCTTGATATGTTAAATAAATTATCAGCAGATTTATTGACTATCATAATTTAAAATAAAATAAGAATAAAAGATACTAGGACACATTTGCAGTTGCTATAATACAATATGAAAATGAGTGTGAGTTTTCCTACTGAAAAAGTTACAGGCATCATCACTAATATTACCATAATTTATTGCCTGATATATATACATAATGGAAGAAAATGAAATTTCAGTTGGAAATTAGTGGGAAAAAATATATGTGTAAATCATATGAAATATAATTCATCTATATGGATAGTTTCCCAGAATTCCCTCTGGTGTCTATAGTTAACAGGTTTGGTACTTCAAACTTACAAGTAAGTTTTTATTGCTGATTTGTGCTTGCATGAAAGTTTAAAGTAGGTTTTTTTTTGTTGTTGTTTTCTGGTTTATTTTATGTAAATCTTATAGTTCTCCTGAGGTATGGTGATTTTGGTGCAGCACCAGTTTACTGTATATAATTTTTTTAATTGAAATATCCATGCTTAAATTACCTGAAGGAGTCTTATTCACTCATCTTAATTTACTATGAACAACACTAAATATCCTTAAATTGCGGTTTGCTCCTAAATAGTTATAGTCTAAAGTCAATCAGATGATTTATAAATACATTTTACAGATATAAAAGGGTATGAATTAATGCCTAATTATCATATTTATATCCCATTTATATGTTTTCATTTCTTATTTTATGCATTTTGACTGCAATTATGTAACTTTATACCCATGACAGAAAGCAATTTTCTTTCTTTTTTTCAGCAGTATGGAAGAATGATGTACTAATTGTTCTCAGCACTGTAAGATTTAGAGTTTTGGTTAAGTCGGAGTCAGACACGACTGAGCGACTTCACTTTCACTTTTCACTTTCATGCATTGGAGAAGGAAATGGCAACCCACTCCAGTGTTCTTGCCTGGAGAATCCCAGGGATAGGGGAGCCTGGTGGGCTGCAGTCTCTCGGGTCGCACAGAGTTGGACACAACTGAAGCAACTTAGCAGCAGCAGCAGTGGACAAAAAATTAAACATAAGTTCCTAGATCAAAGTTAAGGCTTCAGAAAGTAACATCAATAGCCTATACTTGAATACGTTATAGAAAAAAATATTTTTACAAAGTCACAATGAATTTTGTAGAGTTGTTCTATATCTACAAACACTGTACCCACTGGTATTTTTCTTTACACATAACTGAACATAAAATGCTGTCACAGATACCACCCACAATGCCTTCCAGGTTTAGATGCAGAGTAAATTTAAAACCATATTCACCAAGGCTAAATAAAATAAAGTAAAATAAGTAACAACTGAAATGATAAAGCTGACTAGAACCAAAATACATACAGGCCTAGTTAGTACATACAGTAATTTATAATAAATATTTATTAGCAATTTCATAGTGGTTTGCCATTCATAAAATACGTTTACACAAGCGAATGTGAAAAGAGAAAAGGATTGATATCATCAGCGCTGTTTGTTATATGTTATATCAATACTTATCATGGTCTTTTGATAAACAGAAAAATTAACTCAACTCTGGGACCACATAATATATGAACTTCTTACCTTCCCCAAAAACATAAACTATTTTGGACACTATTTATTGACTGGGATTAAAAAGAACATACTAGATGACTGAATGCTTTACTAGAGACAAAGGCTATGTTCATCTATTCTAGCAGAGCTACTAGGAGAGCAGCTGTGCTGGGGCTATATCTTGTTTAAGTGGCCCTTACTAGTCTAGTAGGTGAAATATCCTGTCATTCACTGGCATGGATCTTCTGTGTATTAAATACTATGTGGTACCTTCCAAAAGTCCTTAAGGTTTGAAGGCCTTATTGCACAGCTACTGGAATTGCTGCTGGCAGGTACTCTTGGTTGTCATCTGCCTTTAAGAGTGCTGATTGATTTACCATTAGTCACCAGCCCTTTCCTTATGGCAGCCCACATCCAAAAACTTATTAATACAACAGTAAAAATATAGCATTCTTACACCTATTTCATGAAATCTAAAGGCCAATTCTTGTTCCAGTTATGTCTATGGGGTTGTCTGAACATATATTAAGGGCCACAAAAGAGTTCAGCTTGTTCCTTTGCTCAATTTAGCTTTCTTCCCTTCATTTTCACTGATGTTAATCCTAAAATCACTTCCTACTACCCCTCTTACCTAGTTATAGCATACACAGTGAAGTTAGGACTTAGAAATAAGAGTTTCAGTGAGAAAGACTTGACACATTCAAGCATTACTCAAATGATAGATCTTTCTTTTAAGGACTAGTCTGTCCAAACTTGGGTAAATATTTATACCTTTTGAGAAGACAAAATTACCAGGTTATCAATGTGATATCATTAATATTTTTGCCATAAAAATAGTTTTTCATTCTCAGAGACTATGATTACCAACCAGTCTCCTGATTTTGTTTTTCCAAATAGATTTCTTTTTAAAGAGATGTTGTACTCACTAGAAGATATGAAGCAATAGTTTCCTAGGCAGTAATGGCTGTAATTATGAATTAATAAGTCACCTTCTAGCTATTTATAATATATACTTAACTTATGAACTCGAGTAATTATGCTAAGAATTATTACATTTACAAACTTATTATGTTTCTACCATGTGCCATGAATTATTATAAGCACTTTATATTTTAGTTATTCCTCACATAAATTCTCATAAAAACCAAGCAGGTACAAATATCTTTATTTTACTAATAAAGTTAACAAAGTTTCAGTGATTTCCCTAAGAACACACTACTTAGAAGCCTAATCAGCTTAGATTAAGAAGCCTAATCATATGGACTCAAGCCCATGGTGTGTTCAAGTCCACATGAAGAACTAATCTTTTCTGGTATAAATACAATCTTGTGAAACTCAATAGACCAAAAATAAATAAATAAATAAAAAGAAAAAAGAAAAATCAGAATGTTCCTAGCAATAACTTTAAAGCTTATATATACCCAAACTTATTTTTAACCATAATTAAATTTTGTCTTCACATCAGAGATACCACATGTCATCAAATCTCTGTGAACTTGATTTGGGGTATATTCATTTGATCTGATGCACTGAGAATTGCTAGCAATTCTTTATAAATGCATACACTTTATTTTGAGATCAAATGTATCTCTATTGTTCATTGTCTAGTCTTTAAAAATGAAAAAATGGCATGAATACAATAATAATAGCCAATATTATTTAAACCTATATAATGTATAAGGCATTATATTGAGGGAACTCCTCAATATAAGGCATTATATTGTGAACTCCAGGAGTTGGTGATGGACAGGGAGGCCTGGTGTGCTGAGATTCATGGGGTCACAAAGAGTCGGACACAACTGAGCAACCTAACTGAACTGAACTGAGTGTATAAGGCACTCATTTTAGCATTTTAATGTGTTGACCCAAATAATACAATAAACCTTTTACCAGATATTTGCTTTTATTATCTCCATTTCACAGATAATATAACTGAGCCGTGGACATGTTAAATGACTCACCAATGATGGCAAAGCTTTGGAATGGAAAAACCAGAAGAGGGGATGGTATTAGTTCAAAAATTGGAACATCCAACGGAGATAAGTTAACATACGGGAAGATGAGACGACCTTTAAAGAGGATGCCGAACAAGCTTCCCATTTCCATATCCTCATGCATACAAAGCCCTTTTTTACACCTTTTTCTCTTCAGTTGTCTAATCCTCAGGTTTCAGGTGGACTCCATAAATAACTAGAAAGGAAGATACTTCTGTGTTGTGATTTAAACACCCTAGAAAATCAGTTACACTGAAGTTATTTTATTACTGATTTAGCAGGATTTTTTTTTTTTTTTTAATCATCAGGACCTCTTTTTCAAGAGAAAGTTATATGGAAAGTTTAAAGTTGCCTTAAAGCTCAACATTCAGAAAACGAAGATCATGGCATCTGGTTCCATCACTTCATGGGAAATAGATCAGGAAACAGTGGAAACAGTGTCAGACTTTATTTTTGGGGGCTTCAAAATCATTGCAGATGGTGACTGTAGCCATGAAATTAAAAGACACTTACTCCTTGGAAGAAAAGTTATGACCAACCCAGATAGCATATTCAAAAGCCAACAAAAGTCCATCTAGTCAAAGCTATGGTTTTTCCTGTGGTCATGTACGGATGTGAGAGTTGGACTGTGAAGAAAGCTGAGCGCCAAAGAATTGATGCTTTTGAACTGTGGTGTTGGAGAAGACTCTTGAGAGTCCCTTGGACTGCAAGGAGATCCAACCAGTCCATTCTGAAGAAGATCAGCCCTAGGATTTCTTTGGAAGGAATGATGCTAAAGCTGAAACTCCAGTACTTTGGCCACCTCATGCGAAAAGTTGACTCATTGGAAAAGACTCTGATGCTGGGAGGGATTGGGGGCAGGAGGAGAAGGGGAAAACAGAGGATGAGATGGCTGGATGGCATCACTGACTTGATGGATGTGAGTCTGAGTGAACTCCGGGAGTTGGTGATGGACAGGGAGGCCTGGCTGTGCTGCGATTCATGGGGTCGCAAAGAGTCGGACACGACTGAGCGACTGAACTGAACTGAACATCTCTTAAAACGTATCCTAAGACAGCAAACCTGATTGATGTGAGGCACAACTGAGTCCAAATCAGTGGGTGCTACATGTGCATAAAATATTAAAAGACTATTATGATTCATACTCTGATTTAAGGCTTTGTAGTCTAGGAGGAATGTTGCTCAAACAAATCTTAGAATTTTTAGAGTATATAAATGAATTGAAGCATACAAAAGGAAAACAAATTTTAGAGCATCTTTATAAATGTACACACTTTATTTTGAGATCAAATGTGTCTCTATTGTTCGTTGCATAGTCTTTGAAAATGAAGAAGTAGAATACATAAAATAATAATAGGCAATAGTATTAAAACATGTATAATGTATAAGGCACTTGTTTTAACATTTTAATATGTTGACCCAAATAAGACAACAAACCTTTTACCAGATATTTGCAATTTAGTATTATAAACATAAGTACAGAGTGCAAGGAGCTATCTTAAGAGATATTCTTACCACAACCTGAGAAAGAGTAAGTTTTATGAAATAGATAGTGCCTGGCTGAATCTTGCAGAATAGGTAAATAAAGTAAGAGTGGATATTGTGGAAAGAGCAAAGATCATATGAGGAGACTTGGAATTACAATGTTTGGTTAATTCAATAATCTACAAGGTGGGCAGTAATTCTTGAGGCATGGAGTTTGCATATCTTGTCTATATAGAATTCATGCTGCCTATGTAATATTATTCAATTTGACATTATAAAGAAACACATAGGGTTACTGATACAATATTATTTTTCCTCCTGTTTTTCTGTTTTCAGTTAGGTTTTTTTTTTTAAATGGGTCTGATTTGCTTAGGCTGTCAAAATAAACAATCTCCTTCTCAGGCTGTCTTGAAGTTAAAGGTGACCATGTATACAGTTTTGGACAAAGTAGAAGTATATTAGACAGGACTTCCTATAAAGCCATTATTTTCATGACCAAAAGGAACATGGTCAGTCATTTTATGTGTTGCTTTTTCCTCCTCTTTCCTACTGGAAACTTAAAAGAACTTTGTGTAAATGCATTAGCCTTATTGTGACCTTGAGGTTGAAAGATATATGGTGCAGGGTCCAGAGCAGAAAGAAAAGAGTTTGAACTCTCAATGACTTCTTCATTGTGTTAATGTTCTGAGAAGTCCCAACAGCTCATGAATAACTTGAGAGGTCAAACAAAAGACAAAATAAGGAGGGGGGCAGGCATTACCATTATTACTGAATAATGTTTGATTGAACTGTGTTGCTTAATGTGAGAGCCAGATTGCTAACTAAATATCACCATTAGGCAAACTTACTTACCTAGTCACAAGCAATGCTGAGCTAGGGCTGGTATCTCTGTGTGGTGAGGAAAGAACTTTCCCTTGGAGGAGAAGTGAGGTATGTTTGCCTTTTATGATCAGCTCACCTGCAAGGAAGGAAACATGGCATAATAAGACTAAGCAGACACATTGAACTATCAGCCAAAGCAACTTCACTTCCCTGGAGTAGAGAAAATAAATTCTTAAGAGATGCCAGAGACCAGAATTACTCTAAATCGTCCTTTTATATGTGAAAAACATTACAAGATTGGGGGAAAAAATGTTTCCTTCTGACATACTATTTCAGTCTGGCTGTCTACCTCAGAATTATTATTGGCTGAGAAAAATAAATTAAAAATTACCAGAGGATTTCTCTTACATGCAGCCAAACCAAATCATAACTGTTTCAGTAGGTAACAAAATTTAACAGAAGAGTATGAAGATATCTGGTTATAATGAATATATGTTAAAAGTTTTGAAATCTATCCTGTATGACATTGAATATTTTAAAAATTTGGTAAAGTGTTATACCAAAGGAACATTTCATGCAAAGATGGGCTTGATAAAGGACAGAAATGGTATGGACTTAACAGAAGCAGAAGCTATTAAGAAGAGATGGCAGGAATACACAGAAGAACTGTACAAAAAAGATCTTCATGACCCAGATAATCATGATGGTGTGATCACTGACCTAGAGCCATGACATCCTGGAATGTGAAGTCAAGTGGGCCTTGGAAAGCATCACTACAAACAAAGCTAGGAGAGGTGATGGAATTCCAGTTGAGCTATTCCAAATCCTGAAAGATGATGCTGTGAAAGTGTTGCACTTAATAAGCCAGCAAATTTGGAAAACTCAGCAGTGGCCACAGGACTGGAAAAGGTCAGTTTTCATTCCAATCCCAAAGAAAGGCAATGCCAAAGAATGCTCAAACTACCACACAATTGCACTCATCTCACACGTTAGTAAAGTAATGCTCAAAATTCTAGAAGCCAGGATTCAGCAATGTGTGAACCGTAAACTTCCTGATGTTCAAGCTGGTTTTAGAAAAGGCAGAGGAACCAGAGATCAAATTGCCAACATCCGCTGGATCATGGAAAAAGCAAGTGAGTTCCAGAAAAACATCTATTTCGGCTTTATTGACTATGCCAAAGCCTTTGACTGTGTGGATCACAATAAACTGTGGAAAATTCTGAATGAGATGGGAATACCAGACCACCTGATCTGCCTCTTGAGAAATTTGTATACAGGTCAGGAAGCAACAGTTAGAACTGGACATGGAACAACAGACTGGTTCCAAATAGGAAAAGGAGTACATCAAGGCTGTATATTGTCACCCTGTTTATTTAACTTATATGCAGAGTACATCATGAGAAATGCTGGACTGGAAGAAACACAAGCTGGAATCAAGACTGCTGAGAGAAATATCAATAACCTCAGATATGCAGATGACACCACCCTTATGGCAGAAAGTGAAGAGGAACTAAAAAGCCTCTTGATGAAGGTGAAAGTGGAGAGTGAAAAAGTTGGCTTAAAGGTCAACATTCAGAAAACGAAGATCATGGCATCCAGTCCCTTCACTTCATAGCAAATAGATGGGGAAACAGTGGAAACAGTGTCAGACTTTATTTTTCTGGGCTCCAAAATCACTGTAGATGGAGACTGCAGCCATGAAATTAAAAGACGCTTACTCCTTGAAAAGAAAGTTATGACCAACCTAGATAGCATATTCAAAAGTAGAGACATTACTTTGCCAACAAAGGTCGTCTAGTTAAGGCCATGGTTTTTCCTGTGGTTATGTATGGATGTGAGAGCTGGACTGTGAAGAAGGCTGAGCACCGAAGACTTGATGCTTTTGAACTGTGGTGTTGGAGAAGACTCTTGAGAGTCCCTTGGACTGCAAGGAGATCCAACCAGTCCATTCTGAAGGAGATCAGTCCTGGGATTTCTTTGGAAGGAATGATGCTAAAGCTGAAACTCCAGTACTTTGGCCTCCTCATGCGAAGGGTTGACTCATTGGAAAAGACTGTGATGCTGGGAGCGATTGGGGGCAGGAGGAGAAGGGGACGACAGAGGATGAGATGGCTGGATAGTATCACTGACTAGATGGATGTGAGTCTGAGTGAACTCCGGGAGTTGATGATGGACAGGGAGGCCTGGCTGTGCTGTGATTCATGGGGTCTCAAAGAGTCGGACACGACTGAACATCTGATCTGATTCTGATAACTATGGATAACATACTGCCTCCTTTTCCCCTGGTTGAAACAAAAAATAACGTGAATGGAATTGAGAATTCATTGAGGATTATGGATTTCAAAAATATTATAGAGGCATCATTGATATTGTTGTTGTAGATAGTCATTCAGTCATATCTGACTCTTTGTGACCTCATGAACTGTAGCCTGACAGGCTCCTCTCTCCATGGGATTCATCTGGCAAGAATACTGGAGTGGGTTGCCATGCCCTCCTCCAGGGGATCTTCCTAACCCAGGAATCAAACCTAGGTCTTCCTCATTGCAGGTGTATTCTTTGCTGTCTGAGCCACCAGGGAAGCCCATCACTGATGTTATTTAGTGACTTATTGAAATGAACAGGGGAAACAAATAAATTAAAGGATGACACATAAAATGTACTGTTTTGTAAGTGAAAGAAAAGGAATTGAGAGTGGGCAGAAAAGCAACAGATGGATATGGAAGGATGAATTCAGTTTCAGACATTTTGATTTTGATTTACTGTGGGTCAAACTAAGTATAGACTGATCCAAAGGCATTAGGCAATGATATATATTGAGTTAGAGGCCAATGGTGTTGATGGACTAACCACATGTTTTGAAGACATCAGTACAAAAACCATTGGGTGAAATTTTGACAGTTTATCTAGGAAGAATATGCAGCACAGAACAGAAATAGCACTTAAGAGAGAGGTCCGAAAATGATAAGAATAATCTGCCAAAAAGACAGCAGGAAAATCCGAGGAGAATGATAATAGGAAGTCAATAACATTGGTTAGGAAAGAGTGTTTTTCAGCAATAATGTATAGAGAGATCAATAACATGAAAAAGACTGAATGAATTGTATCCTTTCCCATTTCACAGTCTATGTCATTGATAACCCTGTCAAAGTAACCTTAGCAGAGATGGCCATAGATGAGGCATAGCAGATGGTAAAATGTTGAGAAACAAATAGGAAATGAAACAATTGCCTCAGTAAATTCAGTCTATTCTCTCAAGAAGTTCACACCTTGTTATAAAGAGATACAGTGGATAGAGGAGTTTGAGAAACATACATTTTTTACTGTGGTTATTATTGCTATTTATTTCAAAAAATATGAAAAATACACATTTTATTTTTATTTTTAATAAATTTATTTATTTTAATTGGAAGTTAACTACTTTACAATATTGTATTGGTTTTGCCATACATCAACATGAATCCACCACAGGTATACACGTGTTTCCCATCCTGAACCCTCCTCCTTCCTCCATCCCAGTACCATCCATCTGTGTCATCTCAGTGCATTGGCATTAAAACTACGCCTTTTAAAAGTAATGATGAAATATTGAACAAGGAAGGTTTATTAAAGGATCTTGAAGATAACTAATGGGTTGTCATTCTCTAGAAAGGGATGGAATATGAATCAGAATGTATTCTGAGAACACATGAAAAAGGGAAAAGCAAGATTAGGACTTTGGAGACATGGAGACCTGAGACAAAACAGGAAGCTAAACAATCGTATTTCACGAGTCTGCTTGTATTTCATATTCTTTTGGTGTAACTGAAGTTTTCTACAAAAGTGGTGGTCAGCCAATAACTCAGAGTCATATGCAATTATTTAGGAGCAAGTTGAAGGTAAAAACAACTGCAACTCTAAAATGATTTCATATTCCCATGAAATCTCTAGTTTAAAAACCCTTGTTAAAATCAAGACTTTCCTAGTGGATCAGATAGTAAAAAATCTGCCTGTAATGTTGGAGACCTGGGTTCAATTCCCTAGGTGGGGAAGCTCCCCTGGAGGACGGCATGGCAACTCACTGCAGTATTCTTGCCTGAAGAATACCCATGGACAGAGGAGCCTGATAGGCTTCAGTCCATGTGGTCACAGAGTCAGACACAACTGGGTGACTAAGCACACTACATAAAATCAAGAGTTTTTTTCAGACTAGGGGTTCTATATTCATGATGAAATAGCTTACCTCAAATTTTTCTCTTCACTTGACTAACTGTATGGGCATTATGAAATATAGAATAACTGAATATGAAACGAATGAGCATTTTAAACACTACAGAGACATGGTGAATGAGAGAAAAACAACTATGACACTTTTATTTAACAGTTATGCTTGAATCATGAGCCAGTAGCATGGTGAACACTTCAACCTATTTCTCTAAAATTGTAGCTGAATGAAAATGAAGCTACATTTCATTGTAGCAAATGAAAATTATGCCAGTTCAGGATAGGTTTGATTTTCTATAGTTTATAAAGGGTATCAGGCAATGAATATCCAGTTTCAGGACATTAATATATAAAATCAGATAATACCATCAAGACACAAGAGACTACCCTAAACAACCTGAAATAGATACCAGAATGTAGTTATATGTATGGCATACTCAACAGGCGAGTGACACAAGCAGCACTTCCTGCCACAAACCTGAGGAAAAAGAGCCATATTCTCTCCAGGAATATAGTCAAATATGTAGACAGCTTCAGACAGAACACATAAAGAGATTTAAAAAGTGGTACACTGCCTTGTACATCTATAAACTCCTGGAAACCAATACTGTGGCACTTGTCAAAATATTAGGCAATTTAGTTTGAGGGGAATTTATGGTAGTCTTTTTTAATGACACTTTTGTGACTCCATGCTGATTTATTACTCCCTGCTCTTTTATTTCCTATACATTTGAGGTAATTGTTAGAGCATGGGTTCTGGATTCAAATAACATAAATAAACTGTTTAGATATATGGTGTTTTTCCAGTGAAATATTAAAACAGTTACCCCAAAACCTATTCTCAATATACTTGTTACCTTAAAATTAACTTTGTGCTGGCAAGGCTCTGTTTTAGATAAAGTAGGCTGTCAGTAAATACTAAATAATTATTTACTTCTCTTTCATTTCCATTTATCAGTTTTTAACTTTTCCCTCATTCATAATCCAGACTTTTATATTTTGTTTATCGAAGCTTTCAGATCTTGGTAGTGGCTCTTCTTTACAGGATGTGCATGGCAATAGAAAAATCTCAAAGGAGATTATATGATCCCAGAAAGACAGGGCCAAGTGAGAATACTTAAGTGTCGCAGACAAGATTGGTGTGATTAACATAGTAACCAGGAGACCAAATGTTAAAATATCCTGGGTCAGGTGACCAAAAGTCTAAATTTAATCATCAAAACAGATAATGGTGGCCCCTCCACAAATGGCTCCTCTGAATTCCACTCCACAAAATTGAGCTTTCAGTTCAGAGATCCAGAGCCTCTGAAATAAAGGGGAAGTCAGGTCCCTTTTAGGAAGGACCCTGTTTAAATTCTACATCTGGCCTCTCCTACCACTTAAAAAGATGTACAAAACTTAGTGGACCTCTTTAGTGTTCACAGGAAACATATATGTAATTTCCACTTTCTACTTATATCCATTTACTGAGTAAATTAAAAGCCTGCCAGTTTCAGATAGATCCCATAGGAAAATAAATCTCTTAAATAGGAACATACAACCCTGACCCTTGGGTCATATAACTAAAATGATTTTATGGCGCTTGACCTATTTGTAGCTGATGGATACAACAGATGTTGTATGAAACCTTTGAGACATTGGAGCAAAGCTATCCCCTCTTCTTAAAAAAAAAATCATTTTTTAAATAACTAACATTTGACTTACTACTGGGTCCTAGCAGAATTTAATCACACAATCATGGGTCAGATTTTATCATGAAAACTGACCTTCCCCCTCATGAACTGTGATGTTTTCTGACCTACCCAGCTGTGGATTTTAAAGTATTCCATTATCAAATGGAAGTTGTATACACTGTATCAGTATAGAACAGGTACTAAATGTACAAGTAACCCAAATGAAAAATAATCTCTGTTTCTCACAGCTCCCATTTCTCCAACATTTTTTTCTCTCGCAATTTGCATTATGATCTCATGGGAAATTCACTATGACCAATTTACCTGGGAATAATAATTCAGTTAGAGTTTACAGATGGTTATACACAATATGCTGTATGTTTGTGAGAAATGGAATATTTCCTGCCATATCAGTAAACAAAGATGTCATAGTCATCAACAACTGCAGTCCTCCAAAGTGAGCTGGTGATCCCTAAGGAAACACAGGAAGGAAAAGAATACCCATCTAGCAGCCATCAGAATCAGATTACAGCCACTCCCTATATAAGCTACAGGGAAGCTCAGGATGAGAAAAATATCACAGGATACTCCAATGGGCTACAGTCAATGGGGTCGCAAAGAGTTAGACATGACTGAGTAACTAAGCACAGCGGTACAGCACATACTGGCCCCAGATAGGTGAGGTGCATATCAAAGGAGTGATTTCAGTGAACCCAGATTCTTGCACCTTCCTATACATAGAAAATCACTATATTCCTTAACTTGGATTTTCTGTTTTTCTTTAACAACAATCTTTTGATGTTCAGACTATTTGCCCTTTGTTGCAAAATACAGCCTTGATATACTCCTTTTCCAATTTGGAATCAGTCTGTTGTTCCATGTCCAGTTCTAGCTGTTGCTTCTTGATCTGCAGGTTTCTCAGGACACATATAAGGTATTCTGGTATTCCCATCTCTTGAAGAATTTCCCCCAGTTTGTTGTGATCAACACAGTCAAAGGCTTTAGTGCAGTCAATGAACCAGAAGTAGATGTTCTTCTGGAATTCTCTTCCTTTTTCAATGATCCAATGGATGTTGGCAATTTGATCTCTGGTTCCTCCACCTTTTCTAAATTAAGCTTGTACATCTAGTGGTTTTCATTTCACATACTGTTGAAGCTTAGATTGGAGGATTTTGAGAACTACTTTACTAGCATGTGAAATGACCGTGATTGTGTGGTAGTTTGAACATTCTTTGGCATAGCCCTTCTTTTGGATTGAAATGAAAACTGATCGTTTCCAGTCCTGTGGAGTTTTCCAAGTTTACTGACCTATTGAATGTACCACTTTAACATCATCATCTTTTAGGATTTAAAATAGTTTAGCTGAAATTCCATTACCAATGCTAGCTTTGTTTGCAGTGATGCTTTCTAAGGCCCACTTGACTTTGGACTCCAGACGTCTGGCTTTAGGTGAGTGATCCTACCATTATGGTTATCTGGGCCCTGAAGTTCTTTTTTATATAGTTCTTCTGTGTATTCTTGCCACCTCTTCTTAATATCTTTGGTTTCTGTTAGGTCCATACTGTTCTTTGAGCCAGACTTCCCTGTGAATGTCCAGGAGTCTCTGATTCTGGCATAAGTCTTTTTGAAGGAGGTCAGATTACCTCCATTAATACAACCCCAGCCATCAGCGGAAAATTGGATTAAATATTTACTGAGCATGACCTTGCCCACCAGATCCAGAACCAGTTTCCCCCACAGTCAGTCCCTCCCATCAGGAAGCCTCCACAAGCCTCTTATCCTGATTCATCAGAGGGCAGGTAGAATGAAAACCACAATCACAGAAAACTAACCAAATTGATCACAGTATTGTCTAACTCATTGAAACTATGAGCCATACTATGTAAGACCATCCAAAGCAGGTGGGTCATTGTGGAGACTTCTGACAAAGTGTGGTTCTCTAGAGAAGGAAATGGCAAGCCACTTCAGCATTCTTGCTTTGAGAACTCCATGAGCAGTATGAAAAGGGAAAAAAAAAACATGACACTATAAGATAAAGTCCCCAGGTCAGTAGGTGCCCAACATGCTTTTAGAGAAAGTGGAGAAATAGCTCCAGAAGAAATGAAGAGGCTGAACCAAAGCAGAAACAATGCCCCGTTGTGGATGTGTCTGATGGTGAAAGTAAAATCCAGTTATGTGAAGAACAATATTGTAAAGGAATCTGGAATGTTAGGTCTATGAATCAAGATAAACTGGAAGTGGTCAACCAGGAGATGGTAAGGGGGAACATTAAAATTTTAGGAATTAGTGAATAAAAATGGGCCAGAATGGGTGAATTTAATTCAGGTGATCATTGTATCTACTATGGTGGGAAAGAATCCCTGAGAAAAAAACGGAGTAGCCCTCATAGTCAACAAAAGAGTCCAAAATGCAGTACTTGTGTGCAGTCTCAAAAATTACAGAATGCTTTCAGTTCATTTCTAAGGCAAACAATTCAATATCACAGTAATCCAAGTCTATGCCCCAACCACTAATGCTGAAGAAGCTGAAGTGGAAAGGTTTTATGAAGACCTATAATACCTTCTAGAACTAACATCAAAAAAAGATGTCTTTTTCATTGTAGAGGACTGAAATGCAAAAATAGAAAGTCAAGAGATACCTGGACTAACAGGAAAGTTTGGCCTTGGAATACAAAATGAAACAGGGCAAAAGGTAACAGAATTTTGCCAAGAGAACACATTGATTGTAGCAAATACCCTCTTCCAACAACACAAGAGAAGACTCTACATGAGGATATCAGCAGATGGTTAGTACCAAAATCAGATTGATTGTATTTTTTGCAGCTGAAGATGTACAAGTTCTATACAGTCAGCAAAAACAAGATCAGGAGCTGACCT
Organism: Bos mutus; assembly: GCF_027580195.1. Taxonomy (NCBI): domain Eukaryota; kingdom Metazoa; phylum Chordata; class Mammalia; order Artiodactyla; family Bovidae; genus Bos; species Bos mutus. The sequence goes on along the minus strand of NC_091622.1, from coordinate 78,417,347 downwards.
AGACTCAGATCATTAACTCCTTATTCCAAAATTCTGACAAATTGAAGAAAGTAGGGAAAGCCCTAGGCCATTCCGGTATGACCTAAATCAAATCCTTTAAGATTATACAGTGGAAGTGACAAGTAGATTCAAGGGATTAGCTCTGATAGATCTAAGTAGAGGGTGTATTACTTATCATATGAAGGCAGTACTCCAAACTGTGGATGGAGGCCAGCCACCCTTGCCCTTACACAGTATAAACAGTAATCCAAGTCTATAACAAGTCAATCCAAGAGGCCATAACAGCAGAGATAGTGCTTAATGTTGCCGTAATAACATGGCTTCGTAAATCCTCAATTATTGAAAATAGTCACCATGTTTTTGGTTTTTCACAGTAACTCCATCTCAATAGTTCCATCTTATTAGGCAAAGCACAATTTTTCTATTATCTTTATTCATAAGTATGATTAAGAGAGTTTAATAAATTTCAAGTTGTCAAGAGGTTTGCTCTGAATTCTACTTTGGCAGATTGGTTAAGCTGGAACTTAGATTTCAAATATCCTTCTGTATGTTGCTTCATATTAGACTAGTACAGAAAAGAAACTTGTGGGAAAAAGAAGTAAAACATCAACCATTACTCTCTGAAGTTATCTGTCAGATAAGTTTAAGAACAGATGCGGAGATGTTCATATTTGGTAGTTTTGACTTTTTTATTGCCGGGAGAAATATCAATAACCTCAGATATGCAGATGACACCACCCTTATGGCAGAAAGTGAAGAGGAACTAAAAAGCCTCTTGATGAAGGTGAAAGAGGAGAGTGAAAAAGTTGGCTTAAAACTCAACATTCAGAAAACGAAGATCATGGCATCCGGTCCCATCACTTCATGGGAAATAGATGGGGAAACAGTGGAAACAGTGTCAGACTTTATTTTTATGGGCTTCAAAATCACTACAGATGGTGACTGCAGCCATGAAATTAAAAGACGCTTACTCCTTGGAAGGAAAGTTATGACCAACCCAGAGAGCATATTCAAAAGCAGACACATTACTTTGCCGATAAAGGTCCATCTAGTCAAGGCTATGGTTTTTCCTGTGGTCATGTATGGATGTGAGAGTTGGACTGTGAAGAAGGCTGAGCACCGAAGAATTGATGCTTTTGAACTGTGGTGTTGGAGAAGACTCTTGAGGGTCCCTTAGACTGCAAGGAGGTCCAACCAGTCCATTCTGAAGGAGATCAGCCCTGGGATTTCTTTGGAAGGAATGATGCTAAAGCTGAAACTCCAGTACTTTGGCCACCTCACGCGAAGAGTTGACTCATTGGAAAAGACTCTGATGCTGGGAGGGATTGGGGGCAAAGGAAAGGGACGACAGAGGATGAGATGGCTGGATGGCATCACTGACTTGATGGACGTGAGTCTGAGTGAACTCCGGGAGTTGGTGATGGACAGGGAGGCCTGGCGTGCTGTGATTCATGGGGTCACAAAGAGCCAGACAGGACTGAGTGACTGATCTGATCTGATCTGAACCCATATTTACATCCAGCTATTTTCCCAATGGTTGGTCTTGCTGACCAAAAGCTGTCCCAGGCCCACTGACAAAATCTAATTTAAAGACTCATGGAGGAGATAGATAAGAGACAATGGCTTTACAAATATCACTCCAGAAGCCCACAGACTTTGTAGAATGTAGCTAAAGCAATGCTGCAATGGAAATTTATCACACTAATTGCTTGTATTAGAATATATAGAAAGAAAATAAAAGAGAAAATAGAAGAAACCAGGAGAACCTGATTCTTAAAAAATAGATAAAAATTCTAAAAGCCTGACACAAATAAAAAGAGAGAAGAGATAAATCACCAATATCAGAAATTAAACAGGAGACTATCACTACAGATCCCGCTGTAATAAAAAAAGATTTTAAAAAACTATCAACAAATTAGTTCATAAATTCAATTTAGAAGATTTAGACTAATTCTCTGAAAACCACAGATTAACATAACTCAATCAATATTAAATAGATAATCTGAATAATTCTATAACCATGACATAAATTTGATGCATAATTAAAACTCCCCCCAAAAGTAATCTCTAGATCCAATGGTGTCACTGAATTCTATCAAACATTTAAATACAAATTAACTCCAAATGAAAGTGAAGAAATATTTCCCAACACATATTTTGAAATCAGGATCACTCTGATATCAAAATCAAATATAGTTCCCCAACAGAAAAGAAAAGAAACTTAAACACCAGCATCTCTCCAAAAATTATAAGTGAAAACTTTTAAAAGCATTAAGAATGTATCAAATGTACCCCAGAGTAAACCAAAAACTTATGATCACACATGAACAAAATGCACTTAATAGTTCATAGCAGCTTTTTTTGATAACAAAACTAGAAATAATAAATACACCTTTAATGAGTAAATAGTTAAACATGTCTGTGGTATATTCATACCATGGGTCTCTACTCAGCAGTTAAAAAAAAAAATTGACTATTGATATGTGCAACAATTTGAAGGGATATAGGCTGAGTAAAAATCCCCAATCTTAAGATGTTACGTACTGTATGATTCCATTTATATATTACTGAAATGACAAAATTTTAAAAAATGGAGAACCCATCAACAGTTTCCAAAAGTGAGCAGGAAGTATGAGGTTGGTATTGCAATAAAAGGGTAACAGGAAGGATCATTTTGGTGATGGAAATATGTTGTATCTTGACTGTAGCAATGTCAATAGCCAGGTAGTGATACTATACCATCAGTTTCTCTATCCATGCTTCTACCATCTCTATGTACTGTACTATCAGGTTTTCAATATGTTACTGTAGTGTGTGTGTGTGTGTGGAGGGGAACCTGGATAAACGGGATACTGAAAGTATCTATAATAGTTTATAGAACTGAATATAAATTATTTCAAAATAAAAGGTTTAATTAAAAGTATATTACCAGGTAAGTAACTCATTCTTTGAAATTTCTCTTTACTTGATGTTAGGACATCATACTGTTCATTTTTGTCCTACATCCTCCTGTGTCATAGTTGGCTAACTGGATATCTTTTTACATAATTATTTCTTCTTTAATTATTTTCCTCATTTCCCTGATTTCTGAATAATTGAGTACTTCAGAATTCAGACCCCATACAACTTATATTTTCTATTTACATTTGTTCTCTACAGGTTATTAAGCTTAAAAACCATCTATGTACTGAGTTCCAAAAAGCTTGCCAATATGCTATCAATCAATCAATCATCTGAGCACCCCACATTCCACATAGCTGAATCTAGCTGCTGACCTAATATTTCCAATTGAATGTTTGAAAGGCATTATAAATATAATGTTCCTAATGTTAAGCTCCAAATCTTTCCTCTAAAATTTCTTCTGATAACAATGTTTTCTATCTCAGTGAAAGGGATCTTTAGTTTAATTTAGTTTCAGAGAAATCCTCAGCTTACTTTGACTCTTCTTTATTCGTTCTTTACTGGAATTCATCAACTAGGAATTCTTCTTAGTTCTTAAAATCAGTTCAGGTATCTTTCACTTTTTATCACTTTCAGGGCATCCACCATGCCAAAGTCACCATTATTTGATTGCTCATAATAACCTTCAAATTTTACTTTCTGCTTATTTCTGTTTTCTTGGACTTCCTGGCCTCCACCCACAGTCTATATTACTACAGCAAAAATGAAATGCAAGTGTAAGTGTTCTCAGTCATGTCCTACTCTTTGTGACCCCATGGACTGTAGCCAGCCAGGCTCCTCTGTCCATGAGATTATCCTGGCAAGAATACTGCTGTGGGTTTCCATTTCCTTCTCCAGGGGATCTTCCCAACCCAGGGATTGAACCCTTGTCTCTTGTGTATCCTGCATTGGCAGGTCGATTCTTTACCACTTAGCCACCTGGAAAGCTCAACCAAGTAAAATTTTAAATATAAATCAAATATTTTAAAATTGTTTTCTTTTAACTTTCCTCTAACTTTACTCCATTTCCTGCCTAGACATCGCCATCTTATAGAATACATATTTTACTTACTTCTCTTAATTTTTCAATGTTTCTCACCTACCAAAGTATAAGCAAAGTGAAGGCAAAGGTTTTTGTCTATTTTGTTACCTGAGAAATATCCACTGCAACAGCATTTTCTGACACATGGTAGATATCTGATAAATATGTGTTAAGTGCATGAATGACAAAATTTAAGTAAATGAAATATAAAATTAAGAAGACCAAAAAATGGTCTGAATGTAAAATATACGTAAGAGAATGAATTTAACACGACACTGGGATTTCTTGTCTGAGTGACTATGAAAACTGATGGTTCCATTATATGACAGAATCCATAAAACATTGCTGGCAGTGGGGAGTGGTGGTCAGAGTAAGATAATGATTTTGAACATTCTGGGGTTTAATCATATCAATGAGCCAATTCAAAAGTAGTGATTAGAATTTATTATAAGAAGAGAAACTAGTCTAAAATACAAATTAACAAAAAGAAATATCATCTTTGAATTTCCTAAAATATATAAATTAAACATTTTTGTTTTTCTGCTGTTTTTTCCCTTCCAGCATAATGCACATATGGTGGGACAGATTTTTAACCCAATCTTCTGTGTATGTTTGGCATTGTTACATAAAATGTAGGTTTTTTTAGTTTCCTGAATACTTGGGGAAGTCTGATGAAAACCTCAAAGATCTTTGCAAATTTCCTTAAGGACAGATAGAATTGATGACTAGAAGCCTGCTTGGCTATTGAAAGGGAGCTAACATAGAAATACATGCTCATGCGCAATTGAGAAATCAAATACACAGTGGTTTAAAATAGGATCTCCAAGTGAAAGTTACAAAAATAAATGCTCCAAATTACAGGCACTGATTTGTAATCCAGACAACTCTCACATGGACAGCTTCCAATGTGTGCTCCAAGGTGAGGAAGAACAGGGATTTATTTATATTTGTTAATGATTCTCCAAGTAGGCTCACCAGTAATTCAGTAGAAGGATTTGAAAAAATACATAACTAACTTATAGCTTGTAATATTGGAGAAGTAGTAATTAACTTTGAGTACCTGTGGATAGATTTGGTTATTGAGTCTTGCCCATTAGAGGCCACATTGTCTGTCTTTGGGTTCACTGCCACCATCTGAATAGTGATACCTTCCTTGAAGCACAGAGAACTTACAGGTAAGATTTTCTTTGGTATGATGCGATTCCAAACCACTGTGATTGGTTATTATCCAACAAAACTCTGTCCTCATAAGCTCCCTTAAGGAGCATTTTTAATTTGAAACCTCTCATATTTCTTCTAACTTCTGCTGTAAACTCTGGCTGCAGGCACACTTTCTGGCCACCTAATTTACCTTTCTTAAATTTGATATTTCAGTGCTTTAGAGACACTTAATATCAATGGAATTTGACAACCTGAAAAAAAGAAAAAGTAAAACCATTAGTTCCTCCCTCATGTCCAGTTTTTTTTCCACCTCATGGACTGTAGCCCACTAGGCTCCTCTGTTGATGGAATTCTCCAGGCAAAAATACTGGAGTGGGTTGTCATTTCCTATTCCAGGAGATCTTGCCTACTTATGGATTTAACCTGGATCTCAAGCATTGCAGACAGATCCTTTACCATCTGAGCTACATCTAATCAAAGAAAAGACATTTCATGCAATACCCCAGCACTACTTCTATGTAACTGGGTAGTCAGTGTCTGGACACCGTCTTTCTTCATGGAAAACAGTGAAAAGAAAGAAAAGATTTAATTAGAAATTAGTATGAATTTTGAAAACATTAAAGAATGTAAGAGGAGATCCTCACTAACAAAATTAGAAATAAAGTTAAACAAAATGCCTTATGGCAATAATTTTGATAAAACAGACAACGGAAACTATCAATTGCAAGGAATTACTTTTAGGGAAAAAATGAAAAGCTCAACTTTAGTGCATAGATTTTCCTTCTTCCTAAATTTATAACTTATTTACTGTGCTCTGATAAGAATATGACTCCCTTTTAAAATTATTTGAAAATTATACTTTTACTGATGGTACATAATAAAAAACATACATTTCTGGCTCTTTCATAAATAACATAGAATGGGAAATAATGTAAAGGACTCTGCTATCTAAAAACACATCTAGTGTCTAATTGTATTTTAGTATTTGATAGTAATCCATGACTTGCTGCAAGTGTAATTATGACTTGCTTAATTTTACCTCCTTTAAATTTTGGCATCACTATTTTTGAGGTAATAATTATCAGGAAATTCTTTGACATTTAACTAGCACTAACCAGTCCATTCTGAAGGAGATCAGCCCTGGGATTTCTTTGGAAGGAATGATTCTAAAGCTGAAACTCCAGTACTTTGGCCACCTCATGTGAAGAGTTGACTCATTGGAAAAGACTCTGATGACGGGAGGGATTGGAGGCAGGAGGAGAAGGGGACGACAGAGGATGAGGTGGCTGGATGGCATCACTGACTCGATGGACGTGAGTCTCAGTGAACTCCGGGAGTTGGTGTTGGACAGGGAGGCCTGGCGTGCTGCGATTCATGGTGTCGCAAAGAGTCGGACACGACTGAGCGACTGATCTGATCTGATCTGAACATGTCAATACAGAGGACAGAACAAACTGAAAATGTATGAGAGAGTTGGGATAATAAAATGGATCAATATCACTAAGAAAATGGGAAAGGGAAGAGATAAAGCCTTACCTTAAGACAAAGCCTTGTTCTAAATGTAGTATTATAGAGTTAAAAATTTTATCACTATTTCTATTTTCTCATGAAATTCTGAAATGGTATCGAGATGAATAAGTTATGATTTGTTTCACAATATGCTTGAAAAGAGTGATAAAAGTTTGGAATAGCTTTCGTTGAGAGGAAATTATGAAAATAAAACATTTAGTAGGAAGCAGTGAAGGTGTATTTAATATTGGGAAACAAGAATCTGTATTGTGTTGTCTAGTATTAGTTAATACAGTCCATTAGAATGTAGTAGTCAATGAAAATAATGGCTGAATTTAGAGTGCACAGAATTCATTCATTTTAGGTACTGCATTCTTCAGTAACTGAGAAAATAGTGACTAAAATTGAGTAGTTGGAGGAATAGACATAGCCAGATGGCGTAATGCTCAAAGGAACAGATGTTTTTAATGTGAGGGTGGAGAAGTCATGATCTTGAAGCTACATTCAGGAGTGACTTGGATATCATCCTTGTTTCTTAGCTAATGTAGGAGGGATACAAGATAATGAGAAAGCTGTAACAGGAGTTATACTTTCAGCAGACAAACAGGTTTCAGTTAGTGCAATGACAGAGGTCAAATATATGGAAATGTTCAGCCTGTGGAAAGTCTTGTAGTTGAGAATAAGTTCCAGAAACAGAGTGTTATGTTTTGGTAAAGAGAACAACAGTGGGAAAGAGAGTTGATACAAAGGCAGCAAAGCATAGATGAACCTTGTGAATATATTTTTTTTAAAAGCTGAATTGTACAGTTTAAAAGTGTTGAGTGAATTTTATCTCTATAAAAATAAAAGGTATTGAAAATATGGAAATACATGAGGACTAAAGGTACTTTCATAGAAGATGAAAGATTAGGAGAGAAATGTTAGAATTAACTGGCCAAAAATTTTCCAAAGGTATTAATATAATTCATATCCAAGAGAAAGAGGTAACTCAGGCTTCTTCCTACAAGAATCAGCAGCAATATATGGATGTATTTGACAGTGCTTACTTTTAGTTGTAGTGCTGGCTCAGCTGCCTTGTCGAGAAAACTGAGCCCTGACAAGCACTGGTACACATCACCAGGGGCACATAATAAACAATTCTGAAGTGGTCAGGAGGAAGACAGAATCAAACACACACACACACACACATGAATTAAGTAACAAAAATTGTGTTGCTAAAACACCATCATCTCCCCAAGAGTAGGTGAGTGCCTGCTCTCCAAAAACAGAGTGGCAGATACTGTGCCTTCTATGAAAATTGCAAACCTCTAACATTTTTTTTCTTTGTGTCTATTATAGATTTTTACTGTCCCATTGGAGTTCATTCTTAGATAGGATTCAAGACAGAAAAAAAAAATAAAAACATAAAATAGAAAATAAAGATGGACAGGGACTGTGATGTTCTTCTTTACATATCATCTATTATCAGCAGAAGAAAATGCCTTTTCTGTTCTGAGCTCAGTGTTGAATATTGAATAGCAGAGAAAAACAGAAAATGATGACAGTCCTTACTGACAAGTGTTCCACAGAAATAAATCTGAGATGCTACAATATGGCAATTACATTGATATAACAGACAACAAAGCCCCTTATAACAAACCCCAGGGCACCTCAAGAGAAGCAAGGAACACTATGTGACCATGGAGAAATTTACTCCATGTGAAATTCATTGAGGCCTACAGGCTGTGTGTTAAGATTTTGCTGTCATTTTAATATAACTAGGTTTTCTAGAGTTATTTTAAAGAGCTCTATTTTATAATACAAAAGAACTATATTTTATAATAAAAACAGAAAATATTAAACAAGATAATTTTATAAGAATGAAATAATGATTGATGACAGGCATATCAAAATCTGAGATGATGTTGAGAAACTGATTTTAGGCAAGAATAATCTGTATTGTAGTTCCTTGATTTTTTTTTTTTTTTTTTTTTTTTTTTTTGCACAACTGGACAGGAGAGAAAAGTACTAGGGAAAGAAGGAAGGAAAAATATATTTCCTGGAGAAAAATTAAGCAGTCTGATTATGACATGTATTTATAAAGCTTATCAGTTCAAAAACAGTGAATCATGTAAATTAATAATTAAGAGAGTTTTTGTTAGTCTTATAATGTGAACAATGTAAAAAGCTTGTCAGCTTTCTGTAACCTATTGTTTAAATCCCAATGGTATTACAGTTCATGTCCTGGGCATTGGTTAAGACTCCAGCTTGATTTTTTTTATTCTGTAGAGTTAAATTATTCAGAACTTATTTATTTTGATCTCAAGGAAGGTCACAATAATTCATCAGAAAATTTAAAAATTCTCTGTAGTACTATTTTGTTTGTCTTTATCTATCTAGATGTCTCTTAAATAGAACAACAGCAACAAAATCAAAACCCCTTGTGCCTAGTGCCTTAATACTTAAATAACAACACACAAGGCAAATTTCAGAGATGTCCTTCGAAACTTGAAAACCTTTTACTGTTTTATAATTTCTCAGTTGTAAAATTTTAAAATGGCATTAAGTATATAGCCCATTTTGGGGACAGAAAGTAATAACATTCAGGCTTTTGTTACAGGGCAGTGGTGCTAACATTTGTAATATAGAAATGAGGTAGCACTCTACCAGTAGAACTGCTGATATGAAATGAATGAGAAATGTTGAAGAAAGATATTCTAGTCTGTTTGTTCATTTGTTTGTTTGTTAATTTACAAGCAGCTATTGTTTAATTTTTGATTCTCAGGTGGCTCAGTGGTAAAGAATTTGCCTGCCAATGCAGGAGACATAGATTCCATCCCTGGGTTGGGAAGATCCCCTGGAGGATGAAATGGCAACCCCGTCCCATATTCCTGCCTGGAAAATCCCATGGACAACTAAGCAACTCAGAAGCAACAACAACTGTTGGATTCTTGTGTGCTGAATGTCCTCAGCTGCTCTGTCATGTCCCACTCTGTGATCCCATGGACTGTAGCCTGCCAGGCTCCTCTGTCCATAGGATATTCCAGGCTAGAACAATGGAGTGGGTTACCATTCCTTTCTCCAGTGGATTACCAATCCCTCCTAGGGATTGAACCTGAGTCTTGATCTCCTGCACTGTCAGACAGATTATTTACCATTGCGCCACCTGGGAAGTCCCACTTAAATCTTATGAAATAGTTAATATTCTGAAATTATTAATAAAAACAAAGGAAAAAACATGAAGTGTAATTCCTGATTGCCAAACAAATTAGAAGGAGATTCAAATTCAGTTAAATATACAGAAATGAAATAATGGTGGTGGGAGCACAGGTAAAATCAGACAATTTAAAATTATGATGAATAGAAACTGATCAACAGTGATATCCAGAGGAGAGAAACAATTATGGAGTGAATTTTGGGTAAAGCTAAGTTGCTGTTGCTGCTGCTGCTGCTAAGTCGCTTCAGTCATGTCCGACTCTGCAACCCCATGGACAGCAGCCCACCAAGCTCCCCCATTCTTGGGATTCTCCAAGCAAGAACACTGGAGTGGGTTGCCATTTCCTTCTCCAATGCATGAAAGTGAAAAGTGAAAGTGAAGTCGCTCAGTCGTGTCTGACTCTCAGAGACACCATGGACTGCAGCCTACCAGGCTCTTCCTTCCATGGGATTTTCCAGAAGAGAGTATGGGACTGGGTTGACATTGCCTTCTCTGAAAGCTTGGTTAGGAAGCTGAATAACAAAAAACTTTCCCACGTGAACTCATCAAGTTCCAGCTGATTAGGATAATGCCTTACCCATTGCTGTCTGTCCCCACTAACAACAGACTGAAGAAGAGGTGGAAACACTTGGTCTTGGTTACTTGAGGAAGGGAAAACAGAGGATGAGCTAGCATTGGAGTAAGTCCAGTGGACCTTAGAAAGCATCACTATGAACAAAGCTAGTGGAGGTGATGGAATACCAGTTGAGCTATTTCAAATGCTGAAAGATGAAGCTGTGAAAGTGCTGCACTCAATATGCCAGCAAATTTGGAAAACTCAGCAGTGGCAACAAGACTGGAAAAGGTCAGTTTTCATTCCAATCCCAAAGAAAGGCAATGCCAAAGAATGCTCAAACTACGGCACAATTGCACTCATCTCACACACTAGTAAAGTAATGCTCAAAATTCTCCAAGCCAGGCTACAGCAGTACATGAACCTTAAACTTCCAGATGTTTAAGCTGGTTTTAGAAAAGGCAGAGGAACCAGAAATCAAATTGCCAACATCCGATGGATCATCAAAAAAGCAAGAGAGTTCCAGGAAAACATCTATTTCTGCTTTATTGACTATGCCAAAGTCTTTGACTGTGTGGATCACAAGAAACTGTGGACAATTCTGAAAGAGATGGGAATACTAGACCACCTGGCCTGCCTCTTGAGAAACCTGTATGCAGGTCAGGAAGGAACAGTTAGAACTGGACATGGGACAACAGACTAGTTCCAAATAGGAAAAGGAGTATATCAAGGCTATATATTGTCACCCTGCTTATTTAACTTCTATGCAGAGTACATCATGAGAAATGCTGGGCTGGAAGAAGCACAAGCTGGAATCAAGATTGCCGGGAGAAATACCAATAACCTCAGATATGCAGATGACACCACCCTTATGGCAGAAAGTGAAGAGGAACTAAAAAGCTTCTTGATGAAAGTGAAAGAGGAGCGTGAAAAAGTTGGTTTAAAGCTCAACATTCAGAAAACAAAGATCATGGCATCTGGTCCCATCACTTCATGGGAAACAGATGGGGAAACAGTGGAAGCAGTGTCAGATTTTATCTTTTTGGGCTCCAAAATCACCGCAGATGGTGATTGCAGCCATGAAATTAAAAGGCACTTACTCCTTGGAAGGAAAGTTATGACCAACCTAGATAGCATATTCAAAAGCAGAGACATTACTTTGCCAACAAAGGTCCATCTAGTCAAGGCTATGGTTTTCCAGTGGTCATGTATGGATGTGAGAGCTGGACTGTGAAGAAGGCTGAGCGCTGAAAAATTGATTCTTTTGAACTGTGGTGTTGGAGAAGACTCTTGAGAGTCCCTTGGACTGCAGGGAGATCCAATCAGTCCATTCTGAAGGAGATCAGCCCTGAGATCTCTTTGGAAGGAATGATTCTAAAGCTGAAACTGCAGTACTTTGGCCACCTCATGCGAAGAGTTGACTCATTGGAAAAGACTCTGATGCTGGGAGGGATCGGGCATGAGAGGAAAAGGGGATGACAGAGGATGAGATGTCTCGATGGCATCACCGACTCGATGGACGTGAATTTGAGTGAACTCCGGGAGCTGGTGATGGACAGGGAAGCCTAGTGCGCTGCGGTTCTTGGAGTCGCAAAGATTCTGAAATGACTGAGCCACTGAACTGAACTGAACTGAATCTCAATATGGCCATCTATGTTGAAATTCAATTTAGTATTGCTTTTAAATGGTAAAACTGGGGAAAGGATAAAATGTATCATAGTCATACAATAAGGATCGGTATCAGTTCAGTTGCTCACTCATGTCCATAACTGTTCATAACCCCATGAATCACAGCATGCCATGCCTCCCTGTCCATCACCAACTCCCAGAGTTTACCAAACTCATGTCCATTGAGTCAGTGATGCCATTTAATCATCTCATCCTCTCTCTTCCCCTTCTCCTCCTGCCTTCAATCTTTCCCACATCAGGGTCTTTTCAAATGAGTCAGCTCTTTGTATCAGGTGGCCAAAATATTGGAGTTTCAGCTTCAATATCAGTCCTTCCAATCAACACCCAGGACTGATCTCCTTTAGGATGGACTGGTTGGATCTCCTTGCAGTCCAAGGGCCTCTCAAGAGTCTTCTCCAACACAACAGTTCAAAAGCATCAATTCTTCAGCTCTCAGCTTTTTTAGAGTCCAACTGTCTCTTCCATACATGACCACTGGAAAAACCATAGCCTTGACTAGACAGACCTTTGTTGACAAAGTAATGTCTCTGCTTTTTAAAATGCTGTCTAGGTTGGTCATAACTTTTCTTGAAGAAGCAAGCATATTTTAATTTCATGGCTGCAATCATCATCTGCAGTGATTTTGGAGCCCCCCCAAATAAAGTCAGCCACTATTTCCATTTTCCCCATCTATTTGCCATGAAGTGATGGGACTGGATGCCATTATCTTAGTTTTCTGAATTTTGAGCCTTAAGCCAACTTTTTCATTCTCCTCTTCGACTTTCATCAAGAGACTCTTAAGATCTTCACTTTCTTCCATTCGGATGGTGTCATCTGCATCTTGAGTGTGGGGCCTCTCAAGACGGATAGGTCATGGTGGAGAGGTCTGACAGAATATGGTCCACTGGAGAAAGGAATGGCAAACCACTTCAATATTCTTGCTTTGAGAATCCCATGAACAGTATAAAAAGGCAAAAAGATGGGACACTGAAAGATGAACTTCCCAGGTCGGTAGGTACGCAAAATGCTACAGGAGATCAGTGGAGAAATAACTCCAGAAAGAGTGAAGGGATGGAGCCAAAGCAAAAGCAACACCCAGTTGTGGATGTGACTGGTGATAGAAGCAAGGTCTGATGCTATAAAAAGCAATATTACATAGGAACCTGGAACATTAAGTCCATGAATCAAGGCAAATTAGAAGTGGTCAAACAGGAGATGGCAAGACTGAACATCAGCATGCTAAGAATCAGCAAACTAAGATGGACTGGAATGGGTGAATTTAACTCAGATGACTATTATATCTATTACTGTGGGCAGGAATCCATTAGAAGAAATGGAGTAGCCCTCATAGTCAACAAAAGAGTCCTAAATGCAGTACTTGGATGCAGTCTCAAAAACGACAGAATGATCTCTGTTCGTTTCCAAGGCAAACCATTCAATATCTCGGTGATCCAAGTCTATACCCCAACCAGAAGTGCTGAATAAGCTGAAGTTGAATGGTTCTATGAAGACCTAGAATACCCCTTAAAACTAACACCCCAAAAATATGTCCTTTTCCTTATAGCGGATTGGAATGCAAAAGTAGAAAGTCAAGAAATACCTGGAGTAACAGGCAAATTTAGCCTTAGAGTACAGAATGAAGCAGGAAAAAGGCTAATGGTGTTAAGGCTACACATGGACATCACCAGATGGTCAACACCATAATCAGATTGATTATATTCTTTGCAGCCAACGATGAAGAAGTTCTATACAGTCAGCAAAAACAAGACTGGGAGCTGACTGTGGCTCAGATCATGAACTCCTTATTGCCAAATTCAGACTTAAATTGAAGAAAGTGGGGAAAACCACTAGACTATTCAGGTACTGCTGGAGTCCAGCTCCAGCAGCCACGGAATCAGCCTGAAAGGATGGGCGGTGTCGGTGAGAAACAATGCAGCCTCTCAGTTTTCTTGGACTGCATATTTATTTCAAGCTTAAGATTCTCTTTTATAATTTTACAAAACATTAGGTCAGAGGTTTGACATTTTCAGTTCCCCCTGACCCAAATTTGTTGTCTCCATAAATTATTGTTGCCCCTCAAAAGGAGTTTCTGTCTCAGAAATTCTCTTATCTACTTCTTCTCATGTGTCCTTGTGAATACATTGTAACTCATGCTAATGTCTGGGCTGCATACCACATTCCTCAGTTTATTTCTTATCTTTCTAAATCCTGTTTGCACCTAGTATCCTGAGCTCACTTTCTCTAAAAACGCTTCTAAACACTAATATCTCCAAAATTCCTAATCTCTATAAGCTATAGTAAAATATGCTAACATTACAACATTCCTTAAATCTTTAGCTTCTAACTATTTTAATTATTCCTAAGCCCTAAATTCAGCAAAATCGTTTGCCATAAACATTTCCCTCACAAATAGGTTTCAGATAGCAATCCCTCACATGGCCTCAATCTGCGGCCTGTGTGCTCATCCTGGAACACTCTTTTGTAAAAGTGCTTGAACGAATGTCAATGATTCACTTTATGAATTATTCTCTGAGCACAGCTGCAGAGGGCTTTGTACCTTTTCATCCTCCTCTCAAGAACAATAAACACCTTAATATTCTTTTCAGTCAACTCAGCTGAGGACAGGAAAAAACAAGTCAGAATCACAAGGCCTAACTCCTTCATCATGGGTCTGTGCCTGCGGGACAAAGAGAGGGAGTTGGGGCCATGCCTCCATTTTGTCAGTAATGCCTAATGTGGCTCCTGACAAGGTATGACCTAAATCAAATCCCTTATGACTATTCAGTGGAAGTGAGAAATAGATTTAAGGGACTAGATCTGATAGAGTGCCTGATGAACTATGGACTGAGGTTCATGACATTGTACAGGAGACAGGGATCAAGACCATCCCCAAGAAAGAGAAATGCAAAAAAGCAAAATGGCTGTCTGAGTAGGCCTTACAAATAACTGTGAAAGGAAGAGAAGTGAAAAGCAAAGGAGAAAAGGAAGGATATACCCATTTGAATGCAGAGTTCCAAAGAATAGCAAGGAGAGATAAGAAAGCCTTCCTCAGTGATCAATGCAAAGAAATAGAGGAAACAAGAGAATGGGAAAGACTAGAGATCTCTTCAAGAAAATTAGATATACCAAGGGAACATTTCATGCATAATGGGCACAATAAAAGACAGAAATGGTATGGACCTAACAGAAGCAGAAGATATTAAGAAGAGGTAGCAAGAATACACAGAAGAACTATACAAAAAAGATCTTCATGACCCAGATAAGAAATCACGATGGAGTGATCACTCATCTAGAGCCAGACATCCTGGAATGTTCAAGCTGGTTTTAGAAAAGGCAAAGGAACCAGAGATCGAATTGCCAACATTTGCTGGATCATTGAAAAAGCAATAAAGTTAAGAAAATCATCTATTTCTGCTTTATTGACTATGTCAAAACCTTTGACTATGTGGATCATTATAAACAGTGGAAAATTCTGAAAGAGATGGGAATACCTGACCTGCCTCTTGAGAAACCTGTATGCAGGTCAGGAAGAAACAGTTAGAACTGGACATGTAACAACAGACTGGTTCCAAATCAGGAAAGGAGTATGTCAAGGCTGTATATTGTCACCCTGCTTATTTAACTAATATGCAGAGTACTTCGTGAGAAATTCTGGGACGCATGAAGCACAAGCTGGAATCAAGATTGCCGGGAGAAATATCAATAACCTCAGATATGCAGATGACACCACCCTTATGGCCAAAAGTGAAGAGGAACTAAAAAGCCTCTTGATGAAAGTGAAAGAGGAGAGTGAAAAAGTTGGTTTAAAGCCCAACATTCAGAAAACAAAGATCATGGCATCTGGTCCCATCACTTCATGGGAAATAGATGGGGAAACAGTGGAAGCAGTGTCAGATTTTATCTTTTAGGGCTCCAAAATCACTGCAGATGGTGATTGCAGCCATGAAATTAAAAGACGCTTACTCCTTGGAAGAGAAATTATGACCAACCTAGGTGGCATATTGAAAAGCAGAGACATTACTTTGCCAACAAAGGTCCGTTTAGTCAAGGCTATGGTTTCTCCAGTTGTCATCTATGGATGTGAGAGTTGGACTGATGAAAGCTGAGCACCGAAGAATTGATGCTTTTAAACTGTGGTGTTGGAGAAGGCTCTTGAGAGGCCCTTGGACTGCAAGGAGGTCCAACCAGCCATTCTAAAGGAGATCAGCCTTGGCTGTTCCTTGGAAGGAATGATGCTAAAGCTGAAACTCCAGTACTTTGGCCACCTCATGCAAAGAGTTGACTCATTGGAAGAGACTCTGATGCTGGGAGGGATTGGGGACAGGAGGGAAAGGGGAGGAGAGAGGATGAGATGTCTGGATGTCATCACTGACTCAATGGACGTGAGTTTGAGTGAACTCCGGGAGATGGTGATGGACAGGGAGGCCTGGTATGCTGCGATTCATGGGGTCACAAAGAGTCAGACACGACTGAGCAACTGAACTGAACTGAAACCATGTTACAGGAGATCTTTTCAATCTTTATACTTTTCTGTTATGTAACTATTCTGACATTGAGAAGGCACTATTTTTAAAATTGGAATTATTAAAAAAAAAAGGATAGGGATGAAAGATAAAAATATATAAATTAGGAATGGGAGAGATAATATATAAATTATTCCTAAAACCTGTTTTTCCTCAGGCCTTACCAACCTACAGACCTCTAAATTTTAAGTATACATTTTACCAAAGATTTGAATTAAATTACCTCCTATTACCTATAGTGTCTAACCTTAACATTCTGTTCAAGAACAAGGACATTTTTAGGGTATCTCAGCTGACAGATTACAATAGTTCCCTGTCACTATTCTCTTTTCAACTTCTTCAGATGCACCCTCCCTATTGCATATGCTTTTCCAATACTGCCTTGTCTTTTCACCATGGAGTTCACTTCTGTCCTTCGAGCATAGCTGTCTTGGTCAGATAATAGTATTCTGTATTACTCAACCTATGCTCTGGTCTCTTACTCTCCACTAGGTTTAGAATTATTTTGGCTTACCAGGTAGAGCTGGAACAAAATCAACATGACCTTGAATCATGTCTTTGAAATATACTGGTTTTTTTTTTTTTTTTTTTTTGCAGCTTTTACTGATAATTAGCATACAACATTGTGCAAGTTTAAGATATTCAATGTTTATACTGTTTTAATTATTATTGTTGCATCAGACTGAAATAGTAAATTTATACATAAGGAAAGACCTAACATCTCAAGGCATTTCATTATAGGAGAGGATTTATTTTGAATTTTTTGTCAGTGTGTGACAATATATTTGTTTTTCTAAAGTTTTGTTTTCTTATATTTTGTAGCCAGCATTTAACTTTCCCTATGGTAATTAACCAATATTTCGTTACAGGGCACAGTGATGCCAGATTACAATCCCCTTTATGCAGAAGCAAGAAACAGACATCTTCTCACCCCATTCCTGTTGGGGTGAGCCAGGGATAATGGGAAAATCCTATGTATTAGTTGTGAAATGAAAGTTTAGATTGAATTTAATTTCTTTTTTGTTCCCATTTTTTCTTTACTATCTTTACATAGTTTCTTCCATCTCAGTACAGAACAATATTTTAATTCATTCTTTAATCTGTTTCCTATTGCCACCTAAAAAGATTAACAGTGACATAAAATGGCTGCCAAATATAGTCCAATGTGAGTTCCCAAACTCATGATATGTAGGTCCCGTACAGTTAGATGTCCAGCAACTGGACCTGGAATGTGGGTGTCAGCCTGGGCCTCAAATCTCCCCCAGTCACAACAAATGGACCCCAGAGCCTTTACACTGAAGCATTATTTAAGAATGATTTTTTTTTTCCACTAAGAAGCATCATGAGAGAATTTTCCTTTAATATTTAAGTTGGAGACTGCCCTTACATTCCTAATTGATCGTAAAGGTTCTAGAAACTTTTAGAAATGTGCAGTGGTGGTAAAGAAAATAAGCCAAGAATCCAGTTCCAAAACGATCACTGGTAGAGTGAAAGATGAGTTTTGACCACTCTCTTGTGGGCAAAGATTGTTTTTGTTGCTCTTCTGTCTCTAAGTCTTATCTGATTCTTTGAGACCCCAAAGACTGTAGCATGCAAGGCTCCTCTGTGCTCCAGTATCTCCCAGAGTTTGCTAATTCAGGCCCCTTGAGTCAGTGATGCTAGCTAACCATCTCATCTTCAGCCAGTCTCTTGTCCTTTTGCTTGCAGTCTTTCCCAGCATCAGGGTCTTTTCCAATGAGTCAACTCTTCGCATCAGATGGCCAAAGTATTGGAACTTCAGCTTCAGTGTCAGTCCTTCCAATGAATATTCAGTGTTGATTTTCTTCAATATTGACTGTGTTGATCTTACTGTCCAAGTGACTCTCAAGTGTCTTCTCCAACACCACAGCTCAAAAGCATCAATTCTTCAGTGCTCAATCTTCTTTATTGTCCAACTTTCACTTCCATACAGGACTACTGGAAAAACCATAGCTTTGACTAGACAGACCTTGGCTGGCAATGTGATATTTCTGCTCTTTAACACAGTGTCTATCTTTGTCATAGCTTTTCTTTCAAGGAGCAAACGTCTTTTAATTTTATAGCTGCAGTCATCATCCACAGTGATTTTGGAGCCCAAGAAAACAAAACGTGCCACTGTTTCCATTGTTTCCCCATCTATTTGCCATGAAGTGATGGGACCAGAAACCATGATCTTAGTTTTTAAATGTTGAGTTTCAAGCCAACTTTTTCACTCTCCCCTTTGACCCCCATCAAGAGGCTCTTTACTTTCTCTTCACTTTCTGCCACTAAGTGGTATCATGTGGATATCTGAGATTGTTAATATTTCCCACTGAAACCTTGATTCCAGCTTGTAATTCATCCAGCATGGCATTTTGCATGATGCATTCTGCATATAAGTTAAATAAGCAGGGTGACAAAATATAGCTTTGTTGTACTCCTTTCCCAATTTGGAACCAGTCCATTTTTCCATGTCTAGTTCTAACTGTTGTTTCTTGACCTACATACAGGTTTCTCAGGAGACAGGTAAGATGGTCTGGTACTCCCATCTCTAAGAATTTTTCACAGTTTGTTGTGATCCACACAAAGGCTTTAGCATAGTCAGTGAAGCAGAAGTGGATGTTTTTCTGGAACTTGCTCATTCCCAAACATTTTATTTCTCTGATTCTTGAATTTTATTTTTAGAAATAAAAGATGTCAATTTTCAGTCTTGCCTACTCCTGCTTTACAATATCCCATTTACCTTTAGGCAATGGCACCCCACTCCAGTATTCTTGCCTGGAAAATCCCATGGATGGAGGAGTCTGGTAGGCTGCAGTCCATGGGGTCGCTAAGAGTTGGACACAACTGAATGACTTCACTTTCACTCTTTACTTTCATGCATTGGAGAAGCAAATGGCAACCCACTCCAGTGTTGTTGCCTAGAGAATCCCAGGGATGGGGGAACCTGGTGGGCTACCATCTCTGGGGTCGCACAGAGTTGGACACGACTGAAGCGACTTAGCAGCAGCAGCAGCAGCATGAACTTAACATTCCAGGTTCCTATGTAGTATTGGTCTATGAGAAAGTCCTGGACTTAGCTTTCACCATCAGACACATCCACATCTGAGCACTGTTCCTGCTTTGGCTTCACCACTTCATTCTTATTGGAGCTATTATTAATTACCCTCAGCTCTTTTCCAGTGAGCTTTCCAGGGGCCTCAGTGGTAAAGAATCCACCTGTAATGCAGGAGACTTAGGATACCCTTGGAAAAGGACATGTAATCAGATATCAATATTCTTTCACTTGATTTAAGGAAACAATAACCTAAATATTTGTAGGCAAATCATACATGATTTGCTTGATGATTCACGAGTGAATTTGAACCTGAATTTGTCCTTTAAAATAGCATTAAGGTAGTCAGAGAAGGCAGGAATTAACGTTATACATTACAAGGATGTAAGGTTTTCATTATGAGGGCTATGTTACTTTTAATGAAATTAGGAGAACTTTGACAAAGAAGGTTATCAGGAAAGATGTGGCATTTATAAATAGGCATTTAGCTAAAACTATGGTATTTATAACCCTTTGCAAGTAAATTGAGTTCTTAATAGAACTGATATTTCGTGTACAGTACTTCAGGGGGTTGTTGATGATTTCTAAGAGGAACTTTAATAAAATTTATCAAAATACTACTTTTATACCATTTTACTTAAATTATATGCTTTAATTTATCTGAATTGGTTAAGTGATTGATCAGTCTATCCATGCTAACTAATTGAGGACATTTTGCGTTGTTTTTATCTACTTGTCTATACATTTCCAAAATACCACCATGTCTTCTTGGTTATTAACAGAAAATGTCCTGCTTCCCTTATGCTGTGGCATCTGATCTTGGACAACATCAGTGTCCAGAATATAGGTTTCCTCCTTTATATGTTTTATTTCCTAGTTGTCAATGTTTATTCTTCATTAAGCTATTCTTTCTCTTTTCCCTTTACTTTCACATAACACAAGTTTCTATTTCAATTTTATCTTACATTTTTATTTTCTGCTTATCCAGCAGTGAAAAGTAAAAATTGCTCAGTCGTGTCTGACTCTTTGTGACTCCATGGACTATACAGTTCATAGAATTCTCCAGGCCAGAATACTGGAGTGGGTAGCCTGTCCAGCAGTACTTCAACTCTAAGTGCTAGACAAACACAATTTTATCTAGTGAGCTATAGAAGATCTAAAGATTCAAGACTTGTGTCTATAATGGAAAAGTAAAGGACAAGAATTCTTAGGCAGAAAAGAGATTAAAAAACAGAAGTTTTTGTTTTATAATTTATGATTTACTACCTGTCTACAAAAAACAGTTGAAGAGTATTAACTTTATTGAAATAAAAGTTGTGTGTGTTCCTTGGGAACAAAGAATATTGCTATTGGTAAATATTGTACAAAAATACCTCATTGTAGAAAATGTAGAGAGTTAGAAGTGGCATTTCTTTAATGAGTTCATCTTCTGTGTTTGTTTGTGTTTGAAATTATCTTGTTGACCTTTGAAGATGCCATACTCAACTCTTGAACAGGACCTGTTTCCATTTGAATACGAGGCTTTCACACATTAGCTGTGAGTGGTTGGGCAAGATACAACTCCATGCGTCAAGTTCTCCATCTTTAATAATATAAAGTATTGTAGTGAAAGTTAAAGGAGTTCATATGTATACCTATTTCAGAAGAATGACTGCTACTTAATAATCACATAGTATTATTATTATCATTGTGGCTAATTTTAAAAAAATTAAAAGAACAGCTAGATTGCTTAATTCATTGAAAAATGACCTGGTTCTAGAAAGCAAATTAATTGCATTCAAAAATTTATAAAGAATAATTAATGTTAATGGAAATTAAATATCTAATCTAAAATTAGAATCTAAATCTAAGAAAATCAAACTCAAAAGTTTTTTCCCACTTTTCTCCTATGTTACATAAATATACTTTTGCTTTATTATGCCAAATACACAAGTTTTTTGATTCTAGAAATTCTGGTTTAACTTGATGTCTGTAATTAGGGAAAATATTAAAGAATAGAGCTCTGTATTTTATTCTGAAAGTCTAAGATTGAATAATAAAGGAATTATTATAATTATATATATATATATATATATATAATTATAATTATATTTTGAGGAATAAAGGCCTTCTGATTTTAAAATAATAAAATGTTTCATGCTCTGAAATTTATTTTTCCAAGCCAGTTTTAAAGTGTCAAATTTTCATGAGACAGTAAACTTCAAAAGTTTTAGTTCAGTACATAGAGCAATTGTTTCTTAACAAATGAAACATATGCTCTATTTATGAGAAAAAAAAAAAAAAAGATAAAATGTCACTTTTAAGCCAAGGCTAATATCTAACATTAAATACATTGTATTAGTTTTAAAGATTATATACATATACACATATAAAATGTGTATAATTATATGTTATAGGATATGTATAATCTGTTCTTTGTTGTGTACTTCTTGTCCCAAATGTATCAGTCATAAGCAAACCATGTAATAACCAACTTTTAGGATATTATCAAATTTAACAGTAGTCCAGGGAGTTTGAACAGAATGAGAAGAATCACTGAGTACATACAGAGAATTAGACTTTCAAATGTGACCTCGAATCATTCCCTGATATCAGATTTAAAACCAAAGCTTAAATTCATAAGTCACTTGCCAATTTCAACCATAATGAGCATATAAAATATCTAACAAAAGTTTGCCCTTGAAAGGAACTCTTCTCTTTTCAGTTATATTCCATGTGTTAAATTCTCCACTACCTATAGAATGTATTTTGATAAAGTGAAACTTAGATATTAGAATATAATCTTGCCTATTTCCCAGCACAAGAACTTTTATCCGTATTGAAGCAGATCAAAGTCATACACATTAATATATCCCAGAGCTCCACGTGTGCATGTTTTATACATAATTATATCCATCCGGTTGATATCTAATATGTGATTACTATTTTTGTGATTTGGGCTCAAAAGAAAAGAGAGTGAGTATCCAGCTGTTCCTTCTAGGCATTAGAGGAGGGTTCTTTTCCTAATGAGAGATACTACAGGTTTATTATTAGACAATCAAACTTATCAGATTATAAATTGTCACATTTCATATGATTTATGTTTCATATAAATTTGAAATACATTTATAGAAATTTATATATTAACAAAAATATCAATGTATTTACTTGTAATTAAAAACATAGTGGATTATACTATTGGCATGCCAAGATCTCCTTCCTAATTTCTAAGTGCTTGGGGAATTCAGTTAGCAACAACAACATTGTATTACAAATATTTTGTCAGAATGACAGTCTTTGAAAAGTTTGTAGAATATTTCAGCTTCAGGGAATTAACCTTGCTTATTTGTAGACTCTCACATATATTTTTACCCTTTGATCTCAGTGTCAAAGAATGTTATATTCTGACTGCATTCCCTATGTTTTAGAATGAATCTACTTAAAATATCTACTCCCCTTCCCATCAAAATTTTGAATCGAAGCACTTTGGTAGATTGGTTTTAATTACATGTATATTTACTAAGTGTACTAGATTACTTCTTATCCAAATTAATAGAGTTGGTTATTTAAAAACTATTCTCCCAAACCTGAAAATAACAAAAATAAATCTTATGTAAATAAATATTTTATATGTACTAATATTTATTCACCAATTTTTTGTTGCAAGTAAAAGTATTTTCTTTGGACTTGTATCAATGGTCATTCATGTTGACTTTATTTCATATACTACACACATAAGATGAAACTGTGAAAGTGCTGCACTCAGTATGCTAGCAAATTTGGAAAACTCAGCAGTGGCCATGGGGCTGGAAAATGTCAGTTTTCATTCCAATCCCAAAGAAAGTCAATGCCAAAGAATGTTCGAACTACAGTACAATTGCACTCATCTCACATGCTAGTAAAGTAATGCTCAAAATTCTCCAAGCCAGGCTTCAGCAGTACGTGAATCGTGAACTTCCAGATGTTCAAACTGGTTTTAGAAAAGGCAGAGGAACCAGAAATCAAATTGCCAACATCCACTGGATCATCGAAAAAGCAAGAGAGTTCTGGAAAAACATCTCTTTCTGCTTTACTGACTATGCCAAAGCCTTTGACTGTGTGGATCACAATAAATTGTGGAAAATTCTTCAAGAGATTGGAATTCCAGACCACCTGACATGCCTCTTGAGAAACCTATATGCAGGTCAGGAAGCAACAGTTAGAACTGGACATGGAACAACAGACTGGTTCCAAATAGGAAAAGGAGTATGTCAAGGCTGTATATTGTCACCCTGCTTATTTAACTTCTATGCAAAGTACATCATGAGAAACACTGGGCTGGAAGAAGCACAAGTTAGAATCAAGACTGCAGGAGAACTATCAATAACCTCAGATATGCAGATGACACCACCCTTATGGCAGAAAGTGAAGAGGAACTAAAAAGCCTCTTGATGAAAGTGAAAGAGAAGAGTGAAAACATTGGCTTAAAGCTCAACATTCAGAAAATGGAGATCAGGGCATCTGGTCCCATCACTTCATGGGAAATAGATGGGAAACAGTGGAAACAGTGTCAGACTTTATATTTTTGGGCTCCAAAATCACTGCAGATGGTGATTGCCATGAAATTAAAAGAGGCTTACTCCTTGAAAGGAAAGTTATGACCAACCTAAATAGCATATTCAAAAGCAGAGACATTGCTTTGCCAACAAAGGTCCCTCTATTCAGGGCTATGGTTTTTCCAGTGGTCATGTATGAATGTGAGAGTTGGACTGTAAAGAAAGCTGAGTGCCGAAGAATTGATGCTTTTGAACTGTGGTGTTGGAGAAGACTCTTGAGAGTCCCTTGGGCTGCAAGGAGATCCAACCAGTCCATGCTAAAGAAGATCAGTCCTGGGTGTTCATTGGAAGGACTGATGCTGAAGCTGTAACTCCAATACTTTGGCCACCTCACGAGAAGAGTTGATTCATTGGAAATGACCCTGATGCTGGGAGGAATTGAGGGCAGGAGGAGAAGGGGACAACAGAGGATGAGATGGCTGGATAGAATCACTGACTCGATGGACATGAATTTGGGTAAACTCCAGGAGTTGGTGATGGACAGGAAGGCCTGGCATGTTGCTATAGATGGGGTCGCAAATAGTTGGACACGACTGTGCAACTGAACTGAACTGAACATCCATTATGGATTACCTTCTATTTATACATGATACTGTCTTTCAAATGAAAGGGGAAAAAGTGCTTAGTTTCTATCAAAACTAATAAGCACTCTAATAAAGGTAAGATCCCAAGTAAATTTTCCAAGTAGGCAGGTATTTTGATCAGAGTCTTAAAAATAAGACTATTCAAGGAGGTCAAAATGGGAAAATTATTCTGATCAAATGGTACTGGATGTTCCAACACCTGGAGGTGATCAATAAATGACTCAAAAATGGGTGCCTTACTTTTTTTTTTTTTTTTTAACACTTATTATTGTGTGTGTGTGTGTGTCTGTTTTAATTGTCTGTATTCTTTAAATAATGGTAGAAAATTAGCTGAGGCCTATGTTGTAAACTCCAATACTTTGGTCACCTGATGCGAAGAAATGACTCATTTGAAAAGACCCTGATGCTGGAATGATTGAAGACAGGAGGAGAAAAGGCCAACAGAGGATGAGATGGTTGGATGGCATCACCCACTCAATGGTTATGAGTTTGAGTAAGCTCTGGGAGTTTGTGATGGACAGTGAAGCCTGGTATACTGCAGTCCATGGGGTCACAAAGACTCAGACACAACTGAGTGACTAAACTGAACTGATGTTGTAAACACTGTTTTGCTCTTTTTTTAATTATTTATTTTTTAACTGAAGGATAATTGCTTTACAGAATTTTGTTGTTTTCTGTCAAATATCAACATGAATCTAAAGACAAGGGATTCATTAGAAGAATTTATTCAAACAGGTTTTTGTTTATTTACTCAAATTTGCACTTGATATGGAAGTATTCATATGTAAACTCAATATCTAAAACATGGAAATAGAGAAAAGACTTAGTTTCAGTTCTCTAATCTGACAGTTTCTAAGTGATTTGGGCCAATTTCTTAAATATATCTTGGGTATTAGCAGAGATTTCATTCTCTTTCTTTAACCATAGATCTTGGGCAAAGCTGCTCCAGCATGATTACCTCAAGCTGAAGTTCTATGGCAACTCACAGTCTAGACACTTCCTCCCCAGGCCCTTTCCTACCTTACCCACTCAGGCAGGCACAAGCATACTGACAGAAGGATACCATCTTCTAGGAACGGAATGGCATAAGAGACCAGAGCATCCCTGGTCCTGGGATTAGTACTTCCCCATCCTTTTTCAATTTCTTGATCTTATAAATCTCTTGTGGCTCTGTGGGGAGCTCAGGACACTTATATATTAATTTCATAAAGTGGAAATGTACACAGAAGACAGTTTGGTCAGTTCTTTTAAGTTTCAAATGTCTTTCTTTACATATGCCATATAAATGGACAATGAAAATATCAATCTCAACCATATATTCCATAGGTAAGACAAAACTATTTTCATAATTCAAAAAAAACCTTATAGTTAAAATTTTTTCAGCACCATAGAATACCATATACATTGGTAATATAGATTTCTTTCTTTCTTATTAGCCTTATCAAAATAACCAAACTCAGTTTGTCTTTATCCATCAACCATCTATCATTTATCAACCACCCATCAATCACTATCAATCACCTCCCAGAAGGTAAAAAAATCCACCTTCAATGAAGGAGCCACAAGTTTCACCCCTGGGTCAGGACAATCCCCTGGAGGAAGGCATGGAGTATTCTTGCATGGAGAATCCCAAGGATAAAGGTGACTGATGTGCAACAGTCCATAGGGTTGCAAAGAGTCAGACATAACTGAGCAACTAACTTTCTGTCACTTATTTATCTTTATTTCTCCCACTTTTCTCTGATTTCTTCTCCAACTCAAGATGGATGCTAGCCTCTGGGAAAGCTTCTCCTGCATAGCTTGAAGATGTCTCACATGGGGTTAATTAACGAGAACGTTCAGGTTGTTTCCATAAAGGATCTAAAATTTTTCTCTTCATTTATTGACACGCTCTTATATTGTGCACTATAGTGTACTAGAAAATTCAGTTCAGTCAC
The DNA here is from genome assembly GCF_027580195.1 of Bos mutus. Taxonomy (NCBI): domain Eukaryota; kingdom Metazoa; phylum Chordata; class Mammalia; order Artiodactyla; family Bovidae; genus Bos; species Bos mutus. Next base: position 78,390,608 of record NC_091622.1, on the reverse strand, counting down.
TCAGTCATGCCCAACTCTGTGATCCCATGGACTGCAGCACACCAGACTTTCCTGTCCATCATGAGCTCCCAGAGCTTACTCAAACTCATGTCTATTGAAATGCTGATGCCATCAATCATCTCATCCTCTGTCATCCCCTTCTCCACCCACCTTCAGTCTTCCCCAACATCAGGGTCTTTTATAATGAGTCAGTTTTTCCCATCAGGTGGCCAAAGTATTGGAGTTTCAGCTACAGCATCAGTCCTTCCAAAGAATATTCAGGACTGCTTTCCTTTAGGATGGACTGGCTGGATCTCCTTGCAATCCAAGGGACTCTCAACAGTCTTCTCCAATACCAAAGTTCAAAAGCATCAATTCTTCGGTGCTCAGATTCTTTTATAGTCCAACTCTCACATCCATACATGACTACTGGAAAAAATCATAGCTTTGACTAGACAGACCTTTGTTGGCAAAGTAATGTCTCTGCTTTTTAATATGCTGTATAGGTTTGTCATAGCTTTCCTTCCAAGGATCAAGTGTCTTTTAACTTCATGGCTACATTCACCATCTGCAGTGATTTTGGAGCCCCCAAAAACAAAGTCTCTCGTGATTTCCACTGTTTCCTCATCTATTTGCCATGAAATGATGGGACCAGATGCCATCATCTTAGTTTTCTGAATGTGAGTTTTAAGCCAGCTTTTTCACTGTGCACTTTTGTTTTCATCAGGAGGCTCTTTAGTTCCTTGCTTTTTACCATAAGGATGATGTCATCTGCATATCTGAGGTTACTGATATTTCTCCCAGCAATTTTGATTCCAGCTTGTGCTTCGTTCTGTCTGGCATTGCACATGATGTACTCTGCAAATAAGTTAAATAAGCAGGGTGATGATATACAGCCTTGATGTACTCCTTTCCTGATTTGGAACCAGTCTTTTGTTCCATGTACAGTTCTAATGCTGCTTCAGTGACCTGCATACAGACTTCTTAGGAGGCAGATCATGTGGTCTGGTATTCCCATCTCTTGAAGAATTTTCCACAGTTTATTGTGATCCACATAGTCAAAGCGGTGTGGAGTGGTGGCTGTGCAGCACTGGGGCAGTGCCTGCATGGTTCTGGAGTGACTATGAGGAGACACTCCACACCCAAGGGCAGAGAAGACCCAGAAAGATGGTAGGTGCTGCTGTGGTGGCTGTGCAGTTTTGAAGCTCCAGATGTGTGGCTCTGGAGTGACTTTGAAGAGATACCTCACATCCAAGACCAAAGGATGAGCCCCACCAAGATGATAGCAGAGGCAAAATCGCATTTAGAATCAAGCCCCAGATCTGTCAGAGACCCTCAGAGGGCTCAAACATGCCTTGTGCATACCAGGGCCTAGAGACCCCACAGAGACTGAGACAAAACTGTATTTGAGTGTCTCCTGAAGAGGTATTGGTCAGCAGTGGACTGCTGCAGGGGCAGGGGTTCTGGGTGCAGTAGACCTGGGTGTGGCATAAGCCCTCTTGGAGGAGTTTGCCATTAACCTTGTCATACAGGAACCAGAACTTACACAGGACTGCAGAAACAGACCGTTGGAAGGCACAAACAGAATGTTATGTGCACCAGGACCCAAGAAAAAGGAGCAGTGACCCCCAGACTTGCCTGTGAGTGTCCAGGAGTCTCTGGCACAGTTATGGGTCAGCAGTGGCCTGCTGCAGTGTTGGGGGCATGGAATGCAGGAACGCATGCATGCGACCTTCTGAAGGAGGTCACCATTATCTTCATTACCTCCACCATAGTTTGGCCCCAGTTCAATTAACAGTCACAGTTACAGCCCCACCCTTCAACAGAAAATTGGATTAAAGATTTACTGAGCAGTAAACCAACCAGTCGATCCTAAAGGAAATCAGTCCTGAATATTCATCGGAAGGTCTGATGTTGATGCTGAAACTCCAATACTTTGGCCATCTGATATGAGGTACTGACTCATTAGAAAAGACCCTAATGCTGGGAAAGATTGAAAGCAGGAGGAGAAGGGGACAACAGAGGATGAGATGGTTGGATGGCATCACCGACTCAATGGACGTCAGTTGGAGTAAACTCTGGGAGTTGGTGATGGACTGGGAGGCCTGGCGTGATGCACTCCATGGGGTCACAAAGATCGACTAAACTGAACTGAACACAGTCAAAGGCTTTGGTGTAGTCAATAAAGCCAAAGTAGATATTTCTCTGAAATACTCTAGCTTTTTCTATGATCCAATGGATGTTAATTTCTTTTCCTTTTCTGAATCCAGCTTGAACATATGAAAGTTCATGGTTCTCATACTGTTGAAACCTGGCTTGGAGAATTTTGAGCATTCCTTAATTAGTGTGTGAGATGAGTGCAGTTGTGCCGTAGTTTGAACATTCTTTGGCTTTGCCTCTCTTTGGGATTGAAATGAAAACTGACCTTTTCCAGTCCTGCAGCCACTGCTGAGTTTTCCAAATTTGCTGGCATATTGAGTGCAGCACTTTCACAGCATCATCTTTTAGCATTTGAAATAGCTCAACTGGAATTCTATCACCTCCACTAGCTTTGTTCGTAGTTATGCTTCCTGAGGCCCCCTTGACTTCACATTCCAGGATGTCTGGCTCTAGGTGAGTGATCACACCATCGTGGTTATCTGTGTCATGAAGATCTTTTTTGTATAGTTCTTCTGTGTATTCTTGCCACCTCTTTTTAATAGCTTCTGCTTCTGTTAGGTCCATACCATTTCTGTCCTTTATCAAGCCCATCTTTGCATGAAAAGTTCCCTTGAAGAGACCTCTTGTTTTCTCCATTCTATTATTTTCCTCTACTTCTTTGCATTGATCACTGAGGAAGGCTTTCTTATCTCTCCTTGCTATTCTTTGAAACTCTGCATCCAAATGGGTATACTTTTCCTTTTCTCCTTTGTTTTTCACTTTTATTTTCTTTTCTTAGCTATTTTTAGGCCTCCTCAGACAATCATTTTGCCTTTTTGCATTTCTTTTTCTTGTGGATGGTCTTGATCACGGTCTCCTGTACAATGTCACAAACCTCGGTCCCTAGTTCTTTATGCACTCTATCAGATCTAACCCCTTAAGTCTATGTGTCACTTCCACTGGATAATCATAAGGGATTCGATTTAAGTCATACCTGAATGTCTAGTGGTTTTCCCTACTTTCTTCAATTTCAGTCTTAATTTGGCATCAGGAGTTCATTATCTGAACCACAGTCAGTTCCCTCTTTTGCCACCTGCCTATGTAAGGTTATTGATATTTCTCCCGGCAAGGTTGATTCCAGCTTGTGCTTCATCCAGCCCAACATTTCGCCTGATGTACTATGCATATATGTTATATAAGCAAGTGAGAGTATATAGGTGAGAGTATATAGCCTTGTACTCCTTTCTTGATTTGGAACCAGTCTGTTTTTCCATGTACAGTTCTAGCTGTTGCTTCTTGACTTGCATACAGATTTCTCAGGAGGCGGATCAGGTGGTCTGGTATTCCCATCTCTTTACGAATTGTCCTTAGTTTGTTGTTATCAACATAGTCAAAGGATTTGGCAAAGTCAATAGAGTAGAAGTAAATGTTTTTTTCTGGAATTTTGTTGCTTTTTCAATGATCCAACAAATGCTGGTAATTTGATCTCTGATTCATCCGCCTTTTCTAAATCCAGCTTGAGCATCTGGAAGTTCACAGTTCACGTACTATTGAAGCTTGGCTTTGAGAATTTTGATCATTACTTTTCTAGCGTGTGAGATGAATGCAATTGTGCAGTAGTTTTAGCAATTTTGTCATTGCCCTTCTTTGGGATTGGAATGAATACTGACCTTTTCCATTCCTGCAGCCACTGCTGAGTTTTCCAAATTTGTTGGCACATTGAGTGAAGCTCTTCCATAGCATTATCTTTTTAGGGGTTTCCCTGATAGCTCAGTTGGTAAAGAATTTGCCTGCAATTCAGGAGACCCCGGTTCAATTCCTGGGTTAGGAAGATCTGCTGGAGAAGGGATAGCTATTCACTCCAGTATTCTTGGGCTTCCCTGATGGTTCAGGTGGTAAAGAACCCACCTGCAATATAGGAGACCTGGTTTTGATCCCTGGGTTGGAAAGATCCCCTGGAGAAGGGTGCTACAGACAACACATCCATATAATGTTTCTGCTCCTTAGAGGCACAATTCTGATTCTGCTGGTTACTGTTTTTATTTTTTCCCCTATTAACTGGGCCCTTATGTTTTCACAGGGAATGCAGACACCCTGATCTTTTGGAAATTTTCTGGAGATAAGTACTATAATCCAGAAAGCATATAATACATAAAAATTGTTAAAGGTATATGTTTCCTATAGAAGCTAATCAATTATATTTTCCTATCATTTTGTGTTATAATTTAGCACCTTAGTACCAAAACACAAATCTTTTAGGGAAAAAGCTACTGTGGTTTCACATATAGTTTTGTTTTGTTTTGTTTTTTAATCCTTCCATATACTTCAAATGTGCTGGATGGGAAGATTATAGGATGCAACTGTGCTATGTTTAATTGCTCAGTCATCTCCAACTCTTTGTGATGCCATGGGCTGTAGTCTGCCAGGCTCCTCTGTCCATGGGATTCTCCATGCAACAATACTGGAGTAGCTTGCCATGCTCTTCTTCAGGGGATCTTCCCAATCCAGGGGTCAAACCCAGGTTTCCTGCATTGCAGGCAGATTCTTTACCACCTGAACCACCTGGGAAGCCCCATAGGGTGCAAGGTAGGAAGAAAAATCCTAGTAAGATATCCCAGAATGCTGCATTCCTGATCACCCAAACCTTTCCATCAGGGAAGAACACTGAGTTACCTGACTACTATGAATTCCTTAGGAGATTTTCTCCAGGAAGCTCCAAAGTCCCTTCTCTTAATTAGCTTTAGCAGATCTTCCTTATCAAGTCACCAGACACTGTTAGATAGAACTGAAGCCCAGCACTGACATCATCAAAGATCATTCTAAAATCCTTTGAAGTCCAGGAGTTACATGCTCTTCTCAGAATAATATTCTGTTTTGCCACATGCTATTCTTTGCCACATCTCACTTGTGACTCACTAACAACCATTTTGCATGTGTTCATCTAATATTAATGAATTAAACATAATGCTGCTGGATGTACACTGAGTCATCCAGAGGTGAGTTATACCTAACATGGTGTCTGACTGCGTGCTGGCAGGAGGGGTCTTGCATGAGCTCATGAACGTTTTAAGATATATATATTTGTACTTCTATTCTGAAACAGTTCTAACCTCCAAAATGAACTATCTTACTTATCTAAAATCACTGTATGAAAGATTTTCTAGTTCAAAAAATGAAATAAAACTATATTTCCCAGAAATATTAATTGAGTTTTCAAGAGTTTCTTTTTTCCCCCATTTCAGACTTCTTTTTGATATAATGTATTAGAATATTTGCATGTGTTTCTTTCTACTTGAACACTCTAAATATTTAGTATATTCATGCCTACCTATTAAACCACTGGTAATAAATGTCTGCACTTTTACAGTACAATGTAGAATTATGGTCCTTTAACTTTTAAATTATTTTTTTATTGGAATATACTTGTTTTAAAATGTTGTGTTAGTGTCTACTGTACAACAAAATGCATCAGGCATACACAGTCATAAATTCAATCCCTTCTGGACTTCCTTCCCATTCAGGTCACCACAGTTGATTTTGATTTAAAATAAAGAAAATTTGACAGAAAACAAAGCTTCCTACACATAGAATTAAAGATCAGATAAGCAAAATAGTTAGATATAAATAAATGAAACCCATCAAATCAGTAGAATGAAGTAGAAAGAAAATGGAGATGTTTCTCTAAAAATATGAGCCTCTACCTAAATCCTCTTGGAAATTTGTTTGGCATTTCTATCCAAATTGTCAGATCCAATATTAATAAGATACATTTGAAAACATAGATCTAATACAAAAATAAGATTCAAAAATGGAAGTATGAAAATGAATACATTAGAAAATTTTAAAATAATTTAAAAATGAGTTATAGTAGAAAAATGTACAGATGGAAAAATACAATGTGAACAATAAATTAATAAGCTGTGAAAATCAGTAGATATTAGAAAGCCTGCAGGAAGGCCTGGTGTGCTGCAGTCCATGGGGTCGCAAACAGTCAGGCATCACTGAGTGACTGAACTGAACTGAAAAAAACACTTTTAAAAAGAAAAGTGAGAGAGTTAATTCCTAGGCAGTTTGGTAAGAAGTCTGGGGGTCCCTGAGGAGAGAGGGGTCTGGAGTTCTCAAGGAAAAGGAAAGGACTAAGGTTTTTCTTTTTCTTTTTTTTCCCCCTCTACATTCCTTAGTCTTACTCATATAAAAATTTTTTTTTCCTTTAATCCCAGAACTGATGATTACACAACAAACAACTCATTTTAAATTCTGTACTAGGGATTATATATCAACAATGGATCCAGCTTGAGAACAGTTTCTCCCTCCTGAAAACCTGACTAAACCTGATATTTTAGAATGCATATTATGGCCATGGGTCTGGTAGGATCTTTCTATTGTAAAGTGCTAATCCTGTTTTCCTAAAATGTAAATTCTGGGAGTGGGTCTAGGAAAATTTTTACAAATTTGAGACATTCTTTTGATTTATTGTAATAACTAATTTAAAAAGTATATAATCCCCTTGCTAAGGAAGAGTATGAAAAGGCAAAATGATAGGATACCGAAAGATGAATTTCCCAGGTCGGTAGGTGCCCAATATGCTACTGGAGATCAGTGGAGAAATAACTCCAGAAAGAATGAAGGGATGGAGCCAAAGCAAAAACAATACCCAGTTGAGGATGTGACAGGTGACAAAAGGAAGCTCTGATGCTGTAAAGAGCAATATTGCATAGGAACCTGGAATGTCAGGTCCATGAATTAAAGCAAATTGGAAGTGGTCAAACAGGAGATAGCAAGAGTGAATGTCGACGTTCTAGGAATCAGCAAACTAAAATGAACTGGAATGGGTGAATTTAACTAAGATGACCATTATATCTACTACTGTGGGCAGGAATCCTTTAGAAGAAATGGAGTAGCCATCATAGTCAACAAAAAACTCCGAAAGTTTTTTGAACTTGGAAGCAATCTCAGAAATGACAGAATGATTTCTGTTCATTTCCAAGGCAAACCATTCAATATCACAGTAACCCAAGTCTATGCCCCAACTAGTAATGCTGAAGAAGCTGAAGTTGAATGGTTCTATGAAAACCTACAAGATCTTTTAGAATTAACACCCAAAAAAGATGTCCTTTTCATTATAGGAGACTGGAATGCAAAAGTAGGAAGGCAAGAAACACCAGGAGTAACAGGGAAATTTGGCCTTGGAATACAGAATGAAGCAGGGCAAGGCTAATAGAGTTTTGCCAAGAGAACGCACTGGTCATAGCAAACACCCTTTTTCAACAGCACAAGAGAAGACTCTACACATGGACATCACCAGACGGTCAACACCGAAATCAGATTGATTATAGTCTTTGCAGCCAAAGATGGAAAGCTCTATCAGTCAGTTCAGTCTCTCAGTCGTGTCTAACTCTTTGCGACCCCATGAATCACAGCATGCCAGGCCTCCCTGTCCATCACCAACTCCCAGAATTCACTCAGACTCACGTCCATTGGGTCAGTGATGCCATCCAGCCATCTCATCCTCTGTCATCCCCTTATCCTCCGGCCGCCAATCCCTCCCAGCATCAGTCTTTTCCAATGAGTCAACTCTTCACATTATGGGGCCAAAGTATTGCAGTATCAGCTTTAGCATCATTCCTTTCAAAGAAATCCCAGCGCTGATCTCCTTCAGAATGGACTGGTTGGATCTCCTTGCAGTCTAAGGGACTCTCAAGAGTCTTCTCCAACACCACAGTTCAAAAGTATCGATTTTTCGGTATTCAGCTTTATTCACACTCCAACTCTCACATCCATACATGACTACTGGAAAAGCCATAGCCTTGACTAGATGGACCTTTGTTGGCAAAGTAATGCTTCTGAATATGCTATCTAGGTTGCTCATAACCTTTCTTCCAAGGCGTAAGCATCTTTTAATTTCATGGCTGCAACCACTATCTGCAGTAATTTTGGAGCCCCCCAAAATAAAGTCTGACACTGTTTCCACTGTTTCCCCATCTATTTCCCATAAAGTGATGGGACCAGATGGCATGGTCTTAGTTTTCTGAATGTTGAGCTTTAAGCCAACTTTTTCACTCTCCACTTGCACTTTCATCAAGAGGCTTTCTATTCCTCTTCAATTTCTGCCAAGAGGGTGGTGTCATCTGCATATCTGAGGTTATTGACTTTTCTCCCTGCAATCTTGATTCCAGCTTGTGTTTCTTCCAGTCCAGCATTTCTCATGATGTACTCTGCATATAAGTTAAATAAGCAGGAGACAATATACAGCCTTGATGTGCTCCTTTTCCTATTTGGAATGAGTCTGTTGTCCCATGTCCAGTTCTAACTGTTGCTTCCTGACCTCCATTCAAATTTCTCAAGAGGCAGGCCACGTGGTCTGGTATTCCCATCTCTTTCAGAATTTTCCACAGTTTATTGTGATCCACACAGTCAAAGGCTTTGGCATAGTCAATAAAGCAGAAATAGATGCTTTTCTGGAACTCTCTTGCTTTTTCCATGATCCAGCAGATGTTGGTATTTTGATCTGTGGTTCCTCTGCCTTTTCTAAAACCAGCTTGAACATCAAGGAGTTCACGGTTCATGTATTGCTGAAGCCTGGCTTGGAGAATTTTGAGCATTACTTTACTAGAATGTGAGATGAGTGCAATTGTGCTGTAGTTTGAGCATTCTTTGGCATTGCCTTTCTTTGGGATTGGAATGAAAACTGACCTTTTCCAGTCCTGTGGCCACTGCTCAGTTTTCCAAATTTGCTGGCATATTGACTGCAGCACTTTCACAGCATCATCTTTCAGGATCTGAAAAGGCTCAACTGGAATTCCATCACCTCCACCAGCTTTGTTTGTAGTCATGCTTTCTAAGGCCCACTTGACTTCACATTCCAGGATGTCTGGCTCTAGATGAGTGATCACAACATTCTGATTATCTGGGTCATGAAGATCTTTTTTGTACAGTTTTTCTGTGTATCTTGCCACCTCTTCTTGATATCTTCTGCTTCTGTTAGGTCCATACCACTTCTGCCCTTTATAGAGCCCATCTTTGCATGAAATGTTCCCTTGGTATCTCTAATTTCCTTGAAGTGATCTCTAGTCTTTCTCATTCTGTTGTTTTCCTCTGTTTCTTTGCATTGATCGCTGAGGAAGGCTTTCTTATCTCTTCTTGCTATTCTTTGGACCTCTGCATTCAGATGCTTATATCTTTTCTTTTCTCCTTTGCTTTTAGCTTCTTTTCCTTTCATAGCTATTTGTAAGGCCTCCCCAGACAGCCATTTTGCTTTTTTGCATTTCTTTTCCATGGGGATGGTCTTGATCCCTCTCTCCTGTACAATGTCACGAACCTCCTAAATCAAATCCCTTATGACTATACAGTGGAAGTGAGAAATAGATTTAAGGGACTAGATCTGATAGACAGAGTGCCTGATGAACTATGGACAGAGGTTTGTGCCATTGTACAGGAGATGAGGACCCAGAAAGTCCCCATGGGGGGAAAAAAATGCAAAAAAGCAAAATGACTGCAGAGGCCTTACAAATATGTGAAAGAAGAGAAGTGAAAAGCAAAGGAGAAAAGGAAAGATATAAGCATCTGAATGCAGAGTTCGAAAGAATATCATGGAGAGATAAGAAACCTTTCTCAGCGACCAATGCAAAGAAATAGAGGAAAACAACAGAATGGGAAAGACTAGAAATCTCTTCAAGAAAGTTAGAAATACCAAGGTAATATTTCATGAAAAGATGGGCTTGATAAAGAACAGAAATGTTACGGACCTAAGATAAGCAGAAGATATTAAGAAGAGGTAGCAAGAATACGCATAAGAACTGTACCAAAAAGAGCTTCATGACCCAGATAATCACGATGGTGTGATCACTCATCTAGAGCCAGACATCCTGAAATGTGAAGTCAAGTGGGCCTTAGAAAGTATCACTATGAACAAAGCTAATGGAGGTGATGGAATTCCAATTGAGCTATTTCAAATCTCTAAAGATGATGCTGTGAAAGTGCAATACTTAATATGCCAGCAATTTGGGAAACTCAGCATTGACCATAGGACTCGAAAAGGTCTGTTTTCATTCCAGTCGCAAAGAAAGGCAATGTCAAAGAATGCTCAAAGTACCACACAATTGCACTCATCACACACGCTAGTAAAGTAATGCTAAAAATTCTCCAAGCAAGGCTTCAGCAATACGTGAACCGTGAACTTCCAGATGTTCACGCTGGTTTTAGAAAAGTTAGACTAACCAGAGATCAAATTGCCAACATCCATTGGATCATCGAAAAATCAAGAGAGTTCCAGGAAAACATCTATTTCTGCTTTGTTGACTACGCCAAAGCCTTTGACTGTGTGGATCACAATAAACTGTGGAACATTCTGAAAGAGATGGGAATACCAGACCACCTGACCTGCCTCTTGAGAAACCTATATGCCTGTCAGGAAGCAACAGATAGAACTGGACATGGAACAACAGACTGGTTCCAAATAGAAAAAGGAGTACATCAAGGCTGTATATTGTCACTCTGCTTATTTAACTTATATGCAGAGTACATCATGAGAAACACTGGACTGGAAGAAACACAAGCTGGAATCAAGATTGCCGGGAGAAATATCAATAACTTCAGATATGCAGATGACACCACCCTCATGGCAGAAAGTGAAGAGGAATAAAAAGCCTCTTGATGAAAGTGCAAGTGGAGAGTGCAAAAGTTGGCTTAAATCTCAGCATTCAGAAAACTAAGATCATGCCATCTGGTCCCAGCACTTCATGGGAAATAGATGGGGAAACAGTGGAAACAGTGTCAGACTTTTTTGGGGAGCTCCAAAATCACTGCAGATGGTGACTGCAGCCATGAAATTAAAAGCTGCTTACTCCTTGGAAGAAAAGTTATGACCAACCTAGATAGCATATTCAAAAGCAGAGACATTACTTTGCCAACAAAGCTCCGTCTAGTCAAGGCTATGATTTTTCTAGTGGTCATGTATGGATGTGAGAGTTGGAGTGTGAAGAAAGCTGAGCACCGTATAATTGATGCTTTTGAACTGTGGTGTTGGAGAAGACTCTTGAGAGTCCCTTGGACTGCAAGGAGATCCAACCAGTCCATTCTAAAGGAGATCAATCCTAGGTGTTCTTTGGAAAGAATGATGTTAAAGCTGAAACTCCAGTACTTTGGCCACATCATGCGAAGAGTTGTCTCATTGGAAAAGACTGATTCTGGGAAGGGTTAGGGGTAGGAGGAGAAGGGGACGACAGAGCATGAGATGGCTGGATGGCATCATCAACTTGTTGGACGTGAGTCTGAGTGAACTCCAGGAGCTGGTGATGGACAGGGAAGCCTGGCATTCTCTAATTCCTGGGGTCTCAAGGAGTCTGACATGCCTGAGCGACTGAACTGAACTGAAGGACTACCATGGGGGGCACTCTCTTTACCTCTTCTGTTGTCTATATCAGAAGCTTTCTCTGTCCCTTTTTGTACTTTAATAAAACACTGCTGCACAAAAGCTCTTGAGTGATCAAGTCTGGTCCTTGTTCCTGAAGTTAAATCTTATTCTTTGGAGATCATAAACCTGACACTGTTCACCATAAGCTATCATCTTGGGGGCTCGTCTAGGATCTTCAGGACAAGGTAAGAACACTCAGAGCTCTAGCTTTTCTGCTTTCTCAGTATACATGTTTTCTGCTTTACTTTACTAACTCTTCAGTGTGTTTGTGTGCCCTATATGAGGCAAGTGATGAGTCTTACTCCATGGTTTCATGGTGCCTCATGATGAATGAAGACAGCCCCCAAAAGGCGAGTCCTGTCTGGGGTTTATACTGACCTGCCAGTACCAGTACTCAGGATAAACCAAGAGTCAGACATGACTGAGCTACTTTACTCTCACTTTTCATTTTCATGTGTTGGAGAAGAAAATGGCAACCCACTCCAGTGTTCTTGCCTGGAGAATCCCAAGGACGGAGGAGCCTGGTAGGCTGCTGTCTATGGGATTGCACAGAGTCAGACACGACTGAAGCAACTTAGCATCAGCCAGTATCAAGAGACACCCAAGGTCTCTGCGAGGGGTGCAACCAGATGTGGGTGAAGCGTGTGGGCCAGATTTTCCTTTCTCAGTCAGCTTTTCTTGGTCTCTTTGACCATTTAATAGTTGCATGGGAAATTAGAACTCCTAACCTAATGTGTCTGATCATGGGCTTTCAATGGGCTTATGATTCATGCTGTTACTATATACTTTTATTTAGACTCCAAGGTTGGTAGTCGTGGGAACCTAGACTAGCTAGGAATATGTTTAGGAACTAAGTGTAACTAGTGAGTCCTTGTTGTAGCTGTCCCTCCAAACTATGTGGATTGAAGTGCTGCTAGCGAGCATGAGTGAAGTCACTCAGTCGTGTCCGACTCTTTGCGACCCCATGGACTGTAGCTTACCAGTCTCCTCAGTCCATGGAACTTTCCAGGCAAAAATACTAGAGTGGGTTGCCATTTCCTTCTCCAGGGGGTCTTCACGACCCAGGGATCGAACTCCAGTCTCCCACATTGCGGGCAGATGCTTTACTGTCTGAGCCACCAGGGAAGCCCAGTGAGCATGAGGTTTCTATAAATATAGGTTCAGAATCCCAGTTTGGAAGTACAGTGGGTTTCTTCCTTTGGTAGTACTAACTCTTAATAGACTAGATAAAGCTCTCCTGTGGCTTACTGATGTAGCAATGATTCATCCCTTCTACCTCAGTCAGGACTGTAATCATGAATGTGAATGGGCACACATAAGACAGATGCTTCCCCTAGTAGTACTAGCTTGGGAAACATTCCAGGAAACTACTCTAGCAAATCAAACAAAGGTTGAGGTGATGTGGAACTAGAAATTAATTCAGGATGCCATCGGATCTTCCCTTGGTGTATCTCTATGTCACCTCCGTGGTAAAACCGGGAGGGATGAGTAAGACACCTGTGTCAGTAAGGGACAGGCTAAGTCTGGCCAGGGAAGGAAAGCTTCAATGGAAAGTCTGTCTACACCTCTATCTAGAGCAGGGATGGACATCTCCAATGGAAGGAAGCAAAGATGATGGTCACTGCTCTATTCTCTCTTACAGATGGGTGCTAGTCAAAGTTCCAGACTCAAACCCTTAGATTGTGTCTTGACAAACAGGGATAAGTTTGACCCCCAGAGTTTAAAGAAGACATGCCTGACTTTCTTTTGCAAATATTCATAGCCACAATATCTGTTGGAGGGTGGCAGACAATGGCCAATTGAAGGGTCTCTTAATTAAGATTCTGTTTTACAACTAGACTGGTTCTGTAGAAGACAAGGTAAATGGGTGGAAATACCATATGTATTACTCTTTTTCTCTCTGCAAGATATGCCAGATTTATGTCCTAAGGGTACAGATTTGGGTGTAAAGGCTTCAGCTCCCTCCTGTCTTCTTACTCTGCCTCGGCCTTTGAATCGGGCACTCACAACTAAGCAAGCTGAGGGTCAAAGAATCCCTCCAGGAGGGGATGCCTCAGTTTCAAAAGAAGTTCAAAAAACCCCAGTTCCAATGCAGCCCCAGACTACTTTGGTTTCAATAGGATTTCAGACAGTAAAAGTAGAGGAGTTGCAGAAAACCAAAACTAAGGATGAGAAAGAGGATGAGGATGAGAAAAAGCAGGTTTCTCTAATCTATCGCTGATAACATATGCAAAGGGTAGCTAGAGGGGCTGTGGAAGAGCCATAAAACTTACTGCTTCTTCAGGAGGACCCCACTGGGAAAAATAACCAATCCATAAAGACCCAGAGGTACAATAGATAAAGAGAGATCTGGGAGATTGTCTAGAGGATCCAGAAAAGTACATAGAAGCCTTTACAGGACTAACTTTACTTTATGAACTTACTTGGAGAGATGTAATGTATGTCTTGGGACAGATGCTGACTCCTGACTTGAGAGAACAAGTTTTGGGGGAAGCTGAAAGAGATGGGAATACCAGACCACCTGATCTGCCTCTTGAGAAATTTGTATGCAGGTCAGGAAGCAACAGTTAGAACTGGACATGGAAAAACAGACTGGTTCCAAATAGGAAAAGGAGTACGTCAAGGCTCTATATTGTAACCCTGCTTATTTAACTTATATGTAGAGTACATCAGGAGAAACCCTGAACTGGAAGAAACACAAGCTGGAATCAAGATTGCAGGGAGAAATATCAATAACCTCAGATATGCAGATGACACCACCCTTATGGCAGAAAATGAAGAGGAACTCAAAAGCCTCTTGATGAAAGTGAAAGTGGAGAGTGAAAAAGTTGGCTTAAAGCTCAACATTCAGAAAACGAAGATCATGGCATCTGGTCTCACCACTTCATGGGAAACAGATGGGGAAACAGTGGAAACAGTGTCAGACTTTATTTTTTTGGGCTCCAAAATCACTGCAGATGGTGACTGCAGCCATGAAATTAAAAGATGCTTACTCCTTGGAAGGAAAGTTATGACCAACCTAGATAGCATATTCAAAAGCAGAGACATTACTTTGCCAACAAAGGTTCGTCTAGTCAAGGCTATGGTTTTTGCTGTGGTCATATATGGATGTGAGAGTTGGACTGTGAAGAAGGCTGAGCGCCGAAGAATTGATGCCTTCGAACTGTGATGTTGGAGAAGACTCTTGAGAGTCCCTTGGAGTGCAAGGAGTTCCAACCAGTCCATTCTGAAGGAGATCAGCCCTGGGATTTCTTTGGAAGGACTGATGCTAAAGCTGAAACTCCAGTACTTTGGCCACCTCATGCGAAGAGTTGACTCACTGGAAAAGACTCTGATGCTGGGAGGGATTGGAGGCAGGAGGAGAAGGGGACGACAGAGGATGAGATGGCTGGATGGCATCACTGACTCAATGGATGTGAGTCTGGGTGAACTCCGGGAGTTGGTGATGGACAGGGAGGCCTGGCGTGCTGCAATTCATGGGGTCGCAAAGAGTCGGACACGACTGAGTGACTGAAGTGAACTGAAGTGACTGCTTTTGGAGATGAATGGAGAGAATGAGACAAGGGGAAAGACAGAACATGAAATACCTCTCCTCCCTATGGGGAGACAAGTGGTTCCTATAGCAGAGCCAGATTGGGATTATCACAAATCGAAAGGGATATGGGGGTAGACCCACTTCATCAATTGCATTATTGAAGGGTTTAAGAGAGCTCAAACTAAGCCTCTAAATTATGCTAAGTTGGCTGATGCAGAACAAGGAGAGAAGGAAGCTTCTGGCAGATTCCTAGAGAGACAGTGGGAAGCCCTTCAAAAGTTCACTAATATTTCTCCTGAGAGTGCAGAGGGAGAGACGACCTTAAAAGACAAATTTCTCACTCAGTCTGCTCCAGATTTATGCCATAAGTTATAAAAACAGGCATTTTGATTGAATCATTTTCTACAAAAACTGTTACAGCTGGCTCAAACAGTATATTACAGTAGATAATGTGAGGAGGAAAAACAAGAACAGAAAAGAACCAAAGAAAAGGCCCAGGCTCTAGTGGTGGCTGTGAAAACAGTTATGAATCAACCTGGAGAGAAAAATGCCCAGAGGAACCCAGCTGAAAAAGGACAGGCTTGTGATTACTGTGGAAAGGAGGGGCATCTTAAGTGAAGTTCTGCTCAGGCATCTAAACTACCCCTAGCTCCCTGTCCAGTCTGTAAAGGACCATACTGGAGGAGAGACTTTCCTCAGAGGTGTAGGCCCCAGGGGTCAGGCTCTCAAAATAATCAGGACTGAAGGAGCCCAGTGGTCCCCACACAAGCTCCTATCCTAACAGCACCTGAGGAACCCTGGGTGTTAGTAACTGTGTGGGCCAATCAGTCGATTTTCTTTT
This sequence comes from Bos mutus, assembly GCF_027580195.1. Classification (NCBI taxonomy): domain Eukaryota; kingdom Metazoa; phylum Chordata; class Mammalia; order Artiodactyla; family Bovidae; genus Bos; species Bos mutus. Next base: position 78,374,702 of record NC_091622.1, on the reverse strand, counting down.
GGACAGTGGGGCAATTTTCTCTGTGCTCACTGAAGCCTCTGGTCCACTTTCCTCCGGATCCACTATTGTAATGGACTGTCAGGATAAGCTAAACGCTATTATTTCAGTCATCCTTTAAGCTGCAACTGGGACTCTGTGCTGTTTTCTCACACGTTTCTGATCATGCTGGAGTCTCCCTCACCCCTTCTGGAGAGGGATATACTGAGCAAGGTCCAGGCCTCTGTATTCATGAATATGGAGCTTTCTCTTTCTCTCTCACTAATTGAACAAAATGTAAATCCTAAAGTGTGGGTTGATGGAAAAACTGTGGGTCGAGCACAAAATGCTATACCTGTTGCTAGAAGGCTCAAAGACCCTCATCTATTTCCACATCAAAAGCAGTACCCATTAAAACCCAAGTGAAAGTGAAGTTGCTCAGTCATGTCTGACTCTTTGCGACCCCATGGACTGTAGCCTACCACGCTCCTCCAGCCATGGGATTTTCTAAGCAAGAGTACTGGAGTACGTTGCCATTTCTTCTCCAGAGGATCTTCCTAACCCAGGGATCGAACCTGGCTCTCCTGCATTGTAGGCAGATGTTTTACCATTTGAGCTACTAGGGAAGATATAAACCCAAGGTTAAGGAAGGGTTAAAACCCATCATTGAGAATTTAAAGAAGCAGGGGCTATTAAGTCCCTGTAAATACTCCATGCAACACTCCTATTTTGAGTGTGAAAAAGTCAAATGATAAATGGAGACTAGTTCAAGATTTACAAATAATAAATGAGGCAGTGGTTCCTTTTACTCATATGCCAAAAACAAACAGATTTTCTTGCTTATGGGTCTGGGTAAATGATTTTATTGAATGCATTGAGGCTTTTCCCTGCCATAGTGAACAGGCTAAGGAAGTTATAAAAATTTTAATCCATGAAATTATTCCCAGGTTTGGGCTGCTGCAGAGCCTCCAGAGTGATAATGGCTCTGCCTTTAAAACTGTACCTCAAGGAGTGTCAAAAGCTCAAAGAATAAAGTATCACTTACACTGTTCCTGGAGACCTTAATCTTCAGGAAAGGTCAAAAAGGCTAATGACTTTATTAATAGACATCCATGTACGCTAACTCAGGAAACACAAGGTATTTGGTTTACAGTTCTACCCATAGCTTTAATGAGGGATCAAACTGCCCCTCCCCCCCACCAGAAGAAGGAACTGTCTCTATGACAGACCATTTTTGTGCACAGATATTGTCACAGACCCGGAAACCTTAGAATTAACTATGTGCTCAGCTTTCAGCCTTTCAAGAGACATTATGGAAACTCCAAGAGGTGACTCCTGACCCAGCCTCTGAGTCAAACAAGCCACCATTTGACCCAGGCACCAAGGTCCTGATAAGACTTTGGGATCTGGAGACCAATCTCTCAAGTCCCTCTGGAAAGGCCCTTAGTAGGTTATTCTTTCTTATCCCACAGCTGTCAAGGTGCCAGGAACTGATTTCTGGGTGCACCACACTTGAGTTAGTAAAAAGTGGCACCCTGACCAAAACTAAACAATGTCATTTTATGTCTTTCAACTTTTACTTTTCAGATGGCCCTGATAATCTATGTGGACCTGCTTCTGCTAACTCCAAAAGTCCTGAGTCTGCAGTTTGACCCTCAAGACAATGTCTTCCTGTCCTGGGCTTACTCTTAGGCTGCATTCCTGAATTGGTCTAATTGCTGGGTCTTTGGAGTGCTGCACTCCAAAGTGCTTCAACTTTGGAAGTTGAAGGCTTCCCATGGAGGGGTTTCTCCATTTCAAGGAAAAGACTTTTTTCAACTCTATGAAAACTGAACTGAACTGAACTGATGATTACACAACAAACAACTCAGTTTAAACTATGTTCTAGGGATTATATAACAACAGTGTATCCTGTTTGAGGACAGTTTCTCCTTCCTGAAAACCTCTGACTAATCCTGATATTTTAGAATGTATATTATGGGAGTGGGTCTGGTAGGATATTTCTATTGTTAAATTCTAATCCTGTTATCCTAAAATGTAAATTGTGGGAGTGGGTCTGGTAAATTTTTTACAACCTGAGACATTATTTTGCTTTATTGTAATAGCTAATTTTAAAAAGTATATAATTCCCTTGCTAAAGACTAGCGAGGGGAGCACTCTTCATCCTTCTTTTGATGTCTATGTCAGAAGTTTTATCTGTTCCTTTTTCATACTTTAATAAAACTTTGCTACACAAAAGCTCTTGAGTGATCAAGCCTGATCCCTAGTCCTGAAGTAAAATCTTCTTCAGAGAACACGAATTTGAAACTGTTCACCATAATTCACTGGCTATTTATAAGAAAATAACCAAATCAGTATTTTTAAATAAACACTTATAGCAAAATTAAACCTATGATGATTAAAAAAATGTCTTCACAAAGTTTCTCAACTTATATAATATTTTATATAACATACTTATACTTATATTATTTTAAGTATAAATGGACACTTTCTGCAACACTAATTAACAATATAATTTATGTATATATGTAACCATATTTTCATCTTCATATTTAGAAATGAATGGATAAATCACGTATTTTTTGAGCTTCTGTATTTTCATATTGTAAAGTGGATTTATTAACATAAGCAGTTCTGGTCAAGAGTTCATAATAATAGAAATAAGAATAAAAAATTCAAAACAAATGCCTGTAGTCATTAATCTCTGACAAGCTGAAAGGACAAAAAATTATCTTACTTCAAAATGCATGTTATTTATCAGTATGCCTATCCAGTCCACAGCAGATAGTTTCAGCAGGGCCACTTTAATCTTCTATTTGAATGCGGATTTCTTGATGTCAGATTTAGGATATCTCAAGGATGCTAATTTTCTATATTTAAATATCCCTTTACGTGCTGAAGTCCCCTTATAATTTGGTAACTCCTGTGAATTAAATAGTTGGACGTGACTGAGCGACTTCACTTTCACTTTTCACTTTCATGCACTGGAGAAGGAAATGGCAACCCACTCCAGTGTTCTTGCCTGGAGAATCCCAGAAAAGGGGAGCCTGGTGAGCTGCTGTCTATGAGGTCACACAGAGTCGAACACGACTGAAGCGACTTAGCAGCAGCAACAAATCTAGTCTCAGTGAAAAATATAAGGTAAATAAATATTCTTTTCTAAAATGTCCTGCAGAGAAGACAACACAGGTTTTCAAGGTTATGAGCTGGACACAATGCCTAAATCATGATATTGAGAGCTGCCTTAGATTCTTCATTTCTTTCCTAGTACCTTCCTTCTTTCTTCAGGACGACCTGTCTACACTCTGTCCCTTTATGATATTACACACAATAGGGTATTGTTTGATTTTGGCTAATCAGGCAATGATGTATTTAACAGGATGAAGATATTGTATAAAATAGTCACACAATATTTTACATTGAATGGATGGGAGGGGAGTTTAGTGGAGAAAGGATACGTTATATGTTAGGCTGAGTCCTCTTACTGTCTACCTGAAACTATCAAACATTATTAATCTGCTATTCAGTTCACTTCAGTCGCTCAGTCGTGTCCGACTCTTTGCGACTCCATGAACTGAAGTACGCCAGGCCTCGCTGTTCATCACCAATTCCCGGAGTTCACTCAGACTCACGTCCATCCAGTCAGTGATGCCATCCAGCCATCTCATCCTCTGTCGTGCCCTTCTCCTCCTGTCCTCAATCCCTCCCAGCGTCAGAGTCTTTTCCAATGAGTCAACTCTTCGCATGAGGTGGCCAAAGTACTGCAGTTTCTGCTTTAGCATCATTCCTTCCAAAGAAATCCCAGGGCTGATCTCCTTCAGAATGGACTGGTTGGTTCTCCTTGCAGTCCAAGGGACTCTCAAGAGTCTTCTCCAACACCACAGTTCAAAGGCATCAATTCTTCAGCACTCAGCCTTCTTCACAGTCCAACTCTCACATCCATACATGACCACTGGAAAAACCATAGCCTTGACTAGATGGACCTTTGTTGGCAAAGTAATGTCTCTGCTTTTGAACATGCTATCTAGGTTGGTCATAACTTTCCTTCCAAGGAGTAAGCATCTCTTAATTTCATGGCTGCAGTCACCATCTGCAGTGATTTTGGAGCCCAAAAAAATACTTCTATGTAAAATAAAAAGTTAAAAAACATTCAATGATATAAGGAAGCCCTAACATCGGTTCAGTTCAGTTTCTCAGTCGTGTCTGACTCTTTGTGACCCCATGAATCGCAGCATGCCAGGCATCCCTGTCCATCACCAACTACCAGAGTTCATCCAAACTCATGTCCATGGATTCGGTGATGCCATCCAGCTATCTCATCATCTGTCGTCCCCCTATGTTCCTGCCCCCAGTCCCTCCCAGTATCAGGGTCTTTTCTAATGAGTCAACTCTTCTCATATGTGGCCAAACTACTGGAGTTTCAGCTTCAGCATCATTACTTCCAATGAACACCCAGGACTGGTTTTTTAGGATTGACTGGTTGGATCTCCTTGCAGTCCAAGGGACTTGCAAGACACTTCTCCAACACCACAGTTGAAAAGCATCAATTTTTCCATGTTCAGCTGTCTTCCCAGTCCAACTCTCACATCCACACATGACCACTGGAAAAACCATAGCCTTGACTAGACAGATCTTTGTTGGCAAAGTACCATCTCTGCTTTTCAATATGCTATCTAGTTTGGTCATAACTATCTTTCCAAGGAGTAAGGGTCTTTTCGTTCCATGGCTGCAATCACCATCTGCAGTAATTTTGGAGCCCCCCAAAATAAAGTCTGACACTGTTTCCACTGTTTACCCATTTATTTCCCATGAAGTGATGGGACCAGACGCCATGATCTTAATTTTCTGAATACTGAGCTTTAAGCCAACTTTTTCACTCTCCACTTTCACTTTTATCAAGAGGCTTTTTGGTTCCTCTTCACTTTCTGTCATAAAGGTGGTGTCATATGCATATGAGAGGTTATTGATATTTCTCCTGGAAATCTTAATTCCAGCTTGTGCTTCTTCCAGCCCAGCGTTTCTCATGATGTACTCTGCATAGAAGTTAAATAAGCAGGGTGACAATATACAGCCTTGACGTACTCCTTTTCCTATTTGGAACCAGTCTGTTGTTCCATGACCAGTTCTAACTGTTGCTTCCCGACCTGCATAGAGGCTTCTCAAGAGGCAGGCCAGGTGGTCTGGTATCCCATCTCTTTCAGAATTTTCTACAGTTTATTGTGATCCACACAATCAGTGGCTTTGGCATAATCAATAAAGCAGAAATAGATGTTTTTCTGGAACTCTCTTGCTTTTTGGATGATCCAGCAGATGTTGGCAATTTGATCTCTGTTTCCTCTACCTTTTCTAAAACCAGCTTGAACTTCTCGAAGTTCATGGTTGACATATTGCTGAAGCCTGACTTGGAGAATTTTGAGCATTATTTTACTAGCGTGTGAGATGAGTGCAAGTGTGCAGTAATTTGAGCATTCTTTTGCATTGCCTTTCTTTGGGATTGAAATGAAAACTGACCTTTTTCAGTCCTGTGGCCAGTGCTGAGTTTTCCAAATTTGCTGGCATATTGACTGCAGTACTTTCACAGCATCATCTTTCAGGATTTGAAATGGCTCAACTAGAATTCCATCATCTCCACTAGCTTTGTTCATAATGATGCTTTCTAAGGACCACTTCACATTCCAGAATGTCTGGCTCTAGGTGAATGATCACAACATCGTGATTATCTGGGTCATGAAGATTTTTTTTGTACAGATCTTCTGTGTATTCTTGCCATCTCTTCTTAATATCTTCTGCTTCTGTTACATCCATACCATTTCTGTCCTTTATCGAGCCCATCTTTTCATGAAATGTTCCCTTGGTATCTAAAATTTTCTTGAAGAGATCTCTAGTCTTTCCCATTCTGTTGTTTTCCTCTATTTCTTTGCATTGATCACTGAGGAAGGCTTTCTTATCTCTCCTTGCTATTCTTTGGAACTCTGCATTCAAATGGGAATATATTTCCTTTTCTTCTTTGCTTTTCACTTCTCTTCTTTTCACAGCTATTTTTAACGCCTACTCAGACAGCCATTTTTCTTTTTTTGCCTTTCTTTTACATGGGGATGGTCTTGATCCCTATCACCTCTACAATGTCATGAACCTTCGTCCATAGTTCATCAGGCACTCTGTCTATCAGATCTAGTCCATTAAATCTATTTCTCACTTCCACTGTATAGTCACAAGGGATTTGATTTAGGTCATAACTGAATGGTCTAGTGGTTTTCCCTACTTTCTTCTATTTAAGTCTGAATTTGGCAATAAGGAGTTCATGATCTGAGCCACAGTTAGCTCCTAGTCTTGTTTTTGCTGACTGTATAGAGCTTCTCCATCTTTGGCTGCAAAGAATATAATCAATCTGATTTCGGTGTTGACCATCTGGTGAGGTCCATGTACAGAGTCTTCTCTTGTGTTGTTGGAAAAGGGTGTTTGTTATTATCTGCTTTCTCTTGGCAAAACTCTATTAGCCTTTGCCCTGCTTCATTCTGTATTCCAAGGTCAAATTTGCCTATTACTCCTGATGTTTCTTGACTTCCTACTTTTGCATTCCAGTCCCTAAAGTTAAAAGGACATCTTTTTTGCGTGTTAGTTCTTTTTTTCTTTTTCTCATTAGGATAATTTATTTATTAACAGATGGATCTTATACAGTCATTATTTGGCATGATTAAGTTGGAATCTAATTTCTTTTTTATTTTATTTTATTTTATTTAACTTTACAATATTGTATTGGTTTTGCCATATATCAAAACGAATCTGCCACAGGTATACATGTGTTCCTCATCCTGAACCCTCCTCCCTCCCCCCTCTCCATACCATCCTTCTGGGTCGTACCAGTGCCCCAGCCCCAAGCATCCAGTATCGTGCATTGAACCTAGACAGGCGATTCATTTAATATATGATATTATACATATTTCAATGCCATTCTCCCAAATCATCCTACCCTCTCCCTCTCCCACAGAGTCCAAAAGACTGTTCTATACTTCAGTGTCTCTTTTGCTGTCTCGTATACACGGTTATTGTTACCATCTTTCTAAATTCCATATATATGCGTTAGTATACTGTATTGGTGTTTTTCTTTCTGGCTTACTTCATTCTGTATAATAGGCTCCAGTTTCATCCACCTCATTAGAACTCATTTAAAGGTATTCTTTTTAAGGGCTGAGTAATACTCCATTGTGTATATGTACCACAGCTTTCTTATCCATTCATCTGCTGATGAACATCTAGGTTGCTTCCATGTCCTGGCTATTATAAACAGTGCTACGATGAACAATGGGGTACACTTGTCTCTTTCAATTCTGGTTTCCTCAGTGTGTATGCCCAGCAGTAGGATTTCTGGGTCAAAAGGCAGTTCTATTTCCAGTTTTTAAGGACTCTCCACACTGTTCTCCATAGTGGCTGTATTAATTTGCATTCCCACCAACAGTGTAAGAGGGTTCCCTTTTCTCCACACCCTCTCCAGCATTTATTGCTTGTAGACTTTTGGATCACAGCCATTCTGACTGGCGTGAAATGGTACCTCATAGTGGTTTTGATTTGCATTTCTCTGATAATGAGTGATGTTGAGTATCTTTTCATGTGTTTGTTAGCCATCTGTATGTCTTCTTTGGAGAAATGTCTATTTAGTTCTTTGGCCCATTTTTTGATTGGGTCATTTATTTTTCTGGAATTGAGCTGTAGGAGTTGCTTGTATATTTTTGAGATTAGTTGTTTGTCAGTTGCTTCATTAGCTATTATTTTCTCCCATTCTGAAGGCTGTCTTTTCAGCTTGCTTATAGTTTCCTTTCTTGTGCAGAAGCTTTTAAGTTTAATTAGGTCCCATTTGTTTATTTTTGCTTTTATTTCCAATATTCTGGGAGGTTTGTCATAGAGGATCCTGCGGTGATGTATGTCGGAGAGTGTTTTGCCTATGTGCCTCTCTAGGAGTTTTATAGTTTCTGGTCTTACGTTTAGATCTTTAATCCATTTTGAGTTTATTTTTGTGTATGGTGTTAGAAAGTGCTCTAGTTTCATTCTTTTACAAGTAGTTGACCTGTTTTCCCAGCACCACTTGTTAAAGAGATTGTCTTTAATCCATTGTATATTCTTGCCTCCTTTGTCAAAGATAAGATGTCCATATGTGCGTGGATTTATCTCTGGGCTTTCTATTTTGTTCCATTGATCTATATTTCTGTCTTTGTGCCAGTACCATACTGTCTTGATGACTGTGGCTTTGTAGTAGAGCCTGAAGTCAAGCAGGTTGATTCCTCCAGTTCCATTCTTCTTTCTCAAGATAGCTTTGGCTATTCGAGGTTTTTTGTATTTCCATACAAATTGTGAAATTATTTGTTCTAGCTCTGTGAAGAATACTGTTGGTAGCTTGATAGGGATTGCATTGAATCTTTAAATTGCTTTGGGTAGTATATTCATTTTCACTATATTGATTCTTCCAATCCATGAACATGGTATATTTCTCCATCTATTAGTGTCCTCTTTGATTTCTTTCACCAGTGTTTTATAGTTTTCTATATATAGGTATTTAGTTTCTTTAGGTAGATATATTCCTAAGTATTTTATTCTTTTCATTGCAGTGGTGAATGGAATTGTTTCCTTTATTTCTCTTTCTATTTTCTCATTTTTAGTGTATAGGAATGCAGGGGATTTCTGTGTGTTGATTTTATATCCTGCAACTTTACTATATTCATTGATTAGCTCTAGTAATTTTCTGGTGGAGTCTTCAGGGTTTTCTATGTAGAGGATCATGTCATCTGCAAACAGTGAGAGTTTTACTTCTTCTTTTCCAATTTGGATTCCTTTTATTTATTTTTCTGCTCTGGTTGCTGTGGCCAAAACTTCCAAAACTATGTTGAATAGTTGTGGTGAGAGTGGGCACCCTTGTCTTGTTCCTGACTTTAGAGGAAATGCTTTCAATTTTTCACCATTGAGGATAATGTTTGCTGTGGGTTTGTCATATATAGCTTTTATTATGTTGAGGTGTGTTCCTTCAGATTACTGTGATGTTGAATGGTTTGCCTTGGAAACGAACAGAGATCATTCTGTCGTTTTTGAGATTGCATCCAAGTACTGCATTTCAGACTCTTTGTTGATTATGATGGCTACTCCATTTCTTCTAATGATTACTGCCCATAGTAGTAGGTATAATGGTCATCTGAGTTAAATTCACTCATTCCAGTCCATTTTTGTTTGCTGATTCCTAGAATGTTGATGTTCACTCTTGCCATCTCCTGTTTGACCACTTCCAATTTGTCTTGATTCATGCCCCTAACATTCCAGGTTCCTATGCCATTTTGCTCTTTATGGCATTGGACCTTGCTTCTATCACCAGTCACATTCACAACTTGGTATTGTTTTTGCTTTTTCTCCTTCCCTTCATTCTTTCTGGAGTTATTTCTCCACTGATCTGCTGTAGCATACTGGGCACCTACCAATCTGAGAAGTTCCTCTTTCAGTATCCTATCATTTTGCCTTTAAATACTGTTCATGGGGTTCTCAAGGCAAGAATAATGAAGTGGTTCAGCATTCCCTTCTCCAGTGGGCTACATACTGTCAAACCTCTCCACCATGACCTGTCCATCTTGGGTGACCCCACATGGCATGGCTTAGTTTCATTGAGTTAGACAAGGCTGTGGTCCATGTGATCTCAGTTACTGATCTCAGTTACTTTTTTGTGATTATGGTTTCAGTGTGTCTGCTCTCTGATGCCCTCTCACAACACCTACCATCTCAGTTGGGTTTCTCTTAACTTGGATGTGGGGTATCTCTTCATGGCTGCTCCAGCAAAATGCAGCCTCTGCTCCTTACCTTGGACGAGGTCACCCCTCCTGACCTTAAACATGGAGTAGCTCCTCTTGGCCCTTCCTGTGCTCATGCAGTATATTTGCTCTAACATAAGTCAGACAATCCGTTTTCCCCATAAAGATATGTTGAGACTAAATTCCAGTATTTGTGTCTGACCCTTTGCAGCCTCATGGATTTTAGCCCACCAGGCTCCTTTCTGTCCACGGAATTTTCCAGGCAGGAGTACTGGAGCTGGTTGCCATTTCCTACTCCAAAGTAGCTTCCTGATTCAGGGATTGAACCCAAGTATCCTGTGTCTCCTGCTTTGGCAGGCAGATTCTTTGCCACTGTGTACCTGGGAAGCTGCCCCCAGTATTTGTGAAGATGATGTTATTTGGAAGTAGAGTCTTTATGGATTCTACCAAGTTTAGATGCTGCTAAGTCTCTTCAGTCGTGTCTAACTCTATGCAACCCCATAGATGGCAGCCCATCAGGCTCCTCTGTCCCAGGGATTCTCCACGCAAGAATACTAGAGCAGGTTGCCATTTCCTTCTCCAATGCATGAAAGTGAAAAGTGAAAGTGAAGGCACTCAGTCATGTCCAACTCTTGGAGACCCCATGGACTGTAGCCTACCAGGCTCGTCCATCCATGGAATTTTCCAGGTAAGAATGCTGGAATGGGTCACCATTGCCTTCTCCACAAGTTTAGATGGGGTCTTACTTGATTAGTGGATTCTGATTCAGTATGACTGGAGTTCTTATAATAAAAAGGTATAAAAATACAGAGAAGAGAATGCTGTGTGAAACAAAGTCAGGGACTGGAGAATTACATCTATAAATCAAGGAATTCTGAAGATTGTGAGCAACCAACAGTACCTAGGAGACAGGTATGGAACAAATTCTCCTGAAGGCAGCAAGAGGAAACCAACTTTATTGACAACTTGAACTTCGACTTCTAACCACAAAAACAGTGAGTACATTTCTGTTGTTTTAAGCCCCCCAGATCAGATCAGATCAGATCAGTCACTCAGTCATGTCCGACTCTTTGCAACCCCATGAATTGCAGCACTCCAGGCCTCCCTGTCCATCACCAACTCCCGGAGTTCACTGAGACTCACGTCCATCGAGTCAGTGATGCCATCCAGCCCCCCAGTTTGTGGTAATTTGTTATAGCAGCCCTAGGACAATAATAAAGTGTTCTTGTTCAGTACCATCAAAAGAAATTATTTGATGTATACTGCTGCTCCATGGAAAACCTCTGAAAAAAACAGTTCAGTTCAGTCACTCAGTCGTGTCCGACTCTTTGCAACTCCATGAATCACAGCATGCCAGGCCTCCCTGTCCATCACTATCTCCCGGAGTTCAGTGAAACCCATGTCCATCGAGTTGGTGATGCCATCCAACCATCTTATCCTCTGTCATCACCTTTTCCTCCTGCCCCCAATCCCTCCCAGCATCAGAGTCTTTTCCAATGAGTCAACTCTTCGCATGAGGTGGCCAAAGTACTGGAGTTTCAGCTTCAGCATCAGTCCTTCCAAGGAACACCTAGGACTGATCTTTAGAATGGACTGGTTGGATCTCCTTGCAGTCCAAGGGACTCTCAAGAGACTTCTCCAACACCACAGTTCAAAAGCATCAATTCTTCAGCGTTCAGCATTCTTCACAGTCCAACTCTCACATCCATACATGACCACTGGAAAAACCACAGCCTTGACTAGACAGATCTTTGTTGGCAAAGTAATGTCTCTGCTTTTGAATATGCTATCTAGGTTGGTCATGACTTTCCTTCCAAGGAGTAAAGGTCTTTTCATTTCATGGCTGCAATCACCATCTGCAGTGATTTTGGAGCCCCCCAAAATAAAGTCTGACACTGTTTCGACTGTTTCTCCATCTATTTCCCATGAAGTGATGGGACCAGAGGCCCTGATCTTAGTTTTCTGAATGTTGAGCTTTAAGCCAACTTTTTCACTCTCCTCTTTCACTTTCATCAAGAGGCTTTTTAATTCCTCTTCAATTTTTGCCATGAGGGTGGTGTCATCTGTGTATAAAAAGATACACAAAGATACATGTTCAACCAGTTTCTGGCATTTAAAATTATCTAAATGGAAATTGTGATCAGAAACTTAAAGGTCCTGAAAGAAGTGAAGTATATATTCCAATTTATCATGTCACAAGTTGTTATTTCAAGGCTCATGCTATCTATGTGACAATACAAGCTGATACTAGTCTAGCATCTCTCTGATCATTTTTATATGTCAAAAGTTGATTAAAACAATTTTATAAAGAAAAGTATTCACAAGGAATAAAAGAATTAAAGGAAAGTCAGATTTTGAATTGGGCAGTTTAAAGATTAGCTGGCATAGGTAAAAGAAAGCCCCAGGTACAAGTCATCCAAGATTTTGGAATCCCATCTGTAGTCTTGGCTCCTCCACCAACTTTGTTGTTATTGTTTAGTTACTAAGTTGTGTCCAACTCTTTGAAACCCCATGGACTGTAGCCAACCAGGTTCCTCTGTCCGTGGGATTTCCCAGGCAAGAATACTGGAACGGGTTGCCATTTTCTTCTCCAGGGGAATCTTCCTGACCTAGGGATTGAACACTTATCTCCTGCATTGGCAGGCAGATTCTTTAGCACTGAATCACCAAGGAAGCCCCCTCCACCACCTAGCTGCCTTAATATCTGTTGTTTTCTGATCCTAAGCTTCCTTATATGTAAAAGTAAAAGTTTGACCAGACATATTGGGCATTTATATCCTGCCTAAATCATGGAGGTGACCTACCTGACAGTGATGCAACTTTGATGTATGTATTTTTTCAAATTTCTTTCAAGTGAGAAAAACAAAGCAATTTATTTTGATTTGTTTAAATGGAAAAGACAGTACTTGAAGCTAACTCTAAACAAAAGACAATATGAAATTCAAAATGGATTAAAGACCTACATATGAGGCCAGATACTGTAAAACTCTTAGAGGTAGACATAGGAAGCACACTTTTTGACATAAATCATGGAAGTATCTCTGTGGACCCACCTCCGAGAGTAATGAAAATAAAAACAAAAATAACAAATGGGATCTAATTAAACTTATAAGTTTTTGCACAGCAAAGGAAGCTATAAACAAAATGAAAAGGCAACTCTCAGAATGGGAAAAAACATTTGCAAATGAAGAGACTGATAAAGGATTAATCTCCCAAATCTACAAACATCTCATGCAGCTCTATTACAAAAAAAAAAAAACAAGAAACCCAATCAAAAACTGGGCAGAAGGTCTAAATATATATTTATCCAAAGAAGACACATAGATGGCCATATAGCATATGAAAAGATGCTCAACATCTCTAATTAATAAAGAAATGTAAATCAAAACTACAAGAGGCATCACCTCACACCAGTCAGAATGGCCATTATTGAAAAGTCTACAGATAATAAATTGCTGAAGATAGTGTGGAGAAAAGCGTACCCTCCTACACAGGTAGTGAGAATGTAAATTGGTACAGCCACTAGGGAGAACAGTATAGGGGTTCCTTAAAAAACTAAAAACAGAGTTAACATATGAACCTACAATACAACTCCTGGACACATACCCAGAGAAAACCATAATTTGAAAAGATACGTGCACCCCAATGTTCACTATTAACAATAGCCAAGACATGGAAGCAACCTAAATGTATATCAGCAGAGGAATGGATACAGAAGATGGGATACGTATATAAGCCAGAATATTACTCAGCCATGGAAAGAATATAATAATACCATTTACAGTAACATGAATGGACCTAGAGATTATCACACTGAGTGAAATATGACAGAGAAAGACAAATATCATATGATATCACTTACATGTGGAATTTAAAAAAAAAAGATAAAAATGAACTTATATACAAAAAAGAAACAGATTCACAAACTTTGCAAACAAACTTATGGTTACCAAAGGAGAAACATAAGAAGGGGGGATAAGTTAAGAGTTTGAATTAACATATACACACTATTATATATAAAATAGATAAACAACAAGACCTACTGTATACCACAGAGAACTCTACTCAATATCCTGTAATAAACTGTATTGGAGAAGAATCTAAAAAAGAATGGATATATGCACATGTACAACATATGTACAATTCTGCTGTGCACTTAAAACAATACAACATTGTAAATCAAATTTAATCCAATATAAAATAAAAATTAAATTTTAAAAGTAGAATATTAGAATGTTTATTGAAACAACATTAAGCTTTTAATTACATTCAGTCACCAAATCATTTCTCTCTCCTTTATACCCTCATTTCTATTTTTATCTAAAGATCTTTTCTTTTTTATCTAACTTCATCTCCTGTTTCTTATGTGACTTGCTTTCACTTTTCAACATTTTCCACTACAAGAGTTATCATTCATTTTTAACTGGGACAAAATAATTCTAGTCCTCTCTTTAGAGTAAGGGTCTATTTTGGAACTCTGTGATATAGAATTTCCTTTCATGCTCTTGATCATTCTCCTGAAACATGCCTTATTACCCATTTATCTCCAGTTTCATAAAACAAACAGACTCAGGCACTACTCTTTAAGATAACAGAATTCATTTCAGAATTATATCCACTCAAAAGAATTACTGAGTTCACAGTTTAACAACATCAAGGAATGAGGAAAAGAAGTAAAAATCTCACTCAATATCACACACAAATTCTTGTGTTCCCTTCTACTTCAAAACTAGAATTTAAATAAAATCAGAAGATTCATATTACCATAACAGAAATGAACAATGAGACTAGCATTTTGTCATGTTTCTAAATATTTTGGCAAGTATGTCTGTCTGCTAGGTAGGAATTACATTCTGATTATTATATAGACAAGAAATTTGCTGAGCCTTTTTCTTTCCTTTCCTTTTGGAAATTTTTGTAGGATTTTAAGTCTCTTTCCTCTGATATCACTAATCAACCTGGAAAACTGAGCCTTAGCTCTTTGGGGAAAAAAAGCCATCTCTGTAGGATTCTGGCAGAGTTTAAGGTATAGAAAGCACTCTTTCCCCTTCCATATTGCCTCTTTAGCCTCCACAAAGTAACACACTCAGATATCATACAACATATAAATAATTTAGAAAAAAGTTCCAATGCTAAAGGAACAAAGGTGAAATTTTTAAGTAACCTGAACTTTTCACTGAACGTTAAAGGATTATCAACTGATGCCAGCTCCCACTGGAAACTTCCAGCGCAAGTTTCTTTTGTTCTAAACTGTGTCTGCTGTCCTCAAGATTAAATTTTATATTCCATCCCATAAACAAACTTCATCCCTAACTTAGAGTCTCTAAGTAGTTATTTTAGAAAAATGTTATCAGTTCTCTTGGGAAGAGAGTTTGTGTCCTAACTCACCCCTATGTTGTAGAGTCTTAAGTAGTATTCAGAGTTTCAGCCAATACATCAAAATTTGCTGAAGCTCTCTTTAATTCACATGGAGATGGCTTCAGGCCCATGAGCATAAATAGAAGTATTGTAGTTTTATTAATTTGTAATATTTCCACAGAAAAGCAGCATGATTTGTATACCTGTGGCGGATTCATGTTAATGTATGGCAAAATCAATACAATATTGTAAAATAATTAGCCTCCAGTTAAAAAAAATAAATTTAGTGCATCAGTCCCAAGCATCCAGTATCATGCATCGAACCTGGACTGGTGATTTGTTTCATATATGATATTATACATGTTTCATTAGGTGAGTCCCAGGTAGGGCATGTATCAAATTTACTTAATTCAGTAACTTCATGATGACAAAGACACAGATTATTTTCATTTCCTTGAAGTTTCACTCTCTATGCTAGAGTCTGTGTAAAGCAACTTTAAGCATCATATATGATTTGAAAGTATTCCCTCAAAAAAAAAAAAAAAAAGCAGACCTTAACTTCATGTAGCAAATATTTCTCCAGAAGACCCTTAACAAATTTTTCTCATGAATTATTGGCAATATATGGGTCACGTGCCAATTTTCTAAGCCAAATACAAATGAGGGGAATTGACTTCCCCTTAGACCAAGGAGGCTTCATCTGAAGTGAGTTGGGAGTGCCCTGAGGCACAAACTGAGCAAAATTTAGGCCATCTTGGGGAAAAAAAAGATAAGAAAACTAGGAGTAAAGTAGATATAAAGCATTGCCTTAAAGAAAAATGTTATTTTCTCTCTTAGAAATGATAGCAGTTTCTACATTCAATGCTAGGATAAGGAATCCACTTATCTTAAAATTTTCAACTCAGTACTTTCCACACCCCAGAAGGGGTGAAAGAAACTAGGTACAAACTGGTCTCAGTGTATTAGGAAACTGTCTCTTCAGGTTTACATGCCCCTTAGAAATTGAGAGATTATACAAGAAAATTACTCTCTTATTTAGAAATATTAACATCTTCCCAAATAGATAAATTGTTGCTATCATTCAGCTGCTAAGTCATGTCCAACTCTTTGCAACTCCACGGACTGGACTGCAGCACACAAGGCTTCTCTGTCCTTCACTATCTCCAGGAGTTTGCCCAATCTCATGTCCATTGAGTCAGTGACACCATCCAACCATCTCATCCTCTGCCACCCTCTTCTCCTTTTGCCTTTAATCTTTCCCTGCATCAGGGTCTTTTCCAACGAATTGGTTCTTTACATCAGGTGGCAAAAGTTTTGGAGTTTCATCTTCAGCATTAGTCCTTCCAATGAATATTCAGAGATGATATGCTTTAAGATTGACTCATTTAATCTCCTGGCAGTCCAAGGGACTCTAAAGAGTATTCCCCAGCACCACAACTCAAAAGCATCGTGCTTTTGTGCTCAACCTTCTTTATGTTCCAACTCTTACATCTGTACATGACTACTGGATAAATCACAGCTTTGATTACATGGATGTCTTTGTCTAAAGTAATGTTTTTGCTTTTCAATATGCTGTCTAGGTTTGTCATTCCTTTTCCTCCAAGGAGCAAGTGTCTTTGAATGTCATGGTTGCAGTAACCATCTGGAGAGATTCTGGAGACCAAGAAAAGAAAATCTGTCACTGCTTCCACTTTTTAGCCATTTATTTTCCATGAAGTGGTGGGACCAGATGCCATGATCTTAGTTTCTTGGGATGTTGAGCTTTAAGCCAGCATTTTCACTCTCTTTTTTCACCCTCATCAAGAGACTCTTTAGTTCCTCTTCACTCTTTGTCATTAAAGTGATATCATTTGCATATTTGAGGTTGTTGATATTTCTCCCAGAAATTTTGATTCTAGCTTGCGATTCATCCAGCCAAGTATGGCATGATGAACTTTTATTAGAAGTTAATAAGCAATGTGACAATATACAGTCTTGATATACTCCTTTCTCAATTTTGAACCAGTCAGTTGTTCCATGTAAGGTTTTTAACTGTTGTTTCTTGATTCACATATAGGTTTCTCAGGAAACTGGTAAGGTGATCTTAAAGAATTTCCTACTGTGTTGTGATTCACACAGTCGAAGGCTTTAGCATATTTAATGAAGCAGATCTTTTCCCTCGCTTTCTGTATGATCCAACATATATTGGCAATTTTATCTATGGCTCCTCTGTCTTTTCTAAATCCAGTTTGTACATCTGGAATTTCTTGGTTTATGTAGTGCTGAAAACTAGCTTGAAGGATTTAAGCATAATCTTATAAGTATGTGAAATGAGTACAATTTTCCAGTAGTTTGCACATTGCCCTTTGTTGGGATTGGAATGAAAACCAATCTCTTCCAATCCTGTGGCCACTGGTGAGTTTTCCAAATTTGCTGATGTACTGAGAGCAGCACTTTAAAAGCAACATCTTTTAGGATTTGAAACAGCTCAACTATAATTCCATCACCTCTGCTAGCATTGTTTGTAGTGATGCTTTCTAAGGATCATTTGACTTCATATTCAAAGATGTCTGGTTTTAGGTGAGTGATCACACCATCATGGTTATCTGGGTCCTGAAGTTTTTTTTTTTTTTTGTATAGTTCTTCTGTGTATTCTTACCATCTCTTCTTAATCTCTTCTGCTTCTGTTAGGTCATTAACATTCTGTTCTTTTTTGTGTCCATTCTTTCATGAAATATTCCATCGACATCTCAGTTTTCTTGAAGAGATTCTTAGTCTTTCTCATTCTATTGTTTTCCTCTGTTTCTTTTCATTGTTCATTTAAGAAGGCCTGTCTTTCCTTGTTATTCTCTGGAACTCTGTATTTAGTTGGGTATATCTTTCCCTTTCTCCTTGGCTTTTCACTTCTCTTCTTTCCTCAGCTATTTGTAAAGCCTTCTCAGACAATCACTTTGCCTTCTTGCATTTCTTTGTCTTTGAGATGGTTTTGGTCACCGCTTCTTGTACAAAGTTATGAACCTCTGTCTATAGCTCTTCAGATAGTCCTTACCTTTACCGAATTAAACCACTTTTGCCTAATAGCATGAGGGCTAATATAAACAAAAAATACATTTACTTAATAGTAAGTGACTGAGGAACATGTATTACTTCACCTCAGGGCTTACACACTGAAATTTCCTGATAGATCATATCACAACACTGGAGTTCCAACTTATTGAAGTAATTTAAAAATACTTAATCTGAAAATAACCTTATTTAAATTATTAATGTTCTTAAGAACATAATAGATTTTTAATTTTAAAATACTTAAAACCTTTCTGAGTAAGTTTATGTATACTATATATACATATGTATATATATATATATGCATGTGTGCTACAGTAAATATATATGCACAAATTTAATATATATGTATATGTGTATATCTTTAGATATGTATATGCATGTATGTATATATTAATATTAATGTCTATATTTATATATGTATATGCATGCATGTTATTAACCAGTAGCAAAAGATATTAAGAAGAGATGGGAAGAATACACAGAAGAAATGTAAAAAAAAGATCTTCATGACCCAGATAATCACGATGGTGTGATCACTGACCTAGAGCCAGACATCCTGGAATGTAAAGTCAAGTGGGCCTTAGAAAGCATCACTACGAACAAAGCTAGTGGAAGTGATAGAATTCCAGTTGAGCTATTCCAAATCCTGAAAGATGATGCCGTGAAAGTGCTGCACTCAATATGCCAGCAAATTTGGAAAACTCAGCAGTGGCCACAGGACTGGAAAAGGTCAGTTTTCATTCCAATCCCAAAGAAAGGCAATGTCAAAGAATGCTCAAACTACCACACAATTGCACTCATCTCACACACTAGTAGAGTAATGCTCAAAATTCTCCAAGCTAGGCTTCAGCAATATGTGAACCGTGAACTTCCTGATGTTCAAGCTGGTTTTAGAAAAGGAAGAGGAACCAGAGATCAAATTGCCAACATCCACTGGATCATGGAAAAAGCAAGAGAGTTCCAAAAAAACATCTATTTCTGCTTTATTGACTATGCCAAAGCCCTTGACTGTGTGGATCACAATAAACTGTGGGAAATTCGGAAAAAGATGGGAATACCAGACCACCTGACCTGCCTCTTGAGAAACCTGTATGAAGGTCAGGAAGCAACAGTTAGAACTGGACATGGAACAACAGCCTGGTTCCAAATAGGAAAAGGAGTACATCAAGGCTGTATATTGTCACCCTGTTTATTTAACTTATATGCAGAGTACATCATGAGAAATGCTGGACTGGAAGAAACACAAGCTGGAATCAAGATCGCTGGGAGAAATATCAATAACCTCAGATATGCAGATGACACCACCCTTAGGCAGAAACTGAAAAGGAACTCAAAAGCCTCTTGATGAAGGTGAAAGTGGAGAGTGAAAAAGTTGGCTTAAAGCTCAACATTCAGAAAACGGAGATCATGGCATCCAGTCCCATCACTTCATGGGAAATAGATGGGGAAACGGTGGAAACAGTGTCAGACTTTATTTTTCTGGGCTCCAAAATCACTGCAAATGGTGACTAAAGCCATGAAATTAAAAGATACTTACTCCTTGGAAGGAAAGTTATGACCAACCTAGATAATATATTCACAAGCAGAGACATTACTTTGCCAACATAGGTTCATCTAGTCAAGGCTATGGTTTTTCCTGTGGTCATGTATGGATGTGAGAGTTGGACTGTGAAGAAGGCTGAGCACCGAAGAATTGATGCTTTTGAACTGAGGTGTTGGAGAAGACTCTTGAGAGTCCCTTGGACTGCAAGGAGATCCAACAAGTCCATTCTAAAGGAGATCAGCCCTGGGATTTCTTTGGAAGGAATGATGCTAAAGCTGAAACTGCAGTACTTTGGCCACCTCATGCAAAGAGTTGACTCATTGGAAAAGACTCTGATGCTGGAAGGGATTGGGGGCAAGAGGAGAAGGGGACGACAGAGGATGAGATGGCTGGATGGCATCACTGACTCAATGGACATGAGTCTGAGTCAACTCCGGGATTTGGTGATGGACAGGGAGGCCTGGCGTGCTGCGATTCATGGGGTCGCAGAGTCAGACACGACTGAGCGACTGATCTGATCTGATCTGATAGCTATACAGGCATATTTTGGAGATAACAAAGGTTCAGTTCCAGACCACTGCAATAAAATGAGTATCACAATAAAATAAGTCACAAAAACGCTTTGGCTTCCTGTTGCTGCTGCTGTTAAGTCACTTTAGTCATGTCCAACTATGTGTGACCCTATGGATAGCAGCCCACCAGGCTCCTCTGTCCCTGGGATTCTCCAGGGAAGAATACTGGAGTGGGTTGTCATTGCCTTCTCCATTTTGGCTTCTTAGTGTATATTAAAGTTATGTTTCCATTATACTGCAGTATATTGAGTGTTCATTAGCATTATGTCAAAAAACCAATATGTATACTTCAACTAAAAACACTTTATTTTTGCTAATAGAATGCTAACCATGATTTGAGCCTCCAACAAGTTATAAGAGTAATATCAAAGATTACTGATCACAGATTGTTCTAAAAAATATAATAATATTGGAAAAGCTTGAAACATTGTGAGAATTACCAAAATATGACAAAGAGACAGAAAGGAAGAAAATGCTGTTGGAAAAATCATGCCCATAGACTTGCTCAGTGCAGGATTACCACAAAACTTCAATTTGTAAAAAATGCAATTAAAGTGAAGCACAATAAAATAAGGTATGCCTGCTTTTAAATACTGATGATCATCTCATTTCTATTAAATATTCTTAAGCAGTGTTTTTCCAGTAGTCATGTATGGATGTGAGAGTTGGACTGTGAAGAAGGCTGAGCACTCAAGAATTGATGCTTTTGAACTGTGGTGTTGAAGAGTCCCTTGGACTGCAAGGAGATCCAACCAGTCCATTCTAAAGGAGATCAGCCCTGGGTGTTCTTGAAAGGAACAATGCAAAAGCTGAAACTCCAGTACTTTGGCCACCTCATGTGAAGAGTTGACTCATTGGAAAAGACTCTGATGCTGGGAGGGATTGGAGGCAGGAGGAGAAGGGGACGACAGAGGATGAGATGGCTGGATGGCATCACTGACTCTATGGACGTGAGTTTGAGTGAACTCTGGGAGTTAGTGATGGACAGGGAGACCTGGCATGCTGCAATTCATCGGATCACAAAGAGTCAGACACGACTGAGGGACTGAACTGAACTGAACTGAAACAGTGATCATGTCTGGCTTATTATAAATCGAAATATACTAAATATTATGTAAAGGAAGTAGTAATTTATCTTTATGATGAAAAGCTTTCTGAAACATTCTATTGGATAAAAATGGAATTTTTTTCCCAGTTAGAATTGCCTTGAGCACTACTCAAAGAAAATAATAGCAATCAGTACTCCTCTGTCATGTCTTCAAACAAACTAATAAATTTATTTGGTGACAAAACTTATATATAGGCAATGTATATTTCCAATTTAAAGTTTCTAAACTATGTATTTATGTTTCCAAAATTCACCCAAACTACCATTTATTCTTTAACAAAATATCAACATCTGATCTATAAGCTGAGTTCTTAAATGTGTGAAATACATTAACTGTAACCTTAAAACATAAAAACACACACACACACATTTGATATTTTCCTCTGGTAGTATTCAACCATCCTCAGGTAATGGGTTACAAACATAGGGAGGCCCCAGACAAAGGAAGGACAATGAACAATTTAAAGAGATACGTCATCTTACGGCACATAAATGGATAAAATCATAAAGAAGTTCAGGGGAAATTTGTTCACTCTTCATCATCTTGTCAGCATCATCAGTTTAAGTGCTTCTGTGGACTAAAATTTGTGTCCCCTATCTGCCCCCTCTGCCCCTGCCAAATTCGTATATTGTTGTGCCAGCTCCCAATGTGATTGTATTAGTACCTGTGGTCTTTGAGAAATAACTAGGTTTAGATGAGTTCATATCAGGGAAGTCCCTATACTGGGATTAGTAGTCTTATAAGGAGAGCAAGAGACACCAGAGCTTCCTCTCTCTGCCATGTGAGGATGCAGCTAGAAGCTGCCACAACTGTGAAAAATAAATGTCTGCTGTTGAATAAGCCACATCATCTATGGTATTTTGTTATAAAAGCCAGGCTGACTAAGACACATGCTCACAATGAATCAGTCTTGGCATCTTCTCATCACTAATCTAGAGGATGCCTCTTCAACAGTCACCATGAGTTCAGAAATGTCTGCCTTTGAAAATGCCCTGATCCCACCCTACTTCTAAAGCAGTGTCTAACACACATTAGATATGAATAAGTATGTGCAGAAGGGAGTAATAGTCCACTTAACATTTGAATAAACTAGGATCTATGTAAACTAAAACAAAAATAATAGAAGGGATAGATATTAATGAAGAGATAATTAATGTAGAACTTATTATGTACTTTATTTTTGTGGGCTCCAAAATCATTGTAGATGGTGACTGCAGCCATGAAATGAAAAGATGCTTACTCTTTGGAAGGAAAGTTATGACCACCCTAGACAGCATATTAAAAAAAAGAGACATTACTCTGCCAACAAAGGTCCGTCTAGTCAAGGTATGGTTTTTCCAGTAGTCATGCATGGATGTGAGAGTTGGACTATAAAGAAAGCTGAGCACTGAAGAACTAATGCTTTTGAACTGATGTTGGAGAAGACTCTTGAGAGTCCCTTGGACTGCAAGGAGATCCAACCAGTCCATCCTAAAGGAGATCAGTCCTGAGTGTTCATAGGAAGGATTAATGTTGAAGCTGAAACTCCAGTACTTTGGACACCTGATGCAAAGAACTGACTCATTTGTTAAGACCCTGATGCTGGAAAGGATTGAAGATGGGAGTAGAAGGGGATGACAGACTATGAAATGGTTGGATGGCATCACCCACTCAATGGACATGAGTTTGGGTAAACTCCAGGAGTTGGTGATTGACAAGGAGGCCTGGCATGCTGCAGTACATGGGGTCTCAAAGAGTCAGACACAACTGAGTGGATGAACTGAACTGAACTACTATGTACATTAAACACCTCCTCCAAATCATGATGGATGAATTTCACTAGTCAAAAAGGAAGAAAAAGCTTTTCAACCTAAACAAATATGAGAAACAAAGTCATGAAGTCACTGAACACCCCATAAACTGTGTAGGAAAAAAAGTCTGTACTTCTTAATAGACTTAGACTGTAAAGCTCACCAAAGCAGGGAGTAGTGATAAGGTGAAAACTGGGTAAAGGAGGTAAGAGATTATTTCAGTTCTCCTGTCAGATATAGTAAGTACCTAAACTATCATGTCGGAGAAGGCAATGGCACCCCACTCCAGTACTCTTGCCTGGAAAATCCCATGGACCAGAGGAGCCTGGAAGGCTGCAGTGCATGGGGTCACTAAGAGTCAGACACGACTGAGCGTCTTCACTTTCACTTTTCACTTTCATGCATTGGAGAAGGAAATGGCAACCCACTCCAGTGTTCTTGCCTGGAGAATCCCAGGGACAGGGGAGCCTGGTGGGCTGCCATCTATGGGGTCGCACAGAGTCGGACACGACTGAAGCGACTTAGCAGCAGCAGCAGCAGCAAACTATTATGTGGGCAGTAATGTGCGGCTAAATGCTTACAAATGGCTCTACAAAGAAAAGAAAATATGTATGGGATGCAGTTGCATTGTGTGTGTGCATGTATACCTATTGCATATTAGTAAAATTCACAGTAACATTTGAGGGTTAACACTATTTTCAGTTATTCCTTTACATAATTTTATAAGCAGCAGATTTATAAAAAATATGTACATCTAAAAAATGTACTCCTATATCTTTAGTGTGACTGGCAGTTTCTTAAAAAAACTGCAACAGAAAAATCATTTTGGCATCTATGACAAGTTCACAAAATCAGATTAATGCTTGATTACTAAGGAATGGGGAAAAAATCACTCAGGTCAATGATTATCAAGCGAAGTTCCACTATTAATATTGTTTGTGATCTTCATTTACATTAATAGGTAAGACATTTTGAAACAATGAAGATCGATGACAGAACTTAAACTGCGCATAAGTGAATTCTTTCCTAAATCAGATTATTTTAAGAATGAGGTGATATTGAGGTAATATTTCCTCAAATTTTTTGGTGCTGTATACAACACAATGGCTACAGATATGGTAGGTTCATGGTTTCTATTATTTTGCTAAATCTACACAATCAACAAAACAATAAATCAAGCCCTGGTTTTTGATGTTCATCCATTTCCATGGTGTAAACAGTGCAACCATGCCAGATTCTAAGTTGCTAAAAGAGCTGTCTCTGAACATGAATTTGGGAAGAGATATTCAGCAATATATCATAACACAATATTTTTACTTTATGCACACAACAGATATAACATCAAGAGCATAGGCAAAATTACAAATCAGTAAGATGAATAGGAATAGTAAAAATTAAATAATTATGAGCTTTGTTTATAATATAAATTTTAATTATATGTTTGTACAATTTAATTTTTAGTAATGACTGTTTTAACCACTAAATTACAAAAATCACTAAAATTTAAACATTGGAGTAAACTTGGTTGCTTGGAATCTGGCATAGCTACAGTGTTTGCTCATGGAAATGGATGAACATTACAAACCGGGCTTGATTTATTGTTTACTTGATTGTATAGATTTAGGAAAATAATAGAGAACATGTTGATGCAGATTAAAGTCTATGGTCTAATGGTGGAGCAACCTCCACCACATCATGATTGAGGCTAACACAGTTTTCTTTTAAAATCACTAGCTTCTGGCTTACACTTTATAAAAAAAATGTAATATCAGTCTTATCCATTATAAATTTATTCAATCTTTCTCCAAACTAAGAGAATTATTTCAAAAAGGAAAATTAAGAAAAATAAATGAGTGAAATTTATTTGACCACAAGTTTGGACATAATTGGTGAACAGCTATTTTCTTTCTCCAAAGACTTTGGAATTGCTTTAGAATATATACCCAATTAGTTTGTCTAATAACAACTAGAATTATTATTAGTTTGCATAAATTTGTTTTTAAAGAAATATATGAAAGTTAAATTAAACATCAAATTGAGAGAAAAAGTCATTTTATAAGACCAGAGATATTTATTTGAAAATATTTTACATAATATAGAAAAGAAAACAGCAAATTCATTAGACATGTAGAATATGATTATCTTTTTATCTTCTCCTGAAAGTTAAGGCTAAGACTGGATTCTAGGAAAGAAAGGAAGTCCATTGACAACTGACACATATGTAAAAAAAGACATAAATAGAAGATTATATATATATATAGATAACCTTTACAAACATACTACTTATAAATGAATGTGTGTGGGGGAGAGGGGTGCACTTTTTCTCTAGAAACAAATGCCAGATAAGATTTGCTTTTATTTGTTTTGTTTTCTGTCAAATTCATAACAAAAGACAGAATACTATACTGGAGTTTCAAAACATTATGGTATCCTGGGAAGAAATTCTTTATATTTTTGTTTTTTCCTCACTAATAATAAACAATTTTGTATCATCAAGATAGGTAGCTGAGGTACTTATTTTGAACACAAGAAGTTCCATATATTTTAGAAAAGAGCTCATGTGTCATGAAAAGTTTAATATGAGGACAAATGTCAATCATTCAAATTCAAATATATTCTTTCCTTAGCACTGGTGTTGGTGGTAAAATGGTGAACATGGCTGCCTTCTAAATATACTCTTTACTGAGAATTGAGATTGATGATAAAGTGATCATTCTGCAAATGACAAAAATTATAATATCCTACTGCTGCTGCTGCTAAGTTGCTTCAGTTGTGTCCGACTCTCTGTGACCCCATAGACGGCAGCCCACCAGGCTCCCCCGTCCCTGGGATTCTCCAGGCAAGAACACTGGAGTGGGTTGCCATTTCCTTCTGCAATGCATGAAAGTGAAAAATGAAAGGGAAGTCGCTCAGTCGTGTCTGACTCTTAGCGACCCCATGGACTGTAGCCTACCAGGCTCCACTGTCCATGGGATTTTCCAGACAAGAGTACTGAAGTGGAGTGCCATCGCCTTCACTGATAATATCCTGCTAGTGACATACTAATTATAATTATACATAAAACTCCAAAATATTTTAAAGTCTTATTTCAGAAGAATGTCAGACATTAGTGCCTTTCATAGTAGAGATTGAACTTCTGAATTTGTAGTTTAGGCTTAATTAGAATATTTTATAAGGAAGATGGTATCTTTATGTCTAATAACTGGTTTGCTACCTGCTTATTGGGAGCTAAGTGATGAACAGGATGCTTGGGGCTGGTGCACTGAGACGACCCAGAGGGATGGCATGGTGAGGGAGGAGGGAGAGGGGTTCAGGATGGGAAACACGTGTATACCTGTGGCGGATTCAAGTTGATGTATAGCAAAACCAATACAATATTGTAAAGTAGTTAATCTCCAATTAAAATAAATGTTTATATTTAAAAAAAGAAAAAAAATGGAAAACTCCAATATATCTGAAATGTTTTGAGTTCATGGATTTTTTTAATTATGCAGATATAATAGCATTGCTAGGTAGTATTTTAGAATATAACTTCATGAAAATTCAAAATAAATCTTAAAATATTAACAAGCCTGAAAAATTAAGTATCCAAACCAAATTCTTGTCTTGAAAAATCAACTGAAAAGAATCAAAGAGTACAAATTGTATTGGAGCAAACTACATGATTTGGGACAGTGTCTAGCTTCCTATTGAAAACCTCGTCACAATCTTTTCTGTGGGGGTTGGATTTCAGTTCTTTCAGGAAAGCAAATATATGTGCATGTTTCTGAAGTTTTGTAAAATAGGTTTTTCCAAGAGCATGTATTAACTATTGATGTTTTTTGGTGGTTCAGTAATCAAGAGTTATTTTTAATTACTAAATTTCAAAATTCAGAGGAATATGGTGATCTAAAAGTATAATGGCTGTTTAAGGAATGAAATTGATGCCTGAGAAAATGATAGAATATATACAATAAAAAAGTGACAATTTAGCCTGAAATTTATGAACAAATATTTTATTAATAAACTGGTAATAATAGAGCATTAATAAATAAATTATATGTAATATTTTAAAATAGTTTATAATGCTAAAATAAAATACTTCAATACTTAAAATCATCATAGATTTCTAAGCTGTGTTTTTAAAGTTTTTCAAAGTATTACTATACTAAGGCACATATTTGGAGAAGGAAACAGCAACCCACTCCAATATTCTTGCCTGGAAAATCCCATGGATGGAGGAGCCTGGCAGGCTACAGCCCATGTGGTAGCAAAGAGATGGACATGACTGAGTGACTTCACTTTCACTTTCAAGGCACATATTATAAAATTATCTTGAATATATGAATTATGCAAGTGAATACCCTTATCAGGGTCTTAAGAAAAAGAGGCATTCAAAAAAAGTTTTGCTCTGTGTGGAAGTTTATCCCACGTACATAGTCTAAGAATGGAATATTAAATATTATAACACTTTCTCTGGAAAAAAAATAAATTCAAATCTTCTGTAGAATAGTCAAGCCAAGAACAAAAGAGTCAATGAAATGTAAACTTTCTGAAAAATTACTTGAAATATAATTAATTTGAACCATATAAACTTACATAGGGGATCAGTTATTCAGTCATGTCCAACTCTTTGTGACCCCATGGACTGTAGCCTACCAGGCTTCTTTGTCTGTGGAATTTCCAAGGCAAAAATACTGGAGTAGTTTGCCATTTCCTTTTCCAGGGGATATTCCTGACCCAGGGATCAAACCATTGTCTCCAGAATTGGCAGATGGATTCTTTATCACTGAGCTACCTGAGAAGCCCAAATTTACATGAACTGCCCTTTAACTTCAATCCCTTTCATTTAAAATTTCTATGTGAGAAAAATGTAATATATCAATGACTGTAAATATCCATTTATTTAATACATTTTTAAACACATGCCACATTAAAACAACACTGTAACAAACACAGATTATGACTGATTGAAATACTGTCCACCTTCATGTATAACTATTATATTTATCAAGAAAAAGTGAAGTATGAATAATTCTTGTCATGAGATCAAAAACAAAAAGCTGAATCCTAACTGAGAGATCATGCTGCTATTTCAAAAGTATCTCTAGAAAATCTTAGCTTTTCATCTATATGTTGTTACAATCTTAGAAATAGTAATGAATTTTCAACAATAGTTATTATTAAGGCTTGAACATGATATGAGATCACTGAGAAAAGAAAAAGCACAGAAAAGACAATATAGTAAATCAGACATTTTTTCAATATGGACTCATGGGAGTTAATATGTTGGTGAAAAAGAGAAAATGAGTAGGAAAAAAGAACAGGGAGAAAAAATGGTAAAGTTTTCTGCAAAAAAAAAAATAAACTTTAATTTCAAAATTATTCAGTCCTTATAAAACATGAATGCAAGGATAAAAACAAGAAGAATTTTGTATTAAAGTGATGATTTACATAGATTTTATTGTTACTGTTTCATGTTCTGCTTCAACATGTCACTACTCTAAATGTTTCTTTAGAAATGCATTAAGCACACACACGTACATACACACACACACAAAATGATACAATATACCTCTAGTAAAATGAGAGTTAGTGGATGCATAAATATATATTTAATACACACTATACACATTTTATACACATTATATTTAATGTTATGTAGAAGTTATAAACAACAAATAATCCACACCTTCAAATTGCTAACTATCCAGTGAGTGAAAACACTAGAATAATACTAGACAGACTGAAAAGAAATATGATAAAACAAAATCATTAATAGCTGACACTAAGTTCTAACCAAGAGTGTTCAGTTCAGTTCAGTCGCTCAGTAATGTCTGACTCTGTGAGCCTATGAACCGCAGCAGGCCGGGCCTCCCTGTCCATCACGAACTCCCGGAGTCTACCCAAACTCATGTCCATCTAGTCCATAATACCATCCAACCATCTCATCCTCTGTCCTCCTCTTCTCCTCCTGCCCTCAATCTTTCCCAGAATCACGACCTTTTCAAATGAGTCAGCTCTTCGCATCAGGTGGCCAAAATATTGAAGTTTCAGCTTCAACATCAATCCTTCCAATGAACACCCAGAACTGATCTCCCTTAGGATGGACTGGTTGGATCTCCTTGCAGTCCAAGGGACTCTTAAGAGTCTTCTCCAACACACAGTTCAAAAGCATCAATTGTTTGGTGCTCGGCTTTCTTCACTGTCCAACTCTCACATCCATACATGACCACTGGAAAAACCATAGCCTTGGCTAGACAGACCTTTGTTGACAAAGTAATGTCTCTGCTTTTTAATATGCTGCCTAGGTTGGTCATGACTTTCCTTCCAAAGAGTAAGCATCTTTTAATTTCATGACTGCAATCACCATCTGCAGCAATCTTGGAGCCCAGAAAAATAAAGTCTGACACTGTTTCCACTGTTTTCCCATCTATGTGCCATGAAGTGATGGGAACAGATGCCATGATCTTCGTTTTCTGAATGTTGAGCTTTAAGCCAACTTTTTCACTCTCCTCTTTCACTTTCATCAAGAGGCTCTTTAGTTTTTCTTCACTTTCTGCCACAAGGGTGGTGTCATCTGCATATCTGAGGTTATTGATATTTCTCCTGGCAATCTTGATTCCAGCTTGTGCTTCCTCCAGCCAAGTGTTTCTCATGATGTACTCTGCATATAAGTTAAATAAGCAGGGTGACAATACACAGCCTTGACGTACTCCTTTTCCTATTTGGAACCAATCTATTGTTTCATGTACAGTTCGAGCTGTTGCTTTATTTTTCTCTACAGATTACATTTCAGAGTCATATAAATCTTCAGAAGGATAAAATCCCATAGAACTTCAAAAGGATTATGAAATAAAATTTTATAATAAGAATATAAATACGGTACCTTATTTCAACTAAGGTTGAAAACATAGTGATGAGTTTTCCACATATAAAGTTCCTATAAAATAATTTAAAAATATAGTGAAGTAACACGAGCAAAGGACAAGCACTTTATAAAACCATTTCTTAAAAAGATTTTATTACTTTATTTTGAATCCTACCATTTCCCCTGGAAGTGAATTTTACTGTATTTTGCCTTGTATATCCTTCAGACAATGGAATTTTACTACCAAGTTTTGAGGTCATATGTGTGAGAAAAATTTCTTTCATAGGACATTTCATAGGACAATAACATTCCCACATTATTTTCTTAGAAAGATGTTGTCAATAGGGACTGTGATAGCTGCTTGTTGATCTCATTTTTCACTCATCTATTTATTTTCTTGTTACTTTTAAAGAAATAAATACTTTGTATACTGTCCTACCTCTGGAAAGCATATTCAGCATAACTTGGCTTAGGCCAAATGAGTGTAAAGACATTTTAGCATAATGAAAAGTGCAAAAGAAAAGAGCCATAATAGCATCCTAAATATTTTCTGGCTTTATTTATATACAGCTGAATCCTAACCTCATGAAATTTGTCTGAATGTCTTAGAAATTTAAATAATTTTACTTAAGTCAAATTTGTTTTATTTACAGAATTTATAAAATCCTCATTGACACACAGTCATTTCAGTGTTATTTTTTTGGTGAATTTCTGCCATGCTCCACCGAGAACTGGCCACAGCTCATAATCTGAAGTTATCTTTGATGAAGATATTCAAATGGCCTGAGATTGAATAGCTGTATTACCTGAAATTTCTAAATGATTAGTCATTTTTTCCTTTCAATATTTAATTCTAATTCCAGTTGTTATAAGAATCATAATTGTTCTTGGTACTAGTTAAGTTCAGTTCAGTTCAGTCACTCAGTCGTGCCCGACTCCTTGCGACCCCATGAAATGCAGCATGCCAGGCCTCCCTGTCCATCACCAACTCCCGGAGTTCACTCAGACTCACGTCCATCGAGTCAGTGATGCCATCCAGCCATCTCATCCTCTATCGTCCCCTTCTCCTCCTGCCCCCAATTCCTCCCAGCTTCAGAGTCTTTTCCAATGAGTCAGCTCTTCACATGAGGTAGCCAAAGTACTGGAGCTTCAGGTTTAGCATCATTCCCTCCAAAGAACACCCAGGGCTGATCTTCAGAATAGACTGGTTGGATATCCTTGCAGTCCAAGGGACTCTCAGGAGTCTTCTACAACACCACAGTTCAAAAGCATAAAACGAAGATCATGGCATCTGGGCCCATCACTTCATGGGAAATAGCTGGGGAAACAGTGGAAACAGTGTCAGACTTTATTTTGGGGGGCTCCAAAATCACTGCAGATGGTGATTGCAGCCAGGAAATTAAAAGATGCTTAACTCTTTGGAAGAAAATTATGACCAACCTAGATAGCATATTGAAAAGCAGAGACATTACTTTGCCAACAAAGATCCGTCTAGTCAAGGTTATGGTTTTTTCCGGTGGTCATGTATGGTACTAGTTATTTCCCCTAACAACATAAATATGCTATCTATCCCACTTTGCATGTTCACATTCAGGGAATTCTAATCATTGTCTCTCCTTTTTCTTCCTCTCCCTCTCCCTCTCTCTTCTCCTTCTCCATCTTCCTTCTACTGTAGGAGATTCATATATGAACACTATTTACTTTACTAGATTCCTTCTCATCCTGGAAAATCCAAAATGCTTCTTACTCTGATTAGAACAACATAGCTTTGAAATGTGTGCTGCCAGCACACATAGCTCTGAAAGACTAGATGTTACTGCTATAAAAATATCTTAAGAAATTTGGGCTTCCCTTGTAGCTCAGTCGGTAAAGTATCTGCCTGCAGTGTAGGAGACCCAGGCTCAATCCCTGGTTTGGGAAGATCCCTTGGAGAAGGAAATGGTGACCCACTCCAGTATCCTTGCCTGGAAAAAAAAGAAAAAAAAAATCTTAAGAAATTCATATGCGCTCTTTATATCAAATTAGTGTCTTGGCAGACAGTATAGAACATCGTTGGGCTTGCCGAAAATAATAACAAGTAATAATAATAATACTTTCTATCACTGCTGAATCATTTAACAAAGTATACTATTTTTGATACTCATAAAGATAGTCTTAGCATCTTCACAACTTTGCCAAAGATCAACATTACAATAATTTGAATGCCTTCTCAAATGCTTGAAGTTCCCTGACTATACAACAGAACCCACATTTTATAACATTATACATTCAGAAAGTATATATATTCAAATATATTCAAATTATTTTATTTATAATATTAATTGCATCCTTAGTACAAATGTTTTTATTTGCAAAATTATATCCTATTCATACTAAACTGGTTCTTATAATAAAATGATTATAAGTGCTTTTGTTTTCTTATCCCTTTGCTTTTTAGTTGATTATTACAACATATCTATCATACTGGGCAGAAGGGAACAATACATTAAGCGTGCCTTGGAAAATTATGCTTGCTTTGAAATTTGCATGCTCCCTGCAAGTGCAATCAAAATAAATTATGCTACTTAGCTTATAAGTTGATTTTTGGTCCACTTTGGAAGATTATTTCTCTAGGTTTTTATCCCTGACTTTTCAAGAAAAGAGAATTGCATTTAGATGTCATAATTCATGTCTTTATTCTGTCACAATTAACACTCCCCTACCCGCACTGTGGATTCTAAATACCAGAGCACTTCACTTTAACAACACTTCAGTTTAACATGGCTCTTCATGGTCATTGAATGAAAATGACTAAATTAAATCCAGAAGACACAAGCATTCCTGTCAACTAGCTTAAATACAAACCACTTGGTCTTCAAATTTTGTTCAATAGATGGAAGTAAATTAAAAAAAAAAAAACAGACCTTTGATGTTGATCATACAATGCCATTATGTCTATAAAGTATGAAAAGATGAATTTAATATTTTATTTGCCTTTATTGAACCAATGAATTTGACAGATAAAATGCAAAAATGATTATCACAGTAAATTTTAAAAATTGTTTAGAATAATAAAAATGAACATTTGTTAAATGTATTCTTACTAGGGAAAATTGAGTTTTACTCTGAATAACTATACTCACCGAGTCAGTGAAAAAATTCTAGGTTTTGATTTTAAAGGCAAACTGTTCTAAGATAAACAAGGACCTATTTTATAGCACAGGAAAATATACTCAATATTTTGTAAAAACCTATAAGGGAAAAGATTTGGAAAAAATAGATACATATGTATATATTATTAAGTTATTTTGCTATATGCCTTAAACTAACACAACAATGTAAATCAACTATGCCTCAATAAAAACAAATAAATTTTAAAAATGAGAAAATAAAAATAATTAAAAATAAAAGAAATCTATACACTATTGATACCATGCATAAAATAGATAACTAATGAGAACTTATTATAGAGCTCAAGGACCCCATTCAGTGCTTTGTGGTGACATAAATGTGAAGGAAATCTAACAAAAGGGGATATGTGTATACATATGGCTAATTCATTTTGCTGTACAGTAGAAAGTACACACTACCATAGAGTAGCTATACTCCCAATAAAATTAATTTTAAAAAATAGGTAAAATACTCAAACAGACATGTCATGGAAGAGAAGCCCAAGTAGCCAATAAACATAAGACAGTAATCTCTGTAGTAACTAGAGAAATGAAAATTTAAACTATGATAAAAGATCTCTCACTTAAAAGTCTTTTAAAATCATGTTTCTACAAAGAAGTGGGCAATCAGAGCACTGGGAATTGGGCAAATTGACACAGCTACTTTGAAAAACAATTTGACATCCTCAGTAATAATAAAGATGTAAAAACCACATAACTCAGCAATTTCACTACTAGATCTATTACCCCAGAAAAACTCTTGCACACAAGCCCTGGGACAAGATGAAGGAATGACACAACAACACTTCTGTAATAGCAAAAAAAAAAAAAAAAGTAGAAAGAACACAAGTCTGCATCTACAGCATTTTTATTTAAACATTATGACATCTTATAGTGAAGTACTTTAGGGCAGAGAAGCCAGTGAATTACAGTTGTATGCCAGAACAAAGTTGAATTTTAAGAACATAATGTTAGCAAGAAAAGCAAGGAATGTTTCAGTTACATAAGATGAATGAGTTCTAGAGATCTACCTTAAAACATTGTGCCTATAGTTAATAATAGATGGCGCTAGTTGTAAAGAACCCGCTTGCCAATGCAGGAGATGAAAGAGATGTGGGTTCGATCCCTGGGTCGGGAAGATCCCCTGGAGGTGGGCACAACAAACCACTCCAGTATTCTTGCCTGGGGAATTTCATGCATAGAGGAGCCTGGTGAGCTACAGTCCATGGGGTCGCAGAGTCAGACACGACTGAAGCGACTTAGCATGTACACTCACATGCATATATTTAAAAGGTCTTCCCTGGTGGTTCAGATGGTAAATAATCTGCCAGTAATGCAGGAGACCAGGGTTCATTCCTTGAGTCAGGAAGATCCCCTGGAGAGGGGAAATGGCTACCCACGCCAGTATTCTTGCTTGGAAAATTCCATGGACCAAAAAAAAAAAAAAAAAAAATCCATGGACAAGGGAGACTGACAAGCTACAGGATTTGACCTGTAGGACAAATCTAAAGGATGGCAGGACTTGATCATAGAACTTCCACAGGCCTAGGGGAAACAAAGACTCTTGGAGAGAACAAACAAAACCCTGTGTGTACCAGGACCAAGGGAAAGAAGCAGTGACCCCACAAGAGACTGAGGCAGACATGTCTGTGAGTGTTTGAGTGTCTGCTGCAGAGACAAGGGTCAGCACTGGCCTGCTGCAGGGTCAGGGGACCTGCTAGCATCAGTTCTGGGAGGGACATGTTAGCATAAGTCCTTTTGGAAGGCACCAGTAGCCCTACCTTAGACTCCAGGTTTGGGCTTCCTCAGGCCAAACAACTAAGAGGGAGGGAAGCACAGCACCACTTATCAGCAGAAAATTGGATTAAAGACTTACTGGTCATGGCCCTGCCCAGGAGAGCAAGACTGCTTTCCCCACAGCCAGTCCCTCCCATCACAAAGCTTGCACAAGCCTCTTATTCGCTTCCATCAGAATGCAGACAGAAGCAACAACCACAATCCCTCAGCCACCAGAACAAAAACCACAATCACAGAAAGCTAACCAGAATGATCACATGGGTCACAGCCTTGTATAATTCAATGAAGCTATGAGCCATGCTATGCAGAGCCACCAAAAACAGACTCGTCATGGTGACCAGTCATGGTGGAGCATACTGACAAAACATGGTGCACTGGAGAAGGGGATGGAAAACCATTCCAGTATTCTTGACTCAAGAACCCCATGAACAGTAATGAAAGGGCAAAAATATATGTCACTGGAAGATGAGTTCTCCAAGTTGGGAGGTGTCCAATATGCTATTGGGGAAGAGTAGAGAAATAGTTCCAGAAAGAATAAAAAGGGTAGGCCAAAGCAGAAATAATGCTCAGTTATGGATATGTCTGGTGATGAAAATAAATTCTAATGCTGTAAAGAATAACATTGCATAGGAACTTGGCATGTTATGTCCATGAATCAAGGTAAACTGGATAGAGTCAAAGAGATGGCAAGACTGAACATTGACATTTCAGGAATTAGTGAACTAAAATGGACAGACTAAGAGAATTTAATTCAGATGACCATTATATCTACTGCTGTAGACAAAAACTCCTTAGAAGAAATGGAGTAGCCTTCATTGTCAACCAAAGAGGCAGAAATGAATTACTTGGGTGCAGTCTCAAAAATATTAGAATGATCTCGGCCCATTTCCAAGACAAAGCATTGAACATGACAGCAACCCAAGCCTGTGACCTAACAAGTAGTTCTAAAGCTGAATGGTTCTATGAAGACCTACAAGAACTTCTAGAACTAAGACCAAAAAAAGATGTCCTTTTCATCAGAGGGGATTGGAATTCAAAAGTAAGACATCAAAACATACTTGGAGTAATAACAGACAAGTGTGGCCTTGGACAACAAAATGAAGCAGGGAAAAGGCTAAGAAAGTTTTGCCAAAAGAACACAGTGGTCTTGGAAAACACCATCTTTCAACAACAAAGGCAACAACTCTACAAATGAACATCACCAGATGACCAGTACTGAAATCAGATTGATTATATTCTTTGCAGTTGAAGATTGAGAAGCTCTATACAGTCAGGAAAAAGGATAATTGGAGATAACTGTGGCTCAGATCATGAGCTTCTTATTGCAAAATCCAGGCTTAAACTGAAGAAAGTAGGGAAAACCACTAGGCCATTCAGGTATGATCTAAATCAAATCCTTTATGATTATACAGTGGAAGTAACAAATAGATTCAATGGATTCATTCTAGTAAACAGAGTGCCTGAAGAACTATAGATGGAGATTCATAACACTACAGGAGGCAGTGACCAAAATCACTCCCAAGAAAAAGAAATTCAAGAAGGCAAAATAGTTGTCTGAGGAGGCTTTACAAATAGTTCAGAAAAGCACAGAAATGAAAGGCAAAGGAGAAAGGGAACGCCATACCCAAGTGAATGCAGAGTTCCACAGAAGAACAAGGAGAGATAAGAATGCCTTCTTAAATGAACAACGCAAAAGCAGAGGAGAACAACAGAATGGGAAGGACTAGAGATCCCTTCAAGAAAACTGGAGATATCATGGGAACATTTTTATTGCAAGGATGGGCACAGTAAAGGATAGAAACATTAAGAACATAACAGAAGAGATTAAGAAGAGGTGGAAAGAATACACAGAAGCATTTTGCGAAAAAAGGTCTTAATGACCTGGACAATCAAGATGGTGTGGTCACTCACCTAGAACCCAACATCCTGGAGTGTGAAGTTAATTTGGCCTTCAGTTCAGTTCAGTAGCTCAGTCATGTCCGACTCTTTGTGACCCCATGAACCACAGCATGCCCGGCCTCCCTGTCCATCACCAACTCCAAGAGTTTATCCAAACTCATGTCCATTGAGTTTATGATGCCATCTAACCATCTCATCCTCTGTCATCCCCTTCTCCTCCTGCCTTCAATCTTTCCCAGCACCAGGGTCTTTTCAAATGAGTCAGCTCTTCGCATCTGGTGGCCAAAATATTGGAGTTTCAGCCTCAACATCAGTCCTTCCAATCAACACCCAGGACTGATCTCCTTTAGGATGGACTGGTTGGATCTCATTGCAGTTCAAAAGACTCTCAACAGATTTCTCCAACATCACAGTTCCAAAGCATCAATTCTTCTGTGCTCAGCTTTCTTTATACTCCAACTCTCACATCCATGCATGGCTACTGGAAAAACCATAGCCTTGTCTAGATGGACCTTGGTTGACAAAGTAATGTCTCTGCTTTTTAATATGCAGTCTAGAGATTGGTCCGGAGAAAGCAATGGCACACCACTCCAGTACTTTTGCCTGGAAAATCCCATGGATGGAGGAGCCTGGTAGGCTACAGTCCATGGGGTTGCTAGAGTCAGACACGACTGAGTGACTTCCCTTTCATTTTTCACTTTTATGCATTGGAGAAGGAAATGGCAACCTACTCCAGTGTTCTTGCCTGGAGAATCCCAGGGATGGGGAAGCCTGGTGGGCTGCCATCTATGGGGTCGCACAGAATCGAACACGACTGAAGCGACTTAGCAGCAGCAGCAGAGATTGGTCATAACTTTCCTTCCAAGCAGTAAGTATCTTTTAATTTCATGGCTGTAATCACCATCTGCAGTGATTTGGGAGCTGGAAAAGATAAAGTCAGCCACTGTTTCCACTGTTTCCCCATCTATTTGCCATGAAGTGATGGGACCGGATGCCATGATCTTAGTTTTCTGAATGTTGAACTTTAAGCCAACTTTTTCACTCTCCTCTTTCAGTTTCATCAAGAGGCTCTTTAATTCTTCTTCCCTTTCTGCCATAGGAGTGGCAGTTGAGTGATGGCGCAGAAGCGACTGAGGGGAGCTACCCCACGTCCAAGCTCAGGGGTGGTGGCTGAGAGGAGCTACCCCACGTCCAAGGTAAGGGGCAGCAGCTGCACTTTGCTTAGGCAGCCGTGAAGAGATACCCCACATCCAAGGTAAGAGAAACCCAAGTAAGATGGTAAGCGCTGAGAAAGGGCATCAGAGGGCAGGCAAACTGAAACCACAACACAGACAACTAGCCAATCTGATTGCATGGAACACAGTTTGTCTAACTCAATGAAATTTGGCCTTAGACACATTATTATGAACAGAGATAGTGGAGGTGATGGAATCCCAACTGAGTTATTTCAAATCCTAAAAGATCATGCTGGTAAATTGCTACACTCAGTATGTCAGCAAATTTGGAAAATGGCCACAGGACTGGAAAAGGTCAGTTTTCATTCAAATCCAAAAAAAGGGCAATTCCAAAGATTGTTCAAACCACTGCACAGTTGCACTCATTTCATATGGCATCAAGGTAATCTATCAAATCCTTCAAGTTAAACTTCATGAGCAGGTGAATTGAGAACTTCCAGATGTACAAGGTGGTTTTAGAAAAGGTAAGAAACCAGAGATTTTCAACATTGGCTGGATCATAGAAAAAGCAAGAGAATTCCAGAAAAACATCTACTTCTACTTCATTGACTATGCTAACTCTATGACTATGTGGATCACAACAAACTGTGGAAAATTCTTAAAGAAATGGGAATACTAGATCACCTTACCTGCCTCATGAGAAACTTGTATGCAGGTCAAGAAGTAACAGTTAGAACCGGACATGGAACAACAGACTTGTTAAAAATTTGGAAAGAAGTATGTCAAAGCCGTATGTTATCATCCTGCTTATTTAACTTATATGCAGAGTACATCATGTGAAATGCCAGGCTGGGTGAATTACAAGCTGGTATCATACTGCCAGGAGAAATATCACCACCCTCAGATATGCAGATTATACCACTCTAAAGGCAGAAAGCAAAAAGGGACTAAAGAGCCTCTTTGATGAGGGTGAATGAAGAAAGTGAAAAAACTGGCTTAAAATTGAACAGTCAAAAAATTAAGATCATGACATCCAATCCCATCATATCATGGCAAATAGATGGGGAAAATGTAGAAATAGTGACAGACTTTATATTCTTGGGTTCCAAGATCACTCTGGACGGTGACTGCAGCCATGAAATTAAAAGACTCTTGCTCCTTGGAGGAAGATGACAAACCTAGACAGAATGTTAGAAAACAGAGACATCACTTTGCCAACAAAGGTCTATAGAGTCAAAGTTATGGTTTTTTCCAGTAGTCATGTATAGATGTGAGAGTTGGACCATAAAAAAGGTTAAACACCAAAGAATTGATGCTTTTGAACTGTGGTGCTGGAGAATACTCTTAAGAGTTTCTTGTACAGCAAAGAAATCAAACCAGTCAATCCTAAAGGAAATCAACTCTGAATATTAATTGGAAGGACTGATGTTGAAGCTGAGCTCCAATATTTGGCCACCATATGTGAAGAGCCAATTCATTCAAAAAGACTCTGATGCTGGGAAAGACTGAGGACAGGAGAAGAAGAGGGTGACAGAGCATGAGATATTTGGATGGCATCACCAACACAATGGGCATGAGCTTGAGCAAACTCTGAAAGATAGTGAAGGACAGGGAAGCCTGGTATACTGTAGTTCATGGGATTGCAAAGAGTTTGACATGACTTTGCAACTGAACAAGAATACATTTAAAAATCTACTAAGAGGACAGATCACAATTAAAAAAAATAGAAATAGTGAAATTAACATTAGTGAAAATAAGTCAGAAAAGATTGCCTACAGTATTATGTAATGGTATATATATACAGGGGCTTCCTTTGTGGCTTAGCTGGTAAAGAATCTGTCTGTTGTGCAGAAGACCTGGGTTCAATCCCTGGGTTGGGAAGATACCCTGGAGAAGGGAAAGGCTACCCACTCCAGTATTTTGGCCTGG
The DNA here is from genome assembly GCF_027580195.1 of Bos mutus. NCBI lineage: Eukaryota > Metazoa > Chordata > Mammalia > Artiodactyla > Bovidae > Bos > Bos mutus. Next base: position 78,334,728 of record NC_091622.1, on the reverse strand, counting down.
AGAATTCCATAGACTACAGTTCATGGGGTTGCAAAGAGTTGGACGTGACTGAGTGACTTTTCTTCACATTCATATATGTATGAAATAGATATAATTAAACATAAATCTCAACAATAAAAAATAAAGGAAATCTAATTATTCATTTGGTTTTTACTATTACTTCTTTTCTAACAAATCCTATCAACCTTTATGTTTAATAAAACATAAAACATGTATAATAATAAGAATTCAGTACCTCACAAGAAAGTCCACTTTATAATTGAAAGGCTATTAGAAATATCATAAATGTAACCAGTAACCCTGAAGAAGCTGAGGTTGAACGGTTCTATGAAGACCTACAAGACCTTTTAGAACTAACACCCAAAAAAGATGTCCTTTTCATGAGAGGGGACTGGAATGCAAAAGTAGGAAGTCAAGAAACACCTGGAGTAACAGGCAAATTTGGCCTTGGAATGCAGAATGAAGCAGGGCAAAGACTAATAGAGTTTTGCCAAGAAAATGCACTGGTCATAACAAACACCCTCTTCCAACAACACAAGAGAAGACTCTATACATGGACATCACCAGATGGTCAATACCAAAATCAGATTGATTATATTCTTTACAGTCAAAGATGGCGAAGCTCTATACAGTCAGCAAAAACAAGACTGGGAGCTGACTGTGGCTCAGACCATGAACTCCTTATTGCCAAATTCAGACTGAAATTGAAGAAAGTAGGGAAAACCACTAGACCATTCATGTGTGACCGAAATCAAATCGCTTATGATTATACAGTGGAAGTGAGAAATAGATTTAAGGGCCTAGATCTGATAGATAGAGTGCCTGATGAACTATGGAATGAGGTTCATGACATTATACAGAAGACAGGGATCAAGACCATGCCCATGGAAAAAAAATGCAAAAAAGCAAAATGGCTGTCTGGAGAGGCCTTACAAATAGCTATGAAAAGAAGAGAAGCGAAAAGCAAAGGAGAAAAGATATAAACATCTGAATGCAGAGTTCCAAAGAATAGCCAAGAAGAGATAAGAAAGGCTTCTTCAGCGATCAGTGCAAAGAAATAGAGGAAAACAACAGAATGGGAAAGACTAGGGATCTCTTCAAGAAAATCAGAAATACCAAAGGAACATTTCATGCAAAGATGGGCTCGATAAAAGACAGAAATGGTATGGACCTAACAGAAGCAGAAGATATTAAGAAGAGATGGCAAGAATACACAGAAAAACTGTACAAAAAAAGATCTTCATGACCCAGATAATCATGATGGTGTGATCACTGACCTAGAGCCAGACATCCTGGAATGTGAAGTCAAGTGGGCCTTAGAAAGTATCACTATGAACAAAACTAGTGGAGTTGATAGAATTCCAGTTGAGCTATTCCAAATCCTGAAAGATGATGCTGTGAAAGTGCTGCACTCCACATGCCAGCATATTTGGAAAACTCAGCAGTGGCCACAGGACTGGAAAAGGTCAGTTTTCATTCCAATCCCAAAGAAAGGCAATGCCAAAGAATGCTCAAACTACTGCACAATTGCACTCATCTCACACTCTAGTAAAGTAATGCTCAAAATTCTCCAAGCCATGCTTCAGCAATATATGAAACGTGAACTTCCTCATGTTCAAGCTGGTTTTAGAAAAGGCAGAGGAGCCAGAGATCAAATTGCCAACATCTTCTGGATCATGGAAAAAGCAAGAGAGTTCTGGAAAAACCTCTATTTCTGCTTTATTGACTATGGCAAAGCCTTTGACTTTGTGAATCACAATAAACTGTGGAAAATTCTGAAAGAGATGGGAATACCAGACCATCTGACCTGCCTCTTGAGAAATTTGTATGCAGGTCAGGAAGCAACAGTTAGAACTGGACATGGGACAACAGACTGGTTCCAAATAGGAAAAGGAGTACATCAAGGCTGTATATTGTCACCCTGTTTATTTAACTTATATGCAGAGTACATCATGAGAAACACTGGACTGGAAAATCACAAGCTCGTATCAAGATTGCCAGGAGAAATATCAATAACCTCAGATATGCAGATGACACCACCCTTACGGCAGAAAGTGAAGAGGAACTAAAAAGCCTCTTGATGAAAGTGAAACTGGAGAGTGAAAAATCTGGCTTAAAGCTCAACATTCAGAAAACGAAGATCATAGCATCCGGTCCCATCACTTCATGGGAAATAGATGAGGAAACAGCAGAAACAGTGTCAGACTTTTTTTTCTGGGCTCCAAAATCACTGCAGATGGTGACTGCAGCCATGAAATTAAAAGACGCTTACTCCTTGGAAGGAAAGTTATGACCAACCTAGATAGCATATTCAAAAGCAAAGACATTACTTTGCCAACAAAGGTTCTTCTAGTCAAGGCTATGGTTTTTCCAGTGGTCATGTATGGATGTGAGAGTTGGACTGTGAAGAAGGCTGAGCGCCGAAGAATTGATGCTTTTAAAGTGTGGTTTTGGAGAAGACTCTTGAAAGTCCCTTAGACTGCAAGGAGATCCAACCAGTCCATTGTGAAGGAGATCAGCCCTGGGATTTCTTTGGAAGGAATGATGCTAAAGCTGAAACTCCAGTACTTTGGCCACCTCATGTAAAGAGTTGACTCATTGGAAAAGACTCTGATGCTGGGAGGGATTGGGGGCAAGAGGAGAAGGGGACGACAGAGGATGAGATGGCTGGATGGCATCACTGACTCGATGGACGTGAGTCTGGGTGAACTCCGGGAGTTGGTGATAGACAGGGAGGCCTGGCGTGCTGCAATTCATGGGGTGGCAAAGATTCGGACACGACTGAGCGACTGATCTGATCTGATCTGATTCATATAGAATACTTTTATCTTAATTTCCAAATGTTTGGGAAGCTAATCACACAGAATGAATTTAAGAGTACATATTCAATATCATCAAATACATAAAGAAGCATCTGATATATAATTTGCTGTCTAACTTTCCCAAAGGTATCTTCACTATAAAATTAAGTATATTAAGCATTCAATATGGTTCTAACTATGGCTACCTCTAGAGAGAGCAAATTAGGAAGAAAGTACTTTTCTCTAAACATTACCATTAAATACTATCAAAAGTACTTAGGAAACCTCATCTTTACTGCCGGGGTTCAGCCCCGGCTGATCCAGGGTATTCGAAGCGGGGACGGCGTCGGCGAGGGTCAGGATACAATAGCTTCAATTAGATATTAATTAAAGATATAAAGAGTAATAGAATAAGGATAGCTCAGTAGGAAAATTCAGTGGAGAAAAGAGGCTGAGTAGCTTGGTTTACGTGGGAGACCAATAAAACTTCAAGACAAGAAGCTTGCTCCACTTACATAGGCCACAGGCGTCCTTCCATTCTCCCGAAGGAGAGGAGACACTGAGGCCTCCCCGGTCGGATCTTAGAAGCCTAGGCATAATTAGTAAGCATGGCGGGTTCCGCGTTCCAGATGGAGACTCAGCCAGAGTGAGAGAGATAGCGACATGGGGAGACTAGTATTTCGAGAAACTGATCCCAATTCTTTATTTTCCATGGTCTACTTTTATACACTGAGATGTTATGCAAAAGTCACGCGGGGTCAGCAGTCCTGACTTTTATCAAAGTCAGGTGCTTCATACAAATGTATACAGAGGTCTTAGGGGTGTTACATCATCTTCTGGCCAGGGGGCCTGCTGACAACTTATGACCCTCTCCTTGTGACAGCGGTCAGTCAACCAGGACACTTATTTCTCCAGGGGTGATTATTCTTAAAACAGATGCCACCCAAATAAAGTTACATTCCTATAGGGTGAGGGTGTAGTGGGTTTTAGTTAAGGAAAGAATTTACTTAGCCTAAGGTCTAACTTGATTAATATCAAAGGTTAATACTTATTTCTTCTATATATTCATTAATGTGTGTAAGGGCAGGGGATATGGAGACTTAGCAACAAACATTGGCTCAACAAATGAAAAACCCTTCACCAATACAATTTCCAATCAGCCCATTATACTTATACTAATAGTTTTCTAACTTTTCTAAGGAACCTGTTTTAGAAGGTTTAAAGCATCTCATGCCTCTCACGTTTGGGAGGCTGTGAGCAATCACATGTGGCTGGACAAGCCTGTCAGGCAGGCCAGAGAACCTTCAGAGGAGTTTGTAGGTTAAAACACTCTTGTCATGCCCAGGAGTTTTTATTAACTCTAAGTTAATTTTTTATTAGCTCTAAGTTAACTCCTTCTCCGAAAAGTGGTGGGGGACAGCCTCCCATTAAGTCAGAGGTGTAGGTGAGAGCACAAAGTAGTAAAGTAGGCAGGCTCTGGTTATGTGGGTAGATGCTCAAGGATTTCCAGGGGGACCCCTGAGGCTCGATCCCGTCTTTGCGTATGTCGAGCCTCCTTCCTCATGACCTTTGCCACGGGCGGAGTACCTCACTCTGGCCCCCAACACTTTACTATCTTATTTTCCGTTATAATTTCATTGTAGATCAGAATGAAAAAATCATTAAACAAACAGAATCCATAACTCTGTATAGTCTTTCCTACCTAACCAAAACATAAGTATTCAAGAAAGTCAAGAAATTAATAAAAGCCTTTGAAATGGGGAAAACTACAAGTGTTTAAATGAGGTAGTATTGTTTCCTGTGAGAGGAAGTTTCTCATGATCTTTGTTATACCATGGTATTTGGGTTAAGTGCTTTAGTCCTATTGTTTTGCTTTTTAAAATTTTCTAATTACTGTTGTAGAGTCATTCTTCTCTAACATAGTATTCCTATCCTGGGAACAAAATAATTCATTAGGAAGACTGTAACAATCATATACACACAAAAGTTAAAGTAGATTTTTTTTCAATCTATGTCAAAATTATGTTAACTTGTTAATAAATGTTGCGGGTTTGTTTTTATCAATACCTTCAATTGGTAAGAAAAGAAAGAAACATCTAGTAAGTTTTTTTTTCATCTTCTCTTTGTATTATGATCTCCAGACCCATTCCAGGACTAACCATGAACTATTGATGGTGAGCAAATTTTTCATAATAACTGCTTATCAGGTATCTGCATAAAAATTATTTCTATAGGGTTCAGAGAGGCTTAGGTATAAAACCATTCTATTTACTTTTAGATAGGTCTAATAGTAATATACTTCAAAAGACGTTGTCATAGAAAAATGTGCTGGCAATTATCAGAGAATATAATATTCTTATTCTATGTATATTGATATTGTGAATGAATTATCCAAATAAGATAAAATACTATTCTAAATTATTCTAAAAATACTTTAGGATTAGTGCTAAGATGTGTTCTACATTGATAGTAGAAATACATCAAACAATTCTAGAATGAATCCATATTGTAATTGAATTTAAATCAGACTCAGAGCCATCTCTAGCCTGTACCATATCAGAAAACTGCCACCCCAAACTGATGATCAATAGTAGCCAAACAGTTGAAAAGATATTCTGGACATCTAAAAATGAGGAGTACTCATAATCTCTCTTTCCTTAAACTTCAAATTATAAAGAAAGTATTGTGGGACTACAGAATCTTCAGATTTTCAATGCTGACTTAGAATTAGCTCCCTTATGTCAATTTTGTTAATAAACATTAAATGGAATATGTTTACATAAAACTAAGTTTCACTACTTTGACTATCATCACTATAAGCATTGCTAACTTCATATAGTAACAAATAGTTTCCCTGGTATTAGGTTGGTGCAAATGTAATTCCAAATTCAGATCAAGAATTTTAAATCATTATAATTTAGTTAAACACATCTTTATTAATCACAATAGAGACCATTACAATCAACACATTTTTGCCAATGAGAAATAATTTTGCTTATTCCTGTAGAATATAAATCCATGTCTCAGGATTCAGTGAATTCTTGGAAAGTGTTTTCTGCATCCATCTAGTTGTGAAAGCATTTTTCCTGCAAAACGTTGTTGACACGCCTGAAGAAGTCGTAGTAGGTTGGCGAGGACTCAGGGGAATGTGGTGGATGAGGAAAATTTTCATAGCCCTATTCTTTCAAAGCCCTGAGTGACAGTTTGACACGTGGTTGGGCATTGTCCTAGAGAAGAATTGTGCCCATTCTGTTGACCAATGCCAGCTGCAGGCATTGCAATTTTCAGTGCATCTCATTGATTTGCTGAGCATACTTCTCAGGGGTAACAGTTTCGCTGGGATTCAGAGAGCTGTAGTGGATCAGATGGGCAGCAGACCATCAGTCAGTGGCCATGATCTTGTTTTGGTGCAAGTGTGGCTTTGGGAGGTGTTCTGGATCTTCTTCGAAGCCCAACCACTGAGTTGTTGCGACTTATTATGTAAAATCTTACTTTCTGTGACATGTTACAGTCCAATCAAGAAATGGTTCATTGTTGTTACATAGAATAAGAGAAGACAACACTTCAAAATGACGAGATTTTTGACTTACAGTCAGCTCATGAGGCACCCACTTATTGAACTTTTCAATTTGCTTCAAGTGCTGAATGACTGTAGAATGGTTGATGTTGAGCTCTTCAGCAACTTCTTGTGTAGTTACAAGAGGACATGTTTCCATAATCTTCTCAACTGTTGTTGTTCAGTTGCTAAGATGTGCCTGACTCTTTGGATCCCTATGGGCTACAGCACACACAGCTTCCCTGTCCTTCACTATCACCAAGAATTTGCTTAAACTCATGTCCATTGAGTCAATGATGCCATCCAACCATCTCATCCTCTGTCATCCCCTTCTCCTCCTGCCTTCAATCTTACCCATTATCAGAGTCTTTTCCAATGAGTCAGTTCTTTGCATCAGGTGGCCAAATTAATGGAGCATCAGCTTCAGCATCAGTCCTTCCAATGAAAATTCAGGGGTGAATTCCTTTAGGATTGACTGGCTTGACCTCCTTGAAGTCCAAGGGACTCTCAAGAGTCTTATCCAGCACCACAATCCAAAATCACCAATTTTTCATTGCTTAGCCTTTTTATGGTCCAACTCTCACATCCATACATGACTAAAATGAATATTTTCATGCAAAATATGTCTAGAAAATTGTATTGTTAGTTATATCTGTATGTTTATGGAAGCAGAATTATTCTCAGCAAACTAGGTCTGTTTGAAAAGTCCTTAAAATGTGGTGATTAAGAGATCAGGTAAAACACATGTGAAGCCTGGAAGTGTGGTAGGTTGCTGGTAAGTGTGAATATCCACTATATTGATCACCATTGCCTTGAAACAGTGGTAACACAACTTCAGTGTTGAAACAACTCACTACTGGAACTCTTGATTTTGAAATGCTCTCCTTATAACTTCTTAGAGTATTCCATTTGTCGAGAGGTTGGGAACACAAGCTCAGAGACAAAGATTTAGAAGCCCCACAGACACTTCGCTGGTAGCTTCTATTTCACCACAATTTCCCTCCCCGCCTCCCACAGGTTCAGTTCAGTTCAATGGCTCAATCATGTCTGACTCTTTGTGACTCCATGGCCTGCAGGATGCCAGGCTTCCCTGTCCACCACCTTCTCCCGGAGCTTGCTCAAACTCATGTCCATCGAGTCAGTGATGCCATCCAACCATCTCATCCTCTATCATCCCCTTCTTCTCCTGCTTTCAATCTTGCCCAGCATCAGGGTCTTTTCAACTTAGTCAGTTCTTTACATCAGGTAGCCAAAGGATTGGAGTTTCAGCTTCAGCAATAGTCCTTCCAATGAATATTTAGGACTGATTTCCTTTAGGATGGACTGGTTTGATCTACTTGCTGTCCGAGGGACTCTCAAGAGTTTTCTCCAACATCACAGGTCAAAAGTATCAATTCTTCAAGGCTCAGCTTTCTTTATGGTCCAAATCTCATGGCTGTATTCGGCTCAGTAGTAGTAGTGTGGGCTTAGTTGCACCAAGGCATGTGGGATCTTAGTTCCCCAACCAGGGATCAAACCTGCATCCCCTACACTGCAAAGTGGATTCTTAAACACTAGGCCACCAGGGAAGTCCCTTTCAGTGGTTATAAAATATTAAGAAACACAATAGGATAGAATTTTGAATTCACTTTTCTGCTCTGCATAATGATGACTTCCCAGGTGGTACAGTGTTAAAGAATCCACCTGCCATGGTAGATTGGTGTTTTAAACCATAGTGACTGTGTTTTAATTTTGTATCAATTCTTACTGAAATTGTTTAAGTAATTTAACAAAGTAGAACTTTATAAAACATACTACAATTCAAGAGACACAGGAGACAGCAGTTCGATCCCTGCCTTGGGAAGATCCCCTGGAGGAGTAAATGGCAACCCACTCAAGTATTCTTGCCTAGAACATTCCATAGACAGAGGAGCCTGATGGGCTACAGTCTACGGGGTCACAAAGAGTTGGAAATAACTGAGCATGCACACAAACATGTAGATCAGATTTAATAGAAACAGTAGGCAAGCTGGAGTACAAATTTCTTTTCCTTTGTTGGAAGCTGTGACAGAAAAAGAAACCAAGTTTTAAAGTGAAAATTAGAAAACAAAGACAAAGGGAGTAAACTGAAAAATCACCACTATTTGTAAACTAGAAGTTGATTTTGTTGCAGCCTGTTATCAACATCTATTTCATGTAAAATATTTGATTAAATACCTATTAAAATATATCATTAAAAATAAATACTTAGGTCTAGAACATAGTGACTGTGTTTTAATTTTGTATCAATTCTTATTGAAATTAAGTATTTTAACAAAGTAAAACTTTATGAAACATCCTACAGACTCTTGACTTCTAAATAGCCACATTTCCCTTAAACTTGCTGGAATATTTTATCAAACTTATCAGGTGGCATTTCTTATAATGTACTTCTACCTATTCAAACACTAACATCAATTTTATAATGTAATTATGTGGAAAATCTACTTAACTTTTATCAGACTTTCAGCATGTCAAGATAAGAATAACTGCATAAACAGATGGTGCATTGCTATCAAGTTTTCTTAATGCCCAAGGCATCTGTATATTTGTTATTAATCCCACTTGATCCTCTAACTATATTAGGAATGATATTTTCAACTGTTGATGTTGATGCTGTAGAAAGATTTTTAAAAATAACTTAAAGTAGACCTGAAGGAGCTATAAAAATTTGTCATGTTTTCCTTTTTATGAAGTAATCCAATTGATAACAGTTTCAGTATTCTTTCCATGGCTTCCAGATTTCAATTCATCCAGAGAGTGAGGGGTGGGGGAAAGTGATGTACAAAAGGGTTATTTCAATGCACACATTTTTATAATCTACACAAAATGAAGGCAGGTCTCTGTTAAATGTATTATCTAAGGTTTACAACCTATTATTTTTTCATTTTCTCAAATGCATTGTATTTTATTCAAGCCCTTAATTGCATTTCAATTTTTTGATTAATTCTTACACATTTTAAAAGACATTAGACATATTTTTATGTTCATATCTGCATTCAAACAGTTTTTCTCTAAATATCCACAGTTGATAAGAAAAATTGTTCATGGGGCTGGTGCACTGGGGTGACTCGGAGGGATGGTATGGGGAGGGAGATGTGGGAGGGGGGTTCAGGATGGGGAACACACGTATGCCCATGGCAGATCCATGCTGATGTGTGGCAGAACCAATACAATATTGTAAAGTAAAAAATAAATAAATAAAAATTAAAAAAAAATAATGTGTTTTCCTGTGAATTCTTATACATTTATATAGAAAATATATAAGATTTCTTGAATGATTTTTTAAATATATTTTTGAAATGTGGGTCTCAGCTGACTTCCAGTTTCTTCCTCACAGTTCACAATATATGTTTTATATATATGGTGTTACTACTGAAGTAAACAAATATTAAGAACAAACACAGGTAAAGAGTTCACTGTAAATCATAAAACATTCTGCCAAAATTTTTTTGTTTGTTTGTTTGTTTTTAGTTGGTAAAATTCATTTCTAAAGAAAGAAATTGTTACTTGAGGTATTTAGTTTAAGAGCATGTTGTTTTGGGATTTCACAAACTAAATACATTTTTAAGAACAGCAATATCATTCAAAATTACAAATATACTATTCAGAATTACATTACTGAAATAATAGAAACCCAATTCAAAGCATCTTAGGCAGTGATGAAAATGTATTGGAAACATATTGGATTAATTCACCTAACCATAAGTAAAGCAGTGTCTAGGTTGGATCTAAAAAGCTACTATATTTGTTTATATAAAACTAAAGGAAGCAATTCAATTGCTAAAAGTTATCAGAACCTGACAGCAGTCGTGTGTGTGTGTGTTAGTTGCCCAGTCTTGTCCAACTCTTAACAACCCCATGGACTATAGCTCACCAGCTGCCTCTGTCTAGAGAATTCTCCAGGCAACAACACTGGAGTGGGTTGCCATGCCCTTCTCTAGGGGATCTTCCTGAGCCAAGGATTGAACCCAGATTTCCCATATTGCAGGCAGATTCTTTACCATCTGAGCCACCAGGGACTCCCCAACAGTGGTCACATACCTAACCAAAAGGGGAGGCGAGCTGGGAGAATTTTTTTGGCTACTTTGACCCAATAGATCTAAGAAATTCTTTTGGCTTCTTTTTGTGTTCCTCATTACTCTCCTGGCTACTTTGTTTTTAAAAATTTCATTGGAGTACAGTGTTGAGTTAGTTTCATGTGTACAGCAAAATGAAACAGTTATAAACTTATCCACTCTTTATTACATTCTTTTACCATATAAGCCATTAGAAAGTATTGAGTAGAGTTCTCTGTGCTATACAGTAGGTCCTTGTTATCAATAGCTACCAATTTTATACACAGTAGTGTTTATATGTCAATCCCAGTTTCCCAACTTATCCCTCTCTCCCTTACACCTTGGTGTGAGCTTCCCTGGTGCCTCAGACTATAAAGAATCTGCCTGCAATGTGAGAGACCTGGGATTTATCCTTGGGTTGGGAAGATCCCCTGAAGGAGCCCATGGCAACCCACTTCAGTAGGCTTGTCTGGAGAATCCCCATGGATAGAGGAGCCTGATGGGCTACAGTCCATGGGGTCTCAAAGAGTCAGACACGACTGAGGAGATAAGCACATCCTTACCCCAGTAACCATGTTTGCTTTCTATATCTGTAACTCTATTTTTATTTTGTAGACATACACATTAGTACCATTATTGTAACATTCCAATATAAATGATATCATATGATATCTATCTTTGATTATCCACTCAATATATAATCTTTATGTCCATCCATGTTACTACAAATCACATTACTTCATTCTGTTTTATGGCTGAGTAATATTCCTTATGAACTAGGGATGCAGGTTCGTGACATTGTACAGGAGATGGAGATCAAGACCATCCCCATGGAAAAAAAATGCAAAAAAGCAAAATGGCTGTCTGAGGACAGCCTTACAAATAGCTGTGAAAAGAAGAGAAGTGAAAAGCAACAGAGAAAAGGAAAGATATAAACATCTGAATTCAGAGTTCCAAAGAATAGAAAGGAGCAATAAGAAAGCCTTCCTCAGCAATCAGTGCAAAGAAATAGACGAAAACAACAGAATGGGAAAGACTAGAGATCACTTCAAGAAAATTAGAGATACCAAGGGAATATTTCATGCAAAGATGGGCTTGATAAAGTACAGAAATGGACCTAACAGAAGCAGAAGATATTAAGAAGAGGTGGCAAGAATACACAGAAGAACTGTACAAAAAAGATTTTCATGACCCAGATAATCATGATGGCGTGATCACTGACTTAGAGCCAGACATTCTGGAATGTGAAGTCAAGTGGGCCTTAGAAAGCATCACTATGAACAAAGCTAGTGGAGGTGATGGAATTCCAGTTGAGCTATTTCAAATCCTGAAAGATGATGCTGTGAAAGTGTTGCACTCAACATGCCAGCAAATTTGGAAAACTGAGCAATGGTCCCAGGACTGGAAAAGGTCAGTTTTCATTCCAATCGCAAAGAAAGGTAATGCCAAAGAATGCTCATACTACCACACAATTGCACTCATTTCACACGCTAGTAAAGTAATGCTCAAAATTCTCCAAGCCAGACTTCAGCAGTACATGAACCATGAACTTCCTGATGTTCAAGCTGGTTTTAGAAAAGGCAGAGGAACCAGAGATCAAATTGCTAACATCTGCTGGACCATGGAAAAAGCAAGTTCCAGAAAAACATCTATTTCTGCTTTACTGACTATGCCAAAGCCTTTGACTGTGTAATCACAATAAACTTTGGAAAAGTCTGAAAGAGATGGGAATACCAGACCACCTGACCTGCCTCTTGAGAAACCTATATGCAGGTCAGGAAGCAACAGTTAGAACTGGACAAGGAACAACAGACTGGTTCCAAATAGGAAAAGGAGTACGTCAAGGCTGTATATTGTTACCCTGCTTATTTAACTGCTATGCAGAGTATATCATGACAAAAGCTGGGCTGGATGAATCCCAAGCTGGAATCAAGATTGCCGGGAGAAATATCAATAACCTCAGATATGCAGATGACACCACCCTTATGGCAGAAAGTGAAGAGGAACTAAAAAGCCTCCCAATGAAAGTGAAAGAGGAGAGTGAAAAAGTTGGCTTAAAGCTCAACATTCAGAAAACTAAGACCATGCCATCTGGGCCCATCACTTCAAGGGAAATTGATGGGAAAACAGTGGAAACAGTGTCAGACTTGATTTTTGGGGGCTCCAAAATCACTGCAGATGGTGACTGCAGCCATGAAATTAAAAGATGCTTACTCCTTGGAAGAAAAGTTATGACCAACCTAGATAGTATATTCAGAAGCAGAGACATTACTTTGGCAACAAAGGTTCGTCTTGTCAAGGCTATGGTTTTTCAAGCGGTCATGTATGGATGTGAGAGTTGGACTGTGAAGAAGGCTGAGCACCGAAGAATTGATGCTTTTGTTTTTTTGTTTGTTTGTTTTTGTTTTAATTTTATTTTATTTTTAAACTTTACATAATTGTATTAGTTTTGCCAAATATCAAAATGAATCCATCACAGGTATACATGTGTTCCCCATCCTGAACCCTCCTCCCTCCTCCCTCCCCATACCATCCCTCTGGGTTGTCCCAGTGCACTAGCCCCAAGCATCCAGTATCGTGCATCGAACCTGGACTGGCATCTCATTTCATACATGATATTTTACATGTTTCAATGCCATTCTCCCAAATCTTCCCACCCTCTCCCTCTCCCACAGAGTCCATAAGACTGTTCTATACAGTATACTAACGCATATATATGGAATTTAGAAAGATGGTAACAATAACCCTGTGTACGAGGCAGCAAAAGAGACACTTGATGTATAGAACAGAATTGATGCTTTTGAACTGTGGTGTTGGAGAAGACTCTGGAGAGTCCCTTGATCTGCAAGGAGATCCAACCAGTCCATTTTAAAAAAGATCAGTCCTGGGTGTTCTTTGCAAGAAATGATGCTAAAGCTGAAACTCCAGTACTTTGGCCACTTCATGTGAAGACTTGACTCATTGGATAAGACTCTGATTCTGGGAGGGATTGGGGACAGGAAGAGAAGGGGACAACAGAGGATGAGATTGCTGGATGGCATCACCAACTCGATGGACACGAGCTGAGTGAACTCTGGAAGTTGGTGATGGACAGGGAGGCCTGGCATGCTGCAATTCATGAAGTCACAAAGAGTTGGACACGACTGAATGACTGAACCAAACTGAGTATTCCATTATACATATGCACCACATCTTCATTATCCATTCCTCTGTTGATGGACATTTAGGTTGCTTCCTTGACTTGATTATTGTAAACAGTGCTGCAATGAACATTAGGGTGCCTGCATCTTTTTGAATTATGTTCTCTTTTCAAATATATTCCCAGAAATGTGATTGCTGGATCATATGGCAGATCTATTTTTAATTTTTTAAGGAACCTCTATACTGTTCTTCACAGTTGCTGTACGAAGTTACATTTTCTTAAAATATTGCATTCTGGAATTTGAACTAAATATCTGGAATACACAATAAAATCTCTCTACAGTGACTTGGTGAGAAGTGAAACAATTCTCAGCTCTGTGCACACTTGCACATCTCCATTTACCTCTCAGCTTTGCTGTCACTACTCTTCTCTAACTTCGCAGATTCTGTGCTTGTATATTCTAAACTTTTGCACCCTGCCCCCCCAAAAATGCAGCTCACTTCATACAGGATCTGGAGTTTTCTACTTTAGATTCCTTTCTCTATAGTGCACTGTCCCACAAGTTCTAACCATTTTAACAGCTTATAATATTCATCTCTGCCTCCTCATCTCAAAATACTACCAAAGCCTGCTCTTACTTTTATCTTTATGCTCTCTGGTATAAAATGTGCCTCTGAGGAGAGAGTAAAGACTAGCATTTAGATAGTCCCCAAAATAAAGGTTTTTATTGCTCATTTAATAATGTCTGAAAAATGTTGTCTCATTTTATGCCTAGTTTTTTAGTTGCATCAGAAGGGCATATCTGGTTATTCTATCAAGGCCACAAGCAGACCAGTTTTATTTACTTATGGCAAAAAAAAAAAAAAAAAAACTATAATAGTAAAGGGATTGTTTTTCTCCCACTTAAAGCCCTAAATAAGGAAAAAAAAAATCTCTGTAATTTAATAATATTTAGAAATACATTTTGTTCATTTGCTATTTGTTTCCTTCAATTTTTATGATAATTTTGAGAAGGAAAGTATAAATAGTTATAAAGATAATACTAGCATTATCAAAAAAGGCATGTATACAGATATAAATGATATTGCTTAAAATTTCTTAAATTACACCAGTTGGGCCCTATTTTAAAAACACTTTAAGCAAATCATTCAGGAAATTTGACTCAAATCTCTCTTTTTTATTATATGAAAATAAAACACTTAAAACAACAACAACAACAAAAATGTTAATTAGCCTATGAGGTATAGTCTACCTGCAAGTACTCCTCCTGCTAAAGTTTTTCCCTCACTTGAACTGAAATCAATCTCTTTATGTGTTCCATCATTTCTATGTCCATTTTTGTGGCCTTAAAAACTGATACCTAATTTTTCATTCATCGATTAGCCTTTCAAATACTTCAAGATGTTTTTAAGAGGTCACATCTTAGTGTTTTACCCATTATTTATGCCATAATATTCTAGTTTACCTCTGTTTTATTTACTTTTCAGTTTGTGCTTAAATTCTCAGAAATGGAGTCTGCAAAATTGACTTCAAAAATTCAGTAACTTGTTATAAGTACATTACTGTGTTCCAGAAATACTAACTAATTCTGCTTGGCTGGGAATATATCCTGCATAAAGTGGAGTAATAAGAAATGAATCTAGAAATTATGTTGAGGGAAGCTCTAGAAATTATATCCATTCTTTTCAAGTTACCTATTATTTTGTGTCTAATAAGAAATTCTGTTTGCTTTAAACAGGATTTTTTTATGATTACAGACACAATTTGGAATAACTACTTTGACAGTAGTAAGTAATTTGGATTAAAAAGTTTAGAGAAGGCACTTAAAAATGCTGAAGGAAGAAAGGTAGGCAGTTCAATTATGAGATTCATGTAATTATATTAGTCAAAAACAGGTTCTGAACTACATTGATAGTGGAAATATAAATTACATGCCAATGGAAACATGAAAGGGGATATCAACAATAGGCAATTACTTGACTGAGAGTAAAAAGTGATGTAAAATAAAAAATAATTTTGTATTTTGAGGGTTTTAAAAAAAATACCATTAAGAGAAAAGATAAATCAGAATAGGACTGGGTATAAAGACGAAGGAGGATGACAATTATAATTATAGCAACAACCAGCATATCATCATTAATATGCCTCAGATACAGTTCTAAGTGCTTTATAAATACTAACTCACCTAAGTTTTACATTTTTCTAGGAGATAAGTACTATTACTATCTCTATTTTATAGATGAGGGAGCTGAAGCACATGATTTAAAAAATATTTGAAAGTTCACTCAGGTTATAAACCATAAAGCAGAATTTTAAACCCATTTTGTTTCATGCAAAAGTTTGTATTTTTAACGCACTCTACCACACTGCCTTTATATGACTAGTTGAATTTATTGGTCAAAGAGTTCCAAAAATAATTAATTTTAAAAAATATATTCAAAGCCTCTAATAAAATTACTATCGTCAGATTATAAAATTATGTTTAGATATAGAGATGGCACAGTAAAGGGCAGAAATGGTATGGACCTAAGAGAAGCAGAAGATAATAAAACGAGGTGCAAGAATACACAGAAGAACTATACAGATAAGATTTTCATGACACAGATAACCAAAATGGTATGATCAATAACCTAGAACCAGATATCCTGGAATGCGAAGTCCAGTGGGTCTTAGGAAGAATCACTATGAACAAAGCTAGTGGAGGTGATGGAATTCCAGTTGAACTATTTCAAATCCTAAAAGATGATGCTGTGAAAGTGTTGCACACAATATGCCAGCAAATTTGGAAACTGCAGCAATGGCCACAGGACTGGAAAAGGTCAGTGTTCATTCCAATCCCAAAGCAAGGCAAGGCCAAAGAATGTTCAAAATACTGCACAATTGCACTCATGTCACATATTAGCAACATAATTCACAAAATTCTCCAAGCCAGGCTTCAACAGTACATGAACCATGAGCTTCCAAACGTTCAAGGTGGATTTAGAAAAGGCAGAGGAACCAGAGATCAAATTGCCTCCTGTCCATAACCAACTCCTATAGCTTACTCAAACTCATGTTCATTGAGTTGGTGATGCCATCCAATCATCTCATCCTCTGTCATCCCCTTCTCTGCCCACCCTCAATCATTCCCAGCACCAGGGTCTTTTCAAATGAGTCAGTTATTCACATCAGGTGGGCAAAGTACTGGAGTTTCAGCTTCAGCATTATTCCTTCCAAACAAATCCCAGGGCTGATCTCCTTCAGAATGGACTGGTTGGATCTCCTTGCAGTCCAAGGGACTCTCAAGGGTCTTATCCAACACCAAAGTTCAAAAGCACCAATTCTTCGGCACTCAACTTTCTTTATAGTCCAACTCTCACATCCATACCTGACTAGTGGAAAAACCATAGCTTTGACTAGATGGAACTTTGTTGGCAAAGTAAGGTCTCTGCTTTTTAATATGCTGTCTAGGTTGGTCATAATTTTTCTCCGAAGAAGCAAGCATCTTTTAGTTTCATGGCTATAGTCACCATCTTCAGGGATTTTGGAGCCCCCAAAAACAAATTTCTCAGTGTTTCCATTGTTTCCCCATGTACTTGCCATGAAATGATGGGACCATATGCAATGATCTTCGTTTTTAGAATACTGAGTTTTAAGCCAACTTTTTCACTCTCCTCTTTCACTTTCATCACGAGGCTCTTGAGATCTTCTTCACTTTCTGCCCTAAGTGTGGTGTCATTGGCATGTCTGAGGTTATTGATATTTCTCCTGGAAATGTTGATTCCAGCTTGTGTTTCATCCAGCTGTGCATTTTCCATGATATACTCTGCATATAAGTTAAATAAGTAGGGTGACAAGATACAGCCTTGACATACTTCTTTCCCAGTTTAGAACCATTCCATTTTTCCATGTACAGTTCTAACTGTTGCTTCCAAACCTGAATACAGATTTCTCAAGAGGCAGGTAAGGTGGCCTGGTATTCCCATCTCTTGAAGAAATTTCCAGAATTTGTTATGATCCTCACAGTCAAAGGCTTTGTCATAGTCAATAAGGCAGATGTTTTTCTGTAACTCTCTAGCTTTTTCGATGATCTAACAGATGTTGGAAGTTTGATCTCTGGCTCCTCTGCCTTTTCTGAATCCAGCTTGAACATCTGGAAGTTCATGGTTCATGTACTGTTGAAGCCTGGCTTGGAGAATTTTGAGCATTACTTTACTAGTGTGTGAGATGAGTGCAATTGTGCAGTAGTTTGAACATTCTTTGGCATTTCCTTTCTTAGGGATTGGAATGAAAATTGACCTTTTCCAGTCCTGTGGCCACTGCTGAGTTTCCAAAATTTGCTGGCAAATTGAGTGCAGCACTTTTACAACATAATCTTTTAGCATTTGTAATAGTTTAAGTGGAATCCCATCACCTCCACTAGCTTTATTTGTAGTGATGATTCCTAAGGCCCACTTGACTTCACATGCTCAGATGTCTGGCTCTAGGTGAGTGATCATACTATCGTGATTAGCTGGGTCACTAGCAGAATTTTTTTTTGTATAGTTCTATGTATTCTTGCCACCTCTTCTTTATATCTTTCTGTCCTTTATTGTGCCTATCTTTGCATGAAATGTTCCCTTGGTATCTCTAATTTTCTTGAAGGGATTTCATGAATATCATGGTATCTGGCCCGATCACTTCATGGCAAATAGATGCGGAAACAGTGGGAATAGTGAGAGACTTTATATATATATATATATATATATATATATATATATATATATATATCAGACCAGATCAGATCAGTCACTCAGTTGTGTCCGACTCTTTGCGACCCCATGAATCGCAGCATGCCAGGCCTCTGTCCATCACCAACTCCCAGAGTTCACTCAGACTCACGTCCATCGAGTCAGTGATGCCATCCAGCCATCTCATCCTCTGTCGTCCCCTTCTCCTCCTGCCCCCAATCCCTCCCAGCATCAGAGTCTTCCAATGAGTCAACTCTTCCCATGAGGTAGCCAAAGTACTGGAGTTTCAGCTTTAGCATCATTCCTTCCAAAGAAATCCCAGGGCTGATCTCCTTCAGAATGGACTGGTTGGATCACTGCAGATGGTGACTGCAGCCATAAAATTAAAAGATGCTTGCTCTTTGGAAGAACAAAGCAGACAGCATACTAAAAAGCAAAGACATTATTTTGCCAACAAAGGTTGGTCTAGTCAAAGCTATGGTTTTTCCAGTAGTCATATATGCATACGAGAGTTAGAGTGTAAAGAAAGCTGAGCACGGAAAAATTGATGCTTTTGAACTCTGGTGTTGGATAAGACCCTTGAGAGTCCCTTGGACAACAAGGAGATCCAACCAGCCCATCCTAAAGCAAATCAATCCTGAATATTCCTTGGAAGGACTGATGCTGAAACTCTAATACTTTGGCCACCTGATGTGAAGAACTGACTCATTGGAAAAGACCCTGATGTTGGGAAAATTTGAAGGCAGGAGGAGAAGGAGATTACAGAGGATGAGATGGTTGGATGGCATCACTGACTCGATGGACATGAGTTTGAGTAATCTCTGGGAGTTGGTGATGGACAGGGAGGCCTGGCATGCTGCAGTCGATGGGGTTACAAAGAGTCATACACGACTGAGCTACTGACTGAACTGAATAGTATATATTTAGATGAATATTTTCTGTATATTAGGATGCATTGTCTGGCTCATATATAAGTATATTTGAACAAGGTTAGTAGGTAGGGTAAAACCTCTTTAATCGTGTAAGCTAAATAGCATAAGGGTTATATGGGAAAAAATAAAATTTTCCTCATTCCAAGCAAATCAGTAAATTATTTCTTCTTTTTTTTTTTTTAACTTATCCACAAGATATTCAACCTATTTATTAGGTATATTTTTCAGTTTCTTTTTTTTTACCAAGTAACCTAAAAATATAATGCCAAATGATGACTGCTGCTGCTGCTGCTAAGTCACTTCAGTCGTGTCTGATTCTGTGCGACCCCATAGACGGCAGCCCACCACGCTCCTCTGTCCCTGGGATTCTCCAGGCAAGAACACTGGAGTGGGTTGCCATTTCCTTCTCCAATGCATGAAAGTGAAAAGTGAAAGTGAAGTTGTTCAGTCATGTCCGACTCTTAGCGACCCCATGGACTGCAGCCTACCAGGCTCCTCTGTCCATGGGATTTTCCAGGCAAGAGTACTGGAGTGGGTTGCCATTGCCTTCTCCAAATGATGACTAGTATTTTTCAACTACCTGAGCTACTGAAGTGAGAGCTGTCTTGGTAGAAGAAGAAAAATAATTAGAGGAAATATGTTCCAGAGCAGAAAAATAGCTCATTAGCTATAATCAATGTTACTGCAGTAATATCTGCAGTTTGTCTCATAGTCTGTTTTAGACCTGTCAGCCCCAAATATCTATGAAATGAAGTACAGAATATTCTATAAGAAACAAACAATTATATATTTGAATGAATAAGCTAACTACAAATCAAACCACTCATTATTTTTGAATTGAAGGAAAGATAAGAGAGGAAAGGGCTAAATAATGTTAATAATTCCCTCTAAATGTATAGATATATGATCAAAATTATCCACACATTGACTACCTAATTAGCTAAACTTCAACCTTCAATTCATTTTCTCAGTAGTGTGTCTTAAGTGTATTGCATTTATTTTCTCATTTTATATCTAATATCAATAGTCACAGTAAATGAGGTATGAATAATTAGGAGTTTGTCACTGACACATGATATGAGTAAAATGATTTCATCCAGATGAGAACCAATAGCAAGTTAGCAATGTAATATAGTCATTAATTATTTTTCTTTAAACTCTCTCTTCACTGGTTCATTACACATATGAAAATGAAAGTGAAAGTGTTAGTCACTCAGTCATGTCCAACTCTTTGTGACCCCATGGACTGTAGCCTACCAGGCTCCTCTGTCCCTGGGATCCTCCAGGCAAGAATCCTAGAGTGAGTTGCCATTCCCTTCTCCAGGGCATCTTCCTGACCCAGGGATCAAACCTAGGTCTCCTACATTGTAGACAGATTATTTACTGTCTGAGCCATCAGAGAAGCCCCACTATACATATATGCTCAAACATTTTTTTCTTCTTAAAACATATATACATATAAGTATGCAGCAAAGCATGTGCACTCAACATGTGTAGATGCAGAGGTCCATACCTAATATAATTTTGATTTCCTTTACAACCTACCTTCTGGAATCTCTTGTCTTAATCTTTATTTTATCTAGCTCCCCATTAGGACTTGTGCTCATCTTCTCCTGCGAGAACACCAAAATCACAACTAGATGTTGAACAATCATCAACAGGAGTGTGTTAGAACCCACCAAAAAAAGATATCCCACATCCAAGTTCAAAGGACAAGCCCCAATCAGACAATAAGACTGGCACAATCATGTTAAAATCAAATCCCATACATGCCTGGTGGGTAACCCACAAACTGGAGAACAATAATACCAAAGAAGCCCAGCTACTGTTGTGAAGGTTCTAGGCCCCACATCAGTCTTTCAAACTTGGGGTCTAGCAAAGGGCTGGAAGTCCCCAGGGAATCTGACTTTGAAGGACAGCAAGATTTGATTATAGAACTTACACAAGACTGAGGGAAACAGAAACTCTTGGTGTTAGTCGCTCAGTCATGTTCAACTCTTTGCGACTCCATGGACTATAGCCTGCCAGGCTTCTCTGGAAATCAGAGCCTGTCAGGCTACAGTCCATGGGGTCACAAAGACTCAGACATGACTGAGCCACTAACACCAAGAGAGCACAAATAAAGCCTTGTGTTCAACAGGACACAGAAGAAAGGAGTGGTGACCCCACAAGAGACTTTGGTAGACATGCCTGTGAGTGGTTGAGGGTCTCCTGCTGGAGTGTGCATCAGTAGTAGCCTGCCATGGGGACGGGGCACTGGCAGCAGAAGCTTGGCAGGCACATGCTGTCATAAGTCCTCTTTTGAGTGAAGTGAAAGTCTCTCAGTCATGTCTGACTCTTTGCGACCTCATAGACTATACAGTCCATGGAATTCTCCAGGCCAGAATATTGGAGTGAATAGCCTTTCCCTTCTCCAGGGCATCTCCCAACTCAGGTATCAAACCTAGGTCACTGGCATCTCAGGCGGATTCTTTACCAGCTGAGCCAGTTAGCCAATAGCTTTACCATAGAGCCTGTAGACTCCAGAACTGGGTCACTTCAGGCCAAACAAATAACAGGGAAGGACAATAGCCCCACCTATCAGCAGATAATTGGATTAAAGATTTATTGACCGTTGTCCTGACACCTGAGCAAGACCCAGGTTTCCCCACAGTCAGTCCATCCCAAGCCCCTTATCCTCATCTATCAGAAGGCAGACAGAAGAAGTAAGAATTACAGTTCTTCAGATTCTGGAATAAAATCCACAATCACAGAAAGCTAAGCAAACCTATTATATAGATCACAGCCTTGTGTAACTCAACAAACCTATGAGTCATTCCATGCTGGGACACCCAACACACAAGTCAGTGTGTAGAGTTCTGACAAAATATGGTCCACTGGAGAAGAGAATGGCAAACAACTCCAATATTCTTGTCTCAAGAACCCATGAAGAGTATGAAAAGGCTAAAAGATATGACACTGGAAGATGAGCCCCCCAGGTTGGTAAGTATCCAATATGCTACTGGGGAAAAGCAGAGAAATAGCTCCCAAAAGATTGAAGAGCCTGGGCCAAAGTGTAAATGATGCTCAGTTGTGACTATGCCTGGTGGTGAAATCAAAGTCTGATGTTGTAAAGAAAAATATTGCATAAGAACCTTGAATGTTAGGCCCATGTTTTTGTTGTCCAGTCACTAAGTGTGTCTGACTCTACAACACCATGGACTACAGCACATCAGGCTTCCCTTTCCTTCACTATCTCCCGAAGTTTTCTAAAACTCATGTTCATTGTGTTGGTGATGTCATCCAAGAATCATAGTAAATTGGAAATGGTCAAGCAGGAGATGGCAAGTGAGACCACCAATATTTTAGGAATCAGTGAATTAAAATGGACAGGAATGAGAAAATTTAATTCAGATAACCATTACATCTACTGAAAAGTAAAAGTGAAAGTCCCTCAGTTGTATCTGACTCTTTGCGACCCCATGGACTATAAAGTCCATGGAATTCTCCAGGCCAGAATACTGGAGTTGGTAGCCATTCCCTTCTCCAGGGAATCTTCCCAATCCAGTGATCAAACCCAGGTCTCCAACACTGCAGGCAGATTCTTTACTAGCTGAGCCACCAGGGAAACCCAAGTATACTGGAGTGGGTAGCCAATCCCTTCCCCAGCAGATATTCCTGACTCAGGAATCAAACTGGGGTCTCTTTCATTGCAGGTGGATTCCTTATCAGCTGAGCTACTTGGGAAGCCCATTATATCTACTACTGTGGGCAAGAATGTCTTGGAAGAAATGGAATAACCCTAAAAGTAGCCAAAAACAGAGTTTGAAATTCAGTACTTGAGTGCAATCTCAAAAATGACAAAATGATCTCAACTTGTTTCCAAGGCAAACCATTCAATATCATGAAATCCATATCTAAGTCCCTAACATTAATGTCAAAGAAGCTGAACAGTTCTTTGAAGACCTTCAAGACTTTCTAGAACTAACACCAAAAAAATTATGCCCATTTCATCACAGGGAACTAGAATTCAAAAGTAGGAAGTCAAAAGATACCTGGAATTACAAGCAGGTTTGGCCTTGGAGTACAAAATGATGCAGGGCAAAGGCTAACAGAGTTTTGCCAAGAGATAACACTGATCATAGCAAACATCTTCTTCCAACAACACAAGAGACAACTCTACACATGGATACAACTAGATGGTAAATACTAAAATCAGACTGATTACATTTTTGGGAAACCAAAGATTTAGAACTCTATAAAGTCAGCAAAAACAAGACCTGGAACTGACTGTGACTCAGATCATGAGCTCCTTATTACAAAATTAAACATTAAAATGAAGAAAGTAGGGAACACCACTAGGCAATTCAGGTATGACTTAAATAATATCCCTTATGATTAGACAGTGGAAGGGACAAATAGATTCAAGGAATTAGATATGGTATACAGAGGGCTTGAAGAATTATGGATGGAGGTTCATAACATTGTACAGGAAGCAGTGACCAAAACCATCCCCCCTAAAATAAATCCAACAAGGCAAAATGGTTGTCTGAGAAGGCCTTACAAATAGCTAAGAAGAGAAATGGAAGGCAAAGGAAAAAGGGAAAGACATACCCAACTTAATGCAGAGTTTAAGAAAATAGCAAGGAGATAAGAAAGCCTTTTTAAGTGAACAATGCAAAGAAACAGAGGAAAACAATAGAATGAAAAATACCAGAGATCTCTACAAGACAACTGGAGATACCTAGGGAATATTTCATGCAAGGATGGGCACAATAAAGGACAGAAACAGCAAGAACCTAACAAAAGCAGATGAAATTATAACAAGGTGCCAAGAAAACACAGAAGAACTATACAAAAAGGTCTTAATGACCCAGATAACCACGATGGTATGGACACTCACCTAGAGCCAGATATTTGGGAGTGTGAAGTCAGGTGGGCCTTAGGAAGCATTACTAGGAACAAAGCTAATAGAGGTAATGGAATTCCAGCTGAGCTATTTCAGATCCTAAAAGATGAAGTTGTTAAAGTCCTGCATTCGGTATGTCAGCAAATTGGTAAAACTCAGCAGTGGCCACAGGACTGGAAAAGGCCAGTTTTCATTCCAATCCCAAAGAAAGTAATGCCAGAGATTGTTCAAGTTACCATACAATTGCATTCATTTCATGTGCCAGCAATATAATTCTCAAAATCCTTCAAGCTAGGCTTCAACAGTATGTCAACTGAGAACTTCCATATGTTCAAGCTGGATTTAGGAAAAGCAGAGGAACCAGAGATCAAATTGCTAATATCCATTGTATCAGAGAGAAAGCAAGAGAATTCCAGAAAAACATTCACTTCTGTTTCATTGACTATGCTAAAGCCTTTGACTGTGGAGATCAAAACAAACTGGACCACTTTTCAAGAGATGGGAATACCAGACCACCTTATCTGCCTTCTGAGAAACCTGTATGCAGGATGAGAAGCAGCAGTTAGAACCATGTCTGGTTCAAAATAGTAAAGGAGTACATCAAGACTGTATATTGTCAGCCTACTCATTTAACTTCTATTCAGAGTACATCATGCAAAAATGCTGGCCTGGATGAATCACAAGTTGGAATCAAGATTGCTGGGAGAAATATCCACAATTGCAGATATGCAGATGGCACCACTCTAATGGCAGAAAGAGAACAGGAACTAAAGAGTCTGTTGAGGTCAGTGAAAGAGGACAGTGAAAAAGCTGGCTTAAAACTCAACATTCAAAAAACTTAAGATCAGAGCATATGGTCCCATCACTTTATGAAAAATAGATGGAGGAACAGTGGAAACATTGACAGACTTTGTTGTCTTGGGATCAAAAATCACTGCAGATGGTAACTGAAGCCATGAAATTAAAAGATGCTTGGTCCTTGAAAGAAAAGTTATGACAAACCTAGACAGTATATTAAAAACCAGAGACATCACTTGGCCAACAAAGGTCCATATAGTTGAAGCTATAGTTTTTCCAGCAGTCATGTATGGATTTGAGAGTTGGACCATAACGAAGATTGAGCACCAAAGAATTGATGCTTTCAAATTGTGGTGCTGAAGAAGACTCTTGAGAGTCCCCTGGACATCAAAGAGATCAAACTAGTGAATCCTAAAGAAAATCAACCCTGAATACTCATTGGAAATACTTATGATGAAGCTGAAGATCCAATAGTTTGGCCACCTGATATGAAGAACCGACTCATTGGAAAAGACTTTAATGCTGCAAAAGATTGAGTGCAGGAGGAGAAGGGGGCAACAAAGTATAAGATTGTTGGATGGTACCACTGAGTCAATGGGCATGAGTTTGAGCAAACTCTGAGAGACAGTGAAGGACAACAAAGCCTGGAGTGATGCAGTCTGTGGGCTCTTAAAGACCTGGACAGGATTTAGTGACTGGAAAACAATGGCAACTCATTTTATATTTCTATACAGTAGTGTGCTGGCTGTCTCATATTAGTGCTCCAGAGACAGTTCTTAAATTTTCATAAATATTTTGAACTAAGCACAGCAGTATTAACATTTCCTTGTGGGAGACATTAACCATAACTGTTTTAAAAAATCTTGAATGATAATTACATACAACACTTGCTTAGACCACTGAGAACAAAAATATAAGACCCTTAGAATAAGAACCTTCTAGTATCCCTCACTACATTACAAGTTTTCTCATCACAAGGATTATTTCTATCTTTTTCACTACTGTATTCACAGTGTTTGACTTACATTTGCTCAAAAATATTTTAAATGCAATACAAATGAGGAGAGTGAGGCAGGCAATAGACAGGACTACTAATAAGAAGTGAAGTTAAAAAGAAAAGAAAGGGTAAATAAAGTTGCTTCCATTTTTTTTTTCCTAAGTTTTGATCAGTTTGTCTCTGATAATAACTGCTGCAGCACAATTCAAGTCAACATTTATCCTATGACTACAAACTCAGGGTATCACATGATTTTTTTATCTTTTACTTTATATTTGGGACAAAAAGTTTATTAAAATTTAGGATGATGATAAATATAATCTCAGTTAATATTTGAAACTTAGCTCTTTTTTTAACAACTGAAGAAAAGAAAAACAAATTACTTGTACTGTAAATGTAGGTAATTTCTGAACTGAGATAAGCATGTTGGATTAGAGCCAGAAACATTAAGCAATAGTACATAGCATATAGCAATTTCGAGGGTAAAGTGCCATACTGATTTCCAAGTTTTTAAGAATGAAGTAAGAATGTTATAGTTGCATTATATAGATGAATTCCAATGTCTCACAGTAAGTAAATAGAAAGTACAGGCATATGTGGGAGAGAGCACAGGTTTATTTCCATACCACTGCAATAAAGCCAATCCTGCAATAAAGTGAGTCACATGAATTGCTTCATTTCCCAGTGCCTATAAACTTTACATTTATATGATATTGTAGTCTAAGTGTGCAACAGCATTATGCCCCAAAATAATGCTCATACCTTAATTTAAAAATACTTTACTGCTAAAAATTTCCAAATATCACCTAAACCCTCGTGAGTCATAATTCTTTTGCTGGTAGAGGATCCTACTTCAGTGTTGCTGGCTACTGACTGATCATGGTGGTAGCTGCTGAAAGGCTGGGGTTTCTGAGGCAATTTCTAAGAATCAAGCAGCAATAAAGTTTGCCACATTGCTTGACTCTTTCATTAGAGATATCTCTGTAGCATACAATGCTATTTGATATTATTTTACATAAAGTAGAACTTTCAAAGTTGGAGTCAGTTCTCTCAAACTCTGCTCCTTTTTTACCAACTAGGTTTATGTAATATTCTAAACCTTTTGTTGTCATTTCAACAACCTTCACAGAATTTTGATCAAGAGCATCCATCTCAAGAAAACACTTTCCTTATCTGTAAGCAATTCTTCATCCATTAAAGTTTTATCATGAGATAGGAGCAATTCAAGCATATCTTCAGCTTCTACTTCTAACTTTAGCTTCCTTGTTATTTTCACCACAAATGTAGTTACTTCCTCCATTAAAGTCTTGAACCATTCAAAGTCATCCACGAGGGTTAAAATCAGCTTCTTCCAAACTCCTGTTAATATTGATATTTGATCTCTTCCCATGAATCATAAATATGCTGAATCATGTTTAAAATGGAAAATCCTTTCCAGAAGGTTTCCAATGGAATTTTCCCAAGTCCACCAGAGAAGTCACTATTGATAGCAGTTATAGCCTAAGTAACTATAACTTCCCTGGTAGTTCACCTGGTAAAGAATCCACCTGAGTTGGGAAGATGCCCTGGAGAAGGGAACGGCAATTCCCTCTAGTATTCCTGCTTGGGGAATTCCATGGATAGAGGAATCTGGCGGGCTACAGTCCATAGGGTCGTACAGAATCAGACATGACTGAGCAACTTTCATTTGACTTCACAGCCTTTCAGAATATATTTCTTAAAATAATAAGACATGAAAGTCAAAATTACTTCTGAACGCACAGGCTGCAAAGTGGATGCTGCGTTTGAGATCAGTTCAGTTCAGTTCAGTTCAGTCTCTCAGACGTGTCCGACTCTGTGACCTCTAGGATTGCAGCATGCCAGGCTTCCCTGTGCATCACCAACTCCCGGAGCTTGCTCAAACTAATGTTCATTGAGTCAGTAATGCCATCCAACCATCCCATCCTCTGTTGTCCCCTTCTCCTTCTGCCGTCAATCTTGCCCAGTATCAGGGTCTTTTCTAATGAATAAGTTCTTCCCATCAGGTGGCCAAAATATTGGACTTTCAACTATAGCATCAGTCCTCCCAAGGAATATTCAGGACTAATTTCCTTTAGGATGGACTGGTTGGATCTCTTTGCAGTCCAAGGGACTCTCAAGACTCTCCAACACCACAGTTCAAAAGCATCAATTCTTTGGTGCTCAGCTTTCTTTATAGTCCAACTCTCACTTTGACTTAGATGGACCTTTGTCAGTAAAGTAATATCTCTGCTTTTTAATATGCTGTCTAGGTTGGTCATAACTTTTCTTCCGAGGAGCAACCATCTTTTAGTTTCGTGGCTTCAGTCACCATCTGCGGTGATATGACTACAGGATACTTTGAATTACACAGAATGATAAGAAAAAATAAGAAACTTTAAATCCCTATTCTTCCATTTCTAGGAACCTAATTTGCATTAACTACTGTTATTTTGTTCTTTGTTTCTCCCTATCTACTTACTGCTTATCTATTTCTCAACCAGACCCAGGGCTTCCCAAGAGACTCAGTGGTAAAGAATTCTCCTGACAATACAGGAGACACAGAAAACTTTGGTCAGGAGATCTCCTGGAATAGGAAATGGCAACTCACCCCAGTGTTCTTGCCTGGAGAAGTTCATGGACAAAGGATCTTGGTGGGCCACAGTCCATAGGATTTCAAAGAATTGGACACATCTGAGAAACTGAGCACAGCACAAAACAATACAACAAGTATGTCTTATAAATTGAATTAATAGTAGACAGTGGCCATACATCTCCTAGAAAAGAACATAGGCAAAACATTCTCTGACATAAATCACACAGATGTTTTCTTAGGCCAATTTCCCAAGGCAATAGAAATTAAAAAATAAATAAATAAACTAATGGGTTTGAAACAAACTTACAAACTTTTAGATAGCAAAGGAAACCATAAACTAAACAAAAAGACAACACACAGAATGGGAAAAAAATATTTGCAAATGATATGACTGACAAAAGTCATATGATATGATTGCAAATGAAATGACTGACAAGATTCAAATGTTATGACATTTCCCATAATATACAAACAGACTATACAACTTAGCAACAAAAAATAATAAAAACCTCAATTCCAAAATGGGCAGAATATCTAAATAGATATTTTTCCAAAGAATAAATATGGATGGTCAATAGACACAAGAGAAGAGGCTCAACATCACTAATTATTAGACAGATGCAAATCAAAACTACAATGAGGTACAACCTCAGAGCAGTTAGAATGGCCATTATCAAAAAATCTACAAATAATGCTGGGGAGTGTGTGAAGAAAAGGGAACCCGCCTACACTGTTGGTGGGAATGTTAGTTGGTGCAGTCACCATGAAAGACAGTACAGAGATTCCTCAGAAAATTAAAAACAGAACTACCGTATGATCCAGCAATACTACTCCTGGACATATATTGAGACAAATCTGTAATTCAAAAAGATACATACACCTCTATATTCATAGAAGCACTAATCACAAGAGCTAAGGCATTGAAACAATCTAAATGTCCACTGACAGATGAATGGATAAAGAACATGTGGTATATATATACAATAGAATTCTACTCAGACATAAAAAGAAAATAATGTCATTTGCTGCAACACTGATACAAGTAGAGATTATCTTACTAAGTATGTCAGAAAGACAAATATTACATGATATGACTTACATATGAAACCTAAAATATGATACAAGTGAGCCTATCTATGAAACAGAAACACAGGCACAGAGAACAAAATGTAGGTTGTGGAGTGGGAGGTAGCTGAGGGAGGGATGCAGTGGGAGCTTGGGGTTAGTAGATATAACCTTTTATATACAGAATTGATAAACAATAAGGTCCTATTGTCTATTGTCTAGCACAGAAAACTATATTCAATACCCTTTGGTAAACTTTGTCTATTGTCTAGCACAGAAAACTATATTCAATACCCTTTGGTAAACTTTTATATATAGAATTGATAAACAATAAGGTCCTATATCCTATTGTCTAACACAGAAAACTATATTCAATACCCTTTGATAAACTAATTGAAAATAATACGTTATACATTTATATATATATGTGTGTGTGTGTGAGTGTGTGCATGTGTATATACATATGTGAATACATGAATCACCTTGCTGTAGAGCAGAAATTAATGCAATATTGTAAATCAACTACCAGATCAGATCAGATCAGACGCTCAGTCGTGTACGACTCTTTGCGACCCCATGAATCGCATCACGCCAGGCCTACCTGTCCATCAACAACACCCGGAGTTCACTCACACTCACGCCCATCGAGTCAGTGATGCCATCCAGCCATCTCATCCTCTGTCGTCCCCTTCTCCTCCTGCCCCCAAACCCTGCCAGCATCAGAGTCTTTTCCAATGAGTCAACACTTCGCACGAGGTGGCCAAAGTACTGGAGTTTCAGCTTTAGCATCATTCCTTCCAAAGAAATCCCAGGGCTGATCTCTATCAGAATGGACTGATTGGATCTCCTTGCAGCCCAAGGGACTCTCAAGAGTCTTCTCCAACAACACAGTTCAAAAGCATCAATTCTTCGGTGCTCATCCTTCTTCACAGTCCAACTCTCACATCCATACATGACCACAGGAAAAACAATAGCCTTGACTAGACGAACCTTTGTTGGCAAAGTAATGTCTCTGCTCTTGAATATGCTATCTAGGTGGGTCATAACTTTTCTTCCAAGGAGTAAGCGTCTTTTAATTTCATGGCTGCAGTCACCATCTGCAGTGATTTTGGAGCCCCAAAAAATCAAGTCTGACACTGTTTCCACTGTTTCCCCATCTATTTCCGTTGAAGTGATGGGACCGGATGCCATGATCTTCATTTTCTGAATGTTGAGCTTTAAAACAACTTTTTCACTCTCCACTTTCACTTTCATCAAGAGGCTTTTGAGTTCCTCTCCACTTTCTGCCATAAGGGTGGTGTCATCTGCATATCTGAGGTTATTGATATTTCTCCCAGCAATCTTGATTCCAGCTTGGGATTCATCCAGCCCAGCTTTTGTCATGATATACTCTGCATAGCAGTTAAATAAGCAGGATAACAATATACAGCCTTGATGTACTCCTTTTCCTATTTGGAACCAGTCTGTTGTTCTATGTCCAGTTCTAACTGTTGCTTCCTGACCTGCATACAAATTTCTCAAGAGGCAGATCAGGTGGTCCCATATTCCTATCACTTTCAGAATTTTCCACAGTTTATTGAGATCCACACAATCAAAGGCTTTGGCATAGTCAATAAAGCAGAAATAGATGTTTTTCTGGAACTCTCTTGCTTTTTCCATGATCCAGAAGATGTTGGCAATTTGATCTCTGGTTCCTCTTCCTTTTCTAAAACCAGCTTGAACATCAGGAAGTTCATGGTTCACATATTGCTGAAGCCTGGCTTTGAGAATTTTGAGCATTACTTTACTAGCGTGTGAGATGAGTGCAATTGTGTGGTAGTGTGAGCATTCTTTGGCATTGCCTTTCTTTGGGATTGGAATGAAAACTGACCTTTTCCAGTCCTGTGGCCACTGCTGAGTTTCCAAATTTTCTGGCATATGGAGTGCAACACTTTCACAGCATCATCTTTCAGGATTTGGAATAGCTCAACTGGAATTCCATCACCTCCACTAGCTTTGTTCATAGTGATGCTTTCTAAGGCCCACTTGACTTCACATTCCAGGATGTCTGGCTCTAGGTCAATGATCACACCATCGTGATTATCTGGGTCGTGAAGATCTTTTTTGTACAGTTCTTTGTGTATTCTTGCCATATCTTCTTAATATCTTCTGCTTCTGTTACGTCTATACCATATCTGTCCTTTATTGAGCTCATCTTTGCATGAAATGTTCCTTTGGTATCTCTGATTTTCTTGAAGAGATCCCTAGTCTTTCCCATTCTGTTGTTTTCCTCTATTTCTTTGCATTGATTGCTGAAGAAGGCTTTCTTATCTCTTCTTGCTATTCTTTGGAACTCTGCATTCAGATGTTTATATCTTTCCTTTTCTCCTTTGCTTTTTGCTTCTCTTCTTTTCACAGCTATTTTTAAGGCCTCCCCAGAGAGCCATTTTGCTTTTTTGCATTTCTTTTCCATCGGGATGGTCTTGATCCCTGTCTCCTCTGCAATGTCACAAACCTCAGTCCATAGTTCATCAGGCACTCTATCTATCAGATCCAGGCCCTTAAATCTATTTCTCACTTCCACTGTATAATCATAAGGGATTTGATTTAGGTCATACCTGAGTGGTCTAGTAGTTTTCCCTACTTTCTTCATTTAAGTCTGAATTTGGCAATAAGGAGTTCATGATCTGAGCCACAGTCAGCTCCTGGTCTTGTTTTTGCTGACTATATAGAGCTTCTCCATCTTTGGCTGCAAAGAATATAATCAATCCAATTATGGTGTTGACCATCTGTTGATATCCATGTATAGTCTTCTCTTGTGTTGTTGGAAGAGGGTGTTTGTTATGACCAGTGCCTTTTCTTGGTAAAACTCTATTAGTCTTTGCCCTGCTTCATCTGTATTCCAAGGCCAAATTTGCCTGTTACTCCAGGTGTTTCTTGACTTCCTACTTTTGCATTCCAGTCCCCTCTAATGAAAAGGACATCTTTTTTGGGTGTTAGTTCTAAAATGTGGTCCACTGGAGAAGGGAATGGCAAACCACTTCAGCAATCTTGCCTTTAGAACCCCATGAACAGTATGAAAAGGCAAAATGATAGGATACTGAAAGAGGAACTCCCCAAGTCAGTAGGTGCCCAATATGCTACTGGAGATCAGTGGAGAAATAACTCCAGAAAGAATGAAGGGATGGAGCCAAAGCAAAAAGAATACCCAGCTGTGGATGTGACTGGCAATAGAAGCAAGGTCCGATGCTGTAAAGAGCAATATTGCATAGGAACCTGGAATGTCAGCTCCATGAATCAAGGTAAATTGAAAGTGGTCAAACAAGAGATGGCAAGAGTGAATGTCGACATTCTAGGAATCAGCGAACTGAAATGGACTGGAATGGGTGAATTTAACTCAGATGACCATTATATCTACTACTGCGGGCAGGAATCCCTCAGAAGAAATGGAGTAGCCATCATGGTCAACAAAAGAGTCCGAAATGCAGTACTTGGATGCAATCTCAAAAACGACAGAATGATCTCTGTTCGTTTCCAAGGCAAACCATTCAATATCACAGTAATCCAAGTCTATTCTCCAACCAGTAATGCTGAAGAAGCTGAAGTTGAACAGTTCTATGACGACCTACAAGACCTTTTAGAACTAACACTACCCTCACCCCCCCCAAAAAAAATCAACTATACTTATTAGTAAAAAAAAAAAAAAAAAAAACTTAAATGTTCTTAACAAAGAGTCATGATGGTAAACTGGCTATCAGTTTCCTCATTTTACTCTCTAAAAGAATCTCAAGTCTGGGGAGATGGGAATGGGCCATCCTGAAAATGCATCTCTCCAGACACAATGTTCTGGAACCAGAGGGGTTGAGGAAGTGAGGAAGATGACATAATTCTGGCCAGTGAAGTATAGCAGAGTATGTTGGGGATTTCTGTAAAATAACTAAATTTTTGTCAAAAAATGGCAAAGATAGGTATTGCCATTTTTAAATCTTGTCTTAAACATGGGTATGAGACTAAACCTGCAGTAGACATTTTTAATATAGGTAAATATGTATTGAAAATGTATAGTAACTAAATTGATAAAAAGTAGATGGTGCTAGTGGTAAAGAACCTGTCTGCTAATGCAGGAGACATAAGAGTTGCAGGTTCAATTCTTGGGTCAGAAAGATCCCCTGGAGGAGGCCATGGCAACCAACACCAGTATTCTTGCCTGGAGAATCCCATGAACAGAGGAGTTTGGCAGGGTACAGTTCATAAGGTCTCAGAATTGGACACAACTGAAGCAACTTAGCAAGCATGGACACAAACACTAAGTAAGATAACTTAAGGAAAATAATGAAATGCTATGAAATATCTAAATCACATATATAAGAATGTTTATTGGCAAGTAAATTATCACAAACCCTGCCAAAGTTTTAAATGGTATATAAAATATTCACAAAGACAGTACTATTTTGTAAATACATAGAGATGAAAGACTAAATTGTAAGGAATCTGGTATTCCCTGGCCATTGGAATAGAAATGGAGAGATAGAAACTGTCTATACCAAATATAGTCAACAATGAGGTTGTATTCTCAGTTATAGTACTTAGAACAGTGATAAAGCCAACCAAAAAGTAATTAGTGAGTTAATATTGACATGTATCACTTGGGTTTTCTGTTTGTCTGCAGAAATAATACCTTCTATGTAAAGAAAACTTGGAAATAAAAATAAAATCATGAAAAAACATCTTTAATAATTATGTCACCATTTTTTCCAAACAATTCAAAATCAAATGGCTTAAAACAATTTATCATCATTTTGTTTCAGGGTTTGTGGTCAAGAATATGCATGGAGTTTAGAGGCTTATCTCAATTTATCAGTATCTGAGGTCTCTGCTGAGATGATTTGAATAACTGGGACTGAAACAGCTAGAGCTGGTGGAAACTTTCTATCACTTTGTCTCTGTCTTTCACCTTACTTCCCTTCAAGGCCTCTCCATGTTTACCATGAAGTGAAATAAAAGTCACTCAGTTATGTCCAACTCTCTTTAATCCCATGGGCTATACAGTCCAAGCAATTTTCCAGGCCAGAATACTGGAGTGGGTAGCCGTTCCCTTCTCCAGGGGATCTTTCCAACCCTGAGCCACCAGGGAAGCCCATGTTTATCATAGGCTTTTAAAAATCTTGCACACAGAATGTCCTGACTTCTCAAATGAAAGTTGGTGCTCCAAGAAAAAGGAAACAGGAACTGAAAATCTCAAAGGTTAGGTCCCAAACTGGCAAGCATAGGTTCTGTCATGCTCCAAGCCTAGACTCAAGGGGATGGAATATAGTTTGCATCTTTCAACAGAAGGGATGGCAAAGAAGTTGTGGCCATTTTAAATCTGTCACACTATTTATGTATGAATCTGTTTATGTGATTAAGTGGTCAGATATATTTCTATTAAAAATGAAGCACTATAGCTTAGGGGAAAATGTTTTCTCTTTTTTTTTTTATTTAAATGTATTTATTTTAATTGGAGGCTAATTGTTTTAAAATATTGTATTGGTTTTGCCATACAGCAACATGAATCTGCCACAGGTGTACACATGCTCCCCATCTTGAACCCCCTCCCACACCCCTCCCCGTACCATCCCTCTGGATCATCCCAGTGCACAAAACCCAAGCATCCCGTATTCTGCATCGAACCTGGACTGGCGATTCATTTCTTATATGATATTATACATGTTTAAATGCCATTCTCCCAAATCATCCCACCCTCTTCCTCTCCCACAGAGTGCAAAAGACTGTTCTATACATCTGTGTCTCTTTTGCTGTCTCGCATACAGGGTTATCGTTACCATCTTTCTAAATTCCATGTATATGCATTAGTATACTGTATTGTTTTTTTTCTTTCTGGCTTACTTCACTCTGTATAATAGGCTCCAGTTTCATCCACCTCATTAGAACTGATTCAAATGTATTCTTTTTAATGGCTGAGTAATACTCCATTGTGTATATGTACCACTGCTTTCTTATCCATTCATCTGCTGATGGACATCTAGGTTGCTTCCATGTCCTAGCTATTATAAACAATGCTGCGATGGACATTGGGGTACATGTGTCTCTTTCAATTCTGGTTTCCTCGGGGTGTATGCCCAGCAGTGGGATTGCTGGATCATAAGGCAGTTTTATTTCCAGTTTTTTAAGGAATCTCCACACTGTTCTCCATAGTGGCTGTATTAATTTGCATTCCCACCAACAGTGTAAGAGGGTTGCCTTTTCTCCACACCCTCTCCAGCATTTATTGCTTGTAGACTTTGGGTAGCAGCCATTCTGACTGGTGTGAAATGGTACCTCATAGTGGTTTTGATTTGCATTTCTCTGATAATGAGTGATGTTGAACATTTTTTCATGTGTTTGTTAGCCATCTATATGTCTTCTTTGGAGAAATGTCTATTTGGTTCTTTGGTCCATTTTTTGATTGGGTCATTTAGTTTTCTGGAATTGAGCTGTAGGAGTTGCTTGTATATTTTTGAGATTAATTCTTTGTCATTTGCTTCATTAGCTCTTGTTTTCTCCCATTCTGAAGGCTGTCTTTTCACCTTGCTTATAGTTTCCTTGTTGTGCAGAAGCTTTTCATTTTAATTAGGTCCTATTTGTTTATTCTTGCTTTTATTTTCAATATTCTGGGAGGTGTGACATAGAGGATCCTGCTGTGATTTATGTCAGAGAGTGTTTTGCCTATGTTCCCCTCTAGGAGTTTTATAGTTTCTGGTCTTACTTTTAGATCTTTAATCCATTTTGAGTTTATTTTTATGTGTGGTGTTACAAAGTGTTCTAGTTTCATTCTTTTACAAGTGGTTGATCAGTTTTCTGAACACAATTTGTTAAAGAGATTGTCTTTTCTCCATTGTATATTCTTGCCTCCTTTGTCAAAGATAAGGTGTCCATATGTGCATGGATTTATCTCTGGGCTTTCTATTTTGTTCCATTAATCCATATTTCTGTCTTTGTGCCAGTACCATACTGTCTTGATGACTTTGGCTTTGTAGTAGAGCCTGAGGTCAGGCAGGTTGATTCCTCCAGTTCCATTCTTCTTTCTAAAGACTGCTTTGGCTATTCGAGGTTTTTTGTATTTCCATACAAATTGTGAAATTATTTGCTCTAGCTCTGTAAAAAAATACCACTGGGTGCTTGATAGGGATTACATTGAATCTATAGATTGTTTTGGGTAGTATACTCATTTTCACTATATTGATTCTTCCGATCCATGAACATGGTACATTTCTCCATCTATTAGTGTCCTCTTTGATTTCTCTTATCAGTGTTTTATAGTTTTCTATATATAGGTTTTAGTTTCTTTAGGTAGCTATATTCCAAAGTATTTTATTCTTTTCATTGCAGTGGTGAATGGAATTGTTTCCTTAATTTCTCTTTCTATTTTCTCTTTATTAGTGTATAGGAATGCAAGGGATTTCTGTGTGTTGATTTTATATCCTGCAACTTTACTATATTCATTGATTAGCTCTAGTAATTTTCTGGTGGAGTCTTCAGGGTTTTCTATGTAGAGGATCATGTCATCTGCAAACAGTGAGAGTTTTCCTTCTTCTTTTCCAATTTGGATTCCTTTTATTTCTTTTTCTGCTCTGATTGCTGTGGCCAAAACTTCCAAAACGATGTTGAATAGTTGTGGTGAGAGTGGGCTCCCTTGTCTTGTTCCTGACTTTAGGGGAAATGCTTTCAATTTTTCACCATGGAGGATAATGTTTGCTGTGGGTTTGTCATATATAGCTTTTATTATGTTGAGGTATTAAGCAACTTAGCAGCAGCAGCAGCAGCATGCTCCTTCTTTTCCTGCTTTCTGGAGAGTTTTTGTTATAAATGGATGTTGAATTTTGTCAAAGGCTTTCTCTGCATCTATTGAGATAATCATATGATAAAATTTTTAAAACAAAAAATGAAACATACAATAAATTATCAGATTGATAGAGAAGACCAAGAAAACTGGGCAAATATATTCTCTATTTTAACATTAAAAATTCAGTTGGTTTCCAAGAGAGGCTAGACATGGGGTCCAACTATGTTCTCTCTCTCACTAGCATTCTTTCATTTGTTCAAATGACCATGGGTCAACTTGAGTGGAAAGAGTATGTCATATGACAGTATCTATATAACAATGCTGTAACTTGGAATAAAGGGCCTGGTTAGCCAACCAGAGTCATATAACCAGCCCTGTGGATGGACAGATGAGGCCATGCAATATCATTTCCAACTTCTTTAGGTAAAAGAAGTATATTTCTTAAAAGGATACATTAGACATTCGTTTCTACAAAAGTTTGTGTTCACTAACTTTAAAAGGAATATAGATAAAGATATCATAATAAGATTATTAGTAATATAAGAAAAAATGTATACCGTCTGTAATACATCTGTTTTGTGTTTGAATTATTTGTGCTCTGAATTAATACCTGCAAGTAATAGCTTTTTTATATAAGAAAATTAATAGTAGTTATTACAGTTTAAATAGCAATAACTTGGACTTGAAAATATGCTAGGAAAATATATCTCAAGATTCTATATTATGTAATGATTTTTAAAATGCCATTATAATTAATTAATCATGCACAAAGAATTAAATCATAAAGACAGATGATAGTAGAGGGCAAGGCACATATTTCCCCATCTGAGCATTACTCAGGAGGCTGGCACACACACTGAATTTTCTCTATGTCAGATTTGAAACAGTCTCCAGAAAAAGTCAAAATACTCACTATCAATTTTCTATTATCACCAACATCAAGCTCAGGAAAGATAATTGTTAAAATGGGTGTCTTTGGATAGAAAGACACTTGCTGGGATATAGATAGTCTCAATATTTCCTGTAGAGGGATAACTGGAAAGTCCAAGGGTAGATCAAGCTTCTGAGACCAGTCCAACCAGCATTTGTCCTATATTCACTACTTTTTACATCAAGGGGACCTATATGGTAGAGGATTTCCAGAAATATCTTTCAAATGAAGGGAGGTCAGGAAATAAAATGTAGCATGCCTGAATTTGTCCTCATAATCTCTATACATGAGTATCCATTTTAAGAATGATAGCTGTGATCAAACTCAGATTTAGGGATACTAGTGAGGGTCAAAAGTAAAGCTTTTGCAGATTGTATGTGTTAAGACACTGTTGAGAAGAAGATGACTAAATTGTTAGAATAAAAGGGAGTAAAAATGCAGTTCTAGGTGTAGAAGATAAAACAGTACAACTGATAGAATGTGTCATATATATATATATATATGTGTGTGTGTGTGTGTGTGTGTATACACACACACACACACACACACACACACACACACACACAATTACCCAAGGAAAATAACCTTTGTTATTCAAATGAATGCTTTTCAAACTGTGCTGCCAGAGCCCAGAGCATTTCAGATATTGAGAAGATAAAAGAAGAAGGTGCTAAGTGATTTGGATTTCTCACAGATAATACAATACATGCATGCCAAGTCTCTTCTGTCAGGTCTGACTCTTTGTGACTCCATAGATCACAGCCCACGAGGCTCATCTGTCCATGGAATTCTTCAGGCAAGAACACTGGTGTGGGTTGCCATTTCCTTCTCCACAGATAATACAAAGTCCACAGCAAATCTATCCACATCATAATATATTTTGTTTTTTTTATTAACATATAATCGTACGTTGGTCAAGAAGCAATAGTTAGATCCAGATATGTAACAACAAACTGATTTCAAATTGGGAAAGAAGTATGACAAGGATGCATTTGTCACTCTGCTTTTTTAACTAATATACAGAGTACAACACATGAAAGGCTGGACTGGATGAATCACAAGCTGGAGTCAAGATTGCTTGGAGAAATATCAATAACTTCAGATATGCAGATTATATCATTTTAATGTTAGAAAGTAAAGAGGAACTAAAGAAGCTCTAGATAAGGATGAAGGAGAAGAGTGAAAAAGTTGGCTTGAAGGTTAACATTTAAAAAAAAAAAAAGAAACTAAGATCATGTTATCCAGCCCCATCACTTCATGCCAAATAGAAGGCAAAAAATGATAATGACAGATTTTATTTTATTGGGCTCCAAAATCACAGTGAATGGTGATTACAGCCATGAAATTAAATGATTCTTGCTCCTTGGAAGGAAACCTAAATAATATTTAAAAAAAAAAAAAGAGATATCATATTGTTGACAAAGGTCCATATAGTTGAAGCTATGGTCTTTCCAGTAGTCATGTATGAATGTGAGAGCTGAAGCATAAAGAAGACTGAGGGCCAAAGAATTGATACTTTCTAATTTTGGTGCTGGAAAAGACTGTTGAGAATCCCTTCGACAGCAAGGAGATCAAACCCGTCAATCCTAAAGGAAATAAACCCTAAATATTCATTGGAAGTACTGATACTGAATCTCCAATACTTTGGTCTTTGATGTGAAGAGCTGACTCATTGGAAAAGATTCTGATGCTGGGAAGGATTGAAGGTAACAGGGGAAGGGGGTGGCCGAGGATGAGGTGGTTTGATAGCACCACCAATTTAGTAGACATGAATTTGAGAAAAACCCAGCAGATAGTGGAGGGCAGAAAAGCCTGTTGTGCTGCAGTGCATCAAGTCATAGAGTCCAACTTGACTTAGCAACTGAACAACAAACAACAAATACATTTTGTTTTTTCACAAAGAAAAATTCTGAAAGAAAGAGTTCATTGCTATAAAGTATAGAAATTATTGAGCTAGACGTGTTGCCTCTTCAAATATTAATATGAATTTAGTTATAAATGTCATACCACTGTAGATATCACTTGCATTATAATCATGAATGACAGATATTTTTAAATGATACACAATATTTTAGCTTCAATTATTAAACAAGGTCTTAGTCCTCATTAAAATCTAATATTGATATATTAATGAAAGAAATAATTGATTATGCATGTCTATTTTTGAATATCATTATTTATAAACTTGTGGTAATAAATTTGTGATCTTGTCCAATACACATATAATTCACAACTGTGTTTTAATGACCATCATACCTGAAAAAATACTATGAAAGATAAGATGTATAGATCTAAAAGAAAGCAACCCATCAAGGGTTGTGATGACTTATGCTGAGTAGCATGTTTAACCCAAACAAACTGTTCACACATGCTTTTACTGAAATGTTGCTAATAAACATTTAGTAACTAATAGGAATGTTTTTGAAACTGTTAGTAAATTGGCTTAAACCTCTTCTTAATCTCTTTACAAGATTTTTAAAAGAAAGAAAAAAATCCTATTTCCAATTATCTTATTTTTGGTTGTTTGTTTTTATGTACATTGAAAGTTAGTTGCTCAGTCTTGTCCAACTCCTTGTGATCCCATGGACTGGAATTCTCCAGGCAAGAATACCCCAATGAGTTACCGTTCCCTTCTCCAGAAGATCTCCTGACCCAGGGATTGAACCCAGATCTCCTGCATTGCAGGCAGATTCTTTATCCTCTGAGCCACCAGAAAGTCCTTTTATATGCATTATATAAGATTAGTTATGAAATCTCATTATGAAAATAAAATCATATGATAACTTCTACAATTCTACATACCTGTTTTCATATTGATGTTGATCATAGCACAAATTTCTTTTGAAAAGCATTAACTCTCATTTATTGTAAAAGGTTTATGTTGAAAGAACAAACATTTATATTCACTTTCAGTT
This sequence comes from Bos mutus, assembly GCF_027580195.1. Lineage (NCBI taxonomy): Eukaryota > Metazoa > Chordata > Mammalia > Artiodactyla > Bovidae > Bos > Bos mutus. The sequence goes on along the minus strand of NC_091622.1, from coordinate 78,293,524 downwards.
TAATATTAGTTCATCAACAGGTTATTGGTTATAATCACTTGTCATTCAAGAAAACATCAACAAATTTAGAGCAATATATTATTTTTTGTAAAAGAAAAATATATCATTCATTTTAACTTTGACAATTCTCAAGGAATATATAGTGCTATGTTAGTGTGTACAAAGATTTTCATTATAATTTTTCTCAACACAAAAATAAACTCAAAATGGATTAAAGATCTAAACGTAAGACCAGAAACTATAAAACTCCTAGAGGAGAACATAGGCAAAACACTCTCTGGCATACATCACAGCAGGATCCTCTATGACCCACCTCCCAGAATATTGGAAATAAAAACAAAAATAAACAAATGGGACCTAATTAACCCTAAAAGCTTCTGCATATCAAAGGAAACTATTAGCAAGGTGAAAAGACGGCCTTCAGAATGGGAGAAAATAATAGCAAATGAAGCAACTGACAAACAACTAATCTCAAAAATATACAAGCAACTCCTACAGCTCTACTCCAGAAAAATAAATGACCCAATCAAAAAATGGGCCAAAGAACTAAATAGACATTTCTCCAAAGAAGACATACAGATGGCTAACAAACACATGAAAAGATGCTCAACATCACTCATTATCAGAGAAATGCAAATCAAAACCACTATGAGGTACCATTTCACTCCAGTCAGAATGGCTGCGATCCAAAAGTCTACAAGCAATAAATGCTGGAGAGGGTGTGGAGAAAAGGGAACCCTCTTACACTATTGGTGGGAATGCAAACTAGTACAGCCACTATGGAGAACAGTGTGGAGATTCCTTAAAAAACTGGAAATAAAACTGCCTTATGATCCAGCAATCCCACTGCTGGGCATACACACTGAGGAAATCAGAAGGGAAAGAGATACGTGTACCCCAATGTTCATCACAGCACTGTTTATAATAGCCAGGACATGGAAGCAACCTAGATGTCCATCAGCAGATGAATGGATAAGAAAGCAGTGGTACATATACACAATGGAGTATTACTCAGCCATTAAAAAGAATACATTTGAATCAGTTCTAATGAGGTGGATGAAACTGGAGCCTATTATACAGAGTGAAGTAAGCCAGAAAGAAAAACACCAATACAGTATACTAACGCATATATATGGAATTTAGAAAGATGGTAGCAATAACCCTGTGTACAAGACAGCAAAAGAGACACTGATGTATAGAACAGTCTTATGGACTCTGTGGGAGAGGGAGAGGGTGGGAAGATTTGGGAGAATGGCATTGAAACATTTATAATATCATGTATGAAATGAGTTGCCAGTCCAGGTTCAATGCACAATACTGGATGCTTGGGGCTAGTGCACTGGGACGACCCAGAAGGATGGTATGGGGAGGGAGGAGGGAGAAGGGTTCAGGATGGGGAACACATGTATACCTGTGGTGGATTCCTTTTGATATTTGCAAAACTAATACAATTTTGTAAAGTTTAAAAATAAAATAAAATTGTAGTTGGAAAAAAATTTTACATTTAAATGTATTTTATTATAACAATAACTATATTTGGGATATTTTGGTACACAAGTATGGTATGTTGAATCAGCTGAAAGTATATACACAGTGAGAGCAATATGACAAAGTCTCTGCTTCCCTGAAGCTATATACTTTATGAAATGAGTTAGAATTCCAATAGCAAGCCATATATCAAGCTGTAAAAACTAAATTTTTTTATGACTTAGATAAAAATTTAAATAAAGACTATTAAAAATACTATTTCTTGCTGTACTTCTGCAGAACATATAATAAATACATGGATGTATATGCTTGCCAGCATGTTCTTGCTGTAGGAACTCTACTATATTGCTGGGAAAGATTGAAAGCAGGAGGAGATCTGGATGACAGAGGATGAGATGGTTGAATGGCATCACCAACTCGATGGACATGAGTTTGAGCAAGCTCCGGGATTTCCTAATGGACAGGAAAGCCTGGCGTGCTACAGTCCATGGGGTCTCAAAGAGTCAGAAACGTCTGAGCGACTGAACTGAACTGATCTTAAAGGGAAGGATCATGCCTTGCTCATGTTTATATTCTTAAAACAAATATCTGGAAATATTGAGCTTGATATTTTTGTTGAATTTAAATTTTGCTCATTAATGAGAACTTATGCTGAGATATCTGGATGGCATCACTGACTCGATGGACATGAGTTTGGGTGAACTCTGGGAGTTGGTGATGGACAGGGAGGCCTGGTGAGCTGCGATTCATGGGGTTGCAAAGAGTCGGACATGACTGAGTGACTGAACTGAACTAAACTGATGCATATTAATACAAGAAAAATAAATCAAAACCAGTTCCCTAATATTCCTGAATCAGTAGTAAGTAAAGAGTAACTTGGCAATATCTTAGCTTTCTGCCAGTTCAGCTTCAGAAATGATACTAAATTGCATTGCCTTGCTTACTTCTTAACAAATGGTTGTTTTATTTATATTAATAATCATTCTGTATGACATTAATATTGCTTTTATAGCTCAGAAATGTAATTATTACTTTCCTAGACCTGTTACAGTTAACATAAGATAGTACAAATACTTTTATAATTTGAGACCATAAAGAAAAATACCTCAAAAATCTTAATTAGGAAAGAAAATATTTCACTACAGTATTTACAGGAAGAATGAAAGAAACACTCTGTATCATAAATAATTACAAAGAAATTGATAAATTCAATGCATACTTTTCCCAGTTATTCAACCACATAAAGTAAGTAAACCCTGAACTTGACATTCCAGGGACCTACTTAGAAAATTCTGGAAGATGATATATTTTTAAAAGCATTTAATAAGCTTTCACCTACATTTCTGTTTTGAAATAGTTTTTTCCAATTAAACTGAAAAAGTAAAAATGATTTAGGCTTTTCTTTGATGTGATAACCCCATATGTCAGAGTTATGGCATATAATTTCAGATAACACAAAGAAATAAAGACTAATTTAAGGGTATATTTTCTGATATACAATTGTATGATTATAATAAATAGATATGTACTAAAATCTCATGTTCTCTGTTGATTGAAATAGCATTAGATTATAAGCAGACATTGAAAACATGGCTATAGATTTTAAATTGGGTTGCTAACAAAGCAGTTCACTGACATGAGTACTGAATTCAGAGAATTACTTAAGAAACACATTGGAAAAATAATATTTAAAAATCTTTTTTTTCCTCAAGTGTCCCAATCACTTTTTATTAAGTGGTCCTTTCTATTGATTGAATTATTGCCCATTGGCTTATTATTTCTAAGGTCAGTATGTAGCATTTTTAAAAGCAAAATCGTGTGAATAAGAACAGTGCTTGGCCTCAATAACAGAATAAACTTCTTCCGGTGAAAAGTTATCAAAACATTTATTCAATCAGGAAAAAAATGGTTTGTTTATCATGGGGAGTTGTCTCTTTGTTTTGTGAATCATTGGAAAGCATAAAAATAATCTTCAGGGGATTTATTATTCAAAGTAAGAGATCTGAGTTCTAAAAACCATGGTTGTGACAAAGGGAGAGTCAGCTCTCAGCACTGAATGACACTATCTGAAAAAGAATATCCTGGGAAGTATTAGTTAAATGCGTAAGGAGGCTTCCTAAAGCCCTTGAAAGTACCTACATATTGAAATTTACAAAAGTCATTTATGGTGCTAGGCAAGTGCTTTCAGTTCAGTTCAGTCACTCAGTCATATCTGACTATTTGCGACCCCATGAATTGCAGCACGCCAGGCCTCCCTGTCCATCACCAATGCCCAGAGTTCACCCAAACTCATCTCCATCGAGTCAGTGATGCTATCCAGCCATCTCATCCTCTGTTGTCCCCTTCTCCTCTTGCCCCAATCCCTCCCAGAATCAGTCTTTTCCAATGAGACAATTCACATGAGGTAGCCAAAGTACTGGAGTTTCAGCTTTAGCATCATTCCTTCCAAAGAACATCCAGGACTGATCTTCTTTAGAATGGACTGGTTGGATCTCCTTGCAATCCAAGGGACTCTCAAGAGTCTTCTCCAACACCACAGTTCAAAAGCATCAATTATTCAGCCCTCAGCTTTCTTCACAGTCCAACTCTCACATCCATACAAGACCACTGGAAAAACCATAGCCTTGACTAGACGGATCTTTGTTGGCAAAGTAACGTCTCTGCTTCTGAATATGCTATCTAGGTTGGTCATAACTTTCCTTCCAAGGAGTAAGCGTCTTTTAATTTCATGGCTGCAGTTACCATCTGTAGTAATTTTGGAGCCCAGAAAAATAAAGTCTGGCACTGTTTCCACTGTTTCCCCATCTATTTCCCATGAAGTGATGGGACCAGATGCCATGATCTACGTTTTCTGAATGTTGCACTTTAAGCCAACTTTTTCACTCTCCTCTTTCACTTTCTTCAAGAGGCTTTTTAGTTCCTCCTCACTTTCTGCCATAAGGGTGGTGTCATCTGCATATCTGAGGTTATTGATATTTCTCCCAGCAATCTTGAATCCAATCTTGAATCCAGCTTGGGATTCATCCAGCCCAGCATCTCTCATGATGTACTCTGCATAGAAGTTAAATAAGCAGGGTGACAATATACAGCCTTGACGTACTCCTTTTCCTATTTGAAACCAGTCTGTTGTTCCATGTCCAGTTCTAACTGTAGCTTCCTGACCTGCATACAAGTTTCTCAAGAGGCAAGTCAGGTGTTCTGGTATTCCCATCTCTTTCAGAATTGTCCACAGTTGATTGTTATCCACACAGTCAAAGGCTTTAGCATAGTCAATAAAGCAGAAATAGATGCTTTTCTGGAACTCTCTTGCTTTTTCCATGATCCAGAAGATGTTGGCAATTTGATCTCTGGTTCCTCTGCCTTTTCTAAAACCAGCTTGAACATCTGGAAGTTCATGGGTCATGAACTGTGGAAGCCTGGCTTGGAGAATTTTGATCATTACTTTACTAGCGTGTGATGAGTGCAATTGTGTGGTAGTTTGAGCATTTGGGGCATTGCCTTTCTTTGGAATTGGAATGAAAACTGACCTTTTCCAGTCCTGTGGGCACTGCTGAGTTTCCCAAATTTGCTGGCGTATTGAGTGCAGCACTTTCACAGCATCATATTTCAGGATTTGAAATAGCTCAACTGGAATTCCATCACCTCCACTAGCTTTGTTCTTAGTGATGCTTTCTAAGGCCCACTTGACTTCACATTCCAGGATGTCTGGCACTAGGTGAGTGATCACACCATCGTGATTTCTTGGTCGTGAAGGTATTTTTGTACAGTTCTTCTGTGTATTCTTGCGACTTCTTCTTAATGTCTTCTGCTTTGTTAGGTCCATATCATTTCTGTCTTTTATCGAGCCTATCTTTGCATGAAATGTTCCCTTGGTATCTCAATTTTCTTGAAGGGATCTCTCTAGTCTTTCCCATTCTGTTGTTTTCCTCTATTTCTTTGCATTGATTGCTGAGGAAGGCTTTCTTATCTCTCCTTGCTATTCTTTGGAACTCTGCATTCAGATGCTTATATCTTTCCTTTTCTCCTTTGCTTTTCACTTTTCTTTTCACAGCTATTTGTAAGGCCTCCCCAGAGAGCCATTTTGCTTTTTTGCATTTCTTTTCCATGGGGATAGTCTTGACCCTGTCTCCTGTACAATGTCATGAATCTCCATCCATAGTTCATCAGGCACTCTACCTATCAGATCTAGTCCCTTAAACCTATTTCTCACTTCCACTGTATAATCATAAGGAATTTTATTTAGGTCATACCTGAATGGTCTAGTGCTGTTCCCTACTTTCTTCAATTTCAGTCTGAATTTGGCAATAAGGTGTTCATGATCTCAGCCACAGTCAGCTCCTGGTCTTGTTTTTGCTGACTGTATAGAGCTTCTCCATCTTTGGCTGCAAAGAATATAATCAATCTGATTTCGGTGTTCACCATCTGGTGATGCCCATATGTAGAGTTTTCTCTTGTGTTATTGGAAGTGGTTCTTTGCTATGACCAGTACGTTCTCTTGGCAAAACTCTATTAGTCTTCGCCCTGCTTCATTCCATATTCCGAGGCCAAATTTGCCTCATACTCTTGGTGTTTCTTGACTTCCTACTTTTGCATTCCAGTGCCCTATAATGAAAAAGACATCTTTTTTGGGGTATGCATTCTAGAAGGTCTTGTAGGTTTTCATAGAACCATTCAACTTCAGCTTCTTCTTCTGAAGAGAAGATTTAAATATACAATATTTAAAAACATGACCATTTTCTTCCCATTTCTCTATAAAAGCATTTGAAACATTTGCAATGTATGTAGACATTCTGCTCCAGTGGGAAACATTGGAAAACTTTTCTTTAGCATATTTTACTTATTCATTTACTTATCCATTAAATAAATATTGTATGTACATGTGCTAAGTTGCTTCAGACTTGTCTGACTCTTTGTGATCCGATGGACCACAGCCCACCAGGATCCTCTATAAAATGCCTAATATTCAACAGTTACAGGACTCAATTCTGAAATCTCATTGCCTAATATCAAATGCAGTGATCACAGAGGGGTAAAGAGTATATAAACCGGAAGAAGAGACAGCTACTCCAAATTGCAGTTGATTAAAATCAACTTTCCAAAGGAAGAGACATGATGAATTTCAGTAGTGAAGTAAAGGAGCAACCCCTCATCCAAGGAGTGGCAGCTGCATGGGTGCAGGAGGGCCAAGAGGAGCTACTCCACATTCAAAGTCAGGAGGGGCAGCTCTGAGAAGATACCCCTCATCCAAGGTAAGGAGCAGTGGCTGCACTTTGCTGGAGCAGCCATGAAGAGATACCCCGCGGCCAAGGTAACAGAAATCCAAGTAAGATGGAAGGTGTTGCGAGAGGGCATCAGAGGGCAGACACAATGAAACCATAATCACAGAAAACTAGCCAATCTGATCACACAGATCACAGCCTTGTTTAACTCAATGAAACTAAGCCATGCTCGTGGGGCCACCCAAGATGGACAGGTCATGGTGGAGAGGTCTGACAGAATGTGGTCCACTGGAGAAGGGAATGGCAAACCACTTCAGTATTCTAGCCTTGAGAACCCCATGAACAGTTATGAAAAGGCAAAAAGATAGGATGCTGAAAGAGTAACTCCCCAGGTCGGTAAGTGCCCAATATCCTACTGGAGATCGGTGGAGAAATAACTCCAGAAAGAATGAAGGTACGGGGCCAAAGCGAAAACAATATCCAGTTATGGATGTGACTGGTGATAGAAGCAAGGTCCAATGCTGTAATATTGCATAGGAACCTGGAATGTCAGGTTCATGAATCAAAGCAAATTGGAAGTGGTCAAACAGGAGATGGCAAGAGTAAATGTTGACATTCTATGAATCAGTGAACTAAAAGGGAATGGAATGGGTGAATTTAACTCAGATGACCATTATATCTACTACCGTGCACAGGAATCCCTTAGAAGAAATGGAGTAGCCATCATGATCAACAAAAGAGTCCAAAATGCAGTACTTGGATACAATCTCAAAAACGACAGAATGATTTCTGTTTGTTTCCAAAGCAAACCATTCAATACTATGGTAATCCAAGCCTATGCCACAACCAGTAAAGCTGAAGAAGCTGAAGGTAAACGGTTCTATGAAGACCTACAAGACCTTTTAGAACTAACATGCAAAATAGATGTCCTTTTCATTATAGGGGACTGGAATGCAAAGTAGGAAGTCAAGAAACACCTGGAGTAACAGGCAAATTTGGCCTTGGAGTATGGAATGAAGGGCAAAGGCTAATAGAGTTTTGCCAAGTGAATGCACTGGTTATAGCAAAAACGCTCTTCCAGTAACACAAGAGAAGACTCCACACATGGGCATCACCAGATGGTCAACACCAAAATCAGATTGATTATATTCTTTGCAGCCAAAGATGGAGAAGCTCTATACAGTCAGCAAAAAACAAGACCAGGAGCTGACTGTGGCTCAGATCCTGAACTCCTTATTGCCAAATTCAGACTGAAATTGAAGAAAGTAGGCAACAGCACTAGACCATTCAGGTATGACCTAAATCAAATCCCTTATGATTATACAGTGGAAGTGAAAAATAGATTTAAAGGACTAGATCCAATAGACAGAGTGATGAACTATGGATGGGCATTCGTGACATTGTACAGGGAACAGTGATCAAGATCATCCCCATGGAAAAAAAATGCAAAAAAGCAAACTGATTGTCTGAGGAGGCCTTACAAATAGCTGTGAAAAGACAGGAAATGAAAAGCAAAGCAGGAAAGGAAAGATATAAGCATCTGAATGCAGAGTTCCAAAGAATAGAAAGTAAAGATAAGAAAGCCTTCCTCAGCGATCATTGCAAAGAAATAGAGGAAAACAACAGAATGAGAAAGACTAGAGATCACTTCAAGAAAATAAAGTTACCAAAGGAACATTTCATGCAAAGATGGGCTTGATAAAGGACAGAAATGGTATAGACCTAACAGAAGCAGAAGATATTAAGAAGAGGTGGCAAGAATACACAGAAGTACTGTACCTAAAAGAGGTTCATGACCAAGATAATCACAATGGTGTGATCACTCACTTAGAGCCAGACATCCTATAATGCAAAGTCAAGTGGGCCTTAGAAAGCATCACTACAAACAAAGCTAGTGGAGGTGATGGAATACCAGTTGAGCTATTTCAAATTCTGAAAGATGATGCTGTGAAAGTGCTGCACTCAATATGCCAGCAAATTTGGAAAACTTAGCAGTGGCCACAGGATTGAGAAAGGTCAGTTTTCATTCCAATCCCAAAGAAAGGCAATGCCCAAAATGCTCAAATTACTGCACAATTGCACTCATCTCACACGCTAGTAAAGTAATGCTCAATATTATCCAAGCCAAGCTTCAGCAATATGTGAACTGTAAGCTTCTAAATGTTCAAGCTGGTTTTAGAAAAAGCAGAGGAACCAGAGATCAAATTGCCAACATCCGCTGGATCATCAAAAAAGCAAGAGAGTTCCAGAAAATCATCTAAATCTGCTTTACTGACTATGCCAAAGCCTTTGACTGTGTGGATCACAATAAACTGTGGAAAATTCTGAAAGAGATGGGAATACCAGACCACTTGACCTGCCTCTTGAGAAACCTGTATGCAGGTCAGGAAGCAACAGTTAGAACTGGACATGGAACAACAGACTGGTTCCAAATAGGAAAAGGAGTATGTCAAGGCTGGATATTGTCACCCTGCTTATTTAACTGCTATGCAGAGTACATCATGAGAAACCCTGGGCTGGAGGAAGCACAAGCTGGAATCAAGATTGCCGGGAGTAATATCAATAACCTCAGATATGCAGATGACACCACCCTTATGGCAGAAAGTGAAGAGGAACTAAAAAGCCTCTTGATGAAAGTGAAAGAGGAGAGTGAAAATGTGGCTTAAAGCTCAACATTCAGAAAACTAAGATCATCACATCTGGTCCCATCGCTTCATGGGAAGTGAAGGGGAAACAGTGGAAACAGTGTCAGACTTGATTTTTGGGGGCTCCAAAATCACTGCAGATAATGATTGCAGCCATGAAATTAAAAGACGCTTACTCCTTTGGAGGAAAGTTATGACCAACCTAGATAGCATATTAAAAAGCAGAGACATTACTTTGCCAGCAAATGTCCGTCTATTCAAGGCTACATTTTTTCCAGTGGGTGAGATGACAGAGGATGAGATGGCTGGATGGCATCACTGACTCAATGGACATGAGTTTGAGTAAACTCCATGAGTTGGTGATGGACAGGGAGGCCTGGCGTGCTGCGAATCATGGGGTCGCAAAGAGTCAGACATGACTGAGCGACTGAATTGAACTGACTGAAAGATCATTTAGACTCAGAGAGAAGAAAAGGATATTGCAGAAATAAGAGACAGTAAATGCTAATAAAAGTAGTACAGCTTACCAGGGTAGGGGGTGGGGGTGAGAGGGAGGACTAAACTAATTTGAATCTTCAGAAACAAAATACAAGGCACATCATGACTAAATATGTGCCTGGGAAACAGTCAGAGGCCATGTCATGGCCGCCCTTGAATATTAGGTGAACTACCCAGTGCTAAGTACTTCAGTTGTGTCCAACCCTTTGTCACCCTGGGCTGTAGCCCATCAGGCTCCTCTGTCAATGAGATTCTCTAGGCAAGAATACTAGAGAGGGCTGCCATGTCCTTCCTACAGAGGATCTTCTGACCCAGGGATTGAACCCATGTCTCTTACTTCTCCTGCACGGGCAGGTGGATTCTTTACCACTAACACCATCTGGGAAACCCAAAGTACTCAGTAAGTGATTAAAAAAATATGCTTGGATACTTTTAAGCAAAGGCATAATGTTGTTAAGCTGCATTTGACCAATAACTTTTAAGCTATGAATTTGATGAGAGCAAGTAGAAAGCAGAAAGAATGCTAAAACAGAAAAATATAAATAAGGCCTTTTCTGTGTGTTTGTTGGGAATGTTGTACTTGTGTGTGTGTGTTTCTTTTACCCTAAAAGACTAGTTGTTAAACAATTACCAACACTTGACTGGCTGTATCCTACTAGTGAACATTTAAGGACTACATCCTGTTATTTTTAAAATGTTCAGAAGCAAAAGTAGGATGGTGTGATATTAGTAAAAACAAAAACTCCAATGCTTCATAAAATCATGCACATACAATATCAAATTAACCCACATGTTGAAATCAGTAAAGAGCATGTGCCTTTCAGTTACATGAAGAGCTGACTCATTGGAAATTATCCTGATGCTAGGAAAGAGAGAGAGCAGGAGGAGAAGAGGATGACAGAGGACAAGATGGTTGGATGGCATCACCAACTCAGTGGACATGAGTTTGAGCAAACTCCAAGAGATGCTGAAAGACAGAAACCTGGCATGCTGCAGTCCTTGGGTTTGCAACGAGTCAGCCATGACTTAGCAACTGAGCATTTAGCTCAACTAAAACACGTTAGAAGTTAAAAGAGTTTGCATGTTATAATCCGTAAAGGAATGGCTTTTGCTACAGAAATCACTGCATTCATCAGTCATACTTTTCTATCCGGGGACCTCTAGTCACCCCAGTCCTGTCATGAATATTGGAAGTAGTTTCTTTTTTTTTTCCCCCAGAGGTTCTCTTATGTCACAACCACTTTCAGAAATCTCTGCATAAAAAAGTGTCATCAAGGAGGAAAAAAATCTCACAGGCACATAAAAATAATTACATTTTTAAATGAAAAAATTCAAAATGCTAAACAAATGCTACATAATAATAAACATATGAAGTTTGACAGTGTGTAAATCACCATGGTAAATATTGTATTAATATTTTACATATTATTTTACTGAATTATCATGCAAGATCTATTTTTTAAATTATCTTCAATTTCTGCTTATGAAAATTAGGACTTGGAATGATGGGGGTAGGTTGGGGGCTTCACAGTTGAAAACTGGTTGATGGATGACTGGATTCTTGACTTTCTCTTGTTTGGTTGCCTAATATACCCTAACATTCTCTATAGTAAGTCTCTTAAGAAAACAATGAAAGAGGAAACCATGTAAAAATCTCACAAAGTGCAAGCCAAATTACTGATTCAGAAAATGAATTTTAGGAGCTAAAAACCAGAGGCTCTCTTTAGTAATAAAAAGAGCATTGGTTTTAGAGTCACACAGATCTTAATGGGATTTCCTGTTTCAACAGTCAGATGAGCTGGATAAATATGGGAAAATTAGCCAGTGTGGGCCTCAGTGCTATCATCTGTAGCACAGTTACGAGAATTAAATATGAAATTGCCAATAAAGTCTCTAGTGCAGACCCAGGTAATAATGAGTGCTCATTAGCAGGTTAATATAATTGCACTGCTGAAGAGTAAGCCAGAAAAAGTGGAGAGAATAGAAATATTGATATTTCTTTTTTTCTCAAAAACAGCTTGCAACTTAGCCAACAATAACACTATCAGACATGGGGGTTGATTTCAATATTTTTTCAGAATTATATGTGTGTGTGTGTGTGTGTGTGTGTATACACACATACATATACAAGATCATCATTTTGTTTTCTGCTTAAATTATAAACTAAGGGTCAAGAAGGAAAATAAGATGAGAAAGGGAAGCAGAACTAACTAGCTTTATGTCATTCTAAAACTATTATAATTTCCCTAGGAAATTGTGACTAAAATGAAAATAATGTCACTAAATTAAATTACAATCAAGTATTACCAAATCTATAGAGTTTATGTGACTATTAATGACATTGTTTTGAAAACTAGTAAGGAAAGAAAGGTTAAATGAGCCTGACATTTGTGAAGTATTAAAGAACTATTCTTGCTTCCTTTGTTAAGAAATACAAAATGAATTTATGGGCATGAATAGGAAAATGTAGCAAATCATAAAAGTAGTGTGGAGCAAGATAGAAAGTGCTTATTGTAACTCAGTATCTTCTTCACCTGCCTCAAAATTGATCTCAAAAGTTTAATATTCTGATACTTTTACTCATACATCACAGAAATTAATCATTCTTGTTACCGGTAGTACCACTTTCACTTTCCCAGAGACAACACTTCTTGGGTCATATCAGTGTCTGCAACACCAGTATCGCTTATTAGTTTTCTTTTCACACTGAAGCAATGGTCAGAGAGTGAAAGCAAAACTACTGTTGATAATTGGTAAGATATATTCAAGCCTCAGAAACTTGCTTCCTGGTATAAAACATTCATCAATGTCTCAAACACTCTTCCCTCTGTCTCCCTTTAAATGAATGTCTGAGAACTATTTTGATCTTTGATATTTAGAAATGCATATAATGCAAACAAAAATATCTTGATTTCATTCCTTATACTTTCATTATCATTGAAATTTGTAAATGATCAATATTGTGATACTAACATTTATTGTCAATATAACTTTAATTTACTACTTAATATTATGTTTCTATAGAAAATATGAGGATTATTAAAATTATTGGAATTTCTTCTATGTATGCTAATCTAAAGCAAGCAAACATAGTTTTATCAGATCCTTAAATAATAAACAGGAGAAATTCATAACTGCTTCTTATAGTAATTAATAAAGACACACACACACAAATATACATACATCCTTCTCCATAACAACACAGAAGAAGATTTTCAAAAGTGTCATCAGGCAAAAACTTTCACAGAGGAACATATCTGAGTAACATTTTTTTAAATTTTTTTTAATTTAAATCTATTTATTTTATTTGGAGGCTAATTACTTTACAATATTGTATTGGTTTTGCCATACATCAATATGAATCCACCACGGGTGTACACGTGCTCCCCATCATGAACCCCCCTCCCACCTCCCTCCCCGTACCATCCCTCTGGGTCATCCCAGTGCACCAGCCCCAAGCATCCTGTACCCTGCATCGAACCTGGACTGGGCATTTGTTTCTTATATGATATTATATATGTATCAATGCCATTCTCCCAATCATCCCATCCTCTCCCTCTCCCACAGAGTCCAAAAGACTGTTCTATACATCTGTGTCACTTTTGCTGTCTTGCATACAGGGTTATCATTACCATCTTTCTAAATTCCATAGATATGCGTTAGTATACTTTATTGGTGTTTTTCTTTAAAACAAACATTGCCATTCATATCACTATGTTTAGTGAATATGTAAAATAGATTTCAGTAATTTCACCTAATTTTAATAGCAGTAATGGATATTATTTTTACAATGTACAATGCACAAAGTATCTTTATATATCTCATCACTTATGACCTTCACAATCTGGAAGTAGGCAGAGTAGAATCATTTTTCCACCTATGTAGATAATGAATCTGGGTTTTACAGTCAGGTGGCTAGTAGGTGGTAGGGTTGAAATGATACTGCAGCACTTCTGAGTGCCCTTTCACTACTCATTTTCCTTTATGCAATAATCTGCTAAACTACAGTTACCTTTAAGAATACTTCAAATTAAAATATTTAAAAAAATAAGAAAATTTAACATATCAAAGTAAGAACATGTGAGGCAATGAAAGTGATAACTCGATCTAAGGATGAGTGTCATAAAATTCAAGTTCTCAATAACTTTAAGGCCTAAAATATGTGAAAAGTTATATTTAAAGAAATAATTACAATATAACATATTTAAGAAAATACAACAATCTAGAACATGTCTCACAGTGGCAAAAGATAAGGATTGATGCATAGCCAGGACATGGAAAACCCTGAATGCCAATCCAAACAGTTCCTCCCATTACAGATAATATAATATAAATAAAGTGTAAGCAGGATAGTAATGAAATAAGACTTGCATTTTGAAAGTCTATATTACCAATAATATAAGGAACAGATTGGAGGGACATCAGGAGAGAGTTCAAGGCTATTTTTAAAATCTAGAAGAGTGAGAAAAAAAGAGAGATTGAATAAAGAAAGCATTTTGTGACATCTAATTCTCCTGAGTTTGAAAAGCAAGCATAGAGACAGTGAACCACAAACTCCCAATAAAAGGCTGCACTAGGGAAAGAAGGACCGCTGAGATACTGGCTTTAACAGAAGTAACTGTGAATCTGAAAATCAAAAGACTGGTTTCTAGGTCAAAAAAGCAGTAAAAGCAGAAACAGTAAGAATTTCAGTCAGATTCCTTGAGTGTCAAAACTATTAAGTTTCCAGTTAACTGCATTTTCAAATGGGAAATAGTGGATGACTTTTCCTTTACCATAAAAAAATAATTTAAATGTGCAACATTTGATACTTGAAGAACAGTATAGTAAAGTAGCCATCTATCATTGTCACTAAGACATGCAGTAAAAAAAAAAAAAAAATTGTAGAAAGTATGAGTCATTGAATCCTTCATGAAATCAATTAAGACAGATTATATTTCTTTTTCATCTCTTCTATGTCAGAACCCCAAAAGTCCAATTTATCTTAAATGAATCCTGTATTCACTATATGTGCAAGGAACACACCATAACATTGTCTTTTATTTTGTTGTTGCCTAGAATAATAATCAACAAAACATCTTATAGTTAGCTTCTTAAGGGTAAAATGTATTTTTTCCAAAGATAGAAATTTGCTTTCTGTGAGTTTAACTGGTTTAAATAAATTTCACTTAAAGGATACCTTTAGCTATCTATTGTAATGGGGATAAGCTATTTTTCTGGTAAAGTACAAAATACAAACAAAAAACTTGAAATAGAATCAAACCATTAACCACATAAAACCACTATATCATATAAAGAATAAGTTTAAGAAGGGGAGTGGCCTGCATGGGACCTAGCTGGATGAGACTTACACTCCAATACATTATAAAGGCAACTGATTAATTGTACAAATTGGAAACACTTCATTTTCAAAATAAACATAGACAATTTTAAAAAGGGACATGATAATCAGTTTCAATTCTATTGCCAAGATGACTAATATCATCAGAAATATGAATAATATTCTCTACTTTACTTACCAAGTTAAAATACATAGAGACCCAAATACAGGATTTTGTTTCAAAGCCATGGTATACTTTTGAATTCATATAGATGAAGACGAAATAAAAACCAAGGGCTCTAAACTCTACTTACCCAGGGTGACTTGAATAAAATTCCTTTGACAAGTTTCTCATTAATGTATTTTAAAACTACTAAAAATAAATACTGAATTTTCTATGCAAAATCTGGTTGTCAGGAAAAAAAAGCAATATTCATAGGGTTTTATATAACAAAAAGTTCACATAATGAGAAGAGTTCAAAATTTAAATAAACTCACATACACAATCATTGGACTCTGAGCCCTACTACTTACTCATTATGAGTGATTGAACTATCTTTCATTTTTCTGAGACTAATTTTCTCATTCGTTAAATAGGAACAATAGAATTATCTTGAAGGGTTGTTATTGGATTGGAAATCACAAAGTTGTAATACAAAGTGAATTTCCTTGCATTTAAAATACTCTCAAAAACAGACAGAAAATGTAAGAGTTTCACTTTAGAGTCTTGCTCTGTCATAGACATATCATTTCCCTTCAAATGGTTTGCATACAACAAGCTGTATGATCCTGTGTTATCCCATTTCCCTCTAAAACTGTTCCCCATAAATCCACATGACCAACTCAATCAGATCCTTCAAGTCTTTGCTCAAAACTGACCTTATCAATGTGTGTCTTGATTTCTGAAGCTTACTGCCCATTTCCACCCTCAATATCCATCATCCCTCTTAAGTGAATCTACCTTTTTTTCTTGGTATTTACCACCATTAAACATATAATATTTTATCTATTCATTATATTTTAAATTTCTGTCAACATTTATTACATTTCTTAATTTCTATCAAAGAATTTTCTAGACTAGAGACTTCAAGCAATCAGATTTATTTTGCTATTTGGTTTGTTCATAGATATGTCCCAACATTTAGCATAGTGCCTGACACATGATATGTATGCCAAAATATTTGCTTTTGAATGAATATGCTAATTAGATAATCCTTGCATTTAAAGAAGACACAAATTGCTATAAATATTGTCTAGAATAGGAAAAAGAGTGACCATATTCCAGTGTTCATGAATAAAGAAACAGTAAAATGATCAGAAATATTTCAAAAAAAAGTATACTAATTTAATATGAAATTGTTACCTATCCTCCAGAAGAATTAACCACATCCACTTATATACTACTAGGTAACACCTACATTTTACCTAACCCACTGAGTTGCTTTTTGGAAATTCTCTCTACATCTTTATATTTGCAGACACAATATAATGTGTCAGTTTATCTTATCCATACAGTTGTTCAGAGTATTTTTTGTTAAATAAAATATTTAAAGTATTTTATGACAAGAATTGTGTGCTTGAGAGCAAAAGATATAATATTATAAAAAGCTTTAGGTATTCAAATGCAGACATTCATATTCATCTATCTTTCCAACTCATCTGTGAGATGTAAAACCTGTTCTCTCCTTGGATTCCATTGAATTTCTTTTTAGCTCAGTGCTGTATCTCAGATATGCACTCCCTTTCCTTTGAAAAGTTGCCACAAACTGGGATGTGCTTTGCATTTACACAACGTTGGGGAAGAGGAACACTTAAAATGGTGAGAGACATTTACGTTTAGGGTTTAGATGCTTCACCAAATATTGCATTTAGGGCGACATTACTTCTTCTTGGACTAGGGAACAGCAACTCACAGCAACTCACTCCAGTATTCTTGCCTGGAGAATTCCATGGACAGAGGAGCCTGGAGAGCTAGTCTATGGGGTCTCAAAGAGTCAACACTACTGAAGTGAATTAGCACACAAACCACAGATATACTTCTTAGAGAAACAAATGTTTCACAAAGTTCCCAGGATTGGCAGACTCTTAACCTCTTTATTCCCTGAAATGTGACAGAATTCAAGTCCAAAGAAATGAGAACACAATGCACAGCTTGTTTTATTGAGAATAACACAGAAGTTGATCTACGTCTAGTTTATATGTAACTATAAACACTGAAATCTGAAATAGCTATTCAGGCAATTCACTGTTTTAAATTCAATTCAACATAACAAAGTTTAAAAATAATGTATTTTACACACAAGAAAGCATGATTTAAGCTAAAAATAAGCAGTGAATGCTCACAACACAAAAGGCACTCTGGCTGTTCCCAGATAATAAAAAGTTAAATCAGAAACAATCCCAGTACTTACGAAATTTATTATTTTTGATAAAGCAAAGCAAAAATTAAGTTGATTGTAAGGATGAGTAAAACTTTTAAAAGAAGGTTGCAGTTGATGAGGCATTGAAGAAGCTTTCTGATTTTGCTGAAAGAGGTAAAAGGATTCTAACTAAAATAAATAACATGAAAGACACATATAAGCAAGAAATTACACAGATTTCTAGAAGATTCCATAAGTGGCTGTTGTGACCAGAAATTTAATGTCAATAGATCTATAGGTAAGAAAAAGTTGGTGGAAAAAAGTAAGAAAATTGTTAAAAGCCATGTATTTTTACTTCCCAGCTGGTGCTAGTGTTAAAATATCCACCTGCCAATGCAGAAGACGCAAGAGACAAGGTTTTAATCCCTGGGTTGGGAAGATCCCCTGGATCAGGAAGTGGTAACCCACCTTAGTATTCTTGCCTGGAGATTCTCATGGACAGAGGAGACTGGAATGTTACAGTCCTTGGGCCACAAAGAGTCAGACACAACTGAGCACACAAGAGCACACACATAATAACTAATACTGGAATTTTAATTAAAATGTTATTAATAACACGATTACATAAACTACAGTGAAGTAGTAATAGTGGCAGTGATGTCCTATTTTTCATTTTTGCACCCTTACTCATACTTAAGATCACTAAATTATAACCTGAAAGAATGATATTTTTTTAGTACACACACCCTTGACTCTGAAGTCACCCTGAAAATACTGCATTTTTTTTTTCTTACTTCAAGAAACTAGAGATATGACTTGGTTAATTACTCATGTGAGGCAATGACATTAAACTAGTGCTACAGTGGAAACAGTGTCAGACTTTATTTTTCTGGGCTCCAAAATCACTACAGATGGTGACTGCAGCCACGAAATTAAAAGATGCTTACTCCTTGGAAGAAAAGTTATGACCAACCTAGATAGCATATTCAAGAGCAGAGACATTACTTTGCCAACAAAGGGCTCGTCTAGTCAAGGCTATGGTTTTTCCAGTGGTCATGTATGGATGTGAGAGTTGGACTGTGAAGAAAGCTGAGCGCCGAAGAATTGATGCTTTTAACTGTGGTGTTGGAGACAACCCTTGAGAGTCCCTTGGACTGCAAGGAGATCCAACCAGTCCATTCTGAAGGAGATCAGGGCTGGGTGTTCTTTGGAGGGAATGATGCTAAAGCTGAAACTCCAGTACTGTGGCCACCTCATGCAAAGAGTTGACTCATTGGAAAAGACTCTGATGCTGGGAGGGATTGGGGGCAGGAGGAGAAGGGGACAACAGAGGATGAGATGGCTGGATGGCATCACTGATTCGATGGATGTGAGTTGGGGTGAACTCCGGGAGTTGGTGATGGACAGGGAGGCCTGGCGTGCTGCAATTTGTGGGGTCGCAAAGAGTCGGACACGACTGAGCGACTGAACTGAACTGAAGAACCTAAAGTGCCCAAACTGGAGCAGGTAAAGTCGTATGTGAGTGGTGTATGAAGTGTTTTTCAACTAGAATGACAGCAATTCTTAAAGATAGATTACAAATTTCCAGTATGAAGTCAGACTATTAAAACTGGAATATATTTTAAAACACAATGTGCAATAGTGAGCGTTCTAAAATAGTGCTGTATTTTAAAATACAATGTGAATTTTAAAATTTATTCCTAAATAGGAATAAGTCTAAAAATAAAAATTTAAGAAATATACTAAGATCTCTAAGGGCTACTAGAAAACTATGTTCAGAGAAATTAAAGAAATTCTTTAAACAATGGGAAAAAAAACATAAATAACTGTGAGGATAAAACAGTATTTCTGATTAGGTCTCAATATTGTAAAACACCAATTCTCTGAAATTGGTCTTTAGGGTCACTCTAACTCCAATTTAATGTAGTTCAATATAATGTAATTAAAACATCAGAATATATTTCTCTGTGGTACTAAACAAGATCATTTTAAAATTTAGCAATAGGAAAGTTTACTGTAAGAAGAAAAAAAGTGGGAAAAATGACTATCACATTTCTAGACTTAGAATAATGATCAGTTCAGTTCAGTTCAGTCGCTCAGTCGAGTCCTACTTTTTGCGACCCGATGAACCGCAGCACGCCAGGCCTCCCTGTCCATCACCAGTTCCCGGAGTCCACCCAAACCCATGTCCATTGTGTTGGTGATGCCATCCAACCATCTCATGATCTGTCGTCCCTTTCTCCTCCTGCCCTCAATCTTGCCCAACATCAGGGTCTTTTCAAATGAGTCAACTCTTCGCTATACTTGGTACCACCTTTGTAATTTTCCTGTAAATATAAATGTATTCTAAACTTTAAAAGTCTTTACCATTTCACGCCAGTCAGAATGGCTGTGATCCAAAAGTCTACAAGCAATAAATGCTGGAGAGGGTGTGGAGAAAAGGGACACTCTTACACTGTTGGTGGGAATGCAAACTAGTACAGCCACTGTGGAGAACAGTGTGAAGATTCCTTAAAAAACTGGAAATAGAACTGCCATACAACCCAGCAATCCCACTGCTGGGCATACACACTGAGGAAACCAGAATTGAAAGAGACACGTGTACCCCAATGTTCATTGCAGCACTGTTTATAATAGCCAGGATATGGAAGCATCTTAGATGCCCATCAGCAGATGAATGGATAAGAAAGCAGTGGTACATATACACAATGGAGTATTACTCAGCCATTAAAAAGAATACCTTTGAATCAGTTCTAATGAGGTGGATGAAACTGGATCTTATTATACAGTGAAGTAAGCCAGAAAGAAAAACACCAATAAAATATACTAGCGCATATATATGGAATTTAGAAACATGGTAACGACAACTCTGTATGCGAGACAGCAAAAGAGACACTGATGTATAGAACAGTCTTTTGGACTCTATGGTGGTGGGGGATGATTTGGGAGAATGGCATTAGAACATGTTTAATATCATATAAGAAATGAATCGCCAGTCCAGGTTTGATGCAGGATACAGAAAGCTTGGGGCTGGTGCACTGGGATGACCCAGAGGGATGGTATGGGGAGGGAGGTGGGAGGGGGGTTCAGGATGGGGAACATGTGTACACCCGTGGTGGATGCATGTTGATGTATGGCAAAACCAATACAATATTGTAAAGTAAAATAATAATAATAATAAATAAATAAATAAATAAATAAATTAGGCAGTCTTTTGGACTCTGTGGGAGAGGGAGAGGGTGGGATGATTTGGGAGAATGGCATTGAAACATGTATAATAGCATATATGAAATGAGTCGCCAGTCCAGGTTTGATGCGCGATACTGGATGCTTGGGGCTGGTGCACTGGGACGACCCAGAGGGATGGTATGGGGAGGGAGGAGGGAGGGGGGTTCAGGATGGGGAACACATGTATACCTGTGGCGGATTGATTTTGATATATGGCAAAACCAATACAACACTGTAAAGTTAAAAAATAAAAAAAAAAAGGAAAAAAATGGTTTAGCGTCAGAGAAAAGGATGGATTTCCTGTGAAAAAGAACAACGTATGTAAAGACTAGAAGGAAAATGAAAATGTGTCTTGTTCATATAATCATGAGGAAAATGCTTTGTTGGAATAAAGAATGCATGAGAAATAGGTGCAATAGTTGAGATGATGGAGAGTTTTGAAGGCTAGACTGAGTAGAATGTGGCTAAGAGGATCAAACATTTTTCTCTGGGGAAGGCAGAAAGCAAGTTTGGGCCTGGCCAAGGAGTGAGATTTCTCCAGGTACCATAAATTTCTCAAGACAAAAACTTCCTATTCATCATTCAGCT
This sequence comes from Bos mutus, assembly GCF_027580195.1. Classification (NCBI taxonomy): domain Eukaryota; kingdom Metazoa; phylum Chordata; class Mammalia; order Artiodactyla; family Bovidae; genus Bos; species Bos mutus. The sequence goes on along the minus strand of NC_091622.1, from coordinate 78,272,178 downwards.
CACCCATCCAAAGACACCTGTTCTCTATCATGTGCTCCAACTGAGCAGAGGGACAGAAGGACAAAGCCTTGTCCCCTGGAGCTACAATATCTTGGCAGAGGCACACAATCAGGTCTGAGTCAAAGTGACCATGATTGGGGTTTTCCAGGTGGTCCAGTGGTTAAGAATCTGCCTGCCAGTGCATGGGACACAGGCTTGATTTTGGTCAGGGAAGATCCCCTATGCCATTGAGAAACTAAGCCCATGTGCTGCAAATACTGAAACCTGAGCACCTAGAGCTGTGCTCTGCAACAAAGAAGCCACTGCACCACCCACGAAGAGTAATCTTCACTCTCCACAACTAGAGAAAGCCCGAGCACAGCAATGAAGACCCAGTGCAGGCATAAATATATAATTTTAAAAAATCAAATAAAATAGCAAAAATAAACATAGGGTCTGTCATCTTTATTTATAAAGAAAGTGACTGGGATGATGATGTGTGCGTTAGCATAGGAGACAGAGGGGTGAGAAGGAGCCAGGCTGCTGCTCCCTCCTTCCCAGGGAAGTCTTCCCAGGGGAAGTGATGCCTGCACTGAGACATGAAGGATGAGAAGGAATTGGACAGGTATACAAGAAGGAGAGGGTTCCTGAGAAGAAAATACTATAATGTACAAAGAATGGGGTTTGAGGTTGACTTGAGGAACTATAAGCAGTTTACAGAAGACTTTTACTATGATCCCATGAGACAAAATGACCCAGTTTCCCTTGATAAAGTAGAATGACGCAAAATGTATTGAATATTTTGTACAGGCTAAGAACAAAATTCCATATTTATCACCTGAAATAATGTGTTTTAATATTAGGTTTGGCAACCCACTCCAGTACTCTTGCCTGGAAAATTCCACGGACGGAGGAGCCTGGTAGGCTGCAGTCCATGGGGTTGCTAAGAGTCAGACACAACTGAGCAACTTCACTTTCACTTTTCACTTTCATGCGTTGGAGGAGGAAATGGCAACCCACTCCAGTGTTCTTGCCTGGAGAATCCCAGGGATGGGGAGCCTGGTGGGCTGCGGTCTATGGGGTCGCACAGAGTTGGACATGACTGAAGTGACTTAGCAGTAGCATCAGCAATCATTAGGAACATGGGGTAGCTCCTCTCGGCCACTCCTGCGCTGTGGCAACCTGGCACTCTCAGCCACCACCCCTGACCTCAGACGTGGGGTAGCTCCTCTTGGCTGCAGCCCCTGACCTTGGATGTGGGGTAGCTCCAATAACCTCAGATATGCAGATGACACCACCCTATGGCAGAGAGTGAAGAGGAACTGAAAAGCCTCTTGATGAAAGTGAAAGTGGAGAGTGAAAAAGTTGGCTTAAAGCTCAACATTCAGAAAACAAAGATCATGGCATCTGGTCCCATCACTTCATGGGAAATAGATGGGGAAACAGTGGAAACAGTGTCAGACTTTTTGGGGGGTTCTCCAAAATCACTGCAGATGGTGACTGCAGCCATGAAATTAAAAGACGCTTACTCCTTGGAAGGAAAGTTATGACCAACCTAGATAGCATATTCAAAAGCAGAGACATTACTTTGCCAACAAAGGTCCGTCTAGTCAAGGCTATGGTTTTTCCTGTGGTCATGTATGGATGTGAGAGTTGGGCTGTGAAGAAGGCTGAGCACCGAAGAATTGATGCTTTTGAACTGTGGTGTTGGAGAAGACTCTTGAGAGTCCCTTGGACTGCAAGGAGATCCAATCAGTCCATTCTAAAGGAGATCAGTCCTGGGTGTTCTTTGGAAGGAATGATGCTAAAGCTGAAACTCCAGTACTTTGGCCACCTGATGCAAAGAGTTGACTCATTGGAAAAGACTCTGATGCTGGGAGGGATTGGGGGCAGGAGGAGAAGGGGACAACAGAGGATGAGATGGCTGGATGGCATCACCAACTTGATGGACGTGAGTTTGAGTGAACTCTGGGAGTTGGTGATGGACAGGGAGGTCTGACGTGCTGCAATTCATGGGGTCGCAAAGAGTCGGACACGACTGAGCGACTGAACTGTACTGAGCTGAATCATTAGGGAAATGATCTGAATTTCACTGATTAAAAAAAAAAAAGAATTCAAGAAATTTAAAAATCATGTTACAGTGATCTAAACAATGTGGTAGGCAGAGTAATGATCCCTTAAAGATTTTCGTGTTCTTTCAGGAACTGTGCATATGCTAATTTTATGGTAGAAGAGTTTTTTTTGTGGTGTTTTTTTGGCAGTGGTTATGGTTAAGGTTAAGAATCTTAAACGAGGATGATAAACTCACTTGTATTATCTAGGTGGGTCCAATTTAATCATAATCCTTAAAAATGGTTGTGAAAGGCAAAAGAGTTAATAAGAGAAATGTAATGATAGATAACGAGACACAAGATTCAAAGTCTGAGAGAGACTCAATCCAACACTGCTGGCTTTGAAGTTTGAAGCAAAGAAAGCAGGTAATTTCCATAAGCCTAGAGGGGCTCTCGGTCCTACAACCACAGGAAACCAAATTCTGCCAACAAGCCTAATAAGCAATAAAACAGCAATCCCAGAAAGAAATCCAGTCCTGCGAACTCCAGTTTTATGACAGTGAGAACAATATCCTACTTTGACCCTCAGAATTGTAAGATAACCATTACCTTGTTTTAACCCAGTTAAGTGTATGGCAATTTGTAACAATAGATGGGGGAAAAAAGCTGGGGGAAAAAATGGAAACAGTAATGTACTTTATTTTCTTGGGCTTCAAAATCACTGCAGATGGTGACTCCAGTCATAAAATTAAAGACACCTGCTCCTTGGAAGAAAATCTAAGACAAATCTAGATAATGTATTAAAAAAAACAGAAACACCATTTTGCTGAAAACGTCCTTCCTTTATAGTCAAAGCTATGATTTTTCCACTAGTCATGTATGGATATAAGAGTTGGACCATAAAGAAGGCTGAGTGCCAAAGAATTGATGTTTTCAAACTGGTGCTGGAGAAAACTCTTGAGAGTCCCTTAGGCAGCAAGGAGATCAAACTAGTCAATCCTAAAGGAAATCAACCCTGAATATATATGGAAGGACTGATACTGAAGCTGAAGCTCCAATACTTTGGCCACCTCATGCAAAGAACTGACTCACTGGAAAAGACCCTGATGCAGGGAAAGATTGAGGGCAGGAGGAGAGGGGTTGACAGAGGATGAGATGGTTGTATGGCATCATTGACTCAGTGGACATGAGTTTGAGCAAACCCCTGGAGATGATGAAGGACAGGAAATCCTGGTGTACAGCTGTCCATCGGTTTGCAAAGAGTTGGGCACAACTGAGTGACTGAGCAGCAACAAAAACAATAGTGACAAAAAGCTAATATAGACACCATAATATCAGAGGAAAACTAAGTAGATAATGAAACAAAGTAGAGAGCTCAGAAACAGTCCCATACATATGTCCACACTTCATATATGTAAGAGATAACTGAAAAAAAAAAAAAAAGGAGAGAGATAGCAATCTTTTCAGTATATAAGCTGGGATAAATATGTTAACTGTTCAGGAAAATAATATTATTTAAATTTATAAATATGTAAAGCAAAGCAACAAAGATGTTAGAATATAATATAACATCTTCATAAAGTAGTTATCAAAAGACACCGTCAAAAGTGTGGAAAGGCAAACCTGAGAGTGGGAGAATATTCTTGCAACATATAGCACTATATAATATATACAGAACTCCTGTCAATCTCCAAGAAAGTTAGACCACTTTGAAAACTTGGCAAGAAACTTGAACTTCACCAAAAAATAAAATTAACTGTTCATTAAAAGGATGGGATAGTAATTGACATCATTAGTAACCAAGAAAATTCAAATGTAACCTAAAACTCCTCTTCAAAATGTATAGATGGGGAAAGAGGGGTGTAAGAGAGGGAGGATAAAGAATGAAAAGAAGATGACTTGACTTTTTGTTTCTAATTCTGCATGGAAAAAGCTATGCCACTACCCCATACTAGTAAAAGTAAAAACATAAACAGAATAAAATATAACTTTTCTTGAATCTGTAAGAAAAGGGAAGACACAGGAAAAACTGCAAGCCCTGATATTTCAGAGACACACAGTTGAATACAGGGAGTTGTGACTCACTAGAGCAGAGACTCAGAGAAGGCAATGGCACCCCATTCCAGTACTCTTGCCTGGAAAATCCCATGGACGGAGGAGCCTGGGGGGCTGCAGTCCATGGGGTGGCTACCAGTCGGATATGACTGGGCGACTTCACTTTCACTTTTCACTTTCATGCATTGGAGGAGGAAATGGCAACCCACTCCAGAATTCTTGCCTGGAGAATCCCACAGATGGGGGAGCCTGGTGAGCTGCCGTCTATGGGGTCGCACAGAGTCGGACATGACTGAAGCGACTTAGCAGCAGCAGAGCAGAGACTTATGAGTGGAAACTGCTGTCAGGATAAGTGCTTTGGTAGGAAAAACTAAACTGGAAATGATTGATTGCTGGAGGCTTTCTGTGGATAATTCTGAGAATTAGAAACTCTAGAATGTCCCAGTCTTAGTGGTGGGAGTTTGCATACATCTATGAGTTTTACCTCCAGGAACTTAACTGGGTTCTCAGAAAATTAAGGAGGAAAATACTGTTATACTTCAAGCAGGAGGAACCACTTTGAAATACGATAGAACACTGTTCTTCTTAAAAAGGCCTGGCCTCAGTTGAAACTAACCAGAACCTAACTTGAGGGGATTATCACAGCCTACTTGACCTGGGGAAGGGGAATCCTGGACCCCAGCTGCCTCTAGCATTCCCTGTGGAGAAGTGAAAGTGAAACTCGCTCAGTTGTGTCTGACTCTGCGACCGCATGGGCTATATAGTCCATGTAATTCTTCAGGCCAGAATACTGAAGTGGGTAGCCTTTCCCTTCTGCAGCAGATCTTCCTGATCCAGGAATCTAACCCGGGTCTCCTGCATTGCAGGCAGATTCTCTACCAACTGGGCTATCAGGGTATGGAGAAGGGGAATATTCAAATCCAGCTGATTCCAGATATCCTGTCCCACATAGTGTGGGGAGAAAAAAAGAAAAAATCTGAGAAACTCTTGTGAAGTTTACAGCCGAGAGGAATGGGTTCTTAAAAGACTGAGACTTAATCCTGGGACTAAAGGATGATTCCCCTTCCCTAACTCCTCACCACTACACTACTAAAGCCTAATTTCAATAGTTCCTTTTATCACATATATCTGTCAAGAAAAAAATTGCAAGGCATACCAAAAGGCATGTCTCCTGAGTCTCCTGCATTGCAGTTCAGTTCAGTTCAGTTGCTCAGTCGTGTCCAACTCTTTGAGACCCAATGGACTACAGCACACCAGGCCTCCCTGTTTATCACAAACTCCTGGAGTTTACTCCAACTCATGTCCATTGAGTCAGTGATGCCATCCAACCATCTCATTCTCTGTCATCCCCTTCTCCTTCTGCCTTCAATCTTTCCCAGCATCAGGGTCTTTTCAAATGAGTCTGTTATTCACATCACATGGCCAAAGTATTGGAGTTTCAGCTTCAAAATCAGTCCTTCCAATGAATAGTCAAGGCTGATTTCCTTTAGGATGGACTGAATGGATCTCCTTGCTGTCCAAGGGACTCTTGAGAGTCTTTTCCAACACCACACTTCAAAAGCATTCATTCTTCAGTGCTCAGCTTTTTTCATAGTCCAGCTTTCACATCCATACATGACTACTGGAAAAACCATAGCTTTGACTAGACAGACCTTTGTTGGCAGAGTAATGTTTCTTCTTTTTAATATGCTGTCTAGGTTGGTCATTAACTTTTCTTCCAAGGAGCAAGCGTCTTTGAATTTCATGGCTGCAGTCACCATCTGCAGTGATTTTGGAGCCAAAAATAGTAATAATAATGTCTGCCAGTTTCCATTGTCTCCCCATCTATTTGCCATAAAATGATGGGACCAGATGCCATGATCTTAGTTTTTTGAATGCTGAGTTTTAAGCCAACTTTTTCACACTCCTCTTTGCTTTCATCAAGAGGCCCTTTAGTATTCTTTGCTTTTTGCCATAAGGATGGTGTCATCTGCATATTTGAGGTTATTGATATTTCTCCCAGCAATCTTAATTCCAGCTTGTACATCATCCAGCCCAGTGTTTCTCATGATGTACTCTGCATAGAAGTTAAATGAGCAGAGTGACAATATACATTGCATTACAGGTGGATTCTTTACTGTAAAGCCACCAGCGAAGCCCTAACAAAGGGCAAAAAACACAATTAGAAAATACAGAGTAAACATTAGGATCAGAGGTGGCAGAGGTGTTGGAATTCTCAGACTGGAATTTAAAACAACTAAGATTAAAATGCTAGGGACTCAAATGGATAAAGTAGACAACATTCCAGGACAGATGGGATATAATCAGAGAGAAAGACATTCTGAGAAGAAAAGAATCAAAAAGGAATGCTAAAGATTAAAAAAATTAAAGCAACTGTAAGAGAAATTAAGGAGGCCTTTGTTGAGCTCATTAGTAGATAGGACACACTGAGGGGGAAATAAAAAGTCTGCACTACAGCATATTATGAATAGAAACTTTGAAAACCCAAAATAAAGAGAATAAAGACTAAAGAAAGAAGAATATAGTATTCAACGACTTTGGGACAGCTACACAAATTATAACAAATGTACTAGGAATACCAGAAGAAGAAGAAAGAAAAGAAAGAAAGAAGAAAGGAGGCAGGGAGGAAGGGAGGAAGAAATGAAAGTAGCTCTTTTCCCCCTTTCCTGTTTGCCCATTTCTGTTCCCCTCTAAACCTGAAAGAACCTAATTAATCTGTTGATTCTTTTCCTAGATAAAAAGAAGAAGGGAGAATTAAGTAGTTAAAGAATGATTAGCCCAGTACCCCAACAGCCCCCTTAGTAATATCACAGGCAAGTTGGCTTCTGGAGTGTCAGCCAGCCTGGACACAGAGGAAAATAATGCGGAACCCAAACTCCTGCCTCAGTGATTCACTGAGATTCTTCCACCCCTTTTCGTTTTACAAACTATCATGACTGAGCAGAATCTTTAGAGCTGGTTTCAGGACATGAGTCAAATTTCTTTTCTAATTAAAGTACTTTTACTTTCTATTGACATTTACATCTTGAATTAATGGAATTGAGTGGTGAGCAGCAGAACCTGTGTTTGGTGAAAGAAAGTAAGGAAAGAAATATATTTTCATGGATTGACCCTTACTTCCTCTAGGTCTTTGCTGAAGCTTCACTTTCTCAACTAACAACTTATTTAATATTGTAAAGTGACATCCTGCTGAAACTTCCTATTTGCTTTTCCTATTCTTTGTATTTCTCTTTAGTATCTATGATCATTTGGTCAATATATGTTTCACTTATTATCACAGTTGTTTGTCTTTACCATCTATGTAAAAAATGTTAGCTACATGAGAGCAGGAACTTTCTACTAAATCAGGAAGTGAATAATTGAGTGAACATTTTTGATATATAGCATTCTCATAGCTTCCAAGGATTTCACCTATGGTGAACATAGATTTGATGATCATTACACATTTATTTCTAAGTCCTACAACTTTTATGTGGCAGTATTTTTTAAGTATTTTTATAAGAGATTATTTTATGATCAACACCTTATTTTATTTATTAAAATGTGAATTTAATCATATGCCTTCGGAATCTAGGCTTGCATTAAAAAGCAAAGTTTTATTGTAAATAAGCACATGGTCCTTTGAGAAACAATATTCAACAAGGCAAGATTGTGCTACTGCTCTAATAAATATACCATCTTAGGGTTTAGCAGGGCAAAGATTCTAATAGGCTGGTCTTCACCCAAAGAAGCCTACAATTTGAACACAATGGGAATGCTGTATATGCAAAGAAAAATTGTTAGTAATTTGAAAGGAAACTTAGCAGGTTTTGCCTGCTGAGGGAAGCTTTGGCAGCTTGACATATTTTAATTGGCTGTCTATTCCAGGTATTAAAGTGAGCAAAAGAAAATAAAATAATAAGAGGAAATTGAGAGTAAGAAGCAAAGATATTCAAAGAAATATTGAAGAAGACTTGAATGATTGATCTATGGGAATTGGCAAAAATATATATTAAATTATGAGAAAGTGCTGAGATGAGAATGCTATAATTCCCAAGAGGTGAAGGTTGAGAATTGGATAAATTGTGAACCAAGAAGCATGGATAACAAAAAGAGTACATATATTTTTGTTCAAAAATATATTCAAATAAAAATATTAGTGTTAGAATACTTGAATCAGAAAGTGAAGACTGGCTTGGCAGGAAAAAATAATCATCAGCTGTCACTTCCTTTGTTTTTAGAGTGATATATAAGAACAACAACAGAAATAGTAGAAAATAAGTGGCAAGTTACAGAAAAATCTAAAGGCCTATGTTTTTGGTGAGTGTATAAAAGTCAAATGGTCAAAAATTATCTGTAGAGAAATGGTCTAAACATGGCAGTTTGAAAGTGCCATCTGAGTTAATGTCATGTGGCTTGGGCAAGCCTAACAGAAGATAAGGAAAGAAAACTCTGACACTTCAAACGTGAATACATGAATATCTGTGCCTTGAAGAGCCATTGGCTGATATGAAAGTGAGAAAGATCAAAATAGATTTTACACACACACACACAGAGGGTTGCCACATTTTGTTACCTACTGAGTTTTGGACTTTGAAAGATGGCAAATAACCAGGAGATAATGATGAAAAAAAGTGCTGGACTGTAACAGTCAAAAGTATCAAAAAGCTTTCCTCTTGCTAAAAGTATATGGTGAAAGTTTAATAAAATGAAGATGAAGGTTAAAATGTTGAGCAGTAATATTAAGTAATATTTGCAAAATTCCTTGATGGGAACCATCATACTTTTAAGGAACACAGACTAATAGTATAATAATAAAAGAAGATACCTAAAAAGTCCAAGTTGAATTTTTAAAATATTTAAAATCGTTAAACATGCTAGTAAAGTAATGCTCAAAATTCTCCAAGCCAGGCTTCAGCAATATGTGAACCGTGAATTTCCTGATGTTCAAGCTGGTTTTAGAAAAGGCAGAGGAACCAGAGATCAAATTGCCAACATCTGCTGGATCATGGAAAAAGCAAGAGAGTTCCAGAAAAACATCTATTTCTGCTTTATTGACTATGCCAAAGTTTTTGATGTGTGAATCACAATAAACTGTGGAAAATTCTGAAAGAGATGGGAATACCAGGACACCTGATTTGCCTCATGAGAAATTTGTATGCAGGTCAGGAAGCAACAGTTAGAACTGGACATGGAACAACAGACTGGTTCTGAATAGGAAAAGGAGTTCGTCAAGGCTGGATATTGTTACCCTGTTTATTTAACTTATATGCAGAGTACATCATGAGAAACGCTGGACTGGAAGAAACACAAGCTGGAATCAAGATTGCCGGGAGAAATATCAATAACCTCAGATATGAATGACACCATCCTTATGGCAGAAAGTGAAGAGGAACTCAAAAGCCTCTTGATGAAAGTGAAAGTGGAGAGTGAAAAAGTTGGCTTAAAACTCAACATTCAGAAAACGAAGATCATGGCATCTGGTCCCACCACTTCATGGGAAATAGATAGGGAAATAGTGGAAACAGTCAGACTTTATTTTTCTGGGCTCCAAAATCACTGCAGATAGTGATTGCAGCCATGAAATTAAAAGATGCTTACGCCATGGAAGGAAAGTTATGACCAACCTAGATAGCATATTCAGAAGCATAGACATTACTTTGCAAACAAAGGTCCGTCTAGTCAAGGCTATGGCTTTTCCGGTAGTCATGTATGGATGTGACAGTTGGAGTGTGAATAAAGCTGAGCACCAAAGAATTGATGCTTTTCAACTGTGGTGTTGGAGAAGACTCTTGAGAGTCCCTTGGACTGCAAGGAGATCCAACCAGTCCATTCTAAAGGAGATCAGTCCTGGGTATTCTTTGGAAGGAATGATGCTAAAGCTGAAACTCCAGTACTTTGGCCACCTCATGCGAAGAGTTGACTCACTGGAAAAGACTCTGATGCTGGGAGGGATTGGGGGCAGGAGGAGAAGAGGATGACAGAGGATGAGATGGCTGGATGGCATCACTGACTCAATTGACGTGAGTTTGAGTGAACTCAGGGTGTTGATGGTGGACAGGGAAGACTGGCGTGCTGCAATTCATGGGGTTGCAAAGAGTTGAACACAACTGAGCTACTGAACTAAACTAAACTGAACTGATAATTTATAATAATAATAATATATAAATTATTTTTTATAATAAATAAATAAATAATAAATCAGTGCAAGCCAAAAATGGCAGAAAATAATTATTGACTTATTCTATGATTGACATAAAGAGTTTATATTATACCTTTAAATCTATTGTTTTAAACAACAGTCTGTCCATGTTAACCTTTTTACAAAATGTTTCTCATTGTATTCTTACATATGAGTATTATGCATTACAAGACATAATCCCCTTTTTTTTTTGCTTTATTGTACTTTGCTGATATTGCATTTTTGACAAATTGAAGATTTGTGTCAACCCTGTGTCAAACTAGTCTATCAGCACCAGTTTTTTCAACAGCATATGCTCACTTTGTGTCTCTGTATCACATTTTGGTAATTCTCACAATATTTCAAAATTTTTCATTATTATATTAATATTTGTTACGATGATCTGTGATCAGTGATCTTTGATATTACCATTGTAATTGTGTTGGAGCATCAGGAAGTGTACCCAGGTAAGTCAGTGAACTTAATGGATTGTTGAAATGACAACAGAAGATTTACTATCTTACATAAACTTAGTTGATAAAGCAATAGCAAGGTTTGAGAGGACTGATTCTAGTTTGGAAAGGAGTTCTACAGGTAAAATGTTTTCAAACAGTATTGCATACAACAGAGAAATCATTCATGAGAGGAAGAGTGGTTGGATCCAGTAAGTTTCACTGTTGTCTTAATGTAAGAAATTGTCACAGCTACCCCAAACTTCAGCAACCACTACCTTGATTAGTCAGCAGTCATCAACATCAAGACAAGATCTCCTGTCAGCAAAATGATTACAACCTGATGAAGGCTTAGATGTTGGTTAGTATTTTTAGCAAAAATATTTTTAAGTTAAGGCATTTACACTGATTTTTTAGACAAATGCTATTGTATATTTAATAGACTAGAGTATAATGTAAATACATAGTTATATGCACTGGGAAATCAAAAAAATGGCATGACTCATTTTATTGTGCAATTTGCTCTACTACTGTGGTCTGGAACCAAAACCACAGTATCTCCAAGCCAAGATATGCCTGTATAGTGCAGTATTACTGAAAAGAAAGAGAAAGATCAATTATTTTATGACTTATTTATGATTGTAAAATGCAATGAAACAAGTGCCATAGAAGAAAAAAGCCTGACATACTAGTATGGGAGAAAAAGGATTGATATATATATATATATATATATATATATATATATATATATATACATTCTTAACATCTATATAAGTAAATTTATAATACATTAAGTGCTTAATAATAAGCTTTCCATGTAGGTCAGTCAGTCAAGCATCTCCCCGCAATGCGGGAGACGTGGGTTCAATTTCTGAGTCGGAAAGTTGCCCCAGAGAAGGAAATCACAACCCACTCCAGTATTCTTGCCTGGAGAATTCTTGCCCCATGGACAGAGGAGCCTGGTGGGCTATGGTTCATGGGATCGCAAGAGTTGGACATGACTTAGCACTATCTTTCTTTTTTTCTTTCTTTCAAGCGCTTAATAAGTCTCCGGGATGCTATTAAGCATGTTACATACATTTTCTTATGTAAACACAAACACCCCTAAAAAAAGGTAAAGTTACTATAAGTTCATTAAAATAATATCCCAAAAGAGAACTACGAAAGTTCAGAAAAGGGAGCTATTTCTTTCTGCAGAAGTTTCTCCACAAATAATGTACTATGAAGATAACTTGCTTTAAAACTCAGCCTTGATGAGAAGGTAGGATTTGGATGCACAGAATAGGAGAATACAGCATTCTATATGGGTGCAATATTGTAAAAAATATATCAAAATGGCAAAACAAAAGACACATGTGGAAAGAGAGGAAAGCAGTTGATGTGTAGCAGATGTGCATGGTGGGAAATACTGTAATGAGAGAAAGGAAAAGCTAAGCTGTATCACGTTTGCCATATGCCATAACAATATGTAAGATCATGGAACTAAATTTCTGGATATTAATTGGTATCACTGTAATTGTTCCAGTTATTTTGAATTCTTTGTCTTGATATAGAATTAATAATCTCATTGCTGAAAAGTAAAGTGAAAATACAGATAATGCCCTTTAGTCATTAATTCTACATATATTTGTTAAATGTTTAATTATAAGCAAAGATTAATGTGTATATACTGTTCATTTTTCTTATTTTTATCTTACCATTACAATTTTTGATAGAAATAAAATACATAGGTTTGTGATAGAAAACAGTGACATTTCTGAACATTCCTACTTGAAGATTCATTCTGTCAATGATGTAGTTTCTCCTAAGGTAACTGGAGACGGAAATGGCAACCCACTCCATTATTCTTGCCTGGGAAATCTCTTGGACAGAGAAACTTGGCAGGCTACAGACCATGGGTCCCAAAGAGTCAGACATAACTGAGCACACTACTTGAGTCGAGTCAAGTAGTAGGTCATTGTAGTAGACGTATTCTAAGGTAACCTCAGTGACTCACAGCCTTGTATAATTCCTTCCTCTTGAGCAGGAACATAACTGTACTTACTGCTAGCCAACAGAATAGAGCAAAGGTGAAGGTATTTTGCAGATGAAATTAGTCTTAAACTGTTTGATTTTGAATTTAGAGAGATTATCCTAGGTGGGCCTAACTTAATCAGGTTAAAGCCCTTTAAAAAGCAACTGGTGGTTTTCCTGAAATCAGAGACTCACTGTTTTGCTGGCCTTGAAGAAATAAGCCACTATGAGTTCTACAACCACAAGGAAAATAAATTATTTCAGCAATCTGAGGTTACACTTGATGCTTCCTCTTAGTAATTTTCCATCTACTGACCCCTACCCTGCTTGTTGGCTATAAATCCCTATTTATCCATGCTATATTAAGAATTGGGTCCATGTCTACAATAAGGTCTCTTTTCCTGTATTGCAAAAGTCCTAAATAAAATCAGGGTTTTTTTGCTGCTTTAACTACTGTTTAGCTCTGGTTTTTTGTTACCAGAGCTAAGCCATGCCAGGACTCTGGATTCACAGCAATTAGTATGTTGTGTTAAACCATTGTTTGTGGTAATTTTTTATATCATAATAATAAATATAGCAGCCAACATAAAAGTATATCTTCTTCTTTTCAGTAATGGGAATGAAAAATTTAAAATTCTACATCTGAACACAGAGTTCCCCTCAAAATAACAGTAAAAAAATTGCATATGAGGAATAAACAGTGTTCTCCCAAGCACGTATTCATGGTTCCTTAAATCTTTTGTGGATCATGCGGTTAGTAAGTATTTTCTTTCCTACTGTTTTTACAATCTTTTCAAAGTATTGCAAAGACTGAAAAAATATTAACAAAACAAAAGCAGCAATCAAGAACACTTGTTTTGCTAACAATATTTTGACAATGTTGATAAATATGCCTTTGGAGATTTGAGAATGGACCGCAAAGATTTCTAGAGATAAATTCTAATATCTTTTCAAAGTGCATAGGAATTATTCACAAAGCCTTGTTTAGCCATATTTTTAAAAGGATTTAGATTGATAAGAATCTGGAGATTTTAATGCTATTTTTCTTGACTTATATATATTGACTGATTTGGTTTTAACTGGAATGAACCACCAAGAAGAGTTAAATAATTCATATGGAAGTATGTTAACTCTAAGTGGCAAGAGACTCCAGGAGAGTCCTGAATAATAAATAAAAGCATTTCTTCTTTGTTAGCCTCTCATATCTATGCTTACCGAGCATCACGCTGAGTATCCAAAGAAAGTGTGTGTGTGTGTGTGTGTGTGTGTGTGTGAAAGAAGCAAGATACTACAGAGCCAACTTCAGGCTATCTTCAGAGCATCTCTTGCTGTGCCAGCCAGACAATTAAATCACCACATTCCCTTGGTGAGCTACCTGGAACACAGCAGTGCACAGAAAGTGAAATTGAATTTGTCTAGCTTTTAACCATTTTCTTAGAACCATTTCAAGTGGGATTTTGAAGGACTGATTCTTAATGATTGTTTGCTTACTATACTATTATATTTTATGTAAGTGAATTTTTCCAACAAAGGATTTTTCCAACAATTTTCCAACACATTTACTAACTGAATACATCTTAAATGGAAATACAATTAAATAACTGTATTGATAAAACACAGAAAATAAAACAGAGTTTTAATGGCCACATAAAAAAAGTGGCCCTGTATTATTAATCAGCTGCTGTGGTTTCACAGTATGAAGATATGACTAAGATCAAAGATAAAGCAAAACCAAACAATAATGCTGAAATAGTCTTTTGTGCACTACAAAACTGAAAGAAAGACATTAAACATGTAAAAACCTAACTCTGAATACAGGACAAGGAATCTTATACATACTACTAATACCACAGCTTAAGAAATGATAAACATTCATGTCATAAAGAACACTGTCCGAGTATGAAAGCCATCTACTTTCCTTTTAAATTGAGTAAACCTAATCAACTGTTATACCAGTAACAATGTAAAATCTTATACACAGAATGATTATTTCAATAATGATGAGAAATGATTTATGGATTCTGTATCTAAGCTCTTCATATTACCTCATCTTCAATTCTTTTAAAATTCAGTGGAATTATACAACTCAAAGAAAATGATCACGTTTTATGTAATATGAAGAAGAAAAAAGATTAGCATAATTCTTTTTTGATATTTAGGAGATCATTCTTGTAGCAAAGACATCTCTTTTCCATATATTCTTATATTTACTATATATAGATTTGTTTACTATATATTAAAGGTAGTTAAATTTATGTTCTAAAATATTTCCTTATAACAATATCCCATATGGAGTTATCCTTTGATGAAAATCTGTTAAATATCTTTCAGATTTCACAGATTTTGCTTAGAAATTCTGACTCTCTTAAAATATTCGTATTAGAAAGTTCAGGTGTTAACTTTTAATGGCTGCCATAGTCTGAACATTTGCATCTTCTTAAAATCCATTTGGTGAAAACCTCATGTCCAAGATGATGGTATTAGGTGGTGAAGCTTTTGGGAGGGGATTTACTCATGAGGGAAGAAGCGGTCACGAATGATATTAGATTTATGAGAGCAAGCTAGGGCAGCTTTCCCCTCTCTGTTCTCTGTCCTGTGTGGATACAATGAGAAGACAGCAGAAGAAAAGCCTCACAAAAACTCGACCATGCTGGCACCCTGATCTCAGGTTTCTAGTCTTTAGAAATATGAGGAATCAATGTTTATTACTTAGAAGCCACCCACGACTACTTTAACAAGATGCCACAGACTGATCATGAAAAATTATTTAATTTTGCTCCAAATATTTGTGTAGAGATTCTGGAAGAGAATTATTCAGATGGTTTGTCTACATGATGTTGATTGGCAATTGAACCTGGATCTCCCCCAGTGCAGGTCTGTCTGGTTCAGTCCCTGGGTTGGGAAGATCCCCTGGAGAAGGGAATGGCAACCCACTCCAGTATTCTTGCCTGGGGAATCCCATGGACAGAGGAGCCTAGCAGGCTATAGTCCATGGGGTCATAAAAGAGTCAGACACTACTGAGTGACTAACACACAGATGAAAACAGTTGTCTATCTTAATATTTTATTATTTTTACACATGAGTTACATTAAAGGATGATAATTGTGAGAGATTATACTCTCTAAGGAAGGTCACAAGGTTATCCTCTATCAGACATGCTTGTCTATAATGTGGCATTGTTAGTCTCTCATGAAGAGATGGAGTTCCCTCTATACATCACTTTTAACCTGGAAGGTCCTATTACTGCCTTGACTATAGAGTACAACAGAATTGATGTGGTGCCAATTCCAGGGGTTCACATTAACTAGCCTGGAAGCTTCTACTGCCTGACATTTGAAAGCTGATAAGCTTTATGACGTGCAATTACACTGACACCAACATGCTGTGAAAAGTTCAAAGTTCATGCTCATAGAAGGTGAGCTATCTTGTAGAGACAGACAGAGACAAAGAAAAAGAGATCAGAATCATCAAGATTCTGCAAGACATGGAAATAACCTAAGTGTCCATCAAGGGATAAACGAAAAAAAAAAACATGATATTTGTATGTATATCTATTTATCTA
Organism: Bos mutus; assembly: GCF_027580195.1. Taxonomy (NCBI): domain Eukaryota; kingdom Metazoa; phylum Chordata; class Mammalia; order Artiodactyla; family Bovidae; genus Bos; species Bos mutus. The sequence goes on along the minus strand of NC_091622.1, from coordinate 78,255,905 downwards.
ATGGAATATTATTTAACTATTAAAAAGGTTGAAATCTTCAAAAAAAAAAAAAAAAAGAATCATCAAGATTCCAGACATTTGAGTAAAAAAAAAGTACATCATAAAAGTGAGAGTTCAATTCCCAATCAACATCATTTAGACAAACCAGCAGAATCTTTCTCTTCCAGAATCTCTAAAACAAATATTTGGAACAAAATAAAATAATTTTACATGATCACATTCCATAGTGTTTGCTATGCATTTTTTTTTTTCACATGGATTTTGTTAACTGGAAGCAGGATACAGATATAATAAGAGAGAGGAACCAGGAATGATCTTAAAAAGGCTATAAGGAGAGACTGGAAAGACAATGAGGGAATTATATTCAGACTAGATCATGTACTGGTGAAAAGTTTAATGAAACTGGAATCGTTGATAACATAGAAAATGTTTTATAATGAATTCAGAGAAGGAGATATCCAGAGAGGATGTGGCCAGTACTAACTGGTTTCTTTCAGCTTTAGAAGGTCCAAGCCAACTTCAAAGGCCATGCAGGATGGAACCACATGGAAAGAGAGAGATCAAGTCCAAGGAGCTCCCAGGTGCCTAACATGCAATCAATAGGTCATCTTAAAAGTGCTTCTTTCAGCTTTAGCAGCCCCAGTGACAGATACTACATTCAGAGGCACACCATCTGACCAATCACCTTCCAAATTCTTACATATTAGATTGTGAGCAAAATAAATTGTTTCTTTAAGCCAGTCTGTTTGGAATGGTTTTGTTACGAAGCAATAAATAGTTAGAATCTAAAGATTGCTTTCTTTTTTTTGTAACTATAATTTAAATAAATTTCACCATTCCTGTTTTTTTATTTGCAGAAACTGTTAGAATGATGGCTCTAAATATGTCATTTAAGGCTATAGAAATTTCTAAACAATAAATGGCATCTTGATTTAACAGCTGTGTAATTGGATTTTTAGAATTGTTTTGTATTTTCTAAAATCTACATAAAAGGATTAATTTTTAGTAAATGTTATTTTCAATATGTTTTATTTTATTTAAGGGAAGCCAACTAAAATAGGTAAGTCTAACTATTTAGACATCCAGAAATAATAGTGTGTGTCTCAGTTTTTTGAATGTAATATTTCATTGCTGTATGCCATCCATTTTGGTTGATAAGAAGTTTGTTTTCAGACTATTTGTCATTCTTGTATAATGTTTCTCTTTTCTCTCTCTTACAGCTTTAAATATGTTTTTTCTTTACTATGTTCTGCAGTATCACTATAACGGAGTAGGTATGGATTAACTGTATTTATCCTTTTAGCAGTCTGTGTGTATTTCAATCTGAAGACTAAGATAATTCTTCAATTCTGAAAAAAAAATCTTAGGCATTTTCACTTAGGATAAGCTTTCCATCTACTCTCCTTTCACATTAGCTATGGTTGAGTTCTAAGTATATTTTCTATACTCTCAATTTCTCTTCCTCATCTTTAATTTCTTTATTATTCTATGCTGAATTCTATGTGAACTTCTCAGTACATTCTTCCTGTTTGTTACGAGGACAGTTATAGTGCCATAAGAAGTTGTATTTTTATATGTTACTGTATTTTAATATCCAGGATCTCAATTGAATTTTAATATCCAGTAAGTCTTACATGATTCTTTGATTTATAGTTTCTTACTGTTTTTAGGAATGTTATATGTTTTCCATTGTCTTTTTAAGATTGTCAATGTACTTTAAAATCATTTTGAAAGTTCTCTAATGTTTTCATTTCATCACTTTCCTCCTATTTCTCAACTGTTGATTTTGCTGGTCAATTTTTTTCAGTGTTTGCACTCCTCATATGCTTGAAATATTTGCAAAAGGCTCACATATAAAGCCTCTATCCCTCCCTCCCTCTCTCTCTCCCCTCCACCCTCTATTTTTGTCCAGTAGTTTTGGATCTGCCTCCACCTGGCCTCTCTGACCCAATTCTGGAACTAGGAATTACATTAGCTCTCATACAGCAACAACCCAGGGCTACTTCAGATCCAGTCACTGGGCTAACAGGCAGTTCATCCCAGACCCCATCTGCAATGATTTCTTCACTTTCCCCATCCTTTCAAGATGAGTAGCTTTATAAAAGTGATAGCTCTTGGAAATGTTCAATTCTTTTTAGGTCTCCTTTCCTGCATGGATGCATAGTCTTATTCCAGCCTTCATATCCGTATCAAGTAGATGGTTCTTTTCCTCTGTCCCAAGTGATCTGCCAACTCAATATCTTCACTCCACATGGGGTGAAATGTGATGATGCCTCTGCTTACTTAAAGTTCTTAACATTCAGTTCAGTTGACTTCAGTCGCTCAGTCATGTCCGACTCTTGGCGACCCCATGAATCGCAGCATGCCAGGCCTCCCTGTCTATCACCAACTCCTGGAGTTCACTCAGACTCATGTCCATCGAGTCAGTGATGCCATCCAGCCATCTCATCCTCTGTTGTCCCCTTCTCCTCCTGCCCCCAATCCCTCCCAGTATCAGAGTCTTTTCCAATGAGTCAACTCTTTGCATCAGGTGGCCAAAGTACTGGAGTTTCAGCTTCAGCAACATTCCCTCCAAAGAATACCCAGGCCTGATCTCCTTCAGAATGGACTGGTTGGATCTCCTTGAAGTCCAAGGGACTCTCAAGAGTCTTCTCCAACACCACAGTTCAAAAGCATCAATTCTTCAGCACTCATCCTTCTTCACAGTCCAACTCTCACATCCATACATGACCACAGGAAAAACCATAGCCTTGACTAGACAGACCTTTGTTGGCAAAGTAATGTCTCTGCTTTTAATATGCTACCTAGGTTGGTCATAACTTTCCTTCCAAGGAGTAAGCGTCTTTTAAATTTCATGGCTGCAGTCAGCATCTGTAGTGATTTTGGAGCCCAAAAAAATAAAGTCTGACACTGATTCCACTGTTTCCCCTTCTATTCCCATGAAGTGATGGGACCGGATGCCATGATCTTCGTTTTCTGAATGTTGAGCTTTAAGCCAACTTTTTCACTCGCCACTTTCACTTTCATCAAGAGGCTTTTGAGTTCCTCTTCACTTTCTGCCATAAGGTTGGTGTCATCTGCATATCTGAGGTTATTGATATTTCTCCTGGCAATCTTGATTCCAGCTTGTGTTTCTTCCAGTCCAGCATTTCTCATGATGTACTCTGCATATAAGTTAAATAAGCAGGGTGATAATATACAGCCTTGATGTACTCCTTTTCCTATTTGGAACCAGTCTGTTGTTCCATGTCCAGTTCTAACTGTTGCTTCCTGACCTGCATACAGATTTCTCAAGAGGCAGGTCAGGTGGTCTTAACATTAGTATGCTAATAATATTTTTACCAACTTATGAAAATATTTTCTAAATTTCAGTTATGTCATGTTTGGAATAAAGGGAAAAATGTGAATTCACAAAGCCATCTTAATCAGAAACCCCTTGAGAGCTCACTATTGCTTATGTTCCTCATCAGCATATATTTCCCTTTCATCTAGACACCAAAGCTTCAACCCTAAATATCAGGCAATATCCATCTTTTCCAGATATCTAGATACTGTAAAAAATATTTAGCTATGGGTGAGTAAAGACAATAAAATTGTTCATTGAAAAGAAAAGAGATTAAACCCAGTTTTTAAAATATCTAAATTTTACTGCATAAAATCTATAAATAACTATAAAATATACTTTAATAACAGCTTCTCTTTCTTTCTTATCCCAAAACAGGGAATAGATCTAGAATAGTTGAATTAAGAGTTTGCTTCAGACTATGACTAGTTTCCATTTTGTAGGTATTTGATCCTGTTTTATATACCTGGCTGCCTTGCCAAACTTACATTGAGTCTTCCATCATTAACCATTGCCCTTTTTTTTATTTTTTAACCTTGTAAGTCTTGTTAATGATTGTGTAATACTTCCTTTTCTATTTAACCAGATCCCTGGAAGTGTATTTCTCTCAGTGGGGTCTATGTTCTTGCTCTACTCCGGCTAGGGTAAAAGACTTTTTTTCTAGTATCCGAAGTATAGTTAGTTAACAACAGTATGTTAGTTTCAGTTGTACAGCAAAGAGGTTTAAATATATATATAATATATATGCTATTTTTCAGATTATTTTCTATTGTAGATTATTATAAGATTTTGAATATAGTTTCCCATGCTAAATAGTAAGACCTTGTCATTTACCTATTATATATATAGTAGTGTATATCTATTAGTCTGAAAGTCCTAATTTATCCCTCCCCCACTTTTCCTCTTTGGAAATCATATTTGTTTACTATGTGAGTTTATTTCTGTCTTGTAAATAAGTTCACTGTATAATATTTTTTAGATTCCACAAAAAACTGATATTGTATGACATGTGTCTTTCTCTCTCTGACTTACTTCATTTAGTATAATAATCTCTGGGGCCAACCGTGTTGTTGTAAATGATATATGTCATTTTTATGGCTGAGTAATATCCCATTGTATAAATTAATCACATCTTCTTATGCATTCATCTAGCAAAGGACACTTAGAGATAAAATTGTTACTATATGCAAATGACACGATACTGTATATAGAAAACCCTAAGCCTAGAGACAAAAACTATTAGAACTGATAGATGAATTCAGCAAGGTAGCAGGATACATTATTAAAAGAGAAATCTATTGCGTTTCTTTTCAGTAACAACAAAATACTCAAAAAAGAAAGTAGAAAAGTAAAATAAATAAATAAAAATCCCATTTAAAATCACATCAAAAAAAAAACAACTAGAAATGAGCCTGACCAAAGAGGTGAAAGACTTATACACTGAGAACTATAAAACACTGATAAAGTAAATTGAAGATAATTCAAAGAAATGGAAAGATATCCCATGCTTTTGGATTAGAAGAATCAATATGTTTTAAAATGCCATATTACTCAAAGCAATTTACAGATTTAGTTCAATACCTATAAAACTACACATGATATTTTTCACAGAACTAAAGCAAACATTCCTAAAACTTGTATGGAGCCAAAAGACCCAGAATTGCCAAGCAATCTAGAGGAAAATGGACAAAACCAGTAGCATAACCTTCCCAGACTTCAGACAGTAGTACAAAGCTACAATAATCAAAGGAAGGTGGTACTCACACAAAAGCAGACATATGGTGAAAGAATTTTTAAACCAACTTTGTTGAGAAAAAGCTGACATAAGTTTACATCTAAAAAGAGAAACCTCCACTGACAAAATGATGTAAATTCCATGAATCTTTCCACCTAACACCACTGAATTTTAATCATAATCAGTAGTTTGCTTTGTATTAGTGCATAGTTTGACCATGGTCACGTAGCTATTCCTGATGTTACCTGGATCAAATAAGTACACACAATGTCAAGTACCAACAGTATATACAGAAAGGCATGGTTCTTACCTTTAAGCAATCTGTTTGGAAGGACAAGAAGAAATATTTTTAATGTGTAAATTTTACTCTGTGTAGGTTGGATTGAAAGAAGATGGAAACAATAGAGAGATTAAATAGGAGAAATTTGTAATAGCAATTTGAGGTAACAAGGGCCTAGGTCACAATGATGGTATGGGAATAAAAAGAGCAAACCAAGAAAGATGCACAACAGAAGGAGTCAACATACCAGGAGACAAGGCCTAAGAAATAAAAGAGGAGTAAAATTGATAATGATGATGATGGTAACAAGGGTAAGAGCAAGAAGAACAAAAGCAGGTTCAATTTGCTAAGTGCTGACTGAAATATTTCAAGTGGAGGACAATAAAGTCATATTAGTGATAGGGAGAGAACCTGAAAAGAGAATAAAAGAGGAAAATGTATGAGTTTATAGAAACCCCAAATGTGATGTGACTGTAGGTTATGCAAAGAAGCAGCCCTGAGTTAGGAGAAGGCAATGGGTATATATTTTCAGGCAACAACGGAGACAAATTTTTTAAAGGCAGCAAGATAAAGTGGAGCAGCACATTAGAGAACACTCAAGAAACTAAGTAAAATGAGAAGGGTTTTTTGCTGAGAAGATAGAGTTACTCTTATCAAATGTATATAAGTTCTGAGGACTTAGGAAATTTTATATTTTCTTTATCACTATAGCAAATAAGTAATGAAGCAATGTCTTTTTTATTATGTTTTATTTCTACATCTTCCTGAATATGAATATTTATGTTCTAATTGTTTTGCTTAATTGCCAATAGCATCTCTCTAAAGCATCAAATGCCTGCAGTAAAAGTCAGTATAGAAAACTAAAAATGCATTCTCATTTTCATCTGTAATTTAATTCAAAAGAAAAGTTATCATTTCATACATGCAGAAACATGAAGTATGTGTGAATCTACAATGGCTATTGGAATTATCTCTTTGGAATGTCTTAAAGTATCTTGAAATACACCGTGAATTAATAAAACTGCAACAATTTTCATGGACTTTTTCTCTTTCAAGCAACAAAGATCCAGAAAGAGAATAATTACTAGGATATAGAGATTGGAGTGACCATTTCAGTTTGTTTCATACTGCTTTTGTTTTTTGACTTAATGTTTTTTGATCAGTCAGCATGTGCAATGTCACTAAAAAACACTAAAATGACATATTAATATGAAGCTCACATAGAGTGGCTTGTATTCCTTTTTACCTGGGCACGAGAGCCTCCTCTGTAGAGTGCTCCATAGAGAATTCTGTAACACTGGGTGGCGCTATATACTAACAGAACAATATTTGCTTGCATATAGGCTTTTCTAGCTTCAGGTCATTTTTGCAGTCTAGATATCAAGCATCACTAGATATTATTTTTCTGGTCCTTCTGATATTCCACTCACACAACCGTCTGCTGCAAATTGGCTGACTAACAAGGAAGTGTCAACTATGTTGCTCCAACTAGGTAATATGTTCATGATAAAGTATTATGACCAATAAACTGGAAGAAAATAAAAACATTTGATAGAGAAGCATTTTTCCCATGTTAATGACAGGATATTTGTTGCAGGGAAACAGCAAACAATTTACAAATTTGCATAGCCAATGAATTCCTAATTAGTATCACGTTTTCTATGACTTTTTTTTTAACTGTGATGTAATAACTCATTAAGTATAATATTAATATATAAATTACTCATTTGGATTTCCCAGTTACTTATACAAACTGAGCTATATTTTTAGTAAATTGGATACCAAAGCATTTATATTCAGAAAGGATAAATATAAAAGTGTTCTGAAATGTTAACAGAACATTTGTTTTACAGTTGAAGACCAAAAAGTTCATTGGAAGAAGATATTAATTAAATATTAGAATTCCTGATTAAAATGAAAACAGAATATGAAGTATATTTCTGAAAGCAGGAGTGTATCATTTTTACTCTTAAAATTGATATATAACAAATACACTTTTTTAAATTATAAAATAAAGAATACTATTAGCATCTGAAAGTCCTCTTTGATCAGCACCTCCCCAGTCCTCACCATTCATGTATGTGTGTGTGTGCTCAATCACTCAGTAGTGTCTGACCCTGCAACTCTCATAGGCTGTAGACCACTAGGCTCCTCTATTCATGGGGTTGTTCAGACAAGAATACTGGAGTGAGTTGCCACTTCCTCCTCCAGGGGACCTTCCCCATCGAGGCATTGAACCAGCATCTCCTGTGTTTCCTGCATTGGCAGGTGAATTCTTTATCACTGAGCCAACTGGGAAGCCCCTCCTTATCATTCATGCCCCAAACCAAGAGATAAAACTTGATACATCTAACCATTCCTTTTTGTATGGTTGAGGTGTGTATATATATATGTATACACACACACACACATATACACACATACACACACATTTTGTATTTTAAACTGATAGGATCATATTATGTATATGGTTCAGGGGGATTGGGAAAATCAGGTGTAAACTAGTATATATAGAGGATAGATAAACAATCAGGTCCTATTCTATAACACAGGGAACTATATTCAATATCATGAAAAAAGAATATATGTATGATTCAACAATTTGCTTTTAAAATTTAAAACATTATAAACATCTTTATGTGTCAACATAAAGGTTCAATCAATTTTTTTAAAGCAGCATGATATTTTACACCATAGATAATGTCCTAAATTCTTTAACCACTTTTCTAATTGAATTTTCAGTGTTTTTCCCCCTTTATTACAAGAAACATTGCAATAAACATCCGTGTGCATGTATCTCTGTGCATGTACTGATATTACTGTTAGATGGATTTTAGAAGCAGAATTGCTGAAGCAAAAGGGATGCATATTTACTTAAGTCTGTCTAATTTTAAATTTCCTCCAACAGTGTTAAGAGAGTGTTTTGCTGGAATCTCAGCTCCAACTCTTGGCAAAAATAAACACCATTGAATTTTAAAAGATTTTCTTATATTTAAACACTGGAATGCTATGTCTCTCTTCATTGCTGAATAAATGTGAAATTGTGGATTATTTTATTTGTATTAGAATTTATGGGTTTTCCACTTTAGTATTATATATTCATATCACTTTAGCACATTGGCAAGTTGAGTTAATACTTATTTTTGTACAACATTAAATGAGATTTTATATTATGGAGTTTATTTTTTGTTAATAATATCCATCATAAACATTTATTCCAGCCTGTCATTTTTCCACTAGCTCTTCAGTGAATATATGCTATAAGATAATAGTCATCTCCATTGCTTTTTTTTTTTAAGAGTTCTGATTTTATGTTTTACTTAAGAAAGCATTTCCCACTCCCAAATTTTCAATATATTTGCATTTACTTCATTCCTTTTATATTTAAGCTTATTGAATTTCTCTTTAATTCTTTTAAAATTCAGTTTTCACATGGCATGTGGGAGGGAGTTAAGCTCTTTTCTCAAGTTTATAGCCAATTTTCCAGGCCATTTATTAAAGCATTTATCCTTTCCCCATTGATTTGAAATACTGCTTTAATTATAAACTCAAGATATCGTTTCTGAGGTTTTGAATAAGTGTTTATGTTCCTTTGGTTTTATTGTTTGTACTTTGTCATATTTTTTATAAAATGTCTATCACTATAATCAAATAATATCAGTAACACTCATAAGTTGATTTTGAAAACATTTGATTACAAAAGGTTTTACTTCTCAATAATACAACTGAGTTAAGCTAAAAAAAGATTGATATTCTCCTTCAAATAATGTTAAAATAAGTTATTTTTATTTTTAACTTTGTTCCTTAATTCACATAGTGACTTCTGAATATTCATCAATTTTTTTCTTAAGAGATTTAAAGATGACTGTCCTGGACTTGGAAACTAACAGTCATATATTTGATCAAAGTATGAATCAATTTATGCTAAAAAGAGACGAGATAATGATTAAGTAATTTTGCAATTATTACATATGTACTTCAGTGGGCATGCTAAAATGTGTCCATGTAAGCTTGACTTTTTTGTAGTCTAATGCTAGACAAACTAAACATTTCTCCTAATAAGTTAATTGAAGCTTTTTTGGACTAGATATTTGGCCTTCTGAGACACTTTTTAAAAACATGATTTTTTAATAATTCCTTGAACCAAGGCTTTCTTTTTCACTTGGAACATCTTAAATAGCAAAAACAGGGCTCCACATCTAACTGATAAAAGTACAATGTTTACATTAATATAGTGTGGATGCTACAAACTGTATTTATTCACATTTTTGACACAAATGTGTGGATTTTTTCATCACCCAACAAATTCCCCAACTTTCTGGACACCAAATGAGTGTCCTACAATTCAACTCAGTACTGACATTAATTACCTGGAGTTAACACTCCATAGGTTAAGGGGTCAGTCTCACAAAGCTACACCCCCCTCCCCCCCCACAAACACACACACACTTCAGATGCCAATCACAAGTTTTAGGCCTCCCGTATTTCTGACTGACTGTTATAAATCAGTTTGATATTTGCTAGAATGATTCACAGAACTCAGGAAAATGCTTTACTTACTGTTAATAATTTATTATCAAAGATAGTACTCAGAAACAGCCAAGTGGAAGGGATACAAAGTAAGAGGGAAGGGCAAGGGTTTTTTCATGCTTTCTCTAGGCACATCACCTCTTAGCATCTCAGTGTATTCACCAACCGGGAGGTTTAGTTATATAGACTGTTTTTCAGTTGCCAAGTTGTGTCTGACTCTTCGCAACCCCATGGACCACAGCACACCAGGCCTCCCTGTCCCTCACCATTTCCAGGATTTTGCTCAAATTCATGTCCATTGCATTGGTGATGCCATCCAAACATCTCATCCTCTGTTGCCCTCATCTCCTACTGCCATTAATCTTTCCCAGCATCAGGGTCTTTTCCAGTGAGTTGGCTGTTCACATCAGGTGGCCAAAGTATTGGCGCTTCAGCTTCAGCCTTGTTCCTTCCAATGAGTCTTCTGTGTTGATTTCCTTTAAGATTAAGTAGTTTGATCTCCTTGCTGTCCAAGGGACTCTTAAGACTCTCCTCTGGCACCACAGCTTGAAATCATCAATTCTTCAGCACTATGCCTTCTTTATTGTCCAGATCCCACAACCATACGTGACTACTGGGAAGACCATAGCCTTGACATTATGGACCTTTTTTGGTAAAGCGATGTCTTTGCTTTTTAACACACTGTCTACGTTTGTCAGAACTTTCCTGCCAAGAAGCAATCAACTTCTAATTTCATGATTGCAGTTACCATCCACAATGATTTTAGAGCCCAAGAAAAGGAAATTTGTCACTGCTTCCAACTTTTCCCTTCTATTTGCCACATGTGATGCGACCGGATGCCATGATCTTAGCATTTTTAGTATTTAGTTTTAAGCCATCTTTTTTACTCTCCTCCTTTACCCTCATTAAGTGAAGTCACTCAGTCATGTTTGACTCTGCAACCCCATAGACTGTAGCCTACCACACTCCTCTGGCCATTGGATTTTCCAGGCAAGAGTACTGGAGTGGGTTGCCATTTCCTTCTCCAGAGGATCTTCCTGACTCAGGTATTGAACCTGGGTTCAACATTGTAGGCAGACTACCTGAGCCACCAGGGAAGTCCTCTCATTAAGAGGTTCTTTAGTTCCTTTTTGCTTTCTGCCATAGAGTGATATCATCTGCATAACTGAGATTGTTATTTCTCCCAGAAATCTTGATTCCAGCTTATAACTTATCCAGCCTGGCATTTGTCATGATGTGTTCTGCATGTAAGTTAAATAAAAGGGTGACAATAAACAGCCTTGTCATACTCCTTTTTCAATGCTGAACCAATCTGTTATTCCATATAGGGTTCTAACTGTTGCTTCTTGAGCCTCATACAGGTTTCTCAAGAGACAGGTAAGATGATCTGGTATTCCCCTCTCTTTAAGAATTTTCCACAGTTTGTTATGATCCACACAGTCAACAGCTTTAGTATAATCAATGAAACAGAGGTAGATTTTTTTTTTCCTGCAATCCCCTTGCTTTCTCTATGATTCAGCAAATGTTGGCAATTTGATCTCTGTTTCCTCTGCCTTTTCTAAACCCAGCTTGGACATCTGGAAGTTCTCAGTTCACTTAATGCTGAAGCCCAGCATGCAGAATTTTGAGCATAATCTTACTAATACAGGAGATGAGAACTGTATGGTGATTTGAAAATTCTTGTGCCCATATTGGGAATTGGGATGAGGATTGACATTTTCCAGTCCTGTGGCCACTGCTGCATTTTCAATATTTGCTGATGTATTGAGTGCAGCACTTTAATATCATCATCTTTTAAGATTTTATTTTATTTTTTTAAATTTTATTTTATTTTTAAACTTTACATAATTGTATTAGTTTTGCCAAATATCAAAATGAATCTGCCACAGGTATACATGTGTTAAGATTTTAAATAGCTCTGCTCAAATTTCATTGCCTTCACTATTTTTATTGACAGGAGTGCTTCCTAAGGCCCATTTGACTTCACACTCCAGAATGTCTGGTCTTACCACCTCTCGTCAAGGCAAAGGGGCTTGTGTAACTCAATGAAGCTATGAGCCATGCCATGCAGGGCCACCCAAGATGGACGGTTCATAGTAGAGAGTTCTGATCAAACATGATCCATTGGAGGACGGAATGCAAACCACCCCGGTATACTTGCCATGAGAACCACATGAACAGTATAAAAATGAAATTACATAGGTATGATTGATTAAATAGGTGATGGTTGGTGATTAACTCAACTTCCAGTTCTCTCTCACTCTCACCCGCAATTATGTGGTGGGGCTGAAACTTATAACCCTCTAAATATGCTTTCATCTTTATGGAGACCAGCATCTATTCTGAAACTATCCAGAGGGCCCTAAGATTCTGTCATCATATTCCATAAACTCAAGTACGGATGAAATTCATGCATACTCAGTTGCTTAGTCATGTCTGACTGCTAGTGACCCAAAGACTATAGCCCACCAGGCTCCTCTGTCCATGTAATTCTCCAAGCAAGAATACTGGAGTGGGTTGCCATTTCCTTCTCCAGGGGATTTTACCAACTCAGGAATCAAACCTGCATCTCCAGTGTCTCCTGCATTGCAGGTGAATTCTTTACCACTGTACCACCTGAGAAGCCCTTTATGGATAAAAGGGCTTATTATAAACATTAAACAAGAGATGCTTCTATACCTCTGTCACTCAGAAAATTCCAACGTATTTAAAAGCTTTTTTAAGCACTGAGGAAAAATACCAACTATGTATTTTTTATTTTTCATTTTATTACAGATGTTTATATAAGAAAAACAATGTAATTTTGGAATACACATTTTTACACTTCTTATATATGTTTTAATGAGAAAAACATTAAATTTTGCAATGTTTAAGAATTATTCCACATATTAAAGCATTAAAATGATTTCTTATAAGCAAAATTTCATTGTAGTCATAATGAAACATTGTAATAATCTTTATGGTAGAATGTATTGATTAAGCAATGAAATCTAGGTATTGTCTGAGTATTTTTCAAATATAAAATACATTCATAAGCAGTGTAGACTATAATTCTGTCATAATACATATATTAATGACTCATAGTTCAGTTTCCTTCAATTTGGTTTCTTTTTGTTTATAATTGGAACCATTAAACTCTACATTTAAAATCATGATGATGACAATCCATGTGTCCTAAAAAAAATCAAGAAGCATTTATTATATCAGGTTACTTTGATTCAACCAAATACACCATTTAAAATATGCCTAATTGACAGTAATTAATTACACCATGTTAGTGTTTTTTCTCCCCTTAGTAATTATTTTTGCCTTCAGCTTGGGATTTACATACATAGCATTCAAATATCAGCAGTAAGAACTATTCAATGTATCTGTCATATTTATTATAGTTGTTTTCTAAACTAGCATGCATTTAAGATCATCATTAAAAATCTAGTTTATCTTCACACTACATGGGTGACTATAAAATCTATACTTTCTTATTTTTAACTTATAAATCAATAAATGATTACTTAGATTTCTTCATAACAATATCCTTTATTTCCATTTTGTTTAAATGTATAAACACCATGAAACCACATTATTTTAATTTGTGTACCTGTCTTTCATGGTGGCTGAGCGGTTGACAATCCCCCTGCTAGAGACATAGGTTCAATCCCTGGACTGGGAAGATTCCCTGGAGGAGGAAATAGCAACTCACTCCAGTATTCTTGCCTGGGAAATCCCATGGAGAGAGGAGCCTGGTGGGCTACAGTCCACGAGGTCACAAAGAGTCAAACAAGACTAAATAAACTACAACAATACTAAAAATTTGATAAATAATTCATATTCTACAAAGAAAGGAAAGAGGTAAGATTATTTATTATTTGTATTAATTCAGTTTTGTAAATTAGTTTCAAGACTAAGATTATATCTTACTACTTTCTGAGCAATATGATTTCATGCATGAAAGATTTTATTACAGTGAGAGATAGAGGTGGTTTGTACTAAGTGGTAATACAGGAGATGGTGAACACATAGGTGGAGCTGCACTGAAAGTACTCACTGGTGGGGTTTTAAACTAAGAAAGTTGATTAACACGGTTTGTCATTGACTGAGGAGTAGAAGTAAGATCAGATCAGATCAGTCGCTCAGTCGTGTCCAACTCTTTGCGACCCCATGAATCGCAGCACGCCAGGCCTCCCTGTCTATCACCAACACCCAGAGTTCACTGAGACTCATGTCCATCGAGTCAGTGATGCCATCCAGCCATCTCATCCTCTGTCGTCCCCTTCTCCTCCTGCCCCCAATCCTTCCCAGCATCAGAGTCTTTTCGAGTGAGTTAACTCTTCACATGAGGTGGCCAAAGTACTGGAGTTTCAGCTTTAGCATCATTCCTTCCAAAGAATACCCAGGCCTGATCTCCTTCAGAATGGACTGGTTGGATCTCCTTGCAGTCCAAGGGACTCTCAAGAGTCTTCTCCAACACCACAGTTCAAAAGCATCAATTCTTCGGCCCTCAGCCTTCTTCACAGTCCAACTCTCACATCCATACATGACCATAGGAAAAGCCATAGCCTTGACTAGATGAACCTTTGTTGGCAAAGTTATGTCTCTGCTTTTGAATATGCTATCTAGGTTGGTCATAACTTTTCTTCCAAGGAGTGAGCGTCTTTTAATTTCATGGCTGCAGTCACCATCTGCAGTGATTTTGGAGCCCAGAAAAATAAAGTCTCTCACTGTTTCCACTGTTTACCCATCTATTTCCCATGAAATGATGGAACCAGATGCCATGATCTTCGTTTTTTGAATATTAAGCTTTAAGCCAACTTTTTCACTCTCCTCTTTCACTTTCATCAAGAGGCTTTTTAGTTCCTCTTCACTTTCTGCCATAAGGGTGGTGTCATCTGCATATCTGAGGTTATTGATATTTCTCCCAGCAATCTTGATTCCAGCTTGTGTTTCTTCCAGTCCAGCATTTCTGATGATGTACTCTGCATATAAGTTAAATAAACAGGGTGACAATATCCAGCCTTGACGTACTCCTTTTCCTATTTGGAACCAGTCTGTTGTTCCATGTCCAGTTCTAACTGTTGCTTCCTGATCTGCATACAGGTTTCTCAAGAGGCAGATCAGGTGGTCTGGTATTCCCATCTCTTTCAGAATTTTCCACAGTTTATTGTGATCCACACAATCAAAGGCTTTGGCATAGTCAATAAAGCAGAAATAGATGCTTTTCTGGAACTCTCTTGCTTTTTCCATGATCCAGCGGATGTTGGCAATTTGATCTCTGGTTCCTCTGCCTTTTCTAAAACCAGCTTGAAAATCTGGAAGTTCGTGGTTCACATATTGCTGAGGCCTGGCTTAGAGAATTTTGAGCATTACTTTACTAGCATGTGAGATGAGTGCAATTGTGTGGTAGTTTGAGCATTCTTTGGCATTGCCTTTCTTTGGGATTGGAATGAAAACTGACCTTTTCCAGTCCTGTGGCCACTGCTGAGTTTTCCAAATTTGCTGGCATATTGAGTGCAGCGCTTTAACAGCATCATCTTTCAGGATTTGGAATAGCTCAACTGGAGTTCCATCACTTCCACTAGCTTTGTTCGTAGTGATGCTTTCTGAGGCCCACTTGACTTCACATTCCAGGATTTCTGGCTCTAGGTCAGTGATCACACCATCATGATTATCTGGGTCGTGAAGATCTTTTTTGTACAGTTCTTCTGTGTATTCTTGCCATCTCTTCTTAATATCTTCTGCTTCTGTTAGGTCCATACCACTTCTGTCCTTTATCGAGCCCATCTTTGCATGAAATGTTCCTTAGGTATCTTTGATTTTCTTAAAGAGATCCCTAGTCTTTCCCATTCTGTTGTTTTCCTCTATTTCTTTGCATTGATCACCGAGGAAGGCTTTCTTATCTCTTCTTGCTATTCTTTGGAACTCTGCATTCAGATGTTTATATCTTTCCTTTTCTCCTTTGCTTTTAACTTCTCTTCTTTTCACAGCTATTTATAAGGCTTCCCCAGACAGCCATTTTGCTTTTTTGCATTTCTTTTCCATGGGGATGGTCTTGATCCCTGTCTCCTGTACAATGTCCTGAACCTCATTCCATAGTTCATCAGGCACTCTATCTATCAGATCTAGGCCCTTAAATCTATTTCTCACTTCCACTGTATAATCATAAGGCATTTGATTTAGGTCATACCTGAATGGTCTAGTGGTTTTCCCTACTGTCTTCAGTTTAAGTCTGAATTTGTCAATAAGGAGTTCATGGTCTGAGCCACAGTCAGCTCCTGGTCTTGTTTTTGCTGACTGTATAGAGCTTCTCCATTTGTATATAAATAGGTAAAGCTACACCTGATATGTAATGAAGCAACTTCATGAAAAGTTCAAGAGCCATTTCATGGTTATGATTATAGAAGATGAATCCAGATTATACTCAACACAATAAAGAAAAAAGAAATAACAATGTCTTTCTACACTTAACAAGTCTGGCTTTCCCAAGATTAATTGCTCTCAAGTCTGCTCTTTCATCTACCAAAGCTATCATAGTCTATCATTTTCCCTTATTAGTAATAATTCCCTTACTGGATTCCTGTAAGAAATAACTCAGATAAAAACAGACTTTGTACAGTCAGGTTATATGAAATAGCCCTTTATGGGAACATACTGACACAACTATATATTTCAATACTGTTATTGTTGTTGTTTAGCTGCTAAGTCATGTCAGACTGTTTGCAACCCCATGGACTGTAGCCCGCCAGGCCCTGTTCATAGGATTTCCCAGGCAAGAATATTGGGGTGGGTTGCCAGCAACCAGAGAAGCCCATGTTTCAGTATACTAATATGTAAAATGTCATATAAATGCTGTAATTATTATTAAGTAGTATATATTTATTGAATATATTTTGATTATCATTTGTGATGTGCTAAATGTTGACCTACATGCATTTAACACAGAAGTAAACATTATAGATGGCAATTGCTCTGATCTCATAGAGTATAGTATTAAGCATTCTATTAATATTAGATAGGAAAGCCAAACAAATAATTTACCCAACAAAGATTCATATTGAGCACCAAAAACTTCCTGGGAACTACTGTAGGAAATATAGAAGTGGAACATAACAGATAGAAATCTCTTCCTTCCTGGAAATGACAGTGAAGCAAATAAGAACAACAACATAGAAGACAGACAATATTAAATTCTGGGGAAATGTTTACAATAGAGTTATGTGATATATTTAGTGAGTGGCAACTGTGATTGCTTAGAGAGCAAGTCACACACTTTACTCATTCTCAAAAAGCTTGTGTCTATCACAGTCTCCAAACACTGAACTTGGTAAGTTTCATAGATTCTAAAACATACAAAGATGCTGAAAAAAGGCTGATGTATTTGCAATAAAGTTCTAATTTTTATGCAATTTCCACAGATAACTTACAAACTGAATATTAATAGTATTTATGGATACTGAGTCATAACATACCTTTTTTTTTTCAATTTTATTTTATTTTTAAACTTTACAATATTGTATTAGTTTTGCCAAATATCGAAATGGATCTGCCACAGGTACACATGTGTTCCCCATCCTGAACCCTCCTCCCTCCTCCCTCCCCATACCATCCCTCTGGGTCGTGCCCATTTCTCCAAAGAAGACATACAGATGGCTAACAAACACATGAAAAGATGCTCAACATCACTCATTATCAGAGAAATGCAAATCAAAACCACTATGAGGTATCATTTCACGCCAGTCAGAATGGTCGCGATCCAAAAGTCTACTAGCAATAAATGCTGGAGAGGGTGTGGAGAAAAGGGAACCCTCTTACACTGTTGGTGGGAATGCAAACTAGTACAGCCACTATGGAGAACAGTGTGGAGATTCATTAAGAAACTGGAAATAAAACTGCCTTATGATCCAGCAATCCCACTGCTGGGCATACACACTGAGGAAACCAGAAGAGAAAGAGACACGTGTACCCCAATGTTCATTGAAGCATTGTTTATAATAGCCAGGACATGGAAGCAACCTAGATGTCCATCAGCAGATGAATGGATAAGAAAGCAGTGGTACATATACACAATGGAGTATTACTCAGCCATTAAAAATAAAACATTTGAATCATTTCTAATGAGGTGGATGAAACTGGAGCCTATTATACAGAGTGAAGTAAGCCAGAAAGAAAAACACCAATACAGTATACTAACGCACATATATGGAATTTAGAAAGATGGTAACAATAACCCTGTGTACGAGACAGCAAAAGAGACACTGATGTATAGAACAGTCTTATGGACTCTGTTGGAGAGGGAGAAGGTGGGAAGATTTGGGAGAATGGCATTGAAACGTGTATAATATCACGTATGAAATGAGTTGCCAGTCCAGGTTCAATGCACGATACTGGATGTTTGGGGCTGGTGCACTGGAACATACCTTTTTAAATGTAAGGTATCATTCACATTGATAATAATAGTACACTGCTTTGGAACAAACTATCTTATATTTAAAAAGATCAAGTTGTATGTTAGAAAATTAATTCTCTTTAGCTTACCTAAATAGAAATCACAGTATGAAAGTAAGAAAGAACCTGAAGGCTCATGAGTAGCTCATTATCATTGCTTCCTCGCAAGATTAAAGACAACACTGCAGCTAATATCTTCTGAACCAACTCTTTTCACTGATACTCTTTGAAATGTCCAGACTGGTGCTACATATGTCTCTCCACTAAGGGTGTCTGAGTTATAATCCTCAATCAATTTAGGGATGCAAGTCAAAATAACCTAAGTGCCTTTCTCAAGAGGAGGAAGGTAGAGTAATTGAAAATGAAGGAACTTTTAAGTCAGATAGATATGACTGGAATCCTACTTAATAGCTGAGAGAACTTGGTTAAATTCTTGAATCTCATTGAGATTTAAATTTCCCATCTGTTCAATGGAGCTAACTACATCTCTTTTGTAGAATTATGGTAAGGCTGGAAGAAGAAAATATATGTAATTCACTGAGCACTCTGCCTTACACATAAAAACTCAGCTCAATAAATTTCTGATTTTTCAGAATTAATAAAATTGTTGTTATACTCACTCTAGTCTTAATCTTACTATGTTCCTAGCAACAGAAAAATTTGATGGTCAGTTAATTAAAAATTTTACTCACAGATGGTATATCAGACCCATTATACCTCATCATCTTTTAATTACTATGATAACTTTTAAAGTGAATGATCAGTTATAGAAACACTAGAACAATTCTTTTGTTTAGGTACATTTATTACTAGATTCCAAGATAAATGGTTTTCCACAACTCCTGTTAAAAAGAGAAAATGCAAAAACTTGGTAGATAACTCTTTTCATCAAATTGTCCTGCCATATTTTCTTAGCAACATTTTTCATCATTTTTCCACAGTCATCACAAATTAGTTAGATTCTCCTTATTGCACCATCACTATCTTTTATCTCTGAAAATGCTATTTCCTCTCCTCCTACTTCTCCACTTCTCTTTAGCGGTTGAAAGCCAACTCTGCTCAATGTGTAGTGCAGGTGCCAATCTGTGTTCCGACTGAAACATTCACATTTTCATCTTGTAACAATGTTCACCAGGAGTTCCTGGAGATGGAATTAACTAATCTCGGTTCTCTCACATGAGGATATGTATGTTAGTTGCTCAGTTTTTTCTGACTCTTGACCATCCCATGGATTGTGTAGCCTTCCAGGCTCCTCTGTCCATGGAATTCTCCAGGGAAGAATACTGGAATGGGTTGCCATTTCCTTCTCCTCACATTAGGATAGAGCCTGGATAATCAACACTAAGTAAATAACTGATGAAATAAAAATGAAACCCAAAGTGTTCAAATACACAGATATAAACTGACACACTTTAATAGTATGTAGAATCACAATGGATTACTGAAATCTCTAATGGATTGAATGTTTGTGCCCACTCTACCACCTCCTGGTAATTCATGTGTTGAGGTCCTAACACTCATGTGATTGGACTGTATTTGGAGAAGAGGTGATAAGGGTGAATGAGGATATAAGGTCAGGACTCTAATCTAAAGGGCTGGTACCCCACAAGAAAAAGAAAAGGCACCAGAGCTCCTTCTCCAACATGTAAGGATACAGTGAGAAAGCAGCACTCTGCAAACAAGAAAGAGACTTCTCACCAGGAGCTGAATGGGCCAGCACCTTGATCTCAGATTTCTCAACCTCCAGAACTGTGGGAAAATAAATTTATGGTGTTTAATATAGTCTATAGTATATTTTTTATGACAGGTGGAGCAAAGACAATTACATTTTATTTAATATAATGGATTTTATACTCTTAAAATATTCTTTAAGAATAACTCCTCATCTGAATAACTCTGCTAGTAGGATGTGTATAAATAGTTTTTCAAAGCAAAACTAATATTAATAAATTGTGGAATATAAGACTGCATTTGACATTTTTGACTTAACTAAATGATATGCAGATGTAAAAGCAAAGAGTCTATTAAAAATCCCATTCACTGCCAAGAATCCCAGATAAAATTGAGTTGCCTCCAGTTTTATACATCTATTACAAAATTTATTCTCCCTTGGGTATTTTAGGCAAATGGGGTACATTTTTGAGACCCAAATAATATCATTTAATAAAGCTTTGAACCAAGGAAAAGATAGTTACAGTTTCTCTAAAGAATTTACAGTAAAAACTGCAGATAAAAATATTTCTTTTGTTAATCTACTCTGATATCAAATATTTTATTGACATTAAAGTTTGAACTTCAAATTTTAAAATAAACTAACAAAAAAAACTTAGTAGAAATTTTTTGAGAAAAACAAATCTCTACTTTTTAATCTATACCTCTTCTGTTATATGAGAGAATATGGTTAATCTACCCTTATCACAATATTTTTCTGTTTATCTCCATAATATTTAAAATAAACAGGTCAATAAGTTAGAAAGTTTTTGGTTGTACAGCTGATTTAATGAAGGAAACATCCTTTATCATAGCGTCTCCTTAATGATTTGGAGTTGAAAGAAACTCATGAATATGTATAATGGAAAGTACCCTCATAGTAATTCAGGGAACTCTGGAAGAGTTACATATGGCAACTGTTGTCTTTTCATCTTCACACAACCTTAAAACATTGGTATTACTCTTGTTTTACAAAACAATAAATGAAGCAAAAGAATTGATATATAACTTGCTCAAGATCACATTTGTCATTAAGCAGTAGATGTAAGATTTGAATTGTATTTACTTTAGAAATTCTGAAAATATTTTTTATAAAATTGATGAGTAAATAATGATGATGATGAATAATTTTCAAAAATAATAAATAGTTTCTTCCTCAAAGCTCTTATAATTGACATATAGTCTCTCAACTAAACACTTGAAAATAATTCAAAGATGTCTACAAAAGATATTAAGTTACAAGTGCCTAAGTAGAATATAAGTCAAAGTGAGGGAAAATAAGCAATACTAAAAGCATGGAAGAGTTTACAGGCAAAACCATCTATTCAACATAGTTTATTTTCTGCCTTAAGTATAATATGTTATATGTAGTTATTTGTCCCTGGAGGAGGGCATGGCGATTTGCTCTAGTATTCTTACCTGGAGAATCCCACGGATGAGGAGCCTGGTGGGTGACAGTCAATAGGATCACCAAGAATTGGACACAACTGAAGCAACTTTGCACACAAGTATTTATCTGTAGTATAAGAATATTTTTTCCTTGAATTCTACAGTGCCAAGATATGTTATATATGAATATGTTAAGTTTTACTTTAATTTCAATTCTGAAATGAAAAGAGAAAATTGAGTTTAAGGACAGAGTGACTTACTAAGGTGATTTAGCCAAAAGATGTAAGTGCTGGGTCAAGAATACAACTTTCTTTACTCCTGTCCCAGAAACACTTTATTTAAATCCTCAAAGCTAGAACAAATGCCACTTCGTTTTCCATAAAACTGCTTAAAATTGCCTTCAAGCTATAAGGAATCCATACATCTTACAATAAGAAGTGCTAATATTCATTAATCAAAGCACTTGTTTATTGGTTTTGTTATCAGGGGAAAAAACATACTTTGAATAAATATTTAATTTCCCCTGAAGGGCACCAAGTAAATAACACCATTCATCTTCTAAACCTTGTACATACAGGCAAAGAAAGGTGGCTGAGGAATAAAGTCCTTGCAGGACTCAATATTAGACAGTTAAATTTACAAATTATTGGTGATAGTAATGTTAGTAAATATAGCCCATTTATCACTTTTTTTATTTTAAACTCAGAATGGAAATAACATAATCTCTAACTCACAGCATCTACTGAGTTATTAAACTAATAAAATTTAGATCAAATATTAAGTAAAAGAGATGACAGACAGAACAATGGGTACAGATTGATATCAGTACAATTCAGTTCAGTCGCTCATTCGAGTTCGACTTTTGCAACCCCATGAACTGCACCATGCCAGGCCTTCCCATCCATCACCAATTCCCAGAGTCCACTCAAAACCATGTCGATCGAGTCGATGATGCCATCCAACCATCTCATCCTCTGTTGTCCCCTTCTCCTCTTGCCCTCAATCTTTCCCAGATTCAGGGTCTTTTCAAATGAGTCAGCTCTTCACATCAGGTGATCAAAGTATTGGAGTTTCAGGCTCAACATCAGTCCTTCCAATGAACACCCAGGACTGACGTCCTTTAAGATGGACTGGTTAGATTTATTTGCAGTCCAAGGGACTCTCAAGGGTCTTCTCGAACACCACAGTACAAAAACATCAATTCTTCAGTGCTCAGCTTTCTTTATAGTCCAAGTCTAACATCCATATATGACCAATGGAAAAACCATAGCCTTGACTAGATGGACCCCTGTGGTCAAAGTAATGTTTCTGCTTTTTAATATGCTGTCTAGGCTGGTCATAATTTTACTTCCAAAGAGTAAGTATCTTTTAATTTCATGGCTTCAATTGCCATCTTCAGTGATTTTGGAGCCCAGAAAATAAAGTCAGCCACTGTTTCCACTGTTTCCCCATCTATCTGCCATGAAGTGATGGGACCAGATGCCATGACCTTAGTTTTCTGAATGTTGAACTAGGGAAAGTTATGACCAACCTAGATAGCATATTGAAAAGCAGACATTACTTTGCCAACAAAGGCCCATCTAGTCAAGGCTATGGTTTTTCCAGTGGTCATGTATGGATGTGAGAGATGGACTGTGAAGAAAGCTGAGCACTGAAGAACTGATTCTTTTGAACTGTGGTGTTGGAGAAGACTTTTGAGAGTCCCTTGGACTGCAAGGAATTCCAACCAGTCCGTTCTAAAGGAGATCAGCCCTGGGCGTTCTTTGGAAGGAATGATGCTAAAGCTGAAACTCCAATACTTTGGCCACCTCATGTAAAAAGTTGACTCATTGGAAAAGACTCTGATGCTGGGAGGGATTGGGGGCAGGAGGAGAAGGGGACAACAGAGGATGAGATGGCAGGATGGCATCACCGACTGGATGGACGAAAGTTTGAGTGAACTCCGGGAGTTGGTGATGGACAGGGAGGCCTGGCGTGCTGCAATTCATGGGGTCGCAAAGAGTCGGACACGACTGAGCAACTGAACTGAACTGAACTGAAGCCAAAATTTTCACTCTCCTCTTTCACTTTCATCAAGAGGCTTTTTAGTTCTTCTTCACTTTCTGCCATAAGAGTAGTGTCATCTGCATATCTGATATTATTGGTATTTCTCCCGGCAAGCTTGATTCAAGCTTGTGCTTCCTCCAGCCCAGCATTTCTCATGATGAACTGTGCATATACGTTAAATAAGCAAGGTTACAATATACAGCCTTGACGTACTCCTTTTCCTATTTGGAACCAGTCTGTTGTTCCATGTCCAGTTCTAATTGTTGCTTCCTGACCTGCATACAGGTTTCTCAAGATTCAGGTCAGGTGGTGGGGTATTCCCATCTCTTTCAGAATTTTCCACAATTTATTGTGATTCACACAGTCAAAAGGTTAGTCAATAAAGCAGAAATACATGATTTTCTGGAACTCTCTTGCTTTTTTGATGATCCAACAGATGTTGGCAATTTGGTCTCCGGTTCCTCTGCCTTTTCTAAAACAAGCTTGAACATCTGGAAGTTCATGGTTCATGTATTGCTGAAGTTTGGCTTGGAGAATTTTAAGCATTAGTTTACTAGTGTGTGAGATGGGTGCAATTGTGTGGTACTTTGAGCAATCTTTGGCCTTTCTTTTCTTTGGGATTGTAATGAAAACTGACCTTTTCCAGTGCTGTGGCCACTGCTGAGTTTTCCAAATTTGCTGGCATATTGAGTGCAGCACTTTCACAGCGTCATATTTCAGGATTTGAAAAAGCTCAACTGGAATTTCATCACCTCCACTAGCTTTGTTCGTACTGATGCTTCCTAAGGCCCACTTGACTTCACATTCCAGGATGTCTGGCTCTAGGTGTGTGATCACACCATCGTGATTATCTGGGTTGTGAAGATCTTTTTGTACAGTGTATTCTTGTCACCCCTTCTTAATATCTTCTGCTTCTGTTAGGTCCATAATATTTCTGTCCTTTATTGAGCCCATCTTTGCATGGAATGTTCCCTTGGTATCTCTAATTTTCTTAAAGAGATCTCTAATCTTTCCCATTCTATTGTTTTCCTCTATTTCTTTGCATTGATCGCTGAGGAAGGCTTTCTTATCTCACCTTGCTATTCTTTGGAACTCTGCATTCAAATGGTTATATCTTTCCTTTTCTCCTTTCCTTTTCACTTCCAGTCTTTTCACAGCTATTATAAGACCTCCTTATACAGCCATTTTGTTTTTTTGGATTTCATTTTCTTGGGAATGGTCTTGCTCTCTGTCTCCTGTACAATGTCATGAACCTCCGTCCATAGTTCATCAGGCACTCTGTCTATCAAATGTAGTCCCTTAATGCTATTTCTCACTTCCACTGTATAGCCATAAGGGATTTGATTTAGATCATACCTAAATGGTCTAGTGGTTTTCTCCATTTTCTTCAATTTCAGTCTGCATTTGGCAATAAGGAGTTCATGATCTGAGCCACAGTCAGCTCCCAGTCTTGTTTTTGCTGACTGTATGTAAGTTTACTAAAACTTTAATTTGGAAAAAAAGGAAACAAACAAGCAAAAAAGAGCTACTAAAACTGTTTAACACTCTCAGAGTGTCATCTCATTTTCAATTGCATGATCAACTATGAGACTACCATGAATGCAGCATTAATATCAGTCCAAGACATATTTGAAAAAGACAGTAAAGTCATATATGATATAGACAGCTTTAAGCAGTTCAAAATATTGCCAGTTTGTTAAATGAAAAAGAAAAAATTAAATGTAGAAATAGCATATCATATAATATAATGACTACTTATATTACTTATAAGCTGAAACTTTTTCACTAGGTCAACACTAGAAATAAATAGTAATTAGGGTACAATAATTCACATTTTGATTAATAACCTTTTCTTTCTTTTTGCTGCTTTTATTACACAGAAGAATGTCTTATCATTATGTATTTTCAAATAAGAGCAGACTAAGAGGAATTCATTCATATCCTTCTTTCACAGGTTAATATTTGTAAATTTAAGTAACTTTATTACCGATGACAATTCAGCACATTAGGAGGCAGGATTTAATTTGATCTTAGCTACTTTAAATTTTAGCTCATTTCTTTTTCTGCTCTGATTGCTGTAGCCAAAACTTCCAAAACTATGTTGAATAGTAATGGTGAAAGTGGGCACCCTTGTCTTGTTCCTGACTTTAGAGGAAATGCTTTCAATTTTTCACCATTGAGGATAATGTTTGCTGTGGGTTTGTCATATATAGCTTTTATTATGTTGAGGTATGTTCCTTCTATTCCTGCTTTCTGGAGAGTTTTTATCATAAATGGGTGTTGAATTTTGTCAAAGGCTTTCTCTGCATCTATTGAGATAATCATAGGGTTTATGTTTTTCAATTTGTTAATGTGGTGTATTACATTGATTGATTTGCGGATATTGAAGAATCCTTGCATCCCTGGGATAAAGCCCACTTGGTCATGGTGTATGATCTTTTTAATGTGTTGTTGGATTCTGATTGCTAGAATTTTGTTTAGGATTTTTGCATCTATGTTCATCAGTGATATTGGCCTGTAGTTTTCTTTTTTTGTGGCATCTTTGTTAGGTTTTGGTATTAGGGTGATGGTGGCCTCATAGAATGAGTTTGGAAGTTTACCTTCCTCTGCAATTTTCTGGAAGAGTTTGAGCAGGATAGGTGTTAGCTCTTCTCTAAATTTTTGGTAGAATTCAGCTGTGAAGCCGTCTGGACCTGGGCTTTTGTTTGCTGGAAGATTTTTGATTACAGTTTCAATTTCCATGCTTGTGATGGGTCTGTTAAGGTTTTCTATTTCTTCCTGGTCGAGTTTTGGAAAGTTGTACTTTTCTAAGAATTTGTCCATTTCTTCCTCGTTGTCCATTTTATTGGCATATAATTGTTGATAATAGTCTCTTATGATCCTTTGTATTTCTGTGTTGTCTGTTGTGATCTCTCCATTTTCGTTTCTAATTTTATTGATTTGATTTTTCTCCCTTTGTTTCTTGATGAGTCTGGCTAATGGTTTGTCAATTTTATTTATCCTTTCAAAGAACCAGCTTTTTGGCTTTGTTGATTTTTGCTATGGTCTCTTTTGTTTCTTTTGCATTTTTTCTGCTCTAATTTTTAAGATTTCTTTCCTTCTACTAACCCTGGGGTTCTTCATTTCTTCCTTTTCTAGTTGCTTTAGGTGTAGAGTTAGGTTATTTATTTGACTTTTTTCTTGTTTCTTGAGGTGTGCCTGTATTGCTATGAACTTTCCTCTTAGGACTGCTTTTACTGTGTCCCACAGGTTTTGGGTTGTTGTGTTTTCATTTTCGTTCGTTTCTATGCAAATTTTGATTTCTTTTTTGATTTCTTCTGTGATTTGTTGGTTAAAGAAGAAGTAAAACTTGTTGGAAAAGAAGAAGCTCTTTTCAAAGTTCTTTTCAAACTCTCACTATTTGCAGATGACATGATCCTCTACATAGAAAACCCTAAAGACTCCACCAGAAAATTACTAGAACTAATCAATGATTATAGTAAAGTTGCAGGATATAAAATCAACACACAGAAATGCCTTGCATTCCTATACACTAATAATGAGAAAACAGAAAGAGAAATTAAGGAAACAATTCCATTCACCATTGCAACGAAAAGAATAAAATACTTAGGAATATATCTACCTAAAGAAACTAAAGACCTATATATAGAAAACTATAAAACACTGGTGAAAGAAATCAAAGAGGACACTAATAGATGGAGAAATATACCATGTTCATGGATTGGAAGAATCAATATAGTGAAAATGAGTATACTACCCAAAGCAATTTAAAGATTCAACGCAATCCCTATCAAGCTACCAACAGTATTCTTCACAGAGCTAGAACAAATAATTTCACAATTTGTATGGAAATACAAAAAACCTTGAATAGCCAAAGCGATCTTGAGAAAGAAAAATGGAACTGGAGGAATCAACCTACCTGACTTCAGGCTCTACTACAAAGCCACAGTTATCAAGACAGTATGGTACTGGCACAAAGACAGAAATATAGATCAATGGAACAAAATAGAAAGCCCAGAGATAAATCCACGCACATATGGACACTTTATCTTTGACAAAGGAGGCAAGAATATACAGTGGATTAAAGACAATCTCTTTAACAAGTGGTGCTGGGAAATCTGATCAACCACTTGTAAAAGAATGAAACTAGAACACTTTCTAACACCATATACAAAAATAAACTCAAAATGGATTAAAGATCTCAACGTAAGACCAGAAACTATAAAACTCCTAGAGGAGAACATAGGCAAAACACTCTCTGACATACATCACAGCAGGATCCTCTATGACCCACCTCCCAGGATATTGGAAATAAAAGCAAAAATAAACAAATGGGACCTAATTAAACTTAAAAGCTTCTGCACATCAAAGGAAACTATTAGCAAGGTGAAAAGACAGCCTTCAGAATGGGAGAAAATAATAGCAAATGAAGCAACC
This sequence comes from Bos mutus, assembly GCF_027580195.1. Classification (NCBI taxonomy): domain Eukaryota; kingdom Metazoa; phylum Chordata; class Mammalia; order Artiodactyla; family Bovidae; genus Bos; species Bos mutus. The sequence goes on along the minus strand of NC_091622.1, from coordinate 78,227,996 downwards.
GACAAACAACTAATCTCAAAAATATACAAGCAACTCCTACAGCTCAACTCCAGAAAAATAAATGACCCAATCAAAAAATGGGCCAAAGATCTAAATAGACATTTCTCCAAAGAAGACATACAGATGGCTAACAAACACATGAAAAGATGCTCAACATCACTCCTTATCAGAGAAATGCAAATCAAAACCACTATGAGGTATCATTTCACGCCAGTCAGAATGGTCGCGATCCAAAAGTCTACTAGCAATAAATGCTAGAGAGGGTGTGGAGAAAAGGGAACCCTCTTACACTGTTGGTGGGAATGCAAACTAGTACAGCCACTATGGAGAACAGTGTGGAGATTCCTCAAAAAACTGGAAATAGAACTGCCTTATGATCCAGCAATCCCACTGCTGGGCATACACACTGAGGAAACCAGAAGGGAAAGAGACACGTGTACCCCAATGTTCATCGCAGCACTGTTTATAATAGCCAGGACATGGAAGCAACCTAGATGTCCATCAGCAGATGAATGGATAAGAAAGCAGTGGTACATATACACAATGGAGTATTATTCAGCCATTAAAAAGAATACATTTGAATCAGTTCTAATGAGGTGGATGAAACTGGAGCCTATTATACAGAGTGAAGTAAGCCAGAAGGAAAAACATAAATACACTATACTAACGCATATATATGGAATTTAGAAAGATGGTAACGATAACCCTGTGTACGAGACAGCAAAAGAGACACTGATGTATAGAACAGTCTTATGGACTCTGTGGGAGAGGGAGAGGGTGGGAAGATTTGGGAGAATGGCATTGAAACATGTGAAATGTCATGTATGAAACGAGATGCCAGTCCAGGTTCAGTGCATGATGCTGGATGCTTGGGGCTGGTGCGCTGGGACAGCCCAGGGGATGGTATGGGGAGGGGGAGGGAGGAGGGTTCAGGATGGGGAGCACGTGTATACCTGAAATTTTTTAATTTAAAAAAAAAAAAAATTTTTAGCTCATTGAGTTAAGAAATACATTTAATCAGTAATAATGCTTGTTGCTGGCAAGACAACAAATCACAGAATTTCAAATAAATATATGTTCAGTTTTTCTGATTAGGTTGACATGTTTTTCTTTGTATGTACATAACTACTTTTTTTTTAAATTATAATCATTTTATCTTCCTTGTTTTCTCAGAGAAAATCAATCAATAAAATATGAAAGATGATAAAAATCCACGTACCTCATCTTACTAATTTCTAGAGAGCACAATGTTGTCGTTTTAAATGGATGTTTACATATTTGCATGCAAAAATTAGTGCATTTTAAGACATTGGTTCATTTTTAGACAGATTCTATTAACATTTTCTTCCTTGGAACTTAGAACCAGTCAGACTTTAGACTTTCATTATGTAAAATAATGAAGTTAAAAATATTCAGATAGCAATCTCAAATAAATACAAAATTTACACTTCAAAGAACCAGAAAAAGAATAAATCAACCCAAAAGTTAGTAGAAAAAGGATCAGCATAGAATTTAAATAGAGGCTGAAAAGACAATGAAAAAAAAAAAAATCAATGAAACCAACACCTGGTTCATTGAAAAGATACACCAAATTAACAAATCATTAACTAGACTCACAGGGGAGAGAACTCAAATTAATAAAATCAGAAATAAAAGAGGAAATGTTAAAAGTGAGATCACAGAATGACAAAGTATCATAGAAACTGCTATGAACAAGTATATGCCAACAAATTGGACAATGTAAAAGAAATGAATAAGTTCCTAGAAACAAACACCTTTCCAAGATTGAATCATGAAGAATAGAATTTCCAAACAGACCAATTACCAGCAAGGAGACTGAAACCAGAGATCAAAACTCCCCAACAAAGAAAATTCCAGGACTAGTTGACTTTGATGACGAATTCTATCAAACATTTAGGGAACAATTAACACCTTATCCTCATCAAACTCTTCCAAAAAAAAAGGAGGGAAAACTTTCAAATAAACCTAAACAAGACAGCATTCAGTTCACCTCAGTTCAGTCACTGAGTTGTGTCAGACTTTTTGCGATCCCATGGACTGAAGCACGCAAGGCCTCCCTGTCCATCACCAACCCCAGGAGCTTACTCAAAGTCATGTCCACTGAGTTGGTGATGCCATTCAACCATCTCATCTGCTGTCATCCCCTTCTCCTCCTGCTTTCAATCATGCCCAGCAACAGGGTTTTATGAAATGAGTCAGTTCTTCGCATCACATGGCCAAAGTACTGGAGTTTCAGCTTTAACATCTGTCCTTCCAGTGAATATTCAGGACTGATTTCCTTTAGGATGAACTGATTGGATATCCTTGTTGTCCAAGGGACTCTCAAGATCTTCTCCAACATCACAATTCAAAAGCATCAATTCTTCAGTGCTCAGCTTTCTTTATAGTCCAACTCTCACATACATACATGACTACTGGAAAAATCATAGCTTTGACTAAACAGACCTTTGTTGGCAAAGTAATGTCTCTGCTTTTTAATATGCTGTTTAGGTTGGTCATAACTTTTCTTCAAAGGAGCAAGTGTGTTTTAATGTCATGGCTGCAGTCACCATCAGCAGTGATTTTGGAGCCCAAAAAAATAAAATCTGTCACTGTTTTCACAGTTTCCCTATCTATTTGCCATGAAGTGATGAAATGGGTGAATTTAATTCAGATGACCATTATATCTACTACTGTGGGCAGGAATCCCTTAGAAGAAATGGAGTAGCCATCATGGTGAACAAGAGTCTGAAACACAGTACTTGGATGCAATCTCAAAAATGACAAATGATCTCTGTTCATTTGGAAGGCAAATCATTCAAGATCACAGCCTATGCCCCAAACAGTAATGCTGAAGAAGCTGAGGTTTAACAGTTCTATGAAGATCTAAAAGACTTTTTAGGACCAACACCAAAAAAAGATATCCTTTTCATTATAGGGAACTGAATTGCAAAAGTAGGAAGTCAAGAAACACTGGGAGTAACAGGCAAATTTGGCCTTGAAATATGGAATGAAGTAGGGCAAAGGCTAATAGAGTTTTGCCAAGAGAACGCACTGGTCATAGCAAACACCCTCTTCCAAAAACACAAGAGAAGACTCTACACATGGACATCACCAGATGGTGAACACCGAAATAAGATTGATTATATTCTTTGCAGCCAAAGATGGCCAAGCTCTATACAGTCAGCAAAAACAAGACCAGGAGCTGACTGTGGCTCAGATCATGAACTCCTTATTGCCAAATTCAGACTTAAACTGAAGAAAGTAGGGAAAACCACTAGACCATTCAGGTATGACCTAAATCAAATCCCTTATGATTATACAGTGGAAGTGAGAAATAGATTTAAGGGACTAGATCTGATAGACAGAGTGCCTGATGAACTACGGATGGAGGTTCATGACATTCTACAGGAGACAGGGATCAAGACCATCACCACGGGAAAAAAAAAATGCAAAAAAGCAAAATGGCTGTCTGAGGAGACCTTACAAATAGCTGTGAAAAGAAGAGAAGTGAAAAGCAAAGGAGAAAAGGAAAGATATTCCCATTTGAATGTAGAGTTCCAAAAAATAGCAAGGAGAGATAAGAAAGCCTTTCTTCGAGATCAATGCAAAGAAATAGAGGAAAACAACAAAATGGAAACTAGAGATCTCTTCAAGAAAATTAGAGATACCCAGGAAACATTTCATGAAAAGATGGGCTTAATAAAGGACAGAAATGATATGGACCTAACAGTAGCAGAAGATATTACGAAGAGGTGGCAGGCATACACAGAAGAACTGTACAAAAAAGATCTTCATGACCCAGATAATCACGATGGTGTGATCACTCACCTAGAGCCAGACATCCTGGAAAGTGAAGTCAAATGGGCCTTAGAAAGCATCACTATGAACAAAGTTAGTGGAGGTGATGGAATTCCAGTTGAGCTTTTTCTAATCTTGAAAGATGACACTATGAAAGTGCTGTACCCAATATGCCAGCAAATATATAAAACTCAGCAGTGGCCACAGCTGAGTGGCCACTGGAAAAGGTCAGTTTTCATTCCAATCCCAAAGAAAGGCAATGCCAAAGAATGCTCAAACTACTGCACAATTGCACTCATCTCACACGCTAGTAAAGTAATGCTCAAAATTCTCCAAGCCAGGCTTCAGCAGTACGTGAACAGTGAACTTCCAGATTTTCAAGCTGGTTTTAGAAAAGGCAGAGGAACCTGAGATCAAATTGCCAACATCCGCTGAAACATCAAAAAGCAAGAGAGTTCCAGAAAAACATCAATTTCTGCTTTACTGACTATGCCAAAGCCTTTGACTGTGTGGATCACAATAAACTATGGAAAATTCTGAAAGAGATGGGAATACCCCACCACGTGACCTGCCTCTTGAGAAACCTGTATGCAGGTCAGGAATCAACAGTTAGAACTGGACATGGAACAACAGATTGGTTCCAAATAGGAAAAGGAGTACGTCAAGGCTGTATATTGTCACCCTGCTTATTTAACTTCTATTCAGAGTACATCATGAGAAACGCTGGGCTGGAAGGAGCACAAGCTGGAATCAAGATTGCTGGGAGAAATATCAATAACCTCAGATATGCAGATGACACCACCCTTATGGCAGAAAGTAAAGAGGAAATAAAAAGCCTCCCAATGAAAGTGAAAGAGGAGAGTGAAAAAGTTGGCTTAAACTTAACATCACAAAACTAAGATCATGGCATCTGGTCCCATTCCTTTATGGGAAATAGATGGGGAAACAGTGTCAGACTTTTTTTTTCGGGGCTCCAAAATTACTGCAGATGGTGTTTGCAGCCATGAAATTAAAAGACTCTTACTCCTTGGAAGGAAAGTTGTGACCAATCTAGATAGCATATTCAAAAGCAGAGACATTACTTTGCCAACAAAGGTCCGTCTAGTCAAGGCTACGGTTTTTCCAGTGGTCATGCGTGGATGTGGGAATTGGACTGTGAAGAAAGCTGAGCACCGAAGAATTGGTGCTTTTGAACTGTGGTGTTGGAGAAGACTCTTGAGAGTCCCTTAGACTGTAAGGAGATCAAACCAGTCCATCCTAAAAGAGATCAGTCCTGGGTGTTCATTGGAAGGACTGATGCTGAGGTTGAAACTCCAATACTTTGGCCACCTCATGCGAAGAGTTGACTCATTGGAAGACACCCTGATGCTGGGAGGAATTGTGAGCAGGAGGAGAAGGGGATGACAGAGGATGAGATGGCTGGATGGCATCACTGACTCGATGCGTATGAGTTTGGGTGAACTCCAGGCATTGGTGATGGATAGGGTGGCCTGGCCTGCTGAGAATCATGGGGTTTCAAAGAGTCGGACACAACTGAGTGACTGAACTGAACTGAACTGATGGGATCAGATACCATGACCTTAGTTTTCTGAATGTTGGACTTTAAGCCAGCTATTTCACTCTCCTCTTTCACTGTCATCAAGAGGCTTTTGAGTTCCTCTTCACTTTCTGCCATAAGGGTGGTGTCATCTGAATATCTGATGTTATTGATATTTCTCCCAGCAATCTTGATTCCAGCTTGTGTTTCCTCCAGCCCAGCGTTTCTCATGACGTATTGTGCATATAAGTTAAATAAGCAGGGTGACAGTATACAGCTTTGATGTACACCTTTTCCTATTTGGAACCAGTCTGTTGTTCCATGTTCAGTTCTAACTGTTGTTCCTGACCTGCATACAGGTTTCTCAAGAGGCAGGTCAGGTGGTCTGGTATTGCCATCTCTTGAATAATTTTCCACAGTTTGTTTTGGTCCATCGAGTCAAAAGCTTTGACATGGTCAATAAAGCAGAAATAGATGTTTTTCTGGAACACTCTTGATTTTTGATGATCCAATGACTGTTGGCAATTTGATCTCTAGTTACTCTGGCTTTTCTAAATCAAGCTTGAACATCTGGAATTTCGTCTTTTACCTACTGTTGAAGCCTGGCTTGGAGAATTTTGAGCATCCCTTTACTAACATGTGAGATGAGTGCAATTGAGAGGTAGTTTGAGCATTCTTTGGCCTGCCTTTCTTTGGGATTGGAATGCAAACTGAACTTTTCCATCCTGTGGCCACCTCTGAGTTTTCCAAATTTGCTGTCTTATTGAGTGCAGCACTTTCACAGCATCATCTTTTAGGATTTGAAATAGCTCAACTGGATTCCATCACCTCCACTAGCTTTGTTCATACTGATGATTCCTAAAGCACATTGCCTTTGCATTCCCAGATATCTGGCTTTAGATGAGTGATCACATCATCGTGATTATTTGAGTCATGGAGATATTTTTTGTATAGCTCTTCTGTGCCTTCTTGTCACCTCTTAATATCTTCTGCTTCTGTTAGGTCCATACCATTTCTGTCCTTTATTGTGCCCATCTTTGCATGAAATATTCCCTTAGTATCTCTGATTTTCTTGAACAGGTCTCTAGTCTTTTCCCATTTTATTGTTTTCCTGTATTTCTTTGCATTCATCTTTAAGGGAGGCTTTCTTATCTCTCTTTGCTATTCTTTGGAACTCTGCATTAAAATAGGTATATCTTTTCTTTTCTCCTCTACCTTTAGCTTCTCTTCTTTCCACAGCTATTTGTTGGGCTCCTCAGACAACCATTTTGCCTTTTGCATTTCTTTTCCATGGGGATGGTCTTGATCCCTGCCTCATGTACAATGTCAGAACCTCCATCCATAGTTCTTCAGGGACTTTGTCTCTCAGATCTAATGCCTTAAATATATTTGTCACTTCCACTGTACAATCATTAGGGGTTTGATATATGTCATATGTGAATGGTCTAGTGGTTTTCCCTACTTTCTTTAATTAAATCTGAATTTGACAATAAGGATTTCATCATCTCTGCCATTCAGCTCCAAGTCTTATTTTTGCTGACTGTATAGAACTCCATCTTTGGCTGCAAAGAAAAGAACTGTTTCTACACTTTCAAAATTGATTTTATTTTGTATTTGATTGTACTAAATGTATTTTTCTCAGATAATAACAAATGACTCTTGTAGTTTTATAATCACTAACTAGATGGAGTTCTTCCAATAGTTTTTATGCTACTAAGAATTTTATGATTATAATTTTAAGTTGTGCCAAGGCTATTCTGAATACATTCTAAGACCTTGCTTTCTATAGAAAAAGCCCAGGAGTAAAGGAAGAGTTTGTTCCTTTGTATTCTGATTTAATACAACCTATTAGTCCAAATTACAGAGTTACAATCTATCATTTTGCCATCATTACTCTTTGGAGACTTAAAATAAATCATTATTTTAAAAGCACACTATATGTATAAAACCCATAGAGAATCCCAGGCTGACCCTTGGAAAAATAGTAAAATAAGCACTAATTTTCAGAGTACTTGGCTTTTCCTTCCCCTGCAACTATTTTACCATTTAGATTCCATCCAGAGGTATAAACAGTCTTGTATTATTTCCCTCTTCTTTCTCATCAAGGACTTTGTTTAAAATGAAGTCAACTTGGTAATAAGGATATATTAATTTAATATGAATAACATTCTAGGCTCTGAGAAGTTGATATTACTACCATTCTCATAAAAAAAGTAGATGCCCAAGGAGACAGCTGATAATCAGCAAAACAAGTACTGGAACTAAGGTCTCCAGTTCATTTAGCTGAAGAATTGAATGTGGGTTTTTTTTTTTTTTTTCATTTTCAGAGAATTCCTAACATTATCAAAAATACAGAGTAAAAACTAGCAAATCAGTCTCTCTCTGAGTATCCATAAACTTCTACTACTAATTTGTGTGAATGTCACACACACATGTGTGCATTCACACACAATCCTGGAAGGGAAGTGTTCTTGTTCATTTTAAAGGCATGTATGGGTGCTCAGTTGGACACTCAGTTGTGTCCAACTCTTTATGATCCCATGGACCATGGTCTGCCAAGTTCATCTGTTCATTATATTTTCCAGGCAAGAATACTGGAGTGCATTGCCATTTCCTACTCCCGGGGATTTTCCTGAACCGGGATCAAACCTGTGTCTCCTGCATTGGCAGGTGGGTTCTTTACCACTAGTATCACCTAGGTCACTAAATGTCAAGTGCATAGTAACTAATGAATCTCCTTTTTATCTTAAATAGCACTTGGAGAGATAAATTTCTGATTCATTCATAAATGATAGATGAAATCAGGAAACACTGAGAAAAAGTAATGACTAAGTGGTTAAGAAACTGAAAAAAAACTTTCATCAGCTTCAGACCAGAATGGAAAATAAAGTTCAGAGCTTTATTTTCAGAGCTTAAAATACAGTTCAGAGCTGCACAGGGTGGAAGGTGCAGTCTTTAAACTACGACCAACTTCATTAGTACACCTAGCACCTAGATGATATTCAAACGCTGTTCTCCACTGAAAACACTAGAACTCCTTAGAGAAGTAACTAATTTAGGACTGGGGCAGGGAAATAAAAGATGACCCTGGAATATCTCATGTCCCAAATTTAGGAAGTGCCTGAGGAAAGAAAAAAATGTTCAGAATGATACTGAAACTAGCTAAAAGATGATCCCACTGATGAAATCTAGGACAAATTTATCCTTAAAGTATCTTTGAAATAATAGCAGTTTATAGCACATTGAATAAAATTGGAAAACATGAATCTATATTGATAAAAATAAATGGACAATATGAACATTTGGAAAGGACCAGGATACTTTTAAAGATTCACAAGCTTACCACAAAGTTAAAAGGTAAGTAGTATGTCTGTATTGTAGACTCCTCTTTCATCAAGCGATGAAAGCATGAGTGCGAAGCAGTCTACTGAGTGACATTCTAGGTCTCTTTCTGGCTGACTGTGAGGAGGAATTCAATTAGATAATTCATTGTGTCACATTAACTTGAGGTTTTGGTGTCTGTATTTCTCTTTCTTTCTTTCTTTTTTTTTTTTAATCAACTTCACTGCTCAGTCTTAAATCTCCTTAGTAAAGCTTTAGCATTTTGATCCTTGCTTTAGTCATTGCTATTTTAGGATATCATCTAAGATATTTGACTGTACACTTGAAATTGAAACAATAAAATAACCATAACAACAGAATAAAATTGAAAAATCCCTACAATCATCAAAACAGATACAGAAGAAGAAAATAGTAAAATTCAAAATTCAGTTTATAATAGAACTTTTGACAACCAAGTAATAGAAAAAACTTCATTAGCTTCATAATTAATACCTACCAATAATAGCATGTGGTTTTTCCAGTGGTCATGTGTGAATGTGAGAGTTGGACTGTGAAGAAAGCTGAGCACTGAAGAATTGATGCTTTTGAACTGTGGTGTTGGAGAAGACTTTTGAGAGTCCCTTGGACTGCAAGGAGATCCAACCAGTCCATTCTAAAGAAGATTGGTCCTGGGTGTGCTTTGGAAGGAATGATGCTAAAGCTGAAACTCCAGTACTTTGGCCACCTCATGCGAAGAGTTGACTCATTGGAAAAGACTCTGATGCTGGGAGGGATTGGGGGCAGGAGGAAAAGAGGACGACAGAGGACGAGATGGCTGGATGGCATCACTGACTCGATGGACGTGAGTCTGAGTGAACTCCAGGAGTTGGTGATGGACAGGGAGGCCTGGCGTGCTTCAATTCATGGGGTCGCAAAGAGTTGGACACGACTGAGCGACTGAACTGGACTGAACTGGACTGAATAATAGCATAAAGATTAATCAATATATATAGCATAGTTACTAATGAAATAATGAAATATATTTTTATCTGAGCTGAAAATATAAGAATGTCTTCAGCATTTATAATCACTATTAAATTTTATTAAAAGTGAGAAAAAAATTACAAGAGTTTGAAAGAAAGAAAACTTCATTGTTTATAGAGGACCTGTTGAGTTACATAAAAATTCATAATTGACTATGCCAAAGCCTTTGACTGTGTGGATCACAATAAACTGTGGACAATTCTGAAAGAGATGGGAATACCAGAACACCTGATCTGCCTCTTTAGAAACCTGTATGCAGGTCAGGAGGCAACAGTTAGAACTGGACATGGAACAACAGACTGGTTCCAAATAGGAAAAGGAGTATGTCAAGGCTGTATATTGTCACCCTGCTTATTTAACTTATATGCAGAGTACATCATCAGAAATGCTGGACTGGAAGAAACACAAGCTGGAATCAAGATTGCCGGGAGAAATATCAATAACCTCAGATATGCAGATGATACCACTCTTATGGTAGAAACTGAAGAGGAACTTAAAAGCCTCTTGATGAAGGTGAAAGTGGAGAGTGAAAAAGTTGGCTTAAAGCTCAACATTCAGGAAATGAAGATCATGGCATCTGGTCCCATCACTTCATGGTAAATAGATGGGGAAACAGTGGAAACAGTGAGAGACTTTATTTTTCTGGGCTCCAAAATCACTGCAGATGGTGACTGCAGCCATGAAATTAAAAGACGCTTACTCCTTGGAAGGAAAGTTATGACCAACCTAGATAGCATATTCAAAAGCAGAGACATTACTTTGCCAACAAAGGTCCGTCTAGTCAAGGCTATGGTTTTTCCTGTGGTCATGTACGGATGTGAGAGTTGGACTGTGAAGAAAGCCGAGCACTGAAGAATTGATGCTTTTGAACTGTGGTGTTGGAGAAGACTCTTGAGAGTCCCTTGGACTGCAAGGAGATCCAACCAGTCCATTCTGAAGGAGATCAGCCCTGGGATTTCTTTGGAAGGAATGATGCTAAAGCTGAAACTCCAGTACTTTGGCCACCTCATGGGAAGAGTTGACTCATTGGAAAAGACTCTGATGCTGGGAGGGATTAGGGGCAGGAGGAGAAGGGGACTACAGAGGATTAGATGGCTGGATGGCATCACTGACTCGATGGATGTGAGTCTGAGTGAACTCTGGGAGTTGGTGATGGACAGGGAGGCCTGGCGTGCTGCGATTCACTGGGTCGCAAAGAGTCGGACACGGCTGAGCGACTGATCTGATCTGATCTGAAAATATAAATTGATAGGGTTAAAATGAAACATAGTAAGATAATTTAAGCAAATTTTCCATGTATAAAAATCCATTATATTTGAAGAAATAATAATATCTAATTTAATAAAATTTATTTAATATGTTAAATAAATGTCATTTATAGTTACTTTGAAAAGATTATTGTGAATTAATCTAGTTGTAAGAATTTAAAAGAATAAGACAACACTGCACAGAAATGCATAAATGCTATTGAGAAAAATTAAAGGAGCTCCTTAAACATTTAAGAATATACTATGTTCATGAATAAAATGATTCAATACCATAAAGAACTGATCTATAGTTTTGAGTCACTGCACACATAATGTAGGAGTGTTTTGTGTGTCTATCTGTGTGTTCAGAGTTGTTTGGTTTATTTTCAAGTTTAAATGGAAGTTAAATGAACCAAGAATAGCCAAGACAATACTGATGAAGCAAAAAACTGATGGAAAATTTAACCTAGTGGTTAAGTTTATTTTAAAGCTTCATGTGTGCTATCAGGTACTAGGAGAACCCAAATAAATTAGTGAAACACAACAGTTAATTTACATCCAATGTGGCATTTAAGTGAAGTGGGTGAAATCTTTAAAACAAATTGTATCAATGAAATATATATCCATTGATCCCTATCTCATACCACACACACACACACAATTGTATGTGAATTGTATATATAAATGTTAGAGGTAGAGCATTATGCTTCTAGAAAATCATTAAAAATAAGATAGTAAGTAGGTATACACAATTAACATATATGAGAGGAGTGGGAATTTATGGAAGAATTCATATAGAGTAAAATTTACCTTTTTAAGATGTACAGATTTAGAGTTTAACAAATTTTAAGCTTACTTTGCAAACAGAAATTTGTAAGGAAAATAATATTATAAACAGGATTATATCAAAATTTATGACATTCTGCATATCAAAATATATTAGAAAGTGAAAAGTTAAGCCACAGAGTAGACAAAACTATTTGAAATTCATATTACAACAAATTATTTGAATACTAAATATATATGCTGCTGCTGCTGCCAAGTCACTTCAATCGTGTCCTACTCTGTGCGACCCCATCACCAGCAGCCCACCAGTCTCCTCTGTCCCTGGGATTCTCCAGGCAAGAATACTGAATTGGGTTGCCATTTCCTTCTCCAATGCATGAAAGTGAAAAGTGAAAGTGAAAAGTAAAAGTGAAGTCGCTCAGTCGTGCCCGACTCTTATCAACCCCATGGACTGCAGCCCACCAGGCTCCTCCGTCCATGGGATTTTCTAGGCAAGAGTACTGGAGTGGATTGCCATTGCCTCCTTCAAATATATAGAGAAAACCCAAAAAAGTAAAAAAGAAAAACCCTATTAAAAATGAAGAAAATATATGAATAGACATTTCAAGTGAAAAAAAATTTTTAATGAAAATCAAATTAAAACATGTTACAATTCATGTGTATGCATGTTAAATCACTTCAGTAGTGCATGACTCTTTGCAACCCTATGGACTGTAGACCATCTCTCTGTCCATGGAATTCTCCAGTTAAGAATACTGGAGTAGGCTGCTGTGCCCTCCTGCAGGGGATCTTCCCAACCCAGGGACTGAACACATATCTCTTAAGTCTACCTGCAATGGCAGGCAGGTTCTTTACCACGAGAGCCACCTAGGAAGGGAAAGATTAATAATTAACATCATACTTTTGACCCAATCTATATTCATCAATGCAAAAATAGACTTACAAGTCAAGTGTTAGCAAGAATGTAAAGTAACCAGAACTCTCATTCATTGATGATTTAAGAATAAGGTGATAATAAAGCTTTGGAAAGCTGGTAATATATTATTGTTCTTGTTATTTAGTCACTTAAGTCATGTCTGACCCTTTGAGGCCCCATGGACTGTAGCCTGGCAGGCTCCTCTGTCCCTGGGATTTCTCAGGCAATAATATTGGAGTGGGTTGCTATTTCCTTCTCCACAGGATCTCCTCAACTTAGAGATTAAACTGAGATCTCCTGCATTGGCAGGCAGATTCTTTACCACTGAGCCATTGAGGAAGTTTCCAGTAATATCTGTAGCTCAAAATATGCATGTTCTATGATCCAGCAGTTCCACTGCTAATATATGTGCCAAGAGAAATATATTCCAAATGGCATACCTAGAATGTACATAAAATTATTATCCATAAAAACCAAAAACTGTAAAAATACTTCCACAACACAAGGGGTAAGCAACCAAAAACTAATATGCTTATAGACAAATGCCTATTGTTATATAATACCAATAAGCAAACCATATTCTATGCCAAAGCCTTTGACTGTGTGAATCACAATAAACTGTGGACAATTCTGAAAGAGATGGGAATACCAGAACACCTGATCTGCCTATTGAGAAACCTGTATGCAGGTCAGGAGGCAACAGTTAGAACTGGACATGGAACAACAGACTGGTTCCAAATAGGAAACGGAGTATGTCAAGGCTGTATATTGTCACCCTGCTTATTTAACTTATATGCAGAGTACTTCGTGAGAAACGCTGGGCTGGAAGAAGCACAAGCTGGAATCAAGATTGCTGGGAGAAATATCAATAACCTCAGATATGCAGATGACACCACCCTTATGGCAGAAAGTGAAGAGGAACTAAAAAGCCTCTTGATGAAGGTGAAAGAGGAGAGTGAAAAAGTTGGCTTAAAACTCAACATTCAGAAAACCAAGATCATGGCATCTGGTCCCATCACCTCATGGTAAATAGATGGGGAAACAGTGGAAACAGTGTCAGACTTTATTTTGGGGGGCTTCAAAATCACTGCAGATGGTGATTGCAGCCATGAAATGAAAAGACGCATACTTCTTGGAAGAAAAGTTATGACCAACCTAGATAGCATATTCAAAAGCAGAGACATTACTTTGCCAACAAAGGTCTGTCTATTCAAGGCTATGGTTTTTCCTGTGGTCATGTATGGATGTGAGAGTTGGACCGTGAAGAAGGCTGAGCGCCGAAGAATTGATGCTTTTGAACTGTGATGTTGGAGAAGACTCTTGAGAGTCCCTTGGACTGCAAGGAGATCCAACCAGTCCATTCTGAAGGAGATCAGCCCTGGGATTTCTTTGGAAGGAATGATGCTAAAGCTGAAACTCCAGTACTTTGGCCACCTCATGGGAAGAGTTGACTCATTGGAAAAGACTCTGATGCTGGGAGGGATTGGGGGCAGGAGGAGAAGGGAACTACAGAGGATGAGATGGCTGAATGGCGTCACTAACTCGATGGATGTGAGTCTGAGTGAACTCCGGGAGTTGTTGATGGACAGGGAGGCCTGGCGTGCTGCGATTCATGGGGTCGCAAAGAGTCGGACCTGCCTGAGCGACTGAACTGAACTGAACTGAACTGATTCATATTGAGTAACTTGTATGAACCTCACTAATATGATGTTAAGTTTAACAGGCCTGTCACAAGTGAATTCACACTTTTATACCATATAAATAAAATGCAAAAGAGAGAAAATAACCTATGATTTGAGAAGTGAGGTAATACTCATCTTTGGAGAGACTATATGGGTGCCGTAGTGAATGGGTAAGATTCAGTTTCATAGAATTTAACAGATGATTCACTTTTTGATAATTCATCAAGATTTACACTTAGGATTTGTTTGCATTTCTGTATGTATGGTAGGGAGAAGGCAAATGCACCCCACTCCAGTACTGTTGCCTGGAAAATCCCATGGATGAAGGAGCCTGGTGGGCTGCAGTCCATGGGGTCGCTAAGAGTCAGACAAGACTGAGTGACTTCACTTTCACTTTCCACTTTCATGCATTGGAGACGGAAATGTCAACCCACTCCAATGTTCTTGCCTGGAGAATCCCATGGACAGAGAAGCCTGGTAGGCTGCAGTCCATGGGGTCGCACAGAGTCGGACACAACTGAAGCGACTTGGCAGGCAGCAGCATGTATGGTATACTGAGATAAAATATTTATTAAAATTGGTTGGTACTTTTAGTATGTCTATTTTTAATTATGATATAACCATATTAAATTAATAGCTATGAAGGAAATTTGATATTCATATATTATGTACTGGGTTTATTTCATAGCCCTGAATACTCCCTGGAACATGACTTCTGTAGTTTCCAAATTATGTGTACAGCATGAGAATATGATCACCAAATTGCCTTAATGAATCAAAAATTGCTAGCTAATAAGCCCTGTAAGCTAATAATGTAATGGCAAATTGTAGGAAATTCAGTGGGCACTAATCTGAGTGTCAATCTGGTCTTCTTTTTGGGCACTGCCTGCCTACCCACAGGTTTACTTCCTTGTATCATTGTTTCTTTTCTATAATTTGACTCTCCTGGCTGCAGGCTACTGAACAACACCTAAACTGGAATATTTTCATTGTATCTTTTGCAAGCTTGGAATTTAAGTTGAAAATAGCTTACCATGAACTGGCCTATTAAAAAAGAGGATATAAACCTAGAAGCCATTAATGCACCAATTTCCATTCTTTTGGACAAATAAGCAAAAAAATGCTGGCCTACAGAGAAAGGAAAACAGAACAAATATGCAGAAAGTGGAAAAATGAAAATTCAGGAAGAGAGTGCTACTGGCTTTCCAGTACAAAACTGCAGTTTCTTGCTTCAGTTTCTTGCTGCAGTTCAATGTCATTTCTACTTTGGATTACACAAACATTCCCCCTAGTCCTATAAAAAGTATATTTCTTTCACTCCTATTGGTTTTTTTTTTAAATTTTATTTTATTTTTAAACTTTACAATATTGTATTGGTTTTGCCAAATATCAAATGAATCCGCCACAGGTATACACGTGTTCCCCATCCTGAAACCCTCCTCCCTCCTCCCTCCCCATACCATCCCTCTGGGTGGTCCCATTGCACCAGCCCCAAGCATCCAGTATCATGCATCGAACCTGGACTGGAGACTCGTTTCATACATGGTATTATACATGTTTCAATGCCAAACTTCATCTGCATGGTAATTTTATCTAGGACATTTTGTATTTGCATTGTATGTGCATGAGAATTAGTGGGAGAGGGAGCTATGTAAGTTTCCCCAAGGTGAAAATATTTATGATGGGATAAGATGTATTTTGGGGGCTTTCCTGGTAGCTCAGAGGTAAAGAATTTGTCTGCACTGCAGAAGACATGGATCTGATCCCTGGGTTGGGAAGATCCTCCGGAAAAGGAAATGGCAACCCACTCCAGTATTCTTGCTTGAGAAATCCCATAGACAGAGTTACTCAGCAGACTACAATCCATGGGGTCACAAAGAATCAGACACAATTGAACACAACACAACAACATAAACTTAAGATAATGTGTGTGTCACAGGAACTATTAACTGTGAATATAATGTTATCTATAAATATAACACACGGAGAAGGCAATGGCACCCCACTCCAGTACTCTTGCCTGGAAAATCCCATGGACGGAGGAGCCTGGTAGGCTGCAGTCCATGGGGTCACACAGAGCCGGACACGACTGAGCGACTTCACTTTCACTTTTCACTTTCATGCATTGGAGAAGGAAATGGCAACCCACTCCAGTGTTCTTGCTGGAGAATCCCAGGGACGGGGGAGCCTGGTGGGCTGCCGTCTATGGAGTCGCACAGAGTCAGACATGACTGAAGCGACTTAGCAGCATAAATATAATACAAGGGCTTCCCAGGTGGTTCAGTGGTAAAGAATCTGTCTGCCAATGCTGGAGATGCAGTTTCAATCCCTGCATTGGGATGTTCCCCTGGAGGAGGAAATACCAATGCACTCCAGTATTCTTGCCTTGAAAATCCCATGGACAAAGGAGCATGGCAGGCTACAGTCCATGGGGTTGCAAAGAGTCAGGTATGACTGAAACAACACAACAACAACATAGGATAATGTGCATATAACAGGAGCAATAGTATAGTAGAAACAATCAATTCTTTATATTTCTGTGCATTAAAGAAGTATAAAGGTCAATTTTTCTAGAAATTAAAACAATAAAACCCTAAAAATTCTTGTGCATTGAGGGAAGGAATTAGGGAGGATGGGATGTGGGTGTATGTGTGCTTGTGTACAAATAAATTTGCTCCAGAAGATAAATGGATTTAAATTTCTTAAAAGAAATATATCATATATGAAATGAGTTGCCAGTCCAGGTTCGACGCATGATACTGGATGCTTGGGGCTGGTGCACTGGGACGACCCAGAGTGATGGTATGGGGAGGGAGGAGGGAAGAGGGTTCAGGATGGGGAACACATGTATACCTGTGACAGATTCATTTTGATATATGGCAAAACCAATACAATATTGTAAAGTTAAATAAAATAAAATTTTTTTAAAAAGAAACACAAAATGAGGGCATTTTATATTAAACAAAATTATCAGGTAAATTAAACAACCTTGGTTTTACTATAGTTTCTTGAAGAAAAATATGACCAACCAAGTAAGACTTAGATTGCCCTTTTAATTGTGATGTTATAAATCTTTATTTTTGTCAGTTCCAAAATCACTGTGAACTGACTGCAGCCATAAAATTAAAAGATGCTTGCTTGTTGGAAGAAAAACAATGACAAACCTAGTGTTTTAAAAAGCAATGCGAGACAGCAAAAGAGACACAGATGTAT
The DNA here is from genome assembly GCF_027580195.1 of Bos mutus. Lineage (NCBI taxonomy): Eukaryota > Metazoa > Chordata > Mammalia > Artiodactyla > Bovidae > Bos > Bos mutus. Next base: position 78,210,449 of record NC_091622.1, on the reverse strand, counting down.
AGAACGGTCTTTTGGACTCTGTGGGAGAGGGAAAACGTGGGATGATTTGGGAGAATGGCATTGAAACATGTATAATATCATATATGAAACGAATCACCAGTCCAGGCTCAATGCCTGATACTGGATGCTTGGAGCTGGTGCACTGAGATGACCCAGAGGGATGGTACGGGGAGGGTGGAGGGAGGAGGGTTCAGAATGGGGAACATGGGTATACCTGTGACGGATTCATGTTGATGTATGGCAAGACCAATACAATATTGTTAAGTAATTAACCTCCAATTAAAATAAATACATTTGTATTCAATAAATAAATAAATAAAAAGCAGAGATGTTACTTTGCCAACAAAGGTATGTTTAGTCAAATTTATGTTTTTTTTCAGTAGTCAGGTACAGATGTGAGAGCTGGATAATAAAAAGGGCTGAGCACCTAAGAATTGATGCCTTTGAACTGTGGGGCTAAATAAGACTTGGAGAGTCCCTTGGACAGCAAGGAGATCAAACCAGTCAATCTTAAAGGAAATCAACTTTGAATATTCATTGAAAGGACTGATGCCTAAGCTGAAGCTCTAATACTTTGGCCTCCTGATGCAAAGAGATGACTCACTGGAAAAGACACTGGTGCTGGGAAAGATTGAAGGCAGGAGAAGGGGATGAGAGAGGATGAGATGGCTGGATGGACATGACTCAATGGACATGAGTTTGAACAAACCGCAGGAGATGGGGAAGGACAGAGAAGCCTGGCATACTGCAAACCGTGGGGTCACAAGAGTTTGACATGATTGAGTGACTAAACAGCAACAACATAAGTCACAGGGTAAACAACAAAAGCTAAATTTCAATGTTTTGCATCCCTTGGATAAATTGGGCTATCAACTAGTGGTTACTAATGGCTCGAATAGAAACATTTCCCCTGCTTTGCCATCTAATAATAGAGCTAAATTTTTATGTTCAACAATTGGATGCACAGGTTCCAAGTCAGTATTGTTTAAAAAAACACTGTATTTATGGTTAGATGGCGGAAGTATATTATTGCTGTCTGAGTGTGAAACTTTGTGACAAAGGGGAACTATTAGGTTCTTTGAATGTCATTTTCATAACTTAAAAACTGAAGATAATGCTGCCTTTCTTGCAGAACTATTATAACAATTAGCTAAAATGCTAAATATAAAGTTCCTGACATAAAAAATATGTTTGTAGATAATCTTTTCTTTTCATATTTCCAGAGAAGCACTTGAAATCCTAATTATATTATCAACATTCATTCAACATTTTCAATATATATTGAATGCCTTCTCTGATTTAGGATGTAGGATTACAGTGGTGAACAAAATCTATTTTCTTGAAATGTGCGTTATCTGAAGTAGATATGTAATTGAAGAGAGACTTGAAATAAAAGAATTTACAACAAATATTGTAAAATAACAAGCAGGACAAGGTCATAGAAAAATGAGTAGAATAAAATGATTTAGGATGGCCAGCCTTCCTGAGTAAATGGGTATATATGTATATACACATATATATAAATATATATATATATATATATGTGTGTGTGTGTGTGTGTGTGTGTGTGTATAAAGAGTGGTTTATTTAGGCCTTAAAGCAATGAAATCATTACAAAGGAAATTACAGATGTATGGCATTATCATAAAAATTAAATGTCTGCCTATGATAAAACTTTCTAAACAAAAGTAAAGGACAATATATATATTTTCAGGAGACATTTATACAGCGTCAGTGGCAGCAGGGTTCTTCTGAGTAAGGTATTTGCATCAGTTCAGTTCAGTTCAGTCGCTCAGTCGTGTCTGACTCTTTGCGATCCCATGAACTGCAGCACGCGAGGCCAACCTGTCCATCACCAACTCTCGGATTTTGCCCAAACTCATGTCCATTGAGTCAGTGATGCCATCTAACAATCTCATCCTCTGTCGACCCCTTCTCTTCCCGCCTTCAATCTTTCCCGATATCAGAGTCTTTTCAAATGAATCAGCTCTTCACATCAGGTGGTCAAAATTTTGGAGTTTCAGCTTCAACATCAGTCCTTCCAATGAACACCCAGGACTGATCTCCTTTAGGATGGACTGGTTGGATCTCCTTGCAGTCCAAGTGACTCTCAAGAGTCTTCTCCAACACCACAGTTCAAAAACATCAATTCTTCAGGGCTCAGCTTTATTTATAGTCCAACTCTCACATCCATACATGACTACTGGAAAAACCATAGCTTTGACTAGATGGACCTTTGTTGACAAAGTAATGTCTCTGCTTTTTAATATGCTATCTAGGTTGATCATAGCTTTCCTTCCAAGGAGTAAGCGTCTTTTAATTTCATGGCTGCAATTACCATCTGCAGTGATTTTGGAACCCAGAAATATAAAGTCAGCCACTGTTTCTACTGTTTCCCCATCTATTTGCCATGAACTTATAGCTTCCCTGGTGGCTCAGAGGTTAAAGCGTCTGCCTGCAATGCAGGAGACCTGGGTTCGATCCCTGGGTCAGGAAAATCCCCTGGAGAAGGAAATGGCAACCCACTCCAGTATTCTTGCCTGGAGAATCCCATGGACAGAGGAGCTTGGTGGGCTACAATCCACGGGGTCATAAAGAGTCAGACACGAATGAGCAACTTCATTTTCACTTTCACGATGGGACCAGATGTCATGACCTTAGTTTTCTGAATGTTGAGCTTTAAGCCAACTATTTCACTCTCCTTTTTCACTTTCATCAAGAGGCTCTTGAGTTCTTCTTCGCTTTCTACCATATGGGTGGTGTCATCTGCATATCTGAGGTTATTGATATTTCTACGAGCAATTTTGATTCCCGCTTGTTCTTCATCCAGACCAGGGTTTCTCATGATGTACTGTGCATATAAGTTAAATAAGCAGGGTGACAATATACAGCCTTGACCAATTTTGATTCCTGCTTGTTCTTCATCCAGACCAGGGTTTCTCATGATGTACTGTGCATATAAGTTAAATAAGCAGGGTGACAATATACAGCCTTGACGTACTCCTTTTCCTATTTGGAACCAGTCTGTCATTCCATGTCCAGTTCTAACTGTTGTTTCCTGACCTGCATATAGGTTTCTCAAGAGGCAGTTCAGGTGATCTGGTATGCCCATCTTTTTCAGAATTTTCCACAATTTGTTGTGATCCACACAGTCAAAGGCTTTGGAATAGTCAATAAAGCAGAAATAGATGTTTTTCTGGAACTCTCTTGTTGTTTCGATGATCCAGAGGATGTTGGTGAATCTCTGGTTCCTCTGCCTTTCTAAAACCAGCTTGAACATCTGGAAGTTCACAGTTCACTTATTGCTGAAGCCTGGCTTGGAGAATTTTGAGCATTACTTTACTAGAGTGTGAAAGTGAAAGTGAAGTCGCTCAGTCATGTCCGACTCTTTACGACTCCTTGGACTGTAGCCTACCAGGCTCCTCCATCCATGGGATTCTCCAGGCAAGAGTAATGGAGTGGGTTGCCATTTCCTTTTCCAGGGGATCTTCCCAACCTGGGGATCAAACCCGGGTCTCCCACATTGGAGGCAGATGCTTTAACCTCTGAACCACCAGGGAGATGAGTGCAATTGTGAGGTAGTTTGAGCATTCTTTGTCATTGCCTTTCTTTGGGATTGGAATGAAAACTGACCTTTTCCAGTCCTATGGCCACTGATGAGTTTTCTATATTTGCTTCCATATTGAGTGCAGCACTTTCACAGCATCATCTTTCAGCATTTCAAATAGCTCTACTGGAATTCCATCACCTCCACTAGCTTTGTTCACAGTGATACTTCCTAAGGCCCACTTGACTTCACATTCCAGGATGTCTGGCTATAGGTGAGTGATCACACCATTGTGATTATCTGGGTCATGAAGATCTTTTTTTGTATAATTCCTCTGTGTATTCTTGCCATCTCTTTGTAATATCTTCTGCTTCTGTTAGGTCAATACCATTTCTGTCCTTTATTTTGCCCATCTTTGCATGAAATGTTTCCTGGGTATCTCTAATTTTCTTGAAGAGATCTCTAGTCTTTCCCATTCTATTGTTTTCCTCTATTTCTTTGCATTGATATCCGAGGAAGGCTTTCTTATCTCTCCTTGCTATTCTTTGGAACTCTGCATTCAAATGGGAATATCTTTCCTTTTCTCCTTTGCTTTTCACTTCTCTTCTTTTCACAGCTATTTGTAAGGCCTCCTCAGACAGCCATTTTGCTTTTTTGCATTTCTTTTCCATGGGGATGGTCTTGATCCTTGTCTCCTGTACAGTGTCATGAACCTTCATCCATAGTTCATCAGGCACTCTGTCTATCAGATCTAGTCCCTTAAATCTATTTCTCACTTCCACTGTATAATCATAAGGGATTTGATTTAGGTCATACTTGAATGGTCTAGTGGTTTCCCCTACTTTCTTAAGTTTCAGTCTGCATTTGCCAATAAGGAGTTCACGATCTGAGCCACAGTTAGCTCCCAGTCTTGTTTTTGCTGACTGTATAGAGCTTCTCCATCTTTAGCTGCAAAGAATATAATCAATCTTATTTCGGTGTTGACCATCTGATGATGTCCATGTGTAGAATCTTCTCTTGTGCTATTGGAAGAGGGTGTTTGCCATGACCAGTTCATTCTCTTGGCCAAACTCTTTTAGCCTTTGCCTTGTTTCATTCTGTACTCCAAGGCCAAATTTCCTGTTACTCATTTGAATCACTTCTAATGAGGTGGATGAAATTGGAGCCTATTATACAGAGTGAAGTAAGCCAGAAAGAAAAAGACTAGGTATTTCTTGAATTCCTACTTTTGCATTCCAGTCCCCTATAATGAAAATGACATTTTTTCTGGGTGTTAGTTCTAAAAGGTCTTGTAGGTCTTCGTAGAACCATTCAATTTCAGCTTCTTCAGCATTACTAGTCAGGCCATAGACTTGAATTACCATGATATTGAATGGTGCATGAGAAAAATGCACTTGAAATTATCGGTTAAGGATGTAGAAAGAATAACATAAATATTTGAGTGACTAAGAGAGTTGCTATGGCACAGAAAATAAGCCTTAGTAGCCAGGTAGCAGTCAAGAGGTTATACTAGAAAATCAGCTAGCTGATCTGATTCAATTCCAACATGTCATGGCTAATAAAGTTACTTTATATTTTTTGAGTAGATCTTTAGTAATTTTTAAATGAACAATTTTTACTTTTTTATATTTTATAAATTTATTTTACTATCCTTATTTATTCAGAAAGCTTGCTTTATATTTTGAAATAATCAATAATGCATTACTTTTATTTATCTTATTTTCTCAATGTTTATGTAAGACCCCTTTAAAAATGGTCTCTTCTTTAAAGAGTTCTGATCTGACAGTAGAAAAAAATGTTTATGCTGAACAAAGGGAAAAAAGAGTTTTATATCCTTTGGAAAGGTATAGTGGGAATAGAAAAGTATAGAACTTCAAGAATGAAATGAAAACAAGATTTGCTTACATTATGGTTCTTTTCTGAAAGTAATTTCTTTGATGGCAGTTGGAATTTTTAGGGCATTACCTGAAAGGTGGTAATTCCCTTTACTGTTTAGTATAGAAACTGTAAATTTTAAATCATTTATATTTTGCTTATGAATAATACCTTTTACCAAGATCAGAAGCTGGTCCTCACATTATACAGGGCATTTATAAGGAATGTTGATGAAAAAGTATTGAATAAAATCCAGGTATGGTGGTATGAAATTGATTCTGATGTTGAAAAGACTATAACTACATGCTAGGTTATTAAACATCATTCTAGTTTTTTAATTTAATTAAGAATTCATATTAATTTTGAATTATTATTAGAGTAAAGGCTGTGTTGCTTAAGGTAAGCTTCATCTCTAACAGATTGAATGTTTCCCACGTTCTTTCTCAAACTCCTATCTCTACAATCCCAAATCTTCAGTAGTTATTTGAAGAACTCAGATTCCATAGTCAGACATTACTGTTTCTCACAAGGAGTCCTCATTGGGTTGAGTTTAAGAAATATGTGGATAGAATTTTTTTCCAAAACCTTACAGTTGCCTCTAGTCACCCTCAAGCAATAGCCAATCTGAAAGAATGGCATTAGATAATTAGGATTTCTAAAAGTGCATTTAAAAGCTTATCTACCAGATATGTGACATTTTTTTCTCTGCAAACTTTTGCCCCATGTTCAAATACAGGGTAAATATAAGGGCTAAGAGAATTCCATTTGGAACTCTATAGACCTGGGTTTGAGTTCCAGCTCTATCATTTAATAGCATTAGTTAGCCATATTACTCAAACTTTTAAATCACAATTTTCTACATCTACATCATAGATAAATAAAACAATTGCCCTAGTTGGAATGTCATCATTAAGTTCAGAGTAAATATTTAATGGATATGTCTAGTGGATTTGTAGCTATTATTGTAGTGACAATAATAGTAGGAGTAGTAATAATATTTTATTACATTGAAAATTCATCTCTAGCATATTTGAATTAGGACCTATTGGACTAACAGTAGCACATTCAAGGCCCTGCTTTGTACCATTATTACAAGAAGAAACTGAAATATAGAAACTTGATTTGTAGATGAAGTTCATTAAAGTTCTACAAAACCACAGACATGGGTTTACTAAGAACCCATTATTTAAAATAAAAAGTACAGTGAAACCTATCTAATGAACTAAATATGACTACTTGAAATAGTGACAATAGATAAAATTTATGTTCAAGTCATTAAAACTTTTCTCTACTGTATGGTCATAAGTTTCTAATTGAAAACCAGTGAGAATAAAAGGGGAAAATTGCTCAAAAAGGAGGAAAATTAATTTAAAACTGTGTAAACTCATCAAAATAAACTATAGTTAACATTGAGATAGAGAAATGGCTACAAAATCAGTCAAAAAGACAGCCAAATCATAAAGGTTAGGATCAAAACAGTTTTTTTTTTCTTTAATTGTATTTATCTCTTTTAAATTCACATACAAGCCACAAGGTATGCTAGAAAATTAAAAAGTGATCATTGTTGTTAAATGGTCTGTAAATAGTAACTAGATAAGTATCATTATCTTAATCAAAACCATTCATTAAACCTACCTCTAAATTGGCTGGTGGTTCAGTGTTGTACACTGGGAACAAGGCCAGTTAAAATTCAGTGATCTTTATCCTGGGTGGTGGGGGAAGGTGAGAGAAGAAAACTATATTTGACATAAAAGACAAACGAAGTAGCATTAATCAAATACACAATAATAAAAGTATATATATTAGGTTTACAATGGAAATAAATAAGGGAGTCCTTGTTTCTAAACGACTCTACATGAAAACTATCTCGTTCCTTTGAACAGAGAGATTCATCAGTGCACTAACATCACAAGAAGACTGACTGACTTAATCCTAATTTTAAAGGTCACAGTAACTACATATATTGTGGCACATTTAACAGATATCATCTGAATATATTTGCAAAAGGCAAAGGGTGTAGCCAATGTAGGGTACACTCAACAACCCACAAATCTCAAAATCATCACCTTCAGAATTATCGTGATAGAAAAATCTCTCTACATGCATTTTTCCATAATGAGTTTTCATGTAAGTAGTTGCCAGTGTTTTACCATATTATAGCTAATGTGTGACATAATCAGGATATTGTAGCATGTGTGTTTGTGTGTGCACGCACCTGCCTGTATTGCAGTAGAGAGGGATACCATCAGTGTATTCAAGAAGCAGGAGATAACTATAGAGAGCATTCAGAATTCCTCACCCTGAACTTAAAATATGGCTCTAAGTAAAAAAACTGCATATCATTAAAAAGCTTCCCTAGTGGCTCAGATGGTAAAGAATCTGCCTGTAATTCAAGAGATCTGGGTTCAATCCCAGGGTCAGGAGGATACACTGGAGAAGGAAATGGCAACCCACTCCAGTATTCTTGCCTCAAGAATTCCAGGGATTGAGAGCCTGGTAGGCTACAGTCCATGGGGTCTCAAACAGTTGGACAAGATTGAGAGGCTAACACTTTCACTTTATTTTCACAAGAATTACTAAAAAAAAAAAATCTTTTTGAAATCATGATTTTTTAAAGAATAGTCTAATTAGATTTGGAGAATACTTACTTCATTTCATTTGTACAAGCCTTGTTGTGCACTGCAAACCTACAGAAAATGTGCAGATGTTTTATAAATGGACACACTTAAAAAATGTTTCTTTTATCCTCAGGTAAAGGAAAGATAACATCAGCCAATCAAAAGAAGAAGCAAGAGCGATTCAAGGGGAGACTTTTTTCATTGCTAATTTCCAGAGGGAATTAACCAATTTTCTGTATTATGATAGAATCAGCATATTGAGGATTGGACCTATAGATAATGTCAAAGCAGAAGAGGTGCTTTCAGCTTTGTGTGCCTGCTGAATCTTAACTATGAATGGCTGCTGTGCTTCTGTTTGCTTCACGATTACTGGTCAGGTTTCATCAGATTGGAGCCTGCTGTTTAAGCTGTATTTAGGACACGACCCTAGCAGCTGGCTCCACTGAATGAGCCGCTTCAAGGTAGTTATTACTGTGCATGTAATAACTAAAGAATTTGGAGGAGCTAAGGAAAGCACTAATCCTTGTGTACTCTATTGAATATTTTGGTAGATTAGTAGATTTGAAATCCAACTAAGCAAAGCACATATGAAAAATAAAAGTATGGTAATTTACACTACAAATAGCTTTAATATTACCATCCAGATGACAGAAAATGCCATATGACTTTGTCAGAGTAAGGAGAATATATTTTTTAAATGCCCATAACTTAAAAAGATTTTGAGAGTTTTTACAATAAATTTACAAAAGCATTGTTTAAATGATTGGTGTTTGAATAATATCTTGAAAAATGAAAAATGTCAAAATACATTTACTTTTATATCCAAAATCTATAAGGATGAAGATTATATCTTATTTAGTCGTATATCCCATAGGATATATCATATTGCAATCATCCATGAATGTTTCTTGAATTAAAAGTTATCTACCAGCATTTGAAAATGTAAGAATGAGAGCTTTGGAGAAGTCTATAGAAATTTCAAAGCTACCAAAAAATGTACATTGTAATATGAAAAATCCTAAATGTCCAGGAGAACTAAATCTTCTATTATCCCTGCATAGGACTGAAAACAAAAACAAGGTTAATGATAAATATATTTCAGTTTTATAAAGATCAAGAAAGGAAAGTATTAAGTATATTTTTAATAGGTTTTTTATTATCTGACTCCAGAAAAGATAAGATGTGAAAAGAGCTGTATCATTTTTCACAGGTAAACAGTTTGGATGTGGTCAATATAGTCTTTTACCTAAATTTGTCTGCGTGTGTGCTATGTTGTTTCAGTCGTATCCAACTTTGTGTGACCCTGTGGACTGTAGCCCACCAGTGTCCTCTGTCCAGGGGATTCTCTAGACAAGAATACTGGAGTGGTAGCCATGTCCTCCTCCCGGGGATCTTCCTGACCCAGGGATCAAACTTCTGTCTCTTGGCGTCTCCTGAATTGGCACGCAAGTTCTTTACCACTAATACTACCTGGGAAACCTTGACCTAAATATAATGGTTATGAAATACTTCAGTAACAGTTACCATTATCAGAGTTACCAAATCATTTGGAGTTAGGAAATGACATACACTGAAAATGATTGCTAAGTGTTTCTCTTTTTTTTAATTTATTTATTTTAATTAGAGGCTAATTACTTTACAATATTGCATTGGTTTTGCCATATGTCAACATGAATCCGCACGGGTGTACACGTGTTTCTATGCAGTTTGCTAAATAAGTTTCTTTTAGGGCAACAGTCTAGGGTTGCTTGAACACTAAAATATTCATTGAAACCTCCGGGAAAAATTGTAGCATTAGAAATCCCTGAACTCTAGGACCTGACCAAAATGCATAATGAAAAATTAAAATGTTGGGCATGAGGGCATCCCTCTGAATGTGAGATAAAGTGTCAACTATATTTTATAACATTATGAAACATTACAATGTAGTATTGTTTTCACTGTTTAAAAAAAAGCACATACAATTAAAATATTTTTTCTTCTTGCTTCTTTCCTAAGGCATAAGTAAAATTTCCCCTCATCTCCTTCATTCTTTCTGAATGACATTCTCCAGCTAAATTATATTGAATCAAAGAAGATTGTTTAGATGGCTCTCTGATGGTAGGGTCAATTTCTTGATTCACAAGCATCTCTGTGACTTTCTTCTCATCTCCCTGAAGTCTATTATGCCAGCAGAGTCACACTGGGTGGGGTTCTGTAACCTCCCTCTAGGGAACTACCATGACACAAACATTTATCTCCCCAGGACATCTGGGGATAATCTTTCAGGTTGTATAAAGTTAACCTCTCTTTTTGCTTTACCTGGAAGGTTCAAAAATGAACATTTTATACAGTTATATAAATAAATGTTTTGAGTTAGGACTTCTCTCTATTGACCTGCCTCTATTCAACAGAGGCTTAATGGATTCATTTTGCTTTCACTCAATTCTTTCCTATTCATTCCAAACGCTTAATGCAATTGTAGGCCCTTATATTGCAATTACTCAATAAGAAAATACTTTTAAATGGGAGCTTATGAAAACATTTTATAGCATTTCAATTGGAGCCAAAAAATAACTGCAGGTACAATTATTATAAGAAAAAAACAACTACTCAGTAAATAGAAAAGCTACTCTAAGATATTTCTCCTCATGCAGGATGCTAGATCTGAAATACGTAGACTTAAAAAAAACTACATTTTGTCCACTATATTAAGTTTGATATGAAGAGTTTGACTGGCAGATGACAATGAATTCAAAGTCATTTATTCTGCAGTTACCAGCAATTATATATTAACATATTTATATACACTAAAGTACTTTGATTTCCCTAGAAATGTATTAGGGTGATTTTAAAGGCATTTTTTTTAAAGAAAAATCATTCTAAAACATTTACATCTTATAAATTAGATGGCACTAAAAGCAAAGACCCTGCCTGCCGCTTCCAGAGACATGAGAGACCTGGGTTTGATCCCTGGGTCAGGAAGATCCCCTGGAAGAGGGCATGGAAACCCACTCTCTTGCCTGGAAAATCCCCCTGGACAGAGGAACCTGGTGGATTACAGTCCATGGGGTCACAAAAAGTCAGACATGACTGAGTGACTAAGCACAGCACAGTACAGCATACTGAGTGTACACTGAAACCAATAATGAACATGAACTTGGGCAAACTCTGGGAGATGGTGAGGGACAGGGAGGCCTGGTATGCTTCAGTCCATGGCGTCGCAGAGTTGGACACAACTGGGCACAGAACAATAACAACAACAATATATTGAAACCACATTAGAGTAACTTATCCTTAACAATGCACTTAAAAGTCAATAAAAAAAAAGTGGAGCAATGCTAGTTGTTCACTTAATAAGATCAAATTTGTAAGGAGAACATATAAGAGCATATAAGAGCATAGTTCTTAGTTTGTATTCTATATGTTAACTATGTAAGTTAGCTAGTAACTCTATGTCATAGAAGATCTTTAATACAATTTAAAATAATTTGAATGAAGCTCAAAGTAATATATTTCATTTTTTAATATAAATTTATTTATTTTAATTGGAGGTTAATTACTTTACAATATTTTATTGGTTTTGCCAAAGAAATATATTTTAAATCTGGGATTTACTTTTTTAAAAAATCAGTACTGAAGGGTGAATCAGCAAGGACAAAACTTACTTGGAACATTATAGTAGTCAGAGGCTACAAATAGCTATATGTTATTTATCTGTTTAGTGCAAATAACTGTTTTCTGTCATTTAATTATCTCTAATCAGGAAGTAAAAACACAATAATTTGAAAAAGGAAAATTAAACATAAAGAATTATTAATTATAGCAGGAGACTGGAGTAACAAGGGATTGGCTAGTAAGACATAAAGAAAACTCAGAATAAGATAGGAGGCACAGATATAATTAATAATTTAATAGCAAAGATAATATCACATAATATGGTAGGAATAAACATTTCCCCTTTTCTCCCTCCAGAATTAATGTACTGAAACCATGAACTCTAGTGTGATGGTATTAGGAGGTAGGGCCTTTGGGAGGTAATAAGCGTTAGATGAGGCCACAGGAGTGAAGCCCGCTTGAATAAATTTTTGCCCTTATGAGAGTCATGAGAGAGCTTGCTTCTCCTCTCTGCTCTCTGCCATGTGAGGACACAAAGAGAACTTAGCAGTCTGGAACCTAGGAGAAGGGCTTTTCTAGAACTTGACCTTGCTGGCACCCTGATCTCAGACCTCCAGTTTCCAGAACTTCCATTCTATAATAAATAAATTTCTATTGTTTAGGGCACCTAGTCTATGATATTCTACTATTGTTACCCAAAGTAAGACAGTCATTACTCCTGTGGGCAAGAGAGAACACCCAAGGAAGTGTTCCCTCCTTAATTACCCCTCCTCCTCCAGCCCAAGGTTGAGACCCAGACCTCCCTGGAAAAGGCATAACCATGACTTGTTTTTAATGGCAAAGCACTTGCTCTAGTGATGTGTAGGAGCAACTAGCTGGAAAACCTTGCTCTGGAACTTTCTGGAAACTTGGCCTCTTGGGAGCCAGGAGAAGCCTCCCTCTGGGAGGTGCTGTTCCTTAGAATTTGTTATGAACCAAACCAAAGGATTGCCAGGGGAAGCTGCTTGCTGCTGAGTGTTGCTGGCTGCCTTGAACTGCAGAGTCAGGAGCTACAGAAGCTACAAGGTGACAGGAATACAACAAAAACTAGGAAGAGAAAACCCTTCCTCCTTCTGCACCTCTACCAGCAAAGCTTTATGTTAGTTCAGCTGACAAAGAAATTATGCCACTGAGATGCAATAAACTGATCAACTGATCCTTATCACAGTTATTTATCTTATCAACAAGTATGTCTCTTACCACCTCATCTCTTCTAACTAGATTTGTAACACTGATTCTACTAGCTTTGTTTCTCTTTCTTCACAGAATATAAAAAGTATCCACTACCTCAAGATATTAAAAATTCTATATTTTGATAATAGTAAGTATTTTATATCACTATATGGATTTAAAGTATCTTTTTCTTAACATATAAAACAGTCAAAAGATGGAAAAAACTATTAACAACATTACACAGAAGACAAATCTAAAGCAATCAACCCAGTCCACGTCTACACTCTTCTCAAAATAAGCTCCTATGTTAGAATACTGCATAAAAACATGTTTTGATTTCCTTCTTTTTACAGAATTAAATTTAAATTCAATTGGCCACATATTCACATTCTGAACCCAATTTACTTTTTCATCCTTTATTTCTTTTAATGTATCACACTCAACATTCACTCTGAAGACACAACATAGCTTTCTCTTTCCTCATAAGTCATGTTCCTTTTTGGCAAATATATTATTCAGTATAGTGTATTTCTTCTCCTGGCTCAGAAAGCCAAAGTCAATAAGTGGAGTAATTATGTATACTTGGTGGAAATGGAAGAATCATATTACTTAATTACTTTTAAATATAGTAAGTTAATACATATAATGTGTTCAGAACATTGCCTGCTGCTGCTGCTGCTGCTGCTGCTGCTGCTGCTAAGTCACTTCAGTCGTGTCCAACTCTGTGCGACCCCATAGATGGCAGCCCACCAGGCCCCGCCGTCCCTGGGATAGCACATTCTAAATGCTCTGTAAATGTTAGCTGTTTTGTTATTTTTTGTTAATTTCAGTTTATTCTCACCTTCAACACTGGTGAAATAGCTCTATTAGAACTACTACACATTCAGATTTCCCAACTTCTGGTGTGAACAGAAATCTAAGAAAATACTGCACAGTATACCTGACTAAATGGTAGGAAAAAATCAAGTGGATTACATGGTAACTCCCACATCCAATTTCCCATGGCCAGAATTTCTTCCTAATCTTTGCCATTGCTGTTGCCTTTCCATCATCATCATTGTCATATATAAAAGTACAACACAATGAGTCATTGTGGTCAAGTGACATAATCATAAATGGGCCAAGAGCAAAACCCTGGACCTATGGAGAGTAAATGAGCGGAGTGAAGTGTGTAAGCAGACAAGGCCCTTTGGGGAGAAATCACATATTATTAAAAGGAGGATGAATGAATGCTGAAGAAAATCCGAAAGATGCCTACTCCATATATCCATTAAATTTTATTTTTTTTAAAATAATTCCAAAGTAACAGAAAGCCAGATATACATCAGAAATGCAGTTGCATTGATAATTACTTCCAATTCTGCTATTTTAGAGGCAAATATATCAATGGTCCAGAGAATGTCAAACCTGGGAAACATCAGAGCCTGGAGTAGAAACAGCTATTTTAATCAGGTGAGTGTTCTTACAAAGATGTATGCTTTGGAATGTGCTCTAACATAAGCCAAGAAATATAACTAAATTAGAAACATCAGCAAGGAAAACTAATAATTTGCGAACTGCTGTATATGAGATAGCAAAGTAGGAGTATTCTGCTGAATACTGTATCGACCCTTCAGATCTAACCAAAACTCACAAAAATTCCTAAGAATGCATTTCTTTAACTTTTCTTCAAAACCATTATTTGATATTTGCTCTTGGCTTCATGTTTCCCATTAGCGGAGTTATTATTCTAGTGTTGTGCAGATTTAGCATATCTGTCTGTGCTGTGCATTTCAGCACTTCTAAGGAATGCTGATGTTCCTTGCTTCCTAATAGCATCCTCTTTTTGATATTGATCATGTTATATAAGCTGTATGGAACTGAGTAAGCAACTAAAAATTGAGTATTACAGACTCAAATTCTCAGAGATAACCTCCATCAATTTTGTGTTATTCTGTAATACAGAAGCTGCAATATTTATCTCAGGACAGAAGATCTGAGTTCAAATCCCAGCTGGAACCTACAAGCTGTGTGTCCTGTAGCAATTTGCTACTACCTTGGATCTCAGATTCCACATCTTTAAAATAGATATAATATTGATATTCAACCTACAGTGTTATTTTTATGATTAAATTAAATAAAAATATATAAGGCACTTAACACTGCCTTGCTCACAGGAATCACACAATTAATTCCATGATTGTTGCTACTGTGGCTATTCATGGAGTTCCAAATTCTGGAGGAAAAACTAATTTTTTCCTAAACTAATTTCACTATGAACAGTAAATGAACTGAAAATGAACTGCTGAACTGTTGGGCAGAAGAGGGGGCGGGGAGCTTAAACAGAAAAAGGGACACCAAACCTTTATAGCAAAGATAGAAAAGTCAGCATCCAAATGAGCCAAATATTAAAACCTGGAAGGTTTGTGACTGCATTTATTGTAAGGAAGGTCTCAAATATAGATTAATTACAGTAGCTAGCTACATTACTTTGGGCAATTCTTCTCCTCTAAAGTTCAGTTTCTTCCTTTTAAAAATGACATTTGTGGCTTACATTCACTGAAGAATATTTTTTGCCAGGCATTGTTTAAACATTCAAAACAATCAATCTTAAGATTTAAGTTTAATTATTATTTCCCTTTCAGAGAAGAGGAAATAAATTCCAGAGAAATGACATCAATTGCCCAAGATCATCCCAAATTTACTGGTGGAGCAGAACCATGCAGTTTGGCTCCAGAGTTTCAGCTCTTAGTTACTCGGCAATTCAGCTTCTACTACACAATTGCAGAAACTGTGTGTAAGGTCTGTCTAAAGATGAAGTGAGGTACGTATGTGAAACAATAAGCACAAATTCTATCACACAGACAAACTGCAATAAGTTTTAGCTGTTACCATTAATATAATACTATTGTAATGAAGAGTCTGCTAAAATCTGAAACAATAAAATCTTTATTATGCAGAGATCACTTAAATGTACAGTTGACCCTTGAACAAAATGGATGTGAACTGCATAGGTCACTTGATAAGTGGATTTTTTTCAATAAATACTACTAGAGTATGACACAATCTGCAGTTGGTTGAATCCACAGATGTGTGAACTATGGATCCAGAGGGCTGACTGCAAAATTATACTTGAATTTTCAACTGTGGGGAGGATTGGTTCCCCTAACTCCCATATTGTTCAAGGTTTACTGTATTTTACCCTATATAAAGGAAAAAAAAAAAAAAGATTGAAAGTTCAATTCCATGATTCAAAGAAGAAATTGTATGCTTATTTGTGTGAACAGCTCAAGAAACCACATTTTCTATGCTTTCATATCTATTATTGTATTTTAAATGGTTATGAAGTTTTCCATCACATATAGTTATCTCTCCATTTTTCGTCAAATTTGTTTTCTGTTACAAGAATAATAAAATAATATATATTTTAAAATGTAATATCACTCAAGCTTTGGGGGCCATTTTCTTTATGTAACCTAAATTAATGATAATTAGCACAAATTTGTAGACTTATAAATCATATTCAACCTTTTTGAGCTTTTTTCTAAATTCTATAAACTAGATATCATGATAACTGACCACCCTAAGTAAAAAATGTTATAATGAATTATGGAAAAAGAAAGGTCTTGAAGACTATAAAACTCTTTTAAAAAGTAGTTTATTTCTCTTCATTTTTAGCAAGATAACTCCAAAAGATCTATTCCAAAAAGGAATGTTAGCCAAGGTTTGTAATCTAAGATTTTGTATTTTAACTGAATGTTTCCATTATCCTAATCTGTTAAATATATCCACAGCCAAATCCATCATTTCCTTCTCATTACACCAGCAGCTTCTTTTAATGGGTAGAAAAGTGTAGTATTACACGAAACAATACAACTTCTAGGTCATAGTGGATTCATGGAAACCAGAGTCATGATATTCTAATTTAATATACTTCTAGATAATTGAAGGGGAGTAGAAAATGTTAAAGACAGTATAGCATGGTGTTTAAGGTATTCTGTATCTGCACTATTGGGTGTGATTCTATGTTCTGCCACTTCCTGCTTTATGACCTTAGGAAGTTACCTAACCTCAGGGGATTTTTTGTTTGTTTGTTTGTTTGTTTGTTCTTACTCACTTGAACCCTATATATTTCAAATGGCTACTATGGAGACTAAATATATTAATTTATGTAAAGTGCTTAAAAGAATCTGACATATACTGCACATTAAATAAGTGTGAGAAATTATTATATACTGCTTGTAGTTTGAACATGTTAATTCATCTTCCCTTCTTCCTTTCAAGTTCTGATCAAGTGACAACAGACTTAAGAATTCAAATGGGAATTAACATAAATATCAATTCTCACTTGTAGAGCTAGATTACAGAATATGATGGTATCTTCTATCCCATTTGGGATTGAAACTTCTAGACCCACACAAGCCTGTCTTATTCAGGTAGAAAGGATAGAGAAGCATAACACACTTCCTCAGGACCCACTTCATCCACTTGGAAGTTTGGGCCAGAGGATATGAATCAGAGGAGGTGGGAGAGCACAAGAATGAGAATGCTATGATAGCAACTGATACGTTGAAAAGGGGAACCAACAGATATGAAATTCAGAAATCAGGTAAGTCTTTCAGTATCAAAAAGGAGAGGTGAGTAAGGTGACAGAAGATGGCTTATAAACATTTAGAAGACTACCCCTTCCTTGAGAAAAGAAGCTGAACTCTTTTCTCTTTTATGAAAAACAAAAATGTGGTGAGGGAATAAGTATTTTCTGACTGGAAATTACATAAGTGTTGGAACTTCAGTTGCTTAGGAACACTTTAAGCAAGTATTTGTTCTTTTAACAGACTGATTAAGACTATATTATATGCCAGGTATTTGTGCAAGCACAGAGTGAAAAAAAAATAGCCAAAATTAATAGTCAGATTAAATGATATATGGATTATAGGTCTCATTAAGCAAATGAGTAGAGGTCCTTGATTAGAATCTGTATAGAACATTGTGTACTCCACAATGAATATGTAATAATATGTCCTCCCAATATGTCATACTGTCCAACACAAATTATTTGTAATATGCCAGAATATATTCTTAAGCATTCCACAATTGTTTGGTCTAGTGCTAAGGAAGGTGGACTAGATAAATGACTCTCAATTTTTTTCTTAGCCCAGATAAGCAGGATAATCTCTTATTTAAAACCTTTAAATGTAAACTAATAACAGATTCTCTGTTTGGTTTTGCCATTAACCACCTTCAGCTTCCCCGGAGGACTGATGAAGAAATTTCACCTCTAAAGGACGTATCTGAAAACCACTGAACTCATGAGCAACAAGGATTTTTTTTCCAGTTTATTAAAGTGTTAATTCTAAGAAACTCTATTTTTATCATATGTATGTATATATTCAGAAAGCTAAAATGAAAAAATGCTGCTAGGAGAATTGAAGCCTCTGGAGGCTCAGACAGTGAAGAATCTGCCTCCAATCCAGGAGACCTGGGTTTGATCCCTGCTTCGAGAAGATCCCCTTGGGGAGGAAATGGCTACACAGTCCAATATTCTTGCCTGGAGAATCCCATTGACAGAAGAATCTGGTGGAGTACAGTCCACAAGGTTGCAAAGAGTTATATATGACTGAATGACTAACACTTCTCTCAAAACATTTTCTTTAAATGTAAGCAAAAAATAGGAAAAAAAAACTACTTGTTTCTATGAATGTCTTAGTAAACACATGATTTTTCTGAATCACAATCAAAGTTATTAATTATAAGGATAGCTCCATATAAGTAAATTAAAATAGTGTTTTTGCTCTAAGCTTCTCTAAAAATGTTGTTTTTGCCTAAGTGTAAATTATATTAACAAAACATTCGTATAAGGTAATGTTTAGCAGATTTTCCTTCTTATAGGGTTTTCATTTGTCAAGTTCTCTGAATATAAACTATTGCAATCTCTCTCTATTTCTATGTATTTCTAAGTATTTATAACAAAACATGCATATATATAGATATACATATTAAAACATGTTCTGTCAAGTATTCCTTTGCCCTCAAATGTAATATAGTAACATATATCAGTCCAGTAGCTTGTAATGATAGCTCTAGCTGTTTTCTTTTTTTCTGTACCTCTGTTCTTCCTGCTTCTTTAAACTACAGACTATTGAGAAGAAGTGAAATCATCAGAATACCCACTTTATATTAGCACTCATAGTACACTGTGAAGTTGAAGGAATAAATTGGCAAAGGACAAGGGCTTGACAGGGTTTTTTCTGTTCTTTGCTACTTTTCTTGGGCACATGCAGATGGCTGTTTAAGAATGGGCACAGTGTTCAGCCTAGGTTTGCCAACAATGTAGACTTAGAGGGTAGAATAAAGAAAGTCTTCAATGAGCACAGTAATGGCAGGAAATGGTTCAAAAGAGAGCCTTGTGTTGCATACAGAAATATCCTAAAAAGTCTAAAAGTAACTTCAGTAATCACTAATGATAAAATTTAGGTTTTCAATTTTGGCAGACTGTACATGGCCAAAAAAAAACAATCTGAGCTGAAAAATGTAGTTACATAAAAACTTTGGGAAGCTAATCTATATAACTAGGAAATCATTAATGCATTCAGTTTCATTTATAGCATCAACAAATATTTATAGCTTGTTAATTATATGCCATTCACTACACTACAAACCAGAGATAAAATGCTGGGCCAGAAAGCCTTCGTTATGCTTTCACAGAACTTTCATCTGAGAAAAACAGACATACAGTTAAATCTAATTAAGAGTGATATGTCCTTTAAAGCATTTTGTCTAGGCAGCTGAGTGGAATAGTGGAGAGACCATGAGCTTTGTGGTCCTAGATAGCTGCTTTCAGGATTCTTACTCAGACACACGGTAATTTTGTTAGTTTAGAAAAGTTACATAACTTGTATAAGACTGTTTTACTCACTGAACAATAAATAGCTAAACTTGCTTCATGGTTTTGACTCAAATGTTAAATGAAACAGTAAATATAAAGGACATTGTAGCTAGCACAATGCAGGTATCTGATGTTTTGTACCTGTTGTCACAAATTTTCAACAATAAAAGTACAGATTAAGGAGGCCCTAAGATTTTACCAAGGCAATGGCAACCCACTCCAGTACTCTTGCCTGGAAAATCCCATGGATGGAGGGGCCTGGTGGGCTGCAGTCCATGGGGTCGCTAGGAGTCGGACATGACTGAGCGACTTCACTTTATTTTTTCACTTTCACGCATTGGAGAACTAAATGGCAACCCACTCCAGTGTTCTTGCCTGAAGAATCCAAGGGACGGGGGAGCCTGGTGGCTGCCATCTATGGGGTCGCACAGAATCAGACACGACTGAAGCGACGCAGCAGCAGCAGCAAGCTTTTACCAAAGTTAGTCTCAGAGAAATTCTGTGGGCCATTCCAAAGTCATTACTGTAATTGCAGAGAATACTTTGATTTGGGGGTATGTGTAACATTATTCTAAGATAATTAATTTTGAACTTTCTCTTTATCATATCCTGCTTTAATTTGTCCTACATATATTTTTATTTACATAACCTAAGAAGGAATACTAAAAAGCAGAATTGACCCTCATTATTTACTGATCCTGTATATGTCAGTTTGTCTAAAAGCTGACATTTATTTATAACCCTTAAATCAATATTTGCAGTTTTGTGGGATGATTTGCCTACATGTGCAAAATGAAAGGAAAAGATTGAGTTGCCCAAATGTCATGTTCCCACTTGAGGTGGCAGGAAGCAACACTGTCCTCTTCTTTGGCTTTCATACATATGTTGTCAGGGATTGTAGTGGGGAGTATGGTTAGAGCAAGAAACGCTTGCTCTAGGGGCAGTCAGTTAGGGTTAGAAGCCCAATTCTGGCACTTGTTCCTATGGGGAGGGGATCCTCAGGCAGGTGACTTACTCAGAAACTTTGTTTTCTCTTCTGTAAAATAAAAACATAAAACCTACCATAATAAGTTGTTTTTATAATTTGATTACATTCTATGCAAGATAAATACGTTTATTTAGGTAGGCAGATCAATAGATATGAGTACATTTTCACTGGGTTTCCAGGTAACTCTAGTCGTAAAAAACCTGCCTCCCAAATGCAGAAGACACAAGAGACATGGGTTTGATCCCTTGGTTGGGAAGATCCCCTAGAGAAGAAAATGGCAACCCACTCCAGTATTCTTGGAAAATACCATGGACGAGGAGTCTGGGTGGGCGTCTACAGTCCATGGGGTTGCAAAGAGTCAGACATGACTGAGTGCGTATGCACACGCACACACACATGCACACACGCACACACATTTCCACTAGGAGCATTGATTCAGTGTTTGCTAATTCAGTGTTTGTGAGACTTTACAGAACTTAACTACCATGGATAACAGAATCAGTTGTAATTTTTTTTTTATTATGTCGTTGACCCTTAAACAACACAGGTTAGAACTATATGAGTCCACCTATATGTGGATTTTTTTTTTCAATAAATTCTTAGTATAGTACTAGAGGATCTGCAGATGTGGAACCATGGATAAGGGGACAGACTGTAAAGTTATACCCAAATTTTTTACTGCCTTGACATCTATGCACCCTAATGCCACCCACTGTTCAAGGGTCATCTATAGATAATTCAAACTTCATTTTCAACTCTGTGTGCTAGCAAAGTAATTACTAAACAAAAAAGCTACACTCTGGAACATAATCTAAATATTCTAGTTAATCTCTTTTGGAATAGAAAACATCATTAATATTAGTATTGGGAGGCAATGAGATTCACACAGGAAAAGAGAAGGTTACATTTCATTATAAAGTGCTTCAATATCTCCGTATTTATGACATGGTAAAATAATTCAGAAGGCATTTGTTGCTTCTACAGATGCAATTTTTAAATGTTAACATGGTAGGAAAGTTTATTGTTCCATCTTGTGAAAACAAGTTATCAGATTATCACATTTCAATCTCTTAAGTAAACTGAGTTAAATAGTCAAAATCATGAATGAAACTATGAGCATAAGACATCCTCAGTAGTCTGTTAAAATATATTTTGTGTAGACAATTCAATATACCTATGTTTAGACGGATTACCAATAATTATCTTTATAATTAGATATAAAACTGCAAATTTTAAAAATCCCACTATTTGAAATTAAATATTATAGAAAAATTCTATGAGGTTTCTGTAAGTTAAAAGATAAACTTTCAAAATCTGAAATATAGCTGAACACAATGTTCTTACTTTGGCCTTTATGATCCAAACACTACAGACAAAATAGCTTAAACTTAAGCTTTGAATACTCAAGACTTTGATCAAACAATATATTGTGAAAAATAACCCACAATAATTTTAAAGCAGTCTTTCCATGTAAAGCGTAACCTTCTTCCAGAAAAGTTTTTAAAGAGATTTGTCAAACAATGCAGACTGCAGTTGAAATGATCTCAAAACATTCCAAATATGTTAAGCAAAATCGGCTGTCCAGAACTAATGTTCATATATTATTATGTAAGTTAAACTAAGTTCATGCTTAAAGGACTAATGGAAGAAAAGGAATTTCAAAATACTTTTCATTTGGACAAAAAAGTTTCCACAAATACTGGAGAGATGCCAGTAGAGGTCCTAGTTTTATTCTTTTTGCTTTTCTGCCTAAGATAACTAATTTACAAAGTCCATTAAAACATGCATTGTATACAGAAATGTTTTTGTAAAATAATAAAATTTTATTAGTGAGAATATGTATCCTACTGTTTCTTTGAATGATAGCCTAAAATAAATTTGCATTTTTCTTCAAACTAGTATGTAATAGTGTTGTGACCTCAAATTTACCAACTTATAATTTGCCCTGCAAGTACCTGAAAATAGCTAAAGTAATCACTCTTTGAAATGGTAAAAGTCATAATTACAATACAATTCTTATTCTGTCACAATATGATTTCTATAACAAAGACATAAAATTAAGCAGGTAACTAAATAAAATTCTGTAGTTTTTTCAGTGTCACGTAACCTGAGAATAATTTCTAGGATTCCTGTCTTTTTTTTTTTTTTTTCAGTATGAACACAAATTGTTCAGGGATCACAAAGACTAATTTCTTTTTAGAACTTAATCATACAAATATAATTCTATAGATATCAGTGCAGAAAGTAGAAGTTGGCAATGTTTAAGTAACATCAGTTGAGTCTAGCTGTGTAGCTTTGACACAGAATTAGACAAAATGAAAATGAGAAGAAAATATCTTAATAGTAAATAAGGATGAGATATTTTAAGGGGAAATTCAGCATTAGGAATTCTAGCTTCATTAGTGGTAAAAGTAACTAATAGCTTATTTGAACTCTGGTGCCGAGTTATTTCTATTATGCTACAGTGCTTCCTTAAAATGGTTTTGAAACACAATTACACACTTCATAAATATATTAGCATTCCATTATAGCTGAGCTTATTATTAGATATACTGAAATATACCTTGGATCAAGTCATGTTCCTTAAACCACAACCTCCACCAAAAAGTCTTATAAATAAAATGATAAGCCTATAAGGTGAGCATTCAATTTGTACCTTCAAGCCAGCAGAAGTAGAGACTATATCATTTATTTTTCAAAATCATAAGCCAGGAAATATAAAAGAAGAAGGAAAAAAATATTATACTTCTAGAAAACCAGATAATGTAAACTATCCTGTAATAGGCAGAATAAGGTCCCCTCCAAATACATCTACATTCTAATATCCAGAATCTATGAATCTTACCTTACATGGTAAAAGTCATTTTCCAGATGTAGTTCAATTAAGGCTGTTAAACTTAAAAGATTTTGCACAATGAAGGAAACTATAAGCAAGGGGAAAAGACAGCCTTCAGAATGAGAGAAAATAATAGCAAATGAAGCAACTGACAGAGAATTAATTTCAAAAATACACAAGCAGCTCATACAGCTCAATTTCAGGAAAAAAATGACCCAATCAAAAAATGGACCAAAGATCTAAATAGACATTTCTCCAAAGAAGACATACAGATGGCTAACAAACACATGAAAAGATGTTCAAGGTCACTCATTATCACAGAAATGCAAATTAAAACCACAATGAGATACAATCTCATACCGGTCAGAATGGCTGGTATTAAAAACTCTACAAACAATAAATGCTGGAGAGGGTGCAGAGAAAAGGGAATCCTCTTACACTGTTGGTGGGAATGCAAACTAGTACAGCCACGATGGAGAACAGTGTGGAGATTCCTTAGAAAACTGGAAATAGAAATCCCATACAACCCCGCAATCCCACTGCTCAGCATACACACTAAGAAAACCAGAATTGAAAGAGACATGTGTACCCCAGTGTTCATTGCAGCACTGTTGACAATAGCTAGGACATGGAAGCAACCTAGATATCCATCGGAATGAATAAGAAAGCTATGGTACATACACACAATGGATTATTCAGCTATTAAAAAGAATGTATTTGAATCAGTTCTAATGAGGTGGATGAAACTGGAGCCTATTATACAGAGTGAAGTAAGTCAGAAAGAAAAACACCAATACCGTATATTAAAGCATGTATATAGAATTTAGAAAAATGGTAACGATGACCCTATATGTTAGACAGAAAAAGAGACACACATATAAAGAACAGACTTTTGGACTCTGTGGGAGAAGGCAAGGGTGGGATGATTTGAGAGGATAGCTCTGAAACATGTATATTACCACATGTGAAATAGATCACCAGTCCAGGTTCGATGCATGAGATAGAGCACTCAGGGCCGGTGCACTGGGATGACCCTGAGGTATGAGATGGGGAGGGAGGTGGGAGGGGGGTTCAGGGTGGGGGCACACGTACATCCATGGCTGATTCATGTGAATGTATGTCAAAAACCACTATAATATTGTAAAGTAATTAGCCTCCAATTAAAACACATAAATTAATTTACAGAAATTTAAAGAAAAATAACGAGATTATTCTGGATTAATCAAGTAGGCTCTGTGTAATCGCCAGGCCCTTTGTAAGACTGAGGAGGAAGGCAGAATCAGAAAGACAATAACATGAAAAGGATCCAGCCCAATCTTGCTGGTTTTGAAATTAATGGAATAGAGACATGAACCAAGGAAATGCAACTAGTCTATAAAAATTAAAAGAAGGCATGGTGAGAGAGTCTCTCTTAGAACTCCTAGGAGGAAAACAACCCTACAACACTTGGATTTTTGCCCAGTTAGGCAGACCAGACCCGTTTTGGATTTTGGACCTCTTAATATATGTGTGTGTGTGTGTATGTATTAAAGAAGATTACTTTGAGGTGATGGATCTATTCTGTACCTTGATTGTGTTTGTAATAATATGTCATCATGTGTTTGTTAAATCTCACAGAAGTGTGAAATAGGAGTACTAAATTTTACTCTAGGTAAATTTTAAGTTTTTAAAAGCTAACTTTAATTCTGAAGAAGTGTTTCAAATTTGTACTTAGAAAATTCTGATTTCCTTTGTTTCTCAAGTATTTATTTTAAAATAAATCTCTAAAAGTAAATTAATGGATTCTTTTTTCATTAAATACGTTTGAAATACTGGTATTGATGGACTGGAATCTTACATGTGACCTTTGACACTCTTTAAAAAAAAAAATTCAATTATTCCTTGAATAAAAAATTTATTAAGTGTTTATTCTGTGTAATACATTTGAGTTGAGAAGAGCATGAATGGAAAGATTATAGGGTAATCTAAGATACCATATCAAGCAAAATATTTGAAGAAATAATGCTATTTTCTGTATTTGCTGAAAAATATAAACTCACAGAAGTTAGAAGCTCAGAAAACTCCAAGAAGCATTAATGCAAAGAAAATTACAACAGAACACGTCATTCAAAATTTTGAAAACTAATGATAGAGGGAAAATCTTTGAAACGTGATAGTTTTGATTATGAGTCTGCAGAGTTTTATTCTATTTCATAGGCTTTATGGTCATATCATTATTTTATTTGCTTGAAAAAAAATAATCTGGAAGCACTTTGTAAAACACATCACACTTGAAAGAGACTGATTACAAGAACAAAAGGAAGGAGAGACAAATTGGGAGGTTGTGATCAACATAAACACACAACTATATTTAGAAAAATAGCTAATAAAAACCTATTGAATAGCACAGGGAACTCTATTCAATACTTGGTAATGATCTATATGGGAATACTCTAAAAAGGAGTGGATTTATGTGTATGTGTAACTGATTCATATTGCTGTTCAGCAGAAACTAACACAACATTGTAAATCAACCATACTCCAATAAAATAATTAAAATAAGAATAAAGACTGTGAAAGAGATGATTACTAGCACAAATGTGAGTTAATGGTGATGTATATTGTCAGTAGAAATAAGAAAACATGCTCAGTTTCTTTAATAAAATCGTGTATATCATTTCCTTAAACCCATTTGCAGAATGTCTGTTATAAACTGTGTACTGTACCAAGAGCTGAAAGAGTGAAAAACATAAATAAGATTATTAAGACAAAAATGAAAAAGTGTTATAAAAAAAAGTTAGTTGCCAGATAATGATTTGGGGAGATAATTCATATTCCTGCATATCAATAACAGTCAATTTCCTCCATACTGTTTTTTCAAGAATATTGTTCTAAGTGAAAGATACTTACAATTGGTGTCTCCTAAATTCCATATGGGCTTTCCTGGTTGCTCAGACAGTAAAGAATCTGCCTGTCAATGCAGGAGACCTGGGTTTGATCCGTGGGTCAGGAAGATCCCGTGGAGAAGGGACTGGCTATCCATGCCAGTATTCTTCTCTGGAGAATTCCATGGACAGAGGAGTCTGGCAGGCTACAGTCCAAGGGGTCTCAAAGAGTCAGACAAAACTGAACGACTAACACTTTCACTTTTCTCCTAAATTCCATGGTAAGAAAGAGAGATATCTCCCATTGCCCAAAACCCCAGGTTTATTTCCACTCCAGGACAAGGAAGATAGAGATACATTCCTCTCCTTCTTAGCAAAAATAATCCCTGTATTTTGGTAAAATAGGATAATCTCTCTCTCTACAGGAGAAGGTGGACACTTTTCCAGCAGCCCATTCACAAGATTGAGGTTTCCTAAATGCCACATGGACAGGCAACATTGAGCTCTCTTTTCATCTCTCCAGGAACTAGGGCTCAGAGAACTGGCACTATATATAACTCTGGCTACTGTAATTGTACTAAGAAACTTTCCTGTATTTTGGACCAAAAATCTTGGATTTTCCACCATAATTTATGAAATTCTGACAGACTAACTTGTTTACCTTGAGGTTGGGTAAAGTCTCACACTTTTTACAGTTTCTGATTTCTCAATGAGGGTATAAGTAAGAGAAAGGATTAAATATACAGAGAAGTCACCTAAAACTTCATTATCACAACTGACATCACACTGGATCTTTAAGACCAAGTAGAGGTGTTTGAACTTGTAGGCAGGGAAAGCTGCTTGTCTTTTAATATAAAGAGAGCTTTTGTGAACTGGAGTACAAAGCTGTATTTTCAATTTGGTAAATAATGACTAATACTTAGCATGTAGAACTGGAAGGATTTTTTAAAATATGCAAAATCCTTTCCATAAACCCCCAGAATGCAGGTATACACCCTCAAGACTCCCCATCCTGCCTCTGGGATTCCAGATCTTTAGAATCAATGATAATGAATCACTTTTATAAATGTGTTATATCTACTCTTGTTCAGGTGGGAGATAACAGTCTTGAAGGTATTACACAGGTAGTGTTAGTTAGCTAGCCAATTATTTAGTTAGTTATTTGTTAGTTAAATGTATTGTGAGAAAATTTCCAAACTTAAAAAAAAATTAAAAATACAAGAGAAAGTTTATAAGCAGAAAATAAATAAGATGAAATGACTCTTCACTTACATTGCTGATTTTCAGTAGAGGATGGCATTCTAGAAACAGGAAGTTGCCTGGCATTTAACCAAGGGCAAGTTTTTGTACTTATAAATGCTAACTGAAGAGACCATTACAACCATTGTAGTATTTTGCTGCAAAATTTATTAAAAACAAAATATTGCATATGTCTACTATACAACTGGTAGAAAATAGTAGGTGCTTACATGAAATCAATGCATTTCAGGTCCCAGTTGGGGATCCTTCAGTGACTCAAAATCCATGTAAAACTGACTTATTTCACAAACCACTTCCCAGTCATTACTTCTCTGTGTGGTAGAGCAAAGTCCTATACAAGATTTTCAGTAAATTCCCAAGAAGCTTCCATTTTCATATAAGGTTCTCCTTTTGTATATGTAGGAAAAGGTACACTTGCCTTTTTTTTTTTTTTTTTGATAGAGTCTTCCTGAAAAGAATGCTAAGTACATTACATTTTATTCAAAATTACACATTTGTTTTACATGAAAGGAAAATATCTATGAACTAAATAATAAAAATTAATATTGCTACCATGCTTTCAATCTTTACAAGGCTGAGAACACTGTACTTAAACTGGTGTCTCTAAGTAACTGAAAACAAGTTTATTAAATGTCAATGCTTATTTATTTAGGTATTTTTATAGAAAACATGGATGTGCCTTTGAGATGACCAGCAAGAATTATTGCTGTATTATCAGTATCTTTTATCTGGGAAAATGTAACAAAGAAAAGGGAAAGAGGTTATACATATATAATAAAAATTTCATAAATGGATGGCTTTAAGGAAAATTTCTGGTTTAGCAAACTGTCTAGAATGAAGAGTTAATCCACAGGCAAAACAGTTTCAGAAAGCATCCATGGTCTTGCTACTGCAGCATAAAGTTTTCTCCTTTAAGGATAGGATCAGGTACATTTAACACTTAAACTTGTATAGAAAATTGCTGAACTCTTTTCAGGGTTGCTGAATTGTTCAAATTAATGTGAGGCAGGTGCTAAGGTATGCAATGCTGATGCCTTCCAGAAACTTAGCAAGTGGAAAAGATATTCTGCTAGTATTTGCTGAATTAGACAATCGACAAATACATTATTACTAACTTGTGTGATTGAATATGTGGTCACAGTATTTTCTATGGCTAGACGCGTGTCCCTCCATAATTCATGTGTTGTAGCCATAACCCCCAGTGGGGCTGTGTTTGGAAATACAGGGTCTTTAGGTGGTGATTAAGGTTAAATGAAGTCAGAAATGTGTGTTCTTAATCCAATAGGGCTGATAGCCTCATAAAAAGAGGCAGAGAGAGAGGCCACTTTCTATCTGTGTTCACATGTGAATGGAACATCCCTTGTGGCTCAGTTGGTAAAGAATCCGTCTGCAATGGGGGAGACCTGAGTTCCAGCCCTGGGTTGGGAAGTTCCCCTGGAGACGGGAAAGGCTACCCATTCCAGTATTCTGGCCTAGAGAATCCCATGGATTGCATAGTCCATGGAGCTGCAGAGCATCAGACACGACGGAGCAAATTTCACTTCACTTCACATATGAATACACAGAGATAAGTCAGGTTTCTTCACAAGCTCTCACCAGGAAGTGAGTCAGCCAGTATCTTGATGGGGAGCTTAGAGATGCAAGGAAATAAATCTCTGTTGTTTAAGCAACTCCGTGTAAGGTATTTTATTATATATATATATATATATATATATATATATATATATGTAAAGCTAAAGCAGATTAGGACAGTATTTATTTCTGATTTAGGAAACCTAACCTGTTGCCTCATAGACATGTATCAGTTTCACACTAAGACAGCATTAACAGTGAGATCATAATTTTTAACAGTCCATAGAAAAGAAAATCATAATGTCTTAACTCCAACTGAAATTCATGGTATGCCCGGAGTTATTGCCATGGCTTTATTTAGTTTTCTGTTGCCTTAGATAAATTTCTTTCTATTCTCCATTTGGATATGTTTTCTTTTGTTCCTACTAATTTAACATTCAATCTTCATAAGTTAAGTTGGATCTGTTGCCTTAAAACCCAGCTTACATATTTGCTTTCCATATTTAGAATGATAGACATACTCATATTCTTCATATGTAAAAGACTATTCTTCATTTTAGAAGAATAGAAATGGTTTATATGCATAAAATAAAATTTTATTTTATAGTAAATATTACTAATAAAAAAATGGACTATTTCATTTGCTATTCATCAAAGACCCCTAAATATTGGTCATTCAAAGCACCAGAGAGATATATATTTACTGACAATAACAGGGGCTTAATTCAAAGTGGGGCTATATTCTAAATCTCCATTACTAAGTTCTCATAAACTAAATATTTGAAACAATGAGAAAACTTAATAACAAACACTGAATATTTTAGTATCATGTATTCTGAATATTTTTATAGTTAAATCTAAATCCCAGAAGCCATTTGTTAACATAGAATCTGTCTCATCATTATTCAACTAACTTATAGTTATGAAAATTTTTCTTTATATAAAATAGCTAATTCTGATTTTGCTTGTAATATCCAATAAATTATTTCATTTTACAGCATTTATTTTATTTTTATGAAGATATTGAACTTCATTTTCACTTAGGTAGCTGATGTTCATAAACTTTATGCACAAATATTTTAATTAAGAAAACTATGCTACATAGGACAGGTATTGTAAGAATTAAAATGTCTATATTAAAATATATATAAATGCAATTTCTAATTAAATCATCAGCATAAAATTATTTTTTTCAGTTTGCAGTTCTCTAAGTTATTTTATTTCCCTTCATGAATAATTTCATTCACTGTTCCAAACAAAATGACAGTAAAAAGTTAAATTTGGAGGAAGAAACTTTTTAGTCTAATAATCTTGCTTTCTGAAAACTGAAAGCTAAACTAGTATTTTCCTCTAGAAAGAAGAAAATTGAGCCATATACTGGAACATTATAGAATTTTTAAAACAAGTTAAGTACATAAACATACTACCCAACATCACCTCTTATGTTTATTTCTACCCAGAGGATATGAGAATAATGACTTTTTCGTATACATGAATGAATATATGTATGGATGGCTGAGTCCCTTCACTGTTCACCTGAAACTATCACAGAATTGTTTATTGGCTATACCTCAAATACAAAATAAAAAGTTAATAATTATACCATGAAATTAAACAATATTATGAATATTTTGGAAAAAGATTAAAAGGTAAAATGAAAGGTGAAAAGTTTCACATTTTTTTCATACTGTCTTGAACATCCATCCAATGTGTACTTTATACTTCCAGCACATCTCAATTCAGATACTAATCTTTATTGGATGTAGTTCAACAGTGTTTAGATTTCATTCTTTTCATTTAATCTCATTTTTCATTTCAAGTTTTCAGTAGCCACATGTGACTACTGATTATCCTATTGGATAACATAGAGTTAAAAACTACTAATGGCAGAATCTGTGTTATTTCTCAAATCCACTTGGTAGATTTCTTCCCAACACACTCTGTTTTTAAAAGGTGCCTCAGAGATATGGCTTGCTTTTTCAGTCTTGAAGAACCCATTTCAAAGAGATGGAAGGTAAACTATTTGCAAAATTGTGCTACTGAATATCAGCAAATGGAGTGCAACAGAAAAAGGAAAAAACAGAAACCATATCCTGAGCCTGAGAGTGGAAAGAAAGGCATCAGGAGTAACAAAGCAAGGGTGCAAATCAAGGAATATGACTGATATATATCAAGAATGAAGGGAGAGGAATTGGACAGATATTAAGAGAAAAGTGTATATTTGTGGTATAAGAGATTGAAATAAATTCAAATTATTGTGAGAAAGTATTTAAGGATGCAAGCATTAAGAAAATTGAAAAGAGAAAAAAAGATTAGAAATTGAATTTGCCAACATCTCAGTTCAATTCTCCCATCCACGTCCCCCAAAATGAAAGACTAAATGACTACAATTCTAAAAGGAATATAATCATAACCTCAATATTTTGTTATTAGCTTGGAAGTCAACTACTACAATAGTGAATACTGAGTTAAGATTATAATAATTGCAATACTGTTATAATACTATAACATTGCACAGCAACTATGAACTTAAATAAATTTTAATTGAATATTGAAATATCTTATTAATCTTTCATGATATGTTATGAATCAGATATCTAGATAAATTCCTAAGGAAAGATTTTATTTTTAATAAAACCAACATAAAACCACATACTTAAAATGTTAATATGCAGTCTAAGACTTGCCACTCTACATAATTTCATTTTCTAAAATTCCCTATTTATTGACTATTTGTTTTATATTTCGAATTCTTCACTTTTCTAGAAATATAAAGAATGTTACTAATACATATTGCATGGAGACAATTTATTGGAGACACATTACAAGTAGATTTACCCTTGATTTACACAA
The DNA here is from genome assembly GCF_027580195.1 of Bos mutus. Lineage (NCBI taxonomy): Eukaryota > Metazoa > Chordata > Mammalia > Artiodactyla > Bovidae > Bos > Bos mutus. The sequence goes on along the minus strand of NC_091622.1, from coordinate 78,178,362 downwards.
ATGTTTAAGAAGGAATATTTTATTTCTTTTTAAAGATATTTAGGTACTGAAAGTGAAAGAAAAGGTACAATGAAATGTAAAACTGAGGTTACTCTTATTTAAGTGAGTACCAAGTAGCATAGACACTACAATATGAATATTTTAGTACATATAATCTATCAATATCCTTGGGAAACACAAATCCTAGCCTAATGATAGAACACTTGCAAGTGACAATCATGGGGAGGGAGGAGGGAGGAGGGTTCAGGATGGGGAACACAGGTATACCTATGGTGGAGTCATTTTGATATTTGGCAAAACTAATACAATATTGTAAAGTTTAAAAATAAAATAAAATTAAAAAAATAAAAATAAATAAATAAATACTTTGAAAAGATAATGGATGCAGGGTAAATTAATGCTATGTGTTGATGACTCCTATGATGCTCCTTAGAAGTCATTGAATGCACCATTGATTTGTCAATATCTGTTAATATCACTATGAATAAAACTATATGGAAGCCAGTGTAAATTGGTAAGATGACTGAATATAATTTTATAACCTCTTTTGTTTTTCTGAGCATTGGATCTTTGTTACATGCTCTCTTTTTCCTTTATTTGATTTTTACTTTTCAAAAAAATTTATTTCTCATGCTGTCAGAGCTACTACGGGATAACTTTAAAACATGATTGTGAAAAAAAATCTCATTGTTTAGATATGCTCTTTCTTACTGTTCTCAAATTCAGGTTTTGTATTTAAGAGACAATGGTATCAGCTAAAGAGTCTCAAAGCCATGTCTTCATGACATTATCTTGTGATGTGAGCAAAGAAGAAACAAAATGTTTTGTTGTAACTTTTTTGCTATGTAACTATGGATGAGACATTTCCCCCAAGACAGTTCATTAAAAAGGTCTCAGAGGCTGTTTCCTCTTCTTGTGATGGATGTTTTGCTCATGTAGAGTAGGAAATAACTGCTATTAGTTTTTGTTATGTCTTTCAGAGGCTCCTCTGCTTCAGAAACTAACAATTCTGGATTTGTCAGTCAGATACCTCAGGTGTGCCATATTTAATTAGGCTATATGGAGGCATTGCTAGTTAAATAATACACATTGCCATGAGCTATAGCATTTTTCCCTCTGAATTGTTTTGAATATGCCCACACTAAAGAAAGACTATGAAATACAGCAGAGTTAACAATGCCTTGTCATAAAATAACTTTGTTATATCACAGAGCTACTAATGCTGCTGCTGCTGCTGCTAAGTCACTTCAGTCGTGTCCAACTCTGTGAGACCCGAGACGGCAGCCCACCAGGCTCCCCTGTCCCTGGGATTCTCCAGGCAAGAACACTGGAGTCGGTTGCCATCTCTTTCTCCAATGCATGAAAGTGAAAAGTGAAAGTGAAGTCGCTCAGTCATGTCCGACCCTCGGCGAATGGATGGACTGCAGCCTACCAGGCTCCTCCATCCGTAGGATTTTCCAGGAGTGGGTTGCCATTGCCTTCTCCACTGTATTATGCTAATGCCCTTCTATTTTCTTTTTTGTTTTCAGTGCCTAACATACAAAGCACGCTCTTTCTTGCTATCTCAGAAACAGGCAATTTTGATCAAAGACATCACTGGATAAGTGAGGGCATACAGATAAGTCATTTAACTTACTTAGGGAAAAAATGTAAACAGGAAATAAATAATAAGTAGTTTCAGTTCAGTTCAGTCGCTCACTCGTGTCCGACTCTTTGCGACCCCATGAATCGCAGCATGCCAGGCCTCCCTGTCCATCACCAACTCCCAGAGTTTACCCAGACTCACGTCCATCGAGTCAGTGATGCCATCCAGCCATCTCATCCTCTGTAGTTCCCTTCTCCTCCTGCCCCCAATCCCTCCCAGCATCAGAGTCTTTTCCAAAGAGCCAACTATTTGCATGAGGTGGCCAAAGTACTGGAGTTTCAGCTTTAGCATCATTCCTTCCAAAGAAATCCCAGGGCTGATCTCCTTCAGAATGGACTGGTTGGATCTCCTTGCAGTCCAAGGGACTCTCAAGAGTCTTCTCCAACACCTCAGTTCAAAAGCATCAATTCTTCGGCACTCAGCCTTCTTCACAGTCCAACTCTCACATCCATACATGACCACAGGAAAAACCATAGCCTTGACTAGATGGACCTTTGTTGGCAAAGTAATGTCTCTGCTTTTGAATATGCTATCTAGGTTGGACATAACTTTCCTTCCAAGGAGTAAGCGTCTTTTAATTTCATGGCTGCAGTCACCATCTGCAGTCATTTTGGAGCCCAACAAAATAAAGTCTGACACCGTTTCCACTGTTTCCCCATCTATTTGCCATGAAGTAATGGGACCAGATGCCATGATCTTCGTTTTCTACATGTTGAGCTTTTAGCCAACTTTTTCACTCTCCACTTTCACTTTCATCAAGTAGTTTAAAAGTAAGCTAAACCTAAGGAGATCCAACCAGTCCATTCTGAAGAAGATCAACCCTGGGATTTCTTTGGAAGGAATGATGCTAAAGCTGAAACTCCAGTACTTTGGCCACCTCATGTGAAGAGTTGACTCACTCGAAAAGACTCTGATGCTGGGAGGGATTGAGGGCAGGAGGAGAAGGGGACGACAGAGGATGAGATGGCTGGATGGCATCACTGACTTGATGGACGTGAGTCTGAGTGAACTCCAGGAGTTGGTGATGGACAGGGAGGCCTGGCGTGTTGTGATTCATGTGGTCGCAAAGAATCGGACATGAGTGAGCGACTGAACTGAACTGAAACCCAAAGTCAATTAATTCATCTTTTATGCGAATAAGAATTTTTCCTTATTATGCCTACCATTGTGTTATATATAACATTTTTGGCTAGGAAAACAAAACTTGCTATGATAGATGAATAAAACATCCTGTCTCCCAACCTCCCTCTAAACCTAAAGAAATAGTATTGTTTTATTGTTCCTTAAAGTATAATAAAATTGTATTTAAATAATATTTCATAAAAATATTTATTGTACAAATTACTACATGCTAAGCACTTAGGTCATCAAGACACACCCCAGACCAGCCACCTTAGAATGTATTGGGAAAGTGGGGTTGTTTTTACAGTTGGCTTGTGGTAATTGTTCTGCCAAAACATTTAAATTATATTTTTACTTTACTTCCTAATATCTTACTTTTTATTTTAATACCTCACTAACAGAATGTCCAAAGCCCGGTTTTATCATATTATGCAGGCATTTTGGACTTGTATATTAGAAACAGAGGATATCGTACCAAGAAACAAAAAAAGGTAACACCCATAAACTGTTGGAATAAAGATTATCTTTATTCTCCTTCCAAAGATTTCCCTCACATCAGAAATTAACCCAATAATTCAATTAGGTTTGTACAAAAAGAATAATGCAATGACCTTTGTTATCATTATGTTGTGACATTTAAAATACTCTATAAGGGGCTTCCCTGATGGCTCAGACAGTAGTAAGCAGTCTGCCTGCAATGCAGGAGATGCAGGTTCAATCCCTGGGCTGGGAAGATCCTCTGGAGAAGGGAATGGCTACCCACTCCAGTATTCTTGCTGGGAGAATTCTATGACAGAGGAACCTGGTGGGCTACAGATCATGCAGTCGGAAAACGTCAGATATGACTGAGCAACTAACATAAGGCAAACCACAGATATTAGACATCATAATATATAGATTTATTATATAAACTAGAGCTGAGTACTATTTTTTCTATTAATGACAGAAATAAACCTAAAAGTTCAAAATATTTTTAAATTATTTAGCACTTGAGTTACATCTTTAGATTTGAAAGAGAACTTCAAGCCTAAATAATCATGGTCACTAAATATAAAGCTTCTATCTACCAAAGGGGGAAAATAACTTGACCAACCTAAACAAGGCCATGTCTAATTCATTTTTTAATAAATAGTTGATGCTTGTTGTTTTAGTTACAGGTGGCAAGTGATAATAGACAAATATCTGAATCTAGTTCCTTTCTCTGAACTTTCAGTTTTCTCTGTTTTTGACTATTAAACTTGACCATTTCTCCCACCCTAGCTTCTCCCATATGCATTGAGAATTGAAAAAAAAAAAAAAAGGCAAAAAGGAAAGAAGCATTCTTTTGTTTCCTTCACAAGACTCTCTCTTTTTTTTTATTTTTTATTTTTAGCAATGTGTCATAATCCCAGATGCAAAAGTCTAATCCTCTAATATGATGCATCTTTACGATATAAATCTACAGACCTTTGTAAGTCTTTAAATAGAAAAGAATATGAGACAATCTTACAGAATATTTTGAAAGGAAAAGGGAATAATAATAATAAGATTCTGAACATGAAAGTTTAATTGGCAAAGGAAATCATTTGCTTATTAAACAGATTTTAAAGTATGAATGGTTCATTTTATTGTTACTAATTTGGGAATTAATTTAATGTTTGTTTCTATATATTATTTCAGTAAAAGTAAAATCAAACAGCTAGATGATTTTATAGATATTAAGTAAATGATTATTAGTTTTTTGTCTTTTTTTCTCTTTGACAGAATCAATCTGACATAATGGATATATCACTTTTGGAGAAAAAATGGAATGACAACACAAGAGGTTTTCTAAGCAGCAAACTTAGAAAAAGCTAAACCTCATTTAATATAAATATTACAATCAATGTATTATACTTATAAAAACTGGTACTAGTTGTTTAGAGTTAAAAGACAAGCTTTGGATCCTTTACTAGAAGTTTTAAGTGGCCTGGACTTCAGTAAGATGCTACTTTTTTTTCTTTCTGAATTTCTATGAATAAATCTCAATCTTCGCTCATGCTTTGTTCAAATTGCAATTTTGTTAATCCCAGAGTTGACTCCATAATGAGACAATGTTTTCTCTAATCCAGGTATTTTCTATAAGGGTATTCTCTTTTGTATTCTGTCTGCTCTATCAGCATCTTGAGTCTATTTTGTAAAGGAAGGGCTTCTTAAGCTCTTTTAGAGGAAAAAAATCATTCCTAGATGAACTGAAACAGAATCAATCATTTCTGAAGCATAGAAGTCTGGGTTCTTCAGGATGACATGAACAAAGCTCTAAAAGGAAAACTAGCCAACGAGGAGAAAGATATACTTGTGTTTAAACACCTCAAGAGTCAAAGGATCAAAAGAAAAATAAGATCAAATCTAAAACCAAATTGTGCGTATTATCTCCAAAACAGTTCTTCACTTATTGAATATGAATGTTTATGTAGATTCTCCTTTAAAATTAATACTGCTAGTCAAATTTCTGCATAAAGATTCAACTTGAATGAGTCTAAGAATTGGTTCTGATAATAACAAAATATGGCAACCATTAATTTAAAAATTAAAACCATTTTTATCTTTAAAACTGCTACATAATTCTATATTCTGTATATTTGATTTAGAACTAATACATGAGTAATTTATAAAGCCACCTCATCACATTATGCAAAGTATTTGTGATTTTCAATCTGCCATGCTCTTTTTATTTGTGCAGAAATAAACTTCCAAGCTTGTGGAACTTTCTACTCTCTCTCAGACAAACTTTTGACTCCTGAATAACTCTGAGATCTTATCTCAATTTCACTATATTATGAAAGTCTTTGCTCTTTTAAACCCAATTCATTCCTCAGTCTTTTATTTAATGTGTTCACACAAATACATGTATATATTCATTACTCTTATGAGGCAATGATGCAAATATTTACTAGACCATCAGTCCCATTAAGTGATAGAAACAAGAAGACAGATGCTGCCCTTTTCATTGTTCATGACCACTATTTATCACAATGCCTATCACAAAATATACACTCAGTATTTTTCAATAAGTGAATTGTTATAATGTGAACTACCAGAATACTATTGATGGTAGGAACAAGCATCTCAATTCTCTTTTAAGACTGATTTTATTCAGGTATTTTAAGGGTTACAGACAACAGAACCAGTTCAATTTAATCCAAGTTCTATATAAAGTGACAACGTTGAATTCAATGTACTACAGCATCATAGAGAGGAAAACTTTTAATGCATTTCTGGCTTTTTTTTTGACCACAAATAAATCTTGCAAATAAGACTGAATACTTCTTCAATTATCTGGCTTAATTTTTTTCCACCTTATTAACAAGACCACCTCTCAAGCTTGTTGCTTCTTTTTTTACTTGATCCACCTATTTTTCCTTTATTATTTAATACTTTTCTTCATTGCTTGTTGTTTTTCTTATCTGTGGTTGTTGCTGTTTCATCTGCTGCTAAGTTCTTACTCAGAAGGTTCTTTGATATTGGGTATCATGAGAAGCTTGAAAATTAGAACATATACATAAAATATGGGGACGCTTCCTAGTATTTTCCATTTCTCTACTTTAGAGCAGAATTTACAGTCTCTCCAAAATCCAACTTGACTTGGTATTTCTATGGGGGTGTTTATTTAAGGTCTGTAACATACAAAGCCACAGTGTAAAATAGCACATTAACAATTAGCGCCAGGTTGGGTTTTCAAATAGGCAGTGATACAATTTTAAGAGTTCCCCAAAGTATTTTAAAGACTGAGAAAACATTCGTGTCATTACAGAGCCATAGTTTAAAGCTTATGAGCTTTCCACCCTACTAAGAAAAGCATTTAAAACAACCCACAGAGGATACGGTAACACAAAAAATAGGTGGATCTGTAATTACCAGGAGCATTATAATATTTCAGCAAAGAAAAGAGGATCTCTCCTTTACTTAAAAATATTTAATGGTAGAACATGGTTTCTTTAGTAGTTAGCCACTAATAGTCAAATTTTATAAATTACCATGCCTTAGAAATACAGAATTTTTCTATTTCTTATGAGAAGTAAATTTAAGTCATAGTCACTCTGCACTTATGTTTGTACTTCAAGCCAAAGCCGCTTTTATGAACAGAATTTCTGCTTCAAAACTCAACTGTTCTGATACAATTTTCTACTGTTATTGCCATAGGTTGCTTGTGTCTTTTACTTGGACAATTTTAATAGCCACTAGAGACTAAACTAATTCACCCTAAGCACTCCAATGAGAGTATTCTTCATAGAATGCAATTCTGATCATGTTAAAAGGCATTGTATATGTACAAAAATTGGGAATTCAGATCTTGGTGTCCCCACAAATTACCAATATGTTTAAACTATCCACGACTCAGTTACCTTCTCTGTGAATTGGGAATAATAATGTGGCCTACCCCATAGGACTATTGAAGGAGTTAAGAGTTTCTTCATGTAAGACACTTACCTCAGATCCTGAAATATTTAAACACTCACAAGATGTTAGGTATTAGTACTCGCACCATGTTTTAAAAATGTGCAATTGTTCCCTGCTGAATACAGAAGTAATAAATCAGGGATCCCTGCATGGCATCATGAAAATTTGCCTTAATCTACTTTCCTACATTTGAAAATAAAAACTTGAATACCAATCTATATTCTATTTTTACACAGCATTATTAGGATAGAATTTACATACCACAAATTTAACCCTTTTAAAGTATACAGGGCAGTGGTTGTTAGTTTATTCAAAAATTTGTGTAACTATAACAATGATTTAATTTTATAACATTGCATCATCCTATAAAGAACTTTCATACTTCTTGTTAGTCATTCCACTTCCCATTCACTACCCTTTCATAGTCCTTTGCAGCAACTAATATACTTTCTGTCTCTCTTGATTTGTCTTTCTTGACCTTTTTATATATACTGAATCATGCACATCTGGCTTCTTCCAATTGTCATAAGACTTTCAAGTTTCATCCATATTGTACAATGTGTGAGTACTAGATGCATTTCTTATGGCCAAATAATATTTTGTCCATCTGTTAATTAAAATGGAAATTATTTCCAGTTTGTAACTATCAAGTATAATGTTGCCATAATTGGGTAGACATTTGTTTTCATGGGTATGTCTGCTTTTCTCCTTTGTCTTTTACATTGTTTCTTTTCTCAGCTATTTGTAAGGTCCCCTCAGATAACGATTTTGCCTTTTCACATTTCTTTTTTTGGGGGACGGTTTTGATCACTGCCTCCTGTACAATGTCATGAACCTCCATCCATAGTTCTTTAGGCACTCTATCAGATCTAATCCCTTGAATCTATTTGTCACTGCCACTGTATAATCATAAGGGATTTATTTAGGTCAAGGAAAGATATACCCATTTGAATGCAGAGTTCCAAAGAATAGCAAGAAGAGATAAGAAAACCTTCCTCAGTGATCAATGCAAAGAAACAGGGGGAAAAAATAGAATTGGAAAGACTAGAGATCTCGTAAAGAAAATTAGAGATACCAAGGGAACATTTCATCCAAAGATAGGCCCAATAAAGGACAGAAATTGTATGGACCTAAAAGAAGAAGCAGAAACTGTATGGACCTGCCTCTTGAGAAACCAATATGCAGGTCAGGAAGTAACAGTTAGAACTGGACATGGAACAACAGACTGGTTCCAAATAGGAAAAGGAGTATGTCAAGGCTGTATATTGTCACCCTGCTTATTTAACTTATATGCAGAGTACATCATGAGAAACGCTAGGCTGGATGATGCACAAGCTGGAATCAAGATTGCCAGGAGAAATATCAATAACCTCATATATGCAGATGACACCATCCTTATGGCAGAAAGTGAAGAAGAACTAAAGAACCTCTTGAAGAAAGTGAAAGAGGAGAATGAAAAAGTTGGCTTAAAACTCAACATTCAGAAAACTAAGATCATGGTATCCAGTCCCATCGCTTCATGGGAAATAGATGGGAAAACAATGGAAACGGTGACAGGCTTTTTTTTTTTTTATTGGGCTCCAAAATCCCTGCAGGTGGTGATTGCAGCCTTGAAATTAAAAGATACTTGCTCCTTGGAAGAAAAGCTATGACCAAATGAGACAGCATATTAAAAAGTAGAGTAATATCTTTTTTTTTTTTTACTTTGCCAACAAAGTAATTACTTTGCCAAAAATATTACTTTGACAAAAAATATTACTTTGCCAACAAAGGTGCATCTTGTCAAAGTTATGGTTTTTCCAGTAGTCATGTATGGATGTGAGAGTTGGGCTATAAAGAAAGCTGAACACCAAAGAATAGATGCTTTTGAACTGTGGTGTTGGAGAAGACTCTTGAGAGTCCCTTGGACTGGAAAGAGATCCAACCAGTCAATCCTAAAGGAAATCAGTCCTGAATATTCACTGGAAGAACTGATGCTAAAGCTGAAACTCTAATACTTTGGCCACCTGATGTGTAGAACTGACTTATTGGATAAGACCCTGATTCTGGGAAATATTGAATGCAGGAGGAGAAGGGGATGACAGAGGATGAGATGGTTGGATGGCATCACCAGCTCTTTGGACATGAGTTTGAATAAGCTCCAGGAGTTGGTGATGGGCAGGGAAGCCTGTTGTGCTGCAGTCCGTGGGGTAGCAAAGAGTTGACATGACTGAGCTACTGAACTGAACTACATTTGTTTTCATATTCATTGCAGTATGTACCCAGTACTAGGATTACAGGACATAGTTCCTCCATGTTTAACATTTTGAAGCATGCCAAACTGTTTTCTAATATGGCTGCACCATTTTACAATCACACTAGCAGCTTTTGGGGGCTTCCAACTTCTTCGCATGCTCACCAGCATTTGTTACTGTGTCCTCTTTTAATTTTAGCCACTTTCATGGGTGTAAAGTTGCATTACAGTCTATAATGTTTAGTTCTCTCCATACTCTCACACCTCTGTTCATTTATTCTTGCTGTTCTCTGTTGACAACAGCCCCCCTTTCTCCTACCCAATCTCCTGTTGTGGAGTTGAACCCCTATTCTTCATTGAAGGCCTAAAACCTCACCTATTCTAGGAAGTATAATCCAATGCACCACTAAAATAAGAAATCATCTTCCACCTACTCAGATAGCAAATTAATCTTTATTACAGCATCTTAAATGTTTTGCTTTATAACAAAAGCAAATACATTTTTATTGATTTTCTCAACTGACTCTGAAAAGAAATTACCTTACTTACCATAGTGTTTCACACACAGGAAACACTTATTATTTCCCAGATTCACATGTGCCCAGTCATTCGTTTTGATTACTAGAGAAATGAGCCTTTTGACTAAGGCACCTCAAATGTTCTTAAATAAAATATTAAGACTAAAAGAACAAATGCACTTCTTAGATTACCTAGAGATAAATTGAATTGATATTTTATAATATTTGTTAATAATATGTTGACCCTTTAATCTCCCTCAACTGATTTCAATTCTTTCGAGGACAGATATCACCCTAGGGCCTAGAACAATTGAGCAGAGCTATATGAGGCTGCAGACTTCTGCTTACTCAATATACTGAATTACAATGAAATAATAGTTATCATTTCTGTTCTCTCTCGGCAAAGGACAATGACACAAGTGCTAAAATATCATTTATTTCTCTGGCTGTAATACTCTCACAAATTCAAGTATGAGTGTGAGTCAAAATGATATGTCTTTTAAAATTAATTAGGTTACTTGTGAAAATTCTGTAACCACTAAAGGGTTGATATATACAGATATATTCATATTAAATATAGAAATGTGGGTCTTGATGAAAGTTTCTTGGGTAGAAATAGAAAATAATTGATGATACATTTTTTTTATTGATTACTGTTTTTACTTTACATACATCATTCACACTGAAGAAATATAACCATGAGGAGCCCTGGTCTTCATATGGGATACCCAAGCTGTTCTGCATCAAATGTCCTCCAAAATATTCTCTAATCATTCTCCTCCCTTTCAATAATGATAGCTATTATTACATATTTATTCATCTCTTACTCTGGACCAGATGCTGTATCAATCCCTTCATATAGATGATCTCATTACAAAAAACCCAAAGAAATAAATAGTATAATTAATCTCATTTTATACATGTGCAACTGAGACAGAGTATAGAAGTAACTTGTCTAATATCCCACCACTAATTAGTGATAGAGCTAGAGTTAGAACACAGGCAAACTGTTTTCCTGGAAAACACTGTCTCCCTTTTATGAATTCCAAATTTTATGTAAATATCAAAATGCACAGCATGCGAAATAAAAGCAGTGCTTCTTAGAAGTACTCCAAGTTCAGGACTCTATAGTTAAAATTACTCATCATCTTTGTCCACCCAACTCCTCAATCTTCTCCTGCCTTTCTCATTTTTAATGTTAAATAATTTAATTGCCTTTTAGAGCTTTACAGTATAAATGTGGCAATTGATCTCCCTTGGGTTATCTCAAAGTCGTGGCTAAGAATTACTTGAAATTTTACCAAAGTAATTATGACACGTTACACAGTTGTTAGAGAACCGCTGAAGAATATGAATAACACCTACATCCATGTGAGACAGAGAAATAGAACTATCTACTAGGTGCCATGTTTGAATACAACATATTGCATTTACTCTAGATACGCAGAACTGCATGTTGCAGTCTACTCTTTCCAGTCCTCAGTGTGATAAGCTCCAATTCCAGAAACTGCTCCATAAAGAACCATTCTTGGAAATATTATTACTGGAAAGCTAATCAAGTGGACAAGGTTGAAAGAAAAAGATAATAAATGGCATCCATATATCTTTAAGGATATATAGATTTCTTTAAGGAATACTCTCTTAAAGTGTAGCATAGACAGGCTGGTTGAATTCTAACTTGATCATTCATCCCCAAAGTTTGTGGTCTGCTTGCTTAGAACAGTAGTAGCACCACCACAAGAAGTCAGAGTGAGCCGGAGGCATGGAATGAGCAATATTTTTTTTTCTCTCAACACTACTTACTGTACCCACATTTTAAAAGAATCTTGAAAGAACTCTTCAGCATTCATCAATTTTATTTAGACACACAGACCCCTACTATTAAAATGATCAGGTAGTTTTTAGACTTTTTAAGGAACAATCATACTCTGTGTTGTGCCAGTGGGTTAGCACAGAGATAAATTTTGGAAGACTGCACTAATTTTGAAACAGAACGATATAAACATGGGTAATGTATTAGTTTATCAATTTGTCTCCACATATTTTCACAGTAGCCATTTCCCTACTGAACCACGTTTATTAGTTCACCCCCTTTCTTATTCCAACTTCCATTTCTTAGCAAAAGAATTTTCTCTGGGTTGATTTAGTTTATTCTCTAACATAATGCCTCTTCCCTAAATATTAAGAAAAAATAGAAAGAAAGAAAAGAAAAGGCTGACAAAGATCAAAAAAAGTAGCAAAACACTTAACTCAGATGCTTAGAAATTCTTGGAAAGTAGAAACGATACATCACTATATGCAGTCATTCATTCAACCAACAAATATTTATTGAGTCAGACACGTACTAGCTATCAGAATATCTTTCTGAAAAAGACATGAATCTGTGAAACCTTAACCCTAATTTACAAAACACTGAATAGTGCATACCTTCCATCATTATCCAGACACTAGTTGTTCTCTTTATTTTTCAATAATTCTTATTTCTTAGTGCAACTACACACTAAAACTCTTGTATTTTCTATGATCTACAACAAGCAAGACATACTATTATTAATAGGAACAAAGTAGTAATAAATTTAACTTCCTAACTGTCTTAATCAAATCGCTAATATTTTTCTTTAAAAATAAGGATTACAGATAATTTTAGCACACTGCAATTATATTATCAACTAATTACTTTAAAATAAAAACTTTTGCATAAGTCCCAGCTATTTTCAGCACTTGAGGTTCATATCTTCTGCATCAGTGGCAACATAACAGATGGTATGTTTCCTTAAAGAGTTTTTTTTTAATATGAAAATATGTGCTAAATGTGGATAACCTGCTTATTCTCTTCTAAACAACAGTTTTATGAGCTTTCTGTCCAAAGTTTAATTAGCTCTTCCACACACTGTCCTTTTTTCAAATTGTAGTTATTTCCATTTTAATTTGGGTTAAGAAAAAGGTTGTGATGTACAATATGTTTAAAACATTAGCTAGTCACTGAAGAGTAGAACTGTCTCATGTGTTCTGCCAAGGAGAGTAAATTGCTTGGAAAGATATCAACAGTGAAAAACTGTCAATAACTTTTTTGGCTGCTGTTGTTCAAAACATTTTATTAGTATTTGATCTGTGTTTTTAAAACAGATCAAAATACACTCAGGATTTATGGACTTTGGAAATAAATGATTATATGTTGAGCCAAAATCCTTTTCTTCCTTACTATGTTGTTCATTCAAAAGTATGAACCCATATTTGAACTTCTGACGTTTTTTGAGGATATGATATATGTTCCATTTGGATTCCTTCCAGAGAGCTTTTAATAATTAAAGTACCAGTGAAGTATGGTACATTATCTCTTAATGAAGGAAAAACATACAATTAAGATTCAGGAGACCTAGATCCAACCATCATAGTAGTCGGATTCCCTAGGTATTAGTTTTGAAAGACATAGAGAAAACTTCTGCCTACCCATTTCAAGGGGTTGTTGTTAATATAAAATAAAATTGGCATCTACATGAACTTTTCTAAATTATAAATAAGTGCTTTGGGGGTATAGACATCTGATAGTAATAAAAATGTACCAGAGAATCTTAAGATAATTGGGCAATTTTATTGAAACCAGTCAAAACGTTTTAAGTGCAAAGAATAAGAGGGAAAGTGTACATACAATACATATGCTTAGAAATACCAGGAGGAAGTATGCTAAAATGTTATCCATATTCCTCTCTAGTTATAATACCTATAGGCAAATATTACTTTCTTTTTAACTCGTATCTGTTTTTTCAAATTTTCAGTATTGAGTATACATTAATTTTATAAGAAAATATCAGTGCAAAATGAGAATTACCTTTTTCATTATATTTCAGTTGACTGAATAAGACATTTAAATTTTATATCTATATTACTGAAAATTGCTTTAAATAATCAAGATTGGGTTATTTGCACTGTTGTATAAGCATTCCTACCTCTGGAACTCTCTTTTCAATACATTATATCTCCCATGTATTATGAAATGAAGAGAGATATCTTCTATCTTACATAGTTTTTAAGAAATAGCTTTCATGAGTATTTCTTGTTCTTTTCCCTTCCTGTTTTAAAAGTTTTATACTCATCTAATTTTCCATGTGAATAGATTATTTTTATCTAGAGTTTTTTTCTCCAGAGTGTGCCATGCTTTTCAGCTCCTTGTAGCATGCCTGAACTCTAGCCAGGAAGAGTATCTGATGCTTTGCACGCTCTTAGGATCCACAGACAAGGTAAATTCAGTGTTTTCATTTCTGCAACTCATGGATAATGACAAAATGATTCAAACTGGGGAACAATTTAAAAAGGGGAATTGAACACTTAATTTTGTATATGATTCCTCCTAAAAAGTAGGTGTAACAGGGTGAAATGTTTGTAAATAGTTCTATAATACTAATAAAGTTGAAAATTGAAATTAATCTTCTTCCTATATTATTTTTGCCTTATAATAATATCAAACTCCAAAAATGTTGTAGAAATTAAGGTTTGGTGCTGTGTATTTCAGGTTCTTTTCTTATAATCTTGTATTAGGAGTTCAAGGTTTCAAAAGCAAAAATAAGTTTGGGAAAGAAAATGTTTGACCATAAGAAAGATAATTTTTCCCTAGTGTCTATCAGATAAAATATTATAGAATAATAAAAGAAAATCAAAAATTGGCTCATGCATTCCTTCTATTAATACTCCTCTTCCCTCCCATATAAGTTCCATGAAAGGCAATGGATTAACTCTCTCAGTGGTACCTGTGTTCCCACACTAAAGTTAATTGAACTTAAAAGACAAGTCTTTCAATACTCTGATCTCATTCAAAGATCATAAGGTGCACTGACTAATGAATGAATAAGGCATTTTGAAAACCATCTAAAATATAATATATAATTATCTACCATTAGGGGAACATATCAGAAAGTTTTACTTTCATTTTTTAAACAGTTGACTTCAGGCCAGATCCTCATTTTGCTTTATTTTTCTCATCTTGCTCTGGCTTGTGTTCAGAACTCCCATTGACTTCCAGAAGGATCTTTGCATTTGGCTCAGTTTCAGTAGTAGAAAACAAGACATTGAACAGACTCTTACTGCTTCTCAATATCTCTAAAATAACAATGTTCCACCTTCAAACTAGCTATTCCAGAATGGATTTTTTCCTCATCAACATCAAACAGTGCAAACAATTCTGCACAAGATAGTTTATAAAATGAATTCAAAGAGTATACAGAAGTTTTTTTACTTTTTTGTGGAATGTTTCATCTTTTCTGTTAATGTAAATGCATTATTTCAGGTAATCTTTACAATATTTTGTGAAAATTTAGGGTAGATACAAGTTTATCCGTTGTGCAGAAGGGAACACATGGAATAGAATTATTATCTATTTAAAAATATCTCCTAGCTCTGTACTACAGCAGTCTCTGTCTACAGATTTCTGAAAGGTTTTAGCACTAAAGGGACAAGAGTATAGCACAAAATAAATGACAAAAACAATATGACTTTTCTTACGGTGTTTTTTTTTGGGGGGGGGTTAAGAATGCTAAATTGCAACATACATTTTATGTACATTATTTGTGTCTAAAAATTCCTTTCTAATAAGAATCTAGAAAATGATTTTAGGAATAATCAGAGAAATTTTGTAACCTTTCTTATCATGACAGTTTAGGTTTCAATATTGTTATTTTTAGAAACTTATTTAAGGACTGCTGCTTTGTAGAACAAAGAAGGCAATGGCACCCCACTCCAGTACTCTTGCCTAGAAAATCCCATGGACGGAGGAGCCTGGTAGGCAGTCCATGGGTTGCTAAGAGTTGGACACGACTGAGCAACTTCACTTTCACTTTTCACTTTCATGCATTGGAGAAGGAAATGGCAACCCACTCCAGTATTCTTGCCTGGAGAATCCCAGGGACGGGGGAGCCTGGTGGGCTGCTGTCTATGAGGCCACACAGAGTCGGACACGACTGATGCGACTTAGCAGCAGCAGCAGCAAGGGAGTTTTACACATCATTATGTACACCAACCATTGTCTCTAGAATGGAAGCATTTCTCTCACACATGTATGTACGCTAGTTTTAAAATATGTTTAGGTACCATTTGATTAATAAACCACATGCCAGTTATATAATATTATAATAGTACAGTAATATTTTTCATTGTGTACAATATCATTCAGTGGCTATAAAAGAACAATTTTCTTATATACAATCACACTCAAAATTATTTTCTAGTATTAAATAATTTCAATATGTAAAGAATTTGAAAAATACTGAGCTTCATTTATGGTGCTAGAGATAGTGTCACTAGGGAATAAAATAGATAAACTGGATAGAGTCTAACTATTGAGGCTGTCTTGGTGACAGAGCTGATAAAGAATCCACCTGCAATGCAGAAGACCTGGATTCAATCCCTAGTTTGGAAGATCCCCTGGAGAAGGGGATGGCTACCTACTCCAGTATTCTGCCCTGGAGAATCCCATGGACTGTATGTGGTCACCAAGAGTTGGACATGACTGAGAGACATTCACTTTCATTGAGGCTGTCAAATGAAACTCTACATTTTAGAAAACAAGTTTACAGTTATCAAGGTGGAAAGAGGGGGCAGAATGAATTGGGAGAGTGGGATTGGCATATATACATTATTATGTATGAAAAGGATAACTAATGAGAACCTACTGTATAGCACAGGGAACTGTACTCAATAGTCTGCTGCTGCTGCTGCTAAGTCACTTCAGTCGTGTCCGACTCTGTGCGACCCCATAAATGGCAGCCTACCAGGCTCCGCCATCCCTGGGATTCTCCAGGCAAGAACACTGGAGTGGGTTGCTATTTCCTTCTCCAACGCATGACAGTGAAAAGTGAAAGTGAAGTCACTCAGTCGTGCCTGACCCTCAGTGACCCCATGGACTGAAGCCTTCCAGGCTCCTCCGTCCATGGGATTTTCCAGGCAAGAGTACTGGAGTGGGGTGCCATTGCCTTCTCCAACTCAATAGTCTATGACAACCTAAATGGGAAGGAAATCTACAAAAGAGAGGATATATGTTTTAAGTTTCTGATGTACAGCAGATACAAATGAAACATTGAAAAGCAACTACAGTACAAATTAATAAAGGAAAAGAAACTCTACATTCAAATGTACTTTTATTAGTTCTTATTTTTTTCAGTAAGAGATGTCTGACTCTTTGTGACCCCATGGATTATAGCCCATCAGGCTTCTCTGTCCGTGGGATTTCCCAGATGAGAATACTGGAGTGGATAGCCATCCCCTTCTCCAGGGGATCTTTCCAACCCAGGGATCGAACCCTGGTATCCTGCACTACAGGAGGATTCTTTACACTGAGATTTTCCCAAAAACAAACTCCCATAGCCCCAAACCAAGGTAACTTAGCCTTGGAGAATAAATTTAAGCAAGACCCTGATGCTGGGAAAGATTAGGGGCAGGGGGAGAAGGAGGCGACCAAGGATGAGATGGTTAGATAACATTACCAACTCAATGGACATAGACTTGAGCAAACTCTGAGAGACAGTGAAGGACAGGGAAACCTGGCATGCTGCAGTCCATGGGGTCACAAAGAATTCGACACAACTTGGCAAGTGAACAACACAACAAATAGACCCTACCTTTAGGTTGAAATTGCAGAGACTGATCATAGAGTTCTAAAAGGTACCATTCTAGAAGCCATTCTTCACTGGTTCAAGACAAGCTGTAGAAAGAAGAGGACTTTTCTCATTATATTTGCAGTATCTTCAATGACATAATACAAATAAGAAACCATTATATTTATGAGCAAAGAAAGGAATCATATTTAAAAGAATTTAGAATTCTCCAATTTATTAATAAATTATTAGATCAAACAATTCTAATTTCTACTTATAATATTATAATATTAATTATTGTCTTAGAATTATGGGAAGAAAGATGACATGTTAAGTGATGAAAAGAGAGAAAATAGAATTTAGAGAAAAACATTTTAAGTGAATACCAATATAGTAAAACAGAAGAGTAAGATCAGAGGTCCATCAGGCCTTGAAAGGAGAATACCTATAAATGGGAAGAGACAATGTGAAATAAAGACAAAGGATGTTGATTATTTTTCATAGAAGGAAACAATATGCCATTAGTTTCCATTTCGATTCAGTTCTATCTTTTGGTCCTAGCACCATCTCATCTCATCATTAAACTGGCCTCTGATCATACTTAGTCCCTAAAAAAGGGATAATACTTCAGTTCATATTTTATGCTGCTGACAAATGTTTCTCAACTTCAAAATTTGCAGTATTACAAATCATTGTTTTTTTTTTTTTATTATTTTCTTCAAGATGTGATAGAAATAATACAATAATTTACCAGTGTCTTCAGTAACTTTGGATATAGATCTTTATCAGATGGATGGGAATTAGATGAAATCCATTTTCACATTTAAGATATGAAAAAGAGAGGATTATCGGAGTAAGACTTAGTGACTCTTTTCCGTCAAGTAAAAAGTTAAGTTCGTAGAAACATAATAAATATTGTAAGTCTAAAACTGCCACTTAACATTTAGTCAGTGCTATAGACATGAGGTGACTCTTACAGTACCATATTAAAAACAATATTATTATCATTATACCACATCTATAACAGGATCTACTAGGCCCTGCAGTTGTATAATGAGGTCATAATGACTAATAATAATAATAATCACAGTTAATATATAATTTCAAGAGACAATCATGCCTCAGTTCATGCTGTGGCATTCTTATTAAAAAGGAAGTCCCAAAATAATTTAGCAATTATAAGGTGGATTTGTAGAAATGACAGGGCATGAATTACTTCATTGGCAGTAGAGCACAAGCCAGTGATTAACATGTCTGCTTTTTCCATCATAAATATTATCAGATTGTTGGTTTTTCTTCTTGTTCAATAATTATTAGTAAAAATGTGAACAAGAAGCATGTACAGAAAGTGTGACATTTACAATATGACAGTGGACTCACAAAAACAATAGGAAACTGATCTGGGCATTTATCCCCTATCTTCTCTACAAAATAAAAGCTTTAACACATAGTTTGTTGTTAAAGCGTCTTCTAATTTCATGGCTGCAAGTCACCATCCACAGTGATTTTGGAGCCCAAGAAAATAAAGTCTGTTACTGTTTCCATCGTTTTCCCATCGATTTGCCATGAAGTCATGGGACCAGATGCCAAGATCTTAGATTTCTGAATGCTGAGTTTTAAGCCAACTTTTTCACTCTCCTCTTTCACCTTCATCAAGAGGCCCTTTAGTTCCTATTCGCATTCATACATAAGGTGGTGTCATACGGAAGGAAGGGCAATGAACACCGCTACCATAGTGCGTAAATAAAATTTCACTGCACCAGTGAGGGGAAGAGGAAAAAGACCCAAAATCTAGAGGAAAAGAAGAAATACATGCTAGGTTCAGAAGTATGCCCAGAATCAGAATCAGTACGCTACACACCTATGTCTGTAAAATACAGAGATTATCTGACACAGAGGCTTCATGAGAACAGTAGAGAAAGTCTCTCCCTCTTTTATAATGTATAGAATATAATTTGTGAAAGACAGAGACTATCTGAAGCCTAGTACAATGAGAAAACTTAGAGCAGAAAGGAGAGCAATCATCAGGAAACAAAATATTCTCCAAGCAAACCATCTCCAACACTGAACACAAGGTACCACCAGAGGTAGCTGAAGCCAGTGTTGTAATGAGAGAGGATAACTAGAAAAGCAAAAAAACCCCTCAAACCTAATTCCAAATTAGATGATCACATACTCTGAACTAGAAATGTAGCAAAAGGAAAATATTGCCAGATGCAATATCTATTTACAATACTTCTTTCTAACAAATGATGTCCAGTTCTCAAGGAAAATATATGAGATACATTAAAATGCAAGGAAAACAATACTACTAAGAAACAAATCAGTCATCAGCACCAGATCCATATATGTCAAATTATATTATACATGTAGTTTAAAAAAATAATATGTAATAGGCAGAAGTATATCCAAGAGATGAGATTTAAATGAAGGTATTGGTAACACATGCATAAAGTACAATTTCTTTATATAATCTCTATTATATACATACGTACTATATTTGTAAATGTGTGTGTGTGTGTGTGAACATGCTAAGTCACTTTATTTGTGTCCAACTCTTTGTGACCCTATGAACAGTAGCCCACCAGCCTCCTCTGTCCAAGGGATTCTCCAGGCAAGAATAGTTCAGTGGGTTGCCATGACCTCCTCCAGGAGATCTTCCCAACCCAGAGACCAAACCCATGTCTCTTTACATCTCCTGCAGGTTCTTTACCACCAGAGCCACCTGGGAAGCACATATTTATATAGAGGTATTAGCAAAATCAATCTATATATAGATAAAGAGATTCAGTACTTTAAAATTTGCTCTTGACATTCTTATAGGTGTTACTTATAAAGACACTCACGAACATATAGGTATATTATACATGTTTACACACACATGTTTATACAATTACTCAATAGATATCATATGAAACACATTTTTCTCATTTTCTCATTTTTGCTTTGATGAACAATTTGCAGTAAATATTCTTATACATATGTGTGTGAGAATGTGAATTTGTAAACAAATATACCTATACATATATACAAATGGTAGAGCTTTTTGGATATTAACATCCTAGAATTTCTGGGTAAAAATGTTTGTGATTTTAAAATTTTTTAAGATATTTATAGTGTAGGCCATTGAAATTTAGGGAAGGTCCTAAAAATTTCAGGGACTATGCAACAAAAAAATATCTGTATAAAGTCATTTTCTTTTGCAAATGGATGGCAGAGTGTAGTGACAAAATCTTGACACCAGAGTTAGAATGCTGTTCCTAGCAAACTGCTTTCCAGAAAAATTTTAGCAATTTATTTTTTTAACAAACTGTCTCACAACCATATTTCAATGTCATACATACCTCTTATGAATATCAGTTACAATGTTAGTCATGTTTTGAGAGAAGATGAATGGTACTTCAAATTAAACTATCTTGCAAACTTCTACAATGCACATGTTATTTGCACCCAATTGTAAACAGAACTACATAACACGCACACTTTGTTACTCAGTCGCTCAGTCATGTCCAACTCTTTGCAACCCCATGGGCTGCAGCACGCCAGACTTTGTCCTTCACCATTTCGCAGAGTTTACTCAATCTCATTCCACTGAGTTGGTGATGCCATTCATCTATTTCATCCTCTGTCTTCCCCTTCTCCTCCTGCCCTCAATCTTTCCCAGCATCAGGGTCTTTTCCAATGAGTCAGCTCTTCGAGTCAGCTCTTCATATCAGGTGGCATACTAGGTCAAGGCAAACATATTTTAAGCAACTTGTTAAATATAGCTTATATTCTTGCTCAAGAGAGGAACCACCCTACCTATAAAAGAATGCCTCCTGGAAGGGTAATTTTTTTTTTTTTTCCTAAAGATGGGAAAATACTTAGCTTTCTCCAAACACCCACATACATAATTGATTTCCAGAGTTCTGCACCACAGAGCATGGAGGATAAGATTTTAGCCATGAATGTTTTTAGAACAGATGTTGTCAGTTGTCTACTTTGAATTTCTCTATCAAAAGTATGATTTTGAATAGTTATGCTCCTTGAAGAGTCCTGCCAGAGTGCATCAGCTGCAATATACAACACTTAACTTAGCAAATTGACCTAGTAGGTAGTTTTGATTGCATTCTGCATTTAAGATTGCTTGCTACCTTCCAAATGCAGCAATTTTCTTTTTCCATAGTTGATATCAAGCTTAACTTTCTGGCACTAGTTAAGAAAAAGATCAAATGATTTTTCAAACAACTACTAGTTTAGAATAGAAAAGCCATCTATTTAATACAGAAAGATACTTTCATATTTACTATAGCAACAACATCTGGATACAGTTTTTTTCTAAAAGCTTATCAATGTGTTTATAAAAATATGCTTTAAATGAAAATGTGTTTCCTTGAATGCAAGGGAAGCATCCTCATGTTTGCCAGACTGGCGTTTATCACAGAACTTGAAGAATAGTAATATCTGAAAAAATTGCTAAAATATAGATGAAAGGAGGACTTCATTTTTATACATTGCATTAGAATCTTATACTTTCAAAGACCATTTTTCACTCAGCCTAATCTCATGGTAGTTTTTAAACTGCAAACTTTGAAGCACTTTTGTCAAACTTGGATCAATAAGGAACTGATATAATTTGATCCATAAATACTTTCTAACCATAGTAAAATACTGATAGCAGATTGATGAATGTCATGAAAGCTCGTATGATCTTGGCTACTATCAATGTAAACTGAGAACACAACGAAGACAGCACAACAGTAATGCTTTAAACCAACTGGGCCTCTCACAGATGTAGTACATTTTTAAACACAAGTTGGAAACTTATTATGGAAGAAATAATCCTGGGAATTAAGCAAGCTAAAATTTAAAATACCATCATCTATTAGGGTTTGCATTATGCCAGAAGCTCTACTAAGAATGTTATCTATACATTGATTTTACCCCTGACAACAACCAAAGTGATTGGCACTAATACCAATCTCTTTTTGCACATAAGAAATGGTAGATCTATATATCTGGACAACGTTCTCAATGGAATTCACAAAACTAAAATACGAACCAGCATCTATGTGATTTCAAAACCTATGTTTTTTTTTAATAACAACACAAAGTATATATTACCTAGAGTATTTGTAGTATGTTGTTGCTAGATTTGTCATGTTTCCTATGTGATTTTTTTTGTTTTATTCATAAGCTTTCTTATAAAAAAAAAAGAATTGCAAATTTTAAATTATGCTAACAGAGGGCAGAAAAAAAAGCTTCTAATATTTGTATGGTATATAGTTGAGAACAAAGTTTCTCTCAAAAACTGTTGAAAAGAAATGTTTAGTATTTATAGGTCTAGAAAGAAAATATGAAAGTAATTTTTCATAAACTAAAGAAGAAACAGACATTCAGAACAAAAATGTAAGTTTTGATTTTAAAAGCCTCTCTATGAGATTATAACAACCGCATACCATCATAATCATAATCTTTTTGTATGTGTTCATTCATCCTTCATTTATCCATTTAAAAAATGTGGGGTAGGGCTCTGCTAAAAAATGTGGACATAAAGCTATTTAAAGCTATTTGCTTGTCTTTAGAAAGATATTTTTTAGTCTAATTATAATACAGTGAGATAAATGTTTTAAAATAAATAAAAGGCTATTAAAAACAAAGTGCTGTGGTATAAATAATGAAATGACTACTTCCATATAATACATTTGAGGACTTCTTTATGAGTGTTAGGAGAGAAAAAACTTCAATGTTCATAAACGAGAGACTATTTTTTAAATAGGAAACAATATAGTCACCTAATGTTATATATTAAAGTCCACTGTCACAGACCACATTTTTATCACCTCTACCTAAAGCCGCACAAATACACTCAATCTGTCACCAAACTGCACTGTTTCTATAAGAAAAAATGACAATGCATTACTCTACAAAAGTAGGAACTTCAAAAGAATGTTAATATCAGTGAAATGCTGTTATTTAGTATGATTTGCACTCAAAAAATCCTTATTTTGACTTTTTAGTAAGTCATTGATAAACATTTAAAATAATGAAAAAGACTTCTGCTTTAGTAACACAGACTGGGTTATTAGTACCAACCCTCCTATGGAGTCACAAAATATAAACAAAAGAAAAATTGTCTTCTTGAAAGCTTTAGAAAGTTTAGGAAACAGTGAAAGTTATAGGGTCAAGATCCAAAAGAATAAATAAATGCAAAGAGGAAAACCTAGATTTTTTTTCACTATTTCTTAGGGGTATATGTGGATTATAGAGATGAAAGACTCTGTGATGCTGTTCCACTTGGAAGAATGTTGCTCAGGATGTATATTCCTTCAATTGGGTAGTAATGAAGTAGGAATGGCTATTGGTTCCTGTTGTGGAAGTATTTCTCTTTTCCCCAGAAGGATTTAAGGAGTCATCTCATATATCTTCTTTGGGCTATCATTCCTGTCTCTCCTTTAACACTCTTGCTCTCTAACTAGAGATATTTTCAATGAAAATCAGTATCTTGCCTTTCTAAAAGTTCCATATATAAAAATCCACACTCTTAAACAAAATATTCATCTCAATCAAAAGTAGAAGTCCTTGCTAGGGAGGTAGAAACATAGTAGTTCTCCTTATTAAATATCTCCACTGAATAGGTGGATGAAAAGTTAACAAATAAGACATGAATTCTAAACTCAGTCCTATCACTATCTACTGATGTGATTCCAATGTGTCCTAGACTCTGAACCTCAATTTTCATTTGAAATTAGGAATTCTATTATCTTTCTACCTGAGTTTTAAACAAGGATCAAATGAGCTAATGCAAAGGAAGTCTTTTGTCAACCATAGGTCATTTTTCCCCCAAATTAAAAGATACATGCATTGAATTTAAGGGAAAAGAAGTCTCTACAGGTGAGAAGTGTGTTTAAGTCATTTCTGACTGACATCTGATTTTTAAGCAAAAAAAATTAATAATAATAATTTGCCATTTTTAAGCATCATATGTTTGACACTCTCCTTTCCTTGAACTTTCACAGTCCAGTTATGAATATTGTTAGTCTATGTTGATAAAGAACACCCTGTTCATAGCAAACATCCTTTTCCAACAACACAAGAGACAATACATGGACATCACCAGTTGGTCAATACCAAAATCAGATTGATTATATTCTTTGCAGCTGAAGATGGAGAAGCTCTACAGAGTCAGCAAAAACAAGACTTGTAGGTGTCTGTGGCTCAAACCACGAGCTCCTTATTGCAAATTTCAGGTTTAAATTTGAAGGAAGTATGGAAAATAACTACACTATTCGAGAATGACTTAAATCAAATCCCTTATGATTATACAATGGAGGTGATGAATAGATTCAAGAGATTAGATTTGGTAGACAGAGGGTCTAAAGTACTATGGACAGAGATTCTCAACATTGTACAGGAGGTGGTCACCAAAACCATCCCAAAGAAAGATAAATACAAGAAAGCAAAGTGGTTGTCTGAGGAGGTTTTACAAATTGATGAGAAAAAAAGAGAAGTGAAAGGCAAGGGAGACGGAAATATATACCCATCTGAATCCAGAGTTCCAGAGAATAACAGAGAGATAAGGAGGTCTTCTGAGTGAACAGTTCAAAGAAATACAGAGAAACAATAGAATGGGAAAGACTAGATCTCTTCAAGAAAATTAGAGATATCAAAGTGAACATTTCATGCAAGAATGGGCACAATAAAGGATAAAAACAGTAACGATCTAACAGAAGCAGAAGAGATTAAGAAGTGACAAGTATACACAGAAGAACTGTACAAAAAATGTTTTAATGACCATGATAACCATGATGGTGTGGTCACTAACCTAAAGCCAGACATCCTAGAATGTGAAGTCAAGTGGGCCTTAGGAAGCATTACTGTGAACAAAGCTAGAGGAGGTGATGGAATTTCAGCTGAGATATTTCAAATCCTAAAAGAGATACAACAATTCCACAAAAGTGCTACACTTCAACATGTTAGCAAATTTGGAAAACTCAGCAGTGTCCACAGGATTGAAAAGGTCAGTTTTCATTCCAGTCCAAAAGAAGGGCAATTCCAAAGAATGTTCAAATTACAATACAATTGTGCACATTTCCCATGCTAGCAAGGTAGTGCTCAAAATCCTTCAAGCTTGGAATCAGTAGTATGTGCACAGAGAACTTCCAGATGTAGAAGTAGAATTTAGAAAGGGTAGAAGAACCAGAGGTCAAATTGCCAGCAACATCCATTGGATCATAGAGAAAGAAAGGGAATTCTAGAAAAGCATCTACTACTGGTTCATTGACTAGGAGTACATCAAGGCTGTATATTGTCACCTTGATTATTTAACTTCTATGCAGAGTATATCACGTGAATCTCCAGGCTGGATGAATCACAAGCTAGTATTAAGATTGCTGGACAAAACATTAGTAACCTCAGATATGCAGATGAAACCACATCAATGGCAGAAAGCAAAGATGAACTAAAGAGCCTCTTGAAGAAAGTGAAAGAGAAGAGTGAAAAAGCTGACTTGAAATTCAACATTTAAAAAACTAAGGTCATAACATCCAGTCCCATCACTTAATGGCAAATAGATGGGAAAGCAGTGACAGACGTTATTTTCTTGGGCTCCAAAATCACTATAGACAGTGACTGTAACCGTGAAATTAAAAGACACTTGCTCCTTGGAAGAAAGCTATGACAAATCCAGAGCATATTCAAAAGCAGAGACATCACATTATCAACAGTGTTCTGTATAGTCAAAGCTATGTTTTTCCAGTAGTCATGTACAGATTTGAGTGTTGGACCATAAAGAAAGCTGAGCACCAAAGGATTGATGCTTTTGAACTGTGGTGTTGGAGAAGACTCTTGAGAGTCCCTCGGACTGAAAGGAGATCCAACCAGTCAATCCTAAATGAAATCAACCCTGATTATTCAATGAAAGGACTGATGCTGAATCTGAAGCTCCAATATTTTGGCCACATGATGCAAAGAGCTGACTCCCTGGAAAAGACCCTCATGCTAAAAATGATTGAGGGCAGGAAGAGAAAGGCGTGACAGGATGAGATGGTTGGATTGTATCATTGACTCAGTGGATA
This sequence comes from Bos mutus, assembly GCF_027580195.1. Classification (NCBI taxonomy): domain Eukaryota; kingdom Metazoa; phylum Chordata; class Mammalia; order Artiodactyla; family Bovidae; genus Bos; species Bos mutus. The sequence continues at coordinate 78,151,786 of NC_091622.1, read as the reverse complement.
TGAGTTTGTGCAAACCCTGGAAGATAGTGAAGGACAGGGAAGTGTGGCATGCTGCAGTCCATGGGGTTGCAAAGTGTTAGACATGTGACTTACCAACTGAACAACAACAAATGCTGACAGTAGGACTAACAGAAAAAAGTTTTCAATTAAAATAATTTAAATTATTCTTATTTAAAATTAATTTATATTCTATTTAAATGTGAACATTCCATATGAAACATCATGAGTTCTTGTTTGGAGATCTAAATGTATCTTTGAATATTGAACCAAAGTGACATCATTAGAATACTATATTATTCTTCTTGCTACATTTTTCTCACTGTTTCCTGCCTTGATTTAGGATATCATTTCTTAAATAGGTCTCCTGGAAAAACAAATTTATGAATCACATTATCTGAGGAGAAAAAATAGTAAGTAATATTATCATTTGGCCTACCATTCACAGAGTTGCATAAAGTTATAGAATTAACTATAAATCAAAAAATTAAAGATCAGATTCCTAATAAGTCTTAAAGAAAATCAGTAAGAAAAATATAAATGTAAAAAGGTATCCCCTGTATCCATTATCAGAATAAATATAAGCAAGAGTGGGTAGAGAAAGGATTTGTCATAAAACCAACTGTCTGAAAAGATCTGTCTGAAGAAATGCCAGCTGTCCACAGTACCTTTTGCCACTTGGCAACTGGTGAGATGAAAGGGGAAGACAGGACTTGGAAAGTTTTCATTTCTGCGTCTGGTAACGTTTTTAACAATTACTGTCATTAAATTCCACTGGAATTTGGTGAAAGGTTGCTATATCACAGACACCAATGCTATTCATCACTCTTGCTACTCTGCCGCAAATTTTAGGCACCTTGGTCAGCAATTATATCCTGTTGCTTCAAGCTCAAGGATACATTTCTGGTTTAAGGCAGCCCTACCATTTCAAGTAGAAGCATTTCCATGCCAGGCATCTTAACTCATTGTTTATCTTTGACTCACTCCCAGTTCTTTGGGGTCCAGAATTGTAGTTTCTTTATTTTACCTGAATAGCACCTGGACACTAACTCCAGGCCTATACAGTATATTTATCTCCTCATCAGACCATGTCAGGGTGTCTGGGTTTTATAGAATATATTATTTTCCTAGGAAAGCCATAACATACTACCACAAATGGTGTGGTTTGAAACAATAGAAATGTATTATCTCACACTTCTGGAGGATCAAAGCTCAAAATCAAGGTGTTGTTAAGGCCAGGCTCCCTCCGAAACCTATAGCAGAGAATCCTGTCTTGCCTATTCTAGATTCTGGTGCTTTGCAAAAATCTTTTTATTTCTTGCCTTGCCCCAGCAGTACTTCAGTTTCTACCTCTGTCATCATGTGGCCTTACCTCCACTTTGTCTCCATTTGGCATTTTCTACTTCTTGTAGGGACACCAGTCATAATAGATTAGGACCCACCCTAATGACCTTAGCTTAACTACATCTGCAAAGATGCTATTTCCAAATAAGATCACATTCCCAGGTTTCAGGGACTAAGACTTCAATAAACCTTTTAGAGAAACACAATTCAACCCAGAACTAGGGACTTGGGATGCTTTTCCTCAGCCCTTGGTGCCATGTCCTTTTCAGGTTTGCAAACCTTTCATTCTTATGAGACAGCTAAATAATTACACTCCTCAATTCTCCTCAATTATTTTGGGTTAAAGGAGGAATTCTAGATTATTCACTTTTCTTTAGTAAAGTATATATGCACAGACTTTGCTGTGTAATTTTTCAGTGCCATCTCACTGTGGATGGTGTATAATTTTCCTGCCCCAGTGTGGTAAGACTTTCCCATAGGACATGCTTGGCCAGTGAAGTTTAGGACATTTGTTGAAAGACTAAACTGCACTTGCTTGACTTGGTTCTTGGTCTCTTGCTATAACTCATAAGAACATGGCCCAGGTATCCTCTAGGTCAAAAAAGAGTGAGAAAGATGTGGAACTATCTGATCCAAACTTTACCTTGTAAACAAGTCTGATAGATCTGCAGATTAAAGGAAATTTAATTCTGCTGATTCGCAAAACTCTGAGCAAGAGAAATAAGTATTTGCTTTTGTAAGCCACTGCATAATGGGGTGGTTTGTCTCAAAGCATTATTTTAATAATTGCTGACCAATGTGTTCTGCTGTGTTTTGATGATTTAAGAACTATGCTCATTTTATCGCTCCCTCTTCTCTAAAATTTCTGATTGATTTTTCAGGTTCTGTCTACTGAAAATTATTTCAGGCTTAATTTACTAAGAGAACTACTCACCATTAAAAGAAATGTTTATGTGCCATTTATTTTAGAAATTATGTTTCTGATATTATCTGTGATTATCACGATTGGCCTAGCTTATATTCTACTGAAATTAACTTCCTACAGAAGGTAACAGAAAGAAAAGGCTAAAGTCTTGGGCATATGTGAAATAGTTTCAGGGACCTTTTATAGATAAGGTGACCATATAATTAATCATGCACTCTGGAAATGCAAATGAAAACTACAATGAGGCATCACCTCACATTGGTCAGAATGGCCATGATTAAAAAATCTACAAACATTATATGCTGGAGAGAATGTGGACAAAAAGGAACTTTCTTACACTGTTAGTAGGAATGTAAATTGATACAGCCACTATGGATAACAATAATGAAATCCCTTAAAAAAACCATAATAGAACTACCAAATGACCCAGCAATCCCACTAGTGGACATATACCCCAAGAAAACTATAATTTGAATAGACATGTGCACCCCAGTGTTCACTGCAGCACTATTTACAATAGATAGGACATGGACACAGCCTAAATGTTCATCAACAGAGAGAGGAATTGATAATGAAGACATGGCAAATATATACAATGAAATAGTACTTAGCTTAAAAAAAGGATTGAAATTGGGCTATTTGTAGAGATGTGGATGGACATAGAGACTGTGATAAAGAGTGAAGTCAGAAAGAGAAAAACACATACTGTATATTAATGCACATATGTGAAATCTGAAAAATTGGCATAGACGATCTTATTTACAAAGCAGAAATAGAGACACAGAGGCAAACAACAAATGTAGGGACACCAAAGTTGGGGGAAATAGGGGATGGGGTGGGATGAATTGGGAGATTGGGATTGACATATATACACTATTGATATTATATATAAAATAGATAACTAATGAGAACTTGCTATATAGCTCTGGAACTTTGTGCTCTGTGGTGAAGTAGTTGGGAAGGAAATTCAAAAAAAGAGGGGATCTTGTATATGCATGACTGATTCACTCTACAGTTTAATTTTATTGTACAGTAGAAACTAATGCAACACTGTAAAGCCAATAAAAATCAGTAAAAATAAAAACAAACAAAAAATCAAAATCATGCACTCTGAGACCCAGGTCTCTCACCTTTCAGGCAGATTCTTTACCAGCTGAGCCACAAGGGAAGCCCAAGAATACTGGAGAGGGTAGCCTATCCCTTTCTCCAGTGGATATTCCCAACCCAGGAATCAAACTGGGGTCTCCTGAATTGCAGGTGTATTTACCAACTAAGCTATCAGGGAAGCCCAACTATATGCCAATCAAAATCAGTAAAAATAAAAATAAACAAATAAAAATTATACGTTCTGAGACACCTTTGAGAATGTAATAGAATGCTCTAATAGTTATGCCATAATCTGTCATAAACCAGACTTGTTGAGTATTCTGGCATCTATGGTTGTTATTCTCATAGTAAAACAACATTGTTGCTCAATTTTAATCATTGCTCATTCAGCATCTTAACATCTTTCATATGAATGCTGGCTAAGAAATTTGCATTTAGATTTGCAAAATAAGAAATCAGAAAAAGTACAGAAAACTCACAAAGGAAAAAGTAGCCATTTACCTTCTTTTGTACAGGTTAACAGAGGCTGTATTTATTTTTACAGCAATTCCTACTGCAGAAGATTCATGAAGAAAATGTTCTAGAAAGAGTTTGGACTCTTCAGGAAGCAGGTTAATTTCCTGTTGACATTTTCAATTCCAGGAATACAGACAATTGATTTCCTTATTGGACAGGATAACAAATCCAAATCACATACCTTTTAGCCTTATTATGTCCCAATTATTCTCAAAGACTTCAACACTAGTTTTCAGAATAAAAAGATGATTCAGCTAGATGGCTGAATCATTTTTTTCTGTTTTCCTGCTCTAAAGCAGCCGTTTCTCAGAGTATGATTTAGAGAATCTTAGGTATTCCTTATACTTTTTCAGGAGGTAGTTAAGACCGAAATTGTTTCAATGACAATACTAAGAAGTTATTTATCACTTCATTGTGTTGACATTACAATGATGGTAGAAAAGCAAAAACAAAAGTGGTAGTTCCTCAGTCCTACTCTTTAGGTGTGCAAAAGTGGTGGCATCTTAACATAAATCAGGGGACTAATTCAAGCCTTTATGAGCAGTTAAGCATTCTTCAATACCATGCACATGTGATTAAAAAAATGCAAATCTCAACTAAGAATGCCCATGAGGAAGCAGTGAATATACTGATTTTATTAAATCTCAGCCCTTGAGTCAGAGAAGGCAATGGCAACCCACTCCAGTACTCTTGCCTGGAAAATCCCACGGACGGAGGTACCTGGTAGGCTGCAGTCCATGGGGTCGCTAGGAGTCGGATATGACTGAGCGACTTCACTTTCACTTTTCACTTTCATGCATTGGGGAAGGAAATGGCAACCCACTCCAGTGTTCTTGCCTGGAGAATCTCAGGGATGTTGGAGCCCTGTGGGCTGACATCTATGAGGTTGCACAGAGTCAGACACGACTGAAGGGACTTAGCAGCAGCAGCCCTTGAGTATGGGTATCTTTTAAATTTTCTGTGCAATGATATGAGAAAAACACAGGAAACATTTCTATTATAAAATTAAATACAATAATTGTCTCACAGAAAACTTGCATGAAAATTTGTTTCCTTGTGTCACTGAACCAAAAGCAAGTGCATTTTTTCATAAAACACCATTGTCATTTGGAAGGCTGTCTGACACAGTATATGGTTATTGAGATTTGGGTGCTTGGAAGACATTTTCTCAAAAATAAACAAACTCAGCCTGTCATGCCGAGTAAAGCAAATGACAGGTATGCTGTCAAGAATTCAAGCAAATTGTTGAAGCTGGGAAAATGCCTACCCACTTCTATGAACTTAAAACCTCTGAAGAAGTAAAGAATCTTCTGACATAATCAGAGGTAATATTAATAAAGATTATATTTTGATATTTGATTTATATAATGAATTTGCCAATTTATACAAATTATAAAATGAATAAAATCATGTTTAAATAAAATATATAATTTAAATAAAATCTGTAATTATATTAATCAGTTCAGTTCAGTCGCTCAGTCGTGTCCAACTCTTTGAGACCTCATGGACTGCAGGATGCCAAGCTTCACTGACCATCACCAACTCCCAGAGCTTACTCAACTCAGGATCAAGTCGCTGATGCTATCCAGCTATCTCATCCTCTGTTGTCCCCTTTTCCTCCTGCCCCCAATCCCTCCCAGCATCAGGGTATTTTCCAATGAGTCAGCTCTTTGCATTAGGTGGCCAAATTATTGGAGTTTCAACTTCAGCATCAGTCCTTCCAGTGAATATTCAGGACTGACTTCCTTTAGAATGGACTTCCGGATCTACTTGCTGTCCAAGGGACCCTCAAGAGTCTTCTCCAACACCACAGTTCAAAAGCATCAATTCTTCAGTGCTCAGCTTTCTTTATAGCCCAACTCTCACATCCTTGCATGACTACTGGAAAAACCATAGCTTTGACTAGATGGACCTTTGTTGGCAAAGTAATGCCTCTGCTTTTTAATATGCTGTCTAGGTTGATCATAGCTTTTCTTCCAAGGAGCAAGTGTCTTTTAATTTCGTGGATTCAGTCACCTTCAACAATGATTTTGGAGCCCCCTAAAATAAAGTCTGTCACCGTTTCCATTGTTTCCCCATCTATTTGCCATGAAGTAATGGGACTGGATGTCATGATTTTAGTTTTCTGAATGTTGAGTTTTAAGCCAACTTTTTCACTCTCCTCTTTCACTTTCATCAAGAGGCTCTTTAGTATTATAAATTATAATACTCTACTAATCATAAATTATATTTATAACAATTATATAACTATAAATTTAATTATATGAATACTGGAGTGGGTAGCCATTTCCTTCTTTAGGGGATCTTCCTGACTCAGGATCAAACCCTGATTTCCTTCATTTCAGCAGATTCTTTACCATCTGAGCCATCAGAGAAGCCCTATATTTATATATAAGTACATATAAATTACATATAATAATATATAATAATTATATAAATATATAATACATAAATGTTTTAAATAAAATATAGTTTTATATATTTTTATAATGAGTTATAGAAATTTTTATAACTCAGTAGACAAATATTTTCCAAATGGCCATAATATGATGTTATAAAACAATGCAATAGAAAAACAATCTAAGTAAAGTGCAAAAGAGATGATAATCTTTAAGGTAAGAATGTATATTTCATTGATATTATTTAATAGTATTTACTGATTTCTAAGAAATTACTAATGCTGAGTTTTTATGTAGAATCAATACCTTTTTTACTTGTTTTAGAAGAATCAAAGAATATTCCAAAACAAGTAAAAAAGGTATTGAAACATTTTTTCCCTTTCCATTTATAAATCTGTGTAAAGCCAGATTTTCTTCCAGTTATTCAACCAAAGTAATATAGTAGGTTGAATTCAGAGATATATAGAAAAATATTATCTTCTACTCTACCGTAGATTAAAGAGATTTGCAAAACTATTCAAAAATCAATTTACCACTTTTTTATTTTGAAGATTGTAGTTATTTAAGGAATGTTTTATGCTATCACAGTAAAATTACTATTATTCATTCTTTAACATTTGATTTTTAACTTCCAACATAATAAATATTGGTAGATATAACTCATGTGAATACAAGCTTTTTTGTGGTACTCAACAACTTTTTTAACACAATAAAAGAGTCCTAAAAGCAAGTTTTGAGTATCATTGCTCTAGTCATAGCCTTTCTGTCTCTTCAAGTTCTGTTTTTTTTTTTTTAATTGATATAGATACAGAGATAAAAATCACCTTTAAATTCCTAAAAACCCTGATATGATCCGTATTCTAGTCAACTTGCGTTGTTGACTATTTTAAGTCTTTAAGTTGACTTCTATTTTAAGAAGAACATTTATAAAACTTACACCATAAAATTATCTGTTGGAAATACTGCACTGCTGGTATAAAAATCAATTTGTTGAGGTGTATGTAAAGTACAGCCCAAAGTAAAGAGGCAATGATATGATTATGATTCTTCTGTTGTGCCTTTTCCATGAAGTATTATGTGAAATTAGAAGAGTTATACTGTAGATTTCTCCTCTGGATGAGATTATACACCCATTTCCATCTCCTTATCTATTGTGAGCTTCTTTCAAACTGTTTAAGTAATGGGTGGCATAGCTAATGTATTTGTTTAGGAAGAAAAAAAATCATTTTGACATACATTAAGCAAAATAGCTCTGATGTTTTCTTAGGATTAAACTTATTTTGTCCCCCTAGTTTGGTAATAGTGACTTTTCAACCTGTTTGCTCTTTTGTTTTATTTTATTTTTGAAATTTTGGGACTGAAATATTTTTAAAAACTCTCACTTTCTTTGTGTTCTGATTTAATGTTTAAGGATTTCATTAAGGAATTTACTATTCCCTAATGAGTTACTGCAGAGCCAGTTTCAAGGGGAAATGAATTAACTTCAGTTCCCTAATCTTAGGCATATTCTGTTCACTATACCCCTCATTATGACTCCCTATGTATGCTATAAAATACAAAAGAGCTTTAAAAACATTAGAAGAACTAGCATAAGAAAAATAGGTAAAATGAGTTTTTAAATGAGTTATTAAAGTTTAAGAATAAACTTTTATAGGTCAACAAACATATCCCTTGACAAATTGAAAGGCTAAAAGTGTATGGATGGTGTTCGTTATGTTGGAAACTTCAGCTCTTATACTCAGGACAACAGATGCTTGAGGAAGAAAGACACTGGATGTGTCTTGCCAGAATAGCAAAGGATTGTTTTCTTATTCTGTAACTCAAACTTGTAAATCATGTTGGAAATCAATATCTAGATATGTTCAAGATATGTCCTATTCTGACAACTTTTTATTCAGTATCTATCCAAGTTCCTGGCACACACTAGACCTGAAACATGTGTTTGCTGAACAATAATCATGATTTAGTTCCATGTTAATTCTCTTAGATAAATTTCAACAGGCAAAAATTAAAAAAAAAAAAAAGCACCCAGTATCCAGACACTTTATTTTGACTTTCCCAGTCCAACTCTGATCCTGAAAACATCCCCAATATTTTCTTTTTTCAGCTCCAATTCCATATATTGAATGCAAAAATTAAACATGTGTATGATCTGGGAATATACAAGCAATGAACTTTGGCTGCTCTACTTAGATATGTGAGTATTTAAATAAAAGGTTGATACTATACCACAAGCAGCCAGGGAGTCTTTTCTGCCTGCTTAGTATAGAAGAGTCAAATGACAGCATGTGGCAGAGTACAACTCAGAAAGGAATGTTTGAAAGAAGTTTACAGAATAAAATATCCAAAGCCCAACATGTACAATAAAAGGTGCCTAGAGAAAGAGGAGGGGGACACAATTCCCCTGAAATCTTTTTAAATTCTTCCCCTTAAATCTTTTGTGGGACTTTGGCTGTCAAAATGGCAAAGTAGACAGAGCATAAGGGAAAAAAAAATTGATAGAAGAGTTATATTTTTTATACTTACAACTTGGGCTGCTGTAAAGCTTTGGGTAAAGAGCGAATGAACTTCACAGCAATCCAGGATAGATATTGCTTGCTGTAAGATGCTCCCATTTCCAAGCTCAATAGAAGGTGATTATTGGTATAATGGTACAATGCTATAGATATGATGTGCAAGATTAGAACGCATTCTGTATTTCCATTCAACAACAAACTGTGAAGGTACAGCTCTATGTCTTGCAATCTCACATTATAAAATAAGAAAAATGATATTATACAGTTGATTCTATCAACGAGATTGGGGAATTAAATCAGTTTGTTCAGCTCAGAATGAAAAAAGATCTACTCTGGGGAGCCAGTAAATGCAATCTGAAAGTAGACAATACCTTACAGTGGTTGACCTAGGAGATACTGAAGACCATGAGTAAAGAAAGACCAGGGAGTGCTGAAATGAAAATCTTGGAATATTCAGAATATCAAAATAACTTATAATAACTATAGGGCTAAATTGTTGTTTTTCAGTCACCCAGGTGTGTATGACTCTTTGTGACCCATGGACAGCAGCATGGCAGGCTTCCCTGTCCCTCGCCATCTCCTGAAGTTTGCCCAAGCTCATGTCCATTGCATTGGTGATACCATCCGGCTATCTCATCCTATAACTCTTTTTCCTTCTGCCCTCAATCTTTTCTAGCATTAGGGACTTTCCGATGAGTTGACTATTCACATCAGATGACCAAAATATTAAAGCTTCAGCTTCAGCATCAGTTCTTCCAACAAGTATTCAGGGTTGATTTCCCTTAAGATTGGCAGGTTTGATTTCTATGATACCCGAGGAACTTTTCAGGAGACTTCTCCATCACCATAGTTTGAAGGCATCAATTCTTTGGCATTCTGCCTTCTTTACAGTCCAGCTCTCACAACCATACATGATCACTGGGAAGACCATAGCCTTGACTATACAGACCTTAGTCGGCAGAGTAATGTCTCTGTTTTTCAATACACTGTCTAGGTTTCTCATTGCTTTCCTGCCAAGAAACAATCATCTTCAGATTTCATGACTGCTATCACCATCCACAGTGATTTTAGAGCCCAAGAAGAGGAAATTTGTCACTACTTCTACCTTTTCATCTTCTGTTTGCCATGAATTAATGGGTTAAATTATTTAGAGTAAAAATATATTTAGGAAACTAAAAACTTTAAATTATTTGAAATACTACCATTAATGACTATAAATTATACTTTTTAATTTAAATTTATTTATTTTAATTGGAGGCTAATTACTTTACAATATTGTATTGGTTCTGCCACACATCAACATGAATCCGCCATGGGCGTACACGTGTTCCCCATCCTGAACTCCCCTCCCACCTCCCTCCCCGTACCATCCCTCTGGGTCATCCCAGTGCACCAGCCACAAGGATCCTGTATTGAACCTGGACTGGTGATTCATTTCTTATATGATATTATACATGTTTCCATGACATTCCCCAAATCATCCCACCCTCTCCTTCTCACACAGAGTCCAAAAGACTGTTCTATACATTTGTGTCTCTTTTGCTGTCTCGCATGCAGGGTTATTGTTATCATCTTTCTAAATTCCATATATATGTGTTAGTATACTGTATTGGTGTTTTTCTTTCTGGCTTACTTCACTCTCTATAATAGGCTCCAGTTTCTTGCTGACCAATATATTCCACTTCAAAATTTCCTCACAATTCTAATTTAAAAATTCTCTTTTCTTTAAGGTTTCTGAAGTTTCAAGACAATTTTATCACCATGAACTTTTGGTCACAGATTTTCTTTCCCTCATCTAACTACATTTTGTTTAGCCTATGTAATCAAAGACAACATTGAGTTCACATTTCATGAATTCCCAAAGTTTGCTTCATGTTGTACATGATGACTATATTTAAATACTTAAAATTGGAAAATCACTTTAACTTATACAAATGAATGAATACCTGAAAGCAAAATCACCTCAATTATATGCTACTAGTTTCTCCTAATGGAAGGCTTGCTTGAGGAATTTTATTTGTATTAGTAAACTAAATTTTACTTAAATGACAATGCATTTACTTTAAACCAATTAGCATATGTACTATAACCTAAAATATATCAATGCATATTAGGTAGTACCTTACATTTTTAAACAGAAAAGGCAGAGGAACCAGAGATCAAATTGCCAACATCCGCTGGATCATGAAAAAAGCAAGAGAGTTCCAGAAAAGCATCTATTTCTGCTTTATTGACTATGCCAAAACCTTTGACTATGTGGATCATAATAAACTGTGGAAAATTCTGAAAGACAGGGGAATACCAGACCACCTGACCTGCCTCTTGAGAAATCTGTATGCAGGTCAGGAAGGAACAGTTAGAACTGGACATGGAACAACAGACTGGTTCCAAATTGGAAAAGGAGTACGTCAAGGCTGTATATTGTCACCCTGCTTATTTAACTTATAGGCAGAGTACATCATGAGAAATGCTGGACTGGAAGAAACACAAGCTGGAATAAAGATTGCCAGGAGAAATATCAATAACCTCAGATATGCAGATGACACCACCCTTATGGCAGAAAGTGAAGAGGAACTCAAAAGCCTCTTGATGAAAGTGAAAGAGGAGAGTGAAAAAGTTGGCTTAAAGCTCGACATTCAGAAAATGAAGATCATGGCATCCGATCCCATCACTTCATGGGAAATAGATGGGGAAACAGTGGAAACAGTGTCAGACTTTATTTTTTGGGGCTCCAAAATCACTGCAGATGGTGATTGCAGCCATGAAATTAAAAGACGCTTACTCCTTGGAAGGAAAGTTATGACCAACCTAGATAGCATATTCAAAAGCAGAGACATTACTTTGCCAACAAAGGTCTGTCTAGTCAAGGCTATGGTTTTTCCAGTGGTCATGTATGGATGTGAGAGTTGGACTGTGAAGAAGGCTAAGTGCCGAAGAAATGATGCTTTTGAACTGTTGTGTTGGAGAAGACTCTTGAGAGTCCCTTGGACTGCAAGGAGATCCAACCAGTCCATTCTGAAGGAGATCAGCCCTGGGATTTCTTTGGAAGGAATGATGCTAAAGCTGAAACTCCAGTACTTTGGCCACCTCATGGGAAAAGTTAACTCATTGGAAAAGACTCTGATGCTGGGAGGGATTGGGGGCAGGAAGAGAAGGGAACTACAGAGGATGAGATGGCTGGATGGCATCACTGACTCGATGGACGTAAGTCTCAGTGAACTCCGGGAGTTGGTGATAGACAAGGAGGCCTGGCATGCTGCAATTCATGAGGTCACAAAGAGTTGGACACGACTGAGTGACTGAACTGAACTGAACTGAAAAATAAAATAAAATTTTTTGCTTGGGGCTGGTGCACTGGGACAACCCAGAGGGATGGTATGGGGAGGGAGGAGGGAGGAGGGTTCAGGATGGGGAACACATGTATACCTGTGGCAGATTCATTTTAATATATGGCAAAACCAAAACAATATTGTAAATTTAAAAACTAAAATTAAATTAAATTAAATTTTAAAAAAAGAAAATAAAATAAAAATTTAAAAATTTTAAAATACAATTTCCATATAATATATATTACTTTAAAGATTGAATCTTTAAACTTTAGCAGAGCCTTGTGGGCTGCCATCTATGGGGTCTCATAGAGTCGGACACGACTGATGCGACAGCAGCAGCAGCAGCAGTCATTACTAATGACAATATAGATACCATTAATCACTATTATATAATAGAAAGACTGTTATTGGTAGAGTAGTTTTTAGTTAGAGAGGGAAATGGCAACCCACTCCAGTATTCTTGCCTGGAGAATCCCAGGGACAGGGGAGCCTGGTGGGCTGCCGTCTATGGGGTTGCACAGAGACCGATACGACTGAAGCAACTTAGCAGCAGCAGCAGTTTTTAGTTTACTTTGGGAAGATCATAAATATATATAACTTTTGAACAAAGTATAAAAGGCACTACAAAATAAACAAATTAGACAGAAATTCAAGTGAATTTGACTGTTGAAAAAAAGGAATCGGATTGGATTAGATCCATATTTATACAGATTTCCCCCTGAGACGGTTCCCACATCTGAAGGTCATGGAGTAGCTAAAATTCAGGTAATAGTCACAGACTTTTTAGATTGAGGTTATCACAAGATAAAGTTTAGAGCTTCCAGACTACTGGCAACTGAAAGAATAAAACAAACTGAAAGAGAAGAGCACACAGAGAGAAAACCACAAAACAGGTATATAAAATGCTTAGAAAGTATGCATGCATGAGGAAGACTGTAAGAAGTCCAATAGAAAATATTTAGCTAACATTGGTATATTTTAGATGTTTGGTAAACACATGGGTGTTCTACTGAAATCTAAGAATGGTGAAACCTTTTTCTTAAGTTTAGGGAATTCACTCTGAGACTACAGGCAAAACAAATATAGATCTGTTCAAAGAAATCATACAATCAAGACTTCAAGACTGCAAGTTAATCAGCAAGTTATATAACTGTCATCTAGAATGCAAAATTTCCAGAGGAAAGTAACAGGAACTAGTGTATCTAAAATAAATCATTCAGATAACAGTAAAAATTAATAAATGTGAATGGAAATATCTAGCCCACATTCAAGAGAATAAGCAGCACACAGAAGCATACACTTAAATAAAACAGAGGTTAGATGAATAAGCAAGGAATTTAAAGTAGCTAACACAAAATATTCAAGGAATTAAAGGAAAATCTGGTCATAATAATCAAACTGATGGATAATTTCAACAGAGAAATGGAAAGTATAAACAGAAACTGGAAATTCTGAGACAGGAAATACAATATCTGAATTTAAGAATTTGCAAGCTTTAGAGAACTTTGAAGTTGGTGATGAGAGACAAAGAGAGAGGAAATGTAAAGATAGTAGAATAAAATTTATCTAATATATAAAATAGAGAAACAAAATTTTAAAATTGCCCATAAGAATAGGATAAAGAAAGGAAAATAAAAAATAGTAATGCTTGAAGAAATGCTGAAAGAACATATAATTTATAAATCTAAGAAACTCAGAGAACTCCAAACTTTATAAATACAAACAAACCCACATTCAGTCTCATCATAATCAAACTAAAGAACACCAAATATGAGTAAAACTTGGAAAGATGCCAACAACAGCAACAACAACAAATGTTTTATTTACAGGGGAATATTGATAATAATGCTAGCTCGATTCTGATCAGAGTAAGCGAAGGAAAAAAGACAATGGTGTAATTTTTTTAAAGTATTGAAATATATATATATTTATACACACACACACACACACACACATAAATCTAGAATTACCTATCCAGTTTAACTATACTGCAAAATTGGAGAAAACATTGAGACATTTTCAAGCAAACATATGCTGAGAGACTTTATTCTCATAAAAACTAAACTACAAAAACTGCTAAATGAAGTTTCTGAGACCGAAGGTAAATGGTGTATAAAATACACTCTCTCACTCTTGATGAAAGTGAAAGAAGAGAGTGAAAAATCTGGCTTAAAACTCAACATTCAGAAAAATAAGATCATGGCACCTGGTCCCATCACTTCATAGCAAATAGATGGAGAAACAATGGAAACAGTAATACACTTTACTTTCTTGGGCTCCAAAAGCTCTGCAGCTGGTGACTGCAGCCATGAAATTAAAAGACGCTTGCTCCTTGGAAGAAAAGCTATAGCCAACCTAAACAGTATATTAAAAAGCAGAGACATTACTTTGCCGACAAAGGTCTGTATAACTATGGTTTTTCCAGTAGTCATATATGGATGTGAGAGTTGGATCATGAAGAAAGCTGAGTGCTAAAGAATCAATGCTTTTGAACTGTGGTGATGGAAGAGATTCTTGAGAGTCCCTTGGACAGCAAGGATATCCAACCAGTCCATCCTAAAGGAAATCAGTCCTGAATATTCATTGCGAGAATTGATGCTGAAGCTGAAGCTCCAACACTTTGGCCACTTGATGCAAAGTACTGACGCAGTGAAAAAGACCCTGATGCTGGGAAAGATTGAAGGCAGGAGGAGAACGGGATGACAGAGGATGAGATGGTTAGATGGCATCACTGACTCGATAGACATGAGTTTGAGTAAGCTCCAGGAGTTGGTGATGGACAGGAAAGGATGGCCTGCTGTAGTCCATAGAGTCACAACGAATCGGATTCACTGAGTGACTGAACTGACTGAAATTATGAGTTAGATATCATTAAATTTTTGATATGATGAAACAAGAGAAATTAAATGATTCACTCAATGTCTGGAAATATTTAGTAGCAGAATCAATATTCAAAAGGTCCTTGGTGTTTATTCAACTATACCATATTCTAAGGCCTTCCCTGGTGGCTTAGTGGTAAAGATTCCACCTGCAATGCAGGAGGGTGGGTTTGATCCCTGGGTTGGGAAGATCCTCTTGAGAATAAAATGGCAAACCATCCCAGTATTTTTGCCTGGGAAATCCCATGGACAGTGAAGCCTGGTAGGCTGTAGTCCATGAGGTCACAAAAAAGTGGGACACAACTTAGCAGTTAAACAACAACCATATTCTAATTAAAATCATTCTATGTAACATAAGCATTATAGCCTCACTTATAAAATCATATGTTACTAAATTTTGGTTATGTTTTTCTATTTTTTCCTTCATTAATGTTCATTTTACTGGAAATTACTACCTGCTATATGCTCATTCTGCCTTGACAGTAAGACCACTGTCAAAAGGGTCTTTGTTAGGAGCAGAAAAGTTAAAATAGCAGAGATAAACTTCTCAGTGACTATTAATATGTAGGTCTTTCCAAGAATTACAAAGTTCTACCAACTATGTCATTTGAATAGAAATTAATCATAGGTGTAAGATAAGTCATACATAGACACTATATTCCAACATTATTATCATACAAATGTCAGCAAAATTGTCTTTCTGTCAGTGCTCAGAGTATTTTTTCCTCTTTTGTTTCTTATTTCTAATTTTTTAATCAACAAAAAGTTTTCTTTCAAATGGTAACATTTTTAATGTAATTCATTATTAAAATGTAAATTAAGTGATTCAGAAGTTTAAAACTGAAGTCCTTGCCTTTTTTGAGATTCACCATCTCCTGGGAGACAACTAAAAATTAACAGGAGTGATCAAGCTTTATTTCTGAATACTAAATTTCCCAGAGGGAAATTTCTGCAGCCTTGAACTGCAGAGAATTTGTAATTCTGGATTTAACAAATTTTAAAATATAATAAAATACAATGAACAACAGTTAAATTATACAGAATTCTCCTTATTGACTTAGAAAGCTCTTGAGAATCTTGCAATATGTCAGAGTCAATCAGCACTGTGAACATTGTGATTATCATTGCTTATCACAGACTAATAAACTAGTCATTTGAACTTCCAATTGAATTCTACATACAGGAAGTCTTTTATGTTTACAGAAGTCTTATGTTTTAATTCAATCAATAATATCGTTGCTTTGTGTTTATCAGTACTTTATACATATTTCATCTTATAGAAGTTTAGTCAGTATTTTTTAAAATTTAGTGCATTTTTGACACTCATCCCTAATTTAGTATTTATTCAGTCACTTATTCGTTCATTAGCTTCATTCATTCTCAGATGATGCCATTATTAAAAAAAAAAAAGATACAATCAGAGATCTTCCTCCTCAAACACCAAATCAGTGAATGAACTTCCATTAGTGCCCACATACTCTGTCTATACTCCAGATGAAATCAGCAGTCACCCTCATGTATGATTTGGATCCTAAAAACAAACTCAAAGACATTGCTCCTACAGTTATGGACTATCTATTGTATCATTGCCTTTGCCCTCACATCTGAATCATAGCTTTAAGATAAATCATGCTTTAACAGCTCCCATATTAAAACCCTAGATAGCATGTTCAAAAGCAGAGACGTTACTTTGCCAACAAAGGTCCATCTAGTCAAGGCTATGGTTTTTCCTGTGGTCATGTATGGATGTGAGAGTTGGACTGTGAAGAAGGCTAAGTGCCGAAGAAATGATGCTTTTGAACTGTTGTGTTGGAGAAGACTCTTGAGAGTCCCTTGGACTGCAAGGAGATCCAACCAGTCCATTCTGAAGGAGATCAGCCCTGGGATTTCTTTGGAAGGAATGATGCTAAAGCTGAAACTCCAGTACTTTGGCCACCTCATGGGAAAAGTTGACTCATTGGGAAAGACTCTGATGCTGGGAGGGATTGGGGGCAGGAGGAAAAGGGGACGACAGAGGATGAGATGGCTGGATGGCATCACTGACTCGATGGACGTGAGTCTCAGTGAACTCTGGGAGTTGGTGATGGACAGGGAGGCCTGGCGTGCTTCAATTCATGGGGTCGCAAAGAGTCGGACATGACTGAGCGACTGATCTGATCTGATCTGATCTGATATTAAAACCAACCAAACAACTCTCCTTTATCTTATATCCTTCTGCTGATACTGTCCTTTCCTATCTCACTGTTAGGACTGAATGGGTACTCCCAAGATTCTTATGTTAAAATCTAATCTCCATATGATGGTATTCAGAAGTGGGTCTTTTGGGTGAGTAAGTCATGAGGTCTTTATGATGGCATTAGTGTCCTTATAAAAAGAGACCAGAAAGCTCTGTTGTGTCTTATTGTCAGGTGATACAACAAAAATTCAGTAGTCTGAAACAAAGAAAAGAACTCTCAGCAGAATTTAGCCACATTAGCACCCTGATCTCAGACTTCCAGCCTCCAAGACTGTGAGACATAGATTTCTGTTGCTCATCATGATTCTTTGTTAAAGCAGCTAAAACAGACCAAGACACTCTCCTCACAATGAAATCTTCAAAGGAGTTGTCAATACTTAGTTTCTAATTCCTGATCCTCACTTCCTGAACTCTCCCAGGTCATCTGTCACCCGTATTCCCTTAACATCTTTGTTATCAAAGTCACCAGTAACCTCCTCTGTGCTAAGTTCCACCATAAAATATTTCTTGACTTTTCCTCTGGAATACCAGTCTTTCTTGGCTCTCCTTTGTTTCTTTCTTAGCTGTATCTACAATTTGTAGATGTGTGACTGAAATGACACGGGCAATCATTAATAATTTTTGTATGAATAACTCAATGAATACTTGTTTTTTAAAACCACTCTTTCTTTTCCACTAAAGGTAATTATAGAGACAAGTATTGTGTTGTTGTTCAGCTTAACATTGTATGACCTTTTGCAGCCCCATGGGCTGCAGCATGCCAAGCTTCCCTGTCCTTTACTGTCTCCTGGAGCTTGCTCAAACTCATGTCTATTGAGTCAGTGATGCCATAAATGAGTGCCATTATTTATCTCTTTTAACAACAGTACCACATGAAGAGAAAATGTTCCTATAAAAATCATAAAAAAGCCTAATGACAACTGTCATGAAGCTTTTCTTGTATATTATTAAAATAACATGTTTTTTTTTTTCAATTTTAGTGTTGTCTTTCAAATCAGTCTAATTAACATTACTTTGGATTTTTGTGTATAATTGTATCACATTTACCTATATTGTATACATAAATGTCATAACTATACATTTTCTTCTACATGTAAGGTTTTCTGTGCATATTAAATTCTTGTCATTAACCTTCCCAAATTAAATGATGAGAAATGATAGTTACTTAGAAAATTTCTGTTTAAGTCCACTGTGAAACTTAAGCTTTCCATTTAAATAAAATAACAACAGACAAAAATTAAAATGTCCAAGAACTATTAGTTTCTTTAGCATGACCCCTAGAGGCACAGCAGGGTCACTATAAAAGAAGAACAAGTAGAATAAAAAAACCATGAAAATACTACATAATTTGGCATGCATATTTATATTTATACTTTGGTTAGAAATAGTTCATTATAATTGAGGAGATTATTCAAATAGAGCTATTACCATCTAAGGAGTCAAGAGATTAAAAAGGAGCTATTAATATTTTTTCAGAACAGACATACTTGAAGTATGCTCAAGTAGCATAATTAGCCTATTCAGGACTGGCTTACTGTTTTACCGATCAACTGAGTCTCCTTTATGTGAAAAAAGAATCATCATATAATGATTAGCAGACAGATGTGATTTAATAAATATTGAGAATAAAAGCACTGCATAATTTTGATGGGTCTGTAATTGTAATTCCCAAGTATCTTTCCTTCCTCAACTAATTGGGTAATGACATTGCTTGAATTAATCCAAGGTCATCAGCTTGCACACAGTGCAGATGGTTTCTCTACTTTACGGGTATACAGGGGATTCGAGATTACTGTTGCCTGCTGCTTTTCAAGCTAATTTTTATTCTTAAAAATCCACATTTTCACTGTAGCTGAACAGCTAAGCCATATGTTACTTTGTGCATACTTTAAAATATCTGGTGCATGTAATTATTACACCAGAACTAGCATTCATTCCTACTTTTCAATTTTTTAATAAGGAAAAACAATATTATGCTATGTGTATTTTGGGTTTTGTCTTGTTTTTTTCTATGTACCTAGCTTTAGTTCAAATTATGGTTCCAGTGAGAATTTTAACTTAAAATACATTGGTCAGTTAATCTGTTTCCTCATGTGTAACATAACCCAGCATAGTTCAGAATTTGCCTAATACTGTTTGAGATACTATGGTAATCCATCTAGCTACTAGAAAGTCTGACTTTGAAGTATCTTTCTAAGTGCTCCTGTGGTAGTTATGATAAATAGGAATGAAGTATTTCTATGCTTTTTTAATCCTGACATGCAAATGGCAGGGTTGACAATTTGGGCCTTTTTGCATACTGCATGGGAAAAATAGTAATAGTAATCATACTTATTTGTTAGCCTGCCCTGGTGGCTCAGAGGTTAAAGCGTCTGCCTGCAATGCGGGAGACCTGGGTTCAACCCCTTGGTCCGGAAGATCCCCTGGAGAAGGAAATGGCAACCCACTCCAGTATTCTTGCCTGGAGAATCCCATGGATAGAAGACCCTGGTGGGCTACAGTCTACTGGGTTGCAAAGAGTCGGACACAACTGAGCAACTTCACTTTCTTTCTTTGCCAGTGGCGGGGTTGACAATTTGGGCCTTTTCATGTTCAGCTCAGTTCAGTTCAGTTGCTCAGTCGTGTCCAACTCTTTGTGACCCCATGAATTGCACCATGCCAGGCCTCCCTGTCCATCATCAACTCTTGGAGTTCACCCAAACTCATGTTCATCAAGTCAGTGATGCCATCCAGCCATCTCATCCTCTGCCATCCCCTTCTCCTACCCCCAACCCCTCACAGCATCAGGATCTTTTCCAACGGGTCAACTCTTCGCATAAGCCTTTTCGTGTACTGCATGAGAAAAATAGTAACAAAAAAGCAAGAGAGTTCCTGAAAAACATCTATTTCTGCATTATTGACTATGTCAAAGCCTTTGACTGTGTGGATCACAATAAACTGTGGAAAATTCTAAAAGAGATGGGAATATCAGACCACCTGACCTGCCTCTTGAGAAACCTATATGCAGGTCAGGAAGCAACAGTTAGAACTGGACATGGAACAACAGACTGATTCCAAATAGGAAAAGGAGTACATCAAGGCTGTATATTGTCACCATGCTTATTTCACTTCTATGCAGAGTACATCATGAGAAACGCTGGGCTGGAAGAAGCATAAGCTGGAATCAAGATTGCTGGGAAAAATATCAATAACCTCAAATATGCATATGACAACCCTTATGGCAGAAAGTGAAGAGGAACTAAAAAGCCTCTTGATGAAAGTGAAAGAGGAGAGTGAGAAAGTTGGCTTAAAGTTCAACATTCAGAAAATGAAGATCATGGCATCCGGTCCCATCACTTCATGGGAAATAGATGGGGAAACAGTGGAAACAGTATCAGACTTTATTTTTGAGGGCTCCAAAATCACTGCAGATGGTGACTGCAGCCATAAAATTAAAAGATGCTTACTCCTTGGAAGAAAAGTTATGACCAACCTAGATAGCATATTCAAAAACAGAGACATTACTTTGCCAACAAAGGTCCGTCTAGTCAAGGCTATGGTTTTTCCTGTGGTCATGTATGGATGTGAGAGTTGGACTGTGAAGAAGGCTGAGTGCCGAAGAATTGATGCTTTTGAACTGTGGTGTTGGAGAAGACTCTTGAGAGTCCCTTGGACTGCAAGGAGATCCAACCAGTCCATTCTAAAGATCAGCCCTGGGTGTTCTTTGGAAAGAATGATGCTAAAGCTGAAACTCCAGTACTGTGGCTACCTCATGCAAATAGTTGGCTCTTTGGAAAAGACTGATGCTGGGAGGGATTGGGGGCAGGAGGAAAAGGGGATGACAGAAGATGAGATGGATGGATGGCATCACCGACTCGATGGATGTGAGTTTGAGTGAACTCTGGGAGGTGGTGATGGACAGGGAGGCCTGGCGTGCTGTGATTCATGGGGTCGCAAAGAGTCGGACATGACTGAGTGACTGAACTGAACTGAATTATACTTATTTGTTAGTATTTAACAGTCACCAAAATGTTTACATATGAAATATATTTTTACAACACGGAAATAATCTGAGCTTAGAAGGCAGATGAATCATTATTTTGCATATGAAAAACTAAGAGATTTTAAATGATTCATTCAAAGGTCCTATAGCAAGTAAGTGAAAAACAAGGTTGGGACTTGCTGCTACTGTGGTCTTTGTAGAGCCTATTCTGCCCTAAAGGGTAGATCCAGGGTTCTCTTTCATTTTCCTCCTACTCATTCACAGAGTAGGAACTAGCTGTGTAAGAGAGATGCTGCGTGCTGTGCTTAGACACTCAGTCATGTCTGACTCTGTGTGATTCCATGGACTGTAGCCTGCCAGGCTCCTCTGTCCATGGGGAGTCTCAAAACAAGAATACTGGAGTGGGTTGCCATTTTCTTCTTCAGGGGACCTTGCCGACAAGGGGATCAAACCCACATCTCCTATGTCCTCTGCATTGGAAGGCAGATTCTTTGACACTGAGCCACCTGGGAAGCAGATGTATATGCATGTATGTATGTATGTGTGTGTGTATTCAAAAGTTATCAATATAGCAAAGCAAGAAACCTAAAAGTTTACATCATACTATCTGAAAGATATCACATAAATAACTGATCCTCTATGTTCCTAGGGGGAATATATCATAGGACTTGAATATAAAGTGTGACCTGAGATGGCCTCTGAAAGATTATAATTAATTATATTAAATGAACAAAGAAGGCTATTCCAAGCCTAGGAAAGCCTGAATAAAGTGAAAAGTGACAAATTTAGTAAGAAAATTTTGAAAAATGTGTTGAGGACCATCAAAAATCAAATAAGAGAGACGAATTAGGAGGCTTATGGGTAATATGAAATTCTTCAAATAGGAAGGATTTGATTCAGTGAAAAATGGGGTCAACTGATGATTTTGAACTAAGAGGTAATATGATGAAAGAAGTCATGTTTCTGAAAAATTTGTTTGAGGTACTGAATAAAATAGATTCAAAATGAAGGCATAGACATAAGGAAAACAAAAATTCAGAATCTTTGGCACAAGTTCATGAGTATATATAACAGAGTAGCTGCAGAAGGATTTAAAAAGGAAGGAAACAAAACTAAAAGTAAACAACCATTCTCTGGTGGTTCAGACAGTAAAGAACCCGCCTGCAATGCAATAGAACTGGGTTAAATCCCTGGGTTAGGATGATCCCCTGGAGGAGGGCATGGCTATCCACTCCAGTATTTTTGCCTGGAGAATCCATGGACAGAGGAGCTTGGCAGGCTACAGTTTATGGGGTCACAAAAAGTGGAACACAGCTGACTACTAACATTGTGAATACATGAAAAAGGAAAATTGAATGATGTATCAAGATTTTAAGAAATGACAGCTTGGGGAATGATAGTATCTCTGATATATTAATATATTGAGAACCAGGGCTAAGACTCTGGCAACACTATCAGCCAAGGATACATAAGAACAACTAAAAACCAAGTGTGAAGAAGGAAATGGCAACCCACTCCAGTATTCTTGCCTGGAGAATCCCATGGACAGAGAAGCCTGGTGGGCTAATGTTTATGGGGTCACAGAGGGTCAGGCACAACTGAGTGACTAAGCATAAAAAGTTAATGAAGAAAGAAAAGGAAAAAGGATCATAAGGAAGAGAGAATCAAATTGGAAAATTTACCAGGAGGAGTGTGTGTCAAAAAGACTAGATGCTTCAGAGGGATGGAAGAAAAAATATAACAGGCTTACATATACATAGATGGCAGATTAGTATGAGGTTCTAAAAGGGAAATAATTGGTGGAACTGTTTAGAGTCCTTCTACTAGATGAACATTGCGTACACTAATCAATTGCAGAGAAAAACATTGTCACTGAATTCTAATTGCTAACTTTCACTGCTTAATCTCTCTGTGGAGATAAGAATTAGTTATGGAATTTTTATGGAGATGGCAGTCATCCTGTTTGCCACAAACTCATTTGCATGGAAAAGTGCACATCAGTTAGACCCCTGTCAAAATAATTAGCTAAGCATGAGATAAGGCCTTTTAGATTTCAGCATGTTCCACGCATTAAATCTTTTTTTTAAAAAATATATGAAACCAAAAGACTGTTCTATACATCTGTGTCTCTTTTGCTCTCTCGCATACAATATTGTAAAGTAAAAAAAATAATAGTAATAAAGAAATGATAAATGGTTAAAAAATATATGAAACCAAATCAACACATTTTACAGAAATAATAAGCACTGTATATAATTCTATAATTTTTGTGTTATTTTTATTTGGTTTCTCTCTTATCTATTTAATAAAACATCTAATTTAGTAAAATATAACATTACCAGCTGGTAATCACTGAGATAATGAGAAATGGAATTTCTTTTTACTGTTCTCATCCCTCTCATTCTATATTAGGCATTATGAAATTGAAATAAAATCCATTTCAATTAAAAGAGCTCTGTTCTCTTACCTTAGAGCCTGATAAACAGCATTACTGAATTCAGGTCAGTCATAATCTAATCACAATGTATCCATCATTGGACACAAAGTTCACAAGAATATATCCTTTTCTCTTCCTACACAGCATAAAACCAAGGTTGAAGTATACTTGAAAGCAGCTTGTTACTAAGGACTCTTCCTACCTTATTCTTCTTCTTGAGCATGGAACAGGAAGCCAAAGATCAGAGCTTGTAAGTCTGGAAGATAAGATATGATTTGTCGCTTTTTAAATTTTTTTAGCCTGCATCTTACAGTAAATTTATTGCCCACTATTGAAAGTTTCAAAATATGAAGTTGATACTAGTGCTTTTTATTATTTACCTTCAGATTAAGTCACTTAATGGCATAGTGACCATTTAGGTAGATTAACTCCAATGTCCATGTTCTCAGGCTATTTTAAAAATTGAATAAAACAAACTACTTAATATCCTAAGTTTTGTAGATATGAAAATGAATGAGAAGCAGTTCTTGTCCTCAAATATGCTCCATAATGGCTAAATATTTGTAGTTATGGCTCTATTAATAAAGGTAAAAAAATAAACATTTGTAAGTCACTTCACACACAAATGCTTGCCTTTTTTACCACTTTGTATTAGTCAAAAATGATCCTAAGCACACAAACATTACATTCTTCTAATTCAAGGTGTCCTGTTTGTCACTATTAACATTTAGTGACATTTAGAAAGTCTTTGTTATGGGGAGAGTCCTGTGCATTGTAGGGTGTTTAGCAGCACTCTCAGTTCTACTCACTGGATGCAAGTAGTGGACCCCTAGGGGTGACAATGAACACTGGGTCCTGATGTTGTACAATTGCTCCATTTGAGAACCACTGCTCTCAGTGGAGTTGAGGACACCTACATTTAAAAGGCAAGTAGAAGTGTACCTTCTTTGTTTTATTCCATATATAAGTGATATCATATGATATTTGTCTTTCTTTATCTGGCTTATTTTACTTAGCCTGATAATCTCTAAATCCATTGATGTTGCTGCAATAGCAAGCCAGAGAGAGAAAGACATATCATATCACTTATATGTGGAATTAAAAAACAAAACAAATGAACTTATTCACAAAACAGAGCCATAGACATAGAAACCAAACTTATGGTTACCAAAGGGAAAAAGGTGGAGGGATAAATTAAGAGGTTGGGATGAATACATACACAATACTCTATATAAATCAGGGAACTATGCCCAGTATTTTGTGATAGCCTATAATGTAAAATAATCTGAAAAATTATGTTTGTGTAACTTAGCATTATGAGAAATGCCAGGCTTGTTGAGTTACAAGCTGGAACCCAGATAGGCAGGAGAAACATCTACAACCTCAGATATGCAGATTATACCACTCTAATGGCAGAAAGTGAAGAAGAAATAAAGAACCTCTTGATGAGGGTGAAGGAGGAGAGTGAAAGAGCTGACTTCGAATATTAAAAAAATCTAAGATCATGGCATACTACATGGCCAATAGAAGAGGAAAAGGAGAAAGTAGTGACAGATTTCCTCTTTGGGGGCTCTAAAATCACTGCAAATGTTGACTGCAGCCATGAAATCAGAAAATGATTGCTTCTTGGAAGGAAAGCTATGATAAACCTAGACAATGGGGGTGAAAGCAAAGTTGAAAAGCAAAGACATTATTCTGCTGACCAAGGTCCATATTGTAAAGGCTATGGTCTTCCCCGTGGTCATGTATGGTTGTGAGAACTGGACCATAAAGACAGAAGAATGACAAAGAATTGACACCTTCAAACTGTGGTGCTAGAGAAGACTCCTGAGAGACACTTGGACAGCAAGGAGATCAAATTAGTCAATCTTAAGGGAGATCAACCCTGAATACTCACTGAAAGGACTGATGCTGAAGCTGAAGCTCCAGTGTTTTGGTCATCTAATGCATTGAACAGATGATTCATTGGAAAAGTCCCTGGAGCTAGGAAAGGAGGGCAGAAGGAGAAGAGGGCATCAAAGGAGATGGCTGGATGGCATAACTAGTGCAAGGGACATGAACTTGGGCAAACTTCAGAAGATAGTGAGGCACAGGGAGCCCTGGTGTGCTGCAGTCCATGGGGTCACAGAGTCAGACAGGACTGGGCAACTGAACAAGAACAATATATATGAAAGTGTTATGTTAGCTGCTCAGTCCTGTCTGACTCTTTGTGACCCTATGGACTATAACTCACCAGGATCTTTTATGCATGGAATTCTCCAGGCAAGAATACTGAGTGGGTAGCCATTCCCTTCTCCAGAGGATCTCCCCACCCAGGGATTGAACCTGGATCTCCAGCATTGTAGGCATATTTACACTCTAACTGAATCACTGGGCCAAAAATCTGACACTAACAAACTGTTAATCAACTATATTTCAGTTAAATATATATTTATAAAAAAATGTAAAATTTAATTAATTAAATTGAATTAATCCATGCAAAGGAAAAAAAAAAAAAAGACTCTTCAGCTTCCTTGCCCTTTCACCATGTGAGGATGCAAGGAGTGTGCAACCCAGAAAAGGTCCCTCACCTGACCATGCCCACCCTGGTCTCAGTCTTTCATCCTCCAGAACCATGAGAAATAAATTCCTGTGGTTTATAAGGTAAAAAGCAAACAAACCAAAAAAGGCAATCACAGGAAATGGAGTACATAAAGTAGATTTGAAGAAATCAGTCAAGAAATAGACAGAAGAAAATCTGAGAAACCAAGAGAGGAAAGAATTTCAAGAAGGAATCTGGTCAGCGGTGTCTTATGCTATGCCCAATAATAAAGATAAGGTTCTAGAATTGAGTTCAAACCAAGCATTTCAGGAGTGATTTTTATAGACTGACTTTTACCACATAGCATCTCCTCTAGCCCAGTAGTTCTTAAATGGCTGTGCACATCTGTGTCAGCTAGACATCTCAATCTCAAGATATTCAAATTCAGTCATCTTGGAATGTACTGGGCTATATGTACATATTTTGGAAAAGAAATTTACCTGAGAGATCCTGGAATGCATCCTAATTAACAGCTACTGCCGTAATCTCATTTTCTGTTTCCTTTATTTCCTCTGTAATTTTCTCCCTGTCTTTAGCAGTGTGGGGTAGTATAAAGAATATTGAACTCTGCTGTTTGGTCAGAGTTCCTAGTTCCCAATGTGACACTAAATAAATGTGTTTACTGGATAAAGTCCCTTAAACTCTCAACCTCCATTTAATCAAGTGTAAAATTGGATTGGACAGTTTCTCTAACACTAATCTTCTACATATAATCTGATAAAATAACCGGAGTAAATGGATTCCAGGTGGAAATAGTACTTGATCCATTCTAATCAGATATAAATATTATGAAAATAAAGAAGCAAACTACAGATTATAGAGCAGATTATATTCCAAAATGTGATACAACCATCACACAGTAACTATATAATAACATTTTAAATTACAACATATCCAAACAGCTGGGAAAAAAGACAACACACACACACACACAAAATAGTATGTAATACTATATGTCCAAATAGAATAATTAATTCTCAAAGAAACCTTCTGAGTGATTTACAGTTCTATATTCTGAAGAATAAATTCTCACATATCTGCATAAATTATATTGTTTCTATGAATTAGCTAACTATACATTTAGCTTGGAATTTTGCTTTTCAGGTACATTTACTGCAGTTCCTTTATTATTATGGGAGTTGTAATCTCTGAAAGGACCACTTGAGACAGTCAAGAAGCAAGAAGCTGCTGCTACCAATTCCACTCATTGCCATCACAACTACTTCTCAAGCACAGAAGTAGGAGAAAAGGTAGCCAAAGCTGCAGTTTGAGGGTTCACACATCTGATGGAGCATCCAACCACTTCAGCCTGAACACAAGAGATGCAGGAAGGCCAGTGCCAGACATCTGCACACCTTCAAAATTTGTTTCTAACAGCCAAACTCCTCAGGAAGAAGGGTTCTGCCTTGCCAGACCTCACACAAATTTATATTATTAGTCAAATCTACTTTGTATTCAGGTGAAAAGCACCAGTTAGCTTTTAAATATCTCCCCCCAAAAGAACAGAATATTTGAGAGAGTTTTAAGAATGCACCACAGTTTACTCCTGAATTGTCCTTTACAAATGGATTAAATAGAGCAGTAGTAAACTCTTTGAGTTGGTCATCTTTATTCTTGCCCATGATAGTGTATCAGCAAAAAATTGGGGCTACTTTAAAGGTTTAGTGGATGCTGATGTGGCTGATGTGACTATTAAATAATTAGTCATAAAAAGAATTGATGCAAACTGAAGCAGGAAAATTTTATTAGTTAAATGTTCAAACTCTGCAGCAAAAACACTGAACTAAAATCTCAGCTCTGCTGTAGAGCTAACTAATAGGAATGTGGGCAACTTGCTTAAATTTTCTTTTCCTCGGAGACTTTCTTGTACATGAAGTGAGAGTGATAATATTACCTGGTTTATGTTATTTTCAGGATTAAAAGAGAAAATATGTGAAAGGCATCTAACTCAAAGACTGGAACTTGGTATAAATAGTGCTAATGATAACAATAACTAAGTCAAACTGATTGTATTTAACAGACATTTTAAGATCATCCTGAAAGAATTTTTGAAATTATTATGGTATCCACTTAACCATATACATCCAATTTGTCTACAAGTAATTGGCCAAATGCTATGTATTATACATGCATGTGTGTATTTTTTCTTCTTAGAATATTTTGTGATTATAGTGGCGGGCATATTTTACAGCCTGAAATTAACTCTGTTTTATTATATAATATAATCTTTGGGAGGAAAATCTCCTCATCCAAAATATGACAAAAAATATTTTAGATAAAAGTTATAGGTGTATGACATCTCTACAATCATGTATTTGATTCTATACTACTTAATTTGAATTTCTAAAACATGTTTTACCTTTGATAACTTCTAGACTGCTTGAAGAGGGCCATTATTCCCCAGATTACCAACTCCCTAATATTAATACGAGATAAGAAGTTCCCAGGATGGTGTTCTGTGTGTGTGCCGAGTCACTTCAGTCATTTCTGACTCTTTGAGAACCTATGGACTGAAGTCTACCAGGCTCCTCTGACAATGGGATTCTCTATGCAAAAATACTAGAGTGGGTTGCCATGCTCTTCACAAGACAATCTTCCCAACCCAGGGATTAAACTCATGTCTCCCATATCTCCTGCATTGGCAAGTGGGTTCTTTACCCACTAGCATCATCTGAAAAGCCCTCCTTGGATGGTACTAAGTATGTAATACAGGTTTTTAAATACATATCAGTTTCCTTTTATTTACACAGTTTCACAAGGACTTGTACAATGCTGTCTTCATCTTAGAATTAATAAGAACAGTCAGTGAACAATATGATACGGTAGAAAGAGTATGAGTTCAAAATTAAATTTATATAGCAGGTTGCAAAATGCCCACAAATAGCTCCTTTCCCAACATGCACATCACTTGGCAATGTGATTTTGCTTCTCTTGTTTCTAAGAAGTAGTGAAATGTTCTCCATTTGAGCTTAGCCATGTGACTTGCTTTACTCAGTGGAATACTAGGAAATACAATATAGAGTCTTAAAAAGTGTTTGAACACTGGGTGATTGTCATCAGTTCAGTTCAGTTCAGTTCAGTCACTCATTCATGTCCGACTCTTTGCAACCCCATGAATTGCAGCACGCCAGGCCTCCCTGTCCATCACCAACTCCCGGAGTTTACTCAAATTCATGTCCATCGAGTCGGTGATGCCATCCAGCCATCTCATCCTCCATCGTCCCCTTCTCCTCCTGCCCCCAATCCCTCCCAGCATCAGAGTCTTTTCACTTGGTGTTAAAAATCCCTCTATCATATGAGCAATCTCAGACTAGCTTCCTGAATGAAGAAATACAATATGGAGATAGATCCTTAGCTTTCCCAGACACTCAGGCTGTCCCAAATATATAGTGAGGTTGCCCAGATTGAAAGAATTTCCCAGACAACCCACGGAATTATGAGGAAAACGAAAATGTACTGATTTATGCCATGTGTTCTGATGTTCAACTACTGAACTGGAAAAAAAAAAAAAAAAAAATTAACTGAAAAGCTCATACTACAGTTCTAACACTTAAAAGTCGGATATGACTGAGCGACTTCATTTTCACTTTTCACTTTCATGCATTGGAGAAGGAAATGGCAACCCACTTCAGTGTTCTTGCCTGGAGAATCCCAGGGACAGGGGAGCCTGGTGGGCTGCCATCTATGGGGTCGCACAGAGTCGGACATGACTGAAGTGACTTAGCAGTAGCAACACTTAGAAAAGCTGGTTAAAGTTGGTTGGGCTACTTACCTTGTTGAAACTCAATTACCATGCTTGGGATATTGAGATAACTTCTGACTATACATGGTATGGTGAGAATTAAAAGAGATAACATGTTTAAAACCCCTAGCATAATGGCTGGTACCAGTTAGGGACTCAGTAATATTTCTTGTCTTTCCTTTTCTTTCCTCTCACAGTTTCTTTCATACAGTGTTTTTGGGGCCATTATGTACATTTGTACAAGATGTGCCAAGCACAGAAGTACTTCCAACTAAAACCTGGCACTTGCCATCTGCCTCTACAAGGATTAAGTCACTAGCCATTGCAGTTGTTGACCTTCAACATATCCTGAAAGGAGTTCCAGGCAGACATCAGGAATGAAGTACTCTGTGCTCTTGGAAAAACTGGCAGAACAAGCCTTCAGATAGTCAGATATTTTCAGGAAAAGATCTTATGAATCCAAATTCTTGCATTGTCTCATATCTAGAAAAGTACTAAAATCATTAAAGGTAACATCTGCTCCTCGTAACTAGCAGCAAGCTTCTGCCAAATATGTGCTTGACTGAAGGTATTCCCCCTTCACTAAAATCATATGTAACAGTGACCTTCCCCCCACTTCTTTGCAACAGGTCTTCAGAGCTATCTAAGATGTCGTCTCTCAAGCTGTAGTCCTCATTTTGTCCCAGATAAAACGTAACTCAAAACTTTCATTTCTTTTCTTTTTTTTTCAGTCTACAGTACTAACACTAAAGAAGCAATAGTACCTATAATATAGTCCATGCTGTGTTTCCCAAACTGTACATCAGGTCTAGGGTTTTCTCTGCCCAGAGGAATGGGTGCCTTACCTAATTCACACAGGCCTAGCTAGAGTCTGGACCGCATGCTTAACAAATCTCTGTTGAATTGCATTGAATTAAATTATTTGGTAATGGAAAAGTTGAGTTTTATAAAATAAAATAGAGGAAGTTATACTGGCTCAGTTCTAAATCTAGAAAAAAATGTTATCCAAAACCCGTCCTCACCTTTCCTTGATCTCCAGTGAATTTCACACTTCAGTACTTATATATATATGGCTACATTCTAGAAGTAAGCATCACTTGTCATTTTTTGACCTCAGAAAACTAAGATGTAATGCACTGTACTTTGATGATAACTGCTATCCTCTACTGTTCTGACTTCCTTAACTATGCTACATTTGAACTTCACCTCTTTTATTTCCTTCATTTTCTGTAATCTCTCAGTAGTCTCTTTCAACACTCTCTTCTCCACGCAGTCTGGTTTGTACTGTATAATACCTAAATTGTTTGCTCATAAATACAGTCAGTTCCCTATATTCGTCTCTTTTACCTCATCTGCATAACAAAAAGCCCTAAAGCTGGATAAAGACCAAACCTCCTTTTTTGATCCCAAAGTTACCTTTGTTGCTATGCTACACTGGAGGAAAAAAAAAAAAAAAGCATGACAAATGTAGATGCATTTGTCAATATTTGTCAATCAATGCATTATATTGATATTCTCCAGCCACAGCTGGACCTTAAACACTGGTTAGAAATCTATGGTCATTTCATCTGCCTTTCCTCAAGGTGACCATTGCAAATCTTTATCACACTTCTCAATCCCCTAACCCATTTCCACTCATTCACTTATTCATTAACTTATTCAAAATTTTGCATTAAGTTTCTACCATGGGGCTTCCATCGTGGCTCAGATAGTAAAGAGTCTGCCTGCAATGTGGAAGACCTGGGTTCAATCCCTGGGTAGGGAAGATCCCCTGGAGAAGGAAATATCAATCCACTCCAGTATTCTTGCCTGGGGAATCCCATGGACTGTAGCCTGTCAGGCTCTTCTGTCCATGGGGTCACAAGAGTTGGACATGACTTAGAGACTAAACCACCACCATACACACATACATATATAGATTGTAGGTGCTCTGTTCTCTGTTCCCTGTTTCTTCTCATTCTGGAATGTAGGTTAAAGAGCAACCCCTACACTAATTATGCCTTTCTTACGGAAGAAGCATAGTCAAGAAGCAAAGACCCTCCATGAAATCACTTTTAATGCTTTAGCTTGCCAAACATTATGACTATCCATGTTCTTTTGGCCAATCAAGTCCCACTGCAAGTTTAGAATAAATGGAACGGGGAAATATTTTCTCCAATTGCAGGGGCTGGGGAAGGAGGAAAGAAGAAGTAAATATTTGTGAAAAATAATGTATTAGCACAATTTAAGAGATCTGGGTTCTATCACTGGGTTGGGAAGATGCCCTGGAGGAGGGCATGGCAACTCACTCCGGTATTCTTGCCTCAAGAATCCCCATGGACAGTGGAGTCTGGTGGGCTACAGTCCATGGGGTCACAAAGAGTTTCACATGACTGAGCGACTAAACAGCACAGCACAGCACATCCTCTTAGTTACAAATATTCATTTCCTTTTCCCCTGCACAGAAAACATACCCCAAGGAAGACATCTTAAATGTCTTACCCAATTATGGCATCAGACTCTAAATCCATCATTTTGTGATAAATCTCTACTTTATCTCTAAATGATGGCACTCCTCCAGCTCACACATCCATCATAAAATGGTAGAATATCCACCAAAAAGCATTACTGTTTGAAAAGAGAGTAATGAGAGAGACACAGCAATCAATCACTGGTCCAACAATATCTGAAATTCAGCTAGACAAATACTACAGAAATCCCTCTTCTTGGTAGTTGAGCATGTTTCTCAATTAGTTTTTGGTTCTGTCCACTAGGAATTCTTCAGGTCATTTTTCTCCATGGGTCTAAACCTTGCCTTCTGGGAAGTTTCATTTTGATTAGTCTCCTTGGCAACATGTGATAAGAGTTTTCTGCAGTTTTCTTTTCAGTAGAAAGTGGAAGCCAAAATTCATTTTACATACTGAATAGTCACAAACTCTTCATGTAAACTAGTAGTGATTTTAAGGTAAAAATATCTCAAAAACAGGGTTGAATTATATTTTCTACCAATTTGATGCTAGTCAGCTTAATATTCTATTAGCCATAGAAACACCTATTGTGGAGACATGCTTTTCTTCTTATAGTAATTATAGATATTTTCAGTATACATGGTTTTCACTTGATCACACTCTTAGCTTAAAATTTTCTGAACTGTTTTACTCAGCTAAAAGGATTTATTAGAGGCCATGTAATAACCAGGGAGGCCCCATGTAATAATAAATAAAATACATTAAAAATCTATTCTGAGACTTTTAACAAAGAACCACACTTATGACTTATATTTTCCCTTGAGCATGTGTCTCAATAGCTATGTCCATGATTTGTTCTTTGATCTGAAGATATATTCATGAGGTTTTGGGCCTCAAATCATTTCTCAATTTTGTATTTAATATTTATAGAAGAGAATCCTTTATATTTCTTAACTTTGCAAGTCTAAGATATTAAAAAAAAACACAAAACTCTAATTTTGCTCTTATCCTTTCTTGAAAGCAAGAAGACCCCCTACACACACACAACCTGGGCTCATTTCTTATTGGTATCACTTTATCCAGTGCAGCATAATACCTAGCCTTCATAACATTATTTAATTTCCAAAACCTATTGGTCAAAGCCATAGTTTTATTAGACACATTATTTGCCTTCCGAATTATCACAGTCGATTTTTTTTTCCCTAACTGCATAATATAGGGCAGTTTTAGTGTCTAATGATAGTTTGGGGGAGGAATTTTTTCTTCCTTCTACTGGTCCCAAAGCCAATATTAAATGCACTAATTCTTTGTTTTAGTAGAACAACCCTTCTAGGTGCCAATTAGTCAGCTTTGATAATCTATGTTGTGTAACAAACATACCCAAAGCCACATGGTTAACAGTGGAGGTTTATGTTTCACTCTTTTTGCATGTATTCTGAGGGGTGGCTGTTTCTCTGCTCTTATCTTTGGGTAACTTTGAGGTTTCTACATGTGTACTCCAATTCTGTAGGCTAGAGTGAAGGGACAGCTCCAATCTAGAACATGACCTTTCTTGTACCAGAGGGGAAAAGCAAGAGAAACTAAGCCAAAGCATGTTGTTGTTTTTAGCTCCTGCTCAGCTATGGCATATAGCAAATCTTCTCACACAATGTTGACACAAGTTAGTCACTTGGCCAATGGAATGAAACGTTAAAATCATTCATTAGGAGGTTAGCAATAAAAAAGAAAAGGAGAATAAATATTTGTAAATGGTAGTAAAACTAACCACAGAGTGAATGTAAAAACAAACCAAGTTCCCAGGGCCTATAATAATTAGAATTCCGATAAACAAAGAAGAATCAAAGAGGAAGAATCAACTAGTGAGATAATAAGAGTATCAAGGAAATAATAAATTGTGTGAACAAATAAGAAAGCAGTTAAATAAAAATCAAGCACCTAACTCTGGCAAGAATAACTAAGAGGTTAGGGAAATTGATGCCTAAAAGATATCTATGTGCTGAGGCAACATGATGACCATTGGTGAATCAGATATGAAAACTTTCAGTAGACTGAAGGAACTTTTGGCAGGTCAGAAATCTATGTTAAAGAATAAATAGGAGATTGTGAAGTTTTAGAGGATTGATAAATTATATTCTCTCTTCCCTACCAGTTTCAGAATCAAATGATACATATACATAAGAGTAAAGCTATTGAGATAAAAAAAAAAAAACCCACAAATTTATAACTACTAAAGCTGAAAGTGTTTGTTGCTCAGTCATGCCCGACTCTTTGAGACCCCATGGATGGTAGGCCATAGGCTCCTCTGTCCATGGAATTCTCTAGGCAAGAATACTGGAGTGGGTATCCATTCCCTTCTCCAGAGGATCCTTATCCAGGGATGGAACACAGTCAGTAGCAGGAGCTCAGTAAACATGAGATTCCATCAGTAGCTTTGCCTATGATGGGAAGGACCAATTGCTGGCCTTGGCCAGTGCCCCCAGGGATCAGGTTGGTGAGACGGGAAAAGCTGAGGCCCAAAAAGGAGGAGGGGGTGGCTGCATGCCAACCTGACCTGTGCCACAGTGGGTAGGGTAGAGGGACCAGCTGGGCTGGGTGCCAGACAGAGACCAATTAATGAGCTTTAATGAGGTGGCATGCCTGGTCTCATGACCTCCATGAACTTCTGGTCAATCCACCATGGAGCAAAGGAGGAGAGGGATGCAAGTGAGAGCCAAGGGCTAACAGAGCTGATCAGGGGATCAGGGTTCAAGCCTTATCCCATGTGATGTTGAAGTCTCTGGAGCCTCTGTCTGTCAAATGGGTATAGCTGGGTTGAGGGCCAAGACTGAAGCTAGACCTGTGGCCAATATATGCTTCCTTACATTTTCCTTTTCCTTTGAAGTACAGTATAAATCCACAGGGTAGATTGAGTCTGAAGAACAGGCTTCATTTATCTATCAAGGTATCAGGAGAAAAAAAAAAAGTTTCTCTCAGCCCTTTTAACCATTTCAAGTTAGTACATCGAGAAAGTCACTTTCAGGAGTCTTCAAATGGCAGATCTGGGGCCTCAATCCCAACACATTTTCTACATAAAGAGCATAAACAGTGGAAGAATACATCTATCCTCTCAGTAGATGTGGTGGAGACTATTAATTTTCTCCAGTGTCACATTTCCCTTCATAACTTTAGAACTGTGCCTCTTTCCAAGGAGAACAAGACAAATGGACATCTAGAGACCAAATTGCCCAGCCTTTCTTTCTTCTGGTATGGTTCAGATTAAGTGATAGAATGATATGAACAAGTTCCAGGTCCCATTCGTAAAAAGAAAATATATTATCGTCTACTTCTCTTTCTCCCTATTTGGTTCAGAGAGATGGAAACAAGCAGTATATGAGAGATCTAAATTACATATCAATGATAACAGAGCCACTCCACCAGGCTGCATCTCTGGATCATCTTTAGGGTCAGCCGTCTAACCACCACAGAAGCGTCATATCCCTCTGAACTTTTGCATGAAAGATAACTTAAATTTTCTCTTATTGATTGACTGTAATTTGGGGACTAATTGTTACATCCACTTATGATACACCACAACTAATGCATAACTTGGTACTTAATATCATACTCCATATAAAACTCTCGAATAAAGTATTGGCTTCTCAGGTGGGTTGTAAGCAGCAAGGACAAAAAAAGTTAGTTTTAAGACCTGGTAACCCTTATTATGTCATGACAAAATATTTGGTCAGCTGCAGCAGTGTGGAAGGCAAACCACATGCTTTCCAGACATATAAGTAGTTCAGAAATGGTAAGTGTGAGGTACTCTCTGACGTCAACTTGTGCTTTTTATCAAGATCTTGAAAGACACTAGTGGAGACAGGCAAGAATTAGCCAGGTTTCAAACAGAGGCCAAATGGAAGTTTTCTCCCAGAGGACATTTTCTCATCTTATGGTTTACAATTTGATTTAGCTATAAAGTGGTAGTGTGAGTACCCAACAGCACTGAAAATACTAGTTTTCCTATAGTATTCTGTCTACTCAAAGCAGATAAAATTACTTTCCAGAGACTTTTTCTAACACATCTCCTTAGGATTTCTCATATATGCTGGCAAAGATCATTATAGTGTTTATTCCCAGCCAAACTATTTTTTTTCCTATTAAATAGCTTCATGCAACCTTAGTTACTTTGAGGAAGGAAGAATAGACATAGCAATGTAAAGAAATAAAAGCATGAATTATTATAAACAATCAATACACTCTAGACATAAAAAAAAGATCTTCAGAAGGCAAACCAAAAACTTGGATAAACCAGTCAAGAACCAGATTCTAACCAAGGAACTTTTCCACCACCAACTGAGAAAGTCTTTATAATTCCTGCCCAAGTAGGAGTCCATCATTAGCATGAACTAGGAAGAGCTATGTGTTGCCTATTCTATCCAATTTCGAATGACCAAAATAGCACTTTTATTGACTATATTCTCTTTCCATTATACTGTGTATTAGTGAGTTGTGTGTGCATGTGTGTGTGTTTGTGCTTGTTTGTGTGTGGACTAGGGACATTAATTTCTCTATCAATGTATATGTCACCAAACCTTAAGGTTACTCTTTAAAGAGTAACATTCACACTCAATGGAGAGCATTCCATATTACCTGGAGATGGCAAACTTTGTGCAGAATGGAAATTTGTACTACCTTTAGGAGAAAAGTGTGGGAGACAATATGCATTAATGCTTGAGTAACCAGAGGAGAAGAAACTGCTTATCACTCTTCACTACATATCCATCCACCTATTAATGACCTACCTCTCTCCTTGACTTTGAGCCAAAAAAGCTTAAATACAAAGAAAACTTCTGAGTTTCTCTTGTGGTTAAGTGGCCACAGTCTCAACTGAATTGAGAGTAGAGGAATATGTGCAACACAGGTGATATCTTGAAAAAAAAAAAAAGCTTCTTTCCTTCCATTTCCTCTTTTCTCTTTCCTGCTTGCTGGATAATGGTGACAATAAGAATAGACAAAGAAAATAGAGGTCCCTCAGCCAGAGTGCTTAACCCTTGAAATTTCTGCCAACCTCTAAGCCTAATTTTGAGAGTGAAATAAGCCTCTGTTATTGATAGGTCCAATGAGTCTTTGCAGGTTTTTTGTTTTGTTTTTTACTTTAAGGACATTTCACTCATACTCTTAACTAATTCAAAAGCCATCCATGTATATTCAGTCCCTTTTCTCAAAATCACCAATAGCATATATCACTCATCTTAAATAGAAGATTGAGTGAGGGGGACTCAGTTCAGTTCAGTCGCCAGCTGTGTCCTACGCTTTGCAACCCCATGAACTGCAGCACTCCAGGCCTCCCTGTCCATCACCAAATCCCGGACGCTACCCAAACTCACATCCATTTAGTCGGTGATGCCATACAACCATCTCATCCTCTGTTGTCCCCTTCTCCACCTGCCCTCAATATTTCCCAGGATCAGGGTCTTTTCAAATTAATCAACTCTTTGCATCAGGTGGCCAAAATATTGGGGTTTCAGCTTCGACATCAGTTTTCCAATGATCACCCAGGACTGATTTCCTTTAGGATGGACTGGTTGGATCTCCTTGCAGTCCAAGGGACTCTCAAGAGTCTTCTCCAACACCACAGTTCAAAAGCATCAATTCTTCAGTGCTCAGCTTTCTTTATAGTCCAACTCTCACATCCATACAAAACCACTGGAAAAACCATAGCTTCGACTAGACGGACCTTTGTTAAAACAAAGACAGAGACATTAGCAAAGTAATGTCTCTGCTTTTGAATATGCTGTCTGGGTTAGTCATAACTTTCCTTCCAAGGAGCAAGTGTTTTTTAATTTCATGGCTGCAATCACCATGTGCTGTGATTTTTGAGCCCCCAAAATAAAGTCAGCGACTGTTTCCACTGTTTCCCCTTCTATTCGCCATGAAATGATGGGACCAGATGCCATGATCTTAGTTTTCTGAATGTTGTGCTTTAAGCCAACTTTTTCACTCTCCTCTTTCACTTTCATCAAGAGACTCTTTAGTTCTTCACTTTCTGCCATAAGAGTGGTGTCATCTGCATATCTAAGGTTATTGATATTTCTCCCGGCAATCTTGATTCCAGCTGTGCGTCATCCAGCCCAGCATTTCTCATGATGTACCCTGAATATAAGTTAAATAAGCAGGGTGACAATATAGTACAATAAAAATTGTCTTCCATACAAAGTAGGAATATTATTCCTAGTTAGGTGTAGAAGTAGACAGTGGTTATACAATAGCTCTATCAAGAATTAGTGATGATAAGAGGAATACAGAAATGAGGCATATTTGGAGAAATTAGAAAGCTCTTTAAATGAGGATAGGCTAGAACATATCTCTAATGTTGCTATTTTATGAATTCTGATAGATTACACCATAGATCAGCAGATAAAATCATGAAAAACTAAAGATTTGGTTATTCCACTCCAGATACACTGGCTTCCCAGGTGGTGTTAGTGCTAAAGAACCTGCCTGCCAATGCAAGAGACGTTAAGAGACACAGGTTTGATCCCTGTGTCAGAAGGATCCCCTAGAGGAGGACATGGCAACCCAATCCAGTATTTATGCCTGGAGAATGCCATGGACAGAGCAACCTGGCAGGCTATGGTCCGTAGGGTTGCAAAGAGCTGAACATGACTGAAGAGATTTAGCACAGCAGATACACTAAGTCAGAGTTGTTTAGATTAAAGCAAGGGTCAAAAGTTTTTAAAAAAAGATACAAAGTATGGTGCCAAACTGAAAGAAAAGTAACAAATTCTGGGACTCAGACATCCTGAATTTCAAAAATGAAATTTAAGTTTCAGTAAAAAAGGAAGACTTTGCTAACAGGTAGGAACGGCACCCCACTCCAGTACTCTTGCCTGGAAAATCCCATGGATGGAGGAGCCTGGAAGGCTGCAGTCCATGGGGTCGCTAAGAGTCAGACACGACTGAGCAACTTCACTTTCACTTTTCAATTTCATGCATTGGAGAAGGAAATGGCAACCCACTCCAGTGTTCTTGCCTGGAGAATCCCAGGGACGGGGGAGCCTGGTGGGCTGCCGTCTATGGGGTCGCACAGAGTCAGACATGACTAAAGTGACTTAGCTTTAGCATTGAAATAACTGGCAAAACTTAAGCTGAGAAGGAACACAACACCCCTAATGCCAGGGTGAGTTTCAATCACCTGGGGACACAGTTGGTTGTTACTGGGCAAGAATCAACTGGGCATAGCCAGAATCACTACCCTACCTTCCTCTCTCAAGTAAGTGAGGCTTTGCTTGGTTATTAGCTGCAGTTACAATACCAGTAGGAAAATAAATGAGAATTGCATAAGCAAATGGTAGTGATAATTTGTGTTAGAACTATGTGTAGACATAATGATGTTTGGAATCATTGAGACATATCACAAGTGTTGCATGGATTTTTCTACATCTTTGAAACTTTTAAGAAAACCAAGCATATCTTTGATTTAATAAATTACTCAATTCATTAAAGTTTAAATATAAGAAGCACTGAGAGTTTTACCAAAAATAAATAAATAAAAAATAGGCAGTATGCTGATGGCAACAAAGCTAGAATTATGATATGGTGGACAGATGGAAAATAGAAGAGATATGCCTTTACAAAGACAAGGAAGGACAGGGTCAGTCACACATATGGAAGATTTGGGCTTTGAGAAAATGAGGTACTTTCTTGCCATCACTGTTTAGTGAAAATGAAGAAAATATGGTTGCAGCTGCAGGTTGATTTATAAATTTGGTGATGGAAAGAATCCCATTGGACAGCTTTAGTTTTCTTAGTGAAATATGAGGTAAAGTCATTATTTTAAAAAGAAGAGGAGAGGAGGAGACATCAGTAAGTTAAGAAGAGAGAAAAATCATGGTCACAAGATGAACAAGCAAATTTTCTAGGTAAAATAGTTAGGTGTGCTGTAAGTATGAAGTTACCAATTGAGTCTGTGTTTATGTAATTAAAATGAAATTATACAACTCTGTCTGTTAGTGTTCTCCTATAGCATTCAGCTGCATGAATGCAATCATAACTAAATGAGACTTTTTTCACTGAACCAAATGTATATTTCCCTCACCAGCCACACATGAGTGGAGTCTAAGGAGCCAAATGTCTGACTTTATTTTGGGGGGCTCCAACACGATGACACATGGTGATTGCAGCCATGAAATTAAAAGAAACTTACTCCGTGAAGGAAAGTTATGACCAACCTAGACAGCATATTCAAAAGCAGAGACATCTCTTTGTCACAAATGTCCGTCTAGTTAAGGCTATGGTTTTTCCTGTAGTCATGTATGGATATGATAGTTGGACTATAAAGAAAGGTGAGTGTTGAAGAATCGATGCTTTTGAACTGTGATGTTGCAGAAGACTCTTGAGAGTCCCACAGACTGCAAGAAGATCCAACCAGCCCATCCTAAAGAAGATCAGTCCTGGGTGTTCATTGGAAAGACTGATGTTGAAGCTGAAACTCCAATATTTTGGCCACCTGATGCAAAGAGCAGACTCATTTGAAGGACTGAGGGTAGGTGGAGATGGGGACAATAGAGGATGAGATGGCTGGATGGCATCACTGACTCAATGGACATGAGTTTAGGTAAACTCCGGGAGTTGGTAATGGACAAGGAGGCCTGGAGTGATTCGGTTCATGGGGTCACAAAGAGTCAGACACAACTGAGCAACTGAACTGAACTGAACTGAAGGAGCCAAGAAGTTAAGAGAACTTTCCAGGAACTGATCAGAAACTCATAGCAGGAACTCTCATGCTGTGTTGTAAGATAGGAAGTGAAGCAAGGAGGGGACTAATCGATGATGAAAAAGTGACAGAATCTGTAGACCAGAGATCTCGATGAGATTGA
Source organism: Bos mutus (assembly GCF_027580195.1). Lineage (NCBI taxonomy): Eukaryota > Metazoa > Chordata > Mammalia > Artiodactyla > Bovidae > Bos > Bos mutus. Next base: position 78,110,494 of record NC_091622.1, on the reverse strand, counting down.
AAACAATGTATTATCACATGGTAGATGAAACTAGTCAATCTAATCACACTAGGACCACAGCCTTGTCTAACTCAGTGAAACTAAGCCATTCCCTGTGGGGCCACCCAAGATGGGCGGGTCATGGTGGAGAGGTCTGACAGAATGTGGCCCACTGTAGAAGGGAATGGCAAACCGCTTCAGTATTCTTGCCTTGAGAACCCCATGAACAGTATGAAAAGGCAAAATGATAGGATGCCGAAGGAGAAACTCCCCAGGTCAGTAGGTGCCCAATATGCTACTATAGACCACTGGAGAAATAACTCCAGAAAGAATGAAGGGATGGAGCCAAAGCAAAAACAATACCCAGTTGTGGATGTGACTGGTGATAGAAGCAAGGTCCAATGCTGTAAAAAGCAATATTGCAAAGGAACCTGGAATGTCAGGTTCATGAATCAAGGCAAATTGGAGGTGGTCAAACAGGAGGTGGCAAGAGTAAACATTGACATTCTAGGAATCAGCGAACTGAAATGGACTGGAATGGGTGAATTTAACTCAGATGACCATTATATCTACTACTGTGGGCAAGAATACCTTAGAAGAAATGGAGTAGGCATCATAGTCAATAAAAGAGTCCAAAATGCAGTACTTGGATGCAATCCCAAAAATGACAGAATGATCTCTGTTCGTTTCCAAGGCAAACCATTCAATATCACAGTAATCCAAGTCTATGCCCCAACCAGTAACACTGAAGAACCTGAAGTTGAACAGTTCTATGAAGACCTACAAGACCTTTTAGAACTAACACCCAAAAAAGATGTCCTTTTCATTATAGGGGACTGGAATGCAAAAGTAGGAAGTCAAGAAACCCCTGGGGTAACAGGCAAATATGGTCTTGGAGTACACAATGAAGCAGGGCAAAAGCTAATAGAGTTTTGCCAAGAGAACGCACTGCTCATAAAAACACCCTCTTCCAACAACAAAAGAGAAGACTCTACACATGGACATCACCAGATGGTCAACACTGAAATCAGATTGATTATATTCTCTGCAGCCAAAGATGGAGAAGCTCTATACAGTCAACAAAAACAAGACCGGGAGCTGACTGTGGTTCATATCATGAGCTCCTTTTTGCCAAAATCAGACTTAAATTGAAGAAAGTAGGGAAAACCACTAGACCATTCAGGTATGACTTAAATCCAATCCCTTATGATTATACAGTGGAAGTTAGAAATAGATTTAAGGGACTAGATCTGATAGATAGATTGCCTGATGAACTATGGACTGAGGTTTGTGACACTGTACAGGAGACAGGGATCAAGACCATCCCCATGGAAAAGAAATGCAAAAAAGCAAAACAGCTGTCTGGGGAGGACTTATAAATAGCTGTAAAAAAAAAACAAAGGAGAAAAGGAAAGATATAAGCATCTGAATGGAGAGTTCCAAAGAATAGCAGGAAGAGATAAGAAAGCCTTCCACAGCAATCAATGCAAAGAAATAGAGGAAGACAACACAATGGGAAAGACTAAAGATTTCTTCAAGAAAATTAGAGATATCAAGGGAACATTTCATGCAAAGATGGGCTAAATAAAGGACAGAAATAGTATGGACCTAACAGAAGCAGAAGATATTAAGAAGAGGTGGCAAGAATACACAGAAGAACTGTACAAAAAAGATCCTCACGACCCAGATAATCACAATGGTGTGATCACTGACCTAGAGCCAGACATCCTGGAATGTGAAGTCAAGTGTGCCTTAGAAAGTATCACTACGAACAAAGCTAGTGGAGGTGACAGAATTCCAGTTGAGCTATTTTAAACCCTGAAAGATGATGCTGTGAAAGTGCTGCACTCTATATGCCAGCAAATTTGGAAAACTCAGCAGTGGCCACAGGACTGGAAAAGGTCAGTTTTTGTTCCAATCCCAAAGAAAAGCAATGCCAAAGAATGCTCAAACTACCACACAATTGCACTCATCTCACATGCTAGTAAAGTAATGCTCAAAATTCTCCAAGCTGGGATTCAGCAATACGTTAACCTTGAACTTCTAGATGTTCAAGCTGGTTTTAGAAAAGGCAGAGGAACCAAAGATCAAATTGCCAACATCCACTGGATCATGGAAAAAGCAAGAGTTCCAGAAATACATCCATTTCTGCTTTATTGACTATGCCAAAGCCTTTGACTATGTGGATCACAATAAACTGTGGAAAAGTCTGAAAGAGATGGGAATACCAGACCACCTGACCAGCCTCTTGAGAAACCTATATGCAGGTCAGGAAGCAACAGTTAGAACTGGACATGGAACAACAGACTGGTTCCAAATAGGAAAAGGAGTACATCAAGTCTGTATATTGTCACCCTGCTTATTTCACTTCTATGCAGAGTACATCATGAGAAATGCTGGACTGGAAGAAGCACAAGGTGGAATCTAGATTGTCAGGAGAAATACCAATAAACCTCAGATATGCAGATGACACCACCCTTATGGCAGAAAGAGAAGAGGAACTAAAAAGCCTCTTGATGAAAGTGAAAGAAGAGTCAAAAAGTTGGCTTAAAGCTCAACATTCAGAAAACGAAGATCATGGCATCTGGTCCCATCACTTCATGGGAAATAGACGGAGAAACACTGTAAACAGTGGCAGACTTTATTTTTTGGTGCTCCAAAATCACTCCAGATGGTGACTGCAGCCATGAAATTAAAAGACGCTTACTCCTTGGAAGGAAAGTTATGACCAACCTAGATAGCGCCTTGAAAAGCAGAAAAATTACTTTGCCAACAAAGGTCTGTCTAGTCAAGGTTATGGTTTTTCTAGTGGTTATGTGTGAATGTGAGAGTTGGACTGTGAAGAAAGCTGAGTGCCAAAGAATTGATGGTTTTGAACTGTGGTGTTGGAGAAGACTCTTGAGAGTCCCTTGGACTGCAAGGAGATCCAACCAGTCCATTCTAAAGGAGATCAGCCCCGGGTGTTCTTTGGAAGGAATTATGCTAAAGCTGAAACTCCAGTACTTTGGCCACCTCATGCGAAGAGTTGACTCATTAGAGAAGACCCTGATGCTGGGAGGGATTGGGTCAGGAGGGAAAGAGGACGACAGAGGATGAGATGGCTGGATGGCATCACAGACTCCGTGGATGTGAGTTTGAGTGAGCTCAGGGAGATGGCGATGGACAGGGAGGCCTGGCATGCTGCAATTCATGGGGTCGCAAAAGTTGGACATGACTGAGCGACTGAACTGAACTGAGATACAGTAGAAATAGTAGCTCTTTCTCTCTCAGTGAGCATCCAATACCTCTTAATGATTCTCACTTTCAGTTGATGACCTTTATTTATATTCTTCTGGGGGGGAGGGGTAAGAATCAGAAGAGAAAGTTCTCAAATCCACTACTATCACCATCCTATCTCCCAACTGATCTTGCTCCCTACTTATATTCTCCTCCTGTTGACAGAGATAAACTGTTCAAAATCCCACCCAAGTTCAAGTCCTTCACTTTGGCACTGGATCCCATCACTGCTCTGATGCTTTTCCTTTCTCTCTTGCATCTTTGATTCTTTCTTGTGACTTAAAACATCAGCCAAAAACATATGCTCCTATTTCGCATTTAAAAAAAAAAATGTTTTTGAAAATTTCAACCTCACATTCGTTTCCAGTTACCAATGCATTTTCCTGCTTTCTGCTTAAGACAAAACTCTCTAAAAGTAACCTATGTACCCATCATTCTCAATTTGTCTCTTTTCTTTAACTCAGTCCAGTCATACTTTTATCCTGGCTACCCTAGATTAACTGTTATCTACAATGTCACCAATGGCCTCCAGGTTGCCAAAATCAATAGAAAATTCTTAATTCTCTTCCTAATTTATCAAGTGTAATGACACTCAATTTTTCAGCACAAACTCATACCTGTAATTTCTTCTCCCTTGATTTCTAAGGTATATGTCTATTTTAGTTTTCTTATTTCCTCAGAGTTAACTTTTCCATAGTCTTCTTTGCAGATGTCTCTTAGTCTTCCCAGCTTCTAAAATAGCGGCACTGTTTCAGACTCCACAACTCCTCTATCTACACTCAATTCCTTGCTTATCTCATTCAGCAGCATAACCTTAAATGATAATAACATGCTGACTAGACCTATACTTGTCTCTCCAACAAAATTTCCCTCATAAACCCAGATCTCATACTGGCCACTTGACATCTCCATGTTAATTTTACTCCCCTCACTCCACAAAAAAGAAAAACAACAAAAAAAGAAACTTAGTTTTCTAACTCATTCTTTACCACTAGTGCCACCTGGGAAGCCCTTATAATTCAGTAACTGAAGGTTAAATATCTCAGAATCAACCTTGATTCTATTTTTTGACATCTCACTTGCATCAATATAACACCTCTCTTAACTTTAAAATGTGCATCGAATCTAATCACTCTTATATAACTCTTGTATTACAACAACCCTAGTCTAGTCTAACACCATCTTTCACTGAATAATCACAACAGATTTCTGTTTTCACTGTCTTTTGTCCTTAAACCTATATAGTATGTTCTCTGCTGCATATACTGCTGTTACTGCTAAGTCACTTCAGTAGTGTCCGACTCTATACGACCCCATAGACGGCAGCCCACCAGGCTCCCCCATCCCTGGGATTCTCCAGGCAAGAACACTGGAGTGGGTTGCCATTTCTTTCTCCAATGCATGAAAGTGGAAAGTGAAAGGGAAGTCACTCAGTCGTGTCCGACCCTCAGCGACCCCATGGACTGCAGCGTTCCAGGCTCCTCCTTCCATGGGATTTTCTAGGCAAGAGTACTGGAGTGGGGTGCCATTTACCATTTTAAAATATATTATATCCTGTAATTCCTGTGTTTTATCCTGTAAGACTCTTCAATAGTTTTCCATCTTAATCAAAGTAAGGTCCAAAGTCCTTACAGTTGACTATAGGCCCTATATTATTGAGTCCCCTGACATCTCTCTGGACTCTGAAATACTCAGTAGTATAAGAAATTGTGCTTTGTTTCATATAGTCTTACTATCTTGCTCTGAAGCACTGGGCACAGTAGATATTTTGAGGTTGAATTTAATTGTGCAAAATAGGATTTTTTTTTCTCACTAGTAGCAAAAGTTTTAATCTGCTTCTTTAGGAAAAATAAAATCATCAAGTACAATTTACTACAAGGATAATCTACAAGCATGATCCTACTGACACATCAAGCACATTATACCCTGGAGCCTGATTATCAGAACAAAACCTATGCTATCATTTTTCACAATAAAATAAATTTTTAAAATTTAATTCTCTTTCAGCTGCCAGAGTACTTCTCTGCTTTCTCTTTATCTACTTCCTTTTTCTTTCTTTTTTTTTTTTTTTTTCTTAACCTACTTTTATCTCCTTACTTCCTTTCTTGGAAGAAGATAAGATTTTTTTTGGATACCCTATTTCTGCTCAATGACAACACCTTCGTCTTTCTTCCTATTTCTTCAAAAGTATTACTCTGTCAAATAGCCCCACTTTACTCTGTGTATTCAATTTCTGTCACTCTTTTTTTTCCTCTTTTTTCAGCTGCTAAACACGCACAAGATTATTCCATCCTGAAAAAATAAAATTTTGTTGACACTTTTTACCCTGTATCTTTCCAATACCTTTCATTTTCTTTTTTCTACTAAGGTCCCTGAAAGATTACTGAGTCTTCTTTTTCTTACATCACATTCATTTCTTAAATGTTTTTGGTCCCCTAACATCTATTTCTGCTTTATTCATTATGCCAAAGCCTTTCACTGTGTGGATCACAATAAACTGTGGAAAATTCTGAAAGAGATGGGAATACCAGACCACCTGATCTGTCTCTTGAGATGCAGGTCAGGAAGCAACAGTTAGAACTGGACATGGAACAACAGACTGGTTCCAAATAGGAAAAGGAGTATGTCAAGGTTGTATATTGTCACCCTGCTTATTTAACTTATATGCAGAGTACATCATGAGAAATGCTGGGCTGGAAGAAACACAAGCTGGAATCAAGATTGCCAGGAGAAATATCAATAACCTCAGATATGCAGATGACACCACCCTTATGGCAGAAAATGAAGAGGAACTCAAAAGCCTCTTGATGAAAGTGAAAGTGGAGAGTGAAAAAGTTGGCTTAAAGCTCAACATTCTGAAAACAAAGATCATGGCATCCAGTCCCATCACTTCATGGGAAATAGATGGGGAAACAGTGGAAACAGTGTCAGACTTTATTTTTTGGGGCTCCAAAATCACTGCAGATGGTGACTGCAGCCATGAAATTAAAAGATGCTTACTCCTTGGAAGGAAGGTTATGACCAACCTAGATAGCATATTCAAAAGCAGAGACATTACTTTGCCAACAAAGGTCCATCTAGTCAAGGCTATGGTTTTTCCTGTGGTCATGTATGGATGTGAGAGTTGGACTGTGAAGAAGGCTAAATGCTGAAGAATTGATGCTTTTGAACTGTGGTGTTGGAGAAGACTCTTGAGAGTCCCTTGGACTGCAAGGAGATCCAACCAGTCCATTCTGAAGGAGATCAGCCCTGGGATTTCTTTGGAGGGAATGATGCTAAAGCTGAAACTCCAGTACTTTGGCCACCTCACGCGAAGAGTTGACTCATTGGAAAAGACCCTGATGCTGGGAGGGATTGGGGGCAGGAGGAGAAGGGGATTACAGAGGATGAGATGTCTGGATGGCATCATTGACTCGATGGACATGAGTGTCAGTGAACTCCAGGAGTTGGTGATGGACAGGGAGGCCTGGCATGCTGCGATTCATGGGGTCGAAAAGAGTCGGACGCGACTGAGTGACTGATCTGAACACTTTAATAAAATTATTTTGGGAAAAGGTCACTAAGGATATCCTTATTGCTGAGTGCAACAGAAAATGTGCACTTCCATAACACTACCTTCTTCTTCTACTCTCTTCTGCTACTCTAACTTTCCTCTTAGTTTCCTATGTCACCTCCACTCCTAGGACTCACTCAATTTAATTTTCTTGATCCCTTAAACCAAGGCATCCTGATGTTCACTCTTGACCTAACATACCACTGGAGCCTGGTAATAGAGTTTATCTCCTTGATTTCACATGGCCTCCAGGTCAAACCTAACAACTCTGTGATGGTGTTTCCACACTACACTATCTAGCCAGATGGTCTACATGAGTTTTGGCAAATAGTCAATAGTTCTGAAGTTGGAGATCATTGTCAATTTCGAAACATTCATCAACAAACATTGTAGCAAATTAATCCTATTGGTCACAGACCAATAGGTCTGTTGTTAGGAAAATGTGCCAACACACAGTGGTGCCTCTGAGATCTCCAGGGCAAGTGAGAGGGTTCTTGGAGGGTGAGATGTTGGTTGTCATGGAAACACTTTAGGTACATAGGAACAGAGAGAGCTATTTTCTGTTTTGAAGGAGGCTTAAGAACTGCTTTCCTAATACAAAGAAAGACAATAAAACTATGATATGTCAGTTTTTCCTGGGTCTATGGAAGAGGGAGTGGTGCCCATATTCTAGACAGTGCAGGTAGATTTTCATGGAAATTAGATCTTAGGCAAAATTTAAACTAATGAAATTTTACAAAAAGTGAAAGCACAGACAAACCTCTTCCATAGGACTTTCAGTTCAGTTCAGTTTAGTCGTTCAGTTGAGTCCAGCTCTTTGTGACCTCATGAATTGCAGCACGCCAGGCCTCCCTGTCCATCACCAACTCTCGGAGTTCACACAAACTCACGTGCATCGACTCGGTGATGCCATCCAACCATCTCATCCTCTGTCATCCCCTTCTCCTCCTGCCCCCAATCCCTCCCAGCATCAGGGTCTTCTCTAATGAGTCAACTCTTCACATGACATGGCCAAAGTATTGGAGTTTCAGCCTCAGCATCAGTCCTTCCAATGAACACCCAGGACTGATCTCCTTTAAGATGGACTGGTTGGATCTCCTTGCAGTCCAAGGGACTCTCAAGAGTCTTCTCCAACACCACAGTTCAAAAGCATCAATTCTTCAGTGCTCAGCCTTCTTCACAGTCCAACTCTCACATCCATACATGACCACAGGAAAAACCATAGCCTTGACTAGATGGACCTTTGTTGGCAAAGTAATGTCTCTGCTTTTGAATATGCTATCTAGGTTGGTCATAAATTTCCTTCACCAAAAAAAATAAAAAACAGAATAACATTAGCAACAATAAATTTTCACACAGCCCTAATGGTGCCATCTTCCTCCTCAGACCTACCATGCAGGGGAGAGAGGCAGCCTTGAAAGGGTTCCTCTAACAGCCACCTGGTGGAGGACAACCCTTCCCTTCTTGCTCCAGCCTGCCATTCCCATCTTTTCACCAGCTATTTGCCATTGGAAATTTGTTCACCACAGATCCCTAGCTCTTTGTTTTTCCTGGAAAGTTGCCCACTTCCTGCAATGCTATCTCCATCTCCTCTCTGTTTAGAAGTATTTTCCTCATTCTTTAAGGATCCAATCAAATCTTCACTTCCTAGAAGACTTCCCCAACTACAATTGCTTTTGCTGGCATGGCTATATTCATAAAGTCTTGACAGTCTGCAAATACCATTTGACCTCAACAAAGATAGCCATGTATTTCTGCTTTTGTTTTTAATTAAAAAAATTTTTTTAAACTTATACTACTATCCTTCCCACTGCTGTTAGCTTCTTTGAAGGGTCAAAATGAGTCATGATCATCTTGGTCTCCACCTTAGTATGTAGCACAAAGTAGGTTCACAAGTCAATGCTTATTAAAGTCAGAATCATAAAAGCACGTACTACAAATCACCAATGAGAAATATGATACAGTGAAATCACATTCTTTTCAGTAGAAATTTCTAGTTCTATGGATAATTCTCAAGGTTCAACTTACCATGGCTATTTGCAATTTACTTCTGATTCTATATAGTCTACCCAATATCCATAGTTTATGTGCTGCGTATTCACCTTTCATGTGAACATTTTCACCTGTGACCTCTTTTTACTTTTCTACAATAATCTGAAGATGTGCATCAAAGATAAATTTTAATAGGTGGAATAACTGGAGTGGCATGGATCCTGAAGGATTCAAAACACTTAAAATACATATGGAAAGTATCTAGCAAATATATAGTTTTCTTCAACTCTGCTTCTCTATGGTAATTCCCTTGGCTAAAATATAATACCTCTTACAGCAATATATAATCACTTGCTTTGAAAAATGTATGTTACAGAAATATTTATATTGAGACTATTACACATTTAAGGTATATTCTGTTTTCTGACCCCAATGGTTCTGTTACAGTTCAACCAGGGACAATTAGCACCTTAGCAAGCATGCACACAGCACATACCATTAATTTTCTTCCTACCCTCACCTTAATGTGGCCACCCTGAAAATTTAGAATTTCTGAGGATGTTTCAGAATCCCTAACGTGTTTCTTGATCATAGTGAATAAGTGTTTTACTGTCTTTGTTACATTCAGCCAATGTTTAAAACTATGCCACTAGTTTAAAACAAAGTTAAAATTTTTCAGCCAAAAACATTTGAATAATAATTCTGATAGAAACTTTTCTGGGTGGTTCTTAAAGACAGAAAGAGATATACTAAGTGTTTACAGCTGGCTGAGAAAAATATCTATCAACAGACAGCCATTTTCATTTTTATGAGGACTATACTTATAGCTACATACAATAAGAGTTTTTGAGTAGAACAAATTCAAATTTAACAAAGCCAGCCTTGTACTTTTGACTATTAGTTGGATTTTACTGTTGCTGATATGAGATTTTTAGAAACAGCAAAAAAGAGTCAATTTTCACAGCTAATACAAATAATTTCAAAAATATATACAATATTACAAGTATCCAACAAATGATGACATCTATTTTCCCCTAAATATAAGGACGGAAAATCCAATATGTCATTCTGTTATATGAAAGGCTTTTGCTTAACCAGAGATGAGAAGAAAAAAGCTATTTCTATTGGTCTATAGATAAAAACAAACAGTATAATATTTAGTGAACCACATTGGTGAAAAGATAACTTACTGTATTAGAGAAGTGAAAGATATCTAGTGAGTAGATGAAAGTGAGTTAAGTTAGCAAGTTTAGAAAGAGTGTTTGCAGCAATGTGACCTTTGTGAAGAAAGCTGAGCGAGGAAGAATTGATGCTTTTGAACTGTGGTGTTGGAGAAGATTCTTGCGAGTCCCTTGGACTGCAAGGAGATCCAACCAGTCCTGGGTGTTCATTGGAAAGACTGATGCTGAGGCTGAAACTCCAATATTTTGGCCACCTCATGCAAAGAGTTGACTCATTGGAAAAGACCCTGATACTGGGAGAGATTGGGGGCAGGAGGAGAAGGGGATGACAGAGGATGCGATGGCTGGATGGCATCACCAACTCAATGTACATGAGTTTGGGTGAACTCCAGGAGTTGGTGATGGACAGCAAGGCCTGGTGTGCTGCTATTCATGGGGTCGCAAAGAGTCGGACACGACTAAGTCGGACTGAACTGAACTGACTGAACTGACTTTTGTGTGGTAAGAAAGAAAATAAGGAAAGAAACAGAATTGCATTATGTTTTAGAATGAAGAAGCGACTTCCCAGGTGGCACTAGTGCTAAAGAACCCACCTGCCAGTGCAGGAGACCTAAGAGATGTGGGTTCAATCTATGGGTTGGGAAGATCCACTGGAGGAGGGCATGGCAACCCACTCTAGTATTCTTGCCTGGAGAATCTCATAGACAGAGAAACCTGGTAGGCTACAGTCCATGGGGTCACAAAGAGTTGGACATTACTGAAGCAACTGGGCACAGAATGAAGAAAGGGGAACCAAGAGCACAGCTGTTGGTTAAGTAGTAATCTAAAGGAGGATTATGGTTTCCATAATGCTTAATAGCACAGCATGGCTCCTTGGTGAATTGATAACAACCCCCCCCCCCCACACACACACACATCATCTTATAGGAATTACAATGAAAAATATTCACAAATTAAGTAATTATTATTCATGTGAAAGATATACTTACTTAGTTCTACCTTAGAAGAAAATCTCTCTAGGAAAAAATAGTTTTGAGACTTTTTTTAATGTAGTGGCATACAAAAAAAATAATTTTTGCTTGCACACTGGGATAAATGGACAAGGTGGGCAATTAGCACAAGGCTCACCAGGCCTTGCACAGCCTCTTTATGGGATGAGAAGATCAGCATTTCAGGGGACCTTTAAACCCTACCTGCAGACCAGTATTCTCTGACTCATCTTCAGACATTGGTTGATATGTATGAGAGCAAAATTTGCCATCCTGAAATGTGTCACTTTGACATGAGGATTAATTTAGGCTGACTATGTTTAAAAAACCAAAGAGTCAGGAAATTTTTCTTGTTTCCTCCCCCTTAAATGCCTAAAAGAATTTAGATCAAGAGCCCGTCACTAATGTAAATTGGTCAAGCCACTTTGAATAAAAGTATGGAGGTTTCTTTAAAAACTAAAAAGAGAATTACCATATGATCCAGCAATCGCACTTTGGGGAATAAATCTGAAAAAGAAAATTCTAATTTTAAAAGATACATGGCCTCCAGTGTTCATAGCAGCACTATTTGCAATCGCCAATACATGAAAACAACCTAAATGTTCATTGAGAGATGAATGGATAAAGAAAATATGGATGGACCTAGAGATTCTTATACTGAGTGAAGTAAGTCAGAGAAAGACAAATATCAAAAGATAGCACTTATATGTGGAATCTTAAAAAATGATACAAGTGAATTTATTTACTAAACAGAAATAGACCCACAGGTATAGAAAACAAATTTACAGTTAGCAAAGGGAAAAAGGACAGGGATAGATAATAAATTAGGAGTTTGGGATTAGCAAATATAAACTACTATATATAAAATGGGCTTCCAGGTGGTGCTATGGTAAAGAATCTGCCTGCCAATGCAGCAGACATAAGAGACCCTGGATCAGTCCCTGGGTTGGGAAGTCCCTTGGAGAAGGAAATGGCAACCCACTCCCATATTCTTGCCTGGAGAATCCTGTGGACAGAGGAGCCTGGTGGGTTACAGTCCCTGGCGTGGCCAAGGGTCAGACACGACTGAAGCAACTTAGCACATGCTCACATATAAAATAGATAAACAAGGAGAATCTACTGTATAGCACAAGAAACTGTATTCAATATCTTGTAATCAACTATAGTGGAAAAGAATCTGGAAAAGAATATATGTGTGTGTATCTATCTATCTATATATGAATCACTTTGCTGTATAACAGACAACTAACACAACATTGTAAATCAACTATATTTCAATTCCAGGTTCAATGCACGATACTGGATGCTTGGGGCTAGTGCACTGGGACGACCTAGAGGGATGGTATGGGGAGGGAGGAGGGAGGAGGGTTCAGGATGGGGAGCACATGTATACCTGTGATGGATTCATTTTGATATTTGGCAAAACTAATACAATTATGTAAAGTTTAAAAATAAAATAAAATTAAAAAAATAAAATAAAAATAAAAAGAGCTTGTTCCTAGAACAGGGCTATTACCAGATGTAACTGCAAAAATATGGGCTGGTTATGACAGGAGAAACTCAGCAGGGTTCAAAGACCAGAGTTCACTCTGTGTCCCATTTTCTCTATATGGGGCAGCAAACAATTGTCTACCAAATATTTGTTTTTCCTTCTCCATGTGAATTTCCTTCTTCCCTTCTGAAGTCCCAACCACAACCCTCAGCATCCTCTTTAGTCTTTAGCTGCAGTTGTTTTTTAAGGTGAGGGTTTCAGTCATTTGGGGGAGTTACTCAGTTTTCTTGGGTCTCTTTCACATTACTTTTTTTTTTTTTCTCCTGTTAATCTGTCTCAAGTAAATTCAATTCTTAGACTATCCGGAAGAACCAAGAAAGAAAATGTATTCCTCTATGATAGTATCAGTTAAGAAAGAATTTGTGTTTTGAATAAAAGGGTTAAATAAGGCTTGAGTACCTTGACTTTCTGGACCACACCTGTGGTATCTGCTGCCATTTTTGTTGCAAACAATTTGAATAAATTGAACAGTAGCACATGCACTTTACAAACTTGTCCAAATTACTGGCATTACCTATGGAATAGAATTTTGGATTGAAGAATAAGTCAACTTTCTGTGTATTTTGGCTGGTTGTTGCAGACATTGTAGCAGCTTGTTTCTTGTATTGATTTTCCTATAGTGTACTATCAGTCAAAAGGGTTTAGTTGGCTTAGAGTCCCAGAGGTACCAAAATCAAAATATAGTAGTTACATTTAAGTATTTGCTTTCATAGCTTTCCAATTTTTTTAAATATCATGGTTATCAATTCTTTTGAAAACCAACATACTATATTACTTTTGCTTCAATTTTAGGTAAAAGGTTAATGACTACACTTTGTAAATTACCTTTGCAATCTAATAAAGCACAGGTAAGTATATCTTAACTCAAAAATGAAAGCTAACACAGATCATAAATGTTAATCTATTGACAAATTTATAGATATGCAGAAGCCACAAATTCCTTTTTTATGGCAAAAAATGTCTTGAGATATGTTGCCTCAAGCTAAACCCTCTCACTGACAATCACAGTGCTTATAATGGAGTAGTTTTCTCTTTTGTACTGCTGGTACTGCTGCTGCTGCTGCTGCTAAGTCGCTTCAGTTGTGTCCGACTCTGTGCAACCCCATAGATGGCAGCCCACCAGGTTCCCCAGTCCCTGGGATTCTCCAGGCAAGAACACTGCATATATAAAAAGATCAAGCAGTTAATAAGCAGCAAAATCGCTTCACCAGAGATCTTTAATTATAATCAGTTATTTTTAAGTCATCAAATAAATAAGACAGACATGGTCAAATTAGTGACCAGAAACGCATATAGTCATTATTTTACAAAGTCCAAAATGCACTTATCTTACCAAATGACAATGTGATAGTTTGTGCCTTTGATATTAAAAGCATAATCTATAATTCAGACACAGGATCTAGGGCATTTGTAGATTCATAATATAAAGATGTATAGTTGGAATATGGCAGGGGTTGAAATGCATAAAGTGCTTTAGGGTTGTGTCACTTCCACCCTTGCATTGCTGTCCTACAATTTTTCTGACATTAAATTTGTTTTTCTCTCTCCCTTTTTTTACTTATTTTTTTGCCCCTCTAATTTAATATTGGTCTTTTAACTCTTTAAATTCTCCTTTTACCTTTTTTCTTTAAGTGGGTAAACTAGCTAGTATTCACTTATACAAAATAAATCCCTTTTGTATTATATAATTTATTTTACTTGGGGAAATGGAGGCATCATAAAGTTACCAAGGGTTAGGAAAGCCTGGACTAAAAAAGTAAGCATTTTCTATAGAAACAACATAAGAAAAAAAAATTCTCTTTGATAATTTAGCACAATTCTTGTAACAACTTTAAATCGGTAATGCTGCATCTTCATTAACAGTAAGTAATTTGTTTTCTGAGCTACCCTACAAATATCAAGAAAATAAATATACTCAGCTAATCCTATATGTGTTTATTTCAACTGTACTGTCAACAGTAACAAAAAGTGAATATCTGAATTGTCTGATATACAAATATAGATTGAAAATTGTATATAAGACAACAGAAAGATATATTATAGACTGAGAGAGCCTTCCCAATTAGAAAAACAAAATACTAATTTTATTATGTCTTTAAAAGCTGGCCTTAAGAGGTCCATCAAGGGTTATAGAGAAAATCTTTGCTATAAAAACAGTGCAACTTTATATATACTGTTAGTAGTAATGATAGAACCAGAAATATTGACACACAATTGTAATAGAACAAATCATAAAATGAGCATAACAGTGGCTTTCTCTTGTTGAAAAAGGAAAGGGAAGAAAAGTAAGGTAAGGGACAAGAAGGTATAGGATGATATGACAGTTTTGAATATAATAAATTGGTTACAGAAAAATACTTAGAAGATGATGACAAATCAGTTTGAATCATTGTCAGTGTTTTTATGCTGTTAAAGTTTATGACAATTTGCTTCTCTTGCCATGCTTAAATTTTAGGGTATTTTCCACATGAATTGTATACATGTACACGTGGGAAGGTCAGGAAGCAACAGTTAGAACTGGACATGGAACAACAGACTGGTTCCAAATAGGAAAAGGAGTACATCAAGGCTGTATATTGTCACCCTGCTTATTTCACTTATATGCAGAGTACATCATGAGAAACTCTGGACTGGAAGAAACACAAGCTGGAATCAAGATTGCGGGGAGAAATATCTATAACCTCAGATATGCAGATGACACCACCCTTATGGCAGAAAGTGAAGAGGAACTAAAAAGCCTCTTGATGAAAGTGAAAGAGGAGAGTGAAAAAGTTGGCTTAAAGCTCAACATTCAGAAAACGAAGATCATGGCATCTGGTCCCATTTCCCATGGGAAATAGATGGGGAAACAGTGGAAACAGTGTCAGACTATTTTTCTGGGCTCCAAAATCACTGCAGATGGTGATTGCGGCCATGAAATTAAAAGACGCTTACTCCTTGGAAGGAAAGTTATGACCAACCTAGATAGCATATTCAAAAGCAGAGACATTACTTTGCCAACAAAGGTCCGTCTAGTCAAGGTTATGGTTTTTCCTGTGGTCATGTATGGATGTGAGAGTTGGACTGTGAAGAAGGCTGAGTGCCGAAGAATTGATGCTTTTGAACTGTGGTGTTGGAGAAGACTCTTGAGAGTCCCTTGGACTGCAAGGAGATCCAACCAGTCCATTCTGAAGGACATAAGCCCTGGGATTTCTTTGGAGGAAAGGATGCTAAAGCTGAAACTCCAGTACTTTGGCCACCTCATGGGAAGAGCTGACTCATTGGAAAAGACTCTGATGCTGGGAGGGATTGGGGGCAGGAGGAGAAGGGGACTACAGAGGATTAGATGGCTGGATGGCATCCCTGACTCGATGGACGTGAGTCTGAGTGAACTCCGGGAGTTTGTGATGGACAGGGAGGCCTGGTGTGCTGCGATTCATGGGGTCACCAAGAGTCAGACACGACTGAGCGACTGAACTTACTGACTGACTGACATGTGGGAAAATATGTATCACAAACAAGAAAGTACACGTTTGATTTTTTAGGGCTTATTTGTATAATTTCTGAAATATTCTAGGAACAAAATATTTGCATTTTTAAGGATGTTAGCACAATGATTGTTGGATAGTATCACACACACACACAAAAAAAAATCAATGCAATAGATTTATGACCTTTGCTTTTTTCAGTCTCTTTTAAAAAATAGCCATGCCTTTATAAAATCACAGTGACTGACTGAATATGACTTATATCTTATCTTAATTTTAAAAGAATGTTCTATATAATGTCTCTCAGTAGACTTTCTGCACAAAAATTAGTTAATAATTCTGCCACTACCTCATACAGTGCAAACTCTAACAAAAGCAATGTTTTCATGTTCTGATAAGATGTTCTAATAGTTGTGTGCATGAATAAAGTTTATTTAGTAAGTAACTGTTAATCGCTCAGTCGTGCCTGACTCTGCAACACCATGGACTGCAGCCCACCAGGCTCCTCTGTCCACGAGATTTTCCAGGCTAGGATACTGGAGTGGGTTGCCATTTCCTTCTCCAAAAGTTTATTTAAAACAATCTAAAATTTACTTCTAAATGTTCTTATTGTTTGAAACAAAGAAAGACTAAGGAACTATTGACTTTCTGATTTTTGACATCATTTTCTGCTGCCCCTAAAATGATATCATTTTAAAATATAATCCCCTAAACAGCAACATATTCTTTGCACATTTCTAAGGGATCTCTGCTTACTCAAAAAACACAAATGCAAAACTGTGAAATGAGAAAAGTAGTGAAAACTCATGAATTTGAATCCAAAGTCTATATTTTTTCAAGTTCACCAAAGAGGTTTAGTTTTATAGCACAGGGATACAATTACTTTTCATGGAGAAATTTGTTTTCATTTTGGCTCTGTTCCACCAGGAGTATTATTGATACCTCTGGGTCCTTTACTCTATACTTTCAAATGCATATTGCTAATACAGTTTACTATTATAAAAAAAAATTGAAACTTAATCACTTAATACTGTTATATAAATTCATATAATACTTGAGTGAGTATAAACTACAACACAAATATGAGGGTTTTTTGAAACATAGCATACATCCATAATTAATAAAATTATTAAACTTTAGTAGAAAAGTATTTTGATTTACATTATATATTCACGATCTGAGATATGTATGTCACAAATGTATCATTCTGAGTCTTGCATCATAGAAAACAGACTTTTGAAAAATTAAAGAGGTATATCAAAAGGAGAATTCTTTCATATGCCACTCTTTTGCTGCCATGAGAACCTGCAACACCCAACCACATCCATGACTTCACACATCTTTGAAGCTGTACAAGCGTGCATTATTCCCTTCTGAGGAGTTCTCCTTTAAGATGTCAGCCCCTGCCATAGCAGCTTATTAATTTTTAAAACTACAACCTGTAGTTTTCTCAGAAAACACATCCTTTTATGAGGTCAGTAGTTATATGCATTGTGTTACTTAACAAATGCAAGTATTCTTACACCAAAATTTCCCCCTGTTTTCAGTAGGGTCTATACTCCCCAGTTAGAATCAATCTTATGTTATAGGATATGGGATCTCCATAAAGACACTCAACTGATACCAGGCTCAAATTATTAATGGATTTGTATCAGATTTATAAGGAACAGAACAAGCTATATAGATGTGGCTATAGGTCATGCAAGGATTTATTCAGAAAACGAAGATCATGGCATCCGGTCCCATCACTTCATGGGAAATAGATGGGGAAACAGTGGAAACAGTGTCAGACTTTATTTTTGGGGGCTCCAAAATCACTGCAGATAGCAACTGCAGCCATGAAATTAAAAGACACTTACTCCTTGGAAGGGAAGTTATGTCCAACCTGGATAACATATTCAAAAGCAGAGACATTACTTTGCCAACAAAGGTCCTTCTAGTCAAGGCTATGGTTTTTCTTGTGGTCATGTATGGATGTGAGAGTTGGACTGTGAAGAAGGCTGAGTGCCAAAGAATTGATGCTTTTGAACTGTGGTGTTGGAGAAGACTCTTGAGAGTCCCTTGGACTGTAAGGAGATCCAACCAGTCCATTCTGAAGGAGATCAGCCCTGGGTGCTCTTTGGAAGGAAGGATGCTAAAGCTGAAACTCCAGTACTTTGGCCACCTCATGCGAAGAGTTGACTCATTGGAAAAGACTCTGATGCTGGGAGGGATTGGGGGCAGGAGGAGAAGGGGATGACAGAGGATGAGATGGCTGGATGGCATCACTGACTCGATGGACATGAGTCTGAGTGAACTCCAGGAGTTTGTGATGGACAGGGAGGCCTGGCATGCTGCGATTCATGGGGTTGCAAAGAGTTGGACATGACTGAGCAACTGAACTGAACTGAACTGAACTGAATGACAAAATCTGAGGAAAAAGGAACTGTCTAAGAAGGGCAGGGTAGGGAATCTAAGGATGTAGAGTGAGAATACTGAAAGAGGCAAGGAAAAGTGGAGAGGAGTGTGTTGAGGAGACTGGAGGAAAGAATGGTATTATATTTAGTGAAAAAATAGATAATCTATAAATAAATGTCCATACCAATGTGATCATTCTGTTGGGACATTTGATGCAGAAAAGAAATGAATAATAGGCTGTTTTATATTCTTTTGAATACTGAAGTGAGAGAAATGATGGACCCCAGTTTGTCCTCAGTCGTCTCTTACTCTTCGTTCAACCAGTCTCCCCAGCTGCTGTCCTAACCAACAAAAATCAGCCTCAAATGCACCAACATGTTTGCCAGCATCTTCCACAGAGGTGGAAGTTTCCACAGATGTGGCCATGATCAACTTCTTCATGGTCTCCTTTGTGTGGCTGATGATCTTACTTTCTCAGATATTCCCACAAGCTCTGCTTATCCTCTTGTCTACCCATACAAGTAACTTAGGCTGTTAGAATGAGTGAATACTCTGATCCTCCAGCTTCCTTTCCAGACTATCACTTCCTCAGTTCCTTACACATTTGCATAAATTTGATCTCCATTAAACCTCTAACTTCCTGATGCCAAAGAAAGGAATAACCCATGTGGCAGGCACATGTGATTCTGATAATTACAGGGAATGGATTCGATTTTGCCAACAGTCACATGAATTTAGGAAGTCATTATGTACTCAAAGATTCAGTTTCCTCATATTAAAAAAAAAAAATAAAGATAAATTCTATTTCATGGGACTTTTGTAAGATTTAAACAAGAAGATACATTTAAAGTAGGCTAATAAATATTCAGTTCAGTACAGTTCAGTAGCTCAGTCATGTGTGATTCATTGCGACCCCATGGACTGCAGCACGCCAGGCCTCCCTGTCCATCACCAACCCCTGGGGTTTACCCAAACTCATGTCCATTGAGTCAGTTATGTCATCCAACCATTTCATCCTCTGTCATCCCCTTCTCCTCCTGCCCTCAATCTTTCCCAGTATCAGGGTCTTTTCAAATGAATCAGCTCTTTGCATGAGGTGGCCAAAGTACTGGAGTTTCAGCTTTAACATCAGTCCTTCCAGTAAACACCCAGGACTGATTTCCTTTAGGATGGATCGGTTGGATCTCCTTGCAGTCCAAGGTACTCTGAAGAGTCTTCTCCAACACCACAGTTCAGAAGCATCAATTCTTTGCTGCTCAGCTTTCTTTATAGTCCAACTCTCACATCCATACATGACTACTGGAAAAACCATAGCCTTGACTAGATGGACTATTGTTGGCGAAGTCATGTCTCTGTTCTTTAATATGCTGTCTAGGTTAGTCATAACTTTTCTTCCAAGGAGTGTCTTTTAATTTCATGGCTGCAATCACCATCTGCAGTGATTTTGAAGCTCCCAAAAATGAAGTCTGCCACTGTTTCCAGTGTTTCTCCATCAATTTGCCATGAAATGATAGAACCAGATGCCATGATCTATGTTTTCTGAATGTTGAGCTTTAAGCCAATTTTTTCACTATCCTCTTTCACTTTTGTCAAGAGGCTCTTTAGCTCTTCTTAACTTTCTGCCATAACTGTGGTGTCATCTGCATATCTGATGTTATTGATATCTTTCCTGGCAATCTTTATTCCAGCTTGTCCTTTTCCAGCCCAGCATTTCTCATGATGTCCTCTGCATATAAGTTAAATAAGCAGGGTAAAAATATTCAGCCTTGACATACCCTTTTCCTATTGGGAACCAGTCTGTTGTTCCATGTCCGGTTCTAACTGTTGCTTCCTGGTAGCTATACAGGTTTCTCAAGGGGCAGGTCAGGTGGTCTGGTACTCCCATCTCTCAGAATTTTCCACAGTTTATTGTGATCCACACAGTCAAATGCTTTGACATATTCAATAAAGCAGAAATATATATATATTTTTTCTGGAACTCTCTTGTTATTTTCAATGATCCAGCAACTTGGTCTCTGGTTCTTCTGCCTTTTATAAAACCAGAGTGAACATCTGGAAGTTCCTGGTTCATGTATTTCTGAAGCCTGGCTTGGAGAATTTTGAGCATTACTTTGCTAGTGTATGACAAGAGTGCAATTGTACAGTAGTTTGAGCATTCTCTATCACTGCCTTTCTTTGGGGTTGGAATGAAAACCGACCCTTTACAGTCCTGTAGCCACTGCTGAGTTTTCCAAATTTGCTGGCCTATTAAGTGCAGCACTTTAACATCATCATCTTTTAGGATTTGAAATAGCTCAACTGTAATTTCATCACCTCCACTAGCTTTGTTTGTAGTGATGTTTATAAGGCCCACTTGACTTCACACTCCAGGATGTCTGGCTCTAGGTGTGTGATCACATCATCGTGATTATCTGGGTCGTGAAGATCTTTTTGCACAGTTCTTCTGTGTATATTTGCCACCTCTTTTTAATATCTTCTGCTTCTGTTAGGTCCATACCATTTCTGTCCTGTATTGAGCCCATCTTTGCATGAAATATTTCCTTAGTATCTCTATTTTTTGAAGAGATCTCTAGTCTTTACTGTTCTATTGTTTTCCTCTATTTCTTTGCATTGATCACCGAGGAAGGCTTTCTTTTCTCTCCTTGCTATTCTTTGGAACTCTGCATTCAAATGGGTGTATCTTTCCTTTTCTCTTTTGCTTTCCGCTTCTCTTCTTTTCATAGCTATTTGTATGGCTTCCTCAGAAAATCATTTTGCCTTTTTACAACTCTTTTTCTTGGGGATGATCCTCATCACTGCCTCCTGTACAACATCACGAATCTCCATCCATAATGCTTCAGACACTCTGTCTATCAGATCTAATCCCGTGAATCTATTTGTCACTTTCACTGTATGATCATATGGGATTTAATTTACTTCATACTTGAATGGTCCAGGGGTTTGCCCTACTTTCTTCAGTTTAAGTCTGAATTTGACATTAAGGAGTTCATGATCTGAGCCACAGTCAGTTCCTGGTCTTGATTTTGCTGACTGTATAAAGCTTCTCCATCTTGGCTACAAAGAATATAAAAAATCTGATTTCTGTATTGGCTATCTGGTGATGTCCATTTGTAGAGTTTTCTCGTGTTGTTGGAAGAGGGTTTTTGCTATGACCAGTGCATTCTCTTGACAAAACTCGATTAGCCTTTGCCCTGCTTCATTCTGTACTCCAAGGCCAAATTTGCCTGTCACTCCAGGTGTTTCTTGACCTCCTACTTTGGCATTCCTGTCCCCTATAATGAAAAGGACATCTTTTTTGGGTGTCAGTTCTAGAAGGTCTTATAGGTCTTCATAGAACTATTCAGCTTCTTCAGTGTTAATGGTCGAGGCATATACTTGGATTACATTGATATTGAATAGTTTTTGCCTTGGAAATGAACAAAGATTATCCTGTCGTTTTGGAGATTGCATCCAAGTACTGCATTTTGGGCTCTTTTGTTGACTATGATGTCCACTCCATTTCCTCTAAGGTATTCTTGCCCACAGTAGTAGATATAATGGTCATCTGAGTTAAAGTCACCCATTCCAGTCCCTTTTAGTTCGACTGATTCCTAAAATGTCGACATTCACTTTTGCTATCTCCTACTTGACCACTTTCAATTTGCCTTGATTCATGTACCTAACATTCCAGGTTCCTATGCAATATTGCTCTTTACAGCATTGGACCTTGCTTCTCTCACCAGTTACATCCACAACTGGGTGTTGTTTTTGCTTTAGACCCGTCTCTTCATTCTTTCTGGAGTTATTTTTCCAATGGTCTCCAGTAGTTAATTGAACACCTACTGACCTGGGGAGTTCATCTTTCAGTGTCCTATCTTTTTTGCCTTTTCATACTGTTCATGGGTTAGGGTTAGAGCACTAACATATTACAATTTATAAAATATCATCCTATTTTATCTCATAGATCTTCTAGCACAGAGTTCAATATTGATCATTCTTTTGCTCACTTGTACACATTTGAAAAAAAAATTATATAACTCCTGTGGAAATATGCTGCTGCTGCTGCTGCTAAGTTGCTTCAGTCGTGTCCGACTCTGTGCGACCCCATAAACGGCAGCCCACCAGGCTCTGCCGTCCCTGGGATTCTCCAGGCAAGAACACTGGAGTGGGTTGCCATTGCCTTGTCCATTGTGTGAAAGTGAAAAGTGAAAGTGAAGTCGTTCAGTCGCGTCCGACTCGTAGCGACCCCATGGACTGCAGCCTACCAGGCTCCTCCATCCATGGGATTTTCTAGGCAAGAGTACTGGAGTGGCTTGCCATTGCCTTCTCCGTGTGGAAATATAGACCACCCAAATAGGAACAAGTCAAGGATATCAGATGCTGCTCTAAAGCAAGAGAATCAGCTGCCATCACTTGCTTTTGGCAGAGACTCAAGACAGGTGGGAGTGGGAAGCTTTATAGTGAAAAAAAGGGCAGGCTCTAATTGGAGATTGTTGGTCTGCTTATTCTGGAGGCACGCTAATAGAAATGGGGCATCTTGATTGGTTAGAAGAGTAAACTTCTCTCATTTTGATTGGCCCTAAATTGTGAGTGAGAGTAAAATAAGGGAACCATTTGGGGGAAATTGGTAAAAGCATTGTGATTTGGCTTCTGGGAATGATTACTGTAGAGTTTGTGGATTAGAGTTTAATTTTAATATTTGGTCTGGTCATTTCTATTTGCATATTCAGTCTCTTACTCCTTTTATGATAGAGGATCCCTCATAGTAATAAATGTTTACTTTCATGCTAATCTATGCCTATGAAAATGAGTTTCATAATAAGTTTATATACTCAAAAATATGTTTCTACACTGGAAATAAATGTTTTTTAAAACATCTGTGTATAGATTTTTATGTAAAATAGATGAGCATATTTTTATTGATTTATGCTTTCTGTTTGTGTTGGGAGAAATCTCAAATCTGCTACTTTGAATTAGTTTTGAAAACCACGATGGGAATTATTTACAGACCATCATAGCTATGAGAAGTATGAAAACCTTCTAACAGCATTCTTCATTCACTGATTACAGCCCTGAGAGAAGAGCAATCTGACTGTGAAATTGTGTTTTACTGGTAATAATTAAATCTGATATGTAAAATAATTTATTAGCTCTACAAGGTCTTCAAAAACAATTTTGTTAGATGAATATATTATTGTTATCTTTAGGAAGAGATCAGAACAAATCATAAAGTATGTATAAAATCATAAAGTATCTTGCATATATCCAAGATGCTGGAGTAGAAGGATGTGCGCCCATCTTCTCCTGAGAGAACTCCAAAGTTAGAATTTGCTGCTGAACAACTGTTGACAGGAGAATGTTGGATCCCACCAAAAAAGATACCCCACATCCAAGGGCAAAGGAAAGTTCCCAACAAGACAGTACGAGGGGCAAAATTTTGTTTAGAATCAAACTCCATATCTGCCAGAGACACTTGGAGGGTTCAAACAAAACTTTGTGCACAGTGGGAAAACCCACAGATACTGAGTCAGATATGCCTTTAAGTGTTCGACTCTCTCCTGTGGAGGTATGAGTCAGCTGTGGCCTGCCACAGGGGCATGGGCTCCGGGTGCAGCAAACTTGGGTATAGGATAAGCCTTCTTGGAGCAGGTCACCATTAACCCCACCATAGAGCTGCCAGAATTTAAATAGGACTAGGAAGCAGACTCTAGGAGGCGCAAACAAAACCTTTTGTGCACCAGAACCCAGGAGAAAGGAGCAGCAACCCCACAAGAGACTGACCCAGACTTGCCCATGAGTGTCCAGGAGTCTCTGGCGGAGGCAAGAATCAGCAGCGGCCTACTACAGGGTCAGAGGCACTAACTGCAGCAGTGCCTGCATGGGACCTTTTGAAGGAAGTCACCACTATCTTCATTACCTCCACCATAGTTCGGCCTCAGGTCAAACAACAGGGAGGGAATACAGCCTCACCCATCAACAGAAATTGATTTAAAGATTTACTGAACATGGCTCCACCCATCAACACAAGAGCCAGTTTCCCCCTCAGGAAAGCTGGGTCTCCTATCAGGAAGCTTCCATAAGCCTCTTGTCCTTCTCCATCATAGGACAGACAGAATGAAAGCCATAATCACAGAAACTAATCAAACTGATCACATGGACCACAGTCTGGTCTAGCTCAATGAAACTATGAGCCATGCCATGTAGGGCCACCCAAGATGGACGGGTCATAGTGGAGAGTTCTGACACAATGTGGTCCACTGGGGAAGGTAATGGCAAAGCAATTCAGTTTTATTGCCTTGAGAATGCCATGAACAGTATGAAAAGGCAAAAAGATAGGACACTGAAAGATGAACTCCCCAGGTCAGTAGGTGCCCAATATGCTACTGGAGATGGGTAGAGAAATAACTCCAGAAAGAATGAAGAGATAAGTCCAAAGCAAAAACAACATCCAGTTATGGATATCACTGGTGTTGGAAATAAAGTCCGATGTTATAAAGAGCAATACTGCATAGGAACCTGGAATGTAAGGTCCATGAATCAAGCCAAACTGGAAGTGGTCAAACAGGAGATGACAAGAGTGAACTTCGACATTTTAGGAATCATTCAGTTAAATTGGACTGGAATGGGTGAATTCCAGTGTCTACTACTGTGGGCAAGAATCCTTTTAGAAGAAATAGAGTAGCCCTCATACTCAACAAAAGAGTCTAAAATACAGTATTTGGATGCAATCTCAAAAATGACAGAATGATCTCTGTTTGTTTCCAAGGCAAATGATTCAATATCACAGTAATCCGTGTCTAGGCCCCAACCAGAAGGAGATTCAACCAGTCCATTCTGAAGGAGACCCGTCCTGGGTGTTCATTGGAAGGACTGATACTGAAGCTGAAACTCCAATACTTTGGCCACCTCATGCAAAGAGTTGACTCATTGGAAAAGACCCTGATGCTGGGAGGGATTGGGGGCAGGAGGAGAAGGGGATGACAGAGGATGAGATGGCTGGATGGCATCACTGACTTGATGGACATGAGTACATGAGTTTGAGTGAGCTCCGGGAGTTGGTGATGGACAGGGAGGCCTGGCATGCTGTGATTCATGGGGTCGCAAAAGGTTGGACATGAGCGACTGAACTGATGACCTAAAAAACCTTCTAGAAGAAACACTTCCAAAAGATGTCCTTTTTCATTACAGGGGACTGGAATGCACAGGCAAATATGGTATTGGAGAACAAAATGAAGCAGGGCAAAGACTAATCAACTTTTGTCAAGAGAACACACTGTTCATAGCAAATAACTTCTTCCAATATCACAAGAGAAGACTCTACACATGGTAATCACTATATGGTCAATACTGAAATCAGATTATATTAGATTATAATATTATGATCATATTCTTTGCAGCAAAAAATGGAGAAGCTCTGTACAGTCAGGAAACACAAGACCAAGAGCTCACTGTGGTACAGATCATGAACTCTTTATGGACAAATTCAGGCTTTAATTGAAGAAAGTAGGGAAAACCACTAGACCATTCAGGTATGACCTAAATCAAATCCCTTATGATTATACAGTGAAAGTGACAAACAGGTTCAAGGGAATAGATCTGATAGACACAGTGCCTTAAGAACTATGGTCAGAGGTTTGTGACATTGTACAGGAGTCAGTGATCAAGACCATCCCCAAGAAAAAGAAATGCAGTAAGGCAAGATGGTTGTCTGAAGAGGTCTTAAAAATAGCTGAGAAAAGAAGAGAAGTGAAAGGCAAAGGAGAAAAGGAAAGATATACCCATTTGAATGCAGAG
Source organism: Bos mutus (assembly GCF_027580195.1). Lineage (NCBI taxonomy): Eukaryota > Metazoa > Chordata > Mammalia > Artiodactyla > Bovidae > Bos > Bos mutus. The sequence goes on along the minus strand of NC_091622.1, from coordinate 78,084,335 downwards.
TTCCAAAGAATAGCAAGGAGAGAAAAGAAAGCTTTCACAATGATCAGTGCAAAGAAATAGAGGAAAACAACAGAATGGGAAAGACTAGAGATCTCTTCAAAAAAATTAGAGATATCAAGGGGATATTTCATGCAAAGATGGACTCAATAAAGGACAGAAATGGTATGGACCTAACAGAAGCAGAAGATATTAAGAAGAGGTGGCAAGAAAGCACAGAAGAACTATTCAAAAGAGATCTTCATGACCCAGAAAACCACGATGGTGTAATCACTCATTTAGAGCCAGACATCCTGGAAAGTGAAATCAAGTGGGATGTAGGATGCTTCACTGCAAACAAAGCTAGTGGAGGCAACAGAATTCCAGTTGAGTTATTTAAAATCCTAAGAGATGATGCTGTGAAAGTGCTGCACTCAATATGCCAGCAAATTTGGAAAACTCAGCAGTGGCCACAGGACTGGAAAAGGTCAATTTTTCATTCCAATTGCAAAGAAAGACAATGCCAAAGAATGCTCAAACTACCACACAATTGCACTCATCTCACACGCTAGTAAAGTCATGCTCAAAATTCTCCAAGCCAGGTTTCAACAGTACATGAACCATGAATATTCAGATGTTCAAGCTGGATTTAGAAAAGGTAGAGGAACCAAATTTCAAATTGCCAACATCCGTTGGATCATTGAAAAAGCAAGAGAGCTCCAGAAAAACATCTACTTCTGCTTTATTAACTATGCCAAAGCTTTTGACTGTGTGGATCACAAGAAACAGCGGAAAATTCTTAAAGAGATGAGAACACCAGACCACCTTACCTGCCTCCTGAGAAATCTGTATTCAGGTCAATAAGCAACCAGACATGGAACAACAGACTGGTTCCAAATTGGGAAAGGAGTACGTCAAGGCTATATACTGTTACCCTGCATATTTAACGTATATGCAGAGTACATCATGTGAGAGGCCAGGCTGGATGAAGAATAACTTGGAATCAAGATTCCTGGGAGAAATATCAATAACCTCAGATATGCAGATTACATCATCCTTATGGCAGAAAGCAAAGAACTAAAGAGCTTCCTGATGAAAGTGAAAGAAGGGAGTGAAAAAGTTGGCTTAAAAGTCAACATTCAGAAAACTAAGATCATGATATCCAGTCCCATCACTTTATGGCAAATATATGGGGAAACAATAGAAATGGCAAGAGATTTTATTTTAGAGGGCTCCAAAACACTGCATATGTTGTCTGCAGCCTTGAAATTAAAAGGCACTTGCTCCTTGGAAGAAAAGCTATGACCAAACTAGACAGCATATTAAAAAGCAGAGACATTACTTTGCCAACAACCATCCATCTAGTCAAAGCTATGGTTTTTCCAGTAGTCATGTATGGTTGTGAGAGGTGGGCTGTTGTAAAGAAAGCTGAGCGCTGAAGAACTGATGCTTTTAAACTGTGGTGTTGGAGAAGACTCTTGAGAGTCCCTTGGACTGCAAGGAGATCTAACCAGTCACTCCTAAAGGAAATCAGTCGTGAATATTCTTTGGAAGGACTGATGCTGCACCTGAAACTCCAATACTTTGGCCACCTGATGCAAAAAACTGACATTTGAAAAGACCCTGATGATGGGAAAGATTGAAGGTGGGAGGATAAGAGAGGATAGAGGATGAGATGGTGGGATGGTGTCACTGACTCGATGGACATACGTTTGAGCAAGTTCTGGGAGTTATGATGGACAGTGAAGCCTGGGGTGCTGCAGTCTATGGGGTTGCCAATAGTCGGATACAACTGAATGACTGAACTGATTGATACATAAAATAATTTCACAATAAATATGTGATTATACAATCTCTAAGTGGCTTTATTCTGGGTAAAACAAAGCTTCTGAATATAGGAGAATGTTACCTTTACATTCGTGAGTGCTAAATCTCTTCAGTTGTATCCAACTCTGTGCAACCCTATGAACTGTAGCCTGCCAGGCTTCTTTGTTCATGAGATTTTCCAGGAAAGAATACTGGAGTGGGTTGCCATGCCCTCCTCAATGTTACCTTTCAGAACCTGAAAAAAAAAAAAAAAAAAAAACCACACACCTTTGAATAAGAAAGTTCAAAAAGTATGTAATATTAATTTGCTTGATTAAAAGGAATCTTCCTTTAATAATAACAAAATATTTAAAGTAAGTTAAAGAAAATTATCTTCTTCATTTATTTCAACAAATACTTGGGGAATATGTGCAAATGTAGACCAAGGTTGAGACCTCAAATATGTTCATCTGACATTATACATATATATATATTTTTTTTCTGCACGGCTTTAAAAAGTTGAACCAGCATTTTAAAAAATCAAGGAATTTCATATACAAATCTAGATTTCTTTCTTCTCAAACAACTCAGGACTGCATCTGAATAGGCCAGACAATCCGCTAGAAGAGAGAAGAGGCTGCTTCCGTTATAGAGGGTATGTCATCTTCTCCACACTTCTGACCACTCTCTACTCAAAGACTGTCTCTTTCAATTATCTGCTTTCAGAGCCCTATCACCCTGTTATCATTGGAAAATCATTTCTGTATACCTGTGCCTCTGTAAAGAATTGAAAAGCAAAAGATATACCAGTAAAATATCACATTTTAAGAAAAGGAGAGAAATACATGTTCTTGTGGAAATCATGCTATTTCCACAATTAAATACACAAAGAGGCTCTGTAACAAAACAAGACAAAACTCAGTTCACTTTCTAATATTTATACTATCATTGTGGACCCTGCAAGATTTTGCACTAGGAGCCCCAGGGAAACAAGCCAGGCACTATGCTAGGTCCTAGGAATATAATGGTTAACAATATTGAATGGACTTCATAGAGTATGCATAATCTAGCAGGGAGAAATCTATAAAGAATTCTAGTAAAGTTACACAAGTAACTATAACAAAGATCCATCCTTATCCATTTAAAAAGTAGAAATTTCAATGAGCTGCCTCTTAGTAAATCATTGGAAAAGCTCGAAAAGCCCAAAGACCAGAAAAATGTTGTTTGGTTCACCTTTATTTCAGATTATGAGATCTGAGGCTTTGATACCTCACAGGCCATTTCTTCCCATAATCACTACTTACGAAATTGTTGTCTCAGTTCAGTTCCGCTGCTCATTCATGTCCGACTCTTAGAGACACCACGGATGGCAGCATGCAAGGCCTCCCCGTCCATTTCCAACTCCCAGAGTTTACTCAAACCCATGTCCATTGAGTCAGAGATGCCATCCAACCATCTCATCCTCTGTCGTCCCCTTCTCCTCCTACCTTCAATCTTTACCAGCATCAGGGTCTTTTCAAATGAGTCGGTTCTTCCCATCAGGTGGCCAAAGTATTGGAGTTTCAGCTTCAACATCAGTCCTTCCAAAGACTATTCAGGACTGATTTCCTTTAGGATGGACTGGTTGGATCACCATGTAGTCCAAGGGACTCTCAAGAGTCTTCTCCAACACCAAGTTCAAAAGCATCAGTTCTTCAGCACTCAGCTTTCTTTATGGTCCAACTCACACAACCATACATGACTACTGGAAAAACCATAGCCTTGACTAGATGGAACTTTGTTGGCAAAATTATGTCTCTGCTTTTCAATATGCTGTCCAGGTTGGTCATAACTTTTCTTCCAAGGAGCAAGAGTCTTCTAAGATCATATCATTTTGCAAAGTTCTTCTGTGTATTCTTGTCACCTCTCCTTAATATCTTCTGCTTCTGTTAGGTCCATACCATTTCTGTCCTGTATTGAGCCCATCTTTGCATGAAATATTTCCTTGGTATCTTTAATTTTCTTGAAGAGATCTCTAGTCTTTCCCATTCTATTGTTTTCCTCTATTTCTTTACATTGATCACTGAGGAAGGCTTTCTTTTCTCTCCTTGCTATTCTTTGGAACTCTGCATTCAAATGAGTATATCTTTCCTTTTCTCCTTTGCCTTTCACTTCTCTTTTCACAGCTATTTGTAAGGCTTCCTCAGAAAATGATTTTGCCTTTTTGCATTTCTTTTTCTTGGGGATGATCTTGATCATCGCCTCCTTTACAATGTTACAAACCTCCATCCATAATGCTTCAGACACTCTGTCTATCAGATCTAATCCCTTGAGTCTATTTGTCACGTCCACCATATAATCGTATGGGATTTGATTTAGTTCATACCTGAATGGTCGAGGGGTTTGCCCTACTTTCTTCAGTTTAAGTCTGAATCTGACATTAAGGAGTTCATGATCTGAGCCACAGTCAGCTCCTGGTCTTGATTTTGCTGACTGTATAAAACTTCTCCGTCTTGGCTGCAAAGAATATAATCAATCTGATTTCTGTGTTGGCCATCTGGTGATATCCATTTGTAGAGTTTTCTCTTGTGTTGTTGGAAGAGAGTTTTTGCTATGACCAGTGCGTTCTCTTGACAAAACTCAATTAGCCTTTGCCCTGCTTCATTCTGTACTCCAAGGCCAAATTTGCCTATCACTCCAGGTATTTCTTGACTTCCTACTCTTGCATTCCAGTCCCATATCATAAAAAGGACATCTTTTTTGGGTGTTAGTTCTAGAAGGTCTTGTAGGTCTTCAAAGATCCATTCAACTTCAGCTTCTTCAGCATTACTGGTCAGGGCATAGATTTGGATTACAGTGATATTGAATGTTTGCCTTGGAAACCAGAGATCATTCTATTGTTTTTGAGATTGCATCCAAGTACTATATTTCAGGCTCTTTTGTTGATTATGATGGTACTCCATTTCTTCTAAGGTATTCTTGCCCACAGTAGTAGATATAATGGTCAACTGAGTTAAATTCATCCATTCCAGTCCCTTTTAGTTTGACTGATTCTTAAAATGTCAACGTTCACTCTTTCCATCTCCTGCTTGACCACTTCCAATTTGCCTTGATTCATGACCTTAACATTCCAGATTCATATACAATATTGCTCTTTATAGCATTGGACTTTACTTCCATCACCAGTCACATCTACAACTGCGTGTTGTTTTTGCTTTGGATCTGTCTCTTCATTCTTTCTGGAGTTATTTCTCTAACCATCTCCAGTAGTACATTGGGCACCTACTAATCTGGGGAGTTCATCTTTCAGTGTCCTATCTTTTTGATTTTTCATACTGTTCATGGCATTCTCAAGGCAAGAATACTGAAGTGGTTTGCCATTTCCTTCTCCAGTGGACTACGTTTTGACAGAACACTCCGCCATGACCCGTCCGTATTGGGTGGCCCTATACCGCATGGCTCATTGTTTCATTGAATTAGACAAGGTTATGGTCCATGTGATCAGACTGGTTAGTTTTCTGTGCTTGTGGTTTTCTATCTGTCTTTCCTCTGATAGAGAAGGATAGGAGGCTTATGGAAGCTTCCTGATGGGAGAGACTGACTGAGCGGGAAACTGGATCTTTTGTTGATGGGTGGGGCCATGCTCAGTAGAATTTTAATCCAATCTTCTATTGATGGGTGGACCTGCATTCCCTCCCTGTTATTTACCTGAGGCCAAACTATGATGGAGATAATCAAGAAAATGCTGATCCCATGTAGGCACTGCTACATTCAGTGCCCCCCAACCCTGCAGCAAACCACCACCAGCCTACATATCCACCAGAGACTCCTGGACACTCACAGGCAAGTCTGGGTCAGTCTTTTGTGGGGTCACTTCTCCTTTTTCTTGGGTTCTGGTGCACACAAGGTTCTGTTTGTGCCCCCCAAGTGTTTATTTCCCTAGTCCTGTGTAAGTTCTGGCAGCTCTATGGTGGGGTTAACGGTGACCTCCTTCAAGATGGCTGATGCTATACCCAAGTCTGCTGCACCCAACCATACCCAAGTCCGCTGCAGCTGCAGCCCACTGCAGATCCGTACCTACACAGAAGATACTCAAACACAGTTCTGTCTCAGTCTCTGTGGGGTCTTTGGATCCTGGTGCACACAAGGTTTGTTTTTAGCTCTCTGAACATCTCTGGCAGGTATGGAGTTTGTTCTAAATGCAATTTTGCCCCTCCTACTGTCTTGCTGGGGCTTCTTCTTTTCCTCAGATGTGGGGTATCTCCTCCCAGTTGCTCTAGCACCCTGTAGCCACGGCTCCAGCACTGTTGTCTACACACCTTTATCTACCAAATTATCTTCCTCACTCCTTCATGCATTTCAACCTTCTAATTTGTGATCATCAAACTCACCTATGTCATGACTTCTTGGAATGCTCTTATGACTGGAGAACATTAAATGTTATTAAAACCTGGCTACCTCTTAGGGAAATTCTTCCACTGAATTGCTCTTAACAGAAAGTCTCTCTCTCTCTCTCTCTCTCTCTCTCTCTCTCTTTTTTTTTCATTCCACAAAACTCAGGATCAAGAGATAGGTGTCTTCCTTCCTCCTCAATGCTTCATTCAGGTAATTAACCTCACCACCTTCTTCTGAGGGAATTGATGCTATTTAAAGTTGATGTTGATGTTCCCAGATGACTCAGTGGTAAAGGATCCTTCCACCAATGTCGAAGACAAGGGTTCAATCCTTGGGTCAGGAAAATCCCCAGGAGAAGGAAATGTCAACCCACTCCAGTGTTCTTGTCTGGGAAATCCTATGGATAGTAGTGCCTGGCAGGCTACAATCCATGGGTGTGCAAAAAGTTAACACAACTGAGTGACTAAACAGCACCAGAGCTTGTGTCAACTTCCTGTGCCACCCTCTCTTGTGTCTTGTTACCATCTATTGAAATATTCCTTCCTTATTATTTGTTGAAGACACCTCTCAAGGCAAAGAATTTTTCTGCCTCATTATCATTCTCAGCAACTTCAACATGGACATAGATGAATTAACCACACCTAATCTCTTCAATCCTTGAACTCTCACCTCTATCTTAGATGCTTATCCCCCCACATTTAACACTCCCAACTTTTTTGTCCCTTTATCCCTCTCTTTCTTACCCCCAGAAGAGCTCTTGTTGAACTCTAACCTATCCATTTTGTTGCTTATAGTTGAGCACCTGAATATTTCTAAGGGAAAGAAAACCATACACTATTTCACATTAAAGTCAAAATTCTCAAATAAGCACAACTCTCAAATGAATTTCCTTTGATGTTTCCTTTGTGCATTTATTTCTAGTATTGTGTGTGTGTGTGTGTGTGTGTGTGTGTGTGGGAGGGCAAGGAATAGAAAATTTATTTGTAAGTTAGCAATCTGAAATATACTATTACATCCTTTCTCCACATACTCAACTCCATTCTGTTAAGTAGTTATGATCCACTTACTATTTTATAAGACAATTGAAGATATAAAACATAATCTATTGGTAGAAACTGATAAGAATCTCAAAAAAGTCATCCTTTTTTTTTTTTTTTTTTTAATAACAGAACTCTATTCTTTCCATGAGCATTTTGCCACCAGCTGAAACTCCAATACTTTGGCCACCTGATGTGAAGAACTGACTCATTGGAAAAGACCCTGATACTGGAAAAGATTGAAGGCAGAAGGAGAAGGGCACGACAGAGGATGAGATGGTTAGATGGCATCATTGACACGATGGACATGAGTTTGAGTAGGCTCCGGGGGTTGGTGATGGACAGGGAGGCTTGGTGTGCTACAGTCTATGGGGTCACAAAGAACTGGACATGACTGAGCAACTGAACTGAACTGAACTGAACTGAACAGATTTTATATCCCAGAATTCCTTGACTTTAGATAGGTCCTCATGACTTAGTTCTAGCCAGGGAGATCTAAATAGAAATATATGGTATATTCATAAAGCACATTAGAAGATTTGGATGTTGCCTTCTTTTTCTCCATTCTCCAACTTACTGCCTAGAAATCAAAAATAACTGTACTGACTTTTATGCTAAAAGACAGAAATGTTTTTCAAATAAAAGAGATGGACCAAGTAAAAAAGAATGAAAAAGACTCATTGTATGTCATGATAAAATATTATTTGGGGTCTTTATCAAATATTGTTTCAATGGAATGAGAGGATTAGAACACATAGACCGGGATAGAGTGAGTAAAAGTTGGAACAAGAGAAAACTTACAAAAACTTTTTTCAGAAGTCTGATAATGAAAAAGATGAGAGAAATGGAAAAGTAAATTGAGGAAGAAGTGGAAATTAAGCAGATTTTTTTAAAGGGAGTTGCATGATCATGTTCACATTCTTTTTTTAACATACTGAAGGTATCAATGTTAATTTTTAACAAGCTAATAAAGCTAGAAGTGACTAAAAGAAGGATTAATGTTTTCTCCCCATCTCTTCCGTTCTTCCAGCCCCATAAGCAACCTGTTTGTTGTCCTTATTACCATTTATTTAAAACGGCATTGTTTTCACTTTCTCTTCTGTAAAGTGGAGATGTTAGTACCAATATCAAAGGCTGATAAATATTACATTTTCTATTATCCTTGGCAGGTGGACCTGTGACTGGTTTGCTTACTATCAGACCCACTCCCTGTTATCTCATGCTTTGCTCTACACCACAGATATCTGACTTGTCCATTTCCTGGAGTCCTTTGTCTATTGGCTTATAATTAGTTTCAGATGCAGTGGCAGAACATTAGAGGAGAGAAAAAAAATTGGGATATTTATCTTTCTCTTTCACTGGGCTCCATGCCAGGTCTTGGCAAGAGCTCTCTTTCACTGTGGGAGCAAACTTGGAGACTAGCAGACCCTGACTCTGGTAGCACCATCTTGTCCTATTGTACCATGTGGATGGTAATTGCTTTTAGCTAAATTCTGGATATCTTATTATCACCAGGTTTTTCATGTCTTTTGTCACCTTTATAAATAGTTTCCAGTGTTGTTGGGTTGCTCAAAAATTCTGTTTGGGGTTTTCATAAGATGTTACAGAAAACCCAAACAAAATATTTGGCCCACCCAATATATTCTCTCTAGTACCCTATCTGGCATGAGTTCTCTCTTTCTTGTTTTGCCCTGATTGATACAGCCATTATCATCATCATCATCAGAATGAGTCAGTAAACAGGAATAAGTTAAATATATAAATAAGTGCCTAAAGAAAGAAAAAGAAAGGTCCTTATAGTCAAAGCTATGGTTTTTCCAGTAGTCATGTACAGATGTGAGAGATGGACTGTAAAGAAGGCTGAGTGCCAAAGAACTGATGCTTTTGAACTATGGTGCTGGAGAAGAATCTTGAGAGTCCCTTGAACAGCAAGGAGATCAAACCAGTCAATCCTAAAGGAAATCAACCCTGAATATTCATTGGAAGGACTGATGCTGAAGCTAAATCTCCAATACTTTAGCCACCTGATGCGAAGGGTCGACTCATTGGAAAAGACCCTGATGCTGGGAAAGACTGAGGGCAGGAGGAGACAGGGGTGATAGAGGATAAGATGGTTGAATGGCATCATTGACTAAATGGACATGAGTTCTTCCCAGGTGGTGCTAATGGTAAAGAACTCTCCTCCCAATGCAGGAGATGTAAGAGATATAGGTTCAATTCCTGGGTTAGGAAGATCCTCTGGAGGAGGAAATGGAACCTCACTTCAGTATTGTTGCCTGGACAATCCCATGGACAGAGGAACCTGGCTGGCTATAGTCCATAGCATTGCAAATAGTCTGAAATGACTAAAGAAATTTGGCATGCATGCATGCTGGCAGATAGTAAAGGACAGGAAAGCCTAGTGTGCTATAGTCCATGGGGGTCACAAAAAGTGGGACATGACTGAGTGACTGAACACCTAAGAAAGAAAAGTATAGAGTGCAAAGCCCAGGTAAGCAGAAAGGCTGGCTATTGGGAAAAGAAAAACTCTCTTTCTATTTAATGGGAAAAGGAAAAAAAAGTGTGTGTGTGTGTGGGGGTGGCATGTAAAAGCAGGTAAATAGTCAGTCCAGTTTATTTTGTATTATTTTTTGTTATTTTTATACAATCCATTCATCTGGGCCATGTTTGATGCAGCTGAGACCAGGGTGTAACTGTTACCTTATCTCTCAGTAACACCTTAGCAAACTAGTGAGTCTCCGAGGAAAGATAACTAAATTGTGTTATGCAGATAAAGCCTTAGAAAGCATCACACAGTACCTAGGTCCCAGAGTGTGCAGCAACAGAAGAATAATATCCATGTAACACAAGATCTTTGAAAAGTAAAAATAGTTGTATGGAATTTCTAGGCAGATGGGGGCTTAGGCTCAAAAAGTTCTCCAAACACAATGTTGTGTGAGTAAAAAAGAGAAACAGTTCTCTCTGCCTGAGTATGGTACTGCAAAAGAGAAGACTTTTGCTGAACTTTGTGGACCCAGATGAGAACCAGCAATGATTGAGTAGGAATCTATATAGATTGACTATGAGAACCAGCATGAAAACACAGGATTCAATAGAAGTCAGCACAGAAAAAGCACACTTAGAACTAAATGCCCAGACTACCCTCCAGTGCCCTGAGACTATGTAAGGACTGTGGAAACTTGGCGCAGTACTTAAAAAAGGAAAGACAGTGAAATAATTTGGATTATAAGTTTTGACACTCTTTTGGAATAGGGCTCCAAATTTTTTTTTAAAAATTATAAAAATTAATTTCTATTTATCACACATCTGAATTAGTAAAATGAGATTCTACCTGTGACTTAGCAAATAAAAATAACTGAAGCTTCTTCCAAATGTTCAACTTAATGTCAGACAAATAAGTTCATGCAATGGAAAATTTTATAAAGTATTGCATTGAAGATACAGATGCATCTATTTTTGGTTAAAAAAAAAAAAAGAAGAAGAAGCCAAGCTGGGGAAAAAAGAAAATGTGTCCTCATTTTGTAATGCTTAAAAAATATTTTGAATAACAGGCTGAAATGAACCAGAATAATACCTTGAATTCTTATGAATAGTTAACAATTTGGTTATTTTGTAGTTTTGTTTTACTTTGTTTTCCCACACACACAAAAATTATATGTGTGAAAACAGATTTAATTATGAAATGAATTTTAAAGAATTTTTCAATTTTTTTTCAATTGGGAAGAAATAGATAAGCTTATATGAGACAAAAACTGTAACAGGTAAAATGTAAGACTAGGGGGTCACACCACACCCATTCCTTATCCTGAACATCTTTCATTACGATTTCTCAGCTTTAAATTATTTGCATCGTGGTTTTCTCAGTATCTTCATTGGGTATTCAAATGGTAAATTAAAATAACTTAAACCCTTTTGGCCATATTTATAATGGAATTTGAAGTGATTTATAAGCTTTCTTCAGATACAGGTAAATCCTTACTTGGCTGTAGAATGCATTAGCCAACACTTTTTTGCTGCTTCTCTTAAAATGAGAAAAATAATGATGTACCAGCAAAGGATAAGTTGAAAGGGTTCGACTTATTTGAACTTATTGTTTACTTATTTGTAAACTTATTGTTTACCTAACAAGTTACTCACCAACTCAGATTATTTAGCAGCTATCTTTCTAGACTGAGTACTCATGCTTCACATCCAAGAACTATGAGCTTAACTGGAAATTGTTGTAAGGCACTTGATATTATTTAATAGAAATACAAATAATTTTCCACATGTGACAAAAATTGCAGTGTTAGTGGTTAAAAAGAATGAATGAGTTATCTTTACTATATGTGTGTAGTCTAGTAAAATAGACTGAGGAGTAAGTCAGTGAACCTTTCACTGGTGTATGACACAATTAAATAAACTCTCAAATAGTAAGAGTCATTCATTGAAAATTTCAGCACTGTGAGGAGCTGCCTCTTTGGAAATTTTATTCTAACACTTCTCTTCAGGGATTCCTCTGACAAAGCTCATTAAGCTGGGAAATATTGGTTCACATTTATATCTGTATCTCTCAATATATATTTCTAATTTTTTTTTTGTTTTTATAAAAGAAAATTCCCAAGACAAAGAAGCTGTTATACAATGACATTTCTCCATTCAACCTAGATCTTACAGACATTTATTTTAGGCATTAAGCAAAATAGAAATAAAAAATCTTATATGGTAAGTAATGTAAAACATCATTTTTTTATAATAAGATACAGATGCTTTATAGAGTTGAATGTGAAATTTCCATGAACTTTAAAGAATGGGGCAAGGGGACACTATACAGTCCACAAGGTGTCCCTGGTTTATTATCCTATGCCATTAGAGATACACTGCAAAAACTTTGAGAAACATAGTTATGCCTTCAATTCTTTGGTCACTAATTTTTACATTCTTTGAATAACTCAGCAATTTTGTTCAGTTTTGTCCACCAGCAAATAGTACCTCCTTAAGGAACCACTAGCCCTTACCCCTCATAATGATTCTCTCACTCTAAACAGAGAAAAGGGCCAGTAATTCTGGCAGCTGTGTCAACTACTAACTAATAAAGACTTTAGTGGGCACTTCGAAAATACTAGCAGAAAATATTTATGTCTCTTTTTCCCATTGCTTTCAGTAATTTAGTTCTCTCAGAAAAAAGAAAAGATTTTTCAAAAATGTCTGTCTGCAGTATAAGAATAATAGTGTAGTGGTTTGTCACTCAGTCACGTTTGACTCTTTTTGGCCCCACTGACTGTAGCTTGCCTGGCTCCTCTCTCCATGGGGATTCTCCAGGCAAGAATACTGGAGAGGATTGCCACACCCTCCTCCAGGGGATCTTCCCAAACCAGGGATTGAACCCAGGTCTCCTGCATTGCAGGCAGATTCTTTATCATCTGAGCCACCAGGGAAGCCCAAGAATGGTGGGGTGAGTAGCCTACCCCTTCTCCAGGGAAACTTTCCAACCCAGGAATGGAACTGGAGCCTCCTGAATTGCAAGCAGATTCTTTACCAACTGAGCTAGTCAGTAGTAATATTGCAAAATGCTAATAAATGGTGAAAATACGAACATAATAGTAATCATAAAGGGCATAGAAATAAATAAAAAAGCAAGATAGAAAATGGCTTATTTTCAGTAAAGAGTTAAAAATACTATTTTTTAAGAAACTCAAATATAGAAATAATTTAGAAGATGCCTTTAATGCTTTTATAACCTGTGCTTCCATATAAGGTTTATATTTGGAATATTTGACTGCCTTTTTAAAAAACCTAGTACTAAGTACTTCTCAGTTCAGTTCAGTTCAGTTGCTTAGTTGTGCCTGACTCTTTGCAACCAAACCCATGAATCGCAGCACACCAGGCTTCCCTGTCCATCACCAAATCCCTGAGTTCACCCAACCTCATGTGCATCGAATCTACTGACTTAATAATTCCCTGGATATGGGAAAACAGCCATGCCTGTCAAGTGTAGCACTAACCATCTCCTTTGTGCAGCCATGTTTGGTATTTCAGGTCTGTTTTGCATTCTTCTCCACAGCAATTGTTGAAGCCTGTTCTTGAAAGAGAGCATAGGATTTCCTGCAAATTTCTGTCTCATTGATTTATTAACTGATTTCTATAAAATGGCTGTTTTAATACACTAATTACTAGTGATGACACAGAGAATAACAACCCTATAAATGATCAGAAAAGTCATTTTTGATATGAAAGTAATTATCTTTTATCATTAAAAGTCTACACAGACCAGTTCTTTCTTTTCTAGGATACTGCATAACAGAAGTTATAAATCAGTATCCTAAATACTTTCAGGGTATTGAATATTGTTGAAATCAGTGAGAGGATTAAGGCAAGTGCATGTTTTATAGGTCTAATTTTTTTCCTTTTGATGCACAATTGAAAGAATATCACTGATCTTGTAACAATATGACAAAAATAATATTATAAAGCAATTATAAAAAGTTTTATATTTTTAAAAAATGCATTAGGGCTAAACAGAGATATCAAACTATAATTTCAATTAAATAGTCTTTATATAAAACAATATATTACTAAAGAAAAATATTACCTAAAATCAATTTTGAATCATTTCACGGGTGGATGAATTCAAATTAATATTGATATTACTATGCTTCACACTTAACTAAAAGAAAAATAATGTTGCTAGAAAATGTTCATATAATGATGTTGCTCTGGTTGGCTTTCTGCCATTTAAGCAAATAACAGTGGCTTTTTGTTAGGCTGTTAAAATTAAATTTTGGTATGAAAAATTATCCTTTAATAATTACTTTCATTATATGGAATTTTCCAATAGGTCAAAGTACATTTGAAGAGCCTATCTTTTTTTTTCTGTCTGGATTAATTATATGTCTGGAAATTAGATAGTCACAAGGGAGATTTTTTTCTTTTTATGTCCCTTGATTTTTCTTTAACATATTATGAATTTATCTTTTTTCTTTGGTTTTATAGACAATGATACATGTAATATACATTTACCTTTTCCAATTCAGCATTCCAAAACAGTTACCTGCCAAATTATATAAAATTAAGAATGCTCACAGTTCCTACATCACCATGAGCTATTATGATCTATACCTCTCTGTCCATTTTCTTCGAGACAGCCATTGTGAAAGCATGAACCTTTTAATGTCAACACTACTGTTCATACCATCATGGTCCACCCTGAACCACACAGAGTTCTTTCATCACTAACAAAACATTTTACTAGTTTTCATTTTTACAATTCATTTTTTTCTTTTTTTTATATATTTTTTTTAACTTTACAATTGGCATTGAAACATGTACAATTCATTTTTTTCATGAACCCTTTGTTTGGATATGTTAGTCATTTGGAGACTTGAAAAAAACAGCTTTTTTTCCATAAGATTACAAGAGCTCTATTCTTTTTCTAAATTGAATTAGAATTTATAGATTTCTTTTCCCTTCTCTGCTTTTCTTTCTCTTCCTTCCTTTTTTCTTGCATCCTTCCTTTCATCAAAATACTCAGAGAAGCAACAGATAATTGTACTATATTTTAGCTCACTTCCCAGATGGCACTAGTAGTAAAGAATCTACCTGACAACACAGGAGATGTGAGAGATCTGGGTTCAATCCCTAGGAAGACCCCCTAGAGAAGGAAATAGCAACCCATTCTAGTATCCTTGCCTAGGAAATCCCATGGACAGAGGAGCCTGTTGGGCTACAGTCCATGGGGTTGCAAAGAGTTGGATATGACTGAGCACACATGACACAAATACTAATTTAATGACCCTATGTGAAATTTCTTCCTCCTAATTTGTATCCCTGATTAATCCTTTAACACTTCTTTAGGTAAAATACTTTCATTTTACCCACTGTATCAATCTGGGATCACCAGAGAAACAAAATCAATAATATACTTATGTCTGTCTATATAAAGAGCTTTATTGTAAGGATTTGTTTACACAGTTATGAAAACTATGTCCCTCAATCTGCTGTCTGCAACCTGTGGACCCAGGAGAGTTGGTAGTATAAGACCCAGTCCAAGGGCAGCAAAAACCAATGTCTTAGCTCAACAATCGGGCAGAGAAAGAAAATTCTTGCTTTCTCTACATTTTTGTTCTATTCAGACCCTCAATGAATTAGATGATGTCCACCTACACTGGAAAGAACAATCTATTTTACTAAGTCTACCAATTGAAATGTTAATCTCATTCAGAAATAACCTCACACTCAGAAATAATGATTAACCATATAACTGGACACCCTATGACCCAGTCAAGTTAAACAAATAAAGTTAACTTAATATTCACATATTATTGTTCTATTTGGCTCTTTTCCCCCTTGCTGGAACTGGAAAAATACATGACCTCATAAAATTAAGTCAAAATATACTCTTCATGATTATTTTCTCCTCAAACTATGACATGCATCTCATTTGCTTCCATTACACTTTTTTTTAATTAGAATTCAATGATAAGGTATATTATAGGAAGTCAGGAGTAATGCAAAACATCAGCAATTTAGTCACTCAGTCCAGTCTAACTATTTGTGACCCCATGGACTGCAGCACGCCAGGCTTCCCTATCCATCACCGACTCCTGGAGCTTATCCAAACTCATGTCCATTGAGTTGGTGATGCCATCCAACAATCTCATCTTCTGTCATCCCCTTCTCCTCCTGCCTTCAATCTTTCTCAGCATCAGGGTATTTTTCAAATGAGTCAGTTCTTCGTATCAGGTGGCCAAATTATTGGAGTTTCAGCTTCAGCATCAGTCCTTCCAATGAATACTCAGGACTGATTTCCTTTAGGATTGACTGGTTGGATCTCCTTGCAGTCCAAGAGACTTTCAGGAGTGTCCTCCAATACCACAGTTCAGAAGCATTAATTCTTCGGTGCTCAGCTTTCTTTATAGTACAACTCTCACATCCATACATGACTACTGGAAAAAACATAGCTTTCACTAGATGGACCTTTGTCAGCAAAGTAAAGTCTCTGCTTTTCAATATGCTGACTATGCAAAAAAGCCCTTGCCAAAGGAGAAGGAGGTGGGAGGAGGAGATCAAAATGATAAAGTAGGAGGACATGGACCTCACCTCCCACATGAACACATCAAAAGTACATTGACATGTGTAGTAATTCTCATAGAAAACAAACTGGAGACTGGCAAAAAAACTCTTCTACAATTAAGACTGTCAAGAAAGACCCATGTGGAGTCAGGTAGGAAGGAAGAAGATGCAATCGTTTTGGGACCTGTACCCCTAGGAGGGGTCACAAAAGAAGAGGAGGATTGCATAGGCTTGGAGATCCTCCCTACTGAGAGAGCTTTTTGAACTATATGTTAGACACCAGAGCCCTGGCATCCAACACTGGGAAAATGAGTTCACTTTGTTGGTTTGAGAAGCAGTGGGATAACAGAGGGCTGTAAGGCACTAGACTCCACTCATGAACAGTGTACATATGCTTGCTTACTCCCAGGAACAACGTGGAGGAAGCAGACTGAAACAGCCCAGCACTCTGACTGGCTTTCTGTGACCACTCCAGCACATGCCCTCTCCCACACTAAGTACCCATTTCAGCACTTCTAGCTCCAGTGAAGCTCCTTACTAGGGCAGAAGCTGTAGCAGGGAAGGAAACACAGGTGGGTGGAAAGGAGCTGTATGGCTGTCTGGGACATGGCAAAGCACTAAAGGGGGCAATGTTGGCCATTAGTGGCACTGACAGAGATGATAGATTGGGAGATGTCTAGAGCTCTTACTGGGCTGAGACCATCCTAGCATACTCACTGCCTTACACTGGGCACCCACTCCAGCTCTTCTTGCTCCAGCACTGCTCCCCTCTGGGGCAAAAGTATGATAGCTAGGAGTGGAGAGAGCACATATTTAGAGAGGAAAGAACTGGCTTGGACCCTACCCTCAGGGCTTCTGCTATAGCACTTTGGGTCTAGTCTTCACCCCTGAGAAGGAAGGGATAGCCACTGAGCATAGAAAACCTAGCTCATACCTGGCTCTGGCCCCAGCCCCTCTGCTTCCAGTACGACTCCCACCAAGGTGATAGCTGCCAGTATACCTTGAGGGGAAGATGTAACCTGTACTCACTTCATATCCAGCTTTCCCAACAAAGCCACAGGGCACAAATAGACTGCATAGAGATGCTTACACAAAAGGACACCCCTTCAAGACTAGCACAGGAAACTGTTTCACCTATTTTTACAGAGACAGAGAAGGAAGAAAATGAGAAGATGGAGGAATTTGTTTAAAACAAATAAAGAAGGAAAAACTTCTGAGAAAACAACTAGTGAAACAGAGATAGATAATTTACCACATAAAGTTTTCAAAAACTGAAATGAAAAACATACCAAAAGGAATTAACAGAAGACTAAATGATACAAAATTATTCATGTGATCTAGAAGTTAAAATAACTAAAATCATCCAATCTGAGCAGCAAAAAGAAAAACAAACTTAAAAATGAGCTTAGTTTAAATTACCTCTGAATCAACATCATGCATACTAACATCTACATTATAGGGACCCCAGCATGAGAAGAGAAAGAGAAAGGGTTTAAAAATGTATTTGATGAAATTATGGCTGATAACATCCCAAACTTGAAGAAGGAAATAGATACCCAGGTACAGGAAGCACACAGAGTCCCAAATGAGATGAACCCAAAGAGAGCCACACCAAGATACATCATAATTAAAATGGCAGAAGTAAAAGTGGGAATTCTAAAGGTTATATGAGAAAAATAGTCACTTACAAGGGAATTTGCACAAGACTACTGACAAGGAATTAATTTCCAAGATACATAAACAGCACATAAACTCAAAGAAACTGAAAAACCCAACCAAAAAATGAGCAGAAGTCAGTAAGACATTTCTCCAAAGAAAACATGCAGCTGGACAAAAACACACAAAAAGATATCCAACATTGCTAATTATTGGAGAAATGCAAATCAAAACTACAATGAGGTATCACCTCACATCAGTCAGAATGATCATCATCAAAATGTCTAAAAGTAATAAATGCTGGAGAGGGCATGGAAAAAAGGAACTCTCCTACACTGCTGGTAGAAATAAAAATTGGTATGGCCACTATGGAGAACAGTATGGATGTTTCTTCAAAAACTAAAAAGAGCTACTATATGAACTAACAATCCTATTCCTGGGCATATATCCAGAAAAAAACTCTAATTTGAAAAGATATATGCACCTCAATGTTCACTGCAGCATTATTTACTATAGCCAAGAAATATAAGCAACCTAAGTGTCCATTGACAGATGAATAGATAAAGTAGATGTGGTGTATACACACAACGGAATACTACTCAGTCATAAGAAAGAATAAAATAATAGCATTTCAACAACATGGATGGATCTGGAGATTATCATATTTAGTGAGGTAAGTCAGACAAAGAAAGACATATACCATATAAACCACTTAAATGTGAAATTTAAAAAAATGATATAAATGAACTTATTTACAAAACAGAAATAGACTCACAGACATAGGAAACAAACTTATGGTTACCAAAGAGGAAAGGTGAAGGGGAGTTAATTAGGAGGTGGGAATTAATATACATAAACTACTGTGTATAAAATAGATAATCAACAAGGACTTACTGTATAGCATAGGAAACTCTACTCAATATTCTGTAATAACCTATATGGAAAAGAATATGAAAAAGAAAAATAACACAATGAAGTATCACCTCATACCTGTCGAATGATTGTCATCTAATATACTGCAAATAACAAATGTTGTCAAGTATGTAAAGAAAATGTAGTACAGTGTTGGTAGCAACATAAATGGGTTCAACCACTATAGAAAAGTATGAATGAAGTGAAAGTCACTCAGTCATGTCTGACTCTTTGTGACCCCATAGACTATACAGTCCATGGAATTCTCAAGGTCAGAATACTGGAGTGGGGAGACTTTCCCTTCTCCAGGGGATCTTCCCAACCCACAGATGGAACCCAGGTCTCCCGCATTGCAGGCAGATTCTTTATCAACTGAGCCACAAGGGAGGCCCAAGAATACTGGACTGGGTAGCCTATCCCTTCTCCAGCAGATCTTCCCCACCCAGGAATTGAACTGGTGTCTCCTGCACTGCAGGCAGATTCTTTACCAACTGAGCTATCAGGGGGTTGCTAAAACAACTACTAGCAATTAGTAGCTGCAATTTAGTTGCTAAAACAATTACCAGAAATTTAGTTCTACTAAAAACAGGACTACTAGCAATTCCACTCCTGGTTATATATCCAAAGAAAATGAAAACACTAATTTGAAAAGATATGCACCCCAATGTTCATAGCAGCAATATTTATAACAGTGAAGATGTGGAAGCAACCTAAGTGACCATCAACCAATGAATGAATAAAGAATATATGGTATGTGTGTGTGAATATATATACATACATATATTCATAATACATATTATGTATATACATACACAAAGATATACATAAAAATGTTATTCTTTGATATGACTGAGTAACATTTCTTGTATACATACACAATAAGAGTGAAATTTTGCCATTTGCAACAGCACAAATGGAGGGTTTTATGTTAGTGAAATAAGTCAAACAAAGACAAATACCATATGCTAGCACTAATATATAGAATCTATAAAATAGAACAAATGAATACAGCATAATAAACAAAGACTTACATAGAGAACAAACTAATGGCTGCCAATGGGGAGAGAGAAGTCAGAGGGACATGAAAGGGGTAAGAAACTAAGAGGTACAAACTACTACACATAAAATAAATAAATTACAAAGATATATTTTATAGTGTAGAGAAAATAGCTGATATCTTTAGTACCTGTATATGGAGTATAATATATAAAAATACAAAAAAAAATGCAAAGCATATAAATCATTAAGATAAAGTATAATTGGCATATAAAGTAGATTAATTTCATATTATAAATATTAACTATAATT
Source organism: Bos mutus (assembly GCF_027580195.1). Taxonomy (NCBI): domain Eukaryota; kingdom Metazoa; phylum Chordata; class Mammalia; order Artiodactyla; family Bovidae; genus Bos; species Bos mutus. The sequence continues at coordinate 78,064,215 of NC_091622.1, read as the reverse complement.
TTTAATGGATGAACTATGTTTATTATTTCAGTTAAATCTGTTTCAAAATATTCTGAATCCCACATGATGATACCTGTAATGCAAATATTGAACATGTGTGTGTGTGTTTGCTAAGCTGCTTCAGTAGTGTCCAACTCTATGAACCATAGACCACCAGACTCCTCTTTCCATGGGATTCTCCAGGCAAGAATACTGCAGTGGGTTGCCATGACCTACTCTAGGGGGTCTTCCCAACTCAGAAATTAAACTTATATCTCTTGTCTCCTACATTGGCAGGTGGGTTCTTTTACTACCAGCACCACCTGGGAATATGTATTTATTCAAAATTTGTATCACAACAACTAAACATTAAAAATAACCTGTTCTTCAAACTTATCATTACTAAGGGGAAGGGTGGATCGATGGGATAGTTAGGGAGTTTGAGACTGACTTGTACACCCTGCCATATTTAAAATGGATAACAACAAGGACCTACTATATAGCACAGGGGAATTCTGCTCAGTATTATGCAACAACCTAAATGGGAATAGAACTTGAAAAGGAATAGATACATGTGTATGTATAACTGATTCACTTTGCTGTATATGTGAAACTATCACAACATTGTTAATCAATTATACCTCAATTGATATTAAATTTCCATATCCTCCTAAGATAATTTACTTCTTTAAAAATAAGGTATGTAATATACCAAATGTTAATTGAATTTTTCACCACAATTCATAGTCTCCTTGATTTATGAAGGGAAAAGTATAATTAGATAAACATAGGCTTTGGTTTATTGCTCCATTTTAAGATTTTTTTTTTGGTTGTGTGAGAGTAAACTGTGCATTTTGGGGCACGGAGTATAAAAAAGTTACTCTAGTAAAATAGCGGTTATCTATCAGAATCAACTGCTAATAATCAGTATTTATTTAGAAATGTTTAATTTGAATGATGTTTAGAACCATTGTAACTTTATTTTTAAGATAGTTTCATTATTTGATTGTTCTATAATATTACAGTGTTCAACTCTCTACAAGGTTTAATTAATTATGTATTATATATACACACATATGTGGGCTTCCCAGGTGGCGCTATTGGTAAAGAATCTGTCTGCCAATGCAGGAGAAGAGACACAGGTTTGATCCTTGGGTTGGGAAGATCCTCTAGAGGAGGGCATGGGAACTAACTCCAGTATTCTTGTCTGGAGAATCCCATGTACAGAGGAGCCTGGCATGCTACAGTCCACAGGTTTGCAAAGAATCAGACACAACCGAAGCAATGTAGCACACACACACAAACATATTTACATATGCGTCTTACAAGTAACTGTCTGTTTATAGAATATATAGGCAAATTAAAAAGTTAAGCCAGAACTAAGTTTTTCTTTACTGTTAAGTAGGGAATTGTTAAAGGCTCTGTCATGTCATTTGTGTCATAAATGCACAGATTTCTATAAATTTAAAGTAAACAGAGATAACATATATTGGTAGCCTTCTTTATACTGTATAATGAATGATTGAACACATAACATGGGCATTGCTTTCAGTAGGAAAATATAAACAGAGCAATAACAGTTCAGTAGGGTGAGTGATTCTTTTTCAGATTAAAATTTAAATAGCAAGCTAATGCTTCACAGTCAAAATTTTAGGTGCTTTGCCCTTGGTTGCAAGGAAAAGACTACTACTGTGGCAATGAAGAAGAGCCAAGCATAGAAAAACAGAGAATCCAAGGAATGGAAACAAAGGGATAAAATATTTGATGACATTGACACTCCCAAGGATGAATCAAGCATAGAACTGTACAGCGCACACAGGAATGGAGTAAGCGCAAGAGACTCCACTAGAGGGAATTATGTAGAAGTGCAAAGAGAGTGCGATAATGGCAAGCAATTGACCATAATGAATGCAGCAGAAATGCTCATAATTGAAAGATAGTCAGCAAAAAACATATTGAAAATCCTGACTGAATCAGAATAAAATTAAGAAGTGTAAGTTGATGATCAGAATACAGTGAACAAAGATTTTTACTGTGCATGTTTATTATGTGTGCTGAGTCGCCTCAATTGTGTCCAACTCTTTGTGACCCTATGGACTGTAGTCCACAAGACTCCTCTGTTAATGGGATTCTCCAGGCAAGAATACTGGAGTGGGCTGCCATTTCCTCTGCTAGGGGATCTTCCCAGCACAGGGATCAAACCCATACCTCTTACAACTCCTTCACTGGCAGGCAGGTTCTTTACCATTAGTGCCACCAGGGAAGCCCCAATAATGTACATTAAATAAGTATAGGTCCCACCATAGAGTACAATTGATTATTCTCTATAAATCTGTTAGAAATAGGACAATAATAGTTGTTAAATCCTTAACAGTATTTAACATGTAGGCAATTTAATTATATTTATTATGTGCTTTAAAGTCAAGTGAGAAAAAAGAAATTTGGCACCACTTATAAAGTCCTATCACCATTAAGACTCATTTCTGTCTGAGTCTCTTATAGCTACAATTTTAAAAGTTATGATTAATTTTGGTGAAAGAAACACTACAAATAAATGAAAGAGGAAATGTATATAGGCACTGACAACAAAAAGTATAATCATACTCAAACCTAACTATTGAAATTTTTTAATCTGTCCTGCAAGTAATTGCATATATCTATGTTTCCTTCTTCCTATGGAGTCTCTAAAAGTTGATTTTGCAAGCAATACCCCATTACACAAAACTGTCTGTGAAAAGAAGAAAAAGTTTAAGGAATCTTCCTTCTAAGGTACTGAATTAGCTCTTTTACATAACTATTGACAAAGTCACCAAATACAAACTGGCCAAATGAACTGTGTTTTCACCCATAAAAGATGATGACTTGATCATTAACATCTCAGATTCCTTTCTGGGAGAAAATAATATTGTATTAATTAAAAAAAAAAGATTAGGTACATACTTAGCATTTTATGGGCTCAATTAAATGCTCTGTCCAACCCCCAATTCTGAAAATACAGACTTTCTTCTTGTAAGGAAGAAAATCAGACCTCATGTTCAATTCTTGTAGTCAACTTCCTACATAAATTCTCACTGCAGTAAATTCTCACTCAGGCAAAGAGGGATTGAGATCCTTTAACTATCTTTTATACAAAATCAGAATTTAGATCTCCTGCAGTTTTAGGAAAAAGAAGTATTCTCTTTATGTGTGATTAATGGAGTTACTGAAATAGAAAAATATGGAAATTTTAACAGTTACTCTTGTACCATTATGGTCATTATTAAAGTTATTAAATTCAAATTACTAAAAAGTAAAGAACAATTACTGGGTAAATTAGAAAACCATGGAAATGCAAGATTGTAAAAAAAAAAGACTCAGAAGAAATTATAGAAGAGGTTTGAGTTTACATATTAGAATTTATTGTAAATGAATTTACTGTCAATAAGGTTAGAAAATATTAAGGAAGAAAAATAAATTATAAAGTATTGAAGCTTGACAGTGATATTACACAGGCATTGCATGTCTGTGCAACAAAGGGTCACCAAACTGATTTGAAATGCTTTGAGGAAGAATTGATAAAGCACATCCTGGAGAGATAAGATGGATGTAAAAACAGTAGGAGGTAAAAGAGATAATCCAGAAGTTATCAAGAACAATGAAAATAAATATACACAATATTATTTTGGAAAAATTTTGGGATGCTATTACATCAAAATTATCCCTCATTATGTACTATCTATAAGCTTTAGCAATAAAATCCAAGCAAAAGATAAAAAAGGGAAACAAAGTTTACTATTCATTGTCCAGTTAAAGGAGAAAACATATTGATAATCATAGAAAAAAACAGCTGTTTTTAGAAACTGATATTGTCTACGAAGGAAAGGAAACTGATGCTCTGAGATTATTATTTTTTTTAATTTTATTCTATTTTTAAACTTTACATAATTGTATTAGTTTGCCAAATATCAAAATGAATCCGCCACAGGTATACATGTGTTCCCCATCCTGAACCCTCCTCCCTCCTCCCTCCCCATACCATCCCTCTGGGTCGTCCCAGTGCACTAGCCCCAAGCATCCAGTATCGTGCATTGAACCTGGACTGGCAACTCGTTTCTTACATGATATTCTACATGTTTCAATGTCATTCTCCCAAATCTTCCCACCCTCTCCCTCTCCCTATGGTACATATACACAATGGAGTATTACTCAGCCATTAAAAAGAATACATTTGAATCAGTTCTAATGAGGTGGATGAAACTGGAGCCTATTATACAGAGTGAAGTAAGCCAGAAGGAAAAACATAAATACAGTATACTAACGCATATATATGGAATTTAGAAAGATGGTAACAATAACCCGGTGTACGAGACAGCAAAAGAGACACTGATGTATAGATTATTTTTTTTAAGGAATTTATTTAAAGAATAATGGAAAGTTTTCGAGAAATTGACTTTAAGCCAAAACTTATTAATAAGTATGAATAGCTTGGCAAAATTATTTGGAGTATGGAGTAAAAGGAGTCAATTAATAGAGAGGTGTGCTTCAAGAAAAGAGAGATAAAATTTTAAAGACCTAAAAGACTTGCCCAGACCCTGACAGAAAGCCAAAGCAGAAAGAGTAAGTGGATAGTAAGAGTGACAAAAGATAAAACTAAAAATGTATCATGAGGGCAATGTTAAGATTTTTTTTCCTTTCTCTTAAATGCAATACAAAGCTATTGAAAAAATATAATCAGATAAATGGCATCACCCAATTTATATTTTATGATTATTTTGGCTGCTACTGGAAGATTGGATTATTTGGGAACGATAGTACAATAGCAATTTTTATAGAAGATAAGGCAAAATGATTAAGACAAGTCAGGGGCGGGGGTAGAGATGGAGGTAACTTGTCATAGTTGAGCCATTATTTTTGTGGCAAAATGGTAGGATGTGGTGTTCACTTATATGTAAGTGTTGTTCTACTTTATCCCGTGAGCAACTAGTGGGTGGTGGTGTCACTTACTTAAAACGATGAATATTAGAAGAGGAACAAGTTTATTTGAAGATAAGAAAAAATTAATTTTGGTCATGTTAGGACTGAGATAATCAAGAGATATTCAAATGTACATGTATAGTAGATTGTTATTCATACTTCTTGCAGAAGGCAATGGCACTCCACTCCAGTACTTGCCTGGAAAATCCCATGGACAGAAGAGCCTGGTGGGCTGCAGTCCATGGGGTCGCTGAGGGTCAGACACTACTGAGTGACTTCACTTTCACTTTTCATTTTCATGGATTGGAGAAGGAAATGGCAACTCACTCCAGTATTCTTCCCTGGAGAATCCCAGGGAGCTGCCTTCTATGGGGTTGCACAGAGTCAGACACGACTGAAGTGACTTAGCAGTAGTAGCATTCATTTTTGGGTACTGAAACCCAAAAATGAAAACAGAACTAGTGATATACTTTTGGGAGAGATAAGGGTATAAATGGTTTCAAAGTCAGGGAGATGGCATGAGGTAGACAAAGTGTATTTAGTATGAGGGGAAAATAAAGGTACAATGCAAGGACCTGAGGCTATATGAAAAAGAAACAGCCAGCAAAAAAGACATAGAAGAAAACAAAATTAAAAAAAAAAATCCAAAGCCAAAGAATGTATCATGAAATAAAATTAAAGAAGTCTACATTAATACAAAGAAATTGGCCAAATGCATCAAATAATGCTGAGATATATATGAAGTACCCTTGATCATATTGGGAAACCTGGGTTAAAAGACCTTATCCTGCTTTGGTAACTAGATAATTATGAGCAAATTAGAAAATCATTCTTCAATTCAATTTTCCTAAAGACAAACTACAGTTAAAAACCCATATTTCTCATATTGTTATGAAGGGAATAAGCACATTATAAACTTTTATGTTTGTGTATGGTAGAGATTACCACTAATTTTTTTTAATTTATTGATTTTATAAAGATGATAACAAGACATTTCAAAGCAAGCCAATAATACTGAATTTATATAATTCATCAATTTATATAATTTAGCCAGATATAAAGTATATGCAGATGACACCACCCTTATGGCAGAAAGTGAAGAGGAACTAAAAAGCCTCTTGATGAAAGTGAAAGAGCAGAGTGAAAAATTTGGCTTAAAGCTCAACATTCAGAAAACAAAGATCATGGCAATATGGTCCCATCACTTCATGGGAAATATATGGGGAAACAGTGGAAACAGTGTCAGACTTTATTTTGTTGGGCTCCAAAATCACTGCAGATGGCGACTGCAGCCATGAAATTAAAAGACGCTTACTCCTTGGAAGAAAAGTTATGACCAACCTAGATAGCATATTGAAAAGCAGAGACATTACTTTGCCAACAAAGGTCCGTCTAGTCAAGGCTATGGTTTTTCCAGTAGTCATGTATGGATGTGAGCGTTGGACTGTGAAGAAAACTAAGCATCAAAGAATTGATGCTTTTGAACTGTGGTGTTGGAGAAGACTCTTGAGTGTCCCTTGGACTGAAAGGAGATCCAACCAGTCCATTCTAAAGGAGATCGGTCCTGGGTGTTCTTTGGAAGGAATGATACTAAAGCTGAAACTCCAGTACTTTGGCCACCTCATGCAAAAAGTTTACTCTTTGGAAAAGACTCTGATGCTGAGAGGGATTGGGGATAGGAGGAGAAGGGGACGACAGAGGATGAGATGGCTGGATGGCATCACTGACTCGATGGACATGAGTTTGAGTGAACTCCGGGAGTTTGTGATGGACAGGGAGGCCTGGCGTGCTGCAATTCATGGGGTCACAAAGAGTTGGACATGACTAAGCGACTGAACTGAACTGAACTGAAAAGTATGTTATGTAGATTCATTATCGGTCTAATAAAGTTTCAACAACTTGAAAATTGTTCATACAGATTGAGCCAAATTTTCTATACCAGGAAATGTTGATATAAAACTTGACTTTTAAACTTTATTGTTACAAATAAACGTATATGATTTTTTCAGCTATAATTATTTTCAACCTATTTGATGTCTGCAAAGATGGCTTTGGTACACAGACCTTCAAGTGGCCCACAAATATATCCGCCTCTCTCCTTAAGAGTGGGTGGGACCTGTGACTTCTTGTCACTAATAGAATATGATAAATGTCTGTGTTAGTTGCTCAATCCTGTCTGACTCTTTTCAACCCTATTGACTGTAGCCTGCCAGGCTCTGCATTACAGGCAGATGCTTTACATCCTGAGCTACTAGGGAAGACCAGAATATGACAAAAATGACAAGATAAAACCTAACTGGTTAAATTACTGTGGGGAAATAAAACTTTCCTAGATTTCTTAATATTCAGGTAAAAAGCCATGTCTCCCAGTAACAAGTTCACAGACTATTAGAATTAGATCCATAGTCATTTGTCTAGTTAATTTTTCTAATTCAAAATAATAATGTAATTTCTTATCTCTTTAAAGAGCTAAATGGATATGGCCACCAGTAGGTGTCTGGGTTAAGCCCTCAAGGAGCCAGAAAAACTGCAAAGGTTATCTTCTTAGGTATTTTCATTTCAAGGAGGAATGAGGCCCAGGAACTTGAAGATTTCTCTAGATTGTAGACCAAACACATGGGGTTATCTGTTTTCAGAAGAAATTTTATTTACAGAGCTAAGGGCTAGAGTAAGGAAGACACCCTTCACCAAGAGAGAAAAAAGAAAGAGAAGGTATCTTGGCCCTCTATAAGCATAAAACAATGTTTTCCACACTCCTGTCTATGGGGGCAAGTTCTTCTTCCTTTGGAACAATGACATGCATCTATCTTATAGTCCTAGGGATAAAGATCGAAGATGTGAATAATTATGCTATTATTTACTGTGAAATATCTAATTTAAAAATCTGTTTCTAATTTAAAACATCTTATGTGGGCATTTAGGATGAAATCAGCAGAGAAATAGAAAAAATCCAACAGCTTCATAAGATTGAAATTTCTTACTTGCTGATGTCCTCTACTGCTTTCTCAGCTTGCATATTCTGGTGATGCAATAAACAGGCAATAGCCAGTTGGGAACTGAGACCCAATAGGCTGTAAAAAATTGAATTTTATCAAAACTACTGAGCTTAGAAAACAGGTCTTAGCTCAAACCTTCCAGTGAGTTTGCTGTTCAGTTGCTAAATCATATCCCACTCTGAGACCCCATGGACTACAGCATGCCAAGATTCCCTGTCCTTCACTGTCTCCCCAAGTTTGCTCAAACTCATGTCCACTGAGTCAGTGATACCATCCAACCATCTTGTCTTCTGCTGGCCCCTTCTCCTGCCCTCAATCTTTACCAGCATCAGCATCTTTTCTGAGTCGGCTCTTTGCATCAGGTAGTCAAAGTACTTCAGCTTCAGCATCAGTCCTTTTAATGAATATTCAGAATTGAAATTAGCCCTAGCCAAAACCCAGACTGTAGCCCTGTGAGAGATTCTGCAGAATACACCTCATGTAAGCTATGACTAGATTCCTGAAACAGTGAGATAATATGTGTTTTAAGAAATTAAGTCTGTGTCTAATTGTTACTAAGCAATGGATTATTAACACCATGGCCTTGGAATCCAGAGCTAATACAAGTTAATAGTACCACACTGTATATTTGAAAATTGCTAAGCAAGTACATCTTAAAAGTTCTTATCACAAGAAAATAATTGTAACTATGTGTGGTGATAGACGACTTACTGTTTTAGTCATTTTGCAATATATACAATTACAAAACAATTATGTCATACAGCTGAAACTAATATAATGTTATATGCCAATTATATCTCAGCTACAAGAAAAATCTAGAGTACAGATAATGAATAATTTCATTAGCAAAAGCTTTCTCACATGCATTATTATATAATGTGAACTGTGTCCTGTAGATTTTCATTTTTTTCCTAATAAATTAAGGAAGTTGTCTCTTGGGAAGATACTTATTACTCACTTTCTATAAAGTTTCTATAAAATGTAAGGCTTTTATCTGATCATTTTAAATGCAAACTAATTTGAAAAATGATGTTTCAGAATTGAGGTAATTAGAAAAAATTCTGAGATACACTGGATGAAACATATGATTTTTTTAAGTTCAATACTTTAAAAAAATTATAAAGGAAGACCACTTCCCCAAAGTTCGTGTTAATAACTTTAATGTAAAGTACCTATTACACTAAAATAGCACACAATTTCATGAAGTTTCTAAAGAATTGTTAGAAGACTGTGAATTGAAAACAGGTAAAATCTTACCAGTAAATTTAGCATATCTGTCCAGTTTTTGATCAATAAAACCATCCATATATTGCTTAAAGGCATATATGTATGCCCCAGGCATACATAATACATGCAATTTCAAAGTTTGGAAGAAAAATAAAAACTGTCACTATGAAGACTGCCACTAGCAAAGGAAAGAATAAAAGAAAAATAAGCCTTTATAAAATATAAATTATACTGTTTTCAAGATCCTCGTGTGAATTTCATTGCATAAAATATGCAATGGCTAAAGAAAAAAATTATAAAAATTTAAAATTCTTGCCAAAGAAGTGTATGAATAAATATATATAAATGTTATATATTTTGTATTACAGATTATAGATTTTGAAGAGATCATTTTATTGTGTAAATGTTTTATTGAGTATAAGAAAGATCAAGCATGAAAAGCAGATAGACTACAAAGGATATCAAGAAATATGTTTTTAACTTAGCTAAAATCCTATTATTTTCTTTTCTCAGTTGATATAAAAATACATGCATTTTATATGAACATGAATCAGCACAACAGAAATAGTAAATAATGTATAAACATCTGTCTCTTTTCAAGATGGCTATTTGCCTTATGTGATTATATGCTGGAAACACTTAATAGATAAAAAATTAGAGATCTAGGACCTAATCCAAACGTTGTTTAGAAAAAGAAAAAAAGTTTATGATCCATATATTCATTTATAGGAGAAAACAATAATATACTTTTTGAGACATAATAATAAAACATATGGTGCTCTGACTGTTGTAAAAAGACACAAGCTAATCTTTTCCTTATCATTTCAAGGAAGAAAACAAGAGTATAAAAACTCCACAAATCTTTAAACAATGAAAGGTGATTGAGACATATTTGTTACTCTTTCTATCACACACAACTCTCATAATTGGAGTGATTCATATGCCCATATCATATTTCTACATTAGAAAAACTTGTGTGTGGCTGTTTTAACCAAGGAAGTGACATCAGAAAAATTCTGTTATTAAATGTAATGCACATATATGGAGAAAGGATTGGACAGGGATAAAAAGTAGCAGGTGATGTTTTAGGAGCTTACTGGTGAAGTTTAGGGAAAACAAAACATATGTTTGGATTGGTAGGGACAAAGCAAAAGGACAGGAGGAGGGGAATCCAAGATAAATAATATGGGTGATAACATTAGCTGGACTTACTGACGTCAAAGAAAAGAATACGTTAAGGCTGACTCCTTGGTTTGAGGTTTGAGCAAATAAATCTGGATTACTGATAAAGGAATAGTACTGATATTCTGTTACTTGATCAGTGTGGCAGATTGTATCCCCTGCCCCCCCAACCCCCCGCCAAAAAAAAAAAGTAGCAACACAATATTTCTGATCATACATCCACTTCTGGAAATAGTAGGATTTCTGATCCTGCACCCAATTCTGGAAGTAGCTTAGGAGGCTATTTCTTTCCTTTGAACCCAGTTGGCTCCTTTTGGCTACATTACCAAATAAGAATGTAAGGTAAAGGATACTGCCTGATCCCTGAAGGTAGGTCATAAAAGGCAATCTCACTCTCAGGTCACTCTCGAGGTTCATCCTTGAAAGCCACCATCAGGTTGTAAGGAAGCAAAGACTACCTGGGAAGAAAGCTACTCAAACCAACAGCCTCGAAGCTGAAAGCCAGCAACAATCAACTGATATGAGAGTGAAGACACCTTTAGGTGATTTCTGATTCCAGCTGACACCAAGTATAGCAGTGACAAGCTATCATGGACTCCAGCCAGGCACCTCTGGCTGGGATTCTTCAGGCAAGAATACTGGAGTGGATTGCCATGCGCTCCTCCAGGGGATCTTCCTGACCCAGGGATCAAATCTGTGTCTCTTATGTCTCCTGTGTTGGTAGACGGGTTATCACTAGTGCCACCCAAAAGGCAGACTTGTGAGAGAAATAAATGACAGTGTGCTTTAATCTACTCAGATATAGTTGCATGGTTAGTGCTTTTCTTATTTGTGTGTGTGTGTGTGTGTTTGTGGAGCAGGGGAAGTGGGTGTGCATGTGCATGTGCATGTGCATGTGCTTTTGCAAGAAAGGCAATTTATCAGTCTGACCAAGAGTTCAATTTTCAATGTGAAACTGGGAAAGATATAAGTTTATGTATCCAATGTGCAGTTGGAAGTGAATGTGGAATTCAAAGGAAAACTTTAGCCCAGTGATGAAAATATAAAGGCATGGGCTTCCCTAGTATGCTCAGATGGTAAAGCATCTGCCTGCAATGCAGAAGACCTGGGTTCGATCCCTAGGTCGGGAAGATACCCTAAAGAGTGAAATAGCAACCCACTGCAGTATTTGTGCCTGGAGAATTTCACGCACAGAGGAGCCTGGCAAGCTCCAGTCCATGGGGATGCAAAGAGACGGACACGAGTGAGTGACTAACACACACATAAATAAAATTACCAAGAGATCTAGTTAAAATAAGTTAATTTTTTAAGTAGCTTAAAAAATTACATTGAATAATTGGATTAAATCATCAAAATTAATGCTATGCTTTGCAAATTATCAGGTCTCAGGTGTTAAGTATTGGCACACAATATGTTTCTGCAATGAGGATAATATAGTAATAATTACAGTAACAGATTATTTATTTAGTTTACTATATGGCAAACATTGTATTACAAAACTAAACTATCTGTATTTAGAATCTAATTTTCTCATTAGATTAAAGCCATTTTTTTTTTAAATTTCCCTCACTAAAGAGATGTGGAAATGAAGTCTAAAGGAGAATGGTAATCAACCCATAATCATGTAAGCAGTGACTGGCAAAAATCTTAATTTTGGCTTAATTCTATGTGACTACAGCTAAATTATGCTGATCTTTTCATATAAAATTTTTCATTTATTCATAACCAAAATAGTTTTATATTACTTATATATGTATATATTTCTCACTCCATAATGTTCGATATTCAATGCTAATAAAAACAAAATCTATTTTTATTTTTTTTTAATATCCTACACCTTGCTCAGAGATTGCTGAATTTTCATTTACTCTCAGGGGATTCATCATTATGGGGTCTCATCTCTTTAATGACTGATTTTTTAAAACAATTCTGAAACAAACATTTTAGAAAGCTTGTAAAAATATGTATGCATTTTCAAGCAGTAATAAAAACACTATTACTTTCTCCTTGACATTATATTATTTGCTGTGTGCTTGGATTATAACCCCTTGGATTATAGCCTACCAGGCTCCTCTGTCCATAGGATTCTGTAGGCAAGAATTCAGGAGTGGGGAGCCATTCCCTTTCCAGGCAATCTTCCTGACCCAAGGATCGAACCCAGGTCTCTTGCACTGCAGGCAGATTCTTTACTGTCTGAGCCACCAGGGAAGTCTGACATTATATTTCCCTTAAATTGTTTAAAGAACAAAATGCAATTTTACATCTTATAAACCTGAAAGATTACAATAAAAATTATTAAATACAGGAATAAATGTAATGTTCTGAAATAAGCAATTTATGATCCCACCGAAAAATAACAAATTTTATACTCAACTAATATGTCAACTGCAGAAGTCTCTGTTGTTAGTTTATTTTTTTTTATTTTATTTATTTTTTTTACTTTACAGTATTGTATTGGTTTTGCGATACATCAGCATGCATCTGCCATGGGTGTACACGTATTCCCCATCCTGAACCCCCCTCCCACCTTCCTCCACATATCATCCCCTTAGGACATCTCAGTACACCAGCCCCAAGCTTCCTGTAACCTGCATCAAACCTGGACTGGCGATTCATTTCTTATATGATATTATACATGTTTTACTGCCATTCTCCCAAATCATCCCCCCTCCCTCCCTCTTCCACAGAGTCCAAAAGACTGTTCTATACATCTGTGTCTCTTTTGCTGTCTCAGGGCATTTTACAAAAATAAAACATCTACATTTTTTGCACTCTTTTAAAGAATTCAACTCTGACCAATTTTGAAGAAGGGCATCTTTGCAGATTCTGAGATGTAGCTATCCTTGTTCAATTGTTGACCACTGAAACTGCAAAAGCCAGGTTTCAGCAATATGTGAACCGTGAACTTCCAGATGTTCAAGATGGTTTTAGAAAAGGCAGAGGAACCAGAGATCAAGTTGCCAACATCTGTTGGATCATCAAAAAAGCAAGAGAGTTCCAGAAAAACATCCATTTCTGCTTTATTGACTATACCAAATCCTTTGACTGTGTGGATCACAATAAACTGTGGAAAATTCAGAAAGAGATGGGAATACCAGACCACCTGACCTGCTTCTTGAGAAACCTGTATGCAAGTCAGGAAGCAACAGTTAGAACTGGACATGGAACAACAGACTGGTTCCAAATAGGAAAAGGAGTATGCCAAGGCTGTATATTGTCACCCTGCTTATTTAACTTATATACAGAGTACATCATGAGAAATGCTGGGGTGGAAGAAGCACAAGCTGGAGTCAAGATTGCTGGGAGAAATATCAATAACCTCAAATATGCAGATGACACCACCCTTATGCCAGAAAGTGAAGAGGAACTAAAAAGCCTCATGATGAAAGTGAAAGAGGAGAGTGAAAAAGTTGGCTTAAAGCTCAACATTCAGAAAACGAAGATCATGGCATCTGGTCCCATCACTTCATGGCAAATAGATGGGGAAAGAGTGGAAGCAGTGACAGACTTTATTTTTCTGGGCTCCAAAATCACTGCAGATGGTGACTGCAGCCATGAAATTAAAAGACGCTTACACCTTGGAAGGAAAGTTATGACCAACCTGCTGCTGCTAAGTCGCTTCAGTCGTGTCCGACTCTGTGCGACCCCATAGACAGCAGCCCACCAGGCTCCCCCGTCCCTGGAATTCTCCAGGCAAGAACACTGGAATGGGTTGCCATTTCCTTCTCCAATGCATGAAAGGAAAAATGAAAGTGAAGTCGTTCAGTCGTGTCGGACTCTTAGCGATCCCATGGACTGCAGCCTACCAGGCTCCTCTGTCCATGGGATTTTCCAGGCAAGAGTACTGGAGTGGGTTGCCGTTGCTTTCTCTGGCAACCTACTTGACCAACCTAGACAGCATATTAAAGAGCAGAAACATTACTTTGCCAACAGAGGTCCATCTAGTCAAGGCTATGGTTTTTCCAGTAGTCATATATGGATGTGAGAGTTGAACTATAAAGAAAGCTGAGCATCAAAGAATTTATGCTTTTGAACTGTGAGGTTGGAGAAGACTCTTGAGAGTCACTTGGACTGCAAGGAGATCCAACCAGTCCATCCTAAAGGAGATCACTCCTGGGTGTTCATTGGAAGGACTGATGTTGAAGCTCAAACTCCAATACTTTGACCACCTGATGTGGAGAGCTGAATCATTGGAAAAGACCCTGATGCTGGGAAAGATTGAGAGCAAGAAGAGAAGGGGACGACAGAGGATGAGATGGTTGGATGGTATCACCAACACAGTGGACATGGGACTTCAGGAGTTGTGTGATGGACAGGGAGGCCTGGAGTGCTGTGGTTCATGGGGTCGCAAAGAGTCAGACACGACTGAGCAACTGAACTGAACTGAAACTGAGAAAGACTGAAGGAAAAATATGACTGCTTTTTAAATGCAGATTCCCTTTTTATGTCTTTCTTTCTAACCTCCAACTTCATATTTTGATTCATGGTGAGTTTTAGGTATTTATAGGCCCTATTCATGTTGCATAAACATCATGCTTATTGACATTTTGTTGATCAATTTCTGCTCTTCTGTTTCAACACTTTGCATTTCATTACTCTTGATAAAGGAAAATCAAGTTTAAGCTATAAATTCTGTACCAGTGGAAAGCATTCAAATCTTTGGTTTGACTTTAGAATATAAGTCCAAGCCATTCAACAATTTTTATTGCTTTTCAACAGCCCTGAAGGGTTAAAATTTTACTTTCACATAAGTTAAGATCTCTATGTCTAGAAAATATTTAGCTCTCTAGTTATAATTTCACTGAGTTTTGCATTTCACTCTTCTTAATATGGCTTAGTGACAATTCGCAAATAGTGGTAAATATATTTAATTTTATAACATTTTATAAACAAACATTTTTTCTGTTATTATATTCTGAAGTATTCTTTTTCATTTTTAACAGGTTTATTTATGCTTATCTTATATGCAGTCTTCCCTTATGTGAGATAAAAAAGGTAAATTTTAAAAGGTCATAGAAGTGATTGTGGGAAAATGCCATGCTGTTCCTCTTTTTCTTTTATTATTTTAATAATTGAAAAATAGTATGACTTAAAAGAGAGGAGAAAAATACACAGAAATATTTTTGCTAGACTATATTCATACAACACCAAAATAAGTACTGACAAGCACATTCAAGAAACCTACTGATCCCTCCATATGATGTCAAAAGATAATATTGGCAGATTTTTTTCACCAAATTATCTCTTTCCTCTTCATAAACATAATAACTTCTATGATAAAGTACTGGCATAAATTTACTTAACTAATAATAATTATGTCTAAATATAATTAAAATTCAGTTCAATCAAATCAATTCTATTTTTGTTTCACAAGCATGGAAATTGAAACTGTAATCAAAAATCTTCCAGCAAACAAAAGCCCAGGTCCAGACGGCTTCACAGCTGAATTCTACCAAAAATTTAGAGAAGAGCTAACACCTATCCTGCTCAAACTCTTCCAGAAAATTGCAGAGGAAGGTAAACTTCCAAACTCATTCTACGAGGCCACCATCACCCTAATACCAAAACCTGACAAAGATGCCACAAAAAAAGAAAACTATAGGCCAATATCACTGATGAACATAGATGCAAAAATCCTAAACAAAATTCTAGCAATCAGAATCCAACAACACATTAAAAAGATCATACACCATGACCAAGTGGGCTTTATCCCAGGGATGCAAGGATTCTTCAATATCCGCAAATCAATCAATGTAATACACCACATTAACAAATTGAAAAACAAAAACCATATGATTATCTCAATAGATGCAGAGAAAGCCTTTGACAAAATTCAACACCCATTTATGATAAAAACTCTCCAGAAAGCAGGAATAGAAGGAACATACCTCAACATAATAAAAGCTATATATGACAAACCCACAGCAAACATTATCCTCAATGGTGAAAAATTGAAAGCATTTCCTCTAAAGTCAGGAACAAAACAAGGGTGCCCACTTTCACCATTACTATTCAACATAGTTTTGGAAGTTTTGGCTACAGCAATCAGAGCAGAAAAAAAAATAAAAGGAATCCAAATTGGAAAAGAAGAAGTAAAACTCTCACTATTTGCAGATGACATGATCCTCTACATAGAAAACCCTAAAGACTCCACCAGAAAATTACTAGAACTAATCAATGATTATAGTAAAGTTGCAGGATATAAAATCAACACACAGAAATCCCTTGCATTCCTATACACTAATAATGAGAAAACAGAAAGAGAAATTAAGGAAACAATTCCATTCACCATTGCAACGAAGAGAATAAAATATTTAGGAATATATCTACCTAAAGAAACTAAAGACCTATATATAGAAAAAACTATAAAACACTGGTGAAAGAAATCAAAGAGGACACTAATAGATGGAGAAATATACCATGTTCATGGATTGGAAGAATCAATATAGTGAAAATGAGTATACTACCCAAAGCAATTTATAGATTCAATGCAATCCCTATCAAGCTACCAACAGTATTCTTCACAGAGCTAGAACAAATAATTTCACAATTTGTATGGAAATACAAAAACCCTCGAATAGCCAAAGCGATCTTGAGAAAGAAAAATGGAACTGGAGGAATCAACCTACCTGACTTCAGGCTCTACTACAAAGCCACAGTTATCAAGACAGTATGGTACTGGCACAAAGACAGAAATATAGATCAATGGAACAAAATAGAAAGCCCAGAGATAAGTCCACGCACATATGGACACCTTATCTTTGACAAAGGAGGCAAGAATATACAGTGGATTAAAGACAATCTCTTTAACAAGTGGTGCTGGGAAATCTGGTCAACCACTTGTAAAAGAATGAAACTAGAACACTTTCTAACACCATATACAAAAATAAACTCAAAATGGATTAAAGATCTCAACATAAGACCAGAAACTATAAAACTCCTAGAGGAGAACATAGGCAAAACACTCTCTGACATACATCACAGCAGGATCCTCTATGACCCACCTCCCAGAATATTGGAAATAAAAGCAAAAATAAACAAATGGGACCTAATTAAACTTAAAAGCTTCTGCACATCAAAGGAAACTATTAGCAAGGTGAAAAGACAGCCTTCAGAATGGGAGAAAATAATAGCAAATGAAGCAACCGACAAACAACTAATCTCAAAATATACAAGCAACTCCTACAGCTCAACTCCAGAAAAATAAATGACCCAATCAAAAAATGGGCCAAAGATCTAAATAGACATTTCTCCAAAGAAGACATACAGATGGCTAACAAACACTTGAAAAGATGTTCAACATCACTCTTTATCAGAGAAATGCAAATCAAAACCACTATGAGGTACCATTTCACACCAGTCAGAATGGCTGCGATCCAAAAGTCTACAAATAATAAATGCTGGAGAGGGTGTGGAGAAAAGGGAACCCTCTTACACTGTTGGTGGGAATGCAAATTAGTACAGCCACTATGGAGAACAGTGTGGAGATTCCTTAAAAACTGGAAATAGAACTGCCTTATGATCCAGCAATCCCACTGCTGGGCATACACACTGAGGAAACCAGAAGGGAAAGAGACACGTGTACCCCAATGTTCATCGCAGCAGCACTGTTTATAATAGCCAGGACATGGAAACAACCTAGATGTCCATCAGCAGATGAATGGATAAGAAAGCTGTGGTACATATACACAATGGAGTATTACTCAGCCATTAAAAAGAATATATTTGAATCAGTTCTAATGAGGTGGATGAAACTGGAGACTATTATACAGAGTGAAGTAAGCCAGAAGGAAAAACATAAATACAGTATACTAACGCATGTATATGGAATTTAGAAAGATGGTAACGATAACCCTGTGTACGAGACAGCAAAAGAGACACTGATGTATAGAACAGTCTTATGGACTCTGTGGGAGAGGGAGGGTGGGAAGATTTGGGAGAATGTCATTGAAACATGTGAAATGTCATGTATGAAACGAGATGCCAGTCCAGGTTCAGTGCACGATGCTGGATGCTTGGGGCTGGTGCGCTGGGAAGGCCCAGGGGGATGGTATGGGGAGGTTGGGAGGGAGGAGGGTTCAGGATGGGGAGCATGTGATTTTTTTTTAAATAAAATTTTTGAAAAAAAAAAAAAAAGAAACCTACTGATCCCTCCATATGATGTCAAAAGATAATATTGGCAGATTTTTTTCACCAAATTATCTCTTTCCTCTTCATAAACATAATAACTTCTATGATAAAGTACTGGCATAAATTTACTTAACTAATAATAATTATGTCTAAATATAATTAAAATTCAGTTCAATCAAATCAATTCTATTTTTGTTTCAAATGTTATCAAACGTTATTCCTAGTTTAAAGATCCATTTTAACATTTAAAAATTTGTCTACAGCTTATTTTCTATATATGTCATGGTCATATTCTAACATCCATTTAAATAAAATAATTGTTTTCATATTTGTATTCATCTTTTCATTAAGTTTTCATACCACATATTATCACTGTCCTTACTTTTCTTCTCAGTTATATACATGAAGAAATTAGCCTGGATTCATGAAAAAATTGATAATATCCAAAATTGACAATATAAGGGAACTCTAAGAAAATAATAATCCATGCAGTTAACAAATTAGTTAAATTGTCTAATTGTAAATACATCCTGTTGAATTTGGCCAAAACAGGGCACGTTAAAATTTTCTTGGGAAAACCTCTTGTAACCTCCAGGTACTTTGCATTATCTATAATCACAGTCATTTCTGAAGAGAATCTATGAATTTGGATCTTAAAACCTTTAGATTGACCTGTTCAGATTCCAGTAGGTACAGGGAGAGGCTGAAGCAACGTTTCCAATTAAAACAATGATGATGCGACCAAGTCTCCACACATTCAATCCATATTGTGCTTTATTTCTGGAAATACTTTAACTGATAGTTATACAGCTGATAGATGAGATTATGAATTTTGAAGCTGGCCCTACTTGCTTTTCAAGATCATCACAACTTTCAAGTTTAATATCTTTAAGAAAAATTACATATCATGTGTTCCACTGAGTCCTTTGCATTGATTTAAATTTTTTTCCCAGGCTTCCTGAGGGGAAATATCAGGAGGATCAGAAAGCCTCATTCATTAGAAATGTCTCTTGAATTCTTCCCATCATATAATTAGAAATCTTTTTGTTATAATACTAGTTAAGGTTCTTGTCACCGTCAGTCCAGATTTGTCAAGTAGGTACCCAAGGAGTCACTTTTTACATGGTAGATTTAGTCCTTGGTCCCTTTTCTTTACTTCCCCCTAAATCACAATGATAGTGCCACAACTTTTGTCATGTTCCATTGAGGTACTACTAAAATGTGCAAATAAATGTTTTCACCCTATTGATCTTGAATTTAGCCATTGACTTATTTTGGCCAGTGGAAAATGGAGGAGAATGACAATAATTATTTCTGAGCTGAGGCTTTGAGAGTCAGCAGGTATTTTTGCTTGTGGTTGTGCGTCATTACCAAGAAAATGTCCTGGTATATCCTGATCTCAGGATGAGAAACTGTGGGACCTGGGGACCTGAACCCGACCTGCAGTCTATAGCAAGCCTAGACAATTGGCAACCTGAAGGCAAAGAGCTTCAGCTGACCTGCAAAACTATGAAAGAGAAGCTATAAATGTCCATTGTTGTGAGCCACTGATATTTTGAGGCTCTTTGTCGTATAATAAAAAACTCAGCCTTTAGGCTCTCTTTCCTCTGTTTGATAGAATGCACCTCAGCTAGTTTTAACCACTGTACTACCACTGGAACTCTCCAGTTTATTGCTCAAATGTTTTATTGTTCCCAATCACCTAACAAAAAATTCCCATTTTAACCTGATTGTTCACAACCTGGCAACCTTTTCTGGCTTATCTTCAAATACACCTAAAAGTGAAACGATTTGTTCTAGCCCACTGATGGATTCATTGCTCCAAAAGCATTTATCATTTATTTCCTGGTTTACCCTGTAGTTCATTACTCACTTCCTTTCTTAAAGTTCCCTTCTTATTCTTTTTCTTGAGCAATACATGTCTTAAAGTTTTAAATATTTCTAGATAATAATTATCTCTTGTGCAGAATATCAAAAGTATTTTGTAACCATGTAGAAGAATTAGGCCACTGATGTTCATGTAAGGCCAAGTAAAGATGGTACCCACTACTTTTCACTCCTGAAATCCTGGAAGCCACAGATGCTGAATGAGCTTTTAGTGTAGTTTAAATACCTTCCATATTCATGGCACTTTTAGGCTACTCCAGAGAGACACTATTGTCTTAACTGTGTTTACCATGTTAACTAAATATTTAAAAAGCAATTGCATGACTATCTATCTAAAGCAGAAACAGAAATGAAAGAAGATGAACTTTGTTTTTCCTTAGCCCTGATGATGTTAGTATAACATCCTTCTGTTTTGAATTAAAATCATTGTAATATTATAAGTTAAAGTTATAAATCATGAATATTTTTTCATGAATATTTTCTGCTATGAAGCTTTCCCCCTTATTGGAATGACTCCTTTCATGTTCTAACTTTTATACAAATTGGTGGTTTAAATTGATACATCTAAACCCCCCAACTAGATTTTAAACCTTGAAGAGTCAAACAAGTTCAGTTCAGTTCAGTTCAGTTGCTCAGTTGTGTCCGACTCTTTGTGACCCCATGAGTCGCAGCACGCCAGGCCCCCCTGTCCATCACCAACTTCCGGAGTTCACTCAGATTCACGTCCATCGAGTCAGTGATGCCATCCAGCCATCTCATTCTCTGTCATCCCCTTCTCCTCCTGCCCCCAATCCCTCCCAGCATCAGTCTTTTCTAATGAGTCAACTCTTCGCATGAGATGGCCAAAGTATTGGAGTTTCAGCTTCAGCATCAGTCCTTCCAAAGAACACCCAGGGCTGATCTCCTTCAGAATGGACTGGTTGGATTTCCTTGCAGTCCAAGGGACTCTCAAGAGTCTCTCCAACACCACAGTTCAAAAGCATCAATTCTTTGGCACTCAGCTTTCTTCACAGTCCAACTCTAACATCTATACATGACCACTGGAAAAACCATAGCCTTGACTAGATAGACCTTTGTTCTATGTAACTCCAAAACCTAAATGGTACCCTACATACTGTAAGTAAATTACTAGAGGAGGAAGAATACAAAGTTTTTACTCCTAAAGATCTAAGTACAAAATATGCATACATGTATGTTCAGTCATGTCTGACTCTGTGACCCCATGAGCTGTAGTCTGCCAGGCTCCTCTGTCAGTGGGATTCTCCAGGCAAGAGTACTGGAGTTAGTTGCCATTTCCTCCTCCAGGGGATATTACTGACTCCAGGATCAAACCCACATCTGCAGTGTCCCCTGCATCTCCTACATTGAAAGCAGATTCTTTACCACTTGAGTCATCAGGGAAGCCCTGAGTACAAAATATGTTTGTACCAACTGGAAGTTATGATAAGCTATTAAACTCTCCATACTCTAGATTAATCATGTTTGAAAAGGTGGGAAATGAGGGCAGTGGGTGTGTAGGTACTAAGATCTAATATGTTTGGGACAAGGTATTTAATTGACGGCTCTTAGTCACCAATCCCACTTCACTGACCTCAAACTTTAAAACAAGACAGCTTTCACATGAAAGATTTGTTCTATTCTGGGAGCCCCCATATCTACCACATTGTTTCAATTTATGATTAAGATTCTAGAATGTTTAGTATCTTCCAGAACTGTTTTTCACCAATATTTCAGTGTCCCATTGCTATCTCCAGCAAATCCCAAACAGAAGTCAAAGAACTCAGACCCAACTGGACTGTCCCTAGAAATGCAGAAAAGGTAATCTAAGCATCACAGCACAGAGTTGGGCTGTGTATCTTCCAAACTTAGAGAGTAAAGTATTTGTTACAGTGGGAGATAAACTAAAATGGAAATGAGCACACCGTTTCTGTTTGATTTTAATTTAGATGTTCTTTCCTAGCACAGATTAAAATTGACAAAAGTTATATTTTATCTAACTAGGTAACAGCTTGAAAGCCAAATTTAAGTAGGGCCCCTTGAAGAATGCTCTGGCAAATATCAAAGCTCTGAAATTCATAGTGTGATGCCACAGTGGAGGTCTGATAGCTCAGACTGCCTGTTAGGCACTCAATAAATATATGACAACAATTGATTAAATCACAGATGCAGTTTAATGATTAAGTACTGCATACCCCTCACACTGTATCAGTAACAAACAGCTGTTTATTTGCTTTATCAAAATCACCAACTTTAGCATCAATATGATGACCGTAGAATATACACCAGTGTCTGAAATTTTTTTAATTTAAATTTTATTTTATTTTTTAACTTTAAAATGTTGTATGGGTTTTGCCATATATCAAAATGAATCTGCCACAGGTATACATGTCCTGAACCCTCCTCCCTCCTTCCTCCCCATACCATCCCTCTGGGTCATCCCAGGGTGGGATGTTCTGGGAGAATGGCATTGAAACATGTATAATATATATGAAATGAGTCACCAGTCCAGGTTTAATGCACGATATTGCCTGAAATTTTATGTAAGTTTTTCAGTTTTAAAATGAAGTCTGACTAGTAATAGTCTCTGATCCAACTTTTAAAATCTTCCTCCTAGATGCCTATAAATGGAGAGGAGAAAAATGTTTTCTATTGTATGTCCCTAACTTAGCCAAGTCCCTAAACTTATTGCCAAAAATAAAGAGAAACTTTTAAGTAACTAAAGCCATGGAGCTACCTTGGCAAACTCAATTAATTGAACAATTTTTGCCTCTTTATCTTCCAAAACAAAGTGAACTTGCTACTCTTGGAAGTAGGTAGAAAGTGACTCCAATCCAGTCAATTTCTTGATCAAAAGGCAGCAGACCTGTACTCATTAGTGTGTGTGTTCTTTGATGTTGCCTAGTATCCTTCACTTCCAGTTCCTAACTATTATCAGAATCTTCTTAGAAATTACACTAGAATTTGCATAATACAATTTGCCTTCTTGTCATAGCAATGCCATAGAAAGTACACCAAGATTGCAAAGAACACTTATAAAAACTGCAGATCTCATTCATGCTTTCTGGGTAGTATGTCAGTGCTAATCAAATAATAATTTCAAAGTAGGCAAGATTAGGGGAGAAAGAAAGAAACAGTGTTACAATACAGAATAAAAAGAACATCATCCTGAAACAAATGAAAACTTTATCAGGAAAAGATTCTACAGTATACCTTAAGACATGTTAGAAAATATTCTGCATTGTCATCCATAGGGTATAAGGAGATATAAAGAAAGAAATGTCTGGAGGAGGAAATGGCAACCCACTCCAGTAATCTTGCCTGGAGAATCTCCAAAGACAGAGGAGCCTAGAAGAATACAGTCCATGGCGTCAAAAAAGAGTTGGACACGGCTGAGTGACTAGCAACAAAGAAGAAAGTGTAATACAAAAAGGAAAGCCAACACTTGAGATTCTTTGGAATAAAATGCTAGCTGTTTGTCCTAAGTAAAGATGAAAATGCAGTTTTAAAATATCCATTGAAACAAGAAGAAAGTTATTTGCAGAAAATAATCTTCAGAGATCTAGAGTAGATAACATAGAGGAGATAGACAAGGATTCATATTGCTGTATGGCAAAACCAATACAATATTGTAAAGTAATTAGCTTCCAAATAAAATAAATAAACAAATTAAATAAAAAAGAAATATAGGAACTATCAAAGACAAAGAATGGAAACCTGAAATTTAAAAAATAAGTACTTCTGAGGAATGTAAGAAATAATAGCTAGAAGAATAATTCAAGATATAATTAGAAAGAGTTCTACAAACATGTAAGGTGTCAATTTGCACAAGAATGTCACTCCAACCCTAACAATGAAAAGAAAGAAACTATCAGAGGATATACCCAAAGCAATAGAGATAACAGATTGGGAAGTCAAACCCAGGGAGAACTAGAGACTAATTGATAATGGTATAGCTAATATGCTTGCCTTGAGAACCCTATGAACAGTATGAAAAGGCAAAATGATAGGACACTGAAAGGGGAACTCCCCAGGTCAATAGGTGCCCAATATGCTACTATAGATCACTGGAGAAATAACTCCAGAAAGAATGAAGGGATGCAGCCAAAGCAAAAACAATACCCAGTTGTGGATGTGACCAGTGATAGAAGCAGGTCCAATACTGTAAAGAGCAATATTGCATAGGAACCTGGAATGTCAGGTCCATGAATCAAGGCAAATTGGAAGTGGTCAAACAAGAGATGGCAAGAGTAAACATCAACATTCTAGGAATCAGCAAACTAAAATGTACTGGAATGGGTAAATTTAACTCAGATGACCATTATATCTACTACTGTGTGCAGGAATCCCTTAGAAGAAATGGAGTAGGCATCATGGTCAACAAAAGAGTTCAAAATGCAGTACTTGGATGCAGTCTCAAAAATGACACAATGATCTCTGTTCGTTTCCAAGGCAAACCATTCAATAACATGGTAATCCAAGCCTATGCCCCAACCAGTAATGCTGAAGAAGCTGAAGTTGAACAGTTCTATGAAGACCTACAAGACCTTTTAGAACTAACACCCAAAAAAGATGTCCTTTTCATTATAGGGGACTGGAATGCAAAAGTAGGAAGTCAAGAAACACCTGGAGTAACAGGCAAATTTGGCCTTGGGGTATGGAATGAAGCAGGGCAAAGGCTAAGAGAGTTTTGCCCAGAGAACGCACTGGTTATAACAAACACTCTTCCAACAACACAAAAGAAGACTCTACATATGGACATCACCAGATGGTCAACACTGAAATCAGATTGATTATATTCTTTGCAGCCAAAGATGGAGAAGCTCTATACAGTCAGCAAAAACAAGACCAGGAACTGTTTGTGGATCAGATCATGAACTCCCTATTGCCAAATTCAGACTTAAATTCAAGAAAGTGGGGAAAACCACTAGACCATTCAGGTATGACCTAAATCAAATCCCTTATGATTATACAGTGGAAGTGAAAAATAGATTTTAAGGGACTAGATCTGATAGACAGAGTGCCTGCTGAACTATGGACAGAGCTTTGTGGCATTGTACATGAGACAGGGATCAGGACCATCCCCATGGAAAAGAAATGCAAAAAAGCAAAGTGCCTGTCTGAAGAGGCCTTAAAAATAGCTGTGAAAAGAAGAGAAGCGAAAAGCAAAGGAGAAAAGGAAAGATATAAGCATCTGAATGCAGAGTTCCAAAGAATAGCAAGGAGAGATAAGAAAGCCTTCCTCAGCAATCAATGCAAAGAAATAGAGGAAAACAACAGAATGGGAAAGACTAGAGATCTCTTCAAGAAAATTAGAGATACTAAGGGAACATTTCATGCAAAGATGGGATCGATAAAGGACAGAAATGGTATGGACCTAACAGAAGCAGAAGATATTAAGAAGAGGTGGCAAGAATACACAGAAGATCTGTACAAAAAAGATCTTCACGACCCAGATAATCATGATGGTGTGATCACTCACCTAGAGCGAAACATCCTGGAATGTGAAGTCAAGTGGGCCTTAGAAAGTATCACACGAACAAAGCTAGTGGAGGTGATAGAATTCCAGTTGAGCTATTTCTAATCTTAAAAGAAGCTGCTGTAAAAGTGTTGTACTCAATATGCCAGCAAATTTGGAAAACTCAGCAGTGGCCACAGGACTGGAAAAGGTCAGTTTTCATTCCAATCCCAAAGAAAGGTAATGCCAAAGAATGCTCAAAGTACCACACAGTTGCACTGATCTCACATGCTAGTAAAACAATGCTCAAAATTCTCCAAGCCAGGCTTCAGCAATACATGAACCATGAACTTCCAGATGTTCAAGCTGGTTTTATAAAAGGCAAGGAACCTGAGATCAAATTGACAGCATCTGCTGGATCATTGAAAAAGCAAGAGAGTTCCAGAAAAATATCTGTTTCTGTTTATTGTCTATCCAAAAGCCATTGACTGTGTGGATCACAATAAACTGTGGGAAATTCTGAAACATGGGAATACCAGATCACCTGACCTGCCTCTTGAGAAATCTGTATGCAGGTCAGGAAGCAATAGTTAGAACTGGACATGAAACAACAGACTGGTTCCAGATAGGAAAAGGAGTTCGTCAAGGCTGTATATTGTCACTCTGCTTATTTAACTTATATGCAGAGGGCATCATGAGAAATGCTGGACTGGAAGAAGCACAAGCTGGAATCAAGATTGCCAGGAGAAATATCAATAACCTCAAATATTCAGATGACACCACCCTTATGGCAGAAAGCAAAGAAGAATTAAAGAACCTCTTGATGAAAGTGAAAAAATTGGCTTAAAGCTCAACATCCAGAAAACAAAGTTCATGGCATCAGGTCCCATCAGTTCAGTTCAGTTCGGTTCAGTCGCTCAGTCGTGTCTGACTTTTCAACCCCATGAATTGCAGCACGCCAAGCCTCCCTGTCCATCACCAACTCCCGGAGTTCACCCCAACTCATCTCCATCGAGTTGGTGATGTCATCCAGCCATCTCATCCTCTGTCATCCCCTTCTCCTCCTGTCCCCAATCCCTCCCAGCATCAGAGTCTTTTCCAATGAGTCAACTCTTTGCATGAGGTGGCCAAAGTATTGGAGTTTCAACTGTACCATCAGTCTGGTCCCATCACTTCATGGCAAATAAATGGAGAAACAGTGGAAACAGTGGCAGACTTTATTTTGGGCAGCTCCAAAATCGCTGCAGATGATGACTGCAGCCAGGAAATTAAAAGATGCTTACTCTTTGGAAGGAAAGTTATGACCAATCTAGATAGCATATTCAAAAGCAGAGACATTACTTTTCCAACAAAGTCCATCACTGAATAATTGATGCTTTTGAGCTATATAGTGTTGGAGAAGACTCTTGAGAGTCCCTTGGACTGCAAGGAGATCCAACCAGTCCATCCTAAAAGAGATCAGTCCTAAGAGTTCATTGGAAGTACTGATGCTGAAGATGAAATTCCAATACTTTGGCCACCTAATGAGAAGAGCTGACCCATTTGAAAAGACCCTGATGCTCAAAAAGACTGAAGGCAGGAGGAGAAGGGGACAACAGGGGATGAGATGTTTGGATGGAGTCACGGACTCAATGGACATGAGTTTGAGTAAGCCCTGGGTGTTGGTGATGAACACAGGGAGGCCTGGCCTGCTGCAGTCCATGGATTTTTCAAAGAGTCAAAAACGACTGAGCAACTGAACTGAACTAAACTGTGCTACTTTTCAAAATTCAGTTCTAATTGCTTATCAGTAGCAATTTCTATGACTTATTTTTATAAAATTTGGATTAAACTTAAATTATTTCATAATTAAAGTAAGCAATTTTATATTCATAGAGTTCTCATATGTGAAACTTACTTTCTTGAAAATCTTAAATGACAGTTTTTTATAAAATTGTTGGTTTCCACACCCGTGGATGATTCATCTCAATGTATGGCAAAAACCACCACAATATTGTAAAGTAAATAGCCTCCAATTAAAATAAATAAATAAATTTTAAAAAATTAAAATAACATACAAAATACTAAAAAACATTTATTTTTATTTTCAGTGATAACATTTCTCATAAATGTAATCAGTTCAGTTCAGTCAATCAGTCCTGTCCAACTCTTTGCAACCCCATGGACTTAGCATCAGGCTTCCCTGTCCATCACCAACTCCCTGAGTTTACTGACACTTATGTCCATCGAGTTGGTGAGGTCATCCAACCATCTCATCCTCTGTCATCCCTTTCTCCTCCTGCCTTCAATCTCTCCCAGCATCAGGGTCTTTTCCATTGAGTCAGTTCCTCACATCAGGTGGCCAAAGAAATGGAGCTTCAGCTTCAGCATCAGTCCTTCCAATGAACATTCAAGGTTGATTTCTTTTAGGATGACTGGTTTAATCTCCTTGCAGTCCAAGGGACTCTCAAGAGTCTTCTCCAACACCACAGCTCAAAAGGTCAATTCTTCAGTGCTCAGCTTTCTTTATGATCCAATTCTCACATCTATACATGACTACTGGAAAAAATAACTTTGACTAGATGGACCTTTGTTGGCAAAGTAATGTCTCTTCTTTTTAATATACTCTCTAGTTTGGTCATATGTTTTCCTCCAAGGAGCAAGTGTCTTTTAATTTCATGGTTACAGTCACCCCTTGCAGTGATTTTTGATCCCAAGCAAAGAAAGCCTCTCACTGTTTCCACTGTTTCCCTATTTGCCATGAAGTGATGTGACCAGATGTCATGATCTTATTTTTTTGAAAGTTGAGTTTTAAACCAGCTTTTTCACTCTCTCCTTTCCCTTTCATCAAGAGGCTCTTTAGTTCCTCTCCACTTTCTGGCATAAGGGTGGTATCATCTGCATATCTGAGGTTATTGATATTTCTCCCAGCAATCTTGATTCCAGCTTGGGCTTCAGCCAGTCCAGCATTTCACAACATGTACTCTGCATATAAATTAAATAAGCACAGTGACATAAACAGTCTTGACACACCCCTTTCCCAATTTGGAACCAGTCTGTTGTTCTATTTCCATTTCTAACTGTTGCTTCTTGACCTGCATACAGATTTCTCCGGAGACAGGTAAGGTGGTCTGGTATTCCCAACTCTTTAAGTATTTTCCAAAATTTGTTTGATTCACACAGTCAAAGGCTTTAGCATAGTCAATGAAGCAGAAGTAGATGTCTTTCTGGAATTCTCTTGCTTTTTTTATGATTCAACATATTTTGGCAATTTGATCTCTGGTTCTTCTGCCTTTTTTAAATCCAGCTTGAACATCTGGAAGTTCTTAGTTCATGTACTGTTGAAACCTGGGTTGGAGAATTTTGAGCATTACTTTGCTAGCATGTGAGATGTATGCAATTGTGCAGTAATTTGAACATTCTTTAACATTGCCCTTCTTTGGGATTGGAATGAAAATTGAATTTTTCCAATCCTGTGGCCACTGCTGAGTTTTCCAAATTTGCTGGCATATTGAGTGCAGCACTTTCATAGCATCATCTTTTAGGATTTGAAATTGCTCAGCTGGAATTCCATCACCTTACTAGATTTGTTCGTGGTGATGCTTCCTAAGGCCCACTTGACTTGCACTCCAGGATGTCTGGCTCAAGGTGACTGATCACACCATAGTGGTTATCTGGGTCATGAAGACTTTTTTGCATAGTTTTTCCGTGTACTTTTGCCACCTCTTCTTAGTATCTTCTGCTTCTGTTAGGTCCATACTGTTTCTTTCCTTTATTGTCCCCATCTTTGCCTGAAATTTTCCCTTGGTATCTCTGATTTTCTTCAATCAATCTCTAGTCTTTCTCATCTTACTGTTTCCCTCTATTTCTTTGCATTAATTACTTAGGAAGGCTTTCATATCTTTCCTTGCTATTCTTTGGAACTTTGCATTCAGTTGGATACATCTTTCCTTTTCTCTTTTGCCTTTCACGTCTCTTCTTTACTCAGCTATTTGTAAGCCCGCCTCAGACAACTATTTTGTCTTTTTGCATGTCTTTTTCTAGCCGATGGTTTTGAACCCTGCCTCCTATACAGATATGTAATACCTGATAATTATTCCCAGGTGGCACTAGTGGTAAAGAACCTGCCTGCTAATGCAGGAGTCCTAAGAGACTCAGTCCCATCCCTTGGTAGGGAAGATTCCTTGCAGGAAGAAATGGCAAGCCACTCCATTAGTTCTTTCCTGGAAAACCCCATGGACAGTGGAGCCTGGTGGGCTACAGTCCATAGGGTCACACAGTCGGACATGACCAAAGTGACTTAGTGCAGTACCTAAGTGATAATTATTCTTAAATTAAGAAGCATGTTATAGAATCTAGTGAAAAGGTTCTTCTAAACATCTAACTTTTGCTTTTATTCTTGATCTTATCTGCTTTAGAAAGTCATGTTGTATTACATCATTTGCATACAAAAATTAGACACATTACAAATGCTCAGTATACACATTATGAAAACTAGCAGTCCAATTTATAGCTTTAAAAAATTGAGACCAACCTGATTTTTTACTTTGTAGAAATACTATATGTTTATTAATTAAAACATTTTGAACAGAATGTTTGATTCCTAGCATGCATTAATAGTTGTTTAGGATCAACTTCCATATTATTACATAGTAATAATCATAACTTTAATGTGTTAGCTTTGTAATGAATAATTGTTACTATATCAGTAGGCACATTTTTTTTTTCACAGCAAGCCTTTTTCCAAGAAGGAAGGAATGTATCATATCAATCTACATTCTGACACAGTCTCAGCCTTTAATCTATGTAACTACTTCAGAAGGTTTTCTGATATCACAGCTATCTCTTCAGAACATACTTCTACCAAACAGACTCGAAACTACATTTTGAAACTGTGTTATCTTTTAATAAAATATGAATATTGTCATATATCTAGCAATGAAACTAAAAAGATTATTCTTCTTTCCCATCTCTATTATGTTCAAATCATAGATACATTTTTTTAAAGTGTCATGTTAGCTATATTTGCACATTTGCCAGGTTGCAAGGAAAAATATGTTGATAGCTTTGATCTCTGAGGTCTATGACAAACAGGTCACAATTATCTACTCTATATTTTACTCTGTGAAATGTAAGTTAACATACTTATGTCCAGTATATGTTAATGAGACTCTACCAGAAGAAACTGGCAGAGAAAAACAAATGTCTGTGCAGGGGATTCAGGAAGTGCTTTAGTTAGGGGAAAAGGAAGTAGTTTTATCCCAGTATAAAATGATTAGTTGATTAGTTGCTCCATGTGAGAAAGAGGAATGTGTAGAACAAAACATAAATAGGTATAGTAAGTTGTAAAATTCTACAGACAGGCAATTTTACGTGTTGTGTTCAAAGCTACCAAAGGTTTGATGGGTTTATTAATAAGAATTGTTTGAAAAGTGCTTTTATATTAAATAGTATATTGAAACAAAACTAGAATCTGGTTTTCTCTATGTTAAAATGACATATTTTCTTGAATTACTGGTTTGTTCTTAACAAGAGTTTGCAAAATGTGTATCTTGGCCTTCTGAATAATCTGCCTGGAAGGTAAAAATTCTATGTCATGTCACAATTGTTCCCTGTGCTTTATTTTGACTTTATCATGACCTTAGATAGTTAAGAAAATATGATTTTTTTTCACTTTTATGCTAAGTTCTTTTATATCTTATGTATATGCTAAAAATCTCTTATTGTCATGTGGATTTTTTTGTTTTGTATGCCAAAAGCAAGCAAATATCCTTGTCAGTTGCATTTACTTTTTAATGAACTTTCATCAGATCTTTTATTTTTGAAAATTATCCATGGTAAATTAATCACTAGTTTAAAGTCTTGCATTTTCTCAACATAGTTTTTTGTTTTACTCTAGCACTTCATTGACAGCACTTTCAAATCAGCTACAGAAGAGAATGCTGTTTACAAAAAAGGACTGTCTTAGAGACTCTTAGAAAATGACTATACCACGTACTCTCAAGCATACATTTCCGATGGTATTCCTTAAATAACTTTATTTGAGACCATACCATTGGACAGTCAGTGTTTTCTTAACTCTAATGTCGAAGCAAACAGATTCACAAGACAACCCAGAATCTATCAGAACAGAATTACACAGGTCACAAAGAACTCATAAAGGATGAATTATGAATCAGCTCAGTTCAGTTCAGTCGCTCATTCGTGTCCAACTCTTTGCAACCCCATGAATCGCAGCTCGCCAGGCCTCCCTGTCCATCACCAACAACCAGAGTTCACCCAAACTCATGTGCATCAAGTTGGTGATGCCATCCAGCCATCTCATCCCCTGTCATCCCCTTCTCCTCCTGCCCCCAATCCCTCCCAGCATTAGGGTCTTTTCCAATGAACAACTCTTTGGATGAGGTGGCCAAAGTATTGGAGTTTCAGCCTGAGCATCAGTCCTTCCAATGAATAGCCAGGACTGACCTCCTTCCGAATGGACTGGTTGGATCTCCTTGCAGTCCAAGGGACTTGCAAGAGTCTTCTCCAGCACCACAGTTCAAAAGCATCAATTCTTCGGCACTCAGCTTTCTTCACAGTCCAACTCTCACATCCAATACTGCTGACTTAAAAAACCTATTTTCTGGATATAAGGAACCCTTTTTTTGTTTGTTTTTTCTTATTCTCTCTATAACTTCTAACAATTTAGTAGACTATATTCTTACAAACAGAAATATATTAATCCAGATCCCATCATATTTTGGAAACTCTTATTGACTGAATATTCTTATTTTGTGGCAACATAAACTTGGTTTAGGTTCAGTAAGTATCTGTCTTCTTTTGTTAGCAGGACATAATTGAAAATACTGGTAATTAAAACAACAACAACAACACTGAAGTGTATTTGGGAATGATGTTTTAAACCATATATGATTAGACACTATTAAAGGGCTCCCCAGGTGGCACTAGCAGTAATGAATTCATCTGACAGTGCAGGAGACTCAGGAGGCAGGAGTTCAGTCCCTGCATTGGGAAGATCCCCTGGAGTGGGAAATGGCAACCCACTCCAGTATTCTTGCCTGGAAAATTTCATGAATATAAGAGTCTGGTGGCTATAGTCCACGGAGTCATAAAAGGGTCAGACACAAACAAGTGAGTGAACACTTAATAAGACACTACGCGAAGAGTCAGACACTACTGAGTGACTGAACTGAACTGAACTGAATGAGTTCAAGTTAACCTTATGAAGCCCAAACTCACAAAGCCCTAAGTAGGAAATCCAGTGAAGTACCTAGCTCAGGTTTACAATTGGTAAGGATGAGCATTTCTTTGCAGGCACAGGGAACTTAGGATATTTTAAGAATCTCTAGAAGAGAGAAACTCACCCAAATTTATAACTACTGTAGGTAAATTATAATGATGAATTCTTGGGTTGGCTGCCCAGACTTAAGAGTTTTTTGAAACCATACCTGAGATTCCTTATGAAAAGTTCCAGCAAAGTAAATTTTAGAAGATCTATAAGTATAAATCACCATTCAAACAATATCTATGAAATAATGAAGCCAAATCTAATGAGAGAAGCCTCAACTTCTGATCTAGAATAACGTTTATTTTCATTCCAATCCTAAAGAAAGCCAATGCCAAAGAATGTTCAAACTATTGCATAATTGTACTCACCTCACACTCTAGCAAAGTAATGCTCAAAATTTTGAAAGCCAGACTTCAACAGTATGTGAACCGTGAACTTCCAGATGTTCAATCTGGATTCAGAAAAGGCAGAAAACCAGAGATGTAATTGCCAACATCAATTGGATCATCGGAAAAGCAAGAGAGTTCCAGAAAAACATCTATTTCTGCCTTATTGACTATGTGGATCACAACAAACTGTGGAAAATTCTTTAAAAGATGAGAATACAAGACCACCTGACCTGTCTCCTGAGAAATCTGTATGCAGGTCAAGAAGCAACAGTTAGAACTAGACATGGAACAACAGACTAGTTCCAAATTGGGAAAGGAGTTCGTCAAGGCTGTATGTTGTCACCATGCTTATTTAACATATATACAGAGTATATCATGAGAAATGCTGGGCTGGATGAAGCACAAGGTGGAATCAAGATTGCTGGGAGAAATATCAATAACCTCAGATATGCAGATGACACCACTCTCATGGCAGAAAGTGAAGAAGAACCAAAGAGCCTCTTGATGAAAGTGAAAGAGGAGAATGAAAAAGTTGGCTTAAAGCTCAACATTCAGAAAACTAAGATCATGGCATCCAGTCCAATTCCTTTTGGCAAATAAATGGGAAAACAATGGCAACAGTGATGGACTTTATTTTGTAGGGCTCCTAAATCATTGCAGATGGTGACTGCAACCATGAAATTCAAAGATGCTTGCTTCTTGGAAGAAAAGGTATGACCACCTAGACAGCATATTAAAAAGCAGAGGCATTACTTTGCCAACAAAGGTCCGTCTAGTCAAACCTATTGTTTTTCCAATAGACACGTATAGATGAGAAAGTTGGAAAGCTGAGCACCAAAGAATTGATCTTTTGAACTGTGGTGTTGGAAAAGACTCTTTTTTTTTTTTTCTAATTTTATTTTATTTTTAATCTTTACATAATTGTATTAGTTTTGCCAAATATCAAAATGAATCCGCCACAGGTATACATGTGTTCCCCATCCCGAACCCTCCTCCCTCCTCCCTCCTCATACCAACCCTCTGGGTCGTCCCAGTGCACCAGTCCCAAGCATCCAGCATCGTGCATCGAACCTGGACTGGCAACTCGTTTCCTACATGATATTTTACATGTTTCAATGCCATTCTCCCAAATCTTCCCACCCTCTCCCTCTCCCACAGAGTCCATAAGACTGTTCTATACATCAGTGTCTCTTTTGCTGTCTCGTATACAGAGTTATTGTTACCATTTTTCTAAATTCCATATATATGCGTTAGTATACTGTATTTATGTTTTTCCTTCTGGCTTACTTCACTCTGTATAATAGGCTCCAGTTTCATCCACCTCATTAGAACTGATTCAAATGTATTCTTTTTAATGGCTAATACTCCATTGTGTATATGTACCACAGCTTTCTTATCCATTCATCTGCTGATGGACATCTAGGTTGCTTCCATGTCCTGGCTATTATAAACAGTGCTGCGATGAACATTGGGGTACACGTGTCTCTTTCCCTTCTGGTTTCCTCAGTGTGTATGCCCAGCAGTGGGATTGCTGGATCATAAGGCAGTTTTATTTCCAGTTTTTAAGGAATCTCCACACTGTTCTCCATAGTGGCTGTACTAGGTTGCATTCCCACCAACAGTGTAAGAGGGTTCCCTTTTCTCCACACCCTCTCCAGCATTTATTATTTGTAGACTTTTGGATCACAGCCATTCTGACTGGTGTGAAATGGTACCTCATAGTGGTTTTGATTTGCATTTCTCTGATAATGAGTGATGTTGAGCATCTTTTCATGTGTTTGTTAGCCATCTGTATGTCTTCTTTGGAGAAATGTCTATTTAGTTCTTTGGCCCATTTTTTGATTGGGTCATTTATTTTTCTGGAGTTGAGCTGTAGGAGTTGCTTGTATATTTTTGAGATTAGTTGTTTGTCGGTTGCTTCATTTACTATTATTTTCTCCCATTCTGAAGGCTGTCTTTTCACCTTGCTAATAGTTTCCTTTGATGTGCAGAAGCTTTTAAGTTTAATTAGGTCCCATTTGTTTATTTTTTGCTTTTATTTCCAATATTCTGGGAGGTGGGTCATAGAGGATCCTGCTGTGATGTATGTCAGAGAGTGTTTTGCCTATGTTCTCCTCTAGGAGTTTTATAGTTTCTGGTCTTACGTTTAGATCTTTAATCCATTTTGAGTTTATTTTTGTATATGGTGTTAGAAAGTGGTCCAGTTTCATTCTTTTACAAGTGGTTGACCAGATTTCCCAGCACCACTTGTTAAAGAGATTGTCTTTAATCCATTGTATATTCTTGCCTCCTTTGTCAAAGATAAGGTGTCCATATGTGCGTGGATTTATCTCTGGGCTTTCTATTTTATTCCATTGATCTATATTTCTGTCTTTGTGCCAGTACCATACTGTCTTGATAACTGTGGCTTTGTAGTAGAGCCTGAACTCAGGTAAGTTGATTCCTCCAGTTCCATTCTTCTTTCTCAAGATCGCTTTGGCTATTCGAGGTTTTTTGTATTTCCATACAAATTGTGAAATTATTTGTTCTAGCTCTGTGAAGAATACTGTTGGTAGCTTGATAGGGATTGCATTGAATCTATAAATTGCTTTGGGTAGTATACTCATTTTCACTATATTGATTCTTCCAATCCATGAACATGGTATATTTCTCCATCCATTAGTGTCCTCTTTGATTTCTTTCACCAGTGTTTTATAGTTTTCTATATATAGGTCTTTAGTTTCTTTAGATAGATATATTCCTAAGTATTTTATTCTTTCCGTTGCAATGGTGAATGGAATTGTTTCCTTAATTTCTCTTTCTGTTTTCTCATTATTAGTGTATAGGAATGCAAGGGATTTCTGTGTGTTGATTTTATATCCTGCAACTTTACTATAGTCATTGATTATTTCTAGTAATTTTATGGTGGAATCTTTAGGGTTTTCTATGTAGAGGATCATGTCATCTGCAAATAGTGAGAGTTTTACTTCTTCTTTTCCAATTTGGATTCCTTTTATTTCTTTTTCTGCTCTGATTGCTGTGGCCAAAACTTCCAAAACTATGTTGAATAGTAATGGTGAAAGTGGGCACCCTTGTCTTGTTCCTGACTTTAGAGGAAATGCTTTCAATTTTTCACCATTGAGGATAATGTTTGCTGTGGGTTTGTCATATATAGCTTTTATTATGTTGAGGTATGTTCCTTCTATTCCTGCTTTCTGGAGAGTTTTTATCATAAATGGATGTTGAATTTTGTCAAAGGCTTTCTCTGCATCTATTGAGATAATCATATGGTTTTTATTTTTCAATTTGTTAATGTGGTGTATTACATTGATTGATTTATGGATATTGAAGAATCCTTGCATCCCTGGGATAAAGCCCACTTGATCATGGTGTATGATCTTTTTAATGTGTTGCTGGATTCTGATTGCTAGAATTTTGTTAAGGATTTTTGCATCTATGTTCATCAGTGATATTGGCCTGTAGTTTTCTTTTTTTGTGGGATCTTTGTCAGGTTTTGGTATGAGGGTGATGGTGGCCTCATAGAATGAGTTTGGAAGTTTACCTTCCTCTGCAATTTTCTGGAAGAGTTTGAGCAGGATAGGTGTTAGCTCTTCTCTAAGTTTTTGGTAGAATTCAGCTGTGAAGCCGTCTGGACCTGGGCTTTTGTTTGCTGGAAGATTTTTGATTACAATTTCAATTTCCATGCTTGTGATGGGTCTGTTAAGATTTTCTATTTCTTCCTGGTCCAATTTTGGAAAGTTGTACTTTTCTAAGAATTTGTCCATTTCTTCCACGTTGTCCATTTTATTGGCATGGAATTGTTGATAGTAGTCTCTTATGATCCTTTGTATTTCTGTGTTGTCTGTTGTGATCTCTCCATTTTCGTTTCTAATTTTGTTGATTTGATTTTTCTCCCTTTGTTTCTTGATGAGTCTGGCTAATGGTTTGTCAATTTTATTTATCCTTTCAAAGAACCAGCTTTTGGTTTTGTTGATTTTTGCTATGGTCTCTTTTGTTTCTTTTGCATTTATTTCTGCTCTAATTTTTAAGATTTCTTTCCTTCTACTAACCCTGGGGTTCCTCATTTCTTCCTTTTCTAGTTGCTTTAGGTGTAGAGTTAGGTTATTTATTTGACTTTT
This sequence comes from Bos mutus, assembly GCF_027580195.1. NCBI lineage: Eukaryota > Metazoa > Chordata > Mammalia > Artiodactyla > Bovidae > Bos > Bos mutus. The sequence continues at coordinate 78,026,629 of NC_091622.1, read as the reverse complement.
TTCTTGTTTCTTGAGGTGTGCCTGTATTGCTATGAACTTTCCCTTAGGACTGCTTTTACCGTGTCCCACAGGTTTTGGGTTGTTGTGTTTTCATTTTCATTCGTTTCTATGCAAATTTTGATTTCTTTTTTGATTTCTTCTGTGATTTGTTGGTTATTCAGCAGCGTGTTGTTCAGCCTCCATATGTTGGAATTTTTAATAGTTTTTCTCCTGTAATTGAGATCTAATCTTACTGCATTGTGGTCAGAAAAATGCTTGGAATGATTTCTATTTTTTTGAATTTACCAAGGCTAGCTTTATGGCCCAGGATGTGATCTATCCTGGAGAAGGTTCCATGTGCGCTTGAGAAAAAGGTGAAATTCATTGTTTTGGGATGAAATGTCCTATAGATATCAATTAGGTCTAACTGGTCTATTGTATCATTTAAAGTTTGTGTTTCCTTGTTAATTTTCTGTTTAGTTGATCTATCCATAGGTGTAAGTGGGGTATTAAAGTCTCCCACTATTATTGTGTTATTATTAATTTCTCCTTTCATACTTGTTAGCATTTGTCTTACGTACTGTGGTGCTCCCGTGTTGGGTGCATATATATTTATAATTGTTATATCTTCTTCTTGGATTGATCCTTTGATCATTATGTAGTGACCTTCTTTGTCTCTTTTTCACAGCCTTTGTTTTAAAGTCTATTTTATCTGATATAAGTATTGCTACTCCTGCTTTCTTTTGGTCCCTATTTGCATGGAAAATCTTTTTCCAGCCCTTCACTTTCAGTCTGTATGTGTCCCCTGTTTTGAGGTGGGTCTCTTGTAGACAACATATGTAGGGTCTTGTTTTTGTATCCATTCAGCCAGTCTTTGTCTTTTTTGGTTGGGGCATTCAACCCATTTACGTTTAAGGTAATTACTGATAAGTATGATCCCGCTGCCATTTACTTTATTGTTTTGGGTTCGAGTTTATACACCGTTTTTGTGTTTCCTGTCTAGAGAATATCCTTTAGTATTTGTTGGAGAGCTGGTTTGGTGGTGCAGAATTCTCTCAACTTTTGCTTGTCTGAAAAGCTTTTGATTTCTCCTTCATACTTGAATGAGATCCTTGCTGGGTACAATAATCTGGGCTGTAGGTTATTTTCTTTCATCATTTTAAGTATGTCTTGCCATTCCCTCCTGGCTTGAAGAGTTTCTATTGAAAGATCAGCTGTTATCCGTATGGGAATTCCCTTGTGTGTTATTTGTTGTTTTTCCCTTGCTGCTTTTAATATTTGTTCTTTGTGTTTGATCTTTGTTAATTTGATTAATATGTGTCTTGGGGTGTTTCTCCTTGGGTTTATCCTGTTTTGGACTCTCTGGGTTTCTTGTACTTGGGTGATTATTTCCTTCCCCATTTTAGGGAAGTTTTCCACTATTATCTCCTCAAGTATTTTCTCATGGTCTTTCTTTTGTCTTCTTCTTCTGGAACCCCTATGATTGAATGTTGTAGCGTTTAATATTGTCCTGGAGGTCTCTGAGATTGTCCTCATTTCTTTTGATTCGTTTTTCTTTTATCCTCTCTGATTCATTTATTTCTACCATTCTATCTTCTAATTCACTAATCCTGTCTTCTGCCTCTGTTATTCTACTATTTGTTGCCTCCAGAGTGTTTTTAATTTCACTTATTGCATTATTCATTATATATTGACTCTTTTTATTTCTTCTAGGTCCTTGTTAAACCTTTCTTGCATCTTCTCAATCCTTGTCTCCAGGCTATTTATCTGTGATTCCATTTTAGTTTCAAGATTTTGGATCAATTTCACTATCATTATTCGAATTCTTTATCAGGTAGATTCCTATCTCTTCCTCTTTTGTTTGGTTTGGTGGGCATTTATCCTGTTCCTTTATCTGCTGAGTATTCCTCTGTCTCTTCATCTTGTTTAATTGCTGAGTTTGGGGTGTCCTTTCTGTATTCTGGCAGTTTGTGGAGTTCTCTTTATTGTGGCGTTCCTCACTGTGTGTGGGTTTGTACAGGTGGCTTGTCAAGGTTTCCTGGTTAGGGAAGCTTGTGTCGGTGTTCTGGTGGGTGGAGCTGTATTTCTTCTCTCTGGAGTGCAATGAAATATCCAGTAATGATTTATGAGATGTCTATAGTTTTGGGGTGACTTTGGGCAGCCTGTATCTTGAAGCTCAGGGCTGTGTTCCTTTGTTGCTAGAGAATTTGTTTGGTATGTCTTGCCCTGAATTTATTGGCCCTTGTGTGGTGCTTGGTTTCAGTGTCGGTATGGATGCATTTGATGAGCTCCCGTCAATTAATGTTCCTTGGAGTCAGGAGTTCCCTGGAGTCAGGGTTTGGACTTAAGTCTCCTGCTTCTGGTTATAGGTCTTATTTTTACAGTAGTTTCAAAACTTCTCCTTCTATACAGCACCATTGATAAAACATCTACATTAAAGATGAAAAGTTTCTCTACAGTGAGGGTCACTCAGAGAGGTTCACAGGGTTACATGGAGAAGAGAAGAGGGAGGAGGGAGTTAGAGGTGACCCAAATGAGATGAGGTGAATCAATAGTGGAGACAGTGGGCTAGCCAGTAGTCACTTCCTTATGTGCACTCCACAACTGGACCACTCAGAGATGTTCACGGGTTATACAGAGAAGAGAAGAAGGAGGAAGGTAACAGAGGTGGCCAGAAGGATAAAAAGGGGAATGAAAAGGAGGGAGACAGATCCAGCCAGTAATCAGTTCCTAAGTGTTCTCCACCGTCTGGAACACACAGAATTTCACAGAGTTGGGTAGAGTAGAGAGGGGTTAGGAGGAGACACAGGCGACCTGGTGGAGAAAAAGGAGAGTCCAAAGGGAGAGAGAGCAGTCAAGCCAGTAATCTCACTCCCTAGTGAAAAATGGGTCCTGAAGATTGGGTCCTTAAAGGTACAAAATTGGTAAAATACATAAAAGCAAAATTAAAAATCTAGAGTAGAGTTTGGAATTTCAAAAATATGATGTTAAAGAAAAGAAGAAGGAAAAGAAAGAGAGAAAAACGAACAAACAAAAACAAACAAGGTCGCAAAATTATAAAGAAAGTACAGGTACAAAATTGATAACTAATACCAGAAAGCAAAATTAAGAGTAGAGTTTGGAATTTCAAAAAATACGATGTTAAAGAAAAAGAAGAAGGAAAAGAAAGAGAGAAAAACGAACAAACAAAAAAACAAACAAGGTCAAAAATTATAAAGAAAATACAGGTACAAAATTGATAACTAAAAAAAGCAAAATTAAAAATCTAGAGTAGAGTTTGGAATTTCAAAAATACAATGTTAAAGAAAAGAAGAAGGAAAAGAAAGAGAGAAAAACGAACAAACAAAAACAAACAAGGTCACGAAAATTATAAAGAAAGTACAGGTACAAAATTGATAACTAATACCAGAAAGCAAAAATTAAAAATCTAGAGTAGAGTTTGGAATTTCAAAAATACGATGTTAAAGAAAAGAAGAAGGAAAAGAAAGAGAGAAAAAACGAACAAACAAAAACAAACAAGGTCGCAAAAATTATAAAGAAAATACAGGTACAAAATTGATAACTAATACCAGAAAGCAAAAATTAAAAATCTAGAGTAGAGTTTGGAATTTCAAAAATACAATGTTAAAGAAAAGAAGAAGGAAAAGAAAGAGAGAAAAAACGAACAAACAAAAACAAACAAGGTCATGAAAAATTATAAAGAAAGTACAGGTACAAAATTGATAACTAATACCAGAAAGCAAAAATTAAAAATCTAGAGTAGAGTTTGGAATTTCAAAAATACAATGTTAAAAAAAAAAAAAAAAAAGAAGAAGAAGAAAAATAAAGAGAGAAAACAAACAAATACGAACAATGTCACAAAAATTATAAAGAAAATACAGGTACAAAATTGATATCAAATACCAAAAAGCATAAATTAAAAATCTAGAGTAAAGTTTGGAATTTCAGATATACAATGTTATATAAAAGAAGAAGAGAAAGAAACAGAGAAGGAAAAAAAAAAAAAAGTCAGAAATTATATATAAAAAAAAAACTATAGGTACAAAATTGATAAAGTATACCAAAAAGTGAAAATTAAAAATCTAGAGTAGAGTTTGGAATTTCAAAAATACAATGTTAAAGAAAAGAAGAAAAAAACAAAAACAAAAACAAACAAAAAAAAAGGTCAAAAATTATAAAATATATATATATGAAGTTTGCTGAAGAAGAAAAAAAAAATAGGGTCTTTTTTTTTTTTTTTTTTGCAAAGTAATAGGTTATAAAAGTGAAATTTAAAGGAACAATAGAGGACTTAAAAAAAATTTTTTTAATTAAAAAAAAAAAGAAAGAATGATCGTAAAAATAATAAAAATATATCTAGGACTTTTTGGTTTTTTTTTTTGTGGGTGTTGTGGGTTCAGTTCGTTTTGGCTAGTTCCTTGGTCAGATTTATATTTCTCAAGATCTATAGGCCCCTTCCTATGTAGTCCGTAGTAACTACAGGGTTTTGATCTATTGCCTGTAGCTTCCAAGGCGTTTCCCTCTGTTATATCTTCTTCTGTTTGCTAGTCTCTTCAGTATCTGGTTTCCGCCCTGACACAAAGGGCACGGTGGAGGACACTTTTTTTTTTTTTTTTTTTTTTTTTTAGCTTACTTGTTCAGTCGCTGTGGGGGGGGGGAGGGAGGGAGGGATGCTGCAAACAAATAACACTGGCGTGGGCTGCAGTGCCTCAGCCACCCTGGGTCTGCCCCTGCTCACGGCGCATGTAGCCTCCCTGTCCACACTGCTCGGACTCTAGGTTGTTCCGCTGAACAATCCGAGGCTGGCCCTGGGCTGCATGCACCTCCCAGGTCCAAGCCGCCAGGTTCAGGCACTCAGGTAGTCCTCAGAGGCGCAGACTCAGTTGGGCCTGCGTTTTGTGCTCTTCCCAGGTCCGAGCAGCTCAGGTGATGAGGTGTTTGGCGAGCGCCAATGCTGCGACTTATCGCCTCCCCGCCACTCGGTTATCTGGGTGTTAAAACCGGCGCACCTTCTCAGGCAGATGTTGACCGTCCAGACCCCCAAGAAGTTTTAGTTAGCAAAGAAGCCTGCTTACAGTTTTATAGATAATGTCTCTCTGGGGCTGCGATTGCCCCCTTCCGGCTCTGGCTGCCTGTCACAGGAGGGGGAAGATCTGCAGCCGGCTATCTCTGTTCAGTCCTTTGTTCCGTGCGCGGGCCTGGCGGTCTTAGGTTAGGGCTGGCTTTTCGCGTGGTAGATATCCCACAGTCTGGTTTGCTAGCCCAAATTATTTCGCTCAGATAGCGCTCAGGGTATTCAGGCCAGATTCTTACTCTCAGTGATGCAGCCCACGCCGCGCCTCCCTGCCCAGCCCCGGCTTGCTAATGGCGGATGCAGGCGTCTGCGCTGCTTCTCCGCTGGGGGAGTTACCATAGGTCTCGCAATCTGCGAGTTTTAATTGTTTATTTATTTTTTCTCCCTGTCATGTTGCCCTCTGTGCTTCCAAAGCTCGGCACAGATTCGGCAGTGAGAAGGTTTCCTGGTGTTTGGAAACTTCTCTCTTTTTAAGATTCCCTTCCCGGGACGGAACTCTGTCCCTCCCTCTTTTGTCTCTTTTTTTTTTTGTTTTTAATATTTTTTCCTACCTCCTTTCGAAGAGTTGGGTTGCTTTTCTGGGTGCCTGATGTCCTCTGCCGGCATTCAGAAGTTGTTTTGTGGAATTTACTCGACGTTTAAATGCTCTTTTGATGAATTTGTGGGGGAGAAAGTGTTCTCCCATCCTACTCCTCCGCCATCTTCGGAAAAGACTCTTGAGAGTCCCTTGAACTGCAAGGAGATCAAACTAATCAATCCTAAAAGAAATCAACCTTGAATGTTCATTTAAAGGACTGATGCTGAAGCTGAAGCTCCATTACTTTGGTCATCTGATATGAAGGACTGAGTCATTAGAAAAACCCTGATGCTGGGAAAGATTGAAGGCAGGAGGAGAAGGGGATGACAGAGGATGAGATGGTAGGGTGGCATCACCAACTCGATGGACATGAGTTTGAGCAAGCTCTGGACTTTGGCGATGGACAAGGAAGTCTGACGTGCTGCAGCCCATGGGGTTGCAAAGAGTCAGACATGCCTGATTGACTGAACTGAACTGACCCTTTATTTGACATTATCTTTGATCAAAAGAAAGACAACTGTAGAAAGAAATTGTGTGCTGAACAACTGTAGCACACCCAAGCAGGTTATCGTACTCTGGCCCTTTTAATTATTTTTTGAGCTATTTTGCAACACTTGGCAAGTTATAAGTAACAAATGTATATGAAAAATCAATTATGTTACCAACATCTTATTGGAAAGGATCCTTTCATGTGGCATGCATTGTCAACATTTGTCCAGTCACTAAGTTATACCCAACTCTTTGCAATTCCGTGGATTGCAGCACATGAGGCTCCTCTGTCCTCCACTATCTTCCAGAGTTTGCTCAAACTAACGTCCATTAAGTCAATGATGCTATATAACCAGCTCATCCCCTACCACCCCCTTTTCCTTTTGCTTTTAATCTTTCCCAGTATCAGGGTCTTTTACAATGAATCAGCTCTTCACAACATGTAGCCAAAATATTGGAGTTCTAGCTTCAGCATCAGTCCATACAATGAATATTCAGTGTTGATTTCTTTTAGGATTCACTTGTTTGATCTCCTTGCAGTCCAAGGGACTCTCAAGAATCTTCTCCAATACCACAATTCAAAAGCATCAATTCTCCAGTGCTCAGCCTTTTTTATGGTCTAACTCTCATAGCTGCACATGACTACTGGAAAAACCATGGTTTGACTATATGGACCTTCGTCAACAAAATGATATCTCTGATTTTTAATATACTGTCTAGGTTTGTCACAGGTTTCCTTACAAGGAGCAAGTGTCTTTTAATTACGTGGCTGAAACTCCAATACTTTGGCCACCTGATGCAAAGAACTGACTAATTGGAAAAATCCCTGATGCTGGGAAAAATTGAGGGCAGGAGGAGAAGGGGACAACAGAGGATGAGATGGTTGGATGGCATTACTGACTTGATGCATGAGTTTGAGTAAGCTCCTGATGTTGGTGATGGAGAAGGAATCCTAGCATGCTGTAGTCCATGGGATTGCAAAGAGTTGGACATGTCTGAACAACTGAACTGAACTAAATAAGATGTCAGTGTTCAGGTGTCTCTTCTCTAAGAGCTTGCAAGACTTGAGGACTTTATCAGACTTCTTGATGACCCAATCAGCAGATTGTGCAGGAATAAATCTGTTCTACACATAGTATACTGTGGCTATGAGTCCTTCAAGGTTATCAAGTCCTCAGAATTTATTTTATGGTGTTTCTCAGATGGTGGGGGAAGAGATTTGCTACATGGATACCTAGAGTCCATATGAGTCTGGTTAGTCAGGTTTTAGCTCTTGGTGATACCAAGTAAGGGAGAAGGGAGAAAAATTAGTAACATTTAATTGGGAGTATAATCTCATATTGACGAAAACCAAAAGAATTGAAAATATTGTAAAGGTTAATATCCCTTCTTGGATCACAGTCTTGTCATAGCAAAATGGCTTGCATAACTCAGTGAAACTAGAACCATGCCATGCAGGGTCACCCAAGATGGAGAGATCATAGTAAAGAGTTGTGACAAATCCTGGTCCACTGGAAGAGGAAATAGTAACTTACTCCAGTACTCTTGCCATAAGAACTCCACGAACAGTATGAAAAGGCAAAAAGACACAAAACTAAGATAAAGGACAGAAAATGCAAGCCCCTAACAGAAGTAGGAGAGATTAAGAAGAGGTGGCAAGAGAACTTTCCAGCCATTCCAGTGGTTAAGAATCTGCCTTCCAATGCATTGGCAAGCAGGTTCAATCCATGCTTGGGGAACTAAGATCCCACACACTATAGGGCAACTAAGCCCCCCAGGCCTCAACTACTGAGCGTGCCCACCCCAACAAAGATCCCACATGCAACAACTAAGAACTGATGCAACCAAATAAATAGTTAAAGAAAAAAGAAGAGGTGCAAGAATACACAGCACTATACAAAAAAAGGACCTAATGATCTGGATAACCACAGTGGTAAGATCATTAACCTAAAGTCAGACATCCTGGAATGTAAAGTCAAGTGGGCCTTACAAAGGATTACTATGAAGAAAGCAAGTGGACAGAATTCCAGCTGAGCTATTTCAAATCCTAAAAGATGTGAAAGTGCTACACTCGCTGTCAGCAAATTTGGAAAACTCAGCAGTGGCCACTGGACTAGAATGGGTCAGCTTTCATTGGAATCCCAAAGTAGGGCAACTCAAACAATGTTCAAACTACCACACAGTTGCACTCATTTTACATGCCAGCAAGGATATGCTCAAAAATCCATCAAGCTAAACTTCAACAGTACGTGAACTGAGGACTTCCACATGTATAAGCTGCATTTAGAAATGGCAGAGGACCCAGATAAAATTGCCAACATTTGTTGTATCACAGAGAAAGCAAGGGAATTTCAGCAAAATATTTGCTGCTTTGATCATGCTGAACCCTTTGACTGTGTGGATCACAACAAACTGTGGAAAATTCTTGAAGAGAGGGGAATACTAGACCACCTTACCTGTCTCCTGAGAACCTGTATGTGGGTCAAGAGGCAACAGTTAGAACTGTACATGGAGCAAGTGATTAGTTCAAAATTAGAAAGGAGTATGACAACGAGTATGTTATCACCCTGCCTATTTAACTTATATGGGAAAACATTGTACAAAATACCAGGCTAGAAGAATCACAAGCTGAATATTTAGGACCAATTTCCTTTAGGATGGACTGGTTGGATCTCCCTGTAGTCCAAGGGACTCTCAAGAGTTTTCTCCAATTCCACAGTTCAAAAGCATCAAGTCTTCAGTGCTCAGCTTTCTTTACAGTCCAACTCTCACATCCATACATGACCACTGGAAAAACCATAGCTTTGACTAGATGGACCTTTGTTGACAAAGCAAAGTCTGTGCTTTTTAATATGTTGTCTAGGTTGCTCATAACTTTTCTTCCAAAGAACAAGCATCTTTGAATTTCATAGCTGCAGTCACCATTTTCAGTCATTTTGGGCCCCCCAAAACAAAGTCTGTCACTGTTTCCATTATTTCCCCAACTATTTGCCAAAAGTAATGGGACCAGATGCCATGATCTTAGTTTTATGAATGTTGAGTTTTAAGCCAACTTTTTCACTCTCCTCTTTCACTTTCTTCAAGAGGCTTTTTAGTTCTTCTTCACTTTCTGTCTTAATGGTGGTGTCATCTGCATATCTGAGGTTATTGATATTTCTCCCAGTAATCTTGATTCCAGCTTGTGCTTCTTCCAGCCTAGCGTTTCTCATGATGTACTCTGCTATAAGTTAAACAAGCAGGGTGACAATATACAGCCTTGACGTACTCCTATTTCAATTTGGAACCAGTCTGTTGTTCCATGTCCAGTTCTAACTATTGCTTCTTGACCTGCATACAGATTTCTCAGGAGATAGGTCAGGTGGTCTGGTATTCCCATCTCTTGATGAATTTTCCACAGTTTGTTGTGATTTACACAGTCAAAGGCTTTGACATAGTCAATAAAGCAGAAGTAGATGTTTTTCTGGAACTCTCTTGCTCTTTTTTTTTAATTTATTTATTTTAATTGGAGGCAATGGATGTTGGCAATTTGATCTCTGGTTCTTCTGCCTTTTCTGAATCCCACCTGTACATCTGGAAGTTCACGGTTCACGTAGTGTCTAGGCCTGGCTTGGAGAATTTTGAGCATTACTTTGCTAGCGTGTGAGATGAGTGCAATTGTGTGGTAGTTTTAACATTCTTTGGCATTACCTTTCTTAGGGATTGGAATGAAAACTGACCTTTTCCAGTCCTGTGGCCACTGCTGAGTTTTTTTTAATTTTCTGGCATATTGAGTGCAGCACTTTCACAGCATCATCTTTTAGGATTTGAAATAACTCAGCAGGAATTCCATCACCTCCACTAACTTTGTTTGTAATGATGCTTCCTAATGACCATTTGACTTCACATTCACATTCTAGTCTGGCTCTAGGTGAGTGATCACACCATTGTGGTTATCTGGGTTATGGAGATCTTTCGTGTATAGTTCTTCTGTGCTTTCTTGTCACCTCTTCTTAATATCATACCATTTCTGTCCTTTATTGTGCCCATCTTTGCATGAAATGTTCCCTTTGTATCTCTAATTTTCTTGAAGAGATCTCTAGTCTATCCCATTCTATTATTTTCCTCTATTTCTTTGCACTAATCACTGAGGGAGGCTTTCTTGTCTCTCCCTGCTATTTTTTGGAATTCTGCATTCAAATGGGAATATCTTTCCTTTTCTCTTTTGCCTTTCACGTCTTTTCTTTTCTCAGCTATTTGTAAAGCCTCCTCAGACCATCATTTTACCTCTTTGCATTTCTTTTCCTTGAGGATGGTCTTGATCACTGCCTCCTGTACAATGTCAGGAACCTCCAACCAAAGTACTTCAGGCACTGTATCAGATCTATTCCCTTGAATCTATTTGTCACTTCCACTGTGTATTTGTAAGAGATTTGATTTAGGTCATACCTGAGTAGCCTAGTGGTTTTCCCTACTTTCTTCATCTTAAGTCTGAATTTGGCAATAAGGCATTCATCATCTGAGCCACAATGAGCCCCCGGTCTTGTTTTTGCTGACTATATAGTGCTTCTCCATCTTTTTCTGCAAAGAATAGAATCAATCTGATTTTAGTATTGATATCTGGTGATGTCCATTTGTAGAGCCTTCTTTTGTGTTATTGGAAGAGGATATTTGCAATGACTAGTGTGTTCTCTTGGCAAAACTCTGTTATTTTGTATTCAAAGGCTAAATTTGCCTATTACTTCAGGTAACTCTTGACTTCCTACTTTTGCATTCCAATCCCCTATAAAGAAAAAAGACATCTCTTTTGTGTGTTAGTTCTAGAAGGTCTTGTAGGTCTTCATAGAACCGTTCAACTTCAGCTTCTTCAGCATTACTAATTAGAGCATAGGCTTGGATTACTGTGATATTGAATGGTTTGCCTTGGAAATGAACAGAGATCATTCTGTCATTTTTGAGACTGTATCCAAGAGTACTGCATTTCGGACTCTTTTGTTGACTACAAGGGCTACTCTCTTTCTTCTAGGGGATTCTTGCCCACTGTAGTAGATTTAATGGTCCTCTGAGTTAAACTACCCTTTCCAGTCCATTTCAGTTTCCTGATTCCTAAAATGCCGATGTTCACTCTTGCCATCTCCTGTTTAACCACTTCTAATTTGTCTTGATTCATGGATATAACATTCCAGGATCCTGTGCAATATTGCTCTTTATAGCATCAGACTTTACTTCCATTACCAGCCACATCCACAACTGGGTGTTGTTTTCGCTTTGGCTCTGTCTCTACATTCTTTCTGAAGTTATTTCTCCACTATTCTCCATTGCATATTGGGCACCTACTGACCTGGGGAGTTCATCTTTCAGTGTTCTAACTTTTTGCCTTTTCATACTGTTCATGGGGTTCTCAAGTCAAGAATACTGAAGTGGTTTGCCATTCTCTTCTCCAGTGGACCACGTTTTGTCAGAACTCTCCATCATGACCCATCTGTCTTGGGTGGCTCTACAACTTATTAGTTTCAAGAAATTCAACAAGTGCTTCTGCATAAGTAAAAGATTTTCATCCATCAAATTCTTAGAATTCACTAGACTGAATGCTTTCTAGGGTACAACATCTGGCTTTTTACTTTAATACAATCTTTCATATTAATATTTCTCATTTTTATTTTAAAAATCTGTCTTTTAAAATGCGTTTACATAACACAATAGACATTTGCTACTATCCCTCAATAGATGGCTTAATTGCTTTTAGAGGGCCAATGCCAAAAAGAGTTCTCAGGAGCCTACTTCTTAAAAGCTACTTTTCCCCACTCTGACTTATAATCCCCTCTGAGTTATTCACCAAGGAATGATATTCATTTGGTTTAAACAAATGATGGAGCTGACAATGAATCTCCTTCATCCTATGGTAACAGAGCCCTTCCTTCTATTTCAATTGTACTTTTTAATAAAGCTTCTCTTACGTCATATCACAATTTGTTACACTACCATTCTACAACATTTAGAAAACTTATCTTTTCTTGAGAAATTAACTAAGTGAAAATATTTCATAATCTGTAAATTAAAAGTGGAAATAAATAACACAAATGTCACTTCCTTATTTTTCCAAGTCCTGTTAAACTATAAGCTAAAAACCAGGCTTAAATAAAGGGATGGTATGGGGAGGGAGGTGGGAGGGGGGTTCAGGATGGGGAACGCGTGTACACCCATGGTGGATTCATGTTCATGTTCAGTTCAGTCACTCAGTCGTGTCCTACTTTTTGCGGCCCCATGAACTGCAGCACACTGGGCCTCCCTGTCCATCACCAACTCCAAGAGATGGGAATACAAGACCACCTGACCTGCCTCTTGAGAAATTTGTATGCAGGTCAGGAAGCAACAGTTAGAACTGGACATGGAACAACAGACTGGTTCCAAATCAAAATAGGAGTACGTCAAGGCTGTATATTGTCACCCTGCTTATTTAACTTCTATGCAGAGTACATCATGAGAAACGTTGATCTGGAAGAAGAACAAGCTGGAATCAAGATTGCCGGGAGAAATATCAATAACCTCAGATATGCAGATGACATTACCCATATGGCAGAAAGTGAAGAGGAACTAAAAAGCCTCTTGATGAAGGTGAAAGAGGAGAGTGAAAAAGTTGGCTTAAAGCTCAACATTCAGAAAACGAAGATCATGGCATCTGGTCCCATCACTTCATGGGAAATAGATGGGGAAACAGTGGAAACAGTGTCAGACTTTATTTTTTGGGGCTCCAAAATCACTGCAGATGGTGACTGCAGCCATGAAATTAGAAGACGCTTACTCCTTGGAAGGAAAGTTATGACCAACCTAGATAGCATATTGAAAAGCAGAGACATTACTTTGCCAACAAAGGTCCGTCTGGTCAAGGCTTGGTTTTTCCAGTGGTCATGTATGGATGTGAGAGTTGGATTCATGTTGATGTATGGCAAAACCAATACAATATTATAAAATTAAAAAATTAAAAATATATAGAAAAAAACACAATATGATGTAAAAATATTGAGCCATTATAAAACCAATGACACATTTTCTCTGATCATATATCCTTTTGAGTTATACTTAACAAACTAGTTTTAAAATACCACATGTGATATTGTGATTCTTCTACACATAAGCATCTTATTCTACACCAACTTATTCCCCACAATGAACTTCATCAAAACTAATAAACCTGTTCAATGCTGAATCCACTGATCACATACATACAAGGATGAGGAGCCTTCAGTAAGACAGGAAATTAGTGGATAAGAAGTCAGCATTAAGCCTGAGTATTAAAAATTCTCCTTGTTTAAATATGGCTATTGCATTAGCTAAGGACTGAATTGAACTGAACTGAAATTAATTTTAAAGATGAGAGAAATGCTTAAATACTCTGTATCTTTGAAGATCAATGGGTATGTTTCTAATTCACTCTGTTAGATTCATTTCCAGAATTCGTTTTGACATGTTTGCTTACTATGTTTTAATGTAGCTTTTAGTTTCACTTCATATTATCTCTTGACATATTTCAACAAATGAAAAATATAATAACCAATAGGAAGTTAATCAAAATATCAAAGGTAAAGAACTTTCTACACAATTTGAGAAATGTCTTAATGTCTGATCTTCAAAACTGAAGATTTTGTCATTTTAGCTCTACAGGATAGATTTAAGTTATTTAACATAATATATGGTTGATATGCTAGAAAGGAAATTATTTTAAATATGTAAATATTATTTAGGGATAATTGTAGTATGTGGGTAGAGCATATTAACACTAAGAAAATTTTCGAAAACTCATGTAGGTTCCTTACCCAGCACAAAGAGAATACATTAACATGAAAAGCAGATTTGAAGTCACTGCCCACTTCTTCACTAAGCAAAAAATTTGGTGGTCATGCTGAGAGTGAATTAACATTTTTACTGTTTCTTGATATATGAAATCAAAGCCAGGAATCATATTGACGTTCACAAAATACTTACTATGAATGCAGTGGTATGTAGATTACTATTAAAGGGCACTCAAACTGATCCACAAAGTAATCCCCTACCTTCCTCCAAACTCTCCTTATAAGACCACTGATACAAAAACTAAAGTCACAAAATAAATGGTAACTAAATAAAAAATTTCTTCTCCTGTACCATGAGTTCCTCATTGATAAACAGAATAAAAAGCCATCAACTCTGATTCTTTAATATCTGTACAGTTCTTGAGCCAAGAATTTTTTCATTAATTTGCACAGTTGGCTTCAATGAATGGTTATCAAAATATCTACAGACATCTACCATATAGTAATTATTTTTCTTCCTTTAATACATAGTTAATATCATGCATCATCTTAAAATATCATTCAAGAAAAGATTTCTGACAATAACTTCTATTGTCTCTTTGTAATATTTGTCATTAATATTGCAGTGTGAAACCTTAAATGCTTCCACAACTTTTGGTGTTGTCTGTACCTTTAGCAAAAAATTATTCACTTTTACTGTGTGGAAATTATTTAAGCATGCTGTTTTTTGCATATTATTTTTAAAAATCTTCCTTAGTTTACTGGATCAAGGATAAAAGAATCAAGGACAATTTCCAACTTATTATTCCCAGTTCTTCCTCTCCCACTCCTGCAATCAGTGAGCACCACCACCACCATTCCACTAGACAACTCATGTCTAAGTCTCCCTCTGCTAAGGAGGTACAGAAAGCATCCCAGTCTAGGATGGCGGTTAGTCAAAGGTAAGGTGACATCTGAGAGTGGACAAAATCAAGGCAGACTCTTAAGGTTACAGGACAGTTATATTGCAACTGAGTGTTCAGATCAAAAGGCTGCAGTGTTGCAAAAAATCACTCCACAGTTAGCTAGGATCCATGCAGTCTCCTGGTGCCTAATACTGAAGGCATTTTCTGTCTACTTCTCAGACAAGACAAGCCCTTCCTTTCTTGCTTCCTTTCTCTCTCCCTTTGGTGCCTGCTCCTTCCTTTCTTTCATCTCCTGTCCCAGTTTCTTCCCTTTCTTCTCTCCTTCCCTATCTGCATCATGCGAGACTTTCAGTGGATGGTTCTGAAGTGGGTGATTTTACTTACTCATGCAGTTGAGGAGAGTGGAATATTTCTCAGGCTATAAGCTGGATACTTCACAAGGAAACAGGGGAAACACATCAATTAATCCTTAAAGAAATGATCTTGCCAGACACTTATGCCCTTATTTGAGAAGGCTTTACAATGGAAAATAAACTGGGGAATAGTGGTAAATTAATCTCCAGTCAAATATAATTCATTTTTTAAAGATACTCATAAATGCATTTCCTATTTGCACTTTTATTTTCTTGCTGCCTATGTGAAATCCTGCCACTTGCACATTTATGTGGCCCAGCATATACAGATTTTCACTTCACATTCAGCACTGGAGATCATTTCACTCTTTGTTTATGATGTTATTTTGGGTTGTCATGTTTATGTAACTCTTTCTATCACTTTTCATGCTTCAGTGAACCATATTTCAGTCATGGGTCCATTTTGAGTATTGGGGATATTATGCAACACAAGCATAAAAAAATACAAATTTAATAATGCTAACAGTAGCATGAAAATGGTATGAAAATACAGTAGGTGAGACAAACTGTATCCTATTAGCTAGATATTTACAAATATAAAACCAATGTGGTCCTGGAAAAGACATATATAACCTTAACAGTGGTCCCCAATCACTTTAGCACTGGGGACTGGTTTCATGGAGGACAATTTTTCCATGGGCCAGGGGGGTGGGAGATGATTTGGGGATGATTCAAGTGCATTGTATTTATTATGTACCTTATTTCTATTATGATGACATCAGTTCCACCTCAGATCATTAGACATTAGATCCCAGAGGTTGAGAACCCCGGCTTTAGAGGACATAGTTATCATTAACTGTATAAGTAATGCTATTTCTAGGAAAATAAAAATTAGCCTTACATTTCAGATTTGTTTAAGGCTGTGAACAAATTGTTTCATGGATTTTGGATTTTTTTTTTCTCTTCAAACTGACAAACTGCCTTCAACATGGCCACAAACCATACTTGAACAAAGACCACTCTATCAAAAAAATACCACTATGGTTTCCTTCACATTTCTTGTCTCTAAATTCCCTTTATATTACTTTTTTTTTTTTTTTTTTTTACCTTCTGAGACATTACATGTGTACACACACACATTATAATTAGGAAATAAATTAGAAGGACTCCTGTGTTTTGACCTCTTATCATAATTTAAAGCAATTAATAAAAAGCACAGGAACATAAAAACATATCTTGACCTTAGAGTGCTTATCTCTATGAAGCCAGATAAAACACAGCAGTAGCTTTCATTTGTCCACAGCTTACATCTTCTCCACAGAATGTGCAATGACAGCACCCTTACTCCAGAGGGATGCTGTGCAATATCAAGAGCACAGAGAATCTGAAGGAAGGAGACTGAAACCGTTGTGAAGAAAAAAAAGCATTGCTGATTACAGCAATAATGATATTGCATATCCATTTAGGAAAGGGCATTCTGGAAAGAGTCAAAATTGACTTCTCTGACACACACTCAATGCTATGATGGATGAACAAGCATGTGTATTTATATATACAAAAGTAGTTTGATGAATTTTCTAATAAATAATTGGCAAACTAATTTTATTGCAAAAATAACTATTCACTGTGTTAGTACCAATAAACTGGCTCAAACTGACATCAAACTTCTCCTTACTTGTAAAACAGGAACAGTAATACCTAAACTTCCTGTCTGAAGTCAGCATGTACTGAACTCATATCCTGAGCAAGACTCATACTACAGGAACAATACTTAGTCTTAATTCTTGCCCTCACTCTGTGTGGGGTGGGGTGGGGATTGGAGCATGTGCTACTGAAATAGTTATTGTGTTAACATTATAGAAGGCAGAGGAAAAGACAGTATTAAATGAGTCCTCAGCATGTTGGTTTATATTTTATCATTAGTTTTAAAAGCCATATTGAGTGAGATACTTTATCTAGTAGAGTTTATGGAAGGATCAATTATACAGCAGGAGAGTGAAAGGGAGAAGGGAATAAAAACGCTGCAAGAGTTGCCTTTACAGTAGGGATGGCATGTAAATCTTGAGTTGCTACATATACAAAGCAATGCTGATAGCTTCTGACCTCAATGACAGACTATTCAGACAAAACTTGCTTTCTACTCATGGCTGGGTATATTTTTACAAGGTAGTATCATAAAGAAAGAGAGATTATCAAGGAAGACATTGATCCTAAAATCAATTATAAGCTTGTTAATGTGTTCAGTTTCATCCATTTCAGGCCTGATATAAACAATGGACGTTAGACAGAACTAAGAATTCTCAGTTCTTTATGATGGCAAAATATGTCATCTTGTCAAAAGTGAGTAATTATGACAACTATATTTCATGTATCTGGGAAGAAGGCCATATTTAAGACTTCTTGGCTATTATTTGAAGAACTAGAGGATTCCTAAGGCAATCAGGCTAAAGAGTAGATGTTCGGAAAAGGTGGAGAATTTTTGGAAATTAAAAAAAAAAAAAAAAAAAACAGAAGGAAAGAATTGGGGTACTTTTACAAGGGCAACTAAAAATATAGACTCTCTGACATAGACTCTCCGATTAAAAAAAAAGGATAAATTATATACATACATCTTTAAGATAATCATTATTTTTTTGTATACTATACTTGAAGTAAGTGTAAGTGGTTCTCTCAAGGCTAGATATGAGCAGTTATGATCATTTTGTCACCTAATATTTGCCAGATACTTTAAAACTATTCACTTGCATTCTTCACAATATAGGTCCATATAAAGAGATGAAAATGCTGAGTAACATGTTACCAAATACCACACTAGAAATCAGCTGAAGGCTAAAACCCTTCGTGATATAAAGTATGACCTAAGAACATGCAGACTCAAAAATAATGGAAAACTGAGAGACAAAGGACAATATTTGAAATATGAAAATGTGTTTAAAATAAAGCAATAAGTCAAACAAAGATTTAAAAAATCTAATGAACATATATGAGACCAAGTTTGAGAAAACAATTTTTGGCTTTGCCTTGTATAAGTTTCTTCTTAAACCAAACTTCTTCTAAAAAGAGAAGGCTGACAAATTTTCCCAAAGGTTTCTCCAAGCCTGAAAGTCAGCACAATTGAAGAGAGTATAGATTGTAAGATTATTATTTTCTGGATTTTAATGTGAAATTTACTACATATTGGCTAGGTGAACAGTGTCTAGTTAATTAGCTTTAATGAGTCTAAATTTAGTCTTAAATATGTACTTTTTAAGACTGTGCAAGGGAGGGGGTTATATTTTTTAAAATGGAAATTAAGTGCTTGGCCATTGCAGTCAGTACCAAAATCATCTATCCCTTTTTATTAATCTAAAATTCTATACATTATAAATGCTAGATTAATAAGATTATGCTCTAAAGATTACTGTTTCTAGGTCTTTCTAGCTGAGTGAACTTGGACAAATATCTGTTTTTTCATGTGTAAATAGGGTATAAACGTAAGCTTTCTTTTCCACTCATTGTTAGAAAGAAGTAAAATAATATAAAAACATAGTCATGAAAATAGCTATACTCATGAAAAAATGGACACCGAAGGAATTAGCCCTTCTGGGTACTTACAGTGTTCTAGGGGATTTGCTTGCAGCATTATCTTCATTTCAATCCTGTGAGGTTTTGTTATTATTATTTCACAAGTAAGAAGCTGCAGCAAGGGTAGCTTGACCAAGGTTGATCCAAGTCATCCAACTGTTGTTAAGTCACAGAGCAGCAAAGTCCCTAGGTGAGCACCTACCCAATCCACACATGACTTCTGAATAACCAAGTTGTTAGTAAGAGAAAAGGACTATTTAATCTTAAATCAGGAATGATAAAGAGAAGGGTAAAGAATAGGCTAATAGATGCTATGAACAACTATTTGAGTGTCTGCTCATTTCGCAGAACAAAATAAAACTCACTAAGCTGAGAAGGAGTCATAGACAATAAGTAAACAAATCACAGAGGAAATGGATAATTATTAAATACAACAAAATTGTTTAATGTGTATGTCTAAGAGTATGTTTTTCCTATTTTTATAAAACTGCCAGTGAGAAAAGGAAGAAAAATCCATGTTAATTCATCATATATTCTGATACACTTCAGCTGTGGATTAAAGGAACCATGCCAGTTGCTGCAACTCCAGACAGAGAGCAAAGGAATCGTATACGAGGCCCCTGGGTTTATAGAAGTCTATCAATCACCCTGTCGGTCTTCCGGATCATTATTCAAGTTGCTATACCCAATTTTGCTGGATATATCAGATCAACTCCAGCTCCATAGGTAATTTCTCTCCCTAATGGGTTTGGAATTTGTTCTTTTTTTATTATCTTTAGGCTAATGTCCTGCTCAAAATCTTTTTGAAAATGATGGTAAGAATGTCAATCATTACCTGTGTGTGTGTGTGTGTGTGTGTGTGTGTGTGTCTGCCCGTGCACGCATCTGTGCATTTCCTTCACAAACGATTACCTTACTGTTAATACACAGGGAATTTAAAGGTACAGACAGAACAGTTATTTAGTGCTAGTAATATTAGCTGAATATTGTGCTTTCTTATGTTACTATTGACATATTATTTTATATATTCCTTTGCTTATTCTAAGGGATCTTCAAGGATAGGGAAAAACATATTTTATGGTTTCAGGGCGATGCAAAAGTTTGGCATATATCTAGTCTTCTGATCAATAAAGAACAACACACTAGGAAGATTTAACTGAATATTTATCAAAATTCAATCAGCAAACAGATATATACATATAAGTATATATATATATGTATATACACTCTCACTAATTTTATTACTATAGACAATATTTATTAATGATATAAATAATTTTATTAATTATATGCAATATAATATTAAAATACATAAGTGCTTAGTGACTGAACAGCAACATTAATGAAACAAGTATAGTTCTTGGAATGTATGTGTGTTCAGTCACTCAGTTGTGTCCAAATCTTTGCGACCCCATCAATTGTAGCCCACTAGGCTCCTCTGTCCATGGGATTATTCCGGCAGGAATACTGGAGTGGGTTGCCATTTTCATTTCCAGGGGATCTTCCCGACCCTGGGATTGAACCCAATAATTGATACTCCTATTCATATTTGCCCTCCAGACTTTGTCCTTGTAATGTAGAATTTTCCTGATACAACTTCCCATCATACTCTTTCTATGTCTATTTACCTTGGAATATATATTTGCTGATAGAAGCTAATTTAATGTACCTTAAGTTGTTCATGGGAGGGATACCTTTCCAAATATAATTTTCAGTCAGCTGTGGTATTTTGAAAAGACCACTGTTCATTGCAATTAAAAGAACTGAGTTCATATCTCAGACCTGACATGGACCAGGCATACAACTTCCTTTTCCGTTTACTTTTAAAATGATATCAAATCAAAACCACAGAGATACTGGAGATTATGATTTATTCTCAAATAACTCAATCCTTTTGTCCCTTAATCTTGAGAGGAATAGCATCCTCTGATTACCATATAAACACTTTTCCAATTTATCCTCATAACAACTAATGCTACAGGGTAGCACATATCATCATTATCCATACTTTATATAGGAACAGTTAGGAGACTTGCACAAGGTCAAATGCACTATGCCTGGTTCCACAATTGTTGGGCTTTCTGCTATATACTTGTACCTTGCTTTGAATTTGGTTAGTCAATGAATCTGAGACAGTTATTGAGAGAAGTTACTTTTTATTATAATATATAAGCAAACACATAATAATTACTTTTTTTTGCCTTCATTGAACTGAGAAAATATCTGTCCTATGGGCAGAGTGGATAATTGTTTATATGGGTTATGCTTAATTCCTTATGCTTAAGCAATTAATTTGTATGTTTGTCATTCTAAGCATATATATACAAAATAACCTAATCTATATGCTTATGTACAGACATCTATACATGTATGAACGCATATATATATATATATACATACATATACAATTAACAAACATTCATTCCTATTCTTTACTACTCCAAGGGACACTTGTATTTTTTTCTCTTTGCTAAATATAGTGCCAGATAAATCTCTTACATATCCTAAATTTACTTGCTCCTGCTGTTATGCATGTTATTAAAATGAGTAGATTTTCAAATCAGACACATAACACATTAGATACAAAAAACATGTTAATATTAATTAACATAATTTTTTGGTTGAAGTGTCCTGAAGAAAACAACAGCTGTATTGGTCTAGCACAATTAGTGAGGCAGGATATTATAAAAGATTCTCACCATCTACAGATAACCTGAGGTTTGTGAGATTGTTAGAAAAGGCCATTATCTAAGTTACCATGGTTTCTTACAGAAATATAATCATAAAACCTCAAACTCATCATGTTGAATGGTAAATATATGTGGGATGTCATGTTTTCCCATGAGTTTTCAGACTGATGATATTATACCATAAAATAATTCTTTTACTATTTTGAATATGGTGGCACCCAGTAAAAATGATTGCATATGTTATTTCAAATTATATTTAATTTTGTCATCATTATTTTCTTTTCTTTCCAGATGGACAGTGTGTTTTCTTCCTATTTTTAAAAACAGAAAGGTGGAAAATTGGTGAATATTATGAGGACACACTGGGAAGTACATTGTTACTATGGCAATAAAAAACAGAACAAATGCCTCAATTCTTCTTGGTAAAATTCCATTTTTCTGTGTGAAATGTTATAGTTCACTGCATTAAGTGTAAGAAAATAGTCTTTAACATTTTTAATTGAACTAAATATATCCGTTTAATTTAAATGCACTTAACACCTACTATGTTCCTGGTAATTCAGTTTACAAACATGACTGAAGCACCTTTTCTGACCTCTTTGTAGCCTGTTTGGGAAAACTGGAAAACTGTTAACTTTGACACAAAAAGAAACAAGTGGTACAAGGGAGATATCCAAAGGAAGTAAAGCATCTAACACTCTCCTCCCCTTGAAAATGTATGTTCAAAGAAATTTTGAAAAGCTGCATTCTTACAGTAAATAGACTGCCAGCAGGAAATCATAACAAAACTCTTCTTAACCAGTAGGGATATACAGAAGGTAGTATGAAAAATTACTGTAGGTAGACTAAAAGGAATTATCAAGTATTTTTAAAAGAGAAATATGGTGATTCCTTTTCAAGCCTAGATATAATCATGGCAATCACTACTTAAAACCAGTTACTAATGAGAACCAGTAACATGACTTAAAAAGCCATTTGAGAGCTAGCTCTTGCCTGTTTCTAAAGTCCCATTCCATTCCATTCTCTGTTTTCTCCATACTTTGTCACTCTGATCTTCTTTAAGTTCCTTGAACAATTTTTCCTTTCTCAACACCTCCATATAAACTGCTCTCTCTGCTTGAAACATCTCCTGAACTTGAAATATTACTTTAATATCCTTGTAAAAATTTAAGCTGTTCCCAATTTCCACCATTATCATCATTACCACCACGCCTGCCTTCACCAGATCAGCTGAGTTCCACTATTAAAGTCATATAATATTATCTCCATTAAATCTATCCCATATTATAATTATTTTTGTGACTTACAAGCTCTATTAACTTACAAAAATGCATTGAGGTAGAGCTCTCAACATGGCAGAGCAGAAAGACCCTGGGAGTACCTCCTCTTACACACACACCCAAATCACAAATATTAACAGAGCAACTAGAAGAGAAAAAGACAGGAACCTACCAGAAAAGACAGATACTCTACAACAAAAGATAGATACTCTACAACCAAAAATATAAAGATGGAGCCAAACAAGGCAGGAAGGAGGGGCATAATCGCACTACAGTCAAGGCCCATACCCCGAGGTGAGAGACCAACAAATGGGAGAATAATTACAACTGCAAAGATTCTCCGCAAGGAGTAAGGGGTCTGAGCCCCATATCAGACTCGCCAGCCTGAGGTTCCTGTGCTAAGATGAGATCCCAGAATATTTGGCTTTGAAGGCCAGCAGGCTCTATTTTAGGGAGTCTCAGACTACCTAAGGGAAATAGATACTTCAATTAAAGCGCATACACAAAATCTCACACACTCCAGGACTCAAGGAAGAAGCAGTAATTTGAAAGGAGCCTGAGTCAGACCTACCAGTTGATCTTGGCAAAGCTCTTGGGGATGCAGGAAGTGATTGCAGCTCACCTGGAGGACCCAGACACTGGCAATAGTCATTACTGTAAGCTTATTCTACTACATGCACACAGTACTGGTGAGTACCATTTTGGAATCCTCCATATAGCTTATTCATGCATCACCGACTTGATGGACATGAGTTTGAGCAAGCTCTGGGAGTTGGTGATGGACAGGGAAGCCTGGTGTGCTGCAGTCCGTGGGGTTGCAAAGAGTCAGACATGACTGAGTGACTGAACTGAACTGAGAACATATAGTTTATTAGCTTCAGCATCCATTCCCACCCTCACCCACAAGCCTGGAGGCAACAGTACAGGGATGCCTCAGGCCAAGCAACTACGTGTGCAGGGGCACAGCCCCACCCAGTAGCTGACAGGCTCTCATAAGACTCTCTGAGACTAAAGCCACCCCTGGACACAGCTCTGCCCACCAAGGCCATGGCTCCACACACAGGTGCACAGGCACTAGGTCTGAGATCTAGCAACCAGAGACCCTAGGACCAAGGGTTTCCCTTCATGGGCAAGCCCCAACCCAGAATTCGCTAGGCCCTGGTCACACATACCAGCAAGCCTGCTCTAGCTTCAGGACCAGCCTCACCCACCAGCAAGTTGACATTAACCCTAGGACAATTGAAGCCCCACAGCATGCTGTTGTAGGACCTAGTCCACCCACCAGAACACCAGCACCAGTCTATATATGGTTGGGTCCCATCCCCAACACGAGCAGACCAACACAAGCTTTGGGATGCTCGCTCCCAAATCTTAAAATTTGTTAGAAACACTAAGCCAACAAACAGCCAAAACAATCCTGAGGAAGAAGAGTAGAGACAGAATTATCAATCTTCCTGACTTCAGACTACACTACAAAGCACAGTAATCAAAATACTATAGTACTGGCATAAAAACAGACCCATTGATGAATGGAACAGAACAAGGACCCCTGGAGTAAACTCACATACTTATAGTCATTTAATCCATGACAGAGGAGGCAAGAATATACAATGGAGAAAAGATAGTCTCTTCAATAAGTGGTGCTGGGAAAACTGGACAGCTACATGGAAAGACTTGAAGTTAAAACATCTTCCCACACCTATACAAAAACAAACTCAAAATGGATTAAAGACCTAAATGTAAGACAAAAAGCCATAAAACTTCTCAAAGAGAACAAAGGCATAACACCTTTTGACATAAATCATAGCAATATTTTTTGGATCTGTCTCAAGGCAAAGGGAGAAAAAAGCCAAAATAAATAAATGGGACCTAATTTTAAAAGCTCATTGATAAAGACAAATATACAGTAAAGGGAGTAAGTCAATCTTGCACAAACCTATCAAAAGCAGTAATCATGAGCGGAAGAGGGTAAAAACAAAGATTTGCTAAAATGTATCTGAAATTAAGAAATCAGCAATGTAATCATTCATGGATAGATAGATAACTATATTTAAACCTTATGGTAACCACAAACCAAAAATCTATAATTGATACACAAATAAAAATGAGAAAGGAATCCAAACATAACATTTAAAATAGCCATCAAATTATAAGGGAAGAGAAAAAAAAAAGAGTAAAGGGACAATAAAGAACTACGAAAATAACCAGAAAATAATTAACATAATGGCAATAAGTACATGTATATCAATAAATATTTTAATGTAAATGTACTAAACACTGAATTAAACTTGAAAGCTTTTGTAAAGCAAATTAAATCATCAATAAAAAGACAACCTACTCAATGGGAGAAAATATTTGCAAATGATATAGCCAACAATAACAATATCCAAAATATATTAACCACTCATACAATTCAATAGCAAACAAAATCAAATCATCTGATTAAAAATGGGCAGAACACCAGAACAGATAGTCTTTCAAGTCAACGGCACATGAAAAAATGCTCAACATCACTAATCAGAGAAATGCAAATCAAAACCACAATGAGATATCACCTCATACCTATCAGTGGCTACCATCCAAAAGAACGCAAATAATAAATGTTGGGGAGGATGTGGAAAAAATGGAATGTTGTACATTGTTGGTGTTGTTAATGTAAATTGGTACAGCCACTGTGGAAAGCAGTATGGAGGTTATTGAAACAACTAAAAGATAGAATTACCATATTATCCAGTAATACTACTCTAAAAGAAAACAAAAACATTAATTCAAAAAGATGCATCCACTTCAGTGTTCACAGCAGCATTATTTACAATAGCCAAGATATGGGAGCAACCTAAATGTCAATAAACAGATGAATGGATAAAGAAGATGATGTATATGTATACATTTATGTGTATGTGTGTGTATATATATATATATATATATAAATACATATATATATATATGTATGTGCATATATATATTGGAGAAGGAAATGGCAACCCACTCTGGTGTTCTTGCCTGAAGAATCCCAGGGACAGCAGAGCCTGGTAGGCTGCTGTCTATAGGGTCGCACAAAGTCGGACACAACTGAAGTGACTTAGCAGCAGCAGCAGCAGCGTATATATATACGTGTATATTTACATATATATATATATACAATGCATACTACTCAGTAATTTAAAAAATGATCATTTGCATCAACATGGCTGAATATGGAAGGGTATGATGCTTAGTGAAATGAATCAGAGAAAGAAAATTACTGTATGATATTATTTATATGTGGAGTCTATAAAACACAATAGTGAATGCGATGAAAAAAAAAAAAAATAGCAGGCTCACAGATGGAAAGAATATGCTAGTGCTTACCAGTGAGGAGATGGAAGGGTGGTGGGGCTAGAACCAGTAGGTTAATAAGTGGTACAAACTTCTATGTACACAATAAACAAGCTGTAAGAATATACTGGACAACACAGAGAATGTAGACCACATTTTCTAACTAAAAGCTGATTATATTAAAAATGTTGAATCACTATTGAACACCAGAAACTAACATAATATTGTAAATCAAATATAGCAATAAAAAATTAAATTAGAAAAAGTAGAAATATTTAGATTTGCATTTCTAGTCAACAGTAGATAAGTTTTTAATTTTTTCCCCAAATATTTTTCTATTCTGGTCTTGGATTCATAATTTAATCATTGTCTATGTAAGCAATACATATTATCATCAAAAAAAAAAAAGATAAGAAAGGTTCCTCTTTTGCTAACTATATTAGTCTTAGTACCTACACAAGACTTGACATATAATAAGGGTACAATGAATATTTGTTGAATGAATAGTATTTTCAAGATCACATTGCTATAGGAAAAATGATTAAAAGGAAATAACACTAAGGACAATGAGAAGAATAAAGAAAGTTTTATGTGGGTCCAAAAATTTAAATAAGTCAAGAAAATTGTACAAAGGAAGGAGGAAACAAATCTTATTAAATGTTCAGAGAATATTTCACCATGGAAGTAATATTTGTTTAATTAAAAGAAATATGGAAGACTTAAATAGAAAACATGGCAGCAAAAAAGCTCACTGTTGTTGACAAAGGCTTCCCAAAGATATTTATGTTCTAATCCCAGAAACTATAAATATGATACTTTATGTGGCAAAAGGAACTTTTAATGTGTGATTAAATAAGGATCTTGAGATGAGACAATTAACCTGAACTATCTGGGTGAGTTAAATGTAATCACAGAGCAGTTTATTATAAAGAGGTAAGAGGTAGAGCTTTGAGTGATACACTTTAAATATGGAAGAAAGCCAAGACATATAGAAATCCTTAGAAGTTGGAAAAAGCAAGAAAATATATTTTCCCCTTGCAGGCTCCATATTAAGTAGAGGGAACTTCCTCAACTTCACAAGGAACATCTACAAAAAACACTAAAAGTAACATATTTGATGGTTAATATGATACTAGATGATTTTCCCTTAAGATGAGGAACAAGGTAAGGATGTCCCTTCCCAGATCTCTGATAGAAAATCATTCTGAAACTCCTAGTTAACGCAATCAGACAAAAAAATAAAAACCTTTTATACTAGAAAGCAAGAAATAAAACTTTTCATTTGCATATTACTTGTTTATGCAAAAGAACAATGTTCTAGAAGATAAGAGAGTAGAAAATCAAGGTCACTTTGGGTTTGGCAATGAATTTTTAGATATAATACCAAACACATGATTTGTGAAGAAAAAAACTTATGTTGTACTTCATTAAAATTTATAATTTTTTTTAACCTGATTTTATGTCTACTTTGCAAAGACACTGTTAAGAAAATGAAAAGACAAGTCACACAATAGAAGAAAATATCTACAAACTAGGAGTCATATCCCTCAAATCTGCAAGAACTCTGGAAACTCAATAATAAGAAAACAGGCTACACAATTAAAAAGTAGGCAGGCAATCTGAACAATCACCTTATGAAAGAAGGTATCCAAATGGAAATAAGCATATGAAATGATGCTCAATACTATATGTCAGTAGGAAATTGCAAAGTAAAATAATAAGACGGCACGACGGAGCCTGGTGGGCTGCTGTCCACAGCGTTGCACAGAGACGGACACGACTGAAGTGATTTAGCATGCATGCATGCACACACCTACAGAATAGCTAAAATCAAAAACAATGACAACACCAAATGGTGGTGAAGATATGAACCAAGAGGAACTGTCATTCTTTGCTGGTGGGACTGCAAATGATACCACCACTTTGAAAGATAGTTTGGCAAGATTTTTGTTTACAAAACTAAGTATAGTTTTACCACGATTGAGTAATCAGACTCGAAGTATTTATCTAAATCTACAAAATCCCACACACAGATGCTTATAGCGGTTTTACTATAATTGCCCCAAATTGAATGCAACCAAAATGACTTTCAATAGGTGAATGGATAAACTGTGATAAATCCATACAATAAAATGCTATTCTATGATAAGATAAGTGACCTATCAAACCAAGAAAAGACATTGTGGAGCCTTAAATGCATATTGCCCAGTGAAAGAAACCAGCTTGAAAAGACTACATACTACATGGTTTTCACTATGTGACATATTGGAAAAGGTAAAATTAGAGGCAGTAAAAAAGATCAGTAGCTGCCAGGATTTGGGGAGGGAAGGATGTACTGGTGGAGCACAGGGTGTTTATAGGAAAATAGACCTATTCTGTGCAATATTGACATTATGCATTTGTCAAAACCCATTGAACTGTACAACATAAAGACTGAACCCTAATGTAAACTACTGACTGTAGTTCATTATAATATATTAATATTAGTTCAACAGCTGTAACAAATGTACCACATTAATGCAAGAGGTTAGTAATAGAGAAACTATTGAGGTGGGGGGAGGCAGGAAGGAGAAGGAAATACACAAGAACTCTTTGTAAAGCTCATTATTTTCTGTAAACCCAAAACTGCTCAAATAAGTAAATTCTATAAATTTAAAAAAAAAATGTTGGGAGAAGTATGTTTAAAAGAAATAAACTTTTGCCTAGTGTTGTATTGCTACTAGGCAAAAGTAGAAAAATCAAAAATGGCTTATGTTCTACTTTTTGTTTTGTTTATATTTCTATTCTAGTCTATTTTTCCAATTCAAAAGTGTTCTTCAAAAAGATGTATTTTGGAACAGTTGACAACTTATTAATAGAGGTAGCACTTCTGACATCAAGTGAGAATCAGTTCTATATTTCAACAACAGAACACAAAAAGGCTTGCATTCCTTAAGGATTTCACAAACTGCTTATTAAACTTTCACAGGCTACTTCGAAAAGTAGAAAGAGGAGTCAGGTAAAAAACCTCAAAGGAAAAAATAAAAACTACATAGAAGGCAAACTCCTATTTTATTCTCCACACAAACACAACTTCCATTGAAAATGTTTTCTTTTTTCTTTTATTCAATGGCAGACTAAGAATTCTACAGAGAAACAAACCTATTCCCAAAGTGTACGTAACTAGTGCTGCCAAACAGAAGGTTATATCTAAAGGTGAAGCTGACCTCTTCACCATGAAGAGAATAGTGGAGAAGCGAAAAGGTCTTTCATCTGGACATTCAAGAACAACTGTGCAGGACTTGTTAGGGTTATAACTATAGATGACACTGAGAATCTGGATTTAAACAGTCATCCTATGTACAATATTAGCTTGGCTCAAAGGGCCTAAAATATTATTATTTTTTGAAGAAGTTTGTCTATTAAGAGACTGAGAGCAATCAAAAATGGAATCTTTATACAAGAATATAAAATCCTTTTTCTCCTCCAGAAGGTGTTTCCGATAACAAAAATTACCCAATAGCTCAATTTATACTACAAAATGTATTCCCTATAATTATAATATGTAGAGTAAAAAGTAAAGTTGTATGAAGGTTTACGCTACTAAATCAAAAACATAGAAAGGGGCATAATATATAATAGATTTAAATGTCAATGTACACTTTTTCATCTATATGAAATACTGCTGGTAATTTCATACAGGTACCAAAATAGAGGTGATATTTTTCATCATTATGATTTGCTTATAACAGGAGGCTATTTCATAGCTGCAATCTTTTATAAAAAATTATATGCTTTAAATGACTGGAAGCTCTGAATATAGTCTAGGAGAAAGGGCTACTGTACTAAGATTAAATTTATCTATGAAAGCTTTGCTCAAAAAGTCTGCAGGAAATTACTTTATGGCAATAAATAATTTTTCAAAATTAAATTTATCATAAATATTGAGAAAATGTATGTGGAAGGTACTTTTAATGGGTGATAGGATTTTGACATAGCTGACAGATAAGATTTGAGAACTACAGATTCTAACTGTACTTTCTCCTTCTCTCCTGCTAAAAGCAGCTAAAAACTCATCTGCTTCAAAAAGGCTTGGCTAAGTAACCCTAACAAAATTCACTTTCATCCTGCATATATTCTCATTTATGTAGAACCATAATATGAATAATATCCAATGGATCTTTGAAAATAATATTAAATCTTTATTCCACAGGCAGTTTTCTAGAGACCACATTTCTTGAGTATTATTATTTTTAGACCTCATCAGTTCAATTCAGTTCAGTCACTCAGTCCTATCTCATTGTGACCCCATGAATTGCAGCACACCAGGACTCCCTGTCCATTACCAATTCCTGGAGTTTATTCAAACTCCTATCCATTGAGTCAGTGATTCCATCCAGCCATCTCATCCTCTGTCATCCCCTTCTCCTCCCGCCTTCAATCTTTCCCAACATCAGGGTCTTTTACAAGGAGTCAGTTCTTGTAAAACTGGCCAAAGTTGAGGTGGCCAAAGTATTGGAGTTTCAGCTTCAGCATTAGTCCTTCCAGTGAATATTCAGGCCTGATTTCCTTTAGGATGGACTTAATGACTGAGCACACTGGCACAAGTGATTATGCATATGCTGAATAGCAGTAAATATCACTGCTTATTTATTAATAATTTATATCAGAGGTAGCCAATTATGGCCTACAGGCCAAATACACCAACAGCTTGTTTTTGAAAATAAAGTTTGAAACACAGTCATATTCTTGGTTTACATATTATCCATGGCTACCTTTATGTTACAATGATAGAGCTGAGTATTTACAACTGACCACATGGCCAGCTAAGTCTAAAATATTTACTTCTGGACTTTATAGATGAATTATTTATTTGCTACCCCTGATTTCAAGAAATACTGTAATTCCCTGGCTATTACATTTGAGTATTTTGATAGTCCCGAAAGAAAGAAATGGTGAGTTTGGAGAAATTAAATATATTTTATTTTGTTGTTAAAAAAATGAGTTGTAAAAGAGAAAACAAATGTAGTTTAGCCTTTGACTAAATCAAGTTTCTGAAGTTTAAAGACAATACAAATGGTACCATTTGTTACATGCTTACCTTTTGCTTTACCTGTAGTGTTTTCTTCAATAATACTTTTAATGAGAAGGAAATGACAACCCACTCCAGTACTCGTGCCTGAAGAACCCCATGGACAGAGGAGCCTGGTAGGCTGCAGTCCATGGGGTCACAAAGAGTTAGACACAACTGAGCAATTTCACTTCACTCACTTCACTCACTTCATACTTTATCACTGGAGAAGGAAATGGCAACCCACTCCAGTATTCTTGCCTGGAGAATCCCATGGACAGAGGAGCCTGGCTGGCCATGGTCCATGGAGTCGCAGAGTCGGACATGACTGAAGGGACTAAATACGCACACACTTTTAATGAGGAATTATTATAGTTATTTTCCATGTGAGAAAAATGTGGTTTACATAGATTAGGAAACAGCAAAACTTACCTAGCAATTTACTTAGGAAGTGACATGACTAATTCCTGATTTCAAGTCTATTGAATTTCAAACCTAAATGTTAACAACAATGTTAAATTGTACTTTGTTCCTGAACAGTGAAGTATATCATGATCATGAATATGCTTTACCAATATTAGGAAAAAAAATTTCAACTGAATGTCCAACTAAGAATGAATTACTATATACTTCCTTAAAAAAAAAAGGCATAGATATGTTTCTATTTACACTGCAAACATTTTCCTCAATAAGAAGGAGAAACGGCTGGAAACAGTTCGTATGGAACAGGAGGAATCAACCTACCTGACTTCAGGCTCTACTACAAAGCCACAGTTATCAAGACAGTATGGTACTGGCACAAAGACAGAAATATTGATCAATGGAACAAAATAGAAAGCCCAGAGATAAATCCACGCACATATGGACACCTTATCTTTGACAAAGGAGGCAAGAATATACAATGGATTAAAGACAATCTCTAACAAGTGGTGCTGGGAAATCTGGTCAACCACTTGTAAAAGAATGAAACTAGAACACTTTCTAACACCATACACAAAAATAAACTCAAAATGGATTAAAGATCTAAACGTAAGACCAGAAACTACAAAACTCCTAGAGGAGAACATAGGCAAAACATTCTCTGACATACATCACAGCAGGATCCTCTATGACCCACCTCCCAGAATATTGGAAATAAAAGCAAAAACAAACAAATGGGACCTAATTAAACTTAAGCTTCTGCACAACAAAGGAAACTATTAGAAAGGTGAAAAGACAGCCTTCAGAATGGGAGAAAATAATAGCAAATGAAGCAACTGACAAACAACTAATCTCAAAAATACACAAGCAACTCCTGCACCTCAACTCCAGAAAAATAAATGACCCAATCAAAAAATGGGCCAAAGAACTAAATAGACATTTCTCCAAAGAAGACATACAGATGGCTAACAAATACATGAAAAGATGCTCAACATCACTCATTATCAGAGAAATGCAAATCAAAACCACTATGAGGTACCATTTCACACCAGTCAGAATGGCTGCGATCCAAAAGTCTACAAGCAATAAATGCTGGAGAGGGTGTGGAGAAAAGGGAACCCTCTTACACTGTTGGTGGGGAATGCAAACTAGTACAGCCACTATGGAGAACAGTGTGGAGATTCCTTAAAAAAACTGGAAATAGAACTGCCTTATGATCCAGCAATCCCACTGCTGGGCATACACACTGAGGAAACCAGAAGGGAAAGAGACACGTGTACCCCATTGTTCATCGCAGCATTGTTTATAATAGCCAGGACATGGAAGCAACCTAGATGTCCATCAGCAGATGAATGGATAAGAAAGCAGTGGTACATATACACAATGGAGTATTACTCAGCCATTAAAAAGAATACATTTGAATCAGTTCTAATGAGGTGGATGAAACTGGAGCCTATTATACAGAGTGAAATAAGCCAGAAGGAAAAACACCAATACAGTATACTAACACATATATATGGAATTTAGAAAGAGGGTAACAATAACCCTGTGTACGAGACAGCAAAAGAGACATTGATGTATAGAACAGTTTTATGGTCTCTGTTGGAGATGGAGAGGGTGGGAAGATTTGGGAGAATGGCATTGTAACATGTATAATATCATGTATGAAACGAATTGCCAGTCCAGATTCGATGCACGATACTGGATGCTTGGGGCTGGTGCACTGGGACGACCCAGAGGGATGGTATGGGGAGGGAGGAGGGAGGAGGGTTCAGGATGGGGAACACATGTATACCTGTGGCGGATTCATTTCAATATTTGACAAAACTAATACAATATTGTAAAGTTTAAAAATAAAATAAAATTTAAAAAAAGAATATTAATTAAACGGTTTTATAAAACCAGTTACCTACTGTTACAAAGAAACAAAAAGTGAAGTAAATGCAGTGAAAACTCTGCTTTGCCACTAATTTTGCTTTCTAGCCAAAACTTTTAAACTATCTGAGCTTCAAACTGATCAACAGTAAAGCAAGACTAAGAAATCTGTATTCCAATGTTCATAGCAACATTAATTATAATTGCCACGATATGAAAACAACCCAAGTGTCCATCAACAGATGAATGGATAGAGAAAATGTGGTATATATCTATACAATGGAACACCACTCAACCAAAAAAAAATGAAATTTTGCCATTTGTGACAACATGGATCAATCTGGAGGGTATCATGCTTAGTGAAATAAGTCAGCTAGAAAAAGACATACTGTCTGATATCACCTATTATGCAGAATCTAAAAAATTAAAAACAATAACACCAACAAATGAATGAACAAAAGATAGAAACAGGCTCACAGGTATAGAAAATAAACTAGTGGTTACCAGTAAAGAAAGAGGAAGAGGGAGAGGCAAGATAGATGAGGGAATGACAAGGTCCAACTATTAGCTGCACAATAAATAGCAAGGAGAGCACAGGAAATATAGTCAACATTTTATAATAACTTCATAAGGAAAATAATTCTACAAAAAATAAAATTACTATGATGTACACCAGAAACTAATACAATAGGTACTGTACTTCAATTTAAAAAAAAGAAAAATTTACAGTAAGTAACTGATGCAACCATGATACAAAAATGCATAGAATGTAGTAGTTAATAGATAATAAGTAGTTAGTTATGAAATACATTGGTCATATAGGAAGACTGTTTTTCTTGCATAAATATTTATTTAAAAATTAACTTATAGTTTAAAAGTGTTGCAAAATAGTATGTTTTCATTTCTCTAAGATGTATGGTTTTCTAATTTGAGTGGGTAGATTCTATAAAAGCAGGAATCAACAATCTCTTGAGGTCTTTTTACTTCCAATAACTTAAAAGAAGTATTAGTTTACTGGATACAAATTAAGGCCCAGAGCTAATCTCAGCACAGTGGATATCAGGCATGTTTACCCTTGTTTCCACCAAACAAGTTTGCCTGATTCAAGCATTGTCTACCTAATACTTTCAATAGACTTTGTCACTAAGCTTACCATTTCCAGAAGCCCAGTTCTGTTTACTTTCTGAACACTTACCACTATTTATTAGAAAGTACAATAACATGCAGAAAATAAGAGTTTTATGGCAAAGATGTTATCTTGGTTAAGCAAGATCTTGAAACTGGTAATTACTGAGAATTTTGCATTACTACTAAATCTGTTCTAAATCTGCATTACTACTAAATCTGCATTACTACTAAATACATAAATATATATGTATGCATACATATTATGCATTTATATACAGTAAAAAAATAATCTGGCTTTGTAGTTATTCTTTCCAACCTATTTTAAATTCAGGAAAAAGATCATTTTCCAAATGACACTAATAGGCAATAAATATCATTCTACTATTAAAAGCAAGCAACTCGCTGCTTTATTATGGGCAGGTTTCTTGCTCTTCACTAACATTTACTAGATATTTACTATGTACTACCTATCCTTATTATTTAATATTCATTAAAACTACAAGAAAAGTCTAGTCAGTATACATGAGAACTGAGGCTTAGGAATCATAATTTACCCAAAGTCTTAGTAAGAGGCAGAAATGGAAATCAGAGACAGCCCTTTCTAACAATGAAGTGTACTATTATACATCAGGGAATTGTATTTGCATTTCAAATTGTGGTCATTTGGGATAGTGTATTCTCCACTTGGAAACAGCTATTATTATAGTCAGTATGTGAAGGATTAGAAAATTATAAAAAGGCCTATTATGATGACAGAGGGACAAAGTGCCAATGTGTTTATGACTTGCATTTACTCCATTAGATATGCAAAACAAAATGTGGTTTTAGGATGCAATTCTTATGACAAATTCTTTTGTACATTGACAAATCTCTGGTATGAAAATGTCATTATATGAAGTGAGACTGGTTAAAAGCAAGCAAAAAAAAAAGAAAAAAGTTACAGCTAATAAACATCTCTCTGTTTTGCTTCTACAAGGTATGAGTACTTTCAGATTTGACTTTCTGTTGATCTGTTAAATTTCTGTAGGGACTCAGGTGTAATTGAGTGCAACTCTTGTCTTTTCTAAGTCTAAATTCTTTCTTTACACAATTATCCCTCTTTTCATGAATCCAGTGTGTGTCTGCCCCTTACCACAATTGAACTTAACCTTTGAAACAAAATTAATCTAATACCAATAACTACTTAAGTGCTGTCTTTCCTGGGCATATTTGCATTTTAAGCCTGTTAACTCTTATCTACAAAAACGACTTTTAATTTTCTTCTGGTAATTTTTTTTTAACACTGCAAGGAAATGGGTCATACTTCAAAGAAGAGAATAAGCCATATAACTCATGCAGTTAGTCATTTTACAATAAGACTAATAAATATGGCCATACAGAATGTCAGCCCTGAGGAATAACCCGGGTACACTCTCTAGACTCCTAATCATAGGAGCTATTAAGGGTGGAACCCTTTCACTCCTGAGTCCAGAATCTAAATTGCATAGCCCTGGCACCCATCCTTTCCCTCTAGTTTTCCTCTCTAACACTTCTTCTTAACCCAGCTATGCATCACTTAACCCAGCCGTATATCTTTAGGAACCAAGAAGCCCAGATCTATAGATTAAATTCTTTGGATCTATACATAATATTTTTAAATGTTGTGACAATTTATAATTTGTTATGAATGATTTCTGTGTTTTCTATTTACAACTGGGAACCAGAGATCAAATTGCCAATATCCGCTGGATCATGGAAAAAGGAAGAGAGTTCCAGAACATCTACTTCTGCTTTATTGACTATGCTAAAGCCTTTGACTGTGTGGATCATAATAAACTATGGAAAATTCTGAAAGAGATGGGAATACCAGACCACCTGACCTGGCTCTTGAGAAACCTATATGCAGATCAGGAAGCAACAGCTAGAACTGGACATGGAACAACAGACTGGTTCCAAATAAGAAAAGGAGTATGTCAAGGCTGTATATTGCCACCCTGCTTATTTAACTTCTATGCAGAGAACATCATGAGAAACGCTGGACTGGAAGAAGCACAAGCTGGAATCAAGATTGCCAGGAGAAATATCAATAACCTCAGATGTGCAGATGACACCACCCATATGGCAGAAAGTGAAGAGGAACTCAAAAGCCTCTTGATGAAAGTGAAAATGGAGAGTGAAAAAGTTGGCTTAAAGCTCAACATTCAGAAAATTAAGATCATGGCAACCAGTCCCATCACTTCATGGTAAATAGATGGGGAAACAGTGGAAACAGTGTCAGATTTTATTTTTTTGGGCTCCAAAATCACTGCAGATGGTGATTGAAGCCATGAAATTAAAAGATGCTTACTCCTTGGAAGGAAAGTTATGACCAACCTAGACAGTATATTCAAAAGCAGAGACATTACTTTCCCAACAAAGGTCTGTCTAGTCAAGGCTATGGTTTTTCCAGTGGTCATGTATGGATGTGAGAGTTGGACTGTGAAGAAAGTTGAGTGCTGAGGAATTGATGCTTTTGAACTGTGGTGTTGGAGACAACTCTTGAGAGTCCCTTGGACTGCAAGGCGATCCAACCAGGCAATTCTAAAGGAGATCAGTCCTGGGTGTTCATTGGAAGGAATGATGCTAAAGCTGAAACTCCAATACTTTGGCCACGTCATGTGAAGAGTTGACTCATTGGAAAAGACTCTGATGCTGGGAGGGATTGGGGGCAGGAGGAGAAGGGGACGACAGAGGATGAGATGGCTGGCTGCCATCACTGACTCGATGGATGTCATTTTGAGTGAACTCCAGGAGTTGGTGATAGACAGGGAGGCCTGGCATGCTGCAATTCATGGGGTCGCAAAGAGTAGGACACGACTGAGCGACTAAACTGAAGTGATTAAGGATAAAATGAATAATAGCATAGACTGGTACACAAACAATCCTTATTAACAGTGTCATTATTATTGCTGTTTAATCTACTAAGCAACACTGCTTTTAAGAATAATCATTTCACAAATCAAATTATTTGCTGGATGTGTATTTTAATATATAAGAAAAGTGAGATTTGTATTTCATGCTCAAATGTCACTTTGTACTTCAGACTTAGATATGAGTTATAAAAAACAGATGAAATTATTATTTTTCACAAATCATAACTGAACAGTTATAACCTCAAGGAGCTCATCCTGACATACATAACAGACCTATGGGCTAAGTGTGACAACAGCATTGTACTGTTTGAGGTCAGAGTATTATCTCCAAAGTAATTATTTTCTAGTCCTATTCTGAGACAGCGTAATTGATTTAATATATCCAATCAATACATATTTGTTTCTGTTGTTTTGATTGTGGATTTTTCAGAGAAGTCAGATTGTTATTTTCAACAGAACAAATCTTTGCATATCCAGTGTAAAATAAAATACTTAGAGACATTGAAAGCTATAAACTTTAATTTTACCACCATAAAACAGAAATAACCCCCAAGTATATTGTAAAAAAGTAGCTCTACTTCCTTTTTAAAAGATGAAACATCTTTTGCTTCTTCTCTTGATTCCAGTTTTTTCCTCTTCAATTCATGCCACCTCCTTAGGGCTTTTATCAAACAAGCACCACTTCTTGATTCATTATCCTTCTTTTTCACTTTTTTTCACCACCCTGCTACCTCCCAACACATGCCAAACAGAATGCTAGAATCTCTAGGCATTACATAAATAGGCAATCTTAGTGTTTCCCTAATGCCTTTCTTTATTTCGTATTCAAGAATAAATATTAGTCCCAAGTTCATCACCTTCACTTCCCTGCCCTACATTTTCATTTCAGTTTTCAGAAATCTACATAGGTACTCTTTTTGAAATTGTTCCCTCTAAGGTCATCAATTACTTCCTAGTGGCAAGTTCATTGAAAATCTCTTTGGTTGACTTCTCTTTGATGTCAATAGCATGCATGATCTTCTCAATTAAAAGCACCCCCTCTCTTTACTTCCATGAAAAAGCTTTTCTTCCTTCTGCTACTTCTCTACCATTTTGTGGTTCTCTACCAGTATTTTTTCCTCTAACTATTCTATAGGTTCACATCACCTATATATACATGGTCTTCTTTCTCTTGAGCCCCAGACATTTGTATCCACATTTAAACTTACATATCTATTTGAATAAAATATAGACCACTGGGTCACTACATAGATAATCTCAATGCATATACTACACCAGTTCCTCTTCTTCAAATATTCTCTATGAAACAAAAAACTGAGAATTGTTTTCCAGTCCCACCCCCTCCAGTCAAAAAGCTTTGTCTCCTCTACATTTTCAGTGTCTTTCCACATTGCCCTACTGACATCACTCAAATTCAGTCCATCAGTATGTCAATTTTTGTACTTTTTCCCTCAGTCTCCAATGTCAACTCTGTCTGGTAAAGAATCCACCTGCAATGCCAAGGAAACCTGGGTTCAATCCCAAGGTTGGGAAGATCCCATGGAGAAGGGAACGGCTACCCACTCCCGTATTCTGGCCTGGAGAATTTCATGGACTGTATAATCCATGGGGTTGCAAAGAGTTGGACATGACTGAGCAACTTTCACTTTCACATTCTCCTTTTTACTACCTGCAAATTCTTTATTAATCCATGAAACAACTTAGAGACTGAAAAACAGATTGGCACTTATTTTAACACAGTCATTATCTCCCCTATTATCCTTAATAAAAACTGCTTAATATACCTATGTCAACTCAACTTTCCTTCTCTGAATCATGAGTGTATGGGCTAAATTTCAGCCTTTAAAGTTCATTTAACTTTTTCCAATTGAATGTCAATATCTCAGGGCTCTCTGCTTTTTATACATTTTCTGTTGGAAACTCCTTCCTTCTCTGGATAACTACTCTTAATTATTTGGGTTCAGAAAAAAATAACACCATATGTAAAAACCTATCTGTGGTATTCCTCACTGGCCTCAGAGAACAAGACAACCAATATTACAGCACTTACTAGGCAATATTACAACTTTGATATTCTTATCAATCACCTTTATGGAAAATTTTATGGACATGTGTTAATCTTTGCATTCACTATGCCTAGTAACTTTAGTTAATCTTAAATATTTATGAAGAAAAAAAAGTTAATCTACAATAAAAGACAGAAGTATCAAATTAATCAAAGATTAATGCATGAATGATATAACCAGAATGTTATTTTTTATCCAGTATGGTAAAACCAAAGTATTTCATTCAGTTCAATTGCTCAGTCATGTTTGACTCTGGGACTTAGGACTACAGCACTTCCTTACCCATCACCAACTCCCACAGGTTGCTCAAACTCATGTCCAATGAGTCGGTGATATCATCCAACCATCTCATCCTTTGTCCCTTTCTACTCCTGCCTTCAATCTTTCCCAGCATCAGGGTCTTTTCCAATGAGTCAGTTCTTCACATCAGGTGACCAAAGTATTGGAGCTTCAGCTTCAGCATCAGTCCTTCCAATGAATATTCAGGACTGATGTGAATCCCTTGGAGAGCAAGGAGATCCAATCAGTCCATCCTAAAGGAAATCAGTCCTGAGTATTCATTGGAAGGAATGATACTGAAGCTGAAACTCCAATACTTTGGCCACCTGATGCGAAGGACTGACTCATTTGATAAGACCCTGATGCTGGGAAAGATTGAAGGCAGGAAGAGAAGGGGACTACAGAGGATGAGATGGTTGGATGGCATCTATGACTCAATGGACATGGGTTTGAGTAAACTCTGGGAGTTGGTGATGGACAGGGAGGCCTGGTGTGCTGCAGTCCATGGGGTCACAAAGAGTTGGACACGACTGAGTGACTGAACCGAACTGATGTGTTTTAGGATAGACTGGTTTGATCTCCTTGAAGTTCAAGGGACTCTCAAGAGTCTTCTCCAATCCCATAGTTCAAAAGCATCAATTCCTTGGTGTTCAGCTCTCTCTATGGTCCAACCCTCACATTCATACTTGACTACTGGAAAAACCAAAGCTCTAACTGGTCAGACCTTGGCAAAATAACGCCTCTGCTTTTTAACACGCTGTTTAGATTGGTCACAGCTTTTCTTCCAAGGATCAAGCCTCTTTTAATTTCACGGCTACAGTCACCATCTGCAGTAATTTTGGACCCCAAGAAAATAAATTCTGTCACTCTTTCCCCATCTGTTTGCCATGAAGTGATGGAACTGGATGCCATGATCTTCATTTTTGAATGCTGAATTTTAAGCCAGCTTTTTCACTTTCCTCTTTCACTTTCATCAAGAGGTCCTTTAGTTCTTCACTTTTTGCCATAAGGGTGTCACAAGATGTACTCTGCATATAAGTTAAATAAGCAGGGTGACAATGTACACCCTTGATGTACTCCTTTCCCAATTCAGAACCAGTCCATTTTTCCATTTCTGGATATAACTGTTGCTTCTTGACTTGCATACAGATTTCTCAGGAGACAGGTAAGGTGGTCTGTATTCTCATCTCTTTAAGAATTTTGAAGAGGAATTATGAGACTCCAAACATTTATGGGTGCCAAATAGCTCAGCCTTTAAAGAGAACATCAGAACATATTCCTCAGTAAATTCCTTAGATGAGGACAAAGACATGATAGAAAATGAAAAAAAAAAAAAAATCAGCATGTGAAGCCAATAACCATGAAAAACAATGGATTCAAAAGCTAGAGCAGATGCAGGACTGTATCCTAAATAGCAAATGTTTCCTATCCCCAGGGCAGAGGTACAATATGTTTATCCAGCAGGATTTCAAAATTACTACTGTAGGTTTCTCATTCTTCTGCTTTTTGAATGGTAGTGTCTTATTTTCCTGAGTGGTAGTGTCGTTTTCAAAGCTTGTGAGTGTGTTAAGTTGCTTCAGTCGTGTCCGACTCTTTGCGACCCTGTGGACTGTAGCCCACCAGGCTCCTCTGTCCATGGGTTTCTCTAGGCAAGAATACTGGAATGGGTTGCCGTGCACTCCTCCAGAGGATCTTTCCAAACCAGGGATCGCACCCATGTCTCTTATGTCTCCTGAGTTGGCAGGCATGTTTTTTACCACTAGTGTCAACTGCGAAGCCCTTTTCAAAATATACTAGTTGCTGTAATATATTATAACTAAAGATATTACAATGTAATTTTAATTTATATTATAGATAAATTATAAATATGTAATATATAAATATTTTATTTATTATTTAATCTACGTATATGCCAGAAAAAGAAAGTCAACATTTTGAATCTTTTCCATTTTCTGGCAAAATGAAGGAATATGTGTGTGTGTGCAAATTACCTCCACCTCACTGTTTTTTTAACTTACAGTGGCCCTCTGCCTTGAATGTCCTTCCAAAAATGTTTACTTACTTACTCTCTTTTTGCCTTTTATTCTGTGCTTAAATGCCATATAATCGGAAAATTCTTGGCCCAACCACTTGTATAAGTTAGGAAGACACATATTTTTCTATCTTTTTCTCCTGCTTTGTGTTTGGAATGAAGTACTTATCACCATCTGATATTTGTGTTCATTACTTATTTTGCATCCCTGCCCCTCACTGTGTGTGTGTGCTCAGTCGTGTCTGACTCTTTGCAACCCTATGGACTGTAGCCTGCCAGATTCCTCTGTCCATAGGCGTTTTCAAACAAGAATACTGGAGTCTGTTGCCATTTCCTCCTCCAGGGGATCTTCCTAAACCAGGGATTGAACCCATGTCTCCTGCACTGGCAGGCAGATGTTTTATTACTGGGCCACAGATTCACTGCTATGTCCTCAGTGCCTAGAAGAGTTCTTGGCTCATATTAGGAACTTAACATTAAATACATGATTGAATAAATCACAGAATGTTAATCTCAATAGATTTCCTATCAAATTATTTATGTAATAGATTGATCCTTGAAAATATATTAAACATATCATATCACTTAATATTACACTTAGAATACATCTAAACTACCTAACTTTTGAGAGTTTCATGGGGTGCAAGGAGATCCAACGAGTCCATTCTAAAGGAGATCAGTCCTGGGTATTCTTTGGAAAAAATGATGCTAAAGCTGAAACTCCAGTACTATGGCCACCTCATGTGAAGAGTTGACTTATTGGGAAAGACTCTGATGCTGGGAGGGATTGGGGGCAGGAGGAGAAGGGGACGACAGAGGATGAGATGGCTGGATGACATCACCGACTCAATGGCTGTGGGTTTAGGTGAACTCCGGGAGTTGGTGATGGACAGGGAGGCCTGGCATGCTGCAATTCATGGAGTCGCAAAGAGTCAGACATGACTGAGCAACTGAACTGAACTGAACTGAAACTACCTAAAATGCACCATGATCTGATCAGATGAATGTGATCTGACCTCTGTCTACATTCTCCCATGCAGACTCCAGGGGTAGCTTGTGAATGTCAAATTGGGGTTTTTTAAGCTCTCTGTAATCGCTATCTGCTCTCCCAAAGTTATGGCCAAAAAAAAACCAATATGCTTATCAGGCTCATGATACCCTCCCAACCTTTATTTCCAAACAGATATTAACCTCAACTTTGTAAGTGGACACCATTTATGTACATAAGATCTGTATTCTAGTCCTAGTGCTTTACAGATCCTCTGGGACTCAGTCTTGAGTTTGAACTAATTTATGGTAACCCTTTGACTTCTAAAGTCCTGTAATTCTGTAGCAAATGAAATATCAAATGCCATTCTCATCAAATACATTTAAAGTCTTAACTATTTTGCAGTATTTGTGCAGTTCAATTTTCTGTAGACTGAACTCTTTAAAGGAGAATACAAAAATATCAATGTATCTTGACTGGAATAATTTGTTTTTGCTGAGCAAAGCTCTACTGTTATCAGTAAAATACTAAACACACACACACACACACACACACACACACACACACACACACACATGAAAACTGAGTCAATTGAGTATTCCTGTAGCACAGAACAGATTAAGCAATATTAAGGTATTTTTATGTTAAACTTTCCAAATGCAGATAAATAGATCTAGGCTTAGAAAAGTCTATATGTATCAGTTTACTACTTGAGTCAACCTCAATGAAAGAAGATGCCTGAATTTCTAGAAAAATCTGAAAAGCAGAAGTCAGACAAAGTTATATTAAGTTCACATTTTGGTCTGTTTGAACAAATTATATAACTTCCTCATCTCTCACTTTTATCATATCAAAAATGAGATATTATTTGTGTTGTAAGTATTATCAATGATATGCTTATTATGTGTACCATAGCATATTCTCAATGTAATAGGTACTAAATAAACTCCACCTGCTAAGATAATGATTAAGAGGAAAATTTCATATTTATTGTCTTTAAGAAGCAGGATTACTCTTTTTTATTTTTTTTATTTAATTTTATTTTTTAACTTTACAATATTGTATTGGTTTTGCCATATATCAAAATGAATCCGCCACAGGTATACATGTGTTCCCCATCCTGAACCCTCCTCCCTCCTTCCTCCCCATACCATCCCTCTGGGTCATCCCAGTGCACCAGCCCCAAGCATCCAGTATCGTGCATCGAATCTGGACTGGCGACTCATTTCATATATGATATTATACATGTTTCAATGACATTCTCCCAACTCATCCCACCCTCTCCCTCTCCCACAGAGTCCAAAAGACTGTTCTATACATCAGTGTCTCTTTTGCTGTCTCATATACAGGGTTATTGTTACCATCTTTCTAAATTCCATATATATGCATTAGTATACCGTATTGGTGTTTTTCTTTCTGGCGTACTTAACTCTGTATAATAGGCTCCAGTTTCATGCTCTTTTTTAAAATATAAATAATGACAAGGTAGAGATATCTTTTGATGGAAATAAAGTTACGTAAAATTTTTCTTAAAATATATTAAGATCTGGGTCGTACTATTTGCTATTA
The DNA here is from genome assembly GCF_027580195.1 of Bos mutus. Lineage (NCBI taxonomy): Eukaryota > Metazoa > Chordata > Mammalia > Artiodactyla > Bovidae > Bos > Bos mutus. The sequence goes on along the minus strand of NC_091622.1, from coordinate 77,982,336 downwards.
GTGTTGAAAAGCAGAGATATTACCTTGCTGACAAAGTTCTGTATAGTCAAGGCTATGGTCTTCCCAGTGGTCATGTATGGTTGTCAGAGCTGGACCGTAAAGGTGGACCACCAAAGAATTGATGCCTTTGAACTGTGGTACTGGAGAAGACTCCAGAGAATCCACTGGACAGTAAGGATATCAAGCCAGTCAATCTTAAGGGAAATCAACACCAAATACTAATTGGAAGGACTGATGCTGAAGCTGAAACTCCAGTGTTTTGGTCATCTGATATGAACAGCCGACTCACTGGAAAAGTCTCTGATTCTGGAAAAGACTGAGGGCAGAAGGAGAAGAGGGCATCAGAGGATGAGATGGCTGAATGGCATCACCAATGCAATGGACATGAACTTGGATGAACTTCAGGAGATGGTGAGGGACAAGGAGGCCCGGTGTGGGCTCCAGTCCACGGGGTCACAAAGAGTCAGAGAGGACTGGGAAATTGAACAACAAGTAGCTATTTATATATGTACATATTTGGACTGAACATGAAATTGAGTTCCAAAGCTCTTCCAGTTGATTGTCAATGAAGAAAATATTTTTGCAAAACAATTATATTTTCTAGATAAGAAGTGTTCTAAATATATATATTAATGCAACAATGATAACATAATTTTACCATTTACTGAGTCCCTGAAATTCCACCAAGAACTCTACAAGAGAGGATCTGTTAGCTTGAACTTTACAAGAGTGGATTTTTCAGCTTGATTTAACAGATGAAGAACCAGAGGGCTTCATTTTGTGACATAACATATGCTTTCCAAACATTACCATAAAACTAATATAAAAGATAATCAAACTGAAACAGCTTGCACAGATTTTTTCCTGATAAATATAAAAAGCAATAGATGCATACTTATGACTATATAAGGGAATTCATAGTTCATTACAATCTGTGCACAGATTCAGTATTGTACCTGAAATGGTGTTATCATATTTAGTAAATTTTAGATGATTTGTTTATGATGTAATGTTTTAATTAAAAAGTAATTGGCAACATATGTATTTTTGCTGTCCTCTCTACTCCAAATAGGGTAATTTGTGGGGTTCATTGGCTACCTCCTTAATCGGAAATATTCTATTCTAAATCTGATTATAGTCCAGAAGTACTAACTACTCAAGTACAAGAAGAGTAGATGCCAGCTTAATTTAGAAAAACAAGGATCCCAGGAAACTAACTTAAACTCTAAGTATCAAAAGTAAGGAGATTTGAAAGCTTATCATATCCATGAAAAATATATCAAAAAGATATATGTGGCAGAAGCTAGGCAAAGAGAAAAACAGACATTCTCAATCCTTCTGCAATTCAAAGGTCTTCTGAACAGAATACATTACACTTGTAAGAGATGAACATCACTAAAATAAATTAAATTAAAAACCTGCAAATGAAATGATACTGTGAAAAATGTATATGTACACTTAAGGAAATATTTTAGGCTCTAGAATATAAAGCGATGCACATCTTATTTATAAGTTTATGGATATCCACTGTAACTAAGGTTATTTTAGCAAAAAGATTTTTACTAAATACATCTTAATGCTTCTGAAATCATAGATTTCTAAAAGCAAAATAAAATGAACACTGTTGCTGCTGTTTAGTTGCTAAGTCATATTCCAACTCTTTACAACCATTGGACTGTAACCCACCAGGATCCCCTGTCCATGGGATTTCCCAGACAAGAAACCTGGAGGAGTGGTTTGTTGTTTCCTTCTCCAGGGAATCTTCCCAACCCAGGGATTGAACCTGCCTCTCCTGCTTGGCAAGCGAATTCTTTACCACTGAGGTATCTGGGAAGCCTAAAATAATAAGAACTATAGATTAAGTTCCTTTGTATTTCTACTTAAAATATATAGCAAATGAGTTCTTTGCCAGGACATTAATTAAATTGTTTTAATTCCATAAATAATGAAGCAGATGTTGTATTCCTCAAGGCAGAAACAAGCTTTCATAGGTTGTGTCATTTCTATGACATCACATGTGGTCTGAACTGTATATGGAGGTGAACCAAATGTTTCCCATTTAAAGCTGGCCACAGTAAAGATTTCAGCTCCATCCATGTCATATAAACATGCTATGGGCAAGAGCTCAACAAAAACTTGTAAAAGAGACACCTGTGGTTTTTACATTAAGTCCATTTGGTGTAATTAACCAGCTTTATTTTTCATAAGTCAACTTTTTTCATTGTTTTTTAAACTGTCCCTGTAGTGGTCATAAACACCATGCAGTTTTAATGAGGGAGGATTTTGTTTCTTACAACCCCAGGCAACTTGAAATCAAATCAGTCAGGCCACTTCTAAAAGGAAAAAAAAATTGAGGGCTCTGGTTAATGCAGCTCTAGTTGTAGGCCAATTCAATCCAAATAAAATAGACAGGCATTAGTGAAGTTCCATCTTATACAGTCTCAGTAGATTTACCTTTCCCTTGGAGGTTAATCCCCAGCATGGCTATTGTTTTGTTTTGCTTTATTTTTTTGCAGTATGCTTGGTTCATAATGTACTTTTTTGCATGATTATCCTTTAACTGTGCATCCAAAACAAAATATAGCTGGAAATAAAATCTTAAAGAATTTCATAAAATTTGTGTGGTTATTTAAAAATGTTTATAATGTTTAAGAATAGCCAATACCATTTTAAATCAGCACAGCACAGTTGGAGATATGATATATATTTAGGAACTTTTTAGTACTATTTAAGCTTTCATTTGATTCCAAGTATATTTTACATTTATTTCTTTGCTTAGCTCTAGTCAGAGCAGAAATGTGTGACTCTTTGGTACATCAGAACAAGACACAAAAAATTTTTGATATGAGCCTTTTTTCTTGAACAAAAGACATTCCTAGAAATTGTCTATAATTTTTCAAAAAGTTTTCAGGGACATAAATATAGTATATAATGAAAAGCATTTCTACTATTTAAGAAACATCCTTATTTATAAGAAATAGCATATATTCATAAGGAAATATATAAATAATACATATGATTCTGCCAAATCCATTTCTTTTTCAATGCTATTGTACCACAGACTTTCAAAACAGCACTATGCTTCACAAAGGGGCAAGGGAATAAAGATATATGCAAAGTGTCCCAAATAAGAGTGTGCTGCTGCTGCTGCTGCTAAGTCGCTTCAGTCGTGTCTGACTCTGTGTGACCCCAGAAATGGCAGCCCACCAGGCTCCCCGTCCCTGGGATTCTCCAGGGAAGAACACTGGAGTGGGTTGCCATTTCCTTCTCCAATGCATGAAAGCAAAAAGTGAAAGTGAAGTCACTCAGTCGTGTTGGACTCCTAGGGACCCCATGGACTGCAGCCCACCAGGCTCCTCCATCCATGGGATTTTCCAGGCAAGAGTACTGGAGTGGGGTGCCATTGCCTTCTCCAATAAGAGTGTATTTAAACACAAAAATTATGTCAAGAACCTCAAAAATTATCAACTGTTGACCAAAATGGTTTCAACTTTTGAGAAAAATAATTTCAAATCTAAGAGTTTGTTATAGGGAAAGAAACAAAAACCTGGGCACAGTATGCAAAGTTCACAAAGAAATTCATTTTAGCATCATATGTAATCATAAAGAAAGAAAAACAACCTGCATTCCAAACTAGAGGAATGGATACACAAGCCACACATAATCTATTCAAGTAAAAAATTTCCAAGCATGATTTGGTTTGTAGAATCCATTTTGGAAATAGTTTGTCATTCTTGGGCTTCCCTGGTGGCTCAGCTGGTAAAGAATCTGCCTGTAATGTAGGAGACCCAGGTTTGATCCCTGGTTTGGGAAGATCCCCTGGAGAAGGAAATGGCAACCCACTCCAGTATTCTTGCCTGGAGAATCCCATGGACAGAGGAGCCTGGCAGGTTATAACCCAGGGGGTCACAAAGAGTTGGATACAACTAAGCAACTAACACATACACACATACATATACAAGAATGATCAAAAGAGTGTGGTTTATGACAGAAAAGTACTGAAAATAACCCACATGTCATTCATAATAGAATAAAATATTTCTGATAGAGTCAAAAATTATCACTATTGTATGTACCTATAAAAACACTAGCTATAGCTTCCATGCAATACAATGGATTACATATTTAAGAAAACGTTGGGGTAAAAAAGCAGGATACAAACTAATAGTACAGTATGATTTCATGATATAAAGATCAAAAAAGCAAAACTATACCATATTATTTAGGGAAATACACATAGGTGATAAGGGTTTCCCAGGTGGCACTAGATCAAAAACGCAAAACTATACCATGTTATTTAGGGAAATACACATAGGTGATAAGGGTTTCCCAGGTGGCATTAGGCAGGGTTTCCCTGCCTGCCAATGCAGGAGATGTAAGAGACATGGATTCAATCCATGGGTCAGGAAGATCCCCTCGAGGAGGGCGTGGCAACCACTCCAGTATTCTTTCCTGGAGAATGCCATGGACAGAGGAGCCTGGTGGGCTACAGTCCATTGGGTTGCAAAGAGTAAGACATGACTGAAGCCACTTAGCACACAGCACACATATAGGTGATAAAGTGTACATAGCAGTAAGAAAATATTTTTATAAAAGCATGTTTATAAAGACATCTTGGTGTAGTGAGAGGAATATGACTAAGAAGGAATATATAGTAGGCTTCTGAAGTGTGAATTTATTCATAAATGTATAGGTATTTATATTTCACAATACAAACATAATGTTTTTAAATGCATAATTTCAAACAACTCTTGAAAAGAGAAAATAATTATGTTGTAATATTAGATAGAGTAGCAGGATTTCTTTTGTGTTTGTGTATGTTTGTGTGCATTCACATATATAATTATGTAACTACTATATTTTAATAGATGAATAAATATTTGCATACATATGTTAAACTAGCTGTGTAATGGAGCTTAAAAATTACTTATACCAAAAATTAGATGATCAGAAATAATATAAATCTTTAATAATGAATGTGATCTTCTTTCCAGGTCCCTATCCTTAATGGAGCAGGTAAAACTGTATTTACTTAACTTCAACTCACTTTTTAGTCAAACCAAATATTTTTAAAATGTAATGAATCAGTCTTTCAATTCAGCAACAACTCAGATTCTCTTATTTCTGTTTCTTACCAAATTCCTGTTCCTATTCAAGATAATGATTAGTTAGATAAATGTGGGCAACAAGGTGACCTCACTAGCTATGAGAAGCATGTCATTGCATCAGCAAAGAGTCCAATGGCTGCTCTGAGCTCTACTGCAATACTCCTTTTCTTCTTGGTTCTTTCAGTTGGCATTTAAGGTTGATGTTGGCAGACTACACACTCAAGACCTTTTCACTGCTTCAGTCTTATCTCAATAGCTCTTCCTATTGGCATGGCCTTCACAAAACTCTCACTGGCTAAAGTCATTTTTGAAGCTTTACCATATTTTCCTTCCACCTCCTGACTCATCTGTAACCTCCGTTATAAGTTTAGTTCATCCCTACAATAACCTGGCCCTCTGAGCATGGTGGCACTCAATTCAGCACAGTATCATATAGAAATGAAATGAATATTGCACATCAATTACACTCACTCTCTTTCTCTAGGCTTAAGCTCACAGCTGTCTCCCTAGTTCTTGCTTCTTTTCGGTTCAATTTCATTCTCCCTCAGTGCTTTCCTCAATTTTGTACTACAGTTGATCCTTGGACAACATGGGTTTGAACCTTGTAGGTCCACCTATGTATGGATTTAATTTTGATAAATATATTGGAAAAAATTTTGGAAATTTGTGTCAATTTGAAAAAAACTCATAAATGAACTGTAGAGCCTAGAAAATTTTTTAAATTAAGAAAAAGTTAGGTATGTTATGAATGCATGAAATATGTATAGTTACTAGTCCATCCTTACATAGGCATAAGGTGAGTGACATTTAACAAAAAATTAATAATTTTATGATTTTCTTATTGTTCTGAACTTTGCTTTCATAGAAGTATATTACCATATACTGTCTCTCTTTTGTAACTGGAGCCTATCATTACATGTGCTTTTAATATAACAATGCTTCCAATACTGTATATGAATATGACTGCAATAATGTATGTCAAAGATATTGTAATATCCATTCATTAGTCTACAGGTTAGGCTGCTGCTGCTGCTAAGTCTCTTCAGTCGTGTCCGACTCTGTGCAACCCCATAGACAGCAGCCCACCAGGCTCCCCGTCCCTGGGATTCTCCAGGCAAGAACACTGGTGTGGGTTGCCATTTCCTTCTCCAATGCATGAAAGTGAAAAGTGAAAGTGAAGTCATTCAGTTGTGTCCGACTCTTAGCGACCCTATAGATGGCAGCCCATCAGGCTCTTCTGTCCATGGGATTTTCCAGGCAAGAGTACTGAAGTGGGGTGCCATTACCTCCTCTGATAGGTTCAGTTCAGTTCAGTCCGTCAGTCATGTCCGACGCTTTGCCACCCGATGAATCACAGCAGCCAGGCCTCCCTGTCCATCACCAACTTCTGGAGTTCACTCAGATTCACGTCCATCGAGTCAGTGATGCCATCCAGCCATCTCATCCTCTGTCATCCCCTTCTCCTCCTGCCCCCAATCCCTCCCAGCATCAGAGTCTTTTCCAATGAATCAACTTTTCGCATGAGGTGGCCAAAGTACTAGAGTTTCAGTTTTAGTATCATTCCCTCCAAAGAAATCCCAGGGCTGATCTTCAAATGACCTAGTTGGATCTCCTTGTAATCCAAGGGACTCTCAAGAGTCTTCTCCAACACCACAGCTCAAAAGCATCAATTCTTTGGCGCTCAGCTTTCTTCACAGTCCAAGTCTCACATCCGTACGTGACCACTGGAAAAACCATAGCCTTGACTAGATAGGCCTTAGTTGGGAAAGTAATGTCTCTGCTTATGAATATGCTATCGAGGTTGGTCATAACTTTCTTTCCAAGGAGTAAGGGTCTTTTAATTTCATGGCTGCAATCACCATCTGCAGTGATTTTGGAGCCCCCAAAAATAAAGTCTGACACTGTTTCCACTATTTCCCCATCTATTTGCCATGAAGTGATGAGACCAGATGCCATGATCTTCGTTTTCTGAATGTTGAGTTTTAAGCCAACTTTTTCACTCTCCTCTTTCACCTTCATCAAGAGGCTCTTTAGTTCTTCTTCACTTTCTGCCATAAGGGTGGTGTCATCTGCATATCTGAAGTTATTGATAGTTCTCCCAGCAATCTTGATTCCAGCTTGTGCTTCTTCCAGCCCAGCGTTTCTCATGATGTACTCTGCATAGAAGTTAAATAAGCAGGGTGACGATATACAGCCTTGACGTACACCTTTTCCTATTTGGAACCAGTCTGTTGTTCCATGTCCAGTTCTAACTGTTGCTTCCTGACCTGCATACAAACTTCTCAAGAGGCAGATCAGGTGGTCTGGTATTCCCACCTCTTTCAGAATTTTCCACAGTTTATTGTGATCCACACAGTCAAAGGCTTTGGCATAGTCAATAAAGCAGAAATAGATGTTTTTCTGGAATTCTCTTACCTTTGCAATGATCCAGCAGATGTTGGCAATTTGATCTCTGGTTCCTCTGCCTTTTCTAAAACTAGCTTGAACATCTGGAAGTTTGTGGTTCATGTATTGCTGAAGCCTGGCTTGGAGAATTTTGAGCATTACTTTACTAGCATGTGAGATGAGTACAACTGTGTGGTAGTTTGAGCATTCTTTGGCATTGCCTTTCTTTGGAATTGGAATGAAAACTGACCTTTTCCAGTCCTGTGGCCACCACTGGTTTTCCAAATTTGCTGACATATTTAGTGCAGCACTTTCACAGCATCATCTTCCAGGATTTGAAATAGCTCAACTGGAATTCCATCACCTCCACTAGCTTTGTTCATAGTGATGCTTTCTAAGGCCCACTTGACTTCACATTCCAGGATGTCTGGCTCTAGGTGAGTGAACACACCATCGTGATTATCTGGGTCATGAAGATCTTTTTTATACAGTTCTTCCATGTATTTATGCCACCTCTTCTTAATATCTTCTTCTTCTGTTAGGTCCATACAATTTCTGTCCTTTCTCGAGCCCATCTTTGCATGAAGTGTTCCCTTGGTATCTCTAATTTTCTTGAGGAGATCTCTAGTCTTTCCCATTTTGTTGTTTTCCTCTATTTCTTTGCATTGATCACTGAGGAAGGCTTTCTTATCTCTTATTGCTATTCTTTGGAACTCTGCGCTCAGATGCTTATATTTTTCCTTTTCTCCTTTGCTTTTCACTTCTCTTCTTTTCTCAGCTATTTGTAAGTCCTCCCCAGAGAGCCATTTTGCTTTTTCATTTCTTTTCCATGGGAATGGTCTTGATCCCTGTTTCCTGTACAATGTCATGAACCTCAGTCCATAGTTAGGCTACCATAAAGCAATTGTATTGTTGCTAATTTTTATCAATGCACAAATCATTACACTTGTAAATAAAAGTTAATTTTTTTCATATCTTTTCATTTTTGATGTCTAGAATTAGTAGCATCTACAGTATTTTACATCATCATATGAGAAAATATTCATATATTTACTGATGGAGGATTCCTCTTACAAACAGATAACACAAACTTACGGTATCAATAAGTATAGTACAGGACTGTAAATGCATTTTCTCCTTACAATCTCTAGCTTACTTTATTGTAGGAACACAGTTTACCAGTGGGAGTTTCCTGTATGACACAGGGAGCTCTCAACCCAGGGTTCTTGACAACCTAAAGGCATGGGAGATGGAAGGGAGGTTCAAGTTTGGGGTGATGTGTGTATACCTATGACTGATTCATGCTGATGTATGGTAGAAACTAACACAATATTGTAAAATAATTATCCTCCAATTAAAAATAAATTAAAAAAGAAAAAGAAAATCAAGGCAAGTAGAATAGTTAAAACAATTTTCAAAAAGAATAAAGTGAGAGAATTAAAAAAAGAATACAGCTTATAAAACATATATCACCAAAAAATACATTGATGGACTGCTTATGTTATCAGTAAAGCTAAAGTTATATGTGCAATATCGAATGCATGGGGGTTACCCCTAACCTCCCATGTTGTACAAGAGTTAACTGCATTTTTAAATCAATGCCTTCCTCCCCTCCACCACTGTCTTCTGGCTTAGCCCCTAGCTTCTGGCTTGAATTGGCCATGATTTAGTCACTAAGTTGTGTCTGACTCTTGAGACCCCATGGGACTGTACCCTGCCAGGCTCTTCTGTCCATGGGATTCTCCAGGCGAGAATACTGGAGTAGGTTGCCATTTCCTTCTCCAGGGGATCTTCCCAACCCAGGAATTGAACCCAGGTCTCCTTCACTGCAGGCAGACTCTTTACCATTTGAACCACTATGGTAGCACCAGTTAAGGTAGGAAGATTCTAAACAATTTGTCCTGTAGTAGAACAATTAAACAGGGGAATAAATTATTCATGCTTTTCTTTTTAAAAAAACAATGAGGCAATCAATGTTTTAAGTTCTGGAATCAACATAATATAAAACATACACATTAAAACATGAGAGTTAGTTTCAAAACAAATTAGAGAAATATAATTTAAATCACTGGAATTCATCTCAACCTAACAACCCCTCTAACTCTGTTTTTACTTGTGGTTAAGCCTGTAGCACTTGAAATTCTGTGTTTTTTCCTTTTAGTGTCATCATTAGAAACACGATCACCAAAAAAAAAAAAAGACATGTCTGTTCAACATAGCTTTAATTATCTCAGTGTAAAAAACAACAAAAAATAACTAAGCAACAAAAAAATCTAATTTAAAGTCAATCAAGGAAAGAAAATACAGTCTTTACCCTGGCTCAGTAGGTTTTTCTCATTATTTCCTAAATTTCAGATATAACTTTGTTTAGGATAGAGCACTTCTTTTAGATATAATTTGCATTTTTGACATTGAAGAACTTATTCAAAATTTAAATATTACCATATTTATAAATACAAAACTAAACAGATTAATGCTAAAAAGAGAGAAGGTAGAGTATTAACATGATCACTATCTGTATTTAAGCAGTTGTTTTTAACCCTCACAAACAGATTCAAATGGGGCAGTAGAACACGATGAAGCCAGAAATATAGAAAGTCACACAAAGATACACCAATAGGAAATGCATACTCAGTGCTGGAAACTTTTCCCTTGGCAAGAGATACAGCCTCCTATTTTAGAAACCACAAGTAACCTGGGTTACCAGTATCTTCCTCATGAGTAGTAAATATTTTCTTTTTATATTTCAACATGCCAGTAGGAAAAAACTGTTTTCTCTTTTCCTCCCCTAGAGAAGCGAAAAGCAAAGGGAAAAAGGAAAAAATATAAACATCTGAATGCAGAGTTCCAAAGAATAGCAAGGAGAGATAAGAAAGCCTTCCTCAGAGATCAATGCAAAGAAACAGAAGAAAACAACAAAATGGGAAAGACTAGAGATCTCTTCAAGAAAATTAGAGATACCAAGGGAACATTTCATGCAAAAATGGACTCAGAAAGGACAGAAATGGTATGGACCTAACAGAAGAAGAAGGTATTAAGAAGAGGTGGCAAGAATACACAGAACTTTACCAAAAAGATCTTCATGACCCAGATAATCACGATGGTGTGTTCACTCACCTAGAGCCAGACATCCTGGAATGTGAAGTCAAGTGGGCCTTAGAAAGCATCACTACGAACAAAGCTAGTGGAGGTGATGGAATTCCAGGTGAGCTATTTCAAATCCTAGAAGATGATGCTGTGAGAGTACTACACTTAATATGCCAGCAAATTTGGAAAACTCAGCAGTGGCCACAGGACTGGAAAAGGTCAGTTTTCATTCCAATCCCAAAGAAAGGCAATGCCAAAGAATGCTCAAACTACCGCACAATTGCACTCATCTCACATGCTAGTAAAGTAATGCTCAAAATTCTCCAAGCCAGGCTTCAGCAATACATGAACCACAAACTTCCAGATGTTCAAGCTAGTTTTAGAAAAGGCAGAGGAACCAGAGATCAAATTGCCAACATCTGCTGGATCATTGCAAAGGTAAGAGAATTCCAGAAAAACATCTATTTCTGCTTTATTGACTATGCCAAAGCCTTTGATTGTGTGGATCACAGTAAACTTGGAAAATTCTGAAAGAGATGGGAATACCAGACCACCTGACCTGCCTCTTGAGAAATTTGTATGCAGGTCAGGAAGCAGCAGTTAGAACTGGACATGGAACAACAGACTGGTTCCAAATAGGAAAAGGTGTACGTCAAGGCTGTATATTGTCACCCTGCTTATTTAACTTCTATGCAGAGTACATCATGAGAAACGCTGGGCTGGAAGAAGCACAAGCTGGAATCAAGATTGCTGGGAGAGCTATCAATAACCTCAGATATGCAGATGACACCACCCTTATGGCAGAAAGTGAAGAGGCACTAAAAAGCCTCTTGATGAAAGTGAAAGAGGAGAGTGAAAAAGTTGGCTTAAAACTCAACATTCAGAAAACTAAGATCATGGCATTTGGTCCCATCACTTCATGGCAAATAGATATACAACCAGTCCATTCTAAAGGAGATCAGTGATTTTGGAGCCCAGAGAAATAAAGTCTGACACTGTTTCCACTGTTTCCCCATCTATTTCCCATGAGGTGATGGGACCAGATGCCATGATCTTCGTTTTCTGAATGTTGAGCTTTAAGCCAACTTTTTCACTCTCCACTTTCACTTTCATCAAGAGGTTCTTTAGTTCCTCTTCAGTTTCGGCCATAAGGGTGGTGTCATCTGCATATCTGAGGTTATTGATACTTCCCCCGGCAATCTTGATTCCAGCTTGTGTTTCTCCCAGTCCAGTGTTTCTCATGATGTACTCTGCATATAAGTTAAATAAGCGGGGTGAAAATATACAGCCTTGACATACTCCTTTTCTTATTTGCAACCAGTCTGTTGTTTCATATCCAGTTTTAACTGTTGTTTCCTGACTTTGGCTATATATAATTTTCCCCTATATGATTTTGTGTACATGCCAGTAATATATAGGTGAAAATTAATAAAGGTCACACGCATATTGATATTAATAATAGTCATTGTGTGTGTGTGTGTTAATCACTCAGTCATGTCCGACTCTTTGCAACCCCATGGACTGTAGCCTGCTCAGTTCTGTTCATGGAATTTTCCAGGTAAGAATATTGGAGTGGGTTTTCACTACATACATTAAAACTTATTGCAATAAAATGTTCTCTGTGCATTAATTACAGTTTTAATGAGAAGTTATACTTACTTGTTTTAAAGTGAGGAAATTTTAATTGATTGTCCTAGACTTTTCAACAAAAGTCTGCTTTCAACAAAAGTTTGATTTTCAAACAAAATAAGTGAGCATACACGCATTTTATTTTGGCTTAAGTCATTAAAATCATTGCAGCAAAAGATAGATGACTAGTAGCTGCAATGTAAGGCAGCATAGAAAGTCCACGAGAAAACAGAAGGAATGTAGATCAGGAGGAGCCTGGTAGGCTACAGTCCATGGGGTCGCAGAGAGTCGGACACGACTGAGTGACTTCACTCTCACTTTTCACTTTCATGCATTGGAGAAGGAAATGGCAGCCTCCTCCAGTGTTCTTGCCTGGAGAATCCCAGGGATGGGGGAGCCTGGTAGGCTGCCGTCTATGGGGTCACACAGAGTCGGACATGACTGAAGCGACTTAGCAGCAACAGCAGCAGCAGCAGCAGCAGCAGCAGATCATACCCTCCCAGGAGTCTTAGGTTTGTGAACATTTTAACAACTTCATCTACATTTCTCATAACTGTTTTTTTTTTTTATTTTATTTTTAAACTTTACAATATTGTATTAGTTTTGCCAAATATCGAAATGAATCCGCCACAGGTATACCTGTGTTCCCAACTGTTTTTTAAGTGATGTGTTCTAAAATGAATTTTGTTTCATTCTTTTTAGAAAGCTAAACTTTAAACAAAATATCATTATTAAGAACAGTGGCAAAATATACCACTTTTTCATACATTCAACTACTACGTATTGAGTTTAACCTAAATAATAAGTGATGACTGTGAAAAAAAACTCATATTTTATGGCAAGACAAAAAATTAAACAGTTTTCTCTGCCCTGCAGCATCCTCTCATCACACTATGCACTGTGCATCTACCAAATCTTCCCCATTGGCATAAATACCTGCTCAACCATAAAGTAAAACACTCCCCTAGCACCAACAAAACAACTTCTTAAAAAATAACATTCCTTCTTGATCTTATGAGAACCACATGACACTTAGATCTGGACTGTGTAAACTGTCAATAACACATCATTTAATGTACAGCCCTCTGTCTCAAAAACCTTCAGAACTGTGCCTTGACTTCTCATTGGTACAACAGTTCTTAGAGCTTTCTGAGATGCTCTTCCTTAGTTATTGCCCTCAAATCTGGCTTGAATAAAATTTTCCATTTCTTTCATAGATTGATTGATTAATTTTTCATTGACATAACTTCAAACACCAATCTTTGAGGCAATGTTAGGGGTGAAACAATTTTATTCTTGTTTTTCAGAGACTCTTAAGTGTTGTCCTAACGGTCACACAGCTTGCTATTAATAACATCCAGATTATAACTCTGTTTTGTCATACTTCACAGACCATGGGATTTTAGAACAAGGTGCTTTTCTCACTAACTGTCCTAATTTGTTCAGCATTCCCCATCCAGTGTCTAATAAATATTTGTTTCACTTTTTGAGCTTAAGAAACTTGTGTTGAATAACTGAATACATGAAACATATTGTTTATTAGATTATTAGACTTTTCATTTGAGATCGTCTAAAGAAAGAATTTGATAAAATCATGCATTTTAACTAGAACAGTAGCCCTGAAATGCTTTTGGCTTCAAGCAACATAACTACCGTCAGTGACTTAAACATATGGTTTTGTTAATAAATTTTGAAGGACAAGAAGCTCAGAAGTTAATTCAGCAGCTCAACCACGTCAGACCTCTCAATCGTTTGTGATTCTCCTATCTCTTTCCTCACAGTCATAATCCAAAGCTGCTGCAAGTCTCAGTCAAAAATAATTGTGTTGAAAGGCAAAGGTGGGAAGGAAATGAAGGGCCCCCTTATGCACCCTCCTTTTTAATTAGAGAGGGAATTTTTGTCTAAAGTCCCTCAGCTGTGTTATTCTTATGTATTTTTTTAAGCCAGAACAGGGTCACATGCTCAATCCTAAACCAGGTGAAAAAGTATAGGATTTGTATAATTGACTATATCAATCACTAGGCATACCCTGTGCAGAGCACAGTCTTCCCGTAAATGTGAATAAAATAGCATCCTGTTTTCAAAAGTGAGAAGAATGGCTCATTGGTAGGCATCCAACAGCAGCAGGTGCTATTTTCTTAGTGTTCTCTCTCTGCCACATACTAGGCAGACTGCTGTACATTTTTTGAACATCTTAGAGATGGAACAGACTTTCAATAATGTAATTGCTTGCATAGACATCATGAAAAAATACATAACAATGATAATAAGAATTCACACAAGACAATGTAATAGGTACTTTTGTTTTACCCATTCATCAATGAATAATATAATATTTAATTACCTTGCCTGATATCAGCAAATCTCAGCAGAGAAGCTGGGACTCAAGCTCATGTTTCTCTGACACTGAAATTGGAGTTCTTAATATCTAAGATACACTGCCTAAATGTCACTGGAGGACTGCCATTTATAATAATTGAGATGAATTCTTGTTCCATGCATTTCTCTTCTTTACTTTGTAAGTTTTAATATCAACTGCTGCTCCTTTGGAATCAGAATTAATATCTATAAGAACATAATGCTGTGCAAAGTATTCGTGCATTATAAACAGCAACATCTAGTTTCTGCCTTCGTGGAGATAGTAGTCTAATGGGAAAAGACAGCAGGGTGGGTGCGGGTAGGGTGGAGTTTTTCAAAGTCAAAAGGAAAAAAGAACTTAGCAATATAATTCTCCCTTCCTCCATAACTCTCCTTCTCTCGCCTCCCTTTTTCAGACATATACACACACACACACCTGCATGCATGAGACCTTGACCCATAGACAGCCTTCATAAAATCTAAACATAATGTCTGAATCATTGTCTTAGACATGAATCAACACCCATCTCTCTAGGCTAAAACTATAAATATACTAGTCTTATTATTATCAGCAAATGCCTAGAAAATGTCTAATAAAAACAAGGTATCTTTCAATCACAATAGATTAATTAAATTTAATATGGTAGGATCAGAAAAGTCACTGTAACTAATTGGCCTTACAGTCAGTGAATGCCTCTGACTGTGATATATAGTATCACACTTCAGTATTTTAGTTAAGGGTCTTGTTATTAAATTACCTTGAAACATCAATGTTGGAGGTTATAGAGCTCATTTCCTATTTATCTGCATTCTAAGATAGAAGGTCACCTTGTCTTTTAACATTTAGTTCTTATATTTTGCATGTGTCTGCAGCTAATGATATCAACCTATAATGCAATGATGTTACCTAATGGAACAATAGTAATCAATCCCTACAAATACCTGGAGAAATTAAAAATGTGCCCCCAAATTGATTGATTGCCCAAGCTACATCTTATCATCCAGTAGCTAGTAAGCATAATTTAACTACATGATGAGTGCTACCTATCATCTCTTTTCTGGTTTCAAATTTAGCAGTCTCAGAAGAAGCATTGTTCATTTGTTTGTAAAATGTCACTGACACAAACATTAGCCCACATATAAGTATAAAAAAATCCATCCATCTTCTAAAAGCTCTGTGACTTTCACAGAGAGTCATTATTTACCATCTTCCCCTAAAAGCACTTCTAATGCTGAAGAATTATGTTTGTCCCACACATATGTGGATGTGTGCAGTTCTCTCTATGAGAGTTCATTGTTGGGATAAATTCAAGCATTTATATTAGGGCTTCACAAATATCTTGATGTATCCAGAAGTGAAAAGAAGGACAAAAACCAAAGAGGTAGAAAGCATATCTAATATGTACAGAATGAAGTACTATCTTAGAGTCTTCAGCAAAGTCTATGTTATAAATGAGGTCATCTCAGAGTAGGAGTATTGGGGATGGCAGTAATAGTTTCATGGTATCAGAGGTAAATAAAAATAATTGCCAAAAATACTACTGCAATTATTGAATGTCTATTACATGCCAGGCACAGGTACACCAGATATATGCAAATCACTTTAAGATAGAATTGGGCTATCTGCTTCCATAAATAGACAGGATGTGTGCATGCTTAATAGCTCAGCTGTGTCCAGTTGTTGGTGACTGCCCCAAGAAAGCAAAGGAATTGCAAAAAAAAATCATCTGCTTCACTAACTATGCTAAAGCCTTTGACTATGTGGTTCACAACAAACCATGAAAAATTTTTAAAGAGAGGGTCAGTTCAGTTCAATTCAGTCACTCAGTCGTGTCCGACTCTTTTCGACCCCATGAATTGCAGCACACCAGGCTTCCCTGTCCATAACCAACTCCAGGAGTTCACCCAGACTCACGTCCATCGAGTCAGTGATGCCATCCAGCTATCTCATCCTCTGTCATCCTCTTCTCCTCTTGCCCCAATCCCTCCCAGCATCAGAGTCTTTTCCAATGAGTCAACTCTTCACATGAGGTGGCCAAAGTACTTGAGTTTCAGCTTTAGCATCATTCCTTCCAAAGAAATCCCAGGGCTGATCTCCTTCAGAATGGACTGGTTGGATCTCCTTGCAGTCCAAGGGACTCTCAAGAGTCTTCTCCAACACCACAGTTCAAAAGCATCAATTCTTTGGCGCTCAGCCTTCTTCACAGTCCAACTCTCACATCCATACATGACCACAGGAAAAACCATAGCCTTGACTAGACAGACCTTTGTTGGCAAAGTAATGTCTCTGCTTTTCAATATGCTGTCTAGGTAGGTCATAACTTTCCTTCCAAGGAGTAAGTGTCTTTTAATTTCATGGCTGCAGTCACCATCTGCAGTGATTTTGGAGCTCAAAAAAATAAAGTCTGACACTGTTTCTACTGTTTCCCCATCTATTTCCCATGAAGTGATGGGACCGGATGCCATGATCTTCATTTTCTGAATGTTGAGCTTTAAGCCAACTTTTTCACTCTCCACTTTCACTTTCATCAAGAGGCTTTTGAGTTCCTCTTCACTTTCTGCCATAAGGGTAGTGTCATCTGCATATCTGAGGTTATTGATATTTCTCCTGGCAATCTTGATTCCAGCTTGTGCTTCTTCCAGTCCAGCATTTCTCATGATGTACTCTGCATATAAATTAAATAAGCAGGGTGACAATGAACCAAACCATCTTCTCTATTTCCTGAGAAAGTTCTAGGGGGGTCAAGAAGCAACAGTTTGAATGGGACATGGAATAATTGACTGGTTCAAAACTGGGAAAAGAGTACAAAGCTGTATATCATCACCCTGCTTACTAACTTCTATGAAAAGTATATCATGTGAAATGCTAGGCTGGATGAATCACATCAAGATTGCCAGGAGAAATAACAACAGCCCCAGACACACAGATGACACCACTGTAATGGCAGAGACTAAAGAGTAACTAAAGAGCCTCTTGATGAGGGTGAAAGAAGAGAGTGAAAATGCTGGCTTGAAAGTCAATATTTTAAAAACTAAGATCATGGCATTTGGTCCCATCACTTCATGTCAAATAGAAGTGGGAAAGTGGAAGCAATGACAGATTTTCTTTTCTTGGGTTCCAAAATCACTGTGGACAGTGACTACAGCCATGAAACTAAAGATGTTTGTTCCTTGGTTGGAAAGTTTTGACAAACCTAGACAGTGTATTAAAAAGCACTTTGCCAACAAAGATGCATATAGTCAAAGCTGTGGTTTTTCCAGTAGTCATGTCCAGATGTGAGAGCTGAACCATAAAGAAGGCTGAGAACAAAATAATAGAAGCTTTTGTACTAAGGTGCTGGAAAAGACTCTTGAGATTCCCTCAGACAGCAGGGAGATCAAACCAGGCAATCCTAAAAGAAATCAACCCTGAATATTCATTAGAAGGGCTGATGCTAAAGTTGAAGCCCCAATCCTTTGTCCACCTGATGAGAAGAGCTAACTCATTCGAAAAGATGCTGATGCTCAGAAAAACTGAAGGCAAAACAAGAAGTGAGTGGCAGAAAATGAGATGGTTAGATAGTATCACCGGAGAAGGCAATGGCACCCCGCTCCAGTACTCTTGCCTGGAAAATCCCATGGGTGGACGAGCCTGGTAGGCTGCAGTCCATGGGATTGCTAAGAGTCGGACGCCACTGAGAGACTTTACTTTCACTTTTCACTTTCATGCATTGGGGAAGCAAATGGCAACTCACTCCATTGTTCTTGCCTGGAGAATCCCAGGGACTGGGGTGCCTGATGGGCTGCCATCCATGGGATCGCACAGAGTCAGACATGACTGAAGTGACTTAGCAGCAGCAGATAGTATCACTGATTCAATGGACATGAATTTGAGCAAAGTATGGGAGATAATAAAGGACAGGGAAGCCTAGCATGCTACATTCCATGGGGTTGCAAAGAGTCAGATACAACTTAGCAGCTGAACAACAACAGTGACAAAAGAATTGTAGCCTGCCATTCTCCTCTGTCCATGGGATTTTCTAGGCAAGAATCCTGGAGTGGGTTGCCATTTCCTATTCCATGGGATCTTCCTGACCAAGGGATGGAACCACCCACATCTCATGTCTCCTGCATTGGCAGGCAGATTCTTTACCACTGAGCCACTGGGAAGACCTCAATATGGTGTATAGCAACTACTTGATCCTGGAGTAGGACATGTCAACCCATTCCAGTATTCCATGGACAGAGGAGCCTGGAGGGCTACCATCCATGGAGTTGCAAAGAGTTGAACATAATTGAGCATGTAAGACCACAACAACCAGTAACCACTTTATATTCTGTGGCCATAGCATATGGTCTTTATCTCAACTGCTTTTTTTCTACCCTTGTAAAAGGGAAGCAGCCAGTCACTAAAAATGGGTATGACTGTATTCAAAGAACTTGGCATTGGGCCAAAATTTCTTATGTTACATTTTCATTTATGCAAGTTTGAAATATTTTATAAATTCAACTGTGATTCCTTCGTTAACCTATGTATTTAGAATTAACTGTGTTATTTCTAAATGTTTTGAGGTTTTCCAAGTCATCTTATTGATTTCTAATTCCTATGGGATAAGAGAACATACTGTATATGATTTGAAATTATTTTTATTATATGAGTCAACTGTACAGCATTATAATTCAACACCTGTATATACCACAAAATGATCATCACCACAAGACTAGTTACCATCTATCACCATTCAGCTGACCCCTTTAACCCACTTCACCCAATCTCAAATCCCTTCTCTTTGATAATCACTGATCTATTTTCTGTATCTATGGATTTGATTTCATCTAGTTTATTCATTTGCATTTTTTATTTTTTTATTCTACATATGAGTGAAATAATATGCTATTTGTATTTTTTCATTGAACTTATTTTACTTAGCCTAATACTTTCAAGACTATCTATGTTGCCAACTATGGTTGGATTTCATTTTATAAATAACTTAATAGTATCCCATTGTATATAGATTTTTTTTCCTTTCATCACTTTAACTACATCCTGATACTCCCTCTGGCCTCCAGAATTTCTGCTGAAAGATCAGTTGTTAACCTTATGGGGATTCCCTTTTATGTTATTTGTTGCTTTCCATTGCTGCTTTAAAATTTTTTTTCTTTGTGTTTAATTTTTGCTACTTTTTTTAATATGTGTCTTGGCATGTTTCTTAGGGTTTACACTGTATAGAACTCTCTGGGCTTCCCGGAGTTGGATGCCTACTTCCTTTCCCATGTTAGGGAAGTTTTCAAATAAAATCTCTTCCAATATTTTCTCATATCCTTTATTTTTCTCTTCTTCTTAGGATGCCTATAATTTGAATGTTGGTGCATTTAATGTTCCAGTGGTCTCTAAGACTATCTGCATTTCTTTTAATTTTTTTGTCTTTATTCTGCTCTGCTTCAGTTATTTCTACCATTATATATTTCAACCCACTTATCTATTCTTCTGCCTCGGTTATTCTGCTATTGGTTCCCTCTAGTGTAGTTTTCATTTGAGTTATGTTGTTCATTGTTGACTGTTCTTTAGTTCTCTTGCTGCTGCTAAGTCACTTCAGTTGTGTCTGATTCTGTGTGACCCCAGAGACGGCAGCCCACCAGGCTCCCCCGTCCCTGGGATTCTCCAGGCAAGAACACTGGAGTGGGCTGCCATTTCCTTCTCCAATGCATGAAAGTGAAAAGTGAAAGTGAAGTTATTCAGTCGTGTCTGACTCTTAGCAACCCCATGGACTGCAGCCTACCAGGGTCCTCCACCCATGGGATTTTCCAGGCAAGAGTGATGGAGTGGGTTGCCATTGCCTTCACTTTAGTTTTTCTTGGTCCTTGTTAAATATTTCTTGTATCTTCTCAATTTTCACTTCCATTTTATTTATCTGTACCTCCATTTTATTTCTTAGTTTTTTTTTAATTTAATTTTATTTTTTAACTTTACAATATTATATTGGTTTTGCCATGTATCAACATGAATCCGCCACAGGTATACACATTTTCCCCATCCTGAACCCTCCTCCCTTCTCCCTCCCCATACCATTTTACTACCATTACTCTGAATTCTTCTTCAGGTAGACTTTCCAGTTTCTCTTTGTTTGTTCTGTTGTTTTTTTTTTTTTTACCACACTCCTTCATCTGCTGCATGTTTCTCTGTATTTTCATTTGGTTTAATTTATTGTTTTGGGGATCTCCTTTCTGCAGGCTGCAAGGTCATAGTTCCTCTTACTTATGGAGTTTGTGCCCCATGGGTAGGGTTGGACAGTTTTCCTGGTAGCTAGGATCTGTACCTATGTTCTGGTTGCTGGAGCTAGATCTTATCTTTCAAAAAGGCAGTGTCACACCCAGTGTTATGTTATGGGGTGTCTGTGAGCTTGGTACGGAGAAGGCAATGGCACCCCAGTACTCTTGCCTGGAAAATCCCATGGACAGAGGAGCCTGGTGGGCTGCAGTCCATAGGGTTGCTACGAGTCAGACACGACTGAGCAACTTCACTTTCAGTCTTCACTTTCATGCATTGGAGAAGGAAATGGCAACCCACTCCGGAATTCTTGCCTGGGGAATCCCAGGGACGGGGGAGCCTGGTGGGCTGCCGTCTATGACTTTCAACAACCTGTCTGCTAATGGGTAGACTGGTGTTCATGTTTTGCTAGTTGTTTGGTGTGAGATATCAAGCAGAGGAGATTGCTGACCTTTGGGTGGGGCCAGGTCTTAGTGAATGTTGAGATGGAAGCCTTTGAGAGAACTCTTGCTGATTAGCGTTCCGTGAGGTCAGGAGTTCTCTGGTGTTTAAATATCCTGTACTCTGGTCTTCCACCTTGGAGCTTCAGACCATTTTCTGGAGCACCAAGTCTCTACAAGGCATACAGCATAGAAGGGAAAAAGAAAGAAAGAAAAAAGAAAAAAAGATAAATAAATAAAAAAGAAAGAGAAAAAATTCAAACAAACATATAAACAAAAACAAGAGACAGAAAAAGCTCAAACACAAATGGTAAAACATTAATCAGACAGGAACACATAAAGAAACACAAACTTACACTCACAAGAAGAAGAAAAGAAGAAAGAATAAAGAGAGGAAGTAAAACAGAAGACAGCAATCAAACCAATAAATCCATAAATGAAAATAAACACTAAAAACTAGAGTAGCAAAAACAAAAAAGAAACATGGGGGGAAATGCAATATAATGGAAAATTATTGTAGAAATAGGGAAAAATAAATACAATTAATTTAAAAATAAAAGCATTAAAAAGAAGAAAAAGTAAGTAAAAAACAAAAATTAAAGGATTAATAAAAAGGAACAACAATTTAACCAAACAAAAAAGTATGTATGTATAGAGTGGTAGCAAGAATATTTTCTTGTGACATCCGTCCTTGTGACACAGTGAGCTCTAGCCAATCTGCCTACTTAGAAAGTTCTCCAGTGTTTTTCAGGTCTCTGGGCTTGCTGTGGGCACCCTAGGGTCAGTTCTGAATCAGATCTGGCCTTAGTCCAGCTTATGAAAGTGAAAGTGGCTCAACTGTATACAACTCTTTGCGACCCCATGGACTATACAGTTCATGGAATTTTCCAGGCCACAGTACTGTAATGGGTAGCCTTTCCCTTCTCCAGGGGAACTTGGACTTGCTTCCAAAGTCCACATTTGCCCCCAAGGTCCACAGTCTTAAGCTAATTTCAGGGATTTAATCTGCTGCACCTGCAGTTGAAGGAGTGGATTCCCTTCCTCTTCTTTGGTCATATAGCCCTTGGTACTTCACTTTGCTTTTGGCCCTGCCTCTGCTTGTAGGCCATCCTTCAGCATTTGTTCCCTGCCCATACCAGAGGAGGTGAAGGCCAAGGCTCATTAGAGCTCACTTGCTCAGTGGCACTGGAGAGAGGAAGGGGTCTGGCAGCCACAGTTGGGATGGGCAGTGGCTATATAGACTGCTGGAAGTCCCTACAGTCTGAGGTGGATCATGTAGTCTCCCAGGTTGTGGGTTCCTTGGAAGAGCCAAGCTGCATAGGCTCCCAGGAAGTTGTAAGTGGTGACCTGTGCCTGTTTATAGCTTGGTGGCCACTGTAGCAGCCATCATACCCATCTCTGGGGTCACAGACCCCAGGCCCATCTCACCCCCAGTTTCTGGCATTTGTGTTAGCCTTGGCTGTGGCATGTCCACAAGCATGCCCACGGCCCACATCTGGGGTTGCAGGCTGCAGCCAGATCATCCTACCTATGGCACTCATGAAGGCAGGGTCTGCAGAGTTAGAGGGTCCCCACGACAATGATCTCTTGCCTTTCTGGCAGGTCCAGGCTTTTCCCTGGACTCCCTCAGCTGTACCATACTAGCCTGTTCAGAATACTTTCAAGTCAGTCAATCTCAATCCTCTCCCTAGCGTCTGACCCCCAAAGCCTGAGACTCAGCGCCCAGACCTCACTCGCCGTGGAAGACCTGCAAACCACATCTTGACTGAAGTGCTAGTTGGCAACAATCTCTACAATTAATTCTCTCCATTTTGCATTTTGTCTTCTGAGAACCTATTGCTGCGCTCCCTTCTGAGGTTCCAAAGCTCCCCACTGTCCTCACCCCTGATGGGGTATCTGAGTGTGCAAAAACTTTCCCTCCTTCATAGGTCCTTCCTTGAGATGTACCACCGGTCTGGTTTCCTTTCTCTCTACTCCCTCCCTCCCCTCTCCATTTTTCTTATTGCTCTTTTCCTACTGCTTTATGTGGAGATTATCTTGCCTTTTTGGAAGTCTGAGGTCTTCTGACAGCATTCAACAGGTATTCTGTAGAAGTTATTCCACATGCAGCTGTATTTTTGATGTATTAGGGTAAGAAAATGATCCTCACGTCTTACTCCTCTGCTGTCTTCAACTCTTCCACTATTCTATATATAAACCACATTTTCTTATCCATTCATCCATTGATGGATAATTAGGTTGTTTCTATATTTTGACTATTGCAAATTATGCTGCAATGAACATAGAGGTGTATCTATCTTTTGAATTAGTGTTATTCTTTTGAAATATACCCAGAAGTGGAATAGCTGGGCCTTATTGTACCTTAATTTCTAATTTTTTGAGGAATTTTTATACTGTTTTTCAAAGTGACTGCACCAATTTACAGTCCCACCAACACCATTTGAGGGTTTCCTTTTCTCCACCTTCTTGTTTTTGTTTTTTCTTTGTATTTGTCTGGAACTTATTATTATATCTCTAGGAAGTTCCTGTCCAATAGGAGCATTCATGATCATAAAATGTGCAAAGCTGTCCAATTTTGGCATATGAATTCAGGGTTCTACATTTACCTCACTTTATTTTATATTATTGGCTTTTGGCCATTGTTTAGTAACTTTTTCTAAATACATATCAAAATGCCTAGGATTCATCAATGAAATGACTAAACTTACATTGTATGAATGAGATAATTTCAAATATTATTTTTTAACATTCACTATTTTCCCTCCCAGTTGTATTCCTGTAGAAGAAATAGCTTATAATTGTACTCATGACCAAAATTATTTATAGAAAATTAGTAATTTAGACCAAGATATACCAATTCAGACTTTTTCCTAGGTTGTCACTAATTCTTGTCATATTATTTAAGCATTGCTGCAAAATACATACCTTGTCTCTCTTTTTCTAAGTTATGTGTGTGTGAATGTATGTGTATTTTCATTGAATAAATATATACATGTAGTTTCATTGTGTGTGTGTATATATATATACACACACACACACACACACACACACATATATTATGTCTACTATGCCTTGCTGTACGCTAGAGATTAATAACCTAAAAGTTGAATTTTTAATAACCTAGTGACAAAACTAATAGCTCAGTTTGTAAAGAATCCACTTTCAATGCAGGAAACCCTGGTTCGATTCCTGGGTCAGGAAGATCCACTGGAGAAGGGATAGGCTACCCACTTCAGTATTCCTGGGCTTTCCTTGTGGCTCAGCTGGTAAAGAATCAGCCTGCAATGTGGGAGACCCAGGCACCCTTGAGAAAGAAACAAGCAATAACATCACAAGTGCTTGCTATAACTTTTGTTTGACAAAAGAGCTTGCTGCTATTAACCAAAAAAGCTGCAGATTTATGAAAGAGAAATGTCCAGACTTTTCAGGATTTACTTGAACCAGGCTCTGTATTACTTTTATATTACCACTATAACAAGTTATACAAACTTACAGTTCTAGAAGTCAGAAGTCTGAAATGGGTCTTACTGGGCTAAAATCAAGATGTAAGTGGAACTTCATACTTTTTTGGATGTTCTGAGGAGAATATGATTTCTTATCTTTGCAGCTTCTAGAAGCTGCCTACACTTCTTGGTTCCTGGGCCCACTTCTGTATCTTCAAAACCAATAAAAACTGGTCAAGTGCTTCACACCACTCTGACAAAACTGTCTGCTTCCCTCCTCTACGTATTCTTCTACTATGTCTACTATTTTCCTACTTCTACTTAGGACCCATGTCGTTATATTGGGCCCTCTGAATATCCCAGTATAATCTTCCCATCTCAAGGTCAGTTAATTAGAAACCTTTATTCTGTCTACAATGTTAATTTTCTAACACATTCAAAGGTTCTAGAAAGACATGGGCAAGTTTTTTAAAATTTTTTTTGCAATGGAGGGGGCGGGGGGAATTTTATTCTACCACCAAGCTGTCAACTAACAATTTCTGGCCACATCAAATATTATGGTGATCCAGCAGTGAACGTGGGAACTTATGAAGGTCAATAATAGAGTCTGGTCTTAAAGTGATCTTAGCAGACTAGCTAAGTCATGACATTGGTTTCCTAACCCATGAAGTAAAAGTTATCTGAAAAGAAAAGGGAGTTTGGGATTGATATATACATACTGGTATATTTAAAATAGATAATCAACAAGCACTTACTGTATTGTATAGAGAACTCTGCCCAATATTCTGTAATAACTCAATGGGAAAAGAATTTGAAAAAGAATAGATGCACATATATGGATAACTGAGTCAATTTGCTTTTCACTCAAACTCATATAGCATTGTTAATCAACTATACTCCAATATAAAATAAAAGTTAAATAGAAAATGAAAACTTCTGAAACTGTAATTCTATGCCCAAGTAATAATGCAAAACTATGCCCCATTTTTGGGAGAACTATAAAGATTAGAGTTAACATTAAGGACTTGAAAGATGCACAGGTATACCAAAAATACCTCTTATGTCCATTATTTAAAGTGCTTCTTTGACCTAAGGAAAGAAGAAAAGGGTCTTACATTTGCTGTTTCAAATTTAGTCTCTACTGAAACAAAGCAACACATGCTTTGGTTCAATTAAAACAGACATACACATTTACTTTACATATATTTGATATGTATATATTTAATAAGTATAAATTACATTTATATACATGACAGTCAACACAAATTAAATAATATGTAGAATAGACACATTTTTCTCTTCTTCTTTTTTTTTTTTTGGTGTTAGTAAATGTTATAGTTTCATCCAGACATTACTGGATATCAACATCAGGTTACGAAGATGGAACTTCCACATTTCACCCACTGAAGTTGCCACCCATTTATTCCAATTTAGAACTTAAAAAAAAAAGTCCAAAGTAAAGTAATTCCTTAGAGATCTGAATATGTTGGATATACTAAGTAGATTTAGCCCTCTATGTAAGTTACAAAGTGAAGTCAGGACTTAAACAGCTGTCCCTTTTTCACCAGTGGTTCTAGAAAACTCTTGGGGATGGGGTTGGGGAATAATTTCCATTAAAAATGGAAATATAAATTTAAACTCTTCGTTATATCATTTAACTCTCCTTTCATGTAAGATTTTGAAACCAAAACATCTTACTGCTGATAGAAACTCATCAACTGTTTTCACAACTTGGGCTCCTGAGACAAATAACTCATGATTAAATGGTGTGAGCATTTTCCTTGTAATGTTAAATAAAACAATTCCCGCAATGAAATTAGCAACATTTGTCAGTGGTTTGCATGAGACTATTCTATCTTGCATGTATAAAAAGTGGAAACAATAGTAAAATTACAGGGCAAACCATAGCTTGAGAACAGCTTAACATGACCAGACTTTTAACAGTTATTAATACAAGTGTTAGGGCATAATATAAGCAAAGATTTGATGCTCAAAAAGCATTCTTACAATAATATTTAATATCTGCCTGGGGTTAAAATAAAGCAATATAGATTATTAGGTTTATTATTCCCCAAAATATCAACTGCGAGAGGATGTTTACCAAAGAAGTTGTCCTCTCTTAAATCTTGAAGTTGTAGAACAAATAAACCACTAGGATCACAGAATAAGATTGTTTCACAGATGCAGTTTTCAAAGATTTCTTTATAAAACTTCTGAATGTCTAAGATAAATATTCCAATATTTCTCACCTTACATTGTTTCACTTTTCCCATAAACATTTTACAGATGCTAATCTGATTGATATGCAACCCTTAAAATAAATGTTGAATTTCAAAAAGGCTACATCATTAAAATGATGTAACTCAAAATAATCACAAATATCTGGGAGTGAACTTCAGTGTATTGGCACAACACACTCCCACTTTGAGACAACCATTTCAGCTGTACCTAAAAGTCTTTTTAAAAAGAAATCTAAGTTTACAAAGGGAAGCTTAAAGTTTGCCAACTATTTTGATAGCACTAAGAGTTAAATTTATTTAAATAAAATATATGTAACTAGTAACACTTCACTTTTGTTCACCTTGCTTACCTCCTGGCATGAAATCAACCTTTGGTAATAATAAAAAGTACATAGCCTAGAGAAATGCATATTGTGTAGTCAAAGAGGATTAAGACAAATAAGAACTTATCCTGGCTCCTAAAGTCTACCTTCCTCACTTGTAGCAGCCAGAGGGAAAGAAATGTAAATTTATCATCAATGACTACTGTGATTTTCATATAGTTTGTTGGTACTGTTCCTGCCTACCTAGGGCCACTGTTTAGCTCCAATCATTGGGCTGAGTAATGCAGTTCTGAACCTGCCATAAGCAAACTAGAAATATCTGGTTGTCCCTAGCTGGAGGCAGAGCCCAGAGAAATTCTACTCTGAGGTGATACAGGTTTAAACACTTGACAAGGCAAGTTTGGAAGGGTGAGAAAATTTACAAAATGGAACATATGGCTACAGATTAGATGAAGACTTGGTTTGGTAATAGAGACTGTATTTATAAACCAGCGCTTAAGTGAATATAGTTCAGGTCTTTTGCTTTACTGGGACTAGTTGGCTAAACATCTTGTTTTTTCCTCCAATACCCATCACTATCAGATAACAGTAAAACCACCCTAAAGCTAAATTGTAGAATGAGATAATTCTTCACTATTGCTTTGATCGGGTTTGGAAGTAAATCCCTCTTCTTAATTTGGACCAGGACAAGTGAATTAAATTTCTAAACTTCTAATTCCTCACATGAACAGATAATAGTTATATAAGGATTAAAATAACATCAACCATTTGCCTTGCATGGTGTCTGGTATATATGCACTCCATATGGGATAATTATCTTGATCACCTCCACACATAATTTTATTAAAATAATGGCACTTGTGGTTTAATATATGTCATTATTGGTAACTCAGTCAATCAAACTGAGTATAACTTCCTTCCTACACATTATGTTCTTTAGCATCTTATCCTATAGCAAATCAACTGTTGACTACAAATTGGCACTTACCAAAGGCATTGCCTTTGAACAACAACATTTGCCATGAACCCAGTGCTGCTGCAGCCTTTGACCTTCAACAACCCCTGAGGGAGTTAAGGGTGGAGTGAGGCACTCTCTGCTGCAGGTAATCTGATGGGATTACTTCCATGGAACAACAGACTGGTTCCAAATAGGAAAAGGAGTACGTCAAGGCTGTATATTTCCAACCTGCTTATTTAACTTCTATGCAGAGTACATCATGAGAAATGCTAGGCTGGAAGAAGCACAAGCTGGAATCAAGATTGCCTGGAGAAATATCAATAACCTCAAATATGCAGATGACACCACCCTTATGGCAGAAAGTGAAGAGGAACTAAAAAGCCTCTGATGAAAGTGAAAGAGGAGAGTGAAAAAGTTGGCTTAAAGCTCAACATTCAGAAAATGAAGATCATAGCATCTGGTCCCATCACTTCATGGCAAATAGATGGGGAAACAGTGGAAACATTGGCTGACTTTGTTTTTTGGGGCTCCAAAATCACTGCAGATGGTGACTGCAGCCATAAAATTAAAAGATACTCCTTGGAAGGAAAGTTATGACCAACCTAGATAGCATATTGAAAAGCAGAGACATTACTTTGCCAACAAAAGTTTGGCTAGTCAAGGCTATGGTTTTTCCAGTGGTCATGTATGGATGTGAAAGTTGGACTGTGAAGAAGGCTGAGTGCCGAAGAATTGATGCTTTTGAATTGTGGTGTTGGAGAAGACTCTTGAGAGTCCCTTGGACTGCAAGGAGATCCAACCAGTCCATTCTGAAGGAGATCAGCCCTGGGATTTCTTTGGAAGGAATGATGCTAAAGCTGAAACTCCAGTACTTTGGCCACCTCATGTGAAGGGTTGACTCATTGGAAAAGACTCAGATGCTGGGAGGGATTGGGGGCAGGAGGAGAAGGGGACGACAGAGGATGAGATGGCTGGATGGCGTCACTGACTCGATGGACATGAGTCTGAGTGAACTCCGGGAGTTTGTGATGGACAGGGAGGCCTGGCGTCCTGTGATTCATGGGGTCACAAAGAGTTGGACATGACTGAGCAACTAAACTGAACTGAATTTGCATCTTCTCATATCTAGAGAAGCACTAAATCCCTTCATGATGACATCAGATCCTTAGGACTAATAAAAAACCTTTTGTAAAATGAGTACTTCATGGTATTGAACCACCCCCCTTCACCAAAACCTTACATATTGGCTTTCAACTACTGCTGCTTTGGAGCAGTCTCTCAGAGCTATCTGAGATGCTGCCTCCCAGGCTGCAGCCCTAATTTTTCCCCAAATAAAGCTTAACTCACAACTCTCAGGTTATACATCTGTTTTTAGTCATCATAGGCATTCAGTTAAGTACAGTCACTCAGTTGTGTCTGACTCTTTGTGGCCCCATGGACTGCAGAAAACCAGGCTTCCTTGTCCATCGCCAACTCCTGGAGATTGCTCAAACTCATGTCCACTGAGTCAGTGATGCCATCCAATCATCTCATCCTCTATCTTCCCCTTCTCCTCCTGCCTTCAATCTTTATCAGCATCAGTCTTTTCCAATGAGTCAATTCTTCATATCAGGTGACCAAAGTATTGGAGCTTCAGCCTCAGTCCTTCAAATGAATATTCAGGACTTACTTCCTTTAGGATTGACTGGTTGGATCTTCTTGCAGTCCAAAGAACTCTCAAGAGTCTTCTCCAACACTACATTTTTAAAGCATCAATTCTTTGTCATTAAGCTTTCTTTATAGTCCAACTCTCACATCCATACATTACCACTGGAAAAACCATACCCTTGACTAGACGGACCTCTGTTGGCAAAGTAATGTCTCTGCTCTTTAATCAACTGTCTAGTTTGGTCAGAGCTTTTCTTCCAAGGAGCAAGTGTCTTTTAATTTCATGGCTGCACTCACCATCTGCAGTGATTTGGGAGCCCAAGAAAATAAAGTCTGACACTGTTCCCATTGCTTCCCCATCTACTTGCCGTGACATGATAGGACCAGATGCCATGATCTTAGTATTTTGAATGTTGAGTTTTAAGCCAGCTTTTTTACTCTTCTCTTTCACTTTCATCAAGAGGATCTTCAGTCCCTCTTTACTTTCTGCCATAAGGGTTACTGATCTCCAGAGGAGGGAAATTCAATCCAGGGCATATCTATGGTTATTGATATTTCTTCCAGCAATCTTGATTCCAGCTTGTGCCTCAGCCAGCCTGACATCTTGCATGATGTACTCTGCATAGAAGTTAAATAACCAGGGTGACAATATACACCCTTGACATACCTGTTTCCAAATTTGGAAC
Organism: Bos mutus; assembly: GCF_027580195.1. Classification (NCBI taxonomy): domain Eukaryota; kingdom Metazoa; phylum Chordata; class Mammalia; order Artiodactyla; family Bovidae; genus Bos; species Bos mutus. The sequence goes on along the minus strand of NC_091622.1, from coordinate 77,951,785 downwards.
CATTTTGTTGTTCCATGTCCAGTTCTAACTGTTGCTTCTTGACCTGCATACACATTTCTCAGGAGGCAGGAAAGGTGGTCTGGTATTCCCATCTCTTGAAGAATTTTCCACACTTTGTTGTGATCTACACAATCAAAGTCTTTGGCTTTGTCAATAAACCACAAACTACAGAACAATTATACCAAAGAAGTTCTCTTTGGTTAAGAAAGTTCTAGGACCCACAACAGATTTCCCTACCTGGAGATCTGGCAAAGGGACTGAGAACCCTCAGGGAATTTGACTCTGGAGGCCAGTGGTATTTGATTACAGAAATACCACAGTACTGGGGAAACAGACTCTTGGAGGGCACAAACAAAACCTTGTGTGCATCAGGAGCCAGGAGAAAGGAGCAGTGTCCCCATAAGAGACTGAATAAGACTTGCCTGTGAAAGGTTGTTGCTGAGCCATGAAAGAAGCCAGGACTTTTGGCCTCCAGAGGAGAGGGATTCAATCTGGGGTCAGTAACAAGGTTTGATTGCTCAGAGCTTTTGTTTAATAAAGTTTTATTAAAGTGTAAAAGAGATAGAGAAAGCCTCTTACATAGACATCGGAATGGGGCAGAAAGAGTGCACCCCTGCTAGTCTTTAGCAGGAAGTTATATACCTACCAGTAGGCTGCTAATGAGAGAAAGGAAATGTCTCAAAACTCAGAGAGTGACACCAGACCCCTCACGCACAACATTCATTCTGAGTTAATATTGGCATAAGGTGAATCATCCTGGGCCATAAAATGACTGACATTAATCTTGAAGAAAGGCGGGTTTGCAAGCAAATACAGTCTCATTAATTTAGATTAAGAGAACATCTGTGTGAGTAAAACATACTGGTTTGTTGAGTAAGACATACTGGTTTGTCAAGTTAGTCATATATGGACGTGGGAGTTGGACTATAAAGAAAGGTGAATGCTAAAGAATTGATGCTTTTGAACTGTGGTGTTGGAGAAGGCTCTTGAGAGTCCCTGGGACTGCAAGGAGATCAAACCAGTCAAACTTAAAGGAACTCAGTCCTAAATATTCATTGGAAGGACTGACACTGAAGCTGAAGTTCCAACACTTTGACCACCTGATGTGAAGAGCTGACTCATTGGAAAAGACCCTGATGCTGGGAAAGACTGAAGACAGGAGAAGAAGGGGAAGACAGACAATGAGATGATTGGATGACATCACCAACTCAATGGACATGTGTTTGAGCAAGCTCGGGAGTTGGTGATGGACAGGGAAGCCTGGCATGCTGCAGTCCATGATGTCACAAAAAGTCAGACTCTATTGAGCAACTGAACTTAACTGACTGGGCTTGGAAAGTCATTATTAAGATCTTATAGACATTAATAATGAGGAAATCATCCCAAGGCAGAAATCATAATTGAAAAAATTATCAACTGAAAACAGTAATATGAAAACCATAATACATTACAACCAAACTTAGATAATTCTGGGAATGTGAAGTTGGACTGTTAATCTATTTTCCCCATTAATAGAATAAAGAGAAAAATATGATCTCAATACATTTAGAAATATTTGATAAAATTCAAATTTTAGTAAATTGAAATGGAAGGAAACTCCTTAATCTGATAAAATGTCTATACTAGTAAAATTCTATAGAAAATATCATAAACAATCATAAAAATCATGATGGTGTGATCACTCACATAGAGCCAAACATCATGGAATGTAAAGTCAAGTGGGCCTTAGAAAGCATCAATATGAACAAAGCTAGTGGAGTTGATGGAATTCCAGTTGAGCTATTTCAAATCCTGAAAGATGATGCTGTGAAAGTGCTGCACTCAATATGCCAGCAAATTTGGAAAACTCAGCAATGGTCCCAGGACTGGAAAAGGTCAGTTTTCATTCCAATCCCAAAGAAAGGCAATGCCAAAGAATGCTCAAACTACCACACAATTGTACTCATCTCACATGCTAGTAAAGTAATGCTCAAAATTCTCCAAGCCAGGCTTCAGCAATATGTGAACCATGAAATTCCAGATGTTCAAGCTGGTTTTAGAAAAAGCAGAGGAACCAGAGATCAAATGCCAACATCCTTGGATCATGGACAAAGCAAGAGAGTTCCAGAAAAACATCTATTTCTGCTTTATTGACTATGCCAAAGCCTTTGACTGTGTGGATCACAATAAACTGTGGAAAATTCTGAAAGAGATGGGCATACCAGACCACCTTGACCTGGCTCTTGAGAAACCTATATGCACGTCAGGAAGCAACAGTTAGAACTGGACATGGAACAACAGACTGGTTCCAAATAGGAAAAGGAGTACGTCAAGGCTGTATATTGTCACCCTGCTTATTTAACTTCTATGCAGAGTGCATCATGAGAAATGCTGGGCTGGAAGAAACACAAGCTGGAATCAAGATTGCCAGGAGAAATATCAATAACCTCAGATATGCAGATGACACCACCCTTATGGCAGAAAGTACATCATGAGAAACGCTGGGCTGGAAGAAACACAAGCTGGAATCAAGATTGCTGGGAGAAATATCAATAACCTCAGATTTACAGATGACACCACCCTTATGGCAGAAAGTGAAGAGGAACTAAAAAGCCTCTTGATGAAAGTGAAAGAGGAGAGTGAAAGTCTTGGCTTAAAGCTCAACATTCAGAAAACGAAGACCATGGCATCCTGTCACATCACTTCATGGGAAATAGATGGGGAAACAGTGGAAACATTGGCTGACTTTGTTTTTTTGGGGTCCAAAATCACTGCAGATGGTGACTGCAGCCATGAAATTAAAAGACACTTACTCCTTGGAAGGAAAGTTATGGCCAACCTAGATAGCATATTGAAAAGCAGAGACATTACTTTGCCAACAAAGGTCTGTCTAGTCAAGGCTGTGGTTTTTCCAGTGGTCATGTATGGATGTGAAAGTTGGACTGTGAAGAAAGCTGGGCACCGAAGAATTTATGCTTTTGAACTGTGGTGTTGGAGAAGACTCTTGAGAGTCCCTTGGATTCCAAGGAGATCCAACCAGTCCATTCTAAAGGAGATCAGTCCTGGGTGTTCTTTGAAAGGACTGATGCTGAAGCTGAAACTCCAATACTTTGGCCACCTCATGCGAAGAGTTGACTCATTGGAAAAGACTCTGATGCTGGGAGGGATTGAGAGCAGGAGGAGAAGGAGATGATGGAGGATGAGATGGCTGGATGGCATCACTGACTCGATGGACATGAGTTTGGTTGAACTCCGGAAGTTGGTGATGGACAGGGAGGCCTGGCGTGCTGCAATTCATGGGACTGCAAAGAGTCGGTCACGACTGAGCAACTGAACTGAACTTATCTTGAGATCTAGAAAAAGGCAAGGCTACTCTATACATTACCATTTTTAGTTACTTAGTTTTGAGGGTTCTAAGCAGTAAAATAAAATGAGAAAGATAAAGAAAATTTATTGAGCTTGAAAGATGGAGCAAAGTATCTTACTATTCACAGATAAATGATTGTATACGTTGACAATCTAGAAAAATATTTAGGTAAACTATTAGTATTATTAAGATTTATCAAAATGCAGGACATATTTAAATACAACATAAAATCAACTATTTCTATATACCAGAAAAAAAACACTATGTTGTCTTTAAAAGATTTAAATAACATAAAATGTCAACTAACTAGGAATAAACATAACAGAAGATGCAGAAAGTTCCATTAAGAAAACTTAAACCTATATTGATAGATATAGAAGAAGCCTTTAAAACAGTAGGTTACAGTATGTTCATGTACTATTAGATCTAATTTTTTAAAGCTGTCCATTTTCCCCCTAGGTTTTACAGATTTAATACATTTCCCAATAGCATATGTGTGTGTGTGTGTGTGTGTGTTTGAAGAACAGGAGAAGCTAAATCTGACTTTTAAATAGAAAGTTTAAGGGCCAAAACCAGCCAAGAAATCCTTGAAAAAAAGAAACAAATAGTACAAATTACATTTCCAGATATTGAGACTTATAAAGCTGTACAAATGAGTGTGTTCTTGGAACAGGGATAGAAGAATGGAATAGAATGGAATGGAATAGAACATAACAGAATAAACAGAATAGAATAGAACATAGCCTAGAAAATGAGTATTACAAATATTTAAATGAACATGAGTTTTAAAACAGCAGTACTGCAGGGTAATGGAGACAGGATAGTATTTTTAAAATGTCATGCTGGGAAATTAGATATTCTTAAATAGAAAAAAAAACTGAACCATTACTTCACAGTCTACATAAAAAGTTCCATGGAGATCATGAATATTATATTATAAATAAGAAAGAAGTGAATAAAATCCTTCAGAAAAGTAATACAAAAAAAATTCATATGCTTATACAGGAAATATTTTTTAAAATAAGTTACAGAAAGGACTGACTATAAGAGGGAAAATAATAAATGGATCATGTTAAAATAACCTAAATCAAACCCCTAACAATTATACAGTGGAAGTGAGAAACAGATTTAAGGGACTAGATCTGATAGACACAGTTTCTGATGAACTATGGATGGAGGTTCGTGACATTGTACAGGAGACAGGGAGCAAGACCATCCCCAAGAAAAAGAAATGTAAAAAAGCAAAATGGCTGTCTGGGTAGGCCTTACAAATAGCTGTGAGAAGAAGAGAAGCAAAAAGCAAAGGAGAAAAGAAAAGATATAAGCATCTGAATGCAGAGTTCCAAAGAATAGCAGGAAGAGATAAGAAAGCCTTCTTCAGCAATCAGTGCAAAGAAATAGAGGAAAACAACAGAATGGGAAAGACTAGAGATCTCTTCAAGAAAATCAGAGACACCAAAGGAACATTTCATGCAAAGATGGGCTCAATAAAGGACAGAAGTTGTATGGACCTAACAGAAGCAGAAGATATTAAGAAGAGATGGCAAGAATACACAGAAGATCTGTACAAAAAAAAGATATTCACGACCCTGATAATTACAATGGTGTGATCACTCATCTAGACCCAGACACCCTGGAATGTGAAGTCAAGTGGGCCTTAGGAAGCATCAATATGAACAAAGCTAGTGGAGGTGATGGAATTCCAGTTGAACTATTTCAAATCCTAAAAGATGATGCTGTGAAAGTGCTACACTTAATATGCCAGCAAATTTGGAAAACTCAGCAGTGGCAACATGACTGAAACAGATCAGTTTTCATCCCAATCCCAAAGAAAGGCAATGCCAAAGAATGCTCAAACTACCACACAGCTGCACTCATCTCACATGCTAGTAAAGTAATGCTCAAAATTCTTCAAGCCAGGCTTCAACAATATGTGATCAGTGAACTTCCAGATGTTCAAGCTGGTTTTAGAAAAGGCAGAGGAACCAGAGATCAAATTTCCAACATCCACTGGATCATCAGAAAAGCAAAAGAATTCCAGAAAAACATCTATTTCTGCTTTATTGACTATGCCAAAGCCTTTGACTGTGTAGATCACAAGAAACTGTGGAAAATTCTTCAAGAAATGGGAATACCACACCACCTAACCTGCCTCTTGAGAAATTTGTATGCAGGTCAGGAAGAAACAGCTAGAACTGGACATGGAACAACAGACTGGTTCCAAATAGGAAAAGGAGTACATCAAGGCTCTATATTGTCACCCTGCTTATTTAATTTATATGCAGAGTATCATGAGAAATGCTGGGCTGGATGAAACACAAGCTAGAATCAAGATTGCCAGGAGAAATATCAATAACCTCAGATATGCAGATGACACCACCCTTATGGCCGAAACTGAAGAGGAACTAAAGAACCTCTTGATGAAAGTGAAAGAGGAGAGTGAAAATGTTGGCTTCAAGTTCAACATTCAGAAAACAAAGATCACGGCATCAGGTCCCATCACTTCATGGCAAATAGATGGGGAAACAGTGGCAGACATTATTTTGGGGGGTTCCAAAATCACTGCAGATGGTGACTGCAGCCATGAAATTAAAAGACACTTACTCCTTGGAAGGAAAGTTATGGACAAGCTAGACAGCATATTAAAAAGCAGAGATATTACTTTGCCAGCAAAGGTCCATATAGTTAAGGCTATGGTTTTTTCCACTAGTTATGTATGGATGTGAAAGTTGGACTGTGAAGAAAGCTTAGTACTGAAGAACTGATGCTTTTAAACTGTGGTGTTGGAGAAGACTTGGACTGTGGTGTTGAGAGTCCCTTGGACTGCAAGGAGATCTATTCAGTTCATCCTAAGGGAAATCAGTCCTGAATATTCATTGGAAGGACCGATGTTGAAGCTGAAACCCCAATACATTCACCACCTGATGGGAAGAGCTGACCCATTGGAAAATACTCTGATGCTGAAAAAGATTGAAGGTAGGAGAAGAAGGGGACGACAGAGAATGAGATGGTTGGATGGCATCACCGACTCACTGGACATGAGTTTGAGTAAACTCTGGGAGTTCATGATGGACAGGGAGGCCTGGCATGCTGCAGTCCATGGGGTTGCAGAGTCGGACACAACTGAGTGACTGAACTGAACTTAACTGACAAATAAGAACATCACTTCATCAAATGAATTTTTAAAAACTAAGTAATGGGATATCAAGCCATAGAATTCAAGTGTATACATATGCAACCCAAAAATTTTTAAGGGGCTCAATTTCAGAATATAAAGAGCTTTATTAATATAAATCTGTTACAAAAATACACCAAATTAAACAGTTACAAATCACATGAGGGAATGACCTACACAAAAAAGCATCAGAAGCCAAAAAATAGAAAGGTGTGTACTCTTTAAGAACTGAGTCTCTTCCTCCAAGGTCCCTGTTTCCCCAAATCCTCTGGTTCCTGGCTCTCTAGATTCTGGATGCTTTGATCCTCCAGCTCGCTAAAGTCTATTATGGGGCAGGGGTAATTAGTGCTCAGTATTTTGTGTGTTGGGCTTCCCTGGTGGCTAAATTGGTAAAGAACCTGCCTGCAATGTGGGAGACCTGGGTTCAATCCATGGGTTGGGAAGATCCCCTGGAGGAGGTCATGCAAACCAATCCAATATTCTTGCCTAGAGAATCCCCATGGACAGAGGAGCCTAGAGGGCTATAGTCCATGGAGTCACAAAGAGTTGGACATGACTGAACAACTAAGCACATTTGTGTATTTGTTCACTTTCCCCAGTCTTTTCCTATAGTTAAGTTGCAGCTATTTAACATGTTCTGGTCAATGAACCATGAGCAGAAAAATGAATGTTCTTTTCTGCCCAAGGCAGTTCATCACTGGTATTCCTCTTCTTCCTTTCTACAGCATCCAAAGTGCCAAGTGTACCCTATGATGGAAAAGGCTGCTCGACTTGTATCTAACTTTGCATAAGAAGAAAATAAAAAACTGTGATTTTGCAGTTTAACTTTTTCTGTGGTAAGCCAGAGTGGATATCTGCCATAATTTATATGCCAAAAAAGTATAATAAATTTGTTGGATATAAATATGAGTATATAACCTTATTTTATGTAGTCTTTTAATGCTTTCTGCAAAATAAAGGAGAGTTTTTTCCTTAAATATATCAAAGGAAATTAAAATAGTCTAGTCCAAAGACTAAAACAAAATATTAATTTTCTATGAAAATACTTATCAGAATCTCATTACTTTCACAGACCAGTTCTAGATGATCTTGTTTCTGTGCCAACTAATCTGAAAATTCAAGTGTCTTCATCTCACTATTATATATTTATGAGAAATGAAAAACTCCTGCCTAACTCTCAGACAATAGAAATAATAAGTCCTTTGATTTAAGCTATGATAGTACAGTTTGTTGTCAACCACAATGCACATCTCAAGAGATAAACTAGAAATGTAAAATGAAAGTGTAAATTAAAATTTAAAAACTGTTTGAAAGACTTTGGTACTCTTGTATGTTAAAGCAGATCTCATTTTGGGGACTACAATTTTCACCAAAAAAAGTTTCCATATATTCCCTAACAGCATTTTATTCTAAAAAAATGGTACAACAAAAATGATTCTAGAAGTAATAAATGCTAGAGAAGACATGGAGAAAAAGGAACCCTCCTACACTGTTCGTGGGAATGTAAGTTGGTGCAGCCTCTATGGAAAAACAGTATGGAGGTTCCTTAAAAATCTGGAGTTACCATATGATTTAGCAGTGCCAACTTGGGCATGTATCTGGAGGAAACCCTACTTTGAAAAGATACATGTTCACCAACGTTAACTGCATTACTATTCACAGTAACCAAGTCCCGGAAACAACCTAAATGTCCATTGACAGATGACTGGATAAAGAAGTGAGATATATATATATATATATATACTTATCAGAATATATATATATTTTATATATATTATCAGAACTTGTATATACACACATACACACACACACACACAGATATATACCTATCTCAGTGATTCCTGAAATCTGTAAAAACTGTCTATCTCTCCAGTGGGTCACTATCCTTGTCTAGACTTACCTGGACCACTGAAAGCTGTGTTCTCTGCACCTGTTTTCATTTGTGCCTTCATCTTACCCATTCTCCACAATGAATCAAAGTTTTCTCTGAAAATCCAAAGTCTGATCATGCCTGGTCTTCAATAAGACCATAGGTTTCTATTAGTAAAATTCAAGTATATATCATTGCCTGATAGATTAGCTATGTTTCTGGTCTTACTTCTTATTCCCTTAGGATTCTATCAAAGCAGACTTCTTTTAGTTATTAAGCATATTATCCTTATTATACATCTTTGCACTTACTGTTAATTTTACCAAGAACTTTAATCCTTTGTCCCTTCTCTTTTGGGCTTCCCAGGTGGTGTTAGTGCTAAAGAACCTGATCAGCAACACAGGAGACATAAGAGACTCCGGTTCCGTCCCTGAGACAGATCTTCTGGAGGAGAGCATGGCAACCCACTCCAGTATTACTGCCTGGAGAACTTCATGCACAGAGGAGCCTGGAGAGCTACAGTCCATAGGGTTGCAAAGAGTTGGACACAACTGAAGTGACTTAGCACACATACACCTCTCTCTCTTAGCATAACTCCCAGCTTTCTTTCAATAACTTCATGTCAGGTACTCATCTCTCCAGGGAAAAATTTCCTGATCTTCAAGCTTGAGTTAAGATAACTTTCTAAAATATCCCCATAGTACTTATAGTTCCCCTCCATTATCCTTATCATGGAATACTATAATTGGCAGTGGCCTCACTGTCTTATTCACCTATCTCCATTGCTTCATAAAGATACAGACACTTGTAATATTTAATTAGAAGATTAATGAGGTCAAAACTTTTGTCAGTCTACAACTGAGAACTATCTGTGTAATAAAAGGAAATGCAAAACCACCTTTTTTTTTCTTCTAAAACTTTTTGTAAAAGTGATTTTCAATTAAAATCTCCCTTACCTTCAATAAGGAAGCTATGATTCAATTTTTCCCAACTTTTTCATTCTAGGTGTTTAATAAAGGACACAGATATTAATGTTAACAGTATTCTAAGCATGATTAGTAGCAATGTTGTGAAACTCTATACGATTCTATTAGCATTAATTGGCAACATTGCCCCTGATGGACAAGCTATTATCTATTGTAGTCCCAGTTGTCTCCTTTTGAATGCCTATCTTTATCCAATGGCTAGAGCCAAATCTTTTCTATTGTCTCCCTTATAGGGTGATTTGATAGTTCAGTTGCAAATACTATTTCTTTCCAAATTATCTTATCCATTCTTTTTCCTTTCTATTATCTTGAGATTCCAAAAGACTAAGTAAAAAGGTGAGGTGCAAAATTCACTGTAACTTTTAGAAACAATGACTCACATTGTTAAATTTTTGATAAAACTTTGGAAATGTATCTCTGTCTTTACAATTAACTCTGATTGAAGCCTGATTGATGAAGGATGGTGGTGAGTATCTGTCAATGACATCTCATGCAAATACAAATGTAAATGTTTAAGATGTGTCACTTGAAATTTTCTGGCAGAGTCTCAAAGTGTATCTTCTAAATTGTTTTCTATCATATTACCATTGTATGAAATGAACCCACAGTTTGCTTTAGGGTTCAAGGACAGCTGTATAAACACTCATGTAATCAAAGCACACTGCATCAGTTGGTTTTGGTTAAAGAGAGAGAAAACATTCAATGATTAAGGAAGTTAAGTATACAATACAGTAAAGATTTTAATAAGCTAAGTAATCTCTTTGAAATTAAATACCTTTTAGTACATTCCAGGAATCAGTAATTTGCTTAGATTTGTACTTTATATTCTATTTTATTTCCACTCTGAAATCTCATTGATGGTGCTTTCCATATTATGCTGTCTTCATTCAGTGCACTAAGAGCATATTCTCTACCTTTTGTCTCTGAACACTAGTTCCCAAAGCATTCTGGGACATTCCTAAAGTCTTATCAGGTATCAGAATTGTCTTTTACTTATGTAAATGTTCCTTAAATTTGATTTTCAATTTATGATCTCATTTAGTCACCACGATTTAATTGGCCCATTTTCATTGGGGAATCGAAATAATAAGTAAAAATTTCATAGTTCTCTCAACCCTGAAAACCAATGTGAGAAGATGCTACTAGTATTATAAAGGGAAACTATACCAATGTATTTTAAAAGGTCACTGAAAAATTGATGTAAGTTGTCAGATTTGGTCCTGAGATATTCAGTGCTCATATTCAGTATTGACATCTATCCCATCAAAACAGATATTTTAAATGCAAATAAACATTGTAAATTTGCTTGAGATCTGATAATCAAATTTCCCAAGTCTGTTAGAATATCAGAACCATTTGGAGAACAAATATATTCCTGGTTCCAACCTCAAAATATTCTGAGTTAATAGACTGGAAAAGATGCTCAGAAATCCATATTTTTTAAATGTTCCCATAAGAATATATATTGTTTTTTTGTTTGTTTTAGTAACATTTACATAAAGAGTACTAAACTATATGCAAATTGCTGCAGCATAACTTTTTAATACACACATAAACCAAACACAAATGCATATAGGCAGGACATATGCCAACTTTTTAATGGTTACCTCTAGGGAGGGAGGGAAGAAAATGGGCTTTGGAAAGAGAATTCTTTAATTCAAACTGTGATATTGTTTTTCCCTTAAAAAGAAAAAGTTAATGAAAATAATGGCAAAATGTTAAGTCTCAAATTTTGATTGTGGGTCTACAGGTTATTAGGAGAAGGCAATGGCACCCCACCCCAGTACTCTTGCCTGGAAAATCCCATGGACGGAGGAGCCTGGTAGGCTACAGTCCATGCGGTCCTTAAGAGTCAGACACGACTGAGTGACTTTACTTTCACTTTTCACTTTCATGCATTGGAGAAGGAAATGGCAACCCACTCCAGTGTTCTTGCCTGGAGAACCCCAGGGATGGGGGAGCCTGGTGGGCTGCTGTCTATGGGGTTGCACAGAGTTGGACACGACTGAAGTGACTTAGCAGCAGCAGCAGCTACAGGTTATTGTTGTTTATGTTATTTTTTATAATTATTCAGAACATTTTATAATTAAAAACAAATACTATCCCCAGGTAATATAGATCAACATCCACAGTTGAGAACTATTGGAATAAAAACTGAGCAATATAATTTATCATCCCAACTGGGACACTGTTGAGATTTAAAGAGAAAGCCATTAATCACTTTACCAGATGAGAGGCAAACTAGAATGTATGGTTACCCTAGGAATAAACTACTTTAAGTCCCACTTAATGCATGAACTTCTTAATAGCAAAATTTATTTTCTATCATTTTCTCTAACCTCCTTCTTTGTAAGTTATCATAGAAGTTATTGATCTAATTTGCCCAAATTATTATCCGTTTTTCACTGAAGCACTTTAGGGTAATATATAATTTCCAAAAGAGTCATAATAAATAGTGGAAATGCAGGACATTTTTGAAATTAATGTATCTCTAAGATGCAATAGTTAGTCAAAAGTATTTAATGAACAGTACTTCAAAGTAAGGTACCAGGGCATGTGAGGTTAAAAGCTGAAAATATGCAGTCCTTATCCTCAAGAATTTATATTTCAACTAACTCTATAGGTAAGATACATAAAGCAAACCAAGAATACAGATTCTATAATTGTGTAACAGAAGAATGAAACGTAACTACTATAAAAAGCCAAGGACTAACAGATAATAAAGTTAAACATATTAAAGTAAATAATGTGATTCACCACTGGTGCCAAGTGAGAGCTCAGTTTCTCTTTTCCACATGTGTATCCGTGCTGTCACCAAATACTCTGTCTTGACTCTTGCTTCTCCAGTTTGTACATTATCTCATCATAGACATGATCTCTGCTTTATACTACTTTGACCAATATATACAGCTCAATCTGTTTTAGTTAGAAAGTTTTATGTAACTATACATAAAAGCCCTCCCAAAAAGTACTTAATGAAAAAAGCAATTTATTGGCTCAAAAAGGTGAATAGTTCAGATGTGGCTGAATTTAGGACTCAAGTGATAGAATCAAGATCTGCTTTACTTTCTTATGTTTTAAGTTCCTTAAAAGTTTTGGCTTCATTTTCAAATCACCTTTCCTTTTAGCCACTAAATTACTTCCAGCAAACCCCAAGTCATTACCTGGGGAGCAGAAAAGAAGTTGACTATTTCCCAGGCCTTTAAAACAGAAATTCTAGAATTTCAAGCAGAAATTTTCACTGTAAATAGCCTGACTTGAGTCAAGTACATTTCCCTGAATCAGCTATGGCTGAAGTTGAAACTTGTAGTTGTCTAGATTGGTTTACCCTAAATCCTATGCTCCACTGAATCATGTTATCCAAAGTAGACAGGCCATTAGTACCAGTAGGTGGGTCCCAAAAGCAAAGTGAACATATTGTAGCCATAAGAAAAGAAAATGAATGCTGGGTGGACAAAAAGGAAGAAAAGAAGGAACTGAAAAACAGAGAGATAAAGAAAAGGAAGGAAGGTAGGAGGGAAGAAGAGAAGAAAGAGGAAGACAAAATTGCAAACAGAGAAGGGGAGACAGAAGAAGAGAAGAAGGAAAAAAAGATATAAAATAGTCCACTAAGAGAATGGTGTATAGGTAAATCTTTAACAATCAGCTTTCAAAAAATAAATAAGCAAACAAAACAAAATACAAGACTTTTTCTGTAGTATTTCACAGTTTTTATGCTGCAAATTTTCTCACCATGATGATTTAAGCTATTAGGTCACTAAACATAGAGTTTGGTAAAGAGGCACAATAGTACTGTATCTATACACAAATACACACTCACACATGCAGTGATACAATCAACATCAATAACCTCAAAAGCAACAGTAGTACTAAAGTAATTAAAAGTGGTGTTTTCAGTAGTTATTAACTTTGCTTTCAATGTGAGTTATTTGCTTATGTTTATATAAGATAATTTTTGATAATGTCTGTATTTAACAAACATCTTACAAAATCCCTGAAAAATAAAAATATTGGCTATTCCAAGTTGATACAGTGTGGCCCCAGCACAACACCAACAGAGCATCTTTCTCAGTTTATTTAAAACAAATAGCACTCACACAAAACAGACTATACTTGTGCAGTGGTCTCCACTAAAGATTTGGTGGGGTGATAGAGGGTTATCATTAAAACATGAGAATTTCAAATCAACCACTATATATCTCTATTCTTAGAAATTCTTCACCCTAGGCACTACTGTGACTTTCACAGTTTTTATCCTCTCATTTCACCTCAGGAGGCACTTCCCCTTCTTGGATTCTCAGAGTTCTCTCTTATCCCAGTTAATAGCCCCTAACCACTGCATCTGCAACAATCCTTCTCACTCTCTTATGAAGAGTTATTTCATGGTATTGACCCCTCAGATCAGATCAGATGAGTCGCTCAGTCGTGTCCGACTCTTTGTGACCCCATGAATCGCAGCACGCCAGGCCTCCCTGTCCATCACCAACTCCTGGAGTTCACTCAAACTCACGTCCATTGAGTCAGTGATGCCATCCAGCCATCTCATCCTCTGTTGTCCCCTTCTTCTCCTGCCCCCAATCCCTCCCAGCATCAGAGTCTTTTCCAATGAGTCGACTCTTCGCATGAGGTGGCCAAAGTACTGGAGTTTCAGCTTTAGCATCATTCCTTCCAAAGAAATCCCAGGGCTACAGCCCCTCAAAAAAAAAACAAAAAAACACCTGCAGTTGTATCATATTTGCAAAGCAAATGTGGAACAGTTCATAAAACTACAGTCTGTGGATCACCTGCTTAAGAAACTACCAAAGTTGTTTAAAAGGCTGATTCCTCCATAATGAAACATATCTTTGGGGAGAGGACCTAGATACTGCCTTGCTTATTAAACACTGCAGGTGTTTTTAGTGGACATAAACATAATACCACAAGTAATAGGCTGGACAGAACTAACAGGCTCTCTACCTGAAAGAAAATCCTCATCTGTGCACGTATTTTTTTCTCATCTGTTTTATGTGCTGTAATGCCATTCTCCCCAACGTCTCCATGACCACGTGAATAACCTACACAACCTTAGAGACTCCATGTAAAAGAGAGCTCTTTTGACCCTCATCTACCCTCAGAACTTTTCCTGACCTTGATTCAACCTGCTCCAGTTAAGTTTAGCTGTTTCCTTCCCTGACAATTACAGCGCTAGGGCCATCATCTCTGTAAGTTATTGATTCTTTTTCCATCTATTTTTCCTAATAGACTGAAATCTCCTTGAAATTCAAGACTGCTTCCTAGGCATCTGAATCACCTTATTTAGCATAATGCCTGGCAATATGCATTCCATAGCTGATTCACTGATGAAGCATATAAAGGCAGAGAGAGGAGGAGGGAAGAAGGGAAATGGATGTGATAGACATCAAATAAGGTAGAAAAATATAAAAGAAAATGAAAGAAGAATATAATAAAATGGATATATCTGCCTTAAGTTCGCATTTGGGCTTGAATTCCTGTTTCATCAAATAATATATTATTTTGCTCTTGGATAATTCAGACCTTTAAAAATAAAAGACCCTGAACTTTTATTAGAATACAAATTTCTATTACTGCAGGTTTCCATCAGAATTTCAGGTTTTACCCTTGCTTGTAACTTGTAAACTTAACAACGCCTGCTCAACAAACCTACTTTTCATGTGTTCACATGCATTGCAGAAAATAATTCATGTCAAATAAGTGTAACGTTTACAAGTCAGGTGCAATGAAGTACCAGGATGCAAACAAGAAGAACTGAATTCCAAGCTGGTTTAGATTACCCATGACTTCTGTGGATCAAGAAATAGAGATACCTTAATTAAAAATACTGTATTGGTAAAAAAGCTATTCAGAACTGAGCCTTTAGTGAGCTGTAGTCTTTTTGCAATAGGAACATAAAAAAAAAAATCACAGATCACAATAATAAATATAATAATGAACAAGCATGAAAAATTGTAAAAATTATCAAATTTGACAGACACAAAGTGAGTTAATGCTGTTGAAAAAATGGCACCAACAGACTTGTTTGACACAGGGTTGCCACAAAACATCAATTTGTAAAAAACAGTATAAGCTAAGTGAAATAAAGCACAGTAAAACAAGAAATGCCTGTTTATCTCCAGTTTTAAAGAGTCCACCCACTAAAACATCATTTATCAGTTTGTGGACAGGCCCTTATATATCCCCAGGTATTTGTAGAAAACTGTAAGTTCTACACTAAAAAACATTCGCTACATTTTGAGTTTGTTAAGACAGCTTTAGTGCCCATGTTTGCATTTATATTTATAATCAGTCTGCCTACAGCCAATTCCATGGATGGAGGCTTGTAAAATTGTACAGGAGACGGTGATCAAAACCATCCCTAAGAAAAAGAAATGCAAAAAGGCAAAATGGTTGTCTGAGGAAGCCTTACAAATAGCTGAGAAAAAAAGAGATGCTAAAGGCAAAGGAGGAAAGGAAAGATATACCCATCTGAATGCCAAAGAATAGCAAGGAAAGATAAGAAAGCCTTCCTAAGTGATCAGTGTAAAGAAATAGAGGAAAACAACAGAATGGAAAAGACTAGAGATCTCTTCAAGAAAACTAGAGATACAAAGGGAACATTTCATGCAAAAATGGGCACAATAAAGGACAGAAATGGTATGGACCTAACAGAAGCAGAAGATATTAAGAAGAGGTGGCAAGAATACACAGAAGAACTAAACAAAAAAAATTCAGTGAGCCAGATAGCCATGATGGTGTGGTCACTCACCTAGAGCCAGACATCCTGGAATGTGAAGTCAAGTGGGCCTTAGAAAGCATCACTACAAACAAAGCTAGTGGAGGTGATGGAATTCCAGTCTAACTATTTCAAATCCTAAAAGATGATGCTGTTAAAGTGTTACACTCAATATGCCAACAAATTTGGAAAACTCAGCAGTGGCAACAGGACTGGAAAAGGTTAGTTTTCATCCCAATCCCAAAGAAAGGCAATGCCAAAGAATGCTCAAACTACTGCACAACTGCACTCATCTCACATGCTAGTAAAGCAATGCTCCAATTCTCCAAGCCAGGCTTCAACAATACATGATCTGTGAACTTCCAGATGCTCAAGCTGATTTTCGAAAAGGCAGAGGAACCAGAGATCAAATTACCAACATCCACTGGATCATCAAAAAAGCAAGAGAGTTCCAGAAAACCATCTATTTCTGCTTCATTGACTACACCAAAAAAAGCCTTTGACTGTGTGGATCACAAGAAACCGTGGAAAATTCTTAAAGTGATGTAAATACTAAACCACCTTACCTACCTCCTGAGAAACCTGTATGTAGGTCAAAAAACAATAGTCAGCACCAGACATCAAACAATGCACTGGTTCAAAATTGGGAAAGAAGTACATTAAGGCTGTATATTGTCACTCTGCTTATTTAACTTATACACAGAGTACATCATGCAAAATGGTGGGTTGGATGAAGCACAACCTGGAATCAAGATTGTTAGGAGAAATATCAATAACCTCAGATATGCAGATGACACCACTCTTATGGAAGAAAGCAAAGAGGAACTAAAGAGTCTCTTGATAAAAGTGAAAAAGGAGAGTGAAAAACTGGCTTAAAACTCAACCTTCAAAAAACTAAGGTCATAGCATCCAGTCCAATAACTTCATTGCAAATAGATGGTGAAACAATAGAAAGTGTGATAGACTTCAGTTTCTTGGGCTCCAAAACTACTGCAGATAGTGACTGCAGCCATGAAATGAAAAGACACTTGCTCCTTGGAATAAAAGCTATGACCAACTTAGACAGCATGTTAAAAAGCAGAGACATTACTTTGCCAACAAAGGTCTGTTTAGTCAAAACTATGGTTTTTCCAGTAGTCACATATGGATGTGAGATTTGGACCATAAAGGTTGAATGCTGAAGAACTGATGCTTTCCAAACGTGGTGTTGGAGAAGACTCTTGAGAGTTCCTTGAACTTTAAGGACATCAAATCAGTCAATCTTAAAGGAAATCAGTCCTGAAAGTTCATTGGGAGGACTGATGCTGAAGCTGAAACTCCAGTACTTTGGCCACCTGTTGCAAAGAGCTGATTCATTAGAAAAGAACCTAATGTTGGGAAAGATTGAAGGCAGGAAGAGAAGGGGATGACAGAGAACAAGATGTTGGATGGCATTACTGACTCAATGGATATGAGTTTGAGCAAGCTCTGGGAGATGATGAAGGACAGGGAAGCCTGGCATCGTTGCAGTCCATGGGGTTACAAAGAGTTGGACAAAATTGAGTGATTGATCGACAGTCAATTGAACTTTAGAAATCACAGGCAAATAAAGACAGAATTGAGTCCAACTTAACATGTAAACATGGTATTTTGTACCATAGCCAATGATACTAGATAGTACCACATGAACAAATATTTCCCAGTTATTCAAATAGAAACAATTGTAGGAAATATGAGGCCACATAGAGTGACCAGCAGTTGAGATGTGCCAAAATCAAAGAAAAAAGCAACACAGCAATCAGAATCATAGTCAGAATGGGAACTGCAATTTGGATTCAGCAAAACAATCTTATCTGTCATATTAAATTGATGTTAGTCTGAATTTTATTGGTTTTGCAGATATGCTTGCATTTCATGTGTAAATTTTATTTTACTTTTAAAGTTGAATAAGAGAGAAAAGCATGAAGAATTTATCCCCTTTTTTAGGTTAGATACACAAACAAAATTATAATAAATCTATGCAATAAGACTAGCAAGCCCTAAGAATATAAATTTTTTCCTTTACAAAGAAAGACTGATTTAGAATAAAGTGCAATACTGATGTGTCATCTTTTTTATTCAAAAGGACAAATGCCAACCTTCAATGCCACTTGTGATTTTGGTAAGAGTTTGATGAGATGTGCTCACATCAGAGTCCTCTCCTTTCACTCTCCCATATTGGTTTGGGTTTTTTTCTGCTTAGTTTTTTTGTGTTCATGTGTTCTCAGTAGTATCCAACTATTTGTGAGCCCATGGACAGTAGGCCACCAGGATCCCCTATCCATTAAATTTTCCAGGCAAGAATACTAGAGCAGGTTGCCATTTCCTTCTCTGGGATATCTTCCCAACCCAGGAATCAAACTTGTGTCTCTTGCATCTCTTGCATTAACAGGCAGATTCTTTACCACTGAAACGCTCGGGAAGCCCTTGCATTATAAATATTTCTTCCTAAGGAATACTTAGTGATTAAGAGTGTGCCCTATAAGTCTAAGTTGAAATCTTGACTACTCTACTCCATAACTGCAGTAGAGACTTGTCTGATGTTCACCAATCCATGTCCTTCTGTGAGCACAAAAGACAACTGTTATCAAAGTGTTTTTATACTAAGTTGGACCCACATGAGTGGTATGGTCAGTGGCTATGAGGGAAGCAATGTTCACCATTTTGAGTGGCGGTCATTATCCCCCCTGAGCAATCCCTTATTCCCCTTATCCCATCACACATGGGTTATGTCTATGATGACCTTGAGAACTATGTGTTCCTGATGTGTTGACTATAGTGTTATAGCAGCAATGTAGAAGCAATTTGGGTCATCGCTGTGAGGAGGGCTTCCTAAACCATGTGAGACTATTCATGAGCAAGATACAGACTTGATAAACCTTTATTCTGTTCACCTCTAAGAATTTTTGGTGTTTCTTTGATAGGTAGCATGGCCTCAACTCTCCTGACTAATAGAATAAACACACAGGCTTGGACAATTTAACCTCAGTGATAAGTTTCAGTTTTATCATATGTAAAACTGGAGGAAAACATCTATCTCATAAAGTAAATGTGAGAATCAAATCAAAGAATTCAGGTAAACCTGTAAAAAAAATGCCTGATGCTAGGTAAGGATTACTATGAGCCTTTCTCCCCCTTCCTCTTCTATAGTTCATTTCCAATTTCCAATACTTTTATTGCTTCATACATAGCCAATGTTAAATGTCTACATTTTTTATCTTTAATTTTTTTGGCTGTGCTGGGTCTTTGTGGCTGCGCGGGCTGTTCTCTAGCTATCGTGAGCAGCAGCTATTTGCTAATTGCAGTGTGTGGGCTTCTCACTGTGGTGGCTTCTCTTGTTGCACAGCACGGGCTCTAGGGCACACAGGCTTTAGTAGTTGTAGTGCATGGGCTCAGTATTGCAGTTCCCCAGGCTCTAGAGCACCCATGGACAGTTGGCTCAACAATTGTGGTGCACAGACTTTGTTGGTGCATGGCATGTGGGATCTTCTAGGACCAGGTATCGAACCTGTGTCCTCTGCAAAGACAGGTGGATTCTTTACCACTGAGCCACAAAAGAATCCATTTTTAAAAAATAATTTGCTTTATTGATAAATCTGGTCTCTTCACAAAATTGAAAGTCCTCTCAAGCTCATCTTTGGTTTGTGTTCAATTTGTATTGATGCTCTTGCTTCATAACAATTATTAAAAATTCACTGCAGCAAGAATACAAGTATATTTTTTGTAATTCCTTATTTACCTTGGATCTCCTCTTTCTCCATTGTTTTCTACCCTCAAGCATTTACAACACTGATCTACATTTGAAAAGAGTCATTAGAGTTTATTAAACTTAAAACAAGGAGATCCAACCAGTCCATTCTGAAGGAGATCAGCCCTGGGATTTCTTTGGAAGGAATGATGCTAAAGCTGAAACTCCAGTACTTTGGCCACCTCATGCAAAGAGTTGACTCATTGGAAAAGAC
The DNA here is from genome assembly GCF_027580195.1 of Bos mutus. Lineage (NCBI taxonomy): Eukaryota > Metazoa > Chordata > Mammalia > Artiodactyla > Bovidae > Bos > Bos mutus. The sequence goes on along the minus strand of NC_091622.1, from coordinate 77,931,698 downwards.
TCTGATGCTGGGACAGATTGGGGGCAGGAGGAGAAGGGGACAACAGAGGATGAGATGGCTGGATGGCATCATTGACTCGATGGACGTGAGTTTGAGTGAACTCCCGGAGTTCGTGATGGACAGGGAGGCCTGGCGTGCTGCAATTCATGGAGTCGCAAAGAGTCAGACACGACTGAGCGACTGAAATGAACTGAACTGAACTGAAAACCTTAATTTAAGTAATTTTATGTAGAATGAGTCTCCCTCTGTCATCTATAGGATTATTCTCAAACTATAGAAATACAAAATTGAATTTCATTTATCTATATGCTAAATAATTGTAATGAATCTTATTATCAATCAGCAGAGAGAAGGATGAGCATATGAGAGCATATCTTTCCTTTGCCTCATGGTCACAGAAAGATGACATGTTTTTTTGTCCTACAGCTAAAATGACATGCATTCAGCTCTTCATTATGCCAATCCATCTTCCTTCCAGCAGTCACTGCTGCTCTCCTTTGGGAACAATTTTTTTGCTTATTTACATATTAGCACCTACACCAGGTGTTTAAGGACAAAATTCAAACTTACTCTATTAGCATCTCTAGCAAATGCCTTAATCACGGAGGAAACTGAATTATTGAATAAGTATATTAACTCATTTATCTGTGAATTTCCAATATGCATCCTGCTATCCCACTTTCCATAGCAAGTTAAGCTCAGAGTATCAGATAAAAATCTGAGATATAAGGTGAGGGTGATAAATTAATAAGAAAGCAGGAATTTGCTCAAATGCTCAGGAAGGAATCACAAATACTACAGCATACTGTCCAGACAGGAATTGTCCAAACAAGGAAAGGATAGAAAAATAAAAATGCTGAACTCTTAAATTGCTGAATTTACCAATAAATTCATAAATCAACATAGAATACAATTCTGGGAGACATCTTTTAATAAATAATTACATTTTTTAAATAATAGAGACAAGTGGACTGCTGAATGAGGAGACTTGTAATCATATCTGGACAATGAGAAAAGTATACTGCAAATGTAACTTCCTATCGTAAATCAAATTTTTAAAAGAGTAACTAGTATTTGAAAATTAAACAAACATTGTTAATACTATTGTATTATATATTTGAAGATTGCTAAGAGTAAATCTTAAAAGTACTCATCATAAGAAAAACAATTCTTCTGTAGCTTTGTATGGTGACAAATGTTAACTAGATTTTCTATGTGATCATTTTGCAATATACAAAATTATCAAAAATAATATAAAATGACAATAAAATCATTTACTAATTAAAAAAATAAGTAAGCTGAAGAGATGAACGGTTTTATAAATGGTCAGATTATGTTCAATTTTAGGATGGTTTATAAGCCATTTCTTAATGTTTTTTCCTTCAAACCAATTCTAATTTAACTTTGAAGTTCATCTGAAGAAACTGTCAATAATAGAACCAGAAGTATTTCCTTTTTGTGTTTGTAAGATTACATTAATATGAATCTTTTTCTTTTTATAATGCATTTATCAGGGATGCATTCAAATAATCAAAGATAATCTTTCATCATATTTTTTCTTGCTTATGTTAATCTATCATACTAGCACTAGGGAGGAGTAGTGTGGAAAAAATAGGTAGGTAGATAAATAGATAGAGGATAGACAAACTTATTCCAACTTGACAAACTTAATCTTATCCAATAATGAAAAGAATCACTATGGATAATTCAGTCTTGTCTATTTTCTTGATAAATCTTAATCTTTGGGGTTTCCTTTCCATTTCCATATTACTATCAGATGGTATCTGCAGTGCATACAGAAAGTGGGACCTTAAATAACTTCCAATGCTGGGAGTACATTCATGCAATCTACAGGAGTATGATTTTGTTCCATCCTCTGGCTCCTCTGATTTCAGTGATGATCTCCTCTGGACACCAGGTATAATACTGAGTTTCAATGCTGAAACCTGAGGCTTGTTAACAAGTGGGCTGAATCTTAGAGGGATCAGAACATGTGATCATCGGCACCCTCATGCCCCTTGATTCAGTACTTGCTGGCACAGTTTTAGTACTGGTATAACTTTCATTTCATCTTCAGGAAAACTGGTCATTCCTAAAGACCTCAAGAGCAGGATTACTCCCCACCTAGCAGGGATTCCCTTTGGCGACCTGCCCACTCACATTCAGCAATTGCCTCAACTCTCCCTGTGTATAGAAGAATTCCTAAGTCCTTCACACTACATGGAATCCAGGGTAGGCTTGGGAGTGCTATGTCGGTGTGCAAGCTGGCTGACTCACCAGTGGCCCCAGGCTGTCAGGGAACAGAGAGCTGGTCTCTTCAAAGAGCCCCATATGGAAAATGAAATGTGACCCAGAGCAGGAGGATCATGACAAAAATGTCTCGCTGGGTGTTCCCCTTTTAAATTGAATTCTTCCTACAATTGTAAGAGGGTTAAATAGTGCTGGTTTTCTGTTCAGTCTTCCCTAAAGCCAAGATTTCTTGTGTGTGTGTGTGTGCATGCATGTGTGCATGTGAGTGTGTGTATGTGTGTAGCCTGCCAGGTTCCTCAGTCTACAGAATTCTCCAGGCAAAAATTCTGGAGTGGACTGCCATTTCCTTCTCCAAGGGATCTTTCCAACACAGGGATCAAATCCACATCCCTTGTGAGTTGGCTGAAGCTGAAGAGCCAATGCTTTGGCGACCTGATGAAAAGAATTGACTCCTTGGAAAAGACCCTGAAGCTGGGAAAGATTGAAGGCAGGAAGAGAAAGGTACTGTGCTCACCTCCAGCAATGAAAATTTCTGAGAATGTATGTCCCTCCCATTTTTATTCTGTTGCCCAGAAGACTGTATTCCTTAGACTGAGTCAGCTCCATATTTATATATTCTTCAAGTCTCATTCCAGAGAAGGCAATGGCACCCCACTCTAGTACTCTCGCCTGGAAAATTCCATGGACAGAGGAGCCTGGAGGGCTGCAGTCCATGGGGTCGCTGAGGGTCAGACACGACTGAGCAACTTCACTTTCACTTTTTACTTTCATGCATTGGAAAAGGAAATGGCAACCCACTTCAGTGTTCTTGCCTGGAGAATCCCAGGGACGGGGGAGTCTGGTGGGCTGCCGTCTATGGGGTCGCACAGAATTGGACACGACTGAAGTGACCTAGCAGCAGCAGCAGCAGCAAGTCTCATTCTGATCTTATTTGTGTTTCCTCTCTAGGTTTGAGAGGAGTGAATGAAGTGGGAGGCGAGGTGACCAGCAGAGCAGTAACTCTCCCCAAAGCAATAACATCACAAAGTGTTCATGCTTTCCATTCAGTATAATCCTTTATTTTGTATCCTTGGTATGATCAAATGATTCAAAGTTGTGAATCATTTCCTCTTGTAGATTCTGTATATGGCCTTTTTCTCTGTATTTACTTAGGAGTCTGATATGTATTATTATTGACATCTCATTTAAAATAAAGCAGAGAGTATAATTTTATAAGCACATACTATGTCCCAAAGAATTCAGTGATAAATCAATTTATTCACTGCTCTCACATAGTTTATAATCTGATGCAAGTCAGACAACAAAAAGCAAAGACTACAGTAAATAAATGATCTCACATAATGATAAATCATATGACTTTTTCTAAGACACTTACTTCCAATAACATTTTTTTTGTCATGAATACATTGTTTTGTTTCCAATGTTTCATTAGAAACATAATTAGATTTATATTTTGTGCTAAAAATACAACTCTAGGGAAAAAAGGAAGCAAATTCCTTGTTCTAATGAAGCATTAATGGAATGGAGAAAACAGACTATTGGAGTAAGTAAATAAATAAAATAATTTAAGATTATGATAAATAATCTAATGGAAATAAAGAATATTCTGTAATAGAGAGACATGAACCACAGATGAAAATTGAGTGATGATGAGGCCTACTACAGCTGGATGGTCAAAGATAGCTTCTCTTAGGAAGTAAAACAGAAGGTAAAACTTGAAGGATGAGGAAATGCAAGTTATGGGAGAAACAGGAAATTTGTTTTCCAAGCCCAGTAGAACAGGAAATATGAAGACCTTAAGATCAGAAAAGTCTTAAAAAATCAAGGAACTAGAAGGCTAGTGTGACCAAACACAAATAGCAAGGAGAATAGTTCAAGATGAGATTGGATTCTAGAAACTTCTGCCAGTACAAATTATTTGGAAGGTAGGTAACATTCCTTAATAAAATCTAGATTGACAGTGTCTCCTGTGATATTCACATTAATACACATAAAATATGTTAATTTCAATAGGAGAGCTAATTAGTGTCTGGCTTGATTTGTCAATGATCATGCAAATTAAGTCTTGAAAGAAATAGATCCACTTTCAGGAGTATGATAAAATTCTTTGTTGAACAAAGAAACTCTAAAAACCCTTAGGGTGAAGAACTTTTTCTCTAATGCAGTGTGCTGGAAAAAGACAGCCCACTGTGCTCAAAGTGAAGTTAGTTGCCAAAACTCAAAAAATAAAAAAAATAAAAAAAAAAAACTTTGCAATTTGCTGAAGATTCTACTATGAAAATTTCAGAAGGAAAAACTGCAAAGCTCACAGTATAAAGCAATTAAAACCAGGCTTCCAAAAACTCTGCACATTTATTCAAACAAACAGTTATAGACAATGCTTATAAAATAAAATCTATCTGGGGGAATGACATTTTCAAAGACAATGCCTCAAACTAAGAAAGATCCCAAAGCATATTAAGTTTCACTATAAAACTGAATCCCAGCTTAAGTTTGTAAATATTTTGGAACTGAGCCTAGAACAATTTCCACATGAGCCCCAAGGTGGAGATTCACACATCTCTTTAAATTTCTCTCTGACTTGAGCAATTGCTCTTCTGGGCCAAATTTCTGGACAAGAGGAAGACATCTTGAGCATCAGTGCACCTCTTTTTCTCTCACGCAAAATTATTCACTTCTTACTCTCAGCTCCCTTGATATTTTAAAAGTATCTGTTACTTTGCTTCTCCTATTTGCAATACAGTTAGTTAACCTTATGTCTGCCCCTTACCTTCTCTCTCCTCCCATTCCACCTCTACCAAAAGACAGATTTTTAGGATTTTTGTATTTGGAAATCAGTGTGATGGTTAAATGTATGTATTTGACTTGGCTAGATGCTTCATCCAATGCCAGACTTGGTGTTTCTATAAAGGTACATTTTTTTTTTTAGGTGTTCAGTTCAGTTCAGTTACTCAGTCATGTCCAACTCTTTGAGACCCCACAGACTTCAGCACGCCAAGCCTCCCTGTCCATCGCCAACTCCCAGAGTTTACTCAGACTCATGTCCAGTGAGTCAGTGATGCCATCCAACCATCTCATTCTCTGTTGTCCCCTTCTCCTCTGCCTTCAATCTTTCCCAGCATCAGGGTCTTTTCCAAGGAGTCAGTTCTTCGCATCAGGTGGCCAAAGTACTGGAGTTTCAGCTTCAATCAGTCCTTCTAATGAACATTCAGGACTGATTTCCTTTAGGATGGACTGGTTGCATCTCCTTGCAGTCCAAGGGACTCTGAAGAGTCTTCTCCAACACCACAGTTCAAAAGAATCTATTCTTCAGTGCTTGGCTTTCTTTATAGTCCAACTCTCACATCTGTACATGACTACTGTAAAAACCATCGCATTGACTAGACCGGCCTTTGTTGGCAAAGTAATGTCTCTGTTTTTTAATATGCTGTCTAGGTTGGTCATAAATTTTCTTCCAAGGAGCAAGCATCTTTTAATTTCATGGCTGTAGTCACCATGTGCAGTAATTTTGGAGCCCCCCAAAAAAAGTCTGTCACTGTTTCCACTGTCTCCCCATCTATCTGCCATGAAGTGATGGGACCAGATGCCATGATCTTAGTTCTCTGAATGTTGAGCCTCAAACCTTTTTTCACTCTCCTCTTTTTAAGGTGTTTTTAATATTAAATTGGTAGACTTTGAGTAAAATACATTATCCTCCATAATGTGTGTGAGTCTCATCCAATCAATGGAAGGCCTTAAGAAAAAATAATAAAAAGACTGGGGGGCCTTAAATAGGAAGGAAGAGTTCATCCAGACTGTCTTCAGACTGGAAGTGAAACAGCAACTCTTCCCTGGGTCTCTAACCTTCCAGGATTCCATAAAGATTTTGAATTTGCTGCATGAAATACTTCCTTAAAACCTCTCTCAGTATATAGATATATAGACAGATATAGATAGGTAGATATAAGTATATAAGTAAATATAAACATATATATATATACACACATAAATGTGTGTGTATATATTTCATTGGCTCTGTTTCTATGGAGAACTCTGAATACATACTGTAAATTTTGATCTAATTAATGAATAAGCAAATGAATAAGTCAGTTAATTCTTTCAATCTAATAAGATATGGAGAATTTGAGCTGAAAATGATTAAAAATAAAGGGGGATACCACAAGTAAATATAATTTCATATTTCTCCTAACTCTGTTTGCAATTTCAGGTTTCTCCAATTCAAAAAAAGTTTTTTAATTATTATTTGCTGGGCCTAAAAATTAAGCAGTGATTTTTATGCTTTGTTTTAAACTGAGCTCCATAGAAGCACAGATTCTTGGTGCTGTTTGTGTTGGGGAAAAGTGGGAGGGATTAAGAAAGTCAGGGTTTCTGACTGGTGTGAAATGGTACCTCATAGTGGTTTTGATTTGCATTTCTCTGATAATGAGTGATGTTGAGCATCTTTTCATGTGTTTGTTAGCCATCTGTATGTCTTCTTTGGAGAAATGTCTATTTAGTTCTTTGGCCCATTTTTTGATCGGGTCGTTTATTTTTCTGGAGTTGAGCTGTAGGAGTTGCTTGTATATTTTTGAGATTAGTTGTTTGTCAGTTGCTTCATTTGCTATTATTTTCTCCCATTCTGAAGGCTGTCTTTTCACCTTGCTAATAGTTTCCTTTGATGTGCAGAAGCTTTTAAGGTTAATTAGGTCCCATTTGTTTATTTTTTATTTTATTTCCAATATTCTGGGAGGTGTAATGTAAAGTTTAAAAAAAAATAAAATTAAAAAAAAAAAAAAAAAAAAAAAAAGTCAGGGTTTCATCTTCAGAGGAACCAAGCCAAGGGGCAAATCTCAGCAGGGCCCATGCAGTTGTTTGGATGGGAAGAAGCTGGTATGAATAGCACAATCCTCTGACAGCCTCCAGGTTTTACTTTTATATGTTTCCTCTACTTTTATAGTTTTAATAACTATCCTGTCAACATATTACTTCTAAAAGTGTTGATATGTGGCACTTTTGGGAAAGGCACTCAGGAGAACAGCAAATCAGTTCTGCTTTTATCTGTCATTCAGACTCAATGTGACTGGGATAAACTTCTGTTGCATGAATCTATGTTTTTCTAGATTTCCCCTTTCCCCTGTCCATTTAGCAATAGTACCTAGTGAGGGTGTGGGAGCAGGTGGTACTAGTGGTGGAAGCCCCTATATTTCTAGGTAGGGTCCTCAACTGAACCAGCTTTAGACCCACCTGAATGGAGCCTGGGACAAATGATACCCCAGGGAAGGAAGGATTCCATTTGTTTTCAAATTGTTTTATACTACTAAACTAGAATATCAGTGATGTCTGGATATATATTTTTTATCTTAGAAAATTTCAAATTCCATTTAAAAATCATCCTAGTTATATGAAAACATAATCTATTTAAATGTGCAGCTATTTCCTAATTTGTCTGAATTGACCTTAGCAAGCAGCACATTTTTAACCCTTTAATCATATATAATTTTGAATTTGATTTGAGAACTAATGTAAGGATGAATGCATTCCAGCAGAGACTGGAAAAATTCCTATATAAGTTAGACATACTTTTGTCATGTAGTGTACAGTAGTAGCATATGTATTTAAACATTTACACTCAGAGTCCGATGAAAATGACCTATTCACAACAGAATTGTTTGTTAACTTCTTAGTCTGTGAGTCATTTTTAAAAAGTGTACAAAGTTAGGAACCCAAGAAACATGTTTCATAATAATAAAAAAAATTTTAAGACCTTTGTTTTTCATTCTTTTTTACTTTGACTCCAATTGTCTATTTCCACATTTCTTAAATCTGTATTTAATATTTACAACAGTAGAAATCTATTCTCTGTAGACATTTAGCAATGCATAAATTAAGTAGCTATTCTAAAATCACTAACCTTAAATTTCCTCTCCACCCACTAACAAGTATTAACAGACTGATATATTTCCTTCTGTAACATTAATACACACTCACACTTAAGGTATTTTGTTGCTGTTTTACCAAAATATAATTGTACATTTCAAATTATCCTCAAATCTTTTTGCTTTTTAAATTTATAGCACAATAGTCAATAGCTATAGAGGTATCTTTTTTGAAACAGTGTCTTAGTATTATTCGATATCGCTACATGACACTAATGATAAACACCTGTGCTTAGTCCTTTAGCCATTTTTGACTCTTTGCAACCCCATTAACTGTAGCCCACCAAGCTCCTCTGTCCATGGGGATTCTCCAGGCAAGAATACTAGAGTGGATTGCCATGCCTTTCTCCAGGGGATCTTCCCAACCCAGGGATCAAACACCCGAAGATCTCTTACATTGCAGGCAGATTCTTTACCCACTGAGCCACCACAGAAGCCCATGAATACTGGAGTGGGTAGCCTGTCCCTTCTCCAGGGGATCATCCCAACCCAGGAATTGAACCAGGGTCTCCTGAATCGCAGGTAGATTCTTTACCAGTTGAGCTACCAGGGAAAACCTGGTAAATATCTACAGGCATTTAATTATTTTGCCAGTATCTTTTCAGTAAACAAATGTGGTAATATATTTCTATCTATCTATCTATACATATACATATGTATATGCAAGGAGATCAAATCAGTCAATCCTAAAGGAAATCAGGCCTGAATATTCATTGGAAAGACTGATGCTGAAACTGAAACTCCAATACTTTGGCCACCTGATGCTAAGAACTGATTCCTTGGAAAAGACCCTGATGCTGGGAAAGACTGAGGCAGGAGGAGAAGGGCACAATAGAGGATGAGATGGTTGGATGGCATCTCCGACTCGACGGACATAAGTTTGAACAAGCTCTTGAAGTTGGTGATGGATAGGGAAACCTGGCGTGCTGCAGTCCACCAGGTAGCAAAGAGAAGGACACAACTAAATGACTAAACTGAACTGAACTGATGTATATGTATACATATATTTACATCTGCAACTGTATCTAACTTGTATCCATATATGGGCATTTACTTCTTTTTTTTAATGTTTTATTTTTTTTTTAACTTTACAATATTGTATTGGTTTTGCTATATATCAGCATGTTCGATGCATGATGCTGGATGCTTGGGGCTGGTGCACTGGATATTTACTTCTATGTGATATATCCCCAAAAGTAGTATTTCTGTTAAAAAAAAAAAAGATAGGTGGTTAATTTATTCTTTTAATGTTAAAAAGTGAAGTGAAGTGAAGTCATTCAGTCATGTCAGAATCTTTGTGACCCCATGGATTGTAGCCTACCAAGCTCCTCCATCCATGGGATTTTCCAGGCAAGAGTATGGGAGTGGGTTGTCATTTCCTTCTTCAAGGGATCTTCCCTACACAGGGATCGAACCCAGGTCTCCCTGCACTGCAGGCAGACGCTTTACCATCTGGACCACCAAGGAAACCAGAGAATGTATATTTATTAAAAGCAATAAACAATGATTGCTTTGATTATATCAATAAGCAATGATTATTTCTATTAACACTGTATGAGTATCCATTCCTCACATTCTCACCAGAATTAGAGGTTGTAGTTCTATTTTGCCTTTCAAAATTTAGTGTAAAGTGATAATAATGGAGATATTAACCAAAAATGCTTTAGGTTGCTGCCATAACTTCTTTGGCTGTTAGTTTTCTAATTTAAATTGATTACTGAAATATTTTGTCTATTTGAGAAGAGACTGGTCTTTTTCTGATCACTTTGAGATATTCATTGTACTATGTATATTAATCTGATGCCACATGCATTTTACATATTTATTGTGCTACTTGCTATGTAATATTTTATGGTAGATACTTCTGATACCAAAATAAAATAACAAAATAAAACAATAAAATTAGTTCAATATAGTTGTGTCTACTTTCCCTAAATTGTTTTTTATTTTTCCATCTTAATTCTTCTCACTTATCAAAATTATACAAAATTTCCTCTAATGCTTCAGGTGCTTAAAGATATTTTATATATTTAAATGTTCAATCCAGTGAATGTAAAACACTTGATTCTGCTTGGGGCTGGTGCCCTGGGACAACCCGGGGGGAAGTATGGGGAGGGAGGACGGAGGAGGGTTCAGAATGGGGAACACATGTATACCTATGGCGGATTCATTTTGATGTATGGCAAAACCAATACAATATTGTATAGTTAAAAAAAATTTTTTTTAATTGTAAATTTAATGTTATCACATTGTAACTAAAAGTATTTAATTGATTAAATTTTTTTAAAATTATAATCTAGTTTGACTAAGAGCTAGCTTAAGCTTCAGCATCAGTCTTTCCAATGAATATTCAGGGTTGATTTCCTTTAGAATTGACTTATTTGATCTCCTTGCTGTCCAACCACGATAGATTACAAATCAGACTTTAGGAGTCCATATTTGAAAATAACATTTATTGCATAATTTACTAGCAAAGAGTAAGGAAATAAGTACATTTGGGATGCTAAGGTATTCCTTATGCTTGAATAAGTCTGAATTCTTGGTAAGTGAACTGCAAATAGAGCATTATGTTCAAAGCTGTTTTGGAAATCGGAGCAAACTGAAAGGAAAATAGATACAATCTTCCCATCATTCAGTGTTAAGGAAAATATCACCTATTATTGGCCCTTTCCTTCTATCAGTACTTTTCATAGCAAGAAATTCTCAATCTTTTGAATCAGCCTCTTTTGGAGAAGCTTATCAACTCCTCCCAATCACATATACTTCTGACCCCTGTGTTCTTCCAAGATTTCTTTTTTATGTACACTTTTCTTTGCTTTTGGCTTTTTTTAGCAGCTTAAGGTGGCTCAACTTCACTTTCTGCTATCTCTGATCCATCCTCAAATGTTATTCAACTTCTATGGGAAGAAAATTTGAAAACAACCAGGCTTAACACATCACCCCACTTTCCCATTCAATGCAGACAAAATTGTGGATGTTCAGAAAATGATAGCTATTGTATCATTTTGAAGTGACTAGAAAAAAGAGTTTCCTAAATCTGATGTTCAGAAGCCATAAATAAAAACAGTAAGAAACTTAACTACATAAAAACCAAGAACATATGCCTGTTAAAGACTTATAAAGTGAAGTGAGTGAAGTCACTCAGTTGTGTCTGACTCTGCGACCCTGTGGACTGTGGCCTACCAGGCTCCTCAATCCATGGGATTCTCTGAGCAAGAATACTGGAGTGGGTTGCCATTTCCTTCTCTAGGGGATCTTCCTGAACCAGGAAAACCAGGATCTCCCTCACTGCAGGCAGATGCTTTACCCTCTGATACACCAGGGAAGCTTGGACGAAGACTTATAAAGAGTAAGTCAAAAATAAAAGGCAACTTTAAAGAAATACTGTTTGGGCCCATATGCTGAGAAAGAATAAAATTCTTTAATATAAAAGAAGTCTCTACAAACAAATTTTTAATAGAAAAATATCTAGGATATAAGTATGAAATTAACAGAAAAACTGACTGATGACAGTGTGTATGCTATTTTGCTAAATTCTATGAAGATAAAATGAATAATCAATTTTTCAAATGTCATAATTAAAAAATGACTTTAAAGATTATTGTGAGTGTAAGTTAGTGAAAATTTTAGACACACCTTGGAAGTATCTATAAAAATTTTAAATGTAAAAGAATATTTGGCTCAGCAATTTCAATTTTTGAAATTTAGCCTAGAGATAAAAATCATACAAATATGCAAAAATGTAGGTATAAATATTTTCATTACCAAATTATTGCAAACACAGAAATCTAAAAACAACCTAATTGTCCACTGATAGGTTAAAGAAATAACAATTCATTGAGGTCTTTAAAGGAACCTACCTAATAATTAGGTTCCTAACCCTTTCCCTTATACTTTATTCCTTAACAGATTGATATTTGAGTACAATATTGTTAGCATCGGGCCTCCCAGGTGGCTCAATGGTAAAGAATCCACCTGCCAATGCAGGAAACATGTGTTTGATCCCTGGGTTGGGAAGATCACCTGGAGAAGGAAATGGCAACCTACTCCAAAACCCATGCCTGGCAAATCCCATGGACAGAGGAGCCTGGTGAGCTATAATAGGGTCACAAAACAATCAGACACAATTTAGCAACTGTACCAAAACAACAGCTGTTATCATTAACATCAGTAAGGGGTAAGTTAGGGCTGTGCTCATTTGCTTCAATAGTGTCCAACTCTTTGAGACTGCCAAGCTCCTCTGTCCATGGGTTTTCCCAGGCAATAACAGAGTGGCTTGCTATTTCCTTCTCCAGGGGAATTTTTTTGACACAGGGATTGAATCAACAACTCCTGCAGCTCCTGCTTTCACAGGAAGATTCTTTACCACTTGAGCCACTTAGTTCTATTGGATAACTAATCTCAGCAAACTTCCCCGTGACAGATTAAGAGCTGACCTCTGAAGACTTATAGCATCAAGAAGTAGAAACTAACTCACATTCTTTGCAGCCTAATGAGTTCTTCCCAGTTTTACCTACCAGAAAGGCCTTTAGGGAGAATTGGGCAGGAGTGGGAGCACGGCAGAAGGAGATTAGATTTTATAATGTTGATCATCAACATTGTAAAATCTTCCTTAATATTAAGCTTTTTAAGAGCTCATATTTAATGATAGAGAATAATTTGATTAAAGATAAAAGTAACTTACATAATAGAGTGGCACTTTTTGGACTTTAGGAAAAAAAAAAAAAAACAAAGGAAATGGAGAAAGAAAAAGAAAGAAAGTAAAGAAAGTAAAGAAAAAAAAGAAAGAAGTAAAAGTTTATGTGTGCATATAGACATAAACATATCCATAAAGATATGGATATGTTTATGTGTGCATATAGACATAAACATATCCATAAAGACACATGCAAAAATTTAACAGAAGCTATTTGTAGGGAGAGAAGTATGCAAGAGATGAATATGATTAAGAGAAAGCAGAGTCTATGTCTAAAGAGAAAAAACTAGAAGAATATAAAATAATAAAAGTAAAATTAAAGGGAAGATCAAACCCTAAAGTAAGTGGGACTATGTTATACTAGTATTGAAATAGATGAACAAAAATTAATCTTTGATTTTTTCCTTTCCTACTTCTTTAACCTATGCCCCTACCCACAAAAAGCTAATGGATTTTTAATTGTTATCCATCTTCCACAAATCCTAGTAAAACTGAACTGATTTATACTTAAGTTTAATAGACAAAGAATTTTTAGAGTGCATTAACTATTGGATTCTTAAATAAAGGGTGAATTTTTCAGACTATTTGTACACCAAAAAAGCATGCTATCACTGTCCCATATGCTTACATACTAGCCACTTTAAGTGGTTGTGACTTTGTATTTTTCATCCAATGATATAATTTGTTTAACACTTAGTGTTCCATGCAGTTAACCTGAAACACTAAGTGTATCCTATGATAACACAAAAGATGAGATTGTCAAATCTCGGTCATGTATATCAGAAATATGGAGTAGGGCAAGGAGGCGAGATTTGTCATTCAGATGACTTTGTTTATAGTCCCTTACCATGTAAAAACTCCTCCTATGGTAGTTGGCTCAAAAAAAAGAAAGAAAGAAAGAAAGAAATCTGACCCAGTAAGACAGTTTTACTAACAGTTTTGATGAATAATCTCAAAGCAGATGCCAACAAAGAGAGATACATAGAACTGTCCCATAAATTAAAAGCTTTGAATTTTGTTTACCATGACTTATTATAGTCAACGTGGTCCAACCTGAAAAAAGCACACCATAGTATGAACCATTTCAATAGTATTATCATTGGTTTGTTTGCCAAAATTTTAGTCATTAACATGTTGAAGGAAGATTAGACTGGATAAACTTTCTTCTTTCCCAGAGAAGTCCCCTCTAAAAAGAGAGTTGATCACAGACCTGTTTAACCATTTGCATGCCAGATTCCTGGATGGAATCCTGAAAAAATTCCTTTGCAAAAAGACAGATATGCAAATATAAGCAACTCAGGAATAGGTATACACAAAAACTGATTTGAGATATAAAGAGCGAGAGATATACATGCTACCCAAATTAGATAGTAGACCTCCTTTTAAACTATTAGTGTCTTAAAATATATGTATTTGCTAATCTGAAATTTTTTGCTATCTTTTACTACACTAGGATCATAGCTAAGACCAAAGAGTTGGAGTGCATTAAATAATAGTGCACTGTTTATGAGCCAGAGTGCAATTTCAGAATTTATACATGTTTATCAATGACTAAAGCTATATTTCTTTCTGTTGCAGGAAAGAGGACAAATTCCAGGGCTTGAAACTTGGCTATTGTCTAACATTTGGAAATGAATTGTCCAAGGAGACACATGTGCTGACAAAGAGATTTTATTGGGAAAGGGCGGAGAGCAGTAGGGTAAGGGAACCCAGGAGAACAGCTCTGCCACATGGCTCGCAGTTTGGGGTTTTATGGTGATGGGATTAGTTTCTGGGTTGTCTTTACCCAATCATTCTGATTCAGAGTCCTTCCTGGTAGAACAGGCCTTGTCCAGCCAAGAAGGATGCCAGAGAGAAGGATTCTGGGAGGTGGTCAGACATGCGGTGTCTCCTTTGAACTTTCCTGAATTCTTGTGGTTGGTGGCAGCTTATTAGTTCCGTGTTCCTTACCAGGACCTTCTGTCATAAAACAACTCATGCAAATAGATTCTATGGTGCCTGGCCAGGGTGGGCAGTTTCAGTCAATGTTCTTCCTCTAAAAAAGGTCTACTCTGTGTTTGGTCCAGGACTAGAGTACTATGCTAAACAATATAAACAGTTGTGACTGACTAAAATAATCATTAAATGTGGTAAGTATAGTCAGGCAAAAGCACATTAACTTAGTTAGGGTAGTTGTTGTTGTTTTTAGTCACTAAGTCGAGTCTGACTCTTTGCAACCTCATGGAACCTGCCAGGTTCCTCTGTCCATTGTATTTCTGAGGCAAGAATACTGGAATGGGGTTCCATTTCCTTCTCCAGGGGATCTTCCTGCATCTCCTGCATTGCAGGCAGATTCTTTTACCACTAGTGCCACCTGTTAAGGTAGTTGAATGTGATAAATGTAGTACATTGTCAATATAATTAAGATTTTGTAGTCACTTTATAAAATATAGCCTTTACTACAAATGTCTATTTCATTATGCTCCTAAGATTTTATGTTTTCTTTATGTACGTACAATATAGTAAGAAAACATCTGGCAGTAGAATTGTTCAAAATATTTGTTAATAGTAAAAGGAAATCAGTACTTGAACAACTTTGGAATCCAGGTGTCAAAACCCAATGAAAACTTCAAAAATTGTAATTTAATTTACATGCTTCTGGCAGAGCCAGTGCATTCATAGCTACTACCCACCAAAAGGTATGTAAATCACCAACTGCCAGATGAAAGAACCATATTTCTAAAATGTGTTCTTTGAATATTATTAATAGATACTAAGCTCTTCTTGTTTTTCTTAGTAGAGGAATTACTTTATCTGTCTTCCAAAGCATGATTATACGTGTCTTCCAAAGCATTACTCATCTCAACTCAAACTTTGGAAAAGTTTAAATTCAGTTAACTCTTGTTTGTCCTAATATTTTTTTCCTATATTACATACAGACTTGAACTGTCATGTGACATTTTACTAATATGACATATTAAATTCAAATATGAGCTCTTGATTACTATACCAATTAGTAAAATATATGTAGGCTTTAAAAATGGACTGAATCATCTTAATTTGCACATAACCCATTAAGTAAAAACTGCTATCCTAATTAGTAATAATGTAACTAATTAAGGTATAAAATCTGATTGGTACTTTGAAATTTAGCTTAATTGGTAATTGCTAATCTAATTAGCAAATGCAATAAACTTCATGAAGTGTTTCATCTGGGAAAAGAGAATAATGCAGTAATGCCAACAAAAGGAAAGAATAATAAAGAATTCAAATTGTGTTCACCTAACCACCTAGGACTCCATCTTGTAAACAGGATGATGACTCCAAATCTGTCTTGAGTTCCAAGAACTATTATGGGGTTCAGCATTTTGCTATTTGAAGAACACACCCAATATGCAAATCTGTGCTTGACAGTAACAATAACAGTTAAAGTTTATTAATAAAAAAGAGTAGATATTGGAGAGCAGCCATTCGCTGATATGGAATAGCTATTGGGAAGCTCTCTATAAAATTCTTTATACAGGTCTTAAAAATTCTAGTACTACCATTCTCATGAAACATATGGCATTAATAGTCTGTATCTATTATGTTAAACAAAATATAATAGATTATGTGTGCTCTTTCCAAGTGATAGGTTGTATATCTGCAGTGAAACAGAGAAATATGCAGTGCTTACAAATTCTTATTTAAAAGCCCCTTTATTTAAACTTCAGGCTTCATTACTTGCTCTTTGATCAAGAAAGTAATCCCAATGTGAGAAAGTGTTAGTTTCTCAATCATGTCCCAGAGAGTAAATTATCTGAGTCTCAATGATACAGAATTGAGAAGATAAGTTTCCATAGCATAAAAATATTTAATCATTTATGCACTTCTTTACTGATGGCTTACTATCAATAACACAATGGTAATGTTGCCAGGAAAGCAACACAAAGCAAGACAGAAAGATTTCAGCTTTCAGTGAACTTATGTGATAGTGGTGAAGAAATAAAACAAACCATAAATTAAGGCATAATAAGATGTTAAAAGGTAAAATATATTAGAAGAAAAATGAAGGAGTGTAAGGATTGTTACTATAGGTAGGATGGCTGTGATAAGCCTATTGTGAAGCAGAAAACTTCGTGATATGAGGGAGAGAATCATACGAATTTCTGAGAAGAACGTTCCAAAGAAAGCAAGTATCAGAAGTAAAGGTCCTATTGTGGGAGGGCATTTGATGTATTAATAGTATTTGTGAAACATTTCACTTAGGAAATTGGTGTACCTAGAGATCAATGCAAAAACTAGAGGAAAATAACAGAATGAGAAAGACTAGAAATCACTTCAAGAAAATTAGAGATACCAAGGGAACATTTCATGCCAAGATGGGCTCAATAAAGGACAGAAATGGTATGGAGTTAACAGAAGGAACAGATATTAAGAAGAGGTGGCAAGAATACAGAGAAGAACTGTACAAAAAAGATCTTTACAACCAAGATAATCACAATGGAATGATCACTCTCCTAGAGCCAGACATCCTGGAATGTGAAGTCAAGTGGGCTTTAGAAAGCATCACTATGAACAAAGCTAGTGGAGGTGATGGAATTCCAGTTGAGCTATTTCAAATCCTGGAAGATGATGCTGTCAAAGTGCTGTACTCAATATGCCAGCAAATTTGGAAAACTCAGCAGTGGCCACAGGACTGGAAAAGGTCAGTTTTCATTCCAATCCCAAAGAAAGGCAATGCCAGAGTATGCTCAAACTACTGCACAATTGCACTCATCTCACACGCTAGTAAAGTAATGCTCAAAATTCTCCAAGTCATGCTTCAGTAATACGTGAACCGTGAACTTCCAGATGTTCAAACTGGTTTTTAAAAAGGCAGAGGAACCAGAGATCATATTGCCAACATCTGCTGGATCATGTAAAAAGCAAGAGAGTTCCAGAAAAACATCTATTTTCTGCTTTATTGACTATGCCAAAGCCTTTGACTGTGTATCACAATCAACTGTGGAAAATTCTGAAAGAGATGGGAATACCAGACCACCTGCCTCTTGAGAAACTTATATGCAGGTCAGGAAGCAACAATTAGAACTGGACATGGAACAACAGACTGGTTCCAAATAGGAAAAGGAGTACATCAAGGCTGTATATTGTCACCCTGTTTATTTAACTTCTATGCAGAGTACATCATGAGAAACGCTGGGCTGGAAGAAGCACAAGCTGGAATCAAGATTGCCAGGAGAAATATCAATAATGTCAGATATGCAGATGACACCACCCTTATGGCAGAAAGTGAAGAAGAACTAAAGAGCCTCTTGATGAAAGTGAAAGAGGAGAGTTAAAAAGTTGGCTTAAAGCTCAACATTCAGGGGAGGAGCCAAGATGGCGGAGGAGTAGGACAGGGAGAACACTTTCTCCCCCACAAATTCATCAAAAGAGCATTTAAACTCGAGTAAATTCCACAAAACAACTTCTGAATGCTGGCAGAGGACATCAGGCACCCAGAAAAGCAACCCAACTCTTCGAAAGGAGGTAGGAAAAAATATTAAAGACAAAAAAAAGAGACAAAAGAGGGAGGGACGGAGTTCCGTCCCGGGAAGGGAATCTTAAAAAGAGAGAAGTTTCCAAACACCAGGAAATCATCTCACTGCTGAATCTGTGCCGAGCTTTGGAAGCACAGAGGGCAACATAACAGGGAGAAAAAATAAATAAACAATTAAAACTCGCAGATTGCGAGCCCTACGGTAACTCCCCCAGCGGAGAAGCAGCGCAGACGCCTGCATCCACCATTAGCAAGCGGGGGCTGGGCAGGGAGGTGCGGCGTGGGCTGCATCGCTGAGAGTAAGAATCTGGCCTGAATACCCTGAGCTCTATCTGAGCGAAATAATTTGGGCTAGCAAACCAGACTGTGGGATATCTACCACGCGAAAAGCCAGCCCTAACCTAAGACCGCCAGGCCCGCGCATGGAACAAAGGACTGAACAGAGATAGCCGGCTGCAGACCTTCCCCCTCCGGTGACAGGCAGCCAGAGCCGGAAGGGGGCAATTGCAGCCCCAGAGAGACATTATCTATAAAACGTAAGCAGGCTTCTTTGCTAACTAAAACTTCTTGGGGGTCTGGATGGTCAACATCTGCCTGAGAAGGTGCACCGGTTTTACACCCAGATAACCGAGTGGCGGGGAGGCAATAAGTCGCAGCATTGGCGCTCGCCAAACACCTCGTCACCTAAGCTGCTCGGACCTGGGAAGAGCACAAAATGCAGGCCCAACAGAGTCTGCACCTCTGAGGACTACCCGAGTGCCTGAACCTGAGCGGCTTGGACCTGGGAGGTGCATGCAGCCCAGGGCTGGCCTCGGATTGTTCCTGGCGGAACAACCTAGAGTCCGAGCAGTGTGGACAGGAAGGCTACACGTGCCGTGAGTGGGGGCAGACCCAGGGTGGCTGAGGCACTGCGAGCCCACGCCAGTGTTATTTGTTTGCAGCATCCCTCCCTCCCCACAGCGCGACTGAACAAGTAAGCCTAAAAAAAAAAAAAAAAAAAAAGTGTCCTCCACCGTGCCCTTTGTGTCAGGGCGGAAACCAGATACGGAAGAGACTAGCAAACAGAAGAAGATATAACAGAGGGAAACGCCTTGGAAGCTACAGGCAATAGATCAAAACCCTGTGGTTACTACGGACTACATAGGAAGGGGCCTATAGATCTTGAGAAATATAAGTCTGACCAAGGAACTAGCCAAAAATGAACTGAGCCCACAACACCCACAAAAAAACCAAGAACGTCCTAGATATATTTTTATTATTTTTACGATCATTCTTTCTTTTTTTTTTTAATTAAAAAAATTTTTTTAAGTCCTCTATTGTTCCTTTAATTTTCACTTTATAACCTATTACTTTGCAAAAAAAAAAAAAAAGACCCTATTTTTTTTCTTCAGCAAACTTCATATATATATATTTTATAATTTTTTGACCTTGTTTTTTTTGTTTGTTTTTTTTCTTTTTGTTTTTGTTTTTTTTCTTTTCTTTAACATTGTATTTTTGAAATTCCAAACTCTACTCTAGATTTTTAATTTTCGCTTTTTGGTATATGTTATCAATTTTGTACCTACAGTTTTTTTTATATAATTTCTGTGACTTTTTTTTCTTCTTCTCTGTTTCTTTCTCTTCTTCTTTTATATAACATTGTATATCTGAAATTCCAAACTCTACTCTAGATTTTTAATTTATGCCTTTTGGTATTTGATATCAATTTTGTACCTGTATTTTCTTTATAATTTTTGTGACATTGTTTGTATTTGTTTGTTTGTTTTCTCTCTTTATTTTTCTTCTTCTTTTTTTTTTTAACATTGTATTTTTGAAATTCCAAACTCTACTCTAGATTTTTAATTTTTGCTTTCTGGTATTAGTTATCAATTTTGTACCTGTACTTTCTTTATAATTTTCGCGACCTTGTTTGTTTTTGTGTGTTCGTTTTTTCTCTCTTTCTTTTCCTTCTTCTTTTCTTTAATGTCGTATTTTTGAAACTCCAAACTCTACTCTAGATTTTTAATTTTTGCTTTTATGTATTTGTTACCAATTTTGTACCTTTAAGGACCCAATCTTCAGGACCCATTTTTCATTAGGGAGCGAGATTACTGGCTTGACTGCTCTCTCTCCCTTTGGACTCTCCTTTTTCTCCACCAGGTCGCCTGTGTCTCCTCCTAACCCCTCTCTACTCTACCCAACTCTGTGAATTTCTGTGTGTTCCAGATGGTGGAGAACACTTAGGGAACTGATTACTGGCTGGATCTGTCTCCCTGCTTTTCATTCCCCCCTTTTATCCTTCTGGCCACCTCTGTCACCTTCCTCCTTCTTCTCTTCACTGTATAACTCCGTGAACATCTCTGAGTGGTCCAGTTGTGGAGTGCACATAAGGAAGTGACTACTGGCTAGCCCACTGTCTCCACTATTGATTCACCTCATCTCATTTGGGTCACCTCTAACTCCCTCCTCCCTCTTCTCTTCTCCATGTAACCCTGTGAACCTCTCTGAGTGACCCTCGCCGTAGAGAAACTTTTCATCTTTAATGTAGATGTTTTATCAATGGTGCTGTATAGAAGGAGAAGCTTTGAAACTACTGTAAAAATAAGACCTATAACCGGAAGCAGGAGACTTAAGTCCAAACCCTGACTCCAGGGAACTCCTGACTCCAAGGAACATTAATTGACAGGAGCTCATCAAACGCCTCCATACCGACACTGAAACCAAGCACCACACAAGGGCCAATAAGTTCCAGGGCAAGACATACCAAGCAAATTCTCCAGCAACAAAGGAACACAGCCCTGAGCTTCAAGATACAGGCTGCCCAAAGTCACCCCAAATCTATAGACATCTCATAACTCATTATTGGACATTTCATTGCACTCCAGAGAGAAGAAATACAGCTCCACCCACCAGAACACCGACACAAGCTTCCCTAACCAGGAAGCCTTGACAAGCCACCTGTACAAACCCACACACAGTGAGGAAACGCCACAATAAAGAGAACTCCACAAACTGCCAGAATACAGAAAGGACACCCCAAACTCAGCAATTTAAACAAGATGAAGAGACAGAGGAATACTCAGCAGATAAAGGAACAGGATAAATGCCCACCAAACCAAACCAAAGAGGAAGAGATAGGGAATCTACCTGATAAAGAATTCCGAATAATGATAGTGAAATTGATCCAAAATCTTGAAACTAAAATGGAATCACAGATAAATAGCCTGGAGACAAGGATTGAGAAGATGCAAGAAAGGTTTAAGAAGGACCTAGAAGAAATAAAAAAGAGTCAATATATAATGAATAATGCAATAAATGAAATTAAAAACACTCTGGAGGCAACAAATAGTAGAATAACAGAGGCAGAAGATAGGATTAGTGAATTAGAAGATAGAATGGTAGAAATAAATGAATCAGAGAGATAAAAGAAAAAATTAATTAAAAGAAATGAGGACAATCTCAGAGACCTCCAGGACAATATTAAACGCTACAACATTCGAATCATAGGGGTTCCAGAAGAAGAAGACAAAAAGAAAGACCATGAGAAAATACTTGAGGAGATAATAGTGGAAAACTTCCCTAAAATGGGGAAGGAAATAATCACCCAAGTCCAAGAAACCCAGAGAGTCCCAAACAGGATAAACCCAAGGAGAAACACCCCAAGACACATATTAATCAAATTAACAAAGATCAAACACAAAGAACAAATATTAAAAGCAGCAAGGGAAAAACAACAAATAACACACAAGGGAATTCCCATAAGGATAACAGCTGATCTTTCAACAGAAACTCTTCAAGCCAGGAGGGAATGGCAAGACGTACTTAAAATGATGAAAGAAAATAACCTACAGCCCAGATTATTGTACCCAGCAAGGATCTCATTCAAGTATGAAGGAGAAATCAAAAGCTTTTCAGACAAGCAAAAGCTGAGAGAATTCTGCACCACCAAACCAGCTCTCCAACAAATACTAAAGGATATTCTCTAGACAAGAAACACAAAAACAGTGTATAAGTTCGAACCCAAAACAATAAAGTAAATGGCAACGGGATCATACTTATCAGTAATTACCTTAAACGTAAATGGGTTGAATGCCCCAACCAAAAGACAAAGACTGGCTGAATGGATACAAAAACAAGACCCCTACATATGTTGTCTACAAGAGACCCACCTCAAAACAGGGGACACATACAGACTGAAAGTGAAGGGCTGGAAAAAGATTTTCCATGCAAATAGGGACCAAAAGAAAGCAGGAGTAGCAATACTCATATCAGATAAAATAGACTTTAAAACAAAGGCTGTGAAAAGAGACAAAGAAGGTCACTACATAATGATCAAAGGATCAATCCAAGAAGAAGATATAACAATTATAAATATATATGCACCCAACACGGGAGCACCACAGTACGTAAGACAAATGCTAACAAGTGTGAAAGGAGAAATTAACAATAACACAATAATAGTGGGAGACTTTAATACCCCACTCACACCTATGGATACATCAACTAAACAGAAAATTAACAAGGAAACACAAACTTTAAACGATACAATAGACCAGTTAGACCTAATTGATATCTATAGGACATTTCATCCCAAAACAATGAATTTCACCTTTTTCTCAAGCACACATGGAACCTTCTCCAGGATAGATCACATCCTGGGCCATAAAGCTAGCCTTGGTAAATTCAAAAAAATAGAAATCATTCCAAGCATTTTTTCTGACCACAATGCAGTAAGATTAGATCTCAATTACAGAGAAAAACTATTAAAAATTCCAACATATGGAGGTTGAACAACACGCTGCTGAATAACCAACAAATCACAGAAGAAATCAAAAAAGAAATCAAAATTTGCATAGAAACGAATGAAAATGAAAACACAACAACCCAAAACCTGTGGGACACGGTAAAAGCAGTCCTAAGGGGAAAGTTCATAGCAATACAGGCACACCTCAAGAAACAAGAAAAAAGTCAAATAAATAACCTAACTCTACACCTAAAGCAACTAGAAAAGGAAGAAATGAAGAACCCCAGTGTTAGTAGAAGGAAAGAAATCTTAAAAATTAGAGCAGAAATAAATGCAAAAGAAACAAAAGAGACCATAGCAAAAATCAACAAAACCAAAAGCTGGTTCGCTGGAAGGATAAATAAAATTGACAAACCATTAGCCAGACTCATCATGAAACAAAGGGAGAAAAATCAAATCAACAAAATTAGAAACAAAAATGGAGAGATCACAACAGACAACACAGAAATACAAAGGATCATAAGAGACTACTATCAACAATTATATGCCAATAAAATGGACAACGTGGAAGAAATGGACAAATTCTTAGAAAAGTACAACTTTCCAAAACTGGACCAGGAAGAAATAGAAAATCTTAACAGACCCATCACAAGCACGGAAATTGAAACTGTAATCAAAAATCTTCCAGCAAACAAAAGCCCCGGTCCAGACGGCTTCACAGCTGAATTCTACCAAAAACTTAGAGAAGAGCTAACACCTATCCTGCTCAAACTCTTCCAGAAAATTGCAGAGGAAGGTAAACTTCCAAACTCATTCTATGAGGCCACCATCACCCTAATACCAAAACCTGACAAAGATCCCACAAAAAAAAGAAAACTACAGGCCAATATCACTGATGAACATAGATGCAAAAATCCTTAACAAAATTCTAGCAATCAGAATCCAACAACACATTAAAAAGATCATACACCATGATCAAGTGGGCTTTATCCCAGGGATGCAAGGATTCTTCAATATCCGCAAATCAATCAATGTAATACACCACATTAACAAATTGAAAAATAAAAACCATATGATTATCTCAATAGATGCAGAGAAAGCCTTTGACAAAATTCAGCATCCATTTATAATAAAAACTCTCCAGAAAGCAGGAATAGAAGGAACATACCTCAACATAATAAAAGCTATATATGACAAACCCACAGCAAACATTATCCTCAATGGTGAAAAATTGAAAGCATTTCCTCTAAAGTCAGGAACAAGACAAGGGTGCCCACTTTCACCATTACTATTCAACATAGTTTTGGAAGTTTTGGCCACAGCAATCAGAGCAGAAAAAGAAATAAAAGGAATCCAAATTGGAAAAGAAGAAGTAAAACTCTCACTATTTGCAGATGACATGATCCTCTACATAGAAAACCCTAAAGATTCCACCAGAAAATTACTAGAAATAATCAATGACTATAGTAAAGTTGCAGGATATAAAATCAACACACAGAAATCCCTTGCATTCCTATACACTAATAATGAGAAAACAGAAAGAGAAATTAAGGAAACAATTCCATTCACCATTGCAACGGAAAGAATAAAATACTTAGGAATATATCTACCTAAAGAAACTAAAGACCTATATATAGAAAACTATAAAACACTGGTGAAAGAAATCAAAGAGGACACTAATAGATGGAGAAATATACCATGTTCATGGATTGGAAGAATCAATATAGTGAAAATGAGTATACTACCCAAAGCAATGTATAGATTCAATGCAATCCCTATCAAGCTACCAACAGTATTCTTCACAGAGCTAGAACAAATAATTTCACAATTTGTATGGAAATACAAAAAACCTCGAATAGCCAAAGCGATCTTGAGAAAGAAGAATGGAACTGGAGGAATCAACCTACCTGAGTTCAGGCTCTACTACAAAGCCACAGTTATCAAGACAGTATGGTACTGACACAAAGACAGAAATATTGATCAATGGAATAAAATAGAAAGCCCAGAGATAAATCCACGCACATATGTACATCTTATCTTTGACAAAGGAGGCAAGAATATACAATGGATTAAAGACAATCTCTTTAACAAGTGGTGCTGGGAAATCTGGTCAACCACTTGTAAAAGAATAAAACTAGACCACTTTCTAACACCATACACAAAAATAAACTCAAAATGGATTAAAGATCTAAACGTAAGACCAGAAACTATAAAACTCCTAGAGGAGAACATAGGCAAAACACTCTCCGATGTAAATCACAGCAGGATCCTCTATGACCCACCTCCCAGAATATTGGAAATAAAAGCAAAAATAAACAAATGGGACCTAATTAACCTTAAAAGCTTCTGCACATCAAAGGAAACTATTAGCAAGGTGAAAAGACAGCCTTCAGAATGGGAGAAAATAATAGCAAATGAAGCAACCGACAAACAACTAATCTCAAAAATATACAAGCAACTCCTACAGCTCAACTCCAGAAAAATAAACGACCCAATCAAAAAATGGGCCAAAGAACTAAATAGACATTTCTCCAAAGAAGACATACAGATGGCTAACAAACACATGAAAAGATGCTCAACATCACTCATTATCAGAGAAATGCAAATCAAAACCACTATGAGGTACCATTTCACACCAGTCAGAATGGCTGCAATCCAAAAATCTACAAATAATAAATGCTGGAGAGGGTGTGGAGAAAAGGGAACCCTCTTACACTGTTGATGGGAATGCAAACTAGTACAGCCACTATGGAGAACAGTGTGGAGATTCCTTAAAAAACTGGAAATAGAACTGCCTTATGATCCAGCAATCCCACTGCTGGGCATACACACTGAGGAAACCAGAAGGGAAAGAGACACGTGTACCCCAATGTTCATCGCAGCACTGTTTATAATAGCCAGGACATGGAAGCAACCTAGATGTCCATCAGCAGATGAATGGATAAGAAAGCTGTGGTACATATACACAATGGAGTATTACTCAGCCATTAAAAAGAATACATTTGAATCAGTTCTAATGAGGTGGATGAAACTGGAGCCTATTATACAGAATGAAGTAAGCCAGAAGAAAAAACATAAATACAGTATACTAACGCATATATATGGAATTTAGAAAGATGGTAACAATAACCCGGTGTACGAGACAGCAAAATAGACACTGATGTATAGAACAGTCTTATGGACTCTGTGGGAGAGGGAGAGGGTGGGAAGATTTGGGAGAATGGCATTGAAACATGTAAAATATCATGTAAGAAACGAGTTGCCAGTCCAGGTTCAATGCACGATACTGGATGCTTGGGGCTAGTGCACTGGGACGACCCAGAGGGATGGTATGGGGAGGGAGGAGGGAGGAGGGTTCAGGATGGGGAACACATGTATACCTGTGGCAGATTCATTTTGATATTTGACAAAACTAATACAATTATGTAAAGTTTAAAAATAAAATTAGAAAAAAAGAAAAGCTCAACATTCACTAAAACTAAGATCATGGCATCTGGTCCCATCACTTCATGGGAAATAGATGGGGAAATAGTGGAACATTGTTAGACTTTATTTTGTTGGCCTCCAAAATCACTGCAGATGGTGACTGCAGCTATGAAATTAAAAGATGTTTACTCCTTGGAAGGAAAGTTATGACCAACCTAGATAGCATATTGAAAAGCAGAGACATTACTTAGTTAACAAAGGTCCATCTGGTCAAGGCTATAGTTTTTCCAGTGGTCAAGTATGGATGTGAGAGTTGGACTGTGAATAAAGCTGACCACCAAAGAACTGATGCTTTTGAATTGTGGTGCTGGAGAAGACTCTTGAGGGTCCCTTGGACTGCAAGGAGATCCAACCAGTCCATCCTAAAGCAGATCAGTCCTGAATATTCATTGGAAGCTCTGATGCTGATGCTGAAACTCCAACTTTGGCCACCTGATGCGAAGAACTGACTCATTTGAAAAGACCCCGATGCTGGAAAGATTGCAGGCAGGAGGAGAAGTGTTCGACAGTGGATAAGATTGTAGGATGACATTTCTGACTCAATGGACATGAGTTTGAGTAAACTCCAGGCATTGGTGATGGACAGGGAGGCCTGACATGCTGTAGTGCTTGGGATCGCATAGTAAAGGTGACTGAATGACTGAACTGAACTGAAGATAGATAAGCTTAGAAAAGTAGATAGGAACTAATCACCAAGGTTATTGTAGATTTTACCAAAGATTGACTTTTTTTTTTTTTTTTTTTCCCCTAAGCATGGTAGGGAAACATAGCAGTGTTTGAGCAGGGAAATTCTGATTTATATTTTTAAACGATCATCTGACTGTTGTACAAAGAGACTGTTCAGGTTGGGAAATAGACTATAAACAGTAGTTTTGCTTGGAGTCTCTTGTTATAATCAAGTTAAGAGATTTTACTGATATTGCTCCAGAGTGGTAGCTCTAGAAGGGATTAGAAGTAGTAAAATTTAGAATGTATTTTGAACTAGTTCCAACAAATTTTGCTGCTTCAAGGTATTTAAGATTGAGAGAAAAATTAATAATATTTTATGATCAGTGTGACAAGTTGTGAAATAAGTAAGTCAAGGATTTCTCTGAGATTTTAATCTGAGCAACAGAAAGAACACGTTTACTAAAATAGGAAAGATTCAGGGAGGATAAGTTCTTTTGTTAGGTGGGTGGGGGAAGATAATCTAGAGTTGGCTTTGCACATGTTAATTTTGATTCACCTCTTAGTTAAGTAAGATAATATGCTGAGTAGAGAACCAGATATACTAGCCAAAAAATCATGGAGAGAAATCAAAGATGAAGAGATGTATTTGAATATGATCAGTTCCAGCATGAGATAATGTCTGAGTCACAGGACTGAATGGATTACCTTGGCCAAATACCAAAAAGAGGGGTGTTTGTGTTCTATCTGACAGTCTAGGTATACAAAATATCTTGTTGTTGATATCAACTAGATTGCATATGAAAAATAAAATTTTTCAAGTGATTCAACTAGCTTACACAAATTACATTCCCAAAGTAATGTTATCTTTTCTATAATGAGGTACGTGTCTGTTTAATCCAGTTTGGATAATGTAATTGATTATGTGAAACAAGTATATATTGTTGGTGCCTACCTCTGGTACCTATTCCTAGTGTGGCTTCCCTGGTGGCTCATTAGCAAAACAAGGCTTTGTACAGCAATGTTAAATTTTAAAACTAGTAAACTATCCCCCAAATAAAATGCAACTCAATTAATTCCTTGGTCTCTAACCAATTATACTAAAGACTCTTCTTTACTTGGGGAGAGGGAAAATAATAAAAAAGATAGAGGCAAATTAAAGAAATAGAAATTCAACAGACCAAGTTAACTTCTTTCTTGTCTGCATTTCTTCCCCTTCCTCAATTCTTGGCAGAAAATGTTTACTCTGTTTCTTTACACTTTCATATCACATCTAATGGTCATCTTTCAGGCCTCATCATATTTGACCCTCTCAACCTCATCTCCAGTGTCATTTGCTATGATTCACCAGTAGTTAATTTTTCAACACTCCTCTCCTTAGATTTCATATAAAAATATTTCTCTTTCTGGTTGTTTCCTCTCAATGACATTTAATGACCCTATCACTAAGTAATATTAGTATTCTCCAACTGAATGTATAGTCATTCCCTAAAACTTGTTGCTGCTCCAGTTGACCCCATTTTACTGCATGTTTGCACTTTCATCCAAGTTTTCATCTTAGAACCTGAAAATTGTTTTTGACTCCTTCCTCTCTAATAGTCCTTACTATTCATATCCTTGGAGAAGGCAATGGCACCCCACTCCAGTATTCTTGCCTGGAAAATCCCATAGGCAGAGGAGCCTGGTAGGCTGCAGTCCATAGGGTCGCGAAGAGTCAGACACGACTGAGTGACTTCACTTTCACTTTTCACTTTCATGCATTGGAGAAGGAAATGGCAACCCACTTCAGTGTTCTTGCCTGGAGAATCCTAGGGACGGGGGAGCCTGATAGGCTACCGTCTATGGGGTCATACACGACTGAAGAGACTTAGCAGCAGCAGCAGCATTCATATCTTCTAACCAAGTCTTATTAATACATTCTTACATATTACTTAAATTTCCCCATTTCTTTCCATTCCCATTATTTCTTCTAGAGAGGTCTTACATCTTATGTAAACTGTATTCCTTTCAGGTTTCCATGAACCCACACTTCATCGTATCCAAGCCATCCTTACTACCATCAGACTGAACTTACCAAAAGGCATGTCTGATTTTGTCACTCCCATCAGTAAATTTTTACCATCAACTGTTACATCTCACAAAATTTTCCTTTTGTTTCTTATGGTCCAATCACAATGCTTCCTCAGTGAATGGTGATGAACTATCTAGACCAGGAAATATTTATCAATTAATTACTTTATTATTATATCAGAGGCTCCAGTGTTTTTAAACCCTATGTTAGTGTATTAGAACTGTCATAACAAAGCATCACAGCCTGGATAGGTTAAAAAACATATATTTATTAACCTCACAGTTCTGGAGGTTGCAAATCTGAGATCAAGAAGACAGCCTGTTTAGTTCTTCTGAGATCTCTTTCCTTGATTTGTGGATGGCCATCTTCTTCTGATGTCTTCAAACAATCTTATAGTGTTGATTCATGTATTCAAATTTCTTCTTTTAAGAACAGCAGTCATATTATATTATAGGATCCATCCTATGGACCTCATTTTGATTTAATCACCCTTTATAAAGGTCTTATCTCCAAGTACAGCTACTAGAGCTCATCTAAAATTCCATAAAGCTGCAGGATACAAAATATAATGCATAGAAATCTCTTGCATTCCTATACATAACAATGAAAGGTCAGAAAGAAAAATAAAAGAAACAATCCCATTTACCATTGCATCAAAAAGAACAAAGTACCTAGGAATATATCTACTTAAGAAGACAAAAAACCTGTACTCAGAAAACTATAAGATACTGATGAAAGAAATAAAGGAAGACACAAATAGAGAGATCTACCATGGTCTTGAATTGGAAAACTCAATACTGTGAAAATAACTATATTGCCCAAAGAACTCTATATACTCTATATAATCTCTATCAAAGTACCAATGGTACTTTTAAAAGAACTAGGACAACAACAAAATTACCATTTGTATGGAAACACAACAGACCCTGAATAGGCAAAGCAAACTTGAGAAAGAAAAACACAGCTGAAGGAATCATCCTCCCTGACTTCAGACTATACTACAAAGATACTGTAATCAAGACACTAAAGTAATGGCAGAAAAACAGAAATAAAGAGAAGTGGAACAGGATAGAGAGCCCAGAGACAAAACCATACATTTACGGGCACTTTACCTTTGAGAAATGAAGCAAACTGGACAGATACATGGAAAAGAATGAAATTAGCACATTGCCTAACACCATGTGGACAAACCACTCACTCCTAAAAGTCAACCCTGAATATTCACTGGAAGGACTGATGCTGAAGTTCCAACACTTCGGCCACATGATACGAAGAGCTGACTCATTAGAAAAGCCCCGGATGCTGGGAAAGATTGAAGGATGGAGGAGAAGGGAATGACAGAGGATGAGATGGTTGGATGGTATCACTGACTCAATGGACATGAGTCTGAGCAAACTCCAGGAGACAGTGAAGGACAGGGAAGCCTGGCATGCTGCAGTTCATGGTGTCACAAGGAGTTCGACACAACTGAGCAACTGAACAACAACAATGCAGAAAAATAAATTCACATGGATTAAAGACCTGAATGTAAAGCTGGGTATTATAAAACTCTTGGATGAAAACATGGGCAGAACACTTTTTGACATAAATCGCAGCAAGATTTTTTCTTTAAATCCACCTCATAGAGAAGACGGTCAATACTGAAATCAGACTGATTATATTCTTTGCAGTTAAAGTGGGAGAAGCTCTCTATATAGTCAGCAAAAACAAGACTGGAAGCTGACTGGCTCAGATCATGAACTCTATTGCAAAATTCAGAATTAAACTGAAGAAAGTAGGGAAAATCACTAGACCATTCAGGTATGACCTAAATCAAATCCCTTATGATTATAGAGTGGAAGTGACAAATAGATTCAAGGAATTAGATCTGATAGATAGATTGCCTGAAGAACTATGGACAGAAGTTCATAACATTGTACAGGAGGCAGTGATCAAAATCATCCCCAAGAAAAAGAAAGGCAAAATGGATGTCTGAAGAGGCCTTACAAATAGCTGAGAAAAGAAGACAAGTGAAAGGCAACGGAGAATAGGAAAGATATGCCCATTTGAATGCAGAGTTCCAAAGATTAGCAAGGAGAGATTAGACAGACTTCTCCAGTGATCAATGCAAAGAAATAGAGGAAAACAATAGAATGGGAAAGACTAGAGATCTCTTTAAGAAAGTTAGAGATACCAAGGGAACATTTCATGCCAAGATGGGCTTGATAAAGGACAGAAATGGTATGGACCTAACAGAAGCAGAAGATGTTAAGAAGAGGTGGCAAGGATACACAGAAGACCTATACAAAAAAGATCTTCATGACCTAGATAACCACGATGGTGTGGTCACTCACCTAGAGCCAGACATCCTGGAATGTGAAGTCAAGTGGGCCTTAGGAAGTGTCGGTACGAACAAAGCTAGTGGAGGTGATGGAATTCCAGTTGAGCTATTCCAAATCCTGAATGATTATGCTGTGAAAGTGCTGCACTCAATATGCAAGCAAATTTGTAAAACTCAGCAGTGGCCACAGGACTGGAAAAGGTCAGTTTTCATTCCAATCCCAAAGAAGGACAATGCCAAAGAATGTTCACACTACTGCACAATTCCACGTATCTCACAGGCTAGCAAAATAATGCTCAAAATTCTCCAAGCCAGGCTTCAACAGTACATGAACCATGAACTTCCAGATGTTTAAGCTTGTTGTAGAAAAGGCAGAGAAACCAGAAATCAAATTGCCAACATCCATTGGATCATCAGAAAAGCAAGAGAGTTCCAGAAAAAAACATCTACTTCTGCTTCATTGATTATGGCAAAGACTTTGACGTTGTAGAACACAACAAACTGGAAAATTCTTCAAGAGATGAAGAAATTCTTCAAAATTCTTCCAGACCACCTTACCTTCTTCCTGAGGAATCTGTATGCAGGTCAAGAGACAACAGTTAAAACTGAACATGGAACAATAAACTGGTTCCAAACTGGGAAAGTAGTACGTCAAGGCTGTATATTATCACCCTGCTTATTTAACTTATATCCTGTGTATATCATGAGAAATAGCAGGCTGGTTGAAGCACAAGCTAGAATCAAGATTGCTGGGAGAAATATCAATAACCTCAGATATGCAGATGACACCACCCTTATGGTAGAAAATGAAGAGGAACTAAAGAGCCTCTTGATGAGGGTGAAACAGGAGAGTTAAAATGCTGGCTTAAAATTGAACATTCAAAAAACTAAGATCATGGCATCTGGTCCCATCACTTCATGTCAAATAGATGAAGATACAATGGAAACAGTGACATACCTTTATTTTGGGGGGCTCCAAAATCACTGCAGACAGTGACTGCAGCCATGAAATTAAAAGACACTTGCTCCTTGGAAGAAAAGCTATGATCTACATATGTCTACATATGGACAGCATATTAAAAAGCAAAGGTCCATATAGTCAAGGCTATGGTTTTTCCAGTAGTCATGCATGGATGGGAGAGTTGGACTGTAAAGAAAGCTGAACACCAAAGAACTGATGCTTTGCAACTGTAGTGTTGGAGAAGAATCTTGAGAGTCCCTTAGACTACAAAGAGATCAAATGAGTCAATCCTAATGGAAATCAGTCCTGAATATGCATTTGAGGAATGGATGCTAAAGCTGAAACTCAATACTGTGGCCACCTGTACCAAGAACTGACTCATTGGAAAAGACCTTGATGCTGGAAAAGATTGAAAGCAGGAGAAGAAGAGGATGACAGATGATAGATGGTTGGATGGAATCACCGATTCGATGGACATGAATTTGAGCAATCTCCAGAAGTTGATGATGGACAAGGAAGCCTGGTGTGCTGCAGTCCATGAGGTCTCAAAGAGTCGGACATGACTGAGCAACTTAACTGAACTGAGAATAAGTAAAAACAAAAATAAACAATAGGACATAACTAAATTTAAAAGCTTTTGCACAACAAAGAAAACTATAAACAGAAAGACCACCCAAGGAATGGGAGTAAATTTGCACATGAAGCAGCCAACAATGGATAAATCTCTAAAATATACTAACACTTCATGCAGGTCAATGTCAATGAAACAAACAAGTCAATTATAAATTGGGTGGAAGTTCTAAGTAGACATTTCTCCAAAGAAGATATATAGATGGCTAAAAAGCACATGAAAAGATGCTCAACATCACTAGTTGTCAGAGGAGTGCAAATCAAAACTAGATGAGGTGTCACCTCACACCACTCAGAAAGGCCATTACCAAAAAATATACAAATAATAAATGCTGGAGAGGGTGTGGAGACAAGGTGACCCTCCTACACTGTTGGTGGGAATGTAAACTGGATAACAGTATGGAGGTTCCTTAAAAACTAGAAATAGAGCTCCTGTGTGTTCCAGCAGTCCACTCCTGAGCACATATCCAGAGAAAAATATAATTCAAAATGATACATTCATCCCAATATTCATTGCAACACTATTTACAATAGCCAGGACATGGAAGCAACCTAAATGTCTATCAACAGAGGAGTAGATGAAGATGTGGTACATGGATACAATGCAGCATTATTCAAACATAAAAAGCAACAAAATAATGCCATTTATAGCAACATGGAAAGCCTAGCAACTGTCATACTGAGTAAGTCAGACAGAGAAGGACAAATATCATATGATATTGCTTCCATATAGAATTTAAAAAAAAAAACCTACAAATGAACTTATCTACAAAACAGAAATAGAATTACAGATATAGAAAATAAGTTTATGGTTACTGGGCATGGGTAGGGGTCAGATAATTTGGAAGATTGGGATTGACATATTCTACGATATATAAAATAGGTAACTAATACAGACCTACTGTATAGCACAGGTAACTTCACAATATTCTGTAGTGATCTATGGGAAAAGAATCCAAAAAGGAGTGGATATATGTATGTATGTGAATATATATAGAGAGACACACACACATATGTATATCTGATTCATTTTGTTGTACACTTGAAATTAACACTGTAAATTAACTATACTACAATAAAATTTAAAAAATACAGTTACATTCTAAGGCACTGGGACTTAGGACTTTAATATAAATTTTGGAAGATGTAAGTCAGTCCCTAATAAACCTGGCCATAAAACTTACCGAAATTCAAACTTCTCACTCTTGATTATGACAGTTTATGTTTATATCATCGAGAAAGGTAACCCTAATCTAGAAATTCACCAAAATTCATGCAGCATAATTTTCTTCTCAGTTTATTCACTCACTGTTAGAAATACAGATATTGGATGAAAAGTTTACTGTCTACTTGAAAATTATTTTTAAAAACATGTATGTGGGGAGAAAATTTTATTTTCTTTGTCAGTCTGAATCATTGAGCTTTGAAAGATTATTATTTGCTAAAATTGTTTCATATAATCCAGGTTTTATTAATGGATAAAACATATTTTATTATTGATATTTTACTTGCTCTCTCTGGAACTACTTTAATGTTGTTTTAAATAAACTAAGACAATCTATTCTTTTCAGTTACCATTTGTAGCAGAACTTCAGAGTATATGTCAAAGGTATTTTTAAACAAATACATAGACTATATATAATAGGCAATGGCATTTTAAAATGTTACCTATATCAATAAAAAGGAAAATGTTTGGAGCATTGAAAAGTAGACAACTACTAGAAGAATTGTAATTGCTACATTGTACTCAAATATTTCTTTCTTGATGTTAGAAATCTCTTTTGCTTGGGACAACTACGGAGCTTTAATAATAATATATTTTTATATCATATATTGAACACTCAAAAACTTTCTACTACATTTTTGTCTTTCTCAAAATCTTAACATCCAGAAGATCATTCTATGCCAAGTTATCTTCTTTTCAAATACTTGCTAAGCTAAATATTCCCTATGATGCCATCTTTTTCTATCTGGGTCATTATGTTTTCAACCCATTTCTTTCCTGGATCTTGCCACATACCAGGATGAAGGAGACTGTAGTGAACATCTGTTGTTTTTGCCCAGTACTTTCAGACAATCAAATTCTAATTTTCTTTTCAGTCCATTTGTTTCTGTTACAGTGGAATCCATCTCCCAATACCACGTGATTTAGACCTGGAAATTTGCAGTATTGCTTTGTCTGGCCACAGCAACAGTTAAGGAATAGAACATAACCCAAGCTGAGCTGGTGAGATGGAAGACAATTTTACTCTTATTTCTGGAAAAGATATTCCCACTCTTTCCTGTGAGGCTTGAGATTACATAACAATTGGAGATCCTGCAATCATATTATTACCACTTGGAACCAAGAATATAAAAGCAAGTCAAGAAATGATGGAAGATACAGTGAGTTCTATTTACATTGTTTGCATCATGAAACCATTGGACTTCCTAGTTATGGGACCCAATAAATTTAATTTTGTTTAATCCAATTTTGATTCAGATTCTGTCATTTACAGCATTAAGAGTCTTGATTAATGCAGAGAAAGATACTCTTTTAACCAAAAAAATGTATAGTAGATGAGCCGGCAAATACATCTGCTTTTGGTTACATGTAACAGGGGAAAAAAAGTATGATATGCAGATACAAGACCAGAAGCTACAAAAGGACACCTAGTCTTATAAATAATTTCAGCAAATAAGTGCAAGAAGATCCATGTTTTGTACTAGAACAATTAGAATTTTTGCTAGTATACCTTCTAAAGTCTTAAATCATAATCAGGATAGCTAAGGCTGTATACAGACATATCTTTCTACATATTCATAAATTTGTTCAGAAGGGGATGTATGCCACCTCACAATGTGGCAGTAACTCTGGCATATACAACAGATAGTGAAGGGTGAAATATTGAGAAGGAACAGAATGAGGGACCTAGAACCCTGTGAGAGACACAAAGTCCTCTCAAGTATGGATGGCAATGGAACACTTTCTGTCTCTACATGTGCCAAGTTTGGCTTTGGAGTACAAAATGAGGCAGGGCAAAGCCTGACAGAGTTTTACCAAGAGAACGCACTAGTCATAGCAAACACACTCTTCCAACAACACAAGAGACAACTTTACACATGGACATCACCAGATGGTCAATACCGAAATCAGATTGATTATATTCTTTGCGGCCAAAGATGGAGAAACTCTATAGAGTCGGCAAAAACAAGAAAAGGAGTGGACTGTGGCTCAGATCATGGAGTCCTTATTGCAAAATTCAGAGTTAAATTGAAGAAAATAGGGAAAACCACTAGGCCATTCAGATAAAACCTAAATCAAATCCCTTACAATTATACAGGAAAAGTGAAAAATAGATTCAAGGTTTTAAATCTGATAGAATACCTGAACAACTATGGACAGAGGTTCATAACATTGTACAGGAGGCAGTGATCAAAATCATCCCCAAGAAAAAGAAATGCAAAAAGGCAAAATGGTTGTCTGAGGAGGCCTTAGTGAGAAAAGAGAAGTGAAAGGCAAAGGAGAAAGAGAAAGATATACCCATGTGAATGCAGAGTTCCAAAGATTAGCAAGGAGAGAAAAGAAAGTCTTCTGAAGTGAACAATGCAAAGAAATGGAGGAAAACAATAGAATAGGAAGGACTAGAGATCACTTCAAGAAAATTGGAGATACCAAGGTAAGATTTCATGCAAAGATGGGCACAATAAAGGACAGAAATGGTATGGACCTAACAGAAAAAGAAGATATTAAGAAGAGGTGGCAAGAATACACAGAATCACTATACAAAAAGATCTTAATGACCTGGATAACTATGATGGTGTGATCACTCACCTAGCACCAGACATCCTACAGTGAGAATTCAAGTGGGTCTTAGGAAGCATTACTGTGAACAAAAGTTACTTGAGGTGGTGGAATTCCAGCTATTGAAATCCTAAAAGACGACGCTGTGAAAGTGCTGCACTCAATATGACAAAAAATTTGGAAAACTCAGCATTGATCACAGGACTGGAAAACATCAGTTTTCATTCTAATCCCAAAGAAGGGCAATGATAAAGAATGTTCAAACTACTGTACAACTGCACTCATCTCACACACCAGCAAGGTCATGCTCAAAATCCTTCAAGCTTGGCTTCAACAGTACATGAATGGACAATTCATGGATGTGCAATGGACAATCCAGATGTGCAAGCTGGATTTAGAAAAGGCAGAGTAACCAGCAGTTAAATTAACAACATCCACTGGATCATAGAAAAAGTAAGAGAGTTCCAGAAGAATATCTACTTCTGCTTCATTGATTATGCCAAAGCCTTTGACTGTGTGGATCACAATAAACTGTGGAAAATTCTTGAAGAGATGGGAATACCAAACCACCTTACCTGCCCCCTGAGAAATTTGTATGAAGGTCAAGAAGCAGCAGTTAGAAATGGACATTGAACAACAGACTGGTTCCAAATCGGGAAAGGAGTACGTCAAGGCTGTATATTGTCACTCTGCCTATTTAACTTCTGTGCATAGTACATTATGTAAAATGCCAGTCTGGATAAAGCACAAGCTGGAATCAAGACTGCCAGGAGAAATATCAATCACCTCAGATATACAGATGACACCACCCTTATGGCAGAAAACAAAAAAAGAACTATAAGGGCCCTTTGATGAAAGGGAAAGAAGAGACTGAAAAAGCTGGCTTAAAACTGAACATTCAAAAAACAAAGTTCATGGCATGTGGTCCTGTCACTTCAAGGCAAATAGATAGGGAAACAAGGAAAACTGTGATAGACTTTATTTTGGGGGGCTCCAAAATCACTGCAGATGGTGACTGCAGCCGTGAAATTAAAAGACGCTTGCTCCTTGAAAAAAAGCAATGACAAACCTGGATCAATGTATTAAAAAGCAGAAACATTACTTTGTCGACAAATATCTGCATAGCAAACGCTATGGTTTTTCCAGTAGTCATGCATAGATATAAGAGTTGGGACCATAAACAAGCTGAGCACTGAAGAATTGATACTTTCAAAATGTGGTGTTGGAAAAGACTCTTGAGAGTCCCTTGGACTGCAAGGAGATCCAACCAGTCCATCCTAAAGGAAATCAACCCTGAATATTCACTGGAATGACTGATGCTGAAGCTCTAATACTTTGGCCATCTGATGTGAATAGCCAACTCATTGGAAAAGACCCTGACACTAAGAAAGATTGAAGGCAGGAGAAGGGGACAGCAGAGAATGAGATGGTTGGATGGCATCACCAACTCAATAGATATGAATTGAGCAAACTCTGGGAGATGGTGAAAGACAGGGAAGTCTGGTGTGCTGCAGTTCATGGCATCACAGAGTCAGACAAGACTGATCTACTGAACAAAACACATGCCAGGGCATGTGCTCTTTGTTAGAATACATTCAAAGAAGCAAGTAAGAAGCTTTAAAGGAAATCATTTAAAGTTACTGTATCTCATAGGAGAAAAAATTAAGAATCCAGAACCACTGCAAAAGAATAAGTATATTCAAAGAAGAATATATAAAACAGTCTATTTATAAAGCAAAATAATAAAGTACAAGTTTCCACAGACAGCTGGCTTAAATATATGCTAAATCACTTCAGTCGTGTCTGACTCTTTGCGACCCCATGGACTGTAGCTCGCTAGGCTCCCCTGTCCATGGGATTCTCTAGGCAAGAATACTGGAGTGGATTGCCATGCCCTCCTCTAGGGGATCTTCCCAACCCAGGGATTGAACCTGTGTCTCTTACGTCTCCTGCATTTGGAAGCAGGTTCTTTAATACTAGTGCCACCTGGGAAGCCCAGCTGACCTAAAACCAGCCAGCTAAATGGGCAGGAAAACTGTTAACTCCCTGTGGTGTGGCAAGCAGTAATTGGAATGAGTTCTTCTTTTATCTCCTTTGAAAATAGGGAGTGGTCAAGACTGAAGGGATTCAACCAGGGCAGCAGGTGGTAGAGCAGTGTTTGGTCCACTACCCTGGCCACTTCTTGAGCACAGAGGATAAAGGCATCATTTTCCTATCATAGAGGCAACATGAAAACAGGAATTTTCTGGATATTGAGAAGACATGGGTCATCTTCTATTCCACTGTGAGTCCAGTTCATAATCAGAGAACCATTTCCAATCTCCCTTCCATCTGTCATCTTGAATTGGCAGTGGAAGTAGAGGGAGTCGAGTGACTGAATATAGAAGCCAGAAAAAGATTCTCAATAGGACAGAAAATCATTCAAGTGGGCTGAGAGTTAATAGGGTAAGAGAGGAGAAAGGGATCTAGAAAATAAAAGGAGTTTTGCTTAGCATTAATAGCAATGGACAAGTAGGTTTGAAATTAGAAAGTTAATGTCCTAAATTTTATGGAGAAAATGAGCCTTGTGGAGATGGGGGTGTGGTGCATAAAATATATGGTGTAAGAAAAGTGTTTCCACATTTCTAATACTCTGTGAACTCTATAAATAACATTTTCCTATTTGAATCCAATATAAAGAAATTTTTTTCTATCCCACTCCAGAGCTTCTGTAAGAGTCATTTTTAATTGCTGACTATCCTTACTTACTAAATGATATGTTATTCTTTTTCTGATTGTTTTTAAAAAATAATTTTATCTCTTGTATCAGTATTACTTAGCTTCAGTTATCAATTTCTAGAAGCTTGAAATGTTTGCCATATGACTTATATTGTCCAGGTTCTAGGACCAGGGATTTATAGCTGCTCTTGCCTCTAAGTCTGATAAAAATTGATGCGAAAACTAAAAATTCCTTTTAACTTCAGGAAAAGAGTGATGTTCATTCTCTAATAGAAGAATAAAAAGAATAAGAATGAGTCTGACAGAGGTATAATAGTTTCCTTTTCATTTCACCTTACTGAAAA
Organism: Bos mutus; assembly: GCF_027580195.1. Taxonomy (NCBI): domain Eukaryota; kingdom Metazoa; phylum Chordata; class Mammalia; order Artiodactyla; family Bovidae; genus Bos; species Bos mutus. The sequence continues at coordinate 77,891,634 of NC_091622.1, read as the reverse complement.
TTTATTATCAGATATATTCACGTCCGCTTAGGATTTTGGTGACTTAGTGAGGCAAGCTGTCATAAACAGGTTTCAGTTATTGTTATTCCTGATGTTTTATAGAAACAAACTCAATAAAGTATAATGCTTTATATCAGCTTACTCTGGATAAGGAGCACCAGCTTCCTTTAGCAGTCACTGAATTGTATGAAATAATTTAGATTTTGTTTTATGTAAAAATGATAGCACTTATTTTTGTTTAGTGTATCACAGTTAATAAATAGCACTTACATTTATATATAAGTGTAAATAGTTTTAAATGTTTATATAACTTGAAACATATTTATAAGTGCTGTTTATTAATTATGATACACTGAACAAAAATAAATATTATTATTTTTATGCAAAAAACATTTCATGCAATTCAGTGAATACTAAAGAAACTGGTTGTTCCTAAGTAGTGGCTTCCCAGGTGCCAGAGTGGGTAAAGAATATTCCTGCCAATGCAGGAGATATGAGTTGGATCCCTGGGTGAAAAAATCTCCTGCAAAAGGAAATGGCAACCCACTCCAGTATTCTTGCCTGGGAAACCCTGTGGACAAAGGGGCCTGACCAGATACAGTCTACAGGGTCGCAAAGAGGTGAACACAACCAACCACACATGGAAGAAGTGGTATATAAGTAACAAGGATGCCATGAATGAGTTTTAACCCAAAGGTTGTGGAATCACAGGTGAAATGAGACAAAAAGGAAACTGCACTATTAGAACACAGGGTAAGACTGTTTAGTGTTAAAACCAAACAATCTAGACTCTGAGAAATATACTGATGTCTTCTATTATGTTACTTTGTTTGTTAAGGTTTTGGGAACAGAACATAAAACTGTGTATGGAGATGAGGTTTCTTCTGAAGAAAAATGGACATACTTGCTATCATTCAGGCTCCAGAAATAAGTCACAAGTCTGTTTGGTGTGAGGAAAAAACTTATTTTCCCTTTTAGAGTTGAATAAAGATTCAGTGTGAATTTAAATTGTAAAGATCTTGGTAAATTTCAATGCAGGAGTTCAGTACTCCTGACCACATGAAGAATAGTGGGCAATGAGGCAAGATAAGGAATTCTAAAATGACTTGGAATTCACATATTGCTGTAAATCAATTTCTGTGTTGTTTTTCCCTAGAACCTGGTTTCCTAGACCTTTGGGAAAACATCCTTAAAGTTATGGACTGCTCTCAATTGCATTTTGCTGGGCTTTGTAGAATTTATACCCTGAAATCAGATGCTGTCCCATGCATCTGTTACAGTAACAGAGATCTGAACCATAGATCTGTGGGCTCTCATAGCCAGGATAGGGAAAGCAACAATGAATCCAGTAGAAAATGTGTGTGTCCAAAAACAGACTATAGGCAGTCATAGGGCAAAACAGAGGACACAGCAAAAGGACTTCAGGGACTTGTCCTTGAGCAAATAAGAATCAGCACTCTGGAAACTACCTCTGGGGTGAAAGTCATTTTGAGGAGGATGGATTGCTAACAACAGTCCTGGGTGTTCTTTGGAAGGAGTGATGCGAAAGCTGAAACTCCAGTACTTTGGCCACCTCATGCGAAGAACTGACTCATTGGAAAAGACTCTCATCCTGGGAGGGATTGGGGGCAGGAGAAAAAGGGGACAACAGAGGATGAGATGGCTGGATGTCATCACCGACTTGATGGACGTGAGTTTGAGTGAACTCCAGGAGATGGTGATGGACAGGGAGGCCTGGAGTGCTGCAATTCATGGGGTCGCAAAGAGTAGGACATGACTGAGTGACTGAACTGAGCTGAACTGAACTGAAGGCCAGTGAGAGTTCAATACATTCAATCTGGGCATTAAAAATAATTTTGTAACAACATGTTGGCAAGATCTGGGAAACTGGTATTAATATATTTTCTCAATCATATCCTATTAGTTTCCAAATGCCATTTAGACTATATCCTTATCATTTCAAATCTCCATTGTCATTGTCTTCATTTGGGTCATCATTGTCTCTTGACTGGAATACCACAGTGACTACCTAGATAGACTTCTTCCCTGTCTTATGTAATATAGCTAACTCGTCTTTACAAAATGTCCATCTCATTGTGCTGATGTCTTTTTAAAATTCCTCACTACTGACCTCACATTCCACACGTAATGGTGCCCTTACAGATTGGGTGGCTGTTTCCATAATGGTGTTTATTTCTCTAGACTCTATCTCTGCCTCAATTAGTACATCAACTCCTTGCAGTCCCGTTAACACTCAAAGCTTTTTGTTACCTCCAAATTTTTCCATATTATTCCTGCTACCCAGAATGCCGCACCCACCACCTACTTTCACTAAAAATTTTTCTTCTTATTTTAGTGTTAGTTACTCGAATAAGGCAATGGCACCCCACTCCAGTACTCTTGCCTGGAAAATCCCGTGGACGGAGGAGCCTGGTAGGCTGCAGTCCATGGGGTCGCTAAGAGTCGGACACGACTGAGCGACTTCATTTTGACTTTTCACTTTCATGCATTGGAGAAGGAAATGGCAACCCACTCCAGTGTTCTTGCCTGGAGAATCCCAGGGATGGGGGAGCCTGGTGGGCTGCCGTCTATGGGGTTGCACAGAGTTGGACATGACTGAAGTGACTTAGCAGCAGTGTTAGTTACTCACTTCAATGTTAATCATGTCTGACTCTTTTCCACTCCATGGACGGTAGCTTTCCAGGCTCCTCTGTTCATGGGCTTCTCCAGGCTAGAATACTGGAATGGGTTGCCATTTCCTTCTCCAGGGGATCTTCCTGACCCAGGGATTTAACCTGGGTCTCTTACATTGCAGGCAGATTCTTTACCATTTGAGCCACCAAAGAAGCCCTACTCTACTTGCATCTTCCTACTTAATTTGCATCTTTCTCTCAGCAGAACATTTCCTCTGAGAAGTCTTCCTGATTCTTGCCCACCATATATACACAGAACAGGTTATGTTCTTAGCTTACACTCTGGATTACATTATTATTATAGTATTAATTATTATAATACTAATACATTATTGATATTGCCTATTTCTAAAGGGACAAGACTGTTGTCTTGTTTACTCTAACTCTTAGTACCATTCCAGACTCAGTAGGTGCTCAAGAAGTGTCACCTGAATACATTAATTTTTTTCATTAGTAACACAACCACTCTATGAGTTATCATTAATTATTATCTTACTTTAAAAGTATGAAAATATAAGAAATATTAAGTGACTTTTCCAATGTAGCAGAGATAGTCAATGATTTAACCAGGATTCAAATGTGGATCTTTCAATTACAAATTCAGTCTTTCTCTGCTCTGTTGCACTGCCATTGGATATTATACATTTCTCTACAAATGTATCATCTTGCTGGAAGGCTGTAATTTAGATTTGAAAATTAATTATTGCAGAGATGCTATTGCTATTACAGAAGATAGAATAGATATTTGGATAAAATAAGTTTGTCCACATGGTTCTCACACTTAAATGTGTATTGAAATTATCTAGAAGACTTGTTAATATACAGATTGCCCAAAGCTGATAAAAAGAGTTTAAAGAGGAACTTATACAACTCTATAGCTCAGCAATTCTACTTACAGGAAACTAGAAGACAAGGAAGCTTCTATACATCATTTTATTTTTTTTCTTTTAAATCTTGTTTAATTGTTTTAAACATTTTTCTGTATTTTCCTTATGTAGTACACTAGTGTTAAGAAGGAAATTTCTCAATCAACCAGATATTTAGGAAATTGATTCAAGCAAGACTTAACCCTACTCCTGGCAGGAAATCACCTTGGTTGTGTCAAATTTACTCTGGCAATCCAAAGACTCCAGGAATGTGGGAATCACAAGCATGGCCTCAGTGGCCACATTCCAGGTCTGCTGCATTCACTCACTATCTTGAATTGGCAATGTTCAGAAACCTTGGATCAGTGTTAATACTCCTCCCACACTCAGGCATGTATGAGATCTAAATGCTAGGTTCAGAGCTGGAACCTAGCAGTCTTTCTGCTGATCACAGATGCCTAAAAAATTATATTTGCCAAAGAAACTGATGGAAAACACTGCATCACACCAGATATCTCAATTTAGGAACATAGTTCCTTTCTACTTCATTTTTTAATTTAAAATTTTTTCTTTCAAATGTTTGTTTGTTTTGCTGGCTTTGTTTTCTTCCCTGCATCTGTTCATTTGTTTAAGTAAAATTGTCTAATTTTTGCTTCTATTTCCTCTAGTTATAATGCCACATCTGCTTACCATCTTTATTTTTAATTGATTTGTGATAAATGACAGCTTCAAGCCTAACCCTTTAGCTTACAGTTTGGAGTTAGTATACACAATCAGAAAACAGAACTTTACCCTCCTGCTTTTGTCTAAGATTCTAGGATCCAAAAAAAATAAATAAGTTTTTTTTTTTTTTCATTTATGTGTCTTTCTTCTTCTGGTTTAGCTCCTCAATAAGGAAATTTATTCCGTTTGTCCACTGCCTAATCTCATGTAGATCTGCTATACTCATTTGTCAAATAGTGTTAGTAGTGTAGCAGTCTGGCATCTGTAGAGTAACTTGCAAGATCCTGGTGACAGTGGGTTAGAAGTAAATTCTATTAAAATTTGATAAAATACAAGAAACAAGTACTTTGTATTTTGCATAAGGCACATCACAGCTACCACAGTACCCCATATGTCAAATATTTTCCAAAGTAGTCTCTGAAGAATCTATTGCTAATGAGCATTAGAGTTAATAATTCCAAAAGGATCAGCTAAAATACCCTCTGCTGAGTGATCTTCATCATGTACCATCCTATGATCTCCCCACTGGAATGATCCACCTTTCCCCTTTCCCCTCCACTAATGTGTTCCTCTGCTGGGAGTTAGGACTCAATTCAATAGATTTTCTCCATTTTAGTTCTCTGGACATTTCATAGATATTAACCAGGAAAGACCCCTTGTTTTTTCCTTTATATAGCCTGTGGTTAAAATGCTTTCAGAGAAGTTTCATCAGAACAGTAAGTGCGAAGTTGGGACTGCATATCACTGACACCTATTTCCTTCTCAAAATTTCAAATACTAATATAATGGGATAGAGTGAAAATACAGTGCAAGGGGGTCTCACTTTTTAGTGTGCCTCAAAATCACCTGGAGAACTTGTTAATACACAGATTTCCAGGCCCCATCCCAAGAGATTCTGATTCAGATTTAAGTTGGGGTCTGAAAATTGCGGACAAAGGTTTTCCTTTGTCTTCCTGTTGATCATGTACAGTTTAAGAGTTGGACTGTAAAGAAGTCAAAGTGCCAAAGAATTGATGCCTTTGAACTGTGGTGCTGGAGAAGACTCCTGAGAGTTCCCTGGACAGCAAGGAGATCAAACCAGTCAATCTTAAGGGAACTCAACTCTGCATACTCATTGGAAGGACCAATGCTGAAGCTGAGGCTCCAGTATTTTGGTCATCTGATGTAAACAGCCAACTCATTGGAAAAGTCCCTGATGCTGGGAAAGAGTGAGGGCAGAAGGAGAAGAGGGCATCAGAGGATGAGATGGCTAGTTGGCATCACCGATGCAATGAACATGAACTTGGGCAAACTTCAGGAGATAGTGAGGAACAGGGAGGCCTGGTGTGCTGCAGTCCATAGGGTTGCAAAGAGTAGGACACAACTGGGTGACTGAACAGCAACAACTGAAAACTTGTATTTCTCACGAGTAATATCAATGCTGCTAGACTGAGGACCACACTTTGAGACCTATTGTTAGAGTGTAAAGAATACATTCTAACATACACTATGATTTTAGAAACAGATGCTTGAGTCTGAATTACAACTGTTTTATTTGCTATGTGACATGGAGCAAAAGACTCAGTGTCTTTAATCTTCATCCTTCACTTGTATATATGAAAGATAGCAATCAACACTGCTTAGGGTCATTGTGGGGATTCAATTAAAATTAGAAACACATACACACACACAAAATATTAGGCCAGTATATGACTAAAAGTAAGTGTTCTATAAACTTTCTCTGCTCTTCCAGCTCAGTTGACCTCTTCACAAAGAAGCAACAACCTCTCCACTCTGGGCTATAGCAAAGACAGCATCACTGACTCAATTCCAAAATAGGTTTTCTTTCTCTTAAATATAGTACTTCTAGAATCTTTCTGAGTTTCCCAGGTGGTAGTAGTGGTAAAGTACCTGCCTGCCAATCCAGGAGACATAAAGAGATGGGGGTTTGATCCCTGGGTTGGAAAGATCCCCTGGAGAAGAGCATGGCAACCCACTCTAGTATTATTGCCTGGGGAATTCCATGGACAAGGGAGCCTGGTGGGCTACAGTCCATGGGATCACTGAGAGATTATCATGACTGAAGCGACTTGGCATAGCACATGCAGTAATCTTTCCACAATCTTTCCCTTGTTTCTCTAAAAGTTACAAAGGGCTCCAACTGCCTCCAAAATTATTATTAGATTCTTTGTGATTCTCTGTGAAAACAGCCCAATGACAAAAGGTTTCTTTTTTTTTTTTTTTTTTTTAAGGTTTCTTTTTAATGACAAACACTGAATACTAGTTATAGCCTTACTTGAATGTGGGCTGTTTAAAAGCTCTGAAGCCCTGCCTATCTATGAAAGCCTTCCTAAATAATGCAAATTTAACTTAAGCAGAAGGAAATTCAGATTTGTTAATTCTCATCAAAGGACAACATAGGAAAGCAATACTTTCTTTTGAATTCATTTTTATTTGCTTTTCAGAGTAGTTTAAATTGAATTGAGTAAAGATATGTTAACCAACAGAATTATACTTTCTCCAAAGTTTTCTTCAAATTTCCATTTTCAGTCTTAATTTGATTTCATATTGTCTGTGAGTATGTAATGTCTGCAGAGCAAAAACAGGGAGCAGTGAGGCAAGGATGGAAAGAGATGACAAGTACTTAATCAAAATATCACTGCTTACTGAACACTCACTTTGTAAGAGATATTATGCTGAGGCATTTTGCTTATACTCTCATTTGATCTTGTAGTAATCCTGTCAGGTTGAAAAGTATTCCATTCCCATTTTATATATGTCAAAACAGGTCATAAGAGGTAAAGCAATTTTACATAGTTAAGTAGCATGGTCAGGATCTAAACTTGGTTCTCTAATGCTTTTACTCTTAATCATTACATCAAATTCTCTTCTTATAAGCAATGAAGAGTCTATAAAGAATTCCTTAATCCTAAACATGCATGTTGAGATACTCAAGGACGAATTAGAATATATACACATACACATGCATACATGCTAATATGACAAACTTTAACAACTGCTGAACCTAGATGAAGAGTATCAGAGATGTATCACATTATTTTTTGTTGTATATTTTAACATTTTTATAACAAAAAAGCTGGATTAAAAGAGGCATTCCAATTTCGTAAGGTGACAGTATGAAGATCAGTTCAGGATATGGATTCAAAAATAAGACAAGACACAGTGCAAACAGTATAGAGAAGAGGTCACTGAATGAATTGAAATTCTTTGAATTAATGCCTGTGTGCAGTCTTCCCTTAATGCCCTTGACCTTGAACATTCTGAATTTCTATAGCTTTATCTAAATATCTTCTTACACTCTCCCCCAGCTTCTGCAATTGTCACAAAAGTTCACTTACTCATTTCAATGATAAAAATCAACTTCTAGCAGTCCTAAGAGAACAGCCAGAGTACAAATCTCTTTTTTCCTTTATATATATAGCTTTGCAAATTTCAATGTTCTGCCAAATTGATGATTATTCCAGAAAATATAATACATTTTCCTGTTCCATCGAAACAGCCATTTGAAGATTTTTTTTTTTTTTTTCTTTTTTAAATAACGCAGAGTCAAAGTAAACCAAATTCAATATTTAGGTAACACTATTTGGGTCATAATTTCTCAATAGCATAATTAAGATCAAGAGACTTTTATCCTGTACAGCCTCGTATACTGAAGATCCTGGATTTAAACAGTCACTATCATAATCCACTTAAATGAATGTGAGATGCATCACCCAGGAGACTTGTACTATAATGATTAAATTTAACACTAAAGACCAGGCCTGTCTTTTTCCATATCTATCAACAACATATCTTACATGTAATTGATTCACAAAATATAATAAGTCACCAGAAAATTTTAAATAACTATAATTACTCTCCAGGCTGTAGGCCCAGTCATGTAATTAGAAACTGAATTGTCTTGTTACAAAAATGTTCAGGGCAACCAAAAGGAATTCAAAATTTTTGAAGACAATGCCCAATTAGTTTCTTTTGAGAGCTGGTCCTATAAGAACAGTGTGGAGGGGAGAGAAGCTTGAGCTTAGAAACAGACTGCTTATATTTAAGTTATTATCTCACAATCACTCTATGCCCTTTGGGAAAGTTATTTGACCTGTCTAATCCTCAAATTATTCCTCATTAAATAGGAATAATGATAGGAACTATTAGACAGTGCTGTCATAGGAATAAAACAAGGTAAGTCATGTAGGGTTCATCAAAGAGGGTCTATTGATAATTAAGCACTTAATGCAAGCTGCTTGTTATTATCATTATTACCATTATTTTCATACAGATGTACCAGAGCATTTCAAATTCAGAATGTCCAAAACTAAGCTTATTCTTATCCTTTCCATTTTCACTTGTTCTCTACTCTTTACCCTGACAGAACCATGATCTACTTCATTCCCTCAAGATTGGAATCCAGGAGAAATCAGCTCATTATTTAATCATAACATCTACTCAGGAATCACACTGTATTGACATCAGTGACTAAAGCTCTCATATTTGCCTTCTTTCCTCCATATCCTCTGGTACTGACTTGATTAAGGTCCTCATCATTTCCCATCTGTATCATTGCAATAGTTCCTTTATTCCAGTCTAGCTCTCTCCAGGAAGTTCTCCACAAGGTTTGCATGTAATAACTCTTTTAAAATAATTATCATTTCACTGTCTTTAAAAAATTATATGATGGCTTTTAATGAAAAATCTCCAGGTGTATGTTCAGACATGACAAATTAGACACATGTGATAATCTCTATTCCTTTTTTTGATGTGGATCATCTTTAAAATTTTTATTAAACTTGTTACAATATTGTTTCTGTTTTATGTTTTGGTTTTTGGGCCATGAGGCATATAAGATCTTAGCTCCCCAATCAGGGATCAAACCTGCAGACGACCCTACATTGGAAGGCAAAGTCTCAACCACTGGACCACAAGGGAAGTCCCTCTGTTCCTTTGTAAAAGCTCTCTATATATGCCATCTATGATTATAAAACAAATAAGCCAAATTTAGCAACTTAAAACAACATTTATTATTTTGCCTTAATCTGCTCAGGCTATTATAATAAACTACCATAAACTGGCTAGCTTATAAACTACATAAATTTATTTCTTAGAGTTCTGGAAGTCAAATGTCTAAGATCAAGACACCAACAGATTTGGTGTCAGCTGAAAGCCTGCCTCCTGGTTCATAGACAGCTTCCTGCTGTATCTTCACATGGTGGAAGGGACAGAGGCTGTCTCTGGGGTCAGTCCTTTTATAAGGACACTAATACCATGCATGAGGGTATTTCATGATCTAACCTCCCAAAGGCCCCAACTGTTAACACCATCACACTGTGAATGAGGATTTCAACATATTATGTGACATACACACTCGGTCTATAGAAATCAGGAATTTGGTGCAGCTTATCTGAGTACCTTCATCTCATGGTTTCCTACAAGCCAATAACCAAGGTGTCAACAGGAGCTACAGTCTTATCTGAAGACTTGAAAGGGGGAGGATCTGCTTCTAAGCTCATTCATGTGGCAGAATTCAGTTCCTCCCAGCCTATTGCACTGAGGGCCTGTAATTCTTTGTTGATTATTGACCAGAGATCTCCCTTTGCTCCTTGCCATGGGCTCCTGTATATAAGACAGGTCACAATACAGAAATCTGCTTTCCTCAGAACTAGTGAGAGAGTAAGAATGAGAATGAGAGCAACAGAGACAGAAAGTTAAGACCCAAGTCAAGGTCTCTTTGTAACCTAATCTCAGAGGTGAAATCCCATTACATTTGTCATACACTGTTCTTTATACATGACTCACTAGGTCCAGCCCATATATAAGGGGAAGAGGCTACACAGGACATGAATACCAAAAGGCAGTGACTATCAGTGGCCATTTCAAAGACTTCCTACCAAACCCTTTGAATTGACAGTAAAAGAATAAAACAGGGCTTAAGCCAGGAGGACAAATTGAGTGGAAAAAAGCAACAACAGCAGACAAGAAATAGAGAAAGTAACTGCACTAATAGAACATGATTTAAAAGCTTAGAAAAAACTATAACTTAAACCCTTAAGATGACTTAGTAACTCAAAGAAAACTGAAACCTAAACCCCTAAGTGATGAGGTCAAATAGAAGCAAACCAATGCATAACTCAGAAATTCTATTCAGAAAGCTAATGGTAAATGCAGTCTACCAAATTGAGGGAATGAATCAGTAAAGAGGAAACAAGAAATTTGAACAATAATAGATGCAATTCTGGTCAAAGATAGGGATTTTATAGATGGTAGTGTGAGAAATAAGTAAAAGGAACAACTGAAACTACAGCAGGATAAAATGTCTGCTAGAAGAAAATTAAACTGATGTGTTTTAATATATCAGTTATTTTCACTTTTATCAGACTTCATAGGGATAAAGTATTGATAGGTAGACAGAAAGCAAGCAAATGAAAATATATAATTTAATATATTAAAGAACTGAAATGCAAAATAAAGGGAAAATAATCATGGTATATGATATGTCCAGGCTGTAAAAAAAATCCAATCTTTTTAATGGCTATGCTATGCTATGCTATGCTAAGTCACTTCAGTCATGTCCAACTCTGTGTGACCCTATAGACGGCAGCCCACCAGGCTCCGTCGTCCCTGGGATTCTCCAGGCAAGAACACTGGAGTGGGTTGCCATGTCCTTCTCCAATGCATGAAAGTGAAAAGTGAAAGTGAAGTCGCTCAGTCGTGTCTGACTCTTAGCGACCCCATGGACTGCAGCCTACCAGGCTCCTCTGTCCATGGGATTTTCCAGGCAAGAGTACTGGAGTGGGGTGCCATTGCCTTCTCTGTTTTAATGACTATTTAACCATAAATTGTAGTATAAGTACATTGGAACAATCAGTTCAGTTCAGTCGCTCAGTCGTGTCTGACTATTTGCAACCCCATGGACCACAGCACGCCAGGCCTCCCTGTCCATCACCAACTCCCATTGTCTACCCAAACTCATGTCCATTGAGTTGGTTCAGCCATCCAACCATCTCATCATCTGTCATTCCCTTCTCCTCCTGCCTTCAATCTTTCCCAGCATCAGGGTCTTTTGAAATGAGTCAGCTCTTCACATTAGGTAGGCAAAGTATTGGAGTTTCAGCTTCAACATCAGTCCTTCCAATGAATGCTCAGGACTGGTTGGATCTCCTTGCAGTCCAAGGGACTCTCAAGAGTATTCACCAACACCACAGTTCACAAGCATCAATTCTTCAGCACTAAGGTTTCTTTATAGTTCAACTCTCACATCCAGACATGACTACTGGACAAACCATAGCCTTGACTAAACAGACCTTTGTTGGCAAAGTAATGTCTTTGCTTTTTAATATGCTGTCTAGGTTGGTCATAACTTTCCTTCCAAGGAGTAAGCATCTTTTAATTTCATGGCTCCAATCACCATCTGCAGTGATTTTGGAGCCCAAAAAATAAAGTCTGACACTGTTTCCACCTCTATTTGTCATGAAGTGATTGGACTGGATGCCATGATCTTAGTTTTCTGAATGTTGAGCTTTAAGCCAACTTTTTCACTCTCCTCTTTCACTGTCATCAAGAGGCTCTTTAGTTCTTCCTCACTTTCTACCATTAGGGTGGTATCATCTGCATATCTGAGGTTATTGATATTTATCCCAGCAACCTTGATTCCAGCTTGTGCTTTGTCCAGCCCAGTGTTTCTCATGATATACTCTGCATATAAGTCAAATAAGCAGAGTGACAATATACAGCCTTGACGTACTCCTTTTCCTATTTAGAACCAGTCTGTTGTTCCATGTCCAGTTCTAACTGTTGCTTCTTGACTGCATACAGATCTCTCAAGAGGCAGGTCAGGTGGTGTGGTATTTCCATCTCTTGAAGAATTTTCCACAGTTTTTTGTGATCCACACAGTCAAAAGCTTTGGCACAATAGAAGCAAGCAAATTTGTATATATGGGGGACAGGATGTAAGAAAGATGAAGATTTATTTTCTCAGTGGATATCAATGTCTAAACCTTTTTTTTTTTAACCATAAATAAAATTTTAACAAATATTGGGGGCCATATAAGGACATTCCTCAAATTCTCCTGAAATTCAGTTTGAAAACCAGTCCCAGAGATCTAACACAGTATATAAATCCACAAAAGCAAAATGAGCATCAAATAAGTTCCAGTACAAAATATTTTGGTGTTTTATTCCTTCAAGAAGGAATTCATTATTAGATGCAACATATCACACTTGCAAGTTTATATAGAATTCATCATGAAATATTGTACAAATGGCACTATTGTTCTACAGAAAAACAAGCACACACACACACACACAAAATAATAATAATAATAATAATAATGGTATAGTTCTCATAGTCCTTATCATATTGCCTCCTATTTACTTTGTGTTGAAAATTATCTGGCTTTACTTAAAATATTTGTTATGACTTTAAGCAAATGATTAAACTTTATGTTTTTATTTCTACAAGACAAGGTAGGGGAATATGCAACTTAAATTCAGGGAAGTATTTTTAACATATGATCAGAAAACTAAGTTCAGTTCAATTCAGTTCAGTCGCTCAGTCGTCTTTGACTCTTTGTGACCCCATGAATCACAGCACGCCAGGCGTCCCTGTCCATAGTAAATGTTAAAAAGAAAGAAAAAAACATTAATATATGCATGCTACTTAGAATATATAAATACATGTCAAAAAACACCATAAAGTAGAAGTTTCTAGGTGGAGTTAGACAGAGGCCTGCTATTTTTATCCTTTTAGTATAAATTTTACTTTTTAAACTTGATACATTATTTTGATGGAAATAATATTTCAATTTTGATAAGTACTTCAGAATTAAACCCATTAAAGAAAAGATTGATTTTGATCATCTTTTCTAACTTATCTCTTCCAACTTCACATCTTGTACCAATGTCCCAACAATACTAATTTATATGTGGTTCCCAAAACCTGTCTTCTTGTGCCTGTGAGGCTTTTCCTGGGCCGTTTCATTCCCTGCACACTCACCTTCCCTCTGCTCTGCATCTTTCCCTTTGTCTGAATCCTGCTCCACAGGCTGGACACAGCCTAGATTTCATTTCTCTTGGACTGTGAATTGTGCAGAGGAGTGGACGACTTTTGTGTTCTGTGCATGCCACAGTGGGGATATTTATCACATGGTATTGAGTTTAACTTTTTTTTTTTTTTTCCCCCTAACTTTTGTCAGAAAATGGCAGTTTCTCTCGGTCTGCTCCCTCCTCCTCAAATGGTTGGTGCAAGGCACAGTAGAGATGACAGGACATGACAGGGAAATCATTAAGAACTGACTCTAAAGCAGGAATTCTGAACTAGAAGTATGGACTACTATGAGGCAATGTAACCTTATTCTAGGTTTGTAGGATGGAGTTTGGGATTTCCCAGGTGGCGCTAGTGGTAAAGATCCCTGCTGCCAACACGAGAGATATAAGAAACGTGGGTTTGATCCCTTGGTTGGGAAGATCCCCTGGAAGAGTGCAATGCAACCCACTCCAGAATTCTTGCCTGAGAATTCCACCAACAGAGCAGCCTGGTGGACCATGGCCCATAGAGTTGCAAAGAGTGGGACATGACTGAAGCGATTTAGCACAGGATGGGGTTTATCTTATTTTATTGAAGTTTGGATATTAAAGAAAATGACAATACCCAAATCTAGAAGGCTTCACAGGCTCAAAAATCTCCAAATGGTTTCCCTGCCTAACTCTTGTCCCAATCCAACCTATTCTCCCATATAGTAAGTACACTGAATGAGCTTTCAAAAACACCAGTTTGATTAAGTCACTTCCATAACATAATCATGGCTTTATTACTTCAGTTGGCCCTCAGTGCTCAATGATATAAAGTTTGTAACATAGTTAATTAGACTTTTTTTCTGCCTGGGCCCCTGCTACCCCTTTAGCTGCAGTGTTCACATTCTTCTTTTCTACTTTAAGTTTCAGTGGTACTAAACAATTCAGCTCCTCTTAAAATGTGAATCAAGTCACATTTCCCCTTGCCCTTCAGTCTCATGCTCAGTCTACAAGAATAGTCTCCATCATTATCATTCCCCTCCTCCATCTCTTTGGGTCTGTGACATCTTTACTTGATTATCTTGCTTTTTTCAGGTCCAATCTTATATTATATATCACATTTTCTAGGGTCTTCCTTGACACAGCTGGTTTGAGCTCTTGAACTTTGAACTTGTCCCATGAAAGTACTCATTACCACAAATTAATTTGTTTGCTTAATTGTTCATTTTCTTTACCAGGCTAGAGATACTATGCCTCAGGGATTTGACTTTTAGTTTACAGTGGAATTCTCCGTACCTAAAACAAAGCTTGGCATCCTGCAGTCAACAAATACCAGGTTGACTGTTTAACTGAATAATGGAATCACCACATTTTCAATTAATTACAAACATTCAAGTCATCTTAAAACTGACAGTTCTATAAGAAAATATCATTTGGGAATTAAGGGCCATTCTAAGAGATTTCATAGTTCTTATTTGGCTTATATTTTGTGAATTTGGGTGTTTGGGAAGGAGAACCACTTAATAACTAGCTCAGAAGACTAGCTAATGAGAAAGACAAGGGCAAAGGACTTCATTGTCATGGGACAAATGAACCACTTCTTCCAATAAAGAGAAATCTGGGCAACTGTAAAACAGCAGACCCAGAGGTTAGTGCTAGGTGAATTTCACTGGGACTGGCTAAATTCATACCATCTCCTGTTTGACATTGTTGGATCAGTTTCTTCAAGGACTGGAAGGCCCTCCCTTCACTTAATTTTCATGAACCTCTTACTTGATCCAGTCATGCGTGTAGTTCTGAAGAAATAACTCTGATTTGACATGGCTTTCCCCATCATCTCACTCCTTGCTCATCACTCTTGGCTGAACCGGAGTACCTCTATTCCATGCTCTTTTCACATACATATTTACCTATTTCTCCCTCTCTCAGCTGGGAACTCTTTTTAATACAAGTTACAGGTGTACAATATAGTGATTCACAGTCTTAAAGTTTTTACTCTATTTATAATTATAAAATATTGGCTGTATTCCTCATGCTGTACAATATATCCTTGTAGCTTATTTTATACCTAAGAGCTTGGGCCTCTTACTCACTTTTAGTTTTCTTACATGAAAAACTGAGGTAATTATATGACCTTAGAGGTGTTATGAGGATGAAATTAAGGCATACAAAGCACTCAAAATAGTGCAAGGCATACAGGACGTTTAATGTTATTTTTGTTTTAATTTTACCTCCACAAACCATAAAAGATCAACTGACATTTCATAGTAGAATAGAGTTTCTGCCTCTTTCTCTACTATTTCTCTATCCTTTTATATTTTTATATTCACATATATTTATGTGCTGCATGGTGGTCCATAGTTTCATGAGAGATATAGATGACTTGTTGTTGGGGTCCTTTAATGGACTGGAACCTGGTGGTCCACAGTCAACAATAAGAAAGTGAAAGAAAGAAAGAGGCTGATATTCCCTGGTTTACACAGAGAACCAATAAAACCCTTGATATAGGGCTTGCATCACTCACGAAGCCACAGGGTGCCCTCTCAAGGGGGTCTTGGAAGCCCGGGCAGGAGAGTGAGCACAATGGGTTTCTATGCTCCAGAGAATTAGCTGGAGAAAGAGAAAGAAAGAAAGACATGGGGACCCAAGCTCTGATGGAGCAAAGGTGCTTTAATGATCTTTCTGTGAATATATATAGGCTGTTGTACAAGAAATTTCTTTCGACAATGATACAGATCGGAAAACCAAAGGTACAGCAACCGTTACCAAGGGAACAAGGGATTAATAATGGTCACAAGGTCAGGAGACAATCCGTATCTCAAGAATGAGGATCGAGACTAAGCAGTTTTGTCGTAAAGAGAATATTTACTGAAGGAGATTCAAGCTTGTCTCATATAATGACCTCAGTCTTGGGAGCGGCTTGCCATTCCACTGATAAGGAACAGAGGATTTATGAGAAAGAGCATGTAGGAATCCTCCTGTTAAACATTCCCTGACAATTTGTGGACTGTACTTTTTATAAATATGAATGGCTTTTTCAATTTAATGTTTTCCATTTTAAATTCTACTTTGTCTAAGAATATACTAACACCCACTTTTTAATTTTTTTTTTTTTGGATTTGCTTTATTCATCCTTTGCATTTTAGTTTTCTGTATCATCTTAAATGTAGCTGTACAAGCATCATATACATGGATTTTATTTGGAACCCATGCCAAGAAACTATTTCTCCTATAAACAAGTTCAATCTTTTCACATTTACTGTCAAAGTTAATGCACTTTCTTTTCTTCTATATTTTATTGTACTTCTTGTTTTTTGTTGTACTCTCTTGCTATTCCTTTATTATATTTTATTCTATGTACAAGATTATCTTAAATTTTTCATTCTTGTAATTTATATCATATACATATTATTTTTACTTTTACAAGGATGTTAAGGTATTAAATTTATATTTAGACATAATTCTTAAATCACTATAAGATGAAAAAGCATCTTGATTCATTGACAACTAAAAATAAGTGAATAGCCACTTTTATTTTTTGTGTATAGCATCTGTTAGAATTTTATTATTAACATTTTGTTTTATTTTGCTTTATTTTCAATAGTTAGCTTTTGAAATATTTTAATTTTTGTGGAAATTTTTAATTTATTTTTACAGAAAAAATATTTGATGTGTTTTTACAAAATAATAAAATAAAATTAAAAAATGCTCAATGTCAAGAGAATGTCAAGTAATAAATTCACCCAGTTTGAGTGATCAGGAGGGAGAGGTTTTAACATCAGCCCAGAAGGCAGTCCAGTCTGAGTCCATTATTGTGGTTGAACTGATTTAATTCCAGGTATTTTCATATGCGCTATCACACCCCCTAAGATGGATTATTTGAAGGACTTCACAGAGAGGCTGTATTTGTTTTCTTTGGCTGCCATAACAAAGCACTGCATACCCAGTGGCTTAAAAAGATTAGACGTTTATTCTCTCTCAGTTCTGGAAGGTTAGAAGTTGAAATCAAGGTGTCAGTGGTCCAGGCCTTCTTCAAAGAAGCATCCTTCCTTGCCTCTCTCAGGGCTTCCAGCAGTCCTTGCTGTGTGTTTACTTGTAAACACATCACTCCCACCTCTGCCTCCATCATCGTTTGCGTATTCCTCTTTGTACTCTTTTTTTCTCTTCTTATAAGGACTCCAGTCATTGGGTTAGGTCCCACAATGATCTAGTATGACCTCACATCTTCAAAGACCCTATTTCCATTTAAGATAACATTTTGAAGTTTAGGGGAGGCCTGAATTTTGGAAGGGACTCTATTCAACCCATCTGGTGGCTCGGACAGTAAAGAATCTGCCTGTGATGCAGAGGACCTGGGTCTGCTCCCAGGTTCAGGAAAATCCCCTGGAGAAGGGAATGGCCATGCACTCCAATATTCTTGCCTGGAAAATTCCATTGACAGAGGAGCCTAGTGGGCTACAGTCTATAGGGTCTCAAAGAGTCAGATACAACTTAGCGACTAACTCAGGTACATTCATTCACAAATCCTGACACCCTGGACAATGTATCTAATGGCAGACTTAGTCTAAAGTTCATAATCCTGGCAATATGTTTTATTTTATTATTATTATTATTAATATAAATTTATTTATTTTAATTGGAGACTAATTATTTTATAATATTGTATTGGTTTTGCCATACATTGATATGAATCCACCACAGGCATCCATGTGTTCCCCATCCTGAACCCCTCCTCCCATCTCCCTCCCCATACCATCCCTCTGGGTCATCCCAGTGCACCAGCCCCAAGCATCCTGTATCATGCATCAAACCTGGACTGGCGATTCATTTCACATATGATAATATACATGTTTCAATGCCATTCTCCCAAATCACCCCATCCTCGCCCTCTCCCACAGAGTCCAAAAGACTGTTCTATATATCTGTGTCTCTTTTGCTGTGTTGCATACAGGGTTATCATTACCATCTTTCTAAATTCCATATATATGCATTAGTATACTGTATTGGTGTTTTTCTTTCTGGCTTACTTCACTCTGTATAATAGACTCAGTTTCATCCACCTCATTAGAACTGATTCAAATGTATTCTTTTTAATGGCTGAGTAATACTCCATTGTGTATATGTACAACAGCTTTCTTATCCATTCATCTGCTGATGGACATCTAGGTTGCTTCCATGTCCTGGCTATTATAAACAGAGCTGCAATGAACATTGGGGTACACGTGTATCTTTCCATTCTGGTTTCCTCAGTATGTATGCCCATAAGTGGGATTGCTGGGTCTATGGCAGTTCTATTTCCAGTTTTTTAAGGAATCTCCACACTGTTCTCCATAGTGGCTGTACTAGTTTGCATTCCCACCAAAAGTGTACGAGGGTTCCCTTTTCTCCACACCCTCTCCAGCATTTATTGCTTGTAGATTTTATATTGCAGCCATTCTGATCAGTGTGAGATGGTACATCATTGTGGCTTTGATTTGCATTTCTCTGATAATGAGTGATGTTGAGCATCTTTCATGTGTTTGTTAGCCATCTGTATGTCTTCTTTGGAGAAATGTCTGTTTAGTTCTTTGTCCCATTTTTTGATTGGGTCATTTATTTTTCTGGAATTGAGCTGTAGGAGTTGCTTGTATATTTTGGAGATTAATTCTTTGTCAGTTGCTTCATTTGCTATTATTTTCTCCCATTCTGAAGGCTGTCTTTTTACCTTGCTTGTAGTTTCCTTTCTTGTGCAGAAACTTTTAATTTTAATTAGGTCCCATTTGTTTATTTTTGCTTTTATTTCCAATATTCTGGGAGGTGGGTCATAGAGGATCCTGCTGTGATTTACATCGGAGAGTGTTTTGCCTATGTTCTCCTCTAGGAGTTTTATAGTTTCTGGTCTTACATTTAGATCTTTAATCCATTTTGAGTTTATTTTTGTGTATGGTGTTAGAAAGTGTTCTAGTTTCATTCTTTCACAAGTGGTTGACCAGATTTCCCAGCACCACTTGTTAAAGAGATTGTCTTTAATCCATGGTATATTCTTGCCTCCTTTGTCAAAGATAAGATGTCCATATGTATGTGGATTTATCTCTGGGCTTTCTATTTTGTTCCATTCATCTATATTTCTGTCTTTGTGCCAGTACCATACTGTCTTGATGACTGTGGCTTTGTAATATAGCCTGAAGTCAGGCAGGTTGATTCATCCAGTTCCATTCTTCTTTCTCAAGATTGCTTTGGCTATTCGGGGTTTTTTGTATTTCCATACAAATTGTGAAATTATTTGTTCTAGTTCTGTGAAAAATACCGTTGGTGGCTTGACAGGGATTGCATTGAATCTATAGATTCCTTTGGGAAGTATACTCATTTTCACTATATTGATTCTTCCGATCCATGAACACGGTATATTTCTCCATCTACTAGTGTCCTCATTGAGTTCTTTCACCAGTGTTTTATAGTTTTCTATATACAGGTCTTTTGTTTCTTTAGTAAGTGTAAGTGTTAGTTGCTCAGTCGTGCCCAACTCTTTGTGACCCCATGGACTGCAGTCCACCCGGTTCCTGTGTCCATGACATTTTCCAGGCAAGGATACTGAAGTGGGTTGCCATTTCCTTCCCCAGGGGATCTTCCCAACCCAGGGATCAAACCTGGGTCTCCTGCACTGCAGGCAGATTCTTTACCTACTGAGCTACAAGGGAAGCCTTTTTTTTTTTTTAGGTAGATATATTCCTAAGTATTTTTATTCTTTTTGTTGCAATGGTCAATGGAATTGTTTCCTTAATGTCTCTTTCTATTTTCTCATTATTAGTGTATAGGAATGCAAGGGATTTTTGTGTGTTGATTTTATATCCTGCAACTTTACTATATCATTCATTAGCTCTGGTAATTTTCTGGTGGAGTCTTTAGGGTTTTCTATGCAGATGATCATGTCATCTGTACACAGTGAGAGTTTTACTTCTTTCCCAACTTGGATTTCTTTTATTTCTTTTTCTGCTCTGACTGCTGTGGCCAAAGCTTCCAAAACTATATTGAATAGTAGTGGTGAGAGTGGGCACACTTGTCTTGTTCCTGACTTTAGAGGAAATGCTTTATTGAGGATAATCTTTGCTGTGGGTTTGTCATATATAGCTTTTATTATATTGAAGTATATTCCTTCTATTCCTGCTTTCTGGAGGGTTTTTATCATAAATGGATGTTGAATTTTGTCAAAGGGTTTCTCTGCATCTATCATAATCATATGGCTTTTATTTTTCAATTTGTTAATGTGGTGTGTTACATTGATTGATTTGTGGATATTGAAGAATCCTTGCATCCCTGGGATAAAGCCCACTTGGTCATGATGTATGATCTTTTTAAATATATTGTTGAATGCTGATTGCTAGAATTCTGTTAAGGATTTTTGCATCTATGTTCATCAGTGATATTGGCCTGTAGTTTTCTTTTTATGTGTGGCATCTTTGTCAGGTTTTGGTATTAGGGTCATGGTCGCCTCATAGAATGAGTTTGGAAGTTTACCTTGCTCTGCGATTTTCTGGAAGAGTTTGAGTAGGATAGGTGTTCAGTTCAGTTCAGTTCAGTCGCTCAGTCATGTCCAACTCTTTGTGACCCAATGAATCTCAGCACACTAGGCCTCCCTGTCCATCACCAACTCCCGGAGTTCACTCAGACTCACATCCATCGAGTCAGTGATGCCATCCAGCCATCTCATCCTCTGTCGTCCCCTTCTCCTCCTGCCCCCAATCCCTCCCAACATCAGAGTCTTTTCCAATGAGTCAACTCTTCGCATGAGGTGGCCAAAGTACTGGAGTTTCAGCTTTAGCATCATTCCTTCCAAAGAAATCCCAGGGCTGATCTCCTTCAGAATGGACTGGTTGGAATCTCCTTGCAGTCCAAGGGACTCTCAAGAGTTTTCTCCAACACCACAGTTCAAAAGCATCAATTCTGCAGCACTCAGCTTTCTTCACAGTCCAATTCTCACATCCATACATGACTACTGGAAAAATGATAGCCTTGACAAGATGGACCTTTGTTGGCAAAGTAATGTCTCTGCTTTTGAATATGCTATCTAGGTTGGTCTTAACTTTTCTTCCAAGGAGTAAGCGTCTTTTAATTTCATAGCTGCAATCACCATCTGCAGTGATTTTGGAGCCCAAAAAAATAAAGTCTGACACTGTTTCCCCATCTATTTCCCATGAAGTGATGGGACCAGATGTTAGCTCCTCTCTAAATTTTTGGTAGAATTCAGCTGTGAAGCCATCTGGACCTGGGCTTTTGTTTGCTGGAAGATTTCTGATTATAGTTTCAATTTCATTGCTTGTGATGGGTCTGTTAAGATTTTCTATTTCTTCCTGGTTCAGTTTTGGAAAGCTGTACTTTTCTAAGAAATTTTCCATTTCTTCCATGTTGTCCATTTTATTGGCATATAATTGCTGATAGTCTCTTATGCTCCTTTGTATTTCCATGTTGTCTTTTCTGATCTCTCCATTTTCATTTCTAATTTTATTGATTTGATTTTTCTCCCTTTGTTTCTTGATGAATCTGGCTAATGGTTTGTCAATTTTATTTATCCTCTCAAAGAACCAGCTTTTGGCTTTGTTGATTTTTGCTATGGTCTATTTTGTTTCTTTTGCATTTATTTCTGCCTTAATTTTTAAGATTTCTTTCCTTCTACTAACACTGGGGTTCTTCATTTCTTCCTTTTCTAGTTGCTTTAGGTGTACAGTTAGGTTATTTATTTGACTTGTTTCTTGAGGTATGCCTGTATTGCTATGATCCTTCCCCTTAGCACTGCTTTTACAGTGTCCCACAGGTTTTGGGTTGTTGTGTTTTCATTTTCATTTGTTTCTATGCATATTTTTATTTCTTTATTTCTTCTGTGATTTGTTGGTTATTCAGCAGCGTGTTGTTCAGCCTCCATATGTTGAGATTTTTAATAGTTTTTCTCCTGTAATTGAGATCTAATCTTACTGCATTGTGGTCTGAAAAGATGCTTGGAATGATTTCAATTTTTTTGAATTTACTGAGGCTAGATGTATGGCCCAGGATGTAATCTATCCTGGAGAATGTTCCGTGTGCGCTTGAGAAAAAGGTGAAATTCATTGTTTTGGGGTGAAATGTCCTATAGATATCAATTAGGTCTAACTGTTCTATTGTATCATTTAAAGTTTGTATTCCCTTGTTAATTTTCTGTTTAGTTGATCTATCCATAGGTGTGAGTGGGGTATTAAAGTCTCCCACTATTATTGTGTTATTGTTAATTTCTCCTTTCATACTTGCTAGCATTTGTCTTACATATTGCGGTGTTCCTATGTTGGGTGCATATATATTTATAATCATTATATCTTCTTCTTGGATTGATCCTTTAATCATTATGTAGTGCCCTTCTTTGTCTCTTTTCACAGCCTTTGTTTTAAAGTCTGTTTTATCTGATATGAGTATTGCTACTCCTGCTTTCTTTTGGTCTCTATTTGCATGGAATATCTTTTCCAGACCTTCACTTTCAGTCTGTATGTGTCCCTTGTTTTGAGGTGGGTCTCTTGTAGACAACATACGGGTCTTGTTTTTGTATCCATTCAGCCAGTCTGTGTCTTTTGGTTAGGGCATTCAACCCATTTACATATAAGGTAATTATTGATAAGTATGATCCCGTTGCCATTTACTTTGTTGTTTGGGGTTCAAGTTTATACACCCTTTCTGTGTTTCCTGTCTAAAGAAGATCCTTTAGCATTTGTTGGAGAACTAGTTTGATGCTGCTGAATTCTCTCAGCTTTTGCTTGTCTGTAAAGCTTTTGATTTCTCCTTCATATTTGAATGAGATCCTTGCTGGGTACAGTAATCTGGGCTGTAGGTTATTTTCTTTCATCACTTTAAGTATGTCCTGCCATTCCCTCCTGGCCTGAAGAATTTCTATTGAAAGATCACCTGTTATCCTTATAGGAATCCCCTTGTGTGTTATTTTATTTGTTGTTTTTCCCTTGCTGCTTTTAATATTTGTTCTTTCTGTTTGATCTTTTTTAATTTGATTAATATGTGTCTTGGCGTGTTTTGCCTTGAGTTTATCCTGTTTGGGACTCTCTGGGTTTCTTGGACTTGGGTGATTATTTCCTTCCCCATTTTAGGGAATTTTTCAACTATTATCTCCTCAAGTATTTTCTCATGGTCTTTTTTTTTTTTTTTTTTTTTTTTTTTGTCTTCTTCTTCTGGGACTCCTATGATTCAAATGTTGGGGCGTTTAACATTGTCCCAAAGGTCTCTGAGATGGTCCTCACTTCTTTTAATTCATTTTTCTTTTTTCCTCTCTGATTCATTTATTTCTACCATTCTATCTTCTAACTCACTAATCCTATCTTCTGCCTCCTTTATTCCACTGTTGGTTTCCTCCAGAGTGGTTTTTATCTTATTTATTGCATTATTCATTATATATTGACTCTTTTTTACTTCTTCTAGGTCCTTGTTACGGAGAAGGCAATGGCACCCCACTCCAGTACTCTTGCCTGGAAAATCCCATGGACGGAGGAGCCTGGAAGGCTGTAGTCCATGGGGTCGCGAAGAGTCAGACACAACTGAGCGACTTCACTTTCACTTTTCACTTTCATGCATTGGAGAAGGAAATGGCAGCCCACTCCAGTGTTCTTGCCTGGAGAATCCCAGGGCTGGCAGAGTCTGGTGGGCTGCCATCTATGGGGTCTCACAGAGTCAGACACGACTGAAGCGACTTAGTAGTAGTAGTAGGTCCTTGTTAAACCTTTCTTGCATCTCAATCCTTGTCTCCAGGCTATTTATCTGTAACTCCATTTTGTTTTCAAGATTTTGGATCATTCTCACTATTATTATTTGGAATTCTTTATCAGGTAGGTTCCCTATCTCATTCTCTTTTGTTTGGTTTGGTGGGCATTTATCCTGTTCCTTTACCTGCTGGGTATTTCTCTGCCTCTTCGTCTTGTTTATATTGCTGTGTTTGGGGTGGCCTTTCCGTATTTTAGCAGTTTGTGGAGTTCTTTTTATTGTGGAGTTTCCTCACTGTAGGTGGGGTTGGATGGGAGGCTTGTTAAGGTTTCCTGGATAGGGAAGCTTCTGTTGGTGTTCTGGTGGGTGGAGTTGGATTTCTCTCTCTGGAGTGCAATGAAGTGTCCAGTAATGAGTTATGAGATGTCAATGGGTTTGGAGTGACTTTGGGCAGCCTGTATATTGAAGCTCAGGGCTATGTTTCTGTGTTGCTGGAGAATTTGCATGGTATGTCTTGCTGTGGAACTTGTTGGCCCTTGGGTGGTGCTTGCTTTCAGTGTAGGTATGGAGGCGTTTGATGAGCTCCTATCAATTAATGTTCCCTGGAGTCAGGAGTTCTCTGGTGTTCTCAGGATTTGGACTTAGGCCTACTGCCTCTGGTTTTCAGTCTTATTCTTACATTAGGCTCAAGACTTCTTCATCTATACTTCACTTTCCGATAATTCCTTGTATAAACTTTTCAAAATCCATAGGCCCCTTCCTATGTAGTCGTTGCTAACTACAGGGTTTTAATCTATTGCACCTGTCACTTCCAAGGTGGTTCCCTCTGTTTTCGTTTCTTCTGTTTACTGGTTTCTTCAGTGTCTAATTTCCGCCCTGACACATGGGGGTGGTGGTGGTCACATTTTTAGGCTTATTCAGTCGTGCTGTGGGGCGGGAGGAATGCTGCAAACAAATAACACTGGTGTGTGCTCCCAGTGTCTCGGCCACACTGGGTTTGCCCACACTCATGGCATGTGTGCTTTTCCGTCTACACTGCTTAGGCTCTAGGTTACTCTGCCAGGAACTTTCTGAGGCTGGCCCTGGGTTGTATGCACTTTCCAGGCCTAAGTTGCTCATGTTCAGGTACTCGGGTACTCCTCAAAGGTGCAGACTCTGTTGGGCCTGTGTTTTGTGCCCTTCCCAGGTCCGAGCAGCTCAGGTGACCAGTGTTTGGTGAACACAGTAGCTGTAACTTATCGCCTCCCCTGTCCCTGCCACTCGGTTTTCTGGGTGTACAACTGGCACACCTTCTCAGGCAGATGTCAACCATCCAGAATCCCAAGAAGTCTTGGTTAGCAATGAAGCCTGATTGCAGTTTGGTAGAGGATGGCTCTCTGGGGCTGCGATTGCCCCCTTCTGGCTCTGGCTGCCTTTGCTTGCCTGTCCCCAGCGAGGGATGGGCCGGTCCGCAGCTGGCTAGCTCTAGTCAGTCCTTTGTTCTATGAGCGGGCCTGGCAGTGTCTTCAGTTCAGTTCAGTCACTCAGTCTTATCCGACTCTTTATAACCCCATGAATCGCAGCATGCCAGGCCTCCCTGTCCATCACCAACTCCCAGAGTTCACTCAGACTCACGTCCATCGAGTCAGTGATGCCATCCAGCCATCTCATCCTCTGTCGTCCCCTTCTCCTCCTGCCCTCAATCCCTCCCAGCATCAGAGTCTTTTCCAATGAGTCAACTCTTCGCATGAGGTGGCCAAAGTACTATAGTTTCAGCTTTAGCATCATTCCTTCCAAAGAAATCCCACGGCTGATCTCCTTTAGAATGGACTGGTTGGATCTCCTTGCAGTCCAAGGGACTCTCAAGAGTCTTCTCCAACACCACAGTTCAAAAGCATCAATTCTTCGGTGCTCAGCCTTCTTCACAGTCCAACTTTCACATCCATACATGACCACAGGAACAACCATAGTCTTGACTAGATGGACCTTTGTTCGCAAAGTTATATCTCTGCTTTTGAATATGCTATGTAGGTTGGTCATAGCTTTCCTTCCAAGGAGTAGGCATCTTTTAATTTCATGGCTGCAGTCACCATCTGCAGTGATTTTGGAGCCCCCAAAAATAAAGTCTGACACTGTTTCCACTTTTTCCCCATCTATTTCCCATGAAGCCGTGTCTTAGGTTAGGGCTTTTTGCATGGTAGGGATCCCACACTCTGGTTTGCTATCTCAAGTTAGTTCCCTCAGATTGCCCTTGGGGCATTCAGGCCTGGCTCTTACTCTAAGCAATGAAGCCTGCGCCCCCCTGCCCAGCCCCTGCTTGCTAGTAGCAGATGCAGGCATCTGTGCTGCTTCTCTGCTGGGAGTTACCATTGGGCACGTAATCTGTGGGGTTTAATTATTTATTTATTATTCCTCCCAGTTATGTTGCCCTCTGAGGTTCCAAGGCTCACCACAGACTCACCAGTGAGAGTGTTTTCTGGTGTTTGGAAACGTCTCTCTTTTTTAAGACTCCCTTCCCGGGATGGATCTCTGTCCCACCTCTTTTGTCTCTCTTTTTTATCTTTATATTTTGTCTTACCTCCTTTTGAAGACAATGGACTGCTTTTCTGGGTGCCTGATGTCTTCTGCCAGCATTCAGAAGTTGTTTTGTGGAATTTACTCAGTGTTCAAATGTTCTTTTGATGAATTTATGGGGGAGAAAGTGGTCTCCACACCCTATTCCTCTGCCATGTTAGGACTGCCCCAGCTTTTGAAATTTTAGCCTTTAGCAGTTATATTTTCTCACCACAAAATGATGTATGCAAAAATGTTATTTTTAAAATATTCTTAAAACTGAAATTAGAGTCCACTTGAAACCCTTCTTTCATGTGATTTGCAAAAAACTGAACTTAGGCATTTTCAAGTAAACTCAGTAACTTCTGAGGTTAACTAATAATTTCAATTTTTAAATATGTCATTAGGGAATTGGTCTTTTCCTTTGCCTTGTGATTGCATCTAGGAGTAGATTTTGAGAGGAGCAGCTGGTTTATATAGCATCACTGCATCAGGAATAAGCTGCCTTTGAAAGTCACTGAAAGCCACTTTCCTGTTGTCATCAGAACTTTTTTTTTTATGTAACAAAACAAAAACACATGTTACTGTGTTTATTCTCCTAGGGGCACTATGCTAGAGCAATGTAACTAAACTCCAAAAGACTGTTCACCTTCTGGGAAACACCTAACAAATGAGAAAATGTCCTCAAATCCTCCCCATGTCAAAGCTGGGGAGACCCCAGCCCTTGGCCTGTTAAAGGATGCAAAACTCTGATGTTATCTATCTTCTCCAGTCTGTTCCCTTTCCTTCTTACATCTACAGTAGGACATCTTATTCTCAGTAATGATATATTTTTCCAAAATCTATTATTAAGGTATATATTTTGACTCTGGATATTCTGACATCAGACTATCATCTATGCCAGAAATTTCAAAAGTCCATTTTAAAATGCAAAATCTCAGAATAAGAAATTTAATCATCTATTCTTTCATCCACAGAAGTCTAGGTACTCAGATCTTTTCTAGAAATCATGACACAATTATCACATAGAAGTCTAAACACCAGGAACAAAAATACAATGTAACATTATAATATTAACTCAGTTACCATTTTTATAGTAAATACATTTACAAGTTATTTAAGTCTATTTAACTGTTTTGTCTATTTAACAAAAATATTTACTTTACCTTTGTCTCTCAATTGACTGGAGTTTGTCTCTCACTAATTTCTTTTGAGGCAACTGTTTGAGTGCTATATATTTGACCATATAAGAATTTATTTATCTAAGAACCTTTCTCTGCTAGATTTACTCACAAGTAGGTGTATATATATATATATATATATATATTTTTTCCACAAGATCTCTGTAGTCTACTAATTTTGCCTTCTAGAACTATATATGCAAAGTAATCAAGGTTTCTAAACCAAGTAAATTGTCACACAAAAAATGAACTGAGTCCATTTACCTTTTTAAATTAATTTATTTTTTATTGAAGGATAATTGCTTTACAGAATTTTACTGTTTTCTGTCAAACCTCAACATGAATCAACCATAGGTATACATATATTCCCTCCCTTTTGAACCTCCCTCACATCTCCCTCCCCATCCCACTCCTCTAGGTTAATCAGTTCAGTTCAGTTCAGTTCAGTCGCTCAGTCATGTCCAACTCTTTGCGACCCCACACCAGGCCTCCCTGTCCATCACCATCTCCCGGAGTTCACTCAAACTCACATCCATCGAGTTGGTGATGCCATCCAGCCATCTCATCCTCTGTCGTCTCCTTTTCCTCCTGCCCTCAGTCCCTCCCAGCATCAGAGTCTTTTCCAATGAGTCAACTCTTCGCATGAGGTGGCCAAAGTATTGGAGTTTCAGCTTTAGCATCGTTCCTTCCAAAGAACACCCGGGGCTGATCTCCTTTAGAATGGACTGGTTGGATCTCCTTGCAGTCCAAGGGACTCTCAAGAGTCTTCTCCAACACCACAGTTCAAAAGCATCAATTCTTCAGTGCTCAGCTTTCTTCACCGTCCAACTCTCACATCCATAAATGACTACTGGAAAAACCATAGCCTTGACTAGGTTAATACAGAACACTTATTTGAGTTTCCTGAGCCATACAGCAAATTCCCATTGGCTATCTATTTTACAAATGGTAATGTAAGTTTCCATGTTACCCTTTCCATACATCTCACTCTCTCCTCTGCTCTTACCATGTCCTTAAGCCTATTCTCTATGTCTGTTTCTCCATTGTTGCCCTGTAAATAAATTCTTCGGTACCATTTTTCTAGAATTCCGTATATGTGTGTTAGAATACAAGGTTTATCTTTCTGTTTCTGACTCACTTCACTCTGCATAATAGGTTCTAGTTTCACCCATCTCATTAGAACTGACTCAAATGCATTCCGTTTTATGGCTGAGTAATATTCCATTGTGTATATGTACCACACTTCTTTATACATTCATTTGTTGATGGACATCTAGGTTGCTTCCATGTTCTAGCTATCGTGAATAGTGCTGCAATGAACAACGGGATGCATATGTCTCTTTCAATTTTGGTTTCCTCAGGGTATATGCCTAGGAGTGGGATTGCTGGCTCATATGGCGGTTTTATTCCTAATTTTTTAAGTAATCTCCATACCGTCTTCCTTAGTGGCTGAATCAATTCACATTCCCACCAACAGTGCAAGAGGATTCTGTTTTCTCTATATCCTCTGCAGCATTTATTGTTTGTAGACTTTTTGATCATGGCCATTCTGACTGGTGTGAGGTGATATCTCATTGTGGTTTTGATTTGCATTTCTCTAATAATGAGAAAGGTTGAGCATCTTTTTCATGACTTTGTTGCCAATCTGTTTGTCTTCTTTGGAGAAATGTCTGTGTAGGTCATGTTCCCATTTTTTGATTGGGTTGTTTGTTTTTCTGGCATTGAATTGTATGAGCTGCTTGTGTATTTTGGAAATTAATCCTTTGTCAGTTGTTTCATTTGCTGTTATTTTCTCCAACTCAGGGTTACCTTTCCACCTTGCTTATAGTTTCCTTTGCTATGCAAAAGCTTTTAAGTTTGATCAGGTCCCACTTGTTTACTTTTGTTTTTATTTCGATTACTCTAGGAGATGGGTCATAGAGGATCTTGCTATGATTTATGTCATTGAGTTTTCTGCCTATGTTTTCCTCTAAGAGGTTTATAGTTCTGGTCTTACATTTAGGTCTTTAATCCATTTTGAGTTTAACTTTGCATATGGGTTTAAGATGTATTCTAATTTCATTCTTTTACATGTACCCATCCAGTTTTCCCAATACCATTTATTGAAGAGGCTGTCTTTGCTCCATTGTATATTTTTGCCTCCTTTGTCAAAAATAAGGTACCCATAGGTTCATGGGTTTATTTCTGGGCTTTCTATCTTGTTCTGTTGGTCTATATTTCTGTTTTTGTGCCAGTACTATATTGTCTTGATGACTGTAGCTTTGTAGTATAACCTGAAGTCAGGAAGGTTGATTCCTCCAGCTCCCTTTTTCTTTCTCAAGATGGCTTATGTTTTTCCATATGAATTGTGAAATTTTTTGTTCTAGTTCTGTGAAAAATGCCATTGGTAATTTGATAGGGATCACACTGAATCTGTAGATTGTATTTGGTAGTATAGTCATTTTCACAATATTTGATTCTTCCTTTCCAGGAACTTTGAATATCTCTTCATCTGTTTATGTCATCTTTGATTTCTTTAATCAATGTCTTATAATTTTCTGTGTACAGTTCTTTTGGTTTCTTAGGTAAGTTTATTCCTAGATATTTAATTCGTTTTGTTGCAATGGTGAACGGGATTGATTCCTTAATTTCTCTTTCTGATTTTTCAGTGTTAATATATAGAATTGCAAGTTATTTCTGTGTATTGATTTTGTATCCTGCAACTTTGCTAAATTCACTGATTAGCTCTAGTAATTTTCTGATATTATCTTTAGGGTTTTCTATCTACAGTATCATATCATCTGCAAACAGTAAGAGCTTTACTTCTTCTTTTCTGATCTGGATTCTTTTTATTTCTTTTTCCTCTCTGATTGCTGTAGCTAGGTCTTCCAGAACTATGTTGAATAATAGTGGTGAAAGTGGACAACCTTGTCTTGTTCCTGATCTTAGGGGGAAGGCTTTCAGTTTTTCACCATTGAGAATAATGTTTGCCTTAGGCTTATCTTATATGGCCTTTACTATGTTGATGTAGGTCCCTTCTATGCTGAAGAGTTTTAATAATAAATGGGTGCTGAATTTTGCCAAAGGCTTTTTCTGCATCTATTAAGATTATCGTATGGTTTTTATCTTTCAATTTGTTAATATGGTGTATCACAATGATTGATTTGCCTGTATTGAAGAATCCTTGTATTCTTGGAATAAACTCAACTTGATCATGGTGTAGGAGCTTTTTGATGGGTTGCTGATTCTGTTTGCTAAGAATTTATTGAGGATTTTTGCACCTATATTCATCAGTGATATTGGCCTATAGTTTTCTTTTTTAGTGTGTTGTCCTTATCTGGTTTTGGTACCAGGGTGATGGTGGCCTCGTAGAATGAGTTTGGAAGTGTTCCTTCCTCTGCAATTTTTTGAAAGAGTTTTAGAAGGATAGGCATTATCTCTTCTCTAAATGTTTGATGGAATTCTCCTGTGAAGTCATATGGTCCTGGGCTTTTGTTTCTTGGGAGATTTATGATCACAGCTTCAATTTCAGTGCTTGTAATTTGGGTTGTTCATCATTTTTATTTCTTCCTGGTTCAGTCTTGGAAAATTGAACTTTTCTAAGAATCTGTCCATTTTTTCCATGTTATCCATTTTATTGTCATATAGTTGTTAATAACAGTCTCTTATAATCCTTTGTATTTCTGTATTGTCTGTTGTAATCTCTCCTTTTCATTTCTAATTTTATTGATTTGATTCTTCTCTATTTTTTCTTGATGAGTCTACCTAAAGGATTTTCAATTTTGTTTATCTTCTCAAAGAACCAGCTTTTAGTTTTATTAATCTTTACTATTGTTTCTTTCATTTGTTTTTCATTTATTTCTGCTTGGTCTTTATGATTTCTTTCCTTCTACTAGTTTTGGTGTTGTTGTTTTTTTTTTTTTTTTTCCTCCTTCCTTTTCCAGTTGTTTTAAGTGTAAAGTTAGATTGTCTATTCGATGTTTTTCTTGTTCCTTGAGGTAGGATTGCATTGGCTTAAACTTCCCTCTTAAGACTGCTTTTGCTATCTCCCATAGGTTTTGAGTTGTCGTGTTTTCATTGTCTTTGTGTTTCTAGAAATTTTTTTATTTCCCTTCTGATTTCTTCAGTAACCTGTTGGTTGTTTAGAAACGTGTTGTTTAATCTCCATGTGTTTGTGTTTCTTACAGGTTTTTGTTGTTGCTGTTTTTTCTTGTAATTGATAGCTATTCTGATAGCATTGTGGTCAGAGTAGATGCTTGATATGATTTCAATTTTCCTAAATTTACTGAGGCTTGATTTGTGACCCAAGATGTGGTCTATCCTGGAGAATGTTCCATGTGCACTTTTCTTCTGCATTGGGATGTCCTGAAGATATCCATGAGATCCATCTCATCTAATGCATCATTTAAGACTTGCATTTCCTTATTTTCTGTTTTGATGATCTGTCCATTGGTGTGAGTGGGGTGTTAAAGTCTCTTACTATTATTTTGTTCCTATCAGTTTCTCCTTTTATGTCTGTTAGTGTTTGTCTTATGTACTGAGGTGCTCTTATGTAGGGTGCATAGATATTTACAATTGTTATGTATTTTTCTTGGACTGATCCCTAGATCATTATGTAGTGTCCTTATCTCTTTTAATCTTATTTATTTTAAGGTCTACTTTGTCTGATATGAGGATTGCTGCTCCAGCTTTCTTTTCCTTCCCATTTGAATGGAATATATTTTTCCATCCTCTCATTTTCAGTCTATATGTGTCTTGAGGTCTGAAGTGGGTTTCTTGTAGATAGCATATATATGGGTCTTATTTTTGTATCCATTCAGCCA
The DNA here is from genome assembly GCF_027580195.1 of Bos mutus. Classification (NCBI taxonomy): domain Eukaryota; kingdom Metazoa; phylum Chordata; class Mammalia; order Artiodactyla; family Bovidae; genus Bos; species Bos mutus. The sequence goes on along the minus strand of NC_091622.1, from coordinate 77,859,133 downwards.
GTCTGTCTTCTGATTGGAGAATTTAATCCATTTACATTTGAAGTAATTATTCATATGTATGTTCCTATTGCCATTTTCTTAATTGTTTGGAGTCTATTTTGTAGATCTCTTTTCTTTTTTTGTATTTCTTAACTATATAAGTCCCTTTAACATTTGTTGTAAAGCTGATTTGGTGGTACTGAATTCTCTTAACTTTTGCTTGTCTGAAAAGCGTTTTATTTCTCCATCAACTCTGAATGAGATCCTTGCTGGGCACAGTAATCTTGGTTGTAGATTTTTCCCTTTCAGTACTTTAAATATATCCTGCCATTTCCTTCTGGCCTGCAGAGTTTCTGCTGAAAGATCAGCTGTTAAGCATATGAGATTTCTCTTGTATGTTAGTTGGTGCTTCTCTCTTGCTGCTTTTAATATTCTTACTTTGTGTTTAGGCTTTGTTAGTTTGATTAGTATGGTTTTGGCTTATTTCTCCTTGGGTTTATCTTGTATGGGACTCTTTGTGCCTCTTGGATGTCTGGGAGCTGGAGTTTAGGGATTGTGGAGCAATCCCAAGGCAAGGGTTGCTGTTGACTATGGACAGACAGATTGAGGGGCCACACGGGAGGAGATCGTGGTGGGAAATGCTAGTGGAAGAAAGCCACACAGACATGAAAGCAAGGCGATACTGCTGAGTCACACATAGGGGGTGGAGCTATTACCATAGCCTCTCTCTCCCCACATAACATCAAAGGCCTGACACATGAACTACAAAGAACGACTTTACCCAGGGTGCCCCTTTAAGCACATTTAAGTGCCTGATGCACCTATCTACAGAGTAGGACCCCAGCCAGGGGGAGCCACCTCTATGTACCTGACACACTGAACAACAGACAAGGACTCCGGGCAAGGGAGACCTCTAAGTGCCTGAATGGATGGAGCTACAGAGAAAGACTGGCCAAATAAGCCTTCTGAAGGCCAGCTACAAGAGGCTGGAAAAAGGACACTGATAGGGCCATAACTTCTGCAGTGGAGGCAGTCCATGTCCCTGCATACTTGGCACTGCCAGGGTCCCCAAAAGCCAAGCAGTTGTGACACTTTCACGCTCAACTCTCACTGGGGCAGAGCTGCCACAGGTTAAAAAATGTCTTGTGTCTATCCATACAGGATTGCTTCAGTCGTGTCCAACTCTTTGTGACCCTGTAGACTGTGGCCTGCCAGTCTTCTCTGTCTTCTCTGTCAGGGAGGGGGGTTCTCCAAGCAAGAACACTGGAGCATATTGGCCAATACTGGTTGCCATACCCTTCTGCTGCTGCTGCTAAGTCGCTTCAGTCATGTCCGACTCTGTGAGACCCCATAGACCGCAGCCCACCCGGCCCTGCCGTCCCTGGGATTCTCCAGACAAGAACACTGGAGTGGGTTGCCATTTCCTCCTCCAATGCATGAAAGTGAAAAGTGAAAGTGAAGTCACTCAGTCGTGTCTGACTCTTAGCGACCCCATGGACTGCAGCCTACCAGGCTCCTCCATCCGTGGGATTTTCCAGGCAAGAATACTGGAATGGGTTGCCATTGCCTTCTCCGCCATACCCTTCTAGAGCACTATATTTCTGCTGCCCTAGCCGCCAACCCCCACTGAGTACCTGATGCTGCCAGAACCCCTGCCACCCAAGCAGCTGCACCACCTCCACACCTGGCCCTCACAGGAGCAAACCCAAGTCCTCCTGGGAAGCCTGGTGAGCAAACCCCAGTGGACAACCCACATGTAGAGGTGGAAATAAAACCACAATTGAAACCCAGGGGCAGTATGGTGAAGGAAGAAGACTCAAAACCTTCCCACCCACTGTACAAGCTGCACATTAAATCCACATGATCAATTTGGCAGACTCTGTGTCTATGAAATATACAAAAGGCCATTGAGAGCTCCCACAAAAGAAAACACACTAGTTCTGATAGCTGTGGACATTGGAGGTAAGAACACACAGAAGTAGGACCAGATTAGAATCTGAGCTGTCCCCACAGCAGGTCCAGAGATAGCATAGTGTTGGAAGGCATCCTAGGGAAGTAAGAGGGACTTTGACTCCCAGTGAGGGAAAGTACTCTGACAGCAGTGACTCAAGAAAAGCATTTACTATTCTTATTTTTTGACTTTTGTTCTGTAGATTCTTTTGGAGATTTTTTTTTTCTTTTCTTTTTTTTCCCTTCCCCTCACCCCCCATTGTAGTTGTTGATTTTATTGGCACTAAGAAATCCAATTAAGCTTTTGAAAAAAAAAAATTTTTTTCCCTCAGTCACACTTTTTATAAACCTCTGCATGTGCATTGGGCTTTGGCAGTTCTGTGGAGTTTTCCATTTTTTTTTTTTTCCCCTTTTTTTCTTTCTCCTTCCTTTTTTTTTTTTTTAATCAATCACTCAGTTTAATGAATTAAATGTTAAATCATCAAAGTATAGATGATGGGCTTTTACTTAACTTATCTGGAAGACACGTTTAACTTTGAGGAAATGAAAACAAGTTAAGTACTCAAAACCAAATGGAAATATATCAGATTATTCCCAACATTAGCATTCATAATTTGAGTATAAACTGTACTTAGCTGTCATATCCCCAAAAATAACATATAAGTCTGTTATTCTAGCAAAGTGAAATTTTTTATAGTTTTAACTCTATGAGGTAATAACACTTTGACAGTCCTAGTTGCATCTCAAAAGAGAGATCAAAGAAGGACACTTACAAAATTTGGGAGACAAGGTTCAAAGTTCAAGATAAGAAATTGGTTCAAATTGAGCATGGAATGTGACACAATAATTTTGAAATTGATGGACACAATATGGTGAGGGTTTTGACGAGTAAAATCTTATGTGACACATGAGTTTTTGCACTTTCTATTTTCCTGAAAGGAAAACTGTTTGCCCAGAAAAATTGATTTATAGAAATTTCCTGAAGTAAACAGTAAAGCTTTTTGTTTGTTTGTTTACACTCTTACCTTCCTGGGAAAGAACTTCCTGGGACAGAGTTCTGTTATATTATCATATGTGCTTACAATAAATCAACATCTAGGGATGTGATCAGCCCAAGTCTGGACCACTCTTTGTGGACCACAAATTCTGGTTGTGGTCATTTCAATCTCTACAAACTTTAGATTTTCTCACTCTTTTTAGCATAAGTGTAGTCGCTCAGTCGTGTCCAACTCTTTGAGACCCCATGGACTGTAGGCCTCCAGGCTCCTCTGTCCATGGGATTCTCTAGGCAAGAATACTGGAGTGGGTTGCGACTTCCTCACTCTTTTTAGTATGTTATTATTTGGGGACAGTAGCTATATAACAGCATTTAAGACTCTGGAAGTCATACATTTGAGTACTGTGGCAAAGTAGTTTCTTCTAGACCAGAAGAGTGCCTAAATTCAGCCAAGAGAACAATCCTTTTATCAGTATACTAGAAAGAGATATTGGGGTATTTATCAAAGCATGTTTATCATCTGTTGCGCATGTTACATGTATATGTATGTGTATTATCTCTGTATATGTAAATACACATATACAACGTGATTACTTAAAGATAGGGTCTTTAAGAAGTGGATGAGATGGTTAGATAGCATCACCTACTCAATTGACATGAATCTGAGCAAACTCTGGGAGGCAGTGAAGGTCAGGGAAACCTGGCATGCTGTAGTCCATGGGGTTACCAGGAGTCGGACATGACTTAGTGACTGAACAACAACGGTCTAGCTTTTAAAGCAGTAATTAAGTAAATGAGATCATTAGAGTGGGCCCTAGTCAAAAATGACTGGTGTCCTTACAAGAAGAGATTTGAACACAAACAGAAAGAAAAGGTCATGTAAGGACACAGGAAAACATAGACATTTACAAACCAAGGCGACAGACTTCAGAAGAAACCAACCCTGTTGACACCTTGATCTCAAATTTTTTGCCTCCAGAATTGTGAGAAAATAAAAGTATGTTACTTAAATGACTCAGTATGTATCAGTTTGTAATAGCAGAAAGACAAAAAATATTGTTTCATAAGCATAAACCTATATCAGATAAGTTTTTAGGTTGATTATTCCGAGGCAATTGCATATACTTTTACTATACAACCATTCTATAAAATATAAAAATAAAGAAAAGCATAGATATAGATAAGGACTAATGACCAGTGTTTTGCATCTTTTTCTTAGAAATTGTCCAAGTGTCCAAAGATTAAGTTATTAACTCAATAAAATTTGAGTATAAAATCTTAAAGTAATAGTCTAAAATTAAGTGGATATGTTGTCTTTATCATTGGTAACATTGTAAGTATTCATAGGCTTAACCACTTATAGCAGTTATTCATTTAAAAATTATTATTACAAGCTCTTTTAGCTAACTAAAACTGTGTACTATTTTAAAAATCTGTGGAAACACTGATGGCTTCACCCATATTTTATATACAATATGTAGCATAATAAATGTTGCATAATGTAAACATTTTTAAAGTTTAACTCATAAGAAATTAGACTCAAGGCATGCCTTAACTAAAATATTGTGCTATTGGTAGTAAATCGTGGAAAAAATAATAATCTTGAGTTTTTCTCTTGTTTTGAAATATCAAAGGAACTGGGGATTTTACAATCCCACTAGCAATGCATAAGGGATTTCCTTTCTCTGCATCTTCATTAGCATGTAGTATTGTCACTATTTTTTTTATTTTATTTTAGCTCTTGCAAAAGATACGTCATTTTGGTTTAAATTCTTATTTCCCTAATGGCTAATGATGTTGAACATTTTTTCATGTATTTATTGCCATCTTTTTCAGTGAAATATTTCTTCATATTCTTTGCACATTTTCTGTTTGGAATGGCTTGAGGTTTTTGTTTGTTTGTTTACTGATAAAGGGTGTTAAGTGGTCTTTTTATGTTCCGGATATTAATCTTTAACAGATAATAGGGGGTTGCTATTCTTTTCTCAGTCAGCATTCAACTTGTCCTTTAATCTTCTTAGCCATCCTTCTCAGAGCTAATGCTTTTCATTTTGATTATAGTTTTAATTTAATCACTAAATTCAATTTACGATTTTTTTCTTTTATCATGACATTTGATGTCATGTCTAAAAAACACTTGACCAAGCTCTAGTTTTTCTCCTATGTTATTTTCTAAAAGTTTAGAGTTATCCATTCTGAGTTAGTTTTTGGATAAGGTGTGACATACAGATTGAGGTTATTATTTTTGTCCATAGATGTTTAATTATTTCAGTACCATCTGTTGAAAAGACTACTCTTTCTCTATTAAATTGCTGTTGTACCTTCATCAAAAATTAAAATCAGTATTTTGGGGGGCCTATTTCTGGAGCTGAAATTTGTTTTAATAAATTATCGGAATTGGTCATATTAATTTTCTCACTAGTTTTATGATTCTGGTAAAAGTTTTTAGTGTCTGCATTTTATTCATACAATCCTAAAAGACTAGTAATATTACAAAATGTATAATTATATTCTAATATAACTTATTTCACATTAATAAAAAGCATATTTCAGCATTTCAACTTGTTTTAAATGTTTATTCAAACCTTTCTTTCTTGATCTTTCCCATCTTCTTTATCCAAATAGTGAAATAGAAATTGAGGCTTCCCTGATAGCTCAGATGGTAAAGAATCTGCCTGCAAGGCAGGAGATCCTGGTTCAGTTCCTGGGTTGGGAAGATCCTCTGGAGAAGGGATAGGCTACCCACTCCAGTATTCTTGTGCTTCCCTGGTGGTTCAGCTGGTAAAGAATCAGCCTGTAATGCGGGACACCTGGGTTTCATCTCTGGGTTGGGAAGATCCCCTGGAGAAGGGAAAGGCTACCCTGTCCAATATTCTGGACTGGAGAATTCCATGGACTCTATAGTTCATGGGGTCACAAAGAGTCGGACACTACTGAACGATTTTCACTTTCAAAATAGAAATTATATTCTACATTATATTCACAACATAAAAGTTCTGTCCTCTAATTAGATAAGATATTCAAAACTGTGATTGAGAAAGCTTTCCTGTTCTACTGGAATGGTATCATTTGGAACATCATGTAATTAAATACTAGAAATGAGCTATTGTTGAAATGAGAACACTGTCTAAATGAATAATCTTTACTTACACAACTCTTTGCAATGTTCAAACATTGGCCAAAAAATATTGGCCTTGTAAAAATGATCTAGAATTTATTTTTCCCCATTTAATTCTCTATACAGCATGAACTTAAAAGGAAAGATAAATTGTTTCAGTGATGTTCAATATATGGCAACATTAACTGAATTATTCTAGGGAAACTATAGCTAGTATCATTAAAATTATCAAATTTTATCTCTATTCCTCAGTCATTTAAAAGTTTAACTCTATACAGAGAAGAGAGAGATCAGATGTACAGACACTGGCCCTTACATCAAATACATTTCTTGACTATATTGTTTAATTGATGTTCAGGTTTAAAATTCTCTTTATAAAGAATTCAGTCATAGCAAACAGCTATTAATACTTGCTGAGTCTGACTCAGTACAAAGCTAAATTAATAGTATATAAAAGAGGAGTGACTTTCGCATGGTTCTTCATCTCATATGTGAGGATTAGAGATATAAATTGGTGTAATTCTTTCAGTTATCACCATATTCACCTGTGAAGGTTAATTTTATATGTTAACTCGACTGGCCATGGTGTGCCAAATTAAATGCTATTTCTGTTTGTATCTGTGAGAGTGTTTCTGGGTGAGATTAGTATTTGAATCTGTGGACTCAAAGCAGATTGCCCTCCTATATGGAGATGTTGTGCTAAGTTGTTTAACTCATTTCTGGCTCTTTGAAACCCTGTGGACTATAGTCTGGCAGCCTCCTGTGTCCATGGATTCTCCAGGCAAGAATACTAGAATGGGCTGTCATGCACCCCCCTCCAGGGGATCTTACCAACCCAGAGATCAAACCTGTGTCTCTTGCCTCTCCTGTATTGGTAGGCAGGTTTTTTGCACTAGGACTATCTGGGAAACCTAGAATGTAGGTTCAGTTCAGTTCAGTTCAGTCGCTCAGTCATGTCCAACTCTTTGTGACTCAATGAATCTCAGCACACCAGGCCTCCCTGTCCATCACCAACTCCTGGAGTTCACTCAGACTCACGTCCATCGAGTCAGTGATGCCATCCAGCCATCTCATCCTCTGTCGTCCCCTTCTCCTCCTGCCCCCAATCTCTCCCAGCATCAGAGTCTTTTCCAATGAGTCAACTCTTCGCATGAGGTGGCCAAAGTACTGGAGTTTCAGCTTTAGCATCATTCCTTCCAAAGAAATCCCAGGGCTGATCTCCTTCAGAATGGACTGGTTGGATCTCCTTGCAGTCCAAGGGACTCTCAAGAGTCTTCTCCAACACCACAGTTCAAAAGCATCAATTCTGCAGCACTCAGCTTTCTTCACAGTCCAACTCTCACATCCATACATGACCACTGGAAAAACCATAGCCTTGACTAGACGGACCTTTGTTGGCAAAGAAATGTCTCTGCTTTTCAATAGCTATCTAGGTTGGTCATAACCTTCCTTCCAAGGAGTAAGCGTCTTTTAATTTCATGGCTGCAGTCACCATCTGCAGTGATTTTGGAGCACAGAAAAATCAAGTCTGACACTTTCCACTGTTTCCCCATCTATTTCCCATGAAGTGATGGGACCAGATGCCATGATCTTCGTTTTCTGAATGTTGAGCTTTAAGCCAACTTTTTCACTCTCCTCTTTCACTTTCATCAAGAGGCTTTTTAATTCCTCTTCACTTTCTGCCATAAAGGTGGTGTCATCTGCTGCATATCTGATGTTATTGATATTTCTTCTGGCAATCCTGATTCCAGCTTGTGTTTCTTCCAGCCCAGCGTTTCTCATGATGCACTCTGCATAGAAGTTAAATAAGCAGGGTGACAATATACAGTCTTGACATACTCCTTTCCCTATTTGGAACCAGCTTCCTGACCTGCATACAGGTTTTTCAAGAGCAGGTCAGGTGGTCTGGTATTCCCATCTCTTGAAGAATTTTCCATAGTTTATTGTGATCCACACAGTCAAAGACTTTGGCATAGTCAATTAAGCAGAAATAGATGTTCTTCTGGAACTCTCTTGTTTTTTCCATGATCCAGCGGATGTTGGCAGTTATATCTGGTTCCTCTGCCTTTTCTAAAACCAGCTTGAACATCTGGAAGTTCACGGTTCACATATTGCTGAAGCCTGGCTTGGAGAATTCTGAGCCTTACTTTACCAGCATGTGAGATGAGTGCAACTGTGCGGTAGTTTTAGCATTCTTTGGCATTGCCTTTCTTTGGGAAGAGAAACCCAAGTAAGACGGTAGGTGTTGCAAGCGGGCATCAGAGGGCAGACACACTGAAACCATAATCACAGAAACTAGTCAATCTAATCACACTAGGACCACAGCCTTGTCTAACTCAATGAAATTAAGCCATGCCCTGTGGAGCCACACAAGAAGGGAGGGTCATGGTGGAGAGGTCTGACAGAATGTGGTCCACTGGAGAAGGGAATGGCAAACAACTTCAGTATTCTTGCCTTGAGAACCCTATGAATGGTATGAAAAGGCAAAATGATAGGATACTTAAAGAGGAACTCTCCAGGTCAGTAGGTGCCCAATATGCTACTGGAGATCAGTGGACAAAGAACTCCAGAAAGAATGAAGGGATGGAGCCAAAGCAAACACAATACCCAGTTGTGGATGTGACTGGTGATAGAAGTAAGGTCCAATGCTGTAAAGAGCAATATTGCATAGGAACCTGGAATGTTAGGTCCATGAATCAAGGCAAATTGGAAGTGGTCAAACAGGAGATGGCAGGAGAGAACATCGACATTTTAAGAATCAGCTACGTAAAATGACTGGAATGGGTGAATTTAACTCAGATGACCATTCTATCTACTACTGTGGCCAGGAATCCCTTAGAAAAAATGGAGTAGCCATAATGGTCAACAAAAGAGTTTGAAATGCAGTACTTGGATGCAGTCCCAAAAATGACAGAATGATCTCTGTTCGTTTCCAAGGCAAACCATTCAATATCACAGTAATCCAAGTCTTTGCCCCAACCAGTAATGCTGAAAAAGCTGAAGTTGAATGGTTCTATGAAGACCTACAAGACCTTTTAGAACTAACACCCAAACAAGATGTCCTTTTCATTATAGGGGACTGGAATGCAAAAGTAGGAAGTCAATAAACACCTGGAGTAACAGGCAAATTTGGCCTTGGAATACAGAATGAAGCAGGGCAAAGACTAATAGAGTTTTACCAAGAAAACGCACTGGTCATAGCAAATACCCTCTTTCAACAACACAAGAGAAGACTCTACACATGGATATCACCAGATGGTCAACACTGAAATCAGATTGATTATATTCTTTCCAGCCAAAGATGGAGAAGCTCTATACAGTCAGTGAAAACAAGACCAGGAGCTGACTGTGGCTGAGATCATGAACTCCTTATTGCCAAATTCAGACTGAAATTGAAGAAAGTAGGGAAAACCACTAGACCATTCAGGTATGACCTAAATCAAATCCCTTATGATTATACAGTGGAGTGAGAAATAGATTTAAGGGACTAGACCTGATAGATAGAGTGCCTGATGAACTATGCATGGAGGTTCATGACATTGTATAGGAGACAGGGATCAAGACCATCCCCATGGAAAAGAGATGCAAAAAAGCAAAATGGTTGTCTGGGGAAGCCTTACAAATAGCTGTAAAAAGAAGAGAAGCAAAAAGAAAAGGAGTAAAGGAAAGATATAAGCATCTGAATGCAGAGTTCCAAAGAATAGCAAGGAGAGATAAGAAAGCCTTCCTCAGTAATCAATGCAAAGAAATAGAGGAAAACAACAGAATGGGAAAGACTAGAGATCTCTTCAAGAAAATTAGAGATACCAAGGAAACATTTAATGCAAAGATGGGCTCGATAAAGGACAGAAATTGTATGGACCTAACAGAAGCAGAAGATATTAAGCAGTGGTGGCAATAATACACAGAAGAACTGTACAAAAAATATCTTCATGACCAAGATAATCACAATGGTATGATCACTCACCTAGAGCCAGACATCCTGGAATGTGAAGTCAAGTGGGCCTTAGAAAGCATCACTACGAACAAAGCTAGTGGAGGTGATGGAATTCCAGTTGAGCTATTTCAAATCCTGAAAGATGATGCTGTGAAAGTGCTGCACTCAATATGCCAGCAAATTTGGAAAACTCAGCCTTGGCCACAGGACTGGAAAAGGTCAGTTTTCAGTCCAATCTCAAAGAATGTAGGTAAGTAGACATTATTCAGTCCATTGTGGGCCTAAATAGAACAAAATGTGAAGGAAGAAGGAATTTGCCCTTTTTTCCTAGATTCCTGCATCAGCTGGGACATCTCATCTCATCTTCTCCTGCACTAGGACTGGGATTTACAAACCTCAACTTTCCTCATTTTCAGGCTTTCAGAATCAGACTGAATTATACTACCAGCCCTCTGGATCCTCGGCTTAGTGAGAGCATTCACAACATCCATATTACTTGAGCCCATTCCTCATAATCCTCCTCTTCTCTCCCCACATCCTTCTTCTCACCCAGAACAGGATTCTATTCTTTGTAGAACCCTAAAAAATACATCACCCTCCTCATATTACCTCCAACTGTACCAAGTTTCCCACTCCAGTACTCTTGCCTGGAAAATCCCATGGACGGAGGAGCCTGGTAGGCTGTAGTCCATGGGGTCACTAAGAGCGATTTCACTGTCGCTTTTCACTTTCATGCATTGGAGAAGGAAATGGCAACCCACTCCTGTGTTCTTGCCTGGAGAATCCCAGGGATGGGGGAGCCTGGTGGGCTGCCATCTATGGGGTCACACAGAGTCAGACACGACTGAAGTGACTTAGCAGCAGCAGCAGTACCAAGTTTAAAGCTAAGTTCTGTAAGGTATTCCTTTATACTGTAAATGCATATAATAAATAAGAATTAAAGTGTTCATTTCATTGAGTTCATACTCTTCAGTATCACATGGCTAAAGAAACCTTCATTACTATTTCATATAATTATAGACCTGGGAGAGTCTCCACTATTTCATTACAATTAGGATGTGCCCAGCACTGTCCCACATCCATTACATGCACTTGACAGATGAAGAAATGCTGTCCAAGATCACACTGCTAATAAATGAAAAAGCCAGTTTTGCTCCTATAGTCCATTTGAAAAGCTCTCACAAACCATATGCCTCATATACTTTATACCATACCATCACTAGTGGAAAGTCTCCTTTTACAGATATGAACCAGTCCCTATTTTCTATTTTTAATCTTTAGTAGAAGCATTTGTAAATATCATTATCAAATGTTCTTGTATTTTACCTCAGCATAATATCTTAGACTACTGATTATTAATACAGTTGAGTTATCTGTATTATAAAAAACAATAATTGAAATATTAGAGCTCAATATTTTAAGTGTTTTTGAGCCTTGGTGATCTAGTGGCTAAGGCTCTGTGCTCCCAATGCAGGTGGCTCAGGTTTGATCCCTGGTCAGGGACTGGATCCCATGAACAGTTCACATGCTATAACTTAAAAACAAAAGATTCCACATGCTGTAGCTAAAAAATTCCAACATGGCAACTAAGACCTAATGTAGCCAAATAAATATAATATTAAAATAATAGGTTTAAAATGATAACTCATAGTCTATAAGTGACTGACTTCTGTAAATCAGAAATCTGCAATGATTTAATCATCAATAATATAAGGATACACACATATATTATTTCCATCATTGTATGTATCTCTGTATGCCATGTATGTATACATGTGTATGTCAAATATATGTGAGTCTACACAAAATCACTGCAGACGGTGACTGCAGCCACAAAATTAGAAGATGCTTGTTCTTTGGAAGAAAAGCTGTGACCAACCTAGACAGCATATTGAAAAGCAGAAACATTACTTTACCAACAAAGGTTTATCTAGTCAAGGCTGTGGTTTTTCCAGTAGTCATGTATGGATGGGAGAGTTGGACTAAAGAAAGCTGAGCACTGACAAATTGATGCTTTTGAACTGTGGTGTTGGAGAAGACTCATTGAGAGTCCTTTGGACTGCAAGGAAACCCAACCAGTACATCCTAAAGGAAATCAGTCCTGAATATTCATTGAAAGGACTGATGCTGAAGCTGAAATTCCAATACTCTGGCCACCTGTTGTGAAGAATCGACTCATTGGAAAAGACTCTGTTTCTCAGGAAAGATTGAAGACGGGAGGAGAAGGGGATGATAGAGGATGAGGTGGTTGGATGGCATCACTGATGCTATAGATATGAGTTTGAATAGGCTCCAGGAGTTGGTGATGGACAGGGAAGCCTGGCATGCTGCAGTCCATGGGGTCATAAAGAGTTGGACATGACTGAGCAACTGAACTAACAAACACACATCTATGTGTATATATATGTACACATAGGCACATATATACATTACTGGTATAGATAAAAACACATACCATATATATACACACACATATACACACTCACCTACATGAGAAGTAGTACCATGAACTAATGATTGCATATTTTTATTACAGTTGTCCTCTCAATGTTTGTGGAAGATTGGTTCCATGACTCTCCTGTGGAGACCGAAATCTGCAGATGCTCAAATCTCTTGTATAAAACAGCATTGTACAGTCGGCCTTCTGCGCTCTCTGCAGGTTCTGAAGAGATTGGCATGTGTGGCAAACCAATTGGGCTATGTTTCTAAAGAGAGTTGTTAATTCTGTAAATATAGCACTTAATCTTAGAACACCCTGTGATTAACTTTAAGCTCAGTGGACTATAAACTTGAGATCTAAAATTTCCTCCTAGTCCAAGAATTAGCAATAACTGACTGCAAGATTTTTAGTAGGTAGAGTATACAGGGTTGTATTTGAAAATTTGTGAAATTCCTTATAAATTTGCTTAAAGAAAAATATCCTTAAAGGAAGCATATTTTTGTGTCAAGACTATGCATTAATGATGAGTTTCACAGATATGGTGATCTTTAAAGATAAAGTCTATATATTGTAAATGAATAAACTAAGATCTCTGGCTGAAGAACAAATAAAGTGAAAGTTGATCAGTTGTATCTGATTCTTTGTGACCCCATGGACTATACAGTCCATGGAATTCTCTAGGTCAGAATAGTGGAGTGGGTAGCCTTTCCTTTCTCTAGGGGATCTTCACAACCCAGGGTTGGAACCCAGGTCTCCTGCATTGCAGGTGGATTCTTTACCAGCTGAGCCACCAGGGAAGCCCAAGAATACTGGAGTGGGTAGCCTATCCCTTCTCCAGTGGATCTTCCCGACCCAGGAATTGAACTGGGGTCTCCTGTATTGCAGGTAAATATTTTACCAAGTGAGCTATCAGGGATGCCCAAGATATCTGGCTAGTACATCTTTATTGTGCATGCACAGGTAATTTGTGGCACAAAAAAATACTGTGCAGCTAAAAAAGTGCTTATTGCACTAAGCACTATCTTCATCTACCAAGAAAAACAGGAATATATATGTCCCTGGACCCTTAGAATGGTGATCAGGGAAGACTATCCACACTTGGTCTTATGGATAGAATAGGAGATATTAGAAAAGACTAAGAGCATATCCATTTATTACAGGGGAAAATTTTTTTAAAAAAGGGATCTATTTCAAATAACTATAATCATGACTAAGTATTCACTATATACAAGGTGCAATTTTAAGTATTTTAATAGTTAAATTTAAATTTTTTTTAGACAAAGTGAGTTACAGTGAGGTTAAATAACTTGCCCAAATGTCACACAGACTTAAGGATATATTTCCAGGATTCATATTTTAATCACTGTGCTCTAGTGCTTCTTTGAGTAGATTAAAACTCTTATCATTTTATATCTTCAAAAGCTGGTTCATAAACTTCCAGGCATGTGGAAGACATTAATTTTATCTCCATTAAAAAACAATAATTGGGAAACCCAAGGTCTAAGCCAGCTGTGTGATACATTTTGAAGTCTTATACAGGGAGCAATACCACGCTGTCCTTTGGCCCCAGAGTGATGAGCAGTATCTTAGCCTTGTTATCGTCAAAGCTTCTTTTTGACCCACTGAGTTGTTCAAATTGTTGATTGAGCAATACACTTGTCTGTTTTCTCTGAAGTCAAAGCCAGGCTCTGGGATCTACTACTCTGTCAGGAAGCATTTAACAGGAGGCTTCCTGTGTGCTGTTTTGGATCTGTCAGGAATCTTCTGTTCCTTATTAATTCCTGAATATTCAGGAATTAAGAGGAGAGGCAAGCCTCTCCCAGGGGACTGAGGAATCCAGGTATTTCCTTCATTAGTTTTTCAATACGGTGATAAGTACCCTCTTCCTTCTTATGAACCATATGGTAAACGTGATTGTTTACAACTCTCTCTCTTTAATATGAATCACCTATGTTTTGTAAGTCTGGAATTTTAATCTTTATCTTTGATGAGAATAACTACCTCATTAAGACAGTATATATGCCCACACCATGTTGAATAAAACACCTTTGCTCCATCAGAGCTTTGGTCCCCATGTCTTGCTTTCTCTCTCTCTCTCTCTCAGGCTAATTCTTTGGAGCATAGAGACCCGTCATGCTCATTCTCCTGCCCAGGCTTCTAAGACCCTCTGGTGAAGGTGCACTGTGCCTTCACCCCTAAAGAGGGCGCCAGGTGCCTTCGTGAGCGACACAAGCCAGGTGTCAAAGGGCTTTATTGGTTTTCTGCATAAACCAAGGAATATCAGCCTCTTTCTCTCTCTCTTTTACTTTCTTATCATGGACTCCAGACCACCAGATTGAGTCCATTAAAGGACCTCAACACTACTCTAGAACTTATTAAAACATTCTTGAACAAAATTTTCCTGAGTTGCCAATTTTCTACCTGACTTCCACTACATCCCACCCTAACTTCTCCAAGCTTTCATGGGACCTCCTAAAGGAAGGAAGGTGCACAACTGGAAAAGAGGAAGAAGAAGAAAAAAGAAATCCAGAAAGGAAAACACTACAAAACAAAGAGTCTTTCAGACATATGAAGAAATACCAAAAATGTATTCCTTTTGGAAAAGAGAGCTTTTCTTAGCTTTCCTGTCTGCTTCTGCCCTGTTAAACCTCAGACCCGAAGTATATATTAAAAAAAAAAAATTGCATTTACCTATTTAGCCTTTCATTCTTGAGATGGGAAAGAAAGATACTTTCTTTCCTTTCTCAATCTTAGTTTTCAAAGTGATCTACTGTTATCAGATAATTCAAAAGTTTGAAAAATCAAATTAAAGAAGCCATAGGCCATATTAAAGCATCAAGAATAAAAAAAAAAAAAAACTAAATTCTACTTTTTCCAAGAAAGAAAAATAGTTGACAGATTATGAAAGCACCTTTACCAATTTATAGTTGGCAAGTTTTTATACTATATACACACATATACACATATACATACAAACATACATACATGACAGAAAACAACATAATTCTGTAAAGCAATCATCCTTCAATAAAAAAAATTAATTAAAAAAAAATCAGTCAGTTCATTCACTCAGTCATGTCCGACTCTTTACGACACCATGGGCCACAGCACGCCAGTCCTCGCTGTCCATAACAACTCCCGGAGATTACTCAAACTTATGTCCAGTGAGTCAGTGAGCCATCCAACCATCTCATCCTCTGTCATTCCCTTCTCTTCCTGCCTACAATCTTTCCCAGCATCAGGGTCTTTTCAAATGAGTCAGCTCTCCACATCAGGTGGCCAAAATACTGGAGTTTCAGCTTCAACATCAGTCCTTCCAAAGAATACTCACAACTGATCTCCTTTAGTCCAACATTCACATCCATACATGAATACTGGAAAAACCACATCTTTGACTAGATGAACCTTTGTTGGCCAAGTAATGTCTCTGCTTTTTAATATACTGTCTAGGTTGGTCATACCTTTCCTTCCAAGGAACAAGCATCTTTGAATGTCATGGCTGCAGTCACCATCTGCAGTGATTTTGGAGCCCCCAAAATAAAGTCAGCCACTGTTTCCACTGTTTCCCCAACTATTTGCCATGAAGTGATGGAGTTCGTCAAGGCTGTATATTGTCACCCTGTTTATTTAACTTCTATGCAGAGCATATCATGAGAAACGCTGGACTGGAAGAAACACAAGCTGGAATCAAGATTGCCAGAAGAAATATCAATAACCTCAGATATGCAGATGACACCACCCTTATGGCAGAAAGTGAAGAGGAACTCAAAAACCTCTTGATGAAAGTGAAACTGGAGAGTGAAAAAGTTGGCTTAAAGCTCAACATTCAGAAAACGAAGATCATGGCATCTGATCCCACCACTTCATGGGAAATAGATGGGGAAACAGTGGAAACAGTGTCAGACTTGATTTTTCTGGGCTCCAAAATCACTACAGATGGTGACCGCAGCCATGAAATTAAAAGACGCTTACTCCTTGGAAGGAAAGTTATGACCAACCTAGATAGCATATTCAAAAGCAGAGACATTACTTTGCCAACAGAGGTCCATCTAGTCAAGACTATGGTTTTTCCTGTGGTCGTGTATGTATGTGAGAGTTGGAATGTGAAGAAGGCTGAGCACTGAAGAATTGATGCTTTTGAAGTGTGGTGTTGGAGAAGACTCTTGAGAGTCCCTTGGACTGCAAGGAGATCCAACCAGTCCATTCTGAAGGAGATCAGCCCTGGGGGGAATGATGCTAAAGCTGAAACTCCAGTGGTTTGGCCACCTTATGCAAAGAGTTGACTCATTGGAAAAGACTCTGATGCTGGGAGGGATTGGGGGCAGGAGGAGAAGGGGATGACAGAGGATGAGATGGCTGGATGGCATCACTGACTCGATGGACATGAGTCTGAGTGAACCCCGGGAGTTGGTGATGGACAGGGCCTGGCGTGCTGCGATTCATGGGGTCGCAAAGAGTCGGACACGACTGAGCGACTGATCTGATCTGATCTGATCTGATGGGACTGGATGCCATGATCTTTATTTTCTGAATGTTGAGCTTTAAGCCAACTTTTACACTCTCCTCTTTCACTTTCTTCAAGAGGCTCTTTAGTTCTTCTTCACTTTCTGCCATAAGGGTGGTGTCATCTGCATATCTGAGGTTATTGGTGTTTCTCCCAGTAATCTTGATTTCAGCTTGTGCTTCTTCCAGCACAAGCATTTCTCATGATGTACTCTGCATAGAAGTTAAATAAGCAGGGTAACAAAATACAGCCTTGGCATACTCCTTTTCCTATTTGGAACCAGTCTATTGTTCCAGGTCCAGTTCTAACTGTTGCTTCCTGACCTGCATACAGATTTCTCAAGAGAAAGGTCAGGTGCTGTGGTATTCCCATCTCTTAAGGAATTTTCCACAGTTTATTGTGATCCACACAGTCAAAGGCTTTGGCATAGTCAATAAAGCAGAAATTGATGTTTTCTGGAGCTCTCTTGATTTTTCGATGATCCAACAGATGTTGGCAATTTGATCTTTGGTTCCTCTGCCTTTTGTAAAACCAGCTTGAACATCTGGAATTTCACAGTTCATATATTGCTGAAGCCTGGCTTGGAGAATTTTAAGCACTACTTTACTAGCATGTGAGATGAGTAATGGATCATGAGAGTTGGACTATAAAGAAAGCTGAGCACTGAAGAATTGATGCTTTTGAAATGTGGCCTTGGAAAAAACTCTTGAGAGTCCCTTGGAGTGCAAGGAGATCCAACCAGTCCATCCTAAAGGAGATCAGTCCTGGCTGTTCATTGGAGGGACTGATGAAGCTGAAACTCCAATACTTTGGCCACCTAAAGTGGAGAGCTGACTCATTTGAAAAGACCCTGATGCTGGGAAAGATTGAGGGCAGGAGGAGAAGGGGATGACAGAGGAGGAGATAGTTGGATGGCATCACCGACACAATGGACATGGGGTTGGGTGGACTCTGGGAGTTGGAGATGGACAGGAAGGCTGGAGTCCTGCAGTTCATGGGGTTGCATAGAGTCGGACATGACTGAGCGACTGAACTGAACTGAGATGAGTACAATTGTGCAGTAGTTTGAGCATTCTTTGGCATTGCCTTTCTTTGGGATTGAAATGAATACTGACCTTTTCCAGTCCTGTGGTCACTGCTGAGTTTTCCAAATTTGAGTATACTGGCATATTGAGTGCAGCACTTTCACAGTATCGTCTTTCAGGATTTGAAATAGCTCAACTGGAATTCCATCACCTCCACTAGCTTTGTTCTTACTGATGCTTCCTAAGGCCCACTTGACTTCACATTCCAGGATGTCTGGCCTAGGTGAGTGATCACACCATCGTGATTGTCTGGGTCATGAAGATCTTTTTTGTACAATTCTTCTGTGTATTCTTGCCACCTCTTCTTTATATCTTCTGCTTCTGTTAGGTCTATGCCATTCTGTCCTTTATTGTGCCCATCTTTGCATGAAATGTTTCCTTGGTATCTCTAATTTTCTTGAAGAGATCTCTAGTCTTTCCCATTCTATTTTTTCCTCTATATCTTTGTACTGATCACTGAGGAAAGCTTTCTTATCTCTCCTTGCTATTCTTTGCAACTCTGCATTCAGATGAGTATATCCTTCCTTTTCTCCTTGCTTTTTACTTCTCTTCTTATCACAGCTATTTATAAGGCCTCCTCAGACAACCATTTTGCTTTTTTGCATTTCTTTTTCAGGGGGATGGTTTTGATCCCTGTCTCCTGTAAAATGTCATGAACCTCCATCCATAGTTCATCAGGCACTCGTCTATCAGATGCAGTCCCTTAAATCTATTTGTCACTTCTCCTGCATACATACATGTAATTTTTGACAAAAAATCACTATTTAATGCCCTGATAGCATAAATTTATCTCATCTGTATGTTTAAGCTAATTTATAGTGAGATAAATGCAAAGAAAAGCTATAATTTGATGGCATTTCTCAACTATTATACAAAAACCCCAAAGTTTTGCTGTGTAGTCTGTTAGGCAAATTTGTGGAGAAACAAGTATACTACCACATTGCTGCTGGAAATTCAAAGGGGAACAACTCTAGTGGTAGAGAATTTGGCAGTATCTTGGAATTTCATATACTTTACTTTTTGACCCTATGATCCCATGTTTAGGTATCTATACAAAATACATCCTGACAAAAATGCAGACTAAGTATCAGCAAAGCAATTTATTACACTGCTATCTAAAGCAATCATAAATCATACATCTTTAGCATATTTGTTGAGTAAATTAAGGCAGTGTTACTCAAAGTCTAGTTAATGCTCTGAAATGACTAAAATTCTAGCTGCCAATAATTCTACAGGAAAAACACCTTCATCTCTTTTGTAGAAAAATTCTAAAGAAAAAATGTTCAATGGAGATAAAGTACATTCATCCAAAAGACTCAAGAAACAAACATTCATCTATATGCACAGAACTTATTTTGACATTGCTTTTAACAGACAAATTATGGGTTCTAAAACAATAATGAAAAATGAATACTAACTGGATTTGATGACACTGAAATTGTTATTATTTAGACATGATATTTGATTTGTCACTGTCCTTTTTAAAAAGACTTTGTATTTTAAAGACCATGTGTGTTTGGTTGCATCTGACTCTTTCTAACCCTATGGACCTTAGCCCACCAGACTCCTCTCTCTATGAGATTTTCTCAGCTTTAAAAATATAATATCTGGTATTTGCTTTCATGTGGGAGAAAAATGATGGAACAGTAGATGAAATAAGTTTGGCTGTGTCCTGATAATCACTGAAACTGGATGATGAGTATTCCATGTTCTTTTTACCATTATCTTTAATACTACTTATGTTTCAAATTTTCTATAATAAAAATACGTCTTGTCTCTAACTATATATACAACTCCAAAAAGTTTCTCATTATATCCTTTTAGTGTTCTATTTAAAAAGCAGGCATGCATTTTCAAAAAGCTAACAATTTGTTATTATTTTGTTGTTGTTGTTGTTGTTTGGCATCAAAAATCCCATATCTATAATTCAGAAATACCCTATAAAGAATGAACACAAAGCAATGAGCATTCAGTTTTCAAATTCTTATGATAATATAAATTGTATGACTAGAATATAAGTCATAAAAAACCCTTTGGAAAAGGTCTTCAGCAACCTAGGAAATATCATACAAAGCACAAAGATTCTGTTTTATATTCTCCCTTGTAAGGCATAGGAGAGTATTAGAATAACTGGAGTAGATTAAATAGCAGTAACCAAGTCTAGTGGTACACCACTGACTTTTACTATGAGCTCAAACAGAGCACATAGTCTGAATTTATAGAATTTTTAGATGTACCTTTGCACTATTACTAGAGAACAGTTTGGTATAGATGGCTTAAGACAAGAATTGTTTAACAGAGTTATTTTTCACAGGAAATCATGAGTTACAACTAGATCATTAAAGAGATGTAGCAAATAGCTCTTGTATTAATAAATAGCTAAGTAAAGGTTACAAGCAAGCCTATCTATACACTGATCAACTAGCAATGGTCAAAGAAAGGTAGTCGGTTACTTTTAGAGACAACTTTACTCAACATACCTTAGATATTGCACTACCACTTTTAACAAAGAAGACTGAATCAGCTATTTGATGTAATGATGTTAGTGTACATGGTAGTCACTAGCCCCATGTCACTTTAAATAAAACTTTAAAGTTAAATGTCATTAAAAGTTATATTCTTGAGTTGCACTAGCCACATTCCTTGTGCTCAGTAGAGTCACATATTTAATGGTTATCATATTGGACAGCACAGATATAGAATATTTCCCTCATTGTGGAGAAGGTTCTTTTAGGTGTTACTCCTAGAGAGACTTTCCATTAACAAAGCACCACAGTACTTATAAGCTACTTTTCATTCTCAAAAGTAGGCTAAATCTGAAATTACTATTTACTGATTTTTATTGTTAAAAACCTGATTTGCCAATTATAATCCAGTAACAGCCATTTGGGTGAGCAATGAGCTTATTCCTTTTCCTTTTTACATGTATAGCATTTTTTAATAACTATATCAATTTCTACATTCTTTTTTCATATGTGTGTATGAGTTGTATTAAAGAAATACATTTTTGTTATAAGCAAAAGATGACATCCTTGAATCTCCTTTACTGTGTTACAGTCTTCTCCATCTCAGCTCTGGTTTCCTTACTCTTTCAGATTAAACAAATTAACATTGTCAATTTATTATGAGTCAATAGTTGTTTAAAAATTAGAAACATAAGAGAAAAAAATTATAGTTGTGGAAAAATACACTGGATAGATTACTGAAAAGGATTAACTTTTGTATTTTTCTCACATATCAACAGGGGAAATTTCTATGGCAAAGGCTACTCAATTTCAGTACAGATTATTAATGTTAAAATATTTCCTAAATCAATTGGCCTAGAGTGGATTTTTATTTATTTTTTTCTCTTTTTATTTTATTTAACTTTACAATATTGTATTGGTTTTGCCATATATCAAAATGAATCTGCCACAGGTATACATGTGTTCCCCATCCTGAGCCCTCCTCCCTCCTCCCTCCCCATACCATCCCTCTGGGTTGTCCCAGTGCACCAGCCCCAAGCATCCAGTATTGTGCATCGAACCTGGACTGGCGACTCGTTTCATATATGATGTTATACATATTTCAATGCCATTCTCCCAAATCATCCCAGCCTCTCCCTCTCCCACAGAGTCCAAAAGACTGTTCTATACATCAGTGTCTCTTTTGCTGTCTCGTATACAGGGTTATTTTAAAACAATTATTAACATGTGGATTACAAATATTTACTGATATTTTCAATTTGCAATTGTCACAGATCCAGTTTAGTTTCCTCTAAACAGAACATACCTGCTCTTAAAGTTTCCACCTGTGCTCTTCACCAACAGTTCTTAAACCTATCTGATTTTTAGAGTCAAATGGGGAACTTTTAAAAATAATTTAGAGACGTATAAAGATCATTCTACAGTGGAAATTAAAGCATGCAAGAAAAAAAATAGCCAGGAAAACACTAAAAAGAAAAACTAGACGTGACTAGCCCCACCAGAAATTAAAGCATATTCTAAGACCTCTATAACTAAAACAATCTGGTACTGCATTAGAAATAGAAATGAGACTAGTATAAATGAATAGAAAGTCCAGAAATAGGCTCAAGGACATTTGAAAATCTTACATATGATAAAGGTAATATCTCAAATTATCAGGGCCAAAACAACCAACAGTAATAACATCCAATTCCCCTTCCATATCTGAAAACGATCTTACTCTGTGATCTTTAAAGCTCGTCAATAACCAGCCTGACACAGCCACTCTAACACAAATCCTGTGTTAGTTTTCTATTGCTATTGTAATAAATTACTACAAATTTAGTGGCTTAAACTGGAGAAGGCGATGGCACCCCACTCCAGTATTCTTGCCTGGAAAATCCCATGGACCGAGGAGCCTGGTGGGCTGCAGTCCATGGGGTCGCACAGAGTCGGACACGACTGAGCGACTTCACTTTCACTTTTCACTTTCATGCATTGGAGAAGGAAATGGCAACCCACTCCAGTGTTCTTGCCTGGAGAATCCCAGGGATGGGGGTGCCTGGTGGGCTGCCGTCTATGGGGTCACACAGGGTCGAACATGACTGAAGCAACTTAGCAGCAGTAGCAGCAGTGGCTTAAAACAATAAAGACATATTATCTTACAGTTCTGATGGTCAGAAATCTGAAGTAGGTCTTATGAAGCAAATCAAAGTTGTTTTCTTTCTGGAGGCTTTTGGCAAGCATACATTCCTTACCACTCCCAGCTTCTGATTCCATCTTCACTTCTCAGATGTTGTCCTATAGACTCCCTCTTACAAGCATACCTGTGATTACATTGGGGCCACCTGAATAATCTCTCCATCCCAAAAGCCTTAACTTAATCACACCTGTAAGTCTTTGATCCCCTTAAGGTTAAACATTCACAAGTTTCAGAGATTAGGATGTGGCCATCTAACAAGAGTGAAATCCATTTGGTATGTTATCTTGGTTGAAGTATATTCAAAAATTCTGGCCTCACAGAAATAAGTTAAAGAAGGGAGAACCCCAGACAACCTTGTATCACATTTTGAAATTGACTGTTGTGGAGGAAATTCAAAAGTATTAAGATTAGGAATTAAAGGTTTACCTTAATTTATAAAGGATAAGAACAAAAGCAGGAGGAGAAAAAAAAAGAGGATCATAGCAGAATATTTAAAAAACATAAAAAATATAATCAGAAACAAAAAAGAAAGTACTGACTAGATTCACATAACCATTCCTTTTCTGTTCTAGTCTGATGGCTCCTCCCCCATAAAATAAGGCAAGCCCAGGCAGCCCTCAGTGAAAATTCAACAGCAAGTCAGAAAGTAACCTGGATCATTACTAGCCACAGTCACAAAAGTGACTGGTACCTTCTTATTATCCACAACTTTATGGACATAGATGGTGGCTTGAGTGTATTCATGCAGGCTTCTCTGCTGTTGATGTAATAAGTCTTCTCTACATTCTGGACAGAATTATAAAAAAGAAAGAAAAAACAAAACAGTAAAACAGCTGAGGAATTACTGTCAAAGAATGAAAGATCTAAAAGAACATATGAAAGTTACCAGAAAGTATTCATCAAGCTATTACTCATATTTTAATCACTGTATTTTATTATATGAAAATTTTTTTTTATTATATGAAATTAATAAGGAAGTTCACTTAGTGTCAACAAACATACAAGTGAAGTAATTATGTACTTCATACTTCCCACCAGGGGAATATAGTTTTGACCACAACATAATCTTTAATTTCAAGTATACAATATTGACAGAGTAGAAGTAAGGAGAAAGAAAGTGAAGAAGGAAACAGCTAGTGGAAAGAGGGGAAGAAAGAAACCAGGGCAGGGGTGGGAGTGAGAAAGGATAAATAGAAATGGTGGACATAATAGAAGATAATAACAATTGAGTAATATATAGTAAAGGCACTGAAAAAGAAGCATACTATATAATTTCCTAAAATGAAATAAAAATAATAAAAAAATAAAGCTTTATTATGCAGAATTAAGATATAAGCATACATACATTTTTAAGCTATATTTTAATTATGTTCAAATTCATTTAAAGCCTTTAATTTCAATTAAAGAGTTATACATTTGCTTGGTGAATTAACTAAAATAATTTGGCACAACTTCAATATCCAATAATATAGGTTTAATTGGGAAGTAAAATTAAATGTCCAACAAGAGGAATTAATTGGAACAAACTGTTTTTTACACCTAAGCATAAAATTAAAACAGAGCAAACCAGCAGAAGTGAAATAATTGGTTTATAATGAATTACAATTTTTAATCACCCAAACCTACTTATTTTCATTTTATAGCAAATTTTATTTTTAGATTAATTCTAAGTTTTCCTTATTACAAATGCAAAACTTACTCCAGAGTAATTAACATAAAATTAAGTGAAAAAAATTCATAGGAAAAGTCACATGCATCCAGACATTTTCATGTATGCAGATACCACCACTGATATAACCTAGATTTTTATATTTCCAAATCTAGCCTATATTTAAGTTTTATTGACTTGAGTCACACTATCATATTTTACATAAGTTATCTTATCATTTGTAAAACCTTTAAAGGGTTTCAAGTAAACCATTCTTATTGAAGTTGTTCCATCCAGATTATTTTCAATTTTCTAACTAATGCCCTACTGTTTGTATTAAAATTAGCATAAGGTTTTTTATGTTATGGATAGTGATATGATATGTATGTATAACTGACCTAAAATTGATTATAAAAAGTATGAAACTGAGGGAATATAAAAGTAAACTAAGCAGAGATCCATGATAATTTACAAAACTATAACAGAAGCCCACACAAAAATTGCAAGTGCTCAAAACACTAATAACTGAGAGTCAGTTCTCAACAATAATTATTACGTTGATCAATTTGTCTTCTCTTAAATTGCTTTAGGCAATTAGCAAGGGAAAGAGAAGGAAGGTCGGAAGAATTGCAAATGTTAACTTCAGAATATTGTTCTCTCCCAGGGACTGTAATAAATGATTTTTCCAGGAAAAAGATTTATCAGGAAATAAGTTGCACTCTATTACTCCCCAGATTTTATTATCTTAACCTGTGGGTCTTAACAATTAACCCTTAATAATTAAAAGCAAGGATGTGTCTGTGCCCCTGGGTGGAAATGACCATTATTCTCTCAGGCTGGTCCTACCCCCATTTCCTGACATAATTGCCATATACCAAACATAGCTTGACCTTCCCTCATGGCTCAGCTGATAAAGAATCTGCCTGCAATATGAGAGACCTGGGTTCAATCCCTGGGTTGGGAAGATCCCCTGGAGAAGGGAAAGGCTACCCACTCCAGTATTCTGACCTGGAGAATTCCATGGACTATATAGTCCATGGGGTCATAAAGAGTTGGACACAAATGAGTGAGTTTCACCTCCTTTTCTGAGAAAATAACTTGTTTGGAATATCATCCTGGGACCACTGGATGTGGGTTTAGCTTTTGCCTCAAGAAAATATTAGATTAAATCAAAATATTACACAAAATTAATTTCAAGACCACACTATCCTCACTGGCCAATAAAGTAAAAATAAAACTGCTTCCTGGAATCATTTCCATCCTAAATATTTTATATTTGTCCCAAGGACAGATAGAGGTTACTAGAAATTTGGAAACCAGTTCAGTGATGCTAGAAACACGCCTCAAAGAACACAAATATTCAAATGTCTAACATTTAAATCGGAGAAGGCAATGGCAGCCCACTCCAGTTCTCTTGCCTGGAAAATCCCATGGGCGGAGGAACCTGGTAGGCTGCAATCCATGGGGTCTCGAAGAGTCGGACATGACTGAGTGACTTCAGTTTCACTTTTCACTTTCATGCACTGGAGAAGGAAATGGCAACCCACTCCAGTGTTCTTGCCTGGAGAATCCCAGGGACGGGGGAGCCTGGTGGGCTGCCATCTATGGGGTCGAGCAGAGTCAAACACGACTGAGGTGACAGCAGCAGCAGCAGCAACATTTAAATACTATTAATTCCTCTTCCATCTATCAAAGCCCAGAAAGAAATTAAAGTCTGAAACTTAATTACACATCAAAATTACTAAAATCTCAAGAAATGAAATCCACAGTTATCACCCTCATTTCTTACTCTGCTTACTCTCAGCCAGAGGCTCTCATGAAATCCCAGGTAATTACTCTCATGACTTCGTTTTTCCCAGAATTTAAAAAAAAAAAATTTATTTTAGGCTTTAAAGTTGAATTAATTGAACACTAAGCTTATTTATATTTTAGATTAAGACATACACACTAAGAATGATCAATAAAAATATTATTATTGTATGCATACATGTATGTCTGTATTACAGGGCCCTGAATAATTACAAGGACATGTCTTGTGATTGCAAAGCCAAACATATGCCCACAAAATTTAGAGAACACAAGAAATTCCCAGGTGTCCATAAGTAATCTTTCACTCTTAGTGTTATAACACTCCATACTAATATTGTTAAAGCTTCTTTTTATATGAAGGAAGGTTCAGACTACCAAGATGCTATGAGAATAAAGGAAGTATTTTCTTGGCTTCACTTCAGCAGGATGCCAATTAGCCTGTTCAGCTTACAACCCATAAGTTTAATATCAATGAATAAAACAAGTGGCTCATTATGACACACATTTATCCTATCTTGGGAGGTTAGGAAGGAAGGTGGGGCAGGGCCAACTATTCCTTCCACCTTCTCTCCTGGCAAGTAATAACCCATTTTCATGTAAGATGCAGAAATCTGCAGTGGTGATCCCCACAGTCTCTGAGTCTTACATGGTGAATTTCCTGCTTTCTCTTGTAGACTTTTAACCCTTTTACTTACTTTGGCTTCTTACTCTGAAAATTATCTTAGCACTAGGAAATCTGCCCAGTAAAGAAAAGCCTTTCATCACTTTCCTCCCCCGAGCTAGAAAATGATCCTCAGCAGAATCTTGAATCAAAAATACAAATGAGCATTTTGAAACACTTGCCTTGAAATTCTGAAGAGGGCCATAAACTTATGTCAAAACTACCCTTCTAACAACTTTTCCATTATCCGTACTTTGAGTAATTCCACTACTTTGACAACAGCAGAAACATTTTGTTTTGCCAATTATGATTTTTTCTGATTTAATAGGATGTCCCTCTAATGTTTTTCTCTTCTGTTTCCTTTTTTAGGCAGGCTCAGCGGACTCTAACCTTATTCAGTTATCGCTTTTCTTCTCTCTGAAGTATACATATTTTAATTTTTTCACTCTGCATTTGGGTCAAGTTATTTTTTTTTAATTATTGTTATTATTAAATGCTCAACTAACTCAAGACTAGGCTCCATCTGTTAATATCCTGCTTGGTTTCCCTTTGGTATGTTTCATGTTCCCTATGCTTTTCCTTTGAGTCCTGCTGCTGCTGCTGCTGCTAAGTCACTTCAGTCGTGTCCAACTCTGTGTGACCCATAGACAGCAGCCCACCAGGCTCCCCCGTCCCTGGGATTCTCCAGGCAAGAACACTGGAGTGGGTTGCCATTTCCTTCTCCAATCCTTTGAGTCCTAACTACACACATTTCCCTGGTGAGCTATTCAAGAATAAATGTCCTATTGAAACTAACCTAAAAATGATACGATATGCCAAGGTTATCTTCTTAGCCTCCTTTCATATCTTTTCTTCTTACTACATGAATGTGTCACATTCCTCAATGAATGATTAACCCAAGAATGTTTTAATTACAGATTCCACGTCTGAAGTTTAACAGGGAGTCTCTCAAAAGTGTACTTCCTTGGATCCAGGTTTTTTTGAGGGTATCACTCCAGTTCACTCCTTGAGACCATGACTCTTCTGTTAGATTTCTCTGATTCCAGTCAACCTAGTAATAACTCACATATAGCTGCCCTTATTATATCATTTTAAGAGAAATAATTTCTGAGTATATCTGCTAAAGCATGAGCTCGTAGAGGCAGGGGTTTGCGGCTCTTTTTTTCTGTGTGGTATAGCAAGTGCTTAAGTACTTTTTAAATGAATATATAAAACTCTTTTTTAGCCTGTCATATAGATTTAATTTGGCTTTAGTGACCTTGGCTTCTTTTAAGTTTATTTCTCTAATACTCCTTGATACTTTCCCAGTGTGCTTGCTGCTATTTCCAGAATTTAAGTAATTTTCTGAAGTTCATTCATCTAACATCTTGAAATTTCTTTGATGTCCAAAATTCTTACACTCTTTTAGTGCCAACAGATTTTCCACAACAAAGCAAGCTTTCTTTATTTTGATCTTAGGAGGTGTGCTAATCTCATTCAAAGTTTCTTCTACCCCTTTCAAGAAGAATCAATATTACTGTTAAAGCAGAGCCCCCCTCTCTATTTATCTCTTTATCAATAAATATTCACCACTTCTCTGTAGTTGAATATTCTGACTGGCTTCTGAAGTCAATGTTCACAAGTCAAGGCTTATGTAATCAATATATAACACATGATTTAAAGGATGTATTAGAGTAAGGGGGGTGACCCTCCAACTAGTGAACAGGCTTCATAAATATGTAAGTTATTAGCTCTATAGTGTTTTCTCTTTGGTCTTGAATACAGCTAATAACAAGATAAAGTAGAACAATGATTTTGGCTGTTGATTTATAATGCCAACTAATGACCAATACTAAAATTATAATGCAAAAAAACAAACAAACAAACAAAAAAATCTCTAATGCTTTATAGCTTTGTGACAAATGGCTTGTCTTTCAGGTTTAAAGTCACAGCCAGTAGGCTCTGTTGAGAAAAATACAGAGAGGAAAAGGTGTCCCAACAACCAGTGTATACAAAGCCTATATACTGTTCCTTTTGTGGTAAGCTTGATAGCTCAGAGGTAAAGAATCCGCCTACCAATGAAGGAGACTCAGGTTCAATCCCTGGCTCAGGAAGATCCCCTGGAGAAGGAAATGGCAACTCACTCCAGTATTCTTGCCTGAAAAATCCCACGGGCAGAGGAACCCAGTGGCCCACCATTCATGGGGGTCACAAAGAGGAGAATGCAACTGAGTGACTGAGCACACACACACACCACAGCTGGGGTGACAGGATAGTAGGTAATAGATCAGAATGTGCTTTCTCCTGAGGTCTTAAAAATCCTTGGGAAAGGCTATTAAGGAAGGTTGTTTGCTGCTCAGGCTAAGGGTGTGTTGATATTTAGGGAACTGACAGGAGAGAAAGCTCAGGCTAAGGGTGTGTTGATATTTAGGGAACTGACAGGAGAGAAATTTAACCCAAGTCTGTTAACTAGTATTTTGTTCTGACTGATCAATGGGGCAAGCCTTTCAGCTAATCATTCAGGAGGCAAAACTGAGAATCTAGTAGGTCTGTGTCTGGCTTGTCATCAATAAAGTAGGAGGCACCCATGAGTCTTATCAATGTCATGTGGGAGGGATGGTTCTTCCAAGTCAGACCTTTTCAGGAACACAAGAAGTCTGGGGAATTTCTTTAACCTTCACTGTTCCAGGATGACAAGGCTTAGGTCAACATTGTCACTGCTGATCAGTTTGGAAAATATTGTTTTTTTTCAGGATTTCATCTGCAATAAATAGGTAAACCAACCTAGTCATCTGTCCTACTTCTCAGTAAGCGTATACAAAATTCTTAGAATAAGCAAAAGGGCCCCATTTCAAAACAACTGAAACTAATAATTAAAAAAACATAAGAGAAAAGGAAAAGCTAGAACAACAAAATTATACAATATCAACCTATCATATAGAAGCATCTTTTTATACCAGAATTTAACTGAAAGGACTCTGAGCTAAAATACCCCCTAGTGCTGGAACTCAGGACAAATCTTAACATCGCTTATGCAAAACAACAGAAGGAATTAAACCCAAAATTAGAGCCATGGGGGAGAAAAAAGAGAGAGAGAGAAGATAAAGTGCAGAGGTCAACAAGGAGCTGTTTTACTTACTGCTTCCCTAGCTCAAATTCTGAAAGTCATCTCAAAGGAATCATTGTCCTTCTGCTTTCCAGGCCTCTCTTTTTCACTATATTTTGACACACAGACCAGAACAGAGAACGCCTGGACTGCAGCAATTTAGAAGCAGTCCATCTATCATATATAGTCAGTATCTGGACAGAGTTATTAAATATTTTAGTACAAACTGCTAATGTGACTAGTGTTATAGTAACAAAGAAAATAATGATAACAATGTTGTTGTTGCTGCTGCTGATGATATAAAAAAGATACATGCCTTAAGAAAGCCATAACTCTAAAGGCATTACCTTTAATAGGGAAGAAGAAATTTTATCATCAAGCCATCAGGCCAATATAATGTTAATTTTGATTTTTTTCTCTGTGTTAACTTATTTATTTTAACTACCATTTTAACTGTCATTTATAGGAGGACAATATTTTTCTACTGAGAAAGGCAATCGCAAGAGAGAATTAATTTAATTTGTGAAGCCCTTTGTAATTTCAAGTTACCCTTAAATCATTCCTTTCAACTACTCTGGTAAGGAGATATATCCAATGTCATGTTTTAAGAGCCAATTAACTTTTAAAGTCAGAAAGATATAAAATAGGCATGTACCTGCCCTGAGAGAATTTTGTTTATTACTATGCCTTATAGTAGGCTTCAGACTTAGAACTGATGGTATACCTGCATTACTATCAAGATATATTTAAAGTCACAAACCATAAATTAGCCAGGAAAATGATAATACGATATACTTCTCCTTGTCTAATCCTGGGTAATAGGCTTTTACTCTGTGTAACTGCAACCATAAAGAACTTCTCTTCATTTTCTTTATCATTGCAATTAGCCACATAAGCTTCAATGCACTAATTAATCAGAAGCAAAGGCTGCGCCCTGTTTCTATTTTATCCACAGTGCCCAGAACATGGTCAGTCCTCAGTGACTGGGTCTCTGCCTACTCTATGTTCACACTGACAAAACTCAAATAATAATACTGATGGGGTCAATTTTTGAGAATCCAATTAGTTCCACACTTCATTTACTGGTCCTCCCAGAGAACAGTTCAATACTCTTCTTCTCTTAATATTCATTTTAGAGAGGCGGCACTTATTTCTTAATGCTTGCTTTCACTATCCTAAGCCAGTCATCCTCTGAATAACACACAACTTTCACATATATTTAGTGTATTTACTCAATCCCATTTGCAACTAATTCATATCCAAACAGCAAACAACATACCTTGAAGTTATTTTTTCACTACAAATTCATCTTGGTTTGAATATACAGTCATTGTGTAAGTTTCTATATTTTTTAAATTATTTATTTTTAATTGGAAGATAATTGCTTTCCAATATTGTGTTGGTTTCTGCCATACATCAACATGAATCAGTCATAGGCATACATATGTTCCCTCCCTCGTGAACCTCCCTCTACCTTCCACCTCCTACTTCATCCTATCCATCTAGGTTGGCACAAAGCCCAGTTTGAACTCTTGCATCATACAGCAAATTCCCACTGGCTATATGTTTTACATATATGTGTTCAGTTCAGTTCAGTCACTCAGTTCTGTCCAACTCTTTGCAACCCCATGGACTGCAATATGCCAGGCTTTTCTGTCCATCACCAACTCCCAGAGCTTACTCAAACTCAAGTCCATTAAGTTGGTGATACCATCCAACCATCTCATCCTCTGTTGTCCCCTTCTCCTCCTGCCTTCAATTTTTCCCAACATCAGGGTCTTTTCAAATGAGTCAGTCCTTCATATCAAGTGGCAAGAGTATTGGAATTTCAGCTTCAACATCAGTCCTTCCAATGAATATTCAGGACTGATTTCCTTTAGGATGGACTGGTTGCATCTCCTTGCAGTCCAAGGGACTCTCAAGAGTCTTCTCCAACACCACAGTTCAAAAGAATCATTTATTTGGTGCTCAGCTTTCTTTATAGTCCAGCTCTCACATCCATACATGACTACTGGAAAAACCAAAGCTTTGACTAGACTAACCTTTGTTAGCAAAGTAATGTCTCTCCTTTTTAATAAGCTGTCTATGTTGGTCATAGGTTTTCTTCTGAGGAGCAAGTGTCTTTTAATTTCATGGTTGCAGTCACCATCTGCAGTGATTTTGGAGCCCAAGAAAATAAAGTCTGTCACTGTTTCCCCATCTATTTGCCATGAAGCCATGGAACCAGATGTCATGATCTTTGTTTTCCGAATGTTGAGTTTTAAGCCAACTTTTTGACTCTCCTTTTTCACTTTCATCAAGAGGCTCTTTAGTTCTTCTTCACTTTCAGCCATAAGGGTGGTGTCATCTGCATATCTGAGGTTATTGATATTTCTCCTGGCAATCTTGATTCCAGCTTGTGCTTCATCCAGTCCAGCATTTCTCATGATGTACTCTGCATAGAAGTAAATAAGCAGGGTGACAATATACAGCCTTGACATACTCCTTTTCCTATTTGGAATCAGTCTGTTGTTCCATGTTCAGTTCTAACTGTTGCTTCTTGACCTGCATAGAGATTTCTCAAGAGGCAGGTCAAGTGGTCTGGTATTCCCATGTCTTTCGGAATTTTCCGCAGTTTGCTGTGATCCACACAATCAAAGGCTTTGACATAGTCTATAAAGCAGAAGTAGATGTTTTTCTGGAACTCTCATTTTTTTTTTTTTTATGATCCACCAGATGTAGGCAATTTGATCTCTGATTCCTCTGCCATTTCTAATATATGTGCTAATATAAAATATTTGTTTCTTTTCTCTTTCTGACTTATTTCACTCTGTATAATAGGTTCTAGGTTCATACACTTTATTGGAACGGATTCAAATATATTCCTTTTTATGGTGGAGTTTTTGACACCTGTAGAGAAATTTATTTTTTCAAGAAAGAAAATGAGTGAAGAGAAAGGGAGGATGGAGGACCAAAGTAGGATCTGAGAAAGCTGAACTTTATCCCATATAGGGACAAGAACCCCAACAAATAACTGGAAACGATTGCAGTTTGGTGAGGAGAAAGTTGCAATTACCACATCAAATAGAAGCCCTCACAGTTCTGATTGAGAAAGGCAAAAGAAAAGGCACAAAGGAAAGGTGAGGTAGTGTTAGTGGGTAAATATGTCAAGTCATGGTTATAAGAAAAAAAATATAAGAGTGAAAGCACTTACTTTTTGTTCCCTAGGCCCAGTTAAAGGGCTTCCCTGGTAGCTCAGATGGTAGAGAATCTGCCTGCAATGCAGGAGACCAGGGTTCGGTCCTTGGGTCAGGAAAGTCCCCTGGAGAAGGAAATGGCAAACCACTCCAATATTCTTGCCTGGAGAATCCCACGGACAGAGGAGCCTGACAGGCTACAGTCCATGGGATTGCAAAGAGTCAGACAGTTATACAGTCGGACAGGCCCAGTTATAGCCTTTCCAATCCCAAAGTTTTGGGATTTGTGCACATTGAACCACATTGATGTAATTTAATTGTCTCAAATGGATCATCTGTTCTTTTACATTTCTTGCCTTAAATAATCCATATCAAACTTTATCAAGCAGACCCAAGATTTCATCATGAAAACAACTTAAGAGAAAGGAAAGAATATACTCATATTCAAGAATAGAATAGTCACAATTGTTAAGTACCTAGCAATCTATTTGGATGAAAGGTGCTATACAAATGTAAACCCATCATTTACATAAATAGATTACATCTACAATTGGTTTGCAAAAGTTTCTTCAGAGATTTCCATCTCTTAATTATTTTCTCTGAGCCTCTTCTTGCAATAACGATTCTTTATTGACAATACTGTAATGCAATTCTTTCTTCAAATAAAGGGTTTTATTGATTTAACTGGCAAAATACAGTAACTCAGAGACCCATAGAGAAATTTCCATAATGATGAAGAAAGATAAAGCAAGCAAAAATTAAAACTGAAAAATAATGAAATGCAGGTAGCATGCAAGCAGTTATGTTTTCTCTCATGTATTTTGCTCAGAAAGAGAGGTCTTCTAAACACAAATAAACTGAGAGGAAAAAGATGTTCACTTCAATTTCTCCTTTACTTTATCCTTTACATTAACAGGGAATACAGACACTAGTAGTTAAGAGAACTGATAGGACATGGACTCTCTTGATGATACATGTTTGTACACATGGACTGCAACTTTGAAATTTTGAAGCATGGAATTGTTGAGTCAAAAAGCTCTCCAAGAGTATTACTGGGAAAATTACACTCTTCCTGAACCGATCTCTCATTAATGGAGAAAGTCAAGCCTAGCAGCTACTTCTAGTAGAAGTGACAGACTCAGAAAAACAGAAAATCAGTCATATTAATGACTAAGGTCTTTGTGTGTCTGTTTGTATGTGTACGCATGCTTTGCTTTAAGATTGGTTACATAGAAAAAAAAATATATTGATATTTCAAAGCTACGTACCAGTTACTTTTTGGGTTTTCTAAGAATAAAGGATTATTTTCCCCCTTCTTACATTATGAATTTTCAGTGCAAATCAAGAAAAGAAATGAGGGGAAGAGAGTTTTGTCTCAGAGATTAGGATTAAGGAAGCATATTTTTCAATAATGTGAGATAGTCCACGAAAGCTGTTTTTTGTTTGTTATTTAAGAATGTAGACAGTAAAGAGTTTAACGAGTTATATTTAAAGGAGAACAAAACTTAAATTCATTCCTCTGTTTACTATAAACTCTGTCTCACTTATTCTGAAATCTTGCATTTAGTGTACCTAATATTACATAAATTCACTTCAGAATATTAACCTCTTATTGATAATTTACCAGTGCTAATTTGCATTTTTTTCTATATTTGATGTTAGTACACTGGCTCCGGGAGTTGGTGATGGACAGGGAAGCCTGGCGTACTGCAGTCCATGGGGCTGCAAAGAGTCAGACACTACTGAGTGACTGAACACTTAATTTATAAACAATGTGAGTATACTGATGTTTAATATTATCTGGATGGTACCTGAGTTTCAGAAAAGACCAAAACATGGATATTTCCTGCAACAGCTGTTTATTTTGAGATTAACAAAGTTTAAGAAAATATCTTCTATGGTTCTTTCTTGAAAGCCCAAGATCTAAAATCATCCTATATAGGAATTAGGAGATTTTCTCTGGAGTTTAAATTGTGCCCCCTAACATAAGAAGCACCTATACAGCTTAACTGATTTTTATAGTATGCAAAAAAACTTGAATGAAAGTCAATGTTGAAAATCCTATGGCAGTTAAGAAATACAAATGTAGATCACAATAAGAACATATTTATTTAACATTGTACACCTTTGAGGAGAAGGCAATGGCACCCCACTCCAGTACTCTTGCCTGGAAAATCCCATGGGCAGAGGAGCCTGGTAGGCTGCAGTCCATGGGGTCGCTAAGAGTCGGACATGACTGAAGTGACTTAGCAGCAGTACACCTTTGAACTGAATTTGGAATTTTTTTTTCTCCCCAAGATTTCCATGATTAGAATCCAAAGAACATTCTTTCAATAAAATTTATGTAAATTAGTATTGAATTTATATCATCTGTTTGTATTCCCTTAATTTAGGAACTATGCTAATCTAATTCAGGGGACAATAAGACTTAACTACGGTCATAAATACTGATACTTAACTACAAACAAATTCAAAATATCTATAACCTTCAAATGGAACCTGAAGTTATCATAAAAAATATCTATTTAATTTAGCTAACTTTAAATATCATCTTTTCATATGAACTTAGAAAAGAACTCATGTCCAAATTAATGTCCTTACATTCAAAAATATTTTTCTTAGCCCAATTCTTATCAAAATTCAAGCAATACATGCTACTACATGCCTGACTATCATGTTCTGATTAACAGGACTATGAATAAAGACTAATAAAGTGTCCTAGAAGTCAAATGATACCAGGATGCCAGTGTTATTCTACTATTGTAGCTGTAATTTTCTGGAGAACAATAATTTGAGAAAACAACTTTATCTGCACTTAATATGGCCTCAGCACAGTACTTTGCACATAGAAAATACTCCACAAATATTAGTTGAATATTTCTTATATTGCTACAGTTTTCTATTGCTGTGCAACAAATTACTGCAAATTTAGACTTCCCTGGTGGCTCAGATGGTAAAGCATCTGCCTACAATGCAGGAGACCCAGGTTTGATCCCTGGGTTGGGAAGATCCTCTGGAGAAAGAAATGTCAACCCACTCCAGTACTCTTGCCTGGAAAATCCCATGGACAGAGGAGCGTTGTAGGCTACACTCCATGGGGTCGCAAAGAGTCGGACACGACTGAACGACTTCACTTTCACTTAGTAACTTAAACTAACACACATTATTATTTCACACTTTATATGTACCTTAAGACTGAGCACAGCTTAGTTAGGTCCTCTACTCAGGAATTCACATGGCTGCAATGAATGTTTCAACTAGGCTGTGTTCTCATCTTCAATCTTGACTGGGAAAGAATCTACTGCTGCTGCTAAGTTGCTTTAGTCGTGTCCGACTCTGCGCGACCCCCATAGACGTCAGCCCACCAGGCTCCCCCGTCCCTGGGATTCTCCAGGCAAGAACACTGGAGTGGGTTGCCATTTCCTTCTCCAATGCATGAAAATGAAAAGTGAAAGTGAAGTCACTCAGTCGTGTCCGACTCTTAGCGACCCCATAGACTGCAGCCTACCAGGCTCCTCCGCCCATGGGATTTTCCAGGCAAGAGTACTGGAGTGGGCTGCCATTGCCTTCCCCAAAGAATCGACTTGCAACCTAATATAAGTTGTTGACAGAATTCATTTCCTTGCAGCTGTATGACTGAGGGTCTCAGCTTTTTTTCTGGCACTTGGTTAGAGACTGCACTTAAAGGATATCCACAGTTCCTTGCCATGTAGGTTTATCTAATATGGCTGCCTAGTTCATGAAGTCCACAATAGAATCATTCACCTCAGGGAGGGCCCCATCCTTATTTTAAGCATTTTTGTATGATTAAGTCCGGTTCACCCAAGATAAGCTCTCTTTTGATTAATGCAAAATCAACTGATATATGACCTTTTTTACATCTGCAAAATCTCTTAATGTTTGCCATATTCTATTGATATGGCAAATCACATGTCCCACTGACACTCAAAGCACATGCACACCTGGGGCAGGGAATCCTGGGGGCTACCCTAGGATCTGTCTGCCACAGAGGAGATCTGATTTACAGGAAAAATCATGAGGTTTGTAGTTGTACTAACATAGCCTTACTGCCTGGAGAAGGTAATGGCAACCCACTCCAAATTTTCTTGCCTGAGAAATTCCATGGACAGAGGAGCCTGGCGGGTTATAGTTTATGTGGTTGCAAAGAGTTGGACACAACTTAAGAACTAAGTGACAACAATCTTTACTGTCACTTTCTGTATCATTTCATCTCTGTAACTGTCACTCTATCTATAAAAAGAAGTGATAATAATAAAAATAAATCTATATTTAAAAAGTAATAGTTTTGCATTATTAGTATGAATAAAAATTATGAATATGTAGTAATTCATAAGTGGCTGGTAGTGATATTTTTATAGCCTAGCCACTGTGTGAGGAATCAGAAAAGATCAGACATGATTTTGCCGTCAGTAAATTCAATGAATTTGTCAGACCTACATTGAACCAAATGTGTCTGTCACTGATGCATACCAAGTTCTTGCTTTCTTCTCTGGGTTCAGTTCAACATTAGAGTAGGCACCTTGCACAAGCAAAGAAAAGATGAGCTTCTGCTTTTTAAGAACCTATTATTGATTAGGCTTTGTGCTGTATGATGAGATAGAGAAAAAGAGATGAAGAGACAGAAATAGGAGACAGACATAGATATGTCTGTATGAATATATATGTATATTGCATTCATATATATGATAAGAAGGAAACATTATTATTCCTATTTTACACAAGGAAACTAATCTAGGACTCTAAGGAAAACAGTAACACTGTCACACATAGTGGCTAGGAACAAGATAATTTAAGGTAAAAACCTACATGTAAATGACCATTTTCAATTTGAACAAATTATTTAATCTCTCTGTACTAATAATAATACAGCTGGCCCTCCTGTATCCAGGGGTTCCACATCCATGGATGCCAAGTGCTCACTTCACTATGCTGTTTTATATGAGCGACTCAAGCAACTGGATTTGGGTATCAGCGGGTGTCCTGGAACCAATCCCCCTGAAGATACCAAGGAACAACAGTACTTGCCTCCATGGATTATTGCAAATATTAATTGAAAAACATGTAAAGCATTTTGCACTTGCCTAAAACAATTCACATTAACTCTTATTATCATGATTTTTATTTTTGGTAATGGAAGTATTAGTATGGTTTGGAACTGGGATTCAATTTCAGGTCTGACCACTAATAATTGTCTGTTCTCTGTGTCATGTTAGAAGGTACTAATTCCCCTCAAAACTAGGTTGAGTGCCTAACTCAAAGGTCAAGTTGCACGCAACTATGTAAGCAATAAACAGCACGGATCCACAGGATTGAGTTCACTCCATCTCAAGTGGCAACTAGAGAGTTTCAACATAGAACAAGAAGAGTCCCCAAAGAATGATGACCTGGAAAAGCTAATTTTTATTCACACAATGAAATGGGGAATTGCAAACAACCTAGGGTGCTCTTTGTTTCAACAGCTGTTGCACAGAAAAACAAGGGCTTGTCAGTTTCCTATAGGAGACCACGTCTAGTCTGGCACTCATTCACTAATCTTCCTTCTCCACTAATCATATTATATTTTCAGGTAATATATCTCCAAAAAGTGCCTAATAAAGAAAATCCAAATAATAAAAGGTAAGGGATAGTATTGTCTCAAAACTCACCCTATCTCAGTACAAGTCTTTATAGGAAGGCAAAAAATATATCAAATTAATATTAATCAGCATTTCTCATATATATTAAGTATTTCATCATCCAGTACATTAATTAAAATGGGAAATTTTATCTGCAGATTTTGCCCTAGAGATCCATTTTGATATTTTAAATTCCAACTTTAAATAGAAATGGAACATACTAGGACAGGATGGAACAACACAGAAGTTACATCTATTGGGTTAAGCTGCTTTCTGTGTTGGGTATGGGAATAGGTGTCCAGTTGTCCAGGCTGAGCATTTATTTTAAACTGGTGGCTGTTAATCACATAACAAAGAAGGCAAACTCCCTATAATAGGAAAGGAAAATCAGTTAACTAGAAATACATCTGCATACATCTAGCTCATTTTATTTTCTTCATAAAGTGTTAGAAAAATAAGCTGCAAAAAATACATGTATAGAGAGTTGTGGCCATTGTATTTCAATTATAATCCCTAGGAGTTAAAAAAGAAAACTTCATTTTCAACTGAGGATTGTTAAGAATCCAAATTTTCTTTTCTTCTTCCTAATAATTGTAAACCACTAAAAATTCATAAGACTTTGAAAAGAACCCTGGAAATCATTCCAGTCTGCCTCCTTATTTTCTAAATGTGTGCAGGAAAGTCTGGAGAGACTTAGCAACTTGCCTATATTATCCAGGTTTTAGCTCCTCATGGAAAGAGTAGAAGTCATGTCACCCTGCAGCCTTTATTTTCCATTAAGTTTTTGCCTTCTGGGCAAAATTATTTTTCTAACTTCAATACTGCTCTCCAAGTTGGGGGAGGTTTTGCTTTGTTGGCCTTTGACAGTTTTATGGATAATTTTTTTCACTGCACATCATCACAGATGGATTTATTATCATGTATCTTGATGTTTTGTACTTAGCCTCAAATATTTCAGGCAGACATATTTGGTAATGCTTTGTCAGTTTTTCAATAAAGGAAAAGACAGCAGCTGAGGTATGTACCTGTTCTATTACAAACAGGGTGGCAAGACTACTGAGTTTTAAACTACTTTTGATGACTTAGATTAGGAAACCTTGTCAGAATAAAGGGAATTCAAATTCTGATTGATTAGTGTTTTCTGGTACATCATAGTCGGTTGCCTTAGACCAAGGATTGTGTGTTAATGTTATTTGTGTGTTACTGAAGACAATCAGAATGTGACCACTCAATTGCTCTTCTGCTGCTGCCATCACACACACACACACAAAAAATGATGAATTTTATAAGAGGTTCTCAGAGTACAGAAATTTTGAAGAAAGAAACAAATGCATTAGTGGCATGCAATATTTCAAGAACACTGTTCTGTTTGCTTCCTTCCCCTTTAAGATATTGTCTTCTAATATATTACTATTTTCCCTGTTTATCGTTTTTCTCTACCTCACTGTCTACAATGTAAAGAATATGGAGGTTTGGTAAATGTGTTTTGCTATTTTGGTTATCATTTCTTTCTGGAAAATATCTGAAAACATAGAGAATAGAACACTGCAAATTTTTCCTAGGGTTTCCCCCCTTCTAAACTATAATATTCTGTTTCCTTTTAAAAGCTATGAAAACTCTTATAAATAAAGTTATGTTGTACACATAATATCCATGATACACTTCAGCCACTCCAACCCCAATAGTTTCTTTATAAATTGTTTATACTTAGTTTTGCTTAATTAGTTCCTGTTTTCTGTACTCCTAATTCTTGTGTTGAGCTTATAATACAGCAAATATCTGAGGGGCTGAAAAGGAACTAATTGTTGCTTAGAGAATATTGCTTACCAGAGTACTTTATGTATTGGTCCTGGTTCTAACTCCTCAGATCAATTTTATCAATGCTGAAGACTTTTATGTGTTTAATCAAGATTAATTAGGTTTTAGTGCAAATTCATCCCATCTTTCCAAAGTATTTAATATTTAATAAATCAGATGCAAATTTAGATAGCTATCTACCTTCCCTAGCATTTTTAATATTTTTACAAATATACTTGCTTCAGCATAAAAATTCATCTGCCAGTCATAATTAAGTTTTCTAGCTTAATATAGACAATTATAACCATGGAATGTATTTTGCCATTATGTTGACACCAGGTGTAATTTAACCTCTTGAATACATTATTCTGTAATATATTTTGATTCTCCATTTCTTCTAATTTTAGGTACAAAAGTTTAATACAGTTTGCTTTTTGACTTGCTGTTGGATTTTCACTGAGAGCTGCCTGGGCTTGCCTTATTTGGGAAGGCGGGGAGGTGGGGTGGAGCCATCAGATGAACAGAAAAGGAATAATTATGTGATTTATGAGGATCTAGTGAGTACTTTCTTTTTCATTTCTGATTATATTTTTTCTGCCTTTTTTTTTTTTTCCTGCTGTGATTCTCTTTTTTTTCCTCCTGCTTTTATTCTTTCCCATTCTAAATGAAGGCAATCCTTTAATTCCTAATCTTAATTATTTTGAATTTCCTGCACATCAGTGAATTTCAAAATGTGGTCCAAGGTTGTCTGGGGTTCTCCATTCTTTAATTTGATATCTGTGAGGCCAGATTTTTTTAATATACTTCAACCAAGACAATGTATCAAATGGATTTCACCCCTGCAGGATGGCCACTTCCTAAACCAACAATTTTTTAACATCATTTTATGAAGATGATAAAAGTGTTTATTGAAAGTGAATGGATTATGATCACATAATGAGATAACAAAATTTAGAATACTATGCATATGTGAATGTGATGTTTAGAAATTTCTCAATCTTTTTCACTTTCTCAGTAAGGAAACTTAATGATCTTTAAATAGTGTTGTTAAGATTATTCTTTCTATTCTGATCTGGTATGGATTTCTTTATAAAAGTTTCAAATCGTTACTTCCTATTACAAGTTGGGTCCAGTTGTAGTTGGCCCCAGACTGTCTACAATAGGATGTATACTTTTTTTAAGGACCTTATTACTATTTGCAAATGTATTTGTTGAAAGGAAAGAAATCAAGCTCCAGTTCTTTAAAAAGTTGATGTAGTAGAGTGATTCATTGAGGACCAAGAGAGCTGTAATTTATTTCTGCATCTTTATCTATGAATATCTACTAGCAGTGGAGGGGGATGGGAAACCTAGGGCAGGACTG
Organism: Bos mutus; assembly: GCF_027580195.1. Classification (NCBI taxonomy): domain Eukaryota; kingdom Metazoa; phylum Chordata; class Mammalia; order Artiodactyla; family Bovidae; genus Bos; species Bos mutus. The sequence goes on along the minus strand of NC_091622.1, from coordinate 77,817,301 downwards.
ACAAGACTGTACCTCTTCAGGAGGGAATCAGGGTTACTGACTGCCATCCTTGAATGGCAGCCAACTGAAATCTGTCTGATCTTCTAGGATGGATGGCAGCAATAAAAGCATCTTGCTGGACTCTCTGGTATAGCACCTGAAAGATGGCAGGGTGAATGAAAATGATATCTATGTTGTTGTTGTTCAGTTGCTAAGTCATGTCTGACACTTTGCAACCCCATGGCCTATAGCAACCCATGGACTAGAGCACACCCATGGACTACCCTTCACCATCTCTTGGAGTTTGCTCAAACTCGTGTCCATTGAGTCGATGATGCCATCTTATCATAGCATGCTCTGTTGTCCCCTTCTCCTCATTCACTCAATCTTTCCCAGCATCAGGGTCTTTTCCAATGAGTCAGCTGTTTATATCAGGTGGCCAAAGTACTGGAGCTTCAGCTTCAGTGTCAGTGCTTCCAATGAATAATCAGGATTAATTTCCTTTAGGACTGACTGGTTTGATCTCTTTGCTGTTCAAGGGACTCTCAAGAATCTTCTCCAACACCACAATCCATAAGCATCAATTCTTCAGCACTCAGCCTTTTTTATGATCCAACCCTAATACCCATGCATGACTACTGGAAAAACTATACTTTTGACTACTTGCACCTTTGTCAGCAAAGTGATGTCTCTGCTTTTTAATACACTGTCTAGGTTTGTCATAGCTTTTCTTCCAAAGAGCAAGCATCTTTGAATTTTGTGGCTACAGTCACCATCTGCAGAGATTTTGGTGCACAAGGAAATAAAAATGTGTCACTGTTTCCAATTTTTCCCCATCTATTTGCTATGAAGTAATGGGACTGGATGCCATGATCTTAATTTTTCGAATGCTGACCATTTTCACTCTCCTCTTTTGCCCTCATCTAGAAGCTCTTTAGTTCTTCTTTGCTTTCTGCCATTAGAGTAGTATCATCTGCATACTTGTTGTTTGTACTTCTCCCAGCAATCTTGATTCCAGCTTGTGCTTCATCTAGCCCAGCATTTCATATGATGTAATCTACATAGAAGTTAAATAAGCAGGATGACAATATACAGCCTTGACATCAGTTCAGTTCAGTTCATTCACTCAGTTGTGTCCAGTTCTTTGCCATCCCATGAATTGCAGCACGCCAGACCTCCCTGTCCATCACCAACTCCCGGAGTTCACTCAAACTCATGTCCATCAAGTTAAGTGATGCCATACAGCCATCTCATCTTCTGTTGTCCCCTTCTCCTCCTGCCCGCAATCCCTCCCAGCATCAGAGTCTTTTCCAATGAGTCAACTCATTCCATGAGGTGGCCAAAGTATTGGAGTTTCAGCTTTAGCATCAGTCCTTCCAATGAACACCCAGGACTGATGTTTAGGATGGACTAGTTGGATCTCCTTGCAGTCCAAGGGACTCTCAAGGGTCTTCTCCAACACCACAGTTCAAAAGCATCAATTTTTTGGTGCTCAGCTTTCTTCACAGTACAACTCTCACATCCGTACATGACCACTGGAAAAACCATAGCCTTGACTAGATATGGACATTTGTTGACAAAGTAATGTCTCTTCTTCTGAATATGCTATCTAGGTTAGTCATAAGTTTCCTTCCAAGGAGTAGGCATCTTTTAATTTCATGGCTGCAGTCACTATCTGCAGAGATTTTGGAGCCCAAAAAAATAAAGCCTGACACTGTTTCCACTGTTTCCCCATCTATTTCCCATGAAGTGATGGGACCAGATGCCATGATCTTAGTTTTCTGAATATTGAGCTTTAAGTAAACTTTTTGACTCTCCTCTTTCACCTTCATCAAGAGGCTTTTTAGTTCCTCTTCACTTTCTTCCATAAGGGTGGTGTCATCTGCATATCTGAGGTTATTGATATTTCTCCTGGCAAACTTGATTCAAGCTTGTGCTTCTTCCAGTCCAGCGTTTCTCATGATACACTCTGTATATAAGTTAAATAAGCAGGGTGACAATATACAGCCTTGACGAACCCCTTTTCCTATTTGGAACCAGTCTGTTGTTCCATGTCTAGTTCTAACTGTTGCTTCCTGACCTGCATATAGGTTTCTCAAGAGGCAGGTCAGGTGGTCTGGTATTCCCATCTCTTTCAGAATTTTCCACAGTTTATTGTGATCCACACAGTCAAAGACTTTGGCATAGTCTATAAAGCAGAAATAGATGGTTTTCTGGAACTCTCTTGCTTTTTCCATGACCCAGCGGATGTTGGCAACTTGACCTCTGATTCCTCTGCCTTTTCTAAAACCAGCTTGAACATCTGGAAGTTCACAGTTCACGTATTGCTAAAGCCTGGCTTGGAGAATTTTGAGCATTACTTTATTAGTGTGTGAGAAGAGTGCAACTGTGTGGTAGTTTGAGCATTCCTTGGCATCACCTTTCTTTGGGATTGGAATGAAAATTGACCTTTTCCAGCCCTGTGGCCACTGCTGAGTTTTCCAAATTTGCTGGCATATTGAGCATAGCACTTTCACTCCTTTCCTAATTTTGAGCCAATCCATTGTTCCGTGGCTTCTAGACCTGCACACAGGTTTTTCAGGAGAGAGTTAAGGTGATCTGGTATTCCCATCTCTTTAATAATTTTCCACAGTTTGCTGCAATCCCCACAATCAAAGGCTTTAGTGTAGTCAATGATGTCTAAGCATATTGTTAAACATCACAGAAGACAACAGGCTGTAATCTACCTGAACTTTTCTGAGTGGATAATAACATGCTGCTGCTGCCTGCTGCCAAGTCGCTTCAGTCGTGTCCGACTCTGTGCGACCCCATGGACTGCAGCCTACCAGGCTTCTCTGTCCATAGGATTCTCTAGGCAAGAACACTGGATGGGGTTGCCATTTCCTGCTCCAATGCATGAAAGTGGAAAGTGAAAGTGAAGTCACTCAGTCGTGTCTGACTCTTAGCGACCCCATGGACTGCAGCCCACCAGGCTCCTCCATCCATGGGATTTTCCCGGCAACAGTACTGGAGTGGGGTGCCATTGCCTTCTCCCGGATAATAACATAAACAAGTACAATTCTTCACCCTCAAGGGGTCATGTTAGCTTCTCCTGGGAACTAGATCCTAGACAAATTTCATGCACTGCATATAGTGAAGACTCAACCATGGAAAAACATGGAAGTTGTCACAATAACTTAGAGAAACACAGAAAGGTAAATCCAAATCCACAAACATGTATAAAGTGGACTTTCTACCTTTTGAAACCCTGTCAGGTTTCTGGGACAATCCAGCAAGAAGGGAGCCCTACAAGAATACCTTCATAATGCCAGAGACTTCAGCAGAATTTAATTTTGTTTAACCATTTCCTCATCCAGGGATCAAACCCATGTCTCTTAGGTCTCCTGCATTTGCAGGTAGATTCTTTACCACTGGGCCACTTGGAATCATCTAGGGCTACCCAGGAAGATCCCCTGAAGAAGGAAATGGCAACCCACTTCAGTATTCTTGCTGGAGAATCCCATGGACAGATGAGCCTGGAGGTCTACAGTCCATAGAATTGCAGAAAGTCAGGCATGACTGAGTGACTGAGCACATACACAAGCATTAATTAAACAATGGAGACCTGCATGTAATTCAGGAACCAATATTCTTTCCTCCTTAGTATGCATTCAAAGCTATCCTGAGGTGTTATTGCTTCCTGTCACCAAGTGACATATTGGGCAGTCCTTAAATCCTGTATTCTGACTCAGAAAATAAAAGCTTTCAATTCATTTTTAGTTATGAGTTTAATCTCATTTATACAATTCCCAGGTGGCTCAGTGGTAAAGAATCTGCCTGCAATGCAGGAAACCTGGGTTCTGTCTCTGGTTTGGGAAGATCACCTGGAGAAGGAAATGGAAATAGACTCCAGTATTCTGAAAAATCCCATAGACAGAAGAGCCTGATGGGGTTGCAGTCCATGGGGTTGCAAAGAGTTACTTTGCAACGTCTATTAATTTCATGACTGCAGTCACCATCTGCAGTGATTTTGGAGCCCCCCAAAATAAAATCTGTCACTGTTTCCACTGTTTCCCCATCTATTTCCTATTACATGATGAGACCAGATGCCATGATCTTAGTTTTCTGAATGTTGAGCGTTAAGCCAACTTTTTCACTCTCCTCTTTCGCTTTCATCAGGAGGCTCTTTAGTTCTTCTTCACTTTCTGCCTTAAGTGTGGTGTCATCTGCATATCTGAGGTTATTGATATTCCTCCTGGCAATCTTGATTCCAGCTTGTGCTTAATCCAGCCCAGTGTTTCTCATGATGTACTCTGCATGTAAGTTAAATAAGCAGGGTGACAATATACAGCCTTGACATACCCTCTTTCCCGATTTGGAATCAGTCTGTTGTTTCATGTTCAGTTCTAACTATTGCTTCTTGACATGCATACAGATTTCTCAGGAGGCAGGTCAAGTGGTCTGATAGTCCCATCTCTTTTAGAATTTTCCACAGTTTGCTGTGAACCACACAGTCAAAGGTTTTGGCATAGTCAACAAAGCAGAAGTAGATGTTTTTCTGGAACTACTTGCTATTTTGATGATCCACCAGATGTTGACAATTTGATCTCTGATTCTTCTGCCTTTTCTAAAACCAGCTTGAACATCTGGATGTTCACAATACATGTACTGTTGAAGCCTAGCTTGGAGAATTTTGAGCTTACTTTCCTAGCATGTGAGATGAATGCAAATGTACAGTAGTTTGAGCATTCCTTGCCATTGCCTTTCTTCGGGACTGGAATGAAAACTGACTTTTTCTAGTCCTGTGGCCATTGCTGAGTCTTCCAAATTTGCTGGCATATTGAGTGTAACACTTTCACAGCATCATCTTTTAGGATTTGAAATGGCTTAACTGGAATTCCATCACCTCCACTATCTTTGTTCATAGTGATGCTTCCTAAGGCCACCTGACTTCACATTCCAAGATGCCTGGCTCCAGGTGAGTGATCACACCATTGTGATTATTTGGGTCATGAAGATCTTTTTTGTATAGTTTTTCTGTGTATTCTTGCCAGCTCTTCTTAAAATCTTCTGCTTCTGTTAGGTCCATACTGTTTCTGTCCTTTATTGAGCCCATCTTTGCATAAATGTTCCCCTGGTATCTATAATTTCCTTGAAGAGATCTCTAGTCTTTCCCATTCTGTTGTTTTCCTCTATTTCTTTGCATTGATCACTGAGGAAGTTTTTTTATCTCTCCTTGCTGTTCTTTGGAACTCTGCATTCACATGGCTATATCTTTCCCTTTCTCCTTTGCCTTTCACTTCTCTTCACTTCATAGCTATTTGTAAGGCCTCCTCAGAAAACCATTTTGCCTTTGTACATTTCTTTTTCTTTGGGATGATCTTGATCACCACCTCCTGTACAATATCAGGAACCTCCATCCATAGTTCTTTAGGCATGCTGACTATCAGATCTAATCCTTTGAATGTATTTGTTACTCCCACTGTATAATCACAAAGGATTTATGTCATACCTGAATGGTGTACTGGTTTCCCCTACTTTCTTCAATTTAAATCTGAATTTGGCAATGAGGAGTTCATGATCTGAGCCACAGTCAGCTCCCAGTCTTGTTTTTGCTGACTGTATAGTGCTTCTCCATCTTTGGCTGCAAAGAATATAATCAATTTGATTTCGGCATTGACCATTTGGTAATGTGTAGAGTCTTTTCTTCTGTTGAAAAAATGGTGTTTGCTACGACCAGTGTGTTCTCTTGGCAAAACTCTAATAGCCTTTGCCCTGCTTCATTCCATACCCCAAGGCCAAATTTGCCTGTTACTCCAGATATTTCTTGATGTCTTACTTTTGCATTCAAGTCCCCTATAATGAAAAAGACATCTTTTTTGTGTGTTAGTTCTAGAAGTTCTTATAGGTCTTCATAGATCTGTCCAACTTCAACTTCTTGCCTGTGAGTGTCCAGGAGTCTCTGGTGAAGGTGTGGGTTGGTGATGGCCTGCTGCAGGGTTGGAAGCACTGAGTGTAGAAGTGGGCACATGAGACCTTTTGAAGGAGGTTTCCATTATCTCCATTCCCTCCACCATAGTTTGGTCTCAGTTCAAATAAGAGGGAGGGAACACAGTCCCACCCTTTATCAGAAAATTGGATTAAAGATTTACTGAGCATGGTCCCATCCATCAGAACAAAGACCCAGTTTCCCCCTGTCAGTCTCTCCCATCAGGAAGTTTCCATAAGCCTCTTATCCTTCTCCATCAGAGGGCAGACAGACTGAAAACCACAAGCACACACACAAAAAAACTAACTAATCTGATCACATGGATCACAGCCTATCTAACTCAATGAAACTATGAGCCATGCTGTGTAGGGCCACCCAAGATGGGTGGGTCATGGCTGAGAGTTCTGACAAAACGTGATTAATTGGTGAAGGGAATGCAAACCGCTTCAGTATTCTTGCCTTGAGAATTTCATGAACAATATGGAAAGGCAAAAAGATAGGACACTGACAGATGAACTTCCCAAGTTGGTAGGTACCCAATATGCTACTGGAGATCAGTGGAGAAATAACTCCAAAAAGAATGAGGAGATGGAGCCAAAGCAAAAACAATACCCAGTTGTGGATATGACTGGTGATGGAAGTAAAGTCCAATGCTGTAAAGAGCAATATTGCATAGAAACCTGGAATGTTAGGTCCATGAATAAAGGCAAATTCAAAGTGGTCAAACAGGAGATGGCAAGAGTAAACATCGACACTCTTGAACTCTAGGAATCAGTGAACTAAAATGGACTGGAATGGGTGAATTTAACTCAGATAACCATTATATCTACTACTGTGGGCAAGAATCCCTTAGAAGAAATGGAGTAGCCATCATAGTCAACAAAAGTCCAAAATGCAGTACTAGGATGCAATCTTAAAAACAACAGAATGATCTCTGTTCATTTCCAAGGCAAACAACACAGTAAATGCTACTTTGTTATGGAAACCCTAGCAAACTAATTCAAGGTCTAAAGCAGGAAATACAACTACACTGGCCAAACAGGGACATCATAACATTTCTTTTGAAAGCCCATTAAATTGCCTTCTTATCAGTCTTCAAACTACAGAAATTTAGGAATGGCTTTCATTTAATCATTTCAAACTCATAATCATAAAACTCTAACAGTCTATGCCCCACAAGCTGTGAGTATTATATGCACCTATATCTTCCCTTAAAGGAAAAGGCATTTTCCTATGAACAAGGTATGTTTTTGAAAAGACAAATTCATTTAACTTATTAAAATATCTACTAAATTTTAAATATGTGTATAAAAATGTGTTTAAGCTAGAATGGGGCTTTCCTTGAGGCTCAGATGGTAAAGAATTCACCTGCAATGTGGGAGACCTGGGTTTGATCCCTGGGTTGGGAAGATCCCCTGGAGAAGGGAAAGACTACCCACTCCAATATTCTGGCCTGGAGAATTCCAAGGACAGAGGAGCCTGGCAGGCTACAGTCCATGGGGTTGCAAAGAGTCAGACATGACTGAGCAACTTTCACACAAGCTAGAAATGTGGAAGAGAATGAAAGTTCAACCATTTAATTGCTGTTAAATTTTGTGTAATACATAAGCAATGAGTTAAGAGCCTATTTTCTTAACTCCACATATTTGGTTAATTACAAATATTTATGCAGTTTAAAATAAACTTTTTATTTTCACTTAAATATGTTAGCTTGTGTGGATATGACTCAGTTTTACTTTCAGCAAGTAAGATAACATAGTAAATGAGAATTTTTGCCACTGTTTTAACAATAGTAAAGATATATTATTTTACAGTTATATCTACAAATAGTTCTCTTATTTGAAAGAAGTATTTCATTCCCTAATATGTTCAAAAATAATATATCCAGAAAAGTGATCAGTTTAGATCTTGAATTAACTTTAACCAAAATAAAGCCATTAATTAGAAAAGATCTCATTCTGGCATATATGGTCTATTTATTCCATGAATAATACTAATGAAAGTAAAGAGCAAGAAACTAATTATTACATAATTAATTCTCTCACATACATTTCCATGTCTTCTTTGTGGTAAAAATATTTCATTTTTCCAGTGGCATGTGCATTATTATAATTCAAAGAAATAATTTCATGGTCATTTCCAAAGACCAGACTTCTCTTTTGAAGTTAGTGATTTTTATCATAATTGATTCTCCTTCAGATCAACTGTTCTGCTAAGGTAACATTTGTTCAAATAAGGTCAGACCTTTTAAAGATCCATACATATTCAATTTGATTTAAAGGTGGTTTTCTTTTCCAAAATGTAATAAGTTTCAAGTAGTTAGCAAACATTTTATAGTTGTCAAAATAAAATATAGGCACTTTAAGAATAAACAGAAATATGAGAACTCTAGAAATCTCTTGGATGGCAGCAAAGCAATAAAATATACTAAGCTAAAATACACCAATGGGGAGAACATAGTAACAGAACTTGAGAGGTAATAAAGCAGATGAACAAGCTTGTACACCTGATGTTTCATACATACATTAGGACAAATGCCACTGAATTGTTCTATCAGAATTTATGAGATTTAAGCTATGATTTACTATAATTCAGGGTGATTAAATTATGTACATGTCATGGATATGTCCATAGTGAGAAAACCTATTAATAATGTCTAAAAACCTGCCAATTACAAGTCCTATATAAATTGAAATTAAGGTTTTTCCACAAATTGTTGCGGTGCTTAATTATACTATGACATCAATAAAATCCTTGCCAGCTCTTTCTGTAACTTGGACTCCATTTCCCAGTGTCTGGTCTTCAGTCATCATGGCTCTATATCCTCTTTCTTTCTCATGTTTACTTCAAATATGTTTCTGAACATTCAAGTGTTTTCTATGGCATTGATATTTTAATATCAAGATAGTTTCAAAATTTTTAATCTAACAAACTTATCAGTCTTTTCTTTGTGACACAGTTTTCTCAAAAAGCCCTTTCTGATTTAAGATCGTGAAATTAACAGCATTTTGTAGATTTTTATTTTTATTTTTTTTATTTTTTAGATTTTTAAAATTCATTTGTTATTTATTTTTTTTATGTATTTTACTTTCAATACTTCAATTCATTTGGAGTTTGGGTGTTTTGGATAGAAAGATGGTCTGATTTGATTATCCAACTTTCAGTTCAGTTCAGTCGCTCAGTCGTGTCCGATTCTTTGCGACCCCATGAATCGCAGCACGCCAGGCCTCCCTGACCATACGCTTTTTCAGATATTTGTTGAAAAATCTGTACTTCATTCCTAATAGTTTGTAATGATATCTTAGCACCACCTGGGAAGCCCTTATTATATTCTAAGAAAATGATAGAATATGATAAATACAATATATGCATATATTTTACTTTGTTTCATGACAACCTGTTCTGTTCTATTGATCTGGTTTCTAAAGCTTACTCAGTACTATGATATTTTCATAATTGTATCATTTTGTCTTTATAACATGATAACATGCTTTTATATTTTGTAGGCAAATCCATCCTTGTCACAATTTAAAACCATCTTAATAATCTGTCATTATTTCTCCTATTAATTTTGAGAATCAAATTGAAGAGGGGGAAATTGGCATTTCATCAGCTTTATACTAAGCTAATAAACTAATTTTGAAATAATTAATATTTTGAAAACATTCTATTTTTCATCCAAGAACATGGCATGTTTCTAATCATTCTAACATGGTCTTACATTTCTCTAGAGAATTGTGTGAAGAGCTTCATACAAGTATTGTGAAATTTTTAGAGTAATTTTCAAGTATTTGCAGTTTATTTTGGATAGTACCTGTTATTATTTCTATATTTCAACTTCTGGCATATAAAAATGCATTTTGATTTTGTGTATCTGTCTTAACCATAATTCATATAGTAAGTGTTCTCATTATTTTTGAGTTTTCAGTTTATTCTCTTTGGTTTTCTAATGTTTAATTCTGGCAGAGACCATTTTTTTTTCCTAATCAATAGTCATCCTCCTCTCTTTTCTTAAAAAATCTCTGATGTTATTTGGTATATCACTGCAGTTTTAAATGCTGTTTTTCAGTCTCACTTGGAGAGTAGAGAAGATCATGGGACACAGTTTATATAAGCTGAAATTTTTAAATGAACTTTCCAGGAAAAAAAAAAAAGTATTTAAAGAGCAGGACAGACTCATCTAGTATCATCTTTCTTTTTTTTTCTTTCCCTTTGTCCTCATCCTTCCTGTCCAGTAGCTATTTTGAAAACATTAACAACAATCACACCTTAAGGAAGAAGGAGAAAAAAAACAGAAGAAGCTTCATTCTCTGATGATGTCAGGAAAACTCATCAATAGTAAAATTCTACCCCTGGTATTCTTTATGTGCAATAATAATAATAGTAACAATAAACACCAATTTTCTAAACCACTATTTTTCAGGACTCTAATGTGAGATGCAATTTCAAACAAATAGCTATATTATTTGTAAATAATGACCATCTTTTTCTTTTTTAACCACTTATTATGTACTATCTTATTGTATTGGCAGGACTTTTCAGACCCTATCAAATAATAATGGTGGCAGCTTCTTGGATCTAGAACTCAATTCAAACGTATTTCCAAATCTATTTAGTCTTGCTGGCCTGTTTATTGATCCTCAGTATTTAACTTACTCTGGCTCACTTATTCATTGGCACCCTACAATTAACAGTTCTCTTTATTTGTTGCCATCCTCAAACAGCAAGCTTTGGCTCTACCTTGCAGAGGTCACTATTCACCCATATTCAAAGCAATTTCAGTGATCTCACTCCGACCCTTCTTTCATTTATAACTGTGGTGAGTGTGAAGTAAAGTAGCAGAGAGTCATGATGGAGAATGAAGTGTTACTTATAATAGCCTGATCAATGGTTTGGAAGTGACATAGAATTCTACCACTATTTGAAGTTTAAAAATAAAGTTGCTGAAAGAAAATTAAAACCTGTGATAGACATGTGAAAAATTGTATCAAGAAAGCGAGATAAAAGCTACCATTTAGCCTGTTATGAAGAGGCTTCAGGAAATTATATGTGGTCATGAAAATATTGTGCTTCAAAAGACCCTTTCAAAAGAAATTGTACAAAACTATCTTCAGGGGCACTTTTGTGATTTTGAAAGAGAATTATTCCCTATAGAACAATGCACCTAGCATGGATGAAATGGGAAAATTATTTTTTACTTGTAACTTCTATGATTATCAGTAAGAACAAATACTAAAGTGTAAAACAGAAAAAAAAATTCAATCAGATAATAAGTCCATTAAGAGCAATGGTCTGAAAAATATGAGTTTCAGTATCTAATATGTTGTAACTTTCAATCAGCTACCATAGAATAAATGTAATAACACATTTATGAAAGCAAAGAAGTATGATAAAATTTATAAGAACTAACAGAAATTACGTAAAATAGAGTAAGAAATGCACAAAGCCATAGTTTGTTTAGAGGAATAATGATTAAAAGTCCAAAAATAATAGGAAAGTGTAATGGCTAATGACATACATAGAAAGGCTTCCTGGTGGCTCAGTGGTAAAGAATCAACCTGCAATACAGGAGACCTACAGAGGATGTGAGCTTGATCCCTGGGCCAGGAAGATCCTTTGACGAAGGAAACGGCAATCCATTCCAGTATTCTTGCCTGGATAATTTCCTGGACAGAGGAACCTGCCAGGCTACAGTCCACAGGGTTGCATAGAGTCAGATACTACTAAGCGACTAAACAACAACAACAATAATGGCTAATGACATATATGGAAATATAATACATAGATCATGCATTTGTGGCTGTTAGAAATTTGCTATATCAAACACTGGTTTATTTTCATTTCCATTCAATACTCTTTTCCTGTCCCTCAAAAGGACATTGAAGGAAAAGAACACTATGGTAATAATCTTCAATATTAAAATAATTCTATGCCTGGAATCAGCAAGGAAGAAAAAAAAGATCAGTGATTACATGTGAATTAAGGAAACTGATATCTCTTTTCTCAGCTAGAGAAGAATTAATCTAGGCTGACAATTAATGAAAAGAACTGTGATAAGAAATAAGTGAGAGCCATGTATCACCATCTTTTACTCAAATATATTCTATCCCACTACTCCCCTCAAATCCTGCCAGGGAAGGAAGGCAAAAAATAAAAAAGACACAGGGTTAGCCCAGGAAAGTTATCTGCTGCACATACATAGACTGACAGAATTGGTGTCTAGTGATTTGGAAGTTTACTGTTTCCATCTTGCTACCTCTGAATATTTTGACCTTTTCTGCAGGCTACTTCTGAACACAGTTGAAGATGGCTACTCCATTTCCAGACATCTGCAAATGCCCATTCCAAACAATGCCCACAGGAAATATTTATCTTTTTCAGAAATCCCCAGTCTCCTCCCTTTCATATCTTAATAGCTTGAATTTTTTCTCCTGTCCAAAACCAATGCACTTATGCTGAAGAAATGAAACTATCGAGATAAGGTTTAAGCCAATGGCACAAGTGATACACTGGGCACTGGCATCCCGGGGAAAGGATATCAGTGGTTTTTGCTATTTGTGTGTGTGTGTATGTGTGTGTGTGTGTGTTTTCCCAATCAGATGCTAGTAAACAACATAATGACATTAATACTGTTTATTCTAATTCTGTGCCTACCATAAAACCTTGTAATGATGCTGTGTCTTCCCATGATGCTTGTCCACAGGGAGATAATGTATAAAGACAGAGTGTCTTGGCTCTTTCACAGTTATTTCTCACTCAAGTTATAAATTTTCCTGTAGATTTCATTAAGAAAGAGTAAGGAAGATAGTATCACAGCCAAAAATTCCTAAAGCCAGCTTTCTCAAATTTCCTCCAAGGAAGTTTCTCAGGAGACTATATCGAGGTGGGAATAGAAAGAGAAAATAAAACTATGAGTCAATTAACTGAGTGAGTGCTAAGTCACTTCAGTTGTGGATTGAACCTCATGTCTTATGTCTCCTGAATTGGCAGGTGGATTCTCTTACCACTGATGCCACATGGGAATCTGCTTTCCAAAGCAGAACTCAAGCAGGGTTTAAGAAGAGCTCACCTTTAAAGCTAATGTGACATTTCTCTCTAGGTCTAATTTTAAAAGAAAATATTGGGAACATACAATGTTCTGGTCAGCTCTGCACTTAAGAACTTGAAATCTGACAGGATTCTTAGAAAGTATGGATGTCACTGATACCAATTATGGTGTTAGAATATATATTCAGATTCAACAGGTCATTGAATCCAAGAAACCATTACTTTTTCAATATACCATTATTTCATGAACCACTAAGAAAATAAAGGTACCAGTTAAATTATGAAATCATTGTTAAAAACTGTAAAGAGTGCACAATTTTACTGTATTTGGAACCTAACAAATTGGCTTTCCACAGTTTCGTGAACACTGGTAGAAGACATGAGACTCTTGGGTCAGAGAAGAAGAGTGTATTACTCACAACATTAGCATTAGCCAGAGCATCCACATTCCTATGTCAATTCCGTAGTTACAAATTCCCACAGGGCAACGTAAAGAGATTATATAACATCCATTTACAAAGTGAACTGGGTTCCATCATGGAACTCTTGACTTATGGAGCTTGAATTTTTTATAGCATGTTGTCATATCTCTGAAGCCATCTCAGGTAAATTTTTTAGATTTCATTACCAAAAATATATATGGCTTATAACATGATGACAATAATTCAAAGCTAATGGGATTGTTTTGAGCATCAAATAAAATAGAATAGATAAATGCATGTTCAGGGTAACTACTACATAATAATAAGCTCAGTTGTGTCTGACTCTGCAACTCCGTGGACTGTAGCCATCAAGAATCCCAGCAAGAATTCTGGAGTGGGTTGCCATTTCCTTTTCCAGGGGATCTTCTAGACACAGAGATCAAACCTACATTTCTTGCATCTCCTGCATTAGCAGGTGAATTCTTTACTACTAGCGCCACCTGAGAAGCCCATACATTATAATAGGACTTAATAAATGTTAGTTTTCCTTTTTCCTTTAGTATTTTCCCCTATGAAGCAGACACTTCTAAATACCACAATTCACTTCTACCTCCCCCAATTCTATACCACTAGCTACTTAAAGCTTGGCTTTCTCTTAACAGGGAAAAATGTAGCATTCCAAAATTATAGCTATTGTTAACAAGTGAAATACTTACATTATATAAAGTGACTAACAAAGAGCAGAGAAGATATGTTTGAGGATGCAAGTATCAGTAAATACAGGGAATATGGAAGAACAGTGAGAAAACATTCAGAAAGCAAAACAGTAGTCATAAAAGACAAATGTATTTTATTGTTCTATTTAACATTTAGGTGAGCCAGAACTAGTAAACAGACCATAACGTCTTTTATGAAGGAAATCATGGAAATTTTGGCCCAAATCCAACCAGAAGCAATTAGGAAATTCCTAACTTAGGCTAAATAAACTAATTAGTTCAATTAGCTAACCAAATACTCTATTAACAAACACAATGAAATTTTAAATGCGGGAAGAATTGAATAAGTGAATAAACAAAAAGACAATTAAGCACAGTTCTGTACTTTAGCCTGTAAATCTTTGATCACAATTGGGAAGATATGCTGTAATGATGTCTGAATGCTAGAAATCTTTTCAGCATTTTTACTTTCTCTGTTCTATCAAATCCACTAATTTGAAATAATTATATAACATTTCAAAGTAAATATATTTCATTTGTGATGGGATTTTTAAAATTTTATAGTTATTTCTCCACAATTTCTTTAAATGTTCACACAAAATTGCTTATATTTTGAAAGCACCAGTGACACATTTCCAAGTTATGAGTTTATTAAACCAAGTGCACTAAGTTGGTTATTTGTTTTATCCTGCTTTACCATTTACATTTAATGTAAACTCAGAATACCATTGCTTAATTTACTTTTTTCTACAACATTTTCTTTCAAAGGAAAATATCTCTAAAAATATTTAAATATTGCTGCTATTTTTATTTTTTAAATGTCATCCAATATTCATCATAGAAAGCAACTCTTCACTTTGAATGACAGCTGTAAAGATCTGTCTAGTCAAAGCTATGGTTTTTTTCAAGTAGTCATGTATGGATGTGAGAGTTGGGCCATAAAGAAAGCTGAGTGCCAAATAATTGATGCTTTTGAACTGTGGTGTTGGAGAAGAATCTTGAGGGTACCTTGGACTGCAAGGAGATCAAACCAGTCAATCCTAAAGGAAATCAGTACTGACTCACTGGAAAAGACCTTGATGCTGGGAAAGATTGAAGGCAAGAGGAGAAGGGGACGACAGAGGATGAGATGGTTGGATGGCATCACCAACTCAATGGACATGAGTTTGGGCAAGCTCTGGGAGTTGGTGATGGACAGGGAATCCTGGCGTGCTGCAGTCCATGCGGTTGCAAAGAGTTGGACACGACTGAGTGACTGAACTGAACTGTATTTAGAAACTCCACAGTACATTTATAGAAATATGCCACAATAACATATACTTGAACATATGTGAGTATATGCACATTGGAGAAAGATTTTTAAATAACAGTTAACCCAATATTCAGCTTACCATCATAATTTTTAGAAGTGTTTTACAGAAAATGTAAGGACATCACTAGTAGCCATTAAAAATGCCATTGAAGGAATGATGCTAAAGCTGAAACTATAGTACTTTGGCCACCTCATGCGAAAAGTTGACTCATTAGAAAAGACTCTGATGCTGGGAGGGATTGGGGGCAGGAGGAAAAGGGGACGACAGAGGATGAGATGGCTGGATGGCATCACTGACTCGAAGGACGTGAGTGAACTCCGGAAGTTGGTGATGGACAGGGAGGCCTGCTGTGCTGGGATTCATGGGGTCACAAAGAGTCGGACACAACTAAGGGACTGAACTGAACTGAACTGAATGATAGAAACTTTCAAAAGATTATCTTTTCTGAGTATTGTGGTACCCTTAGCCTCTATGTCAACCCTAATATTTTTTTAATGAGAAATAAAGAAGTTTTCCCAGGTGATCCAGAGGTTAAGAATCTGTGCTTCCACTGCAGTGGGCACAGGTTCAATTCTTGATTGGAGAAATATGATCCCACATGCTACAGAGTGTGGCCAAGAAAAAATGAAGAAAATGATGCTTCCGATATAGACTTTCCTTGTTATTTAGTAAATCAAAACATCTTAATATTGTTAATGTCTCAATATCCTTAATGGCTGTAACATTCAGATACTTAGTAGTTTACTATCTGTATTCCTTTTCTTTCCTACCAGTGGCAACATCTCCACCAGGCATTTATTCTTTGAAACAGCCATTTCAAAATGGATTGCTTTCTATTTTGACCTTGTGCAGTCCCAGAAGGGCAAAGTTCTGTCGTTATGGCAATAAAAGAAGAAAATGAGCAGGAAAACACATGCTCACACATACACACACAAACATAAAACACACACATGCATCCACACAAAGTCACAAATACACAATATCCAAGGTAGTTGCAAGAATAAAGTGAGTTGTGTCAATTCCCTGCTCTCCAATATGAAAAATTTTGTACTTAGCTGCCTCCCTTCCACTAACTAAACACCCTGTGGAATAAAATGATCCTTAGACAGGGGCTTTATCTGATGGAGAAAGCGGGAAATTGACAGTCACCCTCCAAATCAAAAGCTGAGTGAAGGCTATGTGTATACTCTGGCCTGGCCGATAGTGAGAAACTCTCATGCCAGTCCGGGTAGACATCCTCATAAAAATGTGCTTAAGATTTTCCAAATGAAATCCAGACTAGTCTGACAAACCCTTGGTGTGAAAGCCCCAGCCCACACAGTCGACAGTGCTACTCACAATGTTGCTGCCGCATCTGCCTTGTCAGAAAGACAGCACCTCATTGAACACAGGCTAATTGAGCACTGCACTTGAGCACAAAGACAAGGGATGGTTTTACATCCAGGTCCTTGAGGAAGCCATGATGTTAAATATCTGGCTTCATAGTTATAAAAATTCAGAGGATAATCTCAAGTGGAACTCTTACATGACAGAAATTAGAAGTGGGTAATGTGAAATAAACCACTTAGTAGTATTTGAGGCTAATTCTTACCCCAGTATCTCTGTGCATGTTATTCCCCTTACCCCAGTATCTCTGTGCATGTTATTCCCCTCCCTGGGAATGTTCTTTCTTCTCCTTGCCTGTTCAGAGGCCCTTTTAATGTTCACACCCCATGTGAAGACTTCCCCAAATGTTTTTAGCCTTATCAACTTCTCTCATCCTTGAACCTGGACTGATGGCTCACAAGGTGCTTTGTACTATTAAGTTTTTTCCTAGTTATTCCACTCTCTAATTAAATTATAGCTTTCTATGAAAAGAAACAGTTACCTTTATAAAGAGCATGTCTTTTCTTTAGATACTAGTGACAGAGAGTTTAAAAAAAAAACACAAGAATCTAGTCCCTATAGAGGTTACTTTTTATTTGAAGGAGAAAGCCAATATATGATGATATCAAGTATATTCAGATAACCTCAAGTGATGTACAGACATTAAAAGATGCTGATGTAATATAAGTGATGAAGGGGCATTATTTTATATTGGGAAAATTAAGAAAAGCTGCTCAAAGAAAGCAATTTATAGCTGAGTCCTAACTTATAAGAAAGGGTTGAGCACACAATGATTTAGAAGAATTTGTATCAGGCAGAAGGGAGAACAAGTTATTAATCTGTGAATTGAATTGTGTTTCCTCTAGAGAGAAAAAGCTTCAGCTGTATCTCTACAATTTGCTTCCCATTATATTTCTGGCTTCTTTAGCACTACCCCTAGATCTCTGGTTTATCTTTTTAATCTCTCCAATTATGTTTGTTTATCTTTTCCTCATCTCCAGGAGTGGTAAACAATATGGGTGAAATTCACTAAATATGAGTGGAGTTCTAAAGAAAAAATCCAGAGGGAAGAGATTAGTAGGAAAAATGGATGTTAATAATTAACAAGATAAAAATAACAGAAGGAAGTAAATAGATCTGACAAACAAGGGAGGTTTTCTATGATAAGAAAGAGCAAAACGACTCAAAGAAGCCATATCTGCCCCATTCAGCACATTTTCTGTTCATGGTGACTCCTTGAGCCAGAAAGGCAGCAGAATGTTTAAATCATACAGTTCTATGCAAACCAGAGAGTAGCTCAAGCTTCTTTTTGTTAAGCAAGAAAAACGCTAAATTTTAATAGTCAAGGTATTACTATTAAATTAATAGTACATAATTAATTAATTAGGACATAAGGTTTGCTGTAAGTATTTCTTTGGGGGAGAAGAGACTGTGTTCTATTCAATAAAGGGGAAAAAAATGACCTAACTTTTACGATCCATGAATTCACAGGGAAGATGTTCCAGTCACTCAGGCTCTTTACATGGGTGCTCACAAACTGTGCTCCTCTGGGTGGAACAGGCTGGGGCTTCAAGTGAACCCAGATATCTTTCTCTTTGGCTTCTTTCTTTCTTTTGGCAAGAATATTGAGCTTAACTTGTTATAGCAGTGCTAACAGCCTGCGGGGTGTACTCCAAAATCTTCTAGTTTTGCCATGGTAGCCTTTGTGGCATATTTCTTTCTGAACAGTGTCTATTCCCTCAATGCTTACCATATCATCTTTCCTGAAAATTGCCAAAAGAACAACTCCATGTTTTCTAAAAGACCTAGAAAATACATAGCAGGTGCCTGTCCTTTCTCTGTGTTAATCACTTTGGCAAATTATTGGAAGATGGCAGTTCCCACGGGAAGGAGCTCAAATGTTTTAATACATGTAAAAAAGTACCTATTGCTCCACTGTCATTTTGAGGGGAAGTGGATGGAAATATAGCCATGAGAAATGCTTCATTTTACAGATAACCCAAGCCAAGATGTTGAAATGAAAACCTATTCTTTTGTCTGCATAAGACAATCATAAACGTGGCCTGCATAGATTTGACTGTATCTTTTCACTGATGTAATTGAGGCTAAACTTCCATTTAATATTATATTCAGTCTTTGTAGTGCCTCAAGTGACTGACATTCTTATAATACCAAATCATCTTTATGTGCCATGATCCCTCCTCTCAATTAATTCACTCAAGAATACTATATGCACAAATATCTTAAACAGCTCAGGAAAAAATGAACCTACACTGTGCTAGCTGAATTGGAAAGTGAGGTGTTAGAATGAATTCTTCTGTTTATAAAAGTAATTGTTTGGTGTTTTGTTTTATTTTTCCTTTGGCAAGCCCTTTCAGCAAATACTTTAAATTGCACACTGTAGTATTTATGTAGGAAAGTGGCTACAAGATTTATAGCATAATAAAATACCAATTGACAACATACTGGGTTGGTCATAATTATTATTAAGAACTACTTAACTAGGTGTTTCACATTTCATATCTTCATTAAACACTTGGAGGTCTTACTCTTTCTGAACTCTCTCATGTCTCTCAAGTTGGAGAACTGGTTAATAATATTTTTATTTTATTTCCTAGAATCATGGGGGCTATTTATAATTGAAGGTCATTGATGTGATTTAAAGCTTTCTCCAAAGAACAAAAAAGAAATGAAGATGTCTTTAAGAATGTAAATAAGGGTTCAGCTTGAAAACAAGCCTGTTAAAAAGGTTATATGCACACCTTTACCCATTATGTTTCTTAAAAAAAAAATCTCAATTTTTTTAAAGTAGTTGTAGGAACTCATCAAGTGCATAGAACTAGAGAGGGCGTTTTATTTATTTATTTTTTTAGAGCGGGCATTTTAAACTAGGAAGGGGAAGTAGAAAAGCATAAAGTTGTGAAATAATTGAACTATTACAATAATGTATACACACAACATAATAGTTTAGACTTTCCCTTGTAGGTAACAGAGAGCCACTACAGATAAGCACTGAAGCAACATAATCAGATTTCACTTGAGAAAAAAATTCTGATGATAAAGTAGAAAATGGTTGTAGAGGGATAAAGCTGCATGCAGGAAGATGAGATAGGGACAAGAGTGTAGAAGGGAAGTAAGGAGGGTATGAGATTAGCCGATGGAGATACTGCTAATATTGCAGAAGGATTTAAGAGATGGGTTCAACAGAGAAAGAAATTCATGAACACTTTCAGGATTTCAGCCATTGTATTAAGCAACTATTTACTGATCATGTTTTGTGTACCTATCGATATTCTACCACAAGAACCTATTCAAGAAAGCTTACATCATCAAGTGAATACTTTATGTGATAAAAATATTTTATATAATTAAGTATTCTAATAGATCGTTTTTATAAGACAAAAATGACATTTATTTAAAAGGTCTAAGCAAAATGGCTAAGTGGGGAAAATGTATTGTGTATTCTTACCACCTTGCTCCCATCCTAAGTCTGCAATGAATAATGTTTATTTTTGCACCTCACCCAAGTCTGACCTCCAGTTGCTCGATAGTTAGAAGAGGAGCTAAATATGTCCTCTAACAATTTTCTACTTCTCCTAAATGCTTCAGTGCTTCATCTAAAAAGTGTAAGTCCCTCTCTCTCTCTTACTCCCTCCCTCCCTCCCTTTCCCTCACTCTTTCTCACATTAATAGCTGTCTCTAGAGCCACTTACGAAATGATAGTTACATATGTAAAAGCTCAATAACATGCTAGGTAGATTTCAGCCAGCAAATAATCTATTTTTTCCATCTTTTAATTGATTTGAAAAATAATATATGTCCCCTTTTCATCTTTCTCCCCTTCTTTCCTTTGTCCTTCCTTTCTTTTTTCCTTGCTTCCTCTTTCTTTCTCTCTTTTCTTCCTTTTCCTTTCCCAAATATGTTTTCTCTAAACAATTTATTGATTCATTCTTCTAAGGAATGCTGCATCCTGCAGTCCCCCATTGCACCTTCATAGTATATAAAAGCATATTAAAATCTAAAATTTCCTGAAATGACAACTTTTATTTCACCTTGTTCAAACCAGCATTTTTCAAACATATGCAAGCTGAGAATTGCTAGCATATAATATGTCAACACCCAGCTAAAAATAACCCAAGAAACGCACTGAGGGACTATTATCAGAGAATGCTAAAGATGATTTACTTATGCAAATACTTGAACAAATAATAGAATGTTGTTGGTAAATGTTCTCCAAGGAGAAAAGTGCATGTGTGTGTGTGCGTGTGTGCACGTGTGTGCATGCAAGTGTGTGTGAATAGACAACTTTCTATTATTTTCTATTTTGTGGGGTTAGAAAACAGATTGATTTTCTACAGTTAAGGTGCTTCTGTACATTTTAATATAAAGTGTCACCTATTTTATATCAAAACTACTGCAGTTATTAGTTTATCTACTTTATTAACTGTCACATAATTATTACACTGCATTTAGTTGGATAAAATAAAAAAATCTTACATTTGTGTAAGTGTATGATCATATTTGCCTGTATATTATATACATATATATATGTATATAATACATAAATGCACACTGAAGGTCAGCTAAGAGAAAATGGTAGAGATAAAAATACTGACACTTTCATATACTCAGAAAACTGTGAAAGACTGGAATAAAGCTGAGGCTGCAGGCTGCTGCTTTGAGTCATGGAGGTGCTAGTTATATAAATAATGTTGAAAGATTTCTCCTTTTATACAAATAAAAAGATCAGTGATGCTAGAGGTCCCTGGTACCAGAGCCATAATATAGCAAGGCCATGAGTGATGGATTGATATCAATGGACTCTGACCAATTAAAACCTTACCAATGTGGACAGACCAGAAGGATCAAACTATGTTACTTCAAAGGGCATTGGTGTAAGTTTGGAATGTTAGGACAGCAGTCATGAAGATCAAGGCCACTGCCTCCTCAACATCCTGTCTACTGCTGTCCTTTTGAGGCAGCCCTGATCTCAACAGAACTGAGTCTCCTCTGGGTGACCTTTGGTAACCTTTCTTATACAAGAGGGCTAGAGGAGTCACTCAGGCTTGATTGTCTTAATTTTATCACCACCACTAAAGATGGGCAAATGAAGTAGGAAATCAACTTTTGAAAAGTCTAGAGTTTTAGGAAGAAATTCATATAAACATATTTTATGTGCCCAGTTGGCCATTTAAGAGTTTTATCACAATGCAAAATCACATTTCCTCTCGTTTGTTATTTTTACTCTCTTGACTAGTGAGAATAACAAAGAATCGGACACGACTGAGCAACTTCGCTTTCACTAGTGAGAATAACAGTTCTTATAGCCTGATAATTCCCAAAAAGCAGGGCAGGATTTAAGAAAGAACTTTACAGTAATATGTAATGTCATCCTTAGATAGCATACCCCTAGCATGATATTCTCATGATATTGTGTGGTAACAGACATTTATTATGTCATAGTTTCTAATGGATAGTGATTCAAGAGTGGTTAGTCACTCAGCCATGTCCGACTCTTTCAGACCCCATGGACTGTAGCCCACCAGGTTCCTCAGTCCATGGGATTCTCCAGGCAAGAGTACTGGAGTGGGTTGCCATTGCCTTTTCCATTGTGGCTGCCTACCATATGAGAAAAACAAATTAGCTGGGTCCTCAAAAAGCTCACTGACTTGATCATTTGAACACTGTTCTCTTGAGAAGTTTGCATTCAATGGTTTATTTCTAGAAATAATACACGGTTACTTAACATTTTTGGACAGTAGTTTTGGCTTGATCTTAAAATTAATTTTAGAAGCAATGTCTAAATATGTGAGGACTACAAGAAAGACTAACATGAACACAAAACAGGGTTCCTTGAATTTATTATGGTTAAGATTTAAAGTCTGTAAATTTTAACAAATGCAATTTAAATTCTTTGTTATATGACATAAGATAGCCAAGGTATCCTTATCCTATAAATATTGGTAGTTGAATCTGTGCTATTGTAATTTCTTTAATACTGACATCAATGGTCCCAAATTCTTCTATCAGGAGATAAATAGACATTTTGGAAACTGACACCATAAAACCATATAACAGATTCAGAGTTCTTCAACTTTAGAGGTTTTAAGAGAACATTTGGTTCAATTCCAGGTATTGCAATGAATAATTTTTTTATAATTACAAAACTAAAGTCATAAAAATGATTTTGTAGAAATAACTGAGTCTAGTCATCTTTAAACTTATTTTTTAATGCCTGCTCTGGGGGAAGGGTGGGCTAGTCAGAGTGAATAGAAAAATGCAAAAACTCTAAAGTGGATAAATAATGAGCATATTTGTGTAAACAGTGATACTCAGAAATCAACTGAACAGAGAGAATAAGAAAGTGTAGAAAAGGACAAGATCAGCGAGATAGTAGGTAGAAGAGGGCAGCTCAAATAGGGCCTTGTGACAGGAGGTACCATATGGGGCATGCTGTGTAGGGCTTAAGAGGGATGGGATACTATAGAAGATGCATGAGCCCAGAAGTGAACCGATTTTACTTATCTTTTTAGAAGGATCATTCCAGCTGGTCTTTTGAGAACAAGCTATTGGGTAACAAAGGTAGGAAAAGGGAATCAGTTGGGAGGTTCTTGCATTAATCCCAGTGAGAAATGATCATAGTTTTGAACATGGTGGTTAACAGTGGAGAGAGCAAGAAATGATCAAACTTTTGAAAACAGAAGCAGTAAAATTTGTGTTGGTTATGGGCTGTGAGAAACAGAGGAATACAGGTGATTCTAATATCATTATATTAGTAGAAAATATTTTCTTCAATTAAGCCTTTTTTTAAAACAAGTAGGAACAGAATCAAACTAATTTAAGCAGGGGTGGTGAGCTCAGATACCTCATTCAAGGTACCCCATTGCCCCTGACATCACTCTGAGGACCAGTCCTATAGACCTTCTCAGAGAACAGTTTGAAAAACACATGTAGTTAGTTGGTAACACATTCCTTAACCTATATTCACTTTTTTTTTTTTTTTTTCCTTTTAAACTGTAACTGAACTTAGTTTGAACCTAGTTTCCAAAGATAGCTAAAAACATAATCTGATTCAATCTCAGATAAACACTCATTTCAGGTCAGTTCAGTTGCTCAGTCATGTCCGACTCTTTGCGATCCCATGGACTATAGCACACCAGGCTTCCATGTCCATCACCAACTCCCAGAGCTTGCTCAAACTCATGTTCATCGAGTCAGAGATGCCACCCAACTATCTCATCCTCTGTCATCCCCTTCTCCTGCCTTCACTCTTTCCCAGCATCAAGGTCTTTTCCAATGAGTCAGTTATTTGCATTAGGTGGCCAAAGTATTGGAATTTTAGCTTCAGCATCAGTCCTTCCAATGAACATTCAGGATTGATTTCCTTTAGGATGGACTGTTTTGAACTCTTTGCAGTTCAAGGGACTCTCAAGAGTCTTCCCCAACACCACAGTTCAAAAGCATCAGTTCTTTGGTGCTCAGCTTTCTTTATGGTCCAACTCTCACATCCATACATGACTACTGGAAAAACCATAACTTTGCCTAGATGGACCTTTGTCAGCAAAGTAATATCTCTACTTTTTTTTTTTTATAGTGTTTTTTTATTTTTTTTTAATTTTATTTTATTTTTAAACTTTACATAATTGTATTAGTTTTGCCAAATATCAAAATGAATCCACCACAGGTATACATGTGTTCCCCATCCTGAATCCTCCTCCCTCCTCCCTCCCCACACCATCCCTCTGGGTCTGTCTAGTTTGGTCATATCCTTTGTTCCAAGCAGCAAGCATCTTTTAATTTCATGGCTGCAATTGCCATCTGCAATGAATTTAGGCTCCCTTTACAGGTATTTGACAGTGCCTTGGTGACATTAACAGACAGGGGTAATACTATTCTGTTATACTGTTTACTATGCTGCCACTTGTATCTACTGCCAGGTAAATTTTGACGTGGTTGTGGGCATCTCTCTGTTCATCTAGGTGCCCAGAGTTAAATGCAGTCTCCTTATGTATGCCTCTTTCAACTGTTGCCTCTCCTTAAACAGAATAAGAAACAGCAAAATGCAGCCACATTCTCACTCCAATCCAGTGCTATGGGAAATTTCACAGGGCTACTTCAAATCCTATTTGCAATTTACAGCAAGAGTGATCATCTAATTTATCATCTCAAACTGGGACATGTTGTCTGAGACAAATGCTATTGAAAAGCAGATGTAAATCAGGACTGTCCTGGGCAAACCAGGCTGTGTAATTACCCTGTATCCAACTCTGATAACCATCTATCTTCTCTTGTTCTCATGCCATAATGGTATAGCAAATGCCTGCAAGGCTGCAGTTTTCCAGTTTACAGATAAATTTGGAAAGCACAGCTCATTTAAACTCATAGCTGCCCAAATTTATCTGGCAGTTTTATTATCCTAAACTTGAATGGTAAGTCTCAGGGGTTGAGGGGTTAGAGCACAGAGCCTCTTCCTTGGTTCATAGATGGCTCCTTTTGGATGTATTTTCATGTGACAGAAGAGACAAGGGAACTCTCTGGGGTCTCTTTATAAAGCCACTAATCCCATTCATGATGGTCCTCCTCCCATGAGCTAATCACATCACAAAGGTCTTATCTCCTAATACCATCACATTTAGAGTTAGGATTTAATATATGAATTTGGGGAATTACAAACACTCAGTGGGAAGCATCCTGGAAGGATTCTTCCAGATCTCTTAATTTCATCCATAGACTGTTATTTAAAAATCAAACATGTACAGTTTCTATTTACTGGTTTGCCAACTGTGGCCATACGAGCAACTGTGACCTTGTAACTCAAATGGACTCATGCATGGGATTAAAGCAAAGAGTGGAGTGGAGGAAAAACACAGTAAGTAGCAATTTATATTATCATTCATTCAATGTTGATCAAATAAAACCCCTTTTTTGATGACAGTATTTATATCTCAGGTCATCTAGCAAAATAAAGCAAAGGAAAAATCGTTCTAGGGCTTCCATTAGTGGACTTAATTCTTTGATGATATTAATACTTTTAAAAGCGCTGAATTGTCCTGTCTTTGTTCAGGTTGTTGTTTCCTATAAACTCCCACCAAAACAACACTGTCTCAAGGTTTTAAATTTTTAGGCTTTGTAATATGCAGGACAGGTTTCCCTGGTGGCTCAGTAATAAAGAATCCACCAGTAATGCAGGAGATGCGTGTTCAATCCTGGGTTCAGCAAGACCTCTGGGAGAAGGAAATGGCAAACCCACTCCAATAGATTTGGCTGGGAAATCCTATGGACAGAGGGATCTCGTGGGCTATAGTACATGGGGTTACAAAAGAGTCAGACACTACTTAGCAACTAAACAACAAAAACAATATGCAAGACAACTTCAGATAAACTCAGAGTGTCTGCTTTCTCTAAGTATACGTAAACTTCTTGATTTAATGTGCTATATTTTTAAGTTTTGTCACTATATTTTAAAGGTTACTGTAAAATATTTTCTGAAATACTTCAATCAAAGTGAGAAAAAGATATATTTATCAAAGTTAATATTGCTATAAAGACTATAACAATTTTAAAAGTCTACTCAATTCCAAAAATTATAAGGGTTTTAAAAACTTACTCAGTATAATAAACTATATCCACTACCTTTTACATGTTTCAGAAGCTTAAATGTGCAAAAAGTTGACATTCTTTAGATGGATGGCATCTTGGGACAGTTAAAGATCATACTACACTATTTATAAAAGGACTGTTAACCAATAGGGAGCAATTAGGAACATGCTGTATTTTAGAGTACAGGTATACCATAGTATTTAAGATATATGATATATCTTAGGTTCAGTTCAGTTCAGTTGCTCAGTCGTGTCCGACTCTTTTCGACCCCATGAATTGCAGCACGCCAGGCCTTCCTGTCCAACACCAACTCCCAGAGTTCACTCAGACTCACGTCCATCGAGTCAGTGATGCCATCCAGCCATCTCATCCTCTGTTGTCCCCTTCTCCTCCTGCCCCCAATCCCTCCCAGCATCAGAGTCTTTTCCAATGAGTCAACTCTTCGCATGAGGTGGCCAAAGTACTGGAGTTTCAGCTTTAGCATCATTGCTTCCAAAGAAATCCCAGGGCTGATCTCCTTCAGAATGGACTGGTTGGATCCCCTTGGACTTGCAGTCTTCTCGAACACCACAGTTCAAAAGTATCAATTCTTCGGCGCTCAGCCTTCTTCACAGTCCAACTCTCACATCCATACTTGACAACAGGAAAAACCATAGCCTTGACTAGACGGACCTTTGCTGGCAAAGTAATGTCTCTGCTTTTGAATATGCTATCTAGGTTGGTCATAACTTTCCTTCCAAGGAGTAAGCATCTTTTAATTTCATGGCTGCAGTCACCATCTGAAGTGATTTTGGAGCCCAGAAAAATAAAGTTCACGATTCACATATTGCTGAAGCCCGGCCTGGAGAATTTTGAGCATTACTTTACTAGCGTGTGAGATGAGTGCAATTGTGCGATAGTTTGAGCATTCTTTGGCATTTCCTTTCTTTGGGATTGGAATGAAAACTGACCTTTTCTAGTTCTGTGGCCAAGGCTGAGTTTTCCAAATTTGCTGGCATATTGAGTGCAGCACTTTCACAGCATCATCTTTCAGGATTTGAGATAGCTCAACTGGAATTCCATCACCTCCACTAGCTTTGTTTGTAGTGATGCTTTCTAAGACCCGCTTGACTTCACATTCCAGGATGTCTGGCTCCAGGTCAGTGATCACACCATCGTGATTATCTGGGTCGTGAAGATCTTTTTTGTACAGTTCTTCTGTGTATTCTTGCCATTTCTTCTTAATATCTTCTGCTTCTGTTAGGTCCATACCATTTCTGTCCTTTATCGAGCCCATCTTTGCATGGAATGTTCCCTTGGTATCTAATTTTCTTGAAGAGATCTCTAGTCTTTTCCATTCTGTTGTTTTCCTTTATTTCTTTGCATTGATCACTGAAGAAGGCTTTCTTATCTCTTCTTGCTATTCTTTGGAACTCTGCATTCTGATGCTTATATCTTTCCTTTTCTCCTTTGCTTTTCACTTCTCTTCTTTTCACAGCTATTTGTAAGTCCTCCCCAGACAACCATCTTGCTTTTTTGCATTTCTTTTCCATGGGGATGGTCTTGATCCCTGTCCCCTGTACAATGTCATGAACCTCATTCCATAGTTCATCAGGCACTCTATCTATCAGATCTACTCCCTTAAATCTATTTCTCACTTCTACTGTACAACCATAAGGGATTTGATTTAGGTCATACCTGAATGGTCTAGTGGTTTTCCCTACTTTCTTCAATTTCAGTCTGAATTTGACAATAAGGAGTTCATGATCTGAGCCACAGTCAGCTCCTGGTCTTGTTTTTGCTGACTGTATAGAGCCTCTCCATCTTTGGCTGCAAAGAATATAATCAATCTGATTTCAGTGTTGACCATCTGGTGATGTCCATGTATACAGTCTTCTCTTGTGTTGTTGGAAGAGGGTGTTTGTTATGACCAGTGCATTTTCTTGGCAAAACTCTATTAGTCTTTGCCCTGCTTCATTCCGTATTCCAAGGCCAAATTTGCCTGTTCCTCCAGGTGTTTCTTGACTTCCTACTTTTGCATTCCAGGTAATCCAAGATAAAGATTATCAACACAAAAAGGAAAGAACTCATGTTTTCAATATGGAAAAATAATCTAAGTTTAGAGCTAGATTGTGGGTGTGTGTGAAAGTCACTCAGTCGTGTCCTACTCTTTTTGACTCCATGGTCTATACAGTCCATGGAATTATCTAGGCGAGAATACTGGAGTGGGTTGCCTTTCCCTTCTCCAGGGGATCTTCCCAACCCCAACCCACGTCTCCCACACTGCAGGAGGATTCTTTATCAGCTGAGCCACAAGGGAAGCCCAAAACTAGATTAAACTTATAATAATATAGATTCCTAAGTTCTTACTTATGGCTTTATTTAATTTTATTCCTCTTCAAATCTATACATACAATAAGAATAGAAAAAGTATATGTTAAACTGAATTACTAAATATCCCTTTAAGAATAAATTAGCAAACTACCCACTGAAAAACAATATAAAGTAACTGTGAGGTATGTAAAAAGCAAAATTAAAATAGGTGATAGGATACAATATGAAAGGTGGTAGAGAGCAGAGGATGTTATTTCGAAAATTATAGATTTGCCCCTCCTTAGTGGGAACATAAATCGGTACAGCCACTATAGAGAACAGTATGGAGGTTCCTTAAGAAACTAAAAATAGAGCTACTATTTAATCAGCAATCCCACTTCTAGGCTTATATCTGGAAAAAATAATTCAAAAAGATATATTCACCTCAATGTTCATTGTATCACTCTTTATAATAGCGAGCACATGAAAGCAACCTAAATGTCCATCAACAGATGAATGGACAGAGAAGATGTGGTACATATACAACGGAATATTATTCAGCCATAAAATAGAATGAAAAATGACATTTGCAACATGGATGAACCTAGAGATTATCATACTAAGTGAAGTAAGTCAGACAGAGAAAGACAAATACCATATGATACCACTTATACATGGAATCTTTAAAAAAGATGATACAGGTGAAATAAAAGGGATGCAGAAACCAACTTAAAGACTTAGAAGGTGGGCTTGTGGCTGCCAAGGGGGAAAGACAGGGAAAGGCAATGAATTGAAAGGTTGGGATTAGAAAATGTGCCAGTCGCTAAATTGTGTCAGGCTCTTTGTGACCCCATGGACTGTAGCACATCAGGCTCCTCTGCCTATGGAATTTTCCAGACAAGAATACTGTAGTGGGAATTCCTACTCTAGGGGATCTTTCTGACCCAAAGATCAGACCTATGTCTCTTGTGTCTCCTGTATTGGTAGGCAAATTCTTTACCACTAGAGCCACCTTGGAGGTCCCTGGGATTGGCATATGTACACTACTCTAAGAAAAATAGACAATCAACAAGGACCTAACATTTAGCACAGAGAACTGTACTCAGTACTCTGTAATAACCTATGGGGGAAAAGAATCTGAAAAAGAATAGATATATGAATATGTATAACTAAATCACTTTGCTGTATACAGGAAACTAACACAATATTGGGAATCAACTCTACTACAATATAAAATAAAAATTTTAAAAAATATATATGTTCCCTAGAGATGAATCTAAATCTGGAATTAACGTTCAGATGACTTAATGGGAAAATGCTCCCAGGAGAATGCAAGCACTCAAAGTGGGAAGCGTAGAGGAAAAAGGCATAGTAAGAATGTGGTCTCAGCTAGAGACTAGCTTCAATCTGATCCTGTAGGGAAGCTTGGGGATATCACTGCCCAGAAGAGTTGGCCGCATCTCACTGCCAGTTAAAGAATAGCCAGTGTTTTTTAGTTTACTATCTTGAAGGGTAAGTTTCAAGACTTCTAGTTCTTTACTTCTAGCTATTACTCTATTAGGTCAAGAAAGAAGTATGAGGGTTGTGCCAACAACTTAAAATATCCATTTATGTACCAGAGAAAAGAGCCAAAATTGATCCAGTGGGCCCACTGTGAGATGGACCTCAGCTCTATTTGGTACCTGATCTTTTTCAACCCTCCATGACAACACTTCAGGTCAGCATCAATTCAGATCCTACATCCAAGAGTCCTCTATTATTCCCCATCCCCCACTGTATGGTTACCTAAATAAGTGGTCCTAGGTCTTTTAGGGGAGATTGTAGGGAGATCACTGCTGTTCAGTCTATGATTTCTGGGTCTGAGAATTGTCTCATATCTAGGAACTTTATAAGCAAGAGAACATAACTTTCTATGGAGGCAGGTGACCTCCACTAGTATTAATACATGCCCCTTCTTGATCTTCTAGTCATATATATTAAGCAGTAACCTGTGACCACTTACCTATCTTTCTCCAAGAACAGGGTAAATTCCATCAAAAGTCACATGAATTTATTTTCAATATTTTTATGTTTATGAATGCTATTATTGTTAGGGAAACTACTGACCAAAGATGCCCACCCTGCCCAGGCCCAATAGTAACCACTTGAATGACTTCACAACAGGAGGTCCTGATAAGCAACAAGGAACCAACAAGCTACCGCCAACTAGAAGGATTTGAGAAAGGTCAAAAGGAGAGAGGAGATGACAGTCCATACATCTTACCAACCTCCCAGAATCCTTCTTACTGGAATCCAACTTGGCTGACCAATATGCATACCACCAGGAAGAACCCTGAGTCAGGATGATTGGGCAGAAACAACCCAGAAATTAACCACATTACCATAAAATCCAAGACTGCCAGCCACGTGGCAGAGCTGTTCTCCTGTGCTCCCTTACCCTGCTGTCCTCCACCTTGGTGCCCCTTTCCAAAGTCTCTTGGTCTGTCAGCAAGTATATCTCCTTGAACAATTCATTTCCAAGTGTTAGACAAGAGCCCACCCTTCGGCTCTGAAAGGGGTATCCCTTCCTGCAACAATATAACTGATATTATTAAATTATATTTTTCATGTTATAATTTTCAATATTAACAATATTTCTCTTTAATGTAAAACAAATGGATATCTACTCTGTGTTAGGTATTGTACTAGGCATCACACTGACTTAGAACTAGAAGTATTACATTCAATTGCTGTGGCGATTTTGGAGAACAAAAGACAAATTCTCATAACGTCAGTATCCCAGTCTGTAGTATGAAAACAAAAATATTTGCCCTATTTTACCTTTCTATTTTGAAGTTTAAATTTTAAATTTTTTTTTGAAAATCATAAAAGCCTTATGTAAATACAATTTACATAACATGAGCAGATGTCTCAGGTGTGTACTATGTTAGAATATCTATGTGCATTATATGTATACATATATGTATATATTCAGAGATAGAAATTAATACATAAATGATAACCTCAGTTGGAATATTAAAAGAATTTTGACTATTGATATCTTTTTACTAATAATAATCTTGTCAGCTCATAGAAGCTACATTTTTTTTTTTCACTTTTTAACATTCACTCTACTACTCAGGTCCTAAAATAAGATTTTTTTTTTAGTTTAAATTTAAAACTGGCCTTTCTAATACATGACTTTTCTTGCTGCCAAAAAGGCCTCCTCATAAAAGCTACAAAGGACTCTTACCCTTCAAATAGTTCCCTCAGACATTTCGATAAGGGTAAACGAATTTTTTAATCTTCTGGCAGATTCATAATGCCCTGCAGATATGGCCCTGGCTAAGAAAATTACATAGAGGTCTATAAGAGCAATGCTGTCCACTAACAGCTGTTATATTGCTTCCAATGCCTGAAGTGCTGTTCCCAGCTGCCATTTCATTCTTCCTAGAGAGCTTTTATGTTGCAAACTTCAAGTTAGGAGAGCTTCTCTTATTACAGCAGTTCAGGAGTGACTTCCTTCTGACAAACCCCACTGCATCTGACTTGAAACTTGAATGAGAAAACAGCCACTGAGTCACTTTAAAGGTAACTTGTCAGAAAGGAAGTTTGAGGAGACAGACAGACTTGGGGGAGGAGGGTGGAAAGGAAGTGGGAAAGGGAATGAGAGAGGTTTGCACAGAAGCAACTTATTGAGGTGTTATAGGCTATTTTTCTATCCAGAAGTGACTATGTTTCTAAGGAAATATTACCAAGGCATGTTTTTCAACAATACTTGCTCTGAGGAACCTGAAGGATAGATGGAAAATAGAAGACTTCAATCTGAGTGTTACCCAGTGGAGCAACTGGAAACTTATCCACGAATCATGTCCTCCCCAAAACTGAGTTTACAATATCAGATTTTTAAAGTTAACTCATAGCAACCTATAAGCCTACAGTTTAATCATATGGACTAAAATAACATAATTACATGCAGCAAAAACCTATTTGAACATGACATTTGCCATTTCATGTTACCTCTACTGTTATATCTTTTTTTTTAATGAGGTATGACTCAGAAAGGTAAATTTTACATGTTATCCAGTTTCATTTTTTCCTTCAAGCATCAGGCATTTTATTTCAGTGCTTCATCTTTCAATTCCTTTTTCTCATTATAAAATGTATTATTCATTTTAAAGCTCTTCTAGTTTAACAGGTATTCACTTCAGAGGGCTTTTCTAGAATGGATTTTCTACCATAAAGGTAATTTATCATATTGAATACTGTCTCTCAAGCTAAAAAGAAAATTGGTAGATAACAAACATTTTCAATGCACCCTTAGTATTTGCAAGTGAAGTCTTTAATAAGAGGGATGCAGTTTAAACAACATGTGCTACAGTGCCTAACATGCATATATTTACTCCAAACTACTTTTTAAAATTTAAACCAATTTTAAAATGCCTCACTGTAGTAAGGCATTTGTAAAGTTTGAAACCTGGCCATGCTTTAAGTTAATCAGAAGTGTCACTTTAATTTTACAACATATATACCTATTATGGATATATTCTAAGAAATTCTTACATGAAAATACACTTTCTGAATATCTATATATTTTTATAAATAGCACACTAATATGAGATCTATTGATCCAAATTCATGATTTTTAAAAATATATTGTAAAAGTTGATTTCATAACCAAGGTTTTAGGAATATGTTCATTTTCAAGAAATGGATGTTCAGGACTTCATCTGATGTATAATTTTATGGGAAAGATCTCATGCCAATGTAAGTCTTTCAGTATTGAGGACTTCACTGAGGGGAAATTCTGTATCTCTTCCTACATCTAAGTGTCCAGTTATATTTTATAAATATGCATTTAATGGGAGACTTGATAAACTATTTTACATAAATGCTTTGATTGACTTCCTGAGCTTCTTCCACTTCTGCAGTTGTATGGAAACTACTGGTGTATGGATGACTGTGGCACCATATGTTGAACCACCAAACCCTCTCAAGAATGTCATTCATTCACATAACAATACTCATCAAGCACCTTCTATAAGCCACACATTTATATGACACAAGTTCAGCAGTTACCAGAAAATCTACTCCCCATCAAACTTAATTTCATTGGGACTTTTCTTAAGGTAACCAAACATTTCAGATAGTGATAAAAGCTATTAAGAATATTAAGCAGTGAAACGAGATAGTCACTGACTTAAGGGTGTGTAGAGGGCAGCTGTTGTTCAGTCGCTAAGCTGTGTCCCACTCTTCTGCAACCTCATGGACTGTAGCCTGAGGCTTCTCTGTCCATGGGATTTCCCAGGCAATAATACTGGAGTGGGTTGCTATTTTCTTCTCCAAGGGATCTTCCCAAACCACAAATCAAACCCAGATCTCCTGCATTATCAAGCAGATTCTTTACCACTGAGCCACTAGTGATTGTTAAATATCATGATGAAGGAAAATCTCGCTGAGGAAGAAACATGCAACAGAGAATAACACTGTGAGTAATGACCACACAAAGACCGGAAAGAACACAGTGAGGCATGAGATGATGGGAGAGACCACAAACTTAGACTAGGTCAGTTGCTGTCTTATAAACCACGGTGTCTAGTTTAGTTTATTCCAGATGCAAAGGGAAAACATTGAAGGCTAACAACAAAGTATCATGATGAGACTAAAATTTTGAAAAGACAATATTATTAAGAAAAATCACAAGCTTTCCAAAGGAATGTGAGCAAGTTGATGGCAAGAATAATATCTAGAATCTTTATTTTTGCGTCTCCATTGCCCAACACCGTGTTAAACATCACAGTAATTACTTGATAAATGTGTTTATTGATATCAAAGTAGTTATGAAAACAGTACACTGAAGGCAACATTAAGCCTACTACTGGCGATGCTCTAGTTCTTTGGGGGAAGATTTAAACAGTTGGTCTCTTACTTCTGATTGGACAAATATTTTCTCTAGTCACGTGTACTTTGCTTATCAAAGATTTCCCTTTCCAGGTGTAAAATTACCATAATAGGACATTACCTCAACCCATGTAGTCCAAAAGGTAAACTTTTTTCTCAGGGGCAACAAGGCAATTTCTTTAGACTCACAAAAGCAGCAAGGTCTGTATGACTAGCAAACATTTTCACTCACAGTCCACAGAGGACTTGATATGCTCAATATATACTTTATTTAAAAGAATACAGTAGCAAAATATCATAAAGGTTTCTAAAGAATTCAGGGCATATAAGACACAAGGAATAAAGATCACAAGCATTTCTCATAGTAATTATATAGCCTAAGTCTTTATCTAAAGCAAAAAGTAATTTTATTCTGTAATGTATTATTCGATTAAATGTTTACAAACCAGGACCCAATTCCTGATGAAACTGATAACATATATTTAGAAATGATACATTTTTAGCACAGTCATTACACAGCTTTCTTCCTGGAGTGTTTTGCATGTAAGTTCCTTTTTCATGCTTCACTCACTTTCAATCACATTTCAGTTTCATTGTTTGAAGAATAAAGCTCTAATTCATTGCCACATACAATTTACAGCCTTGATGTTTGGGTGGACATTTCTTCTCTTAAAATGCACACGTACATACAGCTGCAGAGTCTCCTGTCTTTTGAAAGCAATCTGGTAATGATAGCTACCAGCTCTGTTATCAGTCAGAAACTTGACGGCAGCAGCCTCAGCCGCCCTGAAGCATTCCCTGTGACACACAGACTGTCCTTTTACTTTCTTCCTCTCAGTTAATTTGGTCGCTGGGCTTCAGTTTTTCAATTCATCCCAGTTGTCAGTTTATACACTGTATCACCATCTTTCAAGCTTTACTTTGTATCATGCAAGGTGAAAAAAAAAGAAAAGTGGTGACCTAATTCTTGGGATCAAAAATGTAGAACATTCTCCAGTATATAAAATGACAGAAACAGAAGAATATGCAGCAAAAGCAATATAATTAAAGAGAACTTATAATTTTGGAATTATTACCCTGCCATCAATCTCTGACCTATTAAGAATTTATATAGCTTAGAAGAACTTTCATAATCTAATTATTGCTTCAGTAACTTCATCCTACTGAAGACCTACCATGTGCCAGGCTAAACAATAATGCTAGGATAAAGCAGTGAGTAAGACAGGATTGCTATTTCTCAAGGAGCTTATATTTTAATACTATTTAAAAAAAAAAAAACACAGTAATTCCAATGTAATCAGAGAAATACTATGAGAGAAGTAGGGATCAACTAAATACAAATAAAAGGTTCTGGTGGTAACTTAAAAAAGCATCTGACCCAGATTTGAGGGTTAATAAAGGCTTCCAATGGGCTTCCCTGGTGGCTCTGATGGTAAAGGATCTGCCTGAAATGCAGGAGATCCAGGTTCGATCCTTGGGTTGGGAAGATCCCTTGGAGAAGGAATGGCTATCCACTGCAGTATTCTTGCCTGGTGAATCCTATGGACAGAGGAACCTGGTGGGCTACAGTCCATAGGGTCACAAAGAGTCGGGCATGACTAAGCGACTAACACTTTCACTTTTTTTTTACTTGAAAGGTTCCCTAGAGAAAATGTTATCTTACCTAAGACCTTAAATATGAACAAGATTCTTGGCAGAAAGGGCTTCAGGCTAAAATTTCCACATGTGTAAAGTATATACATTGTGCAATATAAAGTATCAGAGACAAGAGGGAACATTATCTTTCTCAAGAAATGCCAGCTTAGTCTGCTGAAACATAGAATGTAAGAGGTGAGCAAGAAAAGAAAAGAGTGGCAAAGAAGACAGAGGATGAGGGTACAGACATTGACAGAAGCTTATTAAATTATGCTGTGAGTTTCACTCAGTTCTGTGGTCAAGGTAAAATGCTTTAGATGTTGAACTGAGAATGAATTGGAAGGATTTAAAATTAGGAGAATGATAGAAATATCATGATAGAAATATCAATACTAATGGGGAAATTTCCATATTAATCTAGTGATGATGTAAGTTAACATATCCGCACTAAGACTGGAGGAAACCTGAAGGACTGGACAGATCTTTAGAAGAGATTTTATTCTCCCAAGTAATTCACTAAATAGCAGTAGAGTGAAGAGTAATGAATGACTCAAAGAGTTCTAATTTGAACAACTGTTGCCATTCTTCATGTGCAAAACAAACAGCCATAAATATTAGGCAAAGCCTCTTTTCATAGCCTATACTATTTCCTTAGTTACTTGGGGTACTTTTTAGAGTTTCTCATTGTTCAGCAAATCCAAGCCCCTTAACTCTTTGTTATGGACTGAACTACTCTTTCTGCCCCCTTCTGATGCCTATGTCAGAAGCTTTCTCTGTCTCCTTTATACTTTAATAAAGCTTTATTACATGAAAGCTCTGAGCAATCAAGACTTGTCTCTGGCCCTGAATTGAATTCTTCTCCTCCAGGGGCCAAGAATCCCGGTGTCTTTGCATGATTCAAACAACAACCTTTCATCATGGGGGCTCGTCCGGGATCCTTCAGGACAAGATGGGAGCTAACAATTCCAGCCTCATTCCTTTGAATTGTATCCTGAAAAACTGGGATAGATTTGATCCCCAGGGCTTAAAGGAGATTCACCTGGTCTTCCTATGTGATGCTGCATGGCCATGGTATCCATTGGAGGATGGAGAACTGTGGCCAGTTGGAGGGTCTCTTAAGTACAATACTGTTCTACAATTAGACCAGTTCTGTAAGGAACAAGGGAAATGGGTAGAAGCAATGGCAACACACTCCAGTACCCTTGCCTGGAAAATCCCATGGACGGAGGAGCCTGGTAGGCTGCAGTCCATGGGGTCGCTAAGACTCGGGCATAACTGAGCGACTTCACTTTCATTTTTCATTTTCATGCACTGGAGAGGGAAATGGCAACCCACTCCAGTATTCTTGCCTGGAGAATCCCAGGGACAGAGGAGCCTACTGGGCTGCTGTCTATGGGGTCGCATAGAGTCGGACACGACTGAAGCGACTTAGCATTAGCATGTCCCCCTCAAATTCATATGTTGAAGCCCTAGCCCACAACATGCCTACATTTGGACACAGGCCTTTCAAAGAGATAATGACAATTAATGAGGTCATAGGGTCCAATATGTCTGGTGTTCCTATAAGAGGAAGAGATTAGGACCTACAAGGTGAGACACCAGAGAAAGGCCATGTGAGGACACCATGAGATGGTGTCCACTCTGCAAGCCAAAAACAGAGGTTTCTAGAGAAAGCAAAACTTCTGACATCTTTGGTCTTATACTTCAAACCTCCAGAACTATGAGAAAATGAACTGTTGCTTAAAGCCACTCAGTCTGTGGTATTTTGTAATAGCAGACTTCTGAAACTAAAACATGCCCCAAACTAGAATTTGTCTAAAGAGCAAATTCACCATAACAGTATAGGAAATGTATCACATTTATCAGAGATCATGTGAAATTCCAGGTGAGATGTGCATGTTGAAAACATGCTTATTAAGGAAGGATATCAAATACTATGTTGTAAAAAATATTCTTTCTCAGTTAGTGCCATTGAAAGTAATTTCAGTTGTTCAGGCCAATGGAAAATTCCCCCAAGATACAAATCATAAGTTAGGTTATTTAATGCAATAAAATCTTCAATTAATGATCTCATGCAGGGGTTATGACGTGGGTTGTCGTGAAGATGGGGTTTCTCACTCCCGGTTCTCGGTCAGCCCCCAGCCATTCCAACACATCTATACTATAAGGAAAAATAATGGACTTCCTAAGTAAACACAGCTACAAGGTAAGTTCACAAACAAGATTTCTGGCCCTAAAGCTCTACTTAATGAAACGTATAGTACCACTGTGTATCTCTTACAGGCTTTTCACGTTTTTTTCATTTCCTTGTAGCTGTCTTAGTTTCAATACCATTGGGTTTCTGAAAATAGACAAATGGCCCACCATTTCATCAATGAGTCATAATATTATTCAATGAGATGAAATTTTTTATACCAGTGGTTTCCACCTTCATCAATTTATAATAATTTATGTGAGATTAAAACTCACATTAGACTTTTTCAGTTATATACTCTATCTAGGATATTCTACAGTGTTTTCTCTATATTAAAGTCAAGTAAAAGAAACAATTGTATACTTTTAAATCAGAGGCATTGAATTTACAAGTAGCTTTTCTCCAAGAATATTTTGAAAGCAAGAATGTGGTTATTTAGTACAAATTGAAGAGGATAACTTTAAAATGAATTGCCATAGTTTAGTTTAGTTTAGTTTAGTTTAGTTTAGTTTAGTTCAGTCACTCAGTCGTGTCCCACTGTTTGTGACCCCATGAATCGCAGCACGCCAGGCCTCCCTGTCCATCACCAGCTCCCAGAGTTCACTCAGACTCATGTCCATCGAGTCAGTGATGCCATCCAGCCATCTCATCCTCTGTCGTCCCCTTCTCCTCCTGCCCCCA
Source organism: Bos mutus (assembly GCF_027580195.1). Lineage (NCBI taxonomy): Eukaryota > Metazoa > Chordata > Mammalia > Artiodactyla > Bovidae > Bos > Bos mutus. Next base: position 77,778,209 of record NC_091622.1, on the reverse strand, counting down.
ATCCCTCCCAGCATCAGAGTCTTTTCCAATGAGTCAACTCTTCACATGAGGTGGCCAAAGTACTGGAGTTTCAGCTTTAGCATCATTCCTTCCAAAGAAACCCCGGGGCTGATCTCCTTCAGAATGGACTGGTTGGATCTCCTTGCAGTCCAAGGGACTCTCAAGAGTCTTCTCCAACACCACAGTTCAAAAGCATCAATTCTTTGGCGCTCAGCTTTCTTCACAGTCCAACTCTCACATCCATACATGACCAATGGAAAAACCACAGCCTTGACTAGATGGACCTTTGTTCAAAGTAATGTCTCTGCTTTTGAATATGCTATCTAGGTTGGTCATAACTTTCCTTCCAAGGAGTAAGCGTCTTCTAATTTCATGGCTGCAGTCACCATCTACAGTGATTTTGGAGCCCCAAAAAATAAAGTCTGGCACTGTTTCCACTGTTTCCCCATCTATTTCCCACGAAGTGATGGGACCGGATGCTGAACTTTAAGCCAACTTTTTCACTCTCCACTTTCACTTTCATCAAGAGGCTTTTTAGTTCCTCTTCACTTTTTTGCCATAATAAACCTCAAATATGTTAGGATTACTCATAGGTTATTACTTGGGAATGAATAGCAATAAAAAACTATCCTGTCTCTACTCCTACAATGAATTTTATCATTTTTAGAACATATTCTTTGTTTTATTTTTAATGCAGTTATTTGCCACTACCTATATTCCCTAATGCATTGCAATAACTTGAGAAAGTTACCATATATCTTTTGTTTTGGTTCCTACATAGCACCAGTTAAAATGGCTCATGCACAGTATATACTTCTAGATTGAATAAAAACAAATATACATAGAGAAAATCAACAGATTTTCTGTACAGAGCCTCATGAATCCAGAGAGACTACAGAAACACACTTAGTATTATTGCCAACAATTCAAAAATGAACTACAGGCTCCAACTAGTCTTCATCATCGATGTAAATCTTATCAGATAGATATTACTGAGAAAGAAATGAAGCTTAAATTACATTGAAGAAAAAATCCACAAAGAGTATTTATTCTTTTTTAATTACTAACATCAAAGGGTGAATTCAGTGGCATTAATCCAGGCTTGAAAGAAGGCATACTACCTCTGGAAATGATAGTTCCACAGGGATCAATTTATAAAGCCAATGCAACCGAAAATGTAATAATATTCAACAAGTCTAAAGCAAAAATAGTTGAAAGCTGCTAGCATTAAATAGTCTATCCTTTTTCTAAATTAGTAGTTCAAGAGGCTCATAGAAAATAAATTCAGGCTCCAAACTACAGTTCAGTGATGGTAAAAATTTCTGTTCTCTTCTATGCAGCATCATAAGGGATTCTTCCCCAGATCTAATTCACTGAGGGATTTGGGGAATGTGTGTGTGTGTAAATATATATATGTATATATATATATATATATATATGTAAAATGGTGATGGAAATAAAAATGGGCACAAGGCAAAAAGATAAAGATGCAAGAATTATTTTACTCTTAATGTGACAGTTGTATGACAACATATTCAAAGTAATACATTTACAGACATTTAATATGCAAACCATAACATAAACAGCATGTCAATCTAACCAGAACTTATAAGTACTTTGGTTGATGAAATTTAAATCTGAAGATAGATAGTACACTCTGTATCCAGATGCCAGATATATTTGGTTCTGCACATTCAGTTGAAGGGAGAATAAAGCATCATGGTGGTTTAGTGGCTAAATTGTGTCCGACTCTTGTGACCCCATGGACAGAGGAGCCTAGGAAGCTACAGTCCATGGGATTCCCCAGGCAAGAATACTGGAATGGGTTTCCATTTCCTTCTCCAAAGCATAAAATAGAGTAAGTGATGCTGGTTGTATGAAATAGAGCATTAGATGGGTAACGAATGAGTAACGAATGGTCAAAGCTATGGAGAACCTTGAGGGGCTTTCATGAGAGAGAAAGGAGCTATATTGACATTGAGTGAGTCATTAAGAAATGTTTAAATAAAGTACAATGAGTAGTCAGGAGATAGAAAGCAAAATCAAGGTGATGGAACTGGCAGACAGCTCATGGGCAGCCAGCCATTATACAGATCATGCAAACTTTAAAATTCCAAATTCCTCCTGCTTCTACCCATCTGGACAGACATGCTTAATAACTTTTTAATTTGTAGACTATTTCTTGTAGCAATTCATAGACATTTCATACCAATGTGAAATGGATGCATGATTGTTTCTAAAACTGACAGGTTAGTAGAACAATGAGGGCACATAGGCCCCTTATCAATATTCACTCTTATTGTTACATTTGGATATTACATAATGCATAAGATTTTCCAACATCTAAATGCACTATATTTCTTTGTCTTTTATGAGTATCAATAGCTCCCAAGAACAGTGCCACACAAGCAAATGGTTACACTTTCAATGTGAGCAGTCAATTACATTAGGAGTGTTAAGATAGCTAATTAACCAGCCTGTGAGTATCTAGAATAAGTCAGTGAAATACATTCATGTTAAGAAGAAAGAATGACAATCCTGTTCTCTTTTTACTCTGGTATATAGGTTTAATTTAGGACTGAAGGTATGAACAGAGAATCCTTCACTGATTCAACTGTGGGCTGTTTTTAGAAATCCAACAAATCCATGGTCTAAAGAAACCAAAATGTATCCCTAGTTTCTAAAATTAAGATATTTAATAGATTATAATCCTTGAACTACAAAATCTCTTTATTTTTGGCTGCCATCACACAGCTGTACAATTGGCACAAATTCTTCTCAACAAAATATGGTACTATCACGGATGGAAGAGTTTAAAGTTTTGTCTTGCACAGAGTATAGATGTTAGCATCACAATGCTATAACATTCCACTAAGCAGCATGACACTTTTCCTTCTTGTAAACAAATACAGGTGATAATTTGAAAATTTTGCACCTATTTTGGCACCTGCAACGATATTTGTCACAAAGTTGAAATAAGAATATACTCCTAGTTTGTATCTCTCTAGCTGTCATAGGATGCTTGGACTTATGATGCTTTCTACATTAGTAACAAAATCAAAACCAAGATCTAGTGTACACACACACACACACACACACACACAAACAGTACATATAGAGGAATATTTTTATTTACTAAGTAGATGCTAACTTTCAGTTGCTATCATTACATTTTTTTCTCTTATAGCTTCACAAAGGAGATTCACAGCTTCTATCCAATGTTTGAAAATGATTCAGAACATTTTTTTCACAAAAACTTTTGCACTTGGGATTTGTGTCCTAAATACTTGTCACTTGAGTTTTACTTCAGATCAGATCAGATCAGATCAGTCACTCAGTTGTGTCCGACTCTTTGTCACTCCCTGAATCACAGCACACCAGGCCTCCCTGTCCATCATCAACTCCCAGAGTTCACTCAGACTCATGTCCATCGAGTCAGTGATGCCATCCAGCCATCTCATCCTCTGTCGTCCCCTTCTCCTCCTGCCCCCAATCCCTCCCAGCATCAGAGTCTTTTCCAATGAGTCAACTCTTCGCATGAGGTGGCCAAAGTACTGGAGTTTCAGCTTTAGCATCATTCCTTCCAAAGAAATCCCAGGGCTGATCTCCTTCAGAATGGACTGGTTGGATCTCCTTGCAGTCCAAGGGACTCTCAAGAGTCTTCTCCAACACCACAGTTCAAAAGCATCAGTTCTTCGGTGCTCAGCTTTCTTCACAGTCCAACTCTCACATCCATACATGACCACAGGAAAAACCATAGCCTTAACTAGATGAACCTTTGTTGGCAAAGTAAAGTCTCTGATTTTGAATATGCTATCTAGGTTGGTCATAACTTTGCTTCCAAGGAGTAAGCGTCTTTTAATTTCATGAGGGTTGGATATTTCCCCCAAATTTATCATTTTTAAGTTTTACTATGGAACTTTATGTAAGTAATAGGGTCCCCCACCACAATTTCAACTCTAGAATGGACAGAGGCATACATTTTTATTCCTTAATTCCTTTTGTTATGAGAGTATAATATACAATTTTAAATAACACTAAAAAGTTGTAAAATTTCTATAATTTCTTTAACTAAAAGCTTTTGAACTCAATATTTCCTGCTTCCTTCAATAAAAAATTTATATACTGACTTTAAAATGAGAATCATATTAATCCAAATGTACCTCCCATCACTCTCCAATACCCACTGCTGCCTTGGCTGCTGCTGTTACTGCTGCTAAGTCGTTTCAGTCATGTCTGACTCTGTGAGACCCCATAGACGGCAGTCCACCAGGCTCCACCGTCCCTGGGATTCTCCAGGCAAGAACACTGGAGTGGGTTGCCATTTCCTTCTCCAATGCATGAAAGTGAAAAGTGAAAGTGAAGTCACTCATTTGTATCCAAATCTTCGTGACCCCGTGGACTGCAGCCTACCAGGCTCCTTTGTCCATGGGATTTTCCAGGCAAGGGTAGTGCAGTGGGTTTCCATTGCCTTCTCTGGCTGCTTTGGCTAACTAATTTATACTGCTGTCTCTAAATTCTCTTTGAAGAAAACATTACTTCAAAAAATACATGAACCCCAATGTTCAGACAGCATTATTTACAGTAGCCAAGACATGGAAGAAGCCTAAATATCAATCAACAAACAGATAAATAAGATGTGACATACATATGTACACACAAACAGATACACAGACAATGGAATATCACTCACCCATAGAAAATAATGAAATTTTGATTTGTAATGACATAGACGGACCTAAGGATTATTATACTTAGCAAAGTAAGTCAGACAAACACAAATATGTATGTTTTCACTTACATGTAGAATCTAAAAGAAAATGAAATAATGCAACAAAGCAGAAACAGATTCATACATAAAGAAATCTAACCAATGCCTCCCAGTGGGTGGGAGAGTGCGATAGGGCAAAAAGATCAAGGGGTACAAACTACAAGGCTTAAAATAAATGAAAAACAGCAATTCTCTAGTGGTCCAGTGATTAGGACTTGGCGCTTTCTCTGCTGTGGGCCTGGGTTCAATCCCTAGTTGGGGAATTAAGATCCCACAAGCCATATTGCCAAAAAAATGAGTAAATAAAACAAAAAAAAAATAAACAAATAAGTAAATAAGATACAAGGATGTAATATATTGCACAGGGAATATAATTTTTATAAAAACTTTAAATTGAATATGATCTATAAAAATATCAAATCACTATGTTGTACATCCAAAAATAATATAACCTGCAATCAACTATACTTCAATTAAAAAATAATATTAAATTCTTTCCTACCTCTAACACTGACCAGAGTTCTGCTTCACTTTGGGGAAAATCAAAACTACTCTCCCAAAGGACCCAAACACCATTCCTTTGATAATCTGCATAAGTAAATGATACATTTTTTTTAATGAGTAGTGAATAAGCAAATCAAGAAATGTTATTAATGATAAATTTTGTAATTCTCTAATCTTTATAATCCATTTTTATAGAAAATTCAAAGATTATTAAATAAAGTATATGCACACTCAGAGCTTCTTAAAGAAATAGCTAAATACAAAAAGTTGCTAGCAGTTTACTGTTTATTAATACTGTGTTAGAAATCATGAAAACACAAGTAATTTTACTTTAAACAAAATGTCAAGTAAAACATCAATTCTCATATGTGCCTGTGCATCAGTATTCATCATGATAACTTAAGCTGATGGCTGCTTCAGGCTCAGTTGCTCCCTTTAACTTCAGTCCAGTACACCCAAGGCAGACTCAGAATGAATTCCCAATTCTGGAAGAGCTGGGCTCATTCAGTTCAGTTCAGTTGCTTAGTCATATCCGACTCTGCGACCCCATGAATTGCAGCACGCCAGGCCTTCCTGTCCATCATCAACTCCCAGAGTTCACTCAGACTCACGTCCATTGAGTCACTGATGCCATCCAGCCATCTCATCCTCTGTCGTCCCCTTCTCCTGCCCCCAATCCCCCCCAGCATCAAAGTCTTTTCCAATGAGTCAACTCTTCGCATGAGGTGGCCAAAGTACTGGAGTTTCAGCTTTAGCATCATTCCTTCCAAAGAAATCCCAGGGCTGATCTCCTTCAGAATGGACTGGTTGGATCTCCTTGCAGTCCATGGGACTCTCAAGAGTCTTCTCCAACACGTTCAAAAGCATCAATTCTTCGGCGCTCAGCTTTCTTCACAGTTCAACTCTCACATCCATACATGACCACTGGAAAAACCATAGCCTTGACTAGATGGACCTTTGTTGGCAAAGTAATGTCTCTGCTTTTCAATATGCTATCTAGGTTGGGCATAACTTTGCTTCCAAGGAGTAAGCATCTTTTGATTTCATGGCTGCAGTCACCATCTGCAGTGATTTTGGAGCCCAAGAAAGTAAAGTCTGACACTGTTTCCACTGTTTCCCCATCTATTTTCCATGAAGTGATGGGACCAGATGCCATAATCTTAGTTTTCTGAATGTTGAGCTTTAAGCCAACTTTTTCACTCTCCTCTTTCATCTTTATCAAGAGGCTTTTTAGCTCTTCTTCACTTTCTGCCATAAGGGTGGTGTCATCTGCATATCTGAGGTTATTAATATTTCTCCTGGCAATCTTGATTCCAGCTTATGCTTCTTCCAGCCCAGCATTTCTCCTGATGTACTCTGCATATAAGTTAAATAAGCAGGGTGACAATATACAGCCTTGACGTACTCCTTTTCCTATTTGGAACCAGTCTGTTGTCCCATGTCCAGTTCTAACTGTTGCTTCCTGACCTGCATACAAATTTCTCAAGAGGCAGGTCAGGTGGTCTGGTATTCCCATCTCTTTCAGAATTTTGCACAGTTTATTGTGATCTACACAGGCTTCAGAATTCCTTGGCATGTTTATTTATCCTGACATAAGTTCTTGGGAAATTTCCTAAGGGCAATTTTGCAGACTATTTGATTACAGAATATCCCTTATTTTGATCTAATTTCTCCCCTTCTTTGGATGAAAGATGAACTTGGAGAGTTGCTAAGGTTTCCAGACAGGAGGGGATCATGGAGAAATGGAAATGGTAGGAACTATGTGGAGACAAATTGTTAAGGGCCTGACAGTGAGAGTACCAAGTTTCAAGGGTGATTGAGTCAGAAAACTAAATGGGGGGCAGGCAGAGGAAAGGCTTCCTTGGTGGATCAGATGGTAAATAATCTGCCTGCAATGCAGGAGACCCATGTTAGACCCCTGGGTCGGTAAGATCCCCTGGAGAAGGAAATGGCAACCCACTCCAGTATTCTTGCCTGAAGAATTCAGTCCATGAGGTTGCAAAGAATTGGACACAACTGAGCGACTATCACTCACTCAGGCAGAGTAAAGGGAAAGAAATTCAAAAAGGGAATAGAGTTGCTGACTGATATCACACCAATTAAAACAACATGTGCTTGTTTGTACTTAAATGTATCATTCTACTGGGGGCTTCTGCTGTGGCTCAGTGGTTAAGAATCTGCCTGCAATGTAGAAGATGTGGCAGGAGCCAGAGGTTCAATCCCTGGGTTGGGAAGATCCCCTGGAGAAGGAAATGGCAACCCACTCCAATATCCTTGCCTGAAGAATCCCACAGGCAGAGGAGCTTGGTGGGGTCACAGAAGAGTTGGACATGACTTAGCAACCAAACAACAACAATGGCAGATATTAGAATAATGAATGCATTATCACAATCAGTACTTCAGAAGTAATTTTCTTACTTGGAAGAGGAGCAGAAAATGGCTTAGTTACTGCTAGCTTTTGAGAGATAAGCCTGGATTAGAGAATTTCTCATAGTCATTCTTTCAGAGAGGACATAAACTGAACCCTGAAGCAAGTTGGCAGATTAGTGGTCAAGAGGCTCCTAATTCAAAACTTCTGTGAATATATTTGAATATGTGAATTTTACAAACATTTAATTCCATTAAGGAATTCACAAAAACATCACTGACCCAGCACCTTTCTGTATCAGAGTCTGTGGTAGGTGTAGGAGGAACTGAATTGATCCTGGCTTCTACTGAGAGTGGTTCTAGAAAACACCTTTTTATAAGTTCTTCATGTTAAATTTTTCTTCCATTGTTCCCAAGTCTTCAGTAAAGTGTTAAACATTACAACCTGTTCTCAGTGATTCCTGAGGGGAGCCGAAAAGCCAGCTCTCTGCCCAGATGAAAATGAAGTAGTTTGGAGCAATAATAGTCACCTGAGAGAAGTTAGTCTTAAGACAAAGGGTGAGATGACAAACTACAGAGCACATGGTAAACTGAGCAGGTGGAGAGTTAGATTCTAGAGCCAGGTGGCTGCTTGTGTGCAAACAGGGAATAGAACAGATATATATGCATTCTCTGAAGATTGCCAGAAGTAGGGTAATCTGGTAAAAGTCTGGACATATCATAGGTGAAATAGCAACTATTTGTACACTGTGCATGAGAGGGAAAAATCATGTGATTATTGAATAAATTCTAGGATATTTGGCTGACACTATCATTAGATTAGTAATTTCATACATAACACATATACTTGTTACTAATACATATTAACACATTTTAAAAGAGTAAATGGAGGGCATCCCTGGTGACTTGGTGGTAAAGGACCCACCTTGCAATGCAGGAGACTTGGGTTGGATCCTTGATGTGGGGGGATTCCACATACCCAAAGAGCAACTAAGCCCATGCACCAGAGCTATCCAGCCTGTGCTCTAGAGCCCCAGAGCCACAACTTCTGAAGCCCGTTGTGCCCTAGAGCCCATGCTCCACAACAAGAAAAGCCACTACAATGAGAAGCCCGCACACTGGAATGAGAGAGTAGCCCCTGCTCCCACAACTAGAGCAAAGCATGCATAGCAATGAAGATCCAGCACAGCCAAAAATAATTTTAAAAATCTTAAAAATAAAGAGTAAATGGGTCTGAGACATTTTCGTTCTGATGTACTTTACCATTAAATATCTCATGGCTAAAAAAAACCTTGAAGGATATATGGCTCTAAAAATAAGTAACTTTAATTATGCATTCACTTATTAATTTCAACTTCTAAAACATCCTCTAATTCAGGGAAAATTTGATGGCAGAAGGAGAGCAGGGCATCAGAGAATGAGATGGCTGGATGGCATCACCGACACAATGGACATGAACTTGTGCAAACTTCAGGAGATGGTGAGGGACAAGGAGGCCTGCCATGCTGCTGTTCATGGAGTCACAAAGAGTTGGTCATGACTAGGCAACTTAACAACAACAACAACAAAATTCAGAGCTAATACTCTTTCTCAGTAAAATCTTTAAAAATAAAATCATTATTTCCCACATGCCTAAATAGTTTCCTGCAGTTCATTCAGTAGCAGAGAAACTGATTCAATTCAGTAGCAAATCTAGAAATGAATCTGGCCATCAGTCTTGGACTGCATATGGTCAGGAGTGTACACAGGTGAACAAGTGAGTGAGGAAGACACGAGCAAAGAAGAAATAGAATGAAGAAGAAAAAGAATTATAATGATAAGAATCTTACCTTTTCCTTTTCTCCACTTTAGACACAAGCAACCCCAGGTACAGTTTAAACATTAGTGGATTCTATTCTGGACACCCCTTCAGATGTATTTACCCATAGGAAATAAGTTAATACATTATGAAAATGAAAGTGAAAGTCACTCAGTCATGTCCAACTCATTGTGACCCCATAGACTATATATATAGTCCATGGAATTCTGCAGGCCAGAACACTGGAGCCGGTAGCCTTTCCCTTCTCCAGGGGATCCTCCCAATCCAGGTACTGAACCCAGGTCTCCCACTTTGCAAGTGGATTCTTTACCAGCTGAGCCACAAGGGAAGCCCAAGAACACTGGGGTGGGTAGCCTATCCCTTCTCCAGCGGAACTTCCCGACCCAGGAATTGAACCAGGATCTCCTGCATTGCAGGTGGATTCTTTACCAACTGAGCTATCAGGGAAGCCCTAATACAATATACCCCACCCCACCCCCATCTATTGAACAGAAGTTGTCTTCTTGTACCCATGTAGCTTTTACATTACTCCAGAAGGAACAGAACTTCAGAGGGTACTTTTTAGCTATGCTAAAGAAAAAAATGATATGATAATTCTTACCTAAAATTTTTTGGTAAGGATTACAATATCATGTATTTTATTTTCTCTTTTGGCTATAGTGTTCCAAGAAAATGTAATTTAAATAAGAAAATATACTTATAATCCTATCCCTATTATATATGTTAATTAATTTTGTATTTTAAGGTACATTGTCTAAATTTATGTTTTAGGAATTTTGCAAAGCAAGAAACCGATAAAGACTGAAGTATGTCTGTGCTTGTAAAATAAAAATATGATCTACTTATAATTATTAATGTAATTTAGAGGCACAGCACAGACAATAAAAATAAAAATTACTAGTAACTGTTTTAATAATTCCACAATTATTATGCTGTGCATAGGATCTTGTACTGTGAACAGATTTAGCACTATTTTAATTTAACAGAATATAGTTACATGTTCATAAGACTATGAATTTTATTCTAACTGAATTTTCTTCTAAGATTTAATATCATTATGATTTTTGCCAGAAGTAGAACAAATCTTAAAACTTTAAAATTTGTGAATCTTAAATTTAATCTTTAAACTTCTTTTCTTCTAATTTACCTCAAAAAGTCATAAGATATTTAGGTATATTTTCTTTTATTTACAAAGACTGAATTCATTCAGAAATATGGGTCTAAGCTGGGTTGGAAGGACATAGATTCAACCAATATGGAAAATGAATGAATGACTATTATTATTTCCAATTGACAGTGAGATTTTCTAAATAGAAAGAGATATAGGAGAGTAAATTTTATCTTATTTCATTCACTTTTTTAGTGGCATCTCAGATACTTAATTTCAAATCTTTGTTGAGAAGCAAATTTATTTGCATTTTTAAATGCAAATGTTGTTACAGTTCCCTTGATTCCAAATATATAATTCAACAAATTTAAATTCTACTCTATCATTTACAGAAATATCTTCCTTGGTTCCTTGTAACTACATTCTTTTGTAATTATATTGTATTTATCATTTAATCCAAATATTCCAAAGTCTAACTGTATATTCCATTGGTTAAGAAAGAAAACATTATATCCAATGTCCCTTACTTACACAAAGGTTCTTATTGAATTTGATGTTTCAAATAACACACTTGACAATTTTATTGTTGTCACTGATAAGAATGCAGCTCAAACAAAACAAATGTCCTTTGCTGTCAAAGACAAGGATATCTTATGCCTTGAATGCCAGCACAGACAGGAAATTGCTAGCAATGTTTAAAAGAGGGATTTCAGGAAGGAAAAGGGAAAGGCTTCTTGACAATCTACATTCTTTACAAATTGTCCATCAATCAAAGGAGAAAAAAATTCTTTAGATTAGATATTAACTTTTTCACAGATGCATGTAGTTATGTCAAATAGTCTCCATGCAAGAAAAATCTAGGTACTGTAATAACCAGAAGAGCATATTCTGAAAAACTTAATGAGTATTATTCATTTTGTTGAAATACTGTTAATTAAATTACATGTAATAAAATGAAACTGTATGGATCAGGCATGTTAACTATAAACCAGGTTGGTTAAATGCAATGACAAAGTATGTGAAATTTCTGAAAAATAAACCTTAATTTCAAATCTTTTAGATGAAATCAGGATTTCAAATACATGTATTTTAAAAGAAAAGCTACAAATGACAAATAAATCACTCAAATATTTAAAAAGTCACAAATTAAGAACCAACTATGGGTATATTCTCTCCAGCTTTAGTGTTACTAATGTTTTGTTCTGTTATCTCGGGTGAAATCTCAATTGACTGGCATCTTATTATCCAGGTACTTTTGCTCCCAGAGCAACAAGCATTTTATTGCATTTTCTTTCCTTTGCACCTTGCCATATTCTTTTTTTTTTAAATCGAGATATATATACTACTGTAAGTGGGTTCAGCATATTTTGAACAGGGAAAATCCTCCATTTTCAATTGCCCTTGGGAAGTGGTAAAAAAATTAATTAAATATATTATACTATTGACTGGAAAACTTCAATGTCATTATTTACATTTCTCAAAATATTGCTACATTTCACAAAGGCATATCTGATTTATGAAACAAATCCTGGCCCATGAGAAATGGGGTTAAAATGTAGTCATTCACAAATGAATAGGATTTAATCAACAATCCTTGGTAACCCATTTTTTCTATAAGTTACTGCAGAACTCATCTATGTCATGATAAAAAGACACAGTGTAAAACCATTGCATTACTTTTTCTCTGAAATTAATAGAATAAGAACATAAAGATTTAGGAAGCATTTGTAAGTTTGGGCTGTATGTGAGTGAGGTGTTGGATGAATTGGCTAACAAAGAGCCTATGTTTAAACCTGTAACTGAACTGGAAAAATATTGCCCCTAATGGAAAAAAGGGCAGAGGCTTTACATCTTTCCTGTATTCCATCTCGCTGTGAAGTCAATGGGGCGAGAAATATAGGCAAGTACAGAACAAAGATTCATGACTGAGAACTCACTGAGAAACAGTTTAACGTCTTAGAAAGAACAGAAAAGGCATTCCTAGTTATTAATTACCCAAAAGTCACAATAAAAAGCAATGCATTGAGCCTGCTATCCACCAAACCAGTAGTATTTAGCTGGAGGCAAAATTATGTAGGACGCTGAGCTAAGATTTGGGTGTCAGACAACACAGGCTCTTTTTCTGGTTCTGTCACTCCAATGTTTTGTAACCCTGGCAAACCCAATTAATCTTTCTTAGCTTTCATTTCTCCATATTGACAAATGGAGCTAATAACTACAGTACTGAAGTACACCTATGCCCGCAAGTCAATTTCTGCTGCGTTAGACAGTGTGCTGATGAATCTTGTATATTGACTCACAATAACTTCCTGCAAGTCATCAACAGAATAAACTCCTGTGTTACTTTATCAGTCACTGATAGTCTTCTTAAGATCTTAAAATAAAGATCTATTCAAAGTGATGACTTTTAAAGTTTGATAGTAAGTTTAAAAGTATATACTTGCCAACTCCTCTAGGGAAAGGAAAAGAAATTTGTGTTTTGACCCCCTCAAAAAATAGAAAAATCCTACCTGGTAACCACATTAGGTTAGCAAGTTCAAACTGTTCAGGATAGCTGACATGATGAATAGATATTATTTTCTTCTATATTTAAACAAAAGTATTTGAATGATATTGACTATTTCTTTTCTCACTGTAAAGTGCTAAATAGAATGCTATATAAAATCTCTGGATATCATGCCTATAACAAAATGTACTTCCTATGAAAACAAGGCTTTATTCTATCTTTAGAACACACTACTTGATCATGCAAAGAGTATCTAAGAATCGTTCACAGTTTTTGTAATTAATCATAATAATTCAAATGGAGATTCCCTGGGGGTTCAGACCATAAAGGATCTGCCTGCAATTCAGAAGACCCAGGTTCTATCCCTAGGTTGGGAAGATCTCCTGGAGAAGGGAATGGTAACGTACTCCAGTATTCTTGCCTGGGAAATCCCACAGACAAAGGAGCCTGAAGGATTACAGTCCATAAACACTAAAACACTGAAAAGGCCAAAAGGTTTATATTATTATAGTCAGATTTATCTTAACAAATACACTAAAAGTCATGAAACTAACTTTTTTGCTTCATGCCTCTTGGATGTCGCTTGACATCTTTCTGTCCTGCAATTACTTCAGATAAGTTCCAACTTCCTAATATTTGCACTTGTTCCTCTGGAGGAAATACTCTTCCTATGAGTGTTCAGGCAGATGAATCCATCTCATCACTCAGATCTCAGCCCACTGTTATCTTTTCAGAGTTTTTGTGACTACCCTACCCCAAATCTCTGCCCCTGTCACATTCTATCACATTCAGTGTTTGTAGCCTTCAGAGTACTTATCACTCTCAGAAATTAATTAAATCACTAGTTACATATTTATATCTGTCTCCACTACAGTCTAGCCAATATAGGAGACATGCCTCAAGATGAATATCCAGGAATTAGAGTGGGAAATGTGGGAAGATTCTAAACTTAACTGACAGTAGGTTTTTGTTTTTGGTTTTTTTTTTTTAGAAATTGGGTACTTAGAGCCCATTTATCTTCAGCATTAAGTCTTATACGTCTGGGGCCAACAGAGAAGTTCCACATAGCTTTCACTGACATTATTATTTGACAAGAATCTAACATGTAATCTTGAATAGGTAAGCTGCTGCTGCTGCTGCTGCTAAGTCGCTTCAGTTGTGTCCGACTCTGTGCGACACATAGACTGCAGCCCATCAGGCTCCCCTATCCCTGGGATTCTCCAGGCAAGAACACTGGGGTGGGTTGCCATTTCCTTCTCCGGTGCATGAAAGTGAAAAGTGAAAGTGAAGTCGCTCAGTCATGTCCGACTCTTAGCGACCCCATGGACTGAAGCCTACCAGGCTCCTCTGCCCATGGGATTTTCCAGGCAAGAGTACTGGAGTGGGTTGCCATTGCCTTCTCCAGAATAGGTAAGCTAAAGGTGGAGTAAAGGGCATAGTTTGCCTTGATTCACACCTGGCTGAGAAAATACACCTCATTCCAATTACACATTAAGTATTGTTTGCAGAGAAAAAAAATTTTTTTTCTGAACTAATAGCAAAGATTTAAATTTTCAGATAAACAAAAGAAAAGGACAAGTGAATAACTGTCCTGTTAATGGCTTCCTTATCTAACTTTAACAATCAATATAATAAACATATAAATACACATATATATACACATATATAACTTTTTATAGAGAGAAAATAAATTTCAAATTTCTGTGGGTTAAATTTAATTTAAATTATCTGTGTGTTAAATTTAATTATCTCTGTGTTAAAATTGAACAAGCAAATAAATTTATCCTTCTCAGTTAGTAATTAGCAGAATTACTTATATCTTTTATTTTTCCCCAATACCACTATATTCATTGGCGTAATTTTTTTTTCTTTTTTCCATAACAAGTAGAAACCCATGTATCAGGAAATCAGCAACTAGATGGTTTCAAGGGTCCTGAGGAGCAAGGTTTGTAATTTGCATATTTGCTTCTTCTGATAACCTGTCTAAATGATTTTTGTCCACATACCTACTACTGATACTACTCAGGTCACATGAAAGAAGGAAGATGACTGCCAACAGTCCCTTAAATTTATGTGAAAGAGGTCAAGTCATAAGTGGAGAGATAAAGTTTCAATCTCTATATTTCTCTATATCCATGCCCTTAGCCCAACTCCAAATTTTTTTCCCATTTCCCCGCCAAAAAAGGGGTTTGGTTTGCCTTTGCATTGTTTTTTGCCCATCCCTGGACCAATCAAATGCTACCAAGACCCTCAGTAATAGATTCTCTATACAGTTAGGGAATTCTTTTGGATAGTAGCGTAATCCCCAAAGATATACTGGGTCACAACTGCCGGCAGGTTCCAATACCAGATGCCTCAGGTCAAATAAACAGCAAGATAGGCACACAGCCACACCTATCAGCAAACAGGCTGCCAAAAGTCACACTATGTTCACAAACAGCCCAAAATACACCCCTTGATGTGGCCCTGTCTATCTGAGGGACAAGACTCAGCTCCATCCACTAGGACACAGGCACTAGTCCTTCCCACCAGGAAGCCTACACAAGCCCCTGGACTGACCTCACCTACCAGGGGATAGACACGAGAAACAAAAGGAACAAGATCCCACAGCCTGCAGAAATGAGAACACAAACACAGGAAGTTAGATGAAATGAGACAACAGAAAAATATATTGCAGATGAAGGAGCAAGGTAAAAACCCACCAGATCAGATCAGATCAGTCACTCAGTCGTGTCCGACTCTTTGCAACTCCATGAATCGCAGCACGCCAGGCCTCCCTGTCCAACACCAACTCCCGGAGTTCACTCAGACTCACGTCCATCGAGTCAGTGATGCCATCCAGCCATCTCATCCTCTGTTGTCCCCTTCTCCTCCTGCCCCAATCCTCCCCAGAATCAGAGTCTTTTCCAATGAGTCAACTCTTCGCATGAGGTGGCCAAAGTACTGGAGTTTCAGCTTTAGCATCATTCCTTCCAAAGAAATCCCAGGGCTGATCTCCTTCAGAATGGACTGGTTGGATCTCCTTGCAGTCCATGGGACTCTCAAGAGTCTTCTCCAACACCACAGTTCAAAAGCATCAATTCTTCGGCACTCAGCCTTCTTCACAGTCCAACTCTCACATCCATACATGACCACTGGAAAAACCATAGCCTTGACTAGATGGACCTTTGTTGGCAAAGTAATGTCTCTGCTTTTCAATATGCTATCTAGGTTGGTCATAACTTTCCTTCCAAGGAGTAAGCGTCTTTTAATTTAATGGCTGCAGTCACCATCTGCAATGATTTTGGAGCCCAGAAAAATAAAGTCTGAAACTGTTTCCACTGTTTCCCCATCTATTTCCCATGAAGTGATGGGACCGGATGCCATGATCTTCATTTTCTGAATGTTGAGCTTTAAGCCAACTTTTTCACTCTCTACTTTCACTTTCATCAGGAGGCTTTTTAGTTCCTCTTCGCTTTCTGCCCAAAAGAACAAATAATTGAAGAGAAAACAGGCAATCTACCTGAGAACAAACTCAGAGTAATGATAGTAAAGATGATCCAAGATCCTGGAAATAGTATGGAAACATGGATTTTACTCCTCTGCATATATCCAGAGAACACCATAATTTAAAAACATGCATGCACCGCAATGTTAACTGGAGAAATATCAATAACCTCAGATATGCAGATCACACCACCCTTATGGCAGAAAGTGAAGAGGAACTAAAAAGCCTCTTGATGAAAGTGAAAGAGGAGAGTGAAAAAGTTGGCTTAAATCTCAACATTCAGAAAACTAAGATCATGGCATTTGAGCCCATCACTTCATGGGAAATAGATGGGGAAACAGTGGAAACATTGGCTGACTTTGTTTTTTTGGGCTCCAAAATCACTGCAGATGGTGACTGCAGCCATGAAATTAAAAGACACTTACTCCTTGGAGGACTTCCCTGGTGGCTCAGACGGTAAAGCGTCTGTCTATGACGCGGGAGTCCCGGGTTCGATCCCTGGGTTGGGAAGATCCCTTGGAGAAGGAAATGGCAATCCACTCCAGTACTATTGCCTGGAATATCCCATGGACAGAGGAGCCTGGTAGTCTACAGTCCATGGGGTTGCAAAGAGTCAGACACAACTGAGCGACTTCACATTCATTCACGTTACTCCTTGGAAGGAAAGTTATGACCAACCTAGATAGCATATTGAAAAGCAGAGACATTACTTTGCCAACAAAGGTCCATCTAACCAAGGCTATGGTTTTTCCAGTGGTCATGTATGGATGTGAGAGTTGGACTGTGAAGAAAGTTGAGTGCTGCAGAATTGATGCTTTTGAACTGTGGTGTTGGAGAAGACTCTTGAGAGTCCCTTGGACTGCAAGGAGATCCAAACAGTCCATTCTAAAGGAGATCGGTCCTGGGTGTTCTTTGGAAGGAATGATGCTAAAGCTGAAACTCCAGTACTTTGGCCACCTCATGCGAAGAGTTGACTCATTGGAAAAGACTCTGATTCTGGGAGGAATTGGGGGCAGGAGGAGAAGGGGACGACAGAGGATGAGATGGCTGGATGGCATCACCATCTCGATGGATGTGAGTTTGAGTGAACTCCAGGAGTTGGTGATGGACAGGGAGGCCTGGTGTGCTGGAATTCATGGGGTTGCAAAGAGTCAGACACGACTAAGCAACTGAACTGAACTGAACTGAATGTTAACTGTGGCACTATTTGCAATAGCCAGGACATGGCAGCAAGCTAAACATCCATCACCAGAAGAATAAAGAAGATATGGTATGTGCATGTGTGTGTGTGTGTGTGTGTGTGTGTGTGTGTATAAAATACAATGGGATATTACTCAGTCATAAAAACGAACACAATTATGCCATTTGCAGAGATGTGAATGGACCTAGAGATTTGTCATACTGAGGGAATTGTCAGAAAGAAAGAAAGTGAAGTCGCTCGGTCGTGTCTGACTCTTTGCGACCCCATGCACTGTAGCCTACCAGGTTCCTCTGTCTATGGGATTTTCCAGACAAGAATACTGGAGTGTGTTGACATTTCCTTCTCCAGGATATCTTCCCGACCCAGGAATTGAACCCGGGTCTCCTGCAATGTAGACAGATACTTTACCCTCTGAGCCACCAGGGAAGTAAAATCAAATATTATATAGTATCACTTATATGTAGAATCTAGAAAAATGGTACATGTGAACTTATTTGTAAAGCAGAAACACCGATGTAGAGAACAAACATGTGGATACCAAAGGGAGAAGCAGGGAATGAACTGGAAGATTGGGATTGATATATATACCCTACTGTGTATAAAATAGATAACTACCGAGAACCTGTTGTACAGCACAGGGAATTCTACTCAATTTTCTGTGGTGACCTAAATGGAAAGGAAATTTAAAAGTGAGGGGATATATGTATATGTATAGCTGATTCACTTTGCTGTATAGTGGAAACTAACATAACATTGTAAAGTGACTATATTACAATAAAAATTAATTTTAAAAAGATATATAGTGCCAATGGAATAAAACCTGCATGACATCCTGAGGTATCTGGACTTCTAACAGTTGGTAATTCAATGCCATTTAAGATTTTCTTTTTTTTTTTTAATTAATTTTATTTTATTTTTAAACTTTACATGATTGTATTAGTTTTGCCAAATATCAAAATGAATCCACCACAGGTATACATGTGTTCCCCATCCTGAACCCTCCTCCCTCCTCCCTCCCCATACCATCCCTCTGGGTCATCCCAGTGCACCAGCCCCAAGCATCCAGTATCGTGCATTGAACCTGGACTGGCATCTCGTTTCATACATGATATTTTACATGTTTCAATGCCATTCTCCCAAATCTTCCCACCCTCTCCCTCTCCCACAGAGTCCATAAGACTGTTCTATACATCAGTGTCTCTTTTGCTGTCTCATATACAGGGTTATCGTTACCATCTTTCTAAATTCCATATATATGCGTTAGTATACTGTATTGGTGTTTTTCCTTCTGGCTTACTTCACTCTGTATAATAGGCTCCAGTTTCATCCACCTCATTAGAACTGATTCAAATGTATTCTTTTTAATGGCTGAGTAATACTCCATTGTGTATATGTATTTAAGATTTTCATCTAAAATTTGGAGTTATTTTATCTATGCTTTGCAACAAAAATTAATTGAAGTGGAGAGAATAGTTTAGAACTAGACAGCTTCTGAACACAGGCACAAGAATCAGGAAGCTATTTTAATAGATCGCAACACAGCTGTGGAGTTACTAAGTTAAAACAATGTCTGTGAGGTTGTGATCAGAGAGGACAAATCTGAGAGGTATTTTAGCAAGAATCTTGACAAGACTCAATGAATATGTAAATAAAAGGCAGGCAAATGTTACGGATAGCTGTTTTGTTTCCATTTTGAGTCCTCAGTTGGATGGTATCTTCATGCATTGATACAGAGGGTCAGAAGAGCAAATGTGAACTGTGGCTAGGATGAGTTCAGGGAAGAAGAAAGATGAAACAATAGGTAAAATTTATGTAAGTCTAGGCCAGCATGCACTGGCTGCAAAAACCAGGATCCACCACAAAGAAATATGAGTTTAATTCTTTACATACTGACCAGTCAGAAGGGTCTGACTATAGATTGTCTTGAATGTATGGCCAAAAATATCACAAACTGTGCCATCACACTGGTAAGCATATGTGTGTGTGTGTATGTGTATAAATATATACACATATATATAATTTCCTTTAGACTCTCATGCTCCCAAGTTCCAGCTCCAAGGTATTAAGAACTTCTCTTCCCTTCCACCCTGTCTCCACACTACTACACTGTCACAATGCTCACCTCTCACCACATTTCCTCCAAATCTTGACATATTTTCAACCATGACGAGTCACTTGGAAAGTGTCATCAATCATCCATTAATTGAATTTCTTGAGCATTTGGCCTAGAATCATAGTAAATAAAGTCTTCTTTTTAACATGTCATTGATCTGACAGTTATCAATATATGTAACTACTATAACAAGTAATGACATAAACCAAATCCCTCATGAATATACAGTGGAGGTGACCAATAGATCCAAGGGTTTAGATCTGACAGATAGAACTCCTGAAGAGCTATGAAAAGTCTGTAACATTGTATGGGAGGCAGTGATCAAAACCATCCCCAAGAAGAAGTGCAAACAGAAAAAATGGTTGTCTGAGGAGGCCTTACAAATAGCTGAGAAAAGAAGACAAGTGAAAGGCAAAGGAGAAAAGGAAAGGTATATTCATCTGAATGCAGAGTTCCAAAGAATATCAAGGAGAGATAAGAAAGCCTTCTAAGTGATCAATGCAAAGAAATAGAGGGGGAAAAATAGAATTTAAGTACTAGAGATTCTTCAAGAAAATTAGGGATATCAAGGGAACATTTCATTTAAAGATGGGCACAATAAAGGACAGAATGGTATGGACCTAAAAGAAGCTGATTAGCAAGAAGAGGTGGCAAGAATACACAGAAGAACCATACAAAAAATATCATAATAACCAAGATATCCATGATGTGTGATCACTCACCTGGAGCCAGACATCCTGGAGTGTGAGGTCAGGTGGTCCTTTGGAAGCATCACTATGAACAAAGCTAGTGGAGGTGATGGAATTCCAGCTGAGCTATTTCAAATGTTAAAAGATGATGCTGAGAAAGTGCTTCACTCAACATGCCAACAAATTTGGAAAACTCAGCAGTGGTCATAGGACTGAAAAGGTCAATTTTCATTCCAATCCTAAAGAAAAGCAATGCCAAAAAATGTTCAAACTACTGCACAATTGCACTCATCTCACATGTTAACAAAGTAATGCTCAAAATCCTTCAAGTAAGGCTTTTAGAATATGTGAACCAAGAACTCCCAGATGCTCAAGCTGAATTTAGAAAAGGCAGAGGAACCAGAGATCAAATTGCCAACATTCACTAGATCACAGGAAAAGCAAGAGAATTTCAGGGAAAAAATATCTACTTCTGCTTCATTACGCTGAAGACTTTGGTGGATCACAACAAACTGTGAAAAATTCTTTAAGAGATGGTAATACCAGACCACCTTACCTGCCTCCTGAGAAATCTGTATGCAACTCAAGAAGCAACAGTAAAACCAAACATAGAACAACAGACTGGTTCCAAATTGGGAACGGAGTACATCAAGGCTGTATATTGTCACCCAGCTTATTTAACTTATATGCAGAGTACATCATGCAAAATGCCGGGTTTGAATGAAGCACAAGCTGGAATCAAGATTACAAGGAGAAATATCAATAACCTCAGATATGCAGATGTCACCACCCTTATGGAAGAAAGCAAAGAAGAACTAAAGAGGCTGTTGATGAAAGTGGAAGAGGAGAGTGAAAAACCTGGCTTAAACCTCAACATTCAAAAAACGAAGATCACGGCATCCAGTCACATCACTTCATGGCTAATATGTGGTAAAACAATGGAAACAGTCAGAGACTATTTTCTTGAACTCAAAAATCACTGAAGATGGTGATTGTAGCCATGAAATTAAAAGACACTTGCTCCTTGGAAGAAAAGTTATTACCAAACTAGACAGCATATTAAAAAGCAGAGACATTACTTTACCAGCAAAGATCCATATAGTCAAAGCTATGGTTTTTCTAGAAGTCATGTATGGACATGAGAGTTGAACCATACAGAAATCTCAGCACTGCAGAATTGATGTTTTTGAGTTGTGGTGTTGGAGAAGACTCTTGAAAGTCCCTAGGACTGCAAGGAGATCCAACCAGTCCATCCTAAAGGAAATCAATCCTGAATATTCATCGAAAGGACTGATGCTGAAGCTGAAGCTCCAATACTTTGGCCACCTGATGCAAAGAACTGACTCAGTGGAAAAGACCCTGATGCTGGGAAAGATTGAAGGTAGGATGAGAAGAGGACGACAGAGGATGAGATGGTTGGATGTCACCACTGACTCCATGGACTTGAGTTTGAGCAGTCTCCAGGAATTGGTGATAAACAGGGAAGCCTGCTGTGCTTCAGTCAATGGGGTTGCAAAGAGTTGGACATGCCTAAGCAACTAAACTGAACTGATAACACATATTAAAAGCAATGAGCAATTAGTGAGAAATGTTTACTGAATCAAGCTGTGTCTAAGGTGGAGGGAGACAACTTAAGGGTATAAATACCAGGAGGCGAAGATCATTGGCTATCATAAAATAGGCAAACTAGCAAAAATATTCTCAAAGATTAGAGCTATGTTAGGTCAAAGTTAAAGAATCAATATAGTAATGTTTATATAAAATAATGATAGGCTTATTTCATTCTCAGTTAAAAGTAAATATTATCAAGTCACATTCAACTCATAACTATAAATTGCAACATTTTAATAAAATATTTCCAAATGAACTTGTGTTTGTCAAAGATATTTTTACTCATTAAAACATAAATGAAGATAATATTCACAATTATTTAAACAAACTCACTGAAATAACATAGGCTTTGTAAAGTAAATAATCTCAGAGGATATGTTAGAAAAAAGTCATGTAAATTATTAATTTCAAATGTCAAATTAAATTTAATGTCAAATTAAATTTAACATCAAACAGACTCCTACTTATAAATATGCGTGCAGTGAACACATCTTGAAAAGTTCCCATAAATTCAAATTTGCTTGCCATGCCAAATTTTAGTACACATTGTTGAAACTGTGCTTTTTCTCTTTTTTTGCTCTCCCTTTCTCTCTCTCCCCCCACCTCTCATACATAAACACTATGCACAAACACACACACAGATGTTATTCATCATTAAAGATGTTTTAAAGCCTACCATTGACCAAAGAGAACATATTTGCTTATATTTTTTTTTAATGAGGAAATAAAAACAACAAAAAAGTTTTTGGAAAAAAAAAATAAGAGTTGATACAATGGCAAGCAGTTTCCATAAATACAAAAAATAACTTAAACAATCTTAAAATCCCGACTAAAATCCCGATTAAGAAAAAAATGAGCACAGCCTTGTGTAGCTGATAAAATAACTATGCTTGGAGGAAGTATTTGTTTCAAGTGATTTTTAAAGCACAATAAATCAAGTGTTCTTTTCTAATGAGATGTACACTAAAAGGGAAAAAAAAGTGAAAAGAATTATCAAACTATTTTCAGTAATCATATTTTTGAGAGCTAGTATCGTTTCCCTTAGTGTGCTATATAGGACAAATGAATGATAATAATGATGTCATTGAAAATTGGAATTTTGGTCATGAGAAAAGAAAACTTACATGTAAAAAGAATTTGGTTAAGTAAAAATCAAGAATTACTAAATTCATTAAATTTTAATTGGAGTATAAACATGAATAAATGATCTTTTAAAATATGTCATTTCACTAAAAGACCTACACAAGAACAATAAAAATCTTTTTGGTTTTCAAATACTATTTATCCAAAAGAAACTGGAATGCCTCAAAAATTTTTTAATTTCAAGCTGGGGTAGAAAATGTGAGTTGAGGTGGGAGCATGCTGTCAAACTAAACAGTAAGAAAGCAAACACTACTGAGATAATGTCAAAAGGACTCAGAAGCTAACTGGGGGATACTCTTACTATCCAAATCTAGGAAAATTTGAAAATAAATAAGAATAGTAATTTGAAATGCTCAAAGCCCATCAAATGTTTAAATGCATAAGCTTTTTAAAAATACATTTTAAAAAACTAATTCATGTTTTTTCCAGATGCTAAAAAGCCAACACATTATCTAGAAATCCAGTAAACAGAGAAAGGGCTCAAGCATTGCCCCTGTAGTTGTATCTCCATATGCTCTGAATTCAGATAAACAAAGGGTTCATAGGGGAGAATGCTTTATTCAACTAAGCTTTTCAAATAATAATTGAAAAGGAATGAATGAATTAAAATGCTACCCTTTTACAACCCTTTATAAAATAATGGATCTAAGGGGTCATCTGCTAAATTCACCATAAGGACACTTCTAATGAAAATATAGCCTCACCTATCAAGTAGCTTTGTCCAAAAGCATCAAGCCTCAGTCTGATCAATTTACAGGAAAAAAAAAAAAAAGGACCCATTTCAATATATCACAGGATGCAATCAGAAAATTTAGACTGTGGAAAATTCTATAACACAAGCTATAAGGTTTCTTCAACAAATAATTGTGAGAAAAATACTAGTGAGATGAAGGTAGAAGCTATAAATTAAAAGAGACTTAAAAGACCTATCTACCAATTGCTGCACATGGAATTTATTTGGATCATGATGGAACTAAACTGTTTTTAAAAAGTGATATATAATTGTGGGAACCTAAACAATCTTTGTATGTTCAATTATATTAAGGAATATCTCCTAGCCATTTATGTAATAAGAAAGGTTATATTTTGAAATGAGTCATCTTTTAGAGATACATTGAAAATACACACAAAGTGGGATGATATGTGATACTTTCTCCAAAGTAATCCAAGAGAAAGAAGAGCAACAGGAAAGGAGAATAAATAAATCCAACTGACATGAGTTGATAATTACAAGAAGCTGGGTGAGGAATATATGGGATATATTATATAATTTTTTTATTTTGAATATGTTTATTTTTCATTAAAAATAAGACTTAAAATGCTATTTTTTTAAATAAAATAAACATTTGCCTGAATCTTGAAAACCACATTCAGTTGGAACAGAGATCAAAAGAGAAAATAGAGCAGAAGCTCTAAGGGAATGAATGACTAAGAGCAAAAGGTTCAAGGATACTCCATTTCCTATGTTCTTCCCTACTAGCTCCTTGGCCAGAGACCTCAGTTCTACCATCTTCTGCATCTTCTGACTGAAAGAAGTGATGTATTCAATGAAGCTAATGACTTAAGTGGAGGGGAAAAATGAAGAAAATACAAAGACAATTTTAAGATCACAAGTTATCTCGTGAGGTTCACAACTGAACCTCAAAGTAGAACTTTCAACAAACTTATAAAAGGATAAGTGCAAGGATCAAAACTGCAATCATCATTTTTCCACAGCCCGATCTGCAAAGAACTGAGGAAGGGGCATTGTGTGACAAGATAAAAACAGATCCATAATTGTTCTGCTTTGTACCAATTTATTCAACGGTGTTCAATATCTATGAAAATCAACAAAATGATCAAATAACTGGAGTGGGCATAAAGAGATATGAAGGGACACTAAATGTACTATTTTAACCATCATAGTAGATAGTCAATAGAAGACACTCTCTAAGTCTATAAATCATATAGATGTTTAAGCATATTATAGAAATTTATAAATTTACTTTCAATGAGTACCAAAATAAAAGTATAAACTCTCAAAATAGTAGAAATAGAAAGAATCTAAAAAAATAAAAATATTTTAAAAAAAAATGGCAGAATCTGTAAGCAAAACACTAAAACAGAAAATATAAATGACAGAAGTATGACATATAATTCATATTGAACAGAAACATACTACCATGATAATAGATATCACATTTTCTTTTCAACAGATGGTGGAACATGTATACACATTGATCATATGAAATCCTCAATAATTTACAAATTATATTTTATTTTATTTATTTTATTTTTTTGCTTGGGGCTGGTGCACTGGGACGACCCAGAGGGATGGTACGGGGAGGGAGGAGGGAGGAGGGTTCAGGATGGGGAACACATGTATACCTGTGGCGGATTCATGTTGATATATTGCAAAACCAATACAATATTGTAAAGTTAAAAAATAAAAAAATTTTTTTCATCATAAAAAAATAAATTTACAAATTATATTTTAAACTATAGACTCAGCTAACTATGTTATCATTCTGAAAATTTTTTAAATTTATTAACAAAGTATCTAACCAACTGGAAATATTATCTTAAACTATTCTTAAATTTAAAAATACACAAGAACTTAAATGTCTGATTGTTTAGAATATAATTTTAGTAATAATTAGGATTTTTCATGAATATTCTATTTTTCCCTTTTTGCTGGGCACATAGTTTTTACTTCACCATGCTGATATTTCCATATCAATAAGCATTTTTATAATTCACTAATTAAATGTCCTTCCAGTCTTCATTTATGATGTCACTTCTGTCATAAATTGAAATACAATCAATGCATGTGTCCGTTTCCCAATCTTCTATTTTGTTCCTTACAAGAGCACCTCTTTTAATGACTGAAGCTTCAAAATAAGCCCTCAACATATTTTGTAGGACTAGTCTTCTATCCTTAATTTCATCCTTCAGAAACATCTTGATTATTCTTGGCCTTTTACTTTCCATATTAATAAGAGCATATAAAGTTTTATGTTCTGAATTTAAATGTTTAAAACATATATATAGCATTTTGTTAGAAGCCTTATGTTTTCTTTTCTTTTTTTTTTTTTTCATGCAACACTCTCCCAAAGAGCTATCAGATTTTATGTATATATCTAGTCATTGCTTCTAGCTACTTTATGGTACATTTTAGAGTGTAACCACCACATCACACACATTCACTCTCCCAGTGAAAGACAATTGCCTCTAACTCTCTGCTACTACAAATCATCATCAATGACTCCTTACATGCTTTATAGAATTTCTCTGGGATATACACTTAGGAGCTGGATTGCTGGATTTTGGTGAGGGCACACATAATTTCATCAAGTGATATAAGATATCTTGTCAATGTGGTTGAACCAGTTTGTCTTTTCAACACAGTGCACAAGATTTCTATCTAAATATCTTCCATTATTTTAAAACTATCATTTTTTTTCTCCAGTCTGAGAGTGCAACAGCGTATTTTAGGTTATGGGAGTATCTTTTCATGTAACTGTTGGTCATTGGAGTTTCCCTTATTTGCATTTCATAACAGCCTTTTTTGGGGTGGGAAGAGTTGCTATCTCTTTCTTTTAACCTAGGATACTTACAAAGAATCAGAGTCATCTTGCTATCCTTTCATCAATAATATTGAATCCTGGAACATATTTTCTTTTAACTTTGAATTCAATCAAAACAATCCCCCAAGTTGAAATGTTTTCAGATGTACAAGAAAAGGAGTTCAAAGACACAGAAGGAAATTAACAAATCTTAAAGCACAAATTCTTAAACTATAAAATAAAAAAGCAAACAAACTAGAATAAACAACAGAAGATATTAATAAAACCAAATTGGCTTTTTAACAAACAAAAATATATAAACAAACTTAAAAGAAAATGAGAATTATCATTTTTATAGATATAATTTTCTATCTTGAATATAGAAATATAAACTGAAACAGTATTAAATTTATTAATTATCAAATTCACCATATACTAATCAGGTGAAAATCAATATCTTCCTATAAATAACAATCAGATATAAAAGAAAACATACTGTTCACAAGTTGCCACACCACCCTATCAACAAATAAAAAGCTGAACAGACTCAAAAAAATCAACAGCTCTTCAAGGATTCTTAAGAAAGGACAATCTGCAGCCCCCCAAAACTGGAGAGACAGGTGAATAGAGGGAATGGTTTCTTCCTGGAGCAAAAGACACATGCAGCCAGAAGCAGTGCCCTGAGAGGAAAACCTAAAGTGTAACTGACCAACTGCTTGAACTAGGCAACTCTGACCCCTAAAAGACCCAAGGAAATCCTCTAAGATGAGGGCTCCGCGAGACTGTGAGCTTTACCTAGGGGCTTGACCAGATTCCCACAGTATATATTTTAGGAAAATACCCTTAAACATCCTGCAAAAGGGAGGAGAAAAGGAGACACTGTAAAATATACCAGAGCTCTCTGTCTTCCTTCACAAGGTTGCCCTCAGGGGAAACCAGTTAACAAAGCTTAACCTGCTAGGTATTATCAGAGCCTAACTGACCTGGGCAAGGGAAATTTCTATTACCAAGCTGGAGACAGAAAATATTCAATTCCAGTCCACTCTAGCCATGCTATGCCACCTAACGGGGCAGGGCTGGGCGGGGGCGAGGGGTGCTGAGACACACTTGTCAAGTACACAGTCCAGAGGTGCAGGCTCACTAAAAGACTCAGACCTAATCATAGGATTATACACTTCATGTTATATATAAGAAAGAAATTAATACATTGCTGAGTTGACCTTTGAAATCAGTAGGAAATGTAGAGTTTATTTAACACGTAGTTTAGACATCACATAAATAAGGGGTTTTATCTATTAAGGCAATGGCACCCCACTCCAGTACTCTTGCCTGGAAAATCCCATGGATGGAGGAGCCTGGTGGGCTGCAGTCCATGGGGTCGTGAAGAGTCAGACACGACTCAGCGACTTCCCTTTCACTTTTCACTTTCATGCATTGGAGAAGGAAATGGCAACCCACTCCAGTGTTCTTGCCTGGAGAATCCCAGGGACGGGGGAGCCTGGGGGGCTACCATCTATGGGGTCACACAGAGTGGAACACGACTGAAGTGACTTAGCAGCAGGGGTTTCCCAAGTGGCCCTAGTGGTAAAGAACTCACCTGCCAATGCAAGAGACATAAGAGATGTGGGTTTGATCCATGAGTCAGCAACAATGCTCGGAGGAGGGCATGGCAACCCCTCCAGTATTCTTGCCTGGAGAATCCCTTGGACAGAGGAGCCTGGTGGACTTCAGTCCATAGGGTCGCAAATAGCTGGACACAACTGAAGCAACTTAGGACACATGCAACTATTATGTAGTCAGTTCAGTCTCAGTCATGTTCAACTCTTTGTGACCCCATGGACTGTAGCACACCAGGCTTCCTGTCCATCATCAATTCCCTGAGCTTGCTCAAATTCACATCCATTGAGTCAACAATGCCATCCAAACATCTCCTCTTCTGTCGTCCCCTTCTCCTTCTGCATTCAATCTTTCCCAGCATCACAATCTTTTCCAATGAGTCAGTTCTTCGCATCAGGTGGCCAAAGTATTGGAGCTTCAGCTTCAGCATCAGTCATTCCAATGAATATTCAGGATTGATTTCCTTTAGGATAGACTGATTGGACCTCCATGCAGTCCAAGGAACTCTCAAGAGTCTTCTCCAGCCCAGCGGTTTAAAAGAATCAATTCATTGGCGCTTAGCTTTCTTTATAGTCGTACTCTCACAACCATACATGACTACTGGACAAACCATAGCTTTGACAAGATAGACCTTTGTCAGCAAAGTAATGTCTCTACTTTTTAAAAGGCTGCCTAGGTTGGTGATAGCTTTTCTGCCAAGGAAAAAATGTCTTTTAATTTCAAGGCTGCAGTCACCATCTACAGTGATTTTGGGGCCCAAGAAAATAAAGCCTCTCACTGTTTCCATTGTTTCCCCATCTATTTGTCATGAAGTGATGGGACTGGATGCCATGATCTTCATTTTTTGAATGCTGAGTTTTAAGCCAGGTTCTTCATTCTTCTTTCACTTTCATCAATAGGCTCTTTAGTTCTTCTTTGCTTTCTACCATAAGGGTGGTGTCATCTGCATATCTGAGGTTATTGATATTTCTCCTGGCAATCTTGATTCCAGCTTGTGCTTCATTCAGCCTGGCATTTTGCATAATGTACTCTGAATAAAAGTTAAATAAGCAGTGTGGAAATATACAGCCTTGAAGTACTCCTTTCCCAATTTGGAACCAGTCTGCTGTTCTGTGTCCAATTCTAACTGTTGCTTCTTAACCTGCATATAGGTTTCTCAGGAGGCAGATAAGGTGATTTGGTATTCCCATCTCTTTAAGAATTTTCCACAGTTTGTTGTGATCCGCACAAAGACTTCTGCATAGACGACAAAGCAGAAGTAGAAGTTTTTCTGGAAATCTCTTGCTTGTTCTATGATCCAACAGATGTTGGCAATTTGATCTCTGGTTCCTCTGCCTTTTCTAAATCCAGCTTGAACATCTGGAAATTCTCAATTCATGTACTACTTAAGGCTAGCTTGGAGAAATTTGAGTATTACTTTGCTAGTGTGTGAGATGAGTGCAATTGTGCGGGAATTTGAACATTTTTGGCATTGCCTTTCTTTGGGATTGGAAAGAAAACTGACCTTTTCCAGTCCCGTTGCCACTGCTGAGTTTTCCAAATTTGTGGGCATATTGAGTGCAACACTTAAACAGCATCATCTTTTACCATTTGTAATAGCTCAACTGGAATTCCATCACCTCCACTAACTTTGTTTTTAGTGATGCTTCTTAAGGCCATTTGACTTCCCATTCCAGGATGTCTGGTTCTAAGTGAGTGATCACACCATCATGGTTATCTGGGTCATGAAGATCTTTTTTGGATGGTTCTTCTGTGTATTCTTGGCACCTCTTTTTAATATCTTCTGCTTCTTTTAGGTTCAAACCATTTCTGACCTTTATTGTGCCCATCTTTGCCTGAAATGTCCCCTTGGTATCTCTAATTTTCTTGAAGAGATCTCTCATCTTTCCCATTGTGTTTTTTTTTTTTTTTCCTCTATTTCTATGCATTGATCACTGAGGAAGACTTTTCTATCTCTCCTTGCTATTCTTTGAACGTCTGCATTCAGATGGCTATATATTTCCTTTCTTCCTTTGCCTTTCACTTCTCTTTTCTCAGCTATTTGTAAGGCCTCCCCAGACAACCACTTTACTTTCTTGCATTTCTTTTTCTTGGGGATGGTCTTGATCACTGCCTCCTGTACAATGTCACGAACCTCCGTCCTTAGTTCTTTAGGCACTCTATCAGATATAATCCCTTGAATCCGTCACTTCCACTGTATAATCATAAGGAATTTGATTTAGGTCATACCTGAATTTCCTAGTGGTTTTCCCTACTTTCTCCAGTTGAAGTCTGAATTTGACAATAAGGAATTCATGGTCTAAGCCACAGTCAGTTCCCCGTCTTATTTTTGCCCACTGTATTGAGCTTCTCCATCTTTGGGTGCAAAGAATATAATCAATTTGATTTTGGTTTGAGCATCTGGTGCTAACCATGTGTAGAGTCGTGTTGTGGAAGAGGGTTTTGCTATAACTAGTGTGTTCTCTTAGAATATTATGTAATATTTGTAGTAATTTTAAAGAATAATATAGCTATTCTAAATATAATAATTTCTCTACATATTAAGGTTAAAAACCAGGTTACAGAAAAAAACATAAAAATATTACTAATTTTATAAATAAATGAATCAGACACTGTGTGGGAGAGAGGCTACATGTATGTATTTAGACATGTTCCTTTGTGGTTAAATCCATATGGCTGTGTCTGAAATGTTTCACAGCAATCTGACAAAAGTTGTAGACTGAGAAAAAAGATGACTTCCTGTTTCACTGGACTGGCCAAGAATCTTGTGGAAAATCTCAAATGAACTTTTTGGCCAACCCAATAAATTTTGAATGCATATAGTTTAAGTTCTTTATAATAAAATGCATTTATAAATTCTTAAATGATTCAGTAAAGCTTCTCTTAATATGAGTAAACTTAAGCTATGATCTTGAACAATCTCAAAATTTTTATTTCATTAAATATAAAATAATAAGATTACCTAGATATCCTCTAGGTCCAAAAGGCCTAGAATCAAGCCCAGGTTTGGTTACCACAGTCAAGATGACCTTGAAATTTGGTTTCCACATGAGTAATTGGGATTGCATAGAAGTGGCTAAATTGCAGTGTCTCTGTGAAAATGCATATCCCTGCAAAAACTGCAAAATTCAATGTATTGTTATAAAGCCCTATAACCCTGTAAATCTATTAGTGGTATATCATAATGCCCACAGAATAAGAGTTTTATATACATATACATTTCTTTACTC
The DNA here is from genome assembly GCF_027580195.1 of Bos mutus. Classification (NCBI taxonomy): domain Eukaryota; kingdom Metazoa; phylum Chordata; class Mammalia; order Artiodactyla; family Bovidae; genus Bos; species Bos mutus. Next base: position 77,746,498 of record NC_091622.1, on the reverse strand, counting down.
TTACAATATCAACTTGCTTCTATAAGATGCTCCTTTATACCTTGTAAACCTCAGTAAAACAACTTTATCTACAAAGAGAAGTCTGCCTTGGCAGTATTTATAAAATATAAATTAGAATGAAGCTCTCTCTCTCTCTCTCTCAAGAGTCTTAATATACCTTTAAATCCTCTTAACTCTATTTTAAAAATCGGATGTAAATTTTTACTAAAAGTACTGATTTCTCCCTTTTGAGAGGAAAAAAAAGGAAAAAGAAACAATTTCTTGGAATAGTTTTCACACATCATAGAATATTAAATAGATGCCAATTGATTTCCCCTCACTTGATTGTCTCCATGTCTAGCTACATCTAGCTGCTAGTATTTATATTTTATAAATACTGCCAAGGCAGACTTCTCTTTGTAGATAAGGTTGTTTTACTGAGGTTTACAAGGGATAAAGGAGCATCTTATAGCAGCAAGTTGATATTGTAAGAGTAAAGAAATTTATATGTATTCCCCTAAAGCTTTAACAAACTGATTCTTCCTAATGGAACAATTATACTCATGTAACTAGATCAATCATTCTTCATGAGGCTTGGGCTTGCATTTACTTGTCTAGATCAAGAAGGCTAAGGATACTGAGCCATTTAAGAACTATGCTTTTGTAGCCACAAAGAAAATTATGAACCTTACTGGCAAAGAATGAGTTTTTAGATAAGAATGAAAATCTTAAGATAGTCAATTTGTTTACAATTTACTTGGAAGGCTGCCCTTGTTTTAAACCCTACAGATACATAGTTGCTTATTTTTAGTTCAGGGCAATTATGTTAAATTAGGACCATACACTTATGGAATTACCAATACAGGAAATCTTTCATGAAAAACAAAATCATCTCTGATTATTAAAAAATTTTAACATCAGATTAAAAACTTAAAGCTATTTTGAAACAATGAAAATGTGTCTTTGTAAAAGTTAATGTTATTTCTAAAAATCTGTAGAAAGAGTAGCTGAATATTTCAAGTAGAATTCTACCTAGTTTTTCTCTTCCCTGCACTAAACATATGCTTCAATTGATAATTCCCCAAATGCAAATAAAAAAAAAAAAATCCACTCTCACTTGAAGTCAGTCATCTGCAATAAGAAAAATAAGTTCCTGGAAAAGGCAAATGTGAAAATATTTCTCCTCTGTGAGAGGTGAATCTGTAAGTTTCCTCATAGCTATGAAATACTATAAACAGTGAACACAAGATAACTGTACTGCAGAGATGTACCAACAATTACTGATTCCTTATTAAGAGAAGAGTATATATGAAAACTGACACACTTCCCCATAGAAGCACCTAGAAGTCATGCCCTCTGTTCCCAAGATCAGCACCGTGTCTCAGTCTACAGTGACAGCCTATTTGGGGAACACTTTCTCTCTGATCACTCTTTCTTGGTTTGCAGGTTGATAGAGCTCAGAAGGCATGGCATGGTACCTAGAAGCTTTTTCACAGAGAGGGTGTTTATTTATGGACAGGAGGGCTAATGACACAAATGGGAACAACTGGTAGGAGATTTGCATCTCACCTGTGTATATTAGCCTGGTAGAATCATGTTTCTTTGTTTCTCAAACTGTCCTCCACCTGACAAAGTGACCTGCATTTTGGCAGCCAGTTCCTTCAATTCAAACCCTCTAGCAAAAAGTATTTGCCCTTTGAATACAAGACAAAAAACAAAAGACATTCAAGGGTGGCACAAGGTTAGCTTTTATTGTTCTTTCCATTGTACGCTGACATTGATATAGTTAAAAAGAATAAAGCATTGGATGAGCTCTGCAGTAATTTTGAGGGCTTTTTGCTATTACTGGAAAAGGACATAGTCTTTTCAACAACTCGTCATTTTTTTTAATTAATAATGATTTCTTTCAAAAATTATTAGCTAATAGCAACTCTTTGTTAATGAGCTATTGTAATGTCTAATGGACCATGTCTTATCAAGAATTATGCTTTTAAATTATTTTCAAAAATATTTCTTTCCCAAGAAATCCTCATTTTTATAATTTCATAAATATAAAATGACACACAGATGGTAAATATAGGACCATAATTTTGTGGGTGAGAAAGCTAAATCCTATGTGCAAGTTAGGGATTTTAGAATCCCAGCTGTTGATTCAGCTGCCACAGCAAAATCTCTCAAATGTGGTATTAGTGGTAGCTACTAGGTGCTGAGATCACTCACCACTCTGTTTCCTGAAGTGACCTGATGTGACCCTAATTTGAAAACCAACTTATTTGGTTGCCAGAAGAACAAGATTATATCATCTTTGCACATCTTGGTCTCACTCAAACCCTGGGTCAACTCCAAAGAAAAACCACTCCTCCAAGTCACTCAGGAAGACATATAACAAACACCACTTAAACTTAAACCCCTTAAGAATAAACCTTGAAAGCAAACACATGTCTCTGTTGCTTGATGCACTATCTACTGTGTGAATTAGCAATACCTCAAAATAATCTGTTTGGAACTGGGGAGCTGGGAGATTTATTATTTTCAGGACAAACCAAATAATTTTATATTGTTGGAGATTCATCTGTTTCTAAGTATAGCTCCATATTTGACCCACAGAAGCTGCAAGTTTAGTACATGAGGGTTCTTATACTTTATACTAATGTAAAAAGAGGGAGAGAAAAATTTTTCCAAAAGTTTACAAATATTTTCAGCATTTTCCTTTCTGAAAATTTCTCCTCTTTGACTAATCATTCTCATCTATTAAAAAAAATTTTTAAGTATTAACAAAAAAATATTTTTGGTCACAGGTATATTCAAAAACTAATTATTCCTCTAGGAGAAGGAACTGTACATTTGAGATATGATTTACTTGACAGAGTCAAGATGTATTTTAATGATCAAAAGGTCATAAATAATTAGATAGACACTGTAGACAATCTTGTGACATACACTGCACTTTTACCCTGCACACTTACTTGAGACATGCGAACGTGGCAAACTATGGATGGAGGTTCATAACATTGTACAGGAGGCGATTATCAAAACCAAACCCAAGAAAAAGAAATGCAGAAAGCAAAACAGTTGTCAGAGGAGGCCTTATATATAGCTCAGAAAATAAGAAAAACAAAAGGCAAAGGAGAAAAGGAAAAAATACCCATCTGAACGAAGAGTTCCAGAGAATACCAAGGAAAGACAAGACAGTTTTTAAAGTGAATAATGAAAAGAAAAAGAGAAAAACAATAAAATGGGGGAAACAGGAGATCCCTTCAAGAAAATTAGAGATACCAAGGGAACATTTCAAGCAAGTTCAGTTCAGTTCAGTCGGTCAGTCGTGTCCGACTTTGCGAACCCATGAATCGCAGCACGCCAGGCCTCCCTGTCCATCACCAACTCCCGGAGGTCACTCAAACTGACATCCATCGAGTCAGTGATGCTATCCAGCCATCTCATCCTCTGTCATCCCCTTCCCCTCCTGCCCCCAATCCCTCCCAGCATCAGAGTCTTTTCCAATGATTCAGCTCTTCGCATGAGGTGGCCAAAGTACTGGAGTTTCAGCTTTAGCATCAGTCCTTCAATGGCATTTTTAATGACTACTAGTGATGTCCTTACATTTGCGTCTAGTCAAGGCTATGGTTTTTCCTGTGGGTCATATATGGATGTGAGAGTTGGACTGTGAAGAAAGCTGAGTGCCAAAGAATTGATGCTTTTGAAGTGTGGTGTTGGAGAAGACTCTTGAGAGTCCCTTGGACTGCAAGGAGATCCAACCAGTCCATTCTGAAGGAGATCCGCCCTGGGATTTCTTTGGAAGGAATGATGCTCCCTGGAAGAGGTCAGTCTTCTTTGCAATTCCAAAGAAAGGCAATGCCAAAGAATGTTGAGACTACCACACAATTGCACTCATTTCACACACAAGCAAAGTAATGCTCAAATTCCTCCAAGCTAGGCTTCAACAGTACATGAACTGAGAACTTCCAGATGTTAAAGCTGGATTTAGAAAAGACAGGAGAACCAGAGATCAAACTGCCAACATCTGTGGGATCATAGAAAAAGCAAGAGAATTCCAGAAAAAATATCTACCTCTGTTTTATGGACTATGCCAAAGCCTTTGATTATCTGGTTCACAAAACTGTGGAAAATTCTTAGAGTGGGGACTACTAGACCACCTCACCTGCCTTCTGAGAAATCTATATGCAACTCAAGAAGCAACAGTTAGAACCAGACATGGAACAGACTGGTTCCAAATTGGGAAAGGAGTACCTCAAGGCTGTTCATTGTCACCCTGATTATTTAACTTATATACAAAGTACATCATGTGGAATGCTGGGCTGGATGAAGCACAAGCTGGAATCAAGACTGGTGGGAGAAATATCAATAACTTCAGATATGCAGATGACACCACCCTTACAGCAGGAAGCAAAGAGGAGCTAAAAGGCCTTTTGATGAAAGTGAAAGAGGAAAGAGAAAAAGCTGGCTTAGAACTCAACATTCAAAAAATTAAGATCATGACGTCTGGTTCCATCACTTCATGGTAAATAGATGGGAAAACAATGGAAACAGTGAGAGATTATTTTCTTGAGCTCCAAAATCACTGCAGATAGTGACTGCAACCATGAAATTAAAAGACAGTTGCTCATTGGAAGAAAAGCTATGACAAACTTGAACAGTATATTAATAGGCATGGACGTTAATTTGCTGACAAAGGTCCATATAGTCAAAGCCATGGGTTTTCCAGTAGACATGTATCAATGTGAGAGTTGGATCATAAAGAAATCTGAGTGCCAAAGAATTGATGCTTTTGAACTGTGGTCTTGAAGAAGACTCTTGAGAGTTTCTTGGACAGAAAGGAGTCAAACCAGTCAATCCTAAATAAAATCGGTTCTGAATATTCACTGGAAGGAAACTGATGCTGAAGCTGAAGTTCGAATACTTTGGCCCCTCTTTGCTTTCTGCTGTAACGGTGGTGTCATCTGCATATCTGATGTTATTGATATTTCTCCCACCTGACTTATTTGAAAAGACCCTGATGCTGAGAAAGATTGAAGGCGGGAGGAGAAGAGGACAACAGAGGATGAGATGGTTGGATTGTTTTACCAATTCAATGGACATGAGTTTGAGCAGGCTCCAAGAATTGGTGATGGATAGAGAAGCCTGGCAGGCTGCAGGCCATGGGTCTCAAAGAGTTGCACATGACTGAGTGACTGAACTAACTGAACAGAACTGGGTATGACTTGTATTCTGAAAATATAGATGCAGAATGTTGTACTGGTCAGCTGCTTTGCAAAGGGGCAAAGTGGAGAATAGATACTCCCTTAAGATCAGTCTGATTTCTGATTAGGTTGGTTACAGGATTCCTGAATGTTTCTCATGGACCAGAGGTACACTATATATAAGAGAAGGAAGTTTTAAATCCTTCCCAAGAATGGGAGGGTGCTATTGGCCTACAAGAAAGAATATCTGTGTAGGACTGACAAAAAGTGAACAGTTGGCAGCTAGAGAGAAATGCATCAACCATATCACAGAGTAGAGTCACATTTTTCTAAGAAGCTTCAAAATCCCTTCACAATTTCCTGGAATAGAAAAAGTTAGTTTTAAATACACATCTGTCCCAGAGCACACAAAACCACCCTTCTAGAGTATCATTCAGATTGAAATAATAATAACAGTAATTGTAGTTGATACATATAGAAGGTTTAACCATGGCCAGACATGATTCACACATGCTCACACACATACAGGAGTGTGTACATTTTAGTGCATCAACTTCAAGATGTCTACATTCTCATATTGTAACACTTCTGAAATCCAGATGTATCTAACAGTCAGTAGAGTTCTATGGTTCACTCTTAATTCGCCTTTATTGCAGCTGTCATTGTCTGTCATAACTTTATTTGGTTACTTCTATGGCATAATTGAATGGAATAACTAGACAACTGCCCCTCTAAATATTTTAACCAATAAACTATTTAAGGATCTTTCAAGAAAAAAATATGTGAATTCTGATTGTTGTCTAAAACCCATTTGTTGATAGCTTTTGATAAGATTAAGAAGAAACCTTCATTGAAACTTTTAAGAAGGATAAATACCATAAAAGTAATGGAACATTCTTTTGAGAAGTGGAAAGGGTGTTAATAAAAAAGTAGAAGAGATTTTAAAAGTGTGTGTCATAGTTTAAGTGGCAAAATTCATTTTTCCTATTTTAGTGGTATATAAAATAAGCATGGTTTACAATCATTAGAGTCTAGATTCTAAATATGGCTTATAAGTTCATTTCTCACAACAATATTATGAGCTAAGTGATATTTTACCACTATATTTTGTCTAAAACTTTTGAAGGGTGAGGTAGAAAAGTTTATCAGAAGAGAAAGAAGTGAGAGAGAGAAAGAAATTGAAATAACCCCTTTCTTTAAAGCAGGCAGCCCACCCACAGACACTGAGGGATCTGGGAAGTCTTATCTTGGAACAAATATTGAAGAGTCAATTAATAAAATAAACTAGAAACTTTAAGGCATGAATCCAGACTATTTATAGCAACCAAAACACTTTTCTGTCACTGGAGAATGAATGGAAGAATCATGACTTTTCATGAAAGAGTCAGGAAAATCTATTCTGCCTGACCAGTAGGATAAAAAGGACAGTGGAAGATGAAAATAAAGTTGCTTTCATGATTATAACTTGTGAATTTTTCTTGTCTAATGTACCTACTACACATGGAGTCAGTGGTACTTTGAATTAAACACTGTGTTGGTTAGTAAGTCAGCTTGCATGAGTTTTCTCTGTACATAGATGATGAGACAGAGACAGTAGAGATATCAAAGATAGATAGACAAATAGACTTTTCCCCCCTTAATGAACCACATTCTTTGAATGGGAGACACTAATTGGTGGTTTTAGTTTATTGGACCGGGTCTAGTGACAGATTTGCCAACAGGGTACATGAATAAAGAACCACTAGGTAGGCAACTGGAAACTCCCCTCCAACAACACTTTACAAATTAAAGAGAATATATAGTTTTTGGGAATTTTTGATGTGGGGGAAGATAGGGGAGTCTTTTTTTGCATACACTGTTTGAATCTGTTAACCTCAAATTCCACTGTGCTTCTCTCCTCTCTCTTTATCTCTCTCTCTCTGGACTCAATAAATTCACCCCTGAGGCCAATGACAAACTCTCTCCAGAGCAGTTCCCTGGCTTGTGCCCAAGGGTAAAAGTCATTACTGGCAGCCTATTTATTCACAGGAGAAAGAGGCAGTGCTGTAATGATCACTATGCGGGTCCCTGGCTGGCTCTGTACCACTTGTACATGTAGATCTGGATCTTGGAGTTTCTGGAGAGGATCTAAGCTTATGTCTAGTGCCCAGGGCCAGTTTTTGTTTTCTCCTTCAGGCTCATTGCTTGCTTTCTATCCTTCAAGAATCCCTTTAACCTTTTGTTGTTCTGGCAAAACCTTTTCTTGATTTTCCAGTATTCTTGCCTGGGAGATCCCATAGACAGAAGTGCCTGGAGGGTTTCAGTCCATGGGGTCTCCAAACAGCCAGACACCACTTAGCTTAGTGACTAAATAACAACAAAAGGACAATACTGTGTCTGTTGTTTTGTTAAGGTTTTTCTGTAATTTCAGAAGAATCCTCAGAGAAGAGGAAACAGTTGCCTGAGATTGTATTTAGAGACACCTTTAAGTGGTTGAACTCAGCCAGAGAAATATTTTTCAAGCAATTGCAATAATTCATAATAATATAATAACTGGATCTATGACAGCATTTGAATGACTGGTTTTCTATATTTAGTTTAAATCATTTAAATACTTTAGAATTTTAAAATTTTCTTTGGGTGGAGATGTTGGAAAGAAAGCTATTTTTCAACCTCCTAAAAATTAAAATAAAATTTTAAATGCCTTTTGAATCTATTACTTACTGAAGAACATCAGAACCTTATGTTGCTATTCTTTTTTTTTTTTTTTAAACAATTGTAGAGAAGAACCTCATAGTTCAGGTGGTACACAGACTGGAGTTAGAAAATAGAAAACTTGGGCCACCTCCTCTGTCTTGTTGGAGGCACTTCCTGTCAATCACAACTTCTCCTCCCCCATAATTTTGATTTGTGTATGTTAGCTGGCTCAGAGTCCAGCTTTACTTAAACTTGCCACTTGCTGCTGCTTCTGCTGCTGCTAAGTCGCTTCAGTCGTGTCTGACTCTCTGCAACCCCAGAGATGGCAGCCCACCAGGCTCCCCCGTCCCTGGGATTCTTCAGGCAAGAACACTGGAGTGGGGTGCCATTGCCTTCTCCGAAACTTGCCACTTGGTACCTCACAAAAAAATTTATCTGTTTCCATATTAATCATTGTGTTTTCTTATGTTTCTTGAAAAAGACTAATCACATGAGGTAGTTGCAGCACAGTGGAATGAAAAATGGACCAAGAGTCATATGATCTCAATTCAACAACTAACTCAGATGCTCAGTCAGTCATTATACCTCTAATACTCCTATATTTCCTGTAAAACATGATTAATAAGAAATTTTACAGGGAGCTGTTAGCATCACATATGTATTAAAACAAATGGGGAGGGCATTATAAAATCCATATAGAGCTTGTTTGTTGTCCATAACTGGAAAACATTATCTTTTATAGTCAGAGATGACATCATCTGGCCATCAACTTAACTTAAATTACAAACATAAAAAAGGAAATATTTTCTTTCCCAATCTGAACATAATAGGACACCATTCAAAATATATATTCACCATCTTAGAAAAATAAATACCTTCCATTTTCTGAAATTAATGGTTCCACTTCCTTAGTAGTAAGATAAATAGACTATGTATAAATATATTAATATATAGGTCAAATGTAGCAGGCTAGACTTTAAATATATATATATATTTAAATATATATTTAAATATATATATATATATATATATATATATAAATTCTGACCAGAGCAAAGGATTTGCTTTCACGAGAAGAGTCATTTTAGGCATTGAAAAGTGAACTTGTTCCTAAGTTCAGAAGTTCAATTCAGCTAAGCACCCCTAAAATTTGGCAGTTGATCCAAATGTTATTTGAACTTTACAACACATATAATTAGATTAAAAATCTTATTAAAACAGGATCACTGCCTGGTACTATTTCTACAAGTTTTGCTTCTTGATATAGCCATAACAGAGGACTAGAAACATATGTAAAAGTAATCGATGAAAATTGCCCACATGTTTTTGAAATACAGGACAAGACTAAAGTTGGATCATGCTCATATACAAAGTTCAAGTTGTTATAAATGCATTCCCTTATGGCAGTTCAAGGGAGTAAAAAGTGAACAGTTCAGATGATAGCTTTCTCCTAAGTTGTGAAAACAACCAACTTAAACACTCAATTTCTTCACATATAGAGAAGCAAGAATTGTTACATGTGTATTCAAAGACTAAAACTTAAAGTTAAACTTTATTTTTCATTTTATTTGAAGTGTATTTTGGTGTGTGTATGACTATGACACCTCACTTTCCAACCCAAAAGGAGAGGAGGTGAGAGGGAAAGTGAGAGAGAAACACAGAGAGACAGATTCATGCAGTTTGCCCATTCCAATTTGCTTGGGTAAATGTTTCAGTTGGTATTGTGTTCACCTTTATATAACAACACAATGAAACAGAGCTTATCGGGCTTAACAGCAACAATGAAATATTGTAAATCTAACAGATAGTCCGAGATGGAGATCGCAGCAACACATCATCAAGTTCCCAAGTTTCTCCTCCCTTTTATTCCAACATCCTTGCTTCTGAGAGCTTGAGATTTCACGCTTCCTTGAAATCCAAAAATCCTCATGAACCAAAATTTCTTATTAAAATTTTTATTTTCCATAAAATAACGTATACCTATTATCTTTTATTTCAAAGAGCTTTCTTTGCAAGCCAAGTTTTCAAGGTAAACATCCTATATATTTTGATTACCACCTAATTCAGTAATACTTCTTCTTTGAGTTGGAAACGGAAAGCAGACTCTCGGAATGCATTTTCACAAGGTGCTTCCCACAGTAAGAGAGAAAATCTATATTCTGATACATCAGCTTATCAGGCAGGCAGGTGGCAAACGCTACCTTGACTCTTAAACAATTTACTTCTGAATCATTTTACACAACTCAGTCAAAATGTGATGTTTATGCAATAGATTTTAAATTTAGTAACTTTTTTTTTTAATGGAAAGAAAGAACATGAGAGAAGAAACCCAAACTAGTTCATCCAAAATCATGTACAATTAAAAAAAAAAAAAGTAATCATGGAACACTGAAAGAAATAACCTCACTCCACATAGTCTTAATGCAGAAAGCACACACACCTATGAGACCACCCACGTTCTTGTAGAAATCTACCGATATATGCTCTCAAGACCTATCTTAAATGGACATTTGGCCCAAACTTTATGTGTAGTACAAATCCTACTCCATTTAATAATTCCTCAGTATTATTCCAACTATCAAAGTAGTTCACATTTAGTTTATATTCATACAATTCACTGAAGAATAAGGCAATTATCTGGATACTGTTATTCTTTGACTCAGAGCATCACTGAAATTCTTAGTCAGTTGGCTGTCTCTCTCTTAACACTAACAAAATGGACCCTAAGATTTAAGATAGTGAATCTAAAGCCAGAACTGGCCCTTAAAGAGAATATGAGAATGTCTCCTCCTGGAGGTACCTTTTTTATTCATATATATACACCAAACAAAGAACCATATGTCATTTAATTTTCCAAGTCTAATAGTCTCCTCTACATCACTGTAAAACACATCTAATGCTATATTCAAGGCCCTGTTTCAAGAGACCGTTTCAGTTATTTACCACCATAAATATAATTGTTCAATCATCTCACCTTAAAACTTGCTCAATTATTTTAACCATACTGTTTTCAAAAGAAAATTATTTTCCTTAACTATTGAACATAGTCTCCAAGGAATGCAGATAATTCTTGCCCATCTTTGTTTCAAAACATCCTTCCTATTAAATTTAGCTACAAGAAGTTTAAAAATAGCTGAAAAATTATATAACAAAAATATGTTTTCCTTTTCTATTTTGATTATTGATATCTTCTTTGCAGAATCCTCTGAAATCCTACTGCAATACAGGTCTTAAATTGACACCTGTCAGAAACAGCCAGCCCCACCAATTAACAGCATATCTTTTTCCCTCCTAAATCCTGGCAGCAGACCTGCATTTCTGTAGAAAAGAACCTCTAGAAATATCATGAATTGCTATTTCCTTGGAGGGAAAGAGAAATGAACCTCTATATTAGCCGAAAGACAATATTAAACAGCTGCTCACAAGTCTCTCTCCAAAAGCACTTGATTTCTATAATAAACAGAATTAAATTGTGTCCACTTCTGGTCCTAAACAACAGAGATGGGCTTTAAAATGTAGACCAGGCACATAAAACGCCACTATAATATCCAGCCTCTATTATAAATAGAGTAGTCTAGGGAAATTCCACATTGAAATTGTAAGCCAAAGCTTATTAACCAACTGCTTTAAAAGGACATAGACAAGTTTTATTTTAAGTATTTTTTTTTCTGTATTCCTGAAACCCAAATGAAAAAAACAAAAACTACCCCCTTTTGTTTGACCAAGAAAGATTTTCTTTTTTCTTCTTTTTTCTTTTTTGCCTTTCTAATTTAGAGTGAAAATAAAATTAAAATTGCCATTCTTGTTTAAATGCCCACACATGTCATTTTTGCCAAAATGGCTTTATGCTGTGTACCAGCCTGACCAACTATAATTCACAAGTAGAAGAGATGAGGAGATTTAATGCTGTGCCTGTTGAGCAGCCAGTAAGCAAAGTAGTGACTTCACATGTAATCCCTGCTGATGACAGAAGTACACACAAACCCTGATGTGAAGAGATGGATTATTTCCAGGCTCCTTGCACTTTCCCAAAACCTTTTTAGGCTCAGTTGTTTCGCTCTGTGTTCCCCGAAGACAACAGAACTGAAGTCTTGAATCTATCCACCTAAAACAGGATTCCTTTGGTCTATGTAAGTACTTTGTCTTTAAATGCTTGAATAAAAGGAAGCACTAGAAAACAGAGCAAACAAAGGCAGAACATCCAGAAAAAGACATATTGAAATGGCAAGAGGCCTGAAAGTAGACATTATGAAAGGCTCTCTGTTGTCTGGAGTTTTGTTTTGTTTCTGTTTTGTTTGTTTGTTTGTTTTTCACTTTTTGTGAATAGTTTCCACTCTAAACTGCAGAAGAAACACTACCATCCCTTAGGCATATAAACCTGCACAGATAGTGCCTCTCGGATTTCTAACTGAGGTGTGAGAGCCTAGTAAAGGCTGAAGAACAAGAGCATCCTGAGTGAGAACCTGGCCATTCAGAGACAAGCACCACACTGGAACATGAGCAGTTTATTAGCTTGGGTGGAACAAATGAAAAGGTTGTCTTTGACATGATCTACTTGCTAAAATGGGCTTTCCCAGTGGCTCAGTGATAAAGAATCCACCTGCAAGGCAGAGACACAGGAAATATGGGTTGGATCCCTGGGTCAGGAAGATCCCCTGGATGAGGGATGGCAAACCACTCCAGTATTATTGCCTGGAGAATCCCATGGACAGAGGCTGGCAGGCTACAGTCCACAGGTTCACAAAGGGTGAGACATAACTGAAACAACTGAGCACACACCTATTCGCTTAAATGGTTAATAACTTACTGTTTTAGATGCTCCTTAATTCACTCAAAATCTGTACAATTCAGTTACTGAGTAAGGGGGCTTGATGAGCCAGAAGAAATCATAGCGAACATTTACTAGAGTATGTTTTACATAAATTTATTTTCATAAATTATGTATGCATGATTGCAATACAAAAAAAAATTAGTAAGTGCTTTGTTGTTGTTCAGTCACTAAGCTGCGTCCAACTTTTCGCAAGCCCATGGACTGCAGCACGCCAGGTTCTTCTTTTGCTCAAATTCATGTCCTTTCAGTTGGTGATGCTATCTAACCATCTCATCCTCTGCAACCCCCTTCTCCTCCTGTCTTCAATCTTTCCAAGCATCAAGGTCTTTTCCAATGAGTCAGCTCTTCACATCAGGTGGCCAGAGTATTAGATCTTCAGCTTTAGCATCAGTTCTTCCAATTAATATTCATGGTTGATTTCATTTAGGATTGACTGGTTTGATCTCCTTACTGTCCAAGAGAGTCTTAAGTCTTCTCCAGCACCACAATTCAAAAGCCTGAATTCTTCAGCACTCAGCCTTCTTTATGATCCCACTGTCACATCTGTACATGACAACTGGGAAAATCATAACTTTGACTATACGGACATTTGTCAGCAAAGTGATGTCTCTGCATTTTAATATGCTGCCTAGGTTTCTAACAGATTTTTTCCAAGGAGCAAGCATCTTTTAAATCCATGGCTACAATCACCATCCACGGTGATTTTGGAGTCCAAGAAAATAAAACCTGTCACTACTTCTACTTTTTCCCCTATCAACTCTGAATACTCATCAGAAGGACTTATGTTGAAGCTGAAGCTCCAATGCTTTGGTCATCTGATGCAAAAAGCTGACTCACTGGAAAAGACCCTTATACTGGGAAAGACTGAGGGGAGAAGGATAAGGGGTGACAGAGGATAAGATGATTAGATGGAATCACTGACTCAATGGAAACGACTTTGAGCAAACTCTGGGAGATAGTGAAGGATAGGGAAGCCTGCATGCTGCAGTCCATGAGGACACAAAGAATCAGACATGACTGAGTGACTGAGCACACACACAGTTGTGTCCCAGAGTGGAAATAATCTTTTCTTGACTACTAAGACTTCTGAATCAACAAAGCCAAAAATCATGGATCATGAACTATAATTTTTGTCAATAGATCATAAGGTATAAAAGTGAGAGCTTATATTCTGACTCCCAATTTCTTTACTCACAGATTCTAAGAAAAAACACCTTATATCACCATGTGGTATATAACAGATGCCATATTCTGCAAGATGGCAGAATGGCCTCATAAGATTGGTGCCATAATGTGTCTTCAATAATCTTGCAAACAGCAAGATCAGCAACTTTTGGTTGACACAGTACATAGCTAGACCTACAAACCCAGTGAATATATATCTGTGCCTTAATTCTGTTCCTATAAAATCAGTTTCAGGATCAGAAGCACTGGTACATGGATATCATAGTGGAAGACTAGGCACTCAATTAACCACATATATTAATTATGGAAAAGAGAGAAGGCAAATACAGATTTCAAAGAGTAATTTATTCCAGTAAGGCCAAATCTAGTAAGGCCAAGTTGTACAGTTCACGGTAAGTCATCTATCCCTTCTTGGCTAGTTTGCACTCTACCCTCAAGTATGGATGGTATCTATATGTAGGGGGTAAGGGTTTTATCTTACGAGGTTGGCGAACCAGAAATCTAACACAGTCAGAAACTAGTCAAATTGTGTTAACAGAAAGACTTGCTGATTCCGTGCATATCTTTCTTTTGAAAACAAGAACTGAACTCATTTGTATTGGCATGGATACTCACATTTGTATTAGCTGTCATCCTCTGTATCTGAGTATTAATAAACTCCTTCACAGAAAGCATGCTTAGTTTCATCATTTTAATGGGAAACAAATAATCTCACACTCTAGGTAAATTTTATTTCCTATCTAAACAGCCCTTCCTTAAAATGCCGTGCCAGCAATCCACCATTATTTTTCCTTCAAAAGCCCTTGCCTATACAACTTATACAACAGACTGGTTCCAAATTGGGAAAGGAGTACATCAAGGCTTTATATTGTCACCCTGTTTATTTAACTTATATGCAGAGTACATCATGAGAAATGCTGGACTTGATGAAGCACAAGCTGGAATCACGATTGCTGGGAGAAATATCAATAACCTCATATATGCAGATGACACCACACTTATGGCAGAAAGTGAAGAAGAACTAAAGAGCCTCTTGATGAAAGTGAAAGAGGAGAGTGAAAAAGTTGACTTAAAACTCAATATTCAGAAAACTAAGATCATGGCATCTGGTCCCATCACTTCATGGCAAATAGATGGGGAAACAGTGAGTGACTTTATTTTGGGGGAGCTCCAAAATCACTGAAGATGGTGATTACAGCCATGAAATTAAAAGACACTTGCTCCTTGAAAGAAAAGTTATGACCTACGTAGACAGCATATCAAAAGCAGAAACATTACTTTGCCAACAAAGGACCATCTACTCAAAGGTATGGTTTTTCCAGTAGTCATGTATGGATGTGATAGTTGGACTATAAAGAAAGCTGAGCACCAAATAATTGATGCTTTTGTACTGTGGTATTGGAGAAGACTCTTGAGTGTCCCTTGGACTCCAAGGAGATCCAACCAGTCCATCCTAAAGGAAATCAGTCCTGAATATTCATTGGAAAGACTGATGCCGAAGTTGAAACTTCCAATACTTTGGCCACCTGATGCGAAGAACTGACTCATTTGAAAAGACCCTGATGTTGGGGAAGATTGAAGGCAGGAGAAGGGGACAACAGAGGATGAGATGGTTGACGGCATCACCGACTCAATCAATGGACATGAGTTTGAACAAACTCTGGGAGTTGGTGATTGACAGGGAGGCCTGGCATGCTGCAGTCCATGGGATCACAAAGAGTCGGACACGACTGAGCAACTGAACTGAACTGAACTGATACAACCTTATTATTATTCAGCATCTATGAGTGGGTGTGAAAGGTGTCTAATGTCTTCTTTCCTTCTAAGACAAATGAACAATTAGAAGTGTAGCCCCAAATTCTCCCCATTGAGATATTAATTCATTGCCACTCTCATTTAGGAATATCCCTGAATACTACTGTAACACTGCAGAGGTCCACATTTCTGATATACCATGCAGGATGATCTATAAACCAAACCAAACTCAGTTTGTTTTTTTTTTTCTTCCTCTGTCAATTACCCATTGGGACCTTCTTATGAAATCTTAGGTATGCATTAATGGAATGAATAAACTCATGTGATGGTGGAAGCTTGGCACTCCAGGTAATGTCCAACATGTAATGCTGGCTCCTCTTACAAATCAGACTTTTGAATGGATGCTTCTAATTGACAGAGACCTCTAATTTCATGGCTTATTTTCAAGGGAGGCTAAAAAAATAATTCCTGGTAATCTATTAAGAAGACAAGACTTTGTATGACAAAAACCACTACAGTATTGTAAAGTAATTAGCCTCCAATTAAAATTAACTAATTAATTTAGAAAAAAGAATACAAGGCTTATAAAGAAGAATATTCCCCCAAGATGAAAAGGAGTTTTCAAAATGTGGTGGACAATCATTGAGTATGAAAAATGGTCATTACAACATACCCAGAGATCCTAGATTCAAATGGAATTGGCATCTAATTTAAGATAATGGAGACTAAAATTCAAATGAGAATATATTACATACTTTTTTGTAGAATATAGAAGCAAACAAAACAAAACCCCAGCTTGTCTGATCTAGATTATCTCACTGGAAGTTAAAAAAATTCTGCTGAAGAGAGTAATTAACTTTTCCACATTATTTATTTGCAGCATATAACATGATGACTTCATTGCTAAGCACTAAAGTTAGAAGAGTGAGCTTGCATTCCAGTGGGAAAGCTTAAAGAAGCACATAATTTGAAGTCAGACAGGACTTTATGACCAGACTCTCATAGTACAGTCCCAGAAAATGAGGCAGGTCTGTTCTGAATAAATAAAAGTGAGCAATTACAGCAAAACTAGAGATAAAATAACTCTCTTCAAAGAAAAAAAAAAAAGAATTTTTATGTCATCACAAAAATGTCTGTTCAGAATTGCAATGAGTCATATCGAGTGATCTTATTTTCTAACTCACTCTCTAATAGTAATTAAAGAGCTTAAGGAGATTTCTTGGTCCTTTTGAGCCTTTACTATTTTCTATGCATTGCTTCCACAGTGACTAATAGCCAGGAAAGGTGAAAAAATAAAATGAAAATGACAGTCATTGATTTTCTAGTCAACAAATTATTTCCAGGTTAGGCTTCCAGTCAGGTTGTAAAATGTTTCTTAGGCTAAAGTTTTTAACAAGGCAGATTATCAGGCATCACCTATCTATTCATCTCTCTAAGAACATTCTTTAAATCAACCATACTGAAAAATATAACCCACAAACAGTAAAAAGTACCCATTTCAAGTGAATAGTTCTGAGTTCTGGAAATGTTGTACATATATGTAACCACCATCACAATTTAGATACAAAACATGTTCATCACTTTAAAATAATTTTTTGTTCCCCTATTTGATATCTCCTTAACTCCTGCTACTGCTAAGTCACTTCAGTCGTGTTCAACTCTGTGTGTCCCCATAGATGGCAGCCCACCAGGCTCCCCCATCCCTGGGATTCTCCAGGCAAGAACACCGGAGTGGGTTGCCGTTTCCTTCTCCCTAACTCCTAGCTATCATTTATTTTAATCTAAGAAAAGTTAATATTTGTGTTTTAAACTTTTTTAATCTAAAAATGCTGGAATGGGTTGCCATTTCCTTCTCCAGAGGATCTTCCCAACTCAGGAATTGAACCTGTGTCTTGCATCTCCTGCATTAGCAGGCAGAATTATTTTTATCACCTGGGAAGTCCCTATAAAAGCTAACATTTTACCATGAGCTTCTAACTCTTGATAGAATTTTTGTCATTGCTTCTCTCTACCTTCCTGATTGCTTCTCTCTACTTTCCTGATTTTGTCTTCTAACTGCTGACAACAGACTTCACAAGGTTAAACTTATTCTGTATTTGGCCAAACTTCATTGTGTATATCTGGCTGTGTATTGCTGTTAAATCTATAAGTGCAGGTCTTATGCCTGTAAAGGAAAGATTTACTTAAATCCTCATACTATTTGCCAGGTATTGTATTTAGCACTAGTCTCAGACTATGATGCTAAAGTTTGACAAGATCCCCACCCTTATGTGGATTACAATCTAAGTTGAATAAATTTACTGTAAACCAAATCCTTTACCATTAATTCTATTGACTCTCACACATCCCATACAAATCTAACACCACAAAAATCACAAAACTGTTTCAGCAGATAGAAACTCCATATATTTAACATGTATATAATTAAAAGCCCATAATCAATATGTATCTACATAATCACTGTACGTTAATTGAATAATAAAATTGTATGCTTTTCATTTATTTAATTAATTCAATTACATCACATTGTAAATCCACTACATTTCAATTAATTTTTTAAATTAATTTTTTTGGTTTTAAGAATTATATAATCATTATACATACATAACATTTTAAAACTAGGTGAGTCTTTCATTAAACCAATTAACAAATTATATGACAACAAAACTCCTTCATCAATATCTGTTTTCTTTTTTTTTGCAGTATCTACCACCTAACTCATCAATCTGACAGATGAAATGACTTTTAAACTCCTCTGTTACTTTCCATAATGTTCTGACTTAAAAAAAAAAAAAACTTTAAATACTAAACTTTATTATGAATATGTTTCTTCTCCCAATAAAAAATAAAAGTTAAAATCAATTAAATAGCAAAATATAGAAATGACTCAACAACGTTTGCAACTGAGGGAGCAAAACAGGCAAAGTCTGTGTTATACATTACTCGATGAAATAGAAATGGACAATAAACTGAATGAAAAAAATATACAAGCAAAGATGGAATACAGCCAAAGAGCTAGTAAATGGAAGATTGTAATTAAACAGGCACCTAGTGGATTAGAGGAAATTAGACCACTGCTGCTGTGTTTCTGCTGCCAGCACAGAATGCTTTTTAACTCAAAATAGTCAACAGCCTACCAAGAGGGCTGTAATTATATATTTTTAATTTTATTTCACAGCATATAATTGCAGACAAGATAAAATCAACAAAACTGAGAGAATTGCCTACTATAAATGACATTAAGTTTAACAAGAATATCTCTGTGAGAAGTTACTAAATCTTAAGTTTAAAAAACTTGATTGTGTATTTATTTTAATTCTGATCATGTGGCATTCAGTCAAAGCCTCCTAGATAAAAATCAAAAGGTAAATATGTGAAGAATTTCATTGCCAGCATCCTCCATAAGAAACATCTGGCATCATAATCCTAAACTAACATATGTAGAGAGCAAATGCCTTGAGCTGAATAAACAAATTCAAAGCATCTCAGACTAGAGCATCTACATTTTGAATTAGCCCAGTTTCCTTTGGAATTCTGGGGGCCAACTTTCAGAGATAATTAAAATTCAAAGGTAATTTTCAGAGAACTTGTGCAGTTGCAAGTTTCTCTTTCCTCCATGCACCTTCTCTTCATACTAATCCTGATACTCACCAATGTGTCTATAATTCTCATTCAGTATCTACTTACCATGGACCCTCCCAACTCTGGATTCCCACAATAGTCCCCAAAGTTGTCTCCGTTTACTAGTCCTGATGCTAAAAACAAACATGATAACTTAAATGCTAATAGTTAAATGAATAATGTCTTTACGTGCTACTCATTCTAAAGAACATCTACCTACAGCAAATCATACCACAACAGCAGACTAGGTGGTGATGGATGAGAAATGGGATATTTCCTACATATCAGTAAACAAAGGTTGTCTCAGTCATCAACAATTACAGCCATGCAGCGCTCCAATATGAGCCAGTGATCCCTGAGGAAACTCAGGAAGGAAAGAATATGGCCATCTAACAGCCATTAGACTGCAGTCACTCCCTATGGTGAACCTTGAGGAAACTCAGGATGTGAAAACACAGGATGTGAAAACACAGGATACTGGCCCCAGATAGCTGAGGTGCATATCAAAGAAAGAATTTCAGTGAGCCCAGACTCTTCCATCTTCTCACACTAGAAAAGTGCTAAATTCCTTAACATATCTCATTTTCTTTAACTTACAATCATTTTTTGACATCCAGACTACCTGCCCTTTGTTACAAAACTTCTATATAACCTGGCTCGTCCCACCTCACCTCCTCAGAGCAGTTCTCTCAGGTTGCTTTGAGATGCTGCTTCCCAGGCTTGAAGACCTAAAAACTTCCACCAAATAAACTATAACTCAACTTTTAGGCTGTGTATATTTTTTAAGTCAACGTGGATAACTAAAGCAAAATCTATAAGAGGCTGGAGAAAAAAAAACCAGCAATTAATGTTTTATCTACTGTAATCTCTGACTAAACCTTTCTTTTCCTTTTATTTTCCCAGATTATGCTATAGAGCTGTCTGCTTCCTCTTCCACTGATACCACCAGTCATAACACCAATTGTTATAAGTTGATCATTCTGACTGAAATCTTTTTAAAAATAAATAGGGCAAGTTATTCTGTTAGGGGAAACACTGACTGAAACCACACACCCTGGGCAGTAGCCCATTTGCATGAGTTATATTACGATAGGAGGTCTTAGTAAGGAACATTAAACTATTAATATTAATAACAAACCACCATCGACCAGAAGAAAGATCAAAAGGAGACAGTAGACAGCAGTCCATGTGTCCTCCCAGAATCCTTCTTGCTGGAATCCATCTTGGCCAAGTAAGCAATACAAGCACCACCAGCAAAGACCCTGAGTTAGAATGACTGCCCAAAGACAACCTGTAAACTAATACCATCACCATAAAACTTGAGACTGAGAGCCATGTGCTGGGACAGTTCTTCTGGGTCCCTTTACCCTCCTGCTTTTCGCCCAGTTGCCCCTTCCCAATAATAGTCTCTTGCTTTGTCAGCACGTGTGTCTCCTTAACAATTCATTTCCAAATGTTGGACAAGAGCCCACTCTCAGACCATGGAAGGGGCCCACTTCCTGCCACAAGTCCACCTCAATCGAGTGGGCTCTAGTTTACTGAAACTGTCATGTGTACTTGTAGCCAAGTACAGCTATTAGATTAAAAACTCAACCTCTCATCAAATTTTTCACAAGTAAAAGAATGAATAGGTATGAAATTAAATACAATGGAGATGTAATGCTACCAAATACAGAGAAAAATCATTAAGAATCACATTCTCAGTTACCTGAAGTATTTAGACTTGTGATTTGTTTGGAAAAACCTAGAAGTTGTGGACTATGGGCTATTAAGTGACCATTTTTTCAAAAAAGAAAATACTTGTTTTTAGATGTAAAAACCCTTTTGCTATAATCCAATCAACCAAATTACTTATTGAACACTTAAAATTCTATAATTTTAGATTGGAAGGTGCTTCAGGGAAGATTTGCTAAATATTTTCATTTAAAATACAATGAAATTGGGTCCTTGAAATAAAAAACAATTTATATAGAATAATGCAAGTTAAAACCAGAAGACCTATTATAACCAAGCAGGACTCTATGGGACCTTCCTGGGACAGACTCCTCCCCCCATATCCTGTACTTTAGCTCCCCTCTGAAATACTTAGATACCTCTTGATTTTACACACACTTTTACCCACACCACTGGAAAACATTAACTACTTGATGACCGTTAGTACACAGCCCCCAGGCCTACTGGAGCCTAGGGATTTATAATGTTAACCCCCTGTGACATCATCCTATTACATCATCACCAACAACCAAAGAATTCTGCAGAAACTGATTACATATTCTGACATGCTGCTCTCTCAATTCAGTTCAGTTCAGTCACTCAGTCATGTCCAACTCTTTGCTACCCCATGAACTGCAGCATGCCAGGCCTCCCTGTCCATCACCAACTCCCAGAGTCCACCCAAACCCATGTCCATTGAGTCAGTGATGCCATCCAATCATCTCATCCTCTGTCATCCCCTTCTCCTCCTGCCTTCAGTCTTTCCTAGCATCAGGGTCTTTTCAAATGAGTCAGCTCTTTGCATCAGGTGGCAAAAGTATTGCAGTTTCAGCTTCAACATCAGTCCTAGCAATGGACACCCAGGACTGATCTCCTTTAGCATGGACTGGCTAGATCTCCTTGCAATCCAAGGGACTCTCAAGAGTCTTTTCCAACAACACAGTTCAAAAGCATCAACTCTTCAGTGCTCAGATTTCTTTATAGTCCAACTCTCACATCCATACATGACTACTGGAAAAATCATAGCCTGACAAGATGAACGCTTGTTAACAAAGTAATGTCTCTGCTCTTTAATATGCTGTCCAGGTTGGTCATAACTTTCCTTTCAAGGAGTAAGTGTCTTTTAATTTTATGGTTGCAATCACCATCTGCAGTGATTTTGGAGCCTAGAAAAATAAAGTCAGCCACTGTTTCCACTGTTTCCCCATCTATTTCCCATGAAGTGATGGGGCCAGATGCCATGATCTTAGTTTTCTGAATGTTGAACTTTAAGCCAACTTTTTCACTTTCCTCTTTCACTTTTATCAAGAGGTTCTTGAGTTCTTCTTCAATTTCTGCCATAAGGGTGGTGTCATCTGCCTATCTGAGTTTATTGATATTTCTCCCAGCAATCTTGATTCCAGCTTGTGCTTCTTCCAGCCCAGCGTTTTTCATGATGTACTTTGCATATAAGTTAAATAAGCAGGGTGACAATATACAGCCTTGACGTACTCCTTTTCGTATTTGGAACCAGTCTGTTGTTCCATGTTCAGTTCTAACTGTTGCTTCCTGACCTGCATACAGATTTCTCAAGAGGCAGGTCAGGTGGTCTGGTATTCCCATCTCTTTCAGAATTTTCAACATTTTATTGTGATCCACACAGTCAAAGGCTTTGGCATAGTCAAGAAAGCAGAAATAGATGTTTTTCTGGAACTCTCTTGCTTTTTCATGATCCAGCAGATATTGGCAATTTGATCTCTGGTTCCTCTGCCTTTTCTAAAACCAGCTTGAACATCTGGAAGTTCATGGTTCAAGTATGGCTGAAGCCTGGCTTGGAGAATTTTGAGCATTACTTTACTAGTGTGTGAGATGAGTGCAATTGTGTGGTAGTTTGAGCATTCTTTGGCATTGCCTTTCTTTGGGATTGGAATGAAAAGTGACCTTTTCCAGTCCTGTGGCCACTGCTGAGTTTTCCAAATTTGCTGACATACTGAGTGGAGCACTTTCACAGCATCATCTTTCAGGATTTGAAATAGCTCCACTGGAATTCCATCACCTTCACTAGCTTTGTTCATAGTGATGCTTCCGAAGGCCCACTTGACTTCTCATTCCAAGATGCCCCTCTCTCACCTTACCTTTAAAAACGCTTTCCTGAATTCCATTGGGGGTTTGGGTATTTTGAGCACTAGTTGCCCTGAACTAACTGATGGATGCCCTGCAATGAATGTTGCCCTTTCCGTCAGCACCACCCAATGACAGTAAATGAGCTTTATCGTGTATAGGTGAGTGCACCTAAGTTTGGTTTGGTAACATTATGCCTTCCAGTTTTCAAAGCAGCATCTTACCTTGTATGTAATGAAAACAGAGGGGTCAATTCAGGAAAATTAAAATGATTATTGGGCACATATTTTTCTTCCTTTAAAAGTAAAATAATTTTATTAAGAGTATGCAAAAAGACATATTCTGTACATTAAATTCTCAACAGAGGGTATTTCTGAGAGCAAGATGACTGGGATATTTCATTTCCCATGTTACATATATAACCAGAAGAGTCTGATATAATGCATTCTTCCTGAGTTCAGTTCAGTTCAGTTCAGTCACTCAGTCATGTCTGACTCTTTGTGACCCCATGAGTTGCAGCACGCCTGAGTTACCCTTCGTTAATAGCCTTAAAAAGTCAATTTAAGTCTTCACTCCATGAAAAGGGAACAGGTTCATTCTTCTGCTGACCATTTCTGGCATTCATGAGACACCACACAGAATTAGAAGGGACACTTGCAGAAGGGACCCTTAGACTTGCACAGATGCTTTAATCTAAACCCCTGTTCCCAGTTCAATTTTAAATTACTTAGTAAAACCCAATGCTACCTCAGGGTGTCTCAGGAATCTGTGTGTGATTTTTATGCCAAAACTTGTTTTTAATTTTAACACTAGACCTTACATTGGTATAAGAACTTTCTTTGCATTAACAGATTGAATCTTAAAAGCAACTCCATGGATTAAGAACACTTTACTCCCATTTTTGGGGCTAAGATAAATGAAGCACAGAAAGGCTGACAGCTATACATGGAGTCAGGATCTGAATCCAGGCAAGCCTGGCTGCAAAGGTTGCACTCTGAAACATGTCTGTGCTGCCTCCATTCCCCAAGGTGCAATTTACATAATGGTGTTGTGTGAACCATCAACCAAATTCATGGAATACTGGAACACCATTACTACAGAACAAAAAAAAAACAAAGATTAAAGATAAAATGGCAGCCAGTATTGCCCCTAAATTCCTAGCCATCTCTGCCACAAAAGATCTCTTACAGTCATGTTCCTCTCTTTGTTCTCCAATTCCTCACTTAGCTGTTTCCATTTTAAGGCCACCTTTCCCATTTCCTCTGTGTCTGGAATCTTTTGAGGCAAACCAGTTTCATCCCTCTTGAGTCTTTGATAGGCAAAGAACAACTCTAAATTCCTGTTACTCTTTTAAAGAAAGACCATTTTTGTTACTTCTCCAAAGCAGTCTGGTGCTTGAAATTCATAACTACTAAAAGACTATTATTCTATTTTTCCATCTTAAAAAAATTTATCTACCCCTAATTAGTGCTTTTTTCCCCTAAAATGACAGTGTGAAGACAATTCAATTTTGTTTGATATTTTTTCCCATTGTATATATTTTTCCCGCAAAGGTATCATTTTTAAAATTAGAAGATATTATTCTAAAATTAGGAGATATTATTCTAAATTATTATTCAACTTAGTTTTTTAGATGTCAAAATGAAAATTGACAGTTTCTAGACACTATAATATAATGTAGAGATATATTTGAGAACTTGAACAGTAGAAGGTCCTTTCTACTTTTTCTTCCTGTGTGTAAGTGATAGACTGAACTACACATTTAGGTGGATTCATGACTATTAGGCTGTGTGATCTTAGAAGAGCAACGAAAAATCAAAAAAGAAAAAATGCTACCTATATAAACTGATTAATGTAATAGTTAGAAAATATCTACTACATAATCATTATTTGGAATATTATAATTAATCATCTTAATTATTTAAGATCTTTTTCAGTTTTTGAATACCAACTTAGAACCCGCTTCCCAGGTGGTGCAGTGGTAACGAATCCTCCTACCAATGCAGGACACACAAAAGATGCAGGTGGGATCCCTGGATCAGGAAGATCCCCTGGGGAAGGGAATGGCTACCCACGGCTACCCACTCCAGTGTTGTGGGCTTCCCTGTAGCTCAGATGGTAAAGAATCTGCCTGTAGTTCAGGAGACCCGGGTTTGATTCCTGGGTTGGGAAAATCCCCTGGAGAAGGGAATGGATACCCATTGCAGTATTCTTGCCTGGAGAATCCCATGGACAGAGGAACCTGCTGGGCTACAGTCCGTAGGGTAGCAAAGCGTTGGACATGACTGAGAGACTAACACTACTACATTATACCAAGTAAGTACTGGATGAAAACTACAGACTATGGAGAAAAATACACATACACATATACAAAAAGAATTGGGTACAAAATGACAGAAAGTTGATCTTTAAAAGGGGTCCATTGTGCTCTAGGGTTAAACTGTAACATATTCTGCTAAATTTGTTTTTAAATGTTTATTTTGTATAGCTTATTAATCTTATTTTTATTAATGAATATCTTTTTCTAAATTTGGACATATTACTATATTTAATCAAATCAAAGTTATGTTCAGTTGTAACACATCTCATTATTTTACACTTCACAAAGAAAAACATTATTCAATTTTAATTGTAGGGTGCCACTGATTGTAAGATGCTTCCATGTTTCAGAGATGTTAAAAATGTGAAAAAGTGCGTCTTAGAATCAATGAATTACAATAGTTCTTCTTTATTTTAGACATAAAAAATTGCTTTCATTTCAGATAAATGAATGTATGAAATATTGATATTAGGTCTTAGAGCCTTCTCCATTTTTCATTATTTTCCAAAACTGAATTCACTTCCCTTCAGAAATTCATACACTTGTACCTAATGTTATTGTAGACCTATTATTTTAAAAAGATTATTTTAGCATGTCTGACCTTCTCCTGCAAGCTCCTGACCCTTTTTTTTTTTTGCTTAAAATGATATCTTAAGACTCAAGCCTACTCACTCCAAGAGGTAATATAAAATGGAGCAGAGGCCAACCAGGCTGTAATTTCTAGAAGCAGTCATATTCATTCTCTGATTTCTGAGATGTTCTACCATTTGATATACTTCAGGGGAAATTTCTTTAGAGTCTAGATTCAAGATGTCTACCATACCACTGCTACCTATAGTGATTTTTTTATTCAGCCTCACACTGATGTAAAAGTCTACTATATCCCTGATCAAAACCTTTGCTTCAAACCAGTCCTAATGCTATCCTTTTGATCCACCTTTGCCAGAGTTATCAACAATACCAACATTAACTATAGGGGTGGCAAGGTTTCTCATCTAGAACATGTTTTTTGGACCTGAGAGTTATTTCTCATTTCTTTATAAAATAGATTTCTTATTATCATTTTCATTGACATAAACCAAAGGTCAAAAGTCAGTGATCAAAGAAAAAGCTGAAAAAGACCAAAAATATTAACATACTGAGAGCACTAAATCACACCAACTTTCTGCAAAAGTCCAGAAAGAAATCAAAAGTGACAATGTTGACAGGAATTAGCCTTATTTATGCTTTGATATCTTTAATTTGCCAGATGCTCTGGAAAGGAATTTGGACCAATGAGATCTATCCAACTCATCAGATACACAAAATAAAAAATAAAAAAAAAATCAATTTCAATTAGTATTCTTGAACAAAGAGAGCAAGTAACTAGTTAGATGATCACTTTTAAATGTAGTTTAGAGATTGAAAATAGTATACAGAACTTTGGTACTAGCTTTTTGTAATAAATATCCAAATAATGGCTAAGAGATTTTGACATAATGAAGCAAAACTAAAACCTACAAGGGATAAGCAAATTCATAGATGTAAAAAAAATTTTAAAGTATTAGGAATTAACATAGACTACCAAATAGAGAAGTTATATAACTTCCCACATTATCATATTTATCCAGTAATAAAATAAACTAAATTTTAAATGTTGAAAGGTATCAATGCCAATAAAGAATTTTCAAGTATGTTAGATCACTGACTTACACTACTAATAATTGCAGTTTTTACATGCATATGTAAAAAAGCATAGCAAAATCATAGCACTACTTGTTAACTTCATATATTTATGTGTTAGTTGTTCAGTCATATCTGACTCTTTGTGACCCCATGGACTGTAGCCCATCAGGCTCCTCTGTCCATGGGATTTCCCAGGAAGAATACTAGAGTAGGTAGTCTTTCCCTTCTCCAGGGGATCTTCCCAACCCAGGGATCAAACCCAGGTCTCCAGGATTGCAGGCAGATTCTTTACTGTCTGAGCCATCAGGGAAGTGTATACATATATACACACACACATATAGTGTAGTATATACATATACTACACTAGTGTATAGTATAGTGTATATATACAGTGTGTGTGTATATATATATATATATATGTATCTTCATTGTTCACAAATTTCATCTTTTTTAATCCATACACTAGCTGAAATTTATTTTAAACCCCAAATCAATACTTGTGGTATCTTTGTTGTCATTTGCAGACATACTCAAGCACAGAGCAGCAAAAAATGTTCAGTACTAGCACTCACATTTCCTTTGGAAATTGAACAAAGCAACATTCTACCTTCTTGTTTTAGCTCTCATACTATAAGCAAGTGTTCTTTTCACAGTTTATTTAGCACCACAGTTTTTCCATTTTTGTGCTTTTGTTGATGATTTTGGTGTTTAAAATAGCCTGCAAGCACAGTTCCAAAGTGCTATCTCGTGTTACAAATGTCAAAAAAGCTGTGATATGTCTTATGGAGAAAATACATGCATTAGACAAGCTTCATTCAGACATCAGTTGTAGTGCTGCTGGTCATGAGTCAAGGGTTAATCAATCAACAATGTACTGTTGTAAATACAATGTAAATAAATTTGTCTTTACACATAAAAACAAAGAAAAGTTATACATTGATTGATTGAGGAAAATGATGTAGCCAGAGGCTCAAAAGAACCTGATTCTGCATTTGTCCCTAACTGCAATGCTTAGTATTGGTTAATTCAGTGTTAAAGGAGACTTAATAGAACATAAAAATGTGGATAACAATAATCCACATTTTTATATATATAAAATTTTATATACTAAACAAAAATGTTTTAGTATATAAAAGATGATATACCATGAGCTTCCCTGGTAGCTCAGACAGTAAAGAAACTGCCTGTGATGTAGGACACCCGAGTTCGATCCCTGGGTTGGGAAGATCCCCTGAGAAGGGAATGGTCACCCACTCCAGTATTCTTGCCTGGAGAATTCCATGGACAGAGGAACCTGGCAGGCTACAGTCCATAGGGTCACAAAGAGTCAGACATGACTGAGTAACACTAACACTATATACTATAGAATGCCAAGTTTAAAGGACATCTTTAGTTTCCCATCATTCAGTGTTTCTTCTTATTTGGTGGAGGGGATTCTTCCATCATTTAAGTCTTGGATGAAATGTACATTGTCACACTGAAGAGATCAGATACTGTTTCTCCATTATCTTGAGAGTAAGGGTCCAGGCACTTGACCTAGTACCAGTCAAGTGAATGGTATTACTTATAATACTGAGTCTTAGGATGGACATGAAATATTGTGGGTGTGAAGACAAAGGCCTAAGTTTTAATATATTCTCAAGGGGCAACTTTCACTAGCATCAGCATTTTGTCATGGAGATCAGATCATACAACTTCGCAGTGTGACCAGAGCTAGGAATCTTGATGCTGAACCTTCCTTGTTTCTTATTCATTCTCTGAGCCTGGTTCTTTAGTCTGCCCAATAAATCTGAGTGATGGCCTATATGTGTAGGTGTTCTCAGTCATCCAGTTGTGTCCAGCTCTTTGAAACCTCATGGACTTAGCTCACCAGGCTCCTCTGTCCATGGAATTTTCCAGGCAAGAAGACTGAAGTGGGTTGCCATTTCTTACTCCAGGGGGTCTTCCCTACCCAAGAATCAAACCTGCATCTTTTACATTGGCAGGCAGCTTCTTTACCATTGAACCATGTGGGAAGCCTGATGGCCTGATATATTTCCAAGAAATTCCTTTTCAGATAAATTAGCTAACTATTAGTGTGGCTTGCAATCCAGAATCCAGACTGATTAACCATATGTTATACCAAAACCTGTCAGATTATATTGAAAATATACAGAAATCTGGGATTATTTTGAAAAGTAGAAAACATATGTGAAGTAAATATATTTCCCTTAAAAGACATCATCTTATGTCTGCCTTCTAGCTAATATTTAATATAAATTATATTAGAGAGAACCAGAATTTTAAAAGATATTTAAGATAGTTTAAAAGATTAATATTTAATCAGTAGTACTATTAAGATATGTTGCTGCTGCTGCTGCTAAGTCTCGTCAGTCATATCCGACTCTGTGCGACCCCAGAGACGGCAGCCCACCAGGCTCCCCCGTCCCTGGGATTCTCCAGGCAAGAATACTGGAGTGGGTTGCCATTTCCTTCTCCGGTGCATGAAAGTGAGAAGTGAAAGTGAAGTCGCTCAGTCCTGTCCGACTCTTAGCGACTCCATGGACTGCAGCCCACCAGGCTCCTCCATCCATGGGATTTTCCAGGCAAGAGTACTGGAGTGGGGTGCCATAGACAATCGAGAATGAACCAAAATTAGGCCCTATACTTTAAATTGTTTCATTGACAAACTGATCTTAAGTTTCACTTCCTTATAAAATTAAAGAAAGACCTTTCAAAGACCTTTCAAGATTTTTTACCTTTTTCAATCTTTCTAAATTTTAAGTTTCTGTTTTACAAAAATATATTGTAATTATAAAGCATAATGGAATTGCCCTTCAACTCCATCATAACAAGTAAAAATATATCTAACATTAAGTTAAAATTTAAGGAAGCCACACAAATGTTTTACAGATATTTCTGACAAATATAAGCTTAAGAAATTTGACAAATTCTGCACGGTAGGTAGGTACAGAATAAAAATCAGTATTTATAGGTTTATTTTCCTGGTATATTGTCATGAAGACATCTGCTTATGCTCTTCTGTATTGGCCCCATGTTAAGAATATGAAGCCACCAATAAATAATATGCAGGCTTTATTTTCTATTCTTCTATATTATATTCTATTTTACAAACTCTTCAGTCCCATGGTGCTTTTGGTTTGGTTTTGTGTATTTCATTTTCACATTTCAGAAGTGTTGAATAATGAAACTATTTTCACAGATGATATTTCCCCAAAATTGCCAGAGACACTTGCAATTTCTGTCACTTCTTAAAAAAGACAGTTTCTTGGTTCCACATGTTAAAGTGTTGAAGGGCCCCAGGGGAGGAAAAATGAGATTTTTTTTTGTTACTCTTAGATTAAGCCTATCACTAAAAGCAGTTAGAAACATTCTTTGCATACTGGAAATACAACTGTCAAGTTCTTGAAAGAATCATCATTAACCCCACCTGAGAAGTAAATATAACACAGAGCAAAAAGAGCCTCATGGATGCTGAATGTCTTCGCAGCTTCTAAACCCAACATCCCTGGGTGTTTGTAAACAAAGTGATCAACACCAGCTTATCATAGAAATATGTTTGTATGCCATCTATTCAAATAAAATCTGCTAAAGTTAAAAAGGAAATATACCATCAGCAACACAGTGACTGACCAATTTGACATGGGACTTCTTCATGCATGCTATAGAAGATGGAAAAGCCAGATGGCTAAGAAGTTATTCTACATTCCATTATTTACACTGTCCAGAAAATAGCCCCTTTCATTTAAGGCATATTCTTTTAGAACTCTTTTCCTGAAAACACATTAAGACTGTTTTTTTTTTTGTTAATAATAAGATATTAGAATTATTTTTTCCAAATCTTTTTAAGCATCCTTTAAGACATATGGCAAATATTATGGCTAATTCTATATATTGTTAACAAATATCGCTAATATAGTTTAAATGGTCATACTACTCAAAGGCATTTATAGCTTCAATAGAATTTCTATCAAAATTCCAATGGCATTTTTCACAGTAATAGAAAAAAGAATTCTAAAATTTATATGGAATCACAAAATACTCCAAATAGCCAAAGTAATCATGAGAAAGCAAAAAAACTGGAAGTATCATACTTCTTGATTTCAAGTGAAAGTGAAAGTTGCTCAGTTGTGTCCGACTCTTTGTGACCCCATGGACTATACAGTCCATGAAATTCTCCAGGCCAGAATACTGGAGTGGGTAGCCTTTCCCTTCTCCAGGGGATCTTCCCAACCTAGGGATTGAACTCAGGTCTCCTGCATTACAGGCAGATTCTTTACCAGCTGAGTCACAAGGGAAGCACTCTTGATTTCAAAACTATATTAGAAAATTATAGTAATCAAAACAGTTGGAATTTGCATAATAATAGATACATAGACAATGGTACAGACTCAACAGCCTAGAAGTAGAGCTTCAGTTATATGTGTGCTATGTGCTTAGTCGCTCAGTCATGTCTGACTCTTTGCAACCCCATGGACTCTAACCCACCAGGTCCTCTGTCCATGGGGACCTGGCAAGAATACAGGGAGATTGCCATGCCCTCCTCCTGGGGATCTTCCCAATGCATGGATCGAACCCAGGTCTCCCATATTGCGGGTGGATTCTTTCCCATCTGAGGTGCCGGGAAGCCCAAGAATACTGGAGTGGGTAGCCTATCCCTTCTCCAGGGGATCTTTCCAACCCAGCAATCGAATTGGAGTCTCCTGCATTGCAAGTGGATTCTTTACTGATATGGTCAACTAATTTTTAACAAGAGAACCAAGAATAATAAATGTTGAAAAGGTAATGTCTTCAATATATAGTGTTGATAAAACTGGGTAATCACATGAAATGAAATAAAACCCTTACCTTATATCACGCACAAAAATTAACACAAAACTGATTAAAAACTTAAACATAAGACCAGAAACTATAAAACTTCTAGAAGAAAACATGGGGGGAAAACTCTCTTATATTGGTCTTGGAGATGAGTTTTTGAAACTGGCACTAAAAGCACAAGAAACAAAAGCAAAAATTAATGAGATTACAATAAACTAAAAACAAACAAAAAAACCCTCTGCACACCAAGGAAACGATCAACAAAATAAAAAGGCAACTTATATAATGTAAGAAAATAATTGCAAATCTATTATTTGATAAGGGATTACCATCTAAAATATATATGAAACATACAGCTCAATAGAAGAAAAAAAAAATCTGATGTTAAAATGGACAGAGGATCATCCTCCATCCAGAGGATCTCATATAGGCACCTCTCCAATAAAGACATCTAAATGGCCAAAATGTAAATGAAAACATGTTCAACACTACTAATCATCTGCTGCTGCTGCTGCTAAGTCACTTCTGTCGTGTCCGACTCTGTGAGACCTCATAGATGGCAGCCCACCAGGCTCCCCCGTCCCTGGGATTCCCTAGGCAAGAATACTGGAGTGGGTTGCCATTTCCTTCTCCAATGCATGAAGGTGAAAAGTGAAAGTGAAGTCGCTCAGTCGTGTCCGACTCTTAGCGGCCCCATGGACTGCAGCCCACCAGGCTCCTCTATCCATGGGATTTCCCAGGCAAGAGTACTGGAGTGGGGTGCCATTGCCTTCTCCACTACTACTCATCAGAGGAATGCAAATCAAAATCACAACAAGATGACATCTTATTAGTGCTAGAATGGCTATTACTGAAAAGACAAAAGATAGAAATGTTGGTGAGGATGAGAAGAAAAGGAGTCCCTGGTGTACTGTTGATGGGAATGTATACTGGGTCAGCCACTATGGAAGACAGTACCGAGTTTCTTCACAAAGTCAAAACTAGAACTAACAAGTGATCCAGCAATCCCACTTCTGGGTATAAATCCAAAAGATATAAAATCAAGATCCCCAAAAGATACCTGCACTATCATGTTCATTGCAGCAGTATTCATAGTAGCTAAGATATGAAACAACCTAAGTGTTCTTCAATGGATTAGGAGATGAAGAAGATAAGGTACATATGTACAATGGAATATTATTCAGCCAAGAGAAAGAAGGAAATCTTATCATTTGTGGCAACATGGATGGACCATGAGGACATTATGCTAAGAGAAATAAGTCAGAAGGAGGAAGACCAATACTGTATATATCACTATTATATGGAATCTGGAAAAAGAAAATCACATTCATAGAAAAAGTAGAATGATAGTTCCCAGGGGCTGAGCATGGAAAAAATGGGGAAATGTCAGTCAGAGGGTACAAACTCCCAGTTATAGGATAAAAAGCTCTGGAGATCTAATGTACAGCATGGTGATTATAGTTCGTAATAACTGTGTTATATACTTGAAAATTGCTAAGAGAGTAGATCTCAAATATTCTCACCACAAAGAAAGAAATGGTAATTATATGAGGTGATGGAGATGTTAAGTAACCCTACTGTGGTAGTTATTTTGCAAAATGAGCATATCAAATCTTACACAGTACACCATAAACTTACACAAATTCATATGTCAATAAAACTTAAAACAATATATGTGATAAGCTAAATGATGACAACTTGTACAAACAGAAATAAATCAGGTAAGATGAATAGGGCATTCCAGGTGGTAGGTGTTGTCTCTTCTCTGTCTGAGGATAGTTAAGAATCAAGTAAGGGATGATATATGTAAATATCTTGAAGAACACAATGAGAACAAATGCAAAAGTCCTGAGGTTGAAACATGTTTTACATGTTCAAGAAGCTGCAAGTTGGACAGTATATCTGGACCTAAGCAAGCAAGTAGGATAAGAGGAGTTGAGAGTATAAAAATGTGATGATACTCGTAATTGGGACTTTAGATTTTAGCCTTGTGGAGATGGATAACCACTGTAGGGCTTTGTAGGGGATGATGTATTCTGACATGTCAGAAATAATCACCCTGACGGTGTGAAGAGACGAATCTGTAGTAAGACAAAAGTGACAACAGAGACCAATTATGAGGCTACTGCAAAAGTCTAGGCAAGAAATAATGTTGTTTTGGATGTGGATGTTAGCAATGGAGATGGTAAAAATTAATATGTATATTGGACTGCAAAAATAGAGATGACTGAATTTACTGTTGTTTTGGATGTAGGGTAGAGAGAAATCAATGATAATTTCAAAGTTTTTGTCTGAGTAGTCAGACTAATGGAATTGACTGACTAGAAGGTAGGATTATAGGTGATAAAATTAGTTTAAGAAGGAAAATCAGGAACACAATTTTTGATACATTAATTTGACAAATCCAGGTGGACCTGAGGAGAAGGCAATGGCACCCCACTCCAGTACTCTTGCCTGGAAAATCCCATGGACAGAGGAGCCTGGTAGGCTGCAGTTCATGGGGTTGCTAAGAGTCGGACACAACTGAGTGACTTCATTTTCACTTTTCACTTTTCACTTTCATGCATTGGAGAAGGAAATGGCAACCCACTCCAGTGTTCTTGCCTGGAGAATCCCAGGGACGGGGGAGCCTGGTGGGCTGCCATCTATGGGGTCACACAGAGTCGGACACAAATAAAGTGACTTAGCAGCAGCAGCAGGTGGAGGTGTCTATGGAAGTTTGACATACATTTCTGGATTCCGTGGAAGTGGTTCAGGCTGGAGATATAAATTTTAGAGTCATCACAGTATCAGTGTTATTTGAAGCCATTTAAGTGATCTGATGAGATCACTGGAAGTGTCTCAATAGGTTGACAGGATAGGTTGCTTCAAGAATGAGTCTCAAGCACTCCAACTTGTAGACATTGAGAAGAATGAAACTAACAGAGTAGACTCAGGAGGAATAACTTCATGAGGTAGAGTAGAACCAGGAGAGAACTTTGTCCCAGAAGTCAGGAGAAGAAAATGTTTTAAGGAGAAGGGTGTGATCAAATGTTTGCAATGCTGCTGATGGGGCTCAGGACTTGCTAACCTAAAACATGTAACCTCAGCATATTGAATATTTTAAGCTGACGGAGTCTCAGAAAATGGCAAATGCAGGAAGATACTCCAACTTCAACCTTGCCCCTTTTCCCTGAAACAGACCATGAAATATCTATGTGAGAGGTGATCTCCCTATACCCAGAGGAAACAAGCATCCTTATCTCCAAAGATAATGGGACACCAAGAAGAATCTGAACAGTCTGTGCTGTTTCCTCTGTGAGCTATACTTACCTCATATTCTGACCTACTGTGTATCTGCACAACTGTGTATTCTTCATCAAACCTAGCAATAAAATACTCAGGTATATTTCTTAGGGTCTTCATTTCCTTAATGAAATCTCCTGTGTTGCACAGTTTGTGTACTTTTCTACTGTTAATTGTTTTTTGTTAGCTTAATTTTCAGACCAGCTAAGGGCCTGTAAGAGGATTGAGGAACACTTTTTCCTCCCCTACAATGCTGATGGATGAAGTCAGCATTTAACTAAAGTCACTGGTGTTGTCCAAAGCTGCAAGGAGCGCAAAGCACCATGAAGGCATCTTCTCTCCAGAGACTATGGGGTGACTTTCTAGGGAAGGGTAGTCTCATTTGAAGAAGGAAACCAGGAACCTCCTCTTTCCCGACATCATGAAGCCAGATATCCCATCATTTCTATAGTGAAGGAAGCATGCCAATAAAATGATCCATCTCTCTATTCTTTAATTTTTCTCACATCCAAATGTGGGACAACTAACTTTACCATGCAAAGCAAATCCTGCCCCAGGTGCACCTTCTAAGAGCTAACCAAGTTCCAGCATCTGTGAAAAACTGAAATGGCATAGAGATTGGATGAAATGGCAGTGGAGGTAATCAAAGATGTGCCTCCTGAATCAAGGTTGCAGGTAGAGTGGAGGAATGGAGTGATTTCTGAATTAAGTAAACAAATTATAATCACTCAAGGCACTTCATGATTTATATAGATTTTTATAATTTAGAAACCAGTTATGCTACATGTTGGAGAAGGTACTTCTCCCACAAGATTTGTAATTCCCTGATAGTCAGTTTTAGTTATATGTACATCTTTAGGGCCTAGCATAACACACGGCCAATAAATAGGTTCTCCATAAATGTGCTATCAAAACCCAGTCTCAGTAAGTGAGTAATTGTCATGACCTCATTTTCCCTAGCCTGAATCCCTGCTCTGACACCCTAGGTTCACTCTTGGTTTGTGCTCCACACTATTTCTTAATATTTACAGGGTCTTAAGTTGATGGGAATACAAGACTACCTGACCTGCCTCTTGAGAAACCTGTATGCAGGTCAGGAAGCAATAGTTAGACCTGGACATGGAACAACAGACTGATTCCAAATAGGAAAAGTAGTACATCAAGGCTGTGTATTATTACCCTGCTTATTTAACTTATATGCGGAGTACATCATGAGAAACGCTGGGCTGGAAGAAGCACAAGCTGGAATCACGATTGCCAGGAGAAATATCAATAACCTCAGATATGCAGATGACACCACCCTTATGGCAGCAATTGAAGAGGAACTAAAGAGCCTCTTGATGAAAGTGAAAGAGGAGAGTGAAAAAGTTGACTTAAAGCTCAACATTCAGAAAACTAAGATCATGGCATCTGGTCCTGTCACTTCATGGCAAAAAAGATGGGGAAACAGTGGAAACAATGTCAGACTATTTTTCTGGGCTCCAAAATCACTGCAGATGGTGATTGCATCCATGAAATTAAAAGACACGTACTCCTTAGAAGGAAAGTTATGACCAACCTGTATAGCATATTAAAGAGCAGAGACATTACTTTGTCAGCAAAGGTCCATCTAGTCAAGGCTATGGTTTTTCCAGTAGTCATGTATGGATGTGAAAGTTGGACTATAAAGAAAGCTGAGCACCGAAGAATTGATGCTTTTGAACTGTGGTATTGGAGAAGACTCTTGAGAGTCCCTTCCACTGCAAGGAGATCCAACCAGTCCATCCTAAAGGAAATCAGTCCTGGGTGTTCATTGGAAGGACTGATGTTGAAGCTGAAACTCCAATACTTTGACTCATTGGAAAAGACCCTAATGCTGGGAACGATTGAGGGAAGGAGGAGAAGGGGATGACAGAGGATAAGATGGTTAAATGGCATCACTGACTCAATGGACATGGGTTTGGGTAAACTCTGGGAGTTGGTGATGGACAGGGAGGCCTGGGTGCTGCAGTCCATGAAGTCACAAAGAGTCGGACATGACCGAGTGACTGAACTGAACTGAAGTTGCTTGTATTAGACTATATCTCCATAATGCACTTTCTGATGCTGTGGGATTCACCTCCTGCTACCTGTTGGTTAGCTCAATTGCCCTTCCTTGATGACTCAGTGATACAGAATCTGCCTGCAATGCAGGACATGCAGGTCTGATCCCTGGGTCAGGAAGATCCCCTGGAGGATGGCACAGCAACTCACTCCAGTATTTTTGCCTAGAGAATCCTGTGAACAGAATAGCCTGGCAGGCTACAGTCCATGGGGTCACAGAGAGTTAGATGTAACTGAAGCAACTGAGCACACATAGCCCCCAAAAAACATGTCCCTGTGGTAATACCACTAAAGAAGTAGGGAAAGGCATACTTATAACAATTTGATGCTTGGAAGTTGAATAAAACTTTTTTCATCCCTGTACTGAAAAGCAAAGGAGAGTGCATTTTTTTTCTCTCTTTCTTTTTTTTTTTTCATGTTGCTGCCATTTGTTGCCAATTCACAGAACAGGAGAATCCTGCTTTCTGTCAGATCACAAGAGACCAGGGTAAGCTTAACTATGAGGCTAACACAGCTTAAAATTTGGGATCCACACTGTACCACATCCCTTCCAAGAACCTAGGAGGTATCCTGTGAGTATGTGTTTGAAATTCTGTACTTCATTTCTTTAAAGTTTTAGAAACTTCAGACATGACAAAATGGTATCCGTCCTCCCTAAAATTTTTCTGTTTGATGGACCAGGAGTGAAAAATACTTAGTCAAACAGCGCCAGGTGCCATTAATTAATATTTGTTGACTAAATCATTCCTCATAATAGAAAAATACTTGCTTAAAATATGTTTTACTTTGTTGAATATGGAAAATAATCTCTCTGCAAGAGTTGTAAGAGGGTGAAATTTATTGTGATCAAAATGAAAGCCCAAACTGTAGGTTTATTTAAATATTTTCAAAGTTTTGTCAAGACTTTTGTGTCATTTTAACCTGTTAGTTCCCTTTGAGTCAGAAACTATATGTTTCACTTACTTGGTAACAATATATAGACTTTATATTTTGGTATACTGGCCTTCAATCATAAAGTATTTGATATTAGGTCATAGGGAGATTATTTAAATTGGCATTTCTTAAAAGTAAAATCTTAATATTTGCTTTTATTTGTCTCTAAGCCTAAGCAAATAACATCTATCAATACCTGTATGTTTTTCAATGTGTCTGAAAAGTATAGGAACTCATTTTATAGGGAATCATTCATGCTGAATCAATAGATTATGTAACACCTGCATCAGCCTGCTCAGTCTGCAATGACTTGCCAATCTTTGATGTGCTCACCGATTCTCTCCTGACCATCCAGTAATTCAAAAGTGGTCATTGGGACTAAGACAAAGTTTCATAAATATTGTTCAGTTTGTTCAGGGAGGATAAACTAAAATGAGTTTTAGAAAAAGTGTTTATAGGTTTCGTGTGTTTAAATTCAATCTCTTTTTCTCCACATTCTCCGAAACCCAAAATAAACAAGCAGAATTCGACTTCATTCTGGCTCTTTTTCCAAATATTATCTGTCCCTCCATCTGTTTTTCTTTCTCAGTCCACAGTTGTTAAATGAAGTAGGCTTGTAAGCTCAAAATGAAGAAAATCTAATTCTTGTTTTGTGTGAAGCTTCAATCCAGGGAAGTAAATATTGCATCCACATGGGGAAGTAAATGTCTGTAAAGCATGTACATGATGGGGGTCCTTTCTCTTCAGTTATATTTTATTGCTTCTTCTATTGACTGGAGCATATTAATCCTCATGCACTTAATTTCTTGCACAGATGAAAGCATTGTGCTGAAAAGAACAAAATTAAAAACTACTTGCACACATAAAGTACAATAAAGCCAGGCTTTTTCACTTTTTCCTCTCTCATCTTACCATTTCTTCCCTAAAGCCTAAGACTAGCAATAGAAAGAAAATTTTATTAGTAGGAAACACAGCATATGTAGAGCTACCCCTTTATCTTTAAAGACTGCAAGACAGAAGCAAGAAATAAGATTCCTATTAGTCTTCATTGAACAAAGTATTGAATAGAGTCCAAATATTCCTTTGTATATTATTACAGAGTTTCTGGGTTTCAGTTCAGTCTTCTTTTTGACTGTGAGCTGAATTTTTCTTTGTTATTATTCAAATTGTGAAAATATTCATATTACTATTATTTCATATTATAAATGTGAAATTTTAAAAAATTTCCATCACTCGTCAAATATGTTAGTGACTATTTCCATTTTCATAGATAAATGTGTATTGCAGATGACAATATCTGCAAATCTCTGACCTCTCTGGCTCTTTCTCCTGCAATGTGTCTCTGTCTCTCTTCTGTTTTCTGCAAAATCAGTTAGAAATTTTAGCTTAGAAAACTAAATTTGCTCAAAGCAGCAAAAAAAGATATTGGTAGAGATAGGCATATAAGAAGTGTCATCTGAACTGTGAAACTTAATAAATAATACCAAAACTTAGTAGAGGAAAAGATCTGAGTCAGCTCTCCTAGCAATTTATACCATATTACCCACAATGCCCAGTACTTGGAATGGTATGTAAGAAGTCTTAGTGATTACATGGGAAAGAATAAAAAGAAAACCCTGACAAATACCCAATCTAAATTCTTGAAATCATATTTGTGCTAATCACCTATTAAATTGTGCTGAGGAGTAGTTTTCCATGCTGTTTGTAAATAAATTTAAAAAAAAAAGAAAGAAACAAAGGTAATTTGGCTACACAATAAGGGACTGCATTTGAGAGCAAAAGCAAGTCTCTGCAGGGCCATCAGACGGCTTCCTGGAGTGGAATAATTAAGTTTGAGATTGCTGGAGGAGACTGCAGTGGTATTTTAGTTTATAGCCTCAAAGCCAAGGGGACCCATTAAAATGAAATAAGTGAAATTGTGCTAGTTCCTTGTAGGCCAACTACCTGAGTGACATCACCATCATCAAGGTAACATATTTAAATGATACTGGGCTACATTTAACGATAGTGGAATCTCAGACAACATTTCTGCCATGGTGTGTATAAAGGGTGTGGGGGAACGCTGCTCTAAGGAAAGGGATCTGACCAAAAACGAGCCACTAAGGGAGGAACAATTAATTAAAGTGTCATGTGGGAGCTGACAAACAGTCATGAGAAAGTCACTAAAATCTGATATTAAATATTATTTAGCTGAATTAGTTTAGAAAGCAGTTTTACATTATGGCTTTCAGACAGTCTGTCTCTAAAAGTCAGAGTTTTCTCATCTCCAGCTAGTGAGGTGGGAGACATAGCTGTGTCTCCCATGAGTCATGAATACTGACCCGGCATGACACACTCTCACTAACATAAGTGATTATGTTCTTCTGAGAATCAAGAATGGAAATGAACTATATCATAACCTGAAATAGTATGGCACAGATATCAAGGATAAAGCATACATGGCTTATGGTTATTGAATAATAATGAAAATGATGGAGACTAAAACATATCTGTTGAAAGCTAAGTACTATTAGATTCTACCCATCTATTCATCTAAGGCACTGTTAAAAAAAAAAAAATGTATGTTGCACAAAAAAAGGATCAGTTTCAAGAAGTACTAATGGCCTGAATTCCTTGTCAGCAGCATAACTAGTATGATGAACAAACAGAACCTAAGACATAAATAAAACACAAACTTTCTTTTGCTCTCCCACCATCCCTTCAAACTTTCTATAATAAAGACCATCTTCCTGTAGCTGTGGATGGAAGCTCAGTAGGTCCCAAGGTTTTTTTGCACATTTAAGGGGAGTAAATCACAATATGGTCACTTCGGTTTACAAATACATTTTATTTCAGTGATTAGAATATCTACTATCAGATACTCAAAACAGTTCAATCCTGACGTTGCTTGAAATCTCTTCTTCCACAAACTGAAAGCTCAAGGAAGCTTCATGAGTGTGGTAATCGCCACTTCTCTATTACCTTCTCTCTTTACTTGCAAAGCTGCAGTTTAGCTTCTTACCAGATTTGCTTGACTGGGTGACTCTGTGCTGTCTGGGTGGAAAGTGAAAGTGAAAGTGAAAGTGAAGTCGTGTCCAACTCTTTGCGACCCCTTGGACTGTAGCCTACCAGGCTTATCCGTCCGCGGGATTCTCCAGGAAAGAATACTGGAGTGGGTTACCATTTCCTTCTCCAGGGGATCTTCCCGACCCAGGGATCGAACCCGGGTCTCCCGCATTGGAGGCAGACCCTTTAACCTCTGAGCCACCAGGGGATTCTCCTGGTGGAATAGATAGGTAAATCTCTCGGTGAATTCAGCATACCCAGCTGATAAACAAAGCCACCTCCTTCTCTCATAATC
Source organism: Bos mutus (assembly GCF_027580195.1). Classification (NCBI taxonomy): domain Eukaryota; kingdom Metazoa; phylum Chordata; class Mammalia; order Artiodactyla; family Bovidae; genus Bos; species Bos mutus. The sequence goes on along the minus strand of NC_091622.1, from coordinate 77,704,997 downwards.
TTCTTTTATGAGCTTCAGAATGCTTCCATGCTCCTCCTCTTGCCTGAAATGCCATTGTCCTCGGTGGATCTGTCTCTACTACACGTGGACTTATGACTCAGCCCCAGACCCAGAGCATCCAGAGTACACTTCCAGCCCATATTGCTTCCTCCTGATATCCGAGTGGACACTTCTCACCCCACCCCCCACCAAATCCTCATTGAGTGGTTCACATCTGACTCATTAGAAACAATCAGACCTCTCTTTCCTCGGCAAGACTGGTGAGGGTGGGCCTATCCCAGTGCAGCCACCAAAGTTGTTAATAGGACCTTCTTTCCTCCACTGGATTTCTTGAGCAGGAAGAAACTCAGGAGTTCGTTCTGCTTTACCTTGCTTTGTTTTGGTCAGGCACAAATAGTCAAAGTTTCCTGACTATTTCAAAGGACAAGAATTGCGAGCCTAGAAGCCTGCCCTCTTCAAGCTTGGGGTTGGAGAGTAACTCCCTGCCTAAAGCCTCTCCCTCAAAAGAGGATGGAGCAACCAAGCAGTACAACAGCTCCAGAGAAACCTCTTTACTAATCCCATTCATAAGATCCTCTCTTCACCCTGTGACCATCTTCATAATGTCCAAGTCCATGAGATGTTCAAGAAATAAAACAGTAGGTTCTTAATCCATTTATTTGAAAATCTTCATGGGTAGATTTGTCTTACACTCACTTTGGTATCTGATACCATCAAAATCGAGTCTAGTTTGAAACTGAAGCAGGAAGAATTCAGTCCTAACACATTCCCTAGAGTCTATATAAATGCCATTTTATCTTTGACTGGAGATAAGCTTATTAAGTTACTAAATTAAGCCATTAGAATGCACAAATGAAATGTACAGCTTTCAGGAATGTTACTTGGATAAAGCTTAATGGCTTTAAAAATGAAATGGAACTAGCTTTTATTTGAGTAAAGCCTGTTAAAGCCAATAGTGTTAGATGATTTTAATGACCAAATGAGTGTATCACCTTTATCAATTAAAGGGAAGGATAATTTATTTATTCAGTGAAATATTTAAAATAGAGGGGAAAATAAATATCTTCCTGTAAATTATCTAGAGGCAGAAAGCTGAGATTTCAGCAATCTTAAGGTGTAGAGGGTCATAGGCCATCAGATTTGAGAGCCTAAAAATACTAAATAGGCTACACCCTACCCCACACTTAAAAAACACAAACACACATACACACACAGAACAATGTTTAAAATACGGCCTACAATTTCAGCCATGAACTCGAGATTAAGCACCCCTCAAGGACATGACAATTCTAGGTTCCTTCAAGCTAGGTTTCTACCTTTAGGAGCAATTTGTGTGTTACAGAACACTGTAGTTAAATTCTCTGCCAAACAGTCTTCTGTTAGCAGATTCCCTTAATAATTACAGCCCAAAATAGAAACAATTATGAACAATATAAAGGTATTCTTTCTGAATTATACTCCTGCTCATACATTAATGTCAACCTGGGTTTTATTTCAATTTCCAAATTTATGCATATATCACAGATATCTATAACTTTATGAAAGAAGTGAAAATAATGTAAAAAGAATGAAAATACTAGGATAAAGATGATACAGAAATACCTATCCTAAAAAACACTTTGTTTTTGTTGTCCAACTTAATAAATAAAACAAATATGTGAATTTTTAAAAATGTGAATTATCTCTATCACTGACTACATCTCCATTAACTTTCAACTATATCAAGTACTCATCACATGTTTGCAGAATCCTCAGATTTTAGTTTAAAATTGTAGTAGACATATACACAATGGAGTATTACTCAGCCATTAAAAAGAATACATTTGAATCAGTTCTAATGAGGTGGATGAAATTGGAGCCTATTATACAGAGTGAAGTAAGCCAGAAGGAAAAACATAAATACAGTATACTAACGCATATATATGGAATTTAGAAAGATGGTAACGATAACCCTGTATACGAGACAGCAAAAGAGACACTGATGTATAGAACAGTCTTATGGACTCTGTGGGAGAGGGTGGGAAGATTTGGAAGAATGGCATTGAAACATATGAAATGTCATGTATGAAACGAAAAAAAAAAAAAATTGTAGTAGAAATTGTTCTCTATATGTTTTAGTTGTAAGTAAAGGGAAGTAAAGTTGTGAGCAAATGGGAAGATACATTTATAGACAAAAGGGAGTAAATAACTGAAAGGGAAGAGATCAGATAAATAGCTTCTTGTAATTTTATGCCACCTGTAATTCTACGGAAATTTTCTGTGACAAATGACAATTATCTTCCATAATGAGAATTTTCTTTGTAATATATGTACAAATATATATATATAATATTTGACCTCATTCTATGAGAATATCTCACCTTTTTTAACATGTGCTCACTAATTATAAATTCAGTTAGAAAGAAAAAGGATTTGAAAATAAAATGACCCTTTCTCATTATAATGCTGAAAATACTTTGTCATTTAATACTGAGTTTCCAATTTATTAATTTAAATTTTAAAACTCTTCAGTCTAATAAATATTGTAATTGTGGAAAAAATAATTTTGTAAAAATCTAAAAATAACCATAGACAATATTTAGGAAGCTATACTTCTCTCATATTAAGATGAAAATTGAAAAACTGCTTCTATTCAGGAAACCATCAAACTAATAGGTTATCTGGAAGTTGGTATCAGGTTGAAGTTCCCTGATAGCTCAGTTGGTAAAGAATCCGCCTGCAACACGGGAGACCTGGGTTTGATCCCTGGATTGGGAAGATCCCCTGGAGAAGGGAAAGGCTACCCACTCCAGTATTCTGCCCTGGAGAATGCCACAGACTATACAGTTCATGGGGTCACAAAGAGTCAGACACAACTGAGTGACTTTCACACACACATTTTTTTTTTTTAATTTCAAATTTTAAATTTTATTTTGTTTTTAAACTTTATATAATTGTATTAGTTTTGCCAAATATCAAAATGAATCCATCACAGGTATACATGTGCTCCCCATCCTGAACCCTCCTCCCTCCTCCCTCCCCATACCATCCCTCTGGGTCGTCCCAGTGCACTAGCCCCAAGCATCCAGTATCGCACACACACATTTTAAATAGTAATACAGTATTTTAAAATAGACTATTTTAAACCCCTGGTGACTCCAAAAAGAATTTCATAGTGTGAGGACAATGGCATGGTAAAGGACATTGAACATGTATACTACAAGGAATAAGTGAAGATTGATATATGTATATATACATGTACACTAGAATTCTGATGACCTTTGAAACTTTTCAGCTCTCTGGAGGTAGGTGTAGATTAGTTTTATCAAACCAATTTCCCCTTTTTACAGCAAATAATTTACAATATTTGCTTTATCACCTAAAAGTTAAGATCATAGATATGAAAATCTAACTACATGTAGTTTTTTTTTTTTTTTCCCCTAAAAATCTATATAATGCCCTATCTGCTTTTTCAGTTCAGTTCAGTCACTCAGTCATGTCCGACTCTTTGTGACCCCATGGACTGCAGCATGCCAGGCCTGCCTGTCCATTACCAACTCCTGGAGTTTATTCAAACTCATATCTGCTATTTACATATAAATAATAAAAAAAAACACTTTATTTAGAAAAAAATCTAAAGATCATTATGTACACTCCTAGGCATAACTACATAAGATTTCATGAAATAGTCAGATGCTGGCCTTTGTCCATATAACTTCATAAATGCTAAATGACAAATGCTACCTGATTCAGGTGTGAAGCACTGGAGACTGAAATTCTATGAATAGCTTGCTGTTGCTGAAATGATTTTGTCAAAAAGTGACTGATACTAAATAATGCTGGATAAGATTTTAAACAAAATAAAGTGCAATAATCCCTCAAATACACAGTAATGTATATTTCTGGAAAAGTATCTCTATAAAATTATGCAAGAAGTCTTTATCTATATCTCTCTATATAAAAAACAGAATTGAGTTTCAATTTGAATAAATATGAACAAATATGTCCCCCACATGAATGTCCTGTTAGTCATTTGAAAATCATGTGGAACAAAGGTGAATTGCATATATAATATTTCTGGTCTCGTCTCACTAAAAGAGACTAGTATCTCCCACTTCCAATCATTATGACAAGAAAAAAAAAATGCTCTCAGATTGTGTAAAGAGCATAGATCTATGGAAATAGATGAATGGACAATTTAATGTGAAATGGCTGTTAAAGGCTAACCAGCAGAGGATAAAAACTGGCTTGCAAACAATGTTAATATATGAGGTAAGTACTGACACTTTTTAAGTTGGTCACAGCCCCCATTCACAATGACTTTGTGTGTCTATTTTCCCTTCTATCTCTTAAAATCACTCGAGTAAGAAATAACTGATTTTTGTCCAATTCTCTTATTTTACAAAGAAGTAAACTGCAGAGGTCAATTGGGTATCAAATAAATAGTAAAAGCAAATCTTGCTGTTTTTTCACATTAAAGATTTAAATCCACACACTTACATATAACTAATGGAGAGAGTTCATGTAAAGTGCATGTAATGTTATTGAGTAAAATGGTTCCCAGTGCCCCCCAAATCATAGCATCCAAAATTGAAGACAAAGAAACACTGCTGCTGCTGCTGTGTCACTTCAGTCGTGTCTGACTCTGTGCGACCCCGCAGATGGCAGCCCACCAGGCTGCTCTGTCCCTGGGATTCTCCAGGCAAGAATATTGGAGCGGGTTGCCATTTCCTTCTCCAAAGAAACACTAACTACCATATATTCTAAGGAGGGCTGGTCAGCAGTTGAGGGCAGATGCTGTCTACCACCACCCCAACTCCTGAGTTAATTATGAGTTTGGAGAACTAGTTTCAACTACCACAAACTGTTATTCCATCTTCTTCCCAAATCTAAGAAAGAGGGTGGCTCCATATGAAGTACGAGACAGAAAGATAGGTTATTTTTTTCTTGTAGAACCCATAATTTCTTAGAGAAATTTTACTAACTTCTACGACCACAACAGAGAAGAAGGTGCTGCTTCTCAAAAAATCTGAAACTATGAAGTACCCTAGAAATGACTGTCCTGCAAGAGAAAGAACTGGCATTCCATTCCCAGGTCAGTTGTCTGTTAGGCACTAGTTCTTCCAAGCAAGACAATAAAATTAGGGACAGGTACAGAAATGAATGATGACACTGTGAAAGTGCTGCACTCAATATGTCAGCAAATTTGGAAAACTCAGCAGTGGCCACAGGACTGCAAAAGGTCACTTTTCATTCCAATCCCAAAGAAAGGCAATGCCAAAAAATGCTCAAACTACTGCACAATTGCACTCATGTCACACGCTAGAAAAGTAATGCTTAATATTCTCCAAGCCAGGCTTCAGCAATACATGAACCGTGAATTTCCAGGTGTTCAAGCTGGATTTAGAAAAGGCAGAGGAATCAGAAAGCAAATTGCCAACATCTGGTGGATCATGGCAAAAGCAAAAGAGTTCCAGAAAAACATCTATTTCTGCTTTATTAACTATGCCAAAGCCTTTGACTGTGTGGATCACAATAAACTGTTGAAAATTCTGAAAGAGATGGGAATACCAGACCACCTGACCTGCCTCTTGAGAAACCTGTATGCACGTCAGGAAGCAACAGAACTAGACATGGAACAACAGACTGGTTCCAAATAAGAAAAGAAGTACATCAAGGCTGTATATTGTCACCCTGCTTATTTAACTTCTATGCAGAGTACATTATGAGAAATGCTGGGCTGGAAGAAGCACAAGCTGGAATCAAGATTGCCGGGAGAAATATCAATAACCTGATATGCAGATGACACCATCCTTATGGCGAAAGTGGTGAAGAACTAAAGAGGCTCTTGATGAAAGTGAAAGAAGAGAGTAAAAAAGTTGGCTTAAAGCTCAACATTCAGAAAACGAAGATCATGGCATCCAGTCCCATCACTTCATGGGAAATAGATGAGGAAACAGTGGAAACAGGGTCAGACTTTATTTTGTTGGGCTCCAAAATCACTGCAGATGGTGACTGCAGCCATGAAATTAAAAGATGCTTACTCCTGGAAGGAAAGTTATGACCAACCTAGATAGCATATTCAAAAGCAGAGACATCACTTTGCCAACAAAGGTCCATCTAGTCAAGGCTATGGTTTTTCCAGTGGTCATGTATGGATGTGCACCAAAGAATTGATGCTTTTGAACTGTGGTGCTGGAGTAGACTCTTGAGAGTCACTTGGACGGCATTGAGATCCAAACAGTCCATCCTAAAGGAGATCAGTCCTGGCTGTTCATTGGAAGGACTGATGTTGAAGCTGAAATTCCAATACTTTGGCCACCTGATGCGAAGAGCTGACTCATTGGAAAAGACCCTGATGCTGGGAAAGATTGAGGGCAGGAGGAGAAGGAGTGACAGAGGTTGAGATGGTTGGATGGCATCATCAATTATGTGGGCATGGGTTTGGGTGGACGCCGGGAGTTGGTGATAGACAGGGAGGCCTGATGTGCTGCGGTTCATGGGGTCGCAAAGAGTCGGACACGACTGAGCGACTGAACTGACAGAAACGAAATAATTAGAGCAACCTGTTTTCAGAGTTTGTCAGTGGAATACAACAGAATGTCTTAGCTATCTTCTCAGTAAGCCATAAATGAGGATTGACCTCAAGGCAAGAGGATGAGAGCAGCACAAACTTTTGAATATACTGTCTTCTACAGGGATTAAGACTAGGAGGGAAATTTGAACTTGAAGCTGACCTTTCAGATTCAGGAAATGACAGTGGAAATGGCCTAGAATTATCTTAAGAATTTGCAAATACACCCTGACAGGGCAAACATTTGCCACACACAGGCATCAAGAATAAGTCTGCATTAGTTTCCCATGGCTGTCGTAACAATTTACCACAAACTAGGTGACTTACACCAAGTGAAACTTATTACCACCTGGTTCTGGAGTCCAGAAGTCCAAAATCAAAGTGTCTGACGTGTTGGATCCTTTTGAAAGCTTTGAGAAAGAGAATAAGCATCCTTTGAGCTTTGAGGAAGAATGCATTCATTCCTTGTTTCTCTCTCCTGCCAGCAATACTTGAAGTTCCTTGACTTGCAGATATAAAACTCTAATCTCTATCACCATTGCCAAATGACACCCTTCTCTGTATGTCCCTGTGTCTTCCCCTTTTCTTTCTCTTACAAGGATACACATCATTGGATTTAGGGGCCTTCCTATAAAATTAGAATGATCTCATCTCAAGATCCTCAGTTACATCTGCAAACACCCTCTTTCCAAATGTGGTCACATTCATAGGTGCCAGGGGCTAGGACTTGGACATATCTTTTTAGGATAATTATTCATCCAATTGCCAACTATCCTGAAAAGTTTTATATCAAAAAAAGAGAAAGGGGGACACTTTATCTCTTCCCTCTGAAATGATGAGGATAATCTTGTTCCCTAAACTGTATCTTCAATTCCTGACACACAAAAAAAAAAAAAAAATCTGGACCTGGAAGAGAGAGGGGATGGATGTATTCCAGAGCTGTACTCCTCAGCATTCCCTTCAGGTAATGGAGCCAGGAATCTTCCGCAACAAGTAGAGGTGAGGAGATGAGATTTAACTTATTTTATTTCTTGGCAATGCTGGGTCTTTGTTGCTGCACATGAACTTTCTCTAGTTGCCGCAAGTTGGGGCTACTCTTCATTGTGGTGGCTTCTTTTGTTGCAGAGCACAGTTGTTTCAGCACTCAGGCTCAGAAGTAGCCCACAAGCTTAGTTGTCCTGAGGCATATGGAATCTTCTCAGACCAGGGATCAAATCCACGTCCTCTGCATTGGCAGGTGGATTCTTTTTTGTTTGTTTTAATTGGAGGCTAATTACAATATTGTGGTGATTTTTGCCATATAGCAACATGATCAGCCATGGGTGTATATGCATCCCCCATCCTGAATCCCTCCCCCAACCTCTCTCCCTACCCTATCCTTCTGGGTTGTCCCAGAGCACCAGCTTTGAGTGCCCTGCTTCATCATGGAAGTTTCACTGATCATCTATTTTACATATGGTAATATACATGTTTCAATGCTATTGTCTCAAGAAATTCCACCCTCACCTTCTCCCACATAGTCCAAAAGTCTGTTCTTTACAAATGTGTCTCTTTTGTTGTCTTGCATATAGGGTTGTCATTACCGTCTTTCTAAATTCCATATATATGTGTTAATATACTGCATTGGTGTTTCTCTTTCTGACTTACTTAACTTTGTATAATAGGCTCAAGTTTCATCCACCTCATTAGAACTGACTAAAATGTTTTCTTTTTTATAGCTGAGTAATATTCCATTGTGTATATGTACCAAAACTTCCTTATCCATTCATCTGGCAGGTGGATTCTTAACCACTGGACCACCAGAGAAGTCCCAGAGATGAGATTTAAGAAGAGTTTATGGTTTAATTTTCTAACTTCACTGGTTATATAGTAAGTGAGATTGACTGGGACTAGGGAATCTCTCTTAAATATTGTTTAAGGGACCAGGAAAGGAGATATGTTACAGCACAGCTAATGACAGTGATTAAAGAAAAATAAAGCGGTTTCATTTTTTTTAACAGTTAAACTTATACAGCTCAACAAACTGGTTATATAAAACTTAAATGGCTTTAAATATATATCTATTTTTTTTTAAATGTTTGAAGAAAGTAGTCAAATTGTGAAAGGGGCAGACACCAGTAATCAGATTCCCCCCCCCATCCAGAAGTTATCCCCTCTTTGCAATACTAAAATCTGGCCTGATACACTTTTTATCTCTTTTCTTGAATAATATATTTAAATTTTTATCAATATGTCCTTTCTTCTATAGTTAATAATATTTTTTCATGAATATATAAATACATGGTTTCTTGTAGAACAAGGACTTATAATAAATCCAAGCTGAGCCAATGGCATGTTATATTTTATGGCTGGGATTTGTACAAGATGAATAGAACAGTGATTAGATGAAGAGTCTGTGAAGTGTATCTCAAGACTGCAAAATATAACAAGTCTTGGCTCATCTTTTGGATAAGTTTTACACTTAATGGGCTGAAATTAGTAATAGTTACATATTTTTAATAGTTAAAAATCTCACACCATCTTATTGGAAAAAAATCCATTGGAATTTACATCAAACTAAATTAAATTCAATCACATTAAATATTAATTACTTACATATTACTGTGAGCAGTACCAAGAAGTCCAAAGACACAGACCATGTCTTGATAGAGATTAAAAGCTAATTGGGGAGATTAGACTTGAAAAATGAAAGATTTAGACAGCAGTGAGGAATAATTTATAAAGAGTATTTGTAAAGCAATAAGTAATATAAGATTTCAGAAGAGAGAGAGAGTTAAAGAGGGTCAGTGTGGAAGTCTTTGAGAAGTGGAATTTGAAGAATAGAAGAACAATTGTAGGGAGACATGGTTGGATGAAAGAATCACTTCTGTAAATGCAGATTTATTTTTCCAAACACCACAATAATCAAAAATCACAGCACTATAAACTCAAAATAATGATATAAAAAAGATAAGTATCAGCCTCACATTAGAGCCTGATGTGTTTACCACTATTTAAAAAATGTATACATCATACCATACACTGTCTAGGAAAATATGATTATAGACCAATTCTTTTGGAAATTTTTTGTTTTTAGAAAATTATTATGAAAGAATTTCTGTCAAAGCTCCTAAGTTATTTCAAAGTCACTGACCTTTGAGTTTTGATGAACCCTGATGATAAAAAATTATAAAATCAGTTTTTAAAAATAAGATGATGTTGAGGAGTTCAAATAATTATACTTTAATAGATATTAATATGGGTTTACCTATATTGAGACTTTTCATGCAAGTATGTGGCAAGTTTTATATACATGATTATCCAGTGATACTCATAACACTTCCATTTTTATGAACTTTTTCCTATTTATCTAATGACCCTAATAACTAACTTCCCTGTTAGCTACAGTGGCACTTCCGTCATTTCTGGGTCAATATTATAGGTTCATTATCACAAGCTTAATAGAAAACTATGCCAAAAACCTAATTTATATCTGGTTAACTAAGAGCTCATGTTTTTTAACCAAATGTATTTATTAATTATTATTGCTAAATATTTATAAGGGATGAATAAATTTTATGAGGCCTAATATTCATATAATTTGGGGGACTTTACTGAAGAAAAGGAGAACAAACTAATCAATCCTAAAGGAAATCAACTCTAAATAGTCATTAAAAGGACTGATGCTGATGCTGAAGCTGCAAAACTCTGGCCACCTGATGTGAAGAGCTGACTCACTGAAAAATATTCTGATGCTGGGAAAGATTGAAGGCAAGAGGAGAAGGGGGCAGAAGAGGATGAGATGATTAGGTAGCATTACTGACTCAATGGACATGAGTTTGAGCAAACTATGAGGCTTCCCTGGTGGCTCAGATGGTACAGTCTGCTTGCAATGCTGGAGGCCTGGGTTTGATCCCTGGGTTAGGAAGATTCCCTGGAGAAGGAAATGGCAACCCACTGCAGAGTTCTTGCCTGGAAAATCTCATGGACAGAGAATCTTGGCAGGCTACATACAGTCCATGGGGTTGTAAGGACTCAAGACAAGACTGAGCAACTAACACACACACACCAGAGATAGTGAAGGACTGGGAAGCCTGGCATGCTGTAGTCCATGGGGTCCCAAAGAGTTGGACATGACTTAGTGACTAAACAACAACAACTGAAGAAAAACAAACCAACATCTTTCAAAAAGTTGATTGTGGCACAAACATAAAAATGAGGGGGGGAAGTATTTGTATTCATTAACTGCTTAACACGTTTACAAACTTTTCCTGTAAATTCAAAAAAACAAAAACAAAATTAATTAAATTAAAACATATAAGTGCAATTTAAATTTTCTTCTAGATTATAATGACCTATATAAGTAAGTTTAATTTAATTAAGCTCAGTCATGTCCAGCTCTTTGCAACGCCATGTACTGTAGCACGCCAGGCTCCTTCTGTACATGGGATTCTCCAGGTAAGAATACTGGAGTGGGTAGCCATTCCCTTCTCCAGGGGATCTTCTCAATCCAGGGACTGAACCCAGACTCCTGCACTGCAGGCAGATTCTTTATGTCTGAGCCACCAGGGAAGAAAAATATTCTTCTTATAAAGGATATAAGAATATTCCACCTCAAAATATACCTCTTTGGCATAATACATTATTTGGAGAAATAGCACAATAGGAAAAGATCTGTAAAGAAGTAGAAAGTACCCTTTTGAAAGAAAATTTTACATGTATAAATCAAATCTTCATAAATCAAATCTTGATTTGTAAAGGCATCTCCCTCTCTATACCAGAAAGAGGAAGATGATTCTAAAGTCACAAGAGAATCTTATCAATAGAGAAAGCACCTGCTTAAGTCTTCCTAACAAACCTTATCCTTATTTATCAAGCTTTTCCTAGTAACCTCTCCAAAACTGGCCTCCCTCAAATGCACACCTTTCTTTCTTTTATCTTTGGCTTAAAATGATACTCAAGGTTGAGTTCTAAACCAATCCAGAGCATTAGTCAGTTTTTCCTGGATCTTTTAGGTATACACAAGTAGTTATTGCCCCCAGTCAGTTGTGTCTGACTCTTTACAATCGCATGGACTGTAAACTACTAGGCTCTTCTGTCCATGAAATTTTCTAGACAAGAATACTGAAGTAGGTTCCCATTTCCTACCGCAATATATGAGTTGTACACATTAATAAACTTGTTTTTCTTTTGTTATTCTTTTATTACAGGGTCTTAGTCAAGACCTCAGTCAGTTCAGTTAGTTCAGTCCCTCAGTCGTGTCTGACTCATTGCAACCCCATGAATTGCAGCACACCAGGCCTCCCTGTCCACCACCAACTCCTAGAGTTCACTCAAACTCACGTCCATCGAGATGGTGATGCCATCCAGCCATCTCATCCTCTGTCATCCCCTTCTCATAATGCCCCCAATCCCTCTCAGCATCAGAGTCTTTTCCAATGAGTCAACTCTTCGCTTGAGGTGGCCAAAGTATTAGAGTTTCAGCCTCAGCATCAGTCCTTCCAATGAACACCCAGGACTGATCTCCTTTAGAATGGACTGGTTGGAACTTCTTGCAGTCCAAGGGACTCTTGAGAGTCTTCTCCAACACCACAGTTCAAAAGCATCAATTCTTCGGCGATCAGCTTTCTTCACAGTCCAACTCTCAGATCCATACATGACCACTGGAAAAACCATAGACTTGACTAGATGGGCCTTTGTTGGCAAAGTAATGTCACTGCTTTTGAATATGCTGTCTAGATTGGTCATAAGTTTCCTTCCAAGGAGTAAGCATCTTTTAATTTCATGGCTGCAATCACCATCTGCAGTTTGGAGCCCAGAAAAATAAAATCTGACACTGTTTCCACTGTTTCCCCATCTATCTCCCATGAAGTGATGGGACAGGATGCCATGATCTTCGTTTTCTGAATGTTGAGCTTTAAGCCAACTTTTTCACTCTCCACTTTCACTTTCATCAAGAGGCTTTTTAGTTCCTCTTCACTTTCTGCCATAAGGGTGGCATCATCTGCATATCTGAGGTTATTGATATTTCTCCTGGCAATCTTGATTCCAGCTTGTGTTTCTTCCAGCCCAGTGTTTCTTATGATGTACTCTGCATATAAGTTAAATAAGCAGGGTAACAATATACAGCCTTTACGTAATCCTTTTTCTATTTGGAACCAGTCTGTTGTTCCATGTTCAGTTCTAACTATTGCTTCCTGACCTGCATACAGGTTTCTCAAGAGGCAGGTCAGGTGGTCTTGTATTCCCATCTCTTTCAGACTTTTCCAGTTTATTGTGATCCACACAGTCAAAGGGTTTGTCATAGTCAATAAAGCAGAAATAGATGTTTTTCTGGAACTCGCTTGCTTTTTTGATATCCAGCAGATGTTGGCAATTTGATCTCTGGTTCCTCTGCCTTTTCTAAATCCAGCTTGAACGTCTGGAAGTTCATGGTTCACATATTGTTGAAGCCTGGCTTGGAGAATTTTAAGCATTATTTTTCTAGCGTATGGTATGATTGCAATTGTGCAGTAGTTTGAGCGTTCTTTGGCATTGCCTTTCTTTGGGTTTGGAATGAAAAGTGACCTTTTCCAGTCCTGTGGCCACTGCTGAGTTTTCCAAATCTGCTGGCATATTGAGTGCAGCACTTTCACAGCATCATCTTTCAGGATTTGAAATAGCTCCACTGGAATTCCATCACCTCCACTAGCTTTGTTCATAGTGATGCTTTCTAAGCCCCACTTGACTTCACATTCCAGGATGTCTGGCTCTCAGAGGAAACATTATCTTTCCTCCTCTACATCTATATTCTTTATTTTTCACGCTAATTTCCAAGTGCAATTGAGTTAAATAGAGATTATTGAAAGGTCATTCTTGCCAACCCCTATGCAAATTCCTCCTCACAAGGTAGTATGTACTTTTATGCCCACTCCAGTGGTGTTTTCAGTCCTCGAATGAATGAAAGAGTGAATCTTACTCAACGTTTAATGATAGTCAGTATATTCTAGGCGCTGATAGGCTATATCTCAGAGATTTGAATTGCTCTTTATTGTTTCTTCAGATTGTATTTTTCAAGCAAGATAGTCTGTTGTTTCAGATTCTTGACTGCATTTTATGGTTTATTTGTAGTCCATTTATGCACCTGACGCAATGCCCATAGCTTAACAGGTACTCAATTCTTTTGACAGATTGCTTCTTCAGCTACCTCTACTGCTGCTGCTAAGTTGCTTCAGTTGTGTCCGACTGTGTGCGACCCCATAGACGGCAGCGCACTAGGTTCCTCTGTCCCTGGGATTCTCCTGGCAAGAATATTGGAATGGGTTTCCATTTCTTTCTCCAATGCATGAAAGTGAAAAGTGAAAGTGAAGTCACTCAGTCATACCCGACTCTTCGCAACCCCATGGACTGCAGCCTACCAGGGTCCTCCATCTAGGGGAGTTTCCAGGCAAGAATACTGGAGTGGGTTGCCATTGCCTTCTCTGTCAGCTACCTCTAAAAGCCCTTTAAAAACTCGAAGCCCATAGAAATAGTATATTTTTGTGATTACTTTTAATTCTCACTTCAGTCTTACTGAACTAATGAATTTATTGTCATTAAAGAGCTGCAACTGACAAAGTGACCTAGACTCCTCCAACCATGGCCAGTGATGTAAGATGTTCTAATTCATGTTTCAGACTCAGCAAGGCTGAAATAGTACATTAAATTAGATATTTGTAATTATCAAATGTCTGTTGTTACATCTGAGCCACACTCTATTACCACAGCACATATATTGCTCATCCCTTATCAAATTATGCTTTTCATATTCTTAGTTTTTTTTTTTACTTTTGGTAATCCATACCCACAAAGCATTCCTTTATTTGATCCATTCATCTTATGGATCAAGACTAAAACAATGTAAAGGGGGGTGTAATGAAAAGAAAATTGGATCTATAAACATGAAGTCCAAGGTCCACAGCATTCTACAAGTTTGATTATTTTTCCCTCTGCAATGTCAGAAAGAGCACTATAATCAATATGCATACATAGTGAACAAACTGAACTTGCTTAATCTGACTGTGAATTTTAGTCAGTTTTAATGAGGACTCATAATGGTAACACGGCTTCCTTTACATATCATGGACTTAAAATACTGCCAACTGCTCTTTTACTGAGCCTTTAAGTCATATGTTGAGCATGTGAAGATGAAGGATTCTATCAATTTTATTCCACTCTTCCCTGGCCCTCGACATAGCACATCTCTGAATAGATTTTTCAAATAATTTCACTGAAATCGAGACTCTTAGAGTCCCCTCTGGCAGACCTATAAATCACACACTTTAATAGTAACTTCTATTTTCTGGGCCTTCTCTATTTTTCTATTAGTTGGCACATAAGATTTTGTTGTTTACCTCTCAACTTCCATGAAATACAAAATTATATCCTTAAGCACGAAGTTCTGATTTTCTCCTGGATCAGCTAATTTAGCTCTTTACTTTTGTTATGAGAATAACAATAATTTATCTCATACTTCTATTTACAGCTGCTTTTCAACTTCCAATATTTCTATTGCTGTTACAGATTGCATGTCTGTGGACAACACCAATGATCAAAAATTTTTTCTCTGAGCCTGCTGAGTAACAAAGCAATTGCTAAGCCAAAGATATTATGATATGATAAACAGTCAAGTGCTATGAGTTGTTATCCATATATGAAAAGATCCTTTCAGATGACCTTGAAAATCTTGAAAGCAACTCTTTTGCCCCTTTGCTGTTTGCCCTTTCCTGTTCATTCCCCTTTAACCTTAGAAGAACCTAAATATAGAAATTAGATCACTAGGCAACTTAGCCTAATTGCTGATTTATGCACACTGACTGCACACCATACATTACCAAACCTGTGGACTATTTTCCTAGATTAAAAGAAGTGGGAATGAGGAATTAAGTAATTAAAGAATGACTAGCTCTCCACTCCTCAAAATCTCCGCAGCAATCACACAGGCAGATCATGCAGTCTAGATAAAATCTGAAGAAAGATAATGAGGAGTCAGTCTGCATGTAATGGAGACTGATACAAAATCTAACTTCCTGCCTCAACAGTACACTGAGATTCTTTCCCCCTTTGTCCTTTAAAAACTCTCCATGAACTAGAATTTTCAGAATTGGTTTTGGATACAGGAGTCCACCCAGATTATCAGCCTTCTGACTAAAGCAACCTTTCCTTTCAACCAACACTTGCCTCTAGAGTATCATCTTTTGAGGGGCAAGCAGCCAAACCTGAGTTCGGTAATAGTCTCAACATCTGGCAAAGAATTAAATAAATTTAATTGCCAAAGACTTAGGGAGATAGAGGGAGCAGGAGACCAAACCATACAGGTAACACTGCAAATTCCATTCAATCATTAGACTGAAACTTCTTTTCCTACAATGAAGGTTCAGAAATGTAGCATGGCAAGAAAAGGAAACTTGCAGAAGAGAGTGAAAGGAAAAACAATTATTCTAAATAGTCCACAGATAACATGAGTGTTAAAAAAAAAAAAAGCACTAAATTTGTGACTGCTACATTGCTTTCAGCCCTGAAATGATGGCAGAGATCTATTTTTGTGACTTTTAAAAGCAATGAAAAATAAGAGCAAATTTGAACTAATCCACAGCAAAAGAAATGACAACGTGTACAATTATTTTTTGAAAGTCTATTTAAATACATGATAAATTAGAAACCTAAAGGAGTATTATTTGGCAGCCTTTCTGGAAAAAAAAAAGTGAGTCTGAAGATTAAAATGTAGCCAAAAAGTAAATAAAATTAAAGCAAATTCATTTCTAAAAATAGCACCTATAATTTACAAATCAGAACAATTATTTATAAATTAAAAAAATATAAACACTAGACCAAATTGAAAAGGTATACTATATTAGTAGTGAAATTTATGAATTGCTTCAAGAATAGGCTTTGGTGTCTTTTTAGATGTTTATCAAAAATGTTTTGCATTTGAGGCTTCCTTGGTTGCTCAGTGGTGAAGAGTCCACCTGCCAATGCATGAGACACAGGTTCGATCCCTGATCCCAGGAAAATCCCACATGACATGGAGTGGCTAAACCCATGCACCACAACTATTGAGCCAGCATCTAGCACCTGGGAGCTACAACTACTGAAGCCTGCATACTCTCGAGCCCATCTTAGCAACAAGAGGAGCCACCACGATGAGAAGCCAGTGCACCTCAACTAGAGAGCAGCCCCCACTTGCAGCAACTGGAGAAAAAGTCCTGTGCAACAACGAAGACCCACCACAGCCAAAGATAATAAAAATCAAATAAATAAAATTATTTTCAAAAATCTGCATTTGGATAAGTTCAGAACAGCACACTATCACCACCCCATTATCATTTGAGCCATTTCATATGGTTAAAGAATGTGTCCTTTTGGAATTTAGAATCAAATGCAACATAATCCTTTTAAAATTGTTAGGTCTTCCCTGTTATTACTCCAACCACATTCATTGTGAATGTTAGAGAATTCATGTGGTGACATTCTATGTTTCAATTTCAATCTTAGTCACAAAAGCAAGCCTTCTAATTCTGTCACCATTTGATGATTGACAGCTGATTTTGCACTCATTTGACCTTTTCCAGGCTCTCTTGTTTGAGTTAGCAGCCCATTCCAGTTTTCTTACAATTAAAGGTAGAATGGATTAGCCAGTCAGAATTCAGAATGTTTAAGTAAAAGCATAACAACAGACCACTGCTGGCATGTAATGCAAACATTAAAATTCTAATGACTCATTCCCTTGCCACAGATGAGGAAAGGAATAGAAATAGACATAACATGGATCTACTGTTCTGAAACTAATTATAACAGGAATTTGAGATGGTAAAACTTTATCCAGTCATGCAAATCAGTGTTTTTCTTTAGCTTGATGGGGAAGCCCTTGAGATTTACCAAAATTCAGGCTTTTAGGGTTTGGAATCAGGTTAGTTTACGGTTTAGTATTAAAACGTAGTTTTAAAGATAAAAGAACAGAATAATGTGAAAGAAGGAAGAAAGAGAAGTTATAAAGATGGAACCTCTTTGGTGAGGTTTAATTTAAGGGAAAACTTGATTTAAAAAGGAAACAAGACTAGGGGAAAGTTGGAATCATTCCATGACAATATATGAATATCTATACAAGATACCTCCTTTTTTTTCACTCATGCCACAATAATATAACCTCAGATATTATAAACTATTTACTTTATTTTATTTTATTTATTTATTTTTTTTAGAGTGAATGAATGGGCTTGCTCAAAAGCAGGTTTATACTTTCTATGACAAAATAATTAAGTGATTAGATCTGCCTTTTTTTTTTTTTTTTTTCGTTTCATTGACATTTCACATGTTTCAATGCCATTCTCCCAAATCTTCCCACCCTCTCCCTCTCCCACAGAGTCCATAAGCCTGTTCTATACATCAGTGTCTCTTTTGCTGTCTCGTATACAGGGTTATCGTTACCATCTTTCTAAATTTCATATATATGCGTTAGTATACTGTATTGCTGTTTTTTTCCTTCTGGCTTACTTCACTCTGTATAATATTTTATTTTTTAATTTTATTTTATTTAACTTTACAATATTGTATTGGTTTTGCCATATATCAAAATGAATCTGCCACAGGCATACATGTGTTCCCCATCCTGAACTATTTTTATCCTACACTATAAGAAATAAGTCAAAATAATTCAATAAATGTATTTCCTGAATTTGGGGGAGGTGGTTTGCACAAGACATTAGTGATATCACAGTAACTAAATACAGCATGTTTCCTGTCTTCTTGGAGCCCATATTCAAGTTAGTAACAGAAACATTAATTAAACAATCACACAAAGAAATATAACCTTGTCATTATAATAAGTAATGTGAAGGTTATAAGGATATGCTACCCCAAAATATGCCTCCTCTCTAGCACTGAAATTCAAAAGCATCAATTCTTTGGTGGTCAGCTTTAGAATTCCATGGACAGAGGAGCCTGGTAGGCTATAGTCCATGGGGTCAAAAAGAGTCATTCATGACTAAAAGAGAAAGTGAAAGTCGCTCAGTCTGTCTGACTCTTTGTGACCCCATAGGCTGTACAGTCCATGGAATTCTCCAGGCCAGAATACTGGAGTAGGTAGCCTTTCCCTTCTCTGGGGAATCTTCCCAACCCAGGGATAGAACCCAGGTCTCCCACATCGCAGGCAGATTCTTTACCAGCTAAGCCACAGGGAAGCCTAAAGTTTGTAAAATATTCATCAAACAATGCTGTTTTAGATTGAATTGAATTACTGCCCTGATTCTTCTTCCCTCAATCATCCACACTTTTCCATGGCCTCATCATGAGTATGTTTCACCACCCTTTGACTCTGGCTTGGCCGTATGACTTCCTTTTACTAAGGGTCTGTGGGCAGAGGCAATAATATGCCAGTGCCAAGCCTGGATCTTAGCAGCATACCTGTTGTGCTTATTCTCTTGCACCTCTATGCCAATGCTATGAGAGGAAGGGACATCTCTGACACAAGGAAAATGAGAGACACTGAATATGCCCACTTTGCCTTTGACCTTTAATTAGAAGCAGGATCTGTGGTACCACTGTCTGCAGAGCACCATCTAGTCAAGTTCAACTGAGATCAGCCAAGCCCCAAAAGACAAAAAGATACACAAGATTAAATGTGTTATTTCAATCCACTGAATTTTGGGGTGGTTAGGTACAGATCACTGTTGTGATTGCTCAGAATCTTATTATGTCAGAAGCCTGAGAATCCCTCCATTAGAAGAGTCCTCTAAAGCAGCATTAAGACATTCTAGATTAGAATAAGACATATCAATCAGAAGTAATACTTTCCCTAAGTCTATGTTAGTTCAATAGGCTTTAGTTTTGGGGGGCAGCAAATGAGCACAGTAACGTGTGTCACATGCTTTAAGATGCTGAATGGGATATTTCAATTCAACTTTTAGAAATTGGTGAAATCCCTAAAGCTGTAGACAGTAGATGATATGTAACTCCCTCACTCAAAGAGAGCTACATATTCCCACAGAACTTAATAACATGCGATTAAATTGGTTCTTTGACTATCAACTCCCACCACCCACTTTCAGTCTTTGTTAAAAATGATTGGAAGATTCATGAGGAAATTACTTGAAGGAAATTCATAAGAATAGAGAAGCCTGTGCCTCACTCTGTGGAAAGGAAAGACTGTATCCACTGTCCCACTGCTGCTGCTGCTAAGTCGCTTCAGTCCGACTCTGTGCGACCCCATAGACGGCAGCCCACCAGGCTCCCCCGTCCCCGGGATTCTCCAGGCAAGAACACTGGAGTGGGTTGCCATTTCCTTCTCCAATGCATGAAAGTGAAAAGTGAAAGTGAAGTCGCTCAGTCGTGTCCGACTCCTAGCGACCCCATGGACTGCAGCCCACCAGGCTCCTTCATCCATAGGATTTTCCAGGCAAGAGTATTGGAGTGGGGTGCCATCGCCTTATCCGACTGTCCCATTACCACCAAGTAAAGACAGGCAACCCCAAAAATTATTCATATAAATAAGAATTTTCTACAGCATCACTCTCATTATTTGTATCTATGCTTGTGAAACTACAGATCTAATGACATAAAGCATGAGAGAATTCTTAAGAAAAACTGATGTGAGTCTTCTGGATTTGTGGGTAATGTGAAGAGAAAGACTATACATACTTCTCCTGGGAAATTCAGAGGAGAGGATGATGCCAGCCTTAGTAACATTTAGTGACAAGGCAAAGGGAGAGGATGGTACAGTAAGCAGGCAGCCATATGCCTTAGTTCTTCTGGGCAGTAAATGAGCATAGTAACATATGCCATATGTTATGGGACATTTGATGGGATGCTGAATAGGGAATTTCCTATCAAGTTGAAAAATTTAACTAAATTTGGCATTTTATAAGTTAGAAGGCATAAGTTCCCTTGGACCACAAGGATACCACTGTGGGTAAGTGGCTTGATCTGGAGTTGTGGACTAGGGGACAGAGTGACTGGGGGACAAAACTAATAAAAGGGTGAAAGAGACCAGCACAAAATGATTATCTATTGTGTAAGAGCCTACATATACCTGTGAAGGCCTGATATGTCAGAGTGTATTGAGAATCAGTTTATACCAGTATCCAACCAGTGAAAATATCTACTCTATTTCTCTGTTACATCTAAACCTTACCTTGGCAGTGAGAGAGTCAATTCTTTGGTTTGTTTGTTTGAATTTATTTATTTCAATGAAACAAAGATGAATGTTTTAATGATAAAAGGTAAAATTCACAAAGATAGACATCATAAACCCTTAGACACCTAACAACAAAAGCAAAAAAAAAAAAAAAAAAACAGAATAGTCCACAGATTTGGTGTGAGGAAAGGCAGAGGAAAAACTTAAAAAAAAATTAATATTAAACAAGACCATTTTTATACTTGACAGTGACTATAGAGCTGCATGATCTGCCACAGACATTGCCATCAGGTCAGGAAAAAGAGCCTATATTAAAACACAGAAAAGGGGAAAGAACAAAGCTGTTCTTTTATTGTCCTTTACTAAGCTAAACTATTTTTATAAAACTAGCTCTTCTGTGTGGTAAAGAATTTGACCTTGCCCCCAAAGAGGTTGGCCTTTGTCCTATGCTTGTGACAGGTGTTTTATGTCTTTATTCAAAGATGGGGTCTTTGACCACATTGGACCTTACTGTGGTGCTGGTCCTGGCTGGAAAACCAACCATGTGATTTGGAGTAGGGGTTTTGTGCTTGCTTCAACAGCACATATATTAAGAATGGAATGATAGGTGGGAGCTTTGGAATTTCATGGTATCAGTTGACCCGGCATTATCGGTTAAATGTTTTTGTTCTTCCAAAATTAATATATTGAACCCCTAAACCGCAACTTGATGGTAACTAGAGATGGGGCCTTGGGGAGGTAATTTTGGTTAGATGAGTTCATGAGGGTGGGGCCCTGGGCTAATGAGACTGGTGCTCTTATAAGAGACATCAGGTAGCTCTTTCTTTGTGAGCCCAGAGCAAGATGGTGATTAAAAGTTGGGAGAAAAAGCCTCAAAATGATATCTACCTTACCAAGACATTGTATCTTGGACATCCCAGCCTCCCAGAACTAGAATAAATAAATTTCTGTTGTTTAAGTTTTCCCGTCTGTGGTATTTTGTTATGGCAGTCCAAGCAGAATAATCTACCCAGTGGCTGAGTTAACCACATGGGCAATCAATCAATCAATTATATACCCATGTAACAAAGCCTCAGTAAAAACTCTGGACACTGAAACTCAGGTGAACTCTGTTTGACAATATTTCAGGTGTACTGTTGCCATCAATGCATGGAGTGTAGATCTTCCAGAAGTCAACAGAAGTTTCATATCTGGAACCCTCGCAGACTCTGCCCTATGCATCTCTTACCTTGGCTGTTATTTTCATATATTGTCTTTCCCTGTAGTCATCTGAAATCATGAGTATACTGGCTTTCAGCAAGTGCTGTGAGTTCTTCTAGCTAATTGCTCAAATTTAGACTGATTATGGTAACCTCCAAAACTTGCAGTTGATATCAGAAGTCTTGGGCAGAATTGGTAGTCCAGAAGTATGTATCCTCAAACTTCACAATATGGATAACTTGTATAATTTTACCATATTTATGAGAATAAATGTTTTTTGAGTCTAACTAAATTCATATATAGTCATGTTGCTCATACAACTGGTCAAATTAATTAGCATTAATATAATTAATAACATATTCTTTCCAATTTATAAAAGTTGCCATTGCCTTCTCCGAATATAAAAAGTAAAAAGTAAAGAACAAAATACATGTCATTTTAGAAAAATTTAGGAAATAAAATGGAATATAAAAAAACTCAGCCATTAAAAAGAATACATTTGAATCAGTTCTAATGAGGTGGATGAAACTGGAGCCTATTATACAGAGTGAAGTAAACCAGAAAGAAAAACACCAATACAGTATACTAACGCATATATATGGAATTTAGAAAGATGGTAACAATAACCCTGTATACGAGACAGCAAAAGAGACACTGATGTATAGAACAGTCTCTGTGGGAGAGGGAGAGGGTGAGATGATTTGGGAGAATGGCATTTAAATATGTATAATATCATATATGAAACGAGTCACCAGTCCAGGTTCGATGCACGATACTGGATGCTTGGGGCTGGTGCACTGGGACGACCCAGACAGATGGTATGGGGAGGGAGGAGGGAGGAGGGTTCAGGATGGGAAACACATGTATACCTGTGGCAGATTCATTTTGATATATGGCAAAACCAATACAATATTGTAAAGTTAAATAAAATAAAATTTAAAAAAAAGAAATTAAAAGGATTACTAATTATATCAACCAGATATATGCAATATGATTTTATTAACATTTTAGTGTATTAACATATGTTCTGAGTCATATAACCTAATATTAACATATTGTTCTGCAGAAAGGTTGTAACTACTTTCCAAGCACAGCTGAATTTCTAGACTCCAAACAATGTCATCCTTTCTTAGTCTCTTTTTATTTGTTTATTTGCTATGCTCTTCTTTCTTCTATATGTACACTTTATTCTCAGAGTGGCAAGATAACTGCAGTAACTGAAACATCATATATTCTTGGGTTCAAGTTCAGTGGAAAAGCTTGTTTACAGGCAGACCCCAGAAACAGTCTAGGAATTGAACGGATGGTCTTAGGACATGTGCCCAGCCCTGAACTATTGACTGGCTTGAGCTTAGACTACATGGTTCAACACTGGGGTAGGGGGTGTGTAAGAGATTCCTCAAATGAACTTCATGGAGTGATGTCAGAAGAGAAGAAAAAAACTGCTAGAGGGTTTGAGGAAAAACAAATGGTAGTCACAATATACTTAAAGGCTATTGGTATTTCTCTGTGAGTTATTTCCAAGTTATGTCCTGAAGTATTAAAATTTTCTTGTGGATTTTTTTTTTTAAGAATAAGAGCTTAAGGTTCTAGACTATATTTCTGTCAAATTTCTTAATCATATCTTTTCTTTCTAGTTTGTCATTAGATTTGATTTGATGAACATTTGTGTACAGAAATTTTTCCAAAGGATATAAATTACCATCTTTTGTGATTTCTTTCATTTGTTTTGTGCTTTTAAAAGTCCTCCATGTAATACAATCAAAAAATTATCCACATATTTATATTTGTATTGTTTATTGTTTTGCTTTCATTTTGTTTTATATTTCTTGAATAGTAATATTATAGTATTTGTTCATTGTCCTCCATAGGGCATACAAAGAAAAATACATTGGCATGCCAAAAGAGTACTTCATATTTTTCTGAAATTTGTCTGCTTGATTTTCTCTGTTAGAAAATTCAGACAACTGTGTAAACTGTTCACATCCTTTAATGAAAAATTAAAGAATTCTGTCACACTTGAGAAACCCATGAGTCATGCTTCTCCCCTGTTTGCAAAGGCTAGCCATCTATAGAGCTTTGCAACCACAGATCTTACCAATTCCTGTCATAACAGGAGATGAATTCCTAATGGTTATGTAGTATGTGTTGTGGTCATGTTGGATATGATCTGACAGTCTAAGATCATTCCTCAGGAGGGAGAAGAAATAATCCATTGGATAAAGATTTTTCTCTCATGTCCTAGTTACGAAATCTTTAACTCTACCTTTTGGTTTGAATTTACTAATAATTCAGCACCTTAAAACATTCTGGCATCACATCAGGAAATGACCATGAAAATAGACAGGAGCTGAGTAGGAAAATTCTGCCTCACTGTGTCTAACAAGACCATCGCCTCTGATACCTCCTAAAGAGCAGAAGGAAACCGTCAAGGTATCTTAGCTGAAAGATTCCCAGGGGCCTCACCAAAACACCCTAGTTTCCTAAATAACTAGCCTTTCTGACTAATTTGTAGTCATATGTTTCCTATCTTATTCTTGATTTGTGAGACTTGTGAGGATCAGTTTCATCCAATTCTATGGGAGGGTTGGAGAAATGAATCCCATGCAATGGTTAAACAATAAGGAACATTAAAAAAAAAAAAAGTAGATGTGCAACAGGGGCCTAATTGAAGGGCAAAATCTGTGAGTGCACCATGATCTCCAGCTTGTCAATTCTTGTCGTGCAAAAATGAAGGGTCACCTTAGACAAATTGAGAAAGGATCCTAAAGTCTGACAAGTAACCTCACAACCAAGAATCTATATATGACAGGTACCAGGAACACCTCTCTCTCTAATTTCACCATAACATTCACATTCAAACAAGCATTAAATACTGTGAGATTTACCTCTAACCATTTCTCCACTTTAACCTGTCACAATCACCAGTTTAGAATGAAGTTCAAATGTTTTACTGTAATAAGTTCTACCCTGCCCCACCCAATTTACCTCCAGTCTTCCCTTTTGCCTTTTTCCATTGCAGTATGAGTCAAATAACGATCTTCCTAAACACCACTCCTAAAATACCGCTTCACTTCAGGAATTCCTCTTTGACCTTTATATAAAATCTAAACTTCTTATAATCACTCTCAAGGCCCTTGGGATCTTGTGAACCTATCCAGCCTTCTTTCTTCCATTCTCCTGTCATACTCAATGCTTCAGCATCCTGAAATTCACTCAGAACTTTACACACAACACCCTCTCTTATCCTCCAAGTCTCTGCTTTAGGCTTTTCTTTTTCCTTTGAAAACTGTATTCTCCATGCATCCATTGGTCCTATCCTCTCCTGCTCTTCATTAGTCTAAGGAGTGTTGATTCTTGAAGTCTCCTCATACAGAACATTTTCTAGAGGAACCAAATTCTGACCCTTCAAATCAGCAATAGTTGCCTCTCCTACACGCTTCTATCACACCCTGAATGTCTAACATTTTCTAGCATGTCACTATGGATTATAATTACCTGTATTATGTTTTGATTTTTATTCTATTTCCCATACTAACAAACTTCTTGGGCAGAGACTGTGGATTCCATGTTTATCAACACACAATAGATACACACTAAATTTTAAATCATTATTCACATCCTTGAACAACATAAAACTCACTCTGTGTTTGGGAAAAGAATGGCTTCATCTTGAACTTGTGTCAGTGAAACAGCTGATGGTAATGTCCTCCATTTTAGCCTAGGGAAAGCTGCTTAAAGTGTTCTGCAAGAGACAGCTATAAGAGATCTATAGATAGCAATTATTAATAATAAAGGAGCATACAACAGTCAAGTTGCTAAAAGAAAGAAAAAATAAAAATCTAGGGGAAGAGAAGGGCTCAAAACTAATGTTGAATCATCAGAGTGATGAAGAGAGAAAGGAGTTGGGAATTTCACCCAATTTCTTTCCCTGGAGAGTGGAGCAAATCCAGTTGGCAGGGACAGAGGTACGATGCAATGGCAGAAGAGATAAAATAGCAATGACACAGGAAAAGGTGAAGGCGGATATCTCTGCAGATCAAGGTATCAAGAGTGAGAACCAGGGGAGAAGTGGAAAGAAGGTTTAAAAATGCATAGAATACAGAGGTGCCTTCTTAAGATCATGTGAGGAGGAGTGGGAAGGGCTTTGGAGTGTTCCTGGTTTCTAATCATTCCACTAGGTGATGCTCAGAGACAATTTTTAACTTTATTGTTTTGGCAACCACAGTCTTTGAATAATATCACACAACAGTGTGGCTTTCAAGGGATGCAAATGATGACTATGTGTATAAATACAAAATCACTGTATTACATAATAATCTGTTACTTTTTATTGAGCCTTCACTTAGAGCCAGGCAAGAGGTAAACTAATAAGTATGTATCATGCCACTTCTGGTAGGCTGAATAAAGACTCCTACATCTAGGACCTGTGAATGTCTTCTAATATGACCAAAGGGACTTTATAGATGTGATTAAATATCTTGAGGTGGAAAGATTATTCTAGATTATCTATGTGGTTCTAAATATAATCACAAGGAATGTAGATGGCTACTAGAAGTTGAAAAAAAGAAAAAAAAAATCTCCTAAGAGCCTCCAGAGAAACCTGCCAACACCTTGATTTTAACCAAATGAAACTTGTTTAGGACTTCTGAGTCTAGAACTGTAAGAAAATACATTTGTATTGCTTTCGGCCACTAAGTTGTAGTAATACAGCTACAACAGGGAACTAATATACTACTAAGTCCTCACAACTACTCAATGTACCAACTATGATTGGAAGTACAGTTCAGTTGTCTGCATCCAGTCCTGGAAGTCTGATTCCATGGGAAAACTGACTGACGTGCTCAGTACATACCTATGATCAATTCAGGTTGCTCAGTAGCAAAGAATCTACCTGCCAATGTAGAAGATGCAGGAGACGTGGGTTCAATCCCTGGGTCAGGGAGATCCCCCGAAGGGGGAAATGGCAACCCACTCCAGTGTTCTTGCCTGGAAATCTCATGGACAGAGGAGCCTGGCAGGCTATAGTCCATGGGTCACAGAGAGTTAGACATGATTTAGTGGCTGAGCAAGACATGGATACAATCATATTTGTGTTTTTGATTAATCAATATCAAACATTTAAAACTGAAAAGGTATATTTTTGGAAAGTTGGAAAATATTTTTCAGCTTCAGTTTCCTGATTGTTTCCCATAATAGAATAATTATTTCTTCTAATAAAGATTTTGAAAAACTCTCATTAGTCATATTATTAACTATTGCAATCATGTTATTATTATATTCACACACATAATATGCTTAGCTGTAATTAATGTAGGATTCCATTCCAGAGGAAAAAAGGTATAAAGTTCATAATATGCATAGTTGACTATTAAAGATTTGAACCTACAAGTTAGCAGACATGAATTTCAGCCACACACTTTCTCCTTAGAGTACAACCTTGAATAAGCAATTTAACCTCTCTTGATTCTCTTATCTATAAAATGTGGAGTTTGCCCTATCAGCCAACTTACTTCTCTAAGATTCTAGGAGTCTGTGATTCAATTTGTTCCTTAAGCTTGTGGATGACACTGGACTTTTCCAGATAGAAAGTTATATTTTGCTGGTTCTGAATACACTGCTCAAAGCTTGATTCTAAACAGAAATCCATCCATTTGGCCTATTCACAACTGCTTTGCATTGTTGGGAACTTTGATTTTGTAGCAGACTCAGGCTGAGGCAATTTTAGTGCCATTACCTGCTAAGCCAAAATCTGGAGAAGCATTTACCGAGCATGCAGTATTTGTCAAATACTTCTGCATATTATTTCTTTAATCCTCACCAAAAAACTTTCAAAATAATTGTATCATACTAATTTAATAGGTGAAGAATTTGTAAGAGACATACATAACAAGAATTTTTAAGTGGTAAAATATCCTGATCCCAAATCCATGCCTTTTCCACAATTCCATACTATATAAAAATAGCTTCTACATGTTGAGTGCTGCAGGCGATTCTTTTTTCTAAAAATGGTCACACAATGTATGTAACCCATCCCACATGTTCATACTATGTGACTGAAAATCTTCCCATCAAGAGGTATTGTTCCATTTTGTCTGGGCAAGGACTTGTAAGTGCTCTAACAAATGGAGTATGGTAGAATAATCTTACTGAGTTCGCTCTCTCAGGACACTCATTCTAGCAACCCAGACATCATGCCATGTGTGTGTTATGCTTTTCCAGCAAGAATACTGGCATGGGTTACCATGACCTCCTCCAGGGGAACTTCCCAACTCAGGGATTGAACCCACATCTCTTACCTCTTCTGCACTGGCAGGCAGGTTCATTACCATCTGGGAAGCCCAACATGAAGGAGACGTTCATGGGAAGAGATAATTGCTAAGGTGAAGGACAGAAAAGCATTTAAAAAACCATCCCCACTGTGACGTGGCTGAATTCTGGAGCCACAGAACACATGGACGACTGTACACCATTAAGTTTTGGGGTGATTTGTTAAGAAGCCTTCAGTTCAGTTCAGTTGCTCAGTCATGTCCGACTCTTTGCGACCCCATGAATCGCAGCACGCCAGGCCTCTCTGTCCATCACCATCTCCCGGAGTTCACTCAAACTCACGTCCATCGAGTCGGTGATGCCATCCAGCCATCTCATCCTCTGTCGTCCCCTTTTCCTCCTGCCCCCAATCCTTCCCAGCATCAGAGTCTTTTCCAATGAGTCAACTCTTTGCATGAGGTGGCCAAAGTACTGGAGTTTCAGCTTTAGCATCATTCCTTTCAAAGAACACCCAGGGCTGATCTCCTTCCGAATGGACTGGTTGGATCTCCTTGCAGTCCAAGGGACTCTCAAGAGTCTTCTCCAACACCACAGTTCAAAAGCATCAATTCTTCGTCGCTCGGCTTTCTTCACAGTCCAACTGTCGCATCCATACATGACCACTGGAAAAACTATAGCCTTGACTAGACGGACCTTTATTGGCAAAGTAATGTCTCTGCTTTTTAATATGCTATCTAGGTTGGTCATAACTTTAGAAAGTGGAATAAGTATATGTCATATACGTGCATGTGTGCTACGTCACTTCAGTTGTGTCTGACTCTTCGCAACTATGGACTATAGACCACCAGGATCCTCTGTCCATGGGATTCTCCAGGCAAGAAAACTGAAGTTGGTTGCCATGCCCTCCTCCTGGGGATCTTCCTGATGCAGGGAATGAACCTGTATCTCTTATGTCTCCTGCATTGTCAGGAGGGTTCTTTACTCCTAATATCACCTGGGAAGCCCATGTCATATACATAGCACCTTAACATTTTCTCATTTTACAGAACAGGAAACAGGCTCAAATAGATTATATGACTCATTCTGACCCATACTGTTAGTATATAAAGAGACTAGGATTAAAACTCAGGCTGTTGTTTGGGGGCTTTTTGTTTGCTTGTTTTTCCAAACCTATGGGCCATTCACTTTACTGCATTATCTCCTAAAAGTATCCCAGTCTGGAAGTTGGTAAAATTTTTGGATACTTACAAGCCTACAGAATAAACAACATTTTAATATGACATCAAATTTATAATATTTGGTAAGTCACAGACCATTCTATATATGTAACCTAACTTGTCAACAGACAAAATCTTTTAGGAGACCTCATTATTTGTAGGTCACTTATATCTTGTACCATATTATCAATTTCATTGGCTTTAAGGTATAGTCTTATCTTGTCATTTTACATTGGAAAATATAAGGGCATTTTCCATTGAGAGATGTAGCTTTCACAAGAAATACAGCAATTAATACATTAATGTATAATGTAGTAACATTATACTACTTCAAGTACCCTGAATAATTTGAATACATTAAAACTGATTTCATATAAGCCCTTAGAAGCAGATGTAGTTGCCTGCCTATCTAAAAATCATTCGATCTTTATCCTTGTTCTCAGAGATATGACGTTGTTTGATATCTACCACCCCTCTTCCAGGCTAGTGACAGACTATTTTTTTAAAGTAAGATAAGTTTTGCTAAAGTTTTTTGTCTGTTAGGAAAAAATATCATAAAAAGAGATTATGAACAACTGATTTAGAGGAGGGAGTTCTAAAATAATATTATAGACAGCTCTTTCTTTTAAAATTAAGTCGCTGAAACACTAGGTCAGCCCTCAAAGAATGCTTTGTTCTGATTGCTTATTTCAGATGTTCCACTATGTCTTTTGCATTTCTTCTCTGAAGCCAGTCAATTTTTCAATTTTTTAACTCTCTGTGGAAATAGGTCAATAATTTCACTGTGAGATTAAATGTTGATCTCCCTTTCTTTAAATATGAGAAAATATACATGCTGGTACATTGTATAAATCTTTGCTATGCCTTCTCAACTATAATACAGTTGTGTTGTTTCATTCTATTTGTTTTAAGAGTAGAAAGTTCCCCTTAGAGTAAATCAAGAGTTTTGATTGGTGCAATAGATATTTGAAACTAGTTTTAAGGTGCTGTGCCTTTTAGTGGTAATTTAACAAATTCAAGTGTTATCTAACTTCCTGAGAAATGTTCGTCACTGATAGAATCTGGCTCACAGTGAATGAAATGTAAGGCGTCTTTAAACTAAACATATGTTTCTAATAATACTCTTGTGTATGCAGTGTAATTCTTTCAATGTAGATGAGGTACTCTGGTGACATCATCCTTTAAATTTTCTTTAGGTAAACCAGATGGTTGAATGTGAATGCAGTAATAAGGCTGTTAAACTGTCCAGAGAGGATAGTTTAATCATCTTTAAGAATGTAACTAATAACCAACATGTGTATTTTTAAATGGGTATTTATATTGGAAAAAAAAATGATATCCTCAAATCTGTTCAGATGATGTTCAGTTAAACTAAATGATAAAAGTTGTAGGTTTTCCTTAAAAAAAAGGGGGGGGGGAGGGAAACAATATCCTGAAAACTAAAATTAAGATATAAAAATGGAAAGGACAAACAAAACTTCAACTTCTTTGTCCACTCTTGAAACCTTAGAGCTAGAGATTTGACAAATAAATCTTGTCTTTGTGATTTTCTTATGCATTCCATGTACATAATGTCATGGGAAGAGATTAGCTTCTTACAGTGATATAATGAGTCTAACTCAGGTTGGAGCCAGAGGAATCAAAGTACACTGAGTTGATCCAAAGAAGAAAAAATATAAAAATAAATTTAAAATTTGAGATTTGAGATTTTTATCAGTGCAATTTCATTGTAATTAATGGTTTGCCATGAATCCTACCTAGTGAGATTCCTCCCACTCTGAAACTATCGATACACTAGGGGAAAAAAAAGTTGGGCAGAAGGAAATATTTGAAGTTAGCAGAGATGTAGTAAAGAAGGTACACCATTTCCCAATGGTAAGAGGAAATGTACAACATTTTAATTAAACATTCAAAGTTAAAAAAAGTTTGAATTGATAGTTCCAAAGAGTGGGCTAGATTTTACTTTTGTGAGGGTGTCACAAATTTCTATGTGATCTTACATAAGCTTAGAGCCCCTTATTGCCATATTCAGACTTAAATTGAAGAAAGTAGGGAAAACCACCAGACCATTCAGGTATGACCTAAATCATATCACTTATGATTATACAGTGGAAGTAAGAAATAGATTTAAGGGACTAGATCTGATAGATTGCCTGATGAACTATGGATGAAGGTTCGTGACATTATACAGGAGACAGGGCTCAAGATCATCCCCATGGAAAAGAAATGCAAAAAAGCAAAATGGCTGTCTGGGGAGGCCTTACAAATAGCTGTGAAATGAAGAGAAGCAAAAAGCAAAGGAAAAAAGGAAAGATATAAGCATCTGAATGCAGATTTCCAAAGAATAGCAAGAAGAGTTAAGAAAGCCTTCCTCAGTGATCAATGCAAAGAAATAGAGGAAAACAACAGAATGGGAAAGACTAGAGATCTCTTCAAGAAAATTAGAGATACCAAAGGAACATTTCATGCAAAGATGGGCTCGATAAAGGACAGAAATGGTATGGACCTAACAGAAGCAGAAGATATTAAGAAGAGGTGGCAAGAATACACAGAAGAACTGTACAAAAAAATCTTCATGACCAAGATAATCACAATGGTATGATCACTCACCTAGAGCCTGACATCCTGGAATGTGAAGTCAAATGGGCCTTAGAAAGCATCACTATGAACAAAGCTAGTGGAGGTGATGGAATTCCAGTGGAGCTATTTCAAATCCTGAAAGATGATGCTGTGAAAGTGCTGCATTCAATATGCCAGCAAATTTGGAAAACTCAGCAGTGGCCTCAGGACTGGAAAAGGTCAGTTTTCATTCCAATCCCAAAGAAAGGCAATGCCAAAGAATGCTCAAACTGCTGCACAATTGCACTCATCTCACATGGTAGTAAAGTAATGCTCAAAATTCTCCAAGCCAGGCTTCAGTAATACGTGAATTGTGAACTTCCAGATGTTCAAGAGGGTTCAAGGCAGAGGAACCAGAGATCAAATTGTCAACATCCGCTGGATCATGGAAAAAGCAAGAGAGTTCCAGAAAAACATCTATTTCTGCTTTATCTATGCCAAAGCCTTTGACTGTGTGGATCACAATAAACTGTGGAAAATTCTGAAAGAGACGGGAATACCAGACCACCTGACCTTCCTCTTGAGAAACCTATATGCAGGTCAGGAAGCAACAGTTAGACCTGGACGTGGAACAACAGACTGGTTCCAAATAAGAAAAGGAGTACGTCAAGGCTGTATATTGTCACCCTGCTTATTTAACTTCTATGCAGAGTACATCATGAGAAACGCTGGGCTGGAAGAAACACAAGCTGGAATCAAGTTTGCCAGGAGAAATATCAATAACCTCAGATATGCAGATGATGCCACCCTTATGGCAGAAAGTGAAGTGGAACTAAAAAGCCTCTTGATGAAAGTGAAAGAGGAGAGGAAAAAGTTGGCTTAAAGTTCAACATTCAGAAAATGAAGATCATGGCATCCAGTCCCATCACTTCATGGGAAATAGATGGGGAAACAGTGGAAACAGTGTCAGACTTTATTCTGGGGGGCTCCAAAATCACTGCGGATGGTGACTGCAGCCATGAAATTAAAAGACGCTTACTCCTTGGAAGGAAAGTTATGACCAACCTAGATAGCATATTGAAAAGCAGAGACATTACTTTGCCAACAAAGGTCCGTCTAGTCAAGTCTATGGTTTTTCCAGTGGTCATGTATGGATGCGAGAGTTGGACTGTGAAGAAAGTTGAGTGCTGAAGAATTGATGCTTTTGAACTGCGGTGCTGGAGAAGACTCCTGAGAGTCCCTTGGACTGCAAGGAGATCCAACCAGTCCATTCTGAAGGAGATCAGTCCTGGGTGTTCTTTGCAAGGACTGATGTTGAAGCTGAAACTCCAATACTTTGGCCACCTCATGCAAAGAGTTGACTCA
Organism: Bos mutus; assembly: GCF_027580195.1. Lineage (NCBI taxonomy): Eukaryota > Metazoa > Chordata > Mammalia > Artiodactyla > Bovidae > Bos > Bos mutus. Next base: position 77,671,705 of record NC_091622.1, on the reverse strand, counting down.
TTGGAAAAGACTGATGCTGGGAGGGATTGGGGGCAGGAGGAGAAGGGGACGACAGAGGATGAGATGGCTGGATGGCATCACCGACTCGATGGACGTGAGTTTGAGTGAACCCTGGGAGTTGGTGATGGACAGGGAGGCCTGGTGTGCTGCGATTCATGAGGTTGCAAAGAGTCGGACACGACTGAGTGACTGAACTGAACTGACTGAAGTTTAAAATGATAATATATTTAAGGTGGATAATCTATGCTTAGATTTTAAAAACTCACCAGAATGTTAGAATGCAATTATTTACCAGCACTAAAGATGTCTTCAATTCCAAGGTAATATTAAAGTTTTGTGCTATTTCTCTGTATTACCTTGAAAAAAAGTAAAACTCAAATTACCTTGATCATAGAAGGGGAAATGATGTTCATGAGGATATGGTGCTGCAAGAAAGAAGTACAAGTCTCTTGGCAATTTCTGTGCTTCTATTGTGTTTGCTGGAAGCATGTATTCTGTCTATTTATTGTCTTATTCACAAGAGGGGAAAAGTCTGATATGTCCACTCTGGGATTATACAGTTTTCCCATTAATGGTGTGAGTTAGTCTAATATAGAGATGGATTATTAGTAAGCTTATTTAGCTTTACATCTAAATTTACCTTTTCCAGTTACTCATGAGACAAATGAGTGTGACATTTTGCTTTTTGTCTGACCTTAAGTCTCTCTCTCCACTGGTTCCAAACTTGAAAAAAAGAATAAACTGCGAAAAATGAAAATTCAGTGTGTTTGAATGTGAGATACATTCTACCTGAATTTTTCATCCTAGGAAATACATGAGAAATAACAATATTGAATCAGAAAAATATTTCACCTAAATAGTAAAAGGATATTTGCAAAGATAAACATTTCTGAGATCAATGATTGCCTTTATGATTATAGAAAAGTATAAATTTACTACAAAACTTCTAACCTGGAGGTTCCAACTTCTAAAATGTTTCATGAATTATCTGTGGCAAATTTAATAATCAATCAGGAAGTAAGGAAGCTAGAGATTTATTTGTGTTTAAAATATATATATATATATATATACATCAAACAATGCCTTCCATGTTGACTTTTCTCTGCTTACCTGTTTCTGATACAGTATATACAATGGTATATGATTACATGAAATCAACCGAAGTAAGAATCAAGTTGAAAACTGCAATGGAGTTTATAACCAAATACAGGCAACACATACGATTTTCAAAGTCCCATTCAAGAAGATGTATTGGCAATAAATTTCTAACCCAAACTAGCCACTGAGTAAAAAACAGTGTGAACAAAGAAGAAAGCTTTCTTTTGTTGGTGATTAGATAAGGTAAAAATGTTTCCAAAAGGAACATGAAAAAACTTGCTGTCAAGAACCAAATGAAATAAAGTTAAGGTGAGCATATAAAGGTAAATAATTATAATAGGAACTAATTGTGGACTTTCCTAGTGGCCCAGTGGTTAAGAATTCACCCTGCAAGGCAGGGGACACAGGGTTGATCTTTGGTCTGGGAAGATTCTACATGCTGAGGGGCAACTAAGTCCACGTGCTATAGAGCCTACCCTCCACAGTAAGAGAAGCCACTACTATGAGACACCTGTGCTCCTCAACTAGAGAGTAGCCCCCACTCACTCCAACTAGAGAAATCCTGCTCACAGCAATGAAGACCCATTAGCCAAATAATAACCACAACAAATTTTTACTGACGTGTTGAGCTATTGTTGCCCAGCCCCAAGGCCGATGAAAGAGCTGGAAGACAGTGATAGAGATGTTGACAGCATGTGTGTGTGCTCAGTCTTGTCTTGACTCTTTGCAACCCCATGGACTATAGCCCACCAGGCTCTTCTGTCCTTGGGTTTCCCAGTCAAGAATACTGAAACGGGTTGCCATTTCTTTCTCCACGGGATCTTCCTGAAGCAGGGATCAAACCCATGTTTCCTGCATCTCCTGCATTGGCAGGTGGATTCCTTACTACTGAGACACCAGGGAAACCCTGGATGGCATACTAGACAGGGAATTTTACCTGTCCTCAGCAAAATATTCTGGAGTGATATCTTAGTACGGACAGCAAATAGACAGGATAGGCAGCCATCTTTGCTACTCTGAGCAGAAGGAGGCTATAATTTGGCTCATCACAAGGACTTTCACTTTAATGAACTATCAGGTAAGCTGCATCTGCCCTAAGGATCAGAACAATCACTAGCTGGGGTTGAGGGCGAACATGTTCATGTCAGTAGGGTATACATGTAGTATGAACTACTCGAGCGAGGGATATACAGAGAACAAGAACACAGCCATCTTGAGTGGCCTGACCAAACAGTATGCTAACTCTCTGCAAGGACATAATCATTGTCTCTTTCAAGTCTCACAATTCTATGGAAAAAAAATTATAATGATTATTTCTACTCTACAAACAAGGATCCAAGGCTTAGGTAGCTGATGTAAGTAGCCCAAGACCATGAAACTAGCAAGAAGTTAAACCCAAATCCAAGTCGGTCCAGCTCCATATCCCAAGCCCAAGTTAAAATGTATAGCACTATAATAAAGAAAGAAAAGAAAGCCTAGATAAAAATAATTATATTTGTAAATGTTCAGTTAATGGCAGGTCACAATCTGAACACCACAAAATATAAACCAGAAAAATCTATATATATTATTTAGGAAGGTTTTAGTGTGTAATAAACATTAATGACACTCAGCCAATATTTTATTCCATAAGATGTGCTTACAGAAAAATTAAAGTGTATGATAACCTAAGAGCTGATGATTTTCATGATCTTAAACATCTTCATCAAGGTTACCTGAATTAGTTGTTTCCATCTGAGTTGTCCAATCAGTTATTTTTCTTTTTTGAAAATTAATATGGTTGTGGTGGTTGTTTAGTTGCTAAGTCATGTCTGACTCTTGCGACCCCATGGATTGTAGCCCTCCAGGTTCCTCTGCCCGTGGGATTTTCCAGGCAAGAATACTGAAGTGGATTTCCATTCCCTTCTCTGGAAATTAATATAAATGAGTCATATTTGTAAAATTTTAAAATACTAGAAATACATTGTCAATAGACACATTATGCCATCCTCCATATATAAAATTGGAACTATTGACCTGAATTATTAGGATCTAAATCTTAAACTGATTTTTCCATTAATGAAAATGAATTTGCAGTGATTGACACACTGTCAAGATTACTTTTATAATTAAATATATATACATATATATTAAATATATGTATAGCAGTTGATGGGGATTCTGCCAGAATGTTAAAAGGTTAACTTAGGAAGCTAAAAGAGTAAAAGATACTTGAATAAAATCAATTTTTATACACCTGGTCCTGACTTTTTACCAGATTAGAACCATGTTTTAATTTTTAATCTGCATTCAAATGACCTGAGGATCTTGTTAAATGCAAATCCAAATTTCATAAGAGACACCGTGCAGCAGAGATTCTAAATTTCTGACAAGCTCCCTGGTAATACCAGCGCTATTATTCCACCGACCACGTTTTGAGTGGTAAGGAGTTAGGGAATGCAGCCTCCGATTAAATATAAGAGATACTACTAAATTGTTGTCCAGCAACTCTTTCCTCCAAATATTCCCTTTTCTCTCTATCAACCCTGGTACAGTGGAAACCATCAAGATTCTGTTTGATTCACACCCCAGGAGTGAGCTCATAACTCAGCCAATCAGATCCTTGTCAAATATTGAGAACTGAGACCCAGAGAGAGCCAATTTAGTCTTTCTCAATTACCTCACGACTTTACATAAATTCCAGAGCAAATGCTGGTGTCATTTTCTACCGAGAAGATGGGCAAGACAAAAACTGTCTTTCAATGAAGGAGAAAAATAAAGCATGATGTTCAGAGAAAGATAGACATAAGAGGCACCAAGGGATTAACTTAATGTATTCTTTAGTGTGTTCCCATTCTAATCTCTATCCCCGCGGCCCAAATACACAGCTGTCCTAACAAATTAGCTTTTTGCTCAAGCTGAGAAAGTTTCCGTTTCATACAACCTAAGGACTGCTAACTTTATACTCTGAGGTGTAATGTACTTTATCATTATACATCTAAAAGCACATGAGCTTGGGAGTCATAATCATAGTTGCCGCATTTATATGTAGTGCTGGAAGTCTGTGCTAAGTAGGCACAAGTATGTATATAGTAATATATATTACATGCACACTGTTGTAATGAATATTTGCATCAAATATATTATTTCAGTACATCTGCTGCTTTATATTTGGTTCTAAATAAATAAAGATAGCAATCATTAAACTTAAGATGTGCAATGATAGAAAAATCTATTAAGTGATATATAAGACTGAATATTATATCTTTGTAAGCTAGGCAAACTGCTTTTAAAAAATGTGTGTTTCAGCTTTCAGAAGCTCAGTAGTTAATTACGATGATGAAAAATCTTACATTAAATACACGTTGATTGCTAACAAAGGCACCAGAATGGAATTTTCCTTCAGATAAAGGTATTTTAAACTACTCTGGTGCTTAGATTATTATTCACAGTATCTATTCATATTTAACTGCTTAAAAGTTTAGCCTGATTAAGCAAAACATTTACAAATAAGCAATACCATAAAAACATCTCCACATTTTGGACTCTAGCCAAATCAACTTTCTGTAAACATTCAATGATGAATTCTATAATTGAATAGCTAATAAACCCATCCAACCTTAATCTTAAACTGAATTCACATATATATAGCAATCAGATCATTTCAGTAACACAGGTATTATAGAGCTGTAACAAACTGGGATCTGAAGGAAAGAACAAACGTCCTATTTCTCAAGTGTTTAGACTAACTGAAGTGCAAACTCAAAGCATGGTTGTTAATCCTAAACACAACCAATAACATTGTTTAAATAAATCAGCAAAATTAAATTTCCAGAGCCAATCTATAACATAGAATTGACTTTGTGACGTAGTAACTCAGACTGCTCCCAAGGTGACTTTGAGGCCAAAAATTCATACTGTACAGCTAATATATTAAAATGTGTCATAAATTTACAGTAAAGATGATGGAGATTTCTAGTGCTACTAGGGATTTGAAAGAAACAAATGAAAATCTTCTCTAGAGGGGAAAAGCTTCATTTTAGGGCTCAGAATTCTCATGGATAATTTCCCCCTAAAACGTAAGTAGTTCTAACGGAGTGTGGCTGAGAGTATTCTATAACTAATGTAAGATGCCAAACAAAAGATTCAAAAAGATTCAAAGTGTAGGGTTTACAGAATAAATTAAAGAAATCCATACAAAGAAATATTTTAATGAAACTTCAGACAGCAAGTAAAAAGATAAAAATATTACAATTAGAGGAAAAAGGTTCTTTTCAAAGGAATAAACACTAGATAGTTTACTTCTTAATAATAAAAATAGAAACCAGGAGATAGAGTTCTTTCAATTTTTCAGAAAAACAGATCACACCAAATATCACAGACAATCAAAAAGAGAAAATCCTCCAAAATCATTCTACTATTCATGGATATGCCGGATATTAAACCCAGAAAAATATATTATCAGAAAAGAAAATTCCAGAACTGTTTCACTCATTAATGTAGATGCAATATCGTAAATGACAGAAGGCAATGGCACCCCACTCCAGTACTGTTGCCCGGAAAATCCCATGGATGGAGGAGCCTGGTAGGCTGTAGTCCATGGGGTCGCTAAGAGTCAGACACGACTGAGCGACTTCACTTTCACTTTCCACTTTCATGCATTGGAGAAGGAAATGGCAACCCACTCCAGTGTTCTTGCCTGGAGAATCCCATGGACGGAGAAGCCTGGTAGGCTGCAGTCCATGGGGTCGCACAGAGTCGGAAACGACTGAAGCGACTTAGCAGCAGCAGCGATATCCTAAATAGAATATTAGCAAATGGAATCCAAATGTATTTTTCAAATAATATCTGTTGGCCAAAAAGATATACCAGTTATGGGAGATTAGGTCAATATTTTCAAAATCATACATTTAATTCAACACATTAACAGATTATAGGGGGGAAACGTGATCATCTATTTAGATTGAAAAAAGTGTTTAATAAAATCCAATACACATCATAATGAATATTATTAGTAAGCAAGAATTTATAGCAGAACATCCTGAATCTTATAAAGAGAACAGATCTAAGATAAATACCATCCTGAAATATTAGAATAGTTTTCTTTATAATCAGGACTAAGACAAGTACACAAAGTACCAATACTTTTATGAAACATTGATTTGAAGTCTTAAGCAAGTGTAATAAGAAAAAGAATGAGACATCAAATGTAAAATAGGAAATATATTAACAGTAATAAACATTTTGAAAATACAATGAGATACCATAATTTACAATACTATATCAATAATCTTTTTAAATGTTTAAGACTGCTAATGGAAATTTTTAAAGCTTTATAAACAGGTGTTTGTTAACAACTAAATATATGGAGTAATATATCATGTCTGTGGTCGAAAGACTGATATTTGGAAATAATATATCTCCTGATAAAAATTATATCCAGTACAATTCCAATGTACACCAAGGTTATTCATGAAACATAATCTGATCCTAAAACTTTATGTGGAGGACTGAAAGGCCAGTAAGAGCCAGAGAACAGAGTGAAAGGCACTGCCCAGAAAGTTATCAGTAATTATTATAGAGCTACAATAAGTGAGAAGTGTAAACTTGTACAAGGATAAACAAAATATTAATAACAACTGAAATAGAAAACTAAGAAACATAGCCACACATGTTGATACATGACAGAGGTTAAATTTCAGATTAGTTGGGAAAGGAAAATGTTTAGGGAAAAATGACTATCCATATGGAAAAAAGATAAAATTTGAATCAACTTCATTCCATGTATAAACATAGAATGCAAAAATTTAAGGACTTAAATGTCAAAAATGAAATGTTTTAAGTGTCTGGTAGAAGAACCTATTTTAAAAGATTTTAGATTTAGGGCCATGAAAATTTCTAAAAAGTGCCTTTAGGGACTTCCCTAGTGGTCCAGTGGTTAACAATCTGCCGTCCAATGCTGGGTACAGGGGCTCCATCTCTGGTCGTGAGCTAACATTCCACATGCCTTGTGGAAACTAAGCCTGCCGTGCCTCAACTAGAGAGCCGCCAGCTGCAAACTATGGAGCCCACTGCGCTGTGGGCCACAACGAGAGTCAAGCCAGCCAGCTGCAAGGAAGAGTCCACGGGGCTAAAAGGGAGAGCTCGGCTGCCGTAACTAAGACCCAACAACACAGTGGAAACTAAATAAATACATGTATTTTTTTTAATAAATAAAATACCTCTAGAGAGGAAGATTGTCTGGCATGCCCACTCAGAGTTTGTCCAGAGCCCAGACCCTGCTTGTGGCTGAGACGTTGACCCCGCCCGGCCTCTGCCTTGAATCCCACTTCCCCTCCGCCCCGCCCCACCCCCACTGCGTGGAGGTATGCCAGGTGCAACAAGGTTCACAGCTCTGTGCCCACGTTCCTGCTGCAGGTTTTGCAGTTTGAGGTAGATGCCCTAAACGGTTTAGTAGTCAAACCACACAGGCTACTCACACGGGAAGGGCCAAGAGCTAAACTCAGAAGAGCTCCAGGAGCTATAAGACGGGCTAAAGCTGAACAAGGTGAACCAGTATGACTACATGCTCCCAGTTACACGAAAGGCTTGTTCTTCCTGGCCATGGTGGTGGGCATCATGCAGAGCTGAAGCAGCAGAACTCCAGGCTTGTGTGCACAAGAGACCCCGAGATGGGACACACGTGGAACGGAGAAGGTCCATGTGTCACCCTGGGGATCTCCCTGCTTATTAGAGAAGTCGTGCAAGTTGCAGACATCATCACTCCCAACTAGTCTGAGGCTGAGTTGCTGGGTGGGATAAAGCCAGGTAAAAGCCTTAGTGGTGATGGATATGCTGCACTCAGTGGGCACTGACAGGGTGATCATCACCAGCTCGAACCTGTGGTCCCCAACAATCTCAAGGTGGCCTGCAAGAAGACTCCATCGGCCGTGCCCCATGTTCTGCAGCTGACCATCAAAAAATGTGCAAAGGCCACTCTGGGGAAGGACTGAAGCACAGCCTGGCCCAGTTGGAGCTGAGGATGATCCAGAGCAAGAAGGACATAGAGAACCCAGAAATCGTCATCCAGGCCAAAGTGCTGTGAGGGACGTGTGAACCCACCTCCTTAACGTCCGACTTTAGGTATCTCATTTTTGTCCATGTGAGAAATGTAACTTTGCCTTAGAGCTATGACTGAAACTTGATACATATTTATATATATCAGATCAGATCAGTTGCTCAGTCATGTCTGACTCTTTGCGACCCCATGAATTGCAGCACGCCAGGCCTCCCTGTCCATCACAAACTCCTAGAGTTCACTCAGACTCACGTCCATTGAGTTAGTGATGCCATCCAGCCATCTCATCCTCTGTCGTCCCCTTCTCCTCTTGTCCCCAATCCCTCCCAGCATCAGAGTCTTTTCCAATGAGTCAACTCTTTGCATGAGGTGGCCAAAGTACTGGAGTTTCAGCTTTAGCATCATTCCTTCCAAAGAAATCCCAGGGCTGATCTCCTTCAGAATGGACTGGTTGGATCTCCTTGCAGTCCAAGGGACTCTCAAGAGTCTTCTCCAACACCACAGTTCAAAAGCATCAATTCTTTGGCGCTCAGCTTTCTTCACAGTCCAACTCTCACATCCATACATGACCACAGGAAAAACCATAGCCTTGACTAGACGAACCTTTGTTGGCAAAATAATGTCTTTGCTTTTGAATATGCTATCTAGGTTGGTCATAACTTCCCTTCCAAGGAGTAAGCATCTTTCAATTTCATGGCTGCAGTCACCATCTGAACACAACATGCTTCCCCCACCTCCGCCCAGGGAAAACCAGCTCTGTGTTCATGTTTCTGGGGCTTCTTCCTCAGGGCCCTGGCTGGCTTGGGGTACGTGGTATATTCAAGTCCAACTAGAGTATGGGATCCGGAGTCAGGGGTTAGTGTTCATGTCCAGAAAAATGATGCTAAATATCTTTAATCTTGTTCTGCCCTCACCTGTGTTCCCGCTTCAGAACTTTTTGCCTCTTCCTTTATGGCAGGTAGGACCCTGGGCGGAGGTGGGGGAAGCATGTTGTGTTCAGAGTCTTCACTTCTATTTACTGTGTGGACCAGTTCCTGTAAGCTCAGAAGCATAGATGTGCCAGTCACTTTGGCTGGGACCAGACCCCAAAAATCTGTACATCTCACGTGAGTAGGGTCCTGCCTTGTCAATCAGAGTGTCTCTAAGGGACACCCTGGGTGACAGACAGAAGCTGGTGCACTGCTGTCTGAGGGTGCCTGTGGGAAGACCAATGCCTTGGACTCCTTTTAGAAAACACCCTATTTATGGTAGAACAGGTCAAGGTATGTTTGCCACCTACTGCTGGTGACAAATGTGTCGTGTCACCCTGTGGGTGTGCAGGTACAGAAGGCAGAGCAGGCTCCTGCCCTGATCTCCCACCTTGGTGTGTTTAACCCCACTGGCCAGTTATCTTGCTCCCTGGCCTCCACTCCCCCAGCAGTTTTGCATCGGGTGTCAGCCAGGTACCAGGAAGCTTGAGGATTCTAGAAACCCACTGCAGCCCTGCCCCTCCATACAAGATGGAGCTTCACAGGAGCAGCCTGTCAGACTCCTTGGTTGCTGCGGCAGCAAAGGCGAGCATGCAGGCCCTAACACCAGTCCAGTCCTCCGCTGCTATGGTGACATCCCTGGCCCCACTTTGCCCAGAATTCTGAGGACCCCCCAGTGTGGATGAGGCAGGGCTGCCCATGCTCAACATCCACCCTGACTCTGGGGGTTGCTGAGGTGTGCATCTCCTGGGAGCCTGAGGCTGACGGGAAACAGAGAGGCTTCAAGAAGTGGGTCCCTGGGAATACAGACTCTCCTAGAGCAGCCCTTGTCCCCGCCTCCAGACCCCCACCTATCTGTGGCTGTGCCCGGTCTCCCAGACGCTTACCTTCTCAGTACTGAGTTCTCTGCTTTGTTGAAAATGCCCCCAAATGAAGTCTGGCTGGTCTCCTCTGGACTCTGCAGCCTTTTCCATCTCCCCCACTCTGCTCCTGTTCTGAACATCCTAACTCTCAGAAGTTAGTGCCTGCAAGCAGAGTCAGAGGTCCTCTGGTCCCTGCAGGGGCCAGCGGGTCAGAGTATGTGTCCCTGTTATGTCCTTACAGGGTCCGCTGGCCCAGGAGGAGGAGGAAAGCCTGGTGGGGGACAGCCTCCAGCAGAGCGGTCAAGGGACTAGCCACAGTCCCACAGGGCCTTGGGCCCCTACAGAGCCTTTAATAGAAAACACTGTCACTGCCAAGTAGAGCTGGGGCGATGGCCACACTGCCAGCCAGTGGGAAATCTAATTTTTCTTTTCTGTCCTGTTTTTTTTTTTTAAACCTCTGGACAGAAAGTTATTATTATAAATTATTTTAATAATTATTATTATAAATAAAATAATTATTTTAAGATGAGAGATATATTAGTCCTGAATTGTTAGCTTAATAATAACATATAGAATTCAAACCTTCTCCTGAAGACCTTGAAGACAGATTACAAAATATGTTCCTTTTTTTTTTTTTAACTAAACTAGTTTTGAATCATTGCCAAGTCCTGCAAAGGTAGCCAGGTTAGTCTGCACTGTTTTTGCAACATGTCAGTCGTGGTAAAAATGGAAAATAAACATAAAACCTTTAGAAAAAAAGAGTTGACCATAAATAAATAAAAAGACATAAATCTAACTACATCAAAACTGAGAACGTATTTATCAAAAGATGTTTTAAAGTAAATCAAAATGTTGCAAAGTGGGAGAAAATATTTGCAATATACTTAACGAAGTACTAAGATGTTACATATAAAAAGACTTTCACAAAGTAAAATATGAAAATATTTTAAATGATAAAATAAATGGTCAAAATGGATGGAAAATTTTCAAAAAAAAAATTCACATGACCAATAAAAATATTAGCAGTGGACATGGAAATGCAGAAAAATGTTTGCAGTGAAATACTTTTGTATATACTATGTGACAAAAATAAAATAAATAATAGACAGAAATGCAGATCTTGTAAGAATCCAGGGGCTTATTTAATTTGGGATTCTCTAAGAAAAAGATATAAAGAATAACTAATAACAAATCTGGTATACAATTTAATATTTATTTAGAATGAAAAATCATAACAAATTATGTTTTAAGAGCTGGCAAAAACCACAAGTGGGCTTCCCACCTGACGCTAGTGGTAAAACTTGCCTGCCAATGCAGGAGACTTAAGAGAAGTGGGTTAGATCCCCTGGAGGAAGACATGGTAACTCACTCCAGTATTCTTCCCTGGAGAATCCCATGGACAGAAAGGCCTAACGGGCTGTTGTCTATAGGGTCACCGATAGTCAGACACAAATGAAGTGACTTAGCACACACACATCACAAATACCATAAGCCAAAACAAACAAATGAACTTTAAAAGTCTCCTTTTGGACATATCTTTATATGTCCTAAACTTTTTGGCTGAATATTTTGTATTGCTTTTCTTTTCTTTTTTTTTTTTAATTTTATTTTATTTTTAAACTTTACGTAATTGTATTAGTTTTGCCAAACATCAAAATGAATCCATCACAGGTATACATAGAATAAAGATTTTGGGAAATTTTTAGTGAACAGAAAGAAAAACAATTCCAATTTTTTAAGCGTGATTGAAGTTTGTTTCTAATATTGGTAAAGTAGAAAAGTTTCAGTTTTATGGCTTATCATTAGTAATACCATTTAGACTTTTTTTTTGGTGGTGGTTGTTAAAATTAGGAAAACCTGTTTGTTTTATATATGAGCTGTGAGGTTTCAGAGCCTTTAAAATCTTCTTGTAAAGGGGAATACATTAAAGAATTATGTATTCATTAATCAAATTACTTACAGACTCATTGTGTGGCATATTTTATGGTATATTCATCAATGTTAGTATTTTGGGTCACATCAGCAGGAAACCTTTCTTTTTTTAGCATGAGCCATACAGCTGCAACTTAAAAGACAAATGCATCAAATATACTAAGATGTGCTCCCACGTGTTGAGATGCATAAAACAAGGGTGGACACGCTAGTGTACTTATTTACAGCATGTTTATAGGTTTTTACCCTACTGAACACTGAATTCTGTTATGTAAGGTACTTTTTTTAAAAGTGTGTATTTATAACTGTACATGTAAATTATTGGATATGTACCAGACAGGACACAGCTTCTGTTTTGAATAAGCACCAAGAAGGACGACATCTTATACTTAAAATTTGATTGGAAGATTTTTTTTTTTTTAATAAGTAAGTTCCTACATTCATGTTTTGCCAAACATTTTTCTCCTCCACTTCACATATATCTTTGTTGCTAGGGACTGTAGGAAAGTTCATATGGCAGTGCAGCCTCAGGGCCATAAGTTCTGTGTGGTGAAGCCAGGTAAGACTATACCATATGTGGCTGGAGAACTCTTAGAAGGCATTCCCACACCAAGACAAACAAGAATTAAAAATCCAAGAAAGTAACTCTATAAACCACATAAACAAAATTCTCTACTCCCGAAATACTTATCTCCTTAGCTGAATTCCCCAAAGTTCCATGGCCATGCTACTGACATTGACCAGTTAGGGAAGTATGACTGCAGAAAAACTGAGTGGAAAAAAGTAACAATCAGTCAATTACAGTCAAAAAACCTTTTACTGAAAATTTAATCAAAACATAAGGTAAATGAATACATTGTTTAAGGACTTTCAAAGGGCTTTGTTACTGATAGGAGAAAGGTTTAGAATTGGAAAATAGATACTTGAAAAAAAAGAATTCTTAAAAAGTTATAATTCACCATATTCTTAAGAAAGAAAGTGGATGCAGTTGAATAAATAATACAAAATAGACTTTATGTCAAAAAGTATAGCTAGTTATTGAAGAGAATAAGTATAATTTTCCAGAAAAATATAATCTGATAGACAGAATCCCTAAAAAACTATGGACGGAGGTTCATGACATTGTACAGGAGGCAGTTATCAAGTCGATCCCCAAGAAAAAGAAATGCAAAAAGGCAAAATGGTTGTCTGAGGAGGCCTTACAAATAGCTGTGAAATGAAGAGAAGTGAAAGGCAAAGGAGAAAAGGAAAGATATACCCATTTGAATGCAGAGTTCCAAAGAATAGCAAGGAAAGATAAGAAAGCCTTCCTCAATGATCAGTGCAAAGAAATAGAGGAAAACAACAGAATAGGAGAGGCTAGAGATGTTTTCAAGAAAATTAGAGATACCAAGGGAACATTTCAGGCAAAGATGGGCACAATAAAGTTCAGAAATGGTTTGGACCTAAAAGAAGCAGAAGATATTAAGAAGACGTGGCCAAGAATATACAGAAGAACTACACAAAAAAGATCTTCATGACCCAGATAACCATGATGGTGTGATCACTCACCTAAAGCCAGACATCCTGGAATGTGAAGTCAAGTGGGCCTTAGAAAGCATCACTATGAACAAAGCTAGTGGAGGTGATGGAATTCCAGTTGAGCTATTTCAAATCCTGAAAGACGATGCTGTGAAAGTGCTGCACTCAATATGCCAGCAAATTTGGAAAACTCAGCAGTGGTCACAGGACTGGAAAAGGCCAGTTTTCATTCCAATCCCAAAGAAAGTCAATGGCAAAGAATGCTCAAACTACTGCACAGTTGCACTCATCTCACACACAGGAAGCGCGGTCAAGAGGAGCTACCCCATGCCCAAGGTCAGGGGCATCAACTGAAAGTGCCAGGCTGCAATGGCACAGGAGTGGCCGAGAGGAGCTACCCCACGTCTGAGGGAGAGGCAGCAGCCAAGAGGAGCTACCCCATGTCTCAGGTCAGGGGCAGCGGCCAAGAGGAGCAACCCCACGTCCAAGGAGCGGTGGCTGCGCGGGCACAGGAGGGCCCAGAGGAGCTACTCCATGTTCAAGGTCAGGAGGGGTGACTCGTCCAAGGTAAGGAGCAGCGGCTGCACTTTGCTGGGGCAGCCATGAAGAGATACCCCACATCCAAGGTAAGAGAAACCCAAGTAAGATGGTAGGTACTGTGAGAGGGCATCTGAGGGCAGACATACTGAAAACATAACCACAGAAAACTAGCCAATCTGATCACACAGACCACCGCCTTGTCTAACTCAATGAAACTAATCCACGCTGTGTGGGGCAACCCAAGACAGATGGGTCATGGTGGAGAGGTCTGACAGAATGTGGTCCACTGGAGAAGGAAATGGCAAACCACTTCAGTATTCTTGCCTTGAGAACACCATGAACAGTATGAAAAGGCAAAATGATAGGATACTGAAAGAGGAACTCCCCAGGTCGATGCCAATATACTACTGGAGATCAATGGAGAAATAACACCAGAAAGAATGAAGGGATGGAGCCAAAACAAAAACAATACCCAGTTGTGGATGTGACTGGTGATAGAAGCAAGGTCTGATGCTGTAAAGAGCAATATTGCATAGGAACCTAGAATGTCAGGTCCATGAATCAAGGAAAATAGGAAGTGGTCAAACAGGAGATGGCAAGAGTGAACGTTGACATTCTAGGAATCAGCGAACTAAATGGACTGGAATGGGTGACTTTAAATCAGATGACCATTATATCTACTACTGTGGGCAGGAATTCCTTAGAAGAAATGGAGTAGCTATCATGGTCAACAAAAGAGTCCGAAATGCAGTATTTGGATGCAATCTCAAAAATGACAGAATGATCTCTGTTCATTTCCAAGGCAAACCATTCAATATCACAGTAATCCAACCCTATGCCCCAACCAGTAACGCTGAAGAAACTCAAGTTCAACAGTTCTATGAAGACCTACAAGACCTTTTAGAACTAACACCCAAAAAAGATGTCCTTTTCATTATAGGGGACTGGAATGCAAAAGTAGGAAGTCAAGAAACACCTGGAGTAACAGGCAAATTTGGCCTTGGAGTACGGAATGAAGCAGGGCAAAGGCTAATAGAGTTTTGCCAAGAGAACACCTTGGTCATAGCAAACACCCTCTTCTAACAACCCAAGAGAAGACTCTACACATGAACATCATTAGATGGTCAACACCGAAATCAGATTGATTATATTCTTTGCAGCCAAAGATGGAGAAGCTGTATACAGTTAACAAAAACAAGACTGGGAGTTGACTGTGGCTCAGATTATGAACTCTTTATTGCCAAATTCAGACTTAAATTGAAGAAAGTAGGGGAAACCACTAGACCATTCAGTTCAGTTCAGTTCAGTCACTCAGTCGTGTCCAACTCTTTGCGACCCCATGAATTGCAGCACACCAGGCCTCCCTGTCCATCAAGAGTTCCCGGAGTTCACCCAAACTCCAGCCATCTTATCCTCTGTCATCCCCTTCTCCTCCTGCCCCCAATCCTTCCCAGCATCAGAGTCTTTTCCAATGAGTCAACTCTATGACCTAAATCAAATCGCTTATGATTATACAGTGGAAGTGAGAAATAGATTTAAGGGACTAGATCTGATAAAGTGCCTGATGAACTACGGATGGAGGTTTGTGATATTGTACAGGAGACAGGGCTCAAGACCATCCCCATGGAAAAGAAATGCAAAAAAGTAAAATGGCTGTCTCAGGAGGCCTTACAAATAGCTGTGAAAAGAAGAGAAGCAAAAAGCAAGGGGAGAAAAGAGAAGATCTTCCCATTTGAATGCAGATTTCCAAAGAATAGCAAGAAGAGTTAAGAAAGCCTTCCTCAGGGATCAATGCAAAGAAATAGAGGAAAACAGCAGAATGGAAAAGACTAGAGATCTCTTCAAGAAAATTAGAGATATCAAAGGAACATTTCATGCAAAGATTGGCTAGATAAAGGACAGAAATGGTATGGACCTAACAGAAGCAGATTTTAAGAAGAGGTGGCAAGAATACACAGAAGAACTGTACAAAAGAGATCTTCACGACCCAGATAATGACGATGGCGTGATCACTCAACTAAAGCCAGATATCCTGGAATGTGAAGTCAAGTGGGCCTTAGAAAGCATCACTATGAACAAAGCTCGTGGAGGTGATGGAATTCCAGTTGAGCTATTTCAAATCCTGAAAGACGATGCTGTGAAAGTGCTGCATTCAATATGCCAGCAAATTTGGAAAACTCAGCAGTGGCCACAGGACTGGAAAAGGCCAGTTTTCATTCCAATCCCAAAGAAAGGCAATGCCAAAGACTGCTCAAACTACCGCATGATTGCCCTCGTCTCACAGGATGGTAAAGTAATGCTTAAAATTCTCCAAGCCAGGCTTCAGCAATACGTGAACTGTGAACTTCCAGATGTTCAAGCTGGTTTTAGAAAAAACAGAGGAACCAGAGATAAAATTGCCAACATCCACTGGATCAATGAAAAAGCAAGAGTGTTCCAGAAAAACATCTATTTCTGCTTCATTGACTATGCCAAAGCCTTTGACTGTGTGGATCACAATAAACTGTGAAAAATTCTGAAGGAGATAGGAATACCAGACCACCTGACCTGCCTCTTGAGAAACCTGTAGGCAGGTCAGGAGGCAATAGTTAGAACCGGACATGGAACAACAGACTGGTTCCAAATAGGAAAAGGAGTACGTCAAGGCTGTATATTGTCACCCTGCTTATTTAACTTCTATGCAGAGTACATCATGAGAAATGCTAGGCTGGAGAAAGCACAAACTGGAATCAAGATTGCTGGGAGAAATATCAATCACCTCAGATATGCAGATGACACCACCCTTAGGTCAGAAAGTGAAGAAGAACTAAAAAGCCTCTTGATGAAAGTGAAAGAGGAGAGTGAAAAAGTTGGCTTAAAGCACAACATTCAGAAAACGAAGCTCATGGCATCTGGTCCCAATACTTCATGGGAAATAGATGGGGAAACACTGAAAACAGTGGCTGACTTAATTTTTCTGAGCTCCAAAATCACTGCAGATGGTGACTGCAGCCATAAAATTAAAAGACGCTTACTCCTTTAAAGAAAAGTTATGACCAACCTAGATAGCATATTAAAAAGAAGAGATATTACTTTGCCAAAAAACGTCCATCTAGTCAAGGCTATGGTTTTTCCAGTGGTCATGTATGGATGTGAAATTTGGAGTAATAAAGAATAAAGTAAAGAAATAAAAAAAAAAAAAAAAAAAAAAAAAGAAAGGTGAGTGCTGAAGAATTGATGCTTTTGAACTGTGGTGTTGGAGAAGGCTCTTTAACGTCCTTTGAACTGAAAGGAGATCCAACCAGTCCATCTTAAAGGAAATCAGTCCTCTATATTCATTGGAAGTACTGTTTGTGAAGCTGAAACTCCATTACTTTGGCCACCTGATGAAGAACTGACTCTTTGAAAAGACCTTGATGCTGGCAATGATTGAAGGTGAGAGGAGAAGGGGACAACAGAGGATCAGATGGTTGGATGGCATCACTGACTCAATGGACATGAGTTTGAGTAAGCTCCGGGAGATGGTGATTGTCAAGGAAGCCTTGCATGCTGCAGTCTATGGGGTCACAAAGAGTTGGGCATGACTGAGTGACTGAACTGAACTGATGGTTAGTTATTGAAGATAATAAGTATAATTTTCCAGAGAAACATAATCCTTTAATTTTAATGAATTTTTAATATTCAGGCAAAAACAAAAACTTACAATGTAATTAGAAAAAATAGACACATAATGAGACAAGTACAATTTTCTTATAAACTTCTATGGGATGTAATTCACATAACATAAATTTCACTTGTCTGAAATATAGTTTTTAATGTTCACAGAATTGTGCAAATAAAATCACTAATTTCAAGATCTTTTTTTTTATTCACACTTCAAAGAAACTCCATACACATTAGCAGTCACCACAAAATTTCTCTTTCCTTAAGCCTTTGGCAGTTAATAACCACTCTCTCTATGGATTCACAAATTCTGGAGATTTCATTTAAATGAAAATACAATATTTGGTCTTTTGTAACTGGCTTATTTTACATAGCATGATATTTTTGAGGTTCATCCAGGTTTTAGCATGTACCAATACTTCATTCCTTTTTATAAGTGAATAATATTCCATTGTATGAATATACCACATTTTGTTCGACCATTTATGTTAGTGGAATTTGGTTTGTTTCCATTTTTTTACTCTTACAAACAATGCTGCTATGAAAATATGTGTGTAATTTTGTGTATGGTCATGTTTCCATGCTCTTTGGTACATCCTTAGAACCACTGCCACATAGTGGTTTATAGCATAAACAAACATAGCTTTGTTTATTTAGTCTTTTGGGGGAACTGCCAAACTGCCATCCTTTGCACCTGCACATTTTACAATTTCACAAGCAGTGTTTAATTGTTTTAATTTGTCGACATCCTTGCCAGAACTTGTTATTGTGTGTCTTTCTTTGTTTCAGTCATTCTAGTGCTTGTGAAGGGGCATCTCATGGTAGTTTTGTCTTTCCCTAATGGCTAAAGCTGAAACTCCAGTACTTTGGCCACCTCATGTGAAGAGTTGACTCATTGGAAAAGACTCTGATGCTGGGAGGGATTGGGGGCAAGAGGAGAAGGGGACGACAGAGGATGAGATGGCTGGATGGCATCACTGACTCGATGGACGTGAGTCTGAGTGAACTCCGGGAGTTGGTGATGGACAGGGAGGCCTGGTGTGCTGTGATTCATGGGGTCACAAAGAGTCAGACACTACTTAGCGACTGATCTGATCTGAATGGCTAGGGATACTAGCCTCTCTTTTCATGTTTTCATGTGTTTATTTGCTACTTGTATATTTTCTATGGAGAAATGTCTTTTAAATTTTTACCTATTATTTAATTACATTATTTAACCTCTTCTTATTGAGTTGTGATTCTTTTTTAATATATTTAGGATACAAATTCCTTATGACTTGCAAATATTTCCTTCCATTCTTCAGGCTGTTTTTTCACTTCTTTGGTGGTACTAAAGCACAAATTTTTTTTAAGAAGCCTAAGTTATCTATTTTCTCTTTTGTTATTTGTGCTTTGAGCATTATAACTAAGAAACCATTTACTAATGCAAGGTCATGAAAACTGGCTTCTGTGTTTTCTTCTAAGTGTTTCATATATTGAACTTTTAAATTTAGATCTTGATTCATTTTTAGTTAGTTTTTACGTATTATGTGAGGTAGACATCTGGATGTCTCATTGCTCCAGCATCCCCAATGACTCAGTGGGTAAAGAATCCACCTGCCAATGCAAGAGACACAGGAGACACAGGTTTGATCCCTAGGTCATGAATATCCCATGGAAGAGGAAAATGGCAACCCACTTCAGTGTTCTTGCCTGGAAAATCCCATGAACAGAGGAGCCTAGAGGGCTACAGTCACAAATAATCAGACATGATTGAGCAACTAAACATATGCACACATTTATAGAAAGACTTCTGTTCTTCCCACCAGTCCTCCCCACAACTGAACTGATTTGGCACCCTTGTCAAAATCAATTGACAGCAAATGTAAAGGTTTATTTCTGGAGCTTAAATTCTATTCCATTGATATGGATTATGTCAATCCTTATGCAACTATCCTATTGTCTTGATAACTAGCTGCAAGTCAGGAAGTTTAAATTCTGCAACATTTTTAACATGTGTTTTGGTCATCTGGTGTCTGTGTGCTAAGTTGCTCGTTGTGTCTGACCCTTTGTGAGCCCGTGGACTATAGCCCACCAGGCTCCTCTGTCCATGGGATTTACCAGGCAAGAATACTGGAGTGGGTTTCCCATTTCCTCCTCCAGAGGCTCCTCTCAACTCAGGGATCTAACCCAGGTCTCTTGTGTCTCCTGCATTGGCAGGCAGATTCTTTACCACTAGCACCATCTGGGAAGTACAACTTATTGAACAGATATTCATTTGATAAAGTGACTTAAACGACAAAATGGAGTGAGTTCAAGGCTATGAAAAAGTTCATTTGGATAGGCAAAGGAACCTGAGTATTATGTTTAACTGTTAAGCTTTATTAATTAAATTCATTTCCTATAAAATGTTTTAAAGTTTTATTTTTTTAATCTCATCACTGATTGAATACAAAAGTAACCCTTTTCAATATATATTTGTTTGACTCAGGTTTCATTCCCTCTCAGAGTTTAAAAGAGTGGATTATGTAATCCCTGCTTGATATTTATTGGAACAGATACCAAATTTGCCCTGAGAGCTCCATTGTATAATTGTTTTCTATCATCACATCTCTTGTACCAAGAGCCAGGCTAGATATACAGGGTCATCTGAAACCATTTAAAAAA
This sequence comes from Bos mutus, assembly GCF_027580195.1. Classification (NCBI taxonomy): domain Eukaryota; kingdom Metazoa; phylum Chordata; class Mammalia; order Artiodactyla; family Bovidae; genus Bos; species Bos mutus. Next base: position 77,651,459 of record NC_091622.1, on the reverse strand, counting down.
TTATTTTATTTTAATGAAGATGGTCCCTTAGTTAAATGAATGTGTCTTTTGTGCTGCACAGTGACTTCCTCCCCAAAGCATTCCATTCACCTAGGAATAAAGACACCTGACATGTCTTCGTCCCAAGGGTAGCACTCATGAATCTGGGCATGAGCACCACAAATTCAATTCTATTAAAAGTAATGAAGTAGGAATGACAGCACAATTATCTGCAAATGGTTTGTGTCTGTTCAGGTTTTTTCACAGTTCAGGCTAATAACTGCTGCAGGCTTATAAAATTTCTGTGCAGCAAAGTCTTACTATAGGATATATATCTGAACTTTAACTCATAGTCGGCTTTTACTTATTTTTTTCAAACAGATACCCTAAGTCCTACCTAGATGATGATTTTGGTCTCAGAATTAGTCACCAGAAATGTAGTAGAGAGTGTCCAGCTCACAATATTTACAGAGAGTTTAAAAATAAACACATTTTTCTGTTTATAATGTAGTGATGGCAGTTATGGAGTTGGAGATAGTTGTTTTACTAGTTGTATGACCTGAGCCAAGTTACTTAGATTCTCTGTGCCCTGGTTTTGTCAAATTAATATGGGGGAATAGTGATCACCTCACTCTTAAGGCTATTAGTAACCTTATGTGAATACTAAAAGAGATAAACTTACACAAAATTTAGTTCACCACTGGCCATGCAGTAAGTCATTAAATACCAGTTAAGTTTATCAGTAATAGCAAAACTAAAGAATATATTGACAAAACTTTATTCTAAGAATATCTAGATTTAATTTTATTGATAATAATTTGTAAATTATTTCTTTTCTTCTATTACTGTGTTACACAGACAAGTCAGGGTAGCAGAATCAGTACAGAGAGGATAGTTGTAAGCAGACTTCTAAGATGATCTGTAGTAACACCTGCCTCCTGTTATTTATATCATTTTATGATCCCCTTTACTTGTATGTGGGGTGAACCTAATAATCTGCTTCTAATGATTTGAACCCAGCAAAGGCCATGGGATGGTACTACCAAGACTAGATTCAAATCTGTCTGCCATTTGCTGACACACCTTTCTCTTGTCTTCTTGCTTGATAGTTCTGATGAAGCAAGGTGCCCTGTTTTGAGTTGCACTATAGAGAGGTCCAAGTGGCAAGGAATTGAAAGCAGCCACTGACTAAAAGCCGTGAGATAATAAACATTGTTGTCTTAGGCAATCCAGGGTAATATTTTATGCAGCTATAAATAACTAAAATAAGGAGGAAGGATTTGAAACCTTTTGAGGTTTTTGAGCCATGTTTTCCAATAGCTTAGACAATCTTTAAAGGAGAATTAAGGAACATGAATTAGGGTCTTTAGGTATAAACTCTAAAGAGGCTGTTTTGTAGAAGAGATTATACTTATTCTGTTATTTTTAAAATATAAAGCTTGCTTCTGTTTTTTTAAGTATTCTGCTCTCATAAAAATGATTCCAAACAAAAATTATTTTAGAAACTGTCTCTGTGCCCAACTGATGTATTTATGATATTTAAAATGACTACTTCTTTGGTTTTAAAAGATTTTATAAAGATTTATATATAATTTTTCTGGAGGAAAATTGGCAATAAAAAAGGATTACAATAGGATATTAAGCAATAACCTCTCAAGCTCAAAAACAAAATAATTTATCTTTGTAGCATTAGCAGTTAACACAGAATCCGGCACATAGTACACACGACAGAGTTGTTTTTCTTGCTGAGTGAATTGAATTTTTTAAAAACAAGAACTATGTATATGGAGTATAAATTTTGGAGTCAGGCAGATTTTATTTCAAATGCTGCCTCTGCCCACCCTGAGATATGTATCCTCAGGCAAGCCTTTTACTTCCTTAGAAAGCAAAAATTACAATTAAGTTTCACATAATGGAAAGAAACATTAAGGAAAAAATGTTTAGAGGAACATAGTCCTTATAGATTAAAATATGCTGTGCAGATAATTTTACATTATGCCTTATATGTTGTAATAATTTTACAATTTATTAATTGGATTTTAATAGCAAAAAGAGTAGGCAGGCATGTCAGTGAATTAGAATTAAATGCTCATTAATTAATCCAAATAGAGTTCTGCAGTTTGAGAATAATACATGTGGAATTTCAAACCATGGAAGAAAACAAAATATTTGGATAATAAGGTTTAAACAACAAAATTATCTGTGAAAAACAAATGACATGGAACACTTAAGACAATATGAATTACTACATTAAAATTCTCTAAATGATTTAACCAATTTATTGATATATTAAATTAATAAACCAGTACAAACAAGACCAGGCAGCCCTGTTAGAAATACATTCAAAGGATATGTAAAACATTAGTTCACAGGAAATAAACATGATTGTCTGGTATATCTATGAATACAGCTCAACACCCCTTCTTCATAAATTGCATTCATGAAAGGAAACATAATACAGTGATCTACAACTGTTCATTTGATAGACTGCCAAAGATGAAAAACAATAATATCTAATGTTAGCCATGGGATGGGGAAAGAAACTCTCATAAACTATATATGAGAGTACAAGGACTAAGAATTTGTTAAGGGAAATTTGTCCCACCCGTCAAAATTAAAAATCCATGTACCATCTTTGCTAGAATATTATGAAATGATGGTTGTAGTGGTGCAATGTTGGACCTTCCAAAATCCCATTATAAAAAGAGATGCAGAAACTGCATAGTAAAACCCCAAACCTCACAGCTAGCAGCTACAATAAAATTGACAATGTATTTCCATGGACTCCAAAATACTAGCAGATGGGAGTAGATCACCAATAATTATAAACTACAATTCATAGCATTCATTAAAGGGATAAAAATTAAGCAAAAGGGAATCTGAATGATCTGAAAGGAGGAGAACTCCAGAATTACAAAAGATTTTTACCAGAAAGCACAGGAGCTAAAAGTGGGGGAGTTTTTGTACATTCCAATTCTTGGGTGCACAAGTTCCATGGTAAGTTCTGACAGGATGGAGCAGTATGGTCTCTATGAACATTCAAAACTAACCAGGCAAAGCTACCATCTAGAACAAAGTCCCACAATGAGAAGGAAGTTTGGGGAATAGATTCCAAGTGAGCAAGACAGGGACAAGGTAAGAAAAGTGAAGGTCTGAATAAAAATAGAAGGGTGCCAGATCAGAAGAGTTCAGAAAATCATATTTCTCATAACACTTTATGGCAATGAGAAGGACCCCTGAAACTACTAAGCTAAAACAAAAATTCTGATCCACCTCTCCTTTCTAAAAGTTCAGGAAAACTAATTTCAGATAAAAATGGGACACAGACAGGGATTGGTTTGAAACTCATACAAAACTTTTGGAAGTAAGGAAAGAATGTGGAGCAGAACTTCCCACAGACATTAAAGCAGGACAGATATGCTCCAAAAAGATAAAAATTATAACCTAAAATTTTAAAATAAAGTGAAATAAATAATAAAATGATAAGTTGTGAAAGAACAATATATATTAGGATTTTAAAAGTTCAGACAAGGTGACTGAACTTAAAACAATAGAAATAAAAATTTATTCAGTAATAAAAATAATTATAAAGAATATCTGAGCTACTAAACTTAATAGATAACTTCTTAGAAATACAAAGAAAAAAAGGAAAATTGTAAAAACAAAAAAGTGAAAGCAGTAAGAAATTAAGGAAAACACAGATAAAGATGTGTGTAAATGAGTTTCAATATATCTTTAATTGTAATCCCTAAAGAAGAAAACAGTGGAATGAAATAGAAGTAAGCTATAATAGATGTCCTCAACAAAAACAAAATCAATTCCAAGAAATGAAAAAAAAAAAAAAAAAAGCCAAAAGTTATAATTCAGGAAAACTATCTGAAAATACAAGCCATATTGAAAAGGAATGCATACTGAAAAACTTGACCCAGAATGGCCACCCTTGAAGACATATTTTAATAACATCATAGAAATTTTAAGGAAAAAAAAGTCCTGTGAATATTAAGTCAAAACGACCAAGCTACATATGAGTAAAGAAGACCTGATTGTCACCTAATTGTCAATAGCAGCATTTTATGCCAAAAGACAAAGGAGTGGTATATTCATCATATTTCAGATACTCAAGAAAAGCAAATTTGACTCCGTTTTTCTTGCCAAATTTTTTAGTATAAAAGTCACAGTTCAGCTTTTTAAATCTTCTATGAACTCAGTTCTAATGCCCATGCCCCTTCTTGAGAAATCCATTAGGGAAATAAGCCTCAGATAATGAAAATTACTGCACATATATTGACATGAATATTGATGTCATTATCAATGGCTACTCATACTATATATAGAGAGACAAATAGATATGATTTACTTCCTGATGATGAAAGAAAAGAGTGAAACATCACCTATGAAGTAATCTTGTTTAAATCACTGTACATGAATCTACTCAAGCTTCTGGATCCAACACTCATTGTAGAAGAAGTGCAGAGAGTGGAGGAAACTAGTAAAAGACATCATAGTGATGCATCAAGTAAAACGTTGATTGTTGCAAACAAATAACAAAGCAAACAAACAAAAAACAAAATTTATTTTTTTTAATCAAGGGGGAAAAAATGGCTTAAAGACCTAATCAGCCTGAGTGAGTGACTTATCTGATTCTTGATTCCAAAACATGTAAAAAAAATTGGCTGCTGCTGCTGCTAAATCGCTTAGTCGTGTCCGACTCTGTGTGACCCCTAAGACGGCAGCCCGCCAGGCTCCCCCGTCCCTGGGATTCTCCAGGCAAGAACACTGGAGTGGGTTGCCATTTCCTTCTCCAATGCATGAAAGTGAAAAGTGAAAGTGAAGTCACTCAGTTGTGTCCGACTCCTAGCAACCCCATGGACTGCAGCCTACCAGGCTCTTCGGTCCATGGGATTTTCTAGGCAAGAGTACTGGAGTGGGGTGCCATTGCCTTCTCCAAACAATTGGCAGTTGAATATATAAACACTGACTAGGTATTAGAGAATTTCAAAAGAATTATTCTTTTATTTTAAGGCATGTAAATGATATCACAGTTATGTCTAAATGAAACAGTAATCTCTTAAAGAGATATATATGTATGGATATAATTGCATGATTTGCTTCATGAAAAGGAAAGTAAATCACAAAAATTATTTCAAAATAAAATGGGAAGGAAGGAGATGGATAGAGATATAGATGAACACACTGGCCAATGCTTGATGATAGTGGAGGTTGGGAAGTACTTGGGGGTTTATGTTTATCTATTATAACACGTTTAAAACAGCACACATCTTTGACTTGGCAATTTTGGTTCTAGGATTTTATCTATAGATACATTAATATAGTGTAAAGATTATGTGTAAAAACAATGACAAAAAGCTAGAATTAACTTAAATTGGAAGTTGAACCTGGTTGGAAAAATTTACTGTTATAAAAAATAATAGAAACATTCATGTATCACATAGGAAGCTGTCATTGAACTACTCAAAAAAAAAAAAAAAAGCCATTTGCTGAAAATAAGTAACATATTAAATGCTAATATATAAATGTAAGTCAATGTAAAATATATAATTATATAAAGTATAAAGCATGCCTATATCTGCATGTAAACATACATATACATGTATGAATGTATACCTAGGCCACATATATACATTGGCATATCCCTAGAAAATTTTTAGAAGGAATACACAGCAAACTGATACCAGTGGAAAATTTTATAATATGCTATTTTAAAGTTTTTCATTATTCCTGACCCATTCATTAACCTATTATTTATCAAATATTTATTTAGTGCTGCCACATGCCATATACTATTCCAGGTACTGGGAATACACTAATAAATGGCACAGACATAAATCTGAACTGTGGTGTTGGAGAAGACTCTTGAGAGTCCCTTGGACTGCAAGGAGATCCAACCAGTCCATTCTGAAGGAGATCAGCCCTGGGATTTCTTTGGAAGGAATGATGCTAAAGCTGAAACTCCAGTACTTTGGCCACCTCATGCGAAGAGTTGACTCATTGGAAAAGACTCTGATGCTGGGAGGGATTGGGGGCAAGAGGAGAAGGGGACAACAGAGGATAAGATGGCTGGATGGCATCACTGACTCGAAGGACGTGAGTCTGAGTGAACTCTGGGAGTTGGTGATGGACAGGGAGGCCTGGCGTGCTGCGATTTCATGGGGTCGCAAAGAGTCGGACACAACTGAGCGACTGATCTGATCTGATCTGAGGTGAAACAGGCCACAGGACATGTTTTATTGTATTTGCAATACAAGTTTGGGGATTTTTCTTATGTAGCTCTTTTGGTGCTTTTTAAGTTTGTATCATTTGCACATGAAAATACTGATGAATATAGTAAAGTTGCAGGATATAAAATCAACACACAGAAATCCCTTGCATTCCTATACACTAATAATGAGCAAATAGAAAGAGAAATTAAGGAAACAATTCCATTCACCATTGCAACGAAAAGAATAAAATACTTAGGAATATATCTACCTAAAGAAACTAAAGACCTATATATAGAAAACTATAAAACACTGGTGAAAGAAATCAAAGAGGACACTAATAGATGGAGAAATATACCATGTTCATGGATCGGAAGAATCAATATAGTGAAAATGAGTATACTACCCAAAGCAATCTATAGATTCAATGCAATCCCTATCAAGCTACCAACGGTATTTTTCACAGAGCTAGAACAAATAATTTCGCAATTTGTATGGAAATACAAAAAACCTCTAATAGCCAAAGCAATCTTGAGAAAGAAGAATGGAACTGGAGGAATCAACCTGCCTGACTTCAGTATCTACTACAAAGCCACAGTCATCAAGACAGTATGGTACTGGCACAAAGACGGAAATATAGATCAATGGAACAAAATAGAAAGCACAGAGATAAATCCACACACCTATGGACACTTTATCTTTGACAAAGGAGGCAAGAATATACAATGGAGAAAGACAATCTCTTTAACAAGTAGTGCTTGGAAAACTGGTCAACCACTTGTAAAAGAATGAAACTAGAAAACTTTCTAACACCATACACAAAAATAAACTCAAAATGGATTAAAGATCTAAATGTAAGACCAGAAACTATAAAACTCCTAGAGGAGAACATAGGCAAAATACTGTCCGACATAAATCACAGCAGGATCCTCTATGACCCACCTCCCAGAATATTGGAAATAAAAGCAAAAATAAACAAATGGGACCTAATTAAACTTAAAAGCTTCTGCACAACAAAGGAAACTATAATCAAGGTGAAAAGACAGCCTTCAGAATGGGAGAAAATAATAGCAAATGAAGCAACTGACAAACAACTAGTCTCAAAAATATACAAGCAACTCCTGCAGCTCAATTCCAGAAAAGTAAACGACCCAATCAAAAAATGGGCCAAAGAACTAAGTAGACATTTCTCCAAAGAAGACATACAGATGGCTAACAAATATATGAAAAGATGCTCAACATCACTCATTATCAGAGAAATGCAAATCAAAACCACAATGAAGTACCATTTCACGCCAGTCAGAATGGCTGTGATCCAAAAGTCTACAAGCAATAAATGCTGGAGAGGGTGTGGAGAAAAGGGAACCCTCTTACACTGTTGGTGGGAATGCAAACTAGTATAGCCACTATGGAGAACAGTGTGGAGATTCCTTAAAAACCTGGAAGTAGAACTGCCTTATGACCCAGCAATCCCACTGCTGGGCATACACACCGAGGAAACCAGAATTGAAAGAGACATGTGTACCCCAACGTTCATTGCAGCACTGTTTATAATAGCCAGGACATGGAAGCAACCTAGATGTTCATCATCAGATGAATGGATAAGAAAGCTGTGGTACATATACACAATGGAGTATTAGCCATTAAAAAGAATACATTTGAATCAGTTCTAATGAGGTGGATGAAACTGGAACCTATTATACAGAGTGAAGTAAGCCAGAAAGAAAAACACCAATACGATATACTAATGCATATATATGGAATTTAGAAAGATGGTAACAATAACCCTGTATGCGAGACAGCAAAAGAGACACAGATGTATAGAACAGTCTTTTGGACTCTGTGGGAGAGGGAGAGGGGAGGATGATTTGGGAGAATGGCATTGAAACATGTATAATATCATGTAAGAAACGAATCGCCAGTCCAGGTTCAATGCAGGATACAGGATGCTTGGGGCTAGTGCACTGGGATGACCCAGAGGGATGGTAAGGGGAGGGAGGTGGGAGGGGGGTTCAGGATGGGGAGCACGTTTACACCCGTGGTAGATTCATGTTGATGAATGGCAAAACCAATACAATATTGTAAAGTAATTAGCCTCCAATTAAAATAAATGAATTTACATAAAAAAAAAAAAAAATACTGATGCTTATAAAAGACATCTGTGGTTGTCTTCATTTAATTTGGAAGTGTGACCATTTGCAGAAAAGGAAAGAATTCACCTGGCTGTCAGTTGGCAGTAATCTGTTTGAGAACCTATCACATCAATCCTTCAGTCACTTATAAATACTTATGTGTTAAGCTCTAACGATCTTCACTATTTTTCCTTGTAATCATTTGTTAAAACTAGTTTCTTCACCTACTAGTACACTTAATTATACTTTTCCTGTTTATTCCTTTTAATTTCAAGTAACAGAGTTACTTGTATGTGTGCAGAGACATTCAGAAATGTCCATCTAAGCAATACTTTTATCCCAAAGTGATTTTACCAACCAATTGTTTATCATTTGCAAGTGATTGCATCATATGATGCGTGTCCTGTGTTACTAGGACAGAGTTTTACCTTACTGATATCTTTGGGTAAAATGGCATGGCTTTATCAAGAGGAAAAAAAACACATACCTGATCATCACACCCCCTATTAAGATACGGTAGTATTGGTTAAATAGCCATTTCCTGATGTGTTTGCTATTATGACTCTTGCTAAACTTTTTCTAGTGCTCATTTTTAACTGAGTAGTCAAATGTTAATATAAACAGCTTTCATGCATGAGACAAGAAAGATTTGTGTTGCTATCAGGTTTTAATTGAACTTCACTATCTTTTGACTAAATAGTACATTGCCATTTTCACAATGGACTTCCCTAGTGGCTCAGACAGTAAAGTGTCTGCCTACAATGTGGGAGACCTGGGTTTGATCCCTGGGTTGGGAAGATCCCCTGGAAAAGGAATTGGCAACCCACTCCAGTACTTTTGCTTGGAAAATCCCATGGACGGAGGAGCCTGGTAGGCTACAGTCCACAGGGTCGAAAAAGTTGGACATGACTGAGTGACTTCACTTCACTTCACTTCATTTTCATGATGATTACAACTTTGAAAGGAAACTCCTCTGATAACTATAGGCTAGTAATGAGAAATCATGCTGTGCTGGAGCTAAATGATAGCTGAGATTTTCCTACAATAATATATATATATTCCATGAAGAGATTAGAGTTAAATTGAATAGTCCTGTTTTAAGCAGTCTAAAATAAGACCATCCTGCAAAGCTGTAGTTTAATGTTGAAGTGTAAAGCCCTACCACTTGAGAGAGTCAATTCCTAGGAAGATCGATAAGAACCTGAGGTTCTTATCAGATAAGAACTGGGGGTCCCCAAGGAGAGAGGGTTCTGAAATTATCAAGGAAGAAGAAAGGACAAACGTTTTTTTCCCCTCTACATTCCTTAGGATTATATAACAATAATATATCCTGCTTGAGGACAGTTTCTGGAAAAAACCTTCTGGCTAATCCTGTAATCTTAAAATGTAAATTATGGGAGTGGGTCTAGTAAGGTCTTTACAACCTCCAGACATTCTTTTGATTCACAGTAATAACTAATTAAAAGGTATGTAACTCCATTGCTAACACTAGCAAGGGGACATTCTTTCTGCCCCCTTCTGATGTCTATATCAGAAGCTTTCGCTATCTCTTTTATATTTTAATAAAACTTTATTGCACAAAAACTCTGAGCAATCAAGCCTCATCTCTGGGACAGGATTGAATTCTTCTCTTCTGGAGGCCAAGAATCTCAGCGTCTTTTGTGGTTCAGCAAAAACCTTTCACACTCTTTCCTTATTTTTCTTAAAAAAAAAAAAAAAGGCATTATTATCTTTTCCCACTCTTCTCAAAAAAAGGAAATAAATAATAATTTTAATTGATTCACTGCTGTATCAGTTATGAGTTATGTTTAGTTGCATGTGAGAGAAAAATCTAAGTAACAATAACTAAAAAAGATAGGGATTTAGTTTTGCTCAGGTGAAAGAAGTCTGAAAGTAGACAGTTCAGGGTCCTACAGAAGCAGCATATTCAGCAGGGATTCATGCTCCTTTAATCTCTTGCTCTGCCATCTTTAACATATAGCTGTCTTTTAAAGATTGCCTAAGTGAAAGAGGAGAGTGAAAATGCTGGCTTAAAACTCAACATTCAGAGAACTAAGATCATGGCATCCAGTCCCATCACTTCATGGCAAAGAGACGGAGAAACAATGGAAACAGTAACAGAGTTTATTTTCTTGGGCTTCAAAATCACTGCAGATGGTGACTGCAGCTATGAAATTTAAATACGCTTGCTCCTTGGAAGAAAAGTTATGACCAACCTAGACAGCATATGAAAAAGCAGAGACATTACTTTGCCGACAAAGGTCTGTCTATTCAAAGCTATGTTTTCTTCAGTATGGATGTGACAGTTGGACCATAAAGAAAGTCGAGCACCAAAGAATTGATGCTTTTGAAATGTGGTGTTGGAGAAGACTCTTGAGAGTCCCTAGGACTGCAAGGAGATCAAATCAGTCAATCCTAAAGGAAATCGGTCCTGAGTATTCATTGGAAAGACTGATGCTGAAGCTGAAACTCCAGTACTTTGGCCACCTGATGAAGAACTGAGTCATTGGAAAAGACCTTGATGATTGAAAGATTGAAGGCAGGAGGAGAAGGGGTTGACAGAGGATGAGTTGGTTGGATGGCGTCACCAACTCGATGGATGTGAGTTTGAGCAAATTCTGGGAGTTGGTGATGGACAGGGAAGCCTGGCGTGCTGTAGTCCATGGGGTTGCAGAGTCAGGCACGACTGAGTGACTGAAATGAACTGAATGGTCCAAGATGACTGCTAAAGTTCCTACCATCATAGGAGGGAAGAGAAGGAATGATGAAAGACACAATGCCTAGCCGAGGCAATCGCTTTAACAGAGACTTCTTGGAAGCAATATCAATAATTTTTATCAATATCTCATTAAACACCTTCAGCCACAAGAAAGGGTGAGTAATATTGACTTGTACCTCAGCAAACTGCAATGGTAATATAATATCAGGATTTTATTAGTAATAGTAATAATAGTTTAGTACTTACATATACTTTGTGTGTGTCAGGCACAGATATGCATCACATATTCTAAGTGCTTTCATAGATTAACATCTTTCATTCTTATAAAAATTCTATGGCAGAGGTAAAATTATTACCCATGTTTTGTGGATAAGGAAACTGAGGCACTGAAGGACTGAGTAACTTACCTAAATCAGAAACAGTCTAAGATTTGAAGCTTGATTTCTTGTTTCAGATTGTGTACCCCTAACTACTAATGCTGGAGTTGGCATTAAATAAAGATTTTTCTTTAAAAAGAGCCAGATACTTAATATTTTAGTCTTGCCAGCTGTAAGGGGTCTGTACAATTATTCAACTCTACATTTGTAACCAGAAGCAGCAATAAAAGACACAAATTGAATGCGTGTGCCTGTGTTCCAGTAATAGCTTCAGTTATTTTAGTTTATCCCTGACAAATATCCATCTCACTTCTTTTAAGAGGGACAAGGATGACTGAGTAGGTAACATGCAGTTGCTTATTTACCAAAGACTAAGTCTGTTCTGTTACTCCTCTTAGGTATCTTTGTACAAAACAGAGTAGGCTTGAGATCTTGCTGATCCAGAACTAGGTTTAGAATCATGGACTTAGTAATCACTACCATTCTTTCTACTTTAATTTCCTTCTTTTCTATCCCATCATAACCCTGAATATTATCTTCTTAATATTTAGTTCCAAATAGGAAAAGGAGTACATCAAGGGTATATATTGTCACCCTGCTTATTTAACTTCTATGCAGAGTACATCATGAGAAACGCTGGGCTGGAAGAAGCACAAGCTGGAATCAAGATTGCCGGGAGAAATATCAATAACCTCAGATATGCAGATGATATCACCCTTATGGCAGAAAGTGAAGAGGAACGAAAAAGCCTCTTGATGAAGGTGAAAGAGGAGAGTGAAAAAGTTGGCTTAAAGCTCAACATTCAGAAAACTAAGATCATGGCATCTGATCCCATCACTTCATGGCAAATAGATGGGGGAACAGTGGAAACAGTGTCAGACTTTATTTTTTGGGCTCCAAAATCACTAAAGATGGTGATTGCTGCCATAAAATTAAAAGACACTTACTCCTTGGAAGGAAAGTTATGACCAAACTAGATAGCATATTGAAAAGCAGAGACATTACTTTGCCAACAAAAGTCCATCTAGTCAAGGCTGTGGTTTTTCCTGTGGTCATGTATGGATGCGAGAGTTGGACTGTGAAGAAAGCTGAGCACCGGAGAATTGATGGTTTTGAACTTTGGTGTTGGAAAAGACTCTTGAGAGTCCCTTGGACTGCAAGGAGATCCAACCAGTCCATTCTAAAGGAGATTGGTCCTGGGTGTTCTTTGGAAGGACTGATGCTAAAGCTGAAACTCCAGTACTTTGGCCACCTTATGTGATAAGTTGACTCGTTGGAAAAGACTGATGCTGGGAGGGATTGGGGGCAAGAGGAAAAGGGGACTACAGAGGATGAGATGGTTGGATGGCATCACAGACTTGATGGACGTGAGTTTGAGTGAACTCTGAGAGTTGGTGATGGACAGGGAGGCCTGGCGTGCTGCAATTCATGGGGTCACAAAGAGTCGGACACGACTGAGCGACTGAACTGAACTGAATATTTAGTTTATGCTGTTTTGGCGAAAACACAAAAATATTACAGATTTTGAAAACCTTGGGTTAAAAAATGTGTTTCAATTTGTTTAATCTGAATTTATTTGACTCACAGAAAATCCTCCTTTCCATGCCCACCCCCCACACATACATAATATTGCAAAGAACTGAAGATTATCAGAATAGTTTGGGAAACACTGACTTAAGTGTTATAGTAACTTTCTTACACTTCATTGCTGCAGAAATGTCATCATGATAGAGATTATTTTGAAGGCCTGATAATGTTTCCAAACTCTTTGAATAAGAGGTGTAAGATAAACAGTCATTTACTGGAGGATAGTAGATCATTTTTTTTTCCCTCTAAGAATTACAAAAAGGAAATAGTCATTCAAAAGCTTTATCTCTAGTCCTTTGTGTCTTAGTTTTTAACATCTTAAACATTCTTTTGCCAAGCTAGGGTAGCTTTTGAGAGAAAAAAATAACCCTAGCAGGATGTATTTAAAAAGTCACTTACCTGTAAGTGACCCTCTACAATCTTCTGTTCCTCTATGTTATATTCCATCCACAAGCCTCCTTAATGTACTTCAAACTGATTGCTCTGGGGATACTGTTATATATTTGTGAAATATTAATAATTGGAAATACTTATTTGGGTACCTTGTTTCTATCTAGTAGCAGTTATGTATTTGTTAGTCCGCAAACTATAATGGTGCACTGAAACTTAATATATAGTAGTAAATAAATATCTAATGAGATAATTAAATCTCACTAGGGACGTAATTTTGGAAGGACTGATGCTAAAGCTGAAACTCCAATACTTTGGCCACCTCATGAGAAGAGTTGATTCATTGGAAAAGACTCTGATGCTGGGAGGGACTCAGGGCAGGAGGAGAAGGGGACGACAGAGGATGAGATGGCTGGATGGCATCACCGACTCAATGGACATGAGTTTGAGTGAACTCCAGGAGTTTGTGATGGATAGGGAGGCCTGGCATGCTGTGATTCATGGGGTCGCAAAGAGTCGGACACAACTGAGTGACTGAACTGAACTGAACTGAGGGACAGAATTGCTGAAGAACATTCTAAAACTCAAGAGACAGCCGAGCTTCAACTCATTTAATCAAAAAGGTTTTATTATTTGCATAGACAGTTTGTATTTACCCTCTAAAGAATGGTCTTTACAGCATCTATTTTCCATGACAGTCACATCAGGATTTATTTGCAGCACAGTATGCTTAAGTTACAATAGTCTTGAGAGTTAAAATCCTTTTCTGTATTCCCTTCTCTTGAAAGTGTTTTCAAACACTTGGAGCATGCAACTCTATAAGCCCCAAGTGTGATTTAATCCTCAGTATTTTCCCTTGTTCTTGAAGTTGATATTCCTCCAAGAAAAGTGAAAGTATGTGTTGTCTTTGTATATTGTTAGTATTTAGGTAGGGTGACAGGAAATGGTTGAACATTCTATCATCTTAAAAATTTTAGCATACTGAGATTATGCAACTGCTTTAATGTAAAGCCTGTATAGTTAAAGGATGAGGTCTTTTTTAGTAATCAAGTTCCAAAATTCCAAAATCCAGGCTTTTAAATCTAGCAAACTCCCAATAGAGCATTAGCATTTAATTGATTTTTATTTTTAAATGGCAAAACTTAATCTTATCTGTAATTAAATCACTATTAGGCTTTAATTTTTTCTAATTAAAGATTTGCATCATTTCCTTATGATGGTCTCCCCTCTAGCTTGTTTGAAATTAAGTCTACTGGAAATAGTAATTTCCTCTGATGTATATCCAATTTTTTGCATCTCAGATTTGGAACACTTCAAACTATTTTTTTTTTAATTAGACCACTCAATTAGTTTTTATTTTTGTCTAGCTTTTAATATTTCTGGAAATGCTTCAAAAGAAAAATCAAAATTTAGTAGCACTTCTAGTTTGTTTATTCACAAAAATCTCAATAATTACTTCCACTTAAAACTGAAGAAACTAAAACACAACTATACAGTTATATGGATCATGAAGCAGAAGAGGTAGGACTATAATTGTGTTTCACTTTTGACTTCTTTTGGTAGAACTGAAAATCCTATGGCATTATACAAGGGGTTGGATCTTTTCTTTAACCTAAAGAATATAGAACACCCCAGAGTATAACGCATATATATTCCTCCTTAGTGAAACTGGAAATGGCAACCCGCTCTAGTATTCTTGCCTGGAGAATCCTGTGGACAGAGGAGCCTGGAGGGCTGCTGTTGATAGGGTCGCACAGAGTTGGACATGACTGAAGTGACTTAGCAGTAGCAGCAGTGAAATTGGTGGAAAGCTGATAGGATTTGCTTTTGTTTGCTAGAATTATATATATATTGGAGTAGGAAATGGAAACTCACTCCAGTATTCTTGCCTGGAAAATCCCACTGAGCCTGGAAGGCTGCAGTCCATGGGGTCACAAAGTCGGTCATGACTGAAGCAACTTAGCGCATGCTTCCGCGCACACACACACACACACACACACACATATATATTTTTTTCTCATTTTCCTCCCAATAGTTGTATGTTTGTACGTGTGTTGGAAGATAAGATCAGCATTCCATATTCAAATAAACTGCTTTTTGTGCAAGGCATACCTTGGGAAAAGTCCTGACCATTTTATCTGAAAGACTGTTTCCAACTGGTGGCAGCATGTCTGAATTGAAATGTAATTATTTTTTTGTACAGATGTATGTATTGTAGTGGGGTGTATCCCTCAGTTTTAAACCTTCATGCTGGATGAGAATAACAGCTTCTCTGGCTGTCTCTTGCTAATCCTGGATTAAACCTAATAGCATTTTCATCTCCACCTTTTTTTGAGAAAGAGTTTTTTCATCAAAACCAATTTAATTATCTTTTCAAGGACATATAAGTGTAAGAAAAAGTAGTATTTCTCTACTTGAAATTTTCAAACTTACAAAGTAAAATTCAGAAATCAACTGAGAGAAGAATAAGAAGAATGAAACATTCATTTCTGATTTTCTAATGTTTATAATTAGACTTATTAAGGAGAGGAGAGAAATTAATTGTAACTGAGGGAAATATGCCACTTCTGTAATATTGATTGGATTATGGGTTTACTAGACGCTTTTGTGAGATAGAACTGAAACTAAATCAAAATAATCAGTTAAGATCAGTCAGATGTAAAGCAGGATTTAGCTGTGAAAGAGTGACATTTACAAGGCCCATGTCTCAGATGGACTGGATGAGACACAGCACTGTAAGAACTGATTCTACTCCAAGTGTGTTTTTCCAGCATCCCCCTTACATTAGCTCCTGTTAAGACTTTGTTGTCCTAGAGGAGATAGGAACAGTAACCTAGGCTACTCCAATCATGGTACATAATCCCAGAGGGAAAACTGGTCCAGGGTAAGCTATGAG
Organism: Bos mutus; assembly: GCF_027580195.1. Taxonomy (NCBI): domain Eukaryota; kingdom Metazoa; phylum Chordata; class Mammalia; order Artiodactyla; family Bovidae; genus Bos; species Bos mutus. The sequence goes on along the minus strand of NC_091622.1, from coordinate 77,635,161 downwards.
AACCAAGCATGGTGAATCTGAATCCTTCCTTGTGATTTTTCTAACCAAATGCTCTTTTAGATTTTCGTGGCTCTGTTTGATTCAAAATGCAAAGCTGCTGCCAAACATGACTCTCTATAAAAAGAGACTGTCTTGTTGCAACAGAAAGAATAGGAAACAGTTTTTAAGCATGTATTACATGTAAGGCACTGTTCTAAAAGCATTTTATTAACTTATAATTTTACTGTATTATCTCACATATTAACAGAGGAGGGGACTGAACTATAGAGAACTTGCTCATAATCACAGGACTAGAAAATGGAGAAGCAGGCTTTTAACTCAAGCAGTGTAGGTTCAAAGTCTGGAAACTCAGCCACCATCAGACACTGCTTCTCAGTAGGGAAATCAAGCTAGCACATAGGGAAAAGTAGATAAAAATAAGACACAGAACAAGTCTTTACTGTGTTCATTGTCCTCGTTCCCAATTAGGTTTGTCTTCACCCTTTTCCTCCACGATTACATGAATCAATAAATCCCATTAAATATTTTTTAATTTGTTTAGCTTAAGAAAGATTGAGTTTTGGTTCTGTTGCTTAAAAAAAAAAAAGATCTTTAAATTATAGAAAGAGAGAAGAAACTATATCACATGTAAGGCAGACATATTGCCATAGGAAGGGTAAACCAGGAAAACATTTTAAAAATAATATTGTATAAAATGTGCTAATCAAGAAACCCTGATTCAAGAATTAGCTCCAGCATGAATCTTAGGACATTGAACACTTCCATGTCCTCTGTAGTCCTCAGTTTACTTATCTGTGAAGTAAAAGGATGGAACTAAATGATTTCAAGACTTGTCTCAGGTCTGCAATTCTGTGAATTTACCCTGTACACTGGGGACACAAATGGCTTAGAGTGATGAGTAGAGAAGTCCAGAGAGATGGATGAAAATGACCTAGGAAAAAATTTTTGGTTGAGGACTAACACAAAAGTGGGTCTGGGAATATTGAAAGGAAAAGAAGGGAAACAAAAGAAAGGATTGGCTGATGAGTGAATCTTTTGACTGAGTGGGAGAAGATGCTGTTGATAAGAAACATTAGATAAGGCAGAAATGACATTTGTGAAACACAGACCTAAGAGGGGAAAGTGAGTAAGGCCACAAGTAAAGATAACAGAGAGACCAAAAATGAGATTGATAAGGAGGAAAATATTAAAGAGAAAAGAGATCTCATATTTCTATGAGATTAGATAGAATTAGAGAAGGCAATGGCAACCCACTCCAGTACTCTTGCCTGGAAAATCCCATGGATGGAGGAGCTTGGTAGGCTGCAATCCATGGGGCCGTGAAGAGTCGGACACGACTGAGCAACTTCACTTTTCACTTTCATGCACTGGAGAAGGAAGTGGCAACCCAGTGTTCTTGCCTGGAGAATCCCAGGGACGGGGGAGCCTGGTGGGCTGCCATCTATGGGGTCGCGCAGAGTTGGACACGACTGAAGCGACTTAGCAGCAGCAGCAGCAGCAGATAGAATATAGCCTGAATATGAGGGAGACCAGACAGGGATGTGGTAAGATGGAAGTAATGACTAGATAGAGGAGAGGAGAGCTTAGGTATAGCTTTGTGAAAATAATGGGAACGGAAATCTTCTAAACATAGCTCAATAAGTAATGTAAAGCAAACATGAGAAAGAGGTGGAATGAATGATTATAAATAATTTTTCTATTCCCCTTGTAAAATATTTTCTATCATTGCATAACTGAAATAGCTATCATCAAAAAGGAGTTAGGACTCTGGATTCTTCTAAAATATGTATCAGATATTTGTATTAACAACTTGTATATAAGAGATGAAAAGTGAAATTGAAAGTGTTAGTTGCTCAGTCATGTCCAACTCTTTGCAACCCATGGACTAGAGCCCACCAGACTCTCTCTATATACTATATGTTTATATAAATATATAAATTGCACATGAGTTGATTTATTACCCCTGTGGTTTTTTTTTTTTCCCCTTACTACAGCAGACATAAAAAATTCACTATGGGATTCCTTCTTACTAATCTTAGATGCAGCTTTCAAAAGGTGTGTTCCAAGCAGACATTAACATTTGATCAGTTGTCACTAGAATAAAAACTATTTGACATCCTATCATTTTATCCATGAAAGTTATGTGTTAAGTAGGTTGGTAATTTAGATGTATTAATTCTAGGTATTATTGCTAACCATTGAAGGAGAACACTAGTGGCTGTGAGAACCCAGCATAAGTGGTTATTTCTAATGAATGGTTACTGATTTTTCTCTTACCTTCCAAGGGGTCCTCCCTGCTATTCCTGATTAGAGAAACGTTTAGGAATCAATATTAGTTGTTTACTAGAACTTAAAATAAAAATGTGAATTGGATGACCACCAGGTAAATATTAGCTGGGCATTATATTGAAGAAACTTAATTTACTATCTGTTATGCATTGTTAATAGTAAAAATGTATATCCTTCATTTTACAAGCAACTCATTTTTACAGTGAGTAGATTTTTGAATAGCTACATTTGTAAATAGCTGTGCAAAATACCAGGTACATATATGGTTTGGTAGTCATCAAATTTCCAGGAAAAACTTGAAGAAACTTTTGTTCCACGAAGTTAATTCCTGGTATTTATCTTTGAATTCTGCATGATCTAAAACTAATAACTGACTTCTTTCTATATGATAATATTCATGGACTTGAAAATGGTGATAGAAACCCAGATATTCTGAACAAGAGTTTTTAATCTATGAATTAAAAAATGAAAAATATATTTAATAATCCAGTTGATTTATATTTGAACAATATATAATTTATCTTCACAAATTGAGAGAAAAACCATTTAGATGATTAATCAGACTCACCTGAAGATAAGAAATTTTCTTTGTAATTTTCTGTATATCATTTCTGCTTTAAAGAGAAACTTTATAAATTTTGAGCATATTTAAACGTTTTATTTGGAGAAGGAAATGGCAACCCATTCATTCCAGTGTTCTTGCCTGGAGAATCCATGGACAGAGGAGCCTGGTAAGCTGCAGTCCATGGGGTCGCTAAGAGTCAGACACGACTGAGCGACTTCACTTTCACTTTTCATTTTCATGCATTGGAGAAGAAAATGGCAACCCACTCCAGCCTTCTTGCCTGGAGAATCCCAGGGACCAGGGAGCCTGGTGGGCTGCCGTCTGTGGGGTCGTACAGAGTCGGACACGACTAAAGCGACTTAGCAGCAAACATTTTATTAATGTTAATACTTACCAGTATTTATTAAACTGTTAACTCTGTGATTCTCAGCTCAAGTTGCATATTAAGTCACCTGTGGGCTCTGAAGATTAATTTATACTTGGTCACCACCCAGAGATTCAGATTTAATTGCTATGGAATGAGGTGTGTGTTTGTTTTCCTTTCTTTTCCTAATATACCCTAGGTGATTCTCATTGATGACAGGGCTGAGAAATACTGAGCTATTTTATTGACCTTTATAATAACATAGGAAAATAGCAAGAGAAGTTTAATCATCCTCTTCAAAATAAGAGAACGAAATGTAGCACAATTATTGTGTTTCATAGGGATTTGAATCAGTCTCTCTTTGTAAATGAGAAACACGATTGTTGAGTAAAATTCTTTGTCTCCAGTGTCTGTTGCCAAATGGATATTTTATGTTAGAAGATAGGAAGGTATATTTAAATAAAGGGATTCTATGACTAGGCAGAATTCTTAAGGTGTCATTCATGTTAATTGCTCTTTCTCCACCTACGGAATGGGACCAAACATTTAGGGCCAATACTTTTGTAACATTTTATGATGAGTTATAAAACCAATTAATATTGAAGGAGTCACACCTACAGCATTTCATTGATGTAAAATACTCAGGAGAAATAAAAAATGCAGTTGTAACAAAAGTGTTTTGGGCAGTGTTTTACCAACTGAGTTCCATAGGTTAATAGTTTTAAATTGTTGCTCTTCAGATTCCTTCAGGATTTTAGGGCCAAATAAGTTTAGGAAACAACACAATAAATACTCCTCTTTTACTCTGCAGTACATTCTCTGAAATCTTATGATAAAAAGTTATGTTACCTTGTTTAGCCTGACATCTCCCCAAAACGTTTAAACTCAAAGACATTTTTTTTTTCATCAAATGAGACTTGCTGAAAAACAGCACACACATAGAATTTATTTAGTACGAAAAATCTGTTTTAAGATGTTTTTTTTTTTTGAGAATTTCATGTGTGTCAAGTACATTATATATCCCATACAAATTAGGTATTGCATTTACTTTAGAGATGAGATGCTCTATTCTTAGAAAAGTAATTTTTCAGAAGTGTACAGTCAGTGACACTTCTCTATTTCTGCCAACTGCTTAGTAAAATGGAGTTTGCATAAACTTTTAGCTCTTTAAAAAGCAGGCTTCATGTTTTTCTGAAAGTTTCCTTGAATATCTGTTTTCACTCCTTTATTTAAATAATAAGTGAAAGTAGAAGTGTTAGTCACTCAGTCATGTCTAACTCTGTGACCCAGTGGACTGTAGACCACCAGGCTCCTCTGTCCATGGAACTGTCCAGGCAAGAACACTGGAGTGGGTTGTCATTCCCTTCTCTAGGGGATCTTCCTGACCCAGGGATCCAACCCAGGTCTCTTGCATTGCAGGCAGATTCTTCACCGTCTGAGCTACCTCTTTTCAACTAATCATTTAGTTGATGAGATTAATTCAATGGACTTTGACCCCCAAAATCTCTTTTTTTTTGAACCAAAAAAGAGATTTTGGCTCAAAACTCACTAGCTCTATGACTCTGAGGTATGAATTTCAATTTCCTTTGTGTGAAAAAATCCATTTCACCATATGATTGGAAAGATCAAATGAGGCACTGTAAAGTGTCAGGTACACACTAGCCACTCAAGAGTTCCTGATTTCTGTTTCCTTTTCAAAGTATTTTTTTTTTTTTAATGAAAATGTATTTTCAACATTACAAAGTAGACACATCTAAATTACATTTCCTCTAGCTGAAATTTGTACTGATGTTAAGAGTTAGTAAACCAAATAATCAGAATCCCTGACAGTACAGAATGATGATTATACAACGTCTACCTTTGCGATCTACAACATTTACTATTTATCATGCCTTTTATTCAAAAGAAGAATAGTGGTGGCTCAGATGATAAAGACTCTGCCTGCAATACAGAAGACCAGGTTCAGTTCCGGGGTTGGGAGAATTCCCTGGAGAAGGGAGTGGCTACCCACCCCAGTATTCTCGCCTGAAGCATTTCATGGTGGGCTACAGTCCACGGGGTCGCAAAGAGTCCAACACAACTGAGCAACTAACACCTTCACTTTCATAGAGCACCTAATTCTCCTTTGAGCCAAAGTTTCATTGGTGACTGATTCCCCTACTTGCCAGTTTGAGAGCAGGAAAAAGAAATTGATCAGGCAGCAGATACAGGACTGCATTTGATTATATCACATCATTGGCAAACTTTAAGAGCAAACACTAAGTTCTGAATTTAACTTTCTGTTTTCCTGGCAATAACGAATCAACTCATAGACACCTCAGATGGCAGCAGTTTTCTGAAAACATAAACAAAACAGTTTCTTGTTTTATTTTCAGCTTGTCAGAGGAGATTAAAGGGGTGGGGATAGTAAGAGTCCATGTTTCAATTATTATCTTGCAGTTGAAATACTGTTTCCAAACCAGAGTTTGGGTATTACCATATAATAACAGTGACTACATCACTTATTGTTTACTGATATTTTTTATTGAGGTTTGTAGCTTATGATTTTACATGTGATTGTACAGAAGATTTAAGGGGGAAAAAAAAGTTGGAAACGTTGTACAAGGGAAAAATCCAATAGATTGAAATCTGTTAAGTGTGTATGATAATTTTAATGCCATGTGTAAATATATGAGAATGTAAGAGACCAAAGCCTGCAATAGCTATATTCTAGTATCTAAAAAAGTGATTTTTATCAATGAGAAATGGTTCATTATTTGTTAGTTTTTAAAATAAACTATCATTTTTAAAAAGATGTATTTTGAATTAGATTTAATGTTTGGCAAGTGGGAAAACAGTATGAAAAAACTTTTTAAATTATCCTTCCATTTTCCAATATATTCACAGAAACCATTAAGGGAAATCAAGTTGACCCTCTCTACAATTCTTGACTTTGTAGTTCATAGGCAAAGATCAGTGTTAGAATATACAAATAAGACCTGTTTATAAATGAACACATTCTGATTGTCCACAGCTGCTTCAAGACATATCATCTTATATTATTTAGGATGGTAAAGGAAATCTCTATTTTCAAATGAGGCATGAAAATCAATTTTAAATGTTTTTTCCTAATCTCTTGATTCATGATGTCATTCAAAACATAAGACATGGTGACAAATTGAAATTCAAGGCATTAAAAAATGCACTAGAGGACAAGGCAGTGGTCAGCGTAAGAAGACATTCTGTTTAGTCACTGTATCCTGAGTTCCATCCCCAAAGACCTCTACCAACTACCAAAGAGTTGTTGCTATTTTGCCTTTTGAGGTCAACCAATATATTTCATTTTGAATCTGGCTCTATTTTACCTGCTCCACTTTCAGAAGAATCAGAGGAATTCTTAACATTTAAAAGCCAATTTAGGTATGGATTTTATACCTATTTCCCTGCCAATATATTGTGAAATTCTGTACTCTTGGGCCATTGAGACAAACTTAACTCCTTTAAAATTTAAAATTATCCAACATTGGGCTAACTGTAGACTTTAATAACCTCTCCCTCAGACCACAAAATGGAACATTTTCCTTTTAAAATTATTCATTCTGAATGACAATGTTTACCTAAATAAGAAACTTAGAAGGCATTACTTTCTTCTTCTTTCAAGCTCTTTCGTTTGGCATTTTAGAATGAAAGAAGCACTGGGAACTTTTAGCATACCTGGATTATGGAGTACTTTGATAACACGTCATGTGTACAACTGTCTGCAGAATTTTATGAATTGACTACAATAACTGAAGAGAGAGAAGGACTTGAGAGTACTATTTTCAGCATTGTTAATTATTTGTATTATTCAGTCTCAAAGTTTATTCATATATATATATAATGAATTAATGATTATTGCTTAGTTATGAATTGTTTTGCACAATGTACATAATTCCAATTTAATGTTAATTTAATGTTATTAGAAAGATTCATAACAAAGCTCTAAAAGGTACAAAGTTACTAGTAGCATTAACTATGTTGACATACAATAGAGTAAGCAGACTACAGCGTGACTGTGAATTGAGGCAAAAATACTTCTATTTAAGAGACATTTATAAAATATTCATGTTTCCTTGAGACAAGACTAAACAAGAAATATCTAAAGAGGGTTAAAAGTGTTTAGTGTTTTCTGTGGTAAAAATTATAATATGGTAAACTTAAATTTGATTTTTTTCAATACATCAATAACATTTGGTACAGTGTTTAAGATTTTTATCACTCTAAGTAATTTTATTATTTTTTCCTAGATAACTTTTCTCTGTATCTCTAATTTAGTTCTAGTTACCTCACCATGAATTCAACTTGGTTCTGCTCTTCTGTACATATTGTGGTTGAAAACACTTTATTACTTCAACAGAGGTTTTGTTCCTTATATAGTCTTCTATGACTTCTTCACATAAATCAAAGTTCTCCTTTCACACGCCTTCTTAAAAACCATAGTTTGTATTTACCTTTGAAATACTCTAAGGGGATATGAGTTTAGAAAGATTTGTGTGATGTACTATTAAGAGACAGAAATGTTGAAACCAACACATTTGAATAATAACTTAAAGATCGTAGATATTAAAGAATTGCTGGCTTTTAACTTCTTAAGAATAGGGAATGGCAATAACTTTATTTCAAATGAGAAGATGCAAAACCATAACAACTATCTGTTTCATTGCAAAAATCACAAAGTTTGCAATAATGTAAACAAGCTATTTCCTCTGCAAACAGGAAATAAAATAAATGGCATATGGAAGTATGTGTACAGATGAAAGTTGACTGATTTCCTTTTTAAAGCAAAGAGGAAGTAATCAAGTTAATTAGCAAATAGGAAAGTTCCTCTTCTGGCCTAAGCAGGAAAGAAGAAGCTATCAACACTTGAACTTATTTTAGTCTAGAAATGAAAATTTAGATATTTGTCAATATTCTTCAGATGATTATATAGGGACCTTTTTACTACTGATTACAAAATTGAATTTATGGTTGGGATCCATCGAATTTATTTTACAAGCTCAAAGATGATTCTCATGTAGAATTCATTTGCACAAAAATGCTTCCATAAGCTATTTTGCAATGTTGCTGCTTCACTTTTGTGCTTCCATGTTACTAATTTTTGTGTAGAAATCTAACATAAGACATATTTAAAGTATTACTTAGAAATGCATAATTACTTATGTAGTGAGCTATAATTAGGAATTGTTAAACATGAGCTAATTAATTCTTAATATCTTGATACTATTATTATAGTACATTGGGGAGATCATACATATTGCTATTTTATATAAAATATATATTTGTTAAAGAAGAAAGGACATTCTTGTCAGCATTTTCAGAGTTACTCAAAATCAAATCAAATTAGGATTTGGGTTTTTATTTTTTTCTTTCTACATTTTTCTCTCTCTAAATATGAACTGATTACAGACTAGTTCTACAGTGGTTTTTGAAAAATGCCATAAGCAGTTGCACTTTGGTACAGTACTGATGGACAGCTTCTAAAAAAATGAATTATTCTTTCACTAATAGGAGGTGATGATTTTGAAGTCAATCTTTAGACAACCTAGAAGAAATATTTTCCTCTCCCTTTTGGTCTCCACAATTAAACAAAAAGTTAGTCTTTGAAGTTTTTAATGTCATTTTTTAAAGCAGGCAAATTACAATGGATTTGCACAGGTTTGAGGGAAAAAGCTGCAGATATTGCCTGACTTTAAGTTTATGGGTTCTTAAATAATTGATTTATAATATATCCTTTTTTCCATTATTATGAAAACTTTTGTTATACCAACTAAGTTAATATTAAAAAATTTAAATATGAAATCTTAAAAACCTTTCCTCATAATGTCAACATTTTTAGGCTAATGGTAATTTAAAAATACAAATCACAACTACATTTTAATTTCAGTCATTATAAATTTGTATTACAGGAGGTGAAGGGGTGTCCTTTACCTGCATTTAATTACTACATTATATTGACTATTTTTAACTTCAAGATAATTTTTCATGCCAATTATTTTTTGCCATTATGATTATTTTAGCATAACAATTTATTATTTAACTATAGTATTTTTAATTTTAATAGAGTGAAAACAAAAGATGCTCAAAAACTTAATTGGAATTCCTGCCTATTTCTCCTCACAAAATTTACATTTCTCCATAAATATTATCAATTAGGAACATGGGCTATGCAACAATCCAACATTTTCTAAATCAACTAGACATGAGGTTTGTAAGCTAATGCCCTATTAAAGTATCATGTGAAACAGACCTCAAAAAGGAAACAAAATTGTAAAATGTTATAAAAATGTTATTTTACTTGGAAATAATAACTTGTTTCACTGCATAACTTTTACTTCCAGTTCTCCAAATAATGTACAATGTAGTATAGTATGTTTGGTGAAAATTTACTTTTTGATGGAAAATCAGATAAATACACCAAAATATGCAAATAAAAGGGTGATGAATGTCACAGAGTACTGAAAATATAGGGTCAGCCAAATATGATTAAGAAAATTTTAAAGTTATTATCAATTGCCACACATGAAAATGCACATGAAAGAAGATTCAAATTCAGGAATTCAACCCTTGCTAGTGTAACGAGGACTAGAGGAATATATGATAGACATACACAAATTTCTATTGAAATGTATACATAATTAACTCTTTAATCCACTATTTTGTCTTCACTATAGTCACATTCAATTTGGGGGAATAATCTCTTCTTGTGAAAGTCTTTGGGATCCTAAGTCTCTCTGAAAGCATACCAATTATGATGTATGTAAGTTCAAAAATCTGACCCTTTCATCTTGACATAAGCACTTGGTGGTTACCAACAGGACTGAAGGGCTTTCCACATCAGTCTATGTATTCAAGTGATCTTCTTCAACTTGGACTATGTAGAGCTGGGAGATTATCAGCTTCAAATTTCCATATAATGAAACACAAAAAATAATGGTCAGGGAGGTAGCAATAGCAGAAAATCAGAATTGGCATCATCAGCAAGCTGAATTGAGGTAGTTTCCCCATTATTCTGTGAAACTAGCTTCTTATTGATGGAGTTGTTTTCATATAGATTACTTTTGGTTTGGCAAAACTAGCGTAAGTACTCATAAATCCACAGACTACATTTGTGTTTCTGAAATCACCTTAAGCATGTCTAAAAGGGATTCGTTCATTATCAAATGTATTCTATATACCAGATAGACTAACCACCTTTTAGGAGCTAATATTGCCATATGTGGTAATTGAAAACCTAATTACTCATAAAGCTTGTGGTTCTCCTGTAACTTAGAGACAAGTGTAGACTTAAAAAATATTTATGTCAAGTGACTAAAAGGAATGATGCATAAGATATTTTGAGGTGATATTAATTTAAGGTTATGATGTACTCTGGCCCAGTACAGAATTTTTTCTTTCGTTTTATATTAAAACTGAATACATAGATTACTGGCTACTCTCTAAACTACTCTTTCTAATCTTAATTCAAGAAATTAATTTATAGGTGGCTGATGTTTAAATTTTTTGAAAAAATTAAAGAAAAAAAATCACCAAGAAATCATATAATACAATTAGAAATTATAATTTGGCAAATTCATTCTAACTTTGCCCTAGGAGGGTCCCCATGCTTGCACACTGCTGGTAAAGATTCTTCAGTAATTGGAGATCTAGAAAGTTTCTTTGAAAGGACTTTTTCCCTCTCATTTTATCTATACATAGAAAAACAACCAAAAAATAGCATAAAAATGTCTTATGTTTATAAAATGGGTATTCTCTTTGCCATTATTCTTGCACTTTTAGCTAATGGAATGAATTTAAATATTTAACATCAAAATGAAGAATACAATGGAGGAAAAAATATGATCCTTCTTTTCCAAATACTTTAAATCTCTGATTGAAGCTGACTTTTATAATAAGCCGTGTGACTGAAGCTGGCTTATAAATAAGCACATAGTAATCTACATATTAACCTGCTTGAAAGTAAGTTATGCATCTTATTTCAGCCAACATAAAAATGCCCATCTCATTATTCTCTTATATTTTGTCTGCAAAAACTAATTTTGTGCTTAGTTTATTCACCTAGGCAGATTGATTTCTTTAGCACGGCTCATTTGGGCCACAGAGGATTAGCAGAATTTATATACTGAAAACAGAAGAAAGGTGAGAAAAATGAAAAGAATAATTAATCATATAGTACATACATCAATACAATATCTTCTAAATCTCAATCAGTTGTTTATTGGTTGGCAAACAAGTTTCACTTTTACAACAAATATTAGTAATGAGGTCATCCAACTTTGAGACCATACAAAATGGATCATAAATTTAAAAAAAAATTGTATGTGCTGCTAATTTACCTCTTATAATCCTACATTACTTAAAATCATGTCAAATAAATAATTTTCCTGTTAATAAACAGAAGAGTTTTCTTTTTTAAATCACTTTAAAATAACTTGACCTTTTGATTCTTTCTACAATTGAGTGTATTTCCTTTAAAAATTGGTAGTGCAGGTGCCCACTTAGGGATCAGACTGAGTATTCAGCACTTTCACACCTATGGGATACCGTTTTTCACATGCAGAAGCCCCACTAGTTCTACTGACATCTCTTGACTTCTAGAATCATAGCTACTGTCTTAGTGATGAACTGCTTGCCAAATATGCTTTGCATTACAACAGATGTGCACTGTAAACATAAAAGTTCTTCCTGCTCTAACTTGCAAAAATGCTCTTGGAAATATTCTGACTGAATAAAGATATATAGTGAGGGAAGGAAGTCTAATTTTATTTATTTTATTTTTTTGTAAAAAATAATTTGTTTGCATTACTAGAAAATGATTCTTATAAAGTGATAGCTTCATTTATTTATTTATTTTTTGCCAGGTGAAATTTTAAAGAAAAAGGGAACGAAAGAAAGAAAAGAAAAGAAAGAAATGAAGAAAGAAAGAAAAGAAAGAAGAAAGGAAGGAAACTTTGCTCTTACTGGTAGACAAACTTGCAAGACCAGCACAAAAGAAAAAGAAAATTTCTTTTTTTTTCCACTACATTAACAGGACTCAAATTCTGGAGGAACAGAAAGCAGACTACATGTGCAATGCTAGTATCTGTACATTACATAGAAATTGTTCAGTTTTTTTTCTGCCATTAGTTTATCATCAGTTAATACAGCAAATCATAAAATATGCATTTAGCATATAATTCTAGAATTCCCCTCCATTTCATTATTGATTTTGTTGTTTGATTTTGCACACCACAGCTATTCCCACTGTGGTGAATTCAGGTTGTGAATGACTAAAAACCACTATGTGACACAGTTTGCTTTGCTTTTATGTTTGTGCAACACTCCAGTCTAGATGCAGCATTGTTACTAACTCCGAACAACTGCTCTGGCCTTTGAAAAAATCAGGTCCTTGTAATTATAGTAACAGAGCATCAGAGATGTTAGAACAAACACAACATAATTCAACAAGGCCACAATGAGTGCCATTTTCTTCAAATCTCGTTCATTAACATAATGAAGTCTCCATCTTGGGTGCGGGGGGTGAAGGGCAAGAAAGGAGAGGGCACAGGGGAATTTCAGCAGTTATCTTTCTCCCCTGGGCTGACCTAAAAATCCCAGTTTAAAAAAAAAGAAAAAAAAAAGGAGTCTGAGAGTTTGTGTTTGTCGTTCAAGAACAGCATAAAGATTTAAAAGAACACACATTATTACCACTGCGTATATCAACTCAGCACAGTCTATCAGGTGTTAGCAGTCTTGTTGGCTTAAATTTCTGTCATCTTCTATAGGCTAGTGACCAAATGAGCTGGTCCTTTTGAACTTCCCTCTGGAGGGGTCCCATCTTTGTTTGGAGGAACTATAAACCCATCACTGCTACCGCGACCTAGCTGGTAGTAGGTGTGTAGCTGATGGACGTGGTTTCTGGAGCCTAGGTTTGGCATGCTTTTGTAGTAAACATCTTCAGCATCGCCACATTTGGCCGGTGGGGGTTCCGTCTGGGTGCTGGTGGTAACACTCTCTGCAGTGGGCACACCAGCCAGTGCTGGCATGCTGGTGTAGAGAGAGTCCCTGTGGGGTGACTGGAGATCTTCTGTGTGCTCGTTGGTTAGCAAAGGGAAAAAGCTCTCACTGTGGTCTTGGGGGATCCGCCTTCTGGTATAATGGTGTAGCTGATGGTTCTCTGTGGAGTAGACTCTTGGGGGCAGCAAAGGAGCATCTGATTCCTCATGAATCAATTCCAGGCCCAGACTTTCCTCATGGTTAAAGGAGGTGGCATCATCCAGGACAATGGCATCATCTTCACTCCCACTGCCCAGGTTGTTCACCAGCTTGTTCATCAGATTCCTGTTCTGTTCGCTGGAGCGCTCATGGTTATTCAGGTAAGACGGGATATAGTTGGAAGTGAGTTCCTTCAGAATCTTTTTCTCTAGGGCGGTCTCGTTATGGTTATAGCCACGGTCTATGATTTGCACACAGTTGCTCAGGTATTCACCACTGGCAATGCTGTAACTATTGCCATGGTTACCATTCAGTGGTAGAGTATCCATGACACTTGTATCCCTGGCATTGTTCAGAAGCCCCTCTGAAAAAGATCACAAAACATTATGACATTCATGTCCAATTGACCATAGAACACATACACAGAGACACAAAAGCAGAAACACCCGACTATGAAGTATGTATAAATTGGTAGCAATTTGAATTAAGTATAAAATGTTTGGAAATAAAAAAGTACTATTAAATCTATATATACATATCTATATAAATATATATACATATACTTGGACAATTGATAGAAATCTTTTAAATAGAAAATAAGTATTTACAGTAAATCTCTAAAAGAATTTTAAAACTCTATAAATTTGCACAAAACCCTATAACGTTCCATACAAACATTGCCTGACACTATTTGAAATGTATTTGGTTATAAGTTAGGAAAAAAACACAAAATTTTCTGTAGCCATTCACAGCTTTCAATTTATACACACCAAAGTCAATCAATAATTCATTACCTTTTAATTTTATGTGTTGTCTTAACATTGAAATAGGTATAGAATTAACATAATTCATGGTGTGGTACTTTGAATGTACTAATCAAAGTAGAAGATTCAAGCACTGTCTAATAATTTGGTATGTAATTTTGTAAAACTGAGAAATCCCTATACAAAAACCACAAAAGGATTATGTTAAATTTGTCAGAATAATATAGTTATTAAATAATGCCTAGGTAAATAAATGGCACACCAAAATAATTTGCAAATGGGAACTTTCAAAACAGAAATATTTTGATTTACTTTCCTTTTTTTTTCTGTTATAAGCACTTTGATTACTATTATATATCCATTAGTAATTGTTAGGGTCATTAGATAATTCTACAAAAGAATGTATAAAACATGGGATCTAATTCCTAAAAACATAGTGTCAGTATTTAAGATTCCATTTCATAATGAGTGATGACTTTGTGTGCATATTAAACTTTGGGTTTAGAAGAGATTAAACATCTTATTCTGGGAAGATACAGCTGCAGTGATATAAATCTGACCATATGCTTCTTTAAGATTTTTGCATTTTCTTGAATGAACAAGAAACCAAGAATCAATAATAGTTACATAAATTACTTCAAATGCAACCACAAAATAAAATAAAACACAAACATTTAACCAATACTGCTAAATAAGGGTACTTCTTTATAGAACAATTTTTTTTTAAGAATTCCATTAAACTTCTCAATACATCATTAACTTGTGAAAATATAGCATTCATTCTATATCTGTGATGCAGTTATGTTTACCAAAAGTGAGCTAGTTCATTACTGGTTTAAATAAAGTGTTCCAAATATATCAATTTTTATATGGACTTCTGATGCATACTCTGTATTCAAGTAACACAGTTTTCAAAAATAACAATGCACTGAATACATTAAAAAAGCAGCCATCACAGACATAGGGTGAAGCGATTTATTTTCATGTTATAAGATATCTTGTAGACAAATCCACGATGTTAAGAAAAAATAAAAGTAAATGTTTTTTAAAGGGCCATATGTGATGGGTGATTGCTGCTGCAGAGGCTGCTATGGTATGCTTGATGGTTATGGTTGAGCAACTGATGCATTGAAACGTGTTTATTATTTCTGTTGTCAATGCATTAGGTACAGGTTGAAAACAGCCATACTAAAAGAAGGTGGATACATTCTATGTGACATGTATTTGTGTGATGGAATGTAGTAATGAAAATTAAAAGTTTATGAATTACTTAGCAAAAATAAATGCTTAATTTAAAAACAATTTAACTCACACAAACATTACATGAGACTTAACAACTATGTTACGTGACACGATAAAAGAATCAGACAACAAAAGCGTCTAATCTCTGTTAACATATATTTATATAAGTTGATTTATAGGTTCTTTAGTTTTTAAATTGTGAGATGAACTGTTTTTAATAACTACATCATCTATATGTGATGCAATAAAAGTGAACTAAAAAAAATTACATTTGATATGCAATGTTTAGCTTTACTCCCATACTTGTCTCTCTGTAGGGCTCTAAACGACAGCATGGAGAAAAGGAAAGAAAAAACAACAAGTAAGCTTACAGCGACAGTAGAAGAAACATGAGTAAAAAGCAAATTGATGATATGCAGAAAAAAGAGTCAAAGGAAATAATTCCACTGCCCCAAAATTCATGAGTCTGTGTTACATGGCTTATCATAATTAAAAATACTGAAATGTTAGAAAATAAGAAACCCCCATAACACATGCTAATAAAATGAGTAATAAGCGTTTAGTCAGTTTGTAAATTTCAAACAAATACACATTTATTTTAAAGTTAAAATTATCACACCAACCAAAGAGAGTAAAATCCTGAGGGCAAGCCATGACATTTTCCACAATTTTAATTCAATATTACATATATATTTGTGTGTACGTGTTAGGACATACTTGCTTCTAAGGAATGTCACTTTAAGTTTTTTTCAGTTAGATTGTTAGTAAATTCTTTAGTTTGTATAGAGAGAAAAGAAAAACACTTTTCTTAGTTTTTATGTTTGTTTTCTTATGTATCTTCTCATGTACAAAGGTTATTTTTTTCCCACTGTACCGATACAAATGCTTTTTATCATTTATAAATAATACTGATCAATACTGTCATTTCTGGAGCTCATATTCAAAAGTTGTATAACTATGGAGAAAGAAAAATGTTAAATCCAACCATTATTCTGTATCATGAAAATGTGAAGGGAAAAAATATCACCAATCAATATCAAGTTTTCCTCTGGATTGTTGCATAGTCATATGCAATCAAACATTTTAAAAGTTAATACTTTAAAAACAACTATAAAAACATTATTTTAAAAAATTCTCATATTTTAATCCAGTCAAAAAACTGCTCTTGCTGATTTTCTTTATAAGAGGATTAAATCATCACAAAACAAAAACCAGCAAAGTCGCTGGGCTAGATAATTTCAAGAGATGCAGACTTGTTACAATTTAACCACTGCTTTAGAGGTACTGTTTTTGTACTTTAAAAGTTGATTTGCTTCTCAGCAAAAGACCAACAATATGTCAAAATGCAGAGAAAATTTCTTTTAAAGAAGAAGAATTTGAAATAAAAAGCCAAATTAGTATAGCAACAGATGTAAATTGCTTGTAGGCTCATTATGGCCCCTTCTGTAAATGATAACGTTTTAGAAGTGGAAAGCACAGGAGAGGTAACTGAAGTTCAGCTCCTGCTTTGCAAGATGAGGAAGCTGCAGCCAAGAGAGACTGAGCCTTATCTAACACCCCTCTGCTAACAGTGGCAGAACTGGGATCAGAAGGGGAATCTTGATTGACTTCATGCACTACTCTCCTCTACCTTCTTCTCTTCACATCTTGCATTAGACTTTGAAAGCTGTAACAGAATATTTAATTATATACTTTATACTATAACCTTGTATTCTTGACAACTATAATGTATTCTTCATGTATCCCATCCTAAAGATATGTCTTTCTTTAAAGTTTTAGAATTGAATTAAGTCACCTTAAAATGTAAATTAACTTGTAAAAGCATGACTTCTCTATATATTTCATTTTGTTGACAGGTTAATCTATAATAAGATTTATCTAACAAAAACTGAACTATCCAATACTGATAGGAAGATAATGGTCCAGAAATACTATGCACAAAGTTTTAAATATTTCCACAAAGAGAATCTGAATCCAATCTAACAAAGGTATATTATTCATTTTTGTTCCTAAGTCTATATGCATCAGGAACACTATAACATATCTTTACATATTTTAAATAAAAATATAAAAAACAAAAATGGATACTTTAAATCCAAATGCTTCTTTGCTTGGATGGCATTGGTATAACAGAATTAAAGGACCAACAGAACAGAACCACGTCGTAATTCAACATAAACCACTCCAGTACATACCGAGCCACCTATATTTCATGTAAGATTTCACCTTGCCAGTAAGAATATAAGTGCATTCATCTGAAAGCATAAGATTAGTAGCAATATGATAGTCACCAAGTTTTATTTTTGGTCAGTGGTAAAACATCATTTTAAGCACTACCAGATTTTCTTAACATCTTAAAAAATACTAAAACATAAAGTAGTTGAACAATTCCATTTCTGATTCTGAAAACCAATAATAAAATTATTTACTTCTATTTTTAAGAAAAGTCAGCCAAATGTAGTTTACTGGCATAAACAACAAATCCATTCAGAAGTAACCTTTGTGTATTTATTGATAATCTTAATAGTAATATTCAGTAATAGGCTTGACGGGAATAAAACTTTGGATTTATATGGTATTATTTTAAATTTTGTCATGAAAAATTCACTTTGAAAGTGTTTATATAATAGTGTTCCATCCTTAGAAAAATCTCCTAATTTAGAATGCCAGTAATAAAGTAAGACAAGAAGGCAAATACTGAATTAGGGAAAACACAGATTAATGATTGTTACTTTTTCATTACGTATGACATTAGAAATTATATCTGAATAGTCAAAAGAGCTAAATAAAATGTGATCTAAATTTATTACTTATTTTAAACCAATTTCCAACAATTCTTCATGTAAGGTGAATAATGTAGAACAGATATAATTTGCAAATATGGTGTAAATCTTCATTTAGTATCATTCAAAACTTAATATGTCAGCACACTTTAAAATGCTTCTAATGACATGGTTATCTGTCATTTAGACTAATGAAAATAAAGAAAAGCCCCATACAAGCCTTCGTAAAGTCTGCAGAATTGTTCTGCCAAACCACATTTGGTGCATTGTGTAATATACACACCACTGAATGCTAAAACGAAATAAGGATATTGGCAAACGGTAAATGATATAAAGGGGGATAACCATGAAGAAACTTTCTTCCATTGATAGCACTAAGGCTGCTTTACTAGAATAAAAAGGTGACTAAAAGAAGCCAGATTAACTACTTTCAAGTATTTAAGGATGCCACAGACAGCGGAAAAATGCTTTGCTCATCTTTGTTCGAGAAGGCAAAGCTAAGCATCATGGCCAGAGGCAAATTTCGGCTTGGTGGAAAGAAAAATATTTATAACAAATGGAACATTTCAACAATTGAATATTTAAGATCCTGAGCTAGGAAGGGCATCATTAGAGGAAATACTTAAGCACACGCTGACAGAATGTCCATAGTACAGCAAAGAGGATTCAGTGTGTTCTCTCCCTTCTTTTAATTCTAGGTCTATGATTCTCAGGTGTAAATCTTAAGAAACTGGATAAAATTAACAGTTTGCTTAATTATTTTTCCTACTGACAAACCACTTGACTATATTCCTGAAGTCACTTCTGAATTATTGGCTTTGAAATTTTTGAAACCATTTATAATCGTCTTTTGTATCTAACAAGTCTCTGTCACCTAGGAAACTCAGATGATTTTAGAGAGATATCCAAAGACCATGTTGCAACAAAAATGCTTTTTTTTGGAATAAACATTCACACCAAGTTTTCACATTCATGCCAGTAATTTTTCACCTCTGACTGAGAAGGAAACACACACACACACACACACACACATTCCCAAAAAAGGATAATAGACATTTTACTCAAGATTGCCTAGGAAAGTTAAAATATATCTAATCTATCATGTCCAGCTTGAAGGAACTATTGAAGTCTCTTTGTTATAGTGAGTTATTTTCAAATATAATTTTAAATAGTTGGATCACTGACTAAATTTTTTCTTTTATAAAACTTTTACTTGAGTAATTTTTTTATGTGGTCACTTTACTTATGATACGAATATTTTTAATTTCTTGTGCCCCAATATATTTTTATCTTAAAAAAGATAGTGTCACATACAAATGCTTAGATTGTAAGTGGTTTTAAAGAGACATGCTTATCTGAGATATAATTTAAAGTTGGAGGATATACAGAGGAGCCATATCCAAAACCCTTGCTGTTAACATGCAGCCACAGTAGAAAAAGCATTTCACGACCTTCCTGAGTCAGTGCATATAGGCAATATTAAGATCGGGTAGAACTTGATCTGTTACTGTTCAGTTCACTGTTCTTTCCTCCACAGCTTATTTCAGTGTTTTCCATGAAGTTGATCTAAGTGCTTTCTTTAGTACTGATATTTGTGCCTAGAGTGTGTTTCATGGTAGAAGAGAGTAAGATTACTTTCTTGATCTTATAGCATTAAGATCACTGAATCAAGTCTTCTTTATCTTACTTACCTTAGGCAAATAGCTCATTTCTCAAAATGAATACATAGGTATTTAGTATGGAAATCAATCAACAACAAGAAAAGTACTGACAAACCACAAAACATTTTATAACATTACAGAGAACAAACACATATTGGTGAATCAAGCATTTGTTTATCAGAAGGAAAAAATCCATTTCTTACTAAAGAAAACCTAAGGAAAATGGAAAATAAAAGCACCTAGAAGGGTGAAAGGTGAAAAGAGTCTGTGTGTCTGCTTCCAAAAGAAAGAAAAGGCAGGAAGAAGGAAAGAAAAATAGAATGTGGCCATAAAAGCTACATAAAATGGGACTTTCACTTGAAAAAATTAAGATAAACTCCAGCACACCTTGTGCGTTGTACATGCTGACAGAAGGGTTGTTACAGACCGCCGGTTCCCCAAGCAATGTATTATAGGGATTGTTAGTACCATGCGGACGAAGCAGAGCATTGCTTATAAGATGATTAGCCATGGCTCCTGGAGCAGCCCCATAGAAAGACAGAGAAAAAAAAAAAAAGGTCAATCAGGCAAATGTGTTTGAAAAAAAGAAAGGAAACATTTAGAATGATAACAGTTGATATAGTCCTGATCACAGGCAGGCAGCTAGTCAGACTCAAAAATATATGCCACTTAAAGCACACATGTTTCCAACAATGCACATATCTGAGTCAATGGGAAAGAAAGAAGATGATTTTTAATGTTAAGCCACATTTAGGGTGTTCTCTTTCCCAGAGTGTAAGCAAGAATATATTCCCATGCTTGCTAAAAATGAAAGATTTTTTAAAAAAGCAAAATATAGTCTTCCATATAAACAAAACACAAAACACAAAAGCTTAAAGAAAGTTTAAAACACAGAAAGAAAAGCTAAAATAAAATATTCATTCAATCACAGAAACCACTGGGTTGTTTCCAATGAAAATAATAAAAGGCAACATTTATGATAAAACACTCATTTGGAGAGCAGTTGTGGACACAACAGAAGATTTTGACATTACTTACAATTCTATGAAGAAGACTTATTCAAATTGAAATAAAATAAAATGCAATCATACTTGTTAGTTCACCATAGTAAGCATTAGGTGAACTTTCAGAGCTGATAAAATGATCATAAGGATATTATTCTAAAATACTTTAAATATTAAGTTCTTGGTATCAACCAATACATATAATTACATTTTCCATTTTCCAACTGGTGGGTTTTGGCATAGCAAAGTAAGAAAGTTAAACTCTTTCATTTCTTTATGAATAGAAGTACTTAGTCTCTACCAAACTGTCAGCATGCATTACAACTTCCCATCTTTCATAGCAATTTAACCAAAAAGGCAAAAACTTTAGAAAACAGTTTTATTAAATAGAATTAGGCCATATACGAAAATCATAGATATATATGTATTTATGTTAGATGATAAATGAAAAATCACTGAAGAAAGAAAAATACAAACTGTATAAGGGTAGGTTGAAAACACTGTATATTAATTTAAATATATAAATATTAGAAAATGAAAATATAACATATAGAACAGGAGAAAATATTTGCAAGCCAATTTACAAATGTTTGCAGTCCAACAAGGACTAGTATCTGGGATATCTGGGACTTTGGAGAACTCCAAAAAGTCAACAGTAAAAAACAATCAACAACAAACAAAACCGAAAACAATTCAATTAGAAAATGGACCAAAGGTATAAACAGATGTGTCATGGGAAAGTGTATACAGGCGGCAAACAAGTTCATAATGAGAAAAGGAGAAAGAATGCTTTAGGAAAATAACAGGTTAAAACCATAATGAGATATCACTATACACTTAAAAATGGTGATGACATCAAATGTTGGCATGGATAAAGAGAAATGAGATCACTCATACTTTGCTGATGGAAGTATACAGTAGTACAGCTATTCTGAAAAGTAGTTTGGACTTTCTTATAAAACTAAATGTACAATATTGTAAAGTAGCCTCCAATTAAAATAAATAAATTAATTAAAAAAACATAAATGTACAATTACCATACCACCCAGCTACTGTACTCTTGGACTTTTATCCCAGAGAATTGGAAATTCATGCTGGCACAAAAACCTACAGATTCATGGCAGCTTTATTCTTAATAGTCCATAATGGGGAAGTGTCCAGATGTCCTTCATCTGGTGAGTGGTTAAACAATCTGTGGCACATCCATACCATGGAATACTACTCGGAAATAAAGCTGAACAACTATCAATACACATAATGACCTGGATGAGTTGCTAGAGAATTATACTGGGTAAAAGAGACAATTCAAAAGATTTACACTGAATGATTCCATAAATATGTATGTAATAATCTAGAAATGACAAAATTATAGAAATGCAGAACAGATTAGTGGCTTCCAGGGTTGAAAAATGCAAGTGGGAAGGAGGTGGGCATGGTCATAAAGGGGCAACATGAGGCATCCTTGATGGAATGACTCTGTATCTTGACTATGGTGGTGGATAAACAAACCTACTCATGAGGTCGCAAAGAGCTGGACACAACTGAACGACTTTCACTCACTCACTCATTCACTCATTCTTATGATAGAATTACAGGGAACTAAATACACACACATACACACAAATACAATTAAATACAAGTAAAACTGAAGTAATCTGAGCAAAATTGGTGGGAAATTTCAATGTCAATATGCTGGCTGTGACACTGTAGCATACTTTTACAAGATATTATTGAGGGAAACTGGGAAAAAGGTACATGCTCTCTGTAGTATTTCATTACAACTGCAAGTGAATCTACAACTGTCTCAAAAAGTAATCTATACTGAATGCATAAAATAGGAACATTCAGTTGCTCACAAAAATGTTAAAAAAGTGAAAAGGGAAAACTTTCCATGGCAGTTTTAATTTTTTTAATCATACTGTTATACAGTAAATTACCAGTCAAATAAATATTTTAACCTCAAAATTGGGAAAGTGAACTCTTGATTTAAAGGACAATAAACCTTGTCTTGGGTTTCCCTGGTGACTCAGACAGTAAACAATCCGCCTGCAATGTGGGAGACCTGGGTTCGATCTCTGAGTTGGGAAGATACCCTGAGAAGGGCTACTCACTCCAATATTCTGGCCAGGAGAATTTCATGGCCAGGCAAAGCTTGTCTGATCTGAAGAGCTGAAAGTTTTCAGTTATATTAGGAAATAAGCCATATGTTTACATCCTACACCTTCTGCAAAGAACTGGCACACAAGTTTTCACTTACTATATGCTTGATGAATATTTGTTAAACTTGTATTTCATATACATTTACATGTCTTTACACAGTGAGATGACAGATCTTCAGCTTATTATAAAATGGGTACATCAGGATATTATTTTTCATTGATGAATTGAATACATGGTATATTAGTAAGGAAAGCTAAAATGAGTTGGCTATAGTGGTCTTTCAGATAAGAAACTGAATACTGTTAATCTTAAACACGGACATTGCTGAGGTTGCACAAATTTAAGATAAACTGACTGAGACAGGATTTGATTTGCCCAACATTTTTTAAAAACAAACTACCTGTAAATTGTATTTATGTAATATTTATTATTGCAGCCTTTTCTCAAATGAAAAAGGTTAGTCTTCTAATACAAGTAATTGTTTTCTAAAGTTACTATAAATGAAAATTTAAATAAAAAATGAAAGGTATAAGAACTTAAAATGAACTAGGGTAAAACTTAAAAATATGAAATTATTCAAACTCTATATTTTCTCATAGATCAAATAAGGGTAAGATCTTTATCGCTGGGACTTACATGTGCATTTCTATATATTTCCCCTCATTCCTACACATTATTTAAAGTAATAGGAAAACAAACAGTAGGCTGGGAAGATGGCTTGTCACTTTTTTTCCTTACTTCACATAGCTTATAAAAGAAAATATCCCTTTTTTTTCCTATGCCTATGTAAAAGATAATCTGCTTAAAAGTTACCATCATAAGAAAACTAATTATGTATGGTAATGAATATGAACTAGATTCATTATGGTGACCATTTCATAATATATACAAGAAGTTAATTATGCCATACACTGAAAACTAATATGTCAATTTACCTGAACTTTAATAAATAATAAAAATATAATTTAAAAAAGACGACCTAGAGAACAAGTAAACAATTGAGTTGGGAAGAATCAAGCATAAGCAGGAAGCAGGTGACTCAAATTTTGGTTTCTGTTCAGAATTTGGTTTTCAAAAAAGCTAATAATAAGAGAACAAAAAGTGGAGTTCCATATCAAAATTTGTACAGATAATCCATCTGGTTCTAGCTTTCCTAGCATAAAGTTTCTGTTCTGTTTTTCTTAGGGGTTTCCTAATCTTTAAATGTATTTTAAATTTAAAGCACTTTTATCAGTGAAATCTACTAATGTGGGAAGACTGAATTTTAAAGCTTTGTTATTTATCATCAATTCCTGCTAAGTTAGAAAAGGCCAGCAATAATAGCAGCAATGGATTGGCATACAGCTGTATTTGATACAGTGTTGCTGAAATGGTACACTATCCATCTCTACCACAAGAGTTTGGTAGGCTGTTTCAAGTCTGAGGGCAAGGAAGAATCAGCTACTAAACTACAGTCCTAATGAGTGACATTATTGGAGATCCACCTGCTGTTGAATCTAAAACCAGATAAAAACTTAAAAAAAAATTAAACTTAAAACTAAAATCAGCTTTCTCTTTATCGTTGGTGTTAAGGACCCTTCTTCCTGACAGAAAAAGAATCACTATTTACATTGTTGGCTTTTTTTACTATCATTCATTTTTATACCTCATGCACCATTTAAAACTAATATAATTAGTGTCACTAAAACTGACTTTAGTCCTGAAACCGAAGAGTTATAAGAAGTATGGGCTCAGTTATAGGAACTACAGAGCAGGATGTGCAGTTTGGTGATCAATGTTTTGCAAAGACTATAAGGTTTTGGATAAGCTCTATGAGTTTGCTAGTTTGAAATTTTGAGGGAGATATCTGAATAACTCAACAATTATGCTTCATTCGATTCACCTTGTGTAAGAAGTTAATACCTTTTCATGGACACTCATAGCTGTTGTAATCTCAAAAGGCCATATTTCCTGTTGGCGTGCCAAACAAGTGCAATTTTCCTAGAATGTGATGCCTATCTTTGGGCTTCCCTGGTGGCTCTGTGGTAAAGAATCTGCCTGCGATGAGAAAAGACCCAAGTTCAATCCCTGGGTTGTGAAGATCCCCTGGAGAAGCAAATGGAAATCCACTTCAGTATTCTTGCCTGGAGAATCCCATGGACAGAGGAATCTGGAGGGCTACAGTCCATGGGGTCACAGAGAATCAGGCATGACTGAGGGACTAACAATTTTACTTTCACAGTACCCACTCACATTTAGGCATTTAAGTTATGAAAGATAGCACTGGCTGTACTAAAAAACTCTGCTTGTTGCTAATGCCCAATCTTTTATCTAAACACCTGCACAGAGTCTATCTTCCTTCATCTTTTATGTGCACAGTTATGCCTATGTCTTTTCTCTGTAGCTGCACCGCATTTCATTTGTCTTTTGCCCAAGTCTGTTCTGTTTGCTTCTGGCTGCTTCTCCAATTTAATTGGGTCACTTTGAATTCTGATACTGTTTTCCAAGGTTCTGTCCAACCTGTCTTTTCCCTTTCCCTCCAAATAGCTACTGATTTGTAAACTCCCCTTCTAATAACTGTGAAATTGCTGAAGACTTCCAAGAAGATCAAAGTTTACAGACCATCTGTCACTAATTTGCCACTAAAATGTTAAGCCTACTGGTTAGTCAGTTTGAAGATAGAAATAAATTGATAGTGGGAGGTGGAGAGGAAGATAGTTATAACACTATGTATGGGAAAATCCTGTTCATGTGCTAATTTCACTGTAATGTAAACCCCAGAAAACAGAGAATACATAGGGTTTTTTTCACTGCTCTGTATCTCATGTCTAGGATAGTTGTTAAGAGATCAATAAATATTTCCTTAATTAAAGAAAAAACTTATGTGAAATCCATGACATTGTGAAAAGATGAAAACTAAAACAAAATCATTTTTTTCAACTCTAAGTAGTTTTATACTTTGATTAAAATTTTTAAGAGTGTCATTTGTATAATTCCTACTGTGATTTCAGTTCAGTCACTCAGCCGTGTCCCACTCTTTGCAACCCCATGAACTGCAGCACGCCAGGCCTCCCTGTCCATCACCAACTCCTGGAGTTTACCCAAACTCATGTCCATTGAATCGGTTATGTCATCCAACCATCTCATCCTCTGTCATCCCCTTCTCTTCCTGCCTTCAATCTTTCCCAACATCAGTGTCTTTTCAAATGAGTCAGCTCTTCACATCAGGTGGCCAAAACATTGGAGTTTCAGCTTCAACATCAGTCCTTCCAATGAACACCCAGGACTGATCTCCTTTAGAATGGACTGGTTGGATCTCCTTGCAGTCCAAGGGACTCTCAAGAGTCTTCTCCAACACCACAGTTTAAAAGTATCAATTCTTTAGCGCTCAGCTTTTTTTATAGTCCAACTCTTACATCCATACATGACTACTGGAAAAACCATAGCCTTGACTAGACGGACCTTTGTTGACAAAGTAATGTCTCTGCCTTCTAATATGCTGTCTAGGTTGGTCATAACTTTCCTTCCAAGGAGTAAGCATCTTTTAATTTCATGGCTGCAATCACCATCTGCAGCGATTCTGCAGCCCAAAAAATTAAGTCAGCCACTGTTTCCACTGTTTCTCCACCTATTTCGCCATCTACTGTGATTATTTTCCTTCCAATACTACACTGATGACCATAATACTGAAACTATTAAAGCAAAGATAAATATTCATATAATTATTTGGAAATGGTAAATGCTACCTGAATATTGACTGCAGATAATAATTAGAGGGGGGCGGGGAAACAGCACTGCCTGCCATGAAATACTGAAACTATTAAAGCAAAGACAATATTCATATAATTATTTGTAAATAGTAAATGCTACCTGAATATTAACTGCAGATAATAATTAGAGGGGAAAAAAACAGAACAGACTGCTATGACTCAAAAAACTTAAATAGGGTAAAACAGTTTAAGGCGGCTATGTAAAAATAGCTGTTCTTTAATTCTTTGATTCATTACGTCCTGACTACAGTCGAGTCAAACTTGATTATTTGCTATCAGAAACAAGGGGTTGCTCTTTAATAAAACCATAGGAAAGGAATTAGTATTGAATTTCAACATACATGGCTCATTAAGAAGGCTGTCAACAGAGGACTAAGCACAAAATCTTTACTTTTGGTAAAAGCATGATAGAAAACAAAATAGGATTTTCATATTCCACACTGAAAACTTAGAGGTTTTTCTGACAGTTTTTTGTCAGACCCTGTGCTACTGAAAAAGACTAAGTGTAAAATCAAAGGTAGTCATTTTAAGAAGAGGTTTTTTTTTAAAAAAAAAATCTAAATATTGAGGTTGATATAAAAGTTTTTGAATGAGTAAAGTTTGAATGGAATAATGAGTATATTCTTTTCAAATGTGTAGTCTTTTACCGCAAACCTGCTACATTTCTTTCCTTAGGAAACTAAACTATGTGTTCTGACACTGGGAGGCCCTGAATGACAGCACTGCCTAGGCTAGTTCAATGTGATACCTGTAATTGAGGACTGAAAATCTAAGGCAGATTCACCTGCTTTGAAATTGTGAAGGAAAGAACAGATCTGAAACAAGATCACAGTTGGATATCACTTGAATCTATATTATATGATTCAGAAACATAATTCAAACAACGTTTCTTCTTGACAGCAGGCTAACAAAAGTATACTGAAAAGCTCTTAAAATAACTAGAACTATCACTCTCCTTCGCCCCTCACACTTCATTAAAAAAAAGTGCACTTACATTCACATTGATCATATTAAATGGACAAAATTGTATAATTTAAGACTGTGGTGATTCAATGAACCAATTGAATACAAACATTCTCTATTAGTCACATATCAATATACGTCAATTTTCAAATTCTTATGTATAAATATACAGCATAGTAAATGTTCTGTTTGGTTTATTCAATAAAATAGCTTTACCCAGATGATTCCTCCCTGCTTAATATACCTCATCCTCCATTCAATTCCCTCATCGTTCTCTCTCCTTTGGTTTGGCATAGATTTGTTTTGTCTTCTATGATGTCATTTTCATTATATATATTGACCAATGCATATAAGTCATAGTTTTACACAAAGCAGAGTTACGCCTGAGTGATGTCTTTGTGCTTTTGTCTTCAGATAATAATACTGTCCCACAGCAGAGACTTCATTTTGTATAAATAAAAAGTTTCACCAATAATGTATTTTCTATAGAAATTTAGAATACTAATTGCAGTGTAAAGCAAGGACTCTTTCAGCAGGAAATGGTCTCTACAAAGTTGTGAAAATTAAACGCAAAATAGGTGTATGTTTGTGTGCTCAACTGTGCTCATACAAGAATGCAAGTACTGTGGATTTTACTTCCTTTTTAAATATTTAAGAAAAGTGGTATACAGGAAAAAAAAAAAACATGTCTTTTTCTTTAACAAGGGACCTAAAATAAACAAGAAATCTGGAAGAAATGATTCAGAAATATCCAAAGTATACCTTACATATGTAAATATCACCTAATCAATGGCAATGTAACAATGGAAAAAAGGTTATAACCAAGAATTTACAATGGAATGAGATTTTAACATTATCTAAATCTTTTTTGAACTGTGGTGTTAGAGAAGACTCTTGAGAGTCCCTTCCACTGCAAGGAGATCCAACCAGTCCATCCTAAAGGAGATCAGTCCTGGGTGTTCATTGGAGGGACTGATGTTGAAGCTGAAACTGCAATACTTTGGCCACCTGATGCAAAGAACTGACTCATTTGAAAAGACCCTGATGCTGGGAAAGATTGAGGGCAGGAGGAGAAGGGGATGACAGAGGATGAGATGGTTGGATGGCATCACTGACTCGATGGACATGGGTTTGGGTGGACACCAGGAGTTGGTGATGGACTGGGAGGCCTGGCGTGCTGCAGTTCATGGGGTCGCTAAGAGTTGGACATGACTGAGTGACTGAACTGAACTGAACTGACCATCATCACACTATATGTAAAGAAACACAGGTTCAGAGACAGTCATGATTTATTCAAGGTCACACATGACTCTGGTCAGTATCAGTAGCTATCAGTTCTGTTGCTCAGTTGTGTCCGACTCTTTGCAACCCCATGAACCGCAGCACGCCAGGCCTCCCTGTCCATCACCAACTCCAGGAGTTTACCCAGACCCCTCATGTCCATCAAGTCGGTGATGCCATCTAATCATCTCTTCCTCTGTCATCTCCTTCTTCTCCTGCATTCAATCTTTCCCAACATCAGGGTCTTTTCAAATGAGTCAGCTCTTCACATCAGGTGGCCAAAATTACTCTGGTAGTTTTTCTTAAATATATTTAAGTCAATGACTTTCAAACATATTTTAGCATCTTCTCCAAAAATACATTTCAACAAAATTTTATTAGCAACCTTATAGTAGTGTATTACTTTTTCATCATATGCTTTTCTGTAAATTCGGTTAGTTTATTTTTCATATTCACATATTAATTTATATAACAAATAAAAGTAGATAAAAGAGACCTCTAGAACTATGGAGAACTGATTCAATAGGCAGTTTCTATTTGAAATATTTTGTTTCCTACTTTTCTGCTTTTTTGTGTAACAAAACAATATCAGTACACAAATGTAATCTACTGAAAGTGCTAGCAATGATTAAATCAATTTTAAAGGGCTACTTTATAAAATAGAGACAGACATATTAAGAACAAGATTTTTATAATGATATAAGTAAAATAATCTGCATGGTGTCCTTAAAAGTGATACAAATTTTAAAACCATAGAAACCATATCTTTATATTTTCCACTGTTTTTATTCAAACAATTAATTAAATTACAAAGTGTCAAAGAAGAGATGTTTTATTGAAACTCAAAAGCTCGTTCATCACTTTTTCCCAAAGTCATAAATTGAAGAGCTGACATCTTGATTTATCACACTATGCACTTTTAATAGCCAACAAGTTTGCTATTAAATTTTAATCAACCTGCCTATTAAATTTCTTTCAAATGGTTGAGAGATACTTCAGTTTCTTTTAATAGCTAATTCATTCACTGGAAATCTATTAATATGGATTTCAATGACATGTTGTCTCCAGAGTAAAGACTGGATTATTGTTAGTTCAGTATAAAATGGAATATTCTGAATGTAGAGGTGTTGCCTCTATTTTAATATGTAAATTCAGAGCTTTAGAGTCAGGAGGCCTAGATTTTACCTGTTCTCTTTTCCCTTATTTTGTGCTAATTGGCTTTAAACATGTCTTCTTGTCTAGATACATGAGTTTTTCTACAATACATACTTAGAAGTAAAATTACTGGGTCATATGTTGCCCACATTTTCCGTTTTTTCAAATACATGTGTATCAATGCACACTTTCACAAGTAGTCCATATTTCTTAAATTTTTGCCAGGATTTAGTATTGTTTGGCTGACATTTTGCCAATTTGATAGAGTATGAAATGTATCATACTACCCTTATACTTTGCATTTTCCTGAATACTAGAGAGATGGAGTAATTTTTCATATATTTGTTGATTGTAAGTGTTCTTTATTCTGAGAATTGCCGATTCATATCTTTTTCCCACATACATATTAGACTGTTGAATTTTATATATTAATTTGAAGACATTCATTGCAATGTAGGCATTAACATTTTGTTGTTACATGTACTGTTTACATCTCCTTCTAGTAGCTCACCTTTTTTGAGTACTGTTTAAATTTTGAGCTGAGAATATTATCTTTTTCTTGTAGTTTATGTTTGTTATTTTATTTTTAAGAACTCCTTTAATCTAAAATCTAAAATATATTTTCTTCTAAAAGCTTTAAGGTATTATTTTATGTATGTGTATATATATGTGTGTGTGTATATATATATATATATATTTTTTTTTTTTTTTTTTGCTCAAATGCAACACAACCTGGTTGTACTTTATTGAAGAAACTTATGCCATTAGGTATTCATTGTTGTTTTTTACATAATTAGCTGAAAGCAAGCTTTCTCAGAGATCTTATGTTTTTTGACTACTCAAGTCAATGGTGGCAGGGTTGGAAATCAGAATTCTTGGTGAGTCTTTGCTTCACAAAATAGGAGGTGGATGCTCTGCAAGTAGAAATGGTGAACCTATACTACTCAGTCATTCATCTCTAAAACTCATCTTTTGTGGTCAGAGCCATATATTTCTGTATGCTTTTAACTTAGACATTTTGAATACTTTGGCATAGTACTCAAAACAAGAATACTGAGCCCAAATATAATAGGCCCAAAGTGCTTAACCACAGGTAAAAAAGCAGTAAATCACATTTCTTTTTAGTAAGAATGTAGTGTATAGAATGTGGTATGTAGTTATTCCCACAGTTATATTCATTTGTAAATCACAAACTTCTTGTGATTTTTTGCTGAATGAAACAAATTTTAGAACAAAGGAAAATATAATAATTAAACAACCTAAAATACCAATTTGAAGAAAATATAACTTTTCATAGATTTTTTTGCCCTATATTGGCATACTTATAGTGTGCAAATTATCCAAACTCACATGCAGAAAGTCTGTGAAAGTTAGTGTTAGTTGCTCAGTCATATCCAACTCTTTGAGACCCCATGGACTGTAGTCTGCCAGACTCCTTTGTCCATGGAATTCTCCAGGCAAGAATACTGAAGTGGGCTGCTATTCCCTTCTCCAGGGAATCTTCCCAACCCAGGGATCAAACTCAGGTTTCCTGTATTGCAGGCAGATTTTTTACTGTCTGAGCCACAAGGGGAAGCCTATACCAGCTAAAGTTTGAATTTTAAATTTGGAAACATTATTTAAAAAGTATATAGAGAAAAGTAGATATGAATTAAAACAACGTGTCTATGAATACAGAGATTCTTGATAATGTTTTTCAGAGAAAACTTATTTTCTCATATAATCATAATCAGCTCAGCTCTGTTTTTAGATTGAGGCTATTTCAGGAAACATATTGTTTCTATTTTCCTACATCAAGACTAACTCTCTTCCTTCAATCTGTAATATCATCTTAAACCTATCTTGGTTCTCCAGTGATTTTCTGGGGTTGTAAATTACTCTATGAATGTGATGGGTAACTTGTTTTGGTTTTTGAAGAACCCACATCCTTTATAATAATAAGTTATAAGGAAAGCCTATTACAAGATCAAAGGAGTGCCTATCACATAAATACTTACTTTTAAATGGCATGTTGTATATAAGGTTGAACTATATAAAATGAAAGATTCACTATGCAATAAACAGGGGCTTTTGGATACTACAGAATTATTGGCAATGACAATTTAAGTATTTTTTTTTCCTAATAAGATTTTATTTATGCTAAAAATATATCCTATTTCCACATTTTAATTTTCCATGTAAATGAACTAGCTTCTATTCACTTTCAGAATAGCAGATATAAATTAATATAATCTATTTCTTAGAAAAAATCAGAACAAGTGATGACTCAATTAACTTTGGATATTATATATTGCATTTATGCCATTACAACTTTTATGTTTATAATATAGTAGGACCATTTTTCCAGATGAGAGGTTCAGTCTTGTTTTGTTTTTAGATTTTGAATTAGAAGATGTTTCATAGATTTTTTTCAACTTGAAATTAGCACATGAAACTAATAAGTTTAACTTACAACATTAACACTGCCTAACTGAAATCAACTCAAATAAATTTTCAATTTTTTTCTCAGTATTATTATACTGCCCTCTGAGAGAACACAGTTCAAGGTACATCAAATTCAGGAATATAGAGATGTGGAAAAGTTATATCTTTGGTTCTATTACTAAATTATTATAGGCAGAAGCTATTTACAAGCTTTTTTTTAACATAATCTTTTCTCTAATCAAAATATTCATCCTTTTACTGAAACACAAGAAATTAAAAATAAAAGAGAAAAGGATTCTACTAATAAAATTTCTTGATATTTTGGGTATTTGAGAACTTCCAGGAAAAAGAATGATCATAAATTCTTGCAACCTAAGTCCTGCAGTTATATTTAAACATATAGTTAAACAGTTAGTAATTCTGCATATTCAATATCAAATCATTTTGTAAAAAAATGGTATTGTCAATCCATCTCCCAATTTACTCACAATATCTTACAGTTTCCCTAAGTGAGTAGGATGAATGAATCCATACTAAAGAACTGTGCTTAGAACAAAATAAAGTGAAAGGAAATGAATATTATATCAAGGCAATTAAGAAATAAAGATGTGAATAACTGTGCTTTAAGAACAACTTATTTCCATACAAGGTAATAAAAATCATTCTGAAATACATTCTTGGAAAAGATCTCTAATTCTAATCCTCAGTAAGCTTCCTGAAAAGTTGTCATCATAAGAAAATAATGAAAATTTTTATTGCTGTAAGTAGGGCTCTCTGGTCAGAAAGACCTTGTTTGGAATTTAGATTTTGTACTTTATTAACCACATGATTTTGGACAAGTTACCAAGAAACCCAAGTTCTTCATCGATATAAAGATAATGGATAATAAATAGTGAACAGTGTACAATAAGAAAATGACAGTTACACACAATAATGGAGAAATTTCAAATTTATGAAGGCTAAAAAGGAGCATATTGTGTTCTAGCAGAGAAAAGAACACTAGTAATTTCTGAAGATAAGTTGGAGTATTCATATTTAGTTCTCAAAAAAGATACTGTTCTCTAAAATAAAAAAATTACATCCTCAGCAACTTACACAAAATAGTAGTATTTTAAAACTAATTGGAAATGTTCTATAGCACCATATTTAGAAGTTATCAAGGTATCTCACTGTGGCTTGTTTGGTTTATAACAAAGCAGTATGGGATACTGCTAACTATAAATTAAATATAAAGGGAGAAAGATCATATTCTATAAAAATAAGAAATCTACTCTACATAAATAACCCTCTTTGTGAAGAGATCTTTAAAAATTATAATAATAATAACAATAGTAATAACGCCATTTTTACTATTGTACAGTTGGCTGCAACAGCCTGGATGATTTCAAGGATTCCTAACAAACGGACAAAGTTAAGAGCAAAACATAAGCAGGACTCACTGGGCAAGCATTTTAAAGGTTTTTCTTTTTCAGTTCCTGCTAACAATTTATAGCAAGAACATATGCCCCAGACTGACTAGAGATCAATATTTAATATATCTCATATTGCAATGGAAAGTTCATTCTGAAAGTTACTTGGTCTTCCTTGAGGAATCAAGGAATCAGGTTATTAGTAGCATTGTTACATTATCTATTTGATGCAATATTTCACTTTTAAAATCTGTATCCATTTTGCTTTTGTGTATTGAACTGATTTTCCTAAAACAGGAGATACTCTTATTTTACCATATACTTTCAGAATATTGAAGACACATAGAAAGGAAAAGAAACACAGAAATCACTGTTGCCTCATTAACAATCACAAATATAAAAGTGAAAAATACTAGATATAAATAAAATGGTGAATCTCAAATATAAAATGTGTCCATGCATAGGATACTTACTGCATTTGCACTCATGTCATCATAATACTTATTCATAACAAAGTAATTTGTTATATAGCCCAGTCTGATCTGTTAGCTATGCAAGTTCTCTTAGGCATATAATTAACGGTGTCTACAAATATCACAAATAGATATCAAATTATAATAGAATCTGGTTAATATTTACAGCCAATGATTTTATAATCCTTCAAAACAGCAAGGCTTTGGGGGCAATAAGACATATCATATGCATGTAAGCCAAATTATACTTACTGAGATTAATAAGGTGATGAATGAGTTTGAGTATTCACCCTAGTAGTTTTAATATATATGAATCATTAATTACAGTGAAAGACCACTTATATTTTTCATTTGCATTTTTCTTAAAAATATAAAAATAAAATATGTTTAGTAGCCTAAATTTTAAGGAGACAGCCAGTGATTCTTGTGAAGTTTCATCTGTCCCAATGACCGATTTCCTGGGAAAGACAATATAGGTTCTGAGAAGACATGAATTTAAAAAGGGAACAAGTCATATTCCTACTCTGCTATGTATCTGGTTATCTAGAGGACCGGTCTACATTGAGCTAATGTCTCGAAGCCTCTGAAGCACAGGAGGGCTTGGAGGAAAGAGAAGGTTGTGCTTGTTTATACTATCTAAGGTAGGGAGAAAAAATATTTTACATTTATTTCCTCAATGCTAAAATACAGATACAAATAAAAAATAGAAAATGCAACTACATAGGTGTAATTTGCATTTAATTTTTAATTCAAAAGAGACAATTCAGTTTTACTAGTTTATTTCCTTTTGTTAGTGTCAAGGGAAGCACCATACTAGGCAAATTATTTCTTTTACTTGACATTCAGGTAATTACTTCATTCCTCCCACCTATTACTAGAAACTACAAAGTAAAAGAAACCTTTGCAATGAATGATGAATTTTAATATCTGATTACTTGAGAGCATTGGCAAGAATCAGTTTTCAGTTGTTAGAAAATATTAATAAACTTGTGAATACAATAATAATAATAGTACTTATTATGTTCCTGGCATGTTGTAAGCAACTATGATATATTAACTCGATCCTTTCAAGGTCCCTCTGAAGTGGGTACTATTTATATCCGTACTGCAAAGACACTGAAAAGTTCAGCAATTTACTGAAAGTTCCTAGGTTAACACTTCATAATCAAAGCTGCTATGTAAAATACAGCTACAGATTAGACAGTCTTCTGCCACATAACACTTAAACTTGGCTTACATAAACACAGCTTTACTGGTCATATCTGCATGAAGAAAAATCTACATTGTGTGGGATGTTGATGGGATGGAGAATGGGAAGTAAGGGAAAATAAAATTCACAGTACTAGCCAAGTCATTGTTCCAGGACAAATGCCTTTTTGGTGGTTCTCCCACTCAAATGGGGCACATTTTTGCAGTCCACAGCTGGGAGGGGGGGAGGCACCTTTTGATAATTCAGACATATTGGTAGCAGCTACCTACCAAACCTTGTTTCTAAATTGAAATTTCTGATGTCAATTCAACTATTAAAAAGAAAATGAAAGCTGTAAATATTATTCATGATGATAGAGCCTAATAAGATCTCATTTCAGAAAATATCACAATTTCTATATATATCTACAAAAAGAGTGGAAACATGTAACAATTATTATAACTGAACTACCAGAGAATTTCTCATCAAATGCTACATATTTGGATCAAACTCAAGTTTGCTAATCTAAATACTCAGAATTCAGTTTGGCCAGTAGAGACTGGGTAGGGGATACAGGTGGGAAACCTAACCTTAGCTACAAATTGTTTCTACTACTATCAGGAGTTCTGAGCTACCAAAAATTTGAATTAGCGTTCCATTGTCCTGGGAGCAGCTTGAGAACTGAGGATGACTTCAAGGTATATGCAAATTGTATATATTTAAATGAACAAAGGAACAAACTATCCTGTGGGGTTTGTGAAACATGGCTTGATCAGAGTTAGCTTTCTCTGAAACTCTCTGTAAACAACCATCACCTCAGGGCTCTCAGAAAGCTTCTTCTCCCTGTGTATACAGTGGCATGGGTGAAGTTAACTTGATGTTAGTTCTGGGATTTGGGGAATTGGTTTCATGAAATTCTGGATTTGTATGAGTGTGTAGCATTGTGGCAAACAAGTCATCAGAAGAAAAATGTCTGAAAATGTATACTGAACACTTGGAAAACATCTTCAAAATATAGATATTCCAAGGTCAATGTAATGAAAGCTTTTAAAGAGATGAGGTGACCAAATAACAAAATCCCCAAGAGAATGTCTAAGAATGATTTCATAAATTTGAAAATTATCAATAAATCTTCCAAAGTCTTGCTTGATTCCAAGGAGTACAATCCCAATGGTAATCAAATTTATCACATTGGGGATTCTAGACAAATAATCTGATACATAGGATATAACTAGTTTGTTCAAGAACCAACATTAGAGATAATTTGAAAAAATATAAACCATTGAGAAGGATTTATTCACCGCGTGGTAGATCTTCTATTCTTAATGAATCCCAAAGATGATAATAATGGTTCTTATTTGGAAGAACAGATGATAAGACATACAGAAATTTAAGATAATTTTCTTTAAATGAATTGGACAGTGGTATGAATAGAAAAGAAATCCTGAATTGAAAATAAGACTAATTTTTAGACAACTTCTTGTAGTTTTCAAAGGTCAGAAGCACTCTAAAGACAAACATAAGAGATTTAAAATATCTAATTTAGAAAGAAAGGAAAATGAAGTTGGAAATTAAAAACTTATAACTGTAAGAAACTAAGAATGAATGGGAAGTTAGAATATATGAAGATGTAAAGATGTAGTGCCTAACATTTTTATTTTAATAATAGAGAATATAATCTTTTGAATACATAGATGTAAATAATTATGTGCTGAGGTGACTGAAGTGTTTATCTGGAAGGGTGAATCTTATATGCCACCTACCTAAATATGATACACACGCCTGAATGCAGGGAAGATAGGACCCTGGGGAACAAGACAAGATTAAAGAAGGAAGTTAAAGACTAGCTTCAGAGACACTATATGAAGAAATAAAATTTTAAAGTACTGCACTCATCTAAGATAAAAAATAATGAGATGAGAACAAAATGAGGAGTTTCTGACTCGGGGGACTAGGAAATTAATACAGGAGATCAGGAAGATCACTATGATGTCTCCCCATTAAAGTCACTGAGTAAAAGGAAGAATATATATCCTGAAGGAAAAGATCACTGCATAGGCATACTTCAAACAAACCATAAAGTCAGTTTTACCCTCTCCCCAAAGTCATCATCAAATAACTTACTGGGTATCACAAGAAATTTTGTATGCTTTCTTCAATAACTTTAAGAAGTATCCTTTAAAACTAAAGATTTTTAAAAACAGATTTAATATATAATCAGACAATATAAAATATTATTATTTTCTTTAAATATATTTTAAATTGACCTAGTCATACATAGCACATATTCCAAGTTGATGAAATTTCTGAGAAGGAACTAAAAAGAGCAAAGCAATCTTACATAGTGCAATTGACCTTAAAATCAAGGTCATAAAAATTATTCATTTAAAATAATTTTTAATAAAGCTACATGCTTTCATGTCAATATAAATCTAGATCACAATGCTAAGCCAAGTAGTTTACATGTTCTCTGTCTTCACAGTAAGCAAATAAATGCTGCATTATTACAATCAAACCTCATCTTTTGTTTAAATAATACATTCTATGCTTTCTGTGATCATTAGATGCAAGATACTAACAAAAAATCTTATTAATAAGAATAGCTTTGAATAAAAGAATAGTTTTCTTAAAGGAGCATACTATACATTTTCTTTTTT
Organism: Bos mutus; assembly: GCF_027580195.1. NCBI lineage: Eukaryota > Metazoa > Chordata > Mammalia > Artiodactyla > Bovidae > Bos > Bos mutus. The sequence continues at coordinate 77,596,820 of NC_091622.1, read as the reverse complement.
TTATTTTGTTTTATTTTTAAACTTTACAAATTGTATTAGTTTTGCCAAATATCAAAATGAATCTGCCATACATTTTCAATGTATTATTTCTATATATTATTTAAAGTAAAAAGAAAATCTGTCACTATGAAAGCAATTTATTTCCTAAACTTTGGAGGGATGTGTAGACAATATATTTGCTCTGATTTAGAAAGTGTGTCAAAGAGTTAAGAGTATTCATATTTAAATTTTCATAAAACTAATCATAAAAGTAAACTTAAAAAGAGAACACTTGTGAGATACTATGTAAAATAAACTGAAAAAAAATACAAGAAGGTAATTGTTTTATTTTAATGTATTTTCTTCATATTTGCAAGAATATTTGCACTCACCGTTCTACTTAAGCAAAAGTGTTGTAGAAAATTTAATATCATCACTAGGTTATAGTTACTTTATCACTACCACACATATAAGCATGGAAGTCAATCAAGATTTATACAACATGGATGAATCCCTAAATCAAATTTAACTTAGACACTATTTTTTATAACTTCTTTTATATAAACAAGATGCAACTTATTTGACTAAAAGTAATCAAGAACACCAGTATTTGAATCATTCTTAATCATAAGCCATAATTAGTGAATTAGTTGTTGCTAAGTAGCATTTGATGTAACAAAAAGTAGACAGAAGCAGGTTTAAAGCAAACAATTCTAGTTTGGAGCTAATAAAAATAACAATATTGATCATAAAAAAGTCATGAAAATAACCACCGAATGTATGCATCAAAAAATGTCTCTTTTAGGACAGTCTGATTAAAATGTGCTCATGCCAGCACCATCCCCAAGATAAAACTATGTTCCAAAGATCTCCCAGCACAGACTGTAGTGTACCCCAGCTCTGCACAAACATTGTTTCTACCCATTTTTACTGCAGTCAATTTAATTTTTTTTTTTTTTAGTCAATTTAATTTTAATCTCTCTCTCACACACTCACACATACACTTATGATGGGGAAGGGGAGGAGCGGGAGAAAGTGAGAGGGAGAGAGACAGAGGGAATAAGAAAGATCAAGCACAAACAAAATAGTAGTTAAGGGAACACCGTTTTTAAAATCTAAATGATATTCCAGAAAAATTTTAACCAGAAGCATATACACACCGAAAGAATTATTATATACATATATGTATAAAATTTACATATAGTGGGTTTTTCCTTCTGTATCTTTAAATATCCAATATTATCTGAACACATCTTACTGATATTAAGATTAGACAGGATTTTTCCACAAATACACAGGTTGCCTTAAGTATATTAGACAGTATAATTTTACTTCCACAAAGACTAAGAAATTGCTCTATACCTGGGACAATGTGAAACTCTATGATGCTTAGCAGACTATATAGCCACATAATTGCCCATTTTCACAGCTTCCAATGAGGCCTGACAACTCACCAGTTTACAGCAGTGGCAGATGATTAGAGAAAGAAATTTCTCACTTTTTAACTTACTTTCAAAAAAGATCTGAAAATTCAGGATTGAGAAAAGAAGCCTTATGAATAATGGAATACACTGCTACACTCAACCACATTTTATATATTTGCAATATTCCTATCACATGGAACAAAGTCCAGAAGTTGCAAATAAAGAAATGTATTTAGGAACTTCTTAAAGTAATCACAAAAAGAATAAATATGAAAAATTATTTCTAATTACCTCTGTTGAGTGACGCTGAACTGTTTATATCTCCAGTAATGAAGGAAGACTCTGACTGCTTTCGGACCGTATCATTCCACATTCTACGAATTCGGCTCTGGATGAAGAAAAAGGAAAAAGGAAATAAAATCACTATACAGTGAACCTTTGCACAAGTCACTCTTTTATTTTATTTCTGTAATATAGGCTTATATGAGGCTTTTATTTCTGGCATCTGGCAAATACACAGCTTACACATGCTTGTAGTACAGGAGCATGAGAACATCAGGAACTAAATTAATGATAATCATTGGTTCTTATTAAGTGTATTCTTAAATGCGTATGCCAGAAGTCATTATAACTATTTAAAATAAATGTAATGGTGGTGGTTTAGTAGGTCAGTTGTGTCTGATGCTTCACAACTTTATGGACTGTGCCCACCAGGCTCCTATGTTCATAGAATTTTCCAGGCAAGAACACTGGAGTGGGTTGCCATTTCCTTCTTCTGACCCAGGGATCAAACCTGTGTCTCCTGTATTGCAGGCAGTCTCCTGCATAGCAGGAGGATTCTTTACCAATTGAGCCACCAAGGAAGCCCCAAATGTAATATGATATGCCAATATAAAAGATACATATGATACATGTATAGATACATGGAAGATACATATGAAGATACATAGAAGTGTACTCTAGATAGAATTTAGTAATTTCAATTTCTAAGGTAAAAAAAATTATTTACACTGTAATTTTATGGGAATGTAATATTTAAATGTGCATTAAAGCTTTAGTAACAAAAATTTTACTTAATTCAGAATTTTATAAGAAGAAATAGTTTGGGATGAAAAGAACAAGTATTATTAACATGCTACTAAATTTGGAAAACTCAGCAGTGGCCACAGGACTGGAAGAGGTCAGTTTTCATTCCAATCCCAAAGAAAGGCAATGCCAAAGAATGCTCAAACTACCGCACAATTGCAATCATCTCACACACTAGTAAAGTAATGCTCAAAATTCTCCAAGCCAGGCTTCTGCAATATGTGAACCGTGAACTTCCTGATGTTCAAGCTGGTTTTAGAAAAGGCAGAGGAACCAGAGATCAAATTGCCAACATCTGCTGGATCATGGAAAAAGCAAGAGAGTTCCAGAAAAACATCTATTTCTGCTTTATTGACTATGCCAAAGCCTTTGACTGTGTAGATCACAAGAAGCACAAGCTGGAGTCAAGATTGCTGGGAGAAATATCAAAAACTTCAGATATGCAGATGACACCACCCTTATGGCAGAAAGTGAAGTGGAACTAAAAAGCCTCTTGATGAAAGTGAAAGAGGAGAGTGAAAAAGTTGGCTTAAAGCTCAACATTCAGAAAACAAAGATCATGACATCTGGTCCCATCACTTCATGGGAAATAGATGGGGAAACAGTGGAAAAAGTGTCAGACTTTATTTTTTTGAGCTCCAAAATCACTGCAGATGGTGACTGCAGCCATGAAATTAAAAGACACTTACTCCTTGGAAGGAAAGTTATGACCAACCTAGATATCATATTCAAAAGCAGAGACATTACTTTGCCAACAAAAGTCCGTCTAGTCAAGGCTATGGTTTTTCCTGTGGTCATGTATGGATGTGAGAGTTGGACTGTGAAGAAGGCTGAGTGCCGAAGAATTGATGCTTTTGAACTGTGGTGTTGGAGAAGACGCTTGAGAGTCCCTTGGACTGCAAGGAGATCCAACCAGTCCATTCTGAAGGAGATCAGCCCTGGGATTTCTTTGGAGGGAATGATGCTGAAGCTGAAACTCCAGTACTTTGGCCACCTCATGCGAAGAGTTGACTCATTGGAAAAGACTCTGATGCTGGGAGGGTTTGGGGGCAGGAGGAGAAGGGGACGACAGAGGATGAGATGGCTGGTTGGCATCACTGACGTGATGGACGTGAGTCTGAATGAACTCCAGGAGTTGGTGATGGACAGGGAGGCCTGGTGTGCTGCGATTCATGGGGTCGCGAAGAGTCACACATGACTGAGCGACTGAACTGAACTGAAACTTAACATTTTCGATACATTTTGTAAGAAGAGCAATGTAATTTTACAGGTTACATACTATCTTGACTTCTCTATCTTTTGAAGGAAACAAAGGAATTCAATTGATCTTTATTCATTTCCATATAGTAGGAAGTTCTATAGAGAACTGAAATTCTTACATCATTATATAAATTCTCAAATTCAATTTTTTAAGTGTCTGATAATTCAAGAAAGAGTTTTCCACTCTGGGGGGAGACTTTTTCTGGTTTACTGTTTAGTTACTTTATTAGAGTTAGGGATCAAAAAAGAAATAACAGTCTTGTGAACAGGAAACAAAATATTTTAAGAAGCTTTTCCAAGGATGAAAAAGTTATAATACTAACTAGTATTAACTAGTACTAATGGTGAAACCAAGGCTCACAAAAGGGTTATATTCCAAATATATCTGAACTCAAATAATAGGAGTACCTAATCCTCAAATATTAGACGATTGGTTTTATGAACATTGGGTCATGTTTATCCTTTGGAAATACTATTTTGTTATATAGATCAGAAAATACACATATTACACATACAAAAAAAGCAAAAATAATAAAATACAATAAGAAAACCGATGCATTAAACCTGACACATAAAAAATTTTTCTATTGAAGAATACTTCAAAATTCAAACTGAAATACTTGGAATCAATTTCTCACATTTGTTTTATTGGCTAATTAACTATAAACATATTAATTGGCCTCTTTAATGTAAAAAATACAAAGGGGAAAGGCAAACACAAACATCTTTGCCTTCATGGAGATGTTAGACTAATACATGACAGATTAATCACATATAAATTAACAAAATAAATGCAAAAGTACAATATGTCCATAAATCTCTACAGAAGCATTACTAATTATAGCTGAAAACTGTGAACAATTCAATGCCTATCAATGGTACGATGGACACATAAATCATAGAATAATGTATGGTGATGAAGGGTTTCCCAGGCGGCTCAGTGGGTAAAAAATTCGCTTGTAAGGCAGGAAATGCAGGCAGACACAGGTTCAATCTGGCAGTTGGGAAGATCCCTGGAGGAAGGTATGGGAACCCATTCCAGTATTCTTGCCTAGAGAATCCCATTGACAGATGAGCCTTGTGGGCAACAGTCCATGAAGTCACAAAGATCGGACATGACTGAATGGACTGAACACACAGAGTAATGAAAACAAAAGAGCAACAGAGTCACCTGCAGCAACATAATGCCCAAGGAAAGAAGGAAAACATAAAAGAATATGTACTGGATGATTTCATGTGGATAAGTATCAAATACATGCAAAAGAAAAGCTACTGTTAAGATAGTGATTATGTCTTGAGATGACTGATTAAGAAGCATTCAAAGGGTTTCTAAGTTACTGCCAATATTCTAATAATTGATCTGGGGAAGGATAAATCAAAGTGCCATACACTTAAATTTTGTGTGGTTTTGTTAATATCTGTTATGATACACAATTAAAATAATTTTTAAGTGCACATAACAAAAGAATATGTCCTTGTCTAGGAAATCTGAAACCAATATGCTACTGGAGATCAGTGGAGAAATAACTCCAGAAAGAATGAAGGGATGGAGCCAAAGTAAACACAATACTCAGTTCTGGATGTGACTGGTGATAGAAGCAAGGTCCGATGCTGTAAAGAGCCATATTGCATAGGAACCTGGAATGTCAGGTCCATGAATCAAGGCAAATTGGAAGTGGTCAAACAGGAGATGGCAAGAGTGAATGTTGATATTCTAGGCATCAGCGAACTAAAATGGATTGGAATGGGTGAATTTAACTCAGATGACCATTATATCTACTACTGCAGGCAGGAATCCCTTAGAAGAAATGGAGTAGCCATCATGGTCAACAAAGGAGTCCGAAATGCAGTACTTGAATGCAATCTCAAAAACGACAGAATGATCTCTGTTCGTTTCCAAGGCAAACCATTGAATATCACAGTAATCCAAGTCTATGCCCCAACCAGTAATGCTGAAGAAGCTGAAGTTGAACGGTTTTATAAAGACCTACAAGACCTTTTAGAACTAACACCCAAAAAAGATGTCCTTTTCATTATAGGGGACTGGAATGCAAAAGTAGGAAGTCAAGAAACACCTGGAGTAACAGGCAAATTGGGCCTTGGAATATGGAATGAAGCAGGGCAAAGACTAATAGAGTTTTGTCAAGAGAACGCACTGGTCATAGCAAACACTCTCTTCCAACAACACAAGAGAAGATTCTACACATAGACATCACCAGATGGTCAACACTGAAATCACATTGATTATATTCTTTGCAGCCAAAGAGGGAGAATCTCTATACAGTCAGCAAAAACAAGACTGGGAGCTGACTGTGGCTCAGATCATGAGCTCCTTATTGCCAAATTCAGACTTAAATTGAAGAAAGTAGGGAAAACCAGTAGACCATTCAGGTATGACCTAAATCAAATCCCTTATAATTATACAGTGGAAGTGAGAAATAGATTTAAGGGCCTAGAAGAGTGCCTGATGAACTATGGACTGAGGTTCGTGACATTGTACAGGAGACAGGGATCAAGATCATCCCCATGGAAAATAAATGCAAAAAAGCAAAATGGCTGTCTGGGGAGGCCTTACAAATAGCTTTGAAATGAAAAGCAAAGGAAAAAGGAAAAATATAAGCATCTGAATGCAGAGTTCCAAAGAATAGCAAGAAGAGATAAGAAAGCCTTCCTCAGTGATCAATGCAAAGAAATAGAGGAAAACAACAGAATGGGAAAGACTAAAGATCTCTTCAAGAAAATTAGAGATACCAAGGGAACATTTCAGCAAAAATGGGATCAATAAAGGACAGAAATGGTATGGACCTAACAGAAGCAGAAGATATTAAGAAGAGGTGGCAAGAATACATAGAAGAACTGTACAAAAAAGATATTCATGACCAAGATCATGACTTCATACCATACGATGGTGATCACTCACCTAGAGCCAGACATCCTGAAATGTGAAGTCAAGTGGGCCTTAGAAAGCATCACTATGAACAAAGGCAGTGGAGGTGATGGAATTCCAGTGGAGCTATTTCAAAACCTGAAAGATGATGCTGTGAAAGTGCTGCACTCAATATGCCAGCAAATTTGGAAAACTCAGCAGTGGCCACTGGACTGGAAAAGGTCAGTGTTCCTTCCAATCCCAAAGAAAGGCAATGCCAAAGAATGCTCAAACTACCACACAATTGCACTCATCTCACACACTAGTAAAGTAATGCTCAAAATTCTCCAAGTCAGGCTTCAGCAATACATGAACTGTGAAGTTCCAGATGTTCAAGCTGGTTTTAGAAAAGGCAGAGGAACCAAAGATCAAATTGCCAACATCTGCTGGATATGGAAAAAGCAAGAGAGTTCCAGAAAAACATCTATTTCTGCTTTATTGACTATGCCAAAGCCTTTGACTGTGTGGATCACAATAAACTGTGGAAAATTCTGAAAGAGATGGGAATACCAGACCACCTGACCTGCCTCTTGAGAAACCTATATGCAGGTTAGGAAGCAACAGTTAGAACTGGACATGGAACAACAGACTGGTTCCAAATAGGAAAAGGAGTACGTCAAGGTTGTATATTGTCACCCTGCTTATTTAACTTATATGCAGAGTATATCATGAGAAATGCTGGGCTGGAAGAAGCACAAGCTGGAATCAAGACTGCCAGGAGAAATATCAAAAACTTCAGATATGCAGATGACACCACCCTTATGGCAGAAAGTGAAGTGGAACTAAAAAGCCTCTTGATGAAAGTGAAAGAGGAGAGTGAAAAAGTTGGCTTAAAGCTCAACATTCAGAAAACGAATATCATGGCATCTGGTCCCATCACTTCATGGGAAATAGATGGGGAAACATGGAAACAGTGTCAGACTTTTTTTGGGGGGGCTCCAATCACTGCAGATTGTGATTGCAGCCATGAAATGAAAAGACACTTACTCCTTGGAAGGAAAGTATGACCAAACTAGATAGCATATTGAAAAGCAGAAACATTACTTTGCCAAGAAATGTCCCGTCTAATCAAGCCTATGGTTTTTCCAGTGGTCATGTATGTATGTGAGAGTCAGACTGTGAAGAAAGCTGAGTACTGAAGAATTGATGCTTTTGAACTGTGGTGTTGGAGAAGACTCTTGAGAGTCCTTTGGACTGCAAGGAGATCCAACCAGTCCATTCTGAAGATCAGCCCTGGGATTTCTTTGGAAGGAATGATGCTGAAGCTGAAACTCCAGTACTTTGGCCACCTCATGCGAAGAGTTGACTCATTGGAAAAGACTCTGATGCTTGGAGGGATTGCGTACAGGAGGAGAAGGGGACGACAGAGGATGAGATGGCTGGATGGCATCACCAACTAGATGGATGTGCGTTTGAGTGAACTCTGGGAGGTGGTGATGTACAGGGAGGCCTGGTGTGCTGTGATTCATGGGGTCACAAAGAGTTGGACACGACTGAACGACTGAACTGAACCAAGTAAATCTGAGAACACTGCAGTGAAGAAGTGACATCTCAACTGAGAGTTGATGGAATTATGGCCATTTTTGCATGTGTGCTCAATTGTGTCTGACTCTGTGACTCCATGGGCTGTAGCCTGCCAGGCTCCTCTGTCCATGGAATTTTCCAGGCACGAATAGGGAGTGGGTTGTCATTTCCTTCCTCCAGAGGCTCTTGCCCACCCATGTCTCCTGTGCCTTCTGCATTAACAGGCAAATTCTTTACCATTGAGCCACCTGGGAAGCCTGCCTATTTTTCAGTTCAGTTCAGTCGCGTCCGACTCTTTGAGACCTCATGAATAGCAGCACACCAGGCCTCCCTGCCTATTTTTAGGTGACATTTATTGAGCTGGCCCCATTATCTTCTATTATTATTATCTTCTATTAGTCTCTCTCTCTCTCTCTCTCGAAGGCAATGGCACCCCACTCCAGTACTCTTGCCTGGAAAATCCCATGGATGGAGGAGCCTGGTGGGCTGCAGTCCATGGGGTCGCTGAGGGTCACACATGACTGAGCGACTTTGCTTTCACTTTTCACTTTCATGCATTGGAGAAGGAAATGGCAACCCACTCCAGTGTTCTTGCCTGGAGAGTCCCAGGGACGGGGGAGCCTGGTGGGCTGCCGTCCATGGGGTCACACAGAGTCGGACACGACTGAAGTGACTTAGCAGCAGCAGCATTAGTCTCTCAACCTGGGCTTGCCACACCTGTTCCCCTGCTCTTACATAACAAGCCAAGCATGCTTCTGCCTTCGGTTTTGTATGATTATTTCTTCTGCATGGAGTACTCTTCCCCCAGATATGGGTATGGATAACTCTTACATCTCTATCTTTGCTCAAATACTTTCTCCTTAAAGAGACCTAACTTGATCATCCTATATAGAAGTTGTATTTCATGCACCCAACTCTGCAACTTTTTGCCCTCATAGCTTTACCATTTTCTACATACAACATATTATTATAATATAGTTATTTATTATATTTATATTTAATGTCCAAACAGTAATGTCCAATGTCTGCATATAGGTTTGAGGCTCTAGAAAAACAGAAAGTTTGGGAGTTTCCTGGTGGTTGAATGGTTAGGAATACACGCTTTCACTGCTGAGGGTCCAGGTTCATTTCCTGGTCAGGGAACTAAGATTCCATTGGCCGCATGAGGCAGCCAAAAAGAAAAAAAGTAAAATAAAAATTCTGTCCTTTTTTGTTCACCTGAAATGGTACCTGATATATAATAATTATTGTGTGTGTATATAAAATATATATTATAAATATAACAAATATTTCAATTAATTCTTCTAGGTTCTCTCATGTGTTTTTCATGTATTCACTCACTGAAATCTCCCAAGAACTCCCTGAGGTATGTACTCGCTTATTCATTACAAAATTGAGGTTTAGAGGTTAACATGTACAATATCACAGACCTAATAAGTGGTATAACCAATATTTGACTTCAATCATTTGGCTCCTGATTTAGGAGATTATAACTTATTATACTATATCAAATAATAATTGTAAAAGGAGAAAAGGGTAAAGTATTGCAAGCAGAGAAAAATATATAATATGTAGCATTAAGCTTATACTTAAGTGTTCATGGAAAGGACCAGGACAAGCTTTAGAATATGCCAATGAAGAAAGCAAGTCACAGAAGATTACACACAATAAGATATCATTTTAGAGAAATATTTTTGTATATGGTGTTAGAAAGTGTTCTAGTTTCATTCTTTTACAAGTGGTTGACCAGATTTCCCAGCACCACTTGTTAAAGAGATTGTCTTTAATCCATTGTATATTCTTGCCTCCTTTGTCAAAGATAAGGTGTCCATATGTGCGTGGATTTATCTCTGGGCTTTCTATTTTGTTCCATTGATCTATATTTCTGTCTTTGTGTCAGTACCATACTGTCTTGATAACTGTGGCTTTGTAGTAGAGCCTGAAGTCAGGTAGGTTGATTCCTCCAGTTCCATTTTTCTTTCTCAAGATCGCTTTGGCTATTCGAGGTTTTTTGTATTTCCATACAAATTGTGAAATTATTTGTTCTAGCTCTGTGAAGAATACTGTTGGTAGCTTGATAGGGATTGCATTGAATCTATAAATTGCTTTGGGTAGTATACTCATTTTCACTATATTGATTCTTCCAATCCATGAACATGGTATATTTCTCCATCTATTAGTGTCCTCTTTGATTTCTTTCACCAGTGTTTTATAGTTTTCTATATATAGGTCTTTAGTTTCTTTAGGTAGATATATTCCTAAGTATTTTATTCTTTTCGTTGCAATGGTGAATGGAATTGTTTCCTTAATTTCTCTTTCTGTTTTCTCATTATTAGTGTATAGGAATGCAAGGGATTTCTGTGTGTTGATTTTATATCCTGCAACTTTACTATAATCATTGATTAGTTCTAGTAATTTTCTGGTGGAGTCTTTAGGGTTTTCTATGTAGAGGATCATGTCATCTGCAAATAGTGAGAGTTTTACTTCTTCTTTTCCAATTTGGATTCCTTTTATTTCTTTTTCTGCTCTGAATGGAGAACAGTGTGGAGATTCCTTAAAAAACTGGAAATAGAACTGCCTTATGATCCAGCAATCCCACTGCTGGGCATACACACTGAGGAAACCAGAAGGGAAAGAGACACGTGTACCCCAATGTTCATCGCAGCACTGTTTATAATAGCCAGGACATGGAAGCAACCTAGATGTCCATCAGCAGATGAATGGATAAGAAAGCAGTGGTACATATACACAATGGAGTATTACTCAGCCATTAAAAAGAATACATTTGAATCAGTTCTAATGAGGTGGATGAAACTGGAGCCTATTATACAGAGTGAAGTAAGCCAGAAGGAAAAACACCAATACAGTATACTAACGCATATATATGGAATTTAGAAAGATGGTAAATTTATAACCCTGTATACGAGACAGCAAAAGAGACACTGATGTATAGAACAGGCTTATGGACTCTGTGGGAGAGGGAGAGGGTGGGAAGATTTGGGAGAATGGCATTGAAACATGTGAAATGTCATGTATGAAACGAGATGCCAGTCCAGGTTCAATGCACGATGCTGGATGCTTGGGGCTGGTGCACTGGGACGACCCAGAGGGATGGTATGGGGAGGGAGGAGGGAGGAGGGTTCAGGATGGGGAACACATGAGAAATAAAGGAATAAAAAATTTAAAAAATAATAATAATAAAAAAAAAGATATTTTAGGTGAAGTAATTAACATCTTTTGGAGAGGTGAAGAAATTTTTAGAATAAGTCATGAAAATGACAAACAAAGGTTAGTAGATTGTCTCTGGTAGGGAGATACAGGGATTGCTTAGGGAGAAGTTTCAAGAAGGGAAAAACATATGGCAAATACTCTATTTCCTAAGTTTGATGATGAGTTCACAGGTGTTGATTTTATTACTACACTTCACAATTTAATCTATGGTACATATATTTTTGGTTTAAAATACTATATAACAAAAGTAAATACATCTACAAATTCAACAAAACAACTGAGAATAGATGACAGAACAATTAATGAAAGGTCAAGGTGGAAAGAACAATACTTCAGTCAGAGTTTTTATAAACCAATCTTTTATAAGTGATTACCACTGGGAGATTAACAGATGGAGAGGATTTTTACTTTTTAGTCTTGAAAATCACATCCCTCCATTACCTACACAGTAGCCACATGATTTTATTATATGTGGGTGATTTCCTGTCACCTCCTTTTCTAAATTATATCCTTAACTTTCTAAATAGTCAAAATAAAATCAAAACTCCAGTTCTCTTACAAATACCTAAGGATCCGTCTCCAGCTTTCTTCATTTCCCATTCACACACCACTTGAACCAATGACATTCTTCCTACTCCCAAAGTTTCAAGTTCTTACCCACCTAAATGGCTTTATATTTGATGCACTCTCACCTGAAATTCTCTTTCCCTGAACACCCTTCCTGTCATTTCTCCCAACAGTCTTGGCCTAGCACTTAATCCAAGTAACCACCTGGACTTTATGCATCATATGGCTATATTTGGTTCTGCAGCAACTTTTATAATCTGATATTTTCTGTTGGTTTATTTGATTGTTAATAAATTTTCTGCCTTTTACAGTTAGTATGAAAGCCCCAGATCTTGGATGAAGTTGTCTTTTAACCATTTTATCACCAGAGCTTATAATATTGCTTGGCATTTTATAACATAAATCCAATGTTTCTTAACAACAAAAAATAATGATTGTTATTTTAGAAGTTCTCTGATGTGGAAAAAGACACCTATACTCTCAAAATATTACCTCAATATCAGTGAATGTTTTAGATGTTGCGCATGGAATTTCACAGTTAATGTAAAATGTTTACTATTTCTACCTAAACAGACTATATTTAAGTAATAGTACTCTGTGTAGTGTCAGACTGTCAAAGTTAAACAGAATTGATATTATATTAAGCACAAGAAAACAATGTGAGGTTTTTCTTCCCAATATTATAATTGTGATGTTATAACTATAAAAGTACAAAAAAAAAAAAAAAAAACGGCTTTAAAATATATACCTGAAATTATAGTCTGCAATAATGCCACTAGTAAGTGATATCTATTCCAACTTTTTGAGCATACACAATTTGTCATGTTTGTACACATTAGCTTAATCTTCCTAATGATGTAAGAAATCAGAAACCACTTTACTTATGAAAAAATTGAGGGCTAATGAGATTTAATGACTTGTTTTGTGTCACAGCTGGTAGGAATATGGCAAGGCTAGAATTAAAACAAGGTCTACACACTCACAAAGTTTATGATTGTTCTTTTAAACTGCAGTATTTTATCTTGTGGGTTAGAAGTAATGCTAAACATTGCACAACTCTGTTCTAATATAATGTGTGAAGCTCCAAAATACTATGATTTCACTGAAGACATTTGTCAATAAAATGGCTGTGGGATAATGGTTAATGAGCTCAGTTATATGAAAGGAATGCAGAAACAGATCAAGTTAAATGACATACAGAATCTCAGAAATTTCAATTTAAAATTGTTGAAAAGACTGTTACAAAAAAGAGAGGTAAGAATTTATCAGGTTGAAAATGAAGGACTGGATCACAAGAAGGTCATACAGAAAGTATCCAGGTGTGCCTGCACTCTTACATGAAACTCAGATTCGGAATGAAAATTTACTAGTCCTGACTCAGAAATCTTAGTCCATCTAATTTGGTACATTTGCTTCCGTAATTTACAACTTTTCAACCTTACTAAGCCATAGAAATAATAAAATAAATTCAAATTTTAAATAACTGCCTATTCTTATATGTGGGAATAAGTTCCATGATTATTATGATAATTTGTGGTTGTTAAATGTCAAGATAACTTGTCAAAATAAAAATAAATATTCTAAAACTAACATATAACTGATAGGTTTGACAGTTACATGTTTGTTTTAAAATGTTTAGTTGGAACTATTAGATTGATAGTAGATATGTGGTTTTATTTATAAAATAAAACATAACTCCTTTAGTGTGATGAAAACATTTCTGAGAATATTGTTTATTATCTTTGGTTTTTAAGAGTTTTTCAAGTTCTAGTTCAGTGTGTACAACTGTCCAGCCTGACAATGAATGTGTTTTAGAGAATAAGATATATTAGCTTGGCAAGTGATATTATAATTAAAGGTTACAAGGATATTTAATTTTCTAAGCATATGAATGGAATTGTCTAGGGAAACTGAACCTATTATATTTATAAGCCAATTGGAATTAGTCAAAGAACAAATGATCTTTTTTTATATATATGTGTATATAAATACTTACAAATTAAAATAAATTAATTTAGAAGGTTGCGTTAATAGAGTTAAAATATGCTCTTGATTTATAAATTTATTTTGGAATTTCAATTCAAGTCTTCTTCAGAAAATTTCAGTTAACAACACTACAAAATGATTGTTTTTCCCACTGAATCATATATTCTTAGAAATATTAGTTTGGTAATTGGAACTCAAACTCACTCATGCATGACCCACATATGTCTTTTATTTGGTGCATTTTAGCATCCTAGAGTTGCTGAAATTTCTACATAGTAATCTTTGGACTGACATTGTGTAGAAAATAGAAGACAAGTTACTTAGAAGTTCAGAATTTCCTTTGAGAGGGGTGATGCAGTCATTATTAATATATCTAGTGCTGATGTTGAAGCTGAAACTCCAATACTTTGGCCACCAGATGCAAAGAGCTGACTCATTTGAAAAGACCCTGATGCTGGGAAAGATTGAGGCAGGAGAAGAAGGGGACGACAGAGGATGAGATGGTTGATGGCATCACCGACTCAATGGACGTGAGTTTGGGTAAACTCCAAGAGTCAGTGATGGACAGAGAGGCCTGACATGCTGCAGTTCATGGGGTCACAAAGAATCAGACAAGACTGAGAGACTAAAATGAGCTGAACTGAACTGAAGTTCTGGACTCATGGAAGCAAGCACTTTAACCAGTTAAATCAATGATGCTACTTTGGTATTCTGAATTGCCCTTTGATCTACTAGCATACAACATGAAATGAGTTATAACTTTCTATTAAACCTATTTAATAAGTAAATATATTCAGTATACAATAAAGAATTATTAGACTAATTAAAAGAAGTAATTAAGAACATTTATGTAAAGTATTACTTTCTTAAAATTTTAGGTTATATGTCAAATTCCTTTCCTCACGTTCATTTTTCATTCAACTAGGAACAATCTGAAATCATGAATTACTATTCAAACTTAGACTCTAAACTTCAAATTTTTTTGCAGTTTGGTTTCTTAAATTTCTGTCATAACCATTTTCATTTGAGACACACTAATACAAAACAACAAAATTGTGTTTTGTTAAATGCTGGGGATAGAAAATAAATCTCATCAAGAAAGGACAGCAACTCATAATCGAATACAGATAAGAGTTATTTCATTTTAATTAACAAATATTGTTTACCTGTGAGCCTGTGGAGTAGCGCCCAGGAGTCCGAGAACCAGATGTTTTCCCTGAGCCGATGGAGCTCTCTGTACTTCTGCCACTACAGCAGTGTGTTCGCAGGCATTTCCCATACTCTTTTCGTACCTAGTCAAAAACATTAACTTCTATTAGCAAAGACTTCATTTCAGCTAGAAATATAAAATGTACATGAGTTTTATTTTCAGATAATTAAAACATTTTGCCCTACAGATATAAATAAGAAAGTCTGTTCAGAATATATTTTATGTTTTTTTTTAAATTTTATTTTATTTTTAAACTTTACATAATTGTATTAGTTTTGCCAAATATCAAAATGAATCCATCACAGGTATACATGTGCTCCCCATCCTGAACCCTCCTCCCTCCTCCCTCCCCATACCATCCCTCTGGGTCGTCCCAGTGCACTAGCCCCAAGCATCCAGTATCGTGCATTGAATCCAATATAAAATAATATCCATACTGTGAAGATTGAAATTTGTATAACTGGACTTTTTAAAACACATAAACACACATATGCCCAATCACACCATAATGATATAATCTCTTAGTTGAAAAAACAAAAACTTAAAAGACTTTTCTACACTATGTTTAGCTTCATAGATCTGATACAAAGTATCCCTATTGGTGCAACTATCATTTAGGCAGAGGTCTAGCCAGGAAGTTAGAGAGAAGAGGAAATGGAAACAGGTGAGAGAGAAAGAAGAGACAAAATATTTAAAGACAGAGCAGAAAAAAAGAATGTGTTGGGCTAAGCATTTTAAAATAATTTATATTTCTTTGAAATGTATTTCTCTTAAAAGAGGTAAATTGTCAATTTGAGAATATAAAATTCAAAATATTTAAAATTTATCCCTCAAAATGGTGGTGGTTTAGTCACTAAGTCATCTCCAACTCTTACAACCCCATGGACTATAGCCTGCCAGTCTCCTCTGTCAATGGTATTTTTCAGGCAAGAATACTGGAATGGGTTGCCATTTCCTTCTCCAGGGAATCTTCCCAATCCAGGAATTGAACCTGGGTCTCCTGCGTTGCAGAGTCTTTACCAACTGAACTATGAGGGAAGACCTTCATCAAAATAGTTCTATTAAATAATTACAGAGAAATATGATTGTTTTCCTATATAGGACTGCAATTAACTAATCCTTGTAGTATAAAAATCACAATATAAAAGGAGATACACATTTTTTAGCTGATACTTTCAAACAGGAAAATATATCAACAATTCTGGGGGAAATCAATTTAATCAAACAAGACTTACAAAAATAAACAGAAATTGTTCTAAATCATATCTCCACTAGTGACATCAAGAAAAATAAATGCCAATTACTTGTTCCTCAATTAAAATACATTATAGGATAACTTACTGGTTTTATATTCACAAAGTTTACATTCATTATGAAATAATATTGTATATATATTATCTTTAGCATTTCATTGATTTCACATGAGTTCATAGTTTCCAGAATTTGTGACAATGTAATATTATTTAAAACAAACTTATAAAAACATGCTTTCCTGAGAAATTTTACTTAGAATCAAGAGAAAAATAAGGAGTGTGTATGATATAGTAAAGTTAGTATTTGAAATTAAACATTATCTCAATATATTACAGTTCATTCCATCTATAATATGGCAAAATCAGATACTGACTAGATTCAGATTTGTTTGAAGAACTCACATTCACTAAATTATGTGATAGGAACAATGATACAAAGTCATGTGAATCGAAGCATGGAGAAGGAGTGCCTGATAGAAGTAGAGAGGGACCAAGAAAGGCTTCCCAGAGAAGACTGCTGAAATAATCTTCACATGTATACCAATGGCTGATACATGTTGAGGTTTGAAAGAAATCAACAAAATTCTGTAAAGCAATTATCCTTCAATTAAAAATAAATTAATTAAAAAATATATATATATGTTGGAATTTGTTGGTTTAGTGAATTAAGTTGAAAGATAGGATAGATAAGAGAAAAAAGGTGCTCAGTGTGAGCAGAACAAAGAGGCATGATGTGCTAATCTTTAAAGCCTTTCATTGGTTATGCCAAAATTACATATTTTAATATATTTAAATTATATTGTTTCCAACCAAGTTTTTATGCCATTTATCATTAATTAGAAATCATCATTTTTATTCATTATTTACAAGCCAATTCATATTTTGTTTTTTAAAATAAGTCTGTGACAACTTCTGTGTGTGTGTTTGTTGAAGATATGCGTGAGGGTGAGATAGAAGGGTGAGATGAAGAAGCTTCTCCATCTTAAACATTCTTTGTTGGGAACTATGCTAGGCTCCTAGCAAAGTGAGGAGATACCCCTTGTCCAAGGTAAGGAGCAATGGCTGTGGTTTGCTGGAGCAGCCACGAAGACATACCCCACGCCAAAGTAAGAGAAACCCAAATAAGACGGTAGGTGTTGCAAGAGGGCATCAGAGGGCAAACACACTGAAACCATACTCACAGAAAACTAGTCATTCTAATCACACTAGGACCACAGCCTTGTCTAACTCAATGAAACTATGCCATGCCCGTAAGGCCACCCAAGACGGGCGGGTCATGGTGGAGAGGTCTGACAGAATGTGGTCCACTGGAGAAGGGAATGGCCAACCACTTCAGTATTCTTGCCTTGAGAACCCCATGAACAGTATGAAAAGGCAAAATGATAGGATACTGAAAGAGAAACTCCCCAGGTCAGTAGGTGCCCAATATGCTACTGGAGATCAGTGGAGAAATAACTCCAGAAAGAATGAAGGGATGGAGACAAAGCAAAAACAATACCCAGCTTTGGATGTGACTGGTGATAGAAGCAAGGTCCGATGCTGTAAAGAGCAATATTGCATAGGAACCTGGAATGTCAGGTCCATGAATCAAGGCAAATTGGAAGTGGTCAAACAAGAGATGGCAAGAGTGAATGTCGACATTCTAGGCATCAGCGAACTAAAATGGATTGGAATGAGTGAATTTAACTCAGATGGCCATTATATCTACTACTGTGGGCAAGAAGAAATGGAGTGGCCATCATGGTCAACAAAAGAGTCTGAAATGCAGTACTTGGATGCAATCTCAAAAACGACAGAATGATCTCTGTTCGTTTCCAAGGCAAACCATTCAATATCACAGTAATCCAAGTCTATGCCCCAACCAGTAACGCTGAAGAAGCTGAAGTTGAACAGTTCTATGAAGACCTACAAGACCTTTTAGAACTAACACCCAAAAAAGATATCCTTTTCATTATAGGGGACTGGAATGCAAAAGTAGCAAGTCAAGAAACACCTGGAGTAACAGGCAAATTTGGCCTTGGAATATGGAATGAAGCACGGCAAAGACTGATAGAGTTTTGCCAAGAAAATGCACTGGTCATAACAAACACTCTCTTCCAACAACACAAGAGAAGACTCTACACATGGACATCACCAGATGGTCAACATCAAAATCAGATTGATTATATTCTTTGCAGCCAAAGATAGAGAAGCTCTATACAGTCAGCAAAAACAAGACCAGGAGCTGACTATGGCTCAGACCATGAACTCCTTATTGCCAAATTCAGACTTAAATTGAAGAAAGTAGGGAAAACCACTAGACCATTCAGGTATGACCTAAATCAAATCGCTTATGATTACACAGTGGAAGTGAGAAATAGATTTAAGGGCCTAGATCTGATAGATAGAGTGCCTGATGAACTATGGACTGAGGTTTGTGACATTGTACAGGAGACAGGGATCAAGACCATCCCCATAGAAAATAAATGCAAAAAAGCAAAATGGCTGTCTGGGGAGGCCTTACAAATAGCTGTGAAAAGAAGAGAAGCGAAAAGCAAAGGAGAAAAGGAAAGATATAAACATCTGAATGCAGAGTTCCAAAGAATAGCAAGAAGAGACAAGAAAGCCTTCGTCAGTGATCAATGCAAAGAAACAGAGGAAAACAACAGAATTGGAAAGACTAAAGATCTCTTCAAGAAAATCAGAGATACCAAAGGAACATTTCATGCAAAGATGAGCTTGATAAAGGACAGAAATGGTATGGACCTAACAGAAGCAGAAGATATTAAGAAGAGATGGCAAGAATACACAGAAGAACTGTACAAAAAAGATCTTCATGACCCAGATAATCACGATGGTGTGATCACTGACCTAGAGCCAGATCATGGAATGTGAAGTCAAGTGGGCCTTAGAAAGCATCACTACGAACAAAGCTAGTGGAGGTGATGGAATTCCAGTTGAGCTGTTCCAAATCCTGAAAGATGATGCTGTGAAAATGCTGGACTCAATATGCCAGCAAATTTGGAAAACTCAGCAGTGGCCACAGGACTGGAAAAGGTCAGTTCTTCTTCCAATACCAAAGAAAGGCAATGCCAAAGAATGCTCAAACTACCGCACAATTGCACTCATCTCACACGCTAGTAAAGTAATGCTCAAAATTCTCCAAGCCAGGCTTCAGCAAAATGTGAACCGTGAACTTCCTGATGTTCAAGCTGGTTTTAGAAAAGGCTGAGGAACCAGAGATCAAATTGCCAACATCCGCTGGATCATGGAAAAAGCAAGAGAGTTCCAGAAAAACATCTATTTCTGCTTTATTGACTATGCCAAAGCCTTGGACAGTGTGGATCACAATAAACTGTGGAAAATTCTGAAAGAGATGGGAATACCAGATCACCTGATCTGCCTCTTGAGAAATGTGTACGCAGGTCAGGAAGCAACGGTTAGAACTGGACATAGAACAACAGACTGGTTCCAAATCGGAAAAGGAGTACGTCAAGGCTGTATATTGTCACCCTGTTTATTTAACTTATATGCAGAGTACATCATGAGAAATGCTGGACTGGAAGAAGCACAGGCTGAAATCAAGATTGCCGGGAGAAATATCAATAACCTCAGATATGCAGATGACACCACCCTTATGGCAGAAAGTGAAGAGGAACTAAAAAGCCTCTTGATGTAAGTGAAAGAGGAGAGTGAAAAAGTTGGCTTAAAGCTCAACATTCAGAAAACGAAGATCATGGCATCCGGTCCCACCACTTCATGGGAAATAGATGGGGAAACAGTGGAAACAGTGTCAGACTATTTTTCTGAGCTCCGAAATCACTACAGATGGTGACTGCAGCCATGAAATTAAAAGACGCTTACTCCTTGGAAGGAAAGTTATGACCAACCTAGATAGCATATTCAAAAGCAGAGACATTACTTTGCCAACAAAGGTCCATCTAGTCAAGGCTATGGTTTTTACTGTGGTCATGTATGGATGTGAGAGTTGTACTGTGAAGAAGGCTGAGCGCCGAAGAATTGATGCTTTTGAACTGTGGTGTTGGAGAAGACTCTTGAGAGTCCCTTGGACTGCAAGGAGATCCAACCAGTCCATTCTGAAGGAGATCAGCCCTGGGATTTCTTTGGAAGGAATGATGCTAAAGCTGAAACTCCAGTACTTTGGCCATCTCTTGCGAAGAGCTGACTCATTGGAAAAGACTCTGATGATGGGAGGGATTGGGGGCAAGAGGAGAAGGGGACGACAGAGGATGAGATGGCTGGATGGCATCACTGACTCGATGGACGTGAGTCTGGGTGAACTCCGGGAGTTTGTGATGGACAGGGAGGCCTGGTGTGCTGCGATTCATGGGGTCGCAAAGAGTCGGACACGACTGAGTGACTGATCTGATCTGATTTGATCTGATGCTAGGCTCCTCACTCAAAACGAATCTAGGAAGTAATTATTACTGACATTTTACAAATAAGAACACTAAAAAGATTAAGCAATGAAAGTAAACTGAAAGACTGAAAAGGTTAAGTGATATGCATTATGTGAAAATATCCAAATCTCATGGGTGCTCTATGATCAGAAAGCGCTCACTAAGATGCCACATTTCTAATATTGCTATAACCAACATAAGGTATTATATATTATTATCTATTAGATTATCTCATTCTTTGTCTCTGGAGAAAATGAGGACAAATATTTAATTAGAATTTCAGGAAAGTTAAAAATCTCCACCCATATGGAGGCATTATCAATTACAGTTTAGTAATTTGTATTCAATTTATTAAATATCTCCTAGAACCTAAATTTTCACCATAACCTATATCCTATTTTGTTTTTCTTAATGAACTCAACAAGTGATGGTTTTCTCCTTAGAAGAGGAAGTGTTTTTTAGTGAAGTGATTTAAACCTAAACAGATATTTTGGGGAGAGAGAGGCTATTAGAGAAAGAAGAAGAAAGGGAACCACTTCCATTTCTGTTACTTTCAAAGGGAACAGTATTGTATAAGAAGGAATTCACCATGAAAATATACCAAAAAATGTTAAATATTCTGAACTGATTATATAAATAACCAGCAAATAAAGATATCTTGTGATACCTAGTCCCACGTTTAGCTATATTACTTACTGAATCATTACAGACTTAATTTTTCTATGACTAGATCTGAAGTGGTGAGCATGTATGTTAAAAAGAAAAAAGCAAAAATAACATGCACCATTTCCATGAGAGGTATCTCTTCATATTATAATTTTTTGTCAATTTAGTCATTTGCATATTCTAACCCACTATTTCACATGATACAACATCTTATCCCAATCAGATATGGCATGTGATTATTCAACATGAGGTTGTTCTAAAATAAAGATGGAAAAGAAAATACACCTGCCCAAAGAATATTTCTTTTATACTCTCTGATCAGAAATAAAATAATTATGAAACTTTCTGAGATGATTCACATAATTAACAACAAAGAAAACTTGACAACCTTAATGATAAAGTAGAGATGCTGGTGACACAATCATACAATCTACACTCTAGAAAATGACAATACAAAGTTTGATTTTTGTTGTTAATGAGTTGAATCAATCAACAAATAATCCTATAAAACAAATGATCTAAAAAATGGAATATTTTACATTTCTCTACTCAAATATGAGTAACTACATAAGATGAGCATATTATTGAAATCAGTCAGATGGCTTAAGAAAAACCTCCTACAAGAAATAAGACTGTTAAAATGTCCATAAGAACCAAAGCTATCCATAGGTTCAATGCAGTTTCTATAAAAGTTCCAATATTTTTCACAGATACAGAAAAAGATATCCTTAAATGTATATAGAACCACCAAAGACTCCAAACAGCCAAAGCAATTCTGAGAAGAAAGAACAAAGATGGAGGCATCACATTGCAAACTGCACACCATAGCACAAAACTATAGTAATCCCAACAGTACGGTATTGGAAAAATAGATCAATAGACAAAGGATCAGATTCTGAAGTGAAAGTCACTCAGTCGTTTCTGACTCTATCTGACCCCATGGACTATACAGTCCATGCATTCTCCAGGCCAGAATACTGGAGTGGGTAGCCTTTCCCTTTTCCAGGGGATCTTCGCAACACAGGGATCAAGCCCAGGTCTCCCGCATTGCAGGCAAATTCTTTACCAGCTGAGCTACAATGCAAGCCCAATGGAACAGATTGTGAGCCCATAAATAAACCCTTGTCTATACCTGCTCATAGTAAAAACATCCTCTTCCAACACACAAGAGATGACTCTACACATGGACATCACCAGATAGTCAATACCAAAATCAAATTGGTTATATTATTTGCAGCCAAAGTTAGAGAGGCTCTATACAGTCAGCAAACACAAGACCAGGAGCTGACTGTGGCTCAGATCATGAACTCCTTATTGCCAAATTCAGACTTATATTGAAGAAAGTAGGGAAACCAGACCATTCAGGCTTGACTTAAATTGAATCCCTTATGATTATACAGTGGAAGTGACAAATAGATTCAAGGGATTAGATCTGACAGACAGAGAGCCTGAAGAATTATGGATGGTGGTTCATGACATTGAACAGAAGGCAGTTATCAAGACCATCCCCAAGAAAAAGAAATGAAAAAAGGTAAAACCATTGTCTGAGGTGGCTTTACAAATAGCTGAAAAAAAGAGATGAAAGGCAAAGGAGAAAAGGAAACACATACCCATTTGAATCCAGAGTTCCAATGAATAGCAAGGAGAGATAAGAAAGGCTTCCTCAGTGATCAATGCAAAGAAATAGAGGAAAACAATAGAATGGAAAAGACTAGAGATCTCTTCAAGAAAGTCAGAGATGCCAAGGAAATATTTCATGCGAAGATGGCCACAATAAAGGACAGAAATGGTATGCACCTAACAGATGTAGAAGATATTAAGAAGAGTTGGCAAGAACACACAGAACTACACCAAAAAGATCTTCATAACCCAGGTAACCACAATGTTGTGATCACTCACCTAGAGCCAGACATCCTGGAATGTGAAGTCAAGTGGACCTTAGGAAGCATCACTACGAACAAAGCTAGTGGAGGTGATGGAATTACAGTTGACCTATTTCAAATCCTAAAAGATGATGCTGTGAAAGTGTTGCATTCAATATGCCAGCACATTTGGAAAACTCAGCAGTGGCCACAGGACTGGAACAGGTCACTTTTCATTCCAATCCCACAGAAAGGCAATGGTAAAGAATGTTCAAACTACGGCACAATTGCACTCATCTCACACACTAGCAAAGTAATGCTCAAAATTCTCCCAGTGAGGCTTCAACAGTATGTAAACCATGAACTTCCAGATGTTCAAGCTAGATTTAGAAAAGGCAGAGGAACCAGAGATCATATTGCCAACACTGCATCATAGAAAAAGCAAGAGAATATCAGAAAAACATCTAGTTCTGCTTTACTGATTATGGCAAAGCCCTTGACTGTGTAGATCATGATAAACTGTGGAAAATTCTTAAAGAGATGGAGTACCAAACCATCTCTTTGGTACCTGCCTCCTGAGAAATCTGTATGCAGGTCAAGAAGCATCAGTTAGAACCAGATGTGGAACAACAGACTAGTCCAAATCATGAAAGCAGTATGTCAAGTATTGTCACCCTGCTTATTTAACTTATATACAGAGATCATGAGAAATGCCAGGCTGGATGAGGCACAAGCTGGAATCAAAATTGCTGGGAGAAATATCAATAACCTCATATATGCAGATGACACTACCCTTACGGCAGAAAGTGAAGAGGAACTAAAAAGCCTCTTGATGAAGGTGAAAGAGGAGAGTGAAAAAGCTGGCTTAAAACTCAACATTCAAAAACGAAAATCGTGGCATCCAGTCCCATTACTTCATGACAAATAGATGGGGAAACTATGGAAAACAGTGAGAAACTTTATTTTTTGGAGGACTCCAAAGTCACTGCAGATGGTGACTGCAGCCATGGAATTAAAAGATGCTTGCTCCTTGGAAGAAAAGCTATGACAAACCTAGTATTAAAAAGCAGAGACATTACTTTGCCAACAAAGGTCCATCTAGTCAAAGCTATGATTTTCCAGTTGTCATGTATGGATGTGAGAGTTGGACTATAAATAAAGCTGAGTGCTAAAGAATTAATGGTTTTGAGCTGTGGTGTTGGAAAAGACTCTCGAGAGTCCGTTGGACTGCCAGGAGATCCAACCAGTGAATCCTAAGGGAAATCAGTCCTGAATATTCATTGGAAGGACTGATGCTGAAGCTGAAACTCTTTGGCCACCAAATAGTTTGGCCACCTGATGCAAGAATTGACTCCTTGGAAAAGACCCTGATTCTGGGAAAGATTTAAGGTCAGAGGAGAATTGGGCAACAGAGGATGAGATGGTTGGATGGCATCATTGACAAAATGGACATGAGTTTGAGCAAGCTTGAGAGCTGGTGATGGACAGGGAAGCCTGAGGTGCTGCAGTCCATGGGTTGCAAAGATCAGACAGGACTGAGCAACTGAACTGGACTGAAATGGTTAACTAATATCGATAAGAAAGCTATGAATAAATAATGGGGAAAATACAGTCTCTTAATAAATGGCATTAGGAAAACTGGATAACCACATGTAAATGAATGAAACTGAACCTCACTATCTTATACGATACACAACATCTAATTTGCGAACTCTTAGTTGCCGTGTGTGAGACCTAGTTACCTGACTCAGGATCAAACAGGGCCCCCTGCATTGGGAGTGCTGAGTCTTGGGCACTGGACCATCAGGGAATTCCTAGGCCTACTACTACTACTAAGTCACTTCAATCGTGTCTGACTCTGTGTGACTCCATAGACAGCAGCCCACCAGGCTCCCCAATCCCTGGGATTCTCCAGGCAAGAACACTGGAGTGGGTTGCCATTTCCTTCTCCAATGCATGAAAGTGAAAAGTAAAAGCGAAGTCACTCAGTTGTGTCTGACTCTTCGCGACCCCATGAACGGCAGCCTACCAGGCTCCTCTGTCCATGGGATTTTCCAGGCAAGAGTATTGGAGTGGGGTGCCATTGCTTTATTAAATCAATCAATCAATTTTTTTACAAATTTAAGACCCCTGTGGAGAGGAAAAAAAGATGGCACCTCAGAGCTAGAGCAGGTAGAGGGATAACACCAAAGATGGCACCCCTGGTGCCCTCACTGGGGGGCATCCATAAGCTCTTGGAAGTACATGTTAAGTTAGACACCTGCCCCTTAGGCTGCTTCTGCTTATACATAAGTAAATGAGCCTCTTTTCTCCTGAAGTCTGGTCGCATGAGCAGCTGCAACTGTGCTGGACATGAGGTGGGTTCCAATATAAAAGAAGCTATCTGTGGACTAGTGGAGAGGACTACATCTCACCAAATATGGGAGACCCGGGTTCAATCCCTGGGTTGGGAAGAGCCTTTGGAGGAAGAAATGGCAACCTACTCTTTAGTATTCTTGCCTGGAGGAATTCCATGAACAGGGATCGCAAAGACTTGGACACGACTCTGCAACTAACACACACACATAGAAAGAACAAGCAACAAAAGAAAAAGGAGTAAGTTGTACTATATTAAACTAAAAAGCTGCTGCACAGCAAAAGAAACAACAGAGTTGAATGGCTATCTACAGAATGGAAGAAAATATTTGCCAATCATACATCTGATAAGTAGTTAACACCAATAATATGCAAAGCACTCATACAACTCAAAAGTAGCCCCCACCAGTCCAACTAAAAATGGACTAAAGAAGTGAATAGACATTTTTTCTAAGAAGACATGCAAATGGCTAGCTTGAAAAGATGCTCAACATAACTAATTAGAAAAATGAAAATCAAAATCACAATTAGATATCACTTCACATATGTTAGAATGGCTATCATGAAGAAAACAAGAGATAAGAATTGGTGCTTCTCTGCTATCTCAGGGGTAAATAATCTGCCGCAATGCAGGAGACACAGGAGACACATGTTCCATCCCTGGGTAGGAAGATCCTCTGGAGAAGGAAATGGCAACCCACTCCAGTATTTTTGCCTGGGAAATTTCATGGATAGAGGAGCTTGGTGGGCTATAGCCCATAAGGTTCCAAAGAGTTGGACATGACTTAGAGACTAAACCACAATAAGAATTGGTGAGGATATGGAGGAAAGAGAGCTATTGTGCCCTGTTGGTGGGAATATAAATAAATACAACTCTTATGGAAAGCAATATGAAAGTGCCTCACAAAATTGAAAATAGAACTACCATATGATTCAGCAATCCCACTTCTGGGCTTATATCCCAAGAAAACAAAAATCAGGATCTTAAAGAGATATCTGCACACCCATATTCACTGAAGCACTATTCACAACAGCCAAGATATGGAAGTAACCAAACTGTCCATCAGTGAATGAATGAATCAAGAAGAAAACTGTAGTTTGCTGTACTCTGTTGTAATGAATCACAAAATTGAACTTGATCACATGTAATTTTTAAAAATTCACCTCTATTAAATATGTTCCATATACTAAAACCCATAATTTGTTTTTGGATTCTGAGGTTTGGTATCTCTACCTGGATATCAAAACAGTGATGTGTATTTTGGACATACTAAAATAATAAGGGAAAACTCTAGTAGGTACTAGCTAATGAAAATAATCCCTATCAAAATAATTCATGCATAAAGCACAAAAATCTTTTCTGTTCTGTAGAAAATTTCAATACGCACATTGAAACAAAATTTCCAGTTAATATAGAAAAGGATTGGCAATCCAGTTTACTTTATTTGAAAATGTTAGTATAACCACCTATGATGGCCCAGTATTCCCTTATTTACATGAACAAATGCTACCTTTTCCTGATTTTGCTTCCACCTTTTTACATATTTCTCTTGACAATCAGTTATGGCTCCTTTCTAACAAAATCTAGAAATCTTTTCAAGTCTTTCTGACTTTTCTGCAGTGTTTTATAATACTGACCACTGTTTACTTCTGGACACTTCCCCCCATCTTTAATTCAGATACTATCTTTTCATTCTTCTCCTCAGACACTTTCTTCCATTTCTATTCTTACTCATCGCTCATGTCTCCAAGTCTTCACACTGACCAAGTGTCATCACCTGCTAGCTGTTTGTATTATAATACCCAATTCTCCATCTTCCTGGGGTGTAAGAGGTAGACTATGTTTCCCAGCCTTGCTTGCAGTTTGAGTGGTACTACTGACAGTGTCCTATCTGATGGAATGTGAGTGGAAATGATATGAACCATTTCCAGACTTTTTATACAAGGTCCCCTCTCTTTTTCTCAGATTATCTGCTGGATACCAACATCCAAAGTGTTAGTAAAGGTGTTGGTATCACTATCGAAATAAAATAGTGAGGTTAGTTGAGCTGTCACTGGCTGTGTTCCTCCATTAGGCACCTGCATCAATTGGGCCATGAGTAAAAAAGAATAAACATTTATTAGGTTAAATGATTGCAATTGGGGTGTATGCACATTAAGTATTTAGGAAGATTCATCCATTCTAACATCTTAACCTGTTTTCTGTAACCTACATTAACTGGCCTAAGTCAACATTGTTATTCTAGCCTACATTTAATATCATGCCAGCATATTTTTAATATCTAACATGATATAAAGCTGAAAACAGGATAAAACTGAACTCATCTCAATAAGTGGACACACATTTCTCAAATTTGTTTAGTCTTTCAAACCCAAAATCATATAGAGTGATATATTTACTCTTCATTTTCCAAAGAAAAACTGTGGATCTTGTTGTTGCTTAGGGAAAAAAAAATCACATTTTCCCATTTCATCTTCAGTGCCACATCTCAATATATCATAATTATTTTATTAGCTCCACTTTATACATGAGGCAACTGGAGCACATGCATGCTAATTAAATGGCCCAAAGTCACATAAGCCATTAAGTAGAGGAACTAGGATTCGGACACAGTCTTGGCTCAGGGGTCTATGTGATCAGAACTATAAAGACCACATTTTTAATTGAGTTAAAAAGTATAAGATGAGAAAATCAATGTTGAGATTTAAAAAAAAGCAATGTAAGTGTTTAGTTGCTAAAATTAACTTTTAAAATGAGTACTTTAGGTCTTGGTAGATGTGAAAAATAATAAAAAATAGACCATTATAAAAATTAAATATTGCATTCTAATCATCAAAATCATAAATTTTAATAAAATATGCTTTTAAAGAAGTTCAGAGATCTTCAGGTTTCCCTGGTGTCTCAGACAGTAAAGAATCTGTGTGCAATGCAGGAGACCTGGGTTTAATTCCTGGGTCAGGAAGATCCCCTTGAAAAGGGAATGGCAAGTCACTCCAGTATTCTTGCTTGGAGAATCCCATGGACAGAGGAGCATGGTGGGCCTAAGTCCATAGGGTCACAAAGAGTTAGACATGACTGAGCAACTAACACACACATAGAGATATTTACTAAGTGTTTTACCATTCATTAAAATAATAAATGCTTTCTATCATAAATTGTTTAGATATTTATATTTCTTAGAATATACAACTAGTTTTTTAAAAATAGAAAAATATATATTTCTATGCCATATGTATATTCTTTGCCTCCATACATCTTAGAACATCTACTTCCTAATATACAATTCCATGTGTCTGCCAATAATATCAAAGACAATAAGGTCAAATCTATAAGAATATTATTTTTGTGCACTGTCTAAATCAAAATATGATTCTGTCTTTTGTTGTTAACACATTCATCAACTTTTACAATTGCATTTTATGTCTGTTTTTCTCTTCTATTATAAAAATGAAATTAACCAAATCATATATTTATTTTTCAGAGACAAAAGGATCAAGAATGATTTATATTATGGTGTTTTGTTATCATAGAATATATGCCATTTATTCTTTTTTTTTTGTATGCCATTTGTTCCTGAACAGAGAATTCTAGCTTACCTTCTTTTGTAGGACACAATGGAAAATGAATATAAACATTCCCTGTAGAGAATTGAAAATGGTGAAGAGATACGCCATGATGACTGTGCTTTCATTAATATACATGAGTCCAAAGGCCCAGGTCAATCCTAATAGGCAGAGAAGAGCTATTGCACCTATAACCCATGACCTGCAAAGAGAAGAGAAAATTAAGAGTTATCAAATAGTTTGTCTTTAGTTAACATAGTCATATTGTATCAACAATACTGACACTGAAAAAAATGTTACGGTAAGTTTATTGACAGGAAATGTAAGACAGGTGGTATAAGTACTTCAAGATTTTAATGAGAACTTACAAGTTTTCAAGCTTGAGGAGATATACATGAATGAAAATGTTATGAACACAGAAATTCATTTAAGCAAAGCAGATTTGTACTATTAAACTATTCACGTATTTGCAGCACATATGTGAATGATATGGAGATGTAGTTATGGTTAATGGCAAGGGGGAAAGTCTGTAAAGTTATGTTAGTCTCCACTGGTCTCATTGGTATGATAACATTTATTTGACTAGACTCTCCATTAGTGCTTCACCTGATACACTTTTACCCCATTTTTCCAAATTTCCTCTTTTTCCATAAAAATTTTAATGTGTACTGATAAAAACAGAAGGAACCAATATATGGAACACATATAAATTTCTGTCTGATTCTGTAGTTATGTAGAACAAATGTGATATACAGTAGATGGAAAAAAAAATAGTTCCCCTCTAGATCACCATCTACTCTTTCAGCCTTTGGATTGCTGTCTTCTGGGTTATGTTGGACTAGACTTTGGAAATCAGGCAATTGGCAGCTTTGTTGAAAAGAAGCCCAAAGGCTCAGGACACCTTCATGTCTTTGAAGTGTCTGTAAACTCATGGGAGAAAATGAAGTTGAAAATGGGATGGAGAGGTATGAACAAAGTAGTCTAGAACGGAAGACAAATTCTCACTCTCACTCCATTCCCTTAGTTTCCTCCAAGCTGCCATTCACAATACTAGTAAATGGGTGACAAAAGTTCATATATTTGTGGTTATGTATTCACTATCAACATAAAATAAATCTTTCCAATAGATAGGAATCCAATAATTGAAAGTGTAATCTTCTCAACTTCTATGTACATATGATAGGACCAAAACAGTCTAGATTTCTATAGTCTTAGCCCATCCTTTCCTTTCCCAGTATACCTTCCTGAACATGGTAAACTAATATTTCTTTTCAGCAGACTACTATCCTCTACTTACATTGTCTAAGAAATGAATATTTACAGGGATTGAAACTTTGCAAAACAAAGGATGGAAAATTGCATATATTTACTATAATCTGAAGCTGGGTTTAATAAATTTTCAGAGAGAACTTCATTTTAAGAAAGATATGTCCCAGAGTAGTTAAATATTATTAAAGTCTTATTAAAGTTAATCTCAAATATTTACCATTTTCCTTCTATAACCATCAGCCACTATATTTCAGATGGAAACATCCACTAAATTTAATGTGCTTAATTAAAAAATTAATAATCTTGAATAAAGAATCCCTAAAGGAAGTTTGCCATGCCACAAACATGTATGTGACATGTTTGTATATACAAATTAGAAAACATCTTAGAAGTTAATATCTTGTTTCAAAAGCAGATTCAGAAGTATGAGAACTTTCAAGATAAAGCTCTCAGTTTTTTACAGATATTGGAAAAAGGAAAAATGGGAAGAGTTGCCATTAAACCAAGACAAAATTGTTATTCAGCTTTAGAAATAAAATGATAGGATAAAATATTCAAGTCAGCTATTCACTAGAAAACACATAATGGGCTCAAGTGTTAATGATATAAAACAGTGATGAGCCCAAATTCTAAAGAAAAAAGAAGAGCATGAAGAAGTAAGTGAAATGGTACTGGAGAAAATGAAAACAAAGGACTCTTCACCAGAAGAACAAACTGAAAGTCTACAGCAAGATCACCGAAAGGTTGCCAATCTTGTTTATTGCTGCAGGACATAGAATTTTTAAATGTACAAAGGAGAAAAAACCCAAATCTTAATATTTAGGTTTATTTTTATTAGATTAGTACAGACTTGTAGCTTTGTTTCAGAAGCTTAAAAGATATGATCAATAATCAAGATATGTGTCAAATTTGAAAGAGATTATTTGGCAATGCAAGATTTAATTTTTGAAGGAGGTATTTCCCCTTCTTTTGGATATTTAGCCTAAGAACTTCATTAGTATCATTTGTAACTTGGTAGTTTCATATCCAGAAAATCATTTGAAGAAATAACACTAAATCATGAAATAGTTTTAGATGAATGATGTCCGAACAAGCAACAGAAATGACGACATATGCAGCACAGAGGAGCACATCACAATGAAAGGAGAAAGCCAATAAAAGCAAAACAAGTCTGTACCACATGAAGTTGCTATTACTGTGGCACTAAGTTCAGGTGCTATCCAGTTAAAAGAGGTGAAGCAGAATTTTCCTGGCAATACACCTGCAGCATATTTATTCTGCAGAGAAGTTGTATGCCTGATTATTTTCCTGCACAGTTTGCTCTTCTGCCTCAATGTGAATGACAGAAGTTCTAATGATTTTCCAGTACTGATCTGACAGCTGGTTCATGGGACCACACTGATAAATGGAATTTATCAGCCATTCAGGTCATTCTTACTTGATGAAGGGTCTGTTATCCTCATAGCTAAAGAATGCATAGACATAAAGACAAGAACACCAACATTAGCATTTTATGACAAAGAATTTCATATGAAAAATATTCTCCTGGTTCCCAAAGGCCTCTGTCGCCCACCTCCCTAGAAGGCATCATAATCTTCCCTTTATATCCAGAAGGTAAATCCTAAAATGACAATGAGAACCTAAATAACAAGGAACAAAATCAATTTTACAATACTGTAATATCCCTTAGGAGACTAAAAAATTCCATTTTTTTTTTTCATCATGTGCACATATTACTTGTGACTTGACAGAGACATTTATTTCTAAGAGACCACATTTCTCTAGAGAATGAGAAATCTTATGAGCAACCTGGAAAAGGCTTGGGGGCATACTTAAAATGATAGATTTCATGTCATCTAAAGGTCTCCTTATTCTATAATATTAGTAGGTGAGATTACTTAATTATGGACAGTACACTTCTGAGTAATTTTAACTTGCAGATGATTGACCTGAGTTAAATCAGAACATTATAGCCCATTGAAAATAATCAACAAGACTATTTTAAAATTATTTCTGATGGCGCACTGAGAAAAAATTTTGAACAATCTTATGTAGTAATAGGAGCAAACAGACAGCACCTGTCCATTATCACTTGTATGTACTATTTAGTATCATCCACACAAAATGAGATCCAAGCACCAAATTAGTAGAGATTAGTTAGGGGATATTTTGGATTTTTTTTTTTTTTAAACATAGTTGCTTCTGAGTGAATTGTGACAGGAGTGAAAAGAAACAGAAAGCTTGATCCTCTATTCTCTTACCTCTTGCCAGAGGCAATGGTTTCTGATATCATGCATACAAAGTAAAGCTCTTAGAAAGGCTCCAACTGTGATGCATTTTGAACAAAGCGAACCACAGATAAAAAAGTCTCACTCTCCAGGGTGATAAAAGAGTAAAGAACAGAGTGACAGCCTGGGATTTGAAGCCAGTTTGCCTGAGGTTTACATCCTAATTTAGTCACTTACTAGCTATTTGATATTAGGCAAAAATTATTAATAATTTACCTTAGGTTGTGTCAATTTTTACATCTATAAAATGGTGATAATTATAATGTAAGTTTCCTGTGATAATGAAATGATACATTATGTATCAAGTGCTCAGAATAGTACCTGACACATTGTTTGATAAATTCCCCGTAGTTACTATT
The DNA here is from genome assembly GCF_027580195.1 of Bos mutus. Classification (NCBI taxonomy): domain Eukaryota; kingdom Metazoa; phylum Chordata; class Mammalia; order Artiodactyla; family Bovidae; genus Bos; species Bos mutus. The sequence continues at coordinate 77,563,611 of NC_091622.1, read as the reverse complement.
AGACTATTTTCATTCTGAAAATACAGAATTTCTTACCACCCCAAAGAATATAATAGAAAATAATAAATGTTGAACAGTTAAATTCATTTGATGATGCTTCAGGAGTAAATATTATGCTGTAAAATAGATGTGGTGAAAATAAGTTTGGAGATGGAGCAGGGAGTGACTAACTATAATGTCTAATATGGAGTTACTGGCCACATGGATTTATTTATAGTTAAATTTAAATTAATTAAAAGGAGATTAAGTTTAACATTCATTTCCTTTGGTCACAATAGTTACATTACAAATACTTAGAAACTTCAATAGCTACCATATTGAACACAGCAGTTCTAGAACATATTTCTGTCATCACAGAAAGTTCTATTGGACAGTGCTGAACTAGAAGAGTCAAAGAGAGTTTTTAGCCAGGAAATGAAATTCTAAAATATTTAAATAATGCCATGGATATGTAAAAAGATAAAGAGAAGAATTTCTAAGAATCAATCATATTTAACACTTGTAAATTGTGCCTAAAAAGAAAATCCTGTACTTATATTAATATTGAAAACTTACAGAAGATAATAGCATGATATTTATTCTACTATATGCATCCCCATGGTATCAATATTTTCCATCTATGATGCTAAATTTATGATTAGAATGACTCTATTTTAATTTATACAGTACAATATTAGGTAAAGAAAGTTACAGAGGTTAACATGTAGGGATACCTACAAAGGGCTATACAAAATTATATTAAGCTACCTAAATGTTTCAAAAACAATATACAGTTGATTCTCTTTGCTGTACAGCAGATGCTAACACAACATTGTAAAGCAACTATGGGTCACTAAAAATGTTATACACACACACACACACACACACACACATATATATATATATATACATATATAGAACTTAGACTATAATTGCTAGAGTGAGATGTCTGCCTTAATGAGAAATACCAAAAGAGAGAGATATCAGGGTGCTATTCTGTGATTTTTGTTGGCAACTCTGGGGATCAGCTGCTTGCTATACTCAGTAGCAAAGACTGCAATTCCAATTCCAATTTTACTTAGAGTTATCTACACACAAACTGCAGAAAAATTATACCACAGAAATTCTTGAACTGTTCAGAAAGTTCTAGGACCCACAACAGACTTCCCAAACTGGGGATCTGGCAAAGGGATGGAGAAGCCCTAGGGAATTTGACTATGGAGGCCAGTGGGATTTGATTGTAGAACTTACACAGGATCGGAGAAACAGACTCTTGGAGGGCACAAACAAAACCTTGTACACACAGGAGCCAGGAGAAAGGAGCAGTGTCCCCACAAGAGACTGAGTCAGATTTGCCTGTGAGTGCCAGGAGTCTCCAGTGGAGGCATGGGTTGACAGTTTGGCATTAAGCCGAACAACAGGGAGGGAACACAGCCCTACCCATTAACAGAAAACTAGATTAATGATTTACTGAGCAAATTCATCAGAGGGCAGACAAAATGAAAAACAGTCACAGAAAACTAACCAAACTGATCACAAGGACCACATTGCCTAATTCAATAAAACTTGAGCCATGCCCTGTAGGGCCACCCAAGATGGACGGGTCATGGTGCAGAGTTCTGATAAAACGTGGTCCACTGGAGAAGGGAATTGGCAAACCACTTCAGTATTCTTGCCTTGAGAGCTCCATGAACAGTATCAAAAGGCAAAAAGATAGGGCACTGAAAGATGAACTCTTTCATGTCAGTAACACGTTACTGGAGATCAGAGAAATAACTCCAGAAAGAAGGAAGAAACAGAGCCAAAGTGGAAATAATGCCCAGTTGTGGATGGAACTGGTGATGGAAGTAAAAGTCCAATGCAGTAAAGAACAATATTACATAGGAACCCAGATTGTTAGGTCTATGAATCAAGATAAATTGGAAGTGGTCAAATAGGAGATGACAAGAGTGAACACTGACATTTTACGAATCAGTGAACTAAAATGGACTGGAATGGGCAAATTTAATTCAGATCATTATATCTTCTACTGTGGGCAAGAATCCCTTAGAAGAAATGAAGTAGCCCCCATAGTCAACAAAAGAGTCTGAAATTCAGCAGTTAGGTGCAATCTCAAAAATGACAGAATGATCTCTGTTCGTTCCAAGGCAAAACAGTCAATGTAACAGTAATCCACGATGCCCCAACAACTAATGCAGAATAAGCTGAAGTTGAATGGTTCTATGAACTCCTAAAGAACTTCTAGAACTAACACCAAAAAAAAAAAATGTCCTTTTCATCATAGGGGACTAGAATGCAAAAGTAGGAAAACAAGAGATACCTGGAGTAACAGGCAAGTTTGCAGTAGGGGTACAAAATGAAGCAGGGCAACGGCTAACAGAGTTTTGCTAAGAGAATGCACTGATCATAGCAAATACCCTCTTCCAACAACACAAGAGATGACTCCACACATGGACATCCCCAGATGGTCAATACTGAAATCAGATTGATTATATCCTTTGCAGCCAAAGATAGAGAGGCTCTATACAGTCAGTAAAAACAAGACTGGGAGCTGACTGTGGCTCAGATCATGAACTCCTTATTGCCTAATTCAGACTTAAATTGAAGAAAGTAGAGAAAACCACTAGACCATTTAGGCATGACCTAAATCAAATCCCTTATGATTATACAGTGGAAGTGACAAATAGATTCAAGGGATTAGATCTGATAGACAGAGGGCCTGAAGAACTACAGAAAGAGGTTCCTGACACTGTACAGGTGGTGGTATCAAGACCATTCCCAAGAAAAAGAAATTCAAAAAGGTAAAATGGTTGTCTGAGGAGACCTAACAAATAGCTGAGAAAAGAAGAAAAGCCAAAGCAAAGGAGGAAAGGAAAGATATACACATTTGAATGCAGATAACTCTTCAAGAAAGTTAGAGATACCAAATGAACATTTCATGCAAAGATGGGCACAATAAAGGATAAAAATGGTATGGACCTAACAGAAGCAGAAGATATTAAGAAACGGTGGCAAGAATACACAGAAGAACTGCACAAAAAAAGATCTTCCTGACCCAGATAACCACGATGGTGTTATCACTCACCTACAGCCAGACACCCTAGAGTCCGAAGTCAAGTGGGCCTTAGGAAGCATCACTATGAGCAAAGCTAGTGGAGGTGATGGAATTCCAGTTGAGCTATTTCAAGTCTTAAAAGATGATGCTGTTAAAGTGCTGCACTCAATATGTCAGCAAATTTGGAAAACTCAGCAGTGGCCACAGGACTGAAAAAGGTCAGGTTTCATTCCAATACCAAAGAAAGGCAAAGGTAAAAGAATGTTCAAACGACCACACAACTGCTCTCATCTCCCATGACAGCAAAGTAATGCTGAAAATTCTCAGTGAGGCTTCAACAGTATATGAACCGAGAACTATCAGATGTTCAAGTTGGATTTAGAAAAGGCAGAAGAACCAGAGATCAAAATGCCAACATCCATTGTATCACAGAAAAAGCCAGAGAGTTCCAGAAAGATTTACTTCTGCTTTATTGTCTATGCCAAAGTCTTTTACTGTGTGGATTGCAACAAATACTGGAAAATTCTTAAAGAGATGAGAATACCAGACCTCCTTACCTGCCTTCTGAGAAATTTGTATGCAGGTCAAGAAGCAACAGAACCCAGATGTGGAACAACAGAACAGTTCCAAAATGGGAAAGGAGTACGTCAAGGCTATATATTGTCACTCTGCTTATTTAACTTATATGTAGAGGACATCATGAGAAATGCTGAGCTGGATGAAGCATAAGCTGGAATCAAGATTGCCGGGAGAAGTATCAATAACCTTAGATATGGCGATAACACCACCCTTATGGCAGAAACCGAAGATGAACCTCATTAAGAGCCTCTTGATGAAAGTGAAAGAGGAGAGTGAAAAAGCTGGCTTAAAATTCAACATTCAAAAAAATGAGGATCATAGCATTGGTCCCATCACTTAATGGCAAATAGACGGGGAAAGTAGGGAAACAGTGAGAGACTTTATTTTCTTGGGCTCCAGAGTCACTGCAGATGGTGACTGCAGCCATGAAATTAAAAGATGTTTGCTCCTTGGAAGAAAAGTTACGACAATTGTAGACAGCATATTAAAAGCAGAGACATTACTTTGCCAAGAAAGGCCCATCAATTTAAAACTATGTTTTTCCAGAAGTCATGTATGGATGTGAGAGTTGGACTATAAAGAAAGCTGAGCACCAAATAATTTATGCTTTTGAACTGTGGTGTTGGAGAAGATGCTTGAGAGTCTCTGGGACAGCAAGGAAATCAAACCAGTGAATTCTAAGGGAAATCGGTCCTGAATATTCATTGGAAGGACTGATGCTAAAGCTGAAACTCCAATACTCTGGCCACCTGATGTGAAGAACTGACTCCTTGGAAAAGACCCTGATGCTGGGAAAGATTGAAGGTAGAAGGGGACGACAGAGGATGAGATGGTTGGATGGCATCACTGACTCAATGGACATGAGTTTGAGCAAGCTCCAGGAGCTGGTGATGGACAGGTAAGCCTGGAGTGATCCAGTCCTTGGTTTTGCAGAGTCGGACAGGACTGAGCGACTGAACTGAACTGATGGCAATGTGTTTAATTCACGGGAATATGAACATAGGTGAACTGTGACATTTCTGGGTCTTGGCAATTAAAAGATTGGAACTGGGCTTCCCTGGACCTTTTTATCCTTCTCTTTTCCTAGGAGACATTGACAGTACAGCCTCAGATCTAAAAGGAAGTCTGTTTATTGATGGGGAGCCACCTTTTAGATTTAGATCACCTATTTCTATACTCTAATGTAAATTTAAGCTACTGTAATTTAGAGTAATTTTTATCGTGGCTTAGCCTGTGCAATAATTACTAAAGCAGGTTTTAGCTATAAGAATCCCTAGTTCACATGCAATATAGGAGAAGGCAATGGCACCCCACTCCAGTACTCTTGCCTGGAGAATCCCAGGGACAGGGAAGCCTGGTGGGCTGCAGTCCATGGGGTCGCACAGAGTCAGACACGACTGAAGTGACTTACCAGCAGCGGCAGCAATTCACATGCAATATAGAAATTCATGCTAATGACAAAGAACTATTCATTAATTTTACCTCCAGAATGACATGAATAATATACAATAGTTTAAAATCTAAATATCACTAAACTTTATCTATAATCTGTCAGTTATTTTCCATCATGTTGTCAGATATTCTACTGGCTTAAAGAATCTAGTTTCAGAATGTCTTTCCATCAAATCTAAATTAAATTGATGATAATATTGCCACATGTTATGGTGACAAAGATATATGCTATTGATTCACTTTTTATTAAAAAAAATCTACACAGCTAGCTTCTAAAGTTGAATAATTTTCATTCTGATTCACCAATGAAAGTCCACTGATTCAAAAATTCATCCCAGGTTGTAAGACTGAAACAATTTTACTGTAATTATTTTAAGGTTTTATGAAAATATGGACACAAGGGCTTAAGATGTTCTTGGTGATGTTAATAGGAACTTACAAGTTATCTTAGAATTTACAAATTGTGACATGGAAAATGAAATAAAACATATTGTATAGTTTTCAAGGTACAAATAAGAAAAAAATATACATTTTTCTTAGTAAGTACATTTTCCTTTTATCAGACATTTATCATTTTATCCTTACATCTAAAATTCAAAATTTTAAATATTAAGGTCATAATATTATCTTTAAGAGTGATCCTTAGAATAAAGTTCAGAATTTTTAGGGGCCTCTATGGTAGAGAATTTTTAGGGGTGCTAGTGGTAAAGAAAAGTGAGAAGTGAAGTCGCTTAGTCGTGTCTGACTCTTTGCGGCCCCATGGACTGTAGCCTACCAGGCTCCTCTGTCCATAGGATTTTCCAGGCAACAATACTGAAGAGGGTTGCCATTTCCTTCTCCAGGAGATCTTCCCAATCCAGGGACTGAACCTGGGTGTCCCGCATTGTAGGCAGATTCTTTACCGTCTGAGCCACCAGGGAAGTCGCTCTTGCTAATGTAGGAGACATAAGACACATGGGTTCAATCCCAGGGTCAGGAAGATCCCCTGGATAAGGACATGGCAACCCACTCCAATATTCTTGCCTGGATTAATAAATATTAAATAAATGACTAATAAAACTTTAATTATATTATCTCCCCAACTTAATGCTATACAAATTCTTATAACTCAGTACAATATGGTCAAAGAGCTAACTTATATATAAAAGACATTAGGAGCATCAATTATGAGAATGAAAAATGAATTAGTATATTGGACACAAACAGCAAAAAATTTATCACACTTTAGTATCTCCATCTATCAGATTTATAAAATGAACTAGTAGGTTTATAAAAATGAATTTATGAAAATTTATAAAAATGAATTGGTAGTTTCCATGAAAATAAGATGCTTCCCCCTAGTGGCTTAGACAGTAAAGAATCCTCCTGCAATGCAGGAGACATGGGTTCAATCCCTGGGTCTGGAAGATTTCCTGGAGAAGGAAATGGCAACCTACTCCAGTATTCTTGTCTGGGCAATCTCACGGACAGAGCAGCCTGGCAGGCTACAGTTCATGGGGTTGTAAAGAGTTGGACATGACTGAGCAACTAATCACAAATATACATGTGCAATTAAGATATAAAATTTTGGAATCACATTGGAAGCAAATAAGATCATTGTATGATTATCAATATTAATCATGAAAGATAGTGTATCTTAGTAACTGAAAGCACTGATTTGTGAATCATCCTGCCTGCACTTAGATGGGCATTTTACAACATTGGGCACATTATTCATCTACTCTCACCCTCACAAGCTTCATCTTTGAAATGTGTATAAATATAGATCTTTGTTCATAGGGCTGTTGTGTGTATTAAATAAAAGTTCCAAAAAGCTCCTTTTACTTAAAATGCAAAAAATTACTCAACAACGTATAACTTTAATATACAAAAGTACCATACACATATTTGTTATTACATTTGCTGTTGTGTACTGACCTTCTGACCTCAAAAAAAGAGCTACAGGGAAAAAAGTGTTTTTCTTTTAAGTGTTTTGGAAATTCATATATTAACTAGACATCCAAAGAGCAAGGGAGAATCACTGCCTTTTTCTGAAATCAATATTTAGATTGAGAAAGCTTCAGTCTATTTGATGTTTTATTCTGGATTTCTTTAGGCTTAGTATATGCTATGAAATTCTACATTTTCATTTGAACTGGGGTATATATCCAGATTCCTAGTGAACATTAAAATAGAAACCAATAGTTCTTTGTATTACATGAGAAATCCAAATTTAATTGATAAATATATTGTATCTTCAGTGTCAAAAAGTACACTAATAACCACAATATTTCACTAAACGTAACCCTTTGATCATCAAGTAAGACATAAACAACATAAAATTATATGTGAAATGTTCATGAAAATTCATTAAGATATCTGTTATAAAATTGAATTTCATAGTTTCTTGTGATTTTTTGAAAACTTGAAACTCTGAATAGGATAAAGTAAATGACTATATAAAAAGAAGTTTGCATTTCTTACTAATGATTTTTGTCTTATAATCTATGAAAACTGTGGTTCTAGTATGTGATAGAAATATCTCAAGATCTTAAAATAATGGCAACAAATTGACGTCTTTTATATTTTAAAACTTACAGATAGAATCATGTTTCCTGGCTTATTATTTAAGGACCAATGTTTTTCAAGCTGATAAGCTTGATCATTAGAATGCAAGGACAGGAAGTACTTTAAAGGTACTTTAAAGGTATAACATACTTTCAAGGTTTCTTTTTTCAATTTAGAAGATATAAAAACTTTTAAGTTAAGTAAAATGAGAGAAAAATTGATAACTTTTAGATATTCTTGCCAAATGTGTTTTGACACATTGAATTGTTATATCTTTCTCATACCATATGTTATCATCACCTCTCATTTCAACAACTTGCAACAGAAGCATTCATCATATCCTATCTGTGAATAAACACCTTATTATAAACCACTTGTATGAACAACTAAAACATAAAAAAGTACAACTGTGTATTTTAAACATGTTGGTATTTACTAAAGATTCTAATAAATGGAACCAAGGCAGACCTTGAAACACAATAGGATACAGACAAGTCTTATTTAATGTTGGTCAAGTGATGTAACTTTCATTAGGCCTAGTTTACTCACTTTAACAATGAATGACATAATCTTGCATGCGTGCATGCTCAGTCACTTCAGTTGTGTCAGACTCTCTGTGACCCCATAGATTTTAGCCCTCCAGGCTCCTCTGTCCATGGAATTCTCCAGTCAAGAATATTGGAGTGTCTTACTGTGATCTTTTTAGAATTGAATGCAACCAAGGAAAGAATAGTCTATGCCTCAACTAGTTTCTTGAATAGTGAGTAGACCTAGGTAATGACCCACAATCTCTACTTCTAGTCTGCTTCTAACACAGAAGCTCTGTGAGATGTTGTAGCCCCTAAATATATTTATAACTAGAAATCTGAATATAATCTTAAAATTATGTCAACAAGAAAACATTGAGAAATGGTATAGAAAATTTAAGCAAATATACACATAAATCAAACTTTAAAGACATACAAACTCCAAATACCAAAATAACAGTTCTTAAATCAGTCACACACTGGGCCAAAGGGTAACCTTAATAAAATACTAAGAATTAATATCAAACCAACTGCATTCTCTGATGCAGTGACATTAAATCTTGAAATAAATAACTTATAAAATATGCATAGATATACATGAACAATTATCCATATGCTGCTACATCTCCAAAGAAACCTCAAGACCCTGAATATTTTACAAATAAGTTCTATTTAATATTAAAACAACAAATAATCCTTTTTTCATATAGGTCAGGCCTAAGTGAAAAAGAAGAAAAGCTTTATGAGACTACTATAACTTACTAGGTAGGTAAAATTTAAGAGAATAAAAGAATAAATTAGAATATTTTATTTAAAATCTTACTTGAAAATCCTAAATAAGCTATTAGATAGCAAAATCTAATGGTGCATAAACATCATGATTAATTATTGCATAATGGTGAAGAAGAACTTTAAAAACTGATTCTGAAATTTACATTGAAGAAAAATAAAAGTCTAAGAGAAGATAAAGCAATTTTGAAAGATGATCAAAATGGAAGGACTCATGCTACCAGATACTAAGCAAGGTTGGTAATAATGAAGTAATGGTAGAGAAATGAAGTTTATGTCCATGGAATAGAAGAGAGCACACAGAGATTTGGTTTGGGACAGTGTAGCAGCAAAAATCTTGAGGAAAAGGATGGATTATTTTGCGAACAATGTTGGAAATTTGGCTGATCATATTAGGAATACAACATGTCCTCCAAAGACCTCAAAATCACACACTACAGAGGAAAAGTTGATGGTTTAAATACATAATATTGTTCTCTGTAGTAAAACAAGAATCAACAGAGACATGACAAATGGAGAAGCTACATGCAATAACCGAAGTATTCAAACTTTATATTAGCAAGTAAATGAGAAAGTTTACAGAAAGGCTCATTGAAAAAAAAAAGGAGGGGAAATGAAAATGATTTTAGGAAGATTAAAAATAGAAACAAATGACCATAATCATTTTACTAATAGGGTTCCTGTAAGTATGAACTGAGATGTTGAATATTTATTGTTTTATTGCTTTAAGTTTTTATATATTACATTAACGAAAGTAACTGAGTGGAAGATCTGGTAATTTTAGATATCTTTCTACAGCTAACTGAACAAGATGTTGTAAATTCAAAGAAGGCAGAAAAATGAGAAAAATGCAATGATAATGACTATCACAAAGAAAACTCGCCATTTTTTTTACTTCTTGGCATATGTAATGTTAATATTCAATTATGTCAATATTTTTCACTGATATATTACTACTTTTTATACTCATGGCTTGCTTGCTTTATCTCATAAACAGTTTGAAATTAAAGCTAAAACCGTTAATCTCAGTTCTGGAACTGAGAGGATTTTTGTGTTAGCATGTTTAAATGTCTGATTGAAAATATGAACTTCTATAAACAACATTTCTGAGTATTCTAGAATACATGCTCAAATATACATTTATAAAAGAGCCAGGGGACTTGGATGACAGATCTTTTTAAAATACATAATTGTATATAGTGGAAAAAATCCAGCAACAATTGGGACTCAGCCAAGAGAAAATTAGATTAGGAAATTTTCAAGCGTGGACTGAGCAGCTCAAGACACCTAACATTCCACTATACTGTCTGCACATTTTATTTACAAATCCAGTGATTTACTACACAGTCTTTTATTTAAAATAACTGTGACTTACATTGTTTCACTACTTCTTAATATGAGGTAAACTTATTAAAAACAAAGTAACCCTCCTATTAAAAAAGTACTCCTGAAAGTAGGAGAATGAGAAAAGCTGAAATTTAAAAAAGTGTTTTTGCTTTAATGTTGTTCTTATTTAAATGAGAGGGATTCCCTTGGAATTAGGGGATACTGATATGCACCCAGAGTGTGCTAGTAAGTTTTTCAGCCTGATTGTGTAAACCATAATTTGTGATGATTAGTTTGCCTGTCAGCGATCATCTGTAATAATAATAATATAATAATATCTTTAATCATAGAGCATTTCAGTCTCCTTTAATGAATTGGAATATAATTAAATAGCTTGAGATGTGATTTTTAAGATTAAGTACCTTGATATTTTCTAGAATTTGAGGAGAAATGTATGTATCTAAGGCAGAGTGTAAGTAGTGTTTTCATCTTTCTAGGGGGATTTTTCCATTCTATGGGTACAAAATCTATTATCTAAGATTATAAGTGACTGCAAAAAGATAGTAAATAATGAATGGGGACCACAAAAATGGTCCCAAGCTTGCTCCATCTAATTACTTAAAATGTAATTTAATTCAATCCAAATGTCCACCATTTCCCTTGTTCTCCCCCAATTCCATCCTGTCCCTTGAAATTCAGAATCTAATATCAACAAATTCCGCTCCATTCTAATATTCCATCCTGGGTGTGTTTTTGTCACCTTCATGCTTTAAGTGTTGTCTGCTTACAGTGCTTTCCCTGAAGACCACACAAACTCAAATATTGGTTTTCCTACAACTCAGGCAGTAGAAGTAATACTGCCAAACCATGACTTTTACCTCTGTCAAAAACCCAGCTCCTCTGACAGTCTTGCCATCAAATATCTACTACCACCATTTATTTCCTATTTTTTTTGTTGTTGTTATATACTAGCATCTCCAGACATCTCATTTTTCGACCCCTCCACACTTTCACTATATATCCCCCGTTTTGTATTCATCCTTTCCTGCTTGACCAGCCTAGATTCTATAACCTTTTTCTTGCATCTCCTCTCATCTTTAATGATTTGAAAAAATACACAACCCTGAATAGATGAGTATTGAACAAAACAAATGTCTAATAACATTTAACAATACCCAGAAGGTCAACTAAACTCCCCTATCAATGTGCTTTCCCCTACCCCATGAGGAATATTGAACATCTTCCTTGTACCTCAAACTTCCTTTTTATCCCAACACCTTCAACTGAATATTGCCTCCTATTTACTTAAAGCAATCTGATAGTTGCAAATGCATTGGTGCACTGTCTGGACCTCACAATCCCTTGTACAGATCCTGACTTGATCCCTCATCTGCTGCACGCTTAGCTGATAAAGATTTGTGCCATGACCTGCAGATGACTGTTTTTGTGTACCAGAGCTACTAGGCCCATACAGCCAGAAGTGCCTGGGAGTTTACATTCCACTCTAACAACCCATCCCTTGTCCCTCAGCAAGACTGTAGTCAATTACTAACAGGTCTGAAATTATAGAATTCCGGTTCCTATGCCTTAACACTGGACAGTTCCAAAGTGTTATTTACACTCCAGAGCTCCCTTCGGGATCAGGGTCAGTCTGAGACTTCACCAGAATGACAACCTTGCATAGCTTCTTCCTATTATCTATCCTGCTTCCCCTTACTTTCTTATTGATTTCCTATTAAAGGAATTCCTTCATTAATTGTTTGTGCTGAATCCTTGGCTCAGAGTCCACTTCTGGGAGAACTCAATCGAGACTACTGACAGAAACATCCTCACGTTTCTGAAACCAAATCTATAAACTACTTTCAACAGTACCCACACACACTGTGTTCCCTCCTTTTATAATGAGAGAAATGCCTCTTTCTTATTATGGCAACATATCCATTCATTCTTATGCTTCTCAAGAACTGTGCTCCTTTGAGGATTGTTCTCTCCTGCTTTTTATGAATCATCTCCTCGTCTATAGGTTCATTCCCATCAGCAAACATACTTCAGTACTTTATTTTTTATTTATTTTTATTTTTGTTATTTTTTTTATTCCTTTATTTCTCATGTGTTCCCCATCCTGAACCCTCCTCCCTCCTCCCTCCCCATACCACCCCTCTGGGTCGTCCCAGTGCACCAGCCCCAAGCATCCAGCATCGTGCATTGAACCTGGACTGGCATCTTGTTTCATACATGACATTTCACATGTTTCAGTGCCATTCTCCCAAATCTTCCCACCCTCTCCCTCTCCCACAGAGTCCATAAGCCTGTTCTATACATCAGTGTCTCTTTTGCTGTCTCGTATACAGGGTTATCGTTACCATCTTTCTAAATTCCATATATATGCGTTAGTATACTGTATTGGTGTTTTTCCTTCTGGCTTACTTCACTCTGTATAATAGGTTCCAGTTTCATCCACCTCATTAGAACTGATTCAAAAGTACTTTAAAAAACAAAACAAAACACCTTTTGATCCCACAGATTCTCCAAGAATCTTTGGTGTTATCTTTACTGAAAAATTTGTCAAGAGTTTTCTAAACATATAATTCATACAGGCTCACTTCTCATTTTCATAAAAGCCACTCTACTTAGGTACACATTCCTCTTAACTCCACAATGTCCTGTCATTGTCAAATCCCTTGTCAACTTTTCCATCTCATCATACTTGAGTACTCAGGAACATCCTATAGTTGATCATCCCCTTCTATTTTTTGGCTTCTATGACATAATTTTTTATTTACCATGTTGACTATACTTTCTGAGTCACCAAAGTGACTGTTTACCAAAACCACATCCTTCTTGGGTAGCTTCATTCAGTAATTCACTTTAAATTCTAGGTACTCTGAAATCTCTATCTCTAATTCTAAGACCACTGTTACATTAAGATTCCTGAAAACTGCACTTTACTAACCTTATTTTTCAGCTCATTATTTAAAATACTAAAATAATCACAGGATTTTGAAGATGGGGTTCTTCAGTCATGTATTCCAGTCCATATTTGATTTTAAATCTTTAAGCATGTCTTCATTCTAAAATGATCCTTAGGAAAAAACTCAAGTGAAGCACAGTTTATTTGTAGATGTACAATGTAATAGAATAAGGAATATATGGTAATAATTAGGAAATGGACTCAAACCAGACGGCCTATTGGAATACAAGGTTTGGCACTAACTATCTGTAAGGTCTCAAGGTAAGTTAATTATCCCTTTTGAAATCTCAAAGAGCTATTACAAAGATTAAATTTACACATGTAGAGGGTGCAGAACTGTGCCTGATATATAGCAAAACTTCAATACATAAGTATGTCTCATTATTTCACTCACAGTTTCAAATAGACAAAACACATGAAATCTTAAACTGATGTTGGATCAAATGCAACTATTAGGGCTGATTAAGGGCAGAACCACACAGTCAAAGTCTTTGGCATAGTCAATAAAGCAGAAGTAGATGTTTTTCTAGAACTCTCTTGTTTTTTCAATGATCCAAAGGATGTAGGCAGTTTGATCTCTGGTTCCTCTGCCTTTTCGAAATCCAACTTGAACATCTGGAAGTTCATAGTTCACCTACTGATGAAGCCTGGCTTGGAGAATTTTGAGTATTACTTTGCTAGCATGTGAGATGAGGGCAATTACGTGGGAGTTTGACCATTCTTTGGCATTGCCTTTCTTTGGGAATGGAATGAAAACTGACTTTTTCCAGTCCTGTGGCCACTGCTGAGTTTTCCAAATTTGCTGGCATATTGCATGCAGCACTTTCACAGCATCATCTTTTAGGATTTGAAGTAGCTCAACAGGAATCCCATCACCTCCAGTACCTTTGTTCATAGTGTGGCTTCCTAAGGCACACTTGACTTCACGTTCAAGGATGTCTGGCTCTACACTGGTGATCACATCATTGTGATTATCTGGGTTGTGAAGATCTTTATTGTATAGTTTTCTGGGTATTCTTTCAACCTCTTCTTAATATTTTCTGCTTCTGTTAGGTCCATACCATTTCTGTCCTTTATTGTGCCCATCTTTGCATGAAATTTTCCATGGGTATCTCTAATTTTCTTGAAGAGATCTCTAGTCTTTTCTATTGTATTGTTTTTCTCTATTTCTTTGCATAGATCACTAAGGAAGGCTTTCTTATCTCTCCTTGCTATTCTTTGGAACTCTCCATTCAAATAGGTATATCTTTCATTTCCTACTTTGCTTTTTTCTTCTCTTCTATTCACAGCTCTTTGTAAGGCCTCCTCAGACAACCATTTTGCCTTTTTTAATTTCTTTTCCTTGGGGATGGTCTTGATCCTTACCTCCTGTACGATCACGACCTTCGTCCATAGTTCTTCAGGCACTTTGTCTATCAGATCTAATCCCCTGAATCTATTTGTCACTTCCACTGTATAACTGTAAGGGATTTGATTTAGGTCACACCAGAATGGTCTAGTGGTTTTCCCTACTTTCTTCAATTTAAGTCTGAATTTGGCAATAAGGAGTTCATGATCTGAGCCACAGTCAGCTCCTGGTCTTGTGTTTGCTGACTGTATAGAACTTCTCCATCTTTGGCTGTAAAGAATATAATCAATTTGATGTCAGTACTGACCATCTGGTGATGTCCATGTGTAGAGTCTTCTCTTGTATTGTTGGAAGAGGGTGTTTGCTATGACCACTGTGTTCTTTTGGCAAAACTCTATTAGGCTTTCCCCTGATTCATTTTGTACTCCAAAGCCAAATTTTGCCTGTTACTCTAGGTAGTCCTTGACTTCCTACTTTTGCTTTCCAGTCCCCTATAATGAAAAGGGCATCTTTTTTGGGTGTTAGTTCTAGAAGGTCTTGTAGGTTTTCATACAACCATTCAACTTCAGCTTCTTCAGCATTACTAGTTGGGGCATAGACTTGTATTACTGTGACACTAAATGGTTTGCCTTGGAAACGAACAAAGATCATTCTTCTGTTTTTGAGATTGTATCCAAGTACTGCATTTCAGACTCTCTTGTTGACTATGAGGGCTACTCCATTTCTTATAAGGTATTCTTGCCCACAGTAGTAGATATAATGGTCATTTGAGTTAAACTAATCCATTACAGTCCATTTTAGTTTGCTAAATGTTAGTCCAATTTAGTTTCCTAAAATGTCAGTGTTCCTCTAACCATCTCCTGTTTGACCACTTCCAATTTGCCTTGATTCATGGACCTAACTTTCCAGATTCCTATGCAGTATTGCTCTTTACAGCATCATCTTTACTTCCATCACCAGGCACATCCACAACTGGATGTTGTTTTTTCTTTGGCTCCATCTCTTCATTCTTTCTGGAGTTATTTTTTTCACTGATCTCCAGTAGCAAACTGGGCACCTACTGACCTGGGGAGTTCAGATGGGAATACCAGACCACCTGAGCTGCCTCTTGAGAAACCTGTATGCAGATCAGGAAGCAACAGTTAGAACTGGACATGGAACAACAGACTGATTCCATATTGGGAAATGAGTATGTCAAAGCTGACTACTGTCACCCTGCTTATTTAACTTATGTGCAGAGTACATCTTGAGAAACACTGGGCTGGAGGAAGCACAAGCTGGAATCAAGATTGCCGGGAGAAATATCAATAACCTCAGATATGCAGATGACATCACCCTTATGGCAGAAAGTGAATAGGAACTGAAGAGCCTCTTGATGAAAGTGAAAGAGGAGAGTGAACAAGTTGGCTTAAAGCTCAACATTCAGAAAACTAAGATCATGGCATCTGGTCCCATAACTTCATAGGAAATAGATGGGGAAACAGTGGAAACAGTGACAGATTTTCTTTTCTTGGGCTCCAAAATCACTGCCGATGGTGACTGCAGCCATGAAATTAAAAGACGCTTGCTCTTTGGAAGGAAAGTTATGACCAATATAGACAGCATGTTAAAAAGCGGAGACAGTACTTTGTTAACAAAAGTCTGTCTAGTCAGTGCTATGGTATTTCCAGTAGCTGCATGGATGTAAGAGTTGGACAATAAAGAAAGCTGAGAGCCAAAGAATTGTTGCTCTTGAACTGTGGTGTTGGAGAAGACTCTTGAGAGTCCCTTGGACTGCAAGGAGATCCAGTCAGTCCATCCTAAAGGAAATCAGTCCTGAATATTCATTGGAAGGTCTGAATCTGAAGCTGAAACTCCAACACTTTGGCCACCTGATGCGAAGAACTGACTCATTTGAAAAGATTCTGATGCTGGGAATGATTGAAGGCAGGAGGAGAAGGGGACAACAGAGGATGAGATGGTTGATAGCATCACCAACTCAATGGACATGAGTTTGAGTAAACTGAAGGGGTTGGCTATGGACAGGGAGGCCTGGTGTGCTGCAGTCCATGGGGTTGCAAAGAGTACAACATGACTGAGTGACTGAACTGAACTGAAGGGCAGAACCAGAGGGTTTAGGTCATTTATTTCAGAATCTACAACTAAATTTTTATCTGCAGTATGTGACTCAAAATGCAATTCAATATTTAACTTAATATTACCCGTAAATTTTCTTTAAACATCTCCAAGAAACATTTTAAATATGGGTTGATTAGGATTTGCAAGTAAAAATGTCTTTGAGCCCAATAATATTTATGCAAAATTTCTCACATCAAATTTTTTAAATCATAAGTTTTGGTCAACTTTCAGACAAATTTATATGCTGATAATCATTGTAGTAAATAGAATTTTCAGTTTAAAATAATTTGTGTCACTTTGTGCTGTTCTGTGCTGAGTCACTCAGTCATGTCTGACTCTCTCAGAGTCACTTTATAGTTATATTAGGCAAAAATGTTATTACTAGTTGGTTCTGATTATAACAACCAAGACAGCTCTTAAAAGCCACATAATTGTGACATCCATGAGATTTCATATATTTCATTCAGCCTTTAAGCAATCATAGTTTTCACTTTATATTTTAAAGAATTATGACCTTAAGTAGTCACTGGTGCAAAAACTGACTTATATGTTTAAAAGAAAGATGATCTTTGTGGAAATAAATCAAAGTGACTCAAATCTCTTTATTTATATTTGAAATATATAGTTCCAAATCTATTATTTCCTTGTATAATTGTTTATAAGCTGAAAGTATATTAAAATAAATATATTACAAATTAATGAAAACACTTTAGGATAGAATTTGTGAGTTTAACCAACAGCAAGCAAGATTAAGTTTTACAATATAGAATTAAACAAGATAATGCCAAATACAAGTACCTGTTTGGACAGTGCACAGCAACTGCATTTTTAAAAAATGAACAAAAAAGATTAAAACAGTAAATTTCAACATTTTTAATTCCTAAATAATAAACAGATTCTTACATTAATCTCTTCTATGGTATAAATAAAAGCAAAGACTAGAATAAGTTCTATCTGTCAAAAAACTTGGGGATGAATGAACTGCAATAACATAATACTTCCATTTTCATAAGATTTACTTGAATTTTTATAATGTAGACATATCCACAGCAGACATTTAATAACAGATAATTAGACATGAGAAAAAACTGGGGAACAATTATATCAAAGAAGTTCTTGCACTGTGGTGAAAGTTCTAGGGCCCACAGAAGATTTCCCAATCTGGGGATCTGGCAAAGGGACTGAGAACCGAGGGAATTTGACTTTGAAGGACAGTGGGATTTGATTACAGGACTTCCACAGGACTGGAGAAACAGACTTTGGAGGGCACAAACAAAACCTTGTGCGTACCAGGACCGAGAAAGGAGCAGTTACCCCACATGAGACTGAGCCAGACTTGCCTGTGAGTGTCCAGGAGTCTCCAGTGGAGGTGTGGGTTGACAGTGGCCTGCATGGTGTAAGGGGCACTGAATACAGTAGTCCTGGGATAAGTCCTTTTTTTTTTTTTTTTTTTGGGATAAGTCCTTTAAAAGGAGGTCATCATTACCTCCATTATTACTAGTAGGGGAAACAACCCCACCCATCAATAGAAAATAGGATTAAAGATTTTCTAAATGTAAGACCAGAAACTATAAAACTCCTAGAGGAGAACATAGGCAAAACACTCTCCGACATACATCACAGCAGGATCCTCTATGACCCACCTCCCAGAATATTGGAAATAAAAGCAAAAATAAACAAATGGGACCTAATTAAACTTAAAAGCTTCTGCACAACAAAGGAAACTATTAGCAAGGTGAAAAGGCAGCCTTCAGAATGGGAGAAAATAATAGCAAATGAAACAACTGACAAACAACTAATCTCAAAAATATACAAGCAACTCCTACAGCTCAACTCCAGAAAAATAAATGACCCAATCAAAAAATGGGCCAAAGAACTAAATAGACATTTCTCCAAAGAAGACATACAGATGGCTAACAAACACATGAAAAGATGCTCAACATCACTCATTATCAGAGAAATACAAATCAAAACCACTATGAGGTACCATTTCACGCCAGTCAGAATGGCTGTGATCCAAAAGTCTACAAGCAATAAATGCTGGAGAGGGTGTGGAGAAAAGGGAACTCTCTTACACTGTTGGTGGGAATGCAAACTAGTACAGCCACTATGGAGAACAGTGTGGAGATTCCTTAAAAAACTGGAAATAGAACTGCCTTATGACCCAGCAATCCCACTGCTGGGCATACACACTGAGGAAACCAGAAGGGAAAGAGACACGTGTACCCCAATGTTCATTGCAGCACTGTTTATAATAGCCAGGACATGGAAGCAACCTAGATGCCCATCAGCAGATGAATGGATAAGAAAGCAGTGGTACATATACACAATGGAGTATTACTCAGCCATTAAAAAGAATACATTTGAATCAGTTCTAATGAGATGGATGAAACTGGAACCTATTATGCAGAGTGAAGTAAGCCAGAAAGAAAAACACCAATACAGTATACTAATGCATATATATGGAATTTAGAAAGATGGTAACAATAACCCTGTGTACGAGACTGCAAAAGAGACACCGATGTATAGATCAGTCTTATGGACTCTGTGGGAGAGGGAGAGGGTGGGGAGATTTGGGAGAATAGCATTGAAACATGTATAATATCATGTATGAAACGAGTCGCCAGTCCAGGTTCGATGCACGGTACTGGATGCTTGGGGCTGGTGCACTGGGACAACCCAGAGGGAGGGTAGGGGAGGGAGGAGGGAGGAGGGTTCAGGATGGGGAACGCGGGTATACCTGTGGTGGATTCATTTCGATATTTGGCAAAACTAATACAATATTGTAAAGTTTAAAAATAAAATAAAATTTAAAAAAATATATAATGTGAAAAAAAACAAAAACAAAAACAAACAAAAAAAAGATTTACTGAGCATGGCCCCACCCATCTGAGCAAGACTCCAATTTTCCAACAGTCAGTCCTTCCCATCAGGAAGCTTTCATAAGCTTCTAGTCTTTATCCATCAGAGGGCAGACAGAATGAAAACTACAATTTACATAAAACAAAACAAACTGATCACGTGGATTACAGGCTTGTCTAACTCAATGAATCTATGAGCCATGCTGTGTAGGGCCACCCAAGATGGACAGGGCATGGTGGAGAGTTCTGATAAAACACGGTTCCTTGGAGAAGGGAATGACAAAGCACTTCAGTATTATTGCCTTAAGAACCCATGAAGAGTATGAAAAGGCAGAAAGATACGACACAGAACAATGAACTCCCCAGGTTGGTAGGTGCCCAATATGCTACTAGACAAGAGCAGAGAAAATAGCTCCGGAAAGAATGAAGTGGCTGAGCCAAAGGGGAAACAATGTCCAGTTTTGCATGTGACTGGTGGTGGAAGAAAAGTCTGCTGCTATAAAAAACAGTATTTCATAGGAACCTGGGATGTTAGGTCTGTGAGTAAAGGTAAATTAGAAGTGTTGAAACAGGAGATGGTAAGAGTGAACACTGACATTTTAGGAATCAGTGAACTAAAATGAACGGGAGTGGGCAAATTTAATTCAGATGACCGTTATATCTACTACTGTGGGCAAGAATCCCTTAGAAGAAATGGAGTAGGTCTCATAATCAACAAAAGACCCTGAAATGAAGTATTTGGGTGCAATCTCAAAAATGACAGAATGATCTCTGTTCATTTCCAAGACAAATGATTCAATATCACAGTGATCCAAGTCTATACCACAACCTCTAATGCTGAAGAAGCTGAAGTTGAACAGTTCTATGATGTCCTACAAAACCTTCAAGAACTAATACTAATAAAAGATATCCTTTTCATCAAAGGGGACTGGAATGCAAATTAGGAAGTCAAGAGATACCTGGAGTAACAGACAAGTTTGGCCTTGGAATACAAAATGAAGCAGGGCAAAGGCTAATAGTTTGGCCAAGAGAATGTACTAGTCATAGCAAACACCCTCTTCCAACAACACAAGAGATGACTCTACACATGGACATCACCAGACGGTCAGTTCCAAAATCAGAATGATTATATTCTTTATAGCCAAAGATGGAGAAGCTCTATATAGTCAGCAAAAACAACACTGTGAGCTGACTGTGGCTCAGATCATGAACTCCTTATTGCCAAATTCAGACTTAAATTGAAGAAAGTAGGGAAAACCACTAGGCCATTCAGTCATGACCTAAATCAAATCCATTATGATTAAACAGTGGAAGTAACAAACAGATTCAAAGGATTAGATCTGATAGACTGAGTGCCTGAGGTACTAAGGACAGAGGTTTGTAACATTGTATAGAAGAGGCTTTTGATGAAAACACTCTTTTCTCTCCTTGCTTTTGCTTTTGAACACAATTGCTAAAGATGAGATGGTGGAAACTGAAGGAGACATTCCTGGACCACAAGTTGACACTGTGAGTGACAATATCCAATATGCTAAGGGTGATAAATGATGGAAAGAGCTAAGGTACTTACTAACATCACTAAGCTATTAAACCAGCTACAAAGACACCTACTTCTGGATTTCAGTTTTTATTACTCATTAGGAGCATTATGATGTAGATACTCACAGCAAGGATATCCTAACAGTAACATACCATGACAAGTGACACAAACCAATCTGACTGGAAAATCACTATCTTAAGCTTTTGTCATGTCTGCATACCACCTTTACATTATTAATTTTTTAAAAATCATCTCACTTTGCTTAATGGTTTAACAGGAAATATATCATTGTCATAAATGGAAAAAAAAAAGCAGAATCATTTACCACTATAGAAAGGAATAAAGATATATAAAACAAAATCAATATTTAATACCTAAAAAACACTAAATGCAAAAATCAAATCAAATCTATATACCAATGATTTCAAATTTAAATCTTCAGCTCTCTTCATTATTCCAACTTCTTATGCATCATCTACACTGCAATATTTAGTAAATCTTTCAAACTTATGTTGTTCAACTCCCCTCCCAAATCTGCTAACCTGCCCCCAGTGTGTCTTTTTTCTACAGTCATATCTCAATACCCAATGCCAAAAATCTTGGAATCACACTCTACTCCTTTCTCTTATCAGATCATATCAGATCAGTCGCTCAGTCGTGTCCGACTTTTCGCGACCCCATGAATCGCAGCACGCCAGGCCTCCCTGTCCGTCACCAACTCCCGGAGTTCACTCAGACTCATGTCCATTGAGTCAGTGATGCCATCCAGCCATCTCATCCTCTGTCGTCCCCTTCTCCTCTTGCCCCCAATCCCTCCCAGCATCAGAGTCTTTTCCAATGAGTCAACTCTTCGCATGAGGTGGCCAAAGTACTGGAGTTTCAGCTTTAGCATCATTCCTTCCAAAGAAATCCCAGGGCTGATCTCCTTCAGAATGAACTGGTTGGATCTGCTTGCAGTCCAAGGGACTCTCAAGCGTCTTCTCCAACACCACAGTTCAAAAGCATCAATTCTTCGGTGCTCAGCCTTCTTCACAGTCCAACTCTCACATCCATACATGACCACAGGAAAAACCATAGCCTTGACTAGATGAACTTTGTTGGCAAAGTAATGTCTCTGCTTTTCAATACGCTATCTAGGTTGGTCATAACTTTCCTTCCAAGGAGTAAGCGTCTTTTAATTTCATGGCTGCAGTCACCACCTGCAGTGATTTTGGAGCCCAGAAAAATAAAGTCTGACACTGTTTCCACTGTTTCCCCATCTATTTCCCATGAAGTGATGGGAGCCCGAGGCCACCGGCAGCGGGCGGGAGGAGCTACCCAACGCCCGAGGCCAGGGGCAGTGGCTGGGAGGACCAACCCCATGTCCAAGGAGCCCTGGCTGCACGGGCGCAGGAGGGCCTAGAGGAGCTATCCCAAGTTGAAGGTCAGGAAGGGCGGTGGTGAGGAGATACCCCTCGTCCAAGGTCAGGAGCAATGGCTGCGCTTTTCTGGAGCAGCTGTGAAGAGATACCCCACGCCCTAGGTAAGAGAAACCCAAGTAAGACGGTAGGTGTTGCAAGAGGGCTTCAGAGGGCAGACACACTGAAACCATACTCACAGAAAACTAGTCAATCTAATCACACTAGGACCACAGCCTTGTCTAACTCAATGAAACTAAGCCATGCCTGTGGGGCAACCCAAGATGGGCGGGTCATGATGGAGATATCTGACAGAATGTGGTCCACTGGAGAAGGGAATGGCAAACCACTTCAGTATTCTTGCCTTGAGAACCCCATGAACAGTATGAAAAGGCAAAATGATAGAATACTGAAAGAGGAACTCCCCAGGTCAGTAGGTGCCCAATATGCTACTGGAGATCAGTGGAGATATAACTCGAGAAAGAATGAAGGGATGGAGCCAAAGCAAAAACAATACCCAGCTGTGGATGTGACTAGTGATAGAAGCAAGGTCCGATGCTGTACAGAGCAATATTGCATAAGAACCTTTCTCTTATAGTCTGTGTAAATAAATTATCAATTCAGTAAGTTATATCTTCAATACGTATCCAAAATTTTATGACTTTTCATTTATTAAATAAATTAATGAGTAAAACACAAAAATAAAATGTGTTTATACATTAAACAAATAAAATATATGAATAATATGGAATATAAATATTATTTATTTATAATTTTTTTGTATTTCTTCCGACCTAATGAAAGTTTAAGTGAATATTGTCTCCTAATTATTTTGGGGGAAAAACTACAGCCTTGTTATAACTGCTTATTTTAGATTAATTCTGTTGTTGTGTGTATAATTACTACAGAAATGCTGGTTTCATAAAACAATTCTGATTACCAAGCTTTCCCAAAGTCTGACTGCACATTTCATATAGGATACAAAGGAAATCTGAGTTTAGCCAACATATAAAGAACACAGGAGTTACCAGCTTTTAAGTTTTTCTCATAAAGAATAATTTTTCCCCCCCTTAGGTAGTCTTTTAGGCTTTCTCATCCTTAGGCTGTAATTGATTATCCTAATCCTGATATAACCTGATCATTTTGGGAAAAAGTGAAAGAATTATTTGATCTCAAGGTAAAATGCCTAACAGTTTTCCAGTGAGCCCGTGACAGTCATCCTTCAAACTGTTTTTTTTTTTTTCTCTCAGTGTCAGCTCCCAGAAAATGAAGTATGCCAAACACAGTGATGTAAAAAACACCTGGTTCTAGAAAGATCTCATGGGGATCTGAATGCGTTTTAAAGAGAAAGCCTGAAAAAAGAGACTAACACTTTTAATATTTCACAAAACTTAAAACTACAGCCTAAAATGCATGATACAGTGAGATTGGCAACAAGACTGGCTGAATGCACAGCTTTGTGAACTGGTGGCTAAAGTTAATTTTCCATAGAAGTGATTGTTAAATGTTTGCAGTTGAAATTAAGTTAATCAGTAAAGGACTAACTAAAACCTGAGGAAAATCTTAACTTATTTGAAGTAAATCTAGTGGTGTCATAAAAATACACAGAACTCCAAACAGTGCTGTTTAGATTGTATTATTCTTCAAATATACCTCGATCATTTAAGATAACTTTGTGGAACATTTTCAGTGATGTTTAACCACAGACCAAGGAAATGGAGGGAAGGTGGGGAAAATGAGATACTGAATGATATTCTTTTCAGAATATTCTTAAAAATTATTTTATTACAGTGAATAAAGTAAATCAACTACTAGTTCCCTTTTAAGGACTAAAGTGTTCACAGTGTGTGTGGGTATTGACAATTATATTTGATTAAAAAGTTTTGGAAAAACACATCTCAGTAAAGTGTGTTGGCCGGGAAATTTTTTTTACAAGAGGTGACAGTTTCTAAACACATCTTTAAATGCTTAAAATAATTAGAAATCTATGGCATGTTCATTTAAATGTAGTAGTTTGGGTGGTGGAAGGTAAACAATGAATAAAATTAGCTGAATAGAGACACAAGTTTTTTTTTTTTTTTCAAGTCTTCATGGACTATATAAACTATACTGAGCTTCCTTTAGAAAAGTCCAAAACAATATTTCAACCTTTTAATTCACAGCTAATATTTTTCCCTTTATGGCTCACAACTTTGCCATGGTGAGAGGGCTTGAGTAACTCAATGAAGCTATGAGTTATGCTGTGCAGGGCCACTCAAGACGGACAGGTGACAGTGAAGAGTTCTGACAAAACATGGTCCACTGGAGGAGAGAATGGCAAATCATTCCAGTATTCTTGCCAAGAGAACCCCATGGACAGTATGAATAGGCAAAAAGTTATGACACTGGAAGATGAGCCCCCAGGATGGAAGGTGCCCAATATGCTACTGGTGAAGAGCAGAGGGCAATTACTAATAGTTCCAGAAAGAATGAAGTTGCTGGCCTAAGCAGAAATGATGTTCAGTTGCGGATGTGTCTGGTGGTGAAAGCAAAACCCAATATTGTAAAGAACAATATTGCATAGGAACCTGGAAATCAACCCTGAGTATTCCCTGGAAGGACTGATGCTGAAGCTCCAATACTTTGGCCAACTGATGTAAACAGCTGACTCATTGGAAAAGACTCTGATGCTGGGAAAGGTTGAAGGCAAAAGGCAAAGAGGGCAGCAAGGGATGAGATGTTTAGATAGCATCATTGACTCAATGGACATAAGTTTGAGCAAACTCAAACTTCTGTTAAGGACAGGCAAGCCTGGCATGCTGCAGTCCATGGGGTCGCAAAGAGTCAGACACGAATTAGTGACTGAACAACAAGTTAATATTTTAAGAAGAATGAGAAAGTACTATATTTTCCTCATAACTCATCCAGAAGTCATTGAAGTGGGCAAATATATTTATTACATATAATTCAGAACTAGGTTTCCAGTTTTCATAAAGGATCAAATTCTTTTTAAGATACTGCACTGACTTCAGTATAAAAATGATACCACTTTAAAAAGCAGGGAATATATATATATTCCATCTTAATATATTAACATAAAGAAGAAAAATCAGAGTATTGAAAGTTTTTGTGATACTGTTACATTTTTAATGATTATATCATTCTACTTTTCCACCTTCAGTTTTTAAGAACCTACCACATTTAACTCCATGAAGTACTAATGTAGTACTAGCAAGGGTAAATGACTTAATTATTTCTATAAATATCTAGAAATACAGTACACAGCAAAAATTACCTTGTTAAGGAATAAGTAAATTACTATGGATACCAGTAAGGTAAAACATTTTTCTATTCATCCCTGAAGCTACTCAGAAGCCTTCTTAGATTTCTTTATGTGTGGCAGATGTCTAAGTTCACTGAGACACTTCTTTTCCCCCCTAATTTAAAACTAACTACAGAACTTGTTACTTATTAATCAAATGAGCATTTCACTCCTGGAGCCTAATTCTTTCATAATAGGATAACTTTTGCTTTAAAAGGGGAAAAAAAAAAAAGAGGATCATATCAGGCCAGTTCTACATGAGAAACAAAGCCAGTCAAATTCTAATGAGATTTCGATAAGAGAATGAGCAAATTTCACTAAGAAAAACACTAAGAATGAAAGGCAGAAATGTATTTCCACATAGATTGGTTAAAAATAATCAAACCATACTATATGAACACTAAATTACGTTTTGTATTCTTTATATATATGATAGTTTTAATTATAACAAAACTCAATAAAGCAGAATCAATTATTCCTAATTCTGAGGAGATCCTAAGACTTTAGAGCCATGATGTAACTTGTGAGATCATATAACCAATTCAAATTGAAATTGTGTATAACATGAGTTGTTATTTCTCTTCAACATTATACCTTCCGTTAGGAATCAGAGCGCAGGGAGGAAGGAAGGAAAGTGAAAACTGTTTCTTTAAACTATCTGACATTGTGTTTGCCAATCCATCACTCATGCAAAACCATAATGAAGGGGAGATACCAGAAATTGGAAAACAGGACTAGGTCAAGATAAGAAGTCTGGATGCAGAAGATATCTGTCCCTGGAAAAGGGCAAAGGGACAGATATAGAAAAGGGAAGTTTAGCAGATTCTTTTTCTCTCCATATGGGCACCAATTTTCTTTCTTTGCCCTAAAAAATTCTATTATTTATTTTTATTATTCAAAGTCATTGTGATGCTGTTAAATAGTTTTTCAACAATACAAGTAGTTGATAACTATAGAAATGATCAATTTTTATTTCTAAGGGAAATGTCACAGGTGCTATAAATGTTCCTCAAAAATTAAAGTTATACATGTCATAATGCTTCAGCAATACTATAAATTACTTTTGTGCTGATAACATTTCATTAATTGCTTTATTATATTTATATATATATACATATATTTTAAAAAATTAGGCTAGATTTTCCTTATGTCTGAAATTCAACCCCAAAATTCAAGTGACTGGAGTTATTTTTTTCCTCCAAATATAATTACCTATTTTGATGAAAAGAAGACAAAGGACAAGTAAGAAAAGAGCAAACAGAAATGTAGTTTTAAGTATTTTTTTTGGTTATATCTGAGACGTGGAGTACCTCTACCTCCATAAGTATGTTAACTATAGCAATTTAATATATTATTATTTTTTCCCAGAGTATATCATTAATATAGTCATTATCAAACCAAATGAATACCATATACTAACATCAAAATGTATTTATTTACTTATTTTTTATAATTCAAACACTAATTTATCCACTTATAATAAGAATTAACTGTCAAGTAGGCTGGAACACTTCATGTCAGCTGGTTAGCAAATATTCTCCCCATAACAACAACAACAAAAAAGTATTATTAATATGATGACTATGAAGTAAATTAAAATTAAAATATAACTAAATAGTTTTTAGATGATTAATTAATTAGGGTAGTATCAGTCATGCAGTGTTAGGGAAAAGAAAGTCTGTAGAGAAATAGCAGATAAGACCTGAAGGAAAAGTGAGTGCATCTAGAATGGCCAGAGGGGCTTAAATGGCCCTTAAAATGGCTTAAAATGAAGCTGTAGAAAGAAAGGGGCAACTAGATTAGGAAGGCTTAGTGGGCCATGGTAGGAAATTTGGACTTCGGTGTTAGAGTAACAGGAAACCACCGATGAGTTTTACCCAAGAGAGGTACATGATCAGATTTAAACTTTTCAAGAGATCGTTCTAGGTAATGGAGGCAGGGGCAAGAATCAGTGTGGGGGAAAATGTCAGAAGACCACTGAAGCAGCTTTGCAGAAGTTCACTGTGGCATAAAAGGAAGTGGTGGTAGTGAATATGGGAAGAAACAACAAATTTTGGATAAAGAAGATATTTCTTCTCTGTGAAAGAACATATATAATAAAAATAACACATATTTAATAAATGAATGAATAGTTTTAGAAAGACACTGTCTGGCAAAAGGTCTTACATGGTGAGCTTATTTTCTCAGCAAACTGTGTAAGGTGGTGTATCTTATTCATTACTTTACAAAACAAAACATAATAAGAAAACATACATTTTTATGCCCTCTGTCCATACTAAAAAAGATTTTCCAAATAAATCATGCTATGCCTTTAAAATAAATACCCTCATATCATCCATACCACTTAAAATTTATATTATACAGATCCTTATTTTTACTACAAACAAAAAGGATGCCAGATTTTGTATTTTGCTTTTTCTTAAATTCTCTTTTTTTCTTTTTAATTATGCCCTGGTGATTTTTTTACAAGCACCTATTAAATAGTTAACATATTTTGAATGAAATAAAATGTTCTTCAAATTCTATAAAGTTCTAAGAAATATTTTCTTGAGACTTTTTTTTTAATTTTCTCTATCCCACATGTCCTCATAACCTGTAGATGACCATTTTTCTTACTTTGTAGAGGAGAATAGACAGAAATTCCTCAATTTACTGTTCCACTCTGGTTCTACCACATATGTACATCATACCTATTAACTATTTTATCCATTCTGAGTAGAAAAGAATTCCCCTGGCTGGTTTATGGTATCTCAGTACAAAAGTGTCTCATGAAATCGAATGAAGTGGAATTATCGTCCCACTATTCTGGATCTCATTCCCCTATGTTCCTTGGATCATGATTATAGCACATATTCCCTTTCCTCTATTTCTAACCACTTTTAAAACTGGTTCTTTCCTATCAGCATATCCATATGCATATCTTTCCATCTTAAAACTACCCTCTGTATTCTCTATAACAGCTACCTTATTTATCTCCTTGTACTTTATTGACTTTTCCTTAAAAACCATCATCATTACATTCATGATTACATTCCTCTGCTCATTTGATGGTATGTATGCTTCATTATTGTACCCATTTTAAAGAAGAGAGAAAGGCTCAAACTTGCCAATGGCTGTAAACTATAAAGGAATTTATACAGAATTCAAATCAAGACAGCATCATTTAAGGCTTTATTTTGCTTCATAATATAAAATTTGATGCCTTCTATACTATGACATGTAATTATCACTTTTGTGTGCTTGTTTTTCTAATTAGTAATATCACAGAGATTCAACTCATATTACCTAAAGAAATACATATGAATAATGAGAAAACAAATATATCTTTTAAAATATGTGACTGTACTAAGTTCAAGACATTTCTAAAATTTTTAATTTGGTAAAAGCTGTCACATAAATATCAAAGTGTTATTCACTTATTTCTGATAGTACTTTAAAATGTAACAAAAATGATAATAAAATATTAAATGCATTTTTATATTACATAAAGATACATATAAAGATATAATTTATATGAAAGTGAGTACAAATATGCTAAGATAAAGAAGTTATATTTTATGTGCCTATATAATTGATTTAAATTCAATACCATTAGGAACAAAGAGTCCAAGGAACCATAATGACATTTTAGAAGGGCAGTCTAGTTGTACATAATTCAAAAGTGTAATGACTCAACTAAGTAATATTAAACTACAAAAGACTATTACTCACAGTAGATAAGTTCTAGTTTACTACATTATATTTTTATTTTTTCTAACCCTTTAGCTACTTTTTCAACTGTTATAGACAGAAGATCCCTTAAACCAAATTAAGCACTTAATTTCAATGCACTTTTGTCACTACAGTCTTTAATGCATTACTTTATTCTGAAAACACATTGAGGACTAACTGTGGGCAAGGAACTATGTCAGGTGCTAAACGTAAGTCGATGAGAAATGGGTGACAGAGCTGCTATCTGAGGTAGTTCAAGGAGAATGTCAGTAGCACATGAAAGTTACAGGCAACCTCATTAAACCTCTGAAAGTACATTCATTTAAATAAAAACATTTAACCAGTTTATACGTAGCATAGGCAATCACTTACAAAAGCTACTTAATACAGACTATATGTTAATAACTAAAGTACATCTCCATACTATTCTTTTTTTTTAATTTTTATTTTATTTTTAAACTTTACAAATTGTATTAGTTTTGCCAAATATCAAAATGAATCCGCCACAGGTATATATGTGTTCCCCATCCTGAACCCTCCTCCCTCCTCCTTCCCCATACCATCCTTCTGGGTCGTCCCAGTGCACTAGCCCCAAGCATCCAGTATCGTGCATCGAACCTGGACTGGCAACTCGTTTCATACATGATATTATACATGTTTCAAGGCCATTCTCCCAAATCTTCCCACCCTCTCCCTCTGCAACAGAGTCATACTATTCTTTCTCAAATGTCACACCCTTTAAGGGAATAAGACAAAGTTCTTGGTTATACTAAAGAACTTTTTTTTTTTCCCAGAAAATGTAAATTGGATTCTTTTTGTGTATATATAAAAGAAGTACTACTAGGGAGGAAAGGAATGTGGATATTTTCTTATCTCTGCATGTTTCAGATTTTTTGAGCATAAAAAAGCAGATTTTCGTTAAAGGATAAACCTTGAGAGTTAAAAGATGATTGCATACTGAGAGTCTTCTGGTGGGGTTTACTTCCCAAGAGATTTGTTAACATTTCAAAGAAGGTAAAATCTGGAGCATTACATTTGTATACCATAAGATTTTACATTAGGGAGATGTTAAGTTTCTCTTTCTCTCTCAGGAGGACAGAAGGGCAGCAGTATAAGAATTCCTCCGTAAACACCCAGATTAATAATTTCTGGGTTCCTCCCCTGTAGTATAAACATCCTCCTTTGGTACTTGCAGGTGGCACCATCTTGCTCTCTTCCCACTGCTCTGAAGTAGGAGATGGAATGTTGAGCACTGGTGTGGCTATTACTCTACGAAACAGGAGTCTGCCCAATATAGTAACTACGTATTTGTTCCTGGACAAAATAAATAAATGCATCTAATAAAAACTTGGTCTTCCCTGGTAGCTAAGTTGGTAAAGAATGTAACTGCAGTGTAGGAAACCCAGGTTCGATCCCTGGGTTGGGAAGATCATGGGGTCACAAAGAGTCATGCATGACTGAGAGACTAACACAGTTTCAATAAAAAACTTATCATTTTTTAAATTATAATTTAGGGGGGAAAAAGTCTCTTTGAAGACAAAGCTTCACTATACTTATTTTCAGGCAGATCAAGTCACCGCAGTAGTCAGTAAATGATCTTATTCAGCAAATAAAATACATTGATCTTTATCATTTTGTCATAAATATCTCAATACAATTAAAAGCTTGAATAGTTTAGTGTATCAAGGTAAGGTAGACTAAAGAAAAGCAAAAGAAAAGTTACTTACTTGATATTATCAAGACAGCCAGATTCAGGTTTCAGAATGGCAGTGTGATGAAACATTTTATATAAAGCAATCCCAAGGAAGATTACATTAAGCTGGAATGTAAAAGGTACTGTTATGTAGCATAACTGGAGTAGAAAAAAAAGTAAGTCTATTTTCTGTGACAGATGAGTTGTTCTGGGAAATTAGCTCTCATAAAATAATTGGATCACAGATAATCATCTAGTCTTTTTGTAAAGGCAGCTTGGAAACTTGAGATACCAGAGGATTACAAAGCATTGATATGCCAAATGCAAATAGAAAATCAGCAGCAGTTGGAATGATGCTGTAGAACTATAAAACAATTCAAAGTCAAGTATATGTTTATAAAAAAGACAATATCTATTCCAGGTTGATATTATATCCACCCTCCAAACATGGACCTTAACTTATTGTTCAAATGCTGCATTACAAAACTAATATTCAAAATCATAATATTTGTGAATAGCTAGATCAAAAGGGTTATAAAATGCTGGTTAAATTCTCATGCTACAACAAACTAGAATTAAAGTAGTGGGCACCCCCAATGACATTTTTATATCACTGGACCAAGACAGACCGTATGACTGCAAATAAAACAAAACAAACCACATGTTAAAATGCCCTTGTTACCTGCTTTGTTTATACTTCAGAACTTGGGGCAACCTTGTATTTTAAAATGATAAGCATAAATAATGATACCAACAATAGTATCTAAATTAGGATAAACAATTCATATTTGAAAGATACTATGCATTTAAAAATAAAAAAGAAAGCATGATTCCAGAATGTTTGCCTAACTTATTTGTCATTCTCAAGTAAAATCCTCTTAAATTTTATTTATTTATTTTTTTATCTTTTTATTTTAAAAAAAAATCACATGCTCCCCTTAAATCCTCTTAAATTTTAAAGTTTTTGAAATTTATATAAAAACAGAATTGGAAGGAACAGGAAGGTTATTTATTTATTTTTTTTTGCCACATTTCCAATTTGATTCCATTCATAATTCAAATTATCCAAATGAAAAAGAAAGAAAATGTACTACTGTCAAACAAAGTCATCACTGTTTAAAACCTATAAAACCAAATGGATTATGCTAGATCAGGTTCCTGAGGAGCTATAATAACTGCATAAACTTGTGCAAATGCATGTTTTCTGCTCCCGAGGGTTTTGATTAAGCATTTTACAATATAAAAGTAGACTAATGAGTGTCTAATTGCTTGAGTTATGTAGTGTCAAATAAATACATGCTTACCCCCAAATTAATCTATGTAAATTAAAGATAGCCAGCATAGGGAGAGTGAAAGTTTTATTTCTTGACTTGGGAAACACATAGTTAATTAGGAGTTCTCACCATAATTATCAAGGTCGCTGGTCCTATAAAACTCCAAATGAAGTAGGTGTCAAGTCGGAGCCAACATCTGCAATGAAACACAGGGAGAGAAGGCATTTAAGGACTGGCTATGGGACATACATCAAGAGTGAGTGAGTGACAGAGAAGAATGTGAGCTGCAAAGCATTCCACTGGGAGACAGGAAATATTACACTGCTTGTTCATTTAAATGCTGAATTATGTGCCCAATTTCTGACAGCACTATTGATGGAATAAGATAATTACCCCTGGAGGAAGCAGGAATAAATGGCACTGGGCCTATTTGCTGGGGCCTTTTGTGTCTGTCACAGAAATCTTAAGAAAAGAAAGAAAGAAAGAGCCATACATATAGCCATTAAGTCGAGTAGCTTTAAGCTATCCTTTTCTCTCCAATTATGGTGCTACATAACCTGTCTATCAGCTGTCAGGTAAAGTGACATTTTCCTGTCAAGAAGATCTGAGGAGATTCAGTACAAAGAAGAAATAAATTTGGTATCAGAAGACTGAAGTTTAATTAGGTTGGGCAGCCAACCTTTGAGAGTTCTTGAGTCTTAAAAAGTGCATTGTTACTGCTAGTGCTTCTGAGGTTGCAAATGATCCTTAGCATTCCATGAAGTTGATTCATGACCCAAAAGTAAATTATTAATCACTTAATTTCAGTTACATTTAATACTCCCCCAATTCTTAAAGCCTTTGGGAAATTACATTTTCTTTCTTCAGGATGACAGGAAGACAAAATGGAAGTGACTATTATGAGAAAGATTAATGTAAATCTTGAATAAATTACCTTTGATGTTAAAAATCATATCTTAAATTATTTGCCATGTGGATATATTTGAAGCATAATTAAAAAAAAACAAACTAGAAAATAGTTCAGTGGTGTGCTAAGCATTCTAAAACAGCATGTATGTTGTCTGAAGTATGTAAATATTTCTCATTATGTAACTACTCATTAAATCTCAACAATAATGGAGAACCAGAAAAGCTATGAAGAAATTTATGTATGTCAATACAGCAACAAATTAAAAAAATTTTTCTATACATGTGATGAAATGTTATAAAGTAGTGAAGAGTAAGGGTCTTTATATGTCAGTAAAATAGATCACAGGAACAAAGTTTAGTGAAAAACTAAAGTGACATAGCTATATGAACTATAATATTCATATTTTGACAGATATATTTAAATATGAATGCAATTTTTTAAATTAATTGGGAAAAAATCACCGAACTCAGGTTAGTGATTGCCTCTCATATGGGTATACAGAGGACTAGAAATGCACAAAAGAGGTGTTAGCTATATGCTTCATTTTTCAAATTCCTGAAAGCTACCTGCCAAAATACTAACAGTTTTATCATCTGAGCAATAGGGCCAGTGAGGTTTATTATTATTTTTTTTCTTTTTACTTTTAAGTAACTTAAATTTTTTATAAAGGTTAAAAGTTAGATTTTTTAAGTAAAGAAATAATCAAATGCCCTGAAAAAACCTGATTTTAAAACAAGAAAATTGGGCTTTATTCTATAAAGTAAAATATTTGCAAATAATTTACACTGGGATATATTTGCAGTCCAATAAGAAACTGACTACAAGTTCATCTTTTTACATAATTTTTCTTCATTCACAATAAACATAATAATCATATTTGAAAAAATGTTAGAGAAGCAATCAATACTCAAACTACTAGCCATTAATTTGTTTGAGTACTTAGTAAACTTTTTGTTGTGCTGTTGTTAACAAAGTTTGGCCATGGAAAAATAAAAGTGTGGTATTGGCAATAAGCAGAAACAAACCAGGGAACTCAACGATTGAAATACGAACACTGTCTTCATTCTGACTATAGGCTAGTTTGTTACCCCTCTAATAATGAGTTTGTGTGTGTTGCCGGGAGACCAAAGCAGAGGAAATATCCATGGGTCTTTCAGGGTTTTCAACAAGGATTATATTTTCCCACAAATTAAGATCAATAAAGGACAAAGCATAATATTTTCCCAGATTAAACCATACATAAGCACACGTGCACACACACACATACACACACAGACACAGAGTCCAAGAATGTTGCTAAAAAGCCAGGCTCCTCTGTCCATGGGATTCCCCAGGAAAGAATACTGGACAGGGTTGCTATTTCCTTCTCCAAGGGGTCTTCCCAAGCCAGGGATTGAACCCAGGTCTCCTGCATTGCAGGCAGATATTTTACCATCTGAGTTACCAGGGAAGACCTCTGAAATTATAGCAGCATGATATTCTAACAGCACATTTAAGAGTGCCTGTTATTAGTATAGCCCCTGTTCATGTGGAGGTCAAACAAGTTTTTGAGAGTTAATCTGAGAACCAAAACACATTCTCTGCAAATTTTTTCAAAGAGAAATGTATTTCGAGGATTTCTGAGAACAGTTACTGTACAGGTTAAGTATAGTAGTTTTAATTACAATATTGCAGAGTATCTTGGATTAAGTAGGAAATTTAAAAAACTTTACATAATCTCACCAAATGTGTTGTTAAAATAACATATTAAATTTTAGTCTTACAAAACTTTTATACTTTTTTGAAAAAAATGTCTTCTCTACTTAGCAAATGCTTTGTTTGGAAATAGATGTGCTTTTGGCATAGTGATCTCTAAATGTAGAAGTGAAATTACTTTAGAAGTTTTCTTTGGGGAGGAGGGTAAAAAAAATTCTTCAATATCTATTTGGTATAAATAAAATTACTATATAAGTGTTTTTTTAAATTTTTTTGAAAGAAAATTCTTCAATATCTTTTCAGTACAATAGATTTAAATTCCCTGGAGAACTAAACAGCGAATGAGGCAATATGAAAGACTTAACATGTGCTGAATAAATCATCCATCCCTAAGGGCTGCCTGGGCCTGACTATCTTCTGGAAGGCAATGTGGCAAGAATTCCTTTTCTAATTCAATTGCCATATGGCCATACCTGCTGTTTCTGGCTGCACGCTGGCTTTCTCAAAAGTTTCTGTATTTCCTCTCTTTCTCATTAACTATCTCAAAAGTTTGTGTGATTTGTGCCCTGAGTTTCCTATGCCAGTGTTGAAAGAACTCACCCTGGCTTTAAGGTCAGGGAGAATACAGACATCTCTCAGTATCCATGGGAATTGGTTCTAGGACCCCAAACCCTCAATCCACAGATGCTCAGGTCCCTTACAGCTGGTCCTCCTTTTTTATAGATGCTGAACCCATGGATCTGGAAGGCCAGCTGTATTATGTGGGTGTTTTTACATGCCTGGACACATACAGTCCACCTCGTAGTATTCCAAAAGTCTAGACAATTCAATGTCACTTAGATACAATGTAAAACCATTAATTAAGGAAAGACAAATGTTAAAGGAACAATGTATTGCACTAAACACATTAAAGTCTAGTTTGCAAATGACTGCATAGATCTGCCACTGAAAAATATGATTTATCTGAAAATTTCCTTTATTCACTAAGCATCATTTAATTTGTGAAATTGTTAATTTTGTACTTAGTCACTCAATCATGTCCAACTCTTTGTGACCCCACGGACTGTAGCCAACCAGGCTCCTTCGTCCATGGGGATTCTCTAGGCAAGAATACTGGAGTGGGTTGCCATGCCTTCCTCCAGGGGATCTTCCCAACCCAGGGACTGAATCCAGGTCTCCTGCATTGCAGGCAGATTCTTTACCATCTGAGCCACCAGGAAGCCACTTTTGTTTAATTTTTAAGATTATATCAATTCTTTTCTAATGAACTTCTGTCATTTATATATAATCTATACATTAGGTTTATAGCAGTACTATAACGAGAGAGATAATCCGCTGTTGAAAGAGCAAGTGTATTCTGATGACACAACATGCTTATTTGACTCAAGTTTGGAAAACCTTGTAAGACCAGATATATCCTGTAATTAAAAGAGAACTTGTCACAAACCATAAACTTTGACTTTTCCTCCCATGTACCTATACAAAGATGTCATCAAATTTTTGTAGCAATTTTAAAAAATTATAAAATCAGCATATATTGCCAAATATTTGAAAAAGTCTTACTACATTAATTCAAGTTTATTGGTTTAATATGCTAAAGAAGTAATGCTAATTTACATAGCTAAATTATCATTTTCTTCTAGAATTGTCTTCTTCCAAAATATAAGAAACATTTGCAAATTAGATGATAATTTGGCCACCTCATGCAAAGAGTTGACTCATTGGAAAAGACTCTGATGCTGGGAGGAATTGGGAGCAGGAGGAGAAGGGGACGACAGAGGATGAGATGGCTGGATGGCATCACTGACTCAATGGACGTGAGTCTGAGTGAACTCCGGGAGTTGGTGATGGACAGGGAGGCCTGGCGTGCTGCGATTCATGGGATCGCAAAGAGTCGGACACGACTGAGTGACTGAACTGAACTGAACTGACAGGTATTGATATCTGGATCAGTCTCATATAAAAATATCAATTACCAATCCAGCAAGTACTACCTTAAAGTTTACCCAGAAAACAGAAAAATAAAAATAATGAAACAAATTCATTTCTCAAAACAAGACCAGAGAAAACCATACTTCTAAAGCTAATTCTCTTCTACTAAAATATTCCTCACTGGTTTTCTTTTACTCTTTGCAACCCCATGGACTATATAGTCCATGGACTTCTCCAGGCCAGAATACTGGAGTGGGTAGCTTTTCCCTTCTCCAGGGGATTTTCCCAACCCAGGAATCGAACAGAATCTCCTGCATCACAGGCAGATTCATTACCAACTGAGCTATGAGGGAAGCCCTTTCACAAGAAAAACGGTACTGAAGAATTTATTTACAGGGCAACAATGAAGAAACAGATGTAGAGAATAGACTTATGGACACTGGGCAAGGGGAGGGGAGGAGAGGATGAGATGTATGGAAAGAGAAACATGGAAACTTACATTACCATGTGTAAAACAGATAGCCAACAGGAATTTGGGAATTTGCCGTATAGCTCAGGAAACTCAAACAGGGGTTCTGTAACAACCTAGAGGGGTGGGATGGGGAGAGAGATGGGAAGGAGTTCCAAAACGGAGGGGATATATGTATACCTATGGCTGATTCATGATGAGTTTAGTAGAAAACAGCAAAATTTTGTAAAGCAATTATCCTTCAATAAAAAATAAATTAATAAACACACACACACAAAAACATGAATGATTCTGTGTTTAGAAAAATGGTAAAACCAATTGCCCAATATATATAAATGTTACCAAAAACATATGACTTATAATGCTTTTAGAATCCAGAAACACTGCATTAGTACAGTTCCTTATTCAAAGTTACCATGTTTAATACAGTGCCGCTTAATTAAGAGGCCATGGTGCACTGTATTTTTTTGCCTATTTATTCACTTTTATCAAAGTAGACATCTAACTATGAACCATTTTTTTGAAGTAATGTAAATTAACAATGGTATTTGCTTCATTTTCTGCAAACTCTAAATCACAGACAAAACTGCCCTTGATGAAGTATTAAATGTAACCAGCAAACAATCTTCGCTACTGGTAGATCATAAACTTTACATGGTCTCATCATATCAGGTTGTTTATGAAAGTTTGTAAACTACATATTTGTCTTTTTTCTGTAACATATGCAGATCTCTGTATATTTGTACTACATATATCTGGCAAGATTGAGAAAGAAAAGAAGGAATAAGGAGAATTGAGGGAAGAAAGGAGAGAAGAGGAAAAAGGACAGATATATACTTCAAGCATAAATCTAGTTCTAAGCTTACTGAATAATACACCTGCTAAGGATTTTGTTAATGTAATTTATATCACAATACACTGTTCCATCTAAACTTGAAATACTTTGCAAGTACATAAACTGGAAAATAGATTGGCAGAGTGATGTAGGAATAGAATGTGATCCACTGGTACTCCAGATTAGCATTTGTAGTTCAGCTCTACTTTTGCATCTGATACATCTCATACACCAAATATAGGTTATGTTGTCTTCATATACCCAATATGCACTTATTTTTTAAAAATAAGTGATTCATTATTTCTTCAGCAAAATACATCCTATAACTTTATGGTGGACTACAAAGGTAAGAAAAGTGCTATTATAATTTATTAATAGTAAATACTGGAATAATCCCTATAGTCCCATGTTGCTTAAACTAACAGGAGGCAGTAGCATAAGAATTGCAATCATTACTTTTATAAATGGTTGCTTTTAATAAAATTTATTTTGCAATTAAAACTATGTTGCTAATCATAGTTTGTATCCCAGTTGAATAATAGCACCAGTAATATACAATAAATGTTTATATATGCCAGATATTTTACATACACTTATTTGTTGCTGTTGTTGTCTAGCCAGTAAGTCATGTTTGACTCTTTTGAGACCCCATGGATTGCAGCCTGCCGGGTTATTCTGTCCATGGGATTTCCCAGGGAAGAATACTGGAGTGGGTTTCCATTTCCTTCTCCAGGGGATCCTCTTGACCCAGGGATCAAACTTCCATCTCCTGAATTGGCAGGCAAATTCTTTACCACTGACTCACCAGGGAAGCCCACATGCACACATAATTAAATATATATATATATATATGCCCACACATACATACACATATGTACTTACTCATACACACACAATTTCAAATATTGCAGTAGTTTTGCAAGGTACTTATATAATAGCCCTCATATTACAAATTAGAAAATGAAACTAACTTGTTCACAGCCACATCACTCATAATTAGTTGAGCCTGAATTTGATTCTAGTCTACCTGACTCCAAAGTCCTTTAACCTAGTGTTTCTCAAAAAGAATAAACACACAAGATATAAAATAATAAAATCTAAGTTTTGTTGACAATTCTAAATGATTAGATGAGAAATGTATATGTTGCACATAAATCACAGATTGCCCAAGTAAAAATATTAGATCTTTGCAATTATAAATTGATCACTTGATAAGATATTATACTTCTTTGGTTCCAGTAAGAAGTTAAGTCCTACATTTGACATCAGTCACATTTTCTAAATAACAAGACAGTAGTCTTGATGTTCTGTGATAGAGCTAAATCTTTAAACAAAAAAAAATATGCTGAACCCTAAATTCTTATATACTGCATACAGTGATAATCTCATGCTCAATGCAGGTTCCTGGGTGATGAAATGATGATATAATAAGCCCTCAGTCTCTGTAATTCATACATAAAACATGCTCTTGGCTTTAACAACATAACATATAACACACAGAGCACTCCTCACACACATATTGAATGATTAGCTTGATATATGTCGATGATAAATACTGGTTCATTATCTATATTATCTCCCCCTGGCCAACTTAAAGTCAAACATGCCTGGTGACAACATATTCAATGAGGTAAATGCTTCATGTTAATGCAATATTAAAAGTAGGAATATTTTATATATAATAATATGATTAGATAAATATTTCAGATGAATATATAATGTTCTATGTGTAGGATAAAGTGCTTAGACATTGTAAATGTATTGAATAAACCTATGCATATAACTTTAAGATACTATCAAGGATAATGTTCCTTGGCTGGCTTCCTTCTTGAATGATAATATAATCCAGTATTTTAAAAATCAATAATCAATTTTCTGTTCAAATGATTATGCAGGTTAGAGAATGAAACTAAAATAAAGAAACTGGAGGGGGGATTTTAACTAGCAGAGGAGAGACTATGCTTTTTAGAGCTGTTGTTAAGCTTGCTAGGAAGACAAATCTAAGACTTAATAGATGATTTATAATAATTTTCAGATCATAAAATTGATTTCAATTATCTTTAAGAGCTCAGTTATGCTTCAAGAACTCAAGGATGTTCTGGTCCATTATAAATGTTCATGACCTAATCAACGTCTTTCAGAAACCTCTTACCAATTTTTGAACTTGCACTTTAATTCCTGGGCTATTCTCTGAGGTTTACTACTTCCCAGCACTCTCCCTTCTCCTCCTGTTGGAACGGACTTCCTTACAGCCCTTTTTCAATCTACCCATCACTTTAACCACTGCTTTTACTGCCCTAAACTTAGATTTCAAGGAAAGTGCTATAAAATATAAATGCATTTTTTTCCTTTGAATAAAAATTAACTGTTCAAACAGTTTACATTTGGGGAGGTAATACTGAGGTAAATAAAGTTTACAGGAACTGATTAGTTTCAGGTCATAAAATCAAACTATTTATCACAGAATTTCCACATCAGTTCTGTTTTAATTATTAAGTCAACTTTTTATCTTTTGACAGAATCATACTCAATGGCTTCACTGAATATCTATATAAATAGTAGTATGGATGCATGCCTGCATGCTAAGTCGCTTAAGTCATGTCTGACACTGTGTGATCCTATGGACTGTAGCCCGCCAGGCTTCTCTGTTCATGGATTCTCCAGGCAAGAATGCTGGAATAGGTTGCCATGCCCTCCTCCAAGGGACCTTCCCAAACCAGGGATCAAACCGGTGACTCCTGCATCTCGTGCATTACAGGTGGATTCTTTACTGCTGAGCCACTGGGAAAGCCCGAAATAATAGTATAAGAGAGACTAAAGGAAGATATAAAAGAAGACAGAAAATGGAAAAAATCCCATAGTTAGTACAATTTAGACCTGTGGTCTACTAGCTGAGGGCTTTTTTTTTTTTTTTTTTAACAATTGTATTGAAATTTTAATTTGATTTTCTAAGTATCTTATAATTGTGACTAAATGTAATTCTAAGTAAATTGTCTCAAGAATAATGTCAACACAGATTAAAAGATTTCATTAAACACTATCATGAAATAATGAGATTCTCTTATAAACTTTGCAAATTGATGGCACACTAAGCAATTTCTCAAAATCAAATTATGTATGCTTTGTGTGTCAGTATGTGTTTTGTACATAATAATCAATTCAACAACTCTAATAACTTTCATAGAAAAACACATCATAATCCATCAGCCAGATGGAATATGATAGTTACCTCTATCTGTATCAAAATAACATTTATTTAATCTACAAAAACAGTTTTGTCTCCCATTTTATCTCCTACCATTGATATGATTCTGTCTGTACTTTTTAGAAATTTAAGCTATTATTATTAAAGATTTCAGAAATAAAACCTTATGGCTACCATAATAAAATACATTAAGAACACTAAGATGAGAAAAAAAGAAAGAGAAACCTGTTATTTGGAATATTGTAATATATATTCAATGGTTTTATTCTAGATGTAATCAAGCAGTTGAGGCTAACAAGTAAAAATGCATGATAAAATTCCAAAATAAGTAAAATAGACATCTAAGACAAAAATTTTACTGTATCAATTTTAATGACAATTTACAAAAAAATGTGTGACAATATGTCTTTGATTTCTGGCTAATTGCTGTTTATTATGACTGTGGACTTACATATTTGTACTAAAAACATCAATGTAGCATATAAGGAGGTAACATTGGCAAAAAAAACCCCAAATAAACACTTAAGTATGATGAGCAGGAAGAAGGAAATGCCATTAGAAATAAAAGAAATAAGCAATAGTAACAGAAATGAGACAACAAAGACAAATTTAATAATAAGCTTGAAAACTTCCCTAAAACGGGGAAGGAAATAATCGCCCCAGTCCAAGAAACCCAGAGAGTCCCAAGGCAAAACACTCTAAGACACATATTAATCAAATTAACAAAGATCAAACACAAAGAACAAATATTAAAAGCAGCAAGGGAAAAACAACAAATAACACACAAGTGGATTCCCATAAGGATAACAGCTGATCTTTCAATAGAAACTCTTCAGGCCAGAAGGGAATGGCAAGACATACTTAAAGTGATGAAAGAAAATAACCTACAGTCCAGATTACTGTACCCAGCAAGGATCTCATTCAAATATGAAGGAGAAATCAAAAGCTTTCAGTTCAGTTCAGTTCAGTCACTCAGTCGTGTCCGACTCTTTGCGATCCCATGAATCGCAGCACGCCAGGCCTCCCTGTCTATCACCAACTCCCGGAGTTCACTCAGACTCACGTCCATCGAGTCAGTGATACCATCCAGCCATCTCATCCTCTGTTGTCCCCTTTTCCTCCTGCCCCCAATCCCTCCCAGCATCAGAGTCTTTTCCAATGAATCAACCCTTCGCATGAGGTGGCCAAAGTACTGGAGTTTCAGCTTTAGCATCATTCCTTCCAAAGAAATCCCAGGGCTGATCTCCTTCAGAATGGACTGGTTGGATCTCCTTGCAGTCCAAGGGACTCTCAAGAGTCTTCTCCAACACCACAGTTCAAAAGCATCAATTCTTCGGTGCTCAGCCTTCTTCACAGTCCAACTTTCACATCCATACATGACCACAGGAAAAAACATAGCCTTGACTAGATGAACCTTTGTTGGCAAAGTAATGTCTCTGCTTTTGAATATGCTATCTAGGTTGGTCATAACTTTCCTTCCAAGGAGTAAGCGTCTTTTAATTTCATGGCTGCAGTTACCATCTGCAGTGATTTTGGA
Source organism: Bos mutus (assembly GCF_027580195.1). Taxonomy (NCBI): domain Eukaryota; kingdom Metazoa; phylum Chordata; class Mammalia; order Artiodactyla; family Bovidae; genus Bos; species Bos mutus. The sequence goes on along the minus strand of NC_091622.1, from coordinate 77,520,560 downwards.
GCCCCAAAAAATAAAGTCTGATAAGAGAATTCAGCACCACCAAACCAGCTCTCCAACAAATGCTAAAGGATATTCTCTAGACAGGAAACACAAAAAGGATGTATAAACTCGAACCCAAAACAATCAAGTAAAGAGCAATGGGATCATACTTATAAATAATTATCCTTGAATGTAAATGGGTTGAATGCCCCAACCAAAAGACAAAGACTGGCTGAATGGATACAAAAACAAGACCCCTACATATGTTGTCTACAAGAGACCCACCTCAAAACAGGGGACACATACAGACTGAAAGTGAAGGGCTGGAAAAAGATTTTCCATGCAAATAGGGACCAAAAGAAAGCAGGAGTAGCAATACTCTTATCAGATAAAATGGACTTTAAAACAAAGGCTGTGAAAAGAGACAAAGAAGGACACTACATAATGATCATAGGATCAATCCAAGAAGAAGATATAACAATTATAAATATATATGCACCCAACATGGGAGCACTGCAATATGTAAGACAAATGCTAACAAGTATGAAACGGGAAATTAACAATAACACAATAATAGTGGGAGACTTTAATACCCCACTCACACCTATGGATAGATCAACTAAACAGAAAATTAACAAGGAAACACAAACTTTAAATGATACAATAGACCAGTTAGACCTAATTGATATCTATAGGACATTTCACCCCAAAACAATGAATTTCACCTTTTTCTCAAGTGTGCATGGAACCTTCTCCAGGATAGATCACATCCTGGGCCATAAAGCTAGCCTTGGTAAATTAAAAAAAAAAATTGAAATCATTCCAAGCATCTTTTCTGACCACAATGCAGTAAGATTAGATCTCAGTTACAGGAGAAAAACTATTAAAAATTCCAACATATGGAGGCTGAATAACACGGTGCTGAATAACCAACAAATCACAGAAGAAATTAAAAAAGAAATCAAAATACGCATAGAAACAAATGAAAATGAAAACACAACAACCCAAAACTTGTAGGACACTGTAAAAGCAGTGCTAAGGGGAAAGTTCATAGCAATACAGGCATACCTCAAGAAACAAGAAAAAAGTCAAATAAAAAATCTAATTCTACACCTATAGCAACTAGAAAAGGAAGAAATGAAGAACCCCAGGATTAGTAGAAGGAAAGAAATCTTAAAAATTAGGGCAGAAATAAATGTAAAAGAAACAAAAGAGACCATAGCAAAAATCAACAAAGCCAAATCCTTTGAAAGGATAAATAAAATTGACAAACCATTACCCAGACTTATCAAGAAACAAAGGGAGAAAAATCAAATCAATAAAATTAGAAATGAAAATGAAGAGATCACAACAGGCAACACAGAAATACAAAAGACCATAAGAGACTACTGTCAGCAATTATATGCCAATAAAATGGACAATGTGGAAGAAATGGACAAATTCTTAGAAAAGTACAACTTTCCAAAACTGAACCAGGAAGAAATAGAAAATCTTAACAGACCCATCACAAGCATGGAAATTGAAACTGTAATCAGAATTCTTCCAGCAAACAAAAGCCCAGGTCCAGATGGCTTCAAAGCTGAATTCTACCTAAAATTTAGAGAAGAGCTAACACCTATCCTACTCAAACTCTTCCAGAAAATTACAGAGGAAGGTAAACTTTCAAACTCATTCTATGAGGCCACCATCACCCTAATACCAAAACCTGACAAAGACCCCACAAAAAAAGAAAACCACAGGCCAATATCACTGATGAACATAGATGCAAAAATCCTTAACAAAATTCTAGCAATCAGAGTCCAACAACACATTAAAAAGATTATACACCATGACCAAGTGGGCTTTATCCCAGGGATGCAAGGATTCTTCAATATCTGTAAATCAATCAATGTAATACACCACATTAACAAATTGAAAAATAAAAGCCATATGAGTATCTCAATAGATGCAGAGAAAGCCTTTGACAAAATTCAACATCCATTTATGATAAAAACTCTCCAGAAAGCAGGAGTAGAAGGAACATACCTCAACATAATAAAAACTATATATGACAAACCCACAACAAACATTATCCTCAATGGTGAAAAATTGAAAGCATTTCTCCTAAAGTCAGGAACAAGACAAGGGTGCCCACTTTCACCACTACTATTCAACATAGTTTTGGAAGTTTTGGCCACAGAAATCAGAGCAGAAAAAGAAATAGAAGGAATCCAAGTTGGAAAAGAAGAAGTAAAACTCTCACTGTTTGCAGATGACATGATCCTCTACATAGGAAACCTTAAAGACTCTGCCAGAAAATTACTATAGCTAATCAATGAATATAGTAAAGTTGCAGGATATAAAATCAACACACAGAAATCCCTTGCATTCCTATATACTAATAAAGAGAAAACAGAAAGAGAAATTAAGGAAACAATTCCATTCACCATTGCAACGAAAAGAATAAAATACTTAGGAATATATCTACCTAAAGAAACTAAAGACCTATATATAGAAAACTATAAAACACTGGTGAAAGAAATCAAAGAGGACACTAATAGATGGAGAAATATACCATGTTCATGGATTGGAAGAATCAATATAGTGAAAATGAGTATACTACCCAAAGCAATCTACAGATTTAATGCAATCCCTATCAAGCTACCAACGGTATTTTTCACAGAGCAGGAACAAATAATTTCACAATTTGTATGGAAATACAAAACACCTCGAACAGCCAAAGCAATCTTGAGAAAGAAGAATGGAACTGGAGGAATCAATCTGCCTGACTTCAGGCTCTACTACAAAGCCACAGTCATCAAGACAGTATGGTACTGGCACAAAGACAGAAATATAGATTAATGGAACAAAATAGAAAGCCCAGAGATAAATCCACGCACCTATGGACACCTTATCTTTGACAAAGGAGGCAAGAATATACAATGGAGAAAAGACAATCTCTTTAACAAGTGGTGCTGGGAAAACTGGTCAACCACTTGTAAAAGAATGAAACTGGAACGCTTTCTAACACCATACACAAAAATAAACTCAATGGATTAAAGATCTAAATGTAAGACCAGAAACTATAAAACTCCTAGAGGAGAACATAGGCAAAACACTCTCTGACATAAATCACAGAAGGATCCTCTATGACCCACCTCCCAGAATATTGGAAATAAAAGCAAAAATAAACAAATGGGACCTAATTAAACTTAAAAGCTTCTGCACCACAAAGGAAACCATAAGCAAGGTGAAAAGACAGCCTTCAGAATGGAAGAAAATAATAGCAAATGAAGCAACTGACAAACAACTAATCTCAAAAATATACAAGCAACTGCTACAGCTCAATTCCAGAAAAATAAACGACCCAATCAAAAAAATGGGCCAAAGAACTAAACAGACATTTCTCCAAAGAAGACATACAGATGGCTAACAAACACATGAAAAGATGCTCAACATCACTCATTATCAGAGAAATGCAAATCAAAACCACTATGAGGTACCATTTCACACCAGTCAGAATGGCTGTGATCCAAAATTCTACAAGCAATAAATGCTAGAGAGGGTGTGGAGAAAAGGGAATCCTCTTACACTGTTGGTGGGAATGCAAACTAGTACAACCACTATGGAGAACATTGTGGAAATTCCTTAAAAAGCTGGAAATAGAACTGCCTTATGACCCAGCAATCCCACTGCTGGGCATACACACTGAGGAAACTAGAATTGAAAGAGACACGTGTACCCCAATGTTCATCACAGCTCTGTTTATAATAGCCAGGACATGGAAGCAACCTAGATGTCCATCAGAAGATGAATGGATAAGAAAGCTGTGGTACATATACACAATGGAGTATTACTCAGCCATTAAAAGGAATACGTTTGAATCAGTTCTAATGAGGTAGATGAAACTGGAGCCTATTATACAGAATCAAGTAAGCCAGAAAGAAAAACACCAATATAGTATACTAACGCATATATATGGAATTTAGAAAGATGGTAACGATAACCCTGTATGAGAGACAGCCAAAAGAGACACTGATGTATGGAACAGTCTTTTGGACTCTGTGGGAGAGGGAGAGGGTGGGATGATTTGGGAGAATGGCATTGAAACATTTATAATATCATATAAGAAACGAATCACCAGTCCAAGTTTGATGTAGGGTACAGGATACTTGGGGCTGGTGCACTGGGATGACCCAGAGAGATGGTACGGGGAGGGATGTGGGAGGGGCAATCAGGATGGGGAACACGTGTACACCCATGGTGGATTCATGTTGATGTATGGCAAAACCAATTCAATATTGTAAAGTAATTAGCCTCCAATTAAAATAAATAATTTAAAAAAATAATACGCAATAAGATACATAATTCTATATACAGAAATTCTTCTGGTTGTATAGAAATTCTTTGCTTATATGTATTTTTAAACAATATCTTGATTAAACTCCCTAGAAAAACAGGTCTGTTCGTTTCAGCTTATCAAGTACATACAAATGACTGAATAACATTTCTTTTTCAACACGTGCTTCTTCAAAGAGCAAAACAGAACTCTATAGACACTGGGCTAGATGAAGTCCCAAAGGGGTAAGTCAAAAATTTTTTCCATGTATTTTGAAGGTCTGTCTCTGTACAATTTATTGAAAATATAAAAATGAGGCACTAACTGCTCTATGCCCACCTGTGATAGAGTTTTAGTACAATTTTACCTATCCTTTTCTATACTTCTTTCATTTATCCATTATTTTATCTGTATCTGTTTTACTTCTCCTTGTTTTGGGAAAAATCATAATGGTGAAACTGAATTATCACTAAGGCTTGTTTCAAATCAGTGCCTGGGAAATAAATTAGCCTCTATTCTTACAAAGTAATAATGTCAGTAAATGAGAGCTTCCAGGTATGGTACAGGAAATTAAAGCAATGATACCCAAGGCTTTAACAAAGTCACAAGAGAATATATAGTATTGATTCTAAGAAAAGATAGATAACAAATAACTGTGTCAGTCAATTTAATATATTAGAGTGGAAACATATTAATTAAAACAAAAATCCTATGATTTAAGGGCAATGTCTGCTAATGGGTTTCTTTCAGAAAGGATAAAAATATTCTAAAATTAGATAGTGGTGATGGATGCCTAACACTGAATATACTAAAAACAATGGAAGCATATTCTTTAAAAGGGTGAACTTTATGGCATGTAAACTATATCAATAAAAGATTTTAAATTAAATTCTATCATCTATCTAATCTCCATCTCCTAAAATGTCTTTACAGCAAAATATAGACAATAATTTTATCTAATCCTAATCTGGTCCATGATTGCCACTGAGATACACAAAATGACCTTAGATTTGACTACAATTCACAAGGTTTAGATTAAAAAATAATTACTACTAGCAATATTAGGCAAATGGTTTTATGTAGCCTGTCACTGTTCTCAATAAAAAATTCAACAGAAGTGATATGGTCTTCTTTTAAATACACTGTTGGTGCTTCTACACCAAAGCATGTTCTATTTTAACTATGCTCCTTGTAACTGTGGAGTCCTCTTGTCATTCCCTCCTGAATCTTCTCTTCTGGGAAATGAGCTGCTTTATTGCTAGCATATTCAGGCTGCTGACTGCTGGTGGAAAGTCATGAAATTTGGCTTATTAACTTCTGTATAAATTGATGTTATCTAACCTCATCTGGGCCTTCACTATTGCTTGGAAATCTTTTTATTAATATCTAATTGGCTCCTTAACACATTTTCCATAGTGCTCATTTCAAAGCTTTTCAAATCTCCTGTCTTTTCAACATGACCTCACCTGTTCATTCAGCAAAGATCAGCATCTCCTACTTGATGGAAAAATTCCTCCACTTCCAAATTTATCTTACCTGTTATTTTCTTCACACCTCAGAAGACAGGGGTCATCTGACTATTTCAAAAACATCCTAGTTTTAGTGGAAATAAACCTGACTTATTTCATTACATGTCTGCCACCATCTACTTCTATCATCATGGGCAAGGCAATTTACCTGGCTCCTGATTTTTTCATCTGTAAAATTAATGCCTTGGACTAGGTGAATTCTAAGGCCACTTTCAGTACTGAATCAAGGTTTTTCTCATCTTATGTCTAATCTATGCTTTTCTATCCCCCTGGGACCTTTCCTTTTCATTCAGCCTATATATGTTGAATACAAATGAGGCACAAGATACTTTCTGTCTGCTAATCTCCTCTTTCCAACTTGATTCTTCACACCCTAGATGTTCTTGCACCTGCACTTTTAAGAATTCTTCATCACTGGTATCATAAATTAATATTTGTACTATTTCTCAATCAAATGTTTTCAAGCTGTAGTTAACACATGAAGATTCTACTCTATTGCCACTGACTTATCTCTTCACATCTTCCAATTTGACTTCTGTTTCTAGCACTTTATCAAAATAGGACAAATGATTTTTCCTCCATGCTTACCCTACTTACATTATCTTGGACATAAAGTCCCACCTTGAAACTTTTTCTCACTTTCTCCATAGTTCAGAGGCTTTATTTTTCACCTCTCTTCCTTCTCTATTTTTAATTTCCTTCCTCAATCTATGACTTAAATGTGAGTATTCATCAGAGATGTCTTGTTCTTCTTTCTAAACTTTCTTCTCTGAAAACTAATTAATTCTCAGGATCCCAGTTATTATAATGATGTGAATTACAGGAATATTTTTCACTGAATTTCTTTCCATAATTATGCTTAACATCTCTATGGGTATGTCTCACCAGTTTGAAGGTATGTTGAAAATAAAGGTCATCACTAGACCCCAGTAGCTACCCAGGGAAAAAAGGGAAACCACAAGTTGCCCCTGATCCTATAAGTCTACCTTTCTATTAATGGTATAAGTTACTTTCTAGTGACTAGAATTGATATGTCAGGAAGGAGACAAGGTTTCAGTGTCAGAGACTAAAGTCTCCTCTGAATACACATGTTTAACATAGCTAATTCTTGATTTGGCAAAAGTCTCAATGCTCTGAAAGATATTAAAAGTATCGTCCCTTTACAATTACTCAAGTTTGTGATGTAGATGTGGAATCTCGGAATACTATCTCTTTTTACATAATAACAAAAGTACAACCCATGAATTGAATTATCCTCATTTGCTTCTATAGTTCTGTAATTTATTGCTGTAAGGTGATATAAAGATCTTAGTTTCTGAGAAAATTCAAAGTTTCAATTTCAACTAGATTTAAAAAGAAGAGAAAAAAGGAAAGAAAACATAAACTCACACTTTATCAGTTCCATAACTCCTATAGTCTACAGCAGCTGACACAGCCACAATGAGGGCAGGCATCCCATAGCCAACCAGGTAGAAGTATTTCCTTCGTGAATGTTCACTCTCAAAAACCTCTACCAGCATGATATAGAGCTGCACTCCCTCCAGGAACATCCAGGTGAAGGCAGCCAAGAAGAAGAAATGCAATAGGGCAGCAAAAACTGCACAGGCAATCTAGGGAAAGGAACACATGAGTCAGTCAGATAACTATCAAATGAAGTTTCAATTGCCATAAAGTTAAAATAAATATTTATCAAGACTACAGTAGTAAAATAGGTCTGCAAAAGAATTGAGACAAGATTCTTAAAATTCATATACTTAATTCATATATTAAAACCTAATCAAATATAACCTATATTTAAAAATCATCAGTTCAGTTCAGTTCAGTTCAGTCACTCAGTCGTGTCCGACTCTTTGCGACCCCATGGACTGCAGCATGCCAGGCCTCCCTGTTCAATGCCAACTCCTAGAGTCTACTCAAACTCATATCCATTGAGTCAGTGATGCCATCTAACCATCTCATCCTCTGTCGTCCCCTTCTCCTCTTGTGTTCAATCTTTCCCAGCATCAAGGTCTTTTCAAATGATCCAGTTTTTCGCATCAGGTGGCCAAAGTAATTGAGTTTCAGTTTCAGCTTCAGCATCAGTCTTTCCAATGAATATTCAGGACTAATTTCCTTTAGGATGGACTGGCTGGATCTCCCTGAAGTCCAAGGGACTCTCAAGAGTCCTCTCCAACACCACAGCTCAAAAGCATCAATTCTCAGCGCTCAGCCTTCTTTATAGTCCAACTCTCACATCCATACATGACTAATGGAAAAACCATAGCTTTGACTAAACAGACTTTTGTTGGCAAGGTAATGTCTCTGCTTTTTAATATGCTGTCTAGGTTGGTCATAACTTTCTTCCAAGGAGCAAGCATCTTTTAATTTCATAGCTGCAGTCACATCTGCAGTGATTTTGGAGCCCCCAAAAATAAAGTCTGTCACTGTTTCCACTGTTTCTTCATCTATTTGCCATATTTAACATTTGATTAATAATATATATGGATGAAAGCAGAGCATTATAATAAGAAAAAAGTATAACATGTAAGAAAAGGTTCTAAGAAGATTCTATTGATAATTATACTAGAGACTAGTCTAAAGGTTTTAAAATAGATCTCACAAATTTTTTTCTTGGTCCTGTATAAATAATCCTGTATTTATTAACATACTAAATTCTTCAATGTAAATGAAGGAGAAACACTAAAACCAAGGACAAAAATAGCTCAAAATAAAAATATAATAATTAAAATAGTTTATGAGATTATTACTTATTATTAATTGTTTATTTCTTCCTTGCCTTGTTTCAGAAAGGATTTAAGCTGAATTGCGAAGTTTGTACTGCAAAGATGTAAAAGTAGATCTGGTAAAAATAAACTGTTCCATAAGTGCTTTCATTTTCTTATTTTTTGTGTTATTTTACTAAATGCTGGTCTACACAAGCTTGGTAAAAAAGGCAGTTGGACCTTACTCTGTCATATTTTCTAAGGTACTACAAGTTTCAGCTGACCATATATTAATTTTCTTATGTCTGTTTCTGAAATTCTCATTCTTCTGGAGGGAAGTCTTTATTTTTTATGAGTCCTAAGTAAAATCTGTGGTTCCTATAAAAAAAAAGGCAACAAATTCATACAAATGATCTGATTAGTATGGATTCAATGATGAGTATAATCCTTGAGAAATGAGGCAAAAGGCAGGTCTATATCCTTGGGTTAGAGAGATGATGATGAAGGGGTGATAAGGAAGTCAGGCACCAAAGGAGCTAGAGAGAGAAAAGGGAAGTGAAAGTCACTCAGTTGTGTATTACACTTTGCAACCCCATGGGCTTTAGAAGCCTACCAGGCTCTTCTGTCCATGGGATTTTCCAGGCAAGAATATTGGAGCGGGTTGTCATTCCATTCTCCAGGTGATCTTCCCAACCCAGGAATTGAGTCCGTGTCCCCAGCATTGCCGGCAGATTCCTTAATGTCTAAGCCACCAGGGAGGCCCACAGAGAGAGAAAGCAAAGCCTAACTGCCATATAAGATGCAGGAAGAGGACACATATCCAGCAACAAGAGTAAAGACAGTTGGGCTGAGCTGCACCTATCCAAGTTTCATATCAATCATTGTCCTCATGCTACTGTCAGAAATTAGTTTTGTGCAGTCTGCAAAATTTGGAGAAGTTTATCATACCATATGTATCATCAGGAAGCAAGAATAAGAAGGTTTCTAAATGAAAGGAAAAATCAAAGAGCAGTTGAATTGCAGGTTAAAAAGAGAATGAAATGATTTCTTCTTGGGAAATATCACAGTTTCTTGATTTTTAGAGTTAGGGCTTCAACTATTAACTTTTGTTATCAGAGAGTAGTTTTTGGAGAAAAAAATGTGTACTTTGATTGCTTGTTCATCTATATGCATTTCTGAGAAAAATTGTCACATTTGTATATGATAACCAATTAAAAGTATAATCACTATAATTGCACCCATTAATTAATCGTGAATGTGTAATCACAAACATGAATTCAACTGCTTTTTCATTGTAAAGACTGTACATATGGACTCATACCAGAGAATAGCATTAAGTGAATGAATTATTTATTATGCCTAAAAGTCTTCTAAAAGATGAGTTTCCATTTGTAGTTTTAGTCATGAGAACAAATGTGCTATTTTCATGAATCTCAAGGAGATAGAAAGGGCCTCACAAAAGTTACAAGTGGGCATAAAGTTTGTTTAATATATTAGATATTATCTATTGATCATATTTTTTGTTTGGTTTTTATCAAGAACAGTTGGCTGGTACTATTCCTTGTTATCCTCTTTTCTTTCTTTTCCTCCCTTCCTTCCTCCCTTCTTCTCTCCCTCCTTCCCTTCCTTTCTTGATATGGCTAAATGTCATTAGTAATAAAGTATGACATTAGCATTTAAAATGTGAACAGAACTTGAAAAAATAAAAAGTGTAAAACAAAACTTGGGATGAGTATATAAATTATAAAAACAATATATAGTTTGAACTATTTTCCAAAATAAGTCAATTAGAAAAGTCATGTTAGCATCCTGTATCATGCATCGAACCTAGACTGGCAATTCATTTCACATATGATATTATACATGTTTCAATGTAATTCTCCCAAATCATTCCACCCTCGCCCTCTCCCACAGAGTCCAAAAGACTGTTCTATACATCTGTGTCTCTTTTGCTGGGATGACCCAGAGGGATGGTATGGGGAGGGAGGTGGGAGGGGAGTTCAGGATGGGGAACATGTGTACATCCATGGCAGATTCATGTTGATGTATGACAAAACCAATACAATATTGTAAAGTAATTAGCCTCCAATTGAAATAAATAAATTTATATTTTAAAAAAGTCATGTTAGACATGCAATTTTCAACATAATTTCCATTGTCTTTAAAAAGTTTGTTATGAAAGAACAACAAATACGTGTTAGAAAAGATACTCCTCCATTCCTTAAATGACTTAACTCTCCTCAATATTCAGCTCTGTGATTAAAAAATAAAGACTAATAAAGAAACATGGTTCTTTAGAAAGGCAAATTTATGAACAGAATTTCTCAAGAAATGTACATTCATACATCCATATATTCACTACTTCTTTATGACAATTGACGTGAAAAAGGGAAAACTGAATAAGATATGAAAATTCATAACTAAGACAACTGGAAGAGAGGACATTTCAAACAAGAATCTTCTGAGAACTGGAAAGCTACAAGCGGAGAAATTGTTTTCTAATAACAACATAAGTTGCTTACTGGTTGATCTGTTCTGTTGATCCCAATCAAGAAGAGCAGTTCTGCTACAAAAAGGCTGATGCAGAGGTTCTTATGGATGGTGTTACGGTCACTCTGGAGCCCACGGAAAAAGCAAAATGTGAAGATGCAAATCAGGAGGCACACAAGGGACAGCAAAATTCCAACCCAGGTGATCACATCCAGAAGGAGGTCATGGACAGCATCACTATGCTGGAAACGTGACGGAAAATAAGTAAGTTCCAGTCATACATAACAATTACAAAGCTTTATAAGGGCCTGGATTCATGAAACATGACTTTAAAAATGTACCAAAAATCCTCCACACAAACAATGAGTAAGAAGACTTATTTATTTTTTCCTAGTCCACAGGTAAGGCATTTTATCTTTACTCTGAGGTGTGAATCAGTTTGTCAGTAGTGTTCACACATTTCCTAGATATGTTCATTTTCAGCATATAAATAGTTGAAGCAAAACAACTTAGTTCCAGCCAAAGATTTCAAGGCAAAGCTTTTCATTTTTCTACACCATGTTGCTTTTTTACAACTTTTTTTTTAAACAACTCTTGCTAGGGAATATTTTCTTTAAAAATTGTTATACATTTAGGGAAGTGGTATCTTAATTGAAATGTTCTCTGAATTATTGTTGTTTTTTAAATACAAATTATAATTTATCTGTTCTATAAATCCTTTATCAGAATTTCCAAGGTTGAGTTTATAAAAGTATGTGATTTTATAAAGATGCCCAGTTAATTCTGAAGGACAGTCACATATGTGTACCATTTATTTAGTAGAAGATCTAAAAGAAAAAGGATAGTCCTTGGATTTATATTCATACTGAAGGGCTTAAAGAGATCAAGAATTGTGATCCCTGTAAGGTTTTACATGAATAGAACCTGTTACATACAGATGGAAAATAAGCATTCAAAATCACTATACTATATAAGAAGCCCAAAACAGATAATAGAATTATGAAAAAAGAAATATGCTCATGAGACCTTCCACACTGAAACTGCATTTGGTGGCTCTTTTATAGACCTGTGAGTTCCATACCTGATATGTTTCTAGGTTTTTCCACAATCTCATTTGTGTCTTTGTTCTAAGATTCAAAACTCTATTTCTACTCTATGATAGTTTGCCCCCATCCAAAACCATTCTGTGAAGCTTTAGAATTTACAGTAACCCAACACATTTATGTGCCAACATGTTGGAGCAGACTTGAGAAATTATCTGTCAATTCCTTTTTTCTTTCTAGGTTTCTTGAAAAGTCATAAAGACCCAACTTCCATCAAAAGGGGAATAAATAAATATTGGTTGATACTTAGGAAATGATATTCAAAAGAGGAATAGAAAATTAGTGTTCTAGAGGTACACTCCCAAACATGAATACTTCTCAAAAATCTAATATTAGACTTAAAAAAATGCAAGTAGAAAAAGTACCTATACAGTATGATTCCATTTATGTAAAATTTTAAAAGATACAATTCAATTACATTGATTTTTATGGATCTATGCATAAAGGGAGGAGGGAGGAGGGTTCAGGATGGGGAGCACATGTATACCTGTGATGGATTCATTTTGATATTTGGCAAAACTAATACAATTATGTAAAGTTTAAAAATAAAATAAAATTTAAAAAAAAAGACAGAAAAAAGAATAACATGTGCATAGCAAATTTTTTAGTAGAAAACAAAGAGACGTGTTTCTAATTGACATATTTTCAACTGTAGAGATCATACACATTGATTTTTGTTTTAGGATGGAGTTACTATTTACATTTCATTGTCTTCCACATTGTTAGCTCACCTTAAATAAATATATATATATATATATATATATATATATACACACACATACATACAGTTTTTTTTTTAATTTTTATTTTATCCAGACTTTGTCCTTTTATGTTTTATGGAAACTTCATATAAAGATTATTCTGAATGTGGAAATTCTCCTTACAAGTGAGCCACCATGCTGCAACCTGCATCACAGCACTTCACATACCGCCAGATACAACTTCACAGTTGTTATCTGATAAAGAACTCTGCTAGGACACTGTCAATGAAACAGTTTTGATATATTCCTGCATAACTCTAGATGTAGTTCTCAGAAGGAGCTCAAATCATGAAAGAAAAACCACATGAAATTTTGCTTTAACTGCTTTTTTCTCCAGGGGACACAGACTAGTGTTGGTCTCTGACAGCTTAAATTACTGTTACTGTTGGAGAGTGGTTAGTGCTACTGGTTCCTTGAACAGAGGGCTATTTGCTCTCTTCTTTGACTTAAAGGAAAGATGCTGTAATTGAATATCAAGCACCAACGTTCAGCACAGCAGTCTTCCATAATGGCAGATATAATACATTCTCAAAGGTATCCTAAAGACCTATAAAACTAAAAAAAAAGAAAAAAGGAAACCAAATAACTTCTGCCTTTCCTGGGTAGTTGCATTATTAGAAACGTATATATACTATACTCAGTGCCTTCACAGGTCTTTCAAAAACCTCATGCAGAGTTGTTAAGAGAAGAATACCAAATGTCAAAACAACAGTACAAAAAGTACAAAACACTCAAATGAGGAACAAAAAAGTCTAGCAATTAATTAATAATCATCTTTCAGGTAATACTGTCTAGCTCAGAAAACATAAACATCAACAACCTTATATATACCATACTATGATCGAATGCAACTCACCACTTGAATTTTATCAGTAAGATGAAAGAGAAAGAATGACGGGCATTAAATGTGAACAAGATCTATAAGTTTAGCGTTCTTTATATCTGTCATAACAGAAATTTCAGGAGACCAAACCATGATAAAAACCAACCCTTCTTCAAGAGGATGGTCAATTGACTAAAACTCCTAGTATAGCTTTAACAATGCTATAACAGATCAAGTATTCTTATTTCCAAGGTTTCATGTTTGTGAACACTATATGACTCAAATCACCTTTGACATGAACTACATATCATTATGTGACTTGAGATCTTTTTAAGCTTATATCTTATTATTATATTCTAGCACTCAGTACTTGATATGCCACATAAAAAATGCTTAATATTTGTTTTTGAATGGTTATAACCCTGCACCATTTAGACCAAATGTCCTAGGAGCTGGACCCTCTTACATCAGTATAGCTTTAGCTTCCATTTACTCTCCATTGGAATTTAAAAAGGATCAGTATCAAACATTATGTTCAAAACTGAGTCCCTTATCCTGTTTCTCCCTCCACTCTCACTCCCAAATCTACATTTCCCTCTGTTTTACTAATTTCAGTAAATAGCAACACTTCATTCTTTGAAGTTTTCTGGCCAACTTAAGAATCGTATTGATTCCTTTTACACACACACTCAAAAATTACTCTTAATCCATCAAGAAATCTCGTAGATCCTGTCTTCTATCTGACAGCTGCCAGTCATCTCAATTGTACCACACTGGTTAGAACCACCTGATTTTTTTTTAACAGCCTCCTAAATGAATTCCCTACTTTGACCCTCATGTATTGCCCTTTCCTCTCTATTCAACAAGATAGAGACATTGGATGCTTCCATCAGCGAGTCAGATAATAAGACTCATTGATGGAAGCATCCAACGTCTCCCATTTCAATAAAAGTAAAAACCAAAGTCTTTACAAAGATCTACAAGGTCCCAGAAGTCTGCACTTCTGTGGAAACATTTTCTATTCTCCCCTTCGTTCAGTTTACTCAACCCCAGTTGGCCTCCTCTGGCCCATGAATATGTCAAGCACATTCCAACTTCACAAACTTTGTACTTGATGTTCTCTTGGTCGGGAATGCTCTTCCAAAAGATAGCTGTGTGACTTAATCCACTACCTTCATTCACTACTTCATTCAAATGTCACCTTCTCACAGAGCTTCGTTTGAATCATCCCATCAAAAACTGCAAAATTCATTTAACCAACTGACTCTATTACTTTTCCTGCATTATTTTTCCCCTTAACATTTACCTATATTAGATATTTTATTAGTATTTGTTTATCATCTGTGGCCTCTACTAGAAATTGCACTCCAAGAGAATAAGTTGTTTTATCTTCTGATCCCCAATGTATCCCCAGGTCCTATAAAGTTGCATCCTAGAGTAGATGCACAATTAATATATGAACTGAATAAATTAAATTCTAATTATCCCTCTCTTCTGAAATGGCCTTATATTATAAACTAAAAGTTGTATCATGCTGCCCAATCTTTGGGACTTTTTTTGGCCACATCGCATGGCACGTGACATGCAGGAATGTGGGATCTTACTTCCCTGACCAAGGATTGAATCCCTGCCCCTGCAGTAGAAGCACAGTCTTAACCATTGGACCAGCAGGGAACTCCCATTTTGGTTCATAAATCATCTGCTCTAAAATCTTGAGCAAGATATTAAAAAAAAAATAGAGCTGGAGAATGAGGAGGCTGTTAAACCACAGTATCTTAAAATATGTGGATATATCAAGGGGTCAATTATGACAAGAAAGGCAAAACTCTGCATGGAAATAAGAGGACCACAGAGTAAATCTGAGAGTTAAAAGATGTGGATTTAACCTTGTCACTCTAATTTTGCAATTGTTATCTTGAACAACCACCTACCCTTTACAGTATCAAAACCTCATATACATAGAGATAAAATAACAGAGGATTCAGGTTATTGTGTGGTAAGTAAGATAATATATGTTAAAGTAAGGAAGTCAATGTTTCTTTGTTCTTGGTTAATCTAAAAATGGAGAAGGTAATGGCATCCCTCTTGCCTGGAAAATCCCATGGACGGAGGAGCCTGGTAGGCTGCAGTCCATGGGGTCCCTAAGAGTCGGACACAACTGAGCGACTTCACTTTCACTTTTCACTTTCATGCATTGGAGAAGGAGATGGCAACCCACTCCAGTGTTCTTGCCTGGAGAATCCCAGGGACGAGGGAGCCTGGTGAGCTGCTGTCTATGGGGTCGCACTGAGTCAGACATGACTGAAGCGACTTAGCAGCAACAGCAGCAATCTAAAAATAATCTTAAATTTTTTCATGCTTGACAGCAAACTTCATTTAAAAGTCAAAAGTCTATATGAATAACACAGGGTAGAACAGAAAAATAATAACTGTAACAAGAACAAATGTTAATGTTATTTTGCCTAAAGATATCAAACATTATTGCAACCGACTAATTAATTACCTAATTTCTTCTTATAACATTGTAAGTTTACTTTATATCATTAATAATATTTGGGTTATTATAAATTAAGAGCAAAATATATCCATAGCATATGAAGAGACAGATTTTAACTTTAGAATCTGAATTCAACCTTTATTGCTGTATGTGTGTGCTAAGTTGCCTCAGTCGTGTCCAACTCTTTGTGACCCTATGGACTATAGCCTGCCAGGCTCCTTAGTCCATGGGATTCTCTAGGCAAGAATACTGGAGTCATTTGCCATACCCTTCTCCAAGGGATCTTCCCAGGTCAGGGATTGAACCTTCATCTCTGAAGTCTCCTGCATTGGCAGAAGGGTTCTTTACCACTAGGACCACTTGGGAAGCCCTTCATTACTATACAATTGTGTTTATGAAGTTTAAATAACAAAGCCCAAAAGTACTTAATTTCACCTCTATACCTATTTTTCCAGAGTTGTACCATAAACTGTTCGTTACTATAAACATTTGGAAAATTCACAAAAAATAAAAAGAATGAAAAAACTTCAAGACAATTAACATCTTAAAGATGATGGAGAACTATGAGAGAAAATCTTACAAGCAGAATGATTCATCAGAATACACTTCCAGGAAATTCATTGACTCTTCCATTTTAGAAAGAAATTTTTATGAAAATAACATTTGTTTTTCCAGCTTTTTATGAAGTTTATATTCACATATGAAATGCAGATATTTCAGAAAGTTTCTGATTTCCCTTTTATCTTCATCTCTATGAATCTGCTTTGTGTTATCACTGTTGGGTTACTGAGTAATTCAAATACCACAAAAGGAATAAGTACTTCAACAAAGGAAAAAGATGGCTTAAACAATGATGTTTTATGAAACTCACTCTGTCAATATAAAACTCTTAAATAAACCAATAGGTATACTTAATGAAACAAAGCCCAAATTCATGGAATAGGGAAATGTGGTTTTTGCCTCATGATATAAAAATAACTCAATCTGAGTCAACTAAGACCCTTATGTAAATTTTGATATTTCCAACTTTATTTTCCAAAAAGTAAGTCAGCAAACAAGATGGAGAAATAGATTTTGAAATGCTTTTCATTTTAACTTCATGAGTGTTTCCAGATGGGACACAAACTGTATGAATTAATTCTGAACCCTTCTGGATGTTTTCTCTTTTATATATTTTTAGAAAGCTGAATTTTCCAGACACTACTTAAACAATTACCCTATAATAATTATTAATTGTTGGCCAGTAATTTTCAAGAATCTGTTTTACTTTCTGTATTAAAATGTATTATTTTAATGTTGAGTCAGATTTACTAAGGTATAATAAAATGGTTTTTAAATTGCCTCTCAAACATATCTTGTTCTGAAGTACTTGCATTATAGCTAAAATGAGTTTCATTTTTTTATTCTTTGCCAATGTAGGAGCACTAGATTTGTTATTAATGTATCACATCAGCATAAGGCATTGTTCTGACTCAAGAATTTTACTGAAGCCAGTGTTGTTATGAAAGTCCTATTTTCTGATAAATGTGGTAAGAACTCTGTGAAATAGTTTCTTGCATTGCTCTAACAGATCATCAAACACAAAGGTCACCCTACAAATACTTGGCAAAATAAAGGGCTCAATGGTTTGAGGAAATAAGGATTTTCTTTGTGGAATAGGGTGAAGGTCAAAGTTGAGTAACAATAAAAAGAATGATTAGGCTGCACCTCTTATGATTTTTACAGTAAATTAACCAAAATAACTCAGCAGTAATTTCCAAATTTATATCAAATTGAAAAAAAATCAATCAAATATTTTCAGACTTTAATGGCTGAGAGAAACACTGGCAAGTAAGAGCATACAAAAACATACATATCCACTGTCTTCAGAGTTCAACAGAACTTACTCAGAATATCTCTTTGGTTTTAGAAGCACAGCATTGTATGCCTAAGTTATGTAAGATTTACTTGATTTGAATTATTATTTTTTAAATTTCATCACATTTGGTGAGCCAGATTCACCACTACATTAATGAAGGAAACAGAAAAAAAAAAAAAATAGTAGGAAATGTGGAAGCTAAGTATCATACAGTAGCTGAGAATTACATGGGGATATAGGTTTTTAAAAACTACAGTTGATTAAAAAAAAAAATAGTTGCTGGCCAATTAGAATATTTTTAAGTAAATGATGTAATCAAGCAGTAAATAAGAAAAAGATTTTAGAGAACTGGGGTGAGGGTAAGAAATGAAGTGAGGTAGAGAGAAAATTTCATCTTTAACATTTCTGACAGTGATGATGATGATGGTGATAACAATAATGATGATGATAGCTGACACACAACTTTCAAAATACCAGATTCTTCTACAAGTGCTAATTTATTTTATTAGGGTAGTCACTTAGTCCTATAAAACAATATGACATTATACTATTATTACTTCCAATTTACAGATGAAGAAACTGGCGCACAGAGAAGTAATTTACCCAAGATTATTCAACTAGTAATGTGGCAGATACAGCATCAATGGCAGAGTGACTACCTATCCAGGTTTGCTCAGGAATGTCCTAGTTTTAGCAATAAAATTTGGAACCCTGGGAAAATGTTCTCCAAGACAATGATACTATTCCAGAGATCAGAGATAGGTTCAGTTTGAAAGAAGTGAACGATGGGATAAGCTTGAGTATTCCAAAAAAGTAAACATGCATTAATGCTTTGTTCCCTTGATTTGTCTGTACACCTGTAAAGGTGCATTTTTCCTGATGTACTTTTCCAGATTCAGAGGTTGCAAATGAAATGTCCTATGGGTAGACAAAAGGGGAAATTTTGATAATCAATGTTTTGCTTCCTTATAGTGGCAGACTGAGGTCCATGGGGTCGCTAAGAGTCGGATACGACTGAGCGACTTCACTTTCACTTTTCACTTTCATGTATTGGAGAAGGAAATGGCAACCCACTCCAGTGTTCTTGCCTGGAGAATCCCAGGGACAGGGGAGCCTGGTGGGCTGCCATCTATGGGGTCGCAGAGAGTCGGACACGACTGAAGTGACTTAGCAGCAGCAGCAGCAGTGTAGAGCTGATTCTGTCAGATCTTACTAATGACAAAAAAATGATGTGTTTAATCTCAGAAACAAAATAATGTTTCCCCTATGTCTTATATATTTCAATTTGAAAAATGAAGTTTCAATTGTCTTCTTGATTTCCATAAAGATTTTGATTAAACTTCAGAAGACACAAAAGACTGTTAATATCTTGTCCAGACATAAAACAGACTTTGCTTATCAATCTGCATATTCGATAGACATTGCAAATGTAAATTTTGGAAAATGTAATTCAGCCTATAAACTCTTTACAAAAGAAAATGAACAGCTCTTACCCACTTAATGTCCTGTACACCTTGTAGAAAAGGCTTCTAAAAAGGGATGTGATTTGCTTATTTGTGATAATGAGGATTCATAATGAAATTATTTGTTCACTTTTCAGTTTCCTCAAAGTGTGTAGAAGTACTTAATGAGCCTTTTCACTTTCTGAAAATGGAAGGAGACAGTCTCCTTGAGACATGTGCCTTCAGGATGACTATTACTGGGGCTGGCCATAGACAAGATGCTATAATACTGACTTTCATAAAATCCTATTTTCAAAGTATGGAAAGCAAGGAAAATGTCTTTCTCTAAATTTTATATATATGACAGATGACAATGGAGAAAAATATTATAATATGACACATTTATATGTTTTTCCAAAACTGTTTGATGAGCTCTGAAGCGGCTATAGGGAATCTGATAAAAGATACTCTATCTTATTCTACCTGAGTTGTGTGAACTTCTGTGTAGGTTAGGAAAAAAAAAAAATTACAGAGAAAAACATTGCTTATTTTTGGGATTTAAGCTTATTTACAAAAAATATCTCACCAGAAAAGAGCAGTTATGTTAAATAGGACTTTATGATTTCTATATTAAAACTAAAACTTTATTGGATTCCAATCTTTATTTCATAATTTCACAACTATTTAAGTACTTTAAAGCCATTATCTCTAATAGTGTTTTATCTTATGCTGACATTCGATGTGCTTGAAAATGGTTCTAAATCATGAATATTTTGGACATGGACAGACTATATGGTAAATTCAGAGATGCAAAGGAATAAATTGAAAAACAGCTGGTTTACCAAAAAAAGCCTGTACATATAAAGTGAATGGGAATTTTTGGAGAGCTGGGAACTAATACCCACAAGTCTAAAAACCTACTAAGCAAGTGATTAAGTAAAGTCCTAAGTATTCTTTGCTGAAAAGTTTTGTTGAGAAGATATTTATTTTGATGCCATCATATTGTATTGACATTAAGAATTAATGTAATCTGGTTTCATAAGATGAAAACTACAGGTTAGAGTGAATTTTACTATACAGTATATTCAGTTTTAACACTATCAAAAAAAGGATAAAGACTATAAATAGAAAAAAACATGTCATAGTTATTTTTATTAAACATATATCGTATCTGTTTAATTATTTTGTTGTACTAACTTATTTAATTCTCACATTTATAAAATGTGTAATAATATAGCCTAAAAATTTAAATATACAGTAAATATTTTTGCTGTATCAGAGGACAGAAAGAAACATTTAAAAATATAATTATAGGTTTTCACAATATTAGCACTACTACTAATTAGTACTAAATACTAACTGTAACTTTTAAGTAGTAACTATAACTTTTAGGTAGTAATAACACAATTGCAGAACAGTTATACCAAAGAAATTCTTACACTGTTAAGAAAGTTCTAGGATCTACAACAAATTTTCCAACCTGAAGATCTGGCAAAGGGACTGAGAATCCCCTGGGAATTTGACTTAGGAAGCCAGTGGGATTTGGTCACAAAACTTCCACAGGCCTGGGGAAACAGACTCTTGGAGGACACAAACAAACCTTGTGTGCCCTGGACACCAGTAGAAAGGAGCAGTGTCCCCACGATAGACTGAGCCAGACTAACTTGTGAGTGTCCAGGAGTCTCCGGTGGGGGCAAGGGTCCACAGTGGCCTGCTATAGGGTCGGGGCACTGAATAAAAAGGTGCATGCACAAGTTGTTTTGAAAGAGATCACCATTACCTTCATTACCCCCAACATAGTTTGGGTTCAGGACAAAAAACTAGGAGGGAACATAGTCCTGTCCATCAACAGAAAATTGGATTAAAGATTTACTGAGCATGGCCCCACCCATCAGAACAAGACCCAGTTTCCCCCACAGTCAGTCTCTCTCATCAGGAAGCTACCATAGCCTCTTATCCTTATTTATCAGAGGGCAGACAGAATGAAAGTACATTCACAGAAAACTAACCAAACTGATCACAAGGACCACAATCTTGTCTAGCCCAATGAAACTAGGAGCCTTGCCATGTGGGGCCACCCAAGATGGATGGATCATGGTGGAGAGTTCTGATAAAACGTGGTCCACTGGAGAAGAGAATGGCAAATCACTTCAATATTCTTGCCTTGGGAACCCCATGGACAGTATGAAAAGGCAAAAAGATAGGACACTGAAAGATGAACTCCCCAGGTTGGTAGGTGCCCAATATGTTACTGGAGAAGAATGGAGAAATAACTTGAGAAAGAAAGAAGAGATGGAACCAAAGTGAAAACAGTGCCCAGCTATGGATATGACTGGTCATGGAAATAAAGTCCAAGGCAATAAAGAACAATATTACATAAGAACCCGGAATGTTAGATCCATGAATCAAGGTAAATTGGAAGTGATCAAACAGGAGATGGCAAGAGTTGACGTCAACATTTTAGGAATCAGTGAATTAAAATGGACCAGAATGGGTGAAATTAATTCACATGACCTTTGTATCTACTACTGAGGTCAAGAATCCCTTAGAAGAAATGGAGTAGCCCTCATAGTCAACAAAAGAGTCCAAAAACGCAGTACTTGGGTGCAATCTCAAAAACGACAGAATGATCTCTGTTTGTTTCCAAGGCAAATCATTCAATATCATAGTAATCCAAGTCTATGCCCCAACCATTATTCCGAAGAAGTTGAACTTGAATGGTTCTATGAAGACATACAAGACCTTCTAGAATTAACGCCAAATAAAAACATGTTCTTTTCATCAGAGAGGACTGGAATGCACAAGAAGGAAGTCAAGAGAAACCTGCAGCAATAGGCAAATTTGGCCTTGGAGTACAAAATGAAGCAGCGCAAAGGCTAAAAGAGTTTTGCCAAGAGAACACACTGGTCATAGCAAACACCCTCTTCCAACAACACAAGAGACAACTCTACACATGGATGTCACCAGATGCTCAATTCTGAAATCAGATTGATTATATTCTGCAGCCGAAGATGGAGAAGCTATTCAGTCAGCAAAAACAGGACCAGGAGCTGATGTGGTCATGAACTTCTTATTGCCAAATTCATACTTAAATTGAAGAAAGTAGATAAAATCACTAGACGATTCAGGTATTACCTAAAACAAATCCTTTATGATTATACAGTGGATGTGACAAATTCAAGGGATTAATCTGATACAGTGCCTGAAGAAGTATGGATGGAGATTTGTGACATTGTACAGGAGGTGTCAATCAAGAACGTCCCCCTCAAAAATAGAAATGCAAAAAGTCAAAATGGAGGTCTGAGGAAGCTTTACAAATAACTGAGAAAAGAAGAGAAGCCAAAGGCAAAGTAAAAAGGAAAGATATACCCATCTGAATGCAGAGTTCCAGAGAATAGCAAGGAGAGATAAGAAAGCCTTCCTCAGTGATCAATGTAAAGAAATAGAGGAAAATAATAAAATCAGGAAGACTAGAGACCTCTTAAAGAAAATTAAAGATACCAAGGAAACTTTTAATGCAAAGATGGGCATAAAAAAGGACAGAAATGGTATGGACCTAAGAGAAGCAAAAGATATTAAGAAGAGGAGGCAAGAATACACAGAAGAACTGTACAAAAAAGATCTTAAGGACCCAGGTGTGATCACTCACCTGGAGCCAGACATCCTGGATTCCGAAGTCAAGTAGCCTTAGGAAGCATCACAACAAACAAAGCTAGTGGAGGTGATGGAATTCAGGCTGAGCTATTTCAAATCCTAAAATATGATGCTGTTAGAGTGCTGAACTCAATGTGTCAGCAAATTTGGAAAACTCAGCAGTGGCCACAGGATTGGAAAAGGTCAGTTTTCATTCCAATCCCAAAGAAAAGCAATACCAAAGAATGTTCAAACAACCACACAATTGCATTCATCTCACATGCTAGCAAAGAAATGCTCAAAATTCTCCAAGCAAGGTTTCAACAGTATGTGAACCAAGAACTTCCAGATGTTCAAGCTGGTGTTAGAAAAGGCAGAGGAACCAGAAATCAAATTGCCAACATCAATTTGATAATAGAAAAAGCACGAGATTTCCAGAAAAACATCTACTTTTGCTTTATTGACTATGCCAAAGCCTTCAACTGTTAGATCACAATAAACTGTAGAAAATTCTTCAAGAGATGGGAATACCAGACCACCTTACCTGCCTCCTGTGAAACCTGTATGCAGGTCAAGAAGCAACAGTTAGACCCAGAGTGGAACAATGGACTGGTTCCAAATAGGGAAAGGAGTATGTAAAGGTTGTATATTGTCATTCTGTCTATTTAAGTTATATGCAAGAATACTTCATGGGAAATGCCCGTCTGGATGAAGCACAAGCTGGAATCAAGATTTCTGGGAGAAATACCAATAACCTCAGGTATGCAGATGCCACCACCCTTATGGCAGAAAGCTAAGAATAACTAAAGGGCCTCTTGATGAAAGTGACAGAGGAGAATGAAAAGGCTGGCTTAAAACTCAACATTCAACAAAAGAAGATCATGGTATCCAGTCGCATCATTTCATGGCAAATAGATGGGGAAACAATGGAAACAGTAACAGAGTTTATTTTCTTGGGTTCCAAAATCACTGCAGATGGTGACTACAGCCATGCAATTAAAAGACACTTGCTCCTTGGAAGAAAAGCTATGACAAACCTAGACAGCATATTAAAAAGCAGAGGCATTACTTTGCAGACAAATTCTGTCTAGTCAAAGCTATGGTTTTTCTAGTAGTCATGTACAGATGTGAGAGCTGACCATAAAGAAAGCTCAGTATTGAAGAATTGATGCATTTGAACAATGGTGTTGGAGAAGACTCTGGAGAGTCCTTCGGACTGCAAAGAGATCCAACCAATCAATCCTAAAGGAAATCAGTCCTGAATATTCATTGGAAGGACTGATGCTGAAGCAGAAGCTCCAATATTTTGGCCACCTGACGTGAAAAGCTGACTCACTGGAAAAGACCCTGATGCTGGGAAAGATTGAAGGCAGAAGGAGAAGGGCACGACATAGGATGAGATGGTTGGATGGTGTCATTGACTTGATGGACATGAGCAAGTTCGAGCAAGTTCTGGGAGTTGGTGGTAGACAGGGAAGCCTGGGTGCTGCAGTCTATGGGGTCACAAAGAGTTGGACACGACTGAGCGACTGTACTGAAGTGAAGACACGGAAGCAACATAAAAGTCTACTGACAGAAGAATGAATAAAGAAGATATAGTATACACAATGGAAAATTATTCAAACATAAAAAAGAAGGAAATAGTGATATTTCTCCTCCCACCTTCAATCTTTCCCAGTGAGTCAGTTCTTCACATCAGGAGGCCAAAATATTGGAGTTTTAGCTTCAGTATCAGTCCTTCCAATGAATACTCAGGACTGACTTCCTTTAGGATGGACTAGTTGGATCTACTTGCTGTCCAAACGACTCTCAAAATTCTTCTCCAACACCACAGTTCAAGAGCATCAATTCTTCGGTGCTCAGCTTTCATTATAGTCCAACTGTCACATCCATACATGACTACTGGAAATACCATAGCTTTATCTAGACAGACCTTTGTTGGCAAAGTTATGTCTCTGCTTTTTAATATGCCGTCTAGGCTGGTCATAACTTTTCTTCCAAGGAGTAAGTGTCTTTTCATCATTTGGTCTATCTTAAAAATCATCTCACACATGAAGAAGAAATCCAATCAATGAAAGGATTATGTATACTTAGTACTAATTTATGATTGTAGTTAAATTGAATTTGGTGGTGCTGACATTATAGGAATTCACAATGTCCACACAACCATTTTGAAGCATTGGGAAGTTTTGGGCAGTTATGATGATATCTTGCTGTAAATCTATTTATAACTTGACAATTTCATTGTAAAAAAAAATAATCTGTCACTTTGAACAGTGATGCAAAGCACTGTGAGGGCACTTGAGTATATAGTGAATTAAAAATTTATATTTTCAGAAATCTTTATAATTCTCAACATGATTTTAATAGATTTTGCTGTTCAATCACTAATTTAACCCTGAGACAATGTTAGAAAATAATTTTATTACCCTCATTTACCTGATTAATAATGGGTACAGTGAGTTCAGATAATGTGCTGTAGAAGAAGAGGCAATTAGCTGGAATCAGGATACTAAGTTTCCTAAATTTTCTTATCCTAACTTCCCTTCAGATTATAAAACAAGGAAATAAATTATGATGACAATACCTATTATGGTGCTATGGATCAAATAAGACAATGTAAGTAGACATTAAAGAAATTATATTAGTTCCTACTATCACTGGCCTCTCTGAGGCTTGAAGTCCTTATCAAATCTCTACTTTTTGCAATCCCTTAAACTTGATTACTTATTTTTCTTATAAAGTATTTCTCACTAGAATTGCAGATGCAGCTCCAGCTGCTATTTTTAGCCATGTTTATATACTGAAGACAACCAAGAACCTGAGAAATTTAAGGGTAAGGATTTAGGATGTGTTAGAAGATTGCAGGGTTTTTTGTTTTTGTTTTTTTGCTTAAAAATGCTACGTCTTAGAAATAAAACAAATAAGAGGAAGAATGCAACTAATACTCTCTAAAATAATATAAAATTTACTGAAAATACACACCATAAAAAATTGAATCCTATTTCATGCTACCTCAACCCCATCACTCATTTTGCTTAAAGTTATGGCATTTCATCTAGAGCATCTTCTACGATCTCTTAAGGTCAAATTAAGGCTTTCCCCTATGTGTTTCTACCTGGAGGAGGAAATGGCAAATCACTGTGGTATTCTTCACAGGAAAATTCCATAGACAGAGGGAGGTGGCCAACTATTTTTCATGGGGTCGCAAAAAGTCAGACTTGACAGAATAATAGCATGCCCACCATGTGTTTCTACAGCATTCTCTAACACAACAATAAGACATTTCTCATAAGACACTAATTTTGCTGATTACTTATCTGTATTACAAACTAGATCACAAATTTTGTCCGTCCCAAAAACAGTACTTAAATATTTGAGGAACAAATGAAGGGTGGGATAAAGTGATTACAATGAAATAAATTGAGATGGATAAAACTAACTTTTCATCCACGTTTCTCTTAATTAAAAACTTAAATGTTCCCATACAATGTAACTTTAACAAGGTGATCAAACTTAGTGACTCCTATAAGTGGCTTCCTTTTCCAGTGGGAGTGAAAAGTGTTAGTCGCTCAGTTGTGCCTGACTCTGCAGTCCCATAGACTGTAGCCCACCAAGCTCCTCTGTCCATGGGATTCTCCAGGCAAGAATCCTAGAGTGAATTGCCATGCCCTTCTCCAAGGGATCTTCTCCACCCAGAGACTGAACTCAGGTCTCCAGCATTGCAGGCAGATTCTTCACCGTGTGAGCTACACAATGGGAAGGATACAGCATCTCCTACAAGGTATTATTTTGCCCAAAAAATGTAACCTGGATCTAACTATGAGGAAACAATAAGAGAGACTGAGATTGTGAAACATTCTATAGGACAAATAACCTGAACTCTGCAACATGTCATTTTCATGAAAGACAAAAATAGGTGGTGTTACTTCTAAAGAAAACCAAAGAAATGTCACAACTAAAGGTAACGCATGATGTTTGACTAGGTCCTAAGTGGAAACACAATGGCTATAAAGCAATTTATCAGGATAATTAGAACACCTGTGTATGAATTATACAGTAGATGATAATACTGAGTCAAAGTTAAATTTCTTGTGTGTTTTAACGGTAGAGACTTTTCCTGAAACACATTTGCTGCAAGATTTAGGAATTAAATGTTATAAAATCAGCAATTTACTTTCAAGGGGTCAAATAATACATTATATATGCTATGTACATACAGAAAAAAGTTAAAGTCAAATGTGTCAAAAATTTAAATGTAATTCCAAATAAGGAGTATGTGGGTGTTTACCACTGTTTCATCTTTTTCTATTAAAGTTCTATAAAGAGTGGAGAAAATAAGTAACGAAAAAAATTTTTTTCCACTCCAACTACACTGTTCTTGCAGTTCACATCAGAATTACCCCCAGTTCAGGATTTTGTTCTTGTCCCTTCTGCCTAGAAGAGTCTTTCCCCAGATGATCTGTAAGACTGATTCTCATTTCTTTCAGGTTTGTGTTCATAATACTGAGCTTAGGGTCTAGCAGAGGAGGCAGACAATAAAACAGCATGCTGCTGCTACTGCTGCTAAGTCGCTTCAGTTGTGTCTGACTCTGTGCGACCCCAAAGACAGCAGCCCACCAGGCTCCCCCGTCCCTGGGATTCTCCAGGCAAGAACACTGGAGTGGGTTGCCATTTCCTTCTCCAATGCGTGAAAGTGAAAAGTGAAAGTGAAGTCGCTCAGTCGTGTCCGACTCTTAGCGACCCCATGGACTGCAGCCTACCAGGTTCCTCCGTCCATGGGATTTTCCAGGCAAGAGTACTGGAGTGGGGTGCCATTGCCTTCTCCAATAAAACAGCATACTAGCAAATAAATAATTTCATATTTTAATAAATCTATGAAGGAAACATATTACTATGAAATTGTTTGATAAGAAAATCTAATAATAATTCTTGGTTCTAAGAAGTTGTCAAAAATTTTGATAGAGTTAATATTTAAGATTATACAATAAAATTTTACATTTTTAAAACCATTTTGTTTTCATGGAATTTTACATATTTGGAGGGTATTCAATTTGTGAGTTACCTAGTTTTTTTTTTTTTTATTTTCCCTCTGAATAAATACATCAATTAAAGTATTATATACTCTTGTTGTTCAGTCTCTAACTCATGTCTGACTCTGTGATCCCATGAACTGCAGCATGCCAGGCTTCTCGGTCCTTCACTATCTCCCTGAGTATGCTCAAACTAATGTCCATTGAGTCAGTGATGCCATCCAACCATCTCAGCCTCTGCCACCCCCTTCTCCTCTTGTCCTCAGTCTTTCCCAGCATCATGATCTTTTCCAATGAGTCAGCTCTTCGTGTCAGATGGCCAAAGTACTGGAGCTTCAGCTTCAGCATCAGTCCTCCCAGTGAATATTCAGGACTGATTTCCTTTAGGAATGACTGGTTTGATCTTGCTATCCAATGGACTGTCAAGAGTCTTCTCCAACACCACAGTTCAAAAGCATCAATTCTTCAGTGCTCAGCTTTCTTTATAGTCTAACTTTCACATACATACATGACTACTGGGAAAATCACAGCTTTGACTAGATGGACCTTTGTCTGCAAAGTGATGTTTCTGATTTTTAATACCCTGTCTAGGTTTGTCACAGCTCTTCTTCCAAGGAGGAAGCATCTTTTATTTTCACGGCTGCAGTCACAATCCACATGGATTTTGGAGCCCAAGAGCAGTTATGAGTTTTAATCTCTACTTTCACCTCAAACCCATTACAGTACAGATGACAATATATAAAATGAGAATTAAAAAACTGGGAATGAAAGTGTACAACCTTTATCAACAAACATTAAACATTCTATTTTTCACTAATAAAATCCTCTCTTAAACTCTTAACTTTTCTTTTGGACTTTAAAAATAAAATTAGACTTTTTAAAAAGCAAGTACTTTTCTTCATGTCCCACTGCAGAACCCTACAGTGTATTTCCTTCTAACTTAGAAAATCTAGTTATAAAATACCTGACACACAGAAACCATGATATGAAGTTAAAAATTTCAAAATTGTTTGAAATTGTTCAAATTGTTTTAAATCAATATTAAATTAAAAAATACAATGTTTTTAAACAGAAAAATAATACCTATACTTGGACTGGGGTAATGTTGAGGTAGAAGCAATAGGATATACTAAGCTAAAAAGAAAAGAGAGGGCAAAAGAGAGATGCAAGCATCAAACTAAGGAAAATGAAGCCTTTTAAACATAATAAAAATCAACATCAAGTTGAACTGACAGGAATGATCACGGGGACTTTTTAAATTCTCTCCCAAAGAATTATCATTTGAGTAGAGGAAACAGCTATCAGTGATTTCTAAAGCATTTGTTACTGTGTTCTCAAAAACCACAGTAGAAACGTTAGTCAATTAGTTTGAAACTTAGGATCCTGCAAACTAAAATACTCCTCCCAAGTAGATTGTTCACAAAGAGAATTACTAGTAGGAGAAGAGACAGATATTTGAATTTAGTGTATTCAACATTTTACGGAACAGCAGACAAATCTGCACATGATTTCAATAATGAAAAGTTTTTTTAAAATGCCATACATACTACCACAGTTTGGTATAAAACTATATTATATAAACTTTCATAATGGAAAGAGAAGAAAATCTAAAAGAGAAGAAAATCAAATGTTTCCATAGACAAGAGAAGCAGAGAAAACTCAAAAGTAGTTAATCAGCTGTGTAGGACTGAGCAGGACCCTGTGGGGCTCCCAGGCAAAAATGTCTTTCCATGTTCCCCATTTCTAATATGAAACAGGCTTCACTCAGCCTCCATGATCTTCCCTGAGTTCCAAAGGACAGATTCAAACAGTTGCTAATAAGAAAAGGGAGGAGATGAAGAGACAAGGAAGGAGCAGTCAAGAAATAATAGTGCAGCCTTGGGAAAGGGTTCTGTTTCCTCCTTAAGGCATATACATAGCAATGCCTTTGAATTCTGTACAGAACCAAAACCCCCACCAAATGGAAGTTGTTAACTTAATGAAGCCTCCTTCATTGCAGACAGAAGGTCAGAGAAGAACCTCAAAAACCACAGAAGCTCATCCAAAGACCACCTGATGCCAGACGACCTCTGGATTGAAGGAATGCAGGCCCCACATGCACCCTGATCCTCATCAGCAACCCTGCCTACAAACTCTAAATATAAGACTCCTCACAACAGCCCCTCAGGTGGGGATGCACAATTTTGAGGGCATTAACATGCAGTGGCCCCCTTTACTTGGTAAAGCAATGTTCTTTCCTAAATCGCCCAAAATTCTGCATCTGAGATTCATTTTGGTACTGGTGCACAGAGGCAGGTTTTCAGTAATATTGTCACTTCATGTGTGTGCGTACTAAGTCACTTCAGTTGTGTCTGACTATTGTGACCCTATGGACTCCTCAGACCATGGGATTCTCCAGGCAAGAATGCTGGAGTGGGTTACCATGCCTTCCTCCAGGGGATCTTCCCAACCCAGGGATCGAACCCTTATTTCTCCTGCACTGGCAGGTGAGTTCTTTACCATTAGCACCGCCTGGGAAGACCTATTGTCACTTTAGTGCATCCCTTTCCTTCAAAAGTCAGTCTTAATGCTTCTCTCCCTTGATAAACTGTAAATTGGCTGAGACCAGTGACCTCCTTTCTCTTACTTCCCACAGTCTTTTGTGGGGATGGGTTATTCCAGAGCTTTTGGAAAGACAGAGTAACCATTTACTAAGAAGGAAAAAACTTATAGGAAAACACCAAAAGTGTTGTTCTGGAATTGTGACACTGATTAGAAGTCTAGATGGATATATCAAGTTAACTATTGAATCAAGGAGTTTGGAGTTAAGAAATGGAGATGAAACCTGGGGATCATGAGATGATGGTTATAGCATACCACCATATGAGATCAACTACAGAGAAATGGATAGTGCCTGGAGTACATTTAGGATTACACTCCTGGCCAGGGCAACACAAGAGGCTGTGGAGATGGGGAGGCACCAGCAAAGGAAGCTCAAAAGGACCAGTTGCTGAGGTAGGAAAGAGATAAGAGAGAATACTGTACCCAAGGCAAACTGTTCCAAGAATGTGGTTGATGCAAGTTTTACACAGTTTACCTTACTAAATTCATCCTACTTATCCTTCAGCGTAGGTCACTTTTTTGATAAGCCCTCTCTCTGATCAGTCCTGCCTTAGATGAACCCCTTCTGTGTCCTAAATCACAGTGTAGGTATCAATTATAAGGCTTATCACAATTATGACTGAAGCTTCATTTCTCTGCCCTTTCCTTCCCCTTAAAAATGTAAGCATCATGAATGACCTAAGTTCCACTGGAATGCTAGAATCTTCTGGTATCTCTGGCAGATTAGAAGAAGGGAGTTACATTTATTCAGAACCTATTGTGTAACACATCAATA
This sequence comes from Bos mutus, assembly GCF_027580195.1. Taxonomy (NCBI): domain Eukaryota; kingdom Metazoa; phylum Chordata; class Mammalia; order Artiodactyla; family Bovidae; genus Bos; species Bos mutus. The sequence goes on along the minus strand of NC_091622.1, from coordinate 77,489,016 downwards.
TCTTTACTTAGGTGCTTGAAAAATATCCTTTAAAAGAAAGAAGGAAGTACTGAATGAATTGCAGGGATAACACAGATGATAGAAAAGAGCAACTCAGTACATCGGTAGAGCCCTGGAGTGCAGATACATCAGGGCACCACAGATTAATAGCAACAGCATCTAGACTCAGCTAATTCTTCTTGCTCTTTTCAAGCTAATCAAGCAAAATTCTCCAATGTAATTTTGTTTTCTTTATAGATTTTCCTGTGGAATTAGAGAATGATAACTAGACAATGTAAATATCTATTCTAACTGGCTATTGCATATCTCACTGTGCATGAATAAACTAGCCTTCATTTCTAGACATTAGTCTAATGTAAGTTTGGTTGCTGCATTTTCTTTTGGACTTTCAGAGATGATCATTCTGTTTGCTTCTCGTTTTTCAAGTGTCAAATTCACATTGCATGATCAAGATGGGAATGATTCTCATAACTTCAAGAGATTGTGATATAAGAAATCCAGGGCATACTTTGTTACTGACTGCTGAAGGAAAATACTGATTTCCATTTATTTTATCTCTTTTTGACATACAATAATGGTCACAGTCAAGATTCTTGTGTAATGGACTGAGTAGAGATTGTTATTGCAATGAACTGAGCAAAAAATTGTATTTTCTTCTTCCTTGAAATATGATACATTTTCCTGTGTTTGAATTTATACCCTAAGCTGAAAAGAGAGAATCCTAGAGTCATACGAACACATTCCAGGTTTAAATCTAATATTTGTTAGTGTGGCCAATCTTGCTTAGCTTATCAATTTGTGAAGTTCTGACAAAATACTGTTTGTAGTCCTTAAAAGACCAAATTTGACTGTGTTGACACAGCTAAGGTAATTTATTAGGTGCTGAGTGGGCTTGGATTTTGTTTTCTTCTACCTTTATCATTTTTAACTTCGACAGAGCCAAATAAAATTTTGGATAAAATTATTGGATCGATGATATCAGGTAGATAAAATTTTTGCCACGGTTTTCATGTTTTAAGATGCATTGGAAAACCAATGATACTTCCTCTATTTTTATTCACATCAGGAAGATGAGAAGAGAATTCACAGTCATAATTTCTTGTTATAACCCATCTATCAATCTCTATAGCCAAGTTAGTAATCCCTTTGTATTTTTATATCCTAGCTATATCAGAAATCTAAATACTCATCCTGCCTTCCATGACAACCAATCACCTAGAAAGAGACTGATGCATCCAAGTTAGTCATGTTTATGATTTTGGAAACAATCCATTACCTGAATTTTTCCTTATAATCGTGTCTTTTGAATGGGCAGAACCATTATTACAATGTGTTTAATGGCTATTTTCCCAACACTCATTTTGAGAGTATTTGATCTCATGCATGGCTCCTTAGTCTTCAGCCTAACAGATTCTAGCTTCTTAACCCCATTGCCCTGGCCTGTAATGCTGAGGTCCTATCTTGTCCAGATCATGAGGATATGGTCTGACATTTATTCATACAAAATAAAAGCAGGGAATAACAGGGGAAGTTTTATCAGCAAAATTTTATTTCATATCAGATTTCAATATTATGAATTATATTGATACTAGAAAAAAAAGAGTTATTTGAATCATCTACTATGGTATGGGTTGAACATCAGAGAGTTCTTGAATAAAATTACTACAAAAGCTAGAATACTAAGATAGGTGCAGAGGTAAGACCTTTTATAGTTAGTGTCTTAACTGTATGCTAAGGAATTTTATCATACGCTATATATCTTACCTTAACTTCCACATGTGCCATCAGTACTGCAAAATTGGTTAGGTGGTTACAAGAGCATGTAGTATGTGTCTTATTTGTTGTCAGGAGCCGACAGCCTTGGGTTGACCAGTAACCTGTCATTGTGCGCTTGGAATAGCTCCAAAATGAACAGTTAGGATTGAAGTTTTCCTCAGACTGCTACAGAAAAAAACAAACAAAAAAAATCAGTAAAGCCAATAACTACTTTATGATCATGCAAATTAAGTAGGCATTTTATTTACATCTAACAAAATTTCATACTATGTTCCAATATTTCTGGAGATGTCTACCAATGTTTTCATATTAAGTGGGGCTTATCAATTCTAAATAAATGTGAATATATGAATATATGTTATTTATTCCCCTTGATTCCAGGTGAATTCATTTAAAAATAATATTGAAGAGATACTAGTATTATCTCAGAATCACATCAATTAATATATCCTACAAAGCAAAGAATTGCTGTATATAATAAACTTCTGAGATGATAAAAGTGAAAGTGGAAGAAAAGTGAAAGTGAAAATTGCTCAGTCTTGTTTGATTCTTTGCTGTACCATAGACTGTAGCCCACCAGACTTCTCTGTCCATGAAAATTCTCCAGGCAAAGATACTTAGTACTCTAAGAACTATGGGTTGCCATTCTGTTCTACAGGGGATCTTCTCAACCCCAGGATCAAACTTGGGAATCCTGCATTGCAGGCAGATTTTTTACCATCTGAGTCACCAGGAAAGCCTCTCTGAGAGAACAGTTTTTAAAATTTTTCGTTCAATTTACACTACAATCTTTGCATATGCACAAAATTATATCTACACACAAAGGGCATAATTACTTGTAATGTCAGATGTGTAGTTATGCCCAGTTCCACTGAACATATTTCTAGTTCTTTTTAATTACAATTAAGTATTTATAAATCCATCTATACTTTTACCTAATTGCTACTTTTGAACTGTGGTGTTGGAGAGATTCTTGAGAATCCCTTGGACTGCATAGAGATCAAACCAGTCAAGGCTAAAGGAAATCAATCCTGAATATTCATTGGAAGGACTGACACTGAAGCTGAAGCTCCAATACTTTGGCCACCTGATTCGAAGAACTGACTCAATGGAAAATACCCTAATGCTGGGAATGATTGAGGGCAGGAAAAGAAGTGGGCAATGGTGGATGAGATGGTTAGATGGAATCACTGATTCGATGGACATGAGTTTGAGAGCAAGCTCCAGGAGTTGGTAATGGACAGAGAAGCCTGGCATGCTGCAGTCCATAGGGTTACAAAGAGTCAGACACGATTGAGCGACTGAACTGAACTGAATTGATACACATATACAACAATTACTCTCCTCCCTCACTTTGGGGAAAAAAGTCACTATTTTATAGAAAATGGATCTCTATATGTCAAATAATAGGGACAATGAAAGGAAATTAATATACTTCATACTTATAACAAATATAATGTGGATAAACATTTTCTTACCTTGATGTGTTTAACAGTGAACACCACAGGATCAGCCAAATAAACCTTATTACTGAACTCTTTGTTTATGGCTGCTGTAATAACTGGAGAATTGACGATAACAGAATGATTGGTGGACATGGCCTCTGTTCCTAACTTCATGCTGGCATTCTCCGTGGACAAATAAGGACCCAAGTTGTTATAAAGGACAAAGGCCACTCTGATCTCTCCTAAAATAAGTACATATAAATTGGGAAGAAACTAATTAGCTTGTACATCCTTTTTAGACTAGATGTTTCTAATTAGATTATAATCAAATTTATATTATATTATATATATTCACAACAAAATTCAAACATTCATTTCAACCAAAGTGCCAGTCATTCATGAGGAAAGGAGAGTCTAATGATACGAAAATAACATATCAGTACTAAAAAAAACACAACAAAACCCTCAATCCCTATCTCATTCAAATCAAAGAGAGTCTGGAACAAAATATCAGATATTTATGTGATCTTGGGGAAAGCAAAGATTCTTTGGATAGGACCTGAAAGCCACTAATTATAAAAGAAAAAGATGGCAAACTAAACTTTATCAAAATTGAAAATCTGTGTCTACCAAATACAATATTAAGAAAATTAATAAGATAGCCACAAACTAGGAAATATAAATGCATATGACTCATAAATACATAAAGCATTTCTTCTACTCAACAAATAATTAATTTCATACTAAAATGGCAAAACACATAAAATTATTACAAAGTATTTTATACTTTATTATAGATATATAAAAAGCTAATAGATACAAGAAAAACTGTCAATATTATTCATAATTAGGGAAGTAAAAATCAAAATAATATTGAGATAGCAATACCCACTAGAATCTCCACAACTCACACTACAAAAGACTAGCCACACTAATGTTGGTAAAAGTGTGGAACAAATGAACCTCTGCATACTATTGGTGGGAGTTCAACTATTTGGAAAAATATTTGGCAATTTCTTATAAAGTTAAACATATATCTACCCTTGCTAGATACATGGAAACATATATACACAAAGAAAGAAAAGGTTGTATAAGCATGTTTATAGCTACCTTATTCACAAAAGTCCAAAAATAGAAACAACTCAAAGTATGTCAATAGGAGAATGAACAAATTATGGCTTATTAAAATAACAGAATTACTATACATCAATAAAGAACAAACAAATGATAGATGGAGCATCATGACTGAATCCACAGAATATTATACAGAGTTAAAGAATACAGATGGAAAGAGTACACACTTTATTATTCCAGTCTAAGAACAGATAAAATTTGTAATTAGAAATATTAATGAGAATAAAGCAGTTCATCAGGTCGGGAGATGGGGTGAGAAAACCAGAAAGAGGCATCAGGACATTTTCTGGGTTGTTGTTCAGTTGATAAGTCATGTCCAACTTTTTGCAATCCCATGGACTACAGCATGCCAGGTTCCATGTCCTTCACTATCTCCTGAAGTCTGCTCAAATCCATGTCCATTGAGTTGGTGATGCTCTCTAACCGCCTCTTCCTCTGGCACCCCTTCTCCTTTTGAATTCAGTCTTTTCCAGAATCAGGGTCTTTTCTAGTGAGTCAGCTCTTCTTATCAGTTGGCCAAAGTATTAGAGCTCAGCATCAGTCCTTTAAATGCATATTCGGGGTTGATTTCCTTTAGGATTGACTGGTTTGATCTTTTTGCAGTCCAAGGGACTTCTCCAGCACCGTGATTCAAAAATGTCAATTCTTTGGCATTTAGCCTTTTTTTATAGTTCAACTCTCATATCTGTACATGATTACTAGAAAAAACATAGCTTTGACTGTATGGACTTTCATCTGCAAAGTGATGTCTCTGATGTCTAGCTTTGTCATAGCTTGCCTTCCAAGGAATAAGCACCTTTTAATTTCATGGCTGGTGTCACTATCTACAGTGATTTTGGAGCAAAAGAAATTAAAGTCTATCACTGTTTACAGTTTCTCCTTCTATTTGCCATGAAGTGATGGGACCACATGCCATGATCTTAGTTTTTTGTTGAGTTTCAAACTAGCTTTTTCATTCTCCTCTTTCACCCTCATCAAGAGATTCTTTAGGTCCTCCTCAATTTCTGCCATTAGAGTGGTATTATCTGCATATCTGAGGTTGTTGATATTTCTCCTGGCAATCTTAATTCCAGATTATGATTCATCTAGTCAAATATTTCGCGTGATATATTCTACACAGAAGTTAAATAAGCAGAGAAACAATATACAGGCTTCTTGTACTCCTTTCCCAATTCTGAACCAATATGTTGTTCCATGTCCAGTTCTAACTGTTGCTACTTTTAGTTCAATTCAGTTCAGTCACTCAGTCAGGTCCAGCTCTTTGTGACTCCATAGACTGCAGCACACCAGGCCTCCCTGTCCATCACAAATTCCTGGAGTTTACCCAAACTCATGTCCTTTGAGTCAGTGATGTGATCCAACCATTTCATTCTCTGTCGTGCCCTTCTTCCAGCATTCAATCTTTCCCAGCATCAGGATCTTTTCAAACGAGTCAGTTCTTTACTTTAGGTGGCCAAATTATTGGAGTTTCAGCTTCAACATCAGTCGTTTCAATGAACATTCAGGACTGATTTCCTTTAGGATGGACTGGTTGGATCTCCTTGCAGTCCAAGGGACTCTCAAGAGTGTTCAACACCACAGTTCAAAAGTATCAATTCTGTGGCCCTCAGATTTCTTTATAGTCCAGCTCTCACATCCATACATGACTACTGGAAACACCATAGCTTTGACTAGATGGACCTTTGTTGACAAACTAATGTCTCTGTTTTTTAATATGCTGTCTAGGTTGGTCATAACTTTTCTTCCAAGGAGTAAGCATCTTTTAATTTCATAGCTGCAGTTACCATCTGCAGTGATTTTGGAACCCCAAAAATAAAGTCTGCCACTGTTTCCCCATCTATTTGCCATGAAGTGATGGGACCAGATGCCATGATCTTACTTTTCTGATGGTGAGATTTAAGCAAACTTTTTAACTCTCCTCTTTCACTTTCATCATGAGGCTCTTTAGTTCTTCTTCACTTTCTGCCATAAGGGTAGTGTCATCTGCATATCTGAGGTTATTGATATTTCTCCTGGAAATTTTGATTCCAGCTTGGGTTTCATTCAGCTCAGCATTTCTCATGATGTACTTTGCATATAAGTTAAATAAGCAGGGTGACAATATATAGCCTGATGTATTCCTTTCCTGATTTAGAACCAGTCTGTTATCCTATGTCCAGTTCTAACTGCTGCTTTCTGACCTGCATACAGATTTCTCAAGAGGCAGGTCAGGTGGTCTGGTATTCCCATCTCTTTCAGAATTTTCCAGTTTGCTGTGATCCACACAGTCAAAGGCTTTGGCATAGTCAATAAAGCAGAAATAGATGCTTTTCTGGAACTCTCTTGCTTTTTCCATGATCCAGCGGAAGTTGGCAATTTGATCTCTGGTTCCTCTGCCTTTTCTAAAACCAGCTTGAACATCAGGAAGTTCACGGTTCACATATTGCTGAAGCCTGGCTTGGAGAATTTTGAGTATTACTTTACCAGTGTGTGAATGAGTGCAACTGAGAGGTAGTTTGAGCATTCTTTGGCATTGCCTTTCTTTGGGATTGGAATGAAAAGTGGCCTTTTCCAGTCCTGTGGCCACTGCTGAGTTTTCCAAATTTGCTGGCATATTGAGTGCAGCACTTTCACAGCATCATCTTTTAAGATTTTATATAGCTCAACTGGAATTCCATCACCTCCACCAGCTTTTTTCATACTGATGTTTCCTAAGGCCTACTTAACTTCACATTCCAGGATGACTGGCTCTAGGTGAGTGATCACATCATCATGATTATCTGGGTTGTGACGATCTTTTTTGTATAGTTCTTCTGTGTATTCTTGCCACCTCTTCTTAATATCTTCTGCTTCTGTTAGGTCCATATCATTTCTGTCCTTTATTTAGCCCATCTTTGCATGAAATATTTCCTTGGCATCTCTACTTTTCTTGAAGAGATCTCTAGTCTTTCCCATTCTATTGTTTTCCTCTATTTATTTGCATTAATCCCTGAGGAAGGCTTTCTTATCTCTCCTTGCTATTCTTTGGAACTCTACATTCAAATGGGTATATCTTTCCTTTTCTCCTTTGCTTTTCGTTTCTCTTATTTTCTTAGCTACATGTGAGGCCCTCCTCACATAGCCATTTTGCTTTCTTACATTTCTTTTTCTTGGGCATGGTCTTGATCCCTGTCTCCTGTACAATGTCATGAACCTCTTTAACTGCATATAAATTACTCAGGTGACAGGTAAGGTGGTCTGGTATTACTATCTCTTTAAGAATTTTCCAACAGTTTGTTGTTATATGCTTATATAACTTATATGTTATATAAGTTAAAGTTATAACTTATATAACTTATAAATTTATATATAACTTATATGTTATATAAGTTAAAGGCTTTAGTTGAGTCAATGAAGTAGAAGTAGATGCTTTGCTGGAATCCCCTTGCTTTCTTTATGATCAGTAAATGCTAGCAATAAGATCTCTGTGTCCTCTGCCTTTTCTAAACCCAGCTTTTACATCTGGAAGTTCTCAGTTCACACACCGCTGAAGCCTAGCTTGAAGCATAACCTACTGGAATGTGAAATGAACACAACTGTACAAAAATTTGAACATTCTTTGACATTGCCCTTCTTTGGGATTGGAATGAAACTGAAATTTTCCAGTCCTGTGACTGCTGAGTTTTCCAAATTTGCTGCCATATTGAGTGCAGCACTTTAAAAACATCACTCATCTTATTTCATGTGATGTAACAGAGGAATGTATAACTGTCAAATTCATCAAGCTAAATACTTAAGATCCTGTTGTTCAGTCGCCAAGTCATGTCTGACTCTTTGTGACTCCACAGATTGCAGCACGCCAGGCTTCCCTGTCCCTCACCATCTCCTGGAACTTGCCCATGTTCGTGTTCATTGCATCTGTGATGCTATCCAACCATCTCATCTTCTGCTCCACTCTTTTCCTTCTGCCTTCAGTCTTTCCCAGCATCAGGGTCTTTTTCAATGAGTCAGCTCTTTGCATCAGGTGGCCAAAGTATTGGAGCTTCAGCTTCAGCATCAGTCCTTCCAATGAGTATTCAGGGTTGATTTCCTTTAGGACTGACTTGTTTGATCTGTTTGCTGTCAGATCAGATCAAGCAAGGAGATCAAACACTTAAGTACATTATTATATTCCAATTATTTCTCAATTTCAATTAAAACAAAATAAAATATTCAAAATCTTTACCTGTGGTTACTGAAGGGGAGGGAGTCTGGGAGAGGTAAGGATTGGGAGTTTGAGATTAGCAGATACAAATTATGTAGAGAATGATTAAACAACAATGCCCTACTATAGAGTGCAGCATATTTAATATCCTGCAATACACCATAATGGAAAACAATGGATATTTATATTGTAAATATAACAGTGTAAATTAACTATTTCAATGAATTTTAAAAATTCCTTACCTGTCTTAAACCTCAACTATCATATTCAAGATGACATCTTCTTATGTCCTTCTACCTTATTTTTTCTCTTATGACAATCTCTTACATATAAATCCCCTGTAAAATTAACTTTTTAGTATGTTTCTCTTAAATTTTACATAATTTCCTTTCTTAAAGCCCTATGTCTTCCTTCCAGTATAAATCCATTTTGGTTCCCCAAGAGACAGGGACTGTCCTGACCACTGTAGTAACTGACATGGAAATCCCTGAATTGTAAAGTGAAGTGGGAATAAAGATAAAAATTAATACATTTTTTGAGGAAGGAGGGGGCTGTCCAATATCTAAATTGCACTCCCACGTTTGGGAAATGCCCTACTCTTAGATACTTACAGACACAAAAGGGACATATATTTGCTTTCCCAGCTTGCCTTTCAAAGAGGTTGCTCAGGGCACATAAGTTCAACGTGTCCAGTCAGATGCACTAGCCTCAGATTTCAGATGGGGAATTAGTGACTCAAGGAAGTAGGAGGTGGAGCAGCAGCAGCAGCCCCTTCCTTTGGGCAGCAGTGACGTCTCACAGCACTGTTTCTTTGTGATGACACAGGCTTCTGTCGGCCTCCTTGATCTTGTATGTTTTCTGGACCTGATTATCTAGCTGTCTCAGTAATACTATAAGATTTCTAATCCAGTAAAGAGATTATTATCCGAGCCACATAATGGCAAGGGGCATTCTTATACTTTCTAATACAAACAATAATGTACTAAATACTTTTTGACTGTTACAACATAGCATTTAATTTTAATTCTTTTCCTCTATATTTAACATAAAAATGTTAATTTTTGGCGGGCTAAACTTTAGGAATGGCTATGTATTTTTCTCATTGACAGAAACAACGGCTATTTTAATTGGCTTATAACTGGTGATAATTCATACCAATTTCCCCTTGTGGAATGGCATCAGACTGTCATCCCACCTTGCTTTACCAGTGCAATTTAACATATATAATTGTTACAAAATCTCCACTCCAGAATTCATGCTTAAATGTGGCCTAAAACACACACATACACATGCACACATTAATTTAGCAAATAAAATGAGTTCAAAACTATATAACTATGTAAACTATATGTCTATATGACTAATGTAGACATATTTCAATCTTCATTGGCTTTATATCTGAAAATCCATACATTTATTTGATAAACCCTTAGTGATTGCATCCATGTGCCAGGCACAGAACATATTGGGAAAGCTTCTTGTTCTCATGGAGATCCTTATTAACTTATTTTTGATGATGTTTCTATGCTTTTCCTTTGCAAAGCATACAGAAAATGTAAACAGATGCTTTTGGACAATGGAACCAATAGATACAGATCAATTTAGTACTAGATTATAGTAACTGAGTATAATTAAAATTAAATAAATATTAAAAAAAAATCTCATAGACAGTATGTCTCAAGCCTCACTAATATTAACATTTTTAAATAAGGAGGTGATATCTTTTAACCTGCTATGTGATAGGAAGATGACTTCATGTTGTATAACCAGCTCAGAGCTGATGTTTCATGTTACAAGGTAAATCGTTTTGAAAAAGAAGAGACTTAAATAATATCAAGAAAAACAGATTATGTTTGTTGCCAGCAGAACAAAATTCTTTAGTATTGGAAATTTTATCAGCCCTAACTTAAAATTGTATTTATTTTGTTACTAAGTGTGAATATTGAGGCAGTGCTAAGATTTTCTGTAGAGCGAAATCAGATTCCTGATTCTTCCTAATGGTTTCCCTTCTTTGGCTCTTGGCCCACATCAGTTTATCCTACTGACAGAGAGTTCTTTTTTTTTTTTTCTTTTCTTTTACTTTTTTTTTTTTTTATTTTATTTTTATTTTATTTTTTTTTTTTCTTTTTTTTTTCTAATTTTTTTTAAAACTTTACATAATTGTATTAGTTTTGCCAAATATCCAAATGAATCCGCCACAGGTATACATGTGTTGACAGAGAGTTCTTCATCCCAGCTTACACTTAGGAAGAAATAAAATGACTTCACAGACCTATCACATGCTCCCTAGTCCATTTCCTTCCTGCCTCAGCTGCTCCAGCTCCTCTCCGTTTTTAGCATGCTCTCTGTGATCTAGACAGTCCGGTCTTGATTTCTTTTTTAAATTGAGATATAATTGGCATATAACATTATGTTAGTTTAAGGTGTACAACATGGTGACTTGATATTTGTATATATTATGAAATGACACCACAATAAGTCTAGTTAGCATTCATCACCATAGACAGTTAATTTTCTTTTTCTTGAGAGAAGTTTTAAAATCTATTGTTTTATCAATTTTCAAAACAGGTAATCTAGCATCATTAATGATAGTCACCATCCTCATGACTTATTTATTTCATAAATAGAAGTTTTTACATTTTACCCTCATTTTGCTTACCCTCACCCTTCACTTCTAGGCACCAGTAGTCTGTTTTCTTTATCAGTTAGCTAGTTTGTTTTTTCTTAAGATTCCACATGTAAATGAGATACTTGTGTTTCTCTATCTGACTTATTTCACTTAGCATAATGCCCTCAAAGTCCATGCAGTTTATAGCAAATGATTTATTTATAATTTTTAAATTATAAATAAAATTTCCACTAGAAATGTTAGAAGCAAAATCTGTCAAGTTGGTGGGTGTTACTCCTTCCAAAGGAAAAAGTCAGAACTTCTGGATTTTGTTGTCTATCAATTTTCCTCACATTCAAGTTTCTGATATTTTTCTACATCTGAAAGGTAACAACAATTTCCAAATATAACTGGGAATTTTGTAGAGCAAATATCATTAAAATATTGTTAGTGCAGAAGCTAAGGAAGAGGAGAAGAAAGAGATCAGTGGAGTGAGAGGAGAGAAAAGATTTTAGATAGCAGATCTAAAATTCCAACCTAAAACTCAATGAATTAATGACAAGTTCAAGTCCATCTAAAATTCCAACCTAAGACTCAATGAATTAATGACAAGTTCAATTCCATCAAACTTAATAGACACATTCTAACTTACCATTTCGGCCATTTTGTTTTAGAGTATTTGCAGAAAGCTGGATAGTGCTTCCATGACCGGTGTTTTCTGGAAATTTCAGGTCCTCTAAGTTTCCTTCTGTGCTCAGCCTTGCAACTTCCAATTCTATTAATGGTAAAAAGATGTCAGTACTCATTGAGAAACATGCCGAAGTTAAGATAATCTAATTACTGAAACATTTCTGAAATCAAAACACTAGAACTGATCTTCATCTGCTCTACTTTATAGTAGTTCAGTGTTTATAGAAATTCTTTTTTTTTTAGTATTTCAATTTTTTTCAAAATAAAGCAAATAAAATTATTAAAAATCAGGTAAGACTATCAATTATAAAGCCTAGAATTTAAAATTAAAGCTCAAATACAATTTGTCATTGACTATCAGTTTACTTTCAAAATGTTGTCTTTATTTTATGAATTAAGTGAAATCTTTTTATAATCTGGCACTCTACTATTATATCAATATTGATTTATCTTTAAACCTAATAACTTTGAAATAATTTTATCAAGTCTTCTGAAATAAAACTGTCAGCTACATCCTTAAACACACTAATTAGATTTATACTTTTTATGAGCTAGCAACACAATTATCAAAAATTATTTTTAACACTTTAACTTAAATTACTACCTTCTTTATAGTTTATAATTCAGAGAGATTCTTATTATAACTGAAGTGACCTGTAGGGTAAAATTTAAAATACTACCCTCCATAGATAGAAACTTATATGCATACATCAGTTTCATACATAAAAATTGAAGAAAAAAAAAGGGGGGGGGTCTCACTGTCCTTGATCTCAGGTGAGGCTAATATAGTCAGTATTGAAATGTCCTTGGAAATACACATGTGTGATTATGAGGACACTCCTAAGCTAACAACAAGTGATACCCTCCTAAGTATAGAAAAAACAATAACTTATCTCCCCTGAAATAAAGTACCACTCATAATATGTGGTCCACCATAGATGATACTTTTTTCTTTTCCCTCTTCTGCTGAACAAGATGATAGTTCTTTCTTGTCCTTCTCTGGCCCTTCTGTATAACAAAAGCCACTTACGAATATTGTCTGTGTTCTCCCTGACAATGTCAGTCTTCAAAAGGTTATCGGCCAGCACAAAGGCACTTTCCTCCACAGTGTCAAGCAACATGGTGGCTGCACGCAGTTGATCACTTGTAGTCAGGTCTCTCCAGGCATTCAAGGCTTGTGGCTGGAGGAGGTTGTTAACTGTCTCGACCATTGCCTACAAGAAGATGAACAGAATGACAGAGGTCTCTAGTGAACCCACAGGGCTGTCAGAAATCCAGGCATACATGCTGCCCAGCAAGTAAGAATCACTGGTGTGCATGAGTTCAGTATTGTCCCAGCCTCCCCTGTGACATGCTGCAGTGGAAGCATTCATTATTTTGTGCTGTAAAATCCTAGCTGAGACTTTGCAAGACAACAGGAAAACCTGCTTTTTGTTCTGAAGGACAACAAATAGAGCTATGCTTCTTTCTTAAAATCAATAGCAAAGGCTTCAATAAGACTATAATCACATAATTAAATTATTTGGCTGGGAAACTGTTGGCAAGTAATTCAAACTAACACTTCCATCACATCACCACAAAAATTATTTCCTCTATACATCACCATAAAACTAGATGCTGAACATAATAGAAATCAAAAGAATGACTAAAGACAGGACAATACAAGAATTTGTTATGTATAGGTTAAGAACTCTCTGCTGCTGCTGCTGCTGCTAAGTTGCTTCAATCGTGTCCGACTCTGAGCGACCCCATAGACAGCAGCCCACCAGGCTCCTCTGTCCCTGGGATTCTTCAGGCAAGAACACTGGAGTGGGTTGCCATTTCCTTCTCCAATGCATGAAAGTGAAAAGTGAAAGTGAAGTTGCTCAGTCGTGTCCAACTCTTAGCAACCCTATAGACTTCAGCCCACCAGGCTCCTCTGTCCCTGGGATTCTCCAGGCAAGAGTACTGGAGTGGGGTGCCACTGCCTTCTCCAAAGAACTCACTAAGCAAACCAATTTTTTTCTTAGCCAGCTAGTAAAATGTCACTATGGGAAAAATATCAAAGCATACATACTCCCAGGGCTTTGGAAGAGAAACATTTGTGCTGTTTACTACTAGGAAGGAGAGTAAGCACTTGGAGCTTGCTACCTATGGCCTTTGAGCATTTTTCCTTAAAAAAAAAAAAAAAAAAATCAGCAGTAAGTACACTCACACATAGAGATAAAGTACCAAGGTTCTCTCTGCTTCATCCAAAAGAACTGTCTTTCTAGTTACAATTTATATATTTCCCATGGTTAGCTCAATACTCTGGGTTGCAAGAAAAGACAATTTTCCATTAAGGTCTTAAGATTTCACTCAAACATAGAGAATTGCACAACAGAAAAATACACCACTGGCAGTTTGAAAGTGATCTTCCTTGAACCTGTTGATTATGAAATATGCATCTAATCCGGAAATAAGTTGAATAAACAGCAAACACAGGCACTTTCCAAGCAGTACATTGGTGTTCTAAAACAGGACTCACAGTATTGACACATTGAGAGAGGGAGTGGCAGAGACTGGGGGAATACCCCTTAAGCTGCAGTGTTTTCTTCTGGCTGGTGTTTTCATAGTAACCAAGTAACAACTGTTAAAAATTCAGCTTCATAATGAAACACCTTGCTGCCAATTAACACCAACTTCAAAAACTAATCTGCCTTTTGATAAAAGTTTTTCTTGATATTTTTCCCAGCTTTTCCAAGTTCTGGCTAAAAATCTACATCACTGGCTTTGTACATAAAATAGTTCTACTTGCAAGTTGAGTACTTTGCATTGTTAAAAAAAAAAAAAAAAGTCCCTCATGAGTTTAATGACTGAGTATTTCCACATAGTATGCTTAGCTCTGTCATTTGTTCTGTGTTTAAAACATGACGTAGAAACCAGACAAAAGCATTTCTGGATCACAGCAATCTGATCTGCTTTCCAGGAAGTTCTCTATGGGGTGATGCCAACAGAACATGCCAAAAAAAGGAGGTGCCGGATAGAAATCAAACAACAAAAAAGTTTATGTATTCTCTGAAGCCAAATAGAAGACATTGACCTCTTGAGTGCAAGGAAGTATTCTTTCTGGGATTCACTGATCTTCTTAATTCATTAGAAATGCTCTGAAAGCTCCATATGTGACAAAACCTACGCCAGTTCTTTATGGACCAACCATTTTAACATTAGTGAAGCACCTTACATTGATTAAACCTTACCTCAGGGAACATTTTGGGAAGATAAAGCAATGTTTCTGTTCTGCCCTCTATAGATTTTATTTTTTTTTAATTTAAAAATTTCAAAGGAAAAGAAGCAACTATAGTCAACTCTGAGATGTTCTAAATAGGAAACTGTTTACAAATGGGGTGCTTTAGCTAAAATACTGAGTCTTTAAACTGACAGTAAATACATCAGACACACTCCTTATTATCTTAGTTTTGCAACTGAAAATGTATAAGGTGCAATATTTTTGTCCCACAAAGCAGTTGTTAAAATATGCTCAAAATATATAATGAAAAAATATTGCACCTTATACATTTTCAATTGCAAAACTAAGATAATAAGGAGTGTGTCTGATGTATTTACTGTCAGTTTAAAGACTCAGTATTTTAGCTAAAGCACCCCATTTGTAAACAGTTTCCTATTTAGAACATCTCAGAGTTGACTATAGTTGCTTCTTTTCCTTTTGCATTGTTAAATTAAAAAAAAATAAAATCTATAGAGGGCAGAACAGAAACATTGCTTTATCTTCCCAAAATGTTCCCTGAGGTAAGGTTTAATAGAAGTTTTCTATTAAAGCCTAAATGATTTCCAAGTTTATTGCAGAAATGACAGGTCCTAAAATCTGGGTGGGTTAAGACACAAACCTAGTATTTATTTATTTTTAAAATAGCACCTATTATGATTGCCTAAGTATATAATAGGAAATGTCAACACATGAATTGAGACAGAATTCTCAGATGCTAAAATCAGTGTGGGATTTGGAACCAGATCTGCTGAGTCTGCAATTGTACTTTGCCACCTTACTAGTTGTGTGCTATTGGGCAAGTTTTTTAACTTTTTTGTACTCTTCTGTAAATTAGAGATGATAATGAAATCATTTCATAAGGTCTCCTGGCTCATAACAAGTGTTTAGGTGCAATCCTATCTGTATTTTAATTTGATATCAAAGTTCAGTGTGGGAAGGAGAGAGGTATTCACTGAATAAAGCACAAGTCATCCCTGATAATTGCAAAATATTCACACTGAAGTGAGATCTGGAAGGAATGCCTCTTCTACAACCCAATCTCATAAGCAGAACTGATACACAACTTAACTACTATGGAGGAATGGGAAGAACATGTGTATTTGATAGTTCATAATATTCCCTGGTGGTACAGTGGGTAAGAATCCACCTACCATTGGACAGGACAAGGGTTTGATCCCTGGTAGAGGAAGATTCCACATGCCATGGAGCAATTAAGCCCATGCACAACTACTGAGCCTGTGCTATCTAGAGCCCACAAGCTTCAGCTATTGAGCCCGTGTGCCACAACTACTGAAGCCTGTGTGCCCTAGAGCCTGTGCTCCACAATAGGGGAATCCACCACAATGAGATGCCCATGCTCTGCAAAGACCAGCCCCCACTTACCGCAACTAGAGAACACCCACACATAGCAACAAAGACTAACTGTAAAAAATAGATACATGATTTTTTAAAAAATTCATAATATGTATTCTAGAGGCTTGAACTAACTTATCTGTTTTCTGCTAGTGAGATAGCATAATTAGGTCAATTTAATAGCTTTATAATTAATACAATTTGTGTAAGCTTTCCAAAGGTTGTTGACATTGAGAGGGTAACAGGCAGGAAGGCCAGGGTCTCCAAATGGAGGAAATAGCCTGCAAGTGTCAGACATTTTTATCTCTCTTAAAACAATATTTTTTCCTTCTCTATACAAATTTAAAGGGAGGTTTCTCTTAAAATACTGTGTTGCCATAATGACACTTGGTTTCGCCTAGAGATAACCAATGCCTTTTTCTTACGGAAATGTTTGTCTTAAGCTATGCTAATGTACTATGCCTTTACCCCAAACTCTGTCTCCAAGTCGGTTCCGCCTCTTGGCCCAGAACCTACTTGACAAACCAGTATGTTATACTCAGATATTGTTCCCCTAATCTATGTAAATGAAACTATTTGTATGGTGGTCTGCCCTTCTTCAAGATTGAAGTTAATCATTTTATGGCCCAGGATAAACCATTTGGTGCCAAGATTATCCCAAAATGCATCTTACGGGTGAGGGGCCTGGTGCCATTCTGAATTTTAAGACATTCCTTTCTTTCATTAACAGACTGCTAGTGACTATATAACATCCAGCTGAAGACTAGCAGGGGGGTACTCTTTCTGCCCCCTTCTGATGCCTATGTCAGAAGCTTTCTCTATCTCCTTTATACTTTAATAAAACTTTATTACACAAAAGCTCTGAGCGATCAAGCCTCGTCTCTGGCCCCGGATTGAATTCTTCTCCTCCGGGGGCCAAGAATCCTGGTGTATTCGCGTGATTCAACAACAACCTTTCAACATGTCCCTGTTACTAGTTTCATGAAGACCAAATAAACAGTCACAATATTCAACAGCAAAATAACATCTATATTTCATTTTCTCTATATATATTCATACATTTATATATTTTACACACAAATGATGACATTTGGTAATAAAGCTTTCATTTTGGGGGGTTTTCTGGTCAAACTAGTTATTGTATTGCTTTCACTACCTCAAAAACATTTCTTTAAAATACAAGTTGCTTTTTCATTTTATTTGGTTCCAAAGAAATGAACTTAACTACAGTTTAGAACCAAAGTTGAACAGGAAATACACAATGCATTTGATTAAAGTGAGGTAATGGGACATTGATCAATGGCTCTCATCAATTTCTCATCTGCTATCATTTTTTTTTTTATTGACCTAAGATTTATATTCTAAAGTTATAATAAATAAGACTAATTCTGGATAAATCTTAAAATATATTCTAACCACAAAAGGTTGAAAAGGGAAAACAAAAATACCTAACGGTTTTGACATTATAGACTGAAATAATCTAAAATTTGGGGATGTTAATTTAATTAAAATATCTTTGCCAGAAACTAAATGTTAATTCACCCCACTATATTTTCAAAACACAAGAAACTGAATAGAAGATGGACCTGGGAATTTATATTCTGGTTTCACCACACATTTCAGTGTGCCTTTGGGCAATTTGATGTTTTCTAACCAATTAACAAAGTGTGAACTGCATAAGAAAATACGATGCATCATATTTCAATTTGAGTGTGGTTAGGGGCATACTATATAAGATACTACTTTTCTTATTAAACAGTTTACAGACTAGACTCTAAAGTCACTTTTGCCTTCCTAAAAATCAAACATAAATTAGAAAGTGTGAAAAGTCAGTTAGATTCATACCAGAATTATGGACATCCCATATCTTTCCTGACATATATTGGCATTGCACAATATTATCTGACCCCTCATCATTAAATTCAGATCTTAAGCAAATTCATTTGACTAATTTTACACTGATCATTTAACTATAGCATGTTTGTTAAAAGGTGTTTTAAACTGTTTAATCACACTTCATATATTTCAAAAGGGACAGTGTTTTTATTTGTTGTTAACTACTGTGAAATTTTGGTGAAAAATAGCTGTATATCTTCCAATATCAATTTTCATCATTTTTCTAGAAGAATGTCCTTGTGAAATAGTCTAGAATTCCTTAGCAAGAATACATAAAAGGGTCCATGGTGAGAAATATATCAATGGCATTTCTTACCAAGGTAAATTCTAAATCTTAAACTAGGTAACTAGGTAACCAAATCACCTGGGAAACTTAGTTACCCTTCTTCTCTGCTTGAAAACCATTAAAATAAAGATCCAAACAGAATGAATGCCTTTGAAAGGATATACAACTATACCATCATAGTAGTTTTTTTGAAGACAAGCTTTTTAATCATGATCTCATTCAGGTTTTAGCTCAGGTATCAGCTGCTCATATAGGTCTTCCTTTAGCAGCATATCTAAGGAGAGTCACCCACTTAAATCCATTATCTGTTTTGTCTTCTTTGTAACAGGTATCATTATCTAAGGTGTGTCAGATATTTATTTACCTAAAAAAACTATTTAACTGGTAGATCACTCACTCAGAAAAAGGTAAACTTCATGAAGGTAGTGATTGTGTCATTTGTAAGTGCCCAAAACTGCCCGGCACACAGTAAGTGTTCAATAACTCTTTGCTGAATTATTGCCATCTGGTGAAGATTCACATGAAAGTGAGTTTTCTCCCTTTTCATATCAGTAGGAAAAAAAAAAGTCTCTGATTTTATAAGAGCAAAGATTAAGTACAAATGAAAAGATCTATTAACTAAGCCAGTATTATCCAAATCATTGTCATCAGAGACTCGATGTCAAAATGGGCTCCCATTTTTAGTACTTATTCACCTTTAATAGAATTATTCATATGTGGGTCTGGCTTTCTCACTAGATTCTGATGTCCTCAGGGGACATATCACGTTCATTTTCATTTTTCCAGGGTAAATTTTAGTGTTTTGAGACATTTTAGTACTCTATAAAGGCTCATTAAACAAAAATATCCTACTTTTACTATCAAATCATTAATACAATAGGGAAACTGAAAACATCTTTTTTTACTCCTGTAACTTTCTGCTATGTCACCCAAGAAGTCTTCTGAATGACCAGATATTAGCATGGTTTGGAAGGAAGGCAGAATGAGTTGCAGAGAATGAAGGGTAATTCATTTTAACTTTCAATGCAACTCATATTTTATTAAATATGTATGATATGCAAAGAACTAGGGAAATCACTGCTGGGTGAGGTTAGGAAAAATAAGAAAATCTGTTCTCAATTTGCCTACACTCCAAAGCAGAAGGTAAACATATAGCATGGGACAGAGTGTACTGAATTCTTGCTGAGAAGGATAAAAGATCCTAGAGGTGTTTGGTTTTGAATCAGACACTAAAAGATAAATAAGCTTTTTTTACCTAAGAGAAGGAAATTTGAGGCTGAAGAACATAATAAGCAAGTTAAGGATTAAAAAAGACAAAAACGAAGGTATTGAGGCAAGAAATGGTTTGTGCTTGGGGTGAGAAGAATGCATGATGTAAGAAAAGATAGATTAAAAAAAAGTGTAAAAAGAGTAAAGTGAGAGAAATGGTGAGTATAATTCAGATCTTAGAAGATTTTCAGTATGATAGCAGTTTGGGCTGTATTGTGTAGAAAATCTACAGCTATTAAGTATATTTACATAAAGGATTTATAAACTTAGATCTTAAGTTCTTGAGGTCATTCATTATTTTTTAATGAATTTTCATTTTTTTTCTTTTGTGTTGAAGCATATGTTCATATATATGTATATAATCATTAGGCAGCCCATTAGAATGTTAAGAGCAATTATCTCCCCTTAGTGGATAAATTTAAATTAAGTTGCTGACATCCTTTGGAAAAGTGAAATTTTATTTTTTATCTCCACATCTTTATCTTTTTCTGTGTTCTCATGAACACAATATTTTTTATCAATATATACAGTAATCATGCTGAACATTGTTTCTCTTACTATATATTATATATATATATATATATATATATATATATATATATTTATGTTTAATAGAAAGAAAGAAAGATAGTGCTAAGTCGTGTCCTACTCTTGTGACCTATGGACTGTAGCCTGCCAGGCTCCTCTGCCCATGGGATTTTCAAGCTAGAATACTGGAGTGGGTTGCCATTTCCTTCTCCATGTTTAATATATGTCACGTATAAATCTCAGGCTATGTAGAGAAAGAAAAATAAGTATTCAGATCTTCTATGCTCCAATTTCTTGCTTTCTGACTCTCTGACTCTCTCTCTATATATATATATTATATATATATATATATATATATAATTTACATTGATTTATAATTAAAAATTTTAAAAACCTTAACTCTTCATTTTTGACTTTGTAATAAGTTTGTCATTTGAGAATAAAATAAAATAGAGCAAAAGTTTAACATCATTCCTGAATAGGGCACATTGTACTCCAATCTATGTTTAGACATTGATTCAAATCAAAATTTTAAAGGGCAAATATTAGAAGTCTTCAAAACAGTTTTAAACTTAAAGTTTTTTTACTAGAAGTCAAGCTGAGTGACTGATATTTACACATCTGATCAATAAACCTAAGATTTTTTTAATAATCACTCTTATTTAATATTACTAAGCATATAAAAACCACTAATCTCTGAACTCCCTTTTATATTACAGAGAAATGTTGGCATTTTCAAGTCTTAATAAAAATGACTGTATAATACAACTGACTTGAATATAGTAATAAGAACCTTTAATAGTAGAACAAGATAAAACAGAAATTTTACAAAAGACTCTGCCTCTTCAAGAAACTTCTTATTCAAAAATATATTTAACAAACTGTAACTGACTGTATTATTTTTAAATCTTATATAAAATTAAATGATTGAATGCTGTCAAATCTATGTTGTGTTAGAGAAATTGTGCTAAGTCCCTTCAGTCACGTCCAACTCTTTGTAACCCTATGGATGTAGCCCACCAGGCTTCTCCGCCCATGGAGATTCTCCAGGAAAGAATACTAGAGTGGGTTGCCATTAACTTTTTACTTACTCAACATTCATTCAACAAATATTAATTAAGTGCCTTTAACTGAGATACTGCAAAGAGAGATAGTTATTCTTCCTTCCTTCAAAGTGATAACAATAGAGTGAAGCCAGGGAAATAAACAAGTAAAATACAGCATGACAAGCATTATAATAGTAGAAACATGAAGTACAAGCTTTGTATTAGAACGGCTCCATGAGAATTTCAAGCTTAAATACAACATTAACCAAACAGACAAGGGGTAAATCAGGTCTTCCTACCAATCATCTATCTATTTATCATGTAAAATAAAAGGAAAATATACATGATGGGGGATTCAGAGTTAGGGGTAGGGTTGGGGACAGGGTGGCTTTTGATTTTACTTAGGATGGTCCAAGTGGGCCTCCTTGAAAATGTAATGATTTTAAAAAGACAAAGTTGCTGAGAGAGTTATCCATGTAGATATTTGGAGGAGGTATTCCAAAAGGGTGAATAAACAGAATGCAATTCAACAAGTGGAAATATGCTTTGCATATTTCAAAATCTTAGAGAGGCCCATGTTTGGAGCTTTATTTAGAAAACAGGAGGTGGCGGGGGTGAACCAAATCAATTGAGTAGGTGAACACTGCACATGAAACTAGTTTTCAGGTGAAGACTGGGAATTCAGTTATGAATTTGATGCCTATTTAAAAAAAAGTGAAGATTTGAAAAGTTACCTTCAAACTAATTTTGGAGTTCACGAAAGTGGTCTGTGCTGTAGATAACATCTGTGAGTCTTAGGCACATAGGTGCCACTTAAATCAACTAGATCACATAGGAGTGTCAGAACAAAGAGCAAACAAGAGCCGACTGAGCTAAGAGGCACCCAAACCCATGGATTTAGAAGAAAAGGAGTGAAGAAAGGAGACTGCAAAGAAGCATCAAGAGGAGGAAAATCAAGAGAATGGGTTTTCTTCAGGATAGTGTATTAAAGAAGACAAAGAAATCAACTGTGTCTTCTGACTGGTTAAGTACAGTTAATTGACATCTGACTACTGAGTTCATCAGCATGAAATCATTAATGACCTCAACTAGTACAGCTGCAGTAAGGTAGTGAGGGCAAAGTCTGATGAGATGAAATTAAGAGACAGTAAAAGGAGAGGGGCTGGTGACAGTGATGTAGAGAAGTGTTTTGAGAATTTCTACTGTGGTGGAAATGTTGTTGCTGTTTTTCAGTAGCTAAGAAGTGTCCAACTCTTTGTGAATCCATGGACTGCCACACAACAGACGTCCCCGCCCTTCACTATCTCTCGGAGCTTGCTCAAACTCATTTCCACTGAGTCAGAGATGTCATGCAACCATCTCATCCTCTGTAGCTCCGATCTCCTCCTGCCCTCAGTCTTTCCCAGCATCAGAGTCTTTTCCAATGAGTTGGCTCCTCTAATCAGGTAGCCAGAGTATTGGAGCTACAGCTTCAGCATCAGCCCTTCTGATGAATATTCAGGGTTGATGTCCTTGAGGATGTATTGGTTTTATCCCCTTGCTGTCCAAGAGACTCTCAAGAGTATTCTCCACACCACAATTGGAAAGCGTCGATTCTTCAGCACTGAGTCTTCTTTATGGTCCAACTCTCATATCTGTACGTAACTACAAGAAAAACCATAGCTTTGCCTACATGGACCTCTGTTGGCACCATGATGTCTCTGCTTTTTAATATGCTGTTTAGATTTGTCTAGGATTTTTCTGGGTGGTGCTAGTAGTAAAGAACATGTCTGCCAGTGCAGGAGATGTAAGAGACATGGGTTTGATTCCTGAGTCAGGAAGATCCCCTGTAGGAGGAAATGGCAACCCATTTCAGAATTCTTGCCTGGAGAATGCCATGGATAGAGGAGCCTGGAAGGCTACAGTCCAGAGAGTTACAAAGAGTCAGACGTGATTGAAGCAATTAGCATGCACACACTAGGTTTGTCGTAGCTTTGCTTACAAGTAGCAAGCGTCTTTTAATGTCATGCCTGCAGTCACCATTTTCAGTGATTCTAGAACCCAAGAGAATAAAATCTGTCACTGTTTGCACTTGTTTCCCTTCTATTTGCCATGAAGTGGAGTGAAAGGACTGGATGTCATGATCTTAGTTTTTTTGAATGTTTAATTTAAGCTAGTTTTTCACTCTCCTCTTTTACCACATGAAGAGACTCTTTAGTTCTTCTTAGCTTTAAGTCATTAGAGTGGTATTATCCTCATATCTAAGGTTGTTGCTATTTCTCCTAGCAATCTTGATTCCAGCTTGTGCTTCATCCAACCTGGCATTTCGTGTGATGTATTCGGGATATAAGTTAAATGAGCAGGGTGACAATATGCAGCTTTGATGTGTTACTTTTTTAACTTTGAACCAGTCTATTGTTACATGTAGAGTTCTAACTCTTGCTTCTTGACCTGCATACAGGTTTCTCAAGAGGCAGGTAAAGTGGTCTGGCATTCCCATCTCTTGTGAAGAATTTTCCACAGTTTGTTGTGATCCACACAATCAAAGGCTTTGAGTGTAGTCAATGCAGCAGAAGTAGATATCTTTCTGGAATCCACTTGCTTTATCTATGAACCAAGAATGTTCAAAACTTCTGTATCATTACATTCATTTTCCAGTCCTGTGGCCACTGCTGACTTTTCTAAATTTGCTGACATACGGAGTCCAGCACTTTTACAGATCATCTTTTAGGATTTGAAATAGCTCAGCTGGAATTTCATCACCTCCACTAGCTTTTTTCATAGTAATGCTTCATAAGGCACACTTGACATCACATTCCAGGGTGTCTGGCTCTAGGTTAGTAACCACACCATGTGGTTATCCAGGTCATTAAGACCTTTTTTTGTATAGTTCTTCCGTGTATTCTTGTCATCTCTTCTTAATCTCTTCAACTTCTGTTATGTCCTTACTATTTCTGTCCTTTATTGTGCCTGTCTTTGCATGACATGTTTCTTTGGTATCTTCAATTTTCTTTAAGAGACCTCTTGTCTTTCCTATTCTTTGATTTCCTCTGATTTCTTTGCAATGTTCAATTAAAAAGGCTTTCACATCTGTCCTTGCTATTCTCTGAAACTCTTTATTCAGTTGGTTATGTCTTTTCCTCTTTTTGCTTCTCTTTTCTCAGCTTCTCTTATTTTCTCAGCTCAAACAAGCAATTTGTCTTCTTCCATTTAATTTTCTTTGGGATGGTTTTGGTCACTGCCTTTGTATAATGTGATGAAGCTTCTTCAGGCATTCTCTACCAGATCTAGCCCCTTGAATCTATTAGTCAACTCAACTATCATAAGGGATTTGATTAAGGAAACACCTGAATGGCCTAGTGGTTTTCCCTATGTTCTTCAATTTAAGCCTGAATTTTGCAAAAACGAGCTCATTATGTGAGCCACAGTCAGCTCCAGGTCTTATTTTTGCTCACTGTATAGAACCTCTCCCCTTTCAGCTGCAAAGAATATAATTAATCTGATTTGTGGGTATTGACCATCTGGTGATGTCCATGTGTAAAGTTGTCTCTTGTGTTGTTAGAAGAGGATGTTTGCTATGACCAGTGTGCTCTCTTGACAAAACTCTGTTAGCCTTTGTCCTGCTTCATTTTGTATTCCAAGGCCAAACGTATCTGTCACACAGGTATCTCTTGACTTCCTACTTTTACATTCCAATCCCCTATGATGAAAAGGACATCTTTGTTTGGTGTTAGTTCTAGACGGTCTTGTATATCTTCACAGAACTGCTCAACTTCAGTTTCTTTAGTATTAGTTGTTGGGGCATAGATGTGGATTGCTGTGATGTTAAATGGTTTGCCTTGGAAACGGAGAGAGGCCGTTCCGTCATTTTTCAGATTGCCCCCAAGTACTGCATTTCAGACTCTTTTGTTGACTACGAGGGCTACTCCAATTCTTCTAAGGGATTCTTGTCCACAGTAGTAGATATAATGGTCATCTAAATTAAATTTGCCCATTCCCATCCATTTCAGTTCACTGATTCCTAGAATGCTGAAGTTCACTCTTTTCATCATCTGCTTCACCATGTCCAATTCACCTTGATTCATAGACCTAACATCCCAGATCCTGGACAATATTTTTTTTACAATATCAGACTTTACTTTCACCACCAGACACATCCACAACTGGATCCATTCCTGTTTTAATGCAGCTTCTTCATTCTTTCCAGAGCTATTTCTCTGTTCTTCCTCAGTAGCATATTGAGCACCTACTGACCTGGAAGGCTCATCTTTTGGTGTCATATCTTTTTGCCTTTCATACTCTTCAGTGCAAATACCATCAAGCAATTGGAAACATTAGACGAAGGCCTAAATTAAATGGTAAATATTTAGAGGTCATTTTTCATGTGCTAAGTACAATTTAAATGGTCTTCAGGAAACAGGAATAATCCTATTCATGCATCAACTAAATGTTGTCAGATAAGTGAATGCTACTGAGAAGAAGGGAAGGAGAAGTAGAGAAGGAATCCAAGTAGAAGGCACTGTGACTACAAAGGCACAGAAATATGAAATGCAAGTCCTTAGGTCATTTGGGAGTGTAGACTCCAAGTTTATGGAAGAGGCCAGCTAAGATGTGGGAAATCAGCAAGAGGAGTCAAATTCTCAAACACTATAGTCCAAAACAGGACTTTTTTTTTAAGGGAAAAAGACAGTCTTTGAGTGGGATCAAGTCTTGATCAATCTGCATTTTAAAAACATTTCTGTGGCTAGAGAGTATTCAACTATTTGGCGTAGCATTTTATTCAACTGGTTTCCTACTGATAAACTTGTTTTATTGATATAAACTGTGATGCAAGACTGCCTTTGATCATCAGTGTATGTTCATTCTTTCAGTGGTGGAACGCTACCACATAACATGAGTTTGCCACAGCTACTCTCAACGTCCTAGTCATAGGCGAGGAGAACAAACACTGTTTTGCAATTGTATGACAAGATTTATAAAGAAACATTATAAAAATATGGATGTGAGCAAAGCTAGTCTTCCATGGTAAGATATTTAAGAGGTTGATACAGTAATTGTTTTGAGGAAAGAGATATGAATTACTAGGGAGAGAGGCAGGGCTGCTTGCACCATTCAACTCCGAGGGGACACCACTGAAATACATCACAACATCAGTGGCATGCCTTGGAGTTAGCCATGTGGCCTGAGTGGGAAGGAGACATATCTATTATTCCACTGTTTGAATTTTGTAACATATACCTATATTATCCATTCAGAAAAGTACTTATAAAGAAAGAAATGCCATCTGGAAATAATTTGAAATAACCTTGTTTTTTTTTTCCTTTGAACAAAAATGATTGCCTTCAGAATATAACAATCAAAAGGACATTTTAATCTCTACTTAGGATTTAAAAGTAACCACTGGTATTGTATCATCATAACTTTCTGGCAGATATCATATCAAAACGGGATGAATATATCAATATGTACCATCAAATACGAAAAAAAAATATTTTTTATTTCATCTAAGAACACTACTTCCCAATAATTCTCTTGTTTTAGACACAGAATCATTGGACACTATGCCCAGCTGCAAAACTGTATCTATCAAAGAAGAATTTACTTATGTAAACTAAACAGCCAAGGGATACAGTTAGGAGTAGGAGAAATGATTAAATGTAGTTGGGTGAGATTTTTGGAAAGTTGTAACAGAAATGAATAGTTTACTGTCCTTCTCTCTGTGTAGAAATTAGCATGAAGTGATGATTGGATGCTAAGTAAGCATCTTGTCATTTTGAAGATAAGTCCAGGTGCTAAATACAATATAGCAGAAAAACAGATGAAGCCTTGGTCTCTGAAATGGAGTGTTCATACTAATCTTGAACTGCTTCAACTGTATTTCCTTTTTATTTATGAAAATAAAGTCCTAGTTTAAGTTACCATAGTTAAGTTTCTGTGACTACTGGCTGTAAAAAGTTCATACATGAGATAAGTGAAAATATAAAAATTATAATTCTGTTAGTAGTAGAATAAAAAAATCATTTGTTTGGTTCCAAGTCATTAGGCAACTACTTTACTGCAAATGACACCTTAAAGCTTTCATTTCTTGTCTAACCTGCACCAGAAATGCTTATGATAGGTTCAGAAAGTAGGATTTTAAATCTCTAATGTTATTTTAAGTGTATTTTTTTCCTTCTGGTTAGGTATATGATCATAAGGCTTTTAAAGACACATAGTAAGGTAAATTGATGTGTACTCTCTTATGTTTGCATAGAAATAATATATATTTATGTTCTATGTATTTAAAACTTCTTTGAAGGTAAACTCATGTTCAGAGAGCAATGATGAACTAGAATGGACTTTAAAGAAACAATTTTACAATTAAATAATGATCCAGGCTTTAATCAAGAAAGGAGAGAATAAAATTTGGTGGAAAAAAGTGAGAAAATACTTTTTTTGTTTTAGGTGAAAGTATTTTATATAGAAATAAAAGGCCTTTTTCTCCCACCCTTATTAGAATTACTTCCTGAAGCATTTACAAACCATATATATATATTCTATATTTATTTTATATATATTCCATATATATAAATCACATATATATTCTAGCTATATATATATATATGTAAACAGGAACATTTTGTTGATTTATAGGAAATGTGCAAAACGGAAGAGTTGGAAATAACTTTGTAAAGCAGCCATCTCTGCCTGATCTGACACACTAGCCACGAGGATTTTGAGAGATTCCCAAAATGATGTTCTTTGCACGTCAAAGCAGAAAGTCCATCATCAATATCTGTCACTATCCTTTGGAAGTTTTCAAATCATTAGATTTATGAACTGACCTGTCCAAGATCTTAAATAATAGCCTGTATAATTTACACTGCTTATATTACATATGGTTTTACTATCTTTTGATTCAACAATTGCCTTATTTAATGACTACAATGTATAAAAAAGAATTCATATCTCTTCTTTATCTAAAGAAAACTACTTTTACACGGAAGTCACTTTCTTTGATCTCAATGTCTTTTAGCAATAGGTTCAGAGCACCAGAAACATGCAGGGTACAGATTTATATTTTCTCTCTTACACAAATCAAGTGCAGATTTATCAAGCTGTGAAATACATTAAGTTCATAGTGTTTTAACAAAGGGTTACCAAATCTCAAGAACCTGGCGTGATTCAAACTACTTTCAGATGTCCTTTTAATTATATTAAATGAAAGTTTGAGTTGGCTTTGATGCTTATGGGCAAACACTGAAATCTCTTGAAAGAGTTGCTAAAAGTACTCCCCATTGCTATAGTTAATATACTACGTTGTATGCACACCACTAGCCAATTTATTCTAGCCACTTTAACAAGGATATCCAGCCTGACAGGCCACAAAGAATAGTATCACAAGTCAAGCAAAGCACAAATCATTAGAAGACTCAAAAACTTGTTTGACATGCACCACGGAGCTCTTTGTCACACAGCCAATTAAGTGACCAAACAAGGAACTTGAAAATACTCATTAATTTCTTCCTAGGAGTATAAATGGAGGTTAGAATCTTTTCTTGTCTCATCCACCAAAGGCACACAAGTAAAACTGGCATAATTCAATTTTCACTTTGTCAAAGGTGCAAGTAGCAACTTAGGTTCACAGAAAGCCTGTATTAAAGAGAGAGGAAAAAAAGAAGCAATAGGTAGAAATGTTTATGTATCCGGGCTTTAGAATCTTTTAAAATTCATCAAATGTTGACATTACTTTTATCACTGAAAAGCTGTATTTGTGTTTCTGAGCAGATTCAGCAGCACCTGACATCTATTTCTTTTGTGTGAGATAAGAACTTGAGTTGACTCCTGGATGCCATACTCTTCAGGTCCTCCTCCTTCTCTGCTGCTGGTTACTCTTCCTCTCCCAGACCTCATCATATGACAGTGTCCTGGGTCTCAGCCCTAGATTCCTTCCTCTCTATACTCATTTCCTTGATAAACTCATCTAGGAAATGAAACATTGACTGAAAATGCCACTCTCACATTGTTTTTGTTTTTGTTGTTTTCCAGTCGCTCAGTCATGTCCGACTCTTTGCCTTCCCAAGGACTGCAGCATGCCAGGCTTCCCTGCCCTTCACTATCTCCTGGAGCTTGCTTAAACTCATGTTCATTGAATCAGAGAGACCATCAAACCATCCCATCCTCTGTCATGCCCTTCTCCTCCTGGCTTCAGTCTTTCCCAGAATCAGGGTCTTATCTAATGAGTTGGCCCTTCGCCTCAAGTGGCTGAAGTACTGGAGCTTAAGTTTCAGAATCAGTCTTCTAATGAATATTCAGGATTGATTTCCTTTAGGATTGACTGGTTCCTGAAACATTACTAAATGATTACTTCTAGCGTGAATATTCAGCTAAATTTTAAGCTCATATACCTAACTGCAAATTTACCATCAATATTGCATATCTGATAAGAAACTTAACATACTTTTTAGTGAGGTTCTTTTCATGTTCCTCCCAAATTGGTCACAGATAGGCCATTTCAGTAACAGGCAAATTCATTCTTCCAGTTGCTCAGGCAAAACACTGTGGGTCATTCCAACACCTCTCTTTTCCAGACACTTCACCTTACAATCCCTTCAGTTCAGTTCAGTTGCTCAGTCGTGTCCAACTCTTTATGACCCCATGAACTGCAGCACACCATGCCTTCCTGTCCATCACCAACTCCCGGAGTCCACCCAAACCCATGTCCATTGAGTTGGTGATGCCATCCAACCATCTCATCCTCTGTCGTCCCCTTCTCCTCCTGCCCCCAATCCCTCCCAGCATCAGGGTCTTTTCCAATGAGTCAGCTCTTCGCATCAGGTGGCCAAAGTATTGGAGTTTCAGTTTCAACACCAGTCCTTCCAATGAACACTCAGGACTGATCTCCTTTAGGATGGACTGCCTGGATCTCCTTACAGTCCAAGGGACTCTCAAGAGTCTTCTCCAACACCACAGTTCAAAACCATCAATTCTTTGGCACTCAGCTTTCTTTATAGTCCAACTCTCACATCCATACATGACCACTGGAAAAACCATAGCCTTGACCAGATGGACCTTTGTTGACAAAGTAATGTCTCTGCTTTTTAATATGCTGTCTAGGTTGGTCATAACTTTCCTGCCAAGGAGTAAGCGTCTTTTAATTTCATGGCTGCAGTCACCATCTGCAGTGATTTTGGAGCCCAAAAAAATAAAGTCTGACACTGTTTCCACTGTTTCCCCATCTATTTGCCATGAAGTGATGGGACCAGATGCCATGATCTTTGTTTTCTGAATGTTGAACTTTAAGCCAAATTTTTCACTCTCCTCTTTCACTTTCATCAAGAGGCTCTTTAGTTCCTCTTCACTTTCTGCCATAAGGGTGGTGTCATCTGCATATCTGAGGTTATTGATATTTCTCCTGGCAATCTTGATTCCAGCTTGTGCTTCGTCCAGCCCAGTGTTTCTCATGATGTACTCTGCATATAAGTTAAATAAGCAGGGTGACAATATACAGCCTTGATGTACTCCTTTTCCTATTTGGAACCAGTCTGTTGTTCCATGTCCAGTTCTAACTGTTGCTTCCTGACCTGCATACAGGTTTCTTAATAGGCAGGTCCGGTGGTCCGGTATTCCCATCTCTCTCAGAATTTTCCACAGTTTATTGTGATCCACACAGTAAATTCCTATTTGTTCCACTTTGAAAAAAAAATCTTGAACCAGAAAAATTATTTGAGCATCCCATACTCATATCCTGTTTTAAGTAGTTGTTATTGCCCAAATGGTTACCCTATTTCAGTCCTTACTTTTCCTGTTATCATCTATTTTCTAATTTTAAAACGTATCAGACCATGTCATCCCTCTGCTCAGAACCCTGGAGTGGTTTCCTCTCTATGAATACAAGTCCTTACAAAGGTCTGTCAGATCTGGGCCCTTGACGTCCTGTCATCCTTTTCTCTTTCACTTCATTCCAGTTGCATTGGCTTCCTAGACAACACAGGCTTATTTCTATCTCAGAAACTTTCTGTTTTCTTTGCTAGAGTGCTTTTTCCTACATATCTTCACAGTTCACCCCTTCATAGTTTTTCTCAAATGTCACCTCACCTCAGTGATGCATTTCTTGCTCTGTTTTTCTCCATAACATTTATTATCATCTCACATACCATATATTTACTGTTTATATTCTGCTACTAGATATTTCACCCTAGGAGAGTGAACAGGGATTTTGACCTGTTGTGGGCACTGCTGTATTCCCAGTACTGAGAGGATTATTGTGCAAATGCGCTCAACTAGTAATTCTTGAATGTTTTTGTTAACTACTGTGTGAGTTTATTATTATTATTATTTTTTTTACAGTTGAAGCTGAGGTTGCTTTTACAGTGCTAATATGCGGGGAGCGAGCTCCGCCCCTGGCAAAGGTCTTGAGGAAGGAGGCTTGGCATACGCAAAGGCGGGATCAAGCCTCAGGAGTCTCCCTGGAAATTCTCGAGCATTTACACCCAAAACCAGAGTCTGCCTACTTTCTGCTTTGTGCTTTCACCTACACCTCTGACTTTACGGGGGGCTGTCCCCCACTACCTCTCTCTGAAAAAAGAGTTAGCTTACAGCTCCAGTTAATAATTCCTGGGTGTAACAGTGTTTCAACCTACAAACTCCCTTGGAAGTCCTCTAGCCTGCCTGAATAGGTTTTTCCGGCCACATGTGATTGTTCAGAGCCTCCAAACTGTGAGAGGTATGAGATGTTCTAAACTGTCTAAACACAGATTCTTTTGAGCAGTTAAAAGATTGATTAGAAATTGTATTGGTGAAGGGATTTTCACTTGTTGGGCCAATGTTTGCTGCTAAGTCTCCATATCCCTTACCTGCTGTGTCCCTGGCAGTGTATTGATTAATATAATTGGTGTAAATAGTAGCTTTAATGTTTGTAACCTGGGACCCTTGAGTTAATTCTTTTTCTTGTTATAGCCCACCACACCTTTGCTCTGTAGGAATGCAACTTTATCTAATGCTTTTGGAGGGTGGCGCTTGACTTATCACCTTTAGAGAAAAATAAGTTTTCTGAAGAAAGGGTCTTAAAATGTTAACAGGCCTCCGGGCCAGAAGATGATGCAAATCACCTAAGCTTTTGCATATGATAAGTTTGCAGGAAGAAAGCCTGGCTTGCTGCATGACTCTACCCCTTCCCCCATTATCCTCTATGCATAACTTAAGGTATAAAAACTACTTTGGAAAATAAAGTGCGGGCCTTGTTCACCGAAACTTGGTCTCACCATGTCGTTCTTTCTCTTACCTTCTGGCTGAATTATTCAGCCTCTTTTCTCCACTGAATTTCCTCACTGAGCTATCCTTATTTCAGCCTCTTTTCTCCACTGAATTTCCTCATTGAGCTATCCTTATTCTATTACTCTTCATGTCCTTAATTAAAGTTTAATTAAGCAGTTGTTTCCTGATCCTCGCCGACGCCGTCCCCACTTCGAATTCCCTGGATCCACCGGGGCTGGACCCCGGCACTAATACCTAGGATACAGATTTCTAGTGGATAATGAAGGTGAAACAAACAAAATAAATAAATAAATAAGTAAATATTAAGTCCAAATAAAATAAGTAAAATCTAATAAAAAGAGGGCTTATTTCAAATACTTTGTAAGACTTGAAACATAGACTATCTGCCTTTTAAAAAAATGAAAAATGGAAGGAAGAATGCGAAGAAGAGAAGAAACCAAGTGTGTGTCTTTAAAAAAAATTTTGCAGTTATTTACTAATGGTTAAATCAATTCTTGGCCTAAGTATGCAAATAATAGTGGTTTCCAAAGAATGACTCAAAAGATTCACATCAATAACGATGCATGCGTGCTCAGTCACTCAGTTGTGTCCAGCTCTTTGCAACCCCCATGGACTGTAGCCTGGCAGGCTCCTCTCTCCATGGGATTTTCCAAGCAAGAATACTGGAGTAGGTTGCCATTTTCTCCTCCAGGGGATCTTTATGACCCAGGTATTGAACCCCCATCTCCCACATCTCCTACATTGGCAGGCAGACTCCATTACCATCAAGCAAGATTGACTGTGAGTCTCCAGGGAGTCCATGCCACCTATGGGATTTGGAGGAGAAAGGAAACTGCTGGCAAAAGTCAAAACATATTTCTTAACTAGGAAAATGTCCTGCTTTTAAAGCATTTAAAATGGAAAAAAATGAATGTCAGTAAATTTTAATAGTTCCTGCAAAAGACTATGAAATAAGAATTTATGCAAAATGCTTTTCAGTGACGGTCACAATGCCTAATAAATGATTTATTCTTCATATTACATCACTGTTATTCTTAAGATGGTGTTGAAGAAGCACTGGATGCACCAGGATAGAAGCATTAGTGCCATCAGTGCCAGCTGTGTGACCTAGTTCCAGTCACTGGATCTCTCCAGATTTCAATTCACTCATCTTCACCTCTATGGCCCCTCCTGGTAATAATATATATATAGTAACATATATATTAATATGCATATGGAACACAAGCCTTACTTGTCTTCTCTGGCATAAAACTTAAAACCCTCTTCTAAATGATGCATTGTGTCTGGGATATGGTAATGATATTTTAATTTGACATATGTGAATACCTATATTTTAATAGTCAACAAAACTTTTAGGGTAATCTAAAATTACAACTGAATAAGGGAAAATAAAATATATTGGACCCAGTTTTTTTATTTTCATTAAAATTCTTGATATAAAAGCATAATAAGTTTTAGGAGATTCATATATTATTTTAAAAAATCAAAGCAACTAACTTTTAATTGCTCACTTATAGATCAGTTATCATAGCTGACTATCGATAGTCCAGATTTCACTGTTATTGTGTGTGTGTGTGAAATAAAAAGTGGGAAGCAAGAAGTAATGAATGGATCTAGATAATTCATAAAATAGACACTGTACTTCTAAATAATTAAATGTTAAATGTATTTAGATGGTCAAAATCATATCTAGAAGAATCACTGCTTGTGCCCATGGAAAGGAAAAAAAAAATTAAGTATCTTATAATAAATATTTTTTTTCAAATTTAGTGCAAAAAACCTTTCTGGTATATTTCATTCCTATTTCACAGGTAGCTTAGAATGTGCTCTGAATATAGAAATAATAGAGAACATGTCTTTAAAAGCCAAATAGACTAAAGATTTAGGTATTATTCAGTCTAGAATTTCACAGAATAATGATCTATACAAAAGGAATAGAAATAATGTCATGTATTAGCAAGCAGAGCATTTCCACTTCACCAATATTCTGTTTGTATTTGGTCTTATCAGATGTTTAGTCAATAGCTGAAACGTTTATTCATAGCCAGTCAATTATAACAACAGGAAATCAGCCATTGAATAAACTGTGCTATTAATTTTCCATCAGAGATTCTTGTTTGAATGACCATGCATTTCATAGATTTAAATACTGAAAGGCTAATTCTAATTATTTCCAAGGCCCTATTAAAAGGATAACATAGATTGCAATCAAAAACAATACTAATGTTGCTCAAAAATGATCCTCAGCTTTCAGTTCTGAAGAGTACTTCAATTTTTCTATCTATTGCACACACAAAGCAGTATATATACATATACCTCCCAAAGTAATTTCTTTTCCAAAATATGAGAAAAACCTGAACAGTTGCTTATATACAACAGTTCATTATTTTATAAGAAAAAATACAAATTAAAAGGTTTTCTTCCTAACCTCTGTTATGCAGATTTCCCCCCGCTTTAAACGACTGTCTCGCACAATGCCCTTATTGTGAATAAACGGATACAGTTTAATTTCTGGACTACCAATCTGAGAACTAGTAACATGGGTCTTGAGGACATCCTTCTTTACAAATGTAGTTGACCTTCCCCTTTAAAAATGCTGATATATCCACATAGGGAATAACATTTACAGCGACACAGTTTCATATTTTTCTTCCTTCTGATAAAGTTAATTTGTATATTGGAACCCACAGAATGGAAGCTGCCTCAGTAGCCTGGCCCATATCACAAATCTAAACCTGCATTTATGGGAAATGATTGTCAAGGAGCCAATCACAATCCTCTAACCCAGCTCACTTTACCCTAGAAAACTGGATCTGCTAGCCTTATAAGGAAATCCCCAACTTCCTTTGCAATCCCTGTTTCGAGTTGTCTCCATAAAACTAA
This sequence comes from Bos mutus, assembly GCF_027580195.1. NCBI lineage: Eukaryota > Metazoa > Chordata > Mammalia > Artiodactyla > Bovidae > Bos > Bos mutus. The sequence goes on along the minus strand of NC_091622.1, from coordinate 77,453,458 downwards.
CTCTTGCCCAATATCCCGCAGGAAGAGTGTGCTACTGATGGTGAGGCACTGATTCTGGCAACCCGTGGATTGATTTACCTTGAATAAAGCAGAGTGAAGTCATTACTAAAGTATTTTGTTGTTTGACCTTGCCTCCCTTCCTTTGTTCTTTCCTTCACCTCTCTCCTTTCTTCTCTCTCCTATCTTCTGATATCCCCACACTTCTTTTCCTTCTAAAAATAACTATGAAGCTGGCTTCAGGGATTCCTTTCCACAAGAACTCATAAACATAGAAACTTTTTTTTTTTTAATCTTGCTTAGAAACAAATTACAACGTTAACTGAAACATTCACATTGGGATTCATGTGCTTATAATGAGTGGAAGAATAAGATCATTACAGCATGTCTTGATCAATTTGGTACAGAAGTAAACATTCCAAGTATCCTGGAACTGTTGTCTTATTTGATTGAGTGCCATTTCTGGATAACTTGTTAATCAAATATTAACCAGATCAATATATGAATGAAATGTTTTCATAGCCCCCTCTGAAGAAATTGGAGATTTATATATTATATCCAACTCACCTTTCAATGATGATCAAAATTCTCACACCAAAGTTGCACCTCTTAGCTAGTCTGTGATCCTCTTGTATGATAGAGCACTGTCACTTTTCAAATTTCTTTTTAGCACATGCTCTTTCATATAGCTTTCCATTCCCACCCTCTATGCCATCCCTGAAATTCTTCAAGTTCAATACATTATCATCTTTCTGTCAGATTCCCATACATGCTATTGCCATCAGAGACAATTCAACAACTTAACACATTTATAAAAACGCAGAAAGTACCTGGACATAGGCTCTGCAAGAGCGCTCTCTTTTCTGAAGCTGAATCCATTAAGACAGCAGATTAAACACAGAATAGAAAAAACAAGTTAGTGACAGAAGAAAACAAGAAAAATAAAAGAACACACCTACACAAACACCTTATATTGTTGTGCACTACTTCCTAGAAGAGAATGACAGCTAAGCAGCAGCAAAATGTCAGCATTGGCTTGAAAAATAGTAACCAATACCTTTCCAGAACCCAAGTGATAACTGGATGGTATAAAGCTGTTAATGATGGAAAGAAATCTTAGAATAAATTTAGTAGAAATTAGTAAAAATCAATATGCTTTATTTTTTGACATGATTCATTTCATATGAGGTTAGTTATTAACTTGTGGGCCACAGACAAAGATGTGTTAAGTAATTAAATTATGTCAAGGATTTGAAACCCATTTTTTAAAGATAGTAAATTGTTTGTGGTTTAAAGATAATTTAGGTAGTTAACATGTACCACAAACCATTTGTTCATACATATAAAAAGTTCCATTTATTGAGAAAATAGAAATGCATATTCATTTGACTCGTTGATTCTAAGGGACAAATACCAAGAGATAAGTAACTTCTGATTAAAAGAATGTGATTAATCTTCTGATTTATCTCTGTTTTTATTTCTTGAAGAATTTCTTTTAATGGTTTTGACCAAAAGATTTTACACATTTTAGAAACTTTTGTGGAATAACAAGACTGTATTTATTTATTTGCATATAGAATGATGTTTTTTTGGGAAAAAGATTAACAGCAACTCGTATTCAGTACCAAATATTTTTTTTTTCCTGGTGATAAAATGAATTATTAATACATATATTTGTTCGGTTTAAATAAATGACTGCAAAATTTATAAATTAGATTGTAGTTTTCCTCCTTTTCTAGTATTTTTTTTCCTTCAGTAGCCTTGATTGTTGAAGGAGAAAATTACCCATTTTAAGAAGCAGTTACTCTGATACCTTTTGTGTGGCTAATACTCTCTCAACTTTAATTCATACATTCTTCAGTGAGCATAGAGTAGTTACTCCTCTAAAGAATTAAGTGAGTAATCAGTACAAGTAAATTGCCAGTGTTGTCATTGGATTACTGACTAGCATCTTGGTTTAAAAGGTCTCTAAACTCTTCAGAATTTCAATGTGGAGCACAATTGATTTGTACTGAGTTGACTTTGCAAATCTGTTGGGTTATAACTGCTTCAGGGAACAGTGGGAACCACGGGAAATGGTAGCAAGCCAGGAAGCATGTGAATAACCTTTGCCATCCCATCTCTTTACCCCATCATGCAAATTAACATATGACAAACCACATTATATAAACAACTGAAAAGAGCTAAATAAGAAACAAAAGAGAGCATTAAAAAGCTTCACAAATGGAAATTTGCCCATTATGTAGTTATTTAATATTCAGACTAGGCAAGCTGATTAGCTGTAGCCTGTTAGAATGTGACATTAATTGCCAGCTTTACCTGATATTGCCAGACATCAACATCATTTATAAATAAAGATACAAAATATTCTATAACAAGTAGTGTTATGGATATGTAGCATTAATAGAAATTACTACTTCTAGTACATTATAATAACAATAGCTGGCAGCGATATTCATTAACAGCATCCAGTAAACCTTGGTAAAATCACAGCATGCCCAGATTACATAGACAGCTGTGGATTATATTCTGTCAGGGGCTGGGCTGAGATTCTATCATGGATGTGAGTGACAAAATAATTCCTTTTCACTCAGCATGAAAATAACCAAAAAAAAAATACCTTAGTAATAAATTCTATCTAACTGATAAAACTGAATCTATTTTCTGAGGATGAAGTTGCAGAAAAAACTGCTGGATAAAATACCTAGCTTTTATTTTTCTTTAATGTCAAACAATCATCATTTTAAAAATGTTTTCCATCTCATGAGACTCTTAGTCAAATAAGACAGAAAAGAAATAAACACAACAAAGACCACTCTGTAAAGTTATTTTTACATTCTAAAGGGGAATATTCATTCAGTGAATTCCATACAGGATATTAGTCTGCTGCTGCCAAATTCTTGCTGTTTGAAGTATCCCTGATATTAAGATTATCCCTGATATTTAAGGCCTTAAAATCCAGTTTCAATAACTGATCATCTTTATTACAAAAATGCCATTAAGAGAATATATGTTATCTAATGGCAGCAATTCTATTATCTTTTCACAATGTGAAATTTTGTTACATAAATGATACTCCTTATAAATATATATAAAACATATTTTATACATTTAAGTAAATACAATGCTTATATCTGTATAAGTTATATACAAAATGTTTACATATGTGTATATAATGTATATAAACATTTATTGTAGATTTATAGCTATAAATTAAAACACATAAAATTCCTTACAATTTAAAAACATTTTTATTACTTACAATTCAAAGTTGCTGAAACACATTAAAACCTATTAAATTATAATGGTAGTGATGCAAAATAAGTTACTTAAAAATAAAAAGGAAAATTAAACCACTTTGTCCAATGAGCTTTTAAATGTAATATGAATTAGGTTAAATTATTTTTTAATCTATAATGTATTATTTATATCTTTTCTCACTGTTATTTTCTAAATTTCTCTTTATTGATTAGATATTTGTTTTACTATTAATCATATTAATAAAGGCTTGAAAGGGATAAAAAAAAAAAAAGAAACAAAAGAAGCGGCATTTATCTATATTAACCATGTCAGAATTTAGCATCCAGAACAGAATTCTACAGAAAATGAATTATGATTCAAAATATATGCAAAGAGATTATCATTTATTGTTCCTTAGATTGAAAGTCAAATAAGGGCATTATTATAATGAGACAGTGAAGTGAATTGAATATAGCTAGCAGTTTTCTTTAGAATGATTTGATTTTATGGAGAGGGAAATTAATCAGGGAATTCTCACTGATTTTACTACAACTTTAAAGATGCATGTAACTAAGGGCCTTACCTTGTTCAAACTTCGTGCAGCACTATCTTTTCCACCTGGAGTCAAGTTCCGGAGCTGTACATCTAGGAGGCCTACCAACTGATCCATGGCCCGGACAGAATAAGTGATATCTCCAGCATTCAAATGATTTCGTGTCTGTTCAGCCAGTTCTCTAGCAATGTTGGCGGCTGTCTCTCCAGATTTCAACTACAATTTTGAAAACAGAACAAAAAGGAAAGAAATCTTAAGTAATTTTATTGGCTTCTTTGGACAATTGTTTTTGCATATGTTATAATCATTGAGGTAAGTAAGTTATTAAACTCCCTCTTTATTTGGTATACATTCCCTGAGTTTTCCTGCTAATCCATTATTTTCTTTAATAACTAACTTGAAAGTCATGCCTTTAGGAAGCTCCTCTTGAGGACTCTAACTTCTAGAAATGATTCTCACTTTACCCATCTGAGGGGTTAAGTCTAAGGTTTGCCCAGTGATTTTTCTCTATGTATTTCTAAATTGAACATTGATGAGTTTGTGTTGTGGACAACTGTGTTCTCAGAGGACAATACAAATTTTTCATTATGTCTAGTTTAACACTTAGTTCACAACGAATACTCACTGTCTGCTAAGCTCTGTGAAAATGTAATTTCAAATAAAAACTCTGCTTTTTAAAATGGTCTTCATCTTCTTACTAAGTAAAAGATTTCACCCCCATGTACTTGGTAGCAAACTAGTGCTTAGTTTCTAGCATTTTCCTTCTCTAAAACTACATGCTGATTTTTTAAGTATATTCTATAAGAATTGTTCAAATTGTCAACAATCCAAAGATGTTAAAAGAGATAAAACTTATATGCTACGATCACTTGAACAAATTTGACAGCTTTGGGTAATAAGATAGGAATATATATTAATTTGTAAGGAAGGCTTGTAAAACTTTTTTTAAAAAGGTAAATAAGTGTAATTTTCCAAGTTATCACATCCTTTATCTTTTTTAAAATTAAACTAAAGTACAATTATAACACATTTATGCAATATAGATATAGGTATGCAATGCAAAAATAATGAGTGTCTCTTCTTTTGACTCTATACATTCCCATTTTGTAGAGATTGTTAATGGTTCGGCATACATCTTTCCTAATTTTAGTCTGCCCTACTATTACTTATACAAAAGTGTCATTATTTAGAACATTTTCTTTTCTTCTCTTTTTCTGTTTTTAACAGTCATATATAGAATTTAGGATCACAAATAGAAAGGGCCTCTCTTTGTAAGGCTATCTTCCTAATCGATATTCAGAAAGCTGTAAGGGGTACCCTAAAAAACTCAAACTGGTTACCACTGTTTATGCAGGGATACTTAATATATTTGTAGCAGGACCAAATGTTAAAGAAATAAATGAATAAATTGGAGCAATTGGAATACCTAAATTGTTAACAATCACATTCTTAAGTTTATATAAAATCCTAATTCAAATACGCAAAAACAGCTTAGTAACCAAGTGTTGACAAAGATTTGTATACATATGACAGTCATAAACTACTACTTGATGTGTATATTTGTATACTTCCTATGTAAATTATAGTGTCTATTAAACTCTGAAATCTGAAGACTGTATAAGACAGAGATTTTTCTTATCACTATGAGCAGTAAAAAAATAATCCCACTGTTATGAAAGGGAAATGTTCAAAGATATTCATTCCAGCTTGCTTATAATAGAAAACAAAATGGGTTATGTCTGTACAAAACTGGACATATATATAAAAATTATGGAATACTATAAACAGCTTTGTAATAAAGAGAACAATACTGTTAACATCAATCTTCAACATGTAATATTGACTTAAATGCAAGTATAAAAATTATAAATATATACTAATATATATAGGCATGGTATTTGTGAAATATGAATGCTACTTGAGTAGCATATAAACATGCTATGAAAAATAAATATTATATGTAGATATTTTGTATGTTTATATATATATATGTGTATGTTTAAACACATAGGACAAAATTGAAAGATGGAAATCGAGAGAAGAATCATTTTGTTCAATGCTTAAATTTTACAAGAATATATAGTGTAAGAAGAATATGTTAAAGTATTATATGGTTAATTGGTATTTTTAAAAACTTTTAAAATGAAAAAAAGAGAAAAACACCTGCACTAAGTTTACTGAATTTGTAAAATATCAGGGCCTAAAAAACTAAGATACTTGTAACACCAAACGGAATACATTATAAGGTTCAAGGATAAATGTGTAACAGAGTCAATGTAGATCAAAGTAGCATTCGTGACCCACCGATGGATCGTGAAAGTACTTTGAAGCAGTCACAAAGTGACATAAAAGTGATTATAATCCATATATTTAATCATTATATACAATTTAGAGCTATTTACTGGTAATCTATTAACTCAATGATTTATAAAATTCAGCATTCATTAATTAAATTGGTAAAATGCTAGTATGCATAAAGTGTTCAGATTCATCATTCCATCAATTAAGTCTAAACACCTGATACAATTGCTCAGCAATGTTACAAAACCCCTGTGCACATGAGTATCCAGATAGCTGGAGTTCCTATAATATTCCAAAGGAATATTCTTTAAATCAGTGCACCATGCACAGAGTCTTGCATTTGCTATTGTGTTCCGCCTATGCTGTTCTCATAAAAATGAATATATTTGTGAAATTACTATTGTTTTACTTTGTTAAGCATTGTGCTCTTGTGTAATTGTTTTATTACCATTGTTACTATTATCATTATTATTGTATTGTTTGCTTCTATGTCTTTATTACCACATAGTATTTTTTCTATGAGAAAATGTCAAGGCATATGGACCTCTGGAGTCTTGTGATTCAGTTAAATGAGTCCTTTTGGAAAAAGGCTGGGATCTACTAGAATAAATAATAGGCTTTAACACATTATCTTCAAAACTAAAGATTCAAGTACTGACTTTCATTACAGCTATCAGGGAACATTATAAAAAGAAAAATTACTTAACAAACAGAAAAAAATAATAGGTATTGTCATATTGCAATTCAATTTATTTTTTTGGTTCTGCGTAGATGTTGTACAACAACATCTGTTGTACAAATGTTGTTTTCAACATTAAGTATTATAATATTGGGGTAGGATATGATAAGCTAAAAAAGAAGGCCTATATAATTCCCTAATATAAATATTTAAATTTTTTTAAAAATACAGTAATGAAAAAGCTGAAAATATAGATGACAAGTCAAAATATAACTGTTTTCAACATAAAAGATAATGATGTTGCCAATGTATGTGTCAATGACAGTGTGTTGTTGTAAATGGTGAGTCAAATACAAAAATCATCAGTAATTTATCTTAAAAATAGTTATTATGTTTTAGCATTCAAGAAGTGTTTATTTATTAAGAATAAATTGAATTAATTCCACTAAAGAAGTCTGGAACTCAAGGTTCACCAACAAGAAAGCTGCAACAGAAAAAAAAAAAAAAAAACCTAAAGTACAGATAAATTATAAAAAAATGTTTAAAATAAAAATGTGAAACCATATTTAAAGTAAAATAAAAATGGATATAACTAGTTATTTATTATGATCCCCTTTTCCTCTTAAAATTGAAGAAACTGTAGTAGTAATATTAAAAAATTAAAAAAAATATTAAAAATATTTCATTCATTAAACAATCATTTGGACACTTATTTCCTAAAGAAATAAAGTCAAATGTTATATGTAGTTTTGCTCACATTCAGGAACCTCACATTCTACTGCTTGGTATGCGGGGTACATAAAAGCAGATGGTATTAATTCAAAAATGCAATTATAAGATAATGTCTGTGAGGTTTTATGGGAATATAGTACAAGGGTAATAAAGACATGGAGACTATGTAAGAAAGCAACAGAAAATATCAAATAAGTTGAAAGTTAACAGACAAGTTGAGAGTGACCCAGTAAGATAAAATTCTGATGGGAACTGTGGAGGGAGCCAAGAGGATGCTATACAAGTAAGTGATGTCTAGAATAACCATGCTTTGGGAAGACAGGGTACTAAAAGTGGGAAAGAAATTAAAAAAAAAAATTTTATACCTTTAGAATTAAATCTACTACCAACATAGCATAAATTGTGTATATGTATACATGCACACATGTATATATACTCATACATATATATATATACAGTTTTAAAGAATAAAACATTTCTAATTTCAAAAACTGTTCTATCATTCTATATGTTCATTTGTTATTTAACCACAATTTGAATTTCTATGAATAACACTATACTAATGTCTGGGGATAAAATGGTAAATAAAATGGTTTCCCATAATAGGATCTGGAAAGAGCTGTTAATAAATTAACTGCACAATTATTTAATTTTAATTTTTTTGAATTCAATCCAGAATCCCAGTGCAGTGGATCAAATTTAAAGACAACTTTTTTTTTTTTTAATGTTTGTTTATTTTTGGCTGTGCTGGGTTTTTGTTGCTGCTTCCAGACTTTCTCTGGTTGCCGTGCACAGGCTTCTCCTTGTGGTGACCTCTCTTGTGGAGCACAGGATCTAGGGTGTTCAGGCTTCAGTAGTTGTGATGCACGGGATTACTAGTTGCAGCTCACAGGATCCAGAGTGCGGGCTCGCTAGTTGTGGCACACGGGCTCAACTGCCCTGACACAGGTGGGACCTTCTCAGATCAGGAATCGAACAGGTGTCTCTTGCATTGCAAGGCAGATTCTTAACCACTGGACCACCAGGGAAGCCCTAAAGGCAGTTTAGCCTGGTGTTTGAAGTTAGGGAATAATTTAGGAAATACTTCTCTGAGAAAGAATGTTTAATCTGAAGACAAATAGAAAAGAGAAAATTAGGTTGGGATGAGGATAGGAGCTTCTAGGCAGAGAGAGAAGCTTTTAGGAAAGAGGTGCAGGGAGATTTAAGGGCGCTGCACGAGGGTACTTGTGACTGGGGTTCAGGCAGCTGGAGATACGAGCAGGAGCAGAGCAGTAGTACCACTTGGAAGGTGTGATGATGATTTTGAGAAATTGTGCCAAGAGCAATCTGAAGGTATTAAAGAATCTAAATAGGAGTGGTCTACTCAGGCTTATGGAACTCAGTGGAATGGATTAGAGGGTTCAGGAGTGAGTGAAAGGGGACCTACTATGAAGCTAACACAGTAGAAAAAGCTGTTGTGGATTAGGGTTGGAGCAGCAGGGAAAATGAAGAGTGGCCTGATTTGGTAGAGATTTACAAGTACAGACAGGCTTACACTCTGATTGGATGTGTGAGTAAAATGAGAGAGAGGCACCAAGAGTCATTTCCAGGCTTCTTGTTAATGGCAGTGGTGCCATAAATTGGATTCTCCCATAGCTACTATTCTTTGCACCCAAAGATGGAGAAGCTCTATAGTCAGCAAAAACAAGACCAAGAGATGACTATGGTTCAGAGCATGAACTCCTTCTTGCCAAATTCAGACTTCAGTTGAAGAAAGTAGGGAAAACCACTAGACCATTCAGGTGTGACCTAAATCAAATCCTTAATGATTATACAGTGGAAAGGAGAAATAGATTTAAGGGACTAGATCTGATAGAGTGCCTGATGAACTACGGACGGAAATTTGGGACATTGTACAGGAGACAGGGAGCAAGGCCATCCCCAAGAAAAAGAAATGCAAAAAAGCAAAATGGCTGTCTGAGGAAGCCTTACAAATAGTTGTAAGAAGAAGAGAAGTGAAAAACAAAGGAGAAAAGGAAAGATATGCCCATTTGAATGTAGAGTTCCAAAGAATAGCAAGGAGAGATAAGCAAGCCTTCCTCAGTGATCAGTGCAAAGAAATAAAGGAAAACAGAATGGGAAAGACTAGAGATCTCTTCAAGAAAATTAGAGATACCAAGGTAACAACGCAATGATGGGCTCAATAAAGGACAGAAATGGTATGGACCTAACAGAAGCAGAAGATACTAAGAAGAGGTGGCAAGGATACACAGAAGAACTGTATAAAAAAGATCTTCATGACCCAGATAATCACGATAGTGTCACCACTCACCTAGGCCAGATATCCTGGAATGTGAAGTCAAGTGGGCCTTAGGAAGCATCACTATGAACAAAGCTAGTAGAGGTGATGGAATCCCAGTTGAGCTATTTCAAATCCTAAAACATGATGCTGTGAAGTGCTGCACTCAATATGCCAGCAAATTTGGAAAACTCAGCAGTGGCCATAGGACTGGAAAAGGTTACTTTTCATTCCAATGCCTAAGAAAGGTGATGCCAAAGAATGCTCAAACTAATGCACAATTGCACTCATCTCACACACTGGTAAAGTAATGCTCAAACCTCTCCAAGCCACGCTTCAACAGTACATGAACCATGAACTTCTAGATGATCAAGCTGGTTTTAGAAAAGGCAGAGGAACCAGAGATCAAATTGCCAAATCTGTTGGATCATCAAAAAAGCAAGAGAGTTCCTGAGAAACATCTATTTTTGCTTTATTGACTATGCCAAAGCCTTTGACTGTGTGGATCACAGTAAACTGTGGAAAATTCTTCAAGAGATGGGAATACCAGAGCACCTGACCTGCCTCTTGAGAAATCTGTATGCAGGGTCGGGAAACAACAGTTAGAACTAAACACAGAACAACAGACTGGTTCCAAATTAGGAAAGGAGTATTTTGAGGTTGTATATTGTCACCCTGATTATTTAACTTGTATGCAGAGGACATCATGAGAAACACTGGGCTGGATGAAGCACAAGCTGGAATCAAGTTTGCCAGGAGAAATATCAATAACCTCAGATACGCAGATGATACCACCTTCATGGCAGAAAGTGAAGAGGAACTAAAAAGCATCTTGATGAAAGTGAAAGAGGAGAGGGAAAAAGTTGGTTTAAAGCTCAACATTCAGAAAACAAAGATCATGGCATCCATTCCCATGATTTCAAGGCAAATAGCTGGAGAAACGGTGGAAACAGTGGCAGACTTTAATTTTTGAGGCTCCAAAATCACTGCAGATGGTGACTGCAGCTATGAAATTAAAAGATGCTTGTTCTTTGGTAGAAAAGTTATGACCAACCTAGACAGCATATTAAAAAGCAGAGACATTACCTTGCCAACAAAGGTCCATCCAGTCAATGCTATGGCTTTTATGGATGTCAGAGTTGGACTATAAGGAAAGTTGAGTGTCAAAGAATTGATGCTTTTGAACTGTGGTGTTGGAGAGGACTCTTGAGAGTCCTTTGGACTGCAAGGAGATCCAACCAATTCATCCTAAAGGAAATCAGTCCTGAATGTTCATCGGAAGGACTAAATTTGAAGCTGAAACTCCAATACTTTGGCCACCTGATGCATAGAACTCACTCATTGGAAAAGACCTTGATGCTGGCAAAGATTGAAGGCGGGACGAAAAGGGGAGGACAGAGCATGAAATGGCTGGATGGCATCACTGACTCAATGGGCATGAGTTTGAGTAAACTCCGGGAGTTGGTGATGGACAGAGAGGCCTGGTGTGCTGCAGTCCATGGGGTTGCAAAGGGTCGGACACAACTGAGTGAACTGACTGACTGATAGCTACTATGACTTTAAGGTTCAAGCTCAGTTCAAAAGTTGCCTATCCAGATCAGGCCTGCATGAATCACAGTCTTTCCAGTGGCATCCAGAAGCTACTCTTTTTTCTGATTGTCCTATTTATTTCACTCACCACAGTTATTATTATCTTATTTCCATACAAAAATATACACATATCTTACATCTGCCTCAAGTCTTCTATGCAAAGAAGCAAGACTGAAATAGTTATTTCGCTTATTCTAGCTTAAAGACATCATTACAATGTCTATCTCTAACAATTCTTTTAATAAATTCTGCTAAAATTATTCCTCAGAAATAAGTACATGCATACTGAGAAATCTTATAAGTTTTGTGAGGATTAGTAAATTAATGCCTGTATTGAAATGGTGGGATTATACCTAAGGCTTGAATAAAGGAGGGGAAACCCTGCTGCTGTAGTTAAGGATAATAATTATGACAGAGATGGATACTATTTGCATTTCAAATTTTGACACAAGAAAAAACCATTTTATTTGAAATAAGCTTTGACATTTCATGGGATTTTATACATCAAACATTAATTAGGTGGCAAAACAATTCATGGAGGAGTTACAGTGTTTAAGTACAAAGCTACCATTTCTTTGAAAGATCTACCTATTTTTCTGTGAATCTGAGTCAAGTGGGTTTATAGACAATAAAATGCCTCTACCTTACAATTGAATGTAGGCTAATTAAGCTTGAAGATGTGGAAATGCCACAAATCTCTGATAAAAATAATAAGCAATTTACTTTTATTCCATAGTAGATCTATGGGTTTGAAAAGAATGGTGAAATTAAGATCCGGGTACAAGATTCAGCCAGAGTTTCAGAACAAACAGTTGGTTTATTCTGTACTGTAACCTGCACCTGGGGCTTCCCGGGTTGTGCTAGTGGTAAAGATCTCGCAAATGCAGCAGACATGAGAGATGTGAGTTCGATCCCTGGGTCGGGAAGATCCCCTGGAGAAGGGCCTGGCAACACACTCCAGTATTCTTGCCTGGAGAATCGCCATGGACAGGAGCCTGTAGGGCTACAGTCCATAGGGTTGAACAGAATTGGACATGATTGAAGCAACTTAGCACGCACATAATATAAAACAGCAACACCATTTCTAGATCTACACATCCTTCTTTAGAAAATGCAGGAAGAACCTTACATTATCTCAAAATCTGTCAGTAACTTGTGTGCAGACAAAAGAAAAGATACTTTAGTTTGCTAGAAACAGAAAGACTATTTCCCAGTAACAATTCAGGCGTTTATTTTGCATATAATACTTGGACCAGTTAATGAAGTAGGAAGCAGATCTCATTTTACATGGCAATATTATAAATATGGAGGGTCTTCACATTTATAATTTCACAGTTTTCAACTGAAAAAAAAGATATGAGGGATTATAAAGTACAATGAATTCTTTACAGATATGCAAAAATAGAAAATATAAACTCCTTTTTGAAGACTTGAGTCTAAACTACAGGTCAAACTAAAGCTAGAGATCATGGTTTCAGTGAACAGTCTTTGAGAAAGGTAAGAAAATCAGATATTTCATCACATGTATCTGAGAAGGCAGAGCTCTAAACTAATTTGTTGGCTTCCATAAACAGGAAAATGTTTTTAAAACATTAATTTGAAGACGTATGTACTCAGCTTCACTATCTAATCTTTTTATCCAACCATCTATTTATCATTGTATCTACCTTTCTGTCCACCTGCCCATCGATTTGTCCACTCACTTACCAGTTTCTCCTTCTTTCTCTGCCCCTACACTTCCCCATTGCTGCTGAGGTAAATTTTCCTTTTTGTATTTTGCTTTTCCTTTCTACACAAATTTGGCTTTTTATTAAATCTCATGACTATGAAAGTATTATGGCCAGCATTTAACAAACTTCTTCTGACTTTAAAGGCTTACATTTTCTCTAGTGAAATGTAATCTACTCTATAATACCACTCAAAATTCAATCTATCATTTCACCCATATGAAGTGGCCTGACTTCATTTGTGAATCACAAAACGATCAAAATTCTGTGCTTGGTTCTTCCCTCTTTGCCTGACTGCAGGAAGAAAAAACACAACTCATTTCTTAAGAAAAATGATAATGTTTGCTTTTTCCAACTAAAGTGAGCATCGTGATCCATTTATTTATTCATATTTGCAGCCTATAATGGTACCACAAACTTGGGTAGGGGAAACTGAATATACTGTTCAAATGAGAGAATCACTCCCTCTTTATTTTTCCCCATCTATACTGTTATTGGGGGTAAACAGTGTTCCTCTACTTGAAAAATTCTCAGAACCACAGTGAGTGGAGGAGGGGAGGAATAGATCAGATACCTATTTCACTTTAAGTTTTTCAACATGACATAAAACATAAGAAAAATGGGGAGGTCAGAGCAGAGGAAAGAGGATGGAGCAAGAGAAAGGAAGGAGGGAAGAGAGAGGCAGTGAAGAGAGGAAGAGAAGGATGGGAAAGGGAGGAGGGGTGAGAGAAGTAAAGAAAAACTGAACTCTGCTGGATACTTTCCATTTCTTAAGTCAGAGAAGACCACTTTCCATCCTCCTCCATCCTTTTCTCTGTCTTAAGAAATGGACTTACATGATATGTTTAAGACAACATCTCTCCCTTTGGCTTTTGTTTGGGTTTGGCTAGTGGGGAGGCTTGGAGAAGGCAATGGCAACTCACTCCAGTACTCTTGCCTGAAAAATCCCATGGGCAGAGGAGCCTGGTAGGCTGCAGTCCATGGGGTCGGGAAGAATCGGACATGACTGAGCGACTTCACTTTCACTTTTCACTTTCATGCATTGGAGAAGGCAATGGCAACCCACTCCAGTGTTCCTGCCTGGAGAATCCCAGGGACGGGGGAGTCTGGTGGGCTGCCGTCTATGGGGTTGCACAGAGTCAGACACTCTGTTACCAATTTTTCACCATTCCTTTGATCTGGCAACCATAGGCCTGGGGTTGGGGAAAGCTCCATCTGTGTTCCTAGCATTGGAATTCCTCTTAATCCCTTGCAGTTCACCTTTGTTCCCTCAATACCACTGTAAACAAATTTTCTGCCCAGGTTCCATCTGTTTGCTGTTGGGACTTGGGTACTGAGGGAGGAAATGAGTAAAAGGATGAATTCTGTGGAAGATGTTTTGGGAAGGAGGGAGAGAAAACAGAGAAAAATCACTATGGGAAGTGCATGCAGATTCTCTCTCAGAGGTTTACAACATCAATATTTAAATATGTTGGAGTTTTGTGGTAGCCTGTTCAACTACCATTATGTTTAATGAATGGGATAAATAGTTGGAGGTATAATGGATACACCAAGGAAAAGAGTGGAGACAAGTGAAGAGAGACTAGCTAAGTGGGTATGGGATATAAAGGCCATCATGATCTATTCACTGTGTAGCTGGTATTGTTGCTAAGCATGACATCTTATTAAAGGTAGACCCAGTTAAACACCAGCTCCAACGCTGACCTGGCAATAAGCACATAAGTCGATTTGCAGGGATTAAATGTTTGACAATTCTACAAATTTATAAGTAATCTAGCTAAGGCATTATAAATTTCAACTATCTAAACTGTATAATCTTAATATATTTTTACAGATGCTATAGGATTATACAGAAACCTTCCAAAAGAATGGAACATATCTGTTATAAAATAAAAACATTCCATCCCTAAATCAAATGGGCAACAACTGTCTGGTCTTTGCAAGGAACTGTGTCTTTTGTCATAAGATTAGAAGGTCTGCAGAGGAAAGGAAAGAATTAAGCAATATTATCAGTTAAAGTCACCGGTAATTTCTGCAATGAAATACGCCAACCATATTCAAGAATTATCATGAAAACACAGCTTTCTAGGTGAATTATTGCTGAATTAATGTTAACCCCCAGGCTAAGTATGTAGGGAATATTTTTTAAAAGTTGCTAATGTAAGGTGATATGCTACTGATCTTTTAATCTGATCACATCCAGTAAGTTATTTGCCCTGGGGTCTGAGCTACATTGTAATAAAATCAAAGAACATAAAAACTGTGGCAGGAACAGTACTGAAATTGGAGAAGCATCATTATGAATAGCAACAAGTATGGAGATGCATATGTAAGAGGGTAACTGGAGTCAATATAACCACTGGTCTTCCATGATTTAGGGTAAATAGATAGTTATGGCTCATCTGCTAAATGATCTACTGGGTAGATATTTATGGATTATTATACAGTATATTATTGAGGATAAGCCTGGTTAAAAACAAATAGAGAAAAGAGCAAATGGCACAGACAGGCTTTTAGTGAGGCCATCACTTGTAGTATTTCTCAGGAAAAATCTCTTTCAAAAATTCCTCAGCATAGCTAATGTGCTATAGAAGGACTCTCCATTTTAGGAGTGCATAAATCTGCACAAATTGCTATAATAAGGATTCATCCCATAGCCCTTTTGGCATAAATGCACATCTGGTCTCTGTTTGTAATGAAATCAATTCAAAGCTCCACAGTGCATTAATAATAAAAATGTTCAACATATTGCAACCAAATAAGCCCTGCAAATTTGAGTCTGCAAGATTCTGTCACACATGTGTATACTTTTAACACTGATAAATGAATAGGTTATAGAACATTTATCAAATGGATTAAGATTCCAAAGGTAGATTTTTTTTCTTTTGGTAATTATTATTTCCACAGGAAAATCCATATGTATGAATACTAGAAGCTTTTGCTTGTTTGATTTATAATACCTCTTGGACTTTTATATCTGTAGTTCACAATACAATAAAATTTGTATTAATAATAAAACTATTATAAGCCATAATGCCAGTTTAGGGGAAATACACAGATTTGCCCTTTATGAACAAAAAAATTCTAGAATTAGCTCACAGCATATTAGAACTGTCATTAAATCTTGAGTTAAAATAAAATGGGAGAATTTTTCCACGTTAATTAAAACAAATATTGACTATTTTGTTTTTAGCTGTTATATTCAACAACCGAGGATCTAGAACTGGCAAAGCCTTCCTTGACAGTCACATGGTTTACCTTCTGTGTTATATGGTTGACCCAAGGAGAAGAACAGTTGCTAAGGTCTGGTCCCTGGGGGTCCCAGATTCCATCAGGAGCCAGGCAGAGATAAGTTGATACTCCTAAAATAATGAGAGAAATAGGTCTGCTTCAAATATTCAAACAATCTTCATTATAATGACTTTATGTCCATGATATTTTTACATATGAGCAAAAGATAAGATTGTGATCATTGAACTGAGGTAATGACTATTAAAGTACCATTTACAGTACCTGGCAAGCAAAGCAACTATCATTAGAAAATCATAACACAACAAACACTCAGTATTTTTAAAGCATTTACGGACAACTACACCAGGTACAGGGAATAATTTCATGAATTAAATGAATAAGCCTCCATGGGGCTTATTGCTTGAGTTTTCAGATGTAAGGTAGCAGCTGAGTCATAAAGGAATCACTCTGCAAGGTGGGTAAGGGCATTCCAGGCAAAGGAAAAATATGCTGTCTTTGGGAATCAAGTGTTTTGAATTGAGGTCTGCTGGGTAGGGGAGTTGTATTTAATGGAGTTGGAAAGGCTGGCAGAGCCAGATCGTAAACGCCCTTGTCTGTCATCTGCGGGTGTTGGAAAATCAATGAAGGCCATTAAGCAGAGGAGACAAATGGGCTGATTTAGGTTTTAGAAAGATATCTGTGGCAGCAGGATGGAGGATGAATTTCGGGGAGTGATGCGGGGGCTATGAGGAAGCTATCACAATAATTCAAGTGAGAAAAGACTGTGTGGGCCTGAACACAGGATCAGCACAGGGGACAGACAAAGGGTAAAAGTAAGACCACAGCATAACACAGTCACCTGGGAGGGAGGGTTTCAGGTTTTCTTTAAATCTCTTTCTTCATTTTCACAGAAATATAACGACATATTTCTGTAGGTCTTTACAGTTTGCTAACTGCTTTCAAAGAAAAAGTACTTCACTAAGCTCTACAACAAACATCTGAAGAAGTTGGTGCTATTATTATTTCTCTTTTAGAGATAAAGGAATTGAGTCTAAAATTAGGGAGACAGTTCTAGAGAAATTAAAAATGTTTTCTGATTCCAATACCATAGAAAACAATGGGACTAAACACTGTGCACCTTCATAAGGGGAAGAACGATTTCAGAATAATTTTAAACACTTTGCTGAAAAAAATTAAATGTGCACTTTTATAAAAATCAATATACATCTTCTGATCTTCCCATCACTTCATATACCATGGAATTCAAAAGTACACGTCCACATTGAAACTTTGTTAAGACAAACCTATTGAAGTAATCAAATCAATAAAACCCAGAGACAGAGTCCTAACAATGTTAGTCTAATGACATCTATTGCCTATTTGTTTTATTTACATATTTTATGGAATAATTCAAATTTTATGCAGGGTATCAAGTATTAATTTTATGATGATTTATATGTAACAATAAGAAATCAAACTATTTCTGAGTTTGGGATATTATGAATTGTTAAGCGTGAAAAAAGCAGGGGGCGGGGATGTGGTGGTGGAGGGCAAAGAGCTATCCAATTCTTGACTGTTCCCTACAGAAAACGATGCAGGATTGATGTCTCCAGTGGTTGCTGGGTAAGAGGAGGTTGGCTCCTCCCAGCATTATCCCTGACAACAAAGAGCCTCTGATTATTAAGGCCGGCTATGAGGACTGGTAATAAAAGATAGTTAAATCTTTTCTCTTGTTAAATGATATGTAGTTCCAGTGATTATCTAATATAGAAGTCCTCAGCCTAGTTTTGTGTAATATATATTTGATGGTAACAAGCATGAGAACTAGTGCCCACCAACCCAGTGATTTAACTCTGAGCTTTTGTGTAGAAGAGCTGGCTCTTTGGAACTTGTGCTGTGCCGTGTTTAGTTGCTCAGTTGTCCAACTCTTTGTGACCCCATGGACTGCAACCTCCCAGGCTCCTCTGTCCATGGGATTCTCCAGGCAAGATTACTGGAATGGGTTGTCATGCCCTCCTCCAGGGGATCTTCCCAACCCAGGGATTGAACCCAGGTCTCTCCGATTGCAGGTGGATTCTTTACCATCTGAGCCACCAGGGAAGTCCCTTTGGAGCTTAATTGAAACTTGACCTAGAAACTGCATGGCATGGGTGAGAACTACTGGTCTCATAAATATTACCAGCAGATTCTCACCTGTGACTTCTTTAGGGTGCATTCTCAAACTCTGGCAATATTTTGCTTTCAATTGTAATTCGGCTGAATCCAGAATGTAATCAAATGTTAAAATATGTCATGACAAAAACCAAACAAACAAACCCCAAACCACACCGACAACAAATAAACAAGACAAGAAAATGCTAGGAAAGCAAGCCAAACTAGCAATACACCTTTAGCTTAGTTTTGCAGGACAAACTTACCTATAGTTCCTGCAGGGCATGGCTGCTTCGCCATCTGTCCTTGACGCGTCTTAAACCACATGATTTCACGAGCTTCCACAGCCTCACAGCTCTCTTCCAGAGCTGGGATTTGGGGCGATGCTGATGGAAGGTGTGTGGTAATGTCATTAAGCACCTCGACAGCTGGAGATGGGGTGCTGGTACTCCGGTTTCTTCTTCCTGACACTGAGGGGGTGGTACTCCTGCCTGGGCTCCAGGTTGTGGTCCGAAGGGTGGTACTGGTGGTGGTGCTTCCCGTGCCAAGAGGTCCTGTGGTAGAGATTTCTGAAATAAAATCCAGAAGAAAACACCTGCATTGCTGGTTCACAGTAGGACCTAAAGACATCCTAATATGTCAGAAGTCTTCTTTATTTGACGATTCAAGGAGCTTTAAACATGGGAAAGATAAACCAATGTCAAAATTTGAGAGTGCCACTTGAGTATCAAAACAAGTCATTTGACTAATGTTAAATGTAGTCTTGTCTGTGGTTCTCTTCGACTTCAATTATAGAAAACAAAGTTACAGCGCAATTCAACTCTTCAGTAAGCTTTAAGAAGCTTCAGGACTTTTCAACAATTAGGGGATTAAATATTTTAAAGCCCTCTCTGTACCATTTTCAAACTCAGTATAGATAGGGAGGGAGCTATATACTGAAAACAGTATTCTTTCCACATTAACTGTAACATGAGTTTCTAAACTGTTGCAAATAGAGGAGAGACCAAAAAAAAAAAAAAAACATCAGAAATTTAAGTGCTTACAAACTAAAAAGTAAAAGAGCAATTCTGAATCTCCTTAACACAAATTGGAGTAGCTTGGTGATTTTACTCTGATGCTGTTATTGTATCATTGTATCAGAACTTTCAAGCTTGATATTTGTTGTTCAGTCACTAAGTCGTGCCTACTTTTTGAGACCCCATGGACGGCAGCGTGCTATTCTTCCCTGTCATTCACTATCTCCATAAGTAGTTTCCTATTGGTGTGTTCATAAATTATTTACTAACTAGATTTTTTTAATTGGCATTTTCCCAATGTACTCCAAAATCCAAATGAAAGTGGTTATTCCCAATGTACTCCAAAATCCAAATGAAAGTGGTTAGGCTATTTGACAAAATATTAAGTGAAAAGTGAAAGTGTTAGTTGCTCAATCACGTCCAACTCTTTGTGACCCCATGGACTGTATCCCATCAGGCTCCACTCTGCACTGCATTCTCCAGGCAAGAATACTGGAGTGGGTAGCCATTCCTTTCTCCAGAGGATCTTCCCACCAAGGGATTGAACTCAGGTCTCCTGCATTGCAGGCAGGTGCTTTATCATCTGAGCTAACAGTGAAGCCTAGATATTAACAGGTTATTAAATCTATAATGTATACAAAGGAATGTCCTAATAATATTATAGAAATAACCACTGCAGAGAATCATCTTTCTGGTATAATACAGTCAGATTCCCATCATAGGAATACAAGCATATACCAGCCCTCCACATACATACACTGCTTTTCTAACTGTAAGGTTAGAAACTACTCAGCCTCACTTACAGGCAACAAACAGTAGGGGCACTGGCTCCAGTCAGATTCAAAGTATCTCAGGATTAAGAAACTGTAGAAAGTCCTGTGATGAACCTTCTGTTTGCCATTCATGGTCTGCTTTACTGTGCCATCAACTAGACTCTGCTAATCCAGCAGAGTTGCCAAATCCATCACAGTGCATTTGGGGTATAAAACAGGACAGAGGTGCTATTTGCTATTTTGTTTTCTTGCTTATTTTTCTGTTTCCTCTCTTCCTCCTTTTTCTCTTGTGTCTCCTCTCTCTATGGGAATGGTAATGTTCGTAACTACATTTACTCAAAGTTCATACAAGAAAGCAGAGTATTCTCTTTTCCCTTCTTTTGCCTTATACACATATACTTAAATTGTCAGGTCTGGCTGATTCTGTCTCATTAAAAAACTTTTTTTTCTTCCCAGTCATCATTACCTACGCTCAGCCTATCATCATCAGTGAATGAAAACAGCAGTCTTTTAACATTTTACTAATAAAAGCAAAAAATGTGAACAGTAGTATTTCACTAGCTACTTTTGCAAAATACAAATTCAGGATTTATAAAGTAAAATTATTGACCCAGCATTTAATTCAATTCAAATATAAAATTTAGCAACATATTTTAAAATACTAAGTGAAACTGAATTCTTAAAATAATCAACAGTAAAAATGATTTTAATATATATTTTTTGCATATAAAATTATCTGGATGTTTCAAAAAAAGAAAACATAAAATTAAGAAAATTTAATAATAAAAACCTGAAGTTTAAAAATTATGTATTGATATTAATTAATGTTAAAATTAAGTGATATAATTTTATTAATATTAAGCAATAGGTTTAAAAATGTGTGTCAATGGTGTCATTGCTGGGATGTTAACACATTTTCTGTGCAAATTTTTCCAGCTGATGGAAAAAGTTCTTTTTTGACTTCTTACTGCCTGATGGAGTAGTAAGGCAATAGTTAAAAATCAATTTCAAGTTATCTTTTCTGATTCCAATTTCAATAATGCCATCTCTCATTTGGACTTTTGAAGGAGCCGTTTTGAATAACAAATTTTTGAAAGGAACTGTAAATCTTCTCATTGATATTGAGCTACAGTTTTTGTTTCAAGCAAAGCATTTTGAGTTCTTTGCCTTCTAGTTCAGTCATTGATTTTCAACTGTCCTCCTTCTCTTCTTGAGAATTATGTAGGTACTAACGAATGCTTTCTGAATAAATACATCCTTCTTCAGTTAGATATTTTAATTAACATACAACGCTCTGAGAGAAGAGATTTGTTTGCAATCATGTTTGCTCTGATAAAGATGCTGCACCATTACATGTGCATCACATGTGTGGTGAGAAGATTCTTCAGCTTACTGTGTCAATTACATGGTTAATGCACGAGGAGTAATGACATTATCACAAGATTTTGCTTGCTATAATTCCAGACTTGCCAAGTTTGAATGTATTTGTCTTTTAGCATTGATTTAATATGATCATTATGCTTTATTTAAATGATCCAGATTTCAGATTTTTAGCGACTACAGTATCCTACCAAACTATATTTAGCAATAGCATCACATAATGAAAATCAATGTTCTTTATTTTTCTTTAAAATTTCACTATCCAAACCATTCTCTACCTTTTGCCAGGGGCATTCTTAGGGTATACACTGGAATAGGTGACTCACCAGATTAAAATCCTTGAATGTTTTCCATCTGCCTTCCAAACAAAGGCTGACTGCTTTTTCTTCATGCCTATAGCCCTTAGGAGTTTCTTCCTTCAGCTCATGTACAATGTTTTTTCATCTTTACTTCTTCTCTTAAACCATAGGGTCTTTGCATATGCTACAGTATTCCTACCCTCATTTCCATCTGATAATTCCTATGTATTCTGTGGAGTTTGGATTGGATACAATCTCCATCAAGAGACCTTTTCAAATTTAACATGACAGGATTATGTGTTACAATGTGTTATGAAAAAATTATTTTCTCAACTTTTAGCCTTGTGTCTAAGAGTTAATAAGCTCCCAGCCAATATAGATGACCATCAGGGATAGGTCAAGGAAGCAGGGGAGGGTCCCACTGTAAAACTTCACAATAGATAGGAATGGATAAATGGGGAAAACAGCAAGCAGGGCATCTAAGAATATCTACAGTTGATGGGCTGGAAAATATATTTTATCAATGCATTTTACTCTCCATTAAGAAAATTCTTATCTCAGAACAATCATATTTAAATTGAATTATTTTTGTGAAGCATTAACACTGATAAAAATTATATTTTTATGTTTAATTTGTTATGAAGTACATTGTAAGGACTTCATTTAGTTTAATACAGAAATACTAATGTTAAGGATCAGTATAGAACTTTTTCCCTCAGAGCTGTGCTTCAGAGAGATGTCTACAAGCAGGGTCATATCTTTCTGTTTGACTTTAAGCAGAATAAAAGTCTATTTCCAAAGCTGTCTCTGATCCTTCATCTCTTCCCTTCCATTTACTGCCATGTAAGACTTAACAAGGGCTCTGCTCAATGCCAGCTTTTGGAAGAGTAAGTACAACTAGTGATATACACATGTTGTGGCCAGCACCCAAGAAAGAACCTTTTATTGGTAGATGCTGTGGGGAAAGATCTACATTTATTAAAGAGTGTTACCAACACACTTGGCAAAGTAAATGACAGAGAACAACAGATTAATAAACATTTACTATCAGTCATGGTATTGCTGGAGAAGGGACTGGAAACCCACTCCAGTATTCTTGCCTGGAGAATCCCATGGACAGAGGAGCCTTGTGGGCTACAGTCCATGAGGTTGCAAAGTGTTGGACACACATGACTGAAGTGACTTAGCACAGGACATGATATTGTTATTTATTCCTCAACACAACTGAGAATTATTGATTGCTTACCACGTGCTGTTCTAAACACTGGGATACTGATATGAACAACAAAAACAACAAAAAGTAAGAACTCCTGCTCTCAAAGAGCTCATATTTTAGTATGATAAACAGGACAGAAATTAGAATATATAGCATATTAAATATTTAAAAGTGCTAATGACAAGTAGAAAAGAAAAACAGGGGAAAATAATCAGAAGTGTTAGAAGAGGGAATTGCAATTTTTAATAGGGTGTCAGGTTTTGCTTGGCTGTTAAGGTGACAAGGAAGACCTGAAGGAAGTGGAAGACTGAGAGATGTGAATAACTGGGGAGCTTTCCAGGTAGAGGGAAAAGCATCTGCAAAAGTCTCTATGCAGTGAGATGGCCAGTGTGGCTGGAGCAACATGAGGGAAAACCAGTATGAGATGAGAGCACAGAGGTGTTGAGGGACTGAGCATATAGGACTTTACAGGTATGGGGAGGACTTCAGTATTCACTCTGTCTGGTGTGGGTAGCCACAGTAAGTTCTGAGCAGAGGAAAGATATGATCTGACTTAGGTTCAGTTCAGTTGTTGTGTTCAAGAGTAAATGAAATGGAAGTAGGGAGGAACAAGTTCCTATGTGACCATATATTTGAGGGTTCAGTGGTGATGAAGATGACTGGAATACTATGGGTCACATGCATACAGACGAGAACATGGGGCTGTAAGAGAGGTGATGGCTTTTGAATATGGATACTATGCTCCTCATTGGTACATACTAGGCCTTCAATAATGTTGGTGGAATTGAGTCAATGCCTGAGTCTTTATTTTAACAAAAGAAGAGTTAGTCCTTCTCAAGTAAACTCTTCTTCAGCTTCATCTCAAATACTATTATTTACTTAAAATTGAAACGACCACATAGACATATTAACTTCAAACAGTATGAACATATTTCTGAGAATTCCTGAGTTATAATCAGCAGAGTTATGTTGATTTTCTCATTACAGTAAAATTTTCAGAAGTTTTGATTTATGAGAATATTAAGTAAATTTTGTTGGTTACAAAACTATGCACACATAAAAACTGGGGGAATAAATTCAACTGAATTGAATTTACTGATTTCTCATCAAGCAGCAAAACATTCAGAGTGTAATGATGCTGAATTGGTATTAGGATTTAGAATAATTTCTTACTTACAGCCTCAATATTGTATTTTATTTCCCTAGTTTTGACATCATTGTTACTGAATGATGTAACATCAGTAACATCCAGTTACTGAAGTTATCACCTAATATTTGCAGTGACATATGTTTTATTATTAATTTATAATTTAATATTATTATAATTGTAGTTTACCTATGAAGACAAAGTGGTTCCAAAATATATGGGTTATACATGATTTATTTATAAGTATGAAGTTAAATTCAAGAAAAAGAAAATTATTCTGTTTCTGGAAATGAAACACTCAAAGTGAATAGGGAAGAAGAGCTCATAATTTAAGCTCCAGTTTTTTTTTTTTTAAGAATGTAATTTTAGAAACTTTGATCTATTGCAGATGCTTGAAGTAATATATATGTTGTCATCCCTGTTATATATGCACAAGTTCCTAAGAAACTGATAAAATGTAAGGCCTTTGTTCAAGGTGGCTGAAGTTCTCAGCTATTTGTTTTGCTGTTTATGTCTAGAGTCTGGAAAAAAGAAGGTCATTAGATTGTATTCTAAGCACTTTCTTAAAAGCAACAATTAAACAAACTCAAGTATTTTTTTTTTTTTTAACCAAAGAACCTAACAGTGACACAAATGGGAGATCCAACTCATTGCTGGAATAGGAATATAAGATTGAATATGACATGGCTCCTCTCCTCAAGGAGTTTATAGGGTAGGGTAATCAGGTTTATTGTATTATGAGTTGTAGACAGTCAAATCTTGGCTCTTCACTGTGCCTATCATGTCTCTAACACTGATAAGACCACTAAACATTTCATTTTCCTCAGGTAATTAAAATTATAAAAAAGAAAGAGACCTGCATAATCGTCATATAAATGATACTTAATTTCAAGTAAAAACATAAACATTCTTCTAAGTCACTTAATAATCAGCATATAGATTACAGACTTGATAAAGTAATTCATCCTTCCAAAACCACATTTAAACTCTTCAACTCTATAGCTTATTGAATGCAAGGAAATTTGATATTCTACTCTGTTTTCCATGCAAATATACTATCTGACATATATTAAATACTCAGTAATTCATGATGAGTGCATGATATAATAATTATCTATGCTTTATTTTGAAAGTATGTTCAGATATATGTATATATGTAACTATCTCATTACATTAAGGTTTCAATAAAGTTGGATTAAATAATTTAATTGTTCATTCCAGATTAAATTTTGTATGATTTAATTTACAGGAGTTTCAAACTTTTACTTCCATAATATTAAGCCATAAGATTAGTATCAGAAAATACAGACCTAGACTCTTGAGAAACTTACATATTTATATAGATACTGGTAATTCCATTAATTTCCTCTAAAATAAAGGAAGGGGTAGAAATTGTCTTTATTGTTGTTCAGTTGCTAAATCGTGTCTGAGTCTTTGCGACCCCATGGACTCCACTATTCTTGCCATAAGAACCCCATGAACAGGAACAGTATGAAAAGGCAAAAAGATATGACACCAGAAGTTAAGCCCCCCAGGTCAGAATGTGTCCAAATACGCTACTGAGGAAGAGTGGAGGGCAGTGAAAATGACACTCAGTTGTGGATGTGGGACTCCCTGGTGGCTCAGA
Organism: Bos mutus; assembly: GCF_027580195.1. Lineage (NCBI taxonomy): Eukaryota > Metazoa > Chordata > Mammalia > Artiodactyla > Bovidae > Bos > Bos mutus. Next base: position 77,427,521 of record NC_091622.1, on the reverse strand, counting down.
TGATAAAGTGTCTACCTACAATGTGGGATACCCGGGTTCGATCCTTGGGCTGGGAAGATCCCCTGGAGAAGGAAATGGCAACACACTCCAGTACTCTTGCCTGGAAAATCCCGGACGGAGGAGCCTAGTAGGTTACAGTCCATGGGGTCGCAACAAGTTGGACACGACTGAGCGACTTCACTAATAACTGATAATGTGGATGTGTCTGGTGGTGAAAGTAAAGTCTGATGCTATAAAGAATAATATTGCATAGAAATTGTCTATCTTGAGAGAATTAAGTGTTTGAATGATTAGGCCAAGGTATTTTCTGTTTTATATTCAAGAAAAAAATTCAGGACATTTATCTCTAAGGCCAATGTTTTGACTAGTCCTCATGTTGGGAACTTAGTAATTTCTCCTCACTCAAATATATACCAAATAGTTTATTTTCTTTTTACTATCATGCCAACCATGCCTACTGAACACATTCCAGATAGTATAATAAAAACCTCCCCAGTTTGCTTTCTCCTGGTGATTTTTCTTTCAATAAGATGGAGTCATGCATTTCACAGGTAGTAATAAATGGATCAGAGAAGCAAATTGTTAGGAAAAAAATATAATTTGGAATAATAATTTTGAGGTTTGTCTACTAAAATATATGGATATACATATATATATATATATACACACACACACATATGCATAAACATACACACAAATACATGCATATGCACATCTCACATATATTTTAAATTGCTAGGGAAACAAGCAAATAAAATGGATACTGATTATACTGAGTTTTTTTTTTTAACTCCAAAAGAATTATGTTCATTTTCAGAGGCCTATGAAGAGAACTCAAAGGCTTTATAAAACAGTATATTAAAAAATTTAAAGACACTGAGGTGTACTGGAAAGAACATTCATTTTAACTTCAAATATTGGATAATCATCTACTAGCTGTGTGGATTTGGTCAAGTTAATTCTCCAGAAAGCAAAAATTAAAGCTTTAAAGATGTGGATTCCTATATTCACTTGAATATAGGACATACAATATATTACATGTTATAATGTGTTCAAATTATTAAAAATAATACAGACTTACAATAGATATTCAGCAACAATCCCGGTAGATCATCTGGTAAAGAGTCTGCCTGCAATGCTGGAGACCCTGGTGTAATGCCTGGGTCATGAAGACTCCCTGGAGAAAGTATAGGCTACCCACTAAAGTATTCTTGGGCTTCCTTGGTGGCTCAGATGGTAAAGAATCTGCCTGCAATGTGGGAGACCTGGGTTCAGTCCCTGAGTTGGGAAGATTCCCTGGAGGAAGGCATGGCAACCCACTCCTGAATTTTTGCCTGGAGAATCCCCATGGACAAAGGAACCTGGTAGGCCATGGGGTTGCAAAGAGTTGGACACAACTAGCGACTAAGCGCACACACAATGTAACATTATTATAATCAAATTCAGGTTATCCTAACATGCCACTGACTCTGTTTCAGGAAAGTTATAAACAGCCACCTAATTTAGAAGGTTGAACTATTTCCTGAATTTATATAACAAGAACTGAAATTAGACCAGCCTGAAGTATAGTCATAAAGTTTATCTTTTTCACCTCAAGCTCTGAAGGACATTTAAAACCCCACTAGTAATCTACTACCTAGTTTATCCAAACCAGCTTTAGAAAAGATATAGGATATTGTTACTTGCACTCCAAGGGAAATATATATATATATTTTAAGTAAGAATAATTTAAATAAGGAGAAAATATTTCTTCAAAATCATTTGTCTGCTCTGTGGTATTTCAGAACATGAAATTTGGGAGCATACAGGGTATAACAAATCATTTTATCCCAATAAAGTTAAATTCAATAATTAGCTTTAAAAGTAAAATCGGAGGGACTTTAGTTTCAAAGTGGAGAGAAAAAGGAAATCAATATTTTAAATCAATATTCAAATATATGATATGAATAAGATCAAACTACTGTAAAATCAAAATTACAGATGGCCCACATAATTTAGGAGTCTACAAATCATAATAAAATTCAATCAGTAGCTTGATCTCTTAGAAGCACAGCCTGGTCTTTATATAGGAGAGTGCCAAAATTTTGTAACACTCTGCAGGCATGTTTTAAGACACCTGATAGCCCAAAAGCCCCATTAAAGACAGACTCTTGCTGTTTTGCCCAACAATGATGCTCAGTGCCTGCAACAGCCTGGGACACAGAGAGGCTGTTCAATTAGTATTTGTTCAATAAAAGCACTCTAGCATCAACTGCTTTGATTCATTACAAAATCTTAACATTGGGACTTGCAAATGTGATTGTCATTGAGCCCAGAGGACATTGCCTTTCTTGTTCTTTACTATCATTCCATTCTAACCTAAGCCTATTCTATTATGATAGCCTTTTAGAACTCTTTTTTATTTTGAAATAAGCATAGACACATAGGAAGTTGCAAAAAATAGTACAAAGAGTCCCTTCCTTTATCTTCCCTCCAATGGTGAATCCTTATGTAACCACAGTATAATGTCAAAGCCAGGAAATGGGCATTGGTACAGAACTGTTTAATTTTCACTGTTCTTCACCTGCACTCATTTATGCACACCTGCATATAGTTCAGCGTGATTGTATCTCATGTAGACATGTTTGTCTACACCTGAATGATACAGGAATGTTTTATCTGTATTCATACCTATACACTCCCCTCTCATCCCTATTTCCTAGCAACCTCTTAACTATTCTGCATCTTTATACTTTCAACCTTTCAAGAATGATATGTAAGTAGAATCATAAGCATGAAACTTTTGAGACTACTTTTTTTCTTTATTTTTTTTTAATTTTAAACTTTACATAATTGTATTAGTTTTGCCAAATATCAAAATGAATCCGCCACAGGTATACATGTATTCCCCATCAGGTCCACCCAGGTAGTTGCAGTTATCAATAGTTAAGTCATCACGAAAATACCTGCAATCTTTCACCTTTTACCTGAGTGATTTCTGAAAAATGCAAATATAATGTTGTTGCCTTTAAAAGCTCCCAACTGATATTATTATAAATTTGACATGCTTAAACATGATTTTAAAAGGCCTCTAATCCTCATCCTGCCTACTTCTCAAGCATCACTGAAGCCACCCTGCCCTTGTTCTCTCCCTTCTAATAATCCTGGATTTACTTCCTGTCCCAAAAAGGCTCCCTGTCAACTTCAGTGATCCAAATGTTTCTTTCTGGAACATACTCTTCTCAGTCTTAACTATTTTTTCCCTTTCATATCCCACTTCATTTTGCTAAATCCCTAATCATAAAGATAGCTGTGATTTGTAATGATTGCAATCAGAAAAGGAGGAAGAGTGAAAGAAATGATCATTTTTAGATGACTCATAATTGTATTCAGTGTATGTTTATTATTTTAGGACATTAATTTAGACTGAGAGTTCAAGATTTCATTCATCTCAGAGTGTTTTTTTTTTTTTTTTTTAACACCACCAGTTAGGAAGAACCACATGAAAGGACATTTGCATATGAGTACCAGCTGTTGCACTTTCTAGATTTGAAACTTTGGGCAAACCTCTAAACCAGGAAAAGTATTCGTTCCCTTTTTTAAAAAATGGGTAAGACAGACTTACGAATGAGAATGAAATATTGCACACCTAGTACCCAGTTCCTGTTAGATAATAGGTGCTTAATAAACATTTTGTGTATGTGTGAAATCCATGTAAGATATGCAAATGGCTCAAATGTCCAATGAAGTTATTTGAAAGAAACAGAAAATTCTATTTGACTATATAATTTTCATGTCCCCAAAATTATGCATTATGAGTATATTTTCTATAAAATAGAAACTCTGAATTCTATGAATGTGAAAAATATACTTGATATCTATCAAAATGCAATTTTATCAGTCATCACATATGTATTAAGTACCATAGAATATGTCTTTTATAGTATAGCTAATAGATCAAACAGTAAACAGAAAGAACTATAGTTATTTGTGGAGCTTCCCTGGTGGCTCAGCAGTAAAGAATCTGCCTGCGAACCCAGGAGACCTGGGTTCCGTCCCTGAGTTGGGAAGAGCCCCTGTAGATACCTTGTTATATACCAGTAGATAACAAAAGTTCTAACTGTTGTCACAGTTGTATGGGATTTAGAATTTAAAATTTAAGGTATGATTTGGTTCTACAACTTTATTGAGAGCAAGAATTCCCAACAGTGATACTACTGACACTTTGGTGTGTGTGTGGGTTTGTGTGTGTGTCGTAGGGAGTGGGGTTTGTCCTGTGCATGTTAGGGTTTTAACAACATCCTTGGACTTGGACTTCATGCACTAGATGCCAGTAGTACTCATTGCTCTTAGTTGTGACCATCAAACATAACTTCCAGTTCAGTTCAGTCGCTCAGTCGGGTCCGACTCTTTGCAACCCCATGAACTGCAGCACACCAGGCCTCCCCGTCCATCACCAATTCCCGGAGTTCACTCAAACTCACGTCCATCTAGTCGGTGATGCCATCCAGCCATCTTATCCTCTGTCATCCCCTTCTCCTCCTGCCCTCAATCCCTCTTAGCATCAGAGTCTTTTTTTAGAGACAGCCAAATAACCTTTTTGGGAAAATCACCTCCATTTGAGAACCATTGATTTGCAGGAATTTCTTCATTTACCTCTTACCTATACTTATTCAATGAGAGGGCTACTGCATGCTGATAATGGTTTTAGAATATTTTAAACATATATTAATCTAAACATGAAATGGCTGGATGGTTGCTTTTCAATTTGTGAAATGAGTCAAAGTCTGTAAATAAAGGAAATTGGATGGCTTTCAAAAATACAGATTATGCTTTTCAATTTCTAGTGATTCCATGCTTCTAAAACACATTTCCATAAATCACACATTAATATCTAAAAAATGGCTGTATTTTGCTTTTTTACTTAAGGAGAATAGACATAACAGCATACTAGGAAATTAATTAAAAACACAAAACACAAAGCATCTCAGTTGCATGCTTGAATTGGATCAAGGGCGGGGAAAATTGGTGAGAGAAAGAAAAACCGTGGTGGTTTCATGTTTTCTGATTTCAGTGACCACACTGCACAGAATAAACTCTGTGAGACTCTTGTTGACTATATTAGATCTGCCTTCCAAAGATGTTCAAATGCCTTTAGTGTCCAGTTACTTTCTGAGCAAGAAATCTGAGAATGAAACTTCTGGCGTCAATGCCACTGCATTTGATGACCACAAATTATCAGCTTTCACATAAACATATATCATAGAAGTCTTCTCAAGTTAAACATTTAAGGAATAAATTATGAAAAACAAAAAAGTCCGCTACATGAAACTAGTTTATATCTTCCCCTTCTCATTTATTATACAGTTGGATTCACATCATTAACATGCAAATCATACTGCACTACAGTGCATTTTAAACAAAGAACTGAAAGCCGGGCTTGTAATTTCCTTATGGCTTGATAAATAGATTTTTGCCTTAAGAGAACAAAATAAACTCTAGTCACATTATGTTCACATTTTAGGCCTAAACATTTTAATCTAAAGAAAAATTTTACACTTTTCTCACCCTGCCTGTGAACATATTTTAAGTTACTCTGATTTTAGTGTGAAAAATCTAAATACTGTTATCAAAGTAAATGGTAACATTTATATCATTTATATTATCACTTATTATCCTACATATTTAATCAGAAACTTAACAAAAACATAAATCAATCTGTCATATATGGCATTGACCTAATAAAAGATTGACATTTCATGTCAACTTGTATGTAATAAAAGACACAGAATGTGAAAGTAATTTTGAAAGGTTCTCTGCTGTACCTTGTATTAAAAGAAGTTCATTTATATTTCTTTTTCGGAATATGTCATATATTCAGGCAAATAAATGTCATCAAAAACATACAATGGCAACATTTTTATTAAGTGACATTTCCCATAGAGAAGAAAAAGTATATAAATTCATCTTTATCATGAAAGCAAAAATCCATTACCTCTTATCAATTACTCTAAATGCATTTGGTAAAACTTTAACATAAGGGTTATTCAGATAACTTTAAAAAATAAACAAATGATACCATTCTTTCTCACTGGAACACTTTCATATAGCAAAATAAAATATTTGCTTATATTTTACTATAAACATTGGTCGAATCTACTAGTTTAAATGTGTTGCTTAAACGACTCTCTGTACTATTAATGCACAATTAAGTTGCATTTTACTGCTCCTACTTGAAAGTATATACACACTATTTGATCTTAGACTCCACCAGATCCTCCTTAAAATCAACTTCACTTAAATTACTCGGTAATGCTTTTTTTGGGGGAAAAAAAAAAAACAAAAAACCTTACTGTCATTTGGAAGGCAATGCTAGTAACTCCAAATACAACTTCTTAGAAGTATTGCAGGGAGTCAAAATAAGATCTATCTGACTCCTATACTTAATCAGGTTGAATCTGCTCATGTTTTATTAACTACCTTTCTCATTTCTTGCTTTGATTTCACCTGACTGAATACCTTCTCACACACTTAACCTTTTTCTCCTCCTGCCTCTCTTCCCCTCATAATGGTCTTCTTCCTCTTCAATTTTTAAATTTAATTCTTTAACTTACTATCAGGTGCTGATATGATGATCTCAAAAAATTTTGCCTTTAGATGTAAGTTTCTGGTTTCTGTTTGGTTTAATCTAACTAGTAATAATGCAAATATTCCTTAGCATATCTGTTAAGAAGCAGATATGAGCTAATATCAAAATCCCTTTTTTATGATGTTTAACCTAAGAAACAGAATTTGAAGGCCAAGTACACAAGAATTTTTCATGTTGTAATGAAAAAAAAAATTCTGTAAGAAAGTCAATACATTTCTGATAGTCTGTACATAATCTCTACTGTGCCTGTAGTTGCTGCTGCTGCTGCTGCTAAGTCGCTTCAGTCGTGTCCAACTCTGTGTGACCCCAGAGACGGCAGCCCACCAGGCTCCGCCATCCCTGGGATTCTCCAGGCAAGAACACTGGAGTGGGTTGCCATTTCCTTCTCCAGTGCAGGAAAGTGAAAAGTGAAAGTTAAGTCGCTCAGTCGTGTCCAACTCTTTGCGACTCCATGGACTGCAGCCTACCAGGCTCCTCCATCCATGGGATTTTCCAGGCAAGAGTACTGGTGGGGTACCATTGCCTTCTCTGGCCTGTAGTTGATTCTCAGGGAAAACAGTTGAATGCCATGAGCTTCATAAGAACAGAGGAGGTTTTTACTTTGTTTTTTTTTTTTGTCCTGTTTAATATTGTTATTCAACAAGCATGTGGAAGATTGATCTATGTGACACTACCTTTAATCCCTAAAATAGAATTACAACAGACACAAGAAAATAGTTTTCCTTCAAAAGAGGACTTGAGGGTGTGCTCAGGGGAGACATGCATTTTAGTTAATGCCAGGAAGTAAAAGGAGTCTTCAATGAAAAGACTTGCTGAACAGGGAGTTCCTTAATTATAAGGTTTCAGAAGTTATACTGGAAAGCTTGGAGGTATTTGGAAATCCGCGTGTTTTCCAGACTTACTATAGACAAGAAAGAAATGAATGAGGTAGCTTTAGGCCAGTACCAATAGAATCTGAATTCCTCCTGCCACAGAGAACATATATGCTGAGGACAGGCTAACTAGCTCCAGAGCAGACAAATCTGTCATTAAATTGCAGACAGCCCTAAGGAAGTTCTCTGCACTCCTGGCCTGGCAATTTGTACAAGTGATATGAACCTGAGGAATATACTACAGTGTGAATCGTGAGATATGCCACCATCAAGTGTGATCAAGTTACTGAAGGGTTGTCATTGTTTCTCTCTCATTTAAAGCTAATGAGAAAGGATTCACAGGTGCTTAATATGTATGCCCCAGAGTTTGTTGACAAAGCAGAGAAAAGAGACCAAGATGCACAGAGAACTGGTTATAGCTCTACTCTCAAGATGACAGCAAGGCTGCATAAGTTCTCAAGGACCAGGGAAGGGTGCAGCCTGGAAGCCCAAGATGACTTTTTGGAGGTGAAAAATGGTATTAGTAGAAGAGGTGTACAAAGGAATTTCCAGGGGCATAAGGAGGAATCATGAATGGTCATCCAGCTGGAAGAGTGTGCATCATTTGTTTTCACATGGAACACAGTCAAATATTTATCAGTGGGACCTTTCAGCTTTCAGATATCTGCCCAAGACAGATTCATTTTATGTATCTTCCTAAGGAGAAACTATCGGCTGCCCAATCTGAATCTATCACATAAGATGATCCCTATGCCTCAGCTGTCCTCTCTTCCTCACCTGTGATGCTAAACCATTGGGAGCTAGAGGCAGTCTGTCCCACAGAAGACAAGGAAAATGTTCAGTGGAAAAACAGAGAGGAAGCAGGCTAGGCACCCAGTTCACACAGCAAGCTTCCTATAGCATGGAGGAGAGGGAAAGTTGGGAAGAAATTTTACTGTGAATGAACTTTGGAAATTTTGCTATCATATGGAACTGTAAATGGAAATTGAAACTTCAAAAATCAGATTATTCTTTGGGCTGAAATGATGATTGTGGGGCAAAGGGGGCTCTAAAGGCAGGGAAGAAATATGGTAGGATTAGAACAAAAGGTGTTTTATGATTAGACTCAGAACCTTTAGTTAATGTGTGATTACAGACTATGACAAAAAGAAATGTTAATAATAGTATATTGGGCAATCTTCCTCTATATGAAATTTCTTTCAAATAGCTAAAATGTATTAGAAGGCTTGCTATTTATTTTCATTAAGAAAAAAAAAAGAGATTTTCTTCAAATATGGTCAAAGAGTTCACTGAGTACCAATGGGATGATGGTGTCCTCTAGAGGACACTCATCAATATTTAGAGATTTTTGGTTGTAACAACCAAGAGGGATGGCATCTGGTGGGTAGAGGGCAGAGATGCTGTTCAATATCCCACAATACACAAGACAGCACCCTACACAAAGAATCATCCTGCCCCAGATGTCAAGATGCCAAATGGGCACCTGCCAGAAGTGTGGAAGGTGAGAAATTTCGCAGTAGGTAATAGGGAGAAGGAACAGATATAAGCATTTTTGGATTTTTGCTATCAAACAAAGAATGTGCGTGTGTTTCAGGGATAGTTGATAATCTGTTAACTGAAGTGGAAAAGTGTCAGACTGGTTACAAAAACTATCCTAAATTAGCAGGACTAATAAAAATTAATTCTCACTTTGCTTTCTGTGTTGAATATTTATTGTTTTTGCTTTCCTGACTTTCACTTCTTCTGCTTGGAAAAGCATCTCAATTTTGCTTTGTAGAACTATATAGCTTGTGTATATAAACTTGTGAAATGCCACTCAAGATGCCTTGACCCTCTCTGGTCTGAGTCAAGCTAGGTCAGTTAGACTTCCTGGGAATCTACATCCTGAGTGAAATCATACAGGATACAACAGTATACTGTGCTAAGTCACTTCAGTGGTGTCCAACTCTTTGAGACCCTATGGATGGTAGCCTGTCAGGCTCCTCTGTTCACGGGGTTCTCCAGGCCAAGAGTGCTGGAGTCGGCTGCCATGTCCTTCTCCAGGTATTTTCCCTACCCAGGGACCAAACCCCCATTTCTTATGTCCCCTGCATTGGCAGGCAGGCTCTTTACCACAAACACCATCTGGGAAGCCCAGGATACAGGACAGCTAGACGAAGGCCCTGAAGAAACCAATACATTTAATTCTGTTTTTTTTTTTTTTTTTTTTAAGCCCTCGTGAATGGTTCAAGTTTCTTATCTAAAATACTCATTTTATTCTAGACTAAAATTTTATTTCATAGTTTACGCTTAGTTTAAGCCAACCTCATTCAGTGAGATATAAATAATTAAGTGGATTACAAACATTCATATATAAGTAATACTCTCTACATTTTCTCCACACAGGCTAAAAATCACTAGGTTCTGCATCATTATTAAGATATTTGGGTCTTTCTGGATCAAAGTACGTGTCATGTGATAGTGTATGTCCATCAAAGAAAATAACCTCAAAATACGGTTAAATGAAACATTATATACTATGCTTCTAATGACTGCATTTTAGTTCAACAGTTTCACAGCTTTACCAGTTTTTCTAACCTGTTCTTTGAATGTGTCTTTGGGGCACTATTCACAGAACTCTATATATTCAGTAAATGTAACATTTTTCCCCTCAGTCAGTTTAACAGCAGATTCAAAAGAATCTTGCTTGAAAATTCCATTATTTACTCCAGTTCCTGCTAGTGACCTCGGCTTTATTAGTTGCCACAGTAGCATAAAGTTATTCTACCACAAATAAAAGGAAATAGTAGATCAAAATTCTGATCTTCTAAAGCCAGCATTACTATAGTTTCTGCATGTGATTTAGGCAGTAAGTAACTGTCATAATATCACAATAACATCTAAAAGCTTGGTTTTCTGGTGAGCTCAGTTTAACTTAAATATCTGATACTCTGGGGTTTTGAAATGTTCAAATCAAATGCAAGATTAGGAAGAAGCAAGGTTTTATGCTGGACTTGCTAATATTTACTGAGGCTCCTAAAAGGCCTTTTGCACTGAGAGGAAAACTAGTTAGTTGGCTTTCCTATTCTGATCAAGGACTTGAATTCAGTAAGGAAATTTTTATTGGTTTAGAGAACCTATTTTTAAAGATCAGTTCCCAACATTTCATGCTAATTTCATAAATTCAAACGAATATCTGAGAATCATTTATGAGAAAACTGGTCTGAAGAGAAAGTCTAAATGGATTTTTAGTTTCTAAATCTGAAAAAAATGTTATTGGCATATAGGTAATTTACGGTATTGTATTGTGTCCAGTTAAGTGCTCATTCATATCTGACTCTTTGTGACCCCATGGACTGCAGCACGCCAGGCCTCCCTGTCCATCACCAACACCCAGAATTTACTCAAACACTTGTCCATTGAGTCATTGATGCCATCCAATCATCTCATCCTCTGTCATCCCCTTCTCCTCCTGCCTTCAAACTTTCCCAGCAACAGGGTCTTTTCAAATGAGTCAGTTCTTCACATCAGGTGGCCAAAATATTGGAGTTTCAGCTTCAACGTCAGTCCTTCCAATGAATATTCAAGACTGATTTCCTTTAGGATGGACTGGTTGGATCTCCTTGCAGTCCAAGGGACTCGCAAGAGTCTTCTCCAACACCACAGTTCAAAAGCATCAATTCCTTGGCTCTCAGCTTTCTTTATAGTCCAACTCTCATATGACTACTGGAAAAACCATAGCCTTGATTAGATGGACCTTTGTTGGTAAAGTAATGTCTCTGCTTTTTAATATGCTGTCTATGTTGGTCATAACTTTCCTTCCAAGGAGTAAGCGTCTTTCAATTTCATGGCTGCAATCACCATCTGCAGTGATTTTGGAGCCAAAAAAATAGTCTGTCACTGTTTCCATTGTTTCCACATCTATTTGTCATGAAGTGATGGGACCGGATGCCATGATTTTTGTTTTCTGAATGTTGAGCTTTAAGCCAAATTTTTCACTCTCCCCTTTCACTTTCATCAAGAGGCTTTTAGTTCTTTTTCACTTTCTGCCATAAGGGTGGTGTCATCTGTATATCTGAGGTTATTGATATTTCTCCCGGCAATCTTGATTCCAGCTTGTGTTTCCTCCAGCCCAGCGTTTCTCATGATGTACTCTGCATACAAGTTAAATGAGCAGGGTGACAACATATAGCCTTGACGTATTCCTTCCCCAATTTCGAACTAGTCTGTTGTTCTATGTCTAGTTCTAACTGTTGCTTCCTGAACTGCATACAGATTTCTCAAGTGACAGGTCAAGTGGTCTGGTATTCCCATCTCTTTAAGAATTTTCCACAGTTTATTATGATCCATACAGTCAAAGGCTTTGGCATAATCAATAAAGCAGAAATAGATGATTTTCTAGAACTCTCTTGCTTTTTTAATGATCCAGCAGATGGCAATTTGTTCTCTGCTTCCTCTGCCTTTTCTAAAACCAGATTGAACATCTGGAAGTTCATGGTTCACATACTGTTGAAGCTTAGCTTGGGAATTTTGAGCATTAATTTCTAGCATGTGAGATGAGTGCAATTGTGCGGTAGTTTGAGCATTCTTTGGCATTGCCTTTCTTTGGTATTGGAATGAAAACTGACCTTTTCCAGTCCTGTGGCCACTGCTGAGTTTTCCAAATTTGCTGGCATACTGAGTGCGGCACTTTTACAGCATCACCTTTTAGGATTTGAAATAGTTCAACTGGAGTTCCATCACCCCCACTAGCTTTGTTTGTAGTAATGCTTCCTAAGGCCCACTTGACTTCACATTCTAGGATGTCAAGCTCTAGGTGAGTGATCATAGCATCATGATTATCTGGGTCATGAAGATCTTTTCTGTATAGTTCTTTTGTGTATTGTGTTTGTTTCTGCTAAACAGCAAAATGAATCAGTTATACATACATCCACTCTTTTTTAGATTCTTTTCCCATATTGGCGATAACAGAGAATTAGATATAGTTCCCTGTGCTATAAGTAAGTTCTCATTAGTCATCTGTTTTTTATACAGTAGTATGCATATGTCAATCCCAATCTCCCAGTTTATACCTAACCTCGTTACCCTCTGGTAACTGTAAGTTTATTTTCCACATCCATAACTCTAGTTTTGTTTTATAGAAAAGTTCACTGGTACCTTTTCTTTAGAATTTTAACTCAGGAATTTAATGTCTTAGATAACCTAAAAAGATACAGCTTATTTCTATAAAGGCTTAGTGTCCACCATCTTTCACTTATATACATTGAGACTATTTTCAAGGTTTGATGACACTGTAACTACTAGTAGTATAAAATATGTGCCAGAAGAGTCTATTTAAAATCATTTTCCTTTTTGCTCTCTTGCAAAGCTAGACATTCAGAATAATCAATGCTGACTAAACCTTCATATGGATAATTGATATATAGCATTTCATTCTGAACACCTGTTAGAGCATAATTAAAATATCCTTTAAAAATCAATCCTTTCTGAAGCTATGCTACTCAAAATCAATGCTTATTAAGTGATGTTTGTATGATTTCAATCGCTTCAAACTGTGCCCACATGCTGGCAGTGAGGTTTTTTCATTTTGTTGCCAATAATAAATTATAGCCCTAAAGTTATAAAATATCTAACTTCCTCCCCAACTAAGGTGATATATTTGCAAGACTTTTGTTAAATAATGTTTGAAAATAAAATAATTCATGTATACTTGAGTGTGTTTGTCTGTCTACTGCTACCCACATAAGTATCCAATTTACCACAGTAAAAGATGTAGAACTGGAATTACTGAGCATGAATGACGTCCACACACTAAGTGAAGTAGAGTGTTTCCTTGTCAGTAATGTTTGGTCTTTGTTAGTGGGTTCAGGATATCAAGCATATTACAGAATGTAAGAACAGAAAAAGTTCATTCTGCTCATCTGGTTCAACCTGTTCTTTCAGAGAGGAGTCACACAGTATTTAAGTAGCAAAGCTGGGCTGCAAATATTGGCTTCTGAAATTCAAATCCTGTGTTCTTTTGCCTATCTACTGGTTCCTGAATATACTAAATCAGACTCACCTTAGTAATGCAACTTAGGAAGCTGATTTTTGTCTGATTTAAAAATATACCTCCAATACAATATTGTAAAGTTAAAAAATAAAATAAAATTAAAGAATATATATATACCTCTTATCCTGCTCCCCCACCAAAAAAAAATTATTTGGATGCATAACCAGAATGAGAACCACAAACCTACTAGTTGTGCTGGAGTATTTTTGCTGGAGCCATGTTTTTCACACTTTGTTGAACATCATAGACACCTGAAGAGTGAATTTAAACCGATTCCTATGTTATCTCAGAGTGGTTCCGATTTAGTCTGAGATAGAGTTCAGGAATTTGTAGTTCTAACAAGGTCCTGGGGAGGCTAATCCTAGGGGTCCAGAGACCACATTCTGAATTGCTTTGTTATGGAGAGCAAGGCCACTGACACAAGCAGAAACGCAGAGTTGAGGTTTTCCCCAAGGATACTACTGGCAGTGCTGCTACACAGAGCACCAAGGAACATGTGTGAGGGGACAATGAATGGTTTGCTTTGTTTTCATCCAGGGTCAGGTTATTCAATATCCTATCATAGATGAGTCTCTTTCTCTTCTAAACCACATTAGACAATGTCAACCAACATCTCTAGCTAAAAGTGGGTCAGGCCAGCTGAACCGTATAAATGTTTATGCCTTGGCTGATCTGGACTCTGGCTTCTCATAGTTATAGCTCTGTCCCATGGTTTCCGTTTTTGGCACAGATTATATCTTGAGCAACAGTTATCTTATTCTAAATGCTCTTTTGAACTTGGGCTTACCATAGAGAAACCAACATATCGTGGCTTTCCTGGGACATTCCCAGTTTTAAAGCAGAAAGGCTCATGTCATGGTAACTCTCTAAGTCCTGGGGAAACAAAGAGGTTTGGCTACTCTACCTTGCCATGCTCTTATCAAAAGGGAGAGTCTCATTCATCTCCCCTGAATTTTGCCTTTCCTTAGATGATGATGTTAGCTATCTTGTAATACAGTGACAATTATTGAATAAGAAGTCATAAAGTGCTCCAAAGAGTAGTTGCCACATGGCAGGCACTCTCATAGCAGCTATTAACAACCTGAAAGAACTCTGAGAGGCAACTGCATGGGAATCAGGCATTCAGTGACAACTCTTAGATGTAGCACCCAGGGGAAGTACTGTAGATGAAGTAAAGTGGATGAGAAGATTTGTATAATGTTGGCATTAACAAAAGGACCAAGATATTGGCATCAGCACAGTGCACTGATGCCAGCATCATAAAAGTCTACTCCACCCAGATTCAGAGAGATAAAATAAAGAAAGGATTAGCTGACAGCTGCTGTTATCTATCTCTGCTTGTGGGTAAATTTGTTCACTTTCTGATCAGCATGGCAAATAATTCCACATTTCACTTCAATTCTGATAATCTGATTTTGGACAATGTTGGTAAGTAAATGTTCATCTGGCTTCAGTTTATTTCCATATTGTTAAGGAAAAGAAAGAGAAGAGAATGGCACTGTTCTCAGGTTAGCTGTCCAAAGCCAGTTGCAGGGAAGCAAGTAAACAATACACAGACTTGTACATATACTTGCACAGAGCACAACTGTGTCTCTTGCCTTTGACATGCAAGTTAGAAAACCCCTGGAGAGCTTTAAAAATTACAAAGCCCTGCCACTCTGAAGCTACAGAATCAAAAGTCTCCACAGGTAAACCTGAAATATACCCTGTCGTTAAAAGTTTTATTCCAAAATAATGACTATATATATATAAACACACACACACATTTACTTCTATTTTTTAAGTTAAGTATGAGGATTTGTGCTCTGAAAAACAGCTTTTAGTATAGTGGTATTTTATTAACCTAAAGGCAATAAGATCATATTTCTCTAACTCAGACAAGCATCCGAAAAACATAACATCATTTATTTTGCTAACATAATTAGGCACTATCTTTCTTTAAAATTGGTTTCACTGATGAGATAACTAGTTCTGTTTAGTAGTTGCCTCTTTAGTAAGAATAATGCCACTTTAATACCACACACTGCTGAAACAGATCATTACTGTGGATTCATAATCACATTAATTTCCTAGCATTTTATCAGAACTAAATTATAAACATCATTTAATAACATTTTTAACTTTTTGACATTTGAATTTCTTCTACTTCTTACAGAACTGCATGCGGTTATTATTACTATGTCATACTTTTTAACAACTTACAAATTGGAAAGAGAACATTGAAAAAATATGGGGCTTTGGGTCACTGAAACCTACGTAATGGTGAGGAACTTCATTAACAAATGTTTTAGTTAATCATTTTTCACCATCAAGGAATTAATAAAAACATAAACACTTAAGACCATCATGACTGAAGTCTGAAAAAAGTAAACGTAACCCCTAATTTGCAATATTACCATTACTAATTATTTTATTATTACTTAACGTACAAGTTATTTTAAAGTTCTAAGCTTTTCATTTAGTTTCCTTTTTGCTTATCTAGATTCATAGGTAGAAAAAGAACACAACCTACAACTTCCTAAGTTAAATCAAACAGTTCTAAATAAGGGTTTTTAAAATATTTTACTAACCATCCATCCTCCTTTAGACAATTTTCAAATGCAAATTCTACTGTAGGTGGTACACTAAGCAGTGAAAAATACACAGAAAAATGGAAATAGCAGTATAGTTTATATGCTGATAGTATTCAGAGTCATAGTATATGTAAAAAATAATGATTATAGGATTATTCATTAAAAATATAGGATTTGTTTTATTAATACTTTCCAGATCTCATTTATTGATACCTCTCAAATCTCATTACTGACCCCTAGTCCATAAACTCTGGTTCCCTAACCACATACTAGCCATGCTCTTTTCTCCATCAATACATAGACATCATGGTATTCACAACCATCACTTCAGACTTCTCTGTATAGGTTAATACCAACAACAACAAAAAGTTCCCATCTCTAAGCCAGACCTCCTTCTAGATCAAAAGTCAGCGAATTACAGGATTTGGGGCCAAATCTGCCCACCCTCCCACCCCTACCCCCAGTCTGTTTTTGAATGGTCGATGAGAGCAGAGTTTTTTTTTGTTCTTTTTTTTAATAGTTAGAAAAAAGAAACAATACTACATGACATGAAAATGATATGAAATCAAATTTTAGTGTTTTAAGGTTTTATTGCCTCTCTTAGTTTGTTTACATAGTGACCCTGGCTGCTTCCCAGTTTCAACAACAGAACTAAGTAGCTGTGACAGAGACAGTAGCCCTCAAAGACTAAAAGAGTTATTATCTAGTCCTTTGCAGTAAAAAAATTGCAACTCCTGCTCTAGATCATGTTATTCATTACCTTTTGGGTATGTCACTTCTGCTTCCCATTGGAATCTCAAACTCAATATGCTAAAACTTAATTCATTATCTTTCCTCACAAGCCAACTTCTGTTCCTTTCAATAATGAAAACTCATTTGGGATATCTTTATTCTCACTATTTATCAATGATTAAATTCCAAATGATTGTGCCTCATCAAATTATCCCAAATTTGTCTTCCTCTCTGTCATTATCGCTAAAACTTAATTTGGATCTCTCATGTGGACTATTAAAACAGTCATTCAACATCTAATCTCAGCTGTCTATAATTTTATGCTCTTCCAAAGGTTTCTTCAGTGTTTCACCCCAACACATTTAACAGCTGTTGTAATGCCACACTTAGGTGTACTCCTTCATCATAGTGGAGGAAATTAGCAGTGCTTAGGTGGTAAAAAGTTAAAATAAGGCCCCAACACTTTCTCATAGGCAAGCCACCTTCACTGTCCTTGACAAAGAGCTGCTAGAATAACTTGATTATTTTATTCTGGTATTTAAAACTCTAGCCAAGTTTATAAAGCTCCCTATAGCCTGGGGTATGGCCGTATTTCTAGGCTTTTCTCTTATAGAATTTCTACTCTCACTGTGGCTGAGAAGTTCTCAAATACTAGCAGTTGCCTGAATCTAATATACTACTTTCAGGCTTCAGACTAAGCATTTGGTTTCCCAACATTTTTAGCGTGATGAAAGATGTTTAAGCTCTGGAATAACCTGTTCTGCAAAGCCTTTTTAAACTGTCCCTGTCCTCTGCAATTGATGAATCCTTCTTCAGTGCTCTCAATGGACCAAGGCATAGTTTACTTAATTACTGTTATTGATTATATGCCTATTGCCCTCTACTAGACCATAACTTCTTTGAAATTAGGGATTAAGTTTGTATCTCCAGAGCCTAACAACTGGTAGGCATTCAATTAATGTTTGTTGGAAAAAACTAAAGGAATTATATTTTTCACCTTTCAGTGAATATTAGGAAAGTATTTTCTTCACTCATAGCACATAACTGTCATTAAACTACTTTAAGATGATTTAAAGTGGATTATTAAAGTCCCAGTGTGGGACAGTTGTGCATTTTATTAGTAACAAACTGCTGATATCTAAATAACAAAATTAAAACTGTCATGATCTTTTAAATAGCCCAGAAAAATTGGTAAAAGTGAAAAATAATCTTTATTGATATCCCCTATTGTTATTTCAATATACTTCATTGATTGTCAATTCACTCACAAAACAGTGTCTTTAAATCAGAACTCCTTTCTGTTGAAAGCAAGCAAACACCATAATCTTTTCAGTTTCTGTATTTGATTGCTTCCAGAAATGTTCTTCTATATAAAATCCCAGGCAACTCTATAAATGTGAGATTTTTTGTTTCATGTTTTTTTCTCTTAATTTTTTATTTTACAATTAAAAATGGTTTCTAGTTTACTACATAAAGTTTGCAAAGATTACTTTGCAACTGGTTTCCTACATACCCAGAACTCAGTTTCCCTAATTTTTAACATCTTACATTACGGTAGGTAATGTGTAGGACACTTATCATAACTAATTTGTTGTTGCTGTTCAGTCGCTAAATCACGTCCGACTCTTGGCAACCCCATGGACTGCAGCATGCCAGGCTCCTCTGTCCGTCACTGTCTCCTGGATTTTGCTCAAATTCATGTACTTTAATTGGTGATGCTATAACCATGTCATCCTTTGCCTCCCCCGTCTCCTTTTGCCTTCAATCTTTCTCAGCATTAGGGCTTTTTCCAGTGAGTCTTTTCGCATTATGTAGCCAAAATATTGGAGCTTCAGCAATAGAGCTTCCAATGAATATTCAGTTTAAATAAACACCAGTTTATTAGCTTTTCCTAAATGTCTTTTTCCTGTTATAGGATCACACCCAGGATGTCACTTTACATTTAGTTGCCACATCTCTGCAACTTTCTCTGGACTGTGACATTTTCCTGCATTTTGCATGTTTTTAAGGATGTTGATAATTTTGAGTTCTGGTCAGATAATGTGTAGAATGTCCCTAAATTAGGGCTTGTCTCTTGCCCTGTCTCATGATTAGACTGGGAATGTAGTCTTTTAGAAAGATGGCCACAGAAGTGAAGTGTCATTTCAATCACATCATGTCAAGTGTATGTGCTATTAACATGTCTGACTGGTGAAGATATTAGCATCAATCCTATGAGTAAAGTAGTGCTTCCCAAATTTCTCCACTGTAAACTTACTTGGGTTTCCCTCCCGCCCCTTCCATATTGTATTCTTTGATAGCAAGTTACTAAAGGAAATCAGTCTCTCCCCCTCCATTTATTTACTTGTTTAATCATTTACTTGTATTAGTATGAATTCATGGATATTCCTCTTGTATTGTTAAGTTGTATTCCAACGTTACATAATTTAGTCTGTTGCACAAATTGTTTCCACTTTGGCCATCGGAGCTCTTCCCTCTTGGTCACTCTCATCTCTCTTTGACACATCACCATTGTTTTAGTTTTTGAGACTTTCTTTACTTTCTGTCACTGTAAGATTTTCCAGGCTTGTTCTGTATACTTTTTGCCTTAGTCCCAGAATTGGACATTCCTCCAAGGAGCTGGTTCCTTGACTGGAGAATCATTTCAGAAATCAAGTGCTACATGGTTTCTTTTATTTTTGAGGTTGGTTTCAATTATGCAAGGAAGATATTGACTAGTCAACTTTCTGGATGCCCACCATTATTCCATCACTCCTTCTAAGAATACGAGTATAAGCATAGTCACACATATGTAGTTCTACCAATAAAGAGGCAATAAATTCCCACCAACTCAATGGACATGAGTTTGAGCAAGCCCTGGGAGATGGTGAAGGACAGGGAAGCTTGGCATGCTGCAGTCCATAGGGCTGCAAAGAGTTAGACATAACTGAGTGACTGAACAACAAAAAGTTCCCAAGTACTCTGGCTTATAAATATGCTAAGAAAGAAGATTTCTTAGCAAATAAACTAAATCATATGTGCAAATGAAAACTGTAACATATCAAAATCCATAACTACCACCAAAAAAAAATGCTTTCAAAGTATAGATCTCAAGTCTGGGCTATTGAAAAGAACCCTTTTCTATAAAAATTATGTACAGTAATCATGGTTCATACTTTCCATATCTGGCTCTCCCATATTGAGTTTTACAAATGAACCTGATTCTTATGATGGATACTGGGACTCCTGGAAATTAAGAATATATTTCAAATATTAGGAACTATATATAAACATCAACTCAAGGAAGGCAAATCATATAACAACAACAAAAAAGCTTCAGCAGGTGGCTTTGAGTTTACCTTCTTATGGGTCAGAGGCAAGGGACACAAACATGCTTCTTTAGTGACTCAGGGGAGCAATGTTCTTCAAAATTATTAAAGTAATAATAATACTTCATAGTAGAGAGTACTTTTTAATTTCTCCAAGTATTTTTGTAGCCATTATGCTGCAGACAAAAGTGAAATTGTGTAGTAGAACATAAGAAAATTACCAGATGATGAGACAGTAAACACACTATGAATGCTTGCTGATGCTTCTGGAGAGGAAAATCTGATCATAATATTCCACTCACTTCAGAAAACAAACTTATATATATATATATATATATATATATATATATATATTATATATTTGGTCTTGATCCCTGGTTCCTGTCACTGAACTCCTAAAATTCTCAGAATTGTGAATGTCTTTTCTCACTAATAACAAATTCTGAGTTCATCCTAATAGAAGTGACTCAGAATGGGGTCTCTTGATGGAGGGGGCTGGTTACAGAAAGACCAAACACAGGATTAGAGGGTGGGAATTTTAGGCCTTTTTGTCTAACCTCCTGGGAGAGGAAAGGGGACTGGAGAGTTGGTTATAAAAACTGTTGAATTCTAGGATTCTGAAAATTTCTAGATTAGATGAACACATTAATGTGCTGGGAGGTGACACCCAGAGAGGATACTGAGGCTGTGCAGAACCCCACACATCTTCTTACTTCAATTTGGCTTGAGTTGCATCTAAAGCTATAATCCTAAATAATAATAGAGCATTTTCATGAGTTCAGAGTTTCATGGGTTGCCCTACCCCTTGAATTTGTAGTCGGGCAGGCAGAAGTGTGGGTAGCTCAGGCACTCTTTTGTGGCTGGAATCTGAGTGGGGACAGTCTTGGGAGTTGTGTCAGAAAACAATACACACAAACGATATGAAAACATACTTTAAAAAATGAAAGATATACCATGTAGTCCTGAAGAAGGAAATGGCAACCCACTCCAGCATTATTGCCAGGAAAAATCCTACAGACAGAAAAGCCTGGCAGGCTACAGTCCAGGGTTGGACACAGGGTCTCAAAGAGTCATATATGACTGAGTGACTGAGCACACCATACAGTCCCTAAATATTCTAATTCCAGAATTCCTTTTCTTAGTGCCTTCAGTGTAGCGTGTGTGCAGTCGCTCAGTCGTGTCCAACTCTTTGCAGTCCCATGGATTGTAGCCCGCCAGGCTCCTCTGTCCATGGAATTTTCCACTGAAGAATACTGGAGTGGGTTGCCATTTCCTACTCCAGGGGATTTTCCTGACCCAGGGATCTATCTAACCTGTGTCTCTGTGTTTCCTGAGTTGGCAGGCAGATTCTTTACTACTGCAGTAGTAGTAAGAAAAATAGAAACAAAAGAACTATTGGTATTATTTTGAAATTGCAAATGAGAACTTCTTTATCCTTTTTTAAAGATACTATTAGACACCAATAGCATAATAAGTATGCTTTTAGTCTAAAAAGGAAGTAGAAGACTGAGAGAAAAGCACTAGGAATGCACTTTTATAGAAATTTAAAAACCACTACAGATTGCTTGCCACTTAGAGAGGAAATGATGCATCATAGCAATGATGCTACAAAACCTTAAATTCAAAAAGAAATGTTAAATATTGCATTAATCAAAAAACTGTTGAAAATTTGAAGGGTGGCTTTTTATAAGTAAGTACAAAAGCAATGGAATAAGTCATTAGGAAGCTCTTGAAAAGACAAACCCAGTACCTGCCTAAAGCTGCGGTTGTGAAGAGCCCGTGAAGGAACATATACCAATCCATGTCACTTCCATCCATAACTTAAAGTAACATCTTTTACTCTGAGACTATGATTTTATTCTCATTTTCATCACTGGAACAGGGACTAAAATGTTCTTTCTTCTTATGAAACTGATGCCAATAAATTTTTAAAATATACACATATAATTAATATCCTTATTGGCAAAAATGTTGTCATTCTTGATTTATCATCCTTGATTTATATATACATATATATATATATATGGTTGGTTAAGTTTTACTAGTGAGAAAAAGGCTCCTGTAGGGCATATAACATACACTGTTAGAATAGTTTGGGTGAACTATGTTAAGGATAATAATATATTAGGTAGCAAGGGTGGCACTGGCAACCCACTCCAGTACTCTTGCCTGGAAACTCCCACGGACGGAGAAGCCTGCTAGGCTGCAGTCCGTGGGGTCGCTAAGAGTCGGACATGACTGAGCGACTTCCCTTTCACTTTTCACTTTCCTGCATTGGAGAAGGAAATGGCAACCCACTCCAGTGTTCTTGCCTGGAGAATCCCAGGGACGGAGGAGCCTGATGGGCTGCCGTCTATGGGGTCGCACAGAGTCGGACACGACTGAAGCAACTTAGCAGCAGTAGCAGCAGCAGCAGCAGCAAGGGTGGAACACAAAGCTGGATAAATACGTTCAGTATTAGTTATCACTGAAAAGCAAAGTATTCATTCACATTTCTTTAAGTTACTTAATAACTGCTAAATCTCATGAAGACTACTGCTGACTGTGCACATTCTTGATTGTGAAGAACTCATTTATAGCACAAGATGGGATGTTTAATTAGACCAAAGTGGGTCAGAACCTAAAGAAAAACTGAATTTAAAGGGATTTTGTCAAACTTTTACATTAAAAATCAGTGCTATTCTAATGAGACAAGTTAAACCATTGTTAAGTGGATATCACATGGCAGATATAGAACGTGTATGTGAGAGTAGTCTGGGTTTACTGTTTTGTTTGTTTCATTCTTCTTGTGAAAATCATTTGAGAGCATGATTACTCAAATAAATGTTAAGAAATTTAAGTGAGGGATTTCTATAAATCAACTTATTAATTTTGCTATTTTGGGGAAGGTAACCATGATCTATAAAATGGGGAGAAATAGTTCTACCAGAAATAGTTGTCAGAAGGATATAAAAGCAGTGTATGCTAAGTCGTTTCAATCATGTCTGACTCTATGCAACACTATGGACTGTAGCCCGCCAGACTCCTCTGTCCATGGGATTCTCCATGCAAGAATACTGGAGTGTGTGGCCATGCCCTTCTCCAGGGGATCTTCTCCACTTGGAGTGCTTTAAAAAGTACATAGTGAAGAGTTCTGACAAAACATGATCCACAGGAATTGGCAACTCCCTTGAGTATTCTTGCATAGACAACACCATGGACAGTACAAAAAGGCAAAAAGATATGAAGTCAGAAGATGAATCCCCCAGTTTAGAAGGTGTCCAATATGTTACTGGGGAAGAGGCGAGGGCAATTAATAATAGCCTCAGAAGGAATGAATGACTGGGCAAAGTAGAAATGACCCTCAGTTGTGGATATGACTGGTGGTGAAAGTAAAGTCTGATGCTGTAACGAACAATATTGCGTAGGAACCTGGAATGTTAGGTCCATGAATCAAGGAAAGATTGGCCATGGTCAAGCAGGAGATGGCAAGATTGAACACTGACATTGTAGGACTCAGTGAACTAAAATGGATGGGAATGGAAGAATTTAATGCAGATGACCATTATATCAACTACTGTGGGCAAGAGTCCCTTAGAAGAAATGGAGTAGCCCTCATATTTAACAACAAAAACCTGATATGTAGTACTTGGGTGCAATTTCAAAATGACAGAATAACTTTGGTTCCTTTTCAAGGCAAACCATTCAACAATAGCAATCCAAGTCTAAATCCCAACCACTGTTGTCAAAGAAGCTGAAGTGGACTGGTTTTATGGATACCTACAAGACCTAGAACTAACATCAATAAAAGTCATGCTTTTCATCATAGGGTATTGGAATGCAAAAGTAAGAAGTCAAGAGATACTTGGAGTAACAGGCATTTTTCGCCCTGGAGTTAAAAATGAAGAAGGACAAGGGATAACAGAGTTTTGTCAAAAGAACACCATGGGCATAGACAATATCCTTTTCCAACAACCTAAGAGATGATTCTACAAATGTACCTCACCAAATGGTCAATACCAAAATCAGATTGATTATATTCTTTGCAGCTGAATACGGAGAAGCTCTATACAGTTTTTTTGTTCCAGCAAAAAACAATATCTGGAGCTGACTGTGGCTCAGATTATCAGCTCCTTATTTCAAAATTCAGGCTTAAATTGAAGAAAGTAGGGAAAACCACTTGGCCATTCAGGTATGACCTAAATCAAATTCTTTATAAACATACAATGGAGGTGACAGATAGTTTTGAAGGATTAGATCTGGTGGACAGAGTTTCTGAAGAACTGTGGACTGAAATTTGTAACAATGTGCAGGAGACAGTGACCAAAACCATCCCAAAGAAAAAGAAATACAAGAAGGCAAAATGGTTGTCTAAGGAGGCTTTAGAAACAGCTGAGAAAAGAAAAGAAGTGAAAGGCAGGGAGAGAGGAAATGTTATACTCAGCTGAATTCAGAGTTCCAGAAAATAGCAAAAAGAGACAAGAAAGCTTTCCTATGTGAACAATGCAAAAAATAGAGGAAAACAATAAATAGGAAAGACTAGAGATCTCTTCAAGAAAATTAGAAATACCAAGGAAACATTTCATGCAAAGATTGGTACAATAAAGGACAGAAACAGCAAGGACCTAAGAGAAGCAGAAGAGATTAAGAAGAAGTGGCAAGAATACAGAGAATACACTATACAATAAAACTCATAATGACCCAGACAACCACAATGCTATGGTCACTCACCTAGAGTCAGACATCTTGGAGTGTGAAGTCAAGTGGTCCTTAGGGAGCATTATTATGAAGAAAGCTACTGGAGGTGATGGAATTCCAGCTGAGCTACTTAAAAACCTAAAGATGATGCTCTTAAAGTGCTGTACTCAATATGTCAGCAAGTTTGGAAAATAGCAGTGGCCACAGGACTGGAAAACTCAGCTTTCATTCCAGTCCCAAAAACGGCATTGACAAAGAATGTTCAAGCTACTGTACAATTGCACTTATTTCACATGCTAGAAATTGTATTTAGTCACTAAGTCATGTCAGACTCTTTGCAACCCCATGGACTATAGCCTGCCAGGCTCCTCTGTCCATGGGAATTTGTAGGCAAGAATACTAGAGTGGGTTGCCATTTCCTTCTTCAGGGGATCTTTCCCATCTAGGGATCAAACCTGTGGCTCCTTCTGAGTCTTCTGTATTTTAGGCAGATTCTTTTACCACTGAGCCACCATGGAAGCTGGAGAAGACAATGGCAACCCACTCCAGTACTCTTTCCTGGAAACTCCCATGGACGGAGGAGCCTGGTGTGCTGCAGTCCATGGGGTCTCTAAGAGTTGGACATGACTGAGCAACTTCACTTTCACTTTTTACTTTCATGCATTGGAGAAGGAAATAGCAACCCACTCCAGTATTCTTGCCTGGAGAATCCCAGGGATGGGGGAGCCTGGTGGGCTGCTGTCTATGGGGTCGCAAAGTTGGACACGACTGAAGCGACTTAGCAGCAGCAGCACCATGGAAGCATGCTAGTATGCTCAAAATTCTTCAAGCTAGGCTTTCAGCAGTACATGAACCATGAACTTTGGTTCAAGCTGGGTTTTGAAGAGGCAGAGGAAGCAGAGATCAAATTGCCAAGAGTGGATCAACCATAGAGCAAGCAAGGGAACTCCAGAAAAGCATCTACTTTTGGAAGGACTGATGCTGAAGCCGAAGCTCCAATACTTTGACCACCTGATGCAAAGAACTAACTCCTTGGAAAAGACCCTGATGCTGGGAAAGATCGAAGGCAGAAGGAGAAGGGAACAACAGATGGCGGGATGGCATCACCAACTCGACGGACATGAGTTTGGGCAAGCTCCTGGAGTTGGTGATGGATAGGGAGAATTGGCGTGCTGCAGTCCGTGGGGTTGCCGAGTCAGACATGACTAAGCGACTGAACTGAACTGAACTTTGCTTCACTAACTATGCAAAAGCCTTTGACTGTGTGGATTACAATAAATTGTGGAAAATTCTTAAAAGAGATGGAAGTACCAGATCACCTACTTGTCCCCTGAGAAACCTGTATGCAGGTCAAGAAGCAGCAGTTAGAATCAGACATGGAAGAAGTGACTGGTTCAAAACTGTGAAAGGAGTACAGCAAAGCTGTGTATTGTCACCTTGCTTATTTAACTAGTATGCAACATACATCATGTAAAATGTCAGGCTGGATGGAATACAAGCTGGAAAAAAGACCACTGGGAGAAATATCAACAACCTCATAAATACAGATGATACCACTCTAATTGCAGAAAGTGAAGTGGAACTAAAGAGCCTCTTGGTGAGCATGAATGAGGAGGGTGAAAAAGCTGGCTTGAAACTCAACATTCAAATAGCTAAGACCATGTCATCTGGTCCCATCACTTCATGACAAATGGAAGGGGAAAAAGTGGAAGCAGTGACAGATTTTATTTTCCTGGGCTCCAAAACCACTATGGACACTGACTGCAGTCATGAAATTAAAACATGTTTGCTCCTCGGAAGGAAAGCTATGACAAACCTAGACAGTATATTAAAAAACAGAGACACCACCTTGTCGAGAAAGGTCCCTAGAGTCAAAGCTATTGCTTTTCCTGTAGTCATGTACAGATGTGAGAGTTGGTCCATAAAGAAGGTTGAGGGCCAAAGAACTGATATTTTCAAATTGTGGTGATGGAGACTGGACGGCAAGGAGATCAAACCAGTTAATCTTAAAGGAAAACAACCCTCAATATTCACTGGAAAGATTGTTGCTGGAGCATAAACTGCAATACTTTTGCCATTTAATGTGAAGAGGTGACTCACTGGAAAAGACACTGATTCTGGGAAATACTGAAGGCAAAAGGAGAAGGGGGCAGTAGAGAATGAGATGGTTAGATAATATCACTGACTTAATCAACATGAATCTGAGTGAACTCAAGGAGATAGAGGAGGACAGAGGAGCCTGGCATGCTGCAGTCTGTGGGACTGCGAAGAGTTGGACATGACTTATAAACTGAACAGAACAACAATAACAACTTTAAAAAGTACATGCTATGTTGTCAAGCACATGACAAGTATTTAATAAACAGTTGTAACACAAACTGTCAATAATAATAGTAGTTTTACAGGGATGTGGCTCAGCTGGTAAAGAATCTGCCTGTAATGTGGGAGACCTGGGTTTGAGACATGAGTTTGGGAAGATCCCCTGGAGAAAGGAAAGGCCACCCACTCCAGTATTCTGGCCTGGAGAATTCCGTGGCATGTACAGTCCATGGGATCATAAAGACTGGGACATGACTTAGCGACTTTTACTTCATTTCTCCAGATCAGAGAGATAAATCAGCTACAATTATCAACATTATTAACAATGCAAATTCTATTCCACCATCATGAGTCTGTGTGTGTGTGTGTGTGTGTGTGTGTGTGTGTGTGTGTTAGTTGCTTAGTCGTGTCCGACTCTTTGTGACTCCATGGACTAGCCTACCAGGCTCCCCTATCCATGGAATTTTCCAGGCAAGAGTACTGGAGTGGGTTGCCATTTCCTTCTCCACGTCATAAGTCTAAAGGGTTACAATCTGGGAGATGGATCCTGGGAATCTGCATGCCAGGTATTTCTTAAGGATATTGCAGTGTGAAACCCAGGAGATCCTTAAACAGATACTGGTTTACATTTATCCTATGTTTATATTTCTTTAAGAAACAGGGATTGCTTAAGGCCATCAGTGAATACCAGATTAGTAAATCTTGCCAGTGTGAAACTCTACCCCCACCTCTGGCCTGGACACTGTGCTAATTAAGAACAGGAGTACAAAGAGGGATAAGCTCTGACATGCATACACCTCCAGGGCACAAAACAAGTTTCTTTCTTCTAGAGTCAGTAGCTGGTGGTTTCAAAAGAGGAAAGTTAGAAGTAGTTCTAAGAAGGTGAGTTCTAAAACAAACTGAACTGAACTGTTGGCAGAAATATCTGTCTGATAATTCCACATATTTTGAACCTTCATTCATAAAAGTTTTCCACTTTTAACTTCACACATTTGAACTAAATGAAACAAGCAGATTAAATAACCATGGCATCTACATTAATTGTATTAAGTAGCACACCAATATAATAGTGTTAACGAAGCAGAGTTTAGAGAAATTGGACAAACTCCGCACTCCCCCCCCCCACTTTTTTTATTAAAAAATAAATAAATAAAATATCTTAAAAAACTGTCCTAAGTAAACAAAAACCTAATAATATGGCCACCATCCTGGCAGTCTCCTAACATGCAAACTTAAAGATTCAAATTTTAAATTGCTTAGGAAAAATTTGGACATTAACAATATATATTTTAGCTATGACATTTTTTTTTTCCTCCATAAACACATAATTATATCATCTGCTACTGCTAAGTCACTTCATTCGTGTCCGACTCTGGGCGACATAGACAGCAGCCCACCAGACTCCCCTGTCCCTGGGATTCTCCAGGCAAGAACACTGGAGTGGGTTGCCATTTCCTTCTCCAATGCATGAAAGTGAAAAGTGAAAGGGAAGTCGCTGAGTCGTGTCTGACTCTTCACGACCCCATGGACTGCAGCCCACCAGGCTCCTCCATCCATGGGATTTTCCAGGTAAGAGTACTGGAGTGGGGTGCCATTGCCTTCTCCGAATTATATCATCAGTTCCTGACAAAGTAAAAGCTGTCTATGTTTTTTCTAGTTGTATAGCAAAACAAATCTTTACTATAGTATGTTGACAATGTCTTTCAAAATTTAAAGAAGTAAATCCACTATATTCATTATGTTATATTAAAAACACAAACAGTATCACATGTCATTGGAGAGGTTTATTCTATATAATACTTCAAATGAAAAAAATAATTTTAAATATAATATCAGGAGAAATGGAGCTAAGGTGAAATTTTTAACAAGATCAAAGTTACTGTAGTAACTACCCCCTAAAAGTGCCACTTGAATGCATTGAATAAGAACCTTAATTTGTTATTCACATTATAAGTACTTAATAAATGCTCTTGAAATTAATATATATCTTTACTGATCTATACATCTTTGTTCACTTAATACTAAAGATTTCATAATTTCTCTGCATAATATGACTTTTGGATAAATCACTATATTTAAAAAGAAATAGATAAAAGACTTGAATATCAAGGTAATATAAATAATAAAAATAGTAGATAAAGAAGATAAAGTTATGTCTGTTTTAGAATAAACTATACAAGCATTCAATTCAAATCTCTACTCAGATTAGATCAGTCGCTCAGTCATGTCGGACTCTTTGCACCCCCATGAATTGCAGCACGCCAGGCCTCCCTGTCCATCACCAACTCCCGGAGTTCACTGAGACTCACGTCCATCGAGTCAGTGATGCCACCCAGCCATCTCATCCTCTGTCGTCCCCTTCTCCTCTTGGCCCCAATCCCTCCCAGCATCAGAGTCTTTTCCAATGAGTCAACTCTTCAAATCTCTACTAATGAATGATGAAAAATGACATTGGTTCACTTTTTAATTCACTTTCATTATTAGGGAATACGCTTTTGTTTATTTCAATGGGGAATGCTACTGGCAAAGATGATTCCGTTTGGGGACAGAATTTTCAATAGCAATATATCTTGATGGGGATAATTTATATTTTGTTGTATCTAAAGTATTTTTTTATCTTCCCTTTTGGTGCACAGAGGATAATTTTTATATAGATTACTGACAAAAAAAATTCAGATTTTCTATCTATATTTAAATTTCCACTTAAGTACAATCCTATATAACATGGAAAAAAATTAGTGCTATTATAAAGAAGTAATAGCCTGGTCCAGAGTATCTTCCTTTTTTGGTTTATTTGTTTTGCTTGTGCTTTTAATCAATTTATTTAATATACCCACCCCATCCCATCTCCCTAGGTTGTCACAGAGCACCAGGTTTGAGTTCCGTGTGTCATAAAGCAAATTTTCACAGGCTTTCTGCTTTACGTATGGTAATATATATGTTTCAATGCTACTCTCTCAATTTGTCCCAACTTCTCCTTCTCCAGTGTGTCCACAAGTATATTCTCTATGTCTGCATCTCCACTGCTGCCTTGCAGTTAAGTTCATCGGTACCATCTTTCTGTATTCCATATATATGCATTAATATACAATATTTTTCT
Organism: Bos mutus; assembly: GCF_027580195.1. Lineage (NCBI taxonomy): Eukaryota > Metazoa > Chordata > Mammalia > Artiodactyla > Bovidae > Bos > Bos mutus. Next base: position 77,397,281 of record NC_091622.1, on the reverse strand, counting down.
GACTTACTTCACTCTGTATAATAGGCTCTAGATTCATCTACCTCATTGGAACTGATTCAGATGTATCTCTTTTCATGGCTGAGTAACATTGCATTGTATATTTGTACCACAACGTCTTTATCCACTCATCTGTTGATGGACATCTAGGTTGTTTCTATGTCCTGGCTATCGTAAATAGTGCTGCAATGAACATTGAGGTACATGTGTCTTTTTCAATTATGGTTTCCTCAGGGTATAGGCTCAGTACTGGGTTATTGGTTATATGGTGGTTTTATTCATTTTTTAAGGAAACTCATACAGTTATCTACTGTGTCTATATCAATTTACATTCCCACCAACAATCAAGAGGCTTCTCTTTTCTCCAGAGCCTCTTCAGTATTTAATGTTTGTATGTTCTTTAAGGGCAAAATGCTGCAAAGAAAATGCGTTCTAGAAGGATCCCAGGAAACTAGCACAATTATGCTGACATTTTCTATCATTAACAATACAGTTTGCCTGCATAATTTGAAACTTTTAAGCCTAGAATTAAAATTAGGACAAAGGATCTAAAATGGATCAGTACTATTAACTTAGTCACTAAAGCTATCATATAATAATGATAAGACAATCTAAAGTCTGATATCAAAACTGTCCTACTTATTGTATTTCACTGATGGTAAACTATCTAGTAAATTGAATAATAAAGCTAGGAAAGAAAATACAGTTTCTCTAAGATTCACTGTCTGCATCTTTTAAATGGAAAAATTAATAATAATCATATTTCAGAATTATTGTGAGGATAAAAGGAGATAATCATAAGGTTAAGAAGCAGAGTGCATGTGGCCCATGGCATGTGCCTAATAAATATTAAGAGAGTATAGACTGACCAGCCACTGTCCTGAGTTAAAGAATTACTAGTTACTGTTTTCATCAAGACCTGGATCAGAGGATGTTACTACTTATCTCTTAGGAGTTAGATTCTGATGTCTTCAGTAAGAGAAACTAGGAAAATAAAATAATGCCAAAAATTGCTTAAATATGCTATATCATAATTCAAAGGAATATTTTTCAAGTCAATCTGCTTTGCAGAAGCATTTTGTTTACATGTAATGTGTTTATACCTAAAACAATCATGGCAATATTCACTGGAGTATGAAAATATTTTAAGCAGTCCTCAAATTAAGAATAAACTAAATGTGTTTGGTTATGCTGATTGCACTTGGTCTTTGTAAGAAATAAAGTTGTTGCTGGCATTTAGATATTAAACGAATACAATATTTGTAAGAAAGAATTGAAAACTTAACCTAAAGACAATTAAAATCAGAGATGAGAACAAGAACTGTTCTAAAGGTTACATATATAACTTCTATATAAAATGGATAAAAAGACCCCCAACAATCACTGTTGAATGGGGTTACATAGTAAGAGTTAATATATACCAGTCTGTGCCTGATGAAAGAAGGGGGATCCAGTTTTTGAGCCACATCTCACAAAAAGTATATACAATATTCCTTTTTACAGGAAAGCAGAATATGCATTAGAATCTATCCTAATGATACAGAGAACTTGACACTAACTGAAGCCAGGTAACAAATATAGCAGACAGCATTTAGAAGTTTGTGCCCTAAGGAAGCAATAATTCATTGGTAATACAAAGCTAAACATCACTGGATAGCACGCAGGACTTTTATAGAGAATGGTTAAGTGCCCTTATTTAAAAAAAATAGTAGAATTTTTTTTTTTTCAAAATAAGAAAAGAATCAATAGAACTTAAAGCAGAGAAAAAAGATATTCAGATCAGCTAAATATGATTTTTTTTGTAACAGTGGCTAAGATTTTTCACTAGAAGAAAACATAACTATAACTTTACTGTATATTGTTAAAAGCTGAACTTGTTAAAATGCATATACTATCTATGTGAGTTGGTTTGGTTATTTTAAAGTATTTGGACAGTTTGATAAAGTACTTCTCTACAAACTGGTATGAACAGAGGATTGAATGGGTTGGAACTTTATTCATTGCTGTCTGTCATAATCTAGTCACCTTTGATATCAGTGGCATGTCTCAGAAAATCCTCAGTGAACTTTGATTTTCCTATTATTTGTATATAAGAGGGTCTCTGGAACAGAAAGTAGTCACAAGGTGAAGGGTTTGGTGATTGAATTGATTTCTCATTGTATGAGATAATACTATTAAAAGTATTGACCCACAAGTAAGAACCACTATTACCTCATTATCAAAATAGATAATAATTGAGGATAAGTTTTAAGATATATGGGGTAATGGGTTAAAATATGTCCTCCAAAGAGAGCTTGGCTGAAACTTCTGACCCTGTGTGAATGTGGTTTGACTTTATTAAAAAAAGAATCTTTTCAGATGTAATCAAGTTAAGATGAGGTCATACTAGAGAAGGGTGGTGCTAAATCCAACTTTACTGGTGTTTATCTTTTTTTTCTTTTTTTGACTGGCACTTAGAGATAGAGGTACACAGGGAAGACAGTGCGTGAAGATGGAGGCAGAGATTGCAATTATGCTGCCTCTAGCTAAGGAACTTCTGGAGCTAAGAGGCAATAAAGGATCTTGTTCTAGAAGCTTTGAAGAGATTATAGTCCAGCTGACATCTTGATTTTGAACTTCTAGCTTCTAGAACTATGGAGTGAATAAATTTGTTGTTTGAAGCCATTAAAAAATGTGATTATTTATTATAGCCTCCTTAGGAAACTAACTTATGTGGTTTCAGAGTTAGAAGAGCTAATATATTTCAGCACCAAAAAAAAAAAAAAAAAAAAAAAAGACTGTGGTTTATAATATTAGATTTTTAGATACAGTACACGGTTTAAAAATATTCTTCCATTCTACTACTATTTAATACATAAATATTATTTCACTTAACATAAATTCCCAACTGGGACTTTGAAGCAAATAGAATTCTAAGATAAAAATTTAATGATTCTTCATACAAAAAGTATAGTATCTACTTTCAAGTGATATACACACACACGCACACCCCTCTACTTAAATTGTTAAACATTTTTCTAAGTGGTTCTAAATAGTTAGTGAGATGTGGGGGAGAGCCCTACTTAGATTGTATATCAGTGTAACATTTCTGCAGGACAACTGTCAATGAATATTTTAAAAGTTGTGGTAGCATTATGCTTATCCTTAAATTTAGGAATTTCATTAAATAGGAGTTTAGTCTAAGGACACAATCACAGATGGGCACAAAAGATATAATCACACACTTTGCAAGAATATTCACTGCAGAGCTATTTATAATATGATTTAATTGGAATTATACTAAATATCTCATAATATGAGAACAGTTAAATATACCCATACAAATGAAATATAATACAAACACAAATAATACTGTAGAAAAATATTTGTTGATGTAAACTTTTTTTCATGACTTATTTTGAAGTTAATAAAATAGATTGAAAAATAGAATGTATAATAATATTCCCTGTACAAACAAAACAGAAGGTAAGGTGGCTATACACTAAAATGACAACACTGCAATTTTGTGGGAAGTGTATATATGAGTAATTTTTAATTTTACTCTTTTTTAATTTTTAACATGTCCTACATGAGCAAGTATATAATTTTTAATGAAGATATTATGCAAATATAAAGTTTTGTAACGAAAGAATGGAAGAATCACTGATAAAATAATGTAATGACAATAAATATTATAAAAGTGCACTGAGCAGTATACATTAATAGAATAGTACTGGTGGAGGTAATTGTTCACAGAAATTGGTTTACATCTCATCATATAAATATTCACACTGTTTCAGTTTAACTATTTTACTGTATCCTTATAATCTCTTCAATTTTCCTCCAAATGCCACACTTTTCCCACAATAGTTATTGATTTCTGTCATTAAGGATTAATATTACCACTAAGCAAATTCTGGGTCATTAAATAGAGCATAGTGGAGTATAATAATTGTTAATAAAAAGAAGAAACATATAACAGGACTTATGATCAATAGTTATGAATAGTTTCTTACTTTTCCTCACAAGAAATTTTCCAAAAATGAAAAGGGATCATTCCAAGAGAATTTATGTCTAAAAAATAAAATTAAGACACCAAGAATTAAACTATCAAAACACAAAACTGTAATAAAAAAGTTTATTGTACACACTAGTAGTGTATATGATGACTACACTTATCCACATAATACTTCTGATTAATATTAAGAAGAAAGCTGACTTACTCTAAGGACAACCCCTTCCTTCTTTCCTATCTTCCATCTCTTTTTCTTTCCTAATATTTAATGGGTAGCTACTGTGTGCCCATTAGTCTGGACAGATAACTGGCATGTAGGAACTAACATTTCCATTGTTTTTGACTGGCATGTAAATAGTCACATTTACATGTGGCATGTAAATAGTCACAACACAGAGTATTGTTAACTGTGAAAGAGATACACCACAGCACAAGGCAACGAGGAAGCTGGTCAGATAAGGCAAAGAAAATAGGCCGAAAGCTATGAATGCAGTTTGAGTCTCCTGGAATACTGCAAATAAAAAGAACAAAATAATGCCATCTGCAGCATCCTGGATGTACCTAGAGACTGTCAGACTGAGTCAAGTAAGTCAGACACAGAAAGACAAATAGCATTTGATAATGGCTTATATGTGGAATCTGGAAAAAAAAAAAAAAAGAGGTACAAATGAACTTATGTATAAAACAGAAGTACTGTCACAGATGCAGAAAACAAATTTATGGTTACTAGGGAATAAGGTGAGCAGGGCTAAACTAGGAGTTTGGGAGTGATATATACACATGATTACATATAAAAAAGGTAACTAACAAGAACCTGCTGTTTAGCACAGGGAACTCTACTCATGGGGTCGCAAAGAGCTGGACATGACTGGGCAACTGAACTGAACTGAACTGAACTCTACTCAACACTCTGTAACAACCGATAGAGGAAAATAATTAAAAAAAAAAAAAAAGAGTGGCTATATTTATATGTATAACTGGCTCACTTTGCTGTACATCTGGAGCTAACACATTGTAAAGCAATTGTACTACAATAAATTTTTAAAATTATATATCTATGAAGATATGAAGAAGTTTTGCAGAAAAGGCAAGGACAGTTGGAATGGATATAAGGCTGGTACTTATGTGCTCAGTTGCCCGATTGCCACCCCATGGACATTAGCCCGCCAGGCTCCTCTGTCCATGGGATTTTCCAGTCAAGAACACAGGAGTGGGTTCACTTTTCCTTCTCCAGGGTATCTTCCCAAACCAGGGATCGAACCTGTGACTCTTGTGCTTCCTGCATTGGCAGGGGGATTATTTACAACTGAGCCACCACATAAAGATATGAAGAGGTTTGCAAAAGGCAAGGACAGTTGGAATGGATACAAAGGCTACATCAATGACAATCTTTAAAGCAGTAATGTTCAACCTACAAAACAGAAAATTTATTGCCATTATTTACTTTTAGCCAGTCTTTTCCCAACTTGTACATTAATAAGATAAATATATAGCTTTTAATTAATTTTTTCTCTGAAAACTTTTTTGAATGCAATTGCTATGGTAAAACTAGAACTGCAAAAAAAGAAAGGAAAGCAAAGATGAAAGAGAAACCACATAAAAATATACTTTTTGCATTTTTATACACTTCTGAGAATCAGAGACCCTCATGAATTGACAATAGGCACAGTCTACTAGTGAAATTATTATTGGATCTCATGTTAGAGTATAACAGGATGAGATTCAGCTGTTGGTGATAAAAAAATCCAACCTAAGAATGGTTAACTCAAGAGACCATATTCTCTCTCTCTCAAGACAAAACAGTTTTCCTGGGCTAATATGGAAGCAGGTACCTTTTATCACATTCATCACTTCTCTAATACATAAAAATCTACTTTGTGATCTATAATGGCTCCCCTAGAATATTACAACCAGGCAGTGGGGAGGACAAAAGAAGGGAAGGAGAATGCCACCTTCATCCAAGAACACTTCTTAGAAGTTTCACAAATCACCTCTACTTATATACTGTTGGCTAGGACATATCTTAACTGTAAGGGAAAATCTCTTTATTCCCAGTAGCCAAGGGTCCAGCTGTAAATGAAGGCCCCATTACCACTGAAGAAAAGGTAAACAGGCACTGGACATCCAGTTGTCTCTGCTACATGGATTTTACATATCTATATGTTTATATCTATAAATTTAGAAATGATGTCAACTAGACAACTTCTGAGAGTGAAGGAAATGAAACTATTTCATAGCATGAACAGTGATTCTGTCTGTGTCTGTACTGTCACACCCTTCCCACCTAGGCCTACGTTTTGAAAGCTTTACTCCTATGGTACCCTTTTTCCATTTGAGTCATTTGGCACTTGTATGAATGAGGTAATAATCATAAGAATTATGAGTTGCTCTTTTTCTTGTGTGTTTCCTCATAGGCTCCTACTGAAAGCAATCCCATATAGAACCAGTTCCGGAACACCTGTTTCCAATCTCCAGTGTGTAAACTACATCTTCAGTGTATACTACATGCATTCATGACTAGAAGCTTCCATTTAGCTGATCTTTTCAAGAAAATCATCAGCTACTGCAGACAACAAATGATGCAGCTTCACACAAAATGCAAACTGCTTTCAACCAGAGCTTGTATAAAGTCTTCCTCTAACTTCAGGATTATAACAAATCTAATGGATTTTATTCAACTGCAATCAGTACATTAATAAGATTTTGATTTTCTAAATGATACAGTAGATTAAAAAAAAAAAAAAACAAAACTAAAAACACCTGAGGAGTTGGTTTTATGGCCAGCTGCTGTTTTATCCCCTAGGAGGATGACTCACAGTATTTTTGTGTCTTTGTAACCAAATGCAAAGGAAAACCTAGTTCTCTAGCCTCTAATCAACCAGTTGCTGCTGCTGCTGCTAAGTCACTTCAGTCGTGTCTGACTCTGTGTGACCCCATAGACAGCAGCCCACCAGGCTCTCCTGTCCCTTGGATTCTCCAGGCAAGAACACTGGAGTGGGTTGCCATTTCCTTCTCCAATGCATGAAAGTGAAAAGTGAAAGTGAAGTCACTCAGTTGCGTCCGACTCCTAGCAACCCCATGGACTGCAGCCTACAAGGCTCCTCCGTCCATGGGATTTTCCAGGCAAGAGTATTGGAGTAGGTTTCCATTGCCTTCTCCGAATCAACCAGTTACCTAAATCTAAACTCTGAAAGTACTAAAGTGGGATGATGAAAACTTAATAGCCTCTAGTTGTTACAAAAATGAATTATCTTGTAGCTTGAAAAACCCACTAGGTAAAAACAGAATGTAAACTTAATTATATACTTACCTACACAGAAAAATCCAAAGGAAACAAGAAAGGCTTGGGGGTGGGGGTGGAGACTGTTAAAAATAATCCTCTTAGTCAAAATATGATTTTCTTAGCCACCTGCAAGCATGTATCTCAATTCTCTCAGGTGAATAATATTTTACCCTATATTAACCTTTATTTTAACTTACTTTCACATTTCTCTGTAAAATATTGCTTTTGCTATTAAAGGTTTTGACTGTATGGACTTTTATACACTGGTACCTTTTTAACAGCTCTGTATTACAAAAATTCTGTCATACATAGAAAAACAGATTTAAATTACTCTTTGGAAGTTTGCCATTTCATAAAATTTTCCCTTAGGAGTTTCAGCTAATTAAACAAATGATTGCAAAATACCCACAGTGTCAACTTTGCTGGCTTCTACAAGGGATAACTAAAGTCAAATTTCAGTCATTTATCTCTATACATGCTGGCCTCTTCCCATGCCCTCTCCTTTCCCACTACAAGTATTACTCTAATAGCAGTGTGTGCAAAGATAAGAGTAAAGTCCTTTAGGCAGCAAGGAACTCAAATATTCAAGAAAATAGCAAGCAGGTACAAATGATTTCACTGTGGAATTTTTTTCCTCATGATAATTTATTTGTCCAATAAAATTTTTTTTCTCCCATTCTACAATTTTGAAATTATCTCATGGTTTTAAATGATCAGGAGTAAAAGGGGAGGAATGAGGATGACATGGTTGAATGGTATCATCAACTCAATGAACATGAGTTTGAGAAAACTATGGGACACAGTGAAGGACCCCGAAGCCTGACAAGGTGCGGTCCACGGGGTCTCAACAAGTCAGGCATGACGGCGATTAAACAACAACAACGGATATTGTTCCTTCCTCTCTGGAAAGACAATTTGTCCTTCTTCTGTAAAATATTCTTAGTAACAAATCTGTGTTGCTTTGTTAACTTTTTCCCTCATTTTTCATTCTCAAAATCTCTACCAGCTATGCGGCGCTGACATGAAGTTTTGAGTCAATTAAGATGAGCAGTGAGATGAAAAGGTAGGGAGAACAGAAAAGTTTAAAAGAACTTCCTTAAGGGTACTGGTTATTGTGATTTTGACTTGAAAATCACCTGAGACTATCTGTTAGGCCTGAGGATGTATATGAAAATTTAAGAAACTACGTAATTTATATGCAAATACTTAAGTGAGCCTCCAGCATATTGGAAAGGACTGATGGAGACCAATGATTTTCAGTTTTGCCATAAGACTGTCATACTTTTGAGTTTTCAAATGTTGAAGGTTTGAACCAGGATTTTTATTGTTGTCATGGTTGCATTTGTTTAGGCAAAACAGAGGAGGGAAAAAAAAAAGGAGAAACCCTAGTGAAGAAAGAAAAGGGGAGGCTGGTGGCAGAAAGGCTGCCTTTAATGTAAAATATGGAATATTTGACTTTAAAACTTAGCCAGTGTACATTTTCCGTTTATACTGATAAAGGACACCTGGAATTTAGTTATTACTTTCCCTAGAAATTAGAGGAAGTTTGAGAAGGAAATTTTTATTAGCCTTGGAAAATAAAAAGAGAAGGAAGGATGGAAGGAAGCAATCCTTTAAGAAAACATAATCTAAACCAAAACACACAAACCATCTCTCCCCTTGGCTGAAGGTGTAATCACTTCCTTAAGTAGCATATTTTGATAGATCATCCAGAGGCATTCTTCAACCTTTTCCTTCATCCAAATCCAGATGTAAACCCAGGAATATAGCTTTCCCTAATTATCTGACCCATTCTTTTTGGGAAAAAATGTCATTTCAAGATGGGACAGCAAGAAAACTAAGCAAACAACAAACACCTCTATTATAACCTCCTAAAGGCTTCAGTGTTCAGATGGTAAAGAATCTGCGTACAATGCAGGAGTCCTGGGTTTGATCCCTGGTTTGGGAAGATCCACTGGAGAAGGGCATGGGCCATTCCAGTATTCTTCCTGGAGAATCCCATAGACAGAGGAGCCTGGTAGGCTACATTCTATGGGATCACAAAGAGTCAGACACGACTGAGTAACTAACACTACTATTACTATTACTAAAGGCCCTAGAACAGTAACTAGTAAAATAAAACAATGAAAAAGAAAAGCAAAGCTAGAAAAGGTCAGTTAAAGGCAATACATTATGGCAGAAAGTGAAGAACTAAAGGGCCTCTTGCTGAAAGTGAAAGAGGAGAGTGAAAAAGTTGGCTTAAAGCTCAACATTCAGAAAACTAAGATCATGGCATCTGATTCCATTACTTCATGGCAAATAGATGGGCAAATAGTGGAAACAGTGGCTGACTTTATTTTTCTGGGCTCCAAAATCACTACGGATGGTAATTGCAGCCATGAAATTAAAAGATGCTTACTCCTTGGAAGAAAAGTTATGACCAATCTAGACAGCATATTAAAAAGCAGAGACATTAGTTTGCCAACAAAGGCCCGTCTAGTCAAGGCTATGGTTTTTCCAGTGGTCATGTATGGATATGAGAGTTGGACTATAAAGAAAGCTGAGCACTGAAGAATCGATGCTTTTGAACTGTGGTGTTGGAGAAGACTCTGAGAGTCCCTTGGATTCCAAGGAGATCCAAGTAGTCCATCCTAAAGGAGATCAGTCCTGGGGGTTCATTGGAAGGACTGATGTTGAAGCTGAAACTCCAATACTTTGGCCACCTGATGCGAGGTTCTGACTCATTGGAAAAGACCCGGATGCTGGGAAAGATTGAGGGCAGGAGGAGAAGGTGATGACAGAGGATGAGATAGCTGGATGGCATCACCAACTCAATGGACATGGATTTGGGTGGACTCCGGGAGTTGGTGATGGACAGGGAAGCCTGGTGTACTGCGGTTCATGGGGTCACAAAGAGTCGGACATGACTGAGCGACTGAACTGAACTGACTGAAAGGCAATACATGGAGCTGCTTGTTGATTCAGAAGAGTTAGCTCAGACTTAGACTTACAAAGGGTAGTATAGTCAAAATGTGTTATTATCAGTCACAAACTCTTAGAGATTCCCTTTCCTTATATGTGGAAAAAAAAAAAAAGACAACAAGCCCCAAATGGAGCTGCTTATGGTAAGTCCCAATACAGTTTTGTCTCTCCCAGAAATGGAGTCTTAAATCAGTCAGCTGGGAATTGCCCGATAGCTTCCCAGGTGGTGCAGTGGTACAGAACCTGCCTGCCAATGCAGGAGATGTGGGTTTGGTCCCTGGGTAGGGAAAATGCCCTGGAGAAGGAAATTGCTACACACTCTAGTATTCTTGCCAGGATAATCCCATGGACAGAGGACCCTGGTGGGCTACTGTCCATGGAATCACAGAGTTGGGCACAACTGAGGACACACAGGCATGCACACTAGTTAGATAATCTGCTGATAGACCCTTGTCATCCCCTAAAGGAAAGTAACCTCGAAATAATTAGTCTGCATTTTTGCCTAGTATAACTTTCTTGATTTCACTCCCTTCTGCCTGTAAAAGTCTTTCATTTTGTATAGCTCCTCAAATCTCCTTTCTATGTGCTAGATTGTATGTTGCCTGATTTGATCAATTTTTTTTTCAACAAATTCTTAAATTTTAATGTGTCTTAGTTTATCTTTTAACATATGTAAATTGGATTTTTTAATCACATTAGATATCTTTGGGAAAGTTAAATAGATGACATTCTATACCATTACATGAGAACCATACTTTTATAATCTGTAACTTTTCATATTGCTTATCTCTAAAAACCTATAAGTAAATCAAAAGTAACCAAATCATTAAAAAGAAGAAAACCTGGAAAATGATGACAATTAAAAAGAAAAAAAAGCATAAGAATACTAACAAGAAAAAATGTATTCTTATGGAATTTTTTTCTTTTTTCAACTATAAATTTTATATATAAAAACAAAGAATTTTAGAACTACTGCACAAAGTATGAGAGTTTTAAACAGTCCAGCACATGCCTTCTTCCTTCCTGCTCTCCCTCACTCCACCCTACCCATGAAGTTTCCTTAATAGAAAATCATTCAGTATTCTTGCCTAGAGAATCCTGTGGACAGAGAGCCTGGTGGGCTGCTGTCCATGGGATCGCACAAAGTCAGACAAGACTGAAGCGACTTAGCATGCATGCATGCATTGGAGAAGGAAATGGTAACCCACTCCAGTATTCTTGCCTGGAGAATCCCAGGCATGGAGGAGCCTGGTGGGCTGCCATCTGTTGGGTTGCACAGAGTCAGACACGACTGAAGCAACTTAGCAGCAATAGCAGCTATCAATACAACCCTTTATATTAAGTGATTCTGGGGAAGGAAATGGCAACCCACTCCAGTGTTCTTGCCTGGAGAATCCCAGGGATGGGGGGTGGGCTGCCGTCTATGGGGTTGCACAGGGTCGGACACGACTGAAGCTACGCAGCAGCAGCAGCAGCAGCAGAACACCTCTGTACTAGTCTCACTAGTATTCAACTCAGGTCTTAAAAGGTCATTTCCATTTTTTCTAGACACTTAAGACACATGAATGAATGAGAGTTACAGACAGAGCCTTTTATTTTGTCATTAAATTAAACCAACTCCCTTATCTCCTTCACAATAAAATATAACAAAGAGAAGAAATTAAATGAATTTGCATATTCAGACATTTTCTTAAAGATAAATGGCACAGACCTTGTTTTACTTCCCGCCAGAGAAGTTACAGCTTTGCTTGTGTTAAAACTTCACTCATTAATATAAACAGAGTTGGGGATTCTTCAAGATGTTCCACATATTAGATAAACCTATATCCATATGTAACCAAAGTAACTCAATTGTACATGTTTGTATGTAGCTCTAATTTACTTCATAGAAGCAAAACCGAAGTTTCAACAAATACAAGAATGGTCTCGAATTTACCTGCTTGACAATCTTTCTTTAAATATGACAAATGCTAAATTGCTATGAGAAACTTATGAAAAATTTCCTATTCATTTCTGTTTCCTTTTTACAGAGACAGGTTCACATTTAAGTAATTTTAAACTACCATGAACCCAAATAAAATAGCACTGATTTTTCAGAAACTTCACAAGGTTTCTTGATTTTTAACTGGATACTTAACTTTATATATAATGAAATGACCAAAGAGATTTATGAACACATTTCTTCCTCTTTGCCCCATGATATAATCCAGCAAGTGTAATTATTACTAATACCAACAAAATGTGGATTACATATAGCTACAACTTGGGGTCTGGGAAATGTGACCAATGATAATGAGAGTTTGATGAGAAACAAACGTTATCAACAGCAACAAACAAGACAGTTCTAAAGCTTACTCCTAACTGCATATAGTACATTCTGACAAATGGGATTCATTTCACTTTAAAATAATAATTCAATACCATTCTTTCAAGCTCCATGTCTGGGAGATTACTAATACCTGATAATAGTGTGTGATCTTTACTTTCTAGAAGGTTATCACAATTGTTTTTGTTTTTACATTGTTTCCTAAGAGATATTGGTATTTTGCTACTATTATTATATATTTTACTGACTATAAGAATATGGTTACTGCTTGGAATTTTTTTTTTGGTGGCGGGGGGAGGGGGGGGCGGTTCTCAAGGCAAGAATACTGAAGCATATTAAAAAGCGGAGACATTGCTTTAGTGACAAAGGTCCATATAGTCAAAGCTATGTTTTTTCCAGTCGTCATGTATGGATGTGAGAATTTGACTACAAAGAAGGCTGAGGGCTGAAGAATTGATGTTTTTGAACTGTGGTGCTGGAGAAGACTCTTGAAAGTCCTTTGGACTGCAAAGAGATAAAACTGGTCTATTCTAAAGGAATTCAGTCCTGACTATTCATTGGAAGGACGGATGCTGAAGCTGAAGCTCCAACACTGGCCACATGATGTGAAGAGCTGATTCATTGGAAAAGGCCCTGATGCTGGGGAAGATTGAGGGCAAGAAGAGAAGGGGGCGACAGAGGATGAGATGATGGGATGGCATCACCAGTTCAATGGACCTGAGTTTGAGCAAACTCTGGGAGACAGTGAAGGAGAGGGAAGCCTGGCGTGCTGCAGTTCATGGGGTCGCAAAGAATCGGACACAACTTAGCAACTGAACACAACAGCAGCAGCTGCTTGGAATCTTCTGCAGGATTCCAGCTCTAGCACTTAATAGCTGTACAACACTGGATGAGTTACAGCATCTTCTCTAAGTCTCAGCTTATTCCTGTAAAGAGGATAAAGAGACCTACTTTCCCAAGTTTTCATAAGAATTAGAAATAACCTATGTGAAGCACCAAATACTGTACCAGGTTTAAAACTGCCATTCAGTTGGTGGTGACCTTTCTTGTTCTTATTTTATTTGCTAATAGCATTTCTAAAGATATTTCCTAAGTATTAGATTTCAAATTTTCTTCTATTATGCAGTACTACTCCTACAGTTACAGTTGGATAGAAGCTGAGTAAAAGTCATTTTAAATTACATGTGTTCAAAGGCAAAGATTTCACATGACAGAATAAATAAAAACCACTCACCAATTCCTTTCTTAATTGAGAAGACATCAAAAAGTTCCATAAAAATAAATTTGTTTCATGATAAATACAGTCACTTAAATATGAAATGTTAATGAGTACTATAATAAGCATTCATGAATAATATTTTTATTCAAGGAAAAATATTAGCATAAGGAAGACATTTGGGTTTTACATGTCTCTTGATTTGAAATTATGGGTACTTCAGATTTAGAAATGCATAATGGCCTGAATATCACATATTCAAATTTGATTGGTAAAATGATCAAGAGAATATAACATTTCATGTCAGTAATCTAACATTGGCTATTCTAAAACATAGACTACAAAAAGGAAAAAAAAAATTCTAGTGCTTTTGATAAAAGAAAGAATGCACTTAAATTGTTTTCACTTAGCTTTTACAACTTTATGACTCCAAGGTTTCAATTATTTGCATCGCATATATTATTCAACAGTGCATACAATAATGAGTTTACATAATTTGATAGGACCCTAATTATACAATATTTGTTCCTCAGAGAACATAGAATTTTGGAGCTTTAATCAAGCAACTATTTCTAGTTTAGAAGATGAAAAGATTAAGCCCCAAACTATTTGAAACATGAAAAAAGAAAAAAATCAGTAAAAAGCTTTAATTCTCAAAAATGTATGTAATTTTTCATTAGACTGGGTATATGTCAATCAACTTCTGTAAATAAATCTAATTATTGTCCCCAAATTCCCAGCAGTTTAATGTATCTGATTTAATAATGATTCTAATTATATTAGAGGGAAAAGAATTTTGCTTACATTTTAGAATTATTCCATTTTTTTGCTGATGGAAAGCAATTTACATTTTGCTACCCTATGGCCTAAAATAGATGCTGTATCTTAAAATTTTCTGTTAAATTCCATAAACATTTGTCAAATGGTTAGTGTTCAAGGTAAGATTTGTAAATTTATAGTCTTTTCACTGTGATTGTACACACCTTGAAAAAATTATAGTTAGATCACAGACTTCCACTGTTATTATTACAGATTACTATTGTACTATTTTCTACCATCCATGAACTATTTCATTAAATGTTTTTAAAAAACATTTCTATTTTGATTAACATTTCCACTTCTCTTATTAAACATGTAAAATCTTTGATCATATATTTTCTTGAATTTTCTTTGTATCTTATTGTTCAGTCTCTAAGTAGTATTGGACTGTTTGTGACCCCATGGACTGCAGCGTGCCAGGCTCCTGTATCTTAGCAGGAGTTAAGCCCACTTTCAGTATGGATGATAACTAAAGTTACTCAGTAACATGGATTTTAAAGATTGTAATAATAGCTGAAAGCAAAAAGGCAAGGTATTCACCTTTGTACATTTTTAAATGTAGTATGAACCAAGTGTCCCTGCAAAAATTATGCTAGTGAATTTTACATGAAATTTCAGGGTAACCCATATTTTGCCTACCAATTATATATCATGATATATGCTCCAATATGGTCCCAAATGATGTAAATCTTTGGTAGTGGAGATCTAATGAAGTTGTGAGAAAGATACATGTAAGACAAAGGGGAAAGGAAAGTAAGTGAATGAGATTCCTGCAAAGTGCAGTCTGGTAGTTTAGAATAGGCACTGAGGTCTAGTCAGCCATCTAGTGCTTTGACTATCTCAGGGCCCTCCTATGTGAAGCTTACTCTGAAGGTTTGGAAATTTTTTTGCCAACCAACTGAGCCTTCATACCAGCCTCCCATGATTCTGGTTACACTTGCTCAAGGGTTTAGATCTGTAAAAGAGAGAAGTCTAATCAGTTCATTTGGGGAGCTTGCATCCCTGAAGAGTCTTGGCCAAAATCATTCTATGTCATCTTCAGCATGAGTTTTCATCACATAAATCTTAACCATAGTATTTGGGTTGGTTGTTAAAAGATCATCTTGTACAACCCAGGTCCCTTAATGAACTTTCCAGTCATTCAAGTCAATGAAATAGTCTATAGACTAATATGACTATTGATCACTGATATCTATAGAGAACAGAAATCAAAGGCAGCTATGTCCATGCCAATTAGAGATGTGTCAGTGTAGTCAGGTTTTGCAAATGCATTCTGTCACACTACCAGAGCCTTTGTTTCTTTGGGATATTAAAACTAAATATCCTCCCCTTCTTTATCATCAATGATATTTTTCAGTTATGTGAGACATTCTTCCAAAATACATGGTTTCTTTAAGTTTATAATTCTAATGAAGAAATTCATAATCTTCTGCCACCTAGTTTCCTGTGTGAATGCTACCATTCATCACATTAAAAGCTGGAACTGGGTGGAAGAAAAGCAGGTCTGTATTATTAATATATAGGAGGAAGCTTCTTGTTGGCAGCACCAACCTTTCAAACAGCCAAAGGCAATTGTAATATGGTTTTGGTATTAATGTAGATTCATCCTCATACCATTTAATTCTGTTGTCAGTTTGTTAATAATTTTATGTCTGTATTATTCATGTTGTTCTAATCTGAGAGGTCAAAGTCTAATAGTGGCACTGATTGTTCAATAGACTTTGAGATTTCTCTTTCCATGTACTGGATCCTACCATCACCCCAGTCCTAAGTTTCTAAACAGACAGCAGTTGAGACATCTCTGAAAGAACTTTCTCACAGATAGTAATTTCAGTTTGAAGATCTGGAGTCTTCACAACAACTGAAGCTCTCTCTAATACTGAACTTGGAAACAGATATGGTGAAGCTCTGGCTGTATTTTCTTAAGTCCAGAGAAAAGGGCTGAAGGGTTCTGTAGATGCCAGTAAGAACATCAATTATGAAAAACTACAAAATGCTAGTTCTGGTTCTCCTATTTCCCTCAGCTTCTCTCTCACAAACTGAAGCTTCTCTTTTCACTATCTCTCTTATACATATCATTTAGGTAGTGCCACTGCTGATTGGGCTTCCCTTATAGTTCAGATCAGATCAGAACAGTCGCTCAGTCGTGTCCGACTCTTTGCGACCCCATGAATAGCAGCACGCCAGGCCTTCCTGTCCATCACCAACTCCTGGAGTTCACTCAGACTCACGTCCATCGAATCAGTGATGCCATCCAGCCATCTCATCCTCAGTCGTCCCCTTCTGCTCTTGCCCCCAATCCCTCCCAGCATCAGAGTCTTTTCCAATGAGTCAACTCTTTGCATGAGGTGGCCAAAGTACTGGAGTTTCAGCTTTAGTATCATTCCTTCCAAAGAAATCCCAGGGCTGATCTCCTTCAGAATGGACTGGTTGGATCTCCTTGCAGTTCAAGGGACTCTCAAGAGTCTTCTCCAACACCACAGTTTAAAAGCATCAATTCTTTGGTGCTCAGCCTTCTTCACAGTCCACATCCATACATGACCACAGGAAAAACCATAGCTTCGACTAGACGAACCTTTGTTGGCAAAGTAATGTCTCTGCTTTTGAATATGCTATCTAGGTTGGTCATAACTTTCCTTCCAAGGAGTAAGCGTCTTTTAATTTCATAGGCCAGTTGGTAACAAATCTGCCTGCAATGCAGGAGATCCTGGTTCGATTCCTGGGTTGGGAAGATCTGCTGGAGAAGGGATAGGCTACCCACTCCAGTATTCTTGGGCTTCCCTTGTGGCTCAACTGGTAAAGAATCTGCCTGCAATGCTGGAGACCTGAGTTCTATTCCAGGGTTGGGAAGATCCCCTGGAGAAGGAAAGGCTACCCACTCCAGTCTTCTTGTCTGGAGAATTCCATGGACTGTATATAGTCCATGGGGTTGCAAAGAGTTGGACACGACTGAGCAACTTTTACTTTTGACTACTGATTATGGTCCAATGGAATTATTATTATTGTTGGTATTATTATTATTTTGTGCTAAAAATACATAGAATAAAAATTTACTCTCAATGAACATTTAGATGCACAGTACAGCATCGTTAGGGCTTTTCTGGTGCTTGCTGATAAATAATCAACCTGCCAATGCAGGAGACATGGGTTCAATCCCTGGGTTCAGAAGATCTCCTGGAGAAAGAAATGGCAACCCAGTCCAGTATTCTTACCTGGGAAATCCTATGGACAGAGGAGTCTGGCCACAATCCATGGGGTTGCAAAGGAATCTGACATGACTTAATGACTAAACAACAGTATTATTAATGATACGCACCTTATATCATTGTAGATTTCTGGGGAAACTTTTGCTTTTTCCTAAGAGCATTATCACTTCTTTATCAAAATCAAATAAAAGTTCATAAGTAAATGATAGAACTGTACTATTATTGTAAATAGATATGCATATTAATATATGCAATTGTACATCACATGTGATTCACATTTACCCTCTTCTCAAATTTCATAAATATAAACAACACATCTTATATTCTAAAATCCCCAAAAGATGTCAAATTAATACTTAATGTATAAAAAAGGAGATGGTACTGGGAGAAGGAAATTTACAGTAAAAGGGACATGAATGGCCCATTCATTTGAATGGCCACTAACTCTGTAGGGTAACTGTTCATAAATTAAATGCCTGACATTCAGTAATAGATGATTATATCTGACATAATGAAGTTATAATGAAGGTGTTCACACACTGCTTGACTATTAAGTGCCCATTTATTGTCCCTGCTCCAGGTGTGATAGTGATAGGTTATACAAATCATCCAGGAGAAATGTCAAAATAGGCTCCTTTGCAGATAAAGCACCACACATGTTTATTAATATAGCAGCTCGTCTTAGAACTGGTCCATCTGCTCATTCAAAACAAATCTTTTCCTGTAAGTATTTTGATGTTAAGAGCATGACCAGTAGTTAATAGTTTTAAGGTAATAGGAATGGAAAGGGAAGAGGAGAAAAAGGAAAATGGATGGAACTTCAATACAATATTATCCTCTTTCTTTCACCTTAGGCACATCTAATAGAAGAAGAGGTGGTGAGGTAGCTTTTAATATGTCATTTGCCTTAGATTAGTGCTGCCTGAGCTTCAGCCATTGAAAATGGTCCAGGCTCCAGCTGCTGCTGGGGCAAGGTGGGAAATGACAAATTTCACCAATGTTTTAAAAATACACATTTCAGTAAAATGCAAAATGAAGTACTCAAGAAACTCTCCAGGGCATTAATTCATATACATTTAAACTTATCAGAAAATATTTTAGCTGGATAGATTTTACAAAGAAAAATAATACCACATATTTTGGGGGGTGTTAAAATTCTGAGAATTTGCTTCTAAAAAGTCTTGTTCTGTAAGACATCAACATCACATTTCTATATAACAGAGAAAAACAACAGACACAAAACGTGAATGTTTATCCACTACCACTCCCCCTTTTTTTTAACTTTAAGAAATCAGAAGTACAAGGCTAAGACATTTTCCAGCTGGTATCCCAGGTTTTATGTGCTTGCAGTGCAGCCTGTATGTTCTGTGTTTCATCTTCAAGAATGGTTTTATCTAAAAAAAAAGGAAACACGTATGCCCTGAGGTGCCCCTCTCAAATGAACATACACACTGGAAATGAAGGAGTACAATTGTTCAAAAGAGTGAAACAAAGGAAAGGCATGGACCATTTGATGACCAGAGGTGGTTTTCACTCTATAGCCTTGCCTTCATTTATTCATTCATTAAAACCTAAATAAAATCTGGCAGGCATGCCTTTCAGGTTCCAGGAAAGAACTTTATCAGACTCAGTATCCCATAAATTCACTAGTCATACTCTTCTAAATAAATTACATCCTGGGATAACTAACCACCTGGTGACCAAAGGGCCAATTCAATTACTTGTAAAAGGTTAAAGGTCTCAGACACCCCTGAAATTATTTTTCGTATCTCCTGTGGACTGAAAGGAAACAAGCTCCAATCACGTTTCATTTTGCATGTATATTCAAATAATTAATAATAGGTGATCTTTAGTTTGAATATGAATTTCCCTTGTCTTCCAGGACAGTATCAATATTCACCCAAATTATCTGAATTATAAATCAAGGAATTACATATTTTTTCTCCCCAATATATCCAAAAACCCACCATGCTATTATAACTTTAACTGCAGAGTCTATGAATCCATCATGTCATCTGTATTCCCAAACCTACTGTCTTTAAGTTTGCAGTCCCAAGAATCCTTTCTTGAAATAGCCTACTAATTTTCTTTATTCCCAATCTAATCCTAAACAAAGTAGTCAAAATTCCTATGCAAAATTGTGGTATTAATGCCTCCTATGCATGTGTGCTAGGTTGCTTCACTCGTTTCTGGCTCTTTGCGACGCTATGGACTGTACCCTGCCAGTCTCCTCTGCCCATGGGATTCTCCAGGCAATATGAATACTGGAGTAGGTTGTCATTTTCTCCTCCAAGGGATCTTCCCCACCCAGGGATGGAACCGCATATCTTAAAATTTCCTGCATTGGCAGGTGGGGTCTTTACCATTAGTGCCACCTGGGAAGCCTTCTATACCCAAAGTAATTTTTAGTTTCTATAGGATAAACTGAATGGCTGGGATTAGTACACAAAGATCTGCTATAATCCCTCATGCTAGCTTCTGTCTTTTCATTTCACATCAGATCAACTGTGAACACTGAAGGCTTTCCCAGTTCCAAATGCAATGCAGACCAACCTGACCAACAGGTTAACAGTCTAGTAATCACCAGCCAAGAATCTAAGGCTGTTCTTGCTTTAACAGGGTCAATATTCAGTGTACCCAGACTGGGCATAGCAAATACAGTGTTTTCCTGGGCTATCTGTTATCAGTTAATGCCCTTCTTCCCTCTAGGGACTATAACTCCCATGCATTTCTGGAATCCAGGCATGTGTTCCCTCAGGTTCTGCTTCTAAAGGGCTCAGCAGTTAGCCCTACAGCAAATTTCCAAATTCTTCTCTACTTCTGGATCAGAGAAGTCACACATTACCCAAAGGCCAATAAGGTGAAAAATGGAGTGGGAAGTAGAAAAGACAATCTTAAGGGAAAAAAAAAAAAAAAATCAAGTGACAGGAGGGAATTCTCTAAATGAAATTTAAATAAGGGACACAACGATATGGTTGGATCCTATGCCATTTTCCACACTGTATCTAGAGTGATTTTTTATAAATCAAAACCAGATTATGCAAAATTCTGTGTAAAAATTACTCAGGGATCCTTAAAGATCTTAATATAAAACCCAAACTCCTTGCATGGCCTACAAGGCCAACGGAGATTCTTTGCTTGAACCAACTTTAATTAGACTCCTGAACCTTCTTTCAGGTCCATCCATGCACTTGTAAAATCCAGTTTTAACAATGACTCTGCTAAATTAGTTTAATTAGAACCCCACCCTCAGTATCTGCTTGCCTTCCATATCTGATCATATTCCTCATCCTCCACCACTGGACATCTGATGATGTCCAATCTCCCTGAACCGTCTTCAGCTAGAATCCTATGAAGTTGGTTTCAGAATTACCCTCACCTCTGATGTTTCCTCTTAGTAATTTTCCATCCACTGATCCCTGCCCTGTTTCTTGGCTATAAATTCTCACTAGTTTATGCTGTATTTGAAGAGCAGGCCCCGTCTATACCAGGGTCTTTATTCTACTGCAATAGTTCTAAAAAAGAAACGTTTTAACCACTTTACTGTCGAGCTCTGGTTTTTCCTTGAAAAGTCTTGTATAGTCTGAGTCCTGACTAAATGCATTGCCTATATCCCCAGTCCTCCCTCTACGTTCAGAACTAATCACATCCACATATTTGTTAATTATTTTGTTCATTTACTGTGTCTTTCACTGTCTAGAGTGTACGTTCCATGAGAACAGAAGTGTTGACAGACCTTTAAACTGCACAGTCCCAGGAGTGCCTGGCACATATGAAGCTCTAATCAGTATTTGCTTAGTAAAAAAATAACACCATGACTTGTCTATGTCAGGGGCTTTGATTACACTATCCTTCAACTTTAATCATGGCTAACTCATTTTCATTCTGATCTCACAGTTCAGGTCAATATTTATCTCTCTAGAACTGTTTTTATTGACCATCCACTTATATACCACCTTTATACATCTAATCATAACCTATTCATAACCTTGGTTGTTGAATCTATATTTATATACTGGTAACTTCTTCCACTACCAGGTTAAGCCCAGGTTTTCTCTCCTGTTTATCACTGTATTGTCCATCTCCTGTACAGTGTTCGGCACATAATAATTATTCCCTGCTGCTGCTGCTAAGTCGCTTCAGTCCTGTCCGACTCTATGCCACCCCATAAACGACAGCCCATCAGGCTCCCCCGTCCCTGGGATTCTCCAAGCAAGAACACTGCAGTGGGTTGCCATTTCCTTCTCCAATGCATAAAAGTAAAAAGTGAAGTCTCTCAGTCGTGTCCGACTCTTAGCCACCCCATGGACTGCAGCCTACCAGGCTCCTCCACCCATGGGATTTTCCAGGCAAGAATACTGGAGTGGGGTGCCATTGCCTTCTCCTAATTATTCCCTATAGTATAGTTATTGCAAAATTAACTTGACTTAAATTCAACGATATTAACTCAAAAAAGATTTGAGAGAAGAGTCCATTTGCCATTTTACTCAAGGGACACATGGCCCAGAGTGACCTCAAGAGCTATGTTTCCTTGGTTCTATGTCTTCCCACATGATCATCACAAAAATACCTCTACTTCCAAGAGAAAATTGAGGTATTTTTATTCACATTTTCTGACATCCAACTCAGTGTTGGATAAACTATATTTTATACATAATTTTGAGGGTATCTCAAGATGGGTTTTGTGGGTTTTTTCTAGTCTTACTCTATAAACGCAGAACCTAACCTATTCATAAGATGTAACAGCACAGAATATTAAATAAAAATCAGTCTTTCAGGAAAGGACAAAAAAGCTGATGTATAGCTTTATTGTCTGAAACATTTTTGAGATTTTAAATGTACATAAATTCACAGGGTAAACATGGATATTTTTAATGTGAAAATTTCATAGATATGCCAATAGGATTTAAGGAGTATTAAAACATTGTAAACCCTCTTGAGGACTTATATTCTGGATCTTAATGTGTATGAGGTATAATGAGATTTAGACTAAAGCAATAAAGCACTGGTGCTAAATTATATTAATAATATATGTACAGCAATCTATAGTGTATGAGGCACTTTCACATATAGTGTCATATTTGGTGTTTGATACTTAAAAAAATCTTGGGAGAGAGTTTGTTGCTGTTATTGGATTTGTCCATGATCATATATAGTTAGCAAACTAAGGTTTGTTATTGTTGTTTAATCACTAAGTAATGTCCAGCACTTTGCAACACCATGGACTATAAATGCCAGGATCCTCTGAACTCCATTATCTCTGGAGTGTGCTCAAATTCATGTCCATTGAGTCGATGATGTTATCTAACCATCTTATCCTCTGCCATCCCCTTCTCCTTTTGCCTTCAATCTTTCCCAGAATCAGGGTCTTTTCCAATAAGTCCACTCTTCGCATCAGGTTACCAAAGTATTGGAACTTTAGCTTCAGCATAAGTACGTCCAACGAATATTCAGGGTTGATTTCCTTTAGGATTGACTGGTTTGGTCTCCTTTCAGTCCAAGGGGCTCTCAAGAGTTTTCTGGAGCACCACAGTTTGAAAGCATCAATTCTGTGCTTAGCCTACTTCATGGTCCAAATCTCACAACCCTTCATGACTACTGGAAAAACCATAGCTTTGACTATAAGACCCTTCAACAACAAAGAAACGTCTCTGCTTTTTAATATGCTGCCTAGGTTGGTCATAGCTTTTCTTCAAGGAGCAAGCATCTTTTAATTTCATGGCTGCAGTCAAAGTTCATAGTGTTTTGAGCCCCCAAAAAGAAAATCTGTCACTACTTCTATCTTTTCCCCTTCTATTTGCCATGAAGTGATAGGAACAGATGCCATGATTTTAGTTTTTTGAATGTTGAGTTTTAAGCCAGCTTTTTCACTTTCATCAAGAGGCTCCTTAGCTCCACTTCACTTTCTGCCATTAGAGTGGTATCATCTGTATATCTAAAGTTGTTGATATTTCTTCCAACAATCTTGATTCAAGTTTGTGATTCATTAAGCCTGGCATTTTGCATGAAGTACTCTGCATATAAGTTAAATAAGCAGGGTGACAATATACAGCCTTGATGAACTCCTTTCCTAACACTGAATCAGTCAGTTGTTCAATGTCTGGTTTTAACTGTTGTTTCTTGATCTGCATACAGGTTTCTCAGGAGACAGGTAAGGTCGTCTGGTACCCCCATCTCTTAAATAATTTCCTACAGTTTGTTGTATTCCACACCGTCAGAGGTTTTAGCATAGTCAGTGTAGCAAAGTAGATTTTTTTTTTTCCCCGAGTCTCCCTTGCTTTCTCCACGATCTCTGATTCCTCTGCCTCTTCAAAATCTAGCTTATACTTCTGGTAGTTCTCAGTTCACATACTGCTGAAGCTTAGCTTGCAAGATTTTGAGCCTAACATAAACTAAGGTTATCATGATTAAATACAAGAATTAGAATTGTAGCTGCATACTTTCATAATATTCCACCCAGAAAATCCTGATGCCAAACAACAGGACTAACTGCTCCAGTGAGGGAATTTTTTGTTTTTTTCGCTGGCCTCTGAAGAACTGGAAATTATTGCTGGACCCAAAGCTATAATTAGCTAAGAGAAAAGTGTTTCTCAGCACTGAGGGTGCCAAGTGCCTGTTAGCGTAAAGGCAATGCTGCTTTTGGGTGTCATGGGATTAATAATACCCAAAGTCAATGCTTCCAATACATATATCTTTTAGAACTAAGAAAACATGATCCTCACTTTCCTCATTTCTATGATATATATGATGTATCTGTGACAGCCTCATCTACTACCATCCAGATAAAAAAAGATGAACCTGGAGAAAAGAGATTTTATCACATCTCAGGCAACTGACAGTAAAAGTAGAAGATATTTTAAAGTTTTAGGATTTACTATATATTTTAAATTTATCATACCAATCTTCTAAATCTATTGTCAAGAATTGTTTTTAAAGATGGTACTTCTGAATGGCATATGTATTTGTATGCATGTATTGTGGGGGTATACCAAGAAATGAGAACCTTGCAGCTGTGAGTATTCAGCAGGTAGGGATGCAGGTGACTGCTATATTTGGAGTTCAAGACAATTCCTTCTTCCCCATCCCAGGCTCTGGTGGTGGTGGTTAATACAACTGATAGCAGTCTGCTCCTGGCAGTACAATTATTTTGAGTATACATGTATAACATTTTTTTTAGTGATTACATAAATAACCATTTTGGGGAGAGAATACTGGAAAACACAGTATACACTCCTTTTGTGAGGAAAAAGTAACACATTTTATGAAGAGTAGAAGGTAACAAGAATGACAACAGAACAAAATATTCTATTTTATAGAGAAAGAAACACACACACAAATTATTTCTCATTGAGCAGTAGTACATAAGTGTCTGAACTGCTTGTATCATATTGTGTTCTTGAGATGAATACTGAGAGTGGTGAATTTGTTTTAAAAAATACTCTACTATGAATGGTCAGACTCCCATTGCTTGCTGATGATATTTTATTACTAAATACTTGCTGTAATACATAGTTTTAGAAATTAAGTCAGTTTGTATAAATGAAAAACTGTCATACCAGATTTCAGAAGTCTCGATTTGAATCTTGGTTCCAATAGTTAATACTTGTATGGCATTTGTGAAGTTAAAGAAATTCTCTATGTCTCAGTTTTTTCATTCATAAAGTTACAACAATAATACTATCTGATTCATGGGATTTGGGAACTTATTGAAGTACTAATCCATGTCAAGTACTTAGAATAGAGCTTGACAAACACTAAATATAAATATCAAGTGTTCATACCAAGTCAACTCAAAAAAGTAGTATCTACTGGAACATCCTGATGAATACTATGAGAAACTGTCTTTGAGAATTGGGAGAAAGGGGATCATATGGATAATTTTTAGGTGATCATATGTCTTAAGGTTAATTTGTATAATCAATGTTAGCTATTATTATTAATGACTAGTATTACCTCACTGTAAAGTTATGACATCTGGAAAACATTAAATATTTTATTTCTGAACAAAATAAAGCAGTTCTACCCTCATGTATCTTAATGAGACTAAAACTAAAACAAGACAAAGAGAAGTAAGTACTGGAACCTATAGTAGCATTCTTAGGAAAGCTGGGCCATTGAGCAATCTTAAGAGGGAGCACAGAGAGCCAGGGGTGGTTGGGAGGTGTGGGGAAGCGTGAAGTTCAGTGAACTGAATCATGGTCATAGCTTCTTAGAGATATCCTAATACCATAGACATTTGCTTGCCTTGAACAATAGCTCCAATGGAGGAATCTTCATATTCAAGTCAAGGACCATTATCACTGGATCTGCCATTAGGCACACCAAATCTGAAGGAGAATGTACATATCATAACAGTATCAAGCTTCTGTCTTCACTTAATACCCTTTGGATACTAAGAATATTATTTAATCAACCAATGGGGAAGGAGAGTTCAAACAAGCTCTCTTCTCAATCAGGCTCATGGAGAGAACACCAAGATAAGCTGACTAGGAACCTAATGAGATAACCTACCAGATCACACTATTCTCTGGATATTTATTCTCAACACATAAACTATCTTCCACAAGGGACCTGCAGGAGTATACTAAATTAATTCAAATGATAAATGTTGACTTTTCAACAATAATTTATATTTTGAAAGTAGATTACAATTTACAAAACCCTCTGACTTATTCCTAAAGATATTGAGAAAACAGTACATTTTACCATTGAGTTAGAATTTAACTTCACTTAAATTCAGCCCAAATTCAATTATTAATTTATTGTATTATAGTTGTATGCTTGATGTTAGAAATAGAATGATGATGACCAATAAGCCTGAATGAAAAGTGACAGGATCCTTGTAAGACTAAAGAAGACAATGTGTATAAAATATTTTTTCCTATGTCTGACATAAGATACATACTTAATGAAAGGGAGTGGTGTTTACCATTAATAATAACAAGCTATATACTCTCTGTATCTATTTTGTATGTGTTCACAGTGTACTATAAACAGAACAAAAAAAGCTTGGCATTTGCAACTGTAGGCAGTTTATCCAACATGGTCAAAGTACTTCATTATATGCAAATTTAATTTTTATTACCTTAGGATAAGGGTGGATAAAACTTGGCAATTATGTTTCACTATATAATATTTGTTAACCAAATAAGTTAGAAAAACATTATACTAGCACATTAAAGAAGCCTGGAGACTCCTCAGTAAGAATGCCAGATGTGTTGAACTTATTTTATTTTAATCAATATAAAATGTTTTTATATTTCACTAAATAATGTTGTGTGTTAACATCTCAAATTTGTGACTCTATATCTTTGGCTATAGTCTATTTTATATATATATGCACTACACAGGACCATCTGTTTATTTTGAGCTGAAACAATATTTTCTGTGTGTGGATTTGCTGAATGTAATTCAGTTTGGAAGTGAAACTTAATGCCTGACATTATTCTATTCATTGATTATCTGCTAATGGAACCATGTTTATATTACTCATTTTATTACAGAAAAAGAAGTTTAAAAATGTATAAATTGGTATTGAGTACTGAGTATTAGGCTTATGCAACACACCCTTTAGTATTGAGTATTATTAGATTAATGCAACATCCCCTTTGGGGCTTCCCTGGTAGTTAGATGGTAAAGAATCTGACTGCAAAGCAGGAGATCCAGGTTCTATCTCTGGGTTGGGAAGATCCCCTGGAGAAGGGAATGACAACCCACTCCAGTATTCTTGCCTGGAGAATCCAACAGACAGAGGAGCTTGGCAGGCTACAGTTTAAGGGTTGCAGAGTTGGACATGACTGTTCACGTCACATTGGAGAAGGCTATGGCACCCCACTCCAGTACTTTCGCCTAGAAAATCCCATGGACAGAGGAGCCTGGTAGGCTGCAGTCCATGGAGTTGCTAGAGTTGGACACAACTGAGCGACTTCACTTTCACTTTTCACTTTCATGCACTGGAGAAGGAAATGGCAACCCACTCCAGTGTTCTTGCCTGGAGAATCCCAGGGATGGGGGAGCCTGGTGGGCTGCCGTCTATGGGGTCGCACAGAGTTGGACACGACTGAAGCGACTTAGCAGTTCACATCACATTAGGCTTATGATCAAATATAAGAACCTACCTAAAAGAAGATTATACACAATAGTATACAAAATATAACAATGTTTTTTGCCAGCTTTATTACTAGTGTCTTATCATATTGGAAGGCAGAATGTACCTGGAAACAGTCAAAATTTTCTGCAGCATAATATTCAAAATATCACTGTTAGTTACATACTAGGAAGACATTTCTCAGAAGTTAATGTCTTTCCTTGGTTATTGACAGGAACTTATCTGAATTGAATTGCTAATGATGTTGTGAAGAATTTATAGGAAGGGTTCTATCATTAACTGCTAAAGCTGTCAGCGAATTTTATAGAAAACACAATGAAACCAAACCAAACCAAACAATAAAACAACAGTTTCAACTGAAGAGGGTGCCTCAACTGGTATAGCTGAATGTCAATATTCAACTCTGCTTAGGATTCTGATGCAGCTCCCCAAATAAACTCCCTCCTAAACACTAAGAATTTGAGTGATTCTGTCTGTGATAGATCTTATTCTGGTGCAGAGTATTTTGTGAGTAGTTAGGAAGCAAAATAAAGGTTAGGGAGAAAGGATCCTTGGTGTGGACACATGACCTTCAGAACTGCAACTTCTATTGAGCCCTGCTATGCTCAAACTACCACACAATTGCACTCATCTCACAAGCTACTAAAGTAATGCTCAAAATTCTCCAAGCCAGGCTTCAGCAATATGTGAACCGTGAACTTCCAGATGTTCAAGCTGGTTTTAGAAAAGGCAGAGGAACCAGAAATCAAATTGCCAACATCCGCTGGATAATGGAAAAAGCAGGAAAGTTCCAGAAAAACATCTATTTCTGCTTTATTGACTATGCCAAAGCCTTTGACTGTGTGGATCACAATAAACTGTGGAAAAATCTGAAAGAGATGGGCATACCAGACCACCTGACCTGCCTCTTGAGAAACCTATATGCAGGTCAGGAAGCAACAGTTAGAACTGGACATTGAACAACAGACTGGTTCCAAATAGGAAAAGGAGTACGTCAAGGCTGAATATTGTCACCCTGCTTATTCTTATATGCAGAGTACATCATGAGAAATGCTGGGCTGGAAGAAGCACAAGCTGGAATCAAGATTGCCAGGAGAAATATCAATAAGCTCAGATATGCAGATGACACCACCCTTATGGCAGAAAGTGAAGAGGAACTAAAAAGCCTCTTGATGAAAGTGAAAGAGGGAGTGAAAAAGTTGGCTTAAAGCTCAACATTCAGAAAACGAAGATCATGGCATCCGGTCCCATCACTTCATGGAAAATAGATGGGGGAACAGTGGAAACAGTGTCAGACTTTATTTTTTTGGGCTCCAAAATCACTGCAGATGGTGACTGCAGCCATGAAATTCAAAGACACTTACTCCTTGGAAGGAAAGTTATGACCAACCTAGATAGCATATTGAAAAGCAGAGACATTACTTTGCCAACAAAGGTCTGTCTAGTCAAGGCTATGGTTTTTCCAGTGGTCATGTATGGATGTGAGAGTTGGAATGTGAAGAAAGCTGAGAACCAAAGAATTGATGCTTTTGAACTGTGGTGTTGGAGAAGACTCTTGAGAGTCCCTTGGATTGCAAGGAGATCCAATCAGTCCATTCTAAAGGAGATCAGTCCTGGGTGTTCTTTGGAAGAACTCATGCTAAAGCTAAAACTC
The DNA here is from genome assembly GCF_027580195.1 of Bos mutus. Classification (NCBI taxonomy): domain Eukaryota; kingdom Metazoa; phylum Chordata; class Mammalia; order Artiodactyla; family Bovidae; genus Bos; species Bos mutus. The sequence continues at coordinate 77,367,717 of NC_091622.1, read as the reverse complement.
CAATACTTTGGCCACCTCATGAGAAGAGCTGACTCATTGTAAAAGACTCTGATGCTGAGAGGGATTGGGGGTAGGTGGAGAAGGGTCTGGCAGAGGATGAGATGGCTGGATGGCATCACCAACTCCATGGATATGAGTTTGGGTGAACTCTGGTGATAGACAGGGAGGCCTGGCCCGCTGTGATTCATGGGGTCGCAAAGAGTCGGAGATGACTAGCAACTGAACTGAACTGAACTGAAGAATTCCCTTGTTCTTATTTACAAATCTGCTACAAAATTACAAAAGTAGACTTTCATTTCCAATTGTAATACATAAAATTGGGAAATATGTCTGAAAAGCATAGAGAATGTATATGCATAAGAAATATATAATCAACCCCATTAAATTCAGTACAAATTGTAACAAACATTTTAATAATGTAGGGCTTAAAAATAATAAGGCTTCTAGATGAAACTATTTCTTTTTAAGTCCTGATTAATGAGATGTGTGGTGAGTAAAATTACTATAATGGTGAATGCTGATTCAGGATCTTATTTTTATTAAGTAGTTTATAGTGAGGGCTGTGACTATTTTTCTATTTATAGTGGCAGCTCTGGTTACCTACCTTGTAATGTATTGTGACATTAATGTACTAGTAAACTATTGGAATTTACATCCCTGTTCAGTAATAAAATCTGTAAATTGCAGAATGCATATATAATCATCACAGGTATAAATTATGTGACCAAATGCCATGTATGATCACATTAGATTTAAAGAACAGCATCTCTCAAATTTACTCATCAGTGGGTTAAGTGCTACTGAATTTATATACTTCAGCTACTTTGAAATATAAATTTCAACATTTTATTCAAGGTTATTTGGTAACGTGCTACTATATTATCCATATGGTTACAATAAGCATGTTGGTCACAGAATACACATTATCAAAGAAGAAATATATTATGACAAACAAATGCATCAGTTTTGAAAGATACACTTTTTCCCCCTAAAAATGAGAGCAAAAGCGAAAGAAATCAAGAAAACTGAAAGGAGGTAGTATGGTGACATGTAGATTAAAGCTGGAATGATTCATACATTATATAAAATTTAAAACCATGAAAAATAAATGAAAATGTAATATAGATATCTGAAAACAATTATATAATTATTTTTTAAAATATCAGTTTAAAAATAATTCCAAAATTACCAATAATTAGTTCACTATCTCAAATACTAAAAGCAAAATCATTATTTAAAAAAAAGTGGCAAGTAATACAAAATGTTTGGGGTGAGAATAGTATAAAATGGCAAAATATCAGAAGCAATCTGATACGTAATTGTATGTTGGATAAATGATACTTTCTACTGAAAAATCCCCAGTGAAAACATTAGTAAATGTATTGTTATTACTGTTGTTCATTTGTTAAGTTGTGTCCTGCTGTTTGTGACCCCATGCACACCAGGCTTCTCTGACTTCCATTATCTTCCTGGAGTTTGCTCAAACACATATCCATTGAGTCAGTGATGCTAACTAATCTCATCCTCTGCCGCTCCCATCTTTTGCCTTCATTCATTTCAATCGTTAGGCTCTTTTCCAATGAGCTGGCTCTTCACTTAAAGTGGTCAAAGTTTTCGAGCTTCAGCTACAGAAACAATCCTTCGCATGGATATTTTGGGTTGATTTCTTTAGGACTGACTGGTGTGATCTCCTTGCAGTCCATGGAACTCTCAAGGGTCTTCTCCAGTATCACAGTTTGAAAGGATGAATTCTTCGGTACCTAGCCTACTTTATGGTCTAACTCTCACATCTGTCCATGACTACTGGAAAAATCATAGCCTTGACTATATGGAATTTTGTGGGCAAAGTGATGTCTCTGCTTTTTAATGTGCTGTCTAGCTTTGTCACAGCTTTCTTTCCTACATTCTAAATATCATTTTGTATTGCTTTTTTGATGTCAATAACTTAAGTATGATATTCTATGAAAATATAGTCAAGTCTGTAAAATACTCAAGGAATTAATATGTATATAGCAAGAATTCTTAAAACATGGACATTCATGTACAGTAATGGAAACTGGTATAGGAAGAGAGAGAAATAATACAGTAAACTGTAATTTAGTGGGTGGGAGGGGAATATCAGGACATAGCTCTCATAGTCTCAACATATATAAAATTATGGAAGGAAAATAGAAAAAGAAAAGCTAAAATAGCAGTGTGGTTTTTCAGGTAGTTCAAAGTATATTGCTATATAATCTAACAAAAATTATTAGAGATAGAATTCCAAAATAAAGAACTTCATTTATCTTTTTGCACATATTCAAATAAAAATCTATAACATGCATGAGAGACTCTATATATAAAGATCATTTATAGGTCATTTGTGTCATTTGACTTCATAAAAACATAAAAAATATACAGTGTAATTAAAAATAGTAAATGACGATAAATGAGTGATAGTTGAAATATTTTTGGTTCCAAAGTAACGATATTGCCTACTCTACACTATTTCCAATATTTGTTTTAAATTAAATATTAGATAGTTTTAATTAAAAACACAAGATCTTTTGTACTATAATTTTGGTGATTTATACAAACCTCTTTAATTAAATGTTCATTTAAAAAAGGTTCAGAACTATAACACATGAGCCTATAACTATAACTGTAATTGTATTAATCAGCATAGTTTAAGAGGGTCTTGGGCATATAGAAGAAAGATTTGAGAACTACAAGTTATCAGGACAATCCTTCTAAGGTCGAGGACACAATTTGAGGTGGCTCAGATGGTAAAAAAATAAAACTACCTCCAGTGCAGGAGACCTGAGTTTGAGCCCTGGGTTGGGAAGATCCTCTTGGAGAAGAGAATGGCTACCTACTCCAGTATTCTTGCCTGGAGAATTCCAAGAACAGAGAAGCCAGGTGGGTTGCAGCCCATGGGGTCACAAAAAGTCAGACATGACTGAGGGACCAATACTTTCACTTTTTCATAAAGCAGGACACTGTTGGATTCCAGTAATTCATTCTTCACCACGTCAGTATCATCACTACTTTTACTAAGATGATGCCACTTTAAAGTGAAGTTCTTAATAATGCCAACCGACTCTTCAGAGTCTAGTTTATGTCAAGGTATTTGCCAGGAATTGACACTATTTCACTTATAAACTTGCCAGGGTTGCATTACTATCCTTGCGTTACAGATGACAGACAGAAGCTGCTTAAGGTCATGTAGGTCTGCCTGGCCTCAATGCCAAATTTCTTCCTATATGCCACAACAGCAAACCCAAAAGTACATACTAATAGCCACAATTTATCTAGGGCTTATCAAATGCCAGACTCTAGTCTATATTATCCCTAATCCTCACAAAGACATTGTTGAGTGCTTATTTCTGTCTTCTGTGTAGCAGTTGAGGAATTAAAGACAAGAAAGTTCTAGAACTCCCAAGTTTAAAATTATTGTCTCTAAATCCCTTTATCACTCAATTTTTGTCAAATTTTATTCTAAACTTATTTTATTCTATCTGTCTAGCTATAGTAGGTTGCTTGTAGGTGTGGTCAGTCACTTCAGTCATGTACAACTCTGCGACCCTATGGATCGTAGCCTGCCAGACTCCTCTGTCCATGGGATTCTCCAGGCAAGAATACTATAGGTTGACATGGCCCGAATTCCTCTCCTTCTTCTGTCCATAGTCCTTCAGACTGTGGTTCCTTCTTCAAGAGATGTAGTCTATTTCTTAAGTCTGGGGATGATTATGTGACTGACTTGGGCCAATAGGACATAACAAACATGGCACAAGCAGTCTTGAACAATACCTGAACTTTGGGACTTTCCTACTTACTGCTGGGAATCCTGTCACAATGGGAATGAGCTGGTGCTAGCCTGCTAGATGAGAGTCATATGGCTACCACCCAGATGATATCAAATAAAGAAAGTGATGTTGCTCAGTTGTGTCCAACTCTTTGCGACCCCATGGACTGCAGTCTACCGGGCTCCTCCGTCCATGGGGTTTTCCAGGCAAGAGTGCTGGAGTGGGTTGCCATTTCCTTCTCCAGTGTATCTTCCTGGCCCAGGGATCAAACCTGGGTCTCCCCACTGCAGTAGATGCTTTACCGTCTGAGCCACAAGGGAAGCCCCAAGATGACATCAAGATGGCTATCAAACCTGTTAGTGAGTTTCCTCCCCTGAAAAACCGACCAGTCTGCTAAGTACTAAATATCCAGTCTCAGTCAAGGCAGTACACATGTAATGCAACCAACTCTGAGAACTATAAAAAATGTTTCTTGATTTAAGCCACTAAATTCCGGAGTGGATTATTACACTATTCTACTCATGACTGTACAGTATGCTTCCCAATTTATACTAGGACTATGTATGAAGAACTGAATTAAAGTCACTAACTTGCATAAGTAGGCCTCCACCCCTGGTGGAAATGACATTCTACTAAGAATTAGCAAGGTTAAAACAAGACATCCTTTCATAACTCATATTTCCCTCATGAGGAGAAATTACATTATAAGCATTCAGGTAATTAATCAGTAAAGCAATCTTAGAGGTATTTCTGCTCTTTCCCTTATATCTGTTCAATCAATACTATGTTTCTTCAAAATACTTTTCAGACCCTACCCCTGCCACCAATACACTGTTAATTTCCTATTCATCTTTTACCTAGATTATTGAATCAGCCTCTCTCTGTCAATCTTGCATCATCTACATTAACAGTGATATTTTTACAATATCAAGAACTGGTAATGTTATAATGTAACACCCCACTAACTTATCTAAAAATATTTGAAGACTTTGTTTTTCCAGGATAAAAGACAAACTTCTTGGCATATGAAACAGAATCCTTTACAGTCTGCCTCATTACATCTTTCCAGTTTCTTCGTCTAAAACTGCTTTCATTTTACTGTGCACCTAGCATATTTCCTTAAAAATATCACAACCTTTACAAACCCATATTTTGGTACATTCTGTGTCCTCTTTGTGAAATTTCTTATTATTCCTGCTCAGCTTACTTCTTTAAAAAAATGAGGATGCATCCTTCACAATATAGGTTGTCACATTCAGAAATCATTGTATGACTTCCCATTATGTGTCAAGCACAGACCAGTGGTTGGAGGAGAAATAATAATTATGACACTTTTGCCCTCAAGGACCTTACAAAAAAGAAAGGGAAACATTTAGCCTGAAAAAATAAAATGCACTGCTTTAGGTACAATAACTGAGGCAGGCGCAGAGGACAGAGGCATGCATTTAGCTTCTGCCTAATACATAGTCAGCAAAGGCTTAACAGAGGAACTGAAGATAAAGCAGGGCATTGAAACACCGGTAGAAACTTAACGGGTAGCAAAGAAAAAATTGAGACTCCTAGCAGAGGAAACTGTACGGAGAACATGCTCATAAAAGAAAGATCTAGTGATTTTTATTGCATATTTTTAAAAGTATAAGAAAATATACTATATTACTTTAAATAAAAAAAATAACCTTAGGATATTTGGTATTTATGAAACTAAAAGTTGTATCTATTATTACATCAGATTAAACATTATACAACATTAAAATTTATTAATAATCCTTTAAAAGTAGAAAGATAAATTCTGTAGATAAGATAAATGTTACTTTTAATTTCTATTTTGTATGATTAGTTATTTTTAAAAATATTTAAACATATGGCATCAATTTAAATATATAGTTTAAATTTATACAATTTAAAAATAAATGTTATTAATACTAAAATGACTTTTTAAAAGAAAAATAAAACATAAAACATCAATTTGCAAGGAAATAAATTTGTCAATGTAACTTAGTTTAAGACATCTTAATTTACTAAAAATATATATAAAAAGATAGTAGAAGAAGAAAGTTCCAATAAAAAAGGAAATGATTATATAATAATCTTTAAATCTAGGCTGGTTTTCAACTAGTCTTTCACTATGGAGCCACATCTTTTATTTGGTTTACAAGCATTTCTCAAAAAATATTTCACATCTTATTTTATAAATAAGACTTACTCTCTGTTATCATATTCCTTACAAACCATTTTCCTCCTGTTTTTTTAAACAGGCACTGCACTGTAACATACATATTTATAATCATCTTTAATTAATTGTCTTCATCAAATAATGAGTAGACTCTCTTTTTCTTTAAATAATAATATATATAAAAAAGAATACAACAACTCACCTCTAACAGGGGGTCTTTCCAGGTCAGAGTCAAGGTGAATTGGTGGAGAGATGTATGATACCTGTCCATGATGTGCCTGCCCTGTGGACCCAAAAATAAATGTTAAAATACTATAATAATGTTTTTATACTTTTTGGTTAGTTTTATGATTTCACACATCTCTCTTTACACTGAATTCATAGCCTTATAGAATGCAAACATTATGCGTCATCCAAACGTCAACCAATTAAAACAGTCCTTCTTAAGCTAATTTTATTGTTGTTGTTTAGTTGCTAAGTAGTGTCTGACTCTGTTGTGACACCATGGACTCAACCACACCAGGCTCCTTTCTCCATGTGATTTCCCAGGCAAGAATATAGGAGTGGGTTGCCATTTCCTTCTCCAATTTTGAACTTGTTGCTTTTAAATCATGTTTATTGTGAAATGACACTTTGAAAAACACCATAAAAGTGATTGGCAAGAAAAATGAAATATAAAAACTGAAAACAAGACATATAAAATACAGTCCCCATTTTTCATTTCTAAAGAGACATTAAATACTCTGTTTGCTTTAAATGTTTCTAAACACTGACTTTTGATTTTCGCACTTATTTCAAGGAAGATCAGTAACAATCTGCAGACAGGCATCCATGTCAGATAACACTTTTAATAGCACTTATTTACAATCCTAATTAACTTTATATTTATTATTACTTTTCAACATTTTACTTATTATTTAAAAACTATTTCTACTTGCTTATTGTATTTGATGGAAAAATAATAACTACCCACAATATAAAAAGCAGGTAGATGGATTCATTCTGTTTCTTGTAAAGTATTTTGTCAGCTCACACACAAACTTGTAATACACTTTCTGTTGTATGAGTTAAAGTGTTAAAGTTCCTTTGAAGACCAAGTTGCTGACTGGAAAAAAAAAAAAAAAACAATTCTAACTTAAAAACAAAAGGATTTTCTAATGCTCAAAGTAGCTATAGCTTGTAGACTGATAATCCAGTAAACAATTTGAATTTTAAGGCAAGAAAGTATAATTACGGAGTTCAATTACTAAAGCCACTTTATATGAAAAAAATATTGGGTACAAGTAGAGAACCCATCATTTTCTTTCTACAAGGGATATGCAGTTGTATTTTATACATTTACTAAAGCACTTTACAGGGTTGTTAATCTCTTTTCCTAAACAAGGAAAGTTAACGATATATAGATTATGATAACAGTTAGAGTAACCTTCCCGTTTCAAGTAATATTCGACTTGTAATAAAGTCTGCTGATTCCTCTTATGAGGCACATTTCAAATAATTAATATGGCTCCCTGTTGATAGTAGCTGCTGTTGCTCCCAGCATTTTTCTAGCTAACAGCAGACACAGTGAAAAGGTTGTAATATACAAAGCCCCTCATAATGGTAGCTAAGAATATTGTGCATTCACTGGCCATGTTTCAGTGGAATACTAAAAGGACTATTATAAAAGTAATAAGAGAGCAATTGTGCACTATTATCAAGTTCATGTGTAATAGAGCATATTAAAAATTTCATATTATATTAATTATAAAAACATCGGATGTTTACTTATGTTACATACTTTGTTGCAAAAACATTTTTATTTTTAAGGTCCTGTGTTGTTACAAATGAATCAGTTTCAAACTTTATTGATCATGTAAATGAAAATAAGAGTCATTTCATATTGGTTCGAAATAACCTCAGCATATAAAAGTGTTGATTTTATGTCTAACTAAGGAACATGGCTTTTACTACATATCATAACAGCCACTACGTATTCATACATACAGCATCTCATTTTATGCAACCAGTATCACTATAAGGTTTCAAAGGTAGGTACTATATAAGTATACACATATTTTTAAATAAAAATGTAATAAAAAATTTAAATAAAAAATGTAAGTAACTAATAGGCAAAGAGCAAGGCCAGCAGCATTTTGACTTTTGACAAAAGCATTTGACAAACAAATTTGAAGTTTGTTCTTCTATATTATGTTTCTCAAAGAAAGTATACTAAACCTGGAAGTAATGTGTGTAGATTTCAGTGATTAAATTCTGACAAGTAACTGCCTTTGAAACTGTCACCTCTATATTCAAACTGAAGTAAATGGTCCCTTTAAATGGCACATTTGCCTCTGCTCTTGGGATAATCATGTAACTTCAGAGTGCTCCACCCACATATTTTAGGCAGTGCAGGGGTAGGGTAATTACAATTGCACAGGTTCTCTCCAAGGAGTGAGAGGTCTGAGCACCACATTAGGCTCCGCAGTCTGAGAGTATTGTACCAACCCCTAGAACAATTTTAGTTTTGAAGGCCAGTAGGGGCTTAATGTCAGAGGGCTGTGGGAAAGAGAAACTCCCCTCTAAAAGGACACACACAAAGTCTCTCACATTCTAGGACTCAAGGCAGAAGCAGTAATTTTAGGTCAGACCCACCAGCTCACCTTGAAGAACGTTGAGAAGAGGCAGAAGGAAACTAAAGCTCACTGTCAAGATATAGACACTGGTGGCAGTCATTCTGAGGAGCTCATTCTTACACGTGGACAATGGTACTGGTAAGCGCCAGTTTGGAATCTTTCCTGAAGTCTCTTAGCACTGGGACCTCGCCCTGACCACCAGCATGTTTACACCAGTACTGGGATGCATCAGGACAAGTAACTAACTGGGTGGGGCTGCCTTAAGATCCCCTGAGCCCACAGCCTCCCCAGGACACCACCCTGTATACCAGACGGCCCAGGATATGGTCCTTCATATCAGTGCACAGGCACTAGACCTGGGACCCTAGGTCCCTGTGGCCAAACATACCAGGCTCCAGCCCTGCCCATCATCAGTCAGATAATGACCCCAGGACCAGCTAAAACCATAATTAACTGCCATAAAATTTTCTCGTGGATTTATGGTGAATAATATTCAATAAGAAAAATGTGGTCAGCTTCAAAAAGAGCAAAGAGAGTAAAAAGCATATCAAATACATGTTTTTAAACATCTGACACATTTTCCTCCATAATTTAGTCTTATACCTAGTCTTATACCTAGTAGCTGGAATCAAGATTGCTAGGAGAAATATCAATAACCTCAGATACACAGATGACATCATCCTTATGGCAGAAAGTGAAGAACTAAAGAGCCTCTTGATGAAAGTGAAAGAGGAGAGTGAAAGAGTTGGCTTAAAACTCAACATTCAGAAAACTAAGATCATGGCATCCAGTCCCATCACTTCATGAGAAATAGATGGGGAAACAATGGAAACAGTGACAGACTTTATTTTGGGGGGCTCCGAAATCACTGCAGATGATGACTGCAGCCATGAAATTCAAAAACACTTGCTCCTTGCAAGAAAAGCTATGACCAACCTAGAGAGCATATTAAAAATCAGAGACATCACTATGCCAACAAAGGTCCATCTAGTCAAAGCTGTAGTTTTTCCAGTGTTCATGTGTGGATGTGAGTTGGACTATAAAAAAAGCTGAGCACAGAAGGATTGATGCCTTTGAACTGTGGTGTTCTAGAAGACTCTTGAGGCTCCCTTGGACTGCAAGGAGATCAAACCAGTCAATCCTAAAGGAAATCAGTCCTACATAGTCATTGGAAGGACTGATGTTAAAGCTGAAAATCCAATACTTTGGCCACCTGATGTGAAGAACTGACTCAATGGAAAAGACCCTGATGCTGGGAAAGACTAGGAGGTAGGAGGAAAAAGGGATGACCGAGGATGAGATGGTTAGATGGCATCAGCAAGCTCCAGGAGTTGGTGATGAACAGGGAAGCCTGGTATGCTGCAGTCCATGGGATCATAGAGTCGGACAGGACTGAGAAGGTGAACTGAACTGATACCTAGTTTCACCTCATCCTTGTAACCACAGCTTTGTATATCTAAATATATGATATTCTCCTTACTTTTCCAAATTAAAAAGGATATTATCTGATTATTTTTCCTTCTGATTTTAATGCAGTTCTCTAAATTTCAAAGCAAAAAAAAACCATACTGAAAGTTTATAAGAATTACATTAATTCTGTAAACAGTTTGAAGAACAGACATTCTAAATAGTTTGTCTTCATATATTTTAAATTGACTTTTGTTTGAATTGCTTTTTAATAAAAATATTTTTGAAGTTGTCTATACTTTGTTTATAAGAATATTTCATTGTGCAAGTATTCTATTTTCCCTATTTTTAACAATATTTCTAAATTTTCTTGGTGACTTTCACTTATATTTTTTGACCTTCATTGTTATAATTAGTTATTGATTCTACCTTAATAGATCCTTAGAGCTATATACACTTAAAATAGCATTTTGATTATGATCTGTGATCTTTGTTTCTTATAAGAAATATATTCCCAGGTTAAGATTCACCTGCATACATTTGTATGCATTTGTATGAATACATTTGTATGCATTTGTATGAAGATGGCATTGTATGATGGCATTGTATGAAGATGTCATTTGGATGAAGATGTCATTTGTATGAAGGTATCATATATATGCATTTATGTATACACATGTATGTACATAGACTAGAGATCTCTTCAAGGAAATTGGAGATATTTCACTGTAAAACATACCATATATTTTGTATCCATTAATCAGTTGATGGACTTTGGGAATAATTTCCACCTTTTGACTATTATGAAAAATTCTGCTATGAACCTTCATCTACAAGCTTCTGTGTAGGCATATGTTGCAATTTTCTTGAATATATATACCTAGAATTGGAATTGCTGGGTCACACAGTAAATTCTATGTTTTAAACTTTTGTGGAAATGATTTCTAAAGAAGCAGTTATTAGTCACTAAGTTGCATCTGACTCTTTGCAATCCTGTGGATATATCCCCCTGTGCCCAGGCCCCTGTGTTCATAGGATTTCAAAGGCAAGAATACTGGAGTGGGTAGCCTTTCCTTCTTTAGGGGATCTTCCTGGATTAGGGATTAAACCTGTGTCTCCTGCACTGGCAGGCGGATTCTTTACCGCTGAGCCGACAGGTACCATTTTACTTTTCATTAGGGACATATTAGGGTTCCCCTATCACAGAGATGGTTTTCAGGGTCTTTTGCTTGTTTGTTCATTTTAAGCTGATAGTGTAGTTAAATTAGGATTGATAAAACCTTGAAATAATTAATATTAAGACAACTGGGAAGGGAATAATCTCACCAAATAAACATAGAAACAAGATTTCGGTCATCCACATTGAGAGAGAAGAGGAAAAAATGATCTGGCCAAAAAGTACACATATACACAGGAAAAGAAAAAGAGCAGCTTATATTCTGAAGTGAAAATGTATGAACCATCCAGTGTTAGGCATGCCCAAAATATAGAAAAATTAAGGGTGCTTGTTAGCAGAACCTGAAGGGCCATTTTGCATTTTGGAAAAGCCATTTTTTTCTATCTTCAATCTCTCTTTCAACTTTCATTTAATTTGCATCTCATTTAGGAATTCTGTGTGATTTCTACTGAAGTTCAAATATAGAAAAGACTTGGCCAGCACTAGGTACAGGAAAAGGCTTTTCCCCTCTCTTTCTGTCAATACCTTACTTGCACATCAGAACACAGAAATACATTTTTAGAACCATAGAATTTGGACGTCTGAAGACATTTGATAGCATATAGTCCCAAACATTTTAGAATAAGAAAACTGACATCTTGAGAAATTGGTGACTTTCAAAAGCCAAATCAAACCAGTGGTTGTCAAGAGTGATGTTAGAGGAACAGTGATAAAGGGGATACAGTAGCCTGCAGAAAACTGCCCTCAACTCCCACTTACCTCTGAAGTCTTAGCAAGCTATTATTCTCAAGGTGTTTGGGTCATCAACTTTCAGGTGTGTAGACACCTTAAAGGGTTGAAAACTATTTATTTACAAAAATATGTACTTTTTTTTTTTCTATTTGGCTAGGTCTGTAAACTAAAGTCAGCTTAGTGTAACAGGTAAAATCATGCCCAGGACACAGAACTGCCTATCATAGTATTGGGATTCTGCCACATTTGAGCCATAGAATTATTAACAACATAAGTTATTAGCCAGTAACTATAGAGCTGTTTAACTTCTATGTGCCTTAATTTCCTCATTTGGATAAGGGGGATTATAATAGTACGGAGCTCATAGGGTATTCTGAAAATTAAATTTATACATATAGGGCTTCCCTGGTGGTTCAGATGGTAAAGAATCTGTCTTCAATGCAGGAGACCAGGGTTTGATCCCTGCGTTGGGAAGGTGCCCTGGAGAATGGACTGGTAACCCACTCTAGTATTCTTACATGGAGAATTCCATGGACAGAGGAGCCTAGCTGACTACAGTCCACAGAGTTACAGGGTTGGATACGACTGAGGAACTAACACACTTACAGCAATTAGAACAGTGCTTGGTGCGTGGCAAATTGCTTAGAATTTTTAGCTTTATGATTATTACTATTATAAATTCATTCATTCATTAATTCATCACACAAAATAAATGGAGTCCCTAATATATGACAGGTGCCTTCTTAGGTAGCACATAACAAATGATAATCCACACTCTTACATAGGGGAAGATAGGCAATAAGCAATTAATACAACAAATATTATATATGTGAGATGCTAAAGGCAATGGAAACAAATTAAAATAGGCTAAAGGGGAACTGAAGTGGGACTGGCAGGTTGCAATTTTAAACAATGATCTGGAAGGCCTAATTTAATTTCTATGAATAGCATTTGAAAAGTTCAAGAAAAGGCAAGAGATACTATCTGACTTTTATAGGAAATTGTAAAAAGATAAAAATATGGATGAGTCCAAATCTATTTCTATTAATTAAGAATGAAAGACCAAAATGTGCTGCTATCAAATGGTTTTCCTAACATATTTATTTCAAATTTTACACACAGACACATTAATAATGTCACTTATAAGTAAAAGAGCACACAAATAAAATATAGCAGTATGTAGTTGGCAATACAACTTTGTTCCTGAAATAAAAACACACTTTAATAACAAAGTCCCCACTGGTTTCTCCAGTTACACCAACTTTCAAATCAAATTTTCCTCATTTTCTATACAGTGCTGTAAACAAATTTAATAGTTTATGGCCATCCAGGAACATTTCATGCCTTCTTTTTGTTTGCTTTAAATTTTCAACTTCTGAACTTAATTATTTCCTCTAGAGATATGACATTTTACCCTTTTACAAACAATAATATAGATCTCATATTTTTGTTCATGGGGTTTTTAATGAGATTCATTTTCCTTTTACAAGCTTTAGAATGATAGCAAGTGATAACTCTCCATTTCTCTGCCCTACTATAATAATGATTCCATGTAGAAGGGGGGAACCTATCATTGTTGTTCAGTCAATAAGTCATGTGCAGCTCTTTGTGATCCCATGGACTGTAGCATGCCAGCCTTCCCTAAACTCCACTACGTCACAGAGTTTGTTCAAATTCATGTCTATTGAGTTAGTGACGCTATCTAACCATCTCATACACTACCAGCCCCATCTTTTTTGCCCTCAATCTTTTCCAGAATCAGGGTCTTTTCCAGCAAGACAATTCTTCACATAAGGTAGCCAAAGTATTGGAGCTTAAGGTTCAGCAACAGTCCTTCCAATTAATATTCAGGGTTGATTTCCTTTAGGATTGACTAGTTTGACCTCCTTGCAATCCAAAAGACTCTCAAGAGTCTTCTACAATACCACAGTTCAAAAGCATCAATTCCTCTGTGGTCAGCCTTGTTTATGGTCCAACCTTCACATCCATACGTGACTACTGGAAAAAATCACAGCTTTGACTATATGCACCCTTGTCGGCAAAGTGATGTCTGTACTTTTTAATATGCTGTCTGGGTTTGTCATAGCTTTCCTTCCAAAGAGGAAGCATCTTTTACTTTCATGGCTGCAGTCACCATCCACAGTGATTCTGGAACCCAAGAAAATAAAATCTGTTACTGCATCCACTTTTTCCCCTTCTACTCGCCATGAGTGATGAGATGGGATGTCATAATCTTAGTTTTTTGAATGTTGAATTTCAAGCCAGCTTTTTCACCACCAGACACATGCACAACTGAGTGTCATTTCCACCTTGGCCTCTTCATTCTTTTTGGAGCTATTATAGTAACTGTCCTCTGCTCTTCCCCAATAGCACAGTGGACACTTCCTGACCTGAGGTGCTCATCTCCGGTGTTGTATCTTTTTGTCTTTTCATATTGTTCATGGGGTTCCTGAGGCAAGAATACTGTAGTGGGTTGCCATTTCCTCCGCTGGTGGAGCACATTTGTTAGAACACTTCACTTTGACCTGTCTTGGATAGCCCTGCTCGATATGGCTCACAGCTTCACTGAGTTATGCAAGGCCCATCACCACGAGAAGTGACCCATGAAAGGGGGGAGGGGGGCGACACACACTACACTGCCTTCAAGAATGGCATATGAGGTTTTTTCTAAGTTTTTCAAATACTCTGAAAGTAGATGAGCCTCCTCAAAAAAGAGCTTAATTTTTTTGTTGTTGTTGAAAATAATCTCAGCTACTGATTTAAAAAAAAGAATAGCAGAGATCAGTGTGTTGTATGTGCTGATGGAAAACTGGGTAAATAATCTCAGCTACTGATTTAAAAAAAAAAAATAGCAGCGATCAGTGTGTTGTATGTGCTGATGGAAAACTGGGTGTGCCTAGTATTACAACAGCTTGCTTTTCTGTCTTCATATAGTCTGACTATAACTGTCTGGCATTCAAAAAGCTAGCTTTCAGGTGAAGATGTAACACCAATCAAAGGTAATTACCGAAGAAAAGAGTTGTAAATTTGCCAATTTAATGACTATTTTTCACTCTGGCTTCCATTCCCCCCTTCATCCAATTACTCACACTTATTTTCAGTGACTTTACTAACATATGAGGTAACAGAGAAACAACTACATTTATTGAGGATATAAAGTCATTGAAGGAGGCTCAAAGGTCATTGATGGGATTCTCTGTAGATATCACTTGCCACACAGAAAACAAATAGAGTAATTTGAAGGTAACTTCTGTGCGTTTTGTTTATGTTTGGTGTGTATTTCATCCAGCAAATATTTCTTCATTACCCGATCCCATTCTGTGATCAGTATTAACAGTAACCATAGAAACAAGAAACTAGAATGATTCAATAAAAAGATTGCAGCTTGAACACATGTTTAGGTAATTGCAATGAAGTATGATACGTACCCAGATAGAGGTGAGAGTCAGAGCACAACAATAGCACTGGACTGAAGAAAGTGAAGTGAGGGAAGAACAGGATCTGAAGAAAGATGAGACTGAGGGAACAGCAAGTAGCAATGTAGTTAATGAGCATGGCAGGCACCCGGCAGTAGAAGGAAGGATATGAGGTAACGCCTGCCAATAAAATGAGTGGGAGGGATACAGGACAGGAATCCACAAAGGAGGGTAGACAGAAAAAGCCAATTAAAATAATATAAAAATTGAAAAATGTATTAAAAAGGAAAGAATTAAAAAATACATGTGAAGGAGAATAGACTATACCACCCCAAAGCATGCCACTCTGATTTATCTGAATTAAAGTTACTTGAGAAGGAAATGATACATAAAGATACTCTGGCCCTTCTTGGTCTCCCTGAAAGCAGGACATAAATCTCCCATGTGAAAGGTATCCTCTCTGCACCAGGAAGACAGAAGGCATGACTGTCCCAGAGACAGGGCTGAGAAAGCTGCATAAACAAGCCTTGTTACTTCTTCACTAACTGCTCCAAGTTCATACCTTTTTGTCTTACAATGGTCAATTCCCTGAGTCATATTTTTGGAGGCAATGTTGTTTCCGATATCATGGCCTATATTGTTTCACTGGTCTCCTCCCAAGCCTCTTTCCCCATCCCACCCAGAATATGGGATGCAAACCCCAAATATCATATAATTTCATCTGTAAATTACTTGAGTATGTGTCTTTAAAATAAGAGTTCTTTAAAACAACCACAATACCATTATGATACCTAAAAATTAAGAAGATACACTGTGAAAGGAATTTAATGTAAAATTCAATGGAGCAATTTTCAGGAAGAATTGCCTTTCATATCCGAGAGAAATGAAACCTGTCGGCCTGCAAAATACCTCATTGGTTGTAGGTTTGAAATTGTATTGGATGGAGGAATGTTTTATATTGATGATGAATTTCAGGTGCTCACAGATATAGAGGGGGAATCTATTTTACAAAACCATACAAATGCTTCCCTTTCTTTCACAAGTGTGAAAAATAGACTTGGTGGTTAAAATGACAAACACTGAATTTTGGAGGCATCACTTCAAAATTATTCCTTGAAGTCTCAAAAACCTATTGTAGCAAGGTTTACAAAAATAAACTAGAAAGAGAATAAAAAAAGGAAAATGAATCAGAGCATTTCTCTTTCCTGAATTTCTAGTGTTTATAGAAAAACTACAGTCCTCTGTTAGTAGTTTTTATAGTCCTATAAGAACAAAGAGGAATGAACACTTTGAATACTGAAGAACATATTAATTAAAATGATTATTTTCTACAAGACTAATATCAAGAAGCACCATGTGAGGTAAATGTTGCTTCCTATTATAGAAATGCAGTAACTAAAGCTTTATAAGGTTAAGTGTATTTTCAAAGGTTACACAACAGTGTGGGTGGGAATCAGGTTTCAAGTCCAGAGACCATGTTCTTAGAATATAGCTTACTGCCTCCACATCCTATAAATATACCCACGAGGGCGGAGAGAGGCAAATACACTAAAATTCTGAAATTTTTAGTTCTCCTTTTCTAAGCTAACCTAAAACTAAGTATTTACATTACTAAATCACAGAACAATTGGGATTATAAAATTATTTTCCTCAAACAATGGACAAAACATTATGTACTATTTAATAATAGGTTAACTGTATTAGTCTTCCCTTGGAATTTTTAATTTTATTTTAATGGAGGTGTTAAAAATGATAAGGTTCAGTAACACAGATCTCCTTGAATCATTTTGAATCCAACAGTTAGAAAAAAAGACTTTTGAGGCAGTCTTCCTCTCCATACACAACTCTTTCTTTCCTAATGTTTATCATCATTGTACTAACCCCATGCTCTGCATAGAAGAAAATACAATTGAAGTAGGTAATATTCAGACCTATTCCACTGACAGTATGTGTTCAGGGTGCAGAACTGTGAAAAGCTAGATTGGAAAAAAACATAGGCTAACCTAATGACCAGAATTGTGATGTTAGCATGAAAACAGGGGTCATAAACTTCAGTTGATCAATCAGCACAGGCCATAGAAGAGGCTGTTTCTAAGACTTTTTCTCTTTCAGAGCAATTCTGATTTAGGAATTATAGTCTCCTCAGATATTCTGCTTATAGCTTATGGAAGATAGAACAACATCTCTTCAAAGATGCCTATCTCCTAATCTTCAGAATCTGTGAATATGTTATTTTATATGGCAGGAAGGACTTTATAGATGTGATTATGGTGGTGATAGAGAGATTATCCTTATGTCAGTAGTTCTTGAAAGTCAAAAAGGGAGGCAGAAGAGTAAGTCAGATTGATGCAATGTGAGAAACACTAAATAAGTCATTTCTGGCATTTAAGATGGAAGAAGGGGACCTGAATCAAGGAATCAGGGCTGCTTCTAGAATTGATAAACATAAAGATTCTTTACAGTCTACAGAAAGAACTACTTTTAGTCTAATAAGACCTATGTCGAACTTCCATCTTAGAGAAATATAAAGAAATAACAAATTACCATTGTTTATCCTTCTAAGTTTGTGGTACTTTGTTCCATCAGTGATAGAAAACTAAGACACGATACAATAAATAGTGATGTGCTTAGTTGCTCAGCCATGTCTGACTCTTTGAGACGCCATGGACTGTAGCCCATCAGGCTGCTCTGCCCATGGGATTCTCTAGAAAAGAATACTGGAGTGGGTCTCCATTCCCTTTTCCAGGGGATCTTTCTGACCCAGGGATCAAACCCAGACCTCCTGCACTGCAGGCAGCTTTTTTATCATCTGATCCACCAGGGAAGCCTTATATATATATCTTAAACACATTCCGTTCATATTAATGAACTAATTATTTGAATAGCTAATACATGGATGTGGTACACATTTAACTGCGATAAAATGATAGGATTAATCATATTGATACTTCCCACAGGCAATCTCTTTTATCTAGTATATCATTCTGGAGTTATTCTATGCCCTTATAATACACTCACATATACACAATCTACCATGTATTTATTTATTTGAATTGCTGCCATATTATAACACACTGAGATTCTGCATTTTGTCAGGACTGCTCTAAATGACAGTTCTAGAGCTTCAACTGCTTAACCACATGTTTATAATGCATACAAATTCCTGCATCACATTATTAAGAATGTACAATCATCTAAAATACAGCCAATAGTATAGATAGGACAAAGTTCTTTTAATCAAAAAAGAGATCATTTCACAAGGCAACATAACTTGATGACTGTAAATAAATGATAAGCATAAAACACAACTATACAAAACTAGGCAAAACAAAAATCAGAGATGGGATACTTTCCTTGGAAATCATCTAGCCCAACTCTTGTGATTTACAGGAGGAAATAGCATGAATGGGGAAGCCTGGTGTGCTGCAGTCTATGGGGTCTCAAAGAGTCAGGACATGACTAGGCAACTGAACTGAAGATATAGGACTCACCTAAGGTCACCCTCTAGTTAAGGGCAGAGACAGACATAGCATAATAATTATACAAATTTTAGTATTCTGTCTTTTTATCATTTTTTATGAGGAATTTTACAAAAGTTAAAAATTTACAGCAAAATTAAGGAAGAGGTAGAGCTTTCCTATATATCCTGTCCCACACAGGTGTAGCCATTATCCATGCTCCCCACCACAGTGGTACATTTATTACAACTGATGAACTGACTCTGTCACTTTATAATTGCCCAAAGTCCATTTAGTATTAGGGCTCATTTTAGGTGTTGTATAGCCAACAGATTTGGACAAATGTATAATGATATCAGTCCACGATTATGGTATCATATGAGTATTTTCACAGCCCTAAATTTGGCAATAAGGAGTTCATGATCTGAGCCATAGTCAGCTCCCGGTCTTGTTTTTGCTGACTGTATAGAGCTTCTCCATCTTTGGCTGCAAAGAATATAATCAATCTGATTCTGGTGTTGACCATCTGATGATGTCCATGTTTAGAGTCTTCTCTTGTGTTGTTGGAAGAGGATGTTTGCTATGACCAGTGCATTCTCTTAGCAAAACTCTTTTAGCCTTTGCCCTGCTTCATTCTGTATTCCAAGGCCAAATTTGCCTGTTACTCCAGGTGTTTCTTGACTTCCTACTTTTGCATTCCAGTCCCCTATAATGAAAAGGACATCTTTTTTGGGTGTTAGCTCTAAAAGGTCTTGTAGGTCTTCATAGAACTGTTCAACTTCAGCTTCTTCAGCATTACTGGTTGGGGCATAGACTTGGAATACTGTGATACTGAATGGTTTGCCTTGGAAATGAACAGAGATCATTGTCTCATTTTTGAGATTGTATCCAAGTACTACATTTCAGACTCTTTTGTTGAGCATGATGGCTACTCCATTTCTTCTAAGGGATTCCTGCCTGCAGTAGTAGATATAATGGTCATCTGTGTTAAATTCACCCATTCCAGTCCATTTTAGTTTGCTGATTACTAGAATGTCGATGTTCACTCTTGCCATCTCCTGTTTGACCACTTCCAATTTGCCTTGATTCATGGACCTAACATTCCAGATTCCTATGCAAATGGTGATTGCAGCTATGAAATTAAAAGATGCTTACTCTTTGGAAGGAAAGTTATGACCAATCTAGATAGCATATTGAAAAGCAGAGACATTACTTTGCCAACAAAGGTCCATCTAGTCAAGGCTATGGTTTTTCCAGTAGTCATGTATGGATGTGAGAGTTGGACTGTGAAGAAAGCTGAGCACCAAAGAATTGATGCTTTTGAACTGTGGTGTTGGAGAAGACTCTTGAGAGTCCCTTGGACTGCAAGGAGATCCAACCAGTCCATTCTAAAGGAGATCAGTCCTGGGTGTTCTTTGGAAGGAATGATGCTAAAGCTGAAACTCCAGTACTTTGGCCACCTCATGCGAAGAGTTGACTCATTGGAAAAGACTCTGATGCTGGGAGGGATTGGGGGCAGGAGGAGAAGGGGACAACAGAGGATGAGATAGCTAGATGGCATCACTGACTCAATGGATGTGAGTTTGAGTGAACTCCGGGAGTTGGTGATGGACAGGGAGGCCTGGCGTGTTGCAATTCATGGGGTCACAAAGAGTCGGACACGACTGAGTGACTGAACTGAACTGACAACCCTAAAAATTCTCTGTGCTTTGCTGACTCATCCTTTCTCCTCCTTTATTTCTCTTATTTTTATGACAGAGAATGGAGAAAGTGTAGAAACTTGGCTGGACAAAATAATGCCAGGAATGCTGCATTATAGGAAAATTAAGTTTTATATAAAAGGGAGACATGGAGTCAATCCACTTTCACAAAATTATCTAGGTCACAGATTTACAGTGAGAATGAAATCAATAGTGACATAAAGATGACTACTGTCTAGTATAGAATCAAGTTCATTAAACACACATTACTTTACCACTCCTACCCCTTTACTAACTATTTCCTTTTGGCTTATTTCATTGTTGTGTGGTGATTTTCTGATACCTAATTCATCAGTCAATATAAATGATAAGTGTAAGTAATGAAAAATAATTTATTTTTTAAAATTGCTTTTTTATTATCTAATTTTGACGAGGAGGAAATTAAGACATGAAAATTTTGGATTAAACTGGAATCATTCTTTGTCATGTTTTCCAACATTCAGAATCTAATTGTGCAGTGGGATATTAAAATGTGGGCTATTATGTATCTGCTGAATTTCTTGTTACTATTAGATATATTTGGCATGTTAAGAATATAATTTTGTGCAGCATTGTGGTAATAAAGTGATTATGATGTTCTTGATGATATATCATTGTCCAAGAGTTTGTAAATTTTTAAAATAAAATACCAAATGTTAGTTTTATACCAGTTATTGATCATGGAACTTGCAAAAACTGAGTAAAATAACTCTTTATCTCAAATAATGGCAAAATAAAAAGAAATGGTGAGTAGCTCTCATTAATATCCTCAATTACTCATTTATTCATTAGGACAAATATTTAATGAATGCCTACTATACCTTGTGGCTCAGCTGGTAAAGAATCTGCCTGTAATGCAGGAGACCTGGGTTCGATCCTCGGGTTGGGAAGATCCCCTGGAAAAGGGAAAGGCTACCCACTCTAGTATTCTGGTTTGGAGAATTCCATGGACTGTATAGTCCATGGGGTCACAAAGAGTTGGACATGACTAAGTGACTTTCACTCATATGACTGATACCAAGTGTTGGAAATAAGTAAACTGTTAACTCTTGAAATCTATAATCAGAGGTAAAAACTATGGGATTTAAGTGAAAAATCAACTTGTTAAGGTAAAGGGAGCCCAATAAATATGTGTGTGTCTCAGAGTAATTGTTCAACAAATATTTATTAATTGCATCTATAAGAAAGACAAAAATAACCTTGATTATTAACAAGTAAAATCTCCTCGGGTGACTCAGGAAAGACTGGCAGGGGACCAGCACAAGGCAGATACTGTGACTTTGTAAGACTAAAATTGTCATGTTCACTCTCCTAATTCTCTTATGATATTTGGAAATATGATTCACAATATTTAAAAGTGCTTTTTAAGAGAGAGAAGAAGAGGTGTTTTCCATGGCATCTGATTTATGGCAAGAAATGCATAAAGGGCATAGTCTGTTCATCTCTTGAATCCACTTATTTTCTTATAATTAAATTCAACTATCAAAACAATATCAAAAAGATAACAATTATTTAACCTGATTTTCAACATGCAGCCTAGGTATCAAATTCTAAAGAATAAAAAAGATGATGTTGGCTTTATACTCATTTTATGTAATGAAAACTTACATAATATTTATAAATGTATGTTCTCCAGAAGTTGTGTGCTATGTGGGAAAATATGAGTAGCAATTGTGTGCATATTTATATTTATTGTCACATGCACACATAAACACACACCCTCAAATTATTCTAGGATTTCTAAACTTGTTTAAACATTTGTTAAAATTTTATAAATATTAAACTGAAACACCCTTTCACTTCTCTAATTTGCCTTGTTGTTCAGTTGCTCAATCATGTCTCTTTGCGACCCCATGGACTGCAGCACACCAGGCTTCCCTGCCTTTATTGGAAGAGTAAGCTCACTGAACACACAAAGGCTTTACATAGGACAATCCAGGTATAAGACTCCATGAGAGCTGGAAGGATAACAACTTCAGTTTCCATGTCTTCTGTGCTGTTCTAGGACTCACTTGAATGTTTTGCTGCTACCGCTGCTAAGTCGCTTCAGTCGTGTCCGACTTTGTGCGACCCCATAGATGGCGGCCCACCAGGCTCCCCCATCCCTGGGATTCTCCAGGCAAGAACACTGGAGTGGGTTGCCATTTCCTTCTCCAATGCATGAAAGGGAAAAGTGAAAGTGAAGTCTCTCAGTCGTGTCCGACTCTTTGCGACCCCATGGTCTGCAGCCCACCAGGCTCCTCCGTCCATGGGATTTTCCAGGCAAGAGTACCGGAGTGGGGTGCCATTGTCAATGCATTTCTGATGAAAATTCATTTATGGCCATAAATGCACCCAGTCTCATCTGGTGAAAATTCACAATAAAGACATAGACAATCAAGATGAATGTTAAAAACACTACGCTTCAAATCATAAACAAGGCAAATAGTAAAACTCTGGGAAAATTTCCATCACATATGGAAATAAATTCACAGTGCAACTAATTTTGCTTAATTAAAAAGTGTTACAAATTTATAACTATTTCACCTCTCTCATCTTGTCCATTTCTAGCAGAAAACATTTATGGGGCTCTTGAAGATGTCTCTACCAAATGAGATACACGGCAATTCTCCAAATACAGACTTTAACCCAATGTGTTTATATAAAGTAGATCTTTTTAAAAACACTCTTCTGTTTGGAGAGAATGGATACATGTACATGTCTGACTGAGTTCCTAGCTGTTCACATGAAAATGTCACAATATTGTTAATTGGCTATAACCCAACACAAAATAAAAAGCAGGGGAAAAAAACCTTCTATTGTAACTTTATCAATTTTACTCCCCTCAAAACATTTATTAAGTAGGTGACAATTACATAATTACAATAAATTGTAAAAAAGTGGATAAATTGACACTATAATTCTATTTATTTATCTGTATTTAATGAATTGAACATATTTAATGCCATAAAGGAAAGACTAGAACTGTGTATTTAGGATAAAAGGTTCAGTTCAGTTCAGTTCAGTCGCTCAGTTGTGTCCGACTCTTTGTGACCCCATGAATCGTAGCACGCCAGGCCTCCCTGTCCAACACCAACTCCCGGAGTTCACCCAAATTCACGTCCATCGAGTCAGTGATGCCATCCAGCCATCTCATCCTCTGTTGTCCCCTTCTCCTCCTGCCCCCAATCCCTCCCAGCATCAGAGTCTTTTCCAATGAGTCAACTCTTCACAAGAGGTGGCCAAAGTACTGGAGTTTCAGCTTTACCATCATTCCTTCCAAAAAAATCCCAGGGCTGATCTCCTTCAGAATGGACTGGTTGGATCTCCTTGCAGTCCAAGGGACTCTCAAGAGTCTTCTCCAACACCACAATTCAAAAGCATCAATTCTTTGGTGCTCAGCTTTCTTCACAGCCCAACTCTCACATCCATACATGACCACAGAAAAAACCATAGCCTTGACTAGACGGACCTTTGTTGGCAAAGTAATGTCTCTGCTTTTCAATATGCTATCTAGGCTGGTCATAACTTTGTTTCCAAGGAGTAACTGTCTTTTAATTCCATGGTTGCAGTCACCATCTGCTGTGATTTTGGAGCCCCCAAAAATAAAGGGTTATGGTGCCTGAAAAGTGTTATTCGAATTACTTCAAATGAGAACTAGCAAATGAAAATTTGCTTCTAGGATCACAGAAGCAAGCAACAACAAGAAAAGTATAGATTAGGGTCTTCACAATAAAGAAGTTTGTTCCCTGGAGTACAGAGCCAGGAAGATGGCCTGCTGTGCTTGTATTTTTAGAGTTCTGCTTCAAAGATTATCCTAGCATGCTAAGAAAAACATAACATGTTAAATTTTCTTATCCTCCCCTCTAATAGAAAATATACAGCAACACTTATTCACAAAGTAGAATGATAAAGCACGTTAAATGTACTTGAAAAAAAAGTTCATAGGTGGATGGCAAAAAATGCTTACACTCTGCCCTTAGCCCTGGTCCCCACGGAAGGGTACAGAATATGAAGAGTAGCAGCCTGGATTTGGTTGAATAAATGCTATAAATGGAGAAGTGCGACAGCACAGGTCTCTAAGTAAAAGCTACTGAGCATGTGTTACTCTCAAATGATGCCCTTCAGGCATTTTTCCTCACAGCTCCTGAGTCAGTAAAAATTAGAGAAGGCATACCTATAGGAGAATTAGAATGAGAACTTTGGATACTAGAGTATAAGAAATTTACCACAAGTTATTTCTGAATTGAAAGGAGTTGAAAAATTCAAATATATTAATTATAGGTCCAGGATCAAAGAAGTTCTTTATATGTGTAATGATATAGTTGCTTCCCTGGTGGCTCAGCAGTAAGAATCTGCCTGCACTGCAGGAGACCCAGGTTCAATTTCTGTGTCAGGAAGAGGAGGCTCAGAGGGTTAAGAATCCCCCTGCAGTGAGGGAGACCTGGGTTTGATCTCTGGGTTGGGAAGATCCCCTGGAAAAGGGAATGGCTACCCATTCCAACATTCTGGCCTGGAGAATTCCATGGACAGAGGGGCTTGGCAGGCTACAGGCCATGGGGTCTCAGAGTCGGAAACAACTGAGAGACTTTACTTTCACTTTGATCATAAAATTAGTTTTTTTTCTCCAAAGAAAAGAAATAAGGAGATGCTTATTTTCCCCACAATCAGGCCAATTAGCTCAGAACTGTTTTCCTCTCTTTTCATTAATCCATGGAATCTGTGAGAGGATCGATCATGAAGAAAGCCCAGCAGGACCTGCCAGCATGTTCAGTTAGTTGTTGGAGATCAATATACACCCACGAAAGACATGAATTCAGAAATTTCTGTGCAAAAGGTATTCCATGTATAGGCTTCCAATAGTGGGACCAGAGTGCTTCAAATATGATAAGACTAGATTTTTACACCAAGAAATAAAAGGGTATGGATAGTCTCCAAGGATGACGACAGTGAATTTTACCACGTAATTCTTTTCATAAACTCTAAACTATATCATTGTATAGAATGAAACTGCATGTAGCGAAATTTTGACAACACCCCTCTGTGTGCTAAAATGCTGTCAGCTGAAAAGTCGGAACTCTTTGTGCAAATTGTTCATTTTTGGCAGATTTATCCCACTTTTATGTTTGCAGTCTTAATCAAAAGAATTTGAAAAAATTAGAATTTAGCTTTACACTCAAAGAATAGCAAAGCACTATTAGCATAATTTAGAGGTACTTGGCATTTATATTATAGTTATCTATGAAAAGTTAAAGTTGTCATAAAAGTGAAAATATTTATAAAGTAAAAGTATAGAGTTTGATTGCTGGGAGAAATATCAATAACCTCAGATATGCAGATGACACCACACTTATGGCAGAAAGTAAAGAAGAACTAAAGAGCCTCTTGCTGAAAGTAAAAGAGGAGAGTGAAAAAGTTGGCTTAAAGCTCAACATTCATAAAACTAAGATGGCATCAGATCCCGTCAATTCATGGCAAATAGATGGGGAAATGGTGGAAACAGTGACAGACTTTATTTCTTGGGGCTGCACAATCACTGCAGATGGTTATTGCAGCCATGAAATTAAAAGGCACTTACTCCTTGGAAGGAAAGTTATGACCAACCTAGACAGCATATTCAAAAGCAGAGACATTACTTTGCCAAGAAAGGTCCGTCTAGTCAAGGCTATGGTTTTTCCAGTGGTCATGTATAGATGTGAGAGTTGGACCATGAAGAAAGCTGAGCACCAAAGAATTGATGCTTTTGAACTATGGCTTTGGAGAAGACTCCTGAGAGGCCCTTGGACTGCAAGGAGATCCAACCAGTCCATCCTAAAGGAAATCAGTCCTGAATATTCATTGGAAGGACTGATGCTGAAGCTGAAACTCCAATATTTTGGCCACCTGATGCGAAGAGCTGACTCATTTGAAAAGACCCTGATGCTGGGAAAGATTGAGGGCAGGAGGAGAAGGGGAACAGAGGATGAGATGGTTGGATGGCATCACGGACTCAATGGACATGAGTCTGAGTAAACTCCGGGAGTTGGTTATGGACAGGGAGGCCTGGCCTGCTGCAGTCCATGGGGTTGCAAAGTGTCGGACATGACTGAGCAACTGAACTGAACTTGGTTACTCGGACAGTTCTATCAAATATATCAGAAGATCCTATTACAATTTTCCCTGGAACTTGCTAGTGTTAATAGACAGATGCCGGGGTCCAGCCCCGGCTGATTCAGGGTATTCAAAGGAGAGATGGCATAGGCGACCTATTTATTTAAATACTTATCAAAGATATAAAGAGTAATAGAATGAGGATAGCTCAGAAGGAAAATTCAGTGAAGAAAAGAGGCTGAAATAAGGATAGCTCAGTGAGGAAATTTAGTGGAGAAAAGAGGCTGAATAATTCAGCCAGAAGGTAAGAGAAAGAATGACATGGTGAGATCAAGTTTCGGTGAACAAGGCCCGCACTTTATTTTCCCAAGCAGTTTTTATACCTTAAGTTATGCATAGAGGATAATGAGGGAAGGGGTAGAGTCATGCAGCAAGCCAGGCTTTTTTCCTGCAAACTTATCATATGCAAAAGCTTAGGTGATTTGCATCATTTTCTGGCCCGGAGGCCTGTTAACATTTTAAGACCCTTTCTTCAGAAAACTTATTTTTCTCTAAAGGTGATTGGTCAGGAGCCACCCTCCAAAAGCATTAGATAAAGTTGCATTCCTACAGAGCAAAGGTGTGGTGGGCTATAACAAGAAAAAGAATTAACTCAAGGGTCCCAGGTTACAAACATTAAAGCTACTACTTACACCAATTATATTAATCAATACACTGCCAGGGACACAGCAGGTAAGGGATATGGAAACTTAGCAGCAAACATTGGCCCAACAAGTGAAAATTCCTTCACCAATACAATTTCTAATCAATCTTTTAACTGCTCAAAAGAATCTGTGTTTAGACAGTTTAGAACATCTCCTGCCTCTCACAGTTGGGAGGCTCTGAACAATCACATGTGGCCAGAAAAACCTATTCAGGCAGGCTAGAGGATTTCCAAAGGAGTTTGTAGGTTGAAACACTGTCACACCCAGGAATTATTAACTGGAGCTGTAAGCTAACTCTTTTTTCAGAGAGGTAGTGGGGGACAGCCCCCCGTAAAGTCAGAGGTGTAGGTGAAAGCACAAAGCAGAAAGTAGGCAGACTCTGGTTTTGGGTGTAAATGCTCGAGAATTTCCAGGGGGACTCCTGAGGCTCGATCCCACCTTTGTGTATGCCGAGCCTCCTTCCTCATGACCTTTGTCATGGGTGGAGCTCCTCACGCTGGCTCCCGGCAGTGATAGAATTCCAGTTGAGCTATTCCAGATCCTGAAAGATGATGCTGTGGAAAGTGCTGCACTCAATATGCAATATGCCGGCTCCCGGCAGACAGAAAGAACATTCTTTTGAAGAGAACTTGAGCTCCATGAAAAACTTACGTTTGGAGATGCCAGTGATCATCTTGCTGCATGTGGAGGAAGTCGTGAAACAGGAGTCAATCACAAGCAAGCTGAGCTTCTGGACGAGCGAGATAGAGCCTTGACAATATAAATGAACGCTTCCTTTTTAGGTCTGAAGCAAGCCTCTGTCTTTGGAAGTCTACGTATGTCAGACATCTAATTCCTTCCTTTAGCTTTAGCCAATTTGAATTGAGTTTTTCTTAATTTAAATAAAACCATCTTGTTTGTGTAGAAATGTGTCGTGTGTCTGGGTAGCAGAAGTATTTTCTTCCCTTAATAAGCACACCTTACAAAAGGAAGCTAATCACTTCAGCTTTTTTCCCTTGGCCATTCAAAAACTTACTAACATAGCCATGATTCAATTAATTCAACCACCTATAACTCAACTAACACATCTTAATTTATCACTTTTTGAATGGGAATATATTGAGAGCTAATATACGATTAAAAAAAATTGCTTATTATCATACCTTCTAAAGTGCTTATTAACTGTCAATAAAGGGGAGATGCCTTAGAAAGTTCAGACAAAAATATCTACAAAAAATAGAGAAACTAGCTAAATCACTAAATGTTGGTGATGATAAAGCATTAACTCATTAAGGAGAATATTCATTTCTGGAAATTAACTATACTGAAATACTTTTATATCTTGAAAATGCACTTTTAGGGACATTAGGGATCAATCAATATTGTTAAATCCTACTATGAGCTGCTAATATTATATAGAAGTGCTGGACTTTGTTACTGTATCCTCCTTTAGTACAGAACAAGTAATTTAGCCTTATTTTATGATACCAAGGACTTCTCTGGTGGCTCAGTTGGTAAAGAAACTGCCTGCAATGCAGAAAACAAGTGTTGATCCCTGGGCCGGGAAGATCCCTTGGAAAAGGAAATGGCAACCTACTCCAGTATCCTTGCCTGAAAAATCACATGGACAGAGAAGCCTGGTTGCCTACAGTCCACGGGGTTGCAGAGTCAGACACTGTTTTGTGATTAAACCACAACTACCATCATGATACCACGAGGCATCACAATATTTTTACTTTTCTTTTTTTATATTTCATTGCTACAATGACAAAGAATTCTAGAATTCTTCACTTTACTCTAGAATCCAACATCTTATTTCTGTGAGATAAATGTGAGAATCTATTAAAAAATAATAGCTAGAGAATGAATAGAATTCAAATCCTTTCAATTTAATTCAAAGTTTCTTCCATGTTTTGGTATATACAAATCATTGTGTCTTACCATTAATATTTTACATCAAGTGCTAGTGCTGTACTCAAATAGCCATTATGTTCTAAATGCTCATAGAAATGTTATCTCAAGAAAAAAATCACATAAACCTTCCAAAAGCGACTATCTATAGCCTCTACTTTAGTGATGACTTTACTGATTACCCATCTTACCATAACCCAAATAAGATTAACCATCACTAATCTTATTTCTGAAAATAAACATATTCTTAAGTAGATTATCTGTGCAGTAGAGCATGAGGTCATACCTACAGTTTCAAAACCAAAATGGCAATATTGAATATTGATGGGCTGAGTTATCTCCCACTGAATATCAAAGGTGACACTGTGCTAACTTCATGGAAGGTTTGAGGCTAGTGGATCCTCAATTATCTCTTCAGTCTGATCAAATTGCACAGTTAACTGCATAGGACAGGAGTCCTATACGTCAGTATGAAGGAGAACATCAGTACTAGAACATGGCTGAGAAAATAAAAGTTTGTCACAAAAAAGCAATTTGACTTTTGTGCCATAAAGTGCACTATTAAAGGAAAAACAGTAAGTGGTTATTACAGAATATGGTTATCACATTATCTATATTATATTATACACATGGAAGGGCTATTTTCATGAGAATCCTTCTTAGAATTACGTTTGATGGCCTACAACTGGCTCCAGATGAGTTTAGTCCAAGCATGAAAGTGAAAGCTGCTGAGTAGTGTCCGACTCTTTGCGAGCCCAAGGACTATACAGTCCATGGTATTCTTCAGGCCAGAATACTGGAGTGGGTAGCCGTTCCCTTTTCCAGGAGATCTTCCCAACCCAGGGATCAAACCCATGTCTCCCGCATTACAGGTGGGTTCTTTATCAGATGAGCAACCAAGGAAGCCCAAGCCTAGATGTTCATAATTCATTAAAGGAAATTATATTATTAGAATATGACCAAAGTTGTTTAAACAAATATCTTCAATTATAGTTCAGGAGAACTCCAGGGGAACTTCTTGATCATGCAGGGTTACTTATAAAAACAACATGAAGGGTTTCAGTTATATATTGAACTTCTATTGTCATTATCTCAGCTCTGAGTTAATGATTTTCAATACACCAAAGACCAGACACGTTATAATTTTTTCTGACCTGAATTTATGAGGTTGGAAACTTTATGAATTACCTTATTTAAATACCACTCTTCTTATCTAGCAACAGCCAAAAAGGGTGCAGGGAAGAATGGACCCCCTCAGTTCAGTTCAGTTCAGTTCAGTCCCACAGTCGTGTCCAACTCTTTGCGACCCCATGACTTGCAGCACGCCAGGGCTCCCTGTTCCTCACCAACTCCCGGAGTTCACTCAGACTCATGTCCACTGAGTCAGTGATGCCATCTAGCATCTCATCCTCTGTCGTCCCCTTCTCCTCCTGCCCCCAATCCCTCCCAGCATCAGAGTCTTTTCCAATGAGTCAGCTCTTCGCATGAGGTGGCCAAAGTACTGGAGTTTCAGCTTTACCATCATTCCTTCCAAAAAAATCCCAGGGCTGATCTCCTTCAGAATGGACTGGTTGGATCTCCTTGCAGTCCAAGGGACTCTCAAGAGTCTTCTCCAACACCACAGTTCAAAAGCCTCAATTCTTCAGCGCTCAGCCTTCTTCACAGTCCAACTCTCACATCTATACATGACCACAGGAAAAACCATAGCCTTGACTAGATGGACCTTTCTTGGCAAAGTCATGTCTCTGCTTTTCAATGTGCTATCTAGGTTGGTCATAACTTACCTTCCAAGGAGTAAGCATCTTTTAATTTCATGGCTGCAGTCACCATCTGCAGTGATTTTGGAGCCCAAAAAAAGGAAGTCCAACACTGTTTCCACTGTTTCCCCATATATTTCCCATGAAGTGATGGGAATGGATGCCATGATCTTTATTTTCTAAATGCTGAGCTTTAAGCCAACTTTTTCACTCTCCACTTTCACTTTCATCAAGAGGCTTTTTAGTTCCTCTTCACTTTCTGCATAAGGGTGGTGTCATCTGCATATCTGAGCTTATTGATATTTCTCCCAGCAATCTTGATTCCAGCTTGTGCTTCTTCCAGCCCAGCGTTTCTCATGATGTATTCTGCATAGAAGTTAAATAAGCAGGGTGACAATATACAGCCTTGACGAACTCCTTTTCCTATTTGGAACCAGTGTGTTGTTCCATGTCCAGTTCTAACTGTTGCTTCCTGACGTGCATACAAATTTCTCAAGAGGCAGGTCAGGTGCTCTGGTATTCCCATCTCTTTCAGAATTTTCCACAGTTTATTGTGATCCACACAGTCAAAGGTTTTGGCATAGTCAATAAAGCAGAAATAGATGTTTTTCTGGAACTCTCTTGCTTTTTCCATGATCCTGCGGATATTGACAATTTGATCTTTGGTTCCTCTGCCTTTTCTAAAACCAGCTTGAACATCTGGAAGTTCACGGTTCATGTATTGCTGAAGCCTGGCTTGGAGAATTTTGAGCATTACTTTACTAGCATGTGAGATGAGTGCAATTGTGCGGTAGTTTGAGCATTCTTTGGCATTGCCTTTCTTTGGGATTGGAATGAAAACTAACCTTTTCCAGTCCTGTGGCCACTGCTGAGTCTTCCAAGTTTGCTGGCATATTGAGTGCAGCACTTTCACAGCATCATCTTTCAGGATTTGGAATAGCTCAACTGGAATTCCATCACCTCCACTAGCTTTGTTTGTAGTGATGCTTTCTAAGGCCCACTTGACTTCACATTCCAGGATGTCTGGCTCACACCATCGTGATTATCTGGGTCGTGAAGATCTTTTTTGTACAGTTCTTCTGTGTATTCTTGCCACCTCTTCTTAATATCTTCTGCTTCTGTTAGGTCCATACCATTTCTGTCCTTTATCGATCCCATCTTTGCATGAAATGTTCCCTTGGTATCTCTAATTTTCTTGAAGAGATCTCTAGTCTTTCCTGTTCTGTTGTTTTCCTCTATTTCTTTGCATTGATCGCTGAGGAAGGCTTTCTTATCTCTTCTTGCTATGCTTTGGAACTCTGCATTCAGATGCTTGTAAGGCCTCCTCAGACAGCTATTTTGCTTTTTTGCATTTCTTTTCCATGGGGATGGTCTTGATCCCTGTCTCCTGTACAATGTCTTGAACCTCCATCCATAGTTCATCAGGCACTCTATCAGATCTAGTCCCTTAAATCTATTTCTCACTTCCACTGTATAATCTTTGGAATATGGAATGAAGCAGGGCAAAGACTAATAGAGTTTTGCCAAGAAAATGTATTGGTCATAGCAAACACCCTCTTCCAACAACACAAGAGAAGACTCTATACATGGACATCACCAGATGGTCAACACCGAAATCAGATTGATTATATTCTTTGCAGCCAAAGATGGAGAAGCTCTATAAAGTCAACAAAAACAAGACCAGGATCTGACTGTGGCTCAGATCATGAACTCCTTCTTGCCAAATTCAGACTGAAATTGAAGAAAGTAGGGAAAATCACTAGACCATTCAGGTATGATCTAAATCAATGGACCTCCTACAGCAGAATTAATATAAGTAATATGAAAATAATTAGCTAATGAATTTTGACAAGTTGCTTAGTCTTAAAGTATTATTCAATATCCCTATACAACAATCACTCCTACTGAATCTCATGTTGACAGCATATGTCTTGCTTCAGTTGTACTAAGGGAATCTTTAAAAAGATAAATATACATGAATGTATGTGTGTAGTTTTTTTTCCATTTATTTATTGCACTCCTAGCTCATTGTTACTAGATGGTTAAGAAGCTAGTCTTTGTTAGACCACACTTACAAGGCTGAGCTATGTTTCACTAATTCTAATCAAAGCCACATATCCCAGAACACATGGGTTTCAGTAGTGAGGCACTGTAGTACCATGGTTATGAACACAGGTTGTAGAGACATAAGACCTGTGGGTACTCATACAGTTATATCACTTATGGATGCTGGGGAGTGGGTGTATTAGTCTTTCAGTGTCCATTTCATCTACAAAAAGAAAACAATAGCATTTCCATTTCTTAGGATTGTGGTGAGGGTTAAAAAAAAAAAAATCACAAATATGAAGCAGAGTGCCTGACACATAATAAGGCCCGAATGTTAAACATTTGTCATCATTACTGTTTGTGTCATGGCTATTTTACATTTGTTTTCTCTGAGACAAAGGAGAAGTATCATTACTGTTCATTAAACCCTTTGAGCATGGAGGAATTTAACTTGGTGATTAGGACATGATAGTAACTGAGAATTCATATATGTTGCTGCACTCCATATGCCAGCAAATTTGGAAAACTCAGCAGTGGCCACAGGACTGGAAAAGGTCAGTTTTGATTCCAATCCCAAAGAAAGGCAATGCCATAGAATGCTCAATCTACCGCACAATTGCACTCATCTCACATGCTAGTAAAGTAATGCTCAAAATTCTCCAAGCCAGGCTTCAGCAATACATGAACCATGAACTTCCAGATGTTCAAGCTGGTTTTAGAAAAGGCAGAAGAACGAGAGATCAAAATGCAACATCTGCTGGATCATGGAAAAAGCAAGAGAGTTCCAGAAAAACATCTATTTCTGCTTTATTGACTATGCCAAAGCCTTGGACTGTGTGGATCCCAGTAAACTGTGGAAAATTCTGAAAGAGATGGGAATACCAGAGCACCTGACCTTCCTCTTGAGAAATTTGTATGCACGTCAGGAAGCAACAGTTAGAACTGGACATGGAACAACACACTGATTCCAAATAGGAAAAGGAGTACGTCAAGGCTGAATATTGTCACCCTGCTTATTTAACTTCTATGCAGAGTACATCATGAGAAACGCTGGACTGGAAGAAGCACAAGCTGGAATCAAGATTGCCGGGAGAAATATCAATAAGCTCAGATATGCAGATGACACCACCCTTATGGCAGAAAGTGAAGAGGAACTAAAAAGCCTCTTGATGAAAGTGAAAGTGGAGAGTGAAAAAGTTGGCTTAAAGCTCAACATTCAGAAAACGAAGATCATGGCATCCGGTCCCATCACTTCATGGGAAATATATGGGGAAACAGTGGAAACAGCGTCAGAGTTTATTTTTGGGGGCTCCCAAATCACTGCAAATGGTGACTGCAGCCATGAAATTAAAAGATGCTTACTCTTTGGAAGGAAAGTTATGACCAACCTAGATAGCACATTGAAAAGCAGAGACATGACTTTGCCAAGAAAGGTCCATCTAGTCAAAGCTACGGTTTTTCCTGTGGTCATGTATAGATGTGAGAGTTGGACTGTGAAGAAGGCTGAGCACCGAAGAATTGATGCTTTTGAACTGTGGTGTTGGAGAAGACTCTTGAGAGTCCCTTGGACTGAAAGGAGATCCAACCAGTCCATTCTGAAGGAGATCAGCCCTGGGATTTCTTTGGAAGGAATGATGGTAAAGCTGAAACTCCAGTACTTTGGCCACCTCATGCAAAGAGTTGACTCACTGGAAAAGACTCTGATACTGGGAGGAATTCAGGGCAGGAGGAGAAGGGGACAACAGAGGATGAGATGGCTGGATGGCATCACTGACTCAATGGACATGAGTCTGAGTGAACTCCGGGAGTTGGTGAGGAACAGGGAGGCCTGGTGTGCTGCGAGTCATGGGGTTCGCAAAGAGTCGGACATGACTGAGTGACTGAACTGAACTGAACTGTGGTCAAATTTCGGCTTCCACTGTGGCTCAGTTGGTAAAGAATCTGCCCGCAATATGGGAGACCTGACTTTGATCCCTTGGTTGGGAAGATCCCCTGGAGAAGGGAAAGGTTACCCACTCCAGTATTCTAGTCTGGAGAATTCCATGGACTGTATAGTCCTTGGGGTCGCAAAGAATCAGACACGACTGAGTGACTTTCACATTCACATTCTTGTTCACGTGGTCAAATTTAATCTAAAAAGGAATATGTGTTTTGGGTTTTTCCCCTGATAGTGTGAACATTTTGTTATATATTCAATAAACCAATTCAACTGGTTTATCAATTGGTTTGGGTAATGATAAACTGCTATAAAAGATAATATAAAAATAAGGATAATGATAATGTTGGTGATATTTGTTAAATATCTAACACTTTGCTAAATTCTCTATTAAGGATTTTATAAATCTATGTTTATCCTTACAACAAATCAAAACAGTAATTGCTCTAGTTATCACTGTTTAACAAACGAGGCAACTGAGTCTCAGTTTAAATATGTTTTGCCCCCATATTCTCTGCCCCAAATTTGTAGTAATTTTTAAGAAAGTATAACCTTCAAATTAAAACTAAGGACCCGTGGCAGATTCATTTTGATATTTGGCAAAACTAATACAATTATGTAAAGTTTAAAAATAAAATAAAATTAAAAAAAATAAAACTAAGGACTTTAATTTGGATATACTCTTTTGTAAGGTACTTAACATTGGTCTAAAATTAAACAGTTGATACCTTAAAACATTCTTTATCATGTGGCATAGAGTATGAATATCCTTCTTAGACACCAGAGTTTCGAATTTCTTCTGTTATAAATTTTCATTGCTTAACTTCTGTGTGGATGAAAAGCTATCAAAGAACTGAAAGAAGGAAAGTAGTACCAAATTTCATTTTAATTGTCCATGTAAGGAAAAAAGGCCAAGAACTTCTGAGAAATCTATTTAATTCTTTGGAAAAGCAAAGAGTGCTGTGTTTTAGAAGAAAAAATAAAGTGATCCTGAGAGAAGAAAAAACACAGGCTGTTAAGTGCTGACCTTTTAAAAATTCTAAAGAATAGGGGAAAACAACTCTACCACAAAATCAAATTGTTCGATTATAAAACTGAAAACACCAGAAGGGATGCAAACTGTTTTCTTTTTTCCTTTTGAAATCTGTTTCTACTTTGTTAGGATGAAATCTATTACTGTTTAAACTATTCCAAGGATGTTACGGAAAAACCTGAATGAACTTTCTGGCCAACCCAATACAATGTGTTAAGTGTCATAATGGAGGTCAACAGCAATAAAAACAGGAGACAAGCATTTCTGTTTGGGGAGAAACCATCACAGAGGAGCTAATATTTTAGATGGCTCTTAAATAATGGTTCCATACGGCGCTGTTGACATCTATTTTCACACTTCCTGTCTCACTAGCTGTCCTTTTCTTCTCAAGTGTCCCAATTTGGGTGATTAATTCTATGATCATCCCAATCACAAAAGGTACAGAGGACTTGGCGTCCTGAGTGAAGAAAGAAAGGCAGCATCAAGGTACCAGAACACGGGGAAGTTCATTTACATGAAGTAGCACAGGGCCATCTTTGCACTGAGTGCCAACTGCAAGGGAGTGGGACGTGGGATAAGAGACATAAGCAGGAGCAGATTTTGGATATATTTTCTGAAAAGGTCACAGAATAATCTTTTGGGGGAGTGAAAAAAAAAAAAAAAAAACCCTTTTCCAAAAAGGATCTTTGGATTTTTTTCTGACCTACATATAATTCTAAGAAACAATAAAAACCCCTATGAATAGCTGAAAAGTGTTCCTTTGAACAGATTAGCTGATAAGCTGGAAAAGTGACTTCTATTTACTGTGAGTACTCTTGCCAGGAAAATCCCATGGACAGAGGAGCCTGGTAGGCTGCAGTCCATGGGGTTGCTAAGGGTCCGACACAACTGAGTGACTTCACTTTCACTTTTCACTTTACTGCATTGGAGAAGGCAATGGCAACCCACTCCAGTGTTCTTGCCTGGAGAATCCCAGGGACGGGGGAGCCTGGTGGGCTGCCATCTATGGGGTCACACAGAGTCGGACACGACTGAAGTGACTTAGCAGTAGCAGCAGCAGCTGTAAAGTATTCACTTGCAGACGGTAGCTGATAAGCTGAAAAAGTGATTCATTTCCTTTATGTTTCTATATTTTATTTTCAAATTTTGCATAATGTATGTACTCTCTAGTCATAGTTAAACAGAGATGAGTGCAAATGGTTTCCTCAAGGTCACATATAAACTGAAAGAAATGAAACTCAAGAATTCTAATCAGTAGTTACTCTTTAATCATTCTTGATACATTCTTTTTTTAAATCTAGGTTGAGCTCACACTGATTTTTTTTTTCATTTTTTTAGAAAATAGCTATTATTGTTTCTATTTGATATACAGAAAAATCCAATGAATAGCTCTTCAATTTCTCCTCAGTGGCCTGACATAAAGCCATTCATGTAAAATGCATTTATTGCATATGAATTTTTTGAGCTGCTTAGGCATGAAAAGAGGTTAAGAGATAAGAAGTTATTCATGTGGAAGTAATTGTGAATGCAACCGTGATGAATGACTTTCTTTAGAATAATTTTCAGTTAAGATCTATGCTTAAAATGGTCATTAGTTCACAAGCAAACATGACAGAAAACTGAAGAAGCCATCACCTAATGGTTTTCCTCATTTAGACTCTACGACTTACAAATGAGCAAGTGCCTCTTAAACTTTGCTACCTTATTCTTAAAGTCAGTCAATCATCGCCAAGTGCATTTGAGTTCCTCTTCACTAAGAATATCTCCACAGGGAAGTGAACAATCACTTGTCTTTCCTTTCCAGGAAACTCAATAACAGGAAGCTTTCATTTGTTTCAAATTGGAAGAAACAGACAACTAGAAATGAATCATGGCTATTCAGATTTGCATTATCTCAAACTGAATTCATAGGAAAACATCACACTATTTAAGAAGAGACAGGTGTTCTCATTTTTAGATTAATTGGTTTTAAAACTAACCAATTTGTTCTTTTTAGAAAGTATTACAAGCAGAAATTTCCTTCTTGTTTTGAAGTTTGTAATGGACATCACAAAAGTATAAACTTCTACAGTGGAAAAATACTAAAGACTGTATGCTGTAATAATTCATCCACTTACATCTTTA
Source organism: Bos mutus (assembly GCF_027580195.1). NCBI lineage: Eukaryota > Metazoa > Chordata > Mammalia > Artiodactyla > Bovidae > Bos > Bos mutus. The sequence continues at coordinate 77,329,656 of NC_091622.1, read as the reverse complement.
CTTTTGTGGGATAAAATTACCCACAGCCAATGTTCAGGTGACAGTGAATCCACCCCCACTCTCCAATGGTAAACAAACTTATAAGTAGGAAAAATGGCTAATTTTGTGTGGATATCGTCGACTAGAGTACATCACATGTTTAAGACTCTTTTAGCTACAAAAATAAATATAATCTACTTGGTTCTCTAAAGGCAATATAAATTTATCAACTATGACTGTCTGCAAAATAGATTATGACATCATGGAGATGGCACCTAGCATCCTTTCTCGTAAAACATATTTCCTATGAAACGACAACCCACTCCCGTATTCTTGACTGCAAAATCCTGTGGATAGAGGGGTCTGGCAGGCTACAGTCTACAGGGTGGCAAAGGGTTGGACATGACTGAGTGACTGAGCATGAGCACAAAGAATATGCAGATCATTATCAGGGAATTATTCTAGCTTTTCCAGGTCTTTAATGTATTTAAAATCTATTAAAATAAGCTTACCTTAATATTCTTATTTAGAAGCTAAATATATAAAATGTATTCTAATTTACAGTATAAATTTAGATGAAATTATGACAACACATTGTTTATGATGAAGACAATATATTGAGGTTATATTTTTCATGATATGGTTTGTAAGGTTAATCATAAAAGCAATAGGAAGTCAAGAAAATAAACTATAGGATTTAAATGATTGTTTTGAGTTTTAGAATTATCTGGTAGCTGTGTGGAGGACGGATTGACAATGGGAATGAGGGTGGAGAGGAGTCTGTTGAGACTATAAGTTGAAACATCAATCAGTTGCTACAAGATGATAGGAAAGTGACGTTGGGAGCCTCAACCAATCTCCCACATTTCAGTCTCTAAATATGTAAGGAAGACACACTTCCATCAAAAACAGTGATTCACCCAGCAATAATTATCAACAGGTGAAACTCTGGAGGATGAGGCGGTTTTGGAATCTTCATGTGTTCAGGTGACTGTAATACATAATTTCTAATACCCCTGCTGCTGCTGCTCTTAAGTCGTTTCAGTCGTGTCCAACTCTGTGCGACCCCATAGATGGCAGCCCACCAGGCTCCTCCATCCATGGGATTTTCCAGGCAAGAGTACTGGAGTGGGGTGCCATTTCCTTCTCTGTGTAATACCCCTACTCCCACCTGAATAGAGGATCAATGGACTGAAGTAAAACAGTGTCAGTGGGGTAAAAGGGGGGACACCAAGGTTATGTAATTGTAAAAAATATAAATAAATCTAGTATCCCAGAATTTAAAGAGAATGGATGCAAGTGAGGTAATTCACTATAACAATACTGTTCTAGCTTCAGTTTTTAATTATTTGAAATAATATGACAAATGCATTCATTCAATGTAATCCAAGTAACTTATGATTACACAAATAAATGTACAGCCATCTACTGTCATAGGAGCTGTCAAAGTTTAATTTAGAACTATAAATGTTTGTAATGAATATATATGTTTCTAGTCATAGGCACTTAATTTCCCATCAGATCAGATCAGATCAGTCGCTCAGTCGTGTCCGACTCTTTGCCACCCCATGAATCGCAGCACGCCAGGCCTCCCTGTCCATCACCAACTCCTGGAGTTCACCCAGACTCACGTCCATCAAGTCAGTGATGCCATCCAGCCATCTCATCCTCTGTAGTCCCCTTCTCCTCCTGCCCCCAATCCCTCCCACCATCAGAGTCTTTTCCAATGAGTCAACTCTTCGCATGAGGTGGCCAAAGTACTGGAGTTTCAGCTTTAGCATCATTCCTTCCAAAGAAATCCCAGGGCTGATCTCCTTCAGAATGGACTGGTTGGATCTCCTTGCAGTCCAAGGGACTCTCAAGAGTCTTCTCCAACACCACAGTTCAAAAGCATCAATTCTTCGGCGCTCAGCCTTCTTCACAGTCCAACTCTGACATCCATACATGACCACAGGAAAAACCATAGCCTTGACTAGATGAACCTTTGTTGGCAAAGTGATGTCTCTGCTTTTCAATGTGCTACCTAGGTTGGTCATAGCTTTCCTTCCAAGGAGTAAGCGTCTTTTAATTTCATGGCTGCAGTCACCATCTGTAGTGATTTTGGAGCCCAGAAAAATAAAGTCTGACACTGTTTCCAGTGTTTCCCCATCTATTTCCCATGAAGTGGTGGGACCGGATGCCATGATCTTAGTTTTCTAAATGTTGAGCTTTAAGCCAACTTTTTCACTCTCCACTTTCACTTTCATCAAGAGGCTTTTGAGTTCCTCTTCACTTTCTGCCATAAGGGTGGTGTCATCTGCATATCTGAGGTTATCGATATTTCTCCCGGCAATCTTGATTCCAGTTTGTGTATAACCCACTTACTTTGAAACCAGGAATTTATATAAGAAATATATGTAAGTCAGGTCAAAAGCCACGAAACATAATGATAATCTAGAACAGTCAATTCAAGTTGAGCTAGCTTGGCTACAGGAAAAAAAAGGGTGGTTAAATATATATAGTGTATAGAATAATTTACAGAAGGAATTTCTTCAAAAAGATTAAAATGTGTCTTAAATGTTCTGGCTACTTAAACATTCTCATTTAGACAGAGAATTCAGCTATTCAAAATGACTCATTTTCTGCGAGATTCAAATAGGAAAACTTTCATTCCAGTTTTAATAACGGGTGCCAATAAAAGGGCATGGTTCATTTATGAATTTACACTTTATATTGCACATTCCAGTTTTGATTATGCAACATTTTTTCAGTGTCATTTTGGAATCTTTACCACTGGAGTTATGGAATGTATATTCTAGTATATGAATATATCTTGGCAAAAGTGGAAATAATTTAAAATTAATTACATCTTGCTGGTAATGAAGACATTTCATCCCTTAGAGAATTCTCTGAAAGTGGACTTTCAGTCATTTTTATTATGAAGTACCAATTAAATACTTAAAGTTCAAACCTGTCAATTAAAGGGAAGCTTAGCATACTACTTAGTAACATTATCTCATGCATAATTAGAAAATCTAAAACAATAATGCATTTTAAATTCTGAAGAAAAAAATAAAGTTTAAAATGTATAAGATTCCTGAAATATCTGCCCACATATATAATAAGCCTTAGAAAAAGTGATGTGGAATGTAAGATTTTCCTTTAGCAAGTGACAAAGCAATTACTTTACTTAGCACATTTGACAATTAATTGGTATGTGTTTGTGTCATATTAAGTCTTCAAAGGACATTTGAAATTTTCTTCCTTTGTTAATAAATACTTATATCTATAATTTTATTTGTATAATTTAGTGAAAAGTATTCCAGGAAAATATAAATTCACTATATAAACACTTGCTTTTCATTCCAATAATAGATAAAATTTAAGATATATTTTAACAAAAATATTTTGAGGAAAAACTAAAAACACAGTCAAGATAAATACCTCTGCTTTAACACATGTGTTCATGCCATAAATATATAAATTTCTAATATTCTGAATCCAAGGTGAAAATTTAGTGAAGTATTTCCTATTCTCTACTTAAGTTTTTAAAGAATTCCTTCATTTAAGATCTCATAATTACTCTGAATTTGTTTTAAAATGTGGATTGTACATGTATATATAGGATTGAGGAGACATACTCTTATATTTCAAATAAAGAAATCATATATTGGGAAGTTTTATAGTACTTGGTTTCTTAACCATAAATTCATCATGAATCAGTGGAACAATACAGATGCTTAAATTCTGATTACTCAGTCTGAATTATAATGATTTAGTATTCTCCACAAAGTTAAATGTAGATTGATATCTCAGTTCTTAAGCTGAGTTATATGATCACAGAGATACAGTTCAATCTTTGTAAATTCCAGTTTCTTTATATATAAAAAGGAAAAAAAAATGAAACGTCACAGTTCATTGGAAAAGCTCAATAAATTTTAGTGGTGAACCATTGATGATAGTCAAACCACTTGTATATTGGTGGTCTCATTATATCTCTATGTGGTGCCCAGTTTTGAGAACAGAAAGAGAAAAGGCGAAAAGGAGTCTTAAGAACATTGTTATGATGATACATGAATGAACACTAAGGATGTTCAGACTGGAGAAGAAGACTGAAAATAAGCAATTATTACATTTGTGATGAACATTATTTTTAAAGGGAAGTTGAATCTGTACATCTTGCTCCAAAGGGAAGTAGACCATATCTTTTAAACTGGTAAAAGAAATTGACTTCAATAAGGAAAAAATTATTGCACTGAAACAATGGAATCAGTTCTTGACATTGGAATCCATTCTCAGAAATGGAATATATATATTAAATACATAATATAATATATATAATACATATAAAAACATTTAATGATTTTTGAATGCAATATTTGATAATTCAGTTACATAAACATACACAAATAATATTTTTATGATATTCTCATCAATTGGAAAAGATCTTTACGGTCAAATTTGTGGCCAGATATTAGATTATGTAATATGTCTTGGAGACTAATTACTTTATAATATTGTAGTGGTTTTTGCCAAACATTCACATGAATCAGCCATGGGTGTACATGAATTCCCCATCCTGAACCCCCTCCCACCTCCCTTCCCATCTCATCCCTCAGGGTCATCCCAGTGCACCAGCCCAGAGCACCTTGTCTCATGCATTGAACCTGGACTGGTGATCTATTCCACATATGATAATATACATGTTTCAATACTATTCTCTCAAATCATCGCACCCTCACCTCTCTCACAGAGTCCAAAAGACTCTTCTTTACATCTGTTGGACATTACCTTCTTCACTGTATTTTTTATTTTTTTTTCTTAGTCCTTTTCAGTTTTTATTTATGTGCTCCTAACTCTATGTACTAAAGAGCCTCCTGATGAAGGTGAAAGAGGAGAGTGAAAAATCTGGCTTAAAACTCAACATTCAAAAAATAAAGATAATGGCATCTGGTCCTGTCACTTCATGGCAAACAGATGGGGAAACAATGGGAACAGAATAGATTTTAAACACTGTGGATGGTGACTGCAGCCATGAAATTAAAAGATGCTTGCTCCTTAGAAGGAAAGCTATGAAAAAGCTAGCAGCATTTTAAAAAGAAGAGACATCATTTTGCTGACAAAGGTCCGTATGGTCAAAGCTATGGTTTTTCCAGTGTTATGTATGGATGTGAGAGTTGAACCATAAAGAGAGTTGAATGCTAAAGAATTAATGTTTTTGAACTGTGTTGCTGGAGTAAACTCCTGAGAGTCCCTTGGACTGCAACGAGATCAAACCAATGAATCCTAAAGGAAATCAACCCTGAATATTCATTGGAAAGACTGAAGCTGAAGCTCCAATATTTTGGCCACCTGATGCAAAGAGCCGACTCATTGGAAAAGATCCTGATCCTGGGGAAGATTGAAGGCAGGAAGAGAAGGGGATGACAGAGGATAAGATGATTGGATGGCATACTGACACAATGGACATGAGTTTGAGCAAACTCAGGGAGATGGGAAGCCTGGCATGCTATATATAGTCCATGGGGTTGCAAAGAGTAGGACATTATATAGCGACTGAACAATAACAATTCTATATCTTGATTATAGTAGTGAATTTAAAACAACATTTTATAAAATTTACAGAAACCCATACTAAAGTGGTGAATTTGTATATAATTTATATATTTATATAAATATATAAATAATTTATATTTATAAATTATAAATGTATATAATATAAAGTATATAATTTATTAAATTCTTTAAAAAAAATAACAAAATCTTTTTTAAGTAAGGTAGGGCCTTAGTAAAAAAAAATAAGGAATATAACATACAAGGAGTTCTGGCAAACTTTCAATGAATGATAAACTTCAAGAAAAACAGAATTATTTGGAATGGGTTTGTTTTCGATATTAAATTTCACTGGATTGTTTTCTTCTTTCACAAGCTTAAGCTAATACTGAAATCTGTCAAACACTTTTTATGATGTTACTTTATAATATTGAAGGCACATACAATAAGATTTTCAAAGAACACAGTAGCAAAATATTATTTAATCCCAATTCAGTCTTATATGGTCCTATGAAAAAGTGAAATGTGTTAGCTCTCAGTCGTGTCCCAATCTTTGTGACCCACAAGTTTGCCAGGCTCCTTTGCCCATGGAATTCTCCAGGCAAGAATACTGGATTGGTGGCCATTCCCTTCTTCAGGGAATCTCCCTTACCCAGGGATCAAACCCAGGTTTCTTGCAATGCAGGCAGATTTTTTATCATCTGAGTCAAAAGGGAAGCCCTATATAGCTCTATACTTTTAAAAATCCATTATGTTATTTTTGGTTTTAAATCTTATATGACATATCAATCAAAGAAATGATACCTTCCATTGTGAAGTTAGTCAATTATTTACAAATTTTGACATTTATAAGATATTACAGCAATTTCCTTTCTTATAGCAACCTCACAGGGCATATCTAGTATGGGAAATTAAGAAAACAATATTTTTTAAGGGGGCTTCTCTGGTGGGTCAGATGGTAAAGAATCTGCCAGCAAAGTGGGAAACCTGGATTTGAAATCTTGGGAAGATCCCCTAGAGGAGGGCATAGCAACCTATTCCAATATTATTGCCTGGAGAATCCCCATGGACAGAGGAGCGTCACATGCCCCAGCAACCTCCCAGGGCATATTTAATATGAGAATTAAGAAAACTTAATGCATTTTGTAATTAATTAATTTATATTCTTGATTTTTCTTTATCTTTTGTATACTGGTGAATGCCAAAAGAATTAGCATCACTTTGTAAGACAAATTTTGTTTTTTCCTTTTTTAATACTAAAGAAACTCAAGTAATCAGGATAAGACTTCACAAAAATCTAATTTTTGTTATTCATATTTAAAATGAAAGTTCTTAAATATAAAACATTTGCTTTTATCAATAACAGGACTATTTCGGATGTAAGGCTTATCACAGTCACAATATAAAGGGTATTTGGGGGATACCACATGGTGGCTCAGTCGGTAAAGAATATGGTTGCATAACAGGAGACCAGGGATCTATCCTTGGGTCTAGTAGATCTCCTGGAGAAGTAAATGGCAACCCACTTCAGTATTTTTGCCCAGGAAATCTCCTGAACAGAAGAGTCTGGTGGGCTGCAGTCTATGGGGTCCCAAGAGCTGGATACAACTTAGCTACTAAACCACTGCCTGTTTTATTCAGATAGCTGAATGACTCTCAATAAAAGCATCAACTAAGAAATTATATTACAGAAAATACATGAAAAAATAATGGGCAAGCCTTAGAATATTTTTTGGATAAAACTAGTGGAAGTGGAAGGTTTTTCCAGTGGTCATGTACAGATGTGAGAGTTGGACTGTGAAGAAAGGTGAGCACCAAAGAATTGATGCTTTTGAACTGTGGTGTTGGAGAAGACTCTTAAGAGTCCCTTGGATTGCAAGGAGATCCAACCAGTCCATCCTAAAGGAGATCAGTCCTGGGTATTCATTGGAAGGACTGATGCTGAAGCTGAAACTCCAATATTTTGGCCACCTCATGCGAAGAGTTGACTCATTGGAAAAGACTCTGATGCTGGGAGGGATTGGGAACAGGAGGAAAAGGGGACGACAGAGGATGAGATGGCTGCATGGCATCACTGACTCAATAGACATGAGTTTGGGTAAACTCGGGGAGTTGGTGATGGACAAGGAGGCCTGGTGTGCTGCGATTCATGGGGTCACAAAGAGTCGGACATGACTGAGCAACTGAACTGAACTGAGTGGAAGTGATGGAATTCCCGTTGAGCTGTTTCAAATTCTAAAAGATGATGCTGTGAAAGTGCTGCACTCAATATGCCAGCACATTTAGAAAATTCAGCAATGGCCACAGGACTGGAAAAGGTCAGTTTTCATTCCAATCCCAAAGAAAGGCAATGCCAAAGAATGCTCAAACTACCACACAATTGCACTCATCTCACACGCTAGCAAAGTAATGCTCAAAATTCTCCAAGACAGGCTTCAGCAATATGTGAACCACGAACTTCCAGATGTTCAAGCTGGATTTAGAAAAGGCAGAGGAACCAGAGATCAAATTGCCAACATCCGCTGGATCATCGAAAAAGCAAGAGTTCCAGAAAAAACATCTATCTCTGCTTTATTGACGATGCCAAAGCCTTTGACTGTGTATATCACAATAAACTGTGGAAAACTCTTCAAGGGATGTGTATACCAGGCCACCTTATCTGCCTCTTGAGAAATCTGTATGCAGGTGAAGAAGCAACAGTTAGAATTGGACATGGAACAACAGATTGTTTCCAAATAGGAAAAGGAGTACGTCAAGGTTGTATATTGTCACCCTGCTTATTTGACTTGCAATCAAAGGACATCATGGGAAACAGTGGGCTAGATGAAACACAAGCTGGAATCAAGTTTGCTGGGAGAAATATCAGTAACCTCAGGTACGCAGATGACATCACCCTTATGGCAGAAAATAAATAAGAACTAAGAGCCTCTTGATGAAAGTAAAAGAGGAGTGTGAAAAAGTTGGCTTAAAGCTCAACATTCAGAAAACTAAGATCATGGCATCCAGTCCCATCACTTCATAGCAAATAGATGGGGAAAGAGTGTCTGGCTTTATTTTTGGGAGCTCCAAAATCACTGCAGATTGTGACGGCAGCCCTTAAATTAAAAGACACTCACTCCTTGGAAGGAAAGTTATGACCAACCTATACAGCATATTAAAAAGCAGAAACATAACTTTGCCAACAAAAGTCCAGATAGTCAAGGCTATGTTTTATCCAGTAGTAATGTATGGATGTGAGAGTTGGACTCTAAAGAAAGTTGAGCAATGAAGAATTGATGCTTTTGAATTGGGTATTGGATAAGACTCTTGAGAGCCCCTCTGAATGCAAGGATTTCCAACCAGTCCATCCTAAAGGAGATCAGTCCTGGGTGTTCATTGGAAGGACTGATGTTGAAGCTGAAACTTCAATACTTTGGCCACCTGATGCTTAGAGCTAACTCATTTGAAAAGACCCTGATGCTGGGAAAGATTGAAGGTAGGAGGAGAAGGGGATGACAGAGGATTAGATGGTTGAATGGCATCACTGACACATGAACATGAGTTTGAGTAAACTCTGGGAGTTGGTGATGGACAGGGAGGCCTGGTATGCTGCAGTCCTTTGGGTCACAGAGTCATACATGACTGAGTGACTGCACTGAACTGAACTGAACCGGACCAAGAACTTATTTAGGGTAAAAATATATTGTTAGTTTATAAGCTCATCTGTGAGCAAGAACTGCAATTTTTAAAAATCCAGTCTTTATACTACTTAATATAATACCCTTTTGGATAGATTATTGGTTAAAGAATAAAATATATATAAAACTATGAGAAATAAAATACTTTGTTGGGTAAGAGCAACTAAGGAATGAGTATCTCACCAAATATCTCATATCTCTCCTTCTCCCAGAGTCATTCATGCCTTTTTCGTTTTTGAGTATTATATCATCATTTTATGAATGTTCTTCCTGTTCTTTCTCTGTATGAAGATGAGTAAGTGAACTTAATTATGAATAAGAGAACTTACTGAATGCCAAAAATTGACTGCTTACTAATCACAACCCTAACCTTACATGTGCCTAATAGGGGGAAATTGGCCATTTTGAAAACAGTCAAATCAACATTAAATAGCTTTCTAGTAGCATAAATGTAGATATGTATCAGTGGAGACACAGCACTAACATTCTATAGATGAAGCTGTGATACTGCAGCTAGTATACATACAATTATCTAAGGAATATAGCCTTCAAGTGGATGTGCTAACATTTATTTTTCTGGATTATTTTTGGATAACCTAAAAATATTGTAGGCTTAGAATACCAAGGGGGGAAAAAAAAACAATTCCCTTTTAAGGAAATAATTTTTAAAAACACCATTCCAAAAGCTCCTCTTTATTCATAACCATGGTTTTACTTTGAAAATGTTACATTATATTAATGTTACCAAAAGAGGTTTCAGTAAATCCAATAAGAATAATCTGAGGACAAATTGCCACAGTAGGATCCGTTACTATAAGAAATCTTAGTAATAGCACTGTACTGATGAGATTTTATTTGGTTATAGAAAAACAGAGGCTAAGAAAATTATTTGAATATATTCAGATAATCTCTGGCAGAACCACTGCTGGAACAAGGACCCTACCACCTCTGGTTACCAGCTATATTATCAGTTAGTAGGCAGTCATGCCCTCACATGGCATGTACTCAGTTACGTTCCAAACCATTATTAGAATAAACTTTGTTTCCATATTTGGAGTTGACAATATTTCTGAAATTTGTTTAGACCTTAAAAACACTGCCACCTAGTTCGCATGAAAGCTGTCAGGTTGCAGGGTTGCTGAAGCTAACTTTTTCCAATTCTGCATCATTTTAGAAATTACCAAAATTTAGGAAGGAGGAAAGGACTTCAAAATTATAATTGACTAATTTTTTAAATTTTAAGTTATATTTTACAACATAATGTGATCTGTCTTCACCCTATGGTTTCTAACTACTTGCTCGTGCTCACTGTAGGAAGAATGAAGTATGAATATCTTCTCATCCAGACTTCAGGTCTTTGAAGGCACCTCTGATTTCTCTCCTAAACCATTCTATTTATTTATCAATAATCTCTTTCTCTTCTCTCCTTTTCTAGCCATTTCTGCCAATATTTTGCACATAGTAAATACTCATGAAATGTTGAATAAATAAAATCTGATATTTTGAGTGTGCTCATAACCCATCCAACTAAAAAATCTTGAGAGGTTTTATGTACAATTCCTGGCATTATCTCTTTTCAAAATATCTCATATCTCCAAGCTTCTAACATCTCTTGGCTTTAATAACTTTGGCACTTCCCACTCAGATGAGACACACACACACACACACACACACACACACATCTATGATATTTATAAACAAGAAAAAAAATACCTTTTTTCCTCATTAAAAGTAACCTCTTCAGGTCTATGAGAATTGAATCCATATTTAATCCAGTGGGCTTGGCCCAGATATGGAGTTACTGGTGATGGTGACATGACACAAGAATAAAGTAACGTCACCTGCCACAATCACAATGAATTCCTGAATGAGTCATAGCATCCACTAAACTACAAATATCAAGAAATGTAAGTTTAACCTCTCTTTAGCCTTCAGGCAAAAATTGACGCTGCATTAAAATACACCAATATAAGCATTTTCATATCATTGTATCAAATACTACATGACACTCTAATGCATAGCCAGCAGAAGTGAATTTCTGATAACACCAGATCTAGTAAATGGAGACTGAGAATACTTTTCTTATCAGAATCCAGAGTTCTTAAGTGGACTTATGACACACAAAGTCACTTATAATTAGAGGAAAATATCAGCAGTGACTGTGGGATTCTTTCCAATTATGGATTTCCTAGTGCTTGAATTAAGACTTCTTTGGCTCTAAAATGAAGCAGACTAACACACTCAGACTATGTCTATCAATATTTCTGGACTAGAAAGCTCATGCAATTCCAGAATTTTTGGTAAGCCGTCTGCTTCTTTTACTGGCAGAGTCATCGTCTTCTATCAGAGTGAATTTATTATTTAAAGATGATTGCTTACTTTAGTTTACTGTTAGGGGAAAAAAAAACCCTAGGGAAATTATGGTATGTGGGTGAGTATGTTTATCTGTACTATTCTTTGGAAACGTAAAGCGAAAGGATTCTAATATGATTTTTGTAATCTGACCATGTTTCCCATTTGTCTAAAGCTTGTGTTTATCTGTTGATGACTACTATAATATTTTCAGTATTACTTACTAAAAGTCATCTCTTGAAATTCTGCTCAACATTACTAATTAACTTCTTCATTACCATAAGCATGCTACCAAGCCATACTGCTGTCATAAAATTTTTAATGAATAAACAAAATCATGTAATATAAACAATGATACAGTTGCTCATTGTTTATACAGCTCAGCATATAATGGCCAAGTACTACAGACTGAATCAGTGAATATTATTCCTTCTCATTAATGGAAAAAGAAATGAATCTGGTAAAACCTTAGCATATCAAAATATCAGGGAGCTCATATATTTAGGATGCAGCCAGTGTTACATCCTCTGCTTATAGTACCCATCGATACTCTGCAAAATGATAACTGTGTCCTCCTCATCCCATTTCAAGCAGTATAATCAGTCCACTTTAACACTTAAATGAATTGCTTTGAAATTTAAAAGGATCAATTCTATCACATATTCATTCTAATTAATTTAAGAATCTTGAGTACAGAGCTGGGCATAAGAATTCAATAACTATTTGTTAACAGATTGAATTACATAAAAATTTTAGCCTTATTATGTAAAATAATTAAAGAAATCTAAAAAGCCTCTGAATTATCTCAAAGAGGATATACTTAGAATCTAAAATAGGTAATCATGATGGCTATTAGTGAAACATGATTTTTAGATATTCCATCTCTTAGATTTTCCTTTTTCCTACAGTTTAAGAATGCAAAAAATCCCAAAGGCTTGTGTGAGGCTTCATATTATTTTATTACTTTACTATTTCATATTATTTTAAAGAGGAAAAATAGCAGAATTACCTTTCATCCTAATCAGAATAGAGTACATTCAAAACAAATAAATCGAACTTCAGTGCAAGAAGAATGAATGACTGCATTTTCAGCTTTAAATTGGGGGAAGAGACAGTATAAAATTTAAAGAATTAGAGGAAAGTGAACAAAAATATCTTCAGAATAAACAACTATTACTCAACCTAGTTACTAAGGCAAACATTTCTAGGGATAACTCTAATAATAGATATATTTTTAAAAATGAAGGGAGAATTTAACGTAAAGAAAAGTTTTTTCTTAAAAATAGTTACTTTGTTTAGTGGCACAGCACTTCCAAGCACAATTTTAATTTAAAAATTAAAATGATATAAAATTTTGAGTGCCTTTTAAGTGAGTTAGCATATTTATTCAACAGGTTCATATTTGAAAATGTGCTTTAAAAGTTTACATCCTTATTGAGTCAAAGCCACCAGATGTTTCTATCTTAAAAAAGAAAAAAATGGAGAGCAGCAGGGGGCTGGACAAAAGAAAGTTTACACATCAGTTTGATTCAGCATGGGCACATTTTCTGATTCCACTCAGATCTCAGCTGGCAAAGCTGAGTGCCATTCATGCCTGCCTTGAATAGCCAGAAGAAATAGTCATAAAGGGTGATCAGACTCAGAGAGCAAAATAGCATTTCAAAACATCTCATCATCTGTCCATGTTTATGAAAGTTAGCAGAAGGACATATCATGTGTTCCTGACTATGTGTTAATATACTTGGAAAATTATGAACATTAATGAAAAATTCAGAATTCTAGCTAACATTACCTTTGAGTATGAAATATAACTTAGCCTTAAATTAAAATTTGGAAGTTTGAGGTATTGCTCATAGGATTATACTATACATTCTTTCAACTATAGGGAAAGGCCTTACTTGTTTTCCTGCCCCTTTTCTTACCTTTGGTGTTTGTTTGCCAACACATGATTATACCATGAGTGTTCCTAAGGCCCTGCATGACTACAAAGTGTCTCATTGCTCTTCTCAGTGTGTTAATTTATTCCAGCTACCCAAGGTGAAGATGAATGGCACCTTGCTTTGCCAGAACAAGCCTGTGAGGGGACGTGTCAATCCTGTATTAGGCTACTGTTCTTTTCTGTCAACCACACAGGTAGTAATTCTATGAGGACACAAAACAGGGTCATTTAATAAAAAAAAAAAAAAAGTGATGCATTTCACTGCCAGAACAGCCTTAACTCAGAGAGAAGGTAGATAGTCTATATCGCTCCACAGATTCTTAATGCATTAAAATAACATTCCTGCTAAGATACAAATTTTATTTATACCTTAGGGAATCTAAAGCAGTGATATATTTTTTCAAACCCAGAATCACTTTTTAAAAATACTGTCCCCAGGTCTCACTTGACGCTGAATCAACATCTTAGGGCTGTGATTTGAGAGAGACAGGAAATCTGCATTTTAACGTGTTCCCTTAGTGATTTATATAGCTTCTTTCAGACAGGAGATTGGGAAACACTTAAAGGCAATCAGAAATTTAGAAAGCAAAAAAATAAAAAATGTAGTGTAATATTTTTATTGTACTTTGTAGTATATACTACTCTAGCTTATATAATTGAGAGATTATGGCCTATATAGTAATTCTCAAATTTAGCAGCCTATTAAAAATAGATTACTGAGTTCACCCCCAGAGTTTCTGATTTAATTTGGGGTGAAACCTGAGAATTTGCATTTTAAAAAATTTCTGTTGGACTATGTTTTGAGATCCATTATGCTATATAACTTAGCAATCTCTTGCCAATAACCTACTTGCAAATACTGAAGTTTTATTATACAAAGAAATATCAAAAGAGGCTTTAATTCATCAGAGTATTTAAACTCACTGATCAATAAAACAAAATTATTTGTCTCCCAAAATAATTACATAAAACTGCAGCAAAATATTCTAATAGTTTTGTCAACAGTTTTTAATATAATTACACAAAGATAACAACCGTTAGTGCTTCTCAGTCATCTAAAGTATGTCTTGGATATCTTATTTTAATGGAACTGTGGTGTTGGAGAAGACTCTTGAGAGTCCCTTGGACTGTAAGGAGATCCAACCAGTCCATCCTAAAGGAAATCAGTCCTGAATATTCATGGAAGGACTGATGCTGAAGCTGAAACTCCAATACTTTGGCCACCTCTTGCAAAGAGCTGACTCATTTGAAAATACCCTGATGCTGGGAAAGATTGAAGGTGGAGGAAAAGGGGACGACAGAGGATGAGATGGTTGGATGGCAACACTGATTCAATGGGCATGAGTTTGAAAAAACTCCAGGAGTTGGTGATGGACAGAGAGACCTGGTGAGCTGCAGTCCATGGGGTCACAAAGAGTTGGACATGACCAAACAACTGAACTGAACTGAACAGTTGCTATTCAATAAACATATTTATTTTCTACTTCTTAGAAAATATAAGCATGTTGTTCTTGTTTACTTGCTAAATTGTGTCCAATTCTTTTGTGACCCATTGGACTATAGCCTGCCATGCTCTTCTGTCCATGGGAGTTCCCAAGGAAGAATACTGGAGTGAGTTGCCACTTCCTTCTCCAGGGCATCTTCCCAACCCAGGGATTGAACCTGCGTCTCCTGCACTGGCAGGCAGATTCTTTACTGCTGAGTCATCTAGGGGGGCTCACAAAAAGGGGACAGTTGTATACATAAGAAAATAATACTGAATGTCATAGATGAGCAAATTAACCTGCCTTCCTGTCAAAGCTAAAAGTAAAATATTTAAGTTGCATCTCTGATTAGGAAGGTTGACTCTTTTATTCAATACATTTAAATACATGGTTCTCTTTTTATATTTTTTCCTTTTCAATTTTAACCTTTATAAACAACTGGTGAAAACTGATGGTTAAAAAAGTTTAAAAGTCAAAATTGACAGAAAGTACCACTAAACCAAATAATGTCTCAGTAATCAGGGGTAGAGGTAAAGCTTCTAGGAATACCCAATACTTCTAAGAACTACAAAGTTTCTTCTATAGCAAAGAAAAAAAAAAGCTAGAAATAGAGTAAGGCTCCCCTCCTTCAGTTTCATTCTCTCAAGAATATTTTGGCACGTTCTGGTTTGTGTGTCCTAGTCACACGTGGGTGAGAATCAGTCAGTTGGGCAATTGTCCTGAACAGAACTAGAAGGCCTTTTAATATCTCATCATAGAATTCTAAAGATTATTATACGCCAGTAATGCGGAATATTAATTTTAAGAAATGTGTTTCATATATTTTGAAGACCGCACATATTCACTAAAGAAATCTGAAGAATCCCAGATAAGCTCAAATCTGAACCCATAAGAAATTAAGTGGTTAAGACTTTGCACTCCCAACAAGGGTAGGTGGGTAGGATCCCTGGTGGAGGAAGATCCTGAGTGTCTCATGGCAAGGCCAATAAAAAAGAATTAGCTACCATTAAACCTTTGGATTCTATGCTTGTCAATAACTGTACTAGATATAATGAGTAGATTTATTCCACATAAAGCATTTTTAAAAGCTTTGTGTAAAATTTTTCAAACACAAATGAAAGTAGAAAAATGTATAATGACCTAAATTCTAAATCATTTAAACCTGCTTTAAAAAGAATTAGCAATATATAATGAACATTTCTCATATCATTAAATATTCTTATACCACAATACTTTTGTAGTTGTATCATTTAGGCGCTTAATAAGTGTTCTAATACTTCCATATAAGTTTAATGGGAAAGTACAAATCAATATATGTTTGGGGAAAAAGTTCTCATGTAAATGATTTACACAGGAGTAACTATGGAACTCTTTTTTTAATACAAAGGAATTGTATCACAGATATTACACTCAATTTACATGAACTCATGCAGTTCTGTTATGTAATTAAATTACTGTAAAAGTATACTTTGTAAAGGTACAATTTATTATGTACAATATACATTACACTATAACATATAATGTTATCTCTGTACTCTAGGGATATATATTTTTTAAAATCTCATTATATTTTATAAACTACTACAGGAGGTTCAAAAATAGGTTTGGTAATATTTAATTTTACTTTAATAGATGGTTTTAGAATCTAACCCAATATACCTTTCAACTCTACTAGGTAATTATTTTTTAAATTCCTTATGTGATATTCTGTCCTGAAATACAATATTTTTATGGCACAAATCTCTTCTGACTAACTCAGCTTTTTCTATTGTAACTCAGAGAATTAAAACCTCAACTTTCATTCACATGTAAATCCTCTAGTTCCCTATTCGGTTTAGAAAATTTTATATTTTCCATGCTTTCAAAAACTGGGCTCTTGAGCTGATGTCATGGCATTGCAAATTCTTAACTCAAATATGATCAACCAACTCAGTCATCTTGTTCAGCCCCTAAAGTATTTTGCCATGATCCTGACAGCTTAAAAATTATCATTATACTAAAAGCTGTTATAAGAATACAGAATATATGGCAGACTAGAATGTATAGCAGGTTAATCTATTCAAACTCAGGGGAAAATTCAGTGAAGGTGATATAAAACAAATTTTAGAGCAATTAAATCTTAAGAATTGTTTAACATGCACAGTGGCTGAAACACATGAGTTACTATAATAAGTCACACTCAATTAAAATTTCAGAGTAAAATTTCCTTTTCTGACAAGAGAGGGCTTCTTTCACTAACAGTGCAATGATTTCTGAGAAAGAGTTACAGAAGTTAAAGGCTGTTGGTGCCTGGGAAACTGTAATTCTGGCTTCTTTGAGTTATTATAGCCAGCGTGAAACCAGATGGATGCTATTACTAGAAAGGGTAAATCTCAGGATAAGATTTTTTCTTATTTATCATTCCATGGGTACCAGTACTTGACTTGGTATATTTCTTTCTAAGATAACTGATCACATAATGCTTCCCTCTACCTTCAACACTGACCTGGTGACTCAGATGGTAAATAATCTGCCTGCAATGCAGGAGACCTGGGTTGGAGCCCTGGTTTGAGAAGATCCAAGGAGAAGGGAACTGTTATACCTACTCCAGTATTCTTGCCTGGAGAATTTCATGGACAGAGGAGCCTGGGGGATTATAGGATGGGGTTGCAAAGAGTTGACTGAACTACTAACACTTTCACTTTTCAACACTGACCAGGGCTTTTATAATTTTTGGTGCCAGTGAAGATAGGTGTGACATTCATATCTCCTATTCTAGCTGCTTATTATTCACTTGGGCAACCACACACAAACCTTGCTCTCTTAGGACAAAAGTAAGAAAGTTTCTCCAGAAGCAAATCTAAAAGCGGATTTGCTAGTATTTGTGTGTGTTAGTCAGTCAATCAAGTCCGATTCTTTGCGAAGCAGTGGACTGCAGCCCTCCAAGCTCCTCTCCATGGAATTCCCCAAACAAGAGTACTGGAATGGGTTGCCATTCCCTTCTCCAGGGTTCTTCATGACCTAGGGATCAAACCTGGGTCTCCTGCATTGCAGGCAGATTCCATACCATCTGAGCCACCAGGGAAGCCCCTTACTAGTATATAAGGTATCACTTAGACATGGGCTCTACTAAATGCATGCTTAGTCACTCAGTCTTATCTGACTTTTTTGCGACCTCATGGACTGTAGCCTACCAGGTTCCTCTGTCCACAGGATTTCCCAGGCAAGAATTCTGGAGTGGGTTGCCATGTCTTCCTTCAGGGGATCTCCCTGACTCAGGGATCCAACCTGTGTCTCCTGCTTTGGCAGGTAGATTCTTGACCATTTGAGTCACCTGGGAAGCTCCATGCACTTTACTAGATATTGCCAAGTTTCCCTCAAAAGTGGTTAACAACAATTTGTATTTCAACCAGCAAGGCATAAGTATGCCACATTTTGTCTTTAAGTTTATCTTTAACCACTTGAGGTTATTTCTTAAATCAATCTTGGAAAATAACATTTTTAAATTCATGCTTTTTCACCACTTTCTTCTTGAAGTAAAAGAACTCATTCATTTCTTGTCCATTTAGTTTTAGGATAAAAATGTTTATTTCCCTCATTTCTCGCCTCACCACCTCCTTTCTTATATTCATTTTTTCCCCATTTTACTAATCTTGCTCATAGATAGTAACCATTAAAGTATTGCTAGCAAAACATCTAGATTAAAAAAATGGAATTAACATGCTAAGTAAATCTAATAAAGAGCCAGTCCCCAAATCTCTAAAGTCTTTTAAATTGCTCAGAATTTCTGCAAGTTTCTAAGTCTTCTAATCCTTCAATAATTAAATCTGTTTCTTCAAGCATTTATAAGAAGACACACGCACACACGCACACAGAAAAACCACACACCATTATATCACATTCTACTGTATATTTGTGTACATTAGAATTTTTTCATTGTAAATACGAAGTGTCTCAGCTTCATGATTTAGTTAAATAAACCTGGGCTTCTTTAAAGTTCACATCTATGTTCACAAACTGGGTTTCTCCAGACAGATGACTTAACATTTCTGAATCTTAGTTTTCACATCTGCACTTCACAGTATTTTTTTAAGTGTTAAGGCATGTATGTGAAACCTAGTGCAATGTGGAGGGATGGCAGGTGCTTCTTTTAGAAAACAGAAGTGTTCTGGAGTGATCTCTTCAATTCTCCAAATCTCTCTCCAGAAACACCTGTAGCTCCTCAGCCTACACCTTCTTCCTGACAAGACCTGCTGCTGCTGCTGCTGCTAAGTCGCTTCAGTCATGTCCACTCTGTGCGACCCCTGAGACGGCAGCCCACCAGGCTCCCCCTTCCCTGGGATTCTCCAGGCAAGAACATTGGAGTGGGTTGCCATTTCCTTCTCTAATGCATGAAAGTGAAAAGTGAAAATGAAGTCGCTCAGTCATGTCCGACTCTGAGTGACGCCATGGACTGCAGCCTACCAGGCTTTTCCGTCCATGGGATTTTCCAGGCAAGAGTACTGGAGGGGGGTGCCATTGCCTTCTCCGCCTGACAAGACCAGTGCACCTCAATTTTATGAGAGCAGATCTCAGCCAGGTGGGCAGAGTTCACATGAAAGCAGTAGACTGCTTGCTTTTATCCTTCAGGCAAATGAAACCAGAGATCAAGGTGAGGAAGGTCTGCTTGTCTGACAGCTGCCCCGTTGTCATATGCTAATACTGCTTGCCAAGCACTCGGGCAGAGCAGATGCAAAGGAAGGCCCTACCCCACTGCACAGACAGCAGACACGGGGCACTGTTCACTAGGTGCTTTGCAACACTAGCTGCTGTTTGCTTGTCCTTGTTCTAAATGAGTTTGATGTGGCCTTTCGGCTTTGCATTTGCTACTTCACTTTATCTGCTTTACTTATATTCTATGTACTATCTGTACACTGCCTTCCTGCTTTCCCCTTGCTCTGTAACTATGGCACCTGTATTCTTTTTAATTACCAAGGGAGGCAACACGACACAGTGGAAAGTCTGACAATTAATACTTTAACTGCAACTCTGGACTATGTATGTGACATTTGAGTTACTTACTGTCTCTGATCCTAAATTTCTTTAACTGGAAATGAAGCTAATGCTTTTTTGGCAAGATTTTTGTTAGGATTAAATTTTATAATCTATGTAAAAGGCCAGAAAGTAAAATACTCAAAAATTAATAGCTAATCAGTAACACTGTTTTCTGACACACCGTCCCCCTTTCTCCTTTTGTTTCTTCTTCTAAGTTTTCCCTATTCTATAAACTCTATGAGAGCAGGGTCAATGCCTGGCCTGTTCAACAACTGTAACCACAGAGCATACCTCAGCTACCTAAAGACATGTGTCTTGAAAAATGAAAGGAAAGAAAGAAGGGAGGAAGAAGGGAGAAAGAGGGGAAGAAACAACTATTAATCATTGGACTTCCGAATTAAGCCCAGTTTGGCTCCCTGCTTTGGCCTTCTATAGCAGGCTTGATTTTGTGCCTGAATTTCACTTTTCACCTCTATCTTAATATTTTTCAATTCCACTTTCAAGCTTCCTCTCCACAAACAGGTTAAGGGATTTATTTTTTTTTGTATCAAAATGAAGAATGAATTTTCAGAACTGCTCCCCACTATTATTGCTATTTCTCTCAGATTTATCTCAGTGGGCTTCTCTATAAAACATAAAAGTATATTTTTAATATGCAAATATGTATACTACGTAGCAAAATTTTCATAGATTTTGAAAAGTTTGTTTAAACAATTTTTAAAGTTTATCATTTTGTATTTTTATGGAACAAAGCATTTACAAATAAAGTGCCATTTTTTCTCAAAGAGATAATTCTAAGCCATGAAATCAACAAATACCTAATTTCACGTGCATTTGTATATTTTTGGTAGAATTTTATTTTTTAACAATTAGTTTTTAAAATCCAAATTCTAAGGCTAGAATACTTCAGTCACATGACAGTAGGCAATTTCAATTTGTGTCTTCTTTGGCGTAAGTGGATACATAGAGTTTGGCCAAGGATTTGTACTACTGAAGGGCATGAAGAAAATCAGGAATAATTATTATTAAACAAAAATACATAATCCATTTGTTTTCAGAGATATCTGACAACATGTCTCATTCCATAAAATTATATAGCATGGTAGATTATACCTGTAATTTAGGTATCTTAAATTTTTGGTCATTCATCATTATTATCTGAGAATGTAGCTTTGTGGTGTAAAAGTAGTTATTAAGGGGGAAATATTTTTTGCTTAAATTTGTATTTTTGCTTGGTAACCCTATTCTGATTGTTAAAATTAAAAAAAAAAAAAACGGAAAAATAAAGCAAAAATCAGACTTTACTAATAAAGTCAGTTCTGACTTACCTATGGTAATACAGATGGAAGTAGAGTATTCTAAAGTGGAATCTCTTGATAATCAGAAATCCCATTTTAATCACTACTGCCATCCCTGACAAGATGTGCTAATAATCAACAGCCAAACTGTTTCAGTTCCACCTGTCTGCCCTCTGGTGGACGTGCTAATGAGCAGTGAAATGGTTACAGAAAAGACAGCTGGTGTGAGTGGGAAGCTTATTCACAAGTAAGTCATCTTGTATGACTGTGAGCTACATGTAGAAATAATTCTGATTACTGTTCTAATAATTATACATTTTTCAGCGATGTCACTATGTAGGAAAAAAAATTAATAAAAATTTTGAACATTTTTATCCCTTGTATCTGTCTCCTTTATTAAGAGGGTCACCTCTATGTGGGATGAAAGGCTAACACTGGGTTTGGTTGTAGAAACCCGACAGGACTGAGATTTTGATATTAAGAGCCTGAAAAGCAGAGGGTGTCATTCTGGAAAGGTTTAGCCTTAAAATGACAAAGAAGAAAAATATAAGAAATGTAAAAACAAACATAAGAGAATTCAGCTGACATTAAGTGGCAATAGAATAGCTTTTGCAAAATTTGTAAGTTTTGGCTGTGCTCCCTGACAACTCACCAGCAGCAATGCCCTTCCGTCAGCAGCTGTCACTAAAAGCAAAGAAGCAGGAGTGGAGAGAAAGAGAGGGGGCGCCTCTGCAGACAGCCAAACAGCTGATGCATAAAAATAAAGACCTGGATGAAATTAGCAACAAGTAGCTGACTATTTTTTCTTTCTGTGAAGTTCACTCAGCTACTGAGATTTACGTCAATTAAACTTTAGAGACAATGTGATATCTCGAGTGGAACCATGAGGCAATCATAACCTATATGCTGAGGGCAAGTTTGATTTAACATCCCACTACTTTCAGGCTCTATTTTGTGACTAGGATGCAACATATTTAAATAAACCGTTCAGGAAGCAGATTCGGCTACCTATTAAGCACGTGACAGCTTCAAAATGTTCAAGATTCTCTGCCCAGCATTCACATTACTCAGCTGTCAAA
Organism: Bos mutus; assembly: GCF_027580195.1. Taxonomy (NCBI): domain Eukaryota; kingdom Metazoa; phylum Chordata; class Mammalia; order Artiodactyla; family Bovidae; genus Bos; species Bos mutus. The sequence goes on along the minus strand of NC_091622.1, from coordinate 77,307,303 downwards.
GTAAAGGGCTCAGATATATGATGTGAAAATTACATTTTAACGAGGTGTCATGTGTGTTTAAAGTTCTTATTCATCACTACATAGCCACAGCTTTTACTGGAGACACAAATGCACTTAATTAGCATATTATAAGGACAGAAGGTTCACCTTATCTGCATTATTAAAGTGTTATGTGTAGGCTTTTTGTTGGTTTAGATTCTACTATCTTCAGCATATACAAAATGATTACATTTACATAATATAAAATGGCTTTCAAAATTTGGATTGTGTTTGGGAAGTAGAAGAGCAGGCACTAGACAACAGCTACATGTCGTTGTCATCTGATGTTCATACTGACTGCCTGGTGTGTTTCACTAAATCTCAACCAATAGGGTTGTAGATCTGTTAGACATACTAATTTTAGGAATTTTGGCCTTTACCTTCTCTGTATATTCTTATTATCAACCTGTACATATTTCTTCTTTCTTCAGGATGAGATAGTGGAAAATATTTGTATATTTGACAAAGAACATTTAGATTGTTTAGTCAACAGTTTAGAGACAAAATGAGAGAGTAAAAGATAATACCTCACATCTCTTTTTTATTAATGAATTATGAACTCAGCACAAGATGATTTGAGAGAAAGAACTCCAAGAGTAAGAGTCATTCAACAGCAGTGAACTAACGACAAGTAAAGTAACTACTTGATTCCCTCACACCAGACATATGAAGATATCAAGTAGAATTTTAGAATCATGATGGCAACATGAGAATCACTCAAATAACATGTGAAATAGCTAAGTACTGTTTGGAAGTTTTAAAAGTATGTCTTACAAAAGATAGCCATTGAAGGAAATGATGAATGCATAATTTATCATATTTTATAAGAGGAAAAAGGCTCAGTTAAAAGTACATTTCAGGAAAATTGTAGATTTGCTAGTCCTCGGTTCAGAAAAAAAAAAAAACAAAAACAATTTCACATACTTACTTTTTAGCTCAGGTGATAATGCTTACAAATATTTAAGATTCTGGTGTCCAAAACTTAAGCACCTATTCTGCAGACAAAATATATTTTCAAAGAAACACACTTATTCACTTGAATACACAGGTGTATTCAATGGATACACTTTTCATTTTCTCTAAGCTGAAAAGATTCATGCAGTTCATCAATGGAAAAATCTGAGATGTTCTGAAAACAGAATCCATTGAATAGTTGCTCATTTTCTTTGCCATTGTAAAACTATTGAGTAATTCTATAATTACTTCCAGAAGAAAATGCACTAGGTCCTGTAACGTGCTTAGGCACATCTTACCACACCAACCTTCCTTTATATTACCAAATATCACTACGATCTGAATGAAGATAAGAAGTAAGTGTGTGTGGTGGGTGGGGAATAACTGGGGTGACTTCCAGATAATAACTTCCAGATCACAGGAGTGCATGGCCAACAGTGAAGGGAAGCATATGTATAATCTTAATAAAATACATTATTGGACTATTACTCCAATTACCATAATATTCTGAATAATAAGATATAAAATATGTATGTATATATTATAATTCATTGATTTATTTCTTAAATTATTTAGCAAATCTTCATAGAGTACATGATTTCACCACTGAAAATCAGAAGCACTTTTTTTGGAGTGCAGATCTATGGTAATTATCCAATCATGAGATTTACAAATTAGATTGACATCTGGAGAGTGCCTGGCACATGGGGATACTGAGATCACTTCTATCAAATGAATGAATTTGGACACATTGTTTCAGTAAGCATACTTTCCACTTCTAGTGTCACAGAAGGGACCATGACTTTGAAGTTCATGCTGCATTGTAGTAGCTGGTGATTTTTAATAAAATTATATGAGCAGTAGTGCCTTAAGCCCCTCAATTAGATAACATGGATAATAAAGGTCCATGTAGGGTTGATATGTAGTTTTATGTTAATTTTGCTATATCTATACATATATCATCTCATTAAAATCTAACAATAATCTTCATGGACTTTAGCCTGCTAGACAACTCTGTCCATGGAATTCTCCAAGCCAGAATACTGGAATGGGTAGCCATTCCCTTCTTCAGGGGATCTTCCCAACTCAGGGATTGAACCCAGGTCTCCTGCACTGCTGGCAAATTCTTTATGACTGAACCACCAGGGAAACTCAATCTTTGGACACAGGTATTATTATTATTATTATTTTTACATTTTATAGTTGAGGTAACTAAGACCAAGAGGCCCACAATCCAAAAAGCACTAGAGGCAGAATTAAAACCCAAGTTCTTTGGCTCCCAGACTTATGTTCAGAAGCAGTATGCTACCTCTATGGATGTCTCACCTGGGGATTTTTATACATCAGGGGGAACATATTTGTCTCAACTTCCAATACCCAGAAATTTTAATTTACAGAGTAGTTTTTTTGACCCTAAATATTTACAGTAAGTTGGTTTCCATACACAGACACATAAAAATGTCCATAAAAACAAGTCAAAAGGAAATTTCTTTGAAAAATGTCAGTGTAATTTATACTAAAGAAAAACACTCAGTTGAAACTGTTTTTGTATAATAGGGTGAACAACTAACTTCCATTAATGCTAGTTGAAATTCTCATATTGATGCATAAAATGTACACATTCTTATTCTCTACTTTTTCTTTCTGCCTCTCCACTATAGTAACACACCAAAGTTCTAGCTTTTTAATTTGAGCATTCATACATGAAAATTGGTCATTTTCCTTGTGATTACATATACAAGTTTAATATAGCTGAAGTCTCACTTTTTGGAAAACAGAAGCAATTTCACTGTCATTTAAAAAGAATGAAAACTGAATTTCCTGAATTAAGATAGTGATTTGTTTCAAAAGCTGAGCTTTTTCATTTCTTAGTGTTTGCCACTTTAATAATATCCTTTTAACAAATATGATAACTATTATAAGTGGGCAAGATGGCTCATAATCTAATTCTATAAGCAAACAAACAAAAAGTATTAAGCGAGTGGTATAATTTTCCTGTGTCCATGATTACAATGAATTATTATGCATAGGGATACATGTATGGGGTAAAAATATAATTTTATTAATGTATGCCAGAAATATTTTTGGCAAGTCTCTAAATACATGGGGCTATAGTATCATCTTTAAGGATAATTTACAAAAAGTAAGTTAAGAATTTGCTTTAGTTCATTGAGTTAAAATCTGGAATACTAATTAATTTAAACTTATCATTAGTCTAAAAAATAATGCATGATTTTACCAATAAATAAAATTAAGGTATTTTACTGCCCTTATTTCACTAACACCAAATGATGATTATGTTACTATGTATCATTTCTTTTAAGGCAATTAGAAATTACTTTGGTTACAATTAAAAGTCAAAAAAGGCTAAGAACCACTCAACAGTAGAGTTTCCACTGGCAAAATACTCAAGAATATCACAGGTCTGAAAGAATTGTCTTCCCAGAATATTTCAGATGCTTAGCTTTTTAACTGAAAGGTGTGTTGGTTTAAGAAACCTTACCTGTACAGAGGTTAGCTAGGTCTAGGAGATTTTTCAGGACTAATAATGAGAAGTTGCTTTTGCTACTATTGCCTATTAGGGTTTTTCTTCTACAAAAAGCAGTTCAACATAATATCAACATGCTGCCCATGGAAAGAACAGCTCTCAGTCTTGTAGAAGCTTCTCAGGCATTAGAGAAAATGCCACCCAATTTGACATTCTATCATAGTGAGAAATAGAAAGGCATCCATTCATGCTTTCATCCATTCATTCACTCAGCAAAGAATTATTGAGTATTATCTTTATGCTATATAGTACACTAGGATCTAAGAAGGCAGAAATAATGGTCAGATGAAAAATAATAAAAGGATAAGTAAAGCAAGATTACTAGCTATATGGCACTTAGACTCTAATTGTATGATGATAAGTATATAATGAAGTAAGTTAATAAAGCAAAATGACATGCTAGTAAAAGCATGGTAAAAACAATGCAGAAAATAAGAAATAATAACTTGTAAGAATTTAAAAAAAATGAACTTTGAATTGCTATGTCACTATGAAAATTCAGACACTTATATCTTACTTTTCCATTATATTTTATCAGGAAGAACAATATTATCACTGTTTCCGTTAATTCAGGGAAATGGAATGGGAAAAAATGAGAACAGTGAGAGACTTTATTTTTGGGGGCTTCAAAATCACTGGAGATGGTGACTACAGCCATGAAATTAAATTAAAAGAAGCTTGCTCTTTGGAAGAAAAGCTATGACCGACATAGACAGCATATTAAAAAGCAGAGACATTACTTTGCCAACAAATGTCCATCTAGTCAAAGCTACGGTTTTTCCAGTAGTCATGTATGGATGTGAGAGTTGGACTATAAAGAAAGCTGAGCACTGAAGAATTGATGTTTTTGAACTGTGGTGTTGGAGAAGACTCTTGAGTCCCTTAGACTGCAAGGAGATCAAACCAGTCTGTCCTAAAGGAAATCAGTCCTGAATTGTCATTGAAAGGACTGATGTTGAAGCTGAAACTCCAGTACTTTGGGCAGCTGATGTGAAGAACTGACTCTCAGTAGAAGGCCCTGATGCTGGGAAAGACTGAAGGCAGGAGGAGAAGGGGATGACAGAAGATGAGATGGTTGGATGCCATTACCAACTCAACAGACATGAGTTTGAGCAAGCTCTGAGAGTTGGTGATGGTCAGGGAAGCCTGGTACGCTGCAGTCCATTGGGTTGCAAAGAGTCAGATACGACTAAGAGACTGAACTAAACTGAACAGTAAAATTGCTAGCTAAAATAATTTAACTTCTAAACTAAGATAAATCTGCTCAGTTATGCAACTAAAAATGTAAAAGATGGATCAATTGATGACTGTCTTCAAACAATACTAAAAGTAAACAGTATTTCCTGGAGAAGAAAAGATACTTTTAAAGAAAGGGAGTTGAAATGTCTTTTTTTCTTTTTTAAGCTGAGTTTTGTACTGTTTTTTCTTTTACAATTGAGATCTATTCTTTTATCTGTATCAGTTTATGAACATTTTTCTGTATATATCAATTAGGTACACTTATACATATGAATAAACTGACAATATTCCCAGTAGGGGTGGTCATATATGATGTGCTCAGTGAGTTGAATATATTGGTATAGGGCTCCTGAAGAATTATATCAAGCCAACCCTTTGGCATTTTCAAGTAGAGGGCACTTTGTAGGGCATGTCACAATTAATTAGGTGGGATAGCATTCTATTTTTGCAAAGGTTTTCTATAGTTCACTACACATACAGGCACACAAACTAACTAGCTGATAATGAAAATGCCCTTCAAAGAAGGGATGAAAGTTGGAGACTAGCTGCATAGAGGAGTAAGAGTTGGATTCTCATGCCTATAAATTTTTTTTTTAACAGTGATTAACAGCAACATTTTTTAGCTAATAAGAAAATGAATAACTTTCAAAACACAGGCCAGAAGAAAAACCAGGAGAAAGAAGTCTAATAAAAATATACAATAAACTTACTAAGTTGAAGCTGTAAATAGTTCCCTTTAAAGTACCATCAAAAGTCAAACTTACCTGATCTACTATCCAGAGGTCCAAAATCCAAAGAATATTTCACGACGTGATAGTTATTCCACACATAAAGAAGGTTGTCCCGGGGGTTGTAATCCACAGCTGCTATGTACTGGTATGAATTAGGAAAGGGCACATCCACCAAACTGTCCTTACTTTGGTCAGTGTTGTAAATGTAGTCAATCTTATTTCCCGTGGCCTCATTGTCGTCATCCTCATAGACAGATTTGACCACATACAGAATTCCACATATCATGAATGCATTGGAAGCTGATCTTTTATCATATGCAGTATCCCATGTCCCTTCAATCCGTAGGGTGTAAGGGTTCAATTGACTAATGACAATTTTACCATTGTTTTGTTCTGTTGCATAGATGACCCATAGCCCATTCTCGTCCACTGCCAAGTCTATGTCAGATTTGCCTCCCCAGCGGTAAGGGGAGGTATCATGGTAATTGGCATTTGCTATGATAGCTTCTCCACTCTTTATCCTAGTCCGCAAATCAAACTTTACTATGTTTCTGGTGCGCTCTTTATTGAAGAACAAAGCTCCATCATACACTACAAATCCTGTGCCATCCACCCTGTGAGGGAGCTTGTAGGTTGTAGTTGGCCTTCCAGCAATGAAGTCATCCTTGGATGAGTACTCAGTCAGGGTATCAGTTCTGTATGGGGTCCAGGGCATATAATAAATCTTGTCAGAAGCCTGAAGAGGGTCTTTGCACCATGCCCCAGATTGGTGGTCAGATTCAAACAAATGTTCACTCTGGTATACTCCTTTTAGTAGTCCAGGACAAAGAAAAACTGTCAATTGGGAAAGAGTCAAAATAATAATTATATTAATTTAAATATTTTGTCATATATTCTTACTTTTCACCAAGTGGAATTCAACTCTAATAAGAAATACCCACCACCACTTAATTATTTTGCTGCATTCTTCTGAGAACATAAAGTATTTTTCCACATTAATTTTGACATTTCTTTAGAATCATTCTGATTTGATTTGCTGATGAAATTTGGCCTTTTCATGAGTGGCTGTGCTTTCTTTTGCATTTTACCTTTGCAAGAGTGTTGCAATAATTTTGGATATGCTATCTATATAGATGTGACTTATGTCTGTGTATTCTATGGACATATACCAAATACAAACATTTACACGTGATAGTTTCATATATCTTATTTGAAACTTTTTAAAAAATATTGTTTTCACTCTGATGCTAGTAACTACTCTATACTTGTCATTAAGAAGCAAATGAAAATACAAAAGTAATTAAAAACATAATAAGGGAAAAGAAAAACCTTGTAATACAGGCCACTGAATCTTATAGCAAAAAAGCCCTTAAAGCTGCTACAGCACACACAGAGCATGCAACTCACACAATTAAAAATGAGTGATGGATGGATACTGGAAGGAAAAAGAGAAAGGAAGAAAAAGAAAGGAAAGAAGAAATAAGGGAAGAAGAAAAGGTGAAAAGTTACAGAGAAGAACCCAAGATCTAGATTTTAATCAGTTAAAAATGTCCTGTTAAATACAGTAGAATTGGAACTTAAAAACATGTACCTTTTACTGTTACATGAGAAGAACATTAAAAAAACAAGATTACTTGCTACAATATTTTGCTGCTCATACTTCAGACTGAAAATGGGCAGGACTTGTCTGATTAATTTTATTTTTCAGTAGCACATCATGTGAGTGGTGGTAAGGAAAGCTTGACTGATTCATCTATAACAAAGGGGCTAAAAAGCAATGTTTCCCAAAAGGAGGTCCTTGATATACCTATTTATATGGTTTAGATATATAATACACAGAAAAAAACCCAACACAAAAACAGGGATTCCTAGCCACACATGCTTAATAAATATCTAATTAAAATAATATCAGGATTCTAAGTGCTGAGGTACATTAGTGACTCCGCAAGGCAGAAGAAGGGAGTGTGAGCAAATTTCCACAAATTAATTTGATCACAGAACCCTTTCTACAGAGCCTGATGGGATGTAATTTTCTTCTGAACCTGCTATGGGAAACACTGCTCCAATATTTTTGCAGAGCAAACACACTGAAAAATAATCATGCGGTTCACTGTTATGTTTGAAATGATTAGAAGTATATTGGGAAGAGAAATTAAGAAATCACAAGAAATTTGGAGGTTGATTCGTATTTTAATGATTAAAGTATTATTCTCTTGATATTAGTGATTAGCTCTTTAACAGCAATTATAAACCTACATCTAAGAGAAAATCTAAGATGAAACTCAACTAGGGTTTGCAGGTTATTAAAAACAAAAGTACATTGTTAAAATGTCCAAAGTTTCAATTTTGGGAAAGTGAGACATTTAGGGGAAAATTTAACTGTCAAAATCTTCCATAGCAAGGATAGAGGATCATCATCAAATTATAATTAATAGTAAAATTCATTATTGGAAGAATTTTTCAGGACTCTAATATGATGCCTGGGCTTCCCAGGTGGTGCTGCTGGTAAAGAACCCACCAACCAATGTGAGAGACATAAGAGATGAAGGTTCCATCCCTGGGTCAGGAAGATCCCCTGGAGGAGGAAATGGCAACTCATTACATCTTCTTGCCTGGAGAATTACATGGACAGAGGAGCCTGGTGGGCTACAGTCCATAGGGTCATAAAGAATTGGACACGACTGAAGTGACTTAGCACACACACAATATGATGTTTATAATTATAAAGGATGGGTAGGTATTCTTGTCAAAATTGTATATAAACTTTATGTTAGTTAATAATCAGCCCTTGCTTACAAAAGCAATTTATTTTAATGTATTTCAGAAAACCATCTCCCCTTTTCCCTTAATAGTTAAAAATCAAAAGAACAGGGAATCACTCCAGAGCTATGGAAAATTATCTAGTCTAGAAATAAAAACAAATCTGAAGCAGTCATTATGCATCAGCATCTACTGGATTTCTAACTACTCATTTAAAAATAAAGAGGAATAAAATGCATGGTTTAAAACTTTACACTATTAAACTGTTTTAGGATAAAAATAATCAAACCAGCACTGGTCAGTACAACAGATTAACGTGAAGTTGAGCAGCAGAAGTAGTAAATAAATTTTCAGAAAATAGATAAAAATTAATAACAATTATTTTAACTAGATGTTAAACTGTTAAATAACTTAGCCTATAAATAGTATATAATTTATGAAAGGTATTTAATTACCTTTTTGTTCCACTTCTATTGGAGAGAGAGAAGTAAAGAGAGAAAGGAGAAAAGAGAATAGATTAATGGTACGATATTGGCCAAGCACTTTTTATTCACCTCTTGCAAACTGAAAGTAAATAATTTATTGCACTCAAACTCGATTTATTGAACATCATGTCTTTCTTAAAAGAACCCATTCCTCTATAAAATTATTTTTTAAGAAACAACCACATTATAAGCTTAAAAATACAGTATAAGTTTGAAAAAAAAATAAGGCAAAAGTTAAGCTAAGATTGAATTAACATATCATTCCAAACTATAGACACAGGAAATACAATATTCATAATAATAACACAAGGATTTTCTATTTGAAAGATAGGTTGGTAATTATATATAGAAAGCTTTCAGATAGTTTTGATAGTCTCATTTATTAATTATTGTTTATACCACTACTTAACAAAATGGTCTTGCTTTTTACCCATCTCAAGAATTGATCTCTTTGGAAGAAACTACTCTGTAACTCATCTCTTAGGGCCTAATATTTTCTGTAGTTAATGAGAAATGTACCTTGCGAGGTGACACATTAACAGGAAATGCTCTCATCCTGAATAAATATATTTAGAATCCTTACTGAAGAAGCTTTTCTTCCTCCCACTCATCAGTATTTTATGTTACTGTGGAAAAATACTATCTTCAGGAAAAAATATATCCAAAGGTTGACACAAATAATGAGCCACCTGCTCTGGGCTTTTCTGAAATTCTAAAGCAAGTCTTTCAACAAACTCTTTTAAGAATAAATTGAGATTCTCCAACACTTTATGGTTATGTATCTTTCAAATTAGATTCCATTATGATTTTAAGGTATCAATTATTACAAGTAGAGGAAAAATTTGAGAAACTGTAACATATTCAGGGAACTCATCAAGCGACATCTTCTTTTTCTAATTAATATTGGTCTCTATAGGGAGAATTTGCCACACAACAAGGAAACAAACAAACAAAAAAAAAGGATCAGTGGGGAAGAAAGAGGGAAAGACTCAAAAGAAAATGGGCTCATGATACAAACATAAAAAAGAAAAATAATAGGTTCCAAGTGATATAAATCTAAGATAATTTCAGTGGAAGGGATAAACTGAGCTACTATGTACAATAAATAAAACTCTAGGAACATTTTAAAACAAGGGAGAAATACTCTTTTGGATATTTACTTTCAGGTAAGATTTTGTGCTTTGACCTAAGCTCACGTCTTCAATTACCAGCAAAATCACACTCATTTCTCTCCTTGACTTTTTTGAAAGCTCAAAATCACATGCGTTAGAATACAAAAATGGTATATAGGAAAACTTATGTTTAGAAAGTTGTAAATGGGGTTATCCTTTTTAAGATATGTCATTCATTTACAAATCTTATTTTTAACAGGATTTTTAGGACTTTTTAAAAAACTATGATACTCTTATATTATTATAATTTATCATCATCATCATTAATTAAACCTATATCAAGTAAATGTAGTATTTACTGGACTGTATACTTCAATATAGTTCACTTAAATACTTTACCTAAGAGATGAACTTCATGACTAGATTACTAACAAACCTGAGCTCACTCTGACAAGTAGAAGAAACGGAAGTAAGCACTTTAAAAATTAATCAATAGTCTCAAAAAGTTTGTACTGGAGGCTCATTTCACATGAAAGTGGAGGCTGAGAGTGGGGTCTTACGCTGAAGTTGACATTTGTCAAGGACTAGCCTACCAAGGGATTCCTAGAACTAATTTCGTTCTTTGAAATAGCTCTAAATATATGTGCTTTGGATTATATATGAAGCTGGTTATATTATACAACATAAAACGTACAATCACACAACTTTAGTCTTATTCCATAAAAAATTCATCTCATTTTTGTGTGCAATTACTTTAACTTCTTGGTGACTAGTATTTCTCTCTCCAACAAATGCTTAATGAGCAAGATGGATATGTGCAAAAAGTATTAATAAGGTATATTTATTATAATTTATAACTACTATCTTATAATTTAATGGAGATTTTTATTTTTCAAATAAATATTACCTTTATTTTCTCAACTGTCATTAGGCAAAGTTTAACTTTTAATTCTCTGGTCCTGGTCTAATTTGAAGAAACTGTCATAAACTGTAGCCCAAGTAAAGTGCACCTCTGGCACTGCTTTTGACTTTAAATTAAGATTTATTAGGCAATTCTATTTCAGAGAAAATTATGGTGTTGCCTATGTCATGACTGGCTGTAGCTCATTCATCATTTATTTGCCATTTCTAAGACTAAAGTAAAACAATCCTATAATTTAAGTTGAGTTAAAGTACATACAAATCATATTCCCATAACAAAAACTAGTATGGCAAACATAATTTGTCACTGAAAAGCTAAGTAACATTTAGGGTTCTCCAGTCATTGTTCATCATCTAATTCTAGATGCTTCCCTCACCTGAAGAAGTAAATGCAAACAAACTGCCTGCGTATAAAAACCATGCTTACCCCTGTATCCTTCACAAGCTCACAATGCCTGGCACGTAATGCATACTCAATGAACATCCACTGAATTAATACACAATCCACATAGAGATAATTAATTCTGTTTTGTAGATATTTAAGGTATGTGATAAGAAAAAAACGGCAAAGAAGAATCTGGATTTGCTATATAGAATCATACATGGGATGATGTCTTTGAATATTTTAAAGGATGGGGAGGAAAGTAAATTAATAAGCAATTTGTATCTTCAACTCATTAAATGTAAAACCAAAGGGAAAAAAAGGAAAGAAAAAAAAAGCATGGTCTTGAGGTTATAATGGCAAGAGAAATTTGTCACTATAAAGCAGTCTATGACAATCTAGAAACACAAGTGGAAAATACTCCCTTTTCTTCTTTCTGTTATGAGATCATTAATAAATGAATTGTATGATGACAACCCTGCTAGGTCTTCTTCAGGATCTCTTGTCTGTTACTCTGATCCAATATCCCGAATTCTGACATTTTAGCTGTTGTTGTTCATTTCCAAACCTCCTTGGAAGTAGTTTCTCTACTTTTCTGTCTTCAATTTTAATACCCAAACTACTTTTTTCATTCATGCAACCTCCATAAATATGTTTATATGTTGCCTTAAAGTGATTTTCTTGTTGTCCTTTGTCAAACTTAATGTCACAAGCTACATCCTGTGGTTAGCTACAGGGCAAATTCAAATTAAGGGTAACTGCATTCTGAATAAAAGGAAGAAACAGTTAAAAAAAAAAAAGACTAGCAAATTTCCACTTCATTCCACAACAATTCATAAAATATAATACAGTCATGTTATTGTTTAGAAGAAATAAGATGTTATTAGTTCTATATTAGTTCTGTCCATATCTGTACCATATGCAATATTGGGATTGCATTCTTTAATTAGAAAATGTATGGATGAGAGAGCATATGCATGCATTGTCAACCTTTTTCAAATAGTATTACAAATTACAGAGAAATAAAATTGTTGCTTACCAAAAATTGGTAGAACTAAATTGCCATAACTGAGACTATGAAATTGTATCTAATGCTAATGTAGCTTAAAATTTCTTTCCTTTTAAACTGCAAGTCATACAACCCATTTTCTATCTAAAATTTAAATATTCTAAATGAGCAGAATTTTATGTAATTAATGCATCTAATCTAATATATAGAAATGACATTTATGAAGAGAATAAGAGAGTTGTAAAATATTAAATAATTATAAAAATATTTTTATTATTGAAATGTAGTAGTATTTTGAACCAAACTATTTTCTTTGTTACATTTGGCTTAGATTATTAAAATGCATTTGGGTACACTTTTCACAGGACAGCAAACACAAGTCAGCAAAAACAAGACCGGGAACAGACTGTGGCTCAGATCATGATCTCCTTATTGCCAAATTCAGACTTAAATTGAAGAAAGTGGGGAAAACCACTAGAGCATTCAAGTATGACCTAAATCATATCACTTATGATTATACAGTGGAAGTGACAAATAGATATAAGGGACTAGATCTGATAGATAGAGTGCCTGATGAACTATGGACAGAGCTTCATGACATTGTACAGGAAACAGGGATCAAGACCATTCCCAAGAGAAATAAATGCAAAAAAGGAAAATGGCTATTTGAGGAGGCCTTACAAATAGCTGTGAAAATAAAAGATGTGAAAAGCAAAGGAGAAAACGAAAGATATACCCATTTGAATGCAGAGTTCCAAAGAATAGCAAGGTGAAATAAGAAAGCCTTCCTCAGTGATCAGTGCAAAGAAATAAAGGAAAACAGTAGAATGGGAAAGACTAAGAGATGTCTTCAAGAAAATTAGAGATACCAAGGGAACATTGTGTGCAAAGATGGGCTCAATAAAGGACAGAAATGGTATGGACCTAATAGAAGCAGAAGATATTAAGAAGAGGAGGCAAGAATACACAGAAGAACTATACAAAAGAGATCTTCATGAACCAGATAAACACGATGGTGTGATCACTCACCTAGTCAGACATCCTGGAAAGTGAAGTCAAGCGGGCCTTAGGAAATATCACTACAAACAAAGCTAGTGGAGGTGATGGAATTCCAGCTGAGCTATATCAAATCTTAAAGGATGATCCTGTGAAAGTGCTGCATCAATATACCAGCAAATTTGGAAAACTCAGCAGTGGCCACAGGACTGGAAAAGGTCAGTTTTCATTCCAATCCCAAAGAAAGGCAATGCCAAAGAATGCTCAAACTACAGCACAATTGCACTCATTTCACACATTAGTAAAGTAATGCTCAAAATTCTCCAAGCCAGGCTTCACTAATATGTGAACCGTGAACTTCCAGATGTTCAAGCTGGTTTTAGAAAAGACAGAGGAACCAGAGATCAAATTGCCAACATTTGCTGGATCATCGAAAAAGCAAGAGAGTTCCAGAAAACCTTCTATTTCTGCTTTATTGACTATGCCAAAGCCTTTGACTGTGTGTATCACAATAAACTCTGGAACATTCTGAAAGAGATGGGAATACCAGACCACCTGACCTGCCTCTTGAGAAACCTGTATGCACGTCAGGAAGCAACAGTTAGAACTGGACATGGGACAACAGACTGGTTCCAAATAGGAAAAGGAGTATGTCAAGGCTGTATATTGTCACCCTGCTTATTTAACTTATATGCAGAGTACATTATGAGACATGCTGGGCTGGAGGAATCACAAGCTGGAATCAAGACTGCAGGGAGAAATATCAATAACCTCAGATATGCAGATGACACAACCCTTATGGCAGAAAGTGAAGAAGAACTACAAGCCTCTTGATGAAAGTGAAAGAGGAGAGTGAAAAAGTTGGCTTAAGGCTCAACATTCAGAAAACGAAGATCATGGCATCCGGTCCCATAACTTCATGGCAAACAGATGGGGAAACAGTGGGCTGACTTTATTATTTGGGGCTCCAAAATCACTGCAGATTAAAGACATAAAATTAAGAGACACTTACTCCTTGGAAACATAGTTATGACCAACCTAGACAGCATATTAAAAAGCAGAGACATTACTTTGTCAACAAAGGTCTGTCTAGTCAAGGCAATGGTTTTTCTAGTGTCATGTATGGATGTGAGAGTTGGACTATAAAGAAAGATGAGCAAAGAAGAACTGATGCTTTTGAACTGTGGTGTTGGAGAAGACTCTTGAGAGTCCCTAAGACTGCAAGGAGATCCAACCAGTCCATCCTAAAGGAAATCAGTTCTGGGTGTTCATTAGAAGCACTGATGTTGAAGCTGAAACTCCAATACTTTGGCCACTGGATGCTTAGAGCAGACTCGTTTGAAAAGACCCTGAAGTTGGGAAGGATTAAACACAGGAGGAGAAGGAGATGACAGAGGATGAGATGGTTAAATGGCATCTCTGACTCAATGGACATGAGTTTGGGTAAACTCCGGGAGTTGATGATGTACAGGGAGGCCTGGCATGCTGCAGTTCATGGGGTCACAAATAGTTCTACATGACTGAGCTACTGAACTGAACTGAACTTCTCAGGATAGCTGAGTAGTTAAGCTAAAAGCACACAAAAGCAATAAACAAATTAGTCTTCTAAAAAAAATTTGCTAGTGCATTATTTACAAAGAAAATCTCCTATAAGCGGATAACCAAAAGCTCATAATAATATTTTATATTAGTACAGTACTTTCTAAGCAGTCGATCCTAAAGGAAATCAATCCTGAATATTCATTGGAAAAACTGATACTGAAGCTGAAACTCCAATACTTTGGCCATATGATGTGAAGAACTAATTTATTGGAAAAGACCTTAATGCTGGGAAAGTTTGAAGGCAGGAGGAGAAGGGGAACACAGAGGATGAGATGGTTGGATGGCATCACCAACTCAACAGACATGAGTTTGTGTAAGCTCCAGGAATTGGTGATGGAGAGGGAAGCCTGGCATGCTGCAGTCCATGGGGTCACAAACAATCTGATATGATTGAGTGACTGAACTGAAGTTAACAAAATATTTTGATGTGACATGGTCCTAGTTACTACCATATCAAACATAAAAGTCAACCAAAACTTAAAAGGTATAAAAACTTAACCAAGATCAACACTGGTAGGTTTCAGACTCCTAGCACTTGTCTAATATCATATACTGGTTCTCACAACATTTAAACTTAATGAAACACTATTGCGTTTTTGCTCTCCATTTCCTTTCTGTCACCAAATCCAAGAGGGGTGTAGAGGAGATAAATAACACAAATGGAATCTCCCTAAGGGCAGGCACTGTGTCTGCTATAAGCTCAACATTCATTAAGCATGTTAATCAAACCAGTCAATCCTAAAGGAAATCAACCCTGAATATTCATTGTAAGGACTGATGCTAAAGCTGAAGCCTTAATACTTTGGCCACTTCATGTGAAGTGCTGACTCTTTGGAAAAGAATCTGATCCTAGGAAAGATTGAAGGCAAGAAGAGAAGGGGATGAGATGGTTGGATGGCACTGCCAACTCAATGGACATGAGTTTGACCAAACTCCAGGAAATAATGAAGGACAGGCAGCTCTGGCGTGCTGCAGCACATGATGTTGCAAAGAATTGGACATAATTGAGTGACTGAACAACAATTAAGCATGTCCCATATTTCAGTATTGCATATATACTAATTTAATCATCTCACAACATACTTATGAGGTAGATATTTCATTATCTTAATTTTTCAAATGACAAAACAGGTACAAAGATATATGGCTCTTTTATTAAGTAGTAGTAGAATTGAAATTCAAAACCAAGTTCTGGTCTTATTCATCACTGCATCTTCAATACCCAGCACACAGAAATAGCTCAATTAATATTTCTCACACCACCACGCAATGATAAATTGTACTGTGGTATTTTCAAAGAAAGGAACTGAATGTCATACTTTCCAGTGCTAGCAGGCTTCAGAATGGTGATGTAATGCATCTCTCCGGAGAAGATAAAATAACAGAAAAAAAAAATGGCATCCTCATTTCTTGGCCAAGGAAACAAGATATTTCTTATCACCAGAAACAAACCAGTGCTAAGTAACTCATGTCCTATTAATTATTATTCTGAAGCAGAGAAAATTCTCTCCTCATGCATTTTACATCCACCAAGAAAATACAAAAGCACTTCAGTAAACAGAAATAAAAAGATCTGTGATGTTCATTAATTTTTGGTATACTGTGTATCAAAAATTTTGAAAGACATCTGTCTCTTTCCATAAATAAAGTGCTAATACTTTTTTTTTTAATGAAAGACAAGGGTAATCTCTGCAGCTCAGCATCTAAATTATGTTTTTAAATGATACCCATGTACCAGTGAATAAAATTGCTGCTCAATCAGCTTGTATTACAATGCCTTTATATAATGTGTTTCCTAAACTATCACCTCCTAATGAATTTCATCCTGGAGTGTGTAGATTGAAAATATCAATAATTCATAAAATCCTTTCACTAGCCACATTATAATTTAAGCACTTAAATATAATATCTGTAGATGCCACAGAAACTGAGACTGTCTCTTATTTTGTATTAACTCTCTATTCCATTGATGGACTTGTAAAATCCTTCAACTGTTAATTTAGACCCTTTCAATAAAATGGTGCTACTGGTTGACTCTTTTGTGACTCTATTAGTAATAGTTTCTAGTAAAAGATAATAATTTTCAAAGTTATTATTGGTAACAGCAAAGTCAACATCACATTTGGTTCATCAAGGATGTACCCTTATCATAATAATTTGTCACACTATGTAACAACCATGTGGCAATTAGATTTATTAAAAAAAAAAATCAAAGGCAAAGTCCCATCAGAGTGTCTTCGACTATACATCCATATTTATATATTAGATCCACTAAACGTATCTGCTATGGGGGCCCTCAGAGATGTGAATACAGAAATAAGTAATAACAATCAAAATACCTAACAATCACTGAACATGTATTATGTGAATAATTATTCAGGAGATCATTTAATTTAATCCTCAAAAAGATGAACTTGGTTGTACTTTTATGAACATGTTACAAAGGAAGTACTGATTTTTGCCTTAGGGAAGCTTACAATCCAATAACTGGTGATTTTCAAAATAGTTTTTACCAATGATAAGTTCTTTCTAAATGTCTTCAAAAGAACTCATATAGAAAGATAAAATAAAAAAGAATAGAAGTGAAGAGCAGAGAAAGGGGGAACTGTTATGAGAAACTGGAGTTACAAACACAAGGCATAACAGTTTGACTATGATCAAATTTCCTATGGAAAATGTCATCCATTTGCTCTTGAGAAATATATTTTTGATTGATGCCTGTTACTAGGTTCTATGGATCCAGCTCTGTATATTTAAAAATAAAATATATTTCAAAGTGAATCTAAACCTAATCTCAGGCAGTTAGTAAATACAATTAATTCTCCTTGGGTTTTACAGCTGAAAGGTGTTTTTTTTTTTTTATTATTATTATCTAGTCACAGTAAAAATGTTATAAATTAGAAAAAGGAAGCCAGAGAATTAATATATCAGTCTCAACTCAGTTTACTTTTTAACTCAATAGTATTAAATCAATAAGAAAAGTGATTTTCTTTTTGAGTCACTTAATGCTATGCATTGTAAGGGCAAAAATGACTATCCTAATCTCCAGTTCAGTTGCTCAGTCATGTGATCTCCTTGCAGTTCAAAGAACTGTCAAGAGTCTTCTCCAACATCACAGTTCAAAAGCATCAATATTGTGGCACTCAGCTCTCATTATAGTCCAACTCTCACATCCATACATGACTACTGGACAAACCAGAGCTTTCATTAGATAGACATTTGTTGGCAAAGTAATGTCTTTGCTTTTTAATATGCTGTCTAGGTAGGTCATAGCTTTACTTCCAAGGAGCAAGGATCTTTTAATTTCATGGCTGTAGTCACCATCTGCAGTGACTTTGGAGCCCAAGAAAATAGTCTGTCACTGTTTCCCTTGTTTTTCCATCTATTTTCCATGGTGTGATGGGACTGGATGCCATAATCTTTGTTTTTTGAATGCTGAGTTTTAAGTCAGGTTTTTCACTCTCCTCTTTCACTTTCATCAAGAGGCTCTTTAGTTCATCTTCATTTCTGCCATAAGGGTGGTGTCACCTGCGTATCTGAGGTACTTGATATTTCTCCTAGCTTCATCCAGTCCAGCATTCCGCATGATGTACTCTGCATAGAAGTTAAATAAGCAGGGTGACAATATACAGCCTTGACCTACTCCTTCCCTAATTTGGAATCAGTCCATTGTTCCATGTCCGGTTTTAACTGTTCCTTCCTGACTTGCATACAGATTTCTCAGGAGGCGGGTAAGGTGGTCTGGTATGCCCATCACTTTCAGAATTTTCCAGAGTTTGTTGTGATCCACACAGTCAAAGGCACTGGCATAGTCAATAAAGCAGAAGTGGAAGTTTTTCTGGAACTATCTTGCTGTTCTGATGATACAGCGATGTTAGCAGTTTGATCTCTGGTTCCTCTGCCTTTTCTAAATCCAACTTAAACATCTGGAAACTCTTAGTTCACATATTGCTGAAGCCTGGCTTGGAGAATTTTGAGCATTACTTTACTAGCGTGTGAGATGAGTGCAATTGTGTGGTAGTTTGAGCATTCTTTGGCATTGCCTTTCTTTGGGATTGGAATGAAAACTGACCTTTTCCAGTCCTGTGGCCACTGCTGAGTTTTCCAAATTTGCTGGTATATTGAGTGAAGTACTTTCACAGCATCATCTTTTAGGATTTGATATCGCACAGATGGAAGTCCAACATCTCCACTAGCTTTGTTCATAGTGATGCTTCCTAAGGCCCACTTAGCTTCACACTACTGGAGGTTTGGCTCTAGGTGAGTGATCACATCACTGGGCTATCTGGGTCATGAAAATTTATTTGTATAGTTCTGTGTATTCTTGCTACCTCTTCTTATATTCTGCTTCTGTTAGGTCCATACCATTTCTGTCCTTTATTGTACCCATCTTTGCATGAGATGTTCTCTTGGTATCTCTAATTTTCTTGAAGACATCTCTAGTCTTTCCCATTCTGTTGTTTTCCTCTATTTCTTTGTACTGATCACTGAAGAAGGCTTTCTAATCTCTCCTTGCTATTCTTTGGAACTCTGCATTCAAATGGGTGAATCTTTCCTTTTCTCCTTTGCCTTTCTCTTCTCTTCTTTTCACAGCTCTTTGTAAGTGCTCCTCAGTCAACCATTTTGACTTTTTGCATTCCTTTTTTGGGGGGCATGGTCTTGATCACTGCTTCCTATACAATGTCACAAACCTCCATCCATAGTTCTTCAGGCACTCTGTCTATCAAATCTAATCCCTTGAATCTATTTGTCATAATCATATTGACGCAAAAAAACAGAAGCTGAAGGAAGTCCAATTACTTTACTTTTGTCTAAATATTATTCTTTTAGTTTTCACTGGAGTTCTTAAGATCTTGTGACTTATTCTTGGAATTGAAAATTTGTATAATCACTTGGTGCAAGGGAATAAGACAACAAAACTCACAATGACATTCAGTAAGGAAAAAAGAAAATAACGTTTTGAGAAATAGCTTAGGGATCTGAAGAGCTGCTACATAATCTGTTACTTGGTATGACTCTTCCAAATATCCCAACCAAACTGGACTAGATCCAGTAGCCAAAGAGCAGAAAACATTTTGCATTTGGGAATAGCATGGTTAATAAGAATAAGATTAATAATAGAATTATGAAACTATAACTATAAATAAAAACAGTTAGATCCAGAATTCATTAGTAGAAAATATACACCAAAAATATCCTATATATGTCATATGAATTTCTTGAAAAGTAGATTTAAGATACTTGCTCATTTAGATTTTTGAATTTGATAAAGTTAACATGCCAATAATACCAATTCATCTGAATAAATTTTAGGTCTTTAGTTTCATTGCTATAAATTTCAAAAAATGTGTTATGTTATTATTCTCATTTTGTGTTTTACTATTTTGTCACAGTATTTTTTTTTCCATTTTCCTTCATATGCTTACCACCTATATTTGTTTTTCAATATACTTTATACCTATATTTATTTTTCAACTTTTACTCACTCTGTAGCCCCTACCCAGAATGCCTCACACAATATATCTCAGTAAGTCAAACTCTGTGTTTAGGTCATTCCTTCATAAGCACTACTAATAATTATTTTCTAGGTCCATATTGAATATGTATATAATTCCAACAGAGTTGATGAAGGATGGTATTCTATAATGTCCCAGTCCGATGATTGGCAAACTTTTTACAAACAGCCAATTAGTGATTTCGGTTTTTGAGCCACCTATAAGCTTTGTCACACAGTGGTCTTTGTCTCCCTTTTTTTGAAACAACTCTACAAAATTGTAAAAGATATTCTTAGCTCATGGGCCAGTATGTAGACAACCCACTGGAGATTTATCCCTTGGCCACAGTTTGCTAATATCTATTCTATTTAATTACTGTCTCATTTATTATTCTCCTGGCCCTTGGTATTTTAACCTTCTATCCTTCTTCTGGAATCACAGCTGACCCTTAAACAATGTGAGTTTGAACTATGCAAGACTACTTATACACAGATATATTTCAATAGTAAATATTATGGTACTCCATGGTCCATGGTTGGTTGAATCAGTGGATACAGAGGGCCATCCATAAGTTATACTCAGATTAATCCCCAAGTTATTCAAGGATCAACTGAACTTGGAAGTTCTTGAAGCCCAAAAACGCTGTATCACTCACTCAGGGATTATAAAGGTCTAGCTTAATGTCTTGCTATAACTGCTGGTCAAAAAATGCTGGCACTGATACACTTTTAAAATCACAGGCAAATAGTTCCAAATACGAACTTGATATGCTTTATTTGATGATGTGCACAAAAGAGAAGGGGCAAATCTTACAGACAGTGAAGTACTTCCGGTAAACAGACAAAATTCCCCTTAGATCCCACTTACTATCTTCCTATAATAGAGTCCATTGTAACTCTCACTGTCTACCAAAATGATTGTACACAGCAAAATGTTTCTTCTACAATCAATTACTAAGAAACATTTTGTAATTTCTGTGGAATTTCTCCTTAATGATATCGAAAAAAAAATGATTTTCTAATTTTTAAAACATTTATTTAATACTTTCCCTATATCAGGCTATTTGTGAATACTTTATCTAGATTATTTTATTTAATCCTC
Source organism: Bos mutus (assembly GCF_027580195.1). NCBI lineage: Eukaryota > Metazoa > Chordata > Mammalia > Artiodactyla > Bovidae > Bos > Bos mutus. The sequence goes on along the minus strand of NC_091622.1, from coordinate 77,285,929 downwards.
ACCACAACCCTGATGAGAATGTTGTCAGAGTTATACAGGTGAGTTCAGAGTTCACATAATTAGCAGTTGGTAGAGCTGCTATTTGAACTTCTGGGCTTGTACTCTTAACCTCTATGCTATGCTCTCCAGCAAACAAGAAACTGATGATGATGAAAATAATAATGAGGATAACTAATATCATCTGTGGGCTTACTAATTATTGATGATCTATTGTTTAAAATAATTTACATATACAAAGAATGCTCAAACTACCACACAATTGCACTCATCTCACACACTAGTAAAGTAATGCTCAAAATTCTCCAAGACAGGCTTCAGCAATATGTGAACCGTGAACTTCCAGATGTTCAAGCTGGTTTTAGAAAAGGCAGAGGAACCAGAGATCAAATTGCCAACATCCGCTGGATCATAGAAAAAGCAAGAGAGTTCCAGAAAAACATCTATTTCTGCTTTATTGACTATGCCAAAGCCTTTGACTGTGTGGATCCCAATAAACTGTGGAAAATTCTTAAAGAGATGGGAATACCAGAGCACCTGATCTGCCTCTTGAGAAATTTGTATGCAGGTCAGGAAGCAACAGTTAGAACTGGACATGGAACAACAGACTGGTTCCAAATAGGAAAAGGAGTACGTCAAGGCTGTATATTGTCACCCTGCTTATTTATCTTCTATGCAGAGTACATCATGAGAAATGCTGGGCTGGAAGAAACACAAACTGGAATCAAGATTGCCGGAAGAAATATCAATAACCTCAGATATGCAGATGACACCACCCTTATGGCAGAAAGTGAAGAGGAACTCAAAAGCCTCTTGATGAAAGTGAAAGTGGAGAGGGGAAAAGTTGGCTTAAAGCTCAACATTCAGAAAACGAAGATCATGGCATCCGGTCCCATCACTTCATGGGAAATAGATGGGGAGACAGTGGAAACAGTGTCAGACTTTATTTTTCTGGGCTCCAAAATCACTGCAGATGGTGACTGCAGCCATGAAATTAAAAGACGCTTACTCCTTGGAAGGAAAGTTATGACCAACCTAGATAGCATATTCAAAAGCAGAGACTTTACTTTGCCAACAAAGGTCTGTCTAGTCAAGGCTATGGTTTTTCCTGTGGTCATGTATGGATGTGAGAGTTGGACTGTGAAGAAGGCTGAGCGCCAAAAAATTGATGCTTTTGAACTGTGGTGTTGGAGAAGACTCTTGAGAGTCCCTTGGACTGCAAGGAGATCCAACCAGTCCATTCTGAAGGAGATCAGCCCTGGGATTTCTTTGGAAGGACTGATGCTAAAGCTGAAACTCCAGTACTTTGGCCACCTCATGCGAAGAGTTGACTCATTGGAAAAGACTCTGATGCTGGGAGGGATTGGGGGCAGAAGGAGAGGGGGACGACAGAGGATGAGATGGCTGGATGGCATCGCTGACTCGATGGACGTGGGTCTCAGTGAACACCGGGAGTTGGTGATGGACAGGGAGGCCTGGCGTGCTGCAATTCATGGGTTCGAAAAGAGTCGGACATGACTGAATGACTGATCTGATCTGATTCATATATAGATAGAAATACTAACTCAACACACACGAATTTAAGCAAAGTCCAGAGTTACTGGAGGACAGAGGAGTTTAGCTTGCTACAGTCCATGGGGTCATAAAGAGTCAGACACAATTTAGGGACTATTCAACAACAACAATTCATACAATAGTCACATTACCATTATAAAATGGCAGCATTATTATTTCAGTATTAAGAAGGAAACTAGATGAAGATAAGATAAATTAATAGTAAGTAGCAGACTCAGAATCCAATGCCAGGCCTCTGACACAAGAACCTCAGTGCTAATCAGTATCTTTCAAGTGCAAACTATTGCTGAATAAATCCATCAGTTGAGGAATAGTATCTCAGTTATCCCTATTACTTTCTAAATGCCAGTAGTGCTTTATCCACTAAATTATACTCACCAGATATAAAAAAATGATTTCCTTCCCACAAGAAAAATATGTGATTTCCACAACAACCAAAACCTTTGAAAGGTTAGTATTAATAACTAGCAATAACTTAACTTGAACAAAAGTATTTTACTGATTTTTGCCTAAGAATCTCTTCTCAAAGCTGCCTATTTAAGATCTCTTTTGTGACAAGAGCCTTTCTTTTTTCATGCCTTTTAGGGCAGTGTCACATCCCAGACTCATAAGGCACACACAGGTCACCTGTAAAGGCAGGAGCCAGCTTCTGACCTAAATCAATAACGTCAGAGAGATTTGAAAGAAACACAGAGGTAGAATAATTAAGGATATGATAATAAAGTTGATAGATACACATAAAACTATCTGCTACTTTTTTTCCTACTAGAAAGAAAAACTATGTTTTATTAATTATGCATCCTAAACTGTAGACATAGCATACTTCTCATAGGAGAAGTTTCTTTACTCTTCATTCTGTTTCTTTATTCTTCAGTGTCCATCATAGCATGCCTATGACAATTTAGCAGCAATATTTCATTTTAGTCTAGTTAAACATAGCTAATTGTATAGTGAAAAGTTCCTACTTTTTTCTCACCCATAGGTGAGAGCATTCATAATGGTGTTTAGCTCTGCAATGTTATATTTACCATAAGAAGTATTCTTATGTCAAATTCTTATGCTCTTAATAACCAGAACATATTCTTCCTTCCTTTCCTTGTCATATTATGTTCTTCCTTTGAGATACAATAACAGAAGGAATTAATATTCCTTAAAAGATGTGTTGCAAATTAGCCAGGTGAAAGTTGCAAAAGGAAATAATAAGCAGGAAGTTCTTCAAATGGATATACTGTTTACAACACCCAAAGTACAGACATTAAATTTAAAATAAATATGAACAGCATAAAGTGTGTTATCCCATTCTTTATAATACCCAGCCAACATCTGTTCAGTAATTCACTAAATGTAGTATTTAGTTTGTTTTAGTAAAATATGTCAAATTAAATGAAAGGCAAGTTTCACAGAATAAAATAAATAATCACTCTATTTTTTACTCTAGTGGACACTGGCAAGATACTTTACAGTTTAACTTGACTACAGTTGTTTGTCTGTTAGTTAATTTTGTCTTAAAAGCTATCTGTAGAAGGATCATAAAACATAAATTTCCTGGTTAGAGCATTCAGGAAGGAACTCTCAACAATATAACATTATTATGTATAATTTTCTCACTTTTTAATTTAAAAACTTCCTATAAACAAACACCAAAAGAAAAAAAAGCTAACTTGTAAACTGACAATGGGCTTCCTGTTGGATCAGACAGTAAAGAATCTTCCTGCAATGCAGGAGACCCCTGAAGTGCAGTTCGATCCTGGGTTGGGAAGATCCTGTGGAGAAGGGTATGGCAACCCACTCCAGTATCCTTGCCTGAAGAATTTGTGCCTGAAGAAATTCCATGGACAGAGGAGCCTGACAGGCTACAGTTCACGTGATGGCAATGAATCTGACAAGACTTGGTGACTAACACTTTCACTTTTACTTTTTTTTTTTTTCCTACAAACTGACTATAGATGATAATTATTTAAATTTTTAATTTCATGTTTACAGGTAGAACATAAAAATATTATTGAATCTGCCACAGATGGTGATTAAAAAATACTAAAGACCAAAAATAAATTTCAAATAGAAACTATATATTTTCTCAGAAGCATCCATATTATGGCATTCTCTATTAATCTACTAGAAAGTTAGCTGTATATATTCAAGGTCCCTCTTTCGTTTATTCATTGCTCTGTCCTAGTTCCTAGAACAGTGCCTAGAATATAGAAGCTATTCAATAAATATTCTGAATTTGTTAAATCAATACAAAGGGTCTCGATCTACAATGCTCTTGAATAACTGGTAAAACTTAAATCATCCAAGATAAGATGAAAGGAAAAAAAATTAACTAATATATGTAGATTGTGTAATTGCTACACTGAAGTAAATATTTTCTACATATGATGTTTAATTAATAAACCCATTTGATATTTTAGATTAATATTTAATTACTTAAAAAAGAAAAAAAAACACACTGCATTTAAAAATAATGAACACTGAAAAACAAAGTCATTTACATTTTTTGGCATTTTAAAACATAGCAATAACTGCATAATTTGAAACAAGAAGCATTTATAGTAACAACAGTTAACAGTTACTGAATGTGTACTATGCGGAAACCCCTACTATGAACTCATTTAATTATCAAAACAACTCATTAAAGTAAGTATGAAAGTGAAAAAGTGTTAATCGCTCAATTTTGTCCAACTCTTTGCAACCCCATGGATTGCAGTCTGCCAGGCTCCTGTGTCCATGAATTCTCCAGGCAAGAATACTGGAGTGGGTAGCCATTCACTTCTCCAGGGGATCTTCCTGACCCAGGGATTGAACCCTGGTCTCCTGCACTACAGGCAGATTCCTTACTGTCTGAGCCACCAGGTACAAACAGCATTTTACAGATGAAGTATAAGGAGAAATTATTTGCTTAAGGTTGCAAATTTAGTAAGAAAAAGAGCTAGAATTTGAAAAAAGACAATCTGACTCCAAAAGCTTATTCTCATCAGATGGTTCTACATGGTCTCCTGAGAATTACTTATCAGTTTGTACTGACTAAAGTTTCTCACTCAGAAAATAAAGTAACACAACAGTTTGATGCCCATTTTAAATGTCAATAAATTTGAAAAGTTAGATTCAAAACTATGATATTTTGAGTGAATTCTCAAGTTGTGAATGTTGGCTGATTTACCACTTACATGAAAAGTATGTGACCTACAGAATTTGGTATCCACTTTCAAATAAATGACATGTACATTTGGAAAGAGAGCATAAGGTTTCTTAGATTTCTCCAGTTGATATTTTCTTGTTTCAAACAATACCATCTCAACTCCAGATAAGGCAATGGCAACCCAGTCTAGTACTCTTGCCTGGAAAATCCCATGGACGGAGGAGCCTAGTAGGCTGCAGTCCATGGGGTTGCTAGGAGTCGGACACGACTAAGCGACTTCACTTTCACTTTTCACTTTCATGCATTGGAGAGGGAAATGGCAACCCACTCTAGTGTTCTTGCCTGGAGAATCCCAAGGACGGGGGAGCCTGGTGCGCTGCCGTCTATGGGGTCACACAGAGTTGGACACGACTAAAGCGACTTAGCAGCAGCAGCAGCAGCAGCAGCAGCAGCAGCAGCAGCAGCATCAGCATCTGCATCTCAACTCACCAGTCTTCTCTTAGCATCAGTTCATTTGTTATGCATGTACCATGGATTCATTAGAAAACAGTGAGGAACTATGTTCTACTGTGCCTAAAAATTTTAGAGGAGAGATTTGTGATGGAAAATTATAAATCCTTTAGTAGCAAAAATGAAGGTCAAATGCTTATACTATGAAAAGAACAGAGTGCAAAATTCTAGTGTGTAGCAAGCTATGAAAATGAATTTTCCTTCTTTTTCAAATCAACTAATTTCTACCGCCACTGTAAAAAATATTATCTTAATTTCATATCTAAGTTTAGTTTATGCATTTGGAGAATGCACTAATCTTTTATGAATCTTCTCTCTCAGACTGGTAAACTATATATTGTCTATTTGAATTCAGGGCCATTAAATTCTTGCAAAGTCGTTCCTGCACTATATACATTATCAGTCCTGTCTCTGAACAGTGTTCTCTTTCTGCTTTACAGCTAATGTAGCATTTCTCCATGGCATCAATAGATTAAAACATTTGCTACCAGAAAAAGCATGTGAAAATAGAGCAAGCTCCTTTTCCACAAGATAACTCTATAAATCTGTCTAGCTTGCTGATGTTCACTTTAATTTAAAATCAGTAAATATTTATCTTGCAACCTTCAAGAAGGCAGAAAGATAGGTTATTCCCCCCACCCTTTTTTTTTGGTCCCTGACAGAAATGCTACTTTGTAAATGTTTAATAGGACTAGATATATATTTCTGATATATACTTGGGAATATTTAGAAAAGAGAAAATGAGGAGTATATTAAGACTTTAAAAGATTCAATCTATTGTTTCTCAAGCCATACAACTCTTCAGTATAGAAAGAGGCAAGAGAGCTTAACTGACTGAATTTTATAATGTTAGTTTGATGCTTTTCTTAAATTTACTATAACAATGGCTTATTGACAAGCCTAGATTATTTCCATAAAAATAAAGTAAAAACAAATTTAGTCCAATATTCTTAAACTGATAATTGAGGGATTAAACAAAATGTTGGAAATAGTCAGTACTTCCCTTAATAGTATTATAGAGGAAAACACTTTTTATTTTGAAGGTAGACAAACTCTGCCCTGTTACAGTCCCTTACCTCCCACAGAAGATGGTTATAGATAAGCTTACATAATCAATCCCCTAGAGCCATTCTGAGCAATTGGTCAAGTATGCAACAGTCAGAATAGATGCTCACAGATAATAAAACCTGCTCTCTCCCAGTTCTATGTGGCAATCATCTTATCCTTGATTATGACAATATTGATGTTTACTAAATCAGAACATGCCCACAGCTGTAACATAACTATACTGTATATTTTACATACCTAGCATGAGTGCAAAATATGTCTCAGTAGATAAATGCCAGAATTTTTATGATGATATATTTGATTTTACTTTTGAAAAGCTGTGTGTGAATTGACGTCTTGCTTTCATTTTTATATACTATTTTATTGCACACAAACTTGTCTTTTACATAAGAAAAAGCAAGTTGGTTATAGGGTCACTCTCTCTCAAGCTATCTCTTTTGAAATGAAACACAATGATTCTCTTATAGCTGTGCCCATGCACACACCACTGGAGAAGGCAATGGCAACCGACTCCAGTATTCTTGCCTAGAGAATCCCATGGATGGAGGAGCCTGGAGGGCTGCAGTCCATGGGGTTGCAAGAGAGTCAGACACAACTTAGCAACTAAACAATGCACATACCACTTATCATTTAATACTGACTTTCCCATTCTCCAATACATTTACCTAAGATTAGTTGAAATCCCACCCCTTCTTATGAGGTTTTCAACAACTTCCTATGTGAAACACAGCTTTTAGGAAAGCCTGCATTTGAAAAATAAGCCTTAGGAAGAAGATTTTGCAGAAATTGTTCACTTTGGGAGATCTGGAGTAAGACACCACTTCAATTTGTATGTTAACAAGAAATTCAGTATTCAGTAGAATAATAGAGGAGCATTGATCAACTGTTTCAAACATGTAAAGCTTATTACTTCTTCAGCAAGATTATAGCTGCTTTCGAAGAAGGTATGTAATATGGTAAATGTTAAAAGAGGTAGTGAGATGATTAATATTTTGAAAATCAAACTTACACAAAAGGCTATGCAATATTTTTATAACACTAAATAATTATATAATGATAGGTAGATACTGACAGATGATGCCTACAAATGTTTTGAGTTATTCAAACATAATAATTCCAAGAAATCTTATGTGGTTTGGTATCTTAATTTGGGATCTCTGAAAAGTAGAGCCTGAGACAAGAACTTTGATGTAGGTAGTATACTCAGGGGGTGATTCCAGGAAAGCAGTTGGAAGGAACGGGGAGAGAAAAACTGAAAAGGAAGAAAAGTCACACTACACATTATTATTGGAATTGCCACTTTTGGCAAAGAAACCCAAATTCTTTCCAGATCTCTGAGATATTTCTGTGAGTAATATAAATCTGGGGTAATGATACACAGGCCCTTCTCCCCAGTGGTTGAGGATGATCTTCACGAGATGAACTCCCTTGCATTCAAGTGAATGGCTCAGTGCCAATCATAGAAGCTTGTAGACTTGGGGAAAGTCTTATCGCAGAATATTACAAGACAAAGAGAAAGCACAGAAGGTGAAAATGAGGTAACTGAGGTAGGCCTGAGTGCTCACAAAATAGTTTACTTTGGGTCTGGGTAAAATTTTGGCAGCCCTGGTGGCTCAGATGGTAAAGAATCTGCCTGCAATGCAAAATTCTGGGATTGATCCCTCTGCCAGGAAGATCCCCAGGAGAAGAGAATGGCAACCCATGGCAGTATTCTTTCCCGGAGTACTCCATAGAAAGAGGAGCCTAGTGGGCTACAGTCCATGGAGTTGCAAACTGAATGACTTTCACTCAGGAAAAAGGTAAATTTACAGTTTAGCCAGTTCAGTTCAGTCACTCAGTTCTGTCCGACTCTTTGTGACCCCAAGACTCACAGCACGTCAGGCCTCCCTGTTCCTCAACAACTCCCGGAGTTCACTCAGACTCACGTCCATCGAGTCAGTGGTGCCATCCAGCCATCTCATCCTCTGTCGTCCCCTGCTCCTCCTGCCCCCAATCCCTCCCAGCATCAGAGTCTTTTCTAATGAGTCAACTCTTCGCATGAGGTGGCCAAAGTACTGGAGTTTCAGCTTTAGCATCATTCCTTCCAAAGAAATCCCAGGGCTGGTCTTCAGAATGGACTGGTTGGATCTCCTTGCAGCGCAAGGGACTCTCAAGAGTCTTCTCCAACACCACAGTTCAAAAGCATCAATTCTTCAGTGCTCAGCTTTCTTCACAGTCCAACTCTTACATCCATACATGACCACTGGAAAAACCATAGCATTGACTAGATGGACCTTTCTTGGCAAAGTAATGCCTCTGCTTTTCAATATGCTATCTAGGTTGGTTATAACTTTCCTTCCAAGGAGTAAGCGTCTTTTAATTTCAAGGCTGCAATCACCATTTGCAGTGATTTGGGAGCCCAAAGTCTGACACTGTTTCCACTGTTTCCCCATCTATTTTCCATGAAGTGATGGGCCCCGATGCCATGATCTTCATTTTCTGAATGTTGAGTTTTAAGCCAACTTTTTCACTCTCCACTTTCACCTTCATCAAGAGGCTATTTAGTCCCTCTTCACTTTGTGCCATAGGGGTGGTGTCATCTGCATATCTCAGGTTATTGATATTTCTCCCGGCAATCTTGATTCCAGCTTGTGCTTCTTGCAGCCCAACGTTTCTCATGATGTACTCTGCATATAAGTTAAATAAACAGGGTGACAATATACAGCCTTGGCATACTCCTTTTCCTATTTGGAACCAGTCTGTTGTTCCATGTACAGTTCTAACTGGTGCTTCCTGACCTGCATATAGGTTTCTCAAGAGGCAGGTCAGGTGGTCTGGTATGCCCATCTCTTTCAGAACTTTCCACAGTTTATTATGATCCACACAGTCAAAGGATTTAGCATAGTCAATAGAGCAGAAATAGATGTTTTTCTGGAATTCTCTTGCTTTTTCCATGATCCAGTAGATATTGACAATTTGATCTCTGGTTCCTCTGCCTTTTCTAAAACCAGCTTGAACATCTGGAAGTTCACGGTTCACATATTGCTGAAGCCTGGCTTGGAGAATTTTGAGCATTAGCTTACCAGCATGTGAGATGAGTGCAATTGTGTGGTAGTTTGAGTATTCTTTGGCATTGCCTTTCTTTGGGATTGGAATGAAAATTGACCTTTTCCAGTCCTGTGGCCACTGCTGAGTTTTCCAAATTTGCTGGCATATTGAGTGCAGCACTTTCACAGCATCATCTTTCAGGATTTGAAATAGTTCAACTGGAATTCCATCACCTCCAATAGCTTTGTTCGTAGTGATGCTTTCTAAGGCCCACTTGACTTCACATTCCAGGATGTCTGGCTCTAGGTCAGTGATCACACCATCATGATTATCTGGGTCATGAAGATCTCTTTTGTACAGTTCTGCTGTGTATTCTTGCCACGTCTTCTTAATATCTTCTGCTTCTGTTAGGTGCATACCATTTCTGTCCTTTATCGAGCCCATCTTTGCATGAAATGCTCCCTTGATATCTCTAATTTTGTTAAAGAGATCTCTAATCTTTCCTACTCTGTTGTTTTCCTCTATTTCTTTGCATTGATCGCTGAGGAAGGCTTTCTTATATCTTCTGGCTATTCTTTGGAACTCTGCATTCAGATGCTTATATCTTTCCTTTTCTCCTTTGCTTTTCGCTTCTCTTCTTTGGCCTCCCCAAACAGCCATTTTGCTTTTTTGCATTTCTTTTCCATGGGGATGGTCTTGATCCCTGTCTCCTGTACAATGTCACAAACATCAGTCCATAGTTCATCAGGCACCCTATCTATCAGATCTAGTCCCTTAAATCTACTTCTCACTTCCACTGTATAACCATAAGGGATTTGATTAGGTCATACGTGAATGGTCTAGTGGTTTTCCCTACTTTCTTCAATTTCAGTCTGAATTTGGCAATAAGGAGTTCATGATCTGAGCCACAGTCAGCTCTTGGTCTTGTTTTTGTTGAGTGTATAGAGCTTCTCCATCAGCCTTGTCTAACTCAATGAAACTAAGCCATGCCCATGGGGCCACCCAAGTTGGGCAGGTCATGGTGGAGAGGTCTGACAGAGTGTGGTTCACTGGAGAAGGGAATGGCAAACCACTTCAGTATTCTTGCCTTGAGAACCCCATGAACAGTATGAAAAGGCAAAATGATAGGATACTGAAAGAGGAACTCCCCAGATCAGTAGATGCCCAATATGCTACTGGAGATCAGTGGAGAAATAACTCCAGAAAGAATGAAGGGATAGAGCCAAAGCAAAAACAATACCCAGTTGTGGATGTGACTGGTAATAGAAGCAAGATCTGATGCTGTAAAGAACAATATTGCATAGGAACCTGGAATGTCAGGTCCATGAATCAAGGCAAATTGGAAGTGGTCAAACAAGAGATGGCAAGAGTGAACGTCGACATTCTAAGAATCAGTGAACTCAAATGGACTGGAATGGGTGAATTTAACTCAGATGACTATTATATCTACTACTGAAGGCAGGAATCCCTCAGAAGAAATGGAGTAGCCATCATGATCAACAGAAGAGTCCGAAATGCAGTACTTCGATGCAACTCAAAAACGACAGAATGATCTCTGTTCGTTTCCAAGGCAAACCATTCAATATCACAGTAATCCAAGTCTATGCCCCAAACAGTAACACTGAAGAAGCTGAAGTTTAACGGTTCAATGTAGACCTACAAGACCTTTTAGAACTAACACCCAAAAAAGATGTCCTTTTCATTATAGAGGACTGGAATGCAAAAGCAGGAAGTCAGGAAACACCTGGAGTAACAGGCAAATTTGGCCTTGGAATATGGAATGAAGCAGGGCAAAGACTAATAGAGTTTTGCCAAGAAAATGCACTGGTCATAGCAAACACCCTCTTCCAACAACACAAGAGAAGACTCTACACATGGACATCACCAAATGGTCAACAGTTGAGCCAAGGGGTTGCTATATGTATGTCAGAGGCATCTGCTAAGTGCCTCTGTGTGTGTGTGTGTGAGAGAGAGAGAGAGAGAGAGAGAATACTGGAGTGGGTAGCTGTTCCCTTCCCCAGGGGATCGATCCAACCCAGGTCTCTCGCATTGCAGGCGGAATATTTACTGTCTGAGCCACCAGGATGTGTATATGCATGTACATAAACAACAACAGTACCTAAACCTTAATCTTTTACTTCCATTAACTCATAATACTGAGTTTCAAATTTACTTAGTAGTCCCTTCAATTTTGGATATAGGAAAAGATAGTTACTCATATGACATTTTACATAGCAGTTTTTCTTCACTCCTTCTCCTAACCACCACAAAAAAAAAAAATAAATATTTACTACTGTAATATTACTCGCTTATTTTTGTAACATCCTTTCTGGTTACATGCAGCTGAGAGAAAAGTTCAGAAAAGAAGTATAGCTGAGGTCTAAAATGTACACATTCCGCAGAACCCCTGCTGCAGACATAGAAAGGGGAAAAACAGAACTTGTGGCTGATTCTGTCTATTCTCATGTGAATTCTGGGAACATATAAAGAGAAAGATAAATCACCTAGATCATATATTCTCACTTCACAAGCAGCTAGGACCCAGTGGACAAGGAGGGATTCAACAGATGTAATAATTCTTTTCTGCTACTTTTTATGACATTCATTTAAATTTAGCCTTTTGATAGTCCTTCCTATTTTCTTAAGAGAAAATGTGTTTAGATAGACCTTCGTCATAAGAAACTATTCAAATACTACCTATGTACAAACCATTATTCATTTTTGGGTGTCCTACTTCTTGGCCGTTTAAAATACAGCATGTGAAGTTATTTTAATAAATCACGTTCAGTTCAGGATGATTAAAGGAACCTAAAATTCTTGAATAAAGAATGAAAAGATGGGCAATGCTGGCCATTTTAACTCATATATTTTCATTTACTAACTCATAAACAGAAAAGTGAGCCCATGCAAATTTTAAGATTCCGAGAGGACATCATTTAAACTGAGAAGTAGATCAAGGTCGATTAATCTACCACAGTAAATTAGGAAGCAACCTAAAATATTTGTAAGCAATTTAAAGGCAACAAAATGTGTGCTTTCTTGAGCACTGGTTACACAGTAAATATTTGCTAAGTTATTGATTTAATGAACATAATGATGAGTTAATAAGAACTAATTTCTAGACAGAGAAAGAACATACTGAAGGGGAGAAAAAAAGAGTGAACTCAGTGCTGGTCATACAAGCATAATTGGTTTCTCACTGGAGGAAATAAGTACCAACAACCATTAACTATTTGTATAATTATTATAAAATGACATTATGTTTATTAATGTAAAAGTACCTACAGAATCAGGCTAGTAATATAGTAATAGACATTCATACTTACACACTAAAATAATTTTAATAAAGTCTTATTACAGGAATATATTATTACTTTGTAATGAGGAGGGTATTTGGAAGTAACTGCAATATCAGTCCTCATCATTTTCCATGTATCTGGGTGTTGTGCAACTCAGATACCCATGTTTAACTGATGGCCAATTTTGAAAGCATATGATAGTCACTTTTTTCAAAAAGGGCAATTTTAGTTTGAAAACAAAACATTCCAAGAAGAAACATGGAACGTAAGTGTATACAGAGACATGCAACTTCAAGAGACAAAAGCAACCAAAACCACAGTGAAGAAGGCTCCATTTGCCTTTGTGCAGATGCCAACCATCCCCTGAATTTCAACAGGTGGCAAGAATGTTCCCATTGTGATATCAGCTATGTAACTGTATGGACACGAAGGGGATCTGAATATGCAACCCTAAGACATGGTGCCTTGACATATTAAATATTTTAAGAAACCTCAGGTGCAGGAAGGACTCTCTGACCTTCCTTTTCTCTCCTGAAGCAGGTCATTAGGCCGTCTTGTGAGAGGTGCCTTATTCATTCCCAGAAGACAGAGAGATGATAGAAGAATCCAAAAGAAGAGGCCTAAGTTACCTCCAGTTTACCAATCTTCATTCAAACATTTTGTCCTCTCGTGTTTTCCCAGATTCCTATTCTTTATCAATCTTGGTAAAAACACTCAGGTTAAGGTCTTCATTTCCTTATGGAAGCTCAGTGAACTAAGTAGTCCAAGTATATAAATCATACAATTGTGATCGACAAGCTTGATATTTCGATCCAGATATGTAGGATTAAAAAACCTATATTCTTCCAAAAATTAGTTAAAATTGAAAATGAGATACTGATAATCAGAGTAAATCCATGAAATATAGAAAAGTTATGATTTTTAACACAAATGATTGCATAATCAGGATATACTTATGGTGGACTTGTTATGGCACATTTTTAATAAATGATTTGTCAGACAATAAAAAATTATTTGTTAATAAATGATCTGTCAGATAAAAAAACTACATTCTAACCAAAATGCTATACGTTTATTTGTGGATATAATAGAATACAGAATGAAATGCAAATGTAAAATATAATTTCACTTGTGATGATTCCAAAAACCCTCAAAAATGTTTTTTTCCTGACACTGTTTAAAGCTAATGGTATTCTCATTAATTTACTGATAATTTACTAATAGTTGCATCTATTAATTCTATAATTGTACTATTACAGCAAAATCTCTGAAGCATATGTTTTAAGACAGCACTGTTAGGTTCATAGTTGCAGCCAAATGGATCCTAACTTTAGTAACAGAGAAGAAGGATAAAAAGAAGCACTAGCAGTCTTTGCATATTCTTTATTTAAGAGCAACTCAACACTGCAAACCAAGTATCATATACAGCTAGTGTAGTGAATAACATTTTCCATTCAAATTGTAACAGGCAAATAATACTGTTGACTACCATAGTCACACTACCATAAAGCAATCTCTGATATAAGAAGAGACTGTACTTTTTTAAAAAAGGATCTAATCAGGTCATTGAAATTTAGGGAGTTGTCTCTTAGATTTAAGGCCCATGTGTGCTGACTTTTATGAACAGTCTGAAAAATCTATAGAATTCAAAAAAAAATCTATAGAATTCATAATATATCACAAATCCTTTACAGATGTTGTGCCAACTTTTGATCAGTGTGCAAAATCATTATAATACAACTGAGAAACATAATTCCACTGGATAAAATGTTAAATACAGTGGAGTCATGTGATAACACATAGGATACAGCCATTGTCAAAAATAAAACCTTCCAAAATAAACATATTTTCAATCAACCTAGGGGGTGGGATGGGGAGGGAAATGGGAGGGAGCTTCAAAAGGGAGGGGATATAAGAAAGCCTTCCTGAGTGATCAATGCAAAGAAATAGACGAAAATAATAGAATGGGAAAGACTAGAGAGCTCTTCAAGAAAACAAGAGATACCAAGGGAACAATTTCATGCAAAGATGGGCTCAGTAAAGGACAGAATGGTATGGACATAACAGAAGTAGAAGATATTAAGATGAGGTGGCAAGAATACACATAAGAACTACACAAAAAAGATCTTCAGGGCCCAGATAATCACGATGATGTGATCACTCACCTAGAGCCAGACCTCCAGTATTGTGAAGTCAAGCGGGCCTTAGGAAGCATCACTATGAACAAAGCTAGTGGAGGTGATGGAATTCCAGCTGAGTATATCAGATCCTGAAAGATGATGCTGTGAAAGTGCTGCACTCAATATGCCAGCAAATTTGGAAAACTCAGCAGTGGCCACAGGACTGGAAAAGGTCAGTTTTCAAGCCAATCCAAAAGAAAGGCAATGCCAAAGAATGCTCAAACTATCACACAATAGCACTCATCTCACACGCTAGGAAAGTAATGCTCAAAATTCTTCAAGCCAGGCTTCAAGAATACATGAACTACGTACTTCCAGATATTCAAGTTAGATTTAGAAAAGGCAGAGGAAGCAGAGATCAAATTGCCAACATCCGTGGGATCATCAAAAAAGCAAGAGGGTTCCAGAAAAACATCTATTTCTGCTTTATTGACTATACCAAAGCCTTTGACTGTGTGGATCACAATAAACTGTGGGAAATTCTTCAACAGATGGGAATGCCAGACCACCTGATCTGCCTTTTGAGAAACCTGTATGCAGGTCAGGAAGTAACAGTTAGAACTGGACATGGAACAACAGACTGGTTCCAAATAGGAAAAGGAGTACGTCAAGGCTGTATACTGTCACCCTGCTTATTTAAGTTTATATGCAGGGTACATCATGAGAAAGCACAAGCTGGTATCAGGATTGCCAGGAGAAATATCAATAAGCTCAGATATACAGATGATACCACCCTTATGGCAGAAAGTGAAGAACTAAAGAGCCTTTTGATGAAAGTGAAAGAAGAGAGTGAAAAAGTTGGCTTAAAACTCAACATTCAGAAAATGAAGATCATGGCATCCGGTCCCATCACTTCATGGGAAATAGATGGGGAAACAGTGGAAACAGTGTCAGACTTTATTTGTTTGGGCTCCAAAATCACTGCAGATGGTGACTGCAGCCATGAAATTAAAAGACGCTTACTCCTTGAAGGAAAGTTATGATCAACATACACAGAATATTAAAAAGCAGAGACATTACTTTGCCAACACAGGTCCACCTACTCAAAGCTACAGATTTTCCCATAGTCATGTATCAGTGTGAGAGTTGGACTCCAAAGAAAGCTGAGCATTGACTAATTGATACTTTTGAACTGTGGTGTGGAGAAGACTCTTGAGAGTCCCTTGGACTGCAAGGAGATCCAACCAGTCCATCCTAAAGGAAAACAGTCCTGAATATTCATTGGAAGGACTGATGTTGAAGCTGAAACCCAATACTTTGGCCACCTGATGCTTAGAGCTGACTTATATGAAAAGACCCTGATGCTGAGAAAGAAAGAAGGTGGGAGGAGAAGGGGAAGACAGAGGATGAGATGGTTGGAACTCATCACCAACTCAATGGACATGAGTTTGAGTAAACTCTGGGAGTTGGCGATGGACAGGGAGGCCTGGCATGCTGCAGTCCATGGGGTCACAGAGTCTGACATGACTGAGCGACTGAACTGAACTGAAGTGAACTGATATGTATACCTATGGCTGATTCATGTTGAGGTTTGACAGAAAACAGCAAAATTCTGTAAAGCAATTATCCTTCAATAAAAAGAAAAGTTAATTAAAAAAGAAAAATCCAAATCATTAATATTTACTTGAAATGTATAAAATAATTTTACATGTGTATAAGGATAGCAGTCCAGAAAAGTATTATGTTGAGATGAGAACACACTAAAGTGAATATACAGTGCTGTATATTTGAATTAACTTGAATTCATTCAAGAGACCCACCAAGATTCTGGTATTGGTGATGGACAGGGAGGCCTGGCGTGCTGCGATTCATGGGGTTGCAAAGAGTCGGACACGACTTAGCGACTGATCTGATCTGATCTGAATATATATACATATACACACAGGTCCAGAATCATTAATATATACTCTAGGTGTAATCTGCAATAACCTTACCCAGTACAGTGCTTATAAAATTCTGTCTGGGAATGCAGATGTTCAACAGAATGCTATACTCCTGTTGGTGTGTCATCTGGGCAGAAGAATCAAAGGATCTATGATTCAAGATAAAGGGAACAACATCCTGCAGGTGAGGGTCTCCAGGCAATTAAATAGGCATTTTGAAGAGTGATCTTCTATGGCATAAATTTAAGGGTATTATAAAGCTGAAGACTGGATTCATGTCCATTCTCCAAGACTAATCCATTAGCTTTTCTCCAGGGGATCTTCCTGATCCAGGGATTCAACCCGAATCTCCTGCACTGGCAGGTGGATTCTTTACCACTGAACCACCAGGGAAGTTTATGAGTCCCTTTTATGATTTTTGTAATTTTGCTAAAGATATTATTTCTACTAATTGAATAATTAGAAGTTTAAATACATGGGAAATTAAGTAATATTTAAATATGAAATAAATTACCAGAATAAATACTTACATTGGTGCAAAAGTAATTACAATTTTTCATTGTTGAACTTTGCCATTTGATATTGGAATACATTCTTAAATAAATGTGGTTATGTTATACATCATTTTAATGTAACTTTCCTGCTTTATGCTTTTTTGCTAATGCATTATTACTTGCTATTTATTTTATATGTATTTTAGACTATGGAAATGATGTTAGATAGAAAGCAAATTTGAGTGATTTTTTTATTCTAGTTCAAAATGGGTCACAAAGTAGTGGAGACAATTCATAGAATCAAAATGCATTAGGCCCAGGAACTGCCAATAAATGTACAGTACAGTGATGGTTCAAGAGGTTTTGCAAAGGAGACGAGAACTTTGAAGATGAGGAGCATAGTGGTGGGCCATGGATAGTTGACAACAACCTAGAGCAACATCAAAACGATCCTCTTAAGTAAAACTTCATGAGAAGTTGCCAAAGAACTCAACACTGACCATTCTACAGATCTTTGGCATTTGAAGCAAGTCAGAAAGGTGAAAAAGCTCTGTAAGTAGATGCCTAATGAGCTGACTGCAAATCAAAAAAATGTAATTTTTGAAGTGCTATCTTTGCTTATTCTATGCAACAACAATGAACCATTTCTCAATCAGATTGTGACCTGTGATTAAAGTGGGTTTTATTATGACAACCAGTGATGACCAGATTAGTGGCTGGGCTGAGAAGAAGCTCCAAAACACTTCCAAAGCCAAAACCGCACCAAAAAGAGATCATGGTCACTGTTTAGTGGTCTGCTGCTGATCTGATCCACAACAGATCTGAATCCCAGTGAAGCCATTATATCTGAGAAGTATGCCAAGAAATCGATGAGATACACTGGAAACTGCAATGCCTACAGACAGCATTCGTCAACAGAAAGGGCCCAATTCTTTTCCATGACAACACTCAATTGCGCATCACACAACCAACACTTCAAAAGCTGAATGAATTGGGCTACGAAGTTTTGCCTCATCTGCCATATTCACCTGGCCTCTCACCAATTGACTACCACTACTTCAAGAATCTTGACAGCTTTTTGCATGGAAAATGTTCTATATCCAGCAGGATGCAGAAAAAGCTTTCCAAGAGTTCACAGAATCCCAAAACATGGATTTTTATGCTATAGGAATAAACAAACTTATTTATTGTTGGCAAAGTGTATTGATGAATGGTTCCTATTTTGATTAATCAGTATATGTTTGAGCCTAGTTATAATGATTTAAAATTCACAGTCTGAAACTGCAATTACTTTTGCACCAACCTAATATAACTTGAGATAAAATAAAATGGCCTAAAATAAAGGGCTAAATTTAAGTAGATACAATTGAGCTATAAATTGTAAGAAGGGTGTAATATCAAAATGGATATAACTCTATGAAATGTTCTGTTGGTAAGGTGGGACTGAAACTGAAAGATTAAGAAATGTTAAAAATCTTAGAATTTATCTTTTAATTTTGATCAATTTTCATTTATAACTTAAAAAATAAAAGTAGAAAGCATAATGTGTTTTCTTAAATTTTTATTGAGTTTTTCAGTTCCTACTTAAAAAAAAAAAAACAACAAAAAAAAACACCTAGATCAAAGAGAGTCTAAATTTTCAACTTGGAAACCACATTAAAAAACTAAGACCTTAAGAGTTTAAAAAAACAGTAACATGGCAGAAAACAGTACCATTAAAAACTTGTGAATAATCAAAGTTTTCTTGCTAGTGGTGTAGGAAAAAAAACAGCCATTGCAATTAAAGAAAGGCATTTGAAAGGTAAGATTTATTACTCTGATACATTACCTTATTTAGAATGAGAGAATTTATTACAGCCTTAAATTCCTCTGTAATCCAAATGACACTGACTGTTGGCACCACAACCATTTTCTCCCAGTGCCAGTGTAAATTCACATGGTATTTTTCATGAATAAGCATGAAAATGTCAGCAATTCTAAACAAAAGGGAGATGGCAAGTTTGGAAATAAGCCAATAACTGTGCCAAATGACCCAGGAAGCTTGAATTTCAGAAAAAAATGTCTGAAATTGGGGTAATGTTGAATGCAATATTCTGAAGAAAACATACTTAAATTATACATTATAGCCACAAAAGGGGGTAAAGAATGAAAGTAAGATGAAGTGACCCACAGTAAGCTTGAAATAAAGTAGTACGGGCAGTGACATGGTGAGTTAAGCCCTCCGCAGTGCTCATATTGGGGTCCTGGTAGACTTGCAGCCAATATGCAAACACATATGGGCCTTTCATCAGGAGGTCTTAAACAGCAGACAATCTCACACACCAAGGAGTATATGCTGGGTTACATATGAGGAGAGACAAGCACATGAAGCTTAAGGGTTTTCATTTCTTTCTCATAATTCTTCTTTGTTTGCTTAAAAAATTTCTCAGTACACTTAATCATGCTGAAAAGTGTCTCTAAGATCTGATTAGATAGCTAGAGATGTTTACATGTTTGAAAAAAGCTAAACTAAATAAGGCTTTAAAAAAGTCAAAGTCAAACAAACACGTTTAAAATCATTGATGAGGGGAGGAGTCAAGATGGCAGAATAGGAGGATGTGTAGTTTGTCTCTCCTCACGAATACATACATCAAGAATACATCTACAAAAGGGACAATTCTCAGAAAGGACCTGCTGAACATAAGTGGAAGATTTCGGAAACCTAAAACGACAAGAAAAATACCTTCAGAAGAGGTAAGATGAAAGAAAGAAAAAAAAAAAGAGGAATAAAAAAGATTAAGACCTTGGAAAAGTTTGTGGAAGAAGCCCTGGCACCACAGAAGCAAAGCATTGATATTGAGTGGCATGCAAGGGGCATGGCAGCCATTAACCCACTTCCTCATCTTCCAGCTTCTGCCTCCATGGAAGCTGGGAGGGATTAATTTCCAAAATACACAAACAGCTCATGCAGTTCAGAATCAAAAACAAACAAACAACACAATTAAAAAATGAGCAGAAGATCTAAATAGACATTTCTCTAAAGAATACATTATTGTTTAGTTGCTAAGTTGTGTCCGACTCTTTCGTGACCCCCATGGACTGTTGCCCACCAGGCTCCTCTATCCATAGGATTTTCAAGGCAAGGATGCTGGATGGCCAACAAACACATGAAAACATGTTTAATATCACTAATTATTAGAGACATGCAAATCAAAACTACAATGAGGTATTACCTCACATGGTCAGAATGGCCACAGTCAAAAAATCTATAAATAGTAAATGCTGGAGACTATGTGGAGAAAATGGAACCCTCTTAAACTGTTAGTGGGAATGTAAGTTGGCAGAGCCACTATGAAGAGCAGTATGGACTTTCCTTAAAAAAACAAAAACAGAACTACCATATGATCCAGCAATCCCACTCCTGGGCATATACCCAGAGAAAACTATGATTCAAAATGGAAGTAATCTAAATGTCCATCAACAGAGGAACAGATAAAGAAGATGTGCTACATAAGTACAACAGAATATTACTCAGCTATAAAATAGTAAGAGGACTGTGTCATTTGCAGAGATGTGGGTGGATCTAAAGGTGGTTATACAGAGTGAAGTTAAGTTAGAAAGAGAAAAACAAATATTGTATATTAACCCATATATGTGTAATTTACAAAAGAGGTATAGCTGACCTTATTTGCAAAGCAGAAATAGGATACAGACTTAGAGAACAAATGTATGGATACCAAGGGTAAAGGCAGGTGTAAATAGGGAGATTAGGATTGATATACATTCACTACTGTGTATAAAGTAGAAAACTAATAACAACCTACTGTGTAGCACAGGGAACTCAACTTGGTGCTCTGTGGTGATCTAAGTGGGAAGGAAATTCTAAAAAAGAGGGGATATATGTATAGGTATGGCTAATTCACTTTGCTATGCAGCAGGAACTGACACAGCAGTGTAAAGCAAATATACGTCAACAAAAATAAATCAAATCATTGAAAAGATATAGAAACATTAAAAAGAAATCAACACACTGTTATTTTTTTGAATCAAAATACTTTATAGTTTATCTTCCTTTCCAAATATTTGTACTCCTATGGAAATGTTTATTTATTGATAAGTGGAGAGACTTTGATACATATTTTCCAATCAGTCTTGGATGTGCTGTGATATCAAAGCCTGGGCACACTTGACCTCCTTTAGCAATTACTTTTTATGTTCCCCTTAAAATCCTTCAGCTGGTAATAGCGTTGCCCCTTGAAGCATTGTTAATGAGTTTCCAAAGACTGCTATACATTGTCTAGAGAATATAGATGCTACCCCCAAAGAAAGTATCTCCACTCAACTTTTTTTTTTTTTAATTTTATTTTATTTTTAAACTTTACATAATTGTATTAGTTTTGCCAAATATCAAAATGAATCTGCCACAGGTATACAAGCAAGCAATTCTGAGCCCCCAGTGATAAGAAACCACTTCCCTAAGGTGCAGATACTATTCCTCATCTCTTCTCCATTCTGGCCTCTAAACAAATGTCTTTATGTAAAGACATTTACATAAAGAAAAATAGTTAAATATCAAAGCAAACAATAGATGAGATATATCATAAAAGAGTATCCTATGGCCTGTTGAAGGAAGTGGATGTAAATTCTGTGGTGACAAGGTTTGGTCTTTTTTTAGTACCCATTTTCTCTGTCATCTGCCTCTCTGAGTCACTGCCCAGCAAGACTGTCCTAATTTGCTCTCCCTAACAATGGAAAGAACAGTCTTGATGTCTATCTCTTTTATAAATTGATCCATTTTTCCTAAAACCATACCCTATTTTTCTGATACTTGGCACTGTAACTTTAAATTCAGAAAGTTATTTTAAGATGTTGAATGGATAAACAGACCCTTTACTATTACATATTTTTTACTGGAAAGATGTTTCCCACAAGCTGTTTTTGTAGAAACAATTAAAGACTAAGTTCCCAGCATAAGTCTCACACTCCTTAAGCTTAGTAATTGAAAGAAACTTTTGTATGTATTCAATGACTTACAGTTCCCAAAATTACTTTCACCCTAGGTTTGTAAATGGATCTAGGTTCTTAGTTAAGACTAGGGTGCTGAAAGAATAATATCCAGGATTTGTTGAGCATTTACTGTGCAAAGTACATTCCAGCATTTAAGTTTATTTAATTCTCACAATGATCTGGAAACTGAGGTTGAAAGAATTTGAGTGCATAAATGAAGATTCTAAAGCCACTATGATAAACTACCTTACAAATAGAATAAAAAAATACAAAGGAAAGTTGTGGGGAAGCAAGAGGAAAGACACATGCCTTTAGTAGAAAGGGAGGAAATGTATGTTTAGAGAAACATTTTAGTGATACTGACTTAGGGTACAAGCAAGATTCTAGAATGATGAGATGGGTACTAAGTACATGAAAACAGAATCACAAATTATATCAAAGTAATACCACTGTCTTCATAGAAAATCAGGAAATGCAGGAATAAAGATTTTACAGGACACGACATGGCTTTGAAAAAGCTTATCCTAATATGTAAGTGGATAGATTGTAGAAATAAAACAACAGAGATGATTAATTTAAGAGAAAAAGCCACACCCAATGAGCTGGATGCAATTAACAACTGCACTCGAAGAGATTTCTGGGTAAGTTAAAGTTGGACAACGATTATAGCAGCTTTCAGCAAACCTTTGTCCTTCATGCTGATCACTCTAATATTAATATTCAGTTGGAGAAATCAAAGGCATAAAAGTAAAATCTGCAATTCACACAAAGCTAGGGGCTTCCATAAAAAGAAAGTCAGGATGAATATTTGAAAAAGTCCTTTAAATACCAGGCAAGGATAAAGGGCTGATACTAATAAAATGTAAATGCAAATTGTAATGCAAAGTTATAAAATAACCTTAAAAAGGTGTTTCATTCATGTACAAAAGTTGGATAGCTACTAGAAGAATTTTAAAGATTCATATAAATTAAACACAACTGAATTAACTTCAAAGAGAACCCACCCTCTGATCATGTTGTCAGAAAAGACGAAACACACAGTACCCTAGAGAAAGGCAAGGGGTTCTGTCTTCAGTTCTCAGCAATACTTTTTGAGATAAACGTAATCAAGGTGGACGAGTTCAAAGATTGAAACTTGAAAGGAGTGGAGTCTAGAAACCATGGAGAGAGAAACTGGAGTCATTGCCAGGACAGAATAGTTCAGGGACTGGTATTCCTATCAACCTTTACACAGCCCAGAGTCCCAGTAGTAGTCAGCTTTGTCATCAATCTGGCTCCAGGGTAATTTTAACACAGTCATTAACCTAGTGGGCCTCACCCTTTCCTTCTAATTCTACAATTCCACAACTCTCTTTCATTGTTTACCCCAATTCCTATGTCCAGATTTAAACTGTCCTTTTATCTCTGCAACACCTCTTTTAACATTTCTTAGATTCTAGTGACTCAAGAGCCCCCTCTTTAAGAATCTTCATCCTACCCCTAAATGATTCTTTTCTTAAAAATATTTTCAAATATGTAATTCCTAGGTTTAAAACATTAAAAAAAAAAGATGCTCACTAAGATGAAGTTAAATTTCATATTTCTCTATAGTTTTAATGCTAATTTACACTGTGATTCTAGAAGATGAGGAGAAAGACGGTTGTGATAGCCTATTATTTTGTGTCTTACAAACTTACTTGATATGATAGATGCAATCTTTCCTTTGCACTTCTCAATTATGTTGCATGGCTAATGTTCCGTAGAACATATTTTGAGAAATACTGCTTTACAGAATTCTACAAGTTAATGTGTTTCTTTTTTTCTGTAAATTTTCTTCTCCTAGTTTTTGTGACAATAGCCTTTTCCCTAGGTTCTGGACTAGCGTCTTTCAACTTTGACAAACCTTCTGCATATATATCTCATTCTGTTTTCAAAATTTTTGTTCTCTACACTCCCTGCTCCTCCCACCAACCCTTTGGTTTGTTTCAGATACTTGCACCACTCTCAAAATTCCACTCGTACGTCTCTACAATTGATTCTCAAATATTTAGTTCCTTCTGAAGTGGAAGCATAGTGGTTTGGTTAAAAAAAAATGATGGTGAAGGAGGTTAAACTTCAGGTCTACTTATTAGCTGTATGACCTTGGGTTTGAGAATTAAGTTAGGTTTCAGGAAAAATGCCTCAAATATCTTTTCTTTCCTGCCTCAAGCTCTTTTCTAAACCCAGGGATATGATCACTGCTGAACACTATAAATTTCCCCAGCACCTCAAACTTCAGATTTTAAGAACTTACTTCCAATCCCACTTCACTGAACTCTACATTCTACTGAATTCTTCACTTTCCTATTTTAAATAATAGTACTGCCACTTGCATAATCACTATGGCTCAAAACTCAGTACTTGCTTTTTTTTTAAAGCCACACTCAAGAATTTATTAGTTTCTGTCAAATTTTCTTCACCACTTCACCCTAATCTCATTTCTCCCCCTCACCATCATCAGCACTTTAGTTTAGCAGGAATCACTGAACACCTAGATGGTGGCATACATCTACTTAACTATTCTTTCTGGAATTTAAGGCACTTGAATGCAACTTTCACAGCATTTTCTAAAATTCTCTGATCTATTGTCTTCTTTCAAACTGATATTTAAGGTAAAATCTGTTCTCTCTTGAATGAAAACTTGATATTTTATTGTCTACTATTCTCAAATTTAAAAACTGCTTTGTTTCTACGGTTAGATTAAATTTCTTCTTTCATATTCTATTTTGTGGTACTTCTGGTAGTGTGCCTAGTATTAAGAGTTTTGGGCAAGTATGCAGTTCTTCAAATAGACTATGACCACTGAATACAAAGTCTTCTCTGGTGGTTCAGTTGGTAAAGACTGCCTACAATGCTGGAGACCTGGCTTCAGCCCCTGGGTCGGGAAGATCCCCTGGAGAAAGAAATGGCAACCCACTCCAGTATTCTTACCTGG
Organism: Bos mutus; assembly: GCF_027580195.1. Classification (NCBI taxonomy): domain Eukaryota; kingdom Metazoa; phylum Chordata; class Mammalia; order Artiodactyla; family Bovidae; genus Bos; species Bos mutus. The sequence goes on along the minus strand of NC_091622.1, from coordinate 77,260,818 downwards.
AGAATTCATGGACAGAGGAGCCTGGTGGGCTACAGTCCATGGGGTCACAAGAGTCAGACATTATTGAGTCACTAGCACTTGACACCTGACTGAATACAAACACAATGTAACACATTTACATCCTCTTTATAACTTTCCATAGTGTTTGGGAAATAAATGACATGACTATTTGTGAGTTTTTAAACATACTTTCATGAACTGATTCACATAATATATAGCCTCTTTCTCTTTTGCTGGTCATTTTCCCCTTAAATGATGACTTTCTTTTTAGAACTCCTATAATACCCTATCTAGCCAATAAGACACATAGATAGGTAGATACTTGTTATCTGAGTACAGATCTAAACTTTCCAATCAGTCTACAATTTCATAAAAGCATGATTTATCTACAATACTTTATCCCAAGTTAAACAATTTTCAAGAAGCTCCTCAATAAACAAAGCAGCATATTTTATTAGAAAATTCAATACATTCAACATTACTTATTCCTATATAATTGCACAGATTTCTAGAAGTTATTATTATATGTTCAGGAACCACTGAGCACATGGTGAAGTTTTAGAGCAAAAACAACCAATATACAACATTGGAAATAAAAATTCTAATGGATTTTCTCTGCTCACTGTCTTAAATCCCCTATTTCACATTCTATTGGGGATGATTCTTTTTTAAAACTTAAACATGCTCTAAGCCCTTCAACAAACTTAAACCAAGTCTAAAACCCTTTTTGTGGCCCATAGGCATTGTAGGATCTGAAACCTGTGTCTTCTTGTCCCACTTCACCTGGTTTTGTTTTGCTTTCTGCTGTACTCAGTGTTTAGCATACCACTGGGCCAGAGTAGCCAGTTAATGAATAATGACTGGAAAATTATTTTTTAAATGAAAATTAAATTTTATAATTGCTTATATTTCTAAAAAATTTTATATTCTTGTGGAGTACCTCTGATATTCAACTTATACCTTCTCATATTTAAAATCATGTTTGGAGAACTCTATTTTTCTCCTTCACCCCCTTTTTCCATCTGTAAAACTGCAGAAATTCTTCTCAGCTAGTGGCTACATCTCAGGGAGGTGGAAAACATTAACAAGGTCATATTTTAAAATGCTCAAGACTTCTCTGGATGAAAGATATTACTGAGTATAAAGTATAATTACCATTTCTGATAGGATTACATTCTGGATGGGAAAGTATAAATGGGAGTCCCTAGAGGAAGAAGAACACTAATGGTTTAAGTGAGATGCTGAAGCCTGAGGATAAACTAATTTAAGTCAAAGCTCCAGAGTTAAAAAGAAAGTAATTTTAACTGGATTAAATAATGCCACCCATTGCAAAAGAACAGCCTGCCATTTACATAAGACATAATTTAAAGTGGATTTTCTGGAACTCTATGTAATATGCAGTTACCTCATTTTATAAGCTGGGGCTGGAATCAAAGATTGCAATACACTGTGATGGAATGAAGAAGAACACACCAAAATGATTATGATATTTAATGACATTTTTTCTTGAGATAATCTCACATACTAAATAAACAACTCTAAATAATTTATTTAATGTATAATTACTGACTTCTCTAGTGGCTCAGATGGTAAAACATCTGCCTACAATACGGGAGACCCGGGTTCAATCCCTGGGTCAGAATTAGTGGAATTTAAAAACTAAGCATTTGAAAATATCACAAGAACTTAAATGTGCGTAACCTCTTTTCATTCTGTAAGGTCAGTGACCCACTATTTTTTTCACTTTTTGCTTCAGCATTTCACTAAGTGCCTAGCATATAGCACTGAAACTCAGTAAATGCCTTTTTAAAAATAAATCATGATTTTTACAATCATTAATACTTTATAATTTCACATAACGGAATAAGTTTTGATACCACTGTCTCAAAGAATGAGTCAGAAACCAAACAGAAAACTAGTTCAGTTCAGTTCAGTCGCTCAGTCTCTGTTCGATTCTTTGCAACTCTGAGGACTGGAGCACGCCAGGCTTCCCTGTCCATCACCAACACCCGGAGCCTACACAACTCATGTGCATCACATCGGTGATGCCATCCAACCATCTCATCCTCTGTCGTCCCCTTCTCCAGTCTTTAATCTTTTCCAGCATCAGGGTCTTCCCAATGAGTCAGTTCTTTGCATAAGGTGGCCAAAGTATTGGAGTTTCAGCTTCAACATCAATCCTTCCAATGAATATTCAGGACTGATTTCCTTTAGGATCGACTGGTTGGATCTCCTTGCAGTACAAGGGACTCTCAGTCTTTTCCAACACCACAGTTCAAAAGCATCAATTCTTCAGCACTCAGCTTTCTTTATAGTCAAACTGTCACATCCATACATGACTATTGGAAAAACCACAGCTTTGACAAGATGGACCTTTGTTGGCAAAGTAATGTCTCTGCTTTTTAATATGCTGTCTAGGTTGGTCATAGCTTTTCTTCCAAGGAGCGAGCGTCTTTTAATTTCATTAAAGTTAAAATAGAAAACTAAGATGAGTAATATTCTTCTCTATGGCTCCTAATCCTGAATGGTGGGAGGCTCCCTGAATAGTCTTTTGTTGTTCACTCACTAAGTCATGTCCAACTGTTTGCAACTCCATGGTCTGCAGTGTGCCAGGCCTCCCCGTACTTCACCATCTGCCATAGTTTGCTCAAACTCATGTCCATTGAGTCAGCGATGCTACCCAACCATCTCATCCTCTGTTGTCCCCTTCCTCCTCCTGACCTCAATCTTTCCAAATATCAGGTTATTTTCCAATGAGTTGGCTCATCGCATTAGGTGGCCAAAGTATTGGAGCTTCAGCTTCAGTATCAGTCCTTCCAATGAATATTCAGGGTTGATTTCCTTTAGGATTGACTGGTCTGATTGTCTTGCTGTCTAAGGGACTCTCAAGAATCTTCTTCCAGCCCCAAAGTTTGAAAGCATCAGTTTTGGTCCTCTGTCTAACTCTAGTATTTAGTAATTTTAAATATTACTCCATAGCTAAGAGATAAGGGTATAGATCAGATTGATTTACTCTAGTCTTGTAATCACTCCTGGCTTTCCTGTGGCAGAAATTTCTCTGTGGTTAAGTGATGCACATAATAGAATAACTTGAGATTAGTAAATGAAGTTCCATGCTAACAGTATAGACCATCTCAAGAAGAACTCATACAGAAGTTTTGTGAGTTTACAAAGAGAATACTAGCTAAAATTCAAAGACAGAGTAATGTACCCTACACATAACCACTATATGCTACAATTATTAGGCCAGTTTCTAGAGAATTCAGAAATGGACAGAAAAAGTTGATAGTGTTTTCTTGGAAACATCTCTATCACTACCACTTCTTGCATAGAGTCCTCTGCTGTTTCACTGAGCTTTTGGATGTTCCCACCTATTTTTTTTAATCAATTTTCAAATAATATTAAATACTTTTTGACTTAAAATATTATTACAACTAATTTTTTAACTCACTTCACTGTATTCTTCTACCTTGAATCTTTGCCAATTTTTGTTTTTGAATATTTCTTTCTACTTCTATAGAAACTGGCTCATGAGAATTTTTATTTTGCACGTATAAAACTATAAGAGTAATTCAGGAATTTGTATTTTCTCATGAAATTGGTTATAAGCTTTTTAAGGATATTAAGGTTATCTTTGTAGTTAGTCTTCAATTGGTCACTGAATATATACTAAGTATAATATATGTTTAGTGATATGATATACGCATGCATGCTAAGTTACTTTAGTAGTGCCCAACTCTTTGTGACCCTAAGGACCAAAGCTTGCCAGACTTCTCTGGCCATCAAATTCTTCAGGCAACGATACCAGAGTGGGTTGCCATGTCCTCCTCCAGGGGATCTTCCTGACCAAGGGATCAAACCCATGTCTCTTAAGTCTCCTGCACTGGTAGGTGGGTTCTTTATCTTGTCAAGTAAATATAACGTGACCACATTATTAATAGTATATTTTCTACTTACTTTTTCTTTACATACATCATCAGTATATTAAAAAAGGCACTGTAAATTTTCAATAGCACAGGGTAGAAGAGATGATTATGTGATAGGTGTCTGGATTAGAAATGAAATGTAGAAGACATACTGTTTTAAAATCATTATCATCTGCTTGGTTCAGAAATTATTTTGTGAATTATAAAAGATATATATAGATATAGATATATAGATATATACACTCAATATTTGAACAAGTAGAATACTAGAGAGTAACATAAGCCAATTAGAAAATGAATATCATACTTAAAACCTGCAGATGTAATACAAACTTTTAGCATTAGGGGATTATCAGAAGTTATCAACTATCTTAACAAAGAAGTTGGACTTCCTGATGCTCTTCTAAATAGATTCCAAGTATATCTGTTTCATATTAATGTAGATATTGTTTACCAACCTTCACAATATGCTATTTAATATCAAGCTGAAGAAAGATGACGTGACTAGTTCGTTCTTGCCAAATACTGGAAAATTTAATTAAATAGACATTTGACTTCAAGTTGAAAACTAAATAAACTTTATCCTTTTAACTTTATTGACTGACCAAAGTAACACAAAATCATCAGTACTTCATCTGCAATAAGAACTCATATTGGATGAACTTTGTCTCTGTCAAAGATGTGATTACTAATGGAGGTGGTGGAGCCAGACTTAAAATCAAATTACTATGATGTGACAGCTTAATCTCAGACTTAACATAATCTTTATTCTACCACTTTGAAACTTCTTGGTGATTTAATAACAGTAAATTTAAGGGTATAACATTAAAAGCTTTAGGCATGCCAGTTAGAATTCTGGCATGCTAAATTGTTGGTTTGTCTAAAACTATCACAAAAAATGGAATAAATTTTGCTTGGTGCTAAAGTGATCCATTTCCTTTGAAGCTTGAAAAGAGTGAACATGACAGTTTAAAGGTTAATCTGGTTATTTTGTGTAAGAAACTAAATAACAGTGGCTATATTGAGTTAAAGTATGATAATAGAAGAGCATAAAACAAAAGCATACACTTTCTGTTATTATTCTAATCTTTTTACAAAAGTGAAGATCATTAAACCTCACAAAAATAAGAATGAAAGAAAAATTGTCCTCAAGTATTCTCATTCATGGATTCTGGCATTTTTCCCTGGGTTCTAAATTACTATCACACTGGGATGCTTTCTAAAAATGAAATTATATAATAGTTTGGGAAGATGAAGAAATTGCAAAGGAGCAAAAGGACTGGAGTATGTTAATTTTCAAGATAAGAACTCACATGTTTCCATGAGTAGTCAAGAATACACTGAAGCTACTTGCAACATGTCTGTGGAAGGATTAGGATCATTGCATTATTCAAAGTATAAGAAATTCAACAAAAAAATTATGAGATTGAATTGGTGAGAGTGCTTCAAAATTTAAAGAAATATTGATAAGTCAAAAGGGAGAGCTTAGTAACGAAGGAAATAGTAAATGGTCACAACTATTGTGGAGATATTGAAAAGCAAGTTCTGAGAAAATAAAATTTGACTCAAAGAAAAGTTTCATACAGTTTTTGATAAAATATTATCAGTAAATCAGTGGAGGAAAAATATGGTGGGGAAATAGCTACTAACTGCTTAAGGAATATCATTAAGGTTTTATATATATATATATATATATATATATATATATATATATATTATAAATTCTTGTAAAATCACATGTGTATATATAAATGTATAAAGCAACACCTAAAATGGTTGGAACCAAAGATAGTTGAATTTACCTCCAGTTATAGAAACTCAAGTAAATTTTACTTTCATCTTCATTTATATTTTTGTAATATTTGTATTAAATGATCACTTATTCTTTATTTATGTAATCAGAAAAAAAGACACTTTGCTGTAGAAGAAAAAGGTAAGCAGACTGGTTTCAATTTAATCCATCAATCTGAAATCAGCCATGGACTGCCCATTTTCTCCTAGATAATATGAGATATGAGCATTCTATGATAGCTGATATTTGATAAACAAGTATATTTGGTCATTATGCAATAGAGCAATAGAGCTTGACATAAATTCTTGAAGTATATTCTTGAAGTATATTCTATACTGCACTATACTCTTTTTAAAATAAAATCATGCACTTTAATTAAAAAAAAAAATTGTGGAAGGATGAATAATGCCCTCTTTCTCAACTGTCCATACCATAATCCCCTGAGCCTGTGCATGTTTTAATTTTCATTGCAAAATGAACTTTTACAGGTGTGATTAAGTTAAGGATTTTGAGACGAGAAGACAATCCTGAGTCATCCAGGTGAGCCCATAATGGGTCCGTATGAAAGAGAAGCAAGAGGGTCAGTGTCAGAGAAGAGACCTGAGGACAGAAGCAGAGGGTGGCATGATATGCTCTGAAGATGGAGGAAGGGGCCACAAGTCATAGGATTCAGGTACCCTTCAGAAGCTGGAAAAGTCAAGGGAATAGACGCCTCTAATAGAAATGGATTCTATCAATAACCTTATTTTAGACTTCTGACTTTCACATCTGTAAGGGAATAAAATTATCACTGTTGCAATATAGTGGCAGTAGAAAACTAATGCAAGTGTTTAACAATTATTAACAGAAACAAAGCATTATATATCAGATTCAGTTCACAGAAAGACTTTCAAGATTTTTAAAATGGGAATTATACTACATAAATAAAAAAACTGCTATAAGAATAAAATGATATAGCATAAGTGACAGTGATCACCCTACTCACTAATGAGTTTCTCTTGTGTACCCTTGTACTAACACAGGTTCCTAACAATGATTTTCACCTCCTGATGGAAATTGTTTTCATGTCAAGCTAACTTCAGTAAACATGACTCTAATTTTTAGGTATCGCCCTAAAGAATAGTAAAACATTTTGCAAAAGATAGCTGATAAAAATTATCAATGCCCAGATAAGAAGCTATTTTTACCAGCCTTTAATAAAATGAACAGAATTCCACAAGTCAAAGGGACCTGTATTAAAATCCCCACCCCTTCTTTCCACCCATCTACTAAGCATGGGAACTTGGACAAAATAAGGACTAAGAATATTTTCCTGTGTTCCTTATTTTTTAAATGGGAACTATACTACATAAATAAACAAACTGCTATAGGACAAAACCGTTACCAAAAGCAAGTTGTGTGCCTGATGCACAGTGAGACCAAACAATACCAGAATGTCAGAGTCTGGAACAAAGGAGATGGGTGGCTCATGCCTTAAAAAAAACCAAATTCCCGAAAGCTTTAGCAAAGCCCTTTTCTAGGAAAGGTGAGAGATGGGAGTGGTTAGTTGCTGCAAACTTCTTGTTGTCAGATCCTTTGTTCTTGAAGTCAATAATGATGTTTCTGTTAATCTGTTTCAAGGCTGGGTGAGCTGGAGGGCCCCGGGGAGAAGGCTGGGATCCACATCTTACCTCACTCTCCACTAAGGCCACCACTTCACCAACCTTTGGCTAAAATCCTCTTCCTAACAGACACTCCTTGGCAGTTGGCTGCTTGTGAGTGAGGTCCACTGTAGTGCTGACCAGAGGCTCAGCATGACCACTAAGGGTCACTTATTGACAGTTGGTTGCCTGTGAGAGGGCTCTCTGTGGTGCAGACCAATGGCTGAGTGGGACCTGTTGCCTGGTAACAGGGTGAGCAGTAATGGCACACAGAAGCAACTGAATGCTAAAGGCTGCCCTTGGCCTTGCTGTTAGGAAATGATACTGTATACAAAGTATTTAGCATAGTGTCAACACTTGGTACTTGCTCAGAGAACAATATCTACTATTCAGGAAAAATACTTCATTTTTCTCTAGCGATTTCTCCCTTTTATATTTAATTTTGACAAAGAGAAAGAAAATCAAGTAGAAGAGTTACAGTCTATTTTTATTAAACACTCCACAATGTTCTTTCTCAATCGTTTCCTGGACCATCAGCTTCTAAGTCACTCCAGTTTCCACTCCAATCAGAGAATGATCTGCTAAATGTTTCAGAACTATTTGCATCAAATAGTTACCTAGCAACCATCACTAATATAAAATTAGATTTGAGTTTCTGTTAAAGTATACAGTATATACTGAAATAATTCAAAGATAGATGAATACTAGTCCATATCAGAATTTTAACTCTTAAAAACACACTCAGGTAGAATATCTCAAGAGCCCGAATCAGGAAAGTACATTACTATTTCTAGCTCGGGGATTCCCTTGGTGGTTCAGCAGTAAAGAATGATGTGGGTTCAATCCCTAGTTCTGAAAAATCCCCTGAAGAAGGAAATGGCAACCCACCCCAGTATTCTTGCCTGGAAAATCCCATGGACAGAGAGGAACTTTGTGGGCCCCAGTCCATGTGGTCACAAAGAGTAGGACACAACTTAGTGACTAAAGAACAACAACAGTTCAGAATTTTATTATTTATTTGGTGTTTTCAACAATAGATAAGCTCTCTACCCATATTGTATGAAAGATTAAAATATTAATAGCAAATTTTTATCAAGCACTAATTACATGCCAGAAACTATTTTATTCTTTTGTGTGTATAGCTATTTGAAGACTCAAAATAACTAATGTAAGTGCTTACATTGAAAAGATAAATCATATTTTAAAACATTAGATTCATTTGAATATTTCTGGTAAACAGTGAGACTCTTCAACTCTATTTTTCATCAATGAGGCAGACAAGATCCCAGCTTTCTAATACTTAAGTAAAATAAAATGACCTTCATACATTGGTCTCTATTAGTTCTGAATCTTCAGCACTTTTAGAACCAATGACAAATGGGATTTTTAGTGAAGAGTCACTTCCAGTGTTTAAGCTACTCCCTGATGATAAAGAAAAGGCATTTCAACATTTTAGAAAATATCATCTGACACCCCCAAGGAGCAGCAGCTGGTAAGATTCAATCAAGTAATATAACATCATAAACTCTTGAATTTTGTGTTAGAATCAGTGCTAATCACAAATGTAGGCAAATGTTGAAAAATGACTGAAAGACTGCTGGGTCCTAAAGACAAAGGATAGTTTATGTTTTTCACTTTACAGTTATCACTCATTCTTTAAAAGAGTAACACATACCATCTGTTGCAGGGCAGTCATTTCATAATTTATGAGATTTGAACTTGATATTTGAAACTAATTCAATATGAGTATTAGTCCTTGATAATCTCCACAATATTCTTTGACTAGGCAAGCACTTTTCCTGGAATTAAGCCTTGGGTAAATAGCTCAATAAGTAGGATAGAACAGATCAGGATAAAGCCAGAATACAGCCATAAGAAAAGTTTGTTAGAATTTGATGCACACAGCCAACTACCAGTTCAATCAGTACTTGAGAAAACAGAATGAATACAGAAGGTAAAAAAACAAACAAACAAAAAAATCCCTCAAAAGTGTTGTTGTAGAAATAAACGCATTTTGTTTCCAACAAATTTGAATATGGTCTTCATCTGAATTTTTCCTTTTGTCTTGATAAACTTAACAATGAATTTTCTAAGATTAAGAATAGGAAAGAGAGCAAGTCAAGGAAAATAACAGTATAGGAAAGCCTTTTGAGAGAGAATCATTCCTCTCTGCCTTTTGAGAGAGATTCATTCCTTTCTTGTCTCCATAATTACATTTGCTGGGTTTTGTTTGGTTGTTTTTAACTGCAGACAGTTTTTAGAAACTATTAAATCTCAATGTAACTGAGTAGTGAATCTATTTCAACCTACTTTAAAAACTAAAATGAGAAAGGATTTGCTGCAGAAATTTGGATGTAAATTTGAAAGCTTCCAAAAGTAAACAGCCTATAGTGAACATAAAAGGAAATGGCACACCCCACCTTCTCTAAAAATGTCCACTTATTGGCTTTCTCTAGGTAATTTTGAAATAAACTTGGGACATGTTACAAGATTTGATATCAAGCTATATGCACAAAAGATTGCTCTTTCATGATATTGAGAAAGTTGGGTTTTTTGATGTCTCAATATGCTATCCTAAATTGTATTATGGAAAAGGAAATGGCAACCCACTCCAGTATTCTTGCCTGGAGAATCCCAGGGACAGAGGAGCCTGGTGGGCTGCGTCTATGGGGTCGCACAGAGTAGGACACTACTGACGCGACTTAGCAGTAGCAGTAGCAGCAAATTGTATTAATATAGGCTATACTGAAGGTAAAGAAACACAAAATAACCAAGTTATTCACATGAGGGCAATTTTGAATTTTGAAATCTTCATGGAGGAATTTTAATTAATATGAGAAACTGAATTAGAATGCCAAACAGCAATTAAAGGGGATACATTTTAAACTTATATCTGTTAAAGAAGGCCTTATTCACTTCTCCTGTCTATTACTGTTGTTCTGTTGTTCAGTTGTTCAGTCGTGTCTGACTCTTTGTGACCCCATGGACTGCAACAGGCCAGGCTTCCTTTAACTTTACTATCTTCCTGAGTTTGCTCAAACATGATCACTGAATTGATGATGCCGCCAATGATCTCATCCTCTGTCATCCCCTTCTCTTCCTAACCTCAATCATTCCCAACATCAGGGTTTTTTCCAATGAGTCTGCTGTTTGCATCTGTTGGTCAAAGTATTGGAGCTTCAGCTTCAGCATCAGTCCTTCCAATGAATATTTAGGGTTGATGTCCTTTAGGATTGACTGGTTTGATCTCCTGGTAGTTCAAGGGATTCTCAAGAGTCTTCTCCAACACCACAGTTCAAAAGCATTAATTCTTTGGCATTCAGCTTTCTTTAGGGTTCAACTCTTGTATTCATACATGACCACTGGAAAAATGATAGTTTTGAGTATATGGACCTTTGCTGACAAAGTACTGTCTCTGCATTTTAATACACTTAGGTTTGTCATAGCTTTTCTTCCAAGAAGGAAACATCTTTTAATTTTATGGCTGCACTCATGGCCTACAGTGATTTGGGAGCCCAAGAAAATGAAGTCTGTCACTGTTTCCATTGTTTCCTCATGTTTCCATATTCCCTCATGAAGTGATGGGACTAGAAGCCATGATCTTAGTTTTTCCTGAATGTTGAGTTTTAAGCAAACTTTTTCACTCTTCTCTTTTACTTTCATCAAGACGCTCTTTAGTTCTTCTTCGCTTTCTGCCATAAGGGTGGTGTTGTCTGTGTATCTGAGGTTATTGATATTTCTCCTGGCAATCTTGATACCAGCTTAAGCTTCATCCATTACAGCATTTCACATGATGTACTCTGCATTTAACTTGAATAAGTAGGGTGACCATATACAGCCTTGACATACTCCTTTCCCAATTTTGAAGCAGTCCATTGTTCCAAGTTCAGTTCTAATGGTTGCTTTTTCTTCTGCATACAGGTTTCGCAGGAGGCGGGTAAGGTGGTCTGGTATTCCCATCTCCTTAAAAATTTTCCAGAGTTTGTTGTGATCCACACAGTCAAAGTCTTTAGTGTAGTCAATGAAGCAGAAATAGATGTTTTCCTAAAATCCCCTTGCTTTTTTTATGAACCAATGAATGTTAGCTATTTGTTCTCTGGTTTCTCTGCCTTTTCTAAATGGAGTTTGAACATCTCAAAGTTCTCGGTTCTAGAACTGTTGAAGCCTAGCTTGAAGGCTTTTGAACATTACTTTGCTAGCATATAAAATGAGTGCAATTATGCAGTAGTTTAAAAATTTTTTGGCATTCCCCTTACTTGGGATTGGAATGAAAATTGACCTTTTCCAGTCCTGTGGTCACTGCTGTGTTTTCCAAATTAGCTGGCATATTGAGTGCAGCAATTTGCCTGCATCATCTTTTAGGATTTGAACAGCTCAGCTGGAATTCCATCACCTCCACTAACTTTGTTCATAGTGATGCTTCCTAAGGCCCACTTGACTTCACACTCCAGGATGTCTGGCTCTAGGTGAGTGATCACATCATTGTGTTTATCCGGGTAATTACGATTTTTTTGTATAGTTCTTCTGTATATTCTTGCCATCTCTTCTTAATATCTTCTGTTTCTGTTAGGTCCATAACATTTCTGTCCTTTATTGTGCACATCTTTGCATAAAAAGTTCCCTTGCTGTCTCTAATTTTCTTGAAGAGATCTCTAGTCTTTCCCATTCTATTGTTTTCCAAGGCTACATAAAACTATTCAGAAATTTAAAGAAACAGAGTAAATGAAGACAGTGAAGTCTGAAAGTGAAGTCGCTCATTCATGTCCGACTCTTTGCGACCCAAATAGACCATAGCCTACCAGGTTCCTCTGTCTGGGATTTTCCAGGCAATAGTACTGGAGTGGATTGCCATTTCCTTCTCCAGGGGATCTTCCAGAACCAGGGATCAAACCTGGGTCTCCCTCATTGTAGACAGATTCTTTACCATCTGAGCCACCAGGGAAGTCTACCAGAATGAGGAAAGGACAGCTCAATTTACATATAACTATACAATCATACTATACAACTACACTCTGAATCTTAGGATGTTTACCCTCCCCCCCAAAAAAAGTTTAGATTGCTTCATAATTATTCACTAGCGTTATTAACCTAGAGCCCGTATGTGAAAACTCATATAATAAGGGCTGCACCAATATTTGTTGAGTGAAATAACTGAACGTGGCCAGTATCCACCTGGAGGTGCTGGAGGACACTGACATCCTATCTAGTGTTGGGCTTCCCTGGTGGCTCAGAGAGTAAAGAATCTTCTTGCAACGTGGGAGACCCGAGTTCAATCCCTTGTTGGGATCTTCCCTGGAGAAGGGAATGGAAAAACACAGTATTCTTACCTGGAGAATCCCACTAACAGATTTGCCTGGTGGGCTACATGTAGTTCAAGGGGTCACCAAGTGTCAGCCATGACTGAGAGACTAACACTTTCACTATCTATTGCGATCTATGGAGAAAAATGGGTCTGGAGGTGAATAAACTAGCACTAAAAAGTTAACATCAGTGAGAAACACATGACTCTAAAGGACACAATGCACAAATCCATAGTAAGATTGGGTGTGATTCATGCAATTTCCAGCACTATTCAGTTCAGTTCAATTGCTCAGTCGTGTCCGACTCTTTGCAACCCCATGGACTGCACCACGTCAGGTCTCCCTGTCCATCGTCAACTCCCAGAGTTTATTCAAACTCATGTCCACTGAGTCGGTGATGCCATTCAACAATCTCATCCTCTGTCTTCCCCTTCTCCTCCCACCGTCAATCTTTCCCAACACCAGGGTCTTTACAAATGAGTCAGTTCTTTGCATCAGGTGGCCAAAATATTGGAGTTTCAGCTTTAGCATTAGTCCTTCCAATGAATATTCAGGACTGCTTTCCTCTAGCATGGACTGGCAGAATATCTCTGCTGTCCAAGGGAGAAGGCTGTCAAGAGTCTCCTCCAACACCACAATTCAAAAGCATCAATTATTTGGTGCTCAGCTTTCTTTATGGTCCAACTTTCACATCCATACATGACTACTGGACAAACAAGAGCTTTGACTAGAGGGACCATTTTTGGCAAAGTAATGTATCTGCTTTTTAATAAACTGTCCAGGTTGGTCATAACTTTCCATCCAAGGAGCAAGCGTCTTTTAATTTCATGGCTGCAGTCACCATCTGCAGTGATTTTGGAGCCAAAAAAAAATACATATATATATACATATATATATATGGTCTGTCACTGCTTCCAGTGTTTCCCCATCTATTTGCCACAAAGTGATGGGACCAGATGTCATTCTGAATGTTGAGTTTTAAGCAAACATTTTCACTCTCTTCTTTCACTTTCATCAAGAGGCTCTTTAGTTTTTCTTCAATTTCTGCCATAAGGGTGGCATCATCTCATTTTCTGAGGTTATTGATACTTCTCCTGGCAATCTTGATTCAAGCTTGTGGTTCATCCAGTCCAGCATTTCTCACGATGTACTCTGCATTTACATTAAATAAGCAGGGCAACAACATACAGCCTTGACATACTCCTTTCCCAATTAGGAACCAGTCTGTTCCATGTCCAGTTCTACTGTTGTTTCTTGACCCACATACAGATTTCTCAGGAGGCAGGCAAGTGGTCTGGTATTCCCATCACTTTCAGAATTTTCCACAGTTTGTTGTGATCCACAGTCAAAGAATTTGGCATAGTCAATAAAGCAGAAGTAGATGGTTTTCTGGGACTCTCTTGCTTTTTCAATGATCCAGCGGATGCTGGCAATATAATCTCTGGTTCCTCTGCCTTTTCTAAACCCAGCTTGAACATCTGGAAGTTCATGATTCACGTATTGTTGAAGCCAGGCTTGGAGAATTGTCAGCATTACTTTGCTAGCGTGTGAGATAAGTGTAATTGTGCGGTAGTTTGAGCATTCTTTGGCATTGCCTTTCTTTGGGATTGGAATGAAAACTGACCTTTTCCATTCCTGTGACCACTGTTGAGTTTTCCAAATGTGCTGGCATATTGAGTGCAGCACTTTCACAGCATCAACTTTCGGGATTTGAAATACCCCAACCGGAATTCCACCACTTCCACTAGTTTTGTTCATAGTGATGCTTCCTAAGGCCCAATTGACTTAGTATTCTAAGATGTCTGGTTCTAGGTGAATGATCAACCCATCGTGATTATCTGGGTCATGAAGATCTTTTCTGTACAGTTCTTCTATGTATTCTTGCCATCTCTTCTTAATATCTTCTGCTCCTGTTAGGTCCATACCATTTCCATCCTTTATTGTGCACATCTTTGCATAAAAAGTTCCCTTGCTATCTCTAATTTTCTTGAAGAGATCTTTAGTCTTTCCCATTCTATTGTTTTCCTCTATTTCTTTGTACTGATCACAGAGGAAGCCTTTTTTATCTCTCCTTGCTATTCTTTGGAACTCTGCATTCAAATGGGTATATCTATTCTTTTCTCCTTTGCCTTTCACTTTTCTGCTTTTCATAGCTGTTTGTAAGGCCTCCTCAGACAACCATTTTGCCTTTTTTCATTTCTTTTTCTTGGAGATGTTCTTGATCACTGCTTCCTGTATAATGTCAAAAACCTACATCCATAGTTTAGGTACTCTATCAGGCACTCTGTCTAATCCCTAGAAAAAGCAATTTCCCCTACTTTCTTCAATTTAAGTATGAATTTGGCAATAAGGAGTTCATTATCTGAGCCAGAGTTAGCTTCTGGTTCTGTTTTTGCTGACTGTATAGAGCTTCTCCTTCTATGGCTGCAAAAAATATAACCAATCTGATTTCAGTATTGACCATCTGTTGATGTCCATTTATAGAGTCTTCTCTTGTGTTGTTGGAAGAGGGTGTTTGCTATGACCAGTGCGTTTTCTTGGCAAACCCTGTTAGCTTTTGCCCTCTTCATTCTGTACGCCAAGGCCATATTTGCTCATTACCCCAAGTATGTCTTGACTTCCCACTTTTTCATTTCAGTCCCCTATAATGAAAAGGACATCTCTTTTGGGTATTAGTTGTAGAAGGTCTTGAAGGTCTTCATAGACCATTTAAATTCAGCTTCTTCAGTACTACTGCTCGGGCAGACTTGGATTACTGTGATATTGAATTGCTTGTCTTGGAAATGAATAGACATCATTCTGTCATTTTTGAGATTGTATCCAAGTACTGCATGTAGGACTCTTTTGTTGACTATGATGGCTACTCCATTTCCTCTAAGGGATTCTTGCCCACAGTAGTAGATATAATGGTCATCTGAGTTAAATTCACCCATTCCAGTCCATTTTAGTTTGCTGATTCCTAAAATGTCGATGTTCACTCTTGCCATCCTGTTTGACCACTTCCCATTTGCCTTGATTCATGGACCTAACATTCCAGGTTCCTATGCAATGTTGCTCTTTACAGCATTGGACTTTACTTCCATCAGGAATCACATCCACAACTGGGTGTTGCTTTTGCTTTGGCTCCGTCTCTTCAGTTTTTCTGGATTTATTTCTCCACTGATCTCCAGTTGCATATTGGGAACCTACCGACCTAGGAAGTTCATCTTTCAGTGTCCTATATTTTCACCTTTCATACTCTTCATGGGGTTCTCAAGGCAAGAATACTGAAGTGGTTTGCTATTCCCTTCTCCAGTGAACCATGTTTTGTCAGAACTCTCCACCATGACCCATCCATCTTGTGTGGCCCTACACTGCATGGCTCATAGTTTCATTGAGTTAGATAAGGCTGTGGTCCATGTGTTCAGATTGGTTAGTTTTTCATGACTGTGGTTTTCAGTCTGTCTGCCCTCTGCTGGAGAAGGGTAAGAGGCTTATGGAAGCTTCCTGATGGGAGAGACTGACGGAGGGGGAAACTAGATCTTGTTCTGATGGGCAAATAAATGTTCAGTAAATGTTTACCATGTTCAGTAAATGTTTAATCCAATTTTCTGTTTAAGGTTAGTCTAAAGAGGATGCAGAGTAGGGAATATGTGCTAAAAGAATGCACAGAATCGAGGGTAGATGAGAAAATTTGTTTGATGTGTCTTAGTACCACCTTGGGGTCAAAGATAACAACTGCATAAAATAGCACTGGTTCAAGAGCTAAATCAAAGGACAGATTGCTCTGTAACTAGTTTTAAGAAGGACTCAAAATCCTGAGGTGATTAAAAAAAAAAAAGAACAAAAACAAAGACAAAAAATCTTATCTGTGAATCTGTACTGACAGTCTAGAGCAATAGAGATGGCTAGGATACCCAGGGCTTCCTGGGATAAATTAAAAGCATAACAATTCTAAGTCCAAGTACACCATAGCACTGATTGTCAAAAACTTCAGAAATGGGTGAAATGTCACAACCATCTTAATTTTAATAGCTATGATATTCTCAGAATTTAATATATATACTGGGAATTTAATTTAATATGGCCGTCACTGGATAAATCTTATGTATATTTAATTTTAATTTTCACAGACACTATATGAATTGATTATGATCCCTACTTTCTATGTGAAAAGACTCATTCACAGAGCAACAAAGTCATTTCACTAGAAAACAGCTATTAATTAGCAAAATCAGAACATAAATTCTAAGGTTCTCACTCTCACTGTTATAGTCTCATGCTTGAGAGAACTGGTAAGGGAATGGAAAATGTGACAGGACCTGCCATGTGCCTAAGTAATAATTAGAAATATGTCATTGCCATGAAGAACACTAGGAAGGAGCCACTTCTTTTGCCTCTATGTCACTTATTATTCTATCCTGCATTGGTTTCTATTCCAATTGAAGTATAAAAGCAATTAGCACAGAGGACAAAATATATTATTAAAACACAATTATAAAAACAAAGGAATACTGAGTTCCTTTCCCTTTCTGATTCAATGTTAATATGATTACTCTAAGGATGACAGAATTATGAGACGATTATGGTTTCTTGAAAGTTAGAAAACAATCATATTTATAATATTGGGGGCATTTAGATATTGTGTAAAATTTTGAAGATAATTAGGTTTCTATTGGGCTTCCCTGGTGGCTAAGATGGTAAAGAAACTGCCTGGAATTCAGGAGACCAGGGTTTGATCCCTGGGTCAGAAAGATCCCCTGGAAAAGGAAACAGCAACCCACTTTAGTATTCTTGCCTAGAGAATCCCATGGACAGAGACCGGCAGGCTACAGTTCATGGGGTCACAGAGTCAGACATGACTGAGCAACTAAGTGCTGATAAAATGGAATTAAATTAATACATGCAGGGTTGACTTGGAAGTCCATAAATAATGGATTTAATCCAAGTATTACAAGTCAGTTACTATAAAAAATTCTTCTTTGTTTAAAGTACAAGAAAATTTAAATGGAAACTCACTGCATTTATTCACCATATCTGATTAGCTCATATGTTTACCATAAACCACTTATTCACCCATTCAATATTTTTGCTGCCTATTATAAGCAGTAGATATATGTAATACATTAAAATTGATTTTTTGAACCATTGACTTGACTTTGGTTTGCTTTAGGCTTGCTACATTCATAGAATTAAAATGATGTCTGTCTATAACAACATGTTATGCATCTCATATCCAGCGAGTCCATGGCAGAGACAGTTTCCATGTTTACCTTTTAAAAATATCACTAGAGAAATACACAACAATCTTTATTCAGAAAATAAAACTGTCTTCACTAGTTTATGTCATAAGTAAACAATGTTTTTTTTTTTCCAAATATGTTAATCATGTCAGAAAAAAATTGTAACAGGTTATACTTAGAATTCTAGTGGTGCCATAACAAAATACCACAAACTTGGTGATTTTAAACAACATACATTGTCAGAAGTTCGAAATGGGTCTTAAGGGCTAAAATTAAGTGGTCAGCAGAATTGTGTTCATTCTGGATGCTCAAGGGGAACGTCTATGTCCCTGTTCTTTCCAGCTTCTTACAGGACACCTGCATTCCTTGGCCAGTAGCCTCTGCCTCCATATTCAATGTGCATCCCTCCAATCTCTGCTTCTGTTGTCATATCTCTTCTTTTGAATATTACTTATTACTTTCTTTTTTAAATTTTATTTTTAACTGGAGGATAATTGTTTACAATGTCATGTTGGTTTCTGCCATACAACAAAGTGAATCAGCCATAAGTATATATATGTCCCTCTCCCCTTAAACCTCCCCTACACCCCACCCCATCCCACCCCTCTAGTTTGTTACAGAGCACTAGGCTGAACACCCTCTGTTATATACCAACTTCCCACTAGATTTATTTTTCATATAGTAATGTATATGTTTCAGTGCTACTCACTCAATTTTTTTTACCCTCACCTTCCTTCACTATGCCCACAAGTCTCTTTTCTATGTCTGTGTCTCAATTACTACCTGCAAATAAGTTTATCAGTACCATTTGTTTCTAGATTATATATATATATGAATTAATATATGATATGTTTTTTTCTTTCTGGCTTACTTCATTCTGCGTTAACAGGCTCTAGGTTCATCCACCTTACTAGAACAGAATCAAATTCACTCCTTTTATGGCTGAGTAATATTGCCTTGTATATATGTACCAAAACTTCTTTATCCATTCATCTGTTAATGTCCTGCCTCCTTTTTATAAGGACACTTATGATTAGATTGGGTCTCCATGGATAATCCAGAATAATGTCCTCATCTCAAGATCATCAAAGTCTGAAATCAAATCGGCAAAGTCTCTCTGCCACTTATAAACATCTAACCATGGGATTAAGATATGGATTTTTTAAGGGACGATATTGAGTCTACCATATAAGTATTTAATTGTGTAAAATAATTTGGCTTTAATAGCAAGGCTTTGAAAAAATTTTAAGCAATTTAATAAAATTTACAAGATTCACAGGATCTGTGATCTCCTATCACAGATAGAAGGAATTTGAGAAATTACTCAAAAATAAAACAAAACATTAAACTTTATATACATTTTTCCCTTTACTAATTACACATTTTACTGAGGTACTATTATGTGAAAATTTTAATATTTGGATTAAGTACTTTCTACACAATTATTTTTTCTGCTTTCATAAAATTAATGATTATAATACAATAATATCCTTTCACAGTATTTAATTGATATTACAAGAATTTAGAAAAAATTTTTCTGAAAAATAAACTCCGAAGATCTCACACATCATATTTGCTATAAGATATTCCTAGTAGCAAACACTTTGGAAAGAAAACCTTCACTTTCACATGTTTTCACTACTTTTTGTTCCATATGCTATATATTTTAAAAACAAAATGTTATATTCCATGTCTCTTTAAACGTCATGTTTATGTTATTCAATTTGAGGGCCTTATAAAATTTTATTTGAATTAAGTTTAAGTGCCTTAGTTATATAATCTTACTATTTCAAATGAAGTAAGTGAGTGAGCATGGGTAAGTTAACCTCTCAAACTGTAAGTCTATAATAACAGTTTGCTTCCTAAATCAAATACTTTCCTAATTCTCCAAATCCAATTAATTTTAAATCCTTGAAGGGTTGACTCATTGGAAAAGACCCTGAGGCTGGGAGGGATTGGGGACAGGAAGAGAGGGGAAGACAGAGGATGAGATAGCTGGATGGCATCGCCGACTCAATGGATATGAGTTTGAGTGAACTCGGGAACTGGTGATGGACAGGGAGGCCTGGCAAGCTGTGATACATGGGGTCACTAACAGTCAGACACGACTGAGCGACTGAACTGAACCGAGCTGTAATTCATCTTGTTTACTGATAATTAGCATCATGTTTACATTTACATATTATTCAGTTCAGTTCAGTCATTCAGTCATGTCTGACTCTTTGCAACCCCATGAATTGCATACCAGGCCTCCCTGTCCATCACCAACTCCCCGAATTCACTCAAACTCATGTCCATCGAGTCGGTGATGCCATCCAGCCATCTCATCCTCTGTCGTCCTCTTCTCCCCCTGCCCCCAATCCCTCCCAGCATCAGAGTCTTTTCCAATGAGTCAACTCTTTGCATGAGGTGGCCAAAGTACTGGAGTTTCAGCTTTAGCACCAGTCCTTCCAAAGAACACCTAGGGCTGATCTCTTTAGAATGGACTGGTTGGATCTCCTTGCAGTCCAAGGGACTCCCAAGAGTCTTCTCCAACACCACAGTTCAAAAGCATCAATTCTTCAGTGCTCAGCCTTCTTCACAGTCCAACTCTCAAATCCATACATGACCAATGGAAAAATCACAGCCTTGACTAGATGGACCTTGGTTGGCAAAGTAATGTCTCTGCTTTTGGATATGCTATAGAGGATGGTCATAACTTTCCTTCCAAGGAGTGTCTTTTAATTTCATGGCTGCAATCACCATCTGCCATGACTTTGGAGCCCAGAAAAATAAAGTCTGACACTGTTTCCACTGTTTCCCCATCTATTTCCCATGAAGTGATGGGACCGGATGCCATGATCTTCGTTTTCTCAATGTTGAGCTTTAAGCCAACTTTTTCACTCTCCACTTTCACTTTCATCAAGAAGCTTTTTAGTTCCTCTTCACTTTCTGTCATAAGGGTGCTGTCATTTGCATATCTGAGGTTATTGATATTTCTCCCAGCAATCTTGATTCCAGCTTGTGCTTCTCCCAGTCCAGTGTTTCTCATGAGGTACTCTGCATATAAGTTAAATAAGCAGCATGACAATATACAGCCTTGATGTACTCCTTTTCCAATTTGGAACCAGTCTGTTGTTCCATGTACAGTTCTAACTGTTGCTTCCTGACCTGAATATAGGTTTCTCAAGAGGCAGGTCAGGTGGTCTGGTATGCCCATCTCTTGCAGAATTTTCCACAGTTTATTGTGATTCGCACAGTCAAAGGCTTTGGCATAGTCAATAAAGCAAAAGTAGATGTTTTTCTGGAAATCTCTTGCTTTTTCGATGATCCAGCTGATGTTGGCAATTTGATCTCTTGTTCCTCTGCCTTTTTTAAAACCAGCTTAAACACCTGGAAGTTGACAGTTCATGTATTGCTGGAGCCTGGCTTGGAGAATTCTTAGCATGACTTTACTAGCATGTGAGATGAGTGCAATTGTGCAGTAGTTTGAGCATTCTTTGGCATTGCCTTTCTTTGGGATTGGAATGAAAACTGACCTTTTCCAGTCCTGTGGCCACTGCTGAGTTTTCCAAATTTGCTGGCATATTGAGTGCAGCACTTTCACAGCATCATTTTTCAGGTTTTGAAATAGCTCAACTGGAATTCCATCACCTCCATTAGCTTTGTTCGTAGTAATGCTTTCTAAGGCCCACTTGACTTCACATTTCAGGATGTCTGGCTCTAGGTGAGTGATCACACCATTGTGATTATCTTGGTTGTGAAGATCTTTTTTGTACAGTTCTTCTGTGTATTCTTGCCATCTCTTCTTAATATCTTCTACTTCTCTTAGGTCCATACCATTTCCGTCCTTTATTGTACCATCTTTGCATAAAATGTTCCCTTGGTATCTCTAATTTTCTTGAAGAGATCTCTAGTCTTTCCCAATCTGTTGTTTTCCTCTATTTGTTTGCACTGATCACTGAGGAAGGCTTTCTTATTTCTCCTTGCTATTCTTTGGAACTCTGCATTCAGATCGGAATAATCTTTCCTTTTCTCCTTTGCTTTTTGCTTCTCTTCTTTTCACAGCTATTTATAAGGCCGCCTCAGACAGCCATTTTGCTTTTTTGCCTTTCCTTTCCATGGGGATGCTCTTAATCTCTGTCTCCTGTACAATGTCACGAACCTCTGTGCATAGTTCATCAGGCACTCTGTCTATCAGATCTAGTTCCTTAAATCTATTTCTCACTTCCACTGTATAATCATAAGGGATTTGATTTAGGTCTTACCTGAATGGTCTAGTGGTTTTCCCTACTTTCTTCAATTTAAGTCTGAATTTGCCAAGAAGGAGTTCATGATCTGAGCCACAGTCAGCCCCCAGTCTTGTTTTTCCGACTGTATAGAGCTTCTTCATCTTTGGTTGCAAAGAATATAATCAATCTGATTTCGGTGTTTACCATCTGCTGATGTCCATGTGTAGAGCCTTCTCTTGTGTTGTTGGAAGAGGCTGCACCACCTGGGGAGCCCATAATGAACCAGATACAATACCAAAACGAATGGAAATTATACGAAGTAGCAAAGAACAGACCCTGTTTAAAAGGTGCAGCACACACTCAGCTCTGGTCTGCAGTTGCTCAAGGGAATACCAGTCAAGTGTTCTCCAGACTTAATGTTAAAACTGACTTGTTGATATCTGAGAGGCCTAAAGAAATCCCCTGCAGGCTGTATTTAGCACAGGGCAAGCTACGGGATTTGGTGATGGACAGAGAAGTCTGGCATGCTGCAGCTCATGGGGTCGCAAAGAGTCAGACATGACTGAGTGACTGAATTGCACAGTCTACTGAGGAGTTTGCTTTTTTTTAATTACATTCAGGCTCTTTGACAACCCCATTCTCCTTCCTTGGAAACAACTGAATTTCATGCAGTCCTGATGCCCCAGGCCTTCCCTGGTGGCTCAGATGGTAAAGAATCTGCCTGCAATGCAGAAGACCCATGTTTGATCTCTGGGTTGGGAAGATCCCTGGAGAAGGGCATGGCAACCCACTCCAGTATTCTTGCCTGGAGAACCCCATGGACAGAGGAGCCTGGAGGGCTACAGTCCATGGGGTCACAAGAGTTGGACATGAGTTAGTGACTAAACCACCACCACCACCAGTATTCTTTTCTGGAGAATTCCAGGGATGAGGACCCTGTCAGGCTATAGTCCATAGGTCGCAAAGACTCAGAAATGACTGAGCAACTAACACTGATGTCCTAGTAGAGATCTTTACAGGACTTAGATTACACAGACCATTTTTGGAACATTATTGGAACATTATCCAAACAAAGAGTCCTTGCTGTCCACTAACACTCTCTAGATCACTGGATCTTATTTTTTCAGACTTGAGTTTTACCTTTTTCTCTTTTGATTCTGGAACTATTACTGTGTTATTTCCCAACCCTCTCTCCCTGCAAAAGACTGTTTTTCAACTTAGTCAAAATTGCTTTTTGTAGATTGCAAACAAGTATTTCTAGTTAATGTATTAGTTAATTACATTAAAAATAATTTTCTATCATTGTGTTCCTCACTGTGATGAGTATCAGGACTCAATCCCAGCATAGAGCAACATCAGGATTCCTACCCTGCCAATCTATGGCTTCATTTCCTGTCACTCTTGTATTTTGTTTTTATACAAATACCGAACTGTTTTCATTTTATATTCACCATAACAGTTTCTTATCTGTCGTGGCCCCATCAGCCCAAACTGATTGCCCTTCTCACTAAAGTCTGCTCATTCTTTAAGGCTCAGCTCAAGGGTCATCTCTTTCAGAAAACCTTCCCTAAAGATGTACCCACCCCTTACAAACATCAAGCGCTATGAGACAGGCATATCTCCTCAGTGCGCTGTGAATATGAAGTGCTCAACTGCTTTGCTGAACAAGTAACAGTGTAACTTTGGGGACCTTGAGTCTCATTTGGCTAAATTCCTCAACGACAGAATTTTTATCTTAGCTTTCTACCAACTATTTAGCACAGTGTCTGGTCTGCAATATAAACTGATTGAGGAAAGGACTATAAAAGAGGGAGATCTTGAAAGCAACTGATATCATCTAGTTGAAACTAATTTCCATAAAAATGTGAAGCAGTTAGACAAAAGTATGAGAGAATTTTGGATAAGAACTTCTAAGAAAGTATATAGTCCACTCATCCTTCCTGTTTTTCAAACGTATAATAGCAATTTTTATGAATATTTCATATTTATTATATACAATAAAAGTTTTAATTAACTGCTAAATAATCCGACTTACAAAAGCTTTATAAATTGTATGTTAGGTGCAAGATACTGTCAAGTATAGAGAAAATATTTAAGAAAGAAACTAGTGGGGAGAAAAGGGAGAAAGGAAAGGAAGAATTTTGATGTTCTTTTAAGTATCATTCTAAAAACAGAGAATTTAGATAAGTGATATTCTTCTTATAGAAGGATAATACTTGCTATATTATAAGAAGGTATAAAATAATAATATGGAAAACAAATTGGTTGCTAGTAGCATTCTTGAGGCACTTCTCAGGTGGCACTAGTGGTAAAGAACATGCCCACCAATGCAGGAGGCATAGAGACACCAGTTTGATTCCTGGGTTGGGAAGATCTCCAGGAGAAGGAAATGATCACTCCAGTATTCTTGCCTGGGGAATCCCATGGATGGAGGAGCCTGGCAAGCTATAGTCCATAGGATTGCAAAGAGTCGGACATGACCGAAGCAACTTAGCACAGCACAACATAGATTTCTTGAGGGATATAGTAACAAACATCAAATAACTTGGAGAAACTAAAATTAATATATATATATATATTTTTTTTTTTTACCATAGATCTTTGAGTTAATAAGGTCTCTCTTGTAGATAAGAGTTTCTTTTGTTTATCATTCTAGCAATGAACATAATACTTTTATCACATTTCCTTTCTTCTTTCAATCATTCAAAACATATTTATTGAATATCTCCTATGTACCATACTGGAAAATGTACTGAGCCATTGGAAATCAAATTATATCTTGACATTTTTGGATATTTAAAAACTTAAACCTATGGGTTAATTTCAGTACAATGAGCTTTAAAATATATAAAGATTTACTTACATAATAAATACCAGTAGGAAATCAATGTGTGCACATTTTAAAATATATACTCAGTGCACATTTTAAAATATATACTCAGTTAAACATTACTTGTAAAATATATTTGTGTGTGTGTTTGTAACTCAGTCATGCCTGACTCTTTGTGACCCCATGGACTGCAGCCCACCAGGCTCCTCTGTCCATGGGATTTTCTAGGCAAGGACACTGGAGTGGTTTGTCATTTCTTTCACCAAAGTATCTTCCCAACCCAGGGATTGAACCTGGATCTCGTGCACTACAGGCATATTCTTTACCAACTGAAATACAAGGGAAGCCCTAAAATATATTGAGTTATTTATAATTAAATATTTAAAGGCTTTGTTCACTTTAAATGTTGAAAGTATGGCATTTTTTCAGTTAAAAAAAAGTAGATTATATAATTAATTATGAATATTAATTTCTGATAATGCCCTTTTTGCAAGTCTTTCTATAAAGCCAATCTTATACATAACTCCAGATGGCTAATGTGAATGGTGAAAAAGTCTGTAAGTGCTATAAAATAAGACTGGTTTAACCAAACACTTGTTTCTAGTACTTCTCCAATTGTGTGCTTCCCACATCTATCTCCTAAGAAAATCTACCAGAGGAGAAGATTACTAGAATAAGTAAATTGTGCTTTGTAGTTTTAAAAAGAAGAAACAACTGAATAGAAAAGCTGGACTGTGAGAGAAGACAAGCACTTTTTGAGTGTAATGTGCGTGAAATTGCATGCCTTGGAAGAAAGACAAATTGTCAGCAGGATATAAAGTAAAGATATTTTTGCTCAGAAATACTCTGTGTAGGTGGTTAGTTGTTTTATTGTTTTCTTTCTAACTCAAGTCATCCCCGTAAATTGGCTAAATGAAGGAAACTCTACTTAAAGATGCTTACAATTTTTTATCCAAATCAGGCTAGAAGTCATGGGGTAGGGTGAGAAGATGAGAGAGCAAATATGTGGCACTGCTAAAGGCTGAGGTTTAACCTCTTGAATATTTGGGTCATCTCTTGGAGAGAAAATATCACAAAGGAGGAAAATCAAGTCGCAGAAGGAAAGGCAAAAGCTATAAAAGCCACAGTGGAACTAAGGTGTAACAGCAACAGAAAAAATATTAATTCATCTTACCCCAAAACAGGGTACCTATAAAACCAAACAAGAGAATATAAATAGTAGGAAAAAAAGATTAAATCCAACTTTTACAATCTGAAAAAAAAACTGAGTACAAGAGATCCAAAAATTCAGTATAGGACAATTCAGTAGCCTCACTACATTGTTAACAATTACTCATTTTCCTTATTTTATTTCCTACTGTCATCTTTTCAAAAGAAGTCATAACATTTGATTGATTCAGGCAAAGGTCCTTTTAAAACTTATTGCTCAATTATCCACCTATTTACTGACTCCTAAAACTCTGTGCAAAAATTATTGCAAGCTTATCTTAGATATTTTCAACTTTCTTTCTCCTATGTGATACAAGAGACTTTGTTGAATTTTTCTATATTACCTCTCATATGTTTATATATAATTAATATTGATATGTTTTTATACATAATTTTGTTTTCCCTGTATTTCTATATTTCCTTCTTTTCTATATTTTAACAAGAAAAAGCATCACCTTAAAAATCAATATTACCATGGAAAAATACAGTGTGTGTATACATATAATATATATATATACAAATAAATATAAAATATCAATATTTTCCCATACATCAATATTAAGACCAAAGCATTCATAAATATAAAATATATCACCACATACATTTTAAAATATCATCTTAAATTCAAAATTAAAATGGATATTATAAAACTACATGACAAACAGAACCTAACAGCATCTCTTGTTTGGTTGTTTATTCAGTGGTACAGTTAGAAATGTTAAAAATATTAATACTGAATCTTAAATATGAAGTCTGTCTTCTACTAATACAATGAGGTCTTTTAACAAGCATTTTAATTAAGTACAAGGATTTTTTTTTTTCTTATAATGCAGGTAATTTAAACAACTTTTAAAGTTACTATGTAGGTAAGAGCCTCATTCTAAATTGTGGGTAGTATTTTTAGAGCGCAAATTAGTCTTTGCCATAAAGCTTCACTAGGTGTTTGGGAAAATAAAAGTTTGCAGCGATTCACCTGCTTTAAGAGAATAATACAAACCTCTTAAAAGTAAGTAGCAAAAGAACTGAGAAAAAGGGCCTGGGTTCTTGAAGCTCTTTCTTCATCACGTGCCATTACTGTACTGATGAAAGCTGAATACTGAACACCACTGAATAACTCATGAAAATATAAAGGGGAAAATCTATGTGTGGAAGTAGAGTTGGGTCCTTCAGAACAAATATTACAAACTGACTCAACTCTTGGCTCTGCCATTTTCTAGCTATTCTACACTTTATAAGAAACACTCTACCTATCCTACTGAGTTTGTTTCTTCTTTAGTAAAGCTGTGACACACATATCTAACAGGGAGGAGATTATGAGAATTAAATAAAAGAGGGTATGTAAACATAAAGGGCTTCCCTGATAGCTCAGTTGGTAATGATTCCATCTGCAATGCAAGAGATCCCGGTTTGATTTCTGGGTCAGGAAGATCCGCTGGAAAAGGGATAGGCTACTCACTCCAATATTCTTGGGCTTCCCTTGTGGCTCAGCTAGTAAAGAATCTTACTGCAATGTGGGAGACCTGGGTTCAATCCCTGGGTTGGGAAGATCCCCTGGAGAAGGGAAAGGCTACCCACTCCAGTATTCTGGCCTGGAGAATTCCATGGACTGTGTAGTCCATGGAGTCACCCGTAAAGAGTTCTAAAACCAGTGTAGTAAATGGCATGTAGTAAATGTTAATAAATGTCAGCTCTTTTTATAAGTGAATATTTTTATTTTTGGGAAAACAACAACAACAACAAACAGTGCTTTTTTATTCTGGAGAAAAGTAAAGGAGCTTATCATCACCTAAATCAAGACTTGTAATAGTCTCCCACTGACTTACGCATGCCAAGACCATTCTAAGGGGAATATATTCTAAGACCTCAGTGGATCCCTAAAACTGCAAATAGCACCAAACCCCAAATATACTGTTTTTCTTCCTATACATATCTATGATAACATTTAATTTATTAATTAGTCATAGTAAAAAAAAAAATCCATATTTCCAGCATCACTCCTCGTGCACTTTGGGGCCCTTTACTAAGTAAAATATCGATTACTCGAACACAAGTACTATGATGGCATGACAGCTATCATCACTAGACAGCTGAAGTGATGACCCAGATGACTACTAAGACACTAACAAGTGGGTAGTGAATGCAGTAAGTATACTAGAGAAGAGGAGGATTCATGTCTGCGGTAGGACAGCAGATTTCATCCAGGTACCTAGAATGGCATATTATTTAACACTTGCAAATTGTTTATTTCTAGAGTTTTCCATTTAATAATTTCAGACTGAGGTTGACAACGGGTAACTGAAATCATGGAAAATGAAACCACAGATAAAATGGATGACTGTACTATAGATGAGCGAATGTTGGTAAGGTGAGATTAAAAAAAATTTTAACAGCTTACCTAAGCTAAAAAATCCAGATTTTTGTTAAATTAACCAGGGTCCTGCTACCTGGTCATTTTTTTACTAAACTATCCTACCTTTCAAACGAGTCATTCTATTTTATTTTATGGTTTTCAACTTCTTTTGGATTCTTTTCTTTTAAATTCAAGTTAAATTTACTAAATGAATTTCTAGTTAATCATTATATTTTTAACTGAAACAGACTGAAGATACTTCAAACAAACATAATCATACTATATCATATAAATTAAACCATGTATAACCTGCATAGTGGTTGCACCTGTGTTTATAATTCTTATTTAATGAAATAATCAGATAAATATTCTAATATAATATGGACATACTTCTAAAGTAATCAGTACATTTTTAGGATTATCAGAAACATGTAAATACAGGATATTCAGGAATCAAATTGCCCAACTCTAAAAATTTATGAGAGGAAATCTGATAAATCACAATCCCTTTATACAAATGTGTCGGAGCAAGTTCTCATTTATATCAAAATGAATTAAGAAAATGATTTTTTCAGAATGAGTTTGGCACAGGATTTTGGAGTACTTATCCTGAAAGAAATTTGGAAAAAGTACATAAAATGGAAAAAACAGCTGTGAAATTCTTTAATTTTTAAAAATTGTGTAAAAAACAAATATTCAACAAGCCTTCTTCAGCTTTCATGTTTCAAAAATATGAATGTAAGTTTCTTAAAACTGTCTTTAAAACTGAAGAACACCTTAATTCATACTTTAAAAAAAAATGCCTTTGGAAGTAGCTATTCTACATTTTTCACATAGATATTATTATTATGCAATCCAAGTATAATTGTCACAGTTCTAAAACAGACTACAAATTTTAGTTCTTTAAAATATCACTGATGAACAATAAATGGTCATTTAGCTTTATATTTTTATAGAATGGTCAGTCCCTGGAGATAACAATATAAGATGGGGAACCTCAACTGGGATTTCAATAAAACCTATATACTTATGCTTCTGTATAACAAAGTTAGCCTATAAAACTTCACTAGATATACTTCTAATCAATCACATCTAAAATAAACAAACAATGGTATTTTCTCCTGATTGCTTTCACTATTACTTTTACATTTAAATTCATTTCTTGCTGGCCAAATTTCTCTCTATTATCAGAGTATGCACACTTACAGCTCATAAGCAACACACTGCTTTTTATTTTATTTTCTTTTTAATTTAAATTTATTTATTTTAATTGGAGGCTAATTACTTTACAATAGTGTATTGGTTTTGCCATACTTTTTAAATAAACAGAAATGAGTGAAGCATAGAAATATCTCTAAGCACAGTATATTTGCTGATCCCCCGACAGTTCGTTTCTTCTGAGATGTCAAAGGATATTGGAACCTGGAATTTGTTTTTGATCCCAGGAGTTTTCTGCCTCTAGGATGAGCTGCATATTTAGCATGAGAAAATAGGATTTCCTAAGTTATCTTCACTAAGGTATTCCATGAATAATTAACTAGTTAGATCAAAAATTTTTCTTTTGAGATGGTGATTCTACCTTTGAATTTAAAAAAAAGGAACAAAAATGTTTCATTTTTGAATGTTTGATTTTTCATTATTCCTGAAGGAAAAAAAAATAAGTTGTTGGTATATATTTTTTCTGACATAAGGGTTGTAAAGACTAACTTCTTGGGAGTATAAAAGATACATTCTAAAGAGTACTTTAGTTCATGTAATTCTTTCAATTTCTATCCAGTCTGTTCCCTCTGGATGAATATTTTTAATTCTCAATATGTTGGCAGCAGAGGAAGCTTAGATTTAATTGCTTCTATCAAATTGAAAATGTATCAATTTCTATGCTACTATATATACAAGCATATTATTCACTTTTACTGCTGTTTGTTGGAACTACAGGGATATAGTACTGACAGATCATTCATTCATCCTTTTTCCTAAATATTTTATATTCTTGCAATAAGAAAAGAGTTTTAGAATAAGTACTGACCAATATATAGAAAAATATAGTCAAAATTAAATGCTGCAAGATCATGCAGGCAACATCGAATTAGTCCAGTGTGAGGATAATGTATGACCTTGAAAAATTAAAATTATCCAGTTTTTAATATAATTTATGTGATTATTTTTATGTTTTATAGAGAATATGTTGTCAATGCATGCAAAACAATGCTTAATATCTTTCCTTTTTAAAAAGAAGTACAAGAATATACATACTGTAAGGAACACATTCATACTGCACTTCAAGGTATTTATAGGTTCCTGGACAAGGGTCTGGAAAAACATCAGGACCTGCCACCACTGCACATTGGGTTCTGTTATTGCACCTAAAGTCAAAGGAGAAGAAAAATAATAAGTGTCTATATAGTTAAGTAATTATAAACATAAATACAAATTTTATCTAATAAATACTTTCTAATTACACAGATTTAAGCAAGGTTTTGGGTAATTCAGGGTTTTAGGCTTACTAAGGTAATGTCTATAGTATACTTTAAAAAGCTAGACACTAAAAAATTCATTCAGTTTATTCATAGTAACTAATTGAATATTAGAATGAGCACAGCACAGTATTGAGTTAGAAGTTAAAAGACAGCTTAAGCAACATTAACTGGCCCATAGGATATTGTCAATGTGAAGACAGGACTATTTGGTAGGAAAATACTCTCATTATATAAATAAATAATAATAATTAAGAAAATAGAACCACAGAACTTTATTGCTGCTGCTGCTGCTGCTAAGTCGCTTCAGTCGTGTCCGACTCTGTGTGACCCCATACACGGCAACCCACCAGGCTCCCCCATCCCTGGGATTCTCCAGGCAAGAACACTGGAGTGGGTTGCCATTTCCTTCTCCAATGCATGAAAGTGAAAAGTGAAAGTGAAGTTGTTCAGTCCTGTCCGACTCTTTGCGACCCCATGGACTGCAGCCTACCAGGCTCCTCCGTCCATGGGATTTTCTAGGCAAAAGTACTGGAGTGGGGTGCCATTGCCTTCTCTCAGAACTTTATTAGGCAGTAGTAAAATAAATTCACTGATTATCATATCACTTTTATAGGCAGTGAACATATGTTTTTGAAACACTTTTAGCTATACCTAAAAAATAAAAATAAACTCAGTAAAAAGTCAATATTTAAATATCAAAATATATCTAAGAATTTAATTTATACAAATTAGTGTAAAAATACATAATCCCATAAGTAAGACTATTTTTAAGAACGTACTCTTATATTCCTCATGATCAGCCAAATAATGACATTAATGTTGCAGACTGCTATTCACAAATGTCAGCATCTTATAATTTAAAATAACTTAAAATCACCAAAGTGAAAGATCAGACATTACTAATGAAATAGAAAAACAAATTAGGCATCTTTTGTGGCTTTTTAAACAGATCTGGGTTACCTAGATTTACTCATGGGTAAATATACATATAATGAAAATGATTTTGGCTCTGAAAAAGACACTCAATTTCAGAGCATCCTCGTTATAGCAAATTTTACTCAAAATCTTTTTAACTCAATAATTTATCAATAAGTAGACATTCCTATGGAAAAAAAAATATATGGCTTCTCCTACCCAAAAGAGTATTGCTAAGTACACAGTATGAGACATTCTCACTGTCATTTGCTTTATGTTCTCATTTTACTTTTCTCAGAAATATATCTCAAGCTAGATTTTCTCTCTCTCTGTATCTTTATTTCTTCCTTAATTATTATTTTTTTTATTATTTTCTTAATGATATGTTTCATTTCCTGGTATGACCTATACCTCTGAATCCTTGCTAGGATACTAGCTGTATAAGGTGTATTTAGGGCAGAACTCATTTTGATTTATAGTGAAAATGGTTTGAGTTTACTTGAGGCTACCATTTGTCAGGCATAATGAGGATTTTATTTATTACCTAAATTAAAATGGATTCATTAGTGAATGCTT
The DNA here is from genome assembly GCF_027580195.1 of Bos mutus. Taxonomy (NCBI): domain Eukaryota; kingdom Metazoa; phylum Chordata; class Mammalia; order Artiodactyla; family Bovidae; genus Bos; species Bos mutus. Next base: position 77,228,370 of record NC_091622.1, on the reverse strand, counting down.
TAACTTAAAAATATATTTTGTATTGAAAATGAAGAGTAATAAAGGTCAATATTCCATACTCAACAGGCAGTATAGAATAACAGCTAATTCTGATGGTCAGCATACTATAAAATTCTCTTGCATAGATTTAGGTCTAAGAATGATTATCAAACAATTGATAATGTTAATAATAACATTAACATAAATGTGGCTGTCACCAACATACACAGAAAACAGGTGGTGCAAATATTTTAGTGTATTAACATTTTTTAAAATCAGCAGTACTTTCCTATTACATAGAAAAACCCTTTGAGAAAGTTGTCTTAAGTTAAAAGACATGACTTTTTTTTTTTTTTGCAGTTAAGAAATACAGTTTTAACATCACACCTTGAAAAGATAAAATCCTAAATCTGTGTCAGGATTTTATACAGTGAGCAGCTATATAAACTCAGTTATATCCAGATCGTTACAGAAAAATCAGCTATTATCAGGAATGAATTAAAAGTAGAAATACTGAAAAATGAAAATATACATGATGAAAACAAGATTATATTTAAATATTCTATAAATAAAATACTATTGTTAATCTCAAGTAATTATAAGATTGAAATAAATATTATATATATTATATTCAGTTCAGTTCAGTTGCTCAGTCGTGTCCAACACTTTGAGGCCCCGTGAATCGCAGCACGCCAGGCCTCCCTGTCCATCACCAATTCCTGGAGTTCACTCAAACTCATGTCCACTGAGTTGGTGATGCCATCCAGCCATCTCATCCTCTGTCGTCCCCTTCTCCTACTGCCCCCAATCCCTCCCAACATCAGAGTCTTTTCCAATGAGTCAACTCTTCGCATGAGGTGGCCGAAGTATTGGAGTTTCAGCTTTAGCATCAGTCCTTCCAATGAACACCCAGGACTGCTCTCCTTCAGGATGGACTGGTTGGATCTCCTTGCAGTCCAAGGGACTCTCAAGGGTCTTCTCCAACACCACAGTTCAAAAGCATCAATTCTTCGGTGCTCAGCTTTCTTAACAGTCCAACTCTCACATCCATACACGACCACTGGAAAAACCACAGCCTCAACTAGATGGACCTTTGTTGGAAAAGTAATGTCTCTGCTTTTGAATATGCTATCTAGGTTGGTCATAACTTTCCTTCCAAGGAGTAAGTGTCTTTTAATTTCATGGCTGCAATCACCATCTGCAGTGATTTTGGAGCCCAGAAAAATAAACGTCTGACACTGTTTCCACTGTTTCCCCATCTATTTTCCATGAAGTGATGGGACCAGAAGCCATGATCTTAGTTTTCTGAATGTAGAGCTTTAAGCCAACTTTTTCACTCTCCCTGTATATAAATATAATGTTTTGTTTCTTGGCCTATTGTTTTACTTCCTATCATCAACCTGTTTCCTAATTACTACAGCTTTATAGTAATGAAATTAATTTTGAATCAGTGCTATTTTTATAATTTTCAGATATAAGTGGGCAATTTCAAATTTATATTGTTTAAACAACCAATGTTTGATACCAGCAAACCAAATTACTAGTTATTTATGAGTAGGGCATAAAGGTTAAAATTTGCAATTATGACAGTGTTTGTTTCTAAGAAAACTGTCTTGAATCAAAAATAATTTCACATGGTTATAATTGTATAGATCAGATATTAAAATATATTATGCATATTATTTACATCCACCCATCTTACTATCTAAACATGTGAACTGACCATTCTGAATATCATATACTATTTAATTTACAAAAATACTAATTATTAATGTATATGTAGGAAAACTGAAGCAAGCCACATTTATTACAAACATTAGATGCTGTCATGAGTCCCAAATATCTTTTTAATGGTAACTAAAGAAGAATTAAGAAAGCCTTCTAAATGATGAGACATGTGTTTGAAAAGGTATATAAACCAAAACATGCTACATAAATAATATACTGCAGTTATTGTCATCATTGTTCTATTGAAAACAATGCTTTACAGTATTTTCAATAGGTTATATTCTATTCCTGTGTCAAATGCTTTTCATAAATTAAGATCTTTAGAAATCAAAAGGTAGACAACCTCTAGAATATTATTTCTGTATTAGATATATTACAGATTGTTTAAAAACTATCTACATTTCAAAAGCTGCAGTTTAAAAGTCTATCCTCTTATTTCTCTTTTATGATTTCAGTCATTGTGAGTTAAAATTAAATTAATATTGTATTAAAGATTATTGATCAATATATTCCAGTAAGAAAACTTTTACAATTATATCAAAGTTGTCAAAACTAAATTTATTCTACTTTTTATGATAAAAGCAAAATAAAATAATCGAATGTTCTCATGTGTTTTACATTCAGTTTTTTCTTTAATTTCATTTTAATTCAAGTATACATTAAAAAATTATTTTCAGTATCTCTGATGTCAAAGATAGTCTTAAAACTCACAATAAAGGATGAGAAAAGAGTATAATAATATAGTCAAATGCAATCAAATCTACTAATATTCACAGGAAAAAATGCCATTATCGTATAATGGCATTAAGGCTTCAATATTTGATAAAAATTTCAACATTTTTTATCAGAAATGTTATACAATAAAATATTCCTATATCAACAATAGACAATTTTCAAATAAAGCATTTGAATTAAAAAGCAGGTGACAATAACAAATATCAGGTAGAACTCTCAAAGAAATATCATGTAGTTTCAGTATAACACGTGTAGCTTCAATACAACATGGAGGCTAAATTATTTTACTACCTCATAAAGTTAATGTGTTTATAAAACTGTATTAAAACTCTGTAAAGTATCATACAAATGCACAAGATATACTATTAATTACTGTTGCTATCCTCATTATTATCATTAGTCATTTGTTTTGGCATGGGTTGGTCACACTTTATTCTAGATAGACTGAGTCTTTGAGATAAACCTACAACACAGAAAAAGCTGACACAAAGAAAAGCACATAAATTCTCTGGATTGAGAGTAGAAATAGGAAAAAAGCAGATTTACGTTTCTTTTTACAGTAGGCCAAATAAATAGCCATTGTTGTTTAGTTGCTAAGTCATTTCTGACTCTTTTGCAACCCCATGGACTGCAGCCTGCAAGGCTCCTCTGTTCATGGGATTTCCCAGGCAAGATTACAGGAGTAGGTTGCCATTTCCTTCTCTAAGGGGTCTTCTTGACCCTGGGGTTGAACCCGTGTCTCTTTCATTGGCAGGTGGATTCCTTACAGCTGAGCCAAATAAATTATTTATATGCAAATTACATGTGCCAGGATACAAAAAGCTTGCAATTTACAGTAACTCTTTAAACTAATCAAGCACATTCATGCATTTCTTACTTGCCACTTCTTTTTGAGATGAATATTACTAGTCCCAATTTCACCGTGGAGGGAATACGTGTGGTGATGTGAAATAACTTTTCAGACTCTCCTAATTAAACAATAGGCACTGGATTCCAGAATGGTGACCTGAAAACCATGATTCCTTTGTCTTGAGTGAGTGTGTCATATATTTCATGGCACTCTGGGAAACTAATGTAAGTCACTCTTATAGGTTTTTGGGAGTACTATAATGATCTGGCTCCTGAGAAACCTGTATGCAGGTCATGAAGCAACAGTTAGAACTGGACATGGGACAACAGACCGGTTTCAAATAGGAAAAGGAGTACATCAAGGCTGTATATTGTCACCCTGCTTAATTAACTTATATGCAGACTACATCATGAGAAACGCTGGGCTGGAGGAAGCACTAGCTGGAATCAAGATTGCCAGGAGAAATATCAATAACCTCAGATATGCAGATGACACCACCCTTATGGCAGAAAGTGAAGAACTAAATAGCCTCTTGATGAAAGTGAAAGAGGAGAGTGAAAAAGTTGGTTTAAAGCTCAAAATTCAGAAAACTAAGATCATGGCATCCGGTCCCATCACTTCATGGGAAATAGATGGGGAAACAGTGGAAACAGTGGCTGACTTTATTTTTCTGGGCTCCAAAATCACTGCAGATGGTGATTGCAGCCATGACATTAAAAGACACTTACTCTTGGAAGGAAAGTTATGACCAATGTAGACAGCATATTCAAAAGCAGAGCCGTTACTTTCTCAACAAAGGTCCATCTAGTCAAGGCTATGGTTTTTCCAGTGGTTATGTATGGATGTGAGAGTTGGACTATAAAGAAAGCTGAGCACCGAAGAATTGATGCTTTTGAACTGTGGTGTTGGAGACAACTCTTGAGAGTCCCTTGCACTGTAAGGAGATCCAACCAATTCATCCTAAAGGAGATCAGTCCTGGTTGTTCATTGGAAGGATTGATGTTGAAGCTGAAACTCTAATACTTTGGCCACCTGATGCGAAGAACTGACTCATTTGAAAAGACCCTGATGCTCTGAAAGATGGAGGGCAAGAGGAGAAGGGGACAACAGAGGATGAGATGGTTCGATGGCATCACCGACTCAATGGACATGGGTTTGGATAGACTCTGGCAGCTGGTGATGGACAGGGAGGCCTGGCGTGCTGCAATTCATGGTGTCGCAAAGAGTCAGACACGACTGAGTGACTGAACTGAACTGATGATGATCTGATGAGGTAGACTTGCTGTGAAATATCTAACTGGCCCAATTTTCATTCAGATGTGGTGTGAACCAGGCATTCAAAGGATGTTATGAATTTAAATTAACATGACATAACAAGGTCTTCTCAATTCAAGTTGGAATGAAGCAATCAGGAAGATGAATTGCTGAACACAAGTTAGAAGGAGTGATAAGACTTACATATATATATATATATATATACTTATATATATACACTTATATATAAAATAAGATTTAAAATATAAAAAAAAAAAAAAAAAAAAAAAACAGGCCATTTTAATTCAATCCATATACAAGGATTCAAACTAAGCACAGTTGCCTCCTATTGATAAAATTTTATTTAAAATATTACATAATATGTTCAGTAGGATTGGTTATTAGTACTAATTTTAAAGCAAATTAATAAGTACTAATTTTAAGGTAATATTGCTTAACTTAGATGTCTTATGATGACTGTCAGGGAAGATATACATAATTACAGGATTATAAATTAGACACAGAATCATTTGTTGCTAACTTATTCATTCTAATATTATTCATAGCAGTATAAGAAAAAATTAGTTAAGTGTGATAATGAAAAAGTAATATTGGGCAAAATTTCACCATAATATATTGCAGAAAATAATAAAATTGAAATTGCTAGGTTTATGCACATATTATCTATTCTGTAAGTTCTAATTATATAGAAAATAATCGGCCTCTTTTCTGCTGAATTTAATACAGTGATATTTGTTTTAACTTCCATATCTAGATAAAAATTAGCATCCCATTAGCTGCCATTTAGTTACAAGTATTTATAGATGAAGAATATAAAATGAATACTAAACATAACTGTATTTCAAAACATTCTTACATACTAGACATATAAGGATTATATTGGTTGGTTCCATGGCTCTAGTATTCTACTATGGTAAAACTAAAAAATTTAAATAAAGTATTATTGTATTTATACACTGGGACTGTGATCCATAGGGTTATCCATTAATAAACCCGAATACATATTTTTATTATGCTCTTAAATTAGTGTGTACAAAAAATCTAATCCAACAAATGTTCAGAAACTTAATTCTTTAGTCATGCAAATATATAAAATTCCATTTAAAATCATTGGAATTACAAGATATGACCATGTAAAAATATAGGCACTTTGTATCTTTTGTTAGCAAAATTAGTCATACGAATTTATGTTAGTATTTATCACATGACTGATGAGAAACACATACACTGAGTATACCCAAGTAATACAGTATCTAAAATACGGCATATCAATATCTGAGCCATATATGAGTAAGGAATTCTGTTCTAAGAGAAAAATGTTTTAGATCTATTCAAGAGACGTAGGTTCAATTCCTGGGTTGGGAAGATGCCCTGGAGTAGAAAATGGCAACCCATTCCAGTATTCTTGCCTAAAAAAAGTCCATGGAGAGAGGAGCATGGTGGGCTACAGTCCATGGGGTTGCAAAGATTCTAACATGACAGAATGACTAAGCACATTTAATTTATACAAAAAGCAAGGTACTATCCTCATGCTACATTAGTGTTAAAAATCTGAAAAAGTTTTAGGTAATCAGGATTTCCCTGCTGGCTTAGTGATAAAGAATCTGCCTATCAATGCAGAAGACATGGGTTTGATCTCTGATCTGGGAAGATCCCTCAAAGAAGGAAATGGCAACCCAAACCAGTATTCTTGCCTGGGAAATTTCATGGACAGAGGAGCCTGGCATGGTATAGTCCACAGAGTTGCAGAATCAGACACAACTTGCTGACTGAACAACAACGAATCAGGGTTACTAGCAATTTTTAATTCTCATGATGGACTGTAGTGATATACAAAAAACGAATTCATCAATGAATATCAATAACATTTTACTCAATGTCCATAATCAGAACAATTATCTTTTCCTTAAGACAGTACTTTCCCTATGTGTCACTGTCCGTTGCTCAGAGGCCTACAAATACATCATTCAGTTTGGACTTGCTTAGGAAGAATAAGGCAACTACGTTTTGGTAGAATATGAATATATGTATCATAAAGGAATCATGCAGGTTTCAATTAGTATAATAACTAAATGGTCAGAGAAAAATAAATCAATATTTTTTTTTTATAAATCAATATTTTTAAAAATTCTCTAGTTCTTATAGTTTAGCTTTACACCTAAAATTAACAAAGGAATCTGCCAAAGTTGTTCACATACACTTTAAGTGACAATTTAAAAAGAGCAACAAAAGTGATAAGGTTCTTATTTGCTGTTTATATTTTTGGAACATTGATTCTAAACCATAAACTAAAAGTATTGTAATGTTTTACAGAAGACACTGTAACAATGAATTTAAATCAAGTTCTATGATTCACAAGGTAATTCTTTAACCCCAGGTCATTCATATTTTGTATTTTTATATTTTATTTCATACTCTTTACATTACAAAGGTGATATGACACAAGCAAGTAAAAACATGACCAAAATGAGGAGTAAGGAGGACCACAGAAACTAGGATACTGTGTTCGTTTTCTTGTTGCTTCTGGAACGAATTACCACAAAACAGGTCTGGCGGTAGAAGTCCAAAATAGTCTTCTACGACTAAGACAAAGGTGTTGGCAGAGTTGGTTCCACAAAGGGTCTGAGAAGAATCTGTTCTCTTGCCTTTTTTTTTTTCCAGTTTCTAGAGGCTTTCCCTCATTCCTCTGGCTTGTAGCCCCACACCACATCACCTCTTTCACCCTGATTCTGACCAGTGCTACCTTCTTCCTTCTTTGACCTTCTTGCTTCCCTCTATAAGGACACTGTGATCATATTTAAGGCCCATCTCCATAAACCTGGATGATGCCTCCACCTCAAAAGTCTTAATATTGTTGCATACATAAAAATCTTTTATCCATATAAAGTAAAATTCACAGGCTATGGGAATGAAGATGTCAAGACCATTGAAGAGGTATTATACAGCCTACCATAAGCACTTAAGCAAAAAGACTCACTGAAATTGCTTCCTGTGGCAGTCACTTTATAGAACTCTTACACAGGAAGATGCATGTTGTTATAGCAGAGCATGTTTAGTAGAGCTAAGATGTTTAACATTTCCATAATATACAGTTTTATTTATTAACATGATGTATAGGCCTATACTTACATATATGTTTCAGTGCAAGCAAATGTTTTGATTACAGCTTGGCTAAAAGACATCATGTTATGCTTGTTTTTCTTTGGATCACAATGGGATTTTCAGTGGATAAAGATTATTGCAATAGATGTGAGCAAATGAGCTAGGTTTGCCTGACCAACAAAGGCAATTATTAAAGCATTTTACAGAAACTAGGTCATTGTTTCACATTTTATTTCATAAAGTATAAAATATCACAAATAAAACTTCATAAAATGTGAAATATCAAACATTAAGAAATTATTAATGAGACCCAACTGATGTATTAATTCATGTATATGTGTTATTATACGTTTACACGAATAAATAAAAAAGTGACTATTTCATGTTTACAACTTAAGTAAGCAGTTTTAGTTTGACAAAATTCAATTTAATATACTAATTTTCTACTGCACTAAAAAGATACTATTTGCCTGTGCTCTAAACTATTTCTGTGGCAATTTAAAAAAAGAAAAATTTTCAGATTGTCTTACTATAGTATGAACAAGTTTAGGAACCTTACGGGTTTTATTACTGGGAATTTTTTTTCAAATTGCCTTAGTAATATTAGTAATATTCTGAAAATACAAAAATATGTTTGAAAATCTTGCAAGGAAGTCCAACTGCCAAATATTGCACACATCTCTGGGTAATATTTGATAGAACAAATTATCATAATCATCAGTCACCATCCACAGAATACTTATGGAGCCCATTCCAAAAACAAAATGATTAGCTATGTCAGACATGAATACAACTCATAGAGCATGCATTCACAATAAATGGAAATGTACATTTAAAATTAATATGCTCAGAAGCATTGCTTGGAAAAGCATTTCAGTTCTGAGTTATGTGCCAGTGATTTCTAAGCTGTAATCTTCTAGTACTAGCTGAATGCTACAACAATGGATATATAGAATTATAGGAATTGCCTCTATATTAGTTTATTAACCATCTACTTGCAGCTGCATATCAGAACTGAACATTTTTGAAGCTGCATGTTTGGTTAACCAAATAAATCAGTGTGTGTCTGAATACATTATCTTAAAGTATAGTAAATGGAGGTATAACTTGTTTTCTTCTAAAAGAGGTACAATATTTGCATGTATGTATTTTTCTTATTGAAGACAATGTTCACTTCGCAGACAGATTTTCTTTTTTTTTAAGTTAAAAACAGACATAATTGATTACACTTCCTGTGAGTGCTGCAAAGCATTCTTCTCTTCCCCAAGCTACAAGAACGTTCTAGCTGCCATGACAGGACTAAGACTAGAGACATACGAATTCAGTTTAGTCTTTTGTCTTCTCAATGTGTAATATTTTCAGATCAAATTATTTATGTGTGATAAAAATAAAAAGGAACAAAATCAAATCCAGAGAAAGAAAATTGCAAAGAAATGGTATTTTACTAATGTTGGCTCCTGAAATCACTTAACATGAAAGCCTATGAAAGGAACGACATGAGCTCAGAAAGATGTCTTTGATTTCTTCACATTTGCTTTCAATGAAGTGCCAAATAAAAGCAAATGAATAACTTTGTATGTGTGCACATGCCTATATTAGGATACATAAGAAGACTTCCAAAGGAGACTATATAGCAGAAATAAACGTTCATGTCTAACTGTCTTCATACATGGACTTTTTGAAGAGTATAAGAGTAAGATTTATATTACAAAAAAATAAGTTTAGCCATCTTTATGGTTTGTAAGTATAATATACATGGTACAGCATAATAAACTGTGAAAGAAAGTCCACACATGCCAGTTTCTGAAGACCACTAAATCTCACAGGTCCATCTCCTCTAAGATGCTTCATCTCTCCTTTCTGGTACCTGTCCTGTTTGGGCTGGCTCTTTTGAATTAGGTCCAGTCATGACCTAATTCATGTACACTACACAGTACATTCTATAGTGTACATCCTACCTGCTTTGAATTAAGGTATTTCCGGGAAGCAGTAAGTACAAGATAAATGCAAGGGCATTTCTACTTTAGGCTGTTAAAAAAAAAAAAAAGCAAATGAAAATTAAAGTAGCTTAAAAATAAGGGTTGTATCATCTCATATATTAAATTTGGAAGATGAATTGATTCAAGTTCATTAATTCAGAGATTTAACACTGAACATTTAGCATCATGTATATGACTTGGATTCTGTGAAATTTTATTGGATTTATGTCCTATAGTCTTAAAATGGACACTGTATTTGTAGTTCTTACATGAATAAGTTAAATCCAAAAAAGTAAAGTTCCTACCTTGTGTCTCATTTTAAGAGTAAGGATGTTCTACACTAAAAACCACTCCATAGGCAGCCCTTACAGGGAGGGAGGAGGGAGGAGGGTTCAGGATGGGGAGCACGTGTACACCCGTGGTGGATTCATGTTGATGTATGGCAAAACCAATACAATATTGTAAAGTAATTAACCTCCAATTAAAATAAATAAATTTATATTAAAAAAGAACAATGGCCCAAATTAAAAAAAAAAGTCCTATGCCTAAAATAAGGGGAATCCACATGACTGGTTTTACCCAGTGATGGCTCTTCATCAGAGGGCTAGAGAGGCAAGCAGTCTCCTTTGATGCACTAGCCACTTACAGAAGAGGGAATAAATTGTGGTTGCTAGTGAGGATGGGTTTGTCACAAGCAAATGTATAGATATACCATTCTCTCAAGATTCCTTCTTTAGTGAAAAGCATCTCATATTTAAAATATTGTAAAGTCTTCAGCACAGCTATCAAAAATATTAGGACATAAAAATAAGTCTTTATTCAAATTTAAAACACAACAGTTTATTTTGAAAGCATGTATATAGTTTATGCATTCTAAGGTACACAGTCTGGTTAAATATATTAAAATGCATGCCTATTGTGGGATTAAATGCTAGACAGCATTTAATGGTGAAGCAACTCTTCCTTTACTAATCTGAAAAGAAAGCAAAACCTCCAGATTTACATTTTAAATAAAAACATTAAACGTGTATAGTTGAATATATGCATAAATTTAGGGAATATCTAGAAAGGATCTGCAGCAACAGTGATTATCAATGAGATATGGAATAAGTGTGAGTTCTCAATTTCTTAATAGATATTATGCTTTTTAAAACAAAGTGAAAATTTACTGTTTCATGTGAATATTTCAAAGTGAATATTTATGCTTCAAAGTGTACATAAAATTCATATAAAATGAAAATTTTTAAGATTATCCATACTACTTCATATTCTGACAAATTTTAACTCCAAAAATTTTATGTAATGTCATCTATACAGTACAGCTTTCTTAAGTTCAGTTTCAATTCAGTCACTCAGTTGTGTCCGATTCTTTGAGAACCCACAGACTACAGCACACCAGGTCTCCCTGTCCATCACCAATTTCCAGAGTTTACTCAAACTCTTGTCCATTGAATCGGTGATGCCATCCAACCATCTCATCCTCTGTTGTCCCCTCTCCTCCTGCCTTCAATCTTTCCCAGCATCAGGCTCTTTTCAAATGAGTCAGTTCTTTGCATAAGGTGGCCAAAGTATTGGAGTTTCAGCTTCAGCATTAGTCCTTCCAGTGAATATTCAGGACTGATTTCTTTTAGGATTGACTGGTTGGATCTCCCTGTAGTCCAAAGGACTCTTAAGAGTCTTCTCCAACATCACAGTTCAAAAGCATCAATTCTTCAGTGCTCAGCTTTCTTTATAGTCCAATTCCCACATTCATACATGATTACTGGAAAAACCATAGCTTTGACTAGATGGACTTTTGTTGGCAAAGTAATGTCTCTGCTTTTTAATATGCTGTCTAGGTTGGTCATAGCTTTTCTTCCAAGGAGCAAGCGTCTTTTAATTTCTTAAGTTTTTTTTTCTATAAAACAAAGTTTCTCCTATATTTATTGTACATCTCTCTCCCTGTAAAACATTACATTTATTTTTAGTATTGAGGGGAGAAATAGCCTTTCTAGAGATAATGTACAGGTGTAGGTCACCTAGGAACTCTGGCATAATGAAAACCTATCTTGCCACATGTCTGGAAAGCTTATACATATCATTCATAGCTGGATAATCTCTGCAACAGTTTCGAAGGAACTTAAGATGATAACAATGTTGGTTGATTCATCTTAGAATGACTATGATGAAAATTTCTGACAACTTTAAATGCATTCATTGTGTTCAGGGACTTTTCACATTTGCCTTTTGAAAGTTGTGGTCTTTATTCCATATATGAGAGAAATATATTCAAGTGGACTATACTACTCAATCCAACACAGTGATTATCTGAGATATATGATTCAGAATTTATGCATGGTTGGGAAAGCCACCAATAATTTAAGCTTTGCAGTAAAAGCAAAAAGGAAGAAAAAAATCTGGTAAAATAGCTTTCCTTTAAAGATAGCAAGCAAAAGGTAAACACAATTTATTTATTTTCTTGGTTTCCAGATTGCCATTTTCAATGACTGGCACTTGGTGCTTCTTTTTGCATTTAGGATCATAGACAGATAGATAGATACAGATAGATAGATATTTAACAAATAATCTAAACATTTTTAAGTTTAAGTGAAAGGACTTTGTATTAATGAACCCAAAAAGATGAAATACATGCTTTATTAACATCCTTTATTAATTTGAAATCACATATATGAAATAGAAATAAAATATGTAATATAATGCATAAGGCACAATTCTAAAATATTTATAATGAAACATACAATTATTATCTTATGTCTTAAACTTGAGAGACAAAAAATTAGTAAATATAAATATAATTAAACATTTGTTACACTACTCTTTAAGAATTGCTTCCTTTTAGAGAAAGACATTTATAAATATATTTAGAACTATTAAACATACAATAAAAACAGTTCTTTATGGATACCTACTTTGTGCCTACCATGTACTAGACTTCTTATTATTCAAATACAGCAGTTAACCAAGAGAATGTTCTGATGTAAGCCAATGGTTTCTAATTTTCTTCAAGGATATAGACTTCCTTTTTAAGAAAAATTCTGTGCTACTATAGAATAGTAGTTTTGGTTTCATTGTTTTTTGATTAAAAAACCTACCATGGGAATTGATCATTTTATTTTTACTGTTTTTAAATGTATTTATATTAAATCAGTCAAATAATCTTATACACACTTGAAAATATGAAAAATGCACAAAGGAAGATTTCAGGTTATGGAGAATGCTTGAAATGTGGAATAATTTTAAGGTACTTAAAAAGTCCACAGCCAAGAGTTTAGATACTATTAGCAATATAGAAAATATCCTAGAAGTAAGCTCAGAAGCCTATCTTTGAACCTATACTATGGTGAAAAACAAGACAAAATATGTAGTCTCTCAGGGTCTCACTTTCTACATATTTCTAATTATAATCTGTGATTATTTAAAGACTCAAAAACAATACTACATAGGATAATGCAATATATAACACAGGATGGTGTAGGTACTCATAAATGCTGGATTCCTGAATCAAAGATATATGATAATTAATATTAAAAATGTAAGAAATTATTGAAAATATAAAACAAAATGAATGAATTCTACAAAGTCTTCACTTTGGAATTCCAAGTAAAATGAAACAAATCCACTGACAAACAAGCAAAGCACTATATGTTGAAACCTCACAATTTCATTTTTAAAAAGCTGGCTCAATGCAGAAAGTTACTCAGAAGAAAGAAGACACTAAGCTTCTTCAACTAAGAAGCCACTGTGCACTTCAATTCAATTCTCTTCTGTCAATAAAAGTTATTAATATATTGTGACCTTTATATCACTGTGCTATTAGATCTTCTTCATGACAGATTAATTAAAATACTCTTGATTAATGGGGACAAAATTAGGAAGCTATTTAGTTTGGGTTTGGAGAATTGTGCTGCATTTGAAGACCCTACCCATCTCCAAAAATACACAATATTTTCAACAGTTATAGAATAATCCATGAAAACAGAAAATGATTAAGAAACAGTTGTTGATTATTAGTTGAAAAAGGAACTAATACATGTAGATGAAGTTGGAGAAAGAAAGACTAAAATTACATATAAGCTTTAAGAAAAAAATTTAAATTAAAAGACCATTTTCAAAGTAACAATTATGCAAGCAAACCATTTATCCTGAGTTTTATTCCACTCATGTGTAAAACAACTGTTACAGGTCCTCCTTATATGAAAGGCATGAAATGGGGAATAGTGAAGAAAATGTAAATATTTTATAATTACAGGGTATAATAACTTCAGTAGAGGTCTCACTGAGGTACACATTTACAGAGAAAGGCATGTAAAACCTCTTATATTTTCAAAAATATCATTCTACCGAATTCTAAAATTTTAGATTTCAGTGTAGGAAATGGCTTCCCTTCAGATGATGAAGAATCTGCCTGTGAAGCAGGAGACCTGGGTTTGATCCCTGGGTTAGTAAGATTCCCTGGAGAAGGGAATGGCATCCCACTCCAGTATTTTTGCCTGAAGAATCCCATGAACAGAGGAGTCTAGCAGGCTACAGTCCATGGATCACAAAGATTTGGACATGACTAAGTGATTAACCTAGGTAGCATATTAAAAAGCAGAGACATTACTTTGCCAACAAAGGTCCATCTAGTCAAGGCTATGGTTTTCCCAGTAGTCATGTATGGATGAGAGAGTTGGACTGTGAAGAAAGCTGAGCACCGAAGAATTGATGCTTTTGAACTATGGTGTTGGAGAAAACTCTTGAGAGTCCTTTGGACTGCAAGGAGATCCAACCAGTCCATCCTAAAGGAGAGCAGTCCTGGGTGTTCATTGGAAGGACTGATGCTAAAGCTGAAACTCCAGTACTTTGGCCACCTCATGTGAAGAGTTGACTCATTGGAAAAGACCCTGATGCTGCGATGGATTGGGGGCAGGAGGAGAAGGAGACGACAGAGGATGAGATAGCTGGATGGCATCACCGACTGGATGGACGTGAGTTGGAGTGAACTCCGGGAGTTGGTGATGGACAGGGAGGCCTGGCGTGCTGCTATTCATGGGGTCACAAAGAGTCGGATACGACTGAGTGACTGAACTGGAACTGGAAGCGACTAACATATGCATAAGAAATGGCAACACACTCCAGTATTTTTGGACAAAGGAGACAATTCCATGGACGAAGGAGTCTGGTGGGCTATAGTCCATGGAGGCACAAGAGTTCAGAAATGACTGAGCACACTCACACATCCATATCATGATATCTCCCATTTGATAACAAGTTCAAAAATTCATTCAACACTGCTTCCCAAACCTCTTTCTCGTCCTTCCCAACATTTAATCAGCCCCATACCTCTGTGTTCAACCCCATCTCCAGTATCCCTTCTTAACCAGATTCACTACTGCTGCTTTATCTCAGCTTTTCTCATAATCCTTACTTGACTTTCATGGTCCTTCATTTCCTTCAGATTGAAAACTAAACATGACACATCAGTCCCTTTATAAGTAGACTCTACTTTCTGATTAAATTAAGTCTCTGACGGTTCTGGAAGGAAAAGCGTATGATGCCTGAAAATGAATCAGTAAGTTATAATTTCTTTCATTTATATTTTATAGATAAACATGAAGTACTTAGATATTTTCCCCAAAGCTACACTAACAATGAGGACCCAGGGGAAAGAACTATATTCTCTTTGTTTCTGATTCAAGGTATTTCTATATTCTTTCTCTTTGTAGTAATGAGAAAGTAAAAAATCAGATTATTGGTATTATGTGACATTATCAATTCTTGTAATCTTTTGTATCACAAAACCTATTTTTAAATAGTGAACAATAATATGCTTACTTAATTGACATGTATTAAAAGCTTATCATGTGTCCTGTGCTAGGAAGACAGAGATTAGACTTGGTGCATGCTCTAGAGAGTTTGAAATCTATTAGAGGAGATACATGAACAGGTTATTAACACATGATGAGTTAAATGCAAAAACAGTTGTATGACAGGTGATATGAAAGTACACATGAGAGTCACTATTGTTGGTGGAATTGTCTTTCAAAAAATGTGTTTAAGTGCTAATCCCCAAGTACCTAAGAATAAGGCCTAATTTGGACTTAGACTTGTTGCAGATGCAACTAGGAAAAATGAGGTCAGCCTGGAGTAGGGTGGGCCTTTAATCCAATATCACAGTATAGGGAAATTTGGACACACAGGTAGAAAGAACATCATTCTATAACTGAGGCACAGATTAGAGTGATGAGGCTGCAAACCAAGGAGTACCAAGTTTGATGGCTACCACCAGAAGCTAGGAAGGCAAGGAAGGATTCTATCTAGGACCTCAAACCCATGACATTTAGCACATCTGACTTTCAGAACAGTGACAGAATTTTCATTGTTTTAAGCCACCTAGTTTGTGGTACTTTATTTTGGCAACCCTAGGAAATACAGATATCTAATGGGACAGAACAGTGGATATCAGGGCAGCTTTCCTGGATATGACATCAGAATTGAGTGTTAAGAGATGAATAATAGTCACCTTGGTGAAATTACTAGAAGAAAAGAGCACGCATTTCAGACAGATGACAAGAGAAAGAAAATTGAAACTACATACATATCTAGAAGCCACTTTGTGCCCTTGGAGTAGAAGACACAGTCTGACAACAGAAGAGGTCAAAGAGGCAAACAGAGGCTCAAACACAGAGATTTTGTGTAACATGTTAATAAAGAGAGTAGCTAACATGAATCTATCGCTTCCTCCGAGTTCAACACTGTGCAAAGTGCTCTATGTGCGTTATCTTGTAACAATCTTCACAATGACCTTAATACGATTGTATACATGTGCATATGAGAAAAGAAAGGCTTTGAAAAATTGTTATTTGTGTACACATTATCCAGTTAGTTATTAAAGGAGTCTGGAGTCAGTCTATTTGGTTAAGTGAGATCCCAGAATGTGTTATAAGCAAGGAAGTATTGGGTTGGCAAAAAAGTTTGTTCAGGATTTCCCTAACATCATATGGGAAAACCCAAATGAACTTTTTTGTCCATCCAATAATAAACTCTCATTACTTTTGTTATAGGTTAATCTGACATTTCTATAGAAAATGAATCTGTGAAGTACAGGCCTATAGGCGTGGGGATTGTATAACAGAGATGGAGAAATAGGTGGATTCAAAATATATTTAAGGTGGCAAAACTGCAAAGTCTTGATAATTGCTTGAAATGTCAAGACTTAAAAGGAGGGAGGAAGCAAGGTTGAAGACTCTAGCTTTGGAAATTAAATGTCTGGTGGTGGGAAAACACAAGAAGGCAGAGAATAGAAGGAGGGGATATATCTATACTTTTGACTGATTCATGTTGTTGTATGGCAGAAACAATACAACATTATAAAGCAATTATCCTCCAATTATTTAAAAAATTAAAAAGAAGGCAGAGAACACAAGAAGGGGCATAATTTATAGTAGAACTACATTAGGAACATGATACATGAAGCACTGGTTCTGTGTTGATGTGTATTTCGTGACCCCATGAATGGTAGCCTGCCAGGCCCCTCTGTCCATGGAATTCTCCAGGCCAGAATACAGGAGTGGGTAGCCATTCTTTTCTCCAGGGGATTGATCTTCCCAACCAGGCATCGAACTCAGGTCTTCTGCATTGCAGGCAGATTCTTTACCATCTGAGCCACCAGAGAAGCCCCTGTACACAATAGGAACTCTAAACAGCTGATGGTAAACCTCCAATGTCCCTCAGCAAGTGCTGTTTCTCTGCTATATTCTGCTGTAAGGTATCACTCTGTTAAACAGACTCCAAACAGACTCCCTTGTTCTCCAATGTTTACCATTATCCTTAAAGAGATTAAGATATAAACCTAAATCTCATATGTCAACAGAAATATCTGGGGTATATACCTTTTGGATTTCTAATACATAATATGAAATGTTTAACAATTTCTATTGCAATATACACATTCAAATAACCAGATTTTGTTGTTTGTTCATTCTCCAAAGAAAGAAACATTTTCAAAATTAGTCAGAAAGATTCACATTTCTTAGAAGAACAAATATTAGAAGTGGTTGAGGCAGTCAGTAAGCTACAGAATTAAAAGCACAATCTTGTTTCTTGGCTTTAGTGTTAAATGATAATTTTTACAACAGATTTTAAAGAATTGGGTCTCCAGAGAGAACAGTACCTAAGTGAATAAAATCCCATACTGTCCGATATTGATTAAAGTTACTATCATTAAAGTTACTATCATATTTTTGAACATATGAAATTATAAATAACCATTTACAAGGCATATATGTATGTCTGTAGCATTAGCTCTTGAGGATTATAATGTCTGAGCATGTTGCAGAGATGATAGGCAGTCCCTAAAGACAGGGAAGAAGGTGGCTGTTTCCTTCTGCAGCATTCCCTGTGGTCTAATTATACAGCCAGACTTTCCTCAGTTTGAGGGAAAGGCACTCCCATTGAGGCTTTTCAGCTGGAAGCAAGTTACATAAAAATGATGGAAAGAAAATGGAGAAGCCTGAAGGAAAGTATAAGAATGGACAGAAGAAAAGGTGAAAAAAAAATTATGCTTTTTACTGTTTACCATATTTCAAGAATTTAAATTCACCTGATAAGTAAATAGACTTTTAAAAATATATCAAAAGGGTCAACATTTGGCGAATGTATGCAAACTGAAGGATGTGTTTGCAGCTTTTACAAGGGCAGAAGAGTACTGGAGACTGCCATTACTAGCACATCAACAGAGAAAATCAGTGGAAGTTCAGCAAAGAGAGAAACAGCAGGGTATAAAAGTTAGGTAGCAGCAATGGCTAAGTGAATCTGAAATATCTAAGTGGACACGAACAAGGAGTCAACTAACAAGTATAACCTGGGTGAGGAGGCAGAAAAAGTTAGGAAATTCATTGCTTTTTCTATATTATACATTGGCTTTTTTTGTCCCCATCAATGGAGACCCACTCTAGAGGTGTAGGATATAACTACTGCATCTCAACTTGCCAAAATTTACAAACTAGTGAGATAAAAACAAAAGAAACTTTTTCTGAACTTAATTTTACCTAGGGACAAAACAACTCATTTATATAGTCATTTATAACATGCAGTTTTAAAATTTAGATTTCAAAATTAAGGGATATGGGTTCCAATAAATATTTATTCCTATCGTCAAGGACTTGAGTTCACTACATGCAGCAGTAAATGAAAAAAAAAAAAAAAAGTGTAACAAGAAATACTTTTTATACGTTTCAACCAATTCATGTATATCCAATGCAAGTTATTTCACTCAACAAATGATCATATATAACTTTAATTTCATAGAGAAAAAACTGAACTACAGATTCATACTAATCTTTTAAAGATTTTTAAGATGTTGATTTAAACAATAATACATATAAGTTGTCGTACCAAAAGAGAGTACTAAGGGACATTCATGAAATTTGTATCTCTGTCTGCTGAAAGATGAAATATATGACTCACTAAAACAATAAGCATTCTTTCAGCAATACAATGAACACTTAATGCTTTACTTCAACATTAAAAACATGATTAAGAAAATGCATGAAAAGCCACTGGAGAAAACCAAACAGCTGGGACCAAGTCAACCAATGATCTTGAATTTTAACATTAACAAGTAAGCAGGTATTTTTTTTAATAAGTTAGAAAAATATATTCCATATATAAATAGAATCTCATACATCTAAAGGAAATACATGTTTTTATTCAAAATTTAATGATCCAGCAATCCCACTGCTGGGCATACACACTGAGGAAACCAGAAGGGAAAGAGACATGTGTACCCCAATGTTCATTGCAGCACTGTTTATAATAGCCAGGACATGGAAGCAACCTAGATGTCCATCAGCAGATGAATGGATAAGAAAGCTGTGGTACATATACATAATGGAGTATTACTCAGCCATTAAAAAGAATACATTTGAATCAGTTCTAATGAGGTGGATGAAACTGGAACCTATTATACAGAGTGAAGTAAGCCAGAAGGACAAACACCAATACAGTATACTAACGCATATATATGGAATTTAGAAAGATGGTAACGATAACCCTGTATACGAGACAGCAAAAGAGACACTGATGTATAGAACAGGCTTATGGACTCTGTGGGAGAGGGAGAGGGTGGTAAGATTTGGGAGAATGGCATTGAAACATGTGAAATGTCATGTATGAAACGAGATGCCAGTCCAGGTTCAATGCACGATGCTGGATGCTTGGGACTGCTGCACTGGGACGACCCAGAGGGATGGTATGGGGAGGGAGGAGGGAGGAGGGTTCAGGATGGATTTTCTTTTAAAAATTAAAAAAAAAAAATGCTAAAAAAAAAAATAAAGCTATGGTAACATCACATGTATTTTATTTGAATTAAATTCAAGTCATGTCTGACTCTTTGTGACCCCATGAATTGCAGCATGCCAGGCCTCCCTGTCCATCACCGACTCCCGGAGTTCACTCAAACTCACGTCCATCTAGTTGGTGATGCCATCCAACCATCTCATCCTCTGTTGTCCCCTTTTCCTCCTGCCCCCAATCCCTCCCAGCATCAGAGTCAACTCTTTGCATGAGATGGCCAAAGTACTGGAGTTTGAGCTTTAGCATCATTCCTTCCAAAGGACACCCAGGACTGATCTCCTTTAGAATGGACTGGTTGGATCTCCTTGCAGTCCAAGGGACTCTCAAGAGTTAAAAAAGCAGGGTAACAATATACAGCCTTGACATACTCCTTTCCCATTTGGAACCAGTCTGTAGTTTCATGTCCAGTTCTAACTGTTGCTTCCTGACCTGCATATAGGTTTCTCAAGAGGCAGGTCAGGTGGTCTGGTATTCCCATCTCTTAATCTCTAATTTTCTTGAAGAGATGTCTAGACTTTCCCATTCTGTTGTTTTCCTCTATTTCTTTTCATTGATCACTGAGGAAGGCTTTCCTTATCTCTCCTCGCTATTCTTTGGAACTCTGCATTCAAATGGGTACATCTTTCCTTTTCTGACTGAACAACCCAACTGAACTGAACTGAATGAAGTCTTTATATATATAGTATCGCTTTTATTATAAATATTTTCAAATTCATGTTTTCAAATTACATGACAGAGATAATTGGGGGCTCAGTTCAGTTATGTAGCTCAGTCGTGTTTGACTCTTTGAGACCCCATGGACTGCAGCACACCAAGCCTCCCTGTCCATCACCAACTCCCAGAGCTTACTCAAACTCTTGTCCATTGAGTTGTTGATGCCATCCAACCATCTCATCCTCTGTCATCCCCTTCTCCTCCTGCCCCCCAATCCTTCCCAGCATCAGGGTCTTTTCCAATGAGTCAGTTCCTCACATCAGGTGGCCAAAGTATTGGAGTTTCAGCTTCAACATCAGTCCTTCCAATGAATATTCAGGACTGGTTTCCTTTAGGATGGACTGGTTGGATCTCCTTGCAGTCCAAGGGATTCTCAAGAGTCTTCTCCAACACCACAGTTCAAAAGCATTGTTTCTTTGGTGCTCAGCTTTCTTTATGGTCCAACTCTCACATCCATACATGATTACTGGAAAAACCATAGCTTTGACTAGATGGACCTTTGTTGGCAAAATAATGTCCCTGCTTTTTAATATGTTGTTTAAGTTGGTCATAACTTTTCTTCCAAGGAGCAAACTGAAACTGAAATAACTGTAGTATCCGACCCTTTGCAACCCGTGGACTGTAGCCTGCCATGCTTCTCTGTCCATGGTATTTCCCAGGCAAGAGTACTGGAGTGGGTTGCCATTTCCTTCTCCAGGGGATCTTCCCAACCCAGAAATTGAACCCAGGTCAGAGATCCAGGTCAGAGATCTCGCATAGCAGGCAGACACTTTACCTTCTGAGCCACCAGAGAAGGAGCAAGCATCTTTTAATTTCATGGCTGCAGTTACCATCTGCAGTGATCTCGGAGCCCCCAAAAATAAAGTCTTTAACTTTTTCCATTGTTTCCCATCTATTTGCCGTGAAATTGGAGGAAGTCTTGCATAAGTTAAAAACATTTGCTTAAAAATTATGCAAACTTGAGAATCTATCACAAGTCAATTATCAGCTATTATAGTTTATATAAGTTACTTAACCTCTCCAAGCCTCAAACTCCTAATCTATATAATAGAGATAATAGTACCCACATTTCATAGGGCTCCTGTATGAAGTAAAAGAGGCCAACCATATAGTATAAGTAAGTGTAAGTACAATATTGCTTAAAAAGTAGACATTTTCTTTTAGGTATTAATAGTGCTGATAGCAAAAAGCCATGCCAAAAAAAAAAAAAAAATATATATATATATATAAATACATAGATAAGGCAGCTCATTTAAAAAAGTCATGATTATTCTAGAATAACTGCATTTTCAAAATAGTTTCTTTTCCAGTTTTCTTTATATACTTATATATACAATATCAGGTCTTTTGCTATATAATATAAATTTTATAATCAGTTTTATTTTAGGAAGTAATAGAGCATGGAAGAGAATTCTAAGAAATACAGAAGTGTTAAAATCACTTTCATGTTTAATTTTCAAGTTGGTACTTATCTTACAGTATATCAATAATCTTACATATTCCCCTGGAAATATTTCTGGGCTTCCCTGATGTCTCAGCAGGTAAAAAATTTGCCTGTAATGCAGGAGATGCAGGAAAAGCACAAGTTTGACCCCTGGGTCAGGAAGACTCCTTGGAGGAGGAAATGGCAGTTTATTCCAGTATCCTTGCCTGAAAAATCCCCTGTAAGGATCCTGGAGGGCTACAGTCCAAAGGGTCACAAAGAGTCAGACACAACTGAACACAGAAATACTTCAATCTTACCTCATAAGGAATAATGAAATAGAGAACCCAGTCTAATGTATTTATATTTATACCTAAATTTGGGTACTAAGATGTTCCTACATATATATATATATGAATATATATAGTAATGTAAGTCACATTCATTATAAATTTTTAATTATCAGTGATACAGAAAAATTTAAACTTTTAAAAAATGCTTCAAATTTCTAAATTAATTAATCACCAGGATATACATAATACAAACTTTTACCAAAAAATAGTGTAGTGTACTCCCTATGGATTGATTCTCCATGACCAGATATAAAAGTCATATTATTTTTAGCCCAAAATATCACAAAGAAAATCCTAGTTATATAGAATGACATATTATTGAAAAGTTTCCCTAGAAGAGGTTTTCAGGTTAACTGAATGCAGTCAATATCAATTTGTCCACCTAGCACTCACACCTGTAAGAGCATCTGGATTTTGCTCTGCAGAAAATTTTGTTCTGCAGAATCACTGCTCACAAGCTCAGTCTCTTTAGACATGTGAGCCACATCTGCTTAATGAAGCTCCCTGGTCTCACTGACTGAATCAGGGATGGGCTTGCAATCCAACAGAAGTCGATAATATCCAAGCTTGGAATTTTTGCTGAAAACACTGGGGGAAAAAAAAATGCTAGTAACATAAAACTGAGATTAAAAGTTCAAGTACATAATCCTGCTGCTGCTTAAAGCCAATATGCTAACACTTAAAAATGAAGCCCAATACAAAGTACAACAGAAGTGGAGAAAGACAGATTTCTGGCGGCTTCACTTGAGCACGTAGATGAAGAGAGACCTAAAGTCAATTAAACCCGGGGCTTTGCAGGTAAGAGAGTAATTCCTTTCTCTGTAAGTCATTTTAAGTTAGGCTTGAGCTCCCTGCAGTTTAGAGCAGTAAACAGCTGAGTTTCCTTCCGGCCTGACTACATCTTGCCCTATGCATATAATGCACGTGTTGATTCAGATTATCTCTGACTCTCTCAGTGGATTGTGAACAAAATTATTCACTTTGATATCATTAGTATTTACATTTTTTGTATCTAGCAAGTGTTCAGTAATTAAGGCATTAATTAATTATTTCATTGGTAGACATTATATAAAACATGCTCTTACAAGAAAAAAGATGATTATAATTATGACAGAAATACAAATATTATAGATCAGGGAAGCATAAACAGAGATAGTCTTAGAAGAGTTTATATATTCTGTAGCCAAATGTTTTTCTTCAAAATGATTTCTAAAACACACTATAATATGGCAATAACCTATATATGATATACATGTATGTATTCCTTTGAGAAGTCATCATAAATTTGCTTTAAAGTTCAGGTGGTAAATATTTTAGGCCTTATGGGATTTATGGGCTCTGTCACAACTATTCAGCTCTGTCATTGTATCAAGAAAGTCTCCACAGACAAAAAACAAATACATACGTTGTGTTACTACAGGTCTAGTTTGGATGAGGGCCATTGCTTGATCTCCCCTGATTTTTAATCAATGAACCTAAAGAACCCTCTTTTTTTGATTTCAGCCATAATAGCTACCTTTAACTTTTGACTGGGTGAAAAATAAGGTGAACGATATTTATTAAAATCCAAAGCATTCCACCATTAATTAATACTTTTAAAATTTCCCCCAATTTAAAATTATATAGCTTTGCATTCCATGCAGATATTGATATCTAATACAAAACAAACAACAAACACAACCACTATCAGCAACAACAAAAAACATTTCAGTATTCTGTGATATTCTGTTGAAGTTAATTGTACTAAGGCTACACCTTAGACGCTAGGCACAACATAGAGAATAAATTATGCTTTCTGCTATACACTTTTCAATTCCTTTAGATGGTATTAAGGAAATTATTTTTAATATGCATATGCAAACTTTGTCAGAAAGATTGAAAAATAAGTTAATTCAATTATATTGCCTTCTTTGGCTTAAATATTTTTAATAACAATTTTGTTTTTAAAATGTTAAAATTATCTTAAATATTATCTTAATAAGTAATTTATTTTAAAACATTACTCAATACAACTTTTAAGCCCTTCCCAAAGTAATACTGGTCTCTGTGTAAAAAGCACTAAACAGCAAAACTACCTGGAATATATTTTCAAATTTGTAGCTGGTTGATAAGGCTATTAGATAAGGATATTAGAAATGCTCTCATATAGCAATTAATGACAAGACATGGTAATAATTCAGTCAATTTTTTTTTTACTGATTCAATAAATAATGTAAATATATCTAGTGGTATTTTAGTGATTTAGGAAACAGTTTAAAGACAAAGGATTTATAGTCATTGTGCACATTTATTAGCTTATTTATCAGTTTTCATCATTTCATCATCCCATTTGCATTGTTTGGTGATTGCAATTATCCATGTAATATGATCCAAAAAATTATCATTTTTTCTTTCTAATGGACCAGTAATGAGTTGATAAGATTTTTAACCTCATTCTCATATGGAAAGTGCCTGCATAAGCTAAAACCTTTCCTCCCAACATTTTAAAACTACAACATTAGTGGGAAAAAATTATTTTATTCAAGAATCATATTGATTGATTATTTAAATATCTTTTGTCATGTCATTGATCCCTGTTTTTTTATTATCATTATTATTATTATTACTTTTTGTTTTTCTTAAGCAGGCAATCAGATATTCAAAAAATACCCTTAAAGAACCTCTTGATGAAAGTAAAAGAGGACAGTGAAAAAGCTGGCTTAAGACTGAACATTAATAAAAATAAGATCATGGCATCTAGTCCCATACTTCATGGCAAATAGATGGGAAAAGAGTGGAAACAGTGACAGACTTTATTTTCTTGAACTTCAAAATCAATGCAGACGGTGACTGTAGCCATGAAATTAAAAGATCCTGCTCCTTGGAAGAAAAGCTATGACCAATTGAGACAGTATATTAAAAAACAGAGGCATTACTATGCCAACAAAGGTCCATCTAGTCAAAGCTATAGTTTTTACAGTAGTCATGTATGGATGTGAGAGTTGGACCATAAAGAAAGCTGAGCGCCGAAGAATTGATGCTTTTGAACTGTGGTGTTGGAGAAGGCTCTTGAGAGTCCCTTGGACTGCAAGGAAATCAAATTAGTCAATCCTAAAGGAAATCAATCCTAAATATTCATTGGAAGGATTGATGCTGAACTGAAGCTCCAATACTTTGACCACCTGATGCAAAGAACTGATTCATTAGAAAAGACTCCGATGCTGGGAAAGATTGAAGGCAAGAGGAGAAGGGGATGACAGAGGATAAGATGGTCCGATGGCATCACCCACTCGATGGACATGAGTTTGAACATGCTCTGGGAGTTGGTAATGGACAGCGGAGGGTGGCATGCTACAATCCATGTGGTCGCAAAGAGTAGGACACAACTAAGCAACTAACTGAACTGAAAAATTATTTATTGCTCATTGGCCACAATCAGCATAGATTTTGCCAGGTCACTGATGACTCATGTATAAATATAGGGGCTACATTAATTTTCACTATTTTCATAGTTTATTTTATTTGATTATTTTATATACTACGGTTAAGGTGATGATAGCTGATATTCTCCATCATGACTTTGTAGTTAGAAAGTCAGATTCTTCTTCTTTAATTGATAAGGATACAGGTCAAATTAATATCATTTATTTACTAGTTCACTTGATAGTCACCTATGGCCAAAAAATTGCAAAACAAAAAAATTAACATAAAACCCCAAAATACATATTAAAATAAAAATGCCAAACACAGAAACACGAGGGGTAGTAGTCATAACTTTTAAAATAAACAGTTATGAAATCATTAAAGTTGGCCTTCACTATTTAAGTTTTAGGAATACACCATTACAAAAGTTTTAGGAATGCATCATTACAAAATATAAAATAGAGAAAATTCAGACAAGATAAAGAGTGCTTACAAGATCGTTGCATATGGAATCTGATAAAACTTTTGGAGGTCTTATAATATGCTTCCATTCAATACATTTTTCCTAAAGTTATGGAGTATGTATTCCCAACAATTATAATTTATTTCTTAAAATGTAGTATTTTGAGTAAGAATCAAAGTCTAATTTTGATTATACTTTTTAAAACAAAATTGCATTTCATTGATTATCTTCCTTAATAAATTTTCTTTGTAATTCCTATAACATAAAATATACAAATATATTTACTATTTTTAAGACGAAGATTAAAAGGTTTTATTATTTTTGGTAGATTTAATTGCCCTAAGTTGCTTCTTCATTTTCACACCTTTAGCTGGTTTTACTATACATAATTATTAACAATACTGTTCTAAAAGGGCGGAAAAGACACCAAACAATGGATTGCAACTCCAACTCCAACTGCCCAACCTGAAAAAGGTCACAGTGAAGGCTAGACAAGGTTAGATTAGTAAAGGTATGCCATTTTTACTGGAATAAGAATCACAATTCTCTCCTAAATTTTGAAGGATTTCTGTAATAGGAATGCAAATTGAGATGTGGACTCAATTTCATGTTTGTATGTAGATGGATATCTTCCAGAGATAATAACTAGAGAGTGCTTCTAACTTTGGTATTTACAGGTCAAAGAAATATATTGATATGTTAATTTTCTCATCTAAGAAAAAGTAATGAACTTTCTCTAAAACTTTCATCTTAAACAACAAAGGGTGTAAAATGATAAGAAACCAATCATTAGCGTTAGCCCAAAAGACATTCTGTATTTTGCCTAGAGCTTAAAAAAAAATCATAGATCATTAAAATAAAGAGATGTGACAAAAGGTTAAACCCTTGCACAAAATAAATAAACAACCTCTTTTTATTCTCAGAAATGAAAAACCTCTAAAAAATAAATAATAATATAAAAAAACAAAGCAAAGTTGAACCTATAAATTTACTGAGAACTGAAGGCATACAAATAAAACATAAACACGCCCAAAGTAAGAGGCCTAAAGCTTTAAAAATTTATTTGGCAAATTTAGATATTGTGACTCCTAAGGATGAATTAATTAGCGATGTTTATCTTATTAATAAAATACCAAATATCAGAAGGATACATCCTGTTATATTATTATAGAAATTTATGAATTTGATTTTTTTTATTAACTAGTCAGTGATGATTCTTCTATATGTAACTACCAGAAAAAAATTAGATAGCATTATTTTTACTAGCACTCTTTTCCAAAACTTATTTTAATAGCTAATATCCATTTTAACTGTTTTATATCTTGAGCATGTATAGAGTAAGATCTCATTTTCTTAAATATATTTATATCTGATTGTTAAAAGTGGTTACTTAAAAGGACTAAAATGTGTTTTTTTTTGCGGGGCGGGGGGCATTACTTCTGTAAGTTGAGGGAGAAAGATAGTATAAAGAATAATGGAAAGAGAAGGCTGAAGTCCTAGGAAACTGTTCTTACTATGTCCCTAGTACTTTTAAGGTGAAAAGCTGTTTTTAAAAGTTATCACATCCAATGAGCCTCAATTTCTTCATCAATAAAACTGAATTTCTTCATCTAAATGCCTGACTTAGATGGGTAGCAATTGAAATAATATATGAAAAGTGCTTAACAGTGTCTGGCACACAGCAGTTACTTCATGAATGCCAGTTTAGTCATTTTCCTCCCATTTTCATTAGTGAAAGTCAATAGTATTCATATTCTAGACTGTTTTTTCTCCCGTAATTAGAGAACAGACACATAGCTTATTAGATATGTAGCTTCACAGACTTGAAAGAGGAGAAGGCTTTTTTTAAAAACCAAAAAACAAAACAAAGCCCTCCTCGTACCAATGATACCTGTAACTGATAGGAATGGTAATGGGACAAATCCTTAATTTGATTAACTGAGTATCTGAGAAAGGAATGTGTCATTCCAACACTGCTGAACAGGAAGTGACTCATTAAGAGCTATTTTCTACTTAAAAATATATGACCCAGCAATCCCACTGCTGGGCATACACACTGAGGAAACCAGAATTGAAAGAGACACGTGTACCCCAATGTTCATCACAGCACTGTTTATAATAGCCAGGACATGGAAGCAACCTAGATGTCCATCAGCAGATGAATGGATAAGAAAGCTGTGGTACATATACATAATGGAGTATTACTCAGCCATTAAAAAGAATACACTTGAATCAGTTCTAATGAGGTGGATGAAACTGGAGCCTATTATACAGAGTGAAGTAAGCCAGAAAGAAAAACACTAATATAGTATACTAACGCATATATATGGAATTTAGAAAGATGGCAACAATAAACCTGTATACGAGATGGCAAAAGATACACTGATGTATAGAACAGTCTTTTGGACTCTGTGGGAGAGGGAGAGGGTGGGATGATTTGGGTGAATGGCATTGAAATATGTATAATATCATATATGAAACAAGCCACCAGTCCAGGTTCGATGCATTATACTGGATGCTTGGGGCTGGTGCACTGGTACGACCCAGAGGGATGGTACGGGGAGGGAGGAGGGAGGAGGGTTCAGGATGGGGAACACGTGTATACCTGTGGCGGATTCACGTTGATATATGGCAAAATCAATACAATATTGTAAAGTTAAAAAATAAAAAAAATATATTTAAAAACTATATGCAGATTTAATTTCCCAATTCTTCAAACCTACTCACCAAAATTTTAGATAAAAATTTTTTGTTCGGCAAAGGACAATGCCAAGAGAATGAAGAGACAGTCTATGGAGTAGGAGAGAATACTTGAAAAATAAACATCTGATTAAGGACTGCTATCCTAAACATGGGCTTCCCAGGTGGTTCAGTGGGTAAAGAATCTGCCTGCAGTGCAGGAGACATGGGTTTGATCCCTGGGTCTGGAAGGTCCCCCGCAAGAAAGCATGGCAACCCATTCTACTATTCTTGCCTGGCAAATTCCATGGACAGAGCATCCTGATGGGCTACAGTCCATAGGTTCACACAGGGTCACACTTAACTGAAGCAACTGAGCACACACGCATGCATCCTAAATATAAAAGAACTGTTGAAAACAACACAATAAGAAATGAGCCAAAAATCATAAAAGTCATCTCATCAAAGACCATATAGAGATGGAAAATAAACATATGAAAAGGTGTTCCACATCCTATGCCACTAGAGAAAAATAAAACCAGATACTCCTGCTGCCTGCTGCCAAGTCGCTTCAGTCGTGTCCGACTCTGTGCGACCCCATGGACTGCAGCCTACCAGGCTTCTCTGTCCATGGGATTCTCCAGGCAAGAACACTGGAGTAGGTTGCCATTTCCTTCTCCAAAACCAGATACTACTACACACATATTAGAATGATCAAAAACCAGAACACAGGCAACACTAAATGATGGCATGCATGTGGAGCCAAAGGAACTCTCATACACTGCTGGTACGAATGCAAAATTTATAACCAACTTTGGAAGCCAGTTAGCCAGTATCTTACAAAACAAACATACTAGAGGATCCAACAATCACTTTCCTTGATAATTACTCAGATGAACTGAAAACTTACGTCCATACAAAAGTCTGCACACAGATGAATATAGCAGCTTTATTCATAACTGCCAAGACTCAGAAGCACACAAGATGGCCTTCTTTAGGTGAGTGGATAGACTCTCACAAATCCAAACGATAAACGTTATTCAGCTATAAAAACAAAACAGCTCTCAAACCAGGAAAAGACGTGGAAATACCTTAAATGTGGATGACTAAGTAAAATAAGCCAATCCACAAGGGGTACAGACAGTATGATTCCAACTATATGACCTTCTGTAAAAGGTAAAATTATAAAGACAATAAAAACTGTGATCAATGGTTGATGGTGGGGGTGGGTGGGAAGATCACAAAGAACTTTTAGGGCAGTGAAAATATTCTTTATGATACTATGATGATTCATGTATGTGAGTATATTTTTGTCCAAGCCCATAGATTATATAACACCAAAGGGAAACTTTAAAGTACACTATGGACTGTGGATAATTATAATGTGTCAATATAGGTTCACCCTTAATTAAAAAAAAAAAAAAGTATCATTCTGGTGAATGAGGCTGATGATAGGGAGGCTGTGGAGTACAGGGGGTATGAGTAGGTATAAGGAAAATCTCTTCCTCTTGATTTGTTAACCTAAACCTGCTTTTAAAAAATTACAAAAGCAATTTTTTTTTTAAGATCTCTATCCATTAATCTCAAACACTGAATAGTGAAACAGAAAATGAAACAGCTTTGTCAAACTCTGATTAATTCACAAAGGAAAACAAATTTATTCTAGAAAAATAAATCATTTTTGGTTTTTTGAGGGAAAAAAAAAAAGCCCATCCAAGCAGAACTCAAGAATGATAATGATACCCAATGACCTATACAAAGAGTATCTTTTTCTAGGTACTGACTTGTGGAAATCAATTATTATTTTAAGAAAAAGTGTCACATACAAATAAAAACTATCTATTGAGTATCTAGTATGTGTCACAAAGTTCTAACAGAGATCACTATAACTGATAAATTAATAAAAAGGAATTTTCACACCCAGTGTTATGCTATGGAGAAGACATGGATATGGACAAATAGATTTAAAAAGTATATGATGGATACTGTCACAACTATATGGTCATATGGAGAATACAGTGAACCAGGGTTTGCTCCCAAAAGCCCACTTTATGAAACTGTGTGCCCTAAAAAGGCAATTATGACTAACTAGATAACAGCAGTCTTCTGCAGGGTAGCATTAACCTTCTTAGTTCACACTACAGAAGGCAGAAGTATCCTCCAATGGATACTGTCAGTGGCAGAAGGATCTGTTATGTAACTTATTCTCAAAAGATGACATGTGCTAAAAAAACATGTCATTGTAATTACTACTTCCTTTACTTTTTTTCTATACAAAATTAAGACATATTTTTTTTTTCTCTTTCATATTCTGCTTTCTGAATAGATTTAGTTGGTGGCAGTAGCATGATACGATCTGATTATCTGATCACAGCAGTTTAAATGATTCTTAAGTAGTAAGTTTGCAAAAAGTAAAAAGAGGTTTAACTATTCTGACCACTTCTTGCCTAGGGAGGTAAGGATATTACACTCTGAACTGTTCTCTAGATTCCAGCTGTCAGGAGTAAAGTCAGAAGTAATTTATTCAGACAATTCCATTTTCCTTTAATGAGCGTGGAGTACACGTTAGCCTCTGTGAAATACAGATGGTCTCAATTGTTTTTTTATGTAATCTGTAACATGAAAGACTAAGTAGAAATCTAGATAGATACTAAAATTATTTGAGAAAATGGTCAATATTAATTAGAACTTAATATGGCCTCTATGACTAAAGTTTAAAAATTATGGTTATGAACACATAATTCTGGGTGAGAAATATCTGGACTCATTTTCTTTAATTTAACTCACTACTGAGACTACAATTTAAAAATCCTTTTTAATGAGATTTTATGACCTCTCTGCTACCAGTTTATACTTGTTCAGCCATTGTCTTCAGCAGGATATTATATTTTATTAATTGAGTAAAATAAATCCCCCTAATGAATCTGTCCTATTTTGCATGATAAACCTACTTTCCAGTGAGATTCTAATTTATATTCACTCTTTCCTGTTTTGAGTTACAAATGTAACTCTTGAAATGTCACTTCTATGATCGCAGCAGTATATAAGTTTTTATGACCAATTTCAGAACATAGCAGTAATGTTTTATACTACTTTGGGAGATATATTTTCCATTTTTTTTAATTGTGCGTATCATTTTACTTATTAAGATATACATTATTCACATACTACATTAAGCATTATTCCAAAGTTTT
Source organism: Bos mutus (assembly GCF_027580195.1). Classification (NCBI taxonomy): domain Eukaryota; kingdom Metazoa; phylum Chordata; class Mammalia; order Artiodactyla; family Bovidae; genus Bos; species Bos mutus. The sequence continues at coordinate 77,196,159 of NC_091622.1, read as the reverse complement.
ACATTTCTCTTAAGAAAGTTGTTAAGACCTAACGTGTCAACAACCCAAGATCTTTTAATAATCATCACAACAGGGACTTCCCAGGTGGTCCAGTGGTTAACAATCTGCCTTGCAAGGCAGGGGACATGGATTCGATCCGGGTTAGGGGACTAGAATCCCACATGTTGTGGAGCAGCTAGGCCCATGACTACTGAGCTCGCGCGCACACCACAACTAGAGTTACTGCTACACAACTAAAGATCCTGCATGACACAGGAAGATCTAGAGTGCTGCAACTAAGAACCAATGCAGCCAAATAAATAAATACTTAAAAAAAAATCATCACAACACATCTAACAGCCTTGGGGAGGTTGAGGAAGGAGGGTAACAGGAAAAAAATATGGTTAAAAAACATATAGGTTTCATACTTTAGAGTACAAAGACATATTGAGTTGGCATTTCTTCTACTTCTAAACCTATTACACGCACAAACAAAATAATCTCACTCTTGTCATTGGCTGTTTTCAATAACTGGTTTGATTCAGGGACACAGAGGTGCAATATGACTGGCTTAGGACAACTCAGTGTCCTGTATTGAAGGCAGATTCTTTACCATCTGAGCCATCTGGGAAGTCCTAGAACACAGGATCAGTGTAAACCACCAAGCCCTTTGGCACTCAGTGCTCCAAGAGAACTACTTTACATAAATGAAACATAAGCAGGCAGGTTAAGTGAGAGTTGAGAAGTGGAGGAACTCAATTTACATACAATTATGTTTTCAGTAGAAGAAATTCACTGAAATGAGACAGAGTCAAAATATTTTCATTTAAGATTCATTTTGTCCACTGATCATCTCACTGATTCTGGAATAATAAACATGAGTGACATCATCCCCTCTATAAAACAGGGATAATCATACTGAGCCTTTCCTGTTTAACTTGGAGTGATTTTTAAGCCCGAGTCAAATACTATATATGCAGAATACTTTGTAAACTGAAACTCAGTATAAACATTTATATTAAATATTTGTGGTAGTAGTAGAAAGAGAAAGAAAGAAAGTGAAGTCGCTCAGTCATGTCTGACTCTTTGCGACCCCATGGACTGTGGCCTACGAGGCTCCTTCATCCATGGGATTTTCCAGGCAAGAGTACTAGAGTGGGTTGCCATTTCCTTCTCCAGGGGATCTTCCCAACTCAGGGATCGAATCCAGGTCTCCCACATTGTAGGCAGATGCTTTACTGTCTGAGCTACCAAGGAAGCCCTAGTTGTGGTAGTAGTAACTGGATTAAAACATAGTGCACATTGTTCACTCAAGATAAAGTCAAGTAAAAATTGACTGCATGCCAATATAAGTAAATGTGTTTCTTATTCCAATTTTTTCAAGTTGTATACATAAAGAGATCTTAAATGTATTTCAATCAATTTTGGCAGATGTCTAGATTCACCTAACCCACACCACTATGAAACATGGGTTATTCCCATTACCCCAGGACCCACATATGCCTTTCTCACTGCATCCCCACGCTGCTGGAACACACATTTAAAACAAACAAACAAACAAACAACTCATTTGATTTCTGTTACCAAGAAATCAAACAGTATATATTTAGCAGTCTTGTTTTCTTTACTCAACAATGTTTTTAAGAGTTTTACTTTCTGTGGCATCCATCAGTGGTTTGTTCCTTTTCATCAGTGAGTAATCGCATATTCTAGCAATATACCACAGTTTGTTTATTCATTCTCCTATGGATAAACATGTTGGCTATTTCCTGTTTTGGGCTATTATCAATAAATCTAGTATGAACATCCTTGTACACAAATATTTTTGTGGATATTTATCTTCATTTTTCATTAGGATTGGAATTACTGTCATAAAGTTGATACATGTTAACTTTTAAAAGAATCTGACAAACTGTTATGATCCAGTCTGGCAATTTCTGACTTTTAATTGGAGTCCATTTATCTTCATTGCAATTACTGCACCATTTTAATTTAATTTACTATTCAGGTGTTTGATTTTGTTTCATGCGATCTGTATTGTTTCTCTCTTCCTTCTTTCCTCTTTCTTCTTCCTCTCTTGTTTTGGGCATGCGTTAACCAAATATTTTTAGTATTCCATTTTATCTTCTCTACTGACTTTTTATTTGTGCCTTCATTAATTTGCTAGGGAATCTGTCCTATATCCTTTCCCTTCCTTCTGGTGGTTTGCTGGTGATCTTTGGTGTTCCTTGGCTTGTTGAAACATCACCATTATTTCTAACTTCATCTTCAAATGGCATTCTCCAGCGTTCCTGTCAGTGTCCAAATTTTCCCTTTTTATACAGATTCCCTGGTGGCTCAGATGGTAAAGAATCCGCCTTAGTGCAGGAGACCTGTGTTCAATTCCTAGGTTGGGAAGATCCCCTGGAGGAGGGCGTGGCAACCCATTCCAGTATACCTTGCTGGAGAATCCCCATGGACAGAAGAGGCTGATGACTACAATCAGTAGGGTTGCAAAGAGTCAGACATGGTTGACTGACTAAGCACACACTCACATTGAATGAAGGGTCCACTCTACTGCAATAGAATTTCATCTTAATTAATCACCCCTGCAATGATGCTATTTCTAAAGAAGGGTACATTCTGAGATACTGGGGTTAGGAATTGAATTTGGGGAGATGAAAGAATTCAGTCCATATAAATGCCTTGCTCTGTTTACTTCAGTTATTGCTCAAAACATTACAATATGCATCTTTAATTTATCACTACTTATAAAAATAAAACATAAAAACTTTACAACCATATATTTCCAATTATCATCCACCCATATTCTGTACTCTTTATTATCATATGTTTAACTTCTATAGATGTTAGAGACATACTATATTGCCATTATTTTTCCTTAATCACACAAATGTCTAACTAGATTGATAATATATTTAACGTTTTTCTATGTACTATATAAAATATATGTATATATTACATGCATACCTATTCCTGTATATATATATTCATATGTATATATTTCATATCTTTAAGGTATTCTTCACCTAAAAGCAAACCAGATACATATCTGCTATCATTTCCCAAGAGTCTGAAGAATCTTTTTTTTTTTTCCCTTTTTATTTTTAACATATCTGTAATGGAGAACTCAGAGAAAATTTTGGCTTTTTTAATTTAGAAAAAAAGTCTTCAATTTCTTTTCTGAAAAATATTTTTGTGAGGTGTTAATTCTATGTTGCCAGATCTATCTTTCAGAACTTTAAAGATGCTATTTTGTTATTTCATGGATTCCACTGCATCTGAGGAAAAATAACATCATTTGCATCACTTGTCCTATATTTAATACTTTTTTCTCTGGTTGCCTCCTTGAGTTTTCTTTCTTATTTTTGATTTTCAGTGTTTGATTAGGATATCGGAGATATGTTTTTCTTTGAATTTACACTGATTGAAGTTCTCTAGTGTTTTGATCTGTGGTTTGATGTTTTTCATTAATGTTGGAAAATTATCAATTTTTATTCAAGTATTTCTTCTCTCATTCTCTTTCTTTTTATATCTTGGGATGCTAATTAAACATAGTCTTACAGAAATTAGTCACTTTGTTATATTTCTTCCTGTGCTTTAAGCTAGAAAATTTATATTGCTCAATGTTGGCCAGAATCACTATTTCACGTATTAGATTACTGAAAAGATCACAAGAACTATTTAACTCCAACGCAGTATTTTTTGTTTGTTTGTTTCCAGCATTCACATTTGATTTTTTTTTTTGATAGTTTCTATCTGCTGAAATTCCCTATCTGCTCACATATGTTGTCCTTTGTTCAAGAAAATTACTTAATACATTAAAGGTATTTAAAAAATTTTTTTAACAGGAGGATAATTGCTTTGTAATGTTGTGTTGGTTTCTGCTGTACAGCAACACAAATCAGTCATATATATATATATATATATATATATATATATACACACCCCTCCCTCTTGAGCCTCCTGTACCCCTCCCAGAGAGATGCCAGACTGGGCTGTTTGTGTTATATAGCAGCTTCCCACTAGCTATCTATTTTACACATGATATTGCACATATGTCAATGCTACTACATCAATTTGTCCAATTCTCTCCTCCCCTTGCTGTGTCCACAAACCTGTTATTGATGTCTGTGTTATTAGAGATATTTTAAAATCCAGTCTGATAACTGCAATGTCTTGGATCTCCTATTGATTCTTTCCTCCTTTGACAAAGGATATTTTCTTGTGTATAGTAATTTTTGGATTGAAAATTAACATCATATGAAAAAACAATAAGGACTGAGATGAATAATATTCATACAAAGAAAAGGGTACACCTCTTGTTTGGACTGGAAGTTGGAACAATTTACAAAGACATTATAAACTAAAGCGTGTAACCTCAAAATTTATATGTTGAAACCCTAACTCCTAGTACTTCAGAATATGATTGTGATTAAATAAAGGGTCTTTAAATAGCTACATTAGAATTTAGGTACTCATTAGGCTGGATCCTGTCTCATTATGACTAGTATCCTTCTAAGAAGAGGAAATCTGCACACAGAAACACATAAAGGAAAACCATTTGAAGGCAGTTGGTGAAGTCTGTTATCTATGATCCAAAGAAAAAAGGCCTCAGATGAAACCAACTCTGATGACACCTTGATCTCAGTCTTTCAGCTTTCAAAATCATGAGAAAATCAGTTTCTGTTAAGTCACTCAGGCGATAGTTGTTTTTTATAGCGTATCTATCAAACTAGTACAATGCACCAGAGCTTTGGTGTTGTTTAAATTCAGTCTACTACAGGCTTAAATGTTGAAAGTAGAATTAGAAACTCACTTTACAGTCTAAGTGACGGCAGATTTTGTCTTAGTTGTCATACTCTGCTTTCAGATGTCCCAGAGGTATATCTCAGCAATCTTTTTCCTATCCCAGTGGTATAAAAATGCTTCCTGGTACTCTTAAGAGCAAGGGCCCAGAGTGCCTGTCAGAGTTCTCTCAGTTCTGATCTTAACCCCAGTGCACTGGTGACACCCATTCCTTCTCCATCTTCAGACTTCATTCAACAGCATCTCTGCACCTGTGACTTAGGAAACTTCTTTCTCAACTCTCTTCTCCCTCCTCTAAAGGAAGACAGATATTGACTTACTCAGGGGAGGGTGCCTTTGGGCTTCTCTTCATTCTGCCTACCCTTAAACTTAAGCGGGCTCTACAGGAAGTCTCAGCTCTGCTAGACCTCCCTACCACCATACACTGCCTCAGCCTTATGCCAATGAACCTCAGATGGGGGCAGTGGGGATCTCTCCTGAGGCAGACTGCTTCTGCTGCTTATCGAACATGAGTCCCCGAATGCAGAAGCATTTCTCTTAGTTCTCATTAGCACATGGAGACTATAGCAAACCTGGTGAGCCTTCTCGTAAGATGCACTTCTCAGTTCTCCTGACCTTATCCTGACCTTTCTCATGGGCTCTCAAGTGAAGGCCAATGAGAAAGAAGATGAGGAGAGAGCAAAGATTCCTCTTGTATTTAGGACTCCTAGAAATTCTAAACTCCTACGCTCAGCCCACATTCAGCATTTAAAAATTTAAAAGTTCAGCTGCTTTATTTTTACTTTAGTGAGTTCCTCCTCCCACATTTCAAAAATGAAAGCAGCTATATATCCTAAGAGAGGTTTGTCAAATTTTGGATTTTAATTTATTCAATTGCTTTGGGCCTGATTCTTTGATGGGCTAAACTTACTGATTTTATAGTTTATTCAGCTTGTTTTTCCTTGTTAGGTTTGGAGGGACATTCCCCTGCAACACTGTACATCCTCATTAGAAATAGCAGCCCCTTTGCATTTCTTTTTAATTACCCTATCTCATTCCCCTGTTTCCCTTTTCATTTCCCCCTTCTCTGTATGCCTGTATGCTTTGATGTTCCAGTGGTCTCAATATAGTTTCAAGTTTTCATTCCTATAGGGAAATAGCAAATTAGCCAAGGTGGCATGGTCAGGCTCTCTTGCCCCACAGCCTCTCACTCTTGCCCCATGTTTTGTAAATAATGATTATGTAACAGCTGAGATCTGAGATCACTTATGCCACTGTACATGAATGTCACGAGGTACTCACTTGCTCATGGGCTACTGTGTGCAATATGCCTGTATGAGCTTCACCATGAAAGCCCTGGCTGCTGCTGCATCAGGGCTACATTGGAGCAATACCATGGTTACATTATACAAGGTTATGTTATGGCCACATTATGGCTAAGTTATGCTTATGTTATGGCTGTTGCTACAGTTGCTGCATCAGCCAGGAGAGAGGCTGTGTATGGTTGCTGTGCCAGCCAGGAGAAAATAAATATGTCTGCAATTCCTATGGCTCCTAGAGTCTTCTTCTAGCCTCCTAGACCATACCTTGCCTACCCTGGGTTCAGTGAACAGAGTGAACACTGTGAACAGCAAGACAACTAGCATTATGAATAGGACCAACAAGACAATTCCATTACTTTTTTCATGGCTAAAAATTAGCAAGTGTTTACTAAGTAGAAACACTGTATTAAGTGAATTACACATATTCTGGGCTATCCTGGTGGCTCAGATGGTAAAGAATCTGCCTGCAATGTGAGAGACCTGGGTTTGATCCCTGGGTTGGGAAAATCCCCTGGAGGAGGGGATGGCAACTCACTCCAGTATTCTTGGCTGGAGAGGGTTGTCTCCTCATGGACAGAGGAGACTGTCAGGTTACAGTCTACGGGGTAACATGACTGAGTGACTAAACACACACAGCACACATATTATGTCATTTCATTTTCAGAACAATTTAACAAGGAAAATGCTTTTATGGCATTCCCTTTACATGTAAGAAAAATGAGTCTTAAGCAACGTAGGCCAGATCACAAAGCTCACTTAGAAGGAGTGAATTAAAACCCATGTGGTCTGACTTTCTAGGTTATCTTGATCAGTTCAGTTCAGTTCAGTCCAGTCACTCAGTCATGTCCGAATCTTTGAGATGCCATGAACTGCAGCATGCCAGGCCCCCCTGTCCATCACCAATGCCCGGAGTCCACCCAAACCCATGTTCACTGAGTCGGTGACACCATCCAACCATCTCATCCTCTGTCGTCCCCTTCTCCTCCTGCCCTCAATCTTAATCAGAATACTGCTTTTACTTCCTAGTGCCCTAATATTTGTTTCCTTTCTTTGCCTTTAGAATATGTGAAATCATATGCTTACAAAGTATGGTAACTCAGAAATAAATTATCATTAATGTTGGGGTTCTCTCCACTTGATTTTTGCATTGTAAAACTAAGTTGCAAAAGGTAAAACAAACTCAGGATTGTACATGAAGTAGATGTTAAACCTAAGTGTGTATGCCAAACAATAATCATCCTTTAAAACAAAAAATTGTAACATGGGTCAGTGTTATTAAATTACTACTTCAGGAATAAAGGAGTAAGGAATACAGGCTTTGGAATCCCAGCTCCAAAACTTACTATATGTATGAGGACACAATGTAATTGACTCTCCAATAATGAGTTCATCCCTTCATTATTTGGAATAATAATATTTATGATCTTCAGTGTTGCTGCAAGGACAAGATAAGATAATATATGTGAAAGCACATCTACAAATATGTAAATTACTTTCAAATATAATCTGCGAACATCACTGTTATTATCGGGAGCTCCAAACTTCAAAATTATCAATGATATTTCCTACAAAAAGTAAGGAACCTTTTAAATTATTAATAATGTGAATTCACATATAGTAAATCAATGCAGCCATATATGGTAGATCAATTAAGGTGAAAACATTCTGGAAACCCAGAAAGGTCATTTACCTCAGCCAACAATTACATTGTATAGATAATTTATATATACACCTTTAAGGACAGCAATAAAAACTATATGCAATCATCCTTAGCAAGAGGAATAAAATAAGCATGAGCAGAGGAAAGTTGTTTGGGGGTAATGAAGCTCTGAAAAGCGAAACAATAATTACCTTCCAGGTATAAAACATCAAGGACCAGTATCTAGGTTAGACTGAGACCCTGGTTCATTTTTATCATGAACTTAATAGGTATGACACCAGACTGTGCATCTAAGTGCTCAAAAAAGAGTCTTCCTAAGCTTCAAGGCAGAGGGAAAAAAAAAAAAAATTAAAGGGCAAAGAGAAAAACAGAGAGCAGATCCCTTATTGTTTTTTAAATACTGCATGCTTTGATGATCACTATTGCTTCTTTTCATTAACTTAAAGGAACAAGCTAATACTCATGAAGATTTGAAGGCTCAATAACAAAATCTTAGTGTGACTTTCACAATACTTAGAGAAATGTTTTATTTAAAATGGAAAAATATTATGACCTTAATATTTCTGGTACACAAAAATAAATAAATATATTTTCTGGACAGGAATTTTAAAATGCAGAACATTTCCCAATATCATCATTCAAAATAAAATAACACATACAGAGGCAACTAAATGTTAAGGAAGTTATGAACAAAATGACTGCAGTTTGATTTTGTCCCAGTAGCAATTATTACTTTTGAGATGGTATGTATAAGAAGCTATTTAGATATTTTGTTTCATAGTTCCCTTATAAGAACTTTACTCATTTAGATACATAAATAATTAGGTTTTTTTTAAAGAAAACAGTACTAGTTATCTTTTTTGAAATTACCTTAAGCTTATTTTAAGTAACTAATAAATGTTATATTCTAGCAAATAATATCTGATTTTAATTAAACTTATTTTCTTTTTTCTCTAGGTGTTAAATACGGTCAACAGAATTAGTAACTACTTTCTATATGCCCATTACATAGTGCTATTTCATAATTATTGTTTCAATAGGAAGGTATAGGGTGCAGAGACTCAACAAGACAAGAAACAAAGAGAAAGTGGTTAATTCCTTCTAACACACTACACCTCAACATTTCCCAAACACTGATATATAGAACACCAGTCTCATGAGATTCAAACAGACACTCCACGATAAAAGAGTTAATTGGTCAAATGTTTAAAGAAATGGTAGAATAATGAACATTAAAAACAGTTTCTTTATTGTATGATTTATCAAAGCACTAATGTTCACTGTGAATATCCAAGGGGTGATAGAGTATGCATCTTTTCCAAATTTACTTGAAAATAGAAACCTTTTATTATTTTCTCCCAGAACACACATCACATTAATATCTCACTGGATATGACTATTCCACAAAATTCAATTTAGAAAGTGCTGATCTAGGAGAAGTCAGGATTAAGGAGATGCCATTGGAAATACTGAGAAAGGTACAAATTCATTAAGCATACTGAAGGGACAGAAACAAGAAAAATGTCTGAGAGTGTACTAAAGAGGCATAAAGGAGATAACTGTCATGTTGTTTAGCCTGGGGAATGGGAAAATAATGAAGTCATCAACACAAATTGAGATACCAATAGGTATGTCAGCTTGCCAACTATTACTTCATTCATTTAATCAAACAATAAATATTTATTTAGAATTCAGAATTATTTAGGCTAGGTAGGCAGCCACTGAGGAATAAACTATCATCTAGTTCCATGTATCATAGTTTAATGACTGAATACAACATTCTTGAAAAGATAATATAACTGAACACCTTTTATGGTGTCTGCCCACCTCTTCTTTGAGAACTACCACCTATATCATTGTCCATTAAAAAGGCTCCATATTTATGTATGAGCTTTTTACACATTCATGTGAAAATGAATGTGTGACTCTCTGTGACCAAGGTTTACAATCCAACCTAAGTATTCTTCCCTGGGTGCTTGGCTAGCCAGTTTTGGCTGGTTTCTTGAACTGCAGACATGTAAACTTGATTTCAATGGGATTTTTTTCAATCCTTATACAGAGTAACTGTAAGAAACATTGGACATTGGAAAACTAAGCGAAAAAAAAATAGAATTATAAAGAGAGTAATGGAAAAAAAAATGAGAAAGGACGTGGAAGAGAGAAAGACCCACAACTTACTGACTCTATGAAGTTTTAACAGTTCTTTGTTTCAGGAAAATGTAAACTCAGTAGACAACACAATATATTTCTAAAAAATAATTACTTTCTCAATCAAACTACTTTTACTAAGATCCTATTTCTTTCACTAAAAAGGTCTATGATTAAAAGAGAAATATCATGGATAATATTATATATATATATGAAATTACAACAATGTGAGTGGTTAACAAAGGCTTCAATGCCAATAATGGAAAACTGACTGTGTGGATCACAATAAACTATGGAAAATTCTGAAAGAGATGGGAATACCAGAACATCTGATCTGCCTCTTGAGAAAGCTGTATGCAGGTCAGGAAGCAACAGTTAGAACTGGACATGGAACAATAGACTGGTTCCAAATAGGAAAAGGAGTACATCAAGGCTGTATATTGTCACCCTGCTTATTTAACTTCTATGCAGAGTACATCATGAGAAACGCTGGGCTGGGAGAACTACAAGCTGGAATCAAGATTGCTGGTAGAAATATCAATAACCTCAGATATGCAGATGACACCACCCTTATGGCAGAAAGTGAAGAGGAACTAAAAAGCCTCCTGATGAAAGTGAAAGAAGAGAGTGAAAAAGTTGGCTTAAAGCTCAACATTGAGAAAATGAAGATCATGGCATCTGGTCCCATCATTTCATGGGAAATAGATGGGGAAACAGTGGAAACAGTGTCAGACTTTTTTGGGGGCTCCAAAATCACTGCAGATGTTGATTACAGCCATGAAATTAAAAGATGCTTACTCCTTGGAAGGAAAGTTATGACCAACCTAGATAGCATATTCAAAAGCAGAGACATTATTTTGCCAACAAAAGTCCATCTAGTCAAGGCTATTGTTTTTCCTGTGGTCATGTATGGATGTGAGAGTTGGACTGTGCAGAAAGCTGAGGGCTGAAGAATTGATGCTTCTAAACTGTGGTGTTGGAGAAGGATCTTGAGAGGCCCTTGGACAGCAAGGAGATCCAACCAGTCCATTCTAAAGGAGATCAGCCCTGGGATTTCTTTGGAAGGACTGACACTAAAGCTGAAACTCCAGTACTTTGGCCGCCTCATGCAAAGAGTTGACTCATATGAAAAGACTCTGATGCTGGGAAGGATTGGGGGCAGGGGGAGAAGAGGACGACAGAGGATGAGATGGCTGGATGGCACCACCAACTTGAAGGACATGAGTTTGAGTGAACTCCAGGAGCTGGTGATGGACAGGGAGGCCTGGCGTGCTGCAATTCATGGGGTCGCAAAGAGTCAGACACGACTGAGCGACTTGACTGAATTTAACTTCACCTTTTGATTAGCATTATATTATTTAGAGGGTTTCCCAGGTGGTGCTAGTGGTAAAGAATTCCCTTGCTAATGTAAGAGATGTAAGAGATGCGGATTCAATCCCTGGGTCAGGAAAGTCCCCTAAAGGAGGTCATGGCAACCCACTCCAGTATTCATGCCTGTGAAATCTCCCAGACAAAGAAACCTAGTGAGTTATACTTCATAGGATCCCTAAGAATTGGACACAACTTAAATGACTTAGAACTCATTCATGCATGCTAGTTAGAAAGTTAAAATGTGCCTGAATGTTACATAAGTATAAATCTGCTTTAATATTTCAATTGTCAATTCAGTTCAAAAAATAGCATAATATATGGGTCAAATATACACAGTACAATAAAATCCATGAAAAATATAATACTCTTGAAGTAGTGATTTCACAGGAGTAATCTTTCACATTTAAATAAGGTGGGTATGTAAAATACATAGACAAAGAGATCTGTCAAGCTGCTCTCATTCTGGGATATTAAAATAGCAGTATTGGGAAGCATTTGCCCAAAGACTGGCAGGAATTCTGTCAACGATTTAGCATAGTAATTTATGGGAAATCCAGAATGTTTAGACAGAATTGATTAGAATTAGTCTCTACAGAATATCGTGCCAACACATGGATATAATTAAGACACATGTTCAATGCAAATGACTGATTCTGGCAATCTGCATCACGATTTTTAGGTGAATCCAAATTACTTGGATTTTTGCTTTAAAGATGGAGGAAAAACATGTAGTACCTCTTCAGATACTAATAATGTATGGCCCTACAATGAAAGATGTATGTTACTGAACTAAAAATGCAAGTTCACAAAATAAGTAACAATGGAGACAGAAATAACTAATCTTTCTACATCAGCATGAAATATACATTTTAGCCCTATGAATTTCTAATAGTATTGGCACCAGTTGCCTGTGATTATTACAAGTTGTCCTTTTACAAAATGAAAAGGAACTGTTTCTATTAGCATAGCACTTTCAAGGCAAAATTGTTCCTAAAGAGAATCTCCATCTGTATATGGTAAGTTTCACTTATTCTCACTTTGCAGATCTGCAAATCATATCATTCTCACTAAAGTCTCACTTGTGTTTTCTGCATGGATTTGTTAGTTGAGTGAGGTAGCAAGATGTCACATTTCAGAGACCCAGAGGTTCTCATGCAAGCAAGGTTGTATTTGCTTTGCAGGAATAGGTGCTATGTAAACAGAAATCACCACAGCTATTCTGTGGCAGCACTTATTCTCCAGGTAATTTACATATTATCAAAAAAGAACAAGGTCCAATTTTATTTCTTAAAAATGAAGATTACTAAGTGGGACTGTCCCTAAGCTATATTTTGAAGCAGAAAAAAGTTGAGTTATAGCAAAACAGTTCTCAACCTCCTTACAGCCATCTCTTTCAGAAATGAACACTGTCCTCAAAACTTTAAAAGAACAAGAAAAAACATAAAGAATAAAATGTGAGGGGAAAGAAGCAACCATCTTTCATACTAGAGAGCCAAACAGATTTTTCCCTGCAAGCAGGTTAAGATGTCACACTGTAATTTAAGCCCTTATTGCTCATTTATAATTACTAAAGAGCCTCTTGATGAAAGTGAAAGAGGAGAGTGAAAAAGTTGGGTTAAAACTCAACATTCAGAAAACTAAGATCATGGCATCTGGTCCCAACACTTAATGGCAAATAGATGGGGAAATAGTGGAAACAGTGGCTGACTTTATATTTTTGGTCTCCAAAATCACTGCAGATGGTGATTACAGCCATGAAATTGAAAGACGCTTACTCATTGGAAGGAAAGTTATGACCAACCCAGATAGCATATTAAAAAGCAGAGACTTTACTTTGCCAACAAAGGTCCATCTAGTCAAGGCAATGGTTTTTCCAGTAATTATATATGGATGTGAGAGTTGGACTATAAAGAAAGCTGAGTGCCAAAAAATTGATGCTTTTGAACTGTGGTATTGAGAAGACTCTTGAGAGTCCCTTGGACTGCAAGGAGATCCAATCAGTCCATCCTAAAGGAAATCAGTCCTGGGTGTCCATTGGAAGGACTGATATTGAAGCTGAAACTCCAATATTTTGGCCACCTGATGCAAAGAGCTGACTCATTTGAAAAGACTCTGATACTGGGAAAGATTTAAGGCAGGAGGAGAAGGGTACGACACAAGATGAGATGGTTGGATGGCATTACCAACTCAATGCACATCAGTTTGGGTAAACTCTGGGACTTGATGATGGACAGGGAGGTCTGGAATACTGCAGTCCATGGGGTCCCAAAGAGTTGGATATGACTGAGTGACTGACAAGAAACACCTGGAATAAATGGGGCAGATTTGGCCTAGGTGTACAGAATGAAGCAGGGCAAAGGCTAATAGAGTTCTGACAAGAGAATGCGCTGGTCATAACAAACACCCTCTTCCAAGAATGCAAGAGAAGACTCTACACATGGACATCACCAGATGGTCAACACCGAAATCAGACTGATTATATTCTTTGCAGCCAAAGATAGAGAAGCTCTATACAGTCAGCAAAAACAAGGCTGGGAGCTGATCGTGGTTCAGATCGTGAACTCCTTATTACCAAATTCAGACTTAACTTGAAGAAAGTGGGGAAAACCACTAGACCATTCAGGTATGACATAAATCAAATCTCTAACAATTATACAATGGACATGAGAAATAGATTTAAGGGACTAGATCTGATAGACAGAGTGCCTGATGAACTATGGACGGAGGTTTGTGACATTGTACAGGAGACAGGGATCAAGACCTTCCCCAAGAAAAAGAAATACAAAAAAAGCAAAATGGCTGTCTGAGGAGGCCTTACAAATAGCTGTGAGAAAATGGGAAGTGAAAAGCAAAAGAGAAAAGGAAAGATATACCCATTTGAATGCAGAGTTCCTAGGAATAGCAAGGAGAGATAAGAAAGCCATCCTCAGTTATCTGTGCAAAGAAATAGAGGAAAACAACAGAATGGGAAAGAATAGAGATTTCTTCAAGAAATTTAGAGATACCATGGGAACATATCATGCAGAGATGGGCTCAACAAAGGACAGAAATCATATGGACCTAACAGAAGCAGAAGATATTAAGAAGAAGTGGCAAGAATCACAGAACTGTACAAAAAAAGATCTTCATGACCCAGATAATCACGATGGTGTGATCACTCACCTAGAGCCTGATATCCTGGAATATGAAGTCAAGTGGGCCTTAGGAAGCATCACTATGAACAAAGCTAGTGGAGGTGATGGAATTCCAGTTGAGCTATTTCAAATCCTAAAATATGATACTGTGAAAGTACTACACTCAGTATGCCAGCAAATTTGGAAAACTCATCAGTGGCCACAGGACTGGTAAAGGTCAGTTTTCATTCCAATCCCTAAGAAAGGCAATGCCAAAGAATGCTCAAACTACCAACAATTGTACTCATCTTACATGCTAGCAAAGTAGTGGTAAAAATTCTCCAAGCCAGGCTTTAGCAATATGTGAACTGTGAACTTCCTGATGTTCAAGCTGGTTTTAGAAAAGGTAGAGGAACCAGATATCAAATTTCCAGCATCCGCTGGATCATCAAAAAAGCAAGAGAGTTCCAGAAAAACATCTATTTCTGCTTTATTGACTATCCCAAAGCCTATGACTGTGTGGATCACAATAAATTGTGGAAAATTCTTAAAGAGATGGGCATACCAGACCACCTGACCTGCCTCTTGAGAAATCGTTATGCAGGTCAGGAAGCAACAGTTCCTGACCTGCATGGTGTCATGGGTCATTGGGTCCATGTGGTCACAAAGAATTGTACACGGCTGAGCGACGAACTGAACTGAACTTAACTAAAAGTTATCATCAATGAGATGCATAATATTAAATGAAATTTCTTAATGTACTCAGTCATGGGTAAACCAAATTATAAATACCCATTATTCTCCAAGAACTCCTTTCTTTTAAAACAAATACTTTCTCAAAGAATCTGAAACATGCAGTATTTTGTCCCACTAATCATTAAGTCCTAAATAGCTTTGTTATGCATTAGCTGCAGTTATTATTATCATTATTACTACACTGTGTATCTCTTCCTACCACGCTATCAAGTTAACTCTAAGGGGAGCTACCATAAAACATACACCTATTTGGTCCAAGAGTCATGTTTACTCAGGTTTACATTCTATCTCTATACTCTCGTTTCTGCATCTTGTCCTTTCCTCTCTTGCGTCACTATGCCAACCTTTCACAAAATATAAGACAGTGACTCAAAGATAATCTTTAATATAATGTGGTCATACTTTAAAAGAAACCTTAATGCAAAAAATGGTTTAAATGATTGGAAAATTAAGGCACTATAAGCAAGCAAAGGGGGCTAAGGAGAGTACTGTACCCTTGAAGTAGCCAAGCACTGACAACTATTCTACTTTTTCTAATGCAATCTGTTATACTTACAATATACTGAGAGTTAGGATTTGATGTTAACAGTTACCAATGTACCAGATCAAAGGAACATTTAGAGAAAGATGATTATTATTTTTCACAAAGTACAAGCAGAAAAGACAAATTTTAAATAAGGTAAAATGAATATAAGGTATAGTAAAGATGAAAAATTCGACAGAATATCAGAATAATCATTTCACTTGATATATAAGGGACAGGATAATAAAAATGTTAATATCAGAAGAAAATCGGAAGAGTAGTTTTCCCCCAATTTCTTTGGAAAAGGGCATGTCCATACTAAAAACATAAACTGATATGGTATATTATTGCTCTAATAAATGAGGATGAAAACTCAAAAGGAAATACAATTGTGTACTACCTTTATATCAGGTAGATTGCAAGATGACTTGTATATTATATTTTCTTTAATTTTCATAAAACCCATATGTTTGATATTACATTTTCCATTTTATAGATTAAGATAGTAATAACCACAAAGATTAAACAAAGGCAGTTTCACAAATAAAATTATTATTAACTTTAAGTGTACATCACTTTAAAGTCAGTGTTCATTAATTCATTAGTAATAAACATAGAATTTTCTTACATAACAATATAATAGAAATGAAATTAGAAATTATGAAATTTATAAACATAATTCAGGAAGTGTCCTGAAACATAAAATTTAATTAATGATTAATATTTGTTTTTGCATTTGATCCCTCTTGAGGAGGAAACATTTTTACTTCTTCAACCTTGCCAGAGGGTAGACAACACTAACAGGATAGTAAAACACAAATCAATAGAGAAATACATACATCTTTTAAAAAGTTTGAGGCTCTAGATTGTCATACTGAGTGAAGTAAGTTAGAGAAGGAGAAATATTGTATGATATCCCTTTTATATGGAATCTAAAAAGAAATGATACAAATAAACCTACTTAGAAAACAGAAAGAGACTCACAGACTTAGAGAATGAACTTGTGGTTGCAGGGAGGAAGGATGGGGAGATGGAATAGTTAGGGACTTTGGGATGGACATGTACACATTGCTATATTTAAAATGGATAACCAACAAGGTCTTACTGTATAGCACATGAACTCTGCTACTGTTATGTGGCAGCCTGGATAGGAGGGGAGTTTGAGGGAGAATGGATAGATGCTTATTTAAAGTTGAATCCTTTTGCTGTTCATCTGAAACTATTACAATAAACTATTGGAAATTGGCTACATCCCAATACAAAATAAAATTTAAAAAATAGAAAAAAAGCAAATGATTTTAAAACGAATG
This sequence comes from Bos mutus, assembly GCF_027580195.1. Taxonomy (NCBI): domain Eukaryota; kingdom Metazoa; phylum Chordata; class Mammalia; order Artiodactyla; family Bovidae; genus Bos; species Bos mutus. Next base: position 77,179,189 of record NC_091622.1, on the reverse strand, counting down.
CTAGTAGTAGTAGTTATATACACTATTTTAATCTAAATTTCAGGCTACAAGAATGTTGGTAATAAGGAGATGAAAATATGATCATGGTTTCAACTCTTGTAAAATGATTCCTAAATAACATCTATATCCATTTTTAGTAACCTGGTTTTCCTGAAGGTGGTTTTGTTCCTGTTTCATCTTTGTATTGAATGAATTCAGTTACTCTTCCACTCCAAATAGTAGATTTAAATCTCAGTATTTTATTATTTGTATGAAGTGAAAAGAATAACATGTTTCTATTGCCTCATTTAAATGTGGATAGTAATGTCCCTCATTTAGTTATTATTAGTAAAATTACTTAACACAAAGCAGATTATGTAGTATATAAAATGTGTCATGTAAATGTGCATTTCCATTTCACTGGGAACTCCTCATATCATCCCTATGGATCACCAACATTGTTTCCAGAAGTCTTATTTATTAATAAAAATAATTTTATCTTCATATGTATCATTGCCCATGAAGAGTAAACAAAAATTCTGATACTATGCTGTACAAAGGAGACCAATATATACTTGTACACATATGGGTTACAATTCTCAATATGTATACATACAGTTGTATTCTTAGAGAAATGTATATGAATGCATATATGGATATGTGGGTGTATGTTTATGTATCAATATGTTATAAAAAAAGGGCAAAGAATATGCTTTTAATAGATAAAACAGGCTCTGTTATTAGAGTATAAAAGAAAAACAATAATAATATGTAGCTTTGATTCATTTTTGAAATAGTTTTCCTTATCGAATATAGATGAACAAAATAAAAAATAATTTGTTGGTAACTAAAGCTTGGGCTCTTAATCAAAAAAATATTGAGCTACAACAATAAAAATGAATATCAAGAAAAAAAAAAGTTTGAGGAGAATAGAAGTATCATATAGTCAATGACTCTAACTTGTTTCCAATCTAACTTTTCTGTTTGAAGAAATATGCTAAATCAAGAATTGTATGAAAATAGAAATACTTGATGGTAAGTGGCTTAATCCAAATAAATAGGTATCTAGAGGAGAGGAAATGGAGCTGAAGACAAACACAGACATAAGTTATTGTGTGTGAAACATTCACTTAGTCACTAAAACAGTAATATTTCTGAATAAAATTAATCATTAAATCATGTAAAAATAATTCATTAGATTCTTACAGACATTTAAAGTGAGGGATTATTATTTCTACCTACAGTTTTCTTATTTGATATGAAAATTAAATAAAAGGCTCTATAAACATATACCTTACACTATAAAATGGTGAGAAACATACAGTTGTCCCTCAGTATCCATAAGTGATTGGCCCTGAGATCTATTTCAGATACTAAACTCTGCAGATACTCAAGCCCATTGTCACTCATCCATATCCATGGAGTCTGTATCCATCAATTCAACCGACAATAAGTATATGTACATATAGTGAAAAAAAAATCTATGTATAAGTGGACTCATTCACTTCAAACCTTCATTTTCAAGGCAAATTTAATTTACTCTGCAAATACATAGGGTTTTACTTAATAAATATTTACTATTTGTAGAACCAAATAGGATCTCCATTCTAAGGTATACAGAAGTATATAAAACAGAGTAAAATAAAATACTGTCAATTGATGCAATGCTTTCCACATATACTTAATAACCATTAAAAAATAGTTTTAATAATATACATAGAGTGCCTACAGCCACACTTATAATGAACTGTTTTCTTCCATCAAGTAGTTAATATATTCTCTGTGAAGCGTCCTTTCCTACATCCATGTTAAGTCAAGCCCCCTCCAAGTTCTCAGATTGTATTATGTGTCTTAATATATCAGGTATATGTGGCCTGTGAATGGTCAGATTGTCAAATTCAAAAATATTTAAATTAAAAAGGGGAAATCATCTAAGTATTGTTAAAATATTTTAAAAATTATCTATTGTAACCAATATGTAAGTTTCTGCTGCTGCTGCTGCTGCTGCTGCAGCTGTTGCTGCTGCTGAGTCACTTCAGTCGTGTCCGACTCTATGCAACCCCATAGACAGCAGCCCACCAGGTTCCCCCGTCCCTGGGATTCTCCAGGCAAAAACACTGGAGTGGGTCGCCATTTCCTTCTCCAATGCAGGAAAGTGAAAAGTGAAAGTGAAGTCGCTCAGTCGTGTCCGACTCTTAGCGACCTCATGGACTGCAGCCCACCAGGCTCCTCATCCATGGGATTTTCCAGGCAAGACTACTGGAGTGGGGTGCCATCACCTTCTCCCATGTAGGCTTCTACATACTAATAAATATATACAGGCATTATTCTAACATCTAAGTTTATTATCCAAAAAAAGAACAAAAAAATAGCAAAAAGTACCTAGTTTATAAGCTAAGTCCATATACTTTTTGAACCAAATAATATCCATCTTGTTTATGATATTTTAACAAGAACTTTTCTGAACACGTTATATAAATAGCAATCTGGCCTACCCCACATACAAGCATTCATTTTATCTAGTTTGTTCACAGATTTATGCCAGTGCCATAAATACTCCCTGGCATATACCAAGCACTAAATAAATACTGAATGACTGGATGATAAATAAAGCTACTGAATGACTGGATGAAAAATAATACTTTAATATAATTACATCTAAAGTTCAAAGTTCAAATGCCATTGTTTAATTTTTTAGACATTTCATTTTCAACATTTAAGTCTTTTTTGGGGTCTTTATCACCAAATGGACAATTTTTAAAAATAATTTCCAGTTTTACACTTCAAAATAGTAACCTATGCATACTTCAAAAAGAATGTTTAAATATGTAACGTTTACATTTTAAATAAGAAAAATTTTGTCTCTAAAGCATGAGAAAGCCTACATTACTGATGCATATCTACTATTATAGTGTGTTTTTTTTTGGCTGCCTTGGTCTTAGTTGTGATATACCTGCTTATTTCCCCTGCAGGATGTGGAATCTTTCCAGACCAGGGATCAAACCCAAGTTTCCTGCATTGCAAGGCAGATTCTTTATCACTGAGCTATCAGGGAAGTCTTATAGTATAATTCTTAAGGACATATTTTATGAGTTTTTAAAAGATACAACTTAATTATATATAATAAAATATATAAGCTGTTTCTGAGGTATCATAGTTATTAAATACAATCAATTTATTATAGCTAGTCTCATCATGAGTTAAAAAAGAGATAAGAAAACTTTCCTCAGTGATTAATGCAAAGAAATAGAGGAAAACAATAGAATGGGAAAGGCTAGAGATCTCTTCAAGAAAATTAGAGATACCAAGGGAACATTTCATGCAAAGATGGGCTTGATAAAGGAAAGAAATGGTATGGACCTAACAACAGGAGAAGATGTTAAGAAGAGGTGGCAAGAATACATAGAAGAATTATACAAAAAAGATCTTCATGACCCAGATAACCACAATGGTGTGATCACTTACATAGAGCCAGACATCTTGGTTGTGAGAAGTTAAGTTGGCCTTAGGAATCATCACAATGAACAAAGCTAGTGGAGGTGAAAGAATTTCAAATGAGCTATTTCAAATCTTAAAAGATGATGCTGTGAAAGTGCTGCACTCAATATTCTAACAAATTTGGAAAACTCAGCACTGGCCACAGGACTGGAAAAGGTCAGTTTTCACTCCAATCCCAAAGAAAGGCAAAGCCAAAGAATCTTCAAACAACTGCACAATTACACTCACTTTACATGCTAGCAAAGTAATGCTCAAAATTCTCCAAGCTAGGCTTAAATAGTACGTGAACCAAGAACGTCCAGATGTTCAAGCTAGATTTAGAAAAGGCAGAGGAACCAGATATCAAATTGCCAACATCCGCTGGATCATCGAAAAAGCAAGGGAGTTCCAGAAAAACATCTACTTCTGCTTTATTGACTACACTAAAGCATTTGACTGTGTGGGTCACAATAAACTGTGGAAAATTCTTACAGAGACTGGAATAATAGACCACCTTACCTGCCTCCTGAGAAAGTGGTAGCAGATTGAGAAGTAACAGTTAGAGCCAGACATAGAACAATGGATGGGGTCAAAATTGGGAAAGGAGTATGCCAAGGTTGTATATTGTCACCCTGCTTATTTAACTTATATGCAGAGTACATCAAGCAAAATGCTGGGTTGGATGAAGCATAAGCTACAATCAAGATCTCCAGGAGAAATATCAATAACTTCAGATATGCAGATGATACCACAGAAAGCAGAAAGCAAAGTGGAGAAAGCAATAGCAGAAAGCAAAGAGGAACTAAAGTCTCTTGATGAAAGTGAAAGAGCATAGTTAAAAAGCTGGTTTAAAACTCAACATTCAAAAAACTAAGATCATGGCATTCAGTTCCATCACTTAATGGCAAACAGATGGGGAAACGATGACAGACTTTATATTCTTGGTCTCCAAAATCATTGCATATGGTGACTGCAGCCATGAAATTAAAAGATTCTTGCTCCTTGGAAGAAAATCTATGACCAAACTAGACAACATATTAAAAAGCAAAGATACTACTTTGCTGACAAAGGTCCATATAGTAAAAGCTATGGTTTTTCCAGCAGTCATGTTGGATGTGAGATTTGGACCATAAAGGAGGCTGAGAACCAAAAAAATTGATGCTTTTGAATTGTGGTGTTGGAGAAGACTCTTGAGAGTCCCTTGGACTGAAAGGAGATTAAACCAGTCAATCCTAAAGGAATCGATTCTGAATATTCATTAGAGGGATGCTGCTGAGGCTTAAGCAGAAATACATTGGCCAATTGATGTGAAGAACTGATTAACTGGAAAAGACCCTGATGCTGGGAAAGATTGAAGGCAGGAAGAGAAGGGGACAACAGAGGATGAGATGGTTGGATGGCATCACCAAGTCAATGGACATGACTTTGTGTAAGCTCCAGGAGTTGGTGACAGACAGGGGAGCCTGGCGTGCTGCAGTCCATGGGTTCGTAAAGAGCTGGACATGACTAAACAACTGAACTGACTGACAGGTAATGATGGAAGAAACTGTATCAGTTCTCGAAGGTTGAATGTGTTTTATCTTTGAAAAAAACGTAAAAATTATTTTAGAAAGAATTACATCATACGATTCAAACATGAAGTAAGATATTAAGAGGATTTTTGTGTTTGACAATAAATTCATATTAAAATCTTTGTAAATTGTAGAGTTGTGACCTAGAGTTCAAGCTCAGCTATGTTTGAACATGGTCCTGTTCTTTTTCATTTTTTCAAGTTATCTTTTGCTTTGAAGGACAGGGTCTTAGAAAATTAAGACTGCTGAGTAAGCTCTGGTTTTACTAGCAATAAGCAAATAGATAAAATAAGTTAGGGAAGAAGTTAGGACCTTACATTAGAGAAGATATGTGGCAAAGACATAATAAGACAGTAGAATAAGGCTTAAAAGAGGTATGACTGAGTCATTTTCTTTAACTGCAAAAATGTTACTTTAGGCCATGATGGGTAAGAATGATCCTGGTTAACTGTCAACTTCAAATTAGCTTTTAACACATTTTCCTATTCACTCTCCTATTAATATGACCATTGAAGGAAACTAAACATTTATTTTTCAATATTTTCTTTTTTCTTCTGAGACGTAAAGACTGAGAACTGAGCAGTTGGTTTTCTCAGTTTTTCATAATTTTTCCTGAGAAAAATGGCATCATTATAGTTACATTATGATTGGACTAAATTGCCACGAAGGAGGAAAAAAGAATGTTATGGTTATAGTATATCCTTGAAAATGACTGCTTCGATTTCAATCTCAGCTTCTTTGCTCACTAGACTTATGACTTTTGAAATATTTAAAAATTTTCCCTGCTCTAGTTGTTTTAAATGGAAACAAAATTTTTATCTACTTAATTATGAAGATTAAATGCAGATGTTCACATTAAGCACCTGCTAGAATGCCTGCATGTAGCAAATATTTAATAAATTCTAACTATTCTTTTCACCTTTATCATGATTTTCATATTATTAGTGTATTCTTATTTTAATATTATTATCCTACAAAATGTATAAAAAGTTATCTTAACAAATCAGATTGAATTTATAAGAGCTTTGGGGAAATGGGAGGCAATGATGAGCATGTTAAGATAGACCACTTTATAATGCTCAAGGAGGACTTCATATGGACAATTTTTAACCCTGCAGCTATAATATCAATATTGGTTTAGATTACTGTTATCTTACTTTAACAGAATACCCTCAATAGAATTTATAGAATTTTTTGAATGAAAATAAATACAACTGGCTGACTAATATCAGATCAATGATTATATCATTTTCCTTTAGGATTTTTTTTTTTCAATATATAAAAGAGATGCACTTCCAAACTTTGTTTTGTGCATATACCTCAAATTTGGTTCTATAAACTCTCAGAAAATGCTAAAGAAATACTGACTACTTTGATATAAATATACCAACAGCAGTCACAAAAATATAAGCAGTGTCTTGATGAATAATTAAAGTGGTCTAATTGTCTGACTAAAATTTTGCTTACAAGTACAGACAGATGAAAACAGCGATTTCTTTTACCCTTCCACCTTTGAATAAATTATGTAAGTAAAAATTAATTGCCCTTTTCCCATTTTATAACAGGAAATGAAATATACAACTATTTTTTTCTTTAATTTTAAATTTCACAGCAAAAATTAAAAGCATAAAAAAACCTAAAAATTGCCTTTTTGCACACAAATTAATTAGCTCTGCTGTCCTAGTGACAGTATGTAAAAGGAAAATTAGCTGTTAGAAGAATTCACTAAGCACACATGAGCAATAATGGATAATGTTGGTTATACCGAGAACAAACACTATACTTACAAAGACTTTTATTGTTATTAACTGTATAATACTTTTTTAAACAGTTCAGTGAAGAGGAGCAAAATGTTAAAACATATGATAAAATCCCAACATTGAAGAATTTTTAAGACAAAATAAAATTCAAGATTAACAAAATTTCCTTTCCACGCAAATTTTACAAATTTACTATAGAAAGTTTTCCTAGGATTTCTGTCGGTCCAGTAGTTAAGAATATGTCTGCCAATGCAAGCAACAAGGGCTTGATCCCCTGATCTGGGAGATTCAACGTGTCCATGGAACAATTAGACCTGTCTGTCACAACTACTGAGCCTAACTCCTACAGCTTATGCTCTGCAATAAGGGGGGCCACTGCAGTGAGAAGCCACATACCCACAGTAGCCCCAACTCACTCCAATTAGAGAAAACCCATACACAGCAACAGACCCAGAGTTGCCAAAAATAAATTAATTAATTTATTAAAGTATTGTCACACTTACAAGCACTAAGACATTTCTAAAAAGCCAACTGAAACTTGAGGTCCACTGGGGTAACAGGGTGCAGGTGGGGCATGAACCATCTTTTTAGAGATCACTGTGTGCTTGTCATCACTGTTATTATTTAAATTCCAGATAAGAATTTAATCTGTGATAATTTCATTGTAATCATCGGCTTCAATTCATCCATGTTATTAAAATAAGCTATATAATAAAGAAAGGATATAGGTAAAGAAGAAGTTAGGGGAAAAGATAGAATATAAAAACAAGATTGAAATGCATTCAATTCAGTTCAGTTCAATTCAGTCACTCAGTTGTGTCTGACTCTGTGACCCCATGGACTGCTGCATGCCAGGCTTCCCTGTCCGTCACCAACTCCTGGACTTTACTCAAACTCATGTCCATCGAGTTGGTAATGTCATCCAACCACCTCATCCTCTGTTGTCCCCTTCTCCTCCTGCCTTCAATCTTTGCCAGCATCAAGGTCTTTTCCAATAAGTCAGTTCTTCACATTAGGTGGCCAAAGTATTGGAGTTTCAGTTTCAGCATCAGTTCTTCCAATGAATATCCAGGACTGATTTCCTTTAGGATGGACTGGCTTAATCTCCTTTCAGTCCAAGGGACTCTCAAGAGTCTTCTCTTAACACCATAGTTCAAAAGCATCAATTCTTCAGCACTCAGCTTATAGTCCAACCCTCACATCCATACATGATTGCTGGAAAAACCATAGCTTTGACTAGACAGACCTTTGTCAGCAAAGTAATTTAATGTCTTTGCTTTTTAATATGCTGTCTAGGTTGGTCATAACTTGTGTTCCAGGAGCAACTGTCTTTTAATTTCATGGCTGCAGTCATGATCCTCAGTGATTTTGGAGCCTGAAAAAATAAAGTTTGTCGCTGTTTCCATTGTTTCCCCATCTGTTTGCCGTGAAGTGATGGGACCAAATGCCATGAGTTTTAAGCCAGCTTTTTCACTCTCCTCTTTCACTTTCATTAAGAGGCCCTTTAGTTCCTCTTCACTTTCTGTCATAAGGGTGGTATCATCTGCATATCTGAGGTTATTAATATTTCTCCCAGCAATCTTGATTCCATTTTGTGCTTCTTCCAGCCTGGCATTTCACATGATGTACTCTGCATTTAAGTTAAATAAGCAGGGTGATAATATACAGCCTTGACGTACTCCTTTTCCTATTTGGAACCAGTCTGTTGTTCCATGTCCAGTTCTAACTGTTGTTTCTTGACCTGCATACAAACTTCTTAGGAGGCAGGTAAGGTGGTTTGACATTCCCATCTCTTTAAGAATTTTCCACAATTTGTTGTAATCCACACAGTCAAAGGCTTTGGTATAGTCAAGAAAGCAGAAGTAGATATTTTCCTGGAACTCTCTTGCTTTATTGATGATCCAACAAATGTTGGGAGTCTTTTCTAAGTCCATCTTGAACCTCTGGAAGCATTAATCATTAATCAATACTAAATAAAGCCGTAAGACTGTTCATTATTGACTTACACTCTTTGAATGAGGGGAATCTTCCACAGTCCAATGAAGGCTTAATTGTTTAAAACAGAACAAACAAAAAACTAAAGAGGAAAACAGAGAAGAAAGAAAGAAAAAAGCCAAGTAAATCCATAAAATTAGATACAGAAATGAACTATTCTACAGGAAGGCAAAATTTATACTACATACATTATACACAAGAGTAGAAAATAAGTCAGCCAAACTATTTCTTTATCTATTACTGCTTAAGAGATGAGCGAAAGAATAAAAGGCAAACTAGAGACACTTGTGTAGATTCAAGTGTCCAGGCTTCTCTGCGAGTGTGGCTTATTAAATAGCTATTTTTATTTTCTTTTCCACCTCCAGTTGGACCAGTACCATTGGTTCCTTAAGACCTCTGGATGGGATTGATTTTAGGCTTTCTGCAACATTAGTTTAGAACTGAAATTTCTCAGTTATACTCAAATAGTTATTTACTATTCATCCATCTGCTTTCCTGCTTCAAAAACTGCCTAGCTACTTTTTCTTTATTTTCTTTCCATTCTTGTAGAATTTACATCTTAAAAAAAATCTCTTCACTGTCATTACTATGATTTTCAGAAGGGAAAGCAGTTTGTTGTATGAGTTAAATCTGCTAAATATAGTAGAAATTGTTCTTGTTTGTACTTTCCTATATTATTAAAGAACTCCCAACAATTTAAGAAAAAAGCCTAAAAGCAGGCTTCATTTTATTTATACATACATGTATATGTATATATACATCTACATTAAATACATGTATATATATGTACATATATATATATCTCTCTAAAATATCAAAAAAATTATCCAAAAGTATCTAAGAACAGATTTTAAATATTCCGCTTATAATTTTACTCCACTTGTCTCTTTTTTACTGGTAAAAACTCCACCAGAAACTTGATGCAGAGAAATTTTAACTATTTTTTCTTTACTAGGATGAGTAGCAGCATATTTTTGATTAATCAGCAGTAACCTCTTGATATTAAACTTGTTTTCTCCAGAATGTAAACTCCTTTGGAAGGATATGTTTCTTTTGAAACTGATGGTATATTTTAAGTAGAGAAAGAAAGAAAAAAGTGAGGTAAGTTTCAGTCCCTAGAACTTCCAAGTGTGAACTGCAGTGGCTACAGTGTCTCTGCTCTGAATGGCACCCGAGTGGCCAGAAAGTAGCAATGAGCCTTGTGAGCTTCAATCACTAGTTAGGACTACTTTGGACACCTGGGGGCAAACAGGATAAAAAATATCATCAGAGTCGCTATATATCCAAAAGCATGACTACATACACACACACACACACACACACACAAAACATACTCTGCAGAAGCCTAGCACTAAAGCTACCAAACAAAAACAGAATATTTCAAATGTGGATACATAGTAGCACACAATGTCTTTTAAAAATAATTTTACTATCTCATTCCAAAGAAAATAATTATTTTTTTACTTTGATTTCTAGAAAAAAATCTACTTGGGGACATCTTTTTATGGAATAGTGCATTTAAAAAGACCAAGTAGAAAGAATAAAGGAGGTCTGTAAGGAAGCAAATGTGTTCAATTAATAGTAACAAAAGCAAACAAATGTCTGTGTCTCTAATCCTGTACAAATAGGTTCATCAGTATCATATTTTTAGATTCCATATATATGTGCCAATATAAGTATTTTATTTTCTCTTTCTGACTTACTTCACTCTGTATAACAAACTCTAGGTTCATCCACCTGAATTCAACTGATTCACATTCATTCCTTTGGCAAGGATGGGGAGAGGGAGGGAGGTTCAAGAGGGAGGAGGTATATTTATACTTATGGCTGATGTGCCTTGTTCTGTGGAAGAAACCAACACATTGCAAAGCAATTACCCTCCAACTAAAAATAAAATACAGATAATTTAACATTCAAATAAAAAGGGAAACCAATAAAATAAAAGGAAAAAAGAACAGATCCACTCTTCATACTGTAAATGTATAACTAATAATTAATCCTGAGACAAACTGGAATGTAATTTTCAATATGAAAAAAAAACAACAATGAAATAAGAAAAAAATAATAAAATGATAAAAATTAAAATCTACAGGGTGACTGTAAATTACAAACATAGCCACAGATCATTTCTATCTATATACAAATAATGTTTGAAATCTGAATTGCAACTATTCCCTTAAAAAGAGGTGAAGCTTCTTTCTCCACAATTGTCTCTGGGATTGGCCAAAGTGACTTTGTTTGGCTAATAGTTCACTTTTAAAAAATATGACTCAAGCAGAGATTTGAAAAGTGCTAGAATACTGGAACTTACTCTGGCTTGCAGTCCCTTGGAACCTTGAGACCACCTTTTAAAGAAGCCTGGAGAACTGAAGGCCAGGAAAAGTTCAGACAACCAGTTCCATCTAATCCCTCCAACTCTCCTCTAACGAATGGACTTTCTCTGCCAACCACTACCACCTATGATAGGTGTGGCTATTGTAGACCATCAAGCCTCAGCCTAGCAGGCCAAGATCTGATCAAAAAAATCACACAGCTGACCAACAAAATTGCGATTTTGATAAATATTTATCATTTTAAGATACTAAGTTTTGGGATGATTTGTTAAATAGTAACTCCTGATATGGCAATTTTATGCACTATCTTATTTTTATTAAATTTCACTTTTAAGAATAACATTTTAAACTAAGTATTAATAACAATACAAAAATTTATAAATTAAATAAAAATATAAACCTTATAGTTTTTCTCACATTCATTCTGTTTCATATCTGGGCTTCTGCTATTAGAAATATCTTCCTATATCTTGCTTACTTTTCCAAGGTAGAATCTTTCTTAGGAAGCTATTAGATTGCTGCAAAAGTAATCATGGTTTTTCACTGCTGAAATCTGTCAATTCATGTTGGAATACATTCTAATAACTTTTGGAACATTATACATCATTTTATTGCACATTTCTTGCTTCATGTTTTGTTGCTGCTGCTGCTGCTGAGGAACTCAGTGTCAACCATTATAAGGTCATTTGGCATTTGAAGCAAATTGGGAAGATGAAGCTTAATAAGTGAGTGCCTCATGAGCTGACCACAAATCAAAAAATTCTTGTTTTGCAGCGGTGGTCTCAGATGGGACCCAAGACATAAGGGGCCTTTCTGTCCCTCACTCTGGCTGGCATGCTCCACTGAGACAGACATCAGCTATAACAATCCTACTCAGCCATTGACTGGGCACCCCGGTGGGCCCCCCTCCCAACCAAGTGAGCAACTGTCAAGCAGCAACCAGTTAACAGTCATACTCTGCCATTGGTTGGTGCAACTGAAAGTCCCTTCCCCCTCTCTGCATAGAATATAAAAGGACTCTGTATCCTGATTGAGATAAGATGGTTCAACCAGATGCTAGTCTGCCATCTCCTTGGTCTGCTGGCCTTTCAATTAAAGCCATCACTCCTTGTTCCAACAACTAGTCTCCTGATTGTTTGGTGACCTGTTGTTTGGTGAGCAGAATGAGCTTGGGCTTGGTAACAGTTTTGATATGTCATATTCTCTTATTCTACACAACAACAACAAACAATTCCTCTATTGGATTGTGTTGGGTGATGAAAAGTGTACTTTACACAACAAATAGTGACGACCAGCTCAGTGGTTGGACTGAGAAGAAGCTTCAAAGCATTCCCCAAAGCCAAATTTTCATCAAAAACGGTCATGGTCACTCTTTGGTTATCTGTTGCCCATTTGATCTACTATAACTTTCTGAATTCTGGCAAAACCATTACATCTGAAAAGTATACTCAGAAAATCAATGAGACACACAGAAAACTGCAATGCTTGCAGCTAGTATTGGTCAACAGAAAGGGCCCAATTCTTCTCCAGGACAACACCCACTCACACATCAAACAACCAAAGCTTCAAAAGTTTAATGAACTGGGCTATAAAGTCTTGCCTCATCCACCATATTACCTGACCTCTCAACAACTGAGTGCCACTTCTTTAAGCATCTCGACAAATTTTTGGAGGAAAATGCTTTCACAATCAGCAAGAGGCAGAAAATGCTTTCCAAGAGTCTGTCGAATTCCAAAGTAAAGATTTTTATGCTACAGAAATAAACTTATTGTTGGCAAAAATGTGTTGATTGCAATGGTTCCTATTTTGATTAATAAAAATGTGTATGAACCTAGTTATAATGATTTAAATTGCACAGTCCAAAACCACAATTATGTTTGCACTAACCTATTAGTCTTCAATTTCAATATTGAGCAAATAATTTATTTCTAGATTACAACAGAATCCTGATCACACCTATAATTTCAAGGCTTAAAATATTAGGCTGAAAGATATCCATATATGTGACTTTTACTAGATTTTTAACTCTTCAAAGACAGGAAGATGTCATATTGTCAGTGAGTTCTAATAACTCAGGCCAGTTAAAGATTTTAAAATAGTAGATATTCGTATGATGTTACTGAGCTTAATTTACTAGAACAAGTTCCCTGTTTTGACAGAGAGCAGTCAGAGAGACCCTAAGGTAAATAACAGAAGTAAGTAGATACTCAAGTAGAGTCTATAACAGAAATTAACAGAACAGATAGGTCAGGGTGAAATATTAAGCACATCTTCAGAGTTCAAGCTATGTCAATAAGATTCATATTGAAAAAATAAAAATAGAGTTGCTGAACAAGAAGCATTCAAGTGACTTGAGATGGGGCAGATGCTGTTTGAATTCTTGGCTGCCTCATACTTTAACATTTTATATTTGGAGCAACTTTGAAAATAAGGTTCTTTTCGATTGAGAGGTACCAGTCTTACTGGAAGCACTCAAACTAATTTGGGGGAAAAAGCAAGAGGTGGAATGACCACCAAAAATAATGAGAGGAATTAAACACCTAGAAAGGAAGTGCTCGTTGAAACAGCTGAGATAAAGCAGATGCTTAGGGGTTTTGAAGCCTAAGAAAATATGAATCATATAATGGGAACAAAAGTTTAAAAAAATAAATACAATATGGAAAAATGAATGTATTCAAGCAATTATCAGAAATTCTAAAGGCCAGTATTTGTCCTGAATAGTATAAACATCAAACTTGATAAGCCCACTATTAAAAAAAATGCAGTATTCCTATGTGTAATTTGTATTTTCACACATTTAGTACAAAGGGAAAATCATTCCAATAAACAATACAGATCATTTGCATCTGTGGTCAAATTCCTTAGAAATCAAAATTAATTAATCCCATATCTATGAAAGTATCCCAGTAATTCCCGATTTTCATGAAATGGATTAAACAAAATAAATATCCACTGTATCATAATGATAAGATTTTTATATAGGAAGAAAGCAAAAATTATAGGATAATGTTTAAATATTAGCAACCCACCTATTGCTACTTTTTTTTCTAATTTTGGATACTACCCTAAAAGAATACAACATACTTATAAAAGCTTATTTTTTAAACATCAGTCACACTGTATAGTATGGATAACAGAATTGAAAGTAAAAAAAATAGTATCAGAAATCTAGCTTTTCCTTCCAGGTACCAATCAAAATCATAAAAATTAAAAAGAAAAAAAATCTTTGTCAACATGGGGAGGTTGTATCAATAACTGAATTGCGACTATCTCACTAGCAAGACAGCACTACTTAAAAGAAAAAGAAATCTTCCATCAATCAAGCTGCTTGTGAAAAACAAGCCTTCTCATGCGGTCTTTGTGTTGCTTAAAATTCTATACAACATCTTTGAAGGACAGAAAATTTTAAATCCTTTCTTTGATTACAGAAGTGAAAATTAATTTTCAGTAGTGATAAAATTGTTTTTTCCCACTAAACTATCCAATGGCTTTCACTCTGAAAATAAAAATATAAATGACCTTATAGTTTATAATGTTAATTGCATCAGGTTCAGGCATCTGCTATGCAAATTTTAATATTTTCATAAGACATTGATTTTAAAAAGCTTTGTTTCTAATAATGTTTGTTTTCAACATGTCCCTACTTCACAGCTATTATGCAACAATTAATCATTTTGATCAAATATCTTGAGTCCATGTTTTCTTTTCCTACCATTTATATTGTCAACCTTAAAAAATAAATATTTTGGACCATTTTTCTCAGGGTCTAATTTTCTCATAATTTCCAATGGGAGCTTTAGTATATTTTTTATGCCCTTCCTGTGATTCAACAAAATGTTCAGTTTTGTTGAAACATATGTTCCCAGACTCTCTGAGATGCAAACATTCCTTACCCATCATTTTCTATAGAAAAAGTTTGTTCTTTATATTAAAATGTCTCTACATCATTTAGAACAGAACTCTGCCTTGATTCCATGTAAATATGAGGAAGAAATGTCAGACTTTTAAATTGAAACATATATGTATCGAGATTATTTTTGGTGCATTATTCATTTATCTTTAATAATAAAAAAAATCTATGATAACAGCTGTCTATCCAAGCCATAAATTCCTCTCCATATCAAAATAACTTACTAAAGTATTTGGCATAGCCTCTTTCTTAACACTCCTACTGCTTTAACTCTAGCCCTTAAAGTGTGTTCTCTCAATTGAGAGAATTAAAGAATTCTCATTAATTAAAGAGATCATTAAAGAATCAATTTCTAATATCCAAGGGCATTCACTGTATGTAAGGAATTAGCTTATCTTTTACGAATCTAGAATGGTGTTACCTATGAACCACTGGAAAAATTGCCAAAAGACTAACTCAAATAACTTTCTTTAGGACTTAATTTCTCATGGAAGCCCAGCTGAGAGAGTCTTCCTGAATACTAGCTCTAATGATGATTCAAGAATGTCATAGATGATAAGACTGGAGGTGGCAGTTTACAGGAGGAAGGAAGATACATCGTTCCATGGTTAATCATGTTTGGAAATATGACATAACATTCCCCCAACTCAGAGATTCATGAGGCACAGAACTGTACTGAATTTGCTAAGAAGTTCTGTAATAATAATAATAGTAATAGCAATTATAAATAATAAAGCAAATAATAAACCTTTTATCTTTGCTTAATATTCCCAAAACATAGCTAACCTTGCAATATTTTTTTCACCCACTCTCAACAGACATTCCCCAAAGCGAGCATGCCACTGAAAAAATTTGGGGGGAAAACCAGAGGTCTAAGATATCAATTTCCCACCTTGCCACTGTCTCCCTCCAATGTATTCACCACATTCTGGACATAGAAATCATTTTTAAAAAATATAATTTTGTTCAAGTTATATTCCCTTGCTTAAAATTCTTTGAAAGCTTCCTATCACCTAGAGAATAAAATGAAAATGTACTCTCTTAATCTGATACTCAAAACCATAATTTGTTCCCTCTTTATCAGTCTCCTGTCGGTCTGTCACATACACACATGATTCTGACCAGAATACGCAAATTCTTTCTCACACCTAGAGAAAGAATTTATGTCTAACCGATACACAAATCTCATATTTCAAAATTAAATTTAAATAGCTATTCTTTCTGAAAGCTTTCCCTCAAAATAGCAAGGCATTTCCTCACTTTGTTCCCAAAGTGCCTTATACTAGCTTCTATTTTAACATATACATTATTGATTCAAATATACTATAGCTGCTTTCAACTCTCTCCAGATAGTGGACCTTTGAAGGGCAGGACATATGCTCTATTAATCTTATTATGCATAAGGTCTAAAGTAATGTCAGGTATAGTAGGGATAATTTAATAATTACTAAAAGTCAATGTACAGCAATCATAATTCAAGATGTTAGATTTCTTAAAATCTTCATCCTTATGTATATCTCATATAAATATTCATTTTTTTCTCTCAAACTGTATTTTTTATCATTATCTTATACATTAATAGCTTTTTGTCCATTTTAAAGGGTTCTCTGTAAAACTCTTTTCTATACTCTGAGAATGTTTATAAAAAAAAAATTCCTTACTTCAGCTCCAGTGAAAAAAAAGGATAATACATTCCTTTTTACTCCACAACAGTCTTTTATGTTTAAAGTGTCTCTTATACTCCAGGTACTGTTTTAGGCAACAGCATTTTGCAGTAAACTAAGAAAGACAAAGTCCTTACCCTCATAGAGATGATATTCTAGTCAGATGAGACATACACATACATGCATACATTTAAATAGTTATACAAATTGGTAATCATATCTGAAGAAAAATAATTGAGAAGATGGAAACAAAAATAAGTGTGTTTGGGGATAGGGGTCACCACTGTTCTTTCAGACACGGAGGTCAGGAAAGAAGTCTTTAAGAGATGATTTTTAAGCAGAGACTAAAGTATCATTCCACATCCAATACATCATTTCTTGGCATCCTGGATTTTTTCTCTGTATTAGACTTGATGAATTTATCTGAGTTCTCAGAGCACTAGGGTGATTACTATGCTAAAATGTACTTTAAATCTAGTGCAGCTTATTGAGACTATCAGAAGCTAGCCTTTATATTTTAGCCATCATGATCCCAATTGATTGCTCACATCCTGCAGTGCAAATATTCTCAGTAGGGATAAATGGTGCACAGAATAAGCAGTGACCTTAAGCATCACTGCCTCATAGCAGACAACAGCAGCTGCTTAATAAGATCAATCACTTTCTGAACTGCATGCTATGAAGTTTGGAAAGAGAGCCTTCTGAAGTTTGCCACTTGGGATAAATTCAATTTTTTGAGATCACTCTCAATGTAAGCATGCATAATGCTATTAGTGAGAGTACTGTATGCTGGCAGCTTTTGAGTCTTCCAGCAACAGCTTTCAGTTCTGTGGCTGTGAATATTGCAAATACAGTTAGCAGTAGGGCCTTTTTACTTTGCAATATTTTTCTTGAGACCTGGATATTTTATTTCTTTTGTAAAAATAATTGTTTTCAACTTTATTAAAAATTAAACATGTGGGGAATTAATTCACTACCCATAATGCATCCTCACCATTAAATTCTGGACAAATTCACACTGATGATTTTGATGCATATACCATTTAGGAATTTAACAAGCACCTGTGTCTTCGCAGTTGGAATTTTGTTCTCAATAGTGTCAAGTTGCAGCACTGCTATCACACTGTACATTTTCACACGTGTTTCCATAATAGGACAGAGGATAAGATGGTTGGATGACATCACTGACTCAATGGACATGAGTTTGAACAAACTCCAGGAGATGGTGAGGGACAGGGAAGCCTGGCGTGCTATAATCCATGGGATTGCAAAGAGTCAGACACAACTGAGTGACTGAACAAAACAAATGTTTCCATAATTGAATCTCAGTTTATGTATTTTATGTAACACTGTACTGATTAAAATTAAATCTACTACTGCAACACATCTCCAGGACCCACTCTTGATCAATTTTTTAAAGGAAATAGTTCATCAAAAACATCAGTGAAAATTTTCATAAGAACTCAGAATTTTATGCTTAGGCCTTAAATATACCACTTTGCAGTAAAATATGCAAAAAAAGAAAAATAGAGAAAATAAATTAAAATTATGCTCTTATTTAAGCCAGCTTCAAAGCTTCCCCAGACCAACACAAAGAAAACATTAAAGGGGCAAATATAGGATCATAACATTCGAAGGGAATATGGGAAGAATAGGGATCATGGTTAGGAGATAAGTGAGACAGTAGTCCATATCATATTGAGTCTAAAGGGCCATGGTAAGTCAGAAAAATATGATAATTTAAGGGATAATCTGCTCCTTCAACATTTTTTGTTAAATTACTTCAGCTCTATGAGGGTAAAGACTTGGCCTAAATTATACATATATTTCCTATACAATGATTTGGGATGACGAAAATAAAAAGACAAATAAATTAACCGTCTTGAGATTTTAAGAAGCTTTAAGATTTCCTTTTCTCCCCTTTCTTCTCTAAAGCAAATATCAGCTTCCATTTATGCTCTTGAGGTTACTTTATGTGGGACTGCCAATTTTATGTATACATTGGCTAGACTAAACTGGTGAGTATACAATTTGAGACATCCCATGTTTAACAATCAATAATTTAGCAGTTCTGAGTAGTGAAATCTATACTGGTCCTTTATTCTGCATCAGTTCAGTTCAGTTCAGTCACTCAGTCGTGTCCGACTCTTTGCAACCCATAAATCACAGCATGCCAGGCCTCCCTGTACATCACCAACTCCCAGAGTTCACTCAAATCATGTCCATCGAGTCAGTGATGCCATCCAGCCATCTCATCCTCTGTTGTCCCCTTCTCCTCCCACCCCTAATCCTTCCCAGCATTAGGGTCTTTTCCAATGAGTCAACTCCGCATGAGGTGGCCAAAGTATAGGAGTTTTAGCTTTAGCATCAGTCCTTCCAATGAACATCCAGAACTGATCTCCTTTAAAATGGACTGGTTTGATCTCCTTGCAGTGCAAGGGACTCTCAAGAGTCTTCTCCAACACCACAGTTCAAAAGCATCAATTCTTCTGCACTCAGCTTTCTTCACAGTCCAACTCTCACATCCATACATGACCACTGGAAAAACCATAGCCTTGACTAGACGGACCTTTGCATACTACATCGCAAAAGCCTAAGTCCATCCCTGTTTGTAGATAGTAATATAATCCATTTTCTCAATGGCAAAAGAGACTGACTGATATTTGTATTAAAGGATTTTTTGAGTGCCTTCATCTTTTAATTCTCTCTCAAAGAATATTACCACCTCTAACAAGGGTGATAATCATCTTGTAAAAGTAAAGAAAAAGTCATTACTGTATGGTAAATTATTTAGAACTAGTTAAAAGACTCTTCATATTATGGGTTGATGCACAAATAAGTTAAGGTGTATGTTTTCAAGACAAATTACAAGAGTAACTGTGATTACCTTTACTATCTAATGTCTAGCGAGCCTTTGAGTATCATCTCTGTTTTCTCATGAATCTTTTAGCAGAATGAATCACTTGCAGATTTCTCAAAGGTAAAGAGAGCAGACTCCCCACCAGTAAATCCTTCAGTTGATAAAATTCACAATGATCTCATGGATGAAAGACTGAAAAATATCAAAATCATGCCAATTATACTATATTGTGCTATATCTGCTTTTGTGTCTAAATTACTTATCATATACTTAAGTTGGCCAGATTTCAATCTGACCAGAATAAAGGGATTTTTTTCTTTCATCATGTGAACTAACAGAAATGTTTTCTAACAGGAAAATTAAGCAAACCCTATTTCATCTTTTTAACTTTTATCTCTTCAAATCATCAAATTCCCACTTTGTAATGGCTAAGTAAATGGAAAATGTGTATGATATACAATAAAACACTAGGGTAGATGAGTTACTGATTACTAAAATTCTTTTCCATTAAATTTATAGAGAAACATTTTAAAATATAATTAATAATTCAAACACATGGTATTAGTTCAAACTGTGAAAAGGTAGTAACTGAAGGTATCTTTCCCCTTGGGGACTCAGCTTACTCCACCTAGAGGTACCGTTCTGATTGCTTGTTAATACTCATCTTTGGAATGGACCTTCACTATCAAATTAAATTTATCATAGTTACTCTGATAGAGACAGTTAGTTATTCAACAAAAAATTGTGTTCTTTACTCCAGAGTGTGGGAAGTAGCCACTCATAGAAACTACAGGCCAGCAAGACAGCTTTATCAGGAGTTGTCTATATGACTGTTTATTTCTTTATTCTTGGCTATGTGACTTGTTCTTGCCAGAGTATCATGATTGGAAGAGATGACCTTTCCAGGTCACAGTTTTGAGGAGCTGTAGGGCTTCCCTGGTGGCTCAGATGGCAAAGTATCCTCCTGCAATGCAGGAGACTCAAGTTCAATCTTGGGTCACGAAGATCTCCAGCAGAAGAGAATGGCAACCCTCTCCAGTATTTTTGCCTGGAGAACCCCATGGACAGAGGAGCCTGGTGGGCTTCAGTCCACGGGGTCACAAAGAGTCAGACACGACTGAACAACTAACACCTTCAATTCTGGGGGGTTCCTCTGTATCTAGTCCATGTCCCCTGTCTTCTGTGCCAGCTGGATGGAGGGAATTCTTAGGCACCAGAGAAGATGGGAATCACAGTTAGAGGGAGCCCAGGTTCTTTGATAACCATATGAAAGAAAATAGCCTGCCAAAATATCAGCTCCGAAGTCTTATAAGAACAAGAAACACACTTCAGTGTGTTAAGCCTCTAAAGATTTGGGGTTTATTTGTGACAGCATCTACCATTTCCCTAAAAGAGAATACCCCTGAATATACTGACATTTTTGACATAATGGACTTGAGAAACAAAAAGAAACAATATTTTCCCTATGCCAAGGAATATTAAAAGATTTTTATAAGTAGTTGTCGCTTTTCAGAAAAAAATTGCTAATGCTGATTATATGCAAACATTCTTCACCTCACTATCTATTTAGTATTTATTTTTTGACCTCTAGGAAATGAATTTCTAATCTAAAAGAAATAAAAGACTTTCTCTTTCAAAGTACTCATGTAGTGTTCTGTTCCCCATGGTTAAAACCATTTTCTTTTCTCTTTGCACTGACAAGCAGATAACGTTAGAAGAATTAAATTGAAACATCTGAATGTTTGTCTATATTCTTGCTAAAAATCAAGGGAAAATATGATCCACTCTAATCACTTGACCATCTCACTATTATCTCCATGAAATTATGTTTAGAGGCTTTCTCTTCAACAAATACTTATATTTTGGTTGTTCTTTTAATTTGCCAGATCACTTACAGTATCAAAACATTAAGTGGTATTTCCCTGAGGTCAAGGACACCCTTTAAAGATCAGTTCTGATATAAGAAGGTAAGTTAATATGTACAAATTTGAAATTACGCATCTTCTAAAATGTAGTTTGCTGACTTTGGGCAATCTTTGGCAATATGATCCATTAGACATGAAGAATCAATGCATTACTAAAATAAGTTTTAAATTAAGAATGGATTTTAGGAATGTGACATTTGTCTTAAAGAAAAGTACTAAGTCAGAGAGTCAGTAAATCTATAATCAAATGTTCAAATCATAGATTTTCCTGCATTAAAATAAAAGTAAAATCAGTTTCTTTTATAAAAGAGACACATGTATCACTTCTCTTATTTTAACATGAAATGCTCATAAAAAGATAATTAATTCTGGAAGCTAGATATTATACACATGTCCTAGTTAAAGAACCCGCTTGCCAATGCAGCGGGTTTCCCTCATAGCCCAGTTGGTAAGAAATTTGCCTGCAATGCAGGAGACCTCGGTTTGATTCACGGGTAGGGAAGATCCGCTGGAGAAGGGATAGGCTACCCACTTCAGTATTCTTCAGCTTTCCTTGTGGCTCAGCTGGTAAAGAATCTGCCTGCAATGCGGGAGACCTGGGTCCCATCGCTGGGTTGGGAAGATCCCCTAGAGAAGGGAAAAGCTACCCACTCCAGTAGTCTTGCCTGGAGAATCCCATGGACAGAGGAGCCTGGTGGGCTACAGTCCATAGGTTTACAAAGAGTCAGACACGACTGAAGTGACTTAGCACACACGCTACTTGTATACTCCTGTAATCTTGACATAATTACTAACAATGCCTACTTTGACTTTCTAAAATGTCTTTCTTTAAACAAAAATATGTATCAGCCTACATGTGACATGTCTTTAGTAACTATTATATATTTGTTTCATTTCATTTTCTTTTGTGGGAGGAGAGTTTATCTCAGGCAGCAAAAAGAACCATTGATAATTTATGCCCATTTTATCTGCATATTAAAACCAGCTGCTGCTGCTGCTAAGTCGCTTCAGTTGTGTCCGACTCTGTGCGACCCCAGAGAGGGCAGCCCACCAGGCTCCCCCGTCCCTAGGATTCTCCAGGCAAGAATACTGGAGTGGGTTGCCATTTCCTTCTCCAATGCATGAAAGTGAAAGTGAAGTCGCTCAGTCATGTCTGACCCTTCACTACCCCATGGACTGCAGCCTACCAGGCTCCTCCGTCCATGGTATTTTCCAGGCAAGAGTACTGGAGTGGGGTGCCATTGCCTTCTCCATTAAAACCAGCTACTCATCGGCAATTTTTAAAATTCATATCAGAAGCTAGAGGATCCTAATTTGAAATATTTGTTATCATAATATTACACATTTGAAAGTAACATGGGGCATGCCAAAGGGAAGAAAGATTAAGACATAATAATATTAGGTGAAGCTAGGCTGCTTAATCAGGACTGTATATATAAATATTGGAAAGAAAGTTCAGAAAGCAGAATTCTGAAATTCTTAAAATACAGAGAAACTGAACTAAATAATATGCTAATAATATGTATGAAACAATTCTTCAAAAATGAATTCCAGATATTCGGGGTGTTTTCCCCATGAACCATGTTTACTTCTTTAATTTTAAGAGCTATGCTATTAAATATTAATAGCTATGAAAATTAATCAGGCACATTCTTACTCATAAATGACTTTATGAAACCCAATAAAGGTTTTAAAATAGCCTTTAGGGTGTAGTCCAAAATAGTATATGCAGCATATTGTACCTTGATTATTAATTATGTATTTGCACAAGTCTTCAGAGTTAGAATTTATTATTTCAGAAGGTGCAGAATAACACATAGTGTAGATTTCTCTGGGAATACTGATGAGTAAATTTTAATTAATCTCAACATTAAAAAATTTGGAACTCAGGTATCTTTTTCATTGTAATATTGGCAAACAGAATAACCAATAAGAATACTGTTGGCAAGGACTTTCCTTGCCTCATGCCTGCTGTGACTCCCTCTACACAGTTAATAGCTTCACAGTTGATAAGGCCTATCTACATAAACAGAAACAAATAAACATTATCATGTATTTAACAGAATGCTAAACTGTAAAATGCAAAATAAGGGCACAATTTTAACACAAAAATAACTATCAGTTTTTTCTAATCATAATCCTAAGCAAGAAATTACAAATAAGTTCATGGGTAAGTCAGTGAATTATTAATTTTCCATAAAAGATAATACTTGTTTCAAACATTGCCATATTATTGAGCTGACTAGATGCCACTAACAATACCAGCAGGTATATTTATAATCTAAGTCACATCTTTATGATATTGTATATATCAATGATTTAGACTATTCTCAATATTCTAAGTATATAGTAAATTCCATATACCCATGAACTTCCAATGCTTCCCGTAAATGACTTACCTCATAAAGTTAAACAGGAAGAGGTTTAAAAGATAATACTAATAGATAAAAATTTCAACTCCTTCTCACTCTTACACATATGCATACATAGGGTAAAGTATGTGAAAATGCCAGCAAAAGAACCAAATCAATAAAAGAATACTCTGTAACAAATCTGAGGTTTTTCATTCCTAAATAGCTAAGTTATATTTGAAAATTTATAAACAGCATGTGTCTATATTTTTCAACTATGATAAATCAAAGACAATTTGTCCTGCCTCATTTGCTCTACTTAGGCAGCATCTTCTCAAATTACAAATAAGTGAAGGCATACCGTTTCTAATGACATCATGTCTGAGGGAAAACATTTCTAATAAGCCTATAATCATTTATTATTTTGCTATCTGGTGCTAACCAAATGTAATTATGAAAACATAGCTTTGACATAACTCCAGTTTGTGTTTCAAAGCTATACTCTGATGCTCTTTACTCTTCTTTTCATTACCACCACCCAGAATCTTGGAACTTATGTGCATGCTAACTGAATTTGAAAGTAAACTCAAACAAACCCTGAGACTGTCGGTTCTGTGAACTTAAGAGATTGTCTACACTTATTAAAATCCTTGAATGATTGAAATGTATTTTAAACAGAAGGTTAAATAGAGCCTTGTTTACTGACTTCTTGATGTAATAATCATTATCCATGATAATTCATATTTGATTTCCCAGATTCTAGTAGACAGGAGTCAAATACAAGGTAAATCTCTTCTTCAGATAGTTTGTTCAACCCACACCTTAATTGATTCAAAAATTTAGGAGATTTTTGTAAAAGTCCAATTTCTGACTTCTTTTTAAAAATAAAAAGGTTAGCTGCACATGGCTAGCATTCCTACAGTAAACCTCTAAAGAGTATACATATCTTAGGTTTAACACATTCCTTACCATTACCACCCTAAAGCTAACAGTCTGTCTTTATAATTCAATACATAAATAAACAAATGTTGATTGAATGAGTCTGCAAAGTGCTGGTTTTCTTTTGCTTTTGCATTTCTAATATTGCCTCAGTTTTTGTTTGATTGGGGATTTTTTTTTCCTTGGTTTATTTATAATGTTGACTGTACTTAGGAGGTTTTTCTATTTTTCTGTATATACTTTTGAAACTGTCTACAGCATTCCACATTAAGGTAACAAAAACAATACTTATGCTGTTAACTTGATTAATTGAAGAATAGCATTCGTGTCAGTCTTTTTCAAGGGCACAATCACCTCTGGATTAGAAGGAGCAAGACTGGGAGTACAAAGAGACAAGATCAAAGAAGCAAAGCTGTGTAGGCAAGTGTGGGAGGCGGGAAATGGAGGCAGGTTGGTCCAGCTTTGAAGGCCATTTTTTAATTCTCTTTCCATGTTAACCTGTACTCTTAAGGTAGAAATACTATTTTTGTAAGACAGATGTTGGGACTTTTATTTTTTAATTCCCTTCTCATCTGCATCCAATTAGTGATACATTTCTCTCAACTCAGTCTGCCATTCTCTGTTCATGCTACAACTGCTCTAGATGAAGTTTTTCATAACAGACAGCTTGTTTTATGTTTCAAACTTGTCCTCAAGCCTCCATTATTTTTTACCTTCAAATCTATCTTCATTATGTATCTAGACACAAATTTTACAAATGTAGGAATGTGCTTCTTCTCTTAAAATCTTTCAGTCGACTCTCTTCATGTTTATCATTATAGACAAATCTGTGTCCCTCCAAATCATACGTTGAAGCCCTAAACTCCATATTTGGAAATAAGGGCTTTAAAGAGCTAAAATTAAATGAGGCTATAATTCAATAGGAATTCTAACTTGTTCTCAGGCTTCCATTATTCAATTCAATAATTCAATAGGAATGAAGTACTTATAGGAATAGGAAGAGACCAGGGATGCATATACACAGAAAAAAGACTGTGAGAGAGCACACAGAAGCCATATGCAAGTCAAGGTGAGAGGCCTCAGGAGAAAGCAAACCTCCCAACATCTGGGTCTTAAACAACTAGCTTCCAGAACTGTTCAGAGTTAAATGTCTTTTTGTTTAAGCCACACAGTTTGTGGCATTTTCTTATGGCAGTCCTAGCAAATTACTACAGCCATTATAAAATCCAGCATTCTGAACATGATAGTCAAGGCCATTATTTTGTGTCTATATACCTCATCTTTTCTTAGACTGAATTTCAGTGTCACTGAACTGCATTAGTTTTTACTTCCCTTCCCATCTATGCAATCCCGTAACTCTCCTTAACCCTGAATGTTCTTCTGATGATTTTTCATGTACACTTTAAGATTTAGCTAAGATTTCACACTTTAGGCTTCCCAGTCTACTACAGGAGTTCTTTTGTTTAGATGTTAAAATATTTGTATCACTAAAAAATAATCTTTTTCACTTTTTGTGTATATCCATTGAGTAAATAAGATTGTTTATTTTGTGAGGGAGACACCTTGATGTTTCATAACAATTCTCAATAGCAAACATGTGTCTGCAATAATAATAAATAGATAATGTATCAATTATCCACATCATTCTTACTGCATCTACCACATTTTTTTTCGATGTAAGTGCTTATATAATCTTCTCCATTAAACCTCCTTATAATGAAGGACTATTTTAGTCATGCTTAAATGCCTAGCACTTATCAAGATTCCTGACATAGTAGCATTAAGTGGGAGAATCTTTAGGAATAGCTTATTTCTATGGTTAATTTAATGTATCTGTGCCATCAAGCCTGGACTTGCTCAGCCTCAGCTTTCAATACTCATTTCATATATATAAGCTTTCTATAAAGGTCAACTGCAATATAGAAACCCTGGCTATTCGTTAAATGTTTGAAAAGTAAAACTTGCACTTCTTGTATGAAAGTAATTTTATTGACAAAATAAAACGGCAGGCTTTTTGTTTTTCTTATGCATTTAGTTTGAAATTAAGGATCTTGAACTACCCATAATACAATCATATCCCTATAAGTTCCAAAGAGTTTCAAAGAATAGCAAGGAGAGGTAAGAAAGCCTTCCTAAGTAATCAGTGCAAAGAAAGAGAGGAAAAAATAGAATAAAGACTAGAGATCTTTTCAAGAAATTTAGAAATACCAAGGAAATATTTCCTGCAAAGATAGGCATAATAAAGGAAAGAACTGGTATGGACCAAACAGACGCAGAAGACATTAAGAGGTGGCAAGGATACATGGAAGAACTGTACAAAAAAGATCTTCATGACCCAGATAACCCTGATGGTGTGATCACTCACCTAGAGCCAGACATCCTAGAATGCAAAGTCAAGTGGGCCTTAGGAAGCATCACTAAACAAAGCTAGTGGAGGTGATGGAATTCCAGTTGAGGTATTTCATTTCCTAAAAGATGATGCTGTGAAAGTGTTGTACTCAATATGCCAGCAAATCTGGAGAACTCAGCAGTGGCCACAGGACTGAAAAAGTTCAGTTTTCATTCCAATTCCAAAGAAAGGCAATGTCAAAGAATGCTCAAACTATCACACAATTGTACTCATTTCACAAAATATCAAACTAATGATCAAAATTCTCCAAGCTAGGCTTCAGCAGTACGTGAACCGTGAACCTTCAGATGATCAAGCTGGATTTAGAAAAGGCGGAAGAAGCAGAGATGAAATAGCCAACATCCGTTGGATCACTGATAAAGCAAGAGAGTTCCAGAAAAACATCTACTTGTACTTTAGTGACTATGCAAAAGCCTTTGACTATGTGGATCACAAAAATCTGTGGAAAATTCTTAAAGAGATGGGAATACCAAACCACCAGTAAATCCTCTAAAGGAAATCAACCCTGAATATCCATAGGAAGTACTGATGCTGAACCTGAAGTTCCAACACTTTGGCCACCTGATATGAAGAGCCAACTCATTGGAAAAGACCCTGATGCTGGGAAAGACTGAAGGCACGAGGAGAAGGGGATGACAGTGGATGAGGTGAGTGGATGGCATCACCAGCTCGATGGACATGAGTTTGATCAAGCTCTGTGGGTTGATGATGGACAAGAAAGGCTGTCATGCTGCAGTCTGTGGGGTCACAAAGAGTTGTCATGACTGAGCTACTAAACTGAACTGAATTGATGAAACATCAAGGTGTCTCTCTAACAAAATAAAATTAACAATTTTATTTACTCAATGAATATACACAAAAAGTGAAAAAAGTCATTTTTCAATGATACAAATTCTTTAAGTTACTTTGGTATTTTCTTTCTTTTTTTTTTTTCCCTATCCACCCCAGTGGATCCTGTGTTCCACATTAGGTTTTATCAATCAAAGTGTTTTGCCAAAAAGAACCATAGTCAAACCACAAAAGGTAAGAGGAGAGCCTGGCAAAAGTTCTGTTGAGGTGATACAAGGAACTAAAATGTCCTCAATACTTAAACATAAGACATGACAACATAAAATTCATAGAAGACAACATAGTCAAAACGGTCTCTGATATAAATTGCACTTTTATTTTTTTAAGTCTTCCAAGTCAATAAAAATTAAAAAATGGGACATAATCCTAACTTACAAGCTTTTGCCTAGCAAATAAAACCATAAAAAACCAAAATGATAATGTACTGAGTAGGAGAAAATATCAATATTTGCAAAGTATGCAACAGACAAGGGCTTATTCTCCAAAATAAACAAATAGATGATACAATTCTACAACAATTAAAAAAAAAACTGAAAAATGGGAAAAAGACCTTAATATTTATCCACACATACAGATGGTCAATAGGCACATGAAAAGATGTTTAACACTAGTAATTATTAGAAAAATCAGATTAAAACTACAATACACCTTACACTGGTCAGAAAGGCCATCATTAAAAAATCTATAAATAAAAAATATGGAGAGGATATGGAAAAACGAGAATCCTTGTACAGTGTTGGTGGGTATGTAAGCTGCCACAGCCACTATGCAGAACAATATGGAGTTTCCAAAGAAAACTAAAAATAGAATTACCATTTTGATCCAGCCATCCCACTCCTGGGAATATATTGAGACAAAACTATAATTCAGAAAGACATATGCATCCATATATCCTTTTCATCAGAGGGGACTGGAATTCAAAAGTAGGAAGTCAAGAGATACCTGGAGTAACAGGCAAGTTTGACCTTGGAGTACAAAATGAAGCAGGACAAAAGCTAACAGTGTTTTGCCAAGAGAATACACTGGTCATAGCAAACTCCCTTTTCCAACAATACAAGAGACAACTTTACACATGGACATCACCAGATGGTCAGTACAAATATCAGACTGATTATATTTCTTGAAGCCGAAGATAGAGAAGTTTTATACAGAAAGCAAAAACAAGACCACAACAGGAGAGAGACATAAGAGACATGGGTTAGATCCCTGGGTTGGGAAGATTCCCCTGGAGAAAGGCATGGCAACCAACTCCAGTACTCTTGCTTGGAGAATCCCATGGACAGAGAGGAGCCTGGTGGGCTACAGTCCATGGGGCTGCAAAGAGTCAGACGACTGAAGCAACCAGCACGCAAATGCACCCCACCATCTATCCCTCATTTTCTTTCAAGAATATACAGATTTGCAGTGGTGAGTGTTCTTCCCTTATTTGTAGCCATGGGCCTCTCTGAGACCAGAATCATTCTTAGCCATTGGTGCTATTAACCAAAGGCCAGATGTCAGGAAAGGGAGGAAAAATAAGAGAAGTGGGAGTAAGTTTAAATAGCTGCTTCTTTCTTGTTCAATTTTTCCTTTTGGAAATATCTCAATGCAGAAGAGATAACTACTTTATTTCCAAACCTATGGGCATATGTAAAAGAGCCTACTTAAATAATTCTGGTTTTAGTCTTATGGAGGAGAGTCTTCAGAATTCAAAGATAATTAAGTATCTTATTATAAATTCTATTTAGGCTTTGTGGCCTTAGCCTACAAAGTGTCCAGCTATACTAGAAATTGTGTGGCAATGTGAATTTGGAAAAGGTCCTAGTTTTCTAAGCTCGGAGAAAAGGAAAGATATAAGCATCTGAATGCAGATTTCTAAAGAATAGCAAGAAGAGATATGAAAGCCAAGAAATAGAGGAAAACAACAGAATGGGAAAGACTAGAGGTCTCTTCAAGAAAATTAGAGATACCAAAGGAACATTTCATGCAAAGATGGGCTCGATAAAGGACAAATATGGAATGGGACAGAAGCAGGGAGAAGGCAATGGCACCCCACTCCAGTACTCTTGCCTGGAAAATCCCATTGATGGAGGACCCTGGTAGGCTGCAGTCCATGGGGTCACTAAGAGTCAGACACGACTGAGTGATTTCACTTTAACTTTTCACTTTCATGCATTGGAGAAGGAAATGGCAACCCACTCCAGTGTTCTTGCCTAGAGAATCCCATGGATGGGGGAGCCTGGTGGGCTGCCGTCTATGGGGTCGCACAGAGTTGGACACGACTGAAGAGACTTAGCAGTAGCAGCAGCAGTAACAGAAGCAGAAGATATTAAGAAGAGATGGCAAGAATACACAGAAGAACTGTACAAAAAAGATCTTCATGACCCAGATAATCACGATGGTGTGATCACTGACCTAGAGCCAGACATCCTGGAATATGAAGTCAAGTGGGCCTTAGAGAGCATGACTACGAACAAAGCTAGTGGAGGTGATGGGATTCCAGTTGAGCTATTTCAAATCCTGAAAGATGATGCTGTGAAAGTGCTGCACTCAATATGCCAGCAAATTTAGAAAACTCAGCAGTGGCCACAGGACTGGAAAAGGTCACTTTTCATTCCAACCTCAAAGAAAGGCAATGCCAAAGAATGCTCAAACTACCTCACAATTGCACTCATCTCATACGCTAGTAAAGTAATGCTCAAAATTCTCCAAGCCAGGCTTCAGCAATATGTGAACCGTGAACTTCCTGATGTTAAAGCTGGTTTTAGAAAAGGCAGAGGAACCAGAGATCAAATTGTCAATATCTACTGGATCATGGAAAAAGCAAGAGAGTTCCAGAAAAACATCTATTTCTGCTTTATTGACTATGCCAAAGCCTTTGACTGTGTGGATCACAATAAACTATGGAAAATTCTGAAAGAGATGGGAATACCAGACCACCTGATCTGCCTCTTGAGAAATCTGTACACAGGTCAGGAAGCAACAGTTAGAACTGGACATGGAACAACAGACTGGTTCCAAATAGGAAAAGGAGTACATCAAGTCTGTATATTGTCACCCTGCTTATTTAACTTCTATGCAGAGTACATCATGAGAAACGCTGGGCTGCAAGAAGCACAAGCTGGAATCAAGACTGCCAGAAGAAATATCAATAACCTCAGATATGCAGATTATGGCATATTATGGCACCCTTATGGCAGAAAGTGAAGAGGAACTAAAAAGCCTCTTGATGAAAGTGAAAGAGGAGAGTGAAAAAGTTGGCTTAAAGCTCAACATTCAGAAAACGAAGATCATGGCATCCGGTCCCATCACTTCATGGGAAATAGATGGGGAAACAGTGGAAACAGTGTCAGACTTTATTTTTCTGGGCTCCAAAATCACTGCAGATGGTGACTGCAGCCATGAAATTAAAAGACGCTTACTCCTTGGAAGGAAAGTTATGACCAACCTACATAGCATATTCAAAAGCAGAGACATTACTTTGCCAACAAAGGTCCGTCTAGTCAAGGCTATGGTTTTTCAAGTGGTCATGTATGGATATGAGAGTTGTAGTGTGAAGAAGGCTGAGCACCAAAGAATTGATGCTTTTGAACTGTAGTGTTGGAGAAGACTCTTGAGAGTCCCTTGGACTGCAAGGAGATCCAACCAGTCCATTCTGAAGGAGATCAGCCCTGGGATTTCTTTGGAAGGAATGATACTAAAGCTGAAACTCCAGTATTTTGGCCACCTCATGCGAAGAGTTGACTCATTGGAAAAGACTCTGATGCTGGGAGAGATTGGGGGCAGGAGGAGAAGGGGACGACAGAGGATGAGATGGCTGGATGGCATCACTGACTCGATGCACATGAGTCTCGGTGAACTCTGGGAGTTGGTGATGGACAGGGAGGCCTGGCGTGCTGCGATCTCGAACATGACTGAGCGACTGAACTTAACTGAGACTGGATTGCCCAAGAGGTATTTCCTTAGAGGAGAACTTATCATGCTCAGTTTTAGCAAACTTTATATTCAGACCCTTTCTTCTGACACTTAATCGTTTCTATTTCACGCTTTTGTTTGTTGGGTTTAAAAATACAGCTGACTCTCCATTGTGCTAGTTCCTTCATTAAGAGGAAGATTCTGTAAAGATCGTATTGCCTATACTCCCTCCTAAAATTCTATCTCTGTTTATTACTAATGTAAACAGTGTGTGTGTGACTATTCCTTACGTAGTCTATCAAGATGTTTCCAACAATATTGACAGAATAAAATGACACTGGTAAGACAAAATTAACAAGACTTCCTTTAAAAATTTACAAAGATTACTGCTTGAAATATAATATTTAAATAGAAGAGAAAAAATCTACAAAGCTTGATTATTCAATGATAAGACTAAAGGAGTGACTTGTGAAGACATTCAGAGGCCACATTTCTTTTCAGACAAGTGACATTTTCATAATGCAAAATATAGCCTCTTATAAGTATGTAGGTGAACTCTTAATAGAGAAACAAACACTTTCAAGAAATAATAGCTTTGCTTATATCTGTAACATATTGTACAGTATTATGCCTGTTATTAATCTAGTCACGTGAAAGTCGCTCAGTCTTGTCAAACTCTGTGATCCCATGGACTACACAGCACATGGAATTCTCCAGGCCAGAATACTGGAGTGGGTAGCCGTTCCCTTCTCCAGGGGATCTTCCCAACCCAGGGATGGAACCCAGGTCTCCCGCTTTGCAGGAAGGTTCTTTACCAGCTGAGCCACAAAAGATAAATCATTTTGTGATATTCCACATAAATTCAAATTTGTCTTTGGAACAGGGGTGGCTAGTTTGGATTATCTCCTTAGCATGCATTTCTCTTTTTCCTTTCCAGACAGATAAACCTTTGGTTAGCATTCTTCCCTCATTATGAGGCATGTGCTTCACCTGAAATTAGAACAATTTTTAGTTTCAGAGGTAATTTTAAAGTAAGAAAGTAATAGCATTCTTATAGAGGACTATAAAGCAAGGAGTGGGGTAGGGAAGAGAGACTAAACATACTAAAACAATGAGGTCTAAGGTCCCAGAACATAAAGAAGTAAAAGTCTGCAACACATTCACCCCTAAAAATCTTTCTGGCTTTAAAGATAAACTTCATGTGCTTTAAGGATTTTCCCAGAACCAGAACTCTTTACACAGTGACCATAACATTTTTAGAAACTACAGCAAGAAAAACATCTACAAATATAAACACATCCTATCATATTTCTTTGGAATATGAACTTGATGATAGAGGGAGACAGGAATTATTTAAAAACTTTGACATTCATAAGAAAACAAACATCAAATCCAGACTAACACCTCTTATTCAACAATAGAAGATAATATAGAAAACATTTGTCTAGTCATAATAACAATCACTTTGGCATCATGCTATTTCACATGTGAAAAAACCCACAAACTTTCTATTCTCATTATGGCCCTTCAAGGCAAATATTTTAAATCTAACTTGCTCAGAAATCCATGTGTACTGGGACACATGGCTTGGATTTGAAACCAAAGTCTGCTTCAAAGATCTCAAAGCAAAACAATCAATGCATTGAACCTACAAGAGGGGACATACATATCTGAGAGTAAGGGGGTGGTTTCTAAATGTCTTTTTAAAGGTATTAATATGATTTTGGAGCTTCAAAAGACATATTTTCTTAAAACGTCTCTATACCATTGCTGAATATCTCATTTCCAATTTGTTTCCACTTATAATTAGGAAATTTTACTTTTGAATTCAAAAGTCTAAGAATTTAAACTGTTTTTTTTTCATTTTGTTAATAAACAAAAGACATCCTTTTATTAATAAAACTAAAGATAAGTCAATCTGCTTCCCAAATAAACTAGCTATGAAAACAGATTAATCTATATCTAAACTTCAAGGCACAGGATCATATTTAACTCTGGATTAATCATTTTATCTTTGAGTATCAGTATCATAAATAGTAAAATACAGTAAATGTCTTCTCCATCATCCTAAAACAAATAAAATATATTTTAAAATAAAATACAGAAATGGATGAGAAACATATCCCTCTAATTATCAATAAATGAAAGAAAAAGTAAATATTAAATTTTGATAATGATATAACAATGTGATTCCAGGGCAGACACATTTTTTTTTCCTAAAATCAATCAACATCCAAGAAATACATAAAATAAATGCTCTATACACTTATGTCTCAGAAGTTATATTATTTATTTATATCTGTGTACATGCCAACACTGCTGACATAATAGTTTCAAAACTAAGGGTACACTGAGTTCATACCACCACCATCAAAGCAACGTGTTCTTCAACTGGTTCCTGCAAGAAACTGTGGAACAACAGACTAAAGGACTCTGGAAGATATTTCTTATATTGCAGCTCCTTTTTGGTCATTTGTTGCTCACAGGTTATTATAATGCAATTACAGCTATAAAATATATATCCAATTATATCATATAGGAAAATCATCTTTTCATTTACATACAATAATGTAACATTTGAGATATATGTTATGTACCTCATAACTTACACCATGACACATTTTTCTTTCCATTAGTTTGCAGGATAAGGGTCATATTCCATTCTAATACCCATGTGGATTTGTGCTTTTTTATTAATTTACACTTTCTATGACTTTCATTAAAATATTTTATATAATTATTGTTGTTATAGTTGCAGTGTTTTCTTTTAATGTCACAGTAGGGAAATGCTGTTGGAAGAAATAATTGAATAATATACAACAGAAATGCTCAAGGATGTAGCATGTTGCCAGAACTTGGTGGGCATAATCCTGAAATTAAAGCAAAACCAATTACTATGAAATAAGAAACTCAATGTTAAATCAGTAAATAATATTAGAATAGTATATTTAGTAAGATGTTCATATTGGTAGAAGACTTATAAATCTTTCATGTAACATTACTATACTGTTAACTTCAAACCCATAGCCATTTATATTCCTCTTTTCATATTAGCTCATAACCATATCCTCTTGTATTTTATAAAACTTTTGAAGTATGCTTTTCTCTTTCATATGGCAATATTTTTATAGAATTATATTATTTTCCTAATAGTACTTCCTCAATGAACTAACATGTCCAAGAAACAGCTCCAAATGTTTATTTTCATAAGTTTGATAACTAACAGTTTTGGAAAGATCAAAGTCTTTTCAAGCCAAAACTCTCAACATATATTTATATATGGAAATAAGCCCATGTGCATGAAAAAAAACATATTTTTGCTTTTACCATTTGTAAGTCTAATTACAAATAAATATGATTTACATATCTTGCTTAACATATGTGACAAAGTATTGTAAATACCTAATTTCACAGAAACTGGTATCAATTAATGCAATTTTTCATACTAACAAATGCTAGAGTAATGGTTATTCTCCAATGACTTGGGAAATACCATTTTTTAATAAATTAATCACATAACATAATGAGAAATTCAAAATGTATTACACAGAATGACTTGTTAATGAAGAGAAAATAAATCAGTTTAAGCTTGTGTCTAACACAGTATTCATGGAGGCAAAATTACCAATATGTTTTCAGCATGATGTGGCAGAATATGCAAAATAAAATAGAAAATGAGCATAAACTGACCACAAATAAAACAAACTTACCATAGTGTAGCACAAATAAAGACCCATTTTTTTCTATAACTATTATCAAAAGCCTTATAGAGATTTGTGCTACCTAAAATCTCATTACATAAAACATTAGAAATTTTAATGTATTGTGTTACTCAAGTTTGATTTTAAAAAGATTGACATGATACATTTTCTTTTATAAGTATTTCAAATTCCTATGTGATATATGTAGTTTCTAATTCATGAGCCTCACTTTGCTAAAGTCTGCGCATCAACTGATATCTATTTCCTTTTATTTCCATACACATACAAAAACTGGTATATTATTCCCCATTATTACCTATAAGTTCATCTTTACTGAAGTATTTCCATGGATAATTGTTTCCCTATAAACTCTAAAACATTAAAAAGAATAACAGAATTTGATTTCATTATTTTTTAAGAAAAAACGTCTTGCAATTGAGTGATTTTTTTTTGAAAACTTATCCTTAGGGAGAAAATATCATATAATTTAATAAGCTTCATGCCATGTTTCAAGTTATGACCAACCTAGATAGCATATTAAAAAGCAGAGACATTACTTTTCCAACAAAGGTCCGTCTAGTCTAGGCTATGGTTTTTCCAGTGGTCATGTGTGGATGTGAGAGATGGACTCTGAAGAAAGCTGAGCACCAAAGAATTGATGCTTTTGAACTGCGGTGTTGGAGAAGACTCTTGAGAGTCCTTGGACTGCAAGGAGATCCAACCAGTCCATCCTGAAGGAGACCAGTCCTGGATGTTCATTGGAAGGATTGATGCTGAAGCTGAAACTCCAATACTTTGGCCACCTCATGTGAAGAGTTGAATCACTGGAAAAGACCCCGATGCTGGGAGGGATTGGGGGCAGGAGGAGAAGGGGACGACAGAGGATAAGATGGCTGGATGGCATCACCAACTCGATGGATATGAATTTGGGTAGACTCCAGGAGTTGGTGATGGACGGGGAGGCCTGGCGTGCTGCGATTCATGGGGTCGCAAAGAGTCGGACACGACTGAGCGACTGAACTGAACTGAACTGAACTGATGACAGCTAAGCACTAATGTATACATATGTATGCGGGGTGAACATGCACACATATATGTGTGTTTGATTTCTTTTCAGGAACAGTGACTGGTTCATATTTCTTTCCTGGGTAAGGCCTTTTATTAAAAATAGCACATATTTCAGACAGAGCACATCAGGCAATAGATTGTAGTAGTTATCATGATCTTGAAGCTGGATTTATTATGTTAAAACTGCAGCTTTGGGATGCTAATCAAACTCTCTATGCTTTAGTTCCCAGATCAGTAAAGGAAGAATGATAATAGTACCCATTTTATATAAGTGAGAGAAGAATTAAATACGTTAGTTCATGTAATGTGCTTAGAATACTGTCTGGCTAATATGAAGTTCTCAATAAATATTGCTTGATATATGGTTATAGCTGTAATATTTAGTAACTCAATCAGATTTGTTCTATCAGTGCATGTATCTGTCAATACAAGATACATAACATTGTACTAAACATTCTATAAATATAATTGATTCAAATAAACAAGGGGTTGAGAAGCTGGACAGTGTCAGATTCACAAAGAATAAATTTTTCTATCAAAAACGTCAATGATAAAAATTTGTGGCTATAATTGAATATTAATAAAACCTGAGCTAAACCAACCCAATATTTGGTTGAGTGTTTCCATGAGAGGTAATGAGTTTCTTTACTCACCATCATGAACACAATCAGGAGTACTGTTCTTAACTAATCTTAATACTTTATTATTCTTCCTATAGCAAACAAAACCCCAAATTTCTCAACTAAGGCACTTCTAGTTAAAAGTGGGCTTAAAATAAATTCTAAAATAAGTTAATTTCTATATGCTTTAATAATCTATTTGTATAATGGAAATAATAATAAAATGTATTTCCTAGTGTTATTGAGAGGAATATACAAGTGAATGAAAGGTACAAATCACTACCAGAATATATATCAAATAAAAAGCATCCATACACATATCCAGGTATTATTATCAATAACAACTAAATATGATTTCTATTTGTTCACACACATAATATTGTAGACATTAATACTCCATCAAAAGGTAAAAATCAGTAAGAAAGGATATTTTTCCAAAGATGAAACTAAATGGCTATATTGTTCAATTTTGTAAGGTTGGTTTCCTTAAAACCTTTCTCTTGCTTGAACAACAGATTGAATTATATGAAATGTGGATAGATTTGAATATTCCACTTGCTTTTTCTGATATACTAAAAAAGTAAAAAGACCTTTCCTTATGATAGAAATTATTCTTAGTATATCACTAATTACCAAAGAAATGCAAATCAAAACCACACTGAGTTATCAACTCATACCAGTCAGAACAGATATCATCAAGAAGTTTACAAATAATAACTATCCTATTCTGTTGGTAGGAATGCAAATTGGTGCAGCAACTATGGAAAACAGTATAGAGATTTCTTAATGGGGAGGGAGGAGGGAGGAGGGTTCAGGATGGGGAACACATGAGAAATAAAGGAATAAAAAATTTAAAAAAAAATAAAAAAAAATAAAGGACTTTGTTCTGAAAAAAAAAAAACAAAAAATAGAGCTACCATATGATTCAGTGTTCCCCACTCATGGGCGTACATCCAGGAAAAAAAAAAAAAAAAAAAACTCTAATTTAAAAGGATACTTTAACACAATGTTCACAGCAGCAGTATTTAAAAAAGCCAAAAGTCAATCTAAGTGTCTATCAGCAGATGAATGGGTAAAAGAAGATGTGAACATTTTTCAGCTGTAAAAAGAATGAAATAATCCTTTTTAAATTGATACTGAACTAGAGATTATCATACTGAGGGAAGTTAGTCAAAGACAAAATATTGTATCACTTATATGTGGAATCTAAAAATAATACAAACAAATCTTTTTTTTTTTTTGTCCATACCACATGGCCTATAGGATCTTAGTTCTTTAACCAGGTATTGAACCTGCACCCCCTGCACTGGAAGCATGAAGTCTTAACCGCTGGACTGCTGGGAAAGTCTCACAAATGAATCTGTATCCAAAAGGGAAACAGACTCAGAGAAATAGAAGTCAAACTTATAGTGACAAAAGGAAAGGTGGGGTAAATTAGGTGTATAGGATTAGCATATATTAATATAACCTACTATGTATAAATAGATAAGCAATAAAGATTTCCTGTATGACACAGGGAACAATATTCAATATCATATAATAACCTATAGTTGGAAAATAATCAGAAATATATATTTATATATATATACATCTGTATAACTGAATCACTTTGCTATATAGTTGAAACTAACATAATTGTGTAAATCAACTACACATAAATTTACAAAGATAAAAAAGTATTCTTAGTGTCTTAGAAGAAGACAAATGAGCACAGCAAAAAAAAAAAAAATCATAGGCTTTGTGCCCAAAGAGAGCAGGTATGTTTGCACAATCATACAGTAAGTAATTTCAGATAAATTTCTTAACTCTGTACAACTCAGCCTCCTCATCAGTAAAATGAAAAATGAAAGACAGTAAATATATTCTGAAAGCCACTCCCACAATATCCTCAGCAACTTTTAAAATCACTGTAACGATAAGAGAAACTGAGGTATTTATTCTGAATATCTGCTACATATCACTATAACTTATTTTCCTCCAGAGTCCAGTTACATTGCATTAATCAGTAACAAAATTTATGCTCATAAACTGTTAGTTGTTTTCCATTTCAATTGAAATTATACTCAATAGCTTCAGTGTTTTTATCCTATGTTCTCTAATTTTCAGAAAATTCTTATCCTTCTTCCCTTATTAGTATCTGCTAAACATTTTATACAAGATGTCAAGTTCTACACAGTGACCACAGGGTGTAAAATTTCTAAAAATTCTAGAAATGCAGAAACAATATGATGATCTTTCACTATGAATGAAAAAAGTTATTCTTATATTTTATTAATCAAATGTGAAACAGAACAAATTCTAGGTAAATCTATCATTTTCACTCTACCTCTATTTCGAGGTCGCTTTTAGGTTTATTTTGTTTAGCATATTTCCCAATGCATTTGCTAATGGCTTCAGGCACTGGAATTACCATGAATTAAAACAATTAAAAAGAACTCAGAAAATATAGAGTGCCAGGGAACAGTTGCCCAAACATTCGTCAATTCTGTCTTTACAAGGCTGACTCTTTTTGAAAAAGAAAACTGATAGCAACAATACACAAAAATGAAAAATATTTTCCACTATACATACTTATATAAATTCAGTTTCTCTAAAATATTTGTGTTTAGGATAATATCATAACAGGGCTATCTCGCCATTCCCACAAAATCATACTGCTAACCTGTGTAGTAATTTTATTCAAAAAATAGCTATTCTAACTTTCTATTGTTTTAATCACTTTATTTGTAATTTTAGCAGGTTTTGTAATTTTATGTAAGTTATGAGTATCTGAACAGAAAATTATGTTAGTAAGTTTTAGGCATGAGTCTAATTCTCTTTGATTTTATATTAGCAGAGGGTACTATATAACACAGAGATATTAATCCCTTCAAAAATAATTCACTTATAGAAAATGTCTACATGATTTTAAAACAAACAGGATGAGTATTATGCAATGTAAAAATAATTAAAACAGAACATAAATCACTAATTTCACCCAATTATTAGAAATGAAAAAAAAATCTTTGGAAAATCATCAATTTTTCTAAATTTTGGACTCATGACCTTCTTAACTCTTAAAATAATTAAGATTTCCAAACTATCAGTTTATATGAGTTATATCTATCAATATTTACCATATTAGAAATTAAATAACTGAGATATTTTTAAAAGTACATTGTTGCTAGTGCCTTGATCCCTGCTAATGTTACCTACCACTGCTTTTGCGCCATCAGTACCTGCACTAAATACGATGAAAATGGCAAATATAATGTCAGAATTTTTATGAAAATAGCTTTGATGTTGCGGAATGTCAAGAAAGAACCCAAGGATTACAAGTTTCCATGAACAGTGTTAGAGAGTGGCTGCACAAGGCGTTAACACTCCCAAGGCCTATAAGAGACAGCCAACACAACCCCCTTTAACTTTTCCCCTAATCTTTCCTGAAACACTTGAATAATTTACTGATTTTTAAATTTCAAACTACACATGCATAATATAATTTCATTCAAAATCAGATGACCAGTGAGGAGGACTAGGAAGTACTTTAGCAGAGTATTATCAAATAGGTATTCTCAAAATCAAAATGCAACAAAATATAAGAGAAGAGATAAATGCCTTTCAGATATAAACTTTTCAGTTTTTCCATATTCTCTACATTTGGGCTTTGGGAATGGGACTTTTCTTCCTTCCTTCATTTTCTTCACTCTTCTTTTTTTCCTTTGTGTTTCCTTAATAAGCATACATATGAACATTACTGTTCATACTTACAGCAAAGAGTTATATATTACCGTTTATATGCTTATATTCTTTTGTTCTTTTTATTGTATTAAAATATGTATTCAATGAAAAAATTCCTGAAAATGTGGAATTGTTTTTGATCTGTTATAATTTCCAAGAGAAATACAGGACATAATGCAATGAATCTGTCAAGGGAGCAAAGGAGAATACTCAAACTGAAAAATTCATGTCTATATACAAAGTTATTACAGAATATATTCAGCTGCTGCTGCTGCTAAGTCGCTTCAGTCGTGTCCGACTCTGTGCCACCCGATAGACGGCAGCCCACCAAGCTCCCCTGTCCCTGGGATTCTCCAGGCAAGAACACTGGAGTGGGTTGCCATTTCCTTCTATGTACATACAAAAACTATCACTTTGGCATTTCCTCCTTTACTGATAATTGAAAGAGTTCTTAACATCACTAGGATTGACTGCAACAAAAACAAAGCCCTTTTTGTACACTGTAAAATCCCCTGCAGTGGTACTGATATAAACTGAAACAGAACTTTTTCAGAAATGTGAGAAACAATTTTCTCTCTTTCTCCCACCATTTTTTTTTTTTTGCATATTCCTGATGTAACTATGACATGTGGAAATGTAATATTGCTGAAATGGTGCTGGCAGGTTAAAAGTAAAACTTAAATCACTTATTTAAATAGAAAAAATTACTACTTTATACATTTAACATCTCCTCTTGATAGAAAACTCTAAAGAGGGTACTTCTTAAATGTCTAGATTCATGATATTTGATTCCAAGATCATTCAAAAGGTAATAAACATATTTATGTCCATGCCTCCAGAAACAATTGCTAATATTTCTTTGATAATATCCCCATTGAAACACCCACTAAATCTAACTGGACTTTAGATTTTAGATGTAAAATCTAAATATTTAGATATTTAATATTTAATTTAAATATTTAGATTTAATATTCAGGTTTTAGCTTTAAAAAGAATGCATTAAGGATAGACACAAAGACAAGATACAGTAGAGACAACACGGGGTAGAGAAGCAGATGGAGATTAACAATGAAAAGCATGAATAATCTTAATGTGGTGATGTAAACATCCTAAAACTGATTTATGGAAATGATTGCACCTCTTGATAAACAAAGTAGAAAAAAGTTATCATACATGCAAAATGAGTGAATTACACAGTATATAAAAATGCTTCAATAAAGTTGTATTTTAAAATGAACACACTGAGTGAGAGAAGCTAGACACCAAAAATCATATACTATATGAATCAATTTATTTGAATTTAAATTGAACAAAACTAATTTAAGGTAATAGACAATACAGTAACAACAATTCTTGGTTGCGGGGAATATGGCTGGTGCAGAGCACAAGGTGGGATATCTGAGATATACTTAATATTCTGTCTTCACTTGGTTGCTGTTAGATGAGCTTGGTTTGTAAAAATTCAGTGAGATGCACACTTATGAGATTAAGAAGAGGTGGCAAAAATACACAGAAGTACCATACAAAAAAGGTCTTAATGACCCAGATAACTACAATGGTGTGGTCACTCACCTAGAGGCAGACATCCTGGAGTGTAAAACAAGTGGGTCTTAGGAAGCATTACTACGAACAAAGCTAGTGAAGGTCATGGAATTCTAGCTGAGCTATTTCAAATCCTAAAAGATGATGTGCTTAAAGTGTTGCACTCAATATTGCAGCAAATTTGGAGAAGTCAGCAGTGGTCACAGGACTGGAAAAGGTCAGTTTTCATTCTAATCCCAAAGAAGGCAATGCCAAAGAATATTCAAAGTACTGTAGAATGAC
Source organism: Bos mutus (assembly GCF_027580195.1). Lineage (NCBI taxonomy): Eukaryota > Metazoa > Chordata > Mammalia > Artiodactyla > Bovidae > Bos > Bos mutus. The sequence goes on along the minus strand of NC_091622.1, from coordinate 77,136,339 downwards.
ACTCATTTCACATGCTAGCAAGGTAGCATTCAAAACCTTCAAGATAGGCTTCAACAGTACGTGAACCTTGGAATTTCCAGATGTTCAAGCTGGATTTAGAAAAGGCAGAGGAACCAGAGATTAAATTACCAACATCCACTGGACCACAGAAAAGGCAATAAAATAAAATAAAATAAAATAAATCCACTTCTGCCTCATTGACTATCTTAATACCTTTGTCTGGGTGGATAATAATGAATTGGAAAATTCTTAAAAAGATGGGAATACCAATCAGCTTACTTGCCTCCTGAGAAAACTGTATGCAGGTCAAGAAGCAACAGTTAGAACCAGACATGGAATAATGAACTGGCTCCAAATTGGAAAGGAGTACATTAATGTTGTATACTGTCACCCTGCTTATTTAACTTATATGTAGAGTACATCATGTGAAATGTCGGGTTGGATGAATCACAATCTAGAATCAAGACTGTTAGGAGAAATATTAAAAACCTCATATATGCAGATGATACCGACTTAATGCCAGAAACAAATGAGGAACTAAAGAGCCTCTTGATGAAGGTGAAAGAGAAGAGTGAAAAAGCTGGCTTAAACTCAACATTCAAAAAACTAAGACAAGGCATCCGGTCCCATCACTGCAAGGCAAATAGATGGAGCAAAAGTGGAATAGTGGCAGATTTCCTTTTCTTGGGCTTCAAAATCACTGAAGATGGTGACTGCAGCCGTGAAATTAAAAGATGCTTGCTCCTTGGCAGAAAAGCTATGACCAACCTAGACAGCATATTAAAAACAGAGACATCACTTTGGTGACAAAGATATGTCTAGTCAAAACCATGTTTTTTTTAGCAGTCATGTACAGATGTGAGAATTGGACCATACAGAAGGCTATGTGCCAAACAATTGATGCTTTCAAATTGTGTTGCTGGAAAAGATTCTCAAGACTCCCTTGGAGCAAGGAGATCAAACCAGAGAATACTAAGGAAATCAACCCTGAATATTCATTGGAAGGAGTGATGCTGAAGCTGAAACTCCAATACTTTGGCCACCTGTGCAAAGTGCCTACTCATTGGAAAAGACCCTGATGCTAGGAAAGATTGAGGGCATGAGGAAAAGGGGGCAGTAGATGGTGAGACTGATGGATGGCATCACCAACTCAACGGACATGAGTTTAAGGAAACTCTGGGAGATAGTGAAGGACAGGGAAGGCTTGTGTGCTGCAGTCCATGAGGTCACAAAGAGCCCAACATGACTTAGCAACTGAACAACAGCAGTGTGCAATTAGCAGTATGTATGTTATACTGCAATAAATCACAGTATTTCATATACATATTGAAAGTGAAAGTTGCTCAGTCCTGTAGACTCTTTGCGACCCCATGGACTATACAATCCATGGAATTCTCCAGGCCAGAATACTGAAGTGGGTAGCCTTTTCCTTCTCCAGGGGATCTTCCCAACCCAGGGATCAAACCCAGGTCTCCCACATTGCAAGCGGATTCTTTACCAGCTGAGCTACAAGGGAAGTCCAAGAATACTGGAGTGGGTAGTCTATCCCTTCTCCAGTGGATCTTCCTGACCCAGGAATTGAACTGGGGTCTCCTGCATTGCAGGTGTATTCTTTACCAACTAGCTATGAGGGAATCCCTCCTATACATATTCATATACATACTGTGAAAGTTGCTCAGTCGTGTCTGACTCTGTGACCCCATGGACTAGTCCGTGGAATTCTCCAGGCCAGAATACTGCAGTGGGTAGCCATTCCCTTCTCCAGGGGATCTTCCCAACCCAGGGATTGAACCCAGGTGTCCTGAACCCGGGTCTCCAGCAATGCAGTAGGATTCTTTACCAGCTAAGACACCAGGGAAGCCCATTCATATACATATGCTTATTTAAATTTCCTTTTCAACTTTAACATTATGGGCAATTGTATGTAACGTAAGGCTATTATATCAGATACTTAAAATACTTGTCAAAAATTGGCTGAGGATGTCATAAAATATGATTTTAAAACTTCCCATATTTACTTGGAATTTGTGTTTAGTTTATAAAATGGACAGTGGTAGTTTTATTAACAAGGGAATAGCATCCAAGCTACTTTACTGTCGAATCGTCAAGGCTTCCTAAGAGCGTATGTGTTGAATCTACAGGAATGGTTGGTGTGAGATGCTGGCCTCAGGCCCATTGGGAAGAGGATCTAGAGAGATTAAGTTGTGCACATCAGACATCAATAATCATATGAACTCCTGACAGAAAAGAATGGGTGAATGGTTATTGAATAGAAGCTGCTCCCCGTGTCCTTTTTCAGTATTCAGCCACTTCTATATCTAACATCACTTTGGTCTCTTCCAGTTCCACTAATGTTGCAATCCTTCAAAGACCAGTCTAACACTTCCATTTCAGCTGTATGCTCCCTAATACCATGTAGGTAACAGAGAACTTCCTGTTTTGAACTCTTCAATTAATGTAAATAAGATAAAAATAAATTACTGAACAAATGATATAGCAATTTAGTTTTTATTGAACAAAAATATATAGTTTTATGAATCAGAATCATGACTGATGTATTTATCCACCAAACTCCAGAGTAACTCTCACAGTGTACTTCATATCATGAACTTTCAGATATTGGTAGAATTAAAAAACACAAGTATTTCCATTAATAGCTGGTGATAACAGGTGCATTCAAAATGTAAAAGTCCTGCAGTTATTAGTTGCCAGTCATGTTCATTTAGATTCAAAAGTTGTATGTATTGTATTTTAAACTCAACTGTATAAACATAAAATGCAAATTAACAAAAATGAATCAGATAATAAATTTAAGAAAGCTTTTGACTGGCATGACAAAATTGGACAGCATATGTATTTCTTCATTAATACATTGATTTGATTTGATTTAAGATATATATATTTGACTTGACTTGAAATATATACATATTTATGATTACTACATTCAAAATTTACTTTTAGGTAAAATCAAGAGCAAGTCTGCACTCTAGAAGCCTACTATTTGCTTTAGACAAGGAAATGATCTAAAATATGGTAATACGCATCTATTATTTAGATGCAAAAGAAGTGGATGTAGATGATAATAGGTGAGGGGCGGCATGAGAAGTTCTGAGAAGAGAAAGTAAATGTGTTCTGACATTTTAACGAATCTTCAAGCAATATAATGAAAAAAAAAAAAGGCACAAAATACACAGAGAAACTGGGGGAAGAATGGTATGAAAACACACTTGGATTTGAGAACAGCAGGCTTAATCTGAAAGGCAGTGAGGAAACTGAACTCTCCAGAGCAGATTCTATAGTTCTACTGGGGGAAAAAAATGTAGAAATCATGTGTCATACCCTTTTTGATACAAGTCCCCAATTTTTCACACCATACGTACATATTAGCATACAATTTATTTATGCATTCATTCAATGTGTATTCAAACATCCACAGAAATAACATGTCATGCCTGTCCTTGTCTGTGACATCTGTCTAATTTATGAGGTTGAAGTTATGAAGCCTTTTTTAACAAGGTTTTGCAAAGATACATATATAATTTTTTGACTTCAGTAATAATTCACCCATTAGAGACATGCTTAAAAATTGTAGACTCTGATAAAATGTCCTTCTAGAAGTTTAAATAAAAGAAAACACAATAATTAATCTAAAATACCTTTTAAAAAGATGTTTTCTATTATGGTTTTAATTCAAACATATTTTTTAAACTTTCAACATCATAATTAATTTGCTACTTAGTAATTTTGAGCATTATTAAACATGCTAGCATTGGCATGACAGTGAGAGTTCATTATGAAGCAGCTTAAGTGGACGTGATCATCCCATATCTTGGGAGCTTACAAAATGGAACCAGATATCTTCTCTCCATTTATTTTGGACAGGTGTAAATGTAGTACATTTAATAATTCAAATACAAGTAAGAATCTTGCCTCCATGGAGAATTAGCCACAGCTATTACAGTTAACTGACAATTCTTATTTGAGAGCCCCCCAGCAAGGATTCTATAAATGATTTACTCAGGGTGCTTAAAGCAATTTTCCTCTGCAGATTTGTCACTTTACAGATGCACCCCATCTAATTCAGTAGCTCCAGAAGATCCATTGTAACAATGTTTTTTGCAATAATTATAAGATTAAGGGCTTATTTTGGGAGCCATTAATAATATCAATGAAAGGATTAAGACAATTTTTTGTGAAAAATCATATAGAGATCAAAGAGCTAGAGAAGTTAATGCTTCTCTACATTTTAAATGAAAACATAATCACAGAAAAGCAGAAATTCCTCCTCAACCCACTCCCAAAAAGGATTCTGAAAAATCCTATGTTTGGTTTGCTAACCAAAACAAATAAAATAACAATTTAGTCATTGTGCCAATTCCATACCACTTGTGGAAAAACTGCTCTTGAAAGATGATATTAACACCTATATGCAATAAAATGATTAGGTTTCTAATCACCAAACTTGTATCAAATGGAATTCCTAATTTTAAAATCTTATTTCCCATTAACACTCATCTTACCATGAGCCAGCATTTTAGAAACAGACAAATAAGAGCCCTCAGATTTGCCCAGAGACCACTATCCTTCCATTATACCCCAGATGCTCTATCATCAGAATCCTGGCATGATATAATTTCTCTGAATAATTTATACAACAGTAATTTATAAAAATAGAGACTTATGTATCTGAATTTTAAGTATCAAGAAGGTTAAAAATAAGGCAATCTTTCGTAAGTACAGGAAAGATAATCCTGAAAATCACTGTTTTTGCAGTTTTAATTCAATTTATTTTTACATATGGTATGACTTCCTCCATATTTTAAGAAATCCTTAATCAAAAGAAAGAAATGCCTGAATAGAAATTCTAATTAAAAACAAATTCACTAAATCGTTTATTAAGTTTTAAAAAAATACCTTGTGAGTAAGTAGTCAGACAGTATAAAGGTTTGTCAAAGATGAATCACTTCGTTACTGCTTTCTGATAAATCACAATAGTGAGCAAATATATGAATGATATTTAGTATTTAACTAATTTATTAAGAAATACTAAACCACCTGTTGTGAAGAGCCAACTCACTGGAAAATGCTCTGATGCTGGGAGAGATTGAGGGCAGGAGGGGAAGGGGGCAACAGAAAATGAGATGGTTGGATGGCATCATCAACTCAATGGACATGAGTTTGGGCAAACTCAGGAAGACAGTGAAGGACAGGGAAGCCTGCAGTCCATGGAGTCACAAAGAATCAGATACGACTGAATAACAACATTAAGAAATTCTAATATAAACTTTCTAAACTATAAATTTGAATTAACCAGTCTCTTTAGAATTGAAGATTTTCTTTTACTTATCCAATGATATTGTATGATACTCTAATTTATATTTATTTTAATATTGTAATACTTCAGATAGTTTAAATGTATTAAATGAATTAACTCATATACTAGATATCTAAGGAAAACTTTTAAAATTGCTTTCCAAGGTCAAATAATCATTAATCAATAGTCTTTACTATATATTTTTTATAAAATTGCCCATGAATCTAAATTTTATTTGCTTTTGCCACACTAATGGAAAAGCATTGTTAGTAGTAACATATTTTTCTGTAATTTCTGGATAAAATTACATAATTCTGTTTTTGAAAACTGAGAAATTAATTTGATTTCTCAACTAATGAATCTAGGTCTAGAGAATGCAGAAGAGAACACATGAAACAATAAATAATACATTTTAATATTTTCCAATGCCATTTGCAATTTATGGCACTAGCATTTTAGTGATATGGGGAACAGTTTGATATTGAAAAAGCTCTGTAAAGTATTCTAAAGTACAGGATTTTATGTTCTTACCTATGCTTAATATGTCACACAGATGCATGTTGACTGTCTATACTAAATGCAGAAAGAATATTAGAAATATCATACCTTTGAGACATAATCTTATAGGCATCAGGCAGATAGCATCGTATATTCTCCATCTGAGCAGGGTCAGAGTCACAGATTTTGTCATCAGTCCTCCCATAGTTGGCACTTTCAATCATGATGACATCTGTTCCTGGACAGCGAAGCTCAATGGGGTAACTCTCACAGGAGAGCTCTCTGCGAACCACAGCCATCGGAATGGGGGCACGGCTGAAAGCTACCAAAAGGAGGAAGAAAAATAAAACATCTTTGTTACATACAAAGGAAAAATATGTGTTTTTGGTCTACTAATAGTAAGGAATAAAGCAACCTCAATTCATAAATTTTACTAAAAATGGAGCGTTTTACTTCAGTAACTTGACAGGATTTTTAAAAATCTAATTATACAAGTGAACTTACTTGCAAAACAGAGACTCACAGACTTAGAAAATGAACTCATGGTTGCCAGTGGAAGGCACAGTTAAGACTCTGGGAAGCAAATGTACACATTGCTATATTTAAAATGGATAAGCAACAAGAACCTATTGTACAGCACATGGAACTCTGCTCAATGTTATGTGCCAGCCTGGAAGGGAATGAGATTTGGGATAGAAAGGATACATGAATATGTATGGCTTAGTCCCTTCACTGCTCACCTGAAACTAGCACAACATTGTTAATCAGCTATACTCCAGTACAAAATGTTTTTGATGTTAAAAAATCAAATCAAATGTTAAAAATCTAACTATAACAATTGTTTCTTAAAAACCTAGTCTTACAGTCTGTTTGTTTGATTTCCCCCCTTATAAATGGAAACAAAGCACTCAATTTTCTAAAGCACTGGCTGGTAGATGAGTTAAAGACTATACAGAAATATCATCCAATTTGTAAAACAAGAGTCTCAAATTAACCTCAGGAATACTTTATCTGTTTCATTTTTCTATGGAAACCATTACCCCTCTCCAAAAAAGTACTGTTCTTGAGCTTATAGATACTTACTTAAAAAGGTAATCTATTTCAATTTTAAAACTGTTTTATTGTTTCAATAAATAATGAAAATAAATCAATATACTTTTTCAGTTAATGATAGAAATAGTGAATGTTCTTTTAGAAGATAGAGATTTGTAAGGAGACAAATTACAATTCCTTCGCATCTATCTTTCAATGTCAGGAGGTAACTAGTTAACAATGTGGTGATCTTCCTATAAAAACTACCTACAGAAAAAAAACATTGTATTTTTCTTCCCTTCCCTTTTTAAATTTTACTTAAGTAACTTTCAGTCAGGTAGCATCACACTATACATACTGCTTGATACACTGATTTATTTTACTTATTAATTTAACAATATATGGTGGAAATCTTTTCATTCCTAGTTGAATCTCACATTTTTAACACCTGCATTGCACATACATATACACATAAAATGTTATTTAATTGGTCTTATGTTAACAGGTACTTAGAAATGTCCCAGTGTTTTTGTGTCATAATATTGTAAAGAAGTACAAACCTGTGTACTTGGCTATGATACTTTAGAAAAAATATAATTATCTAAATATATTTTATGGCATATGTCTATAAATAAAATTTATAGGGGGGTACATATATATGAATTTTGCCAAATATCAACAACTAAATGTCCAAAAAGCTTAATATAAATGCATACTTCTATCAGCAGTACTTTCTTCTTTAAAACTGCTGCTGCTGCTGCTGCTAAGTCACTTCAGTCTTATCACTCTATTTCGGTTGGATTTTTTTTAATAGCTTTTAATAAAGTTTTCTAGTTCTATCTATAAAGAAAAAACTACAGATTACCAATTCTTTTATATTTTGCCAGTGATAGACAAATAATGATACAACAATCATTATTTTAATTTTCACCATTTTATTTATACAATGAAATATATTGTCATATGTTTATTAATCCTCCACATATATTTCATTTGTGAACTGCTTGCTCACATTTGTAGTTTGTTATTGCAAAACTTTTTTGCATAGCAAGAAAATTGAAATTTTGTCCTTTGTGTTTTTCTCATTTGCTATTTGGTTTCAGATATTTGCTGTGCATATCTATTTCATTTTCATACAGCAAACCGTCTATCTTTTCATGTCAGATTTAACAGTTTCATAATCTAAGACTGTGAACATAATCAGTACATTATTGCAAGATAGTCAAATGTTTAATTGCAATAACTCAACAAGTCTTCTTTTAAAAGCACATGACTGAAATTCCAAAATTAAGTGTTTACCAACCAATTAGTAAGTTGATATTCATATAACAGAATTAATTATAGAGATAAACACATGATACCATTACATTTTAATTGATGGTTGATTAACTCAGTGTGTACATACATAAAAATGTATTTAAAGAAATACATTCAACTTTTCTTACGGCTTTTACATTAAGTATGAAACCTAAAAAGCAAAGAAGAGAGAAGAGAAACAAAGTATAAAAAGAGTTGTAATGGGGAAATGAGATTTTATTACTATAAACATTTTCACTTGAAACTTAGAGAAAATACTGATTTGTTGTATGAAACCATAACTCATTTCTAAATTGAGACTGATATTAGTTTTTATCTCAATACTACTTTGGAAAAACCATAAATACCCTCAAAGACCCCATGCATAACTTCCGAGTAAGTAAGTCACTCAAGCCAAACTGTACAGTTAATTCCATTCTTTCCATTCAGCATCCTTCTTATTCTGTCCTCCATCACCTTTAAACACAGAGAGACAGATACACACAGGCAAACACACACACACACACAAATCTATCACAGCCACAGCACTGATCAAAGAGAATGAACATAGAGATTGGAGGTAACATTATTTTTAAAGTTTGATCTTGAGTCAATATTTGACAGGGTAGTCTCACAACAGACACTGAATTTCTAAAATGTGCATTTCTATGGTTCATAATATAAAATATATATATATATATTATTTAGAAAAACTAGACACCTATTTTAAACCTGAAGTTCTTTTTAATAATGAGATTCTTTCAAGGAAAAAGACATTTTCATTAATGTATATAGTATTTTAATTAATAAAATCATTGAACAATAAACATGCTCCGATTTTGGAATCTAGTTACATAACTTTGATCAGTTAAAATAGAATAATAGACACTTTTTGCTTGTTTATTTACAAAACGTTCTTGAAATCTGAATTTTTCTGAATGTTTTACAGTAAACTCTTGAGCATTTGCTAAGAGACAGTTTTTTTCTTAACTTTGGTATAACTATTAAAAAAAATCACATCGAAACTGTTTCCAAACATTGAGTTGATCTTGCTATGTTTTGTTAACCTAACCAATTAAATCAAATTGTTTAAAACAAGTTAATTTAATAAAGAAAGAAAAACAAATAAGCAAATCATACAGTCAAAGCATTTGTCTAAGTGGACAATTTGACTGATTAAACTCATCAGTCAATTTTACTAAAACAAGTACACACACAGACATAGCTTTATCTGTCTTTAACTGTCAAAATATGATTTAGAACCAGACACTAAAAAATGGCAAAGAGAGCTAAAATGTGGAGGGCCAGTTTCCCATGTATCTCTTTTAACCCTATGAGAATTACTCAAAAGTTATAGATATGGACATTTTTACAAGGTACCACGGTTGATTTGTGGATGCTTTCTTCTATGTAACATATAATTGCATTTGTATCAATAACTCAGTGATAAATTACATTCCTAAATGTGTATGCTTTGTTTAAAGGAATGTATCACTGGAAACTATTTTATAACATTATCTGATTAGCTACTTAAATTACTTCTAATTATGTTGCTAAATACTCTAATCAGTGAGCAATTCAAATGTAAAAATAAAATGCTTAAAAGTTTTTATTTTCATCACTTTGTCTTGCTTTCCATTCAGTTACCATGATAACAATGGAGAGACTTTGGTTACTATGGAAAAATGCTATGACATGGAAAATGTCATAGTATTTTCATAGTATATTTACTGCATTTATCCAGTGAAATAATCTACCATATTTTTAATCAGGATATATTGCACTGGGCATTGTGAAGCGGCTATGGAAAAATAATACAGGGCAAAGAAAACATATTTTTGAGCTCCATCTCACTTTCTTACCATGAGTTAATCTGTAGTAATAAGAGTGTTACCTATTATGTATATGATAGACAGACTTTGACAGAATAAATTGGAAAAACTAAATGTGAAACCTGGTAGACTTCTGATAGGTACTACAGTTTGTTACTACCCACTGACCATGGGACAAAGGGGACACAAAGGAAATGAACTTCTCTGCTACCAATGGCCAGAACCTCAGAAAGTGCCCAAGTTCTATGTGAAAAACATCCTTAATTAAAAGTGATCCTAGCCAGGAAACAACAAGAAAATTAGATCCCAGTTTTTGCTCACTTGGTTCAGCACAAATCACTCTGATTCTTCATTTTCTGAGACTTCGGCCACTCTGCTATTGAAGCCTCTTGTTGCTTTCCTATCATAATGCTGGGTTGATGACATTTGACTCAAAATACTTTAAATTCTTGGTGAGTTTTGGGTAACTAAAGATACCAATCTAAGGATTGCCTGGGCAGGACGGGGTTGGTGGTGGGAGGCACGGGGAGGTGGTTGGTGAGATTGGGAACTGGGTGCTAAAAGCTAATGACCACACGAGAGTTAATTGCTTCCACCTGGACTCAAGAACAGGGGTCAGAGTCTTGCTAGGATAACTTTAGAGCTTTATAGAGGGGAACACTAAAAGAAGGGAGTGGAACTTGAAACAGGATTGCAGGACAAAAGATAGCAACTAAGTAAAAGACTGAACAGATTAAGAGGCAAGCGATCAGTTAGTTGGTTGAGGGCATTAATCTAGTATAATTTAACTAAGTTTTTAAACACATTGAATTTAAGTGTCAGGATAATACTCAGGAATGTTTAATTCTCATTTGGATTCATGAGTCTAGAATTTAAGAATAGAATATAGGCTAAAACCATGGTAATGACATAAAATAGCTTGAGGAGTACATATAGAGTAGAAGAGGATAAATGCAGAAGTTGGAGTATCAGTGGCCTCAGAAGACACATAGATGAGTGTATTGATTAGATGCTGGATATCTATAACATAGAGAAAAGCACTATTTATCTACTTAAAGAAGATTTTGCCTAAAAGGACTAATATACCTGCCACTACCACTTAGCTTCAGGACAGATGAATCAAGTATGTGTGACTACATGCATGCTCAATCACTTCAGTCGCATCTGACTCTTTGTGACCCCATGAACTATAGTCTACCCGTCTCCTTGTCCATGGAGTTTTCCAGAAAAGAAATATTGGAGCAGGTTGCAATTTCCTTCTCCAGGGAATTTTCCCAACCCAGGGATTGAACCTGTGTCTTTGTGTCCCCTGCATTGGCAGGCAGATTCTCTCCTGCACCACCTGAGAAGCATATTATCCCATGTATTAAACAAAATTAAATTTACTAAGAAAAAATTAAGCATAGAGAGGAAAATGCATATTAGAAGGATATTTGCAGTAATAAAGATAAAATGGTTGCTTTAAATGGTAATAACAGATAATATATCTATGTTTAGGGACAAAAAAAAATTACATGACTAATGACTGGTTGAACATGAAGGGTAAAAGTGAGGGTGACAAGGATGACTACCAGGTTTCTGGAAGAAGCAAGTTAGAGTACAGTGCCATGAACAAAATCTATTAGGAAGTTGAAAAGGTCATGATTTAGAAAAGAGATCTTTATAAATTTGAGAATTGTAAAGTAGTACTTAAAACCAAAGCAGTAAATAAAAACAACCCAGAAGACGGAGAACAGATTTTACTAAAGAGGTCTATATGGCAGTTTTAAAATATGTTCATAATTTTTTGCTACTTCTCCAGTTTCATCGTCCTTACCCTGAACGTGTGCTTTACTTAGTTCGGTTCAGTTCAGTTCAGTCGCTCAGTCGTGTCCAGCTCTTTGCGACCCCATGAAGCGCAGCACGCCAGGCCTCCCTGTCCATCACCAACTCCCAGAGTCCACCCAAATCAATGCCCATTGAGTCAGTGATGCCATCCAACCATCTTATCCTCTGTAGTAATTCACTTCAAATGAACATAGCTTGATAGACATGAGAGTGTACGCTTTCCAAGAATAGTTCATTAACAAGACACTGCAGCTTTAACCTCTGTCTTGAACCATTCACTTTGTACAAAGGTAGTTATCAAATCTTGAAACCATTCAAGCAGCCCCAAGGAGAGGTCCGGAAAAGGAACTGAACACTATGCTGACAGCTAGAATGAACTCGTAAGGCAGGTGAGTGAGGCATCTTGGAGGCTGACCTTTCAGCCACCAGAAAGAACTACAAACCCATGAGAGACTGAACCAGAACCAGCAAATGCAAACTAAGCTACTTCCAGATACCTAACCTAAAGAAACTATAGAAAATAATAAATGTTTATTCTTTTAAGCCAGTAATTTTGGAGCTATCTATTAATAATAGAGTGTAGAATCAGGTCCGAAGGAATGCTTAAAGAGTGGATATTAAAACTGTTGGATGATATTGAAGAATTACAAAATCAATAAAAGAAAAATATTATGAATGACCCACACAGGCAGTCTAATATTACCATCCCTTTGCTTAAACATAGTTCAGGCAATTAATTTTTAAAAATACAACTATATATATAATTGTATTTTATTATTCAATTTATCATACACATATTTTTATATTATTTATAATACATAATCAATTTTCGGTACCATAAACAGATTACTAATAGGTGTTAATTTTTGTCCTCTGTATTCCAATGATAATAAAAGAAAAAGAAAAAAACAGAAAAGTTCTATTGGAAACTTTAAAATAAAATATCTATATATATATAGATATAGATCTCTTTCCTTAAGAGAAAGAAGTAAGTTAAGTGAGGTTCAGAATGGGAACACGCGTATGCCCGTGACGGATTCATGTTGATGTGTGGCAGAACCAATACAATATTGTAAAGTAAAAAAATAAAAATAAATAAAAATAAAAATAAATCATTTATAAGTCAAAGCTAATGATTTTAAAGGAATTTAATTATAGAGAATAAGAACATATCTGGGAGCGGGCTACTTTCTACCATAAATTATCAGTAATGACTTTTTAAAATACTTCATTACTTAAATGCTGCCAAAAAGCTGCTGCTGCTGCTGCTGCTGCTAAGTCGCTTCAGTCGTGTCCGACTCTGTGCGACCCCAGAGACGGCAGCCCACCAGGCTCCCCTGTCCCTGGGATTCTCCAGGCAAGAACACTGGAGTGGGTTGCCATTCCCTTCTCCAATGCATGAAAGTGAAAAGTGAAAGTCAAGTCGCTCAGTCGTGTCTGACTCTTCGCGACCCCATGGACTGCAGCCCACCAAGCTCCAAAAAGCAAATATTCCCAATTCTAAGTTTCAACAGAGCCTATGACATAATGTTCTTAAATATGTGTAGTTTCTCTGTGTTGTTTTACATGCCAACATACTTATCCAAATTTTTAAAAATGTGCTCTGAAGACCTAGTCTGAAATGTTTGGCTGCAAAAATATTGGAAACCCAGTGAAATATCAACCTATCATCTACTGTATATAAAAGTACATCTCCTACCAGCAAGCATCCAATACACTGAATTTCAACAAGTCTACTTCAATAAAGAATACATATCATTTAAATACTTTAGTATTTAATTAAGTGTAACAGTGACAATTAGAACTGACATCATAAAGAAATAACCAAAGGCAATTATGGTCTGAGGTTAAAGAAAAAATAAAGCATGAAAATTACAATTCTGAAATTACAGGAAAAAGTATTCTAAAGAGATTAATATCATGAAACAATTAATGCAAAGCTATCCTTTTGAATTATCGAGCTTCAACATGAGAGTAACATTAATCATTCTTTTTAAAGATACATATACAAATTGGTGACCTTTAAGTGAAATTATCCACATGGAGGTTGCCTAAAAAATGTATCAAGTGTCTGACTAAATGAGTTCATATATACTTGTTATAAGTTTCAACATTTAATAAAATTATATTCAACATTCCTTCCAATTATATTCATGAGGGATAAAATGTCTAAAACTGTGTCAAATTTCACATATCACAATTATCCCAGTCTTTTTCTAAATGTCAAAAACACCAACCTGGCTGTTCAAAATGTTCTTAAGACTAAAAATTATAATTTCAAGATAAACGAGAGTCTACTAAAAAATAATATACAATTCAAAAGATTTTAAAAGATATGCCAATTTAATTTCAAATGTATATTTATCAATTACAGGGTGGCTGTGAACAGACGACTCATTGGAAAAGTCCCAGATGCTGGGAAAGATTGAGGACAGAAGGAGAAGAGGGTGTAAGAGGCTGAGACGGCTGGACGGCATCACCAATGCAATGGACATGAACTTGGGAAAACTATGAGAGATGCTGAAGGGCAGGGAGGCCTGGTATGCTGCAGTCGATGGGGTTGCAAAGAGTTGGACATGACTGGGCAACTGAACAACAAGGCGGCTGCTGGGTGTTACCAAACATAAGACATGGATGCTGTTTAAATTCTCCATCCACATGGGTGATTATCTCAGGCCTAGCAGTGGTCCTCTACAGAATGGGATTCCAAAAGTCGGGCAAAAAGACCTTCAGAGCTATCATATGAAATCAAGAAAATGACAGACATTTGTACGTGATGATTAATTGTTTGTGTCAATGTGACTGGGTAAAGGGATGCTCCAGGTAGCTGCTCAAACTGTATTTCTGAGAGTATCATTAGGCCCTCTCTAGAAAAGATTAACAAACTTTAGCATTTGATTCTGAAGACTAATCACTGTCACCAATTTAAGGTGGGCTGTTGAGGGTCTGAATACAACAAAAATGGAGAAGTATAAATTTTCTCTCTGCATGAGCTGGAATAAGTATCTTCCACCCTCTAACACTGGAGCTCCAAGATCACAGGCCCTCAGTCACAGGCCAGGACGTATATCAATGACATTCTGATTTTCAGGTTTACAAACCTGAAAACTGGACTGGAACTATATCACTGCATTTCCCAGGCTGCCAGCTTGCAAACCAGCAAATCATGGGATTTCTCAGCCTTCATAATTGTGTGAGTCAATCCCTTATTATAAATTTCTCCATATTGATCTCTTAATAGACAGATAAACATAAATACAGATAATAGAGATAGACTTGATATAAAGATAATATGGATAATGTGATATGTGAAATATGACAGCTTAGAAATTTCATTCCTCATGAATATAACAGGAAAACAATCTAGAGAGACCTAATGATGTGAGTGTGGCAAAATCCCCAAAGCCAAAAGAAAGTATCCATGATTACCAAAACCAAAGGTTATAGAATAATGGCAACAAGATCCATTGGGTAAAACTTCATAGCAGGAGAGAGCAGACACACAGATGGTCCACAGCAAAAGAACTGAGAATCTTCCTAAGTGTTTCCTGCCACTCTGGAAGTTTATAGTTGGTAAGAAAATGCACAACCTATGAAAAGTTTAACCAAACCAAAATACAAGGAAAATGGGAAACAAATACAAAGTAATGAAGCAATGTTTGGGTGCTTAAGATAGATTTCTTAAGGAAGCAAACTTGAGATATCCTTTAAAGATGAAATAATAAGTGAATATAGGAGAAAAGAGAATAAAATATTCCAGGCAGAAGTTTGGAGCAAAGAAAGATATATTCAACATCCTGAGTAATGATCTCAGAAGATGCCTCTACCCCCTTTTACATTACAGCATATTTTCAATAGTCAAAAATTGGAAACAGTGTGATTATATTACAATGTAAAAAATGATGGATGGATGAATAGAGCAGATGTGGTATATGTACACAATGGAATATCATTCAGTCATGTGAAAAAAGGAAATCACACCATTTGCAAAACTGATGGACCTTGAGGACATTATGCTAAGTAAGGAAAGTCAGATGAGAGAAAGTCAACTACTGTATAATACAACTTAAGGATACACAGAAGAACTATACAAAAAAGATCATAATGACCAAGATAACCACGATGGTATGATCACTCACCTAGAGACGGATATCCTGGAATGAGAAGTCAAGTGGTCTGTAGAGGTCAAACAAAGCTAGTGGAGGTGATGGTATTCCAGTTAAGCTATTTCAAATTCTAAAACATGATGCTGAGAAAGTGCTGCACTCAATATGCCAGCAAATTTGGAAAATTTAGCAGTGGCCACAGCACTGGAAAAGGTCAGTTTTCATTTCAATCCCAAAGAAAGGCAAAGCAAAAGAATGTTCAAACTATCACATAATTGTACTCATCTCACTTCACTTTCACTTTTCACTTTCATGCATTGGAGAAGGAAATGGCAACCACCTCCAGTGTTCTAACCTGGTGGGATGGGGGAGCCTGGTGGGCTGCCATCTATGGGGTTGCACAGAGTCGGACATGACTGAAGCGACTTAGCAGCAGCAGCACATGCTAGCAAAGTAATGCTCATAATTTATAAGTTAGGCTTCAACAGTACATGAACCATGAACTTCCAGATGTTCAGGTTGGATTTAGAAGGGGCAGAGGAACCATAGATCAAACTGCCAACACTGTTGGATCATTAAAAAAGCAAAAGAGTTCCAGAAAAACAACTACTTGTGCTTTACTGACTACGCCAAAGCCTTTGACTGTGTGGATCACAACAATCTGTGTAAAATTCTTAAAGAGATAAGAAGATCAGACTACATTACCAGCCTCCTGAGAAATCTGTATGCAGGTCAAGATGCAACAGTTAGAACTGGACATGAACAATGGTCTGGTTCCAAACTGGGAAAGGAGTACATCAAGTTGGTATAGTGTCACCCTGCTTGTTTAACTTATATGCAGAGTACATCGTTCGAAATACTGGGCTGGATGAAGCACAAGCTGGAATGAAAATGGCTAAGAGAAATATCAATAATCTCAGACGCAGATGACACCACCCTTACAACAGAAAATGAAGAGGAGCTAAAGAGCCTCCTGATGAAAGTGAAAGAGAAGAGTGAAAAAACTGGCTCAAAGCTCAGCATTCAGCAAACAAAGGTCATGACATCGGATCCCATCACTTCATGGCAAATAGATGAGGAAACAATGGAAAGAGTGAGAGACTTTATTTTCTTGGGCTCCAAAATCATTGCAGATGGTGACTGCAGCCTTGAAATTTAAAAAATGTTTCCTCATTTGAAGAAAGCTATGACAAACCTAGACAGTGTATTAAAAAGTACAGACATTACTTAGCTGACAAAAGTCCATATAGTCAAAGTTATGGTTTTTCCAGTAGTCATGTATGGATGTAAAAGTTGGACCCTAAAGAAAGCAGAGCTCTGAAGAATTGATGCTTTTGAACTTTGGTGTTGCAGAAGACTCTTGAGTCTCTTGGACTTCAAGAAGATTAAACCAGTCAATCCTAAAGGAAGTCAATCCTGAATATTCATTGGAGGGACTGATGCTGAAACTGAAACTCCAATACTTTGGCCACCTGATGTAAAGAAGTGACTGGTTGGAAAAGACCCTGATGCTGGGAATGACTGAAGGCAGGAGGAGGAGGGGATGACAGAGGATGATATGGTTGGAATGCATCACCAACTCAATGGACAGTAGTTTGGGTAAGCTATGGGAGTTGGTGATGGACAGGAAGGTCTTGCTTGCTGCAGTCCATGTGGTCACAAAGAGTCAGACACTACTGAGTGACTTAACTGAACTGATATATGGAATCTAAAATGGCAAACTGATAGAAACAGAGAATGGATTAGTGGTCTCTGGGGGCTGGGGGTTAAGGAAATGGAGATATATTACCAAAGGGTTTAAATTTCTAGTATTTATAAGATGGATAAATTCTGAAAATCTAATGTACAGCGTGGTGAGTACAATTAACAAAACTGTATTATATACTTGAAATTTGCTGAGTGTAGACTTTAAATGTTCCCATAACAAAAATCAGATCACAATTATGTGAGATGATGAAGGTATTAACTAACTTTATTATGGTAATCACTTCACAAAATACATGTGTATGAAATCAACATATTGTATACCTTAAACAAACATAATGTTATCAACTCTATCCCAACAAATGTGAGAAAGAGGAGACATATTCACAAGAGGGTCAGTAGATGGCAGAAAGAACTAAACAGTGGTTAACTCAGAAAGAGTCTTGAAATCAGATCCAGAATATAGTCCAAATCATATAGGATATTAAGAAGAGGTGGCAAGAATACACAGAACTGTACAAAAAAGATGCCCAGAACCCAGATAATCACGATGGTGTAATGACTCAACTAGAGACAGACATCCTGGAATGGGAAATCAAGTGGGCCTTAGGAAGCATCACTACGAACAAAGCTAGTGGAGGTAATGGAATATCAGTTAAGCTATTTCAAATACTGAGAGATGACACTATGAAAGTGCTGCACTCAATATGCCAGCAAATTTGAAAAATGCAGCAGTGGCCACAGGACTGGAAAAGGTCAGTTTTCATTCCAATCCCAAAGAAAGGCAATGCCAAAGAATGGTCAAACTACTGCACAATTGCACTCATCTCACCCACTAGTAAAGTAATGCTTAAAATTCTCCAAGCTAGGCTTCAGCAATATGTGAACCATGAATTTCCAGATTTTCAAGCTGGTTTTAGAAAAGGCAGAGGAACCAGAGATCAAATTGCCAACATCTGCTGGATCACTGAAAAAGCAAGAGAGTTCCAGAAAAACATCTATTTCTGTTTTATTGACTATACCAAAGCCCTTGACTGTGTGGATCACAATAAACAGTGGAAAATTCTGAAAGACATGGGAATACCAGACCACCTGACCTGCCTCTTGAGAAACCTGTGTGCAGGTCAGGAAGCAACAGTTAGAACTGGACATGGAACAACAGACTGGTTCCAAATAGGAGAAGGAGTACGTCAAGGCTGTATATTGTCACCCTGTTTATTTAACTTATATGCAGAGTACATCATGAGGAGCACTGGACTGGAAGAAACACAAGCTGGAATCAAGATTGCCTGGAGAAATATCAATAACCTCAGATATGCAGATGACACCATGCTTATGGCAGAAAGTGAATTAGAACTAAAGAGCCTCTTGATGAAAGTGAAAGAGGAGAGTGAAAACGTGGGCTTAAAGCTCAACATTCAGAAAACTAAAATCATGGCATCTGGTCCCATCACTTCATGGGAAATAGATGGGGAAACAGTGGAAACAGTGGCTGACTTTATTTTTCTGAGCTCCAAAATCACTGCAGATGGTGACTGCAGCCATGAAATTAAAAGACGCTTACACCTTGGAAGGAAAGTTATGATCAACTTAGACAGCATGTCTCTGTTATGACCACCCTAGACAGCATATCTTTTTAATAAAAGCAGAGACATTACTTTGCCAACAAAGGTCCGTCTAGTCAAGGCTATGGTTTTTCCCGTGGTCATGAATGGATGTGAGAGTTGGACTGTGGAGAAAGCTGAGTGCTGAAGAGTTGATGCTTTTGAACTACGGTGTTGGAGAAGACTCTTGCGAGTCCCTTGGACTGCAAGGAGATCCAATCAGTCCATCCTAAAGGAGATCAGTCCTGGGTGTTCATTGAAAGGACTGATGTTGAAGCTGAAACTCCAATACTTTGGCCACCTAATGGGAAGAGCTGACTCATTGAAAAGACCCTGATGCTGGAAAAGATTGAGGGCAGGAGAAGAAGGGGATGACAGAGGATGAGATGGTTGGATGGCATCACTCACTCAACGTACATGGGTTTGGGTGAACTCCAGGAGTTGGTGATGGACTGGGAGGCCTGGCGTGCTGCGGTTCATGGGGTCGCAAAGAGTCAGACACAAATGAGCAACTTAATTGAACTGATATAGGGTAGTGGAAAATTACAGCCTAAAAGAATAACATAATATTAATTAAAATAATCCTAAAAGCCCTAGCCAAAAGATTATTCAAAAAGAACAGAGTGAAAAATAACATCTAGAAATTGATGAAACAAATACTGCAATAAGCTATAAGATCATATGATGATGGTAAGCTAACATGTATCAGGTGATTTAAAAGTATAATTTTATTTTCTTATATATCATTGTATTTCAAACTCTAAAGCTTGTCAACATCATCATCCCTATTTAGTGTACACCAAGAAACTATGTGTTAGTTGCTCAGTCACGTCCGACTCTTTGCGACCCTACGGACTGCAGCCCACCAGGCTCCTTTGTCCGTGGGATTCTCCAGGCAAATGGGTTAGTTTAAAATAGCAAGATTGAGGATTTAACTAGAAATTCATATAGGGAAAAAGATGCAATGACTCTCTTTGTATGTTTCACAGAGAACAAAGGAAGGGGGATTATATCAGGAGATACATAAGGCAATGTGACAATATCACACTAGTTATTAATAATGTAAAATTTATGGATTGCCATTTCTTTAGTGAAATTAAGCCTAATGTCTGAATTGAAATTCAAGTTATTATTCCACTTACTGTGTCTGACAGAGCCCTTTTTTAATAGCACAAAATACAACAGTATACTATTATTATTTCAAGAATCTTAAAATTTCTTTCTAACATTTAATACATTTCAATATTATATCACAAAAACTAAGATGAAAATTTCCTTTGTGTGAAAATCTACTGTGGTAAGATGGAAAATCACTGATTTTAAAATAAGGCATTAATTTTCGAATGCAATTATATTTTTACTACAGTATATAAATAAATGACTTTCTTTATTGCAAATCACCAAGTTTAAAATATATGTTTTTCTTGTCATACACCAGAGAATATCTGCAGTCATACAGATTGTAATAAGAAATAGACAGGAAATTTAGTGAAGGATATATATCAGTTTTGAACAAACAGTGATGTCACAGGTTAAGACCAAATGATGTTCAATTGTAAAGGGAAGGGGTTTCTAAACAGTGAATGAACTCAAATGCACTACAAATACCATTCAGAAATACACAAGCAGCACCTACTCACATTTTTCCCCTCCTCCGACTATCCCGCAAACACAGTATATTCACCGGAAAGGATAAAGAGCTTTCAGTGGCTTATATGTTTTTGTTTTGTTTTATCCTTAAGGAAAGCAATGCTAAGACATCTCTTTCTAATTCAGCAGCACAAATCATCAACAGATAAGACCTTGTAATATCCTCTTTGGTAATCTTCAGTATCAAAAAACATATAGAACAATATTTATAATTTCTTTATCCACAAGATTTACAACAGCTTTCACATATATAAACTCGCCAAATCAGTGCTGAGCATTACTGTCTGTGTAATACACCAGAGATTAGAACAAAAAATCTAATCAAGAAGAGCCTGACCAAATCCATATCTACATGTTCATTGGATTTTTTTGCCCAAATTTCCTACTACCTGTTTACAGAAGCTAACAAATGTTGCAAATGGACAATGCTGTTTGCAAAATGAATTATTCTTTATTCCCAGTGAATATTTTATTAACAATTCTTTTAAATGAACATATTAAGAAGTTGACTAAACACTAAATACTGAATATAAATTCTAGTTTTAAATACAGTGAAATCAATACTAAGTGATATCAGTAAATGAGCAATATACTAACAAAACCTCTAAGCCTATGAAAGTTTAGATATTTGCTAAACATGCAGACTGTAGGATTAGGAAGAATAGTAACATGCTTTTTCATAAATATTGATGATGATTTCTTCTCCAAATTAGGAAAAAAAAGGAATCAGAATGTAGAAAAAATCTAGCTAAAATGAAACTGTAAGTCTTAAGCGAAGCAACATACAAACAAAAATCCCAAGCACATGTTGAATAATTCTGAACATTAGGGAAGATCTTTTGAGTGAAAATGTAATACATGGGGCTGGGTCAGAAGGGAAATTTCATCTCTCCCCAACTTTGCGGCAAAGCCACCAAAAGGATTCTGAATAGATTTTTCTCTTTTCTCTAACAACAATAAATACAACAAAAATATCCTGAAGGCAGAAACTCACCTCACACACTTAAGTTTCAAAATTCTTATGAACTGCCTTCAAAAATCACATTTTAAAAAAATCACAGAAAACAGGTGATAAAGGCTATACCAAAGAATATTGTATATGTGGATAAAAATTGTGTATGTGTCATGAAATTATATAAGACATATCCAGGATTCTATTTTATTTGTTCAGCTCAACCTCAAAATACATTATTGAGGTTAATAAAATTTTCCCACCTATTAAAAAAAGTTAATACAAAGTATTTATGTATTTTCAGAACCACACAGCAACTTTTTGAAATAGATTAAAACCAAAGAAATAAAGTTCTAAACATCTACCTTGATGCTTCCTCAAATCATTAAACAAGAAAGCTGTGAAATAAAAACTGTCAAGGTGATGTTTGAGAAATACATATTGTGACATGCTTAAAAGATAAATATCAATCAGTGATTAATTTCATCTGTTCATTCAACAAAAATAAATTGATCATTAAAGGAAGTACCGAACACTGTTCCAGGTTGTGGGTATTCAATGGTCAATAAAACACTGATTCATGACCTTAGGGAATTTATAACATAAATGGGAGAAAGGAATACACATTAAGAACAATTAAATATGTAAGTGGTTAACTAACCCCCAGATAATCACGAAGACTATGAAAGAAAAAAGAAATGAAAAAAAAAAAAATGATACTTTGAGAGAACACAGCATAGTTTCACCAACTGAAGCCTGAACAAATGTCTGTCAAGGCTGTATATTGTCACCCTGCCTATTTAACTTATATGCAGAGTACATCATGAGAAACGCTGGACTGGAAGAAACACAAGCTGGAATCAAGATTGCCGGGAGAAACATCAGTAACCTCAGATATGCAGATGACACCACCCTTACGGAAGAAAGTGAAGAGGAACTACAAAGCCTCTTGATGAAAGTGAAAGAGGAGAGTGAAAAAGTTGGCTTAAAGCTCAACATTCAGAAAACGAAGATCATGGCATCCGGTCCCATCACTTCATGGGAAATAGATGGGAAACAGTGGAAACAGTGTCAGACTTTATTTTTTGGGGCTCCAAAATCACTGCAGATGGTGATTGAAGCCATGAAATTAAAAGACGCTTACTTCTTGGAAGGAAAGTTATGACCAACCTAGATAGCATATGCAAAAGCAGAAACATTACTTTGCCAACAAAGTTCCGTCTAGTCAAGGTTATGGTCTTTCCTGTGGTCATGTATGGATGTGAGACTGTGAAGAAGGCCGAGCGCCGAAGAATTGATGCTTTTGAACTGTGGTGTTGGAGAAGACTCTTGAGAGTCCCTTGGACTGCGAGGAGATCCAACCAGTCCATTCTGAAGGAGATCAGCCCTGGGATTTCTTTGGAAGGAATGATGCTAAAGCTGAAACTCCAGTACTTTGGCCACCTCATGCGAAGAGTTGACTCATTGGAAAAGACTCTGATGCTGGGAGGGATTGGGGGCAGGAGGAGAAGGGGACGACAGAGGAGGAGATGGCTGGATGGCATCACTGACTCGATGGACGTGAGTCTGGGTGAACTCCGGGAGTTGATAATGGACAGGGAGGCCTGGCGTGCTGCGATTCATTGGGTCTCAAAGAGTCGGACACAACTGAGCAACTGAACTGAACTGAAATGAACTGAAAATGATTTTAACAAGACTGTTTTTAAAGTTACTAAAACACAATTTTAAAATCATATAGAGCTCAATGTTATTTAAAATAATTTCATTAAGTCTTGCTCAAATTCTTATTAGAGGAAGCTTTCAAAAATGTATTGTTATAAACAGACATTGACTTTAATCAATAAGTTGTTGAAGAACAGAGCAAAAAGGATGATTATATTCATAATTGGCTTTCTGTGATTCATGCCAAAAAAAATGAAGGGATAAATTGCAATATTGACCCCACTTCAATCAAACCATATCATTTTACAAGTATGTTTAAACAAATTTGATAGAAATGCTGACATTTGTAAACAAATGATTTTCAGATCTTTGATTTAATTTTCAAAAAATATAATACCTAATAATACCAGATCCCAATGCCTAGTACTATGCTTAGCACACATTACTGAATAAGTGTATTTCTATTGCTGATTTTCTGCATTAATGAATAACTGTTATTTTGGTCCTACAGCTTTGCTCAGATGGCCTATAAATCTTACTTCAGAAATACACTAAGAATTTGTCACAGATATCCTGAACTTTTGGCAAAAGATGATCATTTACATAAAGATGCCTGGAGATTCGAATTGTCAAAGGCACTTCTTTATTTCAGTGGTCTCAAAGAAGAGGTCATATCACAGAATGGGGCCTTGAGAACACACGCAATTGTCACATATGTAATAATCTCTGCCATATTTAATTTCACATGACACAAATTAATGCAGTGTTATTTAGGGGGGAAATTGTGAAATAGTGACATTTTTATAAATGAGAAGTTGCTGGTATATTATTTAATTTATACTATTTTGAGATACCACATTGCCATGAATATCATGTCACATGCTTTAGGTTTTCTAAGATAGGGTTTTATATTTTTAAAAGTATATACTAAAAAGGGATTCATCTGTAGTCCCTTAGATAATTCACAGTCTCATAAATTGCTCTTTTTAAAAACATAAGCATTTAAACCATATTTGTTTTCTCACATTACAATATCTGGATAAACGAATTTTAACTATTAAGTCTAAGGACAAACTGGGCTATAAATTGGTCTACAAGACAAAACAGAAGACCAAGTGAGGCTGAATTAAAAGTGGTCTTCACTGAAGCAAAAAAATAACACAAGTAAGAATAACTGCACAGATAGGATTCATGAAAAGCTGAAGTTTCTTTTCTTCAATATTTGTGGTCCCCTGATCAGTTACTGTAGAGAAAATATAAGCCCATTGGAATAATATTTGCACTTTTTAAAAAGTGGTGAATTGCATAATTATAGTGTTTTCTATGGTTTATGGGCCTGTTTACCATAACACTAAATCGATTAAAACAAGTTTTGCCAAGAAAAAGGATTTAAAACAAGCCAAAAAATTTTTGAAAACTCTCTAACAAATATTATTAAAATATTCAAAAACACCCAAACTCGTCATTTGGGAAACATCATCTGATGTGAACATCTTATTATTATTATTTGTAAGCTAATACAATTTATTTATCTATCTACTCAGCCGTTAATTCAACAAACAGCTGTTGATTTTTATTATATGCCAAGAAATAAGCTTTATTTTCAGCAAGATGAATATGAGTGTAATGAATATAAATGTCATGTTTCCTATCCAAAGCTATCTATTCATGAACAACCTTCTCAAACTTTTCAAGTAGTAGTCTTCTTCTGTATTAAATGAGGATAATAATTTGAATCTCCTTCATAGGAATTAAGTCAATTGTCAAGCATAGTGCCAGGAACATAATAAGTGCTTGATCAAAGTTACACATCTTGTAAATTTCAATACTGCCTGAGTTTTAAGTGAATATGAGAATTATACACAAAATAATTCCTAGTAGATTAGATGGTATAAATAAAGCTGTAGAGCATCATCTTGGGGCCTGGAAGGTTTACACAGGCATCCAGTAAAACAGCTACCTGCTTTCATGCTGCCCCAAACTCTCACACTCCTCTAATCCGAGCCCACTAATTGCCTTGATGTCTACTATATAATACCCTATGTTTATGGTCTCCACTTCAGTATAAATCTCCTTTGGTTTTCACGCTTTTTTTTAAGATCATACTTATGTCTTTTTCTGTGTTTCCACTGTCTAACGATGGCTTTCCAGATAACCTTAATCTCAGAACGACTTTGATCAACCCTCTTTCGTAATCCAGAGCCATAGCCTCTAGCCTCAGTAATTTCCATTACCACCCACTTCTCCAGTTGATTTAAATTGAAATTAACACAGAAATTAATTTAGGAAATGGCACGAGGTCTACTTTTGCTATAGTTACAGGTATAAGGCAAGAAATAATACATGCTACTAGTGAAAATATATAATAGTTTATGTTAAAGAGAGGTCTGGGTTTGATTTTTACTTCATTCAACAAATAATTACTGAGTTCCTACACACCATCCAAAAAGCTGGAGCATAGCAGTAAACTAACAGAAAAAAATATCTAACCTCATGGAGCCTAACTAATGATTGGGGGAGATAGAAAATGAACCATAAATTTATGTTGTGTCCATTAATGGTAAGTATAATGGCAAAAAATATAACAGACTGCAGTGTTTGATCCTGACAATCTTTCTGATTACAGTGCAAGTGTCTGATGCTAAACTTTTGATTTTGAGGTGCCCATTTCAAAAGACAATCATCTTCAATAAACATATTCCCCAGGTGTGTGACACAATCAGATAAGGAACTAGGCCACCCCCATCCATTAAGATCCTTCTTTTAGAAAACCCTTGGTAATCTAGAAAACTAACTGCTTGAGTGACTCTGCGTCTCCCTTCCTGGACCTTAATTCCCACTTTTATAGTTCAACTTAGCCAATAAAGTGAACCCAGGGATACTAATAAAGGCAGAGCCCCAGGTCCATGTTTGCCCTCCGTCTCCTACAACTTTCCTGTGTGGCTCCTGCATGTACTATGTGCCCTGGAGCACCTCTGAGCAATAAATTTTGTTCTTCAGAGTCCCTTGGATATTTTTGCTGAGTTGATTCCTCAGATAACAGAAAGAAGCACAAGGCCCTTTCAGCCATGACAATGGCCCAGTAATATCTGTGGGGCTAACTATAAATAATACATGCTCAAGTAAATGTCTCTGGTGTTCCTAGTTGAGAGCACGACCATCAGTAGGCTTCGGACCCAGGGAACACAGACTCTGAGGGACAAGGAGTTGTTTCAGATGTGAGGCATTGAGATCTTTGCATGGAGTCTCGATTTGGTCATAATTGCACATTAAGAAAAATAATCTGCTTGAGATGCGCAAGACAGATTTGAGAGAATTTACAGTGAAAAATGGTAAAACAAACAAAAAACAAGATGCTAATTGTAATCATCCAGATAAGAAGAAATGACAATGTTAATAAAGAAAAACAGAGCCTTGCAGGAAAAAATCTATTTCTGCTTTATTGACTATGCCAAAGTCTTTGACTGTGCGGATCATAATAAACTGCGGATAATTCTGAAAGAGATGGGAATACCAGACCACCTGACCTGCCTCTTGAGAAACCTATAAGCAGGTCAGGAAGCAACAGTTAGAACTGGACATGGAACAACAGACTGGTTCCAAATAGGAAAAGGAGTATGTCAAGGCTGTATATTGTCACCCTGCTTATTTAACTTATATGCAGAGTACATCATGAGAAACGCTGGGCTGGGAGAACCACAAGCTGGAATCAAGATTGCTGGGACATCAACAACTTCAGATATGCAGATGACACCACCCTTATGGCAGAAAGTGAAGAGGAACTAAAGAGGCTCTTGATGAACCTGAAAGAGGAGAGTGAAAAAGTTGGCTTAAAGCTCAACATTCAGAAAACGAAGATCATGGCATCCGGTCCCATCACTTCATGGGAAATAGATGGGGAAACAGTGGAAACAGTGGCTGACTTTATTTTTCTGGGCTCCAAAATCACTGCAGATGGTGACTGCAGCGATGAAATTAAAAGACGCTTATACCTTGGAAGGAAAGTTATGACCAACGTAGATAGCATATTGAAAAGCAGAGACATTATTTTGCCAACAAAGGTCCGTCTAGTCAAGGCTATGGTTTTTCCAGTGGTCATGTATGGATGTGAGAATTGGACTGTGAAGAAAGCTGAGTGCAGAAGAATTGATGCTTTTGAACTGTGGTGTTGGAGAAGACTCTTGAGAGTCCCTTGGACTGCAAGGAGATCCAACCAGTCCATTTCTAAAGGAGATCAGTCCTGAGTGTTCATTGGAAGGACAGATGCTAAAGTTGAAACTCCAGTACTTTGGCCACCTCATGCAAAGAGTTGACTCATTGGAAAAGACTCTGATGCTGGGAGAGACTGGGGGCAGGAGGAGAAGGGGAGGCAGAGGATGAGATGGCTGGATGGCATCACCAACTAGATGGACATAAGTTTGAGTGAACTCTGGGGGTTGGTGATGGACAGGGAGGCCTGGCGTGCTGTGATTCATGGCGTTGCAAAGAATCGGACACGACCGAGCAACTGAACTGAACTGATTGACTTTCAATAGTGAGAAGAAAGGGTAGGATGGTGTCAAAGTAGATAGAGATGGCTGTATTAGTAGCAGAGAAAGGAAAACGCAGGAGTTTTCAAAATGGTGGAAAAGGAGACAAAGATAAGTTCACTTTAAGTTTTTATATACATAAAGACTCAGTAACTACTTAGCCCTTAAATTTCAAGTGCTTGTGTAAATCAATCTTGGGCGACATGTGTTAATCACCTGAATTAAAAATAATATATGAAGTACAACAGTTGTAAAAAGTTGCCATTAAAAATGTGATGCAAATGTTCATAGCAGCAATAGTCATAGCCAAAAATGAAAACAAAACAAATGTTCACCAACTGATGAATGATAAACAAAATGCAGAAGATCTTTCAGCAATAACTAGGAATGAAATGACGAAAACTTTTAGAACTTGATATATATAGTTATTGCACATCATAATGAATGTATTAAATGCCATATAAGTGTTCAGTTTTAAATGGCTGACTTTATGTGACTTTCACGTCAGTAGAAAAATAAAAATTAAAGTACTGATACATGCTATAACTTATATGAACTTTGAAAACACTGTGCCAAGTAAAAGAAGCCAGTTTGTAAGATACAATATACTGTATTATTATATCTATATTAAATATACAGACAGTCATATCCATAGAGACAGAAAGTAGATTATTGGTTGCTTAGCACTTGGGAATTTGAAAAAAAAAAATGGTGAGTGACTGCTAATAGTTATAGATTTTCTATGGTGATGATGAAATATTCTAAATTCTGTGTGATGACACTTGCTCAATTCTGTGAATATACGAAAAATCACTGAATTGTGTATTTTATGAGGATAGATTTTACTGCATGTGAACTACTTTTAAAGCTATTTTTTTCAGTTGCCAAGGAAGACAATCTATACAGGGAGGTATTTCTGAAACTTTTTTGACCATGACTCTCTAGAAATAAATACATTTTTACTTAACCCAATACAAAGTTCTCTCTCTCTCTCTCATACACACACACACACACACACACACACACAGTGGAAAGAAGCCTCTCCAACTAATACTGATGCTCACTGCTATGCTAAGTCACTTCAGTCGTGTCCGACTCTGTGTGACCCCATAGACGGCAGCCCACCAGGCTCCCCCGTCCCTGAGATTCTCCAGGCAAGAACACTGGAGTGGGTTGCCATTTCCTTCTCCAATGCATGAAAGTGAAAAGTGAAAGTGAAGTCGCTCAGTCGTGTCGGACTCTTAGCGACCCCTATGCTCACTATATGAGATTTATTCTATTGTTGTACATTAAAATAATTCTAATATCAACCCTTTAGATTGAGTTTCTAAATCAATCATCAATCATAATCTACAGATTAAAAAAAAAAACACACAATTCTAGAAAAGATAAGAAAGCTGAGGATTATCCTCAGAAGTAGATTCATTCAGAGGAGAAGGGGTAAAAATAGAAGAAGGAATTGTGAAGGGAAAAGAGAGTTAAAGAAGCCAGAGGAGAACCATGGTTATACTTTACAAAATCAGATAGAGTGAAGGGGATCATGAAAGAACTAGCAATTAATATCAAGTAATGTAGAATTTTCACTGATGATGAAGAGTGAAAAAGACCTATAACTTAGTGCTACAGGCTAAATGTTTGTGTCTCCTTTCCCCTCAAATCCGTATGTTGAAATCTAATTCCCAATATGATAGTATTTGCAGGTGGGAAGTCTTTGGGAGGTGATTAAATCAGTAGGGCAAAGCATTCACACATGGGATTAGTTCCCTAATAAAAGATTCCAGAGATGATTTTTCCACCTATCACTAATACCATGAGAGAATACAGCAAAAAGATGGCCATCTATGAATCATAAAGCAGGTCCTCATCAAACAACAAACATGCCAGCACCTTGATCTTAGACTTTCTACTCGCCAGAACTATGAGAAACAATCTTCTACTGTTTGTAAATCACCCCATCCATGGTATATAACTGCTATAGCAGTCCAAACGGACTAAGACATTTAGTTGATAGATTTGCATTAATATATTACAGTGGGACTACTATGAACTCTGGAAAAATTCTTTTTTACTGAGTTCTGACTTACCACTTGTTCAGTTTATAACCATTGAATAATTTCTCAATTCCTCAGAGCTTCAACTATGAGTGTGAACAATTTCAGAATTCCTTTCTTCTACTGCTTCCACGTTACAAGAATTGGTTTTATAGTATAGTTAAAAGAACAAAAAACAGGAATTTAAACCCACAAAAGATAAAGAATAAATTTAGTTTCAAATTATTAGTATGATTTGATGTAAAAGTAGCAGCAGAAAATAGGTTGAAGGGTATGGTAGACAGATTTTAGAAATTATAATTGCTACTATTTTGTTTTCTTTGCTTATTTGCTGGAGAATTCTTAAAGTGTTTATAAATATTTGGTATGGGGCCATGCAAAAAGATTCAAAATGAAAGGAGATAAGTTTACATATTGATAGGAAAGGAAGTTTTCAAACAAAATCAGATCATATACTAATATAATTAGGTAGATTAGAAGATAAATGGAAACTGAATGAGGAAAAATATAAGGCACCATAATAAGAAGAAAAATCACAACAAAACAAATTAATAATTAAACTTAATTTACTTCCTGCCTTGAAAAGAATGGTGTATGGGAACCATCAGTTAATTCAATAGAGATTTCAGATGGGGCTAAGGACTATCAATCTACTTGGATAATTAGAAGGTAGAAGAACATAGGGTCTTGTCCTTAAATTTTAATATACTTTTCTTCCCAATGACTGGCTATTGATACCAGTGGTAGTACAAATTGAGCTGTGACTTCAATAGTGTGAAGACTGCAGATACTCTGCCTATTTTCCCTACCTATGTATATATTTGCTTAACTATTTTTAGCATTTACCTATAGGGGTCTTTGGAGGAAGGGGTGATGATAATCAGAGTAGATTAGTGGCCTAGGGGCTAGTGGCCCCTAAAACATCCCATGAGATTGATCTTGCTTGAACTGATTTTGAAATGAGTGCACTAATTAAACGTGCATTTTAGTATTTACTCTGCCACTGAATTAACTGTATGATTTTGACTAATTATTCAACTTCTCTGAGCCTTAGTTCCCTCATTTGGAAAATTACAAAGCCGATGAACTCAAAGGTCATTTAAAGTTGTAAAATTTGTTGCATTTTTATTCTATGATTTTTGGTTTCTTACCGGACATTTTCGACTAATTGCATAGCATCTGACAAGCTGCTTCTCTGCTTCAGGAATCTATTTCCTTCTCATTAAACATGGTAAATAAATGATTAAGAATGTTGTCCAAGCTTAGAGTTCAAGTAGAATAGGTGACAGATAAAATACAGGCAGTTCCATATTCTATGAGTTAAAATGCCATATTTCTGTTGAGCAAATAGATCATATTTACTCATATAAAGAACTCATTTCTTTAATAAAAAGGAGCACACATGTGTTATTAATGATAGCAAAATTATACAAGTTTATACTAAATTATTTTTAAAATATCCTTTAAGAACAAAAATTTCTTGCATAAAGTGTCAAGACTGAATTTATAAATAATATTTAATTTTATTTATTAACCATACATGTCTTACCATCATCAGACACAATAAAACTATTGAGTCTATGCGAAAACACATTTTGTTAAATCTCTTCTAACAGATATCAAGAAAAATTGTTCATATTAAAAAAAAAAAAAAAAAAAAACTTTAAATAGCAGATCCAGCCCACTGGGAAAAAAAGCTGCAGATGTTTTTCTGAAATGCAAATTTCCCATCCTGTTACACATATTGAAGGAAATTTTCTATGTTAAAGTCCTAACCCTCAGCATCTCAGAATGTGACCTTATTTGGAGATAGGATCTTTACAAATATAATCAAATTAAAATGAAGCTACTAGGATAGAGTGAAATCAAATATGACTGATGTCCCTATAAGAGAAAATGTGGACACAGAGACAAAACATAGAGGGGAGATTCCGTGAAGAAACACAGAGAGAAGCCAGCCATCAATAAGTTGAAGAGAGGCCTGGGATAGGTCCTTCCCTCCCAGAACTTAGAGGAAAAGAATTTTGGGGATACCTTGTTCCCAGATTCGTGGTCTCCAGAACTGAAGAGAAAATAACTTTCTGTTGTTCAAGCCACCAACTATGTGATACTTTATTACAGCAGCCCAGGCAAATTAACTGGAAGGATCAATGCTGAAGCTGAAACTCCAACACTTTGGCCACATGATGCAAAGAACTGACTCATCTGAAAAGACCCTGATGCTGGGAAAGATTGAAGGCAGGAGGAGAAGGGGACGACAGAAGAGGAAATGGTTGGATTTCATCACCAACAAATGGAGATGAGTTTGAGTAGACTCCAGGAGTTGGTGATGGACAGGGAGGCCTGGCGTGCTGTGGTCCATGGGGTTGCGAAGAGTAGGACACAACTGAGCGACTAACTGAACTAAAGTGATCATTAAGAGTGCCAAAATAATATGTGATTAAATATAAATTACAAGTCTTTACTCAGAACACTAAGAGTTAGGGTCATCTTATGAGTAATACATAAATTCTCAAGATGGCAAGCCTGAGCTTAGAATTAATAAACCACAGGATAGATGAAATGACAAGATAAAAGCAAACATTATGATACATAACAAAAAATAATTTATAAAGTCAACCTTACTGAGAAGTAAACCAATAATTCCTATTTATTTGGTAGATTTATGAGATTTATAGACTGTAATTTATAATTTCCTTAAAGTAGAAATGGAACAATTGTTAGTATGTTCCATAATAGAAAGAAACATGCAGAGAATATCTGCTTTCTGTGTAAGGAATTAACTAATAACTATTTAGAATAAGGCTATGAAAATTTCAGGTATTCAAAATTTACCCATTTCCTTGAATCATCTGTTTTAAAAAAAGAAAGCAGTAAATTACTTATTTTTCTTTCTGAAGAAAATATGTATCAAGACATCTAATGTACCTAGAGGTAAATGAGATTATAAATGAGATATACATTGAAATAATTAAATATCGATAATTAAAATATCTATCCTCATCCAGAACATGTATTCTTTTCTTGACATTTTTCTCAGTAAGAATAATGGCAACAAAATGTGTTCTTTTGAAATTATTTTTAAATGGCATTGTTAAATAAGACAAGCAGAATTAATTTTTCTTTTATCTACTGCCAAAGAAGGTATTCAACATGGAGCACTGCATCCCAATAGAAATGAGTCTTGAATGGCAGAATTAATTTTCCCTGGATGGCAAAAAAAATTGATATAAAACCTCAGAATATATGTACTGATCAGTATTATTAATAAAGCATATTCTATTCCTTAAGCACCTTGAAAGTTAAAATAAAAGGTACTATGTTAATTTATCTATATGGTACTCTATCTTTCTCAATTTTTTTAAAGTTATTAGCAACATAAGTTATCATGACATTTCATCTAAAAGAAAACTGCTGCAACCATAAATAAATCAAAGAGTCTATATTTTAGTGACAATGAAAAGAAAACTATGACTGGAGAACAAATAGGCATATCTGTTTCCCACTGTCTTATTGTCACAGTAAAAGAGATCCATGGATAGCAAGCCTAAGTGTGGAGGCCATGTGAAATCAGCCAGATGAAGATAAAAGACTTATTTAGGTTCTTATGAAGGGGTAGACTACACCCCTTCCTTATGAAGGGGTAGATTACTAACTAGGACACTAGTAGATTAATCTCCTAAAGATTACTTTCTTTAAAGTAAGGTTTAAAAAAACAAGGCTTTTGCAGTGCGATCTGAAATATTGGACATATTTGGTAGGACTGGTTTTCTCAATCCCTATACACTTAGTGACATCCAAAGGCAGGTATCCACCATAATCACTTTACGTGCTCAGATTTTCACACCGTTTCCCAGAAAAGAAAGCTAACCATCACAACAATTTGAGGATATAATATACTTGGACATTTAGAGCCTCCTGGTCAGTTAAAGGTCAAACATAGTTTACCATTAGTTATTATCATTTTTACTTGTAGGGAAATTACATTATATTACTCTAATTTCTGGGTACATAAAAGATACCTTATTAACTATTATAGTTAGCATGCACTGTTTCATAAACAATCATTTATTGTATATCATAAGTTAATCACTGCCTGGCATAATAGATTTAAAACAACAGAAAGACACATCCAGCATTCTTCCCCAGTTCATACTTTTATTTTGCTTCAGGCAAGTAATCAATAACAATATAACAGGCTAAGTGTCATAACAGACTGTGGAAGGCAAGCCATGAGAGCAGAGAGAGAGCTCTCTAATCTTCCCTGCCCAGGGAAGAAGTAATAGCACAGGAGGATATAATGAGTCTTGAAGCTGAATCTTGAAAGATAATTAGGAGTTTGTCATGTGAATCAGAGGGGTATGGTTAAGGATCAAAGAAGAGAATGTTACACAGACAGAATAGGCATGAATGAATACAGCACTTGCAAAGGGTAACACATACATCGCATATCATATTCAGTTCCATAATTCCATCAAAGCTCATTTTTGTTCTATAAAACTAGAATAAAAATAACATAATTATAATTATGTGCAACTATCCCATTATTTCCTCTTTAGGTCAGTGGACTATACACCCTAATATGGACATAAGCAAATGAGGAAGAAAGACACAAATATTTTACTCATGCTTTTCTTGTTTCCAACATTTTTAGTCACACTTTCATCCCCTTATGGTACTGCCAAAAAAAAGTAACACATAACAAATATGTCCACACATTGAGTACAAAATATTACAAGGCATGAACATTTGTGCTGGAAAAACCTACTGCCAGTGTGTCAGATGCACTGACTATTAGTAGACAAGAACGAGCCAAATTCAGCCTAATAACACTAAATGCCATGCTGGGTGCAAGCCAAGGTTTTATTTTTAAACTTTTTCATTTTCTAATTTTTATTT
Source organism: Bos mutus (assembly GCF_027580195.1). Lineage (NCBI taxonomy): Eukaryota > Metazoa > Chordata > Mammalia > Artiodactyla > Bovidae > Bos > Bos mutus. The sequence continues at coordinate 77,101,383 of NC_091622.1, read as the reverse complement.
AAGTATTCAGCTAGGCCATAAACAAAAGCAGCTTATATTGGCAAAGGGAGAACAACTTACAGAAGACTTTCAAGTCACCACATGAAAATTAAAGGGAATTAAACCAGTTGTACCGACTGTCCCATGTTTCTACAAATAGATTATTTTAATTCTTAATAAAAAAAAATGAATTTATATACGGAGAAAGTGCCAATGGTCAGGGATGATGGTGGTGGTGGCAATTATAAGAAGCTATCACTACAGAGAGCTTACATTGTGCAAAACACAGCATTAAACGGATTATGCAACCTGTCTCATTTATGCTATGTATAGCACAATATGTGATAATAATCCCAAAGTATGACGAAGCAGTTATCCTGCACCAGGACTTGTGCAAACCATTAATCTCATTTAATTTGCATATGATTCTTATGCACACATAGTATGCTCCTTTAATGCTTATGATAACCTGAGGGGTATTCGAATCTGCATTTCCCAATGAGAAAAGAAGAAAGTTCAAGTCCACTCAGAAAGTTCAAATCATCCGCCACTGTTCAAGGCACTTTGAAACTTTATAAGACACTTGAATATGTCAAATACTTCCTTCAGGACCTAGAAATAGTACCTATTTCAGCCAGAAGCTTAAAATGATCCATTTTTAAAATAAAAAGTTTATATTGGAGGAATTTTGAGATTGTTTGAAAAACAACTGGATAATAACAATAATTTCTCCAAGCAATTTTATAGGCAGTGAATCTATGCAGATAGATAGGTACCTAGGAAAAAAGGAGAGTTCTCTCTTATGTCTGGTACTGGTAAAAGAGAGTAGAACTAAAAGCAATATTATATATTAGAGGTTTGCTCCTGCTCCTGCTAAGTTGCTTCAGTAGTGTCTGATTCTGTGCGACCCCATAGATGGCAGCCCACCAGGCTCCCCCATCCCTGTTAGAGGTTTACCAAAGGGCTAAACACCAGTCTCACAGTGTTACTTTTTTCCACTCAGCTTCTAAAGTGGTCATCAAATATAGACTGGGAAAGTCCATGAGGAAAGGAGCTAGAAACACAAAAGAAAAATGATTTAACAATATTAGAGTTCTATCAAAGCTCCATTCAAACAGACTATCATCATATTTTGTAACCAGAAATTTAAATATGTTGTGATGGGAAAGAATATAAATCAATAACCTCAAAATCTGAACTAAACAGGGGTACTTTAATAAAACTCAAGGTATATATTGTGAAATTCCCCAAACTTAGGGCACTTTTTAAATCATATTTCACAAGCCATTACATCAAAGGTACCATTTTTACCCAATAGTTTCCCACAAGATTTTACAATAAAGATCCATATTACCTCATCTGTTTTGTAAATATTGTTATCCAGCCAATCTGTTAATCCCTTCTCATGAAAAAGTGCTGGAGTCAATTACAGTTCTTTAAGATTTTTTTATTTAAAAAAAAAAAAAGACTACAAAAAATCCAATCAATGATTCAAGGTAAAATAAGCAAAGTATATATACAGACACATATACTTTTATTCTAAAGAAACCACACTCTGCGAGAGATTCCAAAAGTTAGTATTCAAGTGTTCTTACTAATTGCAACTTTGGGGACCTACAGCACCTTAGCATTACACAGTAAAATGCAGTCAACCTGCTAGGTAATTTTTCACTGGTGATAACTTATAAATGCCTGTTAGACAGCTTTATCCATTGGAACAGGCAGTGCATCATTAAAATACCCAATTCTGTAGATGGTACACATTGATAATAAGTGGGTTATCTACTTTTACCATCTTATTTTTAACAAAACCACATAGTAAGTCTTTGAATTCTAGCACTTCCTGATGCCTCATGCCTGTGAATCAATGATGTATTTTTAGTGATAAAAAAAAAAGACTGTATCTTGCATTCATTAAGGGTCCATAATAAAAATTTGTTTTAGATATTACACATACATATGAGTTCCTCTTATTTAAGGATAAAGTCTTATAGTGTTTGAATGTGTTAAGAATCATTTTATTGTGATAAAAATTGAAGAATATTAAAGGTAAAATAATTTAGGTCATACTCCATATTAGATTATGACAAAATATGTCTAAGAAGAAAATTTTCATAAGCCTTTTACCTAAAAAGATCAGAATATAAGAGCAGATCTCTCTCCCTTCATCTTTATCTCATCTCTTATTTATCATTGTTGAACCCACCAGCTTCATCTTGCTACATATAGATTAGAAAATGCAAACTGGAAACCTTCCTTTAAACCCTTCCCTCAGAAATGTTATAATCAGCTCAGATAGTGTGGGTGATTGAGTGTTTTAAATATGAGTGAAAGGCCATACTTCTAAAGATCAGCAGATTTAACATAAAAATTAATATTTTTTTGGCTTCTTGTAAAAAATCTGAAGACCCAGAAACACTTGGGCCTATGTTATCATTTTGTGAAAACTGGAGGTGAGCAATGACAGCCCTTTCATAATGTGCTTCCTCATTCACCACAAGTTAAAATGCTTATCACTGAGGCAAAGCACCCATTTCCTTAATCCTTTTAACAGTTGCTTTCAATACTAAGCTTTACTCTTTTATGTTAACTCCAAGCCCTAGAGGCATCTAAGTGTTTTCAGTAGAAAGTGAAAGTGAAGTCGCTCAGCTCAGTCCTATCCGACTCTTTGCGACCTGGTGGACTGTAGCCCACCAAGCTCCTCTGTCCATGGGATTCTCCAGGCAAGAATATTGGAGTGGGTTGCCATTTCCTTCTCCAAGGAGCTTTAGGAAAACTTTCCATCTCAAAATAAGGAAGGTCCTTCCCTACCGTTCTCTATATAATAGACAGAATGATCCTTGGAAACATGGTAGCCAAGTCCTGTTACTAAAAGTCTCATTTTCCTTAGATGCAAACTCCTTACTCTGACCCAACCAACCCCCTCAACACACAACTCCCATTTCCATAATTCTCCCATTCTGCAACAATCATCCATTTGCTCATTTTGCTTTAGTTACATCAATCTCCTTGCTGTTCTTCAATACACTCCTTTCTCAGCCTTCTTTTTCTGTTTGTTCCTTCTGTCTGGAATGATCTCCCCCAAGATATTGATCAGAAGTCACTTTTTCATTAAATTCTTTTCTGACTATATTCTTTATATTTGCAACCTTTTCCATCTACCCTAACATTTTTCTTTATATTACTTTTTGATCTATGATATACCATGATTTTTGATATACGATATTGCATGGGCTTCCCTGGTGGCTCAGACTGTAAAGAATCTGCCTGCAGTGCAGGCAACCCAGCCTCAATCTCTGGGTTGGGAAGATCCCCTGGAGAAGGAAATGGCAACCCACTCCAGTATTCCTGCCTGGAGAATTCCATGGACAGAGGAGCCTGGCAGGCTACAGTCCATGGGGTTGCAAAGAGCTGGACATGACCAAGTTACTAACACTTTCATTTTCATTGCAGAGCTTCAGAACAGGCCTCCCAGAGACATATCAACTTGGTATGTGGATTATTTTATGCTAAAGGCAATGGAGACCTTGAGGTTCAAGAGAAATCACTGCCCTCCTTTTAACTACCTAGAAGAATTTGTGTTTTTTTTTTTTCCAAAACAGAATTATTACCAGAGAGAAATTTTATTTAAATGATTCCATCTGTATGGCAGAGCAAACATCTAATTACCCAATATCTGTTCTTTTTATTGCACTGTGAATGACCCTCAATGTCCTTGAGAATTTCAGGCCCTTATTCCATTCTTTAGCCCAGGATGTCATGTATAGTTCATTTTACCATTCTGTCTCTGAACCTCTCATGTATATGGGGTTAATGCATGTATGAAATTAAATTCAATTTTCTTGTGTTCATGTCTCATGTCAGTTTTATTCTTAGAACATCCAGTGAAACAGAGTCCCCCTAAAACCAAGTTCCCCTGCCAAGCTTATGATTAACTTCTCTATTCAAAACTTCATTCCTTTTTTATCCCACCCTTGTTCCCCTTAGGATAAAGGAGTATCAAAAGAGAGGGTACTGAAACCAATCTGGTCCCTACAAACCCTCCCAGGTACAAAATCTCTTCCATATCCCTCATTTCTTATTTGCAGAAAAAAGGTTTTAATCTCCTAGGCTTTTGCTGAGTTCCAAAGAGCAGCTACTAAATAGAGAAGTGAGGGAATGCATAAACAAAGGAAAAGAAGTTAAGCAAGGCAGCTTGAACAGTAGTTCAGCCTTTAAATAAGAGCCCAGTTCCTCCTCAAAAGATACATATAACAATGTGATATATAATGTTAAGTTCCTAGGCAAAAACTGAGACCTCTATCTTGGGGGAATATGGTGACCATAAGCATGTAGACCCCAGACTAGTTGGAACTATAAGGTTAATGATTGAGATTCCCAAAATACCACCTGTTACATCATCACCAACCAATCAGAAGAAAGTAATGTATCCTGTAACCTTAACTCAAGACACTGCCTTTAAAAACCATCTATGAAAGTCATCAGGTAGTTCAAGTAATTTGAAAAGAGTTGTCCATTCTCCCTGCTTGGTACCCCGCATTAAATGCTATAATTTTCTTAGTGTCAGTAAACTGTTTTGCTGTGTATCAGACATGGATGAAAGTTAGGTTCTATAATACCAGAAGAAGCTAGAATGGTATATGAATATTTTCCTTTGATATAGTATACCAATGAATTTTATTTCCAATCTTGTTTTCTCTATCTGCTCTCCCAAGGCTGCCTACTGAAGAAAACAGAATATTGTCTACTGCTTATTTCTATCCCATTATTTTGTTCTTGTATCTAAAAGAGCTCCTAGAGTACAATGGGAATCAATTAATATTTACTGAAAAAAGGCAGAATGTATATAACCCTGGCTTTATTTTTTAATAGGCTCATTTGTCATTTGCATTCACTAAAATATAGATTTCTGCTACTTTTAAGATAGGAAATAAAGAGCTAAGGTGGTACTACTGGTAAAGAACCCACAGGCCAATTCAGGAGACATGAGATTGAGGTTTGATCCCTGGGTCAGGAAGATCCCCTGGAGGAGGGCATGGCAAACCACTACAGTATCCTTTCCTGGAAATCCCATGGGCAGAGGAGCCTGGCAGGCCAGTCTTGATGGGTGCAAAGAGTCTAACACACTGAAGCCACTTAGCATGCACAAACAGCTAAGGTATACAATATGTTAAAATTAAAGCATACCTATATTCACTGGGAGAAAATTCCCTTACTGGACACTCAGTGACATTCTAAAGCAGATGAAAAGGACCAGAACATGTCACCCCAAAATAAGCCACATTGGTGTAAGGATTATCTTGAGCTGAAAGCTATTAAGAAAAAGCTGACTCAATGGATATGAGTTTGAGCAACCTCCAGGAGTTTGTGAAGGACATAGAAGGCTGACATGCTGCAGTTCACGGGGTCGCAAAGAGTCAGGCACAACGGAACAACTGAACAACAACAACAAAACTCAGGAAGAGTTGTCCTTCCACTTTCTACCTAAAAGCAGGAGATACATTTCCTTTCTGCAGAGAAAATATCAAGGAAATTTCCATTTGTAAATGTGTCCTCCTCTCCCTTTCCAGGAGTGGGAGTACAAATCTGGAGACAACTCTTATCTGAGATGACTGGACAACAAATCTGTCTAGAAAGCCCTCATTACCCTACCTTTCTCAGTCACCTTCCTACAATTCCTTCTCTCCACCAGAATCCCCAAAGCATTTCCTATAAAAAGTCCCTTATCCACACTTTATCATGCTTTGTTAAAATGGTATGTAAGCACCCACATATTTCTCATTTGGGGAGATTTAATTTCTTTTCTGTGTTGTCCCCTTGTATGCATATGAATATGCATATGCATACACCTTCTCTCCTGCTAATCTGTCCTGTGTCACTTTAATGTGAAGGCTCCAAATATTGAATCTAAGAAAGCAGAAAGAAAAGTTTTACCCTCAATTATACTGACTTTTTTTTTTTTTTTTTGGCTGCGCCTTATGGCATGCAGAAAGTTAGTTTCCTGACTGGGTACTGGTAGTATGAAGTCTTAATCACTGGAGCACCAGGGAAGACTCTGACATACAACTTAATTCAATGTGACCCTGAAATTAAAGTGTAGAAATGCCATAAAATAAAAAAAACCCTGTAATTGTTTTTAAACACTTAGATATATAATCAAATTTTCTTCTTTCACCTTTTTTCAGTTTTTCACTCTCAGGAACAACACACACATACACACACACAGATGGTGGATTAGGAAAAAGCAGAAAATATGAATATAAATGACAGAACTAAAAACCTAAATCAGGAGAGAAAAAGTTTTACAAGTAAATAGAATCAAACATTTTAAAGGTCCAAGTCTAATTTACAGAAAAAAAAAGTCTGTAGCTAATATGACTTTGAGGTACTCATTAAAGAACTATCATTCCAAATTGAGCTAAAAGTATTTCTTAATAATCATGAATTAATGAGGATTACAATGAATCCCTAAAACAAAGACTGAAAAAATGGACACTTCACTTCTCCTTTTAATAGCTTTCACTCAAAAACTTTCTCCAGGGTCCTCCAACAAGTAGAGGCACTACCCCAGAGCTAATTTAAAGGAAATTCCACATATCATTGATATGTAAATTCTGATTGCTTCAGCTCAAATACTCTTCATTTGCATAAGCTAATTTAAAAATGGGATTTTAACTCTGTTTCAAGATTGAGAATCTAAAAACCCAAAGATATTAATTGCAGAAGTTAATTGAGAAGTTCAGAAAATTTTTAGCAAGTCTACAAATCATCCTGCTGCCTAGCCACTAATTAACCAAATACTGCCACTTGGTGAGGTGTTTAGAACAACAGTGTGAAAGTTTAATACAGAATCCTCATTTAAATAGAGTTGAGAAACCAGAAGGAGGAGCTCTCATGCCTTATGATGATAACAGAGCCCAATATTGGAAAAAAAAAAAAGCACCTCTTCTTCCAGACACTTTGAGCTCTCCCAACTTCCTTTTCTCCTCTAAAAAAGTGCTTTCTTTAAAGAAAAAAAAGTTTTCCTTTCTCTTTCCTTGCTGTATACCTAACTGCCTGTGGTTCACCACTGTCACAGATGCCAAATTATAATTGTTTGCTGATTCTGAATAAATCTATCTTTGCTAGAGAAATATCTGGCAATCTATCATAGAGAACATGATAGAAAAATGCCCAATGAATGAGAATTATTGTCATTTATTTTATGCTTACACTTGATTTTAATACTTAAAAACCATCCCTTCTATTATATTGTGAAAATGCTAGTTGCTCAATCGTGTCTGACTCTGTGACTCCATGGACTGTAGCCGTCCAGGCTTCTCTGTCCATGAGATCCTCCTGGCAAGAATACTAGAATAGGTTGCCATTCCCTTCTCCAGGGGATCATCCTGACCCAGGGATTGAACCCAGGTCTCTTGCATTGCAGGCAGATTCTTTTCCATTTTAACCACTAGTGATGCCCTATTATACTGCAAGGTTAGCCAATAATTAATTAGTCCATATGGGAAAAAATAAAACTAAATGATGGTGAAAAGTCACAGAAATTGACAAGTTGTATAATCAACTGGGGAGGTTGGCTCCATTTTAATGCTAAATAATTTATACATTTTAATTTTCTTCATTTAGCATTCTGAGAAGTTTTATAATTTGTATGTTTGTGGGAGCGTAATTAATAGTTGTGCTATAATATTTTATCCAGCTAAAATAATTCTTTCTCCTCTTCCTAAAACAAATCTATATTTATTTTTCCATTTTACCTATGCATTGAAAACATTTATTCTTATTTTTATTGTTTGTTTTGATCTGGATTAAAAATTTTTAAATACAGCAGTGTTTATGTCCCCTTCATGAGTCACAGCCTTGCTGTGGCTAAGGAGCTTGCATAAAACTCAATGAAGCTATAAGCCATGCTGGGCAAGGCCATCCAAGAAGGATAGATCACAACGAAGAGTTCTGAAAAATGTGACCCACTGCAGGACAGAATGGCAAACCACTGCAGTATTCTTGCCATGAGAATCCTATAAACAGTACAAAAAGGCAAAAATATGTGACACCAGAAGATGAGCACCCCAGGTTGGAGGTGTCCAATATGCTACTGGGGAAGAGCAAAGAGCAGATTACTAATAGCTCCAGAAAAGAATGAATTGGCTGGGCCAAAAGTAGAAATGACATTCAGTTGTGGGTATATCTGGTGGTCAAACTAAAATCCAAAGTAGCAAAGAACAATATTGCACAGGAACCTGGAAGGTAAGGTCCATAAATCAAGGTAAATTGGACGTGGCCAAGCAGGAGATGCTTACAGTTTTTCACCACTGAGAATATTTGCTGTGGGTAGGTATTCAGTATTATGCTGAGCAAGTTGTCATTTCCTCCTCCAGGGGATCTTCCTGACCCAGGAATCGAACTTGAGAACCCATGCCTCTAGCATCTCCTGCATTTGCAGGCAAATTCTTTACCAATTGCATCCTGAGTTCTCTTCAAAGATTTCATCCTAAAAGACTTAATGCAGTCTTTTCAAAGTAGCTGTTATGGCCTGAGAGCATCAAGATGAAATTTATTTAATCGCCTTTCTTGTCCAACTTATCCCAAGGGCTTACAAATTGGCAGTTACCTCTTTTCCAAAGAGCCACCTCCCAGCTCTTTGCCTCTGAGCAAAGGTGATTCCAGATAGGACTTAAATAAAAATTAACTTTGACAAAGGAGATCTGTGGGCGATATAAATACTGTTGTTTCTTGAACAACTGAAAAGAAAAATTCTCTAAATTATCAGACACAGAATTTATAAGGTCCAGATTCACTTGAAACATCTTCGAAAATGTAACTATGTGAATAAGTCCAAAGGAACCCTTAATAATATGATGCATCACATTGATTGATCTGCATATAGTGAAGTTTTCTAGCCTCCCTGGGATAAAATCCCAGTTTGCTAGTATCTTGTTGAGGCTGTCTGCATCTGTGTTTATTGGTGATTTTGACTGTAATTTTCTTTTTGTGATACTGTGTCTGATTTTGGTATCAGGGTGATAGTGGCCTCTTAAGGTTGGGAGTGTTCTTCCCTTTGCAATTTTTTGGAAGTTTTGAGGAAAGGTGTTAGCTCTTCTCTAAATATTTGATAGAATTCACCTATGAAGCTATATTTCTGACCTTCTAAGTCTTTATATAGAGTTGGCCGTTGAACAATATGGAGGTTAGGGGCCCAAAGCTCTGTGCCCTCAAATACCTGTATATAACTTATAGTTGGTTCTCTATATGTACAGTTTCTATATTTCCACTATTCTACATCTTCTAATTCAACCAACCATGGATAGTGTAGTCCTTTAGTATTTAGCACATGTTACCTTCTGAAAAAAGTCTGCAAAAGTGGATGTGAGCAGTTAAACCATGTTGATAAAGGGTCAACAGTAATGAGTTATGTATAAATGCAATCACACCTTATATAAATGTTGACAGTACCTTCTATGAATAAAATGTTCAGTGTTTCTCAGTCATCACAGTCCCTTCAGTCTCCTCCATACTTATTACTCTTAATTTTCATATTTGAAAGCAAAGAAGAAGACCAAAATATTTTTAACATTAAAATATCCACAGTATTATGATTTTGTAAATACTTTCAACTCTAGCTAAAATGAAGAATTCAAATTATGACCTTTGAGGTACACGTTTTTTCATTGACCATGAGGGAACAGATTTTGTCAGTCCTCCTAAAATATGGTGGTTTTGCCGGAAGATTATTTTCAGTGAAAGGTAATCAAAAACGCAACAGATTGAGGAACAATTCTCTATACCCCGCCAATAGCCTTAATTTCCATTGGAAAAAGGGGCCTGTATCAGGAAGAGAGCTGTTAACAGAATTATCTTTTTACCTAAGAAACTGATAACAGCAACCTTTGTTTTCTAAACATCTCTGCTTTCATATGTATGGCCTTCCACCATTCTGTATCCCTATATTCTTAGCCCTTTCCTTAGCTTAGGATGTTATATAATCTTCAATTACCTGGCTGCCTTTTGAGTCTTCATCTTTACAGGGCTCCTGCATATACATGCAGTTTTATCTGTATTCCTCCTGTTAATCTGTTTTATATCAACTTAATTATTTGACCAAAGAACCTAAAAGGGAAGAAAGAAAAAATTTTCTTCCCCAACAAGCACATAACTGGCTTTATAATTACACAAAACATCACTAGGAATTTGCTAATACTTGATAGGCAAGTTTCTAAATAATTAATCAGGATTTACCAACCTAGATAGCATATTAAAAAGCAGAGACATTACTTTGTCAACAAAGGTCCATCTAGTCAAGGCTATGGTTTTTCCAGTAGTCACGTGTGGATGTGAGAGTTGTACTATAAAGAAAGCTGAACGCTGGAGAATTGATGCTTTTGAACTGTGGTGTTGGAAAAGACTCTTGAGAGTCCCTTGGACTGCAAGGAGATCCAACCAGTCCATCCTAAAGGAGATCAGTCCTGGTGTTCATTGGAAGGACTGATGTTGAAGCTGAAACTCCAATACTTTGGCCACCTGGAAGGACTGACTCATTTGAAAAGACTCTGATGCTGGGAAAAATTGAGGACAGGAGGAGAAGGAGAGGACAGAGGATGAGATAGTTGGATGGCATCACCGATTCAATGGACATGAGTTTGGGTAAACTCAAGAGTTGGTGATAGACAGGGAGGCCTGGCATGCTGTGGTTCATGGGGTCGCAAAGAGTCAGACACGATTGAGCGACTGAACTGAACTGAACTATATAATTTCAAATAGTTACATGCCTCAAGACCTGATGCTAGAAAAATAGCCATAGAGTCCTTAATCTACAAAAAAATATGCACAGTGACTCTTCAATCAGGTGTTTACTACAGCGTACTAACTGTGGAGTTGAAATGAGTAAGTATTATTTAGCTATCAATACAATGTGATAAATATTATTAATGTAAAAATTTAAAAGTGTCTAATCACACACATAAACACACACATACACACACACACACATGAGCTGACAGTTGAGAATTGAAAGATCACATGAGCAGTATAATTTATAATGTAAATAGTGAGATATTTAAGAATTACCTAGATTTATAGTGCTATTATTTAACAGGATAACTAGTTAGTTGGCCAGCTCCCTAGATTAATGACCCATAAATTAATAAATATATTGCAACTTTAAAACTATGCCTTAGTCAGCCCCTCAAAATCAATTAGCTTCACAAGTAAGAATACTTCTGGAATCATATTTATCAATACACACCTTTCTTTGTTATCCTGGACTCAGCACCTTTATCATTGATTCACCAGTCACCACAGCAAAATATATAAAATGTTTTGTCTGTTGCTTCATAAAGTGAATCAACAAAGATTATAGGACATTGAAGTAATCTGTATTCCTTTAATATTTTGTTGGCCTATCAGTTAGAAAACACACACATGTGTGAATCAGCATATAAATTCCTATACAAATAAGGCATACCTCTTTTGAGAAAGTGTCAGTGGCAAAATCCATTAAGACTTCTCAAGAAATAAAAACAATCTGGGTAATAAGACAAAGTCTCAGCTTTTTCTTCCTTTTCCTTTGCGTTCATAGGGTGCTGAGCACAGGGGCCTCAAACCCTTTACTTCAGACTAGAGTTCCTCCTACAAAATGGCTGTGCCCGATACCTAAACGGACAGGTTTGTGCAGAAGCAAAGCAGAGGACACACAGACTCAAGATGATGTCAGCAGGCAAGAAGACAAAACACTGTGCCTGGTGCTGCGATCTGAAGGGGAAGCAAGCACAGCTGCCCCTGCCCAAAGCAACCATTCCCCACTAAAGACAGCCCTATGAGCAGCTCTGCCCACAGCCTGTGGGAAAGAGCGTGGACTAAAGATGAGCTAGAATCCCTCCATCCTCTGATCAAAGAAAGAAACATTCCTTTGTTTCTGAACCAAACTCAGTCTCATTCTCTTAGCTCAAACAATACTAGGCAGAAGGATTCTTGCTGAGGAACAATGTGAGAGGGTTGATAACAAAAGTACACAAGCTCAAAATTATCTAAGAAAAGTGAATTACTTTATCACACTATATGTGTGTGTGCTCAGTTGCTCAGTTGTGTCCAACTCTGTGACCCTGTGGACTTAGCCCACCAGGCTCCTCTGTCCATGGGATTCTCCAGGCAAGAATACTGGAGTAGGTTGCCACTTCCCCCTCCAGGGAATCTTTCCAACCCAGGATTCAAACATGCATCTCCTATGTCTCCTGCATTGCCAGGCATATTATTTACCAGTGAGCAACCTGGGGAGCAATTTGTCATGCTGACTCTCTCATTATTAACAGTATTGTCTTTTTTTAGCACCCTTCAGTTAATTTTCTTAACTCGGAAACCACAATAGAAGAAAAAACAACTTAGTTCCATGAATTTACTTATCTCTTGGACTTTAACTGAATTCCAAAGTAAAATGATTCTAATAAAAAAATATTACTTACAAAGATAAAAATACTGCATGAAGAGCAATGATGTGCTAACAAATGTTTGACTGGCTTTCTAGAAAACCATGGGTATAATACAAGTATTAAATTTGTTATAAATGTTACTGATATAAAAGATGTACAGTGTACAATCTGTAAACAATAGTAACGCATACAATACCCTATGTTATAAATTACATACAACCAATTGACTCTCACGGAATTCTGTCACTAACTTCTTATATCTGTAGCCAAAGTAAGTTGTAACTGATGAACAAGTGTAGTTAAAGTTAATGTTGATTGATATTTCTATTTATTTAATGAGCAAGATGAAAACATAAAAAAGACAAATGTTGAAACTTGACTAGTTCATTAGTAATGTAACTTCTGTGTTATATTGCACAGTAGCTTCTAAATTCTGGAATAGCTCCTCAAATTTTTGTGCTATCCATGGTTTGAAGTGAAGTGAAAGTGTTAGTCCCTCAAGTTGTGTCCAACTCCTTGCAACCCATGGACTATAGCCTACTTTGCTTCTCTGCCCATGGAAGTCTCCAGGCAAGAATACTGGAGTGGGTAGGCATTCCTTTCTCCAGGGGATATTCCCAACACAGGGACTGAACCCTGGTCTCCTGCATTGCAGATTCTTTACCATCTGAGCCACCAGGGAAGCCCCGCTCATAGTTTACTATGCATTAACAACTGCTTACAACACATTTTTAGGTCTAGACAATCAACAAAACATTAAGTAAGCACTGATTTGTAATATTTGTTCTTTTCTATGGTGAAAATTCTCTCTCAAGAGCTGATATCAAGCTATCAACATGACTTCACTATACACTAAGTAAAACCATTAGAAAATATTCAACCATACCCATACAATATACATGAAAAGACCCCAAGAGCTTAAACAATAGTATAATAAAATGCAATAAAATAATTAGGAAGTGATGAGCTTGAACTAGTTATTGTTTACCATGTAATTTAATTTATTGTAAGATTAGATAATATTTTAACAGTTTATTTTAACAACTGACTTGCAAATTTTTTGAAAATTTATCAATTCATTCTCACAGTCAGTACAAGCCAACTCCAGTTCAATGTTGATGTAAGGTGATATAAATAAGGCTGCAGATATAAACAGGGACATAGCCAGTAAAGGTTTTATAAACCAATGGATGGAGCTTTTATTTAATTGAAAGAACAAGGAAAAACCACTAGAGTGTGGGAATCAGGGGAGAGCTGTAACAATTTGTATTCTAAAACATTCCTTCTCAGTATTCTGGAGAATTAATTCCAAAAACATAAAAACAGATACGGGGAGACCAGAAAGAAGTTACTATAAAAGCCTAGGTGAGAGATAATAATGGCTTAGGGAAGAAAGTACTCATTGCAATGATGTTTTGGAGGGAACTTGACTTATTGATGGATTGAGGTGGAGGCAGCAGAGGCCTTGGGTCGAGCTAAGAACATCCACATTTAACATTCACAGAAACTCCTTTGTAGGTCATAAGAAAGAGTTTTTGAAAGCTCCATACCCAAAGAGAATCACTGGGAAAGATACAGGAACTGTCTCCAAAGTACTTGCAAGTCTGAGCACTGGAAGGGAAAGGTGGGACAGTGGTGGTAGAAGGAGAGAACTGAGGAAAAACTCTGCAGTAGAAAATTAGAGAAAAGAGTGCTTAAACAACTCTTGCTTAAAGTTGTCTTTCTCAAATTAGCTGAAATCAATGTCTAGGAAGACAGAGTTCCTTCTCTTTTCCCCTCTGCTTGGAAGAACCTAGGACTGCTTGGAAACCCGAAGTGGGAAAAGTGAGATACAGAGGAAAGGCATTACCCACCCTGTCTCATTAAAGTTTGATGGTATCAGTCCTGCCTCTGGGTAGATCCTGGATAAGCCCAGCTTCCTAGCATCTCCTACAAGCAGAAGAGAACCACCCTCAAGCTTATTATCATTTGCCCCACAAGGAGGGGAACTCCTTTAGCCTCTATATTTCAGGGTAGTAACATGGGCAGAGTATGGAAGATAGCTTAATTGATAACTTTCAACTAGAATGTATGATATGCAGGCTTCCACATAAGCCCCTGTTCTAGCTCCACAAATATTAAAGATAACATAGCATTAGTAGGAGGTAAACAAAAATAAAAATTGAAGAGAACTTCTAGAATTTTTACTAGCTATTAATATGATTCACTTTATCAGTGTCCCACAGGTCAATCTAAATTCAGTGTATTTCTAATTAAAACTTAATCATAAAATCTGGATGGAAACTTGAAAATCTAGTTTAAAACATTTAAGCCGATTTTAAAAAGGAGTAAAAGGAAGGAATTTGCTCCTACAAGAGTTTTACAAAGTCATAGTGGCATACTGGATTAGATGCTGGCTAATGAACCAGTGAAAGAGAATAAAAAGGTATGAGTACACGAGAATTTGTTATACAGAAATAACATCACAAACCACTGAAGACAGCTTGTATTATTTGGTAATGTGTATTGAAAAAAATTGGCTCACTACATTCAAAAAATATTTTATTTCTAGCTCATAACATATTAAAAACTTCAAGCTAATTTATTTGAATTTTAGGAGTGGCTCTAAATGTGAAAGGTAAAATATGTATGATATTGGGTGAGGAATGGTTTTGAAATACCTCTTAATCACAAACCAAAAGGGAGAAAATGGCATCTTCTGACTATATTTCAATGAAAGATTTATGCTCAAATCTATCTAAATGTCAAAAGAGAGGAAGAAGATATTTGCACAATTAAAAATCTCAAAGACTTACCATTAGAGTTCTTACAACCTAGGGGGAAAAAAAAACAACCCCGGAGAAAAACAGGTAATGACTGTGAAGAGTCAATTTACAGAAGTTACTGTCCAATTGGACAATTAATTTTGAAAGAGAATATTCAATCTCACTAGTAATCAGAGAAATCCAAATTAAAACACTGAAATACCACTTAATATCTATCCATAGACAAAATAAAACGCTGGCTTCTATAATTAAGCTTGAAAGAAAAATTCTGACCTGTTTGTTGAAGTGAAAACTGCTGCAACCATTCTGAAGAGCAACTTGTTGTTGCTTAGTGAAGTTAGTTATCTGTGTGTGATCTATCTGTGTGGAATGTATTTATTCCCAAGGAAACTTATACTGATACACAAAGAGACAACTAGGACAACGTGTAGCACATTGGTTTTGATTATGAAGAGTTAGAAGCATGCAAAGTATCCATTATTGGATTAGTAAAATGTGAACCACCCATATGATGGGCTAAGATAAGCAGACAGAATCACTACAAGATTGGATGGGTAAATGCAGTACATTCATATGATGAAATATGATACAACAGTGGAATACTTGATGACGGAGTATGTTTGAATAACTGAACAAACATTACAGCAATATGGATAAAGCTCAACAATAATAGTGAGTGAAAAAAAGTAATAAATAAGATGAATAGCACAATACCATCTCTGCATTCATGTATGTAAAAAAAAAAAAACTCATGAAATATTTCCTAATTTTATAAGAATATAGGTACATTTAAACAAATGTGGAAAGTATGACTAAAAGAATATATATCCAAAGCACTAGAGTGGAGAAGGAGAATTAGTTTGAGAAAGGAAGATGAGAAGCATATATTGGTTTTCTACTTCTGAAGTAACAAATTACCATGAACTAACTGGCTTGCAACAACACAAATGTCATTCTACAGTTCTATAGTCAGAAATTTGCTGTGGTTCTCAACAGGCTAAAATCCAGTAGGGTTGTGTTCCTTTCTGGAGTAGTTAGGGAAGTAGTTAGGGATTTATAGTAGTTAGAAATTAATTAGAATGATGACCACTTAGGGAAGCCATTATTCTGCCCCCCACAGGGAAAGATAAAAATGAATAAATAAAAACAAAGATTGAACAAGCTGGAAGAGTGATGATAGTGTGACACCCATGAGGAATCAAATAATATCTGAATGCTCTGTAACCTGATATCCTAAAATAGTGTAGAAAAAAGAGGACTATGAGATTGTGGTGTTATCAGCTATGTCAGATGATGCTGAAAAGTCAATTAAGACGATGACAGAGGAAACAAACGGTGAATTTGACAAAATGGAAATTCTTGGTGAACTTAAAAAAAGCAATCTGAGTACAGTGGTAGCAAAGAATGGAGGATTAAATTGAATTAATCTGAATTAAAGTGAATTTAATTAATTAATTAAAATTAAGGAGAATGTTAGGTGTAGCAATGGTGTGAAAATACAATGTCACTTCTCTAAGATGTATTTATATTATGCAAAAGTCTATTAGTAAAAATGAAATGTCACAAAAGTAGACAACACACAAATTATTCTATTTCTTAATGCAATATCATGCAAATATAACTTTGTAAACACTTTGAACCAGTCTGATGTTTTCAAACTCTTGAAAAAAGATAAAAACTATAGTATAATCACAACTGCATTAAATACATAGATACATAAACAGCATAGATAAAAAGATAAAAAAAGTATGTAGAGCTCTTCATAGTGATTGCCTTTAGCAGCTAGATATATGCTTTTTTCTTTAAGTTTCCTACGTTTTACCAATATTATGCACATGAATTATTTTTTAATTTCTAGAAATAATGTAAATGTTTAGACATAGCTAGATTCCTCAAAATTGTTTTTGTTTAAACAACTAAAATGAAAATATAATTAGTTCACTTAAAAAGCATATGTGTTCACAATAAAGAAACTAAAACTTGTTTAGAGATCAAACTGGGTCTGGTGTCAGCCCATTAACTATGGGGAAATTACATGAAGCTTCTGAGCCACAATTTTCTCATTTATAAATAAGTGGATTATAGACATGATCTCAAACGACCCTTCTAAGCTTAAATATTTTTGAGAATATCCAGATTCAAATTACATTCCTACTTTTCAAATAGGAAAACAGAGATTTTTGTTTCTATAAAATATTTATAAAAGTTTTATTTATATAAAATTCTATAAAAGATAAATGAAGAACTGGGAATAATGACAACTTACAGTGTTGATATCCCTAGTATATAAAACTTCTAAAAACAAAGATGATAAAGCCAACAACATTATAGAAATAGATAGTCCACACAAAAAAGAAATGGAAATGGACCTGAACCTTAAGAAACTAATCCCAAGCCTTTCATGATAAAAAAAACTGTCCAGCCTTCTCACATTAAGAAAACTGCTAACTAAAACTCATTGAAATATTCCTTTATCTACTATCAGATTGGAAAACCTAAAACTTTGACAGTATATTCTTTTGGTGGGGCTATGGTAGAGCAAACACGCTCAGATCTAGCTGGTTTGGAAATAACTAGTGAAATGAATACACACATTTTACCTGTGTAGCCTGCAATTCAAATTTCAAAGATTTATCTAAAAAATACACTGGAAAAAATGAAATGATACTTATGTGCAGACATGGCATTACTTGTCAATTTCAAATGTTGAATAAATTATTATATATTCACACTAAGAAAGTCATATAATTTACCTAGATCAAAAATCATCAGAAAAAAAGACACTCTCATTGACTACACTTCTGGTAATTAGTGCTTGTGAAAGTTTGGATGCACTTGCCATAACCCCACAGCACTACGTCACTAAATATGGTCACAGGCAAGGATAAACTTAAGCCAATTTAAATCATATCATACAGCATACCTTATATGCGCAATCTAAAAAGAAATTAGACAAATGCACTTACCTACAAAACAGAAGGAGACAGACTTGGAAAATGAACTTACGGTTGCCAGAGGGTGGGGTGGAAAGGATAGTTAGGGACTTTGGGAAGGTCATGTATACACTTCTATACTTAAAATGGATAATATTGTATAGCACATGGAATCCTTCTCAATGTTACGTGCCAGCCTGGTTGGGAGGGGTTTTAGGAGAGAATGGATACATGTGTATGTATGGCTGAGTACCTTTGCTGTTCACCTGAAATGATCACAATATTGTTAATCAGCTATGCTGCTGCTGCTAAGTCACTTCAGTCATGTCCGACTCTGTGCGACCCCATAGACGGCAGCCCACCAGGCTCCCCAGTCCCTGGGATTCTCCAGGCAGGAACACTGGAGTGGGTTGCCATTTCCTTCTCCAATGCGTGAAGGTGAAAAGAGAAAGTGAAGTCGCTCAGTCGTGTCCGACTCTGTGCGACCCCATGGACTACAGCCCACCAGGCTCCTCTGTCCATGGGATTTTCCAGGCAAGAGTACTGGAGTGAGTTGCCATTGCCTTCTCCTATATCCCAATACAAAATGTTTTTGGTGATAAAAATAAAAAATAAAATTCAAAATAAATATAAATAAAATAAAAAAGTTTCAAAACTCAACCAGCATGGACACTGAAATACTAGGATATGTATATATGTCTCAATATATCCATTCCATCTGCCTGGTTGGTTGTTTTTCTTTATAGATTGCTTGCTTTGAAAAGAGGGAAGAGGATACATTTACAGGCTCAAGGGAACTCTGTATCATCATCTAGTTCTTTTAGCCCAGAGCTCCCTCTGGAAATGTACAGAGGAACTGCTCTCCAGGTAGTCCAGCTGAACAGAACTCACGCTTATTCCTTCTCGCTTTCTTGGGAGCTCTCTTCCTCTTTCCAATGAGAGCTTCCCTGTCAAGGTGACTTTGGAGGTTAACTCTGAGATGGAAGTAAATCAACCTTACTGAAGAATATCAATGCTTCATTCCCAATCCTTCCTTTATAATGCCTTAGATCAGGCTTCAAGCACATAAGAATGGCAGGCTTGTGGGCATGGGATTATTGGAAGAACCACTAAAATGTCTGGCTAAAAGAGTAAACTACATGTGACTTATCCAATTGTCAAAAAAAAAAAAAAAAAATCTACCAGAAAATAGCATCTGCTCTAGCCCTGCCCTCATAACAGCCAGCTGTTTTCAGTTATTCTCACCTGCTGGCCAGGTTCTCTCAGGATTAACTCTCACTGGGGGTGAAACAAATAAAAACAGGCCAACAGTGAGCAATCAAGCTGCTTCAGTGCTTTTCCTTTGCTGCTGGGGCCACGAACTCCTGCCCATCTTGCCCTGGACCTTCATTTCCTAGGACTCTTTAGGCTGCCAGCAGTTTCTATGAACTTGGAATGTTTCTCCTATTCTGTCTCTGATAACAATGTCCTAGAGGTTTCCGCTTGGGAGAAGGCAAGGGCAACCCACTCCAGTACTCTTGCCTGGAAAATCCCATGGACAGAGGAGCCTGGTAGGCTGCAGTCCATGGGATTGTGAAGAGTCGGACACGACTGAAGTGACTTAGCAGCAGCAGCAGCAGAGGTTTCTGCTTACATACCAAGCTTCAAAGTCATTAGTGCCCCAGCTCAACCCAGCTGATCCTAATTACATTGTGACTAAAGGTGTGTGGCTATTTTTTTTTTCTTTATTTTGGTGACTATTTCCCTTTTTACCATATGAAACCTTTGATAAAAATCTAGTGAATGAATGTTGTATATTTCAACTTCCTTTCTACATTAATCAGTTATAGTTATCAGTGATAGATTTCCAATATGCACAAATATAAACTTTCTTAAAATATACCTTTGAAATATCAACTTGGGGTATTAAATTCAGGTTAATCTTCAAATGCAGTGAATTCATCTTGACAATTTTGCTACATTCTCAAATCTTATCCCTCAAAAGTTTACTATATTTAATTCAGTTTTAGGGATGTGTTTAATAATTCTAATATCTAAAACATATGGAAATCTTAGATTTCCTGAAGAAAGTCCATTGTATTTCACTCAATATTAGTATGGTTATAGAGGAAAGGATTTCAGACTTTGCTATAGATTGCCTGGGGTTAAGTCTTACTTCTGCAAGACTTTGAATAAGTTATTTCTTTGTGTCTCAATTTCTTAATTTGTAAAAGGAATAAAAATAGTCCCTACAGCATAGGTTGGCATGAAATACATATATTAATGTGAAGTACTTAACAAAAAGCACCCAGTACACAGTACACTTTTAATAAGCAAGCTATTTTTATTGCTGCTGCTGTTCATCTGTACAGTCTTTTAGCTGAAAGTATCAACTTTAATGATGAAGTTTCAATTTCATCATAATAAGTTATGTTTTAGAGGATACTTAGATATTTGAATGCAAAGCCATGCTTTCAGTTCAGTTCAGTTCAGTCGCTCAGTCATGTCCGACTCTTTGAGAACCCATGGACTGCAGCACGCCAGGCCTCCCTGTACATCACCAATTCCCGGAGTTTACTCAAACTCAAGTCCATTGAGTCAGTGATGCCATCCAACCATCTCATCTTCTGTGGTCCCCTTCTCCTCCTGACTTCAATCTTTCCCAGCATCAGGATCTTTTCAAATGAGTCAGCTCTTCACATCAGGTGGCCAAAGTATTGGAGTTTCAGCTTCAGCATCAGTCCTTCCAATGAATATTCAGGACTGATTTCCTTTACGATGGACTGGTTAGTCCAAGGGACTCTCAAGAGTCTTCTCCAACACCACAGTTCAAAAGCATCAATTTTTCAGCACTCAGCTTTCTTTATAGTCCAACTCACATCCATATATGACTACTAGAAAAACCATAGCCCTGACTAAACGAAACTTTGTTTTCATAGTAAAGTCTCTGCTTTTTAAAATGCTGTTTATTTCATAACTTTCCTTCCAAGGAGTAAGTGTCTTTTAATTTCATAGCTGTAGTCACCATCTGCAGTGATTTGGGGGCCCCCCAAAAAAAGTCTGCCACTGTTTCTCCATTTATTTGCCATGAAGTGATGGGACCAGATGCCATGATGTTAGTTTTCTGGATGCTGAGCTTTAAGCCAACTTTTTCACTCTCCCCTTTCACTTTCACCAAGAGGGTCTTTAGTTCTTCTTCTTTTTCTGCAATAAGGGTAGTGTCATCTGCATATCTGAAGTTATTGATATTTCTCCTGGCAATCTTGATTCCAGCTTGTGCTTCATCCAGCCCAGCATTTCTCATGAAGGGAATGGCAAACCACTTCAGTATTCTTGCCTTGAGAACCCCATGAACAGTATGAAAAAGCTGTGCTTTAGAAATCATTATATGAAAAAAATTCATGAATATGGACATTTCAAAAAATAGAAAATAGTAACCTAACCATTTGATATTAGACATGAAAAGAAATGGCAGATTTGTGGTAGAAAGGCTAAAGTCAGAGAACAAAGGAAGAGACCTTTGAAATTTATTTAGATTTTATTTGGTGGTTCTTTTGGTCACTAAAGCTAATAATAGTAAAACCAGTGAATATGGTTAAAATAGAGGCGATAGAGAAATACAACTGCATTCAGAGAGATTACAATGCCAAGAACTGCAGTTCCTCAAAAACTTCACAAACTATGCAAGTCTAACCAAGTCCCACCATCTTCTCAAATGAAAACTAAAAAGCACACAGGCCAGAGATGCTGTCCTGGACCACATGATGTAGAAGCAAATGAGTCAGAACTAGAAACCAGACCATCTTGTCCTCTCCAGACGTCTCCATCCAGAGTCACAATGACTTCACATGTTTGAAATCTTAGGTTGAAACTGCCAAGGCTGCATTTTCACGAACTTCATTATATATACATTTTACTGACCAGACTCCCTAAAGAGTAAAAGATAGGATTCTGAGTCATAATTGGGCAAAAAAGTCCTTTTCATCATCAAATTCTATCAACCTTCTTGTCGATTTGTTCATTCTTTGTTTTATGACAGATAGCTTTTCCCTAATTAAGCCTCCTTTCAGAACACAGAGATTAGGCACTGCACCTTGAGAAAGCAAATCCCTTTTTCCTAAGAGCACCATGTTCTTAATATCCAAAGGAACTGAGGCAAAGAAGCTGAACATAATCCAGTCCTCCTTTTCCAGCTGAGCTTTCATTTCATACTTCACTACAGTTGCTCTAATCCTCACTTTCTCTTTGGGTTGCAGTGTATGCCAAACACACAGCATGTTTAAAATCCCTGCTGATCCGTTGAGATGCTACACAGTGCATGACAGAGTTTGGCAAGCATGTACACTGAGACTTCAAAAAAAAAAAAAAAAATCTAAATAAAATGGAGTCTGTGTTACCATCAGTTTTACTTTGTTTTTGAGGCCACTAAATCTTCTCCCTACTCCCAGGGGTGCCCCCTCTTCCAACAGGCATCATCCTAATTGGGATCTGACCAAACAGCTGGATTTACAGTGAAACATTGACTATCGGCTGAATTCCTCAGACACACACACACATCCACACATGTATAGCATTCTGCAAAAGCAAGACTTACAAATGGATGCTTGAAGACTCATTTCTCACTCTGACCCCTTGGGGTCAATGATGTCAGAGAAACTATTTCTGAAAGGAGAACTTGAGTGGGAGTGAACAATCAGACCAACAATAATGAGTAGTTCTTGAAGGTCACAGCTGTTGAGCAGCTAATTGTAACTTGAAAAGCTGAGTACCAAGTTATTAATGATCTTGCTGATAAACTTTTTTTCACTCCAAGTCACACAAGCTTTTATTCCAACTTTGAAGATAAAGCAAAAGCTGGTGTGGCTATATGCGCAATGCTTTTCCTGTCCAGATGCAGCCATGCATATCTGACTGCCTCCTTTCCTCACACACTCAGTATAAACCGGTGACCTTCATATAAATTGAGGCACGATTTCTGATTCCAAGATCTCACCTAAGGAAAGGGATCACCAACTCTGCCAAATATTTTTAGCTTGTTTTAGCTTGTTAACGATCGGTATTATAAAACAGACAGAACTGAATCAAATAAGTAATTTGCTCAGACAGCCAAAATGATCCTTTCCTTATTTTACATGCATGTGGTAGAAAACATACCACCTTAATTTGAAACACAGACACTGTATCATGGGAGGTAAAACATAATACTTCCACAGGCTAACAAAAGTATACTAGAGAATAACAAGACCTGTCTGCTTTTCTTAGGAATTACTAAGGGCAAAGTCATGCAAACAGGAGGAAACACAAGACATACTATTAGAAAATCAGAGAGCACATCATATATGGGAATTTTATTCCAATAATTATCCCTTTTCCTCTAATGATTTACAACAGGGTTGCTCTCCTCTCTATTCCATCTTCTGTCTTATTTATTGGTTTATCATTTCTTCCCAAGCAGGAGTCACATCTTCAGATCCCTATTATTTATGTAAAGAGAGTCATTCATTTGCACACACTAGGTTCATAGTAAATGCTTGCTGAATGAAGGAAATGAAATGCTTTAATTATAATGTCTTTCCAACTGGAGAGCTGTTCATTGCTCTCACCACAGCATGCCACTAAGGTTCTTGAATGAACCCCCGAGGCTATCACAGAATGATGAAAGGTACTTACCTTTCCTCCCCTCCACAACCCCAAAGGAATTAATGAGCAGCTTCCACAAAGCCCAGAAGCAAACAACTAAAATCAGAACTGCAGCCTGTTAGTATAACACAAGTTAAACCAGGAGAAAAACATGTTTCCTGCAGGGTAGAGATGGGAGCAAAGCATCTAATTATTTAAGTGAGATTCGGGTCTGTGAAAGAACATGTGTGCAAACATGCACACTCGTTTTATTTGCTTAATACGCTTGTCAGTGATACGCCATACAAGAATATCAGTATTTTATCAGTTAGCTCCTGCTTTCATAAATGGTTGTCTACAGCTCACAAACATTGTGCTCTTTGTATTACAGTTCAGTTCAGTTCAGTTCAGTCGCTCAGTCGTGTCCGACTCTTTGCGACCCCATGAATCTCAGCACGCCAGGCCTCCCTGTCCATCACCAACTGGTTGTATTACAGTTAATATATGATTAGAGACATATTTATTGGATAAATACCCAAAGCCATAGATAATATAATATTAAGAAACTAGGCAAATGCATGATGAATAAAAGTTCCTCAAGACTTTTATAATCAGGTAAGGAGGAAAAGGTACATATATAAATAACTATAATGTGACTGTGATAAATTCTCTACTACATTTGAGTGCCAAGTGTTACCATCTACACCTATACGAATTCCTATAAACTGCTATGTATACACAGATCAATATATTTCCATCAATCTTGCTTCTCCATCCACCTACAAAAAGGAGGGTTTCCACTGAGCTCAAGTCATTTAATCACCCATCAAATCTCCTGGTATTTTCAAATTTAATGTGGTACAAGAGCACACTGGTAGAATCATTTTTTTCAGTGGTATCACGTTATCAGCTAAGCAAGGGAGTAGGGACATTTGAATAACATTGACTGTATTTTCCCAGCCCCTTCAAACTGGAATAACCATATATAAGTGCAAAATTCCAAACAGCAAAACCTCTCGATAATCTGTGTTCAAAAAACTCAATCCTGGGCCATGGGATTTTCTACCTATGAAAAAAACTAAAATAAACAGTGTTGCATTAAAACGAAATAGTTCAGATATCCATATATTCCAGGAAGACTTCTTTTTACAGAGTAGAGAAAATTCAGTTACTCTCCGGTAAGATTTTTAGTTGTCAATCTTGAAAGATCCACAAGGCAAGAATTAATTCACCGGTAAAAAATGTGCTATCCAAATTTTTCTTCACTTCCCTTCTACATCTACACTAACCCTTCTGGGACAATTCATATATTTATGTGATTTCCTCTCTGTAGGTGACATACAAATCTGTTGCTAAAAATCTGATTTACTTTAATTCCCATTATTCTCAAAATCCCTACAGAACTGGCTATGGATATCTGAAAATATATCACATTGAAAACTGAAGTTATTACCTTCCTCAAAAAACAGTATTCCTTGCCAACCATTTAATTCAATATATAGATAGAATACAAGCAGAGGTTGAACTCATAGCCATAAAGTATTTTAAAAACCACATAATAGTTTCAAAATGTTATATTTAATATACTCCATTTTTAAACAAATTAATAAAAGTGCTTTTAGTTTTTCAACTTAAGTTGATGGTCACAATGTCTCAAATATTTCACCTCAAGTATAAATTAAAACTGTAATTTTGTACAATTCAAAGTAGTTAATGCAAACGTTTACATGTAACCTTCATTTAGGTCCAGTTCTAATGGAAAAATGTTCTTGTCTTTAGGGTAGTAGTTATATGAATAGACTCAATGAAGTAAAATGGTTTATACATTTTTTCCTAAGTATCAAAGACTTTTGGATTTCACAAGGGCTTTACAAATAACAGCTAATCCACTAATTGTATAGATGGGGTATTCCATAACTTACCTCAATTTACATAGTTTCACAAGTAACAGATGGTGGATTAATACTAAGGTGGCAATATTTTGGGTGGGCCAATAAGTTCATTCAGATTTTCTGCACCATCATATGAAAAAACCCAAACAAAATTTTTGGCCAACCCAATACATTATCATTTAAAACAGGACACTTTTGAGAATGGGAGAGGATACTATTAAGGATTATTGGAGGACAACAGGTATAAACTGGGTCTCTTTGGAAACCAGAGATTATGGTTAGCCATAACACATGCAGTGTGTATTTGCTACTTCAATTGA
Source organism: Bos mutus (assembly GCF_027580195.1). NCBI lineage: Eukaryota > Metazoa > Chordata > Mammalia > Artiodactyla > Bovidae > Bos > Bos mutus. The sequence continues at coordinate 77,075,474 of NC_091622.1, read as the reverse complement.
AAACATTTAATCTGCTATAGATATAAGAAACAAATGTATAGGTAAAACTTATATGTTAAATATCCATTAAGTATAAGCAAGTAACTTGGGAGATACAGGCAAAATTCATAAAATGAGTAAGTTACTAACCCTTACACATGTTACAGAATTAATGAAACAATTTCAAGAATGGAACAAATAAGAGTGTTACTTAGAAAGGGATATAAAGACCATACATCTTAAACACTCATAAAGCCCAGATTATATCACCTCTAGATTAATAGTTACCTCCCCTCTACATCTGAGGAGAAGGCAATGACAATCCACTCTAGTACTCTTGCCTGGAAAATCCTATGGACAGAGGAGCCTGGTGGGCTGCAGTCCATGGGGTCCCTAGGAGTCAGACACAACTGAGCGACTTCACTTTCACTTTTCACTTTCATGCATTGGAGAAGGTAATAGCAACCCACTCCAGTATTCTTGCCTGGAGAATCCCAGGGATGGGGGAGCCTGGTGGGCTGCCATCTATGGGGTTGCATAGAGTCAGACACGACTGAAGTGACTTAGCAGCAGCAGCCGCAGCAGCAGCAGCTACATCTGCACCTCTTAGTTACATCTGTTATGGTCCATTTCTGATTCCATGTGTTCTTCTCTTGAAAAAGGCAGATATAAGCCACAGCAGCCCAATACATTAAACAGCAGGGTATAGCTGCAGTCAAGTGTACAAGTCTCTGCATCTCTCCAATAAACTAAGCTAGTGTTACCTGTAGATACTTCCCAAACATTGAACTTCCTTATTTATCTGTTTTTTGTAATCACATCAGTAGCTGATGAAGCAGAAAGTGAATGAGGATATTGCGACACTGCATAAACAGAATATGAAAGTGTGACCTTTCCAACCATCCAATGGAACTCTTCCTATCTGTGCAAATGTATCCTACAGCTTTGTAATGGGCTTCCAATGACAGAATATATAAAGCATGTAATTCCAGAATCTTGATGCCTTGGTCTGTGTGCCTTGCAGTCATAATTTCACTTGTCTGGTAGTTTATGTAGAGGCTTTTACTGCACTGATATAAATTCCCACACAACAGCACATATCTCTAAAATCTCATTAATTTATTTACTCATTCAACAAATATGAGTGTCTACCACCCAGTATGCTCATTTCTGGGTGCCTGGGATATAAAAATGAAAGACACAGCCTCTATTCTTAAACAGAGTCCAAAGAGGAAAACACATGAGTAAACAGACAAGATACAATAATGTTGTTATATCCTAGCCTCCCGGGATCAAGGAAGGCTTCGAGGAGAAAGGGACACAAAAGGATACAGTATAGAACAAAACAGAAAAGAAGGAAAACAAGGACTAACATTTATTGTTACTGCATGCTGTACCATTTTCTATCTCAGTCCTCATAACAACCCTATGAATTAGTATTGTTATTACTCCTATCTGAAAAATAAGAGAAGGAAGGCATAGAGAGGTGACACATCTCTATGAAGTAGAGTAGAAGAGTCAGGACTGAATGCAGAGCATTCTGGTCCAAGAAACCACCCTCTTCATCACCAAATTACACTGTCATATCCCAGGTGCCAAGCACTACAATATGAATGGGAATTAGAAATGCAAAAAAGGGAGAAAAGTGCATAGTGAGAATCTAAATGAAGACAACCACCATATTTCAACAGAGTTCAAAACATGGCACAGATATGAAGGGAGAAGGCAATGGCACCCCACTCTAGTACTCTTGCATGGAAAATCCCATGGATGGAGGAGCCTGCTAGGCTGCAGTCCATGGGGTCGCTAGGAGTCGGACACGACTGAGCAACTTCACTTTCATTTTTCACTTTCATCCATTGGAGAAGGAAATGGCAACCCACTTCAGTGTTCTTGCCTGGAGAATCCCAGGGACGGGGGAGCCTGGTGGGCTGCCGTCCATGGGGTAGCACAGAGTCGGACACGACTGAAGCGACTTAGCAGCAGCAGCAGAAACTGAGATTACCATAGGCTTTATCAAAATGCCTCATCACCTTCCTTGTCAGGTGTCCCCATAACTCAATGTGTACATTACAATATTTTAAGGGGAAAACAAGTGAATACATCATGCGGAATGAAACGCAAAAAATAAAACAAGCCTTGAAGTTTTCAATTAGTGACGACTTTCCTTTAATGTAAGGCAATATCTTATAAAAATTTCACGTTCTCCGAACTACAATGAATACAAATAAAGATTTTTAACTTACATCTAATCTAGCGTAGTCCTATCCATGGGTTACATAACCGTGTTTATTTTGTTTAAATTCCTACGAATATGCATTTATGTGTATGTTGACTAAAAATGTGAGAAATGAAAAAATGGACCTCATACAAGTAGCTTTTCACCAGTACTATGCTGTCATAGATGTTTAAGATGGTAAACAAATCTGTATAACAGGACAAATAAAATATAGGTAAGGAGTAAGAAGAAAACCAACAAAACACACATCTTCATAGGCTAGTCAAATAATTCTGGTAGAATATCTTCCCAATATAATCATATTAGTTTTCTAATGCTATAAATAATCACATTACTTAATATAAATAAAATAAAATTTATAAATACCAGATGAACAAATGGTATCTTTTTCCTTTCAGATGTGAAACTGTGGGAATAAGTTACTCTTTCACAAGATCAGCAGTTTCAAATAAAATTTAAAAATCAATCTGCTTTGTATAATTCTTAAATTTTAAAGTGATATAAGTGTTTAAACAAGTTTTTTTTTTTTGCTATTGACTGCATATATTTAGATTCAGCCAGTCAAAACTTATTACAGTATATAATTTTTAGCTTAATTACTGATTTCCAAGTCTCATCAAAAAAATCCCAGCATTTTTCTATGAATCTCAAACAGTATTACAACATTCTAGAAATTAAAATTTTAAAAAATTTTACATACTTGTAACATGTGTCCACTCTAGGACTACTTTAGCCTGATTATTCACAACTAAACTATGATGAGAAAAGAATATGTGAAAATTCCAAAATAGAAGAAAATCACTAGACATAATCATTCCCCAATTCTAACATACATACTAATAAATCTAATTATCTATCATATGCTCTACTTGGTAGAGGATATTTGAGAAAGATTGCCACATCACAAATCTATCAGTGAGAATCAAAAATACTTGCATTTTGTCACTTATTAGCTCACACTCTCTCATCATCTTATCATGCATTTATGAAGTTTCTGTGGATTCACATCAGCAGAGGCTGCCAGAGTGGTAAAGCATATTAAAAGTTTGGGACTTCCCTTTGCCAGTTGTATCAACCTATGATATGATTACCCCTCCACTGGCTTATAATATTCCCTCCTCTAAACGAAAGTGTGCCCCCAGGATATCTTCTTGCTCATTCTCTTTTCTGCGCTGACAATCTCCTAAACCCCAGTAACCTTAACTATCCATCACCTTTATGTTGAAGTGTCTAACTTCTATTACTAGCAATAACTTCTCTCAATATTTAGATTAATATTTCAAAGTCTGGTTCTCATTTATATATCTAACTCAATATTTCTAAGATCAGATTCATCATTTTCCCCCTGAAAACCAAAGCTTACTCTTGTCATCCTAATTCTATGAATGGCCTAGTCATCTAGCCATCTTTGACTTTTCCCTTATCCTCACTCCCTACATCCAATTAGTAGTCAACCACTGCAAATTCAATTTCTGTGCATCTCTCATATCGTTCCTCTTCTTTCCATCCCCATTGCTTTCTCCCCAGTTCAGACACTCATTACCTTCTGCCCTAGGGCAACAACCTAACTGATCTCTCCATGCTCAAGTCTCTCTCTACCACAAATCTTCCTACATAATCCTGACAAGTTCTGAACTGCAACTCTCATCAAAAGCTTCTAAACAATCCCTATAACAGACAAAATTACATACAAAGTCTCACCCAGGCATTTAAGACCCCCTATAATATGGCTACAGACTACTTTTCAAACTTCCTGCCTCACTACTTCTTTTCTCATTCCCTTATTGTGGGTTAAACTATTCACTGTTTGATGAAAATGTCATAATTTTCTTCACCTATAACTTTGTTCACATAATTCAATTCCCTGGAGCATCGTCCAGCACCTCCCATCTAAGGCTGCAAATGATTCTGGGGATTTTTCAAGAGTTTGTTAAAATATCACATTATCAGGACTTTCCTGGTGGTCCAGTGCTTCAAGACTTTGCCTTCCAATGCAGGACATGTGGGCTCAATCCCTGGTCAGGGAGCTAAGATCCCACATGCCTTGCAGCCAAAACCAAAACAGAAAACAGAAGCAATATCATAAGAAATTCAATAAAGGCTTCACATCAAAATCTAGAAATAAAAAAATACCACATTGTCTTAGCTTTACCTGTACTCCTTTCTCCAAAATCCCCAGCTCATACCAGGGAAGCCATTTCTTCCTCCTTTAAAATACTACAGCATTTGTATTACTCCATGGTAATGTAACCCACCAGGCTCCTCTGTCCATGGATTCTCCTAACAAGAAGAGTAGAGTGGGTAGCCATTCCATTCTCCAGAGGTTGTATGACATCCATTTCACCAAATCATTGCGTCAAATGCCTATGGTTTGCCAACTCTCTCTGTCACCAGTAATTGACTGTAAATCCTTGAGGAAAGAAATAGCCTTATAGAGGGTTCTATGTGCTTTATAGAAACAACCAACATGTAAACTAACTGAAGTTATTTTCTCATCAGAATACTTACACTCAGTGTTCAATTACCCTAGCTATGAACCCATGATTGTGACAGAAACATGAAGCCAGTAATTGAGTACAGCATTTTGTCTCTTCCAAAGTCAACAAAAATATTAAAAGAAACTAAACAGTTCATTGAAAATTTTTCATGGATCTTGCATTATTTATCTATGGTAAGATTATTATAAAATGACACCAAAAAAAGGAGTGCATACTAGGTCTCAAAAACTATGAGTTTAATCATATTTGGTATATTTACATATGATGCTTAATCATAAGAACAACAATGTATATACTTTTATTAGTACACTATACAGATGAGATAACAAAGATTTTTTAAAATGTAAGACCTTGGCCTCAGTTGATACAGTTAATAAACAATAAAGCTGAAATTGTTAGTTGCTCACTTGTGTCCAACTCTTTGTGACCCCATGGACTATACTGGCCAGGCTCCTCTGTCCATGGGATTTCCCAGCAAGAATATGGGAGTGTGCTGCCATTTTCTTCTCCAGGGAATCTTCTCAACCCAGGGATTGAGCCCTGGTCCCTGCATTGCAGGTGGGTTCTTTACCATCTGAGCCACCAGGGAAGCCCCTGGTGAGAATGAACTCAAATCTGTCAGACTCTAAATTTCATATAGTTACTGTAATTCCATAATACTACTCTCTCAATAGCAATAAAAACAAAATGGTGAAGAGTTAAAGACATGTATAATGACTAAGAAAAAGGAATTGCTTCTTTAGGATGTATTACTCGGGAGGGAAATTATCAATTTGGCTAACTATACATATGAAAGAGAAAAATAATAAATTAGAGTGCCTGGCCAAATGTTTGCATTTCTGTGCTGGAGACATACATGAATAATGCAAAAATCTAAAAACCAGACATAAACCAATCTATGAATGTATGATATTCTATGCAAAACAACACCTGCCCTCCTCTTCCCTTTCATCTTAATTTGAAGTAAGGCTTTTATAAAAATAATGGAAGCTTCCTCTCTATATCTGGAATATACTTCAGATCTTTCTCATTATCACGTATTATTTGAGTTGAAGGGAAACATAAGAAAAAGGAAAAGATTTTCCAGTAAATAATTTATTCTGAAAAGCACCTGTGACTGGAAGGGTAAAACCTATTTCTTTGGAACATATACACAATTGTTATTATGTGGCAAACAATAAAATAATGAAACAATTTATATATCCCTAATTAACTCTTTTGGGGCTAGAATGTCAAGGATTTGAATTTTTTCATGATACAAATTCTTGGTAACAAGAAAATTTCAGTGGCAAAAAATATAATTTCTATGAGCATTTTGAAAAGCTACTAAAAATTTACTTGTCAGATGGAAAGGGAAAATATAATTTATGCAACATAAAGAAACAAAAGTGTTTATCATATTTTCCTGGAAATATCTGAAGGCCAATCTCATTAATACATTTATTTTCCATTGTATACATCATTCTAGTATTATACTATTTGGGGACAGAGACAAGATCCTAAAGAAATGTTTTAAAATATCATGTTTTAGGCCAGAAATTTTATTATTTTTTTAAACTAAATACCTATTTTTCTAAATACCTATTATCCTTCCCATATAAAAATATAATATTGTGTACCTAATAATTCTAAAGGGCTTTCCAGTTAGTGCCTAGTAGTAAAGAACCTGGCTGTCAATGCAGGAGACTTAAGAGACTCAGGTCCGATCCCTTGGTAGGGAAAATCCTCTGAAGGAGGGCATGGCAACCCACTCCAGTATTCTTGCCTGGAGAATCCCACAGGCAGAGAAGCCTGGCAGGCTACAGTTCATAGGGTTGCAAAGAGTCGGAAATGGCTGAAGTAACTTAGCACACACACACAATAATTCTAAAGGGTGGTGTCCACATGATAAATCTTGCATATCAATTAGACCTGACATTTTGTTTAAACTGGCAAACCTCACTAAAAGAAACAAATATGAACAGGGGCTTTCATCTGAAATATTATATTTTCATGTAAAACAAGAAGCTAACACAGCACTTTGAAGGCCATGTTATACTATTCACTTGCAGTAACAGTTATATCCAAAAGACTGAGATTGTAAAACAGAGGGTTTCTATTTTTGTAGCAACATTTATCTCTGTTCTAAGTTCTTTCATCTCTCTAGCTCCCCCTGAATTCTGGGACTTAACCTATACACTTCAGACTGCAATGTAATAACAAAATAAAAACCAGATTTTCAGAACCTGGGGAGTAAGAACATTAGAACATGCTAGAAGGATAACTCATCAAAGTCAATATAAATAACACATATAAAAACATATTAAGAGTAAAAAAGTCTCAGGTTTTCCTGTGATCATTACTTATATAAAATGAAAATATAAAAGCAAGGAGGAAGTGAAGAGAAGTTATTTACCAAATGCACACACACACACATCTTCAGGCCACTCTAATTCAGAATTAGAGGGAGGATAGAAATTGTTTGGTCAAGAATACAGCTAAGGATGAGTGCAAGGAGAGAAAAATCAATTCAGGGCTGTCCTACATTGACTTTTTAGCTGAGCTGAAGAGGACTCAGGTAGTATAGGACATGCCAACCAGCAAAAATAAGATCACTTGCCAAAGATGTGGAAGGAAGGGGGAAGGGCTTATCTAACAAATTGTTAGAAACTCCATGGGATTGAAAGATAAGAAATGTGTGGAAGGAGATGTAGTGTGAGGTAAGAAAAAAGTGTGCTACCTACTAATCTTGTTTTGGGTTTCTCAGGTGGCTCAATGGCAAAGAATCTGCCTTCCAATGAAGGAGCTGCTGGTTTGATCCTTGAGTCTGGAAGATCCCCTGGAGTGGTGAATGGCAACCCACTCCAGGATTCTTGCCTGGATTATCTCATGGCCCACAGGGTTAAAAAGAGTTCAACACAACTGAATGACTGAGCATGCATGCACTAATCTCATTTACTGGATGCATGTACTTTGGCTTGTAAGTTTTAAAGCATCCCATGTTACCTCTTCCTGTTCTTCACTTATTCCAGTGTCCATGACCTCCCCTATCATGTTGATGAGATCATGGTATAACTGGCTCCATTTCCAAATCACTGTCTTACAACTATCACAGTAAATGAGTTTTTGCTAACCTCCCCCTGCCTCCATCAGTTTATTTTAATGCCTTCATGTGTACAACTAGGTGAGTTCTGCAGCTGTGGTCGTGGATCTATGACTTGAAAGTGTTTATTTTTGGGGGAGTGCAGCTTTTATTTTTTGAGACTTTTAATCAATTGTTTTTTAAAATTAATTTATTTATTTTAATTGGATGCTAATTACTTTATAATACTGTAGTGGTTTTTGCCATACATTGACATGAATCAGCCATGGGTTTACATGTACTCCCCATCCTGCACCCCCCTCCTACCCCACTCCCCATCCTGAACCCCAATCCCACCTCACTCCCCATCCCATTCCTCAGGGTCAGCCCAGTGCATCAGCCCTGAGCACCCTGTCTCATGCATCGAACCTAGACTGGTGATCTATTTCACATATGATAGTATACATGTTTCAATGCTATCCTCTCAAATCATCCCACCCTCGCGTTCTCCCACAGAGTCCAAAAGTCTGTTCTTTACATCTGTGTCTCTTTTGCTATCTCACATATAGGGTCATTGTTACCCTCTTTCTAAATTCCATATATATGCATTAATATACTCTATTGGTGTTTTTCTTTCTGACTTACTTCACTCTGTATAATAGACTCCAGTTTCATCCACCTCATTAGAACTGACTCAAATGTATTCTTTTTAATAGCTGAGTAATAATTGATTAAATATTTCCTTAAGATAAAACATCATTTTACAATGACATTAAGAGATATTCTGTTTTATTAATCATTTTTAATTAGGCAAAAGTATAAATAAAGATTCATTTCTGAGGTATTCTCTCATGCACATGAAGATTATTTTTTGTTATTATTTCATTAAACTATGCTCTCTGTTACATTGTTAACGAGCCCAAATATGAGGAGACTAGTCTCCTACTTTCTTTCTGAATTTTGCCATGGAACATTGTACTAAGAACTGAATGAATGCCAAATATATTTAGGCCTGCAGATCAACTGTCTTAACCTCATTCAATTTGCCTCTTTGCCATAGTACTGAAAAGTATACATTCCAAAAGAATATATATAGGAAGAATTCTTCCAGCTGTTTCATGGCAACACAGGAGAGCTCAAAATCAAATCTCATCTTGGCTCCATTATAGCCCTGCTAGGTATTACTGGCAAGTATTAGATAGAAGGAATGCCTGAATGCCTACCAGATGCTCATTTGTTGAAGAACCTTATTATACCTAAGGCAAAATAGAATACCTAATGAAGAATAATAATATTTTTCTTCTTTTTAATGAGAATGTCATGCTCAATTAATAGCATTTATATTTATATTTTCAGACTAACATATTATTTTTAAGTTGAGCATTCTTAAATTCAGAGCCAGAAACCTGGGTTTCTATTCACAGGAATGTATTGAAGAAGTCATTTATAAATGTTTGGGTAACACCACCATCATTCCTTATCAACATTCTCTGTCTCCTCTTGTCTTTCTTATCTCAGGAAGTGATAGGATCATTCCTCATATACTCATGCAAGATAGAAACCTGGTAGTCTTCTTTGGGTTTTCCCTCTGTCTTACTCACTTACCCAATGAATCCTATAACTCCTGTCAATAGATCCTCATTATCACCAATGTCATTGGTTCCCAGAGTCAGTGCCACATCATTTCTTATCTGAATTAATAGAATAATCTCCCATTTCAAGCCTTGAAGCCTCTAGTTTATTTGTCAAATGCAGGTGGCAGTTCATTCCTCCCTCAATTCCTCTAAAATTAACTTAATATTACCCTTACTGCCATCAGAGAAATTCCAAACTCCTCATAACATTATATCGTGCCAGATTTACCTTCTGTAGATTATTTCTGGGCAAACAAATAGAAATTATCCTTTCTGAACTAGGCCTGTGTACTACTGTTTCCTATCTATATTAGTTGCTGTTGTTCAGTTGCTGAGTCATATCCAACTCTTTGCATCCCCACAGAACACGAGGCTCCTCTGTCATCCACTAACTCCCAAAGTTTGCTCAAATTTATGTCTATTGAGTCAGTGATACTATCTACCTATCTCATCTTATGCCGCCCCCTTCTCCCTTTGCCTTCAACCTTGCCCAGCATCAGGGTCTTTTCTAATGAGTTGGCTCTTCGCATCAGGTAGCCAAAGTACTGACGCTTCAGTTACAGCATCAGTCGTTCCAATAAATATTCAGGATGGATTTCCTTTAGTATTGACTGATGGATCTCCCTGAAGTCCAAGGGACTCTCAAGAGTCTTCAGCACTGCAATTCAAAAGCATCATTTCTTCAGCATTTAGCCTTCTTTATGTCCCAACTCTCACAACCATACATGATTACTGGAAAAACCATAGCTTAAACTATATGGTCATTGTCAGCAATGTCTACTGTCTAATACACTGTCTAGCTTTGTCATAGCTTTCCTTTCAAGGAGCAAGTGTCTTTTAATATCATGACTAGAGTCACCATCTGCAGTGATTCTGGAGCCCCAAAGAAGAAAATCTGTCACTGCTTACACTCTTTCTTCTTCTGTTTGCCATAAAGTGATGAGACCAGATGCCATTAGTTTTCTGAATGCTGAGCTTCAAGCCTCCTCTTTTATCCTCATCAAGAGACTTTTTAATTCCTGTTCACGCTCTACCATGAGAGTGGTATCATTTGCGTATCTAAGGTTGATATTTCTCCCCACATGATTCATCTAGCCTGGCATTTCACATGATGTACTCTGCATATAAATTAAATAAGCAGGATGGCAACATATAGCCTTGTTGTACTCCTTTCCCAATTTTGAACCAGTCAGTTATTCCATATCTGGTTCTAGCTGTTACCTCTTAATCTGCATACAGGTTTTTTAGGAGATAGGTAAGGTGGTCTGGTACCATTTCTTTAAAAATTAATAGTATCTTTCTTTTTCTACCGCTATACTTGGTTAACTACTATTTGGCTGTCAGATCCCAGGTTAAATGTCATGTTTCTTCACAAGCATCTCTTCCAATCTTCCAAAACTGAGTTGATACTCTCCTTATGTGTACCATAGGACTTTATACTCACTTTTGTAATAGGGTCTCTGTAGTTCCTCTTTGCTACAAAACTGCTTCTATGTGGCCCTACATCCTAAGATGGCCAGGGACATGAATAATTAAATCAGGGGTTTAATCAGGCCTAACCAATGAAGATTAAATATTATTTTTGGAAATTCAAACTAAAAGGTAAGACAAGTGCTAGTTGGTGCTTAGTGCTATTGCTAAGGGCAGTGGTGTACAATTCAGGAAGGCAGTCATTTACAATGTTAATGAGCAAAGAAAGCTGTCAGAAAGCTAGAGAAGAATCAAAGAGGAACTAGGCCCATTGGGGGGAAAAAAAATTCCCTGGTATCATTTACTGATCACCAAGGTCCAGTGCTTAATAGTCCTTAGATTTCCATAGGAATTATGTTTTTTTTTTTAAATTAATGGCTGTGCTCCATCTTCATTTTGCTCTTGAACTTTCTCTACTTGACTTCCCTGGTGGCTAAGATGGTAAATAAAGCAACTGTCTACAATGTGGGAGACCCGGGTTCAATCCCTGGGTTGGGAAGATCTCCTGGAGAAGGAAATGGCAACCCACTCCAGTATTCTTGCCTGGAGAATCCCATGGACAGAGGAGCCTGGTGGGCTACAGTCCATGGGGTCACAAAGAGTCAGACACGACTGAGTGACTTCACTTTCACTTTCTCTACTTGCAGCAAGCAAGCTCTTGGGCTACTCTTAGTTGCATTGTGAGGGCTTCTCATTGTGGTGGCTTCTCATTGTGGTGGCTTCTCTCCTGCAGCTCAAGGGTTCTGGCCCATGTGTTCAATTGTCATGGCATGTGTGCTTAGTTGCTTCGCAGCGTGTGGGATCTTCCCTGACCCAGGATCAAACCAGTGTTCCCTTCATTGCATAACCACTGGACCACCAGGGAAGTCAGAATTATGAATTCTTAAAACACTGCTCCTACAGGTATCACCTACCATCAAATACACACACACACATACAAAGGCATAAGTTAATCACTACTTTACAAACAAAGCTCTTGGCTCTTTGGGTGCAAGGAAAAGACATCCTCTAGCAAACTTTTGTCACAATGTATTATTTTTATCTCCCAGTACCATTAAAGTTTGTTAGTTCTCCATCTCTGCCTTCCTGCCACTTTAGAGCAAGGCCCAGCATGCATCTATGAACAATCAAAAGAGGAAAACATAATGAAGGTAAGAATGAATAAAGGAATTACCAGTATTCAGACTAATTTAATTGGATAAGGAAATGGCAACCCACTCTAGTGTTCTTGCCTGGAGAATCCCAGGGATGGCACAGCCTGGTGGGCTGCCGTCTAGGGGGTTGCACAGAGTCAGATACAACTGAACTGACTTAGGAGCAACAACAGCAGACTAATTTAAAGACTGACTTGTGTAAAGCAATTAAAAAAAATCAAATAGAGCTTAATTAGCGTGAAAGAATTCTCATCTATAAACATAAAAAGATGGAAGAAGGAACAGGAGAAAATGGAAAAAAAAAATAGTAATGGCAGAGGTGGATGTGATTCCTCAAGAGACTGAGAGACTACACAAGCCACTTGTAAAAGCATTTTGACTCCCGCAAAAGGTAAGCTTAAAAATGATCACAGACTTCTAGAGTTTTTATGACCTGTCAGGATTGAAATGCTTCAGGTATACTCCGAGAGAACACCTGTATGAACCCTGCACACTATACATGTGGCTTGCAGGAGGCTTATTTGTAGATCATCTCAATGAACTTTTTATGCATCTGCATGAAAATCACAATTAAAGCAAGGAAAATGCTGATAAAAAACACATTAACATTCCTTTAGCTTCAAGGAAAAGTCTTGATATCTAGTCATTAAGCATGCAATCTGCCCTCAGACATCCTTCTGCCTTAATATGCTAAAGAGAAAAATGTCTTCTGAGAACAATATTTTTTAATTCTTTATGCTTTGCTGCTCTACTGTGAAGTCCTAATTCCTGTGAATCCAAACACTCGTTAACTCTCAAGAACTGCTATTAGCTATCTGGAATCGAATATAAAGGGGGAAAAAAGGGCAAAGTTTAATTTCAAACAAATAAAAGGGTTTTTGTTATGTTGTGAAGGCTGTGTTTGTTGGGTTTCTATTTGCTCTTTTGGCTATCTACAGAACAAACAGAGGTTAACTTTTTTTAACGTAATATCAATTTTGTATTCCAATCAAAGACTGCATTAATATCAAGCTTTACTATTTATATTTTTCTGAGTTTTCTGTATCTTAAAATATCTTGTTTCTATAACAGACTGTTGTTTCTCTTTTAGAAAGGCAGGTAGAAGAAGGGAGGAAGCTGGAGTTCATTGACATTTTCCAGTTTGAATTCTTTCATGTCTTTTCAGTTTGAAGAGCTCAAAGTAATGTGATATCTCTTATTTTAATTTCATATTTAATACCAGTTCATGTGTTCTAGCTGTATGTACTATTTTCCATATCAATAAAGATTATGCCCCTGTAATATTTACTTCATCTTCTTTATTCTTTCTATAGAGAGCTTTCAAAGATGACCTTTAGTTGCTCTCTGACTGATAAAATTACTTTTGCACAAAAGTGACTTTCAGAAAGTATTACCTCATCATAGCAGATTAACATAATAACCTAGGCTCCTTTTAAATCACATGATATTTACCTAAGTGTTCATTTATAAGATCAAGTAAAGGTTTCCTGATACCCTCATTTTTGTCTTTGCCCAAAATAGAATATAATTCAATTTTCCTATTTGTAAATAGATAGAAAAATGTGACTTAATCCCCTTACTACAATGTAACCTGACACACACATGGCAAAAAGTAAAAGCTAGTAATACAGAAAAATCTTATTAAGCTGTAAAAGCTGGGGAACGTATAAATTCAGCCAACATATTAGTAAAAGTACTATAGGAAAAAACGTGTGCTAATTGACTGCTATTTTGAATTGCCAGCAGGTGTTTGTGTGTGTTTCTGTGTTTATGTTACAGTTGCTGATTTAAACATTTATAACATCTACTCAAAAAGTAAAATTCATTTCTAGATTTCTTCTTCACTAGTACTAGAAATTGTGATGAACACATATGTAGTTGAGCAAATTAAAAAAAACATTAATGTTGTGTTACTCTTTCATAATATAAATCAAAAGCCAATGTCATGATGAAAACTTTCTGATTGCTAAAGCACATTTTGTGAAAAATATAACTGTACTCAATTTAGAGAATTTCAGATTTAAAATGATAATACAAAACAGAAAAGAAAAAAAATGAATTCTTAAAGAATATTTATTATATCTTTTCCATGATTTTTCTAAACACTCTGGAGTCAATTCTATGTGCTTCTGTAGAAATACATGCACTTACCTCCCAGCAATGACCCCCAATCATCGCTATCAGGGGAGTAGTGCTAATCCGAATTGAAAGACTCTAGGCCACTGATTAAAATATGTGATTGAGTGGAAGGAGCCACTGTGAGTGCCAACATCACCACACACTTACTCTACATGGCTGAAGTAATTGAAGAATTAGGTTTAAATATCACAGGTCTCTTAAATCTCAAATTGATAAAAAGGTGTTGAATAACCCTTTGTCGCTGAACTAAAATACAGTATTCCAACATATTTTACCAGAGAGTTCTGTAATGGTGCTCAGAAGATAAGCTCAGTTAATATAGCGGCATTTCAGATTCCTTAGACAGTATTTTCCTGTATTATTAAATTATGGTGTAGGAGATGTGTGTTTTGGGATAAAGCTTGATACTCATGGTTCCACCTGCCAAATGTTTCTCAACCTTTTTCATGTTGCAGACACAAAGAAAATTATAAATAAAGTATATAAATAGTGTATAATAAGCACATAATATTTGTATATATTATTTCATATTATATTATACATATTATGTTCCCTGAGGGAAATTAGAGAGATAAGACAGTCTTCATAAAGTCTGATGAGTGAAAAGAAAAAAAAACTCTATTGCCTAAATATTATGTAAAGATTATATATATATATATATATATATATATATATATATATGAAGTACTGAGGAAAAGAATAAAACTGGGTTTTCTAAAAATATTATTTAACTTTCCTCATTGGAACTTCAAAGGCTGGGTGTCTCACACTGTACTTGCCAACTGAAGAGACAATAATAAAAAGAAAGCACTTTCCAACATTTCCATTAAAAAATTTGGTTACTTCTGCAACCATCACTTTCCTATCAGGATGTATTCTTTAAATGACTACACACAATTCCTAATCAAGATGTTTTCACCATAATTTCAAAACTCTTTCCAGTTTCCATTGATGGGAATATATTTTCAAACAGATGATCGGAAATGTTAAAATGTGTCTTTTACAACCATTCAAATTTACAACCGTTGACATGGTCACTAAGAGTAATTTTAAACTTCCAGTGAAAATATTTCAAACCGAATCGGAAATTTAAAGTCAAACATTTTGAAACAGCGATGAGGTTCTAATGTAGAACAAGCATGCATTGTTCAACAACATGTCAGTGTCTCACTGGGTGTAAACATCAGCCACATGAGTGAATGCAGAGATCTATGAGAAGACACGTTTTGGGCACTGCCTGGGGCCGAGCCTCCCAGGGGCCCCTACCCAGCCACCCCCAGCCCTCTCTCCCCACCGCTGGCCGCACCTTGGGCTGAGATCTGAGCTCCATGGGCACCTGGACCACGAACTCCTCTGGTAGCTCCACGGGGCCCTGGTCCGCGATGAGCAGTGGCGCGCTCCGCAGCTGGCTGCTGAAGGAGATGTCTGGGAGGTAGAGCGCCTCCTGGGCCGCGCTCAGCATGTCGCAGTGGAGAAGCAAGGGCTGGATGTCGCTCACTGTGTTTGCCACCTGCGGGGACCGCAGGGCGCACCATCAGACTCCGCTTAGCTCAGGCCAGCCTCAGAGGAGCCCTACTGGGGCTATTCCCAAGGCTGCTCTCTGCTGAGGGCCCTAGGCCGTGGACTCCACCACCCCAGGCCCCACAGGCAACCCTGGAGCTAAGGAGCTCACATCTCCTGGTTGCTAGTGTGATATGGACTGTGTACCTCTGTCCTAGTTAATCATGATCTTAAGTAAGCCAAAAACCTCATCCTAACTCCTAACAACCATTAGAAAATTAACTATAATTATGGAAAGAAAAAGCTGCCTGAAAAAAATATAATGATTATATTTGTTATAGATTCACAGCATTCTGTTCTAATTTATGGGCACTCATGTTTGTGTCAATGAAAATATTGGTTATTGAATTAAATATTTACACACAAAAAGCTTGATATAATAATGGGTGAAAAACTTTCAGAAAGTTTTTTATTAATTTTGTTTGTGGAATTGTTACATGGATTGTTTTATATTTATTTATATGTTTCAGGTTATTTAACATTTTTGGAAGGATGCTGTACTAAGGTTTGTGATGGACATTAGGATGAAAAATATATACATACATTTTTGCCATATATATACACAGTGATTTTACTGACAAATGGTACATATTACATAAATGGATAAATATGGAAGACCAAGACAATAATGAAAAAATAAAATTACACACACGATTATTTTTTAATATTCACAGAACAGTCATACATTTTATGCTATGAAAAACAGAACGGTTTAAGTACAGGACTTCTTTTTTGTGTGTGTGAATTGCTACAGATACACTTTTCTATACTAATTGCAACTAGTGTAATAAATAGGAGTGATAATGATAATGTTCCTGCTAACAGAAAGAAAAAGACTTTACAAGGAAAACAATTTTGCATTACACAATTATTTTAACATAACATGCATATTAAAAACATGATAAGGATTCTATATGGCTACCATTCAACAGTCAGGAGAGAAACTAAGAAATCCGATAAAGTAAGAGAATTTTATAATCATCTTTCTAATACTAGAAGCTTATACAGTAGTGCTACAACTTCTTGGTGTCTAAAGTATTTGAAAATTAAGAGTGAAAAACACATTCTCCTCCAAATCATGACAAATGATATAGCTCTTATAAAAAGCAAAAATGATATTAAGAAATTTGTCCACAATGACAAAGTTTAAAATATATCTTTAAGGCACCACCCTAAAACAAATTTTTATTTAAACTCATTATAATGTATGTACACTAAAATATCTAGCCAAAAGTTAATCTGAATGCTATTTTGACAGTTTGTGTGAATGAAAAGGTATCAAAAGAAGTAACAAGTTTTAAGGCCAAATACAGCTGTGACAAAAATGAAAATATCTAAAAAATCACCTCCAGTGACATCTTTTCCAATCTTTCAACTTCCAAAATATCATTCTCCTTATACCCAAGTTGACAATGTGACTATTTTTTAGATTATTTTTACATGAACATGTGTGTGCTCAATCGCTCAATCATGTCTGATTCTTTGAACATGTGCATGCTCAATCGCTCAATCATGTCTGATTCTTTGTGATCCTGTGGACTGTAACCCACCAGGCTCCACTGTCCATGGGATTTCCCAGGCAAGAACACTGGAGTGGGTTGCCATTTCCTTCTCCAGGGGATCTTTCTGACCCAGGGATTAAATCCATGTCTCCTGTACTGGGGGTAAATTCTTTACTGCTGAGCCACCAGGGAAGGCCACATGAACATATACACAGGTATATTTTCCCTAAAATATCTATGGTCTATGGAAGGAATTAGGAAAAGATTATGAAGCTATTATGTATCCTTCAAGCTTCAGTTATAATAAAGTTGAGAGATTTCACCCTCAGCCAAATTAACAAGAAGATCTGGAGTGATGGAGCATGCGTTTACTTGTTCATTCATTCAACAAATATGTTTCGAGTTGCAATTATATGTCAAGTCCTTTTCTAGGTACTGGAGATTTTAGTGAAAAAGAGAGATTACATACCTACTTTAATGAATCACCCATTCTTGTATGGAAGACAGAGGACATGCAAATACATAAGTAATTTTAATATCATATAGATATGAGTAATCCACAGAAAGTTTAAATAGAATAATAAATGCTACTATGTTTAGATTTTTACAGATTTACATATGGAAGCAAAATTAGAAGTTGCTAGTCATAAAAAGTCAGGAGTAAAGAGCATTCCGAAGGCCTCAATCTGGAATCGCCTTGGGCTGATCAAGAATTATCACAATGGCCAATGAATCTGTACAGGACTGGGATAAGAATGTTCTGGGCTGAGATCAGAGAGGTGAGCAACAGCCAGATCATTGGCATTGTAAACCAGGTTAAGGAGTTTAGTTTGGGAACAACCAGCCACTTGGTTAGGATACTGAATAGAGCTTCTAGGGAAAAAAGGACTAGGGCAGGAAAGGGAAAAAGACATAAGAACGGAACTAGAGATCAATTATTTCAGGAAAGGTAAAATGCTAGAGTAGGCAGAAAACTGTGATTGAAAACGCATGTGGAATGGACTCACTATCAGTTGAAAAATATGAGTTTCTGCATTAAATGAAAGAATCTCACCTTAAACAAGAAATAAGAGTGCTTAAACTACTAGAAAGCAAGGTCTGTGGACCTACAAAGAATAGGTCTGGATCAGATGATAAAATTATTTCATGTGGTAAGATGGAGAAGCACAAAAATACTGTGAATTTAAATAGATTTTGACTCTTAAATTGAAGGAGACTAGACTGCAAGGTGTTCCATGAAGTCGGGGTATCTTGTGTGAATAGATCAAACTAATCTTTAAACTGACCATCTCTACAAAGGAATCTGAGTCACCGACCACTAGCAGCAAAAGTGGAGGGGCTGTAACACGGCCCACATGGATGAAGTCTGTTCAGTTCGGTTCAGTCACTCAGTCATGTCAGACTCTTTGCGACCCAATGCACCGCAGCACACCAGTCCTCCCTGTTCATCACCAACTCCCGGAGACCACCCAAACCCATGACCAATGAGTCAGTGATGCCATCCAACCATCTCATCCTCTGTCGTCCCCTTCTCCTGACCTCAATCTTTCCAGGTATCAAGATCTTTTCAAATGAGGCAGCTATTCGCATCAGGTGGCCAAAGTATTGGAGTTTCACCTTCAACATTAGTCCTTCCAATGAACACCCAGGACTGATCTCTTTTAGGATGGACTGGTTGGATCTCCTTGCTGTCCAAGGGACTCTCAGGAGTCTTGTCCAACACCACAGTTCAAAAGCATCCATTCATCAGCACTCAGCTTTCTTTGGAGTCCAACATTCACAATGAAACATGATTACTGGAAAAACCATAGCTTTGAGTAGATGGACCTTTGTTGACAAAGTAATGCCTCTGCTTTTTAATATTCTGTCTATGCTGGTTATAACTTTCCTTTCAAGGAGTAAGAGACTTTTAATTTCATGGCTGCAGTCACCATCTACAGTGATTTTGGAGCCCCCAAAATAAAGTCTGTCACTGTTTCCACCGTTTCCACATCTATTTGCCATGAAGTGATGGGATCAGATGCCATGACCTTAGTTTTCTGAATGTTGAGCATTAAGCCAACTTTTTCACTCTCCTCTTTCACTTCCATCCAGAGGCTTTTTAGTTCCTCTTCACTTTCTGCCATAAGGGTGGTGTCATCTGCATATCTGAGGTTATTGATATTTCTCCCGGCAATCTTGATTCCAGCTTGTGCTTCCTCTAGCCCAGTGTTTCTCATGATGTACTCTGCGTATAAGTTAAATAAGCAGGGTGACAATATACAGCCTTGACGTACTCCTTTTCCTATTTGGAACCAGTCTGTTGTTCCATGACAGTTCTAACTGTTGCTTCCTGACCTTCATATAGGTTTCTCAAGAGGCAGGTCAGATGGTCTGGAATTCCCATCTCCTTCAGAATTTTCCACAGTTTATTGTGATCCACACAGTCAAAGGTTTGGCATAGTCAATAAAGCAGAAATAGATGTTTTTCTGGAACTCTCTTGCTTTTTCCAGTGGATGTTGGCAATTTGATCTCTGGTTCTTTTGCCTTTTCTAAAACCAGCTTGAACATCTGGAAGTTCACGGTTCACGTATTGCAGAAGCCTGGCTTGGAGAATTTTGAGCATTACTTTACTAGTGTGTGAGATGAGTGCAATTGTGTGGTACTTTGAGCATTCTTTGGCATTTCCTTTCTTTGGGATTGGAATGAAAACTGACCTTTTCCAATCCTGTGGCCACTGCTGAGTTTTTCAAATTTGCTGGTATATTGAGTGCAGCACTTTCACAGCATCATCTTTTAGGATTTGGAATAGCTCAACTGAAATTCCATCACCTCTACTAGCTTTGTTCGTAGTGATGCTTTAAGGCCCACTTGACTTCACATTCCAGGATGTCCGGCTCTAGATGAATGATCATACCATGGTGATTATCTGGCTTGTGAAGATCTTTTTTGTTCAGTTCTTCTGTGTATTCTTTCCACCTCTTCTTAATATCTTCTGCTTCTGTTAGGTCTCTACCATTTCTTTCCTTTATTGAGCCCATCTTTGCATGAAATGTTCCCTTGGTATCTCTAATATTCTTAGAACAGAGCTAAAATCTTAAGTTTTGTTTTAAAAAAAATAGTGTATATGTTACCCCCTAAGTTATTATATAAATTCTGGGGAAATATTTGAGTTATAAATATAAATCAAATTTTTCTTCCTGAAGCTATTATAAAACTAAGTCTTCAAGATAAATATTGCAGTTATATGTCTGGCATTCCATTAAAAATATGCAATCTCAAGTCTGAAAAGAACCATTCAACTCACACAATAGATAATAACTCTAAGATTATGTCTGCTAAAAATCACTAAGTTTCATATGAGGAAACTGTGACTACAAATTCACTCTGTTCTTGAGCCACCCACCCAATTACATATGAAGAAGCAAGTCCTTCTTCATGTTGAGAAACATGTGATATCTGTACTATGGCATTCTCTACCCACTTGTCTAAATTCAGTGCAAATAGGCTATGTGTAAAACACATTAATCTAGTTCTAGAAGACACCTGTCTTCAAATATTTGTCTTTTTATTTACAAGATTTAAGCAAATACAATATCGTTTTCCTTAAATCAAACTTTACTTCTTTCCTTTTCTTCTTTTATTTCTACTTCATTCTTCTATTAACATGTGCTGCTCTGATGGTTTATTTCTAATTAAAATCACAGGTCTACAAAATAAGGTGATTCTCAACAGGTTATTAAAATGCTTTGGGAGAAGCCTCTAAGAGCTGGTTAAGGGATTTTGATTTGAGTTTCTCTTCTAATAACTATGTGAAATGTCATTACATCATTAGATTGACAGTTCCAAGTTTATTTGTGCATCTTAGAATTAATGATATTACTATGTATGATTCGAAGAGTTGCTATGAGTAGTCACTGAGCTTTTGTGTGAAAAAGTGTTCAACTAATGGCAACATGCTACATAAATGCTACAAATTATATTGAAATGCTTGTTATCAAAAAATGACTGAGTGAAACAAAATACCTAATCCAGTTTAGTGCCATATCTATATCTATCTATCTAGCCATAGAGAAAGGGTAGAAGAGGAGGGAGGAAGCAGGAAGGAAAGGGAGGAGAGAGAGAGAGATGACTGCTATTATTTCTTTGCTTTTAAGTAACTGTCATTTCCCATTTTTTGTGTTTCTTTACGCATACCTGAAAGACTCTACCTTCCTGCCATCACCTTCATCTTGGCTGTATTAATAAATTACTTCTTTCCTGATTTCTCCCTAAAGTAAGTATGACAGCTGCAAAATTGCTTTATAGGCTGGGTACAATTGCACTCATTTTGTATGCTAGTAAGGTTATTCTCAAAATCCTTCAAGCTAGGCTTCAGCACTATGTGAACTGAGAACTTCCAGATGTACAAACTGGATTTAGAAAAGGCAGAGGAACCGGAGATCAAATTGCCAACATTTCTTGGGCAATAGACAAAGCAAGCAAATTCCAGAAAAACATCTACTTCAGCTTCATTGACTATGCTACAGCCACTGACTGTGTGGATCACAACAAACTGGAAAATTCTTAAAAAGATAAGAATATGAGACCTTACCTGCCTGCTCACCTTACCTGCTACCTGAGAAATCTGTATGCAGGTCAAGAAGCAAAAGCTGGAACCTTAATGGAATAACAGACTGATTCAAAATTGGGAAAGGAATAAGAAAAGGCTTTAGTGTCACCCTGTTTATTTAACTTATATTTAGGGTACATCATGCAAAATGCCAGGCTGAATGAATCAAAAGCTATAATCAAGACTGTCAGGAGAACTAGTCACAAACTCCAATATGCAGATGATACCAGTCTAATGGCAGAGAGTGAAAAAGCTGCCTTAAAACTCAACATGCAAAAAACTATGATCATGGCATCCAGTTCCATCACTTTATGACAAATGGATGGGGAAGAAGTGGAAGCTGTAACAGATTTTATTTCCTTGGGCTCCAAAATGATTGTGAATGGTGAGTGCAGCCATGAAATTAAATGACACCTGCTCCCTGGAAGGAAAGCTATAACAAACCTAAAAAGTAAAGACATTACCTTGCTGACAAAGGTCCATATAGTTAAAGTTATGATTTTTCCAGTAGTGATGTATGGATATAAGACTCGGACCATAAGGAAGGCTTAGCACCAAAGAATTGACGATTTCAAGTTGTGGTGCTGGAGAGTCCCTTGACTCTTGAGAGTTCTTGGATTGTAAAGAAATCAAACCAGTCAATCCTAAAGGAAATCAACCCTGAATATTCATTGGAAGGACTGATGTTGTAGCTGAAGCTCCGATACTTTGGCCACCTGATGTGAAGAACTGACTCATTGGAGACCCTGATGTTGAGAAAGATTGAAGGCAAAAGGAGAAGAGGGCAGCAGAGGATGAAATGGTTAGACATCTTCACTGAGTGAAGGGACATGAATCTGAGCAAACTCTGGGAGATGGTGAAGGACAGGAAAGCCTGTGGTGCTGCTGTCCACAGGGTGGCAAAGAGCCAGATACGACTTAGCAATTTAACAACAACAAAGTAATCTCTAACAATTGTCAAAAATGTTCCACTTCTACCTGACTAAGGTAGAAAATACCAGGTAGAAACTACATCATGGGAGTTCTAATACAGAGAAAACTCTGATTTAATTCTGGGTCTTAGAAGAAATGGCTCAGAAGTGATGACTTTTCTACCTGTATATGACGAAGCAACCTTTAGAGTATATGCATATATTATTTAACTCAACAGATTCTTCTAATGCTTGTCTTATGTAGTGTTCATATGCTCTATGTGTTCATGCATCTTTCCTTGCAAACTGAGTTTCTTGCTCTTTTCTAAAACAGAGCTTGTTACAGGAAAATAAACACTTTTAAATGTTTTAAACTTTCATCAAAAGACTGAACTTTCAAGTTCTGAAAGCAATATAAGACATCCTGAGACTAGTGGAAAAAGCAAACACCTGTTATGAATAAAGCTAAAGGGAAATTAAATTCCCAGTGTTAAAAAACAAAAGAAACAACATTAAAAGATTATTTTTAATTGTCTTTCAACCATGATATCTTCTATGTTCTAAAAATAAAAGAAAAATTGTGGCTCACTGTGGTTGCTTATACTGAAATACTGCAATAGAAATATCTCAAATATTTGTTAAAATGAATAAGCAGAGAATAAAATTCTGGTACTGATACAAATTTGAAAAAAAAATCAGCTCTTGAAAGCACATTATTTTCATTTAAATTAAATAAAATGTCACAACTGTCTCTTTGCAAACATAATGCAAACAGATTTCAATTAATGATAACAAAAGTATAACTCTGGAATTTATTCTTTGAAGAATACAAATATTCCTTTAATTTCCCTTCGTCTACTCTCCTCTTAAAGAATGTTAACATTTTAATGGTAGAGAAAATGTGCCTTCAGAATATTCCAGATAATTTCTTTGAAAATTTTTATAACGATAGTAATGAGGCACTTTACCTTAATCCCATTGACACCTGTACTTGACATGTAGGAAAAAAAAAAAAAAAGCAGCAAAAATTATACATATTTTGACAGAGATCTGTCTTGTTAGTCAGTGCTTTCTCCCCATCCTAAGCTAATCATAACTGGCATTTCTGAAGGTAGTTGAGAAGAATGAAAATGTTTTTGGTATTATTTTTCCAAATAATAAGGGACTTTTACCAATCAACCCCATCCTCAGCACATATACAAAATGAATGCCTAAATGCTGGTTCACAAGCCAGCAGACATGTTAACAGTCTCACAGGTCAAAACAACTGACTGTGTTTTTATATTATGATACATATATAGAGAGTGTAATTATTATTGGACACTTACTTTTAAAAACTGACATGCTGATTTTTAATTTGTGTACAGAGGCATGATGTCAAGCTTGCCTCTAACAACAGTGTGTAACCCGTAAAACATCTGGGCTATCTCAGCTCTTCCCACTGTCCTGAGCCACTGTGACTGATATAAAAGGGTTCCTTTTAAACAAATATGAGTGTTCCCTGGAGGGAGCATCATGCCATCCTGTTGCTTTGAATTTTATGTATTATCTGTCTTCATTATTTAATCATGTGCCCTTAAGGTCTGCATGGTTTCATCAACTTCACTATCAAAAGGAATTTTTAAAATGGATCATTGCTAAACAGTCACCACCATTGTTGATTTATAACAAGAGCTACAGAAAATAATAGTCCTGATCTAATTCAGGTAGTGTCTGTGATCACTATTTTCACAGTATCTCTAACAGCTTGGAGAGAAGCAGTTATATGTAAAAGCTGTTTGCTCTTTCATCCATATAGAGGATTTTTTTTTCATCTACAAGGTCTAATCATCTCTGGATCTTTTTTCCTCATGACATCTGTTATTTTCTAATTCAACAACAAAATTAACTGGTTTTGAAGTTATCAGAGTCTAAGGAAAAAAATGAATCATTGAAATATACTATTTTGAATTTGTATATTATCTTTGTGTTTAATCAAACAATGATTTCTCTAATTTAGCTCAATGCATTTATCCCTTTTTACCTCACATTAATAATATCAAAGGGAGGGTACATCTGTCACTTATTATTCAATTTCTTCAAACCTGGGAAGATTAGTAAAGACAGGAAATTTCACTGGGCTTATAGCCTAATTAAAAGCAACAGGCTTAACTATGAATAGTTTTTCAAAACGCTCAAACTTTTTTTTCTTTTTTTGCTTATCTAAGCTTAAGATGTTCATTAGTAACTCATTAAAGACTTAGTTACAGTTCAGTGGGTGAGTCCTGAATATAATGATGGAATGTGTGTACAAATGTGTAGACTCATAATTAGAGAAACTGTCACATTTGGGGGTTAAGAATATACAATGCAGTATTTGAAAAACACTATGGAAAGTAAGTGACCCAAGACAGTGTAGTATTTTAAAATTTGCTAACTATCCAGGTCATTTGGTTTTTAGGTCTAATTCTTAAAGGTATGTTTTAATGCCCACATTTTCCCAAGATTAAATGTGTGAAGCTTGGTTCTAAGGCCTTTCTATACATTATTTTACTTAATCCTCATAGTACAACAAAGTAGGCCTAATTACCCTTATAAAAAATAAGAAAACCGTGATTCACATGGTTAAGGTCATGTTTCTTGGAAGTAACAGAATTGGAATTAGATTCTAAGGCCTGAAATCTTTTTACTTCATTCAATAGAACCATGCAAATTAGAATTCCAAAGCAGTTTAAATTGAATAATACTATAAACTTCAGTTTCTGGGCTTCATGTAAGCATTATTTTCTAAATAGGACATCTTCCTTTATTCAAGGTTTCTTAAAAATGTAACAGCTGTTTAGTAATAACATTTATAAATCATTATCTTTATTTAGTCCTAATCTTTTCTCCTGAAATAGTATTATTTCAGATAAGTCCAGTGGGCTGAAATAGTGCAAGTTGACTAGGATTCTTTCCAAATAATACTTCAAGTCCTTTTCCATTTCTCATCTTTTTCTGTTTAAAGATGTGATATGAGTGAGTCCAAAGGATACTAAGTAACATGTGTAGATTTGACAGACACAACAAATAGCATAACTTTCTTAAGATTTAAAGAGGCATTGAGCTATTTGTAGAACATATCAGAGAAAATAAGTGTATGGAAATAAAAGATGCACTGTTTATAATTTGAGCAAAGACGCAAAAAATGTAAAAAAGAGGGCTTTCTGAATCTGATAGAAGAATTCAGACTAGAACAAAAATAGAAATGCTTCTGGCCATCAAATTAAAGTTTAATGTTCTTTATCATTTTCTTAAGGAGGAGTAATTGGAAACTAACTAGAAGAATTCAATGAATTACCTAACTATTCTGTGTATCATTCACCACTATTCAATTCACATATCAGAATAAAGTTTCAATCATTGTCAATTAGTAGTTTTTGCAATCATAAAAAAACAAGTTAATGAACTATTTTTAGGAATAAGTAAAAAAGAAGGTGGAGTGGGGCTAGACAAATGATATATGATTTCAAAGTGAATTTAAAATAGCTGAGATGTAAGTGGGCAAATCCAAGCAAAAAGCCTCTTAGAAAATGCATCTAAAGATTTCTTAAATCCAAATGTACTGTAACAATGGTACCCTGTGACCTTTTTACAAAAAAATATATTTATATAAAGAATACTTAGAAATGAAAAATAAAAATTAAGAAATGATTAAATCATATTTCTTCAAGTAAGATATGCAAATAACCAAGTACACGAAAATGAGCTCAAGATTATACATTAGAGAAATATAAGTCAAGATTGGGAGTTTAGGATTGACATGTACAAACTACTATATTTAAAATAGATCATCAAAAAGAAACCATTGAGTAGCAAAAAAAAAAATATACAATGAGATACTACTTCATTTTGACCAGATTGATTAAAAGAAAAAAGACAGTAACAAATATAGTTGAGAATGCAAGAATGTTTGCAACGTGTCACTGTGCAACCACTTTGGAAAGTAGTTTAGCACTTCCTCAAAATGTTAAATATAGTAATCATGTGACTCAGCAAGTCCACTCCTAGGTTTATACCCAAGAAAAGTGAAAACGTCCACACAAAAATTTATGCATGAATTTTCATAAAAACATTATACAGAATAGCCAAAAAGTGGGGAATAATCCAAATTTCCATCCACGGATAAATATAATGTGGTATATTTATACAACAGATTACTTGGAAACAAACAAGAACCACTGATACATGCCATGGTATACATATATTTTTAAAATATTATGCTAAATGAAAGAAGCAAGTTGCAATGTCTACAATAGGGAAAAGCATAGATACATTGATTACTGATGGTCCAGGACTGGGTCTTCCCAAGGGGAAGATGGATGTGACTACTAATGGATATAGGATTTCTTTTTGGAGGACTAATTACACTCTAAAAGGTGCACGACTATGCAAACACTAAAATCCACTAAACTAAATTTTATGGTATATGAAATATATCTCAAGAAAGATATTTTAAGTACCCATTTATACATTAAAAAAGATATTGATGCATCAAATCTAATTTTTAAAAAACTACCATATATTTTAAAAATATTTTCTTCTTCCTTCATCACAAGAGGACTACGATTTTCAAACTTATTTATAGGTGTGGCTATGAGGCAGAGTTTTAATTAATGGAAGCGGAAACAAAAGTAATGCGCACTATTTCCAAGCATATCCATATAAGAACCTCCCACTGGAATCCTCCCAATACTCTTCTTCCTTCTGTGGATAGGAATGACAATGAGCCTCAGAAAGATATTGGAACTCTTGTGCCATTAATAGACTGAGTCTATAAATAACTGTGAGAACAAGAGAATGGCATCCCCTCTGTCCTTCAAACACAGAGATATGCACACACGTGCACAAACACACACACACACACACACACACACACATATACTGTCCAACCAGAAACATTTATCTTTCTTGAAACGTTTGGTGAACAAGAATATATTCTCTAGAAGCTATTATTCATTTTGAATTCTACTGTGACCACAGCCAAAGTTTACGCTATCTAATACATTAAGAATGGAAATTAAAGTAGGCAACTCAAAGAAGTCTTTCTCCAGAAGTTCCATAGTATATAATTCGAAACACATACACACACAATTGATTTGATCCTTATTTGACTCTTTCTTGTCTTAGATATTTGATTTTCTGAGGAGTCATTCCTTGAAAATTACAATACAGAGTGCAGTGATTTTTCAGGAATCTCATTTTCAAAATTGATCAATTACACTAATTTTGATATTATATCTTAATTACTGTTCTTTCATAATATATATGTTAAATTTATATCTACCTATTATTCTTTTTCACTTTTGTAAAATTTTGCTTAATATTCTATATATATATATCAATATATATTTTAGAATAATTTTGTTAAATTTCTACATGGAAAAGCTCACATCAGTACTCTGAAAGCAGTTGTGTGAACATACATAAAATTTAACTTGGAAATAACTTACAATTTTGCTGTTCCTAGTCTTTTTTTATTCAGGAACATGGTATATTGGGTGTTTTATTTTATAATTCACAGTAAGTTTCACAGTTTTCTTCTCCTAGGTTTAATGTAGCTCCTCCTATATTTCCTAAGTAACTCAGGCATTTCATTTCTACTGTGATGTAATCATATATGCATGTATGAATCATAAACCTGAACTTAGTGCTTTCATTGATTCTGGAAAGTTATTATATTATTGATTTTCTGAATGCATCATAATCTACCTGCAAATAACAATTATATCTTAATATTTGAATATTTATTCTGGTTTACATTTGTTGATTATTATAGTAGCCAAAACTTGTGGAATTATTTTAAATAAATGGTGGTGATAATAAGTAAGGCTGTTTTGATCATTTATGACCATTTATTTTATATAGTTGTGAGTCAAAAATGAGTCATTCTTTTACTTTCCGTATTATCAAGAGATTTTCTTCTATGGGTACAAAGATACAGTCAAATTTTATATACAACCATGTTCCCTTATACTGCGATTTGTAACTGTAATGTATCAATGACCTTCAGTGCTGAGCCAATAATCTATGGTTAGATACACAATTATTTCTTATATAACATGCATTCATAATTTTTTAAACTTTAATGAAGGGCTAGAAATGTCTTAATTTTAAAGTGAAATCAGTATTAAAGACACAACTTTTATTTCTAAAGTTATTCCACTTTTTAAAAATATGCGCTTGCACGACTGCAAAAAATATCTAACAACCATTAGTATTAATTGTACCACCAGGTCATGGGATTATTGAATTTTTGCCTTCTGATTTAAATTTGTTTGAAGAGGATTACTTAAACAATAAAATAGGTGACATTGGTAATGACAGACAAAGAAATATACGAGACTATGTTCTTATACTTTATCAAGCTATAACCTTGACTTCATGACATTCATATCACCACAAACTACAGTGTGAATAGATCAAATAAACACAGAAAGTTTATTAAGTGTCACTGTGAGAGCCTAGTTTTGTTTGAAGGTGTCTAGCCATTACTTTTGGAAATTACAACCAGCATATTTCTCTTGCAAATCCTTAGCTAGCCTAACTCCTTTGGTCAAATAATTCATACACAGTTTTTCTGATACAAAGACAAGTTTTTATATTTAAAGAAACTAGTTCTGCTACGATGGTAAAGAAACATAGATTCAAATAAAATAAAAATATAATTATTAAAATAAAGTTTATTTTTAATTCATCAATTAAAAATCTGAAATAAATTAGAGAATGACTTAACCCTAGTTTTCAACAGGGCCTTATTCTGAACTGTCAAAACAGATCATAATGTAACATTGATATATAGCATCTTATTTGCATGATAAGACTCTTTCCTATTGCATTTCAATTTTTTGATTGGTCATTAAGCAATTATTTTCCAATCTGAATGCAGGAAATAATTGTATGAAAAATGCCCTATGGCTATTTACATGAAATTATAAATGTAAGAGCACTATTCTTACATTGAGAATGAAAATAAATAGCAATACAAAGAAGAGGGAGACAATTAGATACTTATATATTACACATCAAACTACTTGAAATGTATTCAACATCAAGTGCACAACAACCATCCTAGTATAATCAGTTTACCCCAAAGCCAAGAAGCACAAAAAATAATATATGATTCTAAACCCTTGAAACAGTCACAGTACATAAAATCTGAAGATAGAAAATGCTACTTTGCTCTCAAAGTGCACATTTCTTACTTGTAGAGGAGTATCACCACAATAAAATTCACACATAACATGTTTTGCAGATGCAAAGGCAAAATAAAATTATTTTCCAATTGCCAAACTGCATACTGAATGCACAGAGAAGGCTCCTAAACACATTCTTACAAAGGAAAGCTGTCAGATGTACATATTGGTAGTACATACTGTTGTATTAGAGACTGCATAGTTAACTTTTGAAATATATATTAATATTTATTTTGAATTTCAGTACCAAGTGGCTAATGCATTAATAGATGCTATTGGATGTGTTCTCAATAATCTCATGTATCATGATGATGACAAAGATTTCTCAGTATAACATATTTGACCATACAGATAGTGATATTACTGTAAGTATTACAAATTATCTAGGCTGGCAAGCATTATAAACATTTAAAGGATGATTAATTTCTAGAAAAAAAATAGCTAAGCAGAGCTTAGAAGTCAACCTACCACTTTCACCATTAATAAAACATGACTTCATAAAAAATTTATATGGTAATATTTTCTGTGGTAAAATATAATTTGGTACTTTCTCAAGCTTCACATATTATTAGAGGTTAAAATATTTTGAATTATTATTTTAAATCATTGGCACATTAAATATTACTATAACTAAAAATAGATTCATAATAAAACAAATTACAAAAACCATAATAGTACAAGATATATGTGTTTGATCATTGTTTTGTCCCTGCTAAGAACTGTTTATAATAACTAATTTGTTAGCTTTAAAGTTCATTAATATATAAATACACATGCAACTTTACCAACACAAATTAAACTTGGGAAAAAGTACATATATGGTGGCTCATGAAAGAATTTTTTAAATTCTACTTTTTTCTGCAAAGATATCATTAAAAATACTGTTTCCTTTTACATATAGTAAGCTACAATGATCCTGTTTTCTATCTCTATCATTGTGATACACTTGCTAAGTACAGTTTAATGAACACAAGATGCAGTTAAAATATTTGAGCATCGCAATCACCTTCTCAACTCCCAACCCATTATGGCTTGGGTGACGTACCTCCCAAGAACAGGTCTCCTAGTGTGGGTCCTATACTGAACCATGATATTGTTTTACCGCCAGTCAGGATGAGTCCCAGGTGCTCATGGTATCACTGGATTTTTGTTCTCTGATCTCTCTATTTTCCCTTGCTCCCAACCACATCATTAGAACAAAAAAGTCTTTTATCTTCATGCAACACTACATTAGTTAACACCAAAGAACTGGCCATCTGCTTTCACTACTTCTCTTTACTTCTGCCAAGTCTCATTGCATTATAGATAAGGATTTTATGGTTATACAGGAAGGAGACACAGTCATGGAAAACAGAAAAATAGAAATACAGAGGTACACAGAGACATAAAATATGGACAGATAAACATAGAACCAGAGACATTTCTTAAGTTTAAAGTTGTATATATATATATAAATATATATATATATAAATATAAATATACACAAAATGTGGATATACTAATTAAGTTTATTTTCCTATAAAAATACTAGCCAGACTCTCTAGGATGATGTGGGAGATTACTCAACTAGTGTAAATATTATTCAGAATTAATTATTTAGCTTAGTTTCTAATTTTACCCATGCAGAAATCATGCAAAAATGCATCACTTACAATTACATACTACTACCACTGACAATAGAGAATTATATACTAAAATATAATATACTGACAATTATATATTAAGTCTTTATATATATATCTGATATATATAATCAGTTTGACAATAATTTTGTTTAGATACTAGTATTAAAATTTTCTGGCAAAATCAAAATGCTGAGGTTCTAGTAGCAAAAGACTTCAATTCTCAGGGTAAGAATAAGGATAATTGTATATATTCCTTATCTAATGCTGAGAGGTTTAGCTCTATTTCAAAGTAATTAGGGGTAGGAAAATAAAACAGAAAAAAGATTAACTGAGTGCCAAGCACTATGTTAGAACTATGTGTATATCATTCATTTCTTAAAATAACCCTACATGGAGTGTTTGTTCTTACAGATGAAAAGCAGGCTTACAAATTTTAAGTTACTATAAGCTTGAGGGAAGAATTTAGAATCCCTTGTTCATTACCATAGCTTTAGTAGCTAGCACAGTCATCTGACTCACAGTCTATGATAAATGTTATTTGTTAACTAATTTACCAAGTAACTGTTACAGAACTTGTAGGCAGTAGAGCTTAAATTTTATCTCAGATCTGTTAAGACTTCAAAGCCCAGTTGGTCTATGCCCAGAACATGGAAGAGGCAGAAATCTACCTTTTTACCTCATCTGTTCACAAGAACCAGGAGAGCTGATGTGGAATTTTCTACAGGGAAGAATGGCTTTAATAGGAACTGATTATTTACCTGCAGTTAAGACCAGAGCTCAAGAAGCTAAATCCTTCATTTTAAGACCTCTCTGGGTCTCATGTGCAACTTTAGTCAAGTTGTTTGGTCACTTGGTACCCCAATACTTTCACTATAAAAAGTTATATACAAAGTAATGATAATAATAAGTAATATTAAACCCATGAGAATGCTGTGATAATTAATTGTACCAAATACATTTAAAGTTTATGGCTATTGAATCACTATGTCCTTGTCACTCAGTCATGTCCAACTCTTTGTGACCCCATGGACTGTAACATGCCAGGCTCCACTGTCCTTGGAATTCTTCAGGCGAGAATACTGGAGTGGGTAGACATTCCCTTCTCCAGGTGATCTCCTTGATCTAGGTCTCAAACCCGGGTCTCCTGCATTGCAGGTGGATTCTTTACTGTCTGAGACACCAGGGAAGTAGTCATCATTATTATATACTCTCGAGAAAAGGCCAGAAATTTGGGTCATGTCCAGAAAAGTTAATTCTCTCTGATCAGGAGAAGAAATATAGCTAGGCGTTGCATCAACAGTAGGCAAGGACATGCTATCCAGGGATGTTTTGGAAAAAAAGTACCTCTATTACTAAGACATCTATTTTATTTCAGTCCTCTCAGGTTTCAAGCTATATGGTATTCCTTCAAGCCAAGACTGGTGGGGACTCCAAAAATGTCTAATTCTATTATATTTTTGCACTGATCAAAGGCACACACACTTTCTGTTTATGAGCAAGCTGAACTCAAAAAATCTGCTTACATGGAGCCCTTCATTTACAAGTTTGAAGTGGCATCACAAGGCAATGGAGAAAGCCTTCCACAGAAGGCAGTCAAAACTGACTTGTATTTTCTCTGGTGAAAAATTTTAAAATACTTACACAAGGTAATAAGAATAAAGTTTATAAGTGGAAAGTTTCTATACTGTTTAGCCTGATATGCATAGGATGATATAAAGTAGTTCACAGAAAATGAAAACATTATTTTAGTTTTTTAGTCAAAATATTTTATATATTTTTATATACCAGGGTCAATAGTTTCTGTACTTTATTAGTTTTTAAATACTTATTACAGTTGCTTGAAGAGATTATATGTGTGTTTCTGTATGCTTGTTCAATACAGGTCTCAACTCAAGAATCATGGTGTAAGGCTCAGTGATCTTTGGGACCCATGAGGTACAAAGTAGGTGTCAGGTTTAGGAGACCAGAAACTGCACCTCTGAAAAGAAAGTCTTTCTTACAATGTGTATTTCTGCTATTTTTAACCTACCTTGCTCTAATAGTACAATTTTAGACTGACTTTGTAAACATGAATTGTACATATACTTAAGAGTTTTTTTTCCTGAATATCAGTATCAAATGAAGAAGCTCTCAGGGTAAGCTAATTCTTAGCTGTTACAATTTACTAGAACAAAAATATACGGGAAGGGTAGATAGTATGATGAAGGAAATTAACATGTTCAATCACTTAATATCAGTCATGTTCTGTGCTAGATTTTTTACATATCCTATTTATTTAATCTTCAAATAAACTTACGAGTGAGACATTTTCATAATATCAAAAAGGCTAAGTAGAATCATCTTTAGGTACACTGACAATTAGAAAAGCATTTGTTTAAAAGAACATAATTCCTATACTGTGCCATATCACAAAATGTTATACATGCCCAAGTATATGAATGTGCAAGTGTCACATCAGTATAAGAATTGAGGGAAAAATTTGAAATATTTAACAATTTTACATTGTTTAAAATGAGATGGTTGTATAATTTTACTTTTATTTTTTAAAAAAGCACTATCTTATAGCAATTTGTTAGAAATAAAGTTGTGAAAGTAGGGAAACTTTAGGGGAAATATCAAAAGACAAGTGATTTTATCCCATTTTTATAATGACAGTAGAATGCAATTCATGTTAAAACATATGAATGAGTCAATTTAAGAACTGCATCACTGAAAAACTACAATAGATTTCTACAGTCAATTAAAAACCAAAAATGAGCCAAGGAGGCTAAAAAGTCATTTCAGCTGCCTGCTAAACTCTAATACTCTGAGACCTCCTAAGCAGTGGCAAGTACAGCTGTGTCCTTTTTTCTTTGCTATAATTATCATTAACATATGCGACAGTGACTGTATTATGCCATTTTCATCTGAGGGCAAAACCAATGATAATCAGTAGAAAACTTTAAATTGGGAAAAAGTAACATATGTATAGACTTTAATCTGGCAATTTTTAGAGGGATTAAATAAATATTATTCTAAGTGGTACAGAATTTGTTTTGCTTATTTATTGACTAATTAGATGTTTTATAAAAATTTGCAAAGAAAGATAGATTATTTCTTAACTATCATACTCATGCTATAAGTACCAAGATGTCTAAATGAACATGTATACAGTCTTTTATGAGTATATTAGCATGTTTCAGGAAAAATACATTTTTGCTTATGTTGATACTGTTTTGATAATGCTTTTTATCTCTTTTCTCGTTAAAAGGGATATCACAATTCTGTCTTAATGAGAGGTTTCAATTTAATTTTGTGTGTTAAGGATTGAGCATGGTACTAAATACTCAGAAACAAATAATTACTGGGTTCAGGAAAGTAGAATTTGGGAGTGTTTTCTTTCGAAAGGGCATTTACTATATTAAAAGCTATTTTACTTAGCAAAACAGGTCATTTAAATTCATAATAAATGATAGTTAATAATTTAAATGATACTCTTTAAGGGTGATAAAAATAATAAAACATGAAATTAAAAAAATAATTTGGTTAGATACACATTTTAAATGGTATTTTAAGAAATAAAACTCAACATTCTATTTATTACAGCTTAAAATACATTACTTACAGCTATTATTACATGGTAGGCAAAAACTGCAAAATCATAGCACAAAAATTTAAAATAAAGGATCTAATGTAAATTACTAAGACAACATTAAGTGTCACAGAAAAATATAATTAAAAGTCTTACCATGAATTATCGGTGCTAAGAGCATCATGAAGACTAGTAGCTGTGATGGCCACATTGTCGT
This sequence comes from Bos mutus, assembly GCF_027580195.1. NCBI lineage: Eukaryota > Metazoa > Chordata > Mammalia > Artiodactyla > Bovidae > Bos > Bos mutus. The sequence continues at coordinate 77,040,108 of NC_091622.1, read as the reverse complement.
GAGCTCGGCAGTGAGGATGCCTCAGGAGTGAGTATTCTAAACTTAAAATAAGTGTCTTTCTGATTCTTTTTCTGTATCCCAAGATGGATGATTAAAAATAAAACAGCTCAAAAAGAAATATTCTTCAAAACAGAAACACCAATACCCAATTCAGAATCCTGCAAACAAGAAAAAAAAAAAGTTATCAAATATAGGTTTTATCATTTCCTTGAAAGTTTCCTTGCTGACAAGAACATCTGTATACCTCCTCCCTTCCTCATTGTAATCAATACACACATCATACATAAAAATAAGTAAGTAACCTAAAAGACATTATTAACTTACGTATTACCACAGTATTTATTTCCCAATCCCCAAACTTACTGACACAAGTAATTCAGTCTCACTGGACAAATTAATATAAATAAACTATACTCATTAGTATAATAATTAATTTGTATAATTTGTCAATAGGTTTAAACATTTGGTGTTTACTTAGGGTAAATATTATCCACAAATATAATTTTTACTAATAATAGAAAAGTTTTTAAAAAACCATTCATTATGATTACTATATGTGTGAACAAAAAAGTTAAATGTATGAGTCCTACTTTCATTCTAGACCCTGAGAATAATTCAGAAATTATTCTAAATTTTAACTATATTACTTTTCTAATTATTTTTGTAATTAAATTTGGGAAAATTATAATTTATGTTAATTAATTATGCTCAATCATAATCAATTCATTTAGCAAAAGTCTACTGAGTGTCCTCTAAATTACAAAGTACAGTGCTAAGAAAATAGGGCAAAATATTGAATAAAACATGCAACCTATCTTCCAGGATCCTACAACTCAAAATGACGAATTTTGCTTAAAAGTGTTAAACACATATAGAAGACACTAAAAATTTTAAGCATTGTAAAGTTATTTCACTGAATCAAACTGATATAGCTGCCCTCTCTTTAAAGTTTGCAGATATATATGTTAGAAAGTAAAAGTATTGAAGGTACACGACCTCAATTTTGAAGATGTTGTTTTTTACAGTGAACATCTTTAAAACTGATCAATCAAGTACTAACTAGGTATTCCTTTTCTTTCTTTCTTTTCTTTCCTCTCTCTTTCCCTCTATTCAAGTAATTATTGATAGTATATATTTCACTATTGTGAAATAGTGTGAAATATATTTCACATTTTGAGTATAAATCTAAATTTTTTTCTGGAAAGAAATATTCAAAATAGAGATAGTTTACTGAGGATTGTAATAACCTTCATTCTATCAAAACACATTGGAAAATATTTCTGAAGTGCTCGCATTCATTATAAGGCAAAATTACACAGATTTATCTGAATTTCTGGCACTACTATTCACAGTATGTAAGTAAGAGCACAGGTTCTGAAGCAAGACCATCTAATTTGAATTATTAGCTCTACTAGTGGGCTTCCCTGGTGGCTCAGACAGTAAAGAAAATCTGCCTGCAATTTAGGAGACCCAGGTTCAGTCCTTGGGTTGGGATGATCCCCTGGAGAAGGGAATGGCAACCCACTCCAGCGTTCTTGCCTGGAGAAGTCCATGGACAGCAGAGCCTGGCAGGCTACAGTCCATGGGGTTGCAAAGAGTCGGGCACAACTGAGCAACTAACATACACACAACTCTACTAGTACTAAGACTTTGGGTAAGTCATTTAAGCATTCAGCTCCTTGATTTCCTGTCTGTTAATGGTGGGGAAGCAATGTTACTTAATTCATATGGTTACATGAACATTAACTATGTTAAAATTTGTCATATATTATATGCAATACATAAAAATATGTGTTGTTCCGAACAATAAGTATGAAAGTGCTATATATATTAACAATTCTTATACATCTCATGAGTTTTCAATTTTATCTTACTTTTACTTTTTAATGTGGTTGTGTAAGAAGCAAGACATTTGAAAATTCAAGCAAAACTATTTACTGAGTCACAATTGTAAAGATAGGCATGGAATAAACTAAATCTGGAAACAACAGATATAATAATTTTCTTTCTAAACTCACAGACATAATAGAAAAACTAAGCTCATAATAAACACTCTCATAACATTTTACTTTTACAAACAGAGAAAGCATTGACAAGAAAAAATGAGGTTGAGATAAATAATGTGAAAAGAATTTCTGTGTAACATTTTGCTTGTTTTTTTAATTAACACTGTGACTTATAAGAAAACATTTAGAACTTATATTTAATTGTCATGTCACAAGTATATAACTCTTTCTGAAAATAAATTTGAAAGCAGGTACTAATTTAAAATAGCCTTCTTTTACATGAATATGATTATGGATACTTAAATAAGGATACGTAAATTGACTGACCCATCAACAAGTAAACAATCCCCCTCAACATTCAATTATCTTTTCTTCCCCTCTATAGCATCAAGGGACATGTATATGTACATAAACAAATACACACAAACACACGCACACACACATATATGTAGAAGATAAATATATACAATACTAATTTAATAGCAACTATTCTAGGTGAGTTATTTATTCACTATTTCAAAAATATATACTAAATATCTTCCTTGGTGGATACTATTGAGAATGTAATTAAAGTAGAAAAATTTCTCCCACAACTTCTCCTGTAATGGGAAAATCATAATACATGAAGTCTCAATATAAAGAGAAGAATTAACATTTTTCAGTTCTTTTCATATGACAACTAATTTTCTAGGTATTTACACAATTATATGATTAAATTATCCATACAGATCTATCATGCAGATAATATTGTCTCATGTCTAACTGAGAAGGAAATCAGACATGTTACTGAGCAAGAATTTCAAACTGAATGTCTGCCTCCAACATCAGTGCTCTTTCTTCTCTCTATGGTAGAAATAAACAAGATGTACGGAACTTCCCTTATAGCTCAGTTGGTAAAGAATCTGCCTCCAGTGCAGGAAACCCGGGTTCGATCCCTGGGTTGGGAAAATCCCCTGGAGAAGGAAATGGCAACCCATTCCAGTATCCTTGCCTGGAAAATATAATGGACAAGAGGACCCTGGTGGGCTGCAGTCCATGGGGTCGCAGAGTCAGGCACTACTGAGCGAATAACACTTACTTACTTATGATCATAATCAGGGGTGTTACTTGTGTAAAGGAATAGACAAAATATAGCAAGTTTTTGAGGACAGAGTTAGGCTTTGCTTTAACATGTTACCCAATTGTGCTGAGTAAAGAACAAACGAACAGCATGGATATATGAAGTAGGTCTAGAGGGACAAAGAGAAAGAAGAAGATAGACATGCTTAAAAGGAAACTGGACAAATTATAATATTGCACCCTTTGAAGGAATCAAAAAATTATTTCCATAGTGAAATATGAGTAACACAATTATGAAGTAAATTAAGTCTAGTTTTAGTGAAAACCAGCAGTTTATTTCATGTATTTTCAACTTGATGAAGGGACAGGAGAAAATCATAGGAAGTATAAGAAAGTGATTATCTATAATAATGACTTACTTTAGGATATCATGGCAGGGCATAAAGTCATGTCTACTAAGACTACTTTGAACTTGATTTATGCATAAAAATTTGTTTTCACAATTACAGTGTAACCATGTACTGTTTACTATGTAAACACCTGTGTGTAAACAGAGGTGAGGAAAGGAATTTAGATGAATGGAAGCTGTTATTTGACGACAGTGACATGTTCTCACACTCTAGCCTCACCATCCATGGACCTTTCACTCACAGTCCCACAATAATATGCTAATTTGGAGGTACAAATAATAACATAGAAATTTTAGTAGATAATGTTCCAGACCAGACTGTTGATAATCTACAGAAAAATAAGCCATTACTCCTTCAATACTAACATTAAAAAAAAGAAAGAAAGAAAACTTTTTGGAATGTTTTTCTTTTCCAATTACACATTGTTATTAGCCAAACCAATCAGTTTTCATATAAAGGGGATTTTTACTCAAATCATTTTGGAAACATAGCTCTTCAAAAACACATAAAGGAGAAAAACCAAGAAAAGATATAAGACTCATTAAATAACTCTTGAACAAAATGATTACTCAAAAAAATTTACTACTAATAAAAAGAATTTGACAAGTCAAGTTCAACATATATTTCCAACTCTAAAGAATTTCTTTAAACTTTTCCATGTACAAAGCTCTATGTTAATACTATGGGTCAAAATAGGAGAATGTGGCTGAAAGTCTAAAATATTACTATTTTTAAACAACTTCTAGTAAAATATGGATGCCAGAAGGTGTACTCACCAATAATTTAAAGTGCTGTGCAAAATGTGATATGTGTTAAGTGAGATATTCTAGAAACATGTGCACACACACACACAACTTGCCAAAAAGTCTTTTGAAAAAAACAGCAAAGGACTTAAAAACATGCTGACTGAACATTCTGGTGCTAGGCAAGTTTACAAAGCTCTCTGAATTTCAGTTTCTTCAACTGCATAAGAGAAAAATATACACCTGTATTTTGCTGAGAAGATTAGCATACCATAAATTACTGGGGCTTCCCAGGTGGCACTACTGGTAAAGAACCCACATGCGAATGCAGGCGACGTAAGAGACGCAGGTTCAGTTCCTGGCTTGGGAAGAGCCCCTGGAGAAGGGTATGACAAGCCCCTCCAGTATTCTTGCCTGGAGAATCCCCATGGACAGAGAAGTCTGGGGGGCTATGGTCAATAGTGTCCACAGAGTCAGACTGAAGCAACTTAGCACACACATTGCATGATGCAGAGATGTCATGTCATCATGGATGTCTACCAATGCTTGTTTGTCACTCACCAATTCCTTTGTTTCCTTAATTTCTTCAGAACTGAGGAACAGACCATATGCTTGACTCCCACACCTTAAATATCACTTACATATTTAGGAAAATCATACACAGTCTCCTTGAGAGAGATGCACACTGTCCTAAAGAAAGCTATGAATGAGTAATGGATACTAAGACAATGTAAGATTTTATTTTTTAAAAAGAATTTTCAGTATGTTCTTCTTGTTTGAAATACACTATGTTACTTAGGATATTAATTTCTAGTAATAAAACATATTAAATTAATTTAAAATTAAGTTGCTTTAAAAATTACTACTGAAAGATAGTTTTTAAGATATATCAAAGATTATCAGAAGATGGCAGACAGTTTTCCCTGTTATGGTATCAAAAATCTGGAGTGAGTGAAAGTCGCTCAGTCATGAAGGACTCTTTGCAACCCATGGACTGTAGCCCATCAACCTCCTCTGTTCATGGAATTCTCCAGGCAAGAATAATGGAGTGGGTTGCCATTTCCTTCTCCAGGGGATCTTCCCAACCCAGGGATCAAACCTGGGTCTCCTGCAGTGCAGGCAGATTCTTTACTGTCTGAGCCACCAGAGAAGCTCTCAAAAACTTGGAAGGAATATATTTATCTTGATTAGGTAATCTGTCCTCCATCAAAACTATATAACTTCATTACACTTAACCATATTATAAAGGAAAAATTGAGGTTGATGAAAGTGTTCTAATTTATATCACTAATATTTAAGATTATAGTTAGGAAACTGTGATTTGACTCATTTTCAACTAAACATTAAAAAAATTCATAATATGGAAAACATTCTATAAATGCTTTATGTAAGTAAAATCTTTCCTCATAAATTACATGGAAAATTCCTTATTTGTTCAGATTAAAATTTAATAAAATTTATTTAATTCAGATTAAACTTAATTCATATCTAGCATAATTATATGCTAAAACTAATTTTTTTTGTTACTGCTGAAATAAAAGTTCTTCTGAACTTGGACATTGATTTACTTTGAGGAAACTGATACCTTAAATTCTGATGGCATAATTTTTTCTCAATTTAATTTTTTCATACATCCTTCTCAAATCATATTTGAAATTTTATTTTATATTTGCTATCTTTCTATACTCTAAATAAAGATTAGTATTAGCCTGTGAATGCCATTCATCTTGGAATTGTTGCTTCTACTTTTAAGCTATTCTTAACTACATATCTATAAAATATCTTTTTTTTTTTCTAATTTTATTTTATTTTTAAACTTTACATAATTGTATTAGTTTTGCCAAATATCAAAATGAATCCGCCACAGGTATATATGTGTTCCCCATCCCAAAACCTCCTCCCTCCTCCCTCCCCATACCATCCCTCTGGGCCGTCCAGTGCACCAGCCCCAAGCATCCAGCATCGTGCATCGAACCTGGACTGGCAACTCGTTTCCTACATGATATTTTACATGTTTCAATGCCATTCTCCCAAATCTTCCCACCCTCTCCCTCTCCCACAGAGTCCATAAGACTGTTCTATACATCAGTGTCTCTTTTGCTGTCTCGTATACAGAGTTATTGTTACCATCTTTCTAAATTCCATATATATGTGTTTAGTATACTGTATTTATGTTTTTCCTTCTGGCTTACTTCACTCTGTATAATAGGCTCCAGTTTCATCCACCTCATTAGAACTGATTCAAATGTATTCTTTTAATGGCTGAGTAATACTCCATTGTGTATATGTACCACAGCTTTCTTATCCATTCATCTGCTGATGGGCATCTAGGTTGCTTCCATGTCCTGGCTATTATAAACAGTGCTGCGATGAACATTGGGGTACACATGTCTCTTTTTCCTTCTGGTTTCCTCAGTGTGTATGCCTAGCAGTGGGATTGCTGGATCATAAGGCAGTTCTATTTCCAGTTTTTTAAGGAATCTCCACACTGTTCTCCATAGTGGCTGTACTAGGTTGCATTCCCACCAACAGTGTAAGAGGGTTCCCTTTTCTCCACACCCTCTCCAGCATTTATTATTTGTAGACTTTTGGATCGCAGCCATTCTGACTGGTGTGAAATGGTACCTCATAGTGGTTTTGATTTGCATTTCTCTGATAATGAGTGATGTTGAGCATCTTTTCATGTGTTTGTTAGCCATCTGTATGTCTTCTTTGGAGAAATGTCTAGTTCTTTGGCCCATTTTTTGATTGGGTCGTTTATTTTTCTGGAGTTGAGCTGTAGGAGTTGCTATCAATGTAATACACCACATTAACAAATTGAAAAATAAAAACCATATGATTATCTCAATAGATGCAGAGAAAGCCTTTGACAAAATTCAACATCCATTTATGATAAAAACTCTCCAGAAAGCAGGAATAGAAGGAACATACCTCAACATAATAAAAGCTATATATGACAAACCCACAGCAAACATTATCCTCAATGGTGAAAAATTGAAAGCATTTCCTCTAAAGTCAGGAACAAGACAAGGGTGCCCACTTTCACCATTACTATTCAACATAGTTTTGGAAGTTTTGGCCACAGCAATCAGAGCAGAAAAAGAAATAAAAGGAATCCAAATTGGAAAAGAAGAAGTAAAACTCTCACTATTTGCAGATGACATGATCCTCTACATAGAAAACCCTAAAGATTCCACCAGAAAATTACTAGAACTAATCAATGACTATAGTAAAGTTGCAGGATATAAAATCAACACACAGAAATCCCTTGCATTCCTATACACTAATAATGAGAAAACAGAAAGAGAAATTAAGGAAACAATTCCATTCACCATTGCAACGGAAAGAATAAAATACTTAGGAATATATCTACCTAAAGAAACTAAAGACCTATATATAGAAAACTATAAAACACTGGTGAAAGAAATCAAAGAGGACACTAATAGATGGAGAAATATACCATGTTCATGGATTGGAAGAATCAATATAGTGAAAATGAGTATACTACCCAAAGCAATTTATAGATTCAATGCAATCCCTATCAAGCTACCAACAGTATTCTTCACAGAGCTAGAACAAATAATTTCACAATTTGTATGTAAACACAAAAAACCTCGAATAGCCAAGGCTATCTTGAGAAAGAAGAATGGAATTGGAGGAATCAATCTACCTGACTTCAGGCTCTACTACAAAGCCACAGTTATCAAGACAGTATGGTACTGGCACAAAGACAGAAATATTGATCAATAGAATAAAATAGAAAGCCCAGAGATAAATCCATGCACATATGGACACCTTATCTTTGACAAAGGAGGCAAGAATATACAATGGATTAAAGACAATCTCTTTAACAAGTGGTGCTGGGAAATCTGGTCAACCACTTGTAAAAAAAATGAAACTGGACCACTTTCTAACACCATACACAAAAACAAACTCAAAATGGATTAAAGATCTAAACGTAAGACCAGAAACTATAAAACTCCTAGAGGAGAACATAGGCAAAACACTCTCCGACATACATCACAGCAGGATCCTCTATGACCCACCTCCCAGAATATTGGAAATAAAAGCAAAAATAAACAAATGGGACCTAATTAACCTTAAAAGCTTCTGCACATCAAAGGAAACTATTAGCAAGGTGAAAAGACAGCCTTCAGAATGGGAGAAAATAATAGCAAATGAAGCAACTGACAAACAACTAATCTATAAAATATCTTAACCTCAATCTTTTCCAAATTAAATTGCATGTCATTATTGTACTTTACCCTCATAATAACCTACTAAAGACACTATAATATCTTCTTTACAATGTTTTTATATCCTCTTTTTATTTAATTATTTTTTAATTTACAATATTGTATTGGTTCCACCGGTTAAATATTCACTTATTACAAATTCTGCTAACTACAAATTGCATTTCATATCTACCTTAAAAATTTATATTAATCCACATTTCATTTTATATATTTACATGTTTGCCATTTAAGTATTTTTAGAGCTTGATTTTTTTTACATGTTTGGCACATGCCGAATGTTTAAAATGCCTTGTGGCACTGTTTTAATAACTGATTGATACATAGTCCTATAACACCATTGCTAATTATAAAACAACAGTTTCCCATTCAGCAACATTTCCCCATTCCAAATAGCTAAACTGCAGCTATTTCCGCCCTCCCCCCCAAAAAAAAAATCCTCTTACTTTAGAAATGTTTATAAATATTGTTTGAGTGTAATCTGTATTCTTCCAGGTTATTAGACAGATTTTGAAATTTGAATGATTTGCAATTACATTCATTAACAAATATTAACTTCTTAGCAATATAAAACTGACATATGGTAACTTAATGAAAGTGATACATTTTCAAAAAAAGTTTATCCATATTAACCAAAAAGAATCAAGTGTTTCTGAGAAATATTTAACAAGGATGGAAAATATATTTCAAATAGAGTATTTAATTATGCATGGATGCTTAGATAAGGAGTTTAAGTGCTAAATATTCAAATTTAATATGGCAATATTTCCATGATTTATCATAAGCACATACAGGTCAGTGCTCCATAATCCATGTCCTATAAAACGATACATGGTATCTATTCTCACAAACATGTCTTTCTAACATGGTTCTACATGGAAGACTCATTCTGCTGTGAATGGATGCTCCAAGTTATAATTAACTTTTAGGGAAAAGAAGTAGAGCAGTAAAATGAAAAATTAGATGACTATTACACAACTTCTCCCAATCACCATCCTATAAAATATTTAAACGTCTGGTGTTAATGATCACTGAGTAGAAGCAAAATAAGGTTTAAAGTTCAGATTGAGTAAAATACATATTTTTAAAATATTAGCTATAGTTTACAATGTCTAATGGAGAAGGCGATGGCACCCTACTCCAGTACTCTTGCCTGGAAAATCCCATGGATGGAGGAGCCAGGTAGGCTGAAGTCCGTAGGGTTGCTTAGAGTCGGACAGGACTGAGCGACTTCACTTTCACTTTTCACTTTCATGCATTGGAGAAGGAAATGGCAACCCACTCCAGTGGTCTTGCCTGGAGAATCCCAGGGACAGGGGAGCATGGTGGGCTGCTGTCTATGGGATTGCACAGAGTCGGACACGACTGAAGCGACTTAGCAGTAGCAGCACAATGTCTAAAACTTTAAAAAGAGTACTTTTTCTTTAAAGTTTTCTTGCTGCTTGCCAAAAGAATTATTATATATAACTTCTCAAATGAGAGTACATTTGAGTAGACTATGGAATTTTTAAGTTTGTAAGGATACTTCTGCTAGAGCATGAGTAGATAAAATTTGACTAAACAGTGGTTGGAGAAGGATTTTTCTAGGTTATGAGTTGTTATGAAGAAAGTTAAGAGCAGATAAAAAACAGCATGCTATAGAACTCTAATTTGTCTAGTATGTGAGGTCTACTGAGTAAGTAAGGAGCAAGGGAATATCATATAAAGAAGGATTTGGGTAGAAGAGAAAAGGTTGTGAAAGCTATACAAAGAATTTGAATTCAATTTACTTAGTTTCCAATGATGAATTTTGAAATTTGAATTTCTTTATTTTCTTTATTTTATTTTTTTTTAATTTCTTCATTTTAAAAGCACAATTTGCATAAATAAAAATCACTGCAAACATTATCTTTCAAAAATGAGGGTATATATTTACAGTGAAAGTGTTAGTCAATTCACGGAATTCTCCAGGCAAGAATACTGTAGTGGGTAGCCCTTCCTTTCTCCAGGGTATCTTTCCCACGGAGGGATCAAACCTAGGTCTCCTGAATTGCAGGCAGTTTCTTTACCTTCTGAGTCACCAGGAAAGCCCCAGGAATACTGGAGTGGGTAACCATTCCCTTCTCCAGGGGATCGTCCCAACCCAGGGATTGAACCTGGGTCTCTAACATTGTAGGCAGATTATTTATCATCTGAGCAACCAGGGAAGTCAAATATTTATACAAAGTATATTTAAAAATTTCTTTAATCTTCTAAATTACTCTTAAACATTTGAGCATTTTGCTCTGAAAGTAATTTATGTGAATCATCTTTGGTTTGATATAGAGAAACTGAGTTAAGATATTAAATAAAATAGAAGTATTAAGTGAACTGTCAAATTAATAAACTAACTAGTATTTAGATAGTACCTAACATGACACCACACAAAAATATCAGAGACTTTTCATTTTCATAATATGATGCATTTATCAGGGTTCTAAACTTGCATAACATTTCTAAGCAGCTGTTATGCTATCTGAGATAAAATACTGATTTCAGAAAATTACCACACTTTCAGATACAACGGCAGTGGTATGCACTCAGAAGTGTATTACAACCAAATAACAGACTATGTGTTTAACTCTGCTACTTATCTGTTCAGATGTATATTTTATAACACATTCAAGACAAATACAACCTGGAAGAAATTCCACATACACTAAGTATATGTTTGAATTGACCTAGAACCAGAAGCGGCCATATCTTTCTTAGTCCCATTTTTCTGCACATTAAAAAAAAAAAAAAAAAACTCCTATTATCAAGTATTAAACAGAGCCATGAGAATCAGCATGAATAGAAGGCATAATATGAGCTTTGGAGTGAGAAAGTTTTAAAGTTCTCTCTTCAAGCTGTGAGCTGTAGGACCACAGGCAGATGACTTAATTTTTCTATACTCTAATGTTCACACATAAAATTAATACTTATTCCACCATATGGTTAGAAGGCTTAAATAAAAGTTATACACATACATGACCTATAAAGATACCTGGCAAGAGCAGGCATTCAAAATGTAAGAAAAATCCATGTTTTGATTTAATGAAGGGTTTTATATTCAAAAGTAGGATTATAAATGGTAAAAGAGATTACATTTGGTGGTGACTGAGACAGAAGAGTGGTCAATAGGAATGGATGATTGGTTGTGTGAGAACTGGGATAGAATCAGAAAGTATAATGTAAACACCACACTTTTAGAAGATCAAATTCGTCCTGGCATACGGAGAAAAAAAATGGAGAGGAAAGAAAATTAGGCTAGTGGTATTAGTAACAATATTACCAGAGTATGAACTTTGGGAGTTCACAGTCACCTCCAAGTGTAGAACTGTGATTTAAAGTATAGATTACTTGAAGAAAGTCAAGACAACGATTTCTCATATTACAGAATATCAAAGTTATATATTTTGTAAGGGTGGAAAGAAAAAGAATAAATCAGGATGAAAAAGAAAAAGAAAAAAATAGAAGATAGTTAAGAAGATACAGGAAAAAAACATTAGAGTTAGAATAGTCCAAAAGTAAAACTACATTTTCACTATAACTTTCCTGAAGTCTTCATTCTTTCCTCATTCCTTCCCTACTATTGTCCCACAAGTTACAAAGTGATAAGAAAAAAGATCCATTTGTATTCAATTAATTTTTTTAATTTACCCACCACACTTTTCAAACAATGAAATGCTAAGTCTCTACCCATTGTCTGAAATCCTAACAAAGTATTTTCTACTGCTTAAGTAAAACACATATTGCCTTATAATTATATTTCAAATATAATTTGATATTATGTAAGAAAACAGGTAATCCAGAAAGGTAACTTTTATAAGAAAGTCCTCTAGAGTAAAAGTCCCATCTAATTGTCTTTCAGATGATGTTATGATCTAACAAGTGTCTATTAATGTTTGGGAACAAATTTGGATTTAATGAGCAATGCTATTTTTAGCTTTAGGGCAGCATATCATTTAGCCATGAAATAGATTGATGTTTTACTAAGGATCATTTCCTTGCAAAGTGTCCTTGAATTAACCTTTTCCCTGAGATTCTACAAAGCATCTGGTTATTTCCAATAGGCTTTGGATAAGATATTTGCCTCCATTGATATGTTCAATAGGAAATAAAATCAGTGAGTTTGAAATTAACCTAAGTATAAATAATAGCATTAATGCAACCAGTTTGAGAAATAATGCTATTTGAAATGAGATAAGGAAAACTTAAAACTAGATCTCACACTCATTTCATGTAGATGATTTGTAAAATAGATACTATGGTCTCTACAAATGAAAACTTTTGTCATCAATAGAATCTCAAACTTTTATCATCAATATTAGCTGTTAAAAATAAGCCTGATGAACACAGCCATTATTTAAAAGGATATTCAAAAAATCAACAACTGTTTTATAATGTCATTTATGATAATATTCAAGGACTGGTTTCTATTTCCAAGGGAAGTAGAAATTAACAAAGGCAAGCAAGCTATATTTAACACATGCAGATTCATCGGGTTTCTATTTCAAAGTAAGTAATTCTACTTCTGACAGGAGGAGGTGAATCTGTTCCAAAATCTAGAGCATGAGGCAAAATAATAGTCCTCCTCATAATAACAATGAACATTTACTGATTCCTTACTATCAGGTACTGTTGTAATACCCTTAATTTATTTTAAAAATAAACATTAATATTAATTCTGTAACAACTTCAAATAAAGGGGCTATTGCTTTTCCTAACTGGCAAATGAGGAAATTGCAAGACCAAGAGGTTAAAGAGTTTGCTGAGGTCACAAAGCTAAAAATAAACATGCTCAGATTTGCACCTGAATAAAGAAGGCAATGGCACCCCACTCCATTACTCTTGCCTGGAAAATCCCATGGACAGAGGAGCCTGGTAGGCTGCAGTCCATGGGGTCGCTAAGAGTTGGACATGACTGAGCGACTTCACTTTCACTTTTTACTTTCATGCATTGGAGAAGGAAATGGCAACCCACTCCAGTGTTCTTGCCTAGAGAATCCCAGGGACGGGGAAGCCTGGTGGGCTGCCATCTATGGGGTCGCACAGAGTCGGACACGACTGAAGCGACTTAGCAGCAGCAGCAGTCTAGACACATGGTGTGTACTTTCATTCTTAAGATCCTACTCTCTCTCATCACTCCCATTGACTACTGACTCTACAACCTACATACTATAAACTGCATGTTTGTCCCCCTTCCCCAAGGAGTTATATGTTGAATACAAATACCAATGTGATGGAATTTGTAGGTGAGGGCTTTGAGAGGTGATTAGGTCATGAACCTCAAACATTTCTAATATTTATTGGATTTTTATTTTCTGCCCTGATTCCATGATTGGGATAGATTAGTATTGTTTTATGTTGCTTTCTTTTTGACAATTTTATAACTGAAATCACCTGGGTACTTCATAATTGACAATCATGATAATATATTCTATCTAGCATAAGTTTTAGTTACAAATTAAGTACCAGGGTTTGCTGGAGAAATAAAAAACATGATTATGTTTTCTCTAGCAAAATTTAAAAATATCATACCAATGCAGATAGTAATACAGTTGACAATGGTAAAAAGCTATTTGCATAGCTGGGAACAATAAACTTTAAAAGTCAACTTAGATGCTAGACTCATATCAAGCTGTAGAATGAGTTTAGAAGGCTGAATGGGGAGGGTGGGGAATCTTAACACTACTTCTCTGAAAACAATGACAGTTACTAAATAACTGACAATTAAAAGTAAATTCTAGAATAGGAAAGCTACAGAACTGAGGTAGTAATATCAAATTCATTCTATCATTCTATTCCAATTCCTTCAGGCACACAAGAAAAAAAAAAAAAAAACACATCTACTTACAGTTTCTTTGAAGACTTTCCAAAACCAAGTGGAATGCAGGGGGAGCTAAATCTCGTTATGAGCTAGATGCTTATATCAGAGTTTCACTGGGGTTTAGTTATCATGACTAGTCAGTCCCAATCATCTCTTTCATATAAACAGTTTGACTTTAAACCCTTCATATTCACATTAAAAAGAAAAAGATCAGTATGTATCTTTTCAAAAGAAGTTTAAACAAGTATTGATAATAAAGAGATTACTATACAATAGTGGATTAAAAAAAATGTGTAACAGATAAGGTCTAAAAATAATTCCTTTAGAACCTCCTAACATAAGGATATCTATATATTCTACATGCCTTGTTCTTGAGATTATGAAAGAAATGTAGTGCCCTTTAAGAGTCATACAGATAACTTTGCTATGTTTCATTCCTTGCAGTTAGTGTATCAGTAGTAACTAGGCGGGAGGAAAATCAGAGGTTTTGAAATTATCTCATCTCAGTAGGGTGCACCTGGATAGGTCTCAAATTAAACATCTTCCTTAATGGCCCATTATGGAGTATCAATTCCTGAAATACCCAAAGGGAGTCAGGGACCATTAATGCTAAGGGAGAGTTTCTAAGGTTGTAGCATATGATGCAATATTTATGCTGTAACTTTAATATGACTGAGAGTTTATTTAAATATACACTTAATGGTTTTAAAATCAATAGCTACCATAGTCTGGTTTAATACAACACCAAAACACAGATTAAAAATTTGAATGCATCAATACATTTTTATATTAATATTTTGATGATTTAGCATTTACAGGTAGCTACCAAATTATGATACAGTCATTTTACAAAACTCAACTTTTAAGACAGCTGCTTGTACCTCAAAGTATATTCTTCATGGGGAAGAAAATTATATCTAAACTCTATTTAATCTTTATAATAAAATATATATAATTTAGTAGAAATAATAATCATTATAACATCTATTCTTCAGGAATCATAAAACAAGTATATGATGGAGCTATGGGTATTGCTGCTTAGGGTAAAGAAATGTATTTTCATATCAGCAACATTTCCTCAACTTCCAGGGTTTAACTAGTAGGCAAAACAGTCAACAGGAATTAAACAAAACAAGAATGAAATCATCTTTATGTTCCATTCATCATATTTCTAGCCCTATCACTATAGAAGCTGACCTGAGCAACATTGGAAAAATCTAAAAAGCAATTACATCTGGGAATCAGTAACCAACAGCCTGGGAAAGAAAATGTCAAGGAAAAGAAAGAAATTGAAAATTTCCTAGTGGCAGTACCTCAACAGAAAAGGAAACCCTAAACAGGTTTCAGTAATATCCTTAACTATAGAATAATAAAGGACGTATTTAGACAAATAAAAAAAAAGTAAGTCAGTAAGTCAGGTTCTGTTAAGATTCCCATAATTAAAGAATTTTATAACAGAACTTATTATACTTAGTCATTAATATACTAATTTATTGATTCATATATATGTAACATAATTTATATAAATATCATATAATATTAATACAATGATAACATAGATTTTATCATATTCATTTTATTCAATAAATATTATTATTTTAGTAACCTAATAAAACAGAATGCATATGAATAGATAAAACAAAGTGAAAGTGAAGTCGCTCAATCCTGTCCGACTCTTTGGGACCCCATGGTCTGTAGCCTACCAGGCTTTTCAGTCCATGGGATTTTCCAGGCAAGAGTACTGGAAACTTATCATTCAAATAGTCAATTTCTAACTCTCAGTGTACTTTCTATATATCTGGAATATTTTATAATGATAAAAATAAGTGTCATCTTAAATTATAATAATGTCAAGAATTTTCATTTAAAAAATTAAACTGAATGACTCCTAAAGATGTCTACACAAATAACAGCACACATTTTCTGATGTAGAAAGATAATTAAATCAAATATGGTGATTTAATTAAGACACCTGATAAAAACAAAGGAAAAAAAGAGAGTCTTGTTTAGTGGGAAGAATAACCAAGTTGTTCTTGTTGTTGTGGAAAAAAATAGTCCCATTAAGAACTGTGAAAATGCATGAAGACCAAGCCACACAAAGCATACACATCTCACCTAGAAGTCTTTACATTCCATCCTCTGGTTGTCTATACTTTTCAAAGTGTTCAAAATCTACACACATCAATGAAATCAAATGAAATTTGAGCAAGATACTCTTTTATATACAGTAACTGTTTTTTTATTTCCCATTAGATAAGAGGATGCTATAGAAGTACTTCTAAGTTATATTTAACTGAGTTTAGGCTAAAAGTAATCCATTCTAGAAACTATGCAATTGAAAAAGCATAAGGAAACAAAACTTGGAAACGAGCAGTACAAAAGTAGCTGCCTAAAATTATTGGGACAAAGAGTACTATTTAAGATATTGCCTGTAAAAAACTTTCTTCATAAAATTTGACTTTCTTAATAATTAATATTTCTAAAATGGCTTAATGGCTTCTATTTATTTAAAGATACTGCAGTTTTGATCTCCTAGAAAAAGCTTTTCTCCCTGTCTTTGGTAAAAATATCTTTGAGTTATGTAGTTTAAAAATCACATTGATGCTTCAGTACATAAATCATTTCTTTCTTCAGTCCTTTCTCTGCAGAATGGTGATGATTCACAAGGACAATTCAGGAACACCTAGGTTCTAAAATAACCAAAATTGGCAAATTGTACAAAAAAGATATATAGCATCATTGTTCAACACTTGGCTCTAGCTAGAAATATAGTAAAGAAACACAGATCAACTGTGATGGAAAATCCATCAGAAACAACAAAGCTGGAAGACTACTATACACAGTAATATCTGGACCTTTTTAACCAACATTTTATTTAACTATTCTTCTAATATAATTCATAGTGAAGGCAGATAAAGAACCAAAGTACATGATTTTCTATCATGCAAACTGCTGAGGCATCTTTAGGTTAAAAATATTTTTTGAAACAATAACTATATTTGCACTAACTTTGGAGCAGTTAAAATTTTGTGAATTAGAATAATTACAAAACTTTACTTTTTAGAAGCAACAATTATCTATGTTCTGGCTTTTTCATTTCCTAGTATATCTATGACTACTGAATAAGATATACTTGAAAGCACCCAAAAGACTATTTCTTCTTGTTTTGGAGACATTGATTTACCTTTCAAGGATATTAAAAAAAATAAGGTATGCTCTGAGTATCTCAGAAACTTGAATTTCCAAAGAAACATAGTCTTGCTTTTAGGAATATTTACCATTGCAATAATTTTTAATGTTATTCATGAAACATAACACAGTTTAAAAACAAAGCTTATAGCCCTTATTTTTCTTTCCTAAACCTCTTAAAATAAAAGGCAGATAATTATTTTTCTTTGTAAAGCAATAAGATTATTTAGGCAAATAAAATAATGGCCTTTTGAAAAGGGTCTCTTTCTTTTTTTCTTTATGTTAAGTCTTATTTATTACCTTTAATGAAAATGTATAGTTTAGTATCTGATTCTTCTAATTACAAAATAAATGAGTTAGAAGGATGAAATGTACAGGGGGGTAACATAGTCAATAACAATTTAGTATCTTTGTATGGGGACAAAGGTAGTCAAAAGACACAAAGTTACAGTTATAAGATAAATGAATACTAGAGATATAATGCACAATCAATATAATTAACTCTGTTGTATTTATCTATGAAAATTATCAACAGAGTAAATCCTAAGAGTTCTCATTGCCAAAAAAAAGAATCGCTTTAATTATTATACCAGTATGAGGCAATAGATGTTCACTAAATTTATTGTGGCAATCATTATATTTTATATATATATATATAAAAATAAACATATATATATATGATATATCGGAGAAGGCAATGGCAACCCACTCCAGTACTCTTGCCTGGAAAATCCCATGGATGGAGGAGCCTGGAGAGCTGCAGTTCTGGGGTCACTGAGGGTCGGACATGACTGAATGACTTCACTTTCACTTTTCACTTTCATGCATTGGAGAAGGAAATGGCAACCCACTCCAGTGTTCTTGCCTAGAGAATCTCAGGGACAGGGGAACCTGGTAGGCTGCCATCTATGGGGTCACACAGAGTCGGACACAACTGAAGTGACTTAGCAGTAGCAGTATATATATGTATCATAACATATATATAAATCATTTATATATATGTTTTATATATAAATAATTTTTATATTCATATGAAATTTATATATATATAAAATCATTATGCTGTACAACTTAATGTTCAGTTGTATGTCAATTTTATCTAATAAAACAGGAAGAAAAAAAAAACACACAGATAAATACACTCTCAAACCAGAGATCAAATTTCCAACATTCATTGGATTATGGAGAAAGTAAGGGAGTTCCAGAAAAACATCTGCTTTTTCTTCATTGACTACTCTAAAGACTTTGTGTGGATGACAATGAACAAGGAAAGTTCTTAAAGAGATTGGAACACCAGATCACCTTATCTGTCTCCTGAAAAATCTGTATGCTGGTTAAGAAGCAACAGTTAGAACCAGAAATAGAACAATCTAGTTCAAAAATGGGAAAGGAGTATGACAAGCCTGTATATTGTCACCCTCCTTATTTATCTTCTTTGCAGAGTACATCATGCAAAATTGCCAGGCTGGATAAATCACAAGCCGGAATCAAGATTGTAGGGAGATATATTAACAACCTCAGATGCAGATGATATCACTCTCATATCAGAAAGTAAAGAGGAACTAAAGAGCTTGTTAACGAGGGTGAAGAGAAGAATGGAAAAGCTAACTTAAAACTCAACAGTGAAAAAACTAAGATCATAGCATCCAGTCCAATCACTTCATGGTAAATAAAAGGAGAAAGAGTGAAAGCAGTGACAGTTTATTTTCTTCAGCTCCAAAATCACTGTGGGTGGTGAATGCAGCCATGAACTTAAGACTTTTGCTCTGTAGAAGGAAAGCTATGACAAACCAGGTCAGTGATTAAAAAGCAGAGACAACACTTTGCCAACAAAAGTCCATACAGTCAAAGCTATGGTTGTTTTGTTGTTGTTGCTTTTTAATTTTTCCAGTTCTCATGTACTGATGTGAGAGATCATAACGAAGGTTCAGTACTTTAGAATTGATAGTTTTGAACTGTGGTGCTGGAGAAGACTCTTGAGAGTCCCTTGGATTGCAAGATCAAACCAGTCAATCGTAAAGGAAATCAGCCCTGAATATTCATTGGAAGGACACTTGCTGAAGCTGAAACTCCAATACTTCGGCCACCTGATGCCCAGAACTGACTCCTTAGGAAAAAAAACCCTGATGCTGGGAAAGATTGAAAGCAGGAGAAGGGGAAGACAGAAGATGAGATGGCTGGATGGCATCACTGACTGGATGGACATGAGTTTGAGCAAGCTCCGGGAGTTGGTAATGGACAGGGAAGCCTGGTGTGTTACAGTCCGGGGGGTCACAAAGAGTTGCCCATAACTTTGCAACTGAACTGAAAGGACATCAACCTTGAATATTCATTGGAAGGACTGACTGAGTCTCCTATACTTTGGCCACCTGATGCAAAGAGTCTACTCTGGAAAAGACTCTGATGCTGGGAAAGATTGAGGGTAGGAGGAGAAACAGGTGACAGAGAATGAAATGGTAGGATGGCATCACTGACTCAATGGATATGAGTTTGATCAAACTCAGTGCAATAGTGAAGGAAAGCAAAGCCTGGCATGCTGCAGCCCATGGGTCACAAAGAGCTCGAAAGGTTCCGTGACTGAACAACAATAACAACAAAGCATGGGTAGTTGATTTATACTAAGGTATTTGTGGTTTATTAACTTTCTTCTAACAGAAAAATTTCAATCTGTTTGGGAGCCTGGTGTCAAAAAAGAAAAAAATTATTTGGGAATCAAGATGTCAAAGGGGCATCTATTTGACAATCTTGTATAGAGTTAATCTGCCCATAACTAAGAAAAAAAAAGGAAAAACTTCACCAGTTCAGCTGAAGTATACCAACAAATATTAACCAACCAATCAAACAGTGAAAAGACAATGAATATTTCCTATGTGACCCATGCTATAGAAAGAAAAGAACATTTTTTACAGTGTATCTATACATTTTCTACATCATTGAAATATTACCTGAAATAATATTATTATTTCATTTGAACATAAGACATACACACATGTGTCCTCACAGGCACCTTTAAAAATCTTAGATGGAAATGGATGTATTATTACAAATTAGTACTTAAGGGAAAATTTGCTGAATGTTGCCAGTAAACATCCAATGTAAAACAATTTCACCATGCAAATCCAAGACATAGATACAGAAATGATTCACTTCATCTCAAACAGAAAAGAGTCAAATAGTCCCACACTGGATTTCTTAAATATAAAAGATTCAGAAATGAAAATACATAGCAGAAACAATGGCATTGTGGAGAACATCAGTATTCCCTGGGACTAAAACAGTTAATGGAAAAGTTTCTTTGAATTCTAAGGAACATTGAAAAATACATTTCAGATATCATTAAACCAAAAGCATCCATTAGCCCCTCTCAGACATGACCCCACTAAGTTTCCTTCTTTTTTTCTTCATCTTTTGCTTTGTTGACTTACAGTGGTCTAGCCAAGGAAGCAAAGGATCACTAACCCCATTACCAGAATCACCCTCTGATACAAATACATGTCTCAGTGTGAGAGTGTGTATCTTAAAAATTAATCAGAAGACACAAAATTATCTGGAAAGAAATATAGCATTAATCCTTTTAGCATAGTGTTAATCCTAGATACCTATAAAAATTACTCTGATAAGGATCAACAATTTATTGGTTTTGGGAGATCACATTGCAAGTGAAGTAATTATTATTCTATGCTCTATTCGCAAAGAAAATTTATAAGGAAATAAAAATGAAACATATGACACTTAAGATACTCTATGGAGAAATTAACTAGAAATTATTTTATATATGTAAAAAGTGCAAACTCCATATTTGGGTAATTTTGATGTGTCAGAACAAAGGAAAACTCTTGCAATCATCTTCTTCAAGCCTTTTTTAAAGAGGAGAAATGAAATGAATTAAACATTAAAAGTCAATGAGCTCTTATACATTGTATGCCAAAATATAGTTTTTAAATTAATAAAGATAAAGAGGAACTATAAGACTAAGATAGAAAGTAGTTACTCAAACACAAAATATATTTCAAAATAATTGTTAATTGAAGTATAGTGTATTTAAAATGCTGTATTAGTTTAAGGTAAACAGCAAAGTGACTCAATTTTATACACACACACACAAACACACCCCAATCCCCACTCCCCCACATCTATCTATTCTTTTTCAAATTCTTTCCCATGATAAGTTATTAACCAGATACTGAATATAGGTCCCTGTGCAATACAGTAGATCCTTGTTTATTTTATATACAGCAGTATGTATGCACAAACTTTTAAATCTCCTAAGCCAAGTGAGAAGGAGATAATGTTATAAACTTCCCTAAGCTCTCTGCATCCTTCCCCTATACATGCTTCCTAGTATTGAAACACATTTACAAAGAAAATATAAATACAGTAGGAATAGATTTCTGTTTACAAGGAGCTAAAGTGAGAGTGAAAGTTGCTCAGTCTTGTCCAAGACTCTTTGCATCCCCATGTACTATACAGTCTATGGAATTCTCCAGGCCAAAATGCTGGAGTGGGTAGCCTTTCCCTTCTCCAGGGGATCTTCCCCACCCAGGAATCCAACTCAGGTCTCCTGCTTTGCAGAAGGCTTCTTTACCAATTGAGCTATCAGGGAAGCCAAGGAGCTAAAGGGTATAGTTCAAATTCTTGATTCCACACATTTTTGTACCAAGTAGTTTTGTTCAGAGAATTAAATTGTTCTTGTAACATTAATGATTTTACAAAGAAAAAAAAAAAGTTTCAGGCTTTTTTGGTTCAACTCTTTTTGATAATTATTGATATGGATCATTACCTCTTCAAATAAAGTAAATGTTATTGCAGCTTATTAATAACAAAACATAAATGGCCACCAAGCCAAAGCTTGACCATATTACCAGATAAAAATTCTGACTATGAATACTCTAACATAATAATGAGGAATTTCATTAATGTTTCTAATTCAGTTGACTTTGTTGATTTTATACTATTTTTATGGGGTTCCCAAGTATCTCTTGGTAAAACAAATCTGCCTGCCAATGTAGGAGAAGATCCCCTGGAGAAGGAACCCACTCCAGTAATCATGCCTGGGAAACACCATGGATAGAAGAGCCTGGCAGGTTATAGTCCGTGGGATTGCAAGAGTCAAGCCTGCACATACATGGAGACCTACACTGTAGTTGAAACTGGATAAATTGAACAAAAAATTATTGAAAAGCTATAAAAGATTTTTAAAATTAGGTATCAGACATATTACAATACATTTCTTTTCCAAACTACAAAGATTTAGTGCATTATCTTTTCATTTATTTCTGTATATGTCATCAGTATTTTTTGCATGAGCTGAGTTCAAGTTCTTGCTTAATAAATAAATAAAATGGGAAGTAGGAGGTGGGACTTAAATTCCCCAGAAGAAATACTCACTCTTAAAAAGTACTGATATGCAAGGATATTTGTTGAATACTTGATTATGTTAATGAAGGTTTTCAAATACTTAATATAGAAAGGAATTCACCAGAAGATAGAAGAGTAGCTATTGCACAACAGAAAATCTGATGTATAAATACAATGATAAATATTGGGAACCTTATGACCCAAACTGAACACAACCCACAAAATGCCCCTGGGCCAAGACTGATTGTGATGCTGCCAGATTTTTCTGAAAAGCCATTTAATCTTTTAAGAGTAAAGTCTAAATTCTTAACTAAAATTCTTGTGTAACATCATGTGCTTTTTGAAATTAAAAGCTGTAATTTTTTTCATCATTATACAGTCTACATATTTGCTTCAATATGAATAGGATGATGTCTATAGATTTCACTAAACACACATGGTCTGTAAATCTACTGAGGTAATAGAATTTAGAAGCTTCATTTACCCCTGATTTAATATTCTTGAATTGAAGTTTAAATCCCTGAAATATTATCAAGGCTTCTGAGGAATCTCTATGGTTGCAGCAGTTAACATAAGATCTTGGCAGGTATTTTGAAAAAACAAAGAAAATGTAAGATCTGTCTTATGAATATTAATCAAAACCTATATTTGGTAGTCATAATTCATCACAGTTTCAAAAAATCAGAGTCGTTTTGCTAACATTTCCTAAATCTAACTTTAAAATACAACTTTATAGAAAAAAATCTTGCCATTAGCACTAACTCTTTCTTACATACTTCAAAAAAGATCTAGTACCATGGGGACCAAGCAGGACTGACAGAAAAGAAACTATAAATCTATGTCACTTTTAGAAATGAGCCCTGAATTCAATCATAATGAACCGTATTCTTTTTCTCTTAGCTAAAGTAATACAGCAGTGCTGTTAACAGTATCCCAATTTATTTTATCTCCTTCAGGTTCCGATAAAAAATGCTTAAAATTTCATGACTCAAATATCATTATCTTTTACACAGAGAATCAAGGGACCCTTTGACATGTGACATGCAATAGATACTGCTATAGAACAAATCAATAGTAAAAAAAAAAGAAGCACAAGAAAATGTCCCAGCTTGTGAAAATTCTCTTCAGAATGTTCAATTAGAGCACAGTGAGAAGATATTTATTTTACATTTTCCATCGCATTCTAAAATAGTTTGTTAGATTAGCCTAAAATAGTTGGATTGTTTTTAAGCACACACGTTCTTTAGAGAGAAAATAATCATTTCAAATAAAATGTAACTTTGTACAATTGGACAACAGTGACTTAATGAGAGTTGGACAGCAATTTATATTAATTTAATCAGCAACAAAGTCCTGCAGGGAAAAACAGATTTATCTTTGGAGGAGATACACTACATTTGGATAAATAGATGAAGTATAATAGCACTCAAGTGAAATAAATTTATGCTTTAGATACTAAACAGCAGGTAATTCCTTATTGCTATAGCTTTGAGATGGGCAGGTCTTTTCCTGTTAATAAAATCTATTACGGAATTGATGAAGTTAATATACTCATTACTATTTAGGGTGAAAAACTGTAAAAATAAAACAATGAGGGCTTTTCTCATTTTTTGTTTATTATTTGAAATGTTCTCACTCTACCTTCTTGTTACAGGTTCTCCCTTAAAAAAAAATTATCAGCATTTAAGTTCAATGATATAACGTTGTTTCCTATGAATTTAGCAACTAATAATATTCTATAAAGCCTTTGTGGTAAAAAAAATAATGTAAATAAGCTATCTCTGTGTCACAAAAGTACTATTTACCGTAACACTCACTGATTTTTTTTTTGTTGTTGTTGTTATGTGTCCTTAACTTTTAGAACTGTACAAAAAAGATCTTCATGACCCAGATAATCACGATGGTGTGATCACTGACCAGGAGCCAGACATCCTGGAATGTGAAGTCAAGTGGGCCCTAGAAAGCATCACTACGAACAAAGCTAGTGGAGGTGATAGAATTCCAGTTGAGCTATTCCAAATCCTGAAACATAATGCTGTGGAAGTGCTGCACTCAATATGCCAGCAAATTTGGAAAACTCAGCAGTGGCCACAGGACTGGAAAAGGTCAGTTTTCATCCCAATCGCAAAGAAAGGCAATGCCAAAGAAGGCTCAAACTACTGCACAATTGCACTCATCTCACATGCTAGTAAAGTAATGCTCAAAATTCTCTAAGCCAGGCTTCAGCAATATGTGAACCGTGAACTTCCTGATGTTCAAGCTGGTTTTAGAAAAGGCAGAGGAACCAGAGATCAAATTGCCAACATCCACTGGATCATGGAAAAAGCAAGGGAGTTCCAGAAAAACATCTACTTCTGCTTTATTGACTATGCCAAAGCCTTTGACTGCGTGGATCACTGTGGAAAATTCTGAAAGAGATGGGAATACCAGATCACCTGACCTGCCTCTTGAGAAATCTGTATGCAGGCCAGGAAGCAACAGTTAGAACTGGACATGGAATAACAGACTGGTTCCAAATAGGAAAAGGAGTTCGTCAAGGCTGTATATTGTCACCCTGCTTATTTAACTTATACGCAGAGTACATCATGAGAAATGCTGGGCTGGAAGAAGCACAAGGTGGAATCAAGATTGCCGGGAGAAATATCAATCACCTCAGATATGCAGATGACACCATCCTTATGGCAGAAAGTGAAGAGGAACTAAAAAGCCTCTTGATGAAAGTAAAAGTGGAGAGTGAAAAAGTTGGCTTAAAGCTCAACATTCAGAAACAAAGATTATGGCAACTGGTCCCATCACTTCATGGGAAATAGATAGGGAAACAGCGGAAACAGTGTCAGACTTTATTTTTCTGGGCTCCAAAAGCACTGCAGATGGTGACTGCAGCCATGAAATTAAAGTACGCTTATTCCTTGGAAGGAAAGTTATGACCAACCTAGATAGCATATTCAAAAGCAGAGACATTACTTTGCCACAAAGGTTGGTCTAGTCAAGGCTATGGTTTTTCCTGTGGTCATGTATGGATGTGAGAGTTGGACTGTGAAGAAAGCTGAGCACTGAAGAATTGATGCTTTTGAACTGTGGTGTTGGAGAAGACTCTTGAGAGTCCCTTGGACTGCAAGGAGATCCAACCAGTCCATTCTGAAGGAGATCAGCCCTGGGATTTCTTTGGAAGGAATGATGCTAAAGCTGAAACTCTAGTACTTTGGCCACCTCATGCGAAGAATTGACTCGTTGGAAAAGACTCTGATGCTGGGAGGGACAGGGGGCAAGAGGAGAAGGGGACGACAGAAGATGAGATGGCTGGATGGCATCACTGACTCGATGGACGTGAGTCTCAGTGAACTCTGGGAGTTGGTGATGGACAGGGAGGCCTGGCGTGCTGCAATTCATGGGGTCGCAAAGAGTCTGACATGACTGAGCGACTGATCTGATCTCTGATCTGATGGAAAAACAAAGCCTCCCATAGAAAAGACTCAAATTAATTGCTTTCACTGTCATTCACAAAAGATAAAATAGGATCTTCAAATTATTTTCTTTCCTTTAGTTAAATGTTATTCATATAAGACAGTTGTACCTAAATGTCAAGATTACATTGTTAATATTTCAGAGGGATTTGCACCACATTCTTATTGTACATCAGAATCCTAACATTCTTATTGTACATCAGAATCCTAACATTCTTATTGTACACTAGAACTTGAGCCTTGCAAAATTTTCTGCTTGCTCTATTGTAAAATTAAAGATTCAGGAATAGCTCCGTAATCATCAATATTAATAATACATTCATTAATCTTGTCCATTACAAAGTAAATCTTACTTCTATAATATTTACAAATCCCTTTCCCTGTAAATTTTTTTCTGACAATTTCATAAAAATTTCTATTCACAATTGTATCACAAAGTCAAGAATATTTTACTATTCTCATTTGTTCACGTATATGTGTCTCTTCCTAGAGAACAGGCCAAAAATACATGGTCATATTTCATTCATTTCTACATTTGCATCAACTAGCACAAAGCTTGGCATCTAATAGAAGGTGAATAAATTTCTGCTTCACTAGTATGTAGTAGAATTAAGCAAATGATTAAAGTTTCAGATAAAAGAAAAGTTAAGGGTTGGTTAGGTCAAAGAGAAAATGACTCTAAATATTTTTCCTAAATAAAAGTATTTAATAATAAAATTAACCATATATCAAGGTCTTATGCCCTATTATAAACAATATAAATGTTTTTGGTTTGTCTTTGTTTTTCTTCATTTATTTCTTGTTCAGTCTGGAATTATACCCATTTTACTAATGGAAAAGCTGAGCCACAAAACCTTTAAGGAACTTGCTCAAATACGTGTCACCAAACTAATTCAGTCCAAGCAATCTCAATCTAGTGTCTGTTCTTAGGCACACAGCCCTGCCTCTAATGAAGGGAGAAGGAAAAGCTGCTTTCATTCATCGACCATCCCCTTGTCCTGCATTTGCTTTGCTTCAGGCATTACACAAGTATCTAAGGCACAAAGGTGAATAAAGCTGAGGCTCTCTGGTCACCATCTTTCTCAGAAATATTGAAAGTCTCTAGTGCTTAAAAAAAAAGACATACATTCAAAAACATACATATCTTTTTCATTTCACTGTCAAATTTCTCACCTTAGCAACCAAAAATTATTGGTTCCAATACCTCACAGCCACTTCACCCTCTAATTACTTCCAGTCAGGTCTGTCTTCTTCACTCACTGAGAATTCTGTCAAAAAATTCCCTAATTGTCAAATCCCGCAGTCTCTTCATAGTTTTCAATCTATTTCATGTATTAGTAGCACAGAAGACCTTTATACCACTCAGATTCCTTGGTTCCTAAAATTCAATGATATACAAAGGATAAAAGGAAATAATATGAAATAATAATGAAAACAGGTATAATTGAACCCAACATTTCACTTTACAATGGGAACTCTTAAGTTAACTCTTTCGAGGTCATATCTGAGTTGACACAGAGTTATGTTTAAAATTTAGGGCTATCTTTTCAAAGTCTATTAATACTTTCTTCAACATAGATCTTTGTTTCAGTACTTTTACCAAATCTACATCTCAGGCTTTCATATCTGTGGTGGGCAGCCTCAAGATGAACCCCCAGTGATTCTTGCCTGCAGGTATCTATACTCGCGCGTAATCCATCCCCTTGTAGGTGAACTGAATCTACTGACTCACTTCAAATAAACAGAATGGCAGAAGTGATAGGATGTCACTTTAAAGATCAGATTATAAAAATTCTGCGGTTTTTGTCTTAGGCCTTTTGTGTTGTTTACTCTGGAGGTATCCAACTGCCACCTCATGATATATGATGTAAGGTCATGATGTTATTGGTATGATGTCATGACGTTATGATGTAGCCAGTAGAGAGTCCCAAGTGAATAAGCTTAGTAGTGGATTCTCGTCCAATTGAGCCTAAAGATAAGACTGTGTCCAATAGCCTGACTGCAATCTCTTGAGAGAGACAAAGCTAGAGACACTCAAGTAAGTAATACTAAGGCTCATAACCCACAGAACTACAAGAATATGCTTATTTTTGAGTAATTTTTTTTCTCATGCATCAAAGATAATACATCTTATCCTGAAACTACTTGTAATATTATTAATTCAAGTATCTCTTCACTCCATTTTGTATTGTTCTACTCCATTATCCTTCCAACACCAGCACACACATCATGTTTTTCTGTTACTCAATGTCCCAATAAGCAATGTCATAAAAATAATAACAAACACAGATATGTTAAAAATACTGAGTCTAGTACCCAAAGACAACCAAAGTCTTCCAGTTTGTGTTAACTGGTTTACTGTTTCTCAAATATAAACAGTGGTTTCCTTCTGCTATTTGTTATTGGAACATTTGCAACCCTAGAATAGGTATTTAAATATTATTTTAAAATGTTCAAAAATGACAAAAATTCTGTACAATAATATTTACCTTGAAGATTTCTGCAATTCTATGAAATCACTGTTACGTAAATGTTTTGTAAATCAGATAAGAGCCATCCTGTATCATTGGCTCTACTGCTATTTTCAGTTGTTACCGAAGTTGTAAAATAAACTCAGGTACGCCTACTCTGGGAATACGGAAAGACTCTCTAAAAGGTATAGGATTCAGATAGCTTTAAGATAATCAATTTCCAGAACCTAAAATTCAACCTGTTCAATTTTTAAAATGACTCTGCCTCAAAAAATACTGAGGATCAAGATTTTTCTCCCCATTCAAAATTATCAGTTAAGTTCAGTTCAGTCGCTCAGTTGTGTCCATGTCTGCGACCCCATGAATCGCAGCACACCAGGCCTCCCTGTCCATCACCAACTCCCGGAGTTCACTCAAACTCATGTCCATCGAGTTGGTGATGCCATCCAGCCATCTCATCCTCTGTCGTCCCCTTCTCCTCCTGCCCCCAATCCCTCCCAGCATCAGAGTCTTTTCCAATGAGTCAACTCTTCGCACTGGAAAAACCATAGCCTTGACTAGACGAACCTTTGTTGGCAAAGTAATGTCTCTGCTTTTGAATATGCTATCTAGGTTGGTCATAACTTTCCTCCCAAGGAGTAAGCAAGTGTCTTTTAATTTCATGGCTGCAATCACCATCTGCAGTGCTTTTGGAGCCCCCAAAAATAAAGTCTGACACTGTTTCCACTCTTTCCCCATCTATTTCCCATGAAGTGATGCGACCAGATGCCATGATCTTCGTTTTCTGAATATTGAGCTTTAAGCCAACTTTTTCACTCTTCATTTTCACTTTCATCAAGAGGCTTTTTAGTTCCTCTTCACTTTCTGCCATAAGGGTGATGTCATCTGCATATCTGAGTTTATTGATATTTCTCCCAGCAATCTTGATTCCAGCTTGTGTTTCTTCCAGCCCAGCGTTTCTCATGATGTACTCTGCATATAAGTTAAATAAGCAGGGTGACAATACACAGCCTTGACGTACTCCTTTTCCGATTTGGAACCAGTCTGTTGTTCCATGTCCAGTTCAAACTGGTGCTTCTTGACCTACATATAGGTTTCTCAAGAGGCAGGTCAGGTAGTCTGGTATTCCCATCTCTTTCAGAATTTTCCACAGTTTATTATGATCCACACAGTCAAAGTCTTTGGCATAGTCAATAAAAGAGAAACAGATGTTCAAAATCATAGTTTTTTTTTTTTTTCCAATTTTAGGAAAAGGCTTTCCTATGAGCTGTCTAGAATCTTACTATGATGTACTGTCTAAAAGTGTGACAAAGTGATTAGAATGAAAAAGCAGCATTTAAATTTGCCTTACCTAATCAATGTATATAGTTAATAGTGAAAAATAAGGCACCCACCTGATAGAATATCAAAGCATTCCTTCAGTGTATTTTTCTTCTTTAAACAAATAAGACAGGTACACGGTCTTATGGAGGACACAACCTCCTGACCTATCTGAAATAAGATAATATCTTCTCCTTCCTAAGCACAAACAATAGAGTTGTATTTGACTTCTCAAAACAATTCATAAATAACTATATCCTAAATTAATGTCCACATTATATATTCTCTTGTCACTTGTATTCTGTGTAATATTCTCTTGATGTAAATTACAATTGGTCTTGAAAATAGATAGCATTTAAAAATTATGAATCTTCATACAGCCAAATTTATCTCTTTTTTCTAAATTCAACCTCCAAAGAGAAACTGAAAATATTTTACAAGGGATAAAATGTTATTAGGATGATGCAAAAAACAAGTTTTAATATAAAACAGGTTTTTAAATGTCAAAGAGCATAGCTTTCAAATGAAGGAACAAAATTGAATCACACAAACGCACACATATGCACACACAAACAGAAAGGTGCAACTCTGACCAGTGCTTCTAAACAGAAATCTATGGGGCTGTGTGCTCATAAGCAGAAGTTTTTAATTAGGAAAGCCTTTCCTATCTGAATACCTACAGTGTACTCAACTTCATTCAAAATACCTGACAAAGGTTAATTAATTCATTCTTCATAAACATTCTTTAAACATTATTTTCATCACTTTATGGATGAAAAAAAATTGAAATATAGAACAATTAAGAATTTTCAAAGAAGACATCTCTGTCCATATAGTCACACAGTGGCCAAAAAGGAATTCAAACCAGGTAGTCTGATTCGAGTCTAAACTCAGGACCACAAGGCAGTGTACTGCCTTTCCTTTTAAGATCCAAAGACTGGGAATCAGCAAGGAGTAATGGTAGCTGGACCCCTCATAAGAACAGAGAAAAATGCCATGCTCCCTGGAGTGAGGGCAGGGTAAGACGACAAAGCTCAGCCAAATAGAGCACACAAGCCAGAAATCTGAGTCTGGCTCCAGGGACACCAAGAAGTAGGAAGAGTTTAATTACAACATATTTATAATTTGGTAACCTATTTTACTTTTATTTTCCATTTTACCTATTTGGCTCAGACTGTAAAGCGTCTGTCTACAATGCAGGAGACCCGGGTTTGAGCCCTGGGTTTGGAAGATCCCCGGGAGAAGGAAATGGCAATCCACTCCAGTACTACTGCCTGGAAAATCCCATGGACAGAGGAGCCTGATAGGCTACAGTCTATCGGGTCCCAAAGAGTCGGACACAACTGAGTTACTTCACTTTCACTTTCATTTGAGAAATGAGAAGTTCTGTCAGTACTAAGAGGTGATTGGGTTCATAGCCAATGATTGAAGTTGAAAAGTTGTGTCCTTTCCATGGTTGAGGTTACAGTGCAGGCTCTGCTAAATGACACTCCCTCTATTGATGCTAGTCACTGCAACAGAGCCCTTTTTATTAAGTCCATTAAATAAGAAACAATGGCTTCTTACAGTTAATCATCATCCTAGTCCTATTTCCAGCCTTTGGTGTAAGTCTCGCTCAGTTTGCTCTCTACTATTTCCAACATGTGGCTTCCTAAGACACTATTATTCTGGACAAAGGAAATAATTTGAATTCAGTTGAGTTTAAGATGTTGTTGATAAAGTGAAATCTTTCTCTAAACTCTAGTCACCCTATATATGACAGACTATTTGGGACATTCTGAAAAAGTCTTTTTGAGAAAAACGGTTCCTTTCAGGGTGATTTGACAAAAGCAGACCTTTTTGAAAAAAGAGATCCCTCTCTAGCCTTCTAGCACTGGCATCCCAGTTGCACCTCATAATGATTTAGCAAAGCTATGAAGTCAGGAAAACAACTGCTAAAGCTGAGCTACCTGGTATTTATATGCTAGGCAGTAAAACATAGATACAGTTTCACAAAGTGACCTGACTGCTGCTTAAGAGACTGGGATGGTTATACAGGCAGGGGCTCAGGAGAAGGTGTGGAAGAAATTATGCCTGAGGTAATAACTGTTTTTCAACAATGGGGTTTTTACTTTGTTTTATTCCCTTTTATGCTTATTTCCTCCGTAGCACCTGTTGCAATATACTATATGCTGCTATGATTTAGAAAGCTGTTACTCTGAAGTGATTTTATAAGTATAAAGACTACAGGGTAAAAACCTGTTGGAGCCTAGCTATTTATTGCTTCCCTAACATACAAGTAAAGGAAAGTAATAAGTATTACATATGAATGTGTCAGAACATAAGTCCATGTATCTTCAATTACTTAATCCTAAATTACTGTACATTATACATAGCATAAAACTATTATATGTGAACTTCTACAACTCAATATTTTGTAAGGATGGCAACAGAAAAACAAACAAAGACAAATAATTTGATTGATATCTTTAAAACTTTGCATCAATATTCAATGCTACCATTTTAAAGCTTTCTCAAGGTTTTATGTTGGCTTTTTTCCACAGTTATGACTTATTCATATAAAAGAGACACTTTGACCAGCCAGATTACCCCAAAGTTTAAAACATGAACATTTGTCTCACACATTTGTCTTATTGACAAATGCTTGATAGATCATATCTAAGGTAGCTACTTCTTATTCCAGTTCACCCCCTTACCCCAAGTTCTCTTCTCTGGACACCTGTGTACTTCTCCATGTCCCTTTTTATCTGTGTTACCTGAGATATCATGGTATACTTGCCTTACCTAAGGTCTAATCTATCCTTCCTTTGACAAAGGTCAAAGATGTGACAAAACATTTTCAGGAAATAAGAACATAATTTTCTACAATAATTAGAACATTTTTCCAAGTGTACATGTCAATTCAGTGATTAATAAGACAGACATAGACAGACAAACACGCAGCCAGTAGTCATGCATAGAGAAGAAAATATAGGTGGTTTTTCATAAATATTTACAGTGGTCCAAAAATCAAAAATTGATGAAAGGAAAGAGGAAGGGGAGGAGGGAGGAAAAGAGAGAAAGAGAGGGAGAGGTGGAGAACCATGAAAATAAATCAAAGATTTTTTTTTTTTTTTTTAATGAAAAAGGGAAAATGTTCAAACAAAGTAAGATCTGCAAAGTTACAAATGGGAGAAAAAGGTATAAAATAATTAGGTGGTGATTGAGCTACATTCATATTAACTGTGAGAAGAGAACTACAGATCACTTCTACTTTAGTGTTCTAACTTGAAATAAGAGTGTATTTCACTGCCTCACTTCTCAAAGAAACTGTTCTCCAACTATATAAGCCTCAAATTTCATTTATTCACATATATATGTGCTTCCCTGATGGCTCAAATGGTAAAGATTCCTCTTTCAATATGGGAGACCTGGATTTGATCCCTGGGTAGGGAAGATCTCCTAGAGAAGGAAATGACAACCCACTCCAGTATTCTTGACTAGAGAATTCCATGGACAGAGGAACCTGGCAGGCTACAGTCCATGGGGTTGCAAAGAGTCAGATATGACTGAGTGACTTTCATTCACTAACTCACTCACTGTGTTCACACTTGAAATTCAATCAAACCTCACATTAATAAGTTTATTCATTCATTCAAAAATTATTTATAGAGCAGTAGACACAATTTCTTTAAATGTGTATTATGCGTTGGAATGCTTAAACTAATTGTATGGTCTATTGATGTTTAGTTGTTAAGTATTGTCTGACTCTTTGTGACCCCATTGACAGTAGCCCTCCAGTTCCTCTGTTCAAAGGATTTTCCAGGCAAGAATACTGGAGTAGCTTGCCATTTCCTTCTCCAGGGTATCTTTCTGATCAAATCCATTGCTCCTGTGTCTCCTACACTAATTCTTTACCACTGACCCACCTGGGAAGCCCTTCTATCTTATACACACACTGTTAAATGCTTTAAAATCATGTTTTTTTTTCATTTGGCCCTTATAATAGTTTTATAATTTACATATCATCATCCATACTTTATTAATGTGGCCACTCAGGTGCTTTTCTAAAATCAACACAGCTAACAGTCAAGCTGGGTTCTATTTGATTTTAAATTGACTCCATTGTTTTTCATACACTAAATTTTCACAAATGATTTATTTGTTTAATTGAACTTTTATTGGTCTAACAAACACAGGAAGACATCATTCATTCAACAAATATTTACTCAGTGCCTAATTTATACCAGACATTCTAAGTCGGGAGAGAGCAGGGAATGAAGCTAGCAGTCTCTGAGCTTATGGAACATACAGTCTCTTGAGGATACTGAATTTTCCAATGGTATTAGACACATTGACTGGCAATTTAATAACATGAAGAAGGTAATGTAAATCATACTCATCCATAATCTGATTTTTGTATCCTCCCTGGTCTACCAAACTAGAAAAACTACAGCAGAATTATCCAGTGTTCATCATTCTTTATATTCACACGAGACACTAAAGATACAAAATGTTCAGAATTTTTAAAAAAAATTTTCATATAAGAAAATAATGTATGAAAAGTATTTTACAGTCATTTTAGAGATGACATATTTCCCCATGGCTTTGTTTTCTGATACTGGCTAATGTATGAGACAATCTAGAAATAAGATTGAAAAGGATCAGTAAGTGGAAATTATTTTAAATATTACTGTCAAATATTAAATAATTTTAGTTCTCACATTAAAGGTGAAGTAATCTTTACTGAATGGGATACAATGTGTCTAAACTATGTATCTCATATTTAAATGTATATTACTGCAGAGACATTACTTTGCCAACAAAGGTCCGTCTAGTCAAGGCTATGGTTTTTCCAGTGGTCAGGTATGGCTGTGAGAGCTGGACTGTGAAGAAAGCTGAGCACTGAAGAATTGATGCTTTTGAACTGTGGTATTGGAGAAGACTCTTGAGAGTCCCTTGGACTGCAAGGAGATCCAACCAGTCCATTCTGAAGGAGATCAGCCCTGGGATTGCTTTGGAAGGAATGATGCTAAAGCTGAAACTCCAGTACTTTGGCCACCTCATGCGAAGAGTTGACTCATATCTTTGATGAGTCTTTGATGCTGGGAGGGATTGGGGGCAGGAGGAGAAGGGGACAACAGAGGATGAGATGGCTGGATGGCATCACTGACTCGATGGACGTGAGTTTGAGTAAACTCTGGGAGTTGGTGATGGACAGGGAGGCCTGGCGTGCTGCGATTCATGGGGTCACAAAGAGTTGGACACATCTGAGTGATTGAACTGAACTGAACCAAACTGAACCATTCAAGAACCAGCCCGAAAACGCAAAACAAACCACACTTTAATTTTCAACAATCCTGTTGAACTAACTTAACTTACTAAGAAAAAAGAACTTTTTGGAAAAATCATTTGGCAGTTAGAAATAATTCATACTCAAGTAATTACTGGACTTTTTTGAACATTTAATTTTAAAATTATAAGAAATATACATAGAAAGAATATTTGTATTTTTCCAATAAACTACAATAAAAATTCATCAAGATTATTTATAAAGTGGACAAATAAATATATTTGCAATTGTATCCCAATTATATTTAATCATAGGATTATGAATTGTATTACAGCTGATTAATCTGTTTGTTTAGGACAAAAAGGTAGCTATTTGTAGGTTGTATTTAGACTATTTAAAAATTTCTCGCAATTATTTCCTAAAATCCTTCCCATCTTCTTCTGGACAAGCTTTACTAATTTTAAAACAAAAAAAATATTTATTAAAATGAAATATATTTTCAGTCTTGCAAATAACACTATTTTTATATTTGAATATATATGCCCACAAAGAAAACATATTTGCATGATATGATACATATCATAAACACAAGCTGCTTGCCTGCATTAGAAGGTTGTAAACAAAGTATTCATATGTTCCAACCTTGATAAGTTTTCTAAGGAATATATAATTAATAAATATGCTACCTAAATTATAAAGCAATTTTAAATCAGGAGGTGAAGAAAGAATACCTTCCATATCAAATGCAAGCAATACATATATCTAGTTCCAATATTAAAATGTGTATTACAAAACAAACATTCTTTAGGCATTATAATATTAGTTATATGTTATTTTAAAATAATAGAAATATATATTTTAAATGTTTGCATTTTATAACTTTAGTTAAAATGTTTCCAAATGTCTAAATTAAATGCAAAAGGCACTACCAAGCTTGCTAGAGTAAATAGATACTTTTAAATACCACATACTTAAACACTGTAAGCCAAAAGTTAAATTTAAGAAATTAAATGTAACAAATGAAAATATGAAGACACCTTGGCAGAGAGAGTAACCTGACTTAGCATGTTGCAGTGAACAAATGTTCATATTTATATTCCTAGTACAGGCATTAATGACTCTTAAAGTTTTACTCTTTTGCTATATACATATGTCCATGTACTCCAATATGCCAAACTTAAGAATGAAATTGAAAACTCAGTTTGAAAACATAAATTTGTTCTGATGCAACTGATGTGGTTCAGGAACCATTTAAACATAATGCAATTTTTAGATTTGCTTATTTAAGAATTGGTAGGCAGAAAACTTTAAGCCAAAATCTACAAACTCATGTGAAATCAGCAGTGACATGTTTTCATTTTAAAAAAAAGTTTTATTGGAAGACAGCCAGGACCATCATTTCATGTATTGTCTACTACTTTCAGGCTTAAAGGTCCAATAACTTTAACTGACCTCTCTAGCCCCTTAGGTAAATGGCTGCACTAAACTGAACTCACCTGCAGAAGAACACACAAAATGAACAGTTCAGTTCAGTTCAATTCAGTCGCTCAGTCTTGTCCAACTCTTTTCGAATCCATGGACTGCAGCAATACAAGCTTCCCAGTCTATCATCAACTCCTGGAACCTACGCAAACTGATGTCCATCATGCAGGTGATGCCATCCAATCATCTTATCCTCTGTCGTCCCCTTTTCCTCCCGAAGTCAATCCTTCCCAACATCAGGGTATTTCTCAATGAGTCGGTTCCTTGCATCAGGTGGCCAAAGTGTAGGAGTTTCAGCTTCAGCATCAGTCTTTCCAAAGAACATTCAGGACTGATTTCCTTTAGGATGGACTGGTTGGATTTCCTTCAAGTCCAAGGGACGTTCAAGAGTCTTCTCCAACACCACAGCTCAAAAGCATCAATTCTTTGGCACTCAGCCTTCATAGTCCATCTCTCACATCCATACATGACTACTGGGAAATCATAGCTTTGACTAGACGGACCTCTGTTGGTAAAGTAATGTCTCCGCTTTTTAATATGCTGTCTAGGTTAGTCATAGCTTTTCTTCCAAGGAACAAGCATCTTTTAATTTCATGGCTGCAGTCACCATCTGCAGTGATTGTGGAGCCACAAAAAATAAAGTCTGTCATAATTTCCATTGTTTCCCCATCTATTTAGTGTGAAGTGATGGGACAGAATGCCATGATCTTACTTTTCTGAACGTTGAGTTTTAAGCCAACTTTTTCACTCTCCACTTTCACTTGCATCAAGAGGCTCTTTATTTCTTCTTCACTTTCTGCCATAAGGGTGATCTCATC
This sequence comes from Bos mutus, assembly GCF_027580195.1. Classification (NCBI taxonomy): domain Eukaryota; kingdom Metazoa; phylum Chordata; class Mammalia; order Artiodactyla; family Bovidae; genus Bos; species Bos mutus. Next base: position 77,002,433 of record NC_091622.1, on the reverse strand, counting down.
AAAGTATCTGATGTTATTGATATTTCTCCCAGCAATCTTGATTACAGCTTGTGCTTCTTCCAGCCTGGCATTTTGCATGATATACTATGCATATAAGTTAAATAAGCAGGGTGACAATAAACAGGCTTGACGTAACCCTTTCCCTATTTGGAACCAATCTGTTCCAGGTCCAGTTGTAACTTTTGCTTCCTGATCTACATACAGATTTCTTGAAAGACAGATCAGGTGGTCTGATATTCCCATCTCTTTAAGAATTTTCCACAGTTTGATGTGATCCACACAATTAAAGACTTTAGTATAGACAATAAAGCAAAAGAAGGTGTTTTTCTGGAGCTGTATTTTTTTTCAATGATCCAACAGCTGTTGAGAATTTGATCTCTGGTTCCTATGCCTTTTCTAAACCCAGCTTGAATATCTTGAAGTTCACAGTTCACATACTGTTGAAGCCTGGCTTGGAGAATTTTCAGCATAACTTTGCTAGTGTGTGAGCTGAGTACAATTGTGCCATAGTTTGAATTTCTTTGGCATTGCTTTTCTTTGGGATTGGAATGAAAACTGACCTTTTCCAGTCCTGTGGTCACTGCTGTGTTTTCCAGATTTGCTGACATATTGAGCGCAACACTTTAACAGCATCATCTTAGGATCTGAAATAGCTCAACAGGAATTCCATCACCTCCACTAGCTTTGTTCTTAGTGATTCCTCAAGCGTTCCAGAGGAGACATAGGGCACACCTGAGACAGTGCTCCCACAGCACACCTGGGAAACTGAGCAGTGGGGCCCGAGGAAGTAATTGAGACGCATGGCCCACCTAGGACAGTGAGCTCACCAAGCACCTGGTCGCCTGAGGTTCTCAGACCTCGGAAGGGCACAGGTCAGCAGTGGCCTGGTATAGGGGCTCTGGGTGCAGCAGACCTGAGTATAGCATAAGCCCTCTTGGAGGAGGTTGCTATTAATCCCACAATGGAACCAACAGAACTTGCAGAGGACTGACCAAAGAAGGGAATGGCAAACCACTTCAGTGTACTTGCCTTGAGAACCTCATGAACAGTATGAAAAGGCAAAAAGACAGGACACTGAAAGATGAACTCCCCAGGTCAGTAGGTGCTCAATATGCTACTGGAGATCAGTGGAGAAATAACTCCAGAAAGAATGAAGAGACAGAGCCAAAGGAAAAACAACCCCCAATGGTGGATGTAACTGGATATGGAAGCAAGGTCTAATGCTGTAAAGAGCAATATTGCATAGGAACCTAGAATGTTAGCTCCATGAATCAAGCCAAATTGGAAGTGGTCAAACAGGAGATGGCAAGAGTGAATGTCGACATTTCAGGAATCAGCAATCTAAAACAGAATGGAATGGGTGAATTTAACTCAGATGACCATTATATCTAACATTGTAGTCAAAAATTCCCTAGAAGAAATGGAGTAGCCATCATAGTCAACAAAAGAGTCCAAAATGCAGTACTTGGATGCAATCTAAAAAATGACAGAAATGGTATGAAGCTAACAGAAGCAGAAGATGTTAAGAAGAGGTGACAAGAATATACAGAACTGTACAAAAGAGATCCTCATGACCAAGATAATCACGATACTGTGATCACTCTCCTAGAGCCAGACATCATGGAATTTGAAGTCAAGTGGGCCTTAGGAAGTATCACTACGAACAAAGCTAGTGGAGGTGATGGAATTCCAGTTGAATCCGAAAAGATGATGCTATGAAAGTGCTGCACTCAATATGCCAGCAAGTTTGGAAAACTCAGTAGTGGCCACAGGACTGGAAAAGGTTAGTTTTCATTCCAATCTCAAAGAAAAGCAATGCCAAAGAAATCAATTACTGCATAATTGTACTCATCTCACATGCTAGAAAGCAATGCTCAAAATTCTCCAAGCAAAGCTTCAGCAATATGTGAACCATGAACTTCTGGATTTTTAACCTGGTTTTAGAAAAGGCAGAGGAACAAGAGATCAAATTGCCAACATCCACTGGATCATTGAAAAAGCAAGAGAGTTCCAGAAAAAAATTTATTTCTGCTTTATTGACTATGCCAAAGCCTTTGACTGTGTGGATCACAATAAACTTTGAGAAATTCTTCAACAGATGGGAATACCAGACCACCTGACTTGCCTCCTGAGAAACCTGTGTGCAGGTCAGGAAGCATCAGTTAGAAGTGGACATAGAACAACAGACTGGTTCTAAACAGGAAAAGGGGTATGTCAAGGGTGTATATTGTCACCTTGCTTATTTAACTTATATGCAGATTACATGGCCAAAATGCCAGGCTGGATGAAGCACAAGCTGGAATCATGATTGCCAGGAGAAATATCAATAACCTCAGATACACTGATGAAATCACCCTTATGGCAGAAAGTGAAGAAGAAATAAAGACCATCATGATGAAAGTGAAAGTGGAGAGTAAAAAAGTTGGCTTAAAACTCAACATTCAGAAAACTAAGATCATGGCATCTGGTACCATCACTTCATGGCAAATAGATGGGGAAACAGTGGAAACGGTGGCTGAGTTTATTTTGGGGGCTCCAAAATCAGTGCAGATGGTGACTACTGCCATGAAATTAAAGGAAGCTTACTCCTTGGAAGGACATTTATGGCCAAGCTAGACAGCATATTGAAAAGCAGACACATTACTTTGCCAACAAAGGTCTGTCTAGTCAAAGTTATAGTGTTCCCAGTAGTCATGTATGGCTTTGAGAATTAGACTATAAAAAAAGCTGAGCATCAAAGAATTGATGCTTTTGAACTGTCATGTTGGAGAAGACTCTTGAGAGTCCCTTGGACTTCAAAGAGATTTAACCAGTCCATCCTAAAGGAGAGCCGTCCTGAGTGTTCATTGGAAGCACTGATCTTACGGCTGAAACTTCTGGCCACCTGATGCAAAGAGCTGAATCATTTGAAAAGACCCTGTTGCTGGGAAAGATTGAATGTGGGAGGATAAGGGGACGATAGAGGATAAGATGGATCGATGGCATCACCAACTCAATGGACATGAGTTTGGTTAAATTTTGGGAGTTGTTGATGGACAGGATGCCTGGTGTGCTGTAGTCCATGGGGTTGCAAAGAATCGGAAACAACTGAATGACTGAACTGTACTGAACTGAGGAAACAGACTCTTGGAGGGCACAAACAAAACATTGTGTACACCAAGGCCCAGGAGAAAGGAGCAGTGACCCCACAAGAAATTGATCCAGACATGCCCATCAGTGTCCAGACGTCTCCAGTGGAGGCTTGGGTCCGCACTGGCCTACTGCAGGGTCGGAGGCACTGAGTGCGGCAGTGGGTGCATGGGATCTTTTGAAGGAGGTCACCATTATCTTCATTACTTCCACCACATTTGGCTTCAAATCAAGTAACAGAGAGGGAATACAGCCCCACCCATCAACAGAAAACTGGATTAAAGATTTACTGAACTTGGCTCTGCCCATCAAAACAAGACCCAGTTTTCCCCTTACAGTCTCTCCCATCAGAAGTTTCCATAAGCCTCTTATCCTTATCCATCAGAGGGCAGACAGAATGAAAACCACACTCACAGGAAACTAACCAAACTGATCACTTGGACCACAGCCTTTTCTAGCTCAAGGAAAATGAACAGACACAACTTCAAATGTCCACAGGTGGCTTCAGGATCTAATATGATGTTGAAACTTTCTATCCAATTTCACATAAGTGTTAGTCGCTCAGTTGTGTCTGACTCTTTGCGACCCCATGGACTATAGCCCACTGGGCTCCTCTGCCCTTAGAATTCTCCAGGCAAGAATCTGGAGTGGTTTGCCATGTCCTTCTCATTTTCACATACACTTTATATCAGTTCTTTCCTCACAACTCACAAACTAACCCCCACTTCCATAAAAAATTTAAAGTCTTTATCAACGTAAAGTACCACATGAATTGTGTGTATTTTGTTGCTTTATTATTTTTTTTTAATTTGTCCCCTAAATGTGGATTGCCAGATTATAGTAAAATATGCAGGATGCTAGAAAATTTTAGTTACAAGGGAACAGCATATACTTTTAATGGTGTATAACTGTATGTCTTGAGTATTGCCAGGGGTCGCTAAGAGTCAGACACGACTGAGCGACTTCACTTTCATCTTTCACTTTTATGCACTGGAGAAGGAAATGGCAACCCACTATGGTGTTCTTGCCAGGAGAATCCCAGGGACGGGGGAGCCTCATGGGCTGCCGTCTTTGGGGTCGCACAGAGCTGGACACGACGCACAGAGCTGGACACGACTGAAGCGACTTAGCAGCAGCAGCAACACATACCCTGCCAATCCCTTGAACTTCCAAAGAGAAAAATTAAACGGGGCTTCATCTGCTCCTTTTCACATTGCCTTTCTACATTCACTTTACTTTTAAATTATTCCACCTTGGAAAGACTATTAGCTGTGTAACTAAGGCTTATAGTTTTCTACCAAACACCCTGGAGGTGGGAATAAGCAAACATCTGAGCAGGAGGCCATTGAAACAGTTCTGATTAGCCCCAAATGTGACTGAGTATTAATCTCCTTGGTTGTAGGGACTGTGCTACTTGGATTTGGCTTTTGCCTTTTGCCAAGAAGCAGGTACTGTACAACCATTATACTCATTGAACAATGACTGCGTATCCTAAGTAACACCATGTAATCTGGCTGGGCTGACTCGCCCAATATACTAGGGCAAGGCGAAAACAAAACTCAACAAAAGTTTTTTATTTTCTTTCTCTACTATTTTTTTTTAATTTCTCTCAAATAATCAGATCCATTACTTCCTGCTGTTGACAGTAAAGAAACAGTTTATCAAGGGACAAGGACACTCTCAAGTCATCATATCTTTGCCTAATTATGTTTTCAGTTCAGTTCAGTCGCTCCCTCATGTCCAACTCATTGCAACCCCATGAATTGCAGCATGCCAGGCCTTCCCATCCATCACCAACCCCCGGAGTTCACTCAAACTCATGTCCATCAAGTCAGTGATGCCATCCAGCCATCTCATCCTCTGTCATCCCCTTCTCCTCCTGTCCCCAATCCCTCCCAGCATCAGAGACTTTTCCAATGAGTCAATTCTTCGAATGAGGTGGCCAAAGTACTAGAGTTTCAGCTTTAGCATCATTCCTTCCAAAGAACACCCAGGACTGATCTACTTTAGGATAAACAGGATGGATCTCCTTGCAGTCCAAGGGACTCTCAAGCATCTTCTCCAACACCACAGTTCAAAAGCATCAATTTTTCGGCGCTCAGCCTTCTTCACAGTCCAACTCTCACATCCATACATGACCATTGGAAAAACCATAGCCTTGACTAGATGGACCTTTGTTGGCAAAGTAAGGTCTCTGCTTTTCAATATGTTATCTAGGTTGGTCATAACTTTCCTTCCAAGGAGTAAGTGTCTTTTAATTTCATGGCTGCAGTCACCATCTGCAGTGATTTTGGAGCCCAGAAAAATAAAGTCAGCCACTGTTTCCCCATCTATTTGCCATGAAGTGATAGGAGTGGTTGCAATGATCTTCGTTTTCTGAATGTTGAGCTTTAAGCCAATTTTTTCACTCTCCTCTTTCACTTTCATCAAAAGGCTTTTTAGTTCCTCTTCACTTTCTGCCTTAAGGGTGATGTCATCTGAATATCTGAGGTTATTCATATTTCTCCCGGCAATCTTGATTCCAGCTTGTGCTTCTTCCAGCCCAGCGTTTCTCATGATGTACTCTGCATAGAAGTTAAATAAGCAGGGTGACAATATACAGCCTTGATGTACTCCTTCTCCTATTTGGAACCAGTCAGTTGGTTCATGTCCAGTTCTAACTGTTGCTTCCTGATCTGCATATAGGTTTCTCAAGAGGCAAGTCAGATGGTTTGGTATTCCCATCTTTTTCAGAATTTTCCACAGTTTATTGTGATCCACACAGTCAAAGGCTTTGGCATAGTCAATAAAGCAGAAATAGATGTTTTTTTGGAACTCTCTTGCTTTTTCGATGATCCAGCGGATGTTGGCAATTTGATATCTCGTTCCTCTGCCTTTTCTAAAACCAGCTTGACCATCTGGAAGTTCAGGGTTTATGTTTTGTTGAAGCCTGGCTTGGAGAATTTTGAGCATTACTTTACTAGCCTGTGAGATGAGTTCAATTGTGCGGTAGTTTGAGTTTTAGTTTATGTTTTAGTACGTAACAATTTTTTTTACTGATTTGATGAACTGGACCAAACCAAGCCCAAAGCATCCAGGGGACTGATGCCCAGTATCCTCTATTTCAAACTTATTGTCCCCACACTATGTCTTTTTCCTTTAAAGGCACCCTTTTCTCAAATTCTCACTCCTTTCTTACCTGCCTTACTTAAGGATAATGTGAATAATTCCTTTATAAAGCATAACGTTCTTCTAGGGCTCAAGTTGTTATCCTCCCCTGGAACATCTGCATTTCAATGAAAATCAAGAATTTATCTTATTGGGGATTAAATTCATCAGAGAAGAAAGGATTAGTGGATCCAGGGCCCTTCTGGAACCCTTGAGAAATAACAATAGACAACAATTTACTAGGCTATTATTAAGAACAGGTCAAATTAGAAACACTTGATGAAATCATATTTCTTCCTATCCCCATTTACACATGCAATGAAGATAACCAGGCTCCTAAAAGGGCTATTAAAATTAAAGGTCAAATGTAAATTTTATAATAAGATGCTATTTAATTACATGTATAAATATTGCATTTTACTCTACCTCATGCAGTTAATAATACATGCTCAGGCATTTATGATGTTTTTGATTTTTTTTAATTACTCTTTTCCTTGATTAGGAATAGGCAGCCTCTCTGAATAGATGAAACAAAAAATAAACAATGCACTTATAAGTTGACATATCAGCTATCACACATGGAACTTACACTAGGTGTGATCTGGAGGTGAATCATTGATTCAACTTGGGTTTTATTTGTTACCATACCACATTTATATAGATCCATGAAATATGGTATCTACTAAGATCTGTGCTGGTGACTTAGGAAGATGAAACAATTCAGTTCCTAATGACTTTTTTAATTACTACTGATTTTTAAGATAAATACCCAAAAATATAATGTCAAAAAATGAGAAAAGGTTTAAAACTTAAGATTAAATGTATATCCTTAATATCTAATAGACAAATTTATAAAGATAATCTCTATACAGTAGAAGATGAGCTAAATAAGAGAAATATTTATTTTGACTGTGATATAAAGTTCAGCCTTAAAAAATTACCATTATATCACTAAATATAAACATGTTTTTGAACAACTATCTTCTTGGTGCTATTCTAAAAGTATCAAATCCTTTAAAAGAAAACATGAAAAATAGGAATTAGAAAAATAAATGGAACTGAATTTCTGAGATGCTAGTGTCAACCAAGTCACATTACAATATCACTATTTCAAAAAATAAATTGTCTCAAGAACACTTAGGGATAATGGGTTTCCAAAAAGAAAACAAATAAAAGATCCATAATTTAAAATTGTATTTCTTATATAATTTAAAATTAATTTTGGTCAGTAATATTAGATGACCTGAATAATTTGTGTTGGGTAATTTGATAAGGTAAAATTCAGTTACAGGGCAAGAAAACTTTTTTTTTTTTTAAGTTAAATGGGTATCCAAGGATTAAATTTTAGGAATTTATCTATTTCTATTATTTTTCCAAATAAATAAGACACATCACTATTTGAAAGCAAGGTGAATATTATTAGATCACACTCATATTTTAAGAACATTTATAAATCATATATCTAGAACATATTTAATGTAAAAAGAAACATCATTGGAGTTGATATTTCTAGTCTTGAAATTATATTAATTCTTCTAACCAAACAATGAAGATTTTACTTACTGCATTTTTAGAAATCTCCATGAAAATCAAGCAGAATAATTCATTTTATTCAGATTTTTTAAATAAAGAACATTTTTATTTTTATACATTAACTAACAATTGTTTTATGATATTTTAATGAATTAAAACACCACTATTCATATTTATGGACATATCCAATTAGTTATTTTCACTTCCCATGAAAAAGATACAAATTAAACTGCAGTGGTCAAAAATCATATTGCAAAGTACCCCTCTTATTATGACAAAAAGAAGAATGTTATCATATGCAAACTATTATTAGATAGTTACCATGTACAAACACATTAACTCTGACAAAGCATCTTGGCAAATTTATGGCAAAAAGCATTTCATGAAATCTGAACACTTCCAGAAAGAATGAATTCTATATTTGCAAGAGGCATTATAAATCAATGTTTATTTATTTATATTGGGGAATTAGGAACTCCAAAAACTCAAGATCTTTGTGAATAACTAAGAAATTCTAACCTTGTCCAATCGAGTCATTTTATGTTAGTAAAATAAGGAATGCTAAATGACTTTCCAAAAATTGACACAGACCTTAAAAGCCAATACATGAATCTTAATTGCCAGTTTATATTTCAGAATAATATACTGAATCTAACCAGTCACAAAGAACAAAAAACAAGTCAGAAGGGATTAAAAATGTAAATTAAGGCGCCATTAGTTTGATTACATTTCCATTATTAAACTATGTAATTGTATCTTAACATAGGTTTTCAAACTAATCTACTTCAGAACATGACTATTACATGATTTAAGGTGGGGGGCTCTGCTTTCAAAATTGTATTCTCAGAAAAGAGTATGACAATGAACAGAGTCTTCTGAATTTTAAATTTTTCTTGACTTTTTGTTAATATATAAGATGGTAAGTAATTTAATTAAAATTATATTTTTGTTAATTTATGTTTAATGATCAATTTCCAACCATTTTCCAAATTAAGCACTATGACCACCATATGCCAACCCCTAAGTATTTCAGGATAACTACATACAATTGAGTGAAATAAAATTTTTAATTACTATGTAACCATTTTACATTGGAAAATATATTAACTTGGGCAATTATATATTTTCAAACCATGGTTTAATAAAGGGACACTAGAAACAATGCAAACAGCCACTGAATAACATTTTGAAAAACATTTATGGGGATGCAGAGTACTTCATGATATATTTTGACATAAGTAAAAGATACAACCTTTGCATGCATGCTCATCTATAATGACTCTCTATTAGAAAAAAATATCATGGGTACATTTTTTTTTCAGAAGACTAAAATGTATATCAAAATATAAATGATAGTCACTGGTAGAAAACATCAAAAAGGAATTTAGAGAGAAAGTAAATTATATAACTCCCTACATTTTGTGCTGTGAGTGCTCACTCAGTCATGTCCGACTCTTTGCAACAACACAGACTGGTAGACATAGGCTCCTTTGTCTATGGGATTCTCCAAGGAAGCATTCGCTACTCCAGGGAATCTTCCTCACCAGGACACAAACTCAAGTCTCCTGTGTCTCCTGTATTGAAGGCAGGTTCTTTACCACTGAGCTCCAGGGAAAGCTCGACATTTATTATATAATAAAATTTGTATGACTAAATTTTAAACATCTTTGCTTTTCGACAAATCCTTATGCAAATTTTGAGACTCACCTCATTACACAATTTGTAAAAACTTTTATTTAACTCTTCTAGACCCAAAAGTAAACCTACATACTTTTATCTGACCAATATATCATTTTGTCTGTCCTCACTTGTTCCCAAAACTCTGTTGTTGTTGCTGAGAAGCTAAGCTGTGACTCATTCTTCTGGGACCCCATTGACTGCAGCCCACAAAGCTCATGTGTCCACGGGATTTCACAGGCAAGAATACTGGAGTCTGCTGCCACTTCCCGCTCCAGGGGATCTTCCCCACCCAGGGATGGACCACAGTCTCCTGCCTTGCAGGTGCATTCTTAACAACTGAGCCATCAGTGAAGCCCTCCCAAAACCTGAGGGACTGTGTTTTACATTATATTTGACCTGTCTAAGCAACAAAGTAAAGACAGGCAGTCAGTTCAGTTCAGTTGCTTAGTCGTGTCCGACACTTTGAGACCCCATGAATTACAGCATGCCAGGCCTCCCTGTCCATCACCAACTTCCAGAGTTCACTCAAACTCCTGTCCATTGAGTCCCTGATTCCATCTCATCCTCTGTTGTCCCCTTTTCCTCCTGCCCCCAATCCCTCCCAGCATCAGAGTCTTTTCCAATGAGTCAACTCTTCACATGAGGTGGCCAAAGTACTGGAGTTTCAGCTTTAGCATCATTCCTTCCAAAGAACACCAAGGACTGATCTCCTTTAGAATGGACTGGATGGATCTCCTTGCAGTCCATGGGACTCTCAAGAGTCTTCTCCAACACCACAGTTCAAAAGCATAAATTCTTCGGTGCTCAGCTTTTTTCACAGTCCAACTCTCACATCCATACATGACCACTGGAAAAACCATAGCCTTGACTATGGACCTTTATTGGCAAAGTAATGTCTCTGCTTTAGAATATGGTATCTAGGTTGGTCATAACTTTCCTTCCAGGGAGTAAACGTCTTTTAATTTCATGGCTGCAATCACTGTCTGCAGTGATTTTGGAGTCCAAAAAAATAAAGTCTGACACTGTTTCTACTCTTTCCCCATCTATTTGCCATGAAGTGATGGGACCAGATGCCATGATCTTAGTTTTCTGAATGTTGAGCTTTAAGCCAACCTTTTCACTCTCTTCTTTCACTTTTATCAAGAGGCTTTTTAGTTCCTCTTCACTTTCTGCCATAAGGGTGGTGTCATCTGAATATCTGAGGTGATTGGTATTTCTCCTGGCAATCTTGATTCCACCTTGTGCTTCTTCCAGCCCAGCGTTTCTCATGATGTACTCTGCATAGAAGTTAAATAAGCAGGGTGACAATATACAGCCTTGACATACTACTTTTCTGATTTGGAACCAGTCTGTTGTTCCATTTCCAGTTCTAACTGTTGCTTCCTGACCTGCATATAGGTTTCTCAAGAGGCAGGTCAGGTGGTCTGGTATTCCCATCTCTTTCAGAATTTTCCATAGTTTATTGTGATCCAAACAGTCAAAGGTTTTGGCATAGTCGATAAAGCAGAAATAGATGTTTTCCTGGAACTCTCTTGCTTTTTCGATGATCCATTGGATGTTGGCAATTTGATCTCTGGTTCCTCTGCCTTTTCTAAAACCAGCTTGAACATCCAGAAGTTCAGGGTTCACCTATTGTTGAAGCCTGGCTTGGAGAATTTTGAGCATTACCTATTAGTGTGTGAGATGAGTACAACTGTGCAGTTATTTGAACCTTCTTTGGCATTGCCTTTCTTTGGGATTGGAATGAAAACTGACCTTTTCCAGTCCTGTGGCCACTGCTGAATTTTCCAAATTTGCTGGCATATTGAGTGCAGCACTTTCATGGCATCATCTTTTAGTATTTGAAATAGCTCAACAGGAATTCCATCACCTCCACTAGCTTTGGTCATAGTGATGCTTTCTAAGGCCCACTAGACTTCACATTCCAGAATGTCTGGCTCTAGGTGAGTGATCACACCATGGTGATTATCTTGATCATGAAGATCTTTTTTGTACAGTTCTTCTGTGTATTCTTGCCATCTCTTCTTAATATCTTCTGCTTCTGTTAGGTCCATACCATTTCTGTCCTTTATCGAGCCCATCTTTGCATGAAATGTTCCCTTGTTATCTCTAATTTTTTTGGAGAGATGTCTAGTCTTTCCTGTTCTGTTGTTTTCCTCTATTTCTTTGCATTGATCGCTGAAGAAGGCTTTCTTATCTCTTCTTGCTATTCTTTGGAACTCTGCATTCAGATGCTTATATCTTTCTTTTTCTCCTTTGCTTTTCACTTCTCTCCTTTTCACAGCTATTTGTAAGACCTCCCCAGACAGCCATTTTGCTTTTTTGCATTCCTTTTCCATGGGGATGGTCTTGATCCCTGTCTCCTGTACAATGTCACAAACCTCATTTCATAGTTCATCAGGCACTCTATCTGTCAGATCTAGGCCCTTAAATCTATTTCTCACTTCCACTCTATAATCATAAGGGATTTGATTTAGGTCATGCCTGAATGGTCTAGTGGTTTTCCCTACTTTCTTCAATTTAAGTCTGAATTTGGCAATAAGGAGTTCATGATCTGAGCCACAGTCAGCTCCTGGTCTTGTTTTTGCTGACTGTATAGAGCTTCTCCATCTTTGGCTGTAAAGAATATAATCAATCTGATTTTGGTGCTGACCATCTGTTGATGTCCGTTTGTAGAGTCTTCTCTTGTGTTGTTGGAAGAGGCATATTTTAGATTTGAATACAGGTAGTACGTATGGAATAAATAAGTCACTGAACTCCTTTAACATTTGTTTCATAATACTTTGTTCAATCATCAGGTTTATTATTAAATACATGTGAAACAAAAAGACAATTTAGTAGAGATCAAACAAATAATACAGATATAAGGCCTAGTACTTGAGTGAAATTTGTCTGTAACAAATAACTAAATGAAATCTTTATCAGCTGAGCCACAAGGGAAACCCCAAAATACTGGACTTGGTAGCCTATCCCTTCTCTAGCAGATTTTCCCGACCCAGGAATCAAACCAGGGTTTCCTACATTGCAGGCAGATTCTTTACCAACTGAGCTTGAGGGAAGCCCCAAACAGCTAAACACATTTATCTATAATGTTATAGATCAAAAGTGTTTTACATCTAATTTTGAAGTAACAGTTTTATTCAATTTGAAATACCTCAGTTATGTAAAAGAATGAGTTTCTTTAAGTACAATAGGGCTATTACCCTGAAATGCTTTTATTTTATAACCAAATAAAGAAGAAAATGTAGTAGAATAGGATAGAACAGAATAGAAAAATAGCTGAGTTGAATAGATGACTATTACTATAGTTGAATATGTATAGGCTATTATTATATTACTATAGCATATACCTTATATACTATACATACTCCATATAATATATATATATATACACACACACACACTGTGTATACTATAGTAATATGGTAATAGTTACAGAAAAGCATTTTTGCTGTCTATTTTGTTCGTACCTACACTCTCTGGGCCAGGCACATGGCTGATATTCATTTGTTGAATAAATAAATAAACTACTTAGAATACAATGGTCTCGGCATTCAGTCTCAAGATATAGCTAAGCTTTGGCCGTATTTTTACCTTTTCTAGTTAGAAGTCTCATCATCTATAATCCCTATCATGGGAAAACATTTTCAAATTTGACAATATTCCAAAATTATGATTAAGTATTCTTTTTTATTTTTAATAATAGTGCTTTGATGCTTCTCCACTGCCTTGTCCAGTTCTCAAACCTTAATGGGATATTCCTTCTGTTGCAATTGTCATCATTAGTTAGAAAATAATGTCGTTGAAGTCTTTCAAATCTAAAATATGTCTTTTCCCACCCCACCACCATGTTTGACTGATTACTTTTAGTTACATAAAAGGAAAATAGACTAAATATAAGCCCAAAATCCTGAAGTCACTTTTTAAGAGTTTTCTTTTGTTTTGCCTTAACAAACAGGTAAAATATATTACTAGCTACATAATTAAGTTTTTCATATTTAAACTATAATACCACTGTCACTGAAGAAGGATTTCCAATGTGAAAGGCCTTCATGCTTCCTGATAAAGTGAGCTCTAAACAAAAGAAATACCAAAGGTAAATACTCCTCTCACATATTAAGGGGAAAAAAAAATCTTACATTCTGTCCAATCATATATTTGTATGATTTATTTTGTGATTATATATATTTATATATGAATCTACATGGACAAAAGATTGTAGACTATAGGTACGTATACATATATACTTACCATACATACACACACACTCAAATATATATATATATATCACACAAACAAAAAGCTACCACTTGTTCAGCCAAATTCATTCTGATTATATGCAAAGAATGCATTCTAAATCTCAGAAGAAGCTCACTGTTGTAATGTATGATTTATTCATATTAACTATCCATGGTTATAAATCAAGCTCTTCACATTCCAGTACAATGTAAAAATAGATCACATTTTTTGCAAAAAAAACCCATCTTACTTGCATACATTCTCATAGCTTTGTTTTAAAAATAAATCTTTGTTTTGAATTTAAAATGTAAAATATTTGTGTCATATTATAATTTATCTAAATATTATCCTAAACAGAACGTAGGAATGAAAAACAACTCAAGTGAGGAAACAAAAAAAAAAAAAATTGAGCAAAAGAATTTATCTTTCCTAAAGATGTTCTTCTCTTTTCTCTCAGTGAAACCTGTATTCAGAAAGTAGTACAGATTTATTTTCTTAACTTCTTTTTTTTTTTTTTAATTGCTGGGCCACTTGATAGGATCTTACCAGGGATGGAATCTAAGGCCCCTGCAGTGAAAGCACAGAGTCCTAACCGCTGGACTGCTAGGGTATTCTCTTCAATTCTTTTCTAATTTCAGTAAATGAAGAGAAACTTAGTTATAGGAGCTATTTAAATAAAGCTTCATGGAGATTTACAGCTGTACGGAGAATTATAACTCAGGATAGGCAACAAGATAGCTGAAGTTTTCCTCTGTAACAGGCACTGTGCTGAGCACTCTTCATATGTTAATCCATTTAATATTCACCCCAACCTTACAAAGTAGAACTTTTAGTATCCCTAAACTTTATGCAAATAAGATGAAGAACTGAGACTATAAGTGACTTGCCCAAGGCCACTCACCAAGTAGCTGGCAGGGCCAGTATTTAAGACCTGAATGTTCCACATCCATTCTCTTCACTCTGACATTTTACTTTTCATTATAAACATTTCTTGCTCATGATCATGTTCATGCTCACACTCAGTCATCTGTGACTCTTTGTGACACCATGGTCTGTAGCCCACCAGATTCCTCTGTCCATGGGATTTTCCAGGTGAGAACACTGGAGTGGGTTGCCATTTCCTTCTTCAGGGGATACTCCTGACCCAAGGATCTAGCCTGAGTCTCTTGAATCTCCTGCATTGGCAGGTGAATTCTTTGCCACTGTACCACCTGGGAAGCCCCCTAAGAACATGTATTAATGTCAAATCATGGAGTAGGAAATGGTAAACTACTCTAGTATTCTTGCCTATAAAATTGCATATACAGAGGACCCTGGAGCACTACAGTCCATGGAGTCTCAAAGAGTCAGACACAACTGAGCAATGAGCACACAGGTAGAATTGTTGCTTAGAATATTATATTAAAAATTGTGAGCATTAATAACTTTTATTTATATTCAAAATAGCTAGTAAGTAATAGTTAGCTTGGTGTTGTATACATAAAATTAAGGATAAATGACACTTCAGAAAAAAATAGTATAAAATGTGCTGCTTTATCCTTAGGTGAAGCAGTGGAACAAAGCAAGCCACTGTAGAGTCATGGCAAGGCTGATAATTACTTCTCATTGGGGCTGCTATTCACAGTTGGAAATAGGTTGGAAAGACTCTACCTACATATACTTCAAGTTTTTACTTTTTACTTATCTCTTAATGATACCTCTGTTAACATAAATAGGATCTCTGCTTACATAAGTCACATAGCTTTTAATAATGACATATTTACAATTACGTGACAGATGTGGGAATTAGGAAGATACAAGTTCATTAAGAATGATGCCTACCTATAGTTGGACAGGTAGTACTATTTCCATTAACCACATGGAAAACAAGTTAGCAAATGTGAATTCATAGAATCTAGAAAAGTGAAATATAAATGCAGATGCCAAACATTTTTTTTTTAATTTGAAATGCTAGCTATCTGATGTCAAAGGAATTCAAGTCAATATACATATCTATATAAACATATTTATACATTTGTGACTGTATAAATGTAATATATTTATTATATAATGTATTATATTTATAATACATATGTGCATGTCTTTACATTTATATATATGCATATTTATATATTTATAATTGTAGAAGTGTACATTTGTAATACATTTATAAATGCATACTTTTTTTTTTAATAATAGGCCATTACTTTACAATACTGTGTTGGTATTCCTCACACATCGACATGAATCAGTCACAGGTGTACAGGTATATACATTTATACACACACATACATGTTGTATAAATGCAATTCTATTTGTATAAATTAATACATTTATAAATGTATGCTGCTGCTGCTGCTAAGTCACTTCAGTCGTGTCTGACTCTGTGCGGCCCCATAACGGCAGCACACCAGGCTCCTCCGTCCATGGGATTTTCCAGGCAAGAGTACTGAAGTGGGTTGCCACTGCCTTCTCCTTATAAATGTATACTTTTATACAATTATAAATGTATAAATATATATTTGTATATATATTATAAATGTAATACATTTTACAATGAATGTATTACATTTATAGTTATACAATTCAGTTCGGTTCACTTCAGTTGCTCAGTCATGTCCGACTCTTTGCAACCCCATGAAATGCAGCACACCAGGCCTCCCTGTCTATCACCAACCCCTGGAATTCACCCAGACTCAGGTCCATCAAGTCAGTAATGCTATCCAGCCATCTCATCCTCTATCGTCCCCTTCTCCTCCTGCCCACAATCCCTCCCAGCATCAGAATCTTTTCCAATGAGTCAACTCTTCGCATGAGGTGGCCAAAGTACTGGAGTTTCAGCTTTAGCATCATTCCTTCCAAAGAAATCCGAGGCCTGATCTCCTTCAGAATGGACTGGTTGGATCTCCTTGCAGTCCAAGGGACTCTCAAGAGTCTTCTCCAACACCACAGTTCAAAAGCATCAATTCTTTGGCGCTCAGCCTTCTTCACAGTCCAACTTTCACATCCATACATGACCACAGGAAAAACCATAGCCTTGACTAGACGAATCTTACAAATGTATAAATAAGTATATATGTATAAATATGTGTATATATATGATATAAAGGTAACATATTATATAATTCATGTATTACATTTATACATTAAAAATGTATAAATGCTAATGTATATACATAATTATAAATTTTATACATACACATTGGAGAAGGCAATGACACCCCACTCCAGTACTCTTGCCTGGAAAATCCCATGGACAGAGGAGCCTGGTAGGCTGCAGTCCATGGGGTCCCTACGACTCCGACACTACTGAGTGACTTCAGTAGTGAAGTCACTACTGTAAAAAAGTATTTTTACTTTTCCTTTTCATGCATTGGAGAAGGAAATGGCAACCCACTTCAGTGTTCTTGCCTGGAGAATCCCAGGAACAGCGGAGCCTGCTGGGCTGCCATCTATGGGGTCTCACAGAGTCGGATACGAATGAAGTGACTTATCAGCAGCATACAACAATAACTGTATAAATGTAAAACATTTATTGTATAATATGTTACATTTATAATACATATATACAAATATTTATACACTTATTTATACACAGGTCTACATTTATAACTGTATAAATAATGCCGGGCTGGAAAAAGCACAAGCTAGAATCAAGATTGCCGGGAGAAATATCATTAACCTCAGATATGCAAATGACACCACCCTTATGGCAGAAAGTGAGGAGAAACTAAAAAGCCTCTTGATGAAGGTGAAAGAGGAGAGTGAAAAAGTTGGCTTAAAACTCAACATTCAGAAAATGAAGATCATGGCATCTGGTCCTATCACTTCATGGCAAATAGATGGGGAAACAGTGGAAACAGTGTCAGACTTTATTTTTTTAAGCTCCAAAAACACTGCAGATGGTGACTGCAGTCATGAAATTAAAAGACGTTTACTCCCTGGAAGGAAAATTATGACCAACCTAGATAGCATATTCAAAAGCAGAGACATTACTTTGCCAACAAAGGTTCATCTAGTCACGGCTACGGTTTTGCCAGTGGTCATGTATGGATGTGAGAGGTGGACTGTGAAGGAAGCTGAGCGCCAAAGAATTGATGCTTTTGAACTGTGGTGTTGGAGAAGTCTCTTGAGAGTCCCGTGGACTGTAGGAGATCCAACCAGTCCATTCTGAATGAGATCAGCCCTGGGATTTCTTTGGAAGGAATGACGCTAAAGCTGAAACTCCAGTACTTTGGCCACCTAATGAGAAGAGTTGACTCATTGGAAAAGACTCTGATGCTGGGAGGGATTGGGGACAGGAGGAAAAGGGGACGACAGAGGATGAGATGGCTGGATGGCATCACTGACTCGATGGACATGAGTTTTAGTGAACTCCAGGAGTTGGTGATGGACAGGGAGGCCTGGTGTGCTGCAATTCATGGGGTCGCATAGAGTCGGACATGACTGAGTGACTAAACTGAACTGAACTGAATACACTTATATTTATATTTATAAACACATATTTATACATCAATGAATCTGGGT
Organism: Bos mutus; assembly: GCF_027580195.1. NCBI lineage: Eukaryota > Metazoa > Chordata > Mammalia > Artiodactyla > Bovidae > Bos > Bos mutus. The sequence continues at coordinate 76,984,199 of NC_091622.1, read as the reverse complement.
GTTATGTACATTTATATGTTTGAGCATATATGTAAGAAATGTGTCTCCATAGAAATATTTATGCAAGTTTTACCTAGTATTATTCCTAGGGCTCAGTTCAGTTCAGTCACTCAGTCGTGTCCCACTGTTTGTGACCCCATGAATCGTAGCACACCAGGCCTCCCTGTCCATCACCAACTCCCGGAGTTCACTCAAACTTATGTCCATCAAGTCGGTGATGCCATCCAGCCATCTCATCCTCTGTCTTCCCCTTTTCCTCCTGCCCCCAATCCCTCCCAGCATCAGAGTCTTTTCCAATGAGTCAACTCTTCACATGAGGTGGCCACAGTGCTGGAGTTTCAGATTTAGCGTCATTCCTTCCAAAGAACACCCAGGGCTGATCTCCTTTAGAATGGACTGGATGGATCTCCTTGCAGTCCAAGGGACTCTCAAGAATCTTCTCCAACACCACAGTTCAAAATCATCAATTCTTCGGTGCTCAGCTTTCTTCACAGTCCAACTCTCACATCCATACATGACCACTGGAAAAACCATAGACTTGACTAGATGGACCTTTGTTGGCAAAGTAAGGTCTCTTCTTTTCAATATGCTATCTAGGTTGGTCATAACTTTCCTTCCAGGGAGTAAGCGCCTTTTAATTTCATGGCTGCAGTCACCATCTGCAGTGAATTTGGAGCCCCAAAAAATAAAGTCTGACACTGTTTCCACTGTTTCCCCATCTATTTCCCATGAAGTGATGGGACCAGATGCCACGATCTTTGTTTTCTGAATGTTGAGCTTTAAGCCAACCTTTTCACTATCCTTTTTCACTTTCATCAAGAGGCTTTTTAGTTCCTCTTTCACTTTCTGCCATAAGGGTGGTGTCATCTGCATATTTGAGTTTATTGGTATTTCTCTGTGCAATCTTGATTCCAGCTTGTGCTTCTTCAAGTCCAGAGTTTCTCATGATGTACTCTGCATAGAAGTTAAATAAGCAGGGTGACAGTATACAGCCTTTACATACACCTTTTCCTATTTGGAACCAGTCTGTTATTCCATGTCCATGTTCCTAGGGCTACTACCTAGCAAAATGTCTTTAAATGAAATAAGCAAGATAGTGGAGACAACAGAAATCTAGTGATAAATTGAGTTTGTATAAGAAATGGACAATAATTTTAAGTACAGATTAATGTATATCTAAGTTCAAATCAATTTTCCATTATTTACATAAGCATGAGATTCTAGGTAAATCAAACATGGCTTTGTAAAACATAAATGTTTCCAAACCAATTTAATTTTCTCCTGGGATAAATTCTGAGGCAATGAAGATAAGGAGAAAGCAGTATATTTAATCTGTGGACTTCAGTGGCTGTTTTGATTTTAATCAATAATATAACCATTATATCCCAAAATTATAATTTTGTGACCAAATACATCACTAGTCCCACTGCCTAAAAGGGGTCTGTCAGCCACACAATCATCTGAGATAGTCCACGTCAACAGTAACCATAGGAATCATTCCAAGGGATATGTAACATAAATATATTTGTAGGATTTCCAAATAATGGAATTGAGAATATGACCATCAAGAAGACTTTTATTCTGCCTTATTGTGATCACATCCTAAATAGGGCCCTTCCACCATTCTCTTCCTTTACCAGTTCCCTTTTGTATCACTTTTTCTCCTGTAATATATTTTTCATATATTACCTAACCTGCCTCTTAAATCGTTTAAAACTGCATACTACCTAAAAGGTAAAGTTCAGCATCCTTAGACTAACAGTCAAAATCTTTTAAACTTACTTCCATCTTACCTGACCTTATTCAAACTTAAGATGTTCTCCCAATGCTGTATGCAAATCTTTCACTACTGAACTAGTCTCTTCTCTTTTATGACAGTCTCCCAATCATATAGTATGATACTTCTGAACTACAGTAGCACTTACAAATTTAACCAGTTCTCATTTATGATTCCTAAACAAAGACTATATGCATGTCTCTCTAAGTCATTGCAAAGTCAACATTAAACTTCTGGAGAATTTCTCCAAAGTAATCTATAAAATATAATTTAAAAACCAAGAAAAACTAATAATAAATTGTCCATAAATTGCCAAGCTGTTTTACATTCTGTCATCTTTGTTTCAGGCATTTTGTGAAAAAAGAGCTGTCTCACTTGCCTATTCCATTATCAAATAAAAGTACATCATGAAATTTCATGTCACAAACACTCCAAGTCTCAACACAGATTGTGAACACATCATAATCATTCTAGTTATGTGTACAATTTTAGTGAGAATGAGGAGAATACAGAATTAGTCTTACACGTTTTGTGCTGTAAAGCCCTGCTAAGGATTAAAAAGATGCCAACGATAATTTCAAACAAGGAAATAGCAATCCACTCCAGTGTTCTTGCCTGGAGAATCCCAGGGACGGTGGAGCCTGGTGGGCTGCAGTCCATGGGGTTGCTGAGGTCGGACACGACTGGGCAACTTCACTTTCACTTTTCACTTTCATGCAGTGGAGAAGGAAATGGCAACCCACTCCAGTGTTCTTCCCTGGAGAATCCCAGGGATGGGGAAGCCTGGTGGGCTGCTGTCTATGGGGTTGCACAGAGTCAGACACGACTGAAGTGACTTAGCTTAGCTTAGCTTAAGTAAGGTACATTTAAAAAATTCTCAAACATCACTCCAAGTTCATCTAAGAACAAGTTTGTCTTCCTGTTCTAGGAATCAACAGAAATTGAAATAATATCTGCAAGGTTTGGAATATTATCATGAATATGACTAGAGTTCTAGGTCAGATTCCCTGGGAAGCACACCTTGAGTACAAGATATATTTGCAGGAAGAATACTGGGGGGAGAGGGGGGTAACCAAGAGAAATTAGGAAAGCTGAGCTAAGCAGAGGACAAGGCTGAATTGTAATAAGAATACAGAGGCTTCACCCTAATAATGAAGAGACTTCAAAGCAAGATGGCCCTTAAGGGCAGTCATGTACAGCAATGGAGAAGGCCTGGGTACCCGAGCATTGACCACTTATTGGAGACTTCCTTAGGACAGAGACAAAACCTTGATGTCTAAGGAAAATTCCTTCAGAGATTTGGCTGTCACCCCAAAGCAGCCACACTCCAGTCAATTAGGGGAATCGGCTCTAAAGGAGAGGACTCTGGACCCTGTATAAAACATAAATCACCAATCAGTGACCTCTTTTATGTAGGGAGAAAAAAAGGGGATTTGAAAATGATGTGATACAAAATCAGAGTTCAGTACATATTAACCTTAGTATACTTTAGCAAAAACTCTTTAGTTGGTCTTGTTACTGTGACTTCTTGTGACTTCTGGGAAGCTGACCCCTTTCTGATCCACACAGAGCAGAAAAAATTAAGGAAGGCTGGCCAGTTGAAGTGGTGTCCAGAATATGTTCAGATTAGGCTATGATTCTGACTACTCCAAACATGTGGACACTTGCATCCATCTATAGAGAGAGTTGGAGGTTTTCAGCTGGATTTCCAAAAGCATAATGTAATCTTTACAAATGTTACTTTCTTCTCCATTGTATTCTCTGGTGAGGAACATGAGCTCAAAGTCTGAATGTCCATTTATATAGAAAATAATGCCCATCTCGCTGTATCCAGACTGCTCTGAGATTTTTGAAAACATGTTATATAAGTAACCTCTTCTATGTACCTTAGCAGTATCTAACCTGGCCAATCCATCAATCTGGAAATTGTTGAATCTACTGATATTCAACACAGTGGTTGTATAGCTTCCGTGATACGTTTCATTACCTGCAAGCTCATAGCATCCTTCACCATTCAGAGAAAGTGCTGCATTGCCCTTTGCCCCTTTTTTCCATTAAAATGTTATATCTTTTAAATGTACTAGTTATACAGTTTGAAAGAGAGGAAATATATTTTTATAGAACTGTCTAACAAATTAACAGAGCACCAGTTCTGAAATACTTCAATCTGTTTTGTTTGAGTCATCTATTTTGTCATATAATCTGGTCACATACAAATCAAGGTCAATTTCTAGGCTACCTATTCTATTCTAATGACTTATCTGACTATTCTTGTATCAGATTTACTCCTTCAAGAATATTTAACCTGTTAGATAATAAGCAAAAGAGTCAGCAAACAATAAGTGATCATTAAATGGTTTTCAAATATTTTTATTAATTATTCATAGATGTTTGAAACGTCTAAGACTGTAGTGTATAGAAATTTCTAGACAGCAAAATTTGAAATTTCTTTTGCTTATACATATTAAATCTATATATAATAAAACTTTCTATCTTTATTTTTTTTAATTTTTTTTAAATTTTATTTTATTTTTAAACTTTACATAATTGTATTAGTTTTGCCAAATATCTTTATTTTTATCAGATGCCTTTATTAAACATAGATTTCAATAATAAACAATTGCATTTTAAATGAGGTGAGAGAACAAAAACAGATGGGGCAAATAGATATGAATCATGAACATAATAGTCTTATACCAAAATAAATAATTATATTAGATATAATGCTGAAGCTGAAGCACCAATACTTTCATCACCTGATGCGAAGAGTTGACTCACTGGAAAAGAACCTGATGCTGGGAGAGACTGAAGGCAAAAGGAGAAGAGAGCAGCAGAGGATGAGGTGGTTAGATAGCATCACTGACTCAATGGACATGAATATGAGCAAACTCTGGAAAACAGTGAAGGACAAGCAAGTCTGGCATGCTGCAGAATATGGGGTCACAAAGAGCCAGATAGGTCTTAGTGAATGAAAAACAACAACAACAAAACTCAATATGCCAGTTCAACAGGCAGAGATTGATAAACTGTATAAAAGGTTAAGACTAAAATAAATACTGTCACAAAATTGTGTCATGTAACAAAAAGTAACATATTTTTAAAAGAATATATCTATACAAAAAGACTGTATTATAAGTTGTGTGGCTCCAAAATGCTAACTTCATAGAAAACAGGACTAATGGCAAAAACTAATAAAGTAAATAATTGGTAGATTTTGGGAGAGAAAACAATGTTCCTAATAGTGATTTATGCTCCCTCCCTTTTTAAATAAGAAAATTTTAAGAGACAAAATAATTTATTTAGAGCACTTAGAATTTAAAGGCAGGGGAACCTGAATCTGAACAAAGGTTCCCCCTCCTTTGTGAGACTGTCTTTTTTTTTTTACTTTTATTTTTTTAGTTAAATATTATCTGGAAGAAAAAAATAAATATCAGATTGTGTGACTAGGAAGATATTTTGAAAACTCTAAGTCTCACTTATTTATTCAAAGCATAACTAGATTCAGTAAAGAGATACGACTTGCTCAAAATCATGCAACTTCCTGTATGCCCAGTCTGGACCATGAACATAACCACTGTGGTATGTAACACTCTCTAACATGATGTAAATTCCTTAAAGTATGTTCACACAAGTTATCATCTAGATAGCAGAAATGTAATTTCTTTAGCTAAAGGTTTTTTTATATATCTAATTTTTAGTTGACTAAATAAGAACTCTAGAAACTAACAAAAAGTAAAGTGTTCATATTTAACACCTTTGCTAAATACAGCGAATGGTAGTCCATGGCACCCGACTTGGGCTTCCCTGGTGGCTAAGACAGAAAAGAATCTGCCTGCAATGCAGGAGACCTGGGTTTGATCCCTGGTTCAGGAAGATTCCCTGGAAGAATACAAAGCAACCCACTCCAGTATTCTTGCCTCTTGGACAGAGGAGTCTGATGGGCTAGAATCCATGGGGTTGCAAAGAGTCAGACACCATGAGTGACTAAGCATACCACAGCACAGCATGATGAAGGTAATAATAATACAATAATTTCCTTCTAAAGAATGAATTCTTGGTGATTATTTTTTTCATGTCTATTCACTTGTTATTTAAACACCCCTAACACCAATGCTCTCATTAAATTGAAAGTGACAATGAAGAGAAAATATATGTATTTCTATCATCTTACTATATGGTATGGTATTAAAATGCTAAAATAAGCATTGGCTTAGACTTATAGATGAAAGAGTAAATAAACAGCTATGCAAGATGTAGTTAAAACCAATAATTATAAAAATAATACCTCACATTTTGAGTCTACAAAATTTAACTAGCATTGTTTTTAGTTCTTCATGTACATTATGATATTTAACTCTTAGAAAAATCCAAACAATATCCACTATTATCATCTTATTTTTATAAACTGTGAAACCAAGGAGCAAAGTAAATTAACCAAATAGTGAGCTATAAATCAAACTCTGCAATGATATTAAAAGTCTGGAACTCTGAGTATATCCACACTGAAGGTAAAAGAAGCTATATGATTTCTATTCATTCTATAAACTTTGCACTTAAAAGAGTCACTTCTTCATAATTATCCATATTTCATTAAATTCCCTTTGCTTCCCTTGAAATGTGAAAAAAACAAACATGGAAAATTTCAATTTTCTCACAAATTACACATCCATGCCTTATAATCTGACATTTTCTCTTAACATTCTACTAGGACCTTTAATATTATTCGTTTGAATATTTTATCAATCTAAAGCAGTCAAGAAAAAAAAGCTGATCTTAATATTCAACTCTTGATCTACATTACAATACTAAGTTCTAGTCATGATTACAAGTGCATGATCCATCTTCATCTATTTAACAGAGGGAGAATGATAAAATATCTAAGAAGAGTTTCTTTTCTTCTTCCCAAAGAGTTAAAAGAAGAGTATAAGAATGTGCCATGTATTTTGGGAGTGGTATTTCTGTAGAATAATTAACTCTGCCATTGAATAGCTCTAGAACATAACACATCTGTGACAGAATTCAATTATATTATCTAATGCTTACCGTTATTTGTAACTTAGATGAATATAAAACCCAAATATAAAGGGCTGCTCTTAGCCCAGAGTTCAGTTCAATTCAGTTGCTGAGTCGTGTCTGACTCTTTGTGACCCCATGAATCGCAGCACACCAGGCCTCCCTGTCCATCACCAACTCCCGGAGTTCACTCAAACTCATGTCCGTCAAGTCGGTGATGCCATCCAGCCATCTTATCCTCCGTTGTCCCCTTTTCCTCCTGCCCCCATCCCTCCCAGCATCAGAGTCTTTTCCAATGAGTCGACTCTTCGCATGAAGTGGACAAAGTACTGGAGTTTCAGCTTTAGCATCATTCCTTCCAAAGAAATCCCAGGCCTGATCTCCTTCAAAATGGACTGGTTGGATCTCCTTGCAGTCCAAGGGACTCTCAAGAGTCTTCTCCAACACCACAGTTCAAAAGCATCAATTCTTCAGCGCTCAGCTTTCTTCACAGTCCGAATCTTACATCCATACATGACCACTGGAAAAACCATAGCCTTGACTAGACGGACCTTTGTTGGCAAAGTAATGTCTCTGCTTTTGAATATGCTACCTAGGTTGGTCATAACTTTGCTTTCAAGGAGTAAGCGTACTTTAATTTCATGGCTGCAGTTACCATCTGCAGTGCTTTTGGAACCCCCAAAAATAAAGTCTGACAATGTTTCCACTCTTTCCCCATCTATTTCCCATGAAGTGGTGCGACCAGATGCCATGATCTTCGTTTTCTGAATGTTGATCTTTAAGCCAACTTTTTCACTCTCCTCTTTCACTCACATCAAGAGGTTTTTTAGTTCCTCTTCACTTTCTGCCATAAGGGTAGTGTCATCTGCATATCTGAGGTTATTGATATTTCTCCCGGAAATCTTGATTTCAGCTTGTGCTTCTTCCAGCCCAGCATTTCTCATGATGTACTCTGCATGGAAGTTAAATAAGCAAGGTGACAATATACAGTCTTGACGTACTCCTTTTCCTATTTGGAACCAGTCTGTTGTTCCATGTCCAGGTCTAACTGTTGCTTCCTGATCTGCATATAGGTTTCTCAAGAGGCAGGTCAGGTGGTCTGGTATTCCCATCTCTGTCAGAATTTTCCACAGTTTATTGCGATCCACACAGTCAAAGGCTTTGGCATAGTCAATAAAGCAGAAATAGATGTTTTTCTGGAACTCTCTTGCTTTTTCCATGATCCAGCGGATGTTGGCAATTTGATCTCTGGTTCCTCTTCCTTTTCTAAAACCAGCTTGAACATCTGGAATTTCACGGTTCACGTATTGCTGAAGCCTGGCTTGGAGAATTTTGAGCATTACTTAACTAGCATGTGAGATGAGTGTAACTGTGCGGTAGTTTGAGCATCCTTTGGTATTGCCTTTCTTTGGAATTAGAATGAAAACTGACCTTTTCCAGTCCTGTGGCCACTGATGAGTTTTCCAATTTTGCTAGCATATTGAGTGCAGCACTTTCACAGCATCATCTTTCAGGATTTGAAATAGCTCAACTGGAATTCCATCACCTCCACTAGCTTTGTTTGTAGTGATGCTTTCTAAGGCCCACTTGACTTCACATTCCAGGATGTCTGGCTCTAGGTCTGTGAATATACCATCGTGATTATCTTTGTCATGAAGATCTTTTTTGTACAGTTCTTCTGTGTATTCTTGCCACCTCTTCTTAATATCTTCTGCTTCTGTTAGGTCCATACCATTTCTGTCCCATAGGGTAACTGCAAATTCATTCGAAAAAGATGCCCCGTCTGTGCACACTCAGCCCATACTAGAGCATATGCCTTGGGAAGTAAAGCAGAGTCTGATTTCAGACTTTATTTGCCTCCTTGACTTGCACAGTAAACAAACTATACATTGTACATGAGAACCCTGCAAATATTAGAAAGTAGTGCCCATGAAAATGTCGTACGAAATTTGAGATTACATATTCTGTTAACTGACTTTGAAACTGTACTGCTATGAGAAAAAAGAAATGGAACATCAGCAGAGAGAAATAGAATACATATATATATATATTATTCTATATGTTCTCAAAGTTCTTCATTTTGTTTCATTTAAGACAAAGTAAATGAAATGGTGGTTTCATACACCATTATTCTTAGCAAGTCATACACTCTACAGATTATAAATACCTGTGGTCAAAGACTCCAAAAGAGTGGAAAAACAATAGGTTATTTTTTTTCCCTATATGTACATTATTCTCTGGCCTGATATATTCTAACAGCATCACTCCAAATTCTAGAAACAGTTTATCAAGATAAATTCTAAATTAAATTTGTCACTAAATAATTATCAAGATGAGTTAAGAATCTAGGTCTGCTTAAAAAAATTAGGTGATGAAGGGTTTTTCAACCTCCCAACACTCAATCTTTAATGCCATTTTTGCCCTTTAAAGCTGCTAATGAAGTGCATTTGAATCAAATTTCAACTTAATTGTTTGAAGTCCACAGGACAGAAGGTGTAAGATTGATCAAATGATGCATATGCTGAGAGGTGTTTTGCTGCTGCTAAATCGCTTCAGTCGTGGCCGACTCTGTGCGACCCCATAGACAGCAGCCCACCAGGCTCCCCTATCCCTGGGATTCTCCAGGCAAAAAATACTGGAGTGGGTTGCCATTTCCTTCTCCAATGCATGAAAGTGAAAAGTGAAAGTGAAGTCGCTCAGTCGTGTCCGACTCTTTATGACCCCATGGACTTCAGTCTACCAGGCTCCTCCATTCATGGGACTTTCCAGGCAAGAGTACTGGAGTGGGTTGCCATTGCCTTCTCCTGAGAGGTGTTTTAAGCACTTGTAATTGTCATTTAAACCTCACAATAATCTATATAGCAGTTTTATTATTTTTACTCCACAAATAAGGGACAAACTAAAGCACAAGCAGGAAAATCACTTGTCCAAAATCCCCCAAGAGAATCTCATCCTAAACAGCTAGGTTGCTTAGAATTATTGTCCAAAGTCTTTTATCTCTTAGTATTGTCCCTGTGTCCACTTCTTCTTAACAGGTATATTATCAGCTTTGTAGCAGCAAACGATTTGCTGTCAAATACATTTTTTTGTTACTGTTGTTCCAGGCTAAGCCTAAAAGCAGTTAAATAAATATACACCTGGCTGCCAACAACTGAGAAGGAATCAGGAGAATCTTCCTGCTTCTCCTGTGTAATGTGTAATATCAGCACAATATTAGTGATTTCAACCAATATGTAACACTGCTCTATGCCTGCCACTGAGGAAAATTCTGGGATTTAAACAAAAAGAAGTTTGCCCTTGCCTTTATATAAATCTTCTCTGACTTCCCTCATGCTCATCTATATTTTCTTCAACTACCCTAGACAGACACACAGAATACATGTTTTCCAACAGGCAGTGCTACTAGCACTGAGACTGGGTTGGGGTTTAGACTGTCTTTCAAGATGCAGAACGTACAAACATGAAAAGAAATTCCATATAGAACAACCACATTTTAGTAATTTGTCAGCTGTCAATACCATCTCATAGGTTCAAGAAAGCTAATCTAAAGTATTTGTCCTAAGACCAAGAATTATTGAAGGGGGGAAAAACCATGAAACCTGGTTCATGATGAGCTTATAACCATGGTATGGCCTCTGGTAATACAGACCATACTGGGTCGGTTGAATGCCAGTGATGGGTTATAAAAAAATAAAGTACAAGTTGAGTGAACTGAGAAAAAGTGACCCAAAGGGATATCTATAATAGGAGATTAAACTATGTAAGTACATGATATACAGAATGTAAGAATTACCTTAAGGTAAGATCTAGGACTATGACCAAAATCTTTGTAATTAATTAGAAGATTAAAAAAGAGATGAATGCAGGGACTGGAGTAAGGGAACAAAATTCAGGTTGAGCCAAAGTGGGTTCAAATCAGAGGCTGGGCCCAGATATCAAGATAAAAGTCACTTACTGAATTTGGTGCTTGAGGGGGAGGGTCGAGCATGGTGATAAAGGTGTCCATAGACCAATCCAAGAGTTTGGAAAGGAGACAGAGCTAAGGATTCAACAATTCATAAGCTAGGAAAAAAGAATAAAAAGCCTATGACCAGAGACAAAGTACTTCTAAAAGCTGCTCACCTGAAAGAATTAATGACATTACACTGAAAAAACACCAAGAAGCAATGCAAATATGCCTTCATATATGGAATGTCATTCCATCCCAAATTATTATGATTATTAAATGCATAGAACTGATTTGATACTATGAACAAGGAATGCCTTTTTATTGCAGCAAATAGAGGGAGTCCTTTGCCTATACTGAATAATATAAATTCCTGTCATTGTTATTCATCTAACAGCACACACTGATTCAGCCATCAGAATCAAATATATCTGCAATGTTTTTAAAGTGATATCCATTGAGAATGAAACCATCAAATTTAGTGTTAATACATTAATGTTTTTGATATAAATCTCACATTATTCATAATAAATTCTGTCCTTATAAACACATTTACTCTAAACAAAAACAAAAGGCTTTCATGTTAGACGTTAGTTATGGCTTATCTTCATTCTGTTTTTCTTTGAAAAATTGATAGGTGGTTTACTCAATGACTACAGAGAGTAGGAAGGGCCAAAACATGTGAACAAATTTTTACTGCATCGGTCAAAAACTTCATTAGTTTTTTCCCATAAGTTGTTACAGAAAAACCCAAACAAACTTTTTGGCAAACCCAATATACTGCTCACACACCACTGGTCTGAAGTAAGGAAAACCACAATCACATGAAGTGCAAAAACATGATCAAAAATATCTTCAAATTTAAAGAAATATTTTTAAATAACAGAATTAAAGGCTGGCTGGTTTATATGTTAAGTTTATTTGGAGTTTTTAATTTTTTCTTATCTTGCTGTATGGCATGAGGGTTCCCATTTCCCTATGCCTCTTGCATTGGCAGCACTTAATCTTAACTACTGGACTGCCAGGGAAGTTCCTGGGCTTTTTAAAGGATTACTTAGATAAGATAATAACCATAAAGACTGAACAGTGATAATATATAACATCCCTGTTAAACATAAAACTACATGGAACCTAATGCTTTAAAAAAAAAATTACTTAAATTTTAAGTAAGATTGAATAGCAAGTCCTGAAATGTTCTTTAGAGCATGAGTTCCTGTAAATCCTCATTTAACATCTAAAAATAAGTGGAGTAATTGCAAAGAATGTAGCTGTGTAAGCTGCAAGGGATTTGGAAAATTACTTCACTTGCTGGTAAACAGACTGTTTTGCATAAAACAAAACTAAGTGGCCTTTAGTTGAGAAAATTATAAGATTTCATTGATATCACTGGCTGAATTTGGTAGGAAAGGGGTCAGAAATGGTGCGCTAGATTTAGAACAAAATGGTTTTGTATTAGAGTCTTTCAACTACTGTTTAAAATGCTACACAGTGCAAGATGCATTAGATAAAAATGAATTCAAATTGAAAAATGCCCCATATCAGTAAGTGCCTTGAATAAAAATATTCTACATTTCCTTTTCCTGATTAAAATTAAAAAAAAAAAAATCCTAGCTTATGAATGGAAAACTCTATTAACAAGTAAATGGTTATGTTGTATTTTTTAAAGTATGAGTTATTAAAATGCAGAAAGTGAAAGTGAAAGTTGCTCAGTCCTGTCTGACTCTTTGTGACCCTGAATTCTCCAGGCCAGAATACTGGAGTGGGTAGCCTTAGGAGTTCATGATCTGAGCCACAAGCAGCTCTCAGTCTTTTTTTGGCTGACTATATAGAGCTTCTCCTCTTGAGAAGCTGCCTCTTGAGAAACCTGTATACAGGTCAGGAAGCAACAGTTAGAACTAGACATAGAACAACAGACTGGTTCCAAATAGGAAAAGGAGTATGTCAAGGCTTTATATAGTCACCCTGTTTATTTAACTTATATGCAGAGTACATTATGAAAAAACCCTGGTCTGGAAGAAGCACAGCTGGAATCAAGATTGCCCTGAGAAATATCAATAAACTCAGATATGCAGATGACACCACCCTTATGGCAGAACGTGAAGAACTAAATAGCCTCTTGATAAAAGTGAAAGAGGAGAGTGAAAAATTTGGCTTAAAGCTCAACATTCAGAAAACTAAGATCATGGCATCCAGTCCCATCACTTCATGGCAAATAGATGGGGAAACAGTGGAAATGGTGACTGACTTTATTTTTCTGGGCTCCAAAAGCACTGCAGATGGTGAATGCAGCTATGAAGTTAAAAGACGCTTACTCTTTGGAAGGAAAGTTATGACCAACCTAGATAGCATATTAAAAAGCAGAGACATTACTTTGCCAACAAAGGTCTGTCTAGTCAAGGCTATGGTTTTTCCAGTAGTCATGTAAGGATGTGAGTTGGACTATAAAGAAAGCTGAACACTGAAGAATTGATGTTTTTGAACTGTGGTGTTGGATAAGACTTTTGCGAGTCCCTTGGACTGCAAGGAGATCAAACCAGTCCATGCTAAAGGAAATCAGTCCTGGGTGTTCATTGGAAGGACTGATACTGAAGCTGAAACTCCAATACTTTGGCCACCTGATGCGAAGAGCTGACTGATTTGAAAAGACCCTGTTGCTGGGAAGATTGATGGCAGGAGGAGAAAGGGACGACAGAGGATGAGATGGTTGGATGGCATCATTGACTCAATGGACATTGGTTTGGGTGGACTCTGGGAGTTGGTGATGGACAGGGAAGCCTAGCATGCCATGGTTCATGGGGTCGCAAAGAGCTGGACATGACTGAGAGGTTGAACTGACTGACATAGAGCTTCTCCAGCTTCAGCCACAAAGAATATAATCAGTCTGATTTCGGTATTGACCATATGGTTATGTCCACATGTAGAGTCTTCTCTTGTGTTGTTGGAAGAGGGTGTTTGCTATGACCAGTGCATTCTCTTGGCAAAACTCTGTAAACCTTTGCCCTGCTTCATTCTGTACTCCAAGGCCAAATGTGCCTGTTACTCCAGGTATCTCTTGACTTCTAATTTTGCATTCCAGTCCCCTATAATCAAAATGACATCTGTTTTGGGTGCTATTTCTGGAAGGTCTTATAAGTCTTCATAGAATCGTTCACCTTTAGCTTCTTCAGCATTACTGGTTGGGGCACAGACTTGGATTATTGTGATATTGAATGGTTTGCCTTGGAAACAGAGATCATTCTGTCATTTTTGAGACTGCATCCAAGTACTGCATTTTAGACTCTATTGTTGACTATGAGGGCTACTCCGTTTCTTCTAAGGAAGTCTGACCCACAGTTGTAGATATAATGGTCATCTGAGTTAAATTTGCCCATTCCTGTCCATTTTTAGTTCACTGATTCCTAAAATGTCGAAGTTCACTCTTGCCATCTCTGTTTGCCCACTTTCAATTTGCCTTGATTCATGGACCTAACATTCCAGGTTCCTATGCAATATTGCTCTTTACAGCATCAGACTTTACTTCCGTCACCAGTCACATCCACAACTGGGTGGTTTATTTATTTATTTATTTTGCTTTGGCTCTAGCTCTTCATTCTTTCTGAAATTATTTCTCCACTGATCTCCAGCACCATATTGGACATCTACCGACCTGGGGAGTTCATCTTTCAGTGTCCTATCTTTTTGCCTTTTCATACTGTTCATGGGGTTTTCAAGGCAAGAATATTGAAGTGGTTTGCCATTCCCTTCTCCAGTGGACCATGTTTTGTCAGAACTCTCCACAATGACCCGTCTGTCTTGGGTGGCCCTACACAGCATGGTTTATGGTTTCATTGAATTAGACAAGGCTGTGGTCCATGTGATCAGTTTGATTACTTTTCTGTGACTTTGATTTTCATTCTGTCTGCCCTCTGATGGATAAGGATAAGAGGTTTATGGAAGATTCCTGATGGGAAAGACTGACTGCGGGGAAAACTGAGTCTTGAATACTCCTGAATATTCATTGGAAGGACTGATGCTGAAGCTGAAGCTCCAATACTTTAGCCACCTGATGGGAAGAACTGACTTATGTGAAAAGACCTTGATACTGGGAAAGATTGAAGGTGGGAGGAGAGGGGAACGACAGAGGATGAGATGGTTGGATGGCATCACCAACTCGATGGCCATCAGTTTGAGTAAGGTCTGGGGTTGATGATGGACAGGGAAGCCTGGCGTGCTGCAGTCCATGGGGTCACAAAGAGTCAGACACGACTGAATGACTGAACTGATTAAGATACATAAGCATGTTTTGACTTCAAGGAACCTACATATAAGGTTAAGTATTTAATAAACTCAAGACAAACTCATTATGATTGCTTCCCCTCCTAAACTCCCCTGCTTTCTCTATTAAGTAGGCAGTATTATTACAACCCAGCCAGAGGTTCAAGATGAAACCTAACTCTCTCTTTTAAATCCTTACTCAGTGGAGTACTATTTTCTTTGACTTTCCACACTTGTCTCATTCCATTCTTGTTCTAAATCCCAGTCTACGCATGTTATTCTTACCAAAATTATTGGAAGTGGTTCCTAAATGATCTCTCTGACCAGTTCTCCCTCTCAAATCCAGAATTTATAATGCTGTTACTAGGACTTTGTTGTCTGTCTGCCTAAAATGATCTAATGGCTTTCTTTGTGGCTTCCCAGGTGGCACTAGTGGTAAAGAACTTGCTTGCCAACTAGGAGACATGAGAGACACGAGTTTGATCACTGGGTTGGGAAGATCCCCTGGAGAAGGAAACAGCAACCTACTCCAGTTTCCTGCCTAGAGAATTCCATGGACAGAAGAGCCTGGTTTTCTTTGACCTATTCCAGCCTACTTTTAAGCCTAACTTCTTGTCATTTTTTCACACATATCTAATACTCTACCTCATCAGCTCGACTTACTTTTTCTCTAGCACAACACACTAGTTATCCCTCCAAAAACTGTCTGTTTGCAATGGGCTTCCCGGCTAGTTCAGATGATAAAGAATCCACGTGCATTGCAGAAGACCAGGATTCCATCCCTGGGTCAGAAGATCCCCTGTAAAAGGGAATGGCTAGCCACTACAGTATTCTTGCCTGGGAAATCCCATAGACATAGGAGCCTGGTGGGCTACGGTCCATAGGGTCACAGAATCAGATATGACTGATTGACTAACACTTTTTACTTGTAATGTCTTTCCTATACTCAGGTTTATGCTTCAAGATTCAACTCAGATATAACTCTTTCTGTGAAATAACCAACTGTATCTATTCAGTGTTTCTCAAATACTTTATTTGAACTAGTATTATAGTTATTATCAAAGGATTTTTGTTAATAATTGGAGTTCTATTTTAAGTACAGACTGGGGTTCTTTTTCATCTTCCTGACATTCAGAACACTGCACCTACTAAGTGCTCTAAATATCTTCTCAAGATCAAAAAAAAAAATTAATTAGTATGTTTTACAGTTTAGTAATACTTTATAAGCACTAAAATATTAATAGTTTTGATGAAGAAAACTATTTGCTCACTGCAATCAAATTATTCCTTTAGCTGAAACTGCTCTTTCAAATTTTCAATAAATAGTAAAAAATATTCTCAGTTTTTAAATAAGAGTTTCATGAACATCGTCTCAAACTATATTAATGTAGTAAAAAATGAAAGCATATTCAAAGAATATGCTCAAAATCAGAATTAATATGATGGCAGCAAAAACAGTATTATATGTAATCTTAGAGCTGTAAAATTATCTATATATTAATAGCCAAAGTTAGAATTTAGATGAGGCCTGTTCAATTCAATAGACATTCATTAGACACCTAGAACAGATAGAACAAAGTTCAGCCAACCATGGTCAATTTGTTCATGGGAGAGATTACTTCCCATTGGAAAAGTTACCTAAATAGAATGGATAAAGGGTAGAATTCAGAAAGGCAGAGGGTGGGGAGGATAGGACATTCAGGAAGATGAAAGAGTCATGCACAAGGACTTGGATACGTTGATAAGTAATGAAAATTGTCCAGCTTCAGTTTATGAATTATGAAGAAGATCTCTGGATGTAACCAGTATGTGTTGGCTTGCAATTACATAAGATAGTAAATACCAAAATGGAAATATGGCAAACATGCCCTCTCTATTTATTTTTGAAAAGGTGTAGGCAATGAAGACTGTTATGAGCATAAAGAGAATCTTTTCAATATTTCAGAAAGATTATTCAGCAATGGCATATAGACGTAACTTGTAGGGCTATTTGTAGGCTTTAGAACATGCTGAATAGCAATAATATTTACAAAAATGCTATATATCTGAATAACAATGCAGGAAACTAGGGAACAAGATAAAAATCAACACTGTGTGCCTCCTGTTTGTAGATAACAACTGAAAGAGAGAACAGAGATAAAGACAATGTCCTGAGTGAGGGTATTTAAAAGGATAAGGATGATTTAACCAAGAAGAATTAATTTTAAATACTGTAGAAAGATTATGATATTTCTAGAGTATTTTCAGGCAGAGGCATTGGTCAGATTTGGAGACGCAGAAGTCAGAAAAAAGAGGGGAATGGGGTTATAGATATCAATTTAAGAATTATCTACAAAGACATGAAAATTGATGAAGTAAGAATGAATTAGTTTGGCAGGAAATATAAAGTACAAAAAGAAGAGGAATAACGAAAAAATAAAGTTTAGAGAGTCACTCTACAGGATCTCAAAGAGAACTGAACTCAGACACTGGTTCTGATATTTATTATTATTATTATTATTATTATTGTTGTTGTTGTTGTTGCACAATACAAGACAAATGGATTTCTCAGGTGCCTCAGTTTTAAAGAATCAGCCTTCCAATTCAGGAGATGCAGGATGTCCAATTCAGGACACGAGAGCTCAATCCCTGGGTCAGGAAGATCTCCTGAAGGAGGAAATGGCAACCCACTGCAGTAATCTTGCCTGCAAAAATCCCATCAACACAGGAGCCAGGTGGGCTACAGACCATGGGGTCGCTACATGAGACCAGAGAGTCAGATACAACTTAATGATTAAACATACAAGCACTGCACAAATAATTTAACATAAGTCTTAAAATGTAATTATGATCAGTTGTCACAATATTTAAATTAAATACCACATGACCTATTACATATTAGGACTATAGTTTTTAACACAATTTGATCATTACTTTTTGCTGTTGTTGCTATATTGTTATAATAATCATTATCACATCCCCTACCATCAGGGACAAAAAGAGGAAAGGCAGGAACAATGAGAATCAGGACAACTTCAGTTCAGTTCAGTCGCTCAGTCGTGTCTGACTCATTGCGACCCCATGGACTGCAGCACGTCAGGCCTCCCTGTCCATTACCAACTCCCAGAGTTTACTCAAATTCATGTCCATTGAGTCGGTGATGCTATCCAACAATCTCATCCTCTGTCATCCCCTTCTCCTCCCCCCTTTAATCTTTCCAAACATCAGGGTCTTTTGAAATGAGTCAGTTCTTCACATCAGGTGGCCAAAGTATTGGGGTTTCAGCTTCAACATCAGTCCTTTCCATGAATATTCAAGACCAATTTCCTTTAGGATGGACTGGTTGGATCTCCTTGAAGTCCAAAGGACTCTCAAGAGTCTTCTCCAACATCATAGTTCAAAAGCATCAATTCTTTGGTGCTCAGCTTTCTTTACAGTCAAACTCTCACATCCATACATGACTACTGGAAAAACCATAGCCTTGATAGATGGACCTTTGTTGGCAAAGTAAAGTCTCTGCTTTTTAATATTCTGTCTAGTTTGTTCATAACTTTAATTCCAAGGAGTAAGAGTCTTTTAATTTCATGGCTGTAGTCACCATCTGTAGTGATTTTGGAGCCCAGAAAAATAAAGTCTGACACTGTTTCCACTGTTTCCCCATCTATTTCCTATGAAGTGATGAGACCAGATGCCATGATCTTCATTTTCTGAATGTTGAGCTTTAAGCCAACTTTTTCAATCTCCTCTTTCACCTTCATCAAGAGGCTCTTTAGTTTTTCTTCACTTTTTGCCGTAAGGGTGGTGTCATCTGCATATATGAGGTTATTGATATTTCTCCCAGCAATCTTGACTCCAGCTTGTGCTTCATCCAGCCCAGCATTTCTCATGACATACGCTGCATATAAGTTAAATAAGCAGGGTGACAACATACAGCCTTAATGTACTTCTTTCCCTATTTGGAACCAGTGAATCTTGAGAAAGAAGAATGAAACAGGAGGAATCAACCTGCCTGACTTCAGGCTCTACTACAAAGCTACAGTCATCAAGACAGTATGGTACTGGCACAAAGACAGAAATATAGATCAATGGAACAAAATAGAAAGCCAAGAGATAAATCCACACACCTATGGACACCTTATCTTTCAAAAAGGAGGCAAGAATATAAAATGGAGAAAAGACAATCTGTTTAATAAGTGGTGCTGGGAGAACTGGTCAACCACTTGTAAAAGAATGAAACTAGAACACTTTCTAACACCATACACAAAAATAAACTCAAAATGGATTAAACATCTAAACGTAAGACCAGAAACTATAAAACTCCTAGAGGAAAACATAGGCAAAACACTATCCGACATAAATCACAGCAGGATCCTCTATGACCCACCTACCAAAGTAATGGAAATAAAGCAAAAATAAACAGATGGGACCTAATTAAACTTAAAAGCTTTTGCACATCAAAGGAAACTATAAGCAAAGTGAAAAGACAGCCCTCAGAATGGGAGAAAATAATAGCAAATGAAGCAACTGACAAAGAATTAATCTCAAAAATATACAAGCAACTCCTGAAGCTCAATTCCAGAAAAATAAATGACCCAATCAAAAAATAGGCCAAAGAACTAAACAGACAGTTCTCCAAAGAAGACACACAGATGGCTAACAAACACATTAAAGATGTTCAACATCACTGATTATCAGATAAATGCAAATCAAAACCACAATGAGGTAACATCTCATGCTGGTCAGAATGGCTGCGATCCAAAAGTCTACAAGCAATAAATGCTGGAGAGGGTGTGGAGAAAAGGGAACTCTCTTACACTGTTGGTGGGAATGCAAACTAGTACAGCCACTATGGAGAACAGTGTGGAGATTCCTTAAAAAACTGGAACTAGAACTGCCTTATGACCCAGCAATCCCACTGCTGGGCATATACACCAAGGAAACCAGAATTGAAAGAGACCTGTGTACCCCAATGTTCATTGCAGCACTGTTTATAATAGCCAGGACATGGAAGCAACCTAGATGTCCATCAGCAGATGAATGGATAAGAAAGCTGTGGTACATATACACAATGGAGTATTACTCAGCCATTAAATAGAATATATTTGAATCAGTTCTAATGAGGTGGATGAAACTGGAGCTTATTATACAGAGTGAAGTAAGCAAGAAAGAAAAACACCAATACAGTATACTAATGCATATATTTGGAATTTACAAAGATGGTAACGATAACCCTATATGCGAGACAGCAAAAGAGACACAGATGTATTGGACAGTTTTGGACTCTGTGGGAGAAGGCGAGGGTGGGATGATCTGAGAGAATAGCATTGAAACATGTATATTATTATATATGAAACATATCACCAGTCCAGGTTCGATGCATGAGACAGGGTGCTCAGGGCTGGTGCACTGGGATGACCCAGAGGGATGGGATGGGGAGGGAGGTGCAAGGAGAGTTCAGGATGGGGAACACAGGTACCCCCATGTCTGATCCATATCAATGTATGGTAAAACCACTACAATATTGTAAAGTAATTGCCTCCAATTAAAATAAATATTTTTTTTAAAAAAAGAAAAAAAACTTCTCAAGAGGCAGGTCAGGTGATCTGGTGCAGGACACTTAGCACAATACAAACCATGATAGGAAAACTGAGTTGGACATCTTAGGTCAACAGCACATTATGACACATTATATATATTTCTATTTCAAATTTTCAAATAGCAACTCAACTTCTGCCATCTGCAGATGTTACCCTCTTATGAAATCATCTGCCTCATGCTCTCTTAAGAAAAGCCACTGACAAACTTTAAGAAATCTACTGACATGGCTAATACATCTGAGAAGTCCCTTGAGACAACAGATGGTGTTTTATAAATAGGATTTGAATCACCTGTTACATGACTTGAGCAGCCCAATTACTAAGTGCTTCTTCTAAACTTTGTCAGTTTCCATATGAAGTGTGAAAAAATATTCGAAATTTAAGAACCATAAACTTTATATTACAAGAAAGATAGGACAGATATATAATTGATAGAAACAACTAATACAATGATATTTATTGCATATGACATACATACATGTTCAATCTATTTGTGTATATATTTACGTATATATGCATGTGTAAAACAGGTATCAAAATGGATAAAAAGGGAGTGAAGGTATAGAATGAGTGTAGGAAAAAAAGAAAAAGTAGCATATTTTTTTGAAATGCATCTTTCCTAGGGTCATCTTTTTAAGATAAAAAAGAATTTGTTTAAAATTAAAAAAAAAACTCAGCCAATATATTTATACATTTTCTTACAAGAAAAATGTCACCTTTTATTTATAAGGGGGTCACTCTCAAGAATTATTTGAGACCAAATGTTGACAAAAATGTGAGCTGAGAAAAAGTTGGTTTTATCAACTACTGTCTTTCAACCTCCAAGGGTCTGTTCTACTCTTTCAATAATTTCAAAGTACAGTGACTGGAAAGTTAATACATCTCAGAAAGATTTACAGAGAAACTTCTTTATCAAATGAAGTCTGAATTAGGAAGATTAAATTGAAGAGATTATTACAACATAATGATGTTTTCCCAAATACCTTAAATTTGGTATTCAATATCATTTTTGGAGAAGCGATTCCCAGGTGACTGTGTGGTAAAGAATCTACCTGCAATGCAGGGTTCAGTTCCTGGGTAGGGACGATCCCCTGTAGAAGGAAATGGTAACCCACTCCAGTATTCATGCCTGGGAAATTCTATGCACAAGGGAGCCTGGTAGGCCACAGGGCATGGAGTCATAGAATAGTCAGGCAAGACTTAGCCACTGAGCACAAGCACATCATTTCATCTGTAGGCCTCATCTTAGAGTATTAAAATTGCATATTTTTGCTTGGTTAATTGATTAATAATTTAATCTTATACTGACTAAGTTCCAGGTACTAACTATGCTTGTGCTGGAAACACAGTAGTGAAGACAGACAAGTCTCCTATCGAGTCTAGTCTATGTATCACCTAGACAGAAATGCAACTAAATATGTAAAGAAATAAGTTCATTCCTGATATTTAGTACTTTGAAGGAACTGAAATAGGTTAATGTGAAAGAGAGTGATAGAGTGACTTGAATACCTACAGACAGTTTTATAGGTTTGCATGCATTTTAGCATGCAAATTCCTAAAAAGTGTATTAAAATATTCATAGCTTCTTTCCACTATGTCATATTCATATTCATCACTTCACTGAGGGCACATTTGCCTTATCATTCTATCATAAAATGCTTAAAGAAAGACTGTATTTTGACAGACAAAACACTAAGTATGAGGAACTCCAAGAAGAACAAAAAAATGTGCAGCCAGTCCTAGTGGAGTTTTCCAGGTAGCTAGCAAAAACAAGGTACACAGGGCTGAGAAGTCAATTATGGAGATTTGTTAATAATGTTAACAATTCATTTGGATCAACTTCTAAGTGTGGATGAGTTTGAAAAGAATTCAGAGAAAAATGTCACTGATGTCCAGTGAAGAATAGGATATGATCTGGAGCGTGAACTGAGGGCAAGTGTTGCAAAGGGAGGGAGGAGGACAAAGGAAATTGTAAGCAGGAATAAGAGGATGAACTAAGTATGGAGAAAGTCTGTCTGAAGTGTAAGTTATGTAGAAGGACATATTTGTATTATGTAGAAGGAGACAGATGGGCATCACAAGTACTAATATAGAAAACAGACTGACACTCAGGAACTGTTCATGGATGAACACGTGAATGAACACAGAAGAACCAGAATGAATTTATCCACATGGTGAGTGATCTATTAATCACGTTCTTTTATAGCATGAGGTACTGATCAAATTGTATATCCATAAACATTTATTCAATTGGAGAAGGAAATGGCAACCCACTCCAGTGTTCTTGTCTGGAGAATTCCAGGGACAGGGGAGCCTGGTGGGCTGCCATCTCTGGGGTCGCACAGAGTTGGACACAACTGAAGCAACTTAGCAGCAGCAGCAGCAGCAAACATTTATTCCATATATAAAATCAAAATTTTAAAACAGTTTAAAATTCAAAGAAAAGCAAAAATGAATGAAGCTGTCATCTTTGATTTTCCCAAGAAACAAAGAATAAATTTTAATCAACCAACGAATAGATGCTAATGATGTGAATTAATCTGTATTGAAAAAATTATTATTATGAAAAGTTGCTGACATCTAGAATCATAAGCTATATTCAATACCCATCCTGGCTTACTCTTGATTACATGTTAAATGAAATTAATTTTTTTTTGGCTTTTCATACTAATGAAGTTATTCAGAGTATATCAGGTCTACAAGAATTATATACTAATTAAATTCCTAGAATAAACTCCAAATTTATAAACAGAGTCTATTATGCAAGTTTATATTTATGTATAAATATTATAAGTTTGGAACTACTATTAATTTAACTTCTTAATACACTCTTTGAAATATGCTAGATTATAAAAATTGAGAGGTTCCTTTTGCTGTTTTATATTATGTGTATTTATTTTGTCCATACCATGTGACTTGTAAGGAATTTAGTTTCCCAACCAGGGATCGAACCCAGGTCCTTGACAATGAGAGCACAAAGTCCTAAACACTAGATCACCAAGGAATTCCCTCACTTGCTGTTTTAAGGATGAAAGACTGTCTGGGAACAAGGTAGAGGACCAGAAAGAAGACTTGTACAGTTTCCTAGGGGAAGGATTAAACATCTAGATTATGCATTGATTAAAGGAGATGATGAATACTATACCGATTAATACATATTTTAGAAAGAGATGATATTATATAGACAACAAAATACAGAATAGAATACACTGTACAGAATAGAATACCTTGTCAAGCCTATACAATACATAGAAACCTAAGTTAACCTTTCTATTTTCACACTGAAAATGGGCACATGTATTGATACATTAACCAAGAAATCAACTGGTATAGAGAATTTACTATATTTATGATGAATCCATGAATGTCTGGTGGTAGTTGAAATTTAAGCAGAGGATTAGAAAGGGATCTCTACATTTTACTCTCTATATTTGCTATTATTTTTTTCTTTGATATTTATTAGTAACCTTGAACTCCTTTATAGACAGTGAAAAATAGTTCTAATCATGAAAAAACATGAGATAAATGGCAAAATCAATTATTCTTTTTTAATTTGAGGGTCTACAATCCATAAAAATGATAGTTCTAGCTACATAAAGGATATTACATTTAAATGGTAACATCACACAAATTAACAAAAAATATTAAAAGTATTAAAATATAAAAGTATTAAAATACTTATAACATAATTAATAAGGTAAATTGTTCTTACATTTAAAACTAAGAATTACATTGTTTTTATTTCACAATTTATAATAAATGGAATTATAAAATCTATGTTCTTCAATTTAATGTTTGAAAACTTTCTCTTCAAAACTTGAGTGATATCATTTTTAAGTCTCAGTGGCCATATTATTTATCTCAATTGAAAATATCTCAAATGAATGAGTTCTGTTTTATAAATGTAAATTATTATTAATTAATATTTAAAAATATTTGTAAAGTCTGACTGAATCAAAAAATGGGAGTGCTAAATGCACATCTTCAAATTTACAAATCTTCATTTTGCTAGTTTATATTAGTTAAAATCAAGCTATGTATATGTTTTAAAATCAGCTTTAACAAAAAAAAAACTAAAACTAAAAAAAAAAACCCAGCATATCTGAAGTACTTTGGTTAATTTTGAAATTACTCAAAGAATAAGAATATAAATATTCACTAAATACAGTAGTATAAAGTATTCTTTCTGATTCAAAATTACTACATGTCAAATTGAGAAGTTTTAAAATAGCAGGATTCAGGATAATCATTAAGCTCTCATTTATGCTAAAGAAGGAAAACATTCTATGACTACATTATCTATTCTGACTATAAAACAAAGGGTTAAAATCAGAATATCATCTGATTATATTACTACATATATCACCTGACTTTATTACTATTAAATGTATGGAGTTTCATAGTGAGAAGCTATGAAGCTAACTCATATATTTTTGAGTTAAAGATATATACGCTCATGGCTTTCACAACAATTTTATTTAAATCATGAATTGCTCTGTCAAAACTTATCACTGTGTCAAAGTTCTAGAGAGATTTCATCAAAAGGGCATTGGAATTTATTTTGAATAATATCAGAGTCAATTAATACACTATCTGCCAGCAGTCTTTCCACCATGACTGCAGCAAAATTTTATCAAAGTATCATTTACAAGTTGTTATAGAAGAGTTTCCTCCAGGAAGCCCTAACAAATACATTCATTTGCAAATATATTCCAATAACTACTGTGAGACCGGTGCTGGGTTAATCACTTGAAAAATAACAAGAACCTCAAAATATCTAAGTATTGTGCTTAAGAGGTTATAATCTAGTGAAGGAGACTAAATCAGAAAACTAAGTGGCTTGGACTAAGCAGATGGCTTTTAGAAATATAATGAAAATCAGATTCATTTAAGACATATTCTGGCAGTGTCCAATCAACACAGAGTTATCATAAATGATTCAACAGTCTTTGGCACGATGGAAGTTTTATTTATTGATATGGGAAGATTGGCAGTTAGAACAGGTGTGAAAGAGAGGGTTTTTTTGTTTTTGATTTTTTTTACTTTTTATCTTTTTGAAAATGTTAACTTGAGAAGACTATCAGTTCAGACATTCAATCATGTCCAACTCTTTGCGACCCCATGAATCGCAGCACGCCAGGCCTCTCTGTCCATCACCATCTCCTGGAGTTCACTCAAACTCATGTCCATCACATAGGTGATGCCATCCAGCCATCTCATCCTCTTTCTTCCCCTTCACTTCCTGCCCCCAATCCCTCCCAGCATCAAAGTCTTTTCCAATGAGTCAACTCTTCACATGAGATGGCCAAAGTACTGGAGTTTCAGCTTTAACATCGGTCCTTCCAATGAACACCCAGGACTGATCTACTTTAGGATGGACTGGTTGGATCTCCTTGCAGTCCAAGGGACTCTCAAGAGTCTTCTCCAACACCACAGTTAAAAAGCATCAATTCTTCGGCACTCAGCCTTCTCCACAGTCCAACTCTCACATCCACACATGACCACTGGAAAAACCAGAGCCTTGACTAGACGGACCTTTGTTGGCAAAGTAATGTCTCTGCTTTTGAATATGCTATCTAGGTTGGTCATAACTTTCCTTCCAAAGAGTAAGCATCTTTTAATTTCATGGCTGCAATCACCATCTGCAGTGATTTTGGAGCCCAAAAATATAAAGTATGACACTGATTCCATTGTTTCCCCATCTAATTCCCATGAAGTGATGGGACCAGATGTCATGATCTTAGTTTTCTGAATGTTGAACTTTAAGCCAGCTTTTTCACTCTTCTCTTTCACGTTCATAAAGAGGCTCTTTAGCTCTTCACTTGCTGCCATAAGGGTGATGTCATCTGCATACCTGAGGTTATTGCTATTTCTCCCAGCAATCTTGATTCCAGCTTGTGCTTCTTCCAGCCCAGCATTTCTCATGATGTACTCTGAATATAAATTAAATAAGCAGGGTGACAATATACAGCCTTGATGTGCTCCTTTTCCTATTTGGAACTGGTCTGTTGTTCCATATCCAGTTCTAACTGTTGCTTCCTGACCTGCATAGAGGATTCTCAAGAGGCAGGTCAGGTGATCTGGTATTCCCATCTCTTTCAGAATTTTCCACAGTTTATAGTAATCCACAAGGTCAAAGGCTTTGGCATAGTCAATAAAGCAGAAATAGATGTTTTTCTTGCTTTTTCCAAGATGAACTCTCTTGCTTTTTCCATGATCCAGCAGATATTGAGAATTTGATCCCTGATTCCTCTGCCTTTTCTAAAACCAGGTTGAGCATCTGGAAGTTCACGGTTCATGTAATGCTGAAGCCTGGCTTGGAGAATTTTGAGCATTACTTGACTAGCGTGTGAGATGAGTGCAATTATGTGGTAGTTTGAGAATTCTTTGGCATTACGTTTCTTTGGGATTGGAATGAAAACTGACCTTTTCCAGTCCTGTGGCCACTGCTGAGTTTTCCAAATTTGCTGGCATATTGAATGCAGCACTTTTACAGCATCATCTTTCAGGATTTGAAATAGCTCAACTGGAATTCCAGTTTGTAGTGATGCTTTCTAAGGCCCACTTGACTTCACATTCTAGGATGTCTGGCTCTAGGTGAGTGATCACACCATCATGATTATCTGGTCATGAAGATTTGTTTTTGTACAGTTCTTCTGTGTATTCTTGCCACCTCTTCTTAATATCTTCTGCTTCTTTTAGGTCCATACCTTTCCTGTCCTTTATCGATCCCACGTTTGCATGAAAGGTTCCCTTGAAGACTATAAGATACCCAAGTTGAGATGTCAGGGGATAGCTAAATACGAGTCTGTAATTAAGACCATATATATACAAATTTGTGAGCCAGAAATAGTATTTATAGAGTAGGAATGCAAGAAGACAAGGAGGATAAAAAAAACTCAATGAAAGAACTCAATAAACAGGCAAAGGGGAATACTGAATGGTGGTGCCTGAAACTGATATGGAAATTCCAGAGATGTGATTTAGTTCATTGCATAAAAAAATAAAAGTGTCAGAAATAAGGGGAGTTATTATGTGTTTTGAATACTACTGAGACTTAACTAAGATGAGACTGGAGATTATCCATCATATTTAGCAACACAGAAGTTAGAGGATTTGTGCTGAGTTAGGTGACTTGCTAGGTTAATTTAAAAAAGAAAAAGCCACTCACAATCCTGACTCTGTAAATTATCATGTCATGCCTTTGTAAACATTTCACTAATATGATACCTACATATCTTATCCACCATGTATACATTCATAAATTAAACTTTACAAACTTTTATTAAGTTTCTACTGACACGTCATCTGCTGTGAGATGGCAACTCAGAGGAATAATACACAAGATACAATTCTTACATATAATGAGCCCAAAACATCATGAAAAAATATACATAAGAAACACTGAAAATACCAGATAGAAACAGTGCATAAACGAAGTACCAGGATCATTGGAATGCAGGAAAATAATCATATCTCTATTCTATATATTTTTATTCTAGAACTGCCACTCCTAAATGTTAAGAGAGCCCTTATAAGGCTGTTGGTCTTGTAGCATACCCTGATCCTTTGCTTAAGGAAGTTAGTAACTTCATGCCTAAATGGAGCATTAGAAACACAGAAAACACCAAGTGTGAGTAAGAAAAGTATTATAATTAATGAGACATTAGCGATACTCATTTAGGATTAGGACAAGGTCTAATGTACCTGCTATTTATCAGGCTTCTCTTGTCTTTTAAAAGTTAAAGCCTGCCTTATAATCTTATTACATAATGAGTAATTTAGACATGTGAAATGGACTAAAAATGGATGAGCATGGATGAAATACATCATGGCTGAATAGTCATAACCAGGCCAACATGACATAATAACTTGATTTAAAAGAGTCAACTTTTATATGTACAGTTACTATAAGCAAAAATTTATTACATTTATAGAATCATAAAATGGCAGCACATTTTCAATTATGTTTTAAAATAAGCCAGTTTCAAGAACTTGGTCTTACACTAATTCTTCAGGGGAAAAGATCAATTTGCTTACATACATCAAACGAAACAAGTGATTCTGCTACTACTAATTTTAAAAAATAATAGTAAATACTTAACTTACTTCCCTAGAACCCTTCTGAATACTCAACATTTACTGGCTCAATTGCCATGACAAAACTATAAAGTACCTACTATCCCTATCTTACTTATGAGAAATCCAAAGCAGAGATAAATTAATTAGCTTATCTATGGTCACTGAAACAGGGGATAGCATTGCTATTAATTTATTAAGTTCAGTTCAGTTCAGTCACTCAGTTGTGTCCAACTCTTTGTGACCCCATGAACTGCAGCACGCCAGGCCTCCCTGTCCATCACCAACTCCCAGAGTCCACCCAAACCCATGTCCATCGAATCGGTGATGCCATCCAATCATCTCATCCTCTGTGGTTCCCTTCTCCTCCTGCCCTCAACCTCATCAGGGTCTTTTCCAATGAGTCAGCTCTTGATATCAGGTGGCCAAAGTATTGGAGCTTCAGCTTCAACATCAGTCCTCCCAATGAACACCCAGGACTGATCTCCTTTAGGATGGACTGGTTGGATTTCCTTGCAGTCCAAGGGACTCTCAAGAGTCTTCTACAACACCACTGTTCAAAAGCATCAATTCTTCAGTGCTCAGCTTTCTTTATATTCCAACTCTCACATCCATACATGACAACTGGAAAAACCATAGTCTTGACTAGACGGACCTTTGTTGGTAAGAGCTTATAGTTATTTTTAAAATACTGACTCTATGAGAAAAGTACATTATAAGCTACTACTGACATTAAAAATATGACTTAAAATATCTTCCTTCCTGAGGAAAATTTAATATTAAAATCTATCTTTTCAGGTTTTATTGCTTTCATTCTTTCCCAATCATTTCTTACATGGTGAATTTACAATAGACATTTGTTTATCCCAGTTCATTTTGTTGATACATATAAACTATGAACAATGCAGAGGTTAATCCTCTTATAATTTATATTCAGTGCAGGTAACCTCCATTCCCCTACATCTACAATTTAAACCAATCAAGGACTTAGTACTGGAGTTATTTACTGTTGAAAAATAAACTCCTATAAGTATACCTACACAGTTTAAACTGGTATTGTTCCATAGTCAACTATATTTAGTTTGCTCTCTGTATAACACACACACACACACAATTAGAACAGTTCAATATCAGTAGAACTTGTTATAGGTAACAAAAAGGTCCAGGCTCTTGAGACTGAAAGTGTTAGTCATTCATTTGTGTCTGAATCTTTGCAACCCCATGGGCTGTAACCTGACAGTCTCCTCTATCCATTTAATTCTCCAGGCACGAATACTCGAGTGGGTTGCCATTTCCTCTGCCAGGTGATCTTTCCCACCTAGGGATAGAAGCCGGGTGTCCTGCAATACAGGCAGATTCTTTACTGTCTGATCCATCAGAATCAGTCTCAAGCCCCTTTGAGGCTGAACACTCCTACAAAAAAATAGTTTTCTATCTCAGTAGGCCATCTTGTGTTGAGTGTTCAGTCTCAAAAGAGACAACAGCTTCCCTGGACAAAGGAATGGTACCTACTGTGGAATGAGAATACCCATTAAGGAAGGAGAGACAGGGGACAGCTGCTTCTGCCAGATGGCCCTCACGTCCATTGGTTTTGTTTTATAGAGGGACTGTTTAAGCACTTCAAAGATCCTATTTCATGGTTCGTACAGTTTACCTCAGATTCCTCACAAAGACAGACTGTTTCAATTAAAATGACAGAAAATATACCAAGACTGCATTCCCAATCCACCTCTTTTCTTTGGTTTCAAGTGATGATAATAATGATTACAAAGACAAATAATTTACAATTAAAGAGAGACCCAGTTTATCTTACCCTGGTGGGGCACAAACTTTTGAGAAACAAACCAAGACTTATGGAAGGAGAAGGCTGTTAGTAGCATTCAATGGCTACTTAAACATCTAAGACATTATGATCGAAACTACTGGTTAACATTCATTATTCTTTTTATAATCACCCTGAGGCTTTCCTGAGCTTGAGGTTTTAATGTTGCCACTAAACCTCTTCTACCCTTAACATCAAAATACTAGGTAGAATATATTTTGATATATATAAACATATCAGATATATACCATGTTCACAAGAAAAATTTTAACTATCCATAATCAGTTAGTGGCAGATTCAATTCTTTAATCCCATTATTTCCTAAAGGGCACTGAGAAACACCACATTTATATAAAGGACGAACAAATAATAAAACTAAGTACATAATTTTTTCAATTTCATTTATTTTTGTATCTCAGTTTTATTGATTATGGGTTTTAAGTACAAGCAATGTTAAAATGTACATTTCAGTATGGATGAAATATCTTGGCTAAAAGATGAATGAGAAATAGGAATAAATTTTCATTTGAATTCAATATTGTTAATGCAAGTTGCATGTTCAGTCCTATTCTCCCTACAGAGGTTGTATTCAAAATTGAAATGTCATTGATGTACTTTTATAAATCAGAAGTGCTAGTTCATGTATATTTTATTCTCTATACCAATCTTTTTAGGACATAATTAAATGCAAACAAACAGAAAAGAACTAACTTGAATCAATGTGTCCTTCTGAATGACACATCCTTCATACAGTGAAGCCATCTCATCAGTTACACTATTGCACTCATGCTCATAAATTTGACAAGGTTGGTTGATTCGCTTCCAATCCTATTTACATTTAGAAATAGGTAGCCATATAACTTATTTTTCTATTAATTTATAAAGTACTTCAGTTATGATGAAAGGCAAAATTACCTGTTTGTTTCCAAAGTACAGGTTAATAATTTGATTATCTTTGTACTTCACTGTTGATGTAGTTTTTGAATATCAATATAAGACTGATTTATCTGTGTTTTAGAAGACAAACCATTAAGATAGGATACTCCAAACCTATCAATGGGATCATCTTTCAATAGGGGACACTTGAGCCATGAAACAGATAAAATGATTCAGCACTTCAACTCCACAAGCCATTATTTCTAATTAAAAACTACCCAATAAATATCTATTTCATTGTGACATTCATGTGATAAATAAATTCAAGTGATCATTCACCAAGAAAATTACCTTAAAAAATTACTTCATTTCCAAGAGTCTCTTCCTAATTAAAATGACTATTTCCCATCCATATTTCTGAACTGTAATTGATAATAACTTGAGAGTCTGAATATCCAGTACTCAGGCAAGCTAATGCCCTAATCTCTTCACTCATAATGCCTACAAACAGGAACTTTCTTTAAAACCATTTACTGACATTCTTGAAATGTAGACATGAGAATTTACAGAGCTTCCTCTTATGTTCACAGAAAAACTGATAAAGCTATAAGCATTTCCCCAACTCTAAACAAGAGTACTGGGGTAAAAATCAGTTCAATTATATTGAATGTAAAATGACCACATGCAATTTTAGAATATAATATATCTTATACAATAGTCGTGTCCGACTCTGTGCAATCCCATAGACGGAAGCCCACCAGGCTCCTCTGTCCCTGGGATTCTCCAGGCAAGAACACTGGAGTGGGTTGCCATTTCCTTCTCCAATATATGAACCCACATACTACTAAAGATGATCGTCCAAAGAGTCTTCTTTCTCTATTTACTTAACATATGCTTGATCTTCCTTTACCTCTAATTTTTCAGCGTGCTTTCTACCCACACACTCTTTTCTGGAGTGACAGGGTGCAATGGAAACAACGTGAGGGTGACATTTCATTAAATACTCTTGTGTGTCTTTAATTTGCCATTGCTGGAAGTATTTTTTTTTAAGAATTTTTTTAAATTTTTTTTCTAATTTTATTTTATTTTTAAACTTTACATAATTGTATTAGTTTTGCCAAATATCAAAATGAATTTTTTTAAGCAACAAAAGTTGCTTTGCTAAATTTCATTTTAAAATTTTCAACCACCAATCTCCTTTATTTCCTGGGATTTTGAGCTAACTCTCACTTGATATACTATTATACTTCTCAATATCTAAATACAAACTCTATTTTCAGACCACAGAATCTTTTCAGATCTAACTTTTGCAACCTTTGACACTGTGGGTTGTTTTCCGTGAATCTTTCTTCAATATTACCTCTGTGACATTGTCCTCCCTTTCTGTGTTTCCTTCTGAATCTCTAATATTAACCCTTCTCAGCTTCCTTCACTTAATGCCTCATCCTCTACTTCATCTTTATATGAAGGTTTTCATCAAAGTTCCATTTTTAAACATGGTTTTACCCTACAGTCCATCCGTGGCTTATGGCTACTGTAAACACTACATCCCCCTGTGGCAGATTCATTTCGATATTTGGCAAAACTAATACAATATTGTAAAGTTTAAAAATAAAATAAAATTAAAAAAAAAATAAAAAAAATAAACAGTACATCCCATTCTTCATATCTTAATTTAACTGTGGTCTTGTTTCTAAGTTCCAAAACAACACATTTCCAACTTTGTAAGGAAGAAAACAACCAAGATCTTCAGCAGTTCTGAAACATCCCACAATCATCACCCTCCCCCAGTAATCCAACTCTTTCACATCCTGTGATTTCAACCTATTAAAATAACATCACTGGTCTTCTAGTCAGTCACATTACAAATCCTGCTATAATTGTGGAGATTTCCCTCTTCCTCATTCTTCTCCACATGTAAGCCTATGAATTCCTTTAAACCAAATCCAGAATACCTCTTAACACCATCTCCTTCATTCGATTTCTGTCATTCCACAAGTTCAGGGCCCTGTGAACTCTTGTCTGACTTTCATCTTCTACACTGCTATCAGCCAGGCTTATTTGAAAAGACCTCTCCCTATCTCTTCATCAAGTTTCAGATGACTTCATGCTGCTGTAGGATGAAACCCAAACTCCCTACCATAACATTAAAGAACTTTTGAAATTCAACCTCAGTATACCTTTCTAGCTCATCTCTTGCTAATCTGCTTCATACTAGATTCAACGTTCCCCAGAATATAAAGAAAGTTCATGGCTTCTTGTTTTATCCTACTGTTCCCACAGTTACTTCTCTACTTAACAGAATTTTAATAGCTCAGTTTCTTTAGTGAAATGATCAATGCCTTTCTTGCTGTTTTTTTCTGAGCAGTTGACTCTCAAATACAAGGTTTATGTGCAAAACAAATATTATGCAGAATAGATTAAAGAAGTATAAAACTTTGGGAGTATTCAACATGTAGCCAACACAAACAAACTATATATTAACTCAAAACAAAATCTAGTTCCTATTAATTTTAAAAAGTCTCATGCAAACTTCCCCACACACCAGAAATAATGCTAAAAATCACAAAATACAATCCCTATAGAAATTTTAGCAATACCTCTTCATAATATTAAGGCTAAGATTGAATGTTTCACCTATATTTATATTCATCAGATTTCACAATTAAAATCGATACTTTTCCTATTATCTGTTTAACAATACTTTTTAGCTAAAGAAAAACAGTGACTTCTAATTTTGTTCTTTCAATCATATGACCTATTCTTAAGTATATATAATCATATGTGCATAGTTTATATATGAATAATATGTGTTCTAGAAGACTCTAAACATGGACATCACCAGATGGTCAACACCAAAATCAGACTGATTATATTCTTTGCAGCCAAAGATTGAGAAGCTCTATACAGTCAGCAAAAACAAGATCAGGAGCTGACTGTGGCTCAGATCATGAAATCCTTATTGCCAAATTCAGACTTAAATTGAAAAAAGTAGAGAAATCCACTAGACCATTCAGGTATGACCTATATCAAATC
Organism: Bos mutus; assembly: GCF_027580195.1. Taxonomy (NCBI): domain Eukaryota; kingdom Metazoa; phylum Chordata; class Mammalia; order Artiodactyla; family Bovidae; genus Bos; species Bos mutus. The sequence continues at coordinate 76,949,820 of NC_091622.1, read as the reverse complement.
CCTTATGATTATAGAGTGGAAGTAAGAAACAGATTAAGGGACGAGATCTCATAGAGTGCCTGATGAACTATGGAATGAGGTTCGTGATATTGTACAGGAGACAGGGATCAAGACCATCCCCATGGAAAAGAAATGCAAAAATGCAAAATGGCTGTCTGGGGAGGCCTTACAAATAGCTGTGAAAAGAAGAGAAGTAAAAAGCAAAGGAGAAAAGGAAAGATATACCCATCTGAATGCAGGGTTCCAAAGAATAGCAAGAAGAGATAAGAAAGCCGTCTTCGGTGATCAATACAAAGAAATAGAGGAAAACAACAGAATGGGAAAGACTAGAGATCTCTTCAAGAAAATTAGAGATACCAAGGGAACATTTCATGCAAAAATGGGATCAATAAAGGACAGAAATGGCTTGGACCTAACAGAAGCAGAAGATATTAAGAAGAGGTTGAAGGAATACACAGAGAACTGTACAAAAAAGATCTTCATGACCCAGATAATCACGATGGTGTGATCACTCACCTAGAGCCAGACATCCTGGAATGTGAAGTCAAGTGGGCCTTAGAAAGCATCACTATGAACAAAGCTAGTGGAGGTGATGGAACTCCAGTTGAGCTATTTCAAATCCTGAAAGATGATGCTGTGAAAGTGCTGCACTCAATATGCCAGCAAATTTGGAAAACTCATCAGTGGCCACAGGACTGGAAAAGGTCAGTTTTCATTCCAATCCCAAAGAAAGGCAATATCAAAGAATGCTCAAACTACCGCACAGTTGCACTCATCTCATATGCTGGTAAGTAATGCTCAAAATTCTCCAAGCCAGGCTTCAACAATACGTGAACCATGAACTTCCAGATGTTCAAGCTGGTTTTAGAAAAGTCAGAGGAATGAGAAATCAAATTGCCAACATCCGCTGGATCATGGAAAAAGCAAGAGAGTTCTAGAAAAACATATATTTCTGCTTTATTGACTATGCAAAAGCCTTGACTGTGTAGATCACAATAAACTGGAAAATTCTGAAAGAGATGGGAATACTAAACCACCTGATCTGCCTCTTGAGAAACCTGTATGCAGGTCAGGAAGCAACAGTTAGAACTGGACAAGGAACAATAGACTGGTTCCAAATAGGAAAAGGAGTACATCAATGCTGTATACTGTCACCCTGCTTATTTATCTTCTATACAGAGTACATCATGAGAAATGCTGGGCTGGAAGAAGCACAAGCTGGAATCAAGATTGGTAGGAGAAATCTCAAAGATCTCAGATATGCAGACGACACTACCCTTATGGCAGAAAGTGAAGAGGAACTAAAAAGCCTCTTGATGAAAGTGAAAGAGGAGAGTGAAAAAGTTGGCTTAAAGCTCAACATTCAGAAAACGAAGATCATGGCCTCTGGTCCCATCACTTCATGGGAAATAGATGGGGAAACAGTGGAAACAGTGTCAGACTTTATTTTTCTGGGCTCCTAAATCACTGCAGATGGTGACTGCAGCCATGAAATTAAAAGACACTTACTCCATGAAAGGGAAGTTATGACCAACCTAGATAGCATATTCAAAAGCAGAGACATTACTTTGCCAACAAAGGTTCGTCTAGTCAAGGCTATGGTTTTTCCTGTGGTCATGTATGGATGTGAGAGTTGGACTGTGAAGAAAGCTGAATGCTGAAGAATTGATGCTTTTGAACTGTGGTGTTGGAGAAGACTCTTGAGAGTCCCTTGGACTGCAAGGAGAGCCAACCAGTCCATTCTGAAGGAGATCAGCCCTGGGAGTTCTTTGGAAGGAATGATGCTAAAGTTGAAACTCCAGTACTTTGGCCATCTCACACGAAGAGTTGACTCATTGGAAAAGACTGATGCTGGGAGGGATTGGGGGCAGGAGGAAAAGGGGATGACAGAGGATGAGATGGCTGGATGGCATCACCGACTTGATGGACGTGAGTTTCAGTGAACTCTGGGAGTTGGTGGTGGACAGGGAGGCCTGGTGTGCTGCGATTCAAGGAGATCCAAAGACTCGGACACAACTAAGTGACTGAAGTGAACTGAACTGAACTGAACTGAACACTATTCATAAGAAAATAAAACCACCAGTGATAACCAAACATTTACTAATTAGACAATGTAATACCCCCATGCCAGATTTAATCAAAATTTATAATACCAATAAATTAGATATTCAGCAGCATTCATATTAGCCTCAAAAATTCTTATATGAATATACTACACAGAAAAATATCTTAGATCAATTTTGATTTTATCATGTTTTAAAAAATATCTTGGAATCCTTAGTACACAATATGCTCTACAGCTTAGTCATGCCTGAATCTTTGCAAACCCATGGACTGTAGCCCAGCAGGCTCCTCTAACTATGGAATTTTCAAGCCAAGACTGCTGAAGTGGGTTGCCACTTCCTCCTCCAGGGGATGTTCCCAACCCAAGGATCAAACCTGTGTCAACTACATCTCCAGTACTGCAGTTGGATATTTTAACACTGAGCCACTAGTGAAGCCCCAGTACTTAATAACCTAGTAAAAAGTAAGATGCTCCATAATTTAACCATAAACCATTTTGTCTTATCTGTGTGTATACATAAACAGGCTATGTTTGTGAATAACTTTGCATATATTAACAAGCATAATAATGACGTATGTTTATTAAAATTTTAACTGAACATACGTGACAAAAAATCAAATAGACTGAGGAAATCAGTCCTGAATATTTATTGGAAGGACTGATGCTGAAGCTGAAACTCCAATACTTTGGTCACTTGATGCGAATAACTGACTCATTGGAAAAGACCCTGATGCTGGGAAAAATTGAAGGTGGGAGGAGAAGGGGACAACTGAGCATGAGATGGTTGGATGGCATCACTGACTCAATGGTCATGAGTTTGAGTGAACTCCAAGAGTTAGTGATGGATAGGGAGGCATGGTGTGCTGCAGTCCATGGGTTACAAAGAGTCAGACACGACTGAGTGACTGAACTGAAGAAATCAAACTAACATTTAGAGAAACCAAATTTTAAGAATGTATTAAGGAAGATGTTTTAAACAGGATATTCTAGTTGGTAACCTTTTTCAGTTCAGTTCAGTTCATTCGCTCAGTTGTGTCCAACTCTTTGCGACCCCATGAATCGCAGCATGCCAGGCCTTCCTGTCCATCACCAACTCCCAGAGTTTACCCAACCTTTTTAGAGATACTAGAATTAACACTTGCATAAAAACGGCTATACACCTGTTAGGTAGTTAGAATAGGAAACTGGAGTCCAAAATGGCAGTGGCCAAAAGACAAGGAAGGGAAAAGTCCAGGAAAATAGAACAAAGGAAGGTCAAAGGAATGTCTGAGGACTGGAGTGAGGACCTCAGGTAGAACAAACAGCACTCCTGGCTAGCCCAATTTACATAAGGTAGGCCTGGGGGGAGGAAAAAAAACATATAAAAAGAGAAGCCATAGGGCTAGGGGTTTCTTTCTCTCCTGAGATCATTCTCTCCGGCCCCCCACCACCACCACCACCACATGCACTCACATGCTCACCCTTTCTTCTCTTCCAGTCTTTGGGTCTGCATGCCCTCACGCCTCAGGGATGTATTTTCCTGCTATTTTCTAAATAAAATTGACCTGTAACATGGAGCTGTAACACTGATCTGTCTAAGAGCTATAACATGGTCTGTTCAAGACCTCAGAGCTATAACACCGTCTGTCCAAGAGCTGTGATGCACTGAGGGCTTTAACGTCCTTCACTTCAAATTTTTGTTGAGACGAGTTGGAATCGAGGAGAATACACTCAACTAACAATTCTATAAAGTGAAAGATAAATAAGCGGGTCAAATGAATTAGGCATGAGAGCAATAATAAACAGTACTTTCTAAAAGTGCCAAAGAGATATGAATTACTCTTGTTGTGGATACTATTATAAGACTTCTAGTGTTTTTCACACACATCTTATTTGATCTTCACAGCAATTGTGTGAATTTGTTCCTAAGATGGCACTTGCCAGTTTCACAGAAAACTGATAACATGTATTTTGCTCCAAGTTACGCAGTTCTTAAGAACCAGAGCTAAAACTTGAAGATAGGTCTTCCAATAGTATTCTAAAACAACCAGACTGGCATTTCTTATCTGGTAGGCAAATTTCCTCTTTAAGACAGGTGATAGAAAAATAAAGATTTAGAGGACGAAGTTTTACTTGACTTCACCCAATAAGTCGCTTTTTATAAACTTGGGTATGACTCCAAATTACTTTATACTTTAGTTTCTTCATCTATAGAAATGAGATTTTGAATAAATTACCACACTTTTATCCACTGCAAATGTTTTAGTATTATATTAGAATTTATCATGATAAAAATATGTCTACAGATACATTAACCCATGTGTGCATTTAGAGAAACCAAAATGTTTTAAAATTCCTGATTAGTAACTCTTATACACATTCACAGAGCCATACTCCCTAATGTAAAAGATACCATGTAAAGAAAAAAAAAATAAAATAGAAAGGTGTATCTTAAAATTTTTAACTTTGTAGTCATGAACAGTCAGATCTATATAAAGTTGTAAAACATAGATATTTTAACATATCTGAATATATTTTATTTCTCTGAAAATACCAAAATATAGTATTATAATTCTAAAATCTACTTGCATGTATCACAAATGTATTATATATACATTTTTAATAAAATAAGTGTCATATATGAATTTATAAAAGTGTAAAACCATGGAAACCATTCTAAATCAAGTATACTATTGTGACATATGAAAAAGGATTTCAATTTACAATCAGTAGCATGTAGATAGTATCTGAATTAAGTAGCATGTAGATAGTATTTGAATGAAATCAAATACTTTTTCTTCCTATATATTAATAATATGGAGTCTTTAAATTTTACTGTATGCTAACTGTATATCACAGTAATCCAAGTCTATGCCCCAACCAGTAACGCTGAAGAAGCTGAAGTTGAACGGTTCTATGAAGACCTACAAGACCTTTCCAAACTAACACCCAAAAAAGATGTCCTTTTCATTATAGGGGACAGGAACGCAAAAGTAGGAAGTCAAGAAACACCTGGAGTAACAGGCAAATTTGGCCTTGGAATATGGAATGAAGCAGGGCAAAGACTAATAAGAGTTTTGCCAAGAAAATGCACTGGTCATAACAAACACCCATATCCAACAACACAAGAGAAGACTCTACACATGGATATCACCAGATGGTCAACACCAAAATCAGATTGATTATAGTCTTTGCAGCCAAAGATGGAGAAGCTCTATACAGTCAGCAAAAACAAGACCAGGAGCTGACTGTGGCTCAGTAGGGAAAACCACTAGACCATTCAAGTATGACCTAAATCAAATACTTATGATTATACAGTGGAAGTGAGAAATAGATTTAAGGGCCTAGATCTGATAGATAGAGTGCCTGATGAACTATGGAATGAGGTTCGTGACATTGTACAGGAGACAGGGATTAAGACCATCCCCATGGAAAAGAAATGCAAAAAAGCAAAACGGCTGTCTGGGGAGGCCTTACAAATAGATGTGAAAAGAAGAGAAGCTAAAAGCAAAGGAGAAAACGAAAGATATAAACATCTGAATGCAGGGTTCCAAAGAATAGCAAGAAGAGATAAGAAAGCCTTCTTCAGCAATCAATGCAAAGAAATAGAGGAAAACAACAGAATGGGAAAGACTAGAGATCTCTTCAAGAAAATCAGAGATACCAAAGGAACATTTCATGCAAAGATGGGCTCTATTAAGGACAGAAATGGTATGGAGCTAACAGAAGCAGAAGATATTAAGAAGAGATGGCACGAATACATAGAAGAACTGTACAAAAAAGATCTTCATGACCCATATAATCACGATGGTATGATCGCTGACCTAGAGCCAGACATCCTGGAATGTGAAGTCAAGTGGGCCTTAGAAAGCATCACTATGAACAAAGCTAGTGGAGGTGACAGAATTCCAGTTGAGCTATTCCAAATCCTGAAACATGATGCTGTGAAAGTGCTGCACTCAATATGCCAGCAAATTTGGAAAACTCATCAGTGGCCACAGGACTGGAAAAGGTCAGTTTTCATTCCAATCCCAAAGAAAGACAATGCCAAAGAATGCTCAAACTACTGCACAATTGTATTCATCTCACACGCTGGTCAAGTAATGCTCAAAATTCTCCAAACCAGGTGTCAGTAATATATGATGTTCAAGCTGGTTTTAAAAAAGGAAGAGGAACCAGAGATCAAATTGCCAACATCCGCTGGATCACGGAAAAAGCAAGAGAGTTCCAGAAAAACATCTATTTCTGCTTTATTGACTATGCCAAAGCCTTTGACTGTGTGAATCACAAAAAACTGTGGAAAAGTCTGAAAGAGATGGGAATACCAGACCACCTGATCTGCCTCTTGAGAAATTTGTATGCAGGTCAGGAAGCAACAGTTAGAACTGGACATGGAACAATAGACTGGTTCCAAATAGGAAAAGGAGTACATCAAGGCTGTATACTGTCACCCTGCTTAGTTAACTTATATGCAGAGTACATCATGAGAAACGCTGGACTGGAAGAAACACAAGCTGGAATCAAGATTGCCGGGAGAAATATCAATAAACTCAGATATGCAGATGACATCACCCTTATGGCAGAAAGTGAAGAGGAACTAAAAAGCCTCTTGATGAAAGTGAAAATGAAGAGTGAAAAAGTTGGCTTAAAGCTCAATATTCAGAAAACGAAGATCATGGCCTCTGGTCCCATCACTTCATGGGAAATAGATGGGGAAACAGTGTCAGACTTTATTTTTCTGGACTCCAAAATCACTGCAGATGGTGACTGCAGCCATGAAATTAAAAGATGCTTACTCTTTGGAAGGAAAGTTATGACCAACCTAGATAGCATATTCAAAAGCAGAGACATTACTTTGCCAACAAAGGGTCATCTAGTCAAGGCTATGGTTTTTCCTGTGGTCTTGTATGGATGTGAGAGTTGGAATGTGAAGAAGGCTGATCGCTGAAGCATTGATGCTTTTGAACTGTGGTGTTGGAGAAGACTCTTGAGAGTCCCTTGGACTGCAAGGAGATCCAACCAATCCATTCTGAAGGAGATCAGTCCTGGGATTTCTTTGGAAGGAATGATGTTAAAGCTGAAACTCCAGTACTTTGGCCACCTCATGCAAAGAGTTGACTCAAGGAAAAGACTCTGATGCTGGGAGAGATTGAGGGCAAGAGGAGACGGTGATGACAGAGGATGAGATGGCTGGATGGCATCACTGACTCGTTGGACGTGAGTCTGGGTGAACTCCGGGAGTTGGTGATGGATAAGGAGTCCTGGCCTGCTGCGATTCATGGGGTCGCAAAGAGTTGGACATGACTGAGCGACTGATCTGATCTGATCTGATCTGACCTGTATATCCAATCAAGAATTTCCTCTTAAACTCTACTCATAGAAGCATGAATATTCAACACAGTTAATACAATTAATACTTAGATGTATTATATGAATTCATATTGATATGAAAAGAACATTTTATGAAAAAATTAACAAAACAAACATTGGGCGTTACTGAGAGTTTTCTGAGCAGGATGTTATTTCCCTATTCAAGTGGTCTGTTTTCATTTAAAGTATTTTCTTTTATATAATTTATCGATACATATCATTTTATCAAAGAACATAGCTCTTGCCAAAACCAACAAAAAATGAAAAAGGTATGGTGGTAACAGGAAGACTGTCAGGAATAAAGTACTGCAAGAACATTAAAAAAAAAAAAAAAAAAAGAAGTTAACACTCAAGATACTGAAGTAATGAACAGAGATGACCCTAAACAAAATTTTATATCAATCTGCTTCCATTTTGAAGACAAAACCAGGCCAGATGTTCAGAGCTCGACATATGCTGAACTGGGGAATATCAAGCCATTCTGATGACAGAGACTTCCAGATGATCACCCAATATCCTTTCTCTAGTGTCTCCTTACTAACAGAACTTCATTTCTTGTGGCAGAAGCTCTGTTCTAAGGGTAAAAAGTAATATTTTCAACTCTTTCAGATACAAAAGGATACAATATGAAAGCTATTAAGCACAACATCTAGAAAACCTCCAAAATGAATGGTAGCCTTAGATGAAATATGCTTTTTGCATCCTGCTCTTCTCCCTTTCCAGCCAGAACATGGTGATTGGCACTAGACAATCACCAGTTTGCACGCATGAGAATGAAGGTTACATACTAAGGACAACAGAAAAGCTTAGTCCTAGGAAACTACATTGTTTCCCTGTGTCTGTATGATTCATCATAGTAAAAAATTTTAAATTCTATCTTTAATCAGGTTGGACCAAGTTCAACTGCTAACTAGTACTTGTGCCTAAAATGTGTATCTCATTGAAAATGAAATTATATTTTACCAAAAATCTTCACTGCTATACTATCAACATGCAATCAATCTGATTCCTTTGGGTCTATTACTCCAGCAGTCAAAGGTTTTGCCCTAAAACTATCTGCCTCACCAAAGTTCAAACTCCATAAGTCAGTCATGGAGTAGACAGAGTTTAAGCACAAAATTGCATTCTCAATTATATTTCTATATAACTCCTCTTATAATGAAAAAATAAAATTTGATTTAAACTAAAAAATAAAATTTAACTTAAACTACAACATCTGCTATCATTATATTTACCACTAAGGAAAACGTTTCTAAGTTTTCTCAAAAATAGCCATTCAAACTAAACAAGAGTACTGTTTTTATAAACCACTGCTTTACAAACTATCTGTGGTGAAGGACTTCTTTTTTTCATTACAATGTGTCACAGACCAATTCTTTTATGAAATACATCCCTCTCAACAAAATAAGCCTACTGATTATATGTTTAGAGATTACAACAGACATCAAAGTGCAATAACACTTTCCAAAAATTAATCTCAATTTTTTCTTGCTTTGGTGCACACTAGAAATAAGCAGTTATTAGCACTTTGGAATTGATCCAAAGCCCATACTTATTATACCATTTTTCAAAATCATTTGTATTGGAATTTAAAAATACAAGCAAAAATATTTTTCTAAACATAATTCTTACATACGTTGACCCAGTTTAGTACTCAATTATCCTTTTTTATTTATCACAAGTTGAAACTGAATAAAGCAGCATCATTTTGAGGAATCTGGGGAAGGCTTGGATGAAGAAGAAAAGGAAGTTCAATGACTTTTGAAAGAAGTTCATAGTTATTTATTTATTTTTTCTAATAGGTATATAAATATTAAAAATACTCAACATTTTAGCTTTTACTGAAAAAGTACTAATTTCTTATCTCCCATTATGTTTTCAGCCAAAATTGAGACCGATGTAAGTCAATATTATGCCTGTGAATATATACTAACAATAACATCAAATAATACATTATAATGTATTTCACATAATTTGCCAATTCTAAAAATTAGCACATAGAAAAACACAACTGAAAGATGTATTTTTTAATATTCTGAAAATTACTTTCTATAATAATCTAAGCTTCTTATTAGTGAGACTGAGGAATCTTGATGAATGTCTTAACTAAACCACAAAAGAGACAGAAGAAAGGGAAAAATTGCCTTTAAAAGGCATAGACCATTATTAACTTCTGAAACACTGCTGGAGAATAGCTCAAAAACGAGAATAATATGTTAGTGTTAGAACACGGGAAAAATGCTATCTAGATTCCCTACACTGAGATATATCACAGCCCCTATTATTGAAGTGTATGTCCCTGTCTCTATAAAGCGATTATTTGAAAAGCTGAAAATATATACTATATTGGGGGAAAAAAGGTACTTTAAACAAAGGTTTGTGTTTTTGTTTTTGTTGTTTTAATGGGGATGAAGAAGAGGAATAAATAGAAAAAGAAAAGATTGGCAAAAGGAAGTAGAAACAAAGATAGAGGAAAATGAGATAAACTTAAAATGGTCAATTATATGTGTTACTAGTACTCATTAGAATTTTATCATCTTTATAAAAATAGCACCTCAATAATGATGTAGTAGATGATACAAATTTAAATTATTGTGGCCTTCATGAGATAACTTTCTAAAGTTTTCCTAACTAGTATTAACATTCTACAAAATTTGCTTCAGATACACAACTTTGCGGGGGGTAGGGGGAACCACTTTTGTCTTTTCTCAAGAATTCATTAGTTCCTCATTAAAAAAGTCTTCCTAAAATAAAAAGAATTCCTGAAAATAGGCAACTATTTACAAATAAATAAAATTTTCAAAAGTGATTTACCAATACGTGAAAGGTAAACTACATCAATATAAGTTTCTTATTATGTGACTCCTAGTAAGTAGGTTGTAATTTAATCAATTCCTAGTTTTAATTATCTATAATTGACATAGAATACTGTATTAAAGTATTCCACAATAAATTTGGTTAGCATTTAGTGATATATCTTAGTAAAGCCTATTTTAATGGCTCTCGTCTTTTTATTCAAAACATATAGAACTTTATTTAAAGTCAAAGAAAAACAAAACAAGAAATAGCTGGAAATAAAAACACTCCTTCCACTCAGGTAAAATTCAGAAACCTACTTAGAATATTGGTTTGCACATTTCCAACTATTTTACGACAACCAGAAAGCTATAAGGTAGATTAAGTAAATATTATTGTTGTTGTTGCTAAGTCATGTCTGACTTTTTTGTGACCTCATGGTCTGTAACCTGACAGTCTCCTCTGTCCATGGGATTTCACAATCAAGAATACTGGTTGGTTGGTTACCATTTTCTTCTCCAGGGGATCTTCCTGACCCAGGGATCAAACACATGTCTCCTGCATTGGCAGGTGGATTTTTTACCACAGAGCAATCTAGGAAGTCCAAGTAAATATTGTATTTGCTTAATATTGCCAGGAAAGGTTGGAGAATTTAAGCTGAAATAATAACAGAAAAACTTCCATACCATTATTTTAATGACTAAGGTTGGAAAAATAAAATTTTTATGTCTTTTACAAAAAATTAGGTGAAAAATCACTTTTACAGTTTATAACAAATATCAACGCCTGTAAACAAGCAGAGAAAAACCAAAAGGAAAAATTCATAAATACAATTCTTGGATTTACTATATTATGACAAAGTTAAGTATTTGTGTGTTCAGTCGTGTCTGACCCTTTGCAAACTTATGGACTGTAGCCTACCAGGCTCTTTCTTCTGTTCATGAGATTTTCCAGGCAAGAATACTGGAGTAGGTAGACATTTCCTTCTCCAGGGAATCTTCCCAACCCAGGGACTGAACCCATATCTGGCATCTCCTGCAATGGCAGGCAAATTCTTTACCACTAGTGCGAACAAAAAACAAAACCATTCTCATATTTTCTTTGTTGCTGCCTCCTCTCCTCCATTTCTCTTAATATAACTGCATAAGCACAGGTTAACTAATAACTTTTCAGGAACTAAACAATGAATAACAAAACAAAGAGACAACCTATGGAATGGGAAATGATATTTTCAAATTATATATCCAAATAAAATGGATATCCAATATCCAAAACGTATAAAGAATCCATGTAACTCAACAACAAAATTGGGCAGAGGAGCTAAACAGGCATTTTTCCAAAGAAGACATATAGATGGGTAATAGGCATGTAAAAGGATATTAAAATCACTAATTAGTAGGGAAATGCAAATCTAAACCAAAATGAGGTATCACCTCATGCCTGTTAAAATAGCTACTATCAAAATGGCAAGATGATACATACTGGCGAGGATATAGAGAAAGGGAACCCTTATACACTGTTTGTGGGAATGTAAACTGCTGCAGCCAATATGGAAAACAGTATGGAGTTTCCTCAAAAAATTAAAAACAAAACTACCATATGATCCATATTTCAACTTCTGGCTATTTATCCAAAGAATATGAAAACACTAATTGAAAAAGATAAACGCAGCTCTATGTTCATCACAGCATCATTTACTGTAAAGATATGAAGCAACCTAAGTACCCATCAATAGATAAATGGATAAACAGGATATGCTACATATCTGCCTTTTGCGACAGCACAGATGGACTTAGAGTGTGTTATGCTAAGTAAAATATGTCAGATGGAGAAAGACAAATACTGTATGATTTCACTTATAGGTGGAATAAGAACAAAATAAATAAAAAGGAAACCCTCACAAAATGCAAAAACTGACACAGAGCACAGAATAATAGTCAAAGAGTTAGGCAAAATATCAAACATAATAATAAAAACTTTTGATAATATTCACTTGAATCATGTTACCTTTACCAGAAGAGAAGAAAATTTAAGCAATAAAATTATTCTCTGGAAAAAGAGTGACATATACTTATAAAAGAATAAATAAAATCTTCAAATCTTCAATTATCAGCTCCAATGTTCAAAATAATTAACATGCACTGAGTAGCAGGAAGAATAGTCTTGGCAGAGCCTCTTTATATTACATACAAGGGACGATGTATCTTAAGTTAGTGAAGCATTTTTATTGAAGAGTTCATTAAACTTCATCTGTCTCACTCATAGTTCAGCTGGTAAAGAAACCGCTTGCAACGCAGGAGACCTGGGTTCAATCCCTAGGTTGGGAAGATCCCCTGGAGAAGGGAAGGCCTACCCACTCCAGTATTCTGTCCTGGAGAATTCCATGGATGTATATACCATGGGGTCCCACAGAGTCAGACATGACTGAGTGACTTTCACTTCACTAGTTATGAAACTTGTTATGAAAGTGAAATCCCTTCATATTATTTTTTCCATTTTTCCAGATGAATTAGCTTCTGGGCTCCTATTTCTATGTAATGCTTTTTTCTCATCACAATTATCTATGACAGCCTAAGAGGGTCTTCTGGGATAATTTTCTGAAATGTTTTCCACAAAGTTGATGAATTTCAGTCACACCAATATGGTTTAACTTAATATTAGAAATAGGACTTTGGGGCATAAATATTCCCAATAAATACAGGAAAATCACACATAGCTGCCAAATGTACATTTACTATTTGAAAATGCATATCTTTAATAAACAATAAGATTTATGACATGCCATGTGAACATTTGACTCTTATTTGGTTTCTTAATCCGAGGTACCAAGACTTAATACAAAAAAAGAATATAGAAAGCAAATAGAAGGGAATTAAGTTTACATGTATATTTTCTCATATTTTCAAAATAAAAACCACAATAATTTCTCATTCTTCAACATATCTATCATTAAGCCGCTAGCACATTAATAGCAAGGATTTAAAAAAAAACTTGGTCATACAAATATTTTAAGAATGAAAAATTTGTCAAAGCCTGAAGTAGTATGAATCACTAAAGTAAATACTCTCATAGAAAGGGAATAAGATAACAAAAATAAAATTAAAACAATATAAAGTTAGAAGCTAATAGTAAAGTTGTAGATTGGTAACATGAAAGCATTCCATTAAATATAAAGTTTCATACTAATCTGGTCTTTATACACAAAGATATTTCATATCAGTGGGACATGATTTTAATATATTTTCATTAATAGTAAAAAATTTAGCAATAACCAATTCACTCTCCTTGATCCTGAGTCCACACAGAATATTAAATAAATCCAAATGAATAGATGTTTGGAAATTAGAGCAGTATCTGGGACTGATCTGCTTAACAACAAGGTAAAGAGAACTCTGATCCCAGTGAGAAGGTACATGAGTTTTTGCTGTTGTTGCTTTTTTTTTGTTGTTTGTTTTTTATTTCTTCAGTCAAGTAAAACTTAAAACCATGGACACTATACATAAACAAATATAAGAAGACCCTGAAAACTAGAGAGAATAGGCAGACAAGCTAGGGTCCTCAGGATTCAAGGAACAATATGGTAGTGAATCCTTGGGTTTTCTCTTGGATTTATAGAGTTTGGGCTTGGAACACAAAAACCTAGGAACCTATAAAAAGAAAAGATGCAAACAACAAACTGTTCAACTAAAGCGTCCTCTCTTGAACCAAGGAATAAGGAAAAATGCATCACAGCAATGCAGGAAACTTAACAAAAACACTCTATCCAAGGCAAACAACATTGAACTCATTGTACCCCATCACCATTGACATCATCAAATACCAAGAAATGTCTAAAGTTCAGCTCCTATTAGATTATAACAATATAGCTCAATACTCTCCCCACAAGGGTGATATCAGAGAAGGTATAGTGGGGAGGTCACACTTTCATCCCCTCTAGGCAATAATAAGAACTCTTAACTCCATGTTATCAATAAAAGCTACATGGGGAACTTGGATACCCACACTCAACAAGAGTAATTAAATACCCCTTATAAGGTTGGTGAGCAGAGGCCAAGCAAGATTTTACCAGTGCACACAGGAAGTGGAAGCCACATAGATAGTAATAATGGAGTACTCTTCTTCCTCCCAGTCCGGGAGATATCAGTAGAGGACTCCTGGGAACTTCATATTCTAGCCTCATCCAGCAGTGATAAGGTGCTCCCCTTCAGGTTTTAACAATGGCCAAATGAGTACTTCTATCTCCATAATAAAATAACAGAGCAGTACTCAATCTTCCCAGTTGGGGCAGTAACCAAAGAAATCAGCTAAAAGAGAAGATTTAAACAAAATCCAGAGCTTCATCACATAATACACAAAATGTTCAAGTTTAAAAGAAAATTATTCATCGTATGAATAACCAATAAAATCTCAAAGAAATAAAAAAAGAGAATTATCTGTTAGGCTCTTGGGGTTATACATTGAGTTTTTAAATTTTGATTATTATATTTTTCTGCCTTAAATTTTCTGTTTATTTCTTCTTTACATCTTATGTTTCTTTACTGAAACTTTTTGTTTCTTTGCTATTTTTTTTTTTTTCTTGGTTCAGGTTTTTCTGTAATTGCTCTTGGGACATTTTTTGTGATAGTCACCTTAAAAGCTTAGTCAGATGTCATCACATCATTGATATCATGTGATCTTTTTTTTTTAATTTAAGATTTTTAAGATGGTGATTGCAGACATGAAATTAAAAGACGCTTACTCCTTGGAAGGAAAGTTATGACCAACCTAGATAGCATATTCAAAAGCAGAGACATTACTTTGCCAACAAAAGTCCGTCTAGTCAAGGCTATGGTTTTTCCAGTATGAAGAGTTGACTCATTGGAAAAGACTCTGATGCTGGGAGGGATTGGGGGCAGGAGGAGAAGGCGACGACAGAGGATGAGATGGCTGGATGGCATCAACGACTCGATGGACATGAGTCTGAGTGAACTCTGGGAATTGGTGGTGGACATGGAGGCCTGGCGTGCTGCAATTCATGGGGTTGGAAAGAGTCGGACACGACTGAGTGACTGAACTGAACTGATACATAATTTTATATACAGCAAAATAATTATCCAATTTAAACCACAGAGGAGAAACAAATGAAAACAAAAATTTGAAAAGTCTTAGAAACTATAATAAAAGATCTACTATCCTCATTTTGATAGACACAAAATTCCCCCCAACCCCCACCAAATACTAATCAGTGGAACCTGTGAACACACTACATTATATATCAAGGAACATATGAACATTTCCTTCAGGAATCACAGGGAATAAAGGTATCCTAAAGAAATGTGTTGCCAAACAAACTATTCTAAGAGGATGCCTGAAAGTGGTTCTCTAAATTGAATGGAAATAATAGAAGTAGGAATCACTGATTACAAAGGAAAACAGTAAGATAAAAATAAGTGTTAATAAAACAGATTTTCCATTTCTTCTTAAGTTATATTTGACTTTAGTAGCAAAATTTTGACACTGATGTGGTTCTAAATGTATGGAGAGAAAATAAGACAACTATTTATACATGAGGAAGGGTAAAGGGATCATAAGGGATATAAAGTCTCGACAATTTTGGTGGAGAAACTTGTACTGGTGAAAAATTGACAAAAGTTCACCATGATGTTATTTATATATAATATAATGCCCAAAGAAAGCAATTATATAAAGACACATAAAAGACAAAGTGGTTAGGACTCCACACTCTTACTGCCAAGAGTCCAGGTTTTAATCCCTGGTCAAGAAACTAAAATCCCAGAAGTTGTACAGTACAGCCACCACAAAACCAACAACAGTGAAGATGCAAGCCTTAACATATTAAATAATTATACTATGAAAATTTAAACCAAATTAAATACAAAGATTGGCAGATATGGTATCTATAAGAAATTCTCTTCAAATATTGATATAAGGAGATAGGCATATAGAAAGCAAAAGTATTTCACTGAACCAATGTCACACCCAGTCTATAATTACAGCAGTCTGCCATGTATCACTATTGGGGAAAACTTAGTAAAGGAAGTCTCTCCATTGTATTTCTTACATGTCAACCTACATCTATCTGTAAAATGTATGTATGTTTTAGTAAAAAACAAAATAAAAAATTAATATTAAAATTTGTTTAAATTAATGTTTGCTTATGATACTTTACTACAGGGCCTTCAATAGGAACTGTAATATGGAATAATGAGGCACTATAATTATGCATATTTGTAAACTAATACAAATATTAGGTTCTTCCAATAATTTTCAAAATGACATCAAAAATTTTATCTAAGTAATAAAATGTTCAAATATTTACCAAAATGATTAGTACAGTAAATCCTAGGGGAATTGTATAATTAAATTTCCAAAATGTGCATACATATTCAACTGTTAATATTAGATATATACATAAAACATACAGTATTTCAAAATAGAAACATTTATAATACATAATTTTAAATTAAATAAAAGTAATTATATATTTATTAGACAGTTAAATTACTTATAGTATTACTTTAAAAGAATAAATTTCACATCATTAATTATTTCTTAAATTGCAAAAATAAAAGTGTTGGTATCATTTCTTAAGATGTAAGGATAACTTCAGGCATTATGTCTGTCTCTTTCTGTTTACATACTACTTAAAATTACATGTAGATTATAAAATTGATATAATTTAATAAAAAAAAACGTATTTTTTAGTACATGGTTGATACCAAACACTGTATGCTATGGAAATATTAAGCAATAATATATATTGAATATATTTGATGTACTTGAAATTCCTTGGTATGAAATCAATAAACCAAATTTTTCAGTTAATATGTGGGAATATTTTAATGTTGGTAATTTTATAGAATTTTATATTTTTATTATTTTACAAAGCATTATCAAATCTAAGCCTCCTGTTATAGGCTGCTATCTGGAGATCTAACCAGTCCATCCTAAAGGAGATCAGTCCTGGGTGCTCATTGGAAGGACTGATGTTGAAGTTGAAACTCCAATACTTTGGCCACCTGATGTTAAGAGCTGACTCATTGGAAAGGACCCTGATGCTGGGAAAGATCAAGGACAGGAGAAAAAGGGGACGACAGAGGATGAGATGGTTGGATGGCATCACCAACTCAATGGACATGGGTTTGGGTGGACTCCGGGAGTTGGTGACAGACAGAGAGGCCTGGCGTGCTGTGGTTCATGGGGTCGCAAAGAGTCGGACACAACTGAGCGACTGAACTGAACTGAATACACTTTTTAAATTATTCACTATATTAAACATTTTATGTACTTTTAAGGTGTATGGAAAAATTTCCCCCAAGATGGTGATGTTTATTTGGAATATCACAAGCTTGATATCAAGGCTTAGTTGCAATAAAGTCACATAGTCTTTTTAATCCCTTTCCTTGAAAACCCAAAACATTTGGGAGACTTCAATTGAGATTAACAAGTAAATAAAAAGACTACCTTAAAAAAAATCTAACTTTTTACTTTAAACTATAGTAGAGTGAAGTATGGCACCCCACTCCAGCACTCTTGCCTGGAAAATCGTATGGACAGAGGAGCCTGGTGGGCTGCAGTCCATGGGGTCGCTGGGAGTCAGACACGACTGAGCGACTTCACTTTCACTTTTCACTTTCATCCATTGGAGAAGGAAATGGCAACCCACTCCAGTGTTTTTGCCTGGAGAATCCTAGGGACGGGGGAGCCTAATGGGCTGCTGTCTCTGGGGTTGACAGAGTCGGACACGACTGAAGCGACTTAGCAGCAGCAGTAGCAGCAGCAGAGTGAAGTAAGAATGTAAAAGCCCACTAATCATCAGGGATGATCAGATCAAAACTGCAATGAATAATCACCTCACACTTGTTAGAATGGCTCTTACCAAAAAACAAGAAAAAACAAGTGTTGACAAGGATGTGGAGGAAAGGGAACGCTTGTGAACTGTGGATGGGAATGTAAATTGGTTCAGCCACAGTGGAAAACAAAATGAAGACTGTTGCTAAAAAATTAAGAACAGAACTATTACATAATCAAGCAATTACACTTCTGATTATTGATTATGTATTCAAATAATACAAAAAAAACTAACTCAAAAAGGTTATATGCATCCACATATTCACTGCAGCATTAGTTACAGATTCAGTGTACCTCAGTTCAGTTCAGTTCAGTCACTCAGTCATGTCCAACTCTTTGTGACCCCATGGACTGCAGCAAGCCAGGCTTCCCTGTCCATCAACAACTCCTGGAGTTTACTCAAATTCATATCCATTGAGTTGGTGATGCCATCCAACCATCTCATCCTCTGTGATCCCCTTCTCCCACCTTCAATCTTTGCCAGCATCAGGGTCTTTTCAAATGAGTCAGTTCTTTGCATCACGTGGCCATAGTATTGGAATTTCAGCTTCATCAATCCTTCCAATGAATACTCAGGACTGATTTCCTTTAGGATGGACTGGTTGGATCTCCTTGCAGTCGAAGGGACTCTAAAGAGTCTTCTCCAACACCACAGTTCGAAAGCATCAATTCTTCGATGCTCAGCTTTCTTTATAGTCCAACTCTCACATCCATACATGACTACTGGTAAAACCAAAGCTTTAACTAGATGGAACTTTGTTGGCAATATAATGTCACTGCTTTTTAATATGCTGTCTAGGTTGGTCATACATTATTTACTAATCCTAAATTTCTGCTTCTGCATAAGTTAGGTGGAGTATTTTCATGGAGATATGGAACCTCTTTTGGAGAATCAATGTTATAAAATGAATAACCATTAGAGATGATAAAAGAATGAGATCTCCAATTTATTTACTCTGTTTAGAGTGCTGCCCCCAGCCTCTGCTGCTGCTGCTAAGTTGATTCAGTTGTGTCCGACTCTGTGTGACCCCAGAGACGGCAGCCCACCAGGCTCCCCCATCCCTGGGATTCTCCAGGCAAGAACACTGGAGTGGGTTGCCATTTCCTTCTCTAATGCAGGAAAGTGAAAAGTGAAAGTGAAGTCGCTCAGTTGTGTCTGACTCCCAGAGACCCCATGGACTGCAGCCCACCAGGCTCCTCCGTCCATGGGATTTGCCAGGCAAGAGTAATGGAGTGGGGTGCCATTGCTTTCTCTGGCCCCCAGCCTCTAGTCATCCTTTAAAATTTATTAAATATTCAGGCAATATTACTGGGAAACATAACACTTCAGTACATTTTTAAGCTGAGTCAGGCACCCATATCAGTGCTTCAGGAACATCCTCTGCCTGCCCCTGTCATAAGAATTAGCCCCACTAAACTAAAATTATTGAGTTACCTGTCTATGACTCTAGCCAAATACTGAGCTTTTTGAAAAAAGGTATCACAGCATGTAGTCATCAAGCATGGACATTCGAGAGGTGACGTATTACCAGAACTCAATTCATGTGTATTAACATGAATAAATGAGTGCTAGCATTCATATTAACACATTCTTATTATTTAATTTAAAAACTAAGAAAAGTTTTAATGACTTTATATTTAAATCATTTCAATAATTGGTTCTCATCTTAAAATAGAATTATCCTTCCATTAGCTGAATTGTTAAAGTGATTTTCTCAGTAATATCACTACAATTGAAAGTGTCCAGGAAATCTCTCAAATCTCCCAAGTATATCCTGATGTCCAGTAAGTTACATATAAGGAGTCATTTCAGCAGCTCAGCTTAAGATATACTTGAAATTTCTGACAAGTCAGAAAAGTGTAAAGAATAAAATTTCAAGGTAAGGTAAAGAGAATTGATCACTTATCCAAAAAATATAAAGACTGAAAGAGGTACTGGCTAAAATTGTAATCTGAAAGATTGGAAATATTAATGATTCAAACCTAGAAGCTAAATACTGCTCTTGTGTTAATATGCATTATATTAGTGTGAAGCAGACAGTTATCCACATAAGAGGTGCACGAAACTGTGGCAAACTTTTAAGAAAGAATCCTGATTTTTCAATATCATCTTTACAGAAGAGGAAATTTTGCAATAAGGAGTTCAAAATCTGAGCCCTATTCAGGTCCCAGTCTGTTTTTGCTGACTGTATAGAGCTTCTCCATCTTCAGCTGCAAAGAATATAATCAATCTGATTTTGGTATTGACCATTTGGTGATGTCCATGTGTAGAGTCATCCATTGTGTTGTTGGAAGAGGGTGTTTGCCATGACTAGTGCATTCTCCTCACAAAACCCTTTTAGTCTTTGTCCTGCTTCATCTTGTACGCCAAGGCCAAACTTGCCTGTTACTCCAGGGATCTCTTGACTTCCTACTTTTGCATTCCAGGTTCCTATAATGAAAAGGACGTCTTTTTTGCTGTTAATTCTAGAAGGTTTTGTAAGTTTTCATAGAACCATTTGACTTCACTTTCTTTGGCATTAGTTTTTGGGGCACAGACTTGGATTACTGTGATAATGAATGGTTTGCCTTGGAAACAGACATCATTCTATTATTTTTGAGACTGCACCCAAGTACTGCATTTTAGACTCTTTTTTTTTACTATGAGGGTTATTGCATTTATTCTTAGGGATTCCTGCCCACAGTACTAGATATCATGGCCATCTGAATTAAATTTGTGCATTCCAGTCCATTTTAGTTCAATGATTCCTAAAATGTCTATGTTTATTCTTGCCATCTCATGTTTGACCACTTCCAATTTACCTTGATTCATGGACTTAACATCTTAGGCCCCAATGCAATATTGTTCTTTACAGCTTTGGGACTTTTCTTACAACACCAGTCACATCCACAACTGGGTGTTGTTCTCATTTGGCTCAACCTCTTCATTCTTTCTGGAGCTATTTTTTAACTTGTCTCAGGTAGCACGTTGTGCACCTTCCAACCTGAGGAGCTCATCTTTCAGTGTCATATCTTTTTGCCTTTTCAATCTGTTCATGGGATTCTCAAGGCAAGAGCACTGAAGTGGCTTGCCATTCCCTTCTCCAGTGCACTATGTTTTCTCAGAACTCTCTACCATTACCTGTCTATCTTGGGTGGCCCTATATGGCATGGCTCATAGTTTCATTGAGTTAGACAAGGCTGTGATCCAAGTGATCAGTCTGCATAATATTCTGCAATTGTGGTTTACATTTTGTGTGCCCGCTGATGGATAAGAGGCTTCTGGAAGCTTCTTGATGAGAGGGACTGGCTATGAGGGAATCTAGTTCTTGCTCTGATGGGGAGGGCTATGTTCAGTAAATCTTTAATCAAATTTTCTGTTGATTGATGGGAAGAAGAACTAAGGAGCCTCTTGGTGAAAGCTTGATGAAATAGGAGAGTAAAAAACTGCCTTAAAACTCAAAATTCAAAAAACAAAGATCATGGCATCCAGTCCCATCACTGTATGGCAAATAGATATGGAAACATGGAAACAGTAACAGATTTTATTATCTTGAACTCTAAAATCCCTGAAGATGGTGACTGCAGCCATGAAATTAAAAGGTGCTTGTTCCTTGGAAGAAAAGCTATGACAAAGCTTTAAAAAAAAAAAAAAAAAGCAGAGACATTACTTTACTGACAAAGGTACATCTAGTCAAAGCTATGGTTTTCCAGCAGTCAGGTATGGATGTGAGAGCTAGACCATAAAGAAAGCTGATCACCAAAGAATTGATATTTCTGAACTGTGGTGTTGGAGAATACTCTTGGGAGTCCCTTGGACTGCAAAGACATCAACCCAGTCAACTGTAAATGAAATCAGTCCTGAATATTCATTGGAAGAATTGATGCTGAAGCAGAAACTGCAGTACTTTGGCTACCTGATGCAAGGAACTAACTCAATGGAAAACACCCTGATGCTGGGAAAATTTGAAGGCAGGAAGAGAAGGGGGCGACAGTGGATGAGATGGTTGGATGGCATCACTGACTCAATGGATGTGAGTTTGAGCAAGCTCCAGGAGTTGGTGATGGGCAGGGAAGCCTTGCGTACTGTAGTCCATGGGGTCACAAAGAGTCGGACACGGTCGAGCAACTGAACTGAACTGAACTGAATAGAGGAAGGAAGACAGGCAATTTTTGTTATTGACATCACTTGCCTCCTATTATGATGTACTGAGAACATCATATCATTTTTTGTGGTATTCATGTCAAAAATGTCTAACATAAATGTAACCATGAGAAAAAATAAGAAAAAGTGTGATTGAGGGACATTTATAAAAGAACTATCTTATAGAATTTACAAATATCACATAATGAGATACAAAGAAAGGCTGAGAAACCACCACCAAAAAAAAAAAGGAAAAAAAGTCTAAAGGGGCATGATCACTGAATATAATGCATGATTAGGGATTTTTCTCTTGCTATAATGGACATTACTGGTAAAATGGACAATATTTGAGGTTTATAAACAGTGATGGCATCATGGACAAGCAACCAATGCAGTCACATGAACCCAACACTCAGCACTTTAGGCTAAATGCTCTCCAGTAATCATTTTGAAATTTTTCATAATTTTAACTTTGCATTTGTGTTTGCATGTGAAGTGAAAAGAATGATAAACTATGTATGTCACTATGTTAAAAAAATGATATTCTTTTTTTAGGAACTGTGGTTACAGGTAAAAGTTTAATATTTGTGGGAATGTGGTTGAAGAATATACAGAAATTCTTTGCGTAATTCTTGCAATATGACAAATTAAAAGAATAAAAAATATCCTGTTTTCCAGCTTATCTCTCAAAATTTCATTTTTATAGCCTAGGTTTAAAGAATTACAAATATAAATTTATGGAAAAACATGCTATTTTAAAATGTCCAATACCAATTTGTTTAATGAATAAATGGAAACAAATAAGTTTTAGAGTTTTTTCTTCCATTTCAGTTGCCAAAGTGCTGATTGACACTTTTTTCCCCAAAAAAGAACATTACGTACATGCACACACAATTTAATATGGATTGATTATTATAAAAATTAAGTAGATTTATATCTTGGGGCTTCCCAGGTCACACTAGTGGTAAAGAACCCACTTGCCAATGCAGGAGATGTAAGAGACACAGGTTCGATCCCTGGGTCAGAAATATCCTCTGGAGTAGGGCATGACAACACATTCCTGTATTCTTGCCTGGAGAATGCCATGGACAGAGGAGTCTGTTGGGCTATGGTCAATGGGGTTGCAAAGAGTCGGACATGACTGAAGCAGATGCAGCATGCGGTACATACTCATAGACAAAAATGTAACTGCATTTCCTCTATCCTAAAATTCCTTTTCCTGATCCCTTAATTAAACTCTGAATTAAGTTTTAATCCTACGAAAGAATAAATATTCAAAAAGTTCACTTAAAAATGTTGGGATAACACTTCTTTAAAAATAAGGCACAACAAAATCCATTCTTCCTTTCAATTAACTTTACAGGTCAAATCATCAGTATTTTAAATTTTAAGATTATAAATCAAGCATAAAAATAAGTGTAATCATTTTCTGAATCCCAGTAAAGGTATTATGTCGTGTTTACAAGTCACCTTAAAAAGAAAGTATAACCTTTTATTTTCTGGTTCAAATTTTGGTTAAAATGGCTTTTTATTAATATTATTTTTTTAGATATTACTTAAAAATGAATAACAAATGAGGTTACTTTGTGTATGACTGAAACATTTAGAACTCTGTACACAATTTTGTTTTTAAGATGCCTTTCCATTTTTTGGCTCAACTCGTCAAGAGTTTTGGGGTTATGAATTAGGATTAGAACAATGCCTAATTATAAGACATATCAAAAAGTAAAATAAATGGTATGTATACTG
This sequence comes from Bos mutus, assembly GCF_027580195.1. Lineage (NCBI taxonomy): Eukaryota > Metazoa > Chordata > Mammalia > Artiodactyla > Bovidae > Bos > Bos mutus. The sequence goes on along the minus strand of NC_091622.1, from coordinate 76,925,887 downwards.
CTTGATGTGTGGACTTCCTGGGTGGCTCCATGAGAAAGACTCTGCCTTCAATGCAGGAGAATGTCTGTAATGCAAGAGACACAAGTTTGATTCCTGGGTCAGGAAGATCCCTTGGAGAAGGAAATGGCAAACCACTCCAGTATTCTTGCTTGGTAAATTCCACAGGAGGAGGAGCCTGGAGGGGGTCCATGGGGTTGCAAAGTCAGACATGATTTAGCGACTTGATAAATATTAAGAGGAAAAGTTTGAGAAGAGACATAATCTTCATAAATTTTTTCAACAAAATTAGAATTTTTAGTGACTTTTCTAAACATCTTTTGTTTTATAAGATACAAAATATATAAATATAAAAATATTTATATAATAAATAAATAATATAAATATATATAATATAATAAAATATAAAATACTGGTATAAGATACAAAAAACTGGGGGGGAAAAAAAAAAAAAAACTAATGAACCAGGCAGAGCTAGTCATGAGGCATAAAATGCCAGTATCTGAATTCCATACACACAATAATTGCTCTGACACACTAAGAGAAAAGAAGACAAAATTAATAAGTAAACTACATTATGTAGACTTAAAAGTCAATATATGTAAATCTGATCAGCAGCTCTCTGCATTACTAATGACTCTTCTAAATTAATCTATAAGAATAATTTATAAAACTCAGAAAAAAGTAAACTTAATAGTATATTTCTGGAGAGGGGAATGGCAATCCACTCCAGTGTTCTTGCCTGGAGAATTCCATGGACAGAGAATTCTGGCGGGCTACAGTTTGTGAGGTCGCAAAGAGTCAGACATGACTGAGCGACTAACACACACACACACACACACACACAATACTATATTAGATTTAGCAAGAGACAATATAAACACCTTGGTATTATTTAAATTCAGTGTTTTCTTATTCAACTTCCAGGAAAATAAATCAGGCTATCATTGAATCTAGGTTTGAACCTCAGTCCATCTAAAACCATACATATTAGTTTCAAGAATCTTGAGATTTATGATTACTGATTATCATGAAACTTATATAAATTGAATAATCTACATTTAAAAAGCAAATTCCAAGTTAAATACTGGTATGCATGGGACATTTGCACAAGGCTTAAAGAGGCAAAACCACGATTCAGTAAAAAATCAGTAAGAGCTGGAAAAACTGATGTGCAGCTTCCGGTAACCTATTCTCACAAGCAGCCGCTGCTGCTGCTGCTGCTGCTGCTGCTGCTGTTGCTAAGTCGCATCAGTTGTGTCCGACTCTGTGCGACCCCATAGACGTCAGCCCACCAGGCTTCCCCATCCCTGGGATTCTCCAGGCAAGAACACTGGAGTGCATTGCCATTTCCTTCTCCAAGCATGAAAGTGAAAACTGAAAGTGAAGTCACCCAGTTGTGTCCAACTCCTAACGACCCCATGGACTGCAGCCCACCAGGCTCCTCTGTCTATGGGATTTTCCAGGCAAGAGTACTGGAGTGGGTCACCAGTGCCTTCTCCCTCTCACAAGCAGGGAATGATCAAATTAATCTCTGTATAGTCTGTTAATACACCCAGGCAAATCTCTACAAGCAAGAAAGAAAGGGAAAGATCTAATATCTCCATGGGTTACAAACACCCAGGTGCAGCTTTAGTAGTTTAAAATAACCTTCTCATTGGTTAACTGGGGCCCAGAAGAGAAGTAACAGCCATACTAACAAGCCTAGCACATTTGGAATCCATTACAGGCAAAGAGCAGGGAAACTTTACACAAAAAAGTAAGAATACTGAAGAGTATAATAGTCACTTTAGTGCAATGTTCAAAAGAACTTTGCTGGATGTTAAATTTGTAAAATTTCTTTGAGAAGCACAGATTCATCTTAGAATCAGCAGTTAAGACTCCTTATTTTAAAGTTTTATCTTTTTACTTTCCTTCTCCCTCCTGTCCTTTGTCCTCTGTGTTAGAAAATACGATGCACTGCAGGCTCACCATCTTCTGTATTTAAATGTTTTTTTTTCTTTTTTTTCAGATGCATTTCTATTAATATAGTGTACAAAATGTTTGTTATGGAAAATTAATTTACAATTTGAGTCTATGATTTATGATTTATAAGAGTCCCTTCATTTACTAATATATTGTCATTCTCTAATGAATTCATTCATTCAGTTATAATTTATACACATATAAACATGAGAATACAAGTCAAAAGAATTTTTAATATTTTTATTTATATATTTGGCCATGCCAGGTGTTAGTTGCAGCATGTGGGATCTAGCTCCCTACCCAGGCATCAAACCCAGGCCCCCTGTATTGGGAGCCTGGAGTCTTAGCTACTGGACCACCAGGGAAGTCCCCAATAATTTTTATAGCTTTAAGTACAGGCATTTCTGAAATTAATGGCAAAGTATGTACATTATGTATGAGCTAATCCAGTCTCCTTCATCTCTTGGGATTCAACTCTCTATTATTTCCCAATCCTTCAAGCTATGATGATGACAGAGAACCTTGTTATAGAGAACTTTGTTTGGAAGGTAAAACCAGATGCAATGTAAACTCAGGATTGGTTTACACAGCTGGCGTTTTCTTTTGTTTCTTATGGGCAACTCTAAGACATAATCAAGATGTTACAAATAAAGAAAGATTATGAGAACCTCAAACCTTGAAGTTGGAGGGTTTCATAGGATATAAAAGAGGGAAATTAAAGGATTAACTACTATATTTATTAAATTACACTGTCAGACGAAGTCCAAACCTTAAAGGTCTGGCACTATTCTATCATTATGATTTGAGCAAAGAGAAAATTAATATGTGAAAGACTAATGACATATCCTCTTTTGCAATATCAAAATAAATTATTTTAAACATATTTCTTTAGTATAATTCTTCAATAGTTTTTTCCATATTGCTCAAATCTTGGCTTCCAGTTAGAAAAATAGTACCTCAAATTATCTTTATTATTAATTCTGCAAAAGTACAATAAAGTACTATGAGATTTCATTGTATCAGACTTAAGCACTGAATATAAATTTTATCACTGAAATCCAAGTATAGAAGTCCTGTTGAATTACTTATACAATTATTTGCCTAACTCGCATACCATTGGAATGAAATAAAATCTATACAAATCTGACCAAAGTAATCAAATTCATAACATTCTACTTTGTTATTTTTAACCTTAGTTGTAATGTAAAACCCTATACAGTATTTTATGACAGTTGGTTCCATGGAATGATTTGTGGCATAACGCATACTGTTCTTAGCTAAGGGAAATACCAATGACATCATTCAGCAATTATACTAGATAAGCTCACCTATTAAAGAACAATACTAACAGTGTTTTATATTTTTACTAAATTGACATGATGAATAAGTTGCACAGAATATTTTACTCCACAAACACACTATAGTTAAAATATTTGAACTACCTTTGCCTCTCCAAACATGAATGTGTAACATTGAAAATGTTTAATAATTTCAATGATTTATCAGCCACATTATTTACCCTGTTATATTTTGATAAATAAAAGAAAATGACTTAAATTTAAAATAATACAAATCTAGAAATGACCTTTTAGAAATAAAAGTGGATTATCTATCAACACATGTTAGAAATAATTTTAAATACAGAAAAAAAGGTATATGTTCATCAGAGAAAAATACCTTAATAAAATATTGCCTTATCTATCTCCCTCAATATGTACCATCTTTAAAATGTACTAGTTATTCATAAAAGCAGCATATAGTCATTAATATTAAAAAGTCATTAGACCTGTAAATTTTAACCATTTGTTCTTCTTTTAGGTAGGGTCAAAGTCAAGTAGAAACTAAAGCAGCATACACTGAGGTTGTATTGTATAGCATTTTGGCCTCAGCTCAGATTCAAAGCTTGCCATATAATGTGGGAAAGCCCACATTAGCTATATGACTACCCACGTTTTTCTCTTTAGTTTCCTCATCTATACCATGAAGAACAGATAGAATCTGCTCTCATACAGTTGATGTAAAAATTAAACAATTGTTATGTATACAAATAGAAGGTGTGTAGGTCCTTCTCAATAAATGTTAACTGTTTTCATTATGAATGTTTTACTGTTTTAATTAATGAATGAATAAACTGCTTCAGTTCAGTTCAGTTCAGTTGCTCAGCCATGTCCGACTCTTTGCACCCCATGAACCGCAGCACGCCAGGCCTCCCTGTCTATCACCAACTCCCGGAGTTCATTCAGACTCACGTCCATCGAGTCAGTGATGCCACCCAGACATCTCATCCTCTGTCGTCCCTTTCTCTTCCTGCCCCCAATCCCTCCCAGCATCAGAGTCTTTTCCAATGAGTCAACTCTTCGCATGAGGTGGCCAAAGTACTGGAGTTTCAGCTTTAGCATCATTCCTTCCAAAGAAATCCCAGGGCTGATCTCCTTCAGAACAGACTGCTTAGGTTTGCTTATTCCCTGTAACATCTTTGATTTCTTTTCAAATACATTTTGCTGAACTAAATAAAATATAACATAACCATAAGTCACATCTGGCAAAGAGTATTTCTGATAGGTTTAGCATCATAGTGACAACCAGATGTTGAAATACACAGATCAAAATGCATTATTTTCCTGTTGTGGCTGACCACGGAGTAACATTCATTACTTAGAAAGGTTAGCATTTGGCAATCTGAAAAACATATTTTGCATTTAATACAAAGAAGCCTTTCAACATAAGAATTTGATAAATTTAGGATCACATCTAAATTTCATTTTGCATCCCTAAATTTCAAAAAACAATCTGTCTCATAGTCAGTACTAATATTTACTTGTAATTTCACATCAGATATTTTTCATAATTAGGAGGAATTTGAATCAACTACAATAAGTGATGTATACCAAAATATTACCTGGTGTTTCATTGGGCTTCATGGATAGTTCTCATGCCATAGGAATGCTTAAGTCACTCTGAACAAAAGTTGCTATTGTCATCATAAATCTCAAGCTAAAGAACTCCTTTGGTATTACTCCAGATTTGTATCTAGACTAGGTAGGTCATAACTAATACAATTAAGATTAAGTGCTGCTGCTGCTGCGTCCCTTCAGTCTTATCTGACTCTGTGTGATCCCAGAGATGGCAGCCTACCAGGCTCCCCCGTCCCTGGGATTCTCCAGGCAAGAACACTGGAGTGGGTTGCCATTCCCTTCTCCAATGCATGAAAGTGAAAAGTGAAAGTGAAGTCGCTCAGTCGTGTCCAACTCTTTGCAACCCCATGGACTGCAGCCTACCAGGCTCCTCCACCCATGGGGTTTTCCAGGCTAGAGTACTGGAGTGGGGTGCCATTGCCTTCTCTGAGATTAAGTGCTAGGAGTCTATAAATTGTACCTCTTACAGAACTATGCCCTTTTACATATAGTAATAAGAAATGTAAATAGTTACTACAATACTAAGTGCAATTAAGACTGAGCTCCTGTCACACATGGAAAAATTTATCAAAGTGTATAAAATTTTATGCTTCCTTTCCAAATGGAATTGTTTATTCACTGTAAAATCATGTTTTTTAATCTGCCAATATTTTAGTATTCCCCATAATAAGCAAGTAGCAGTGTTTCCAAACACTCCTGACATCTACAGCTTCCCTCTTCAATTAACCCCATCTCTTTTCAAAGATGTAAGTAGTTATATGAAAACTATCCAAGCTCCAGTCTGGGAAAGCGTTTAGCAAAGAACTGGTCAAACGAAGCGCATTTTAAGTATATGGGCTTCCCTTGGTGGCTCAGAAGTTAAAGCATCTGCCTCCAATGCGGGAGACCTGGGTTTGATCCCTGGGTTAGGAAGATCCCCTGGGGAAGGAAATGGTAACCCACTCCAGTATTCTTGCCTGGATGGAGAAGCCTGGTAGGCTACATTCCATGGGGCCGCAAAGAGTCGGACACAATTGAGCAACTTCACTTTCACTTTCACCACATCTTTAGTTATATCTCAGTTGTCGGTATATGAATTTATCATCACTTTCTATGTTATTCTCATGAATATTTCAATTATTTTATATTCTTTGGCAATATTAGGACTATTGACACACTAGAGTTCAAGAAAAAAAAAACAAAGTTTTTATTTAAGACATTATCTAATGATTCTGATATTCTGATCAAAAATATCAAATTCTGATATTTTTGACTTGAATTTTTAAAATAATAATAGATTTTTCCCTTTGACTATTAACCAGACTTTTTTTTTTTTTTTTTTTTTTGCAAAGGAAAAGAGGAAATACGATATCAGCTTAGACTAAACTACTTATATACACTATCCGGATTTTTATATTGCATTCCAAGTGGTAATAAAAAATGGATCAATTGAAAGAATGTTCTACTTCGTAGGAGCAACACCTAGTTGAGGCATCCTCTGTTAATAAGCATTAAAGCCAAGATAAACAAATATCAAATGATGTAATTCTAAATTTCTTCAGATAATTTGTTTCAAATATAGCTAAATATTTTCAGACTATGGATTTATTTTTTTCATTTATACAGATCAAAAATTAAGCTACAATTGGAAAAAAGCAAGGTACTATTCTCCATAGTAACTGAACAAGAAAGACTATAGGAGCATGCTCCCCACTGTAACAAGGACTTTTTTTTATTTTTCACAAGCTGCTTTCTTCTTTAGAAGATTCCTCTTCAATCCTCAAGGAGACCTTCTCTGAACCTATCTAGGTTAGGATTGTTTATGCTTTCTAATATGCTGCCTAGGTTGGTTATAACTTTTCTTACAAGGAGAAAGTGTCTTTTAATTTCATATCTAGAGTCACCATCCACAGTGACCTGGAGCCCAAAAAAATAAACTCTATAAACTCTATTACTATTTCCATTGTTTGCCCATTTATTTGCCGTGAAGTGATGGGACCAGATGCCATGATCTTAGTTTTCTGAATATTGAGTTTTAAGCCAACTTTTTCACTCTTCTCTATTTCATCAAGAGACTCTTTAGTTCTTTGTTTTCTGCCATAAGAGTGGTGTCATCTACATATCTGAGGTTATTGATATTTCTCCTGGCAATTGTGATTCCAGCTTGTGCTTCATCTAGTCCAGCATTTCTCATGATGTACTTTGCATGTAAGTTAAATAAGCAGGGTGGCAATATACAGCTTTGATGTATTCTTTTCCTGATTTGGAACCAGTCTGTTGTTCCATGTCCAGTTCTAACTGTTGCTTCTTGACCTGCATATAGATTTCTCAGGAGGCAGGTAAGGTGGTCTGGTGTTCCTATCTCTTTAAGAATTTTCCACAGTTAGTTGTAAATCACATGGTCAAAGGTTTTGGTGTAATCAATAAAACAGAAATAGATGTTTTTCTGGAACTCTCTTGCTTTTTTGATGATCCAGCAGATGCTGGCAATTTGATCTCTGATTCCTCTGCTTTTTCTAAATCCAGCTGGAACATCTGGAAGTTCACGGTTCATGTACAGATGAAGCCTGCTTGGAGAATTGTCAGTATTACTTTGCTAGAGTATGAAATGAGTGCAATTATCCGCTAGATGGAACACTTTTTGGCATTGTCTTTCTTAGGGACTGGAATGAAAACTGACCTTTTCCAGTCCTGTGGGCAGTGCTGAGTTCTCCAAATATGCTGGCATACTGAGTGCAGCACTTTCATGGCATCATTTATTAGGATTTGACATAGCTCAACTGGAATTCCATCACCTCTGCTAGTTTTTTCCCTAGTTATGCTTCCTAAGGCCTGATTGACTTTGCATTCTAAGATGTCTGGCTCTAGGTAAGTGATTACACCATCGTGGTTATCTGGGTCATGAAGATCTTTTTTGTACAGTTCTTCTGTGTAATCTTGCCACCTATTCTTAATATCTTCTGCTTCTGTTAGGTCCATACCATTTCTGTCCTTCATTGTGCCTATGTTTGTATGAAAAGTTCCCTTGGTACCTCTAATTTTCCTGAAGAGATCTCTAGTGTTTCCCATTCTATTGTTCTCCTCTATTTCGTTGCATTGATCACTGAGAAAAGCTTTCTTATCTCTCCTTGACATTCTTTGGAACTCTGAATTCAAATGGGTATACCTTTCCTTTTCTCCTTTGCCTTTTGCTTCTCTTTTTTTCACAGCTATTTTTAAGGCTAATAGAGTAGGTAACTACAACTAATAGAGTAGGTAACTAAAAAGATGTGTTGAATGACTGAATAAATGAATGAATAAAAGATAGGAAAAACAAAAGCCTTTCCTCTAAATGTATTTTTTCAGACAAAGAACAGCATTTAATGTAACTTTCTGTCATTTGCCAGCTTTTATTCACTCTGCTGTAGGGAAAAAAAACATTTGAGACTTATCTGACAAGTTCAGAAAAGGAACATGACATACCTGACTAGTTTCTTCTCTCTCTTCCATCTGTGAGCAACCAGACACACACTGGAAACACAGATTCTAGTGTTTCATTCAATAATTTTTACAGCAGCAACAATCTACATGGGGAGGCCTATATGTATTCATCTGCTTAATTCTGGGCTGCAATGCGCACTGCACCTATATGTATACAGTACCTTCTCCAATCACTTTATTCACATTTTGATCTCCACCTACCCAAATATTTGCCTAGCTCTTACCTTGATTAAACTTCATAAGTGGGGGGAAAAAACTGCTATTTTGCGATACTATTAAATCTAGGTAGATGATATTACCATTGTTTGAAAATAGAATGGGTCATAAAATATTCACATCATAAGCAGAAATTGATGTAGAATTTTAAAAAGCAATTTTGAATACATAAGTGTCTAGTGTTTTAAGTACTAATTTTTGTCATGCAGGTTGATAGTATATTTGTATTTAAATTATATTTGTATTTCGATAAACCAAGAAACAAACCCTTTCCAAATATAACAATGAAACAAATATCAGAAAGTGATAAAGACAAGGGTTTGGAAAACTACAGCCCACATGACTAACCTGCCACGTTTCCTGTTTTTGTACATCTCACAAACTCAGATTTATTTTATATTTTTCAGGGTAGTTAAAAGAAGAAGAAGATTTCATGTTGTGAAAATTAGATGAAACTCAAATTTCATCTACTTAATTTTATTAGAACTCAGCTATGCTTATTTTTTAACATATTGACTACAGGTGCCATTGCACTATGACAGCAGAGCTCAGAAGATAGGACAGACACCATATGTCATGCAAAAACTTAAATGTTTACTATCTGGCCCTTTATGCAGAGAACATCATGAGAAATGCTGGACTGGAAGAAACACATGCTGGAATCAAGATTGCCAGGAGAAATATCAATAACCTCAGATATGCAGATGACACCACCCTTATGGCAGAAAGTGAAGAGGAACTTAAAAGCCTCTTGATGAAAGTGAAAGTGGAGAGTGAAAAAGTTGGTTTAAAGCTCAACATTCAGAAAACAAAGATCATGGCATCCGGTCCCATCACTTCATGGGAAATAGATGGGGAAACAGTGGAAACAGTGTCAGACTTTATTTTTCTGGGCTCCAAAATCACTGCAGATAGTGACTGCAGCCATGAAATTAAAAGACGCTTACTCCTTGGAAGGAAAGTTATGACCAACCTAGATAGCATATTCAAAAGCAGAGACATTACTTTGCCAACAAAGGTTCATCTAGTCAAGGCTATGGTTTTTCCTGTGGTCATGTATGGATGTGAGAGTTGGACTGTGAAGAAGGCTGAGCGCCGAAGCATTGATGCTTTTGAACTGTGGTGTTGGAGAAGACTCTTGAGAGTCGCTTGGACTGCAAGGAGATCCAACCAGTCCATCCTAAAGGAGATCAGCCCTGGGATTTCTTTGGAAGGAATAATGCTAAAGCTGAAACTCCAGTACTTTGGCCACCTCATGTGAAGAGTTGTCTCATCGGAAAAGACTCTGATGCTGGGAGGGATTGGGAGCAAGAGGAGAAGGGGACGACAGAGGATGAGATGGCTGGATGGCATCACTGACTCGATGGACATGAGTCCCAGTGAACTCTGGGAGTTGGTGAGGGATAGGGAGGCCTGGCATGCTGCGATTCATGGGGTCGCAAAGAGTCGGACACCACTGAGCGACTGATCTGATCTGATCTGATCTGGCCCTTATAGAAAAAGTTTGCTGATATCGCAACAGACTAAATGTCTGTATAAAAATGGGCCCAAGTCTGACCCATTGGCATTTCTTTCATGATTATGTATTCATAGAAAAGTACTTTATCTACGTTACTGATTTGAATATATGTTATAGTCTATATTTTGGGATATTTATGGGAAGTAATAGTATGATTAGAATGTTTTATATTTACAGATGAAAATGTAGAAAACTATTTTTCTTATTTTTACTTATTCTTGTCAAAAACGTCACCACATCATTTGTTTCTTAAAGCATTTCAATTTTGATAATGACAAATTTAGCATAATTAACCCTATAATAGATGCTCAATAAATCACCACTATAGTAAAAGGAAAAAATCCTCATCAGAGTATATCTCCTCTATTTTTACAGCACAAACATTACTCTGTCATGCTTATACATATATGTGTATTTTTATTCAACTGTATGAAACACATTTGTTTTCCAGTATATGCTAAATATTATATTCTGTAAAAATTAGACATGAATGCGACACAATGGTTTAGTGATTTCTATCCCCATTCTTGACCAAAATGTATTCTTCAAAAATAAAATCTTCTGTAAGTACATTTTTTCTATAGTGATCGGTGTCTTCAACTGCTTTTAAACTATACCAATCTCTTTATGGGTTCACTGTTTTGTGGGTTTTTGTTTTGGCTGAAATACCTGGCTTGCAGGTTGTTAGTTCCCTGGCCAGGGATTGAACCCAAGCCCCTGTAAGTGAAGGCTCAGATTACTAACTACTAGACCACCAGGACATTCTCTTTATGGTTCCAATGCTCTTTAATGCCTTTAATTAGTCAATCTCATTTCTTCCTTGGGACTCTTTTCACTTTGATGGTAAAAATTAACTTACTAAAAATGGAACTTTAAATAGCTGTCAACCTATTTTTATTTAAAAAAAAATAAAAAATAAAAACCTTACAAGCAAAAGTCCAGGTGGCTCACACAATAAAGAATCTGCCTGCAATGTGGGAGACATGGGTTCAATCCCTGGATTGGGAAGATCCCCTGGAGAAGGAAATGGCAGCCCACTCCAATATTCTTGACTCGGAAATCCTATTGACAAGAGGAGCTTGGTGGGCTACAGTCCATGTGGTCACAAACAGTTGAACATGACTGAGCGACTAGCACACAACACACAATTCTATCTACACATTTTATAAAAATTTTTCGCTGAAAAACAATTCTCTTCCACATGAATTATCACGAATTCCCTAGGGTCGGATTCTGCAGATGTTAAAAATGAAAATCATAAATTGAATAAATTTTAAAAATGCAAAAGCTGCTATAAAAATAATCATTTGAAACCTAATGAAAACACAGCATCCACATGAGAATTACAACAGACCTTTCAGTATACTGCACAAACACGTGACATACTATTAAACAAATATAATTAAGGACAAGGGAACTGAACTTTTTTTTTTTTTTTTGTAACTTTAGCTGCACATATGGAGCATTTTGTTTCACTTCTGGTTTACTTTCTTTTAATCAAAGACCCCCACTGTAATGCCTTCACACAGGGCTTAGTGTTGTGGTTACCACGGAAACCATAATTCTGAATGTCCTAACTTGTGTGATTAAAATTTAACACAAAGTAACATTGATAGTCTCCCTCATTTCCACTACCAGCAATATCCAATTCTAATTAGCAGCACAATAACTGGTTTGGAAGGAATAAAGAGCTCTGACTACTATAGCCTCACATTGCCAGTTATTCACAAGGAATCTCATAGACAATATATAGTGATAGTCTTCTTTTATTAAATGCCAGGTTTTAACAGGAATCATTTCTAGTTGTCTTACTAGTCTCCTTTACAAAAAAAAAAAAAAATATATATATATATACACCCTATTTCTTCTTATACTGTAAGTCTTTAATTCTTATATTTCATTTGACTTTCACTGGAGCAAAAGCTTTTTATAATAATTATATTCATTTCTTGGAGAAGGCAATGGCACCCCACTCCAGTACTCTTGCCTGGAAAATCCCATGGATGGAGGAGCCTGGTAGGCTGCAGTCCATGGGTGCACTAAAAGTCGGACACGACTGAGCGACTTCACTTTCACTTTTTCACTTTCATGCATTAGAGAAGGAAATGGCAATCCACTCCAGTGTTCTTGCCTGGAGAATCCCAGGGGCAGGAGAGCCTGGTGGGCTGCCGTCTATGGGGTCGCACAGAGTCGGACATGACTGAAGTGACTTAGTAGTAACAGTAGCATACTCATTTCTATCATTATTATACTACTTTCAACAAGGAATTGATCTCTCCAGATATGTTAATCATTAAGACATTATATATGCAAAATTTTTCTAATTAACTGAGATTTAAAAATTCAACTAGATCTTTTCCCTTTTCTTCATTTATTTTAAATGAATACTCTAATACAAGCTGATAAACTCTCCATATCCATTAAATATATGCTCTCTTGATTATTTTGATTTATAGAAAATTATATTATCTCAGGAGCATATTTGCACTTATCATGTGCCCTGCTACTTACTGCCTCTACTTATAACTAAGTATAAATTTATTGCATTTGTCAATGCAACATTTTAAATTTGGAAATCATACCCTGTCATTCCAACTGAAGTTCTTGTCTACTTTATCATATATAAGAGCAAACATAAATGACATTCTTTCTCACTTCTAAATTCCCAAAGGCAAGAGTTTAAGTTTGTAGAGCACAAAGGAAAATTTAAATATTAAACATTTAACATCAGAAAGATATCTCAATCATTAAGTTCAGTGCTCTCAAATTTACAGCAGAAACTCAAGTCCACGGAAGTGAAACCCTATCTTTAATATGTACAGTGAAAGAACCAGTATTAGTAGTTTTAAATACTCATTTAGCATTTTTATTCACTATGAAGAGTTAAATATCTTATTATTAATTGATACCTTTTTCTACTTTTGCTTACAAACCTAAAAACTTTAAACTTTAAAAATATAAAGTATATATAGTATTTTTAAAATAGATCTTGAAACTTAATCAAATTAGCCAAAAAGATGAAACAATAATGAATTAATAATTCTGCTATAAATTAGTCTAATATATGATCTATATCATTTAAAAATTAGATTTCATATGGAAAATAATCTGCTTTAAAAATTAAATCTTTAGCCATGAAAACACACTTTCAAAGTCAATGTCAAACTACTCACCAGTGCCCTTTCCTAAATAATCTTAATTTCTATTGTGAAACATACAAAAAAATCATCTCTGTTCCTGAGAGTTTCACACAGTTCATTTCATGTTATTTATATATTAATGAAGAACAGAATACTAACTGAACTAAGATACTTTCATATCAAATATCCTGTTGACATTTGAATAAGAATAATTTTAGTAATGTTCAATTCTGTGGACAATTTCTATTTCCATATACTTTCTACTTACAAGTAAGGAATTGTCCTATCCTATAAATGGTCCATTCACTGCTGTTATTTTTAGTATACATTATTCTTTTCTTTACTGTAAGAAAAAATAAAGGAGTAAAAAAAGCACTTGGGTGTGTATATGTGCATGTGTGTTTGTTAGGGAGACAGTTATGAAAGGAGAAAAACACAATGCAAAAGAGAAGAGGAAAAAAGGAAAAAAAAAAGAGACGATTCCTTTATTTAAATGTTCTAGACATCAGATCTGATTCACTTCTTTAACTGAATATTAGATTTTGACAGATCCTTTGAATATGTTGGTTCATATTTCAGAAGTATACCAATAAAGTCAAACATGTTTTTAAATAAAGTGTAGAAAGTGTTTAGTACCACCGGCTCCATATATGGTGTCAGAAGGCAAAAGTACAAAGGAAGCCAAAAAGGTGGTATGGTCAGCAAACCTAGGGATGTCAGGAAAGGTAGAAAAGAAGATACTATCTTCCCAGGTATTAACTGAATCAGAGTAAGGTTGATGGACAGGATTATCATGAATTGAACTTGCTAACCAAGTTCAGATGATGACTTTAAATGAAATTCTTTGCCATGCTTTAAATGCTAATAGACAAGAAAAAAGATAAGATAACTTATCTCAATGAAAAAAAAATATGGTTCAAGTTGAACTGCGATGCTATTCACCATCAATATATTTACAGAGGCTAAAATTTCTCATCTTCTGATATCTAATGAAAGGTCTGCTTAAATGTGTATTTTCAATCAATCAAAATCCAAAGTTAAAATCTCAAATTTTATATGGGATTTCAGCTTCACAAAGGCTGATTTCTTATTTAATTAATTACTTTATCACATTCGACTCCTTACTTAATTTTAATTTTAGACATTTCACAAAGAGCTCTGACAAATTTTCAGGATTAGTTTAGTGAAACGTTCATTGAATTTTTTTCTCAAGGCAAAATAAATTTATCAAAACTAACATAACTTTATTATTTCATCATTCAGAGTCTAACCTCCTGGGTATGATAAAGTCTTCTAAAATATTATGAAAAATGATTCACTCTAGAGCTTTCAACAGTTCCAGATTTATTTACCTGTTCAAAATATGGTTTAGTACTATTCTCCAGTGAACGATTTATTACTCATCCATTCCATTTCTACAAATATACACTCAAAATATCTTTGGAGTTCAATACAGAAGAGAAATTGAATCTTTATGCTTTAAAATTCCTTCTTTAAAGAAATGATTCTTAAGAGATAAGAAATTCAGTATACTTCTCTGGAGCCTGAAAAAACCATTTACTATTTTTATTTTATTTTTTTTTTACTCCAGATTAGAAACTCCTGCAGTTACTTAATTTTTCTAAAGATAGTACTCACATGTGGCACTCAGAAAACACAAAGAATAGAACAGGACTAGTCTCAAGGACCATCTTAGAAATACTGTCATTCGACTTTGTGATGCAAAAGAGGGAAGAAAAGTTGGTGAAGATATAGGCAACATAGCTAACTAGGAACTAAGAGGTAGGAAGATGCTATGAAACTCAAAATTTTCTGGAGGATTAAGGCGGTATCTAAACGAGTTCTTTTTTTTTTTTTTTTTTTTTCCCCACCCTCTCCCTCTCCCACAGAGTCCATAAGACTGTTCTATACATCAGTGTCTCTTTTGCTGTCTCGTATACAGGGTTATCGTTACCATCTTTCTAAATTCCATATATATGCATTAGTATACTGTATTTATGTTTTTCCTTCTGGCTTACTTCACTCTGTATAATAGGCTCCAGTTTCATCCACCTCATTAGAACGGATTCAAATGTATTCTTTTTAATGGCTGAGTAATACTCCATTGTGTATATGTACCACTGCTTTCTTATCCATTCATCTGCTGATGGACATCTAGGTTGCTTCCATGTCCTGGCTATTATAAACAGTGCTGCGATGAACATTGGGGTACACGTGTCTCTTTCCCTTCTGGTTTCCTCAGTGTGTATGCCAAGCAGTGGGATTGCTGGGTCATAAGGCAGTTCTATTTCCAGTTTTTTAAGGAATCTCCACACTGTTCTCCATAGTGGCTGTACTAGTTTGCATTCCCACCAACAGTGTAAGAGGGTTCCCTTTTCTCCACACCCTCTCCAGCATTTATTATTTGTAGACTTTTGGATCACAGCCATTCTGACTGGCGTGAAATGGTACCTCATAGTGGTTTTGATTTGCATTTCTCTGATAAGGAGTGATGTTGAGCATTTTTTCATGTGTTTGTTAGCCATCTGTATGTCTTCTTGGGAGAAATGTCTATTTAGATCTTTGGCCCATTTTTTGATTGGGTCATTTATTTTTCTGGAGTTGAGCTGTAGGAGTTACTTGTATATTTTTGAGATTAGTTGTTTGTCGGTTGCTTCATTTGCTATTATTTTCTCCCATTCTGAAGGCTGTCTTTTCACCTTGCTAATAGTTTCCTTTGATGTGCAGAAGCTTTTAAGTTTAATTAGGTCCCATTTGTTTATTTTTGCTTTTATTTCCAATATTCTGGGAGGTGGGTCATAGAGGATCCTGCTGTGATGTATGTCAGAGACTGTTTTGCCTATGTTCTCCTCTAGGAGTTTTATAGTTTCTGGTCTTACATTGAGATCTTTAATCCATTTTGAGTTTATTTTTGTATATGGTGTTAGAAAGTGTTCTAGTTTCATTCTTTTACAAGTGGTTGACCAGATTTTCCAGCACCACTTGTTAAAGAGATTGTCTTTAATCCATTTTTTAATAATAAAACTCTAAACGAGTTTTAAAAGGCAAAATGTACATTCATATTTTCATATCCCCACATTTGCCCCATTTCCCTTTTGGGTATCTTTTTTACCATTTGGTTTTTAATGCTGGCCAGATCACAGAAATGAAGGGGAATTCTGTTTCAGTCATATTAGTTCTATTCCTTAACTGATCTTGTAAAACAATTTAAATTTTAAATTGAGAAAGTTCTGTGAGAACAAGAAGGCTTTGCCACAGGACAAAAACCATAAGTTATATCAACATGCAACAAAGAAAAGTTCATCATTTAAAAATCCTAACTTTATATAATTTTGTAATAATTAGTGAATGATGATGTAATGATTTGATTAATTTTTAATATAATAATAAATAATAAATGCTGTAAACTGCATTATTGTTATTGCTATGTATTATTTTATAGTTTTAATATAATTTTATTATATTGAAACTAATTATGAAATATCAAATGTTATTCTACTAAATCAAATTTCCATTCCTCGCAATGTCTAGAGTGACAATCTCTTCTTTACTAGGTAATGAGTTACTAGAAATTTCATTAAAATATGTTTCCTACTATTTGGGAAAATAATATTTACTCAGCGATATCAATTTGAATGTGAAAAACATCAAAAACACCAAAGCATGACACAAATACGTGCTACCATGTAACTTTAAAAACTAATTTATTATCTGGAAAAAATCTAGATTTAGAATAAATTTTCAGTAACTACATTATACATTAATAAAACAACAAATAAAATTTTCTTCTTAGATGAGTTAAACTTGGATATTACAGAAAATACAGTGTCTGAGAAAGCCAAAGCGTCTTGGTTACTCTTTATTTTTACCTATACTACACAATATGTTGTCAGAGATCAAAGCCTTTCAAATGATAAACTACTCAAAAATTCAGTGCAAGTCATGATGACAATAATTTTCATATATGTCAAAAATCTCTCTTCCAAGATTGATATTAAAAATGTGTTTCAGGTGATCATGTGGAGATTTGGGGAGAATGGCAGCCTGGAAAGAGTCCTCCCCTCTCAGACCTTGCCCACACTGCACCTTTCCCATGTGGCTGTTACTGAGATTAATCTTTTGTAATGAGCCAGAGATCTAGAACTTACAGGGACAGAAGGGAGTGACCCTTGACCCTAAGGAGAAAGTGATTGTCTTTAATTTGTTCACTGGGAATCTTTCATGCCTCACTGGCTGAGTGCAAGACAGACTGGAAAACAGAGAAGAGAACAAGCCCCAAGCCTTTGGAGTGGGAGCATTGACTCCAAGACCCAACACTACTAGAGAACTAATCCTAGGGTGTAAGAAATAGTGAGAACTCACACAAACGAAACCACTTGAATACAAGACCCAGTATCACCCAACTACCAGTAGCACTCTGTGCAGGATGCCTCAGCTAAACAACAAACAAAACAAAAATGCAAACCCCAATCATCAGCAGACAGGATTATCACCTCACTCACCTTGCCCATCAGAGGAAAAACAAACAAACAAAAACTCAGCACAAACTGTACTCAAAGCTTACACAAACCACTAGACCAACATTAGGAGGGCAGAAACCAAGAGGAAGAAAGAATTCAAATTTCTTCAAGGAAAGAATTCAACTTTCCTTAAAGCCTGGGAAAAGGAGAC
Source organism: Bos mutus (assembly GCF_027580195.1). Taxonomy (NCBI): domain Eukaryota; kingdom Metazoa; phylum Chordata; class Mammalia; order Artiodactyla; family Bovidae; genus Bos; species Bos mutus. Next base: position 76,908,005 of record NC_091622.1, on the reverse strand, counting down.
CTCAAACACAATAAGTTAAAAAAAAAAAGTGAAAAGGTAGAGAAATACTATACAAATGAAAGGACAAACTAGAAACACAGAAATTCAAATAAATGAAGAGGAAATAGGCAAACTACCTGAAAAATAATTCAGAATAATGATAGTAAAGGTGATCAAAAACCTTAAAAACAAAATGGAGAAAATGCAAGAATCCATTAACAAAGACCTAGAAGAATTAAAGAATCAACAAACAGAGACAAACAACACAATTATTGAAATTAAAAATACTCTAGAAGGAATTAATAGCAGAATATCTGAAGCAGAACAATCAGTGAGCTGGAAGATAAAATGGTGGCAATAACTTCTGAAGAACAGAATAAAGAAAAGAGAATGAAAAGAACTGAGGATAGTCTCAGAGACCTCTGGGACAATATCAAATTCACCAACATTTGAAGTATAAGGGTCTCAGAAGAAGAAGAGAAAAAGAAAGGGTATAAGAAAATTTTTGAAGAGATTATAATTGACAATTTTTCCAACATGGAAAAGGAGATAGTCAATCAAGTTGAAGAGGCACAAAGTGATCTATACAGGATAAACCCAAGGAGAAACATGCCAAGACACTTACTAATCAAACTAACAAAGACTAAACACAAAGGAAGAATATTAAAAGCAGCAAGGGAGAAGCAACAAATAACATACAAGGGAAACCTCATACACTTAACCACATACACTTAAGTTGATCTTTCAGCAGAAACTCTGCAGGCAAGAAGTTAATGGCAGGATATATTTAAAGAACTGAAAGGGAAAAATATACAACCAAGATTAGTGTACCCAGCAAGGATCTCACTCAAAATTGATGGAGAAATAAAAAGTTTTTCAGATAAGCAAAAGTTAAGAGAACTCAGTTTTACAACAAATGTTAACAGAACTTGTATAGTTAAGAAATACAAGAGAAGAAAAGACCTACAAAATCAACCCCCAAAAATTAAGAAAACAGAAATACAAACATATATATCATCAGGAAGCAACAGTTAGAACTGGACATGGAACTGGACTGGTTCCAAATAGGAAAAGGAGTATGTTAAGGCTGTATATTGTCACCCTGCTTATTATTATTATTATTATTGTCACCCTGTACTTATATGCAGAGTACATCACGAGAAACGCTGGGCTGGAGGAAGCACAAGCTGGAATCAAGATTGCCAGCGAAATATCAATAACCTCAGATATGCAGATGATACCACCTTTATGGCAGAAAGTGAAGAACTAAAGAGCCTCTTGATGAAAGTGAAAGAGGACAGTAAAAAAGTTGGCTTAAAGCTCAACATTCAGAAAACTAAGATCTTGGCATCCAGTCCCATCACTTCATGGCAGATAGATGGGGAAACAGTGCAAACAGTGGCTGACTTTATTTTTCTAGGCTCCAAAATAAACTGCAGATGGTGATTGCAGCCATGAAATTAAAAGACGCTTATTCCTTGGAAGGAAAGTTATGACCAACCTAGATAGTATATTCAAAAGCAGAGACATTACTTTGCCAACAAAGGTCCGTCTAGTCAAGGCTATGGTTTTTCCAGCGGTCATGTATGGATTTGAGAGTTGGACTGTGAAGAAAGCTGAGCACTAAAGAATTGATGCTTTTGAACTGTGGTGTTGGAGAAGACTCTTGAGAGTCCCTTGGATTGCAAGGAGATCCAACCAGTCCATCCTAAAGGAGATCAGTCCTGGGTGTTCATTGGAAGGACTGATGTTGAAGCTGAAACTCCAATACTTTGGCCACCTGATGTGAAGAGCTGACTCATTGGAAAGGACCCTGATGCTGGAAAAGATCGAGGGCAGGAGGAGAAGGGGATGACAGAGGATAAGATGGTTGGATAGCTTCATCAACTTGATGGACATGGGTTTGGATGGACTCCGGGAGTTGGTGATGGACAGTGAGGCCTGGTGTGCTGCGGTTCATGGGATCGCAAAGAGTCAGACATGACTGAGTGACTGAACTGAATTACTTTAAATGTAAATGGATTAAATGCTCCAATCAAAAGACACATACGGCTGAATGTATACAAAAACAGGACCCACATAAATGCTATTTACAAGAAAACCACTTCAGACCCCAAGACACATATAGTCTGAAAGTTAGAGCATGGAAAAATATATTTCATGGAAATGGGAAACAAAAGGAAGCTGGAGTAGCAGTCCTCATATTAGAGAAAATAGACCTTAAATTAAAGAAGATTACAAGAGATAAGGAAGGACACTACATAATAATCAAGGGATCATTCAAGTGGAAAACATAACAATTGTAAATTTCTATGCACCCAACATAGGAGCACCTCAATATATAAGACAAACGCCAACAGACATAAAAGGAGAAATTGACAGTAACACAATAGTAGTAGGAGGCATTAAAACCCCACTCACACCAACGGATAGATCATCAAAACAGAAAATTAATAAGGAAACACAAGTCTTAAATGATGCATTAGATATGATGGATTTCATTGACATCTTCAGGGCATTCCATCCAAATGCAGAATACACCTTCTTCTCAAGTACACATGGAACATTCTCCAGGATAGACCACAACTTGGGTCACAAATCAAATCTCAGTATATTTAAGAAAACTGAAATAGTATCAAGCATCTTCTCCAACCACAATGCTATGAGACTAGATATCAATTACAAGAAAGAAAAAAAAAAAAAAACCTGTAAGAAACACAAACACATGAAAATTAAACAACATGTTCCTAAATATCCAACAGGTTACTAAAGAAATCAAAAGGGAATTCAAAAAATTTCTAGAAACAAATGACAATAAAAACATGACAACTCAAAACCTATGGGATGCAGCAAAAGCAGTTCTAAGACAGAAGTTTATAGCAATACAATCCTACCTCAAGAAACAAGAAAAACATCGAATAGACAACCTAACTTTACACCTAAAACAACTGGAAAAAGAACAATAAAACCCCAAAATTAGTAGAGGGAAAGAAATCATAAAGATCCAAGTGGAAATAAACTGAGAAGAAATGAAAGAAACAACAGTAAAAATTAATAAAACTAAAAGTTGGTTCTTTAAGAAGGTAAACAAAATTGACAAACCTTTAGCCAGACTCATTAAGAAAAAAAGAGAGAAGAATCAAATCAACAAAATTAGAAATGTAAAAGGAGAGGTTACAACAGACAATGCACAAATACAAAGATTATAAGAGGCTATTATGAACAAGTATATGGCAATATAATAGATAACTTGGAAGAAATGGACAGATTTTAGAAAAGTTCAATCTTCAAAGAATGAACTATGAAGAAATAGAAATTATGAACAACCCAATCACAAGCACTGATATTGAAGCTGTTATAAAAAATCTCCCAGAAAGCAAAAGCTCAGGACCAGATGGCTTCACAGGAGAATTCTATCAAACATTTAGAGAAGAGCTAATGCCTATGCTTCTAAAACTTTGAACAAATTGCAGAGGAAGGAACACTACCAAACTCACTCTATGAGGCCACCATCACCCAAAACCAGGCAAAGATAACACAAAAAAGAAAACTACAGGCCAATATCACTGATGAACATAGATTCAAAAATCTTCAACAAAATTTTAGCAAACAGAATTGAGCAACACATCAAAAAGTTCATATACCATGAATAAGTTGGGTTTATTCCAGGGATGTACGTATTCTTCAATATATGCAAATCAAACAGTGTGATGCACCATATTAAGAAATTGAAAGACAAAAACCATATGATAATCTCAACAGATGCAGAAAAAGCCTCTGACATATTTCAGCACCCATTTATGATTGAAATTCTTCAAAAAATGGGCACAGAAGGAACCTACTTCAACATAGGAAAGGCCATGTATGATAAGCCTATGGCAAACTTTATTCTCAACGGTGAAAAACTGAAAGCACTCTCACTAAGGTCAGGAACAAGACAAGGGTGTCCACTTTTGCCACTGATATTCAACACAGTTCTGGAATTCCTAGCTACAGCAATCAGAGAAGAGAAAGAAATAAAAGGAATCCAGATCAGAAAAGAAGTAAAGCTCTTACTGTTTGCAGATGACATGATATTGTACATAGAAAACCCTAAAGATAGTATCAGAAAATTATTAGGGCTAATCAGTGAATTTGCAAAGTTGCTGCTGCTGCTGCTAAGTCGCTTCAGTTGTGTCCGACTCTGTGCGACCCCATAGACGGCAGCCCACCAGGCTCCCCCGTCCCTGGGATTCTCCAGGCAAGAACACTGGAGTGGGTTGCCATTTCCTTCTCCAATGCATGAAAGCGAAAAGTGAAAGTGAAGTCGCTCAGTCATGTCCGACTCTTAGCGACCTCATGGACTGCATGCAGCCTACCAGGCTCCTCCATTCATGGGATTTTCCAGGCAAGAGTACTGGAGTGGGGTGCCATTGCCTTCTCCGTTGCAAAGTTGCAGGAGTATAAAATCAATACACAGAAATCACTTCTATTTCTATATACTAACAATGAAAAACCAGAAAAAGAAGTTAACAAATCAATCCCATTCACCATTGCAACAAAAAGAATTAAATATCCAGGAATAAACTTACCTAAGAAGACAAAATAACTGTACACAGAAAATTATAAGACACTGATGAAAGAAATCAAAGATGACATAAACTGATGGAGAGACATTCCGTGTGCCTGGGTAGGAGGAATCAATATTGTGAAAATGACTATACTACCAAATACAATCTACAGATTCAGTGTGATCCCTATCAAATTGCCAATAGCATTTTTCACAGAACTACAGCAAAGAATTTCACAATTCATATGGAAACACAAAAGACCCCGAATAGCCAAAGCAGTCTTGAGAAAGAACAATGGAGCTGGAGGAATCAACCTTCCTGATTTCAGATTATCCTACAAAGCTATGCCATCAAGACAATATGGTACTGGCATAGAAACAGAAATATAAACCAATGGAACAAGACAGAAAGCCCAGAAATAAACCCATGCACCTATGGGTACTTTATTTTTGACAAACGGGACAAGATTATACAATTAGGCAAAGACAGTCTCTTCAATAAATGGTGCTGAGAAAATTGGATAGCTATTCATAAAAGAATGAAATTAGAACACTTCCACTACCATACACAAAGATAAACTCAAAGTGGATTAAAGACCTAAATGTAAGACCAGAAACTATAAAACTCTTAGAGGAAAACATAGGCAGAACAAGATCAAACAAGATGCTTTATGACCCACCTCCTAGAGTAAGGGAAATAAAAACAAAAGTAATATATTTACAGGGTGACAATGGAGAAACAGACACTGAGAATTGACTTATAGACATGGGGAGAGGGGAAGAGAGGGTAAGATGTATGGAAAGAGTAACACGGAAACTTATATACCATATGTAAAATAGATTGCCCATGGGAATTTGCTGTATGGCTCAGGAAACTCAAACAGGGGCTCTACATCAACCTAGAGGGGTGGGATGGGCAGGGAGATGGGAGGGAGGTTCAAAAGGGAGGGCGTATTTGTATACCTATGATTGACTGATGTTGAGGTTTGACAGAAAACAACAAAATTATGTAAAGCAGTTATCCCTCAATAAAATTAAATAAAATTTTTAAATGGCAAAAAAAGAAATGTGTTTTAATATAACTTGATATATATACATTCTTTAAAAAAAGTTTCTGAGTACCCATTTTTGTTGATCTATGACATTATGAAAGATAGCAATACATAAATAAAATTTAAGACGTTATCATCATTAATGGCAGAAATGGACCAGAACTTTGAGTTTACATTCTAAATATATTAAAGACAAATACACATAATCATAACAAAATCTAATATTATTTCATTAATTTAAACTATGCTAGATGTTTATTTTCTGCTGTAATTAAAGTTAAAAGAATTTTATCAGTGGGCATCATGTATGTACAGGAAATGTATCAAGCATTTGAGTAAAAACACACATAATAGCACTTCAGAAACACATCCTTTCCCCTTTAGGTAACAAAAGCTATAGTAAGTGCAATTTGGAAATGATCTCAGTCCAGATGTTGTCTTCAATTTATGATGAATACAGTTTGTTGGACATTCCATTAGCTCATTCCTTGTTGATCTGTTAGCATTAGCCCAGGGACGGGGGAGTCTGGTGGGCTGCTGTCTATGGGGTCGCACAGAGTTGGACATGACTGAAGCGACTTAGCAGCAGCAGCAGCAGCAAGGTGGGATAATCTTAAAGATGGGACTAAAAACAGTGCTACCCTTTCTAAGCATTTCCTTTGTCTCTCAGCTGGCAAAGAATCCTCTGGTAATGTGGTAATGTGGGAGACCTGGGTTCGATCCCTGGGTTGGGAATATTCCCTGGAGAAGGGAAAGGCTATCCACCACAGTATTCTGGCCTGGAGAATTCCATGAAGTGTATAGCCCATGGGGTCTCAAAGAGTCGGACACAACTGAGCAACTTTCACTGTCTGTCACTCTTTCTAAATGAACGGTTGGGCTATTCCCCTCCATATCAATGTTTTCCAAATTGTTTTCTATTAAATTTATTCCTTGTCATTATATGGAAGTGAAGTGAAGTAAAGTCGCTCAGTCGTGTCCAACTCTTTGCGACCCCATGGACCATAGCCTGCCAGGCTCCTCGGTCCATGGGATTTTCCAGGCAAGAATACTGGAGTGGGTTGCCATTTCCTTCTCCAGGGGATCTTCCCAATCCAGGGATCGAACCCAGGTCTCCCGCATTGTAGGCAGATGCTTTTACCCTCTGAGCCAGTGAGGAAGTCCCTTATATGGAAGTTCATGCCAATTAAAATATATTCAGCTATGTCATCATTAGCTGCTAATGGGAGGGAATTACTGCTACAATATTTATTGATAGAGGTATAATGATAAGAAGCATTTGTTTTCTTTGGATATTTACATATTCCCAGAATAAATATCAAACTTTCCTTTTCAACTACTTATTACTAGATTATCCATAAAATAACAATCCAAAATAGTACTAATTCAGTGTATTTAATCAAGGATGAAATTAAATTGAAATGAAAAAGAACTCTATTAAGAACTTCATTTGTGGAATAATTAATAACATCAAAGATTTCTTCACTCATGGCTGAGAACACTGAGACAATATAACAAAAACTGTTTGTCTACAAAATTCAGTTTCTTCATTCAAATTGACAATGGAGAGTTTACATGATTATATATGCATTACCACCACGTTTTATAAAAATCTAGCCATTCACAATTTTTGGCAACAAAGCCAGCAAACAACTGCTTGCTTCCATTACACTTGTAACAGGCAATTTGAGAAGCTACTCCCCAGGAATTAAATTTTGTAGATAAACATTTTATCTAATTGCATTATTGTTCTCAGAACATTGAAGGCAACACTAAGCCAAACCAAGAAATTCAATTTCTTTATTCTTTTTTCTTAAAGAATTAAATTCTCCTCCACTAACACATTTTAGGACTCAACAACAAAATGTATATAATGTACGTGAGATGAATTGGAAAGATATGAAAGAAATTTTTATTTATGTGTAAAATTTATAATGTTTTAAAGAAGAAAAACTGTAGTCCCCCTCAACTAAGTATGTTCTAAAGGTATATATGTCGAAGGTTTATATAAAAATACAGGGGAGGAAGTTAAGCACTTGGAATTCATCAATGCTGAAAACACTAGTGTTTCCGATCAGCTTACAGAAGACAATAGCTATCAGTTCTAGCCCTCTAGTTAATGTTTCTTATCTGATGGTTATATCCCACCTTTAATGCAACTCGCACACTTTCAAGAGATATTGTTCTTAAAAAAAAAAAAAGCATGACAATACAGCTATATAGTTCTCTACTTAATATATAATCATATCAAAAGGATCTCTTATTATTCTTAAATTTTCTCGGGTATCTTTACCTAATACTCCATCACTGAGGAAAACTACAGTCCCTCAAATAGAATATTCACTATTTTCTAATGAATACAGTATTTTATAAAGAATATCTGTTCTTTTAGAATGTCCATTCTCTGTTCTCAGAAAGTAAAATCCTTCCCATATGCTAGCAATTTGCAAAGCTTTCCTAAGGCCTTTTATTCAGAATTAATTATGTCCTTTTTCTCATGTTTCTATTATAGTATTTAGGACATTATAATGTAGCTAGTTTTACATGATCCTTTATCCCCTGCTAGAGTTGTGATTTTCTCTGTGTCAGGACAAGGACAGCACAATCCCTATAGACCACACCAGAGGTCTTAAGTATCCCAGATATTAACATAATACCCACTAAATCATTTTTTAAAAACAAATTTAATGTTTTAACCTTTATTCCTCTTCAAGATTCACAATGACATTCTTCAGCATTTGAAATATTTTACTTAATGAGGTAGTAGTTACCCAGCATTAAGTAAATGTAACCAAAGATGATGTTTTTAATCAGTCCCCTTTCCTTGTGATTATATAAGTGAAAATTCTGTTTCAAAAAAAAAACCTCATATTTACTCTGAAAAAAATTTGAGAAATCATTATGAAGTCTATGTTTCATAATTAAGGAGAGGTACTAATTCAATAAATTTGTATTGACAGAAATTCTGGGAAAAAATGATTAAATGCTATTTTCAATAAGGCTCTATGGTACTAAAAAAGGAGTTATCAATTTATATTTACTCAAGTAAATACTTAAAACAATTCTAGAATTTTTAAAATTACTTAACTTTTGAAAAATAGTAAGAAAATTAATGATTTGATAATAGTCAAGGTTCCTAGGTTAGTGGATTTCTTCCAAGTACCAAAACTGTTTTTCAAAGTTATACATATTTTTAAGTCTTTTACAACGTACTGTATATATCCTTGCCTTTGACAAAGTATATTAAATACACACAAACTAACTTTTCTTCTCAATGACCCAAGATCACTACAGAATTGCAGCATCCTATTTTTTTTTTTTTTTTTAAGAGCAAGAAGGTCCTTTATGGATAATCTAGCACTACCCTCACTAATTGGACAAAGGAGAATACTATAATCCAGAGAGATTATATGATGTGCCCTGAGTCTCATAGCAAGTTAATGGCAAGACCAAGCCTAGAGGGAACAGAACCTGATTCAGAGGTGTTCCTGATGGGAACCACATTTCTAAACTACGTATAATTCAGAGACTCTTAGGTACATATGGAAACTTTACTCTGAGATATAATAGACTGCTACATTTACAAGATTTTTTATGATGACTTTCAATGGCTATTCATGCCTCATACTTGATAAACAGATTAACATTTAGCTTTTAGTATTTCTAAAGTTTTATATGTGGTTTTTTAAAAATTTTCACTTCTTAAGTCTTGAATGCTAAATGACCAAATTTGTTAAAATATATTGTATTTTTTTTTTTCAGTGAGGATCTTTTCTATGTAAAAAGTGCTTTAGTTAGAATAAAACTAATTTGCTTAATTAGAATACAAGCTAATATTGTACCTAGTGGATAAACAGTTAAACTGCTGTTCCTATGGTTAATTGTTTGGGGATCAATTACTAAAGGAAACAAGACATATCCTAAAGAAAAGTGAAAAATATTATGGAAGGAAATATCATGAAAGCGGCATTTTCCACTTGGATGATAGAATTTTTTCTATTTAAAATCAGAGATAAAGAAAAGCAGGTCTTGACGTTAGCATTAAAAAATAACAGGTTAACTTAGCACTTGAATATTAAAATCTTTGCATAGCACCAATTTACATAACAACAATGTCTCATAAGATACAAATAAAACAGCAACAGGAAGAAAATAAACCTGGAAATACAAAACAGAAACAATAAAAAAAAATAATATATACACTTACCATGACACAACACTACAATCCTTAGGTATTTATACTAAAGAAATGAAAATTTATGCACACACACATACATATGAATTTTTACAGGAATTTTAATTTCACCAAAAACTACGAACAACACAAATATCTTCAACAAGGGAACAGATGGATAAATGAACTGTGAGTCATCTATAGATTGGAATACTGCCAACAATAAAGAACATATGAATTGTTGATATACTCAAAAACAAGGATGAATCTCAAAGGCATTATGATGTGTGAAAGAAGTCAGTTTCAAAAGGCTGCTTATTGTATGATTCATTTATATGGTATTCTAAAAAACCTAAAAATGTAGGAATGAAGAACATAATAGTGGTTGCTATAGATTAGAGACACAGGCAGAAAATGACTAAAAATGGGCAGCAAGGAGAAACTTTTAGGTGCTATAACTACTTTGTATCCTACTTATGATGATAAAAACATAGTTCTATACAAGTCTTAAATCTCAGAATAGAATGTAGAAAACAAAACAAATACTATAAGCATAGATACATAGTCAGATATATAGACAGATATAAAGACAGACAAATAACAGTCACAGTTTCATGGGTGTACACATTTGATAAAATTCCTCCAGTATTTTCAAATTACTTCATAATTTGAAATACATGTACTTAGGAAAACATTTTAAATGTATATACTCAATTTAAAAATTATTTAAAAATCCCTCTCCTGCAAAAAATAAATAAAAATCGTCAGTAGTAAACTATTTTTAGTTTTTCACTATGGCACAAAACAAAAATTCCATTCCTTCCAACTTATAAATATTTATATTATAGAGCAGTCCTCTCTATACTCCACATAATATCTCTAATTCAGGCAGAAATGACCAGTCTTTTTTGAACCACCACAATATTTTCAACGCCATAAATTATGCAGGCAGTGTAGGGGATTGTGTGACTTGAGGCAGGAGAACTATCTGGGAAATATTTGCAATATCCCATGTAAAGGATAAAAAAGATTTAGTGTAAGGTGACAACACTGGGGACTGAGTGACAGTACTGCATTTAAGACTCTGTATTTAAAGGGTAAAACTGACAAGTCTTAGTGACTGGTTGTATTTGATTAGTGAGAGTTGAAGTCTCAGTGGGACAAATCTCAATATTCTATACATTCTATAAATCACATGATTTATATATAATTCTTTTGAATGCACAAATTTTTTAAATTTTGTTTCTCATTATTTTTTACTTTGGTTTAGGTATTCAGCACTGTTCTGAAATATGAATGTTTCAGGTTTAGGGTGATGAGTGTGTTAAGTAGTAAGTGACATGCATATATAGAAACATAGAAATTGAAATTAGTAACAATAATAAAAGAAAAGATACTTTTAGTTGAAAATGATTTTATGCCTTACATAGATTTTGATTTTAGTACAACATTCCCTAAATGGCAATCTTTAATCAGACATTTAAAATATAACATCTGAAAATGATTAAAGGGAGAAGGTATTTCAATAAATTGACTTTCTGTAAGGAAATTTTAATATACATCAAAAGTTTTAAAGAGAGTCATAAATTAAATCAAATAATTCCACCACTAAAAATCTATTCAAAAAATAATCACTATGTATCAAAGGATTTATACATGTTTATCTGTCATATTTATGATGAATAAAATATAGTATAATGACAGTAAGAAAGTACTTGCCCATTTATGAGGCTATGAATATGCTTATCTATTTAAATAAATAAATATATATGTGTATATTTATCTATTTAAAAGGATAAATAAGAATTAACACTAAAGCATTAACTATGGCTTTCTCTGAATGTGAGGCTATAGATAATTATAAGCTTTCTTTGTAATATTTCTAAATTGTCTATATATAATTATACACTGATTTTATAATACAAAATCTAGTAAACATTAAATAATTAAATTTTTAAATTCTGATATTATAAAACAAAACTTTGAACAAATATGTTGTGAGAAAAGCAAAAATACTGTTCCAAAGATATCTAGTAATTGGTTATAACTTTTTTAACTTCATAAAGCTCTAGTTATAACCAAGTTATATTTTTGTTTTGGTCAAATAGGTATAATTGCTGTTTTTGTATATACTCCATTTGCTATCCCTGCTTCATTGCCCATTTTGTCGTTTAAATGGTGGCTGACAACTTTTGCCTTGCAAAACTGACTGGCAGCTATCATTCCAATGCCAGACTTATCTTTATGCAAATTTCCAAAGGTCACCATTTATGCATGTAAATTCTGAAGGGTACTAACTATACAGCTGACAGATTCTGACAGCCACTATATCTCCAAGAATGGAATAAGTAAGGATGACTGTCTGAATAATTAATGTGTTTTTACTCTGCCCATGGCCAGTTTATACATCTTACACTTTCTGACTGTGGTTTTGAAATTAGAAAATGTACTTTCAGAGCATACCAAAACATTTTTTTCTCAATTTCTATAAACAAGTGGGTAAATAATTTGAGACAATTAATGAAATGACCTTCAGTTAAAAGTGTTCTATTTTCAGAGATCATTCCTACCTAGATATAAAAATTAACATCTGGCTTTGGAAATAATTTCTGTAAAAAAACAAACTCTATTATTCCTATGAAGATAATTGTTTTTCTATAAGAAACATACAGGGTTCTCTAGAACCCTGCTCCCTAAAGCTCAGTAAATGGTGCCACCACCCATGGAGACATCAGTTTCAAGCTTCTTGAGATTTGTCCCACTGAGATTTCAACTCTCACTAATCAAATATAATCAGTCACTATTACTTGTCAATTTTCTTTAAATACAGAGTCTCAAATGCATTATTACTACTCAATCCCCAGTGTTGTCACCTTAAATCAAATCTTTTTATCTCTTACATGAGATATTGCAAATATTTCCCAGATAATTCTCCTGCCTCAAGTCAGACAATCCCCCACACTGCATGCCTCCAGAATTAATTTTCTAATATTCAAAGTCATGACCAAGGCCAGTGTAACAATATAAAAGACACATTAAAGTAAAAATTAAAAGAATGCTATAAAGAGGAAATATTTCAAATATATTGACTAATAGGATGAGACACTGAACAGAATTGTGTGTAATGTGGTATTATATGATCTGGAGAAAAAGAAAGCAAGAGAGGAGGGTGGGGTATGCCCCCAGACAGTTTCAATATTAAATAGGTTGTTCAAGGAAGGCTGCCATGAGAAGAGGGTATCTGAAGCCTAGGAAATAAGCCATGGGATATCTTGGGATAAGGCTCCTTGGTAGAGAGGGCTCCTGTGGTCAGTGAATGAAAATGGTGTCAGGGCAGTTGGAGTTTAGATAAGGTTGAAGGTAGAGCAAGAAAGACTGAGTGTTGTAGAGAGAAAACAGTGAGGCAAGAAAAACAGGAGACTGCTGCAATTCTCCAGTCAAGTGGATTGTGATTGGATGAAGGTAGTAGCAAAAGAGGTACTCAGTAGCCCAACAAAAGATGCTGATGGATATGCAATGCAACTGAAAGAAAATTCAAGAGTCACTCTTAGCATCTGTGCCTAAGGAATTGGAAGAATGGAACCATTAACCAAAACTTGTGTGATCATCATGCTTCTGAATTACTTGTATTATTTTGAAAAATGTGATTTGATTCTTTGTGACTGAATTGATACTAAGAAGTCATTTACGGTGGAAAATATACTCCAATAAATCTTTCGTACAAGATTCAAAAAATTATAGTTAATTTAAAAAAAAACATGAGTGTCCAGAAGTGTTTAAATATACCTAGCTCTACTCTAAATGATATGTGGTAGATGATGTTGTTAACTCCATATTTCTAATAAAGAAACTGAAGCAGAGAGAAGATAAGTAACACCTTGAAGGTCATATATAGAATCCTTTTTCAAAACTTTAGTCAGCATCTTCTTCAGCCAGCTTCCTCTCGGGTTATTGTTTGTTTTGTTGTATTTCATTACTAAAGAAGAATCTAGAGATTCCCAGGAATGATACTGGCAGGAGGGAATGACTACAAACAGGCACAAGAGAACTTGTGGTGAAGGATATAGTCTACATCTGGATTTTGGTGGTACATTCTAACACAATTTTCTGCATCAAAATATAATTGTACATTAAAAAGAATATGTTTAATATAATTATATATCAATAAATATGAATTTAACAAGCAATCTAGCAAATATCATAAACTGATTGATATTGGAAAAACAGGTTTTGTCCAAAGGCAAAACAAATCTCTCATACTACATAATTTGTTCTAACATTACTTTTTTTTTCTGGTTAAAGCAATGTTTCTCATGTAATTTTCTAAGAATATTTAGTGATAAAGTAACATAATTTTATTTGTTGCCATGTAATTTATCTTGTGTGATTTCAACCATCTTTACCACAGCAGGAAGAACTATGGTTTCTCCAATGATTTCATTCCTTCCCTGCAGGAAATCTCAAATACAACTTCCAAACATTTATCATAAATTTAGTGAAAATTTGTAAATGGCTAGATTGAGCATGACTTCAAACATTGCTGAAAAACCCAGAAAGGGGTGCAGTTGTGTTCCAGATATTATTAAAATCTTGGTATTAATGATGCTGTGTACTGTCACTAACCTATACCTCAAGACAAATACGCTCTTAGGCCAAGTTTAATCACATATAAGAGATTATGTTGTTTTTGATACCCTGAATAAATTTATGGTGATTATCAATGCTTATAATGAATCTGAAAATGTCTTTTAATAAAAATAGAGAAAATGCCAGCTATACCATTTGTTGTTAATTTATGCATGGGATTAATCAAATAACCTTTATAAGTTTAACTCAAATTTCCCTGATGGCTCTGATGGTAAAGAATCACCTGCAATGCAGGAGACTCCGGTTCTATTTCTGGGTCAGGAAGAGCCACTAGAAAAGGGATAGGCTACCCAGTCCAGTATTCTTGGGCTTCCCTTGTAGCTCACCTGGTAAAGAATCCATTTACAATGTGGGAGACCTGGGTTTGATCCACGGGTTGGGATGATCCCCTAGAGAAGGGAAAGTCTACCCACTCCAATATTCTTGCCTGGAGAATTCCGCAGACTCTATAGCCCATGGAGTCGCAAGGGGTTGGACATGACTGAGTGACTCTCACTTTTACTTTTGTAAAGACTATTGTCTAAATATGAGAATCAGTCTACTTGAAAATAGACAATGATTCTATTTAACACACTTATCAAAACACTTGTAACATCAGTATACTAAAATACTCTTAAAAATACAACTGCCATCAAAATCCAATGAGATGCCACTTGACATCCATTAGAATGGCTGTAATCAAAATGACAATAAAAACTTTTGGCAAGAATATGATGAAATTAGAACATACATAATTTTGGTGGGAATGTAAAATCCTTCCAATTGCTTTGGAAAGCAATTTGGAAGTTCCTCAAAAGGTGAAACATACAGTTACCATTCCACCCCACCTATCCACCCAAGAGAAAGTAATACATGCTGCTGCTACTGCTGCTAAGTCACTTCAGTCGTGTCCGATTATGTCTATGCAAAAACTCGGACATATATGTTCATAGCATCATTACTGATAATAGCCAGAAAGTGTTAATGAACCCAAGGTCCGTCAACTGATAAATGGATAAACAAAATGCGATTTCATTACTATTATCCATGCATAAAATAATTGTCCTAATTTACACAAGACTTGAAACTTGAAAACATTATGTTAAGTGAAAAGAGCAGATACAAAAATATTGTATGCTTCCCTTTATTTGGTAAATCCATAGAAGCAGAAGATATGTTAATGGCTTCCTGCAGATGAGATGAGAGAAGAATGGGAGTAACTGCTTATGGGTACAATGTTTCTTTTAGGAATGAGAGAATTTTTGTAGATTAGATAGCGGTGACAGGTACACAACTCTGCAAATACACTAAAAATCACAGAATTATACACTTTAAAAGGATGAACCTATGGTATATGTATTATAGGTCAATTAAAAAACCAGGAAGCAAATACTGTCTACTATTTAATACTGTAAAAATTTCAAAACTTTTCCAGAAATTTCATATTTTGGGGGCCAGTAGCAATCATGATATTAAATATTATAAGGTTTTTGTTGTTTCTTATATTTCTTAACGAAAATAGGCATCAGGAGAGATTCTGAAAAATTTTCCTCACAACCTTATGGATACTTAAGCACTCTAGAGACAGCTAAGATGGAAAATTAAGCTTTCGTCTGGTAAACATGATATATTATATGAGCTGCTCCAAATCTACTTTTCCAGACTCATCTCTTAACATAGTACTGTCACATGTGTAATCCCTCAGTCCTTCAATGGCCATCCCTTTCTCCTTTATGCACCCCTTCAAAAGGTATTGTGTTGATCTGGAATGCATGGTCTCCCACATGGCCTCCCTTTCTCTGTATCAGCAACCCCTCTCAGTGAATTTCACAGCATGCATGAAGGTTTCAAGGGCCTCCAGCAAAAGTAAGCTCTCCCATGTCTGTGTCCTTAGCAGTTTGCTACTGATGCTTTTAAAATATATATAATCATTTCTATAGACCTTCATGTCTTTCTCATTAGCCTTAATTTCTCTATAGCAAGCACATCTAAGTTTATCTTGGATTAATTTTTTTAAAAATGATTCAGACTGTTTTAAAATTTATTTCTTTCACTAAGTGCTGGAAAAACCACTTTACTCAAGTCAATAAAAGAACTTCTGTGAAATTTATATGTCAATGTATAGATAAGCTAGTAGATTAAATCATATCTATTCTGGAAAAGAGGGATAATGTTATTTGCTTGCATTTGTAAAGGAACGGGCAGAAGAGAACAGTGACAAAGAAACTGAAACAAAATATCTATAAGAAACAAAATCAATGGGAAAATTTATATCTACAAAGGTGAGTGTGATACTTTTATAGTCTTAAGTCACTCAATATTCTTCTTAGACTAAAAAGCAAAATACAGAATCTTTGAAAACAGGCTTATAATGATTTATAATACATACCAATTATATCCTCAATTCAAAATTAGATTAATATGATTTTATAAAGAAAATAAAGTTAATATTTCTACTTTCAAGCTGCATGTTTATAATAGTGTACATTTTAGAAATTTCAAAATCACTTTAAGGAGTTTAACTTTAGTAACTTCAAGAAGAAAGGATATTCCAATTTTACCATTGATTATTTTGTCTTCAAATGATTTGCTGCAAAACAAACTACATGTACTGGCCTACTGTCATACACCTTAAAGGCTCTTATGTTCAACTGCATACATATATTTATGATAAATAAAAACATTACTTTTGAAAAGAATGTGCTTTACATTAAATAGTCTGATCTATAAGATCCATACATTTTATTTCCTAATATACATTTTCACCATCATGGATAGGTAATTGAGAGCAAATAGAACGAATTAAGCAAAAGTGACTTTAATGAATTGTCATATACATGTACTAATTTTTTAAAAAAATCTGTATAGTTATCCAATATTACATAGGAGTGTAAGATAGCCATATGGTTTTCAAAAGTAGAACACTGCTGAAATTATTTTTAGCAGCCCATTAGTGTTCAAATATTTAGAGTATAATTCTTCACAACAACAAGTACTTTGTAGTATATTATTTACATATTTGTTCACAAGCAGTCAATTTATTTTCCAAAACTATGTAAAATTGCATTTCAGTAGCCCATCAAACAATATGTTCAATTTTCAGTGAAACACATAAAAGCATATTCTAACTTGAATATAGTAAATATACTTTGAAATTACTAACAATCATGATTGGCAGCAATAATCTAATAATTACCTTAATTTGCGCTTCAGTTGCTAAAACTCCATGTTTTTTTCCTCCGATTTACTGAACACTTAAACATTTCTGTAAAAAAAAAATTAATTAGATGATGAGAAAAAATATACACTTTATAGTTATAGGTGTAGGACTATTTGAGTAGACATGTATTTCTTATCGTTTGTCAAATGTATTTCTCCAACAAAGGTTAGGGTATAGCAGCTAGTCACAAAGTCATGTCAAGCCCTCCAGGCTTCTCTGTCCAGAGAAGCAGAACCACATATAAAAACAAAATTCAATTCACATGTGATTTATCTTCCTTTACCATCTAATTTACTATAATGTTCAGTGGGAAAAGTGAATGAATTTGATAGGTATGGAGCTTAAATATTTTCCTAATTAAATGAACACACAGGGTTTTAAAATAAATTTTGAGATTTCCAAGAAACTTTCTTACTTCTTGCCATAGGGACTTTTAGCTAAGATCCTGGGATATGTTTAATCACATTTATTACTAGAACTATTGTGAGAAAATACTGGAGGAAGGCCTTAGTATATCTTGCTACTCTATCATACATATACACACAAGCCCCCAAAATATACATGCTCTGTGTATTTATGAATAAATAGATAGTGTTTAGGGGCTTCCCCGGTGGTGGTGGTGGTGCTGCTGCTGCTAAGTCCCTTCAGTCCTGTCCAACTCTGTGTGACCACATAGACGACAGCCCACCAGGCTCCCCCGTCTCTGGGATTCTCCAGGTGGTGCTAGTGGTAAAGAACTCACCTGTCAATGCAGAAGACATAACAGATGAGGGTTTGATCCCTGGGTTGGGAAGAAGGAAGAAGTGCAGGGCAATCTACTCCACTATTCTTGCCTGGAGAATCCCACAGAGAGAGGAGCCTATGGGCTACAGTTCATAGGGTTGCAAAGAGTAGGACATGACTGAATTGACTTAGCACAGCACAGCACACACAGAATGTGATTATAATAATTCAGAGAAATTCAGGCTCTAAGAATATTATGAAGTAATAAACAATAACATTAAAGTTTCCTTAAATGGCAAATTTTAGTCTTTATTTTCTATAAATTACTATAGTTTCTCCTATTTATCTTATTATTAAAGTACTATCAATGTCAGACATTTTATCAAAAAAGAAATAATATAAACACACACACACATAAATTTTTAAAAGGAATAATGTCCTCCAAGGTTATTTTCTTTCGTATTTCAGTGTTTTCACTGTCATGCAACAAGTTCAATTTCTGAACTTTACAGTGAGTCCATTTAATGCAAGCATCACCTATATCAATTATTACGATATTTGGTATTCTTTATGCTGTTAGTATTGTGCTATTAGCAGAGGTTAAGTAATCATGTACATGCCAAAACAATGACAAAATCTATTATCTATTCTAGTATCTTGTCCCTCAAATGGATTAAGAATTAGTTATAGGCAGAAAGCCATTAGCATAAAATAAAAATTGAGTTTTTATTTACAGACATTATTGATTACCATCAGATATATATGAAAACAAGCCAGTGGAAAAATAGTCACTAATAGAAGCATTATATTTTATTTCAGGATTTAAAAACATTAAAGCAATGGGACTGGCTGTTTTCTTCAATTAACATCAACTCATGTTAGGCATGAGCAACAAGGAGTGGCCTAGCTGAAAAGGATTGCAAGCTGATCTTTAAAACCCATCCCAGACACACCCAGGAGAGCTCACAGATAATGCTGCAAAAAAAAAAAAAAAACCCACAGAGACTTTTCCAACTATTGAATTTGGGCCTGAGGCACACAGTAGATACAAACTACCGGTGCTTCCTCAAGTAACCTTAGGCAGCTAAGAGCCTATTGAAGTGAAGTTGCTCAGTCATGTCCGACTTTTTGCGACCCCATGGACTGTAGCCTACCAGCCTCCTTTTTATATACATACATACATCTGATTATAACAGACTGAATTTTGAGAAGACTTACACAACAGAAAGTGAAAAGTGAAGTCGCTCAGTTGTGTTCGACTCTTTGTGACCCCATGTTCTGTAGCCTACCACGCTCCTCCATCCATGGGATTTTCCAGGCAAGAGTACTAGAGTGGGTTGCCATTTCCTTCTCCAGGGGATCTTCTCAACTCAGGGATAGAACCCTGGTCTCCCGCATTGCAGGCAGATGCTTTAACCTCTGAGCTACCAGGGAAGCTTGCCAACTGTCAGTCAGTCATACATATACCCATTTGCACTCCCTTTCCTGACTGGTGATGGGTACAAGTCCCGTTTTACACAGTGCACAACCGAGAAAATGAGATTGAAGTATGAAAAAGGAAGCCAAGAGAGATCTTTATGACTCCTTCAGGGTTGGACTGCTCCCATGTCTTGGCAGGGTCTGTTGAACAAAAGTTCTGTCTGCTTGAGCTGCAACTGAGCTGTAACTTCTCTGTTGGTTTAAACCCTTTAGTCCATCATTTGAAATCTTTGCTGTAATAAGACAAAAACCAAAGGAGCAAAACAAACAGACCTGACAAAGGGACTAGAAAAGCAAACAGAGATACCATACCAAATAACACTGTTCTATCAGTATAGAGCAATAAGGCTGAATTTCTTTCTAATTAGTAAACATGTCTAAAAGGGATTTTTAAAAGAAGAGTTGCTAGAATTATTTTTGATCAAAGTGATTACTTTGAAGGAAAACACTCACAGAGGATATAACAGTTCAATGTATTTATACTGACATGTTTTCACTACTGTTCAAAATTTATATAAATACAATTAACTGAGTATCACTGCAATATTTCATTGCCCTTTCACATTTAATAAAGTATCTACTCATGACTTCCATAAACTTTCCTTTGTCTTTCCCTTTTGACTTTTAGGGTTATATACTAATACTGAAAGTAATCTTTTCTTGGTTAAGTGGTAAAAATACCTTCTATTTGTGGCCTGTCATTTCACTAATTTTAATAATATTTTCTGATGAACATCAAATTCCTATTTTAATGCTATCAAATTTGCAAAATATTTACTTTAAAAATATACTTTTGGAGTCAGTTCTATTTGTTTTGGGGTCTTTCTTTTCTGTCAAAAGAAGGTATATTTTTAAAGTAAATATTTTGCAAATATGATAGCATTAAAATAGGAACTCAATAGTGTTCACCAGAAAACATTATTAAAAATGAAAACTTTCCCTATCCAAAAATAAAAGTTATATAAAAACCAATTCATGATCAATTATTGAAACTGAATGTCAGTTGTAAGAGTTAGTTAGATGAAGTACTTTGGATATGCATACTGCTGCTGCTGCTGCTGCTAAGTCGCTTCAGTCGTGTCCAACTCTGTGCGACCACATAGACGGCAGCCCACCAGGCTTCCCCGTCCCTGGGATTCTCCAGGCAAGAACACTGGAGTGGGTTGCCATTTCCTTCTCCAATGCATGAAAGTGAAAAGTGAAAGTGAAGTCGCTCAGTCGTGTCCAACTCTTCACAACCCTATGGTCTGAAGCCTACCAGGCTTCTCTGTCCATGGGGTTTTCCAGGCAAGAGTACTGGAGTGGGGTGCCATCGCCTTCTCTGATATGAATACTAGAGTGCTTAAATTAAAAAATAAAGTTAAATTAGACCCTGCTCTTGATAAAATGTAAACAAACACATATATATCAAATTGGAAAATAACATAACAATAAAGTTTGAGTCTCTAATTTAAAAAAACCCAAGATAAAGACATGAAAGTTAAAGATAAATCTTCTGATCCTGAGATAGCAAGTTTAAAAAACAGACTAGCTTCTTTCGTTTCTCCCTTTTTTCCTTCCTTTCTTCCAAAAGCAATTAAGTTATTTACCCTGTGTCAAGGCACTGATCTAGGTACTATGGATTCAGAAATGAACCAAACAGACAAAAATATCACTTACAGAGTTTAGACTTTGTTCTCAATGGGAACTAAGAACAAAATGAGAAAAAGAGAGGAAGGGGAAGAGAGTAAGTTTGACTTTATATTCTTAAGACATTTTGAAAATATTTTTAAACTTTAAACATTATTTTCTGAACAATTAATATTCTCAATGAACTTAAAAATATTTAAATACTGTAAAATTTTATATTCTGCTTAATCTTTAGAAAAATTTTCTGAGGTTGGTATAAATGTTATCTTCTTTATTTTACAAATAAATATTCTGAGACACTGAATGGTAAAATTAGAATTTGATCACAAATATTCCAGATTCAGAGTCTAAACCCTCAAGCTGCTCAAATAGCATTAATACTGATTATTACTGTCCATATATGTTAAGAGCACATTTACAATGGAAGACAGAAAACAAGCTTCCTTAAGTGAATTTTTCAGGAAATAGTCATCTCAGAATTTCCTAGGATTCATGACTATTAGAAGATACCTTCATATTCTGATACTTAAATGAGATTCCCCAGGAAATCTCAGTAAAAATCAGTCTGGAATTAAGATGAAATTACATTTTTTTATAATGCCACCATATCCTTGTGTGGCATTAATTCAAAAGTATTTGACAACTCCTGCTCAACTGCCCAGGAAAGGTTCATGAAGTGATAAAGAAGTGACATGCACAAACATATAATTAAAAGATCATTTTAATGTCAATTAATAGATGATCGGCAGCCTAACATGACAGATATTTTTAAAAGATCAATGAGAACTTAGATTCATATAAAAATACAATGAATCAAATTATCATAAGGCAAATTTTTATCTATGAGAGTTAGAGCTCAATTCATTTTTAAATTAAACAAATAAACACTGGGTACCACAATTTATTATCTTACTGTAAAAGGAAGTATATAGTCTTCACATCTATCACTTCAAATTGTTTGAAAGTTAAGAAAATAAAAGATAAAGCTTTATAAATAGATACAGTAACAACACTATTGACATTCTACCTCTATAAGATCATATTATTCAAATCATTTTTTCAACTACCATCTTTCATCTCTCAATCTACTAGTCTATGAGTTATCTTCAAATATTTTCTACTTTAAGTCCTTATGGATGAGCGTTACTATGCACCACTATATTATTCTCTCTGTGCAGTCTTTAGATTTGTTTTTCACCTCTATTTCCAGTATCATAATCATCCCAGCCATGTGAAGCAGGCAGAGACAAAAAAAAAAAAATTCCTATTTTACAGATTAGAAAAGGCAACTCATAAAGATTATCATGGCTATCAAGTAAAAGTGCCAAAATAGGAATCCAAAGCAGTGGACACTTAGTTTGGCCACCTGTTATTACATATTGTTACCACTGGCCCCTCCTGTCATACTGCAATAGGCCTTGATATTCTTGGATTACCATCTATTCCTCTCTTAAATCTATCTGCCAGAATAATCTAAGGTCTCATTTTCCTCAATAATCCAAAAATGTCCCTATTATTTTCCATAGAGTCTTTTTGACACTGTCTATACCATTAAATAGAATTTTCCCATCAGCCAGCTTGGGTTGCTGGCTGGCTGGCTCCTCAGACAGAATGCAGCTAAGATAGAGTACCTTGTTAATGTAAACCCCATGAATTTAGCCTGAATACTTCGGGTACAAACACATCTCTAAACATGGTGCATTTGAAACTGACAGTACAAACTTTAGTTCTAAATGCACCATATTTTTCACACATGATAGTTTAAGGACTCACGAATGTATGCCATTGTCAAAAGGAGAAATCCTAGGTGGTGCTAGTAGTAAAGAACCCGCCTGCCAATGCAGGAGACATAAGAGACATGGGTTCCATCCCTGGGTGAGGAAGATCCCCTGATATAGGAAATGGCAACCCACTTCAGTATTCTTGCCTGGAGAACGCCATGGACAGAGGAGCCTGGTGGGCTACTATACATAGGGTCACACAGAGTCAGACCCAACTCAAGTGACTTAGCGCATATAAAGGAGAGTGTCTTAAGGCAGACTTCTAAATCAATTATAAAACTAGACAACACTGTCAAAAATTAGCTATTTCAGGAGCATGGAAAGTGACTAGTTATACAACAGATTAAGTGCTTAAGCCAGAAAAACTATTCTACTTTTGGTAAGAACAGTAGGGATGCTGTGGCATTTATACCTGGGAATTTTACCATCTCTTTCCTAATTTAAAAGAACTGAAAAGTATACAAAGTCATTTGTCAAACCAAAACAAAATTAAAATCAAAATCAAAAAGAAAGAAGTTTGGAAAATCCCTGATATTTGGAAATTTTAAAAATTTTTCTAAATATCCAGTGCATCAAAGAATAAATCACAAGAGAAATTTAAAAATATTTTCAACTATGAAAAACTAAAACACGACATGACAAAGTTTATGGATTGCAGCTAAAGTACTGCTTAAAAGCAAATATATAGTTTTAAACACCTATATTACAAAAGAAGTTTCCAAACCAATAACTAAGCTGACAAGAAGAGCAAACTAAATGCAAACTTAACAAAAATGAGAGAATAATAAAGGAAAGAAGGGATAATGTTGACCAAACACCAACGTTAAGATGAACACACTCCCACTAATTATATATTTTATGTTACAAAAAAATCCATGTCTTTTAAGACCTAAAGTGTCTTCAATTTTAATAAATTAGAATAAATTAGTCATAAACTTCTTCCCCATCAATAAAAATATAACATAGTTTTTGGAACAGTCAACAGACCTACAAAGGGTATAAATTATATACAGTATATGACAACTCATAGTTTATTAGGGGAAAAGTACACAGATAATGCAAAATAGAGAATAATCTTCAAAGATCAATATATTATCCAACACTTTAACTGGTCAAATACTGAATTTCTCACATTTTCTATAGATGAATAAAAAGTAAATTATAACTAAAACAAGACAAGGGAAGAAATATTATGGTGAAAAATATATTGGTTGCCTACATATAAAGAAACAGATCAGATCAGTCGCTCAGTCATGTCCGACTCTTTGCGACCCCATGAATCGCAGCACGCCAGGCCTCCCTGTCCCTCACCAACTCCCAGAGTTCACTCAGACTCACATCCATCGAGTCAGTGATGCCATCCAGCCATCTCATCCTCTGTCGTCCCCTTCTCCTCCTGCCCCCAATCCCTCCCAGCATCAGAGTCTTTTCCAATGAGTCAACTCTTCCCATGAGGTGGCCAAAGTACTGGAGTTACAGCTTTAGCATCATTGCTTCCAAAGAAATCCCAGGCCTGATCTCCTTCAGAATGGACTGGTTGGATCTCCTTGCAGTCCAAGGGACTCTCAAGAGTCTTCACCAATACCACAGTTCAAAAGCATTAATTTTTCAGCGCTCAGCCTTCTTCACAGTCCAACTCTCACATCCATACATGACCACAGGAAAAACCATAGCCTTGAATAGACGAACCTTTGTTGGCAAAGTAATGTCTCTGCTTTTCAATATGATAGCTAGGTTGGTCATAACTTTCCTTCCAAGGAGGAAGCGTCTTTTAACTTCATGGCTGCAGTCACCATCTGCAGTGATTTTGGAGCCCAGAAAAATAAAGTCTGACACTGTTTCCACTGTTTCTCTATCTATTTCCCATGAAGTGGTGGGACCGGATGACATGATCTTCGTTTTCTGAATGTTGAGCTTTAAGCCAACTTTTTCACTCTCCACTTTCACTTTCATCAAGAGGCTTTTGAGTTCCTCTTCATTTTCTGCCATAAGGGTGGTGTCATCTGCATATCTGAAGTTATTGATATTTCTCCCAGCAATCTTGATTCCAGCTTGTGTTCCTTCCAGTCCAGCATTTCTCATGATGTACTCTGTATATAAGTTAAATAAACAGGGTGACAATATACAGCCTTGACAAACTCCTTTTCCTATTTGGAACCAGTCTGTTCTTCCATGTGCAGTTCTAACTGTTGCTTCCTGACCTGCATATAGGTTTCTCAAGAGGCAGGTCAGGTGGTCTGGTATTCCCATCTCTTTCAGAATTTTCCACAGTTGATTGTGATCCACACAGTCAAAGGCTTTGGCATAGTCAATAAACAGAAATAGATGTTTTTCTGGAACTCTCTTGCTTTTTCTATGATCCAGCGGATGTTGGCAATTTGATCTCTGGTTCCTCTGCCTTTTCTAAAACCAGCTTGAATATCAGGAAGTTCACGGTTCCCATATTGCTGAAGCCTGGCTTGGAGAATTTTGAGCATTACTTGACTAGCGTGTGAGATGACTGCAATTGTGCAGTAGTTTGAGCATTCTTTGGCATTGCCTTTCTTTGGGATTGGAATGAACTGACCTTTTCCAGTCCTGTGGCCACTGCTGAGTTTTCCAAATTTGCTGGCATATTGAGTGCAGCACTTTCACAGCATCATCTTTCAGGATTTGGAATAGCTCAACTGAAATTCCATCACCTCCACTAGCTTTGTTCGTAATGATGCTTTCTAAGGCCCACTTGACTTCACATTCCAGGATGTCTGGCTCTAAGTCAGTGATCACACCATCGTGATTATCTGGGTCATGAAGATCTTTTTTGTACAGTTCTTCTGTGTATTCTTGCCATCTCTTGTTAATATCTTCTGCTTCTGTTAGGTCCATACCATTTCTGTCCTTTATCAAGCTCATCTTTGCATGAAATGTTCCTTTGGTATCTCTGATTTTCTTGAAGAGATCTCTAGTCTTTCCCATTCTGTTGTTTTCCTCTATTTCTTTGCACTGATTGCCTAAGAAGGCTTTCTTATCTCTTCTTGCTGTTCTTTGGAACGCTGCATTCAGATGTTTATATCTTTCCTTTCTCCTTTGCTTTTTGCTTCTCTTCTTTTCACAGCTATTTGTAAGGCCTCCCCAGACAGCCATTTTGCTTTTTTGCATTTCTTTTCTATGGGAATGGTCTTGATCCCTGTCTCCTGTACAATGTCACGAACCTCATTCCATAGTTCATCAGGCACTCTGTCTATCAGATCTAGGCCCTTAAATCTATTTCTCACTTTCACTGTATAATCATAAGGGATTAGATTTAGGCCATACCTGAATGGTCCAGTGGTTTTCCCTACTTTCTTCAATTTAAGTCTGAATTTGGCAATATGCAGTTGATGGTCTGAGCCACAGTCAGCTCCTGGTCTTGTTTTTGCTGACTGTATAGATCTTCTCCATCTTTGGCTGCAAAGAATATAATCAATCTGATTTTGGTGTTGACCATCTGGTGATGTCCATGTATAGAGTCTTCTCTTGTGTTGTTGGAAGAGGGTGTTTGTTATGACCAGTGCATTTTTAATAGGATTGTTAGATAAAATAAAGTAGAAGAATATAGGATCAATAGACACATGGAAGGAAAGGGAAAAGCTCTTCATCTGTGTCCACTGTATACCCAGTCTCTGTGGTTAATATCAAGGAATAGAACAGTGTATACGAAGTTCTTACAGAGAACAGGTTTTTTGTTTTTTTTTTTTTTGCATGTTGATCTTGGTGTCTTTTTTTTTTTTTTTTAAACTTTACAATATTCTATTGGTTTTGCCAAATATCGAAATGAATCTGCCACAGGTATACATGTGTTCCCCATCCTGAACCCTCTTCCCTCCTCCCTCCCCATACCATCCCTCTGGGTCATCCCAGTTCCCCAAGCATCCAGTATCGTACAATCGAACCTGGACTGGCGATATTATACGTATTTCAGTGCCATTCTCCCAAATCATCCCACCCTCTCCCTCTCCCACA
Organism: Bos mutus; assembly: GCF_027580195.1. NCBI lineage: Eukaryota > Metazoa > Chordata > Mammalia > Artiodactyla > Bovidae > Bos > Bos mutus. The sequence continues at coordinate 76,880,812 of NC_091622.1, read as the reverse complement.
GAGTCCAAAAGACTGTTCTATACATCAGTGTTTCTTTTGCTGTCTCGTATACAGGGTTATTGTTACCATCTTTCTAAATTCCATATATATGCGTTAGTATACCTTATTGATGTTTTTCTTTCTGGCTTACTTCACTGTGTATAATAGGCTCCAGTTTCATCCACCTCATTAGAACGGATTCAAATGTATTCTTTTTAATGGCTGAGTAATACTCCATTGTGTATATGTACCACAGCTTTCTTATCCATTCAGCTGCTGATGGACATCTAGGTTGCTTCCATGTCCTAGCTATTATAAACAGTGCTGCGATGAACATTGGGGTACATGTGTCTCTTCCAATTCTGGTTTCCTCAGTGTGTATGCCCAGCAGTGGGATTGCTGGATCATAAGGCAGTTCTAGTTCCAGTTTTTTAAGGAATCTCCACACTGTTCTCCATAGTGGCTGTACTAGTTTGCATTCCCACCAAAAGTGTAAGAGGGTTCCCTTTTCTCCACACCCTCTCCAGCATTTATTAAAGTTTTTATTTATTAAAATCAAAACCAAAGAACAGGCCTTTTACTTTGTAATTCAATTACACACAAAGATTGTTTCTGCCCCACAGAAATGATAATTTCCTGATAATTAAAAGTTCATGGCATATATAATACCGAAACTCTCATCTTGGTTAAGGCATTGCATTTGACTGGCGATTCCTTCAGGGGTCTGCTTTCACTGTATTCTTTTGGCCTTGATTATGATACTACAAGGCAAGAATATTAACCTCACCCAAGTTTTCACACCCACAGGTACCTCCTTCTTAGGGCTTGGCCTAGCACTGAGTCACAGATGCTTCAGCTTGTTCCTATGTAAGGAACTCTGCAGCTATCAACCTATGGCATAAGGAAGAAAATATGACCTGCTGTGAATAATTCACCATCAAAAGGAGTTCAAGCACTCTATTGCTTACAGGAAAAATGAGAAAGTTCCCATGATGGGAGAAAAGTTGGTAAAATATACAACAGATGTGACTATTGAAGGTTAGAACCAATACTTTAAAGGACTCAGTTCATAATAGAAACTCTGTGTAGGGAAGATGGATTAATGGCTGATGTCTGAAGGGTTTCCTGCTTTCCCTTTAACATTTCTGCATTACAAGTAGTCAGCAGCCCATTGCTCTAACCCTAAGAAGAGTTGGTGGTGTTCTAGGAAGATTATTTCCTAAGCAATGAATGTTCTTTGCATTCTCTGCTTGAGAAATAGCTTTCAAGTTATCAATATAAAAAACAATCATCCAATTTAATCTCTTTCTAACCCTCAAAAATGGTTATGTTTTAACCATAACACATATTTGCTTCCTAGTCATAATTTGCAAGTTCTATAATAATAGGCGTTATCTAGCTTCTGTCATTTATAGTAAAAAGTGCCTACTCTATATACTTTTAAATAATTGTTTTCTGGTAGAATACACTAAAATCCACTTCATTACTGATATCATGAAGTATCAGCTGTTAAAAATATATATATTTATATGGTTTCTAACAGAGCAGTGCAAAATAATTTGAACAGTTTGCATTATTAGTAATGAAATATACAATAATTGATTATCCAAGAATTTTTCTTAAAAGAGGATTATTTAGATCCATGTCCATTTGTTTCAACTTCAGTAGCAATATATAATATCAAACTTTGAATAATAAATGTTTTCTTCTAAATACAGGAGTTAGAAAAAATGTGGTCTCAGAATTCTTTTTAAAATATGAAACTATGATTCCTGAATTATACAGAATTAATTTTCAAAATACATACCTCAGTAAAGTGATACTGATTGCCACTGCTTCTTTGAATATACATTTTAAAGCTCATAATGCATCCTTTTGAAGGTGGATTACAAAAAGAAAAAAATAGTCACCTTATTCTTTATAGGTAATTTTGAATGGTTGCAAATGAATTCATTCATTTTGAATATATTACAGATATTTCCTATTTAAATGATCTCCAAATAACATTTAAATAAAATGCATAATAATCAACCCTCAATGTATATTATTTAAATACCCTCCAATCAATACATCTCATTGCCTTTGATACCAGTCAAGCAGACACTAGAGCCTAACATGAAGCATGAGTGTTAGAATGGTATTAACTTGAATAAAGTAGCTAGTACACTCATGGATTCATATGAGAATTATCTCAGAAATATGGATGTAGAAAATTTTGTCATGTTTTATCTTATGTTGAAAATTTTAACAAAAATCTTTAAAGTACACTGAAGCAGAAATGCTGAAATATAAAAAGATATTTTCCTTTAAGCATTATCCTATTCTTAGTTACCAGGTTTTCGGTTGACAAAAATGTACTTTCCCTTTATGGCTAATTTAGACAAACAAAATAGCTTAATTTCAAATGATTATAAATAAGGAAAAGAGTCTAAGAACAAGTTATCATGTCAACTCTTTCTACGAAATAATGTCAACAGGCACATGATTGAATTTTTTTAAAAAGTGTTACTGAACTTCACATACTTATGCAGTTTCTGACAGTTAGCTCCAGAAAAATGATTTTTTTCTCCAATGTCTGTAAGGCCAAATTGTCAGCTGATACCAATCCCAAGGAAAATCCAATATGCCAGAATCCTCACAGAGTTTTACTAACGATGAAGACCTGGCATCTAATGAAGTGTTCTCAAAGGTTTAAAAGAGTTCGGACTGCCAAGTCAGACATTGAATCTCAGATGAGCTTTTTCCAAAAATTCTCATTCCACTGGTCATTAAAAAAATCAATAAATGTATTCTAACTAAAGTTTAAAAAGCTCTGAGAAGTGACCTCTGCCAAAGTCTTTTGGGGACATTCCAACTGTGCAAGGGGCAGAGTATGGGATCAAAAAGCAGAAAGAAAGAAATAAAGAAATGCTTCTCACAAGAGAAAAAAAGAGAAAAATCTGGCTGCAGGACCAAAAGAGATTAGCTAACATATCAAATATCAGATTTCCATTGCACCACACTGCTCTGCTTTCTCCTTTTTTTTTTTTTTTTTCCTGTTCCATTCTTACACTGCCTATAGCTTTATTCTTCACTTTGTGTAAGATTTCAAGCAGAAAATTTTGAGCACTGAGATCTTTAAAGTGATGTACATTATATGCCACTGCAATAAGTTCCTTATCTGAGACTCTACCATCTGGAAATCGGATCAATCTAACACACAGTCCTTAATCATGAAATATGGTGTAAAAAGAAAATACAGTGCACTAAAACCCAATGAGCTTGACTCACAGAGAGGCCTTCAGTCAACTCTTATTGTTTATTTTCTATAGGGTCTATTAAGTAGAAATCAGAAGTAGAGGCAGCACTATGACACTGACAGGCTAACCACCCACACAAACACCTAAAGCTCTAAAGAAAACTGAAATCTACCCACAAAGAAGTTTGGAAATGGTTTTATTCAAAGTATCAAACATTCGGAGTTTTGCCATTTTTATCAGGTGGGGGTTGCTTCCAATTTTCGGAAGTTTTTCTCTGCAAAGAACACAATATCCAAACCAGACTCTATACAACTGCATTTTTATTCATGTTCAATTCAGTAAGGTCAAACTATGCTGGTATTAAATACAATTAAAAGTTAACACCCTTGATAAAGTTTAAAGGATATGTATATACATAAGTGTGTTTTGTCCATGCCTTTTCAAGACATGATTCCCCCCCCACCCCCGCCACAGGGAAAATGGAGATTTGTATTAAACTTCAAAATAAAATCTTTTCAAAATGTTAAATGAGAAATAGGAACTTTCTTCCAAGGACATGACTTTTGTACATCAGTTTTTACACTACAAATGCTGTCCTCAAATCCTGATCAAAACTTTTTAATGGTAATCTCTTCAATTTTGGGGGGAGTCCCTATCAACAAGAAACTGCACATGTTAGAAATTAAAAAATTACAACCATTTTCTGGGAACCTTTCAAAATGTCAACCGCTGAAATTATATTTAAAGAACCAAATAATGTTTTCTCTTTTCAGTTCTACGTATAAATGTCTTGTGATTTCTTGCTGCGATTTCTTATGATAAAACAAATGAACTTTGAATTCAATAGGATTATTTTTAAGTCGATTATTTCCAAATAATGAGAAGCCCTAATGTACATTTTTTTTTTTCCCCATGTGCGTTTGAGAAAAAGGTGAAATTCATTGTTTTGGCATGAAATGTCCTATAGCTATCAATTAGGTCTAACTGGTCTACTGTATCGTTTAAAGTTTGTGTTTCCTTGTTAATTTTCTGTTTAGTTGATCTATCCATAGGTGTGAGTGGGGTATTAAAGTCTCCCACTTTTATTGTGTTATCAAGACATGATTTTAAGTATATCTAGTTTATTTATATGTATTATGTATATCAAAAGAAGAGCATATAAACCCACATTTTAAGTTATTTAAATACCACATACCCATGAAGGGGGAAATTCATATCACTTCTTCTAAATATTGTCCAGGCAAATTTTTTTTTTTTTAATTAGTTGAGATTTTGGGAGGAAACAGGCAGAAAGCATATTTATTCACAGATCTTTTAAAAGTAATACATGTTGCTTGCAAACAATCAACACAAATCTTTAAAAAGTAAGGTTGATCAAACCAAAATAGCACTTTTCAGATTAACAAATCAAAGACTATAACACAAAGAAAATCACTGAATATAAATATTGAGCTTTTAAAATTTACTTGAAATTGATTTTAGTCTCCATTGTTACTGAATACAATCAATTTACTGTAAATTATGCTTTCAGGAGGCAAAACATACAGGAAATATTAATACTAACTGTCCAAAAATTTTGTATTTTCCTCTTAAAAAATAAAGTTAAGTTCTCAAATTCATATGTGATAAAATATGTAAATATAAATTTACCTTTAACTATTATATGAAAATAAAGTTTTTAATGTTTCTCATTCCTTCCAACAGCATTTAGAACTAAAAGACCATGCCTTATAGAAAACACAGTCATATATCTAATCCCTCTTATATGACAATTATGTACCTATTATAACTGCAAACATAGCATGCTATGGTTATTATAGTTAAAAATCAAGACCAAAGATGAATAAGGTATTTTTGGAAGAGTAAGTAAGAAAGGGTTTGAAAAACGGCTGGAATCATTTTTCACCCACAAAATTAAATTCTATATTTTCACCTTGTAATTTTACATTAAAGTGTATGGAAATTTTAAATATATTATAAAGCAAAACTATTTATATATTTAGATTTTTAACTAAGAAAACTATTCATAGTCATTTTCATTCAATAATCAATCCAATATACAAAACCACAGAAAATCTGACGCTGAGTTAGGTAACAGCTACAAAATTCAATCAAACATTATTCCTGCTCCCAGGACACTCAGAGCAATTGTACAAATTCTTAACAACGTGCAAAATCCTAACTTGGAGGTATTTAATTACCAGCATTAGGAATCTTCCCTGGCGGCTCAGATGGTAAAGAGTCTGCCTACAATGCAGAAGATCCGGGTTAGATCCCTGGGTCGGGAGGATTCCCTGGAGAAGGAAATGGCAACCCACTCCAGTACTCTTGCCTGGAAAATCCCATGGAGGGAGCAGCCTGGTAAGCAACAAATAGTCCATGGGGTCACAAAGAGTCAGACACTACTGAGCAACTTCACTTTCTTTCCTTCATTAAGTTCAGTTCAGTTCAGTTCATTTCAGTCGCTCAGTCGTGTCCGACTCTTTGCGACCCCATGAACCACAGCACGCCAGGCCTCCCTGTCCATCACCAACTCCCGGAGTTCACTCAGACTCTCACCCTCTGTCATCCCCTTCCCCTCCTGCCCCCAATCCCTCCCAGCATCAGAGTCTTCTCCAATGAGTCAGCACTTCACATGAGGTGGCCAAAGTACTGGAGTTTCAGCTTCAGCATCATTCCCTCTAAAGAAATCCCAGGGCTGATCTCCTTCAGAATGGACTGGTTGGATCTCCTTGCAGTCCAAGGGACTCTCAAGAGTCTTCTCCAACACCACAGTTCAAAAGCGTCAATTCTTAGGCACTCAGCCTTCTTCACAGTCCAACTCTCACATCCATACATGACCACAGGAAAAACCATAGCCTTGACTAGACGGACCTTTGTTGGCAAAGTAATAGAATAACAATAATAATAGTAACAACAAAAAAGAAAAGAAAAAAAAAATAGCTGAAGAGGTCAACTACCTTAAATGGCAATTTACATTACAATCTGGACAAACACAGTGGAGTGTAGAGGAAACTAAACTGAAAACATTACCTAAACAACAAATAAAATCTTTCTCAACTTCACTGCAAATACAACTTGATCCAATTAAACTGATTTAGGATACACAACTACTTCAAAGCCTGAGTGATGAAGGCAAAATGGATTCAGTCCAAATCTGCTTTATTTGCTTAGATGCTATTTATCATGGCTATATTTTATTATACAGTAGTTATAAAAAAAAAAAAAAACTACCATGTGACATGCAGTCATTTTCCACTGGGAAAAATACGTGCAGATGCACTATTAAAACCCAGCACAGACAGCATCAAGACAGGCTACATTCCACTTGTGCCTTTACAGTGTCTCAACAGACACTGATGTTTATGTGTCTATGGCAGCTAGTCAAACTACTGACACTTAAATGTTCCATAAAATTATGGCTTTATAGAAATCTCAAAACTTTTCAGCCTTTCTAGTGACTCTATACAATTTGGAAGAAGAGTTGTTTTAAAATAAAGTTATTAAGTACCATTATCTCTTTTTAAAAAATAAAATAAAATGAATTTTCTCCCCCTAAAATTACTACCCTACTTTTAGGAAAAATTATCTGGCATTTCATTATATTGTAAATTGTAAACTCCCATTCAAATCAGTTATTCAATAAGTAGTCTACTTTGTTGAAAAACTCACTGAACTTCATAACACAGTTAGAATAATAGCTTTCCTAAACCTCCCTTCATCATTATTCTCATGAATTTATATTCATCATGTGTTGAAAATGTTGCAGCCATTATACAGAATTCTTACAAAACAGAAATAAGCATTTTTTAATGTTTTTTGGGGAGCAAGAGAGAAAGCAAAATAGTTTTGGGGTTAACATTTGCAACTTCTAAGGGTACTAACTGTTGTTCTACAGTTTATACTTTAGGCACCTCCCAGGCTGCACAATGGCAAAGAATCCACTGTCAATGCAGGGCATGCAAGAGACCCAATCCCTGGGTCAGGAAGATACTGTGGAGAAGAACATGACAACCCACTCCAGTATTCTTGCATGGAAAATCCCATGGACACAGGAGTGTGGGGGGCTACAGCCCATGAGGTTGCAGACTCAGACACAGCTACCCACACACATACACACATATATTTTAGACAAAAAATATTGTGGTGCAAAAGTTGAAGAGTTCTAGGAATTGCTCTTAGTTCTGAAGCAGAAGCAATTTTAGCTTGCTACCTTGAAGTACCCCCTCAAAACTTTGGCTGATCCCAAAACTGAGAGTTTCTGACATGCAAGAGTATGACAGCAAACTATCCCTGTACCACCTGAAAATGTATGGCAAGGGTGGCACCGAGGACACAGTAAGTGTCTTCAGTACGTGGAGGCTGTAATTCTTCCTTTGATGTAGTTTAGTTCAAATGATATTGAACATCAATTAACCTGTCTTTGCTGAGAGGCTCTCTATAAGTGTTTAATTCCCAGAGTACTGGTCTTTTCAGCAGTCCCTTTAGAGCTAAAATATACATTTCTACATTTTAGAAAAGTCAGTCAAACTTCTAGTGGTAGATTGAAGTTTTGTAGCATTTGGCACTGTCACCTCCAAAGTCAAGTTGTCAAGTAAACTCAAAACTAAAAGTGACGTTTTCCCCCTCTCCTGTTTAGAACAACCAACTTTAGTTAGAACACCTGGGCAGTGGCATCTGCACGAAAATCGTATCATAACTATTGTTTAATGGCTTGAGTATAATGATATCAGCTTATATTTTATCTTTCATTTCCTTTACCAGACAAGTTTTTTTTTTTTGTCATTTAGAGAATATTCTGCTGCTTAATGTTCTCTCTATAAATACAAACTAAGGCTAAAGTAAGGCTTATCATATTTGCTACAATGGTTTTAAGAATGACAACATTCAGTCGCTCAGTCATGTCCAACTCTTTGGAACTCCATGGACTGCAGCACACCAGGCTTCCCTGTCCTTCACCAACCCCCAGAGCTTGCTCAGTCTCATGTCCATAGAGTTAGTGATGCCATTCAACCATCTCATCATTTTAAGAACAAGTGCACAATTACTGTGTATTACATCTACTACAACATTACCGAAAATACAGCTGTTCAAAACTTGATAACATCAAGGTGCACTTATTAATGAAAAGACTACTGCAAGTCACATTACAGTAACCATTAGTATTACTACTGCATTTTGGTTATCTAGCAAATGTCCCCATTTCAAACTCCAACCTGTTTGTAATATACATATCATGAGAAACATTTAGACTGTCCTTTCCTAATTCTCCATTTATGCTAATGGTTTCATTTTCTTGTTCACTCATTCATCCTACAAAATGTATTCAAGATCTACTGGGTGGAAGTCACTATGCTACTATGTGTGATACAAAATAAAAAATGAGAACCTGGTTTACTAAGAAGCTCCACACCCAACAGAGGAAATGTGTATAAATAAATATTCAAAAACATAAGGTAAATATCTTGTTTTTTAGAAAAAGAACTGAAAGCAGAAAAGACGTTCAATAGGATTTTATATAAGATAAGCATAATATCATGTTGTTCTGTATACTCTATTTCATATTTCAAGCACCACACGATATATCACTACTGAGTGGTTTATTACACCCCAATTATTTATAAATTATACATACAACATATGAAATATCTATGTAATAACAGTAAAAAAAAAAAAAAAACATAAAATATATGCTCTGGAACCAGGCTACTTGATTTAAAATTCTAACTCTGACAATAACTGGATTAAGTTATTTATGTTCCAATTTGTTCATCTGTAAAACTGGGAAAATGAGCTATTTTGAAGTATCTTAAAGTGTTATTGAGAAGATTTTAAATAAACAATATGAAAAACCTGGAACCCTTTTCAGCACATAATAGGCACAAATTATTTTTTGCTATCACGGCCATAAATGTTACACTCCATGTTTTATGTGTAAGTTTTTATTTTATTTTTTAAAACTTTAGAGCTTACAAAGTAAAGAAGAGTACCACCAATTCAACAGATGAAGAATCTACAGCATAGAGAATGTAAAACTTACAAAACATGAGATAAATACTAAATGGTAGAGTCAAAAGATAATATAGCTCTACAGTATTCAAAAAGGATAGAGTAAATGACATGCTTATATCATGCTGGGTATCATAAGTTATGGGCTTACAATTCTAGCGATTTCAAGAAATAAGTGAGTATCACTACAAGAAAAAAAAAAAAAATAGCCAGAGTAAACAAAGGAAAACATTCTTTTTCAGACATTAAAAAAAAATCATAAATATTCAAATACCACTAGCTTTAGATTTTTTTTAATTGGGACTCTTGTCTCAGGGATCTAAACAAAATATAGATATCAATGCATTCTTTATTAGTAAACAAACAAGAACATTAAGTAATCATTTCTGATATTTTATATTATGCCTATTATAAAATATTCAAATTGATATTAATATCTTCAGTCTTCTGGAGTAAGACTATATCATATAAAATTTAGATAGAAAAATACAGAGTATTGACAAATTGTTTAAAGAGAAACTATATGTGAACCGTGAACTTCCTGATGTTCAAGCTGGTTTTAGAAAAGGCAGTGGAACCAGAGATCAAATTGCCAACATCCGCTGGATCATAGAAAAAGCAAGAGAGTTCGAGAAAAGCACCTATTTCTGCTTTATTGACTATGCCAAAGCCTTTGACTGTGTGGATCACAATCAACTGTGGAAAATTCTGAAAGAGATGGGAATACCAGACCAGCTGACCTGCCTCTTGAGAAATTTGTATGCAGGTCAGGGAGCAACAGTTAGAACTGGACATGGAACAACGGACTGGTTCCAAATAGGAAGAGGAGTTCGTCAAGGCTGTATATTGTCACCCTGTTTATTTAACTTATATGCAGAGTACATCATGAGAAATGTTGGACTGGAAGAAACACAAGCTGGAATCAAGACTGCCGGGAGAAATATCAATAACTTCAGATATGCAGATGACACCACCCTTATGGCAGAAAGTGAAGAGGAACTAAAAAGCCTCTTGATGAAAGTGGAAGTGGAGAGTGAAAAAGTTGGCTTAAAGCTCAACATTCAGAAAACAAAGATCATGGCATCTGGTCCCATAACTTCATGAGAAATAGATGGGGCAACGGTGGAAACAGAGTCAGACTTTATTTTTCTGAGCTCCAAAATCACTGCAGATGGTGACTGCAGCCATGAAATTAAAAGATGCTTACTCCTTAGAAGGAAATTTATGACCAACCTAGATAGCATATTCAAAAGCAGAGACATTACTTTGCCAACAAAGGTTCGTCTAGTCAAGGCTATGGTTTTTCCTGTGGTCATGTATGGATGTGAGAGTCGGACTGTGAAGAAGGCTGAGCGCCGAAGAATTGAGGCTTTTGATCTGTGGTGTTGGAGAATACTCTGGAGAGTCCCTTGGACTGCAAGGAGATCCAACCAGTCCATTCTGAAGGAGATCAGCCCTGGGATTTTTTGGAGGGAATGATGCTGAAGCTGAAACTCCAGTACTTTGGCCACCTCATGTGAAGAGTTGACTCATTGGAAAAGACTCTGATGCTGGGTGGGATTGGGGGCAGGAGGAGAAGGGGACGACAGAGGATGAGATGGCTGGATGGCATCATTGACTCGATGGACGTGAGTCTGAGTGAACTCTGAGAGTTGGTGATGGACAGGGAGGCCTGACCTGTTGGGATTCATGGGGTTGCAAAGAGTCGGACACCACTGAGTGACTGATCTGATCTGATCTGAACATGCATCCAATATAAAGTTCTAAAAGAAATATTGTACAGAGAAGGCAATGGCGACCCAATTCAGTACTCTTGCCGGGAGAATCCCATGGATGGAGGAGCCTGGTAGGCTGCAGTCCACGGGGTCACTGAGAGTAGGACATGACTGAGTGACTTCACTTTCCCTTTTCGCTTTCATGCATTGGAGAAGGAAATGGCAACCCACTCTAGTATTCTTGCCTGGAGAATCCCAGGGACAAAGGAGCCTGGTAGGCTGCCATCTATGGGGTCACACATAGTCAGACATGACTGAATTGACTTAGCAGCAGCAGCAGCAAAAGAAATATTTTAAATTATTCATGACAGGCAGTTGTATTAACAATACAGAATTTAAAATCAGAGAAAAAGTAGTTAAGGGCTAGCCCTCGGACACTGGTATCAATGTCATGCTCTGAATTAAAATACAGGAACATGAGCTTGTCATTGGTAAATGTCTCAACAAACTTTAAAAAGAGATACTAACAATAGACCCTGGGATATATTACAACAGAAATACTAGAAAGTAACCTTTTTTGCATACACACATATAATAAAAATAGCACTTTCAAATATATCCTAGTAGCATACAAGAAAATACATCCTTCCTCAAAATACTTTCTACATTAACACAATATTTCATAACTCCTTTAATTGTTTCTGTATATTTGTCTTCAATATTATGACCAAATATGTATGTTTCACCATTTATGTTTATTTTTTTTAATGTTAAGTAAACTCTGTGGTATTTTTAATAACATTTTTGCTAAATTTAATTTATAAAAATATATCATTGTTATTTAGAGAAGGAAATGGCAACCCACTCCAGTATTCTTACCTGGAGAATCCCATTGACAGAGGAGCCTGGCGGGCTACAGTCCATGGGGTCGCAGAGTTGAATACAACTGAGCGACTTAGCATGATCATAGTTTTTTATTAATATATCTCCATTCTCTACTGATTCACACTGTTTATTGCTTTATGTGTTCTAAAATACAGGTAAATTTGTAAATAAAATGCCTAACTTTATTATATGCTGGACCCTGCACTAAGCCTTTTTGCATGCAGGGACTCATCGAATCCTCTCAACATCATGTGAAGTGTTAAGTCACCCAGTCTTGTCTGACTCTTTGTGACCTATGCTCTGTAGTCCACCAGGTTTCTCTGTGCATGGGATTCTCCAGGCAAGAATACTGGAGATCATGAAACGAGTCGCCAGTCCAGGTTTGATGCACGATACTGGATGCTTGTGGCTGGTGCACTGGGACGACCCAGAGGGATGGTACGGGGAGGAAGGAGGGAGGAGGGTTCAGGATGGGGAACACGTGTATACCTGTGGTGGATTCATGTTGATATATGGCAAAACCAATACAATATTGTAAAGTTAAAAAAGAAAAGAAAAAAATAAAGGAGATCAGCCCTGTGTGTTCTTTGGAAGGAATGATGCTAAAGCTGAAACTCCAGTACTTTGGCCACCTCATGAGAAGAGTTGACTCATTGGAAAAGACTCTGATGCTGGGAGGGATTGGGGGCAGGAGCAAAAGGGGATGACAGAGGATGAAATGGCTGGATGGCATCACCGACTCAATGGACGTGAGTCTGAGTGAACTCTGGGAGTTGGTGAGGGACAGGGAGGCCTGGCGTGCTGTGATTCATGGGGTCACAAAGAGTCGGACAAGACTGAGCAACTAAACTGAATTGAAAAGCCAAATCTCAGGGAAAGGATTTTCATTTAAAAAAAAAAAAAACTATCATGGAAAGATGAAAAAAGATGTCCTTTTCATCACAGGTGACTGGAAGGCAAAAGTTGGAAGTCAAGAGATACCTGGAATAACAGGCAAGTTTTGCCTTGGAGTACAAAATGAAGCAGGATAAAGACTAACAGAGTTTTCTCAAGAGACGGCACTAGTCATAGCAAACACCCCCTTCCAACAACAGAAGAGACAACTCCACACATGGACATCACCAGATGGCCAATGCCAAAATCAGACTGATTATATTCTTTGCAGCCAAAGATGGAGATTCTCTATATACAGTCAGCAAAAACAAGACCATGAGCTGACTGTGGCATAGATCATGATCTCCTTATTGCAAAATTTAGACTTAAATTGAAGAAAGTAATGAAAAACAATAGACCATTCAGGTATGACAAAAATCAAATCCCTTACAATTATACAGTGAAAGTGACAAATAGATTTAAGAGATTAGATCTGATAGACAGAGTGCCTGAAGAACTATGGACAGAAGTTCTTGACATTGTACATAAGGCAGTGATCAAGACCATATCCTAAAAAAGAAATGCAAAAAGGCAAAATGGTTGTCTGAAGAGGCCTTAAAAATATCTGAGAAAAGAAGAGAAGCTAAAGACAAAGGAGAAAAGGAAAGATATACCCATCTGATATACCCATCTGAATGCAGAGTTCCAAAGAATAACAAGGAGAGATAAGAAAGCCTTCCTCAGTGATCAATGCAAATAAATAGAGAAAAACAATAAAATGGGAAAGACTAGAAATGTCTATAAGAAAATTAGAGATACCAAGGGAACATCTCATGCAAAGATGGACACAATATAGGATAGAAACTGAATGGACCTAACAGAAGCAGATTTATTAGGAAGAGGTGGCAAGAATACACATAAGAACTATACAAAAAAGATCTTCATGACTCAGATAATCACAATGGTGTGATCACTCACCAAGAGCCATACATCTTAGAGTCTGAAGTCAAGCAGAACTTAGGAAGCATAGCTAAGAACAAAAAGAGTGAAGATGATAGAATTTCAGCTGAGTTATTTCAAGTCCTAAAGATAATGCTATTAAAGAGCTGCACTTAATATGCCAGCAAATATAGAATACTCAGCAGTGGTCACAGGACTGTAAAAGGTCAGTGTTCATTCCAATCCCAAAGAAAGGCAATGCCAAAGAATGTTCAAACTACCACACAATTGCATTCATCTCACACGCTAGAAAAGTAATGCGCAAAATTCCCCCAAGCAAGGCTTCAACAGTTCATGAACCGAGAATGTGCAGATGTAAAAGATGGATTTAGAAAAAGCAGAGGAACAAAGATCAAATTGCCAACATCCATTGAATAATAATAGAAAAAGCTAGAGAGATCCAGAAAAACATCTACTTCTGATTTATTGACTATGCCAAAGCCTTTGACAACAAATTGTGGAGAATCCTTAAAAGAGTGGAATACCACACTACCTTACCTGCCTCCTGAGAAATCCGTATTTAGGTCAAGAAGAAACAGTTAGAACCAGACATGGAACAACAAACTGGTTCCAAATTGAGAAAGGAGTACATCAAGGCCGTATACTGTCACCCTGCTTATTTAACTTATATGCAGAGTACATCATGCTAAATGCTGGGCTGGATGCCACAAGCTGAAACCAAGATTGCCAGGAGAATTATCAATAATCTCAGTTATGCAAATGACACCACCCTTATGGCAGAAAGTGAAGAGGAACTGAAGAGCCTCTTGATGAAACTGAAAGAGAGTGAAAAAGCTGGCTTCAAACTCAACATTCAAAAAATGAAGATCATGGCACCCAGTCCCTTCACTTTATGGCTAATAGATGGGAAAACAATGGAAACAGTGACAGACTTTATTTTTTTGGGCTCCAAAATTACCGTAGATGGCGACTGAAGCCATGACATTAAAAGAAGCTTGCTCCTTGGAAGAAAAGCTACGATCAACCTAGACAGCATATTTAAAAGCAGAGTCATTACTTTGCCGACAAAGATTCATCTAGTCAAAGCTATGTTTTTTTTTTTTTCCCTTAATCATGTATGGATGTGAGAGTTGGCCCATAAAGAAAGCTGATCACTACAGAATTGATACTTTTGAGCCATGGTGGTGGAGAAAACTCTTAAGAGTCCCTTGGACTGCAAGGAGATCCAACCAGTCCATCGCAGAGGAAATCAGTCCTGAATATTCATCGGAAGGACTGATGTTGGAGCTGAAACTCCAATACTTTTGCTGCCTTATGCAAACAGCTGACTCTATTGAAAAGACCCTGATGCTGGGAAAGATTGAAGGCAGGAGGAGAAGGGGACAACAGCAGATGAGATGGTTGGATGACATCACTGACTCGATGGACATGAGTTTGAGCAAGCTAGGGAGTTGGTAGGAGAAGGCAATAGCAACCCACTCCAGTACTCAACTGGAAAATTCTATGGACAGAGGAGCCTGGTAGGCTGCAGTCCATGGGGTCGCTAAGTGATGGACACGACTAAGCAACTTAACTTTCACTTTTCACTTTCATGCGTTGGAGAAGGAAATGGCAACTCACTCCAGTGTTCTTGCCTGGAGAATCCCAGGGATGGGGGAGCCTGGTGGGCTGCCATCTATGGAGTTTCACAGTGTTGGACACGACTGAAGCGACTTAGCAGCAGCAGCAGGAGCAGAGAGTTGGTGATGAACAGTGAAGCCTGGAATGCTACAGTTCATGGGGTCACAAAGAGTTGGACATGACTGAACTACTGAACTGAACTGATCATGGAAAGATAATTTTCTTATATAGATAATTTTATTATTTTAATATCCTCATATTCAACAATTCTATCTTAAAGGCAAATAATACAATCGGGGCCAAAGATCATTTCTTACCTTACTTTTTTCTGTTTTTGGTAGTTATAGAAACCATTTCATCAATACCCTTTGTCATATCCGTATGACATTTCTCTTCTTCAGGCTAAATATCTCAATTTTTTACAGATTTAACATGTATCATCTTTCCTAAGGGTTTTGGTCATTTTTAGGATTCCTATGTCTAAAAAGATTCCTATGTCTAAAATTCCTATGTCTAAGATCATGGCATCTGGTCCCATCACTTCATGGCAAATAGATGGGGAAACAGTGGAAACAATAAACTATATTACTATATACTAATCTATATTATTCAAGAAAACACACTGGTCCTAGCAAACACCTCTTTCCAACAACACAAGAGGTGACTCTACACATGGACATCACCAGAAGGTCAATAGCGAAATTAGACTGATTATGTTCTTTGCAGTTGAAGATGTAAAAACTCTATACAGTCAGTAAAAAAAGACCTGCAGCTTACTGTGGCTCAGAGCATGAGCACATTATTGCAAAATTCAGGCTCAAACTGAAGAAAACAGGGAAAATTAGTAGGTCATTCAGGCATGACCTAAATCAAATCACTTATGATTATACAGTGGAGGTGATGACTAGAGTCAAAGGATTAGATCAGGTAGACAGAAGGCCTGAAGAACTATGGATGGAGGTTCATAATATCATACAGGGGGCAGTGATCAAAAGTATCCCAAAGAAAAAGAAATGTAAGAAAGTGAAATGGATGTCCAAGGTGACTCTACAAATATCTGAGGAAAGAAGAGAAGCAAAAGCCAAGAGAAAAAGGGAAAGATATACTTACCCAACTGAATGCAGAGTTCCACAGAATAGCAAGAAGAGATAAGAAGGCCTTCTTAAATGAATAATGCAAACAAATGGAGGGAAAAAATAGAATGGGGAAAACTAAAGATGTCTCCAATGAAAACTGGAGACATCAAGCATGGGCATGATAAAGGACAGAAATCGTAAGGACCTAACAGAAGCAGAAGAGAATAAGAAGAGGGGGCAAGAATACACAGAAGGACTATACAAGAAAAGTCTTAATGACCTGGACAACCATGATGGCATGGTCACTCACCTAGTGCCAGACATCCAGGAGTATGAAGTCAAGTGGGCCTTAGGACACATTAGTACTAACAAACCTAGAGATGGTAACAGAATTCCAGCTGAGATATTTAAAAGATGATGATGTTAAAGTGCTGCACTAAATATGTCAGCAAATTTGGAACTCTCAGCAGAGACCAGAGGACTGGAAAAGGTCAATTTTCATTCCAATTCTAAAGAAGAGCAATGTGAAAGAATGTTCACACTACCATACAACTGCACTCATTTCACATGCTAGTCAAGTAATGCTCAAAACTCTTCAAGCTAGGTTTCAGATGTACCTGAACAGAGAACTTCCAGATATACATAGGTTTAGAAAAGACAGAGGAACCAGAGTTCAAATTGCCCATATCCATTGGATCATTGAGAAAGCAAGGCAATTCCAGAAAACAACTATGCCTGCGTTGTTGACTTCGTGAAAGCCTTTGACTGTGTGGATCACAAAAACTGCAGAAAATGCTCAAAGATATAGGAGTACCATACCACCTTACATGTCTCCTGAGAGAACTTAATGCCAGTCAAGATGCAACAGTTAGAAACAGACATGGAACAACAGACTGGTTCAAAATTGGGAAAGCAGTACAACAAGGCTGTTACTCTCACCTGGCTTATTCAACTTCTATGCAGAGTACAGCATGTAAATTGCCAGGCTGCATGAATCACAAGCTGGAGTCAAGACTGCTGGGAGAAATGTCAAAAACTAGAGATACGCAGATGATGCTACCTTCATGGCAAAAATAAAAGAGCCTCTTGATGAAGCTGAAAGAGTAGAGTGAAAAAGCTGACATGAAACTCAAGATTTAAGAAAGTAAGATCATCGACATCCGGTCCCATCACTTCATGCAAATAGATGCAGAAACAATAGAAAAAGTGACAGAGGTTTTCTTGGGCTCCAAAATCACTGCGGACGGTGACTACAGCAATAAAATTAAAATACACTGGTCCTTGAAAGGAAACCTAAGACAAACGTAGACACAGTATTAAAAAGTAGAGACAATGCTTTGCCGACAATGTCCATATAGTCAAAGCTGTGTTTTTTATTCAGTAGTTATGTACAGATGTCATAGTTCAACCATAAAGAAAGCTAAGAATCAAAGAATTGATGCTTTCTAATTGCCAACATCCGCTGGATCATCGAAAAAGCAAGAGAGTTCCAGAAAAGCATCTATTTCTGCTTTATTGACTATGCCAAAGCCTTTGAACTGTGTGGATCACAATAAACTGTGGAAAATTCTGAAAGAAATGGGAATACCAGACCATCTGACCTGCCTCTTGAGAAACCTGTATGCAGGTCAGGAAGCAACAGTTAGAACTGGACATGAACCAACAGACTGGTTCCAAATAGGAAAAGGAGTTCGTCAAGGCTGTATATTGTCACCCTGCTTAGTTAACTTATATGCAGAGTACATCATGAGAAACGCTGGGCTGGAAGAAGCACAAGCTGGAATCAAGATTGCCGGGAGAAATATCAATAACTTCAGATATGCAGATGACACCACCCTTAAAGAAGAAAGTGAAGAAGAACTAAAGAGCCTCTTGATGAAAGTGAAAGAGGAGAGTGAAAAAGTTGGCTTAAAGCTCAACATTCAGAAAACTAAGATGGCATCCAGTCCCATCACTTCATGTCAAATAGATGGGGAAATAGGGGAAACAGTGGCTGACTTTATTTTTGGGGGCTTCAAAATCACTGCAGATGGTGACTGCAGCCATGAAATTAAAAGACGCTTACTCCTTGGAAGGAAAGTTACGACCAACCTAGACAGCATATTAAAGAACAGAGACATTACTTTGTCAACAAAGGTCCATCTAGTCAAGGCTATGGTTTTTCCAGTGGTCATGTATGGATGTGAGACTTGGACTATAAAGCTGAGTGCTAAAAAACTGATGCTTTTGAACTGAGGTGTTGGACAAGACTCTTGAGAGTCCCTTGGACTGCAAGGAGATCCAACCAGTCCACCCTAAAGGAGATCAGTCCTGGGTGTTCATTGAAAGGACTGATGCTGAAACTGAAACTCCAGTACTCGGCCACCTGATGCAAAGAGCTGACTCTTTGGAAAGGACCCTGATGGTGGGAAAGATTGAGGGCAGGAGGAGAAGGGGACAACAGAGGATGAAATGGTTGGATGGCATCACTGACTCAATGGACATGGGTTTGGGTAGACTCTGGCAGTTGGTGATTGACGGGGAGGCCTGGCGTGCTGAGGTTCATGGAGACACAAAGAGTTGGACAGGACTGAGCAACTGAACTGAAGTAACAGATTTAGAATAACACTTTAAAATCTGAATATAACCATGAAAATTATCTCTGAAGCCACAGACTACCAGTGAAACATATACTTGAGTTTACTCTTCATTCACGTAAGCAACATTTATTGAAAATCTTTCATTCCTTTTCTTCTCTGCTAGATACATTACTCTCATAGGAAAGTTAGTATAGCTGTGCTAAGATATGAAATGATCAGCAAATAAAACTACATATATACTTAAAGAGAGTGGGTCAATGTCTGCTCTGAATGCCAAGGCATATTTTGTCAACAAACATGGCCAAAAAGGACTCATTTACATTTCTTCCATAAATTGAAAACACTCAATTTAATTCCCAAATTGTCACTTTTAGAAAAATATCATCTATTAACTTTCTTAGAAAGGTACTCCTTTACCATAGAAAGATATTATCTATTACTTTTCTAGTTTACCAAAGGAGATTTCCATAGTTGGATATGTACCTTCTTCATTCAAGAACTTATAAATGCATTTAAACCAAGCACAATAGCTGTGCTTATATAACAGGAACTAATTTACATGAATAATATATTACTATTATTAAAAGATTAAGAAATTATCAAAAAGATAGACTACACAAACATCCCCAAACACACACACACACACATATATATATATACATAGTATACATAGAATATATATATATCCTAAGATATATATATTCTACATATATACATAGAATATATATATATATTCTAAAAGCAAAATATGTATCTTAGAGGAAGTCTTTTTGGAAGAGGCTTAAAAAGAACAAAAATCAGTTATAATGATAATTTAATAATACAATATGGGATTTGTTTGTAGCTGATGAATATGTTTTATCTTACTTGGGTTTCACATTTCTGATAGTAAACTTTTCATCTTACCAGACTTTCAGATGAGAATGAATCCTGCTTAGTTAAGTGTCTCATCTAATATTACTCATCAGGCAGTTAAAGAATTGATAAGAGAAAGGAGATCTCTATACTCCTATTTTTATAAAATGAAACTAGCCTTTATATTTTTACTTTTAAGGAACTAAAGAAAGGGCCAAGGACAAATTATTCTGCTCCATTGACCTTAAGTATTCCGATCAATTCAGACTATGACAGAAGGAAATGTTGAAACCAGAGACTGACCTGCTCTAGTAAGTATAAACTGAAAAGAGGCCATAAAACTATACCACTGTTCAAACCAAGGCAGAACAGAGGCTCAAGTTGAACTAGAAGCTTTTTAAAGAGTCTAAGCAAGGTCATGCTGATAAATTGAAATGAATACAACTTGGAACTACTAATAAATCATGCTAATTTCTTCAGAAACCACTGTCCTGGCCTCTCTGAACCCACAGGTAATGGGTAGATCATTCACATTCCTGATTAGTAATTTTTAAAATGTTATATATATATTACAATAGTTTATTGAGTCAGAGTTCAAAGTCAGAATTTTATTTGGGTCAGTAAAGCACTGGAAAAAAAAGTCTTATCCACTGTGGATAGTAGAGAACTTTATATGAAGTATGTAACATATGCCATCATCCTTTGATACCCAAATAAACAATCTTGGCCATTAACTTTTCCTTCATTTCTACAATTATTTGCATTGCCCTTGACATATCATTTTTCTTAATTTTGTTTCTGGAAGTAAATTTTATATTGTAATGCAAATTTTATTTTGTAATGTAAATTTTATATTGTGATGGAATAAAATTTTTCATAAGAAGCAGAATAGTTCAATGGTTCATAGCATGATCAATGTAGTTAGATGGCTAATGACGCCATTCCCTGATGCCCCAAAGACTAGATGTGCAACCTAAGATAAGCCACTTGATTATTTGTATATCAAGGTGTTCCCCTTTGAAAAAGCAATATATGATTATTTGTATCATAGGGATGTTATGAGGATTTAAAGATTTAACAGAAGTCAATCACTTAAACCATATCTGGCAAATGGCAACCAATTAAATGTCTGGTATTTGTTATGATTTATATAGTATGTCTCTGAGAGAAAAGAGAGACTCTAAAACTATGGGGGTAGTTTTACTTTTATATTACATAAAAGTATGGCTGGGGGTAGGTTCTACCAAGAAAATGAAAATGATCCTTTTAACCCATTTATGGTATTAGAAAGAAAAGTAGGAAATCATACTGGTAAACATTATTACTTAAAAAAATTAATTCCAGCTACAGAAATGTAGAGAAAAATGCTAAGTATGAATTTATATAAATCATCTACATATTGAAAACTGCTAAGTATCTTGTCCCTTCATCTCTTTCAGAATGGTGGTTGGACGTTATTTTAAATTTAACTACATCAGAATGCCTTTCAGTCCCAATAATCAAAAAACAAGAATACTTTCTATTTAGCCAACATTCTATTCTCAAACCTGATTTAACAATCACTATTTAATATCACACATTATTAATTTATTTTTTTACTGCTGATTTGTCTAAAAAAAGTATCTTAAAATGGTTTATAGTCAATATTTAAATATGGCTTTTAATGATTTTTTTAGTAGAGAAGAGAGCTTCTCCCACAGTAGTACATTTTAATGTGATATCTTTCCTATTTAATCTTAACTAGTTTATTAATATGCCACAACCACCAATTATTTCAGACTTATATAACATTTTTTCCAGACCTATTAACCTAATCAAAATTACTTTTCAAAATGTTTCCAAGTTTTTCAATTCTTTCAACACACCTGCTAAAAGAAGCACAACTTCCCAAAACAGGATCAGAACAACTGTTTCACATTCTTACCAATCACTTAACATTTACAACTCTCATTAATTATATTCAGTAATGTCACATATCAAATTCCTCATTTGTCTATTATCCATTAACAAATTTAATATCAAAACCTTAATATAAACATTAAAATGATATATAGAAAACCAAATAGTTTTCTTTTTATTCTCAAAGTTGTAAGTAACTTAGAAAATTATACAAAATTGACTAGAAAATGGCCAAAGAAACTAACACAGATATTTTCATGAAAACAGTTTGAAAGATAAAGCTACCTATTAAGGCACCTCCTTGGGGTACTAATGGTAATTTTATATGATTTTTTTAATCTACATGAATACAAATCTCTCTCTCTCTCTGGGCTTCCCAGGTGGCACAGCGGTAAAAGAATCTACCTGCTAATTCAGGAGACAAGAGACACATGTTCAATCCTTGGCTTGGGAAGATCCCCTGGAGAAGGAAATGGCAAACCACTCCAGTATTCTTGCCTGGAACATTCTATGGAGGAGCCTGGCAGGCTACAGTCCACGAGGTCACAAAGAGTCAGACATGATTGAGCACACAATCCTTGTTCATAAACATTTTTAAACTACTAAATGGGCTTTTGGAGAAGGAAATGGCAACCCACTCCAGTACTCTTGCCTGGAAAATCGCATGGACAGAGGAGCCTGTAGGCAACAGTCCATGGGGTCATAAAGAGTCGGACATGACTGAGTGACTTCACTTCACTCACTTCGTACTTTATCACTGGAGAAGGAAATGGCAGCCCACTCCAGCATTCTTGCCTGGAGAATTCCATGGACAGGGGAGCCTGGCGGGCCATGGTCCATGGGGTTGCAGAGAGTCAGACATGACTGAAGTGACTGAGCAAGCAATGGGCCTTTAACAAGGTTTTTTATGGAAATAGCTATGTTTTGGGGCTCCAAAACCACTGCAAATGGTGACTGCAGCCATGAAATTAAAAGACGCTTACTCCTTGGAAGGAAAGTTATGACCAACCTAGACAAGCGTATTAAAGAACAGAGACATTACTTTGTCAACAAAGTTCCATCTAGTCAAGGCTATGGTTTTTCCAGTAGTCATGTATGGATGTGAGAGTTGGACTGTGAAGAAGTCTGAGAGCCGAAGAATTGACGCTTTTGAACTGTGGTGTTGGCGAAGACTCTTGAGAGTCCCTTGGACTGCAAGGAGATCCAACCAGTCCACCCTAAAGGAGATCAGTCCTGGGTGTTCATTGGAAGGACTGATGCTGAAGCTGAAACTCCAATACTTTGCCCACCTGATGCGAAGAGCTGACTCATTGGAAAAGACCCTGATGGTGGGAAAGATTGAGGGCAGGAGGGGAAGGGGACAACAGAGGATGAAATGGTTGGATGGCATCACTGACTCAATGGACATGGGTTTGGGTAGACTCCAGCAGTTGGTGATGGACAGGGAGGCCTGGTGTGCTACAGTTCATGGGGTCGCAAAGAGTCAGACATGACTGAGCGAGTGAACTGAACTGAACTTATAAATTTAAAATGCACTAGAAACAGAAATTCTGTAAAATGGCACGGTGTAACGTATATTTATATATATACATAGCTATACACACATAGACATGTGTGTATATATATATATGCACGCATGCAAATATATAAGTACATGCAGCACCTATTCAAAATAGCACACAAAGGAATTCCCTGGTAGTCCACTACAGGGGGCGTAGATCTGATCTCTGGTTGGGAACTAAGATCCCACAAGTCTTGTGATGTGGCTTTAGGAAAAAAAAAAAAAAAAAAAAAAAGCACACAAATAAATGACAATTTAGAAAACTTGGAGCACTTTGCCCAGAACATCACCAAACTCCTCCTTGGAAATGCTAGGACCAGCCTAAGCTATAGTAGTTAGACAGAAAAGACTTCTCTTTTGGGACTTTTGAGCCACGAATTAAAAAGATGGAGAGACTCAGATCCTTTCCAGTCATGTCAAAATGACATGTCTGGAAACTAACATGCATTGAATATTTTAATTCATGCATGCATGCTCAGTTGTGTCCGACTCAGCAATAGCAAGGACCGTAGCCTCCCAGGCTTCTTTGTCTATGGGAATTCCCAAGCAAGAATATTGGAGTGGGTTGCCATTTCCTTCTCCAGGGAATCTTCCTAACCCAGGGATCAAACCCAAATCTCCTGCATTGCAGGTGGATTCTTTACCTCTAAGCCACCTTTAAAAGTACTTTCAATTCATAACTTAAATCATTAGGTGACTGAATGTACTAAAGTAGTATTTATGAATAACAAAAAGAGCACGACCTCACTGTTTTTAATTTTATAGTTCTGACAGAACAATCATTATAAAGGTATACATCTGCCTAAACAGAAAGAAAATATTCTATATGAGAATATTTGGGAGGAGGCATCCTTTTTTTGGAAAAATTACACTCTCTTTGCAATTACTCTTCAGTATAAATTTCAAAATACAAAAAGGAAAATAAAGTCTGTATTAACTGAAAATATTACAGATACGGATTCATGCTCCATTGACAACAGATCTCAAATAGTGTTCTCTAATTTTTATCAACATTGTGTTTGAATTTTTTTCCCTGTTTCCAGTTTGAGTCCCTTCTGAAACACTCTCTATCACATCTGGCCCAAACCAACAGTAAATACTCAATTTGTATTTATAAAATGACTGAACCTTTAAAATAAATAAATACATCCTAATCTACTATTTCATTTAACTTATATTCAGAATGTATCATCCAAAATGCCATTGTGGATGAAACTCAAGCTGGAATCAAGATTGCTAGGAGAAATATCAGTATCTTCAGCTATGGAGGTGACACCACCCTAATGGCAGAAAGCGAAGAGGAACTAAAGAGCTTCTTGAGGAAGGTGAAAGAAGAGAGTGAAAAAACTGGCTCAAAACTCAATATTCAAAACACTAAGATAATGGAATTCAGTCCCATCACTTCATGGCAAATAGATGGGGGGTGGGGAATAGAAACAGTGAGAGATTTTATTTTCTTGGGCTCCAAAATCACTGCAGATGGTGACTGCTGCTATGAAATTAAAAGACACTTGCTCCTTGGAAGAAAAGCTATGACAAAGCTAGACAGCTTATTAAAAAGTAGACACATCATTTTGCCAACAAAGGTCTGTTCAGTCAAAGCTATGGTTTGTCCAGTAGTCATGTACTGATGTGAGAGCTGGATCATAAAGAAGGCTGAGTGCCAAAGAATTGATGCATTTGTACTGTGGTGGTGGAGAAGACATTTGAGAGTCCCTTGGACTGCTAGGAGATCAAACCAGTCAATCCTAAAAGAAATTAACCCTGAATATTCATGGGAAAGACGGATGCTGAAGCTGAAGCTCCAATACTTTGGCCACCCAATGTGAAAAGTTGAATCATTGGAAAAGATGCTGATGCTGGGAAAAATTGAGGGAAGGAGGAAAAGAGAGTGACAGGATGAGATGGTAGGATGTATCATCAACTCAGTGGACATGAGTTTGAGCAAACTCTGGGAGATAGTAAAGGACAGGGAAGCCTCGTGTGTTGCAGTTCATGGGTCTCAAAGAGTCAGACATGACTCAGCGACTGAACACCACCACCAATTTATAGACAACCTCAGACTGTGCAATGGATCTAAGTTATTATTCAAGAAACATTTGTAGAATAAATGTAGGAAGTAAAGCATGTTTTTAAATTTTCAATGCCTATCTCAAAAATGAGTAGGAGTGAGGTATAGAATGAAAAGTCCATCTATGAACCACTCATTCATTTATTTTCTGATTCATTTAAAAATCATTGACTCTAGGGAGGCACAATTTCGGAAGCCATGGATAAATATTACAGAAAATGAAGCCCCATGCACCCATATTTAAAGGAAAATAATGGCATCTAACATTCTTGATTGGTTACTTTATGTAAAGGTACTAGTATTTATTAAGCCTTATTTCATCATTTCCCACTACAACCCACAAGACAAGTACTAATATTGTGCTGTCCAACAGATGATCAAAGAAGTAAGTCATAGCATTGTGTATGATGCAGCCAGGATTCTGGACATGATCAAAGTTTATAAAGGGACACTCTATATTATAGTATGGTGACCCAAATAGAGAGAATACAGATAATTATGGTGTGGCATTTTAGGAAGAGGGAAGAGGTTTATTTCTAAAATAATCATAGGGTATTATTGTTGCATTGTATTTTCTATAATCACAGAAAAGCAATAACCAAATGCTTAATTATCTTTAAAAATGTATCATAAGTGGTTCTCAGTAGAATGAAAATATTCAAAAATTGTTATTCTTTTCTGCAATTCAGAGAATATAGGAAAGGAATCAACATACAAAAGTGGAAAGTGAAAGTGAAGTTGCTCAGTGATGTCCAGCTCTTTGCGACCCTGTGGACTGTAGCCCACTAGGCTCCTCCTTCATCCACGGGATTTTTCCAGGCAAGAATACTAAAGTGGGTTGACATTTTCTTCTTCAGGTATCTGCCCAACCCAGGGATTTAACTCAGGTTTCCCACATTGCAGGCAAACTCTTTACCCTCTGAGCCACCAGGGAATCTGGAACATATATCTAAATACTAAAATCAAAAGTCTGTTTATCAAGTTTCACTACTTTATAAGATTCAAAATGTTCCTTAAGTTTTTAAGAATAACACTGCCTTTGTATTTGAAACTAGTAACATGATACAAGCTTTTTTCTTAGCACTCAAACATAATCAGATCTTATAGAAATACCTTAAGGCAGTTAAATGAAATGCACATATCCTAAATAACTACCCTTCCAACTTAGTCATCTTCATTTCAAATTCTCTTCTTAAATCATATCAAGAATACGGTTAAAATAACAGTTCTGGATTTAAGTCCAGAACTTTTCTGCTTATATCTTCTATTATTACTTAGTCAAGACTGCAGATTTCCACATTCCTTAAGACAGATTTAGCTAACTACTGCAGTAGAAGACAAAGGAATCATTTATTTTAAAAATTAACCACTGAATATTAAAAGGCAAATTTATCAGATTGCCAAGTCTTCCAGTTTATGAAACAAAGTTTAATAAAATGGCAGAGTCATGATTTACTATGAGTTTTTATTTCATTTTTGTATCTACCATATTTTACACCTTTGACTATTCATTTTCTCAGATTTAAGCTTTCTGTATTATAGAAATTTATTTTCGCCAATTAAATAATCTTAATTCTGCCTTGTAAAAATTTAAGTTTGGAATTAGGCTTCCACGTTCCAAAGAACATAAGTTTTGTGTTTTAAGAACATAGATTTATTCTGATAGTACTACTAGGATACTCATTTGAATATACCATGCTTTCTCCACAACTCTGCTCTGCAGTAATAAAGAATATTTATTACATGATCTGATTAAAGTACTCCTGGAAGAATATTACAAAATGTTGAGTGAGCAACTGTGACTTATGTTTTAAATAAAAATATCAACAAATATCTCAATGAACATTCAAAAATTACCCTCAAGGTAATTTCAAATTCTATGATATAAATATATACACAATAAAGAATCAATTACATAGGAAAATAATCACTCTGTAATCATTTGATTAAAATATTCATATGTGCACTTAAGAATAAAAAGTGTCTGTCCTTAGGTTTGGGGGTTTGATTTGGTTTCTTCTCTTTGGTAATCGTGTTCTCTGCTTTTCCAGTAATATCTGCTTGTATTACAAGCTTAGAAAATGTGCTAAAATTTTCTAAGAGTGCTCTACAGTGGTTTCAGGTGATGAAGAAATATTAACAAATCAGTTTGTCTGATTTCAATAAATGATAGACAAATGATTCATTAGAGGTCCAATAATTCACTAACAGACTCTTCTTAAGATATAAGAAGAAAAATTCTGCATAGAGCTTATATCCATAGATACAGAAAGTATAAAGATATAAAATTTCTAATAATATTTTAACAAGTATCTCCAGTTGAATGTTTACCATGATTAAACAAATGCAAACTCTCCATATATAAAATGTAAAAATATGGGTTAATGAAGAAATACAGCATGGCTCAAACTGGTGAAGGCATCTCTTGATTTTGGTTTGAGCAAGTATAAAACTTCAGCAATTTTCCTCACAGAATATCTAAGACTTTCAAGTACCTGTGATAGGTCCTTTGATATGAATCAAGTCATTGCTTTCCCTGAGACTTTAAACATGAATCAGGTTTAACCCAGGCATACACTGATTTTTTTGTTTGTTTGTTTGTTTTGGTGAATTCAGTCATCATACTCGAAGACTGTAGTTCTAAGAACCATTCTAAGTAGTTATGAGTTATATACTGAAAACCAGATTGGTGCATTAATAACCCAATGGGCTCTATTATTTGAATAATGCATTGAGTGATACCTGCTGGCCTAAAAGAGCTAATGTGCCTTCCAATAGCAATAGGAAGAGACTTAGTTACAAGGATTAATCAAATTGAATATACTGTCTTCCTACTCAATATCATGAAGTATATATATTTATACCTCTTTTCTTTCTTCCTACAGTTGGAAATATTCACTTTGGTGTAATGAAAGGTACATAAAGAGTTTAAAGCAATTTCCCTCACAATCATTTCAAAGAAAGTTTCACATACCAATAGAGAAGCTTATGGTTCCTAATATCCTCACTGTATATAACTTAAACAGTTTTAAACTGAAAACTGTTTTAACTCGCACACATCTTC
Source organism: Bos mutus (assembly GCF_027580195.1). Classification (NCBI taxonomy): domain Eukaryota; kingdom Metazoa; phylum Chordata; class Mammalia; order Artiodactyla; family Bovidae; genus Bos; species Bos mutus. Next base: position 76,852,427 of record NC_091622.1, on the reverse strand, counting down.
AGGACACTTACACTTCAGAACACAAAGAATAATAAAAACATGGATTATGGCATTTGCACATATCAATACAAAGCTTTCATATCCCTAAGCATTCTCTTGCTTAGGCTAAACAGTCTTTCAATATTTCTTTATATAATACAGTCTAGACCTTCTACACCACTGTGTTTTTCATAGTTAGGGTTTGTAATAATGACCCTAATTCTTAAGTTTCAATTTTTCAATTTTCAATACAACATTTTATTCTGAATAATATTAATAATTGCCATTAATGATAACACCACAAGGTCAAACTGTGGTACGGTAATTGAAACCTCAAACATCCTAAGTAATGTCAGTATTAAAACTATCTTAATTTTGTGTCTACACAAACCTTCTACTTCTGAAAGAGCATCTATTTTCACTAACACCACCATTTAGCAAATACCTATTTCAACTGTTCTACGAGTTCCTTAGGGGCTCAGGAAGAGCTGAACCTAGCATGTAGTTAGCGCTCAATCAGGTTTGATGAATGAATAAAAAAATCCTCAGTCCTATCTCACCCTGCAGCTCCTAACTCACTTCATCGTGATAGAGTATTTTCTCAGATGGTTTCTTGAAGAAATAAGATGACATAAACCTCTTCTTGTATAACTCATACAAATTTTATAGCCTATAGAGATCAATTTTGGAATTTATTTCTGAAACATAACTTTTTGCTACCAAATAAATATCCTCCTCAAATCTTGAAAATATTCCCTTTGATGTCTTTCTTCAAGTCATTAATAAAATGTTGAACTTTTTATAAAAGGGCAAAAGAGACAGAAAAGTGTAGTATTCCACTTAAGGATTTCCTTTCAGAAAATATCAATGACCGTCCTGTTGGTATAATTCGTGAATCAGTTAGTAATACACTGAACTGCTCTTGTATTTGAACCACAGTTTTTATTCTTGCCTATTGTAGTAAATGCGTAGAGATTTTGCCTAGTTGTATCATGGGCATTTGTTTGACTTAAAAAACATTTCCCATACAACAAAAATCAATAAATTAAGTGAGGACTCAATCAACATCACAGCCAATAAAACAATTAATTTTTAGAAATAACAAAATATGTGATTATTTAATCATAACAGTTATCAAAATTAAACATAATTTAATTGCTTACTCAGAGTCATTAATTATGTAGAGTTGAAAAATTACACTACTGAAGCAATCATTTAATCATTAGCACTAGAAAAATCTCTAAGTACTAATTCATTACTTCTGCCATGCTCTTGGGGAATTATATCCCATATTTATAATAAAGCCAACATAATTATTTTAAAATGCATAACTAATAACATTTGCATGAATCTTTTATATGCTAACTTAATACACGAAAAAGGACAAATTTAGAAATATTTTCTCAAAAAAGTAAATTAAAGACGATGAAACATAGGAACAAAAAATAAAGAGATATATACAGTTTAAAGAGCTCTCATTCACATATAATGAAAGTGAAATCTCTTAGTTGTGTCCGACTCTTTGCGACCCAATGGACTGTAACCTATCAGGCTACTCTGACCATGGGATTTTCCAGTCAAGAATGCTGGAGTGGGTTGCCATTTCCTTCTCCAGGGTATCTTCATGACCCAGGGATCGAACCCAGGTCTCCTGCATATAGTATTTAGTTAAATAAATTGAAAGCTAAATCTCATATTACTTAATGACCAGAAAGGCTCTACCATCATTTCCACTAAACTCATGTTGTTTTAACTTATATAAATATTTTAAAAATTATTTTAAAGGTCCCTTGGTTTTTACCATGCCAGGAAATACCTAAGTTTGAAAATTCTCTTCAGGGGAACAGTAGACAGAAGCAGGACTTTTGGCTGACCTTTTAGGGGACATTTTTCAAGGATTCATATGCTGCAGAATTACAATTAGTCTATGACAGTGACTTCTGTTAATCAAGTTTCCATTTCGTTTGAACTGTACAATCCTGTACTTGCATGCATCTCTTTAACTTGTACTTACTCCAGCAACCTATCAGAATCACTACATTATGCAAAGCAAGTATTGGCAATTCTTACATATATACATTGCCTCCGCCACAAAAATGCATCTACTTCTCCATTTAAGTGACTTTGAAGGAAGGACTTAAAGAAACCTTCTTATTCACTGCCTGATGACTGTGGAATAAGGGATTACTTGCCACACTGTAGTTAATAAGTCATAGGCATTGTTTTTCTCCCTCTCTAATACAGTATATAGAATACCGCTGATCTAAAAAAAATACTTCTTAAGGAAGGACCACTGTCAAGCACTATTTGTGGGTGATATGTAGTATAAATCCATCTCATTGAATTATGGACACTCTGGATTGTATCTATCCTAGATATGCTTAGTGACTAAAACAAGCACATAAAACAAATTACAGAATCATGAAAATTAAAGACCAAAAATAAACAATGCCAAAGATAATCTGGCCTAGCAATCCCAAATGTGTGCTCAATGTGACTCAAGTTCTGCAGATAGAAATTAAGTGTGTGAGGCTCCACAGTCAAATAGTTTGAGAAATAGTAGGATAAATAATGTCAAATTGCTTTTTCCTCCCCATAGGACTCCTCGGAGCCTTTAAAATGCTATTATGCAGAGTGAATGTGTAAGAGGGAATAATACGCTGTGTTACCAAATATATTTGACTATGGAAATTTTTTATATATAACATCTGGATCTAGTGTCTATTATATTTTAGAAAATGATGATCTAGTCTAAACACTAAAATTTATACAGGCTAGATTAGTATAGTGACTTGCCAAGGTTATATTGTTAGTCAGCACAGAGAGCAAGGACTAAACCCTGATGCGGCCAGGGTCCTTCCAACACATCATTTTTGACATACGGTAAGGCATCTTGCCAGGCTAGCGTGATGAAAACAGAGCAACAAGGATTTTGAGAGTATTTGCAAGATTGTAAGAAAAATGATGATCAATGAATCGAACATGGTGAGGGCAAAAATCAACGTATTAATGGTAGTGATATTATGACAGTACCTGAGAAAGTTAATTGGAAGAAGAGAAGACTGTAATCAGAGGTAGGTCTGGTTTCTGTGGTTTTGAAAACTGAAATAATCTGTTGATAAGATTTATGATAATCATGGCATATGAGTAAATTTATATGAGATAGTTTGATAACTGAGCTGTATTGAAATCACGGCTGTTTGAAGTTACAGGTTCAGTAAGTTGAAAGCTATGAGATAATCCTAGAAGGTTCCTTGAATTAGAAAATGATAAGAGCTCAGTCATGTCAACAATAAAAGGAAAGAAAAGTGGTAAAGCTCAATGGCAAAAGCTTCAAAAAAACATAGTGTTAGTCGCTCAGTCGTGTGTGAATCTTGCATCTCCATGGACAGTAGCCCACCAGGCTCCTCTGTCCATGGACTTCTCCAGGCAAGAATACTGGAGTGGGTAGCCATTTCCTACTCCAAAGGATCGTCCTGAACCAGGGATTGAACCAGGGTCTCCCACATTGCAGGCAGATTCTTTACCATCTGAGCCACCAGGGAATATGGCTTTTCACAAAAAGAAGACATATATGAAGGAGGAAACAGCAACAGAAAAAGAAACTTACACACTTTTTCCTTCTCTGAGGTGCACAGAGTGTATGACGAATGGATGCAGACGACATGGTCTCCGAAGGGAGCACCAAGAAACACACAAAGTTGAAAGGAACTTTCATGCATACTGAATTTCTCTGGAGACTCTAGGTTTTCATTATTACTATTAAACATTTATGTTATTGAATTGTTCATCATTGACTACCCCACTACACATGATGCATGTAAAACTACACAAGTAAATAGTCCTGAAATGTCTAATAATTTGGGCCAACTGGCAAAGTTCAAGAGGTTTAAAACAAGTTTTAACTTAAAGCCAAAACCATAAAGGAGTACCTATAACGAATAAGAAATAATATTCTAAGACTAAAAATGAAATGGATCGTAGCCTTCCAAACATCATAAAAACCCATCAGTAGCAGCCTAAGAATGCTGAAATAGGCATACTTAAACCGTACAAAAAGGACTGCAATTGATACAGTCTTTGTGGGAAATAATTTGGCATCTAAATACATCATAGTATTACTACTATTTAACCCAGTATTTACATGACTTTTAATGTGTGCTAAGAGACTAATACAAAACACATAGAAAGCTTTACATGAAAGATATTTCTTACTATGACTGCTGAAAATGGAGACATATTAAGTATCAATATAAAACAGAAATATAGTTTAAGTATCATGCTAGTGCTATATAATGAATAATGAGGGAATCAGTATATCAATGTTTTAATATTTCTAATGATGCAGGGTTGCTGCTGCTGCTAAGTCACTTCAGTTGTGTCCGACTCTGTGTGACCCCATAGACGGCAGCCCACCAGGCTCCCCCATCCCTGGGATTCTCCAGGCAAGAACACTGGAGTGGGTTGCCGTTGCCTTCTCCAATGCATGAAAGTGAAATGTAAAAGTGAATTCGCTCAGTTCTGTCCAACCCTCAGCGACCCCATGGACTGCAGCCTTCCAGGCTTCTCCATCCATGGGATGGACTACTGGAGTGAGGTGCCATTGCCTTCTCCGGATGCAGGGTTAAATGCACTATAATGATAAATAAGAAAATCTGAGCTATCAGTACAGTAAAAATTATGCATAGGAAAATATGGACTGGAACTAAACGTGTCAAAAGAGCAACAGTGCTTATTTCTAGATGGTAGGATTAGACAGCTTTTCTTTTTATCCCTTAACATTTCTATAATTCTAAATTCTCTATAATGGATATACATTATTTTATAATTAGAAAAAAGTGTACTTACTCTAAAATAGCAAGATCCTGTTATTAAAACAACCATGTGAAAGAAAGAACTCATGCATTTGCATTGTGTTTAGCAAAAGCATTTATTATATATTTCATAATTTCCCCTATAATTCCACTTTACAAATATAATCTCCCAAAATACTTGCACCAATAAATATGCCCATGATGTGTGCTGTAACAGAAATCAAAGTAGGAAAAACCTGAAAACAATGCAAAAGGCCAAGAAAAGGAGATTGAATCACTATACTGTGGACCTGGTAAATAAAGAACCACTAGAGCATAGCTCAGTTGGTAAAGAATCTGCCTGCAATGCAGGAGACTCCAGTTCAATTCCTGGGTCAGGAAGATCCCCTGGAGAAGGGATAGGCTACCCACTCCAGTATTCCTGGGCTTCCCTTGTGGCTCAGCTGGTAAAGAATCTGCCTGTAGTGTGGGAGACTTGGTTCAATCCCTGGATTGGGAAGATCCCCTGGAGAAGGGAAAGGCTACCCACTCCAGTATTCTGGCCTAGAGAATTCCATGGACTATATAGTCCATGGAGTCACAAAGAGTCAGACACGACTGAGCAACTTTCACTTTCAGAGACTGATAAAAAGGAAAGAAACAAATTTATCTACACTAAGACAGAAAGATTTCCAAGATAAGTTTTGAAGCAACAAAAACATCTGAGAATGTTATGAATAACAATACCATTTCCATTTTTATGAATATTCTATTGGCTTTATAGGTATATACCACATATATGTATAAGCATATACTGCATATATAAATGTGTTTGTGTATATGTGTGCTCGGTCATGTCCAACTCTGCAACCATTTGGACTGTAGTCCGCCAAGTTCTTCTGTCCAAGGAATTTTCCAGCAAGAATATTGAAGTGGGTTGCCATTTCCTACTCCAAGAGATCTTCCTGATCCAGAGATCGAGGCCACATTGCTTCTATTTCCTGCATTGGCAGGTGGATTCTTTACCATTGTGCCACCTGGGAAGCCCATATATAAATACACTACCCTATATATGACTATATAAGGCTTCCCTGATACCTCAGTGGTAAAGAATCTGCCTGCAATGCAGGAGACAGAGGCAAGGTGGGTTCAGTCAATGGGTCGGGAAGACCCCCTGAAGGAGGAAAATGCAACCCACTTCTTTATTCTTGCCTGAAAAATTTCATGGACAGAGGAGCCTGGTGGGCTATAGTGTAAAGGGTCACAAAGAGTTTGACACAACTGAACACACACATGACTGTATACATAAAGAAAAATCTAGAAAAATACATACTAAATCATTTACCATATTTACTTATGGCCAATAAGAAGGGTTGTTAATTTTTACTCAACTTGATACACTTCTGTAGTCCTTAATTTTTATAAGTACTTATAAATTAGTTTTGTAATTATAATATATTAAAATTAAAATTTCCCAAAGGAAATAGTAACTACTATCACAATGTTAACAAATTCTCTTTAGATTAACTGCTTTGGAAATATGAAAGTAGCTATTCCTCAGAATTATACTAATTTCAGTAGATTATAGATTTAACAAAACAGTTTTGCAATAAATATAAGAACAACAAAAATACACACACACACACATCATTAGACCAAATATGCATTTTAAAAACCTCAGTGTTACCTTGGTACAATTCATCTAAGGGTACATTTAAAGCAAACTCCTTTTAAAGAACTGATATTAAATCTTTCACTTCAAAATTGTCTTGATTCCTCAAACTAATGCAGTTGTTGCCACTGTTCATATCACATGACCCCTTGCACACAGACACACTGCATTAAAAATAGAAAGAAAGAAAGCTATAAAAACAAACAAACAAAAAAACTAAAGAAAGTCCTTTGGCTCTTGGTGTATCATTATTTATTATTGTTGTCTTTCAATTGTTCAGTCAACTCAGTCACGTCCAACTCTTTATGACCCCATGAACTGCAGCACACCTGGCTTCCTATCCTTCACTATCTCCCAGAATTCGCTCAAACTCATGTCCATTGAGTTGGTGATGCTATCTAACCATTTCATCCTCTGCTATCCTCTTCTACTCCTGCCTTCAATCTTTCCCAGCATCAGGGTCTTTTCCAATAACTCAGTTCTTCACATCAGGTGGCCAAAGGAGCTTCAGCATCAGTCCTTCCAAAGAATATCAGGGTTGATTTCATTTACGATAGACTGGTTTGATCTCTTTGAAGTCCAAGGGACTCTCAAGAGTCTTCTATAGCACCACAGTTTGAAAAGCATCAATTTTTCAGTTCTCAACTTTCTTTTTTTTTTCTTTAATTTTATTTTTAAACTTTACAAATTGTATTAGTTTTGCCAAATATCAAAATGAATCCACCACAGGTATACATGTGTTCCCCATCCTGAACCCTCCTCCCTCCTCCCTCCCCATACCATCCTTCTGGGTCGTCCCAGTGCACTAGCCCCAAGCACCCAGTATCGGGCATTGAACCTGGACTGGCATCTCGTTTCATACATGATATTTTACATGTTTCAGTGCTATTCTCCCAAATCTTCCCACCCTCTCCCTCTCCCTCAGAGTCCATAAGACTGTTCTATACATCACTGTCTCTTTTGCTGTCTCATACACAGGGTTATTGTTACCATCTTTCTAAATGCCATATATATGCGTTAGTATACTGTATTGGTGTTTTTCCTTCTGGCTTACTTCACTCTGTATAATAGGCTCCAGTTTCATCCACCTCATTAGAACTGATTCAAATGTATTCTTTTTAATGGCTGAGTAATACTCCACTGTGTATATGTACCATAGCTTTCTTATCCATTCATCTACTGATGGACATCTAGGTTGATTCCATGTCCTGGCTATTATAAACAGTGCTGCGATGAACATTGGGGTACACGTGTCTCTTTCCCTTCTGGTTTCCTCAGTGTGTATGCCCAGCAGTGGGATTGCTGGATCATAAGGCAGTTCTATTTCCAGTTTTTTAAGGAATCTCCACACTGTTCTCCATAGTGGCTGTACTAGTTTGCATTCCCACCAACAGTGTAATAGGGTTCCCTTTTCTCCACACCTTCTCCAGCATTTATTATTTGTAGACTTTTGGATCGCAGCCATTCTGACTGGGGTGAGATGGTACCTCATAGTGGATTTGATTTGCATTTCTCTGATAATGAGTGATGTTGAGCATCTTTTCATGTGTTTGTTAGCCATCTGTATGTCTTCTTTGGAGAAATGTCTACTTAGTTCTTTGGCCCATTTTTTGATTGGGTCATTTATTTTTCTGGAGTTGAGCTGTAGGAGTTGCTTGTATATTTTTGAGATTAGTTGTTTGTCAGTTGCTTCATTTGCTATTATTTTCTCCCATTCTGAAGGCTGTCTTTTCACCTTGCTAATAGTTTCCTTTGATGTGCAGAAGCTTTTAAGGTTAATTAGGTCCCATTTGTTTATTTTTGCTTTTATTTCCAATATTCTGGGAGGTGGGTCATAGAGGATCCTGCTGTGATGTATGTCGGAGAGTGTTTTGCCTATGTTCTCCTCTAGGAGTTTTATAGTTTCTGGTCTTATGTTGAGATCTTTAATCCATTTTGAGTTTATTTTTGTGTATGGTGTTAGAAAGTGTTCTAGTTTCATTCTTTTACAAGTGGTTGACCAGTTTTCCCAGCACCACTTGTTAAAGAGATTGTCTTTAATCCATTGTATATTCTTGCCTCCTTTGTCAAAGATAAGGTGTCCATATGTGTGTGGATTTATCGCTGGGCTTTCTATTTTGTTCCATTGATCTATATTTCTGTCTTTGTGCCAGTACCATACTGTCTTGATAACTGTGGCTTTGTAGTAGAGCCTGAAGTCAGGTAGGTTGATTCCTCCAGTTCCATTCTTCTTTCTCAGGATCGCTTTGGCTATTCGAGGTTTTTTGTATTTCCATACAAATTGTGAAATTATTTGTTCTAGCTCTGTGAAGAATATCGTTGGTAGCTTGATAGGGATTGCATTGAATCTATAAATTGCTTTGGGTAGTATACTCATTTTCACTATATTGATTCTTCCAATCCATGAACATGGTATATTCCTCCATCTATTAGTGTCCTCTTTGATTTCTTTCACCAGTGTTTTATAGTTTTCTATATATAGGTCTTTAGTTTCTTTAGGTAGATATATTCCTAAGTATTTTATTCTTTCCATTGCAATGGTGAATGGAATTGTTTCCTTAATTTCTCTTTCTGTTTTCTCATTATTAGTGTATAGGAATGCAAGGGATTTCTGTGTGTTGATTTTATATCCTGCAACTTTACTATAGTCATTGATTAGTTCTAGTAATTTTCTGGTGGAGTCTTTAGGGTTTTCTATATAGAGCATCATGTCATCTGCAAATAGTGAGAGTTTTACTTCTTCTTTTCCAATTTGGATTCCTTTTATTTCTTTTTCTGCTCTGATTGCTGTGGCCAAAACTTCCAAAACTATGCTGAACAGTAATGGTGAAAGTGGGCACCCTTGTCTTGTTCCTGACTTTAGAGGAAATGCTTTCAGTTTTTCACCATTGAGGATAATGTTTGCTGTGGGTTTGTCATATATAGCTTTTATTATGTTGAGGTATGTTCCTTCTATTCCTGCTTTCTGGAGAGTTTTTATCATAAATGGATGTTGAATTTTGTCAAAGGCTTTCTCTGCATCTATTGAGATAATCATATGGTTTTTATTTTTCAATTTGTTAATGTGGTGTATTACACTGATTGATTTGCGGATATTGAAGAATCCTTGCATCCCTGGGATAAAGCCCACTTGGTCATGGTGTATGATCTTTTTAATGTATTGTTGGATTCTGATTGCTAGAATTTTGTTAAGGATTTTTGCATCTATGTTCATCAGTGATATTGGCCTGTAGTTTTCTTTTTTTGTGGGATCTTTGTCAACTTTCTTTATGGTCCAACTCTCACATCCATACATGACTACTGGAAAAAACATAGGTTCAACTATGTGGTCCTTTGCTGTCAATGTAATGTCTCTGCTTTCTAATATACTGTCTAGGTTTTTATAGCTTTTCTTACAAGGAGCAAGTGTCTTTTAATTTCATGGCTGCAGTCAACAACCACAGTCACTTTTGGAGCCCAAGAAAATAAAGTCTGTCCCTCTTTTCATTTTTTCCCCATCTATTTGCCATAAAGTGTTGGGACCAGATGCCATGATCTTAGCTTTGTGAATGTTGATTTACTGTTAAATAATAGTGAAAAACGGCTTTGTAAAAGTGTCTTTAAAGGAGAAAGTTGAGCAAAATTTTCCAGATGATCTGTACTATTTCAGAGCAAGAAAGTTTGAGATGGAACATCATAAAGTACATTTAATTACACTGTACAATAGCAACACTGTTCACTCAAGATCAGTTATATCTATTAAATTCTACCTTACAAAGAAGTATCCAAACGGCACATTCATTCATTCCACTGTTATTAAGCACTGAGAATGTGCCTGACATTACACTGGGGACTTGGAAAAACAAAAATAAAGCTGTACAGTAAAAGTGTGAGAATGCCCATCTCACACTTGTCATCAAATAACAACCTTCTGATAATCATTTACACTGTGAGACAAAAGTCAGACAAAAAAGTTAGAAATCAGTGATTGCTAAAATAGAGAGCAGCATGGCAGATATTGTATAAAAGAGGACAGTGGACAAGGGTTTACTGAGAAGGTAATATTTTGGTCTGGACTTTAAAATGAGGATTAATGGGGCCAGTCGGGCCACTCTCTGATAAGTGGCAAGTAGTAAGATGTGGTGAGTAGGGCAGACTTACTCCCTAAAGGAAAATGCCCAATTTAGTTTGAATCTGAGGGATGATGGCTCTGATGCATGTCCTGTCTAAAATATGTGCCTAATCACCACATCACAGCTGCCAAAATAAAGCACTGCATCTTCAGATGGAGTTATGTTATGAAGTACAGAACAAGGTCTGTCAACACCCCTCCAACTTTTTACTTTTCTTTACATGGCAGCCAGTGTCAGCTGAAAAGGAATTATCCTGAACAGGGATTCCAAAACTTTGGTTCTCAGTTTTGTTGACCAATCTGACTGCTTCTATCTGTCTGAAGAATTATTGCCAGAGCACTGCCTCTGAGAGTAAGCCAGCTGGCAGCAAACTGGCTCCAAAACACCTGAGCTTCACAAACTCAAGGACCAAGAGGTCTAAGACTGTCCCCCTGGGCTCCATCATCATGCAAAACCACTGCCAAACTATAGAACCGGGTCTTCCAATTTTTATTAATATACAAAGCGCAAGACAATTGTAGTTACAAGGCTGTTTGATATATGCTGTATGCTGTTATTAGACCCAACAGCATTTTTCAAAGAGAAAAATGTTAAAAATTTAGTATAAAACAGTTTTATATTCCTGCAAATATTTAAAATACATACAAAATGTCTTTGTTCCCCTGGAAAAGGAAATGACAACCCACTCCAGCATTCTTGCAGAATCCCATGAACAGGAATCTGGCAGGCTATGGTCCATAGGTTCACAAAGAGTCAGACGTGACTGAATGACTAAACCACCAACCACTACCACAAAATATCTTATACAGTGTAAGTGATTATCAAATGTGTGCTATTTGATGACAATAGCCCAATTTCTGTGAATTAAGGCACCATATGTTTTTTTTTTTTCACTTTATTTTTTTTGGAAGCTAATTACTTTATAATATTGTATTGGTTTTGTCATACATTGACATGAATCTGCCATGGGTGTACATGTGTTCCCCATCCTGAACCCCCCTTCCACCTCCCTCCCCATCCCATCCCTCTGGGTCATCCCAGTTTACCATCCCCGAGCACCCTGTATCATGCATCGAACACCATACTTTAATATTCAGAAGTATAATGAGGCTAGGAGATGTGTATTCCATAGCTGGAGCAAGTAAACCATTTTCAGTGCCAGCTTATTAATTATTCTACATGAAGTTCCTCAGGTTCTGAAATGAAAAATGGTGGCATGGGTGTTCATTTAAAAATCTCTAAGATCTCTTTTAGTATAAAGTAAACCAATCTAACTGCCTTCTTGAATTTAACAAATGCCTAAATAAAAACAAAACTGCTGATACCCACAATCAAAAAAAATAAAAAATCCAGAGACAGTATGTGTTTCCTAGACACTCTTGACCACCTAACTAAACATTTAAGGAAGGTTCAATATGTGTGAAGCACTATGCTAAGGGTTCTGCAAATATATTTTCATCAAGCATCAAAATAAACCTGTAAATTGGAACTATTCTTGTAATTTCTTAATGCCAAGTACTGAGAAGGCCAACAAAGGTCCATATAGTCAAGGCTATGGCTTTCCCGTTGGTCACGTATGGTTGTGAGAGCTGGACAGTTGTTTTTGTTGTTCAGTTGCTCAGTTGTGTCTGACTCTTTGCGACCCCATGGACTGCAGCATGCCAGGCTTCCCTGTCCATCACCATGTCCCACAGCTTGTTCAAGCTCATGTCCAATGAGTCAGTGATGCCACCCAACCATCTCACCCTCTCTTGTCTGAAGAATTGATGTCTTCAAACTATGGTGCTGGAGAAGACTCCTGGGAGTCCCTTGGTCAGCAAGAGATCAAACCAGTCAATCTTAAGGGAAATCAACCCTGAATCAGACTCCAGTATTTTGGTCATCTGATGCAAACAGCTGACTCACTGGAAAAGTCCTTGATGCTGGGAAAGATTGAGGGCAAAGGGGAAGAGGGCATAAGAGGATGAGATGGCTGGATGCTACTAGACATGAACTTGGGCAAACTTCGGGAGATGGAGAGGGACAGAGAGGCCTGGTGTGCTGCAGTCCATCAGTTCACAGAGTCGGACATGACTGGGTAACTGAACAACAGCAACAACTGAGAAGTTAAGGATCCTAAGCAAAGACTAGAAAAGAGTGAGTTTGTATCAATCACTGCTAGAGTCAGTCTGATGAGAAGGCACTTAAATATTTTATCGGTGGGCCTACAGAGAACAAATTTTTTCAGTACTCATTAATGAGCAAGGAGGTAAGGATTAGGAATCATACATATGTGTGAAATGGAATGATCATGAGTTAAGTTTGTAGACACATGGAAATAGGGTACTTGATAAGCTCTACCTAATGTAAAAGACAATTTCATAATACTGTACTATTCATTTAGTTTACCTACAATGTCAGAAGATTATAATAATCTACATTCACATAAAATGCTCATTATGATTTGTACACTGACATTCATTTAATAGTTATTCAATAATTTTGAATTATGAATGGAAACCAATATAGGATATTATCTAAAATATATTTACATATATACATATATATAATGACTATATATAGATTAAATGGCCTTTATGGTGATCAAACTTAGAAATGATAAACTAGCTTGATGATCAAACCCTCACACAGAATGATTCATTTATAACACACTAGAGACCACACAGGAAGGCTTTCCTCAGTGGTCCCCAAACTGTGTCTTCTGAGCCTCTTTTCTGAAAATCAGAATGTTTATTTAATATGCATATCTTTGTGCCACATAATAGCTATTAAATCAAATCAGTCTTATCTCTGTCACACATACCATAACACAAGTGAACCAAATGCACACTAAATTTTGAGAACCATCTACAAACAGGAAGAACAGAAAGACACCTTCTTTCTTTTATATATTGTCATTGAAGTCCTGAAAATACCACTCTAGTAAAAGTCAATGCTAGAGAGACCACCATGTAACAGGGACTTTCTTTTCTTTTAATTACAGTAACTAAAGGACCTAGGATCTGCTTGTATTCATACTGATGAAGACCGTAACAGACACTACTATAACTAGTGTGTTCTGTGTGTGTGTGTGTGTGCACGCATGTGTGCATGTGTATGAATTTATGAAAGTCAATGGTCTGCCAAAACAACAAGCTACAGTAGCATGAACAGACTCAGGATTCTTAAGAAGCCAAAGAATCTCCAAAGGAAGCTCTGACTTCCATGGTCCTATGCAAGTTTATCAGTTAAACGAGAAAAGTACATGTGAACCAGAGTACTGGGCAAGTGCTCAATGCTTTAATGCACTAACTTAAATATCAGTTTAAACTGATATTTAACAAAAAGAGTAAATATATCATTTCCAATTATGTCAAGTATTTCAACAGAAAGGAGGAAGAAAGGAAGAGAGTACCTTGACCCTCACAAAGCTTGCGTCAGCCCCCGGAGAGGGAGGAAGGACAGAAGCAGAGCAGAGCATTTATCTGAGCTTGCTGTAGCATCCCAATTGTGTCGCTTTTCCTCATACCTCAGAACTGGAATTCTGTCTCTAAAGTAATGGGAGGGGGTGTGGAACGAAGAAAAACAAGCCTTCCTTATTTCATTTGTAATTGTCACCTGTCTGCCGATTGAAGATTCTGTTATTCTTAATTCTCAAAACCAAATTGCACACTCACAGAAAAGAGAAGATAAACAAAAGACTCAGAGGAGGTGACCATAAAGAGGTCAGAGGCACATCTTCCTTTGAAAAGGAAGTTCAAAGTTAAGAATTGTCCAGGACTGTGGACAAAGTAGGAACTCACAAGGGTCATGGAGGTACTTCTAAAGCATATGCCAAAAATAATCAATGTAGCCACCTGCCTAGGCAAGGTAACAGATGAAGACAGGTGCAAAGTCACTCACATCTCCACAGGTAGAAAATTAGTCTTAGACATAGCCAACTTTAGCCCAAGAAACAAATCTAGCTTTAATATTAGAAATTTCCCCTTCTTCCCAAACACTGTATTATGAAAGTATGGAACAGCGTGGTAAAAGCATATTTTCCTTCCTATTCTCAGAAAATCCCTTCTTCAAAGCTGGTTTGGGCATTTTTGTGTTTTGTTTTGTTTTAAAGGATTATAAGACTAAGAAATACAAAGGGTGCCTTTGTGGCTCAGCACACTGTCTATATACCCAGATATCATGAAGCTTTGCATTCAAACACCAGTTGTAATGGAGTTCCAAAGTACAACGGATACAGTGAATGCAACCACCATGAATGTTGGCAGATTATGATACAAAGGGCAGTTGTCCCACAGAGAGGCTGGCAGGTTGACAGGGAACCAACAAACGAATAAACTGAAAGGCATAATGAGCCCAATTTCCACCCTAACACCTCCTCACACACTTATACACTGAGGCTCAGAAGCTTGCAAAATAACCTGCTACCCTCCAAGCTCTTCACGTTCCTTTCATGGGGGAAATACCCTCAACAGATAGACCTCTCAAGACAGCACAGTCCCATCCAGAGACAGAACATAAAGGAGCAGAGGCTCACAGACCATACAGGATCTCGTGGACTCATACAGATCCCAGAGCATGGGCATGTAGGAAGGGATTTTCAATCCATGTGGAATGTGGATAACAACCACATCATTCCTCAGTGCCAAGTGACTTTTTAAGTGGGAAAGAAAAAGAGGCACCCCAATCCATTATCTCACAAAGGGAGAATTTTCAGAAATTTGAGGGGAAGCTCATTGTTTGGCTTTGACTGGCACCTTGAAAACTGTGCTCTTGTGTAATTGTTCATTGATCCCAATACTGTCTACTGAATGATCAACACAACTGAGTTAATATTCATATTTATAGTATTTTTAAAATAATTTCACTTTATATATTCTAATGAAGTACTTATTGAATACATCTTATATATTCTACATTAATATACAGAATCTTTGTACTCTATCCAACTTCTTTTCCACATACATATGCTATCTTTAGTTTCTTAATTACCCATATACATACAATAAATAAAATTCTAATTATCAATGAAAAGCTCTCAATCACAGTTTTAAATATTTAGATGTAAACAACAGGTAACTGAAAACTTCTTTACTTACAGGCAATCACAATGATACCCTTGGCTGCAATTCAAAAGTCACTCAAGAGTTTGAATTCAAGAGTTTAGAGGAGTGAAAAAATAGTTCTCAAAACCTGAAATTTAGGAATGAGATGCAGCTTTTTATATACACAGGCACAGATTATTCTGATCTCTATTTACCTTTTACTGCATGCACTGTCCCTTTTACCTCATACACCATCCTGAAAACATATAAACTTAGAGCACCCTATATTTGAACATTTACTCCTATTTTCTCAAATCATCAGCCAGACTTTGCCCTGATGGCTATAACTGTCAAATCTCTTGCTTTTTCCCTGGGTAAATTGCTCTAAGTAAAAAAAGAAACTGACATTCTACTCTCAAAAAATGAAGCTTTTGACATTTCAGCATGTTAATAGATGGATAAACTGTATAACAGGAACATCAGTCCTGAAAGAGAATTTGACCTGAATAGCCATACACTGCACTCATGCATTTATAATTTCACAAGGAGATGAATGAGAAGAGATGAAGGGGAACCATTTTTTCAAGATGCATGCTGTGATTTCTCATTATAGGGATAATCTCAAGCAGTAATGATATTCCTTTAAAAGCTGAATAACTTTAAGAGTTAAACAGAATGAAAAGGAATCTATGCATTATGCACTGCTTTTTAGGTATTACCCGGAAATATGAGAAAAGTCCAGTGTCATATCCCAGAGGTATATTCTCTACAAAGAGATGAGGTTCGTCTAAATGTCTCTTCTTCAAACAAAAACCACAATAATTGGTTATTAACTGAGCATTATACTAGTATTTTAACAAACCAGTTTCATTACTTTAAGCAATCTCCACCAAGAAAAGACAGAAATCATTCTACTTTTTTCATAAGAATAGCTTATATATGTGTCGTTAAAAGGAAGAGTTAAGAATTTTTCGTGTGGATTATAATAGGCATTCTTCAATGAGGAAGCAAATATTGTATCTACTATATAAATTTGATAACTTTTATTCAATGAAAACAACTTAAGATGAGATTTTGTCCCCATTTAACCAATTAGGATGATAAATCTCTTTCTAAATCCAATTTGATAAATAGAAAAATTCAACCAAAGCTGTCACAAATCTAACTCAAAAGAATTTGAAAAAGACATATTTTATAGTCTTGTCTAGGAGTCTTTTTAAAATGTATAACGTTCTAGTCACACTGGTTATTCCTAACCAAAGAAAGAAAAAGGGGAAGGGAAGGTGAGATTAACACAGTAAAATGCAAGCAGAGACATCTACAGAAGCTTCCCTAGTGTCCTAAAATGTAATTAGAAAAACATTGCTTCTAAGGTACATTTTCTAGATTTGTGGGAATTATCACTTTGTATGAGGAAGAAAAGGCTGTCCCTGACAACACTTACGGATGGTTCTTGATAGTCACATCACTTGTTTTTTTCTTGGAATGCATTAGGTATCTAAAGTTTAAAATGTTTCCTTTCACTTTCATTTCATGCCAAATGCACACTTTTACATTTTGCTACATGTAATTAATATCACTTCACAATACAGTTTTCTCAGAGCTGCTTTCCTGATCATATCAAAGGAGATCAACTAGTTCTGAGGGTGGATGTTCTCTCCCCAGTGCTCCAGAAACATCTATTCCAACCCTTGAAGAGAGAAATAAATTTAAATTATCTGCAAACTATGGAAATCTATTTTAATTTTTTGCAAATAAAATTTATATTTAAAGGATATTTTGAGAATAAGAAGATCAGGACATTTAATAAAGTTGAAAGGTTAAGTAAGAATTCAACGTACCCAGATTTAACACAACACATTTAAGTGACATTCCAAAATAAAACAGTGCAGCTTCTAACTCAGTACATTCCCAAGTTATTATACTACTTATTTCGTGCTGTTTTACTGTACTTTGAGAAACAGAACAAAAAATAAAGTAAAATTCCATTAGTTCATATTTATAAGGATGCAAAAGTTCCAGATTTCAAACCATGTTCCCTGAGTTATCACAGCTCTATGTACTAAAGACATAGAATATACTTAACTTATAACAAAGTTATTAATACTGTCAACAATATTAGTATTGTTTATATCAGAGTTAAAATTTCACAATGTATTATTTTTTACTTATATACAAAGGAGTTCAAATAAAATAAAATTTCAATAAGTATTTTCAAGTGCTCATGATTTGGAATTTAGCCATTTTTATGTGTCATTTCTTGATAAGGGGACAACTTTGTCCGTCAAGATAGCCATATGCACCTTGCCTCATCTCCCTGAAGCAAAGGAAATAAATTCATCATTTTACTTCTTTGTAAAATACACTATTTATTACATGGGTAAGAAGTTCACCCATTAATGGAATACAAATTCTTTTACCATGCCAGCAACTCAACTGTCAGAGCCTTCAAAGACAATACATCCATTAACCTTGATCTAACATGTTTAAATCATGTGTTTTTTTGAGACAAAATCCACAAAGCTTGAGATGACACTTTTATTTTCACTGAAGTTCAGTTTATACACATCATTTCAATTTAATTATAAAAAGTAGAATAAAATAATACACCATTTTAAAGAGAATTATGGAACAGCTTGATTTCCTTCACTACTGTATGTAAGTATACATAATTTTAAGCTAAAATAAGTTCATACATATATATATATATATCATAATAGGAAAGACTGTTTCATTAATTTTAGTGATACTTTACTATTTTTCTCATCCTCTAACCACTTAATTTGAATTAATATTTCCATAGTTCATTTTGGTCATTAGCACTCATCAGCAAATGAGCTTATATTTAACAGACATATTAAAAACTTAATTATCAACAAAGTCCCAACTAAGATAAACTCTTTCTTATTGTACATAGTTTTTAAGAGAAAGATAAATCACAAGAAAGTATATTATAAATTATTATTCTTAAAACATTATCACCCAGAGTATATCCTAGACTCAAGAAATGTACAACATAATTCTGTTTATAACCCATAATTACAATTAAGAACTTCATGTTTCAAAAATTGTAAGAGCCTAAATCAAAGAGGATATATCATTTCTATAGTGTTCTATCCTTAATTTAATGGACTAAAGTATTATAGAAGTATTTTTAATACAACTGAAAAATTGAGGTAACTAGTTTATACTTTATTGTGATAAATTTGAAGATCCTTTAAGTCAGAGCAGTTAATATCCAAGAATTCTATTTATAAGTGGTTTCTCGTAAGTCTGAATTTAAAATATTTGCATTTTTAATAGTGGCACAGGCCCACTAAAGATTTCCTTTTAAGGATTTAATCAAGAAACAATTTGCTTTTAAGTCAATTTGTGATAGCAGTACAAAATAGAAATAATAAATTTTCAAGTGTTCTCTCCTATTCACAGTTGTTAATTCCTGTTCGTACTCTACTTTCAAAGTATATGCGGTTATCTTCTATACTGGTTAAATGCTTTTTTAAAGCAAATGATTTAAATATTTTTGGAATGGAGCCTTTACAGAGAGTAAATTTTAACAAAAAATTAGCCTTATTAAGCCAAAAAAAAATGTGTCTACTGCCCAATGATGACAGATTTAAAAATCAGTGATGGATTTAAAGCCGTATATATATATATATATATCTTCTGTGAAGAGACTATATACTAAGATTTTTACAAGACTCATTCCAATGAAAAGAATGCCAAGACATAATACAAAGTTTGGATAGTCTGAACTGGCTGAAGGACTACTCATTCTAAAACTGCTCTCATCAAGAATAGTTCAAGTTATGGGGAAAGTAACCTATAATCTTTTATCTACTGAAGTAAACACAGTCCCTTACCTTTAGGGAGCTTACAGGCTAGAGGAAAAACAAGATCAGAAAACTAAAACACAGCACTGCGGTCAACACCTTAATAGCAGTACAAGCAGGGTATTCTGGAATTGTGCAAGAAGAACAGCTACATACCTAAACTAGATAAGGAAAAGTGAGTTAGGTCTACCAAGATAATAAAAAATGGGAACTGCACGCCAAAGGAGAATCTGGCTCAGACGGTAAAGAATGCCTGCAAAGTGAGAGAGCAAAGTTTGATCCCTGAGTCAGGAAGATTCCCTGCAGAATAAAATGGCCACCCACCCCAGTATTCTTGCCTGGAGAATCTCATGGACAGAGTAGCCTGGTGGGCTACACTCCATGTACTCACAAAGGGTCGGGCACAACTGAACGACTAACACTTCCCCTTCCTAGTATAGAAAAAAAAGGACCCAAGAAAGGGCAACCTGAAAGAGCACAATTTCTTTGGTAGATACTATCAACAGAATATAAGTGTGAAGGAAGTAACCAGTGAAATACTCTGGCAGAGAACAATTAATATCACAGGAGGGTTTATGATGTAAAATCTATAACATCATGAAGGCTTTGGATATTCTCTTAGTAAACAAATGTGCTCAGCACTGAAACTCTGGGTTGTATGTTAAGTGGTAGTAATAATTACTATCCTATTGGTATGGCTACTCCTACTTGTGGCTATGACTCCAGGAAGTTTTCAGTACACATTATGAAAAACTAAAGCATTACACTTCTACTAGGCAGTAATAATACAACAAGAAGAAATGTCTCCTGCCCTCACAGATATCACAGAAAAATACTGTTTCTAAACATGGGCACCAAGGGCGCAACTGTAGGGGGAAATTCTTTGTTCCAGGAGCCTGAAGTAGACACTGTAAAGTGTTTAATATTCCTGTGGCCTCAATCACTAAATGCAAGTGGCAACTCCCAGTCAATGTGACAAATGAAAATGTTCTCCCACATTCTCAAATGCTCCAGGGGTGGTACCATTCTAGTTAAGCATCACTGGTCTGGATGGCAAATAATAAATATTGGGTTGGTCAAAAAGTTACTCTGGGAACTCAAATAAACTTTTTGGCCAACCCAATATTCCCTCTGTCCAATTAGAAACTAAGTTTCTGGAGCACACAGGGTATATAAATTAACATAAATATACGATATAATCAGGGAAACAACAGGTTTTAAATTCTGAAAGAACTAAATTCACATTTCAATTCTACCATTTATTAAATATATGATGATAAAGTTTAATTCGTTTCTCTGAACCATAGATTCTCAACACATGGGAAGCAGGTAGCAACACTCATCTTACGCAGTTGAAATGATGAATAAATAAAGAGCACATGTAAATAAGCCAATAAATTATAGATGCTCAATACACATTTGTAGAGATTACAATTCCAAATGCCTTGCTTTACAGCAGATGAGATGAAACCCATGATATCTAAGAGATTCGTCTACTTTCAACGCAGTAAATGTGCCCACCTTTTTAAGTCTCAGTGCTATGAGGGAGCTTCTAAGTTTGTGCTCCTATTTCCCCAAATCAAAAAGGAAAAGACTGGTCTGGAATTACAATGTACATTCAAGTTAGAATAATGACTATATATTGGCATTAGCAACTTATACCTAGCAATAACAGAAACTACTACTTACAGCTAAAGTTAATTTTACTTGGATGTATATTTCTCCAACCCAAAATTTTGTCATGCTTAAAAACTTTTGAAATAAAACAATTTAGATGCCCATATAGCAAAGCTATTATAAACAAGGCTGAAAGTCTAAGTGGGAAAATAATTTCTAATCAATGATAATGTATTAATAACCCAAATGTTAAGAAAAAAAGGCCCTGCAAATTGAGCCAAAGATGATCATAGAAAAATTCATCTGTGAAATTTAAACAGAAGGAAGAAACCCTGGGAAAATGTGTAAACACTATCTGAGAGGGCTCTACAAAGAGCTGAAGAAAGAAGAGAAGTAGAAAGTAAGGGGAAAAGGGAAAGTTACACTCAACTAAATGTGGAGTTCTAGAGAATAACATGGAGAAGGCAATGGCATCCCACTCCAGTATTCTTGCCTGGAGAATCCCAGGGACGGGGGAGCCTGGTGGGCTGCCATCTATGGGGTCGCACAGAGTCGGACACGACTGAAGCGACTTAGCAGCAGCAGCAGCAGAGAATAACAAGGAGGGACAAGAAGGCCTTGTTCAATGAACAATGCTAAGATATTGAGGAAAACAACAGAAGGGGAAAGACTAGAGATCTCTTCAGGAAAACTGGAAATACCAAGGGAAAATCTCATCCAAAGATGGACACAATAAAGGACAGAAATGGTAGAGACCTAGTAGAAGCAGAAGATATCAAGAAGAGATGGAAAGAATACACAGACACAGAAAACTGCACACACAAAAAAGCTATCAAGGAACCAAATAAACACGATGATGAGGTCAGTTACCCAGGGCCAGACATTCTGGAGTATGAAGTCAACTGGGCCCTAGGAACCACTGCTGTCAATAAAGCTATGCTATGCTATGCTAAGTCACTTCAGTCGTGTCCGACTCTGTGTGACCCCATAGACAGCAGCCCACCAGGCTCCCCCGTCCCTGGGATTCTCTAGGAAAGAACACTGGAGTGGGTTGCCATTTCCTTCTCCAATGCATGAAAGTGAAAAGTGAAAGTGAAGTTGCTCAGTCATGTCCAACTCTTAGCGACCCCATGGACTGCAGCCTACCAGGCTCCTCTGTCCATGGGATTTTCCAGGCAAGAGTACTGGAGTGGGGTGCCATTGCCTTCTCCTCAATAAAGCTAGTGGATGCAATAGAATTATAGTAGAGGTATTTAAAACACTAAAAGATGATACTATCAAAGTGCTGCACTCATGTCAGCAAATCTGAAAGACCCAGCAATGGCCACAGGACTGGAAAAAGTCAATCCTCATCCCAATTCCTAAGAAGAGTAGTAACAAAGAATGTTCAGACCACCAAAATCTTACATGCTTTGCTTCAGCATTACAGGAACCAAGAACTTCCAGATGTCCAAGCTGGGTTTAGAAAAGCCAGAGACAAAATTGCCAACATTCTCCGGATCATAGAGAAAGCAAAGGAATTCCAGAAAACTACCTACCTCTGTCTCATCAACTACGCTAAAACCTTCAAGTGTGTGGATCACAATAAACTGTGGAAAACTCTTAATGAGATGGAATTACCAGACCATCTTACCTGTCTCCTGGGAAACCTGTACGCAGGTCAAGAAACAGCAGTTAGAACCCTGTATGGAGCAACTAACCGGTTCAGGATTAAGAAAGGAGTACAACAAGGCTCTTTGTTGTCACCCTGTTTATTTAACCTATATGCTGAGCACATCATGAGAAATGCTGGGCTAGAAGAGATACAAGCTGGAATTAAGACTGGCAGAATAAACATCAAGAACCTCAGGTAAGTGGATAATACCACTCTTATGGAAGAAAACAAAGTGGAACTAAAGAGCTTCTTGATGAGGGTGAAGGAGGAGAGTGAAACAGCCAGTTTTTTAAATATTAAAAAACAAGAAAGTTAAGATCATTGCATCTGTCTCCATCACTTAATGGCAAATAGAAGGGGAAAAGGTGGAAGCAGTGACAGATTTGCTCTTCTTAGGCTCTAAAATCACCGTGGATGGTAACAGCAGACATGAAGATGATTGCTTCTTGGCAGGAAAGCTATGACAAACCTAGACAGTGTGCTGAAAAACAAATACATCACTTTGCTGACAAAGGTCCATATTGTCAAGGCTATGGTCTTCTCAGTGTCACATATGGTTGTGAGAGCAGGACCCAAAAGAAAGCATGACATTCAAAGAATTAATGCCTTTGAACTGTGTGCTGGAGAAGACTCTTGAGAGTCCCTTGAACTGCAGGAGATCAAACCAGTAAATCTTAAAGGAAATCAACCCTGAATATTCATTGTAAGGACTAATGCTGAAGCGGAAGCTCCAATATTTTGGTCACCTGATGTGAAGAGCCAAATCATTGGAAAAGACCCTGATGCTGGGAAAGACTGAGGGCAGAAAAGGGTGTCAAAGGATGAGATGACTGGATGCCATGACCAATGCAATCCAGAGGATGAGATGACTGGATGCCATGACCAATGCAATGGACATGAACTTGGGAAAACTCCAGGAGATGATAAGGGACAGGGAGGCCTGTCATGCTGCAGTCCATGGGGTCACGAAGAGTCAAACACGACTGGGCCACTGAACAACCACAGAGATGTAAACACTGTGAGCAGATGCAAGAAAAGAAGCTAAGACAATGAAACGTGCCAAAAAATAATCCAAATTTATTCCTTGATTCCAGACTTTAAAGAAGACCCAACTGTACTGAATATCCTCAGGTTCTCTGAGGTGCACCTGTCCCTGGCTAACACATTCCCCTGTGCTCAGACAGCCTGAATAGCTCTCTTCTGACATGAAACAAGGATTAACACAAAGTTATTCTTCTATGATTTTAGAAATGTCCATCTTTAGACAATCAGTAAAATATCTGAATCCTGTAAATCAGAATCCTTTAAGTCATAGGAAGATAACACAGACCTATCTTTATTGTTCTAGAAAGTGGTCACAACACACTGTTGAGTTAAAAAAAAATAAAAAACAGCAGATTACAGAACACCATCAATTCAATATATGTGCACAGAGGGATAGTGACCTAAGCTTAACAAAATTAATTTTTCAGACATGTCAGATGACTTTATCTCCTCTCTAATTTCCTGTATTGTTGGCTTTACATTGAGCATTTATCTTTTTATATGTCAGAAAAAATAGAATTTCTACAATTAAAATAAATCAGAATAGAATCAAAAAAAAGAAAAGAGCAAGAGGAAGAAAAGGCCCAGTGAAACATCAAAGGACTGAATTTTATTTTCAAACAAAGGATGGTTTGATCCTTCTAAGAAGGAAACCCTGGCATTACTAACAGCTTTCAAGAGCAGGTACAAGAAATGATACAATATTGCCAAAGATTTCTTTGAATTTCTATTAGCCAGCTAAATGCTTTCCCAATTATAAACCTGTTTTATTTTATAAACCACATCAGTTAGACTTGTAAGAGTAGAAGAGTATTTTATTTAAATGCTTATGGTACAGCTTTTAAATTTGTACCCTGTCCTCTAAGCTGTTCAGAAGCAAGGAGGAAAAAAAATCAATGAACACCAGTCCTTCATCTCTGCTCAATTTAGCTCCTTTGGTGAGCAAAGAATTCCTTACGGCAAACGTCCAAAGCATCCAAATTCAGACAGCTTGACAGGGCTTTCAACCAGGTCAGTCCTAACAGAGATAGTAAACAAGTCTCCCACGATGAATTTCATTCACAGAGCAGGACCGATTACGAAGCAGGTTGAATAAATGCACACTATTGACTGGAGATCAATTTTCAGCTTGAGGGACTATGGGGAACAGTACACAATAAAGCAGGAGGAGGACCAGGAGAATTCAATAGTGTAACAAAACAAACCAAATGTGATCCTCTTAGTATAAAGAGAGGCCATTTGTATCACCTAACATTCCTACCATATTTACAGAAAAACATTTTGCTTTAGAAAAAAAAAAACTTAAAATATGCAAATAAAGTTTCACTGAAATCTCATATAGTTTCCTTTAATATATCCAAAATAGTTAACCTGAACTTAAAAAACAAACAAACGAAGGAAAAAAAAAAAAAACTGCAAACCTGGCTGCTTTCTTTTGTAATGGATGATATTCTCTGTCATTTTCTTTTATGGGTTGTGTATACATGTCTCTGTAACAACTGTTTAGTGTGTCAAATGCTGTTTCTGTCTTTCCCTTTCATGCAAAGAAGATACTCTTTAAAATATATAATGAAAAAATTGGCATAGGCCTTATATGTTTTGCCTCTATTTTATAGTCAATCATTGGGAAACTGTCACTGGATCCAATTATCTCCGGAATGAATGTGGCAATGTTTCTGCTCTCTATGTCATCCAGACACCTAAAAGCTTTTTATGCTACCTTAGTCTGTCTAGAACTGAAAATTATTAGGCTTAATTCCTTCTACTTAATAGGGTAACTATTACATCCTAGTTTGCTACTCAGAGTTCCTGTATATGCCTATCATCCTGAAACAAATACTAATAGCCCCTTTTCACTGTCAGAGGTGACAGTGGACTATAAATTAACATTATCTTCCTAGTGAAAAATTAGTGCAAATCTTGCCCGTGAAAAAGAAATAAATCAACATCAAAACATCCTCCCACAACTTCTGCTCTGTTTCATACCACCATTATACTTGATTCCTTCTTCTCATGGCCAGTGTTGTTCAGTCACTAAGCTGTGTCCAGCTCATTGCGACCCCATGGATTGCAGCATACCAGGCTTCCCTGTCTTTCACTATCTCCTGGAATTTGCTCAAACACATGTCCATTCAGTCAATGATGCCATCAAACCATCTCATCCTCTGCAGCCTTCTTCTCCTCCTGCCTTCAATCTTTCCCAGCATTAGGGTCTTTTCCAAGCACTTGTCTTAGCGCTTTGCATCAGGTGGCCAAAGTATTGGAGCTTCAGCTTCAGCATCAGTCCTTCCAATGCATATTCAGGGTTGATTTCCTTTACGAATTGACGGGTTTGATCTCCTTGCAGTCTAAGGGACTAACCAATGTACTGAAATAATTTTTGACAGTCTTAATTACAGTTTCCATTTTATTTTCCATTTGAGCTTCAATATTTTAGGGCTCAAGTTATATCTCTTTAAAGCTACTAAACATTTCCGTGAATTAATTAATTAAATTCCCTTTTCTCACTCAATATGCCAAAAACAACATGAAACATTAGATATTTGAGCTCTTCATTTTCTTAAAATTGCTTCTTTCTTGTCTATCATTTTCACAGTCTCTTAACTCTTCAAATTCTGCTTGTCTTTCTCTGTTTCTCTTTCTCTTTATTTGTATGGTTTCCCTAGACATTTCATTTCTTATTCTACTTCCTTTTTTGAGTGATCTACTCTAATCCCAGAATTTCAGCTACCACTCTGTGACATCTAAATCTGTCCCTTGAATTGACTTCCCCCCCGCCAAATTCAAGACATTCAATTTTAATCAGGCTGGTAGATTTTCCTTATGGCATCAAGAGGCTTGATGAATTGAAAAAGTCCAAACTCATTTTCATCACTCTTAAATGTGTAATCTTACTCTAATTCCAAGGGCTTTATTCATCTTTCTAACTTGGAGAGTATCTAATGGTACTTTAGTTCTGGATAGTAATATTCAATAACTTCAGTAAACTGTATAAAAGAGAAAACATTTTTGACATGGAGAAAGCCAAACATTTAAAATCAGACATGTTGTGGAATTAGTCTGATTTGTCTTCCAAAGTAAAAAAAAAAAAAAAAATCATCAATCTTCTCCATTTCCTTTTCCTTAATTTATCACAATAATAAATGCATATGGCTTAATATAGGTATATTTTCAGGTTACATTTCTTTCTTATATTTCTTGTAAAATTTCATATATCAATGTTTCTTTGAATAAATACTAAAAACTAGCAAAGCAAAACTTAGGATGCTTCTCATGTGAACCTTACTAACCTGAAAGTACTAGATAAGAAACATTCTATAATCATTCTTCAATGACCAAAAAAATAGACTCTTTACTATTTAAAGAATCATAGAGTTCTATAAGTATATAAAACCATTCAAAAACCACACAAAATACAGTAAATATCTGATAAATCAGTTTTACAATAAGTTTTAATTTCTCTAAATCAATCATGGACAAGTATGTTAATGATAAAGCATCTACTTGCACTTAAATAGAAAAAGAAAGTAATCTAGGGACACACTTTCCAGAAAATACTTCTGTACTTTGCCTCAACAAGCAAAATGAGGAATAAAAATTAGCAAAATTCATTGTGTAGCTTACACTAGATAGAAGCCTTGTTCTTGAAGCCTTGGATGTACTGATTAAAAATAAGGACAAGGGGAAAGAGGGGGAAGCTCTAAGAATTCTCTTAGCATATGGCATTTCATAAACGAATCCATTGGGGTGCTCTCCATTTGTGCCATAGTGGCTTCTGTTCAGAATCATAGCAAGGAGTAAAATGAAGTCAAAATGAACCATATCATCTGGTCCTGGTGAAATATAAGCTATGGTTCACTGAATGCTACTATTTTCAATGTTAAGTTGCAGTGTATTACATTGGAGCTCTATATAACAATTCACATAACCCTTTATCAAACACATATTTTAAAACTATCTAAGTATATATTTATACTGTTGGCCATAATCACTCTATTTTAGCATGTATGATAGCCAGAAAACTACTCAAACATTAGGAGGTACATTTTCAGCACAGCATGAGCAAATGTAGCCTAGAGATTCCCAATAACATCAGTGAGAGCTGCATGGTTCAATCTTAACACACACTGTGTTGAAAATTTACCCCAAAGCATGTAAACAAAAGCTCCCCAAAAGAAATTTAAAATTTTCCAACACAAATCTATCTTTTTCTGATATAACTACAATTCACCATTCTTGAATTCAAAATATAAATTCTTCTCCATAAAAATAATCATTCAATTTTCAAAGCAAAAACAAAGGACTAGCAAGTTTTAATAAGTATAGGTCTGTAGCCCATTAAGATTAATCTCATAAAGAAACTCTTCCAAATATTTTAATTGGAGATTTCACTCAAAAATGATGATAGTTTGGCAAAAAATAGTCAGATGGTACTAATTCTCAGTAATTCTGAGTGAAACATATTCTAAATATCAAATATCAAATTTTAAATTCTTTTTGTAATAACATTTTTAAACTGGAATAACTGGGTAGCTGGAGATTATTAACACTGAAAAAACATGATTAAATTAATTCTTCTAAATAAAATTTAATAAAATTTCATAGACTTTGTCATACTAAACTTAATTTTGTCTACTCTTAGGAGAAATAACAGCTACCTAAATTTTTCTATTTTTTATAATAGTTTTAAAACAGCAAAATAGTTATGACTATAAATTCTTTCTCTGATAAAAATTCTAATAAAATATAGCATATGACCAGATACATATTTTTGTGTCTCAGACAGCATTTGAATGAAATGACTGTATTCCTAAATATTTCCCCCCTGAGGAAAGAGATTGGCAAATTCACCTCCTCACATCCAGCAAAGAGCAAAGAGTAACTACTCAAGAAATGCTTACTATAAGATCTTATTAAACATGTAGTATTTTTACATTAGTGATAGTAGCTCAGTCATTTCCCACTTTGCAACCCCATGGACTATAGCCTACTAGGCTCCTCTGTCCATGGAATTCTCCAAGCAAGAATACTGGAGAGGGTTGCCATTTCCTTCTCCATTTTTTTTACATTAACAACATATTAAACATGTAGTATTTTTCACATAAACAAAGTAACTTTTTATTACATTGACAAAAATTTTCCATGTATGAAAAATTAAAGAGAACAACTAGAAATAAATTTCAACTACAGAAAATAAGTTCATGCTTACAGAAATTTAAATTTGTTGATTAAAAAACAGCTTACAACTTAGACAAGTAATAAATAGTAATTTTTCTACACAATTTTCAAATATTTAAGTGCTCACTTGAAATTTATATACAAATCATATATTTCCTAGAATTCCCATTGACGTGTAGATAAAAGAGACCATTTTTTTCCCTGCATGTGGATTCCAATAGGTTATAATGGCTTGAAGTCAGAGGACTTCTTCTGTATGATAATACATACAAACACCATGGCCAAAGAGACTTTCAAACTCTTCATAACACAACACATATTAACAAGTAGAAACATCTCACTCAAGAGAATGAGTTATTTACAAACCAAACTGAATGTAAACTGGTACAGCCATTATAGAAAACAGCATGGAAGTTCCTCAAAACACTAAAAATAGAGTTGCCATATGCTGCACCTGGGCCTCCCAGCTGGCACTAGTGGTAAAGAACCACCTGCCAATACAGGAGAAATAAAAGACACAGGTTCAATCCTTAGGTTGGGAAAAAACCCTGGAGGAGGGCATGGCAACCCACTCCAGTATTCTTGCCTAAAGTATCCCATGGACAAAGGAGCCTGGAAGGCTAAAGTCCACAGGGCCACAAAGAGTCAGACATGACTAAAGCAACTTAGTACATGCTGTAGCAAACCCATTCCTGGGATATCCAGACAAAACTATAATTTCAAAAGATACATACACTTCTACGTTTGCAGCAAAACCACTGTTTACCATAGCCAAGTCATGGGAACAACCTAAATGTCCCCTGACAGATGAATGGATGAAGAAGATATGAGATGCATGATACACACACACTCACACACGTATACACACATACATAGAGTTGACTACTACTCAGCCGTAAAAAGGAATGAAACAATGCTATTGGCAGCAACACAGATGGACTTAGAGATTATTAAACCAAATGAAATAAATCAGAAAGACCAAACCACATGATACCACTTACATGTGGAATCTAAAATACAACACAAATGAATGTATCTGTGAAGCAAAACAGACACAGATATAGAGAACAGAATCATGCTTGCCAACATGGAAGAGGGTGCATGAGTTAAGGACTGGGAGTTTGAGATTATCAAGTGCAAACTATTATATACAGGACAGATAAACAACAAGGTCCTACTGTATAGCACAGGGAACTATATTCAATATCCTGTGACAAACCATAATAGTAAATAATATGAAAAATAATATGTGTGTGTGTGTGTGTGTATATATATATATATATATATATATATAAAATCACTTTGCTGCACAGCAGAAATCAACATAACACTGTAAATCAATGATATTTCAATAAAATACTTTAAAAAACTTACAAACTTAGACACCACATTGCACTTGGGTCAAGAGTATTCTACACTGGAATAAAACATACCTGGTTTCTGGACTCAGCTTCATCAAATGCACAACCACAGCAAATAATTCAGTTTCTAAGGTCCCAGCTTCTGTATGGCCCTACTTCTTAGTTTGCTATGAGGAAGTTATACTGTTCAGTATAATAGGTTCTAGTATTCCTAAAGGGACATAATCCTTTTAAATATGTAAGTAATCAATAACTATTTGCTCAATGATCCCCTTCTCTTTTTGTGGTTTGAGGTTGTGCATGCTCAGTTATGTCCAACTCTGTGCGACTCCATGGACTATATAGCCCATTACATTCTTCTGTCCATGTAATTTTCCAGGCAAGAATACTGGAGTGTATTCCCTCCACCAGGGGACGTTCCCCACTGAGGGATCGAACTCTATGTTTTCTGCCTCAGCAGGCAGTTTCTTTACCACTGTACCACCTGGGAAGCCCTTCTCTATTTCACAGCAATCTATTTAATCATATTAGTTCAAAATTAACTTTTTATATAATAAATTATATTAAATATACGTTTACTCCTCTAATCCAATAACAGAGGAATACTACCATAAAATTATCAGAAAAGGTTAAAAGCCATCATATTGGTTTTTTTAAAGGCTAGAATATAAGATGCATAGAACAAGTGTGTCTTCTATTTTATTAACTTCTCAACCACTAGCAGAGAAGACAATGGCAACCCACTCCAGTACTCTTGCCTGGAGAATCCCAGGGACGGGGAGCCTGGTGGGCTGCCATCTATGGGGTCCACACAGTCGGACATGACTGAAGAGACTTAGCAGCAGCAGCAACCAGTAGAATTTGTTTTGGAACATGCTCAACAAATATCTGTTAAATGAAAAATATTTAAAAGAAAAAGCCTGTAAAATGAGAACTCACACGTAACTTTCAAAGTGATAGCTTTCTATTAAGCTACTAAAAATGTTTTTCTACTCACATTTCATATTCTAAGGTACTTCCACCTTAGTATATGACCATATATCAATATCTAAATACTGGACTACAACATAAATAAAATTATCAGTACAAAATCGGTTACAGATTTTGCAAACACTATTCTTAAGCAATGCATTCAGTACTCTATAAGTGAGAGGTCCACACAGAAGAACTGTATTGTGATTGTGATAATAAGGTTATTACTTGAGGCTTTCAGAATTTAACATTCTATTTCATGTATGATTTAATGGGTTACATTACCCAGGTACCTAGCTATGTCAATGCAAGAACTAAATTCACAAAATTTATTATAGACAGGAATTGTCAAAGCCAAGAAAAAAAAGTATAGAAAAGTTCAATATGTGGCCGCTGTTGTCAAAAATATTAAATCTAAAAAGTGCACATCAAAATGTTCTGTAAATATTTATAAATTCAATGTAATAAATATATATCATTTTTGTGGCTTCCATATTTGTCTGTTGAACTGCCAGGGCCTAACAGATAAAACATTTGGCAGATTAAGTCTCATTTCTAACAATAAAAATCACACACAAACACATATGTATGACTAAAGTTGATTTTGTAATATAGTCTGGTTTTGCTTTTGATTTTCTATTGAGAATATTTTACATTTAATTATAACATTATATATTCTTAAAAATAATCAAGTCTGCCTTACTCTATCTTTTTTCTAAAACTTCCACCTCCTTCAAATCAGAAGAAAGTGGTGGGAAAAAATCAATTTTCTTTCAAATTCTTATTTTAATGTGCTCAATATTTTTGGTGATGCTTTGTTTTCCTGTTTCCATTGCCAGGCATGAAGTATCTTTTATTTACTAGATACATATGTATATGCATAAAATATCATTGTGTCTCTAGATTTTAAGATAATTTAAAACAGAAAAAGTAAGTTATCTTGGACTGCATAAAACCTAAAGAAAAGTCATGGAACAAAGTGATAATAATTATATATCTCTCATTTCCCCGAACCAAGTTATATTACTTTTAATTTTCTAAAAAAACACAGATGAACTATGTAATCAAAATAATAACAGATAAATGAGCTGATTTCTTATTATGTGTTAATCACTCCTCTAGATGCTTTACAAGTATCAAACCACTTATCCTTTCAAACACTTTCAGTTCAATTTATAGATGAGCAAACCTCTTGGTTCAGATGGTAAAGAATCTGCCTGCAATGCAGGAGACCCAGGTTCAATCCCCGGGTTGGGAAGATCCCCTGGAGAAGGAAATGACAACCCATTCCAGTATTCTTGCCTGGAGAATCCCACTGACAGAGGAGCCTGGCAGACTACACTCCATGGGGTCACAAAGAGTCAAACATAACTTAGCAACTATCACTTCAATCTGGGAAAAAATAAAGTTATCTGCCTGTTAAACTCAAAGGAAGAGCTAGAACTACCAACTTAGGTGCTTTTGCTTAAATGTCTGGTCTCAACAACTACCGTACCCTTCTTAGGCCACATAAGTCAGCTAGTGAAGTCAGTAGAAGAAGCCATCCCATCTCGCCACAAGATATCCATGTTCCAAACCCTTCAAATTTGTGAATATCTTAAATTACACAGCAAAGGGGAGTTAAGATTACAAATGGAATTAAGGAATTTACTCTTCAGACTGTTAGATTAAGAGAATATCTAAGATTATCAGTGTAGGGCTAAAGTAACCATAAAGATTCTTATAAATGGAAGAAAAGGCAGAAGAAAAGAAATAGGGAGATGATAATGTAAGACATACTTGGTTTTGAAGACAGAGGGATGAAACCATGAGCTAAGAAATGGAGGCAGCCTCTAGATGCTGGAAAAGACAAAGAAGTGGATTTTCTCCACAAGTTGAGTCTTGCTAACATCTTGGTATTAGGCAACTGAGAACCATTTCAGACTTCTGACTTTCAGACTATGAGATAATCTGTGCTGTTAAGCTACTAAATTTATACTTATTTATTACAGCAATACAATGGTTAATTTTGTATGTTAACTTGGCTAACAAAATGGTTTACCAATTGTTTGGCCAAATACTAGACTAGATGTTCCTGTAAAGGTGCTTTATAAACGTGATTTACATTTATAATCAGTTAACTACGCAAAGCCCACTCCAGTACTCTTGACTGGAAAATCCCGTGGATGCAGGGGCCTGGAGGCCTGCAGTCCATGGGGTCCCTAGGAGTCAGACATGACTGAGCCACTTCACTTTCACTTTTCACTTTCATGCACTGGAGAAGGAAATGGCAACCCACTCCTGTATTCTTGCCTGGAGGATCCCAGGGATGGCGGAGCCTGGTGGGCTGCCGTCTATGGGGTCGCATAGAGTTGGACACAACTGAAGCGACTTAGCAGCAGCAGCAACTATGCAAAGCAGAATATTCTTCATAAAATGGGTGGGTCTTACACAATAAGATGAAGGCCTTTGGACCACATACTATGTTTTCCCAAAGAATAAAATATTCTACCTCTAGGATACAACATAGAAATTCTGATGACCAGTCTTGCAATTTAAAAATTCAACATCAATTCTTATCTGACTGACTCTCCAGACTAAGCCAGTTCCTTAAAGTCAAACTCTCTCTGTCTCTTTCTCCCCCCCTCACCCAATCTCACACTATATATGTAATTTACTACTAGTAAGTAACTTGCTCCTAGTTCTATTTATTACAACTATCCTTAGGTTTATTAGTATACTTAGGAAGGTATATTAGTGAGCTTGGGCTGCCATAACAAAACACCACAGATTGGGTGGTTTAAAGAAATTTATATCTCACAGGCTAGGGAGTCCAAAATCGAAGTGCAAGCCAACTTGGTTCCTGGTGAGACTCCCTTCCTGGCTTGCAGACAGCTGGGTTCCCACTGTGCCCTCTTATGGAAGAGGGAACTCTGCTGTCTCTCACCTTCTCATATACACATGCATGTGTATATGCATCTGTGCTCAGTTGTGTCCAACTCTTTGAACCCTATGGACTGTAGCCCACCAGGCTTGTCTGTCAATGTCATTTACCAGGCAAGAATATTGGAGTGGGTAGCCACTTCCTCCTCCAAGGGATCTTCCTGACTCAGGTATCGAACTCATGTCTCTGCATTGGCAGGCAGATTATTTACCACTGAGTCACCAGGGAAGCCCCCTTCTTATAAAGGCACTGGTATTGACAGTATTTAATTAGTGCCACACACTTATGGCCTCATGTAACCTTTATCACTCTTTGATTGCTCCTAACTCCAAATGCAGTCACATTATTAGGGTTAGGACTTCAACATAAGAATGGAGAACAATTCAGTCCAGAGCAGAGAAGTAACAGTTCTTCAAAGCACATGCACATATTTTAGTAGCTTTTATATTTAAAATTTACAACAGTTACACAGATATGAACACCTTATCTTAATCAATTGCTTATAATCCTATAGTTTATTACATAATATAATTTATATACCATTAAAACTTTATAAAATTCTCTCAGATTAGGAAAAATTTAATAGTTATTCTCATGTTATGTATGATCAAATTAGAATTCAGTGGGATACACTAAATCTCAATACTATAGTCTCACAAAGAGCAAGCTGGAATTGAGCCTACATGCATTGATTCTAAATACCATAGGTTCTACATATTCAGAACTAATCATCAACTGTGATATAAGAGAGAAAGTGGGAGAATCTAGAGACTAACATAATAAAGTCAATTTTCAAGAATTATCCAGTTTCCCATTTATTTCTTAGCTCAGAGTATCCTAAGTCAAGTATAAATATGTAAATATATCCAGAGTTCTTAATAGAATAAAAGATAAACTTTAAATATATTGGGCATATGGGACTGAAAGTAATACTGATGTGAAGATTTTTATCAAACGACTTAATAACTTATTCCAAGTGTTTGTAGAGAGGACTAAAATTTTCTCTCCCCAGAACGAAATAAAAGTGAAGAACTATCATGTGTTTTTCTTAAGTGGTGTTTTCTTTGAGTTTATGAAAGTGCTGTCTATCTAATTTTTTTCTGAAATATTTTTACCAGAAAATGACTCTAGCAAGGTAGTAAAACGTAGTATTTCAGGGCATATTTTAAAACCAGGCAGTCTGGTTCTTAATTACACCATTTAACCAGTTGTAACCTGCACAAGTTATTTAATATCTTGAAGTTTCAGATTTCCTTTAGGTAAAACGGGCATAATAATACAAGGTTGTTGTAAGGATTAAATTTGAGAATTTACAGGGCTTGTCAAATATCTGACAACCAATAATTACTAAATAAATATGACATTTAGTTAGCATTGTGACTGTCAACATAATAATTCCATTTAAAATATTTCAAATTCTCTAGAACATTAAATTTGTCAAGAAAAAAAAAACAGAATATTTAACTGAGGGAGTTTTCATATATGCAGAATGAAACTGTTTATAATAGGACAAAACTGTGCACTATAACCGGAGAAGGCAATTGCACCCCACTCCAGTACTCTTGCCTGGAAAATCCATGGACAGAGGAGCCTGGTAGGCTGCAGTCCATGGGGTCGCTAAGAGTCGGGAACGACTGAGCAACTTCACTTTCACTTTTCACTTTCATGTATTGGAGAAGGAAATGGCAACCCACTCCAGTGTTCTTGCCTGGAGAATCCCAGGGACGGGGGAGCCTGGTGGGATGCCGTCTATGGGGTCGCACAGAGTCGGACACAACTGAAGCGACTTAGCAGCAGCAGCAGCAGTGCACTATAACTGTACTTGCAGTGTCTTAGGGTGATTACAGAGCTGTTACACTGATGAGAGATCTGATGCTTATCTGAAGACTAATTCATAGTGCCTCTGTCATTCTGTCCACTACCAGGGGTTAACTCCACAGAACAAAACTTCAGCAGTGTGCGGCTAATTCTTCTGAAAAGGAGTGATGACTCAAATCAAGAAAACTATAATGATTTTATACTACTTCATAATTCACAAACTTGTCCAAGAATTACCTCATTTGATCCTCAAAACGTCTTGACATGAAGGCAAGGCATATATTAGGCTGCTGCCAAAGTAACTGCAGTTTTGCATTGTTGAGCTTAGCCTTTTTATATTGGAATACATTCTTAAATAAATGTGGCTATGTCACACATAATCTTTATGCACATTTCTTGATTTATTTTGTTTTGCTAATGACTTATTACTTGCTGTGTATTTTATATTTATTTTAGACTAGGGAAATAATGTTAGATAAAAGCCAAATTCAAGCAAGTTTTTTATTCAAGTTCAAAATGGGTCATAAAGCACCAGAGACACCTTGCACCAGCAAGAGCACATTTGGCCTGAGAATTGTTAACAAAGGTCCAGTGCAGTGGTGGTTCAAGAAGTTTTGCCAAGGAAACAAGAGCCTTGAAGAGAAGCGTATTGGCCCGTGATCAGAAGTTGATAATGACCAACTTAGAGCATCACCGAAGCTGATCCTCTTACAATTACACAAGAAGTTGCCCAAGAACTCAACCCATACCATTCTATGGTCATTTGGCGTTTGAAGCAAATTGGAAAGGTGAAAAGCTTGATAGGTGGGAGCCTCATGAGCTGATCAAAAATAAAAAAAAATCACTGTTTTGAAGTGTCATCTTATTCTACACAACAACAAACCATTTCTCAATTGGATTTTGAACTGCAATGAAAAGTGAATTGCATGGGACAACCAGCAATGATCAGCTCAGTGGCTGGATGGAACAGAAGATCCAAAGCACTTCCCAAAGCCAAACTTGCACACAAAAAAGGTGATGGTCACTGTTTAGTGATCTGTTGCTGGTCTGAAACACTACAGTTTTATTTTTTTATTATTTATTTATTTTTATTATTATTATTTTTTTTTACTTTACAATATTGTATTGGTTTTGCCATATATCAACATGCATCCACCAAGGGTGTACACGTGTTCCCTATCTTGAAACCCCCTCCCACCTCCCTCCCCATACCATCCCTCAATGGCATTAAAACATGTATGATATAAGAAAGGAATTGCCAGTCCAGGTTCGATGCAAGATACAGGAAGCTTGGGGCTGGTACACTACAGCTTTCTAATTCACTGTGAAACCATTACATCTGAGAAGTATGCTCAGCAAATCGATGAGATGCCCCCAAAACTTCAAGGCCTGCAGCTGGCATCCATCAACAAAATGGGCACAATTCTTCTCAAAGATAACATCCAACCGCATGTCACACATTCAATGCTACAAAAGTTGAATGTTTGGGCTACAAAGATTTGCTTATCTGCCATATTATTCTGACCACTCACCAACCAATGACCACTTCTGCAAGCATCTCAACAACATTTTTCAGCGAAAACACTTCCACAGCCAACAGGAGGCAGAAAATGCTTTCAAAGAGTTCATTGAATCCTGAAGCATGACTTTTACACTACAGGAATAAACAAACTTATTTCTCATTGGCAAAAATATGTTGATTTTAAGAGTTCCTATTTTGATTAATAAAGATCTGTTTGAGCATAGTTATAATGATTTAAAATGCATGGTCTGAAACCACAATTATGTTCACAGCAAACTAATACTATGGCCCTTTTGCTGCTAAGGGAACTGGATTTCTAAGAAGGTAATAATCTGGCCCATTAGCAAAACCAGAGCTAAAATCCTTATTTTGAGTCTCCTCATGTGGTGTTGTTTGTAACAATCTTCTTCCAAAGTTGAGTAGACTGAATTTGAAAAAATCATTTATTTACAATAATATCCTATTCTTATAGTGCACAGAAATAATAGCTCTCTTTTTGAGTGTTACATCAGGGTACAGAAGAGGGAAAAAAAGAAATTAAGAAGATATTCAGTTATTTAAATTGTCAGTGTGGCAGCCT
Source organism: Bos mutus (assembly GCF_027580195.1). Classification (NCBI taxonomy): domain Eukaryota; kingdom Metazoa; phylum Chordata; class Mammalia; order Artiodactyla; family Bovidae; genus Bos; species Bos mutus. The sequence goes on along the minus strand of NC_091622.1, from coordinate 76,814,345 downwards.
GGAAAGCTAGTACAGTCCCTTGTTATTCTATAAAGATAGAAGATACACTTCTCAGTTTTGCATTTCTTTACCCAGTGATAAAATATGGTTGGGAACTAAGTTAATTTGCTCTCAACTAATCTGTACTCATATTTCACAATTCATTTTTACTCTGCACTTCAAAAAAGTAACCAATTCAATGCATTTTTTAAAAAGTCACTAATGTATGCCTTACATAAGAAGGGAAAAACAAGTTAATAGCTTTTGATGTAGAAAGATCCATTTCCAGCTCTCCCAAAAACCCCTTAAGGATCCTGGCAGTACATAATGAATGTACTCTAACCACCCTTAGAATTACAACCTGGTGAAAGCCTTTGTAATGGTCCCATTAATCTTTGGGCCAAAACTGTCCTGCAATCTACTTGGGTACTTGTACATGTTTCCAACAAAAATCTGCTTTATATTTTAAAAATTGAAAATAATTGCTACTTCTTTAGTGATACCAGAAGCTAGGATGTTGGTCTGCCAGATCCACCCCCAGATTTAGCTCTCAAAAATGTACTAGCATTCTTAAAGCACAGACAATCCAGCCTCATGGTTTATTCCACAATGGTCACACATCAGAACATGACCAAAATTTTCAGTACTGCTTTTATTTCTACAAGTTTCAGAATTTGTGTCCGTCTTATAAATTTCTGGATAATTAAATATATACCCCCAACAGGTAAGTCTGGGTGAATGCTTAAAATTTCCCAAGCCTGAAGAAAAAAACTTCAAAAAAATCAATTTACACTGCTCAAGTTCTACATTATCAATAATTTTCCTAATATTTTTAATAAAGCACATCTTGGAAAAATGACAGTAAAAATGGTCTAAAATTCTCTACTTCCGTTTATGTAGTTTCCAAAAATGTATAAAAAAGAAGCTGCTGCTGCTAAGTTGCTTTAGTTGTGTCCGACTCTGTGTGACCCCATAGACGAGAGCCCATCCAGCTCCTCTGTCCCTGATCCTCCAGGCAAGAACAATGGAGTGGGTTGCCATTGCCTTCTCTGGGAATTATTCACTAGATTATTTATAAATGTTTTCCATAATCAGTCTTCCTCAAGTAGAGGAAGTTTTATGACAGCAAGGGTAAATTTTACTTACTGTTATATTCAATATTAAAGGAAATCAAACCTGAATTTTCATTGGAAAGACTGATTCTGAAGCTGAAGCTCCAATATTATGGTCAGCTGATGAGAACAGCCAATTCATTGGAAAAGACACTGATGCTGAGAAAAAAATGAAGGCAGAAGGAAAAGAGGGTGACAGAGGATGAGATGGCTGGATGGTATCACTGATGCAATGGACATGCACTAGGGGAAACTCTGGAAGATGGTGAAGGACAGGGAAACCTGGTGTGCTGCAGTCCATGGGGTCACAGAACGTCGAACACAACTTGGTGACTGAACAACAACAACATTCCAGTGCCTCAAACTTATTTGGTACATAGCAGATACTCAATTAATATCTATGAAAACTCTAAATTATGATATTTCAAAACTATTTTTACACATGGTACATATCTTGAAAACAGAGAGAAAATGAGACACATTTATTCTGTTAGTTCACTTAACTTGCTGCAAAAAATAGTGTCATCTTGACGACTCTAGTACCTAGACTGAGATCTGAATATGGTCTTATGATTGTTTACAGCAGTCAAGAGCTGCACAAAATCCAACCTAGTCTAACTCCTAGTACATATATATGACTCTTGGTCCTTAACCTTGATCATTCACGGTTTCCAGAAGTTGATGGCAAAAGGTACCTGTTAATTTATATATCCAAGACTTAAAATCAAGACCAGCCTGATTCCTTGCCTCTCCAGCACCTCCTTCAAGATCACTTGAACTACACTTTTAACACTACCATTGGAGACTTAGTCTCTGGCCTCATTGTAGTTTGCAACCCCATGGACTGTAGCATGCTAGGCTCCTCTGTCCATGGGATTTCCAAGGCAAGAATACTGGAGTTGCCATTTCCTTCTCCAGGAGATCTTCCCAACCCAGGGATCAAATCCAGGCCTCCTGCATTGCAGGCAGATTCTTTACCAACTGAGCCACTGGGAAGAAGGTGTTATATAGAGCCCTTGTCTAATATCCCAAGGCTGATCACTAGTGTGTTTGTGACTAATCTAGGTTAGAAAGAACTTCCACTCAACTCCCATGAATAGGTTGGGGGTACTTAAAAGAATAGTCATTAATTCTGTGTCATGGAAATGAGATAAAGGATCAAACACATACTGTCCATAGACAACCAAGGGTTTAGATATCAGATTAGAAGGAAGGGAGGGGATTCAGAGACAAGGCAACTGTGAGTTAAGATCTTGGGCAAGAATTGAGCAGACTTCCTCATCTTGAGAAATCTAAACTGATTTTTACCAATCTCTGAGAATGTGACCACCACTCGGAGTACCCTTTGCTCACCATAATCTTTCCTATCTCATATTTAGAACTTTCACTCTTAGAACTTAAATATATATATAGTAACATGGATCCAACAGTAGAGTGTCCTATGAAATCTTTTCAGTGCCCTAAAGCTCCCTGGTGCTCTACCTGTTCATCCTGTCCCATTTTCCTGAGTCCTTGGCAACCATTGATTTTTTTTTAATATAAATTTATTTATTTTAATTGGAAGCTAATTACTTTACAATATTGTACTGGTTTTGCCATACATCAACATGAATCCGCCACGGGTGTACACATGTTCCCCATCCTGAACCCCTCTCCCACCTCCCTCCCCATACCATCCCTCTGGGTCATCCCAGTGCACCAGCCCCAAGCATCCTGTATCCTGCATCGAACCTGGACTGGCGATTCGTTTCATATATGATATTATACATCTTTCAATGCCATTCTCCCAAATCATCCCACCCTCGCCCTCTCCCACAGAGTCCAAAAGACTGTTCTATATATCAGTGTCGCTTTTGCTGTCTCGCATACAGGGTTATCGTTACCATCTTTCTAAATTCCATATATATGTGTTAGTATACTGTATTGGTGTTTTTCTTTCTGGCTTACTTGACTCTGTATAATAGGCTCCAGTTTCATCCACCTCATTAGAACTGATTCAAATGTATTCTTTTTAATGGCTGAGAAATATTCCATTGTGTATATGTACCACGCTTTCTTATCTATTCATCTGCTGATGGACATCTAGGTTGCTTTCTTGTCCTGGCTATTATAAACAGTGCTGTGATGAACATTGGGGTACACGTGTCTCTTTCAATTCTGGTTTCCTCGGTGTGTATGCCCAGCAGTGGGATTGCTGGGTCATAAGGCAGTTCTATTTCCAGTTTTTTAAGGAATCTCCACACTGTTCTCCATAATGGCTGTACTAGTTTGCATTCCCACCAACAGTGTAAGAGGGTTCCCTTTTCTCCACACCCTCTCCAGCATTTATTGGACACCTTACTTTGACAAAGGAGGCAAGAATCTACAATGGAGAAAAGACGATCTCTTTAACAAGTGGTGCTGGGGAAACTGGTAAACAACTTGTAAAAGAATGAAACTAGAACACTTTCTAACACCATACACAAAAATAAACTCAAAACGGATTAAAGATCTAAACATACGACCAGAAACTATAAAACTCCTAGAGGAGAACATAGGCAAAACACTCTCCAACATAAATCACAGCAGGATCCTCTATGACCTACCTCCCAGAATACTGGAAATAAAAGCAAAAATTAAAAAATGGGACCTAATTAAAATTAAAAGCTTCTGTACAACAAAGGAAACTCTAAGCAAGGTGAAAAGATGGCCTTCAGAATAGGAGAAAATAGCAAATGAAGCAACTGACAAAGAACTAATCTCAAAAATATACAAACCACTCCTGCAGCTCAATTCCAGAAAAATAAACAACCCAATCAAAAAATGGGCCAAAAAACTAAACACACATTTCTCCAAAGAAGACATACAAATGGCTAACAAACACATAAAAAGATGCTCAACATCACTCATTGATTTTTTTACTGGTAAGTTTTGCCTTTTTAAGAATGCCACAGTGTTGGAATCATACTGTGTGGAATTAAACTGTTTCTTTACTGGGCAACATGTGTTTAAAATTCTCCATGTCTTTTTGTGCCTTGATAGCTCATTTTATTGTTTTTTTTTAAGATTTTATTTTTGATGTGGACCATTTTTTAAAGTCTTTATTAATTTTGTTACAATATTGCTTCTGTTTTATACTTCGTTTTTTTGGTCATGAGGCATGTTGGTATCTTCTCTCCCCAACCAGAGATCAAACCCACACTCCCTGCATTGGAGGTGAAATTTCAACCAGTGGACCACCCTGATAGCTCATTTCTTGTTATCTGTGAATAATATTCCATTGTCTGGATGTACCACAGTTTGTTTATACACGCATCTATTAAAGGATATCTAACAAGTTTTAGCAATTATGAATGAAGGTTCTATCAACTTTTGTGAGTAGGTTTTTGTGTAACATGTGTTTTCAGTTGATTTGAATATATACCAAGGATCATGACTGCTGTATCACACAGTAATAATGCAGTTTAAAAAAACTGTTAAACTGACTATCTTCTAAATAGTTGTATCATTTTGCAGTCCCATCAGCAACAAATTAAAGTTCCTGTTCCTCCACTGCCTTGTCAACAAACTGGTGTTGTCAGTGGTTTGGATTTTAATCATTCTAAAAGGTGTGTAATAGTAATTAAATAGAATAGTTAATTTCGAATATTCTAGTGACAAATGATGCTCAGCATATTTTCATAGGCTTATTTATCAACTGCATATCATCTTCACAGAGCAGTCTGTTCAGCTCTCTTCCCCACTTTTTAACTGGATTTTTTTTCATATTGCATTTTTAAGAGTTTTGCATATAATGGGTATCAGTTTTGTCACAAATATAGGTTTTACAGATTTTTCTACCAGGCATAATTTCTTTTTTCATTTCTCTTAACAGTGTCTTTCACAGAGTAGATTTTATTTCCATGAAGCCTTACTTGTCAGTATTTTTCTTTCATATACTGTGCTCTGCTGCTGCTGCTAAGTTGCTTCAGTCGTGTCCAAGTCTGTGCAACCCCAGAGACAACAGCCCACCAGGCTCCCCCATCCCTGGGATTCTCCAGGCAAGAACACTGGAGTGGGTTGCCATTGCCTTCTCCAATGCATGAAAGTGAAAAGTGAAAGTGAAGTCGCTCAGTCGTATCCGACCCTCAGCGACCCCGTGGACTGCAGCCTACCAGGCTCCTCCATCCATGGGATTTTCCAGACAAGAGTACTGGAGTGGGTGCCATTGCCTTCTCCAATACTGTGCTCTAGTTGTATATAAATTATTCACCAAGCCCATGGTCACCTAGACTTTATCCTACGTGATCGAGTAGGAGTTTTTTTCTGGTTTTACACTTAAGTCTTTGATCCATTTTTGAGTTAATTTTTGTGACAGGTTTAAGGGCTGTTTCTAATTTCATTATTTTTTGCATGTGGATATATAGTTGCTGCACTACCATTTGTTGAAAAGCTATCTTTTCTTCATTAAATTGCCTTTGCTCTTTTGTGAATGATGAGTTAACTATATTTCTGTGAGTCTACTTCTGGATTCTTCTTTCTGTTCCATTAATCTTGACAAAAACAGTCTGTCCACTCTTCGCCAAATACCATACTACCTCAACTCCTGTAGCTTTGTAAAATCTTGAAGTTGAGTAGTGTCAGTCTTAAGTTCTAGTTTTCTCTTAGAGTTTCATGAACACTAAGATACATAATGTATCCAGGTGTGAGTAACATAATTTGAAATTGACTCTGATGATGATATTATAGGTTGTGTTACGAATTTATAAAAGCACTATTGGCAGAGACAATGAAGCCTAGTAACCCATTGCTACTACTTCCTAGGCATACCAAAAGAGGGCTATTCCCAGTTCTCCTTGCAGTGAGGTTGCAGAATAAGTAAGTTTTGCATTATGAAATGTGTCAGACCTGGCCCACAAAATACAGTTCTTGGTCTTCTAGTTCTCTTTATACTACCATAGCAATGTTGTTGTTATTTAGTCACTAAGCCATGCCCGACTCTTTGCAACCCCATGGACTGTAGCCCACCATACTCCTCTGTCCATGGGATATCCCAAGCAAGAACACTGGAGCGGGTTGCCATTCCTTCTGCAGGGGATCTTCTCGACCCAGGGATTGAACCCTCATCTCCTGCTTGGCAGGCAGATTCTTTACCACTGAGCCACCTGGGAAGCCCCACAGCAATATTAGAAACCACATATTCCAGAAAGAATAACAACACAATGGAAGTAACCTGGATCTACAAATAAGGTGTTAGAGAAATATTCAAGAAAATCACCTGATACGCATTCAGAACACAGAAGACAGTATTTTAAAATACTATTTTAAAGCACAGTATTTTACTTAAAGTTAAAATCTGGCACAATGTAGAATGTCCCTTCCTAAGATCTGGATATCCTTTTTTATCTCCTCCCTATCAAATAACACAAAACACCTAAGATACTAACTACTCACCTGAAATCACAACCTAGACTGGAATATACTCATGCATAATTTATTTATTGGCATTAAATTCATAGGGTCCACAAGCACAGAGCCTGAGGTGATTCAGTTATCTTCCCCTCAAGTGGGACAAGTGAAAAAAGAAATGAAAGAAAAAAGAAGAACTCTAAAAAAATAAGCTGATCTTAGACAGCATGGAAAAGGGGTTTCTTAGAAAGCAGTAACTATAGTGAAGATGTGCAGCATTTTACATGTTATCTTTTTTAGCAAAAGAGCTCACAGGATTTTGGACTTGATCTTGCTATTTCAATACATCTGTGGCTGTTTGAGAAAACTAATAATTCTCTCAAAATATTCTCTTTGAAGTCACCAAAGAGCAGGATATAATTATGTGTCCCAATGGACTGCTCACTTGACTACACCCTGGAATAACCCATGCCCTTGGCAAAGATTAGAACATTGGTATTGTACTTCACAGAAAGAAAACAGATTCTGCATTTAAGTAGTCATTGTATAAAGTCAGGAGAGACAGTAAAACTATCTGTATGTATATCAAAAGTCAATACCACGAATAAAGTTTACCAAGAGCTGAAGCATTCTATCCCTCTATAAATCTGGTCATTTAATAAAATAATCTTCACATGCTTGATCAGAGTAAGAGCTGGACCATTTTTTATTTTTTCATTAGGCTTTAGCCAGGGTAAAGAAAACTTCTCCTCTCATAAGAGTTCTCCTACTCTGCACATTTGAGAAACTGGGCAGCAAGAGAGACTACCTATAATGTTTTCTACACCTTAACCTCCCATGACTTTTTGAAATTCAACAAGCAGAAGACCCTTTAATAGTGTATTGCATTTATATCTGTTTAAAGGTTAACCAGTGCATATACATTCATCACACAAAGTGCCAAAAATAATAACTTAGATCCCAAAATGAGTGAGCTTCTTATACATATAAAATTGCTTGCAAAGGAGAATAACAGACAAATTAAAATAATTCCTTCTTTCCTCAATATACTTGGCAGCAGAGAACAATCCCCCACTGGTAAAAAGCTGTTCCATCTGCCATCCTACTGTAAGAACAGCTCGCTTTCTTGGAAAGATGATTTATGGGATAACCAACTCATATCTTTCATTTCTGAGGGGTGGAAGACTGTGTAGGGAGGTTTTTGTGGAGAATGTCCACTGGTGAAAATACCTAAAAACCAGTACTCTGAACCAGTGAATTATCAGCAATCTGTCTTTTTTTTCCTGCTAACCTCTTTACTTTTCACTTTCATGCATTGGAGAAGGAAATGGCAACACACTCCAGTGTTCTTGCCTGGAGAATCCCAGGGACGGGGGAGCCTGGTGGGCTGCCATCTATGGGGTCGCACAGAATCGGACACAACTAAAGCGACTTAGCAGCAGCAGCAGCAGCAACCTCTTTAAAGCATAAGGTTGTTATTCTTATCTGAAGACACTGTTATGCTAAACATGATTTATTAGAGTTGTGTACATGTATCAGAGATTCTTTAGTACGATAAGTGATCATTGCTATATAGCACTAAGGAAGCATCAAAATGGAAGTAAATGTCTTATTAATTTCAGACATAAACAAGGAGTAGATAAGATGCTAGTATCATACCCGAGCTTTTACCCTCCAGCATGTTTATCTGTAGAGGCTTGGTAGAGGGCAAAACAAAAAGTGTTTAAATGGTTTGACTCAAATCTCCACTGTACAAATATGACAGAGCCAAATTAGGGTACCAGATGTCCTGACCTCAGATACTGGCCCATACAGTGGACCAAGACATCTCTTAATTTATCAAATTCATATGGATTTCCAGGAAAGTAATTGACAGATGTGACTTTCCTTCTTCCTTCCTATCATTCTCCTTTTTGGAAAATCAATTAGAAATGAGCATCATTTAAAGCTTTACATTTGAATGTCTCAAAACATTTTGATATACTTTGAGACCATATAATTTGAAGGAGTCTTTTCTCTATATGTGCAACAAACATATAATTAAAGAACTTGCCAAACAAATAAATATTTTACTTTGTTTTTAAGAAAAATAAAATGAAAAGGCAAAATGGTATTGTTTTCCACTATTACCTTTTTAAATAAGACAGTAAACTATAATACCTATCATCAATCCAATAATGATGATTATGCAAATTCCTGCTTCTGTGGCTTCATGACCTTCTGAATTACAATCTAATGAGAGTAAGGTTTCAAAAACCATTTTAAGACAAGGTAAATCTTCGGAACTATTACTCCATTCAGTTTTACATATGCATTTTAATTTTTCTACTTTATGGCTCCATTAATCTCTCATTTCAACAGCCCCCATTTTTAATTAAAGTACAAGTTTTGCAGATCTTATTTTTATTACTGACTGATACCTTCACTAATGGTTTTTATTTTATTGTGAACTTCAAATGCATTTATAGTGTCAGGATGAATTAACACACTAGCAGCTGACTGAAGTGAATAAGCAGGTTAAGCACAGCAAGTGTCCCCGAAGGAAGTCTTAAAAACATTAAACTATAAATACACAAACATTTTAGTGTCATAACCTCAAGGTACATGAAAACAATAAGTAATAGTTAATAAAGGACCACCCTCCCTCCGTCCCTCTGTTCTCTGCCATCCTTCCAAGGAGGTGCTTGCATTCCCTCAACACCCTTCCACTCTCAGGGGCAGAATCACTGGAAAATCCTACTATGTCTCCATCCTATATTTGTTCCCCAAATAGGAGAAATAGAATTGGCAAGACGCTAACTTTAAGTCCGTTATGTACTCAATTTCAGCAGAGATAAAAATGTTAAGGTAACACTTCTATGTGGGTCTGTCCCTGGCTCTTTCCCTTCTCCACACGCCACTATGCCCTTAAGCATCTTTCTCTTCCCCCTGGGAAGAGAATTACTAAGACAAGTCTTGAGCTTGCTTTCGGGAGATCTTGGTTCTCCAGCTTCTTCCTCTATAAAGAGGTAGATGAGACCATTTCAGGGGGATAGTTTAAAACAGCACATTTTACTCAAGCTACCTTCTCTTAAATTAGCCTTGATCATTCAAAAAATAATTTGATTTTAATTTGCCAATTAGTTCCTAAATGAGACAGAACCAAGGGTGGACTTGTGTACTATTCAACCCCACCAATGAGACAAAACATTAAATTGCTAATTATTTAATATCTGGACTACAGACACCACCATTCAGTAAATTATGATATACATCTTAATTGCACTTTAAACAGTTTTTTTACTATATTACACATATATAAAATATATAATCTTTCACCCATATCGTTTCCACACTTTTAGAAACATTTATAGTGTTTGTGTACTTTCACACTTCATATCCCATTAAAATTGATATCTGTATCCATAAACATTTGTCACAGAATAAGTCAAGTTTTCTTTCAAAGTAAAAGTCAGTAATATTAAATCAATAAAATATAACAAATAACAAAAGTTTTATAAAAAGTACAATCCTTAGAGTTAACGATCCCTGATTAAATTCTGGCTAATTGATTAATTTGATATGTGAATTTGAAAAAGGTAATTAATAACTCTGTTGGGCTGCACCACCACCCCCAGGCCTACAAGGTCTGTATTTACCCAGATTTAAGACATAAGAGAGACTGGAGTCAGCAACAGAAACATCAGTCGTTTAGATGGATAGGGAAGCTTGGATGGATGAAGCAAAATCCTAGAGCGACATCCCATCTTCTGCATCCCAAGGCAGGAAGGACACGGTGGCAGTATAGGGCATGCTGGGGGGTGAGATTACCAGTGGGAGGGGAATTCATGTCAGGTGTGCTCACTAGTTACCAGGGAAACCAGTAGATGGGCACCACGCCTTCACAGCCCCTTAGATGAGAACAATCACTAGCTAGGTCCTGGGGCAAGTATTTAAGAAGGTCAGTCATATGTGTAGGATACAAGTGAAGCAAGGCCCATGTCAGGAAGGAGACATACAGAAAGCCATACAGCAGCCATTTTGAGTGGCCTGACTATACACTCTATAGTCCTTATTTTCCTAATCTATGAAATACAAATAAAAATACTACCTCTTAAATTTGATTGTGAGGTCAAAATTAGTATGTCAGAATAGCATCAGGCAATTAATAAATGAATATATTAATATTTTATTGAAGGTGAAGGTGAGAAAAAAGCTGGCTTAATACTTAACATTCCACAAACTAAGATCATGGCATCCAGTCCCATCACTTCACGGCAAATAGATGGGAAAACATTGGAAACAGTGACAGACTGTATATTCCTGGACTCCAAAATCACTGCAGATAGGGACTGCAGCCATGAAATTAAAAGATGCTTGCTCCTTGGAAGAAAAGCTATGACAAATCTAGATAGCTTATTAACAAGCAGAGACATCACTTTGCCTACAAAGGTCCATATAGCTAAACCTATCATTTTTTCCAGTAGTCATGTATGGATGTGACAGTTGAACCATAAAGAGAGTTGCACACCAAAGAACTGATACTTTTGAACTGCAGTGTTGGAGAAGGCTCTTGGACTGAAAGGAGATCAAACCAATCAATCCTAAAGGAAATCAACCCTCAATATTCATTGGAAGGACTGATGGTGAAGCAGAAGTTCCAATACTTTGGATACCTAAATGTGAAGAACTGACTCTTTGAAAAAGACCTTGTTGCTGGGAAAGACTGAAGGCAGGAGAAGAAGGGAGCAACAGAGCATGAGGGCGTTGGATGCCATCATCAGCACAAAGGATGTGAGTTTGAGCAAACTCCGGGAGATGGTGAAGGACAGGGAAACCTGACGTGCAGCAGTCCATGGGGTCGCAAAGAGTTGGACATGACCGAGCAACTGAACAACAATAGTAATATTTTAGATGCTGTTGTCACCATGTGGTAATCTAACCATAGAAAACCATTTTTATTATTATATTAATTTTCAAAAACACATTTCCAAGTTTATACTAGGAAAAAGAAATCTTTAATATTATGATTCTGGTTTTTCTTTCTCACCTTACCTACTAATTGTTGACACTGGGCAAGTCATCGTTTCATTACAAGCCTCAGTCCCTGCATCTAGAGGCTTTAAAAACTGCATTATTTTGCACACAAGGCTTCAATAATGGATGTAAAGTGGTCAGCACAGAGTAAGCATTAAACAAATGTTATTTTCTTTCCCTCCTTCCCTTGACCAAAGGAAGTTCACTTTGAGTTCATTTTGTTTTCTTTTATAGCAGAAAATGACCATTGGAAGTTTTAGCCCTTGGGCTTTAAAGATTGATGTAGAGACAGAATTTCTTTGTCCTTTATGATAAGGTTCCAGAAAGTGGTTGCACACTTGGAGAATAGGGAATTGACTGGAAAGGTACACCAGGGAACTGTCTAGAGTGGTGAGAATGTTCTAAACCTGGTTTTAAGTGGTGGTTATCCAGTTGTATGTATACTGTCAGAAGTCATTAAAGAGATGTCTTAAGAGGTGTGTATGCTGCTGCTGCTGCTGCTGCTAAGTCACTTCAGTCGTGTCTGACTCTGTGCGACCCCAGAGATGGCAGCCCACCAGGCTCCCCCGTCCCTGGGATTCTCCAGGCAAGAACAGTGGAGTGGGTTGCCATTTCCTTCTCGAGTGCATGAAAGTGAAAAGTGAAAAGTGAAAGTGAAGTTGCTCAGTCGTGTCTGACTCTTCGCGACCCCATGGACTGCAGCCTAGCAGGATCCTCCATCCACGGAATTTTCTAGGCAAGAGTACTGGAGTGGGGTGCCATCGCCTTCTCTGAAGAGCTGTGTATATTTCATGTTAATTACATCTTGATTTTTTTAAAATTCAAGCTAATCTGAGAGTCAGAAAATCAAAACACTTTTTGGAAAGATACATCTTTTCTTCTATGAACCACATATTATTAAACAATTTTAAAAAAATAGGAAAATTTACTTGGAAATCAAGATGCCCTACTTTTCTTTAAAAATCAGTCCTAAAGGAAATCAGACCTGAATATTCATCGGAAGGACTGATGCTGAAGCTGAAACACCAATACTTTGACCACCTGATGCAAAGAACTGGCTCATTTGAAAAGACCCTGATGCTGGGAAAGACTGGGAGCAGGAAGAGAAGGGGACGGTAGAGGATGAGAAGGTTGGATGGCATCATCAACTAGATGGACATAAGTTTGAGTAAGCACCAGGAGTTGGTGATGGACAGGGAAGCCTGACATGCTGCAGTCAATGAGGCTGCAAAGAGCCAGACACGACTGAGCGACTGAACTTAACTGAACTGAAAGACAAATAAAAGAGAACCTTTTAGAGTTTCCCCAGACCCTACCAACTCTAGCATTTCCTACACCAACATACCATACTTTTGTGAACCAAATTCTCACTGATATTATAATACAATCTACAACAATATATAATATAGTTGTTTTGTTACTTTAGACTTGAACTTTCCTTAGAAGGAGCACGAGATACTTTATAAGTTCTGGAATGATATAATAATATAGAAATTTTAATACATGAGTATTAGTATTTCTTACTACCAAAGCTCCAAATGTAGATTAAAACTCACTTTTCAAGGAAAATATTCACAATTTAAGTGTTGGAACTAAAGTATGGGGGCTTTCCTAGTGGTTCCGTGGTAAAGAATCTGCCTGCAATGCAGGAGACACAGGTTCCATCCCTGGGTAAAGAAAATCCCTGGAGAAGGAAATGGCAACCCACTCCAGTATTTCTGCCGGGAAAATCCCATTTTCCTGGCAAGAATACTGGAAGAGCCTGGCGGGCGATAGTTCATGGGGTCTTAAAAAGTCACTGGACACAACGGAAGTGACTAAGCATGGACACTATGTCTTGCTTATTATATACTTGAAGTACAATAGTTGGAAAAAATTTGTAAAATCTTTTGTTTCAAAGAATCAATGGTTCAAATTATTCCTGTGAATGGTTCATGTGAGGCATAAGGCTTAGGACTGATAACAAACAGTAGTTGTTTGATTTTGAATAACAGAATCTGACTTCATAATTTAACAATTTAATCTTGCCTCATAACTTAATACATATGACACAGAACTCTGCTTTTTTGACTGAAATTTGAGCCAAAGACAAAGGATTCTAGGGTAGGCACTGGTGTTCCATTGTTGAAACTGATTCGCTGCTAAAGACTACCAGGATTATTTCAGGTGATTTTTAAGATGGGAAGAACCTCCCTATCAAAATTCCTTTGCTCTGGGATTTTCCATAAACACTCACTGTATTACTAATACTGAGATTTAAATCAATAAGACACCCAGGAAACATTGTACCAAGGTCCTTTGGAGCTTGTTAAAACAGAAATGATCAGAAACATGTTATTACAAGGAAGCACTCACCATTCTGCTATGTGCACCACACACGCACACACACACAAATAACTTCTAAAATGAAAATCTGAAAATTTTAACCAACATAAGAAGAGGAAAGCACTAATTAGTATACAAAAGCCAAAAAACATTCAAAGCTACTAAATGTGAGAATGCACAAAGTGACCTCAGGTATAAAACGTAAACATTAAAAATAAATAAATAAGGGCTCCTCACTGCCTGTTACAATTCAGGAGTTTGTTTTTCAATGGCATAACCTAAAGGAGGGGTGAAGTATTTAATCACTTTACCAAATAATATAAACAAACAAACTGGAAGTCCCAAGACCTCAAGAGCACAGGGAGTATTTCACCTACAATAGAACAATGTCTATTCCCTTGAGAGTTGCACAACTCCTGGATTAAAATCAAATGCATTTCACTACAAAACAAAAAACAAGGAGTGAATCAATTACATGAGGGCAAAAGCAATCACACAATGAGGTCTTTACCACTATGAAAGCAGCAGAAGAGTCAGGCAGCAGGGCTACTGCACAAATATTCTACAATTAGCAGCAGCAGCTACACAAACAACATTGTAGCTCTCATTTACCTGGAGAGTCTGTCACATCTGTGCACAGCAGCCACAGCTGCTACCCAAGGCACAGAAATGAACATGTTCACACCCTTGAAAAAACAAGCTATCTATTATCATCTGCTAATACTGAACATAATGCCTTGTGAAGAGAGTAAAGATTCTGTGTTGCAGTTAAACTGTGATTTCTGCAAGATTTAACCTATCTTTATTTTTCATCACATCCATGTTTTAGGTAGCCATCCAAGATTGGTGTACACTCATCAATATTTACTAAATTAAATGAGGAAATCAAACTATACTAGGTAGTTTGTGGAACCATGCATAAAATTCACTACTGTAGTATATGAACACAGAATGATTTACTTTAAAATCCTGAGAAAGAAAGCTATGCTAAACTTAAAAATCTCACATTTCTGGCATTTAATGATGCCACCTGAAATGCAAAAAAATGTATAAATATCTAATTAATTTTTTACTACAAAAGTGTAAGACTCCTAACTATCAAAGGAAATTACAGATTTAGGCATATAACAGTACTCTTCCAGAAACAGTTTCTGTCATAACTACTTTCAGATGAAAATCACACATAGGATCACTTAATATTAAATTTGCTGGTGAAGAAAAAAAAATTCAAATTTATCAGTATTAACATCTGTCAACATTAGATAACATTTCCCATGTTCAGGGCACCATTCTAAATACTTCACATACACTGTTATTAATCTTTAAAACCTATGAGACACTCTTGTTATTCCCAAAACACAGATGAGGAATCGGAGTTACAGGAAGAAGAAGTGATATTTTTCCCCTAAGACCACACAGCATGTAAAAGCTATGTGTGTGCTGCGTGCTAAATCACTTCAGTTGTGTCTGACTCTTTTCAGCACTATGGACTGTAGCCTACTAGGCTCCTCTGTTCATAGGATTCTCCGGGCAAGAATACTGGAGTGGGTTGCCATGCTCTCTTCCCGGGGATCTTCCTGACCCAGGGGTCGAAGATCGAACCCACGTTTCTTGTGTCTCCTGCATTTGCAGGCAGGTTCTTTACCACTAGCACCACCTCTGAAGCCAAGGTGGCTTTTTTCAGTAAAAGCTGAAGCTGGGCTTTCAAAGTAGCCATTCTATCTCACAAGCTCTGAGAGCCTAAGTACCACACAACTAGTATATAAACTATTCTTTCAAGATGCAGATGTTTGGTGTTTTCACTCCATAAAGAAAAGTTATAAATTTGAATAGTCATATGCTGCTGAGTCACTTCAGTCGTGTCCGACTCTGTGCGACCCCATAGAGGGCAGCCCACCAGGCTCCCCCGTCCCTGGGATTCTCCAGGCAAGAACACTGGAGTGGGTTGCCATTGCCTTCTCCAATGCGTGAAAGTGAAGTCGCTCAGTCGTGTCCAACCCTCAGCGACCCCATGGACTGCAGCCTACCAGGCTCCTCCATCCATGGGATTTTCCAGGCAAGAGTACTGGAGTGGGGTGCCATTGCCTTCTCCCATAGTCATATGAGTTGATACTATAAAAGAAAATTTTAACAGTTTCTTAGAATTTATACATGATAAGGAATGTGATTCCTTATAACTTACCTTAAAAATTTATGCAATAATACAGCAACTTTTCCATCAATTTTAAAAAAAGATATGTTGGAACCCCTTTTTCAATTTAGCACCTCTGACAGAATTCATTTTCATATTCATTACTCACTAAAGTTTCAGGGATACTGATGAGGTCCATATTACATTTCATAGTAACTGTAAGAAATAGATTTCACGTTTGAAAGGCTAAATATATTTTGAGCCAAGTCAGATCATGATGTGACAGAAATATTTCATAAGTATTGACAAAACAGTGGTTCTTACTTTCTTATTTATTACCAGTTATAGACAATTCCAGTGAGAAGTTCAAAAATGAGTTAGCAATATCCTTATCACTAGAATAAGAGTATAGTATCTCAAAATGACTATTTTAAAAGATTGTCTTATTTGCATGAATTGCTGCAATTATGAAAGTTTGTTTTTTTCCTAAATCACATACTTTGTAGTTATATCTCATAATCCAATATGAATAATGAGTTAGGATTTTGTTTTATGGCTACTTTTTAACCATCATCAATATGCATAATGATGTATGTTAATAGTTTTTGAACCTGGATAGCAAAAATGTAACATTAGAGGTAAAATCAAATCTTATAAAAATTTTCCATGACTAAAGGAATTTTTTTCAGTATTAAGCAGGGGGAAAAAAAAGAAAGTGAAAAGTTGTTCAAGGAGAAGTAAACAATGTTTAGTTCCATAAATCATTCAGCTTTTTATAGAAAAATTCCCCAATGCCTACTTGTTAGATAAAAACATTCAAGGATAGGATGAGATTTAACCATTTGCTTCAGTGTCTCCACCGATAGCCTTCACTTCCCTATTATTAGCTCTGTACAAATCCTCACTCTCCAGGCAAACAAGTGGCTTCAGTTTGCTGTTTCTTCATCTTTTCCCCTCATTACTCACCCTATGATTATCCATCATCATGCTTTTAATAAAATCCTCCTACTCTAGTGAACAAAAATTATACAATCATATCTCAAGCACAATCTTTTACATTTTCCTCTCAATTTACATACACAATAATATCTGGCACTTTTGAGTCTTATCTATTTTAAAGAAAACTTCTTTAGACCAAGGATTACAATATAATCTTTGTATTATAATCTAAGAGTCAAAGTGATAATTATGCACCAGTGTTTAAGCTTAATAGATATCTTCAAACTAATTTCTAAGCATTTTGTTCTTTCTTCTGCCAATCTTTACCTATAAGCTTCTGAAGGTCAAATTCTAGACTGTCTTTACAAAAAAATAAAAATAAAAAAGTTCTAGCAATAACCCCTAAAATTTATTATGCAAATATTTGCTAAACTATTTATAGATTATAATTTTTAACATTTTTCATATTGTTAGTATATTTTAGTTGCTGTTGGTATTTTTGATTTACCCTCATCAAGAGACAAATTGAGATTTGTTCTTACTCCTAATACTCAAAAGAAATCTCTCTTTCTCTTCCAAAGCTTCTTATTTGGCTATTTCACCACTAGGGAAATAAAAGGAGGCAAAGTATGAAAAGGAATTATCTATTAGTCCTTTTGGGGGAAAGAGACATTTTTACACCAGTTAAGATAGTTGTAAGTGAATTTAAAATATTGACACAAGATTGACAGCTGCTCACATTCTGCCTTGAAAGGTTTACTACTGGCATGAACTCCCAGCAGCTGCTTGTTTGAAACGTGAGAAAACATTTGGACAGTTAGGATAGCCTGATTTTCCCCTTAAAATCTGTTTGGCAAAACTTTCTGGCAGTTAATTTGATCCTGTGAAAAAGCTTTTTTTTTAAAAAAATAAAAAGTGTTCACATCTCTTCACAAAACTTGTTTTGCCAGTATAGACAGTATTTTTAAAAAGTAGTGTTTTAACCTTACAATCTTTTTCTGCTAATACTTTTCATTTAGTCAGTAAAATTATAAAGTGGATGGCAGAGTAAGTTATTATAATAAAATGATTAGATGGCTCATAGTGAAATATTTTTAAGAGATTACCAGTATCCTCCATGGAAGTTAATTTTCTTACACAACATTGAGATGAGAATAGAGACCATGATCTACAACTTTATCAATAACTACGTGTGTGCTAAATTGATTCAGTAGTGTCTGATTCTTTGCAACCCTGTGTACTATAGCCCGCCAGGTTCCTCTGTCCATAAGATTCTCCATGCCCTCCTCCAGTGGATCTTCCCAACCCAAGGATAGAAACCCCGTGTTTTATGTCTCCTGAATGGAAAGGCAGGTTCTTTACACTAGCATCACCTGGGAAGCCCCTCATCAATAAGTACAAAATCTTTATTAAGAAACTAACAACATTAAGATTTGAGGACTTGTTCTCAAGCATTAGGACAAATTTACAAGACCAGTTCAAACATCTTAATCCTATAACAGTCTAGAGTAAAATCCAGCATGAGCCATTTCATTCATCCATGCACTCTGCATAAAATAACCAATGCCCAGGAATGTGTAATTTGTGTCCTCAACTTTTATAATAATTTCCTAAGCATTCCCTTTCCTTAATGGGTGTTCCTCTGTCCTTTTAACTGCTTTCTTCGCATTCACTTTCACGTATGTCATGGCCTCTTGCAGGGCAACTCCTTATCTAAGGCAGAGCAATCTAAAGGGTATTGATTTATGATGGCTATGTAATTTACAAACTCTGCAATTCTCCTGTAAAATTTATTCAAAAAAGACTGTACATTAAGTTTGGCATTCACTAGTCCGGTCTATTCCAGTTTCATGTTAATCCCATATCAGATCTGTTTGGAAGATTTATGCATTTAGAGCATGTACATTTGTTTGGCAGATTTTAAAGTATTTGCAAAATCATAGCAACCCTTTAGAAACATTTGCACTGAAACACTGAATGAAGGCTATGACAGCAGTAACCTGAGATTAAATGGAGATAAAATACTGGCATTATATATGAGAATGATATACTTAGCAAATATAACTTAAGAAGTTCTTGTATTTCAACTAAATGAGTTATTTCTTTCAAGATCAATAAAAGAAAATATCAGAATTACCCATTATTAATAAGCATAAGCTAAATAATTCTTAAATTTAAAAAGCCACTCTTCAGCAAGCTGCTATGCTTGTCTAAAATAGAAAACTGGATCCCAAATTTGATGGTAAATGAGACAGTAACTAAAAACATTCAAGGTAAAAATAATAATAAGAGAGACTGTGCTGTGCTCAGTCTCTTGGTGCTGGTGGTATAGTCACTAAGTGGTATCCAACTCTTGTGACCCCAAGGACTGTAGCCCACCAAGCTCCTCTGTCCATGGGATTCCCCAGGCAAGAATACAGGAGTGCATTGCCATTTCCTTCTCCAGGGGCTCAGTCTCTTGGTCATGTACAATTCTTTGCGATCCCATAGACTGCAGTCTACCAAGCTTCTCTGCCCACTGGATATTTGAGTAATAATAATAATAAATAATAAAAGATACCATATAGATTTTCTACTATAAACACCAAAATTATCTTGGTTACCTTTTAAGAAATCACATCTATTATACCAGATTTGCTAATGAACAGTGAAATTTTAATTACTAAGTCTTTGCATATAGCTGAGAAAATATACAACATAAATCTTTAACGAAAAGTATCCAGATTCTTAACAAGAGACCTTACATATATCAAAAAAAAAGAAACAAGTCTTCAGGTCACCTGACATATGCATCTAATTTTTATGTAACCAAAACTGAATTTAAATTCACATAAAACCTCTCATTTTTTTTCAAGTTATTAGTAACTCAGAAAGTAAAACAGATCTTTTCAAAGATGTAAAGTTTTATGCAAAAGGTGGCAATATTGTGCATAAATTAATGGCTCAAATTCCATGTGACTTAAAAGCAAGTTGCCAGCAAACTGATCATCTGAGTCAGCACTTACCTCTCATTTTATTTCTAGCATGAGAAGGAAATTAAGTGAAGATGCTGACAAAAACATAGGTTTTCGTTTAAGACACCAGTAAATAACATGATCAAGGACATTTAAAATAGGGAGAACCTGACATTACACAAAACAGTTCAGTGAAAGTGTTCCTGACACAGCCTCACAATGATGCTGTATAAATTAATATTTATATTTATGCTTTGCCTGCAATATATGAAGTGCTTCTTCAGTGTTCTAAACAGTGATATGCCAGGGAATGCAGGAAGTGACACATCACAGGAAAGCAGAGAAAAAAGATGAGGAGAGTGTACACGGTGGAAGAAGGATGGAGACAAACACTCAAGTTATAATTTTAGAAATTATTTTCTTAATTATTTAATTACAAATAGATTATATCACATATTCAAAAACAAGGTAAATGTTCAATATACAATGTGTCCATTACCACTAATGAAGAAAAGTACAAAAGATATGCGTTTATGCTAAAGTTATTTCAAAATGTATGATTATTCACATGGTTACAGATTTTTGATTGCTCGCTCTCTAGACTATAAAAACCAAAGCCAACATCTGATTAAGTTGTGGTACCCTGTAATAAATCATTTGAAGTCATTTATTTGGAAATGGAACCCTTTCTAACCTTTCCTAGTATTAAAACATATCAATCTAATCAATTTAACTTTCAACAGATATTACTTTTCTCTTCCTGTCAAAATGTACAATGGGTTTTCTACTCAATATAAGCTTTTTAGCTACAGAAGTAAAGAACTCTGCTATTTAAGGATTTGATTTTATTATTATTTTTAATGTAGCAATGGTTGCCCTGATGGTTATTATTTGGCTGAATGAATTGAAGTGAGGCTCCCTGGGCAGCTGCTGACATAATGACTGATTGTGTGCAGAGCTGAGAATGTGAATGATAAATTTTGAAAGGCTCTGGAATTTGTGAACAACAAAAGTAGCTACAGTTCCTAAAATCTAACCATTTGTTCTCCACAACAAAAGAAGACTCAAAGGCTTTTGTTTAATGAAATGATTCAAAAACAGGATACAGAGGAATTAAGGGTTATCTTTACCAGCACAATACAGCAAGCAGCTTGTGTGCCCAAGGAGATGGATCACAAATGTAGGCTGGTTAACACAGCATAGATAGTATTAATCTGATTCTATCCCCTTAATATTATTATGATAGTCTCATGACAGCTTTCTGAATATCTTCATGCTTTTACCAAAAAGAAAAAAAGCACATAGAAATAGGAACAATTTAAATAACTTTCACATGAACAAGTTTATAATGAATTCCAGAACATTTAATAATTAAAACATGCTCAAATTAGTTTGCAACAAACATGTCAAAAATCATTAAAAATGTTTTTTTTTGTTGTTTTTTTTTGTTTGTTTTTTAAATAGCTGAAATCCTTGGTTATAGTATGTACTAACTATGTAATCTTGAGGAGCTGATTCTCCTCAAACCTTTTTCCATGAATGTAAAATGGCAATTTGGAAGATTATACAAAATTCTAAAAATAAAACACATAACAGAAAGCCTGGCAAATTGTATGTGTTTTAATAACTGAGTGGTGGTGGTAACAGTGATATATGAGTATTAAGGACCATTCTAGAAGGTATCTTATTTAAAGTTCACAAGAATCTCCTGACTTAATTATAACAAACCCTTGAAGGATATCAAAATATACTACCCCAAAATATGACTACAGGAGTTCAAGATACCTTACCACAAATTATACTGCTCTGAAACACTGATTAGTTTCAGCTATAGGCATATGAAAAACAGCAAATGCAGGGACAGGCTTTCTCTGAATTTCTCTTATCTGCCTAATGATAGATCTCCCAAGAGGAACTCAACGTCAGAAATCACTTCCTGGGAACTTCATCCCCAAGAAAGACTGACTTTTGTCACAGGATAGGGGACTAAAAGTTGACACCACACCAAGACAAACCAAAGTTTGTCTCAAACTATCATCCCCACATCTATTTTTCCAAGGGCCCATTCATCTTCCCTAAAATCATCTATTCTCTCCAACTTATAGATCTAAATCCCTCTACCCTTTCTCTATTAAGATGGCATTCAAGACTGAATTCTAAGCCACTTCAGGGAGTTACTAGTCATTTTTCTCTGGATATCTCCTATATACACATGAGGTATACAAGGTAATAAACTTCTTTTGTTTTTTTCTTGTTATCTGTCTTTTATTACAGGAGTCACAGCTGTGAACTTACAAGGGTAGAGGGAAAATTACTTTTCCTCCCTTATACCCACACATCAGAAAGGACAGAAGAGGGTATTCTAACTAAGGTAAAAAATAAGGTAGTAAAATTCAGTAAGTTCTGTCTCCTCAAAAACCCTCCTTTTCCCCAGGACACCCTGTGCCTTCAGTTATAGAAACATGATTCAGGAAAAATACAGAAGGGAATAAGACATCAAGATGACAGAGGAATAGCTGAACATGGACTACTTCTCTCTCCAGGGATACATTAGGAATACATATTCAAAAGCAGAGGATCTCACAGAGCACCAGCTGAAAGCTGGCAGGAGTCCCTGACCACGAGAAAGGAATATGGAACCACACAAAACTTGGTAGAGCAAAGGAAGGAAGGGAAAATGAGGAGGAGAAAAGAGGAGGAGAGAGAGCAGGGCTGGACCTGTACCTGGGGGATAGAGGAACTGAAGCAGGGGTGAGATTCCCACATCAAAGTAATAGTTTGGGACAGAGAGGAGGCATATGGGATCTTGGAGAGTGAAGCAGCTGATCTGTGACAGTCTGAATGGAGTGAGAACCATATAGAAAATCTGTACTGCAGCCCTACATAACCTCAACAGGGATGTGGGTCCTCTAGTTAAGGAAGAGGATCAAAAAACTTTCCACCAGCTGTACAAGCTGCAGAGTAAATCCATATGATCAACCAAGTAGACTACCTGTGGCGGATTCATTTTGATGTATGGCAAAACCAATATAATATTGTAAAGTTAAAAAATAAAAAGAAAAAAAATGGGGAAAAAATAAATAAAAGGACAATGAGTGGTCACACAAAAGAAAAAGCCCTAGATCTGGCAACTGTGGGCATTGGAGGCAAGTACACACAGAAGCGGAGTCAAATTAAGAGTCTGAGTTGTCCCCACAGCAGGTCCAGAGAATAGTATAGTATTGGAGGGCCTTCTAGGGAGGTGGAGGTGGAACTACCACTTATATACATTTTTCTCCTTCCTTTTTTCCCTTTAGTATTTTCTTTTTCACATTGTTCATGTTCTTTATTATGTCTTTAATTTTTATTTTTATAATTTACTTTTTATGATGGGGAACATGTGTATACCTGTGGAGGATTCATGTTGATGTATGGCAAAACCAATACAATAATGTAAAGTAATTAATCTCCAATTAAAATAAATACATTTATATTAAAAATTTTTTTAATATATATATTTTTACTACCTAAAAAAAAAGTCTTATTTCTAAATAAATTCATTAATTGTTCTCCCTTATTTCTACAGTATTGATCTCTTCTTTTTTGGCTCTTGTTTTTATCCTTTTTTTTTTTCTTCTTCTTCTTCTTTTTTTTTTTTCTTATTTTCCCTTTGTAGGTGTGCAAGTTTCTTTGGGTGTCCTTGGCTATTGAGGGGTGCTTTCATTGTTACCCTCGGGGTTTTGTCTTCTGTGCTGTGAGGCCTGTGAAGTCTTGATGCTACAATAAAGTGTCAGGCCTGAATCCCCAAGGTGGGAGATCCAAGTCTAGGACTTTAGACTACCGGAGAACTCCTGACATGGACCATTAATCAGTGAGACCTCTGCATTAAAACCAAGCCCCACCCAAAGGCCAGAAATCTCCAGTGCTGAATGCCTCATGCCAAACCATTAGCAAAACAGAAACACAACCCTCCCCCATAGTAGAAAGGTTACTCAAAGTGATACCAAGCACACAGACACCCCAAGACATACTACTGGACATGTCAATGCTCTTCAGAGAGATAATATGCAGCTCCATCCACCAGAACACAGAACAAGTACTCCCAACAAAGAAACCTTCACAAGTCACTGTTCCAAGCTCACCCATGAAGGGAAAGACTCCACAATTAAAAGGAACTATGACCCCCGACCCTGCAGGCAGAAAGGAGACCCCAAACACAGTAAATCAAAAAAAAACCGAAAAGACAGAGAGACATGCAGCAGATGGAGGAAAATGGTAAAAATCCACAACACCAAGCAAATGAAGAGGAAATAAGCAGTCTACCTAAAATAGAACTCAGAGTAACAATAGCAAAAATGATCCAAAATCATGGAAATAAAATGGAGGACAGATAAATAGATGGGAGGCACAGATCAGAAAAGATACAAGAAATATTTAACAAAGAACTATAATAATTAAAGAACAGACAATCAGCAAAGAGCAACACAATAACTGAGATTAAAAACACACTAAAGGGAACCAATAAAACTAATAGTAGTCTCATCTGAGGCAGAAGAACGAATAAGTGAACTGGAAGAAAGAATGGTGGAAACACTGAGGCAGAGCAGAATACAGCAAAAAAAGGATAAAAAGAAATGGGGACAATCTCAGAGATCTCTGGGACACTATTAAGTGTACCAATACTAGAATTATAGATTCCTCTTTTTTCTCAAGTGCATATGGAAATGCCTACAGGATAGATCACTTCTTGGGTCATAAATCAAGTCTTGGTAAATTTTAAAAAACTGAAATTATTTCAAGAATCTTTTCTAACCAGAATGCTATAAGAATATATAAAACTACAAGAAATAAACAACCAAAAAAACCCACAAAATTTATGGAGGCTAAACAATGAGTTGCTTAATAACCAACAGATCACTGAAGAAATCAAAAAGGAAAGAAAAATATACCAAGAAACAAATGACAGTGAAAACACTACAACTCTAAACCTATGGGATGCAATACATGCAGTATTAAGAGGTAAGTTTATAGCAGGGAATTTTATAACAATACAAACCTATCTCAAGAAACAAGAAAAACTTCAAACGAACAACCTAACCTTACACCTAAAGCAACTAGAAAAAGAAAAAAGAAAACCCCAAAGTTAGTAGAAGGAAATAAATTGTAAAGATCAGTGTAAAAAGAAATGAAAGAGACAATAGCAAAGATGAATAAAACTAAAAGCTAATACTTTGAGAAGATAAACAAAATTAACAAATTATTATCCAGATCCATCAAGAAAAAGAAGACCCAAATCAATAAAATTAGCATGAAAAAGATACAATAGACAACTGAGAAATACTAAGGAGCATAAGAGACTCCAACAAGTAACTATATGCCAATAAAATGGACAACCTGGAAGAAATGGACAAATTCTTAGAAAAGTACAACCTTCCAAAACTGAACCAGAAAGAAACAGAAAATATAAACAGACCAATCACAAGCACAGAAATGTAAACTAATAGAAAATTTAACAACAAACAAAAGCCCAGGGCCATATGGCTTCACAGGTGAATTCTACCAAAAGTTTAGAAAAAAGCTAACACCTATCCTATTCAAGTTCTTCAGAAAATAGCAGAGGAAGGAAAACTCCCAAATACAATCTATGAGGCCACCATCATGCTGACATCAAAGCCATGAAAAGATGCCACAAAAAAAACAAAACAAGGCAATATCACAGATGAACATAGATGCAAAAATCCTCAACCAAATTCTAGCAAAAAGAATCCAACAAGACATTAAAAGCATCTTACATCATAATCAAGTGGGCTTTATCCCAGGGACGCAAGAATTCTTCAATATATACAAATCAATCAGTGAGATACATCATATTAACATATTGAAAGATAAAATTCATGTGATCATCCCAATTGATGCAGAGAAAGCTTTTGATAAAATTCAACACCATTTATGATGGAAACCCTGCAGAAAGTAGGCATAGAAGGAACATACCTCAACATATTAAACACTGTATGCAACATCCCACAGCAAACATTATCAGTTGTGAAAACTGAAAGTTCATTTCAGTTCAGTTTAGTCGCTCAGTCGTGTCTGACTCTTTGTGACCCCAGGAACTGCAGCACGCCAGGCCTCCCTGTCCAACAACAACTGCCAGAGTCTACCCAAACCCATGTCCATTGAGTCGGTGATGCAACACAACCATCTCATCCTCCGTCGTCCCCTTCCCCCACATTCAAACTTTCCCAGCATCAAGGTCTTTTCAAATGAGTCAGCTGTAAGCATCTGGTGGCCAAAGTATTGGATTTCAGCTTCAACATTAGTCTTTCCAATGAACACTCAGGACTGATCTCCTTTAAGATGGACTGGTTGGATCTCTTTGCAGTCCAAGGGACTCTCAAGAGTCTTCACCAACACCACAGTTCAAAAGCATCAATTCTTCGGTGCTCAGCTTTCTCTATAGTCCAACTCTCACACCCATACATGACTACTGGAAAAACCATAGCCTTGACTAGATGGACCTTTGCTGACAAAGTAATGTCTCAGCTTTTAAATATGCTGTATAAGTTGGTCATAACTTTCCTTCTAAGGAGTAAGCATCTTTTAATTTCATGGATGCAATCACCATCTGCAGTGATTTTGGAGCCCAGAAAAACAAAGTCAGCCACTGTTTCCACTGTTTCCCCATCTATTTCCCATGAAGTGATGGGACCAGATGCCATGATCTTTGTTTTCTGAGCGTTGAGCTTTAAGCCAACATTTTCACTCTCCTCTTTCACTTTCATCAAGGGGCTCTTTAGTTCTTCTTCACTTTCTGCCATAAGGCTGGTATCATCTGCATATGTGAGGTTATTGATATTTCTCCCAGCAATCTTGATTCCAGCTTGTGTTTCTTCCAGTCCAGCGTTTCTCATGATGTACTCTGTATATAAGTTAAATAAGCAGGGTGACAATATACAGCCTTGACGTATTCCTTTTCCTATTTGGAACTAGTCTGTTGTTCCATGTCCAGTTCTAACTTCCTGACCTGCATAGAGGTTTCTCAAGAGGCAGGTCAGGTGGTCTGGTATTACCATTTCATTTAGAATTTTCCACAGTTTATTGTGATCCACAATATGCCAAAGGCTGTGGCATAGTCAACAAAGCAGAAATAAATAGATGTTTTTCTGGAACTCTCTTGCTTTTTCCATGATCCAGGAGATGTTGGCAATTTGATCTCTAGTGCCTCTGCCTTTTATAAAACCAGCTTGAATATCTGAAAGTGCATGGTTCACATACTGCTGAAGCCTGTTAGAGAATTTTGAGCATTACTTTACTAGTGTGTGAGATGAGTGCAATTGTGCGGTAATTTGAGCATTCTTGGCATTGCCTTTCTTTGGGATTGGAATGAAAACTGACCTTTTCCAGTCCTGTGGCCACTGCTGAGTTTTCTAAATTTGCTGGCATATTGAGTGCAGCACTTTCACAGCATCATCTTTCAGGATTTGAAATAGCTCAACTGGAATTCAATCACCTCTACTAGCTTTGTTCGTAGTGATGCTTCCTAAGGCCCACTTGACTTCACATTCCAGGATATTTGGCTCTAGGTGAGTGTGAGTGATCACACCGTCATGAAAGTATTTCCTGTAAAATCAGGTACAAGGCAAGAGTGCCCATTATGATTCAACATAGTTTTAGAAGTCGTAGCTAGAGCAATCAGAGAAGAAAAAGAAATAAAAGGAAACCAGATTGGAAAAGTGGAAGTAAAACCCTCACTGTTTGCAGATGACATGATACTATACATAGAAAACCCTAAAGATGCCACCAGAAAATTACTAAAACTAATCAATGAATATAGCAAAGTTGTAGGATATAAAATTAATACACAGAAATCCCTTGCATTATTATATACTAACAATGAAAAATAAGAAAGAGACATTAAGGAAATAATCCCATTCATCACTGCAACAAAAAGAATAAAATACCAAGGATAAACCTACCTAACAAGTTAAAAGGCCTGTATGGAGAATACTATAAAGTGCTAATGAAAGAAATCTAAGATGATACAAACAGATGGAGAGATATATTATGTTCCTAAATTGGAAGGATCAATATTGTGAAAATGACCAAAGCAACCTAAAGATTAAATGCCATCCCTATCAAACTACCAATGATATTTTTCACAGATCTACAATAAAAAATTCAAGATTCATATGGAAACACAAAAGATCCCAGTTAACCAAACAAATTTTGAAAAAGAAGAATGGAGCTGGAGCAATCAACCTGCCCAACTTCAGGCTTCAGACAGAGTTACAGTCATCAAGACAGTATGGCACTAGCACAGAAGCAGAAATACAGACCAATGGAACAAGATGGGAAGTCCAGAGTTAAACCACATACAAATGAGCACCTTGTCTTTAACAAAGGAGGCAAAAATATACAATGGAGAAAATTTAGTCTCTTCAATAAGTGGTACAGCAAAATCTAGACAGCTTTGTGTAAAAGAATGAAATTAAGACACCACCTAACACCATACACAAAGATAAACTCAAAACGTATTAAAGACCTAAATGTAAGACCAGAAACTATAAAACTCTTAAGAGAAACACAGGCAGAACACCCTTTGACATAAATCACAGCAGGATTTTCTATGACCCACTTCCTAGAGTAATGGAAATAAAAACAAAAATCAACAAATGGGACCTAATTAAAATGAAAAGTTTTTGCACAGTGAAGGAAGCTGTAAATATGGTGAAAAGACAACCTTCAGAATGGGATAAAAAAAATAGCAAAGGAAACAACCGACAAAGGATCAATCTCCAAAATATACAAGCAGTTCACTCAGCTCAATAATAGAGAAACAAACAACCCAGTCAAAAACTGGGCAGAAGACATAAAGAGACAGTTTTTCCAGAGAAGACATAAAGATGCCTAATAAACACATGAAAAGATGCTCAAAACCATTCATTATTAGACAAATGCAAATGAAAATTAAAATGAGTTATCACCTCACATGGGTCAGAATGGTCATCATCTAAAAAGTCTACAAACATTCATTGCTAGGGAGGGTGTGGAGAAAAGTGAACCCTCCTACACTGTTAACAGGAATGCAAATTGATAACAGCCACTACAGAGAACAATATGGAGATTCTTTTAAAAACTAGGAATAAAATTATCATATAACCCAATAATCCCACTACTGGGCATATACACTCAGAAAACCATAACTGGAAAAGACTCATGTACCTCAATGTTCATCACAGCAGTATTTACAATAGCTAGGACATGGAAGCAACCTAGATGTCCATGGACAGATGAATGGATTAAAAAGGTCTTGGAAAGTATAGAAAATGGAATATTATCCAGCCATAAAATGGAACACACTTGATTCAGTTCTAATAAGATGGATGAAGCTACAGAGTGAAGTAGGTCAGAAAGAGAAAGACAAATATCATATATTAATGGATGTAATGGAATCTAGAAGGATGGTACTGATCAGCTCCTATGTGTAGGGCGGCAATGAAGATGCAGACATAGAGAACAAACTTGAGGACAGAGTTTGGGAGGGAGAGGCTGGGATGAATTGACAGAGTAGCATGGAAACATATAC
Organism: Bos mutus; assembly: GCF_027580195.1. Lineage (NCBI taxonomy): Eukaryota > Metazoa > Chordata > Mammalia > Artiodactyla > Bovidae > Bos > Bos mutus. The sequence goes on along the minus strand of NC_091622.1, from coordinate 76,784,957 downwards.
ATTACCATATTCAAAAGTAGATAGCCACTGGGAATTTGCTGTGTGACTCAGGGAGCTCAACCCAGTGCTCTGTGTCAACCTAGTAGGGTAGGATGGGGTGGGAGGTGAGAAGAAGGTTCAAGAGGGAGGGGGACATACATAACCCACTCCAGTATTCTTGCCTAGAGAATTCCATGGACAGCAGAGTTTGACAGGCTACAGTTCATGGAGTCACAAAGAGTCTGACGCAACTGAGTGACTAACACACATACACACATGCACACACACGGCAGAAACCAACACAGTATTGTGAAGTAATCATCCTACAATTAAAAATAAATAATTGTTTAAAAAACAAACAGAAGGGGAAAAATCTTTTGTTGTTAATCTTATGTTAGTACATAAGATCTGCAGTCTCACACTTTACAAAAATTCAAGGCAGAAACTTAAAAATGCAGCAGATTTTTATCACCATTACTAATAAATTAGAAATAAACTTTCAGTGATTTTGTCTTCCCTACAGTTTTCAAAGTACATATAAACATCACCATTCTATTGACAAAAGACTTGAAATCAAAAACTGATTAGGTGCAGTCTATTCAATGCAATTAAAGGGACCCCAGAAACATTTCTGGTATCCAGCAATGATTTTCAATGTATCTATTCAGAAATAAGAATTATCCATTTTATCCAGGAAATAAAACAACACTTTAAAAATAAATAGCTACCTATGCAATTAAATAGCACAACAAACAGTATTAATCATGGTGCCTGATCTATTGTTTTCATGTTATTAATATTTATAGAGTTTCCAAGGTCACACAGTGGTGAAGAATCTGCCTGCCAATGGAGGAGACACAAGAAACTCAGGTTTGATAACTGGGTTGGGAAGATCCCCTGGTGAAGGAAATGGTAACCCCTTCAGTGTTCTTGCCTGGAAATTTTCATGGGCAGAAAAGCCTGATAGGCTACAGTCTATGGGGTTGCAAAGAGTTGGACACAACTGAGCAACTGAGCAAGTAGGCACACACACACACAGGCATAGTTTAAGGAGGTATAGGGAGAATATCAACTGCTATAAAACTGATGTTCTCTTTGCAAAATACTTTGGTGAGAGTTTTCAAATAATATCAATATGTCTAATATACCATAATAAAGCATTTTTAATTTCATAGATATAATTAATACAACTTTAAAGTAGGAAGCCAAAGAAGAGAGATATAAATTATGTATTTGAGCACTGCTACTTTCACAAGAAGCATTTTATAAACACAATTTAACAAGCTTTGCTTTGTATAAAGTAAGCTACTTACTTTCAAAAATACCGGTACACAAAATCACATCTTATAATGATAATATATTTTGGAAATAAAAGTCTTCATCTCCAAATGAAGTTTCAAGTAAAGCCTTTTGCTATTTACACTTTCTCAAGACACTGTTTTGACATGAAGTAATCCTGGTTTTCTGGGAAAAGAAGACCAAATAAATCCCTTAATTCTAATCCAGTATGTATCATCCTTACTGTGGATGGATTTTAAATCCTTAAGCAATTGATCTACCAAAATATTAGGCAAAGCACTGACTCCCAACTGCTGATTTTTATTTCATGTATTGACTGAATTTACAAATCTGTTGAAAAGCACACCAGGGCTTCTCAGAAGTTCCCTCACGACTGGGTTAACAGACATTTACCATGAAAAGGCAATGAGTTTTTCTTTGTTCCTAGCACAAGAATTTCAGTTAACCTGAGATTTGATCTGGGTAAAGAGTCAGTCTACCTTCTGTCTCATTTCCTATAACTCAACCTTTCACGTTCTTGTCCTGATATTTCATCACTGCACTCAAGTTTCCTTCATCACATCACCTGCTGAAGTGGCAGGGAAAAAAAAAAATAACAGTGTTATTAAGCTAGCTTTGTTTAGTTTCTTATCAGAAAAATCCAATAGCCTCTATTTCATAGCATCCTTTTCATACTGCACACATCCATACAACACAGCCACAAAAACCAGTTTACTTTAGATGAGACACCATGGCAAAGTCCACTTAAAAACACATAACATATATTATCAATTCCATACTGAATAGAGTCTCTGTTAATGCATGTGTGAGTACTAAGTCGCTTCATTAGTGTCCAACTCTTTGTGACCCATGGACTGTAGCCCACCAGGCTCTTCTGTCCATGGGATTCTCCAGGCAAGAATATTGGAGTAGTTTGCCACGCCATTCTTCACTGTTTATAGCCCCCATGTATTATGTAGAGATCAGCTGTTTCATCATAAACTTGGTGATGTGTGAAAATATCTTTATCAAAGCACAGCTATTATTAAGTGCAATTACAAGAATTTAACTATTTTTATTACTTGCTTCATATTTGTGATGTCTATATTTATTAATCGAAAATAATTCACACACACACACACACACACACACACATATATATAATCTGAAACATCACAAACGGAGCATAGATTGAGGCTTAAATTAGCCATCAGTATTGAACAATGTCTAACATCAAATAACAGTTCTACAGAAAAGGAAAGGGAACTAACAGTTTGGGCACATCTATTCTCAATTTGTAAAACATTAAGACACCTTTCATTATAGGGTGGAGTATTATTTTAGAAGCCATTTTATGACTCATATTTCAAAAAACACACGATGCCACTGCTTATACGATAGAACATAATTTTATGCACCATTAAGGGGAAATGCATGTTACCAATTACATTGATAGACTATCAAATATTATAAGGCATCCATTTTCAGATACACAAAAATAAGAATATAATGTATGCCTTTGAGTGGATAAATTATAGTATGTTCCAGTCACTGTACAAAACTCTTAAGGTCATTAACGTTTTATCCCTGAAAACCACAAGACAGCATTTCATACCTATAAAGTAGAGAAAATGGCAGAGGGAGATTTACTTACTTGTTCTAACAGAACAACTAGGAAGGTTACAGTTAGGATGTTGAATTAATCCCACATTGGTTAAACCTTCCTCAATTCCTACTGCTTGCTAGGTCTGAATTCTCATCAACAGACTTGAAATTGGATTCACTTATTAAAAAGCGAGTAAACAAATACCTGGGGCCAATAGATTATACCTCTCTATTTTGTCACTTTCTTCTAAGTATTATCAACTAGTATAGCATCAATCAGAATATTCCTATCTGAGTTTATTAATTTCTGATTAATGAATGCAGTTGTGATGCACACAGATAGGTAAGGTATTAGCTAACATCATATTCAGTACTGCAGTATATATCATCACAAGTAAAATAAATCGTAAGTCTAAATTCTGAGTACCTCATCTATTTAAATACTTCCATTTACAGGAAAAGGTAGAGTTTCAATATCATTGTGAGGAAATGAAAATAAATCCATTTGGAAATGTCTGAGCAACTGCTTTAAATCATATGACTCGCAAGTGAATCAAGAAAGCTTTATTCAACAATCATATTTAATATAAACCTAGTAGAATATCTTAGGCGTCATAATGGTTTAAAAGACAAAAGAGGAAGGGGAATGCTACTGTTCTCTCCACTCCAAATACCTTCACTCTTCCTTCTGATGAGTCCGCTCCATGTTTTTTCCACTCAGTATAACCAGTGTTTGGTTTTGACTTGGTGTCTTTCATTTCACAAAACCCCCAGCTGGTACATAACCTATCTCAGCAATCCACCACCTCTGTTTTCTGCACATCCTGGCTTTGCTGAGGCAAGTGCTTGGTGCTGATAACTAGCTGTGTTTGTGACTGAAACAGAGGAAGAAGAGGTTCACCTGAACAGTCTGTGAAATCTCTCCTTATTGTTCCCTTGGAGCCTCAAATTGGACAGGTAGTCTCAGGAAATTATAGTCAAGCCACTTGGGTACATATTTTGTTAAAATGAATCTTGGTTGTTGGTCAAGGAGGTTCTATTTGCTTTCCCAGTGGTGCAATCTGAAGAAAGAGGCATTTTGAGAAAAGGCATCTAAGAGAACATAGAAAAGTCTCTAAAATTCTCCTCCTTTGACAGCTAGATTATCTCCTGCCTTCCAGCTTCCTCCTAGCTTTCAGGATTTTCTCAGACTCCAGGTCTCTTACTTTGCTATTAACAAAGAAAAGCCCTGGGGCAGACCTTCTTTATTTGACTGATTCACTCCTGTCCCACCATGCACTCATTGGATACATAGGAGAGTCATGAAGACTACATTGTTGGCAGTCTTAAGACTGCTTTTTTTTTTTAATGCTCAAATTATGGATACAAAGTTACACATACATACACAATTATATTTTCATATAAACAAAAGGTAATTACAAACATGTACAAGCTCGCCATCTAGGTGAACAATAATCTAATTTCCAAACACTATCGGTACTTTCTAGATAAACCGCAAAAAATGTTACCAGTTTTATAACTATAGTCCCAAAACCCACAGAGATTATTTTATTACTTTGCTTTCTTTCATCAAAGTTTGAAGACTTTCTCTTTGAACTAAACAAACTGGATTAAATACCCAGAATGATATTTTATACATGAGCCATAATGAAAAACAAGTATATCTCAGTATATATAAGGTAGTTTTAATTATGAAGAGATCACGGACACTCTATAAGTTATAACTGTTTCTGTACTGAGGTTTATATTGACTACATTATAATTGTGGCTCTATACTTTTGACCCTACAAACTCTAAAACAGTCAATGGACACTGGAGAAACTCCAATTCCATCTCATTTACTCTACTCTAATGGGAGCACTCTTTGCTTCACCCTTCTTAGTTGCATGACTTAAAAATTGAAGGTGGTGGTTTAGTTGGTAACTTGTGTCCGACTCTTTGCCACCCCATGGACTGTAGCTCACCAGGCTCCTCTGTCCAGGGGATTCTCCAAGCAAGAATACTGAAGTAGGTTGCCATTTCCTTCTCCAGGGCGTCTTCTCCGTCCAGGGACTGAACATAGGTCTCCTGCATTGCAGGCAGATTAGACTTAAAAATTAATGTTAATTAAAACATTTTGTCTTTAGTATCCTATTACTATCTCCTTACATTATATTGGAATCACTAAATTTGCCTTTTCTTTCTTTTTAAAAATACATCTCACCTGAACAAATTAATAATCATGGAGAAAAATTTTCATGTAGCAACATCCAAATATCTGGCTCATTCAAAAGTTTGAAAAAATTGACTTAGAAGTTCTGAATCTGATAGCATAAGAAAAAAATACTATTATGTTCAGTTCAATTCAGTCGTTCAGTCGTATCTGACTCTTTGCGACCCATGAATTGCAGCACACCAGGCCTCCCTGTCCATCAGTAACTCCTGGAGTTCACTTAAACTCACATCCATCAAGTCGATCATGCCATCCAGCCATCTCATCCTCTGTCGTCCCCTTTTCCTCCTGCCCCCAATCCCTCCCAGCATCAGAGTCTTTTCCAATGAGTCAACTCTTCACATGAGGTGGCCAAAGTACTGGAGTTTCAGCTTTAGCATCATTCCTTACAAAGAAATTCCAGGGCTGATCTCCTTTAGAATGGATTGGTTGGATCTCCTTGCAGTCCAAGGGACTCTCAAGAGTCTTCTCCAACACCACAGTTAAAAAGCATCAATTCTTCGGTGCTCAGCTTTCTTCAGAGACCAACTCTCACATCCATACATGAGCACTGGAGAAACCATAGACTTGACTAGATGACCTTTCTTGGCAAAGTAATGTCTCTGCTTTTGAATATGCTATCTAGGTTGGTCATAACTTTCCTTCCAAGGAGTAAGCGTCTTTTAATTTCATGGCTGCAGTCACCATCTGCAGTGATTTTGGAGCCCAGAAAAATAAAGTCTGACACTGTTTCCACTGTTTCCCCATCTATTTCCCATGAAGTGATGGGACCAGATGCCATGATCTTAATTTCCTGAATGTTGAGCTTTAAGCCAACTTTTTCACTCTTCTCTTTCACTTTCATCGAGGCTTTTTAGTTCCTCTTCACGTTCTGCCGTAACTTATCTATAAACATGTATTTTATAATATAAATCATGAGCATGTCATAAAGACAACTATTGCCATAATTTATATCTATATAATTTAGTACACAACATGTTAATAGTCTTCTAATGTTGGAAGTGACCAGGGAAGCAAAATTATCTACATTGTATTTATTTAAGTCTAGTACAATAAAAAGTATCTTATTAATCAAACATGAAGTGAAACAGAAAGATGGTGCAAAGTGTAATAAGCAAACACTTCTCTAAGATGATGCTAATACTTTCTGTGGGTGATTTTGAATGGAAAGAGAGCAATATCTGAGCCTATGAAAGAAGAAATCTTGGAAATCAGCAAATGAAAGGAAAACATGATAAGGCTATTTAAAATTACTAGAATTCTTCAGTTGTGCTACATCATGGCAATGCGCACCTCCAAAATACATGATAATACATATACATATCTAGGTGTGTATAACATTCTATGTGTATATATGTACATATATGCATAATTTTACTTTAACTTTTTGCCTAATTTATTTTGACCTATCCTGTTTTCATCATTAGCATCTTGATGGAGGAAGCAGGCAAGGATAACAAGTTTAGCAGAACTTGCTTCTATTATGTGAAATACTTTGTTAAATGACATTATTCTAAAGATTCAGAACCACTGAAAAAGCACAAGAACTAAAACAGATAAAAAAGTGGTTTTCATTACAAAGTCTTCAGTATGGGACTAGTCTCTCACCCCCATGACTCTACATAAAACGAAGCAATTATCTCCTATTTACTTTGAGCAGTTGTGGGAGATACCAGCCACACAACTGCTCTCAGTCACACTCTACCTGGCAGTCTCTATTATGAATATACAAAATGATAACATTTATTTACGGTTTATTGTTCTAGTTAATGATATGGAATTGGGGGCAGGGGTGGAGTATCGGGTGACTTTAGAAAAATATTTGTGCAATTTATTATACTTCTGTTTTTGAATGCTGTTATGTCAGGACCTGATGCCAAGATATCTGAAAGCCATTTTACTACCTAGAGTTAGCAAAATTATATACCAAAGCCTCTGAAAAGAGAAAAGGTCCTTGATGATTCAGTTGAAAAACCAAATAATCACAGGTACCACCTTCTTTCGGAATTCTTTTGAAGTAAGCAAGTGTCCTTTGGATAAGGTCACTGCTAGCTTGATCTTCTGTTATATAGAACCAAAAGCTGCTAAACCAAGGAGATATCTTAAGGACTAGGTTAAAAAATCCATTTATGAAGGGAGGCACATTGCAGCTAGAAAGCACAGAGAAACATTTTTCTCCCAGCAGAACTTCTGATGGCATACTATTACTATTGATGGTACAGAACTGAGAAAATGGTCCTCTCCAGCAGCCCATTAGGGTAAGGTCTAAAAGAATTATGTTATAGTCTGCTTCTGGGCTTTCCTAGTGGCTCAGACCATAAAGAATTTGTCTGCAATGCAGGAGACCCAGGTTCAGTCCCTGAGTCAGGAAGATCCCCTGGAGAAGGGAATGGCAACCCATTCCAGTATCCTTGCCTGGAGGATTCCATGGACAGAGGAGCCTGGTGGGCTATAGTTCATGGAGTTGCAAAAGAGTCAGGTACTACTTAGCGACTAAACAACAATAAGGACGAGGAGGTGAATGTCAGTGTTCAAAACATTAAAAAACAAGTATGCTAAGCCCTCACAACCCATCAGTAGTCTCACTGTCCATGAGCTCTAAAAATAAAACAATTAAGACTACAGTGAAAATCTGTGGTTGTCAACCCTGCATCCATTATCTTTTCTAAATAGTACCCCAAATTTCTCAGCAATAGGAAACTGGTCTCATACTCATTGAAATATAACCCTTTATTGATTAAGGTCAATTAGTACATGCCATCCTCACTGACCTACAGATGGACTGGGATAGGTCTCTTCTCCCAGTCAGGCCAGTTGGAGTCAATAGCATTGATCCTGGGACTTTTACAAAACAATATGAGAAGCAGATTTTTCTCCTCTGGATCAGGATTTTGAAGAAAAATCCTGTAGTCCTACAGCTTGTGGCCACACTATCTTCGGGTCACTAGACTACAGAGTCAACAGTGAGGGAGAAGCACCAAGAAGTAGAAAAAGAGAAATGCTAGTTCTGATCATCCTGCTTGAAGCCAGATATATCCTTCAACTCACTAGTAAAATCAATACATTCACATATTTTATTGTTACCTAGGTCAGATTTTTACCTGTTCCTAAAATCATTATCACTACTTCAACTATAATACCTCAAAACCATTAATCATATTAAACAATTTAACTTACTAAAGTTATATATCAAAAGACACGTACTATCTGTCCTCAAAGATAAGTTTTCTCAAGCTAGCAAAAAATCTGTATCCATCATCCTATATTTTCAATTTCTCCTAAAGAGGCAGAGCTATAAACAGTACCTTTGAAAAACATCACACAAGCATAGCCCATATTTTTATGCTTTTGATCACCACTGAGAAAGCTGCTTACAGAATTCTTATACAATTTAATAAATCTACACAAAATAGTAACATTCATTCAAACAATCATTTTTCTATAATACAGAAAAAATACAGTAAAATTACCTCTAATCCCTTAGAGTGGACATTTTTACTTTCCAGGTTTTTTGGTTTTTTTTAATGTTTCAGTTCAGTTCAGTCGCCCAGTCGTGTCCACCTCCTTGCAACACCATAAACTGCAGCACACCAGGCCTCCCTGTCCATCACCAACCCCTGGAGTTCACCCAAACCCACGTGTGAAGAGCACATTACAGTTTTCCTCACCGGACAGGTATAATGCATTAAGATGAAAATCTCAATGTTCAAGAAAAGGATGTGTCACCTTAACAAGAGCGTCAAACATATTTATGCCCTGGTGCAAGACCACAGTATAGAAGACTACATTAGTAATGGTCTATTATTAAAATACTAAGATGTTAAAGGGGGCAAATGATGATTGAAGTGCACCTTCTACATAGCTACACTTCTACAATATAACCACAATATCCACAAGTAGTTTGCGCTTGGACTGTTTCTACTTTGATGTGTTATAATGTATCTTCTATTCAAGAACTGAGAACTTGGTCTCTTCTACCTATGCAAAATCATGACTATAAAGAGCTCCATATTTATTGCTGATATTCAGTCATTAAATAAGAGTCAGTGAAAGTAAAGCTGGACACTGCTTTTTTTCTTATAAATTTAAGGAGTCCTTTGACTTTAGTAATTACAAAATTTCTTTAGTAATTTTAAGTCCTTTAGTAATTATAAAAGAATACAGACATCTTGGGCTTCCCTTGTGACTCCGCTGGTAAAGAATCTGCCTGCAATGCAGGAGACCTTGGTCCAATCCCTGGGCTGGGAAGATCCCCTGGAGAAGGGAAAGGCTACCCACTCCAGTATTCGAATTCCATGGACTGTATAGACCATGAGGTTGCAGAGAGTCGGACATAACTGAGCAACTTTCACTTCACAGACACCTTGTTTACCAAAAACAAGAGGATAAAATTTGGGGGGGCGGGGAAGAAATGTGCATAAAACTGGTGACCACATTTAAAAAGAAAAATTGTGGATGTTATAACTTTGAAAGAAATATTATTTCCAACACTATATATTGAGAGAAAGAATGTGTGTGTACTGAATTTTGGGGATTTTTCCCCTCCTTTTCTTATTTTATTCAAATTAGGACTTCTAGAAATAACATACTGCTAAAAAATTCAATGAATATGATGAATTTACAAAAGAATTTACAAAGATACACATGGTTCGTCTGGGTATACAAAAGAGGGAAAAATTCATGTCGGACTGAATTATTATATGTAACTATTTGCAGTTTCCCAATTCACTGGGTATTTATATACAACTCACAAATTTGCCTTAGTTACACAGATACCATCTTAAAGTGTCAGACTGAATTTATCTTCTTTCATTTTATGACTTCTGTCACCATCTGAAATGCTTTAAAATATTCTAGAAAAAAACTTTTAAATTTTACTTCCAAAAAAACAGGATTGTTAAAAGTCAAACATTATTTTAAAAGTTCATTGCCAAGGCCCGTCGGCTTTCATGTCGAAGTGAAAAATCTTAAATGTTGGGAAAAAAAGAAAAAATACTAAACAAGTGACTCCAAGCTCCAATCAAAAAACAAACTTTGTTGTTTTGTTCTGGGGGATGACATGAATTTGGCACTGCAATCCATGTGAAATATTCTATGGGTTCACATATTTGAGCCAAAATGATAAATCAAGTTTCAAATAACTATATTTTTAAAAACACACTATATATCCACATGCCAAGATGCTGTGAAACAGTTGACCACAAAGAGAATTAATTTTACAGCAGAATAAATCAAACTATTTTAATATATTTAAGATCATGTTTATTTTTTTTTAATTTTAAGAGAATTAAACACTCTTCTTCAGTTCTCCTATGCATGAGTTGCAGGAAAAAAAAGAAAAAAAAAAAGATAAGGAAAGTTAAACTAGAAGTCCAAGTGGAAGCACCAAGTAAAAGAAGATGATTTTTAAATTCCTAAGAGGGAATAGCCCCTCTTTGTTCTTAATGGTACCATATTAATTAATTCAAGATCACTGGAACACAGGGAAAGCACCAAAAGGAGAAAGCATTTCACAAAACCTAAGATGATTTTTAACATAAGGCTGAGCTCCAAACTGGATCCCTTTAAACCTCTGACTGAAGCAAGGATAAGTTAAAAGTGAGTCTGGAGAACACGTTTTCCTTTGTTTGCAACAATGAATGACTGTCCTGTTTCATAAGCCTGAAGCATGATTTAGTTAGTGGCACAGAAAAGCGCTGAGCAAGACACTGACACTCGGATTTGCAAAGTGGGACTGAGGGACGAGGCTGCTCCACAAGGGGACAGCATGAGGATCAATCCATGGACTATTTACAGTCTAGATACACAGCCAGGGAAACTGAAAAAAAGTACTGATATGCATTTTATATTTTAGAAATTATATTTTGTCCAATTTAACATCAAGAAAATTACTTAACTATTTCCAGCAACCAACAAAAATTGTAAGACATATACCCCTCATTTTACATGTATAACTTAAAACTCAGCAGTATTCCAGGTATGAAAACTAAAACTATATATATACATTACCCCATATATCTGCTCCTCCATTTGTTGATAAATATTCTCTATTTTTACTCAGTAAGATAAATGCATAATTTTTTAAGGTTGATTTAATCAGTGCAGGTGGTAAACCCTTCTGTTGTAATTAGCATCTGGAGACGGGATTTTTTCTTTTTTCTTTTTTTTTAATGTACGGTATTCCTGCTGGCTAAAGCACTATACTAAATAAAGTCAGGGTCATATTTCTTTCTTTCTTGACAGATTAAGTAGTTTCTCTTTCATTGCCTGAAACCATATCCATCTACCTATGGCCAACCATCTCACAAATACATATTTTTGAACATTAAGATCATTAAGCTAACATGGAATGATGAAACAAAGCCATTGGTAAAATAAGATGATAAAATAAGAACTCAGGATAACTTGAAGGCGAATAGAGGAAGGGATAGAGGGAGGGAGGAAAGAAAGGAAGGAAAGGAAGCACAGATAGTGTCTTGTCAATTCACATATGCTGATATATTTTCCAGTTTGATCTCCTACCCACGTCAATATGATGAGATCTCACTATTTCTTTAGACATTTTAAGAAAACACATATTCTTTCAATGAATTCTTCCATTATATAATATAAGTGAATACCCCAATGCTAAAACTTTGGATATGTTCCACCAATTATTTTCACAGCTAGATAAAGTTAAATTATTTTTACAGCTAGATAAAGTTAATTTAAGAGCAACTGATAATAGATTCTAAACTTTCCATAGGAATGCAATGAAAATATTTTAATAAATAGGAAACTGATTTCTTTGATAATCAAAAAACACCAATTAATAGATAAAATGCTGCATACTTTTAGAATGAGGAAAAATATATCTCTGGATCCATCATTCATATGTAGCTCATAAATAATATGTGGTGAGATGCTTTGGTAGAGAGTAGGCACTGAGCTTTTATTTATATCTGCCATACACTTTTCTGTACATATAGGTACAGAATATGGCCCTATTAGGTTAATATAAAGCGAACAACTGTCCATTATTTCTCACAGGAGACTTAAAAGCAATAGAATCACTGGATACAGATATTTTAGAAAGAGAGACAGTGGACTCTGGTTAAGAAAGTCAATCATATGTCTTAAGTATAAATGTGTTACAAGGTTACGGTGTTTTGTTCCTTCTGGAGAAGGCTCTATGAAAATTCCTGCTTGTTTGAATAGATGTTTGTAGGAGATCTGGAATTAAAGACCATTCGGTGTCACTTCACATCAATTAAGATGCATGGAAAGACACTGAAATAGTCAGGATATGTTATTAAGAATAAACAATCCAGAATGCACTGGCTTCGATCATGTATTAGGGACAGGACCACAACTGTGTAATTGTGGATGAAGTGCATATAGTTACATAATTGTAGGGGGATGCTCTGGAGTGTGGACCTTAGCCCTATGAATCATTTCAATATCCAGGGAGATTAAGGACTCTGGGCACGGTCCTCTCAAATTTGTACCAAAATGTAGAGGGCAGTGAGGTGGGTGCATAAAGTACTCCACTTCATAGAGTAAGCTGCCCCAGGGTTCTGGAAACAGGTAAGGAGCTAGAAGACTTAGGATGAACGTAAGCCTTTGAGACATGAAATTTCTTTAACAACATCTGTATTGTACTGTGTGTTATTTTTCTTTTGTTATCCTTGAACTTTATCAGTAAAGTCTGAACCACTGGAGTCGATTCTCTACTATACTTTGGAGAATTGAAGAGTTGGCACCATTTCTGAAATTTACTTAACAGAGAGTAGTGTCTCTGAATTCCTAGGCACAAGGTAACAGAATTTATAAGCAGCAGAGCTGAAGGAATAGACTAGGGCAGGTCTAACTGAGATCATCAGCATCTGAGTGAGGCAGCTGCTGCAAAAAGAAAAAAATAGAAAGAAAAAGTTAAAAAATAGAAAAAGATGGAATTAAAAGACCTGAAAGTCCTATTCATGACTACCACTGCAAAGGGGTCCCTGAAAAAAAACTCAATTGCTAATTAGCCATTTCTGAGGAAAGACAGTTTTAGCCATCAAGCCAGTGCTACCTATAGTTATGAAGAGCAGGAAGGCTAATCAATTTCAATAAACCAAAGTTATACATTTACTACTTTATTTGCAAGAAAAACATAAACATAAAGGAATCAGAGAGGAATACTTTCGTTCTTCCAAATTATATTAGGCAATATGTGATAGAATTATTGGTGGCTTTATTGAAGACCTTTACAATGTGTGATTGGCTACTAAGCTAAATGCAACCTTCTATTAGGATTCTCTTTGGCATGAGAACATATTACAAACAACAGTGTAGATTTTTTTTTTTAATAGCAGGACCATGACTAAACAATGGGGGAAAAAGGAGATGTGTTCTTCACTATGAAAAGTAGCTGGACCATGATTAAACAAAACAATCTCAAATATGAAAATTTATGTCATATTATGAGGAAGTCTTTCACATTCGAAAACTTTCAATGAATAACAAAAACTTTAGGTCTACCAAGTAATTGTGAATGAATGAAATAACCACTGGTTGTCACACTCCAAGCAAAAGGTTCCAACTATTCAGTAAATTTGAATTATGAGTCTAAAGATCAAATTTGAATGTCAGCTACTGCAGAATTTCAGATTTTATTTATATCAACCGTATTCACCATTGATAAACAGTTCCTCTGATATAACATAAAAAGATTACTAAAAAAAGTAACTAGAAAGGATATATCAGGTTAATTATAATAAAAGGTGTGGGATCTCTTTAGTGAATCCACAAAATATCCAAAAAATTTACTCAAAAAACACCTAAAATGTTATGAATTAAAAGCATTATGAATCTAACTTCCTCAATCTCAAAGCCAACTTCCCATTATGCTACACTACCACATACTCCAAAAAACTCTAACACAAAAATTGTCTAATATGAAAATTAAAATATTACCAATCAACTTAATAATCAAAGATAGATTTTAAATGTGAGGTAAAACCTCATTATACAGTCCTGAATTTGATCTTCTGAGAGCAGCTGTTAAACATCAGTCAGGTCAGTCGCACAGTACTGTCCAACTCTTTGTGACCCCATGGACTACAGCATGCCAGGCCTCCCGGTCCATTACCAACTCCCGGAGTGTACTCAAACTCATGTCCATTGAGTTGGTGATACCATGCAACCATCTCATTCTCTGTCGTCCCCTTCTCCTCTCACCAGCATCAAGGTCTTTTCAAATGAGTCAGTTCTTCACATCAGGTGGCCAAAGAATTGGAGTTTCAGCTTTAGCATCAATCCTTCCAATGAACACCCAGGACTGATCTCCTTTAGGATGGACTGGTTGGATCTCCTTGCAGTCCAAGGGACTCTCAAGAGTCTTCTCCAACACCACAGTTCAAAAGCGTCAATTCTTTGGTGCTCAGCTTTCTTTATGTCCAACTCTCACATCCATACATGACTACTAGAAAAACCATAGCTTTTACTAGACAGACCTTTGTTGGCAAAGTGACATCTCTGTTTTTAATATGCTGTCTAGGTTGGTCATAACTTTCCTTCCAAGGAGTAAGCATCTTCTTATTTCATTGCTGCAATCACCATCTGCAGTGTTTTGGAGCCCAGAAAAATAAAGTCAGACACTGTTTCCACTGTTTCCCCGTCTATTTGCCATGAAGTGATGGGACCAGATGCCATGATCTTCGTTTTCTGAATGTTGAGCTTTAAGCCAATGTTTTCACTCTCGTCTTTCACTTTCATCAACAGGCTTTTTAGTTTCTCTTCACTTTCTGCCATAAGGGTGGTGTCATCTGCATATCTGAGGCTATTGACATTTCTCCCAGCAATCTTGATTCCAGCTTGTGCTTCCTCCAGCCCAGTGTTTCTCATGATGTACTCTGCATATAAGTTAAATAAGTAGGGTGACAATATACAGCTTTGACATACTCCTTTTCCTATTTGGAACCAGTCTGTTGTTCCATGTCCAATTCTAACTGTTGCTTACTGACCTGCATACAGATTTCTCAAGAGGCAGGTCACGTGGTCTTGGTATTCCCATCTCTTTAAGACCATTCAAGTATGACCTAAATCAAATCCCTTATGACTATACAGTGGAAGTGACAAATAGATTCATGGGATTAGATTTGATAGAGTACCTGAAGAACTATGGATCGAGGTTCATGACACTGTACAGGAGGCAGGGATCAATACCATCCCCAAGGAAAAGAAATGCAATAAGGCAAATGGTTGTCTGAGGAGGCCTTACAGTTATGAAAAGAAAAGTAATGAAAGGCAAAGGAGAACAGAAAAGATATACCCATTTGAATGCAGAGTTCCAAACAACAGCAAGAAGACATAAGAAAGCTTTCCTCAGTGATCAAAGAAAAGAAATACAGGAAAACGATAGAATGGGAAAGTCTAGAGATCTCTTCAAGAAAATCAGAGATACCAAGGGAACTTTTCATGCAAAAATGGGCACAATAAAGGACAGAAATGGTATGAACCTAACAGAAGCAGAAGATATTAGGAACAGGTGGCAAGAATACACAGAATAACTATACAGAAAAGATCTTCATGGCCCAGATAATCATGATGATGTGATCACCAACCTAGAGCTAGACATCCTGGAAGGAGAAGTCAAGTGGGCCTTAGGAAGCATTACTACAAACAAAATTAGTGGAGGTGATAGAATTCCCATTGAGCTATGTCAAACCCTAAAAGATAATGCTGTGAAAGTTCTGCACTCAATATGCTAGCAAATTTAGAAAACTCAGCAGTGGCCACAGGACTGGAAAAGGTCAGTTTTTCATTCCAATCCCAAAGAAAGGCAATGCCAAAGAATGTTCAAACTACCACATAATTGCACCCATCCCAAACACTAGAAATGTAATACTCAAAATTCTCCAGGCCAGGCTTCAACAGTATGTGAACCATGAACTTCCAGATGAACTTCAGGCTGTATATTGTCACCCTGCTTATTTAACTTATACACAGAGTACATCATGAGAAATGCTGAGCTGGATGAAGCAAAAGCTGGAATCAAGACTGCCGGCAGAAACATCAATAACCTCAGACATGCAGATGATAGTAACCTTATGGCAGAAAGCAAAGAAGGACTAAAGAGCCTCCTGATGAAATTGAAAGAGGAGAGTGAAAAGTTGGCTTAAAACTCAATATTCAGAATACTAAGATCAGGGCATCTGGTCCCATCACTTCATGGTAAATAGATCGGGAAACAGTGGAAGCAGTGACAGACTTCATTTTTGGGCACTCCAAAATCACTGCGGATGTTGACAGCAGCCATGAAATTAAAAGACACTTGCTCCTTGGGAAGAAAAGCTATGATCAACCTGTTCCTGCTGTTGCTGTTAAGTCGCTTCAACCGTGTCTGACTCTGTGCAACCCCATCGATGGCAGCCCACCAGGCTCTGCCGTCCATGAGGTTTTCCAGGCAAGAGTACTGGAGTGGGTTGCCATTGCCTTCTCCAATGATCAACCTAGACATCTTATTAAAAAGCAGAGACATTACTTTGCCAACAAAGATCAGTTTAGTCAAAGCTATGGTTTTTCCAGTGGTCATGTGTGAGTGTGAGAGTTGGACTATAAAGCAAGCTGAGGGCCAAAGAATTTACGCTTTTGAACTGTGGTGTTGTAGAAAGCTCTTGAGAGTCCCTTGGACTGCAGGGAGATCCTACCAGTCCATCCTAAAGGAAATCTATCCTGAATATTCATTGGAAGGACTGATGCTGAAGCCGAAACTCCAATACTTTGGCCACCTGATGTGAAGAACTGACTCATTTGAAAAGATCTTGAAGCTAGTAAAGACTGAAGGTGGGATGAGAAGGGGATAACAGAGGATGAGATAGTTGGATGCCATCACCGACTCAATGGACATGAGTTTGAGTAAACTCCGGGAGTTGGTAATGGACAGGGAGGTCTGGCGTGCTATAATCCATGGGGTCACAAAGAGTCGGACATGACTGAGCAACTGAATTGAACTGAGTCTACTACAATGCTCCACTTTTGAAAGGCAAGCAAAAGCAGATACCGTACCCTATTTAGAATCTTGATAGCAAAATAAAAAATAGGTTGGATATAGTTCTGAATTGGAAGACCCAGAGAATAAGGACCAAGTACCTTATCAACACAGAGAATCTAAGTAGGTGTTTTGAAAGTCACATTCACTTCAGTGACTCTAAATAGATATTGACAATAACAAACTGAAAAGATTTTCTCAACTTTGAAACATACCTACTTTTGTAATTTAATATTTCTCATTAAAAATGCTTTTTCCCAAATCATTATTATGGTTTTGTCAAATAAAAGAAATGGAATGCTGTACAAGAAAACTGTAACCAGAAAAACAACCAAGGCTCAGTAGAGGTCACCCAACTTGCCCAGATATAAAAAATCCAATTCTATAGAATTGCTTCTCAGGATTCTCTCCTGCCTTTGCTCCTTTGGCCTTAAGGCATTTAGAAGAAATCAAAGGTAAGGAGTGTTTCAGTCTGAAGATTCTAAAGTCTAAATCCTGCCTTCTTTTCCACACCTTGTTCTTAATGCTTCATCCAAGAAAAAAATCTCTATAGATATTCTTAACAATTAACAATTCCTTATTGAAAAAAATATAACTACTCCCAAGTATGTTAAATCATCTTAAAATATTACCTCCTCATCACAATGCAATTTAATGCACAAGAAATACTATTCTTGAGGTGCCAAAAGGTTAGATCAGAGAAATACTGCAAGAATCATAACACAAGGAGCTTTACATGTGAAAAGCTTAAAAAATACTTGCTACAATAATCACAACAAAAATCTGGTTTAGACTACGGTAATCTCACTGGTTTTTGGAGTAACATTCCCGTTTAGGAAATGTAATTCAAACAGTCCAATCTTTTTTTTTTTTTTCAAAGAAACTGTAACAATGATTCAAGGACCTTTTTTACCAAATAGAAACAGACTCACAACTTAGAGAACAAACTTAAGAGTTACCAGGGGGAAGGGGTGGGGAGATAGTTTGGGAATTTGGGATGGACATGTGTACACTGTTGCTGTTGTTCAGTCCTAAACTGTGCCCAACTCTTTGTCACCCCATAGACTGGAGTACACCAGGATTCCCTGTTCCTTACTATCTCCCAGAGTTTGCTCAAACTCATGTCAATCCACATACTGCTACATTTAAAATAAAAAGCCTTTCCACGAAAAAGAAAAACAGAAAGCAGCTTTATTGTTTTGTCTGATAAGGGGAATCCCATGGACAGAGGAGCCTGGTAGGCTGCAGTCCATGGGGTCGCTAACAGTCGGACACAACTGAGCGACTTCACTTTCACTTTTCACTTTCATGCACTGAAGAAGGAAATGGCAACCCACTCCAGTGTTCTTGCCTGGAGAATCCCAGGGACGAGGGAGCCTGGGGGGCTGCCATCTGTGGGGTCGCACAAAGTCGGATATGACTGAAGCAACTTAGCAGCAGCAGCTGCAGTAGCAGTACGCATATTTTAGGCTTCCCTGGTGGCTCAGATGGTAAAGAATCTGCCTGCAACGTGTGAGACCTAGGTTCGATCCCTGGGTTGGGAATATACCCTGGAGGAAGGCATGGCAACCCACTCCAGTATTCTTGCCTGGAGAATCCCATGGACAGAGGAGCCTGGGGGATTACAGTGCATGGGGTCACAAAGGGTCAGACACAACTGAGCAACTAAGCACAGCACACATGCATATTTTAATCCCAAACTCCAAATTTATCCCTGTATTCCTCTTCCTTACCAGAATACTGTTTTCTATGTATTAGAGCCTATTATTTTTTTAGAGCCTATTTTTATAAATAAGTTCATTTGTATCATATTTTTAGATTTCACATATAAACAATATCATGTGACGTTTGTCTTTGTCTTGCTTATTTCACTTAATATGATAATCTCCAGGCCCATCCATGCTGTTGCATATGGCACTATTTCATTCTTTTTTTCTAGACTAAAGCTGAGTAATATTGTGTGTGTGTGTAATATACCAGATCTTCTTTTTACATTTATCTGTCAATCAACTAATAGCTGTTTTCTGGGTCAGCATGTTTAAATTTTGCATCAAAAGTTTGAATTGCTGCAAAGCATTTCACTAAGTGAATGTTTCACAATACATTTAATTAAGCTCTTTCGTTAGGCAAACAAATTGATTCTGATATTTGCTATTAAAATATATATCTTTTCATGGACTTCTGTGTTTTCTTTTACTTTTAAAAAAAGATATACCTTTTGATTCATTAAATAATAACAAAGCTGTAATTCAGAAAGCCTATCTACTCTGAAATAATCTTCTCAGGAAAAATAATATCAGATAATAACAAACTATACATTGGAATGCTCACTCAGTTGTGTCCAACTCTTCACAACTCCATGAACTGTAGCCCTCCAGACTCCTCTGTCCATGGAATTCTCTTGGCAAGAGTACCGGAGTGAGTTGCCATTTCCTCCTCCAGGGGATCTTCCCAACCCAGGGATTGAACCTGCGTCTCTTGCATCTCCTACGTGGCAGGATTCTTTACCACTGTGCCACCTGGAAGCCCTACTTTGTAGAGGGGATTTTAATTTCACATTAAAATGTTAACATTTAAAAAATAAATAAATAAAATGTTAACATTTAATTTACATATTCAATATGTAATCCCTATTAATGTCTCCCAAAATTATGTGTTGTTTATAAAGGCAACGCTGTATATAGATGGATTAGAGATAACAAACAGTACCTTATATAAAAACCTACTTTACTTCCATTTATTTGTCCTTTTTCTTAAAAATAATACTTTAAATGTATTTTAGAGAGCGATACATCCAATGGTTTAAATTTTCTTTGATAGTGTTAGTGTCTCCTGGGGTGAAATTACCAACATACATTATATTCCCCACATATTTTATACTTCTCAGAATTCTTCACAAGTATATTTAATACTGAACTATCAGTAACCTTCTAATACTCTGAAGTAGTTTACAAAGCTTAATTACCTTCATTTTCCAGATGAGGAAACTTTGTCCCAAATAGGTTAAGTGACTTGGCCATAAGCATACATTTATTAACAGAACCAAATAAGAACAACACATTTAACATTAATCTCGTAAAGCCAAGAGTTTCTGTCACAAGGTAAGGGAGAAAGGGGAGATGGGAAAAAATAAATAATAGATGGAAAATGAGGCAAAAAGCAAAACAAAGAAAAAACATCAGCAGAAACCTCTTAAGTTCTCAAACTGGAAGGAATATAAGGCCATAACGAGAC
The DNA here is from genome assembly GCF_027580195.1 of Bos mutus. Lineage (NCBI taxonomy): Eukaryota > Metazoa > Chordata > Mammalia > Artiodactyla > Bovidae > Bos > Bos mutus. The sequence goes on along the minus strand of NC_091622.1, from coordinate 76,764,636 downwards.
ATGATAAAGTCAGTCACAGCAGATAATTCTACTACTCAGGCACACACAGAATCACAGATATGACTTTAGATATCATTAAGTTCAGCCTTACAGAAATGAAGGGCCAGCTCTAATGTTTTAGGCCTGACCTTAAATGTCATCTCTTTAAAGATGCTTTCCTTGATCACACTCTCAACAACGTCTGCTATTATGCCATTTGTATAAGGTGTTCAGTAAATGTACTCTGAACAGATGAACGGGAAGACAGTCGGCTGGCTAATACAAAACAAAGGATCTAATTCATGGAAACAAATATTTTTACTTAATAAACACAAAAAAGCCCACTCAGAAATGTCAATGAATACCTAGTTTTCAATGCAGCAGTTTACTTGTGTACCAGTAAACTAAGTTTCAGAAGTGATACATTTTTGGCCTCCAGACAGTCCAAATAGATCTATATTTTAAAAGGAACTGCCTCTAAGCTGAAATATTACAACTTCCATTATCAAATAAAGCAATACTTTTTTTGAAACCAGTCTAGACAAACAGAATCTGCTGGAGTCTGAAATATTTTTCTTTTATGATCATGAACAGACATGGAGCAGCAACAAACTTAAGGCACTAAATTGTAGCCACATAAGGACTTTATTATTAAAGGAGTCTTGTTCAATGTGAATTAAGAGTTGGCATGTCTGTATACAAAATGAACTAAAACCTTTGGTATAAATCAGAATGATACTGTACATGCTCATATCTGGTCCTTTTGTATATGGATTCAAAACCATTTCTTACTAATGAAGTGCTTCATTTTCCCTTCAAAACACCACTGCAATGTTTCCTAAGATATTTTGCAATTTAATGTCATATTTCATATTTTCACTTGTGAACCCTACCAGAAATACTGTAAGAAATATTTCAATACTCTTGGAAAAGCTAAAATTCAATTTGCTACTAGCTCATTATCTTTGCACAGAACTTCAGAGTTTTGATCTGATGAGAAAATTCCCTTGAGGAAAAATACTTTTAGATCTTAGTTGCATGTTGTGGGGCAAGAGAAAGGGCAGATGAAAGAGACCATTTTTATCAGAATATAAACATGATTCATGGTGTCACTGCAGGCAGCCAAACTTAGCTACCGTTAAAAAATAAATGAAAGGATCAGCTGTATCTCAGTTGAAAATTTTCAAGTATAAAGATCCAAGGGAAACATTACCCAATTTTACTTTAATCTGTTCTCTTAATTTCCTAACCAGCCTCTTGAAAATTGTTGACTGCTCACAGCCACAGACCCTTACAACTGAGAATTTACCCCACAGGTATAAATTCTTGGCTGGCTTCCCTCATGGAATTAGCCCATCACTGCTGCTTCTACAGGTCTGAGGGTGTACCTATTTTCTTTTGAGTGTTCCTTCTTAACTTTTGCATTGCTTGGCCTAATAGGAACAATAGCATCATTTGTAGTGCAATGGAGCTTAAAGAAACATTTTGACATGTATTTATTTCATTTAATTCTCACAACAATCTTTGCTGGTACATAGGATAGATATTATTATCCTATTTTTGTAAATGAGAGGTGGATTTCAGGAAGGTAAAGTAAATTGTTCTGAACAACACAGCTGGTAAGGTGTGGCTCTGGGACTGGAATTAAGATCTTGAGACTCTCTATTCAAACATTCTTTCCACTACATCCCTGTGATTTTAGATTCTGGATTCTATTGAAATTCTTTGCCAAGATGTTGACTCTTATCGAAGTAAATGAAAATTTGACCAAAATGGTATTCATAGTTTTTAAAAATGCCATAACTTCACAAGAAAGTGAAGCAATTAATATTGATGTGTGTCCACCTAGATCTTATCACATGCTAGGTGCTTTATATGTTACCCACATTCATCAAGATAAATCAACATCAACCCCTGCTGAACTACTTTAATCCATGTGCTATCTTGTCACATGCTAGGTGCTTTATATGTTACCCACATTCATCAAGATAAATCAACATCAACCTCTGCTGAACTACTTTAATCCATGTGCTATTCTAAGATTCACAGGCATAATTCTAACCCATATCAGTCAGTCCTATCTTATCATCCACAAAATATATAACTTGAGGTTCAAGAAGTCAAATGACTTATTTTTCCCAAAATTGCACATCATTATATGGCAATATCAGAAACTGAAATCAGGTTGCTGGCTCTAGTAAAGTTTGAGTAAATAAAATGTATATGTTATAAACCCCACCCATAGGAAGCCAGAAATGATCAAAAAACACTTGCTGAATGTCCAGACTCTTTTGTTGACCATGATGGATACTCCATTTCTTCTAAGGGATTCCTGCCCACAGTAGTAGATATAATGGTCATCTGAGTTAAATTCACCCATTCCAGTCCATTTTAGTTCATCGATTCCTAGAATGTCAACATTCATTCTTGCCATCTCCTGTTGGACCACTTCCAATTTGCCTTGATTCATGGACCGAACATTCCAGGTTCCTATGCAATATTGCTCTTTATAGCATCAGATGTCCTGGAATGTGAAGTCAAGTGGGCCTTAGAAAGCATCACTACCACCAGTCCATTCTAAAGGAGATCAGTCCTGGTTGTTCTTTGGAAGGAATGATGCTGAAGCTGAAACTCCAATACTTTGGCCACCTCATGCAGAGTTAACTCATTGGAAAAGACTCTGATGCTGGGAGGGATTGGCGGCAGGACGAGAAGGGGACGACAGAGGATGAGATGGCTGGATGGCATCATCAACTCGATGGACGTGAGTTTGAGTGAACTCCAGGAGTTGGTGATGGACAGGGAGGCCTGGCGTGGTGCAGTTCATGGGGTCGCAAAGAGTTGGACATGACTGAGCAACTGAACTGAACTGAACTGAATGTCCAGACATTATTTTTTAATAATAGCTACATTAAAAAAGAAAAAAAAAACTTTTCAACTTATTTAGTCCTTCAGTTTCCAGTTTCTTTCATAAATCATTTGATTCTCACAACAGTATCTACTATGTATAGCATGTGTATTGGTTATATCTGCTATGTATATTACCTATTATTGCAAATTATGTATATACCAGTATCTATTGGGTTGGCCAAAAACTGTATTCAGATTTTTCTACGTTGTCTTACAGAAAAATCTGGATGAACTTTTTGTCTAATCCAATATTTGTATATTATCCCTATTTTACAGATGAGTGCACTGTCATTTTAAAAAGTTAAGTAATAAGCTTAAGATTTGATGGTTAAAAATTTTTAGAGAAAAAATAAAACGCAAGCTTTTTCTAAATTTGAGATATCTTCTTGCTAACATGTCAGCTTGAAAAAAGAATAGAGAAAACTGTCTAAATAAGAAAAATAGGCATATCAAGATAAAATAAAGTTCAGAGCTCAGTTATACATTACCACCTAAGTTGATTAAAAGGAATTATAAATGAACAGCAAGAATTCTAAAATCTATGATATAAAATAATCTTTTAAACACATCTGTGGAAACTCCATTAAAGAATGAACTACTTCATATAGCCCAGAAAGCCAAAAACAAAAAAATAAATACAATCAAAATCTGATCTGTAAAATCATGACTACATGGAATTTACTGCAGCCACATATTGTAGAACTGAGTGCCATTCTTTTGAAAGAGGTAAATACATAACAAACAAAAGACATATTCTCTACACTGAAACCATTATATGTGAACCCAAGAAGTTGTATGGACTGAAATCATAAATGGCTTTAAAATGTCTAAATTTATGGATGACTTGCTTTTAACGGAGTTGGTCAGGAAAGCTCTGAAGTTAAGATAAGGAAAGAACCCTCTGTTGTGGACAGCAACGTTTTGAAGATATTAAAAATCATATATTCCTTTCTGCCCAGCATCATGACCTTTATTGAAATAGATTGTTTTGCTGAATAAGATGATCAACTTCTTTTCTCAGTCTTTGCCCTCAGGTACCTACTCCTTATTTAGCAGAATAACTCCTATCTTTCTGTTTTGGGCACACACTCTTCTATCATGAACTCTGATGGCAGCTTATTGTCTTTTCCCTAACATCTGTCTTTGGCCTGTGGTACAGTCTCAGACCTTTTGCTTAAATAAAAAATGTAGAGACACACATGTCTACTTCTTAAATCCTTATTTAGTTTTCTACTTCTATTTTTAAGAGAATAAATAGATTCAACAGAGTGTCCCCTGAGGCCAACAGACATCGCTTTTATTTTAGATACGTAAGTAACTGAATGCTCACCCTGATCTGTCTAGACATGGTTCAAACACAAGGCCCTGCAGGAACCTGGCAGGTTGTTTAAATGAGTCAAGTGGACAGGGCAGAAGCAAAGAGAAGTAGTGAAAATTCAAGTACACTACAGCCCGCATGTTCCTCAACAGGGATCTCATTAAAATCTGTAAAGAGCACCTAGAGACAGTTTTGCAGACTGAGTAGACCCCGTAGGACATTCTGTGATGCCTGGAGAAAAGAGAAGAACTAGAGACCTGGTATTTCCTTTCAGATAACACAGTGACACGGTAGCAGACCCTTTATCAATATGAACTTGTATATGCACATCCTGAGAAATTAGAAACAAATACCCTTCAGCTGGTACAGATGCTCTTGAAAAAATAATTATTACCGAAAGGTACTTTTTGTTGTTAGTGAAGAATGTATTTTGTTAGGTGTAACACAGCACAGGTACCATTCAAAGTTGATAAAGGCAAAACTCCTACCTTCAGATAAACTTGTAGTGTCACAGAGAATATAGTTATCTGATAATGCAAGGGAGTGAAGTTTAGGCTTAAGTAGTACAGCAGGCAATACTGACAGAAAGGAATAAACACTTAGTTCCAGCAGTATGGAGAGCATGTAGTTTGTGGGACAATACAGACATAGATACAGATGTCCTATCCTCTGAAGGCTAAGGACCAGGGTGAAAATGAATACAATCACACATGTAGCCCTAAACCATATAATGGACCCTTATTTAAAACCTCCTTTGGGTGGCAGTAATGATCTTGTAGTTTATCAATGAATCGAATCAACATGGTGTACATCTTAAAATTACATAATGTTTTACGCAAATTACATCTTAATAAAGCTGAAGGAAAGAAACAAGTCTGAAGGTTAAAATTTTCCTAATTTTAATTCTAGACCAATGTCTTCCAGGAAAGAGCCCAGAAAAAGAAACTGACTTATTCAAAGTCACAAAACCAGTGAGGGGCAAAGCCAGGAACCAATTTCTAAGTGTCCATCTTGTATTCTTCCCTAACCAGCACTCCATCTATGATAACAAAAGAAACATACAGAGAAGACAGATTATGAACCCTAAACATGTTAGTTTTTAAATCATTCATTCTGATAAATACAGTCATTCATTCAACACATTTACTGAGGAGTTCTAGGCTAGACCCTGGGTGTAAGTTGCTAAACACAACATAAACAGCCCTGCCCTCATGGAAAGGCAGTACCCTGGGGAATTAGATGTCTACAACTTGGGGGCAATGTAGTTGAAAGCTTGTAACATATTCTTCCCTTCTTGTCTTCCACTAATCGGATACGATTTAAAACTCTTCAATTTCATAGTGGAGATAGCAGTCTCTCCTGTGGTTTATATAATAATGCCAACATTTATCATTTTTATATTTGCTCATTAAACTGCTAGAGACTCTTCATGTTGAAAGGTAGGGAAAAACCACTCCTGCCAGAACTCTGTCATCGAATATTTCTGACTTCCACACTTTAACTTTTTCTTGCCAAATCTTTCCAAATTATAGAAACTTTCTTCTAATATTGCTACGTATGCACTTTAAAGTTTCTTAATTTCTCTTTATTATGTTGCATGTAGATTCTCTTTTTACTAAAAAGATGAAGGTTATTTTAGAATCTTTTATTGTAGTCAAGATTGCTGAAGATTATACGGAAAAAGTCACAGTTTTCACAATTTTTAAAACCACTAAAATATATTACATCAGTTTATCTTAAAATGGCATTCTTTATGCCTAGGAACAGATATATTCGTAGGAGGAAATACATTTAAAATATATATTAGGTAAATAACAAAGAACCATTTAAGACTTGCATCACAAATTCCATTTGGGGGAATAGACGTTAGTTAACAGCAAAGGTATTCTTTAAAACCTCTAAATGCTTTTATTATATGCAGCTGTGAATTGGTAAACTTGAAATTGTGAGTGTGGCAGCCATTTTCCTCTCAAATGTCTCATGGTGGAGGGTGGGGAATGGGTCATAAACAAAAATTTTACCACAGTTTTTATGAAACTACACTTCCATTTTCTAACACCACTTCTCTTTTTTTTTTCTTTGTCTTTTAACATTGACTAAGAAACAGATGGAAGTAATTCAAAGATACAAAGTATGTCACAAAGTCTTTTCCAGACAAGCATATTTTTCAGCAAATACAGGACCTTTGTATAATTCTGCAACATCAGCTGGACAGACAAGCATATGGGAGCAAAAGTGGCAACTCTGCCACTCATATGGAGGCAAAGGCATGACTCCAGCTTTCTCCATACACAGGACACGGATCTTAGTGCTGCCTTGCCTCTGCTAATTGCAGAAAGACAACATACTGCACAATTTCCTCCAAATACGATACTTAGGAAAGAGAGGTTTGGGCTAATGACAGTGGTCATACTTAAATATTTATGTTCCTTTCCAAATTAAATAAATTCAACAAAGGAAACTAAAATCTGGCTCTGAGTGCATCAACATGTGTCCTTACTCTGTTAAAAACAACTTCAGCAAACAAAACAGTGAGTTAACATTTATGCCAGAAATTGTACTAAGCATTTACACGCACCATCTACCTCATTCTAGCCCAACTCCACCCCAAGAAGTACTTTTCATCGTTAAGCTCAGTCACTCAGTGTCACTCAGTCATGTCCAACTCTCTGTGACCTGATGGACTGCAGCATGCCAGGCCTCCCTGTCCATCACAAACTCCCGGAGTTTACTCAAACTCATATCCATTGAGTTGGTGATGCTATCCAACCATCTCATCCTCTGTCGTTCGCTTATCCTCCTGCCTTCAATCTTTCCCAGCATCAGGGTCTTTTCAAATAAGTCAATTCTTCATATCAAGTGGCCAAAGTATTGGAGTTTCAGCTTCAGCATCACTCCTTCCAATGAATATTCAGGACGGATTTCCTTTAGGATGGACTGGTTTGATCTCCTTGCTGTCCAAGGGACTCTCAAGAGTCTTCTCCAACACCACAGTTCAAAAGCATCGGTTCTTCAGCGCTCAGCTCTCTTTATAGTCCAACTCTCACATCCATACATGACTACCGGAAAAAAACATAGCTTTGACTAGATGGGCCTTTATTGGTAAAGTAATGTTTCTGCTTTTTAATATGCTGCCTAGGTTGGTCATAACTTTTCTTCCAAGGAGCAAGTGTCTTTTAATTTCATCTCTGCAGTGACACCATCTGCAGTGATTTTGGAAACCCCAAAAATAAAGTCTGTCACTGTTTCCACCATTTCCCCATTTATTTGCCATGAAATCAAGGGACCAGATGCCATGATCTTAATAATCTGAATGTTGAGTTCTAAACCAACTTTTTCACTCTCCTCTTTCACTTTCATCAAGAAGATCTTTACTTCTTCTTTGCTTTCTACCATAAGGATGGTATCATCTGCATATCTGAGGTTATTGATATTTCTCCTGCAATCTTGATTCCAGCTTGTGCTTCATCCAGCCCAGCATTTCTCATGATGTACTGGTATATAAGTTAAATAAGCAGGGTGACAATGTACAGCCTTGACATACTACTTTCCCTATTTGGAACCAGTCTGCTGTTCCATGTCCAGTTCTAACTTTTGTTTCCTGATTTGCATACAGATTTCTCAAGAGGCAGGTCAGGTGGCCTGATTTTCTCAGCTCCTGAAGAATTTTTCAGAGTTTGTTGTGGTCCACACAGTCAAAGGCTTTGGTGTTTTCAATAAAGCAGAAGTATACATTTTTATGGAACTCTCTTGCTTTTTCGATGATCCAAGGGATGTTGGCAATTTGATCTCTGGCTCCTCTACCTTTTCTAAAATCAGCTTGAACATCTGGAAGTTCACGGTTCATGTACTGCTGAAGCCCGGCTTGGAGAATTTTGAGCATTACTTTACTAGCATGTCAAATGAGTGCAATTGTGCGGTAGTTTGAGCATTCTTTGGCATTGCCTTTCTTTGGGATTGGAATGAAAACTGACCTTTCCAGTCCTGTGGCCACTGCTGAGTTTTCCAAATTTGCTGGCATATTGAGTATAGCACTTTCACAGCATCATCTTTTAGTTTGAAATAGCTCAACTGGAATTTCATCACCTCCACTAGCTTTGTTCACAGTGATGCTTCCTAAGGCCCACTTGATTTCGCATTCCAGGATATCTGGCTCTAGGTGAGTGATCAATCCATCATGATCTTCTGGGTCATGAAGACCTTTTTGGTACAGTTCTTCTGTGTATTATTGCCACCTCTTCTTAATATTGTCTGCTTCTGTTAGGTCCACACCATTTCCGTCCTTTATTGAGCCCTTCTTTTCATGAAATGTTCCCTTGGTATCTCTAATTTTCTTGAAGAGATCTCTAGTCTCCCATTCTGTTATTTTCCTCTATTTCTTTGTACTTAGCATTGAGGAAGGCTTTCTTATCTCTCCTTGCTATTCTTTGGAACTCTGCATTCAAATGGGTATATCTTTCCTTTTCTCCTTTGCCTTTCACTTCTCTTCTATTCACAGCTATTTGTAAGGCCACATCAGCAACCATTGTGCCTTTTTGCATTTCTTTTCCTAGGTGTTGGTCTTGATCCCTGCCTCCTGTACAGTGTCAGGAACCTCCAACCATAGTTCTTTAGGCAATCAGTCTATCAAGTCTAATCCCTTTAATCTATTTGTCACTCCACTGTATAATCGTAGGGGATTTGATTTAGGCCATACCTGAATGCTTTAGTGGTTTCCCTACTTTCTTCCATTTAAGTCTGAATTTGGCAATAAGGAGTTCATGGTCTGTGCCACAGTCAGCTCCCAGTCTTGCTTTTGCTAATTGTATAGAGCTTCTCCATCTTTGGATGCAGAGAATATAATCAGTTGGATTTCTGTATTGAGCATCTGGTGATGTCCATGTATAGAGTCTTTTCTTGTGCTGTTGGAAGAGGATGTTTGCTATGACCAGTGTGTTCTCTTGGCAAAACTCTATCATCCTTTGCCCTGCTTCATTCTGTACTCCAAGGCCAGATTTGCCTGTTACTCCAGGAATTTCTTGACTTACTACTTTTGCATTCCAGTCCCCTATAATGTAAAGGACATCTTTTTTGGATGTTAGTTCTAGAAGGTCTTGTAGGACTTCATAGAACCATTTAACTTCAGCTTCTTCAGCATTACTGGTTGGGGCATAGACTTGGATTAATGTGATATTGAACGGTTTGCCTTGGAAACGAACAGAGATCATTCTGTCGTTTTTGAGATTGCATCCAAGTACTGCATTTGGACTGTTTTGTTTAGTATGATGGATACTCCATTTCTTCTAAGGGATTCCAGCCCACAGTAGTAGATATAATGGTCATCTGAGTTAAAATCACCCATTCCAGTTTATTTTAGTTCACTGATTCCTAAAACGTTGATGTTCACTCTTGCCACCTCCCGTTTGACCACCTCCACTTTGCCTTCAATTCATGGACCTAACATTCCACGTTCCTATGCAATACTGCTCTTTACAGCATTGGACTTTAATTCTGCCAACAGTCACATCCACAACTGGGTATTGTTTTCCCTTTGGCTCCATCTCTTCATTCTTTCTGGAGTTATTTCTCCACTTACCTCCAGTAGCATATTGGGCACCTACCAACCTGGGGAGTTCATCTTTCAGTGTCCTAACTTTTTGCCTTTTCATACTGTTCATGGGGTTCTCAAGTCAAGAATACTGAAGTGGTTTGCCATTCCCCTCTCCATTCCAGCCCCAAGTCCCGCCAAAAGTAGTTTTTCTCATTATCTCCTGTATATTGCTGAGGATATTGAGACTTGAGACAGTAACTTACTCAAACAGCTAGCATGTTTGGGAAGGAAGCAAATCTAGACAGTAGATAATAGAATCCAAAATATATTATTGGATTGACCATAAAATTTGGTTGGGTTTTTCCATAAGATGTTATAGAACTTCTTTGTCAACCCAAAAAATCACTCCAGAATACCATATAATAGTTTAGAGCAAAGTTTATTTATTTTCAACTTACTGTCTATGAAGAATATACTTTATACAGCAGTCTGAATGCTCTTCAGTGGGCATTTGATTACACAAAATCTCCCTAATTTACTTTAAATGAAGAGTCCTATCTTAATAATATCAAAATAAATTCAATATGACTGACAGTTAAAGTTATTCAAAATCTACTTTTCATTCTAAGTATTAATTAGGATTATAGCTGTATCCATGATGGTTTTAGTTACCATCTCATCTTAAAAGTCTGTAGAGGCCAGACTTAAAAGTCTGTAGCATTCTCACTAGCAGTGTATCCCAAGCTGTTTGGAGAAATGTTAGAACAGGTTTTGTTTTTTTTTTTTCATTAAAATCATGACTGCATTGTTTTCTAATTTTAAAAAGCTGTTCAAAAAGTAAAATCTATCCAAAGCCCTCATTACACAGAATGCAAGGCTTACACAGATATTTGATTTATACACATGAATGCAACATTAATCTTACCAATTACTTTAATTTCATTTGAAAAATGTAAGTTATTACCCTACCTCCCCCTTTTTTTAGATTCACTCTCTTTGCTTATTTTTAAATCATGACTTCTGAACATACTTCTGCTTCCAGGCATAGTTTTTTCATTAACATTTTAAGTTTGTCACAGAAATAAAAAAAATGAACACAAAAATTTTAAACTTAGTATCATAAAACCACATTTTTGAAACTCTAGAAGCTCTATTTTAGCATAAGCACAAATTTATATGAGAAAGTTAAATGTTTTAGTGTCCTATGAGATACCGTTACTTAGAGAAATCAGATGTTCCAAATAATTCCCACATATTCAAACTACCTGGACTTGACTGAATTCGTTCTTGTATTTGAAGATCTCACAAATATCAAGCACTTAAAAAACAATGTATTTTCACCTCTAATGGTAAACTTAATATGCACTGAAAAGTCCTTTTTTAAATGGACACATCACTTTCTTCCCTATGGCTTTGCATTAAACGTCACACAAATGAACAGCAACAATTCAGAATTAGATGGATCTATATCACCCATTCATTCTCTACTGAGAATGAACATCTATGAAAGGGAAACCCTTCTACCATTTAGCTCAAACAGAGGCAAGAGAAGTTCATGACATCTGAAAATCTACCTCTTCCAATGATAAGTGATGTTTTCCTCTGACCCAGTTCTGAGAAAGGTCACTTGCACATTAATTCTGGGCTGGCCTTGATTGCTGCTTCTGAATAATCTGAAGCTCAAAAGCAGTGAATACTCTACCATAAATTAGTTAGCTATGGGATGCAGTGCAGCTGCCTTCAGCAAAGAGTTCAGAAAAGAGTAGGCTTCTCCATTTCCGCATCCATTTCTGATTTTAGTAATTTACTTTCTTTTCTTAAATGCCACAAAATCAATCTTAGAAAGACCTACTTCACAATGATGTGTACATGAAGTGCTATGGACATACGATAGATTGTATTTCACAAACTTTTCCCATTTATTTAAATATCTGAAATACTAACAAAACCTAAACAATGCTTACTCTAAGAAACCAAAAGCCCTAGGATAATTATATTTTTAATGCCATAGTATGACCTCATTTGAGAGATCTGTAAAACTGGGTAACATTCAATTCTGTCAAATCTTTGTCTAAGATCAAGGACTTGGACAATCAATATAATACCATAGTAAGAGCAAAGATTTACAACATATATAAATTTCAGTTTCATTTTACATTCTTGTCTCCTAAAGGCATTTGAGTTTATATAGTCCTGACTTGGATACTAAACACCTGGATTTGAATTATTGTTCTATTACTTCTTAGCTGTATTTCCTGAGCATTAATTTTATAGGAAAAGAACACTGATACCCATCTTTATCACTTTCCAAGAAAAGGGTTCATATTCGTCTCATATAAGAGATGCTCAATAACCACTACTGCTTTTCTGTTGTTTCCTTTAACTACCAGGTTTTGACAGTCTATTACGAGATGGAGTTTTCTAGGAATGCATATGCCATACAAATATTATCATCTCCCATACCCATGATATGAAAAGAATTTGTCACCTACCACCATCAAGTCTTCCAAAATTAAGTTTCAACATAACTGTAGCCAATGAAGGAAGTGATCAGAAAAGTCATTCAAATAATATCAGATATTCATGGCATTGCAAGAGCTCGATTCCATATTTAAGGAAATGCTTGCTTTTTTACTGTATTAGCTGCTATAAATGGCAGGTGTTTAGGACATTCTGATTTTCTTGGCCATTCTTACATTTCATCTGCCTATTGGCAGCAATAATAAAAACATGCTTCGGGTAACATTAATTTCCTGACAACCTCTCCAAGTGCCTTTGTATTTCAAACTTCTTTCCTCTGATGCAGTGTTATCTCACAAGCAAATCTAAACTACTATGACTGCCACTCTCCTACGTTGCTTAGGACCTTCACAATCAGACAAGGATATGTTTCCAGGAATGTCTAATGTCAGATAAACAATATTTTTCTTAATAAGAAGATTAACTGAAAAGTGATACAAATAATGTGATTCCCATATGGGAAATATTGGTGCTAGTCACAAGTAACATTTTCTCAAATTCTCACCCTTTATGGAGTTCAATCAGTCATACAACAACATCCTGTTAGAATTTTACCCCTAAAGGTTTTCTTGTATAAAGACATGGAAGTAAACCTGCACTCAGGAAGAGGCCCTGCACTCAGGAGCCTATAATTTTAAATTAAGTCTTATAGGGTATACCTAACATTTCTGAGCCTCTAACCTTTATTCTTTACATATTCTGACCCTTAAATATGATGGTTTTTGCAAGCTGCACATGTCTAAATTATTTGTACTGTGGTAATTCTAAGTAAATTGGGATCTGAAGACAAACTGGCTTACATATTTCTTTTTTTGATGTGGGCCATTTTTAATTTTTATTGAATTTGTTATAATATTGCTTCTGCTTTATATTTTGATTATATATGGCCAAAGGGCATTTGGGACCTTACCTCCTCCACCAGGGATCAAACCCACACCCCCTGCATTAGAAGACAAAGTCTTAACCCCAGGACCACTGAGGAAGTCCTCACATAAATAAATTTTAAACCATTATTGTTTCTTATAAACAGCAATCAATCTCTTTGACATGATGTTTTGAAAAGAAGACTCGGTTGACGGAATCGGGTTTTCCTGGCAACAATTTGCTATGTAATTTTAGGCATGCCACTTAATTTCTCCTGGTCTCAGTTTCTCCATTTGTAAAACAAGGGAGCAGAACTAAAGGATTTGGAAAGGTTCGTGCCAGCTCTCAGATCGATGATCTCATTTAAATCTTTTACTTAGATGAATTAAATGGCAAGTTAATAAATCATCTATTAGATTGAATGTAATGGTCTGAGTAAGGTTTTGCTGCAGAATGGCAAGGACTTGCATTTTGGTTTAATTTTTTAAATACTGGCTCTTGCCAAATTTAGAGCAAGTCAAATTTGACAGCTTGTTCTGCAAATGACATTATTACTTGAATAGAGCATTAGGCCATATTTGGAAAGTACTTCAACTAGCAAAGCAAAATAGAATTTATTATAGCTTTATTTAATGCCATGCTTCAGAAAAATCACAAATCAGTTTCATTAAATTTAAACAAAGATACATTTAAAACTTGGCAAAGGTGACTATGCTAATGAAGAATGATTACTTCTCTACCTATCAGGTACCACCAGAGTGTACATTACCACGATAAGATTTAATCTATTCAAACTCGAAACAAATGGGCTCTGTACAGAGTTCAAATGCATGATAGTTAAATTTCTCAAAATCAGATCTATTGTTCTCAAATTCTCTTTTAGAAATCCTTTCTAAAAAGAGCACACAGAGAAGAGAACAGGGAGGAGAATGTAAAATGCACTAACAAAGCTTATGTGCTATTAAAAAGGGAGAAAAAGAATATGTGAATTTTTATTCCACCTTGATCTTCTAATTAAAATAAGTCCTACAGCAGACACTGCACCTGCCAGCCAAAAGTTTATAATGAACAGAGAGACTTACTGCAGAGTGTCTTATCCGTGTTGCTCCCTCGGGCCCAAAATATTGATCCCTTTCATTGAATAAATACTAAAGTAACAACAAGAATCCATTATGTCTGACCTAACAAGAATTTTTAATTGAACAAGTTACCATCTGAATGACCAAGAAACAGTGGATATACTATCACCTGCCTTTCACTTCTTAAAGCCCTAAGTATAAAAGGCAAATAATGAATGAGTTGACAAAATTATTCATTTTCCCAAGAGTGCTCTCCAAATAAATGTCCTTTGTTTTAAAGAATTAAGATAGTTTTTGCTACCTGAGAAACTCGGTCACACTTTCTATAGTATTGTAGCAGTGTTTCTCAAGAAATTATCTTGCCAATTAATAAATGATGTACTACAGGTCTAACATTTAATTTTACATAATGTTTTTCCCAAATATGGGTCATATTTTAATACATCACACACAACTAGAAAAAAAGAAAAGGAAGGCCATTTCTTTTTCTTTAGAGGAGGCTGTTAGTACTAAGTACTAAAAAGGTATGCTAGCAACTTGATGCTAAATATTTCACAGGGCATTTCCACAGGAAATAATGATATACAAATATCTTCCTTAAACGATAGAATTTACCTCGCTCAAAATAGCTTAGTCCAATAAATTCTTATATACTTTATTAGACCCTAGACTAAAACATACCTGATAGTAGGAAGATATAAATTGGGTGAATCAGCAAGTAAAAACAGATAGCTAACCTTGGGATGAAGTTCTTTACCTTGCATCTACAAAGAGGGAAAAACTGAATTCAGAAGAGAATACCTGCAATGATTTCAAATTGGAATATTAGGCCTGTGACTTTTACACTAATAAGTGGACACTGTCCACTCAAAATATGAATAACTTTCAAAAGAACTGAAGCAATATTAACTTCTCCATAAACTACTTATATTTTTTCCATTTGGATCAGTTAATACATTGGATTCATAACGAAAGCAAACTAAATGTTATAGACTAAAAAGTGAAGCCCATGTTTTAGGAAATCAATCAAACATTTACATGGGCTCATTAAAAAATGGCATGTTGGCCACTAATAATTATACATATTCATAATTTAAATAATCAGTTATCAATATTTTCTTGCCAAGATTTTGGACAAAGAGCATGCTCATATACTTCCACAAAACTTACTTAATAGTCTGTATTTCAAAAGCATTTCCATCAATACCTCCCCGAAAATACCAGTACACTATTTATTATATAATTACAATACTTGAATCAAAGTAGCAAAATAAAAAGGGAAGACAACTAAAATATTCTACACCCTCTCCAAATTTGAGGTGGACGATGCTTTACTGAAACAGATGGAGAGACGTAGTCCATGTTCAGCCTGCCTTTTAATTGAGTAGCTCTCAGTTTCTGTGAGCAAGTATGTGAGAGAGGGACAGAGAAAAGAAAACACCTTTTCCTCCTCTTTTTTTTTTTTAAATTGAACCATGGTATTAGTAGACGGACAGTATTTTTCTTTTTTACCAAGCTGACATCAACTCACTTTAAATATTCTTTCTAGTCTGTACTGGAATGCTGAAGGGTAAAGAAGGATAAGAAAACTGACCCTCTACGTGCAAATGAATAAAATCCGGGCTGCCTCAACTTCTCAGGCCTACTGTACAGCAGAAATGAGGACGAAGTCTACAGATTGGCCAGTCTCTGAGATCAATGATGATCAGTGGTGATATAAGAACTCACTATATAACTCATATTTTAACCATATAAATCTTTCTGAGGGAAAGGGATAGAGATTTTTATTCACGCTAAGTTGCAGCTGGGACCCTCTCTGAAAAAAAAAGAAATCCTGATTGATGTCTCTTAAATATCACATGCCAGTAATTTATTGTATAGGGTGTTTGCTTTTAGAAAAGGTTATGAAAAATATATTCCAACAGAGTTGAAACCTTAATTTTCCAACAAGAACTGCAATTGCTTTCATTTATGTAACTTGTTTGAGTTTGTTTCAATCTTTTAAATGTATTTAAAAACATGGCATTCAACACATCAAAATTGCTACTGAGCTCAGAATTATAATACTTAGACAAAATACAATACATCAAAATGAAGAATATTTACAAAAATACTATTCAAAACTAAACTGAATTCATTTATTAGCAATAGTCCAGGACGTTTTCATCATTGAACATACAATTCTGAACACTAACTCTCCATTGTTCTACAGCAGTAATGTTTCTATGAGTTTATTATTAAAAACAAAGGCACTGACACTAGCCTATGGCTTACTTTAATTAGTGGACTACAATGTGAAAGTGAAAGTGTCAATCATATCTGACTCTCTGTGACCCCATGGACTGCAGCACACAAGACTCTTCTGTCCAAGGAAATCTCCGGGCAAGAATGCCAGAGTGGGTAGCCATTCCTTTCTCAAAGGAATCTTCCCAAGCCAGGGATTGAACCTAGGTCTCCCATATTACATACAGATTCTTTATTATCTGAGCCAATCAGGGAAGCCCCAATTCGGATCAATAGAATTTTTGTCAAGCATAAAATATTTTTGGAATGATTAGATTATTCTTATATATAAAGCTATTTCATTCTATAAGAATGAGCGACTATAGTAGAAAAACTACTTCCTTTTTTTAAAGATAAAGGGAGAATCTTTATCCCTATATTTTTAGAACAGTCTGTAAATTGTATGTAAGAAAAATCACAGTATAAAATCCACTGTAGAACATTCCCTGCCCACAAATGCTTGTCCTAGTTCACACGAGCCTATGTGTTTGGACACTCAGTCGTGTCCGACTCTTTTCGACCCTATGGACTGTAGCCCGTTAGGTTCCTCCATCTGTGGGATTTTCCAGTCATGAATGCTTGTCCAAATATGTCCAAAAACATCCAGTAAAGATTTAGTGAATCAAAGCAATATATAACAAATCTCCTTTCCTACAAAAGTATGTTAAAACTGAATGGCATCTTCTTAAGAGTCTAGAATCCCTACTCTCTAAAAGTCACCCCAAATAAGAGTCAGCTCTTTATTCTGCCTTATGAATATGTATGAGTACAATTTAATCTTTCTAAAGTATCCCTAAATGCACTTTTTAAAGGTAATATTGTAGTGAAGCACAGGAAAAGCCTAGAAAACAGAGCTCTTTCTAAAGTAGTCCTGAGTCAGAAAAAACGTGAAGAATCGAGTCCAAACCCTTTAGGATATAGTTGTGCCAGGCGACTAGCAGAGGCATGAAGGAGGAAGACCAGACAAACTTTCTGAAAATCTATTCATTACAAAATAAAAACTTAACCTGAAATGCTACAAATTACTTTTGGATTTGTTATCAAATTGTAACTACCCAAAGAAGAATTCTAGAAACACATAAAGACTAAAAGATGTAAAATTGAAAAGGTAATATGATAAAATTCCTTATTAATTTTATACCACTATAGATAATATCCCAAATATCTATGTGCATCAATGTGCTTTTGCAAGAACTAAGGAAAAGATAAATTCCAAAATGCAAATTAAAAAGATCATTATTTTAAGTTAATCTCTTTCAACTTTGAAGTTGCACTGAAGGTCAAAAATCTTGGGTTGTAGTTAATTTTTCACATTATCTTATTATGTGTGCCAGTACCGCCCACTTACTGGAACTGACTGACCCCCACAGTATGCTATATTGCTTTAATTCAAAAGCCAGTTTGAATTAAACTTCTCATCATGTTTAAGGCTGGTAAAATTCAAAACTTGTCCATTTTAGCCAATTATCTCACTTTTCCCTCCCCGAGTAAAAACTTCTGATTTATACTTTTTATCTTATATTACTTACAACTCTTAGAGAGATTAGAACTTGTTTACAGCATAACATATACCCACTACATTCCTCTGTCACTGTTCAAAGTCACCTTATTAACTACTCTCCTCCTTTTATTCAGCCCAGGAAGATAGGAAATAATTGCTGCTGTCATGAGTTAGAGCAAAACCTAAAAGATACAGCCTGTTGCTACTGCTGCTAAGTCACTTCAGTCGTGTCCGACTCTGTGCGATCCCAGAGACGGCAGCCCACCAGGCTCCCCCGTCCCTGGGATTCTCCAGGCAAGAACACTGGAGGGGGTTGCCATTCCCTTCTCCAATGCATGAAAGTGAAAAGGGAAAGTGAAGTCGCTCTGTCGTGCACAACTCTTAGCGACTCCATGGACTGCAGCCTACCAGGCTCCTCTGTCCATGGGATTTTCCAGACAAGAGTACTGGAGTACTGGCCATGAGCCAGGGAAAAGTCAATCAATCAAAATCATCTTGGACATAATCTTTTTAATTGTGAACCTGAATATCATCAGCAGATGATGAATCTTCACCTACTAAAACCCAGTATCAATAGCAATGTCAGGAATATTTTTTTTTAGCAAGTTGTTCTTTGGTAGATTCTATTTTTTCAAAAATATAAAAATATTAATCAGGTTGATACAGTTAATAAAACTTAGCTCAAACCGACTCGATGGACATGAGTTTGAGTGATCTCCAGGAGTTGGTAATGGACAGGGAAGCCTGGCGTGCTGCAACTCATGGGGTCGCAAAGAGTCAGACACAACCGAGCAACTAAACTGAACTGATTCTGTATATAAAGATCACTCAAATGAGTATATTTTGAAGAGTTTATCAGTTTTCTTCCTACCTTACCTAGGCAAGGATGGATGGTTGTGGAATCACATTAATACTTCCCTGCCTCTTACTAGTTTGATGGACAATATAACTTCATAGATGACTAGGTGTAGCTATGACACATAAATGCCTTTTATTGACACACATGGTCACTGGGACCTATGACTTTTGCATTGGTACCTACACAAAAGGCTTCATTTATTTAAAGAAACATTTTTCCCCAGATATAATGTATACTTTCAACACAAAGAATTTTTTACTCTCCCATTCTGGGAAACAAAAAGATATAAACAGCAAAGTTTCAGTATTGTCCACATTAGTCATAAGCCAATTATACTACTCCAATATTTCTACATTTCATTAAGAAAAAGTATGTCAGACCAGGTTTCCAATGTCTTCCAACCATATTATCTATCATTATGGATTTATAATTTGACATAAAGAAAGCAAACTTTTGTATAATACACACTGGTTCTGCTTTTGTTGAATACACACATCAGTGATTTTTAGAAAGGAAGAAAGGAGGGAGAATCTGAATTTTGATGTGATTTACAAAGACAGACCATCCTTCATACTCTTAGTATATGTCTCAAACATATTTTATAAGTCTTACCAACTTTATAATCACTCTGAGCAAAATCTGAATCCAGATAACATGGTCCTCAGCTATGTTGCTCATCTGCAGTTCTGTGTAGGGAAGGTAGTTTAAAGAAAAGGTTAATTAACACAGCTGTGGTCTACCTGGAACATTTTCTAGGCTAAGACAACTGCAATTCACTTCCCCTAGAAATCAGTTGACTGGAATTCTTGGCTTTCTCCCAGGCAGTTTCTTAAAAAGGTTACCAGCTTAATTGAATGAAATCAGTGTCTGCAACCATCAACAATTATCTCTAGAGCAATACTTGTTATTAGACTGAATAAAATCAAAGTTAGAAACCAACCACAATTACTTATGGAACAATAATTCCCAATATTGGCCGGTTTGATTGCATCTGTTACTGCTATGGAAACTTCCTGAAATCTACTTGCTTTTTCTTTCATGCAGACACCACATGGATAATAAAAGATACCAACAAGTCTATAACTTCCATTTATTTCAAGGAAAGTCAAAATTATCTTGAAGCAAATGAGTAAAAGTCCACCCTAAATGGACAAATACAGTCTGTTTTATCTGCAATCACAATGCTGTCTCCATTACATTTGCTGTTGGCCAGTGACCTGGGTCGATCCCTGGATCGGGAAGATCCCCTCCAGGAGGGCATGGCAACCCACTCTCGTATTCTTGCCAGGAGAATACCCATGGACAGACGTAGGCTGCAGTCCATGGGGTCGAGAAGAGTCGGACATGACTGAGCAACTTCACTTTCACTTTTCACTTTCATGCATCGGAGAAGGAAATGGCCACCCACTCTAGTGTTCTTGCCTGGAGAATCCCAGGGATCATGGAGTCTGGCGGGCTGCCGTCTATGGGGTGGCACAGAGTCGGACACGACTGAAGCGACTTAGCAGCAGCACTATTTCAGTACTTGCAGGTCCTGGAAACTTTTTTGATTCATTTGAGAAACCAGTATCCACAGTACCCATGTAATGTAGTCATAATCACATTGCACTGAATGCCTCATTAGATGACTAGCAGCACATCACACGTCATTTAAGGCTTTTTCTGGCACTTCAGAGTAGACAGATATTCCATCCAAATATGAAAGTTTTAGCAGTATTTTTTCTTCCTGCAAAATGAAGAGCTAGAACTATACATAAAAATTCAAAGAAACCAGATTTTCCAGGTTCCGTAAGGTACTATATATAAAGACAAGTGTTTTATAATTAATATTTAATTACAGATAAGATTAAAAAGATTAAACCCCAACCACAAGGTTCCTCCTCTTAGGAATTTCCTAACTTTTCAAAATATCAAAGTGAATTAATAAACTATTTTAAATCCCCTCTCTCTGGGAAAATTAGGGATATCTTTACTACAAAGTTCAATTCCTATTAAATAATATATTGCATACTGTTGATTTCATTCCAATTATTTTCATTTAATAATGCTAACAAAATGGTATATACTTTACTTGGAAAATAACACAGCAGAAAGCAGACTATGAATTGTTTCTGCAATGATTTTACATTTACCTAACTTTTCAGTTTGTTGTTGTTGCTCAGTGGCTAAGTCATGTCTTAAGTCAACTCTTTTGCAATCCCATGGACTGTAGCCTGCCAGGCTCCTTTGTCAACGGGATTTCCCAGACAAGAATACTGGAGTGGGTACCCATTCCCTTCTCCAGGAAACTGTCCAGACCCAGGAATAGAGTCTCCTGCATTGGCAGGGGGATTCGTTACCACTGAGCCATCCAGGAATTCATAATTTACCCAATGACTCTTTATATCAAGATTGTATTGAACAATTTTCAGAAACTTTAAATATGGAATCCCCACTTTTACATTTTAAACTCATCTAAATATGCACAGTTCCTAATACATCTGTGCACTATTTTTTAAATCTTCCCTAGCATTACCATTTGACAGCTGATATGCTGATCATTTTTCCAGAAATATTTTAAAAGATACACTCCTTTATGGTTGAGTCATAGAAGTTTTTAAGAGTGGTAGTGCATCACAGGACAAAAATAATGAACTGGTTCCTTATTATTCAAAATAAAACAGACAAGAAGTCTAGTTCTTGATGTATAGGTGGCATTGTATAAAGTAGGGCAAAATTAGAGGAGACAGAAGTCCTTCACTTTTATTTTTTTTCTCCTTTCTATAACAAGATAAATGCTTGTAAAACTATTATAAAATAAATATGATCAGGAAGAAACTAGTGTTCCAAATTCAAAATATAATGAAAAGAAACCAAGGCAGATTTTTATTTATTTATTTATTTTTTTAATTCAGGGTGGTTGGCCAGGCAAGAAGCAGCCCAGGTTAGTTAACGATCTAACAGTGGTGATCACTAATATGCTCTTTAGTGAATGTGAAAGAAAGCATTAGCTGAGTTTTTTTCAGAAGAGTGAAGCCCCAAAATAACACAATTCTAAGGTTAATATTTCTTCCTGGCAAAACTGAAACAGGTATAAAATAGAATTACCACTTACAGAGGTTCCTAGGAAAGTCGTACCAAACTAACTTAATTTTCTAATTTTGAGAGTTAATATTATCAGGTAGAATTCAGATATGCATATATTTAATTTCATAAAGTCTTCCATTTAAAAAAATAAAATATATAATACAAAAGAATGAAAAATAGATCATAATTATGTAGAGATGGGTGAATGACTATACCACATAGATGGCTATGAATTACCACAGATTGTGGAACTGCTTAAAATTGCAAATAATAAATTTCATAACTATTATAAAGATGATTTTCATGAATAAGGCTGGATTATTATACTTTAACATGGAATAACGTTAAAAGTCAATCTTCTAACCATG
Organism: Bos mutus; assembly: GCF_027580195.1. Taxonomy (NCBI): domain Eukaryota; kingdom Metazoa; phylum Chordata; class Mammalia; order Artiodactyla; family Bovidae; genus Bos; species Bos mutus. Next base: position 76,742,359 of record NC_091622.1, on the reverse strand, counting down.
GCTAAGTCCTTCCCTGATCTTTATTTTACTTCTTCAACCTCTCCTTTCCTAACATCTCTATCTCCATAGAAGTCTAAGACCAAGCCCCAATTAACTCAGCTGTTTGAAAGAACAATTCTCTCTTAGCTTTAGAACCTCACATAGGTTATTTCCTTCTGTTTCAGAAACTGTTGTCCTCACTTATCACATGGCAAATCCTCAATATAGACATTACTTCTTTTCAAAGGAGATATTCTTCCTTGACATTCCTGGCTGGTTTCAACGTCCTTGTAAATACTAAACTGAAACACTGCATTACAGTTGTATCATAGTTTTTACAGTGATTCTTTAATCGTATGTTTCTTTTATCCAGCAGTGTGCTTGTAAGTCAACTCTTGAAAAAAATAAGGATCTCTAATTTGAAGTGTTTATCAATTTCCATGGCAAAACATTCTCTCCCTGCCACCACTGCACGTACATACACACTCCATGGCCAATTTCAAAATACCAATGTTTCAATCCTTTGAAACACCTTGGTAAATCACTATTGTTCTCTTCATAGAGATGAAAAAACCAGATCTGGTTTCATATGATTACAAAGATCTTAAACCAGGCTCTTAGTTTAACATAGAGCTAAATTTGTATGTGTTGAGGTGTGTTGTGTGCCAGACTTTTTGCTAAGTACTTTTCACTTACTTATTTAATTCTCACAACTACCATGAAATACTATTTATGTATGAAAAAAGAGACATGATGATATTAAATAAGTTTTCCAAAATTGGAAAGGTAGTACGTATCAAAATTAAGAGCCAAAATCACATTGTTTACATCAAAGCCTGTGATCTTACCATTAACTCCACTTCTGCCATCAAGTACTAGACTGTCTCTAGGCTTCATTATTTATTAACAAGTAGATCAAGAAATGCCCAGGGAAAATAATAGACAGAAAAGCACATTTTGTTTCCTTCTATAAACAGCTTTTAGCTAAATGCTTTGGTAGAAGATATAAAGTTTGAGGCTCTATCTAGTCTATCTCTTGTCCAAAAAGTATAAAACAACCAAACCATTATCAGTTTTCCAATATTCTTCATAAGCTTCACAAATTTACAGGTTTAATATGCAATGAAATCATCTTCAAATATCTAAATCATTCTGATCTCTTTCAACTCTGACCTTGTATGGTATTAATATCTATGGACAGGGAAGCCTGGCGTGCTGTGGTTCATGGGGTCACAAAGAGTCGGACACAACTGAGCGACTGATCTGATCTGATCTGATCTGATGCTCATCATGGCCTTCCCTGGTGGCTCAGAAGGTAAAGCATCTGCCTGCAATGTGGAAGACCTGGGTTCGATTCCTGGGTTGGGAGGATCCCCTGGAGAAGGGAATGGCAACCCACTCTTGCTGGAAATTCCATGGACGGAGGAGCCTAGTAGGCTACAGTCCATAGGGTTGCAAACAGTCGGACACGAGTGAATGACTTCACTTTCATGCTCATCATATATTTTAACATTTAATCATACACATCTTATTGAAGTTCCTTGATTGCAAGAAGCATTTTTATACTTCCTTGCAAATCCCTGAAGCCTCTAGCACAATGTTAGATACTAAGTACTTACTCAGATGTCTTCTAAATTGAATCATAAAGTAATGATTTTTGAAACTGTAGAAAAGAGGAAATCTAATGTGTCAATGGCATATATCTTGGTAACCTATGTGAGTATGCATTGATTTGCATCGCTTTATAACAGAAACTCATATATTTCCAATGAAAGTAAGTGTTTTAGAACATAAATATGTTCAAAGAAAAAAATGTACAAGATACAAAAAGCTAATTATGCCATTTTTCTCCTTTATGTCATCATGTCAGTGAGACACAAGGACTAACTTGCATTTCAGTCAGACTTTATGCAACACAAACACTGGGAGGATAAAACTGCAAGACTCCAGGCTGTGAGGAAAACTGCTTTGCTGAGTTGCTTACATTGAGGAAGAAGCCTGACCAGTTCTGAATAGTGATGATCTTATATCAAATTGTTATTTGTCTTGATTTTAAAATAATTAAATATGGTGGGAATGGGAGGATGCTGGTGAAAGATTTTATTGGAATATATCATTAATTAGTTTTGAAATAAATTCAATTGATGAAGAAGCATGCCTGAAGTGATACTGGGAGCGAATCAGGCAAATATGGGAATGCTTAAAAATCTTGGCATGACAGAAAAGAAAGCACAAGTTTGTATGTTCTTATCTTAGACATAGGATTTAATTATGCAAAGTATTAGTATATGAGGTATGCTGCTGCTAAGTCACTTTAGTCGTGTCCAACTCTGTGCGACCCCATAGACGGCAGCCCACCAGGCTCCCCCGTCCCTGGGATTCTCCAGGCAAGAACATTGGAGTGGGTTGCCATTTCCTTCTCCAATGCATGAAAGGGAAAAGTGAAAGTGAAGTTGCTCAGTAGTGTCGGACTATTAGCCACCCCACAGACTTCAGCCCACCAGGCTCCTCCGTCCATGGGATTTTCCAGGCAAGAGTACTGGAGTGGGGTGCCATTATGAGGGCTTTTTTTTAATGCTTGTGATACCCAAATACCTCTCTATATTTCAAAACTGAATTACTTTATTTTTATTATATATTCATATAAGAATATATGATTAATCCTGAGGTAAACACCTTACCTACTGTTATGGACACATTAATTTTATAGGTTTAGGGTCTACAATGAATAGTTATGAATAGTACTGTAAGTTTACTCTTCAAGCAGTCTGACAACATCTCAGGAGTGTCAATGACAATTAGTTGATTTCAATAATACTGAGCGCTTACTATGTGCCTGATACAGAACTAATCACTTTATATGCATTCTGTTATTTAACATAATCGAGAAGCAGTTACTATTTGTATTCCCCTTCTACAAGGTAGAAATCAAGGAGGTAAAATAATATCCCCAATGTCACACATCCCAGAATAGATCAAAAACTTGATCCAAAGGCTACATGAACCACATTAGGATGATGTAACACACATGCTAACACACCCCAGGGTTCTGGTGGGTCCTAAATATTGGAAGAGCAATATGCAGATTCTATTACAGTTGGAAAAATCATCATCAATACCAAAACCATGGAGGCTTATACAGCGAAGTATATCCTCATTTGGGGATCCTCTGATGTTATAAGGGCTTTTTTTTTTTTTTTTAACTGGAACCAAGACTAAATTTTATCAAGGGACCTGGTCCATTAGTTCATTCAGTGCTAATAAGCAAGATCTCCTGGTATTACCAACATTTTAGTATTGGTGGGGTAGAAATTTTAACACTCAGGTTTACAAAAATATTTGTCCTAGGGCTCCCCAGGCAGTTGGTAGCCCTAACCTTAAAGGACTCTAACCTGTACCTGTTCATATATCTCTTCTTACTTTGGAGAAAAACAGGCAGTTGAAACCACATACACATTTTCCCCACAAACCACTGTGCCTTCTGCCCAAAAGTGTGCATGCACATGTACACACAGGTACACACACACACACACACACATCCATACCTTCAGTAAGAAAAATGGATCCAAAAATATTATAAAGTGAAATAATCTTTAATAAGTTCATATGACATAACTATAGAACAGCAAGGACAACATAAGAGCATTACAATGTTTTATTTGACTTTTATTTCAAGACTGTTATCATCAGTAGTGAGGCTTTCTAACTTAATTTTAATATTTATCTCCACTATTTAAATTTGGTACTCACAGAATAGATTTAAAGTATTCCTAAGCTATCCTAGTCAGTGTGTCTAAAACTAAGTTCAAAGAACACAGATCTGTCTAAATATATACCTAGTCTATGACCGTAAACAAATAGATTCACTGGTCCCCACAACATAAACTTGATACCAAAGGAATATTATGGTTTTAAAATAACAATTATAAATAGCACTAATTAGATATCATGAGTAAATATTTAAACTATTGTTTTGAATAACACCTGGAGAAGGAAACGGCAATCCACTCCAGTACTCTTGCCTGGAAAATTCCATGGATGGAGAAGCCTGGTGGGCTACAGTCCATAGGATAGCAAAGAGTCAGACACAGCTGAGCCACTTCACTGGTTTGAATAACATTATCCTCTCTCCAAAATTTGGAGCCAAACTGAATTTCTTATTTCTTTCAACAGAGAAAAAAATTAGACCAAGATCAGTGTGACCTTGTGATCTTTTTGACATTGTGATCTATCATAAACTACTATGATATTATTTGTAGGAGGGCAAGTATGTTAGCAATAGACTTGGAAACATGGACCTCATGGAAATAATGGATTTCAATGCCAAAGACTTAAAAATAGTGAAAGGTGAAATAAAAGCACTGAATATATTTTACAATGAAACTGACTCTAAGCATGTTAAGATTTTTTCCTGTACTTTTGTGTATAGCTGGGAATATTATAATTTTCATATTTCAATTCATATTAAAATTTGATTGTGTGTATAAAATACTAGAAACAGAAGAAATGAGAAAAGTAATCACCAAAATGTTAGAATTTTTAATGTATATGCTGTGTTCAGTCATGTCTGACTCTTTGGGACCCCATGGACTGTAGCCTGCCAGGCTCCTCTGTCCATAGGATTTCCCAGGCAAGAGTATTGATGTGGGTTGCCACTTCCTGCTCCAGAGGTCATTACTGACCCAGGGATCAAACCTACATTTCTTGTGTCTCTTACATTAGCAAGTAGATTCTTTAACAGTGCACCACCTATTAAAGTTAGTTTTCAAATATAAAGATTTTTCCATAAATACAAATGACAGGATGTGAGAATACACATAGTCAAATGCATGACACACTTAGCTGGCTTTGCATTTTTAAAATGTGATTCTACCCTGGATGTCCTTCATCATCTTTAGAGTTTATAAACTTGGTTTGTTCTAGATTACAAGTAATGAAAGGTAAAAATTAACACAAAGTAAATCACTGGCAAAGCACAGTAAAAATGTGCTTTCTCAGGTTGATTTAGTGTTGATTAACTCACAATACTCCTTCACACAAAACAAACAAACAAAAGAAGCTAAACTTTGAAGATTTATCTTGAAAGATATGATGTTCCTAAAAATGTCAAGTACTTTTACTGACTCATGCAGAGGAAAAAAAGCGTCTGTAATTATTGATACTACCTCAGAGAAGACTCATAATTCTAGTAAATTCTATTCAGTTTGGCAGGAAAATAACTTCTGATTTACTTTTAAATTCTCTAACAACTAAATACTAACTATGTGCTGCAACAACTTAAAGCAATAAGCAAATACCCACAAAGGAAGGCAAGGGAGACATACATTTTAAAATTAATGATATAAAGGATATAAAAGGATGATTAAAAGATAGCCAAACAACTAATGTTCATGTTGCCTCAGAATTCTCTATCAGAGAATAATCACTTGACCGTAAAGAGCAGAAGAAAAACTGGTCAGAAGGAAAAGTAGAGCTAAAGGTAAGAAAATGTGAAAATGTGTTGAGAAATATTGTATTACTAGGAAAGTATTCCAATCTCGTAGACCATTTGACTAAAGAGCAGATTATTTGAAAGGACTTGCAAAATAGATCCCACAAACGCAGTTATCTTTGAAGGAACTTAAAAGATTGGAGAGGGGTCTGAGTCACCAGGCAGACTCAGACAAATGCATTTTCAATTTGCAAAAGAAGAGAACAGTAAATTCTTCAAGATATTGACATAAGAATTTTACATTATTCTTTTAAAAGCTTACATAACAACTTATTAGGAATTGATTTGCATGGTGCTAGAAAAGGATTTCTTGTTTACCAGGGGCCACCTGGCTACACTAACCATGAGTTACCAGAAATGAAGTACTGAGACACAGAAAGCACAGAACAATGGTGAATAGTGAGAGCTCCCAGGAATTATGTACAACCTGTGTGATCCAGGCAAGTAATTTCCACTCCCTACAATTTGATTTCCTATTTGTACAACAGTAATAACAGGACCTCTTCATAACAGAGTTATGAAAAATAAATGTATTTAATAGTGATGACATAAAACAATAATGCACATCTTCTTCAGTATAAATAATTAAAAATGGCATCTCTAACTACAACATCATCCTTTCTAAACATATCAGATATGTAAAGAGGGAAGCAAAGAAGACTGAGTTTAACCAGTCCTACCCCTAGTGACATAGCAGTAAGGAACCCACCTGCTAATGCAGGATACGTGGGTTCGATCCCTGAATCAGGAAGATTCTTCAGAGAAGGAAATGGCAACACACTCCAGTATTCCTGGAAAATCCCACGAACAGAGGAGTCTAGCAGAATACAATTCCAAGGGGTGTCAAAACAGACAGACACAACTTAGCAACTAAACAACAAGAGTCGGGCATGACTTAGAGACTAAACAACAACACAAGGCAATTGGTGAGAACACTCATGACAGTCCTGTCCTCACAATGGGATGTACAGAAATAAAATCAAGCCAAGGCTTCTCAGGTGGTGCTAGCAGTAAAGAACCCACCTGCCAATGCAGGAGATATAAGGGAGGTGGGTTTGATTCCTGAGTCAGTAAGATCCCCTGGAGGAGGAAATGACAAACCATTCCAGTATTCCTGCCTGGAGAATCCTATGGACAGAGGAGCCTGGAGGGCTACAATTCACAGGGTCACAAGGAGTTGGATATGACTGAAGCTGAGTGTTAAAATGCTCCAAGTTTAGTAAGAGAAACCCAAAAAGCATTTAATAAGAGGGCCAGCTGAACAATTTCAGGACCTCTAATGCACCAGTCTATAAATACTGAATATATACAGTATACTGTGTATACTGTAACTTCTGTGTGTAAAAGCTACCTAGGAACAGAAGCTCTTTTCTTGAGAACTTACCACTTTCAAAATTTCACAAAAGTGAGCAAGTCTGTGTTGAAGAACAATGGGATATCAAACCTGATTTGCCAAAAACAAATGCATTCAGTGGTCAGGTAATGTCATTCTAATACCAACCCACAGCATCCTTCTTTAATCTAACATGTGGTTGCTATATTTATGCTATAACTTAAGTTACTTTATTGACATTATCCCTTCCATTTTTTCCATTCACGTAGAAAGTGCAAGAGTGTAAAAAGTAGTAAGAAGGAGTACACAATGACAGAAGTGAAAAGATAACAAGAATGAAAGCAATCACTGGTGCTGAGATGAGCACTGAGTCAGGAGTGGCAATGACTCTGAAAAATGAAGAATAAATCAGAAAACATGCAAAATATTGTAGGTTGATCCAGAAGACAGAAGACAAATGACTAGTAAAAAGGAAGAGCTTTGAGTGTGAGGATGACCTAAGGATCAGCATCAATCCTGGATGCCTGTGAAATTGATGTTAGTTCAGGAGACAGACATTTTTCAGGAACTTAATAAGCATGGCAACTACTACTGAGGAACCCATGTTGAAGTCCAGGGATAATTATAGTTCCTAGGCAAGTTCACACTTGTAAAACATAGCACTCAGGAATGGAGAGTCCCCAGAGGAGGGGTCTACTGAGGGGAATGATTCACAACAGAGTAGCAGTCAGCACAAAGCTGAAAAGTGTGCCTTTTAAGGTTTAAGGTTTAGAACTTAAAGGACTAGTAGACCTGGTCTTCCAAAGTCGTATCACTTTTAATTTCTTTTATCTTTCTTCCCTCAGAGTTTTAAAATCATTTCAAATGGCACCAAGTAGGTAAAATGTGTAACAGTAAAAATCTAGGTTTCCAGTTTCTAGTAAAATAATCTGAGGAGCTGGCAGCACTTACACAATATATTCCTAGTTTATTAAGACTCTCCGCTTAGATCTTGAAGCTTCTGAGTTTATGATCAAATTTCAAACTTTCAAAGGACTGAGCCACTCACATACTTCTATAGGATAAGGAGTATAAGCGGGATGGAAGAGTAACCACGCACTTTGACTAACCCTGAAGATGCTGAATGTAAATCAACTCCCGTAAATGAAACAAACAAGCAAACAAAAAATGCACAAGGAGGTTGAAAAGTAGTTAAAACAGCAAAAGCTAAAGGTAAAAAGCTTTCCTGTTTTAACCAATAATATTGATAATGCACCTTGATCGCTTGTACAGCACTTTGATCAGAATAATGGTTATGCCAAAAATTAAACAAAGGTAAAAAATCAAACTGGAGGCTAAAGTTTAGAAAAATAACCAGTATTATAGAAACATAGGGATTTAGAACTGCCTTTGGAGATCACCTGGTTCGATCCTCACAGAGATAAATTAACCAACTCACATGTAAAAGCTCAAAGCATTTGAAGCTAACTTTAATTACAAAGTACATAAAATTTTTAGCAATGATTTTTTTAAATTTTTAAATTTATAAAAGGCTCTGACGGTATACTAAGTCATAAATACATGACTTAGTGGAACTGAACATATAAACAAAACGTCACAACCTCAGCCCCTCTCACTCTCTGGGCTCTCACCCTGTGACCCAGTCAGGATGCTATAATGAATACCAAAGGGGATCCGGCAGGACAGTGTACTACTCCCCGGCCTGTTTGGAAATCAGACAACAGTCCCTCTTGGAGTTAAGTTGTTGGTGCAAAGATTTTCCTCTCTTTTCTCCCAGCAAATGAGAACTATGTTGACCACTGGAGTAACAGAACGCTGGTTACCTGAGTTCAATAAATACAATCAGTACACTAGAGGTTTGAGACAGTCAAGGAGCCTGATAATTAATGTCCTGTTCATAGCGCAAATAAAGAAGTAAATTACCAAATAATAAATGCTGAATCTCTGAAATTTGGAATAGACAACTTCTTAAAAAAAAAAAAATCCTGTGCAGAATCATTAACATATCATTGCTGTGTCTGCAAATTTCTGGCAGGTTAATTTTTGATAACTGGGGAAGAGCAAAGCTCCCCACCAATTTTCTAAATCATCTCTAGGCAAATATCTAGGGGCAATCACCTGTAGACTTCTGCCTGAAAGACCCAGGTATGTTTTGAGAAAGCAGTCAGATTCCTGAATGATTTACAAAATTAACTGTCAGAAATGTCCATATGCCTGGCTTAGACTGAGAGTGGTAACTAAAAAAATATGCACGACACATTTTAACCTCAGTATCCTCACTTCACTCAGAAATCAAAACATCAAGAAAAGATATATTCATCCTGGCTATTCAAATAATTTTTAAACTCCTACTTATGCAAGGTACTCTAAGCATGAGGTCACTATAAATAAAAATGAAACAGCAGGCTTGATACTGAGCAAAAGAAAGTATGGTCATTTAGATGTAAATAAGTTTGCTTTCTGGTTTGAGTAAGTTTAGAAGAGCATCATCAGCCACCAGGTGCTATAATCTCAGGTTTTAAAACATTCGACTGGGGCCCCTCAGAAAATGTACTTTAAATTTGAGAAAACTAAAATACAAGTCAGAAATGATCCAAAATAAATCTGAACAAGTTTGATGATATGCTGTTGCTTCCAAAAAATAAGTGAGATCAATTTGGAAAATTAATGAGACATTCACATTGGAAATATAATTTTAACTACAGATCTGAGAAAGAATATTCATTGTAATTTAAAAATCAGAATCACTAATTAGTTGACAATAAATTTTGACCTTTAAAACAAATAAACAAAATCATTTTTATCAAATCTGCAGAAATATTATAGTAACAATCCTGATGGTACAAATATTGGTAAATATTATGTTGATTTAACAATAATTTAATTATTCCTTATGCCATTTTAAAAGGGATTTACAAGCATTTTGTAAGTGTGCATGCGTGCATGTGTGCATGCTTAATCGCTCTGTCGTGTTTGACTCTTTGCGACCCCATGGACTATAGCCCACCAGGCTCCTCTGTCCATGGGAGACAGAGAAGAATACTGGAACGAGTTGCCATTTCCTCCTTCAGGGCATCTTCCGCACCCAGGGATCAAACCCAGATCTTCTACATTGGTAGGCAGGTTCTTTACCACTGAGTCACCTGGAAAGCCTTTTTAAAGTATAATAAGCACTTATTTTGGATTTGTAATATATATACTTGGTACTGTTCTAAGCATTTTAAAAATAGACAATTTAATCTTCTTTAAAACCTTAGGGGCTTCCCTGGTAGCTCAGTGGTAAAGAATCTGCCTGCCAATGCAGGAGACATGGGTTCAATCCTTTCCCGGACCAATGTCATGGAGCAACTGAGCCAGTACTCTATAACTACTGATCCTGCGCTCTATAGCTTGGAAGCCACAACTGCTGAATCCACGTGCCCTAGATTCTGGGCTCCGCAACAAGAGAAGCCAGCACAATGAGAAGCCCACACACCGCAACTAGAAAGTAGCCCCAACTCACTGCAGCTTGAGAAAAGTCTGCACAGCAAAGACCCAGTATAGCCAAAAATAAATATAAACAAATAAATTATTTTTTCAAAAACCTTAGGAAGATATAACTCCTATATGAGAAAAATAAAATGTGCCTGACCACCACAATGACTTTTAAATTTTCTTTTAGAAAAAGATTTATCATAGAGTTGAGAGTGTAAAGGTCGAAGATTAGCAGGATTAAAAGCTAGGATTGTATTTTCAGCAATTTTACACCTTTGATGAAAAACTTTACCTGCTTGGTCATATTAAAATGTTGACAGATTAGAGTTTCATTACTTCTGAGAATAACTTACACACAAACTATCTTCAAATGAAATCATGCTTGTCCCTCATCACTTTCAACCTTCTATAAGGACAGGAGGGCAGTGGGGATGGCCTTACAGTCCTTTGACACATTTTCCAAGGACACAGAAGGTCTATGCCCTGCCCCCTGAACCTGGGAGGGCTTGAGAATTCATCAACTAATAGAATGTGGCAGAAGTGATGCTATGTGCCTTCTGAAGCAAGGTCAAAAAGTGCCATGCCGCTTCCCCTGGGTCGCCTGGAACACTTGATCTCTGAATGTCCCCTTCCAAACACAGCTGTCATACTGGGAGAAATCCAAGCCACACAGAGAGGCCATGTATAGGTTCTCTAGTCAATCATACAGCTGGACATAGCCTTCAAGGCACCACCCGGCAACCAAACCTGTGAGTGAAGGAGCCTCCAGATGATCCAGGTCCCAGACCTCAGGCACACTCAGCCTTTAGAATCTTCCCCACTGAGTGCCCGGACAAGTGTGGGACAGAGGCAAGCCCTCCGCATATTGTCAGAATTCTGCCCATATAGTGTGTGAGCAAAATAAAAAGGTTATTGATAGTTGTTATTTAGCAGTAGATAAATGATCATCTCCCCAATTAAATTAGCTAGCTATCAAGTTCATTTCCATAATAGGAAGAATACTATTTAGTACCAGTAATAAATAGTCATAATCTCTAGCTCCAGATAAATGGTTAACAAACTTCACATTCATGATTTTCTTTAACTCTCCCTCCTTGACCTAAAAAACAAGTATAATAAATATTCCCATTTATGCAGATGAGATAGTAAGTAGTCTCTGAAAATGGCAGAACACATACCAGAACAAGTATTTACTTGGGAGTTATTTGGAAGAACTTAGTTATTAGTAGTCCATTGCTCATTTGGGAGGAAAAATAGTCCAATTCCTTTCATAAAAGTGCATGTCAAATACATATACACTACTATATATAGATAGATAGCCAGTGGGATTTGCTGCATGACTCAGGGAACTCAAAAGGGTGACCTGTGATGACCTAGATGGGTGGGATGCAGTGGGAGGTGAGGAGAAGGTTTGAGAGAAAGGGGACATATGTATACCTAAGGCTGATTCACATGGATGTATGGCAGAAACCAACACAGTATTTTAAAGCAATTATCTTACAATTGAAAATAAATAATTTTTTTTTAATTAAATGTATTAATAAAGGATAGAAATGGTATGGACCTAACAGAAGCAGAAGATATTAAGAAGAGATGGCAAGAATACTCAGAAGAACTGTATAAAAAAGATCTTCATGACCCAAATAATCACGATGGTGAGATCACTCACCTAAAGCCAGACATCCTGGAATGTGGAGTCAAGTGGGCCTTAGGAAGCATCACTACAAACAAAGCTAGTGGAGGTGAAGGAATTCCAGTTGAGCTATTTCAAATCCTAAAAAATGATACTGTGAAAGTGCTAAACTCAATACGTCAGCAAATTTGGAAAAAGCAGTGGCCACAGGACTGGAAAAAGTCAGTTTGCATTCCAATCCCAAAGAAAGGCAATGCCAAAGAATGCTCAAACTACTGCACAACTGTACTCATTTCACACGCTAATACAGTAATGCTCAAAATTCTCCAAGCCAGGCTTCAGCAATACATGAACCGTGAACTTCCTGATGTTCAAGCTAGTTTTAGAAAAGGCAGAGGAACCAAAGACCAAATTGCCAACATCTGCTGGGTGATGGAAAAAGCAAGAGAGTTCCAGAAAAACATCTATTTCTGCTTTATTGACTATGCCAAAGCCTTTGACTGTGTGAATCACAATAAACTGTGGAAAATTCTGAAAGAGATGGGAATACAAGACCACCTGATCTGCCTCTTGAGAAACCTATATGCAGGTCAGGAAGCAACAGTTAGAACTGGACATGGAACAACTGACTGGTTCCAAATAGTAAAAGGAGTACATCAAGGATGTATATTGTCACACTACTTCTTTAACTTATATGCAAAGTACATCATGAGAAACACTGGGCTGGAAGCAGCACAAGCTGGAATCAAGATTGCTGGGAGAAATATCAATAACCTCAGATATGCAGATGACACTACCCTTACGGTAGAAAGTGAGGAACAACTAAAGTGCCTCTTGATGAAAGTGAAAGAGGAGAGTGAAAAAGTTGGCTTAAAGCTCAACATTCAGAAAACTAAGATCATGGTAACAGGTCCCATCACTTCATGGCAAATACATGGGGAAACAGTGGAAACAGTGTCAGACTTAATTTTTTGGGGCTCCAAAATCACTGCAGATGGTGACTGCAGCCATAAAATTAAAAGACACTTGCTCCTTGGAAGGAAAGTTATGACCAACCTAGATAGCATATTCAAAAGCAGAGACGTTACTTTGTCAACAAAGATCCGTCTAGTCAAGGCTATGGTTTTTCCAGCATTCATGTATGGATGTGAGAGTTGGACTGTGAAGAAAGCTGAGCACTGAAGAATTGATGCTTTTGAACTGTGGAGTTGGAGAAGACTCTTGAGAGTCCTTTGGACTGCACGGAGATCCAACCAGTCCATCCTGAAGGAGATCAGTCCTGGGTGTTCATTGGAGGGACTGATGTTGAAGCTGAAACTCCAACACTTTGGTCACCTGATGCGGAGAGCTGACTCATTTGAAAAGACTCTGATGCTGGGAAAGATGGAGGGCAGGAGGAGAAGGGGATGACAGAGGATAAGATGGTTGGATGGCAACATCGACTCAATGGACATGAGTTTGTGTGAACCCCAGGAGTTGGTGATGGACAGGGAGGCCTGGTGTGCTCTGGTTCATGGGGTAGCAAATAATTGGACACAACTGAGCAACTGAACTGAACTGAACTGAAAGGAAAATAATGTACCATTTTACAGTAACAAAAAAATGTATTAATGTATATCCCACTGAACTTTTATTTTCAAGAGTATTTTCTTGAAATAGCTCAAATCTGATTAAATCTGCAATTCTTAGAACTCCAGAGAGGAAAATAAACAATTTGATACCTCAGGAAACAAAACTTAATGGTATAAAATTGTGAGGGCTGCTTAAAGCCCACCAGATCAGCCCACCCTCACTATCCTTCTTCATATAAAAATCAGCAAACACCACAAAGACCTACATGGTCTTAACAGCCCTAAAGAGAATGGAATTTCTACAATTACATCATTTAAAAAGAAGGACCTTAGAGATCAGCCAATCCAATGCCTCCTTTGACAAGGAGACTAGCCACGTGGCTTGCCCAGGCCTGCCCTTCTTAACTGACACTCTTTTAGAATCCTTGACTAAAGAGCAGCCTGCTTCTTTAAGGAGACTGATTATTTCAGTAAACTCCATAGTCTCCAAAATTTCAGAATAGATTAATCCTGGCTGTGGCTAATCCTTTTCCACTTCAAAGGGTGACTAATCCCCAGTTATCGGTTATATTTAGGGCATGAAGATAGAATGTGCCTTTGCTATGTAAGGCATTATAGAAGAGAGACAATACAAGGAGACACCAATTGCAAACAAAGCACATATTAGTCCCGAAAGTGAAGTAATTCACAAGTTAATGTGGATCATCATATCCTAAGTGTCCATAAAGCCCTGAGACTTCCTGCTGCTCTAATGTTGCAATAATGACAAGGGAAAGAGAATTAGAAAAGTAACCATGGTGATGTTTACTCTGTCCCAGGACTAAGCATCACTCATGCACTATCTCCCTCAACCCTCACACAAACACCATGGGGAGGATATTCTTTTGCCAAAATTACAGTTGAAAAAACTGAAAACTGGAGAAGCAACCATCATGTATATGAACAATGACAGTTGCATATTAAATTCATTCTCCTTTTTTTTCTTTATTTCATCAAAGGGGGCAATGTCCCCAACTTAAAGACTAGGTTTCTTCCCAACCACCCTTGTAGCTAGGTGTGGCCATGTTATTACATTCAGGCTATATATACGTGCTGTGTGGAATTTCCTAGAAGGCCTTGATTCAGCTGTAAAATGCATTCCTTTTGTGCTTCCTGCTTTGCATTTTCCCTTCCTTCCTGCAATATGGAATGTAGATGAGGTCGCTTCAGCTCCAGAAGCCATGGCATAACATAAGATGATCCTGAGAATGAAAGCCAGAGTCAAAAGGTGGAAGGAGGCAAAAGCCTTGGTCTCTGAAGACCATGGAAATAACCTACAATCATGTATGCCCACTGAGAGATTTCTTTTCTAAGACAGAGAAACTTCTATACTGTTTAAGCTCCTAACATGCTGGGTTTTCTGATAAATGCTATGAGACACTGCAAATCCTTACTAATGTATTACCTTTACAGAAAAATATTGCCAAACAAAATGTTGAAAGCTCCTAAAAAAATTAAAACTCAATTCATACCTAAGAATCTACTTCACTGTAATTTCTATTTCATCTGGCAAAGGATCTATACTTCAAGATTGAATGTACAAATTTAAAGATAGACACTGAAGACTATAATTGTCTAAACTGCATAATTCTGCTTGGATCATATTGCAGGCAGGGAGGTGAGATGGAGAAGGGAGCTAAGCAAGTTAAAGACAGCTTGAGGAAGAATCAGAAATGCTACAGTTAGTTGACTCAAAGCTTTATGCTGTGCACGTACAATACAACCAACCAAGAAATTCTACCCATTATTTACCCAGTGACAGATAAAGGAAAATGAGGTGTAGCTCGATAAACAAGCTCTCTGCTAAAGCAGATTTAGACACTATTCATCCCCTTGTTTTCAGCCTAGAAGCCTACTTAGCTGGAACTGTAAAATAAATTCCAACACTCAGAACATTTCAAGGAGGAATAATTTTCAAAACTGGCTCAGGCTTTATTTTTCTTCACTTTGAAATTGATTAGATGTACTGTTAAAAGAAAAATTGGTTGATGTCTAAAAAAAGAGTATTTTAGACAAATATAAGACAGCTAAGTTTAGATGCTTTAGCTATTACCCATTTCTGCCCATGTATCATCAACCCACAGAAAAATCACGTCAGATTAGGTTTTACTGCAGATCAAATTATATCAATCAATATATCAGTATTTGCCATTTAGTCAACTGATTATAAAATCAGCAGTGAAATTTGTTTTTTAAAAGACTTTAAACAAACAAATAGACTAAGGCAGTGGAAATAGCTTAGAAAATAATGGAAATCAAACTCAATATACTTGGAAAGAAATGTTACATAATAGTAATTTAACTTCAATTTACAGCATGCCTAGTCATATGTAACTTTCTAAAATGAAGCATTTCAACAACTCACCATGGGTCTGTTTTAGAAGATAATCTGAAAATCTATGAGAGTGATAAAAAATATATAGTACCACTTGATCGAAATGCTAAAGAAGCAAAGACAAGTAAATGAGAAAGCTTCAATTCAGTAAGTCAACACTGCATTTCACACATGTAGCAGTTTACCCCTCTGGAACTTTTTTTTAATTTATTTACTTTTTATTGAAAGATAATTGCTTTACAGAATTTTGTTGTTTTCTGTCAAACCTCAACATGATATAGGTATACATATATGCCCTCCCTTTTGACCATCCCTCTCTGAAACTTTTAAATGGTATTCAAATTAGTTTACTGCTCTCCTTGTGGGGGATGTCTGGAACAAATAGAAAAGCTCTAAAACATAAATCACATTAATTCTGTTTTGAACGGTTTCATGTTTCCTTAAAGCATTACTAATAAACTGTAAATTCACATCGGTGTCTTTGCTCTTAACTCTGTGAGCTAAGACACAATCACAGAAATAAAGTCTGCATGCCATAAATAACCTTTGAATAAATAATGAGTCAGTGAATGACAATGCACCAGATTATGTCCCATAAGATCTGGATATTCCCGCTCTAATAACTGGCTGAACGACTTGATTAATTCATACAAGGGGGACAGAAGGGTATAATTAGAATATATAATAAAGAATATTCGTATTTTAATATATTAGAATATATAATAAAGACATTCCAATCAAGTCTGAGATAGATCTAGGTTCAAATCCTGATATAGCCAGGCAGTAGGGCGGATCTACCATGGCTGTTCTTCCATTTTTTCAACTGTAAAGAAAAAGTTAATAATGCATAACTTCCATAGCCACTGTGATGTACTGTTCCTGGTACTGTTCTGGACAAACCTTTGTTCTTGATCTAAAAGGAAAAGCTGCTATTATTATTATTATTATTATTAACATCTTTGAGTATCATTTTATTATTTAAGGAAAGGAATAACAATTTCTGGTAAAGCTAAATTTCATGGAGGTTGGGAAAATGCAATCAGATTTTTTTATGTGAAAATGCATTAAAACATAAAATGCTATATAATGTAAATAATGGTAGAATTATTCTGTTATTCAAACCCCACAACTGACTGAAATTTAGCAAAAAGTGTCATTACTTAAATATCATTGTGGGGCAAGAAAATGAACAACTGTCAATTATGGCATTAGGTGGGAAGTATGGTGCAAAATCGGAGAAGACAATGGCACCCCACTCCAGTACTCTTGCCTGGAAAATCACATGGACAGAGGAGCCTGTTAGGCTGCAGTTTATGGTGTCACTGAGGGTTGGACACGACTGAGCGACTTCACTTTCACTTTTCACTCTCATGCATTGGAGAAGGAAATGGCAACCTACTCCAGTGTTCTTGCCTGGGGAATCCCAAGGACAGGGGAGCCTGGTGGGCTGCCATCTATGGGGTCGCACAGAGTCAGACATGACTGAAGCAACTTAGCAGCAGCAGCAGCATAGTGCAAAATATGCCCTTCAATATATTTTAACTCCTATCACAAATTATGCAGATGGGGTATTTAAAAACCTACCTAAGTTTTACAATCCACACCATCAAAAAGTAAATGCCCTATGAACTTTTACAAAAGAGCTTAACTTTATAGAACTTACAATGCACAAATTGTCATATACATTTTGGTCTGCCTATAGGAGGTAGTCAGAGAAGGCAATGGCACCCCACTCCAATACTCTTGCCTGGAAAACCCCATGGAGGAGCCTGGTAGGCTGCAGTCCATGAGGTCACTAAGAGTAGGATATGACTGAGCGACTTCACTTTCACTTTTCACTTTCATGCACTGGAGAAGGAAATGGCAACCCACTCCAGTGTTCTTGCCTGGAGAATCCCAGGGATGGGGGAGCCTGTTGGGCTGCCATCAATGGGGTTGCACAGAGTCAGACACGACTGAAGTGACTTAGCAGCAGCATAGGAGGTAGTATACAAGGGAGATTTCTATTTATAAAAACACCCCCTGAATAGGAATAGAATATGATGAAGGCTCTTTGTTTGCTGTACTCATTTCTCTATCCCCTGGATGTAGCTCAGTGTCAGGAACATTATATTTTTTATTAATGGCTAAATGAATTCAGCTAAAACTAAAAGTGCCTGCTTTCGATCATGCTTTAAAAAGCCAATATGCTCCTGACAAAAATATCTGAATCTAAAGCATATGGAAAAAAATTAACTATTTGCTTCCTTTCTTTTTCTTTAGAAACATCTCAATCTCAGATTGTTACATCATTAGTGTTTGCTTAAAAGATAATCAGTAGAAGCACTCAATTGTGTGGCCTTATAGACTGTAAACCTAGTTTCTTTCCTATAAGCATATGATAAAATTTGATGCTCCACAAATAGGTAATCAGAGTAAAAACATTCACCCCAATTCTGATCCATTACCCCCTCCCCTGAAAAATTTGAAAACTCATCTTGGTTAAAATATTGTATAGGAAAAGGGTTATTAGCATAAATCTATTATTTAGGATATAAGTAATCTTCATTTGTTCTGGGCAAAATAAAATTAAAGTAATAACATGACAAAAGACAAAATCAATTGAAACTTGCTACAGATTGAGACATAGTCAAAGTCATAATGCCAAATTCCAACCTAAATACATATTTAAATTTAAACTTATGGAGAAACTAAATAATTATGGACAAACAATTATTAAGGTTTGTGAACATTTTCATAATACAATACCCTTTTAGGGTCCCAAACTGCAGCAGGATAGCAATGACTAAACTTACCTCCAATGCCAATGCCTGATACTTGTAAGTTTTGCTAGTTACTCCCCCCAGAATGAGTCCCACTATGAACCATTCTACAGAAAACTCCTCCCTGATCACCAGTAACAAGACAGATGGCAGCTGGGCTATTTTGTGTAATAAGGAACTTGGGTTTTCAATATGGTGAGGGAAAAGAACCAGAAGCCTGGCACCTGTGAATCTGTGGCCCCACCCTTTCACTATATAAGGAGAATCAGCTGTTGCCTCAACAGCTGGCAGGTGGCCGATGGAAAGAGATCTGAAAGGAGTTATAGATTTTATGTAGATTTTTAGAGGAGAGCCATAGTCAGGAGGCAACAGAGAGTAGCACAGAGGGAAAAAGAGGAGGGTGGAAAAGAAACAGGAAGAAGAGAAACACAGAGAAATAGCCTACTGATGCGAACACACCGTGGCAGGAACTACTTATAGAAATTATGGGAGCCAATGAGAGACCTTGTTTAAAAAAAAAAAAAAAAAACAGATATCTGCCTGAAGGTATTTTATTGCCTTATCTAAATGGAGCAAAGCTAGATTATTATTTGAACTATTTCCTCACCCTTCCATCTGTTTACCACTTAATGCTATTACCATGCAGTGATGTGTTTTAAATAAACTATGGCCATTATAAACAGGTAGATATTTGTGACAAATGTCAAGAAGACGATGACTCTGGCTTCCCCAGCAGACCATATTTTGAGACCAACAACCTATTCAAAGGCACTGGTTAACTCAGCAAACCTAGACTGATGTCAACCATGCTTCCCCCACCCCCTGCCCTCCACTGAACTAGAAAATGAATGAAGCATGGACATGGCCTCCAGAAACTGCATGTGGGAGAGAAAGGTTTCAACACTAATAACAATGCTACCTGTGACACACTAAAAGCATGCAAAAGAAAGACAGTAGCTAGGCTAGGGGAAGGACCTGGGGAAGATGGGAAGAAAAAAGGGGCAAGCTGCAAAACTTCATAAATTCAAGTAACATTCCAGCCAGTCTTGAAGGATGACTGGGGTTTATCTGAAGAGGAACTTTTTAAAAAGATATTTCAGGAAAAGAATAGCACATGCAAATATAAGCACCATGATAGATGGGCAAAGGAAGCTGACTGGGAGACAAGTGAAAGATCTGCTGAGGTTCAGCTGAGGCTAAAAACCTTACATGTGTAATAGCACTGATCCACAAGTCTATTTGGTTTTCTTTAGCTGTTCTTGACAGTCTGCCAAAGAAAGCAGGAGTAAGGACAGCAAAACCGAATGTGCTGGGGGCCTCCCTGGTGGCTCATTGTAAAGAATCCATCTGCCAATGCAGGGGACACCGGTTTGATCCCTGGTCTGGGAAGATCCCACTTGCAGAGGAGAAACTAAGCCCTTGGGCCACAGCCATGGGGCCTGTCCTCTGCAGCCAGGGAACCACAACTTCTGAGCCCATGTACCACAACTACTGAAATCCGCGTGCCCTAGAGCCTGTGCTCCCCTACAAGAGAAGCCACCACAATGAGAAGCCCTCGCACCCCAACAAAGAGTAACCCTTGCTCACAACAACTAGAGAAAAACCTAACAGCAGGGAAGATCTAGCACAGCCAAAAATCAATAAAAAATAAATTTGTTTAAAAAAATTGAATGTGCTTCAGGGGAGAAACGATGAGAAAGAAAGACAATGCCAAGATGCTGTCTCTCCATTTACTACTACCCGATCCTCTCTCTTGTTTACATCTTAGTTCTTCACACGAGGATCTGCAGAAGAGTAGGGCAAGGAGAGGATGATGTGGAAAGGACCCCTCTTAATAAACCCTTCAAAACCCTTCACATCTCTCTGAACAAGTATTATTTTATTAAAGAAAAACAGTATAAGGTGTAAAAAGCAAAGATGAGTGGCAGAAAATAGAGAAGAAAACCAGATCAGAGGCACATAATATAAGAGAATATGCCCTACATATATTTACATATGTGTACATTTAGTTAAAGAGAGAAAAGGAAACACCAGTTTTATGTTTATTACTCGTACAGTTATTTAGGCCTCATGGAAAAAGCAAACCAAGGTCAGCAACTCTTCTATAATACTATTTAAGTGACTTTTATTTCTATTCTATCAAATGGGTATTTATGTCATTAAAACATTTTTATAAGGAAAATATTCCCCCAGAAGACTTGAAATACAAGTTTAACTCTCAATGTGTTTTCTGATCAGTAAAACACAATCCCTCCCCTTTCATCAAATTTACTACTGCATAAATCAGTGTAACTGGAGTCAGCTAATAAACTTTCACAAGCAAAGGTCTCATGCTGAACTCCATAACCCACAAATATTTGCTCTATAAAATATGACAGGTTGGGAAAGTTAGGTAGATCTGGACAGCAATAAATGACCCTAATATTTGTATTCTATCAATGAGTTGTATTTGAAATTGCCAGTACAAATTTACTTTCAATGGAGAAAAAAATCATAAGTCCAAGGACAGAATTTAATCAAAATATTTTAGTAATGAAGTAAAATTTAATTTAAATTAATCTTAATAGCATGGTTAGCTTCATTTGATTGCACAGTGATATAATGTCCTTTAACTTATTTTATGATGATGGTATTAAAATCAACCTTGGATTTCATTCACAAATCAGACATAAGAGACTTTTAATTTTATTTGCTGAAGATTTCCACCAATACAAACATGACTTCCCTTGAAAGGTCTCTGAAGGAAAAGGAACTAGAATGGATATTAAATAGCTTTCCATCAAAACAAAATGACAGCTCTAAAAAAAAGCCAACATTAGAATTAACAAAGCTTTCTTTAAATATTACTAGTAAGTATTTAAAGCTTAAGCTAGTTTCTACCAAGATACCTACTATTAGGGGGAACCATAATCCCCTCTCTCATGCTGATATTTCTACTCCCAAGAGGAAAACATATTTAATAATCTCTTCATTCTGTAGTCACTGCTGCCCTTGTGAGAAGCAGAGATTACTTAGTGGGTAATTTCATGTACTTCAATTTAGTGAGAAAAGGTGTAAAAAGTTTGCCCAAAACCTGGGTGTCTTTTCCCATTTGGTCTGAATAAGTTTAACTCCAGGGAAGAAGTATTTGAGAAGCCATTTGGCAGCAGGTCCAGGCCGTGATTTCTTTTTTTTTTAATTGAAGGATAATTACAATATTATGTTGGTTTCTGCCATACATCAACATGGATCAGCCATAGGTATCCATATGTCTCCTTCCTGTTGAGCCTCCATCCCACCTCCCACCCCACATCTATAGGTTGTGACAGAGCCCTGGTTTGAGTTCCCTGAAGCTTTATACAGTCAGCAAAAACAAGACCACGAGCTGACTGTGGCTCAGACCATGAACTCCTTATTGCCAAATTCAGACTTAAATTGAAGAAAGTAGGGAAAACCACTAGACCATTCAGGTATGACCTAAATCAAATCCCTTATGATTATATAGTGGAAGTGAGAAATAGATTTAAGGGCCTAGATCTGACAGATAGAGTGCCTGATGAACTACGGAATGAGGTTCGTGACATTGTAGAGGAGACAGGGATCAAGACCATTCCCATGGAAAAGAAATGCAAAAAAGCAAAATGATTGTCTGGGGAGGCCTTACAAATAGCTGTGAAAAGAAGAGAAGCGAAAAGCAAAGGAGAAAAGGAAAGATTATTCCCATCTGAATGCAGAGTTCCAAAGATTAGCAAGAAGAGATAAGAAAGCCTTCTTCAGTGATCAATGCAAAGAAATAGAGGAAAACAACAGAATGGGAAAGACTAGGGATCTCTTCAAGAAAATCAGAGATACCAAAGGAACATTTCATGCAAAGATGAGCTCGATAAAGGACAAAAATGGTATGGACCTAACAGAAGCAGAAGATATTAAGAAGAGATGGCAAGAATACACAGAAGAACTGTACAAAAAAGATCTTCATGACTCAGATAATCACGATGGTGTGATCACTGACCTAGAGCCAGACATCCTGGAATGTGAAGTCAAGTGGGCCTTAGAAAGCATCACTACGAACAAAGCTAGTGGAGGTGAAGGAATTCCAGTTGAGCTATTCCAAATCTTAAAAGATGATGCTGTGAAAGTGCTGCATTCAATATACCAGCAAATTTGGAAAACTCAGCAGTGGCTACAGGACTGGAAAAATTCAGTTTTCATTCTGGTCCCAAAGAAAGGCAATGCCAAGAATGCTTAACTACCGCACAATTGCACTCATCTCACACACTAGTAAAGTAATGCTCAAAATTCTCCAAGCCAGGCTTCAGCAATATGTGAAATGTGAACTTCCTGATGTTCAAGCTGGTTTTAGAAAAGGCAGAGGAACCAGAGATCAAATTGCCAACATATACTGGATCAAGGAAAAAGCAAGAGAGTTCCAGAAAAACATCTATTTCTGCTTTATTGACTATGCCAAAGCCTTTGACTGTGTGGATCACAATAAACTGTGGACAAATCTGAAAGAGATGGGAATACCAGACCACCTACCCTGCCTCTTGAGAAACCTATATGCAGGTCAGGAAGCAACAGTTAGAACTGGACATGGAACAACAGACTGGTTCCAAATAGCAAAAGGAATTCATCAAGGCTGTATATTGTCACCCTGTTTATTTAACTAATATGCAGAGTACATCATGAGAAACGCTGGACTGGAAGAAACACAAGCTGGAATCAAGATTGCCAGGAGAAATATCAATAACCTCAGATATGTAGATGACACCACCCTTATGGCAGAAAGTGAAGAGGAACTCAAAAGCCTCTTGATGAAAGTGAAAGTAGAGAGTCAAAAAGTTGGCTTAAACATTCAGAAAACAAAGATCACGGCATCTGGTCCCACCACTTCATGGGAAACAGTGGAAACAGTGTCAGACTTTATTTTTCTGGGCTCCAAAATCACTACAGATGGTGACTGCAGCCATGAAATTAAAAGATGCTTACTCCTTGGAAGGAAAGTTATGACCAACCTAGACAGCATATTCAAAAGCAGAGACATTACTTTGCCAACAAAGGTTCATCTAGTCAAGGCTATGGTTTTTCCTGTGGTCATGTACGGATGTGAGAGTTGGACTGTGAAGAAGACTGAGCGCTGAAGAATTGAGGCTTTTGAACTGTGGTGTTGGAGAAGACTCTTGAGAGTCCCTTGGACTGCAAGGAGATCCAACCAGTCCATTCTGAAGGAGATCAGCCCTGGCATTTCTTTGGAAGGAATGATGCTAAAGCTGAAATTTCAGTACTTTGGCCACCTCATGCGAAAAGCTGACTCATTGGAAAAGACTCTGATGCTGGGAGGGATTGGGGGCAGGAGGAGAAGGGGACGACAGAGGATGAGATGGCTGGATGGCATCACTGACTCGATGGCCGTGAGTCTGAGTGAACTCTGGGAGTTGGTGATGGACAGGGAGGCCTGGCGTGCTGCGATTCATGGAGTCGCAAAGAGTCGGACACGACTGAGCGACTGATCTGATCTGATCTATTTTACATGATGGTGTCTTTCCATGCTACTCTCCATTCATCCTACACCCCGCCTTCATGTCCATAAGTCTGTTCTCTGTCTGCATCTCCACTGCTACCTTGCCAGACTGTGGTTTCTAATTGATATAATAATAAAGTAATATATAACCAGTAATAATAAAGTAGATGGTTTGATCTCTACCTGACTTGTATTTATTTCCCATTTGTTTTGAATTTGAACTCCCTACCAAATACACAGTGGGGTCACGGTGTTCTTACCAATTCACCTCCTGAAATTCTACTCATCTTTAAATGTTCATGTCTAGTATCACCGATTTCAGTAAACATTTCATTGATTTTCTTGTTGAAATTAACTTTCTCCTCAATGTTCCCAGGGCACTTTGTAGTTTGCTTATAGCACTTGTTCTATTTCTTCACTAGCTTACAAATAAAGCCAGAGACAATAAATTATTGGTGTGTTTTTCAAACAATGCCTTGCGTAGAACTGTTCAATAATTGTAAAATTAAATTCTAAAATTTATATATTTCTCAATGTGAGGATATTGAAATCAAGAATGTGTTATGAAGAGAATGACAGTCTGTAAAAATGAACTCATCATATATATTCTATTTAGCCAACAAATAAGACTGCATTCCTGAATAGTTCAGGGGAAACTGTTAGCCAGCAGCCTTCAGGCAATGATAACTTGTGCACTAGGAGTTTCTATGTATTTTCTGCACTGCTAGTTCTAATGTTTATGAAAAATTTATACAAGTCTTTCAATGGAAAGCTCCTCACTGATTAACCCAGGCCTTGGTTTTTCATGAGATTTCAGACATTATTCCTAATTTTATGCTTATATAAATAAGAGATTTTATGTTCAAAATAATGCAAATATCCTTTGATTCAAATAAAAATCAGTTTATGAAATACTGGGAAAAAGGAAAATTGCAGAAGCATTCTAATAATTATACATAGGCTTCCTTGTGGCAATTAACAATGTTTAAAAAACACTGAAGCACAATTTCATCGGTCTGAAAGGCACTCATTCACCTCATTTAACAAATATTTACTGAACACCAACTACATGCCCAGTCCTCTACAGGGACTAGAAGTACAGCAGTGCAACATAATACACATAAATCCCAGCCTCACTGAGGTTACAATTGGTATAAAGTCCTAGATATTAAACAGATAATCAAGTGAATAAAATTATGATTTAGGTTTGCCCAGAAAAAAAGGAATTAGGTGAGAGTAGTGAGCACAGAATTACATGATCAGGAATATTCTAATAATATAAATTGTGCCATATACCATAACAAATTTAGTAACTTTTAACATTTACATATATTAAGAAACATAAAACCTACTTCTCTCAAGTAATATATTGTTAAACAAAATATGAGAATATAAATCTCAAACCATGCCTAGAGTACATGGTATAGCGAGTGTATTTTTGTACGCACAAGTAAAAAAAGTTACATTATGCTATAACCAAGTGATAAATATGGTGATGCTTACTAAAGTACCAGAAAGACTAAGGTAAAATTGGACAATGGAAGAGAGGTCACTCCCAATTCAAACTACATATTCTGCTTATAAGTAATTTACAAATTTTATAAAAACCAAATGTATTGATAGAAAGCACAATTTAATTTTTTTCCTTTATATTACCCATCCTAAAAACAGAAACAATTATGGAAAAGTAATTGCCTAGCAAAAGCATTTCCAAGCCACATAGAGATTAACCTGGCTAAAATGGATACTGACAAAAGTAATTTCAATATATTGATGCCTAATTCAAGATTACATATGCTTAGTGTGATAATCTCTAGGTCCATCCATGTTTCAGCAAGTGGCATTATTTCATTTGTTGTGGTGTAGTATTCCACTGCATATATACACCACATTTGCTGTATCTATTCATCTGTCAATGGATATTAAGGTTGCTTCCATGTATGAGGCTACCGAAAACAGTGCTGCTATGAACGTTGGGGTGTATGTATCTTTTCAAATTAGTTTTCTGTGGATATATACCCAAGAGTAGGATTGCTGGCTCATGTGGCAACCCTATTTTTAGATTTTTTAGGAACCTCCATATTATTTACAATAGTGGCTGTGCCAGTGTACATCCCCACCAACAGTATTCAATGGTTCCCTTATCTCCACACTCTCTCCAGCATTTGTTATTTGTAGATCTTTTTATAATGATCATTCTGACTGGTGTGAAGTAATATCTCTTTGTAGTTCTGATTTGCGTTGATCTAATAATTAGAGATGGTGAGCATCTTTTCATGTGCCTATTGGTCATCTCCATGTCTTTTTTTAAAAAAATACCTATTTGGATCTTTTGCTCATTTTTGATTGGATTGCTTGGGGTTTTTTTGTTGTTATTGAGCTGTATGAACTATTTGTATATTTTAGAAATTAAGCTGTTGGTCAAATCGTTTGCAGTTATCTTCTCCCATTCTGTAGGTTCTTTTTGTTTCATTTATAGTTTCCTTTAGCTTATAAGCTTGATTTGGTCCTATTTATTTTTTGTTGCCTTAGGAGACTGACCTAAGAGATTATTGGTATGACATGTGTCAGAGAATGTTTCGCCTATGTTCTTTTCTAGGAGTTTTATGGTGCCATGTCTTACATTTAAGTCTCTAAGTCATTTTGAGTTTATTTTTTGTGTATGGCGTGAGGGAATGTCCTAACTTCATTGATTTACATGGTGCTGAAGATGGACTTTTCTTTATATTGAACTTAGGGAACAAAAGTTCTTGTCGAGATGAGCAGAAAAGGAAATCTGAGATCTATTTGGAAACATTCCTGTTAGTTAGGTCTGAAAACTGAAATGCTTGCCAAACAGTCAATCACCTTATTATCTTTTGATATTCAACTAAATACACACTCAAGTAAAAAGATATTTCAGTTTACGAACTTAAGCCAGTTTTTTCTCAAGAATGTGGTTCTCAACTATTTTCTAATTCTAAAGTAAAAACTCTCCTGCTTCAATGTCATATTTAGTTTTACCTATTTTCAATGGATGTGATACCCTGAAAGAAAATCTTATTCTCTCTATGTTAAAATTTCATTACATTCAAGTACCATTTAAACCCTCCAAAGAAATAAAGCATTATATCTTGAAGCTTCTTTTTTTTCTTTTCTAGAAATCTTCTTTGACTCATTTTTTGCTCTTTCCCTCTGTTTGTATTTAAGTGGGCAGGCAGCAAACTGTGAGAATAGAGATCTAGATTGTCAATTATTCTGCTCACTCAGCTTAAGTGTTGTGTTTGATGTCTCCTGGGAGAAACTAACATCCATAGTAACAGATGTAAAAGCACTTACTTTAGGGCTATTTTAAATGGTATGACTAGATTAAAAAAAATTCTATATAGCAACATGTCTCCCAGGCACTGGGGATTAGCGGCACTTTTCCCTTTAAATGTCATTGGTTAAACTCTCACGATGTTGATGTTTGATATACATTGAGTCAACAACATGTTTAGCATCCCTATACATTATCACTCTCTTCTCTACCTTTAGCCTAAAAATGCAGTCCACACTGTATATGTGGGAAAAGAGCCTTCAGTTTATATAAGTATTTCACCATTCATGGTTTGATTATTTTCTCCTGTCATTTGTTCTGGAAACCATTTACATAAAAAACAAAACAGAAACTGCCACTGCTAGGCAGCAATTCTGGAGGGGACACCTCAGCTTATCTGTAAGAAATCCTATATGAAGAAGAGCTAGGATGGATACAATGACCAGCAGAACAAGGCTTTCTGGAGAGGAGGCAGAGGCATACATGATGCTCACAAGAGAGTACAACAAGGGAATTTAGCTAGGCTACAGGTGTTTATCACTTATTTTCTTTGTTAGGCTTAACTAAGCTAAAATAAATGGTGTTTCTGTATTTTTTAAATGTAGGTCATCACGTTGTTGTTCAGTCAATAAGCTGTGTCCCACTCTTTGTGACTCCATGAACTGCAGCATGCCAGGCTTCACTGTCCTTCACTATCTCCCAGAGTTCACTCAAACTCACGTCCATTGAGTCAGTGTTGCCATCTAACCATCTCATTCTCCTATCTCGTATTATCTAACATTATACTATATATTATAAATATATTATATGTATATAATTTGCATACACATACATTATATGTTATATATTTATAGATACTATACATATATATTATATGTATATAATTTGTATATACATATATTTATATATATGATTATATTATGTATATAATCGGAGAAGGCAATGGCACCAATTAGTACTCTTGCCAAATAATGTTACTTAACATTACTTACAGTAGGTTTTTTTAGAACAGTAATGGTGGTGGTTTAGTCACTAAGTCGTGTCCAACTCCTGTGATGCTATGAACTGTAGCCTGCCGGGCTCATCTGTCCATTGGATTCTTTCTCCAGGGGATCTTCCTGACCCAGGAATTGAACCCAGGTCTCCTGCATTGCAGGCAGATTCTTTACCAACTGAGCTATGAAGGAAGCCCTAGAACAGTAATAGTTACTCATTATTTAATGTATACTACATGCTTTATGTGGACTTCCTGGGTGGTGGATGTGTTAAAGAACTGTCCTGCCATAACAGACATGGATTGGATCCCTTGGTAGGGAAGATTCCCTGGAAGAGAGTATGGCAACTCACTCCAGTATTCTCGCCTAGAGAATCCCATGGACAGAGAAGCCTAGCGAACTACAGTCCATGGGTTCACACAGAGTCGGACATGGCAAGCAACTTAGCATGCAGCATGCACATGCTTTATGTAAAATACAGTTTTAATCTTCATAGCAATTCTATTACACTCTTCCGTTTTCACAGTCAAAGACACTGTGAATAAAACTGTCAAGTAATACACCCTCAAAAGTATCATAGTAGGGATTTTATTCTAAGTCTGATTCCAAACCCCAATTTTTTTTATTTACTTTTTAGTTGACATATAGCTGCTTTACAGAATTTTGTTGTTCTCTGTCAAACCTCAACATGAAACAGACATACATATACATATTTCCCCTTCCTTTTGAACTTCCTTCCCATCTCCCTCCCCATCTAACCCTTCTAGGGTGTTTGAGTTTCTTGAGACACAGAAAATTCCCATTGGCTATTTATTTTACATATGGTAATGTAAGTTTCCATGTTACTCTCTCCCTACATCTCACCCTCTCCTCCCCTCTCCCCATGTCCATAAGTGTATTCTGTATGTCTGTTGCTCCACTGCTGCCATAGAAATGAATTTTTCAGTACCATTTGTCTAAGGTCTATATATATGTTAGTAAGGAGTACGTCAAGGCTGTATATTGTCACCCTGCTTATTTAACTTATATGCAGAATACATCATGAGAAAAGCTGAGCTGGAAGAAGCACAAGCTGGAATCCAGACTGCCGGGAGAAATATCAATAACCTCAGATATGCAGATGACACCACCCTTACTGCAGAAAGTGAACAGGAACTAAAAAGCCTCTTGATGAAAGTGAAAGAGAAGAGTGAAAAAGTTGGCTTAAAGCTCAACATTCAGAAAACGAAGATCATGGCATCCGGTCCCATCACTTCATGGGAAATAGATGGTTAAACAGTGGAAACAGTGTCAGACTTTATTTTTTGGGGCTCCAAAATCACTGCAGATGGTGACTGCAGCCATGAAATTAAAAGACGCTTACTCCTTGGAAGGAAAGTTATGACCAACCTAGATAGCATATTCAAAAGCAGAGACATTACTTTGCCAACAAAGGTCCGTCTAGTCAAGACTATGGTTTTTCTAGTAGTCATGTATGGATGTCAGAGTTGGACTGTGAAGAAAGCTGAGCGCTGAAGAATTGAGGCTTTTGAACTGTGGTGTTGGAGAAGACTCTTGAGAGTCCCTTGGACTGCAAGGAGATCCAACCAGTCCATTCTGAAGGAGATCAGCCCTGGGATATCTTTGGAAGGAATGCTGCTAAAGCTGAAACTCCAGTACTTTGGCTACCTCATGCAAAGAGTTGACTCATTGGAAAAGACTCTGATGCTGGGAGGGATTGAGGGCAGGAGGAGAAGGGGATGACAGAGGATGAGATGGCTGGATGGCATCACTGACTCGATGGACGAGAGTTTGAGCGAACTCCGGGAGTTGGTGATGAACAGGGAGGCCTGGCATGCTGCAGTTCATGGGGTAGCAAAGAGTCGGACATGACTGAGTGACTGAACTGACTGAACTGAACTGACTGATGAAATATTTATCTTTCTCTGCACTACTTAACTCTGTAGAATAGGCTCTAGGTTCATCCACCTCATTAGAACTGACTCAAATGTGTTCCTATTCATGGCTGAGTAATATTCCATGTGCATATGTACCAAAACTTCTTTATCCATTCATCTGTCAGTGGACATCTAGGTTGCTTCCATGTTCTGGCTATTCTACATAGGGCTGCAATGAATAAGGAATACATGTGTCTTTTTCAACTTTGGTTTCCTCAGGGTATATGCCTATGAGTGGGATTGCCACGTGAAGAGCCAACTCATTAGAAAAGACTGTAATACAGGGAAAGATTGAAAGCAGGAGGAGAAAGGGACAGCAGAAGAGGAGATAGCTGGATGGCATCACCAACTCATTGGACATAAGTTTGAGCGAACTCCGGGAGATGGTGAAGGAGAGGGAAATTTGGTGTGCTGCAATCCATGAGGTTGCAAAGAGTCATACACAACTGAGCGACTGAACAAAACAATACATATACACACACAGAAATTCTTAAGGAATTGAAAATATTTTTCTCTTAAGTGAATCCTCAATGTATTAAAATGTTTTTAGAGCCACAGTAATTAAGTATTTCAATAATTGTTAACCTCTCTCATAAATGAGATCTAAAGAACAATGGAAAGTAGACACAGGAGCTCTATTTGCTTCAGCACTTAGTTTGTGCTCTTGTACTATAAGAACAAATGCTAATTACTGTTCAGCCCTAATGCTAATCTCAGCATCTGCTAATTAAAAGATCACATCTTCTGCAAAGTCAGCATTACCATTCAAATGAAAACATTAATCAGTTTGAAAAATTCAAAATCAATCAACTGAAAAGAGAAAGTTGTCAGCCTCCAATGAATTGATACCAGTGAAATATCAAGAGCGCAAAAGAGCTAGTGTCAATTTATTAATATATGCCTCAGCTACACGGATTCACATTGTTATAAGAGAAATGCTTTTTATTCTGTTTTTATATTTCACTCTGACCATTCACTTACATATTATTTCTATATACAATATTATAATATAATCTGCCTTTTAAGGAGATCTTGTTTTACATTTAATATACTAGAGATATGACTACTAACCAGATTTTAAAAATAGATGTTGCAGAGTTTTCAAAAAGCTAATGCAACTTAGTGAGGTATTTCCAGAATACTAATAACTGCAGAAAACCTCAGCTGCATTAATTATCATACAGCTGCTTTCTTTTTTTTTTAAAGCTAACCAATAGGTCTATCTTTTATAATGTTTATCAATATTCACGACATCTAAAAAGCAGACAGGGTTATACTTCAGGTCAAATAAAAAAACGGCATTTCTCAGCTTCACTCAAGGAGTTGGTACAGACAAAAGATCTAGGATTTGGTCAATGGTGATCTCTTCCATCACATTTTGTCTTCTTCCCTGTGTCAAAAAACAAAGACTATTAGGAACCTACTGTCTCCCTTCTCCCCTTCCCCCTAAAGTGAGGGAAAATGCAGCTAACCTAGCTCTGTTGGCCAAAAGTTTATTTAAATATTCAACAGGAATCCACCCCCAAAAAACTAAAAATCATGGCATAAGGGATGGCAAGATATAGAAAACATACATGCAATGCTTTCCTTAATTTTTTTTTTCTCATCTGGGTATAGATGCTTTCAGTTCAGTTCAGTTCAGTCGCTCAGTCATGTCCAACTCTTTGCAACCCCATGAACTGCAGCACGCCAGGCCTCCCTGTCCATCAGCAACTCCCAGAGCCCACCCAAACCCATGTCCATTGTGTCAGTGATGCCATCCAACCATCTCATCTTCTATCGTCCACTTCTCCTCCTGCCCTCAATCTTTCCCAGCATCAGGGTCTTTTCAAATGAGTCAGCTCTTCACATCAGGTGACCAAAATATTGGAGTTTCAGCTTCAACATCAGGCCCTCCAATGAACACCCAGGACTTATCTCCTTTAGAATGGACTGGTTGGATCTGCTTACAGTCCAAAGGACTCTCAAGAGTCTTCTCCAACACCACAGTTCAAAAGCATCAATTCTTCGGTGCTCAGCTTTCTTTATAGTACAACTCTCACATCCATATGACCTCTGGAAAAACCATAGCCTTGACAAGACACTCATTGGAAAAGACCCCGATGCTGGGAAAGCCTAAAGGCAAGAGGAAAAGGGGATGACAGAAGATGAGATGGTTGGATGGCATCACCAACTTGATAGACATGAGTTTGAGCAAATTCCAGAAGTTGGTGATGGACAGGGAAGCCTGGTATGCTGCAGTCCATAGAATCACAGAGTCAGACATGACTGACTGAACTGAAATGATAGATGCTTTACAATGCTGTTTTAATTTCTATTGTACAACAAAGTGAATCAGCTATATGTATACATATATTCCCTCTCTCTTGGACCTCCCCTCCTCCACCCAACCCCTATATCCCACCCTGTTAGGTCATCGCTGAGCAGCAAACTGAGCTCCATGTTCCATACAGCAGCTTCCCACTAGCTATCTATCTTACACACGGTAGCGTATATATATCAATTCCAGTCTCTCAGTTCATCCTCTCTCTATCCCCCGCCACATTCATATACCAATTCTCTACATCTGTGTCTCTATTCTTGCCCTGAAAATAGGTTTATCGGTACCATTTTTCTGGATTCCTTACATTTTAAAAGTTCAATCTATGTCAAAGTCCTGGCAGTCCAAATGAATATACACTTGGAAAATGAAAAGATTCTTAACATCTTCAGAATGTACTGCTCATGTATTAAAAAAAAAAAGAAAGAAAAAACTTTAGGGAAAATAAGCTTAAGCAATCTCTTAGTAGTCAGCAACAACAATAAAGTAAAATATGAAACTGTAACTCTGATGGAACACAACTACAGATGAATAAATATCTTTGCATTCTGAAAAAGGAATGAGTAAAGAATTATATGTAAATTCACATGCAGAGCAAAAGCTATTAATGTAGTAAAATCTGAAAGAGAAAGTCAAATTCATAGCCTTGTTTATCTTAAAAGATAGGAAGAAAGCAAGCCTAGACAGATTTACAATTATGATTTCATTGGGTGGACAAAAAAGTTTTGATATATACTACACTGAGGAAACTCAGCTCTAATTCACTTTATTGAATTATGAAATAAATAATACTTTTTCCAAAACAACCTCATGTGACAACTGTAATTCAGAGGAGTTATTACTAGGATTTACCATGCTTTTCTTAAACAGACCTCCACTTACAGATGCTAATAATCACTAAAATAATTAGTTGGCTATCATAATATTGATACATGCTCATAAAAGTTCATTTTATATGTATAAGCCCTAAAAAGCTTTATTAGAATAACAGTCATGTTCAATCTAGTAAAGATTGTTTTCATAACATACCAAAAAATAAAGAAGAAAAGTTTCAGTAGTAGTATTTTATCTCTGTGGTGTTGAGTAGAAAAATGGCTGATGGATTCACCAAAGAAAAAAGCATGTCTCCTCCTTGACCATTTACAGGAAGGATTCATTCTCATATACTTAGAAACATTAATGAAAGCTGAACATCTAGAGCGGAAGAAAAGGCCTCTCAAAAGCAGACTCACTATATCCAAGCCCACAGAGATTGACATAGATAAGCAGAATATCACCTTACTAACTTACAAGGAGAAATAACCTTCACAGGGACCCAGATACTAGAGTCTCAGCCATCAGCCCATTTCTCTAAGGGCAGATGGTCTCACCAATGGATGAAGAATTTCCTTTCTACAGAACCATAGTTAACCAGCTCTTCTCCTGAGTGACACAGTATTCATCAGATCTAATCATACTTTAATCTAGCAAAGAGCTATAGGCCAAAGTGCAATTCAGTCACTTTGGAGATAGTTTTACACACCTATGCTTTATCCGTTCTGTGCTTATCTCACCTTTAGAGGAATTTTTATTTCCCTTCTTCCTTACTTATATAAGCAACACTTTGGTCTATAAGCTCTCACACACTGCACTATCATTCTGCAGTGTAAGGATTATATTTGTAAAGCTTGGTACAATCAGTGGCATAGCCAGAAAAGATGTGGTAATAAAAAAGATTAGCCAAAAAACAGGGTTGAACAGCAAATTAAGAATTACAGATCAACTAGTTCCACCCTCTTAAGATTATCATATTTTTAACAGAGTGCAGTTCAACACTTAATACATATCTGCCAATACAAACTCTAGGTCAGCAAGCACATTTCAGGAGTAAGGATTTGGGAGCTGAATAGATCAAACATTTACTGAATGCCTCTTACCTCTAGACATATAACTAGATAAATGAGAACCTATTCTCTCATTAATTCCTTATAGACATAGGGTGGGCATTATCTCCATGAGCAGAAGAATAAGCTAAGCCTCTCCTTCCAAGTGTTCCTAAGACCTTGCTTTGTTAGCTAAGTTCTTCGTCTGCTCACATATTCTCTTCAGACTGACTTCTACAACTCACAATTATGTTCCACCCTCTCTTATCTTCAAAGTGCAAGTGAGCAATGCAGCAAACAAAAAACCAACCCTCACAGCCATCTATAACTCTCCTCTGGACACTGCCAAAAATTTCTCTTGCTCTTCCCAACAAATGGGGAAATAATTTATACTTGCTGTCTGTTCTTACCCACCTCTCCTTCAATCACAAACCCTCTGCAATGATCTTTTTTGGCCAGTGCCAGTTTTCACTGAAACACTCTGGAAAAAGGTCACTAATTAGATTTGAACAAGAACTTCTGAAATACTCTTTCTTTGCTTCTATTTTAAAATCTAAGTGTTTTTCCTCCACACTCTGTGACCATATCTTTTTGTTTCCCTTTTCTTATCTGGATCCCTCAGAGTTCCTCATGAATTTATCCTTGGCTATATTCTGTGCCTGTACTTTATGACTCCTCCTAGTAATTTAATCCATAACCTTGGCCTCAACCTCCACCCCAAAGATGCCAAAATCTGTATCTCTAGCCCAAATCCTCCCCATAGCTTCAGAAATCTATCTCCAGATCATACCCATGAGGAAGTGAAAGAAACGTCCTATACTGAATACAATACCTTTCCCATCATTTTTTTTAATGGTCCTCTAACACCATAAAATGATTCCACCATCCTCTCTATCACTCAGGTAACATATAATCAACTTGGATTTCTTCTCCTTTACTGTCCATCCACAATTTAGTCATTAGCTCCGAAATATTTTACTTTCTTACAACCTTCTCACCATTCCCATGGCTACTGCCTGGTGAGGTCCCTAACATCTTGCCAAGAGGCACCTAAGACTGGCCCCTCTTGCAGAACTTCTTATCCTCCATGTCCTACACCTGTTAACCACAAGAAAGTCCAAGCCCCAGAACCTGGCTCAAACTCACCTCTCTAGCTTTTTAAAAACTATATATTTGATTTATCTATTTGTCTGTACCAGATCTTAGCTTTGGTACACAGTATCTTCACTGCAGTATCTGGGAACTTTAGTTGGAGCGTACAAACTCTTAGGTGCAGCATGTGAGATCTAGTGCTCTGACTAGGGATCCATCCCAGGCTCCCTGCACTGCGAGCTTAGAGCCCTAGCCACTGGACCACCAGGGAAGTCCCCATACCGCTCCAGCTTTATTCATCAGAATTCCAGACCCCTCTTGTAAACCACATCAATACAACACCCATGCCTGTGCACACACACCAGATTTATCCTAAAGTTCATCCTCTTTCTGCTACACCTTTCAACACAATATTCAGGTCAGTGCCACATTGATCCAACACCTAATGGAGTCTCAGGAAGCCAATTTCAACCTCTTTGTTGACTGACCTGATCCACAATATGTTTTAAAACCAAGGCATGATTATAAAAATTGCAGAGTTCTCTTCTCAGTTAAGTGTCAACAGAAATAATTCTCACGTCGCCAGTTTAGATATGCCAAACCACAACTGCCAAACCACAACTTCCACCATAACAAGAATTATGGACACAGTGTATTATCATGTTCTTCACTGTCATAAATTAAGAAGCTTTCTATCTACATCCACCAGTAATAACAGGGCTCATACCTTACTATATGAGAACTTCTGAATTTCTTAGCAGTTTTAGCTCACGATAATAATAAACCCCTACACTAACAATAGAATGCTAATGTTACTAAGACTGTGAATACTGAATATGTGAGTATGTTGCTCTGAGGTACTAGCAAGCACTTCTGATATTCTATAACTTCCAGTGTCAAGAAACAACTTAAATTTGATGCTGAGCCTTGAGAGCAAGGCCATGCATTCCCTCAGATAACATAACACTGCCTTCCATACCCAACAGGATACAAACATTGATGCAAATGTCACTAAAGATATATACAGCAACCATTATACAAAACACATTTTAAGATATAATGAACTTACTATAAAGTGAAGAAAATGTAATTTTTCAAAAGAAAAAATCTTTCCTTTACAAAGAGGTCCTTTTCATTGTGGGACTAAGGAGAATGCCAAAATTCTTAACCTAAGCAGGTCATTTTATATATCATTCTCATTCTGTCAGCAAAACATGCATCTCTCCTTATTAATATTAAAATTTTCCCTAACAAATGGCCTTGAATTTGGCTATTTACCTGTAGAACATAGTTCATATCTATAGCTATGGATGATATATCTCAATGCCCCAAGCAGGAGAGACTGTAAGTAACATGCTTTAACTTCCTTATTCATTTTCTAACTGCTATACTACTAAAATTGTGTAGAAATTTGGATTAAACTTCCTTATACATTCTGACATCCTCCAAGTCTTTATTCAAATGTGACCTTCTCAATGAAGCCTACCCTGTTTAATATGACAACCTGCCTTCCTTTCCCCTCAACCTATTCCTCTAATCCCCTTATCCTGCTCTGCCTTTTCTCTAGAGCACTTATTACCTTCCAAAAGGCAGTGTAATTCACTCACTTTTTAACTTTACTACTACATATATTCTCCACCACAGAAAAGCATTCTGGGAAGACAGTAATCTTTGGCTGTTGCTCATTTCTCATCCCAAGTAACCAGATCAGCATCTGGTTTTGAATAGGTACTCAAATATACATTGGTTGAATATTAAATACATAATTTCATTTCACCTGTTTGTCTGAACTGGTTAATAAGCAGTAATCTATGATGAAAATGGTACTTGTAAGATGGGAACGTTCCCATGGTCAGCACCAGAGAAGTCAACCTTATTATATCGTCTCGCATATCATACAGTCCACCACCCAGTGCTACGTGCTCAATCGCTCAGTCGTGTCCAACTCTTTGCAACCCCATGCACTGTAGCCCGCCAGCCTCCTCTGCCCATGGGATTTTTTGAACACCACTCAGTACCCTTCTCCAGGGCTCCAATTCCCACAGCGGAGATAGCACTGACATAAGGTCTGCTGACTGGTCAGGAGACATGCAGGCTTTCAGGGTAACTTCATTATTGTGTGTTCCTCTGAGCACTCTGTTCCAATACTTTCTCCTTTCCACAACTCCAACTTTTTAGTCTATAAAATGAAGGATCTAGATGGTAAATACAAACACTGTATTATTCTAACAGTATAGCTTGGGAAGAACAGCTAACGCTCTTGCAAGCAAAGGGATAAAGGAAGAAAAAATATAGAAGAGATATATGGCATAAAGCAGGGGTGCACAACGGCCTTTTTAAAAAGAAAGAAGACAAAAGCACAGGAAACTAAAATAAAGGAGAATAGTTTATAAAAGAAGAACTGTAGGAATTTAACCCATATCACTTCAACCACTCACAACGGCCTAAAGAGATGACCTGGTCCTAAATGAAAATATGTGTGCAGAAGCACTTAACTAAAATTAAGTTTAATATGTTGAATATAAGGTTTTATTATTATTATTATTGTGTGTGTGTGCATGTGCACACTCAGTCATGTCTGACTCTTGTGACCCCATGGACTTTAGCCCTCCAGGCTCCTCTGTCCATGGAATTTCTCAGGCAAGAATATGCAATGGGTTGCCATTTCCTCCTCTAGGAGATCTTCCCAACCCAGGGATCAAACCCACATCTCTAGTGTCTCCTGCACTGGCTGGCAGATTCTTTACCACTGTGCCACATGTTATCATTATTAAGGGATTTTTCATTAGAGTACTCAAATAAACCAAATGGCTTTTTTCATAATGAATTTTAGTACTAATTATAAAATTTTAAATTTGTTTTAAAAGTCTATAATAATAAATACTCAAGCAAATAATTTTGTAATAGAGCAATATTACAGAATGTTGAGGCTTTGTCACTATCTACATTCAGGCTGACACAGAGGCAACAAAATTATCTTGGCTGATGACACCTTTGGGTGAGTTGTGCTGGTGGCAGTTCCACACACATGGTGTGGCCTCCTTTGGCTCTATTCTGGTGAGTGCTCTAATGAAAGCAGAAGGTCCGTCTCTTAATACAGTATTTTCAGAGACTTTAGCTATAATAACAACTATCTTAAAGCACATTTTCGAAATGCCAGGCCCGGTTCTAAACATGTTACATACTTTAAGCCAGTCAATCCTTAGAACAGCAATGTGAAGGTGCTGCTATCATTAGCTCATTTTCAGGATGAATAAACTTACTTTTCTAAAGTGACACTGCTAGTAACTGAAAGAACTGGAATTCAAACCTATGCAAACATTAGAATAGACATCCTACCTCTTTAAATCTAGATAAGAATATATAAGAGGTGTAATACAATATGTGTAACAATAATTGATCACTTACTCTGTAGCAAGCCTTTCTCTGATTTCTCCATACACATCATCACATTTAATCTCCACACAATCCCAGGAGGGAGAAATCACCATTCTCTCCACCATTTTCAGATTAGGACACTGGGCCTCTGGGAGGTTAAGTACTTGCACAAGTTCATATCTCTAAATTTCCCACCTCTATCTGTTGAACAATGCTTCTTTCCTCCTTTCTATCTAATGGCCTCATTCTTGCATTGTAATAGCATGGTACAGTCACCATTACCTCCTCAGTGCTATACACTCAAATAAACTCCTATCCAGGTATTGTACATTGCAATGCAGATATCTGACACCACAGGTACCTTATGTTTATCATTTACCATGTCCTAGGCAGTGAGATTGCTCTAGGGGATAAAATGTAGAACACAGATACTATTTGTGGAAAATACAATAAGTAGATAGCGACAAAAAGCCTTAAGAAATGCTACAGCAAAGAAAGTGCAGTTGCTAAGAAATGCAGAAAAGGATAATCTTATCCAGATTTGGGTGCTGAGTGACATCTAAACTGAGTCCTAAATGATAAGCCTGAAATCACCCGGTGAAGAGGGAAGGATGGAGAGATGGAAGTACAGTAAAGTATACCGGGAAGAAAAGAAAAGACCAAGGCCAAACTCAGGCTTCCCTGGTGGCTCAGATGATTAACAACCTGCCTGCAATGCAGGAGACCAGAGTTCGATCCCTGGGTGAAGAAGATCCCCAGAAGAAGGGAATGGCTACCCACTCCATCAGTATCCTTGCCTGGAGAAGTCCATGAACAGAAGAGCCTAGCAGATAACAGTCCATGGGATAGCAAAGAATCGGACACAGCTGAGTGACTAATGCTTTCACTTTCAAGGCCAAACTCTGGGAGAGGCTTTGTTTTTGTGTTTTGTCCCCTCCCGATACCCTCCATAAATGATTTCCCTGCATGAATTACTAGCTAGCGGCCTCTTCATTCTACAAAACCTCTCACCTGGAATCATAAGATGTCTTCCAACTTTAATTTCTGTCCTACCCAGCCTCCAGAGAAGACAAGCATAACAACAACCTCACATGGAGGCACATGAATCTACCCTTATTGCAAGAAACTGCTTATCTGGCATGCCTGAGTTCAGTCCTGCACACACGGAGACCATCGTCTCCTAGAGACAGAACAATCCTCACATTGGACCATTTTATCCAACTGGGCTGCTGCCTCAGTCTCCTTGTATAGCACAAACAACACCTGCTTGGGCTGGGGGACTGCCTGGGACAGTGCCCAAGCCAACTAGCCTAGTTCTTATCAGCACTTCCCTCCAGGAAACTACTGGCTTTCATCTAGGACTAAAATCTTTGCAACATATCTGCAAGTTTGATAAGCCTCAAGATATTATTAGGCATATCATGATATAAACTTCTAATTAGTGCACAATAAATATTTTGTTGAATGGTTAAATAAAGCTCTACTACTATGAAACTCGTGTGACAGGTGGTTGGGCTCAACAATAATACATTTTTTACAAATCATAACATACAAATAAAAAAACAACAACAGGGGTGAAAGGGTTTTAGGAAATTGGGGAAACGACCTTACTACAGTTTCTTAACAACTTATGCAGTGAACCCCACATTAGAAATTCAGAAAAGATAAGGAAAGACTGAAACATCTGGAATATTTTCACAACACTTGACAGTTCTACTAAGTACTGTTTCATTTAACCAAACTGGGTCTAATGCTGATGATCTGAAAGAATTTACATGCAATAGAGCAACAACAATAACAAAGCAGAATGCCTATCAGACGATGAGGACTCACTAGGTGCTGAGAACGGTGCCAAGGGATTCTGCAGACAGTATTAGCTGCTTGTCATTCACCTCCCTTTTCCTAAGTAGCAGAAACTTCACATTGTTCAGAGTAAGGATACACTTATTTAAAAATTAGTTAATTCCCCAGACACCCCTCTAGCTAGGAGTGGTCCTATGACTCACCACTGTTGAAAGACACAGAAACTGAGTATTTTCTAGAAAAGTTTTCCTCTACCTTTACTAGTTCCAGTACCTCCACACAACTTTTTCTCCTTCTTCCCATGGCTGATGTGAAGGCCAACTATGAGAATACACAGGATGTAAGAGCAACATGACTAGGCTTAAGCAATAGGAGCTTCAGGTCTCACTGTCATCAAAAACATTTTACACTAGCACTGGACTACTCACTTCTGGAACTATTTTTGCATGAAAAAAATCAAAACTATATTTAGTTAAATCTCTAGGTATTTGCATGCATTGTCTTATCTGGATTTTTACTTTGTTGAACTGGCAATATTCTTATTCTAGGAGCCTGGTAAAGTTAAAATGCCTCTATGGCAATATTCAGGGCTTCCCAGGTATCAGAGTGGTAAAGAATCCACCTGCCAATGCAGGAGACACAAGAGATGTGGGTTTGATTCCTCGGTCAGGAAGATACCCTGGAGTAGGAACTGGTGACCATATCCAGTAATCTTGCCTGGAAAATTCCATGGACAGAGGAGACTGGTAGGTTATAATCCATGGGGTCACAAGAGTTGGACACAACTGAGCACATGGCAGTATTTTAACTACTACAATACTAAGGGGAAATTTTATTAGTCACTATTATTTAATAGTTTTCTTCTTTTCTTATTGTCATACCACTTCTAATTTATTCCCACCGCTCTACTTCTCTTTACTTCTAAGGCTTCCTGATTATCTACCTATTCTTGGATAAAATAGTTACATGTTATGATAATTTCTAAATTCATTCAATAGCAAGTTAACAAATATCTTCCTTAGCTAAAATGGAAATAATGAAAATATACCAAAATTTAACAATGTAACTTCTAATTACCTAACAATGACACCTCTGCTGATTTGTCCTTGATTCTCTCTCAAAATATGTCATACGGTATACAGTGATTTAAAATCCTAAAATGATGCCTTCTTTAAAGAATTATAAAAAGTAATATTTGCTGTTTTTATTGTGGACCAAACTGTGCTATGAGTTTTAGATATATAGTCTCATGAATCTTAATACTATGGATGTAAGTACTATTTAATATTCCCAACTTGCAAGAGACACAGGAAAGTGCAAATATCACCTAACTAGCCATTGCCAGAGCCACAGCCTATACTTGGGACATTTTGACTTCCACACATTATTCAGCCCTCACATAAATATCTGATACCGAAATAAGTTTTTTAAAAATACATTCTGAATTTTTGATTCATACTCATTTGATGTTAGCCTGGCTTCTTTTTCACATATTTACAAATTAAAATTAATACATGTATGGTTGAAAGAAAAAATTAAGTTAAAAAACTCATATGTCCAGTGTGAATCTGAGACATCTACATTACATTTCAAATGTACAAAATCTTATCCACAAATTCAAGTTTTCTCAAAACAATATTATAAAGCAAATAATGTCTAGATAAGACTACCTGAATAACTCTTTTCATTGCCTAATTACTACCTATTTG
Organism: Bos mutus; assembly: GCF_027580195.1. Lineage (NCBI taxonomy): Eukaryota > Metazoa > Chordata > Mammalia > Artiodactyla > Bovidae > Bos > Bos mutus. The sequence goes on along the minus strand of NC_091622.1, from coordinate 76,699,848 downwards.
AAAGATTTTCCTCAAAGATGTACTAGCTATATGACTCGATTTGCATAAGCTATTTTACATCTGCTCAGAATTTAGTTAATAGTAGTTTACCAACATTAATTTCCAGGTTTGATAACTGAACTATAGTTACTGTTTTAGGCTGTTCAGGCTACTATAGCAAAATACCAGAGATGTCAGTGGCTTATAAAAGTAGAAATTTATTTCTCACAGTTCTGGAGATAGAACTTCTAAGTTCATGGTGCAGTGATTCAGTGTTTGGTAGGGCTTCCTGGTTCATAGATGGTAGTCTTTTCACTGTGGCTTCGAGAAGGCAATGGCACCTCACTCCAGTACTCTTGCCTGGAAAATCCCATGGACAGAGGAGCCTGGAAGGCTGCAGTCCATGTGGTCGCTGAGGGTCGGGGACACGACTGAGCGACTTCACTTTCACTTTTCACTTTCATGGAGAAGGAAATGGCAACCCACTCGTGTTCTTGCCTGGAGAATCCCAGGGATGGGGGGAGCCTGGTAGGCTGCTGTCTATGGGGTCACACAGATTCGGACACGACTGAAGTGATTTAGCAATAGCAGTAGGGAGTTCTGAGGGGTCTCTTTCATAAGACCGTAAATTCCATTGGTTCATGAGGCTCCACCTTCATGACCTAAGACCTCTTACGGGCCTCATTTCCTAATACCATTACATTAGGTATTAGGATTTCAACACATGAAATTTAGGACACCTTCAAACCATAGCAATAACATTAGGGGACACTAATTAAGGAGTATATGGGAACTCTTCTATTATTTTTACAACTTCTAAGTTGAAATTGATCCAAAATAAAACATTTAAGAAAATTGCCAGTTCTTTTAACAGAAAATTTTAGAGTAGCTTGCTGAGCAGTCCAGATGTCACAGAACATCAAATGAAGACCATTTCAAATATTCTGAGCTTTAGAATACCAGCATAACATAGCTTCTACTGGCTGTGTTTAACAATTAGGGCTTATTAACCTTTGATTTTTGACAAAGGAATGGTTTTACAAAGATAGAGCCATGAATGAAAAATGAAAACCTAAGTGCTACATTTGAACCTGAGAAGCAAAACACTGTATCTCATTAGTTATACAATTCCAAGGTTCAGTTCGGCCAAGGGCAGAATTAAAGAATAGATTATACTTTTCCATTAGGATTGTAATATAATTCTAAAAGAAAAGAAACACTTACAGGAAATACATTGCCATAAGAAAAGGTTAAAATTCCCTACTCCATCTTTGCCAGATATCTTTGCTAAGGCAAAATAAAGTTTTACCTCTTCATTCATCAATGTGCATTTATGAAGCATGTATTATATGCTAGTATTGCCATTCATGTTGAGCTCCAGAAAACAAAATCTTAAATAAAAATATTATCATTTTGATATATAACTTGCTCCCAAAGCACAAATTAGTAAAATAATCTAGTTTTAAATACCTAAAAGAGTTAAATTTGGTTTCTCAGAAGGGTATATTTTCTGTTTCTTCTTCACTGAGCTTAAATAATCTCAATTTACAAAGATAATGAGGCTCTACTTTCATATACCTTTAAATTATTCTGAGGATTGAAGACAAGAGTTGGATTTTATAGGCTATCTACCTTCCATTAATTTTTTCTAATTGACACCCACATTTCTCCAGAGTGAGTTGAAATGACAACTTCATGCCACATTCCCACCTGAGCTGTCCCTCTAGTTGTTTGCTAGGCAATTTGCAGTCAAAGTAGAAAATCTCTCAGGGTTTTCACCTCCTCCATCTTCTCATAAAGTGATGCCAATAAACAAAGGTCAAATATATCCTACTTTATAATTCAGAGATTATTCACCTAAGTAGTGGTATTTGCATTTCACCTAAAGTCATAAATCTAAAATGAGTCCCATAAAATGAATGAATTTCTGCTATCCACTCATCAAAATCTCAGCTCTATCAATGACCCTGAAGCTAAAATAATCATATATGCACAGAAAACAAGAGATTTCTGACCATGTGGAAACCAATGTGATATTTCAAAAAAAAAAAAAAGACTTTTCCTACCACACTTCAAAGTGAAATGATTTATTTACTGTTACAAATTCTAACGTGTGTCCAGTTACAGCTAATATAGATTCTCAGGTTTTCTTTTAAAGAAGTGGTCCTTAAGCTCAGCCACTAGGATAACTACAGATATTGAGACACCCATCACCAAGCTAAGAGGAAAAGTTGTGCTAAGGTTGGATGGAAAACATGATAATTATAATTGGGTTTAGAAATGTTGATGTTTATATGCTGATATTTGAATTGAAAAGGAACAATAAAGAACTAACTCTAAGCTAGACAAAGTGACTCTCCTATAACCCATGAGGAGTCATTATAAATTCTAGGTAGTTATTCTGGGGGAGACAAAGAATAAGGGTGGGGAGCACTCTGAGAGGCTGTTAGAGAAAAATGAGAACTTGAGAGCTACTAGCAAAAAAAAAGTCAGATAACAAGATGGTAGAAAACAGTGATGGAAAAGATGTTATTAACAAATGAAACCAGGGGAACAGTCAGTGGATTTTCACTCTGACCATAGGCCAGGAAAAGCAATAGATACATAGGACTGAATCCAAATAACTGGATGAGCCAGAGTTCTTGCTGGAAGACCAATTTTGATTGTTGACTAGGGCTCAGAAGAAACGGCCTTGCTCCTCTAAGAATGAACTAAGCTCAGCTCTGGAATTAAATTGGATGTCACTAAAAGAGCAAAGGAAGTAAAAAGAGATGCCTAAAAAACCAGATGCCTGTTAAAATATATGAAGCTACATACAGCTAGGGTGAACAACAAGGTGATAGTTGTAATTATCTGCACAGAGAAACACTGACTATGGTATTAGGACTATTTTTCCCTAGCAGAGGATAGTTAAGTGATACTATATTGCCTGGAGACAACACTGAGGTTAAGGAAGATGAGGCAGAAAGGATAATGCCCCTAACAGCATAGAGATAAGAAGGGAAGAAATGGGAAAACCAGACATTGACCCAGCAACTACAAAAAACTGGACATGTTCCGAAAAGTTTCAGTCTTACATAGCCGTTTCAGCCACAGGGCTATCAACTCCAGGAAGGTGGGTTTGATTGGAAATTAACTAGCCCATAGTATCTGCCAGGAAATGACTCATGTCATATCATGATACCAGAAGAACATCCATACATTTCAAGTTTCTGGCCACTACTATATCAAATTATAATCAGTTTTAAAAGAACAAAAGAGTGGATTCTACATTCATGTAGAATACATTGTCAACAAAGACCTAAATAAAGGCTCTTAAATAAATTTTAGATATGTATGTCCACCCCAAAAATTATAACTATGGAAAATAAACATATTTAAAGTTTTCTCAAAGCTGGGAAAAAAAGAGTAATGATAAAGACTTTGTTAGATATGAAATTCTCATCAGATCCATCTTTGAGACCCCACTTAGATATTCACGCAAGGATTATTTTTGGAAATAAAAAATTAAAGTATGATTTGTAAACAGTATTTAAAAATAAGTTATAATTTACCAATAAAAAAAGTTATAAGTGAAAAAAGTACTGACCAGTTAAAACAAAGCAGCAAGAGTTTTAAAAGAGAGGGTGGCAAATGTAAAGACACTTACCTTTTTTCCTATCACATTTTTGATTGCAATATTTGGAGATTTCTTCAGATGCATTTAAAGTCTGGGATCTGTTAGTATTTGCCCTTGGAAGCTGATTGCTTGGTTCTAGATTGTCATTTCTATTGTGCTTCAAAAGGCATAGGGAGGCAGGCAGAAACTAGGCAGTATAAGAATGACAAGGTACCTCAAAGAAACCTACTCTTCTGCCCGAACAATCAGTAAGTCACAAACACTCAGACATACACCCTCAGCACAGTAGGAAGAAAATAAAAATCAAATACAGGTTGTTACCCCATAGTGTGTGGGCAAAACACCCACAATTGTTGGCATATGAATCTTAACCACAAGTAGAGGCATGTGACTGACACCACCACTCACCAATCTGGTTCTACACCTACATTCAAAACCACTGTGTTCCAGGAGAAGCAAAAAGAATTGTTTTATTTCTCTCTCAAAGTCACTGAAGCAGCAAGACCAATGAGAAATCCATAAAAGGACAATTTTGCATCACTCTCTTCTCACTGCTCAAATTGTACTACTAGTCATAACTTCAGAAAGACCATTAAATATGCTTTCTGCTCTTCTCTCAAACTTCCATAATAAAAGTAAAAAGAGATAAATTTATACCTATGATTTCCCCCTTCTTCCTTGGCATCCCAATCTCTCTCCAAAGAGATTTTTGTGATATGTTTCCAACCAATTTCCTAACTACCAATTAAGAACACTTTAAAACTTGCTTTCTGAAAAGGACACAAAACTGAGATAAGAGTTTGACTCAAAAAAAAAAAATAATAATAATCTAAGACACATCCTTAAGAATTATTCTTAGAGGTAGAAATAAAATTGCAACTCAATCTTTATTTTCTATATTTCCTCTATGAATAGCCTAGACAAGCATCTGCATAAACTGGAACAATCAATTTGTTCTGGCAATTATTACAGCTCATAGAGGTTTTGGGTCTGCTGCACTGGAGGCAGATTCCTTACCCTCTGAGCCACATCTAGAAGGCTCCAACAATTTTCCCTACAGGCATTCCATGTATTTGATAAAAATCAACAATTGCAACCATAATATCAAACCCCTCACTACAACTCCTGTATACAACAATAGTGGAGGCCCAGTGTGTTTGTGTGTGTGTGTGCTTAGTCGTGTCAGACTCTTTGAGACCCCATGGTCTGTAGCCCACCAGGCTTCTCTGTCCATGGGATTCTCCAGGCAAGAATACTAGAGTGGGCTGCCATGCCCTCCTTCGGGGGATCTTCTCAACCCGGGGAACGGACTGAAGTCTCTTGCATCTCCTGCACTGACAGGTGGATTCTTTATCACTTTGCCATCTGGGAATCCCTTAAGACAGCACATAAATTCAAAACTTTTATCAGTTCAGGAAAGTATGACATTGTCAATACTTTCTTAAGAAGATATTATTCACTTTATGGTCTGAGATTTTTCTTTCCACCTTCCCTGACTGCACAATAAAAAGACAAAAACATATAAACTCATTACTTACCAACTTGGTCCTGATACCTATCATCCTTTTCTGACATTCTTCTCCCTGGCATTTCTAATGGAGCTTGAAAATAACATTTTTTTTCCTGGCCTAACATCTTATTTTATTTTGTTGTATTAGGTTGATTTTTGTTTTCATTTAGTATTTTATCTTATACATCATTCTCTAAGAAATCAGCACAGCTCAAGATGCAGTTTCTCTTAACTAAAGCCACTGAACAAAAGAGAACAGGGAATATTTAAAGTATTAATATTTAAATTTCTCACAAGAATTACAACATTTTTTTTAAATAAGTTTAGGTTTGGGAGGGAAAAAAAATCTTGGCCACGTCACAGCATTATATTTGGAGAATAAATCACCCAATAGTGTCTTAACAAGTAGCCTCAAGACTATATAAGATTAACACAAACCTACATGAACATATAATCTAAATGAAAAGTAGAATTTAACTCAATGCCTCCAGAGGAGAAAAAGAAGCAAACTTCATAAAAATAAAAAGTCTAAATGGCTTCTCCGCAATTATGGTTATGATGAAATTGGCTCAGCATGGTTTTAACCACATAGAAGATTAATATTTATTTTCAACAAATGTAGCTAGAAAAATGTTATTATATCCTCTCCTTTTTTCACTAGGAGCATGCTGATTGAAATGGATTCATTTATCTAAGCTGACAGCTAGACAAAACTATATTGTGAATATTTTTTATCTTTGATTAAATAAGAACTTAGCAACATCTGGTTTGGTACAATTACCCAAAATTATTCAAAATAAGTTCTTTTTTGATATACTTAACTATGTCATTCTGTGTTTAACAGTTCTTTTTAATACAACATTCAGAAAAAACAATAAAACAATTACAGAATAAAATATTAATTCCAATGAAAGACTCAAAAACTTATGGAAAAATTACTAATTCATGTTTAGAGCAGGCAGGATTATAAATAATATTAGATATTCAATTACCCAGAAGAAGAACTTAGGGTTTTTACTTGCATTCAAAAAGTCCTTTTAGTTGTCAAGAGAGTTTTAAAATTGCAACTCTTCTACCCAGTACAATTAGAGAATAGAGAATATCTTAAATTGAAATGGACTTCCCTGGTGGCTCAGATGGTAAAGCGTCTGTCTACATTGCAGAAGACCTGGGTTCAATCCCTGGTTTAGGAAGATTCCCTGGAGAAGGAAATAGCAACCCACTCCAGGACTCTTGCCTAGGAAATCCCATGGACTGAGGAGCTTGGTGCACACTATTGTCCATGGGGTTGCAAAGAGTTGGGCTCCAATGAGCGACTTCACTTTAAATTGAAAGAGCAGTTCTTCATGAGGATACAAGTACTGACATACTACAAGGCTACCTCTGAAGAACAAGTTCTCACAAGCTAAGTACAAAGGGTACCAAGCCCTAGTTCTTACACATCTGCAATTGTTCTCAGAATACTTGGCTACAAAATATTTTTGAAAACTGTACTGCTCTTATTATGCATACCAACTGTACAATTTTTTTTCAAAACCGCCAATAATTTTGGTAACTATTACCTAATTATAATTCCCCATTGCTTCAGGTTTTTATAAAACTGTATTCCATTCAACACTGAGTTCATACCCTATTCTTCCTAAGAGTTAATTCTTTATGAGAGTAATGCTATTTTCTTAAGTTGTCCCTTTTTAAAATAAGCAACTTTCTTCAAATTTTAAAATGTTTCTTTTTTTTAGGCTTTCATTTGTATCTCATAAACTACTAGATAATCATTCCTTTCATAGTAAGTCAGAGATTAAAAAAAAAATAGTATGGTATATATGAAGGAACACGACAAAATAATCCCAAATGGAAGGCCATGAAGATTGAAGACAAGATGTAAAGTGATGTCAATCTTGCAAAAATTTTGGGATTAAAGGATAAAAAGAGATGGCTTGAACCACCATGTTTCACTCCTTGCTACATGCAAGCGTGACAGTATCTATTTTTCCCATCTGACTCTCATATGCAATATATAAACCTTGTATTATATAACAGAAACTAATCTAATTATCATAATATCACTGTGAAATAGATATCATTAAACCATTGATACAGAGAGTAAACTGAGACTCAAAAAATGACCCAAAATCACACAGCTCTTACTTGGTATGCAGCTCTAAAGTTTAGACTTAAGTTCATCTGACTCTAAAGTCTATGTTCTAAAACAGTAAGTCTCATGGACACAGTCAAGTTATTAGAGGTTATACTATTAATTTTTTAAATCACCCAAGATATATTTCATGCATGATGCTTACCTAGCAACTATAACTCCATCCTTAAAAAAAAATAACCTATCAATATAAAACATAAACTCTATTTACATAGTCACCTACTCTAGGTTATCAAAAGACTAAAAGCAGTCCCAACTATAAATGAAATTATATTTCCATACAAGTATAAGACAAGAAGACAAATAATCAAACGACACTGGAGAAAGCAATGGCAACCCACTCCAGTACTCTTGCCTGGAAAATACCACGGATGGAGGAGCCTGGTATGCTGCAGTCCAGGGGGTCACGAAGAGTCGAATAGGACTGAGCGACTTCACTTTCACTTTTCACTTTCACGCACTGGAGAAGGAAATGGCAACCCACTCCAGTGTTCTTGCCTGGAGAATCCCAGGGACGGGGGAGCCTGGTGGGCTGCCATCTATGGGGTCGCACAGAGTTGGAAAAGACTGAAGTGACTTACCATGGCAGAGTGTTATAAATTCTATAAAAGAGATTTTTTTTCCTAATTTTATTTTATTTTTAAACTTTACATAATTGTATTAGTTTTGCCAAATATCAAAATGAATCCGCCACAGGCATACATGTGTTCCCCATCCCGAACCCTCCTCCTCCTCCTCCCCCCATACCATCCCTCTGGGCCGTCCCAGTGCACCAGCCCCAAGCATCCAGCATCGTGCATCGAACCTGGACTGGCAACTCGTTTCCTACATGATATTTTACATGTTTCATTGCCATTCTCCCAAATCTTCCCACCCTCTCCCTCCCCACAAAGTCCATAAGACTGTTCTATACATCAGTGTCTCTTTTGCTGTCTCGTACACAGGGTTATTGTTACCATCTTTCTAAATTCCATATATATGCGTTAGTATACTGTATTTCTGTTTTTCCTTCTGGCTTACTTCACTCTGTATAATAGGCTCCAGTTTCATCCACCTCATTAGAACTGATTCAAATGTATTCTTTTTAATGGCTGAGTAATACTCCATTGTGTATATGTACCACAGCTTTCTTATCCATTCATCTGCTGATGGACATCTAGGTTGCTTCCATGTCTTGGCTATTATAAACAGTGCTGCGATGAACATTGGGGTACACGTGTCTCTTTCCTTCTGGTTTCCTCAGTGTGTATGCCCAGCAGTGGGGTTGCTGGATCATAAGGCAGTTCTATTTCCAGTTTTTAAGGAATCTCCACACTGTTCTCCATAGTGGCTGTACTAGTTTGCATTCCCACCAACAGTGTAAGAGGGTTCCCTTTTCTCCACACCCTCTCCAGCATTTATTATTTGTAGACTTTTGGATTGCAGCCATTCTGACTGGTGTGAAATGGTACCTCATAGTGGTTTTGATTTGCATTTCTCTGATAATGAGTGATGTTGAGCATCTTTTCATGTGTTTGTTAGCCATCTGAATGTCTTCTTTGGAGAAATGTCTATTTAGTTCTTTGGCCCATTTTTTGATTGGGTCGTTTATTTTTCTGGAGTTGAGCTGTAGGAGTTGCTTGTATATTTTTGAGATTAGTTGTTTGTCAGTTGCTTCATTTGCTATTATTTTCTCCCATTCTGAAGGCTGGGAGATAAATATAAAATTTATAAATATAAAAGAGATATTTAAAAAGTGTTACGGGAAATTAGAAAACAGAATACAAGGGGAAAATATAGTATTTAAATTGTTAATGAAGTGTATAAGGGGCAAAATGTCTTAGAAGTTCTTAAATAATATCCTGTCAACATTTTTGCATTTGTCACTCAGACTATCACACCACTGTAGTGTTGCAATAAACCTATAGTACTGTCTTTTCAGGTGTCATTAAAACAGGAATTCCTTTGAATGACTTTGGGCTCCCTAGTAGCTCAGAAGGTAAAGAATGTTCCTGCAATGCAGGAAACCCAGGTTCAGTCCCTGGGTTTGTAAGATCCCCTGGAGAAGGAAAAGGCTACCCACTCCAGTATTCTTTCCTGGAGAATCCCCATGGATAGAGGAGCCTGGTGGGCTACAGTCTATGAGGTCACAAAGCGTTGGGCACAACTGAGTGACTAAGCACAGCACAGCATATTAGAGTTGAAAGGGATATCATATAATACAAACTCCCTTCTTATACATAAAGCTCTGGACTACACTTCCCAACTGAGAAGGGGTGAGGCAGAAGCTTAGACTCTCATCTAACTGGTCTCTTCACATCCCCTCACTAAGCCTCCCCCAATGACATCTACACAGAAGAGCCAACATGATCTTTGTAAAATGAAAATCTGATCTTGTTATTACTCTGCTTCAAACCTTTAGGGCCTCCCTGGTAGCTCAGATGGTAAAGCGTCTGCCTACAATGCGGGAGACCTGGGTTCGATTCCCAGGTCAGGAAGATCCCCTGGAGAAGGAAATGGCAACCCACTCCAGTACGCTTGCCTGGAAAATCCCATGGACCGAGGAGCCTGGTAGGCTACAGTCCATGGGGTCGCAAAGAGTTGGACACAACGGAGTAACTTCATGTAACTTCACTTCACTTCAAACCTTTCATGATTTTCCCACTGCTCCTGGGATAAAATCCAAAATACTTAAAAAAAGAAAAAGAAACCTATAAACTCTGGACTCGTACTTACTCCCTTAGCTATATCTCATGCCTCTCTCAATCCTGATGTTCCAGCTACAAGAACCTTCCCTGAGTTCTTCACAGGAGCTGAGCTCCAGTCTCACTCTAGGCCTTGAGACTGGAGGATCCCCTCTGCAGGAAGATTGTCTGCTTAGCCAGTTCTTACAAATCCTCCAGGGCTTGGTAAGGTGAGAAAAACATTTACCTGGAGTGCCTGAGATTCTTGGGGCAATTATTCTATTTACTTTTTTCTAATCTCTATCACTATTCTGTTTAATTTTATCATACAGGAAGTACACAGAAAAATGTTGATAAACGGATGCAAAAGATTAATGATTCCAAAGTTACTATCTTCCTATTATAGCATTTGTCCTATATTAATTTTTTTATTCTAAGATAATTTTCTTAAACCACACTTATTTTTCATTCATAGACTTTAATATCATTTTTTTGTAGAACTTACTTCATTGTTACTTTATTAACATTCAATGATTTGTTCTAAATAACAGTAAAACCAGTTTTATCATCATATACTATGGAAAGCTTTCAAAAAATAAATAACAAGCTTAATCCTCACAGTGGAGAGATGCTAGAGAAAATCTGTCTTTACTAAATGATTATACTATATCTCTCTTAACAATCATTTTCCATATTGATGTATTACTACTTTTCTTTGACAAGTAAAGAGTTGTAACCACTGCCAAACTATCGAACTGGTATTCCTAAAACTAGTTCCTCCATTTCTAAAGTTTCAGAACCAAAGACACCACACACTTACTAAGACAATGGGCAGGGGGAGAAGTTAGGATAAAAATGAACAGAAACCAACCTTCTGGAGTAAAACTCTCTCCCGGTCACACACACACAGATACACATGCCTAAAGCTAAACTAGGAAATTGTGGTTTCAGTATCCATACATAGTTTAAGTACTCTCCTCATCTCAAATCTACAGTGCCTGATCATACTTTATGGTCATTAGACAGTTTATGACATTCTGAAATTTAGCATCATAGCCAGACAACTGATATTAAACCATTCTCTGTGTTAACTCAGGTAAAATGAAAAATTCAGATGTGTTGTAATGTGTTGTCTCTACTGTCAAATCAAGGTAACTATGCTCGATTTTCTTCCCTTTACTCACCTCTATTAACCTCCTCCACTTGAACATGCTTGGGTCTGTGATGAGCTCTTCTGATGACAGAATGTGAAGGAAGCAGTGAACCAGCACGTTCTCTAGGGCTGCCTACTCAACCTTCATATCTCAGTTCAAATGTCCCTTGCTCTGGGAAGTCTTTGCAGACTCACTCACCCCGTCAACTCAGACAAGGTCTGATCCTGCTGCTATCTCATAGTATCCTGAACCTGACCTTTGTAGCACTTACCAGAATTTTAACAATCCATGATAGATACATTGCTTAATACCTCTTTATTTCTATGTCTGTGCAAGTACTAAAGTCAGAGGCTCTTTTTGCCATATTATGCTCCACATCCCCAACATCATGCAGACATCTGGTGCTAACAAATACATAGTGAATGACAAAATTAATGACTTCATAAAGCTGGTCTTTTGAGAACTGCAGAAAAAGCAGAATGATTTAGAGTCCTACTTAAAAGAAGATATCCGCTTTAAAAATCTATGAAAAACTAACACAAGTTATACAAGCTATCAGTGTGGTATATGTTTTATGTTTATCATCTCATTTAATCCTCAAAATAACTTGGAAAGGTAAGCATTATTTTTATCCCCATTTTACACGAAGCCATGGAGAGGCTGAGTCATGTTTTCAGAGTCACAACAGACAGCAGGTTGGAAATCATGCACTTCTGACTCTCAAGCTTCTGCTATTCTACCACTTTGCTTCTCATTAATATACATTATATGTTCTTGTATTTTGTATTTCTCCACATGTGTATTTATTACTTTGGGTAAAGAGCATTAATATAGAACTAAATGCAAGTTAATACTTAAACCTTACAATAATTTATAATAATTTTATGTAAGTAAATTCATCCATGTGAGAAAAAAACAAGTGAAAAGGAAACACTAAGTATACATCTAAGTATACACTAAATACATCAATGCATACACTTAACAAAAGGCAGCATATGCTATAAACCAGTCATGGTACTTTGGGCAAGTCAGTTCAATTCCTAACAAGTAACTTTTTTTTTTTTTTTTTTTTGAGAGAAAGGTTTATTGCAGGGCCATGCAAGGAAATGAAGTGGCTCATGCCCTAAAAAGCCTCAAGCTCCTAAAGGGTTTTAACAAAGCAACTTTAAAAGCCAGGTAAAGGCAGGGGCAGTGGGAGTCACAGGGTATGTGATCAGAATGGATACAATTCTCTGACACAGGTAACAAGGTGGTGTCACCGGAGTTAACATTTTCAGTCTTTAGGTTCTAGGAGGCCTCGGGCTATGTGCTCATAGTCATCAGACATGTCACTTTTTAAAAAGATTTACTATGGTAAGAACCTTTGAGATTTACCCTCTTAACAACATGTTTAAGCAGACAATATAATATTATTAACTACAGACATAATGTTATTCAGCAGAGCTCTAGAACTTACTTATTTTGCATAACTGAAACGTTATAGCCATTGATTAGTAAACGGGGAATTGCTAAGCAACATTTTAATTTTTTTCAAGGAACCAAAGTGTGCAAGACTGTGTCATTTAGGATTCCTTCTATGCCTTGATTATTCTACTTGCAGGTGCAAAGCAATTTTGAATGGCACTTGAATTTATCCTGCAACAGTAACTTCAAAAACTGCTTTCATGTTCAATTATTTCTTCTAGGTCCATAAAGCACTCTCATGCAGGTATACATTCATTATTAATCCAGCATTAAACTCGGTCCCATAACTATGTTCTGGTACGTATTTTTAAAGAAAATATAGAAAGTGAAGTAAGAACTGGTCTCCAACTTGACTGCTAGGATGTATATCCTAAATAAATGTCTTTATGACAGACACAGAAATCAAAAAGATATGGTTAAAAATAGAACAACTGGTCCCTCTGAACAAAGAATGAAATAATGAAATTAAACTCAGTAGGTATTGGCATTATTGTTAAAATGATAAAAATTTGCATTACAAACCTACTGTTTTCCTCTTATATTTCACTTCAGTGCTACTGAACACATTAATATTTTGTAGTCATTTTTTATCCAATGGACAGATCTCTAACTAAACTTAAACCTAGCAAAAACTGAGCTGACATTTACTAATTATGAGCCATACTATTCAGTCAGTTACTTTCTTTACTGATCTCATTCCCCTTTTATAGGCAATCTTCAATTACTATAAATGTGTTTATTGACAGTTTATCCCTGCTTTTCATTCTTAAAATTTACAATAGCCCAAATCTAGTCCACCAATTTTCTTGCTCCATGAGAGGTTTGGAAAAGAAGAGCTTTGTTAAAAATTGATGTTTACAGATGAACTTGAGAGATTAAGTCAATTCAGAGCAGAGAACAAAACTAAGAAATTTTATGGGGACATAAACTGGATGGTGGATTTCTTAATTCTTCATAAATTAGTTTCATTGCCCGGTTTTACCTTAATATTAAGTTAAAATCAAAGACATTAAGGATCAGTTCAGTTCAGTCATTCAGTCGTGTCCGACTCTGCAACACGATGAACAGCAGCACACCAGGCATCCCTGTCCATTACCAACTCCGGGAGTCCACCCAAACCCATGTCCATTGTGTCAGTGATGCCATCCAGCCATCTCATCCTCTGTCGAACCCTTCTCCTCCTGCCCTATATCTTTCCCAGCATCAGGGTCCTGTCCAATGAGTCAGCTCTTCGCATCAGGTGGCCAAAGTACTGGAGTTTCAGCTTCAACATCAGTCCCTCCAATGAACACCCAGGACTCATCTCCTTTAGAATGGACTAGTTGGATCTCCTTGCTGTCCAAGGGACTCTGAAGAGTCTTCTCCAACACCACAGTTCAAAAGCATCAATTCTTTGGCACTCAGCTTTCTTTATAGTCCAACTCTCACATCCATACATGACTACTGGAAAAACCATAGCCTTGACTAGATGGAACTTTGTTGGCAAAGTAATGTCTCTGCTTTTGAATATGCTGTCTAGGTTGGTCATAACTTTCCTTCCAAGGAGTAAGCGTCTTTTAATTTCATGGCTGCAATCACCATCTGCAGTGATTTTGGAGCCCAAAAAAATAAAGTCTGACACTGTTTCCACTGTTTCCACTGTCTAACCATCTATTTCCCATGAAGTGATGGGACCAGATGCCATGATCTTAGTTTTCTAAATGTTGAGCTTTAAGTCAACTTTTTCACTCTCCTCTTTCACTTTCATCAAGAGGTTTTTTAGTTCCTCTTCACTTTCTGCCGTAAGGGTGGTGTCATCTGCATATCTGAGGTTATATTTCTCCCAGCAATCTCAATTCCAGCTTGTGCTTCTTCCAGCCCAGTGTTTCTCATGATGTACTCTGCATATAAGTTAAATAAGCAGGGTGACAATATACAGCCTGGACGTACTCCTTCTCCTATTTGGAACCAGTCTGTTCCATGTCCAGTTCTAACTGTTGCTTCCTGACCTGTATACAGGTTTCTCAAGAGGCAGGTCAAGTGGTTTGGTATTCCCATCTCTTTCAGAATTTTCCACAGTTTATTGTGATCCACACAGTCAAAGGCTTTGGCATAGTCAATAAAGCAGAAATAGATGTTTTTCTGGAACTCTCTTGCTTTTTCGATGATCCAGCAGATGTTGGCAATTTGATCTCTGGTTCTTCTGCCTTTTCTAAAACCAGCTTGAACATCTGAATTTTCACGGTTCACATATTGCTGAAGCCTGGCTTGGAGAATGTTTAGCATTACTTTACTAGTGTGTGAGATGAGTGCAATTGTGTGGTTGCGCATTCTTTGCCATTACCTTTCTTATTTAAATATTAATAGCCAGTATATTTAATTGTTTTATTACTGAGCAGTTTACTGACCTCTGCTTTTATGCATTAATATGAGAGTTAGTAATTCTTTAGAATTATCAAACAACTTTGTTATTACAACTGTTACTAACTTTATAAATAATGAAAAGTTAATAACTACTAATTCTACACAATCGACAGTTGATAATTCTTCAAAATTTCCCATGAAAATCAGTTAGACAATGATGCATATGGATTACTATAACCAAGTGGTAAAAGTCAAACAGTCATTATTTACTCTGTCTTAATAACTGTACTTCAAGGAATCTCCACCACAAAAATGATCAGAGAATAGGCCAAGCTTCATATTATTTATCATCACAAAATACAACTCACATGAATAAGGAAATGTCCAAATTTTTTTATTTTTTTAAATTTATTTATTTATTTTCAGCCACACCGTGTGGCATGTGGGATCTCAGTTCCCTGACCAGGGATTAAACCCACACCCCCTGCAGTGGAAGTACAGTGTCCTAACCCCTGGACTGCCAGGGAATTTCTCAGGAAATGTTTAAATAAATCAGAGTATATCCACATTACAAAATAAATATTTTACAACATTAAAAATGATGCTGTAAAAAATTAATGCCATTGGGAACCTGAAGAGAATTATACAAACTATATATATTTTAGCCTCAATTCTTCTAAAACAAAGACACAAACACACATAAAATGCAGATAATACATAGATAAATACATGGATAATCAGCCTAAAAATGTGTGACATAACCTCTGTGAACACTGCAATGTAGTATTATATTATGATATACTGGTTGATTTCTGTTTTGACTTTATGTATCACTATATTTCACAAGTATTCATTAGGAGCATGTGCCATAGGAAAAAAAAAATTTTTAAGTGTGATCACTAAGAATGTAGAATAAGTTGCACTAGGAAGAATGAATAGAAATCAAAATTCAGCTATCACTGGCACCCAAGTAGAATCAAAAGAGCATACATAAAGGATATACACTGAGATTGTTGCACAAATCCCAGAATAACATCTACCAAGCTATGAGGAATAGCAGAAAAGGAAGGAACTCAGCAAGAATACTGAAACAAAGCAAATGGACTAGCACACCATCCTGATATGATACTCTGAGTCCTCCACACAGAGAGTCCATTCATTTGCAATAATGTAGGTTAATTTCTCATTTATAAACCTATTCTACCTTTCATACACCATTACGTTTTTGTTGTTGCTCTATCTCAACCCTTATATTCAGGCAAGAAAACACACATACACACTCCTGCAATTTCACTATCATCCATTATTCAGTAAGGGTCTCAATGAATAAACGTCTGCTCAGAGGCTCTAAGCAAATTTCGTTTCTGAATACTACTGTCTGCAGCCCAGCAGGCTATTTCACCAAGATAAGATCACACCTTTAATCAAATGCACCACAAAAAGAAATACTCCCAAAGTTTGCTTAATAGCGTCAGATCACAAAAATAAAATGCTGACAGCCTACTAATTTTTAGGACTCTTTCTTCTTCAAAGATACACAACAATAAGGAAAGTACACAGGAGTTCTTCTAACTAAGGCTTCTATCAACCTTTAAAAACTCTCCCAAATTTTCCTATGTTACTATTTATATCAAGTTGGTCATATTAAAAGAAAAGTCAACAATAACTTTCTGTTTGAATACAAAAAACATAAAACACAGTAAATTTAAGGTTTCCCATCTTACACAAATAATAGCTCTAAAGCACCATTTAACTTCAGCTGGTCAAGTGTCAGGATTAAACACTACCTAGGCTCTAGTTTTTGTGATCATGGATCCAAATTAGATGTCTATCATTTCAATAACATTATTAATGGATACATTGAAGATACATTTTCATTGGATGCTTAGCTAATAAAGCTATCTATACTCAATTATTTGAAATATCCTACATCTGCCTCTAAACATAAGGTTAATTTGAATAAAAATATATTCCCATCAGTAGCAAGACATAATGAGTACATTAGCAAGTGTAAAATAATTGGATGTTTCAAACAGATGGATGGATTTATATCTGTAAATCCACTTTTTTCTCCTTTTACTTCTACTTGCATTTATTTTATGCTGTATTTAATCCCATGACATAAATTTTTGTTTCTTTGATTTCTTCTGGGATAACTTTTTATTCTGTGAAACTTTCATTTCTGGTTTAGGAACAATTTATTCCTTTTCATTAAGGACCATCTAAATATGGCTAATGGAGCTTATACATAAATTAACCTAACCATGAGTTCCATGCCCAGTGGCACGTTAGGGGATTTTTCACCTGGATTTTAGGACTCAATGCCTAAACGATCTAACCAGTAAGATCAGCACTGTGGGGAAGAGTAGCAAAAAGTTAGCACTCTGTGTACCAAGGAATCTGTCTCCAGTGTCCCCTGTTCAGCATTGTGGGAAGGCAACTCTGCCATCAAATGATGGAATGGCACACACTGTTTATGTAAATAATATCTGCAGATATTTAATGGCTTTTCAGACATGGACAACCTGGACAAATTAGACAGTTTCACAGATGTTCTTGAATCTGAAAATTTGAATTCCTTTGATCAGCATGCTTTTGTTGTGTTTTCTGAGTCAAGTAAAAGGAGACCGTTTTCCAATGATCACTTTGGCTACTGAAAAGAAAAGAATACATCCCTTTTAAATGGCTTTTCTAACCAATTCTCCTAATGCCTGATATGAGTTAACAAAGGATCACTGCAGTGGACATTCAGGTTTCATCAGTCCCTCTACCTTTTTCTGTCGACAATATCCCTCTCTTAATTGAGCCTTTCTTTCTTCTAGATATTAGTCCATCGACAGAGGAACTGCAGTGTTCTTACTGACTCCATAAGCTGGTGATAATAGATTGATCTAAAGCTGAATACCTAATTAAGACTGTGGTGAAAGGTTAAGAATCCAGAGTGAAGCCAGAGAGAAGGAAGAGACAGTCTGCTCAGGATCATGAAACTGGAACGGAATCCTAGTGGTAGTCAAGGTGCTAATTTTTTATGATGCCTAGGTAAACCTCCATCCTTCCCCAAGATTTTTCAGGTGAGAAACACAAAAACCTCCCCCTAATCATTTATGGCCTAAAGCTAGTGGGAGGTGTCTGCAATTAAAAGAAAAAGAATGAGCACACCCATTCTGCTAAATCATTTAAGCTAAATTTAAGTCCATTTGACAACTGAGATGTTATCATATGGTGATGTTATCATATGATATATCATATGATGGTTATCATATGTAATCATAATAACAAAGATATTATCATATGATATATCATATAGCATCAACTGAGATGTTATAAACTATGCTTCATTTGGAATGACTGCAAAATAATATTTAACTGTCACACATAAAATTTATTGAAAACTAAAGTGAAATTTAATTGAATATGCCTAAAATTCAAATCATGATGGTATGTTATTTTAAAAGAAAATGGATTTCCTAAGTTCTTCTTCCAAAGTCAACTACTGTTAATATTATGATTAAAACTCAACAAATTCAACTGAACAACTAAAGCCAGCAGAAAGAAGTCTATAGATATACACATGCCTCATGCTAATACAAACCTATTTCTCAATAGACTCTTTGTCTACTCCTTGAAGTCATGATCAGTATTCTGAGTTAAGGTTCAAACAACAACCATCAGCCACTGACAAATCAACACTGAAAATATGAAAAAAAAAAAAAAAAAACAAGAGACAGAAATGTTAACCAGTTGAGCCCTTCCGTTCTGGCCAGAAATAAAATCTCATACAAAAAAAAGAATCATCCGTCAGGACCATTTCCTCTTATCCAAAAGTATTTGGAAGAACTCTGAGGAAAGGAAAATGGGGAGGGGGGACCAAAACAAAACAAGAGACTGTTGAAAACCCTCTTAGAGGGTCAGCTGTCAATGGAATGCACTTTAGTATTCAGGTTACCCACCCATGCAGAACATCAAAAACTGGGCTTAAGTCTCTCCCCTATTCTCACAGGCTCAGGCTACTGTGGAGCCACTGGGGCTGTCTTGAATAGTAACACACTTTGCCTCTGCGGGATGCATAAACACCAACACAAGCTGATCAAACAAAAGGGGGAGTCGTTTCTACTTGGCTTTCGTTTTCTTGAGTCATACTTTAAGACACTTAAGTCTGGTACAATTTAGCAAGTCAGCCGTTCAACGTGCAGTTTATTATTTCATTCATTTTTACCACCAACCATGTTGTACTCTTTTCATTTTAACATACATTTTGAATGATTAGATATGAGTCACACATTTTAATAGCTTCTCTTAATGGCAACTGTCACTGAAATACACATGTTCATTCTAAAACATGGACTTATTTATGACCCCTTCTATACTTCTAGTCTTTAAAACAATTTGGGGATCTGAATTTTAAGGGTTCATCTGCATTTATAGCAGTCTTATGAGGACTAAACTTTAAGATTATAAATCCTTCAAAAATGTGAGAAATCCTTAAATCTTGGAAGTTTATGATGATTTGGTTACAACATGTAGAATATTCTGATGCAGTTAAAGCTTAAAGAGCTGCTGACGCCATGTGAAAAGATGATCAGGAGTTTAATTTAAAATGTCTTAAGTTAAATTGCTACTTTCATTTTATACCTGATTTAAAGTCAATCTTCAGACACAGCACTTTGTGGCTGTCAAAAATATTTTCCTGTCAGGATTATGATGGAGGGGGGCAGAATTAGTAGCAAAGTACATACAACATTTTAACATTACAAGGAAGAGCTCAGAAATAGGTACTTACTAAAAGATTAAAACAAGAGAGAGGGAAAGATAACGGAAAAGACAAAAATACATGTGAAACCTTTCTCAATTTCTTAAGAAAATGCTATTGATTTTCATAGATCATCAAGAACTCTTCCATAAAAAAAATGATATTTGATTTAGCTAAGTTTTCTTAATATCAGTAGCGGAGGACATTTCTAATATCACTCTAATAATAATAGGTACCATTTATTAAATGCTCACTCTATCAGGTCCTTTTCTGCTCATTTCCTATTTCTCACCCCAAACCAGCAATGCAGATTTTATTACCTTTACTTCACAAAGAGAGATGATATAGCTATAAAGTTGCAGATCTGAGACTGTATTCAAGTGTCTCTCTTTCCAAAGACCATTTCTAAGCAGTTCATAATCAGGAACACTGTCCAGGTATGCCCATCTAAGGAGTATAGTATAGTTTCTGCAGAAAAAGTCAGGTTTTGCCAAAGAGCTGGAGATCAGTGCTACAGCACTCATTTCATAGTGGTCACCCTAAGTCAGAAATTAAACTAACCATGCTGCTGCTGCTGCTAAGTTGCTTCAGTCATGTCCGACTCCGTGCAACCCCAGAGAAGGCAGCACACCAGACTCCTCTGTCCCTGGGATTCTCCAGGCAAGAATACTGGAATGGGTTGCCATTTCCTTCTCCAATGCATGAAAGTGAAAAGTGAAAGTGAAGTCCCTCAGTCGTGTCTGACTCTTAGCAATCCCTTGGACTATAGCTTACCAGGCTTTTCTGTCCATGGGATTTTCCAGGCAAGAGTACTGGACTGTGTTGCCATTTCCTTCTCCAAAACTAGCCATGAAATATGTTCAAATATATGTATGGAATTTATAAATATCTCTATAAGGTTAGGGCTTCCCTCATAGCTCAGTTGGTAAAGTATCTGCCTGCAATGCAGGAGACTAGGTTCAATTCCTGGGTCAAGAAGATCCCCTGGAGAAGGAAATGGGAACCCACTCCAGCATTCTTGCCTGGAGAATCCCATGGACAGAGGAGCCTGGCAGGCTACAGTCCATGGGGTCTCAAGAGTCGGACACAACTTAGTGACTAAAGAGAGAGAGAGAGAAAGTTTTCCAATAGATGTCAAAGTGCCATTCGGAAGTATTACAGGTCATCTTTAAACTTTAGCATCTATTAAAAGTAATCTCTGTGTGGGGTTTCTGTTACTCGTCAAGCATATGACCACTCACAAACAGAACTGCAGTGTATAATTACCCCAAGGATGTTTTTCACTGAAAATGGCCTGTTTAGATAGTGATTAACAGACTAAGAGTGTAGTGAATCGTCTTGATATCACTTCAGAAAAGTGATTTCCTCCCTAATAATTCCCAAGATACATAAATATTCAATTAGGGTCTTTGAAATCTCAATTTAATTGGGCATTCATCCTCTACCAAACTTCAAACTTGGCCCAGACTAAAAAGGTGTTTGATTCATTCTTACTATACAGAAAAAAAAAAAAAAAAATCCAGTAACTCTTAAGTTCTCAAGTGCAAGTGTAAAATACAGCCAAGATTATCTTTTATATGAAATTTTCAAATTTAATCGCATTTTAAGGTATGCTATAAAGCAATGAGATAACACATAATTGTAAATTTCAATCACATAGTCACATGGGGAATTGATTAAAGTTTCCTGGGCCCCTCATGAGACCTAAAAAATAATAATAATGACAGTAGCAAGTAGTTACAATTGTGCCTATAACTGCTTCAAACACTTTGCATATATTTTCCCATTAAATTTTAAAAATGGGAAAAACCTATGAATTAGGAACAATTGTTATACCCACAAAAACATACCAGGAAATTAAGGCATAGAGAGAGAGATCCAATATCTTGGCAAAAATCAAATAATTTATCAAACCTCGGCAAACACATCACAGAGTTCCTTCTCATCACCACCAAGCTGTTCTGCCTGTCCAGACAGCAGAATATCAAGAATTGGGGCCTAGATTTTAAATTTTCCCTGGAGACCCATAGCCTTAATGTTTCCATTCCACTAACTGGGGACCAAAGAAACTAGAAAGAAGCTCTCTACACTGGGAAGGGAAAAGTGAAAATGTCAAATAATTAATAAAATACCCGTGTGGCTTGTGTGTTTTTAAAACTTGAACAATTTGTTTTCTCATCCTAGATGACTCTTTATATGGTCCAGTGAGGTGAACTTTGGAATACAAGGAGGCAGATCTTGAAAAGTCAACTTTACTGGTTCTCAAATTCTCCGGTTCCAGGACCCTTTTACACACTTAAAATTGGTGACCTAAAGCAACTGTTGATTATATTGGTTACAACCATCAATATTTAAATAATAATAGTTAAGCTCATAAAATTTTAAAACACAAGAATACACCAGCATGCCATATGCCATCAAAGTAATGATGCCATCACATATTGTATACCTTCTGGAAAACTCTACCATAAACTTGTTAAAGTATGAGATTTAAAGGTTTAAAAAAAAAATCTTAGCATTTTTGTGAAAATGTTTTCTTCTTAGAGTACCCCTGAAAGGGTCCCACAAACCCACAGATTTCTCCAGAATAAAGTTTGAAAAGAGAAGTTTGTCTGCTCTACAAAATAACTGACACAGAAGTTTACCAGAAAGAAATATTCAGTTGGATGAATCAAATCTCCATCCCAGAGATAATGTTCACAATAACTATGATTACCACCAACAGTATTCCATTTAAGTTCTTGAATATGGACCAAATGCTAACAACTTCTAATGTGTATATGTAATCACTCCTGAAGAAATTCGTTAATATTTAACTAAATTCTTGTTTTAAATGTCAACAAGACATTAGTAAGACATAAATTATTAAGATCTATAGAATCTGTTAGGATTTCCCTGTAGCTCAAAGGGTAAAGAATCTGCCTGAAATGCAGGAGACAATCCCTGGGTCGGGAAGATCCTCTGGAAAAGGGTATGGCAAGCCACTCCAGTATTCTTGCCTGGAGAATCCCATGGACAGCAGAGCCTGACAGGGTACAGTCTGTGGGGTTGCAAAGAGTCAGACATGACTGAGTGACTAACACACATAGAATCTGTTATTATCAAATACAGAAAGGACTCTTCCTTTCACCCACTCTCTAAAAACAGATGGAGAATTTCAATGAACTCAGAGTAGAACAGCTAAGTCTTTTATATATATATTTGTATTTGTGAGCTCATGGGCACACTTAACAATTCTAAGAAAAAAAATGACACCTGGTTACTTTATGCAGTAGAAAAGTTAATTTCAGTGGGCCACGTAGACTCAGACCAGGGTACTGACATAAAAGAATTTGGGGGACAGTGTGCACATCTTTGGGCTCATAAATGCTATTCACAGGCACACCTGTACTACTCTTTCACACTGGCTAATAAACATCAATATCAAAATCATAATCAACAAAAAATTTGAGTTTTTCTCCCACTGATCAGCAAATTCCTAATAACACACACTCAAAGATAAGAAAGGAAGCATGTCAGGAAGCCCTTACTCATATTTTAAAGTTTTTGTTTATATTTTATTATAAAATAGGATATTCTAGTAGGAAATTAATTTGCATAAACGAAAAAGACATAAATGCAATAGCGATCAAAGCGCAAACATGTCCTTGAAGGCAAACAAATGCTAAATTACAATACAGCCTCTGTCTTTAGGGTTCCTCCCTATGTGAACAAGAGTATATTTTGAATGCTTTGCAAATCTAAGAAATCAAAGGGAAAATAGTCATTTGCAAAACTTAAGGAAAGATATTCTCCCTCTAATTCCAAATGCTATAGCCATTCACACCATGCTAAATTAAAGCTACACAGCATTTCTCAAAATTATTTTGTTTTTAAGTACACAAGCAGTTTTCCTTGCTGATTTCTGGGCAAAAAATGCCCCACTTCTAACAGTAACTATCACTCCTACTTGGCAGCTCTTTTCAAACAGAGTTTCATCCAGCAGTTAAAGTTGTCCAAAGGAAATCTGAAAAAACATTTCAGTTTAGCATAATATTATTTGACTGACTTCAATTCTTTCGATTTGATAACTTTTTTTTAAATCTGCTATTTAGGATTAACTTCACTAGAGCTCAGCAAGAAATCAAAAGGAAAACAAGTCCATAAAAAATTTGTCTTTCCTAATTACTAGAAACAATGCCAGGCACAGTAGCTGGAGCCAGTAAGTCTCATACTCACTATTATTCCCTGTGCAAAGGAATGTTTTAAAGGAATGTTTAAAATCTCCAAAATGCAAGAAGATCATCATTAATAAACTCATTTCTAAAAGACCTTCCATTCATATTTTCATGGAGGGCTCCCAATCTGAAGGATAATCACACCAAGCAACTTAAAATGAGACATCAAAAGCATTTATCCATTAAGCAAATCACATGCTGGCTTATCACTCTTTAGGCCATGGATGCCTGGAGCAACCTAATGTATCTATCTAAAATTTTTAAATAGTTCACATAAACCTTCATAGTAATCATTCCTCCTACCCTGAGTTTACGGAAACAGTCTCATCAACCATGCACACCAACAGAGCAGGTTACTGAACACTTAGTTATGAAGAAGTGCTAGGGAATGGCATTCAGGCACTTGTGACACATTCACCTTCAGCTAAAGACAGCACAATACCCTGACAGACACAGTTCTAATGACATCAGGACCTGTGGAATGTATGACTGCTAGGAAACACATGCTGCTAGGAAACAAAGAACAGATCTGATCAAATCTTCTAACACAGGACCTGGAATCACTGTGATTAGATCTAAAATAAGAGGACAAGTACTCTTTAATCTTCAGAAATACTTGCAAGGGCAAAGGCTTTAACACATACCCTCTAGAAAGGAAAGAAATGTAAGAAGCTAGAATCGCATGGATGAAATCACAATTTCCTAAGTTTTCCACTAGCCCTATCCCATACAAATATAACAATCAAAATCAGGCATCAGTGATTCAGTATTCCTTTTTTGGTGAGGGAACTGAGGGGTAATCTAAGCTATTCCAAGACGCCAGTATCTTAAAATTGAAAGAAATATGAAAATGATGGTACCCAGAATCAAAGTACCCTTTTACATTTACAGTGCTATACTTTCTTTCAACAAAACCATGGACAACAAACATGAAAGCAGTCAGGGCTAATCTACAACAAAGAATTTCATGTCTCTGATTATTGAAACTGAAAAGTAATTAGCTTTCCAACTTTTTAAAACTGTCTTTGTACATTTTTAACCCTTGGCAACAACAATAACAACAACAAAAGATTGGGTGAAACAAAGGTGAGATATTTCACTACAAATATTCTAACTCCTAGACAAATATCTGGGAATCTCTTTTGGTGATTCTATAAAAGAACTGACAATTCTATCTATAATCCATATATAGACAAATTGAATGCTGGAACTCTAGGTCATTTAGTACCATTACAGATTGAAAAATATACCAGGGAAATCTAGCTAAATTCTGTTTAATCTCAGGGAAACAAAGTACATTCTCCAAATGAAAAATTACAGAAGAACTATTTCTCTGTAGATTCTACAGTGACATCTTTTAACTAGTGTTGATAGCCCATATGACACTAAATTAGCAGACTGCCTATTTACTTCAGAGCAAAACACAGAAGGCAATTTTTCCTTCCTGCCAGCGTCTGTGCATCTCCTCATTTCCCCAGCAGCTGGCTGAAAGGATGTAAAATCGGAGGTCCAAGAAGGCTTATACTTCCTAATGAGTAATCCACCCAAGAAAGTAAACACAACAGACATCACCAGGTCGGGCTCCGAAGGAGACTGGCAGGGCTGCTTACACCGTTGTTTACAATGTGCTCTAACTACCGCAGGCAGGATCACACACAGGCACAGGAAGGAGACACCCAGAGGTGGCTCACACGCCTCGAGTTCGCCCAATTGCTGTGATATCTCTGGCCATAAATTATGCAGCGCACATTTCTATCTGAGAGTGGCCAGAGAATTCTGAGGATCAAGGGTTATACGGGCTTGATTTGGTTATTTCAACCTGACCGAAAGAGGACTACTCTATCGCTTGGTCCTCACCAGGGCCAATTTGGGGTGCATCGCGCGCTGCACCAGAGATTCTCACGCGCAGCACGCATCTCTTAGAGGTGCTCACTAGGGGACAGGGGACACAGTAGGGCTTCCTCAGAACCCCTACCTCCCCCTCGGCCTCCTCAAACCAGATTTTCCGGTTAAGCGGATCCCAGGCGATTTCGATAAGCAAGCTCAGCTCAAGTAGCATCAGCTCTGTCATCCCGGCAAATATCTCCGGGCCATGCCCGGAGCGCACTAACGCGCGCACACGTAGACCTGAACACGCCGATCCCGCTGCCGATTAACCCCGGTAGCGGAGGTTCCCTCCTATACACACACACACATACACACCCACCCACCTATAGTGCCAGGGGGCCTGGCACGCTTAGCCTCTGAGCTCCGACGCGGGACCATCGCCCGGGGTGCGGTGACACTGAAGCTCCGCCGCAGCCCGGAGCTTTCCCTTCACTGGTGAAAAAATACAGGGCGCCTGCGTTCCTACCTGTAACCTAGCCGACCGCGGCCACCAATGCTCTGACCACCCTGCCCCGGCGCCCCGGCCGGACTGATTATTGCAACACCGCCGCCCCCACCCCCCGCCCAGTGCCCACTCCCAACACCACGCCGCCCCCGGCCACCCACGAAAGTAGCCGCTTTCTCCAGCCAAAACCGCCTAACAAAGCCAGAGCAAGCAGGTCTAAACCAAACTGCCCGTGAAGGGGACACAGCGGGCGGGGTATGGGGAGGTGGTGAGGCTCCGCGACTCCGGGACACGAACTGGGCAAACGCGACCCCCATGGATGCTTCAGGCAGGTGTCTTGAGAGGGTCCCCTCAGTCCCCATCACCCCTGAGCCGAGCTCCTCACCAGGTCCCTGTGGGTCCTCCAGCCCTCTCCGGCCTCAAGCGGCACAGGTTCCGGGCCGGCAGCGAGAAGGCGCCCCCTGGTTTGCTTTGGGCTCCCACCAGGGGAATGACACTGGGGTGAGACAGGAGGGAAAATTCCCAGGGTGGAAACCGTTCCTATCCCCCAGAGTGCTGGACTGCGAATGCTCACCGGCCACTCTCCCCTTCATTTCTCTCAGCCGCCAAACCGCCCAGTAGCTGGAAAAACCTCGAACCCGTGCCAACCCCCAGCGTCCACCAGCCTTGAGATTCCCTTCCCGCCCCACATCACGACTGGATGAGTGTGTGTGCGGGCTAGTGTGCAAGTGGGAGGCTGAGTGTGCGTGAATCCTGCGCCCCCTCGGTCGCCTGCCCCGCGGACGCAGACGCCTGCGCCGGGCCGGGGCCACCACTATTAGGAAGAGTGAGAAGAATAAATTACCTTTCGTAACCGCCGGTCCCTGAGCTCGTCCCATCAGTTGCTCAACAACCTGCAGCCTGGTGCAGTTTCCACAATCGAACCATGGAGCCCGGGGCAAAATACCGAGCAGCCCCAGCGTAGACACCCCCAGCACACGCGTCCAGGAATTATAACCAGAGCGCAGAGAAGGCAGCGGGAGGGTGGAGACCCCGGCCAAGGAAACAACGAAAAGTCTCCTTCCCCCTTTTCTTCTGCTACACAGCCATGAAGAAAAGCGACGGGGTGGTGGGGTGGCGGGGGGAGCCAAATGCTTGTCTTCCTTTACGTTTCCTCGCTTCACACACACCAAGGGAGTAAAAACGGAGCAAAGAGAGTGGAGGGTTCAAATGTCTCTCCCAGTCCACAGTTGCACAACTTCGGAGTCAGGCTCTGGCTCCAGCAGCAGCCGAGGGACCCCAGCGGCAGCTATTAACATGCGGCAGTCATAGCTGGGGCTGCTTTTCCTCCTGCTGCTGCTACCGCTTAAGGAAACACGCTGCTGAAGAGACCAAAAATCTGCCACCATCCCCCCAGTCGATCTTTATATCCAGTTCTCCCACCCCACCCCCTTTCTTTTTCTTCTTCTTCCTCGTCCTCCCCTTTCCGCTGGAGAGCGGGAGCGATGGAAAAGGTAGGGGGAGCCGCGAGGGCCAGGGGTGGATCCTTCTCCGCCAAACCCTCCTCCTTCTCCTCTCGGGGTTCTCTCGCCGCCGAGGGTCTCCCCACGCGCCCGAAACCTCCGCCGAGAGCGGGAGCGAGGGACCCACAAACTCCTTCCCAGGTGCACAGCGGGGGCTTGCCGGCGGAGCGGGAGCCCGGCCGCCTAGGGCTGCTTCCCGGGGGCCGCGGAGCCCCGAGCCCGGAGGGTGGCTGATTAGCTCGTCGGCCCGGCCGGGCAGCTGCGGACATGTGGGAGCTTCATCGCGCGGCCCCGGGCTCGGCGCTGCCGCCGCTGCCTCCGCCGCCTCTTCGCTTCGTTCTCTTCTTCGACTCCCCGCGAGGGAGCAAGGTTCTGGCGCTCTCCAGACACGCACACTCACACACACGCACACACGAGCGAGCTTCTGCCAAAGCCAGCCGTGCAACCCGCGCGCGCGCACACCCGGAGAAAGAGGACGGAGGCAAAAAGAGAAGAAAGAAAGGGGAGGGGGCGAGTCACAGGCGGCAGCTGCGAGAGCTGAGGCCACGAGCAGTCCGGGAAAAGGCGGCAGCGGCTGCGGCGGCGCCCACCCGGACCAGCGGCACCATCTGCATCCCCGCTCCTGGGAACTGGGGCGAGCAGACAACCGGGCGACGCGCCGAGAACCGGTCGGAGCGCGGGCGCGCCGAGGCCGAGCAGCCTGCGTGCCGCGGACGCAGCCGGGGCCCTAGCCGAGCCCAGAATGAGCCGCGGGCAAGCGAGCGCCGAGAGCCGAAGAGGGGGCTCGCGCCGCGAGAAGGGGTGGCGGGAGGCAAAACCCGGATATGGAGTGCGCTCGGGCTCCGCCGCGCGGGCTCCACCTAGCAGCTCGACAAACGCTTGGAGGTGGGAACGAGAGAGCTGCTACAAGAGGCTTTCCTTTCAGGGTTTGTCAAACAAAGGGTACCTCTCCTCGCGGCTTTGAGACAAGCTCTCTCTCTCTCTCTCTCTCTCTCTCTCTCCCCCTCTGTCTTCCTTTCCCTCTCCCTCCTCCTCTCTCTCTCGCCCCCCCCATTCCCCCTTCGAGCTTCCCTCTCCCCTCTTTCTTTCTCCCCCCCCTCCCTCTCTCTCTTCTCTTCTTCCTTCGTTCCACCCCAGGTGAATAAGTGACATCAGATTGAAACTACTGCCAGCGTCTCTTTTACAGGTTCAAATTATTCCATATTTTCATTATGCAGGTTTCCAGTCCCAGTGCGTTTTCTGCCTTTGGTCCATTTTATGTTCCTTCAAACTTACCACAGCGTGCAAGTTCATTGTAGTCGTTAAAGTATCTTCTGATAATCCGATGTGGGGATTAAATGATTTTATTTCACATCAGTAAAAATTACCATAATGGATATGGAAAGGTGTCGCTTCCAAAGCAGTGCCTTTTGATGGAGGAAAAGTCTGTTCAAGTTAACTGAGTGACCTTGTTCAATTACTGAGCCCTTTTCTGCCTTCTTTGTAAATGAGAGGGTTAAGTAGGTAATTTCTAAGGTCTTTTCCTGCTCTAAAATTTCATAATTTGAAATGGCTAAGGTGTTATTGTCTGTATCAGTACATTCGAGTTGCAATTATAAGAGAAACCAAGATTTATTATATGCATTCAACAAGCACATTATATCCAAATTACATTTGAGTGTATATAATATATTCAGAATGATCTAATGCCCTCTCAGTTATTAGGGAGGTAGAGTCAACATCTGAAGAACATAAAACCTCATTCGAATTAACAGACCAAACCCAATACAAGTGACTATCAAAGTCTCACTCAGTCTTCAAAACTCAATTCCAGTACCAACTGCTACCCATTCAAAATAATCACCCCTTCTATTATATTCCCATAGCACTTTGATTGTATCTCTACACTCATCTCATTCTGGTTTTTTCTTGTTCTTTTAAAGGTATTAGTTGCTTGCTGTATGCCTTCTCACATTAGAGTATCTTCCTGGAATTTAAATTACAAATTTCAATCATCTGTGTAAGATTAATCTGTACCCACATTATTTTGCACATTATAATTCTTTTTATTTTGGAAAAAAAATGGGAAAGAGGTTGAATGATATTGCTGAATTCTGACCAACTAAATATTCACAGGCTTAAGTTAGGCTACTTGAATTTGCTTAATATGGGGCATCCATGAATTCCCCAGAGTACTTAAAGAAACCGTAAACTGACATCTGGAGTCACTTTTACTTAAATGATTTTGGAAAGAGTAGACTCTAACCAATTGTGACAAGAGGCTCTTATTTGTAAAGGAGGAAAAATGGAAAGTACTCAATTCATCCCCCAAATGTAGATATGTAGAAAAGTAATAAGAACAGAATATAGAATGAAAGGTGCTATATAGATATTAAATGGTATAAGTGGTAGCAGAAGAAATATAAATAAACAGCACCTATAGACCAATTTTTAGAATCAGACATCATGATATGGCAGGTCTGGTAGGATATGTGAGAAAAATAAATTTTAAAATATAATTAATATGTTTATCAACATGCGAGATATAATAAGTGAAAACTAAGCATTGTAAGTTAAATAAATAATTTAAAGTATTCACCACAGAGGAGTTGATTCAAACAAACAAAATTACAAACAAAATAATGAGGAAGAAAGAACCAAAAAGGGGAAAAAATGTGTGAATAAAAATAGCTGATGGTTAATGAAAAGCACTGTAAAGAAAAGAATAGGTTAAAGGTTTATACAACTTAATCAGATGTCAAGGTAACAATTTTTACAGCAGCTACCTGTACTTTAGGTTCAAACCTCATGCTTCCAAATCATTTTAAATCTGATGGGCATAGTCTTCTCTATTTGATTTAAGATACAAAGTGTCAATACTCCATTGCCAGGAAATCCATGACTCTTGCCAATATTTTTCTAAGGTGAACCTTCCACGAAAATACCATCAAATAAAATGCTATGCCCTCTTTGCTACACAACTCTATTTAACACCTTCTTCTCGGGACAAATGATGTTTGAGCAAAGAAGCTATTATATGTGGTAGCTCTGTGTGCAAGAGTGGTTTTCAAAAAAGTTCCCACTGTTGACTTTAACTACATTAAAATTGAAAAATAAATCAATATTTATAAAATTGAAAAGAACCCCTCCCCAAAAAAATTTTAAAAGCTGAATAGCCAAATAAGATAATCACAATTAAAATATTTTAATAATTTAAAATATTTCCTGACCAAAAGACTTTTCAAATAAATACACTAAAATCTCCAGCACATGATATGTAGGAAAAGAACATGCATAACATGTTCACAATATAAATACAAATGGCCAAAAAAAAGGAAATATATTCTGTCAATGTAAGTCCAGTACGTAAAAATATATACAAGTACCAGATCCATTTTGTTTCACTCATGAAATTAGCTGAAAAATAGCAGTTTCGTACTACTAAACTCTAACAAAACTGAACTGAGACATGCCTGCCTCTATGCTAGTGATATTTACTGACACAATTTTTCTGGAAAGAAAGCTGATATTATGTCAACTGCCTACTAGAATAATATATGTCACTAATCCATGGTTTCTATTCACAGATGTCACTTCTACAGAAATAAACAGAGGTATGGACAAGGCTTTTGCACAGTGGCATACCTCTCAGTTGTAATTGTTGTATGAAGAAAGTAAGTATGTAAGATACCTTGTTTTTGCATACTCAGTAAATGCCTTCTTACCTGATTGGAATTGATAGTTATTCAATTAGGGGAAGTTAGTTAAAGTTAACAAAGTTTTTTTTTTTTTTAATAATTTATTCTATATTAGTTAGGATTCACTTTGGCTGCAAGCAACAGAAACACACATCAACAATAAATAAGATAAAAGTTTATTTATTTTTTCAGGTTAAAGTATAGTATTTAGTGATCCTGGGCTGTTGCGGCATTCCAACCTATAATAGACACCTTCCTTATCTTCTTGCTCAGCCATGCAGGGTAGTTATTCCTGATTCCAGTTCTCGCTATCATGCCTACACTGCAGGAGCAGAGAAGAAAAGGAAGAAAAGAAAGACACACCCAGAGACATTTTCCTAAACTTGCACACACCATTTGCCCTTTCATTTCATTTTCTGAAATAGTGAGCTGGTAACACCCAGCTACAAGTAAAATGAGAAATGTTGACTATTCCAGGCAGGCATGCATGCAAGTGAAAATCAGGATTCATTAATGATTCAACTCTTCCTTACCCTATGACTTGACATGTACTACCCTGGGCTGAGCTTCAAATATTTGAGGCTTTTAGTAACCAAACTGTCCCTTCTGCAGACACTAGACAATGCACCTTCACATGAAATGACCTTGTATTTCAACCAGATGTAAACTTTCACAAGATTATAAATTACTAAGCTTTTGTTACTAGGAAAAATATTTTCTAATACCTAATCAATTATCAGCAGACAGGTATCATCTTAAATGCTACTGGGCCTAAATACACTGCAGGGTTAATCATACCTGCAAGCAAAGTATGTACCAGAGCTTAATATTCAGATTCCTAGTGTGCCATGGTATGATTAGAAGTCTAAGGGATTTGGGGTTCACTAGAATGATGACTCAAGTGAAGATTATATATAGTATCAGAACATATTTGACTGACTAAGGGATAGTTTAATTCTAAGAAGTATCCAGTGATGTTCTTCATTTCTTGGGATGTACATCAAAGGACCCATTTTAAAAGGTTGGTTATATATCCCTACTGATTTGGTATCATCTATTCTTACCTTGATTCAAAGCAATTCAGCCTTAGTCTTTTTTGGTCCAAAAGAGGATCTATGTATTATACATTCTAAATAACCTGGAAATTTATCAATAGACCCATATAAAACAAATCTAGATATAGATACTTTCTATAAAGAGCTTCTCCTAATTGTTTAACATTCTTTTTATATCCTTTTTTCTTCTCAGTGGAGAGTCTCTCTAGAACTCCTTTTCATAATTTCCCTAATGCTTGCATACATGCATGCCAGTTCTGCATGACTGTGAAAGAAACAACAAGCTTTTTCTTTTTTAGTTTTTTTCTTTTTAACTTTCCCTGCTACTTTGTCTTAGATCCCACAATTAAATTACCTTTCATAACTTTAAATTAGGTTCAACACCAAATGCTTTAAACTACTTACTATAAATGTTACGAATAGAACACTGGCCCTTGGAGAAGTATTCAGCACTCTTATAAACATGGTTGCTGTTAAAGTATCACAACACAGTATCTAACTTCTAGACTCTAGAAATATAAAAATATTCCAAAACCCAAAACTGTTTTCTTAAGATCTCCCTCTTATAAAGGCAAACATGCTTATGCATTACAAATTAAAATACCATGGTCAACCAGGTATTTAATAATGATTGTCATGGCCTAGAACAAAAGGGAAATACTTTTGTTTCTTTGTAAAATATTGCACCCTGTTAGGCTCTGCTCCTCAACCTTATTCTTTTTAGACACCAATAGGAGGTGAAAGTGAAAGTGAAATCGCTCAGTCATGTCCGACTCTTTGAGACCCCATGGACTGTAGCCTACCAGTCTCCTCAGTCTATGGAATTTTCCAGGCAAGAACACTGGAGCGGATTGCCATTTCCTTCTCCAGGGGATCTTCCTGACTGACTCATTATTCCCCCTTCTCTCAGAGTGGTTCCTCAACATAAGTATGAGGAGGCTTTCGCCATACCGTTTGGCCCTGTCCCTTGGCTATGTTTGACCAGGCAAGGGCAGCTGGCCCAAATTTTGCTAATCAGTATCCTTCATTAGGAGTTTTCAGACTATATTATGCAAAGGGTCTCAACACCCCTGATAGTGGAGGATCAGGGGTACATGGTCACATTTTCTGCTATATATCTAAGACTGATTTAGTGCAATATATTCTTGAAGAAAGCAATCAGATCTTAAAAATACTGCTAGCCTTAATAAATTATTTTTTATTTGGCATCTATATCTAAACTCCTAATAAAGATGTACACAGAGGGAAAATTCTGTATGGACATGTTATAGTCTAACATGCAGCCTGTATTATGGTGATATCTAGGAAATTAGGTTCCCTATAATACTGTCTGCTGGATTTTCCTATAAGCTTGGCTTGTAGAACACATATTGCATTGTTCCTCTTGGAATGTTGATAATAATATTTTTATAGTTATCTAACTCCCAGTTAGATAATTTTCTCATTTCTGATATTTGCTTCAATCATACACCTCACCTCTTTTCTTATAAAAGCAAAATGAAGAGTGTAGGAAAAATAATAGTTATTGCCTACTTAAAAATATAGTGCTCAGGACCATATTAGATATTTAATAAATGTTTGGTGATGAAAAAATTCAAGGCAAGTATTATATATGTTATAAAATATATGAGATTTATCTGTTATGTCTGATTAATATTATATATCACTCTATTAAGATTATATATTAATAAAAGTTATACATCTAAATTAAAGCTATCAAATTCAAGTTAGTCACCTTGACAAGGGGAGGCTGCTGTTGCTTAAAACAAATTGAATCCTCTGAAATAATTTTATGCTATGACATGCTTTGGAATATCCTTGAGATATTAGTGAATCTCTTGCCTTGAAAGCACTGTTTTTTTGGCTAATGGTTTGGAGTCCGCTGGAAAAAATCACTTGCATTAAAGAACTGGAAAAGAGCTTGGAAATCATCTAATTAGCCATCAAGCCAGGAAAAAAATATGTTTTGTTGTTCAAAATAAAGCATGACTAATTTTTATGTGGATTATTTTTGCACTGAAACTCTTTTAAAGTAATGACCCTCACCTTCTATCAGCTCAATTCAGTCACTCAGTCATGTCTGACTCTTTGCCACCCCATGGACTGAAGCAAGCCAGGCTTCCCTGTCCATCACCAACTTCTGGAGCTTACTCAAACTCATGTCCATCTCTCATCCTCACCTTCTATGGGCAAGGCCTAATCCTCCCAAGAAACCAGCGACATAGGTATTATTTCTACTTTAATAATAATGATACTAAGATTCATAGAGTATAATATCTTTCTCAAGGATGAACATTTAGTATTAATAGAGTACAGCATTTAGACACATTTATCTTATTAAACCTTTGGCAACATTCGTAGAGATCCTGAAAGTGAGTTTTTCCAATGAGAACACTGCTCCTTGGTTATGGTTCTTTGAATCAGGAAGGGAAGGAGGTAGGTTGCTTGATTAGCAGGATAAACAAGTCTTGTTTCCAGGGAATTGGCCTTGAGAGAGTCATTGTTTCTCTGAATAGGCCAGGTAAGCTACCAAATTGTGACATGGCCCTCATTTACCTGCCATTTTAATTCAAGATTCAGAGATGGTTCGTGTTTGATGGGAGACCTGAACTATTCTATCACCATTTAAACTTGCCTTTAGGCACCCAGCAGAAGTGAAGAAAATGATGATAATCTGCAGAAAGAGTCATAAAACATATGCACAGAGAAGAGTCTACATGAAATGCAGAGAGCGTTTTTAAATGGCTGTCTGGACATGAGTTCTATTTCTTTTATAAGATCCAGCTACATTGCTATACTTAGTTTCTGGAAAACAGCCCTTGAGATGTTACAGTACATTCTCCTTTTTGATGAAGCCAGCATAACTTAGTCATAGTCATCAATGGATTTTGTCTGGTCATTTCCCTCTTCCTGCTTTTGCAAATTGCATGCCTATTTCTTGGGTGTACTTTTCCTCTGCACTTATGTATTGGTAATGATCTGTGCGTTGTGGTACCCAGGGAAGGCAGATGAACCAGGTCAAATCACATATTGTAACCAGCTCTACCCAGTGTTTTGTTATAGATGGCCATGTGACTTAAGCCAGGCTATTCAGAGTTCTTCCATGCAGTTTTTAAAATATGAACACTGAGTAAATTTCCCACCTTCTCTGGTGTGTTTTCAAGCTGGAATGGTTTAAATCTCAAGTGTTTTTTGTTTGCTTCAGTTCAGTTCAGTTCAGTCACTCAGTCGTGTCCGACTCTTTGCAATCCCATGAATCACAGCACGCCAGGCCTCCCTGTCCATCACATCTCCCGGAGTTCACTCAAACTCACGTTTGCTTAGTTATCAGTTAATTGTTCATCTCTCAGGGATTTAACAACTAGAAAAATAAAATAATGATTTTCTCACAAAATGGTGAAACAATTAAATATACATATATAAACAGCTTGGTATATTCTTAAGTTATTTAGCATTATATTTTAATAAGATACATTAGTTAGGCTTATGTGAAATGTCATGAAGTAAAACCCCCAAACTCTACTACGTATCTTACACTAAGGTAAACACGTTGTGTTTCCAATTCTCTACTCATAAAAAAAAAAAAAAATCACTGGATTAGGAATCTAAACTGAAACAGGAGCTAGTGTATGAGTATCTTTGTTCCCTTCAAACACTCAGAGATCCAGGCTAGTGGATACTCGTCCATCTTTAACACATGGCTTTGCACTGGGAAGACCCTGGGGAACAGAGAGGGATGATTCCCTAGCATTTTATTTATGTGCCTGCAGGATTCTTATTGCAGTCTTACCTGGTGGTTCAGCAGTAAAAATTCTCCTGCAATGCAGGAGACATAGGAGATGAGATTTCAATCCCTAGATTAGGAATATCCCCTGGAGGAGGAAATGGCAACCCAGTTCAGTATTCTTGCCTGGACAATCCCATGGACAGAGGAACCTGGCAGGCTACAGTCTGTATGTGACTGAGCATGCACACACACACACAAATGAATGGTATGGTGGGCTGCCTTGGTGGTTCAGTTGTAAAGAATCCTCCTGCTAATGCAGGAGACAAGGATTTGATCCGTATGCCGGGAAGATCCCCGAAGAAGGAAATACCAACCTGTTCCACTATTCTTGCCTGGAAAATCTCATGGACAGAGGAGCCTGGCAGGCTATAGTCCATAAGATCACAACAACAATGATCCTTATCACTGCTCAGATTCCATTCATGAGAACTCAGTCATATGGCTACACTAATTGTAAAGGAAGTTGGCAAATGTGGTCTAGCTTTGGATCCAGGAAGAAACTGCTGTGAATTTGATAAACAATTATGTAGTTCTTTCCACATACTTTCTTGGAGTACTGCAACATAACAAGGTGTAAAAGAATATGCAGAATGGTGTAGTACAATCACTATCACATATCTGAAGTGATATTTAAGCCATATGACTTGGAACAAACAACTCAGAACATGGATTCAGAAGAGCATATATTCAGTCTTGCCTTTACCATTAACTCACCAAGTATTGGGCAATTAGTTGATATTTCTAGGGGTTTTCCTTATTGTAGAAATTAGTATTTTAAAAACCTGTCTTACCTGCACTATAAGGTTAATGTGGCCATCAAATTACATATAAAGTTAGAGTACTGTGCAAATGGAACATCCTTGCTAGGATACACACACACACATACACACACACCCCCCATAAACAACTACACCATTTACACACACAGAATTCCATAGCTATACTCCAATTCCAGTTTTCCCATGCTGTTTGAATCTCTCTTCTATAAATGCAGTATCCTCTTCTGGAGATGATATAAAGCACCTTGCATATTCCTTCTCCCCAGGACCAAAGTATTTGTTTCAACAGCCTGAAGCATGTGGGCTGCTCACAGAGGAGTTCCTCAAGTATTTCCTTCCTGCTACTGAAGGGAGACCTCTAACTCAAGATTATGTTCCCTCCCCAGGAAACTAATTCAATACGTGTCCTTCACAGGGATACTTATAGTAGGCTCACCTCCTTCAAGTTGACCCTGAAGGACCATCTCACATTCAGTGAGACCCACTGAATTGCCTGGGTGTTTTGCAAGCTCCACTCTTCCCCCTGCCTAGTTCTGAGTCCCTCATCCCCCCATCCACCTCCATTCCCACCCAGTATTGTTTCTGAGCATACTTCTGGATAAACCTTCTGTTTGCAAGTCTTTGATTTAGAATCTGCTTCCCAGAACACTTGACATAAGATAGCCTCCTAGTTCCTACACTTGCCCTTGCTATAGTTTTTTCTTGACACTTAGTCAGATACATGCTGTGAGAGCAAAGTGACTGTATTAGAGCTACTGTAAGAAAGTACCACAAGCTGGGTAACTTAAAACAACAGAAGTTCACTGTCTAGCGGTTCTACTAGAAGCTAGAAGTCAGGATGTCAGCAGAGCTATGCTCCTGCTGAGGCTCTGGATAGGATTCTGCCTTTCCTCTTCCTAGCTTCTGATGGTGGCCATCAATTGTTGGCCTTCTCCAGTTGCCAGCTGCATCACTCCAAATTTAGCCTCTGTCATCACATGGCATTCTCCCTGTATGTCTCTGTCTTTCCATATTATTTTCCTTTTCTTATAAGGACAATGGTCATGTTGGAATAGGACTCAATCTAGTGACCTCATCTTAACTTGATCATATCTACAAAGACCCTGTTTCCAAATATCTAATTCACGAGTACCTGGAGTTAGGACGTCAGCGTAACTTTTTAGGGTGCTCAATTTAACACCTAACAGTGGCCTTGCCTTAAATCTTCCAGTTGTTCTTTTATCACTCAGAGAGGTCTGGAGTGGCCTTCCAAGCACTATACAGTCTAACTCCCAACACCCCTAAAGCCTGACCTTTAGCTCCTTTCCCCAGAGATCACTTTGCTGCAGCAGTAACAGCCTCCTTGCTGCTTATCCACTTTCCAAGCACACTCCTGTCTCAGGGCTTTGCATCTGCTCATCCTTGCACCTAGAGCACTCTTTACCTGCAGAGGTCTGCACTGCTTCCTTCCAGTCTGTGCACAAATGTTACTTCTCAGGGATGCTTTCCCTCACCTCTATTTAAAATTGCCAACAGTTTTATCCCAGACTCATCACACTTCCTTTTTTTTTTTCTTCCACAGAACTTCTCACTTTCTGATATACCACATAATTTAGTTGTTCATATGTGTTTATTACTGGTCTACTATATGACTTTTGTGGTCTCAAGGCACTTCTGCTTTAATGGTCCCCTTCTTCAAAAAAATTTTTTTAATTATATTTTACAGCTGCATTGATATAAAGAAAAATATAATGCAGGACGGGTACATTATTATAACATTCACATTTTTCTTCTAGTTTTAAAATGAATCAAAATTAAAACATATTTATGGGCCCTAATGTACCATGGGCCTTAGGCTCTTTATGAATGGATAAGTTGGCCTTGGTTTATAACTGTCTCCCCATCAGAATGTAAGCTCTTGGAGGATGAGAACTTTTTCTGTTTTACTCATTGATATTTCTCCACAAGTAAAACAGGAACTGCATATAGCAATGTTCAATAAATATTTACTGAACATATGAATGGCTAAAAATATCACCTTGGTTTTCCATTAGAATTAGTTTTCCATTCCCTTAGTGAAATTGGTTTGTGTGGCTTAACCTAGAATGTACTGTTACTTCCACTTCAGCACTTAAAACTTCAAGAATAATTCTGCAATAGGCTAACCAGCCTTTGAACTAACCGCAGGACTCTAGCCTTATACAACTCATGGGAACCTTGGGAAGCTATGGTAAGTGAGCTGAAGGAATTACTTTTCTATAACCCACCTTGGTGCCCGGGCAAGTTATATACTCTGTCAATAAGTTATTACAAATATCACACAGATATTTTTTGAAATTAGAAAAACTTCCTTGAATAATTATAAGAAAAAATTTGCTGTTACCTAGAGATAAACCATAATCTTGAAATATCTTCTAAATAACAAAATAAATCATGAAAAAAAACTTTAGATAATTTTATAGAACTAAACTATAGTGTGGTTGCTGTATTACAGAGATTTATTTTAATGAAAAAAAAAAAAAACCCAGCTCTATGAAACTGGTGGGTCTCAGGTGGTGGAGCAAGGATAAAAAAATCACTAAATGTGATTTGTATTTATTAGAGAAGGAGAGATCAGACCTCCAATCTGATTTGGGAAAACTGAAGTTAAACTTGCAGGGGTATAAATATTGCTGATTTTGTACTGAAGTATCCTAGTACTTATGAATTTCTTAGCATACAGTCACTGAAATCCTTTTGAGAGGAATGTGGGGAGAAGCAAAAATCATTACAGTGCTGCATACATTTATTAATATGCATAATATTTAAATGTACAGCTGATCAGGAACATTCATGAGTATTTCCTGACTCTTTCTGGAACTACTCTAAAATTTCCCATTCGTTCTACTTTCCACAGCCTCATGTATCTTTCTCAAAACTTGGCTAACATTCAGTATTTAGTTTAAAATGTCTGTCCTCCATTAGACTCTTGGGGAAGCAGTTAAAATTTATTTTAGTACATATATTACCCAGTAAGATCCCTTTCATATTGACTAGATATTCAGTGATTGAACCATTGAATGTGAAACAATTTAAAAACTATAAACTAAGGTTATTTTCTTTTTTTTTTTAAGGTTATTTTCTTAAGGCTGTTTTTATTGTATTTATTTAAAAAATTTTATTGTATTTATTTAAAAAATTATTTCCTTTGAAAGTTTCTTTTTTACTACCTGCCACAAGTGTATTTCATTTACCTATTTAAGATATGGAATCTGAAGCCTATCAGAGTAGCAGTATCATTTATCTAATACTTGCCTTGAAACTTACCGGGAACATTATATACATGATCTCATTTAACAATAAAAACAACTCTGAGGTATAGGAGTTATTTACTTCATATTGTAAATTTAGAGGGCCAAGGGCTGGCTAACTTGCTCAAAGTCAAACAGCCATTAAGTTGAAGGGCTTAATTCAAACCTAAACCTATCTAATTCTACAACCTATATTCCTTCACTTACATGTTCAGATTAGCGAAAGATCAACTCTACAAAATAACATAGCGTTTCAGAATAAAACAATCTTTTAAAGCAAGATGTTGAAAGATAACATAAATGAATTTTTATAAAATAGTTGAAATTTTAACTTAGTAGCCACTGCATTAAAATAATAATTATGAAGCAATGATTTTTTGCCAGAGAGACCTATATGAAAATGAGGAATACATTCCTAGGGGAAATGGAGACATTTACAATGACAGATATTAGCCACTGGATTTTGTATCGTTTTAAAATCCGTATTTTTTTTCATGTCCAGTTCAATTGTGAAAACGATTCTACCACTTTTATCTTCTTGGTTCTTCTTTACCTTTTGTAATTATTTATTTCTGCCTCTCTTCTTTAGTCTTACATGTCTCATTGTCACTTGCATTGCTGATTTTTTTCTATCTTATTTCTATGATTTCATCTCATTTCATCCAAAGTTTATGACTTTTTCCCCTCCTCCTTAAAGACCTTATTGCAATACTGTCTGTGTGGTTTTGAAAAGTTTCAGTGTAGATCCATGCAGTGTTTCTTCTCAGATTTCAGAGCTAGGGGCATATCTCTTTCCTGATAATTTGGTTTTTCTACTTATTAGCTATTGAAAGCTATGTATCCTATTATGTTCCCCTTTTGCTTTGAATGCCTGAAAGATAAGCATTTGGTTTTGTGCACAATAGTAAGAATTTCCCTAGACTTCGTTGTCTGAGATGATTATTGTTCCCATCATTACTTGTCTCTTGTAATTATTTAAATGATGTTACAGTTTTGTCATTTGTGACCTTAATTTGTACCGTACCTACTTTTCCTATTGAAGATAAGAAAGAAAAAGATGAGAAAGAGACTTAAAGAGAAAGAGACGTGAGAAATTTTAACATTTTTTTCAATATTTCAGGTTTGGTTCTGCCTAATTTTCTTCCATTTAAGTTAATGATTTCTCCCTTGATTCACTGAACAAGCTTTTGCTCTGAATCCAACTTGGAGTAGCTGGGGCAGCTGCTTTACTCTTTTATGCTTGACTACATATCTTCATATTTCATTTCCTCTGTGAATGGAGCATTTCTTTATTTTGATAAACTTTTTCTATAATCTCTCTTCTTCCCCGATTGTATCCCTTCTAAAGGCCAGATCTACATAGGTGGTCTTGTTACCTTTGGCCTGATAGACTCAATTCTGAATGTGAGCCTCTCTGTCCATCTATCTGTTGCTATGTGTTTGTATACAAGCATACCTGTATTGCACACATGTATATATACACATACATGCATATTAATGGTATAAGAAAGTCCAATAGGAGGTGCTGGTATGTATTTACATCAATGCTAACCATGGTTCCTGTTACCTGCACCATATTTTACTTGGTTGACTTTTCCGATACTATTTGCCTTTGAAGTACCTTTTACAACTCAGCATCTATGTCTAGTTTGAGATTCAGGCCCATCACTGCCAGCTTCAACTCATGGGAAGTATTCCTTTCATTGATGGAAAATCCAGTTTTGTTTTATTTCTATAATTATTTTTTTTGATGTTCAAGCTGGTTTTATTTTTATTTTATTTTATTTATTTTATTTTATTTTTAAACTTTACATAATTGTATTAGTTTTGCCAAATATCAAAATGAATCCACCACAGGTTATTTCTATAAAATTCAGAGAGAAACATCACTTTATAACCCTTTGGTTTGG
Organism: Bos mutus; assembly: GCF_027580195.1. NCBI lineage: Eukaryota > Metazoa > Chordata > Mammalia > Artiodactyla > Bovidae > Bos > Bos mutus. Next base: position 76,657,683 of record NC_091622.1, on the reverse strand, counting down.
AGTTTGATCCTGTATTGATAGTAGATCAATCTGCATGCCTGTACATACATGTGTCTAATGGATTGTCATTGTCCTATAAAAAGGATATTCATTTCTATAATCAGTTGTGCCACTAACATACTGTTCATCTCTAATTCAATTCATTAGAACTTTACTAGGTCTCTTGTGTCAACTAGCTCCATAGTAATGTATATGAATAAGGCGTAATGTGTATTCTTTATGAAGTCACATATTTTGGAAACAAAAATACCCATAATATAAGCAGGTAGAGATATGGATCTTGACAATGATTCAAATTCTGTGACTGAAAATATTTTCTAGTGGCTCTCTTCTAGGGCTTCCCAGGTGGCTCAGACAGTAAAGTATCTGTGTGCAATATGGGAGACCTGCGTATTATCCCTGCGTCAGGAAGATCCCCTGGAAAAGGGAATGGCAACCCACTCCAGTATTCTTGCCTGGAGAATCTCATGGACAGAGGAGCTTGGCAGGGGATTGCAAAGAGTTGGATACAACTGAGCAACTAATACATTTACATTCACTTCTAGGGTAGACCTAGGGGTTTGTGTGAGTTCTAGAGTTCTATCTGTCACTGTAAACTTTTTCCTCCTACTTGGTGGTGATGATGAATTACTTTAGGTGTAATCTTGAATTCTAATCAATGTAGGCTAGCTATGTGAACCTGAGTATATTAGTCTCTGTAACTTGTTTCCTTGTTAATAGTATGTAGTCACGTGTATTTATTAAATGAATACATATATATGCCTGACACATATCCATCCTTAGGGGATACAGTGTGTGCAACACAGAAAAGTTTCTATTTTATGAAGATTAAATTTGAAAAGACAATCATAGTGGTCAAGCTGTAGCTATGTATAGTTATATACAGGCTTCCCAGGTGGCACTAGTGGTAAAGAATACTCCTGTCAATGCAGGAGATGGAAGAGATGCAGGTTAATTCCCTGCATCAGGAAGATCTCCTGGGTTTGGAGATGGCAGTTGGCTCCAGTATTCTAGCCTGGAAAATTCTGTGGACAAAAGAGCCTGGCAGGCTACAGTCCATGGGGCCACAGACAGTTGGACACAACTGAATGACTAAGCAACAGCAGCATAGTTATATGCACAATACATGGTATACCATAGTAATATTTTATGTCATTACTATAGTATATTGGAGAGATTAATTCAATATATTCTATGCATTTTCATTATTTAAAATACAAGTAATAAAAACTGAACATTTTCTTACATCAAACTGGCAAAGATATAATCACCAAATGTTACATATATATTTTTAATGTTTTCTCTCAAAATAGAGAATGCAATATAGTAAGCGTATTTAGCAACTTTCACTCAATGCAGTGTTGTCACAGTTTTATAAAATGCTGCTTGATTTGACATTCCACGGATTCTTGAGTCTCACAGTTGAGAAGAATACCACAGTTCCTAATATGCTAAGTTTGGGGTTTTAAATCACCTTCTGGCTCCTCTGTTATCTCTGAATGTAATAAGGACATTTTGCCCACGTATTTTCCAGATCTCTTCAAGTGTAAGGAGATGTAACCTAAGGTATTGGAGGAAGGAGTGGTAGATACCTAAGAATAGCTCCTTTAACTCTGATTCCACCACATGGGATGCTAACATAAGTCTGTCCTGTCTTCCAGCAGCTGGATTCCAGGGTATCTTTTGAGAAATGTTGACCTCTGGACTTGCATTATACAGAAATGAAAGAAATGTGTGTGTTTTTTAAAAGTAGTGATTAAGGGTTTGTAAGGCTTTCTACTATTCTTTCATCATGTACTGAAACCTATGAAAGTGACAAAGTGTGTCACTAGAAGGCTTTTGTTAAAATGTAAACAAGTAAGATATTCTTAATGATGTGCTTAAAATTTTCAAACCAGTAACTAAAAAAAAAATTTTCCCAACTTTTTAAATTGAAGTATAGTTGATGTACACTGCTATGTTATTTTTCAGGTGTACAATGTACTGATTGGACATTTAAATAAATACATTATGAAATATGTACCACAATAAGTCTAGTAACCATCTGTCATCATTCAGTTATTACACTATTACAATATTTTTGACCATGTTACTTATGCTGTGTGTTACTTCTCTATGATATGTTTATTTAATAACTGGAAGTCTTCACCTCTTAGTCCCATTCACCTCTGTTTTCTAATCCCTTATCTTCCTGCCCTCTAGCAACAGCCAGTTTGTTCTCTGTGTTTATGAATCTGTTTCTGTTTTGTTTGTTTCTATGTTTAGAGTCCACATTATACATGAGATCATGCACTATTCGTCTTTTGCTGACTTATTTCACTTAGCATAATACTATTTTTAATTTTTTTTAATTTTATTTTATTTTTAAACTTTACATAATTGTATTAGTTTTGCCAAATACCAAAATGAATCCGCCACAGGTATACATGTGTTCCCCATCCTGAACCCTCCTCCCTCCTCCCTCCACATACCATCCCTCTGGGTCGTCCCAGTGCACTAGCCTCAAGCATCCAGTATCGTGCATCGAACCTGGACTGGCATCTCGTTTCATACATGATATTTTACATGTTTCAATGCCATTCTCCCAAATCTTCCCACCCTCTCCCTCTCCCATAGAGTCCATATGACTGTTCTATACATCAGTGTCTCTTTTGCTGTCTCGTACACAGGGTTATTGTTACCGTCTTTCTAAATTCCATATATATGTGTTATTATACTGTATTGGTGTTTTTCCTTCTGGCTTACTTCACTCTGTATAATAGGCTCCAGTTTCATCCACCTCATTAGAACTGATTCAAATGTTTTCTTTTTAATGGCTGAGTAATACTCCATTGTGTATATGTACCATAGCTTTCTTATCCATTCATCTGCTGATGGACATCTAGGTTGCTTCCATGTCCTGGCTATTATAAACAGTGCTGCGATGAACAGTGGAGTACATGTGTCTCTTTCCCTTCTGGTTTCCTCAGTGTGTATGCCCAGCAGTGGGATTGCTGGATCATAAGGCAGACCCTCCATATTGAGGGTTCCCAGAGTGACTGTTCCCTCTATATTCCCTTTCACCAATCCTTGTTATTATATACTAGTTTTTAAAATCAGTTTGCTCAGTGATAAAACAATGTGAATGTAGATATACTGGGCCTCAGCTCACTTATCTGTATACAGGGGTATTAATAGAAAGTCCTTGTGGGTATTAAAGAAGTTAATAAATATGAAATGAAGTGCTTAGAAAAATGCTTAACACATAGAAACACTAGAAAACTTTCTATAAATATATAGAATATATATGTAGGTGTACACACACACACACACAGGAGTCTTCCCCTGTGGCTCAGTGCTAAAGAATCCGCCTGCAATGAGGGAGCCTCAGGAGACGTGGGTTCAGAAGATCCCCTGGAGGAGGGCATGCCAACCCACTCCAGTATTCATGCCTGGAGAATCCCATGGACAGTGGAGCCTGGCAGGCTATGGTCCATATGGTCGAAAAAGTCAGACATGACTGAAGCAACTTAATGTGCATGCACATACACATACACACACACACACACACACACACACACCACACACACATATACATACATATGATATATAGGGCCTTCCGTGGTAGCTCAACTGTTAAAGAATCTGCCTGCAAATGCAGGAGACCCTGGTTCAATTCCCGGGTCAGGAAAATCCCCTGGAGAAGAGATAGGCTTCCCACTTCAGTATTCTTGGGTTTCCCTGGTGGCTCAGACAGTAAAGAATTTGCTTGCAATGCAGGAAACCTGAGTTCAATCCCCAGATTGGGAAGATCCCCTGGAAGAGGGCATGGCAACCCACCAGTATTCTAACCTGGAGAATTGCCATGGACAGAAGAGCCTGGCAGGCTACAGTCCATGGGGTCGCAGAGTCGGACACAACTGATCAACTAAGCACATACCATATATATATATATATATGTGTGTGTGTGTGTGTGTGTGTGCTATTATCCATACATTGTTCAAATATACAGTACCTAAGTAATTATAAAATAGCTGTTTGAAGCATATAAATCAAAATGTTAATGATAGACCTCTAGGTGATGTGATTACAAGTAATTTTCTTTTCCTTTCTTACCTATCTGTATTTTATAAGTTTTATATGATGAAATGAATTTTACTAGATATGACTGAGATGATGAAATAGGAAGAGTCTGAACTCACTTCCTCCTATAAGCACACCAAAGTTACAGCTATTTACAGACCAACTATGAAAATTACTTGAAGACTAGAAGAAAAGATTTTTTACAACTAAAGATGTAAAGAAACCACACAAGGTAGATGGGAGGGGTGAACAATGAAGTATAGATAACACCTACACTTCCAAGTAGGTGACCCAAAAAGTAAGGATAATTACAATTTCAGAGGTTCTCTCCAAAGAGCAAGAGTCTGCACTCTATGCACCAACAAGAGGAGCCCACAGAACATCTAGCTTTGAAGGCCAGAGAGATTAACATATAGGAAAGCCAGAGGGCTGTAGGAAACAACAGACTCTGCTCTTAAAGGGCAGCTACAAAATCTCACATGCTCCAAGTCTCAGCACAGAGGCAGTAATTTGAAAGGAACCTAGGTCAGACTTACTTGCTGATCTTGGAGAGTCCCTTGGAAAGGGAGAAAGCCACTGGGACTCTCTTTGGGAACACAGATGTTGGCAGCAACTATTTCGGCGAGCTTGTTCCAGCAAGAGGACCATTTTGGCGTTCTCCCTCTAGCCTATTAGTGCTTATTTGCCCACACATGGGCTGCCAGCCACTGCACAAGGTGGACCTGGCAACCAACTGGGCTGGGGGCCATTTCTGCTTACCATCATACCCATAGTGGTCAACCTGCCAAAGGAGAAGAGCCCACCCAGCCCAAATAAGGGACACTCATAGAACATCTAGCTCTAGTGACCAGAGAGGAGTATGCTGCTGGGTCCCATAGAACATATCCTACATAAGGCCATTTCTCCAAGAGGTGAAACATAACCATCCTATCTGATACATAGAAATGCAAACAATTAGGCAAAATGAGGAGACAGAGGAATATATTCCAAATGAAGTATGTTCAACAAACTTGAGAGAAGAATGGGTGAACACAGTAATAAGTTTAACAAAGAGAAAACATGAAGAAGAGCTAAACAGAGCTGAATAATTCAGTAACTGAAATAAAAATATGCTAGATAAAATTGAGTAGATTAGATGATACAGAGGAACAGATCAGTGAAGAGGAAGACAGAGTAGTAGAAATCACTCAAGCTGAACAAAAGAAATTTTTTGAATGAGCAGAGTTTAAGAGGCCTCTGAGACAACAGCAACACACTAAAATTGCATTATAGAGATCCTAGAAGGTGAAGAGAGATAAAGAAAGGGGCAGAAAAATTATTTGAGGAAACAGAAGCTGAGAAATTGCAGAATCTGGGAAAGGAAACAGATACCCAGATTCAGGAAGCATAGAGAGTTTGAAACAAGATGAACACAAAGAGGTTCACACTAAGACATATTATAATTAAAATAGCAAAATTAAATACAAAAAGAGAATCTTAAAAGGAGCAAGAGAAAATATGCTAGTTATGCCAGCAAATTTGGGAAATTCAGCAGTGGCCGCAGGACTGGAAAAGTTCAGTTTTCATTCCAATCCGAAAGAAAGGCAATGCCAAAGAATGCTCAAACTACCGCACAATTGCACTCATCTCACATGCTAGTAAAGTAATGCTCAAAATTCTCCAAGCCAGGCTTCAGCAATATGTGAACCATGAACTTCCAGATGTTCAAGCTGGTTTTAGAAAAGGCAGAGGAACGAGAGATCAAATTGTCAACATCTGCTGGATCATCGAAAAAGCAAGAGAGTTCAGAAAAACATCTATTTCTGCTTTATTGACTATACCAAAGCCTTTGACTGTGTGGATCACAATAAACTGTGGAACATTCTGAAAGAGATGGGAATACCAGACCACCTGACCTGCCTCTTGAGAAACCTGTATACAGGTCAGGAAGCAATAGTTAGAACTGGACATGGAACAACAGACTGGTTCCAAATAGGAAAAGGAGTATGTCAAGGCTGTATATTGTCACCCTGCTTATTTAACTTATATGCAGAGTACATCATGAGAAACATTGGGCTGGATAAAGCACAAGCTGGAATCAAGATTGCCAGGAGAAGTATCAATAACCTCATATATGCAGATGACACCAGCCTTATGGCAGAAAGTGAAGTAGAACTAAAGAGCCTCTTGATGAAAGTGAAAGAGGAGAGTGAAAAAGTTGACTTAAAGCTCAACATTCAGGAAACTAAGATCATGGCATCTGGTCCCATCACTTCGTGGCAAACAGATGTTGAAACAGTGGAAACAGTGTCAGACTTTATTTTTTGGGGCTCCAAAATCACTGCAGATGGTGATTGCAGCCATGAAATTAAAAGACGCTTACTCCTTGGAAGGAAAGTTATGACCAACCTAGACAGCATATTAAAAAGCAGACATTACTTTGTCAACAAAGGTCCATCTAGTCAAGGCTATGGTTTTTCCAGTGGTCAGGTATGGATGTGAGAGTTGGACTACAAAGAAAGCTGAGCACTGAAGAATTGATGCTTTTGAACTGTGGTGTTGGAGAAGTCTCTTGAGAGTCCCTTGGACTGCAAGGAGATCCAGCCAGTCTGTCCTAAAGGAGATCAGTCCTGGGTGTTAATTGGAAGGACTGATGTTGAAGCTAAAACTCCAATACTTTGGCCACCTGATGTGAAGAGCTGACTCATTTGAAAATACCCTGATGCTAGGAAAGATTGAAGGCAGGAGAAGGAGATGACAGAGGATGAAATGGTTGGATGGCATCACCAACTCAATGGGCATGGGTTTAGGTGGACTCCGAGATTTGGTGATGGACAGGGAGACCTGGCGTGCTGTGGTTCATGGGGTCACAAAGAGTCAGATAGGACTGGGCAACTGAACTGAACTGAACTGATGTACAAGGGAAAGCTCATAAAGCAACCAGCTGATTTTTCAGGAGAAACTTTGCAAGCCAGATGATAGTAAATGCTACAGTCTAAATGATGAAAGAAAAAGAAAAACAAACAAACAAACCCACGACCATGAACACTTTATCTGGTAAGGCTATCTTGATATGATGTTAAATTGACCAAGTTATAGTTGAAGGTATCTTAGCATTTATCATTATTGCCCCTTAATTTGCAGATATACAAGTCTAAGTGACAAGGTAAATAACTTCACCTACATCATACTTTGTGCATGCATGCTTAGTTGCTTAGTCATGTCCAACTCTTTGTGATCCCATGGACTGTAGCCTGCCAGGCTCCTCTGTCCATGGGTTCTCTAAGCAAGAATACTAGAGTGCGTAGCCATTCCCTTCTCCAGGGGATCTTATCCACCTTGGGACTGAACCCAGGTCTCCCTTATTGCAGGCAGATTCTTTTTGTCTGAGCCAGCAGGGAAGCCCAAGTCTTACTACTGATTAGCAATTGCTTGCTGCTAAGTCGCTTCAGTCGTGTCTGACTCTGTGCAGCCCCACAGACGGTAGCCCACCAGGCTCCCCCATCCCTGGGATTCTCCAGGCAAGAACACTGGAGTGGGTTGCCATTTCCTTCTCCAATGCATGAAAGTGAAAAGTGAAAGGGAAGTTGCTCAGTCGTGTCTGACTCTTCGCAACCCCATGGACTGCAGCCTTCCAGGTTCCTCCATCCATGGGATTTTCCAGGCAAGAGTACTGGAGTGGGGTGCCATCGCTTACAGTGTTAGAATTAATATATGTTTCTTGACTTACAGGTCATTAAGAAATGGAAGAAGTTACTATACAAATGATATTAATGTTATCAGTGTTACACGATCACTGTAGTAAGCCACTGAGATTTTGGCAATTATCTCTTAGGCAGTTTGTATTACAACAACTAATACACAAATTGCCAGTAGAAGTAAGTAGGACTTCTAAAACACAAAACCATAAAAGATATATCATGGCTTAGTAAGAAGGCAGTGGATGGCAAGAAAATTTGTGTCAGGGGCTGGAAAGACTTAAGATAGTCAGTGCCAAAATATTTGTCAAAAATACTATCTGCAACATGCTAGATGGCAGACTCTATGCATACCAAATCTACATCAGTCTGGGGCAAAGCCTCTGCCCCACTTATTTAAGTGAATGAAAAATAAAATTCTATTGTGTTAAGCCATTGAAAAATTCAGGTTCATCTGTTATTGCAGCTAGTGTCATCTTAACTAATATACTTTCATGTACATACCAATGTGTTATTTTGACCTTAATTTTGTTATTCACCAAGGATTTTCTTCCCAGTAATTACTTGAGTGTTATAACATTTTTGTCCAAAATTGTTTTGAATACACTATGGATTAAGAGTAAAGGGTCTTTATTAAGCACTTGTTATTTGCCAGGTACTGTAGTAAAATGTTGAAATTATCTCACTGATGTTATCCAATGTGACCCAAAGCAGATAAACAATTCTTATTCCCATTCTACAAATGAGTAAACTAACATTGAGATAACTTAACTATCAATAACTTGGGTGAGGATACAGCTGGTACATGGAAATTACCAGATACTTAGTACTATAGGACAGGAGAAACATGAGATTGATGATAATCAAAACACATATATAGACGATATTTCCTAGAGAGAGTATGTTTTATGCAGAAAAGAAGCAAAACAAAAAATAATAAAGATAAAGAGCCTGGTGCAGTACTTGAGAAATAACTTACTTTAAAGCATGTATACAATAAAAGAAGCTTTCAAATCAGAGTAATCAGGGAGTCAGAAATGTAGGAGGGAAAACAGAAGAGTATGCTTTTGTAAAACATGGGAAAGTGAATATTTCAAAGATGAAGTAATCAAGAATGCTAAATATTACAGGGAAAGCAAATAAAATAAGGACCAAATAATAAGTTTCACTAAAATTATTAGTAAAAATATGCCTTTGGCAAAAGCAGTGTAGGAGATGGGTCAGACTCGTTCAATGAGCCTTAAATGTAAGGAAATTAAAACTGTGAGTAGAAATAACATTCTGAAAAATTTTGACTGTGGAGGGAGAAAGTTTAAAGTAGTAGCTGGAGTGGACTGTGGTGTTGAGATTTTTTGTTTATTTGTTTGCTTGGGGTCTATGTTGTGAAAGAATCTATAATAGATGTAGGGAGATACGCAGAATAAAGAATATGGTCTTCTGAGCAACACAAGAGTGGAATCCAAGATGCAGGACAAAGATTTACATTTTAATCTGAGTAAAAGTGAAAAGGATAGACAGTGACGTAAGAGAGAAGTAAATATGTAAAATTATTTTAGGTGAGGAAGCATGTGTTCTATTTTCTTTCAAAAGAAGGATGTGAATTCAGCTGGCTGAAAATGAATACAGTTGAAAGTTTGAAGAGATTAGTCATGATTTTAAACATCTTCAGAAAGTAACAAGAGAACTGATAGTAAAATACAAACATAACACAGGTCTGCCAGTTGGAAAACCTGATGGAGGTGGGAGGCCAAATACTTATATAGATGAAGAACATTAGAATTTTGCATGCTTTTTGATCTACTATGTTTGGATTAGAAATTTATCCTAAAGAGTCATAAGAATTCTGTGTGGAATTTATGATAGTGAAAAGCAAACCCATATATAATGCCCATTGATAAGGCTTGTCTAAAATATTTTGGTATATTCATAAATAGAATATTTTGAAGCCATTAAAATTGTGTTTTAAAGCATTTAACAGCCTAGAAATATGTTTATGTGTAATAAAAATTGGAAGTTATATAAAAGAAAGTAGTATGATTCCTTTTTTTTATAAAAGTGAATTTACTAGTACATAGAGAAATGACACAAAGTTTTAAAATGAAACACTTTAAAAAAATCTTATATATAAGATTATATAATTTATTTCTACTTATTCTTATTTATATTTATATTATAAGAAAATTTAACTGCTCTCATTAAAATTACCTTATTTTTATAGGATTTATCAAGAGTTTATTAACAATCTAATATATGGTTCATGACGGTACAGCATACCCTAAACTGTTTTTATGAGGAATATTATTCCACATGCTCTTAATGGGTATCTATGGGATGAAATGCTCACATAGGTTTGGAAAACTTTAAAGCTTCACAGTTACAATTTTCAATGGTAAGAGTATACAGAACTTCTAATATTCTAATTTTCATTGAGAATATTCCAATTTTAATTGATACTGAATTCTTTTTGCATAAAATATGTATCAAATTTCTATAAAATGAATATTTCTTATATTACTTTGATAAATGATGTGTTAGCATAAGTTTCCTTAAGACAATTGATGATCTCTACACTAGGTACCTTATTGTCATAACACTGATAAGCAAGAGCAGGGATATGAAATTTTGTCAGCTGATAAAAATTGTCAATGCTTAGAAATCTATCTTCGGGAGTGCACAACTCAATATATAGAGCTTGGTTTCTCTCATTTCAGAGATACCATTTTTTAGGTGACAGAACTTTTGTATTGTTTCAGAAATGTAACCATTGTGCCTTTTAACCAGTTTAAATCAATGAAATGATGTGACTGAACAGTACTCATATAAACCATTTCTGAGAGATAAGCCAACCAATGTTCTAGAAGATAAAGATATAAAATGTGCTGACATAAAACTAATATCTAATATTTTTCTCTCTTCATTGCATTTGTGAAATCAAAGTTAAGCCTTAATTATACACTTTACCTTTTAAATATATTAAATATGGTTAATCTTGAACCTGTGGTGGCCTACTTTTCTTCTTGCTACTTATTCAAGTATTCTACTTATCATAACTTCTTATATTTTAAAAGAACACGTGCCCAGAATTCTACATAATCCATTAAGTAATGAGGGAACCTGTAAAATGTTGCAACCAGTTTGCAGGAATATCCAAAGGGCAGCCATCTTAGGTAGATCCATGTTGAACATTCAAATAAATTTGCTTAATAGATGCAAAACTGGCAAAATTCATCAATATCTAAAGAGCAATAATCAACTTAATTCCACCAAACACTATTAATTTACACATTCATGGGCAAGAATCTTTCACACTGATTTTCTACAACTTATAAAGTTATAAACTAGGCCAAAGACAATGAAAAATGTAAACCCCTTAGTGTCAGAAAACCTGAAATGGTGTGCTCTAAACAATACATAATTTTCCACTGAAGATACCTAGTAATCTTTTTGATACCTTTCAAAGTCTTTCACAATTCTTCCTGACAGGTTCCTCTTCCCTTGTAATCATGATAATCCCAAAAAAAGATTTTCTTGATTACAAAATAAGTCTTGTCTCACTAGGTTGGTCTGATTACTTACACAGGTACAGTAAGTGTATTATTTTACCATGGACACCTTAGACTTTTTACAAATCAAGAGCCATATAATAGTTAAGAATTGCAAACACCAGAAGGCTAACATCTACTTAGAAAACTACAGTAAGTAATATCAGATTTGACTTATTAAAACTCTTATTATCTAGTAGTCCAAGGTAAGGAAATAAAGTCCAAGATGCTCCTTCTACCACATTCATTTGCAGTAACTCTAAACTTGCATCATTTTTTTCTCTTCTCATAGTGCCCCAAATTTTATAAGGTTCTTGATCAAACAGGAAGTAACCTTCCTTACTCTCTGTGAGGCTGAGCTCTGCAAACCAGGTATCAGGCAGTTTTCCTGGAAGAGTTTTGTAGGTTTTATTTTTCAAAAGCAGCTTGTCATATCTGATTAAATGAGCATTGTTCTCAAATATGACACTCGAGATAAGGCCATGCTTTCACAATCATTTTGTTTTATTATATTCTGGTAAAAAGGAAGACATTTTTATCAATCTTCTGCAAATAACTATATTGGCATAAAAGTAAATAGAAGTAGTAAGTTTCTGCATTTGATGATTAGTGAGAATTAGATATCATCTAAAATAGTTCATCTCAATTTACAAAAGCAGAGTTTACACAGTTGTTCTGGGTTTCAGATAGCTTAACAAAGAGAAAACACTTTCTTACATATTCAGGAAATAAAACATTAAAGATATATTAATAATATACCCTTCCCTTAAAAAGCTGTGTTAAAATTCCCCTCACCAGCTTATTCAGCCCTATGTAATTAATTCTTGTTCTATTTGATATTGGGTTAGCATTTTGATGAGGCCATCTGTTTCTCGACTGAAAAGAGTTCTGAAAATCCTGATGTAGTCCCCTGGCAGAATCTAAAAGTGGTCTAAACAATGTCAGGTCAGAAACATATATCCAAAATTCTATTCATTGAAATGTCAATAGTGTAAAGTACCTATAACGGTCCTTTTCCATAAACCTTTGAGACTATATTTTGTTGAAGGAGACTGATATATTTCTGTTAAAGAAGTCAGTGACTATTTATTAAATAATGGATGGAGTTTTTCTTAAAAGAATCTTGAGATATAACATTTAATGATCCTGAAACATACAAATCAAAAGTTTACCAAAAATGTCAAGTAAACTCTGGAGTAAAGCTTACACATACATTAGTCTAATATGTCTCACTGTTGGAGAATCACTGGCCTTGAAGATGGTAGTTTGAAATTACAGAAGTAAGGAGGTGGTCAATAAATATTTTAAGTAATAATTGAAACTATGACTGATAACATTATATAGATATTGACTAATATTAGATAAAGCACTACCAGAAGATTGAAAAATGCAGGAAAACTTGAAAAAAAATTTCATAAGAGTTTAAATCAATGTTTTCCCTGAGGTTGAAACATGTTATTGAAAGAAATACACAAAGACTTCCCATAAACTCTGAAATTTCTGGAATATTTATATCAATAATATTTTACCAATATCAGTTTTAACCTAAGGAAGGCTGAGTGTCTCTTCTGATTTGACAAGTCTGCCTATACAACTCGTCAAACAAATCTAATTAGATACTTTTTAAACTCTCTTTTTTAAGTGAAAGAACAAATCTTTGTAATTTTCCAGGGACCCTCTGATGTAGTCTTATAGTTTCAGATATTAAAATATTCTGAAATTTTTATCTTATTTTTCTGCTTCTAAGATATGATTTTTGAAAGGAAAATTTTAAAAAGTTTTTAGAAGAGAATTGGACACTTGTTTAAAAGGATCATGGATATATGAGAAACAGTACTTGGTTAACCATTTAATTAAAGTGACAATAAAATATTTTAAAGCAACATATGATAACAACATTTAAAGAACCTTAGTTCTTTGGTAAGTGATAACTTTTGTTTTTGTTCTTCTTTCCTCTAAAGTATTCAAGGCCTAATAAAAATTAACATAAAGCACAGAAAACCATTTTGGTGAAAACACAGAATTTTACAATGTAGGCTATGGTTTTTCCAGTAATCATGTACAGATGAGAGTTAGAGCATAGACAAGGCTGAGTGCCTAAGAACTGATGCTTTCAAATTGTGGTGCTTGAGAGTCCCTTGGACAGTAAGGAGATCAAAGCAGTCAATCCTAAAGGAAATCAACCCTGAATATTCATTGGAAGGACAGATACTGAAGCTGAAGCTCCAATACTTTGGCCACCTGAAGTGAAGAGCTGACTTGTTGGAGAAGACCCTGATGTTGTGAAGACTGAGAGCAAGAGGAGAATAGGGTGAAAGTGGATGAGATGGTTGGATGGCATCACCGACTCAAAGGACATAGTTTAAGCGAACTCTGAGAGATAGTGAAGGACAGGGAAGCCTGGTGTGTTATAGTTCATGGGGTCACAGAGAGTCAGACATCATTTAGTGATTGAACAACAACAAGGCAGATTACACAGAAGGTAGTTACCTTTCATACTGTAGATGAAGGTATTAATCAGTAAACCAAGGAAGCAAGCCACTCAGGATTAAATTAACTGGTAAAAGATTAATATATTGCTTAGTTTCTTTTTAGATTTAGGTACTATAATGCAAGAAAATGCAATTTGCCTTCCAAGTTTCATTTTATATTATGCTTTTTCATATTGTAAAACTGATACAATTATTTTACGATATCTCTAACCATGTAAAAACAAATTTCATAATTATATTAAGATATTGTTGACAACACACAATGTTTATTTTTTTGAAGAGAGTAATGATGAATACATTGTGATGTATTCATGTATTCATCATAAAATGATAGATTCATATGTATGTATATATTCATACATGTGAATTCATCACTACTCTCATCAAAGAAATTAAAAATCACAATTTCTAATATGGTAAATATTGATAAGTATAATTCACATAAATGAAAGGTTTTGGAGGTCCTCAATAATTCCTAAGAATGGGAAGGTATCCAAAGACCAAGAAGTCTGAGAAATCCTGCTTTGAAACAAATGACTATTTTTCCTTAAAAAAAAAAAGTTGAATTCTCAATATTTTGTCTTAAGTAGTCTTTCAGTTCAGTTCAGTCACTCAGTCATGTCTGACTCTTTGCGACCCCATGAACTGCAGCATGCCAGGCCTCCCTGTCCATCACCAACTCCTGGAGTTTACTCAAACTCATGTCCATCGAGTCCGTGATGCCATCCAGCCATCTTGTCCACTGTCATCCCCTTCTCCTCCTGCCCCCAATCCCTCCCAGCATCAAAGTATTTTCCAATGAGTCAACTCTTCCCATGAGGTGGCCAAAGTACTGGAGTTTCAGCTTTAGCATCAGTCCTTCCAAAGAACACCCAGGACTGATCTCCTTTAGAATGGACTGGTTGGATGTCCTTGCAGTCCAAGGGACTCTCAAGAGTCTTCTCCAACACCACAGTTCAAAAGCATCAGTTCTTCAGCATTCAGCTTTCTTCACAGTCCAACTCTCACATCCATACAGGACCACTGGAAAAACCATAGCCTTGACTAGATGGAACTTTGTTGGCAAAGTAATGTCTCTGCTTTTTAATATGCTATCTAGGTTGGCCATAACTTTCCTTCCAAGGAGTAAGCGTCTTTTAATTTCATGGCTGCAGTCACCATCTGCAGTGATTTTGGAGCCCAAAAAAATAAAGTCTGCCACTGTTTCCCCATCTATTTGCCATAAAGTGATGGGACCAGATGCCATGATCTTCGTTTTCTGAATGTTGGGTTTTAAGCCAACTTTTTCACTCTCCTCTTTCACTTTCATCAAGATGCTTTTTAGTTCCTCTTCACTTTCTGCCATAAGAGTGGTGTCATCTGCATATCTGAGGTTATTGATATTTCTCCCAGCAATCCTGATTCCAGCTTGTGCTTCTTCCAGCCCAGCGTTTCTCATGATGTACTCTGCATAGAGTACATCTGCATAGAAGTTAAATAAGCAGGGTGACTATACAGCCTTGATGTATTCCTTTTCCTATTTGGAACCAGTCTGTTGTTCCATGTCCAGTTCTAACTGTTGCTTCCTGATTTGCATATAGGTTTTTCAAGAGGCAGGTCAGGTGGTCTGGTATTCCCATTTCTTGAAGAATTTCCCACAGTTTATTGTGATCCACACGTTCAAAGGCTTTGGCATAGTCAATAAAGGAGAAATAGATGTTTTTCTGGAGCTCTCTTCCTTTTTCAATGATCCAGCAGATGTTGGCAATTTGATCTCTGGTTCCTCTGCCTTTTCTAAAACCAGCTTGAACATCTGTAATTATACATTTTTAACAAAAGTAAATAACTTCTATTTCACATAGAAAACAGTGGACTGCAGAGTGAATAATAGAGAGCTGTCCTCTTATGCAAGCATTTTAACAGATTAGCACAGTTTGTGAAACTAAATGCAAAATGAAGTTTTCAATAACTACATATCCCTTTTATACTTCCTTAAAGTGGCAAAAATGAACACTCATTAACATCACCCAAAGATATAGCTTCTCTTTAACATAAGAAAATAGGTAAAAATATATAAACTTTAAGTTCCAAGTATTAATCAATGGTTTGGATGTTTCAGTATTCTGTCCGGCAAATTAATTAGGGATCCAATAATTATCCATTAATTAATTGAATCCTTGGTTTAAGCTACCTTTAAGATAATTTGGAAATTATCTGTAAGTTGACACTACAAAATATAACTACTTTTGAAATCAAAAGTTTCAGAACAACTATTCAATTTAGTTGAATACAAATGCATATTTTAATAATTGGAAACATTATATAGGTGTATAATCAGTTTAGTCAGTAAAATTTTAAAATTTGAAGCAAACTCAGGTAGAAGAAAATGTATGCTTGTATTATATATAAAACAGAAAAAAATTGAAAACTATATCATTCAGGTATGATCTAAATCAAATCCCTTATGATTATACAGGGAAGTGGGAAATAGATTTAATGGACTAGATCTGATAGACAGAGTGCCTCATGAACTATGGATGGAGGTTCCTGACATAGTAGAGGAAACAGGGACCAAGACAATTTGCAAAAAAGGCAAAATGGTTGTCTGATGAGGCCTTACAAATAGCTGTGAAAAGAAGAGAAGTAAAAAAACAAAGGAGAAAAGCAAAGATATACTATCCATTTGAATGCAGAGTTTCCAAGAATAGCAAGGAGAGATAAGAAAGCCTTCCTCAATGGTGAAGTGAAAGTGAAGTCACTCAGTCTTGTCTGACTCTCTGCAACCCCATGGACAGTAGCCTACCATGCTTCTCCATCTATGGGATTTCTCAGGCAAGAGTACTGGAGTGGGTTGCCATTTCCTTCTCCAAAGGATCTTCCCAACCTAGGGATCGAACCTGGATCTCTCTCATTGTAGGCAGATGCCTTACCATCTGTGCCACCAGGGAAGTTTCTCAACTGTAAGTGCAAAGAAATAGAAGAAAAAATAGAAAGGGAAAGACTAGAGATCTCATCAAGAAAATTAGAGATACCAAGGGAATATTTCATGCAAAGATGGGCTCAGTAAAGGACAGAAATGGTATGGACTTAACAGAAGCAGAAGATATCAAGAAAAGGTAGCAAGAACACACAGAAGAACTGTACAAAAAAGATCTTCACAACCCAGATGATCACAATAGTGTGATGACTCACCTAGAGCCAGACATCCTGGAATGTGAAGTCAAGTGAGCCTTAGGAAGCATCACTATGAACAAAGCTAGTGGAGGTGATGGAATTCCAGTTGAGCTATTTCAAATCCTAAAATATAATGCTGTGAAAGTGCTATGCTCAATATGCCAGTAAATTTGGAAAACTCAGCAGTGGCCACAGGACTGGAAAAGGTCAGTTTTCATTTCAATCCCAAAGAAAGGCAATGCCAAAGAACACTCAAACTACTGCACAATTGCACTCATCTCACACACTAGTGAAGTAATGCTCAAAATTCTCCAAGTCACGCTTCAGCAATGTGTGAACCATGAATTTCCAGATGTTTAAGCTGGTTTTAGAAAAGGCAGAGGAACCAGATATCAAATTGCCAGTGTTCGCTGGATCATGGAAAAAGCAAGAGAGTTCCAGAAAAACATCTATTTCTGCTTTATTGACTATGCCAAAGCCTTTGACTGTGTGGATCACAACAAACTGTGGAAAATTCTGCAAGAGATGGGAATACCAGACCACCTGACCTGCCTCTTGAGAAACCTGTATACAGGTCAGCATGCAACAGTTGGAACTGGACATGGAACAACAGACTGGTTCCAAATAGGAAAAGGAGTACGTCAAGGCTGTATATTGTCACCCTGCTTATTTAACTTTTATACAGAGTACATCATGAGAAACATTGGGCTGGATAAAGCACAAGCTAGAATCAAGTTTTCTGGGAGAAATATCAATAACCTCAGATATGCAGATGACTCCACTTTTATGGCAGAAAGTAAAGAAGAACTAAAGAGCCTCTTGATGAAATTGAAAGAAGAGAGGGAAAAAGTTGGCTTAAAGCTCAACATTCAGAAAACTAAGATCATGGCATCTGGTCCCATCACTTTATGGCAAATAGATGGGGAAACAGTGGAAACAGTGGCAGACTTTATTTTTCTGGGCTCCGAAATCACTGCAGATGGTGATTGCAGCCATGAAATTAAAAGACGTTTGCTCCTTTTAAGAAAAGTTATGACCAACCTAGATAGCATATTAAAAAGCAGAGACATTACTTTGCCAACAAAGGTCCGTCTAGTCAAGACTATGGCTTTTCCAGTAATCATGTATGGATGTGATAATTTGACTATAAAGGAAGCTGAGCACCAAAAAATCGATGCTTTTGACCTGTGGTGTTGGAAAAGACTCTTGAGAATCCCTTGTACAGCAAGTAGATCCAATCAGTCCATCCTAAAGGAGATCAGTTCTGAGCGTTCATTGGAAGGACTGATGTTGAAGCTGAAACTCCAATACTTTGGCCACCTGATGTGAAGAGCTGAATCATTTGAAAAGACCCTGATGCTGGGAAAGATTGAAGGCGGGAAGAGAAGGGTTTAGCAAATGAGATGGTTAGATGACACGACTCAATGGACATGAGTTGAGTAAACTCCAGTAATTGGTTATAGACAGGGAGGCCTGGCATGCTGCAGTCCCTGGCATCACAGAGTCATACATGATTGAGCGTCTGAACTGAACTGATGCAGAGAGAAGGCATACTTTTTTTTATTAAACCAAAATTATAAAATGTTCTTGTTTACCAGAGACTGACCTTAAATTTATAAAATTCATTATTATTTAAGTATGTCTTAAGTATATGAACCTGGATTGTTAAAATATTTCTGAGTTAGTCTCTGTAAGAATATTTTTTAAATGTCTAGCATATTTAAAATATTAGAAGTTAAAATTTCTTATTATCTAGCAATTTTAAGAATATTTATTTTACATATTCACTTATTTATCTCCACAAAGCAATTAGAACAGGGTTCAAGTAACTTATAGTCCAATTATTAATATTTTATGGAAATTAAAAAATATTTCACACTAATATAACAACAACAAAAGAAATGCTTTCACGAAATACAGACACATAGACAGGCAGACATGAAATAATCTTATAAAATAAAATCTTCAGTTTAATCACAGGTAAACAAAAACACAATGCCTAAGAAATCCATATACAAAAAATTATTATCATTGCTGGTAGGCATGACATTCTTAAATTA
The DNA here is from genome assembly GCF_027580195.1 of Bos mutus. Classification (NCBI taxonomy): domain Eukaryota; kingdom Metazoa; phylum Chordata; class Mammalia; order Artiodactyla; family Bovidae; genus Bos; species Bos mutus. The sequence continues at coordinate 76,638,697 of NC_091622.1, read as the reverse complement.
TTTGAGCTCCAAGTAAACAAACAAAAGAAAACATACCACATTCTCTTTCAGCTCTTATTCAAGAGGGAATGAATCTCTCTAATTTATTAATCTATTTTCAGAAACCACTAAATGATAAAGCCATAAAACAAAATTATCAATCATTGCTGCCATCAATGGGCAAAAATTTTTCTGCCCTATGCATACCAAAAACTAAACAAAACACGAAATTAGCAGAGAACAAGAGCTAGAGAAATAGAAAAGTAAAATTCTTGATGATTGTGATTCATCTCTGGGAGTTCAAAAAATATGTGTCTGAGCTTAAACCATCTATTAGATGCAATCATCTGGCAGCACATTTTACCAATCTCTGTCATGGGAAACCACTGGACATCTTGATGGACGGGTTTTAAGAGTATAAAATTAAGACTCTCATGAAAATGTGACAGTAACGTATGTTAAAGCTTTTATTTAACTCGATGAGAGACCCAGTAATATGTTACATTTGATTCCTGTCCTGTTCTTTTCACTTCTTTGTGCTAATTCACCAGAGCTTTTCCATTGATTCGTTAGTTATGTTTGCTTCCACGTTTTCAAGTTGATTTCCTATTTTTGTCACGGCTATTTTTTTAAACTTATTTTAAAAATAATTGAAAGGAATATTCATTTTACAAATGGATTTTCTATATTATGTTGAGAAACTGTTCTCAGTGATTTTATGAAAACAAAATTTTGAGTTTCGAGGATAACATCAGTTACATCTGAAACATCTATGTCTATTTTTCTTATTTCACTGTTTTCTTCTCACCCATTTTTTGTTTTTTGTTTTTTTTTGCTTGTTATATATCATTACTGAAGTACTCTTTTGATTTGGTAAAATCTAGAAATGTTGCACTAATTACTTGGAACTACATAATGTCTGTCGGAGAAGGCGATGGCACCCCACTCCAGTACTCTTGCCTAGAAAATCGCACGGACGGAGGAGCCTGGTAGGCTGCAATCCATGGGGTCGCTAAGAGTCGGACATGACTGAGTGACTTCCCTTTCACTTTTCACATTCATGCATTGGAGAAGGAACTGGCAACCCACTCCAGTGTTCTTGCCTGGAGAATCCCAGGGACGGAGAGCCTGGTGGGCTGCCGTCTGTGGGGTCACACAGAGTCAGACACGACTGAAGTGACTTAGCAACATAATGTTTGTTGTTTAGTATTCTTGATTAATTTCTCTTGGGGATGACAAAAGGCTGACTAACACTCAGAAAACAACAAGAGGTGTCAGAAAATCCAAGGTCTCAAGTAAACAAAATGAAGTAGAAATGTTGCCACACTTTCTTTCTACTTTTGTCCTCCTCTCTTTCTTCCTTCTTTTCCTGCCTTTTCTTTCCTTTCTTTCTTCCTTCCTATCATTCTCATTCATTTGTCTTATAGAAACTCTCTGTCCCTCTAGATACTCTGTGCCTTAAAGAGGGAGACAGTGAAGTCTTCAATTTGTATTCCAGTCAACATTTAGGGGAAGCTCAATATATCTCTGCTGAATGGTTTCAATGAAACAATACATCTCAGACTTATACATGATGATGGTAGTTTGACCTCTGTGAGCTGTAAATTTCTTTGGACTCTCAAGGTTACATTTTAAAATTGGGCACTTAAAACACTCATATATATATTTATAATTATTTATATATATATATATTCATATATATATATATATATATATATATATATATCTCACGTATTTTAATGTCTCTTTGATTGTTCTTAATACTTAATATAAACCCTGTCCAGATTTTGTAGATTCTAAAAGCTTATAAAATTTTGTTGGCTCATTAAGAAAATGAATACAAAATTATGTATATAAAATTATTTTAAGTATGTAAGTGATGATTTATTTAGAAGGGAAATCATAGCAAATATCACCAGGGTCATAAAATAAAAAAAAAATAATAAAACATCTTTAGTAATTAAATGCATAATATATCTCTATACTATCTTTTCTTTTGTTTTCATACCTTTCCTTGCCTTTTTGTGGCAAGAATCATAAAATATCATTTTCTATAGAGAGAATAGAAAGATAATTTAGTCTTCTTTCTAGCATAACTGATTGGTTAATATTTTTTAAAGCTAATACTGACATTAGAAAAACTTCTTTCAGCATCACGATTCATTATGTATAATACCATGTAAATTTTTTGGACTGTTTTCAAATTTGAGGAAATCTTTATTAACTTTATTTCATATATAAGTTGCAAGATTTGGATGAATTTTCTAGAAACTAATTTCTGGCTGTATACATTTCAAACCTTGTTTCTTCTCTACTACCCACATGCTTCCACTGCCAGTGCTACAGGATAAGTGCAACTTGCTAAAGGATGAGTTTATCATCTGGCCCTATATTTTCATATTATGACACTGGGCACATCAGCACAGTATGCTAGGAGTAGTCCTGGAATGCATTCCTTCACCAAGATAGTCAGTAGTACCTTAACTATATATGCAAATTACTCTACTGACCCTAAACTCAATTAGTCCTCAGTTCAGCTTACCCACAGCCGGTTCAGAATGCCTAGGGCCATTTCAACTCGTTTGACATGAAAGGAAGCTGATGCAGTGGGAATCAAAATGGAGGGAGACAGCTGTCTTAAGTGATTATGGATAAATGTTTTATTTTTGCGTATTTATAAAAAGATGTGAGCCTGTGAAAACATTGCAATGGTGCCTCCCAAGGCTTAAAATGAGAAATGCAAAGGAAAAATAAAAACCTGATGCTAAAGGTTTACAGCTTCAAGGTAAATCCAACTCTAGTGTCAGGCACTCTACTTTTAAGTGGCTTACATATATTATTAGCTCAATTAATGAGCATATTAAATGTCATAGTAATGATTATCCCCACTTTACAGATGAGGAAAATTGAGGCACACAGAGGTTGAGAAACTTACCCCAAGTTCACAAAGATAATGATTGACCCAAGAAAATGAACCAAGGCTATGTGGCTTTAGAATCAGCACTGTTAGCTATTGTTCATTGGTGTGCTTGCTTTGATATTACACACTTAATTACCTTTTTAGTCTCCCTAAAATTTAACCTATAGAAAGGTATGCACTGTTTACTAGTGAAGTTATTAAGTATCACCTAGCACAGTACTATACATACCTTCTATTCTCATTTTGAGACACATCATCAAAGCATATGGCACTGTTTATCTTCTATTTATCAGAAAAGAACAAAGCTGGGACTATGTAATTCCTCAAGTTATGCAATTATACATAGTACCAAAAATATGTCCATATTTAAAACTGTATCTAATGCTATTTAATATAATGCCAACATATTATTGATCCAGTTACAAAATAAAATTTTGTAACATTTGTTTATTTAATCATATCATCTGACTACCAGTGTCAATCAAACATGGTGCTTAAGAGTCAGGTGTATCTATTGTAATTATGCAAATAAGAGGAAAAAACGGTGTATCTCGTAACTCCTTTATCTATTTTCAAATAAAATCTTGACTTTTCAAGATTTTAAAAGTCTCAGGTACATCTTCAGTTCAGTCGCTCAGTTGTGTCCGACTCTTTGCAATCCCATGAATCGCAGCACGCCAGGCCTCCCTGTCCATCACCAACTCCCGGAGTTCACCCAGACTCATGTCCATCGAGTCAGTGATGCCATACAGCCATCTCATCCTCTGTTGTCCCCTTCTCCTCCTGCCCCCAATCCCTCCCAGCATCAGGGTCTTTTCCAATGAGTCAACTCTTCTCATGAGGTGGCCAAAGTATTGAAGTTTCAGCTTTAGCATCAGTCCTTCCAGAACACCAAGGACTGATCTCCTTTAGAATGGAGTGGTTGGATCTCCTTGCAGTCATCTTCAAAATCTTTAGTAAATTTAAGTGAGGTATAATTTAAAGTATGAGGTTATCTGTTTATTATCATGACACCAGTCATCTTTGTAACTGCAATCAACAATGAAAGTGAAAGTTTCTCAGTCGTGTCCAACTCTTTGCCACCCCAAGGATTATACAGTCCATGGAATTCTCTAGGCCAGAATACTGGGTTGGGTAGCCTTCCCCTTCTCCAGGGGATCTCCCCAACCTAGGGATAAACCCAGGTCTCCCACATTACAGGCGGATTCTTCACCAGCTGAGCCACAAGGGAAACCCAAGAATACTGGAGTGGGTTGCCTATCCTTTCTCCAACAGATCTCCCCTCCCCAGGAATGAAACCGGGTGATTACTATAACATTATCACTGTCAATGTTGACTGAAAATCTGCTATGTATCAGATGACATATATACTTCATCTCAATTGATCCACAAAAAATCTGAAGAACTTGTAGGTAATTTTCATATTCTTTTTGTAGTGAAGCTGATGCTAGGAGAAAGTAATTAATTTACTCAAAGCTACACATCTAGTAAAAATGACACAGACAAGATTTTAATTAGGATTGAATCTCAAATTGTTTTTATTAAAGCCCACTCCAACAGAAGAGGTAAACTGTGGAAAACATCTTTTTTGACCATTGTATTAGTTTCTTAGACTTTCATAACAAATTACCACAGCTTGGTGGCTTAAACAACAAGGATTTCTCTTATAGTTCTGAGGATTGGAATCAAACTGTTGGTAGATTCAGGCTCCCTCTGAAGGCTCTAGGGAAGTCTTTTCTTGGTTCTTCTTTGCTTCTGGTGAAGGCAGGCAATCCTTGGTGTTCCTTGGCTTGAAGGGGCATTGCTAAAATCTCTGCCTCCATAGTCATATGGCTTTATTTCCTCTGTGTGTCTGGGTGTCTCCCAATCTTTGTCTCCTTAGAGGAGACCAACCATTGGATTTAGGGCCCATCCTAATCCAGTAGGACTGATGTTGAATTTGAAACTCCAATAATTTGGCCACCTGATGCAAAGAGCTGACTCATTTGAAAAGACCCTGATGCTGGGAAAGATTGAGGGCAGGAGGAGAAGGGGATGAAAGAGGATGAGTTGGTTGGATGGTATCACTGCTTCAATGGACATGGGTTTGGGTGGACTTTGGGAGTTGGTGATGGACAGGGAGGCCTGGCATGTTTTGGTTCATGGGGTCGCAAAGAGTCAAACAAGACTGAGTGACTGAACTGAACTAATCCAGTAGGACTTCAACTTAACTTGATTGTGTGTGTGTGTGTGAGTGTGTGTGTGTGTGTGTGTGTATGTGTGTGTGTGCTAAGTTGCATCAGTCCTGTTAGACTCTTTGTGACACTATGGACTGCAGCCCACCAGGCTCCTCTGTTCATGGGATTCTCCAGGCAAGAATACTGGAGTGGGTTTCCATGCCCTCCTCCAGGGGATCTTCCCAGGTGTCTCCAAATCTTTGTCTCTTTATAAGGTAAGCAACCATTGGATATAAGGTCCATTCTAATCCAGTGTGACTTCAACTTGATTACAAATGCAAAAATCCTATTTCCAAATAAGGTCACATTTATAGGAACCATAGGTTAAGGCTTGAACCTATCTTTTTCAGGACATAATTGAACCCACAAAAACTATCTTCATTCTATTAAAGTCTGATTGTGCTCTTTTCTCCATCTTGACTCATCAACACATTTATGCTGTAAGACTTTACTCAGATACTACATTGTTTCAGTCTTTTCCCATTTTTTTCAGCTAGAAATAGTCATTTTCAGAGTTTAAGACATATTTTGTTCCATGTTGCCATGCAAATCACATTATTCATATTCATTCATTTGCATGCCTAATCCACTTAAAATACTGTTGCCTATTAAAAATATAGAATGATTTTTTTCTTAAATGTCCTTGTGGCCTGGCATGTCTGTTCTTGAGGTAAACACAGTATGCATTTAACAATTGTTTATTAAATGAGTTAAAGTTTCTTCAATTGATAATGAAACAAACTTTTTACTTTTCTTTTAGATATTTCTCAATTTTGATGTAAAATATATAGAATATTTTCCATTTAAATTCTCTGATTCAACAAATTACTTTCTTTGGATATAAGAATGAGACAGATTTCTCCAGATGTCTGGAGAAAGAAGGGAATATTTATTTATAAGTGAATAGCAAATTTTAATACTATTTGTCAGAATCTGCAGATTTTCAAAATCAGAAATGCTGATGAGATCTAGCCTTACAAACAAAAATTTATTTGGTAGGATGCTATTTATTTCAATTCTCTTTGACTCTATGATTTAATTAATTCAACAAACATTTATTATATTCAATTATGTACAAAAATTTTTGAGAGTTTCAAAAATGAGTAAAACATTTTATTGTGAAGAAAATTAGATTTTGAAACAGAAGGTAGATTAATTTAGAAAATACATATTAGTTTTCAGAAAATATTCTAGGTTTTTTTTCATAAAATATCATATTTAACTCATACAAGATCCCTGAAAGGAAAGTATGATTACACATATTATGCAAATTAAAATTTAGAGTTTGATAATACTGATAATTTTATAATTATTTTACTATTATAAAAAATAATATTTTAATGCATTTACCATGTACCAGTAACCGTACTAAACACTTAACATGAAATATCTGATTTAGTCACCACAATAGTTGCATATTACCTAATACTATTGTTATCCACATTTTATAGATGATTGGGATACAGTGAGATTAAATGTCAAACAGTAAGTAAGCAATTGAGTCAAGATGAAAGTAACTTTTAAGGCCACACAGCCAGTCATTGTGAGGCTGAAATTTCAACCTGAGTTTGTGTAATATTCAAAGTCCATACTCTTTCTTATTCCTCATGCTGTTCCCATATGCGTAAAAAACAAGAAGTCATGTACTTACAAAACTGTAATATAAGCCCAAGAATGATATGAACTGAAGAGTTATAAATTGCAATTGGAGTTTTGAGGAAGGTTGAGCTGATGAGGGAAACTTTAATGGTGGGATTGACCTTTTAACTGAATGTCAGTGAGTCAGATTTTGCAATAACACAAAAAATCTTACATAATTTCAAGTAGTGCATTTATGATATTCCCTAGAAATTCTGTAGTTCTTTTGTGTGGATGCTCAATCTGGAAAATGAGCTTCAAGCAGGATGTAAAGAATAAGAGAGATAAAGTCACATATATCTCAAAGCATACAAGCATCAAGGAAAATATGAATTTCCCTTGAAAAAGGAAGGTAGGACTGGTGTCTGTGATGGAGGAGACTGGGAAGGAGAAATACACTTACACATGCATCATACTTTCTAATTTTCCTGAGCAAGAATTGCTTTAGAAAGAGCAAAGAAAAGAATCTAGCAATATTACAAATAGCTAGAGAGATTTCCTTCATCTAAGAATGAAACGTGCTCCAAGCAAAAGTGCCTTGAGTGCCTCAGAAGTCACATTCAAGACAATATCTGGCAAGGCTCACTAGGAAAGCAATTGAGAAATTCGTCGCAATACTTGTGTATTACCTAGATGAAAAATGTTCATTGTGGGATCTGATTCCAATCTGAATTTTAGTTTTAGTCATTTTACACATACCTCAGATTTAGTTAACATTGTTTTCTGTTAATTAACTATTTTGAACCACTGGATAGAATACTGGCCAGTAGAGAGTCATGGCATTCAAGAATATCTACCATCTACTGAATGCCCACCAAGGGCTAAGAGTCTTAAATACATATTCATATTCTGTTGGGGTTCAGAGCAGGTCACCTCAACATGAGCCACAATGTCACATTCATTATTTTGAATTGAAGTTGCTTGAGAAGCTGCAGATGCAAGAAGGAAACTCTGATCCTTCCCTGTCCCCTTGAAAGCAGAAAATAAATCTCTAATGCAAAAGATGCCCTCCTTGCCTCTGGAGGTAGAAAGACACCCTTATCACCAGAGACTGTGAATCCAGAGCTGAAAAGTTTGTATAAACAAACCTTGTTACTTTAATTACTGCCTGAAGCCCAAACTCTATATAGATATTCTTCACTAATTGAGTACCCGAAAACCCAAGTTTCTTTACCCTGTCAATTACTCCCAAATTTATTGTTTGTCTAAAATGTATAAAAGCTGCTTTGGCCACTTCTTAGGTCCCATTTCTATGTGACCTCTGTGGGTATGAGTTAAAATTTGTTTCTTTTCCTTCTGTTAATCGGTTTGTTATCAATTTTATTATTAGTACAGCCCCAAGAAAGGTAGAGGGAGAAATTAAACCCTTCCCGACAATTCCTATACAGGCAAGGACATCTACAGTGCATATCACTTCATGGATAAAGAAACTCAGGTTAAAACAAATTAAGAAATCTGTTAAATTTCTAAAAGCAAACAAGGGAAAGGAATACAATTGGAACAAAGATTTGTTAACTTCAAAGTTCATTCTCTTTTATCCTTATAAAGTTAAATCCAAAGAAATATTTTTTCCTAAGAGTTAAATGAGGGCTTAGGCCAACCAAAATGTCATTTGTTTCTTTGCCTTGCCTACTGTAAAATAAAGTAGGCTGCAAGCCTGAGGCATCTCAGATATGGGTTACATAAGCATAAGCCATAAACCATATTTAATCATGATAAATATGTGTAATATATTTCTTGGATCTTTTCTTATTTATTAGTGTTTATTAGTCATTCTTTAATCTAGAAATTAAAATCTGGGAAGCAGGAAGGCTCAATATTATTTGTTTTGCTAAGTCATTTTTAGCATACACCTGTAGTGCAGTTTAAGACCTAGACCAGAAATAAAAACCATTCACATAGAATGTGAAATTTTATACTGACTAAGCTTGAAATAAATACAAAAGTCGAATTATAGAAAAAAATCCAAAATTCAGAAAATGTAGTGTTGTCTAAACTCAGATCTGAAATACTTTACAGGTTGGTTTCATTTTAATGACTACTATAAAAAGAAGAGTTCATTTTTCCCATTTTAGGATACTTGTCTATAATACTCAGTAATGAGTATAGAATAAAAGAATATTGTTTTTTAAAGTGTAAAAGGCTTTTAATTTGCATATATGAATAAATCTAGAATCTATTTCATAATAATTTACTATAAACTGACATATTAGAAGCTTAAATTTGTTATTATGATTTCCAAAAGGATTTCATCCTTGATTTTAACTTGATTTTTCTGATATGTTTATGTAAAGTATATTTTACCATTTTATGTAAAGTACATTAAGAAATTCTGTTTTACTGGCTGACATCGAGACAAGTAGTTTGTGTGCTCATGTGAAGAGTTCACTAAGGAAGGATCAGGTTTCAAGCTCATTCAGGCTGTTGGGAAAATCCAGTTCCTTGGAGTTGTAGGACTGAGGTCCCCATCTTTTGCTGTGTGTTGGCCAGCAATTACTCTCAGCCCTTAGACACTGCCTGCTGTGCCCTACCATGTGCCCCCTTCCATTTTCAAACACAGCAAAGGAGAAACTCCTTCAGTACCAGTCACATTTGGAATCTCTCACCAGGAATGACCTAGCCCTTCAAGGGCAATGTTTTCCCTAGTCAACATAACCTAATCACAGAAGTGCTCTCCACCCTATTCAAAGTCCCCCCTACTCTCATAATTGGCAAATGCTCCAGGGTAAAAATGGCTGTAAAAGTAAACTTAACTTTCCAAAGTTTCCTCTCTAGAGTTTTAACTCTTCTAATAATCATTGTCTAAGTACCTCTTTGAATTTTCCATTAATCCAGCTTTTCTAATTGTTTTAGGTGAAGAACTGATCTGTTGTAAGCTGCTCCATTCCACTTGAAAGCAGACATTGCTATTAAGTTTGTAAATTCTTAGAATTCCAAATGCCTAATTGCAATGATAATAGTACAAGTGATTTCACAAAGACATCTCTTGACAATTTGCACTGTATAAGTTGTCACATCAGAATCCTGGTTTTGTTGGATATGGTTATGCTGGGTTTAAAATCATTTATTTATATAGAGATTTATGATAATTTAAAATTGAGTACTTACAGTCATGAATATATATGCATAACACAATGTTGGCATTTTGAGACTGAGATTTGGAAAAGTTTTCAATTTTGACAAACTAAATCAAAGCTTCTTTTAATAAAAATATTTCTAATTATATTTAGAATATAGACAATCATATTAAAAAAAGATGGTTAATTACCAGGATAAATGAATTATCTGAACAAATTCAGACAATAGGATAATTAATATTCTTTTAGGAACTGTGCAAAATTCTGCAGTCATAATATACTACTTCAGTTCAGTTCAGTAGCTCAGTTATGTCTGACTCTTTGAGACTCCCATGGACTGCAGCACACCAGGCCTCCCTGTCCATCACCAACTCCCTGAGCCTACTCAAAATCATGTCCATCGCATCAGAGATACCATCCACTAACTCATTCTCTGTCGTCCCCTTCTCCTCCCACCTTCAATCTTCCCAGCATCAGGGTCTTTTCTAATGAATTGGTTCTTCTCATCAGGTGGCCAAAGTATTGGAGTTTCAGCTTGAGCATCAGTCCTTCCAATGAACACCCAGGACTGATCTCCTTTAGGATGGACTGGTTGGATCTCCTTGCAGTCCAAGGGGCTCTCGAGAGTCTTCAACACCACAGGTCAATTCTTTGGTGCTCAGCTTTCTTTACAGTCCAACTCTCCCATTCATACATGACTACTGGAAAAAACCATAGCCTTGACTAGACGGACCTTTGTTGGCAAAGTAATGTCTCTGCTTTTTAATATGCTGTGTAGGTTGGTCATAACTTTTCTTCCAAGGAGCAAGTGTCTTTTAATTTCATGGCTGCAGTCACCATCTGCAGTGATTTGGGAGCTCAAGAAAATAAAGTCTGTCACTGTTTCCCCATCTATTTGCCATGAAATGATGGGACTGGGTGCCATGATCTTAGTTTTTGTAATGTTGAATTTTAAGCTATCTTTTTCACTTTCATCAAGAGGCTCTTCAGTTCCTTATGGCTTTCTGCCATAAAGGTGGTGTCATCTGCATATCTGAGGTTATTGATATTTCTCTTGGCAATCTTGATTCCAGCTTGTGCTTCTTCCAGCCTGGCATTTCACATGATATACTCTGCCTATAAGTTAAATGAGCAGGGTGACAATATACAGCCTTGATGTACTCCTTTCCTGATGTAGAACCAGTCTGTTGTTCCGTGTCCAGTTCTAACTGTTGCCACTTGACCTGCATACAGATTTCTCAGGAGGCTGGTCGGGTGGTCTGGTATTCCCATCTCTTAAAGAATTTTCCACAGTTTGTTGTGATCCACACAGTCAAAGGCTTTTGCTCAGTCAATAAAGCAAACATAGATATTTTTCTGGAACTCTCTTGCTTTTTTGATGATCCAACAGATGTTGGCAATTTGATCTCTGGTACACTAAGAAAACACTAATTCTTACATTCCTCTACATTTAGTGGGAGGAAGCTTTAATATTTTTATTGCAGCCTGTAACATGTATTAACTGAAATTTAGAAACCTTTTAGCTTGTTAAAGTTTTTAAGTAGTTTGCCCTAACCAATTTGACACATTATTTCATTTTAGAACACATATGATTAATTTGAGAAGAAATTGGAAAAATTTAAATTCTTCTTCCAGCTTAGTTGAATTAGGTACATTACATACAAGTATCTGATTTTTTGTACCACATTAACTATTCATAGAAATATATTCCAAATGCCTACAGGCAGCTGGGCAATTAAAATAACACAATAAATTAATTATTTAATACTGTTAGAACTTGAACACACTTTAAAAGCAACACTTACATGAACATTTTTTAAAGAGGCTTTGTAAATCTTAAGGTATAAGTCTTATTTGACTTCATTACAAATCATGGTATTAAAATAGTTTTTATTAAGTAGCACCTGTGTATACTAGTGTGTTAAGTATTTTAGATAATGCAGTCTTAGGACAATATTTTCTTAGCTTTGAATCCAAGAAAGATTTCATTATGATTTTTGTTTTACAGCGGTTCCTAACCTTTGCTCTGTGAATAATGCTTGTAATGAAAAAATTGTCAAATTATCCCATCCCTTTTCCCTCACCCCATCCACCCTTACAAAAATCTTTGCAGAAATAATGAGACTTTCTTTGCTTTTAGTAAGAATGAAATAAGAACTATTCTCATGAATACAGATGCTTTAAATTTATTCAAGTAAAAAGTATATATAATATGTTCTGCTAATGTAAAAACATATTTGTAAATGTGTTTTGAAAGAATAGGCAAGAGATCATTCAGATGACAGAATGTGGTTAGAAGAAAATTTAAGCATTCAGTTGCCTATAAGCACAATTTTAAAGATAAGAGAAATATTGATGAGTAATAAAAATGTCTCATTGTCATAATTAACATGTTTGTACTACAAGGATAATCTTCAGGCTATCCTTTGTCTTGTTCTTAACTTCATAAGATTCTTCATATCATAAGGAGCAGAGAAATAAATGATTTATTTTGTTCACTCTCTTTGGAGCAAGTGTAGTACAGTGGACTGAGAGCATGAGCTATAAAGCCATTAAATCTATTTTATCTGTGTTCACTTGAAGAAAAAAAAAAGGGAAAATTCCCACCTTGAAGGGCTGTGAAGATTCAAGCACATTTAAGCAAAGCAACTGGATAAAAGATATGCCCATACAGTTCTCAAAATGTAACCCCAAACAATTATTATTTAATGGAACATTTCAGTAAATAGAAATTTTAAGAAAGCAACTTCAGTTCAGAATTAAAATCATCATTATTCATTCATTGGGCATTCAGGTTTATACCCTTATAAGTACTCAGAAAAGTATAGTATCAAAAATTATTTATGGTATCTCATTACAATAATTCCAGGACCCAGAATAAGTTTCTGAATGTCAGGATATTTTATACATGTGGTTCCACTTTCCTTGGCACTAAGTTGTAAAGTCCTCAACTCTCACTTTATACAACCATAATTTTAATTTCTTTGTTTACATTGATCTATTTAATATATTGTTTTGAGGCTGATCTATAATATTTCTAAGGATAGAAGCCATATACTTTTGTTGGTGGACTCTTCCTTGTTTCTAGAAGTTAACATTTTTAAGAGTATTTATAGACATGCAGATGTTAGCTAAATACCAAACTTATAATTTTATTTTTCTATTGTTGGTGTTTGTTGTTTAGTCTCTAAGTGGTGTCTGGCTCTTTGTAAACCCATGGACTGTAGCCTGCCAAGTTCCTCTGTCCATGAGATTTCTCAGGCAAGAATACTGGATTGCGTTGCCATTTCTTTCTCCAGGGGATTTTTCTGACACAGAATTGAGTAGGAATATTTCTGTATAGATAATTATTATGTTATCTGAGGACTCAGACCAGATATGGAATTCAGGGACTTAATAAAGAGAATTTAAGAAGAGGTCTCTAGTTTAAGCGGTGAGCCCTAGGACCAAGGTGACAAATCTAGGTGAAGAGAAAGTGTAAACACTAGGGACATGGAGTAAAGGGAAATCTTTCAGACTTAATGGTTAATTTTCATTTTTATTATGCTATTTTTCAATACAGCATTCAATTCATATATCTCAGATGAGTGATAATTTATAAGACAGGAGGAGAAGTTGGTATGTGCATTTTGTACTGGAAGTGAGTCAAAAAAATCCATAACTTTTTTTTTCCTTTGGGATTTAGGCTAGTGTAAAGAACCTGCCTGCCAATGCAGGAGACACTTTTTTTTTTTCTTTGGGATTTAGGCTAGTGCAAAGAACCTGCCCGCCAATGCAGGAGACGTAAGAGAAAAGAGTTCGATCCCTGTATCAGGAAGATCCCCTGGAGGAGAGCATGGCAATACACTAGTTTTCTTGCCTGGAGAATCCCATGGACAGAGAAGCCTAGCGGGCTACAATCCGTAGGGTCTCAAAGAATCGGACATGACAGAAGCGACTTAGCACGCACTGCTGTACAATGAAGTGAATCAACCTTATGTATACATATATCCCCTTCCTCTGGGACTTCCTTCCCACCTTCCTCCATCTCACCCATTTAGGTCACCTGGCCAGAGGAAATGAACTGTAAATACCAAAGTACTGGGGCAAGGCACTGGATTTCTCATAGTCAGCAAGGTATCAGCTCTAGGTAAGTAACGTTTAAATTTAAAGATAGGTTGAAGAGTGACCTGGAAGACTGAGAACTTTAGGGGCATGGCTACATAGGAAAAAATAAATGTGTGTGTGTGTGCGTGTGTATGTGTGTGTGTGTGTGTGTGTATGAGTGTTCATTTTATCATTCATTCAAATCTGACCATACTGAAGGACAGGATGGGTAAGGAGGGGAAGAGTTGTCTCTTAAAGTTAAATTTGAAAAAGCTTGTAATTCTAAGTTTGCTCTTTATGTTTCTTTATTGTCTGCACAATTAAATTCAGCCAGTTTATTGAAGACTTATTATATGATAGGTAGTATGCTAGATTGGGAATCAAAGAGAAATGAAATGCTACCATAACCCTCTTTATTTCACAATCAGATGGAAGCAATTGAAATATGAAATCAGTTATTCTGGATTCCAGTAGTACCATCAGAGGCTTATACACAAAACAATGTTAAGTAAAATTTAAAAATTTAGTGATTACTTCTAATTTGGTAATTGGGAAAAGTCCAGTGTTAACAGGGGAACTAACTGATATAAAGCAGAATTTTCTTCTTGGATTCATTCTTTATCATATATGTATTCTTTCTTTAATGCTAACATCTCTGATAATTTGGTCCTCCATTCAGTTTCAGCTGTAGCAGGGAGATCTAGAAGTGAGCCTCTTCTACTATGGGCAAGTATCTTGCATGGAGACCTGGTAAATTGTCTTGGAAAATGCATGGCCTATTTTCCTTCTCTTTGTTCTTCTCCTTTTTTCCTCTTCCTCCTTCCCTTATCCCGTCCCACCTTCCCTCTTGCCTTCCTTCCCTTCATCGCTCCCTTCTTTCCTAATTTTCTTCCTTCCTTCCATCTTCATCTCCCTTCATCTCTCCCTTCTGTTCTAATTTCATGCCTTACTATCTTCTTTCCTTCCTCTCTCCATCCCTTCCTTCCTTCCTTTCTATTAAAGTACTACATTTAGCAATTATTCAAGGATTATTGAGGGCAGGAGGAGAAGGTGGTGACAGAGGATGAGGTGGTTGAATGGCATCATTGACTCAATTGAGCAAACTCTGGGAGATAGTGAAGGATAGGGAAGCCTGCAGTCCATGGGGTCACAAAGAGTCAGACATGACTGAAAGACTGAACAACAACAAGGATTATAATTCATTAGCTTTAAAGTATTAATTTGACTTATTTATCGGTCACCCCTTATGTTTCTGGCACTGTTTTAGGTACAGAGGATATAACAGTGAAAAAAAAAATGAACAATTCTCTGACCTCGTGGAAATTACATTCTAGTGGAAAGTATTAAATAGTAAAGCAATGACAAAGTAGAGGAAGGGTATTGTGTGTGTGTATGTATGAGGAATGAGGTTAAACTTTTAGATAACATGATCACAGTAGGTTTTGTCTGCTGAAAACAAGAAAATTAAGTTAAGTCTTGATTGAGGGGAGACAGCAAGCCTAGGGATGACTGGGAAGGAATATTTGATTCAAAGGAAACAGCAAAGGCCCCAAGATGGGAATAACCTTGTTGTATCTGAGAAATAACAGGGAAGTGTGAATGCCTGGAGTGATTCAAGATAGAAAATCAGAAATATCATTTAGGGCCCTATTGTTTATACTGAGGATTTTCCCTTTTCTTCAGAGAGGGTTGGAAAGCCCAAACTGAAGAATAGCTAAATCAGTTTTTTTTTTCCCCCGAATCGCCCCTAAATGCTGTCCTGAGAGGCAGGGCAAAATCAGAGAGACCGTTCAGATATAAGAATGTGAGAGAAACAGCTTACAATTTTTTGACTGAGCAACCAGAAGAACAAAGGTGCCATTTATGAGATGAGGAATCTTGAGAGAGAAGCAAATGGTTATAGAGTGAGAAGTTAGAAGATTTATCAGCACTTTTGTTCTGAATATTGTAAGTTTGCAATCAAGTAAAGATAACAGACAATAATATGTACAAGCTTTGAGCTCAAGGAGGGGAAAAGCCCCTATATTGGAAATACTACATATCTTTAATATCCTATTACCTACTTTATTAGTCTTATGAGAAAACTGCATTTCAAGTGGCAGGTGCAGTCATTAGGATGGGTATGGAGATATTTTAAATGCGTTACCTTGAAGTGGTACCACTGTGTAAGTTCTTAGTGGGATGAAACCCAGGTCCATAAAGAGCCAATTGCTCAGTTCAGTTCAATTCAGTTGCTCAGTCGTGTCCGACTCTTTGCAACCCCATGAACTGCAGCATGCCAGGCCTCCCTGTCCATCACCAACTCCCGGAGTCCACCCAAACCCATGTCCATTGTGTCGGTGATGCCATCCAACCATCTCATCCTCTGTCGTCCCCTTCTCCTCCTGCCCTCAATCTTTCTCAGCATCAGGGTCTTTTCAAATGAGTCAGCTCTTCTCATCAGGTGGCCAAAGTATTGGAGTTTCAGCTTCAATATCAGTCCTTCCAATGAACACCCAGGACTGATCTCTTTTAGGATGGACTGCCTGGATCTCCTTGCAGTCCAAGAGACTGTCAAGAATCTTCTCCAATACCATAGTTCAAAATCATCAATTCTTTGGTGCTCAGCTTTCTTTATAGTTCAATTCTCACATCTATACCTGACTACTGGAAAAACCATAGCCTCGACTAGGATGGACCTTTGTTAACAAAGTGATGTCTCTGCTTTTTAATATGTTGTGTAGGTTGGCCAAAACTTTCCTTCCAAGGAGCAAGCGTCTTTTAACTTCATGGCTGCAATCACCATCTGTAGTGATTTTGGAGCCCAGAAAAATAAAGTCAGCCACTGTTTCCACTGTTTCCCCATCTATTTGTCAGTCACTCAGCCATAACTGTTATCTTTGTGACCCCATGGACTGTAGCTAGTCAATGGGATCTCAGCAAGAATACTGAAGTGGATCTCCATTTCCTCCTCCAGGGGAACTTCCTGATTCAGGGATCAAACCCACTTCTCCTGCAGCTCCTGCATTGGCAGGCAAATTCTTTATCCCTGAGCCACCTGGGAAGCCCCATAAGGAGGAGTTCTAGCCAGAAAGAGTCAGATAACAAGGTCCAACTTTCCTGGAAATAGCCCTGCCTTGAAGCCAACTTTCCCTTCTTCTTCTCAGATGGAGTTGTATGTCTCCCATTTTCCTTTTATAACCTTTTATATGTAATTCCTTTTTTTGAGGAGGACACATTTCACATTGATTTCTAGTTATGTGTTTACAGGTTTAGCTCAACCATTAGACTGGAAGCCTCTAAAGAGTGGGATCATCTTAATTAATTTTTATACTTTCTTTTCCACCACAGTGCCTAACACATTATACTTAATATTTATTGACTGAATAAATAATTGACTGAAGCTCCTCCTGTGGTCCAGAAACTAGGATTTTAATTGCTTGCCAGTTATTTCTGGTTCAAAGTCCTATAGTCAACTCAAGATAATATGCTCAAAACAGAATGGATTTAGTTATCCTGAAAACTTACATTTTATCCTGAATTTTCAGAATCACTTAGGAACCTAACTTTGCAGGAAGATGCTCCAAATGAAAACTTTCCAACATTGGCTTTCTTATCCCAATCTTACACCATTGATGCTGCTAAGTTGCTTCAGTTGTGTCCAACTCTGTGCGACCCCATGGACGGAAGCCCAGCAGGCTCCCCTGTCCCTGGGATTCTCCAGGCAAGAACCCTGGAATGGGTTGCCATTTCCTTCTCCAATGCATAAAAGTGAAGAGTGAAAGTGAAGTCGCTCAGTCGTGTCTGACTCTTAGCGATCCCATAGACTGCAGCCCACCAGGCTCCTCCGTCCATGGGATTTTCCAGGCATTATGCCCTATTAATTCTATCTCTGATGTGTTTTTGGAATTAATTCCTCTATTATATTCACACACACCACTCCTCCCTACCTCATTCCCTGTGAGTTTTTCTACTTTGTTCAGTTTTTTTTTTTCTACATTCCCCCATATTATCACAACTAGTTATAATCCTTGAAGTCCCAGTTTAAACCCACATGTGACATGAAGTCATCCTTATTCCCACAGTCAGCATAATTCCTCTCTCTCCCCAATAGTACACCATGACTCTCTAGCACATTTGGCATTAGAATGGAGAAACTGGCATATTTATTTCATGTTACTCTGTGGTTTTCTCATCTATATATCCCAACACCTAATTCGTTGCCTTCATGAAGAAGATAATAAATGATTGTTGAACTGATTGAATGAGTGCATATGTTTTACTGATTCTTTGACATATATTTATCTTCAGTGGAGAAGTATTTGCCATTCATCAAAAGTCATTCTCTTGAATATGTTTGCTCTTCACTTATATTCACCTTCCTATTCAGTTGCAGAATATCTCTAAGAGACACTTTTAAAAACAGTATTTTCCAGGTTGAAAAAAAAAAAAAGTGTTCAATCCTTGAGTATAAGTTATCTCCTCACGTTTGAGGGGAGGTCTGATTGGAGACAATTTTGTCAGATTTTTGCTTCAACGCATCAAAATGCCACCAAAAGTGTGCTAGTCCTTTACCTTTTAAAGATTTTGTGACATTTTCTGATTAGAGAAACACAATGTTTTAAACTTTTACTTAAGTGGTGCTAACAGATATTTTGATAATGCATTAGAAAGGAAGTTATGCACATAAATATTTCACTGTGCATTGATTATACTTATCTTCCTTTTAGAGCATAAGAGGGAAATATGCTGTCAAGATATTCTCAAGAGTAGAGAAATATTAAGATTTTATTGTCTTTCTAGAAAAGTAAATAGTATCAGTTCAGTTTAGTCACTCAGTCGTCTCTGACTCTTTGAGACCCCATGAATCCCAGCACCCGAGGCCTCCCTGTTCATCACTAACTCCCGGAGTTCACCCAAACTCATGTGTATCGAGTTGGTGATGCCATCCAGCTATCTTATCCTCTGTCATCCCCTTCTCCTCCTGCCCCCAATCCCTCCCAGCATCAGGGTAGTTTTCAATGAGTCAACTCTTCGCATGACATGGCCAAATTATTGGAGTTTTAGCCTCAGCATCAGTCCTTCCAATGAACACCCAGGACTGATCTCCTTTAGGATGGACTGGTTGTATCTCCTTGCAGTCCAAGGGACTCCGGAGAGTTTTCTCCAGCACCACAATTCAAAAACATCAATTCTTTGGCGCTTAGCTTTCTTCACAGTCCAACTCTCACATCCATACATGACCACTGGAAAAACCATAGCCTTGACTAGACGAACCTTTGTTGGCAAAGTAATGTCTCTGCTTTTCAATATGTTATCTAGGTTGGTCATAACTTTCCTTCCAAGGAGTAAATGTCTTTTAATTTCATGGCTGCAATCACCATCTGCCGTGATTTTGGAGCCCCCCAAAATAAAGTCTGACACTGTTTCCACTGTTTCCCCATCTATTTGCCATAAAGTGATGGGATGAGATGCCATGATCTTAGTTTTCTGAATGTTGAGCTTTAAGCCAACTTTTTCACTCTCCTCTTTCACTTTCATCAAGAGGCTCTTTAGTTCTTCACTTTCTGCCATAAGGGTGGTGTCATCTGCATATCTGAGATTATTGATATTTCTCCCTGCAATCTCAATTCCAGCTTGTGCTTCCTCCGCCCAGCGTTTCTCATGATGTAGTCTGCATATAAGTTAAATAAGCAGGGTGACAATATACAGCCTTGACGTACTCCTTTTCCTATTTGGAACCAGTCTGTTGTTCCATGTCCAGTTCTAACTGTTGCTTAATAGTATCATATCATCTCAAAAATTAGAATTTATGGCTAAATGTTTACAAATTTTGAGGAGAGGTTATAGAAAAATGATTTGTTAACACTAACATGAGGGCAAAGGGTATCCAAGATGGCATGCCTAAAACAGGTCAACCAACAGTCTTTAGGTTGCAGTGAAATTCTATGGCTGGTCACCCAGGTTATGAATTTGATTCACCTCCTCTGAATAAAGTACTGTTCCAAATAAAACGTCTATGCAACAATCATTTACTGAATAAGTGCTCTACATGATAAAAGTATATTACAAGCTTTTGAATCCTAGAACTGATATCATCTTATTCACCCTCATATGCAAATAGGTATGCAGAAAACTAAATGCAGTGATACTTCTGCTATCCAAATTTTGGGACTCTATTCATATTCTCTTTTCTCTAATTTTCTTCTACTCTATATTGCTTTGGCGTCTGTCTTTCTCTAAAGCCAATACCTCAAAATATATTTGAGTGTAAATAAGTGATAACAAAGCCCTTTTTCAGTGTGTCTCAATTAATGCAGGTTTTTCTTTCTGATTTATTTTACAGTCTTTACTTTTACTATGTATCTCACAAAAAGGCTTTCCTTACTCCATCTACTTCTTTCTTCTTTCTGACTATTATCTGATTCTATATCATAATATTATAACAAAGACACACTTCATCAAGGAGAAACAAAATAGGGAGAGTACATTCTGTTTATTTAACAGGTAGAAAGAACTGGGGAATTTATAAGTTAAAAATTTTACCCTTTTAACACATTTACCCCTGTCAGTCTTCACAGAATGCCTTCAAAGGCAAATCCAATATTTAAATAGGACTTTCAGATGATCCTTGTATTGGCAATCAATCGCACCCTAACTTACTTTCTTTTAATTCTGTTTTTGGGAGCAGAGAACGAGGGCTTGGTGAGCATTGAGTAATTATCTGGAAAAACTCTAGAAACACTGCCAAGCAGGAACTTGTTGGGTTTATTACAGTCTCATTTCTCTACTTTAGACTGGGGGAAGGGCATTCACCATTTATTTCCTGTGCTTTCTAGGTGTCATTGAACAGCAGTTTGAAAAATAGATTGTGCTTACTTTATAATAAGTATTTACCAAGAAAAGTGTTTTTTTTTTGTTTTTTGTTTTTGTTTTTTTTTGCCAAAATTAGAGCAATTGTGTAACCAATTCTATCCTGATGAGTTCTGAATGCAAGCACACTAATTCTTCTCAGATCCAGTCTTAACCTGTAACTAGGGGAGTCCATTGATTAAGAAGGGAAAATATTTATTTCAGCCCCCTGGGATCTTTCATCTTCTAAAGGCAGAGACATCTTTATCCCTTCTGTTTTATCAGATTTGTCCTGGTACTTCAGTTTGAATTTCTTAGTTGATCCAGATTTTCTGGTACTTTCTAATCTGTCCTCATTTTCCTGTGCTTTACCAACAATGAATGTCTGGGAGAATTTTAAAGAACAATGGGTTTCAGTAGAAGGTATGAACTCTTTACTCCAAATCACTTCTATTTCAACTCATTTCTGAGCATCCATGTCTTGTTCTACTGTCCGTTGTGAAACTGTCTACTAGATTTAGAACAGCCTAACCAGGGGACAAAATATATTTCCCCAGCTCCATGTACATTTGTGGAACTGACAGAGACAGAGATGTCTTCTCTTCTATTATATTCTTATTCCAGTACAATGGTTGGTAAACTTTTTCTATAAAGGGTCAGCTAACCAAAATTTTAGATGGTGCGGCTGTTATCTGGTCTCTGCCCCAACATTTCCACTCTGATCTTGCAGTGTGAAAGCAGCCATAGACAATATGTAAACAAATGAGTGTGAACATGTCACAATAAAACCTTGGATTCTGAAATTTAAATTTTAAATAATTTTCACATGTCACCAAGTATAATTCTTCTCTTGATATTGTTTTTATAACCACTTAAAAATAATACCCATTCCCATTAGTGGTTAAAAAAACAAACAAAAACAACCCACATCAAACATGTAGCAGGCTGGATTTGGCCTCTGAGACACTGTTTGCCTATACTGTTCTAGGGCACTGAGTTAGTCCTTTTTATATATATGCTATTTTTTTATAGCTTTAAATCACAATGGCAACACTGGCTTGAAGATTAATTAAAAACAGTGGCTCTTTTCTTCCTGCAATCTTTTAAATTTCTATTCAGTGTCTGTAGTATATTCTAGTTATGGCTCAAAATTTTATTCACTTTGTGTAATATTATTTCTTGCCTGTTTTCCAATTTCTTTAGACAAATAATATGCATGCTGCTGCTAAGTCACTACAGTCGTGTCCGACTCTGTGCAACCCCATAGACAGCAGCCCACCAGGCTCCCCTGTCCCTGGGATTCTGCAGGCAAGAACACTGGAGTGGCTTGCCATTTCCTTCTCCAATGCATGAAAATGAAAAGTGAAAGTGAAGTTGCTCAGTCGTGTCCGACTCTTAGCGACCCCATGGACTGTAGCCTACCAGGCTTCTCCATCCATGGGATTTTCCAGGCAAGAGTACTGGAGTGGGGTGCCATTGCCTTCTCCGAATAATATGCATAGACAGTTCAATTTTTTTAAATTAAATTTGAAGTCCCTTGTTAGTACCATGCCTTTCAAAGATCTTGTATTAACTGTGGAGAAATGGAAAGAAACTACTCACTTACCCATGCAAGGTGAACTTGGAACTTTTCTTCTAATAAAGACACCAGTTTCTTAAGACTGAATTTGGGGATGTGTGGATATGCATGTCAGTGGGTGGGCAAAATCTATATTCTAATTCAACACTTCTTAAGGGAATATTTTCTGTTTCCTCAGTGTAGTGAATCCATTTGCAGGGTCCCATTTGTTTGGATCTATGGCTGGTAAGTCCATTTCTAAATAGGTATTTTTCTTAACTTTGAGCACCTGACTTCATCATATTGTCTTCTTCATAATGGTTCTTTGAGTTCCTAATTCAGAGAGACTTGTCTGTGTTATTATTTTAAAACCTAGCAGTTCTGATTTTTATCTCAGAATTTCTTCAAAATCTTAGATAAGCTACCTGAATGTATCTCTTCTGGTTTCTGGACCTACGCCAGCAGTTTTTCATATAACAATAGTAATAACTAGAATAAAAAATAGATATAAGCAATATCAGTTTTTGTCCTTCAATTAAATTTTCCTCCTAAAGAACTCTTTGAATTTAGGGCCCATTCTAAGGAACTACCTTTTACCACTCATTTCAGAGGTATACACTCTTTTTTTCAGGTAAATAACTATCAATATGCAAGTATTAAGAGGATTATTTTTTTTATTATATTAACTTTTTTCAGGTAGAGCAAGAACATCATGTGAATAAACTCTTAGAGAGACATTTAAAATATCTGTATTATCTGTATCTGTATTACTAAATTGGAAGAATTTATTCATGAGAATTAGAATGAATCTAAAGTTAGCATTCACTGAATATTAAATGAAATAGAAAGTTGTAACACTTATGGCTCAGAAGGACTCTTACAAAGTGGATTAATTGCTAACCCAGACCTTACAGTACTTAGTTTACACACAGTTTCATCTTACACTTAATATAAAAATCTGTAATAACTTTTTGGTTTTAAATATTAGAAGTCAGTCAAGAAAATTAGAGATACCAAGGAAACATTTCATGCAAAGATGGGCTCAATAAAGGACAGAAATGGTAGGGACCTAACAGAAGCAGAAGATATTAAGAAGAGGTGACAGGAATACACAGAAGAACTGTACAAAAAAGATCTTCATGACCCAGATAATCACAATGGTGTGATGACTCACCTAGAGCCAGACATTCTGGAATGTGAAGTCAAGTGGCCTTAGGAAGCATCATTACAAACAAAGCTAGTGGAGGTGATGGAACTCCAGTTGAGCTATTTCAAACCCTAAAAGATGATGCAGTGAAAGTGCTACCCTCAATATGCCAGCAAATTTGGAAAACTCAGCAGTGGCCAAGGACTGGAAAAGGTCAGTTTTCATTTCAATCCCAAAGAAAGGCAATGCCAAACAATGCTCAAACTACCACACAATTGCACTCATTTCACATGCTAGTAAAGTCATGCTTAAAATTTTCCAAGCCAGGCTTAAGCAATACATGAACCATGAACTTCCAGATGTTCAAGAGGTTTTTAGAAAAGGCAGAGGAACCAGAGATCAAATTGCCAACATCCGCTGGATCATTGAAAAAGCAAGAGAGTTCCAGAAAGCCATTTGCTTTATTGACTATGCCAAAGCCTTTGACTGTGTGGATCACAATAAACTGTGGAAAATTCTGAAAGAGATGGGAATACCAGACCACCTGACCTATCTCTTGAGAAACCTTTACGTCAGGAAGCAACAGTTAGAACTGGACATGGAACAACAGACTGGTTCCAAATAGGAAAAGGAGTACATCAAGGCTGTATATTGTCACCCTGCTTATTTAACTTACATGCATATTACATCATGAGAAACGCTGCGCTGGAGGAAGCACAAGCTGGAATCAACATTGCCACGAGAAATAACAATAACCTCAGATATGCAGATGACACTACCCTTATGGCAGAAAGTGAAGAGGAACTAAAAAGCCTCTTGATGAAAGTGAAAGTGGAGAGTGAAAAAGTTGGCTTAAAGCTCAACATTTAGAAAACTAAGATCATGGCATCTAGTCCCATCACTTCATGGCAAATAGATGGGGAAACAGTGGAAACAGTGGCTGACTTTATTTTGGGGGGCTCCAAAATCCCTGCAGATGGTGACTGCAGCCATGAAATTAAAAGACATTTACTCCCTGGAAGGAAAGTTATGACCAACCTAGACAGCATATTAAAAAGCAGACATTACTTTGCCAACAAAGGTCCGTCTAGTCAAGGCTATGGTTTTTCCAGTGGTCATGTATGGATGTGAGAGTTGGACTGTAAAGAAAGCTGAGCGCTGAAGAATTGATGCTTTTGAACTGTGGTTGTTGGAAAAGACTCTTGAGAGTCCCTTGGACTGCAAGGAGATCCAACCAGTCCATCCTAAAGGAGATAAGTCCTGAATATTCTTTGGAAGAACTGATATTGAAGCTGAAACTAGAATATTTTGGCCACCTGATGTGAAGAACTGACTCATTTGAAAAGACCTCGATGCTGAGAAAGATTGAGGGTGGAAGGAGAAGGGGACAACAGAGGATGAGATGGTTGGATGATATCACCAACTCAATGGACATGGGTTTGGGTGGACTCTGGGAGTTGGTGATGGACAAGGAGGCCTGGCGTGTTTCAGTTCATGGGGTCGCAAAGAGTCGGACACGACTGAGCTACTGAACTGAACTGATTAGAAGTCAGTAAATTCCAATTAACTTGCATATTAAAAAGTGCACCAATAACACCAGCACATTTTCCCTTAAATTTATACTTTAGTGTCTTAGTCCTTGAAACTAGCACTTCAATGTAGAAAACTGCTAAAAGGCTGCAAAATTTTCTCGCATTGGCTAGTATGTGTGCAT
The DNA here is from genome assembly GCF_027580195.1 of Bos mutus. Classification (NCBI taxonomy): domain Eukaryota; kingdom Metazoa; phylum Chordata; class Mammalia; order Artiodactyla; family Bovidae; genus Bos; species Bos mutus. The sequence goes on along the minus strand of NC_091622.1, from coordinate 76,613,531 downwards.
GCTAAATTGCTTCAGTTGTGTTTGACTCTTTGCGACTCTATGGATTGTAGCCTACCAGGCTCCTTTGTCCATGGAATTCTCCAGGCAAGGGGACTGGGTTGCCTTGCCCTCCTACAGGGGATCTTCTCAACCCAGGGACGGAACCCATGTCTCTTATGTCTCCTACATTGGCAGGCAGGTTCTTTACCTAAACTAGTGCAATCTGGGAAGCCCATTGTCCAAGATAGATCTTAGCTAATTTTTCAATGTTCCTGTCTTCAAGTATATCATGGGGAATTGATATTTTGTACTTACACATTCTCTTCCTGTTGCTGGTACACTAAGGCTTCTTCACTGTCTTCAGCCATAAGCCATTTCTCCCATGACATTCAATCCATTTTCAACCAGTAACACTTCTTGTTGATCTGCAGAATGAATGTCAGATTAGAGTTTTTTGTGTTTTTTTTTTTTTTTTTTTTTTTTTACTGCTTTTCCACTTGTGCTAAATAGTTTCAGTCGTATCTGACTCTTCTTGACCTTACAGACAGTAGCCCACCAAGGTTCTCTGTCCATGGGGATTCTCCTGGCAAGAATGCTAGAGTGGGTTGCTGTGCCCTCCTCCAGGGGATCTTCCCAAACCAGGGATGGAACCTGTGTCTCTTATGTCTCTTTTTCTCCTTATATCTCAGCACATTCAACACACAGTTATTTTCCACTTTTCTCTGTCTTTTTTAAGCAAATATTTTCTTAAAGAGGCAGTTGGCAGGATAAAGTCAAAGAAAGCTACTGAAGTGGCTGCAAAGCACTACTTCCTATTGAGCAGTGCTTTCTGTGCATTCTTTCCTTCTCCTCGCCAGGACTTTATAAGGTGAGTACTACTTAATCTCTGTTTCAAAATGAAAAAAACAAAGAAATAAACAAACAAAAAAAGATGCTAAAATGAGAGATTTTTTGTAATAATAATAATAATGTAATAATAAGTAAAGGAGATAGAAACATGTTACTGTAATTATAATCCTACTCCATTTTACGTGCTGAACTCCTGTGTTAACTTGATTCATGAACTTGCCCTAGTTCCTTAACTTTCTAATTTTCCAGTTACTGATTTGTAATATAAAGATAACAGTATCTTTCCTTCTTACTTCATACAGGATCAAACTGACTCCAAAGTGAAAATACGTAAATATCCATCAAATGTAATATACTTGCATGTGACCATTTAAGCCTCTGTCTCAGTCTCTACACTTCCCTCATTTGTGCCTTTATCCACAAATTATACTATTTTCCTTTCTTTTAAACAGAAAAAGAGAAAAAATATGTTTCATTATACATATCAAAGAAACAAGTTTTATGTTTTGAATTTGAAATCATAGCAAGTAATATCTAGTACTCTTAAAAGTGCCAAGAAATTGAAATCAGAATCCATATGAAGGCTTCCTATTCTTTCAAAGTTAGATTTGATTTTTTCCCAAACACCACAGACAGGTACTTCCATTTGAAAAATTGGAAATTAACTATTTTACTGGATAATTACTACTATACCACTAGACTTGGAACTAGATATATAATTATTAATAGCACTATGTTCTCAATATATTTACCATCTCATAGAGAAAATGCACACACACACACACACTCATTATTACAAATTGATAAAATAAATGGTAAAATCAAATGCTATGTTTACCAAGAAAATAGAGTCATTCAATCTGGAGTGTTTAGTATGGAATTTGGAGAAGATAAGGAAAGGACAGGAATGTTTAGAATGGAGAGCGTTTCAAAAAAAAAGTGACTTGTGACTTGCTCAAAGCAACATGGCAAAAATTGCACAAATGAATGTTACTGAAAGCTCTGCTGATGGTTAAATAATCCAAATTTTATTGTTTAATGTCCGTAGTGACTGGAATTTTAGGTCATTAAAAAGTGAGACCATTTACAAAATCTAGTTTCAAGAGAGCCATTAGATTATAACTTCCTTGTCTTAAAAGATATATGTGAAGAAAGACTTTAATATTCATGTTCTTGAGAACTAGAACTTTGCTGTTGAAACTTGACCATTTCCCCAGGCCTAAATTGTCTCTGTTAGCTTTTCTGGGTTTGGACCTGTTTCAAGAATGCAAATACATACAGGACAGGTGATGACTTCAACCCCTGGTTGATAATACTTCTTTAATAATTGAAAAATAGTTGGTTTGAACTTGAAGTTTTTGAATGTGGGAATTACCTTAGACAGAAAAGGTAAGTCCAAGTTTCATGACTCATTCATTCATTCATCCATTTATTTATTATTCTTTCATCTGAGGTGGAGCAAACCCTTTCAGAGAAGATCAATAGTATTCAATTTTTATTTATATTTCATGTCAGTATACACTTTCGTCATAGTGTGAATTTTCACTTTAGGAACAAGCAGCTATTTATCGTCCATAGAAAAGACAACGGTAGGTATTATGACCCTCTTTTCTCTCCCTCTACTGTTTAATTTTTTTTTTAAGAACTCATTATTATTTGAGGCTTTTAAGTGGCTATCCTTCAAATACCACAGCAAGAGCCTGTGATCCATCCTTGGTCAATCACAGTATCTCACTTTCCCCAAACACACTGATTGAGTTAGGAAAAGATGAACGTGTTCCTACTGGTGAAGTGAAGTGAAGTGAAGTCACTCAGTCGTATCCGACTCTTTTCGACCCCATGAACTGTAGCCTACCACGCTCCTCCATCCATGGGATTTTCCAGGCAAGAGTACTGGAGTGGGTTGCCATTTCCTTCTCCGGAGGATCTTCCCAACTCAGGGATCAAACCTGGGTCTCCTGGATTGTAGGCAGACGCTTTACCATCGGAGTCACCAGGGAAGTTCCTATTGGTAGGGACTATCAAAATCCCCAGGACACATTTTCTTGAGCTACTGGTAAATAGGCTCTTTTTCTCTTTGATGTCTATCTGGTAATATGCAAGCTAAAGCTGTTATAGGACATTGCTTTGTTACATGTAGACAATCAGCCTCAGAATAAAGCCAACAGAGGGTGAAGTAAAAACAAGAGACAGAGTGAGAGAGAGACAGAGAGACAGAAAAGTGAAAGTGAAAGTTGCTCAGTTGTGTCTGACTGTTTGTGACCCCATGGACTGTATGGAATTCTGCAGGCCAGAATACTGGAGTGGGTAGCCTTTCCCTTCTCCAGGGGATCTTCCCAACCCAGGGATGGAATCCAGGTCTCCCACATTGCAGGCAGATTCTTTACCAGTTGAGCCACCAGGGAAGCCCAAGAATACTGAAGTGGGTAGCCTATCCCTTCTCCAGGGGATCTTCCCAAACCAGAAATCGAACAGAGGTCCCCTGCATTGCAGGCAGATTCTTTTACCAACTGAGCTATTGGGGAAGCCCTAGAGAGACAGAGAGAAATAGAAAGGAACTCATGGAGCTAGCCAAATATATCCAACTTTCACCTCTGAGTCTATTTGCATTTTGCTTAATTTAGTTTTAGCTGGATTTCCTTTATGACAAGATTCTTGATAAATGGAACATCTAAAATGTGTTTTGATGATGAAAACTAAGGCGAACTTAGTTGATGAGGCGAACTAACTCAACTCTTTTTGTTTCCTTGGTAATTATAAAAATATTGCACTCATCTAATATTTAGAATCTTAGAAAAGGAAGTTAAAACATGGTACGTTTTTAGTTTTGGTATTTATGGTTGCATTTTAGATTAAGATAATTTCAAAATATGTTTGAAAAAATAGAATGGATTTTAATCAAAGCAAGAATTATATTTGGCATCCAGTTCTTTAAAAAGGTTTTCCCATGTTTTTAAATTTTATTACATTATGATCAGCTATTAATATTATGGTTAGTAATGGGATTAACAGTTAATAAGTGAAATAGTCAAATATGGAAAAGAGCAGCTGTGCTTTAAAAATAAATATAGTTATGTAAATATTGAATTAAATAACTTTCAAAAATTCCATGAGAATAGTGAAATATAGTAAAAGCCCAAGAATCAAGGAGAAGCTTTGTATATTGCTTTAGTTATCTATGAACTAAGCACATTTTATTTTAGAGGTGGGATAATGGGAGTAAGAAACAGGAGAGGAGAAAATGGAACCCAACAAAGACCTAGTAAACAAGTAAAGAAACAGAGTCGTCTTAAGCTCACTTTATGAACAGCAAAGTTGCTCCATGGCTCTCTGGGATCAGAGACAAACTGAAGTCACTGGATGGAATAATAAGGACATTACGTGTATGTGTGTGGACACTCAGTCCTGTCAGACTCTTTGAGACTCCATGGACTGTAGCTTACCAGGCTCCTCTGTCCATGGACTCTTCCAGACAAGACTACTAGAGTGGGTTGCCATTTCCTTCTCCAGGGAATCTTCCTGACCTAAAGTTTGAGCCCATGTCTCTGGCATCTCCTGTATTGTCAGGAGGATTCTTTACCACTAAGTCACCTGGGAAGCACTCAATGGGGACCTTGGTCCTGCAAAATTGAGGGCCAAGATGGAGACGTATGTTAAGCCAGTACCTATACAAATAATACTTTTCATACTGTTCATAGGATTTTTAAGGCAAGAATACTGAAGTGGTTTGCCATTCCCTTCTCCAGTGGACCACATTTTGTCAGAACTTTCCACCATGACCCGTCCATCTTGGGTGGCCCTACAAGGCATGGTTCATAGTTTCGTTGAGTTATACAAGGATGTGGTCCATGTGATCAGATTGGTTAGTTTTCTGTGATTGTGGTTTTCAGTCTGTCTGCTTTCTGATGGAGAAGGATAAGAGGATTATGGAAGCTTGCTGATGGGAGAGACTGACTGAGAGGGAAACTGGGTCTTATTCTGATGGGTAAGGCCATGCTCAGTTCAGCTCAGTTTAGTCGTTCAGTCGTGTCCGACTCTTTATGACCCCATGGACTGCAGCATTCCAGGCCTCCCTGTACATCACCAACTCGTGGAGTTTATGTAAACTCATGTCCATTGAGTCAGTAATGCCATCCAACCATCTCATCCTCTGTTGAACCCTTCTCCTCCCACCTTCAATCTTTCCCAGCATCAGGGTCTTTTCAAATGAGTCAGCTCTTCACATTAGGTGGCCAAAGTATCAGAGTTTCAACTTCAGCATTAATCCTTCCAATGAACACTCAGGACTGATTTCCTTTAGGATGGACTGGTTGGATCTCCTTGCAGTCCAAGGGACTCTCAAGTCTTCTCCAACACCACAGTTCAAAAGCGACAATTCTTTGGCGCTCAGCTTTCTTTATAGTCCAACTCTCACATCCATACATGACCAATGGAAAAAACATAGCCTTGACTAGATGGACCATTGTTGGCAAAGTAAGGTCTCTGCTTTTTAATAAGCTGTCTAGATTGGTCATAACTTTCCTGCCAAGGAGCAAGTGTCTTTTAATTTCATGTCTGCAGTCACCATCTGCAGGGATTTTGGAGCTCAAAAAAATAAAGCCTGTCACTGTTTCCACTGTTTCCCCATTTATTTGCCATAAAGTGAAGGGACCCGATGCCATGATCTTCATTTTCTGAATGTTAAGCTTGAAGCCAACTTTTTCACTCTCCTCTTTCACTTTCATCAAGAGGCTTTTTAGTTCCTCTTCACTTTCTGCCATAAGGGTGGTGTCATCTGCATATCTGAGGTTATTGATATTTCTGCGGGCAATCTTAATTCCAGCTTGTGCTTTATCCAGCTCAGAGTTTCTCATGATGTACTCTGCATATAAGTTAAATAAGCAGGGTGACAATATACAGCCTTGACGTACTCCTTTTCCTATTTGGAACCAGTCTGTTGTTCCATGTCCAGTTCTAACTGTTGCTTCCTGACCTGCATACAGATTTCTCAAGAGGCAGGTCAGGTGGTCTGGTATTCCCATCTCTTTCAGAATTTTCCACAGTTTATTGTGATCCACACAGTCAAAGGCTTTGGCATAGTCAATAAAGCAGATGTTTTTCTGGAACTCTCTTGCTTTTTCAATGATCCAGCAGATGTTGGCAATTTGATCTCTGGTTCCTCCGCCTTTTCTAAAAGCAGCTTGAACATCTGGTAGTTCATGGTCCACGAATTGTTGAAGCCTGGTTTGGAGAATTTTGAGCATTACTTTACTAGCGTGTGAGATGAGTGCAATTGTGTGGTAGTTTGAGCATTCTTTGGCATTGCCTTTCTTTGGGATTGGAATGAAAACTGACCTTTTCCAGTCCTGTGGCCACTGCTGAGTTTTCCAAATTTGCTGGCATATTGAGTGTAGCACTTTCACAGCATCATCTTCTAAGATTTGAAATTGCTAAATTGGAATTCTATCACCTCCACTAGCTTTGTTTGTAGTGATGCTTCCTAAGGCCCACTTGACTTCACATTCCAGGATGTCTGGCTCTAGACCAGTGATTACACCATCATGATCATTTGGGTTGTGAAAATCTTTTTTGTACAGTTCTTCTGTGTACCTTCTGTGGGCCATGCTCAATAAATCTTTAATCCAATTTTCTGTTGATGGGTGGAGCTTTGTTCCCTCCCTGTTATTTACCTGGGGTCAAACTATGATGGAGGTAATGAAGATAATTGTGACCTCCTTCAAAAAGTCCCATGCCTGTACTGCTACACTCAGTGACCCCAGCCCTGCAGCAGGCCACCACCGACCCATGCCTGCACTGGAAACTCCCTGGCAAGTCTGGGTCAGTCTCTTGTGTGGGCACTACTCCTTTCTCCCGGGTCCTGGTGGGCACAAGGTTCTGTTTACGCCCTCCAAGAATCTATTTTCCAGTCCTGTGTAAGTTCTGGCAGCTCTACGGTGGGGTTAATCACGACCTCCTCCAAGAGGGCTTAGGCCATACCCATGTCTGCTGCACCCAGAGTCCCTGCCCCTGTGGTAGTCCGCTGCTGAGCTGTATCTCCACAGGAGATGCTCAAATACAGTTCTTTCTCAGTCTTTGTGGGGTCTCTGGGTCCTGGTGCGCACAAGGTTTTTTTGAGCTGTCTGAGCATCTCTGGAGAGAATGGGGTTTGATTCTAAACATGAATTAAAAAGCAGAGACATTAGTTTACCAACAAGGTCCGTCTAGTCAAGGCTGTGGTTTTTCCAGTAGTCATGTATGGATGTGAGAGTTGGACTATAAAGAAAGCTGAGTGCAGAAGAATTGATGCTTTTGAACTGTGGTGTTGGAAAAGACTCTTCAGAGTCACTTGGACTTCAAGGAGATCCACCCAGTCCATCCTAAAGGAAATCAGTCCTGAATATTCTTTGGAAGGACTGATGTTGAAGCTGAAACTCTGATACTTTGGCCACCTGATGTGACGAGCTGACTCATTGGAAAAGACCCTGCTACTGGGAAAGACTAAAGGCAGGAGGAGAAGGGGATGACAGAGGATGAGATGGTTGGATGGCATCACCAACTCAATGGACCTGAGTTTAGGTAAACTCTGGTAGTTGGTGGTGGACAGGGAAGCCTGGCGTGTTGTGGTCCATGGGGTCACAAAGAGCTGGACACAACTGAGTGACTGAACTGAACTGAACACAAAGGATGGATTCACATATATAGTGCTAAAGGAAAAATTTTAAATCCACAAAAAGGATAATCTTGTTGCACTGCTTTTCTAGGGTATTGTTTACAAGGGTCTAAGGAGTTTAAAATCTGCTGTTGTTTAAAACGTTTTTGTAGCTGCCAGATGTATTTAGGGCATCAGGAAAGGTACCTACATATAGGGAGCAAAGCACTAGGATTGGGAAGATAAACATCAGCTCTACTGGGGGAAATGTGAGAATAGACTCCTTATCATCTCAATAAACAAAGGCAAAGTGGTAAATGTAATAACCTTGCAGCAGGGCTCTGTTTTACCAAGGCAGAAAATTCACTCAACATAGTTCAACACAGCAACTGACCAACATTTTTCTGTAATGAGTCTTACAGTAAATATTTCAGGGTTTGTAGGCCATATGATCTGGGTCTCAGGTACTCAAATCTGACTTCAGTGCAAAAGCAGTCAAAGATAATACATAAATTAATGGGTGTGGCTATGAGTCAGTAAAACTTATTGACAAAAATGTAATCTGTGGACCCTGATAGAACAGATAAAAGTATCCATGAATGGTGTTCCTATGGAAATATATACATGTTCTGATGGGGAATGTTTGCTTATTTCTGTGGTATAAATACCACCAGTTTCAAATTGCCAGTGATTTGAAAATCACCTATCAATATTTCTGAAAATTAACAAACAGCACTTGGAAGCACATTCAAAACAATTGCAGGACACCACAAAAAATGTCCCACCTACAGAGAAGTAAAAAAGCTGTGTACTGATGATTAGCTTTTAATATTCTACAATCTTACATTACTTTCCCTCCTTCCATGTTTCCCTGTCCTTTCCCTCCCCTAACCATCTGCTTCTTGGAGTCACATTATCAAAAACCATCTGCAAGCAAGCCTTTGGCTTGGGCATAGCTCAACCTCAGAGTTACAAAACATTTATATTTTCTCTTCTGATTTATTTAATGGCTCATTTACTTGTATTTCTCTAATATGCAGTAATAAGATTTTGAGCAAGCACCTATATTATAAATTGTCAATGGGTTATTTAAGAAAAATAGACAGCTAGAGATCAGTTGATGAATTTATATTGTAGACCTATAATAGAAATTGCTACATATAATGAAGTATTCACAATCAAAGGAAACAGTACAAAAGAGAGTATGTTTAAGAGGATACCACAAAATGGGTTGAAAGAGAATATAATTATAAAACAAAGAAAGGGGAAGCAAGCTTGGGCTCATTTAACACTGGATAAAAACTCTAGGTCCAACTACTCCTTATTAGACCATTTTCATAATGAACCAGTTCCAAAAAAAGTCGAAGTGGATATGCTCTTGGTGCTAAATGAGTTTAGAAATAAAACAAATCTGCAAAAGCCTTCTTTTATCGTCTGTCAAATTAGAAAAACCAAGTAGGTCTTTGTTCTTGTAATAGTCTATTTGCTTAAATACATAGACAAGTGGCAGGGGAATCATTTAAATGTTTGCAGGCAGTCAACCGCATTAAAGAATCACAAGAAAACAGGCTGAACTCTGCAGTCAAACTGCCAACTTTATTCTAATTAATAACCTTAAATTGTGTAGCTATTCATGGATTGCTTACATTTGGGAGATATGAATGTTGAGTTTAGAGGCTGAAATTAGAAGTAAAGTAAAACAAAACCATCATTCTATGTGAATTTTGGGGTAACCTATGTAGAGGTTAAAGGAGATTAAACATCTTTTGAAATTTAAAAGATTCTGTGATACAAAGAGTATGTGACAAATGGAATGCTTTTACTTCATACTTATCCCATAGTCCTATCTTCATGTTGGTTTATTCCACACTAGTCTGTCTTGGAGTCACCCTGTTATCCATCTCACCTGAAAATTTCCCACTTGAGAGTTGCTTAGAGATGTAAGATATGAGAATGGGGCACATGTTCTACAAAATTTTAGTTCTTTTTAAAACATGTGAAGGAGTTTCCCTGGTGGCTTAGTTTTAAAGAATCTGCCTGCAATGCAGGAGATGCAGGAGATACGGGTTTGGTCCCTGGGTTGGGAAGATCCCCTTGAGGAGGAAATGGTAACCAACTCCTGTATATTGGTTGCCAATCAAATCCTGAATATTGGAGGTAGCAAGATTCAGTTTCTGTCCTCTAGAAAGTTATAGTTTCTAACTCCATTTTCTCTGCTCCATTTTCATAGGAGGACCTTGTTTCAAACTTTACCAGGATAAGTAAAGCTTTTCATAAAGCAGATTGGAATTTTAATTGCAAATAATAATTTCTGCCTTAGCCTGCTGCTATAACAAAAATACCATAACTGGGTGGCTTATAAAAGGAAATCGTTATTTCTCACTGTTCTAGAAGGTGGAAGTCCAAGATCATGGTGCTGAGAGATCTGGTGTCTGATGAGAGCCCACTTTTTGTTGATAAATCTCTTTTCATTTTAATCTCAAGTGACATGTGATGAAAGTGGGAGGGAGGTTCCATGGCTTCTTTTATGAGGGCACAAATCCCACTCATAAGAGTTCAACTCTCAAAGATCCCCACCATCTAATACCATCACTAGGGATTTAGGGTTTCAATGTATGAATCAGTTCAGTTCAGTTCAGTTCAGTCGCTCAGTCATGTCCGACTCTTTGCAACCCCATGAACCTCAGCACACCAGGCCCCCCTGTCCATCACTAACTCCCGGAGTTCACTCAGACTCATGTCCATCGAGTCCGTGATGCCATCTCATCCTCTGTCGTCCCCTTCTCCTCTTGCCCCCATCCCTCCCAGCATCAGAGTCTTTTCCAGTGAGTCGACTCTTCGCATGAGGTAGCCAAAGTATTGGAGTTTCAGCTTTAGTATCAGTCCTTCCAATGAACATCCAGGAATGATCTCCTTTAGAATGGACTGGTTGGATCTCCTTGCAGTCCAAGGAACTCTCAAGACTCTTCTCCAACACCACAGTTCAAAAGCATCAGTTCTTTGGCACTCACTTTCTTCATAGTCCAACTCTCACATCCATACATGACCACTGGAAAAACCATAGCCTTGACTAGACGGACCTTTGTTGGCAAAGTAATGTCTCTGCTTTTCAATATGCTATCTAGGTTGGTCATAACTTTCCTTCCAAGGAGTAAACATCTTTTAATTTCATGGCTGCAGTCACCATCTGCAGTGATTTTGGAGCCCAAAAAAATAAATGGGGAGGTGCAAACATGAATCTATAGTAATATGTAAGTACAGATTATGTGTCAGATCCCCTCCTCATCCCTATTCTTCCTTTGGATACCTTGTTTTATCAGAATGCTTGGCCCAAGGTGAGAAAGTAGTAAACTTTTTCTAAAAAATGAATTTTGCATAACTGGGTAAGGATTTGAATAAATAAGCAATTACATATAGTGTGATAAGAACTTTGTTGCATGCTTTTTCCAGTTGAGAAGTATAAGGTAGCATGCTCAAGAACATGAGGTAATTTACTGTGAAACGTAAGATTTCACCTAATTTTTATGACTCCCTCTCCTTTGTGCTCTTTCTATCCTTCCATGCCAAAGAAGAAATGCTCAGAGTAATTTCAAGAATATTTGTAAATTTTGATGAAGAAAGTGTAAGCATGAAAAAAGGACTAAAATAGTTTGTAAAAAAAAATGTGATATCTAATAACTGAAGAGGAAACTTTTACTGTCATAAACTATTTTGGAGTAAACTACTTCACTCACAAAGTCTCCTTATTCGCCCACAGAGAAGGATCTTGCCCTTTCACAGAGAAAGGCAGCTATTTTTATTCTATGTGATCCTAGATATTTGTCTTACCTGGACCAGGGAATGTGGAATTAGCATTCAGGAGTGGCTAGTAAGTATCTCCTCAGATATGCAGATGACACCACCCTTAAGCAGAAAGTGAAGATGAACTAAAGAGCCTCTTGATAAAAGTGAAAGAGGAGAGTGAAAAAGTTGGCTTAAAGCTCAACATTCAGAAAACGAAGATCATGGCATCTGGTACCATCACTTCATGGCAAATAGATGGGGAAACAGTGGAAACAGTGGCTGACTTTATTTTTCTGGGCTCCAAAATCACTGCAGATGGTGACTGCAGCCATGAAATTAAAAGACGTTTGTTTACTCCTTGGAAGGAAAGTTATGACCAACCTAGACAGCATATTAAAAAGCAGAGACATTACTTTGTCAACAAAGGTCTATCTAGTCAAGGCTATGGTTTCTCCAGTGGTCATGTATGGATGTGAGAGTTGAACTATATAGAAAGCTGAGCACCAAAGAATTGTTGCTTTTAAATTGTGGTGTTGGAGAAGACTCTTGAGAGTCCCTTGGGCTACAAGGAAATGCAACCAGTCCATCCTAGAGGAGATCAGTCCTGGGTGTTCATTGGAAGGACTGATGCTGAAGCTGAAACTCCAATACTTTGGCCACCTAATACGAAGAGCTGACTCATTTGAAAAGACCCTGATGCTGGGAAAGATTGAGGGCAGGAGGAGAAGGGTTCGACAGAGGATAAGATGGTTGGATGGCATCACCAACTCGATGGACATGAGTTGAGTAAACTCCGGGAATTGGTGATGGACAGGGAGGCTTGGGGTGCTGCGTTTCATGGAGTCACAAAGAGTCAGACACAACTGAGTGACTGAACTGAACTGAGTAAGTATCTCCAACCAGTTGAAAATGGGATATGTATTAACCGCAAACCATGGAGAGGCTTTGTCAATCCCAGCCCTGACAAGCAGAGAGGGAGACGTCTGCAGGAAGAGAAGGAAGTGAACATGCAGAGAGATGCAGAAACAAGTCATGGAGAGTCAAAGCACTGCCTAGTATCTTGGAGGTTTTCTGGATTTTGATTTTAGGGCCTTTCCTGAAGCCAAGCTAGAGTCTTACCTTGGGTCCTATTAGTTACCCCTTTGTTCTTACGTTAGTTAAGTTTAATTGGTTTTTATTAATTGGAAATTTGGCTTTTGTTACAAAGGTTTGTTACAAACAAGGTTATAACTTGTTTTGTAAATTATTTCCACGCCTTTGCCCAAATAACATCTTTTCATTGAAACCAGACTAGATCATCCCATTTAAAATTCCAATATCAATTTTCCTCTTGTTTTGGGCTAATTGTGAGCCCATTGAAATTTACATGTTGAAGTCCCAAGCCCCAGGACCTCAGAGTGTGACTGTATTTAGAGACAGGATCATTAAAGAGGTAAAGAAGTTTAAATGAACACATCAAGGGTGAGCTCTAATCTAGTATGGCTGGTATTCTAGTAAGAAGAGAAAATGGGGACACTGATGCAGGCACAGATGAAACATGATGTGAAGTCGCAGGGAGCAGACAGCTATCTACCAGCTAAGGAGAGAGGTCTGGAACAGATCCTTCCCTCATGACGCTCAGAAGAAACCAACCCTGCTGCCACTTTTATCCTGGACTTCCAGTCTCTGAAACTGTGAGAAAATGAACTTCTGTTGATTAGGCCACCCCATCTGCAGTTCATTGCTATCGCAGCTCTAGCAAACCGACATGGCATCATGGAAACTAATCTCCCTGACCTTGTGCTACTGCATTATTAAATGCATTTCTTATTTTCTTTTTCTCATCATTAGAATGTAAATTTCATGAAGGCAGGGAGTTTTACCTATTTGTTCTTTAGTGTTTTTCTCAGTGGTTTGACCAATGTTAAACACACACATTCATACACAGAAGAACTTTTAATAATGTATAATCTTTTAAGGTAGACACTTAGCATGACATGAAAAGTGGAGATACTTTGTAACTTTAGGTACATCAACTCAATGTATCAGAACCGAAATTATGTGTAAAAATAAGATGTTTGGATTCATAATAAAGAGAATTGCATCATCTTATATAAAGGGATAAATATTCAGGGTTTACCTTTTTGCTGCTAGAAAGACTTATAGCATTTGTATTCTGAAGTCCTTTGATGAAGTTCTTTGGATCCAGAGATAAAGTTTTTTCTACCTGTCTGTAAAGATTCTAGGGATTATTTGTGTTTTCTCCTCACTTTTAGAAATTCACCAGTGAGTCTTCTATATGGTGACTTGGGAAAGAGATAGATATATTTGTATTTAAATTCTCAGCTTTATTTGCAAAATTAATAGTAGGTTGAAAATGGTTAGTTTTGTTAGACATTTATTTTCTCATGAAGCAAACTTTTTATGGCTATTTTTTTGAAAGGAATGACTATTATAGAAAATTTAGTTTCATAAAATTACATAAATTCCTAGTCAGTCTCATTGCTGTTCCTTTCTTCTGTTTATTCTTCAAATTAACTAGTTATCAGATACCACTTATGCAATCTCTATTTTGGAAGGAGTTACAACTTGCATTACAAGGTTAGTTCAAATTTTATTATTCATTTTATCCTTGACCTCAGTGGTTAAAACTATTAACTAAAGTAATGCTAATTGTGGTGGTGTTTTTTGATTTAGACACTTGTCCACTAGGAATTGGACTGAGACCAATTCATTTTATTCGGGCCACTGAAAAGACATCAAGCTGTAATGATTTTTGGTTACTGCTCAAGAGTTTACATTAATATAAAGGGCACTTAGGGTAAAACTCAATCATAAATATCATCCTATACATTTAAGTGGGCATTTATGTACTAAACTGGGAGAAGTAATGGGGAAAATTCTGAATATATTTTAGTATTTTGCAACTGAATATGAAGTACCACTATGCATTTTGTTCCAATGTATTATCTTTTCAACCATATATAATGGCAGTGCATATAGAGTATTTATGAAAAACTAAGAAAGAAATCCATTGCTTTATCCAACAAATGTTTGATTGCCTGATATTCCTAAGGTGCTTCCCCGATGGCTCAAAGAGTAAAGAATCCACCTGCAATGCAGGAGACACACGAGATGAGGGTTCAGTCCCTGGGTTGAGAGGATCCCCTGGAAAAGGAAATGGCAACCTGCTCTAGTATTCTTGGCTGAAAAATCCAACAACTGAGGAGCCTGGTGGGCTATAGTTCAAAGGGTTGCAAAGAGTCGGACAGGATTGAATGACTTATCATTGCCTAAGGTACCATTGCCTAAGAATGCGTAAGGTGAGCATTGCCTAAGAATGCAGAGGATCCTAAAGGAAATACATGATCATGGTCTTCAGGAGGTTTTGGTTTCATAAAAATAATGAGATAAGCAAATGGATAATAAGTGGCAGATTTAAAATAACTGATAAAATTTATTGAGGATTCACTATGTGCCAGGCACTCTTCTAAGAGCTTTACATATATTATACCAATTGTACCTTTTAACCGTACCTTGAGTATTATTTTTTGGATGTGAAAACGAAGTCAGAGAGTTAAAAAAACTTCCCAAGTCCATGAAGTTAATATGTAAACATGATGGCATTTGAATTTGTGATGTTTTCTCTTGAATCTTATTATTATTATTATTATTTGGTCACATCTAATGGCTTGTGGGATTCTAATTCTCTGACCAGGGATTGAACCTGTGGCCTCTGTAGTGGGAGTGCAGAGTCTTAACCACTGGACCACCAGGGAGGTCCCTTGAATCCCATCTTAATCTGTTTGGCCTTTAGAATAAGCTCCTTAAGAGCAATGCAAAATGAAAACAAAACAAAACCCTACAATCTTGTTTAAGGGCTCACCTATGGCAAAAAACACACCTATGCTGTAAGAACTCAGGAAACTTAAGAACATCTAGAACAGTCCTTGATGTATTTGGATATGTGGAACTCTAAAATGAGACATTGTTTTCAGGGAGGGAGACTATGTCTCAGACTTGCTAGTTTGTCACCAAGTCTTCTTCCCACGCATAGAGTGAGGCTGTCTTTCTCATCCTCCCCTGTAGATAGGTGTAACTGTTGCCGAATTTGGTTCATTTGCCCATTGTGTAACAAGCCAGATACTGAGGCTTGTAGCAGAGAAAGGGTTTATTCACAAGGCAGCCAAGCAAGAAAACAGGAAAGTCTCAAGTCTGCCTCACTGAAGGTAAGGGGCTGGATATTTATGAGATAAAGAAGCAGGTGGTGTGAGGCATGAGGAATGTAAGGGAAGGTGATTAGAAATAAGAAAAAGGTGATATAGTCTTTGTCCTGTGCAGGTGCAACTAAGTCACAGCCTTCTTCACAGGCCGCATGTTCAGAAAATGGCGACATAGACATGTTGTGAGGGTGGTTTTTGGCCCTCTCATGTCAAAAGGTCACTGACCAGACACTTGTGTTGAAGGGTCAGTTATCCAAATCAGTCTTAAATGAGTGGAGCTCAAGCTGGACACAACTGACCCTGAGTTCCTGAAAAACAACTTGGGTGTACATATTGTTTAGGCCCCTTGAGGCTTGGAGTATGTCCAGTTTTTGTGAAAACAACGTGAGCTTGATCAATGAAGGTAGGTTACAGTTTATTATTTATTAATAAATAATGGATCTAACTGATGAATGACCTCAGTTACATAACCATGTGACTGAGTTCTAGCCAAAGAAATATATATTGTATTAATATATACATCAAAATGTATACAATGTACAATGAGTGTTCAGTAGAAATGATATAAAGTCTGCAGACTTCCAGGTCAGGCTTATAAGACCTCCCATGTGTAATTTTTCACCTGCTATTCTGTCTGTTGAAATGGTCCCTAAATCTTAGAAACCAGCTGAGGAAGATGAGAGATCACATTCACAGTATGAAAGAGGCCTAGCTCCCTGAATCATGTTTGAAAGAGAGCTACACTCTGATTAGGGAAACTCTCCTGAGGGAATTTTGAATGAGAAACAAAACTTTACTGTTATAAGCTACTGAAATCTTGACATTTGTGGATTGCAGTCATTAGACTATCTTCACTAATGTAGGGAATATAAGAAGGATGTTAAGGACTTCCCTAGTGGTCTGCTGGTTAAAACTCTATGCTTCCAGTTCAGGGGACCCTGGTTCAATCCCTGGTCGGGAAACTAAGAGTCCACATACGGAGGCAGCAGGGCACGAGACAAATGAAAAAAATAAAAAAGTGTCATATAAAGAGACAGATTATATGATTAAATTTGATTCTCACCAGTGTATGTGAAGTGTAATGTTAGTTTCTAAAGCCTATGTGAAAAGTTAAAGCAAGTGGCAAAACAATCCTTGAAATTCCCTATAGAATTCTACATATCCAATACAGTACAATATAAAACATAGTTGACCTTATACAAACCAACAGTAGATAATGTCAATTCTTCTCACTCTTGAATTGTTAATGTTTTTCTAGTTTCAATTAATTATTCAACTTCCTCCTTTAGGATATTGATGAAACCACTTATTTCTCTGGCCACCTGAACCATATGTTCTTTCTTTTTAAAGGAAAAGAAGCATAATCTTTTAAAACCGTTTGGTGAAATGTGTTAGCCATTTCAGCCTAGTTTTCCACCATTGCTTCAGACAGATTTACACGATGTGATTTCCTGGAATTGAGAGGTAGTTTACTGAAGGAATGCAGGCTTTATCTGCAAAAGACTTCAATTTGCATCTCAGTGCTGCATTATTTTAGTTGTGTTGTAGACCTTGGGTAATTTTTCTTAACTTTTGGTCTCCAATTAGTAAACTGGAAATAAAGCTATATACACATGGTAAGATTGTTCTGAAGATATGTATTTATAATAATGAGTATTTATTGAGTACTTACCATAATGCATTTTATAAAACAATTGCCCTATTATAAGTTTATAATATTTTTCAGATTTCTGTGTCTTATAAACATTATTAGTCTTGGTCTGTATGTGTCACACATTCTGTTCAGTGTTTGCACAATTCCTAGCTCAATATTGAAAAGTCAATATTTTGGTTTATTCTCTCTTTCTTCTCTTCCCATACTTTTGGTACATCCTTAACTCTACTCCATTTGCTTTAAGATCACTCCTTTTGCAGAAATCCGTTTAAGTTAATACATAAATACTAAAAATACTAAAATTTTTAAACTTTGAACTTACAGCAAGCTTAATAAATAATTAAGGAATGTGTATTATCTTCACTTGACAAGGTAAATGACTTGCCTGATGTTCCACATTATTTTAGTGACAATGCTAGGCCTAATATACCAATTAACAATTATTGAGCACTTAGAATTTGTCTAGAGCTTTTCAAATATTAACTAATTTTTGTTCAAAAAATTCTGTGAGTTAAGTATTATTAGCATTAAATCATACATGAAGTAAATGAGGCACAAGGATTTGAGTAACTTACCATGGTTGCATAAGTACTACAGGATTGGACAGGTATTTGAACCCAAATGTCTACAAGTCTAAACTATTCTATGCTGATTTTCATTAAAGTACAAACACTCTTTTGTTCTGCGACTAATACATGATATCAGTAAGTGAAAGACATTGTTATTGGACAATTCAGCAATCTGAAAAGGTCAATATAACAATATCATCCTGTTATGGTACAATGGCGAAGAAGGCAATGGCAACCCACTCCAGTGTTCTTGCCTGGAGAATCCCAGGGACGGGGGAGCCTGGTGGGCTGCCATCTATGGGGTCGCACAGAGTCAGACACGACTGAAGCGACTTAGCAGCAACAGCAGCATGGTACAATGGTAGAAGAAAGCTTAGCTCATAAGGTAAGGTAGGCACATACATTGAAGGCCTTAAGTGCCATGTTTTGCATCTACATTCCTAAATGTCAAATATTATTGTTGTTTAACTCTAAAAAAAAAAAAAAACCTGAAGATAAAAAACAATGAACAAAGATATAACATGAAAAAATGTCTTCTTCAATTCTAGGAATGAACCTAGAAGTTAAAAAAAGAACAAAAAAAAACTAACTAAAATATCCCAACTGTACATTTATTGGAAACTGTTGTTTCTTACTATTCCATAGGCTAAATTACAGTTTTTAGAAAAATCATATGCAAGTAAAGACCAAAAGGGAAAAAGATGATTTAAA
Organism: Bos mutus; assembly: GCF_027580195.1. NCBI lineage: Eukaryota > Metazoa > Chordata > Mammalia > Artiodactyla > Bovidae > Bos > Bos mutus. Next base: position 76,595,156 of record NC_091622.1, on the reverse strand, counting down.
TCATTAAATTTAAAATTATGTTGTGATAATCTCTTTCCTTTTAGGGAATACTTATACTATGAGAATCTGTAACTGGATGAAATATATATATATATATATAAAATAATAAAATGATTAAAATAATAAATAATAACAAAAAATAATCCCTATATATATATATGTATATATATAGGTCTAGTAGGATTATTTTTGACAGCTAAATGGACTATCTGACATAGGCAGGAAAATTATTTTATAGAGCATTATAGCTACCCTTTCTAATTGTGGCTTAAATCTGAAATGTATCATAAAATACATTATCACTGGTTTCATATTTGTTTTTTCTAAGTGATTTCCAAATAAAATGAGCTCATTTACAAACTTTATCATATTCCAGATGACACTGTGGTCCCAATTTATGGCTTGACGATGAGGCAGTCCTCTTCTCCCTCTCATATAGTTATGAGAGATATGAATCCTGCAGCTGGAATTCAGCTGACAAACTTGGTTGTGATCCAGTAGTCATAGTTCTGTAAAAAGACAGCAGTAGGTATGGTCACAGAACTAATTATATTGTTTACGAATGTGCTATTTTTAAAAAATTGACCTTTGTAATTTCTTTGTATATGGTATATAATCCATTTATTCATGAGAAATGATTAATTATTTCTGATATTTAGATATACATGTAAAATAATTCTATATTTTATATAATGCTTCCACATTAAATCCACTTTTATACCCTCATCCTACAATCTTGTTTAAACATTTGTTACTTAAAAACCTTAATATTCAACAAGTTGTCATCTAACTAGTAAGATGATTAGTTGTGGGCCAGTGAGAATATTTTAAGAGAGACTGGGTAGCGTTTCACTTTAATCAAATTCAATTCATATACTTACTGTTTATTAAAATTAAAGCATTAGGATTAGAAGTGATTCCAGAATATTCATATGGGTTGTTTATTGGTTGCATTCTGGTGAAAAGGTGTGGTTAGAAGACTTGTCTTGATACTTTTTCCATAACAGTTATGTTTTTTACTTTGATTATAATTTAAGTGGTGGGCATGGAAAGCAGAGAAAAAAAAATTATACAGGGGGAGGGGGGCAACAAACCTAGTTGATTATGGGTATCATCACAAATTAGAGGATATAAAATAATTAAGACACTTTTTTTCCTGTTCTTTAATCTTCTGATGGCTGAAGATATACACAGCAAACTCCAAGACTGTGATTTCCCAATAAAGTGTAACCTGAATGCCTAAATTAGCACAGAGTAAACAATTGATTCTAACTGTTGAAATGGAAACAGTGACAGACTCTTCGGCTCCAAAATCACAGGGGATGGTGACTTCAGCCATGAAATTAAAAGATGCTTGCTCTTTGGAAGAAAAGTTATGACAAAACTGTTCAAAAGCAGAGACATTACTATACCGACAAAAGTATGTACAGTCAAAGTTATGGTTTTTCCAGTAGTCATGTATGGATATAAGAGTTGGACCATAAAGAAGGCTGAGCACTGAAGAATTGATGCTTTTGAATTGTGGTGATGGAGAAGACTCTTGAGAGTCCCTTGGACAGCAAAAAGATCAAACCAGTCAATCCCAAAGGAAATCAAAACTGAATATACACTGGAAGGACTGATGCTGAAGCTGAAGCGCCAATCCTTTGGCCACCTGATGAAAATAGCTGACTCATGGGAAAAGACTCTGATGCTAGGAAAAGACTGAGGGCAGGAAGAGAAGGGGGCAACAGAGGATGAGATGGTTGGAAGGCATCACTGATTCAGTGAACATGAGTTTGAGTAAACTCCAAGAGATAGTGAAGGACAGGGATGCCTGGTGTGCTACAGTCCATGCAGTTGCAAAGATATGACTGAGTGACTGAACAACAGCAACAAATAACAAGTGTTACCAAAGATATTATATTTGAACTGAGCTTTGAAGGATAAATAAAATTTCAAAAGATAGAGAAGAGGGGAAAGATCTTCCAAACACAGACAATAGCATGACCAGAGACACAGAGGCATAAAGCATATAATAGTACAATAGTGCGTAAGCTTTTTTAACTAAAGACAGATGCAAAGTTGAGTGGGGAGCAAGGAGTAGTGGGAGACAACACAATATCTAGGCATAGATTTGATTTTAAAAGTCATCAATTCTACTTAAATACATGGATGTTCAGTTTTGGTCTGCCCATCACACTTATTTTACCGAGATCGCCTCTTGGGTTTTTTTTTTTTTTTTTGGTTGGGGGGAGGGGGGCATGGGGGTATGGATTCTGAGATTATTGTATAGGAACCAGCCAAAAGCCTGTCAGGAAAACAGGAATGTGCAGGGAAATTTAGGAAAGTTTGGGAAACTTAGGTCCGCTAAGTTAACACTTTGCTGCCCACAGTTCAGTTCAGTCGCTCAGTCGTGTCCAACTCTTTGCGACCCCATGAATCGCAGCACGCCAGGCCTCCCTGTCCATCACCAACTCCCGGAGTTCACTCAGACTTACGTCCATTGAGTCAGTGATGCCATCCAGCCATCTCATCCTCTGTCATCCCCTTCTCCTCCTGCCCCCAATCCCTCCCAGCATCAGAGTCTTTTCCAATGAGTCAACTCTTCGCATGAGGTAGCCAAAGTACTGGAGTTTCAGCTTCAGCATCATTCCCTCCAAAGAAATCCCAGGGCTGATCTCCTTGCAGTTGTATCTCCTTGCAGTCCAAGGGACTCTCAAGAGTCTTCTCCAACACCACAGTTCAAAAGCATCAATTTTTCGACGCTCAGCCTTCTTCACAGTCCAACTCTCACATCCATACATGACCAGAGGAAAAACCATAGTCTTGAATAGACGGACCGTTGTTGGCAAAGTGATGTCTCTGCTTTTGAATATGCTATCTAGTTTGGACATAACTTTCCTTCCAAGGAGTAAGTGTCTTTTAACTTCATGGCTACAGTCACCATCTGCAGTGATTTTGGAGCCCCCCAAAATAAATTTGACACTGTTTCCACTGTTTCCCCATCTATTTCCCATGAAGTGATGGGACCAGATGCCATGATCTTCGTTTTCTAAATGTTGAGCTTTAAGCCAACTTTTTCACTCTCCTCTTTCACTTTCATCAAGAGGCTTTTTAGTTCCTCTTCACTTTCTGCCATAAGGGTGATGTCATCTGCATATCTGAGGTTACTGATATTTCTCCCCGCAATCTTGATTCCAGCTTGTGTTTCTTCCAGTCCAGCTTTTCTCATGATATAATGTGCATATAAGTTAAATAAGCAGGGTGACAATACACAGCCTTGATGTACTCCTTTTCCTATTTGGAACCAGTCTGTTGTTCCATGTCCAGTTCTAACTGTTGCTTCCTGACCTGCATACAGATTTCTCAAGAGGCAGGTCAGGTGGTCTGGCATTCCCATCTCTTAAAGAATTTTCCACAGTTTATTGTGATCCACATAGTCAAAGGCTTTGGCATAGTCAATAAAGCAGAAATAGATGTTTTTCTGGAACTCTCTTCCTTTTTCCATGATCCAGAGGATGTTGGCAATTTGATCTCTGGTTCCTTTACGTTTTCTAAAACCAGCTTGAACATCTGGAAGTTCATGTATTGCTGAAGCCTGGTTTGGAGAATTTTGAGCATTACTTTACTAGCGTGTGAAATGAGTGCAATTGTGTGGTAGTTTGAGTATTCTTTGGCATTGCCTTTTTTGGAATTGGAATGAAAATAAACCTTTTCCAGTCCTGTGGCCACTGCTGAGTTTTCCAAATTTGCTGGCATATTGAGTGTAGCACTTTCACAGCATCATCTTTCAGGATTTGAAAGAGCTCAACTGGAATTCCATCACCTCCACTAGCTTTGTTGGTAGTGATGCTTTCTAAGGCCCACTTGACTTCACATTGCAGGATATCTGGCTCTAGATGAGTGATCACACCATCGTGATTATCTGGGTCGTGAAGATCTGTTTTGTACACACAGATGACACTAAAAACTAGTGTCCAAAATGCTAGAGTCTATTAGCAGCAAACCAGAGCAAGCAAAGTGAAGTTTTAAGGGAAGTGTGAAGTTACTGTAAAGAATCACAAATTTGGAACCAAGAGCAAAGCGAGATTAGACAAACCAGAGTGCGGGTTGAGAGATGTATGCAATTTCTGAATCACTGTCTAGCTGTCATCAGTGATTTGTTCTGAACTTTCTGGGTCTAGATGCAAAGTCAGCTTATCAGGGCCAAAACCCCAAAATAAGTCAGGTGTAAAACTGAAATGACCAGAGGTAATTTATGCTCATTAATTAATATAATTAGATAATTAAACATCTGAGATTTCTCTCTTTCCTGTTTTTCTCTTGACTCTTGCTTTTATTCTCATTTCGTAATTCCAAATCTGCAAAAGGAGAACTGCCTAACCAAAGATAGGTTAAAGGAAGGGTAAAGGCAAACCATCAGATGGCAGGATCATTAGGTGCTATTTACAGAACAAATGTTCTGTGCCAAGTTGCTTCAGTCATGTCAGACTCTTTGTGACCCCATGAACTATAGCCTGCCAGGCTCCTCTGTCCATGGGGATTCTCCAGGCAAGAGTACTGGAGTAGTTTGCTACGCCCTCCTCCAGGGAATCTTCCTGATCCAGGGATTGAACCTGTGTCTCATGTCTCCTGCATTGGCAGGCAGATTCTTTACCATTAGCACCACCTGGAAAGCATATGACAAATATATTGTGTTACTTTTGACCTGACTCTATTCTCCAGTGCATGACAAATGGGATAGAATTTGAAGATTTGTGTTTTACACCTTAAAGTGAAGGAAGCTATACCCTTTTCAAAAACAAATTTTCTTTTGCTGACCTGAAAATCAGTTCATCAGTACGATCTTTCTCGAGAACAAACTGTGGACACAGTGGGGCAAGAAGAGGGTGGGACAAATTGAGAGAGTAGCCTGGAAACATACACAATATAAATTACCATATGTAAAATAGATAGCCAGTGGGAATTTACTGTATGAGGCCTGGAGCTCAAACCAGTGCTGTGTGATAACCTAGACGGGTGGGATGGGGTGGAAGGTGAGAGAGAGGTTCAAGAGGGAAGGGGCATATCTATGGCTGATTCATGTTGATCTATCGCAGAAACCAACACAATACTGTAAAGCAAATATTCTCCAATTAAAAATAAATAAAATTTTTAAAAAGAACAAATTTTCTTAGTGGGTGAATAAAGAAACACTAATTACCTGAGGTAAGCAAAAAGGAACTATTTTTTTCCATGGGGCCAAAGACAATGTGAAGTTGAGTGCAGACACTAGATAGATGCTGCTTTTTGCTTTTGCATGGAATTGGTTCTTCTTTCCTCTCTAAGCCCTCCTTTGGTATATTCCTATTCTATTACAGTGTTCCCTTTCTGAAAACCCATAGCCAGAGTCCTACTCCTGACCTCTCCTGGAATGCCCATCCAGATTGCTAATCCTCAGCTGCTCCCCAGATGTAAGGCTGAGTCTTCTATTTATCATATTTGTAGAAGCACTAAATTCATCAACTGAACAGTTTTAGATTGTTTCATGTGAATGAATGCTCCAAAAGCCTAGATTGGAAGTAGGGAAACTAAATGGATTCCTTTTTGAATAACTCTTTTCTTATAAAAATGTGACTAACCAGTAGAGGAAAATACAGGAACTAATTGTTTTTAGTGGAGAAATGAATCAGCTGTAGCATGAGATTGTATTGCACATGAACAAAATAAAAATATTATTTTGAGATTTATTTGGAAAATAGACATGTCCCAAGGACTCACAGATTGTGGGTGAGATTTTAGCCTTTAATATCTTGTGTGATAGCTCTCTAATCTGCAAAGATCGAAGAAGCAGAGTATTTCAAGACAAAGCTTTGCTATTCTATTATTTATGAGAGCAAATTTCATTGTTAATGTTTTGCAAACTTCCAGGGTAGTGAAGTATATGTGAAACTGTATATTCTCACCAGTGTGCAAATACCATGATGGCTAGGTGGCTGATAGAGTTTGAAATTCTATATTATTATATTAGGAAAGAGAAAATGACAGATAATAGGAAGCATAAATTGAGATACTGATTCCTTTTCTCCAACCCTGAATTTTTTTTTTTCTTAACAAACCTGTGTAACGGATATGAATTCTTAGCTTCATCAAACAGCCTTGAAATTTTCTTCTTAACCTTTCTTAGACATTCACAGTGGTCATTCAAACTATAACAAATAAAGTACTATAAATTCAAGTAAGAAATGGGACCTTCTTTATCACTTTCGAGATATGCCAGCCCTAGCAAGTTGTAGTAACTTTATTTAGTGCTGTCTATCCCATCACTATGCTATCTGAGAGGTCTAGCTAACAAGGCAATCTCCTAATTGATATAAAGTTTTGCATTTTCTATCATAAACTAATATTTATGGAGTTGTTAATTATAAATTATTATACCCATAATCTTCAGTTCATTTATAAAGATGAATCAAAAATCATTTGAAAGAACTTTTCCCCTCTATCAATGTTTTCCTACTAAAATTGGACTATGCTAAGTCACTTCAGTCGTGTCCAACTCTGTGCGACCCCATGGCAGCTCACCAGGCTCCGCCGTCCCTGGGATTCTCCAGGCAAGAAGACTGGAGTGGGTTGCCATTTCCTTCTCCAGTGCATGAAAGTGAAAAGTGAAAGTGAAGTCGCTCAGTCGTGTCTGACCCTCAGCAACCCCATGGACTGCAGCTTTCCAGGCTCTGCCGCCCATGGGATTTTCCAGGCAAGAGTACTGGAGTGGGGTGCCATTGCCTTCTCCAAAATTGGACTAGAGAAAGTAAATTCACAAATAAAAGTTAAATTCTTGTGGAAAAGCTTATCATTACTGTTATGGAAATATCCATTTATATTTTTAAAAAGTAGTAATTTAATATGCTGTATAAATAATGCCTTTGTGTTGTCTCACTATTCTAGGTGAGAAATGGATTAGCAATTAACATATGGCAGTTCTCTGATTCCTTAATAAAAGGAAAAGAGCTTTTGCTCAAAGCTGTTGGAGCTCTTTCACAAATTAATTGACCCTAGCAGGTGGATATTGTGTGGCCCCATATTCCAAAGGGGGAAATGGGAATAGCCAGTTTATAAGAATTGTCAAGTTGTAGAACATATCTAAAAGATAAATACTTCTGAGAGGTGAATTTGGGGACAGCTTTACACTTTAGTCTTTTGAAAGAAGGCACCATTTCTAGCCTTTTGTTCTGACCTCACATATTATAAAACTGATTTATCTTCAGTTCCAAGTCTGTGGGCATGTTTCCATAGTTATTTTAATGAGCTCTACATGATTTTATTAAGGTTTTTTTTTTTTAATTACTCTTGTTTGTATCTACCCACATATAACATCCACATGTAAAGGTCACATACTGCATTTTTCATTTATGTGACATTCTGGAAAAGGCAAGGCTATAGTCAAAAGAACAAATCAGTACTTGTCAGGGGCTGGAGCATGCTGTAACTATAAGGGATAGACTGAAGCAGTTTTTTTTGGGGGGTGATAAACTATGCTGGACCCTACTTGTGGTGGTGGTTACAAGAATGTGTTACAATTTCTTTAATGAACATCAAAAAAGGTCAATTTTACTCAAGTAAATGTACAAAGGAAAAAAAGTTTTAAAAGATTATCTGATTTTTAGTGCTGTCTTAATTATTTGCTCTTATCTTAAATATTAGAATGATGTTTAATGGTTTGTAGGAAAAACTGATAAAATATTTTCAGCATTATTAATACATTTCTGAATATTTAAATATCTAATCATTTTATTGATGAATGAAGGGATACTGTGAAATCTTTCTATAATGCAGTCCTTAAGGGATCAGAGCAAGTGATCACCTAGATCCTTTCTCTATTTTCACCTTCCAAACATCTCAGGTAAAATGACAGATAAGCTTTTTTCTGCTGAATTTCTCTTAGTATTAAAGTGGTACAGTGAGAATTCAGTATATTTTGCCATCCATTTTTCATATTTTTGCAAGTGTGAAGGACAGACATTTCTTACAGTTTAAAGTTAGGTTTTAATCTTTCTTCTTATATATCTAGGTTCATCTTTTTATTGTGGTAAAACTATAGCTATAGCTTGTATCTTCATATTTTTGAATCTGAACCATGTATTTTATTTATTTTTTGTTAATTTTATTTTATTTTTAAACTTTACATAATTGTATTAGTTTTGCCAAATATCAAAATGAATCCATCACAGGTATACATGTGCTCCCCATCCTGAACCCTCCTCCCTCCTCCCTCCCCATACCATCCCTCTGGGTCATCCCAGTGCACCAGCCCCAAGCATCCAGTATCGTGCATCGAACCTGGACTGGCATCTCGTTTCCTACATGATATTTTACAAAACCATGTATTTTATAATAGAGTAAAAATAAAGCATAGTAAAAGTGAAAGAATCTTATAAACAATAAAAAAATCACAGAAATATAAAACAGTGAATGTCAATCAATTCAAACTGGCAACGAATCTCAAAGTGGGCAGCTTTCAAGTTCTAATTGAATTGAATAGTTTAGCACTTCCTTATGCCTACCTGCAGAATGTACCTAAAAGCTCATCTCTCCCTTGAATACTTTTGATAAACAATTAAATATTTATACTGTGACTTATGCTGAAATTAGATGATTTTTCAGTAATAAATGGCAACTCAATAGTCTAGGTTTTTATCCCTTATTAGCTTTAGAATTTTTGTACTTACATTAAAAGGTAATGATTTCCTTCATCATTTAATATTTATCAATTTTCACCCTCAGATATTCAGTTTGTTACAAACTCTTAATGAAACAAAAAATAGGTTCAGATACATACACACATTTTTAAATATATAAAGCTGCCTTAAGAATTTGAAACTAAGAAAAATAAATGTAAATTTTGGAATTTGCTGAGCATTCAAATTTTTTTCCAGCGGGAAAATCATCTATTAACACTTTGTCATCTTGATCTGCCATTTTCCAGGAGACTTGTGTTCAATGGTACCTTAATTGTCCCTGTGTAGCCCCCTCAGTTAATATTCCTTCCACCCTTGACTCCTGGAAACCAATGATGCAATAGTTTTGCTAGAATGTCATATACATAGAATCTTAAAGAATGAACTCTTTGGTTCTGGTCTCTTTCATTTAGAAAAATTCATTAAGGTTACCCTTGCTGTTATAGGAGTTGACAGCTTGTCCTTTGTGTTGCTGAGTCATGTTCTGTTGTGTGCAGGTACAAGTTTTGTTTATCAGACACTTGTTGAAGCACTTTTGCGTTGTTTCCAGTGAATAAAGCTGTTAGGTTTGCACAGAGGATTTTAGGGGAACGTGTGTCCTCAGGTCTGAGCATTCAATTTGAAACACAGACTTTAGGACTTACATTGGTTGGGGGTAAGATTAGGGTTGCCAGCCAATACTCTGTCTTTCTCTCTCACACACACAGTCTCTCTCATTGATTTGTTTGCTTGTTTACTGGAAACCTAGATCACTCTTTTCAGGAACTCAGATTATAGCAGGATGATGGTTTTTACTAATTCCATATCTTTTGAGGTTCCGAGCAGAGATTTTCCATGCAGGATCATCCACAGAGGAAAGGGAATAAGAAAAAGGAAAAGATTGAGCTGGAGGAATGTGTGGGAGTAGAGTGATTAAAAAACTCACCTTAACTTCGTTTTGGACCTCTCTGATTCAGTCACTGTTTATAATAAAATTATTTTAAGTTTAAATGTATAAACATATGAACTGAGTTTTTTAGAGAAGCTTTCTCAACATGGTATATATTGCAAATATTTTTTCCCCTGAAGGATTTTCCAGGCATATTGCTTGTCAAATAGCACTTATAATTGATTGTGTACAGTTGAATTTATATATCTACATTTTAGATTGTTGAGTCAGCAGGGTCATTTGGAAAAAAAAAAAAATATATATATATATATATAACCCTGTGTAGTAGACAGAATTCTCAGATGGCTTTGAAGATTCCATTCCCTCCCTTAGGTCTGGGTGGTTTGGACCTGTGAATATGATGGTATATCATTGCCGTGATTGTGTGACCTTATATGGTAGAAGAGATATTGTAGATATGAATAAGGTCCCCCATCAGTTGATTTTGAACTAATCAAAACAGAGATTTTACTATGTGAGCCTGATGTAATAATTTGAATCCTTCAAAGAAGTCAGAGTCAAGCAGCAGATTTTCCTGCTGTCTTTGAGGAAGCCAACTACCACATCGTGAACTGCCTATTGGATTGGGACCTTTGGCAGGGTCCTGAGGGTAGCCTCTAAGAGTTGAGAGTATTCCATTTTACGGCTAGCAAGAAAAGGGAGACTTCCTTCTCTGCAGCAACAGGGACTGAATTCTGCCAACAACCAGTAAGTTTGGAAGACGATCTGAGACTAAAATGAGATTGCAGTTCTGGCTAACACCTTGATTTCAGTCTGGTGAGATTCTGAGGCTGGGGAGCCATCTAAATGGTACTTACATTCTTGACCCAAGGAAATTTGTATGATACATTAGAATGGTTGTAAATAGCTAAAGGTGAGTAATTTGTCCTTTAGCAATAGAAAGCTAATATAGTACAAATGGGTCATTTTTAAAATGGCATAGTATTTAACAAAAATAACCTTTCACGGCATAATTCTTAAAAAAACTAGTATTTGCTAGTATGAATATGATACTTTTAAAAATCCTGTGCTTGGGGACACTTTGATCAGACAGCAGGTATTTAAATTTCTAGACAGACTGGTGAAACTCCCAGGAGGTCATCACTAGGCAAATTTTCTGGTGGTGAGGGATAATCGTTTGTTGGTTTAAAAATTCCTTCATTAAAAATTACAAAATGAATATAATATTACCTTAGTACACAGATTTTGGTTATATCTGAAGAAGTTAAACTATGAATTCTCAAATAAAATATGATTCATATTTTAAGTGCCAAACCATTACTCTATGTTCAAGAATTAACTACATTTTTTTATAGGAAGTGGTTGGCTAAATTTTAATGCTTATTTACATGAAATAGTGCTGTGTATACTTTTGATTTGCATGGGCACAAATAATCATAAGCCCTAATGTTCTGGTTATGAAATCTTTGAGATTAAATTGTTTTCTGTAGATAAAACAATAAGTACATATGGGTTACAAATGCAAGTCTTGAAATCTATTAGCAGAGATGACTTTTAATTTTGTTTTCTTTTCTATCGGGGAATACATATTTTATGAAGTTGTATATGCTTTCAAATTATTACTGGTGTAGTCATCCTTGAATACCTCCTCTAAATGTTTCATTCATGATACGTCGACCAACTTGTTTTCTCATACCTAAGTAACAAGCAAGGTGATTTTAAGAATGCTATGACCTTGCTATATGATCTTATACTTTTATTCATTAGTCACAAAAGTATATTTAAACACTTGTAGATTATTTTACTTTTCCTAACTCTTCTCTACTGTCTCTAATGAAGAATTACATATTCCCCTTTCTATGTCCTTGCCAGGTGGTTGCCAACCTTCTCATTAGTTTAAATACTTTCTGACCACTTGGTCAGTCTTGGCTATGTGACTTGTGAGAGACAAGGAAATCAGAGCAAAAGAGATCTTTTCACTTTGAGATGGAGGCTTTTAGAATATTATGCAATGCTGAGAGATGTTCTTGATGTGCTATGAGAGGAGGTGTGCCAGATAGGAGCTAATCTTTCAGCCTGAACTGAAAATGAAAAAATCTTGGGGAGTAAAAGTTTATCCTGACAACCAGCACTGAGCTACAACTGACTGCCACTATTCATATACAAACCTTTTGTTGTTTTATAAGCTTTTGATATTAGTTTCTATAACAAAAGTGAGTAATACAGTCTGAAATTTAATTTTTTCTGAGATAAAAATATCATTTCACTGAACTGATTAGCACTTCAATAGTTTTCTATTGCCTTTAGACTAAAAATAAAAGTCTTAACTTGTTTACAAAAGCCTGTATGATTGGGCCTATACTGGGTTTTTTTTTTTTTTTAAACAGTTTTTAGAATTCACCATACATTCTCTCTGTATCAGAAATTCTGCCCTATCCCCTTTCCATCAGGAGGAACAGTATATTCCGAGATCTTATAGTTATGATTAAATGATTAGTGTCTTTTTATCCTACTTCATTTTCTCTCCAAGATAATAAGGATTGTGTTGTTTGTTTATCATTTTTTTCCACAGTACCTATCACGGTGCTGGAGCATAGTAGAAGCCTAATAAATATATGTTAAATGAAGCAAAAAATGCAATACATTGATGTGCCATCTTTATCCCAAGAAACATATGTTTCTTCAGATTTAGAGTCATGTTCTCTTAATTTTTAAAAACATTATTTCCAAAGACTCAGTATATATGTTTCTATAAGAAATGTGCTTTTAAATATTATAGAATATTTATTAAGTCAAAAGCATAACTAGAATATTGCATATTCCTATTTAATATTATTTCTCATGAAGCAAGAATCTATTTTCACTTTTCTTAGTCTAAGACTAGTTGAATGGTTTTCTGTTGTCATAGTAACACTACTCAGTTTTTATAGTGGTTTTCCCCATATTTTAAACATTATATTATTTCATTAAAGAACTTAACAATTTTGAGGCAAATAATATTGTCTGCTCTTGATGGTTAAAATACACACAATTTCATATGCTTTCTGCATATATTTAAATTTGACTTTTAAATTATACTTATTTTAATGGAATTCCACTCTCTTTTGTGCTTTGAGCTTCATATGTTCCAATTTACAGAGTCAGTCCTTATACTTTCTTAAGTTTATTTTTTTCAGTATGTGTTTTTAATAAAAAAAGCATTGCTTTAATCCATCAAATATAAGGATTTACTATTCAGACTAGAAAAGAAACATGGTATAGTGTAAGGTGAGTTTAGAATAGACCAAAAAACAATTCTCTAAGGTATATTCAGAATCCATTACACTAAGCAAAGATTGGAGGTGTATGGCTAAGATGTTGACTGGAATATTGTTTGGTAAGTAAACATGAAGGTATAATACATTGGTATATATGGGTCAAAATGGAAAGATGAGTATTTTACTTCTGACTCCTAAGCAAATATAGCTGGTGTTCTTATTTTTAGGAGACATATGTATATGGTTGTGATAGGTCTTTCCACAAGTTAGCATTCTCGGTCTTTTTATCTATTATTAATATTAAGCATTTTAAATTGATAAGAAATTTGGGATAAAATCATAATGTATGGTTTTTAGATTAGATAGCTGATTTTCTGTGCATTTAGTGCTTCTGTTTTGAATCTGGCAGTTATATTTTTCTCTAAGCATTGAGACAATACTTAGGGTGTTTGTAAAAATGCAGCTATGAAAATTCGGCAAAGAAGCCATTCATAAATTGGTCAGATTTTTGGTGACCAAATTTTCGTGTGCTAATTAGATGATTTAACCCATCCAGTATTCTTGTGTGGGAAGTTCCCTGGACAGAGGAGTCTGGCAGGCTATAATCTGTGGGGTTGCAAAGAGTCAGACACAACTGAGTGACTGAGCATGCACATTAGATGATCTGGTACTTTGATTTAAACTAAATGCTAAATAACACCCTTTTTCTTTCCACAAATAATACTGTAATTTTAATCTAATCTTTCTATTTTATATTATAGAATAAATGAGTTTTTGAGACAAGTAAAGGAACTCAGTGATAGAGTTTGGGGAATAGGATGAAAGAAGAAAACAATGAAATAAGTGGGGAAAATTAGCAAATTATTTTATTTGCTTGGAATACTAAACAAACTCTAAATTTCTGGAAATGAAGAAAGGGAAATAAAAAAAGGGAAATGTTTTGGTTATTTTAAGTTTCCAAAACCACAGATTTATTATTTGGGTATATAAATTTAGATTTTGCAGGGAAATATCCTATAGTGCTGTGCTGATAGAACCCATACCCTATAATAGACGGTATTACAAATGTACTCTAAATTGTGAGACATTCATGTTAGGGATTCTTTTTTGTTCTCTGCAATTGGTGCTTTGTGTACCCTAATTAACTCAATGCCCATCAATTAGCAGTATTGTTCACAACCTAAAAAACACATTTTAGTAAAATGTGCATATAAATGCTAGATTATGAAGTAATTCTTTCTAGCCTCATTGTATTGACTTGAATACTGTTGATAGTGATGATAATTACTATCATAACAATAGTAACAATAATTTATTTTTTGCATAATATGGAACAGGTACAGTGTTTTTTCATCTTAACAAATCAATGGGGTAAATATTCAGTTCCAATTTTGTAGCTGTGGATACTGAAGCACAAACAAATTATTTAACCTTAAGTAAAGATTATAAACTATATAATAAGTATTTTAGGGGACTTGAACGAATGTTTTTTTAGGATTGCCCATGCTTTTTCTATTATGCCACAGTGCTTCTTTAAATTCAAAATTAACAGATGTAATGAGAATGGTAGAGTAGTTACCTGTCCTAAAGTATTTAGGACACTAAAAATGGATTTTTTTATTTGTAATACAATAGGTAATGGTTTACATGGTATTTCTTCTTTGGAGCTATATGCGGAATGAAGAGGTCAAAGGTCACCCATTCAATGTTTACTTAGAAATATGCACAAAGTATTATTTTAGGTCATAGAAAAGAAAAGTTACAAAATAGCTGTCACCAGCAAACATGTTTAGTTTGCATAAATTTTGTCCTTCAACAATTGTATGAGAAGGGCAGGTTAACCTCATTTTACATGAGGAAATTGTGGAAAAATTTGTTCTTCTGAATCATAATGGAGTAACATGCCCTTGAAAAGATATTGTACATGGGATTAAGAATGGTGTACATTTATTAAGAAATATGAAATAATTTGCCCACTAGAGACTTTTGAAAATTGGAAGATGTTATTTTCTAGTGTACATATTATGTGGTGTAGGGTATGAATAGTTGGAAGTTTGGTAGGAGACCAAAAACTCTAATTTTATGGTTTGGATGACCTACTCAGGAGACAGAGAATGTAACCAATAAAATTCCATTTTATTAATGAGGCAGTCTTTCCTAGCTGTGGAAAGTTCAGGAGCTTTGGAGTCAAATTACACACACACACACACGCACACACACACACACACTTACCATGTTTCTGTCTGGGAAATTTTCTAAATCCCTCTGAGCTTCAGTTTCTCTGGATAATACTACATGGCAATATCATCAGTAAATATATGGCAATACTACTTAATACTTAAAATGTCAGGCATACAAGAAATTTTTAATCACACTAGTTCTATTCTTGTCAGCTCCCTTTACACCTTGTTTGATCTATCCTATTTCCAGACTCTTGGCCAGAATTTCCATTTTTCCTCCTTTCTCAAATTGTAGATCTCAAAAGGCATGGCTTCAATCTTTCTCAAAATATTTTGGTAGTATACAAGTGACTACCAAGGAAAATATGACAGTGTTTACATGAGTGTTAAGTCAGTTTTGTCTCTATTCACTATTCTTCAAAACTTCAATAGAATTGTCCCACCATTTTAGATGGGAAAAAGGGAGAAAAATGCTTACACCCTATGTAGAGTCGACAGAAAGGAAAGCAAAAGGCAAAAGGGAAGGAGGGAGGAAGAGAGGGGCAGACCTACTGAGTCTCCATTATTGAAGAAGAAGCAAGATATGTGTTTGGGAAGCTCTCAAGGATTTGAATAGGAAAAAATTACAGAGCAAAATTGAGGAAAAACTAATATATCAGTGTGAAACAGATAAGAATGCCTCCTTAGATGAAATGAGTAATTAGTTATGTAAACAAAAACCAAGACCAAGAACGCTGAAATAGTTTATTTCAAAATAGTTAGCTATTCTCTGTCATATGATTGAATGTAGATTAGTTATATAGAGAGGCTGTTCTGAAGAGTTTCTGAACATAAGTACTATGTTCAGCTGACATAATGTCTCTGCCAAAAATTGTGGAAGATATTTAGGCGAAGGGTTAACAAAACTGCCCTGGTTTACATTTTGAGCATCATACTAGTATCCAACTTGACTGTTCAATAAATTAAGTGAAAGTGAAGTGAAAGTTACTCAGTCATGTCCGACTCTTCGTAACCTCATGGTCTAAACAGTCCATGGAATTCTCCAGGCCAGAATACTGGAGTGGGTAGCCTTTCCTTTCTCCAGGGGATCGTCCTAACCCAGGGATTGAGCCCAGCTCTCCCGCATTGCAGGCAGATACCTTACCAGCTGAGCCACAAAGGAATTAGGTAAGTTTTAATTTGCTCAATAAAATTTTCTATTTACTTGAATGTTATGACAATCTGATTTTTAAAAATTCCACAGTAAAAAAAAAAAAAAAAAAGCTTTGGGCAGCTAACTAAGCTACCAAAACATCAACAGATAATCTATAATCAGGAACCTTTGAATTTATAGAAAAAAGATTTCTGGATTACTGATAGCTACTATTGTGGGGAATTTTTATATGTAGTATCCAAGTAAGATTGGGAACGCTACTAAACTTTTATGAGCACTAACTTTGTGTCAGGCATTGTGATTATAAGTTACCTTAGTTAACTGATTCAGTTCAGTTCAGTTGCTCAGTCATGTCTGACTCTTTGTGACCGCATGGACTGCAGCACGCCAGGCTTCCCTGTCCATTACCAACTCCCGTAGCTTACTCAAACTCATGTCCATCAAGTTGGTGATGCCATCCAACCATCTCATTCTCTGTCATCCCCTTCTCCCGCTTTCAATCTATCCCAACATCAGGGTATTTTCCAGTGGATCAGTTCTTCACATCAGGTGGCCAAAGTATTGGAGTTTCAGCTTCTACATCAGTCCTTCCAATGAATATTTAGGACTAATTTCCTTTAGGATGAACTGGTTGGATCTCCTTGCAGTCCAAGGGACTCTTCTCCAACACCACAGTTCAAAATCATCAATTTTTAGATGCTGTTTTCTTTATAGTCCAACTTTCACATCCATACATGACTACTGGAAAAACCATAGCTTTGACTAGATGGATCTTTGTTGGCAAAGTAATGTCTCTACTTTTTAATATGCTTTCTAGGTTGGTCATAACTTTTCTTCCAAGGAGCAAGCATCTTTTAATTTCCTGGCTGCAGTCACCATCTATAGTGATTTTGGAGCTCAAAAAGATAAAGTCAGTCACTGTTTCCACTGTTTCCCCATCTATTTCCCATAAAGTGATGGGACCAGATATCATGATTTTGGTTTTCTGAATGTTGAGTTTTAAGCCAACTTTTTCACTCTCATCTTTCACTTTCATCAAGATACTCTTTAGTTCTTCTTCACTTTCTGCCATAAGGTTGGTGTTATCTGCATATCTGAGGTTACTGATATTTTTCCCAGCAATCATGGTCCAGTGGAGAAGGGAATGGCAAGCCACTTCATATTCTTGCCTTGAGAACCCCATGAACAGTATGAAAAGGCAAAAAGATAGGACACTGAAAGATGAACTCACCAGGTCAGTAGATGTCCAATATGGTGCTGGAGATCAGTTAATTGATTAGGTGACATCATTGCTTTGAAACTAGACTCTTAAGATCCACGCAATTGTAGGAGAGAAATTACCAGTGACTGTAAGGAGTTTTTTTAAGAGAGAAGAAAAATGCAAAGATATTATTATATTCTCAGACTTTCTTTCTACTTTAAAATTCTTCCATTAAATGCTTATCTCTATCCCCAAATTTTAGGAATACTCTTATTTGGCTGCATAAAGACATAGCTACGCCAGGAATACATTAGATGCCATTACACATTCTGGAAATCCATTATACCAGGTATATTTTCTTGATGCTTACGCATAACTTCCATTAACGTTAATGAGAGTTGCATTCATGCATGGAGTAGAGAATAGATCCATTATCTCTAAAGGGCAGTTTCCCTTTTAATACATTGCTCAACTTTTATTACATGTTTCCCTTTTGTTTATATTATGAAGTCTCAGTTCTTCATTTATAGAAAATGGCATATAGCCATGGAGTAAAATACTTTCGTTGGAGAGTTCTTCCAGATGGTTCTTAGGCCATGAGAATGAGGTTGTTGTTGTTGAGTTGCTAAGTTGTGTCTGACTCTTCACAACCCCATGGACTGCAGCACGCCAGGCTTCACTGTCCTTCACTGCACCCTGGAATTTGCTCAAATTCATATCCATTGAGTCGGTGATGCTATCATTGTGGAATGTGAAAGTATTATCTTTTAAAGTCCCTGTTCTTATAAAACTGTTGCAACCTTAGATTCATTTAGAAGCTGTAAAATAGTATAGATTTAAGTAAAAAAACTATTCTAGTAGTTACTGAATCAGTTGTTGATATTTGCAATCATTTTCAAACCTATGTTAAGCAATTCCTCTAGCAACTTAGTTTTAATAGAAGGTAAAGGAAGCTATTAATGACAACTCAGGTATTTCTATAATGTTGAGTCAAGTTATGTAGTCCCAAGAAAAAATATTTTGGGTTTCTTTCTTATGGGCTAAGAGTCTTTAAAAAAAAAAAAAAAAAAAAAACAGAAATAGGGATTTTTGGACAACTATTTTATGGGTAGATTTAAATAATAGTAGGAACTAATCATGAAAAAAATTGCCCTGTTATCTCCTATATTCTTCTAAATACTTCCATATGGATTTCCTCTTAGACATTTCCTCATCACTGGTATGGATGATGAAATAAGCTACCCTTCAAAGAGGTAATTTTATAATGATACAAATATAAAATGTTAATCCCTTTCTGTCTTATATACCAAACAAAAATATATTGAGCCAACAAAACACCACTCACACACATAACATTGTGTTCATCTTACTTGTTATACTATATTAATAAAAGCATAGCCTTCACAGACTATTGTCATTGCTTTATAATTATTAGCATATAAATAGTATTTCCATTTAAGCAGAGTGACCTAAAATGATTTTTTCCCTCCTATATTTGGTGGCTAAAAATAAATCTTCAGACTCAAAGGCATCTAGAAGTAAATGCAATGATTTTTCTTTGGCTAAATTACTTGGCAAAATATATTTAATAATGACCAATATTACCAACAATTGATAATTACTGATAATTAATGATAAAGATATGACACCATTCCATTTGTACTGGGGACCTTGTAGAGTAACTGTTGTATAATTGAAATTTGATTTGCAGCACTCTATCAATAGCATTGACAATATTTAGTTTTTCATTTTTTTCACCATTTTCCTCTTATTTCTATCCTGTTCAATAACACCTGAATTTTCTCTTTTAGAATACTGATTTCCATCTAACTGAGTTCTTGAATAGGCCAGATCTCTAGAATGCTGCCTTTATATCACCTTCATCTACTTCACTTACTACAAATGGTTAGCATTTTTCATGCTGCTTCCATGCCACTGTGTCCTGTATCACATCAATCACAAAATTTCTAAGATTTTCTCATTGCCAAATTTCATTTCCATGTAGTTCTATATATATCTCAATCTCCATCTCTTCTTCATCTCACGAAAGTCTTATGCTGTGACCCCTGCACCTCTAATTTTAGTTGGAAAAGTCAATGCCCAGTATAAGATAATAATGCATTGTTTAGTTTTCTTTGTAATAGGGGTGGTCATGCAACTAATTATAACTAATGTAATACATATGAAACTATTGCATGGGACTTCTGGTGTAGCTACTTGGTGACAATTGAAAGGGCTCCTTTCGAGAGAACTTGACTTTTTAATTCTAACTCGAGTTTGCCTGTGTATGCTGGATTAGGTCTCATCTGAACGTCAATAGGTGACACTGATGATGGAAAACATGTGCCAGAAGTAGAACATAAATATGGGAACTTGAATCTCCCCAAATATTGTGTTACATGAGATATGAATAATCTTCAGTTCAGTTCAGTCACTCAGTTGTGTCTGATTCTTTGCCACCCCATGAATCACAGCACACCAGGCCTCCCTGTCCATCACCAACTCCCGGAGTTCACTCTGACTCATGTCCATTGAGTTGGTGATGGAATCCAGCTATCTCATCCTCTGTCGTCCCCTTCTTCTCCTGCCCTCAATCACTCCCAATATCAGAGTCTTTTCCAATGAGTCAATTCTTCGCATGAGATGGCCAAAGTATTGGAGTTTCAGCTTTAGCATCAGTCCTTCCAATGAACACCCAGGACTGATCTCCTTTAGGATGGACTGGTTGGATCTCCTTGCAGTCCAAGGGACTCTCAAGAGTCTTCTCCAACACCAAAGTTCAAAAGCATCAATTCTTCGGTGCTCAGCTTTCTTCACAGTCCAACTCTCACATCCATACATGACCACTGGAAAAACCATAGCCTTGACTAGACAGACTTTTGTTGGCAAAGTAATGTCTCTGCTTTTCAATATGCTATCCAGGTTGGTCATAAGTTTCCTTCCAAGGAGTAAACGTCTTTTAATTTCATGGCTGGAATCACCATCTGCAGTGATTTTGGAGCCCAAAAAAATTAAGTCAGCCACTGTTTCCACTGTTTCCCCATCTATTTCCCATGAAGTGATGGGACCAGATGCCATGATCTTCGTTTTCTGAATGTTGAGCTTTAAGCCAACTTTTTCACTCTCCTCTTTCACTTTCATCAAGAGGCTTTTTAGTTCCTCTTCAATTTTTGCCATAAGTGTGGTGTCATCTGCATATCTGAGGTTACTGATATTTCTCCTGGCAATCTTGATTCCAGCTGTGCTTCGTCCAGCCCAGTGTTTCTCATGATGTACTCTGCATATAAGTTAAATAAGCAGGGTGACAATATACAGCCTTGATGTACTCCTTTTCCTATTTGGAACCAGTCTGTTCCATGTCCAGTTCTAACTGTTGTTTCCTGACCTGCATATAGGTTTCTCAAGAGGTGGGTTTAAATTTGAGTAATATATAATGGGTTCCTCTGTTAGGTGTGGAAAAAACCAATCCCCAACCTTTTGAAAAGTGCTCATTCTTTAGTCCTTCTTTTACATGGCAAATGTTTTATCTAGTTGTTTAGGCCTAAGCCCTTGAAGAAATCTTTGGTTCTTTTCCTCACAGCCTTCTGCTAGTACATAAAACATCCTCGAGGCTCTACCATCAAAATATATCCAGAATCTGACTACTTCTCACCATGTCTGCTCTATCATCATCTTAGCAATACGTAGGTTGACTTATGTATCTTTTCAAAGAACAACACTGGGTTTCCTTAATTTTCTTTATTGTTTCTTTTCTGTTTTAAATTGTACTGATTTCTGCTTTTGCCTTTATTATCTCCTTTCTTCCCCTTGCTTTGGGCTTGTATATTTCTCATTTATCCAGTTTCTGAAGGCAGAAACTGTTGAAGAGAAAAAACAATTTCTCTTCTACCCTTCTATATCTCGGGCTTTCCTGCTGGCTCAGACAGTAAAGAATCTGCTGGCAATGCAGGAGACCAAGGTTTGATCCCTGGGTCAGAAAGATCCCCTGGAGAAGGGAATGGCTCTCCATTCCAGTATTCTTGCTGGAAAATTCCATGGACAAAGGAGCCTGGTGAGCTACAACCCATGGGGGCACAAAGAGTTAGATATGACCGAGTGACTAATACATTTACTTTTCAGTTTCTGAGTGTTAGCTAAGATCCCTGTAATAAAAGACAGATGAGCCAAAAAAAAATTTTTTTTTTTTTTATCACATGTGCTTCATGTGAGACACCTAGGGAAAATGAATCTAACTCAAAGAAGTAGTTTAGAATTCAGCCATAAGTACCATCTCAGTAGGAAAAGGGTAGGTACTTGTAGGTTTCCTAGGGGAGAGCAGATAACTTTTTGGAAAGATGAATGGGCCCTTAGAAGAAGACATGGGAAATATGATATTCTGAGACAGTTTTTCTGGTGTGGTGTCAATTTCTAGTCTCATCTATGACAATGTCAATTTTCCCTGGTGATGAAACTCCTGGGGAGGAGATTTATGACAACTGAGTCACTTTTAGAAGGTCTGTCATTAAGTATATAGAGAAAGTTCAGAAAGGGCTTCTCCCTCAATTTGCTATATTTCAAATGCTGTATGTCAAGTGACTCTATGCCTGGACATTACCAGATGGTCAACACCGAAATCAGATTGATTATATTCTTTGCAGCCAAAGATGGAGAAGCTCTATGTGGTCAGCAAAAACAAGACTGGAAGATGACTGTGGCTCAGATCATGAACTCCTTATTGGAAAATTCAGGCTTAAGTTGAAGAAAGTAGGGAAAACCACTAGATCATTCATATATGATGTAAATAAAATTCCTTATGATTATACAGTGGAAGTGAGAAATAGATTTAAGGTACTAGATATGATAGACAGAGTGCCAGAAGAACTATGGACAGAGGCTCATAACATTGTACAGGAGGTCATGATCAAAATATCCCCAAGAAAAAGAAATGTAAAAAGCCAAAATGGTTGCCTGAGGAGGTCTTCCAAATAACTGAGAAAAGAAGAGAATCTAAAGGCAAAGAAGAAAAGAAAAGATATATCTATCTGAATGCAGGGTTCTGAAGAATAGCAAGAGATAAGAAAGCCTTCCTACGTGATTGGTGCAAAGAAATAGAGGAAACAATAGAATGGGAAAGATTAGAGATGTCTTTAAGAAAATAAGACATACCAAGGGAACATTTCAGGCAAAGGTGGGCACAAGAAAGGGTAGAAACTGTATGGACCTAATAGAAGCAGTAGATATTAAGAAGAGGTGGCAAGAATACACAGGAGAATTATACAGAAAAGATCTTAAAGACTCAGATAACCACAAGGATCTGATCACTCCCCTAGAGCCAGCCATCCTGAAGTCTGAAGTCAAGTGGGCCTTAGGAAGCATCACGATGAACAAAGTTAGAGGAGGTGATGGAATTCCAGTTCAGCTATTTCAAATTCTAAAAGATGATGCTGTGAACGTGCTGCACTCAATATGCCAGCAAATTTGGAAAACTCATCAGTGGCCACAGGTCTGAAAAAGGTCAGTTTTCATTCCAATCCCAAAGAAAGGCAATGCCAAAGAATGTTCAAATGCCTGCACAATTGCACTTATCTCAAACTCCAGCAAAATAATTCTCAAGATCCTCCAAGCTAGGCTTCAGCACTACATGAACCAAGAACTTCCAGATGTTCAAGCTGGATTTAGAAAAGGCAGACGGACCAGAGATAAAATCACCAACATCTGTTGGATCATTGAAAAAGTAAGAGAATTCCAGAAAAACTTTTATTTCTGCTTTACTGACTATGCCAAATCCTTTGACTGTGTGGATCAACAAACTGTGGAAAATTCTTAAAGAGATGAGAATATCCAGACCACCTTACCTGCCTGCTGAGAAACCTGTTTGCACATCAAACAGTTCTAGCAACTGTTAGAACTGGACATGGGACAACAGGCCAGTTCCAAACTGGAATAGGAGTATGTCAAGGCTGTGTATTGTCACCCTGCTAATTTAACTTTTATGCAGAATACATAATGAGAAATGGTAGGCTGGATGAAACACAAACTGGTATCAAGATTGCCAGGAGAAATATCAGTAACCTCAGATATGCAGATGACACCGCCCTTATGGCAGAAAGCGAAGAAGAACTAAACAGCCTTTTGATGAAAGTGAAAGAGGAGAGTGAAAAAGCTGGCTTAAAACTCAACATTCCAAAACCAAAGATTATGGCATCCAGTCCCACCACTTCATGCAAATAGATGGAGAAACATTGGAAACAGTGAGACTTTATTTTTGGGGGCTCCAAATCACTGCAGATGGTGATTGCAGCCATGAAATTAAAGACACTTGCTCCTTCGAAGGAAAGCTATGACCAACCTAGACAGCATATTAAAAAGCAGAGATGTTGTTGCTTTGCTGACAAAGGTCTATCTAGTCAAAGCTATGGTTTTTCCAGTATTCATGTATGGATGTGAAAGTTGGACTATAAAGAAAACTGAGCATCAAAAAATTGATGCTTTTGAAATGTAATGTTGGAGAAGTCTCTTGAGAGACTCTTGGCCTTCAAGTAGATCCAACCAGTCCATCCTAAAGGAAATCAGTCCTGAATATTCATTGGAAGAACTGATGCTGAAGCTGAAACTCCAGTACTTTGGCCCCTGATGTGAAGAGCTGACTTATTAGAAAAGACCCTGATGCGGGGAAAGATTGAAAGTAAGAAGAGAAGGGGACAACAGAGGATGAGATGGTTGGATGGCATCATTGACTCGATGGACACGAGTTTAAGCAAGCTCCGGGTGTTGGTGATGGACAGGGAAGCCTAGTGTTTTGCAGTCCATTGGGGTTGCAAAGTGTCAGACACGACTGAGTGACTGAACTAAACTGACATGTTTATAGTTAAAAATAATCAATATGCCAAAGTGGACATATTTTGGAGGGGTACATTCTGCTACCCTTTAAAGCTTGGTTTACAGATTTTCATATCTTCTGTTCTTGTATGAATCTCCAATGGTATAGTTTTTACTCTAATCACTGTTTCATATTTTTTCATCAGATTTTGATGTTGTAGTTTTATTTTCAATAGTCTAAAATAAATTCTAATATTCCTGATATATGCTGTTTATTTAGAATATACTTTTAACTTCCAAATATATAGAGGTTTTTCCAATATCTTTCTGTTATTTATTTCCAGTTCATCTCATTTTTGTTGATTCTTGTTCCAGATAAAAGGAATAAGCATATTTCACCCTGTCTGTTCTACTAAATGATCATTAATGAAGCAGTGATCTGAGGAGTTTAAAATTAAATAGAGACAAAAGAAGCCCCCAAATTTTAGTGCCATTGGACTGCTAGTGAATTTATCATTTCTCCCCCTTATTTCCTAGCCTGGACTCAAGGCAGTCTGAAACTCACTAATGGATATTAACAAAGACAGAGAAAGCTCCAGGAGGAGTTCTCCATTTTATGACTGATGGGTAGGAAAGAGATCTAGCAATAGTGGGGATAGCATGGGCCCACTAGTGCCCAAAGTTAAGAGGGAGGAGAAACTTCCTCTCTAATCAGAGGAAATGTGCTCTCAAGGGGGTGGGATAAAGCCTTGTCACTTGTCTCTCTCCATTCTTCCCTAGGGACTTCCCTGGTAGCTCAACTGGTAAAGAATCTGCCTGCCATGCAGGAGACCCCAGTTAAGATTCCTGGGTCAAGAAGATCACCTGGAGAAGGGATAGGCTATCCACTCCAGTATTCTTGGGCTTCTCTGGTGACTCAGATGGTAAAGAATTCACCTGCAATGCGGGAGACCTGGGTTCAATCCTTGGGTTGGGAAGATCCTCTGGAGGAGGGCATGGCAATGCACTCCTGAATTCTTGCGTGGAGAATCCTCATGGACAGAGGAGCCTGGTGAGCTACAGTCCATGGGGTCACAAAGAGTTGGACACAAATGAGCAACTAAGCACAGCACAGCACACCCTACTCTATTCCATGCCAGGAAGTGTGTGGTACAGTGAGGTCAACAGAGCCTCTGCTTTCTGGTTGGAAGATTAAGAGAAGCCTTGATGAACTGAAAATTACCCAGGGAATCATAGAGAGGAAGCAGCTTGAAAACCTACCCCATATAAATTTTATATAAACTCTTGAGATCACCCCACTGATGTATTTGCATAGATGTGAGTCTAAATAGCATGTGTGCTATTGTGCTCGGTCATGTCTGACTCTTTGGGACCCCATGGAGTGTAGTCAGCCAGGCTTCTCTGTCCAGGAAATTTTCCAGGCAAAAATACTGGAGGAGATTGCCATGTTCTCCTTCAGGGGGTCAAACCCACATCTCTTGTATCTCCTGTATTGTCAGGCAGGTTCTTTACCACTAGCATCACCTGGGAAGTTCTAAATAGCATACAAACAGCTTTGAGTGATGAACCATGGGAGTGATTCCCAAACAAGTCCCAGGCTGATCAAACCAATAAGTGACAAAAACACAGGATGTGTCTAAAAAGCACAATAAAGCTGTTAAAAATAGAACAAGCTAAGAAATGTTGGTCAGGTCCTGAAACCTGTACCCACTGGGATTGATTACCTGCTAAAACAAAGACATCGACGTAGTACTTGAAAAAGATACAAAGCCTCATAGCATAGTGTTCAAAATGTCTAGAGTAAAAATCCAAAATTACTCAGCACAGGAAGAATCAGGAAAATCATAATGCACATGGAAAGATGATTAACAGGTTTCAACCCAAAGATGATAGAATTGTTTACAAACACATTCAATCAGCTCTTGTAAAATCAGTGGGAAGATGGTATCAACGTGACTTTTACTTTGGTATTGACCTGATCACTTGTACTAAGACTATCTCACAGAATTCATGTCCACTCGGAACATGAAAATGTGACCTTTTTTTGTAAATAAGGTATGTGCAGACGTAATCAAGTTTAGATGACATCATACTAGATTAGATTGGACCCTAAATCCAATGACTGTTGTGCACTTAAGAGGGAAATTTGGAAATACAACACAGACAAGCAGGGAAAAGGGCCATACAGAGACAAAGGCAGATACTGGAGTGAAGCCAAAGAATGCCAAGCATTGGCAGTAATCATTAGAAGAAAGAGGAAAAATTTTATTCTTTTCTAGAACCTCAAGAGGAAGCATGACCCTACCAACAAGTTGATCTCAGATTGTTAGCTTCCCACACTGTCAGAAAAATACATTTCTGTTGTTTTACACCAGAGTTTGTGTTAGTTTGTTAATATAATCTTAGAAAACTGATATATTTTTAAGGTAGTGTCTGTCAAATTTCTCTATTGTATGGTTACTGTATTTCCCTTGTTAAATGCAAGTCACCAAATCCAACTTAGACACAAGGGGAGAGGAGTTAAACTTCATGATCTGGAGGGAAGAATAGCAACAAATTTGTGGACACGTCGTAAACATCACTTTATTTATTTATTCTTCTATAATGAGATTTTTTCCAACTCCCCATTTATTTTTTTTAATCAATTATTTATATTATCATGTGACCCCATGGACTGTAGCCTACCAGGCTCCTTCCTCCATGGGATTCTCCAGGCAAGAGTACTCGAGTGGGTTGCCATTTCCTTTTCCAGGGGATCTTTCCGACCCAGGGATCGAACCCAGGTCTCCCGCATTTCAGGCAGATGCTTTAACCTCTGAGCCACGAGGGAAACCCAATCCATAATTCATATAATCCAAAATTATAGAGGATAAGATGGTTGGATGGTATCACCGACTCAATGGACATGAGTTTGAGCAAGCTCTGGGAGTTGGTGATGGACAGGGAAGCCTGGTGTGCTGCAGCCTATGGGGGTTGCAAAGAGTGAGCGACTGAATAGAACTGAATCTATGATAATATAAATAATTGATTAAAAAAAAAACAAATGGGAAGTTGAAAAAATCTCATTATAGAAGAATTCAATGAAGAATTGAGGGAACTAGAATATTACATTAGTAGTTGCTGTGAGCAAAGTTCACCAATGTATGCTAAAACTAGTAAAACCATTAAGAGAAACAGAATTCTTGCAAATCTTCAAAGTATCTCCCCCAAAGTAAATGATTACAGTGATTTTTATGAATTATGGATTAATGATTATTTATTATTCTTTGGGTATATAATTTAGTATGGTCTTTATTTTATTGTAATTGTATTTTATTGTATCACATTGTATTGTATTGTAAAAATTGTTCCAGTCTTGGCCATTGGGAGATTTTTTGGTCTCTTTCTCTCTGACAAGGACCATTATGTATTCTGCCCTTCTCAAGTCCTTATTTTCTCTATCATAGTGTGTGATGCAGCAGGTTCATCTTGTGTTTCCTCAGTTATAGTGTTAGAATAAATCATTTCTTCAAGTAAAATCTTTTCACGTTAGTCATTCAGTAATATTTGACTCTTTGTGAGTCAGACACAAACACTGTAACCTTTGTGAGTCAGACCTATGGACTGTAACCTGTCAGGCTCCACTGTCCATGGAATTTTCCAGGCAAGAATACTGGAGTGGTTGCCATTTCCTCCTCCAGGGGATCTTTCCTACCCAGGGATCGAACCTGGGTCTTTTGCATTGCAGGTGGATTCTTTATTACTGAGCCACCAGGAAAGCCCCTAAATCTTTTGGGAGTCAGGTATTTAGAAATCATGATCTGGTTGTGGGGTGTGCTATATTACTTCTGGATGTCACCTTTTACATCCTTGACTGACAAAACTAGCAAATACATGTATGACCACCAATCCATGTATGCACAGATCTATATTACTGAACCTATCTATCGGTATGCACACTAAAATAAAAATAAGTTCACATATATATTTCTGAATCTAACCTCAGCACCATGGGGTTTACTGTAGACATTTTGCTTTGCTTATTTGTAAGTATGTTCTCTGGAAGTGAGAAACTAGGTGCAATTTATTTAATTATATGTTTAATTATAATTTAATTATACATATATATACATATCATGTATATATGGTATATATAAAATGTGTTCAGAATTACAAATCCGTATCTCTATGAAAGACAAATTTACCAACAAGACAATAGTGGTTGTATATAATTTATTTTGTCTTGAGCTGATAGCTACCAGTTGAAACACTGTTTTCAAGTTATTTAGGTCAGTTTTTTTACCACCTTCAGTGAAGTTATGTAATATATTTGTAATGTGATGACATATTTTTGGTCACAGTCTACAGTCCATCCTGAAATCTCTTGACTTGCTTGTCGTTTTCTCTCTCTCTTATTTAATTTGCACACAGGAAAGTTCAGTCTTTGTTGTGTATAATTCTGTGTGTCTTGACATATGCATAGTCATGCAGCTAATACCCTAGTCCTATGTGGAAAAAAGGAAAATTTCATCACCATAAAATTTTCTTCTGTGGACCCTTTGCAAGAAACTACTCCCTCTACTCTAAGCCTCTGGTATCACTGATTTGTTTTCTACTCCTTAAGGTTTAGCCTTTTTCAGAATGGGTCTTCTGTGCCACCGGCCAACTGTTTTTCAAAGTCACCACATCATTTTACATTCTCCCTAGCAGTGTATGTAGATCCTAATTTTTCCACATTCCACTAACATTTTTATTTTCTGTCATTTTATTATAGTTATTCTAGCGGGTGTGAAGTGGTATCTCACTTTAGTTTTGATTTTTAATTCCCAAATGCCTGAGTCTCTTTTTCATATTTATATTGGCCATCTGCATGTATTCTTTGGAGAAATGTTTGTTCAGTTCCTTTGTGCAATTTTTAAATTGGTTATTGGACCTTTTATTATTGAATTATAGTAGCTTTTAGATGTTCAGGATAATAGACCATTATCATATATATAACTTGCAAAAGTTTTCTCTCATTTTCTGTTGTTTTTTCACCTTTTGTAGTATCTTTTTAAGTTCAGAAGTTTTAAATTTTGAAACCAAGTTTATCTGTTTTTTTCTGTAGTTTGGTGTGATGCCTTAGAATACTGTTGCTTAATCCAAAGTTTCAAAGTTTTACATCTATATTTTTTTCTAAGAGTTTTATAACTTTAGTTCTTACAGTTATATATTTCATCCATTTTGAGTTAATTTTTGTATATGCTCTGAGATATGTGTCCAACTTCATTCTTTTTAAAAAGTAAATTTATTTTTGGGTAAGCAGGGGCTAGTCTCCATTTGCAGTGGTGTGCGGCTTCTTCCTGTGATGGTTTCTACCACAGCTGAGCACAGGTCTAGGGCATGTGGGCTCCGCATGCCAGAGCACAGGCTCAGTAGTTGTGGAACAAGGGCTTAGTAGTTCTGCAGCATGTGGAATCCTCCCTGTCCAGAGATTGAACCCGTCTCCTGCATTGGCAGGCAGATTCTTTACCACTGAGCCACCAAGGGAGCCCACAACTTCATTCTTTTGAATGTATCTAAGCAAAAAAATATATCTACCCAAGTAACACAGTAGGTGCTGAGAGAGGGCATCAGAGGGCAGACAGGCTGAAACCACAATCACAGACAACTAGGCAATCTTATCACATGGAACATAGCCTTATCTAACTCAAAGAAACAAAGCCATGTTGTGTGGGGCAACCCAAGACGGACGGGGTCATGGTGGAGAGGTCTGACAGAATGTGGTCCACTGGAGAAGGAAATGGCAAACCACTTCAGTATTCTTGCCTTGAGAACCCCATGAACAGTATGAAAAGGTAAAATGATAGGATACTGAAAGAGGAACTCCCCAGGTTGGTAGGTGCCCAATATGCTACTGGAGATCAATGGAGAAATAACTCCAGAAAGAATGAAAAGATGGAGCCAAAGCAAAAACAACACCCAGTGACTGGTGATAGAAGCAAGGTCCAATGCTGTAAAGAGCAATACTGTATAGGAACCTGGAATGTTTGGTCCATGAGTCAAGGGAAATTGGAAGTGGTCAAGCAGGAGATGGCAAGGGTGAACACCAACATTCTAGGAATCAGCAAACTAAGATGGACTGGAATGGGGGAATTTAAAACTCAGATGACCATCATATCTACTACTATGGGCAGAAATCCCTTAGAAGAAATGGAGTAGCCATCATAGCCAACAAAAAGTCTGAAATGCAGTATTTGGATGCAATCTCAAAAACGACAGAATGATCTCTGTTTGTTTCCAAGGCAAACCATTCAATATCATGGTAATCCAAGTCTATGCCCGAACAGTAACACTGAAAAAGTTGAAGTTGAACAGTTCTGTGAAGACCTACAAGACCTTTTAGAACTAACACCCCAAAAAGGTGTCCTTTTCAGTATAGGGGACTGGAATGTAAAAGTAGGAAGTCAAGAAACACCTGGAGTAACAGGCAAATTTGGCCTTGGAGTATGGAATGAAGCAGGGCAAAGACTAATAGAGTTTTGCCAAGAGAACGCATTGGTCATAGCAAACACCCTCTTCCAACAACACAGGGAGAAGATTCTACACATGGACATCACTAGACGGTCAACACTGAAATCAGATTGGTTAAACTCTTTGCAGTCAAAGATAGAGAAGCTCTAGACAGTTAGCAAAAGACCAGAGCTGACTGTAGCCCAGACCATGAAATCTTTATTGCCAAATTCAGACTTGAATTGAAGAAAGTGGGGGAAACCACTAGACCATTCTGTTATAAACTACATCAAATTCCTTCTGATTATACAGTGGAAGTGAGAAATAGATTTAAGGGACTAAATCTGATAGAGTGCCTGATGAACTATGGATAGAGGTTCGTGACATTGTACAGGAGACAAGGATCAAGACCATCCCTAAGGAAAAAAAAATGCAAAAAAGCAAAATGGCTGTCTGAGGAGGCCTTACAAATAGCTGTGAAAAGAAGAGAAGTGAAAAGCAAAGGAGAAAAGGAAAGATATAAGCATCTGAATGCAGAGTTCCAAAGAATAGCAAGGAGAGATAAGAAATACTTCCTCAGTGATCAATGCAAAGAAATAGAGAAAAACAATAGAATGGGAAAGATTAGACACCTCTTCCAGAAAATTAAGAGATACCAAGGGAACATTTCATGCAAAGATGGGCTCAATAAAGGACAGAGATGATATGGACCTAACAGAAAGAGAAGATATTAAGAAGAGGTGATAAGAATACACAGAAGAAATGTACAAAATAGAGCTTCATGACCCAGATAATCATGATGGTGTGATCACTCACCTAGAGCCTGACATCCTGGAATGTGAAGTCAAATCGGCCTTAGGAAGCATTGCTATGAACAAAGCTATTGGAGGTGATGGAATTCCATTTGAGCTATTTCCAATCCTAAAAGATGATGCTGTGAAAGTGCTGCATTCAATATGCCAGCAAATTTGGAAAACTCAGCAGTGGCCACAGAACTGGAAAGGTCAGTTTTCATTCCAATCCCAAAGAAAGGCAATGCCAAAGAATACTCAAACTACCACACAATTGCACTCATCTCACATGCTAGTAAAGTAATGCTCAAAATTCTCCAAGCCAGGGTCAGCAATTTGTGAACATGAACTTCCAGAGGTTTAAGCTGGTTTTAGAAAAGGCAGAGGAACCAGAGATCAAATTGCCAAAATTTGCTGGATCATCGAGAAAGCCAGAGTTCCAGAAAAAACATCTACTTCTGCTTTAATGACTATGTCAAAGCCTTTGACTGTGTGGATCACAATAAACTGTGGAGAATCCTGAAAGAGATAGGAATACCAGACCACCTGACCTGCCTCTTTAGAAACTTGTATTGAGGTCAGGAAGCAATAGTTAGAACTGGACATGAAACAACAGACTGGTTCCAAATAGGAAAAAGAGTACATCAAGGCTGTATATTGTCACCCTGCTTATTTAACTTATATGCAGAGTACATCATGAGAAATGCTGGGCTGGAGGAAGCACAAGGTGGAATTGGGATTGCTAGGAGAAATACCAACAACCTGCAGATGATGCCACCCTTATGGCAGAAAGTGAAGAAGAACTAAAGAGCCTTTTGATGAAAGTGAAAGAGGAGAATGGAAAAGTTGGCTTAAAGCTCAACATTCAGAAAACTAGATCATGGCATCCGGTCCTATCACTTCATGGCAAATAGATGGGGAAACAGTGGAAACATTGGCTTTTTTGGGCTCTGAACTCACTGCAGATGGTGATTGCAGCCATGAAACTAAAAGATGTTTACTTCTTTTAAGGAAAGTTATGACCAAACTAGACAGTATATTGAAAAGCAGAGACATTACTTTGCCAACAAATGTCCGTCTAGTCAAGGCTATGGTTTTACCAGTAGTCATGTATGGATGTGGGAGTTGGACTGTGAAGAAAGCTGAGCGCTGAAGAATTGTTGCTTTTGAACTGTGGTTTTGGAGAATACTCTTGAGAGTCCCTTGGACAGCAAGGAGATCCAACCAGTCCATCTTGAAAGAGATCAGTCCTGGGTATTCACTGGAAGACTGATGTTGAAGCTGAAATGCCAATATTTTGGCCACGTGATGCAAAGGGCTGACTCATTTGAAAAGACACTGATGCTGGGAAAGATTGAGGGCAGGAGGAGAAGTGGACGACAGAGGATGAGATAGTTGGATGGAATCATCGACTCACTGGACATGAGTTTGGATAAACTCCAGAAGTACGTGATGGAGAGGAAACCTGGCATGCTGGAGAGGAAACCAGTTCATGGGGTTTCAAAGAGTAGGACACGACTGAGCGACTGAACTGAACGCAAAAATTGTCTCAGCACTATTTATTGAAAAAACTGTTCTTTCCTCATTGAATTGCCTTGTACATAATCAATTGACCATAAAGGTTTGGGTTTACTTCTGAATTGTCAGTTTTATTTTATTTATGTATATGCATATGCTAACTTCACAAGGTATTGTTTACTATAGCTTTCCAGTAAGTTTTGAAATCAGAAAATAGAAATCTCCAACCTTATTTTTTTGTCTCAATTTTTGGGGTTTTTCTGGGTTTCTTACATTTCCTTATAAATTTTAGATTTAGCTTGTCAATTTATGCAAAATAAGCCATTTGGGGTTTTGATAGAGATTGTGTTTCCTCTATAGATCAATTTTCGGTTTTACATCTTTTTAAGCCACTTCTTCCAACCTATAGTTTATCCTGCAGACTGATAAATTATTTAAATCTATTTCAATGTCATGACATAAGAAAGAAAGGAAACAAATAGAGGGTACAAAAGATAACATAAAATGGTAGTTTATGAGGTATGTTGCGAAGGGTGGTTAGAAATATACATTCAGCAGAATGTTCTAGAGCAGTGATTTCCAACTGGTGTGGAGCACTGCTCCACACTGCTTCACTACTATGAAAAATGGTTATGTACCCCATGAAGCTAAATATAATAAATCTAAGGGACTTTTAAATTAAAAAAAATATATATATTTGTCTAACATTTTTAGTGTTATGATGTCATTTCAAAATAATATTATGTTAAAATGGCATATCTTAATAATATAATGTGTTTGGAAGTTCTATGCTGATTCTGTAAGTTTGTATTTTCTCTGTTTTAGTTGCCTAAAAGCTTCAAATTCTGAAATATATGCAGGACCCTTGTATTGTCAAGATTCTCAGCTGTAAGAAATAGAAAATAACTCTGGATATTTGAAAAAGAGAATGATTCTTTAAAAGGATACTAGATAATTCATTGCCTGTCTAGGAGGGCTAGAAAATTATAGCAGAAGCTTCCATTGTGGATGTGACTCTGGTCACATATACTAATTCTAGCCTACACTATAGGAAGCTTCCAGAAAGGCCTTGGCAATCACATTCTGAGAATATGAATCTGCCACCATACTTTAGTGTTAGAAGCTGGCGCCTATAATGGAAACTTTTTAAAGCTCTAGTTTAGTTTACAGCTCTCTGTGATGATTCAATTAAATTAGACAAATGTGCGTTGACCACCCACTATGAGCACTTGGCTAGGTGCCAATCATGAGCCCTGCTATGTTTGACTTGGCTTGCAAACAACTTAGCCATGTTAAATGTGTTTCCTTGCCTACCAGTGAATGAGTGAGGGTAACTCTCCAACTCTGTTGGGTTTTGATACTAAACAGCACATCCCTGAGAGCCCCGCTGCACCTGATGTATACACAGAAAGCAGGAACAAGAATAATTACAATCAGGCTTCTGCTGGCTGTGCTTAACATCAGCAAGTCAGCAGAGTGCCAATCAGAGCCATTTCTGCAGAAGCTTGTGATGGGAGCTTCCCTTTTCTCACAGCAAGATGGCCAGTGTGTAGGAAATAAACAACCCTTGCATGCTTTTCCAAACTGTAGTGCCCCTACTTGAAAAAAACTCACAACAAATTGGGAGTGCAAAAGTGGTTTCCTGTGGTGTTAAATATGGGAATGTCTTCAAGATGTTCCACTTCAGAATTCTTTGGGGGAAGCAGGCAAGCTAGCTGAGGTGGCAACATTCAACACTTATGAATTTCTGGTGTATTATGGTAAAGACCTTAGCCAAGCATTGTGTGTTGATGGCAAACTTACATGTTTAATGTTAGGTGCAAAATTTTCTGAGACTACCTTTATGCATGTCAAAATAAGAAGTCCTGTTGGTAACATAAACTGTTTGAGTCATGGGAACACCAAATGTCTGAGAGAGTGAAAATGGTTTATTTTTTAATGGCATACTTATGTAATAGAGTTGGGCTTATTCTTAGTAAGTAGCTGCTAACTATTAAATTTATTTTAAATATACAAATATTTAAAAAATATGACATCAATTCCTGACATTTCAGTGCAATAATTTAATGAAAGTAACTGTGCTAAGTCACTTCAGTTGTGTCTGACTCTGTGTGAACCTGTGGACTGTAGCCTGCCAGACTCCTCTGTCCATGGGATTCCCCAAGCAAGAATACCAGAATGGGTTGCCATGCCTTTCTCCAGGGGATCTTCCTGACCCAGGGATTGAACTGTGTCTCTTACATCTCCTGCATTGGCAAGTGGGTTCTTTACCACTAGTGACACATGGAAAGTAACTATGAGGGAATTATTTAGAGAAGGTGAACATTTTTTGAGTGCATGTAGAAGGCAATGGCACCCCACTCCAGTACTCTTGCCTGGAAAATCCCACGGACGGAGGAGCCTGGTAGGCTGCAGCCCATGAGGTTGCTAAGAGTTGGACATGACTGAGAGACTTCACTTTCACTTCTCACTTTCATGCATTGGAGAAGGAAATGGCAACCCACTCCAGTGTTCTTGCCTGGAGAATCCCAGGGACGGGGGAGCCTGGTGGGCTGCCGTCTATGAGGTCACACAGAGTCAGACATGACTGAAGCGACTTAGCAGCAGTAGCAGCAGCAAAGTAAAAAATAATTTTTATTTTTATTTAATTTAAAAACATTTTTATTTTTTTAACTGGTAGGAAACTGTTTTACAATGTTATGTTGGGTTCTGCTATACAAACAACACAAATCAGTCATAATTTTATATATATATATATATTTATAAATAAAATACACACACATATAATTGAGCCTCCCTCTCTTCCCTGCATCCCACCCCCTTTAGGTCAGGCCAGGCTGGGCTCCCTGTGTTATATAACAACTTCTCATTATCTATTTTACATATGATATTATAATGCTACATTATAATATTACAATGCTACTTTCTCAGTTCATCCCTCTTTCACCTTCCCCTAGTCCACAAGTCTGTTCTCTACTAGGTTCATCAGTATATTGTTTCTAGATCCCATATATGTGTGTTGATACTTGTTTTTCTCTTTCTGACTTACTTCATTTTGTATAACCGACTCTAGGTTCATCCACTTTAATACAGCTGACTCAAATCTGTTCCATTTTATGGCTGCATAATATTCCATTGTATATGTGTACCACATCTTTAGCCATTCATCTGTTGATGGACATCTAGGTTGCTTCCATGTCCTGCCTGTTGTAACTATTGCTATAATGAACATTGGGGTGCATGTGTTTTTTAGAATTATGGTTTTTCTCAGGATATATGCCCAGTAGTGGGGTTGCTGTGTTATATGGTAGATTTATTCCTAGTATTTAAAGGACTCTCCATACTGTCTTCCATAATGTCAATATCAGTTTTCATTTCCACCAACAGTGCAGTAGGGCTCCCTTTTCTCCACATCCTCCCCAGTATTTATTTTTTGAAGATTTTTTGATGGTGTTCATGTTGACTGGTGTGAGGTAATACCTCATTTAGTTTTGATTTGTATTTCTATAATAATGAGTAATGTTGAGCATCTTTTCATGTGTTTGTTGGCAATCTGTATGTCTTCATTAGAGAAATGTCTGTTTAGGTTTTCAGCCCATTTTTTGATTGGGTTGTTTTTTTTGATATTGAGCTGTATGAGGTCCTTATATATTTTGGGGATCCTTTGTCAGTTGCTTCATTTGGCATTTTCTCCCATTATGTGGGTTGTTGTTTCATCTTATTTATAGTTTCCTTTGCTGTGCAAAAGCTTTTAAGGTTCATTAGGTCTGTTTATTTTTGTTTTTATTTCAATTAATCTAGAAGATGAGTCATAGAGAATATTGTTGTGATTTACGTCAGGGAGTATACTACCTCTGTTTTCCTCTAAGAGCTCTGTAGTTTCTGGTCTTTATGTCTTTAATCCATTTTGAGTTTATTTTGCATATGGTGTTAGGAGGTGTTCTAATTTCATTTTTGTACACATAGCTGCTCGGTTTTTCCAGTACCACTTATTGAAGAAGCTGTCTTTTCTCCCCTGTGTATTCTTGCCTCCTTTGTCAAAGACAATGTGCTCATGTGTGCATGGGTTTATCTTTGGGCTTTCTATCTGGTTCCATTCATCTACATTTCTGTTTTTGTACCAGAACCATACTGTATTGATGACTGTAGCTTTGTAGAATAGTATGAAGTCAGGGAAGTTGATACCTTGAGCACCATTTTTTTTTTTCTCAAGATTGCTTTGGCTTTTTGGGGTCTTTTGTGTTTCCATACAAATTGTGAATTTTTTTTTGTTGTTCTAGTTCTATGAAAAATGCCATTGATAGTTTAACAGGTGTATCATTGAATTTTTTGATTGCTTTAGGTAATATAGTCATTTTGACAATATTGATTGTTCCAATCTGAGAACACGATATACCTCTGTATCCATTTGTGTTGCCTTTGATTTCTTTCATTAGTGTCTTATAGTTTTCTGCATATAGTTCTTTTGTCTCTTTAGGTAGGTTTATTCCTAGGTATTTAATTTTTTTGTTGTCTCAAGTGAATGAGATTGTTTACTTAACTTCTCTTTTTGAAATTTCATTGTTAGTGTATAGGGATGCAAGGGATTTCTGTGTATTAATTTTATATCCTGCAACTTCACTAAATTCACTGATTAGCTCCAGTATTTTTTGGTGGCAGTTTTAGGGTTTTCTGTGTGTGGTATCAGGTCATCAGCTCACAGTGAGAGTTTTACTTCTTTTCCAATCTGAATTCTTTTTGTTTCTTTTTCTTCTCTGATTGCTATGCTAGGACTTTCAAACCTATATTGAATTTTAATGGTGAGAGTGGGCACCCTTATCCTATTCCTGATCTTAGAGGAAATTCTTTCAGGTTTTCACCATTGAGAATAGTGTTTGCTGTTGGTTTGTTGTATATAGTCTTTAATATGTTAAGGTAGGTTCTTTCTATGCTGATTTCTGAAGAGTTTTTATCATAAAGATTTTTTTTGATATGGACTATTTTTAAAGTCTTTATTGAATTTGTTGCACTATTACTTCTGTTTTATATTTTGGGTTTTTGGCCATGAGTCATGTGTGATCTTAGCTACCTGACCAGGGATTGGACCTACACCCCCTGTATTGGAAGTTGAAGTCTTAGCCACTGGACTGCCAAGGAATTCTCTAAAAAATAACTTTTAGAATATGCTTTCCATATGCATTTGTAAAAGTGCATGTGAATGCATGTGTATATGTGTGTGTATAATGAAGTGGTGTTGACAAAAAACTTTTTAAACAACAAAATCAAAGTTTTTAATAGTACTAGTTATCTATTATTGTATAATGAATTACTCCCTAAATTAGCTAATTAAAACTATAAACATTTATTATTTTAGAATTCAGAGGGTCAGGAATCTAGGTGCAGTTCAGTTGGGTGGTTCTGATGACGGAGCTCTTAGAAGTTTGCAATTAGGAGGTTGGCTAGAATTGTATTCATTTGAAGACTTGACAAGGACTGGAGGATTCTCTTCCAAGATAGTTCATTCAACATCACTGCTCTCTGGAGAAGGTCTTAGTTCTTCATTGGCTGTTGTCAGGATGCTTTACTTTTCTCCATTTGGACATTTTCATGGGTATGAATGCATCAATATATCATCTATATATAATAGCTAACTTCTCATGCAGAAAGCAGTCCAAAAGAAAGTGTAAGACAGAAGCCACTGTCTTTTATGACTTAGTCTCAGAATTCACTCTGTCATATTCTTAATTCTCCATTAGATACATATATCAGCTCTATCTAATGTGATGGGAGTTATACAAGGCCAGAAACACTAGGACGTGATAATTTTGGGGGGCTCTCTTGGAGGTTGAATGTTACAGTAGATATATTGTTGTTTTTTAGTCACTAAATGGTGTCTGACTCTTTTGCTACCCCACAGGTTCTAGCCTACCAGGCTGCTCTGTCCATGGGATATCCCAGGCAAGAATATTGGAGTGGGTTGCCATTTCCTTCTCCAGGGGATCTTCTTCATCCAGAGATCTAACCCAAGTCTCCTGCCTTGGTAGGCAGATTCTTTACCATTGAGCCACCAAGGAAGCCTTACAGTACATATAAACAGGCTTATTTTAACAGTGGCTTGATAAAAAGTTCTTTGCTGGTTGACTGGACCAAATTGTTTGCTGAAAGAAGAAAAGTGATAATCAGTCCTAAACCAGTGTAGATTTCACAAAGGACTAATCATGCTGCACTGTCAAAATGAGTGACATAGACCTCTGATTTCCTCACATTATGTAATGACTACTTCTCTCCCTGGATAAAACACACAATTTTGCCAATGTTTATATGATTGAGTAAATTTTTTTGTTGGATTTGTAGGACACAGCATTTACTATTTGGTATACCAGCATTTTTGAAAGAAAAAATAACCATGTTATTTTCTGATATATTTTTATTTATAAAAAATGAAATTTAAATAACCGAGAATAACTGAGTAGTATGGGCCACATACTATACATAGTATAGTAGGGCTTCCCTGATAGATAAGTTGGTAAAGAACTCACCTGTGATGCAGGAGACCCCAGTTGCATTCCTAAGTCAGGAAGATCCACTGGAGAAGGGATAGGCTACCTACTTCAGTATAATGGGGCTTCCCTGTGGCTCAGCTGGTAGAGAATCTGCCTGCAATGCAAGACCTGGGTTCAATTCCTGGGTTGGGAAGATCCCCTGGAGAAGGCAAAGGCTACCCACTACAGTATTCTGGCCTGGAGAATTCC
This sequence comes from Bos mutus, assembly GCF_027580195.1. Classification (NCBI taxonomy): domain Eukaryota; kingdom Metazoa; phylum Chordata; class Mammalia; order Artiodactyla; family Bovidae; genus Bos; species Bos mutus. Next base: position 76,555,471 of record NC_091622.1, on the reverse strand, counting down.
ATGGACAGTCCATGGAATGGCAAAGAGTTGGACACGACTGAATGACTTTCACTAGCTCACTATGGGCCACAAAGCTATATTTGTGAATCTTGCAACAGAAAGATGTAACTAATTGGTCCATTGTCAGAGTAGTTGAACATATACTAAATGTTTATAGTATAATAAAAGCAAAAACAGAATAAAACCGTGTCCTATACTTAAAGATTTATTTATTATATTCTCAAGAGAAATTTCTTTTTGCCCTCAAATACATACCTTTATAAAGTTTTCCAATATAATAGGTTCTCTTTTTAGTTATGCATAATTTCCATTTTTCTAATTAATTTTTAATATAAAAAAGGTCCAACAAAATCTATTATAATATTATCATGTAAATTCAGAATTGTATAAGAATCTTTCATTTTGGGAGTTAGACACCTGGGTTTCAAGGTGTAAGTATTTTAAATAGTGAGCAGCTGAGTCTGGACTAGCACTAGCACTAGAATGGTTTGTGACTCTGAATTGAGTTCTCCCATCTCTAATAGGAATATTATTCCTCTGTTTCTCTCACTCAAACATTTTACATTTGGCTTATATACAGAAGCTCAGGCTAACCAAACCTGAAGATGTTGTATTTTTATTTAGTAAAGATATTCTCTCTTGGACTTATATCTAATTTATCATTAACATATAGAAATGTGTGGTCTTGTTATTGACATTGATCAAAAATGTACCAAACCACAACAAATAGATTACTTAAATTTTACAAGCACCCTGATAATTCCTTCCACCACTCAGCGCTTCCTGTATCTAATTCAGTTCTGCTGGAAGAATCCACCATGCAGAATGCCTTTAGATTAATAAGAATATTAACTTACTTGCTATACCTTCCTATTGGAAAGAGGAATTAGAGAATAGAGGTGCTGGTGTGTTTCTGTAAAAAAAAATGTAGGACAATTTGAGTTTTTTCCTTCTGCTTTTCTCCAACTAGAGGAAAAATAAAATGGGAATAAAATATCTGTATTTTTTTGGAAAAGAGTCTGACAATATACCAACTCATGAGAGAGGACACAAAAATGGCCTAACAATATTTAAAGTGTTCTTTTAAACTCTGTTACATTCTGAAGTATTATTTCTAAATGGTAAGCTTTTTTCTTGCTTGATAGCTTTGACTTTCCAATATTGTATATGATTGCCTGCCTTAGTGTGCAAATTCAAATTTCAAAAGGCATTTTACTTTTCTCTAAGAACATTTAAGTTGTGTTTGGCTTTGTGTTTTAATCTTGGTTTCATTTCTAGTCAGAATATTAGCATTTTGGGGCAGGACCTTAAGCTGGTTAGATTATTCAAATTTTTATCTACCCTTGATCCAACTTTCTTAATGATAAAATATATAAATATTTCTTTTTAACTAAATAAAATAGAAGTTTTATGTGATTTTCAATCTGTTGTAAGGTGCCCAACGTGCTACTGGAGATCAGTGGAGAAATAACTTCAGAAAGAATGAAGGGATGGAGCCAAAGCAAAAACAATACCCAGCTGTGGATATGACTGGTGATAGAAGCAAGGTCCGATGCTATAAAGAGCAATATTGTGTAGGAACCTGGAGTGTCAGGTCCATGAATCAAGGCAAATTGAAAGTGGTCAAACAAGAGATGGCATGAGTGAATGTCGACATTCTAGGAATCAGCGAACTGAAATGGACTAGAATGGGTGAATTTAACTCAGGTGACCATTATATCTACTACTGCAGGCAGGAATCCTTTAGAAGTGGAGTAGCCATCATGGTCAACAAGAGAGTCCAAAATGCAGTACATGGATGCAATCTCAAAATCGACAGAATGATCTCTGTTCATTTCCAAGGCAAACCATTCAATATCACAGTAATCCAAGTCTATGCCCCAATGAGTAACGCTGAAGAAGCTGAAGTTTAATGGTTCAATGTAGACCTACAAGACCTTTTAGAACTAACACCCAAAAAAGATGTCCTTTTCATTATAGGGGACTGGAATGCAAAAGTAGGAAGTCAAGAAACACCTGGAGTAACAGGCAAATTTGGCCTTGGAATATGGAATGAAGCAGGGCAAAGACTAATAGAGTTTTGCCAAGAAAATGCACTGGTCATAACAAACACCCTCTTCCAACAATACAAGAGAAGACTCTATACATGGATATCACCAGATGGTCAACACCAAAATCAGATTGATTACAGTCTTTGCAGCCAAAGATGGAGAAGCTCTATATAGTCAGCAAAAACAAGACCAGCAGCTGACTGTGGCTCAGCCCATGAACTCCTTATTGCCAAATTCAGACTTAAATTGAAGAAGGTAGGGAAGACCACTAGACCATTCAGGTATGACCTAAATCCAGTCCCTTATGATTATACAGTGGAAGTGAGAAATAGATTTAAGGGACTAAATCTGATAGAGTACCTGATGAACTATGGATGGAGGTTTGTGACATTGTACAGGAGACAGGGATCAAGACCATCCCCATGGAAAAGAAATGCAAAAAAGCAAAATGGCTGTCTGGGGAGGCCTTTCAAATAGCTGTGAAAAGAAGAGAGCGAAAAGCAAAGGAAAAAAGAAAGATATAAACATCTGAATGCAGAGTTCCAAAGAATAACAAGAAGAGATAAGAAAGCCTTCTTCAGCAATCGATGCAAAGAAATAGAGGAAAACAACAGAATGGGAAAGACTAGAGATCTCTTCAAGAAAATCAGAGATACCAAAGGAACATTTCATGCAAAGATGGGCTCGATAAAGGACAGAAATGGTATGGACCTAACAGAAGCAGAAGACATTAAGAAGAGATGGCACGAATACACAGAACTGTACAAAAAAGATCTTCACGACCCAGATAATCACGATGGTGTGATCACTCACCTAGAGCCAGACATCCTGGAATGTGAAGTCAAGTGGGCCTTAGAAAGCATGACTACGAACAAAGCTAGTGGAGGTGATATAATTCCAATTTAGCAATTTCAAATCCTAGAAGATGATGCTGTGAAAGTGCCACACTCAATATGCCAGCAAATTGGAAAACTCAGCAGTGGCCACAGGACTGGAAAAGGTCAGTTTTCATTCCAATCCCAAAGAAAGGCAATGCCAAAGAATGCTTAACTACCGCACAATTGCACTCATCTCACACGCTAGTAAAGTAATGCTCAAAATTCTCCAAGCCAGGCTTCAGCAATATGTGAACTGTGAACTTCCTGATGTTCAAGCTGGTTTTAGAAAAGGCAGAGGAAGCAGAGATCAAATTGCCAACATCCGCTGGATCATGGAAAGAGCAAGAGAGTTCCAGAAAAACATCTATTTCTGCTTTATTGACTATGCCATAGCCTTTGACTGTGTGGATCACAATAAACTGTGGAAAATTCTGAAAGAGATGGGAATACCAGAGCACCTGATCTGCCTCTTGAAAATCTGTATGCAGGTCAGGAAGCAACAGTTAGAACTGGACATGGAACAACAGACTGGTTCCAAATAGAAAAAGGAGTACATCAAGGCTGTATATTGTCACCCTGTTTATTTAACTTATATGCAGAGTACATCATGAGAAATGCTGGGCTGGAAGAAACACAAGCTGGAATCAAGATTGCTGGGAGAAATATCAACAACCTCAGATATGCAGAAGACACCACCCTTATGGCAGAAAGTGAAGAGGAACTCAAAAGCCTCTTGATGAAACTGAAAGTGGAGAGTGAAAAGGTTGGCTTAAAGCTCAACAGAAAAAGCTCAACATGATCTTCAGAAAATGAAGATCATGGCATCCGGTCCCATCACTTCATGGGAAACAGATGGGGAAACAGTGGAAACAGTGTCAGACTTTATTTTTCTGGGCTCCAAAATCACTGCAGATGGTGACTGCAGCCATGAAATTAAAAGATGCTTACTCCTTGGAAGGAAAGTTATGATCAACCTAGATAACATATTCAAAAGCAGAGACATTACTTTGCCAACAAAGTTTCGTCTAGTCAAGGCTGTGGTTTTTCCTGTGGTCATGTATGGATGTGAGAGTTGGACTGCGAAGAAAGCTGAGCATCGAAGAATTGATGCTTTTGAACTGTGGTGTTGGAGAAGAGTCTTGAGAGTCCCTTGGACTGCAAGGAGATCCAACCAGTCCATTCTGAAGGAGATCAGCCCTGGGATTTCTTTGGAAGGAATGATGCTGTAGCTGAAACTCCAGTACTTTGGCCACCTCATGCAAAGAGTTGACTCATTGGAAAAGACTCTGATGCTGGGAGGGATTGGGGGCAGGAGGAGACGACAGAGGATTAGATGGCTGGATGGCATCATTGACTCGATGGACGTGAGTCTCGGTGAACTCCGGGAGTTGGTGATGGACAGGGAGGCCTGGTGTGCTGCAATTCATGGGGTCACAAAGAGTCAGACATGATTGAGTGACTAATCTGATCTGATCTGACGATGACACTTTACTCTTATTTAGTACCTTATATGCTGTTAAAGTTCATTACAGACATTAAAACTTTTATCAACAAATGGAGTAAAATTGTAAGATATTGTAATTTTGACCAAGTACCCATCAATTTCCAGAAAAGCATCTACTTCTGTTTCATTGACCAAGCTAATGCCTTTGACTGGGAGGATCACAATAAACTGTGGAAAAATTCTTAGAGATGTAAGGACCACACCACTTTACCTGTCTCCTGAGAAACCTGTATTGGGTCAAGAAGTAACAGTCAGAACCAAACATGCAACAACTGATTGGCTCAATATTGGGAAAGGAGTATGACAAGGTTGTTTATTATCATCCTGCTTATTTAACTTACACGTAGAGATGTTGTTTTGTCACTCTGTACAACTCTTGCAACCCAATAGACTGTATCCCACCAGGCTCTGCTGTCCATAGGATTTTCCAGGCAAAAATACTGAAACGTGTTGCCATTTCCTTCTCCAAGGTATATTACCAACCCAGGGATAGAACTTCTGTCTCCTATACTGCAGGTGGATTCTTTATCACTGAGTCACCTGGGAAGACCTATATGCAGTGTACATCATGCCAAATGCCAGCCTGGACAAATCCCAAGCTGGAATCAAGATTGCCGGGAGAAATATTAACAACCTCAGATATACAAATGATACCACTCTATTGGCAGAGAGTGAAGAGGAACTAAAGAGCCTCTTGATGAAGGTGAAAAAGGAGAGGAAAAGGTGACTTGAAACTCAACATTCAAAAAACTAAGATCTTAACATCCAGTCCCATCACTCCATGGCAAACAGATGGGGGGAATGCAAACAGTGGCAAATTTTAATTTTGGGGCTCCCAAATCACTTTGAACAGTATCTGTAGCCACGAAATTAAAAGATGCCGCTCCTTGGAAGGAAAGCTCTGACAAATCTAGACATTGTATTAAAAAGCAGAGACATTGTTTTGCCGACAAAGGTCCATTTCATCAAAGCTATATTTTTTTCTAGTAGTCATGTATAGATATGAGAACTAGACCATAAAGAAGGCTGAGTGCCAAAGAATTGATGCTTTTGAGTTGTGGTGCTGGAGAGGACTCTTTAGAGTCCCTTGGACTTCAAGGAGATCAAAACAGTCAATCCTAAAGAAAATCAGTCCTGAATATTTATTGGAAGGACTGATGCTGAAGCTGAAGCTCCAATACTTTGGCCACCTGATTGAAGAGCCAAGTCACTAGGAAAGACGCTGATGCTGGGAAAGACTGAAGGAAAAAGGAGAAAGAGGCAGCAGAGGATAAGATGGTTAGACGGTATCACCGACTCAATGGGTATGAACTTGTCTGAACTCCTGAAGATAGTGGAGGACAGAGGAACCTGGTATGTTGGAATCCCTGGGGTCACAAAGAACGGGACAGGATTTAGTGACTGAACAATGACAATAACAACCCATCATTTTCAGCCTTCTTTATCCTTAAAGTAGAATATTTCTAATATGTTAGAGAAATCAGTCTTAATCAAATGCTTTGAATGTAATTAATTCCAGAAGGATCATCAGACTTGGGTCATGGAACTGTTGTAAGCTGAGGATTTTCTATAACCCCAAATGTAACAAGATGATAATTAAAAAGGAATACTCTAGTATGAGTAGCATCTGAATCTAATTGATATTTTCATGGCACTTTCTTCTAACTGAAAGTTACCTCCACAGGTAACTGCCTAGCTGTAGGCAGTGAGCAAAAGAAATGCAACTCCACAGGTAGCTAGAGTTTTCATCTGATTTTCTGAATATGTGTGTGTGTGTGTGTGTGTGTGTACTTTAGCAAATTTGGAAGCTAGTATAATTATCCTCAAACTTTTGATCATTAAGGGTCACCAGAGCATGTCTAACAAAGTCTCCAGTCACTTCTTGGTCACAGAATTTTTCAATTCACAATGATTTTGCAAAGAGTTACATACATGTTATTTTTGGAGTGAGGAAGGAGAGTAGGCTATAATTATTCCAAAGTTTCTTCTACAATTTCTACATGACTTAGCTATCTTTTTGTGTCTCATGATGCTGATGTCTAAAAACATCCATGAAGTAATGATATCCAATGCTGTCTCCTTCAAGAATTTTTTTATAATTCTAGTCTGTTTTATGTCTCTCTATTCTGAATATGTAATGAACTTGCAATTTATATCATGTTTTTTTCATTTTTACAGTCTTGTTTTGAAATATATGCATATTTATATTGTGTATTCAATAGCATTTAAAGCTTCATATCGACTGGAAGCATTTTCATTTCTCCCTTACATTTTATCCAGCACCTAGTAAAGCACTGGACTCACACAGGTGTTCAAAAGAAGATATCTGTCAGAATCAATTCCATCAAAATTGGAAAAGAGAGAGATAAAACTTCAGAAAACAAAATCTATTTATTTCCATTTTGAATTTTTCATCACTTTTGGAAGCACACCCATTTCCCACAGCTCTCAAACATGAAATCTTATATTAGCCTTTGCTTCTTAAGTTTCTCTCCCTTCAGTGATTTCAGTTGAATTCAATTTCTTTATTCGTAGTGCCTGACTCTGTATAATATCATGTAAGAAATTTCAAATTAATTTCTTATGGATTATTTTCTAAAAGTTTCCTTTTGTGGGGCAAAATTATCAAATGTATTCTCGGCTTAAGCAAATAAATTTCTAAACATCATCCTTAACATCTTATAGTTTCTCCTTGTCAACATCTGTTTCAGATTTGAATTTCACACAATTTAATTTTCAGTCTTTTCATCTTTTACTATTGGCCTAGTGTCTTTGAACCAAAGTGGCCAGGGAGGTTTCTGGTTTCTGTGTTTAGTCCTTTTCCAAGGTCCCAGGATATCAACATGTTAATTTTTAACGACAAATTTAATTATTGCATACTTGAGAACACCTGAGTTTACATGATCACTGCAGTTTCTTTTCTTGGTAAATAGCATGGGAAGTCACATTATAATCTAAGTCACTTATTAAATTATAGCCACTTTGCCATAAGAAAGTATTGTCACAGAAATCATAAATACTCTAAAATCCTTTTGATCAGCACATTCTGTTACAGAACCACATGGGAAACCAATTCCTAATCAAAAGCTTGCTTGGTAAGTGTGGAATTAGAACAAGTAGCTTTAGATAACTCAAATCTTAAGTCGGATGAGGCTAAGATGGTTCCTGAGCAAGTCTTTTCTTAGACTTGCAAGATTTTCTAACAGTGTGTTCTGAAATCTTGATAGGTAGAAGCCATAAAAACTGTCACATAAAAGCTACAGGTAGCTTCTTTAATGGGTAAAGACTTGAAAACTCCTCAGGAGCTAATTGTTCCTTCACTCAGGGAAAGCCTCCTGATTGGGCCTTTAATTGCACAAATGTAAAGCAAGAATCACTTATGAATTATGCATTGTTCTGGGAGAAAAGTGTGATGTAATGTTCACCCGAATGAAAACATTTTGGACTGTGAGGCTAAGTAAACTATTTGCTAACGTATGATTTTGCTTCTGCTTATGCAAGTTAGTGAACATTTCCCAATCTCAGTTTTCTTCCTCAGTAAAGTGGGGACAATAATATTTGGGAAGATAAAGTAATATAAGTAAACTTTTTAAAAGGGAATCTCATATCTAGTCAGCAGGGTTGCCCAAGTGGCTCAGCGGTAAAGAATCTGTCTGTAATGAAGGAGATACAGGAGACACGAGTTTGATCCCTGGGTCAGCAAGATCCTTTGGAGGAAGAAAAGGCAACCCTCTATAGAATTCTTGAGGGGATAACCCCATAGACAGAGGAGCCTGGTGGGCTGTAGTCCATAGAGTTGCAAAGAGTTGGACAAGGCCGTAGCAACTAAACACACATCTAGTCAGTGGCTTAGTATTGGTGATGAATATGTCTCTGAGATTATCACTATTTTTTAAAAGAAATAAATATATCATTCCTTTGTCTGAAGTGAGATTGCACATTGCTAGTAAATTTTTGTACTTTCTGGAGATGTGGATACTTTGGGCAGAAGATCATAGAGTGAACTCCAAGGCTGATCCTTGCCTCTTGCAGAAGGACCACACACAAAGTCCAGAAGGCAGCAAGTGCCTCATGGTAACAGCTGTTGATCCTGCACATGACTAATTCAGATGCAGACAGTCATATGTACTGCTATGCTTGGCCATGTTTACCTATTCCCAAAATGGAGTTTTTCTTGAATTAACTTTCCCACTCGCAGTGATCTTGAATAGAGGAAGATTTTGGCACAGAAAATTAAAAAGTAAGCTTTAAGTGAGGTGGAAGAGGAATTATTTTTTTGCTCTGACTAAATGACTCTTTGGGTGTCTAGACCTGGAGGTGAGTTGGGATGCTTTTGTGTGGTGTGGCAGAAACATCAGTCACTATTCCATGAACTTAGGCTGGGACTAAGACCTCTTGTGACTTGGGTACTCTTGCTGCCTATTAAAATGTATTCTCCATGTTCCCACTGAAGTGGAAGTATTGGGCAAATGACTAGTAAGCTGTACAGCATCCCTGGCTTCCCCCATGGCTCAGTGGTAAAGAATCTGCCTGCCAATGCAGGAGACACAGGAGATGTAGGTTCAATCCCTGGAGGAGGAAATGGCTACCCACTCCAGTATTTTTGCCTGGAAAATTCCATGGACAGAGAAGCCTGGTGGGCTATAGTCCATGGGGTTGCAAAGAGTTGGACACAACTGAACATGCTCACATTGCACCCCCAGCTTTCTTTGCAGTTAGGTATTGGCTTGTGAGAGTTGTCTCTGGAAGAATATGAGTAAGAAGTGATGTTTTCCGTTTGCATACCTTGCTTCTTTCCTCCTGAGCCTCTTGCTGTGCTCTTTTCTCCTTCTGCCTAACCAACATGACAATAACCAGAGACATCTGGGAACTTATTTGTGTTGAAAATGGTAGAGTAGCCGTCAGACTAACCCTTGAATGGCTACATGAAGAAAAGCCAGGGTTGCCCTGAAACTTCTGCCCTCTCTTTTATGTGAGAAAGACAAATACATATGTATATGTATGTGTGTGTGTGTGTGTGTATATATATATATACACCACTGAATTATTGGTGTTTGTTTCAATCAATTTCCCTATTGTAACCAATTCAATTCGGGCCATGGTGTCACAGCCTAAAAAGTTGGAGAAATACATGATATCATGGCAACACATTGACATTTATTTTAAAAAAATACTATCTCCAACTATAACTTAGAATACAAACCTTATGCTCATATAGTTTTAAGTACAGTGATTGGAAAGAGCTGGAATATTTATATGTATTGGCTGCTATTCATTGCTTCAAGTAAGGTATTACATGAATTGACTGGTTTATGCTCAGAGATTGAAGGGGAGAGAATTCACAGATGAAGAGCCTCATGGAAAAGTTAACTGCTTCTGAAACCCAAACAAGAAATAAGACGTAAAAAGACTTTAGATGCAAAGGCCCAATAAGATGTCTAAGTTGAATTAAGGTACTTAACCTTATAGCAAAAATCAGATACAAAGTGATATCTTCCCACCCAGCTATTGTAGATGTTCTCAAAGTAGCTATCATTAAGTTCATAACTGCAGACACACAGGCACAGGCATACACACGCACACTGTTAGAAACAGGGAAGTTAAAAACAAATGAAAAATTACATCTAAGGAATTTGGGGGGTGTTGTCACTGCTACTTGGAAGGGACAGGAAATAAATAGATGGAAAACCTATTTAGTTTTTGAGAGAACTGCACTGTCAAGGAAACCTGAGAAAGCTTTTGACTCTCTGACCTGTTCAGAGGGCTCACACTCTATTCTCATCATAGATGTGCCATGGAAGATGGCAGAGGAGGAGGAAGCTCCGAGAAGGCAAATTCAGGAGCCTCTGAGGATCATGGAAAAGGGAGCTTCTCCCACAGGACAGAATCACAATTAACGTGGGGATCTTTTCCATACCAGGCAAGGTCTTAACCAGTGCTTCCCCAGTGGGAGTACATTGTTTCCGTGAACTATGACTTCGCCATTTCCCTCAACCATACATTTTTTTTTTTTCCCTTTTAAGCAGTATTAGGTTACAGAAAAAGTGACTGGAACATACGGAGAATTCCTGTGTATTCCCTCACTGTTCATCTGCTGGTTTTCCCTATTGTTAACATTGTCCATTATTATGGTACATTTGTTACTATCGATGAATCAATATTGATACATTATAAATTGAATTCCATGGTTTACACTGGAGCTTAATCTTTGTGTTGTATGTCCTATGAGTTTTGAGGAATGTAAATAAAATGACACATATCTACCATTTTTATATCATACAATATAGTTTCATTGCCCTAGAAATTCTCCCTGCTGCACCTGTTTATCTCACCCTTAGTCCTCAAGCCTTACAACCACTGCCACTCCTGCCACTAATTTTTTTTCACTGTCATCATGGTTTTGTCTTTTTCAGAATGTCATATAGTTGTAGCCATACAGTATGTAGACTTTATGGTTCAGCTTCTTTCTTCAGCAATCTGCATTTAGGTTTATCCATGTCTATTGTGTTTTGATAGTTCCTTTTTTAAAATCACAAGATAATATTCTGTTGTATGGATATACCACAGTTTGTTTAGCCATCTACCTCTTGAAGGACATCTTTGTTGCTTCCAGGTTTTGGCAATTATGAATTATCCATTTGTAGGTTTTCATAAGTGTTCAGCTCCTTTGGGTGTATACCAAGCAGCATGGTTGCTGGATCGTATGTTAAGAACATGTTTACTTTTCTAAGAAACTGCCAAACTGTCTTCCAAAGTTGACTGAATTTCTTTATATTCATACGAGTAATAAAAGAGGATTTCTATTTCTCTACACATTCTCTTGCATTTTAACTGGCACTTTTATTGTGGTTATCCTGCTACATCAACATATATTGACTTAGGTGAGGGCAGATAATCTTTGGTATTAGCCTCTATACCACTAAATACAAATTAAAATGAAATATCTGGCCTTGGAGGAGAAATTTCACATTCCAGGGGTACTAGACTTGGGATTGGTTGCAGCAAATGGGTAAGACTTTGAATTGTCCCTCTGGGGAGGGAATGAGTCTATTTTATCTACTGGCAATATTTGATGGCTAGAAAGGTAGACTGGGGTGGAGATGGCCATTTGTCCCTCAGAAACTTCTCCTCCTATCTTCCTTTGTAATTGTAGGGTTGGACATGTGTCTAGCCAGCTGTGACGTGTTTCCCAACTTCCCTTGCGTTTAGATGGAGTAATGAGACTGTTCTTCCAGTGGGTCCACTGTTCTCCTATATATGTAAAGGTAATATGTGCCATTTCTGAGGTTAATGATAAAAACTCCCTGACATGCCCCTCCATGTTCTCTCTGACATTGGGCTTCTTGTTGTTCAGTCGTGTCCAAATTTTTGCAACCCTATGGACTGCAGCATGCCAGGCTTCCCTGTCTTTCACCATCTCCCAGAGCTTGCTCAAACTCTTGTCCATTGAGACAGTGATGCCATCCAACCATCTCATTCCTTTGTTGTTCCCTTATCCTCCTGCCCTCTATCATTCCCAGCATCAGTGTTTTACTAAATGAGTTGACTCTGCGAATCAGGTGACCAAAGTACTGGAGCTTCAACATCAGTCCTTCCAGTAAATATTAAAGGTTGATTTCCTCTAGGATTGACTGGTTTGGTCTCATTGCAGGCCAAGGGACTCTTAAGAGTTTTTCCAGCACCACAATTAGAAAGCATCAATTCTTTGGCACTCAGCTTTCTTTATGGTCCAACTCTCACATCCATATATGACTAATGGAAAAACCATAGTTTTGACTATATGGATATTTGTTGGCAAAGCAATGTCTCTGATTTTTAACATGCTGTCTAGGTTTTTCATAGCTTTTATTCTAAGGAGCAAGTTTTTTTTTTTTTTTTTTTTTTTTAATTTCATGGCGGCAGTCACCATCCACAGTGAATTTGGAGTGCAAGGAAATAAAGTCTGTCACAGTTTCCACTGTTTCCCCATCTACATGGCATGAAGTGATGGGACTGGATGCCATGATCTTAATTTTCTGAATGTTGAGTTTTTAGCCAGCTTTTATACTCTCCTCTTTCAACTTCACCAAGGGGCTCTTTAGTTCTTGAAAGAACTGGCTTGAACATCTGGAATTTCATGTTTCACGAACTGTTGAAGCCTGGCTTGGAGTTTCGAGCATTACATTGCTAGCATGTGAGATGAGTGTAATTGTGAGATAGTTTGAACATTCTTTGGCATTGCCTTTCTTTGGGACTGGAATGAAAACTGACCTTTTCCAGTACTGTGGCCACTTCTGAGTTTTCCAAATGTGCTGGTATATTTAGTGCAGCACTTTAGCAGCAGCATCTTTTAGGATTTGAAATAGCTCCACTGGAATTCCATTGCCTCCATTAGCTCTGTTCATAGTGATGCTTCCTAAGGCCCACCTGACTACACAGTCTAGGATGTCTGGCTTTAGATGAGTGATCACACAATTGTGGTTATCTGGGTCATGGAGCTCTTTCTCGTATAGTTCTTCTGTGTATTCTTGCCAACTTTTCTTGATATCTTCTGCTTCTGTTAGGTCCATACCATTTCTGTCCCTTATTGTGCCCATCTTTGCATGAAATGTTCCCTTGGTAGCTCTAATTTTTAAATAGATCTCTAGTCTTTCCCATTCTATTGTTTTCCTCTATTTCCTGGCATCAATCACTGAGGAAGACTTTCTTATCTCTCCTTGCTATTCTTTGGAATTCTGCATTCAAATGAGTATATCGTTCCTTTTCTCCTTTGCCTTTAGCTTCTGTTTTCTTCTCAGCTATTTGTAAGGCCTCCTCAGACAACCATTTTGCCTTTTTGCATTTCTTTTTCTTGGGGATAGTCTTGATCCCTGTCTCCTGTACAATGTCACGAACCTCTGTCCATAGTTCTCCAGACACTCTATCAGATCTAATCCCTTGAATCTATTTGTCACTTCCACTGTATAATCGTAAGGGATTTGATTTAGGTTCCTCTGCCTTTTAAAAATCCAGTTTTACATCTGGAAGTTCTTGGTTCACATAATGTTGAAGCCTAGCTTGGAGGATTTTGAACATGACCTTGCTAGCATGTGATATGAGTGCAATTGTGCGGTAGTCTGAACACTTAGGGTTGGAATAGTGATAATCAAAGGTGAATTCGGGACACCATATGTTATAAATGACCCAGACATGTCAGTCTGGGTGCCTGAACAATAGCATAAAGGAGAATAACTCTGCTGACATATTCTTCCTTCTAGACTGTTACTTGAATGAGTAATGAATTTCTATTATGTTTGAGCTAGGCTTGGTTCTATTTGTAAGGATAACTTGGTTCTATTTATATCAAGTCTTATTAATGCATATGCATAAGGGAAAGTGCATTATTTTCTTCTTATCCTAGGCTCTCATAACACTGCCTGTCTTTTGGAAAAAATAATAGTCATGGGCAGTAAGTTACAGTCTCACGTAAACTGGTCCCATTCTCAGTGTCATTGGTGGTTTGAGATGCAATATACTGTAGAAGTAAAGAAATTGGCATCTGCTTATTTCTTTACTACCTATGCTCAGTTGCTCAGTTGTGTCCGACTCTTTGCAACCCCATGGACTGTAGCCCACCAGGCTCCCCTGCCCATGGGATTCTCCCGGCAAGGATACTGAGGTAGGTTGCCATTTTCATCTCCACTGTACTACTTATACCTACCTATGTTAAATGTAAGGTATTGTTAACTTGGGAAATTTCTTTGACTTTGTAGACTTTAGCTTACTTAACAATACCCATTTCCTAAGTTTTTTGTAGAAATTAATTGAAATAAATCATGTGAATAATTAGGAAACAATTTGGTACTTGGGTGCTCAGGCATTATGAGCTACCAGGTAGCTCTTAACTCTGTGAAGTTGTATTTTATGTCCACATTTAGTGGAAAGTCTAGAGTTTAAAATAAAATAAACAGACAAAAAAAAAAGTATTCATGGGTGGAATACCTTTTTTGACTTTGGTTGGAGTAAGAAAATGAGGAAGTGTAAAAGAGAGGGATTTTGTTTGCTTTGCTGGGGGCATAGCCAATTTCTCCAAATAAAGTAAAATAATAGCACCTCCCACTGGGTAGAGAGTTTGTAAAGAGAATTGCTGAATCTTTCTGTCCCTGAAAATCCAGCAGTTAGAGCAGATGCCAGAAACAGCACTGAGGGGGTAACACAATGAATTGCAAATGTGTACAAAGAGTTCAGCAACTGGCAGCTGCAATGAAAACTGCCATAAGCATGTGTTACATGGAAGTTATTGGCAGATTAAGTTCAGAAATCCAGCACCAGCTGAGGCAGAGAAGACAATAAATAGTTTAAATTGGCAACCAAAACTTTTACCAAACACTTACATACACATAATGAGAACAATACAAGAGAGAGTGTGAAGGAGAGTAGGGACGGGGGTTACTGGGATTCTTAGGGAGGTCACAAAGCCCCAGTTTCTTAAGGAACTAAACTATGAATCCCTTTCAAAGGTCTAAGCAAATCCCCTCCATGGCACCGAGGAAAATAAAACAGAAAAGCAGAGAAGCAAAGAATAATAAATCAGCCCTTACTTTCAAAAAAATGACGGTGAAAAAAATGGAAGGGAAGAGATTCTGCAGTGTCCTAGGCAAAAAGGAATTGATGGTCAAATCCAAACTTAAATATTATAATTTTTGCCTGGTACCTCATGCAAAGAGTTGACTCATTGGAAAAGACCCTGATGCTGGGAGAGATTGGGGGCAGGAGGAGAAGTGGACGACAGAGGATGAGATGACTGGATGGCATCACCGACTCGATGGACATGAATTTGGGTAAACTCTGGGAGTTGGTGATGGACAGGAAAGCCTGGTGTGCTGTGATTCACGGGGTTCCAGAGTCGGACACAACTGAGCAACTGAACTGAACTGAACTGAAATTCATTTCAGGTATGATTAAGTTATTCTCAAGTTCCTCTTTGTTATAGTTCACAATTTATAATTCTCACAGAGAATTATTCTATATTCTAATTATTCTATATATATTCTATATTCTATAATATTCTAAATATAGGATATTATAGAAATATTCTATATTTATAATATTGGTTTATAATAATGTCCAGTCATCAATTGATTATATTGTGTTAAATCCATTACCTCCTAACAGATAAAGAAAAAAGAGGAGATAGGCTTAAACAAGGCTTCCCTCATGGCTCAGACAATAAAGAATTTGCCTGCAATGAGGGAGACCTGGGTTCAGTCCCTGGGTAGGGAAGATACCCTGGAGAAGGGAATGGCAGTTCACTCCAGTATTCTTGCGGAGAATTTCATGGACAGAGGACCCTGGTGGGCTACAGTCCATGGGGTCACAAAGAGTCGGACATAACTGAGCAACTAAATCTTTCATTTTCAGGCTTAAATAGAGTTTTTTTTTTTTAATTTTTTTTTATTTTTAAACTTTACATAATTGTATTAGTTTTGCCAAATATCAAAATGAATCCGCCACAGGTATACATGTGTTCCCCATCCTGAACCCTCCTCCCTCCTCCCTCCCCATACCATCCCTCTGGGTTGTCCCAGTGCACTAGCCCCAAGCATCCAGTATCGTGTATCGAACCTGGACTGGCAACTCGTTTCTTACATGATATTTTACATGTTTCAATATCATTCTCCCAAATCTTCCCACCCTCTCCCTCTCCCACAGCGTCCATAAGACTGTTCTATACATCAGTGTCTCTTTTGCTGTCTCGTACACCGGGTTATTGTTACCATCTTTCTAAATTCCATATGTATGCGTTAGTATACTGTATTTATGTTTTTCCTTCTGGCTTACTTCACTCTGTATAATAGGCTCCAGTTTCATCCATCTCATTAGAACTGATTCAAATGTATTCTTTTTAATGGCTGAGTAATACTCCATTGTGTATATGTACCACTGCTTTCTTATCCATTCATCTGCTGATGGACATCTAGGTTGCTTCCATGTCCTGGCTGTTATAAACAGTGCTGCGATGAACATTGGGGTACACGTGTCTCTTTCCCTTCTGGTTTCCTCAGTGTGTATGCCCAGCAGTGGGATTGCTGGATCATAAGGCAGTTCTATTTCCAGTTTTTTAAGGAATCTCCACACTGTTCTCCATAGTGGCTGTACTAGTTTGCATTCCCACCAACAGTGTAAGAGGGTTCCCTTTTCTCCACACCCTCTCCAGCATTTATTATTTGTAGACTTTTGGATAGCAGCCATTCTGACTGGTGTGAAATGGTACCTCATAGTGGTTTTGATTTGCATTTCTCTGATAATGAGTGATGTTGAGCATCTTTTCATGTGTTTGTTAGCCATCTGAATGTCTTCTTTGGAGAAATGTCTATTTAGTTCTTTGGCCCATTTTTTGATTGGGTCATTTATTTTTCTGGAGTTGAGCTGTAGGAGTTGCTTGTATATTTTTGAGATTAGTTGTTTGTCAATTGCTTCATTTGCTATTATTTTCTCCCATTCTGAAGGCTGTCTTTTCACCTTGCTAATAGTTTCCTTTGATGTGCAGAAGCTTTTAAGGTTAATCAGGTCCCATTTGTTTATTTTTGCTTTTATTTCCAATATTCTGGGAGGTGGGTCATAGAGGATCCTGCTGTGATGTATGTCAGAGAGTGTTTTGCCTATGTTCTCCTCTAGTTTTATAGTTTCTGGTCTTACGTTTAGATCTTTAATCCATTTTGAGTTTATTTTTGTGTATAGTGTTAGAAAGTGGTCTAGTTTCATTCTTTTACAAGTGGTTGACCAGATTTCCCAGCACCACTTGTTAAAGAGATTGTCTTTAATCCATTGTATATTCTTGCCTCCTTTGTCAAAGATAAGGTGTCCATATGTGCGTGGATTTATCTCTGGGCTTTCTATTTTATTCCATTGATCTATATTTCTGTCTTTGTGCCAGTACCATACTGTCTTGATAACTGTGGCTTTGTAGTAGAGCCTGAAGTCAGGTAGGTTGATTCCTCCAGTTTGAGTTTAAATTCTGCTCTGGTATCCAAATCAATTGATGATGGAAAATGAATCAGATTTAAGTGCAGAAAAAAGTCTGTAGGTGAATAACTGAAAGAAGCAAGGATGCAATACTTGTCTTAGAATATTATTTTTTCCTAAGAGTGTAAACTTTAAAGATCAGAGATAGTGTTTGATCTTCTGTTTGTTTTACAGCAGGGCAGTCTAGTAAATGTTATTCTTGTTGTAGTCAATCTATTTTATCTCCTACTGTTTCCTAATGTGAAACTTCCAGTCAAAGCAGGCTGGCTGACCCATCCCCCAACTTCACACTAGCCATACTTTTAGCTTTTGAGCCCTGTTCTGCACTCATACCATTTTCTGCCATTTGCTGTGGCTTTCATTTTTCCCTTCTTTCAAAACCTTGCTCATTTGTTTGAAACCAGTTTAAATCCCCTGACTTACTTCCTATCATTGAAATTATATAGCATGTAATTCTTTGAACCTTACATTTTAACTATTTCATGGCCATTTAAACATTTCATGTATGCATATCATGTTTTTCCAGTAAGATGATAAATTCCTTGTAAAGGGCAAAGGTCTTCTTTCAGGTACATGATAGATATTCAATACATATTGATTGCTTAATATGCCTCCTAATGCATATATTGGAGAAGGCAATGGCACCCCACTCCAGTACTTTTGCCTGGAAAATCCCATGGACAGAGCAGCCTGGTAGGCTGCAGTCCATGAGGTCGCTAAGAGTCGGACACGACTGAGCTAAGCGACTTCACTTTCCCTTTTCACTTCCATGCATTGGAGAAGGAAATGGGAACCCACTCCAGAATTCTTGCCTGAAGAATCCCAGGGATGGGGGAGCCTGGCAGGCTGCCATCTATGGGGTCACACAGAGTCAGACATGACTGCAGCGACTTAGCAGCAGCAGCAACAGCAATGCATATATTAGGAAGTTGCTCTTAGGAAGTAGTTACATAGTGGAGGGCTCTGCAGAAGGAAGTTGAGCAATACACTGAATAAAAACAAAGCTTTCATTAATGGGAGCAAATGACATGATTAACACCTTTTCTGGCAGCCTTGCCGCTTGAATTTGAAAAAAAAAAAGTAATCTCTCCAAAGAACGAAAGCTAAATTGAATGAATTTAACTCCATAGTGTAAGACTGTGTTAGTAGATATTGAAAAAGATGACATTTCAGTGTATTTTAAGTGCAATACATCAATCTGCCATTGAGCTAATGAACTTCAAGTTAAAAAATCACTGAGGATTTTGGTCTAGATGACTCCTTCAAGTATCCTTGGGGAGGTGAGATGCGGAGATAATTGAATGAAAATCTATCTTGACTGACCTCAATGACAACAGTGTCCAACTCACATTACAAATCACCTGTAGTCTTTAATGGACTACTTTTTAATTGCTTTAAAAATGTTAAGGGAGCACAGTGTTTCTTATTCGTCTATTCCTCATGAGTAAAATTAATTTCTAGTGGATTTTTTCTTTATCACTCACAGTTTACAGTTAACTATAGTAGCAATGGCACCCCACTCCAGTACTGTTGCCTGGAAAATCCCATGGACGGAGGAGCCTGGTAGGCTGCAGCCCATGAGGTTGCTAAGAGTTGGACATGACTGAGAGACTTCACTTTCTCTTTTCACTTTCATGCACTGGAGAAGGAAATGGCAACCCACTCCAGTGTTCTTGCCTGCAGAATCCCAGGGACGGGGGAGCCTGGTGGGCTGCCGTCTATGGGAATGCACAGAGTTGGACACGACTGAAGTGACTTAGCATAGCATAGCATAGCATAGTAGCTCTAGTTTAAATTTCATCAGAGGAGAAAAAAATCACATTTGGTCATCTTTTCATCTTTTTTTCTGCCTAATCTTTCTGTCTTTATGAAAGCTTTGAGATTATGGGGTCAAATTACTTCAAACATAAAATGTAGGAGTAAATGAGTAATCAGTGACTATAAACTAATAAAGAGGAAAATAAAAAAGGAATGCTTTTTTCTGTTAGTTCTAGTAGGGCTTCATCGAAGTTCACAACTCAATTATAATATCATTTTCTGTTTCTCTGAAGGGAAACATAAATGTTTAGAGACCTACACAAATAATATATTATGAAAGAGTCATATAACTAAATACATTTTTGAGAAATGGTAAAAAAAATCATGTAACTAAATATTTTAATATGTACTAATATTGATAAAAACACAGAGTTAATAGCTAGAATATTCACACTAATGCTTAACCAAATATGGTCTTGGACTATATTGTCAGAATTCCTTGGATGTTTGAAATGTAAATTCCTCCATCACACCCCAGGTATACTGAATCAGAATTTCTGAAGGTGAATGACAACTATTTACAATAGCAGCTCTGACAATGCTTATAAATGCAAGAATTAGAAAACTATTAAAATCCACTTAATTTTTGACTTTGAAAATATGTCTAGAAAGGTAACCATCACCTACTGCAATGTTGTTGTTCAGTTGCTCAGTCGTGTCCAACTCTTTGTGACCCCATGAACTGGCAGCACTCCAGGCTTCCCTGTCCTTCACCAACTCCTGGAGTTTGCTCAAATTCATGTCCATTGAGTCGCTGATGCCATCCAATCATCTCATCCTCTGTCCTCTCCTTCTCCTCCTGCCTTCAATCTTTTCCAGCATCAGGGTCTTTTCTAAGAGTCAGCTCTTCGCATTAGGTGGCCAAAATATTGGAGCTTCAGTTTCAGCATCAGTCCTTCTGATGAATAGTCAAGGTTGATTTCCTTTAGAATGTTACTGCAACGTTAAAAGAAGACAAACTCTCACTTTTTAACTGTCAGTCTTTGCATTGCTTTCCCCACTGAATCTGGCATGCTACAATAATAGAGAAAATAGATGCAATTTGATGGCTTCTGATTTATGAGTTTCAATTGGTTTTGTGGATACACTCCCCCCGACTTCTGCTTAAGAGAGGCATATTGGGGAAATTGTGGTGTGATAGGAGTAAGGAGTCTATGTCTGGGGGTTTCAAATCTAGGACCTAGTTGGCTCAGGCTGCCATAACAAAATACCACAGACTAGATGGTTTAATCACCAGTTTTCTCATAATTCTGGAGGATAGGAGTCCCAGATCAAGGTCTGGCAGGGTCAGTTCTGGTGAGGGCTCTCTTCCTGGCCTGCTGATGTCCACTTTGTCCTTTCCTGAGCATGGGTAGAGAGGCAGAGCATGTGTGAGCTCTCTTCTGACTCTTCTTAAAAGGACACTAAAACTATTGGATCAAGACCCCATTCTTATGCCCTCACTTAACTATAACTACTTCCTTATTCCAAATACTACCATACTGGATATTAGGGTTTCAATATATGAATTATGGTGAGACACAGATATTCATAACAAGGATGATTTAATATATCTGAGTGAGCCTTGAGAGGTGGGAAGAAATGGAGTGAGAATCTTTGTTGAAATCCTTGAAGATAAGCCAGAGGTCAAGATGTAGAGACCAAATGCCAAAGTTTCAGCTAGTAGAAATAATATAAGTAAAATAAAGCAGGAATAAGAATTGCAGGAAAGAGGATTAAAGTAAGAAGGATCCAGAGAGATGACCACAATCACAATGATACACTCCTTTAGAGACCAACAATTTGATAGTACAGGGGGTCCAGCTAACTTAAAGTTTCAGTGTTATGGGCTCAGAAGTCAGAAATTGCCCCAATTTGTTAAATTTTTTCATTATTTAACTTTCTAAATTACAAAATCAAAATAATACTTAATTTTTATTGTAATTATTTATTATATTTGTTTAGTTTTTAAATAAAAAAACATTTTATTTTGAACTAATAATAGACTTAAAGAGAAGTTGAAAAAAAATATAAAAAAGATTTCCTTATATTCCTCACCCTGCTCCCCTTAACATCTTAAATAACCTTAGCACAATTATCAAGTACAAGAAAGTAATATTGTTTTTTTTTAATTTTTTTTATTTTTTAACTTTACAATATTGTATTGGTTTTGCCATATATCAAAATGAATCTGCCACAGGTATACATGTGTTCCCCATCCTGAACCCTCCTCCCTCCTCCCTCCCCATACCATCCCTCTGGGTCGTCCCAGTGTACCAGCCCCAAGCATCCAGTATCGTGCATCGAACCTGGACTGGCGACTCGTTTCATATATGATATTATACATGTTTCAATGCCATTCTCCCAAATCATCCCACCCTCTCCCTCTCTCACAGAGTCCATAGACTGTTCTATACATCAGTGTCTCTTTTGCTGTCTTGTATATAAGGTTATTGTTACCATCTTTCTAAATTCCATATATATGCGTTAGTATACTGTATTGGTGTTTTTCTTTCTGGCTTACTTCACTCTGTATAATCGGCCCTAGTTTCATCCACCTCATTAGAACTGATTCAAATGTATTCTTTTTAATGGCTGAGTAATACTCCATTGTGTATATGTACCATAGGTTTCTTATCCATTCATCTGCTGATGGACACCTAGGTTGTTTCCATGTCCTGGCTGTTATAAATAGTGCTGCAGTGAACATTGGGGTACACGTGTCTCTTTCCCTTCTGATTTCCTCAGTGTGTATGCCCAGCAGTGGGATTGCTGGGTCATAAGGCAGTTCTATTTAAGGAAGATTGTTTTACAAGGTTCTGTTGGTTTCTGCTGTACAATAATGCAAATCAGCCATGTGAAAGTCACTCAGTCATGTCTGACTCTTTGTGACCCCATGGACTGCAGCCTGCCAGGCTTTTCTGTTCATGAAATTTCCCAGGCAAGAATACTGGAGTGAGTAGCCTTTCCCTTCTCCAGGAGATCTTCCCAGCCCAGGAATCAAGCCTGGGTCTCCTGCATTGCAGATGGATTCTTAAGCATCTGAGCCACCAAGGAAAACCATAATTAAACAGATACCAACTCCCTCTTGAGACTCCCTTCACTCCTCCCACTGCATCCCTCAGGAGCATCACAGAGCACCTAGCTATGCTCCCTGTGTTATATAGCAACTTCTCACCAGCTATCTATTCTACACATGGTGGTGCATATATGTTGATTCTATTTTCTCCATTCGTCCCACTCTCTCTTTTCCCCACCGTGTCCACGACTCCATTCTCTATAGCTGCATCTCCATTTCTTCCCTGCTAATAGGTTCATCAATACCACTTTTATAGATTCCATATATATGTATTAATATACAATATTTCAGGCTTCCTTGGTGGCTCAGATGGTAAAGAATCTGTCTGCAATGCAGGAGACCAGGGTTTGATCCATGGGTTGGGGAGATCCCCTACAGAAGGGAATGGCTGCCCATTCCAGTATTCTTGCCTGGAGAATAACATGGAGAGAGGAGCTTAGCAGGCTGAAGTTCAAAGGGTAGCAAAGAGTCAAACATGACTGAGCGACTAACACTTTCACATTCATAGGATACTTGATTTTCTCTTTCTGACTTCACCCTGTATAACAGGCTTTAGTTTCATATATACCTGCAGTATAATAAAGCAAGCCATGAAGACAATTTGTATGGCTTTTTAAAATACTGTTCTATTAGCGTTACTGTAATGCCATTTTCCTATATATAAACTCTTTGACTGACTGTCTCATGTCTTTATTAAATAATTACCATTAAACTCACAGAGTCTTATGTATTCATATTGAAAAAATGTCACTGGTAGGATCCCTTACTTGTATATGAGGGATCCCTTATCCCCAGCTATATACTTATGTGCTTGTGATACACTTTTGCATGCAGGTTTCCATTATTACAATGTAAGAATTTGTGTGGACTCCATTCTTCTTTTTCCTTCCTTTTTCAAAAACCCTGTTTCATTTGTTGACCTTGGTATTCTTCATAGCTTAGCTGGGAAAGAATCCGCCTACAATACAGGTGACCCTGGTTTGATTCCTGGGTCATGAAGATTCCCTTGAGAAGGTGTAGGCTTCCCACTCCAGTATTCTTGGGATTCCCTGGTGGCTCAGACGGTGAAGAATCTACCTGCAATATGGGAGACCTGGGTTCGATCCCTGGGTTGGGAAGATCCTCTGGAGAAGGGCATTGCAACATACCCCAGTACTCTTGCCTGGAGAATCCCAAAGACAGAGGAGCCTGGAGGGCTACAGTTTATGGGGTTGCAACTGAGGGACTAAGCACATACATACTTCAAGCTATGTGTGGACTTTATTTCCCTTGGAATTATTGCAAGGAGCCATTTTAAGATAAACTTCTCTGAACTAGACCTTCTTTTTCTTCCTTTCTTTTGTGTAACTGGTGGTTCAGCTTCTGGTTTGTCTTCTTTTCTTTAGGTTTGTTTCACAGAGTATTCAGCATAAATTCTACAGGAATATTATTTATGTGCTTTATGTGTCAGGGTCTTCTAAATTGTAAAATACATTAATTTTATTTATAAATGAAAAATATTGAGCCTCAGGGAATTTATGTTACTTCTCCAAGGCCAGATCACTAGTAAATAAATCAGTCCTAGAAAATGGCCTTTTAAAAATGTTTTGCCTGGGCTACACAATTCATAGGATCCTAATTCCCTGATCAGGGATCAAACTCGCATCCCAACAGTGAAAGCACCAAGTACTAACCACTGAACTCCCAGGCAATCCCCTAAAAAAGGGTCTTCTGATTTTAAGTCCATTCTGTTTGAATGTTACTGTGCGTTCAAACAGATAAATGCACAAAAAGACCCCAAAAAGTGATTCGTTCTCATACTTAAGTGACAACAATGTGATAGGTTTGAAGAAGAGAGACAGGTGGTGGAAGATCAGTCAGAAATATATTGCTGTGTCTTTTATCAGTAGGATGGTAGAAACATGAATTTATAAGCACCATTGACTTTTTAGATAGCCATTTTATATATATGGACTCATTGAATGGTGGATACAAAACAAACTGTAACCCATAACTGTCTTCAGTCCATTATGATTCTTCTTTGCTGAGATTTTGATCTAATTATGCTGTCATCACGCTGTTAAAGTAGAGTTAGAGGGCATTTAATAAAATGTAGTTGAAGAGGAGGAGAAAATGAGGAATTAATTATCTGACATAACAGTATCACAGATTTCTTTGTTGACACATAATTTGAAAGTTAAATCACTTCTGGAAAAGAGCAAGAAACACTTTTGTGTGAAGTAAAGGGGATTCCACTGGGGAAAAAAAACTTTACACATAAATCTAGAACTCGAATATCCAAAGAATAGTTTAAATTTCTCTTGAATATTTAAGACCTGTTGAAGAGATTTAAAAATTATGAACTATTCGTTTGTATATTTAGGACATAAGTATAGGTATAAAGGTTCAGTCAGCACTAGAGAAGTTAGTTTTGCTGAATATATATTTATTTTTTCGGTGTGGGGTTGAACCTAGATATAGATGCATACTGTTTATTAAACCAAAATTTCTATGGGACTTAGTTATGGGCTAAGCTTAGTTCTAGAGAAACTTTAGCCTTTTAACTGCTTAAGTATAGTATGTGTTACTGTCTAAGCTAAAAGGCAATAAAGATAATATTACTATCACTGGTGATTATTATTATTCATGTTGCTTATTATTGCAATAATATTATTGCATATCATTATTATTATTGCTCATTATTATTCATATTTTCAGACTGACAATTTTTGAGAAGTAATTGAAACTTCCTATTATTTTACACTTGGTATCAAATTGGTCATGTGTCACTTTAATATCAGTATATATTAAGAAATTGCTTTCTTAATTTCTGAGTTGCTATTGAACATTATTTCCTCATAGTGACTTTTAACTTACAGTTTTTCTCTTATCATTCTAACGTGGATCACAGCAATATATTTCTGACTGATCTCCCACCACCTGTCTCTCTTCTTCACACCTATCACATTGTTGTCACTTAAGTATGAGAACATATCACTTTCTTCATGTCATTTGATTAAAAAGATCAATAATTTATAATGAGCTTAGGTATTTATTAGAAAACCAACTCATAATACTGAAAAGTTGGCTGTGAAGTTAAGGAGGACTGGAAAAGAGATAATTAAGGGCTATAAATAGAAGATCAAAAAACCAAGAGAGTTCCAGAAAAACATCTACTTCTGCTTTATTGACTACGCCAAAGCCTTTGACTGTATGGATCACAATAAACTGTGGAAAATTCTGAAAGAGATGGGAATACCAGACCACCTGACCTGCCTCTTGAGAAACCTGTATGCAGGTCAGGAAGCAACAGTTGGAACTGGACATGGAACAACAGACTGGTTCCAAATAGGAAAAGGAGTACATCAAGGCTGTATATTGTTACCCTGCTTAGTTAACTCATATGCAGAGTACATCATGAGAAATGTTGGGCTGGATGAATCACAAGCTGGAATAAGGATTTCTGGGAGAAATATCAACAACCTCAGATATGCAGATGATGCCACCCTTATGGCAGAAAGTGAAGAAGTAAAGAGCCTCTTGATGAGAGTGAAAAAGTTGGCTTAAAGCTCAACATTCAGAAAACAAAGATCATGGCATATGGTCCCTCACTTCATGGCAAACAGATGGGGAAATAGTGGAAACAGTGTCAGACTTTATTTTGGGGGGCTCCCAAATCACTGCAGATGGTGATTGCAGCCATGAAATTAAAAGACGCTTACTCCTTGGAAGGAAATTTATGACCAACCTAGACAGCATATTAAAAAGCAGAGACATTACTTTATCAACAAAGGTCCATCTAGTTAAGGCTATGGTTTTTCCAGTGGTCATGCATGGATGTGAGTGTTGGACTATAAAGAAAGCTGAGTGCTGAAGAATTGATGCTTTTGAATTGTGGTGTTGGAGAAGACTCCTGAGAGTCCCTTGGACTACAAGGAGATCCAACCAGTCCATCCTAAAGGACATCAGTCCTCAATGTTCATTGGAAGGACTCATGCTGAAGCTGAAACTCCAATACTTTGGCCACCTGATGTGAAGAACTGACTCATTTGAAAACACTTTGATGCTGGGAAAGATTGAAGGCAGGAGGAGAAGGGGATGACAGAGGATGAGATGGTTGATGGCATCACTGACTCAATGAACATGAATTTGAATAATCTCCGGGAGTTGATGATGCACAGGGAGGCCTGGCATGCTGCAGTCCATGGGGTCACAGAGTCCGACATAACTGAGTGGCTGAACTGAACTGATAAATAGTAGAAGAAAATCAATTTCAAAGAGGTTGATATAAAAGTGCTTGTTTGCATGTTCAGTCTCTCAGTCTGAGTCTTTGCGACCCCATGGACTGTAGCCTGCCAGGGTTCACTGCTCAAGAGATTTTCCAGGCAACAATACTGGAGTGGGTTGCCTTTTCCTACTCCAGGGGATCTTCCTGACCCAAGGATGAAAATCTCATCTCCTGCATCTCCTGCATTAGCAGGCAGATTCTTTACCACTGAGCCACCTGGGAAGCCCCTGGTGTAAGAATAGGAACTAACAAATTATCTGAGAAGGAATGGCTCTAAAACCATGGCATTCATAATTTTCACCATGACTTGCAATGAGAAATACATTTTATATTTTGGCCAGTTATATGAATAAATTTGCAGTAGTCTAGTAGTCTATCTATACATACACATTTGTGCATGAATGTGCACACACACACCCTGAAACAAATATGCCACCAAACAATGCTTATTGTAATTAATATGATGCATCTGATGTTTTCAAGTCAATTCTATTTTATGAAAAAAAAATCTAATATTTGGTGGTGATTCATTAATGGTATCCTCTAGTGAGTTTTGACCTACAGCTTGAAAAATACATCTACAGAGGAAAGTAGCTTCAAGTGCATGTTGTTAAGACTGAGAGGAAAGAGTTTCAAGGAGTGATTAATCAAGGAAGTCCAAGACAGCAGAGAGATTAAGATAATAGTCAAAAGGCTTCATTGGACTTAATAATAGTAAAGTGGTAATTAAGGGGTGCTTGATACAGTGCTGCTTCCAGTGATCAGGAGTGGGATGAAATCAGACTGCTAAGGGCTAAGAAGATCAATTAAGAATGGCAGAACCCCTAAAAGAAAATTTTAAAAGGCAGGTGGATATTCTTTACTCCAGAGGTAAAGAATCTACGTGCCAACACAGGAGGCGCAGGAGAGTCTGATTCAGTCCCTGGGTCAGGAAGATCTCCTGGAGGAGGAAATGACAACTCACTCCAGTGTTCTTGCCTGGAAAATCCCATGGACATATTAACCTGGTGGCTACAGTCCTCAGAGTTGCAAAGAGTCAGATACCACTTAATGACTGAGTACATACACACTTTACAAATATGGAGGTAGGTACAATGAAAATATAGTTCTTTGTATTCTTGCCACCTCTTCTTAATATCTTCTGCTTCGGTTAGGTCCATATCATTTCTGTCCTTTATTGTGCTCATCTTTCAATGAAATATTCCCTTGGTATCTCTAATTTTGTTGAAGATATCTCTAGTCTTTCCCATTCTATTTTTTCCCCCTATTTCTTTGCATTGATCACTGAGGAAGGCTTTCTTGTCTCTCCTTGTTCTTCTTTGGAACTCTGAATTCAGATGGGTGTATCTTTCATTTTCTCCTTTGCCTTTAGCTTCTCCTCTTTTCACAGCTATTTGTAAGGCCTTGCAAGACAGCCATTTGCTTTTTTGCATTTCTTTTTCTTGGAGATGGTCTTGATCGCTGCCTCCTGTACAATGTCACTAACTTCCATCCATAGTTCTTCAGGTGCTCTATCAGATGTAATCCCTTGAATCTATTTGTCACTTCTACTGTATAGTCATAAGGGATTTGATTTAGGTCATACCTGAATGGTCTAGTGGTTTCCTATACTTTCTTCAATTTAAGTCTAAATTCGGCAATAAGGAGTTCATGATCTGAGCCACAGTCAGCTCCCAGTCTTGTTTTTGCTGACTGTATAGAGCTTCCCCATCTTTGGCTGCAAAGAATACAATCGATCTAATTTCTGTATTGACCATCTGGTGATGTCCAAGTGTAAAGTCTTCTCTTGTGTTGTTGGAAGGGGGTGTTTGCTATAACCAGTGTGTTCTCTTGGCAAGACTCTGTTAGCCTTTGACCTGCTTCGTTTTGTATTCCAAGGCCAAATTTGCTGTTGCTTCAGGTATTTCTTGACTTCCTACTTTGCATTCCAGTCCCCTATAATGAAGGACTGATGCTGAAACTGAAACTTCAATATTTTGGCCACCTGGTGCGAATAACTGACTCATTGGAAAAGACCCTGATGCTGGGAAAGTTTGAAGACAGGAGGAGAAGGGGATGACAGAGGATGAGATGGTTGGATGGCATCACTGATGCGATGGAGATGAGTTTGAGTAGGCTCCAGAAGTTGGTGATGGACAGGGAAGCCTGCCATGCTCCATTTCATAGGGTCACAAAGAGCGGACACGACTGAGCAACTGAACTGAACTGAACTACGAGGATAAGAAATTTACCCACAGTTTCCCAGGTAGTGGTAACAGAACCAGCGTTCAGACCTTATCAGATCATACTCTGAACCTTAATTTCTTCCTTATATCACAAGAGGGAATAGCTGATAAAGGTAAGGGTGGGACTGATGCTATGCATTCATACATTGTCCTTCATTAAGCTTTCGCTTTTCATCTAGCTAGATTCTTCTTTTGAGCATCTTTCAAATACTGCCTTTTTTCCCTTTTTTTTT
The DNA here is from genome assembly GCF_027580195.1 of Bos mutus. Taxonomy (NCBI): domain Eukaryota; kingdom Metazoa; phylum Chordata; class Mammalia; order Artiodactyla; family Bovidae; genus Bos; species Bos mutus. Next base: position 76,526,453 of record NC_091622.1, on the reverse strand, counting down.
TTTTTTATTACCTCTACCACCTCTTGTTGCATTTTTATTCTCTTCTCTGACTCTTGCTTCTCAGTACTTTTTAGGGTCTTTTGTATATGGGAAGAAGAACCTGGTCTAGAAAAGACCTGATCACAAACAACAATCCACGAGGCCCTCTCACCAGCCAATATATATACCAGTCAGTATAATACTGACTTTTATTATAATTATTTTACAGGTCTTCTCTGCCATACTGGTTTCAAGTATGTTCTATTACTTATAGCACTTAGCATGATACTTGACACTTAGAACTCATTCAATAAACATTTGTTGAATAAGGAAAAGCACTGGGTGCTACTTAGTCTTTGAAAATGCTGTTGCTTTATGAATCAACATGGACTGGTAATTTTCATAATTAGAGTTACTGGCCACATGGTATATGACCAATAAATGATATTAAAGTGTTCAACATTCTATTTTTTCAAAGAGTTTATTGACATGTAGTGTCTTTGATATTTTTTCAGAGAAGCATACTCTCTCTCTGTCTTTGCTCTTTTCTCTTTGAAAGTACCTCCAGCTCAACTTAGGTAAGTGCAAACACTGTTTTTTTCTTTTTAATGAGCCAAATGATACCCTATTGCCAGGCTTTTTTACCTTCACCATTTTTTCCTACCAGATTGTAGAAAATCTGTTCTAAGAACTAAACAACTCAGCAAATGCCTCACATGAATATCCTGACAATTACCACAATTTTTCATTTTGTACATGTGAAAAATCTAGAGATATTTGAATATACTAAACCTGCATCTTTATTTGTTGAGTTTTATTTTGGTTGGTGTTTTTATAGGAGCTGCAAAATTTTATAGGCTAAATATATTACTATATCTTAAAACTTGAAGTTCTAAATTAGTGTTCAGTTAAAACATTTCTTGCTTTATGAGTTTGGTAAGCTAGTACTTGTAAGACATGTCAAGCTAGTATGGCTTCTGATATAAAGATTCAGTGCATTTTTTACATTTTGAACTCTATTCCCGAGAAATTGCCTTTTTTTTTTTTTTTTTAATGTGGGAGGACAGCTGTTGAAGGCCACATTTCTATTAAGCAGAGGCATCTGTGGCATGAGGGCATTATTTGGCTCAAAAGCAAATTTTTCTCAGGAATCTTTATCCTGTTGATATGGACAGATTTCCCATTTTTAAATAAAAAGAGGGGCTTTTCATTACAAATTAAAGGGAAACTTTTACAATGTCCAGAACACTTCAGTTCAGCTCAGTCAAGGCTATGGTCTTCCCAGTGGTCACGTATGGTTGTGAGAGCCGGACCATAAGGAAGGCAGTTGTTGTTTTCAGTTGTTGAGTTGTGTCTGACTCTTTGCAGCCCCATGGACTGCAGCACACCAGGCCTCCCTGTCCATCACCAACCCCAGAAGCTTGGTCAAACTCACGTCTGTTGAGTCGCCAGAACCCTTGGTGTTCTGCAAATGAAGGAGAAGGATGCCCTGGCATCAGGAACCTACTTAGGTGGCACCTACCTTGATTTCCAAATGGAACAGTATATCCACAAAAAAGAACAGTAATGGCATCTATCAATACATCATAAATCTGAAGAGAAACCGGGAGAAGCTTGTGCTATTGTTGTTGGAAACCTGGCTGATGTCAGTGTCCTGTCCTCTAGGAATACTGGCCAGAGAGCTGTGCTTAAGGTTTTTCTGCTGCCACTGGAGCACTCCTACTGCTGCCACTTCACTCTGGAAACTTCACTGATCAGATCCAGACAGCCTTTATAAATATTTAATTTTTTTTTAATTGGAGGATGATTTCTTTACAATGATGTGTTGGTTCTGCTGTACAACAACTCAAATCAGAATCAATCATAACAATATATATCCCCTCCCTCTTGAACCTCCTTCCTACCCCCGACACCCCATTCCACCCCTCTAGTTCATCACAGAGCACCAGGCTGGGCTCCCTCTGTTACATAACAGGTTCCCACTAGCCACTAATTTTGCACATGGTAGTGTTTATATGTTGATGCTACTTTCTCAATTTTGTCCACGCTCTCCTTCTCCTGCTGTGTCCACAAGTCTGTTCTCTATGTCTGTGTCTCCATTCCTTCCCTGCAGAGAGCTTCATCAGTACCATTTTTCTAGAGTCCATAGGTATGCATTCAGTCTGTCAGTCAGTTCAGTCGCTCAGTCATGTCTGACTCTTTGTGACCCCATGAATCACAGCACGCCAGGCCTCCCTGTCCATCTATATGCTATTTGTTTTTCTCCTTCTGACTTACTGCACTTTGTATAACAGGCTCTAGGTTCATTCACCTCACTACGACTGACTCAGATTCCCGGATCTGTGTCTTCTGGTGGTTACTGAGTGCCCCAGGTGCCGCCTAGCAGTTCCCTACTGAAGACTGGGCCTCATCCCACCTTTGAGGACTGGCCCCCATCTCTGCTGCTTGGGCCACTGAATGGTAGGAAAACCCACTGAGTGGTTAAGCTGCTCTTCCATAGTAGACTCTTAACAGAAAGTAGAAATAAATTTGACAGAAAAAAATTTTTTTCTTAAAAAAAAAAAAGTCTACTCACTAAGTGCCTACTCTATGCTACTCACAATGCTATGTACTTTACATTAAATGTATCTTTAAAATTTAAATTTTTTCAGTAAACGATGCACTAATGTATGACAGAAAATTCTTCAACCATAAAATGCATTTAGTGAAAAATGTCTTATTTTATCTCAATGTCTCAACTACTCCTCCATTTTTTAGAGTCAAAGCTTTTTTTTTATTTTCTTATGCACTCTTCTGGAAATAGTGCAGAAAGTGAAGTCACTCAGTCGTGTCTGACTCTTTGTGACCCCGTGGACTGTAGCCTACCAGGCTTATCCGTCCATGGGATTCTCCAGGCAAGAAGACTGGAGTGGATTACCATGTCCTTCTCCAGGGGATCTTCCTGACCCAGGGATCGAACCCACATCTCCTGCATTGGAGGCAGACGCTTTAACCTCCAAGCCATGTAAGTGTTAAATATGAAATCAAGTCTTTTTCACTAAAAGGTTTTTACTCTTTCCATAAAATTATGCCTGTCTACAATATCCTTATATGTAATATTTAATTATGTATATTATTTATATATAGTATCTTATATATAATGGATATCTTAGCATCAAAACTGAAGAGGAAAAAAATGGGTTAATGTGGTTATTTTTCAGTCAAAGTTTTGTCTTCTTGGCCTTGCAAGTTGCTTAGCCCTTGCTGACTATAGGAACATTGGAGAGTACATGAACTTTGATGTGCTATGTGACTGAGCTTGGAAAGTTAGCCCATGGCCCATTAGTTGTGGGACTCTAGGGAAGTTGTTTGAATTCTTGGAACTTTGGTTTGCTATTCTGTAACTTGATTGTATAGTATTTTAGCCATAGGGGAGGAGGATTATTTCTGAGCCAAGCATCCCAGAACATGAAGCTTGGCTTCATCATATTTTTGGCCACTGGGAAAATTACTTAACCTTTTTATGACTTACATTCTTCATTTGTATTAAAGAACTATTAGTACTCACCTTATGGATTTATTGAAAAATAAATGATAAAATAGTTGTGTTGTGCTGGCTTGTGATATACATAGTTAATAGTCAATAAAATTCCTTCTTGTTTCCTATAAATCAGTAATGAGTTGATTTATAAATCAAGTGCTGTATCTTTTTATATTGGGGATTAGTATAGATAACATTTCAGTAGGAAATAAATTTAATAAAATGTTTAGAGTTAGACATTTCTTTTTCACTATTTCATAAGAAATGTGGTCATGGTGCCATTAGATTTTAATAGTTATCTAGTTTGTGCTATGGCTATAAAACTTTGGTCTTATTACATGTGTGTAAGAGTTGGGAAGGGAGAATATTTTCTTATACAGATTATAGACGGGGAGTGTGTTAAGTAGTCAAAGTTTATGTGGAAGTATGACAAATGAACTATCTTAGTTACAGCCCTTGAGGGAAGAAATGTTTGGTTTGGAGGAAACCCTTGATAAGTCACTTGGTAGGGAGAAGAGAGCCAAAACTCAAAGCTTGTAAAATTCAGTAGCAGAAAATGCCTCAGACTGCTCACAGTAGGAATTAAGAGAAGAAAAACAGGACTAGATTCTGAAATTTCAATTGAAGAAAAGATAAGGAAAATATTTGAGAAACATTTGCTTTTGTGTGGTTTATTTTTCTGTTGCATAAATTTCCTGTCTTCAGTAGATCTTATGCACACAAATAATTTGGTGGAAGTAGTGGACAAGAATTAAATTTCACTTGGGTTTATCTATGCTATATAAAAAGGAAATATATAAGAAAAATGATGGAATGGTTTTTACACTGAATTATTTTGACAAACATATAGTGGGCAATGATTGTTGGAATCACTCCTAGTCTTGCATATCCATTCAAATTTGAGGGAGGGAAAATTGTTCTTACAGTCAATGAACTGGAAACTTGCATTTGTGATCTTGATTTTAAGAGACAGGGAGATCCTAGCTGATATCTGGGTTTTAGTTAGTGAGAAAATATTTCTAAATGACTATAATATTGTTTTATTTAATCATTGCCATAACAACTTACTACATGTTTTGTGGCTTAAAACAGTACAGATATATTATCCTAGAGTCTTATAGTTCAGAGGTCTGACATGGGTCTCCCTGTACTCTGGGGCTGGCAGGGCTATTGTCTTTTCTGAAGGCTCTAATGGAGAATCTTTTTTGTTGCCTTTTCCAGCTTCTGCTGCTGCTGCTGCTGCTAAGTCGCTTCAGTTGTGTCTGACTCCGTGCAACCCCACAGACGGCAGCCCGCCAGGCTCCCCTGTCCCTGGGATTCTCCAGGCCAGAACATTGGAGTGGGTTGCCATTTCCTTTTCCAATGCATGAAAGTGAAAAATGAAAGTGAAGTCACTCAGTCGTGTCCAACTCTTAGCGACCCTGTGGACTATAGCCCACCAGGCTCCTCCATCCATGGGATTTTCCAGGCAAGAGTACTGGAGTGGGATGCCATTGCCTTCTCCGTTTCCAGCTTATAGAGGTCACATTTCTTGACTGGTGGTTCCCTTTCACCATCTTCAAAGCCAGCATTAATGGGTAAAGTCCTCCTACTATTTTCAATTTCATATATTGGATAGGCAAAACATTGCCCACACCTACCCAAATTTGTCCCCATTCTCATCCCTGAACATGTGAAATGTTATCTAACTTGGCAAGGGACTTTGCAGAGCTGAATAAAATTAAGGACTTTCAGGTGGGAGATCATCCAAGATATCCAGGTGAGCCCAATAAAATCACATGCATCCTTAAATTCTGAGAACTTTTCCCAGCTCCAGTCAGAGAGACAAATGAGACTATGGCAAGAGGGTCAGATGGCGGAGATGTAGAAAGAAGTTTACCCATTAATGCTGGCTTTGAAGATGGTGAAAGGGAACCAGCGGTCAAGAAATGTGTGTGGCCTCCAGAAGCTGGAAAAGGCAACAAAAAAGATTCTTCCCTAGAGCCTCTAGAAAAGACAATAGACATGTCCATCACATAATACAGGTAGATCCATGTCAGTCCTCTGAATTCTACATCTCAGTTCTCTGAGCCTTTTACCCTAGTCTCATCTCCCTCTCTGGAGCTGGGGGAAGTTCTCAGTATTTAAGGATGCATGTGATTTTATTGCGCTCACCTGGATATCTTGGATGATCTCCCATCTGAAGGTCCTTAATTTTATTCACCTTTGCAAAGTCTCTTTTGCCAAGTTAGATAACATTTCATGTGTTCTGGGGATGAGAATGGGGAGGTATTTTGCCAGGGGTAGGCAATGTTTTGCCTATCACATATATGAAGTTGGAAATAGTAGAGAATGAGTATCTTATATACTCAATATTATTGACTAGTCTAAGCAGAACTTTAGCATTTATTTAAATAATACCTTAAAACCTTAACTATAAAAACAACCATTATGCAGTCAATAATTTTACAGAAAACCTATTAAAATCTGCTTTCCCAACTATGAGGAAATACTTCACTTTCCACTCTAGCAACTCTATTGTATGGAATACACCTCTACTGTGGAGAAACAGCAGAAACTTTTGGGGGGTATATTCTTGTTGATGAAGCTGGCACTCTGGTATATTTTGTACAATAAATTAAAACTTTGTGCAGTTTCCCATACTGGTACTTCTATGAGTGCTGGTTAGGTGGTTGTTGTTCAGTTGCTAAATCATGTCTGACTCTTTGCAACCCCATGGACTGTGATATGCCAGGCTTCCCTGTCCTTCACTATCTCCTGGAATTTAGGCAAATTCATGTCCATTCAGTCAATGATGCCATGCAACCATCTCATTCTCTGTTGTCTACTTCTCTTCCTGCCTTTAATCTTTCCCAGCATCAGGGTCTTTTCCAGTGAGTCAGTTCTTCACATCAGGTGGCCAAAGTATTGGAGCTTCAGCTTCAGCATCATTTCCAATGAATATTCAGGACTTTAGAATTCCTTTAGAATTGACTGGTTTGATCTTGCTGTCCAAGGGACTCTTCAGAGTCTTCTCCAGCACCACAGCTCAAAAGAATCAATTCTTTGGCACTCAGCTTTCTTTATAGTATAACTTTCACATCCATACATGACTACTGGAAAAACCATAGGTTTGACTAGATAGACCTTTGTCATTAAAGTGATGTCTCTGATTTTTATATGCTGTCTAGGGTTGTCACAGATTTTCTTCCAGGGAGCAAGCATCTTTTGATTTCATAGCTGCAGTCACCAGCTGCAGAGTGAAAGCATTAGGCTTCATGAAGAGCTGCTGTTGCAGACTGGTCGGGCTTCATGATAGGCTGTAGCTCCTCAGCAAATCATCTATTTGCTCTTACGCTTTGAAAGCACCATCTCCATACCATGACCTCTGAGTATCAGGGATTTCAAGCACTTCTGAGGCTAAGTAGGATGAGACTGGATCATATTTTTTCTTAACCCAGAACTTAGGCTCTTGATTGCATTGGAAAACATGGTGATTAAGAATTGAATAATTAAGACTGAATAAAGTAGTTGAACTATCATATCATTCTACAAATATCTTGTGAACATCTCCTGTGTGCTAGGCACTATTTTAGGCAGAAGCAGACAACTACCTGTCTTGTAGAGTGTACTTACTAGTGGAGTAGGAAATGAAAAACAAACAGACATAAAAATAAGTAAAACTTGTAGTATGTAAGGAGACAATGAGTGTCAGGAGATAACAACAAAAATTGGTGAACGTTGCAATTTAAAATGTCAGCTCAGGCTTCATAGGAAAGGTGAATTCTGAGCAAAGACTTGGAAGACATGAAGGAAGAAGCATATAGAAATCTACAGGGAAGTTGTTCCAGGCAGAGGGAATAGCCATTTCAAAGGCCTAAGACAGGAGCATGGCTGATTTCTCTAGAAAGAACTTGGAGCTTGGTGCATCTGAAATTAAGTGAGAAAACTGGAGAATAATAGGAGATGTGGTCATAGCATTATCTTGGCCATTTTGTGTAGGGGTTTGTTGGCCCTTGTTAAGAGTTTGAATTTATTCCAGGTGAAATGGTGAATCACTGAATTTTCCTGAGCAAAGACAAGATCTGATTTCCTGGTTGCCATGCTTACTCTTGGCTGTTGTGTGGAAAATAGACTGTTGGAGGCAAAGGAGAAGCAGGGAGAACAATTAGGAAGCTTTTGCAATAGTCCGTATAGGAGATGATAGGAGCTTCGATCAGCATGTGACAGTGGAGGTGGAGAGAACTAGTCACAGCCTCTATATTTTGGAGCTAGAGCAAGCAGGATTTATTGCTTGATGTGCTATTGTGTAATAGAGAAATAAATCAAGGATGATTCTGAAATTTTTGGCCCAGGTAACCCAAAGATACAGATCAGAAAGACTGGAGTTCAGTTTTGGACAAGTTAAGTTTAAGATGTCAAATAGGTAGTAAGAAATATGAGTTGGAATTCAGACTTATCTCTGGTCTAGAGATGTAAATTTCAGAATCATTGGCAAACAGTGGATTGATAAAACCACAAGACTTGATGTAAATCACAGAAGGAATGAAGATAGAGAGAAAAAGAAGGCCAAGGACTGAATCTTGGAGCATGACAATATTAAGAGGTTGAGAAAAGAAGAAAGAATAATAAAGACGACCAAGAAGGAGAAAGTAGTGTTACCAGAGGAAAACTTAGAGTGTGATATCCTGGAAACTAGGAAAAAAAAAGTATATAAAGAAGTGAAAGTTGCTCAGTGGTATCCGATTGTTTGTAACCGCATGGACTATATAGTCCATGGAATTCTCCAGGCCAGAATACTGGAGTGGATAGCTGTTTCCTTCTCCAGGGGATCTTCCCAAAGAAGGGATTGAACCCGGGTCTCCCACATTGCAGGCATATTCTTTACCAGCTGAACCACCAGGGAACCTCAAGAAATTTCAAGAAAGAGGAGGCTAATAATTTTTTTCTAATTTATTTGTTACATCAACTAATATCAGGACTTAGCTGGTGAACAATGTAGAAGACAAATGGTCCGTGTAACACTGTCTTAGCAGTGTGGTCTTTGTAAGAGCAGTTTCAGTGGTTTAAGAGAGAATGTAAAGACCAGAATTTGAGAACATCAATATTAACAACACTTTCAGGGAATTTTGATGCCAAGGGGAGTAATAGAACAGTGGTTGAAAGTGAGTGAAGATGATGTTTTTTTCTAAAGGGGAAACATAATAGCATGTTTGTGTGTGGATAGAAAGGATACAATTGAAAGAAGAAATTGATTATTTTGGAGAACAAGGTGAGAACTGCTCAAGTGGTGTGTTCAGGCAGGTGAGAGGAATGTGAGCTAGTATACAAATGAAAGGTTGACTTAAATAAGGGGCCCAGAGAATGGATTTGGAGCTATTGCTGTGCAATAGAGAATATGAGCCACAGATGTAATTTACTTTTTTCCAGTAAATTCATTTAAAAAGTAAAATTAACAGATGAATTACCTTTATATTTGTTTGTCCAGTATATTACAAATATTATCACTTCAACATGCATCAATAATAGCAATTATTAATAAGCAATTTTACATTTATAATTTTTATTTTACACTAGATCTTCAGATTCCTATAAAATAATGTATTTTATATCTATGCTGCTGCTGCTGCTGCTGCTAAGTCACTTCAGTCGTGTCCTACTCTGTGCAACCCCATAGATGGCAACCCACAAGGCTTCCCCCATCCCTGGGATTCTCCAGGCAAGAACACTGGAGTGGGTTGCCATTTCCTTCTCCAATGTGTGAAAGTGAAAAGTGAAAATGAAGTCGTTCAGTCATGTCCGACTCTTCACGATCCCATGGACTGCAGCTACCAGGCTCCTCCATTTGTATAGAGCATCTTAATTAATCACTAAATTTTCATCAGAAATACTTAATTGGTATTTAGACTTTAAAAAATGAACTGATCAAAATATGGGTTTACATACACATATGCAGATGACACCACCCTTATGGCAGAAAGTGAAGAAAAATTAAAGAGCCTCTTGATGAAAGTGAAAGAGGAGAGTTAAAAAGTTGGCTTAAAACTCAACACTTGGAAAACTGAGATCATGGGATCTGGTCCCATCACTTCATGGCAAATAGATGGGGAAACAGTGTCAGACTTTATTTTTCTGGGCTCCAAAATCACTGCAAATGGTGACTGCAGCCATGAAATTAAAAGATGCTTGCTCCTTGGAAGAAACGTTATAATGAATCTAGACAGCATATTAAAAAGCAGAGACATTACTTTGCCAACAAAGGTCCGTCTAGTCAAAGATATGGTTTTTCCAGTAGTCAGGTATGGATGTGAGAGTTGTACTATAAAGAAAGCTGAGTGCCAAAGAACTGATGCTTTTGAAATGTGGTGTTGGAGAATACTCTTGAAAGTCCCTTGGTCTGCAAGGAGATCCAACCAGTGCATCCTAAAGGAGATCAGTCCTGGGTGTTCATTGGAAGGACTGATGCTGAAGCTGAAACTTCAATATTTTGGCCACCTGATGTGAAGTACTGACTCATTTGAAAAGCCCCTGTTGCTGGGAAAGATTGAAGGCGAGAAGAGAAGGGTTCAACCAAGGATGAGATGGTTGGATGGCATCGCTGACTCAATGATCATGATCTGGGTAAACTCCAGGAGTTGGTTATAGACAGGTAGGCCTGGCCTGCTGCAGTCCATGGGGTCACAAACAGTCAGACATGACTGACTGAATTGAACTGAACACAAGTATTCCAAACATACTTAATATTTGCCTACAACTGAATTGAGCATTCAACTTTAAGTCTAAGGTGGTGCTAGTGGTAAAGAACCTGCCTGCCAATGCAAGAGGCATAAGACACATGGGTTCAGTCCCTGGGTGGGGAAGCTGGAGGAGGGCATGGCAACCCACCTCAGCATTCTTGTCTGGAGAATTCCATGAACAGAGGAGCCTTGTACACTACAGTCCATATGGTCTGAGAGAGTCACACATGACTGAAAGGACTTAGTATGCATGCACAAATTTAAATAAAATTCAACATTTTGTTTCTCAGTGATATTGGCCACATTCACATGCTCGAAGGCCATGTGTTGCTTGTGGCTATATAATATTAGGGAACGCTGGAGTCTCAGGCAGAAAGGCAAAGGATACTGAAACATGCTAGAAAGGTAGGTATGTGTGGTGAACCAGGTATTGGGAATTCTCAATTGAATATCCCAATTTTCTTAGTACAGTACAAAGCACTAGCTTAGGATAAATGTATTAATCAGACCACCTCAGGAAACAGTCAAACTCAGTTGTTTTAAGAGTCTTCCTAATGAGTTGGAAACATTAATCACATGGAGACTAACACTAGAAGAAAGGTTTTTCACTCCTAGGCCTAAGTGATAAAGGGAAGGAAACAGTGGTAAGAGGAGGAGCTGCCCTTCCAAAGCTGTACATTTAGAAGGATACAGAGACTGACAAGACCACAGTCCACAGCTGGCAGGAAGCATGGGCCTCCTTCTTTTGCCCTTTGATATCCTTCCAAAGACTCCCACTTTAAATTCTGAGAAGCCATCAGCAGGGCCCTAGGTGATGCATTTATAGGGGTCAATTTCCAGAGGGCAGAGGAGCAGAGAAGGGTAGATCATAAAGATGGGAGCAAATGGAGACACTAACAATTTGTGGGGGAAAGTGTAAGTTTGAAGAGAGAGAATTTGTGGAGAAGTCATATAGGAAAATTAGAGTACATGAAATAGGACTTTCCCTCTCTCCTTTCAGCAAATATGTATTAGGTACCTAATGCATGCAGTATGCACCTTGATTTGTTCTGAGTTCTGGGAATAGAGTGTTGAAGAAGACAGATCTCTTTTTTCATTCTACTACTGAGGGATACGGAGAATCAACAAGTGAAAAAATAAAATATCTTAGATAGTGATAAATTCCACTTAAACAATTGTATTATTTGGAATGGGATTGAGGCTACACCAGGGTGGTCAGGAAGGACTTCTTTTAGTTATATTTAAGCTTGTCTCTGAATGATGTGGAAGCAGCGGTCATGAGAAGATCTGAGAAAGAATATTCTTGACACATCAAATGCAAAAGTCCTGAGACAGGAAAACTGTTGTCTTAGTGAAAAAGGTGTAAGAATTGTGTGGCTGGAGATACTGAATTAGGAGATTGCATTCAATCTCAGTGCAAAATGAGATTGAAGGGGCCTCCCTGGTGCCTCAATGATAAAGAGTCCGCCGGCCAATGCAGGAAACACAAGTTGAACCCCTGATCTGGGAAGATCCTACATGCCATGGGGCAACTAAGCTCATGCGCCACAACTACTGAGCCTGTGTTCTAGAGCCTGGGAGCTGCAATTATGGAGACCACGTGTCACAACTACTGAAGCCCGAGTGCCCTAGAGCTTGTGCTTGGTAACCAGAAGCCACCACAGTGAGAAGCTTGTACACATCAACTAGAGGAAAGTCTTCACAGCAGCAAAGACCCAGCACAGCCAAAAAAAAAATTAAAATAAATAAACCTTAAAAATATATTTTAAAAAGATGGAATTGAAGATGTAAGGCAGCATGTGAAGATCTTTTTCTTGTTGTTCTCATCAATGTGAAGCCTTGGAAGATTTTATCAGAAAAGTAATATGCTCAGATGTGCTTTTCAGAAAGATTACTCTGGCAGCTGTACGGAGGATGGACCAAACAAGGCAAAATTAAAAGCAAAAAGATCAGAGAAACAGGCTGTTGCAGAAGTCCAGGGGAGGGTGATTTGGATGAGTGTAGTAGCAACTGAGATGCTCAGATACTGGTAGATGTGAAATATATTTTTCAGTTGGGAAAACTTTCTGGTTTTGCTTCCTTCCCTCCTCTCTCTGCTGTTTTCTTTCCTTCTGCAACTGGTCAATGGCAGAGTACTAGTACTAAGGAGCCAAAGATAGTTATGGTACATTTCCTGACCTCAGAACAACCCAGGCAGTGGAGAAAAGGGAGGTAGGGAAGGGAGTGAGCACATAGGAGCAGAACTGTATATGTGCGTGTGTGTCTTATGCTAAATGTACTGTGATATATACACCATAAATAGGAGAGTGGTCATTCTACTGGGGCAGAAGTCCAGGAGGGAGAAACTCTTTACAGAAAAGGTAATGCTTGAGCTGAATTTTGAAAGATGAGTAGGTGTTTGTTTGCTAGGCAAACAAAGATGGAAAGAGTGCTCCTGGCAGAAGAAGCAGTGAATGCAAAGGCCAGGCAGCATGAAATATCCTGGCATTTTTGAGGAACTGCAAGTCATGCAGCTTTGCATGGCTTGAGACTGAGGAGTGTGGGTGGATGAGTGGGTACAAGGAAATGAAAAGTTAGATGAGAAATGTAGCTGAAGAGGTAGACTGGGGCTTGGCACTGAATGTCTTCTATGTTCTGATAAGGATTTTGGGCTTTGTTCCTTAGGCAAATCAGAATCTTTAAGAGATAAATAAGGAAGCTTTTGATTGGATTTGACTTGTTAGAAGTGGTATAGTGTTAGTAGCATGGAAAATGGATTAGATGGAGGGGAAGACAGGAGATAAGTCAGAGATTAAAAAAAAATAGTAACAATTTGTATCAAAAATTGTATTAATAATTGATCATGAAAATGCACAGTTAATTTCATATTGTTTCCTTATTTACATTTATATAATCCTAATTAAATTCAAGTGCTTCCCTGATGGCTCAGACAATGGTAAAGAATCCACCTGCAATGTAGGAGACCTGGGTTTAATCATTGGGTTGGAAAGATCCCTTGGAGAAGGGAATGGCTACCCACTCCAGGATTCTTGCCTGGAGAATTCCATGGACAGAGGAACCTGGTGAGCTACAGTCCATGGGGTTGCAAAGAGTCAGATACCACTGAGTGACTAATGCTAACTCTTTCACTTTCTTTCAATTAAAATCAGATTTATTTTTGTATCTATGTGTGGTAGTATCTTATAGAAAATGTCCAATTTATTTCATAACTTTTAGAAAATTTGTGCGGCTGCATGTTAGGACCTGTCAGCCAGATGGTCCCTTTGACATTCTGTGAGCTTGTGATCAGAGCTGACAGAAAGCTCTTTTTCCCCTTGCTGATGTTAGAGAGTAGTCCGGTTAAGATAGCATCTATGTTCATATCAAATACAACCTTAGTCAGTTAGTTCTCAGTGAGTCAGATGTACTTAGAAGTTGCAGCAACCATGGCTGGCAAGGTTTAGGTGTGAGTCATATGAACACCATGTAGAGATATTTGTATTGTCTAATGATGCCATCACTGAAAATGAGAGAGAAAATTGACTCAAGGTCAGTGTATCCTTGGAAGGCTAATGGGATGATACTGATACTCCAAAAACTCTCTAATATTTGTATAACATTATCTAGTTTGCAAGTTATTTTGAAAAATATCCTGAAAACCCAGAGTACACAAAAGGTAGTCATTTTCTCTCACCATCTGTGTTTCTGTAACATTAAATTCTTTACACTTTGGAGGATATCACGTGACAGGATAAGATCAATGAACACAACAATTTTGTCCTAGAACACAGACAATTTTTAATGTTTGAAATTTCCATATGCTGGATGAGATGTATGTAAAAAGTGAAATATGGCAGAATACCTGAGTACCCGTTTAGTTTTAAGTTCCGTTGGGATAATTTCATGAGTACATCATGAGAAACACTGGGCTGGAAGAAGCACAAGCTGGAATCAAGATTGCTGGGAGAAATATCAATAACTTTAGATATGCAGATGACGGAGAAGGTGATGGCACCCCACTCCGGTACTCTTGCCTGGAAAACCCCATGGATGGAGGAGCCTGGTAGGCTGCAGTCCATGGGATCGTGAAGAGTCTGGCACGACTGAGCGACTTCCCTTTCATTTTTCACTTTCATGCATTGGAGAAGGAAATGGCAACCCACTCCAGTGTTCTTGCCTGGAGAATCCCAGGGATGGGGGAGCCTGGTGGGCTGCCGTCTAAGGGGTCACACAGAGTTGGACACAACTGAAGTGACTTAGCAATGCGGATGACACTACCCTTATGACAGAAAGTGAAGAGGAACTAAAAAGCCTCTTGATGAAAGTGAAAGAGGAGAGTGAAAAAGTTGGCTTAAAGCTTAACATTCAGAAAACGAAGATCATGGCATCTGGTCCCATCACTTCATGGCAAATAGATGGGGAAACAGCAGAAACATGTCAGACTTTATTTTTTTGGGCTCCAAAATCATCACTACAGATGGTGACTGCAGCCATGAAATTAAAAGATGCTTACTCCTTGGAAGGAAAGTTATGACCAACCTAGATGGCATACTGAAAAACAGAGACATTACTTTGTCCACAAAGGTCCATCTAGTCAAGGCTATGGTTTTTCCAGTGGTCATGTATGGATGTGAGAGTTGGACTCTGAAGAAAGCGGAGTGCCAAAGAATTGATGCTTTTGAACTTTGGTGTTGGAGAAGACTCTTGAGAGTCCCTTGGACTGCAAGGAGAGCCAACCAGTCCATTCTAAAGGAGATCAGCCCTGGGTGTTCTTTGGAAGGAGTGATGCTAAAGCTGAAACTCCAATACTTTGGCCACCTCATGCGAAGAGTTGACTCATTGGAAAAGTCTCTGATGCTGGGAGGGATTGGGGGCAGGAGGAGAAGGGGAAGACAGAGGATGAGATGGCTGGATGGCATCACCGACTCAATGGATGTGAGTTTGAGTGAGCTCCTGGAGTTGGTGATGGACAGGGAGGCCTGGTGTGCTGCAATTCATGGGGTCACAAAGAGTCGGACACGACTGAGCGACTGAACTGAACTGGGATAATTTCAGGAAGGGGGAGGAAAAAACTACAGATTGAATTCTGAGTTGCACAATCCTAAACCACAAGTCATACCTCTATAACTCAGAAGCATGTGCAGCTGGAAAAATCAGCCAAGGTCTATCAGATTTGGATCAGCTCTATTGACAGAAAGGACCAAACTTGAATCTAAAAGGCAGCTTTCCCAGGCAATACGGAGGCATTCACCAAAGTGGGATCAATTTTAATTGTCCACAGAATGGAAAGAGCTGTTAGATCACATTACCATCTTTCATCTTTCTCCTACACAAAGATTTTGGTTCTTTAACACTCAGGAAAAATGTCATCATTTTTGTGAAGCCCAATCCAATCTAACACAAACAAATAATTTATTCTCAAGATGCATGTGTATGCTCAGTTACAGCTGACTCTTTGTGACCTACCGTGGACCGTAACCCACCAGGTGCCACTACCTATGGGATTTCCTAGGCACGAATACTGGAGTGGATTTTCATTTCCTTCTCCAGGGGATCTTCCTGACCCAGGGATGGAACCTGAATCTCCTATGTCTCCTGCGTTGCAGGTGAACGCTTTACTGCTGAGCCACTGGGATAGCATTTCTAAATAAGTGGATAAAGTAGTATCATCTTGAAAAATATAGACATACGTATTTGCTCAGATATCTTTATATTCATACACATATAGGACACTTTAATCTGAAGACAGATTTACCAACTGGAAAATGTTAAAGTTTTTCTTTATCTCTTTCTGGTTCTATTTCAGTTCAGTTTCTTTTTAAATATTCACTTTACTTCAATACTCTCACCACACAGTTATCATATTCAGATGTGTTAGTGAAGATTTTTATTTCCATTTACATTCTCTGGTCAATTTTGAGATGAGTGTCTGCTTTGCTGTGATTAGTATGGAAAGGAAGCAGCTGTGAGGAGGGAAGTGCTAGCAATGAAGATTTTTGCTTTTTAGTTTTTTGCTGTGGTTAGAAATTGTCTAAATAACAGGTGTCTGTCATCATAAGTGTGAGAACATGTTATTTTTATCACTCTGAGGGCCAGATCCAGCCTCTAGGTACTCATCTGAACTCGGAGAAGTCAGCTGTACTCAGAATTCCCGAGAGGAGATCTCATGTATGTGTGTCTGTGTTTTGCCCTCCAATTGCTTCCATATGTAAAATTTCCACCCCTTAAGCATTTCTACCAAACTTTGCCACAGATATCATGAATATAAACATACCATTGGCTTTGACATAATACCAAACTTCCCTTCAAAATGAAAACAGACTATTGCTATTTAACACCACAATTATAAGTAGCATATGAGGTAATCTCAGTCATTCTGAAAAAACACTGACCCTCTGTTACTATTCTCCCACCCTGCCAGGGAAATGTTGGATGCTGGCTTGAAACACTTGTATATTCCAAAGATACATTTCAAGTATTCTTATGCAAGTGGCAACACACCATTAGCAATGAGCAAGACACTAAAATCCTTTATTATTAATTGTTTTATTATGAAGTGACTAATGATGTGGACTGGGAAATCCTAGCGCATGAATGCACAGAAAAGCACAGGCCCATGCCCCATGCGTGACTTTACTCTGTGCTCTCGGAGTTCAGATGGCATAGCAAATTACTCTCTTTCCAATCATATAGGTCATCAGTACTCTCGCTGTGAGTATATAGCCTTTTAATGTAGCAGTGCAGCTTCTTTACCTAAAACAGCACGAGCCAAGCAAAGTGTGCTTATAAGAAAAACACAACGTGCTGATTGCTACAGTCCCTTCAGCACACTTTGCTGAGCCATGATGTAAAAGGGGAAAGGAATATGACTACTAGATGTCACTACTAAGTGTGGAGATGGATTTTCTAAGTGATATAATGATGATTCCCAATTTATTGAAGATGGAATGGATAGATGTATATTTTATAATCTCTGGTAGCTAATTCCAGGAGAAATTATGTTTTTCATTTAGGTTTAAATTACATGCTGCCAGTGGCACGTTTTGTTCATCAGTGTATAACCTCCTTTCATTCTTAGCAGTACCGTGCTCATTGTAGGCATTCGGTAAATGTTTTACTTGATTTGAAAGCATTATCTAAAAATTGGTTCTCTAGTTAATTATATGTCTTCTATTTTTAGTAGTTACTGAGAGCAGAAATGGTGTCTTTTGTGTTATCTGTAAGACTAATCAAAATGCTTTATGCACAGTAGTTTCTTAACAAATATTTTTGAGTTGAATTTTATTGTATTATAAGTGAAAGGAGTTTTTGTGCCCAGTAGGGTTAATTTTGGAGAAGGCAATGGCACCCCACTCCAGTACTCTTGCCTGGAGAATCCCATGGACGGAGGAGCCTGGTGGGCTGCAGTCCATGGGGTATCTAAGAGTCGGACACGACTGAGTGACTTCACTTTCACTTTTCACTTTCATACATTGGAGAAGGCAATGGCACCCCACTCCAGTACTCTTGCCTGGAGAATCCCATGGATGGAGGAGCCTGGTGGGCTGCAGTCCATGGGGTCTCTAAGAGTCGGACACGACTGAGTGACTTCACTTTCACTTTTCACTTTCATACATTGGAGAAGGAAATGGCAACCCACTCCAGTGTTCTTGCCTGGAGAATCCCAGGGACGGGGGAGCCTGGTGGCCTGACATCTATGGGGTCGCACAGAGTCAGACACGACTGAAGCGACTTAGCAGTAGCAGCAGTAGCAGGGTTAATTTAACAAGTGGCTTTAATGTGCATCTAGTTTTAATTTTTTTAAACTTTTTAAAAGAAATATATAAGTTCTACTGCTTGAGTGGGATTTGATTCTTCTTTATTAGTCCCCCATCACAATCCCAATATAAAACAAATTCAACTTGCTCTACCATTAAAATATAGAATGAATTTTTCACGTTTCTCTATCTCATTTACTACTACCCTGAGAATGGCAGGTCTCCCCACTGGCCCTTGTTCTACATTCCTGTCCTCCTGCTCTCTATCTCTTGACACTGCAAATGGAAGCATGTTTAAAAAGGGAAAAAAAAAAAAGATAATTTTGCTTTCCACTTTAACATTCTCTGCTGACTTCTGCTTTGACTCAGAATCACACTTGAGTTCTTACCAAGGCATAAAAATCATCACATCATTTGGCCCTTCTTCATTTCTCTCTATGACCTGGGTCACTATTCTGCTGTTACATCAGTCATTGTTCTATTTTCCCGATGATCTGTGTTTATTCTTCCTACTTCAGAACCTTGGAGTTTGCTTTTCCTTGTGCCTGGAATGCTCTTCCTTCCTTCATATCTTTGTGTGGCCAGATCCTTGACAATCAGGTCTCAATTCAAAGACGAGCCTTTCGAATGTCCTTCACTGCCCTCCTATCTCAAGTGTCATCGTGCCATCCCCTTACTGTCCTGCCACTGTATTGTATTTTCTTTAAGCACACATCCTCATCTGATAGTTGCTGTTTGGTTTATTCATTGTTTTTCTTCAACAGAATTTAAATTCCATGAAAGCAAAGACTTTATTTGTCTTGTTTATACTGGCATGTAGAAAAATAATGTTGAATGAATGCATATTTTCAGGGCAGATTTTGACTCTAGTAAGAAAACATCATGAAAGCATACTGTTTATGATGATTTTCTTTAAGTGGAAACCCATGTTAACAATCATAGATTTAGAAGAACTTATTCCTCAGTTGTTTTCTTTTGATGTGCTGGGAATCATCCTATTGATCAAAACTTCCAAAATATAGTTCTGAAGACTTTTATGTATTCTGAGATGTAGAGAAATGATTCAGGAAGTTTAGCTTTGAGTTCAATATATATAATACTAATTTTCAATGTAGAAAACATGAGTAAGACCAAGCTCTTTCTAATTAGGTTTAATGTTTTAAAATATTTAATGAATGATCTGAATTTCAAACTGGAGAATATATAAATACATATACATATAAGAACAGGTATATGTTTATGATTATGTATATATACGTGTGTGTGTGTGTGTGTGTGTTTATAACACATATGTAGTTTGCTCATGACAACTTAATTTAGAATTATTAGCTAGTACAGTACCTACAGGAGCTTCCCAGCTAGCATCAGTGGTAAAGAAACTGCCTGCCAATGCAAGAGACATGAGAAGTGGGTTGGATTCCTGGGTTAGGAAAATCCCATGGAGGAGGGCATGGCAACCCACTCCAGTATTCTTGCCTGGAGAATCCCCATGGACAGAGGAGTGTGGTGGCTACAGTCCACAGTGTCTCACAGACTAGGGCACGACTGAAGTGACTTAGCACTCACACACACAGTATCTCCAGAGGACAATCTGAGTTAAAATGATTTTTATTAACTTGAAAAATTTGTCAGAAATAAATTTAAATTTGACAAAAAGTGCAGAGCAATATGTTTTGGAGTTAAATGAATTTTGATTATTTTGTCCTTTTAATTACCTAAGGTCATTCTAAAATATTTTATGCCAGATATATATATTATGGTAGATAGATGCATGCATAATGCAGCTTTGGTTTAGATATTTTTTATACAACAACAGCATATAAAACCTTCCTTACTATATCTCTCCATCCTAACATATCTTTATACTACCTGCCATACAGTCTGATGTTGCACAAAGCCATCACATTGGTTTAAGTCTTATTGTTTCAGATTGTTCTTTGAAACACAACTACTTTCTTTCTTTAAAACAGTTTATCAGAATTCTGGGATCCTGATCTCAAAATGTAAGTACAGTAGAAAGAGAGCCAGAGAGCTGGATGGTATTAGAATGTGGGATAGGGCCAAGGTGGTGGGCCACATGTGGAAGCACTGAGTGCTAACTGCCTGGCAGCATGCGTGTCAGTGGAGATAAGCAGGGTGTGGAAAAGGCTGGTCAGCAGCTGCTGAAGCAGAATTCACTTACCTTGCTATTGTGCCTTAGGCAAGCCCTGTCATCACAGTCTTTTTGGTGTGTCATCACACTCCTAAGCCCAGATCTGTAGGGACTGATTAATGCTGAGTACCTTATGGTTTGTACATTTTATGATCCTACTCATGTATCACACTATCATGTTCCCTTTCTTAACTGTAGTCCCACACTGGTGAACCATTGTCATCTTATCTACTATGATTCCTGACCCTTCCCTCCATACTCATACATCTGGCCCTATCCCACCCAGTAATTGAGCAGCCCTTTTATCCAGGGCTCCAGAATTTATTTTCTTAAAATGAAAAGACCTGAATATATGGTTCTGTCAGTATAAGCTCTGCTTATAATAAATCGAACTGCCAACCTGAATGAAACATATATCCATATAAGAACTTAAAGATCAGAGTTTGAAAGTAGGCAGTAATATATTCAACCAGCTTTTGAGTACTTAGGATTGGCATCAGGGACAAAGGAGATTACCGAAAAAAAAAAAAAATGTGTGCAGGAATAAACAGTGAGAAGCAGCAGACAGAGCATGTAAGGTATATGATAAGAGCAACCTAAGCAGGTGGTGAATGTGGAAAGGGCAAGAGACTTTGCCTACCTTCATCCATCTCCCATTACAAAAAATGAAAACCTAAACAAAAATGAAGATTGAAGGGGACAGAGAGATAAAATGTAAGACTTTACTTTAAAAAGAAGTGCATTTGCTATGCAAAAGTAAACTCTTCCCTGGCCACATGACTTCTATTCTACTAGCTCCATATTATTTATTTCTACCAAATTAATCTGCCTAAATCACAACTATGATTTTGTCTCTCACATGCTTAAACTATGTACACACACACTTTTATGCTTTCATGTATGTGTGCACACATGCACACACATACACATACCAGCATTTCACCGAATTACATCCTTTCTCCAGATTTCAATATCCTTTACTTTGTCACTCCCTTGGGTGGTTCTGGTATTAGTGGCAAAGTTTCTCTTCTTGTTCTTTCCAGATTGTTACCAGACCGTGCACTCCTTTTTATCAACCTCCTTAATAATCACTGTTGTATTGCCAATGCTAAACCCAGCATCTGTCCCACAAAAGAGTAAGTGTGTGTATCCAACCCTTATTGCTTCAGAGATCTGGCTCGTTCAGTTCTCTGTTTGGAATGATGTCTCTCACTTATCCGCAGATACCATAGTTATGCAACATTTCCAAAACCATTTCAGTTAGTTTCTAATGATTCTACTCAAGTGGAATCACTTCACCATTTCTACCACTTAAAAATATTTTTAGTATCTACTTCTATATTCTATCTTATGTAATAGTTTTTGGTATTATTGTCTTCCTGTGTAGGAGACAGTAAGCTTTTGAAAATAAAGTATATTTCCTACTTTTAGCATCTAATACAGTTCTTGATATAGACAAGTGTTCTTAGTATTTCTTATAATGAACCTATGACTTGATCAAAAAAAGAAATAGGGAAAAGAGGCTCTCAGTTTAACAAATTATTGTGTTCTGAACCCACTCTATATTTTTAAAATTTTGTGTTTGTTTATTTATCCCTTTCTAAAGATACAGATATGTTTCTGAGAACTCTGCTATTTATTTGTACAGAATTAAGAATTTTGGATGATTGTAATATATTCCAAAATAAAAGATTGTATGATTCATCTCTTAGCTGTCTTCCTAGGATTAAAATATCCTTTCTATTAAAAGATAAAACAATGTAAAACCATCACTCTTGAATTGAGACAAAATGTTAACTAATACAAGACACTAGAGAGATCAGTTTAATTTCTGAAATCAGAGATTTCAGTTTAATCCATATGAAAATATATTTTGCACTGTTTTGTGATTTTGTAGAATACTGTGTAATTTGGTAAAAAGATCTAGAACTTCTAACATTTAACTACAGCAAAGGAGTACCACCATTAGTATTGTCACAAAAGAATATGCTAACACCATGCAGAGAGAAAGCACTATTCTGGAACACTGATAGAATTGATCTTTTAAGTTGCTCAGTTGTGTCCAACTCTTTTTGACCCCATGGACTGTAATCCACCAGACTCCTCTGTCCATGGGATTTTCCAGGCAAAATGCTGGAGTGGGTTGCCATTTCCTTCTCCAGGAGATCTTCCCGACCCGGGGATTGAACCCAGGTCTCCCACATTGTAGGCAGAAGCTTTACCATCTGAGCCACCAGGGAAGTCACTTTAATATACACAGAACCAATTTATGCTGCCACCATCTTGTCAAGACAAGACAAGGTATCCTCGGTGTGTGTTGTTTTCTTCCACACTAGTGTTTCTCACAGCGTTTCCCAATGTTTTTCAGTTTGTGAAGCAACTGTGACCTTGCCAGGATGGGAGATGGGATTTGGATAAAGCAAAACCGAGGAAGAAAAGAGATGGCAGCTAGCAGCTGCAAAGATTTGCAAGCACACACGCATATATCACATACACCTGGCATCATTCCTTCTCACTCCACAGAGGTGTCACCACTTCCATTGTCTGCATTCTACCTTCTACATTCTTGGTTTAAAAAAAGCAAAAGAATGAGGAAATCAGAGTGTCAATGAAACAGGCTGTCCTAATATACTTCTCTGAAGACAGTGGTTTATGACAATATTCATCAGAAAATAATAAAAAAATAAAACTCTCCTAATTTAAAAACAACTTAGCATTAGCTATTATTAATTATGAAACTTAAAAAACATTAACTTGTGAGAACTCCAAGTAATAGATTTGGAAAATAAATAAGATGAAAAGTCTTCTCCTCAAAAGGAAAAAAAAAAAAAAAATCCACCAAAGAGCAGGTAAAAAAGCAATACAAATCAGTTACAAAATCATCAGACTAAGACTGGTATTCCAGGGAATTTTCTTCTTAAAAGTCTGACTTTGTGCAGTACTTAGTATCTTTTATGATCACAGCTATTTTATATCTGGACATCTTTCTTCCTTTATTGAAAATAAAAGCTTTGTAATGGATGAATGGAATCTTGAAAAGCACTTTTAAGTTCTTTAGAAAAACAAAATGGCATGTAAGCTTAATGTGTTACTACATTTTGAATGAACACATTTAAAAAGTTCTTAGCATCTAAATGTTTTCTGAAATGTTGTTAGGTAATAAATGAAGAGGTAGTGACTATTTGCTGTTTTTGGCTTTATGCTTTGCAAAATGTACTAGTTATATTTACCCCTAAAATAACTGTGCTCTATGAAGTTTCTGAGTATACTCTATATGTCAGGGAAAGGTTATTGCAGTCCTCATCCTCTATCTCATCCAGCACTCGGTATATAGTTTCCATTATATTCATAAATTGGCAAGTCTTTTAAAGTACAAATACTGGGTGCTCCCCTTGACCATATAGACCTGTTTTAATACATACTCTCTACTTGCTCAAAGTTTCAAACCACAGGATGTATTTGACTTAGATATTCCTCATTTGCTGAATCAATTCTTGCTTTTTCTCTTACAAAGTCTCTTTCCAACAGTCTCAGAAAGATTAAACTGACTTGCTTCAGGTTACACAGCTGATTTGTTTCCAGAGCCATGCAATCTATGTCTATTGACTTTTAATCCAGGGTTCTTTTGACTATATCTCTTGGCCTCTTAATTTGTAAAAGGATAAATACTATTCTCTGGTGAAACACCCTAAAAATTAAACATTTATCCAGAGAAATTTCAGGTTCTTAAAATTAAACTTTGCCAGTAAAATATTAAGCTCTTTTCCCTCTGTTGCCAGTATTTGTTTTCTTGGCAAGAGCTGTGTTTTCATCAAAAATGCCTGGAATTTTTATTCTCTTTGGACTATGTGAAATAGTATCTAAGAACTGCAATTTGGGCTTGCAAGAAATAGAGACAGGCTCATCATAGTTAGAATGCTAGGGCAAATCAGGTAAGCAAGATGAAGACAAGAGAGCAAACATGGAGTAGGAGTTTGGAATCAATTTATTGGGGGGAAACTCGCAGAGACTGGTGCCATATGATCTGCTGTTGACCTTTAAGAACAGCTAAAGAATCTATCAATGCCAGAAGACTGACTTGAGGGCATGGGTCTCTTAAATATCATGATTAGGAAATCACTAGTTCCTCTCATGGCATTCATGATCAAGACCTGGGATGCAATGGCAACATCTGATTCTGATCTGATTAGTCGTTCAGTCGTGTCCAACTCTTTACGACCCCATGAATCGCAGCACGCCAGGCCTGCCTGTTCATCACCAACTCCCCGAGTTCACTGAGACTCACGTCCATTGAGTCAGTGATGCCATCCAGCCATCTCATCCTCTGTCGTCCCCTTCTCCTCCTGCTCCCAATCCCTCCCAGCATCAGAGTCTTTTCCAATGAGTCAACTCTTCGCATGAGGTGGCCAAAGTACTGGAGCTTCAGCTTTAGCATCATTCCTTCCAAAGAAATCCCAGGGCTGATCTCCTTCAGAATGGACTGGTTGGATCTCCTTGCAGTCCAAGGGACTCTCAAGAGTCTTCTCCAATACCACAGTTCAAAAGCATCAATTCTTCGGCGCTCAGCCTTCTTCACAGTCCAACTCTCACATCCATACATGACCACAGGAAAAACCATAGCCTTGAATAGACGGACCTTTGTTGGCAAAGTAATGTCTCTGCTTTTGAGTATGCTATCTAGGTTGGTCATAACTTTCCTTCCAAGGAGTAAGCGTCTTTTAATTTCATGGCTGCAGTCACCATCTGTAGTGATTTTGGAGCCCAGAAAAATAAAGTCTGACACTGTTTCCACTGTTTCCCCATTTCCCATGAAGTGGTGGGACCAGATGCCATGATCTTCGTTTTCTGAATGTTGAGCTTTAAGCCAACTTTTTCACTCTCCACTTTCACTTTCATAGTGGAGCTATCCCACATGGCAACATCAACAGCTGGCAAATCCTTGTTTCCAGTCGTATTCCACTAACATGGCGGGGAGAGCACTAGACCTTCCCTTTATGTGATCAGGAAGGATGTGTTCCAAGATTCCTATTTCAGGTTTTCTGGACTAATGAATGGACCAGTGGCCTGGTTGACAAATTCCACATTTTAAGACTGAGTGGCTTAAGCACTCAGCTGTAGCCAGCTTTTATAGGGCTCTGGGAGTCTGCTTAAAGATGGACAGGCAGTTTAGTCCTTACTTCTCATGCAAGTAAGATAAACAGAAAATAGTGTCTGAAGTTACTAATCCAGGTTTCATTGAATACCTTGTTTAGGTAGAGCAGAAAGTATGAAGAAAAAAAGACAAGTGTAATGGTCATACTCAATTCTAGTGTTTCTAATGACTGAGTCAAATATGTAACAATTTATTTGTGTGTTTGTAATATTTTTAAAAGTTCATTCTGATGACCTTTCAATATTCTTAAATTTATCAAGTCTAAGAGACAAGAAGTAAAGGTGATTGTTAGACTAATAATTCTCGTATCTATAAAAAGGATTGTTTCCATGAGTTCGTTCTCATCTTTTAAGAAATGGAATATATTTTGAAGTGTTTAAAGTAACTATTCCTTCAAGATCACCCAAATCTACTCCTAATCACAATTTAATTAATTTTAGCTAACACATGACTGGAGGTGTAGGTACTTAGATTATTCAAGTCTCCACAGTCAGCCATGTTTTCCAGTGGCTGCTGATCATGACACCAGGCCCTGGTAAGACCTCCATTTTGGCCATTTTCATTATTGATGTAGGTTACATCAGACTAACAGTGGCTGAATATCAGCTGTTAGGCTGGCTGAAGAAATGGATTGGTTGTGTCACAATTCCTATATTTCATATGTAAAGACAAGATTTTAAATGATGTGATTGGAAGAGGGACTGAAATTGTAGGTTAAGGTAAAACTGAAGCAATCATGGATGAAAAATTTCAACCTACAAATCAAACCTTTTTATATCATCACATTTCAGTTGGAATATAAAATATATACAATGTCTTTGATTTGAAATTGTGTTTTGATAGTCTTTTTAATGCTTTTATTACAACACTAAAATGCTGGAATTCTGGAATTTTGGTAACAATGACTTCAATAAAATTATATCATTAATATGTGATAGAACATTTATAATATACTATTTGAATTTTGAGTTTAAGAAGAGTAAAAGTCTTTTCTGCTTTGTAATCTAAAATTGTAGAATGAATCCCAGTGAGTTCAATTGCAGAAAGAAATCATAGTTGGAAGTTTTGTTTTTTCACTATATTAATCTTTAGAGGAAAACTAGGCTACTATAAAAACACATCATATGACAAGCTAAATTTTATTTTTATGATATCCAGTTTGAGTCATTAGGCTTCAAATTATTTGGTAAATAAAAGTAACATGTAATAGCCTAATGGATGGGGCAGATTGATTTACTGTTTCATTTAGCTTAAGTTAAACCCCATTATTAAATGAATATTAGAGTTGAAATGAGCTAAGAATAGTTTAAAATTTTGAATCTGCTTCATTTAATTCTTTTTTTCTTATAGAAATCCTTAGGCATCTTGGAAGAGATGGAAATGAGAAGAGATGGAAAAACATAAAAATATTTTCCTTTGCTTTTGTTTAAGTACTGTCATTTTTGAAGTGGTATACATTTGTCCACCTTTTAAAATTAGATACTGTGATAACAAAAGATTATCATGAAATCAAAGACTTAGGTTCTTGTCAATGTTTAAGTTACTGATATTACACTTCTGCACATATATAAAAATACTAAAAAATTGTCTCCCAGAAAAGGTTAAAGATAAATGAGTTTGTGGGTTGTTATTCTTTTTTTTTTTGAATATTTATTTATTCATTTTAAAATATAAATTTATTTATTTTAATTGGAGATTAATTACTTTACAATATTGTATTGGTTTTGCCATACATCAACATGAATCCACCACGGGTATACACGTGTTCCCCATCCTGAACCCCCTTCCCTCCTCCCGCCCCATACCATCCCTCTGGGTCGTCCCAGTGCTATTCTTAAAAGAACAAATGGACCCCCATCATGTTACAGTCTACTCTTTTAGAACCTTATCCCTATGGCATTATTAGTAGCCATATTGTCCTTTTTGGTCCCAATTGCTAAATATGTTGATCATTTTGTTATTCTTTCTTCTAAGAAGTTTTATTGATTCTCCTGTAGTATAAATGAGACCCAAACTAGGCAAATGACAATATTTTGCTTAAGACGATAGTTCCTTATTTTATTCTAGAGGATATTAAAAAGAAAAAGTAATATTGGGGAAGAAAGTTTGTAAGGTCAAATAAGTTTGAGAAACACAAAATTGAATATTTTATTTTTCTAGGATTTTTTTGAGCCTTTACTATGCTAGTGTAAACTGTGAATCATCAAATGGGATATATTCTCTCTGTTGATATATTTTATAACCCTCTTCATCACTACAAAATATTTGTTGGCTCTAGTGTTCTGAATAACACCAATATTTAGTGAATATTGGTTAAGTTTAGGAGATACAGGGACTTGAGTAGATTTTCTTATATTTTTAATGAAAGAATGATTCATATTTATTTAAATGCTGTATGCCTCTGATATATCAGACAAAAAGTTAAATGCTGGTGTATTATTTTTCTATTGCTATCATAGCAAATTAAAACACACTTAGAGGTTTAAAGCATCACAAATATATTTCCACGCAGTTTTGTAGCTTAGAAACCTGACAGGGCTCTCTCTAGGCTAAAATCAATGTGTTGGCAGGCTTGGCTTCCTCACTGGCAGCTCTTGGGGAAAATATTACCTTCTCATTCCAGTTGTTGACAGAATGTAACTCCTTGTGATTGTAGGACTGAGATTCCCATTTTTCTTGCTGGTTGTCACCTGAGGGACATTCTCAGCTTCTAGAGTCCTCCCACATTCTTTGGCTCCTCCATCTTCAAAGCACCTATGATAGACTGAGTCCCTGTCTTTGAATGTCTCTTCTTTTTTCTATCTCATCTTGCTGAGTCAGGAAATGTTCTCCATTTTTAAGGACTCATGCAATTTGATTGAAATTCCCTCATAGTTCAGTTGGTAAAGAATCTGCCTCCAATGCAGGAGACCTGGGTTCAATCCCTGGGTTGGGAAGATTCCCTGGAGAAGGAAATGGCAACCCTCTCCAGTATTCTTGCCTGGAGAATCCCATGGACAGAGGAGCCTGACATGGGGTCACAAGAGTCAGACACGACTTAGTGACTAAACCACCACCATATGCAATTTGATTGGGCCCGCCTGCTTAATTCAGGATACTCATATCTGTGAAGTCCCTTCTGCTGTGTAAAATAACATATTCACATGTTCCAGCTACTATTCTTACCATAGCTAGCAACAGAAGATAGAGTGAGACTCCGCCCGCCAGTGACTTTCAGTTAGTGTGGATCCCATGCTACCTAAACTCATAATTAAACATTAATCAATCAATTAATATGATACTTAAGATATTATAATGAGATCTGAAGATTACAATACTTACACATCATCTCACTACCAGAATTTTGAGAAGCTGCAAAAGTAGCAGTGATATATTTCCATAATTAGCATGAGGGAAATTCCACCTCACTATGAGCTGTTATCCTCAATAATTCCCCAGAGTTTATTTGGAATGGATTCTCTCTCTGTTTCTCAGATTCTAACACTCTAATACATGAATTTGGACGTGTCAGGGGAGTTTGTTATTTCCTCAGTTCTGTTTCACCGCAGCAAAAATTTGAAGCAATGGATGGACCAGTGTTATAGCTCAGTTTTATTTGGCACGCAAAGAAAAATATATTCTCCAGGCATGAGGGTGGGCTGACCCAAAGACCCGAAGTGAAGAGAGGACAGAGACTCAATTTTGGCTCCTCATTTTATACATTTTTTTCCTCCTTCCTCTGAGTCTGCGCTATGTAAATTGGGCTAACCAGGAGGGCTGTTCGTTTCACCTGACGTCCGCACTCCAGTCCTCGGATCTTCCTTTGTTCCATTTTTGTGGACTTTTCCCTTTTTGTCTTTTAGGCACTGCCATTCTTGACTCCTTTTTCCTATTCTAACTATCTAACAGACCCAATATGCTTGAGGGTGAGAACCTGTTCTTATGTATAAGACACTCCGTTCATAATCCTTTCAATTACATCTCTTCCCCTCTCCCCATCCAGGCCAGATATAGAAATGGGATTTGGTAAAGACAGATTCTGATAAAATTGTTTTGAAAATATAGTACATTCTACCTTCAGTTACTGCTTTTAGTGGTTATGTTAGGCTAGTGTATTCTCCTCAGTTCTGTCTCATCACAACAAAGATTTGGAGTGATGGACATTAAAGCCCTTGGCATGTCACAGCTCTTGGGTCTTGGACAGACTGTGTTATAGATCTCAGGTCTCCAACGGACCGTGTTATAGCTCTTAGACAAATCAGTGTTACAGCTCCATGTTACAGCTCTATTTTATTTAGATAATAGCAGGAAAATCCATCCTCAAGGCTTGAGGGCATGTTGACCCTAATACACGAAGGGAAGAGAGCCCCAGCGCGCAGGGGAGAGAGAGAGAGAACCCCCAGCCATTTGGCTCCTCTTTTTATATGTCCGCCCCCCCCCCGCCCCCCGCCCCGCTTGGGCCTGCCCTATGTAAACTGGGTTAGCTAGGAGTGTTGTTTGTTCTACCTCAGGTCCTTACTCCGGGTCCGAGGACCTTCCTTTGTTCTATTTTCATGGACTTTTCTCTTCCTTATCTTTTAGCCACCACCATTTTGGACTCCTTTTCCCTATTCTAACTACCTAACAGTTAGATACTTCTTACTCTCAGCCTGTTAAACTTCTCATTTTAAATATATATTTAGTCATTATTTTGCCCTTAGTTTCTTTTAATGTGATGGTTATCTCAGCTGTGATGATTCTTAGTAGTGTGTTCTTTAGATTAAATTAGAGGTTGCCTTTCTCTGACCCACCTTTTTCTTTTAGTTATATTAACTTGCTGTTTCTTTGGACTTTAAATTTTATATAAAATAAGATGAAAACTTTTTTTTTGAGCATGCACTTTATTGACTAGAATAAACTCTTTAATCAAATTTAGTTTCCATTTTTCTTGTGAAATTTTGCATAAACATGCCAACTTTTGTTTCTTTAGACGGGCCTTTTCCAGAAAGGTTTGCTTTGCAAACTATCTCCCTATGAGGTACCTCCCTAGAGGTAACACCTTCTTTCAGCTTTAGACGTGCAAATGAGTTAAGTTATCCTTCCTTGAGACTATTTCGTTGTCATTTGTATTAGAATTTGAGTTTCTCCCAAAGTTTGACCCACTGTTTTACAGATTATTTCTTAGGCTGGGTTATTTCTATATCCCTTTAAGCCTAATGAGTACTTATATAACCAACAGGGTTATGAACATTGAGTGGTTAATTCAGTCTTATCCTGTCTATGAATATAGCAGTCTCTATCAGGCTTTCATTTCTCTGAAGTAACATTACTTCTCCAGCTTCCACCACTTCTTTCTCTAGGAAAAGAAAACAAAAATAAAACAGCCTTTTGTTTGACAGAAGATCCATACATTGATAGATTTTCTGAATCTCATAGTGTTAATTATTGCTAAATAAAACTGTCATGGTCCAGGCATGGATTAGAAAAGAATTTCCAGAGATGAGACAGAATGAAAAGGAAATAAAGTTTACTAAAGTGAGAGATGCTATTAGAACAGTGGGTCAGCTCAAGGGAGAACTGATGTTGAGCAGAGGTCCTTAGTCTACTTTTATACCCAGGGTACAAGGAGTAGGATAGGGGGTCTTGTGGATCATTTGCTGATCAGATGAAGAACATATACTGGGTGGGGGAAGAGTAAGGCAAATATCTTCTCCCTATGGGGAAGGAGGGGAGACAGGTTATACTGCTTAGGAGGACCTGAAATCCATTAATAGTTACAACATGGGGGAGGGAAAGATGATAAGGGTCTGGTTTTTCCATTCCTGCATTCCAAAACCCTCCTTGGTTTTATCTGCTCTTTCATCTTTAGGTCACCACAGAAACTATAAGAAATTCTATTTCTGATAAGGAATTGACCAACTGTACAGCAAATGCTTCAGTATTGGCAACATTTCAAATCAATGTTTTTAGAGAATGGGCAAGCTAATATCTGTTCCAGATTTTCTTACCTAATAATGTTATTCATTTTTATTAGACCTGTTGGGGGAGTGTGTAATTCCTCAGTTCTGTCTCATCACAACAAAAATTTGAAGCCATGGACCAGTGTTACAGCTCCATGTTACATTTAACTTTTATTTAGAAAATAAAGGAAAATACATCCTCGAGGCGTGAGGGCATGCCAACCCAAAAGACTCAAAGAGAAGAGAGATCCCCCAGTCCTTTGGCTCCTCTTTTTATGTTTTTTTTTCTCCTCCTCCTGGGCCTGCTTATCTAAATTGGGCTAGCCAGTGGTGTTTTTTGTTTTACCTGAGGTCCTCACTCCAGTCAGACCTTCCTTTGTTCTATTTTCCCAGACTTTCCCCTTCCTTATCTTCTAGCCACCACCATTTTGGACTCCTTTTCCCTATTTTAACTACCTAACAGACCTATCATTCCCATACAAGTTTTGGAAATTCACTTCTAGAACACATACTCTGGGTGAATCTTGTTTAGTGGAGAAAATAAGTAAAGTTCTGGTTATTGAATAAGCAATTACTCCTTGTAATTGTAATCACTGGCTCTTTGAGATTATGTCCATTACTAGTACACTTGAAGTGAAGTGAAAGCCACTCAACCATGTCCAACTCTTTGTGACCCCTTGGGCTATACAGTCCATGGAACTCTCCAGGTCAGAATACTGGAATGGGTACCCTTTCTCTTCTCCAGGGGATCTTCCCAACCCAAGGATCTAACCCAGGTCTCCCACATTGCAGGTAGATTCTTTACCAGCTGAGCCACAAGGAAAGCCTAAGAAAGAGTGATGGACATCCCTTGGTGGGCACGAACCACCGACCTTTCAGTAAATAGCCAAAAATGCTAACCAATTGCACTGTGCTTCCCTGGTGGCTCAGCTGATAAAGAATCTGCCCGCAATATGGGAGAGCTGGGTTAAATCCCTAGGTTGGGAAGATCCCCTGGAGGAGGGAAAGGATACCTACTCCAGTATTCTGGCCTGGAGAATTCTATGGACTGTATAGTCTATGGGATCGAAGTCATATACATTCCACATGTCTTGGGCTTCCCTGGTAAGTCAACTAGTACACTTGGTGGCAAATTGTTTTGCATGATAATAATTAGATAAGACAGTTTAGTCAGACAAATACCCTCAAACTTTTTGGTCAACTCAATTATTTAAAGCTTCACTCTAAATATATACTTAAAAATAGTTTTTCTGATAACATGTAACAGATTGGTATTTTCAAGGAGTATTTTTGATCAATCATCATGACTAAAGGGACTGCACTGTCTTTAGATGGTGAGCATCTTTAGAGATACTCCCTGATCATCAGAGGCCAGAGCTCTAATCAGCTTCAGGTAAGAAGTCCTGGTGAGTTATTAAAAGCAAACGAGGCATCAAGCCAGATATATCAAATCCTGCCACCCATTCCCAGAAAGAAAGGGAATAAAAACAAAAGTTTTCTAATATGATATTGTCTTAAATTCCAATATGGAGAATTTGGGAACTTCACCTAATCACTAGAGTACTTCTTTTTACCAAGGTACATTTTTTTCATACCAAAGTAATGGGATAATGCCTGCTTTATTTCATTTTTCTTTATCTATACATTCCATGCAACATGAGTCTCAGATCTTTCCACAATTCATTGAGTAAAGAGGCAAAGCAATTGATGTTCTTTCTGTGGGAGTAAGCTTCATTTAGGGTTTCTCTTGGGGCTCAGATGGTAAAGAATCTGCCTGCAATTCAAGAGACCCAGGTTCAATTCCTGGGTTGAGAATATTCCCTGGAGACAAGAATGACTACCAAATCAAGTATTCTTGCATGGAGAATTCCATGGATAGAGGAGCCTGGGGAGCTAAAGTTCATGTGGTCACAAAGACTTGGACATGATTGAGCAATTAACACACAGGCTTCATTTACCATATGATTTCAGTTCAGTTCAGTCACTCAGTCGTGTCTGACTTTTTGGGACCCCATGAACCACAGCATGCCAGCCTCCTTGTCCATTACGAAGTCCTGGAGTTTTCCCAAACTCAGGTCCATTGAGTTGATGATGCCATCCAACCACCTCATCCTCTACCATCCTCTTCTCCTCCTGCTTTCAAACTTTCCCAACATCAGGGTCTTTTCAAACGAGTCAGCTCTTTGCATCAGGTGGCCAAAATATTGGAGTTTCAGTTTCAAGATCATTCCTTCCAATGAACACTCAGGACTGATTTCCTTTAGGATGCACTGGTTGGATCTCCTTGCAGTCCAAGGGGCTCTCGAGAGTCTTCCCCAACACCACAGTTCAAAAGCATCAATTCTTCAGTGCTCAGCTTTCTTTATAGTCCAACTCTCACATCCATACATGACTACTGGAAAAACCATAGCCTTGACTAGACGGACCTTTGTTGACAAAGTAATGTCTCTGCTTTTTAATATGCTGTCTAGGTTGGTCATAACTTTCCTTCCAAGGAGGAAGTGTCTTTTAATTTCATGGCTGCAATCACCATCTGCAGTGATTTTGGAGCCCAGAAAAATAAAGTCAGCCACTGTTTCCCCATCTGTTTGGCATGAAGTGATGGAACCGGATGCCATGAATGTTGAACTTTAAACCAGCTTTTTCACTCTCCTCTTTCACTTTCATCAAGAGGCTCTTTAGTTCGTCTTCACTTTCTGCCATAAGGATGGTGTCATCTGTATATCTGTGGTTATTGATATTTCTCCCTGAAATCTTGATTCCAGCTTGCGCTTCATCCAGCCCAGTGTATCTCATGATGTACTCTGCTTATAAGTTAAATAAGCAGGGTGACAATATACAGCCTTGACATACTCCTTTTCGTATTTGGAAACAGTCCGTTGTTCCATGTCCAGTTCTTACTATTGCTTCCTGACCTGCATACAAGTTTCTCAAGAGGCAGGTCAGGTGGTTTGGTGTTCCCACCACTTAAAGAATTTTCCACGGTTTACTGTGATCCACACAGTCAAAGGCTTTGACATAGTGAATAAAGCAGAAATAGATGTTTTTCTGAAACTCTCTTGCTTTTTCCATGATCCAAGGGATGTTGGCAATTTGAACTCTTGTTCCTCTGCTTTTTCTAAACCAGCTTGAACATCTGGAAGTTCATGGTTCATGTATTGCTGAAGCCTGGCTTGGAGAATTTTGAGCATTACTTTACTAGCGTGTGAGATGAGTGCAATTGTGCAGTAGTTTGAGCATTCTTTGGCATTGCCTTTCTTTGGGATTGGAATGAAGACTCACCTTTTCCAGTCCAGTGGCCACTGGGGAGTTTTCCAAATTTGCTGACATATTGAGTGTAGCACATTCACAGCATCATCTTTTAGGATTTGAAATAGCTCAACTGGAATTCCATCACCTTCACTAGCTCTGTTTGTAGTGATGCTTCCTAAGGCCCACTTGATTTCACATTCCAGGATGTCTGGCTTTAGGTGAATGATCACACCATTGTGATTATCTGGGTCGTGAAGATCTTTTTTGTATAGTTCTTCTGTGTATTCCTGCCACCTCTTCTTAATATCTTCTGCTTCTGTTAGGTCCATACTATTTCTGTCCTTTATCGAGCCTATTTTTGCATGAAATGTTCCCTTGTTATCTCTAATTTTCTTGAAGAGATCTCTAGTCTTTCCCATTCTGTTGTTTTCCTCTATTTCTTTGCATTGATCACTGAGGAAGGTTTTCTCATCCCTCCTTTCTATTCTTCGGAAGTCTGCATTCAAATAGGTATATCTTTCCTTTTCTCCTTTGCTTTTCACTTCTCTTCTTTTAACAGCTGTTTGTTAGGCCTCCTCAGACAACCATTTAGCTTTTTTGCATTTCTTTTTCTTCAGGATGATCTTGATCCCTGTCTCCTGTACAATGTCACGAACCTCCATCCATAGTTCATCAGGCACTCTGTCTATCAAATCTAGTTCCTTAAATCTATTCTCACTTCCACTGTATAATCATAAAGGATTTGATTTAGGTCATACCTGAATTGTCTAGTGGTTTTCCCCACTTTCTTCAATTTCAGTCTGAATTTGGCAATAAGGAGGTCATGATCTGAGCCACAGTCTGCTCCCAGTCTTGTTTTTGCTGACTGTAAAAAGCTTATCCATCTTTGGCTGCAAAGAATATAATCAATCTGATTTTGATTTTGACCATCTGGTGATGTCCATGTGTAGGGTCATCTTTTGTGTTGTTGGAAGATGGTGTTTGCTATGACCCATGCGTTCTCTTGGCAAAACTCTACTAGCCTTTGCCTGCTTCATTCTGTACTCCAAGGCCAAATTTGACTGTTCCTTCAGGTATTTCTTGACTTTGTACTTTTGCATTCCAGTCCCTTATAATGAAAAGGACATCTTTAGGATGTGTTAGTTCTAGGAGGTCTTGTAGGTCTTCACAGAACCATTCAACTTCAGCTTGTTCAGTGTTACTGGTTGGGGGATAGACTTGAATAACTGTGATATTGAACAGTTTGCTTTGGAAACAAACAGAGATCATTCTGTCGTTTTTGAGAGTGCATCCTAGTACTGCACTTCAGACTCTTTTATTGACTATGATGGCTACTCCATTTCTTCTAAGGGATTCCTGCCCACAGTAGTAGATATAATGGTCATCTGAGTTAAATTAGTCCATTCCAGTCCATCTTAGTTCGCTGATTCCTAGAATGTTGACCTTCACCCTTGCCATCTCCTGTTTGACCACTTCTCATTTGCCTTGATTCATGGACCTAACATTCCAGGTTCCTATGCAATATTGCTCTTTACAGCATCGGACCTCGCTTCTATTGCCAGTCCCATCCACAACAGGGTGTTGTTTTTGCTTTGGCTCCATCCCTTCATTCTTTCTGGAGTTATTTCTCCATTGATCTCCAGTAGCATATTGGGCACCTACTAACCTGGGGAGTTCATCTTTAGCTGCATATAAAAGAAAGTATAAAAATAACACTGACTTAAATAATGTCCAGTTTTATTTCTCTCTCAAATTTAAAGACAGAAAGTAGGTGATTTTCAAGGCTGACTTAGTGTTTCTACAGCCATCAGGGCCCCAATCTCAGTCTAATGTTCAGTTCTGCCAGCCTCAGCACATGGCCTCCATTCCTAAGACTGCCTCGTTGACAAAGTTGGCTGTTGGAGCTCCCTATTTCCTAGAAATAGGAAATGACAAAAAAAAACAAAGTCCTTAAGCAGGCATCTTAGAGGTCTCATACAGCACTGATGCTTAGATTTTAATTGCCATAACTAAGTCATATTGACATACCTAGGTACTAGGGGGACAGGAAAGTGAATCATTAACTCTACAGAAAGCTGCCAAAGAAATTTCAAACTTTTTCATTTCTAAAATTTTGAATTTTTCTATCTGTTTTGAAATTATTTAAGAAGTTCTGAGACTTCTATGGTGTTTTTAAAGTTAAATAGGTGCTAATCTGAGCAGCAGGTGATTTGATTTGATTTTCATCATTTTAGCTAATCTGTTTAAAAATCTAAGGCAAGTCACAATCTTTGTGTTCACCATTTTTTCCACTGTAAAGATAGAAAAACTATACTTCGTGGCTTAACAGATGAAAAAAATCATTTTTGTTTTGTTTCTGCTGAATGTCATTTTATGTATTATTTTAAGTGATTGTGATTTGTTTCTTTATTATCTTAGCCTCCTTCTCTAACATGTATACTCATTAAGCTATATTAAATTTTGTGATAGCTACCTGAATAATATTTGTTAAACCAACATTCCATTTACTATGTGTCAACTATTTTTCTGAGAACTTTATAGATATTGATAGCTTGCATCCTCAGAACCAACCTATATGATGACTACTATTATTATCCTTATTTTACAAGTGAAGGAACTGTGGCCAAAAAATGATGAATAACTCACTCAAAGTTGTATAGGTGTTGCTGTCATTTAAACTTGGCAGTCTGACTATGCAATATATGCTTGGTACCACAATGCTGCTTAGCAGTCTCTGGAAATGCTGATACGTTCTTCAATGCTAGAGTACTTCAAGAACATTCTGTTATCCTTTTAATTAAGCTCACTAGCTATTATTTGATAGTACTCTATAGTATAGAAACTCCAGAAAGAATCAGTGAAATGTTTGGTTTTAGCTGATAATGTTAATCAGAGTTGTAAATAGAACTCAGATTTCTTGACTACAAACAAATGCGAAAATAGCTTGAATCCTCCTATCTATTTGCAGACAGGAATATTCATGACCAACTTCTATAGAATACATTCTCAACTTTTTAAATGAATTGTTGAGAGATGA
Source organism: Bos mutus (assembly GCF_027580195.1). Taxonomy (NCBI): domain Eukaryota; kingdom Metazoa; phylum Chordata; class Mammalia; order Artiodactyla; family Bovidae; genus Bos; species Bos mutus. The sequence goes on along the minus strand of NC_091622.1, from coordinate 76,488,991 downwards.
AATGTGAATCCAAATTATTTAAGCTTGTTTTCATTCTTTTTTTAATAGACTTAATAGTTTTTCAATCACAAGAATACTGTATGTCATGAGGTTAAAAACCAGAGATTTAATAGGAAAAAATATGCTTCTTTTGTTGCCTACCAAAGTATACTCTTTGTGCATTTGAAAACAAATTACAGGAAGTCTTATACACTATGACCATCTAAAAATAAATTATTCCTGTTTTCCAGGGAGTATTTGTATTTATCTCTTGATTTATATTATTGCTTTAATCTTTATTAAATTAAATATTTAAAAGTTAAGGCAATGGGATCTAACACTCGACAGCAGAACAAAAAATCAACTTTGAAACTATTGAATCCTATCAAACTTAAGCATGATTCAAACACTTCAGATCTTACAGACAAAATTACGAAACAAATGTTTACAACATATGCAGCATGTGTTTTACAACCTTTATATTTTGTTTTCAGGAGCTTCTGAATCATTGCTGCTGTTTATAATCAGCATCCATTATAAAGTCAAATAAAAATGAAAAAAATATAGTTCATATGAATAGAATGGAAAGAGAAAAAAAAAGGAGAGTAAGAAACGTATTTGTTTTAGAAAAAAAAAAAAAAAAAAAAACAATACTGCAAGAGAAATACTTGCAGTACCTTGAGGGGAAACCTTGATTGTAGTCTCCAGGAAGACCTCATGGAATGGACACACCTTGGAGGATTCATAAAAGTTCAGAGGGTAAACTCAGTCTTCACTGGATCTCTGATTAGACTTGGCGAGGCAGGCAAAACTATTAGACTTAGAAATATTGAAGTATATATAATTATCTACCAAATTATTGTGTATCTTCTTTTGGTTTAAGTCTATTTCCTTTTTGGATTCAGATATATCTAGAAATATCAGACAGATAGACTGGGCAGGTGGGGCTTCCAGAAATATATTTGTATAAGTGGCAGAAAAGCCTTCTAGGAAAGAACGACTCCTAAGAGAAGAGAAAAATCAACCTTAGTTCTCAAATAGGAGGAATGATTGAGAACAGTGTCTATAAATTAACCTCCATCCTGCCTTGTGTGAACTCATGTCTAAAGTCCTAAATCAAGAGACCTCTGAGTAAAAAAATTCAAAGCATTGAAGATCATGGACATGTTAAATTCTTCTCCATGAAAACGTGACATAAAAAGGGAAGAGACATTTTCTCCTGTGTAGCCAAAGATGATAGAGCTTTGGGTTTCTAGGTCTCCCATATATCAATACTACTGGCAGTGGGGAACTGAAGTACTTGTCAGAAGAATCAGTTATCCCTTTAAAAGTTATGGTTTCTAGTGAGAAGTCAGCAGTGTTTGCGTGAGGTGGATTCTGAGGAAGAGACAGAGGTTTCACAGATCAGACAATACCTCGTGGGAGTGGTGATACAGCAGAAGTGGGAGCATGAGCTCAAAATGGCAACAATGCTACGTAAGGAAAGGATGTTATTGGTGCCTCACTTGAGTTCCTTTGCTATCTCATACACCTTTCTTCCTGTTATTCTAAATGTTGGCTAATAACAACCCATAGCTCTGCCTTTCTCCCCCCTGACTCCGATCTCTCGTAAGTAGACCTTGTCCAATGACTGTGGGTGTTTAAAAGGACAGCTTCTTGCCTTAAGTTTGGGCTACATCAATGGTGCCATTTAAACTTTAGAACTTCAGTGTGGAATTGGAAAAAAAAAAAACCTAGTCTCTAGCTGAGACACAGCCTTGCTTAGCTTTTCCTCCTGCTCTTTGCTGCTTCACTCATCTTGCTTCTTATAAAAGCACTTTCTTAAAATATCACTCTAAGAAGAATCCTCAACTCAGTCTCTGCTTCTATGAAGCACAAACTAAGAGAGTGGTGAAGTATTTTCTGCCTTTCAGCAGAGACGGAGTTATTGACCCTAGTCATGACTCCAGGCACATGCAAATCCAAGAAAATAACATACAAATGATAGTCTCACATGGTATGAGTAGGATTGCTCACAGGAACGTAAAGAAACTTGTTGAGGTATTCGCAGTATAAAAGGAAAAGATTCTGTCAAGAATTGGATATGTAGGTTAGAATCAGAATAAGTGAAATTTACTAGTAATATGTCACCATTTTATACCCTGGACTAGAGTGGACTGGGAAATACACTACATTACTATAGGAAACAGGGATTACCAGTCACTAGATTGCTTTTTATCTTCTATTCAAATTACTCCACCTCTCATTTAATGTGAGAAGTCATTGTGGTAATCCTAAGATGGTTTGTTATATCATGGACTCCATTCTAATGGAGTGCACAATTTTGAAGTATATTTTTCTGGGCTGTGGTAAACCCTGATGAACGATACTTATCCAATTTTGTGGTTTACCTGCCTAGTACATTTAAACACTATAAACTTGAGGCTTTATTTGTCATTATTTTCCTGTCTTCTGCTATTATCTTTCTCTTAATTATATATATATATATTTTCTAAATATTTTATTCGATTTCTACTTTTTGAACTTGGATGTTACAGCCCAAGTTCCCTGAGGTATTCCAAGGTGAAATTGACTTTGTTTCTTTGTGTGTGTGTGTGTGCATTCCTATACATATCAGTCATATACAAACATATAATTTCTAGGTTTATTTCCACCAGAGTTGCTGGCATTTGTTTTGTGTGGATTTTGTTGGTTGGAATCTTAAAGCAATTTTAATTCCTTCAGTTATAAGTTCTAAGTGTACATCTCATTTTTTTCTCCCCTTCTCAAAAACTGTCACTTCAAAAAACTGGGCAGAGCTGAAGTAAAACAAAGAAATGGCCTGAATATCAATAACTTGCAAAATACCAGTGCATTTTATCTTAGAAGAAGACTGATTACAAGGATTTTCAAGGCTGTTAGCCTATCTTCATGCTTTCAGGCTAATACTAAACCTTGCAGTTGAGAGCAGAGGATTTAATCTCTTTTCAGCTTATCTTTGAACTGAAAATGATTTCTTTATATTTCAGGATTAATCTAGAAGTTAAGATATCACAATTCTCCAAAAAAAAAAAAATCACTGTCATTTCATAACTGTCTAGCAATCAAGAGATCCTTAACACCTAAAACAGCTTGAATAAACTTCTACTTATCAGACAGTTGATGTGTATCAATTAGGACACATAGATGGCTGAATGTAGCCATATCAGTCATTTTTGAAACTAGAAAATTTCTTTTATTCATAAATACTCCCAGATTTGCCTATCAAAAGCACTGGGGCTCCATAACTAAAGATTTATTTGTTTGGCTTAGGGCTTTGCTTTTCTGTGATTCCATTTAACAGTCTGGATGTTGGGCATTTAGGCTGAACTGGCTCACGTTCTTATCTGGGACTGTTTTTGCACAGGGGAAAAATGGCATTTTCCTTCTGGCCATTCTTCTTTCTTTCTAAGACTTTAAACCAGAACAAACAACATAAGAATAAGATTCCTAAGGAGGACAATTTTCTCTCTCTACAACATAAGACTAGTCCAGTATTTCCCAAACTGTGTTTGGTGGAGGAGATGTTAATAAATGATATGGTTTTCTTTGAATAAATGGTACTGTGGTTATTCCACATCACAGCAAAGAATTACAATGCAATCAGAAACTTTGAGAAATGTTGAAGGGGAAAAAAACTTGTTTATTTAAACTTTGTTAACTTTTCTAAACTTAAATGACCAATACATAATTTTGGTAGCACATTGTTTAACCTCATGCAACCCACTGGCACAGGGGCAGCTAGTTGGAAAATATTATTTAGTATAAAATCAAGGTCTTTATATTCCAAATCAAGGTGTCATCCTGTTTCTCTGTCTCATCTCTTCAGTCCTTGAGATCAGGTGTTAAAACTGAGGGTCAAAGAACCAAAGAGAGAACTTCAGGACTGAGAATAGATCTGGGGGGTCAGACTCCAAAATCAGAGGCCTGACACTGTTGAGACTTTTTCCAGCTTCATCTCATATGGGCTTGGCTTCATTTCCCTTTATACCAGATAGCTTTTTCATATATAAGGTGAGAGACAATGGCTTCTAGTAGCCACCGATTCATGTCCTTCAAACTCTACAACCTGAAGTGAAAGGATCATCACTCTCTTTAAGCAAAAAATCAGGGCAGGAATTTGTTTAGCCTATATTAGATCATATAACGGGCTTGGACCAATCACTGTGGACAAGGGAACTGATAACAAGACTCTAGACCTGGATTGAATTCCTACCTTTTAAACCTGGACGATGTGTTATTGAATCTCTTTGAATTGAAGGTGTAGTTGTTTAGTCACTAAGTCCTGCCCCACTCTTTGCGGCTCCACGTATTGCAGTGGCCAGACTTCCCTGTCCATCACTGCCTCCTGGAATTTGCTAAAACTCATGTTCATTGAGTCAGTGATGCTATCCAACAGTCTCATCCTCTGTCACCCCCTTCTCCTCTTGCCCTCAATTTTTCCTGGATTACAGTCTTTTCCAATGAGTTGGCTCTTGGCATCAGTGGCCAAACTATCGGAGCTTCAGCTTCAGCATCAGTCCTTCCACTGAATATTCAGGGTTGACTTCCTTTAGGATTGACTGGTTGGATCTCCTTGCTGTCCAAGGGGCTGTCAAAAATTCTCCAACATTACAGTTCAAAAGCATCAATTCTTTGGCACTCAGCCTTCTTTATGTGGCACTAGTGGTAAAGAATCTGCTGCCAATGCAGGAGATGCAGGTACAATTCCTGGGTTGGGAAGATCCCCTGGAGGAGGGCATGGCAACCCACTCTAGTATTGTTGCCTGGAGAATCCACACAGACAGAAGAACCTCGTGTATTACAGTCCATAGTGTTACAAAGAGTTGGACACAACTGAAACAATTTAGCACAATCAGCCTTCTTTATGGTCCAACTCTCACATCCATATATGACTACTGAAGCTATTACCATAGCTTTAACTAATCACAAGCTGGAATCAAGATTGTTGGGGGAAATATCAACAGCCTCAGATTTGCAGATGATTGATACTACTATAATGGCAGAAAGTGAAGAGGAACTAAAGAGCCTCTTGATGAGGGTGAAAGTGAAAAAGCTGGCTGAAAACTCAAAATTAAAAGAACTAAGATCATGGCATCTGGTTCCATCACTTCAGGCAAATAGAAGGGGAAACAGTGGAATCAGTGACAGATTTTATTTTCACAGGCTCCAAAATCACTGTGAATTGTGATTCAAGGTATTGTTGCCAAAAGGAAAGGCTGGCCAAGGGGAGGAGAGAGAAATTCTTAAAAAGGCAAAACTAAACCTATTCACTACATTTTGTCTTTGATAGACATGTCTGCACCCATTTACCAATACCTAACAAAGGTCCGTTTAGTCAAGGCTATGGTTTTTACAGTGGTCATGTATGGATGCGAGAGTTGGACTGTGAAGAAAGCTGAGTGCCGAAGAATTGATGCTTTTGAACTGTGGTGTTGGAGAAGACTCTTGAGAGTCCCTTGGACTGCAAGGAGAGCCAACCAGTCCATTCTGAAGGAGATCAGCCCTGGGATTTCTTTGGAAGGAATGATGCTAAAGCTGAAAGTCCAGTACTTTGGCCACCTCATGCGAAGAGTTGACTCATTGGAAAAGACTCTGATGCTGGGAGGGATTGAGGGTAGGAGGAAAAGGGGACGACAGAGGATGAGATGGCTGGATGGCATCACCGACTCGATGGACATGAGTTTGAGTGAACTCCTGGAGTTGGTGATGAACAGGGAGGCCTCGTGTGCTGCGATTCATGAGGTCACAAAGAGTCGGACACGACTGAGCGACTGAACTGAACTGAACTGAAACTTTCAACATTGTCCATGATAAAATAAGGCAATCAGTTCATGTGTAATTGAAAACAAATTTATTATTTTCCATTGAAACACTACCTGAAATCTGACTCAGTTATTGCATTTATAATCTCTGGTTTATGTTCAGTTCCTTCAATCAGGTCTGGATATTTAATTTCATGTTCTGTCCATTTATGGGCTAAAATATAAATAAAGCCACCTCCACATACGTGTTTTAAAATAAAAACAAGAAGATAAAACAAACACCTGCCTCTAAGAAACAGGGAAAATGGAAAGCAACATGCAACAATCAGAGTTCCAGGATACAGGTTTTATTCTATGAGATAATGGCCTTTAAATTGTTTTCCCCCTTGGCTGAAGAATGAATTCTACAAAGGAGCAGCCATACTTTCTATAAGTGTGGATAGATGGAGCCTTTCTGGTCCAATGTCCTCCATGATCACTTTTCCAAGGGATACTGGGAGGATTTTCATCTCTGGAAATTAACACCTTAGAAGTTATTTTCCTATTTCCATAAGTTTAGGAAATCCTGAATTGCTTCAGGAAGTGAGCAGTCAGAGATTTCTTACAGTCAGGCCTGAGTGGCAAACACTTCACTTAAATAATTAGTTGGATGCCAAACAACTTAATTTTTCCCCTCTATCTACACTCACTAAGAAACCTCAGGTATTTTCATGGATTTATATACACTTATGAAGCCTAGTTAATGTCTTTAGCTCCCACGTTTCCCTTGAGCGTCAGACTTGCATTTCCAATTTCTCCTTGGAGCCTCCATGAAATTCACATTTAACAAGGCCAAACTGTTGGGTCTTCTCACAGTCTTAGAATCTGGTCCTATGATTCATTGATTTTTTTCAGGCCAAACATGCTCGTAAATCACATCCACAAATCCACGTTTATTCAGATCTAACTGTCACCACTTCTATAACATCATCTTGGCTCATCATCTTGGCTCAAACCAGTATAATCTTTTTCCCGGGTGGCAAACTTCATTGTGCAATAGCTTTGTAACTTGCTGCCACTTCTACTCCTGACGTAGTATTATGAGTTCACTACGTGGAAGCTAGAGTAGATTTGACTTTGAAGCTGTATAGTACGTAGATCAAGAAAACTGCCTGCTCAAACAATTCTATCTTCTCACTGTTTAAAAATAAAATTTGATATCTTGAGCATACCTTGCAAGACTTTATATGTCTTGGCCGTGACCATCTCTAAAGCTTCATTATCTAATACCTGTACTTCAGTCAGTTCATTCTAATGATACTTTTTTTTTTTTTTTTTTTGCTATTAGTTGAACACTTAAAATGTAATTTCCCAGGGCTTTTGTATTGATGTTCCCTCAGGTCCTCTTTTTCTGACCCCAGGTATGAACATGAGTTTCTTAATTTCTTTCAAGTTACTTCTCAAATACCATTTCCTATTTCTTATGTTATTTTATTTATCATGGTGCTGATATTTATCTGACATATTAGCTGTGCATTTTCTGTCATGCTACAAATATACTAGCATGTGGTGTCTCTTATTATATTTTCTCTTTCGTTCACTGATATTTTTTAGAATGATGTCTAGAAACTATACATATGCCCACATATATATTAAAACATGTACTATGTTAAAATGTATATGATTATATATCATATATAATATATGTACAATTATTTTTATAGCTAGTAACCATTGTCTAACTAATAATCATTTAACTGTTTTTTGTTTCTTAGCAACAAGCTGACATGAGCTTTGTTTCTAATCTTATTTCTAAGTCTAACAATATGTGTCAAGTGCTGTTTTAAGTGTCTGAACAATACATTCATTTATTCTTTCTTCTGAGCAGCCCTGTGCCAAAGGTACAATAGTATTATCTCCATTTTAGAGAAGAAAAGTGAGACATAAAAGAGTTCCTCTATTTTCCCAAGTTGCACAGCTAATAAGAGGCAGTGGCAGAACTGGAGACAGTTTGGCTCCTAAGTTTCTGCCTCTGACCGCTGCTCAGGCCCTGGCTTCTTCCTCAGAGTAGTGAGCAGCACTGGACTGTAAGGGGAGGCACAGGGAGCCATTTCCCAGGAAGCTTCTCAGAGGCTTTGTCAGGAGGCTTGCGTAGCTGGCTGGACTGGGGCTTCAGACTTACCAGTCTCCTGGCACCACCAGGAGCCCAGTCCTTGCTTCTATTTGCATTCCTAGTAGCTCGTCTTTGCTCACATAAAATGGTACAGAAAGTCAAATCGTGGTATTGTATTTATCCTAAGTTATGATGGACCTTCAGCAGTTTTGTGTTGTGGACCACAGGCAGAAAAATCATTTGTGCTAACACTGTGTTCTATTTCCTTTACTGCTTTTAGTCTGGGTCACCTCAGTTTTGATTCTCAATTCTGTTTGTACATTTGAATCACCTAGAGAGCTTTTTCAAATCCTTGGTTCTACTGCATAACAAATAAAAATCTCTGAGGATGGAGCCATGGCAACCCTGTTTTTTAAAGTCCCCTTGATAATTGTAATGAGCAACTAGTGTTGAGAACTTTTGCTTTAGATCAGTGATTCTTAAAATTTAGCATGTGGCAGTATTACCCGGACGGCTGATTGAACACAGATTGCTGTGCCCCACCCCCACAATAGGTCTCCAGTGGGCCTGGAGAATTTCCTTTTCCATGTTCCCAGGTGATGCTGATGTTTCTGGTTTGAGCCACAGAAAACTGATGCCTTAGACTAAAGGATACTGCTTTTTGCAGTACCTCACTAAGTTTTAGAAAAGCCAATATTTTCTGATACTCTGATATTTCCTACCCAATCTAAATGTCTATCCTCCACAGGCCCAGAACTGATATTCAGCAGATAATATTTTAACTATTTGCTAAAGGGGTCATATCACAAGTTCCTAAATAGTTGTTATTTGTCACGTCTCCAAATTTTTACCAAGACCAATAGTGCCTAATGACCATCTTTGAACACACAGTCTATTGTCCTGCGCATGTGCTCTGCATTCTCCAGTATGAAAACCACCACTCACATGTATTTATTTACATTCAAAGTAATTAAAACTAATAAATAAAATCAAATATTCATTTTCTCTGTCACTCTAGCCTCATTTCAAGGGCTAAATAACATATATGCCTGTGTGTGTGTGTCTGATCTTTACGACCCCACCGACTGTAGCTTGCCAGGCACCTCTGTCCATGGAATTTTCTAGGCATGTATATTGGAGCAGGTTGCCATTTCCTCCTCCAGGGGATCTTCCTGACCCAGGGATTGAATTCATGTCTCAGGCTGTTTCCTGCACTGGAAGACAGATTCTTTACCAGTGTTCCATATTTGGTTTATGCCTACCATATTAGTCAGTACAGTAGAACATTTCCATTATTACAGAAAGTTCTATTAGATAGTGCTGGTTAGATGTTTCTCAAATGTGTTTCCTTTACCCGAGCATGCAGCCAAAAAGCATTTTCCAGTCCCCTACCTTGAGGTCTGGTCATATCACTTATACTTGTTCACAGCTTGTGAGGGAGTGATATGTCTCTCCTGGGCTAAGCATGGAAGGAGTTGTGGTTATGAATGATTGCATGCAGCAGAGAGGGTGGGCTCTTCCTCAGACCAAGGTGAATTGTGATGTGAGTGAGAAGTAAATCTTGATTGTGTCAATCTATTAATATGTTGAGGTGCTTAGTTTTAATATTTACCTAGTTTGTTTAGTATATTGCCCTACAAAAATTTTGGTAACTGTAATATAGCTTTCCTAAGCACCAGTGCTTTTTATCTAAAATGCTGCATACATGAATCCATTTTTATTGTCATTTATTATTGTGTGGTAGATACTTGAAGGCAGTTTTATTTTTTTTATATTTTTATAGTTAAGTTGTTCCTCTTGATATTTGTAGAGATGCTCTTTATTCTTTAAGATATTTATTTTTATACATGTATATACTTATCTTTTGTTACTTAGTGAACCCTTTAAATATCCAAGCTAATGTTCATTTTCAGCTTAAGAATGTTTGTATAATTTCTTTAGTTATTATTTTGGATCCATTTGCTCTATATTATCATGGATTCTTTAAGCAAGCTCTTTATTTTTCCTCTGTAGATTAAAATTCCTGGATCTAGTTTTTATTTCTTTCATCATGTTTATCAGTCTGTTCAGGCTTACATAACAAAATGCCACAGGCTGGGTGACTTAAACAGCAGAGATTTGTATTCTCGCAGTTCTGGAGGCTAGTGTAAGATCAAGGTTCTAACAAATTTGGTCCCAGAAGGTTAGGACTCTCTTCTTGGCTTGCAGATGACAGCCTCCTGAATATGTCTTCATATGGCCTTTCCTTGGTGCATGAGTGCAGGGAAAGAGATAAAAAATATTCTCTTATTTCTCTTCTTATAAGGATACAATCCTCAAGGACCAGGACTCCACTCTTATGACCCTATTTAACATTATTTACTTCCTTAGAAGCCCCATCTCCAAATTCAGCCCTAATAGGTGTTAGGACTTTAATGTATGAATTGGGGATGGGGAAAACACAAGCATTCTTTCTATAACAATTATTTAATTTTTATTGCTTTGTCACCTTCAGAAATGTGGAAGAATTCTAATGCTTTTCCTTTTTCCAAAATAGATTTTCTTCAGTTATAAATTTGTTTTTCAATGTCTATATCATATTTTAAATTTTGACCTCATGTTGTTCATGTTGAATTTTTTACAGGTCTCATACAGTTTTTTCTTGATTTCTTGCTCTAATATCAAGGATATGTTTTGATTTTGGTGATATAAAAATGCAATGAAATTTATTTGTTGTTTTAGGAACAGAAACCATAAATCCAATGAGCAAAAAGGTACTCATTAGAAAGTTCATTGTTTAATTTAGGAAATGGAAGGGAAAATAAACCATTAAGCATTAAAAAATTCAAGAAATTTATCATCAGAAACTGTCATCAAATGTCTTAGCTCCAACTATGTTCATGCTCCACATGATTCTGCTCAAAATTCAAATTACCTGGAGAAAAAAGTCTCATTGACTTCATGAGATCATATTTTCTCTGTACTGAGATATGCAATATAGGGGATAAAGTGTGTATGTCTGTCAAATAAACAACAACAAAAAATCATTATTAAGGAGGAAATTGAAATATATTTTTCAAACACAATTTTTTACAGTATTTAAATCTTTCAAATACTTATATTTAAATCTTTCAAAGATGAAAAATAATTATTTTCTGACAACATAGTTTCTTGCAGGAAATCTACTACATAGAGAAAGAGTTTAAAAAATTATGCTTTAGTTTGGACTTTTTCTTATTCCTCATACGATATATCTTTTCATTGCTTTCAGTGAAATGATAGCTTATTTTTTATTTTGATGGCAAATCAAATGTTATTGTTTTTGTCAGGGCCTTTTTCCCCAGATTTATTGAGATATTATTGACATATGACATTAGTAAATTTAAAGTATGCAATAGGATGATTTGATATATGTATATATTATGAAATGATTATCATAATAAGGTTAGTTGACACTTCTATACCCATATATAATTACCTTTTCTTGTGGTCTTAACATTTAAGAATTACTCTCTTAACAATTTTGAAGTATATAATAAAGTATTGTTAATTATAGTCACTATGCTATCCATTAGATACCCAGAACTTACTCACGTTATAGCTGCAGTTTGTTCCCTTTGAATAATTCTTCCCCATTTCCCCCACCCTCAGCTCTGGGCAATCACTATTCTATTCTCTACTTTTGGTTTTATTAGATTCCACATACAGCTGAGAATATGCTGTACTTGTCTTACTCCATCTGACTTATTTCACTTAGTATAACGCCCTCAAAGTCCAACCATGTTGTTGCAAGTGGCAGGATTTTTTTCATGGCCAAATAATATGCCTGTGTATGTATATTATATATATATATATATATATATATACACACACACACATATCACAGTTTCATTATCCATTTATTCATTGATGGACACTTAGATTGATTCATGTCTCTGCTATTTTAAATGATTTGGCAATTAATGTAGGAATGCAGATGTCTCTTCCAGATAGTGTTTTTATTTCCTTTGTATATACACCTAGAAATGGAATTTCTGGATCATACAGCAGCTTTATTTTTAATTTTTGAGGAATTGCCATCTGTTTTCTATAGTTGCTGCACCAGTTTGTATCCATCAACAGTGCACAAGGATTTCCTTTTCTCCACATTCTTACCAATACTCGTTATCTCTTGTCTTTTGGATAATACCCATTTTAACAAGTGTGAGGTTATATCTCATTGTAGTTTTGGTTTGTATTTCCCTGGTGATTAGTGATGTTGAACACCTTTTCATGTATGTCTTCTTCAGAAAAATGTCTAAGCCATTGCCCATAATTTAATTATTTTGGGTTTTTCTGCTATTGAGTTATATGATTTCCTTATATATTTGGTATTAAATTCTCTCAGATATATGGTTAGCACGTATTTTCTCCTTTTGTTTTTAATTTTGCTGTTTCTTTTGCTATGTAGAAGCTTTTCATCTGTTGTAGTCTGGGGGCCTTATTTATATATTTCCTGTGTGCACAACTCTTTTACAAATGTATAGATAATCAGCTGGCTCTTAATGGCTCCTAATCTGAGTGTATCTACATTATATAATTCAAAAATACCTTGACATCTTAGTGTATGGATGGTAAATTTTCATTTCTAAGATTAATGGAAATGCTTATTTACCTCTTTTTCCATATTTTGAAGGTCATTTCCATTGATAGCTAAAAGTGTTAGTTGCTCAGTCATGTCCAACTCTTTGTAACCCCTTGGACTATAGCCCACCAGTGTCCTCTGTCCATGGAATTTTCCAGAGAAGAATACTGAAGAGGGTAGCCATTCCCTTTTCCAGGGGATCTTCCTGACCCAGGGATCGACCCTGTTTTCTGCATTGCAGGTGGACTCTTTACTTCTGAGTACAGAGCTAGAAGGGGAGATTTAAATACTCTGATTCTGATATCAATAAAAACAGGATTTTTTAAGTCTCTTTTAAATGAAAGTTTAAACATTTTAAAACTTAACCTCACATAATGTATTAGTGAGAATTAAAATAAAATCACAGTATATATTTCTCTTTGAAGGGTAACACTCAAAGCATTATCAGTCATTGACACATTATTAGGCATTAGATCATCAGGTACATAATAGAGGGAATATGAAGTATGTGTGGGTGTGGCAACTATGTCAATAGGATAAGTTGTGGAACTAAACTCAATTAAGGGATGTTGCTAGGAATGGCAGATTTGAAAATGGGAGCCTTTGGGTAGTAGCTTATTTATCTAAGGCATGTGGAACAAAGTGATTTTTTTTGAGAATTTTTTATTGTGGATGGACATGGAGATTATGTTCCAGCCTATGGATGTGCTTAGTATAAGAAAAATAGTAAAAAATGAGAAAAAAGTTAATCAGCATTAGTTTCCATATGTATATGGATGCATTGGCATTTATTATATATCACAAATTTATAAGGGAACAAATATATGTATAACCATATGAAACTAATAACAGGGTTACTGTGAATGAGGTTAGCACGATGAGATCAGATACAGTATGACGGCGTGTCCAGCTCCAGGTGGTGCCATTCATGCGTGGAATGGCCACACACCTACGGGTCACAGGTAATGGCCAAACTGGGAGGGAAACTTTTCACTGTTTATCTTTTCGTACATTTTAATTATTTGAATTAAGTGAATATATTAACTATGGAGAGTAGTAAATGAAAAATTAAATGAATAGCTTGAGAGAAAATCTGTGACTTTGAAAACAAATTAAAATTGCATGTTTTACATCTGATATCACAAGTACTACTTTTCATCAAAAGAACTACTACTTATAAAAAAAATCTCATCTTTATAACTTTTTTATTATTTTCTCTTTTATTCCCTAAAAGTATAAATCAAAATAGTCTTTCTGTGATTGCTTCAATAGGTGTGTTAAATTATTTCATGAAAAGAATAATAGGAAATATTCAAATATTTAACTAAAAGTGATGTAAAGTTTATTTTTTTCCAGCACAATTGCAACCTGCAGTTTTATATTTAAAGCAAATTTCATAATCTATTTTTCTCCCAAGCATTTTGATTGGATGGTTGGGTTTCTTAGAGCAAGAATATTAAGCATTAAAGTCAGATGCTTCTCATGAGCAATCATTTCACTCTGAAAAATAGCTAAACTATCTTGAAATCTGAATTGATCTATTTATTTTCCATTTTAAACAAATTTCAACCTTAATTTTTATCCCAGCAGTCATGTATTCATGGATATTAAGTCCAGAAATATCAGAAAGAAATTATTTAAACATCACTTGAAGAAGCCAATTGTGTTCTAATTTCACTCAAATTGCAAACTAAATGTGTCAACTAGGAAAAGTTAGGCTGTGTTGTGATAACACACAATTTGAAACTTTTAGTGGTCTGAAATAGCTAAAGGTTATTTCTTGCTTCGGAGAAGATAAAGACACCCCACTCCAGTACTTTTGCCTGGAAAATCCCGTGGATGGAGGAGCCTGGTAGGCTGCAGTCCATGGGGTCGCTAAGACTCGGACACGACTGAGCGACTTCACTTTCACTTTTCACTTTCACGCGTTGGAGAAGGAAATGGCAACCCACTCCAGTGTTCTTGCCTGGAGAATCCCAGGGACAGGGGAGCCTGGTGGGCTGCCGTCTATGGGGTCGCACAGAGTCGGACACGACTGAAGTGACTTAGTAGTAGTATTTCTTGCTTATGCTTCTTGTCCATTTCTGGACAATAAGGAACCGCCATTCAAATTTTCCTTACTCCACGCTAGGGTTTCCTCATGGTGGTACTATTGACATTTTAGACTGCCAAAATTTTTGTTGTTTTAGAGTGGGAGGGGTAGGGGTTTCCGGTCACTGTAAAATACTTATTGCAGAAGTGGGGTCTACTCACTAGATGGAGGTAACACCCTCCACAGTCATGCCAACTAAAAAATGTCTCCAGACCTTACCAAACATACCCTAATGTGACTTAAGTAACACAGCAACCACTGCTTTCCAAAACACTGCTGTCAAGACAGAGAGAAAAAGTGCATGTAGAATTGTAAGTGGGCTCTTAAGTTTCTGCCTGGAAGTGATTCACACCATTTTGCTTACAGAGGGTGAAACATGGTCGTATTTAACTTGTAGAAGAGAGAGAAGAGCAATCGTACTATGTACTCATGAGGAGAAAAAAAAATATTAGGGGGCCAGCACTAATAACTTTCAGAGTTTTATGTGTGTGTGTGTGCGTGTGTACACACATATATAAGGGCTTCCCTGATGGGTCAGACAGTAAAGAATCTGCCTGCAATGCAGGAGATCCAAATTCAATCCCTGAATCAGGAAGATCCCTGGAGAAGGGAAGGGCTGACCACTCAAGTATTCTTATCTGGAGAATTTTATGGACAGAGGAGCCTCTTGGGCTATAGTCCATGGGTCATAAAGAGTTGGACATGACTGAATGACTAACAGACTAACACATGCATGAATATATATATATATATATATATATATATATATATATATACGTATACATATATATATCTTGCCTGGAGAATCCCAGGGACGGGGGAGCCTGGTGGGCTGCCGTCTATGGGGTCGCACAGAGTCGGACACGACTGAAGTGATTTAGCATAGCATAGCATACATATATATATAAATGTATATATATATACACACACAGATGCACACACACACACACACACACACACACATATATATAGGTTTAGGGCTAGTTCGGAGAAGGCAATGGCAACCCACTCCAGTACCCTTGCCTGGAAAATCCCATGGACGGAGGAGCCTGGTAGGTGGCAGTCCATGGGGTAGCTAGGAGTTGGACACGACTGAGCGACTTCACTTTCACTTTTCACTTTCATTCATTGGAGAAGGAAATGGCAGCCCACTCCAGTATTCTTGCCTGGAGAATCCCAGGGACAGGGGAGCCTGGTGAGCTGCCGTCTATGGGGTCGCACAGAGTCGGACACGACTGAAGTGACTTAGCAGCAGCAGCAGTGCTGTAATTTATAAAATTTATTTTAAAGGACATGATAATTTATTACATGCTGTATTTTATTGTTTATTTTTTGTTTTATACAAGCTTCTTGAGGACAGGAAAATATTTATATCATTTTCTAATATTTAAAACTATATGAGATGTTTAGATAGCTCAATGGACATGAATCTGAGCAAACTTTGAGAGATAGTGAAGGACAGGGAAGCCTGGCATACTGAAATCCATGGGGTTGCAAAGAATTAGACATGAGTTAGCGATTGAACAACAACAACAATTTATAAATAACTCTACATGAAATTTCTTACATACTCATTCCAGGAGGCAGGAAATATCTCTGTTTACAGATGAGGAGCTTGGGGTCTTGAAAGCCTGCTTAAATTACATATAAAGTAGAAGATAAAATAAAATAAAATTAAAAAAAAATTAGAAGTATTAGCTTCAAATATCAGAAGTTTGACTCTGGGACCGTAATTTTTTGTTTTTTAATTATTATGACTACTTCTGCTTTAACTTGATTTTAAACATATACTAGATACTTCTTAAAACTTATTGAGTTGAATGAACTAATTTTATATGCTCATCAGTCAGAATATTTGTTAACTTGACAATTTGTATCACTTTGGATAAATAAGCATTTGCAAATCCTATGGAGTCTTTTAATGATAAAATATGCTCATTTATCTACTTCAATTAATAACCTGCTAAAAGGAAACCTCCCTTTCCCAAGAAGAGCAGTAACCAGTAGCAATAATCTTTCAATGATATTTCAGAGGGAAACACTTTATCACTAAGAAAATGAATACTTTCTCAGTAGGAACTACAGAAGCCATTTCACATTCCCTAGCCACAGCAGGCAGTTCCCAGAGAAACTGACAGTCAATAAGCTTCAAGAAGAGCAAATAGCAGTCAGTCTCCCAAGTTTCAGCACCTCCCAGCAGTGGAAAAGGAAACATTTGCTTCAAGTACCTACCAAGTAAAACAAAATCCAGTACTTAACAGTTTTCCAGGCTCCTGGTCTCCACTTGTGACAATGAAAAACAAACACCACTAGAAAATAGTATGAAGAAAGGGCAGCAGGGAGACTGAAGACTGAGGGAAAAATGAATTGTTTTGGAAGAAGAATTTGTGAGGTAAACACAGCTACTTTGAGCAAGGGGCTTTGAAAGATGTATTTGAACCCATGTTCACAGGTTAAAAAATATCAGTAACCAAGTAGAAAGTCCATGCAGAGGGTACGAATTCAGTTTCATATTATCCATTCTTAAATGGCTTCACGTTATTTTCAGTTATATTTTCCAGATGAAATGTTTTGTCATCAAAGGAGCATCACTTATTGACACCTGCGCTATAGTTCCTAGACTCTGTTTTTGAAGCAGTGTGTTTGTTTCAGGATGAATTATGTTTTCCAATGTTTCCTTAACTTCACTCTAACTAAATCTACATTTCTTGCTATTGTTCCATTTGTAGATATTCCAGGAACCAAATGTAGCTTGTGGAACTCTCAATTGAGTTGAGTTTAGCTGAATACCATTTGAAAAGTTTTTTTTAAGCACTGTAATTCATGTTGCATTGAGATTGTTTAAAGATGTCAGGGCCCATTAAGGAGACAGAAAACAAATCAGCAATTTGAACAGCATTAATAAATAGTAAAAGGGGAGTAACTACTAAGAATGGATAAGGAGAACCCTAGAGAATCCTGGAAAAGCATATGCAGGGTTGAGGGAGTATACTTAAGAAAGGAACAAACCTGAAAGAGATAATGCTCACAACAGGACTGAGATTGACTAAGACTCAATCTTCACAGGAAGTATGTGGGTGTGAAACACTGAATGTAAGAGATTTGCTGAGCTGTCACAGGCCACGGCTGCTGAGAAGAAACCACTCATTGGAATCGCAGCAAAATCCTCTAGGTAACTGTCCATTTTGATTCTGGGAAAATGTACTAGGAAGTAACTTGGTATGCTGGTGATGGGACTACCAGTAGGCTTTTCATTGGGTGTCAGCAAGACCCACTACGATACTGTGCACCGAGGTGCTGGTGAAACTTTCCAGGAAGGTGTTGCTGCAATGCTGGTGAGAAGAGTTTAAAGTTCAAGACTTGCCAAATAGGAGAGTCTCAGTGGAAACTCAGGTGTTCCACTGAATTCTGAGTAGGTTCTCACAAAACTGCATATGAACCAGATGTTGCAATAGCTGAAAAAATGCACTTCCCAATTTGGTATGATATATTAGTACATAGAAGATATTGCAGAAGAAAACAAAAACAAAAACAGTGTTACCAGGAAGAAGAAATGCAGACTGAAGTTTGGATATACAAAGTGACTGGAGATTGAAAATGAACTTACTGTGACTTCTTTCCTTTATACTTTGTGACAATTAAGAAGGTATTACACCATCTGTGCTAGTTATCAGAATCCATTATTCTTTGCCATGAATTATGATACTGTAATTGAACCTTACATTTTTTTCTTCACCAACTTAAATAATGTTAGAAGCCATCAATAAAGGGTTCTGATAGGACACTATAGGATTAAAGTCTCCTTTTATGGGTCCGTATCCTTTTCTTTTTGTTCTTACAGTGCTATAGCCAGGAGGTAGTTTACTGTGGATGAAACATTGACATGTACCCTTAAGTAGAAGTAAGCCCAGGATGAGAGCTATGCCCTAGGATAAAGGAAAAAATCAAAATAGAATCACCTTAACAAATATTAAAGCTAAGCATCAATAAAATCAGGCTAATAAGGTAGTAATTTAACTGCCTGTCAGAATAAAAGCCAACATGATTATAAGAAGTTAACACAATCCAAATTTTCTACAGTGCATCTCTGTAATATACAGTATGCTCTCAGTTGGCCTGAAAAAAAGTTGGTTAAATGTTAACATAATCAAGAGTAAAAACTGTCAGTAAAAGTAGACTAAAAGACAACCCAGGTGAAGCAATTATTTGATAAGGACTTTAAAACAATTATTACAAATATTTCAAATAATCTACAAAGAGATAGAAATGTGTAAGTAAATGAAGGACAATAGCAGGGATATACAAACTATAAAAGAAAAACAAATTTTAGAAATGAAAAAACTACATCTGAAATAAAAACTTATATAGAATTTAGAAGAAACTGAACATTGCAAAAGAAAGAACCAATAAATTTGAACACTGGCTAATAATAAATTATATAATTTTATATATATATATTTATTTATATATAATTGTTATATAATACATTATATATAGTATTTATTTAAGTTAGAACACATGTATATATAAAAACATGTAAATGTATACATTGTATTGAATTATGTAAATTTAAACACACAGAGAAAAAAACATATTGAAAGATAACTTTGCCTGTGGAGCCTGTGGGCTAACAGCAAGTGGTCAAATGTCTATACCTGTGGCGGATTCATTTTGATATTTGGCAAAACTAATACAATATTGTAAAGTTTAAAAATAAAATCAAATTAAAAAAATGTCTATGTGGTTGGAATGCCAGTGGGGAAAGAGAAATGGGGCAAAAAAAAAGTATTTTAATTGGTTGAACATTTTCTGTATTTGAAGAATAACAACAGGGAGATTCAAGAAGCTTAGCCAATCTCAAGTAAGATAAATACAAAAAATGATACATACAGAAATGTCATATTCAGACAGCTGAAAATCAAAGATATAGACAAACACTTGAAAGCAGTCAAGGAATTAAGAATATACAACTACATGTAACTAGAACTTTACACATCTTTCAAAAGTGAAGGCAAAATAAAGAAATTTCAGATAAATGAAATCTGAGGCTTAGAAACACATCCCAAAGAATGTTATAGAACTTTTATCAATCTGAAAAGAAAAATGTCAGAAAGGAAAATTGAATCTAAATAAAAGGATAAACTGTAGTGGAAAAGTAAATATTTAGAAGAATGTAAAAACATTTTCATATAACATTAAACTCTTTAAAGGACAATTGCCTATTTAAAGCAAAAATAGCAGAATGTTGTGGGATTATACATAAAATGTATGAAAATATGAGCCAAAGGATAGAGAGGAAAATGGAAATGCAACGTAAGTTTCTTACACTGTGTGCCTCAAGAAGTATGGCATTATTTAAAGGCAGAGAATAATACATTTTATTTATTGTGAATAAATACAAATATGTATTGTATATTATAAATGAATAAAAATTATGTATTGTAATTATAGTATAAAATATATATGTGCTGCTGCTGCTGCTGCTAAGTTGCTTCAGTCGTGTCCGACTCTGTGCGACCCCATAGACAGCAGCACACCAGGCTCCCCCATCACTGGGATTCTCCAGGCAAGAACCCTGGAGTGGAGTGGGTTGCCATTTCCTTCTCCAATGCATAAAAGTGAAAAGTGAAAAGTGAAAGTGAAGTCGCTCAGTCCTGTCTGACTCTTTGCGACCCCATGGACTGCAGCCAACCAGGTCCCTCCGTCCATGGGGTTTTCCAGGCAAGAGTACTGGAGCGGGGTGCCATCGCCTTCTCCGTATATATGTGCAGTTGTATATAATATACATTGCAATTGCAAATATATGTACGTGTGCCTATGTGTGTGTTAAGTTGCTTTAGTTGTGTACGATTTTTTGTGACACTATGGATTGTAGCCCACCAGGTTCTTTGGTCCATGGGATTCTCCAGGCAAGAATATTGGAGTGGGTTTCTGCCCTTGCCAGGGTTCAGCCCCGGCTGATCCAGGGTATTCAAAGGAGAGACAGCATCGGCGACCTATTTATTTAAATATTCATCAAAGATATAAAGAGTAATAGAATGAGGATAGCTCAGTGAAGAAATTCAGTGGAGAAAAGCAGCTGAAATAAGGATAGCTCAGTGAGGAAATTCAGTGAAGAAAAGAGGCTGAATAATTCAGCCAGAAGGTAAGAGAAAGAACGACATGGGGAGACCAAGTTTCAGTGAACAAGACCAGCACTTTATTTTCCAAAGTAGTTTTTATACCTTAAGTTATGCATAGAGGATAATGAGGGAAGGGGTAGAGTCATGCAGTAAGCCAGGCTTTCTTCCCGCAAACTTATCATATGCAAAAGTTTAGGTGATTTACATCATCTTCTGGCCCGGAGGCCTGTTAACATTTTAAGAAACTTATTTTTCTCTAAAGGTGATTATTCTAAAGTCAGGCGCCAGCCTCCAAAAAGCATTGGATAGAGTTGCATTCCCATAGGGCAAAGGTGAGGTGGGCTCAATCAAGAAAAGAATTAACTTAAGGGTCCAAGGTTACAAACATTGAGGCTACTACTTACATTTCTATAAACCCATTATATCAATCAATACACTGCCAAGGACACAGTAGGTAAGGGGTATGGAGACTTAGCAGCAAACATTGGCCCAATAAGTGAAAAACCCTTCACCAATACAATTTCTAATCAATCTTTTAACTACTCAAAGGACTCTGTGTTTAGACAGTTTAGAACATCTCCCGCCTCTCACAGTTGGGAGGCTCTGAACAATCACATGTGGCCGGAAAAACCTATTCAGGCAGGCTAGAGGATTTCCAAAGGAGTTTGTAGGTTGAAACACTGTCACACCCAGGAATTATTAACTGGAGCTGTAAACTGACTCTTTTTTCAGAGAGAGGTAGTGGGGGACAGCCCCCCGTAAATTCAGAGGTGTAGGTGAGAGCACAAAGCAGAAAGTAGGCAGACTCTGGTTTTGGGGGGTAGATGCTCGAGAATTTCCAGGGGGACTCCTGAGGCTCTATCCCGCCTTTGCGTATGCTGAGCCTCCTTCCTCATGACCTTTGCCACGGGCGGAGTTCCTCATGCTGGCTCCCAGCAGTGATAGAATTCCAGTTGAGCTATTCCAGATCCTGAAAGATGATGCTGTGGAAAGTGCTGCACTCAATATGCAATATGCACTCAATATGCAATATGCCGGCTCCCGGCATGCCCCCTCTTCCAGGAGATCTTCCCCAACCAGGGATCGAACTTGTATCCCTTACATCATCTACTATGGCAGGTGGGTTCTTTACCATTAGCGCCATTGAGTAGTGGAGATTAAATGAAACCTAGGTCCTCAATACAAAGAAAGGCAGAACACAAGGAAGAGAGAGCAAAGTTCAAATGTAATGACTATAAAATAAATATCAGAATGGTAAATTGAAGTCTACTCATAACACTAATTACATGTTATGTATAGATATATAAATCCAATTAACAGGAAGAAATTGTCAGATTGCATACAAAAAGCAAAATCCAGTTGATATCTATAAGAAACTCACTTCCCATACAAAGGCACAGATTGAATGGAAAAGAATAGATTGAATTAAAGTAAAAGATAGAAAAAAAAAATATATATATATAAAAGAATCTGGAGTGTTCAGTATTAAAACTGGACAGAGTAGATCAGGACAAGAAATATTACCAAGGATAAGGAAGGAAGTTTCAGTATGAAAATAAAATCAATTCATTAAGAAAACATTCCTAAATAGGTACCCTGGAATTTTATTTCTTTGAAATATTTTATAGACTACAAGAAGTACTTGTACACTAAAAATACAAAGTATTGTTGAGCAAAATTAAAGAAAACCTAACTAAACAGAGATATATCCCATGCTCATAAATTGGAAGGCTCAGTATTATTAATACATCAAATTTTCTGAAGATTGATCTTTGCTTAAATGCATTCTATTCAAAACTAAAGCAAAATGTCTTATAGAAATTGACATGTAGATGCTAAAACTCATATGAAAATTCAAATTATCTAGAATTTGCAGAGTAACTTTTGAAGATAAACAGAATTGGTGGACTTAATTTTAAGATCTAAAATGGTTGTCATCTAGGTTTTTGGTGCTAGTGTAAGCATTCCATAAATCAGTGGAAAGAGATTCACAGATATATATTTTATTGATTTTGGGCAAATGTATTCAATTGAATAAAGAAGGATGGTATTTTCTCAAAATCATTTTTTTAATAAAAAACTCCAGACACAAGAAATTCTATACTGTATTATACCATTTAGAAAATTCTAGAAAAGTTGAAAATACAATGACATGAGGCAGATGAGTCAATGACTGTCAATAAGGGCAGAGGTATGACAGAAGCGAAAGCATAAGAAAGAGCTACTGAAAAAGACAAGGATGAACCGAAAATATTCTTTTGAGTGAAAGAAGTCAAACACAGAATTATGTTTACTAAATGATTCCATTTAGATGATGTTAATGCTAGAAATCAGAACTATGGTTGTGTGGGGAGAGAGTAAAAGGGTGTTTCTGTAATGGACTGGAAGGGAAACAAGGGAGCATTCAGAGGTGAAGGGAATGTTCTATGTCTTGATTTTTTGTTAAGTCGTATGTGTTGTTATTGTTTAGTCATTAAGTCAAGTCCAACTCTTGCAATCCCACAGTAATACATATGTTAAAACTCATGGAGGTGTATTAGAAGTTGTATGTTTTACTCTTTGTAAAAGACATCGCAGTAAAATTAGATAACTCTAAAAAGTGCGTTTAGAAATATTCACTCCAGTAGGCAATGTCGCTAAGCAATAATCAAGTTGTCTTTTGGCTTTCATTGAAAATCTGTATTGAAAATTTGCTTTCTGGGCCTAATATTAATATCATTGCCCACATAGCCTGTGACGTATTATTTTAGTTTTATACTTTATCCACCAGAAGAGTCTAAATATATGAATATATAATTCACAAAAACACAGTTAGTTTTCTAGAAGTATGCTGGTAAATAAACAGCTGGCATTTTTTGGGGAAAAATCTCCATGAAAACATCCCCACATGGCCAACTTCTGCCTACCAAATGATGTCACTAAAGAAGCAGAATTAGAAAGAGATAGTCAATATCAGCTGTGGTGCTGGTTTTATTACACTAACCCCTTTATACATACATGCAGTATCTACTTGTTTAAAGAATGTTTTTCATAGCACATAGCTAGATCTAAAACAGAAGATTGTTGCAGGCTATTTGGCAGCTTGTATACCATTGATTGCTGGTGATCACATATCCTATTTTGATTCTTTCTTTTGAAGTAGTTTTCCCTTTTAGCTGAATTTCAGCTTCTTTACCTCTGTATAAATCTTGTAGCAGAAATCTGAGTAAGGGTCATTTAGGTCCATGACTAGCTGAATAAGCATTGGATACTGCTGATGGTGATTATTTTTTACCTGGTGGCATTAGGAGATGTTTGCAGACACTGACATTGTCAGAATACTTATCCTTTACTGCAGGTATTGTCCTGAAAAATCTTGATTTTGTGTCATCTCTGATTAAGAAGGGCCTGTTCTCCTCAGCTCATGAAGCAGTTGTTCCAGAGGATTTCAAACCTAAGGCTTCTTTGAAAAATGTGTGGAAAAGACAGTTCCCCCCTCCCCCTCATCTAGTCTCTTCTTCCTTTCCCCTATCTTGTCTCCATTAAATTAAAGAAATATAGGCACTGATCTTGAGTCAATGAAAAGGTTCAGAATTTTTAAAGAAACTGTCTTTTTAATATATGTTGATGGATGAACCCAAAAAGCATTTATGATGGTAAACAAGAATTTCGCCAATAGGTCATTTGATTGGCAACTTAATTTTATATTACCTTCTTTGCTGTAGGGTTTAAAGAAAAACCTAAGAATTTAAAAAGCTCATTAAATTCCTGTTAACATTTCCTATGTGCAGAATTTTTTTGGAGACAGTATTTTCCTAAACTGGACTTATATTTGCACTGTTCTACAATATTATAGGGAAAAAAAAAGCTGTTTCATGAAATCTACAAATATTCTTTCCCACTTTAGTTTTTCAAGCAATAAATATAATTCATCTTAATTTTGTTGAATTTTTAGTATTTTATAGTTGTACATTTGTGACTCAGAAGACAAAATAATACATGGCAAAATAACTCCTTGAATTTATTCTAGGGAAACATTGTGAACTTACATAAAAATTTAATTTTATGAAAGTTCATCCCAATGTTACTTAAACTTGTGAAAATTCCAAATAATTTAAATGTAAAACATAATGGTAAACTATATAAAATTATGTGTTGTGTGAAATAAATTTCAGACATAAAAATAAGAGTGTAGAAGAATAAACACATGGAAATATTATTGGTATATTAGTGAAATAAATATCAGATTATATGTAACTATTTAGGTTATGATGTCACTTTTATTTAGAATGCATGCAAAAACTATTATCAATACTCTTCACTAGGTGATAATATTATGGTAGGACTTTACTTTTTATTTGTGATTTTCTATAGTTTCTAAAAATTTCAAGATCAACATATTTTTATATTAGGGAAAAACAGGTCAATGAAAGTACTGAGTGACAGGACAATAGAAACTAAAAGCAAATATAATTGCTTGAACTTATTCTTCTTTTTGATTAGTGGAGAAATAACAGCCTCTTTATCTTTAAATGCTCAGGTTCTTCTCTGCCATTACTGCTATGTCTATGAGGAGTTTTCCTCTTTTATTAGGAAGGAACTACAATTTATGCAAGCTACTTTATGCAAGTAAGAGTTTAGTATAAAGCTTTATAAGCATCAGACAAAGAGGAAAATGTGAACTTTCAGGTCACAGACAGAGCAGGAACTGTAGAACTCTAGAAAATCTAAGGACCCCTGGAGGAAAAGCAGGATCTAAAATAAAAGAGACTCCAGAGTAACACTGAGGATTTCCTCAGAAAGAGCTTCTTCCTCCCTCCTCTCACACTTCTTCCCTCCCGTTTTCCCCTAGCCCCCTCCTTGTTTTCTCCTTGTTCTCCTTTCCTCTTGTAACCATTCTTTTCTTAAATACTTTATTGAGTTCCTGGGATTTCCTGTTGCCTCAGTGGAAAAGAATCTGCCTGCAGTGCAGAAGATGAGGGTCCAATCCCTGGGTTGGGAAGATTCCCTGGAGAAAAAAATGGCAACCCATTCCAATATTCTTCCCTGGGAAATCCCATGGACAGTGAAGCCTGGTGGGCTACAGTCCATGGGGTCGCAAAAGAGTCACACACGACTTAGTGACTAACAGTAGCAACAACCACATTCTAAGCACTGGGAATGCAGACAAGGTCTCTGTCCACATTCTTCTGGAGGAGAAAGATAACAGACCTTAACCAGTAAACAAATAAGAGAATTGCAGATACTGAAAGTGCTTAAAAAGAAAATAAAGCCAGCAATGGATTAACGACTAGCAGAAGAGTTTGATTACAGGTGACAGGTGCCTTAGAGTGGGTGGTCAGGGGAGTTCTCTCAGAAGAGGTGACTTTTGATCAGAGTTTTAACTGTGAAGGAAAGACCATAGAAAAACCATTCCTGGTAGAGGTACTATATGAGCAGGAGGTAAGACTGATCTACAATGATGGGCTATAGCAATCAGAACTGGGTAGCTCCTGTGGGCCCTTGCTGCTGCTAAGTCGCTTCAGTCGTGTCTGACTCTGTGCGACCCCATGGACTGCAGCCTACCAGGCTCCTCCATCCATGGGATTTTCTGGGCAACAGTACTGGAGTGGGGTGCCATTGCCTTCTCCCTGTGGGCCCTTAGTTGTTGCTTTTTCTTTTTTTAGCATCAGGAACTCTACTCAATACTCTGTAATGATCTATATAGAAAAAGAATCTAAAAAAAGAGTGGATATATGTATATGTGTAACTGATTCACTTTGCTGTATACCTGGAATTAGTACACATTGTAAATCAACCACAGTCCAATAAAACTTTTTTGAAAAGGAAAACAAAGATTTTATTTTTGATGCAATGGGATGTTTTTACACTAGGGTGTCAAGTGATAGGATACATGATTTAAAAGTCATGTTTCTAATCCCAGTGGATGAGTGTAACACAAGGCTATAGTTAAGATACTGTTGCAGTGATTTAAATAGAAAAGGGCTTATATCTTCCGTCTAGTCATTAGCTAGCTAGTTTCTGTCTTCCTTATGATCATTAACACATTTATTTTCCTATTTCTTTTCTCCTTTTTCTTTTGACACAGTTTTTATTCCCTTTCCTTCACTCAGTGTTTCTGCACCTCGTAGCTTCTGTGTCCTCATGAATTGGACCCTCCATGATTGCGCATTCCCTGACTTGAGTTCCTTGCCTTTTAAGCCCTAATTATATCTTCTTGATCATTTGTGTGTAATTGTTCAGCTTTATGTCTCTCCATCAATTGCTTAGTTCTTTCCAAGCTGGCATGCCAGAGAATATCTTCTGGCTTACCTTGATATAGCAGGCAACATCATGTGTTGCTGGAGTGCCATAGGTTTTTGTTGAACTTTAATTATTTGTTGGCCAATGATTTGGCCAAGATGGAGCTAAGAAAAGTTGTACAAATCCTGCCCCTGTAGGACTACTCTCTCATTAGGAGCTGTAAGTAGAATGATTTCACTTAAATGGAGCATTGGAATATTAAGCATCAGAACTAGCATGCTGGGACAGATTTGTGGTATTTACCTTTTGGTTTAATACTTCTACTAAGAACTCTCATAAATAAGAAGACCTATGCATAGAAGAGACATACCTCTAACAAAGGACAATAAACTGAAAGAGAGTATGTGTTTCTGGTTGGTATCCTACACCGCAGGAATAAGGTATGTGTCATTATGGAATTCTGAAACTGTAAGCACAGGACAGACAATATTATTCAATACCTAGGTTTGCTAAAGGACACACTCTTGCATAGTTGATTTGATTGAAAGTGTGTTGTAGCTTTTTGGATTCATGAAGATTGAGAAGTAATTGCAGTAAGTTTGAAGATTCAACTACAGCTAATATAAATAATGCCTAGAAATGTCGATATGGTAGCTCTGTGTTTAGCTTTTAAATGAACCTCCATACTTTTCTCCAGACAGTAGTCTCTATACAGTCTCTTCAATAAATAGTTCTGGGAAAACCGCATGTTGTTGCTGTTCAGTCGCTAAGTTGTGTCTGCCTGCTTGAGACCCCATGGACTGCAGCACTCCAGGCTTCCTTATCCTTCTCTATCTCTAAAAAATTGCTCGACATCATGTCGATTGAGTTGGTGATGCTATTTAACCATCTCATCCTCTCCTTTTGCCTTCAATCTTTCCATGTATCAAGGTCTTTTCCAATGAGTCAGCTCTTTGCATCAGGTGGCCAAAGCACTGGATCATCAGGTTCAGCATCAGTTCTTCCAATGAATATGCAGGGTTGATTTCCTTTATGATTGATTGGTTTGATCTTGAAGGAATGAAATTAGAACTCTCCATAACACCATTCACAAAACAAAACTCAAAATTGATTAAAAACCTAAATGTAAGATGGAATACTAAAAAACTCTTAAAAGAAAGCATAGGCAGAACACTGACATAAATTGAAGCAAGATCTTTTTTGACCCACCTCTTAGAGTAATGAAAATAAAAGCAAAAATAAACAAAAGGGACCTAATTCAACTTAAAAGCTTTTGCATAGCAAAGGAAACAAACAAAATGAAAAGTCAACCAACATAATAAGAGAATATTTTTTTGCAAATGAAGCAACCCACAAGGGATTAATATCCAAAATACACAAACAGCTCATACAACTCAACATTAATAAAGCAAAAAACACAACTGAAAAGTGGGCAAAAGATTTAAATAGATATTTCTCCAAAGAAGACACTGCTGCTGCTGCTGCTGCTAAGTCGCTTCAGTCGTGTCCGACTCTGTGTGACCCCGTAGACGGCAGCCCACCTGGCTCCCCCGTCCCTGGGATTCTCCAGGCAAGAACACTGGAGTGGGTTGCCATTTCCTTCTCCAATGCATGAAAGTGAAAAGTGAAAGTGAAGTCGCTCAATCATGTCTGACTCTTAGTGACCCCATGGATTGCAGCCCACCAGGCTCCTCCGTCCATGGGATTTTCCAGGCAAGAGTACTGGAGTGGGGTGCCATTGCCTTCTCCAAAAGCCCATGAAAAGATGCTTAACATCACTAATTATTGGAGAAATGCAAATCGGAACTACAATGAGATATCACCTCGTAAGGGTCATAATGCCGTTACCAAAAATCTACAAACAATAAGTGCTGGATAGGGTGTGGAGAAAAGGAAACCCTCCTATACTGTTGGTGGAAATGTAAATTGGTTTAACATATACTTTAGGTAGATGTGTGTATCATTTCACTTTGTTGTCTTGTTAAACATGATTGAAAGATTCTAGTCAGTTAAATTTTTTCCACATCACTGGGATTTCTCATTTAGAGACTGTATCTCAAGGTACACGTAACAATTGCTAAACAATTTATTTTCTGATAAGTACACTCATAGATAAAATATAAAAGAAATCAGAATGACAAGATTGTTTTTTAAAGTATTGGTAATTTTTAAAATGTGAATTAGGTAACAATTTTTACAATTTATTTCTAAAAGTAATTTAAGAAGATTGATCTTATTTTGAGCCCCAAATGCAACTAAAGCCTCTCTTGCAAATAGAAGAAAATGTGTATCTCCAACTTATTTATTTTGCATTTCTTAGCCAAGATATGGGTCTTCAGTGCACTCTGTCAACAACCAGCACTTTTGTCTAAGAGAAAGAGCATTGTGCCATCCATTTTAATTCCACATTCTGTGTCTGGCAGTAATGCTACTGTGGGTACTGCCAAAGTTATGAGTCTCCTTTCAAGGATATTTCTTGGGATTATGTTCAGTGTCATGCATGGTTGGATCAGAACTGGGACTCGAAGAGTTTTGGGCCACATTTGAAAATTTCATACAGATTAAAGGAAAAAATATATAATTTATAAGTGTTTGCCTTCTTTGCTCTATGAGTCTAACTGGAACGATGGACAAACAGAATTGATTGAGATCCATAAAAGCTAAATTGATCTACATAACATACAGCTAAGTGTGGAGGGATACAGTAAGGGCATATAACAATACAAGCCAATGCTGAAACACTGAGGGAGTTTTGGGAGTAAACATTTTTGGAAATCAAATATAGGATCAGGAGAGATTTTCTGAGCAAGCCATTGTGAATGTTTGGGAGTAGAAAATAGGGAAGAAAAATTCTAAAGCATATTGCACTGTGCCACGCATAGAAGTGCCCTTCGCTCATCTTTAGAAACTTGAGTGAAAATATATTTCTGTGCATTGTTGAATGTGATGGTATATGGAAATGTGCTCAGGAGAGAAGCAAGAAGGGTGAATTGTATTCAGCTTACTTAAGAAAAAGCACCAATCTTGGAAGGCACCTCAGTTTTCCATTCTCATCCTCACAGAGAGAGAATTGAGCCCAGAGAAGGTTAGGTAATCTGTCTGAAATCACACAGGTGATAGGGGAAATTCAGTATTAGTGTTCAACTTTCCTTTTCATGTTTTAGCATTTATGTATAGTCTCAGCTATTGCTATACAGTTGCATGGTATTAGTATATTCAGTATAATTATTAGATGTCATTAAAGCAAATGATGTTAAGTATGAGAAAACAAATTTAACTGAATGTTAGTGTGTAAAGAAATAATAAATAATACTAATAGGTCTTTTACCAGTTGCTTTGAACAAAGATTAACAATGACAAAAAAATAGTGGGCTACCAAGATACCAACATGCAACTTTCAAACAACTCCCGACCTGGGAAATTTTACTGTTGGTTTAATATTGACATCTTTCTACACTTCACAATTATCAATCAATTATGAATATTTATTATGCAGAACTAATGTCTTTATTTATATTAAAATAATATATTTTATTTAGTTATGAATTTATATAAAAATTAAGAACAGTAAATGACAACATTCTAGGCACTTTTCTGAGTTCTATGTATATTAACAAATTTACCCTCATAGTAAATTTATGATATGCATACATTTACCCTGTTTTACATATGGGATATTGAGGTAAGATAATTTATTATTCTAGAGAACAGCACATAAAATGAAAATTACCCACTTAACAAATTTTTGTTGTGCAGTACAGAGTTCTTAAATATATTCACATTTTTTACAGCAGATTTCTAGAAATTTTTCATCTTGCTTGACTGATTCTACACTATTTAATAGCAAATCCCCTTGTCCATACACCCAGCTTCTCTTAAGCCCCATTCTACTTGCTGTTTCTAGGAATTTGCATACTGTAGATATTTCGTTTAAGTGGAATCATGCAGCATTGTCCATTTGTTACTGCCTTATTTTCCTCTTACTTCATACTTGTTGTGGCATTTGACAGAATTTCCTCTTTTTTTTATGAAAAGACCCCGATGCTGGGAAAGATTGAAGGCAGGAGGAGAAGGGGATGACAGAGGATGAGATGGTTGGATGACATCACTGACTCAATGGACATGAGTTTGAGTAAACTCTGGGAGTTGGTGATGGATAGGGAGGCCTGGTGTGCTGCAGTCCATGGGGTCACAAAGAATCAGACACGACTGGGCAACTGAACTGAATCTCTTTTTTTTTAAGTTAAATAATTTTATTGTGTATGTCTTTGTGTGCGTGTGTGTGTATATCTCACATTTTCTTTATCCATTCACCATTTATGAGTATTTAGATTGTTTTCACTTCTTGGTTATTTTGAATGCTGCAATGAAAAGTAAGTGTAAATATATTATGGCAATTCTATTTTCACTTCTTTTGGAATAAATGCACAGAAGTGGGATTACTAAATCATATAGTAGTTCTAGTTTTAATTTTTGAGTAAGCGCCATACCACTTTCCATAATGGTGGCATCATTTGATATTCCCACCAACATTGCACAAGTATTGGACAGTCTCTATGTCTTTCCCAAGAGTTATTTTCTTTCTTTCTTTCTTTATTATAGCTATCCTAATGAGAAGCGCTATACAGTCAGCAAAAACAAGACCAGGAGCTGACTATGGCTCAGATCATGACCTCCTTATTGCCAAATTCAGACTTAAATTGAAGAAAGTAGGAAAAACCACTAGACCATTCATGTATGACCTAAATCAAATCGTTTATGATTATACAGTGGAAGTAAGAAATAGATTTAAGGGACTAGATCTGATACACAGAGTGCCTGATGAACTATGGACGGAGGTTCATGACATTGTACAGGAGACAGGGATCAAGACCATCCCCATGGAAAAGAAATGCAAAAAAGCAAAATGGCTATCTGAGGAGGCCTTACAAATAGCTGTGAAAAGAAGAGAAGTGAAAAGCAAAGGAGAAGGAAAGATATAAGCATCTGAATGCAGAGTTTCAAAGAATAGCAAGGAGAGATAAGAAAGCCTTCCTCAGCGATAAATGCAAAGAAATAGAGGAAAACAGAATGGGAAAGACTAGAGATCTCTTCAAGAAAATTAGAGATACCAAGGGAAGATTTCATGCAGAGATGGGCTCAATGAAGGAGAGAAATTGTATGGACCTAACAGAAGCGAAGATATTAAGAAGAGGTGGCAAGAATACACAGAAGAACTGTACAAAATAGAGCTTCACGACCAAGATAATCACAATGGTGTGATCACTCACCTAGAGCCAGACATCCTGGAATGTGAAGTCAAGTGAGCCTTAGAAAGCATCACTATTGAACAAAGCTAGTGGAGGTGATGGATTTCCAGTTGAGCAATTTCAAATCCTGAAAGATGATGCTGTGAAACTGCTACACTCAATATGCCAGCAAATTTGGAAAACTCAGCAGGGGCCACAGGACTGGAAAAGATCAGTTTTCATTCCAATCCCATAAGAAAGGCAATGCCAAAGAATGCTCCAACTACCTCACAATTGCACTCATCAAACACGTGAGTGAAGTAATGCTCAAAATTCTCCAAGCCAGGCTTCAGCAATACATGAACCGTGAACTTCCAGATGTTCAAGCTGGTTTTAGAAAAGGCAGAGGAACTAGAGATCAAATTGCCAATGTTCGCTGGATAATCAAAAAAGCAAGAGAGTTTGAGAAAACATCTATTTCTGCTTTATTGATGATGCCAAAGCCTTTGGCTGTGTGGATCACAATAAACTGTGGAGAATCCTCAAAGAGATGGGAATACCAGACCACCTGACCTGCCTCTTGAGAAACCTGTATGCAGGTCAGGAAGCAACAGTTAGAACTGGACATGGAACAGCAGATTGGTTCCAAATAGGAAAAGGAGTATGTCAAGGCTGTATATTGGTACCCTGCTTATTTAACTTATATGCAGAGTGCATCATGTGAAATGCTGGGCTGGAGGAAGCACAAGCTGGAATCAAGATTGCCAGGAAAAATATCAATAACCTCAGATATGCAGATGATACTACCTTTATGTCAGAAAGTGAAGAGGAACTTAAAAGCCTCTTGATGAAAGTGAAAGAGGAGAGTGAAAAAGTTGACTTAAAGCTCAACATTCAGAAAACTAAGATCATGGCATCTGGTCCCATCACTTCATGGGAAATAGATGGGCAAACACTGGAAACAGTGTCAGACTTTATTTTGGGGGGGCTCCAAAATGACTGCAGATGATGATTGCAGCCATGAAATTAAAAGACGCTTACTCCTTGGAAGGAAAGTTATGACCGACCTAGATAGCATATTCAAAAGCAGAGACATTACTTTGCCAACAAAGGTCTGTCTAGTCAAGGCTATGGTTTTTCCAGTGGTCGTGTATGGATGTGAGAGTCAGACTATAAAGAAAGCTGAGCACCGAAGAATTGGCGCTTTTGAATTGTGGTGTTGGAGAGGACTCTTGGACTGCAAGAAAATCCAACCAGCCAATACCAAAGGGAATCAGTCCTGAATATTCATTGGAAGGACTGATTCTGAAGCTGAAACTCCAATACTTTTCCCACTTGATGTGAAGAGCTGACTCATTTGAAAAGACCCTGATGCTGGGAAAGATTGAAAGCAGGAGGAGAAGGGGACGACAGAGGATAAGATGGTTGCATGGCACCACCAAGTCGATGGACATGAGTTTGAGTAAACTCTGGGAGATGGTGATGGACAGAGAAGCCTCGCGTGCTGCAGTCCATGGGATCACGGTCAGAAATGACTAAGCGACTGAACTTACTGACTTGGGTAGTGTGCACATGTAAATAGTATCAGGTCTTCTAGCCCATAAACACAGGATGTGGGCTCTTTAATTCCTTTCAGCAATGTTTCATAGTTTTTGTGTATATGTCTTTTGTTTCCTTGTTTAAGTTTACAAATAGATGTTTCATTATTTTTGATTCTACTGTGAATGTGCTTGTTTTCTCCATTGTTAGTGTGTAGAAATACAACCGAGTTTTGTAGGTTAATTTTGTTTTATGACACCTTGCTGAATATAATTATTAGTTCTAATACTTTTTTGTGGAGCTTTAGAGTTTTCTACATGTAAGGCCACGTCATGTGGAAACAAAGAATTTTACTTCTTCTTTTCAAATTCAGATACCTTTCATTTATTTATTTATTTTTTTTACCTGATTGCTATATCTAGCAGTTTTACTACTATGTTGAATAGAAGTTTTAAGAGTTGGCATCCTTATCTTATTCTGAATCTTAGAGTAAAATCTTTTAGCATTTTTACTGTTGTATATGCTGTTAGCTGTGTCTTGTCATAAATGGCATTTATTATGTTGCAGTAATCTCCTTCTATTCTTAGTTTGTTGAGAGTGTTTTTCACGAAAAGATGTTGGATTTCATCAAATAATTTTTTTCCATCTTTTGGGATAATCATGAAATTTTTATTCTTCATTCTGTTAATGTGCTATATCACAGTTATGTGTTTCATACACTGAAACACCCTTACATCCTAGGTGTAAAACTGACTTGGTCATTGTATATGATCTTTTTAATGTGCTTTTGAATTCAGATTGCTAATATTTTGTTGAGGACTCTTACATCTATATTCATCAGGGGTATTGGCCTATAATTTTCTTTTCATGTAGGGTCTTCATCTGGATTTAGTATTAGGGTAAAGCTAGCTTTGGAAAATGAATTAGGAAGTGTTCCTTCCTCTTCAATTTTCTGAGAAGAATTTCAAAAGATTGCAGCTAATTCTTTTTTAAATGTTTGCTACAACTCTCCAGTGAAGCAATCAGGTCCTGGACTTTTCTTTGGAAGTTTTTGATTACTGATTCAATCTTCCTACCTGTTATTGGTCTATTCATATTTCTTATTTCTTCATGGTTCATTCTGGGTAAGCAATATATTTCTAGGAATTTTCCATTTCTTCCTGGTTTTCTAATTTATTTGAATATAACTCTTACAGTATTCTCATAATTCTTTTCATTTCTAAAGCATAAGTTATAGCATATGCTCTTAAGTTTCTAATTTTGTTTATTTGACCTTTCTATCCTTTTTCTTGGTTCAGCTAAAGGTTTATTACATTTTCTGATCTTAAAAAAAATTCCAATTTCATTGATTTTTTTCCTATTGTTTTTGTATCCTCTATTTTGTTTATTTGTGCTCTAATCTTTTCATTTCTTGGCTTGTTCTTTCTTTGCTAGTTTGTTGAAATGTAAAGTTAGCTTTTATTAATACATATTTTGTATTATAATATTTAATATACAAAACATAAAATTTAGTTAATAATATAATAGAAGATCAATTATTTTAAATGATTGATTATATTAATGTAATTGAATTAATCAGTATGTATTAATATTATGATTATATGGATATAACTGTACTTCACATGTTATAATTACATTATTTCAATATAATATAATAATATTAATACATACTATTTTATTTTACAAATCTATTATGTATCTAAAATAAAAACTGGAAATAGAACTGCCTTATGATCCAGTAATCCCACTGCTGGACATACACACCGAGGAAACCAGAAGTGAAAGAGACACGTGTACCCCAATGTTCATCGCAGCACTGTTTATAATAGCCAGGACATGGAAGCAACCTAGATGCCCATCAGCAGATGAATGGATAAGAAAGCTATGGTACATATACACAATGGAGTATTATTCAGCCATTAAAAAGAATACATTTGAATCAGTTCTAATGAGGTGGATGAAACTGGAGCCTATTATACAGAGTGAAGTAAGCCAGAAAGAAAAACACCAATACAGTATACTAATGCATATATATGGAATTTAGAAAGATGGTAACAATAACCCTGTATACGAGACAGCAAAAGAGACACTGATGTATAGATCAGTCTTATGGACTCTGTGGGAGAGGGAGAGGGTGGGGAGATTTGGGAGAATGGCATTGAAACATGTATAATATCATGTATGAAACGAGTTGCCAGTCCAGGTTCATTGCACGATACTGGATGCTTGGGGCTGGTGCACTGGGATGACCCAGAGGGAGAGTATGGGGAGGGAAGAGGGAGGACGGTTCAGGATGGGGAACACAGGATATCTGTGGCGGATTCATTTCAATATTTGGCAAAACTAATACAATATTGTAAAGTTTAAAAATAAAATAAAATTAAAAATAAATAAATAAAATATATTCCCCCTACTATAACACAATGAAAGAAAACAAAAACATATTCAATTATTATAGCACAGTGTTTTTTTTAATTCTCTAGAAATGTTGCATTTCATTTATTAAAAAGCTATTTAAGTCTAATTTTTGACATGGATTTTTTACATGTCATGCTTATGTATATACTAAAACAAACATGCAAATGAAATAAATTCTTCAGTGATTTCTAAAATGTCTTTACTTTTAGATTCTCCTGAATCTGTGTCATCAAAGACTGTGTTTTCCCACATAATATTGCCTTTTGTGGTCTCAAGAGAATTGGGTGTGTAGTGATGAAATAACACTCCACCACTCTTTTCAGAACTTTCTACCAAACAGCTATCATCCATTCAGTAATCTTTCATGTTGCTTATTTTGTTCTTAGCGCAAGGGCTGACAATGAAGCTACACCATTGATCACTGCCCTGCAGACAATAATTATGAGATACTATTATGAGTTTAGACATATTAAGGTGAGAAAAAGTGTAGGTCTTAGAATCAGGGATGTATGGGAGTTCAAAGCTTTCCCTAATGGATGTGATTAATATATTAAGGCCAACTTTTAATGTATTTAACATCATGCCATAGGACTGTGCCCTCAACCTTGCCCTGTTCAAATTAATCATTAATATCCTAGATGACATGAGTATAAAAATTACATATTAGAAGAAGCTGAAGTGAATACTCAATAAAACAGTCTTTATTATCTGATAAACAACACAATCATCAGGAGGGATTTGATAGGAATTTATTGTTGTGCTGGGTGCACTGCTGCCTTTGCTAACAGGGAAATTTCCCACTGATCCAATTCAGCTTACCTTGGTGAAAAGTTAAGAGCCTTCCATCAGACCCTCAACCTAACTGGAACATCAAAGTTTGTTTGGGTTAGGTGTGAAGAGCTCTACTGACAGATTGTTCAATGTGCTTGATCAGCAGGTTGTAAATAGGCAATGAGCTGATGAACAGAATCTATTTTAGAGGGCAGCTCCCAGGTCTTTTTTGACTCAGTTCTTTTCCAAAATTTAGTTTAAAAATCCTTTTCCTTTCTTTATAACTCTTTTTTAAAAAAATTTTAATGTTTATTTTTATTCTAAAATTCACTGGTAATATAAGAAAAGCAAAGATTTGGGGAAATACGCTTTACCTGGCTATGTTCAGTGGTAGAGTATTATTGTGCATGTACTATTTTTTTTAAATTTATTTATCCTAATTGGAGGTTAATTACTTTACAATATTGTAGTGATTTTGCCATACATTGACATGAATCAGCCATGGGTGTACATGTGTTCCCCATCCTGAACCCCCCTCCCACCTTCCTCTCCATCCCATCCCTCAGGGTCATCCCACTGCACCATCCCTGAGCACCCTGTCTCATGCATCAAACCTGGATTGGCGATCTGTTTCACATATGATAATATACATGTTTCAATGCTATATAACTCTTAAAACCATCTTATACTTTCAATGTCAGTGAGGGTTTGAGTTACCCAGTTGATTCTTCACCAGTTATTTTGAAGTTAGTATTCGGTGTGACATCTCACTTTGATTACTTAACACTGTTCTAAGAGTCTCAATTGGAGCTTCCATTTTAGCATTGTGTTACAAGTGTAAGTTGCACAACAATATGTCATTTGTTACTGGTAAAGTAGAAAAATTATTGAATAGACAATCAGAAACTTCAGTTTCTGGTCTTGAATCTATAACAAATTCTTTCTATTAGAGATTTTCTGCATTTTGTTTTGTCAAAATGCACACAGTAAATGAAAAGTACTTGTGTGATACATTCTCACACAATTTTCAGCATCATCACAAATCTAATACTTTTGTAGTAAATCAAAATAGTATATTGAGGTAAGAGAGAAGTATGAGTATAGATACAAGCTTTAAGTTTTGCTCTAGAAAACTGAAAACAGCAAACTTTTTTTTCTGTTGTTAATAACACATTACTTGCAATATGGTTTAAGACTGCTAGTGACGGTGTGTTGATACACCTTGCTGAGAACTCCTATTCCAAGTGGTCTTGACAAAGATATTTTGATCCTTGATTGTTTCTTCAAATAAAAAAATGATCCTGAAGATCCCTTTCAGTTCTCAGATAATTTATTGCCATATATAGGATGAGGAGTTAGGATTAATTGCAAAATATGTAAAAGACTTACATATTTTAGTAAAGTTATATGAACATGTAACAAAAATACTTTAAAAATGAAAAACAATGACTATATGCAAGTTTTAGTATTTCATATCAATATAATTATTTGTTTGATATGAGAATATATATATAAGACATATATTAATTAAAGTTTGTCTATATCTTTGATTTTTCAGATTACTTAAGTAAATACCTTGATTATTCCTGAAAAAAAGGGAGAGAAGGAGTATGCTATAATTAAATTTATTTCATTATTTCTGAAAACTGCTTATTAAGAACTATTACCTCATCTAGTTTGATGGCACAGCTCCTCTTGTATGATAAGAAATCTCCAGTCAGGTTAGTTTTTATAATTCAGTCTGGATGATAGCAGATAACTTTAGGAAAATGATCAACAAATTGGAGATCTAATCTTTAAACCACTATTATTACATGATTTGATTTCATGTTTTACCTTTTATAGGCGGTTCTATGTGCTAAATTGCCATCTTTTATATTCTTGTGTCATAGGAGAGTATCCTTATGCTTTTAACAGGTAATTGTAATGATATATGATGTTACTTTAATGGTTTTTTTTCCTGATTTGATGGGTACCAACCTTGACTGAAAAACTGAAATAATCTGGAAAGTCTTTGAAAAAAATAATTTATCCCAACCAACCTCAGGGATTCTGATTTTTTTGCTTGGGGATAGGGCCTATGCATTAGTTACTTTTGAAAAGTTTCTTAAGTGATTCCAATGTAGCGTTTGGGCTGAGACCCACTTCCATATATATATTTTTATATTTATTTGTCAGAATTATTTTCCTTCTACCATGAGGCCAGTCTATATATTGCACTAGCTTCTAGCCCAGAGTCATACTGTGAATAAGATACAGATTATTTCTTAATCAGATGTGAGTGTAAGTCATAACATAGTGTTTAAAATAGCCAAATTTAGAAATAGGAAAAAGGTAAAAAGATATTTATAGATAGATTAGTTTGAATATGATATTGTTTCAGGTTCATGATTTTCTTGTTACTTCGCTGACTAGATCATTTTGTCTTTTAACTAATGACATTTGAATAAAGCTCAAGTTCACCTACTTCTGATTCAATTCTTCATAGAAAGTATTTTTCAGGGAGAGGGTGGTAAGATACTGATATGGTATACTGTTACATTCTGTAAAGAATATGTAAGTTTTGGCACTAATTTATTCTGCACTAAATATTACTCCATACATCTTTGATTTTTGCATGATGATAATAACTTGCATCCTGTTCTCAAGTAGTGGCCGGGAATATAATTTCTATATGTAAACCAAATCCCAGCCAAGACCAAATTTTAGATTGGATTTGAGTGATAAAACTCAGCAGGAGACATCTTATTTTTTAATATTACTTTTTTCTATGTTTGTGTTATTGATATAATTTAATAGTATTTTTGTTCCTTTGTTGCTATTATTGTTGTTTAATAGTGACTGTCAGTCACTTCTCTTTGCTAAGATGGGATTTACATTTTATCTATTATCTTATTTATATCTTTTTATCCATTATTCTTTTGAGTGAAGCTTAAAATGGGAGCTTGTTTTCAGTTTCAGTTCAGTTCAGTTCATTTCAGTCGCTCAGTCATGTCCGATTCTTTGCAACCCCATGAATCGCAGCACGCCAGGCCTCCCTGTCCATCACCATCTCCCGGAGTTTGCTCAAACTCAAGTCTATCAAGTCGGTGATGCCATCCAGCCATCTCATCCTCTGTCATCCCCTTCTCCTCCTGCCCCCAATCCCTCCCAGCATAGGAAGCCTTAATTGAATATCCATTGTGAATAGTGCATGGATTTGTCTCTATGAGGATTGGAAAAGTAGTAAGACAAATGCCATGTCCCAAAGTGTTTTATAATGATGAAAGATATAACATTGGTATTAATATGTTGTTCGGGGTGCAGGAAGTCATAGAAACATGATATTGAGTATTTACTCTTAAACAATAATCCTCATATTTTTAAAAATATTAGTGCATGTAATTTTGGGTCTAAAAAGGTGGTCGTCAGACACAGTTGAATTTGACTAAGCAGAACAGAATATTATTATGGTACTCACATATAAAAGACACTCAAAGTAATCATAAAAATGTGTCCTAAAAATTATAGTGTTTTGACATTTTTTTGAGATTTGTTTTTACACATGAAGGCATATGAAATGTAAATTTTTCAGAAGATGTTCTTTTGATATTATAATTTAGGCTTGTTATTAAGTGATAAGAGACGTATTTTTCTAAGTTGAAAAAGTTACTTTAATGAAATACAAAGAATGCTAGTTTTTGCATGTTGTGGATATTGTTAGAGATCCATATCCCAGTGACACACTTTAGATTAACTACATTAGCAAAGAAATTTCCAGTGTGCTTCTGGCTTCCTGCCTAAAGTGGCTGTAAGTCTTTTCCTCCTTGTCCGGGAGCTTTCTCTGGCCTGGTGCAAACTTTCTCTGAAACACATGAGCAACCAAGAAATAAGAGTTAATGAATATGGTTAGAGGTAACCCTCCTCCAGTGAAAACAGGGGTCTTCAATAAAGGCTTCAGCCACCCTTCGTCAGCTGGGATGGTTCTGATGCATGTTTCATGTCATATATGCAAGTATACCCAGAAGACTAGAACCCCAAGTCCCATGATATTAACCTGCTTACTGGTCTCACTTCTTTTGGGGTTTTCTTCTCACTTTTCTCATCTCCTTATTTGTGTTTCCTGAAATCACTATGTAAAATCACTTCCTTGAGTCAGCATTTGTTCTGGGGTGGGACAAGAACAAAGACTTCTCTCAATGTCTGTTTTTATCTACTCGCTTTTAGAATATAAACCTTGAGTTTGGGCTGGGCCATGACTTTTCACAATAAAGACTGTAGTTCTCTGTCCTCTTTGTAGCTATGAATGATAATATGACCAACTTCTATGAAATATAAGTAGAAAATTAGGTTTCACCTTCCAGGTTGTGCTTTTATTTTTTATAATATTATTTATTTATTTTTATTTTTGGCTGTACTGGGTCTTTGTTGCTGCTTCAGCTTTTCTGTAGTTGTGGCAAGCAAGGGCTACTCTTCTTTGTGGTGCATGGACTTCTCATTGCAGTGGCTTCTCTTGTGATGCAGAGGCTCTAGGGCCCAGGGGCTTCAGTAGTTGCGGCACACAGGCTCAGTTGTTTCGACTCCCAGGCTCTAGTGCACAGGCCCAATTGTTGTGGCACATGGGCTTAGTTACTCCACAGTTGGTGTGATCTTCACTGATCAGGGATCAAATCCGTGTCTCCTGCATTGGCAGGCAGATTCTTTACCACTGAACTACCAAATAAGCCCCAGGTTGTGCTTTTAAATGGTGGGAATATCACGTCATTTCCCCTTTTCTCTCCATGGAGGTGAGCCATCTTGACAACACAGTAGAAGGCTCACCACTTATGGAAATTTGGGAAAATACAACAGAAAACTGGACAACTGACATTGCAGAGCTTCTGTGCCAGAGTAAAATGCTTTCATTCAGGCTTTATTTAAAGAAGAAATAAGCATCTCTCTTATTTTTGTCTCTTATCTTTATTTTTTATCTCTCTCAATTATCAGCCTAAAATATATTGGAATTACTATATTGTCTACACAAATTAAAGATAAATACATGGAATTTTATCTAAGAGTAGAATTACGTTATAAGTCCAGAGGAAATTTTTTTTTGTAGTAACATGTATCACCTAGATAGAAATGAGATAATTACGACAATTCTCTAAAAGATGATGCTTACCTTATATTTTACCATTTTAAGTGTGAGAATTTTAACTGAAATCGTCAGGTAGATTTTATCATTCTAGAAACTACTTAAAAAAAAAACTTGGAATAGCTGTTCAGCTTAAGCAGTTAGAAAATGATGTGAGATTAGAAAAAATATGGTTTAATCTTCTCTCTGGAATGAGAATATTATGCATTTTATGATACATTAGCTTAAGCATACAAATATTCAACAATAAAGATAGTTTGTTGATTGTGATATGAACTTGAAGTTTTTCCTAACTAAGGAATTTTTGGTAATGAGGTTACTGAGAAATCATCTGCAAGTTTTTAAATTATGCCTGCCAAGATAATAAATGTGTATTTTGGAAAAAATAATCTCTGGGCATTTGATGAAAACAGAGAATGGGAAAGAGGGGTCAGCAGTGTGGAGGGTGCTTTGTGAACTGGCCATGTTATTATTTCAGGATCCTTTTTCTCATATTCCATAATATTTGTTGTCTCTGATAATATTTTTTGTTTTAAGCACTGAGTTTTTATAAAAAGTTTTCTGTGGACATGCATTTCCTGAGATATTTCCTACAAAGTGTCTATGATTATATTTAACTTGAGAGTATAATATAATATAATATATTCTGTTTTTAATTGGAGAATGCTGTTTTGCATTTGCACTGGTTGTAATTTTCTGTATCTTGTGTGTTCTTGGGTTGATCAGTAGGACTGTATGTATTCATTTGTGTACCTACTCACTCATTCATTCACTGTTTCAGACACAATAGTATTTCTATTTGGGGGTCAAGTTTAAGACAGATGCATTCTTTGTCAGTTTGGTGATGTTGCTTTGAATATCTCAAGCACTGACCTAGTGGCACTGACAATGTTAGCATTATTCTGAGCTTTCCCAGAGTCATGACATTGGCTTCATTTGTTCTTCTAGTCCTTCCTTTGGTGGTTATGTTTACACTATAATCATACACTAGTTATATTGCTTTGCAAAAACATTTCTTTTTTTAAACTTTTTGTTTTGTATTGGAGTATAGCCAATTAACAATAATGTTATGATAGTTTCCTGTGGATAGCAAAGAGACAGTGATACATGTATTAATTCTTCCCCAAACACCCCTCCCATAAAAAAAGGTTAGGTTTTCTTTTAAGAAAACTGAAAGTAGAACTTTATTATTTGCTTTGGATATTGTCTCCAAATTGTTACTAATGACTTGTCTTCACCTTGATATATTTGAGTATTCTAGTGTATCTTTTCCTTTTAATTAAAAATGTGATGATTTTGTTCTTTCTCAACAAGGTGAAGAAGGAAAATGCAGGGGTTTTGCCAGAACAAGGCTGTGAAGAATCCATAGAGCCATTAATAGACAGAAATTTTATATTCTGAAAAGGTCAATGGCTTGTATTGGCTAAGATTATTTTGAGCCCTGGTTTTCTTTATCATCAAGTGTTCCTGAATACATTATTGTTAATCTCTTTCTTAACCTAATTAACTATTCCTTATATAATATTCATGCTTAAGTAAGTAGTGTCATAAGGGTAGAAGAAAAAGTTATTTTTTTAGTTAACAGAAATGTGAAGACTAAATACAAAATTAAAGTCAAATTATTCTTTTTCCTTTGGCTTCTTCATTGATTTCAGCAAAAAGACAGCATCAAAAGCTTAGTGCTATCTCATAAAAACAACTCTGTGTCTCCTATTTGAATTTAATGTAAAATTGACATCCTGTATATGGCCCAAAGTGTTTCAGGATTATAAACAGTTTATTTTAAAATTGTGACTTAAATTACATATAGGAAGATACTTGGGTTAAGTGATCTAATCATCATTTCCTCCTTATAGCCTTCCATCTGATATAAGGAAATGAGTGACCATCTGATACAAGGAAATGGGTGTTCATATAGGGATTAAGAATGTGATAAACATTCTTACTCTGTTCTTTATGCTACCTTTAATACTATTCAATGAGGAGATTCAAGTGCATGAAACAAAACAAAAATTGCATCTTCCAATATATTTAGATCACATTTCAAACTGCCAGAAGTGGTTCAGCATCTATTTTCCACAGCCTGGCAAATTAGGCTATTTTAATGTGATAAAATATAGTCTCTGTGAAAACTTATTTTTAGTTTGGTATCTTATAAAGGAGTCTTACAAAATCACTGTGTCTGTGTATGTGAGTTTCTATCTACCCCCATATGCTGTCACAGACAGTTGGCATTGCCTTGGCAACTTTACAGAATCAAATTGTTGCATTCAGTATTCAGTGAAAGCAAAACCAACACTGCCTCTTCTCTCTATCTGTAAATGAGAGAAAATCAATCTCCGGTAGATTTGAGTATTTTGTTGTAGTCAGATAGTTATAAAAATTATAATAAGCTCTTTTGGGGCAGGGAAATGTCTATTTGATTCTGTATCAACAGCGC
Organism: Bos mutus; assembly: GCF_027580195.1. NCBI lineage: Eukaryota > Metazoa > Chordata > Mammalia > Artiodactyla > Bovidae > Bos > Bos mutus. Next base: position 76,444,589 of record NC_091622.1, on the reverse strand, counting down.
CTTGCCAGGACTTGGCTTATAGAAAATATTCAAGAAATCTTTCTTAATCAATGGATTAAAAAAAAAAAAAAGAAACTGTCATTGCTTTTGGATTATTTCAGAAGGTTTAAAAAATGCAGTAAACTACTTGGTGATGATCACAGCTTCAGAACTGAGGTGAGTGACTCACAGGAGGCTTCTGCGGAATCTTATTTCTGAGGAGACTATTTTGCTTTCCTTCCTGGGTCCAAGTCTCCTATGAATGTCTCTGATTGGTGGGAATTAACCCAGAGGTTCTGGGAAATGTAGTTCCCAGGCTTTCAGCCCCCGTGATACATGGAAAAGCATAAAAGGGAGAGACTTGCTAAGGTGTCAAAAGGTGATCCAAAGCAGCTTTCTAGGCATAACTTTTATAAAAATGACCTGAAAGTGTTGTATCAGTGCCAGGCATAAGATGGAGTTTAGCATGACTGGTAAAGAACTTAGACTTATACAAGGATTGAGTACATGAGTTTCAAAATGCCCATATTCCAATTTTGTACCCAAACAGCTTGAGAGGACGCCAGAATATATAGGCAATTTTTGTGCACATCCTTTCAGGATTTTTCTTATAGTGTCTGTTTATTGAATTGTCAATTTGAGGAGTCCTTGTAAATAAGAAGTTGTTTTGGAAGAACTTTGGGTAATTATTTCTTATGGGTACTGTGATACTCTGATACTTCTAAGTTATAATTTGCCTTTTAGGAAGAGCAGAGTAGACTATTGATCTGGTTTTTTTGTTGTTGGTGGTGGTGTTAGATTGAAGTATAGTTGATTTACAAAGTTATGTTAAGGTTAAGGTATATAACATTGTGATTTACTTATTATTTTTTTTTCTGATTATATTCCATTATAGGTTACTACAAGTTATTGTATATAATTCCCTGTGCTATGCAGTAAATCCTTGTTGCTTATCTATTTTATATATAGAGTTTATACCTGTTATTCCCATATTCTTATTTGTCCCTCCCCCTCTTCATCTTCCCTTTGGTAATTATAAATTTGTTTTCTGTGTCTGTGAGTCTGTTTCTGTTTTGTATATAGATTCATTTGTATTATTTTTTAGATTCTACTTATAAGTGATATCATACAGTATTTGTCTTTTCTGACTTATGTCACTAAGTATAATATACTCTGTTTCCATCTATGTGCTGCAAATGCCAATATATCATTGTTTTAATGGCTGAGTAATATATCATTGTAGATCTACATCTGTATCTATATCACATCTTATTAAGCCAACTGTCTGTTGATGAGCACTAGGGCTGTTTGTATATCTTGGCTACTGTAAATAGTGCTGCTATGAACATTGGGGTACACATGTCCTTTTGAACTAAAGTTTTCATCTTTTCCTGATACATACCCAGGAATGGAATTGCTGGATCATATTGTAGTTCTATATCATGTTTTTTTTTTTTTTTTTTAAAGAAACTTCATACTGTTTTCCATAGTGACTGCACAAATACATTCCCACTAACAGTGTAGGAGGATTCTTTTTCCTTTTAATCTATACTCTCTTCAACATTTATTATTTGTAGACTTTTAAGACCATTGATCTTAATAAGTTAAACAGGATCTGTTGATCTCCACCTGCCATCTCTTAAGTCAGGTTAAGCAATTATAGCAAGGAAAAACATTTATAATACCTACACTTTCTCTCTTTAAAAAATCATTTGCTTCTATTAAAAACTGGAGGAATGCATCCTATTTAGTGTCTTGAATATCAAGTATGCCATTCCTAGCCCACATTCTCTGCCCTCAGAAAGAAATGAAAGGTACTTGGAAAAAACTCTCTCCCCACACCCCAGTCATGAATAGCGCCTGGTACACAGAAGGTCTATAATATATTTTGCCAAATGAATGATGATATAGATAGTTTCTTACTTTGTTTCATTTTATTTTATTATAAAACATCTCTTTGATGTGGCTAATAGCTGAAAAATGAGTTTGGTCTCTTTTTATGTTATTCTTCAATGTTGACTTGATGCCACACACTGCTTTCCAGGAAGCCATCTCTGTGGGGGAGCCAGTAAGGCTGACTACCAGATACTTCCTTTCTATCCGTAGGAGTAAGATGTGTTAAGGACTGATGCAGGAATTAATGTTATAGTGCTTCAGGAAGACAAATGAGTAAGATCTATATTATAAATTTATTCAGTCATTAAGACTCAGGTTTCTATGATGTAGATGATTTCTTGCCTCTTTTTCCCCTTTTCTCTATATATTTATGGTATTTGATACATATCTCAGTTATTCCATGTTTATTTTTATGACCTCAATTTATCAATATTTATTGAGTGACTGCTTTGTATAACATGTTATATGAGACCTATTAGGATTAGCATGCAAACAAAAATACAATATCATCCTCATTTCAAAAATTTGCAGTTTAGTTGTTGAAATAGATGGAAAACTAGAATTTCAGTATTTTGGGTGAATTGGTATAGAGATATCTATAGGCATAGAAATATATATTGGTTACAATAAAAAAAATAACAGTGCATTTAGTTTAGAGAGGATACAAGGCCAGAAGGATATGTTAATAATTTTGTAAACCTAGCAACAATTAATAGGCTCTCAATTAATGTGCAATATACAGATTAACAAATTCTAAGCACAACTTCATGGGAAATAGATGGGGAAACAGTGTCAGATTTTATTTTTTTGGGCTCCAAAATCATTGCAGATGGCGATTGCAGCCATGGAATTAAAAGACATTTACTCCTTGGAAGGAAAGTTATGACCAACCTAGACAGCATATTAAAAAGTAGAGACATTACTTTGCCAACAAAGGTCCATCTTGTCAAGGCTGTGGTTTTTCCAGTAGTCATGTATGGATGTGAAAGTTGGACTGTGAAGAAAGCTGAGTGCCAAAGAATTGATGCTTTTGAACCGTGATGTTGGAGAAGACTCTTGAGAGTCCCTTGGACTGTAAGGACATCCAAACAGTCCATCCTAAAGGAGACCAGTCCTGGGTGTTCATTGGAAGGACTGATGCTGAAGCTGAAACTCCAATACTTTGGCTATCTGATGCAAAGAGTTGACTTGTTGGAAAAGACCTTGATGCTGGGAGGGATTGGGAGCAGGAGGAGAAGGGAACGACAGAGGATGAGATGGCTAGATGGCATCACCGACTAGATGGACGTGAGTCTGAGTGAACTCCGGGAGTTGGTGATGGACAGGGAGGCCTGGCATGCTGCAATTCACGGGGTCACAAAGAGTCAGACACTACTGAGTGGCTGAACTGAACTTAACTGACTGAAGCACGACATGATTAGTAGTAACGAACCATTAAAAGGATACTATCAATTACTCTTGACATCACATGACAGAGTTTTTAAGAAAAATTTATAGATATTTAAAGTGATATTTTAGTATAATTCCATACTAAATTCTGAGTTTAACCTATACACTTTATTTTCCTATACTGAAGTTCTTTTGTGCACAGCATGTTAAAACGCAGCACTGATTCTAAATTGAAGGTAAATTAGGAAGTTTGCTTTTATTTCTGGTAGTGATGGAAATGCAGTGTTTCCATATCATTGAAAATTGGTCCCTTCTGTGCTACCATGGATACTTCTGGTTTATATTTAACCATAAAGGTAATATTGAAAGTGAGTCTTTAGAGTTTTTAATGGGTAGGCTGAAATTTAATTCAAGGTATACAGAGAATAAATGTTGCCACACTTGAGCAAAAGATGTTGCTGACTGTTAGGCATACACTTGACTCATCTTTAACTCATAAACTGATGCATGTTCTCAACACATCACACCAGCCTCCTACAGCTTTCCTTCCCACAAACACTCTACTAGCTCCACATGGCACAACACCCACCACTCCTCAGGCCAGTGGGATCACTATAATATATTTTCACAAAGATATGCAAGAAAGAACATACACAGTTCTCCCACACAGCTTGGAATAATCATGTAGAATGAAACACAGTCTATTCTGGTTTCATATCCCTGTTTTCCAAAGGTGAGTAGGCAGATACAAAGATAAGGCTGCTACAATATCCTTTATGGTCATAAAAGACCTTTAAAAAATATTCAGTAAATTCCTTCCTAAGGTTATTGAATCTCTAACTCTTAGTTGATAGGGGTTGATTCACCCAATGGTTTAAAAAAAGTAAAATGAGATCTTTTGTGCATAAATTCTTCATTATCATCAGTCTCCTCCTTATAAAGGTTTCCAATCAAGAGGGCAAAGAAAAGTCTACGCTTGCATTTCAAATTCCAGGAAGGCTTATTATTGCCAGTGTTTGAATCCCTATTAAAAACAAAAGAGAACCAAGACAATAAGTTGGGGCACATCCAAGTCAAAATGCTTCCAAGTTACCAGAAACAAGAACGTAATTGTTAAATCGTGGGAAGGCAGCCTTTAGGCATTCAGGTATTTACAGGCTACTTAGTTTCAGCATTGATACTTCATGTGTACTCCTCCGTAATAGGTGGAGAGCTTGGGGATCTGAATCCTCATCACAGATGTTCTACTTAGTGTTTGTGTCTCCATGGATAAGCCATCATATTTCTTTATTTCAATTGTCTCCTAAACAAAATTGGATATCCAGATTTATATGATGTCATGTACATGTAGTATAATTCAACTTGAAAACACAGGTGCACATATACTTTTTTATTAGATACAATATAGGGAAAAAATCAGGAACAGAGTGTAGGAAGAGATAACATTAACTGAACATCTACTATTATCAGTTTATGTAATCTTCAAAATGACCATAATGTTAGGCCTTTCTTTTCCCCCTGTTACTTGCTTACTAGGAAATAGAGCCCAGAAAACAGAAGCACCATGTATAATGTCCTCAAGCTACTAAATGTTGTAACTATAAGCTCAGCTCAGTTCAGTTCAGTTCCTCAGTTGTGTCTGACTCTTTGTGACCCCATGAATCACAGCACACCAGGCCTCCCTGTCCATCACCAACTCCGGGAGTTTACCCAAACTCATGTCCATTGAGTCAGTGATGCCATCTAACCATCTCATCCCCTGTTGTCCCCTTTTCCTCCTGCCTTCAATCATTCCCAACATCAGGGTCTTTTCAAATGAGTCAGTTCTTGGCATCAGGTAGGCAAAATACTGGAGTTTCAGCTTTAACATCAGTCCTTCCAATGAATACCCAGGACCCATTTCCCTTAGGATGGACTGACTGGTTGTATCTCCTTGTAGTCCAAGGGACTCTCAAGAGTCTTCTCCACCACCACATTTCAAAAGCATCAATTCTTTGGCACTCAGCTTTCTTTACAGTCCAACTCTCACATCCATACAAGACCACTGGAAAAACCATAATCTTGACTAGACAGACTTTTGTTGACAAAGTAATGTCTCTGCTTTTTAATATGCTGTCTAGGTTGGTCATAACTTTCCTTCCAAGGAGTAAGCGTCTTTTAATTTCATGGCTGCAATCACTATAAGTTCAATTTATTACAAAAAGCTATCTGGAATATCATTCTCTAACAGGACAATATTTTAATAGTGAGTGATTTAATATATTAAGTTTTAGGAGGTATTTTAATATTTAGGGGAATCTATTATTATTAATAGATGCCTTTGAATTGTGGTGCTGGAGAATACTCCTGGGAGTCCCTTGGGCAGCAAGGAGATCAAACCAGTCAGTCTTAAGGGAAATTAACCCTGAATACTCATTGGAAGGACTGATACTGAAGCTGAAACTCCAATATTTTGGTAATTTGATGTGAACAGCTGACTCATTGGAAATAAGTCCCTGATGCTGGAAAAGATTGAGGCCAGAGGAGAAGAGGACGTCAGAGGATGAGATCGCTGGATGCAATCACCAATGCAATCCACTGGGCATGAACTTGGGCAAACTTCAGGAGATGGTGAGGAATAGAGAGGCCTGGCATGCTGTAGTCCATGGGGTTGCAAAGAGCTGAACATGACAGGGAGACTTAACAACAGCAACATTATTATTAATAACTTTTATCCTAATAAAATCATTGTATTTTATAAGGCAAATAAACAGTTTTATTTGAATTTTTAACTTAAAAAATTTTTAAATTGATTTTAAATTGTATGGCCTTTTGTGCACATGCTTTTAGTTGTGTCCAACTCTATGTGACCCCATGGACTGTGACCTGCCAGGCTCCTCTGTCCATGGGACTCCAGGCAAGAATACTGGAGCGGGTTGCCATTTCCTTTTCCAGGGGATCTTCTTGACCCAGGGATTGGACCTAGGTCTCCTGCATTGCAGCTAGGCGCTTTACTGCTTGAGCCATCAGGGAAGCCCGTGTTAAATTATAGAGTGGGAGACATTTTTGTACGTGTATTTTTATACATGTTTCTGGTTTCTTTTCAGGAGGATTTCTGGTTAAATGATATGTACTTTTTTGAACCTGTTTATACATACTACAAAATTACTTTCTAAAAAATATTGTTTATAATTACACTTTCACCTGAGAAGAGGATTGTATCTGTCTCCAACACCTATTTCAGCAATAAGAAATATTATTCCTAACACTTAACTAGTTTGATTAGTAAAATATACCATTTATTTTTTGTTTGTTCTGTTGCACATACAGGGTACTGCACATGCCTGTTGTACACATCACCACCTAGATGTGTGTGTGTGTGTGTGTGTGTGTGTGCATGTGTGTTCAATCATGTCCAACTCTTGGCTCCTCTATCCATGGAATGTTCCATGCAAGAATACTGGAGAGGGGTGCCATTTCCTAATTTATAGTTATTTAATTCTATTGGAGGTGAATATCTGGTTTTATATAGATTTTTACATTTGCCAATTTAATTTAACTGGGATTTATTTTGCTGTGTGAGGTGAGATGAGTATCCATTTGGAACTTTTCCCTAATATCTAGGCTAAACAACAGTATTTGTTTCTCAGCATCATCTCTTTATGTAGTTGTGATATCTTATTTATAATATGTTAATTTTTCACTATTAATATTAAAGCATACATCTAGAAAGTGTAAAGCCCTTTAATTTTTTCCATAATATCAGTCTTTTTTTTAATAACTACAAAATATATTTTAGTAACTCATGGCAGTTTTCCCTTATTTTCATTAATTTTTTCCAAACTAATTTTTGTTATCCTTGCTTTACTCTTTCAGATACACTTTAGTACACACACAAGCACAGACACACATGCACACATATCTTTGAAAAGAAAAACTACTTGTGTTTTCATTGTAAGTATATTGTATTTATTAATAAATCTGATAGGAATTGATGTCTTCACAATATATTTCTATCATCCAGGAGCGTGAAACATGTCATATATCCCAGTCTTCTCCTTTTGCTTATTAGGAATTATGGACAACAGATGCCATGATAAATGGAAACCATAAGATGGAAGATAGAGTCAAGGTCATAGCAAGAGTAGAAGCATGGTCAGAGGTGCGCTGAGTCAAATAAGTGAAAGAGCAGTGAAGGAAAGTATAGTGGATTCTTGCTCCAAGAGGATGACAACATAGTAAGAGCTCAGGCGTGTTCTTGATCATCTGTCATCCTTGTTCTTGATCATCTATCATCCTTGATCATCTATGTGAACTCAGTTTCAAATGACACCTGGCTGGAATTTCAATGGTATCCTAAAGGGTGTCCCAGGTTTTTGGAAGCTCGGCTGTGAAGCAGTTCCTGCTGTATTCTCATATTTTTGATTACTTTTAAAATTAATCTGTATCCTTTGAGGTATCCTTATCATGTCTTCTTTACCCTGCAATGGGAAAAAGTGTAACAGATAATCATTGCTTATTCTTTCACTACACTACTAAATGTGGCTTGGCAGTATTTCATTTTGAAGTTGTGCATCATATTCACAAATGATGTTTAACAAATTGTATGAGTATCACCGGGTGGGCGTTGTCTGTTGGATCCTTTATTTGAGCACCTCAGCACTCCATAATCATTAAGAGTGATTTTTATAAAAAAGTATGACATGGTATGGGGAGGGAGGAGGGAGGAAGGTTCAGGAGGGGGAACACGTGTTTACCTGTGGTGGATTCATGTTGATATATGGCAAAACCAATACAATATTGCAAAGTTAAAAAATAAAATTCAAAAACTAAAAAAAAAAAATAAATAAAATTAAAAAGAAAAAAACCAAAAAAAAAGTATGACACATGTAACCTTATGGTTGATGAGCACTTGAAATAGTGGTGTTTTCTCTCTAGCATCTAAATTTCAAACCAAAGAAAATGTTTTAGAATTGCAGTAAAAAAGAAATGTGTTATATTTACCAAATGTGTCTCTGATTAAAAAAATGTTTTATTTTGAACATCATTGTTTAACATTGATAAAGTTTTTCAGTGTGAGTAGAGCTAAATACTTACTGATTGGACAGTCACCACTACAACAGAACATTTGACAGTATATTTATTGAATACCTACTAATTTTTAAGAACTATGCTAAAAGAACTAAGGATTAAAAGACTCATATGACTACCTATTATTCAAGAGCTAGAAGTCTGGAAGGAAAAATAAACGTGCATTTTATTTATTATACAGTTTACAAAGTGCTGTAATAGAAATATATTCAAGATGCTCTGTATTCACAAGGACATACACACTTAGTTCTCTTCTCTGTACCAGGCCCTATGGGAAGTAATTTTGGTAAAATAAGGCACTGGATACTTTGGTATCAGTTCAATAAAGTCCAGCTTTTCCAGCAAGTATTTACCTGAACACAAATAGGGTAAATTATTTAAGCTCTGAGTTTTCTTGTTTATAAAATGGAAACACTTACATTCCTCATAGGATTTTTCTGAAAATTAGATTACTTAATGACTTAAAATCAATCCCATATATAGTAAGCTTAATATAACGTTAGTCTCTATTATGATATTGATATGAAAAAGTATTTTAAAATACTAATTGATATGAGTATTTAAACACACACACACAATCCAAACTGTGTGGAAAATACTATGTGAATAGTGTCAACAGACTGTATGTTAGATGTAAGACAGGGCTCCGCAAAGGCTTCTCAGAGAAGGTGACTTCAGACTTGAATCTTCCAGGAGTAGTTACAGTCAAGTTGGTAAGGTTGGGAAGGAATGTTTCTGGGAGATGAAGGAGAAGATTCTGTAACTTAGGGGAAAGAGAATGAATGAGTGGAGCACAGAATATCAAGTTGGGTAATTATAAAAATTGGTGCTGGTAATCTAAATGGGGACATGATCAAGAAGGATCTTTATGTTAGGACTCTTGCTAATGCCAGTGACAGAAAAGCTAGTCCAGAGCAACTTAAGTAAAAACAAAAACTTTTTAGTTCCGGCAACTGAAAAGTCCAGGAGTAGAGCTGATGGTGCTCAAACAGTGTTCTCAGGATTTTGTCTCTGTTCTTTTGCTCTTTTTCTCCAACCATTTTTCTCTCTTGGTGAAAAGACAGTTCACAGTTTCTAACACAGCAGAAAAGACAATTCCTTTTTCTTAGTCACTTGCCAGGGGTAAGTAAAGTACGGCCTGAGGGCCAGATCAGTTCCAGAGCCTGTTATTGTAGGCTAGTGTTACATGCTGAATGTTTGTATCTCCCTAAAATTCACATTTTGAAATTGTAATCCCCAATGCGATGGTACCGGAAGATGTGGCTTTCTGGAGGTGATTAGGTCATGAGATTGGAGCACTCATGAATGGGATTAGTACTCAAAAAAAAGACTCTAGAAAACTCTTTTTTTCTCCTCATCCACATGAGAAGATAGCAAGAAAACAATCATCTGCAACCTGCAAGAAGGTCTTTACCAGAACCTGACCACATTTGGACCCCGATCTTGTAGCCTTTAGAACTGTGAGAAGTATATATCTGTTGTTTGTAAGCCACTCAGTCTGTTATATTCTATTATAGCAGCATGAACTAAGACCGCCAACAAGCTAAAAATGCTTTTTGTACTGTTAATAGGTTATAAACAAAGACATAAAAACAAAGATAAATATGTAATTGAGACAGTTAGTGGCTGGACCCTCAAAGCCTAAAATATTTACCATCTGGTCTAACCTCCTTTTGTAAAGTCTTGTGAGTATTTCTGAGTTGACCTGGGGCATGGGCATGTCACTATCTAGTCACACTCCTCATATTCAGATCGTCTGTGTAGATTTCATGCCCATCCCTTGACCTAAAGATGGAACCAGCTTTATCTGAAGCATAGAGACTGCGAGTGGAAGAGGTATAACTGTTCTGAGAAAAATCAGAAGAAGAGTAAATGGGCCACAGTATAACAAATATCCAGCATAAACTTGGAAGCCAAAATGAGGAGGATATACTCTCTTGAGAGCATCAGGTTGCAACAGAATATATTTGATAGAGTAGACTAGCATGCTTACATTTGTGTTTTAATATATTCAAGTGTCAGAATTAATTTCAAAATTGTAAAAGTTGTTTTCTGTGGGTTTCTGTGCCCCTGCTTACTCTGAAAATTCTTCCACCTCCCCCTGGAGGGACTTTTCCCTTGCCAGATCACTCTGGGGAATATGACTCACAGATTCTGGAAGCACAAACAGAGACTAGTACTTAAAAGAAGCTTCTGGCCAAAGTTCCAGACAGAAAGATTTAGATGCATGTTAGCAGAGCAAGTTTTTCCACTTTTAGAAACTAGATAAGACTCAGACTGGAAAATGAGGAAGAAGCCATGACAATTGAAAAACAAGAAATAGCATTTAATCCTGGAAGGGGGCTGGGGCATGGTGGATTAGTAGAAAACTTTTCTTTAGAGAGTAGCTACTCAAACTTTAATGTATCATCTGAAATATTATATCATTTGAAATTTTGTTAAAAAGCATATTTTAATTTTGTAGGATTGTGTTGATGCCTGAGACTATGCTTTTCTTCCAAGATATTAAGAGACGAAATTGCTAGTGGTCCATGAACACCTGGGTGGGGAAGATCCCCTGGAGAAGGAAATGGCACTCCACTCCAGTACTCTTGCTTGGAAAATTCCATGGACAGAGGAGCCTTGTAGGAGCTCCTCTTGTGGGGAGAGGAGTGCAACCCCAACTCGTGGGGTTGCAGAGTCGGACACAACTGAGCGACTTCACTTTCACTTTCAGGAACACCACTTTGAGTAGGAAGACTATAAGGCACTAGGGAGCTACCTCAAAGGTGACTCAGTGCCCAATCTCCTTCTTGTAGCTGTCCAGAAAACAGTAAAACTTACAGTGGTCATCAAGTCAAAATGACATTTGCCTCACAGCTTTTACTTTCCCTCATCTCCATCATCCCTTTACTTGTAAAGAAACCCCAAACAAAAGGCCCTTAAAACTTTATTTGAGTCCTCTACTAGGGTAGGAGGGTTTCCCTTGTGGCTCAGCTGGTAAAGAATTAGCCTGCAATGCAGGAGATCTGAGTTTGTCCCTAGGTTGGGAAGATCTACCAGAGAAGGGAAAGGCTGCCCACTCCAGAATTCTGGCCTGGAGAATTCCATGGACTGTATAGTCCATGGGGTCACAAAGATTCAGACATAACTGAGGGAATTCCACTTCACTAGGATAGGAAGCAGAGATTTGGACAATTTGGTGGTGGTGGCAAAATGAAAGGAAAGCCTTGCTTCATGTCCAATATAGGACTAGATGTAGTCAGTTTGAAATTTCTCTCTGAACTGGGATAACAGCAAATATACATGCTCTTTAATGCTAGAAGTCCAGTTTACGTGATGGACTGGAACAAAAAGCAACATGGGAAATAAAGATATAAGATGCTGGATATTCTAGAGGAGAAATGATATTGTTCTAAATTGGAATCAAGGCAGTATTGGGTTGCAACTCACAGGCCTACAGGGTCTGTATTTGCAGAGCTTTAAGATCAAAGAAAGAATGAAGTAGGCCTCAGAAATGGTTTAGTGGATGTGGGAATTTACACATCTGAAGCAGGGTCCTAGAGTTATTTGTGTGTGCTGTGGATGGTGGGTAGGTCACTGTGGCAGTCTTTGCTCCTGGTAGGGAAAGGGGAGATTACAGCTATAAGGAATCTGATATCAAGTGGCCTCACTAGTTACCAGGGAAACCAGCAGAGAGGCCTGCCCTCTCACTGCCCTTTTGATAAGAACAATCATTAGCTTGGGCCTGTAGAAAATACTTAGGAATGTCAGTCATGTGAATAGGGTATAGATGAAGCAGACACTGGTCATCCAGGGAATGTACAGAAAGACTAGTTACCTTGGATGGTCTGACTATACAGGCAGTTGAGATAATCTATCTGGAAAGATATTGTCAGCAGAATTGATAGAATTTAGTCCTTGAGTTCATGTGGGGCATAGAGGAGAGGAAGGAATAATTTTGAATATGCAGGCTTAGAATTTGGGAAACTGGATTTTAATATTTATTGAGCTAGAAAGCATTATAATATTAGAGGAGCAGGAGGAGCTATTTGAGTCTGAATAGTCAGAAAAGTATCTATACTGAGTGAATTATCTGTAGAAACTTGAAGGAAGAGTGGGGATTATGAATGGCATGTGCAAAGGTGCAGGGATATGAAATAGCTTGCATAGCTCACTGTGTGACCAGAGTTGAGAATGTATGGGGTAATGAGTCAAGAGTAAAGTGAACCTTTAAAAATAAAGGTAACAGGGAGCTCTACTTCATGCACTGTGGTGAGCTGAATGCGAAGGAAATCCAAAAGGGAAGGGATATATGTGTATATGTGGCTGATTCATTTTGCTGTACAGTAGAAACTAACACAATATATTACAATGAAAAAGTTAATTTAAAAAATAAAGGTAAAATCTCAGAGATTTTTGAATACAAAAAAAGATTTGGAAATTGTTTCGAAAATTAAGGGAAGCCATTCAGGAATTTAAACAGAGGAATGGTATAATCTAATAAAACTTAGAAAGAAAGGAAGGGAACATTCATTTCATCAGTAAATTTCATGGAACATTATTTATATTATCTTGTCTCAGCATGGAGGAGAATGGCATTGTACTTGTAAAAGCTAATGATGAATTGCTAGAACTCTAAGCATGAGAGATGGAGCTCCATTCATAGGACACAAGGAAATTTTTCTTTAAGAAACATGCTCTGTGGTAATATTCATTTTCAGATTGGCCACACAGTTAAAATGATTGTGCTGCTGCTTCTAAGTCGCTTCAGTGGTGTCCGACTCTGTGCGACCCTATAGACGGCAGCCCACCAGGCTTCCCAGTCCCTGGGATTCTCCTGGCAAGAACACTGGAGTGGGTTGCCATTTCCTTCTCCAATGCATGAAAGTGAAAAATGAAAGTGAAGTCGCTCAGTCGTGTCTGACTCCTAGCGACCCCATGGACTGCAGCCTACCAGGCTTCTCCATCCACGGGATTTTCCAGGCAAGAGTACTGGAGTGGGGTGCCATTGCCTTCTCCAAATACCTTTCAATTAAATGACATGTGGCTACTCGGAACACCCCCACTGTAGTTAACTTTTATGGATGGTATGTACAAAATTTTTTATTTACCTGTCATTAATACACTATGAAATTTCTGGAAAATCTGTAATGCTTCTATTGACACATTTATCCATATTAGCTTATCTAACTTTTCTTGGAGATATCTCTCCTATAGGTTTTTACCTACAATATATAAGATTCCTCTCTAGGCTAGAATATAGATACTCTTCTGAGAATTTATTTGCATTTATTTTGAAAATCCCTTTTCTCTAGTGCTAAATTTCCTGATTCCTAGATAAAATCCCTTCCTTTGTTTGTTTACCCCCATATTCTGATGAAGTACATGCCCTAGTATGTTCTTAATACATGATGCATATTAGAGATATGCATATTAGAGATACAACATATTAGATATTTGCATGTCTAAAGTGTTTTTATCCTATTCTTTAAATGGCTGATATTTCAGGGATATATAGGGTCTTATATCACAAATATTTTCCCCAAGAATATTGGAGAATTATCCATTGTTCTGTATCTCCAGTTTCTCCATTTATGTTTGATACAATTCTAATACCAGATATTTCATGTGACATCATTTTTCTTTTAGTACTGGAATCAGTTAGGATATTCTGTGTAATGCCATATTTATACAGTAATATGACTTACTGAGAATATATTTTCACTAATTTAATTGGGTGATGGGTCCTTTTAATTTGGAATATTTTTCTTCATTCACAGAAATGTCCTTTTCCCTCCCTAAATTCCTTTCCTTAATATTTTTTCTTTCTAGATATTGTTATATTTACATGTTGGATCTTCTGAACTATGCTTCTAATTTTGACATTTCTTTCTCATTTAATATCTATTTTTCCTTTTGTCATACCTACTGGAAGATTTCTGTAACTATGCTCTTAAAACTTTAAAATATTTTTTCTACTACAATTTTCATTTCTAAGAAATTAAATCCCTTCTCTTCTGATCATCATTTATCATTGCCTATTGTTCAAAACCTACTGAAGACAGATTTTTCTCTCATGTCTCTATTTTGTCATATTATAAAATCAGATATTCTTTTTCAGATATTCTCTTTTGAAAGAATGGAGACCAGAAGGCAATGGGACAGCATATGCAACATATTCAGAGTAATGAAAGTAAGAAAAATTAAAAATAAACAAAAGAAGATAAAATTGTCAACCTAGAAAATTATTTTCAAGAAAACTATCTTCCAAAAATGAAGGTGAAATAAAGGTATTCTTAGATAAGCAAAAACAGAGCATTTGTTGCTAGCAGTTCTACTCTACAAAAATTCTAAAGAAAGTACTTCAGCCTGAAAGCAAGTGACACCAGACAGTAATTCAAATCTGTACACAGTAAGTGTTAGTAAAGTGTTAGTAACGGTAGTTATGCTGGTAACTACACGACAGTATAATTGTATATATTCTTTATTCTTCTTCCTTTTTTAACTAATTAAAAGAGTACTTGCAAATAAAGAAGTACTTGCATAAAACAATATGTACATAATTATATTGTTGAGGTTTTAACATATAGAAGTGTAATGCATTTGACAAAAATAGCACAAAGGAGGTGGGTGGGAATAAAGCTTTGAGTAAGGAAATGATACCAGATGGTAGCTTGAATCCACAGTGAAAAAAATGAAGAGGATAAAAAAGTGATAGCTAAGATTAATCTCCTCTTACCTTTGAAAGATCTAAGATTATAAAATTTAATAAATATAACTGGATTCCAGGGTTTGAAACATATAAAAATGTAGTATAAATGATAAAAACAGCACAAAATTGGGGGAGGATGCAGCTATACAGGAGTAAAGTTTTTATGTTTCACTGACTCTTGAGAGTCCCTTGGACTGCAAGGAGATCCAACCAGTCCATTCTGAAGGAGATCAGCCCTGGGATTTCTTTGGAAGGAATGATGCTAAAGCGGAAATTGCAGTACTTTGGCCACCTCATGCGAAGAGTTGATTCATTGAAAAAGACTCTGATGCTGGGAGGGATTGGGGGCAGAAGGAAAAGGGGATGACAGAGGATGAAATGGCTGGATGGCATCACTGACTCGATGGACGTGAGTCTGAGTGAACTCCGGGAGTTGGTGATGGACAGCGAGGCCTGGTGTGCTGCAATTCGTGGGGTCACAAAGAGTCAGACATGACTGAGTGACTGAACTGAACTGAACTGAGAGTCAATTTGATATAAATATATGAGATCTAGAGCAATTGCTGAAAAATCATTTTTAAATTTAATTGAAAATTATGAAAGGGATTAAAATGTATCAACTTTGTACAAGAGAATGAAGCATAGGAGGAAAAAAATGATGTGAAGGATATATATATAGAAAGCGAATGTAAAATGACAGATGTAAATCTAATTATATTCATAACTTTAAATATGAATTAATTAAATAAATCAGGTCAGATATTAAGCTGAATTTTAAATAATACAGGACCTAACAATATGCTGCCTGACACATTTTAGATTTAAAGATATTAACAGACTGAAAATAAAAGGATTGAAAAGATGTATCATATGAAACAGCTATCATAAGAGGGATGAAGATTTAAATAACACAGAAAGACAAAAAGACTTAAATAGCCATACAAAAAGCCATAGTGTGATTGAACAAAGACTACTGTTTCCTAACAAACCAAATTGCAGTCTCTGAAAGACTTTTTCCTGTCCAGTTATTACTGAGAGAAAAATTCCTGGACAATTATTACAGAGAGAAAAATTCTAGCTCCTGTCCAGGGCATGGTGGGTACAGGTTTGGTGGTCTTGGTGTGATCTCAGCTTCCTAGGTCACATCTGAGAGCTTCGGGCTAGATAGCTCAGAGAGGGACTTCAACATTTCAGATGTGAATTTTCCATCTCCTTTTTTTTGGGTGGGTAAGTATCTTTCAGTTCAGTTCAGTTCATTTTAGTCCCTCAGCCATGTCCAACTCTTTGCCATCCCATGAATTGCAGCACGCCAGGCATCCCTGTCCATCACTAACTCCAAAACCCAAACTCATGTCCATCAAGTCGGTGATGCCATCCAGCCATCTCATCCTCTGTGGTCCCCTTCTCCTCCTGCCCCCTGAACTGTGCCAAAGTATCCTAAATTCTTTTTTTTTTTTTCAGTTTCAATCTCTCTAATACTGGAGTCCTCTGCTAGGTTGAGACAAAGTTTCAACTTGCGGAAAGGGATTTAGGGTAACATTTTAAAAGTTTTCAACATTTTAAAGATTTTTTTTCAATTATCTTAAAAAAAAAAAAAAACAACCCTGCCCCATAATCTGGCCTTAATATTTTCTGGACTTTCTAATAGGAACTTACATTTTCCTAGCTTTCATGGCAACTATCCTTCTTCTGCTTTTCATTTTCTAAATATTTACCCCTCTTCTTTGTCTTCTAGAGTTTACGCTCCCCCCTCCCCACCTTTTGGTAATTTTTGTGGAATTTTTAAAGAGAACAAAGATAAATGCAATCATTCAATTTACTGTGCTTGATCTTTAAGTCCATCTCCTCAAAAATAGGTCAGCAAAATGAAAATAAAACTTTGGGTTAAATCAATCTTAGTTTAAGTATTGAATCAATCTCACACTGATGGTGTTATAATAAAAAAATTACATATTTTTTTGGAGCCATGATTTTCTCAATGGGAAGACATGCATAAACAATACCTACATCATACACAGAGGTCTGATGTGAGAAAAGATATATACAGTGCTTTCATGGCTTACTTCTTTGGGACTGTAACCATCATCATCATAGTCATTATCATCAATCTGGCTCCAAATAAAAACAACAATGGAGCAAAGTACTTAGATTAGTGTTCTAATTTCTTTAGCCACTTCTTGATTTAATAATATTATTTGATTTGAATAAGTATATTCAAATAGCCAGGGACTGGTATACCTCATGCTATTGTTCTGCCTTCTTAGTCATAAAGAATCTGCTTTGGAGAGAACACAGATCTTAATTTTGTGGTCTGTTAAATCTGAATTAGAAATGAGAAAGCCAAATTCAGTTTCGAAGGTTGAGGTGAGAAGAACCGATAGTTAACAGAAGGACCACAAAGTTGTATTGGTATAATAAGAATTTAAATCCTTATAAATATGAGATTTGTGAGATATCAAGACTTATATATGAAGTTTAAGAAGAAATTCAAGATTTATAGGGTTTTTTTTTTGTCTACTCTTCAAATAACTGCGTTTTTAAAATTTGTATTTTCCTGTCTTCTGTCTTTAGATTTTAAATATGATGGTTTTATGACCATAAGTATTCCTTGCTTAATACTACTTGCTTGTATTCATGGATTGTGTTGTTTTTAGTAATGAATAATTCATTTATAAAATAAAAAGCACATCCTCATCATTATAAACTAACCACATGAGTATTAAATGGAAAGTTAAATAGCTCCTTGACATTCTTGTGAACCAGGAGCCCCAGAGTAGAATCTGATTGGCAGAAGCGATAAGAATTAAGAATAACAAAAAATATTTAAATCTTTAGGAATCAGAAGAAGTAAATGCAGATATCTGATTGTAATAAATAATAAAACTTGCTCTTCAATATTTAATGCATACATCAGTGTATTTTAAAATGTGATTACTGTCAAAAGTGAAGCACTTTTTTTTTCTGCAACATTCTTTTCTGAACAAGAACCTTCCAGTCTTCATGTGCCTCATAAATGTTGTCTCTATGAGAAGAGAACTCTATTCAGGGAAGATAATTTTTGAATGGAAAATTATTCCAGTAATTAAATATTTTTCAGGGTGACTGCTTCATACACATTTCATGCTACAAGATTTAGAACTGTATTTTAATACTGTTTAGTAAATTGTCTATATATTTTGTAAACATTCTCAAGGAAAGTAGTCTGGAAAATAGTCAAATATATGAAGCACAGATATTTATCACTGATTCAGTAAGATTTTATGTACCCTGTAAATGCAATATTATATATTTTGTGCTTCCTCTGTTTTTGGTGCAATATACATTTTTCCCCATGAAGTTAATTTCATGATTGATAGATATTTCTGAGCAGTATTTTGTTACTACAGCTTCATGGGTATTGAATGTTTACACAGAGTCATTATTTTCCCCTCAGATAGTGATAAGGAGCCAGACAACCTGAAGCCACATTGCTTATATTTTAAAATTATGCTTGATATCTAAGCTATATATCTTTTATTTCCTTTGACCTATTGTATTTGCATGCTTCTCTCACACTTACTTTGAAGTATATCACTAACTCATCTAACAGCTTATATAGTGTCATGGACATCAAAGTCAAGTTCAGAACAGGGTGCATTTAATTAAATGACAGAATGAAGGAAAATCTGATTCAATTTTTGCCTGGTTTGGGGAGGAAAAAAGAATTTTTGATCCAATGGCTTAAAAAATCTTATACTTTCAGGGATCATTTCTATAGTTTGTAAAATTCTATTGCCTATTCTGTCAGTGAGCTGTTTTGTGAACTTACACAAAAAACTCATTCTTTTTATTTCTTTCTATTTTAAAGTAAAGATTTCCACATCACCTAGCTAATGGTTTTGTGAGACAGAATAAGAAATAAAAAGGAATGAGAAGTGAGTGCCTAATGACTGCTATTGAAATACTTCGTAATCTTGAGACTGGAGGTGAAAGTGCACCTAAATTTTTGCGTATTTGAGTTATCAGGGTCTTTAAAGTTAAGTCTTGGTTATAAACTTTGAAGGTTACTGTTGCTGAACACTGTTGATTTTAGTGAAGAGAGCACTGATGCTAGAATTCCATGTTTCTCAGGAAACATATTTCCTCATTTGAAAAGATAGGATAATCATCCTTTTTACTCAGTTGGTTATTGTGAGAATTACAATATTTTGAAGGTCAGGAAAGGTGTTTAGAAAAAAAAAGTAAAGTGTTATGTATTGCAAGATGCTATTTCTGAAGATATTTTAGAATCAAATGTACCATAGGATAATGGAAATATTATAAAATCTGTAATGACTTACACTTCAAGAATGTCTGTCCCTTTCTTCCCTCCCTCCTTTCTTTTTTTTTTTCTTTGAAAAACATTTTCCTTCTGCTAAGGGTTCTATCAACTGTTATCAGTACTCAGACCACATTTTTGTAAACTTCTGGTTGACATCTCAATTCCTGTATTTCTTTTAAAAGTAAACTACACACACACACACACACACACACACATACATACACTCAGTACTCATACACCTTTCATTCTTTGCCACCATGAGTAGCTTGCCAAATTCAAATGAAGCTATTCTATGGTCAATAAGAACTGTTTAGTCACCAAAATGGAAGACTTCTTTTCACTGTTTTTTCTCATTATGTTGTCAAAAATATCTGAAACTGTTAATCATTCCTATTTTTCAAAGTTTGTCTTTCACTTGTTAACTTTAAAATGAGCTATGCTAGCATGCCGGAGAAGGCAATGGCACCCCACTCCAGTACTCTTGCCTGGAAAATCCCATGGACGGAGGAGCCTGGTAGGCTGCAGTCCATGGGGTCGCTAAGAGTCAGACACGACTGATCAACTTCCCTTTCACTTTTCACTTTCATGCATTGGAGAAGGAAATGGCAACCCACTCCAGTGTTCTTGCCTGGAGAATCCCAGGGACGGGGGAGCCTGGTGGGCTGCCATCTATGGGATTGCACAGAGTCGGACATGACTGAAGCGACTTAGCAGTAGCAGTAGCAGTAGCATGCTAGTATGCCCATAAGTTATTTTCCCAAATCCTTCTTACATTACATATATATTCCCCTGCCAATGAAACATCGTTACTATTTAAGGTGTGGCCTCATTCTTTATTCTCTTTCCTTCTTTTATCCATTTTTCTTTCATAATTGAATTCTTATCTGAGGCTTTAACTATCATTCAAATTAAGTTAAATGCCTATCTACTACTCCTTCGTTATTACTTTCTATTACATCCATAAGTACCTTTCTAGTTAAAAAAGCTTACCACCATATCATCAATATGCCTGATATTGATTTTCTCACTTCTATTATCTGGGTCATTCTCTGCTTTGGGTCTTAGTTATTTTTTGGGTCTTATTTATTTATCTTTGCATGCCAGAATGTGAAAAATGTAATTGTATACATTCTATGGTTTCTAAAACTTTTTTACCAGTTAAATTAAAAACTAGAAGTTAGTGACTAAGTTATATATTTGTCATTCTTGTTATTCAGTAGCTAAGTCATGTCTGACTCCTTGCTTCCCCATGGAATGCAGCACACCAGCTCCTTTGTCCTCCACTATCTCCTGATATTTGCTCAAATTCTTGTCCACTGAGTTGAAGAGGCTATCTAATCAGCTCATCATCTGCCACCCCTTCTCCTTTTGCCTTCAATCTTTCCCAGCATCAGGGTCTTTTGCAATAAGTCAGCTCTTAGTATCAGGTAGCCAAGATATTGGAGTTCAGCTTCAGCATCAGTCCTTCCAATGAATATACAGGATTGATTTCCTTTAGGATTGACTGGCTTGATCTCCTTACAGCCCAAGGGACTCTCTAGAGTGTTCTCCAGCACCACAGTTTAAAAGCATCAGTTCTTCAGCACTCAGGTTTTTTTTTTATGGTCCAAATCTTACACCAGTACATGACTACTGGAAAAACCATAACTTTTACTATAAGGACCTTTGTTGGCAAAGTAATGTCTTTGCTTTTTAATATGCTGTTTAGTCTTGTCATAGCTTCTCTTCCAAGGAGCAAGTATCTTTTAATTTTGTGGCTGTAGTTACTTTCATCTACAGTGATTTTGGAGCCTAAGAAAGTTTTTCACTGTTTACATTTTTTCTCCATCTATTTGCCATGAAGTAATGGACTGGATGCCATGACCTTAGTTTTTTGAATGTTGAGTTTTAAGTCAGCTTTTTCACTCTCCTCTTTCACCTTCAAGAGGCTCTTTAGTTCATTTTTGCTTTCTGCTATTAGGATAGTATCATCTGCATATCTGAGGCTGTTGATATTTCTCGCAGCAATCTTGATTCCAGGTTGTGATCATCCAGTCTGGCATTTGACATGAAGTATTCTACATAAAAGGTAAATAACCAGGGTGACAATATACAATCTTGACATACTCCTTTCCCAATTTGGAGTCAGTCCGTTTTTCCATGTCCAGTTCTAATTATTGCTTTTTGACCTGTATATAGGATTCTGGAGACAGGTAAGATGTCCTGGTACACCCATCTCTTTAATAATTTTTCACTGTTTGTTGTAATACACACAGTCAAAAGCTTTATTGTAGTCAATGAAGCAGAAATAGATGCTTTTCTGGAATCTTTTTGGTTTTTCTATGATCCAACGGATGTGGGCAGTTGGATCTTTAGTTCCTCTGCATTTTCTAAATCCAGCTGTACATCTGGAAGTTCTAAGTTTACGTACTGTTGAAGCCTTGCTTGAAGGATTTTGAGCATGACCTTGTTAGCATGTGAAATGAGCACAATAGTTCAGTAGTTTGAACATTCTTTGGCATTGTCCTTCGTTGGGATTGGAATGAGAACTGACTTTTTCCAGTCCTGTGGCCCATGCTGGGTTTTCCAAATTTGCTGATATATTCAAGCATCAAAAATTCACCTGTGGTAGATTCATGTAGATGTATGGCAAAGCCAACCACAATATTGTAAAGTAATTAGCCTCCAATTAAAATAAATAAATTTATATTAAAAAAAAAATTCAAGTGAACTCATTGAAACTCTTGATATGTCTGACATTACCCAGATAAACTGAGTAGAGGGAGAATTGTAGAATACAACTGAGAAATTGTATCACATTTGGTTGGTAATATATTTATCATTTGTTTTACTGATGCTTACCCTGCATGCGCTCCATCATGTCTGACTCTTTGCAACCCTATTGACTGTAGCCTACTAGGGTCCTCTGTTCATGGGATTTTCCAGGCATGAACACTGGAGTGGGTTGTCATTTCCTTCTTCAGTGGACCATATTTGTTAGAACTCTTCACTATGACCTGTCCATCTTGGGGGGCCCTGCACAGCATGGCTCTTGACTTCATTGAGTATGCAAGTCCCTTTGCCATGACAAGACTGTGATCCATAAGGGAAAAAAAAATATACTGAACTTTAAATAATGTGTGTTGTAAATTATTGTAATTATAAAAATTAAACATAAGATCACTGAAGGTTCAAAGTTTATATTAAGTTTTGCTCAGTTTTCATAAAATAGATGCAGGTCCAGTGGCAGGATTGTTATCATTTTTACTTTTTTTTTTTTGCAGAGGAGAGTCAAAACCCAATCCATTTTTATAGTACATTGTGTTCAATATATTTTTCTCTTATTTCTTAATGAAAGAGACAGATTTATATTCAGTCATCCAAAAATACTAAATGAATGCTTAAAGAATATGTAAGATTTTACCAGGGATTTTGAAGGATACAAAAAGTCAGGCCTAATTTTTGTGTTGGGGAACTTAGGGCCTTGGTATATATAGAAGAGATATGTAAAAATTATCTATAATTGTAGATAGTAGAAAATAAGTCTTAAGAGAAAAAGAGAAAGTGCTATGTGAATTGTATGAAATGTAATAAAGTATCTGTGGCTAATTTTTATCCTTGTATGCAAACTGCAGATGTCTGTCTACAGGTTTTCTTAATGAGAAACTGAATTGTGCAGTGGCTAGGCTCATGGTCTCTAGAGCCATATTGCCTAGTTCAAACCTATAGTCCATTAGTCACTAATTGTATATTTTTGGCCAACTTAAGATCTTTGTGTCCCAGTTCCCTCATCTGTAAATTAAGGATAATAAAAATAGTATATACTTTATATGATCATTATAAGTTTTAAATTAGATGTATTTGTGAAACACTGAACATTGTCTGCCTTGTAATAATTGGTAAGGACATGAAAACTAATTTTCTTGATGATATTATGTGTTATTACTTGGCTTGGATTAAAATTGATCTTTATTTCAGTCTCATGTTTCTTTACCTCTAAAACTTTGGGGTACTCCCATCTAAGAATCTGATAGTAGGCAATAATAAAAAGTTTTGATCATGAGATCAGGCAGATATTGGCAGGTTTTCTGCAGAATTTTGGATGAAAAACATTATATCACAAAGAATTCAATGCTCTATACAACGCAATTCTTTTAATTTTAAAAAATATAATTCAAGCAAAAGGATTTTAAAATTTAAAAATCATAAAGAGTATAATTTCCCATTTTCCCCCAATATTTGTCCTGAAGTATGTTATCTGGTTTTTATGGAAATCTCCAGGGACAGGTTAAGAATACTATTAGTATGTATGTAATACTCACATTTGCTTCAGGCTCTTTCAGCTTGTATTGCATATTAGCTGTTCAAAATGTTTGCATATAATTTCCCAGCTCTGCTTTTTAAAAACCTTTTAGTAAGTTGGAATATATGCATTTATTTATTAAAAATATGCCTGCAAAATCAGTCCCTATTTAATATTCTTTCAAATGCAGGAGAGGTTTGCTTTTACTTATTAGACTTGGGAGAATTTAGTTGAAATATGCAAATCCTGATTCCATACAGTTATATTTGAAAACTGAATTTCATTTTAATGTTTTAATAAATATTTCTCAGAATTTCACATGATGAGATATAACCATTTTTCATTATTCTCTTCTTATAGTTTGATTTATGCTATAATATTTCTTATGTAGGTAAATTAACATAAAAAAAGAAATTTTTGTAACAAAATATATGTAACTCACTTTTTAGTTATGGATAATTTGAATTTGAAATTTTGCTGTTGTGTCTGAAGCTGTTGTTATTATAAACATTTTAAAATTGAAAGGATTTGAGATTAAATTCTATAGACACGAAGGTCAACTCCATAGTTTGCTCAAAAAAAGTCATGAACATACATGATGGGAAAGAAATAATTAATGCGTTCAAATAAGATATGATAAATTTCATAGCAGCCTTCTAATCATTTAGAGAAATATTTGTCAAATCAAGGACTTTGGGCTTCTTTGGTGGCCCAGTTGGTAAAGAATCTGTCTGCACTGCAGGAGACTGCTTGCATGGCAGGAGACTGCCTACAATACAGGCAATCCAGGTTTGATCCCTGTCTGGGTCAGGAAGATACCCTGGAGAAGGAAATGGCAACACAGTCCAGTATTCTTGCCTGAGAAATCCCATGGATAGAGGAGCCTGGCAGGCTACGGTTCACGGGGTCACAAAGACTTGTACACAACTACATTACTGAAAACACACAATTGACTCAGAACAATGTTTTTATTGTATTACATACGACATATAATAAAATGTTTCTATTTAAAAATATAGTTATAAATATATAGCTTTATTCTATGAAAACATAGCACATACAATACCACTATACTGGAGAAGGAAATGTCAACCCACTCCAGTATTGTTGGCTGGAGAATCCCGTGGCAGGGGAGTTGGTGGGCTACAGACCATGGGGTTGCAAAGAGTCGGATACGGCTTAGTGATTAAACAACAGCAACAATATCAGTACATAATCATATGGTATAACATATAAATATAATTATATGAAAATTTAGACATGGGATCTGTGTGAATAGTCATTTGTTGGTGTTTTAAAAAATGTTTCAGAAATAGGTCAGAACTAGAGTTTAAGAACCTATTTAAAACATGAATGGCTGACTCCTATGAGTGTGAAAGCCCAGACCCTGAAATCTTAGGTAATCAAATGTGAAAATGCTCCCAGCTCAGGACAAAGTTAACTCAATGTGGTCTCAGCTGCAGAAAAAAGAAGGGTGTAAAAGAAGGTCACCTTGAAAGAAAACATAATAAAGCAAATATTTTAACATTTAAAGTAATCAAGGAAAGGACAAGAGAAGTGCTGGCAATAGTTATGTATATATGATGTGGAAAAAGTGAGAAATGTCAAAGTATTTTTATGATCAATAAAGATAGGTATATAGAAAAATAATCACAAAGTATTGCAAATAATTATTAGCTATAGTGTGGCTCTAGAAGACAAGGCTAAAACAACTTTGAAATGGTCCCAGCTGATTCTTACCATGTCTTCTACCTTTATTCCACAACAAGGAAGGAGCTCAGTACCCTCACTTATTCTTCTCCCTTACAGCTCTCCCTGCCATCTCATCAAAGTATTTCTTATCTGTTAGTTGAATTGTTCTTGAAAATACAAATGATTCACTTCAGTTCAGTCACTCAGTCGTGTCCAACTCTTTGAGATCCCATGGACTGTGGCATGCCAGGACTCCCCGTCTATCACCAGTTCCCAGAGCTTGCACAAACTCATGTCCATCGAGTCAGAAATGCCATCTAACCATCTCATTCTCTGTCATCCCCTTCTCCTCCTGACTTCAAACTTTCTCAGAATCAAGTTCTTTTCCAATGAGTCAGTTTTTACATCAGGTGGCCAAAGTACTGGAGCTTCAGCTTCAGCATCAGTGCTTCCAATGAATATTTAGGACTGATTTCCTTTGGGATTGACTGATCTGATCTCTTGCAAGGGGCTCTCAAGAGTCTTCTCCAACACCACAGTTCAGAAACATCAATTCTTCTACACTCACCTTTCTTTATGGTTCAACACTCACATCTGTACACGACTACTTGAAAAACCACAGCTTTGACTAGACAGACCTTTGTTGGCAAAGTAATGTCTCTGCTTTTTAATGTGCTGTCTAGTTTTGTAAGATTAATACATCATATTATGCATTTGGCTGTTTATTTTTTTTTCCATTTGTTATGCTGACCTTAAGTCCTAATGATTTCTCTCTTCTTTTTCAAGTTTTGGATGAGTTGGTTAAGTTTATCTGCTTAAGTAACTCCATATACATGTCTCTCATTTTACCCATCTGTAAAATGGATTGCCTATTGAGCACAATACCTAATAAACTTGAAATTGTTGGCAAAATGTTTTTCTTGAAATAAGTTGTAAAGGAAATAAAGAAAATTTTATGTACCAGAGACATAAGAAATTTTGTAGTTTACAGTATATAGTTATATAATTTAAATGAGCTAGCTAAGGGATAAATTGTACTGTAAAAAGTATTGAAATATAGTAACCAGGTCAATCAATTCTGCCACCTGATTTGTTGTGACTAAAGGTTACTGTGGTACTGCTCAAACTACTAAAATTATTGATAGAAAAATACTCTTTTTCATATAAATAATAAGGTCATTTTATTATTTTTTTTGTGAATGAGGGAATAGTGTATTTCATGGTTAAACACACTCAGTCTCATAACTGCATAGATAATGCCTAACCACATTTTGAAAAGCTTAATACCTATTTTGTTCAAGTTTGAACTGTGCTACTCTGCTTTGTTCTTAAAGACGTTTCTTGCTTGGATTTAAAGTGGTTATCTCTTTATCACATTTTTCAAAGGTAATATTGCTTTTTATTTAATTTACTTGCATTTGCTATATTAATAGAATATTTTGGTACATGGCCCTAGATGTAGATTACTTCTTTTTAAAGAGTCTTAATGAGATAAAGGGAAATTTCCTGTACTCTTAAGTGTTTAATAAATGTTTCTTGATGGTGATAATAACTTTTTGATAGTTTAGGTCCAACTATAGTATCATTACAAGCTAGATTTGGTCCAACTTGCAGAGTTATTTCAAAGAAGTTTGAAAGGGCATCTAGATTCTTATTTCAAACTCTCTTCATAACATTTATATATTTTTTGAAGACAATTTAAAAATATGTTGATTTGCTAATAAATTCCTTCTTAAACTCTTTATAATGATTTTAGATTTCTCTCATTTTAATAACTAGTGTATACATTTATTTTAGAAACTCTTATATTTAAATGTTTTCCCTTAAATTATAAAAAAACTTTCAAGGGTTGATAAAACTAAAATACAGTGAGCCTGCAAGAAGCCATGAGTTGGCTGCAGATGAATAATCATTTAAACATGGTCTACTTAAGAAGTAACTAAAAGAAGTTTAATTTGCAAAATCTGGTGATATATGCTACTGAAATAAAATAGCATATAGAACCATGATTTTGTTGACTACACTTTACTGTAACTTATTTTAGTTGTTGGTTGATACAGGGAGGTTGTAGAATGCCTTTCAAAAATCCATGTCTAATTGCTTTGATATTGATTGCCTTCCTAAAATTTAAACCTTTTATCATTCTGTGAGTATTTCAAGAATTTTAAATCAATAATTTTGCCTTAAGATACCTTAACAAAAACCTCCTAAACACTTCTAGATACACAAATATTCTTTGAATAATATTAAAGGGTACATATTTCTTAGATGAATGTGGCAAAGAAGGTGTGCCTTATCCTTAATTATAACTATGAAATAATTTAGAAATTAATTCAAGAAAATTCTTTTTAGACAATATCTCAATTATTTAATAAACAAAGCATTATTACTATCTGCCTGGCCTTTGTTGAATATCAAATAATAAAAGAATAAACTCCATGTTTCCAAATGAAAATCACCTGAAAATAGTTAGCTATACAATTCTAGGAGAAAAAAAGTGTTTTTCTTCAATTGAGGGGACCAAGTTCGTACTTGTAAAGAACTGGATATGAAACCATAAGATATGTGTTCATTTTTTTCATGTAGGTGTTCTTAATAATGCCTCAAGATTTGTGTAAATCAGATAAAACCATATGATGATGACACAAAATAAGTCTAAAATGCTATTAATAGGACTACTGTATTATGTTATCTCAGCCTAATTCACTTACCATCAAATGATAAGATTTTAGTAAAACTTAGTGTATGTTTAACACAGATGGTATGATTATATGATTATAATTATATGATTATAATTATTTCAATGGAATTACAAAATATACTTAGCATTATATGCAGCTATTGCATGTCAGGAAGCAACAGTTAGAACTGGACACAGACGGGTTCCAAATAGGAAAAGGAGTACGTCAAGGCTGTATATTGTCACCCTGCTTATTTAACTTATATGCAGAGTACATCATGAGAAATGCTGGGCTGGATGAAGCACAAGCTGGAATCAAGATTGCCAGGAGAAATATTAATAACCTCAGATATGCAGATGACACCACCCTTATGGCAGAAAATGAAGAGGAACTAAAAAGCCTCTTGATGAAAGTGAAAGTGGAGAGTGAAAAAGTTGGCTTAAAGCTCAACATTCAGAAAACTAAGGTCTTGGCATCTGGTCCCATCACTACATGGGAAATAGATGGGGAAACAGTGGAAACAGTGTCAGACTTTATTTTGAGGGGCTCCAAAATCACTGCACATGGTGACTGCAGCCATGAAATTAAAAGACGCTTACTCCTTGAAAGGAAAGTTATGACCAACCTAGATAGCATATTCAAAAGCAGAGACATTACTTTGCCAACAAAGGTCTGTCTAGTCAAGGCTATGGTTTTTCCAGTGGTCATGTATGGATGTGAGAGTTGGACTGTGAAGAAAGCTGAACACCGAAGAATTGATGCTTTTGAACTGTGGTGTTGGAGAAGACTCTTGAGAGTCCCTTAGACTGCAAGGAGATCCAACCAGTTCATCCTAAAGGAGATCAGTCCTGGGTGTTCATTGGAAGGAATGATGCTAAAGCTGAAACTCCAGTACTTTGGCCACCTCATGCAAAGAGTTGACTCATTGGAAAAGGCTCTGATGCTGGGAGGGATTGGGGGCAGGAGGAGAAGGGGACGACAGAGGATGAGATGGCTGGATGGCATCACCAACTCGATGGATGTGAGTTTGAGTGAACTCTGGGAGTTGATGATGGACAGGGAGGCCTGGCGTGCTGCAATTCATGGGGTCACAAAGAGTCGGACAGGACTGAGTGACTGAACTGAACTGAACTGATTAATGGAACATAACATCAGGTTAGAACTAATGAGTTAATAGCATTAATACTTAATGATAGATAGAGCCATAGGGAAGAATATTAGATATTAGTTTATTAGAATCTTTTATGCTTTTATTCAACTGACATTTGAAAAAAAAATCTATAATTTGTATTTGAAAAAAAAAAATTGAAATAAGATACACCCCTAGATTTAAGAAGCTAAGAGTCTATATGGACAATGGTCTGTAGACAAGGAATTAATTTCTAAGTGAACATTAAAGTGGCAGGAATAATTCCACATTAGGTGATCAGGAGGGATGTAATAACGCTTGTACTTTCAGTAATAACTTAAAAGTATCTGACATTTTAAGTATATAAAATATGTGCAAAGGTAAAGAGGTAGAAGATATCTTTTTGTACAAGATTATGTGAACTGGAAGAAGCTAGAGTTTTGAAACAGTTTAAGGTATGAGCATTGTGTGAGTGGGGTTTGCAAATGAGGGTGATAGTGAAGGAGTAAATGAACCTGAAAAGATAGTTCAAAAACATTGTATATGTATTTGAATGGTGAGTTGTTTGGAGTTTATCTTGTATGAAATGAAGATCCATAAAAGGTCCAATAGGGAAATACATGATCACAAATATATTTTAGAGAGAAAAAGGTGGTGTCAGAGTGGAGGTTTGGGTGATGAATAGATAGGACAAAGTAGACGAAGTAGTAAGACACAATATGAGGCTATTAAAATACTTCAGTATAAAATAGGCACTCTCAAAAATGGGCTTAGATGAATTAGACACAGAATAACCACACTGAGTAGCATAAGCATTCAGTTTAGTTCAGTCGCTCAGTCCTGTCAACTCTTTGCGACCCCATGAATTGCAGCACGTCAGGCCTCCCTGTTCATCACCAACTCCTGGAGTTCACTCAAACTCACGTCCATCGAGTCGGTGATGCCATCCAGCCATCTCATCCTCTGTTGTCCCCTTCTCCTCCTGCCCCCAATCCCTCCCAGCATCAGAGTCTTTTCCAATGAGTCAACTCTTCGCATGAGGTGGCCAAAGTGCTGGAGTTTCAGCTTTAGCATCATTTCTTCCAAAGAAATCCCAGGGCTGATCTCCTTCAGAATGGGCTGGTTGGATCTCCTTGCAGTCTAAGGGGCTGTCAAGAGTCTTCTCCAACACCACAGTTCAAAAGCATCAATTCTTCGGCACTCGGCCTTCTTCATAGTCCAACTCTCACATCCATACATGACCAGTGGAAAAACCATAGCCTTGAATAGACGGACCTTTGTTGGCAAAGTAATGTCTCTGCTTTTGAATATGCCATCTAGGTTGGTCATAACTTTCCTTCCAAGGAATAAGCGTCTTTTAATTTCATGGTTGCAGTCACCATCTGCAGTGATTTTGGAGCTCCAAAAAATAAAGTCTGACACTGTTTCCACTGTTTCCCCATCTATTTGCCAAGAAGTGATAGGACCAGATGCCATGATCTTCGTTTTCTGAATGTTGAGCTTTATGCCAGTTTTTTCACTCTCCTCTTTCACTTTCATCAAGAGGCTTTTTAGTTCCTCTTCACTTTGTGCTGTAAGGATGGTGCCATCTGCATGTCTGAGGTTATTAATATTTCTCCCAGCAATCTTGATTCCATCTTGTACTTCTTCCAGTCCAGCGTTTCTCATGATGTACTCTGCATAAAACTGGAAATAGAACTGCCTTATGATCCAGCAATCCCACTGCTGGGCATACACACTGAGGAAACCAGAAGGGAAAGAGACACGTGTACCCCAATGTTCATCGCAGCACTGTTTATAATAGCCAGGACATGGAAGCAACCTAAATGCCCATCAGCAGATGAATGGATAAGAAAGCTGTGGTACATATACATAATGGAGTATTACTCAGCATTAAAAAGAATACATTTGAATCAGTTCTAATGAGATGGATGAAACTGGAACCTATTATACAGAGTGAAGTAAGCCAGAAAGAAAAACACCAATACAGTATACTAATGCATATATATGGAATTTAGAAAGATGGTAACAATAACCCTGTGTACGAGACAGCAAAAGAGACACCAATGTATAGATCAGTCTTATGGACTCTGTGGGAGAGGGAGAGGGTGGGGAGATTTGGGAGAATAGCATTGAAACATGTATAATATCATGTATGAAACGAGTCGCCAGTCCAGGTTCAATGCACGGTACTGGATGCTTGGGGCTGGTGCACTGGGACGACCCAGAGGGAGGGTAGGGGAGGGAGGAGGGAGGAGGGTTCAGGATGGGGAACGCAGATATACCCGTGGTGGATTCATTTCGATATTTGGCAAAACTAATACAATATTGTAAAGTTTAAAAATAAAATTAAAAAAAAAACAAAGTGATAAATGGAAATAAATAAATAAATAAATAAGCAGAGAGAGAATATACAGCCTTGATGTACTCCTTTTCCTATTTGGAACCAGTCTGTTGTCCCATGTCCAGTTCTAACTGTTGCTTCCTGACCTGCATACAGGTTTCTCAAGAGGCAGGTCAGGTGGTTTGGTATTCCCATCTCTTTCAGACTTTCCCACAGTTTATTGACTGTGATCCACACAGTCAAAGGCTTTGGCATAGTCAATAAAGCAGAAATAGATATTTTTCTGGAACTCTCTTGCTTTTTCCATGATCCAATGGATGTTGGCAATTTGATCCCTGGTTCCTCTGCCTTTTCTAAAACCAGCTTGAATGTTAGGAAGTTCACGGTTCACGTATTGCTGAAGTCTGGCTTGGAGAATTTTGAGCATGACTTTACTAGCATGTGAGATGAGTGCAATTGTTTGGTAGTTTGAGCATTCTTTGGCATTGCCTTTCTTTGGGATTGGAATGAAAACTGACCTTTTCCAGTCCTGTGGCCACTGATAAGTTTTCCAAATTTGCTGGCATATTGAGTACAACACTTTGACAACATCATCTTTCAGGATTTGGAATAGCTCAACTGGAATTCCATCACCTCCACTAGCTTTGTTCATAGTGATGCTTTCTAAGGCCTACTTGACTTCACATTCCAGGATGTCTGGGTCTAGGTCAGTGATCACACCATTGTGATTACCTGGGTCATGAAGATCTTTTTTGTACAGTTCTTCTGTGTATTCCGCCCAAGGTAAGAGAAACCCAAGTAAGATGGTAGGTTGTTGCAAGTCGACATCAGAGGGCAGACACACTGAAACCATACTCACAGAAAACTAGTCAATCTAATCACACTAGGACCACAGCCTTGTCTAACTCCATGAAACTAAGCCATGCCCTTGGGGCAACCCAAGACGGGTGGGTCATGGTGGAGAGATCTGATAGAATGTGGTCCACTGGAGAAGGGAATGGCAAACCACTTCAGTATTCTTGCCTTGAGAACCCCATGAACAGTATGAAAAGGCAAAATGATAGGATACTGAAAGAGAAACTCCCCAGGTCAGTAGGTGCCCAATATGCTACTGGAGATCAGTGGACAAATAACTCCAGAAAGAATGAAGGGATGGAGCCAAAGCAAAAAGAACACCCAGCTGTGGATGTGACTGGTGATAGAAGCAAGGTCCAGTGCTGTAAAGAGCAATATTGTGTAGGAACCTGGAATGTCAGGTCCATGAATCAAGGCAAATTGGAAGCAGTCAAACAGGAGATGGCAAGAGTCAATGTCGACATTCTAGGAGTCAGTGAACTAAAATGGACTAGAATGGGTGAATTTAACTCAGATGACAATTATATCTACTACTGCAGGCAGGAATCCCTCAGAAGAAATGAAGTAGCCACCATAGTCAACAAAAGAGTCTGTAATGCAGTACTTGGATGCAATCTCAAAAACCACAGAATGGTCTCTGTTCGTTTCCAAGGCAAACCATTCAATATCATGGTAATCCAAGTCTATGCCCCAACCAGTAATGCTGAAGAAGCTGAAGTTGAACGGTTCTATGAAGACCTACAAGACCTTTTAGAACTAACACCCAAAAAAAGATGTCCTTTTCATTATAGGGGACCGGAATGCAAAAGTAGGAAGTCAAGAAACACCTGGAGTAACAGGCAAATTTGGCCTTGGAATATGGAATGAAGCAGGGAAAAGACTAATAGAGTTTTGCCAAGAAAATGCACTGATCATAGCAAACACCCTCTTCCACCAACACAAGAGAAGACTCTATACATGGACATCACCAGATGGTCAACACCGAAATCAGACTGATTATGTTCTTTGCAGACAAAGATGGAGAAGCTCTATACAGTCAGCAAAAACAAGACCGGGAGCTGACTGTGGCTCAGATCATGAACTCCTTATTACTAAATTCAGACTTAAATTGAAGAAAGTAGGGAAAACCACTAGACCATACAGGTATGACCTAAATCAAATCCCTTATAATTATACAGTGGAAGTGAGACATAGATTTAAGGGCCTAGATCTGATAGAGTGCCTGATGAACTATAGAATGAGGTTCATGACATTGTACAGGAGACAGGGATCAAGACCATCCCCATGGAAAAGAAATGCAAAAAACCAAAATGGCTGTCTGGGGAGGCCTTACAAATAGCTGTGAAAAGAAGAGAAGCGAAAAGCAAAGGACAAAAGGAAAGATATAAGCATCTGAATGCAGAGTTCCAAAGAATAGCAAGAAGAGATAAGAAAGCCTTCCTCAGTGATTAATGTAAAGAAATAGAGGAAAACAACAGAATGGAAAAGACTAGAGATCTCTTCAAGAAAATTAGAGATACCAAGGGAACATTTCATGCAAAGATGGGCATAAGCATTAGGTTTCATCAATTATGCCTTAAGGTGGCTATTCAATTGCTTGAGTTTTCTAGAGATTTTTCTAGATTTAAGATTACCTGAAACACTGCTCCATAGTCTAGTCCCATTCTTTCTGGGGGCTGACACTTGTTCTTTTACATGGATTGAAACAACAAATTCATAATTTCCTAAGTATTTTAGATGAAGATTTTACCTCACTGTTATCCACCTGGCAGAATGAGGAAATCGTTAGAAAAGAAAGAATTTGGCTTTTGACAATAAGAAATTATAGGCGATATTTATTAACTATTTGACAGAGATACAAGCTATGACTTTCTTTTCTACCCTATTGATACCAGAGAGACTCTTGGCTCACTTTGCACAGAAGGTTCTGGTCACATTCAGAACGGATTATGACACACTGAGCTCCTTCTTAACATGTTCTTTTAGTCAGCAGATCTCAGGAGGGATCCCCTGTGGAGGATGTTGTAATCTCCCACTGGATGCTTTTTTCCCTTCCTCTTTCTTCTTTTCTTTGCTTTGAAGAGCTGGACA
Source organism: Bos mutus (assembly GCF_027580195.1). Classification (NCBI taxonomy): domain Eukaryota; kingdom Metazoa; phylum Chordata; class Mammalia; order Artiodactyla; family Bovidae; genus Bos; species Bos mutus. Next base: position 76,410,187 of record NC_091622.1, on the reverse strand, counting down.
AGAAAGGTATCTATGCTGAAAGCTGAGTAAACCTGGAGGGCAAGTGCTGACATTCATGAGATCAGAGTCACTCTTATAAGGGGCAACCAGCAGGGTAAACAGTTTGTTTTAACTTTAATAAATGAGACTAATAGGAAAGACATCAGATCGGTTAATCTGCACACTTCCCATTTTTATACACAGCTAGTAGTCACTGAGCTCTCCTTACCATACAATTATTTTTTTTTTCCAATTCCCTTTGCTCTATCTGTCACTTAACACCTCAGTCTGTATAAACCAAAGGCAGCATTCTAAAATGTGATGTGATTATTGGGAACATTTTTTTGATAAGAGATACTTGCACAACAGGAGGAAATTAAGTTGTTACTGACATTTCTCCATAGAAAGAATTCTCTGAAGCTGCAAGCTCACACAGTGGAATTTCTATTTAGCAAACTCTCTACGACTGTGAGAGCTTCCTGGTAATAATATTAGACACAACAACTTCAGAAATATAGACTTAAATGAATAAATGGCAGTGCTGAGTACTCTATGGTGCAGAATTTTAGCTCTCTAGGGAGTGTCCAGTGTCCTACATAATAAATAACAAGAAAGAATTAAAAACAAATTAGGACAATGCTGAACTTCTATTTTACTCTTACACTTAAAGCCTTGGAAATGTAGAGAAAATTTTCTTTCTTACATTTTCTGTCAGGAAAGCTGAATGAACACTACATATATGAGAAAAGTCTTCAAAAAACAACATGTTTTAGTGTATAAGCATTTAAATTAAACCCAAAGCTAGGATTTAGTTGCAATCCAAGACTGTATTAGCAGAGAAGTGCCCCACAGGATCTGCTCTATCTGTTTCTGTCCTTGTTTGTGGTCTTGAATGCCTTAAAGTCTTCCAGATATATGGAAATATTATCTTTGCTTTAAATTAAAGAAGGTAGACTTTCTAAGGTATATAATATATGCATTGCAGTGATATAGTCTGAACCAATCATATGTGTAAACTTCTCAATGCCACAAAAAGGTTAAATGTCTTATTATAGCATTTAGTGTGGTAATTAAGTAATACAACATTTATTTTCCTCCAGTGACACAGCAAAATAAGGTTAACTCTTATTTCTCTAAATTTGTAAACTGGTTAATGTCAATCAAAGATGAACAAATTAGGACATTTGTCTGTACTGAAACTTCTTTCTTCAATCTTATGGTGATTTCCTATATCTGTGGTGAATTTGATTATGTTATTATGATTTCCTCTTCTAACTTTTTGTTTAAAAGGACTTCTATTTGGCTAAACTGAAGGTTATGTTGGTTTCAGAGGTAGGGTTGATGGGATTAGAAATTTTATAGCAGGTAAGCAAGGTTTAAGATAGAATTACCATTTAATTTCTGAAAACCAGGAAAGGATTTTCCACAAAAAATAGATTTGAAAGAAGAACTCAGAGTGACTATTTTTTAACATATAGGTCCGGGACATCAGTGGAACATATTATGGAAAAATTTTCCCTAAGTATAGAATGCATGCCCGCTACCTTCATGGATAATTCTGTGACTTGGTACCCATGTGAAGAAGATATGATGTAAAAGCAGTAGATAGATAGCTCAGAGCCTATTCTTTTTAGTCCCAAGGAATTCTGAGAGATAAAAGTAGAGAAAAGCAATTGAATAATGGAGGGAAGAATCTGGGTTCTGTTCTCCCATTTTCAGACTTTCTCTTGATTAGAAGGAGATATGTAAGTTGCAGGAATTGCTGAGGCTAGAAACACTTGCCTAGATTAATTTCTGGAACTCTGGAAAGAGACTGCTTCTCAGAAGTCCTTGAAGAACTGAACTTTGGAATTCAACATTGTTAGCCTGAAGAAGAGATGTGTTTTAAGCTTTCCCAAATTACTTATAGTATCTATGAGGTGTGGATTGAATCCCCACCTCAGTATTCTTTCATAACTCTACTCCCGTGGGGACTTCTGAGGTGATATGACACCACTAAGTGGTTAGAAATTAGTAGTACATTGACTAGTCCAGGCTTTGGAAGATCTAGAAGAGATTCAAGGAAATTTGTAGAACCAGCAAGGGCTGAGGTGAGGCCGTGTAAGTCAGAGCTTTGCCAATTCTGCTGTAAATTACAGCAGGGGATTCTGGCAGAAGGGCAGCAGCCAGACAGATAAGAAATCTCCTCAGAGACCAGAGGAGCCAAAGGAAACAAGGCATGCCAGTACTTTTCCTCTGATGTCATGAGAACACTGTTAGCCTCCTAATATACCAACAATCCACTGTGAGGAAGAAAAGATTAAGAGGCAAGGATTTAAAAATGAAGCATCTTTCTAAAAAGTGTGAGCAGGGCAAAACAAACAAACGAAACGAAACAACACCAAAAAACAAAACAAAACAAAACACCAAATTCCTTAAAAATTATGCTGTGGGAAATTTGGGCTTTGAAGTTTAAAACCAGAACTATAAAAATCAGAAGAGACTGAAATACTGTTATTTGAGAGGAGTGAGTTTTCTTTTATGTTAAGTGGGCTGTAGTAGATTAGGGCAGGTTTATACAACAAAGGATTTATATTTTTTTTATGCACCTCTGAGAACAATTTGAGAATATTTTAGAATTTTCCATGTATGATATTCTATACTCATTTGGGTCTCATAACCACAGCAAAGTATTACCCATAGTATAAGACAAACATCTTAATAATTGGAACCTCTGCATTAAAAAAACGAAAGTTTATTAGTATATTAGGATTCTATTGCTATAGAATGAATTATCACAAATTCAGCATCTTAAAAACAACAGAAATTTATTAGCTCAAGGTTCTGTAGGTCAAACTCAACTGAGTTTTTTGCTTAGTTTTCCAAAGTAGACATCAAAGTGTCAGTGGACCTGGGTTCTTATCTGGAGTTTCTGGGGAGGAATCCAATTCCAGATCATTTAGGATTGGCAGAATACAGTTCCTTGTGGACTGTCGTCTGATCTCCCACTTTTCCTCCTGGCTGTCATGTGGCGACTACTCTTCTCCTTGAAGCCACTTGTATTCTTTCTCATGTGATCCCGTCCATCTTCCAATGAACAATGCAAGTCAGGTCTTTCTCAGGCATTGAATCTTTCTGGTTTCCTCTCTGCTACCAGTTACAGAAAACTTTCCGCTTTTAAAGGATTCATGAGATTAGATTCAATTGACTCACTGGGACAACCTCCCTTTGGATTAACTAAAAGTCAACTAATTAATATACATAATTAAATCTGCACAATCATTTTTGTTATGTAACCTAACATAATCATAGACATAACATCTGGTCAAATTTCTAGTCCTTGTCTTGTGGATGAGGATGGGAAATCATAGATGTAGGGAGTGGGGAGAGGACAATTATTTAAGAATTCCTCATAACACTAATTATTATGCAGCTTTTTCATATCATAGCAGGTCTTAGGAAGAAGGGTACTATTGGTTAGAAAATAAATAATGCTGTTGATAACACTGATGCTCAGTTATTAATTATTAATTGCCAGCTTAATAAATATCTGTAAATATGTGTTACCTATTAAAAACAAATATCTATTGAATATTGCAAACTATTATATTCAGAGAGTGTACAAGCAAATGGGACACAATGTCATGCATTATAAAGCTCACAAACAGCAAGGGAAATAGGATGTATAGATGATTGCAGCACAATAGATAACAGTGATTGAATATGGCCCATACAAAATGCACCATGGAAGACAGATTTCAAGTGATGTCAGTGAAGAATTTATTGAGAAAATCATATTACTTGTTTGCTCAAAGTATAGAACTTCCCTCCTAATAATTAAAACAACAGAAGCCTATTGTGGAAAAACAGAAAATACAAGAGAATAGAAAAATAATCACTATATTCCAATCTTTCATTAATAGAAATAACCTTTATTTACATTCGACATCCCTTATGTCTTGGTTCACATATATATTTCCTATGTATTTTATGTAGTTAAGAATGCACTTCAGTTCATTTCAGTCACTCAGTCATGTCCCATTCTTTAGGACCTCATGAATCACAGCACGCCAGGCCTCCCTGTCCATCACCAACTGCCGGAGTCAACACAAACCCATGTCCATTCAGTCTGTGATGCTATCCAACCATCTCATCCTCTGTTTTCCCCTTCTCCTCTTGCCCTCAATCTTTCCCAGCATCATGGTCATTTCCAATGAGTCAGCTCTTCGCATCAGCAGGCCAAAGTATTGGAGTTTCAGCTTCAGCATCCGTCCTTCCAATGAACACCCAGGACTGATGTCTTTAGGATGGACTGATTGGATCTCCTTGCAATCCAAAGGACTCTCAAGAGTCTTCTCCAACACCACAGTTCAAAAGCATCAATTCTTCCGCGCTCAGCTTTCTTTAGAGTCCAACTCTCACATCCATACATGACTACTGGAAAAACCATAGCCTTGACTAGACAGACCTTAGTTGACAAAGTAATGTCTCTGCTTTTTAATATGCTGTCTAAGTTGGTCATAACTTTCCTTCCAAGGAGTAAGCATCTTTTAATTTCCTGGCTGCAATCACCATCTGCAGTGATTTTGGAGTCCCCCAAAAAAAATAAAGTCAGCCACTGTTTCCACTGTTTCTCCATCTATTTGCCATGAAGTGATGGGACTGGATGCCAAGATCTTAGTTTTCTGAATGTTGAGCTTTAAGCCAACTTTTTTAACTCTCCTCTTTCACTTTCATCAAGAGGCTTTTTAGTTCTTCTTCCCTTTCTGCCATAAGGGTGGTATCATCTGCATATCTGAAGTAATTGATATTTCTCCCTGCAATCTTGATTAGAGCTTGTGCTTTATCTAGCCCAGCATTTCCAACATTTCTCATGATGTACTCTGCATATAAGTTAAATAAGCAGGGTGACAATATACAGCCTTGATGTTCCTTTTCCTGTTTGGAATCAGCCTGTTGTTCCACGTCCAACATCAGGGCCGGTGGCCAAGAGGAGCTATCTCACATCCAAGGTCAGGGGCGGCAGCCGAGAGGACCTACCCCATGTCCAAGGTCAGGGGTGGTGGCCAAGAGGAGATAACCCATGTCCAAGTTAAGGAGCAGTGGCTGTGCTTTGCTGGAGCAGCCATGAATATACCCCACATCCAAGGTAAGAGAAACCCAAGTAAGACGGTAGGCACTGAGAGAGGGCATAAGAGGGCAGACAAACTGAAACCACAAACACAGACAACTAGCCAATCTGATCACACAAACCACAGCCTTGTCTAATTCAATGAAACTAAGCCATGCCGTGTGGGGCCTAAAGACGGATGGGTCCGAGATGGACATGTCTAAGATGGACAGGTCATGGTGGAGAGTCCAACAGAATGTGGTCCACTGGAGAAGGGAATGGCAAACCACTTCAATATTCTTGCCTTGAGAACCCCATGAACAGTATGAAAAGGCAAAATGATAGGATACTGAAAGGTAGAATTCTGCAGGTCAGTAGGTGCCCAATATGCTACTGGAGATCAGTGGATAAACAACTCCAGAAAGAATGAAGGGATGGAACTAAAGCAAAAATAATACTCAGTTGTGGATGGGACTGGTGATAGAAGCGAGGTCTGATGCCGTAAATAGCAATATTGCATAGGAACCTGGAATGTTAGGTCCATGAACCAAGACAAATTGGATGTAGTCAAACAGGAGATGGCAAGAGTGAATGTTGACATTCTAGGAATCAGTGAACTAAGATGGACTGGAATGGGGTAATTTAACTCAGATGACCATTATATCTACTACTGTGGGCAAGAATCCCTTAGAAAAAATGGAGTAGCCATCATGGTCAACAAACAGTCTGAAAGCAGTACTTGGATGCAATCTCAAACCAGAAGGGAAAGAGACACGTGTACCCCAATGTTCATCGCAGCACTGTTTATAATAGCCAGGACATGGAAGCAACCTAGATGTCCATCAGCAGATGAATGGATGAGAAAGCTGTGGTACATATACACAATGGAGTATTACTCAGCCATTAAAAAGAATACATTTGAATCAGTTCTAATGAGGTGGATGAAACTGGAGCCTATTATACAGAGTGAAGTAAGCCAGAAGGACAAACACCAATACAGTATACTAACGCATATATACGGAATTTAGAAAGATGGTAATGATAACCCTGTATACGAGACAGCAAAAGAGACACTGATGTATAGAACAAGCTTATGGGCTCTGTGGGAGAGGGAGAGGGTGGGAAGATTTGGGAGAATGGCATTGAAACATGTGAAATGTCATGTATGAAACGAGATGCCAGTCCAGGTTCAATGCACGATGCTGGATGCTTGGGGCTGGTGCACTGGGACGACCCAGAGGGATGGTATGGGGAGGAAGGAGGGAGGAGGGTTCAGGATGGGGAACACATGTATAATTTTTTTAAATTAAAATTGAAAAAAAAAAAAAAAAAAAAAAATTCAAAAAAAAAAAAAGAAAAAAAAAAAAAGACAGAATGACTTCTGTTTGTTTCCAAGGCAAACCATTCAATATCACGGTAAGCCAAGTTTATGCCCCAACCAGTAACACTGAAGAAGCTGAAATTGAATGGTTCTATGAAGACCTACAAGGCCTTTTAGAAATAACACCCCCAAAAGATGTCCTTTTCATTATAGGGGACTGGAATGCAAAAGTAGGAATTCAAGAAACACCTGGAGTAACAGGCAAATTTGGCTTTGGAGTAAAGAATGAATCAGAGCAAAGGCTAAAAGAGTTCTGCCAAGAGAACGCACCAGTCATAGCAAACACCATCTTCCAACAACACAAGAGATGACTCTACACATGGACATCACCAGATGGTCAACATCAAAATTAGATTGATTATGTTCTTTGCAGCCAAAGATGGAGAAGCTCTATATAGTCAGCAAAAACAAGGCCAGGAGTTGACTGAGGCTCAGATCATGAACTGTTTATTGCCAAATTCAGATTAAATTGAAGAAAGTGGGGAAAACCACTAGACCATTCAGGTATGATCTAAACCAAAGTCCTTATGACTACACGGTGGAAATGAGAAATAGATTTAAGGGACTAAGTCTGATAGACAGAGTGTCTGATGAACTATGGATGGAGGTTCGTGACATTGTATAGGAGACAGGGATCAAGACCATCCCCCAAAAAAGAAATGCAAAAAAACAAAATGGTTGTCTGAGGAGGCCTTACAAATAGCTGTGAAAATAAGAGAAGCAAAAAGCAAAGGAGAAAAGGAAAGATATACCCATTTGAATGCAGGGTTCCCAAGAATAGCAAGGAGAGATAAATCCTTCCTCAGCGATCAATGCAAAGAAATAGAGGAAAACAATAGAATGGGAAAGACTAGAGATCTCTTCAAGAAAATTAGAGATACCAAGGGAACATTTCATGCAAAGATGAGCTCAATAAAGGACAGAAATGATATGGACCTAACTGAAGCAGAAGATATTAAGAGGTGGCAGGAATACACAGAAGAACTGTACAAAAAAGATCTTCACAACCCAAATAATTACAATGGTGTGATCACTCACACTCAACTAGAGCCAGACATCCTGGAATGTGATGTCAAGTGGGTCTTAGGAAGCTTCACTACGAAAAAGGCTAGTGGAGGTGATGGAATTCCAGTTGAGTTATTTCAAATCCTAAAAGATGATGCTGTGAAAGTGCTACACTCAATATGTCAGGAAATTTGGAAAACTCAGCAGGGGCCACAGGACTGGAAAAGGTCAGTTTTCATTCCAATCCCAAAGAAAGACAATGCCAAAGAATGTTCAAACTACTGCACAATTGCACTCATCTCACACGCTAGCAAAGTAATGATCAAAATTCTCCAAGCCAGGCTTCAGTAATAAGTGAACCATGAACTTCCAGATGTTCAAGCTGGTTTTAGGAAAGGCAGAGGAACCAGAGAATGCATCTCCTATATGTTTTTATACAGCTCTTTTATATACAATGTATTAGTATGTTTCTTTATCTTAAAAGTTTTATAAATACCTTTGTTCATTATTTAGTAATATTTCATCATATGGGTGGATCAAATTTTTATTATCCATTACATCTACAGTCTGGTTCCAGATAGGAAATGGAGTATGTCATGGCTGTATATTGTCACCCTGCTTATTTAAGTCATATGCAGAGTACGTCATGAGAAATGCTGGGCTGGATAAAGCACAAGCTATAATCAACATTGCAGGGAGATATATCAATTACCTCAGATATGCAGATGATACCACCCTATGACAGAAAGTGAAGAAGAACTAAAGAGCCTCTTGATGAAAGTGAAAGAGGAGAGTGAAAAAGTGGGCTTAAAGCTCAACTTTCAGAAAACTAAGATCTTGGCATCTGGCCCCATCACTTCATGGCAAATAGATGGGAAAACAGTGGAAACAGTGGCTGACTTTATTTTGGGGGCTCCAAAATCACTGCAAATGGTGACTGAAGCTATGAAATTAAAAGACGCTTACTCCTTGTAAGGAAAGTTATGACCAACCTAGACAGCATATTAAAAAGCAGAGACATTACTTTGTCAACAAAGGTCCATCTAGTCAAGGCTATGGTTTTTCCAGGAGTCATGTATGGATGTGAGAGTTGGACTCTAAAGAAAGCTGAGCGCGGAAGAATTGATGCTTTTGAACTGTGGTATTGGAGAAGACTCTTGAGAGTCCTTTGGATTGCAAGGAGATCCAATCAGTCCATCCTAAAGACATCAGTCCTGGGTGTTCATTGGAAGGACTGATGTTGAAAATCAGCTGAAACTGAAATACTGAAACTCCAATACTTTGGCCAGCTGATGCACAGAACTGACTCATTGGAAAAGACTCTGGTGCTGGGAAAGATTGAGGGCAGGAGGAGAAGGGACGACAGAGGATGAGATGGTTTGATGGTATCACTGACTCAATGGACATGAGTTTGAGTAAAGTCCAGGAGTTGGTGATGGACAGGGTGGCCTGACATGGTGCAGTCCATGGTGTTGCAAAGAGTCGGACACGATTGAGCAACTGAACTGAACTACACTGAACTGAACTACTGTTGGATATTTTTTTTCAGATATTTTATAATTACGGAGAGCTGGAAATCCTCTGTTTTTCACATTGTGGCTTTGTGAAATATGAAGAAATGCAATTTATTTTATGGCAGAACTCTGGGTATTCATTGGTCATATAGAAGACATGGTGAAAGGAAAGCTGAACATGCATGGTCAGTTGCTCAGTTGTGTCTGATTCTTTGCAACTCCATGGACTTCACCAGGCTCCTCTGTCCATTAAATTTTCCAGGCAAGAATACTGGAATGGGTTGCCATTTCCTACTCCAGGGAAACTTCCAGACCCAGGCATTGAACCCACGTCTTTTGTGTCTCCTGCATTGTAGGTGGATTCTTTACTAACTGAGCCACCTGGGAACCCTCCAAATTTACATATGCTGATTAGACTAATTGTTAACATCAGTACAATTAATTGCTTAAAAGAATGGTATTTTAAAATAATCAAATAACTTCTTTTCACTGAAACAATTATAGAGGATGTATGAGGATAGAAAAATGACTTTCTTCAAACATCTTTTTTCCTACTCTGTATTTATAGATTTTACTAGGACTTTTCAGAAGAAAACAAACCAATGGAATGTGTGTTTATATAGATGGTCCCCAACTTAGAGTAGTTTAAGTTAACATGTTTTTTTTTTTTTTTTTGTCTATGGTAGTGTGAAAGTGCTATATATTCAGTAGAAACCATACTTTGAACTTTCACATTCTCCTGAGCTCACAGTGTGCAGTAAAGCATTCTTTCAAGATGCTGGGCAGTGGCAGGGAGCCACAACTCCCAATCAGTCATGTCACCTTGAGGGTAATAAATTATGTGAGATATTTAGCACTTTATCATGAAATAGGCTTTGTGTTAGATAATCTTGCCCAACTACAGGTTACTGTAAGTGCTCTGTACATATTTAAGGTAGTCTGGGTTAAGCTATGATGTTCAGTAAGTTAGATGTAATAATGCATTTTCAACTTAAGATATTTTCAATTTTTGATGTGTTTATTGGGATATAACCCCATCATAAGTTGAAGAATATATGTATATCTATATACATATGTCAATATATACACATACTTTTACATATCTGCATATATATGTAAAATACCTATAAATGACAAAGAAAAAATAAAGAGAGGGATTTTAAGGAACTGTCTGAAGTGATCATGGAACTGACAAGTCCAAAATCTTCGGGGTAAGTCCACAGGTGGAAAACTCAAGGAGGAGTTGCAGTTTGAATCTGTAGGCAGCCTACTGGCAGAATTCCCTCTGTCTTGAGGTAGCTCAGGATTTTCATTAAGGTCTTCAACTAATTGGATAATGTTCACTTAAATTATGGATGACAGTTTGCTTTACTCAAAGTCTATGTTTTAAAATGCTAATCCCTTCCCCAAAATACCTTTTCTGAAACATCTACAAAAAATATCTGGGTATCGTGGTCTACCCAAGATGACATGGCAGACTTATCATGAAGAACCATTGGACATGGTTGGTTGAAGTTTGATGTAAGTTCTTTGTATTTCAGAATTTATTAAGCTTACAATTTCATTTCTAGAAGACATTATGACATGAAATATGAGGAGCCCAGGAAGTAGAAGGCATTAGTTATTGTCAATATAGAGAAAGTAGGAGTAAATAGGACTCATAAGTGAGTTTCTGCTCTGAACTATTCTAGTAGGAAGATAAAGTGTTATTTATTAATATTGATTTGATAAAACATCTCTCCAATAAGGACTATTTGTAATAAAAGTCATTTTAATACATTAAAAATTGAATTAGAGAATATTGGCATTAGTGGAAAAGAATGTGTAAGAGATACACATTTGATCCCTGGGTCAGGAAGATTCCTTGGAGGAGGGTGTGGCAACACACTTCAGTATTTTTACCTGACAAATACCATGGACGGAGGGGGATGATGGGCTATAGTCCATTATGGAAGTCCATTATGTAAAGAGTCGGACAGGACTGAATTGGTGACCTCACACCCAAGCAAAGAAAATACACTGTGTTTATTTTCAGTTCAGTTCAGTTCAGTTCAGTCACTCTATTGTGTCCAACTCTTTGCCACCCCATGGACTGCAGCACACTAGGGTTCCCTGTCCATTACCAACTCCTGGAGCTTACTCAACTCATGTTCATTCAGTTAGTGATGCCATCCAACCATCTCATCCTCTGCTCCTCCTGCCTTCAATCTTTACCAGGATCCGGGTTTTTTCAAATGAATCAGATCTTCGCATCAGGTGGTCAAAGTATTGGAGTTTCAACTTCAACATCAGTCCTTCCAAAAATATTTAGGACTGATCTCCTTTAGGATGGGCTTGTTGGGTCTCTTTGCTTTCTAAGGGACTCTCAAGAGTCTTTTCCAACACCACAGTTCAAAAGCATGAATTCTTCTGTGCTCAGTTTTCTTCATGGTCCAACTGTCACAGCCATACAAGACTACTGGAAAAATCATAGCTTTGACTAGATGGACCTATGTTGGCAAAGTAATGTCTCTGCTTTTTAATTGCTGTCTAGGTTGATCATAACTTTTTTTTACCAAGGAGCAAGCATCTTTTAATTTCATGGCCACAGTCACCATCTGAAGTGATTTTGGAGCCCCCCAGAAACAAAGTCTCTCACTGTTTGCATTTTTTCCCACCTATTTGCCATGAAATGATGGGACCAGATGCCATGATCTTAGTTTTCTGAATGTTGAATTTTAAACCAACTTTTTCACTCTCTTCTTTCACTTTCATCAAGCAGCTCTTTAGTTCATCTTCACTTTTCTGCCATAAATGTGGTGTCATATGCATATCTGAGGTTATTGATATTTCTCCCAGAAATCTTGATTCCAGCGTGTGTTTCTTTCAGTCTGACATTTCTCATGATGTACTCTGCATATAAGTTAAATAAGGAGATGACAATATACAGGCTTGATGTACTCCTTTCCTGATACGGAACCAGTCTGTGTTCTGTGTCCAGTTCTAACTGTTGCCACTTGACCTGCAAAGAGATTTCCCAGGAGGCAGGTCAGGTGGTCTGGTATTCCCATCTCTTTCAGAATTTTCCACAGTATTTTTGTGATCCACACAGTTAAAGGCTTTGACATAGTCAATAAAGCAGAAATAGATGTTTTTCTGGAAATCTCTTGCTTTTTTGATGATCCAACAGATGTTGGCAATTTGATCTCTGGTTCCTCTGCCTTTTCTAAATCCAGCTTGAGCATCTAGATGTTCACAGTTCACATACTGTGGAAGCCTGGCTTGGAGAATTTTGAACATTACTTTGTTAGTGTGTGAGATTAATGCAATTGTACTATAGTTTGAGCATTTTTGGCATTGCCTTTCTTTGGGATTGGAATTAAAACTGACCTTTTCCAGTCCTGTGGCCACTGCTGAGTTTTCCAAATTTGCTGGCATATTGAGTGCAGCACTTTCACAGCATCAGCTTTTAGGATTTGAAATAGCTCAGCTGGAATTCCATCACCGCCACTAGACTTGTTCGTAGTGGTGCTTCCTAAGGCCTGCTTGACTTTGAATTCCAGAATGTCTGATTCTAAGTGAGTGATCACACCATCATGGTTATCTGGGTAATGAAGATCATTTTTGTATAGTTCTTCTGTGTTAATTTTGAATTCATAAAATTCCCCAAACAGAAGTGAAAGAAAAAATTGATGAGCTTAAATCTTTTGCTGAGTAAAACTAGTGGGGAACTTTCTTTTATGAATAAATAGGGAAATACTATGCTGGAATCATGACTGCCAGGAGAAATACCTCAATATGCAGATGACACTACTCTTATGGCAGAAAGCAAAGAAGTACTAAGAGCCTCTTGAGGAAAGTGAAAGAAGAGAGTGAAAAAATTAGCTTAAAACTCAACATTCAGAAAACTAAGATCATGGCATCTGGTCCCATCACTTCATGGCAAATAGATAGGGAAACAATGGAAACAATGAGAGACTTTATTATGGAGGCACTCCAAAATCACTGCAGATGGTGACTGCTGCCATGAAATTAAAAGACGCTTGCTCCTCGAAAGAAAAGTTATGACCAACCTAGACAGTTTATTAAAAAGCAGAGACATTACTTTGCCATCAAAGGTCTGTTTAGTCAAAGCTATGGTTTTTCCAGTGGTCAAGTATGGATGTGAGAGTTGGACTCTAATTAAAGTTGAGTGCAGAAGAATTGATGCTTTTAGACTTTGGTGTTGGAGAAGACTCTTGAGAGTCCCTTGAACTGCAAGGAGATCCAAAATGTCTATCCTAAAGGAAATCAGTCCTGAATATTTTTGGAAGGTTTGATGCTAAAGCTGAAGGTCTAATAGTTTGGCCACCTTATGTGAAGAACTGACTCATTTGAAAAGATCCTGATGCTGGGAAAGATGGAGGGCAGGAAGCGAAGGGGATGATAGAGGATGAAATGGTTGGATGGCATCACTGACTCAATGGACATGAGTTTGAGTAAAGTCCAGAAGCTGGTGATAAATAGGGAGGCCTGGCGTGCTGCAGTCCATGGGGCCTCAAAAGTCAGACACAACTGAATGACTGAACTGAACTGATAGTTAATATATTTCTTTATGTCAGTTGTTGAAAAGCTCTTGAAAATAGGTCTTTGACTTGCTTATTTAAAATAAGTTCCTAGCTACTTTGTCCATACATACCTTTATAGAATCTGAAAAGGATTGGATAGATAAACTTAGGTAAACCCCAGCTTAAATCTCTTCTAAATTATTTAAAATTCGAAGGGAATGTGAGTTAATAAAATTTATCATGATTGTGTTAATCTTTGAAATGTTAATTTTTTTTCCCACGGTAGTAGTCTGTGATTTGTTTTTGGTCAAATGATTTTTATAGCATATATAGTAGTGGAAATATTATTGATAAATGAAAGGTGATAAATTAGAGAAAAACAACATATAAAAGTGATGTTATGAAATATATCTAGAATTCTACTTATGTATAGGAATATGTATTCATGTGGGAACTGAAGAACTTGCTGTGTGGAATAAGCCATCCATTTTAAACTTGGCATTTAATATCTAGCAGAAGGAAATGGCAACCCACTCCAGTGTTCTTGCCTGGAGAATCCCAGGGACAGTGGGGCCTGGTGGGCTGCCGTCTATGGGGTCGCACAGAGTCGGACACGACTGAAGCGACTTAGCAGCAGCAGCAGCATTAATCAAAATGGATCTTTAATAAATCTCCCCCAAGTGAAAAGAAATGCAGATTTTCATTATTATAAAAGATAATAAACCAACAGTATCAGAGAATGAACTTCAAAATCGGTAATGGAATCATTGTTTTCCTGACCTAACCAAGAACTTCCACCCTGAATAGAACATTTAAATCTTCTGATTAACTAGATAATCCTAGATTGTATGGCCTTACCTGAGTAAGACAATAAAGGGTTAGTGTATAGAATGCAAATCCTACAAGCCATGTAAAAGGTCCAGATACCTCAATTCTAAATAATATTTGAAGTTTGATGACTTAAGACTAAGCTTTAAAACCTACCACAATGGTAGGTTTAACTTAATGTTATGACTACTCTGTCCATTTTGATATTTTGAAAACTACAAATGAATAATATGTCATGCATTAATCCTAAAGATTGTTGCTTCTTTTTAATTGCTTTTGGGTTTACATTTCAGAATAATGTTGATTTTTTTTTCCAAGTGAAGCCAAGATGAAATTAGCATTTATGTTTTATTCTTTTTCCCCAAATTATAAATGTTTTTCTGACCTTTAAATACTAATGAAGCGATATAAAATGAACATAGAATATTCTTCTTAATTGTTTTGTGTTTTGTTGTTTCATTATGAATCTTCTCTCAACAACTTAATTATTCTCTGTGTCATTATAGAGGGAAAATATCAAGTGGGCCACTGAAGGGACACTTTTGGGGGTTTCAAAATAATTTCTGAAAGCAAAAGAGGATCACACTAGCAGCACCATTTATTAATACAGAAAATGACTGAATTACTCATCATGCAGGAGTTAGGAATTTTATACCAATGTTTTAGGAAAGAGGGAACTATTCTCATACTGCTCCTACAAAGAACAAGGGCTACTTTTTCTGATGCTGGTGGTTCTTCTGAAGAAATTGTGATTTGGCATAGTATATTATATGTTTGGAGATTATTTTACTGTAAATGATCAATATTCTTTCTAAGAACTGGGGACATCGAGGTGAGTTCTTTATCTGCAATTGTATATAAATACATATTTGCAAATAAAAGCTTAAAAATTATCTCTAAGCAGTGAATCCCAGATTTTTATGAAATACAGAGATATATCCTTAGGGTACTCTGCCATAGCTTTAAAAACTGCTTTTCTTTTATAAAATGAGGGAATATATCAAATATGTTAAAATGGTTTACATATATAATTTCTGTTGCTGGGGTACTGAATGGTGGGAAGAGACCACACACATACCAGCTATAATGTCTTGATTTATTTAGCCAGACAGCAGACTAGCATAAAATATGTTAAGATGGCCTTTCTCTTGTCCTTTAGCACCTTTTGGACACAAAGTGCTGCACTCAATATGCCAGCATATTTGGAAAACTCAGTAGTGGCCACGGAACTGGAAAAGGCGAGTTTTCATTCCAGTCCCAAAGAAAGGCAATGCCAATGCTCAAACTACCACAGAATTGCACTCATTTCACAGGCTAGCAAAGAAATGCTCAAAATTCTCCAAGTGAAGCTTCAACAGTAGGAGAACGGAGAACTTCCAGATGTTCAAGCCGTATATAGAAAAGGCAGAGAAACCGGAGATCAAATTGTCAGCAACCACTGCTCATAAGAAAAGCAAGAGAGTTCCAGAAAAACATCTACTTCTGTTTAATTGACGATGCCAAAGCCTTTGACTGTGTGGATCACAACAAACTGTGGAAAATTCTGCAAGAGGTGGGAATACCAGACCACCTGACCTGCCTCTGAGAAATCAGTATGCAGGTCAAGAAGTAGCAGTTAGAACCAGACATGGGACAATGGATTAGTTCCAAATTTAGAAAGGAGTACATCAAGGCTGTATATTGTTGCCTTGCTTATTTAACTTATATACAGAGTACTTCATGCGAAAGGCAGGGCTAGATGAAGCACAAGCTGGAATCAAGATTGTTGGGAGAAATATCAACAACCTCAGATATGTAGATGACTCTACCCTTATGGTAGAATGCCATAAAGAATGGAAAAGCCTCTTGATGAGAGTGAAAAAGCTGGCTTAAAACTCAACATTCAAAAAATGAAAATCATGGCATCTGGTCATGTATCTTCATGGCAGATAGATGGGGAAACATTGGAAACAGTGACAGACTATTTTCTTGGGCTCCAAAATCACTGAAGATGATGACTGCAGCAAAGAAATTAAAAGATGCTTCCTCCTGGAAAGAAAAGCTATGACGAACTTAGCCAGCATATTATACAGCAGAGACAGGTATCACTGCCTCGATGGACATAAGTTTGAGAAAGCTCTGGGAGTTGGTGATGGACTGGGAAGCCTGGCATGCTGCAGCCCATGGGGTCGCAAAGAGTCAGACATGACTGAGTGACTGAACTTAACTGAATTGTACACAAAAATGCTTTCTGGTAGGAATGATTCTACCAGGTCAAGAAGGAAGTCAAACATAGCCTTGGCTCTTCTTTATTTGAAGGTTTATATTTGCATTTATGAAGAAAGTATATCATCTTCATACCTCTATTTAATAGCAACAAAACATTAATAATACAAATATGATTGCAAATATAAATACTGATCTTACTAATGTTAATGGCAACATTTTGCATTTATCATATACATTAGCATTTTATATCCACTATCCATTCACTGTTCTTCAACCTTTAATATACATATTACCTTATATGATTGTGAAAATAATCTAAAAATAAGTGCTATTATTTTTTTCCTTTTAGCCATGGGAAGCAGAGGCACTGAGAGTTTAAGTAAATTGCACACAGTAACTCACTTTAAGTGGCTGGTTGGAAATATTGGATGTTTAAAATTTATGAGTAAGTTTAATATTCCGTATAACATCTATTTTTGTAGCTCAGAGAGACGCACAACTCATTAAAAGTTCTTCAAGCTGTAACATCGCCTTTCATCCTTTCCACTTTCTTTTCAACCATAACAGATTATCTCAGCTTAATCTCCAACACATTTTCCCTATTATTTGCATTTTTTCATATAATATGTGATGATATTATATACAAAGCAACACTGGGAATGCTGATTGTGGTAATCAATTTTGTGTCAACTTGACTCAGCTGTGGAACATAGGTATTTCATTCTACATGTTTCTGTGAAGGTAGTTTTTGGATCTAATAAACATTTAAATCAGTAGACCTTGAGTGAAGTATTGTTTTGTTTTACTTAGTTTTTCATTTCACAGAAATTTACCATACTTGCATATTATTTTAGTTTTCTAAAATTTGTTTTCAAACCCCACAGTATGCTTTAATGATTCATCCATGCTGTTGAATGTAGCTGTAGCTTCTTTATTTTCACTGCTCTATAATATGCCACATATATTACAATATTTTAACTTTTAATTTGTACTCTTATTTCTGGACATTTACTTTTTATACCTCTACAATCCTTCTTTTACATGTGTTAGTATACATATGAATGAGTTTCCTGGAATGCTCCTTGAGATCAAGTTGTTAGGTAGTGGTGTATATGAATGTTTCCTTTTTCCAGAAGATATCGTGTTAGATTGAGTAATGTGTATTTCCACTGATTCTCATCTCTCCACCTGCAGACTTCTAAAACTTTGTTAAGCAAGTGAATATAAAAGAGGACCTATTTCTTTGTGACAACCTAGAGGGGTGGGATTGGATGGGACAAGGGGGGAAGGTTCAAAAAGAAGGGAATATATATATACCTATGGTTGATTCATGTTGATACATGGGAGAAACCAACATAATATTGAAAGCAATTATCCTCCAATTAAAAATAAACAAATTTAAAAAGGGACCTATTATCTTTTTTCTTATGATATGTGAGCTTCCTTTTTTCTGGCTACCAAATCTTTGTCAGCTACATGTATTACAAGTATCTTCTCCCTCTTGTGGCTTATTTTTTCACTTTATACTTTTGATGAACTGACATAATTTAAGTAATCAAATTTATAGCTTTATTTGGGTGAGTCATATTTAAAACATGATTCCCTTACTTCAAATAAGAAAGCTATTATTTAATAGTTTTATTCATAAAGGTCCATGTTTTATTTTCCACATTTAGTTCTTTAATCCATCTGATATTGATTCTATGTGAGTATAAGGTAGGAATATTTTTTTCCCAAGATGGATTCACCAATTGTGTTGACATCATTTATTAATGTCTCTCCTTCTCCTCCTTCTCCCTCACCTCTTCCCCATAATCCAGTATGCTATGTTCTTCATACATCCCAGTTCCAGTCTCTCTAAATGATTAAACTGCTTAAACTTTATCTCTTGGCACAAAAGTCACATGCCCAAATACCATAGCTTTGTAATGGATTTTGATATCTAGAAGGAGAAGTTACTTCACTTTATTGTCCTTTGGCCCAATTATTCTTGCTCCTTTATATTTACACAAAAATTGTATGATCTGTGTTTCAAATTTCTGCTAAAATTTGATTTGACTTTGAGATTCACTTGTTGTAAATGTACATCTTTATCCTAATTAAATATCCTGCCCATGATTGCAAATTTTATCTCTATGTATGTTTTTGTCCACATATGTTATGAATTATTTGTACAGGTCTTAAACATCTTCTATTGGATATATTCCTAGGTATCTGTTCAGCTGCTAATATATAAGGTATATTTTGTGCAAATCTTTGCAGCCCCAAAGACTGTAGTCTGCTCTGTCCATAGCATTCTCCAGGCAAAAAAAAAAAACAAACTGAAGTGGGTAGCCATTCTCTTCTCCAGGTAATCTTTTCAACCTAGGAATTGATCTGGATCTCTTGCATTGCAGGCAGACACTTTACCATCTGAGCCACAAACAAAGCCCATCTTAAAATCATTATGTGTCATTTGTGTTGCTAACATTATTGAAATGCAATTGATTTTTAAAATATCAATCTCCTAGCTATCTACCTTGCCAAACTCTATGGTTATTTCTAATAATTAGATTCTAGAGTATTTTGAGCTTTGCATGCCAGCAAGATAATTAAGTCATCACATAAGATGACTTTTATTTACTTTCCAATTCCATATCTTTATTATTTTTCTTGTCTTAAATAATGTTAAGGACTTTAAATATAATTTAGAATAGAAAAAGTCTTCACCATAAGCAAAATATCCAGAATTTGACCTCATCTCACTAATTGCCAGAGTACTAACCTAGTCTAAGATGTCTTTATTTCTTTGGGGGATTACTTTAATAATGTCCTAGCAGTTTATTGCTGCTACTTTTGCTCCTCCTCAATAGCACAGCCAGATAGTTTCACAACCCTCTAATGGTTTTACATTTAATATAGACTAAAAGCTAAGTCATTACTGGATGGCAGTGCTCTATAAGGTTGCCGCCCTTCCCTTAATCCCCTTCCCCCATCTTTTCTTCATTCCCCTTGTTCTCGCCACTCTCAAGCTTGCCTTGTCTAAAAGTACTGGGACCGTGATGCTGCAACAGTATCCTTTAATCTTTAAGAGATGGAAACCAGTGGATAAATATTCTGCTTCTTTTTCTCTTGGGGAGTTAAGATGCCAGGTATGTGCATCTTGTTAGTCTTCAGCGGTATTGAAACTCAATTTAGCTTTTATTAGGCATTCTTCTTTCTCTGCCTTACATTTCTTCCATCATCTTGCATGTTTCTCAGGATCACCTCTTAAATAAACTGTGGTTATCCAAATCCTTGATGGTTAATTTCATCAGTTCTTTGAGACTAATTTCAGGGAAACCCTGAAGGATATGTTTGTGTATAGTGTGTGAGTATAATTTACTATTGCTTCTGTAATTACTGGAAGACTACACAGTATTAAGTCATACTTGCTGTTTCAGTTTGATAAGACTGCTTATTGCATGTAACTATTCAAATGAATTATCAGAATATTGTTGCTATTAAGTTGCTTAGTCATGTCCAACTGTTTGCAACCCCATGAACTGCAGCATGCCAGGCTTCTCTGTCCTTCACCATTTCCTGGAGTTTGCTCAAACTCATGTCCATTGAGCTGATGATGCCATCCAACCACCTCATCCTCTGTCATCCCCTTCTGCTTTCAATCTTGCCCAGCATTGGGTTTTTTTCCAATGAGTCAGTTCTTCACATCAGGTGGCCAAATTATTGGAGCTTCAGCATCAGTCCTTTGAATGAATATTCAGGGTTGATTTTCTTTAGGATTAACTGGTTGGATCTCCTTGCAGGCCAAGGGACTCTCAAGAGTCCTCTCCAGCACCACAGTTTGAAGGCATCAGTTTTTTGGCACTCAGCCTTTTTTTTATTGTCCAACTATCACATCTGTACATGACTACCGGACAAACCATAGCTTTGACTATACTAACTTTTGTCGACAAAATAATGTCTCTACTTTTGAATTCTTTGTCTAGGTTTGTCATAGCTTTTCTTCCACGGAGCAAATGTCTTTTAATTTCATGACTTCAGTCCCCACAAACAGTGATTTTGGAGACCTAGAAAATAAAGTCCATCATTGTTTTCATTGCTTTCCCATCTATTTGCCATGAAGAGATACGACCAGATGCCATGATCTTCTTTTTTGGATGTTGAGTTTTAAGCCAGCTTTTTCACTCTCATCTTTCACTTTCATCAAGAGGTTGTTTAGCTCCTCTTCACTTTCTGCCATTAGGATTGTTTCATCTACATATCTGAGGTTGTTGATATTTCTCCCAGCAATCTTGATTCCAGCTTGTGCTTCGTCCGTCCAGGCATTTTGCATGATGTACTCTGCATATAAGTTAAATAAACAGAGTGACAATATACAGTCTTGATCTACTCCTTTCTCAATTTGGAACCAGTCCATTGTTCCATGTCTGGTTCTAATTGTTGCTCCTTGTTCTGCATACAGATATCTCAGGAAGCAGGTCAGGTGATCTGGTATTCTCATATCTTTCAGAATTTTCCACAGTTTGCTGTGAGCCAGACAGTCAAAGGCTTTATATAGTCAGTGAAGCAGAAGTAAATGCTTTCTGGAATTCTCTTCCTTTTCCTATGATCCAATGGATGTTGGCAATTTGAAATCTGGTCTTTTCTAAATCCAGTTTGTACATATGAACACTTTCATTTTACATACTGTTGAAACCTCCATGAAGAATTTTGAATATTATCTTGCTAGCATGTGAAATGAGTGCAATTGTAAAGCAGTTTGAACATTCTTCGGCACTGCCTTTCTCTGGGATTGGAATGAAAATTGACCTTTTCCATTCCTGTGGCTACAGCTGAGTTTTCTTAATTTGCTGGAATTGTTAATCTTATTTTATTATCTTTGCATTCCCTGCTGCTCTATGTTCTCTTTTGTTTCTCATATCTTTTATTGATTAATTCTCTATTTTCTCCATCAGATTTACAGAGTTTTGTCTATATTATTCTTTTAAGTATGAACCTTTTTAGTTTATATTTGCTTCTAGAACTTTGCTTTCTGTTCCTAATCTTTTAATATCATACTCTCTGTTTTATTTACACTTAATCTTTTTTTCTCAAACATCTTAACTTGGATACTTACCAGTTCATTAACGTACAACCATTTTCTTTTGAAATATAACCAAGTAAGTCCATAAATTGGTATTAAGTTAATCATATCCCATAAGTTCATACCTTTCCCACCTCTCCCAAACAACTGAAAATGTTTTACTTTTATTATATTTATACAAATATTTTTATTGGAGTATGCTTGATTTACAATGTTGTGTCAGTTTCGGTTATAGAGCATCGATTCTTTTTCTTTATAGGTTATTACATAATGTTGAATATAGTTCCCTGTGCTATACAGTAGGTCCTTTTTGGTCATCTATTTTATATATAGTAGTGTGTTTATGTTAATCCCCGTCCTCCCAGTTTATCCCTCTCCCACTGCTTTCCCATTTGGTAATCATAAGTTTGTTTTCTATGTCAGTGAGCCTGTTTTTAGAATTTCAAAATAGTTTTAACACTTTCAGTGAAGTTTAAAAAATTCCTACTATGTGCTGTGTACCATGATAAAGAAGTTGAATAATTCATAACCCTAACTCCAGGTCCATTGTGCTCATGTTCTAATAAGAAATAGACACGTAAAGAACACAATGTATGTGTAGCATAGGTGCTGCAATTCAGGAGATAAAAGGTAGCATAAAGCACAGGTAAAAACGTAGTGTCCTTTCCAAAGCAAGCAATGGAAATAAGAAACAAATATTCAGTTATTGAAGAATTATTTTAAAGTGCTTCAAATGCAGCCATTAAAATGGAAACCAAAATTGCTGCTTTTGCATCATGATGAATTTTGATGGCCAGGAGAAGAGAGGAATTCCTTGCAGCTATTTCATAAGTTTTGGTATACAGTATTGTTTGAATCATTGAGTTTGAGCATTTTAGTTTCCACTGCAATTTATTATTTGACTCAAGAATTATTTATTCATGAAATTTTGTAAATATTTTATAAATATATGAAGATTAACAATATACATATTTTATTGTTAATAATATCTAATTGTATTAGCCAGGATCCTCTATATAAGTAGAACCAATAGGATGTATATATAGCTCATGGAATTGTGGAGGCTGACAAGTTCCAATATCTTCAGAGTGAGTCAGCAGACAGAAAACTCAGGAAAGCTGATGTCTCACTTGAGTTGGAAGGCAGGAAAAATTCATGTCCCAGCTTGGAGGCAGACAGAAGGATTCCACCTTTACTAGGAAAGGCTCAGCCATTTTGTTCTGTTTAGGTTTTTGTTCTATTTGATAAAGCCTAAATAGACTAGGGAAGATAATCTACCCATTCAAATGATAGTCTCTTCCAGAAACAGCCTCTCAGACACATCCAGAATAATGTTTGACCAATTGTCTGGGTACCCTGTGGCCCAGTCAGGTTGACATATAAAATTAACCATTACACTAGCCTTATTCATGAGTGTGATCTCTATGACAAGTCTTTGACAATAGTCAAGAATGTATTTATGGCCAATCTGTGGTCATGTTTCATGCAGACTAGACAATAATAGGTATTCTCTAATTGTTGGGTATAAAGTTTAAATATGCACGTCGTGTGAGTGTGTGTGTGTGTTGATATATGAGTTTGAACAGGGTAGTCATTTTAACAAATAGAAAACCTTGAGTCATTTTTGTTTAAAATTCATTGTGGTTAGGAACTGCAGAACACAAAACAACAAAAAATGGTATAAAATTCCTGGTCCTCTTCTCAATTATGCATTTCACTTTTATGAATCACATTTTGCATTTAAAAAGAATTGACTTCTGTTCTTTACTCATTTATTCATATTTTATTAATAATCAATTTTCTTTTTCTGAGTCAAGTGTGTTTATGATTTCTTAAAACTTACACACTGCAGTAATCAGTTCCCTAAGTATTCTCCACCATCTGGAACACACAGAAATTCACAGAGTTGGGTAGAGTAGAGAGGGGTTAGGGAGGAGACACAGACGACCTGGTGGAGAAAAAGGAGAGTCCAAAGGGAGAGAGAGCAGTCAAGCCAGTAATCTCGCTCCCTAGTGAAAAATGGGTACTGAAGATTGAGTTCTTAAAGGTACAAAATTGGTAACAAATACATAAAAGCAAAAATTAAAAATCTAGAGTAGAGTTTGGAATTTCAAAAATACAATGTTAAAGAAAAGAAGAAGGAAAAGAAAGAGAGAAAAAACAAACAAACAAAAACAAGGTTGTGAAAATTATAAAGAAAATATAGGTACAAAATTGATAACTAATACCAAAAAGCAAAAGTCAAAAATCTAGAGTAGGGTTTAGAATTTCAAAAATACAATGTTAAAAAAAAGAAGAAGAAAAAGAAAGAGAGGAGAAAAACAAACAAACAAACAAACAAAAACAAACAAAGTCGCAAAAATTAAAAAGAAAATACAGGTACAAAATTGATAACAAATACCAAAAAAAGCATAAATTAAAAATATAGAGTAGAGTTTGGAATTTCAGATATACAATGTTATATAAAAAGAAGAAGAGAAAGAAAGAGAGAGAAAAAAAGTCACAGAAATTATAAAAAAAAAAAATATATAGGTAAAAATTGATAACAAATACCAAAAAAGCTAAAATTAAAAATCTAGAGTAGAGTTTAGAATTTCAAAAATACAATGTTAAAGAAGAGAAGAAAAAAAAAAAAAGAAAAAAACAAGGTTAAAAATTATTAAAAAAATATATATGAAGTTTGCTTTAAAAAAATAGGGTCTTTTATTTTTTTCAAAGTAATAGGTTATAAAAGTGAAAATTAAAGGAATAATAGAGGACTTAAAATTTTTTTAAGATTTAAAAAAAGAAAGAAAGAATGATTGTAAAAATAGTAAAAATATATCTAGGACTTTCTCTGGTTTTGTTGTGGGTATTGTGGGTTCAGTTCATTTTCGGCTAGTTCCTCGGTCCAACTTATATTTCTCAAGATCCAGAGGCCCCTTCCTATGTAGTCGGTACTAACCACAGGGTTTTAATCTATTGCCTGTAGCTTCCAAGGCAGTTCCCTCTGCACATAAGGAAGTGATTACTGGCTAGCCCACTCTCTCCTCTATTGATTCCACCTCATCTCATTCGGGTCACCTCTAACTCCCTCCTCCCTCTTCTCTTTTCCATGTAATGCTGTGAACCTCTCTGGGTGACCCTCACAGTAGAGAAACTTTTCATCTTTAACATAGATGTTTTATCAATGGTGCTGTATAGAAGGAGAAGTTTGAAACTACTGTAAAAATAAGACTGATAACTGGAAGCAGGAGGCTTAAGTCCAAACCCTGACTCCAGGGAACTCCTGACTCCAAGGAACATTAATTGACAGGAACTCATCAAATGCCTCATACCTACACTGAAACCAAGCACCACACAAGGGCCAACAAGTTCCAGGGCAAGACATACCAAGCAAATTCTCCAGCAACAAAGGAACACAGCCCTGACCTCCAAGATACAGGCTGCCCAAAGTCACCCCAAAACCATAGACATCTCATAACTCATTACGGGACACTTCATTGCATTCCAGAGAGAAGAAATACAGCTCCACCCACCAGAACACCGACACAAGCTTCCCTAACCAAGAAACCTTGACAAGCCACCTGTACAAACCTACACACAGCGAGGAAATGCCACAATAAAGAGAACTCCACAAACTGCCAGAATACAGAAAGAACACCCCAAACTCAGCAATTTAAACAAGATGAAGAGACAGAGGAATACCCAGCAGATAAAGGAACAGGATAAATGCCCACCAAACCAAACAAAAGAGGAAGAGATAAGGAATCTACCTGATAAAGAATTCCGAATACTAATAGTGAAATTGATCCAAAATCTTGAAATCAAAATGGAATCACAGATAAATAGCCTGGAGACAAGGATTGAGAAGATGCAAGAAAGCTTTAACAAGGACCTAGAAGAAATAAAAAAGAGTAAATATGTAATGAATAATGCAACAAATGAGATCAAAAACACTCTCGAGGCAACAAATAGTAGAATAACAGAGGCAGAAGATAGGATTAGTGAATTAGAAGATAGAATGGTAGAAATAAATGAATCAGAGAGGATAAAAGAAAAACGAATTAAAAGAAATTAGGACAATCTCAGAGACCTCCAGGACAATATTAAATGCTACAACATTCAAATCATAGGGGTCCCAGAAGAAGAAGACAAAAAGAAAGACCATGAGAAAATACTTGAGGAGATAACAGTTGAAAACTTCCCTAAAATGGGGAAGGAAATAATCACCCAAGTCCAAGAAACCCAGAGAGTCCCAAACAGGATAAACCCAAGGCAAAACACCCCAAGACACATATTAATCAAGTTAACAAAGATCAAACACAAAGAACAAATATTAAAAGCAGCAAGGGAAAAACAACAAATAACATACAAGGGAATTCCCATAAGGATAACAGCTGATCTTTCAATAGAAACTCTTTAAGCCAGGAGGGAATGGCAAGACATACTTAAAGTGACAAAAGAAAATAACCTACAGCCCAGATTATTGTACCCAGCAAGGATCTCATTCAAATTTGAAGGAGAAATCAAAAACTTTACGTACAAGCCAAAGCTGAGAGAATTCTGCACCACCAAACCAGCTCTCCAACAAATACTAAAGGATATTTTCTAGACAGGAAACACAAAAATGGTGTATAAATTCGAACCCAAAACAATAAAGTAAATGGCAATGGGATCATACTTATCAGTAATTACCTTAAACGTAAATGGGTTGAATGCCCCAACCAAAAGACAAAGACTGGCTGAATGGATGCAAAACAAGACTCCTACATATGTTGTCTACAAGATACCCACCTCAAAACAGGGGACACATACAGACTGAAAGTGAAGGGCTGGAAAAAGATTTTCCATGCAAATAGGGACCAAAAGAAAGCAGGAGTAGCAATACTCATATCAGATAAAATAGACTTTAAAACAAAGGCTGTGAAAAGAGACAAAGATGGTCACTACATAATGATCAAAGGATCAATCCAAGAAGAAGATATAACAATTATAAATATATATGCACCCAGCACGGGAGCACCGCAATATGTAGACAAATGCTAACAAGTATGAAAGGAGACATTAACAATAACACAATAATAGTGGGAGACTTCAATACCCCACTCACACTTATGGATAGATCAATTAAACAGAAAATTAACAAGGAAACACAAACTTTAAACGATACAATAGACCAGTTAGACCTAATTGATATCTATAGGACATTTCATCCCAAAACAATGAATTTCACCTTTTTCTCAAGCGCACATGGAATCTTCTCCAGGATAGATCACATCCTGGGCCATAAATCTAGCCTTGGTAAATTCAAAAAAAATAGAAATCATTCCAAGCTTTCTTTTCTGACCACAATGCAGTAAGATTAGATCTCAATTACAGAAGAAAAACTATTTAAAATTCCAACATATGGAGGCTGAACAACACGCTGCTGAATAACCAACAAATCACAGAAGAAATCAAAAAAGAAATAAAAATTTGCATAGAAACGAATGAAAATGAAAACACAACAACCCAAAACCTGTGGGACACTGTAAAAGCAGTCCTAAGGGGAAAGTTCATAGGAATACAGGCATACATCAAGAAACAAGAAAAAAGTCAAATAAATAACCTAACTCTATACCTAAAGCAACTAGAAAAGGAAGAAATGAAGAACCCCAGGGTTAGTAGAAGGAAAGAAATCTTAAAAATTAGGGCAGAAATAAATGCAAAAGAAACAAAGGAGACCATAGCAAAAATCAATAAAGCCAAAAGCTGGTTCTTTGAAAGGATAAATAAAATTGACAAACCATTAGCCAGACCCATCAAGAAGCAAAGGGAGAAAAATCAAATCAATAAAATAGGAAATGAAAATAGAGAGATCACAACAGACAACACAGAAATACAAAGGATCATAAGAGACTACTATCAACAATTATATGCCAATAAAATGGACAACATGGAAGAAATGGACAAATTCTTAGAAAAGTAAAACTTTCCAAAACTGGACCAGGAAGAAATAGAAAATCTTAACAGACCCATCACAAGCAAAGAAATTGAAACTGTAATCAAAAATCTTCCAACAAACAAAAGCCCAGGTCCAGACAGCTTCACAGCTGAATTCTACCAAAAATTTAGAGAAGAGCTAGTACCTATCCTACTCAAACTCTTCCAGAAAATTGCAGAGGAAGGTAAACTTCCAAACTCATTCTAGGAGGCCACCATCACCCTAATACCAAAACCTGACAAAGATCCCACAAAAAAAGAACACTACAGGCCAATATCACTGATGAACATAGATGCAAAAATCCTTAACAAAATTCTAGCAATCAGAATCCAACAACACATTAAAAAGATCATACACCATGACCAAGTGGGCTTTATCCCAGGGATGCAAGGATTCTTCAATATCCACAAATCAATCAATGTAATACACCACATTAACAAATTGAAAAATAAAAACCATATGATTATCTCAATAGACGCAGAGAAAGCCTTTGACAAAATTCAACATCCATTTATGATAAAAACTCTCCAGAAAGCAGGAATAGAAGGAACATACCTCAACATAATAAAAGCTATATATGACAAACCCACAGCAAACATTATCCTCAATGGTGAAAAATTGAAAGCATTTCCTCTAAAGTCAGGAAGAAGACAAGGGTGCCCACTCTCACCATTACTATTCAACATAGT
Source organism: Bos mutus (assembly GCF_027580195.1). Lineage (NCBI taxonomy): Eukaryota > Metazoa > Chordata > Mammalia > Artiodactyla > Bovidae > Bos > Bos mutus. The sequence continues at coordinate 76,381,938 of NC_091622.1, read as the reverse complement.
TTTGGAAGTTTTGGCCACAGCAATCAGAGCAGAAAAAGAAATAAAAGGAATCCAAATTGGAAAAGAAGAAGTAAAACTCTCACTATTTGCAGATGACATGATCCTCTACGTAGAAAACCCTAAAGACTCCACTAGAAGATTACTAGAACTAATCAATGACTATAGTAAAGTTGCAGGATATAAAATCAACACACAGAAATCCCTTGCATTCCTATACACTAATAATGAGAAAACAGAAAGAGAAATTAAGGAAACAATTCCATTCACCATTGCAACGGAAAGAATAAAACACTTAGGAATATATCTACCTAAAGAAACTAAAGACCTATATATAGAAAACTATAAAACACTGGTGAAAGAAATCAAAGAGGACACTAATAGATGGAGAAATATACCATGTTCATGGATTGGAAGAATCGATGTAGTGAAAATGAGTATACTACCCAAAGCAATCTATAGATTCAATGCAATCCCTATCAACCTACCAACAGTATTCTTCACAGAGCTAGAACAAATAATTTCACAATTTGTATGGAAATACAAAAAACCTCAAATAGCCAAAGCGATCTTGAGAAAGAAGAATGGAACTGGAGGAATCAACCTACCTGACTTCAGGCTCTACTACAAAGCCACAGTTATCAAGACAGTATGGTACTGGCACAAAGACAGAAATATAGATCAATGGAACAAAATAGAAAGCCCAGAGATAAATCCACGCACATATGGACACCTTATCTTTGACAAAGGAGGCAAGAATATACAATGGATTAAAGACAATCTCTCTAACAAGTGGTACTGGGAAAACTGGTCAACCACTTGTAAAAGAATGAAACTAGAACACTTTCTCCATTTTGAGCCTATTTTTCTGTATGATGTTACAGAATATTCTCATTTCTTTTCTTTTATGTGTATCTGCTCAGTTTCCAGCACCACTTATTGAAGAGCTTGTTTTTTAGACTAATTAACCATAAATGCATGTGTTTATTTCTGGGCTCTCTTCTATTCCATTGATCTATGTGTCTGTTTTTTTGTTAGTTTCATGCTGTTTTGATTACTGTAGCTTTGTGGTATAGTCTGAAGTCAGGGAGGGTAATACTCCAACTTTGTTATTTTTTTCTCAAGATTGCTTTGCTAATATGGGGTCTTTTGTGATTCCATTATAAATTTTAGGATTATGTGTGCTAGTACTGTAAATATATTGCAGTATTTTGATAGAGATTATACTTAATATGTAGATTGCTTTGAGTAGTATAGGCAAGTAAACAATATTTTTCTTCCAGCTCAAGGTTGTCTGTTTCTTCCTGATTCAGTCTGGGGAGGTTGCCTGTTTCTAGATATTACTCCATTTCTTCTAAGTTGTCCAATTTCTTGGCATTTAAACTGTGTGCAGTATTTTCTTTTTTTTTTTTTTTTTTTTGTATTTCTGAAGTATTGGTTGTATTTCTCTCTTTTATTTCTTACTTTGTTTATTTCAGTTTTCTCTCTTTTTTCCTTAATTATCCTGGCTAAAGTTTTATCAATTTTGTTAATTGGAAAAAAAAAAAAAAAAAAAACAGCTATTCATTTCATTGAACTTTTTTGTTTTGTCTCTATTTCTTCTTTGATCTTTATTATCTTCTGGTGCTAAGTTGCTTCAGTCCTGTCTGACTCTGTGCAACCCCATAGATGGCAGCCTACCAGGCTCCCCTATCCCTGGGATTCTCCAGGCAAGAACACTGGAGTGGGTTGCCATTTCCTTCTCCAATGCATGAAAGTGAAAAGTGAAAGTGAAGTCGCTCAGTCGTGTCTGACTCTAGCGACCCCATGGACTGCAGCCTACCAGGCTCCTCCGTCCATGGGATTTTCCAGGCAAGAGTACTGGAGTGGGGTGCCATTGCCTTCTCCTTATTATCTTCTACCTTCTGATAACTTTCATCTTTGCTTTTTCTTCTTTTTCTAATTCATTTAGATGGTAGGTCAGGTTACTTATTTGAGATTTTTCCTGTTTCTTGAGGTAAGTCTATATGGCTATAAACTCCCTCTTTGATGTTCTTTTGCTGCATCCCATCGATTTTGAAAAGCTGTGTTTCCATTATCATATATATTGAAGTATTTTCTGATTTCCTCTTTGAATTTTTCATTGACTCTTTGTTTTTTTCTTTTTTTTTCAGTAGCATGTTGTTCAGTCACCACATGTTTGTGCTTTTAACATTTTTCTTCCTGTAATTGATTTGTAGTTTCATACTGCTGTGGTCAGAAAAATTGCTTTGTATAATTTCTACTCAAAATTGTTGAGACTTATTTTGTGGTATCTAGCATGGAATCTAACCTGGACATCTTCCCATATGCATTTGAAAAAAATGTGTACTGTGCTGTTTTTGGATGGAATGTCTTGTAGAAACCTATTAAGACCTACTAATCTAATATGGGCTGACTGATTTCAGCTTTTGCAACCCTGAGCGAAGGATCCAGCTAATTTAAAGTCCTGTCTCTATGAACTATGAGATAACAAATTACTGGTGTTTTAATTTGTCAAATTCATGGTAATTCATTACATAGAGCTGGAAAACTAATACAATTAGATAAACAGTATCTTCTCTACACACTTTGCCAAGCCTTTAACAAATTCTATTTTGCTTCTTTTGAATTCATTATCATGGTAAGCCCCAAGGCTGTGACAAGAAGAACTTTTATTTGGATTCCACACAAAATGAAATATTGATTACTCATCAAAATGATATTTTCAGTTCCGTTTAGTTCACTCAGTCTTGTCCTACTGTTTGTGACCCCATAGAATCTAGCATGCCTGGCTTCCCTGTCCATCACCTGGAGCTTGCTCAAACTCATGTCCACTGAGTCAGTGATGCCACTCAACCATTTCATCCTCTGTTATCCCCTTACCCTCCTGCCAACAATCTTTCCCAGCATCAGGGTCTTTTCCAATGAGTCAGTTCTTCACATTAGGTGACCAAAGTATTGGAGCTTAAGCTTCAGCATCAGTCCTTCCAATGAATATTCAGGACTGATTTTCTTTAGGACTGACTAATTGGATCTCCTTGCAATCCAGGGGAATCTCAAGAATTTTATCCAAGACTACATTTCAAAAACATCAATTCTTCAGCACTGAGCTTTCTTATTCACTAAAATGATATTTTAGAAATATATTTTTGACATAAAATATTCTCAGTATATTATTAAGAAAAGTTCTAAACTTATTTAGTCCTTAATTCTTTTTTTATTCTAAATATGTATTTATATGTTTGTAAGTATATATGCATACATACATTCCAAACGCAGTTGATACTTTGCAAGGTAAACACAAAAATGTTGATGGAATTTACAATGGTTGGTGAAATTGAGGTGATTTATACTTTTTTTTTATAGTGAAAATTAATTGTGTAATTTAAAAATATATCCATAGCAAGCTACCTAAAAACTTTTATTAGAATTTTACGATATTTAATGTGAGTCCTGGACTTTTACTCTTCTTTTACTATTCAAGAAATTTCACTGTTATTATCTTCATTAAATTGCTGTAGATATTCATAATATTTCCTTATTGGTCAGAGTTCTCCATAGTAATAGAACCAAGAGAATATATAAAAGATTTGTTATAAGAATTGTCTCCCACAGCTATGGAAGCCTTGAGTTTCACGAGCTGCCCTCTACAAGGTGGAGAACTATGAAACCTGGTGGTGGAATTCAGACTGACTCCAAAGGTCTGAGAACCAAGGGACAGCTGGCATAGATTCTAAGTTAGAAGGCTCAAGAACAAAGAGCTCTGATGTCTGAGGACAGGAAAATATGGGTGTCCCGTTCAAAAAGAGAAAGATTTGCCTTTTCTTTACTTATTTGTTGTATTTAGGGCTTCATTGGATTGGATGATGCCTACACACATTTGTGAGGGCAGATTTCTACTCACTTTACTGAATCAAATGCTGGTATCTTTCAGAAAAACCTTCAAAAACACATCCAGAAATAATGTTTCACCACCTATCTGGGCATCCCTTAGCTTAGTTAAGTAGACAAATAAATTTAACCATCACAATCTGTCTAATATATCAGAATAATACTTATAAGTAGGGGTCACCCTTGAACCACGTATTGAACTGAAAGACCACAAAATGAGTCTCATGGTAGATCTGTCATATACAAATCAATAGCAAGGATGTATTAATGTCTCAACGGAGCTCTAACAAACACTGGTGACAACAGCAAGCAATGTGTCCTTGTCTGGCTGACTTCAGAATACTGTTTATGCACAGTACACATTTCTTTGTACTGTATTTACATAGCTTAATGGAGTTTTGAAAGGTCAGAATCAGAGCTGTAGACATTTGGAACTGTGAATTGCACACAGAGGCATTATCGAATTCTTAATTATATTATTAGAGGGTTTACACAAGTCTAGTTTCTACTAAAGAATAGGTTGCTTTGATATATATTAATTTGAAACGTATTTTCACTTATTTTTCAGACCTATAAATCACATAAAATGACTGTGTCCCACATTCATATCAAATAAAAACTCATTCTCCTGTACTATTTTATGTTTTCCTGTAATGTATTTGACTTCTTTTCTTCTCCAATTGGTGAATACCAATAATTATCACTGGAGCAAGGTGAATGTGTTTTCTTAAAGTATTATGGAAAGATTTTGGAAATGGAGTATTAACTGAATAAAGATATTAATTAAATTGTTTTTCCACTACTTTTTAAGTTTCTCATCTGCATTTAAAAATAATCCCAGAATGAGGCATAGAAAGAATTGAAGTTTCAGATGACTTAAAGAAAAGTGACTAGGCCAATGGGAATTATGCAGAGAGTTTCCAACAACAACACAAGCAAAATTTTCTAATCATAATGACTTTATTCTCATTTCTATTGTTTTTATTAGAGTACATGTAAGAATAGAGTTTCTTGTTATTAGGTGAACTTATTTCTCTGCTAGGAGAGGTTTGTTGTTTATCTAGGATTCTCTTGAATTGGAAGGAAAAGGTAAAGAAGTCAAAAGGAAATGAGTCCTTACCAAGTAAGAAATTCCTTTGCAACTTTAATGGAAAGTGAATGTTGAGAGGAAAATGAGTTTTCAAAACTGTTTTAAGTTTTAATAAGTTTTGCCTCACTGTTTTTGTGAGAATAAAATATAAGATGTTTTGGTAACCTTAGGCTAACCATTAGACCGAAAACATTGTTTTAGTTCAAGAATGAAATATTAATGAACAGAAATTGTTTGATAATAATAATAAGATAAACAATTCAGTGCAAAAAAACCAGCTAATATGCAGGATGAAAGAACAGAGTTCAGAAGACTCTTGATAGGTTGAATTGAAAAGGGTAAAATTTACTATGTAGGAATGTATATCTTTTTATGGGTCTAATAACTATAAAAATTTAGGGACATTTGATTTACAGAATTTCATGTGAATAAATTTTGAATTTCTGTGTTGTTCTTCAGCTCTCTTAAAGCGACAATATTGCTAATATTGTATGCCTAAGTTTATTCCACCTTCAACTAAATTAATAATAGTGTGGTCCTTAGATGAAGTGGAAAAAATCAGTCCTCAAAGATGGGTCCCAGTTACACCACATCTGACCTATTGTATTCAATTTTGAAAAGCTGCTGTTTAAACATAGGAAGAAGCAAAGAACACTTAAGACATTCCAATTCTTGATATATGAAAAGTAGCTGAATGAGACAAACTTGTTTGAGAAATAAAGATTTGAAGATAATATGAGAGCTGTATCATTACAGCACAACAGTTAGCCTTAAGAGTTGTATAACCAGGATCCTTGGATTTGATTCAGTGTCATTGAGCAAGTAACTTAACCTTTGGTAAATTAGTTCAATATCTTTTCCCAATTTCCCTACATCTGTAAAACAGCATTAGTGTTTTCTCTGAAGGATTGTTGTTAGCATTTGAAGATATGTGAAAATCATATAGATTTGTTCTTGGAATATAAGTACTCAATATATGTTAGCTATTATTATTATTGTTGTTCTTGTTAGTACAATTACTAGTAACTAATTAGAGAAAATTTCATGTAGAAAGGAATAAAGAATCCTGGTTTTATAGGATAGAACTATCAGTGGTGGGTTAGGGTTAAAGTGAGAAAGTTTAACTCAATATAAGATTTTGCAAAAAAGTATCATGATCTTCCTAAAGAAACAATTAACTCCTATTCCCATCCTATTTTTAAAAGCAGACATTTAGGGACATATAAAAGGAAATCCTAGAATTAATGGAAAATTCAAGGAGATAATCTCTATAGTTCATTTCAAAATTGAAAATCTTGTGTTTCCAAAATGTTTTGGAGAAAAATTTTCTCCTTAAGAAAACCAATATTTAAAATATAGGTGAATTTTACTCAATGAAGATGTGAAAAAATAAAATATCATAACTTATACTGCAGTGGGTTGCCATTTCCTTCTCCAGGGGATCTTCCTCACTCAGGGATTGAACACTGGTCTCCTGCATTGCAGGCAGATTATTGTCTGAGCCATCAGGGAAGCTCATAAATACTAAAATAGTACATATTGTGCCTTAAATATACTTTTACTTGTTACAGTAAACTGATAGCTTGCATTTATGTTAAGTAATATTGTTGTGAAGTCATTCTGAGCCTTAGCCTAAAGCAAAACATACATGGTATTGATATGTCAACCTTTCAACTTGTTACTGCAGTGAGGGCTAAATGAAGAATTTAGTTGACAAAGAAAGGAAATTTTGATTCTCTATTCTTGGGTGCTCTGAGAAATCATGTTTCTGAGTATAAAAATCCTCATATGTAAGAAAGACTATTAACTCTACTTTTCTAAGGTCTTTGAAAAAATAGCAATCATATATACAATTATTGCCTATGGTTGAGTTATGTGGGTATTGTCAGATAATTTCATTTAACTGTGCAACTATTTTCTTCACTTACGTAAATTTACCAACTTGCCTCATGGAATCAAGTCAAAAATATTAATTTGCATGTTTATTATAAGTGGACTATATTAGAGCTTAAATTAGTGGGAAAGAAAACAGAATAATGAGTATACACTGTATATACACTCTAATTTGTATTTGCAGGCAGTACCATATATGTGTGCCCTAACTTGCGTGAGTGTGTTTGTACAACACACATGTTATTGCCTATGTGTACCCAGAGCGGACTTCTTGATACTTTTAGTAGATTGCATATATGTAGTATAATATCTCTTGAAAGCTACTATAAATGTTCATGTTACTCCTAATTTGAGTGAAATTCAAATAGATTTCATTCCCAGAAAACTGGGTTTTTATTAAGTTTTATTACAGTTGCTTTACAATGTTGTGTTAGTCTCTGCTGTACAGCAAAGTGAATCAGATATACCCATATATACATCCCCTCTTTTTTTTCCCTTCCCACTTAGGTCACCATAGAGCACTGAGTAGAGTTCCCTGTGCTATACACACAGTAGATTTTCAATAGTTATCTATTTTATACATAGTAGTATATATATATGTCAATCCTAATCTCCCAGTTCGTCTCTCCTCTGCCCTTCTCCCTTGCTATCCATTCATTTCATCTCTACCTCTGTGTCTCTATCATGGAAATTTTTTATTCTAATTTCAAATTGTGTTTCCCTTCCCTCCCTAATGCATGGGAGACAGCTGTGAGGCACCATTAAAATAAAATGAAACAAATAGAAGATTATTTTACCACAAAACCCTAAAACTTTCTGTATACAAAAGGCAATGAATTTAGTGGATATAGTTTCATTTTAATTTATTTTTTGACTTAGATGAGCTTTTCTCTTTAAAGCAATGAAGATGAAACCAGTGGCTTGGCACCACACTCACTACAACCAATAAAAAGAAAATGAGCTAACTTCCTCCAAGGGGCATTACCCTTTTTTTCTGATTGAACTCAGTATATAATGTTGTGCTCTGTGGAAATTTTAATAGTGTCACACAGTGAAGCAAGCTAAGGGACCATAAAACCCTGCACCTTTCTGTGCTTAAACAGTAATCTAGCATTGGTCTTTTTGAACTGCTATGCTAACTGCATGTGCAATTATAGATTGAAACTAATTTAACATGTGGACCTTCCAAAGCAGAATGCCAGCCTAAATCAAACTCATATTCTGCATGCGTTCTAAACTCATACCTTTCACATTTGCATTTGAAAAAGTATTTACCATCATACTTCTGAGGTCTACATTGTCACATATAGCAAAATTACAGAGGCTTATATGAAAATTTCTTTCATATTGAATTATCTTTGCATTGTTTCTGCCCTCACAGATCTGTGCCTTTTCTTTGTGATGTGTTACATGTGGGCAGATTTTAATTGGAATGATTTCCAGGTTTTTTGAAGCTCATTATCAGAGTGCTCTTCACTTTATAAAAATACCCCAGCAGAAATGAAGATATGCAATTTGGATAAAAAAAGACCTATTCAGATAATTCTTATTTTGAAGTAGAGGGAAGAATAGATGTTGAAAATATAGTGAAAGTTTGCTTGAGGTAAGGTTTTTTAGTTTAAGACTTCTTACACTTAATAGCAATTAATATTTATTTATATAAATAAAAAATGATATTAATTCCCTTATAAATTTTAAGTTTGATACAATTAGACTGGGAGGGGATATTTAAAGGCCATAAATAATTCTATGAGGTCAATTATTACAAAACAGGAGAATGTGAAAATTTTATTCAAAAGGGAAATTGAAAAATTATTTATTAATAATTGAATATTATTATCATTTCAGGAAACAGAAACTCAAAAAATTGTATTTAAATAAAAATGATTAGAAAAAGGAAGTGAATACTCAATTTAGTCAAAACAGTCCATCTATATAAATAATGACTACAAAATATTATCAACATCTATGACCTAGACCATACCCAGTTAATGAAGATGCCACCTTACTGAGGAGAGTCGTATTACTTTTCTTCATCATTCAGTCATTCACTTATTCATGCATTTATTCCCTCATACATTTGACAAATCTTTATGGGATGTTTAATATATGTAATCTATCATTGTAATTTATAGTTTGTAGAAAAAGTGAGTCACAAAATTTCCTGTAATTTTATCCACATCCCTTGCAATATGACTTTGTAACTCTTCCCATCATATGTTACAATCTGTTTCTCGGCTTCTTGAATTTGAGCTGACTTTGTAACTTGCCTTGGGTTAAGAGAAGTGGTGGAAGCAATATGTTTCAGTTCCAAGCACAGGTCTCAAGAGATCTTACACACAAGAGACTCTCTGGGAAACCTGTGCAGCCACCACAGAAACTACCTGCAGCATGATGTCTTTGCTGTGGCCCAGTCTACTGTTTCCCCATATAAACAGCCAGACAACCCTCACAAGTACAGCTACCTCATTGGCCACAGAAAGGGCTCAGTTGAAATCAAAAGACCTGTTTAGCTGTGTCTAGCCTTAGCTGCGGAGAAGGCAATGGCACTCCACTCCAGTACTCTTGCCTGGAGAATCCCATGGAAGGAGTAGCCTGGTAGGCTACAGTCCAAGGGGTCGAGAAGAGTCGGACACGACTGAGTGACTTCACTTTCACTTTTCACTTTGATGCACTGGAGAAGGAAATGGCAACCCACTCTAGTGTTCTTGCCTGGAGAATCCCAGGGATGGGGGAGCCTGTTGGGCTGCTGTCTATGGGGTCGCACCGAGTCAGACATGACTGAAGTGACTTAGCAGCAGCAGCAGCCTTAGCTGATGGAGAAGGCAATGGCACCCCAATCCAGTACTCTTGCCTGGAAAATCACATGGATGGAGGAGCCTGGTGGGCTGCAGTCCATGGGGTCGCTAAGAGTCGGACACGACTGAGTGACATCACTTTGACTTTTCACTTTCATTCATTGGAGAAGGAAACGGCAACCCACTCCAGTGTTCTTGCCTGGGACTCTTCATTCTGGAGAAAGCATCAAGTTCTCTCCAGCCCCACCCAGGCCAAGAATGCCAAAATCCTAAATAAGAAAGACTTTTTGAAAAGAATTGTCTCTGTTTCTCAATTCTTTATTAGTTAAAGCCAGGGAAGAACTGAGGAAAGAGAAAGAGATAAGTAAAATGTCATTATGGAGAAGGAAATGGCAACCCACTCCAGTGTTCTTGCCTGGAGAATCCCATGGACGGAGAAGCCTGGTAGGCTGCAGTCCATGGGGTCGCACAGAGTCAGATAGGACTGAAGTGACTTAGCAGCAGCAGCAGCAGCAAAATGTCATTATACAGAAAGTTTTTGTTATTGTTGAAACTTGCAGTGACCACAATACTGAGGACAGGGTTCTGTTCCAGTATGTAGTCCTTGCTACCCTTCCCAGTGGGAAACTCGCCCCTGCATAGGGCAGAGCTGCTCAATGCTCTATGTCTGAAGTTTTCAAATGAAAGGAAAGCCAATGTATGTATATACTCCATCTTCTTAATCCATTCCTCTGTCGATGAACATTTAGGTTGTCTCCATGTCTTGGCAATCGTAAACAGTGCTGCAATGAACATTGGGGTGCATGTATCTTTTTCAGCCATGTTTTTCTCTGGATATATGTCCCAAAGTGGTATTGCAAGGTCATATGGTAGCTCTATTTTTAGTTTTTTAAGAAATAAGGCCATCTTCAAAAACATGGATGAACATAGAGAGTGTCATACTGAGTGAAGTAAGTCAAACTGAGAACAAGAAATATCATATGACACCCCTTATACATGGAATCTAAAAAAGAAATGATACAAATGAACTTAGAAAACAGAAAGAGACTCATAGACTTAGAAAGTGTACTCATGGTGGCAGAGGGGAAGGGATAATTAGGGACTTTGGAAAGGTCATGTGCACGCTGCTATATTTAAAATGGATCAACAACAAAAACCTATTAATAGCACATGGAACTTCGTTCAATGTTATGTGCCAGTCTGGATGGGAGGGTGATGGAGGAGAATGGATACACGTATCTGTAAGGCTAAGTCTCTGCACTGTTCACCTGAAATTATCACAACATTGTTAATCAGCTATATCCCAATACAAACTGTTTTTGGTGTTAAAATTAAAAAAAAAAAATAATAAAGGAAAGCCAAGTCTAAGAGAGAGGCAGGAGGTGTGGGCCAATTCAGGATCCAGCAAAAAGGCAAGACAAAACAAACAACCAAACAACATCCCCTTCTAGGTTTATTTTCTTACCAATTGGAGAAATATCAAGAATTTGAAAGATATTTTCATGAAAAAAGGAGACTGTAGAAATAGTGAAAAAGTGCATAGCCCTTTCTAGTACATTTTAAAACAAAACAATTGTATAATATATCTGAAGAAAAGCATACTTTGAAAAGATACAGGAACCCCAATCTGCTGCTGCTGCTAAGTTGCTTCAGTCGTGTCCCACTCTGTTCGACCCCATAGACGGCAGCCCACCAGGCTCTCCCGTCCCTGAGATTCTCCAGGCAAGAACACTGGAGTGGGTTGCCATTTCCTTCTCCAATGCATGAAAGTGAAAAGTGAAAGTGAATTCGCTCAGTCATATCCAACTCTTAGCAACCCATGGACCACAGCCTACCAGGCTCCTCTGTCCATGGGATTTTCTAGGCAAGAGTACTGGAGTGGGGTGCCATTGCCTTCTTCCCCCAATCTTCATTGTAGCACTATTTACAATAGCTACAGTATGGGACCAACCAAAATGTCCATCTATAGATAAGTGAATTAAGAAGTTGTGGTACATATATAGTGGAATATTACTCAGCCGTATAAAATAATGAAATATTGCCATTTGCAGCAACATGGATGGTTCTGGAGATTATCATACTAGGTGAAGTAAGTCAGAGAGAGGAAGACAAATATTACATAATATAACTTATAAGTAGAATTTAAAAACTGATACAAATGAACTTATTTACAAAACATAAATAGATAATCAAACTTAGAAAGGAAATTTATAGTTACCAAAGGAAAAGTGTGTGTGTGGCAGGAACTATGACGTTGGAATTAATGTAAGCACACTAATATATATAAAATGCATAATCAACAAAGACCTACTACATAGCACAGGGACCTCTACCCAATACTCTATAATAACCCATATGCAAAAGAATCTGAAAAAGAATAGATATATGAATATATATATATATACACATATAAAACAAAATCACTTTGCTGTTAACTAAAAGTAACACATTATAAATCAACTATACTCCAATATCAAATAAAAATTTAAACAAATCAATACTACAGATCTTTAAAAAAACATTTTAAGATGTCAAACCCAAGTAAAGTAATTAATTGATCTTAAGATTTGGAAATTTATATCTGAGTTTACTACAAAGCACTATGCATTATTCTTATTTAGAATTTTATAGATAAGAGTTCTGGGGTATTACATTTCTATGTTTGAAGAAAAATGTAATTTTTTGAAAAGTTTTTCAAATGTAACTTTTTTTAAGATAAGGAATCTTTAAAGTTTGCATGGTGGTTTTCAAATAATGAGGTATCTTCAAAAATAGTTATCTTAGAGATTACATACAATTTAAAACAAAGTTTTTGAGTCCAGAGCTAACTTACATTGTCATTTATTTTATAAATAGTTTTGTAAACTATTAGACATGACAAATCTTTAGTAATCTAATTTATTGATTTAGACACTCAAGAGTAAAGTATTTTAGCAAACTTTTGATCCAAAACTATTTTAATTAGCAACTGTAACATTAAAAAAATTTTTTTAATGTGCTATGGAGATTTAAGAAAATTTATAGGTTAAAGTTGGACAATATACAGTCTATTCTAGATTTACTCTTTCAGACTTAGTCTTACAGAGCTAAAAACACAAAGATACATCCTTTTCTTTTTCTTAAGGCCACATAATTTTCTCAAAGAAGAAAATTTCATTTTCAAGTAAAGCTAAAGTTGGATATATGTGAAAAATATCCATCTGGGACAAAATGACATGAATTCAAAGAGCTAATATCTGTAGTGTAACAGCGATTTGCTAGTAGTAGTCCTAGGCAGTTTGTTATATGTGACACTTATGATGTGCTTCAATGAATGAAAAATAAGAAGGAAAAAGTGTATAAGGATTTGGATCACTGCTTGATCTCCATTTTAAAATCATTTTTCTGATGTTTATTTCATCTGTTGTGCTGATATCCCCAAGTAATTTCTGGAAATGCAGAGCTCCATTTAAAATTAATAACCTTGAAAAAGGGCTAGTCATTCAAGTCTGCCTGAATTTCAGATTTGTGATTACATGGCAACCCTTTTTTGATCTGTGTAAATATAGTGAAGACAACTGATGGTGGCTTTGGTGAGTACTTTTGTAATTGTAAGATAAATTATAATATGTATCAATAATGTTGACTATAAAGATAACGGCTTAAGGCAGAAAATTTGGCCTTTGAATGCCAAAACATTGCAATAGTAAGTAAAACAATTTTGAAGCAAATCTCTTTCACAGACTACTGTTTTTCTACTTTCTAATATCTATTCCAAAGCCTATTTTGTAATGCCACCTGTGCTCGTTTGTAAACATTCAGGCTAAGATCACATGTTTTGTTGTCACAAACAAGGTAATAGCTTGCACCTGGACCCCAAAAAAATTTCCTAAGAAGGTCTTGCTAGAAAGGAATTCAGTGTATGAGCGAGTGTCTTATGTTCTTTCCTTTCATCAGATCTGTTGTTGTTTATGCCTTTTGGGGGCAGGAGAGAGCAGTTCTCTCTTCATAGTTATCAAGCCAGTACTTAAAAGGTAAAGAGGTTTCATTTTCTGCCTTTTGGTGTACCTGCTGAAATTTATCACATTCTGTGCCTTGATAAAAGGTATACACAACAACAACACACGCAGACACACACACTACTGGTGACAATAAAGGAACAACAAGGTTGCTCAGTGAAGTTTGACTCAATTCAAAACCTTTTAGAAGTGTGAGTGGTAAATACAAGACCAAATCAGAAATATATCTTTTAATGACTGTGAGTCACTCTGTGTTATTTTTGGCTGTTTTCCCCCCTTTTATCTTTCAGAATGAAAATGCAATTATCCAGGTGATTGGCCTGTGAGAGGAATGTTTTAGGTAGGAATGGGTGTTTGACCAAAAATCCTGAAGGGACGCAAAAGGACAGGGAGCAAAACAATCTCCATGATACTTTCACTCTCCAAGTGGTGGAATGTGCTTTTATTATTGCAACTTCTAGAGTCCAATAAGCTGACTGATAATTGTATTCATCTCCGAATAGCTCAAGTGGGAGCAGTTGTTTCTCACAATTTCCCAAGTAAAATTCAATAGTTATAAGCTGTTCCATTCTGGAGATACACGAGGAGTTACAAGTGCTGGATTTTAGCAGAGTTAATTATTCTTATAAGAAACATTGAAGATGTAGATGAGAGTTTTCCCTACGAAGGGATTAAGAACCAAACTTCCCAGACACCTTCTGTATTTTCCTTTGTTATACAGCTGATTTTGGTATCAGCATTTGGGGGAAAAGAATAAAGTAGACAAATGATTGCATTGACTAGCATCCATGCTGGTGGAAAACAGAAAAGTAAAGGAGAAGGAAACAGAAATACTACTTTACAAAAACACAAAATTAACACATCATAAAAAATATTCTAATAACCTAGAGACTAGACATTAGCATGCTGGAAATTGCACGGACAATTCCAAAGTATCACTCTATAATGCTGGCTTTGCATTTTATTTGAAAGAGTAATTTTATTACCGGTGCTCCTTGATCACATTTGTAACTGCACTAAATTATGACAGACCACGGAGTAGCATTGATTAACCCATGCTTAAGGGTCTGATTCTGTTTTCTATGTTCTAGGACCACATGGAGTCTACAGATGGTTCAGAATGAAGCAAGCTTCAATTACCAGTTAGAGCTATCAACAGAGAGATCACATCCTCCTAACCTTATACTGCTTATTCTGAACTGAATTCTTTACAAGATATGACACTTAGTAAAATAGCACCTAGTGGGATAAGACCAATTTTTCATATTTTCTTTTTCCTTAGCATTCACATTTTTCTATTAACTATTTTCTGATACATCCTTCTCAATGCTATAATGAAGTCACTGACATTGAAATCATTGAATGGATTATATGAATATTATAGAGTATATGGTAACATCATCACCCTATTTTAGTAAATCACAGGAATCTGTGGAACCTTGATATTCATTCTCAACATAACACCATAGTAGAACAATTAAATGTTTGTTAGGTAGGAAGTTAGGCATGAACAACAAAGGGGTGGCCTAGATGAAAAGGAAGCAAGCTGATCTCTAAACCTCACCCCAGACATGTCCAGGAGAGATCACAGATATGCCACAAAAGTAACTACAGAGACTTTTCCAACACCTGTGCATGCGGCCTAGGCACACAATACATACAAACTAACCACAGGGGCTTCTCCAACTCTGGCACCTGCACCCTTGATGCACAGCTGTGTTCTAAAGTAACTTTAGGCAGTCAGGAGCCCATTAGGGTTCATAAATATACACATTCATATATCTGATTATAATAGATTGAATTATGGGAAAGACATGCACAATAGAGCCTGTTGTTATGTAACTTGTAACTGTGAATCAAAACTCTCAATCCATGCCCTCCTAGATGAATTTAACAGCCCTGTTTTGCATGTGCCCAGACATACTCCCTTCCCTCAAGGCCAAGGAGGAGCACATGCTTCTTGGCCTTGAGCATATGCCCGTTTGCATTCCATTTTCTGATTAGAAGTGGGTACAAACTCTATTTTGCACAGGGCAGAACCAAGAAGAGGAGACAAGAAGTATAAAAAGGGAAGCAAGAGGGATTGTGGTCACTCCTTTGGGACTGGCCTGCTCACACATCTTGTGAGTATACTATCTGCTGTCTGTTAAATAAAAGTTCTGTCTGCTTGAGCCATAGCTGAGCTGTAACTAGTCAGTTGTTTTGAATCCTTGCTACAATGAGACAAGAGCTGAGAAATCCTGGCTGGTTGAACTATAATTAGCCCATCATTCCAAATTTTGTTTGATACAAGGATCAAGGGGGAGATAAACCTAGTTTAAACTTGTTTAAAAAAATTATCAGACACACTGGGGGACTTATGATGTTCATAGCATTATGCCAAGTATGGTGTGTATGGTGGAAGCATAATATCTTAAATTCAAAATGATATTCAATAAAGTTCTCATGAAATACTTAGATACTTAAATTAATCATGGCAGCTTCATGTAAGACATAATCATCTTTCTGAATGGGTTCTCAGAAACTGTGATATTTAGAATGTAAAATTTCAATATAAATTTGATGAATGAGTAGATTAATTCATGATTAGGTTATTAAATATGTATCTGTAAAATGAGATTAATGCCTACAGAATATGTAATATTTGTTTGTATGTGACTATATATATTTTTATAATATTACTAGTGCTCCAGGTTGAGAATTATGGTTAAACACATTTTGAGTAGTATTTAGGCTGGATGTAGATGTCCACCACTCCCTACTGTAATATATAAGTCTATATTATATTATATATTATATTAGTTGTTGAGAAATATAAAACATTTTATTTTGCAAACTTGTAAAACTCTTAAGATTTCAAAATATGAAATAGGCATATTGAAAAAGCAAAGTATTACAGCATTAATTCCTCATTTGTTTATATTTATAGTATTCCTACAGTCTATAATTCCCTGGGAATCACTATTAGTTTATTTTGTCTGAGAGACACTTTTGAAAACAAAAGTATTGGTTGTTTTTCAGCTTAGAAATACAGTCCATTTGAATCAACCATCTGGCCTAATTAAGCCTTCAAGGACAATACTCAATTTTAAAACTATGTGTATCCTAACAAGTCATTGATATTGATATCTGGTAAAATATCTGGGGAGAACTTTAATAATCCCCACTGGATATCTTAATGATTTCCAACGACATAATGCTGTGGATAAAATGAACACAATAGGTCTCACTCATAATTATTTCAGAGTTAGGTACACAGAGTGTTCCTTAGGTTTTCCTTAAGATCAGATCAGTTGCTCAGTCATGTCCGACTCTTTGCAACCTCATGAATCGCAGCACGCCAGGCCTCCCTGTCCATCACCAACTCCCGGAGTTCACTGAGACTCACATCCATCTGATTAATAATATGTATGGATAATTTAAAATTTCTGTCTGGTGGCTCATTGGTTGTGTGACTTTTCTC
Organism: Bos mutus; assembly: GCF_027580195.1. Taxonomy (NCBI): domain Eukaryota; kingdom Metazoa; phylum Chordata; class Mammalia; order Artiodactyla; family Bovidae; genus Bos; species Bos mutus. The sequence continues at coordinate 76,364,808 of NC_091622.1, read as the reverse complement.
AATTTAGGTAACTTCAATAAGCTGTAGTGTACTCTTCTAGAAAGAAACTGTTACGAGCATAAAGATAGTCTGTGCAGTGTGTGTGCCCTTCAGGAATCATTTCATGTATTGTGTTTGTTGTTGTACACTAATTAGAAAACACATTGGAAAGCAGTGGCACATAGTCAAAGCAATAAATAAATCAAAGGCTTTGCTGTTTTGTTCTGGTATGCATTGTTTGTTTTTCTAGGTGTTCTATACATATGTTTTTTATTCACATTTTCTTCTGAGTAATATCACCATTAGTTTACCTTCTCTGAATACATGCCAACAGATGACTGGAAAGTAGTATCTTCAGTGCCAAAGTACCAGTGGACATTATTAACTGATTCTATGGACACTCTGTATCTGGGTCACTGAGAATAAATTATATGTTGCTGTCAATTCGTATTGGAAAATGGGGTTAAACTGGTCCACTGTAGTCTTACACCATCTGTACCTGTTTTGTTTCATTGCTTATCTGCAGCAAAGAAGAAAAACATAAATCTTGGTACTCAACTCTGTATACAGTGGGTTCTAAATAAATCATGAAAATTATGAAGTAAAGAAGTAAAATGTTAAGTCAAAAACTACATCATTTATCCTATGAATAGAGTAAATTCTGTACATTATTGCTCTTATTGTATTACTTGTTACCCTTAGAGATGGTTTTATGAACAGCATCAAACCCTATATCTGTTTTGACCATAGGCAGAGAAACGTGACTCACTGTAAATAATTTTGCTCAATTAAAATGTATGATCTGGTTTAAAATAGATTTATTTCACAGTGTTTTACTCTATTTTGAAAAGTACTGCAGAATATTCTAGATTTGACATGACAGCAATACACTCTTACCACAAATGAGAATGTTTATTTCCTCCTTTCCTCTCCAACCTTGGCACAAGGTGTACAAAATATTTGTTTCTACATTTATTGCCATCTGTTGTATGACATTAAGGTCAACTGCCCTTTTTTTCTGTTTATGGTGCTTTTTAAGGTTTTTCTTTGGCGCTCAGGTCATACCACATGATTTTCTGGCTTTGTGCCCACTGGTGAACATCTGGAAGAATTGGTTTAAATAAGTTTGTGCTTGTTGCTAGGTCTGGTAGAAACAGTTCTCAATGATCATTTCCTTAGATTATCTGCAGGAGTAAATTGGTTTCATTCCAGTAGAATATATTCCATTGCACTTATTTTCAAAGTCATCCAGTCTTTTGTGTAATATTTTGGTTTCTTTCTAGTTCTTGCATCTGCAGGCTTGTATTTTGATTACAATTGAGTTGAATATTCTCAACTTTCTATCTATGCTTTAAGTTTTTATAGACTCCTTATAAATAATTTAGGAAATAATTTCTCCTTATTTATTCTATGAGTCTATAATATTAAAAAAAAAAAGAAAAGAAAAATGAAGTAGTTCAGTTGTGTCCGACTCTTTGTGACCTTGTGGACTGTAGCCTACCAGGCTCCTCCCTCCATGGGATTCTCCAGGCAAGAATACTGGAGTGGTTGCCAGTTCAGTTCAGTTCAGTCGCTCTGTCATGTCTGACTCTTTGCGACCCCATGAATCGCAGCACGCCAGGCCTCCCTGTCCATCACCAACTCCCGGAGTTCACTCAGATTCAAGTCCATTGAGTCAGTGATGCCATCCAGCCATCTCACCCTCTGTCGTCCCCTTCTTCTCTTGCCCCCAATCCCTCCCAGAATCAGAGTCTTTTCCAATGAGTCAACTCTTCTCATGAGGTGGCCAAAGTACTGGAGTTTCAACTTTAGCATCATTCCTTCCAAAGAAATCCCAGGGCTGATCTCCTTCAGAATGGACTGGTTGGATCTCCTTGCAGTCCAAGGGACTCTCAAAAGTCTTCTCCAACACCACAGTTCAAAAGCATCAATTCTTTGGCGCTCAGCCTTCTTCACAGTCCAACTTTCACATCCATACATGAGCACTGGAAAAACCATAGCCTTGACTAGATGGGCCTTTGTTGACAAAGTAATATTTCTGCTTTTGAATATGCTATCTAGGTTGGTCATAACTTTCCTTCCAAGGAGTAAGCGTCTTTTAAGTCCATGGCTGCAATCACCACCTGCAGTGATTTTGGAGCCCAGAAAAATAAAGTCTGACACTGTTTCCACTGTTTCCCCATCTATTTCCCATGAAGTGATGGGACTGGATGCCATGATCTTCGTTTTCTGAATGTTGAGTTTTAAGCCAAGTTTTTCACTCTCTTTCACTTTCATCAAGAGGCTTTTTACTTCCTCTTCACTTTCTGCTATAAGGGTGGTGTCATCTGCATAGATTGATATTAATGTGGGGTCTGAAGAGTGTTTAGTTTAGCATAATTATGAGATTTAGTAAGCCAGTTAAATTTTGCGACTCTTTTGAAAAAAATTAGTATTTTTGTTTTTTTCAGTAGGTTGCTTGCAAGGCAATAATATCTGATTGAACATGGTTTATTCGTACCTCCCTGAATATTCTCTTTCTCATTGATATCAACATACAGGAAGGATATTTTCCATTTGCTGGAGGATGACATGACAACCCACTTCAGTGTTCTTGCCTGGAGAATCCCATGGACAGAGAAAACTGGTGGGCTACAGTCCACAGGGATGCAGAGTCAGACACGACTGGAACAACTTAGCAGGCATGCACACATTCTCCATTTGAGGATTTGAAAATTCACGACCTAAGAGAGTCAGTGTAGAAACAGAAAGGCAGCAGAATGAGGACAGCCCTTGCTTCCACTGATTCAATAATATGGAACTGCTGTTTCAAGAAAGCCAAGAATAAGAAGGGTTTCAAGAAAGTCAGATAAAATTTTATAATTATTATCATTAATCATTAATTATGCTTATTTTGTGTTTCAAAATACAGATTAATGGACATTCTAGAATCTAAATGATTAGAAAACCATTAATTCTTTTAAAATATTTTAGCTCCATGTGACCCCATTTGAAATAAAAATGTAAATCATTGACTCAACAGAATGCCTGAATACATGCTGAATTATCAATTGCTCTATCTTGAATTGCCTGAAACAAAAGTGATCCTATTAAAAGGAACCCATGTTCTCCTGTTGACATGATTAGATAACACTGTTGCACAGCTATGATTATCTTCTATGGAACTCACCTAGTGCTAAACTCTCGAATGTGGCTTGTAGTATACCATTTGTTCTGCTTCAATTTATTTTCCACAGGTCCAAGTTCAGTTTTCAGAGTTCCACTTACATTATTATTTTTTTACAAATTAAATAGATAATTTCTATTGTTTACAAAGATTTTTTTTCTTCTTCAGGATATACTTCAAAACATAGCAATTCAACCCTTCATATAACTACCAGTAAATTCCAATAACAGGTTAACAATGACCAGTTTTATCATATTAAAGAAATTGTGTGTAGATAGCATTAAATCAGAGTTCTTATAATGATTTCAAAGTTTTTTGTGTGTGTTTTTTTCATCCAAATCAAGAATTTAGCAATTATGCATTGTATTGTTATATTTGCAAAATGGAGTGTATAAATAATAACAAAAAAGCACTCTTTTAAATTTTATTTCATTTTCTACGAATTAATTAGCTAAATTTGTGGTTAAACATATATTTGTAACATTCATTATCAAAAGTAAGCAACTTATAAATGGAGAATTCCCAAAGAAAAAAACGTAACTTTTGCCTAATCAGAGCATTGCTTTACCCCAGATGTTTCTTCTTGAAAATATGAAAAAATAAAAATCTCAGAATCTACTAGATGATACTGATGATAACCTAACAACCACTTAAGACAGGAAGAAACAGAAACTAATTAAATTTTTATTAGAACAGAAATTATCTGAATGGCTAATTGATTACTGTTGCAACACCCCCTGGAAATGTTTGGTTATTTCAAGAGATGGAATAAAATTCCCAACCTCACCAGGAAAACTAAATGTAATTTAAAATATGTAGCATCAAACCCTGTTTTGAAATCAGACATCTGTAAATCTCAAACTATGGAAAGATAAATTCAGAATTAAGAAAAAAAGATGATCTGTATTAGCCTATTTACCAAATTGTCAGGAAAGCCACTGTTTGCACACTGTTTACTTTTACCTGTTATATTAATTAAAGGATTGCTCTCAAGATGAAAACTTTAATTATCAGGAAGATTCCGTTTTATTGAGTCCCATTTTTAAGCATGTTGGATAATAAATTAGTATTTGTGAATTTGTAGTGAAAAAAATAATTTGGCAAAGAGAAGGAGTAAGTAAAAATATTTTAGAAATGTAACTCATCGTATAGGTATAGATTAAAAAGGACAGTTCTCTCAATCTATACAAGTGATCTAACATATTTGTATAGGAGAAAAGTCATATACTAAAACAGAATTGAAGTGTTAAGTATTTTAAATAGTTGCAACAGGAATGTCTCATGAACCAAATTAATTTTAACTCAAAAATTAACAATATTTCAGATATCTGATTTTTTACAGGTATTATTGATTTTTATAATGAACTTCAAGCATTTTACTTGGCTTATTTTGTAGAATTACCAGTATAAGGAGATGAAAGATGCACTTGAGTTCAGCTTTTTTCTCAAATTGGGACCTATGTGGGTAATTTTATTTCTCAGAAATGTCTTCCTCACTATTCTGACCCCACATGTTCTTCCCAAACTGCCACATCTACTAATTTATAAGCTAAACTATGCACCTTGCCAAATTCAGTTTGGTGAGGCAAGCTAATGTGTTATTTTAAGTTACTACTATTTGGTATTATCTGTTATGTAATTGTTTTTTTAAATGCAAATTTTATTAGTATTTAGGGTGTTGGAGAAGACGCTTGAGAGTCCCTCGGACTGCAAGGAGATCCACCCAGTCCATTCTAAAGGAGATCAGTCCTGTGTGTTCATTGGAAGGACTGATGCTAAAGCTGAAACTCCAATACTTTGGCCACCTCATGTGAAGAGTTGATTCATTGGAAAAGACTCTGATGCTGGGAGGGATTGGGAGCAGGAGGAGAAGGGAACGACAGAAGATGAAATGGCTGAATGGCATCACTGACTCGAAGGACAGTTTGAGTGAACTCTGGGAGTTGGTGATAGGCAGGGAGGCCTGGTGTGCTGAGATTCATGGGGTCACAAAGAGTTGGACACGACTGAGAGACTGAACTGAACTGAACTGATGGCAAGGCCAAAAGAGCAAAAGAGGACTGCTATCAAAAAGATTCATATAAACAATTCCCAAGAGAAGGTGGTTTGCAGTGCCACAGAAAGCCACATGGGGAAACACCAGGATCTCACAAGCATAAAGAGTAAGGGGAAGTGTGGGCAAGAGACTTTGTTTTGGTTCCATAGGAAGGAATGGACAGAGTAAGTGGATTTAAGATTGACTAGTTTGAATAACTGTGGTGGACTCTATGGCAACTCTTGTTGTTCAGTCACTAAGTACTGTCCAACTCTGCGACCCCATGGACTGAAGTATGCCGGGGTTCCCTGTCCTTCACTATCTCCCTAAGTTTGCTCAAACTCATGTCCATTGAGTTGGTGATGCCATTCAACCATCACAAGATCCAACCATCTTATCCTCTGTTGTCCCCTTCTCTGTCTGCCCTCAATCTTTCCCAGCAGCAAGGCCTTTTCTAATGAGATGGCTGTTTGCGTCAGGTGGTCAAAGTATTGGAACTTCAGCATCAGCATCAGCATTAGCCCTTCAAAAGACTATTCAGGGTTGATTTCCTTTAGGATAGACTGGTTTGATCTCCTTGCTGTCCAAGAGACTTCAAGAGTCTTCTCCAGGACCACAATTCAAAATCATCAATTCTTCATCGCTTAGCCTTCTTTATTGTCCAACTCTCACATCCACACATGACTACTGTAAAAACCATAGTTTGACTATAAAGACCTTTGTCACCAAAGTTATGTATCTACTTTTTAATATGCTGTCTAGTTTTGTCATAGCTCTAGATTGCTATATTTTCATTTGAAAGGCACACTCAAGGGTGAGTTGTTTTGTATCTGTTGGAATTGACTAATGCTCGGAGGGACAGTTCTAAAAATACAGAAAATAAATCATGGTTAATTGAGTAGCAATAGATGACCAGAATATATATCTGTAGATATTCATTTCTAACTATCTATATATCTATCTTGGGGTCTTCCCTGGTGGCTCAGTGGTAAAGAATCTGCTTGCCACTGAATGAGACACAGAGATACATGGATAGATAGATGATAGATACAAATATCTATCTATTTTTAACAAGAAGTATGTAAGACTTAGTCATGTGAATCTAGGACTATGGGGCAGGCAAAAGCCAGAAGAATAAAAGGTGAAAACCTGATGACATGTGAGTTGGCTGTTGATAATACCTTAAAGGAAAGTAACATATTATTGGAAGCTAGAGACTAGAGGAAACTTGTACAGTGGTGGAAAGTTTCACAATAATTGCCTATAGTAACATAGAAAATATAACTAATGAACTGATGACCTACCTAAGGAAATTTCAGGTAGAGTGATAATGGTGCTTCCTGGCTTTTTATCACAGCTTATTATAAAATTCAAGAGGAAAACTATAGGCTGAGAAAGTGAAAGTCACTCAGTCATGTCGGACTCTTTGTAACCCCATGGACTATACAGTCCACGGAATTCTCCAGGACAGAATACTGGAGTGGGTAGCCTTTTCCCTTCTCCAGGGGATCTTCCCAACCCAGGGATCAAACCCAGGTCTCCTGCATTGCAGGTGGTTTCTTTACCAGCCGAGCTACAAGGGAAGCCCAAGAATACTGAAGTGGGTAGCCTATCCCTTCTCCAGCAGATCTTCCTGACCCAGTAATCGAACCAGGGTCTCCCTCATTGGATGTGGATTCTTTACCAACTGAGATATCAGGGAAGCCCATAGGCTGAGAAGGAACTAGTAAATACAAATGAACAAGTACTTGTCGAGTTTGAAAAAAATTTGTTCCCCATTCCCAACCTCTCCAGAGGGAAATAATACTAAGTTTAAAAAATGGCTTTTAGGCAAAGATTGTATCAGTTTATTGTCTTAAAAACATGGATGTATCTTGGGGTGTTTTGCCTTGGGTTTATCCTATTTGGGACTCTCTGGGTTTCTTGGACTTTGGTGATTATTTCCTTCCCCATTTTAGGGAAGTTTTCAACTATTATCTCCTCTAGTATTTTCTCATGGTCTTTCTTTTTGTCTTCTTCTTCTGGAACCCCTATGATTCGAATGTTGTAGCATTTAATATTGTCCTGGAGGTCTCTGAGATTGTCCTCATTTGTTTTAATTAGTTTTTCTTTTATCCTCTCTGATTCATTTATTTCTACCATTCTATCTTCTAATTCACTAATCCTATCTTCTGCCTCTGTTATTCTACTATTTGTTGCCTCCAGAGTGTTTTTAATTTCATTTATTGCATTATTCATTATATATTGACTCTTTTTTATTTCTTCTAGGTCTTTGTTAAACCTTTCTTGCATCTTCTCAATCCTTGTCTCCAGGCTATTTATCTGTGATTCCATTTTAATTTCAAGATTTTGGATCAATTTCACTATCATTATTCAGAATTCTTTATCAGGTAGATTCTCTATCTGTTCCTCTTTTGTTTGGTTTGGTGGGCATTTATCCTGTTCCTTTATCTGCTGGGTATTCCTCTGTCTCTTCATCTTGTTTAAATTGCTGAGTTTAGGGTGTCCTTTCTGTATTCTGGCAGTTTATGGAGTTCTCTTTATTGTGGTGTTTCCTCGCTGTGTGTGGGTTTGTACAGGTGGCTTGTCAAGGTTTCCTGGTTAGGAAGCTTGTGTCAGTGTTCTGGTGGGTGGAGCTGTATTTCTTCTCTCTCCTTTTGAAGAGTTGGGTTGCTTTTCTGGGTGCCTGATGTCCTCTGCTGGCATTCAGAAGTTGTTTTGTGGAATTTACTCGACGTTTAAATGCTCTTTGGGACACATACAGACTGAAAGTGAAGGGCTGGAAAAAAAATTTCCATGCAAATAGGGACCAAAAGAAAGCAGGAGTAGCAATAGTCATATCAGATAAAATAGACTTGAAAACAAAGGCTGTGAAAAGAGACAAAGATGGTCACTACATAATGATCAAAGGATCAATCCAAGAAGAAGATGTAACAATTATAAATATATATGCACCCAACAAGGGAGCACCGCAGTATATAAGACAAATGCTAACAAGTATGAAAGGAGACATTAACAATAACACAATAATAGTGGGAGACTTTAATACCACACTCACACCTATGGATAGATCAACTAAACAGAAAATTAACAAGGAAACACAAACTTTAAACGATACAATAGACCAGTTAGACCTAATTGGTATCTATAAGACATTTCATCCCAAAACAATGAATTTCACCTTTTTCTCAAGCGCACATGGAACCTTCTTCAGGATAGATCACATCCTGGGCCATAAAAGCTAGCCTTGGTAAATTCAAAAAAATAGAAATCATTCCAAGCATCTTTTCTGACCACAATGCAGTAAGATTAGATCTCAATTACAGAAGAAAAACTATTAAAAATTCCAACATATGGAAGCTGAACAACACCCTGCTGAATAACCAACAAATCACAGAAGAAATCAAGAAAGAAATCAAAATTTGCATAGAAACGAATGAAAATGAAAACACAACAACCCAAAACCTGTGGGACACGGTAAAAGAAGTCCTAAGGGGAAAGTTCATAGGAATACAGGCACACCTCAAGAAACAAGAAAAAAATCAAATAAATAACCTAACTCTACACCTAAAGCAACTAGAAAAAGAAGAAATGAAGAACCCCAGGGTTAGTAGAAGGAAAGAAATCTTAAAAATTAGAGCAGAAATAAATGCAAAAGAAACAAAAGAGACCATAGCAAAAATCAACAAAACCAAAAGCTGGTTCTTTGAAAAGATAAATAAAATTGACAAACCATTAGCCAGACTCATCAAGAAACAAAGGGAGAAAAATCAAATCAATAAAATTAGAAATGAAAATGGAGAGATCACAACAGACAACACAGAAATACAAAGGATCATAAGAGACTACTATCAACAATTATATGCCAATAAAATGGACAACGTGGAAGAAATGGACAAATTCTTAGAAAAGTACAACTTCCCAAAACTCGACCAGGAAGAAATAGAAAATCTTAACAGATCCATCACAAGCATGGAAATTGAAACTGTAATAAAAAATCTTCCAGCAAACAAAAGCCCAGGTCCAGAGGGCTTCACAGCTGAATTCTACCAAAAATTTAGAGAAGAGCTAACACCTATCATGCTCAAACTCTTCCAGAAAATTGCAGAGGAAGGTAAACTTCCAAACTCATTCTATGAGGCCACCATCACCCTAATACCAAAACCTGACAAAGATCCCACAAAAAAGAAAACTACAGGCCAATATTACTGATGAACATACATGCAAAATTCCTTAACAAAATTCTAGCAATCAGAATCCAACAACACATTAAAAAGATCATACACCATGACCAAGTGGGCTTTATCCCAGGGATGCAAGGATTCTTCAATATCCACAAATCAATCAATGTAATACACCACATTAACAAATTGAAAAATAAAAACCATATGATTATCTCAATAGACGCAGAGAAAGCCTTTGACAAAATTCAACATCCATTTATGATAAAAACTCTCCAGAAAGCAGGAATAGAAGGAATATACTTCAACATAATAAAAGCTATATATGAAAAACCCACAGCAAACATTATCCTCAATGGTGAAAAATTGAAAGCATTTCCTCTAAAGTCAGGAAGAAGACAAGGGTGCCCACTCTCACCATTACTATTCAACATAGTTTTGGAAGTTTTGGCCACAACAATCAAAGCAGAAAAAGAAATAAAAGGAATCCAAATTGGAAAAGAAGAAGTAAAACTCTCACTATTTGCAGATGACATGATCCTCTACATAGAAAACCCTAAAGACTCCACTAGAAAATTACTAGAACTAATCAATGAATATAGTAAAGTTGCAGGATATAAAATCAATACACAGAAATCCCTTTCATTCCTATACACTAATAATGAGAAAACAGAAAGAGAAATTAAGGAAACAATTCCATTCACCATTGCAACGGAAAGAATAAAAAACTTAGGAATACATCTACCTTAAGAAACTAAAGACCTATATATAGAAAACTATAAAACACTAGTGAAAGAATCAAAGAGGACACTAATAGATGGAGAAATATACCATGTTCATGGATTGGAAGAATCCATATAGTGAAAATGAGTATACTACCCAAAGCAATCTATAGATTCAATGCAATCCCTATCAACCTACCAACAGTATTCTTCACAGAGCTAGAACAAATAATTTCACAATTTGTATGGAAATACAAAAAAACCTCGAATAGCCAAAGCTATCTTGAGAAAGAAGAATGGAACTGGAAGAATCAACCTACCTGACTTCAGGCTCTACTACAAAGCCACAGTTATGAAGACAGTATGGTACTGGCACAAAGACAGAAATATAGATCAATGGAACAAAATAGAAAGCCCAGAGATAAATCCACGCACATATGGACACCTTATCTTTGACAAAGGAGGCAAGAATATACAATGGATTAAAGACAATCTCTTTAACAAGTGGTGCTGGGAAATCCGGTCAACCACTTGTAAAAGAATGAAACTAGAACACTTTCTAACACCATACACAAAAATAAACTCAGAATGGATTAAAGATCTCAACGTAAGACCAGAAACTACAAAACTCCTATAGGAGAACATAGGCAAAACACTCTCTGACATACATCACAGCAGGATCCTCTATGACCCACCTCCCAGAATATTTGAAATAAAAGCAAAAATAAACAAATGGGACCTAATTAAACTTAAAAGCTTCTGCACATCAAAGGAAACTATTAGCAAGGTGAAAAGGCAGCCTTCAGAATGGGAGAAAATAATAGCAAAAGAAGCAACTGACAACTAATCTCAAAAATATACAAGTAACTCCTACAGCTCAACTCCAGAAAAATAAATGACCCAATCAAAAAATGGGCCAAAGAACTAAATAGACATTTCTCCAAAGAAGACATACAGATGGCTAACAAACACATGAAAAGATGCTCAACATCACTCATTATCAGAGAAATGCAAATCAAAACCACTATGAGGTAGCATTTCACACCAGTCAGAATGGCTGCGATCCAAAAGTCTACAAATAATAAATGCTGGAGAGGGTGTGGAGAAAAGGGAACCCTCTTACACTGTTGGTGGGGATGCAAACTAGTACAGCCACTATGGAGAACAGTGTGGAGATTCCTTAAAAAACTGGAAATAGAACTGCCTTATGATCCAGCAATCCCACTGCTGGGCATACACACTGAGGAAACCAGAAGGGAAAGAGACACGTGTACCCCAATGTTCATCGTAGCACTGTTTATAATAGCCAGGACATGGAAACAACCTAGATGTCCATCAGCAGATGAATGGATAAGAAAGCAGTGGTACATATACACAATGGAGTATTACTCAGCCATTAAAAAGAAAACATTTGAATCAGTTCCAATGAGGTGGATGAAACTGGAGCCTATTATACAGAGTGAAGTAAGCCAGAAGGAAAAACACCAATACAGTATACTAACGCATATATATGGAATTTAGAAAGATGGTAACAATAACCCTGTGTATGAGACAGCAAAAGAGACACTGATGTATAGAACAGTCTTATGGACTCTATGGGAGAGGGAGAGGGTGGGAAGATTTGGGAGAATGGCATTGAAACATGTAAAATATCATGTATGAAACGAGATGCCAGTCCAGGTTCGATGCACGATACTGGATGCTTGGGGCTAGTGCACTGGGACAACCCAAAGGGATGGTATGGGGAGAGAGGAGGGAGGAGGTTTCAGGATGGGGAACACATGTATACCTGTGGCAGATTCATTTTTATATTTGGCAAAACTAATACAATTATGTAAAGTTTAAAAATAAAATAAAATAAAAAAAAAACATGGATGTAACTGTATATCCCCTTGTTAAAAGTTTAGAAGGATTTAAAGAAGTACTTTGATTAGATAAATTCTTTTTCATATCTCATAGATCCTCTTTGTTAAGAAATAAAGCTCCTAAGATCATAAGAGACATTGTAATAAAATATCATCTTTGAAAGCCCATAATACAGAAAGACATTTCAAGATTTATGAATGTAGATTTTATCTAATGGGTTAACCTATGATAAGATTTATAAGAAATTCATAGATTCTTCAAGAGAATAATATTAGTGAAAGCACTGCCAGCTTGAACTAAAAAATACAGAAGTAATGTCAAATGAAAAGAGACCTTTGGGTACTCAAAATTCTGTAGCTAGGATGCAAGCTGAAAGAATTATTCATCTGCAAATGCCAACAATTTTTTTAATGCCAAATGGAAAATAATGTAGAGGAGATTACCAAAAACCCAGAGTATTAGTCGCTCAGTCGTGCCCGACTCTTTGCAGCCCCATGAACTGTAGGCCACTAGTCTCGTCTATCCTTAAAATTCTCAAGGCAATAATACTGGAGTGGCTTGCCATGTCTTCCCTACCCAGGGACTGAACCCTAGGTCTCTTGCAGGCAGATGCTTTAGCATCTGAGCTACCAGGAAAGCCCAAAAGCCAAGGGGGCAAAACCAATAGCTATGGAGAATGATTCCTGTCAAACTGTCTCCAACTGGGGTTTAGAATTTCTGTGGACCTGTGATTTCTTAGTGTCTTAGATTTTTATTTTTAAACTAAAGAATCTATTGCATGTCTAACCATGGTATCTGGGGGTTGTCTGGGTCAGATAGCTTGTCGTTTTAGTTTCAGATCAACAGGACTTCAAATCAACAGGACTATTCTCTAGAAGTTATACTAGACAAGTGTTACCTGAGGAGCTTCATCTACAATTGAAACTGAGCTAGAAGATCCTGGACTTCAATACTGAAACAAATTCCATAATGGGATAAGACTTTGGGGGATCTTGGGGAAGGGGAGATTGTATTTTGCACATGAGAGGGACATGAATTATTATGACCAGAGAACAGTCGTATTCTGTAAATTATAATTTTCAAGAGATGATCTTAGCAGTATTTCCAGTCCTACAAGGACTTGTAGAAGCTTGCCTACTTTTGTTTTAAGCTACTAAATATGGGATTATTTTTATAGTCTGATGAATTGGAGCAGCATTGTTTTTTTAAGGTAAATTAAACACAATTTTTCACTCTATCGCAACAACATGTTTTAAAATATGTAGATTTTAAAAATATCCTTCTTGATTGTTGTAGAATGATTAAGTAACACTTATAAACTTTTTACATACTGTAGTTGCTGGAGCCAGAATTCAAATCCAGACAATCTTACTTCAGAGGCTATTTTTTAGTAACAAACCTATATTTGTTATTTATAATTAATGAAACATATCTTTTATATCATGCATTGTACTGTTTGCAACCAAAGAAAGAGAACAATCTTCTTTTTAACATCATTTAACAGTTGAAGAAACAGTACACGCTGAAGTAAAGTTACTTGTCTAGGTCATGGATATAAGAATGCCAAAACTGTGTCTTGAACCCAAGGAGTCAAACTTTAGAATCCTTGCTTTTAAGCAATGTCATATACTGCTGCTTGGCTAGTAGTTTAACTCTCTTATCTTTTGCTTTCCAGCACATTTTAAATTCATTACTTTCTTTTCAGAAAATAGAATAGGTAGAAAACTAAAGCTGTAGCACCACAATTTGATTGTCTCTAGATTATTTCTCCCAATCATTGATCCTCTCCTCAGGTAAGAGGTAGTTTACAAATATGGCCTTTTCCAGGAGGCTCAGTTTTTCTCAAATATCTGCATTGTTTTAATAACCACTTAGATTGTGCTAAATATAAATAGGCAGATATGCTGGTGATTGTAATAATACAGAGATCCTGAATTTCAATGCTTGTCATTTAAAAACACTTTTCGAGTTGCCATTCAGACTACGTTTTTCTCTGTGCTTCTTTATCATTTTTCATAAAAATAATTAAAAATCCTGACTACTCCACTATTCTGTAAAATACTTTCAGTAGCTATAGTATCCAGAATGTAAAGTTTCAATATAATCTGATGAATGAATGGATTAATTTTTGATCAATCTGTTAATTACTGTATCTATAAAATGGAGTTAGTACCTCTCCCCCATGTCCCCTTCCTCACAAACTTTAATTTAAAACCTAACAAATACATTTAGTCCAGGCAGTGTTCTAATTACTTTATAAATATTAACTCATTTGATATCTAAAATAATTCTATGAAGTAAGGACCATTAATATTCTCACTTTAAAAGTAAAGGGGGGCTTCTCTTGTGGCTCTTGGTAAAGAATCTGCCTGCCAATGAAGGAGACACAGGTTCCATCCTTCTTCTGGGAAGATCCTACATACCTCAGAGCAACTAAGCCTGTGCCCCACAACTGTTGAGTCTGTGTTCTAGAGTCTGAGAGCCCCAACTACTGAGCCCATGAGCCATGACTACTGAAGTTCACTCGTCCTAGAGCTGGTGCTCTACATCAAGAGAAGCCATTGCAAGAGAAGTCCTCACACCACAACGAGAGAGCAGCCCCTGCTTGCTGCAACTAGAAAAAGCCTGTGGAACAATGAAGACCCAGTACAGCCATAAACAAATAAACAAACAAATTTTTAAAAAGTGAATAAAATGATACTATGAATCTGTTAAGTAATTTGCTTAAAGTCATACTGGATAGGCAGAGAACTGGACTTGGAAAACATGCAGGCCTAATATTAGAATCTATGCTCTTAATCATTATAGTATGATATATATGAAGTGACTCAGTATCAAATCAGTAGGCTTTAGATAAATATATTAAGCTGAACTGTATTTTTGACCCTTAAAATATCAATCTAATGTTTCAACAATACCGTGCTGTGGTTCATGGGGTCGCAAAGAGACAGACATGAATGAGTGACTGAACTGAACTGAACTGAACAACTGAGGTAAAGATGTACTTCGACCAAGACAAATGAGTATATAGCTTTGTTTTCTGCAGATGAGAATTACAATGAGAATAGCATAGCCACATTATTGAATAGTATATTCTCTAATGCTCCAGTGACAGCTGTGTCTTCAAAAACTGATGGTAAGGATAGCTCTTTAGTGTGTCAATTTTGTAATCAATTTAACAATCCCAGGATGGGCAACAAGAGGAGGCAGCAAGGACAATAGTGGATATGTAAATATAGTTGCATCTATGAGTCTAGTGAAGAATCAAAGAGTCTGTGCTGAGACACTCAGTCATATCTGACTCTTTGAGACCCTATGGACTGTAGCATGCCCATTCATTGTCCATAGGATTTTCCAGGCAAGAATATTGAAGTGGGTTGCCATTTCCTATTGTAGGGGATCTAAAGACTCCCTTACAGTTAGAGACACATTCATGGTCAACCAGTCTAGGATCTGATTGATCAGTTAAAAACAAATCCCTAAACAAGTAATTATTTTCTTAATAAGGTGCTCTTATTTCAGGAGAAAATAACACAATAGCACAAAGACCATCCTGCTTTGAACTTGTTAGCTGGTAGCAGAGACTTGTGCATTGCTTGAGTTTTGACATGAGAGATATGTATATTTTCAGATGCTAGGCACTGAGCTCCAGCTCTGCATCTCCTTCTGCACCACTTTTTGTCCTACACCACAGAGAAATAATTCATCTTAGAAATGTACCTAGTGGAGAGAAAGGTTTGGTGTTGGCACTACTGGAATCACTTTCTGCCTTTTTGTTGTTGTTTGTTTTTTTAAATGTAACCTGGGATGAAATCCCTATTTCTCTATGTGTTAGTGTTCTCAATTAAATTTATTTATTTGATTTTTCTATTACATGTAATTGGTAACTGATCAAGTGATAAGGAGTTATGTCTTTTGCTATGAAATTGACCCTGGCAGAGGAAACCAAGACAATCTAGACAGATTATCTGTATTGATGTTTCAGAAACTTTTCAATAAATATAATGATTTTTGCAGAAACATGCATTGTAAATGTCACAGTATTTGAAAACATAAAATGTAGGTGGTAATAATGAATAATAATAAACTTATTGAGCACCTACTCTGGATAAATCTCTAGGTCTCATCTTGGCTTTGAGTGCCAATCATTGTAAATTTCTCTTTCATCCTGCAGCATCCAGTATTTTCCACTGGACACCTCACTGTTAGCCAAAATTCTCAAAGTGGAACAACTGGAACAACAAGCATTGGTGGGATTAGAATTAGTTACATCAGATCAGATCAGATCAGATCAGTCGCTCAGTCATGTCTGACTCTTTGCGACCCCATGAATGGCAGCACGCCAGGCCTCCCTGTCCATCACCAACTCCCGGAGTTCACTGAGACTCACATCCATCGATTCAGTGATGCCATCCAGCCATCTCATCCTCTGTCGTTCCCTTCTCCTCCTGCCCCCAATCCCTCCCAGCCTCAGAGACTTTTCCAATGAGTCAACTCTTCTCATGAGGTGGCCAAAGTACTGGAGCTTCAGCTTTCGCATGATTCCTTCCAAAGAACACCCAGGGCTGATCTCCTTCAGAATGGACTCGTTGGATCTCCTTGCAGTCCAAGGGACTCTCAAGAGTCTTTTCCAACACCACAGTTCAAAAGCATCAATTCTTTGGCGCTCAGCCTTCTTCACAGTCCAACTCTCACATCCATACATGACCACAGGAAAAACCATAGCCTTGACTAGACAAACCTTTGTTGGCAAAGTAATGTCTTTGTTTTTGAATATGCTATCTAGGTTGGTTATAACTTTCCTTCCAAGGAGTAAGAGTCTTTTAATTTCATGGCTGCAGTCACCATCTGCAGTGATTTTGGAGACCAGAAAAATAAAGTCTGACACCGTTTCTACTGTTTCCCCATCTATTTCCCATGAAGTGATGGGACCGGATGCCATGATCTTCGTTTTCTGAATGTTGAGCTTTAAGCCAACTTTTTCACTCTCCACTTTCACTTTCATCAAGAGGCTTTTGAGTTCCTCTTCACTTTCTGCCATAAGGGTGGTGTCATCTGCATATCTGAGGTTACTGATATTTCTCCCGGCAATCTTGATTCCAGTTTGTGTTTCTTCCAGTCCAGCGTTTCTCATGATGTACTCTGCATATAAGTTAAATAAACAGAGTGACAATATACAGCCCTGACAAACTCCTTTTCCTATTTGGAACCAGCCTGTTGTTCCATGTCCAGTTCTAACTGTTGCTTCCTGACCTGCATACAAATTTCTCAAGAGGCAGATCACGTGGTCTGGTATTCCCAGCTCTTTCAGAATTTCCCGCAGTTTATTGTGATCCACACAGTCAAAGGCTTTGACTTAGTCAATAAAGCAGAAATCGATGTTTTTCTGGAACTCTCTTGCTTTTTCCATGATCCAGCGGATGTTGGCAATTTGATCTCTGGTTCCTCTGCCTTTTCTAAAACCAGCTTGAACATCAGTAAGTTCACAGTTCACATGTTGCTGAAGCCTGGCTTAGAGAATTTTGAGCATTACTTTACTAGCGTGTGAGATGAGTGCAATTGTGCAGTAGTTTGAGCATTCTTTAGCATTGCCTTTCTTTGGGATTGGAATGAAAACTGACCTTTTCCAGTCCTGTGGCCACTGCTAAGTTTTCCAAATTTGCTGACATATTGAGTGCAGCACTTTCACAGCATCATCTTTCAGGATTTGGAATAGCTCAACTGGAATTCCATCACCTTCACTAGCTTTGTTCATAGTGATGCTTTCTAAGGCCCACTTGACTTCACATTCCGGGATGTCTGCCTCTAGGTCAGTGATCACACCATCGTGATTATCTGGGTTTTGAAGATCTTTTTTTGTACAGTTCTTCTGTGTATTCTTGCCATCTCTTCTTAATATCTTCTCCTGTTAGGTCCATACCGTTTCTGTCTTTTATCGAGCTCATCTTTGCATGAAATGTTCCTTTGGTATCTCTGATTTTCTTGAAGAATCCCTAGTCTTTCCCATTCTGTTGTTTTCCTCTATTTCTTTGCATTGATCGCTGAAGAAGCCTTTCTTATCTCTTCTTGCTATTCTTTGGAACTCTGCATTCAGATGCTTATATCTTTCCTTTTCACCTTTGCTTTCCACTTCTCTTCTTTTCACGGCTATTTGTAAGGCCTCCCCAGACAGCCATTTTGCTTTTTTGCATTTCTTTTCTATGGGAATGGTCTTGATCCCTGTCTCCTGTACAATGTCACAAACCTCATTCCATAGTTCATCAGGCACTCTATCTATCATATCTAGGCCCTTAAATCTATTTCTCACTTCCACTGTATAATCAGAAGGGATTTGATTTAGGTCATACCTGAATGGTCTAGTGGTTTTCCCTACTTTCTTCAATTTAAGTCTGAATTTAGCATACATAATTAATACTTACTTGATTATAATGAAGTAAAAAAATGGATTTTGCATAAGAAATTTAAAGCAAACCTTGCCAGTGAGTGTGATAAGAAAGATGAGTTAGGCAAAATGTACAGATATATATTTATATCATATAAATACATTATAGGGTAAATAATGCCTAAATTTGTACCCTATTAATGTATTTATAGATTAAAATATACTCATACATTATTTTAGGTATTTATTTATGACCAAGATATTTAAGACATATTACACAAATTCAAATATGTTTGATTCAACTTTTTTTCTTATTAAAAAAAATTCGAGGGAAGCCAAAGGAAAAATGAAGTATCTTAAAGATAAGCAAAAGAATTCACCTTACAAATAACATGAAAGTAAACTATCTGCTGAGGCATATTGAGGAATAAAGAAGATTGACTCAGTAAATGAGTCCAGTGTTTAAGGAGCATGAAATGAAAAACAATATACAGTTTGCTGTTATGATGTTTTAAGGCATTATGTGTTTTATTTTGGTATTCATGGCAAGATCTAATCTGCCTTGGGAAATTATTTTGACATTGTCATGTACTGAAGATGTGTGTCAAAGAGGCTTTCCTGTCAAGTCTATCACAATAGTTTCAGTAATAGACGTCTTATCTTAATATCCTCAATAGTCACCTTTTTATCATATCTAAAGTATGATTAAGTTTTTGGAATAAGAGTTAAACAATAACTTTCACTCACCAGAAGGAATAACATAAATATGCTTGTGTGAAATACAGTCATTATGACATATTTGATTGGAATATTTCAGTAGGCTTTCTGAGAATTTAGACTGCAATAAAAGTGAATTAGTAATGACATCAAAAAATCTTCCTAAGTGAAACACTGTTCTCTATAAGTCCTTTTTAAGAGCAAAAGTTATGTATTCATTCATTCGTCAACTTTTTTGCATAAACTTAACAATAGCCAAGGACTGACTACCATTGCCAGCTTCATTTCGAGGGGAAAGTAAAAAAGAACCCTTGAAAATGCATTCTGATTATCTTCTGCTGCCTCTTAGAAAGATGAAGAACAACTATCTCATTATAACAGTTCACCCAACATCATGGAAGTCTAGAAGTTAACTTTGCATTGTCTGAAACATAATTTATTTCAGCCTCAGTTTTATGAATTTATCTATAATAAATATCAATCAATTAATTACAATATGTGTGATTCAATTTAAAAGATACTAACAGGCTTTTGTGGCATGATTCTATAGTAAAGCAAATTAATGTATTTTAGGCCAAATTTATTCTTTGTTTATTCTAAAGATGGTTCTGGTAATAGCTTTCTAAGTATAAAAATATGAAGGCAGAAAAAATATTTATCTTTTAAAAATTCATGTTATTGCCCTTAGTGATCTCCAGTAGCTTCTTAGTTGTATATTTTACATGTAAGATAGCTTATGTTCAAACTTGTTTTTCAGTTCAGTTGCTCAGTCATGTCTGACTCTTTGAGATTTAACTTGATTTTAGTTAGAATGAAATATATTTAAAATGCTGATTTATTTATTTTTGCTTTTATTTCCGATATTCTGGGAGGTGGGTCATAGAAGATCCTGCTGTTATGTATGTCAGAGAGTGTTTTGCCTATGTTCTCCTCTAGGAGTTTTATAGTTTCTGGTCTTACGTTTAGATCTTTAATCCATTTTGAGTTTATTTTTGTGTATGGTGTTAGAAAGTGTTCTAGTTTCATTCTTTTACAAGTGGTTGACCAGTTTTCCCAGCACCACTTGTTAAAGAGATTGTCTTTCATCCATTGTATATTCTTGCCTCCTTTGTCAAAGATAAGGTGTCCATATGTGCGTGGTTTTATCTCTGGGCTTTCTATTTTGTTCCATTGATCTATATTTCTGTCTTTGTGCCAGTACCATACTGTCTTGATAACTGTGGCTTTGTAGTAGAGCCTGAAGTCAGGTAGGTTGATTCTTCCAGTTCCATTCTTTTTTCTCAAGATCGCTTTGGCTATTTGAGCTTTTTTGTATTTCCATACAAATTGTGAAATTATTTGTTCTAGCTCTGTGAAGAATACTGTTGGTTGCTTGATAGGGATTGCGTTGAATCTATAGATTGCTTTGGGTAGTATACTCATTTTCACTATATTGATTCACGATACTGGATGCTTGGGGCTGGTGCACTGGGACGACCTGGAGGGATGGTATGGGGAGGGAGAAGGGAGGAGGGTTCAGGAGGGGGAGCACACGTATACCTGTGATGGATTCATTTTGATGTTTGGCAAAACTAATACAATTACATAAAGTTTAAAAATAAAATAAAATTTAAAAAAATAAAATAAAAAATAAAATGCTGATTTAATACATTACTGTAAAATTAAGTATATTTCTCACCACATATAAGACTTCATGCTCAAATCTGTGTACAAATTTTGTGCCTCAGTTTTCTTGATTGTAAATAAAGAGCATCAATATTGGATGAGGATGAATCATATATTGGCAATAAATATAGTCATTTATTACTCAGTAAAAAGACTCCTCTTTTCAGAAGTGCACTGATAATTATTAAACATTTAGAAACTAAACTATTGACTTGCCAACCAATTTTAAGTCTATGATTCAGAATGATATGTATTAAATATTCAAAGTAACCAATGGTATCAGTTTGGCAAAGGGCTTAGTGGACCTCAGTTATGCTTATTAAGATGTTATTATTTGATTGTCCTTATTGGAAGCCAAATAGGTGCTCAAAAATAAACAGCATCTAGGCAACATATAGATTAGAGTGAGTTATCAGAGATTGTGTTTTGTTTCTTGACCTCTTACATGTTATAACTCTGAGACAAGTTCTGGCTCCCTTCTTATTCACATGGGCCCAACATGTCAAAGAAGTAAAATACTAAAATAATATCCATGAAATATCTGTTAATTAAGCAAAGATGAAAAAATCTATTCAAATTGAATGGAATCTGACTAAAACTCTATCAAAACAGTTTACTTTTTGACTGACATTTCCTTAATTAACAAAGCAAAAATCTGACAAGAGAACTGATGCTCCCTGCAGTGGAAGGTCAGAGTTGTAAACCACTGGTCCACCAGGGAAGACCCAAGAGCTTGATACGGTGAAAAAATACTATGATTTTTTTCTTCTGTGGTTGTCAGTTGTGTTTTAAAAAAGCATCAAAGTGAGAAATGGCAGTTATAAAGAATAGAAAAATGTATTTTCATCATTTGAGTCCTTTTAGAGAGTGTGGTAAAACAATCTTGCCTATGGTTCTGACATCTACTTTGTAGCAGAACAATACATTTGAAAACTTTTGTATTCTTTTTTTATATTTAAAAGCCACCTTTATGAAATTTTGTTTCTATGTAGGTAAATATTATTTACAGTTTGTAGGACACAATGGATTCAATCCATAAATCAGACTTCAAGAACATAAATCTTATTGGCTGCCATATTAGTAAATCAACTCACCTAAATAATGGTGAGACTCTGACAGTGATCCAGACTGTGGGCTTGGAAATTTAGCTGTTGACTCACTGGGAACTTGATCTTCTGACATTTTAATGGATTGAGGTCCTGTTTCTGATGGTTCAGTTTATACATGCACATAAACTATTTTGAGCACATCAGAGCCAAGATCTAAGAGCTGATGTTCAGATTTGGAGTCAAGCTGTCTGTCCTTTGAACTAAGTAGGGAAGGGTAAAGTGGACATCTAATGAGTTTTCACTGTAAGTACAGTTACTGCACTAAATAATATCATATCCATGTACAACAAAACAAAGTAACACTAAAAAAATGGATACCGCAGAGGGGATGATATATTTCCAGTAATTTCCCCATCTCTTCAATTCTACTAATTTTGTTATTTATTTATTGTATAAGCTGTGCATGCATACACACTTGCGTGTATGTGTGTATTAAACAAAACGAATGTTGTTACTTTAAGGCATAAAAGCGGCATCTAAGAACATGGAGTCTGATGTCTGAAGCTCTTTAATTCTACTTTCTTTCTTGTGTCTGGAATTGTTCAGCAATAAATTGTAATCTATGTTGCTTCAATTACTAGTCTTTTCAGATCTGACTGCACTTAATTACTAAAGACATGATCTGTTAAAAGCTACATCTGGAAACAATGTCACTCTCTGTGTTTGGCATTTGAAAGTCGGACTTAAGTTAAATGAATACTTATAACCACAAAGCCTTGGAAAAAAAAATTAGTGCCATCTTACATTTTTTTATGAATTTAGCTTGAAACAAATAGTGTATGCTATTTACTTATTCAGTACGTATTTTCTGAAATGTCTAGGTATGTTTACATCTTTATCTTAACCTTATCTATAGTTCTAACCATAGATTTCCAGATTATTACACCTCTGGTATTAAGAGAAGATATGTCTTTTCAATTTTATACTCATCAACTTTATATATTAGCATGGTACACAAAACACTGAATTTAGTGCATACAGTGTCAAAGGCAATGAAGGGTGTTCCCATTCAAAACCAATTATAATTTTAGAAATAGCACAGGAATGCTTGCAATTTTTTAATAGAATTAAAATACATGCTTCTGTTTAGTCCATGATTATTTGAACTCTTCACAGAAGAGTTGATGAACATGAGTCATTCCACATGGAGCCCATCAGTGGAGCATATTCTATATTTTTAACCATAGATTTGCCTCACACTGAAAAGAAGCCTGGGCTTTAAAAAATTATTGTTGGTAACATTCTTGTCTTTCTACTTGGGGGTGAATCAATCCAAAGGTAGGAGTGATGTAAAATCGGTAGAAGTTAAAAAATGCATCATAACAAACTAAGGGTAATCCAGATACTAAAGGAAGAGAAGAAAATTTGTTGCAAAAATAAAGTAATTTCTATGTACCAACCAATAACACTGAAGAAGCTGAAGTTGAATGGTTCTATGAAGACGTATAAGACCTTTTAGAACTAACACCCCTAAAAGATGTCCTTTTCATTATAAAGGACTGGAATGCAAAAGCACGAAGTCAATAAACACCTGGAGTAATAGGAAAATTTGGCCTTGGAGTACGGAATGAAGCAGGGCAAATTTAATAGAGTTTTGCCAAGAGAATGCATTGGTCATAGCAAATACCCTCTTCCAACAACACAAAAGAAGACTCTACACATGGACATCACCAGATGGTCAATATTGAAATCAGATTGATTATATTCTTTGCAGCCAAAGATGGAGAAGCTCTATACAGTCAGCAAAAACAAGACCAGAAGCTGCCTGTGGCTCAGATCATTAACTCCTTATTGCCAAATTCAGACTGAAATTGAAGAAAGTAGGAAAAAACAATAGACCATTCATGTATGACCTGAATGAAATCCCTTACGACTATACAGTAGAAGTGAGAAATAGATTTAACGGACTAGATCTGATAGACAGAGTGCCTGATGAACTAGGGATGGAGGTTCATGGCACTGTACAGGAGGCAGGGATCAAGACCATCCCCAAGAAAAACAAATGCAAAAAAGCAAAATGGTTGTCTGAGGAGGGCTTACAAATTGCTGTGAAAAGAAGAGAGACAAAAAGCAAAGGAGAAAAGGAAAGATTTACCCATTTCAATGCTGAGTTCCAAAGAACAGCAAGGAGAGATAAGAAAGCTTTCCTCAGTGATAGTGCAAAGAAATAGAGGAAAACAATAGAATGGGAAAGGCTAGCGATCTCTTCAAGAAAATTAGAGATACCAAGGGAATATTTCATTCAATGATGGGCTCAATAAAAGGCAGAAATAATATGGACATAACAGATGCAGAAGATATTACGAAGAGGTGGCAAGAATACACAGAAGAACTGCACAAAAAAAGATCTTCATGACCCAGATAATCATGATGGTGTGATCACTCACCTAGAGCCAGACATCCTGGAATGTGAAGTCAAGTGGGCCTTACGAAGCATCATGACAAATAAAGCTAGTGGAGGTGATGAAATTCCAGTTGAGCTATTTCAAATACTAAAAGATGATGCTGTGAAAGTGCTGCACTCAATATGTCAGGAAATTTGGAAAACTCAGCAGTGGCCACAGGACTGAAAAGGTCAGTTTTCCTTCCAACCCCTAAGAAAGGCAATGTCAAAAATGCTCAAATTACCGGACAATTGCAGTCATTTCACATGCTAGCAAAGCAATGCTCAAAATTCTCCAAGTCAGACTTCAATAATACGTGAGCCATGAACCTCCAGATGTTCAAGCTGGACTTAGAAAAGGCAAAGGAACCAGAGATCAAATTGCCAACATCTGCTGTGTCATAGAAAAATCAAGAGAGTTCCAGAAAAAAACATCTATTTCTACTTTACTGACTATGCCAAAGCCTTTGACTGCGTGAATCACAATAAACTGTGGAAAATTCTGAAAGAGATGGGAATACCAGACCACCTGACCTGCCTCATGAGAAATTTGTATGCAGGTCAGGAAGCAGCAGTTAGAACTGGACATGGAACAACAGGCTGGTTCCAAATAGGAAAAGGAGTACGTCAAGGCTGTATATTGTCACCCTGCTTATTTAACTTATATGCAGAGTACATCATTAGAAACGCTGGGATGGAGGAAGCACAAGCTGGAATCAAGACTTCAGGGAGAAATATCAATAACCTCAGATATGCAGATGACACCACCCTTATGGCAAAAAGTGAAGAAGAACTAAAGAGCTTCTTGGTGAAAGTGAAAGAGGAGAGTGAAAGTTGGCTTAAAGCTCAACATTCAGAAAACTCAGATCTTGGCATCCAGTCCCATCAGTTCATGGCAAACATATGGGGAAACAGTGGAAACAGTGGCAGACTTTATATTTGAGGGCTCCAAAATCATTGCAGATGGTGACTGCAGCCATGAAATTAAAAGATGCTTACTCCTTGGAAGGAAAATTATGACCAACCTAGACAGCATATTAGAAAGCAGAGACATTACTTTGCCAACAAAGGTCTATCTGGTCAAGGCTATGGTTTTTCCAGTAGTCATGTATGGATGTGAGAATTGGACTATAAAGAAAGCTGGGTATCACAGAATTGGTGCTTTTGAACTGTGGTGTTGGAGAAGACTCTTGAGAGTCCCTTGGAATGCAAGGAGATCCAACCAGTCCATCCTAAAGGAGATCAGTCCTGTGTTCATTGGAAGTACTGATGTTGAAGCTGAATCTCCAATACTTTGGCCACCTGATGTGAAGAGCTGACTCATTTGAAAAGACCTTGATGCTGGGAAAGATTGAAAGCAGGAGGCGAAGGGGATGACAGAGGATGAGATTGTTGGATGGCATCACCAACTCAATTGACATGAGTTTGGGTAAACTCTGGGAGTTGGTGATGTGCAGGGAGGCCTGGCCTGCTGCAGTCCATGTTGTTGCGAACAGTTGGACACAACTGAGCAACTGAACTGACTGACTGACTCATTGCCTCTTTTCCTTGGCTAATAGCATTATTTCTGTTATGATTAATTATCAGTGACACAATAAAAGACAGGATTGTGTTTTCCACTTCACTAGGATATTAAACATTTTGCTTATGGCTAAAAATCTAGTTTTAGTAGGAATTTCTGTTTTTATTAATTTCCCTGAGTATTAAGTAATTTATAAGGCAGACTTACACCACATCTTATTAAATTGATTTTGTGTAGGAAAAAACATGAGAATAGGATATTCTACAACCCAATTTATTTCTGATACATGATTTACAAGCTACAGTTAAATTGGTTGAATAAAAGGCAAAGTAAAACCAGAGATATCTGAATGACACCATTCACTGCAAGAGATATAGCTTTCTCAACCATTTATATTCCCAATAGTAAGCTAATAGACAAAGGTTAACAAAGAATTGGTGCTATGTGTCGTTTGGTCACAGTAATTAAGGGTACATTTGGCAGAAATCAGATACTTATTGTCCATTACAGAGAATGATTGGTTTATTTATTCACAATCTATTGGTTTTGATCACAAAGTTTGTTAGGGATTTTTTCATAACATCTTACAGAAAAGCATCAACAAGATTTTTGGCCAACCCAGTACTAGCTGCATGACAAGACATTGCAGGGTAAATTGTTTATACTGTTAATTATATAAAGAGAGTATTTCATTATATTAGCATACCCATTCTGGAATATTTGCTTTGATGGTAATGTATGCATTATAAAGTTGAATCAATTTAAAATCAACACTGCCGCTGTGTGTATTGTTTAAATCATTTTACTTTAATAGAGTACTTGCTGATAAAAAATGAAAAATGAAGGGTCAACAGTGGTTTTCTCTTCAAGTTTTATACTCTGACTAGTAGTGAAATTCCTCATGGCCGAGAGATGAAAAGACTGATGTCCTGAAACCATGTGCATTTCCACTATGGTTATGCTGCAATTGAAAAGCATATTTCCTACAACTTGTGAAATTTACCATTAAGGTAAAGCCACTCCTTCAGATAATGTTCTACAGATATTTGAGGTGATTCTCTGAATAATATCTTGAAGTTATTTTCTGAAGTTTTCTATTAACTCTGATATATATCTGCAGTATTCTCATTCTATTATGAATAAAATGCTACTGGTATAACATTTAAAATGGCAGAAGATCATGTAATCTTTCTTCAATTTATGTGACATAATCATTAAGAGAAGGTTACCATTTCCTTCTCTTGGGATCTTCCCAATCCAGGGATTGAACCCAGGTCTCCTGCATTGCAGGCAGACGCTTTACCATCTGAGCTACCAGGGAAGCTCTGTAGTCATATATAGTAGGTTATTATTTTTGATCTGAAATAGTGGTGAGAACTTTCAAACATCTAAGTTTCTTTTTTGTTTTCTGGCTTTTGGTAGATAAAGAATCATAGAAACAACCTTATTGTCTGGGTTCAATGACTTGGATTGAGTGAGAGTAGTATACCATGCTGGATTTAATGTAGACAGTTCCTCTAAAATGAGAAGGAAAATGTGATGCCATATGGAGAGATATGGGATCTGGAGATATGGACTAGAGAACATGCATATAACCTACATGTGATGCCATATGGAGAGATATGGGATCTGGAGATATGGACTAGAGCATGCATATAACCTACATATTCTGACTTTTGCTAGTGCTATTCAGATTTAACTACCTAACAGCTTTCTGGTCATTTGGGTGCACTTGACAGAAATGAAGCACAGTGTATAAAAGTAAATATGTTTTTATGTACCTTACCATGCTGATATATAGTATTGACAACCATTTCTTTTATTTGTAGTGAATTTAAAGAGAAACTTTAAGGAACAGAAAATATTCAGATATTTCAAAGAAATTTTCTGAGCAATTTGGTATAATAGTAATAATGTTCAGTAAGCAGTTAAAGGTATTTCACAAGCATGATTCTGTGATATCTCTGCCAGATTTACACTGACAATTTAGTTTTCCAACATTGTTACAAGATTGTACCATTGCTATAGGTGCAAGAAGTTAGAGCTGTATCAAACTTGAAGTAAAGTTATATTATGAGGAAACCAAAAAATGATGTATCTATAGTACATGTTTTCATCAATTCTTTTTTTTTTTTAACACCAAAACCAGTTTGTGTAGGGGTATAGCCAATTAGCAATATTTTGATGCTTTCAGGTGAACAGTGAAGGGACTCAGCATACATGTACATGAATCCATTCTCCCTCAAACACCCTCCCATCCAGGCTGGCACATAACATCATCAATTGTTTTTCATTTCCATTTATTTTAAATAGAAAGGAAATTTCGTTTGATTAACCATCTCATACTGTACCTAAATATTACTATATTTACCAGCAAGAAAAGAATCATTAACCTATATAAAAATGTACTTTAACTGTACATTTTATTTTCCTGTATTAGCTAGTACATGCAAATGTTTATTTCTTCCTCCATTATTAGTGGTCTCTTCAAATTTCTAGTTTTAACTGGCTTAAGAATTCTTTTTAAACATATTTTTGAGATACTCTTAATTTTCACGTCTCTTTTCAGTGTCTCTACCTTTGGAAGAAAAAGTCTGTTTTCAGCACACTTCCTTCTACTTTCTAATGGAAGAGGAGAGGATGACACACCCCATCCTATCTGCTTGTTCCATAACCTAGTTGCCTTTTGGTCACTCAAGAGGTAACAGTGACCCTTGTAAGCTTATTGCTGCTTTATTTATCTGTAGACCTTTTATCCTCTATCTCAGTGCCCTTTGTTTTCCCCATTTTATTTTCTACCTTTACTTTCTGGATCATTTTCATGTGTTCTTTAAATCAAACAGGCTGTTTCTGCAAGGTTAATATCCTATGTATTTTTTTCTCCCTTTGGTCTTTGATCATTTTCTCCATTTCCCTGGTCCTTCATATGGCTCATTTACAACTTCACATAAAAGTTTATTTCTTTGAATTCCCTGAAATCAACCCGTGAATACTTTATGTTTTCTCCTCAGCTCTATCCCACTTACAGCTCTGTTTTTCAATGTACTTCCTTTAGCAGAGCATACATTTATCCCACTGTGCCTTTTTACTCCTGGGGTTTGTTTGGCTGCTCTTTAAAAGCTTTGTGTAGAATTTTTGTTTTGGGACCAAGAGATCCAGATATCATTCATAATGAAAGCTCTTCAGCTCTTTTATTTCAAGCCTATTTCTTGTGAAGCTGCAGCAAACATTTCGAAATGGCTTTTACCTCTTCCTCACTACAGAGTAAATAGTCTTAGGCAGGGATGAGATCTCCCACTTTATATGCTTTTTCTGGCTTCCTGCCATGTCACTGGATACTAGCTCAGTGATCAAAACTGTGCTGTCATCCAGCTGCGTACAGTATATGCAAATAATGCTGATGTTTTTACAAAGTTATGGCTAAAAGTTTTAGGTGCATTGTGGCAAAGTGGAAAAATATTTCTCCAGGGAACATCGCAGACTGACATATGCAAATAATAGGCTTAGCCTAAACGAACTGCGAGGTTGTGTTCAGTTCTCTTTCATTAACAACAGAAGATGAATTGGCTGAATTATAGCTGAAATAAGTTGCAATTAGACTTCCAGAAACCCATATGATTCTAAACATAAGGATGTGAGGCTATGGGCTGCATTACACAGAGATATTGGAGAATTACCAACACTGGTGTTTCTGAAAAGCAAGGAAGTTAAATTCTTTTGTAAGGTATGGAATGTCTCTATATAGGGGAATATACTCTATCTCTTTTGGGAATTCTATTGTCCTTTCTAGCACTATAATTTTTTTTTTTAATTTATTTGGATAAAAGTTTTCTTGATGGTGAGCCAAAACTTCTGTGTGTAAATTCTGCTCCTGGGACTATGTTCCAGCTGCAGGATGCTGTCTTTATGCTCCTGTCAAAACACTTAAATTTCTGGAGAGTAACTTATGGACTAAGAGAATCTAACCAATGGAGTCATTAGCTTTTCCTCATTTCATTTAGCCAGTATCTCTATTTAACTATTTTTCAGCTCCAGTGAAAATAGTATTCCTCTTAAAAATTCCTTGTTGATACTTCTTTCCACATTTACCAGTATATACACTTAATTTTGGGTGAAGAGTTAGATTTTTATGTTTTCTTCTTTGATATTTTCTGAGCCAAAAGTTGAAATTTATTTTCCCTCAACTTAATTACTAACTAAAAAGCCACATGGGCAGTCTGAAATATTGAAAAGACTGTATTTCAGCTAAATTTGTGACTTTCTAACATTGATTTTTGCTAGAGCCATAAATAAATGCAACCTTTTATTTGCTAATTTAGTTTAATAGATAATAGAAGTATAGAAGCATTTATGTTTCTAAATGTTATTTTCAAAAAGCAAGTTCAATATTGTTTTAAATTTCAGTCTTTAAGTGGAAACAATATCATTATATATGTTGTATATGAATGGCAAATTTTGACAAACACTTCAAAGCATTAGGAGAAGGCAATGGCACCCCACTCCAGTACTGTTGCCTGGAAAATCCCATGGATGGAGGAGCCTGGTGGGCTGCAGTCCATGGGGTCGCTAAGAGTTGAACATGACTGAGCGACTTCACTTTCAAAGCGTTATTAATGACTACTGTTTGGGTTATATGACTAGAGTCTCATGAAGGGAATAGGAAAGAAAGATAATGTTTACTTAACATTTTACACTACCACATTTTTCCATGAGTAAGTACTGGTTTTATAGTTTTATGAACTTATGAAACTCTAATACTTTGGCCACCTCATGCGAATAGTTGACTCACTGGATAAGACTCTGATGCTGGGAGGGATTGGGGGCAGGAGGAGAAGGGGACGACAGAGGATGAGATGGCTGATGGCATCACAGACTTGATGGATGTGAGTTTGAGTGAACTCTGGGAGTTGGTGATGGACAGGGAGGCCTGGCGTGTTGCAATTCATGGGGTCTCAAAGAGTCGGACATGACTAAGCAACTGAACTGAACTAAACTGAACTGATGATTATTATGTTTTGCTATAAAACATGACCAACTTTAGTCACCACTCTGGAAGCAACTAATTTGCAGTAGTTTATAATGGACCTTTCCCACCAACACCAAACAGAGGAAAAGAAAATTTGTTGAAGCTTGTGTTTCTTCTTTTCTTACTTCAGGAATATGAAGTAAAAGCAGAACCAAATCACAGCCATATTGTCAAAATTGTTTCTAGATAAGGCATATGAATGAAACTATTCTATTCCAGTAACTTATCTTTCTTATAATTTTCTTTCAAAATTTATCATACAATACTAACCATGGTGAATGAACAGATCTCTTAGCTGTGTTTGCTTATTAAAAGTCAAGGCAGAGACAAAGGTAGATAGATGTCAGCTCTAAACTTGACAGGCATACCACAGTAGAAAGTAGTTCTGTGTAGTTGCTGCTGTCTGTCTTTCCTTCAGATCTGCTTGTGACTACTGAACTGAAGAATGGAGAGTATTTCTTCTCTCCATGTATCAGTGGTCTAGGTGGGGCTGGATGGGAGGATTTGGGTTCTGAGTATTTGTCAGGTAAAATAGGGTGATGATGGGTCTCAGAGATGGCTGAATATCCTTCATTCTTGTTTGAATTTTAACTGCAATGAATTCTTCATTACAGTAGTAGGGAGGAGACCATGGAAATTTTACACTATAATTTATTACTGCTTCATAGAACTGACCTCCACCTAGACTCCTGGCCCTTATTATAGCTTTGTAACAAAATCCAGTCACATTTTCCTTTACTACAAAGGCCCTTCCTCTTAGTTTGGTCCTGGTTCCCAAATATACCACTCTACTCAGTTTCACTCCTCTAACAAGAATGTAAAACTTACCCTGTTTTAGTCATCACTGTAAATTTTGGGGGGTTGAGTCATGGCTTTAATGCATTATACAAAGCTTGCCTCCTTCCCCACTCTTGCCAGAAGAGATTAGAAGATTTAAATTAAAATTGAAAACTTCATACTAGTTTCAAGATTGAATTCATGGTTATCTAATCTGCCTTAAGAAAATAAATGTAAAGAAAAAACTAAACTCATAGGAAACTTACATATTGTTAATTGAGAAAAAAAATTTTTTAAGAATTTCAGGTTTAAGCATGGCATTATATATGTTTATATATGAACGAATTGCTTTCCTTTTCTCAAAACCATAAATTAATAATATGGTGTGTTGAAGGCATAATGATGTTACCACATTAAACCAATCTACAGCTTGAGTACTGGATCAAAAAACAAAAAACAGTTTTACTTATTTTTTGTACAAAACCATTTCTTTTCAAGAACACAAATTTCCAAGAAACTAATTCCTATAAAAAGATCCTTTAATAAATAATAAATATATCAGTTTAACAGGCAGAGTCAGGACTCTGACAGTTTGTCTATAAAATGCATGAATGGATAGGTAAAAATAGACAAAATATAGTCTTGACCATAGCTATAAAAATATGGATAGATACGGTAGGAGTTTCACACTTGGAGGCAGAGAACAAGTAGGATATCTCTTTCCAATTGCACTTTAACTATGATTTGCTATCGTTTAACTGATTCTATGTAGCACAATAGAAAAGAAAGATACTTGCATCAAAGGAAAGCAGGATATTGCAGATTTAAATGCATACAAGTAATATGTAACAGACTATATATAATAATGTATATTATAATATAATAAGAATAGACTGGTTCCAAATAGGAAAAGGAGTATGTCAAGGCTGTATATTGTCACCCTGCTTATTTAACTTATATGCAGAGTACATCATGAGAAATGCTGGGCTGGAAGAAGCACAAGCTGGAATCAAGATTTCCGAGAGAAATACCAATAACCTCAGATATGCAGATGACACCACCCTTATGGCAGAAAGTGAAGAAGAACTAAAGAGCCTCTTGATGAAAGTGACAGAGGAGAGTGAAAAAGTTAGCTTAAAGCTCAACATTCAGAAAACTAAGATCATGGCATCCAGTCCCATCACTTCATGTCAAATAGATGGGGAAACAGTGGAAACAGTGTCAGACTTTATTTTTCTGGGCTCTAAAATCACTGCAGATGGTGATTGCAGCCATGAAATTAAAAGACGCTTATTCCTTGGAAGGAAAATTATGACCAACCTAGACAGCATATTAGAAAGCAGAGACATTACTTTGCCAACAAAGGTCTGTCTAGTCAAGGCTATGGTTTTTCCAGTAGTCATATATGTTTATAAGAGTTGGACTATAAAGAAAGCTGAGCGCTGAAGAATTGATGCTTTTGAACTGTGGTGCTGGAGAAGACTCTTGAGTCCCTTGGACTGCAAGGAGATCCAACCAATCCATCCTAAAGGAGATCAGTCCTGGGTCTTCTTTGGAAGGACTGACATTGAATCTGAAACTCCAATCCTTTGACCACTTGATGCAAAGAGCTGACTCATTGGAAAAGACTATGATGCTAGGAAAGACTGAGGGCAGAAGAGGGCACAGCAGAGGATGAGATGGCTGGATGGCATCACCGACTGGATGGACATGGGTTTGGGTGAACTCTGAGAGTTGGTGATGGACAGGGAGGCCTGGTGTGCTGTGGTTCATGGGGTCACAAAGAGTCAGACAAGACTGAGTGACTGAACTGAACTGAACTAAAGTAATATATATATAAGAACTCTACTCTTTGTTTTACTGAAAATAACAACAACAACAATAGATATATAAACTAACAAAAAAAATTCATTTGGAATTTGGAGGAATTAGTAGTATGAAACCCTTCCAAGGTGGAGAGTACTATAGTCAAGTACTAAAGTTTTAAACAGTTTGGGAAAGTGCTGCTGTGAAATATAATTTGCCCCCCCCTCCATTTTTTTCAGTCTCTATTGTAAAACGTTTTGATTACTACAATGACCTCCTCATTGATGTTCTTGTTTAAACCTTGCTAGCATATTTTTCATTCTCCAGATGATCTTTTTGAAAAACCAATCAAATCATGTCACCAATTTTTATTAAAAAAATTCCACATTTAAGTGAAATCATGCATTATTTGTCTTTCTCCTTCTGACTTATTTTTCTTAGCATAATACCTCAAGGTTTATCCAGGTTGTCAAAAATGGCAAATTTTCCATCTCTTTATGGTTGAATAATATTCCATTGTTTAAATATCTTTTTGAGAGAATGTTTTCATTTTCTTTAGACAAATATGCAGAAGTGGTATTGCTAGATAATATGGTAGTTCTATTTTTAAATTTTTGAGAACTGCCAAATGGTTTTCCATAGTAGCTATACCAATTTATTTTCCTACTAACAGTGCAAAAGGGTTCCCTTTTCTCTACATCTTTGCCAACTTTTTTTTTTTTTTCTTTTTGATAGTAGCCAGCCTACCAGGTGTAATGCTATATCTCATTGTGGTTTTGATGATTGGCAATATCAAGCATCTATGCATGTGCCTGTTAACCAGCTGTGTTTCTCTTTGGAAAAAGTTATATTTGGATCCCCTGCCCATATTTTAGTCAATTGTTTTTTGGCATTGAGTGTGGTGTTAGTTGCTCAGTCTTGTCCGTCGTGTCTGACTCTTGGCGATCCCCTGGACAGTATCCTACCTGGCTCCTCTGTACATGGAATTCTCTAGGCAAGAATACTGGAGTGGGTTTCCATTCCCTTCTCCAGGGCATCTTTCTGACTCAGATATTGAACCTGAGTCTCCTGCATTGCAGGCAGATTCTTTACCAACTGAGCCACTAGGGAAGCCCCCTTGGTATTGAGTAGAATAAATTTTTTATATATTCTGGATATTAACCCTTTATCAGATGTATGATTTGCAAATATTTTCTCCCATTCAGTAGTTTGTCTTTGCAGGATGGTTTTCTCTTCTGTTCAGAAGCTTTTAAGCTTGATGTAATCCCATTTATTTATTTTTGATTCTATTCCTTTTGTGCTTCATGCAAAATCTACAAAATATCAAGACTAATATCAAAGAGCTTAACGCTTATGTTTTCTTCTAAGAATGTTATGGTTTCAAGTCTTATAATCAAATCTCAACCCATTCAGAATTATTATTTTTTTATAATATAAGATAGTGGTCCAGTTTCATTATTTTACATATGGCTGTCTGGTTTTCCAAACACTATTTCTTGAAGAAATTACCCTTTTCCCACTGTATAGTCTCTGCTCTTTGTCATACATCAATTAACCATATATGTGTGAGTTTATTTCTGGGCTGTCTATTGTGTGCTGTTGATCTAGGCATCTATTTTTATGCATATAACTTACTCTTTTGATAACCGTAGTTCTGTAATATATTTTGAAATCAAGAAGCATAATGTTTCCAGCTTTGTTCTTCTTTCTCAAGATTGCTTTATTTGAACTCTTCTGTGGTTCTATACAGATTTTAGAATTGGTTTTGATTTTTCTAATTCTCTGGAAAATCTCATTGGGATTTTGATAGAAATTTCACTGAATATATATATATATATATATATATAAAATAATGGATTTGGGTAGTATAGGCATTTAAATATTAAGTATCCAATTGATAAACATGGGATACCTTTACATATATTTGTGTGCTCTTCAATTTCTTTTTCAATATTTTCCAGTTTTTAGTTTACAGGTCTTTCACCCCTTGGTTAAATTTATTTCTAGGTTTTTATTCTTTTTGGTGTACTTATAAATGGGATTGTTTTCTTAATTTCTCTTTTTGATAGTTTGTTATTAACTTCTCTTGTGGCTCAAATGGTAAAAAATCCACCTGCAGTACAGAAGACCTGAGTTCAGTCCCCAGGTGGGGAAAATTCCCTGGAGAAGGGAATAGCTATCCACTCCAGTAATCAATCTTGCCTGAAGAATTCTATGGCCAGAAGTTCCTGGTGGGCTACAGTCGATGGGGTCGGGTTACAGAGAGCTAGACACAACTGAGCAACTTTTACTCACTCACTGGCCATTAGTTTCTAGAAACATAATTGATTTTTGTATATTGATTTTGTATCTGGTTGCCGTTTCAAAACCATTGTTAATTCTGCCTTAGAGTTGGACACGACTGAGCGACTTCACTTTCACTTTTTACTTTCATGCATTGGAGAAGGAAATGGCAACCCACTCCAGAGTTCTTGCCTGGAGAATCCCAGGGACGGGGGAGCCTGGGGGGCTGCCATCTATGGGGTTGCACAGAGTTGGACACGAATGAAGCGACTTAGCAGCAGCAAGTTCTTTTTTGTAATTTCATATTGGAGTATAGTCGATTAACAATGTGTCTGTTTCAAGTGTACAGCAAAGTGATTCAGTTATATATATACATGTATCTATTCTTTTTCAAGTTTGAGCAGAGTGTGTTAGGTTCTTTATGTTAGCTTTTCTGCTACCAGGATGCTAATCTGCAAAAGTTCTGCATAGCTGGCATCTTCTTTAAGCTTCAGCTTAGATGACATCTTCTTAGGGAGGCCTCCCTTCATCCTCAGACCAATGTAGTCTTCCAGTCCCATTCACTTTTTATCATAAAAACTTGCTTTTTATTCTTCAAGCATCTGAACTCTACTTACATCATGATTCAGTGTGATTCATTGATCATTGTGTTCTTCAAGTGTTAGTATAGGCTCTGTGAGGGCAGGGTGTTTTCTCTACCACGTGTACCATGTCTCTAATATACCTGATAAAGAGCAGGTGCTCAGTGTTCGCTGAATAAATAAAACTCCATAATGACTCAAAATTCTTTCCAAAGGCAGTTTTTCATCATAATTATACACCATTAATTAACTGTTTGATAAAACACAAAACTCTGGGGAGAAAATCAGTGCATTGTTGTGCTCTCCAGCCGTTCATGATTTTAAACGAGTTAAACAAATATGTTCAGATATAATGAAATGATTTAAGAAAAGGAAATAGACTGTGTACATATATATATATACACACACACATATACATATATGTGTGTACATCTATATATATATATATCTCAAAAAATCAAGTTGTACACATTAAATATATAATTTTGTCAATTATACCTCACTAAAATGGAGGGAAAAGGAGTGCAACTTTGTATTAAATGTGAAAATCAACAAAAATTTATGTGTTAATTGATACAGACTAAAGAAGCAAAATTTTCAGGAAAGTGCAAGAAAAGATGCTTAAGTAAAATAGAAACGGTAAGGTGCAGGGTTGATTCTGGGGTCAAGCAATAAGCGTGTATCTATTTGAGGAAGAATTGTTAGAAAGATCTAAAATGTAAACTAAAGGATTGGGTACATTTGGATTAAACAAAAATTTCCAGCATTTAGGGGATTTTGAAAGAAAAAATTTTGTTAAGATTCATATATAAAAACAAGTTATAGTATTAAAATATCTGTATATTTAAAAAATTTAATTACCAGTGTGAAATGTTCCATATAACAATGGTCACTAATTGTATTTTTTGATTTTCTACTTAAGTTTACACTTAATAGTTGCTTGTGCAGTAACTTTTGAATGACTAGATGAAAAGATTAATACTTTTCTTCAGCTGCAGTAATAATAAACAATGCTTATTACTGAATAAATAACAGTTCATTATTATTAAATGAGTAAGAAATGAATCACAGAAGAGCGTAAGTGAGACAACACTGATAGAAGACAAGGCTGAGAGTAAGCTGAAATTTAAAGGTCAGACAGAAGCCATATGAGAATGTATCAGTAGGTTCATCTTGAATGATACTCATTGAGAAAACAGGGGACTACTATATCATTCTCATTGTCTGCACACAGTGTTAGAACAAAGTGGAATAAAGTTAATGTCTTCAAGGAAGAGAAATTTGTCATTTTCCTGACTGCAAAACTGCATCCATAACTCTAACAGGACATCTTACAACTTGAAACATATGGCCAACAAGCTCTGGCATATTGCTGAAAGTAATCTGACTGAGCAGGCAACTTTCACCTTTCTGATGAAAGTAACCATAACTCTTGGAGTTGATGTAATTTTGGATTTAGGGACCAATCTCAATCATACTTGGACATCTTGCTGCTTTTCCAAAAGCACTATGCAAATTGTGCACTACTGTGTAAGTGTTTTTTTCAAATTGGACTCAAATTCAATACAGCTTACTGCTACATTTCTTTTTGCCTGCAAGTAATATATTCATATAAGCTTATTCAGAAAAAAAAAATCATGAATGTTTATTACTGTGAAATTCCAGTTCACTTTGAGAAGAAGTAGACAGGGCATTGATGATGTATGTAATCTGTGAGTAATGCATTCGTCCATATTAGGAAGATATTATAGAATTGTAAGTTGTATTTGGGAAGGTAATAGTCATTTTTGAGTAGAAAAATAAAATAATATTGCCTGTTTTTTTGTATACCTTATTTCATATGGTAGGTGAAAAAATCCATTTTTAAGGATTTATGAAAAAAATAAAGTTAAACTTCACTCAAAAATTATTAACTTTAAGGAATTTTTAAAAAATTATTATAAAGAAGCAGGTCAAGAAAGTTGTCTTGGAAAAGGTAGGACTTAAACAACTCTGATATCGGCAGACTTACTGCCTTCTTATTTTTGTTGTTCTTAATTATTTCTATTAAAATGTCTATTAAATTTCTAATTTAAAACTGTCTATTAAACTATCAGTAAATAGTTCATTCAGTTCAGTTCAGTCACTCAGTCATGTCCGACTCTTTGCGACCCCATGAATCACAGCATGCCAGGCCTCCCCGTCCATCACCATCTCCCAGAGTTCACTCAGACTCACGTCCATCGAGTCGGTGATGCCATCCAGCCATCTCATCCTCTGTCGTCCCCTTCTCCTCCTGCCCCCAATCCCTCCCAGCATCAGAGTCTTTTCCAATGAGTTAACTCTTCCCATGAGGTGGCCAAAGTATTGAAGTTTCAGCTTTAGCATCATTCCTTCCAAAGAAATGCCAGGGCTGATCTCCTTCAGAATGGACTGGTTGGATCTCCTTGCAGTCCAAGGGACTCTCAAGAGTCTTCTCCAACACCACAGTTCAAAAGCATCAATTCTTTGGCACTCAGCTTTCTTCACAGTCCAATTCATGCATCCATACATGACCACTGGAAAACCATAGCCTCGACTAGACGGACCTTTGTTGGCAAAGTAATGCCTCTGCTTTTCAATATGCTATCTATGTTGGTCATAACTTTTCTTCCAAGGAGTAAGCGTCTTTTAATTTCATGGCTGCAGTCACCATCTGCAGTGATTTTGGAGGCCCCCAAAATAAAGTCTGACACTGTTTCCACTGTTTCCCCATCTATTTCCCATCATAGTAAACTGTGGAAAATTCTGAAAGAGATGGGAATACCAGACCATCTGACCTGCCTCCTGAGAAATCTACATGCATGTCAGGAAGCAACAGTTAGAACTGGACATGGAAAAACAGACTGGTTCCAAATAGGAAAAGGAGAATGTCAAGGCTGTATATTGCCACCCTGCTTATTCAACTTCTATGCGGAGTACATCATGAGAAGTGCTGGGCTGGAAGAAGCACAAGCTGGAATCAAGACTGCCGGGAGAAATATCAATAACCTCAGATATGCAGATGACACCAATGACACCACCCTTATGGTAGAAAGTGAAGAGGAACTAAAAAGCCTCTTGACGAAAGTGAAAGAGGAGAGTGAAAAAGTTGGCTTAAAGCTCACCATTCAGAAAAAAAAAAAAAATTCATTACTTTATCTTAATTATCTTTCAAAGGGTGTGTTGCTCTATACTTTCATTAAAAGCATATATGATATAAAATATATCTTTCAAAAAACTGCATGTGTCATAGCTTTTAAGACTAACTGCCTTGATAAAGCACCCAGAATGAAAGATGGAGATAATATTCATTGGACTGGAAGCCTGAAAGTTTTGAGTCTGTTAAAAGGTGGCATTAAAGAGGAAGAAGATGGGATGGGATAGGTGTGTTATGAAAGCTCAGACCCAATCAGGAAGGGCAGTTGTTGGAAATTTCAAACTAAAAATGTAAATTGAGAAAAAGTAATAAGTTATAAAAATCCG
The DNA here is from genome assembly GCF_027580195.1 of Bos mutus. NCBI lineage: Eukaryota > Metazoa > Chordata > Mammalia > Artiodactyla > Bovidae > Bos > Bos mutus. The sequence goes on along the minus strand of NC_091622.1, from coordinate 76,325,125 downwards.
TTTCACACCAGTCAGAATGGCTGCTATGCAAAAGTCTACAAGCAATAAATGCTGGAGAGGGTGTGGAGAAAAGGGAACCCTCTTACAGTGCAGTCCAGTGGACTCTCAAGAGTCTTCTCCAACACCACTGTTCAAAAGCATCAATTCTTCGGCACTCAGCTTTCTTCACAGTCCAACTCTCACATCCATACATGACCACTGGAAAGACCATAGCCTTGACTAGACGGACCTTTGTTGGTAAAGTAATGTCTCTGCTTTTCAATATGCTGTCTAATGTTGGTCATAACTTTCCTTCCAAGGAGTAAGTGTCTTTTAATTTCATGGCTGCAATCACAATCTGCAGTGATTTTGGAGCCCTGAAAAATAAAGTCAGCCACTGTTTCCAGTGTTTCCCCATCTAGTTCCCATGACGTGATGGGACCAGATGCCATGATCTTTGTTTTCTGAATGTTGAGCTTTAAGCCAACTTTTTCACTCTCCTCTTTCACCTTCAGCAAGAGGCTCTTTAGTTCCTCTTCACTTTCTGCCATAAGGGAGGTGTCATCTGCATATCTGAGGTTATTGATATTTCTCCTGGCAATCTTGATTCCAGCTTGTGCTTTCATGTTGATGTATGGCAAAACCAATACAATATTGTAAAGTAATTAGCCTCCAATTAAAATAAATAAATTTAAATTAAAAAATAAAAAAATTAATAAAAATCCAACATTAGGTAGCACAATAATCTAAGTTTGGGATATTGAAAGATATGATCTGGGTAGCATATTGCAGGAGCCTGGGATACATTTAAAAGAATATTTTGAACAAAAATGTGCAGGATTTTACAATTTGTATTTTTTCAACATGTAATTATAAAAGAGCCTGCCAGGCTCCTCTGTCTATGGGATTTCTCAAGCAAGAATACTGAAGTGGGTTGCCATTTTTTTATCCAAGAGGATCTTCCCCACCCAGGGACTGAATCTATGTCTCCTGCATTGGCAGGCAAATTCTTTATCACTGAGCCGCCAGGGAAACCCAATTTAAAAAATAAAAATAAAAAATACTTAGTTGTTAAATAATGCTAACCATCATCTGAGCCTTCAGTGGTTTCAATCTTTCTTCTGGTGGAGGGTTTGAAATATTGTAAGAATTACTGCAATGTGACGCAGAGATTGAAATGAGCAAATGCTACTGGAGAAATTGTGCTGATACATTTGCTCAATGAACAGTTGCCACAAACCTTCAATTTGTGAAAAAACATACAAACAAGAACCCCACACTTTTCTGCAAACTGTGATTAATCAAAATAGTATAAAATGAGGTATACCTATAAATATTAATATATTATCTTACAATTTGGCAGTCAGAACCTGAAATAAGTCTTATGGGGCTAAACTTAAGATGGCTACAGAGCTAAATTCTTCTGGAGCTTTAGAGGAAAATACATTCCTTACCTTTCCCAGCTTCTAAAACACTTATATTCCTTGGCTCATGACAACATCACTCTGACCTCTGATTCATCCTCACATCTCCTTTTCTAAAAATCTGATCCTCTGACCTCCCAGTTATAAGAACTCTTGTGACTACATTGGACCTACTTGAATAATCTGTAATGTTCTCTTTTTTACAAGGACCCAAATTTAATAATTTCTGTAAAGTCCCTCTTGACATATAAGGTAACATGTTCATAGGTTCAAAGAAATAGCATTTTTTGACATCTTTGGTGGGGGAGAGGGTGTTGCTGTTAAGTGGCTCAGTCATATCTGACTCTCTTTGTGACCTCCATGGACTGCAGCATGCCAGGTTGGCGGGGAGGGGCACTGCATATTCTGCCTATTATACCCCTTTCTTCAATTTCATAAGTGTTTTCTGTATTTACTTATTACTGAGTCATATTGTAAGAAAGTAAGATATGAACTGATTAATATTTTTCTGATTGCCTGATATTTAGAAATTTTTGTAAATATAGGCCACAATTACTTGTTTCACGTATTTTAAATGTAGGACCTAAAAAATAAATGTCATCAATATTTATTGAGTGAATTCTCTGACATCAAGATGTAATACATTTCAACACAGAGGTTAGAAATACACAAAAACTAAAGTTATAATAGTGTGCTAATTTTAAGATATCAAAATATTACCATTAATATATAAAATTACACTACTTATTGAAAACTATTACAGAATAACTTAATAAATTAATTTAGAAGATAAACATTCAAAACAATATTGTCATTGTTCAGTTTCTCATTGATACCTGACTCTTTGCACCCCATGGACTGCAGCATGCCAGGCTTCCCTTTCCTTCACTATCTCCTGGAATTTGTTCAAAATCATGTCCATTGAGTGGTGATGTCATTCAACCATCTCATCATCTGTGGTCTCCTTCTGCTCCTGCCTTCAATCTTTCCCAGCATCAGGGTCTTTTCCAGTCAGATATTCACATCAGGTGGCCAAAATATTGGAGCTTCAGGTTCAACATCAGTCCTTCCAATGGATATTCAGAGTTGATTTCCTTTAGGACTGACTGGTTTGATTGCCTTGCTGCCCAAGGGTCTCTGAAGAGTCTTCTCCAACACCCTAGTTCAGACATTTCAGTGCTCAGTCTTTTATATAGTTCATCTCTCATTCAAACATAGATTATAGTGTCAGCCTTTTATATAGTTCATCTCTCATTCAAACATAGATTATAGTGTCAGAATGCATGAATGGTCTATAACTTCAACAGAAATCTCTGCTTGCTCCACAGGTCACTCCCCTGCATTCTGACACTACAATCTATGTTTGAATGGTACATTCAAGTCAAACAATCTATGTTTGACCTGAGGAGCAAGCAGAGATTTCTGTTGAAGTTATAGAACATCATGTGTTATATATTTTGTCTTATGCTAAACTATGTGACTGTCATATACTAATATTAAATGATAAATAATATCATCAAGCCCACTTTCTTTCAAGGGCTGTAAGCCCCAAACTCCTTTTATTTAAGATATATGAAGATATTTAGTTTATACTGGTTTTCTTTTTTTTTTTTTTTTCTTTTCTTTTCTATCCGGCCCACCCCCCCCAAGCAACCTTATTTTTTTTTTTTTTTTTGTGAGGGGGTCCAAACTCTACACAGTTGATTGAAATTCTCCAAGTGTAAGCTTTATCTTTATGGTTTCAGTGAGCATAGATAAATGCATCTAAACTCACAAAGCCAAATATAAGATTAGGGGTTGTCATGTTTCTTTCCAGGAATACTTTTGAGAGCAGATTGACTTCCATTTTGAACATAGATTGTAGTGTCAGGATGCAGGGGAGTGACCTGTGGAGCAAGCAGAGATTCAAATGTATCTAGCTGATGTTTCATACAAGAGGTACTAGAAAAGCAGAAAGGTTGAGGAAATACAAGCACTCTTGAGTTGGAGAGACTAAAGCTAGATCATCTATAAGTTTCCCAACAAAAGGCAGGAAGCATGAATAATGCAATTGTCAGCTACCTACTTGAAGTGGCAATTAAACTTCAGAGAAGGGATGGCAGAAAGATAACTTTATTTAAAAGTGCTTATATCTGCAAACAACCATGAGGTTCTTCTAAAGCTGAACAGATAAACAAAATGTGGTACAGCTATGTAAGAGAATATTATCCAGTGATTAAAAGATATGAGTTATCAAGCCATGAAAAGACACAGAAGAGCCTTAAATATATATTTGTATAGGGAAAGAAGCCAGTCTGAAAGACTGCATACTATAAGATTTCAACCATCTGACATTCTGGAAAGGGAAAACTATAGAGATATTAAAAAGAACAATGCTTGCCAGAGATTTAGAAGAGGGAGAAAGGGAGGAGTGAATATATGAAGCACAGATAATCTTTAGGGCAGTAAACTGTTTTGTATGATACTGTAATGGTGGATAAGTAACATGTTTTTGTCAAAACCCATAGAAATACAACACTAAGAATGAATTCTAATATGAACTATAGATTTTAGTTAATAATAATGTATCTTATTGCTTAATCAATTATAACAAATGTGCTAAACCAATGTATGTTAATAAGAAGGGAAACTGTGAAGGAGGAGGGAAGGATATATTGGAATTCTCTGGGAAAAAAGTACATAGATCAGAGGTCTTGTTAGCTGGAAACAATGTCCTAATCACAGAGTCAATTGCTAGACTAACACCAAGATTCTGGACTCTTCCAAAGGAGTAAATTTCTAGGTTTTGTTTTGGTGGAATGTAATCTTTCTATGAAGGATCCTCATGAAGCCTGGTTTCTTAACTTCATGTGATATTACTCTCCAATTTTTTGTTACTGCAGTTTGGATACTCTGTACATGGATTATCTGAGGGGAAATTATTTTTATGTCCCTCACTAATCTCTTGAAGCAAAGAGCATATTGAGTAAAACTGAGGCACAGCCATTTGACTTCTATCTACACATGAGAGTATTTTATTAAATACCTTGAGATACCTTGAATTTGCCATTTGTAGCCCAATTATGACAATATATATCCCCTTCTTGTGCAAAAGTCTTATATTAAAGACTTCAGATTACTTGAAAGTGTTTTATCTTAGAGACACTATTGGTTTGCATTAAATCACTTGTGAGTCACCCACAAGGAGATGAAGTTTCCAGTGTTAATCAAGAATAACCACTCCACTGTTAGAAAATATGGCTAAATTATATGCAACAAGGAGATGTTGTCATCAGTATATATAAATATGTGTGAACCTGTGCTCTCTGAGTTAAATATCCTATAAACACGAAAAAAAGTTTAATATAAAAGTTAAACCTGTGTTAAGTGAGTATATATGACATAAGAAAAACAGATTGAATTTTTCCCAGAAGATTTAGATCTGTAAATAAGACAAAAGTTTTTCTTAGGAATTATTCTTTCTTGATTTATATATAAAATTAATTGCATATTTATCTGAAATCAACATTAATAATTTTTCTTTAATCCTGTGTACATAAATACTTGTAGTTTTAAAAATTATGAAATTGTAAATATTGCTCAAAATAAAATGAATAATTCAAAGAAGCACATGGTGAAAAATAAAGATTTCTTTCATAAATCCACAGCTCTCCAGTCATATATCCCAGGGTATTACCTCCATAACAATTTTTAATGTGTCTTTCCAGAATTATCTTTGCATGTACAGTGTTGTATATGTATGTGAATGTGTAATGTATATCTGAGAAAAATATGATGAATTACACACTATATATAAACATATACATATTTCAGTATCACCACATGTAATGCTCTACCATTCATGTGTATATGGGTATGGATGTGTTATGTATGTACATATGTGTGTTTTTATAGTTTAGGAGTATACTTTATTGGAATGTACTTCTAATGATAAACATCTGACACAGGAAACAGCTTTGTATAGAGTCACGTAGTTCAAGTCTTGAGAATAGAGTAAAAAATATTATAAATCACTAAGATTCAATAATGGATTTCCTGAACCCCTGTCCATCAGTCTTGGCTTCACAAATTAACTGCAGTCTTGGAGTACTCTGAACAGGACACTTACAGCATTTCTAAAGTTAATGTCTGGCTGTTAGCCAAATAATACAATCTTGGTTTGACTGTCAGTGGAAAATATTCAATTAGATGAATGTACAGTGGAATGAGCTCTTCCTATAGGATTCAAACTCAACAAAACATTGCCATATAACTTCAGTATGACTACATTTCTCATAAAAAAATGCTACTCTGAATGTTAAATGAAATTAAATAGACTTCATTTTCTGGCACTAGCCCTGTGGATAGATTGTAAGCCTCCTTCATTCCAAAGATGTCTTATTTTTATTCCAAAAATCCAGAATTAGAAGGCAGCAAATTGTGGTCTTTAAAATCCTCAGGAGAGGCCTCAGTAAGTGGAACTATTTGTATTTTTTGGCTGCATCATAGGCAGCTCAACAGTTACTCAGTAATGCACTCCATTTTTCCAAATAAGAAACCCTTTGCGTATTTGTACGGTTTGGAATGGGAAAGCAGATTCAAGAAACAGTTCATGAGTAGATATTTATAAGCTCTATTAATACCAGTAAAAGTTTATTCACCATACAGGAGAAAGTGTTAACCATTTATTTTAGAGACAGTGGCTTTTAAAGGCCTATGATCACCAGAATATTTTTTCTTGCAAACTCAGCTACTCTGTGCAAAACATTAAGAGCACACACACCTCAGGTGATTAACAAGGAAAACTCAATTTTAGTCATTTAGCACAAATGAAAGCCATTTGTTAAAATGGAAAATGCATAAAATGTGGAAGTCATGGGAAGTAAAAACTAGCATTTAGTTGCCTGTATATCATTTATTTAGAGTTGCTTTGAATTTCAGATGTAGAACTTCTGGTGGTAGGATAACAACAGGGAAGGGGAACATGAATGAATCATGAAAGAGGTTGGTGGTGGGTAGGACAAATTGTGCTTTTCCCTTGTATTTACTTTTGTGTGAGAGATTCTTTTCTTAATTGTATCTTTTGGCTTTTTCAAACAGGAATTACATTGCTTGATGTTGTTTTACTGTTGAAACTGCTTGCAGAAATGGCTTGTGCTAACTCTAGATATCAGAAGAAATGCCAGGAATTGGATACTTCATTCTATTAACAGGTTCAAAAGCAAGATATCAACTCAATTTTAACATTGGTGTAGGAAAATACACGGGAGAGCCATGTCAGCTTATTCTTTTGATGTAATTCTCTTAATTCTGGCTCATTAGAGATTACTTTAAATGTTTTAAGACACCTCAAATTTGGGCTTCCCTGGTGGCTTAGATGGTAAAGAATCTGCCTGTAATGCAGTTCGATCCCTGGGCAGGGAAGATCCCCTAGAGAAGGGAATGGCAACCCATTCCAGTATTCTTGCCTAGAGAATTCCTCGGACAGACCAATGGGTTACAGAGTCATACATGACTGTGTGACTAACACAACAATGAATTTTGAATAGTAAGTCTTGCTACCTGCAAAAATTGGAGCGTAAACAAATGATTGTCCAAGTTTCTCTTAACCTCACTATACATCTCTCTTTCATTTCTTTCTTCTTCACTAAGCACCATCCTGTATTTTTTTCCTGCCCTTTTATAAGGACTTGTTTTGCATACATTCCTTCATCTTCATGAGATTATAAAAGTGCTTTAAATATTGACTAGTTACTTTTACATAATCCATGTTAGAATGGCAGTGAATATCAGAAGACTGAGGAAAATAATATTCAGGGGACCTTTCTTTTCTCATTTGTTTCCTTCCCTGGTGGCTCAGATGGAAAGCGTCTGTCTGCAATGCAGGAGACCCAGGTTCGATCCTTGGGTTGGGAAGATCCCCTGGAGAAGGAAATGACAGCCTACTCCAGTGTTCTTATCTGAAAAATCCCATGGGCGGCAGAGCCTGGTAGGCTACCGTCCATGGGGTCACAAAGAGTCGGACACGACTGAGCGATTTCATCTCACTCACTTGTTGAAATAAAATGTGTGCATATATATGCTTAATTGTATGCTGTTAAAATATAAAAGTTTATAAAGGGGAAGTCTTCATAGTTTTTTAGCTCTGAATGATAACATCTGTTAACAATCTAATGTCTACCCTTTAAGTTTTACATCTGAAAAAAATGAATGAAATCATATTATATATGTTCTTGGTAATCTTTTCAATTATTTTGAACAATTTTAATACACATAATTCTCCTAAATTTCTTTTAACTACTGTGTAGTGTTTTGGGATACAAAGACCTTTACTTTAATTACCCACTCTTCTATGAATAGGTATTTAGACTATTTTCACATTGTCATAAACAGCAGCAAAAGCAACAAAACTATTACAATGAGCATACATATCTTTGCACACTTCTCTGAATATATATTTAAACACCCAAATTTGAATTATTGATTCAAGGAAATATAAAACACTTATTTTGTAAACTATAATGGAAAAGAACAAAAATGAATATAGATATATGCTGTATCTCTGTACACTTTCCTATACAGCTAAAACTAATGCAATATAGTAAAATCAACTATACTTCATTAAAAAATAAGCTTATTTTGTTACTTATCATCAATTTTCCCTACAGAAAATTTCCTTGTCTATACTCCTATGTGCAAAATTTTTTTCAGTGGTCTTTTGGACAAGGACCTTTTCAGTTGTGCCCAACTCTGTGCCAACCCATGGACTGTAGCCCACAAGGGGCCTCTGTCCATGGGATTCTCCAGGCAAGAACAATGGAGTGAGTTGCCATTTCCTTCTCCAAATCTTGTTATCAGAATATACTAAATCTACTAAAATGTATAGTAAATCTACATTCAAGAAATCCAGAATGTAAAAAATTAATATTTCAATGTTACAAATCAAATAATGATATAAAATGAATAATGGTATATCTGATTGTACTATATTACTTAGGAATACATTAACATTGATTATTGTGATTTCACTAAAAAAATGAAGAGAACATTTTATGAAGAGAAAGTTTTATTATTTTATTCAAGGAAGGAAATTAACAAAAAATTGCTATGTAGGATATTTATAATATTCTGTTCCTTTTTAGATGATGAGGACTGGAATTTGTTTTATTAATGGTTTTAAACTTTATATTTTATTTTGTTCTATTTTTTCTATAATATCTCATGATTTTACAAATATTGAAAAATACCAGTTCAGTTCAGTCACTCAGTCATGTCCTACTCTTTGCAACCCCATGGACTATAGCACACCAGGTTTTCCTGTCCGTCACCAACACCCAGAGCTTGCTCAAACTCATGTCCACCGAGTGGATGATGCCATTCAACAATCTCATCCTCTGTCGTCCCCTTCTCCTCCTGCCTTCAATCTTTCCCAGCATCAGGGTCTTTTCAAATGAGTCAGTTCTTCACATCAGTTGGCCAGAGGATTGGAGCATCAGCTTTAGCATCAGTCCTTCCAAAGAATATTCAGAACTGACTGATTTCCATTAGGATTGACTGGTTGTATCTCCTTGCAGTCCAAGGTACTCTCAAGAGTCTTTTCCAACACCACAGCTCAAAAGCTTCAATTCTTCAGTGCTCAGCTTTTTATAGTCCAACTCTCACATCCATACATGACGACTGGAAAAACCATAGCTTTGACTAGACAGACCTTGGTGGCAAAGTAATGTCTCTGCTTTTTAATATGCTGTCTAGGTTGGTCATAGCTTTTCTTCCAAGGAGCAAGCGTCTTTTAATTTCATGGCTGCAGTCACCATCTGCAGTGATTTTGGAGCCCCTCAAAATAAAGTTTCTCACTGTTTCTGTTGTTTCTCAGTCTATTTGCCATGAAGTGATGGGACCAGATTCCATGATCTTCATTTTTTGAATGTTGAGTTTTAAGTCAGCTTTTTCACTCTCTTCTTTCACTTTCATCAACAGCCTCTTTAGTTCTTTGCTTTCTGCTATAAGGGTGGTGTCATTTGCATGCCTCATTGAAAAATATGCTTCATATCAGGATTTGTGTTAAAATTAAGAATGAAATTTTAATGTTATTGTATTGCTATCATTCTTAATCCAAATTGCCTGAGTCATGAATCTTGCCAAGTATCTCCCTTTATACTTCATGAGATTCCTACAGAAGGTGCTTAGTTAATTAAATTACTTATTTAGAATCAATTATTCAATACCTGTGTAATTTCTTAATCTTATAATGCAGATTACTAGGGAAAATTCTAAATCATAGCCTTGGCATAGGCCTGAGGGCCAAAATGGATCTGCTACTCTTGCCCCATCTCTTGTTATTTTTCAGTTGCTAAGTTGCATCCAATCTTTGAGACCTCACGTACTGCAGCATAACATGCTTCCCTGTCCTTCACCATCTCTTGGAGTTTGCTCCAACTTATGTCCATTGAGTCAGTGATGCTACCTAACTATGTCATTCTCTGCTGTTCCCTTCTCCTCCTGCCTTCTATCTTTCCTAGCATAAGGCTCTTTTTCAATGAGTCAGCTTTTTGCATCAAATGACCAAATTATCGGAGCTTCAGCTTCAGCATCAGTCCTTCCAATGAACATTCAGGATTAATTTCCTTCAGAATTGACAGATTTGATCCCCTTGCAGTGCAAGGGACTCTCAAGAGTCTTCTCCAGCACCACAATTCAAAAGCATCAATTCTTTGGTGCTCAACCTTCTTTATAGTGCAACTCTCACATTTGTGCTATAGAAATCAAAGAGAGACTGAGTCAAAGCTGCCTCAGGAGGTAGGCATATTTCCACTACAGCCAGGCCATAGTGAGCACAGCGTTCAAGAGGAAAGCTGAAGCAGGGCTTTGGTGAGGCAGAGTGGTAAAACGAAACCTAGAGTGCCCAGGTTCTCATCATAATACTGATGAAAGTAACGTTTACATAGTTTACCTCATGCACACTAAAACACAGATGCCATATAGATGTACTTTTCTAACATCTCACGTATGACAGCTCTTTTAATCCTCAAAACAATCCTGCAAGGTAAGCACATAGGAGAAAACTGAGGTCCAATGAAGGTATCTGCTTCCAAACCATATTAAAAGTTGTGACTTGAATATAGCCAGTCTGGTTCCAAAGCCAATGTGCTTCACCATTTTGCTGTACTTTTTTATCCAAAGAAGACTGTTAGGGTGGAACAGATGAAGAATTTGGTATAGGTTGACACGAGTTAATAAGTTTAATTATCTCCCAAATTGACTGAGTTATTATAACATATTTGGTACCTTGATTTAATGCTTACAATTGTTTGAGGTATATATTTATTAATCCTAGTGTGAAGATGAAAAAAATCTAAGCAGAGGCTAAATAACTTATTAAAGGTTGAATGTTGATAACTTGTGAAACTAGGATGATAGCAATGTTTTCATTCACAATGCTAGATTGCTATGCTAGGCTACGAGAAGGGGAAAGTATTCTTTCCTGATTTTCTGTGCCTGTCCTCTCTTAGCTCATTAGGATACCCAGACAGACTATGGTAATCCAGCTTGTGGAACCTCCTTTTGGTCTGGGAAGACAGGTCTGGGTCCACCTAGCGCTTCTGGTTGATATGCACATGCACACACAACCTCTCTCTCTCTCTCTCTCTCACACACACACACAAATACCAAAATGAGTAGTTGTATTCTCAGAAATTTAGTTTTTGAAATTGATTTAAATAGAACAGTAATTAAAGACAATTCAAAGAAACTGTACATTAAGCTAAAATTTTAACCAATTAGATTATTTCAACTTAAAAAAAAATAAAATAAAACTTGCTCTTCCACCAGAAGATTTGAGAGCCCTGAAAAATGAATCCAATCATACTGTGTAGGAGAGGACATTTTACAAGACAAATCATTCCTCCCTATACATTTTCAGAGTAAAATTATAATACAAAATTAAATTCCCTTATTGATTGGAGAAATTCAATTTCAAGGATGTTAAATCCTGAATTCATCCATAAATATTAACCCTTTCAGCAATACAACTCTTAATTATATGCTAATATTAGGGGCTTCTCTGGTGGCACAGTGGTAAAGAATTTGCCTGTCAGTGCCGGAGATTCCAGAGATGTTGGCTTGATTCCTGAGTTGGGGAGATACTCTGGAGTAGGAATGGCAACCCACTCCAGTATTCCTACCTGGGAAATCCCAAGGGCAGAGGACCCTGGTGGGCTACAGTCCATGGAGTTGCAAGAGTCAGACATTACTGAGAGACTGAGCATGCACACACATGTATTAATAGTTTTAGCCTGGGCATTCTTCCACTCCAAAGGGGAATTACTCTAACCCCAGACTTTTCCTGTTTTTCAGTTTCAAAATTTCCATGATTGAATAAAAATAAAAGTTCTACATTAGCTCCACACTACAAAGCTTGGCTTGCTTTCTGGTATCTTCTACACATATGAGTAGGATACTTCACCTTTGTTGCAGCTAGCTCTTCAAGTGATGCAAACGATTATGATTCCACACAAGCCCAAACAAATGCTTGTATTTGTACTTTTCAGCACAAATGGAACCCCCCATTTTTTGCCTTGTATTACCAGGCTTCCTCCTGGTATTCTCACTGCTAAAAAGAGGACCATTCTCAAGAGTCCTGAATTTAAGGTGCTGTTATTGACATTTCTAAACTTATAGGTTCAGTGACTCAGGGAATGAAAAAAAAAAAAAGATATATTTTTTGCTACTTCACAAATATGTGCTTCCCTTCAGAGTTTTAATTTTCCAACCAATAATATCTTTTATTAGCTATTTTAAAGGCACCTGAAAAACTCTTTACTTCCTTTACTTCTAAAGCAAAGGTCCCATTTCCCAAGGCTTCAACTTTTCCCTGATATACCCCAATCCTCTCAAATATTTAAGCTTAAACATATCCAATCTACTTTTTAATTGTACATGCTTCTTTTATGTTTTTTGATAGGAAAAAATATAATATTCCTGGCAGAATTAAAATGTTTCCTTTTTCTTTGTTTCAGGTTTAAACATTTATTTTCTGAGCATACTTTTCTATATTTTCCCTTGGTTTCTTTAAAAACCAATGAATAGTAGGTGTCTCCAAAGCATCTATTATGGTAAACAAACAGACTAACTAAACAAAAGACTTTCTCCTTATCTTTTCCCTGATTGTGACATTTTCACACAGGAGGCACACTTTTATAATAGTTTTGGATAAATTGTTTCATCTGGCTTGTTTTTAGTGGATTTGGCCACTGCTCTTTCTTCTCTTCACCTTCCGTGGACCTTCAACGAGGCAGAACTGATTCCCCATGTACAACAAACTGTCCCTTTGAAACTACTAAATGGCTTCAAAAGTAGTCATCCAGGATTTTCTAGTTTTCCTTCTTTCAAATATGTTCCCCTCTAATGAAGTCAATCTATTCATGAAAAATAAGTTCCCCAGTTGCTCCAAATACTAACTCTTTTCTATGGGTTCAGTTCAGTTCAGTTCAGTCGCTCAGTCATGTCCGACCCTTTGCGACCCCATGAATAGCAGCACGCCAGGCCTCCCTGTCCATCACGAACTCCCAGAGTTCACCCAGACTCACGTCCATGGAGTCCGTGATGCCATCCATCCATCTCATCCTCTGTTGTTCCCTTTTCCTCCTGCCCCCAATCCCTCCCAGCATCAGGGTCTTTTCCAATGAGTCAACTCTTCCCATGAGGTGGCCAAAGTATTGGAGTTTCAGCTTTAGCATCATTCCTTCCAAAGAAATCCCAGGGCTGATCTCCTTCAGAATGGACTGGTTGGATCTCCTTGCAGTCCAAGGAACTCTCAAGAGTCTTCTCCAACACCACAGTTCAAAAGCATCAATTCTTCGGCGCTCAGCCTTCTTCACAGTCCAACTCTCACATCCATACATGACCACAGGAAAAACCATAGCCTTGACTAGACGGACCTTTGTTGGCAAAGTAATGTCTCTGCTTTTGAATATGCTATCTAGGTTGGTCATAGCTTTCCTTCCAAGGAGTAAGTGTCTTTTAATTTCATGGCTGCAGTCACCATCTGCAGTGATTTTGGAGCCCAGAAAAATAAAGTCTGACACTGTTTCCACTGTTTCCCCATCTATTTCCCATGCAGTGATGGGACCGGATGCCATGATCTTTGTTTTCTGAATGTTGAGCTTTAAGCCAACTTTTTCACTCTCCACTTTCACTTTCATCAAGAGGCTCTTTAGTTCTTCTTCACTTTCTGCCATAAGGGTGGTGTCATCTGCATATCTGAGGTTATTGATATTTCTTCTGGCAATCTTGGTTCCAGGGAGCCTCAAACGTTTCTTCATCTTGTCTTCTTCTTGGGATGTCAATTCAGCTTACTTTGGCAAATCTTATTATCCTTTTAAAGCAACTTGAGTCCTGGGCACTTTTTCTAAGAAAATAATTTGGATATCTTCACTTTTCTATATTCATCTTTAAAAGGATTTGTAATTGGGTATATTATTTTTCTTTTTCTTATCTGTCTAGTTAGCCCTCTAGGATCTCGAATTTTTACCTAAGGAAATTTCCGACTTTCCACAGGTCAATAAGTGTTTCTGCCTTCAGCTCCCCTTCCATTATTCTTATTAAGAATGTATAGAAAATATTCTTTTGAAAAAGAGCATATTTTAGTCAGTATTAAAATAGAAGAAATGTGAAAGACAGATTGTTGGTTTTTCTCTCTGTTCTATACCAGACTGGCTGCTATCTAAATTGGCTATCTAAATCTGGATTGATCTAAATGGTGCACTTAATTAAACTATTTAGTTTGTATTTAGGAGTGCCTCTTAGAAAAGTTAATGCCACTGGCTTACATCCTGACCTCAGCTGTGGAGAGTTTGATATCCTTTGATTGCTCTCCTCCTTAAAATTGAGTTTGAACTATTGGAAATAGAAAAGTACCCATATTACTCTCTATATCCTCATGTGTTTTACTGAGAACTATTCTACTTCCTCGTCATAACTTAAACTTTGAGGACTAATTTCCTGTATAGTGCTTTTCAGTGAATGTCTTCTCCTTTTTTTTTTTTTTTTTGACCATAGTCCATGAACCTCAGGGCCAAGAATAGGGGTTGGCAGTTCCCTATTGCTGCTCTATTCTTCCCCTACTTCCCCTATGTCAATTTTCTGCCACAACAAAATACCTCAGATTGAGCAGCTTAAAAACAGAAAGTTATGTTCTCACAGTTCTGGAGACTAAAAATCCTAGGGGGAGGTGTCAGCAGGGTCGTTTCTTCTGAGGCCTTTCTCTGACGTATAGGTGGCTATCTTCTCCCTGTTATCTAGATATTGTCTTCCCTCTGTGAGCATCTGTGACCTAATCTTCTCTTCTTATAAGAGCACCAGATTAGATTAGAGCCCACCCTAATCACCTCATTTAATCTTAACTCCCTTTTAAATCAACTCCAATAGAGTTATGTTCTGATGTACTAGAGGTTAGAACTTCAACATATATGTTTGAGGAGGGGGTAGCAATTCAGCCCATGACAGCCTCCTACTTATTCTTGCATCTTTGAAAATCAAGTTTTATTCTCTCTCTTATCATGTTATTCATTCTTATCTAGCAGAAATATAAACACCTTATTTATATAAGCTTTGCCTTCATCTTGAATCATTTCAAATCCACATGAATTTATCATCCTCCAATAATCTGTTTCATGCAGTTCTTTGATTTCTTAAGTTTTTCTCTTCCACAGAAACATTTTGGACTCTATCATCACCCATAATGGCCCTGTCTCCAAAATTTCTCACTTAAACGTCACTTTGCTCTCTTCCACCTTTCTAGTTCTACAACTGCCATTTTAATTCTTCCTCAGCACCATAAGAAAACAGTTATAACTAATTTTCTCAATATTTAAGGCTTCTTTTTCCTGTTTTCTTTTTATCCAAATTAAAGTCAATGATTGATAATTTCAGTTGTATCCTACCAAGATACAACACTTCCTTGTTTCACTTTTGTTTTTCTTTCCAAAAAATCATGGACGAATCTAATTATGTCTTGTCTATGACCCAACACTGAAAGAGAAATCCCAGTGGAAATAAGTTCCACTCTAAATGCATGGAACTAATCTCCACATTGCTTGCCAACCTTAACATATTATTTCCTTGACCAATTTGTTCATTCAGTTATTTAAAACTTTTATTTTCTTCACTAACTCCAATTTCCTTTATTTCCTACTCCATTTCTGATGTTATATTCCACTTCACAGAGAAAATAGAAGTGCTCACCTTTCTGAGGTCAAGCTTATTAGTCTATTTGGATCACACTGTATATCCAGCCACCTATGAGATCTTTCTTCTTGTAGATCTTAAAGGAACAAAAGAATGACCTTCCCCCAAATGAAACTGTCCCCTTCCAAAGTTGTCTATCTTAGTAAATGGTAGTTCTCTCCATATAGTAATTCAAGCCAGAAATCTTGATAACCTCCCTTTTCTCCCTCCCTTTTTTATTTTTTTGCTGAACTTTGTAGCTTATGTCTTCTAAATATATTTATCTATTCTTCATATTCTTCATTTCACTATTCACTGCTGCTTAATACCATTAAATATATCCCCTAAAAGCACTCTCCTATTTATTTTCTTAATAACCAGCAATCTATTTTTTCGCATTGTAGCCAGAATAACCTTTTCAAAACACAAATGTAGTAATGGCACTACCTTTTTCTCCTCTGCTTAAAATTCTTGGAAGTTTGCCAGTTTTTCTTAGACTAATTATAAGTAATATGTTGAATATAGGTCTTAGCATGGTCTCTCAGTCAGCTCCTACTTGCATCACATTTCCTTTGCATTTTCAGTACTTATCTTCTACCTTTCTAAGTTCACTGTACATGCTGGGTCCCTACTATCACATTTGCACATTTTTTTTCTTCTTATCTTCTTTCTCTTTTTAACTAGTTATGCCCCATTTACCTTGAAACTGTATGGAACCATGTTTATTTGGATGAATCTCAATAAATACTTGACAGATTAATAACTGAATGAATGCATGAATGAAGAAAGAATCAATGTTTGAATTTCTTGGGGAAATAACCTATATATCAAATTAATAAGCTAATTTTAAGTATGGAAATAATAAATATATATGATGAGTGTCCATGTAGCTGAATGATTTTGGCATATGGTGAATCTGAATTATCATACAGGTTCCTCAGTGCCATTTATAATATTCTTTTCACCTACCTAAGTATCAAATCAATCACTTTAGTAAACCTTTTCTAACTCTTTTGTTTTGTCTCACATCAAATTACTTCTTTTCATCTTTATAATCATGATTTTAGTTCCAGACACTATTCTGTTTTATCTTATTTCCTGAAAATATCCTCCAACTGGTCTTTTTACTTCTAGTATTTTGTTTTTCTATTCTATTTTCCTTTTTTTCCCAAACTTTCAATGAGAATGATCTTTTGTAAAAGGAAATGCGTTAAGTTACTTCCCAGCTTATTCACCCTTAGTGTCTTCCTGTTATCTGAAGGATAAAGTCTGAAATCCCTAAGCATGGTCCCTGCTCTCCATCTTCTTTGAGATGCCCCCCTTAATTCATCTCCTATAATGAAACTGCCTGCTCTCCTGTCTGTCTTCCTCTCTAGTTTGTTGGATCTTTATGCTTATTCACCACAGCTAGCGCAGAATTACGTCACATGGTAGATGTTCCATAACCATTTATGAAATTAATGATGAATCAATACATTTAAGATGTTTGCCAAAACATAAAAAGCATTATTATGAAGCACTGGAGTTATTCATGTTTCCTTTCATTTTTTGATAAAGTTAATTGCAGTGCTCTTTGAATGGGAAATTGTGTTGTTAGCATTCATTGGTGACATACCCAGTGCTAGTGAATTAATTTTGATCCTGAATTTGTATTATCAGTTTCACCAAATACACATTTTTGTCAAATAGAGAGTAACAAGGCATATCTTCTGTGCCCTCTAATCAAGCTGAAATTAATTGGCCTTGACTCTAGAAGTCTGATTCTAATAACATGTTTTCACATGTTAGTAGAGTGTCTTATACATAGAAATTACTCAGTAATTATGTATTGAATAAATAAAATTTTAAAGGGAATAAATTAATGAACTAAGTAGATTCTGTCTTAAATTTATATATAAATCATCAGATGGTTGTTTTAAATTTTGAAAAGATATGTCTCAAATTCATATTTTTTTGCTTATTTTTCATTTTATATGATTATTTTTATTTGCTATGTTTCTCATTTGCTACCCACCAGGTAAAATATGCTAACAACACTTTATAATTCACAGTTTTCCCTTTACCTTTTAAAATATTTGAGCTGGAAGAAGAGGGGATGGTCCTTTTTTGCTAAATCATTTAAAAGTATTGGCAAGAATTGTACAATTCTGTTAAAGAATGAAATAGAACTAATGGTCATGTATGTAAAGAATGAACTGTTAGTTTTGAAAAATGGTACTTTTTCTGCTCAATAATGTGGTATTTTTCTTTCTTGGAAAGAAAGCATAATAATGTATAAGTCAAGTAAATTTCCTTCTAGGAATTTCAACTCAAAATAAACTGTAAAGAAATATATATTCAAAAATCTGTATTGAAAAATATCCCCAGAAGATATGAGTTTGAAGTGGATGATTACTTTGAGCCTTCCCTATTATAATTCTTTCTTTGGTCTTTACAAGGTTGCTGAAGTGACCAGATTGCCCTTTACAAATCTAGTGTGAAGAGTTAAAATCTTCAATGCTTTCCTAATCTTCAAATCTCTTTCTGGTATTGATGTCACCACTTGACTTGAAATCTTGACATGTGCTAGGCAAGTATCTAATACTTTAAAAGTATCTTTTATATGTTTAAATATTATGATGATTTAAATCTATCAAGGAATTTGGAAAACAATACAACTTTGAGAGAGCTGCTGCTGCAGTGTATTGAACATTAACTACATGATAGAATATCCACATAAAATATATTTTGTTGTATCACAAAGTGAAAGGACAAGTTTCAAGAAGAAAACAACTACCATTCTCTAAGTTTAAGTTTCCATTAGTTGAAATGATATAAGAGAAAACAGCAGTAACTATTTTTATAGGCAGAAATGTTGAAGTCATAATGTTCAGGTTGAGTCTAGTTCATATGGAATAATTTTCATGAGTGGCTATGAGAGTAATGTTTGGTTGGCACTCTTAAAAAGAATACCAACAGTATGAACAAATGAAAGGCTGATGCACAGAAAACAATACTTTGAAAGAATAATATTCAACAGTAAAATTAACAGTTGAGAAACATTCACAATAATCAGATACTGCTTGGCAAGAATACAAAATCATTGATGGAATAAGAAGACAGTAAACTTATTGCATTATTCTCAGCTAGTCAATTATTTTGGCATAGAAAAATGACTTTTGCTAGGTGGCTCTTTAATTTAAAAAAATATACAGATTTCTCAAACCATACAGACAATGAGATGAGGGGATGAGATGAGGAATGCTGGAGGATAAAAAGGGGGGATTTGCACCATATGCTTTCATTTGGATTTGGACGGCTTTTTGGATGTCTTTGGTAATAAACAGGATTTCTGCTTTTTGTCTTCTTGATGTGGGGTTTACATTTGAGGAGAAAAAAAAAAAATCTACTAGTTTAAGGAAACAAATGAAAGGCCTTCTGGTTTGAATATTTATTTGAATGAGAAAAAAGCCCATTTGGATGAAAAAGGTGAAGAAAAAGCAAGTTTATGCTCCCCTGATGTGCTCTATGATCACGTCTGTCTTATCCAGCTTTAATTTTCTTTGATTTTAGCTCATCTCTATGACCAGACATCTGTGAGTATTTATGCCTTTTTTGGTTATGTGCTGTCCCATTCTGGCTATCCATCAAATCCAGAACAGACTTCCCAGCAATGTTTTGTACAAAATGTAGAGTAGAATGATAACTGATTAGCATTACGTGATAAATGGACATTCTTCAGCTGAAACTGTAAAGTGCAAAACAGCTGAGACAACATATGAGCAGGAAATATAGTGCACAGTCTGTCTTTTGGTTCCTGTTCACATAGCTAATTTTTTACTGCTACAATTCAAAATTATACACAGCTCAGGCACTATATATTCTATATAACAATTTAAAAAATGCCCTTTTGTCTGCACATATTTAGAGGAAAAAATTTATTTGCATATTATTAGGATGATATGTTTCTTAGTGACAAATAGAAAAAGGTAATAGTTAAAGTTGCTGATTTCACGTTTTCTGCTAGAGTTCCTGTAGGACATCACTCTCCCTGATGACCAAGTCTCCTTTTATTCTCTCAACTCACATTTATCACTTGATGTCCCTTTGAAATAGATTATGATCTAAAAACCCAAAGCCTACAATGTAAACAAGAAAGTGAGGCTGAGTGGGAACTGAGGTGAGAACTGCTCTATCAAAAGGCCACAGCTGCCTTCATCTGCCAGTTGTTTTTCTGTATTAATGAGTGGACCAGTTTTTCCAAACCTTCCATTTTTTGTTTAAAGAAGTTAGAATCCTTATTTTTAAATCATAAGTTTCCTAATTTAAAAGGAATTTAATTTATTCCTAATTTATTTTTTTTTTTATGTGAACACAGAGCTAAACATCAACTGCTGAAGAGATTAAACTCTCACACTGCTGGTTTTTAAATTCTATTTTAGATATTTTTAGAAGACTTAGTTATGTAGTACTAACAAGAGCTGACAATTAAATATGTTCTTAAAAATATATCAAACAACTGTCAAAGTTTAAGCATAAGTCTTACATTACATTGCATTTATTGCCAACTGTCTTGACTGATTTATTAAAGCATCAGTGTACAGTAGATTATTAAATCAAATAGTCTAGAACAGTAATTTTAGATTATTACTTCATCGGTTCAGTTGGAAAATCGGTGATACATTCTCTTATTCAATGCCCTCAGTATAGAGGTGAAAGCAATTAGAGTCAAAGATAAGGTGATGAGACCAAAGCATTACTGCAAACTAGTGGTAAGCAATGACCTGCACCCAGGTGCTTCTCTCATGTTTCCTTTCAGTGCCCTTCTCACTACCTCAGGCATCTCTATTGTGACAATGCATTGGGTCATGAAGAGTCAGACAAAACTGAGCATGCAAACTGAGCATGAACAAGGATTAGATTATGTTTTACTTAGCTTGACATCAAGATTTTCTGTTTGTAATAATGAGAGAAGTGCAAGGGTTAAATTACGGTTTCAGTTCAGTCAGTTCAGTCGCTCAGTCCTGTCTCTTTGCGACCCCATGAACCGCAGCACACCAGGCCTCCCTGTCCATCACCAATTCCCGGAGTTCACTCAGACTCACGTCCATCGAGTCAGTGATGCCATCCAGCCATCTCATCCTCTGTAGTCCCCTTCTCCTCCTGCCCCCAATCCCTCCCAGCATCAGGGTCTTTTCCAATGAGTCAACTCTTCCCATGAGGTGGCCAAAGTACTGGAGTTTCAGCCTTAGCATAATTCCTTCCAAAGAAATCCGAGGGCTGATCTCCTTCAGAATGGACTGGTTGGATCTCCTTGCAGTCCAAGGGACTCTCAAGAGTCTTCTCCAACACCACAGTTCAAAAGCATCAATTCTTCAGCGCTCAGCCTTCTTCACAGTCCAACTCTCACATCCATACATGACCACAGGAAAAATCATAGCCTTGACTAGATGGACCTTTGTTGGCAAAGTAATGTCTCTGCTTTTGAATATGCTATCTAGGTTGGTCATAGCTGTCCTTCCAAGAAGTAAGTGTCTTTTAATTTCATGGCTGCAGTCACCATCTGCAGTGATTTTGGAGCCCCCCAAAAATAAAGTCTGACATGGTTTACTTAGCACCAATTGTGAAGAGGCAGGTTTTAATGCAAATAGCCTCAGGCAATGTCAAGGAGCTTGTTTACCCTCAGGAAAGAAGACACTATTTTTAAGCATTTTAGCTAATTTTAGTGTTATAAGAAACTGAATGGCAGGACGGTACTTTGATGTGCCAAAACATTTTTTTTTTAGTTAAACAAGCAGAAATTCTTGTTTGATTTTTCTTAAAAGTTATACAACAACTTCTGTAAATAACATTTAGACCTAAGTAAATTTAAATTCAAATACACAGACTATCCTTTTTAACTAATCAAAACTAGAAGTATTTTTAAATTTTCAAAAATTGGCTCATATAATTGTGCTTCATAGACTAAACAAATCATATTTGTCATCATAGCAGTCCGTTTGTTAATGTCTAGAGTCTAATAACCGTGTCAAAGTTTTAATATTTCTAATTGTTGTAATTCTTTATTGGGCCTTGTCCCATGAATCAGAGTAAATTAAAATTTAGGCAATTATATCTATTTCATTAAGAAATACTTTTTTTTTTCCCGTGAAACATAAAGCTAATGTATGCATTTTTTTTTTTTTACTTTTTTTTAATTGAAGGATAGTTACTTTACAATACTGTGTTGGCTTCTGCCATACAAAAATGCATGTACATGTATCCCCTCCCTCTTGAACCTTCCCCCTACCTCCCACCCCATTCTGCCCCTCTAGCTTGTCACAGAACACCAAGCTGGGCTACCTTGAATCAGTCCTAATGAGGTGAACCTAGAGCCTGTTATACAGAGAGAAGTAAGTCAGAAAGAGCAAAAACAAATTTCTTATGTTAATGCATATGTATGGAGTTTAGAAAAATGGTACTGATGAATATATTAGCAGGGCAGGAATAGAGAAACAGACATAGAGAGCAGACTTTGGACACAGTGAGGGAAGGAGAAGTTGGGACAAATTGAGAGTAATATCAAAACATATACATTACCATAAACAATAGATAACTAATGGGAAGTCTGTGTATAACATAGTGTATATATTTTTATACATGAAGGCTGTGGACATGTATCTTCTAGTTAAATTATACACTTTTTGCAAATCATGAACCCGTTACTCTCAAGTAGGATTATACAAGATTTTGTGCATATTTTTGTTTTGTTTGGAGAACAATTTGCAATAGCATTTAAAACCTTTGAATATTGTCTATTGAAATTTTGAAGACATATTTAAGTCTAGCACTTGATCTTTGTTAAAGAACATATTTGAAATTTTGTTAATGTTTTCTTAAAACATCATTTTCCTAAGCTGTTTTTGTAATCTGATAAATCTTTTGTTATGGCCCATTTTCAGTTCTAAAATATTAACGACAATTTATTGAGGAAAACGTATATTTTTATGCAGACAAAGATGACTGTAATCATGTACACATTTTGTCCTTTGAGTTATCACTTGCCTCATGCTGCCCCAGGACTTATCAGGTACCATATTTTAGATGTCTCGCCTTAAGTGTGATTTATGTTCTGGCCCTAACCTTTTTCTCTACCACATATTTTGTGCCCCATTTTTCAAAGATTACATAATAAATCACTTTTAATATGCTAATGGCTGTAAAATATTAGATCAAGTAAGCTTTGGACATTCACAAATAGTGCTCTAACATAACACAGAAATCCAGTTTTATAGCTGTGTTAACCTTGAAGTTTCATCTCAGGGCTGTCAGCTGCCAGATAATGAAACCTATCCTTTGTCTCTTTTGTCATAGACCTGGTAACCATTACCTTATTCTACCTTACTTTCCAAATTGCTTCTAAAATCCTCAGCCACTCCTACCATGAACACTATTAATGTCTTGGATCTTAATTCACCGATCAAAACTGGGTTTTAGTACTGTTTCCCCTCTCTTCATCTTCATCTTTCCTCTTTGATTGTGATTTGCACTACGTTTTTGGAAACAAAGAAGGTTTGTGTTAAAGAAGAAAGATGAGAAAATGGAAGCAAAGTTGAAACACTGAACAGTATTTTTAGAAAATAATACACAAAATGAAATCATAGGTTTCCAGTGTTGAAATATTACTTCCATACTTAGAATGTAAACATGTATGACCCAAGTGAACTCAGCTACCTTTAATGTCAGAAATATATTGATTTCATGGAGGCGCAATAAATTAGTTTATTATTTCATGAAATGGTTTCATTGCCATTTTCAGGGAAATGTAAGTAAAAATAATCCTAGAGGAATGCATGAAATGATAAACATTTATCTTCTAATATTACCTATCCTGAAAAATCTCTAAACAATGTTCCCACGACATTTGGTAACATTTCATTTTAAACTCTCTTCATTACTGTTTCAGAACCATGCAATTTTTTGAACAGTATTTTAGAGTTTTGATTTTTTTTTTTTTAACAGGAAAACTATTGATGTTCTCTGTGTAGTGCAGTCAGTGGTCAGATTTTCTGTAATCCCCATAAGTAATTTCTTCAACTAAACTATACAGTTAAAGATATAGTGCTGTAATTAGCAGGTGTGAACTTCAAAGACACAGACAAAAGGAGAGGTTAAATGTTCTTTGCATTCTGCTGCTGCTGCTAAGTCGCTTCAGTCGCATCTAACTCTGCGACCCCATAGACAGCAACCCACCAGGCTCCCCCGTCCCTGGAATTCTCCAGGCAAGAATACTGGAGTGGATTGCCATTTCCTTCTCTTTTGCATTCTATTCTCCCACATATCACCTGGGGCAGAGTGAGAGGAGCTACCTAGACATTGCACATCACCTCATTCTTTCCTCATTATTTTCTATTATTTCATAATCATCTTTAATGGTTAATACATTACATGTTCAGTTCAGTTTAGTTCAGTCACTCAGTCATGTCTGACTCTTTGCAACCACATAGAGTGCAGCACGCCAGGGCTCCCTGTCCATCACCAACTCCCAGAGTTTACTCAAACTCATGTCCATTGAGTAGGTGATGCCACCCAATCATCTCATCCTCTGTCGTTCCCTTCTCCTCCTGCCCTCAATCTTTCCCAGCATCAGGGTCTTTTCCAATGAGTCAGTTCTTTGAATCAGGTGGCCAAAGTATTAGAGTTTCAGCTTCAGCATCAGTCCTTCCAATAAATATTCAGGACTGATTTCCTTTAGGATTGATTGGTTGGGTCTCCTTGCAGTCCAAGGGACTCTCAAGAGTCTTCAACACTACAGTTCAAAAGCATCAATTCTTTGGCACTCAGCTTTCTTATAATCCAGCTCTCACATCCATACATGACTACTGGAAAAACCATAGTCCCCTTATTTTATTCTCATATAAAAAGTCAGATCATAAATCACAAAGACACTTTTCACTGATAAACATGTATTGCTCTTCCGTAACATGAAAGAACTAATATGTTCTTCAAATGGATGAAAGAATAACCATGTTTGTATGTGACTGTGAGGTTATGGTAACATCTGTCTGTAAACAGAAACCTACCAGGTAATGTACGCTTGGCAAATAAGAATTGCTCAAAGACTACTACATATATATTTTATAATTTAAGAAAGGATAAGAACTCAAAGATATTTCTGAGGTTTTGGAAGGTCACCTACTTTCCTTCCCCTACTCCAGTTATCCACAATCCTCTTTTATACACTAATGTATGCTTGCAGTTCTGCTGTCACAATTTGATTTCTAATTTACAAATTTTTGGCCTATTGGCAATAAATTATTATTGGAAGATTAATACCATAAGTGGTTAGTCATTCATGAATGAAAATAGAGGACGTATTTTAGTGGGAAGCTTATGGAATAATTATGAGAGTCCTAGTAGTCATAGAGAAAAATGGATGCTAAACATTTTTGTATATGATTGCATAAAAATCGAGGAAAATAATTAAAGATACATTCTAGAGTGTTAATATTTGTTATCATAGAGTTGGGATTTGACTGGTATGAATATTGAGGGGGATGGATAAGCAATTTTATTTTATTTTATTTTTTTGCAATTTTAAAATTTACATATCCTTGCAGTGTTTTGCTTGTTATAAAGAATGTATCAATTTTTATGCAATAAAAAGAAGAGTGAAATCAAAAATAGAGTGGCAAAAAACAGAGCCATTAAGTGGGAAGGGGTCATTATGAGAGATGTCAATTCTTATAGTTTTAATAATTTTACTCAGGACTATACTATGAAGGTTTTATGAATGTAGTATGAATGTTGGAAAGCTCAGCTCTGATGATTTCCAAAACACATAGTATTACAGATTGTTCTGGAATACTGCTAGTTTAATTAGCCTACTATTGTAGTTTAATAGAATCATCTGGAACAGCTTTCTAGGAGGGCCTAACTTGACATCTGTTTAAGCAACAACACCAAAACAAAAAATACAATTTTGACCATTAAACATTGTATTATGACAACATTAATCTAGCAAAAATAATTGATGGCCATGATAATATGCTTGTGAAGAGTGGCAAAAATTTTACATAAATAACAATTATATTTAGATTAGTACCACCTTTTCTGGGAAGGAGAGTTGTGTGCAATGCAAATATTAAAGATTTTGGCTCAAAAATCACTTCTGGAAGATAATCTTAAGGAAAAAGTCTATGACAAGAAAGTCTATGTGCACCAAGACTCTAATTTTAAGATTATTTCATTATTGAAATATTAACTTGTTAGTAATAGATATTTTACTTGTTAATTTCAACACAATGTAATTTTATGATGATTAAAATATTTAAATGTATAACATAATTACATTTACAAGGGAAAGAATAAGGATTGAAAGGTATTTAAAATGGAAATAATTATGTTATAATTGTGGGATGATGAGTAATTAAACATTTTTTAGCACTTATAGTTTTTCCCCTAATATAAAAAATAATCATGATAAATGAAGGAGATATCTCAAAGTAATTATGTAATAAGGAGGCTCATACATTTGCCTATGAGGAAATGGGCTACTTGTATCTATTAGTTTTTATTTGAAAGTATTCAAAATGTTAACACTCAGCCTATCTTTAGAAATTCTGATTTCAAGAGTCTATGTAATACCCAATGCTGGAAATCATAATAGTTTATTTGCTAGCACTATTATTTATTTATTTTAAAGTGTATAATTCACTTGTATTACTTTAAAAGTGTATAGAGTGGAATATTGATAAAGTTGTACAATCATCACCATCTAACTCCAAAATATATCACCCCCAAAAAAACCACTTACACATGAGCAGACATTCCCAGCTAATGATAACCATTAATCTACTTCTGTCTCTATGGATTTCCCTATTTTGGGCTTTTCATATAAATGAAATCATACAGTATGTGGTCCTTGTGTTTGGTTTCATTCATTTAGCATAATGTCTTCAAGGATCAACCATGTTGTAGCATATATCAGAACTTAATTCCTTTTAATCTGAATAATATTTCACTGTATGTTTTGTTTATCTTTTCATTAATTGATGGACACTTTTTTGGCAGTAATGAATGATGATGCTATGAACATTCATGTTTAAACTTTTGTTGGAGCAGGTATTTTCAATGTTTGAATATATAGTTTAAAGTGGAATTGCTAGGTCATATGGTAGAGACAGTGGCCAACTGTTTTCCAAAACATCTATAGTATTTTACATTCACAGCAGCAATGTCTGAGATTTCTAGTTTTCCCACGTCTTTGCCAATGCTTGCTATCATCTGTCTTTTTGACCACAGTCACATAATGAATTTTTATTATGACTAATGATGTTACTGTTTTATATGCTTATTGGCCATTTGTAGTATGTCTTTGGAGAAATGTCAAATTCAGTGTCAATTTTTAATTTTTTTTTTAAGTTTATATTAGGGTATTGGAGAAGGAAATGGCAACCCATTCCAGTATTCTTGCTTAGAGAATCCCATGGACAGAGGAGCCTGGCAGGCTATAGTCCATGGGGTTGCTAAGAGTCAAATAAGATCGAAGTGACTCTGCATGCATTGTTGATTTACAATGTTGTTAGTTTCAAGTGTGCAACAAAGTCAACCAGTAATACATATACATATATTCACTCTTTTTTTATATTGTCTTAGGTAAGCTACTACAGAGTATTAAGTAGAGTTCCCCATGCTGTAAGGTAGGTCCTTATTAGTTATTATGTATAGTTGTGTGTATACTTCAATCTCAATCTTCCAATTTATTCCTCTCCCACTTCGCTCCCTGGTAACCATAAGTTTGTTTTCTACATCAGTAATTCTGCTTTGTAGATAAGTTTATGTGTACCCTATGTTTTAGGTTCTACATATAAGTGATATCATAAGATATTTGTCTTTCTCCGTCTGACTTTCACTCAGTATGACAATCTCTAGGTCTATCCATTGTAAATGGCATGATTTCATTCTTCACTATGGCTGATAATATTCCATTATATATATGGAACACATCTTCTTTATCCATTCCTCTGTTGATGGATGTCTAGGTTGCTTCAGTGTTCTGGCTGTTGCAAATAGTGCTGCAATGACCATTGGGGTGCATATATCTTTTTAAATTATGGTGTTATCTGGATGTATTCCCAGGAGTGGGATTGCTGGATTATATGATAGCTCTATTTTCAGTTTTTTAAGGAACTTGCATACTGTTCCACATAGTGGCTATACCCATATATATTCCACCAACACTGTAGGAGAATTACCCTTTCTTCACACCCTCTTTAGCATTTATTGTTTGTAGATATTTTGATGATGGCCATTCAGTCTTCTGAATGAGGTGAAACTTCATTGTAGTTTTGCATTTCTCTACTAATTAGACGTTGAACAACTTTTCATGTGTTGGTTGTTTATCTGTATGTCTTCTTTTGAGAAATGTCTATTTAAGTCTTCTGCCATTTATTTATTTATTTATTTATATTGAGCTTCAGGAACTGTTTGTGTATTTTGGAGATTAATCTCCTGTTAGTTGCTTTCTTGCAAATAGTTTCTCCTATTCTGAGTGTGGTCTTCTCATTTTGTTTATGATTTACTTTGCTGTGCAAAGTTTTTAAGTTTAATTAGGTCCTACTTTTTTATTTTTGTTTTTATTTTCATTATTCCAGGAGGTAGATTGAAAAAGATATGGCTAGGATTTATGTCCAAGTGTGCTCTGCCTAATTTGTTGAGTTGCAGTGGTTCTTCATATATTACAGATACAAGTCTTTTATCAGCTATCTGATTTCAAATATGTTCTCCAATATATTGAGATATATTTTATCTCCATTATATTGAGATAAACTGAGATAAAATATATCTCATTTTGATTTCTTGGTTCACTTCATTGCAATTGCTATGATACTAAATATATAAGAATTTATGTGTAATATAATCTTACTTATACAGATAGGCATAAAATTAGAAGATGATGTTATAAAAATAATTATGATGGAATTATGAATAATTAGAATTTTTGTGAATAATAATTTTTTGCTTATGTCTAAAAATAATCCAAAAGATATGTGCGTATGAAAAGGCAACATGAAAAGGAAACACAAAAGTGAAACAATGTCATCCTATTTCTCTATTGTATCTTTTGCTACTTATACTTCTGGTATCATAGCTAAGAAACCATTACCTAATCCAAGATAATGAAGGTTTACATTTCTTATGTTTTCATCTAATAGTTTTATAGTTTTAGCTTTTATGTTTAGTTTCATGATCTGTTTTGAGTCACTTTTGTATAAGATAAGAGGAAGGGATTCAACTTCATTCTTTTACAGATGGATATCCAGTTGTGGGAGAAGGCAATGGCACCCCACTCCAATACTCTTGCTTGGAAAATCCCATGGACGGAGGAGCCTGGTGGGCTGCAGTCCATGGGGTTGCTAAGAGTTGGACACGACTAAGGGACTTCACTTTCACTTTTCACTTTCATGCATTGGAGAAGGAAATGGCAACCCATTCCAGTGTTCTTGCCTGGAGAATCCCAGGGACAGGGGAGCCTGGTGGACTGCCATCTATGGGGTTGCACAGAGTCGGACACGACTGAAGCAACTTAGCAGCAGCAGCAGCATCCAGTTGCCATGACACTATTTGTTGAAAAGACTGGCCTTTCTCCTTTTTATTATAGTGGCCACCTGGGAAGCCCAATTATTGGGGCACCCTTGTTAAAATTAGTTGACCAAGAGTATAAGGATTTATTTTGGATGCTCAGCCTATTTCATCTGTATGTATGCTTAGACTTATTCCAATACATGTTGTACTTAATTATTGTGACTTTTTATGTTCTGAAATTGGGAACATGTTTGTTCCTCTTTGTTTTTCTTTTGGATATATTAAATCTCACAAATTACTCTATGAACTTTTTTAGATCAGTTTGTCAATTTCTGCAAAAAAGGCAGCTGGAATACTTCTTGTAATTGTATTGAATTCCAATACAACTGAATCAGCAGATAAATTTTGAGAGTATTGCCAAATCTACTAATTTATTGAGATTGCTGTTCAAAGTATCACAAACTGACAAATTTCTTAAACACCAGCAATTTATTTTCTCACAGTTCTGGAAGCTAGAATCCTGAGAACAAGGTGTCAGCAGAACTGGTTCCTTCTGAAGGCTATGAATTAAAATCTGTTCCATGCCTCTCTCCTAGCTTTTGGTGGTTTGCTGGCAACCTTTGAGGTTCTATGTAGATGGCATTCTTCCTGTGCCTTTGCATGACTTCTATACACATCTCTTTCTCTTCACATGGCATTCTTTTCATAAGGAAACCAGGTTTTATTGGATTAGGAACCCATGCTCCTCCAATATAACCTAACCTTACTTTAACTAATTATATGTGCAATGACTTTATTTCCAAATAAGGTCACATTCCACTGAGGATTAGGGTTTCCACAAAGAAGTTTTAAGTTCTTTCCACAAAGAAGTTGCTATACCAGCTTCAATATTTGATCCTCTCATCCATGTAGATAGGATATTTTTTTCTATTTATTTAGGTCTTCTTTATCATTTTTCAATGATGTTTTGTAGTTTTTCAATGTATGTCTTACTTTCTATTGTCGAATTATTACTTATTTGTAATTCTTTTTATGCTATTATAAATAGAATTACCTTCCTAATTTCACTTTCAAATTGTTCATTGTTAGTGTATAAAAACAGATGCAAAGATACAAAAAAGATACAAAATTATCTTTGTATCTTGATCAAGTATCTTGTAAGCTTTCTGTGCTTTTTGATTAGTTTTAACAGTATTTAAGTGTAGATTTGTAATTTTCTTTATATAAGATCATGCCATCTGAGGATAGAGATAAGCTACTTCTTCCTTTTCTATATGGGTGTCTTTTATTTTTTATTCTTTCCCAATTACCCTTGCTGGAACCTCCAATTCAATGCTGAATAGAAGTGGTAAGAACAGATATAATTATGTTTCTTGATTATAAAGAGAAGTTTTGCAGTCTTTCTACATAAAGTATAATATTAGCTGTGAGTTTTGTTTTTTTTTTTTTGGTTCTCCTTTAACAATCAGACTGAGGAGTTACTCTTTATTCTTTGTTTAGTGTTTAGTTGGGTAAGAATGTTGAGTTTTGTCAATTTTTTTTCCTGTATCTATTTAGATGAACATGTATTTTTTGGTTTAGTCATATGGGGTATTAAGTTGTTCATTTGTATATTGAACAAATCTTACATTCCTGGGATAAATCCTACATGGTCATGGTATACAATCTTTTTATATTGCTGGGATTAGGTTTGCTAGTATTTTGTTAAATATCACTTGCAATTATATTCATAAGGGATATTTTAGAAGGGCCTTACTTAACCTTTCCAGAAGTAGCTCCTCAAAACTGGCAATTCTTAAGAACTATTCAACTCTTTTTAGTCTTAGTTTGGTGAACAAAGCTGACCATATCTGTACGTCAGATATGAGCTATGCTTATTCTTTATGAAGCAAGAACTGTATTTCTTATTGAATCAACACATTTCTAGTATTTTAGTATAATTTAGAGCTATTAGATTTTTGTTTCCTTCTCCATTTCTGAGCAGGTCAGACCTCTTTATCATTCTTCTTCTGTATCCCTCTCTTGTTATTTTATCTGTACTTTGGGTTTTATTTCTCATTTCTGCCAGAGTCTCAGAACATGTTTGAATATATTTGCATACATTAGTGCCAACTTATTTTATTTTTACTGGAATAATCTAGCAATATTATTTTACTCATCACAAATTATTAGTAAACTTGATCCTGCATGCCCTACACATAGTTTCTAACATACTGGTTTTCAGAATTTGCTTTTACTGGAAAAGGAAACTGAGCAGGAATTCTTTAATATTCTTATAACTTTTTAGATTCATAATGATGTCCCAAATCAATTCGATGTGTTCAGTGACAAAATAAATCCCCACATAATCGTTATTCAAGCAGTAACTTTGCAGTCATAAATCACCTTTTCTTAATTCCACTTTACATAAAGATACATTCTAATTGTTCTGAATCATGTTAAAATATTAGAAATCCCTCTTGTTCAATAAGAAGTATAGTCCTTGCTTAGTAAAGAATAAACCTCAGTAAAGATTGAATATGTTAACATAGGATTCTCACTGCTGTACAGTCTTCTTTCTTACTTAGTTACCAAACCGCCAAATGGGATGGGATGTTTGACTTAGAACTGTGAAAAGCAATATATGTAGTGGAAAAGGAGAGAAGAGAAAGGAGAGAGATACGCTG
Organism: Bos mutus; assembly: GCF_027580195.1. Taxonomy (NCBI): domain Eukaryota; kingdom Metazoa; phylum Chordata; class Mammalia; order Artiodactyla; family Bovidae; genus Bos; species Bos mutus. Next base: position 76,293,309 of record NC_091622.1, on the reverse strand, counting down.
TTTGTTTGTTTGTTTTTAGGTGGTTGAGGGGTGGAGGATGGAGTAGGGAAGTGGTGGAGATTTGTTTATTTCTGGAGTATCATGCATATCCTGGATATGTGTTTCCAGCGCAGTTGTGAGAAAATGGCTCTGCCTATCTCAGTGCAGCTCTGCTCTAGGTACTAAGTGTTTCCCAGTGTTCTGTGAAAATATTTCCCATAAATGAATGGATAAATAAATGCCATGGCTGAGTATTTCAATGGAAATATGGTGTACTCTTCAAACTGAAACAATGGATAAGTCTTCCTGATTCTACCATTTCATTAGAGGGATTGAAACAAGGAATAGTGTCTGTGGAAAACAGAAGGTGAGAGAATGGCCAATAATAGCATCCTAGTGAATCTCTAGGAGAACAATGAAAGGCTTAAGTCCATGTCATGTTTTAGTGGGGATTTACCAGCCAGACCTCTTTCATTGAAAATGTCTGCAAGTTACTGGTGGAGAAAACCTGATGGAACAAGATGGGACAAACTGAGAAATACCTGTTACATAAATATTTGTTGCTGTTGTTTGGTCCTTAAATTGTGTCTGACTCTTCTGTGACAACTTGGACTGTAGCCTGCTAGGCTCCTCTGCCCATGGAATTTCCCAGGCACAATACTGGAGTGGGTTGTCATTTTCTTCTTCAGGGGATCTTCCTGACCCAGGGATTGAACCCATATCTCCTACCCTGGCAGGCAGATTCTTTATCACTGAGCCACCAGGGAAACCCTACATACATATTTACCTGTGTGTTTCTACAGTTTTCCTGCTTCACTTCATTTTTTTCAGTTATTTTAGTCTATAGATTTCTTTCCCCCACCCTATTCTACTACTGAAAATGCTCAAGTCAACAATGACTTAACTGTCAAACCAGTTCATGATTTTCACTCTATTATTTATCTAATCTCTTTGCCACATTTAACAGTTAATCTCTCTCTTCTTGAAGTGCCTTCTTTCCTTGGCTCCAAGCCTTTTATTATTTCTCCTCTCTTCCTTTCACATTTACTACTGTTTGTAAGACTTTTTCTTACTTTTCTTCTTCTATGTAGGCCTTACTTATAGAACACACAAGAATATTATCCTTGATCCTCTTCTCTATGATTTTACCTGGCTACTTTAAAGCTGATGACTTCCAAATTGTAGCTACTAGACTAAACTTTTTTTTTTTTTTTTCTGAGCTCTATATTCATATTTCCAATGACCTTTTTATTGTTCTTTCTCAATGATAAATGATGTCTTATCTAAAATTGAATATATTCTGCATTTTGAAGACTGTCTCTCTTTCTGTATTTGTTAATTTGTTCTATGGCACTACTCTCCAAAATATCACCCAGACTACTGTCTTAGAGGCTTCTCTAGTTTACTATCTACTACTCACTTACCACCAATCAGCCACATGGCCATGTTTAGTCTATCTTCTTAATACCTCTTAAATCCATTCTCTTCCTTCTTTCACTGCTAGTTAAATTATTTTATGGAATACATGGGGTATGAGTAAGGGAAGGAAAGAGAACATGTCGGTGGACACAGTATCTAGCTGGCTGCCACTAAGTGTGACTGCTAGTCCTCAAAACACCATCCCTGAGAAGTCCTTTGACCTGCATTTATAGGAAAGAGCATGGTTAAGGAAGTAAGAATTATTAGAACTATAATAGATTATAAAATTAGAATAATACTAAATAACTAATAAACTAAAATTAGAAGAATACATCAACTTGTTCTCATCTCCCATTAGTCAAAGATTTATCATGGGGCTTTTACAGCCTTACACTTTGGGGTTGCACATATGTGGTTATCAAGTGGGACCACAAAGGTCAACAGGGAAGCCTCAGGACTAGCAGTACAAAGCATGTGATCAGAGTAGGCCATGTGGAAAAGTGCTGTCAGCCTGCAGCTGTCTGAGGTCAGACGGAGCCATACAAAGACAGCTGAGCCTAAGAGGATCTGAAGCGTTTCCTCAGAGGTGTCTAACACGGCTCCTAACTCCTTTTCCTTCTTTATTTCATCAAGTCTGTTTCCTACAGTGCCACCAGCTACATCTTTTAAATTTTAAATCCTACCAATCCAGTCTTAAAGTTCTTCCATAATTTCACAAAGCTCATGTGATACATTTTAAAATTCTTACTATCACATGCAAGGGATTCTTGATCCAATTCTTGCTTATCTTTGCAGTATTTGTGATACTTATGAACATTTCTCCTAGAAGATAGCCACAGGAAATGACCAATATTTTATGCCTCCTCACTGACCTGTGGTTTCTTCTGCTTAAGATGCTCTCTTATTTGTCATTTACAGTGACTCAAATGTCACTTTTTGAATGATACATTCTCTGCCATCTCCTGACTTAACTAGGCTTTATAAGATTTTCTGAACTTCTCTAACCTTTGGTTCACATTCAAATATAGCAGAAAACAAAATGGTTTACAAATTAGTTCATATGTAGAAGACAGGAAATACATTCTTTTCATCTTGGTTTTTTCTAACATTAGCAAAAAACCTACAATATATCAAAATGTATTTAACAAAGTAGGTTATATGAATGAATGAATATTATATTTGCCACTGTCCCAAATTCTTGTATCTTGAATTTTAACTTGCACTAATCAACTTTTCTCAGATATCCGTATTTTTTTTTTTTTTGGTGTCCATTATTTGTTTTGTTTTTGCTGATCCATTCATATTCCAATGTTTTGATTCTTCAGCCAGATTTCAAATTTTTAGGAGCAAAATGTTTCTTTGTGTCTTCCATAATATTGTGCACAGAAAATAACCTCAGTAGTCACTATTGATTTCATTCAAAAAGTGAAAATAAATGAATATTTCACTTCCATTAAACGTTTTACTTAAATAATTCTTTTTTGAAAAAATTACAAAAGTTTGAGGCTGAGTTAAAAGAAACTTGCTTTTCAGTTCTCTCAATTACAAGTAATTCTGCTTTATTTTATTTGCGAGTTGGTAAAATTAGCTCTGGGACTCCCCAGGTGGTGCTAGCAAGAACCTGCCTGCCAATGCAAGAGACATGAGTCACAAGTTCGATTCCTGAGTTAGAAGATTCCCTGGAGGAAGAAATGGTAACCCATTCCAGTATTCTTGCCTGGAGGAGCCTGGTGGGCTACAGACCATAGGACCACAAAGAGTCATATGTGACTGAAGTGACTTACCACAAAAACTTAGTTTTGAAATACCACCAGCAGTTACTTCTGCCCTCTCTGAGGGTTTTAGATATTGAGCACCATGTAACACTACAACATAGACAGCATATTAAAAAGTAGAGACATTACTTTGCCAACAAAGTTCTGTCTAGTCAAAGCAATGGTTTTTCCAATAGTCATGTATGGATGTGAGAGTTGGATTATAAAGAAAGCTGAGCACTAAAGAATTGATGCTTTTGAACTATGGTGTTGGAGAAGACTCTTGAGAGTCCCTTGGATTGCAAGGAGATCAAATCAGTCCATCTTAAAAGAAATCAGTGCTGCATATTCATTGGAAGGACTGATGCTGAAGCTGAAACTCTAATACTTTGGCCACCTGATGCAAAGAACTGACTCATTTGAAAAGACCTTGATGTTGGAAAAGATCGAAGGTGGGAGGAAAAGGGGACAACGGAGGATGAAGTGATCATCGACTCAATGGACTTGAGTTTGAGTAAGCTCTGGGAGTTAAGCTCCTTGGATGTGGGGTTGGTCCTCCTGGCAACTGCCCCTGGCCTCGGTCTTGCGGTTGCTCCTCCCCGCCGTGGCCCTTGGCCTCAGGCTTAGGGTCATGGGGTATCTCCTCCAGCCCGCCGCCCCTGACCTTGGACGCGGGGTAGCTCCTCTCGGCCCTTCCTGAGCCGTCGCAGTCTGGTACTCTCGGCCGCTGCCCCTATTCTCGGATGTGGGGTAACTCCTTTTGGCTGCCGCCCTTCGGGCATGGGGTCCTCCCAGCTTCTGCCCCTGACCTTGGAAGTGGGGTGGCTCCTCTTGGCCGTGCTATGGTGAGCCCGTCGCAGCCGCCAACACAAGACGGGCGAGTGATGGTGGAGAGATTTGACAGAATGTGGTCCACTGGAGAAGGGAATGGCAAACCACTTCAGTATTCTTGCCTTGAGAACCCCATGAACAGTATGAAAAGACAAAATGATAGGATACTGAAAGAGAAACTCCCCAGGTCAGTAGGTGCCCAATTTGCTACTGGAGATCAGTGGACAAATAACTCCAGAAAGAATGAAGGGATGAAGTCAAAGCAAAAACAATACCCAGCTGTGGATGTGACTGGTGATAGAAGCAAGGTCCGATGCTGTAAAGAGCAATATTGCATAGGAACCTGGAATGTCAGGTCCATGAATCAAGGCAAATTGGAAGTGGTCAAACAAGAGGTGGCAAGAGTGAATGTCGACTTTCTAGGAATCAGTGAACTGAAATGGACTGGAATGGGTGAATTTAACTCAGATGACCATTATATCTACTACTGCGGGCGGGAATCCCTCAGAAGAAATGGAGTGGCCATCATAGTCAACACGAGTCCAAAATGCAGTACTTGGATGCAATCTCAAAAACGACAGAATGATCTCTGTTCGTTTCCAAGGCAAACCATTCAATATCACAGTAATCCAAGTCTATGCCCCAACCAGTAACGCTAAAGAAGCTGAAGTTGAATGATTCTATGAAGACCTACAAAACCTTTTAGAACTAACACCCAAAAAAGATGTCCTTTTCATTATAGGGGACTGGAATGCAAAAGTAGGAAGTCAAGAAACACCTGGAGTTACAGGCAAATTTGGCTTGAAATACGGAATGAAGCAGGGCAAAGACTTATAGAGTTTTGCCAAGAAAATGCACTGGTCATAACAAAGACCCTCTTCCAACAACACAAGAGAAGACTCTATACATGGACATCACCAGATGGTCAACACTGAAATCAGATTGATTATGTTCTTTGCAGCCAAAGATGGAGAAGCTCTATACAGTCAGCAAAAACAAGATCAGGAGCTGACTGTGGCTCAGACCATGAACTTCTTATTACGAAATTCAGAATTAAACTGAAGAAAGTAGGGAAAACCAATAGGCCATTCAGGTATGACCTAAATCAAATCCCTTATGATTATACAGTGGAAGTGAGAAATAGATTTAAGGGCCTAGATCTGATAGATAGAGTGCCTGATGAACTATGGAATGAAGTTCGTGACATTGTACAGGAGACAGGGATCAAGACCATTCCCATAGAAAAGAATTGCAAAAAAGCAAAATGGCTGTCTGGGGAGGCCTTATAAATAGCTGTGAAAAGAAGAGAAGTGAAAAGCAAAGGAGAAAAGGAAAGATATAAACATCTGAATACAGAGTTCCAAAGAATAGCAAGAAGAGATAAGAAAGCCTTCTTCAGCGATCAATGCAAAGAAGTAGAAGAAAACAACAGAATGGGAAAGAATAGAGATCTCTTCAAGAAAATCAGAGAAGGAACATTTCATGCAAAGATGAGCTCGATAAAGGGCAGAAATGGTATGGACCTAACAGAAGCAGAAGATATTAAGAAGAGATGGCAAGAATACACAGAAGAACTGTACAGAAAAGATCTTCATGACCCAGATAATCACGATTGTGTGGTCACTCACCTAGAGCCAGACATCCTGGAATGTGAAGTCAAGTGGGCCTTAGAAAGCATCACTATGAACAGAGCTAGTGGAGGTGATAGAATTCCAGTTGAGCTATTTCAAATCCTGAAAGATGATGCTGTGAAAGTGCTGCACTCCATATGCCAGCAAATTTGGAAAACTCAGCAGTGGCCACAGGACTGGAAAAGGTCAGTTTTCATTCCAATCCCAAAGAAAGGCAATGCCAAAGAATGCTCAAACTACCGCACAATTGCACTCATTTCACATGCTAGTAAAGTAATGTTCAAAATTCTCCAAGCCAGGCTTCAGCAATATGTGAACCGTGAACTTCCTGATGTTCAAGCTGGTTTTAGAAAAGGCAGAGGAACCAGAGATCAAATTGCCAACATCCGCTGGATCAAGAAAAAAGCAAGAGAGTTCCAGAAAAACATCTATTTCTGCTTTATTGACTATGCCAAAGCCTTGGACTGTGTGGATCACAATAAACTGTGGAAAATTCTGAAAGAGATGGGAATACCAGACCACCTGACCTGCCTCTTGAGAAATCTGTATGCACGTCAGGAAGCAACAGTTAGAACTGGACATGGAACAACAGACTGGTTCCAAATAGGAAAAGGAGTTCGTCAAGGATGTATATTGTCACCCTGTTTATTTAACTTATATGCAGAGTACATCATGAGAAACGCTGGACTGGAAGAAATACAAGCTGGAATCAAGATTGCCGGGAGAAATATCAATAACCTCAGATATGCAGATGACACCACCCTCATGGCAGAAAGTGAAGAGGAACTCAAAAGCCTCTTGATGAAAGTGAAAGTGGAGAGTGAAAAAGTTGGCTTAAAGCTCAACATTCAGAAAACAAAGATCATGGCATCCAGTCCCACCACTTCATGGGGAATAGATGGGGAAACAGTGGAAACTGTGTCAGACTTTATTTTTCTGGGCTCCAAAATCAGTACAGATGGTGACTGCAGCCATGAAATTAAAAGACGCTTACTCCTTGGAAGGAAAGCTATGACCAACCTAGATAGCATATTCAAAAGCAGAGACATTACTCTGCCAACAAAGGTTCGTCTAGTCAAGGCTATGGTTTTTCCTGTGGTCATGTATGGATGTGAGTGTTGGACTGTGAAGAAGGCTGAGCGCTGAAGAATTGATGCTTTTGAACTGTGGTGTTGAAGACTCTTGAGAGTCCCTTGGACTGCAAGGAGATCCAACCAGTCCATTCTGAAGGACATCAGCCCTGGCATTTCTTTGGAAGGAATGATGCTAAAGCTGAAACTCCAGTACTTTGGCCACCTCATGCAAGTGTTGACTCATTGGAAAAGACCCTGATGCTGGGAGGGATTGGGGCAGGAGGAGAAGGGGACAGAGGATAAGATGGCTGGATAGCATCGCTGACTTGATGGACGTGAGTCTCAGTGAACTCGGGAGTTGGTAATGGACAGGAGGCCTGTCGTGCTGTGATTCAGGAGGTCGCAAAGAGTCGGACATGACTGAGTGACTGATCTGATCTGATGTGATATAATAATTGGTGAGAAATACTAACTATTATAGAATTTTGGAGCTGAACTATTATTCAGGAATTTATTGTGTATAATATCTGCATGCCCATGAATGATAATCTCTCAATATTTTTGATATAATAAAAAGAATAATTCTCTTTCTCAATCAATTTAAATGGAGTTTTCATCATTCTCTCTTCAACAGGTAAACATGCCTCATTTGAAAAACTGTCATACATCTGATATGTGACAGAGAAGCAGTGCTAATTTAAGGATGGTTCTATATTTATTTATAGTGAAGCCTCTGAATATGAACGTGTATACTTTTTATAATTACAAGTAGTAGAAAGTGGCTCATTGGTTAGGTACTTTTCAAGTTACAGGAAATATGATACCTAATGTATATAAGCCCCAAGATTAATTAATGACACTTGTTAGTTGTGTTTTTAAATTCACATGTTGGGAACAGGGAGACTAATTTTAAAGAAGGATAATTAGGTTCTCTCTTGCTTCTTTCCTATTTAAACTATCCCAAATTATAAAACCTCCTTTTCTCCCCACTTTTTCCTTCTCTCTTGATTTCCCCTTTTCTTGTCTGAAGATACAATTAATTAAGAGCACCTTGGAGAGAATGGGGAATGAAAGGCCATCACAAAAAATAATTATCTTCTATTAAACTCTGAATTTATTCCAGTTGTCGTGGTTAGTTCTTTACTAATCATTTCTATCACTGATTACTAATCCATCATTTTTTTTTTTTTCTTTTCTTTCAACAAATAATTATTTAAAATTAATTAATCTTTTTACACTAAGTCCTAGCTAGTTATCAATTTTAACTATAACAGTGTGTATGTGCCAATCTCAAACTCCCAATCTATCCCTCACCACTGCCATTGTCTGATGATCATATATACTACTCCTTAATAGTTCAGAGTAGGCAATGGCACCCCACTCCAGTACTCTTGCCTGGAGAGTCCCATGGACGGACGAACCTGGTAGACTGCAGTCCATGGGGTTGCTAAGAGTCAGACACAACTGAGCGACTTCACTTTCACTTTTCACTTTCATGCCTTGGAGAAGGAAATGGCAACCCACTCCAGTATTTTTGCCTGGGATGGGGGAGCCTGGTGGGCTTCCATCTGTGGGGTTGCACAGAGTTGAACAGGACTGAAGTGACTTAGCAGCAGCAGCAGCATTAATAGTTAATACCCTGTATATAATTGCCATACATTTTTAAAAACAATTGTTTAGGAATAATTTTATTTTATTATTTTTAAAATTAATTTATTTATTTTAAAGGAGACTAATTACAACATTGTGGTGATTTTTGCCATACATTGACATGAATCATCCACGGGTGTCCCCCATCCCAAACCCCCATTTCACATCTCTCCCCAACCCATCCCTCTGGGTTGTCCCAGTGCCCCAAGGTTGAATGCCCTGTTTCATGCATCAGACTTGGACTGGTGATCTATTTAACATATGGTAATATACATGTTTCAATGTTGTTCTCAAATCATTCCACCCTCACCTTCTCCCACAGAGTCCAAAAGAATGCTTTTATATCTGTGTCTCTTTTGCTGTCTCAGATATAGTGTTGTCATTACTAAGTTTATAAATTCCATATATATGTGTTAATATAATGTATTGGTGTTTCTCTTTCTGACTTACTTCACTCTGTATAATAGGGTCCAGTTTCATCCACCTCAGTAGAACTGATTCAAATGTGTTCTTTTTAATAGCTGAGTAATATTTCATTGTATATATGTACCACAGTTTTCTTATGCATTCATCTGACAATGGGCATGTAGGTTGCTTCCATGTCCCAGCTATTTTAAACAATGCTGTGATGAACATTGGGGTACAACGTGTCTCTTTCAATTCTGATTTCCTCGGTGTATATATTCAGCAGTGGTACTGCTGGATTGTAAGTCAGTTCTATTTTCAGTTTTTCAAGGAATCTCCACAAAGTTATCTATAGTGGCTGAAATAGTTTACATTCCCAACAGTGTAAGAGGGTTCTCTTTTCTCCACACCCTCTCCAGCATTTATTATTTGTAGACTTTTTGATAGCAACCATTCTGACCAGCGTGAGATGGTACTTCATTGTAGTTTTGATTTGCATTTCTCTGATAATGAGTGATATTGAGCATTTTTTTTTTTTCATGTGTTTGTTAGCCATCTGTATGTCTTCTTTGGAGAAATGTCTGTTTAGTTCTTTGGCCCATTTTTTGATTAGGTCTTTTTTTTTTTTTTTTCTTGTATTGAGTTGCATGAGCTCTTTGTATATTTTTGAGATTAATTCTTTGTCAGTTGCTTCATTTGCTATTATTTTCTCCCACTCTGAATGCTGTCATTTGCTTATAGTTTCCTTCATTGTGCAAAAGCTTTTGAGTTTAGTTAGGTCCCATTTGCTTTTATTTCCATTATTCTGGGAGGTGGGTCATAGAGGATCTTGCTGTGATTTATGTCAGAGAGTGTTTTGCCTATTTTTCCTCTAGGGTTTTTATAGTTTCTGGTCTTACATTTAGATCTTTAATCAATTTTGAGTTTACTTTTGTGTATGGTATTAGAAAGTGTTCTAGTTTCAGTCTTTTACAAATGGTTGACCAGTTTTCCCAGCACCATTTGTTAAAGAGATTGTCTTTTCTCTCTATTGTATATTTCTGTTTCCTTTGTCAAAGATAAGGTGTCCATATGTGCGTGGATTTATCTCTGGGCTTTCTATTTTGTTCCATTGATCTGTATTTCTGTCTTTGTGCCAGTACCATACTATCTTGATGACTGTAGCTTTGTAGTATAGTATGAAGTCAGGCAGGTTGATTCCTCCAGTTCCATTTTTCTTTCTTAAGATCACTTTGGCTATTCGAGGTTTTTGTATTTCCTTATAAATTATGAAATTATTTGTTCTATTTTTCTGAAAAATACCATTGGTAGCTTGGTAGGGATTGGATTGAATCTATAGATTTCTTTGGCTAGTATACTCATTTTCATTATATTGATTCTTCTGATCCATGAACATGCTATATTTCTCCATTTATTTCTGTCATTTTAAATTTCTTTCATCAGTGTTTTATAGTTTTCTATATATAGGTATTTTTGTTTGTTTAGGTAAATTTATTTGTAAGTGTTTTATTCTTTTCATCACAATGGTGAATTGGATTATTTCCTTAATTTCTCTTTCTGTTTTCTCATTGTTAGTGTATACAAATGCAAGGGATTTCTGTGTATTAATTTTATATCCTGCAACTTTACTGTATTCATTGATGAGCTCTAGTAATTTTCTGCTGGTGTCTTTAGGGTTTTATATATAGAGGTCATGTCATCTGCAAACAGTGGAATTTACTTCTTCTTTTCCAATCTGGATTCCTTTTATTTCTTTTTCTTCTAGGATTGCTGTGGCTAAAACTTTCAAAATTATGTTGAATAGTTGTGGTGAGAGGGCACCCTTGTCTTGTTCCTGACTTTAGGGAAATGCTTTCAATTTTTCACCATTGAGAATAATGTTTGCTGTGGGTTTATCACATATGGCTTTCAGTATGTTGAAGTATGTTCCTTCTATGCCTGCTTTCTGGGAGGGTTTATATCATAAATGGATGTGGAATTTTGTCAAAGATTTTCTCTGCATCTATTGATATAATCATATGATTTTTATCTTTCAATTTGTTAGTGTGGTGTATCACATTAATTGATTTGTGAATATTGAAGAATCCTTGCATCGCTGGGATAAAGCCCACCTGGTTATGATGTATGATTTTTTTAATATGTTGTTGAACTCTGTTTGCTAGAGTTTTGTTGAGGATTTTTGCATCTATGTTCATCAGTGATATTGGCCCGTAGTTTTCTTTTTTTGTGGCTTCTTTGGTTTTGGTATTAGGTTGATGGTGGGTTCATAGTATGAGTTTGGGAGTTTACCTTCCTCTGCAATTTTCTGGAAGAAGTTTGAGTGGAATTCACCTGTGAAGCCATCTGCTCCTGGGCTTTTGTTGGAAGATTTTACAGTTTTGATTTCCATGCTTGTGATGGGTCTGTTAAGATTTTCTATTTCTTCCTGGTTCAGTTTTGGAAGGTTATGCTTTTCTATGAATTCATCCATTTCCTCCAAGCTGTCCATTTTATTGTCATATAGTTGCTGATAGTAGTCTCTTATGATCCTTTGTATTTCTGTGTTGTCTGTTGTGATTTCTCCACTTTCATTTCTAATTTTGTTGATTTCATTCTTCTTCTGTTTTTCTTGAGGAGTCTGGAAAATTATTTGTCCATTTTATTTATCTTCTCAAAGAACCAGCTTTTAGTTTTGTTGATTTTTGCTATAGTCTTTTTTTTTTTTTTTTTTTTTGCATTTATTTCTGCCCTAATTTATATGATTTCTTTCCCTGGGGTTCTTAATTTCTTCTTTTCTAGTTGCTTTAGGTGTAAAGTTAAGTTATTTGTTTGATTATTTGATTTTTCTCTTGTTTCTTGAGGTAAACTTGTAATGCTATGAACCTTAGCCTTAGCACTGCTTTTACTGAATCCCATAGGTTTTGAGTTGTTGTATTGTCATTTTCATTTGTTTCTATGCATGTTTTGATTTTCTTTTTGATTTCTTCCATGATTTACTAGTTATTCAGAAGTGTGTTATTTAGCCTCCACATGTTTGTACTTTTAATAGTGCCCCCCCCCCAGTCCCCCCGTGGTTGACATCTCACTGCATTGTGATCAGAAAAGATGCTTGAAATGATTTCATTTATTTTTGAATTTACAAAGGCTAGATTTACGGTCCAGGATGTGATCTATCCTGAGAAGGTTCCTGTGCACTTGAGAAAAAATGAAATCCATTGTTTGGGGGTAAAATATCCTATAGATATCAATTAGGTCTAACTGGTCCAATTTAAAGTTTGTGATTCCTAATTAATTTTCTGTTTGGTTGATATATCCATAGGTGTGAGAGTATAAAAAGTCTCCCACTATTATTGTGTTACTGTTAATGTCCCCTTTCATACTTGTTAGAATTTACCTTATATATTGAGGTGCTCTTATGTTGGGTGTGTATATATTTATAATTGTTATATCTTCTTCTTGGATTGATCCTTTATTCATTATGTAGTGTCACTTTTTTGTCACTTTTCATGTCTTTTATGTCAGAGTCTATTTTATCTGATATGAGCATTGCTACTTCTGCTTTCTTTTGGTCTCCATTTGCATGAAGTATCTTTTTCCAGCCCTTCAATTTTAGTCTGTAGGTGTCCCTTGGTTTCAAGTGGATCTCTTGTAGACAGCATACATAGGGGTCTTGTTTTTTGTAGCCATTCAGCCAGTCTTTCTTTTTTGGCTGGAGCATTCAACCCATTTACATTTAAGATAATTATTGATACAGGCTTAGGGTCATGGGGTATCTCCTCCAGCCCGCCACCCCTGACCTTGGGCGCTGGGGTGGCTCCTCTCGGCCCTTCCTGAGCCGTCGCAGTCTGGTACTCTCGGCGCTGCCTATTCTCGGATGTGGGGTAACTCCTTTTGGCTGCCGCCCTTTGGGCATGGGGTCCTCCCAGCTTCTGCCCCTGACCTTGGAAGTGGGGTGGCTCCTCTTGGCCGTGCTATGGTGAGCCACGTCGCAGCCGCCAAGAAGACAGGCGAGTGATGGTGGAGAGATTTGACAGAATGTGGTCCACTGGAGAAGGGAATGGCAAACCACTTCAGTATTCTTGCCTTGAGAACCCCATGAACAGTATGAAAAGACAAAATGATAGGATACTGAAAGAGAACTCCCCAGGTCAGTAGGTGCCCAATTTGCTACTGGAGATCAGTGGACAAATAACTCCAGAAAGAATGAAGGATGAAGTCAAAGCAAAAACAATACCCAGCTGTGGATGTGACTGGTGATAGAAGCAAGGTCCGATGCTGTAAAGAGCAATATTGCATAGGAACCTGGAATGTCAGGTCCATGAATCAAGGCAAATTGGAAGTGGTCAAACAAGAGGTGGCAAGAGTGAATGTCGACTTTCTAGGAATCAGTGAACTGAAATGGACTGGAATGGGTGAATTTAACTCAGATGACCATTATATCTACTACTGCGGGCGGGAATCCCTCAGAAGAAATGGAGTAGCCATCATAGTCAACAAAAGAGTCAAAATGCAGTACTTGGATGCAATCTCAAAACGACAGAATGATCTCTGTTCGTTTCCAAGGCAAACCATTCAATATCACAGTAATCCAAGTCTATGCCCCAACCAGTAACGCTAAAGAAGCTGAAGTTGAATGATTCTATGAAGACCTACAAAACCTTTTAGAACTAACACCCAAAAAAGATGTCCTTTTCATTATAGGGGACTGGAATGCAAAAGTAGGAAGTCAAGAAACACCTGGAGTTACAGGCAAATTTGGCTTGAAATACGGAATGAAGCAGGGCAAAGACTTATAGAGTTTTGCCAAGAAAATGCACTGGTCATAACAAAGACCCTCTTCCAACAACACAAGAGAAGACTCTATACATGGACATCACCAGATGGTCAACACTGAAATCAGATTGATTATGTTCTTTGCAGCCAAAGATGGAGAAGCTCTATACAGTCAGCAAAAACAAGATCAGGAGCTGACTGTGGCTCAGACCATGAACTTCTTATTACGAAATTCAGAATTAAACTGAAGAAAGTAGGAAAACCAATAGGCCATTCAGGTATGACCTAAATCAAATCCCTTATGATTATACAGTGGAAGTGAGAAATAGATTTAAGGGCCTAGATCTGATAGATAGAGTGCCTGATGAACTATGGAATGAAGTTCGTGACATTGTACAGGAGACAGGGATCAAGACCATTCCCATAGAAAAGAATTGCAAAAAAAGCAAAATGGCTGTCTGGGAGGCCTTATAAATAGCTGTGAAAAAAGAGAAGTGAAAAGCAAAGGAGAAAAGGAAAGATATAAACATCTGAATACAGAGTTCCAAAGAATAGCAAGAAGAGATAAGAAAGCCTTCTTCAGCGATCAATGAAAAGAAGTAGAAGAAAACAACAGAATGGGAAAGAATAGAGATCTCTTCAAGAAAATCAGAATACCAAGGAACATTTCATGCAAAGATGAGCTCGATAAAGGACAGAAATGGTATGGACCTAACAGAAGCAGAAGATATTAAGAAGAGATGGCAAGAATACACAGAAGAACTGTACAGAAAAGATCTTCATGACCCAGATAATCACGATTGTGTGGTCACTCACCTAGAGCCAGACATCCTGGAATGTGAAGTCAAGTGGGCCTTAGAAAGCATCACTATGAACAGAGCTAGTGGAGGTGATAGAATTCCAGTTGAGCTATTTCAAATCCTGAAGATGATGCTGTGAAAGTGCTGCACTCAATATGCCAGCAAATTTGGAAAACTCAGCAGTGGCCACAGGACTGGAAAAGGTCAGTTTTCATTCCAATCCCAAAGAAAGGCAATGCCAAAGAATGCTCAAACTACCGCACAATTGCACTCATTTCACATGCTAGTAAAGTAATGTTCAAAATTCTCCAAGCCAGGCTTCAGCAATATGTGAACCGTGAACTTCCTGATGTTCAAGCTGGTTTTAGAAAAGGCAGAGGAACCAGAGATCAAATTGCCAACATCCGCTGGATCAAGAAAAAGCAAGAGAGTTCAGAAAAACATCTATTTCTGCTTTATTGACTATGCCAAAGCCTTGGACTGTGTGGATCACAATAAACTGTGGAAAATTCTGAAAGAGATGGGAATACCAGACCACCTGACCTGCCTCTTGAGAAATCTGTATGCACGTCAGGAAGCAACAGTTAGAACTGGACATGGAACAACAGACTGGTTCCAAATAGGAAAAGGAGTTCAAGGATGTATATTGTCACCCTGTTTATTTAACTTATATGCAGAGTACATCATGAGAAACGCTGGACTGGAAGAAATACAAGCTGGAATCAAGATTGCCGGGAGAAATATCAATAACCTCAGATATGCAGATGACACCACCCTCATGGCAGAAAGTGAAGAGGAACTCAAAAGCCTCTTGATGAAAGTGAAAGTGGAGAGTGAAAAAGTTGGCTTAAAGCTCAACATTCAGAAAACAAAGATCATGGCATCCAGTCCCACCACTTCATGGGGAATAGATGGGAAACAGTGGAAACTGTGTCAGACTTTATTTTCTGGGCTCCAAAATCAGTACAGATGGTGACTGCAGCCATGAAATTAAAAGACGCTTACTCCTTGGAAGGAAAGCTATGACCAACCTAGATAGCATATTCAAAAGCAGAGACATTACTCTGCCAACAAAGGTTCGTCTAGTCAAGGCTATGGTTTTTCCTGTGGTCATGTATGGATGTGAGTGTTGGACTGTGAAGAAGGCTGAGCGCTGAAGAATTGATGCTTTTGAACTGTGGTGTTGAAGACTCTTGAGAGTCCCTTGGACTGCAAGGAGATCCAACCAGTCCATTCTGAAGGACATCAGCCCTGGCATTTCTTTGGAAGGAATGATGCTAAAGCTGAAACTCCAGTACTTTGGCCACCTCATGCGAAGTGTTGACTCATTGGAAAAGACCCTGATGCTGGGAGGGATTGGGGGCAGGAGGAGAAGGGGACGACAGAGGATAAGATGGCTGGATAGCATCGCTGACTTGATGGACGTGAGTCTCAGTGAACTCGGGGAGTTGGTAATGGACAGGGAGGCCTGTCGTGCTGTGATTCAGGGGGTCGCAAAGAGTCGGACATGACTGAGTGACTGATCTGATCTGATGTGATATAATAATTGGTGAGAAATACTAACTATTATAGAATTTTGGAGCTGAACTATTATTCAGGAATTTATTGTGTATAATATCTGCATGCCCATGAATGATAATCTCTCAATATTTTTGATATAATAAAAAGAATAATTCTCTTTCTCAATCAATTTAAATGGAGTTTTCATCATTCTCTCTTCAACAGGTAAACATGCCTCATTTGAAAAACTGTCATACATCTGATATGTGACAGAGAAGCAGTGCTAATTTAAGGATGGTTCTATATTTATTTATAGTGAAGCCTCTGAATATGAACGTGTATACTTTTATAATTACAAGTAGTAGAAAGTGGCTCATTGGTTAGGTAGTACTTTTCAAGTTACAGGAAATATGATACCTAATGTATATAAGCCCCAAGATTAATTAATGACACTTGTTAGTTGTGTTTTTAAATTCACATGTTGGGAACAGGGAGACTAATTTTAAAGAAGGATAATTAGGTTCTCTCTTGCTTCTTTCCTATTTAAACTATCCCAAATTATAAAACCTCCTTTTCTCCCCACTTTTTTTTCCTTCTCTCTTGATTTCCCCTTTTCTTGTCTGAAGATACAATTAATTAAGAGCACCTTGGAGAGAATGGGGAATGAAAGGCCATCACAAAAATAATTATCTTCTATTAAACTCTGAATTTATTCCAGTTGTCGTAGTTAGTTCTTTACTAATCATTTCTATCACTGATTACTAATCCATCATTTTTTTTTCAATTTTCTTTTCTTTCAACAAATAATTATTTAAAATTAATTAATCTTTTTACACTAAGTCCTAGCTAGTTATCAATTTTAACTATAACAGTGTGTATGTGCCAATCTCAAACTCCCAATCTATCCCTCACCACTGCCATTGTCTGATGATCATATATACTACTCCTTAATAGTTCAGAGTAGGCAATGGCACCCCACTCCAGTACTCTTGCCTGGAGAGTCCCATGGACGGACGAACCTGGTAGACTGCAGTCCATGGGGTTGCTAAGAGTCAGACACAACTGAGCGACTTCACTTTCACTTTTCACTTTCATGCCTTGGAAGGAAATGGCAACCCACTCCAGTATTTTTTGCCTGGGATGGGGGAGCCTGGTGGGCTTCCATCTGTGGGGTTGCACAGAGTTGAACAGGACTGAAGTGACTTAGCAGCAGCAGCAGCATTAATAGTTAATACCCTGTATATAATTGCCATACATTTTTAAAAACAATTGTTTAGGAATAATTTTATTTTATTATTTTTAAAATTAATTTATTTATTTTAAAGGAGACTAATTACAACATTGTGGTGATTTTTGCCATACATTGACATGAATCATCCACGGGTGTCCCCCATCCCAAACCCCCATTTCACATCTCTCCCCAACCCATCCCTCTGGGTTGTCCCAGTGCCCCAAGGTTGAATGCCCTGTTTCATGCATCAGACTTGGACTGGTGATCTATTTAACATATGGTAATATACATGTTTCAATGTTGTTCTCTCAAATCATTCCACCCTCACCTTCTCCCACAGAGTCCAAAAGAATGCTTTTATATCTGTGTCTCTTTTGCTGTCTCAGATATAGTGTTGTCATTACTAAGTTTATAAATTCCATATATATGTGTTAATATAATGTATTGGTGTTTCTCTTTCTGACTTACTTCACTCTGTATAATAGGGTCCAGTTTCATCCACCTCAGTAGAACTGATTCAAATGTGTTCTTTTTAATAGCTGAGTAATATTTCATTGTATATATGTACCACAGTTTTCTTATGCATTCATCTGACAATGGGCATGTAGGTTGCTTCCATGTCCCAGCTATTTTAAACAATGCTGTGATGAACATTGGGGTACAACGTGTCTCTTTCAATTCTGATTTCCTCGGTGTATATATTCAGCAGTGGTACTGCTGGATTGTAAGTCAGTTCTATTTTCAGTTTTTCAAGGAATCTCCACAAAGTTATCTATAGTGGCTGAAATAGTTTACATTCCCAACAGTGTAAGAGGGTTCTCTTTTCTCCACACCCTCTCCAGCATTTATTATTTGTAGACTTTTTGATAGCAACCATTCTGACCAGCGTGAGATGGTACTTCATTGTAGTTTTGATTTGCATTTCTCTGATAATGAGTGATATTGAGCATTTTTTTTTTTTCATGTGTTTGTTAGCCATCTGTATGTCTTCTTTGGAGAAATGTCTGTTTAGTTCTTTGGCCCATTTTTTGATTAGGTCTTTTTTTTTTTTTTTCTTGTATTGAGTTGCATGAGCTCTTTGTATATTTTTGAGATTAATTCTTTGTCAGTTGCTTCATTTGCTATTATTTTCTCCCACTCTGAATGCTGTCATTTGCTTATAGTTTCCTTCATTGTGCAAAAGCTTTTGAGTTTAGTTAGGTCCCATTTGCTTTTATTTCCATTATTCTGGGAGGTGGGTCATAGAGGATCTTGCTGTGATTTATGTCAGAGAGTGTTTTGCCTATTTTTCCTCTAGGGTTTTTATAGTTTCTGGTCTTACATTTAGATCTTTAATCAATTTTGAGTTTACTTTTGTGTATGGTATTAGAAAGTGTTCTAGTTTCAGTCTTTTACAAATGGTTGACCAGTTTTCCCAGCACCGTTTGTTAAAGAGATTGTCTTTTCTCTATTGTATATTTCTGTTTCCTTTGTCAAAGATAAGGTGTCCATATGTGCGTGGATTTATCTCTGGGCTTTCTATTTTGTTCCATTGATCTGTATTTCTGTCTTTGTGCCAGTACCATACTATCTTGATGACTGTAGCTTTGTAGTATAGTATGAAGTCAGGCAGGTTGATTCCTCCAGTTCCATTTTTCTTTCTTAAGATCACTTTGGCTATTCGAGGTTTTTTGTATTTCCTTATAAATTATGAAATTATTTGTTCTATTTTTCTGAAAAATACCATTGGTAGCTTGGTAGGGATTGGATTGAATCTATAGATTTCTTTGGCTAGTATACTCATTTTCATTATATTGATTCTTCTGATCCATGAACATGCTATATTTCTCCATTTATTTCTGTCATTTTAAATTTCTTTCATCAGTGTTTTATAGTTTTCTATATATAGGTATTTTTGTTTGTTTAGGTAAATTTATTTGTAAGTGTTTTATTCTTTTCATCACAATGGTGAATTGGATTATTTCCTTAATTTCTCTTTCTGTTTTCTCATTGTTAGTGTATACAAATGCAAGGGATTTCTGTGTATTAATTTTATATCCTGCAACTTTACTGTATTCATTGATGAGCTCTAGTAATTTTCTGCTGGTGTCTTTAGGGTTTTATATATAGAGGATCATGTCATCTGCAAACAGTGGGAATTTACTTCTTCTTTTCCAATCTGGATTCCTTTTATTTCTTTTTCTTCTAGGATTGCTGTGGCTAAAACTTTCAAAATTATGTTGAATAGTTGTGGTGAGAGTGGGCACCCTTGTCTTGTTCCTGACTTTAGGGGAAATGCTTTCAATTTTTCACCATTGAGAATAATGTTTGCTGTGGGTTTATCACATATGGCTTTCAGTATGTTGAAGTATGTTCCTTCTATGCCTGCTTTCTGGGAGGGTTTATATCATAAATGGATGTGGAATTTTGTCAAAGATTTTCTCTGCATCTATTGATATAATCATATGATTTTTATCTTTCAATTTGTTAGTGTGGTGTATCACATTAATTGATTTGTGAATATTGAAGAATCCTTGCATCGCTGGGATAAAGCCCACCTGGTTATGATGTATGATTTTTTTAATATGTTGTTGAACTCTGTTTGCTAGAGTTTTGTTGAGGATTTTTGCATCTATGTTCATCAGTGATATTGGCCCGTAGTTTTCTTTTTTGTGGCTTCTTTGGTTTTTGGTATTAGGTTGATGGTGGGTTCATAGTATGAGTTTGGGAGTTTACCTTCCTCTGCAATTTTCTGGAAGAAGTTTGAGTGGAATTCACCTGTGAAGCCATCTGCTCCTGGGCTTTTGTTGGAAGATTTTACAGTTTTGATTTCCATGCTTGTGATGGGTCTGTTAAGATTTTCTATTTCTTCCTGGTTCAGTTTTGGAAGGTTATGCTTTTCTATGAATTCATCCATTTCCTCCAAGCTGTCCATTTTATTGTCATATAGTTGCTGATAGTAGTCTCTTATGATCCTTTGTATTTCTGTGTTGTCTGTTGTGATTTCTCCACTTTCATTTCTAATTTTGTTGATTTCATTCTTCTTCTGTTTTTTCTTGAGGAGTCTGGAAAATTATTTGTCCATTTTATTTATCTTCTCAAAGAACCAGCTTTTAGTTTTGTTGATTTTTGCTATAGTCTTTTTTTTTTTTTTTGCATTTATTTCTGCCCTAATTTATATGATTTCTTTCCCTGGGGTTCTTAATTTCTTCTTTTTCTAGTTGCTTTAGGTGTAAAGTTAAGTTATTTGTTTGATTATTTGATTTTTCTCTTGTTTCTTGAGGTAAACTTGTAATGCTATGAACCTTAGCCTTAGCACTGCTTTTACTGAATCCCATAGGTTTTGAGTTGTTGTATTGTCATTTTCATTTGTTTCTATGCATGTTTTGATTTTCTTTTTGATTTCTTCCATGATTTACTAGTTATTCAGAAGTGTGTTATTTAGCCTCCACATGTTTGTACTTTTAATAGTGCCCCCAGTCCCCCCGTGGTTGACATCTCACTGCATTGTGATCAGAAAAGATGCTTGAAATGATTTCATTTATTTTTGAATTTACAAAGGCTAGATTTACGGTCCAGGATGTGATCTATCCTGGAGAAGGTTCCCTGTGCACTTGAGAAAAATGTGAAATCCATTGTTTGGGGGTAAAATATCCTATAGATATCAATTAGGTCTAACTGGTCCAATTTAAAGTTTGTGATTCCTAATTAATTTTCTGTTTGGTTGATATATCCATAGGTGTGAGTGGAGTATAAAAGTCTCCCACTATTATTGTGTTACTGTTAATGTCCACTTTCATACTTGTTAGAATTTACCTTATATATTGAGGTGCTCTTATGTTGGGTGTGTATATATTTATAATTGTTATATCTTCTTCTTGGATTGATCCTTTATTCATTATGTAGTGTCACTTTTTTGTCACTTTTCATGTCTTTTATGTCAGAGTCTATTTTATCTGATATGAGCATTGCTACTTCTGCTTTCTTTTGGTCTCCATTTGCATGAAGTATCTTTTTCCAGCCCTTCAATTTTAGTCTGTAGGTGTCCCTTGGTTTCAAGTGGATCTCTTGTAGACAGCATACATAGGGGTCTTGTTTTTTGTAGCCATTCAGCCAGTCTTTCTCTTTTGGCTGGAGCATTCAACCCATTTACATTTAAGATAATTATTGATAAGTATGATCCCGTTGCCATTTACTTTGTTGTTTTGGGTTTTAGTTTATAAACCTTTTCTAAGGTTTCCTGCCTAGAGAAGATCCTTTAGCATTTGGTGGAGAGCTGGTTTGGTGATGCTGAATTCTCTCAGCTTTTGCTTATCTGTAAAGCTTTTGATTTCTCCTTCGTATTTGAATGAGATCCTTGCTGGGTATAGTAATCTGGGTTGTAGGTTTTTCTCTTTCATCCTTTAAGTATGTCCTGCCATTCCCTTCTGGCCTAAAGAGTTTCAATTGAAAGATCAGCTGTTATCCTTATTGGGATCCCCTTGTGTTATTTGTTGCTTTTCCCTTGCTGCTTTTATTATTGGCTCTTTGTGATTGATCATTGTTAGTTTGATTAATATGTGTCTTATGATTTTTCCAGTGGTCATGTATAGATGTGAGAGTTGGACTGTGAAGAAAGCTGAGCTCTGAAGGATTGATGCTTTTGAACTGTTGTGTTGGAGAGTCCCTGAGAGTCCCTTGGACTGCAAGGAGATCCAACCAGTCCATTCTAAAGGAGAGTAGTCCTGGGTGTTCATTGGAAGGACTGATGCTAAAGCTGAAACTCCAGTACTTTGACCACCTCATGACTCATTTGAAAAGACTCTGATGCTGGGAGGGATTGGGGGCAGGAGGAGAAGGGGACAACAGAGGATAAGATGGCTGGATGGCATCACCGACTCGATGGACATGAGTTTGAGTAAACTCCGGGAGTTGGTGATGGAAAGGGAGGCCTGGCATGCTGCGATTCATGGGGTCGCAAAGAATTGGACACAACTGAGCGACTGAACTGAACTGAATTGAACTGGGGTGTTTTGCCTTGGGTTTATCCTGTTTGTGACTCTCTGGGTTTCCTAGACTTGGGTGGCTATTTCCTTCTCCATTTTAAGGAATTTTTCAACTATTTTATCTCCTCAAGTATTTTCTCGTGCCCTTTCTTTTTTGTCTTCTTCTAGAACACCTGTGATTCAAATGTCAGTGCATTTAACATTGTCCCAGAAGTCTCTGAGGTTGTTCTCATTTCTTTTAATTCTTTTTTCTTTTTTCCTCTCTGCTTCATTTATTTTCACTATTCTAGCTTCCATATCACCTATCCTATCTTCTGCCTCAGTTATTCTACTGTTGGTTCCCTCCAGAGGGCTTTTGATCTTAGTTATTGCATTATTCATTATTGATTGACTCTTCTTTATTTCTTCTAGGTCCTTGTTAAACATTTCTTGCATCTTCTCAATCCTTGTCACTAATTTATCTATAACTCCATTTTCTTTTCGAGATTTTGGATCATCTTTACCATCATTATTCTGAATTTATTTTTCAGGTAGACTCCCTATCTCCTCCTCTTTTGTTTGGTTTGATAGGCATTTATCATGTTCCTTTACCTGCTGAATATTTCTCTGCATTTTCATTTTGTTTAGATTTCTGTGTTTGAGGTGTCTTTTTTGTGAGCCCAAAGTTTGTGGTTCCTCTTTATTGTGGAGCTTGCTCCCTGTGGGTGGGGTTGGACTAGTGTCTTGTCACGGTTTCCTGGTTAGCGGAGCTTGCATCTGTGTTCTGGTGGGTGGAGCTGGATCTCTTGTCTCTGAAGTGCAGTGAAGTGTCCAGTAGTGAGTTTTGGAGTGTCTATGGGTTTGATATGTCTCTGAGCCACCTATCTTTTAATGTTCATTGCTGTGTCCTGCTTTGTTGGAGAATTAGTATGGTATGTCTTGCTCTGGAACTTGTTGGCTCTTGGGTCGAGCTTGGTTTCAGTGTATGTATGTAGGCTTTGGATGAGCCCTTGTCTATTAATGTTCCCTGAAATCAGGAATTCTCTGATGTTCTCAAGTTTTGGAGTTAAGCCTCCTGTCTCTGGCTTTCAATCTTATGGTTACAGTAGCTTCAAGACTTCTCCATCCATACAGCATAGATGATAAAACTTCTAGGTTAATAGTGAAACAATTCCCCACAGTACGGGACACCCAGAGAGGTTTACATAGTTACATGGAGAAGAGAAGCGGGAGGAGGGAGGTAGAGGTGATCATGAGGAGAAGATGGAGTGTCAAAAGGGGTGAGAGCAATTTAGCCAGTAACCAATTCTATATGTACCCTCTACAGTCTGGAACACCCATAGAGATTCACAGAGTTACATAGAGAAGAGAAGGGAGAGGAAGTAGATAGAGGTGACCTGGAAGAGAAAAGGGAGAGACAAAAGGAGAGAGACCAATCAAGCCAGTAATCACACCCCAAAGAGAAAATGGATACTGAAGATCAGATTCTTAAAAGTACAAAATTTATAACAAATACCAAAAACAAAGATTAAAATACACAGTAGGGGTTAGACCCTCAAAAATCCAATATTAAAAATACAAAACAAAATCAATCACAAAATTATAAATATATATATATATATACACATATAATATGAAATTTGCTTTAAAAATAGGGTATTTTTTGCAAGATTATAGTAGGTTATAAAAATGGAAATTAAATGAGTAATGAATAATTATATTTTTTTAAATTAAGTGATAATAGTAAAAATATATCTAGGAATTTCTCTGGGGCTGTTGTGGACACTGTGGGGTAAGTTCAGTTTCAGATTAGTTCAATTCAGTTCAGTCACTCAGTCATGTCCAACTTCTTGTGATGCCATGAACTGCAGCATGCCAGGCCTCCCTGTCCATCACAAAACTCCCAGAGTTCACCAAAATCCATATCCATTGATTCAGTGATGCCATCCAAACATCTCATCTTCTGTTGTCCCCTTCTCCTCCTGCCCTCAATCTTTCCCAGCATCAGGGTCTTTTCAAATGAGTCAGCTCTTCACATCAGGTGGCTAAAGTATTGGAGTTTCAGTTTCAACATCAGTCCTTCCAATGAACACACAGGACTGATCTGCCTTATAATGGACTGGTTGGATCTTCTTGCAATCCAAGGGATTCTCAAGAGTCTTCTCCAACACCACAGTTCAAAAGCATCAGTTCTTCGGCACTCAGCTTTCTTCACAGTCCAACTCTCACATCCATAAATGACTACTGGAGAAACCATAGCCTCGACTAAACAGACATTGTGGACAAAGTAAAGTCTCTGCTTTTTAATATACTGTGTAGGTTGGTCATAACTTTCCTTCCAAGGAGTAAGTGTCTTTTAATTTCATGGCTGCAATCACCATCTGCAGTATTTTAGAGCCTAACAAAATAAAGTCACCACTATTTCCACATCTATTTGCCATGATGTGATGGGTCCAGCTTCCATGATCTTAGTTTTCTGAATGTTGAGCTTTAAGCCAACTTTTTCACTTTCTTCTTTCACTTTCATCAAGAGGCTTTTTAGTTCTTCACTTTCTGCCATAAAGGTGTTGTCATCACATATCTGAGGTTATTGATATTTCTCTGGGCCATCTTGATTCCAGCTTGTGCTTCCTCCAGCCCAGCATTTCTCATCATGTACTCTATATATAAGTTAAATAAGCAGGGTGACAATATACAGCCTTGACGTACTCCTTTTCTTATTTGGAACCAGTCTGTTGTTCAATGTCCAGTTCTAACTGTTGCTTTCTGACCTGCATACAGGTTTCTCAAGAGGCAGGTCAGGTGGTCTGGTATTCCCATGTCCTTCAGAATTTTCACTGTTTATTGTGATCCACACAGTCAAAGGCTTTGGCATAGTCAACAAAGCAGAAACAGATATTTTTCTGAAACTCTGTTGCTTTTTCCATGATCCAGCAGATGTTGGCAATTTGATCTCTGGTTCCTCTGCCTTTTCTAAAACCAGCTTGAACATCTGGAAGTTCACAGTTCACATGTTGCTGAAGCCTGGCTTGGAGAATTTTGAGCATTACTTTACTAGCGTGTGAGATGACTGCAATTGTGTGGTAGTTTGAGCATTCTTTGGCATTGCCTTTCTTTGAGGTTGGAATGAAAACTGACCTTTTCCAGTCCTGTGGCCACTGCTGAGTTTTCCAAATTTGCTGGCATATTGAGTGCAGCACTTTCACAGCATCATCTTTCAGGATTTGGAATAGCTCAACTGGAATCACATCACCTCCCTAGCTCTGTTCATAGTGATGCTTCCTAAGGCACCCTTGATTTCACACTCCAGGTTGTCTGGCTCTAGATGAGTGATCACACCATTTTTATCTGGGTCATAAAGATCTTTTTTGTACAGTTCTTTGGTGTATTCTTGCCATGTCTTCTTAATATCTTCTGCTTCTGTTAGGTCCATACCATTTCTGTCCTTTATTGAGCCCATCTTTGCATGAAATTTTCCCTTAGTATCTCTAACTTTCTTGAAGAGATCTCTAGTCAGTTCCAAATAGGAATCATTTTAAATGAAAGTGCATTAAATAGTAGATGAAGTCAAAATAGAATAATTAGGTTTAATTATGAATGAATTGAGCTTCCCTGGTGGCTCAGAGGTTAAAGCATCTGCCTGCAATGCGGGAGACCCAGCTTTGATCCCTGGGTTGGGAAGATCCCCTGGAGAAGGAAATGGCAACCCACTCCTGTATTGTTGCCTGGAGAATTCCATAGACAGAGAAGCCTGGTGGGTTACAGTCCATGGTGTTGCAGAGTTAGACAGGATTGAGCAACTTCACTTACTTACTCATGAATGAGTAGAGGGGTCCATATTTTATAGTTAAAATTGTAAAACCATCTAACATTGACTGCTAATAAATCATAAACTTAACCAAGATATGCTAGGTCTTCCTAATCCTGATGCATTAGTGCATGGAGAGATTTCCTATTTATAGAAAACTTTGCCTGTGAATCACGGACACCTCTCATTTTAATGTTTAAATAATCTTTCAGTCAGTTCAGTTCAGTTACTCAGTCATGTCCGACTCTTTGCGACCACATGAATTGCAGCGTGCTAGGCTTCCCTGTCCATCACCAACTCCCGGAGTTCACCCAAACTCATGTGCATGGAGTCGGTGGTTCCATCCAGCCACCTCATCCTCTGTCGTCCCCTTCTCCCCCTGCCCCCAATCCCTCCCAGCATCAGGGTCTTTTCCAATGAGTCAACTCTTTGCATGAGGTGGCCAAAGTATTGGAGTTTCAGCTTTAGCATCAGTCCTTCCAAAGAAGACCCAGGACTGGTCTCCTTTAGGATGGATTGGTTGGATCTCCTTGCAGTCCTAGGGATTCACAAGAGTCTTCTCCAGCATCAGAGTTCAAAAGCATCAATTCTCTGGCATTCAGCTTTCTTCACAGTCCAACTCTTACATCCATACATGACCACTGGTAAAACCATAGCCTTTACTAGATGGACCTTTGTTGGCAAAGTAATGTCTCTGCTTTTTAATATGAACATAAATGAACCATTTATAAGCTACACATATTTTTAAAATCACAATCATAAATGTGGTTCCAGAGCCAAATAATTGTTGATATCATTGCACTCTCACTTTGTCTAATTAGAGAAAGTGTGATGATATCTGGAAGGTAGACATCAACCTGATTCTCTTCCTACAGACACTATATGCTGCTGCTAAGTCACTTCAGTTGTGTCCAACTCTGTGTGATCCCATAGATGGCAGCCCATCAGGCTCCCTGGTCCCTGGGATTCTGCAGGCAAGAACACTGGAGTGGGTTGCCATTTCCTTCTCCAATGCATGAAAGTGAAAAGTGAAAATGAAGTCGCTCAGTCATGTCTGACTCTCAGCGACTCCATGGACTGCAGCCTACCAGGCTCCTCCATCCATGGGATTTTCCAGGCAAGAGTATTGGAGTGGGGTGCCATTGCCTTCTCCGACGGACACTATATAGTACTTTACTAATTTTTATCATAAGATTTTCAACATTTTCCATTACAAAAAATGTTGCAGTGAATGCCTTTGTGAAGCCATTTGTCAGTGTCTCCGATTACCATTATCTGCTAAAGACTCGGAAATACATATTTTTAATTCTGCTGTCTCCATGGACAGACTGTTTTATCCAGTCACGATATTAGCATATGCTCTAAAACATAAAAGTAAACACTTCTTAATATTTTTCCAAACCTTTTTCTCTGCCTCCATATTGCACTCACTAAACAATAACACTGACTACTTAATTTGTAAAACCACAGGTAGTTTTCCTTTTTACTCACTCAATATGCAATCCTTTACTTCAAATATATGTTCCGTATTTATCCATGTGTTTTACTTTTGCAATGGCTCTTAGTTTGAATCACTCTCAACTCTTACCTGGATAACTCTAAAAGTGTCCCTGCTAATTCCCCTAATTACACACTTCCCTCCTCCTTTCTCCTCACCACAGCTTTCACAGTGACATTTAAAATTAAAATTAGAGTGTTGTTTTTCTCTTAAAACTCTCCAGGTTACTTATCACTGGGACTCTGAGCAAAGTTCAGACTCCTCTTTATGGTGGCCTTCAAGGCTCTACTTGAACTGGTTCCTCTTTTCTATATCTTTTGCCTTTTGTTGAATTTGGCCTATAAAGAAATACAACTATCACAAATCTGTTTGGGTTTGAGTCTATAAATATTAGATTCTGAGAGACCATCCCTCACTATCCTAAGTAAGTTCATTCTGCAACCATTATTTGAATTGATTTTCATTTAAGTGCTGTATTACTTGATTATGTATATTTATGCATTTTTCTGCCCTCTTGAATATAAATTCCATATTAGTAGTGACATTATCTTTATTTTCTTCTTACGTGTTCTGAGGTTCCTCCCCCCCACACACACCCTTTTTTTTTTTTTGACTTTTAATTGCAGATTTTTATTCTGGACTAATGGCTAATCCTTACCCCTGGTGCCCCCCACCCCTGCTACCAAATTTTCTTTTATCAGTGTGAAGTCAATAATAATGTTACTGTAAACCTCCAGTATATACAGATTTTTGAGTAAATAACTTTATTCTTTTTTAAAATTTTACTGGAGTAAAGTTGATATACAGTGTTGTGCTAGTTTCAGGTGTGCAGCAAAGTGACTGCATTATACATATGCATATATTCATTTTTTTAAAGATTCATTTCTTATATAAGTTATCACAGAATACTGAGTAGAGTCCCCTTTGCTATACAGCAGGGGTCCTTAAATTCTGGGATCTAATGCTTGATGATATGAGATGGAGCTGATGTCATAATGATAGAAATAAAGTACATAATAAATACAATGCACTTGAATCATCTTGAAACCATACCCCGTCCTGGTCCATGGAAAAATTGTCTAGAGTGGTCCAAAGTGCCAAAAAGATTAGGACTGCTGCTAGAACAGGTTCCTATTTGTCATCTACCTTGTATACAGTAGTATGTGTATGTTCATTCCAAGCTCTTGATTATTGCCCTGCCACATTTCCTCCTTGGTAACCATATACATTGGTTTCCTAAGTCTGTGAATCTATCTTTAAAAAAAAAATTAGTGAAAAAAGTTCATTTGTATCTTTTAAAAAATTAGATTCCACTTATGAGTGATATAATATGATATTGCCTTTCTGTGTCTGACTTCACTCATTACAATAATCTCTAGGTCATGTTGCTGTGAATGGCAATGTTCCATTCTTTTTATGGCTGGATAAAATTCCATTGTATGCATGTACCGTTTATTCTTTATCCATTCCTCTGTCATTAAACATTTAAGTTTCTTCCATGTATTAACTGCAGTAAATAGTGATGCAGTAACATTAAGATACATGTATCTCTTCGAATTATGCTTTTCTTCAAATATATGTCCAGGAATGTGATTGTTGTATCATATGGTAATTTATTTTTAGTTTTGCTAAGAAACCTCCATACTGTTACCAACAGTGGCTGTATCGATTTACATTCCCACCAACAGTGTAGGAGGATTCCTCTTTCTGTACACCCTCTCCAACATCTATTGTTTATTGATGGCCAGTGGAAGGAGATACCTCACTGTAGTTTTGGTATGTATTTTTCTGATATATAGTGATCAGTATCTTTTCATGTGAATTTACTGGAAAAATGCCTATTTAGATATTTCTATTTCTGAATGTCTATTGAGCCTATTTTTTGACTCTTTTTGGAATTTTAAATTTAATTAGGTTCCATGTGTTTATTTTTGTTTTTATTTTCATTAATCTAGGAGGTGGGTCAAAAAAGACCTTGCCGTGATTTATGTCATGTAACATTCTACCTATGTTTTCCTCTGAGTATTTTGTCTGGCCTTACATTTAGGTCTTTGATCCTTACATTTTGATCTTCAGTCTTTTGAGTTTATTTTTGTGTGTGGTGTTAGAAATATTCTAATTTCATTCTTTCACCTTTAGCTGTTCAGTTTTGAAGAGACTGTCTTTTCTCCACCATATATTTTTGCCTCCTTTGTCATAGATCAATTGACCATAGATGCATGGGTTTATTTCTGGGCTCTCTATCCGGTTCCATTGATCTATATTTCTGTTTTTGTACTAGTGCCATACTATTTTAATGACTGCAGCTTTTTAGTATAGTTGAAGTCAAGAGGCCTGATTCTTCCAGCTCCTTTTATATTTCCTAAGATTGCTTTGGCTCTTTAGGGATTTTTGTGTTTCCATATAAATTAAATATGTTTTTTTTTTGGTTCTAATTCTGTAAAAATATCATTGAAATTTGATAGGAATTGCATTGTACTTGTAGATTTCTCTGGATAGTATATTAATTTTGAAAATGTTAATACTTCAAATCCAAGAGCATGATATATCCTTCCATCTCTTTGTGTCCTATTTCTTTCATCAGCATCATATAGCTTTCAGAATACAGGTCTTTTGTCTCCTTAGGTAAGTTTATTCCTAGATACTTTATTCTCTTTGATATGATGGTAAATGAGATTCTTTCATTAGTTTCACTTTCTGATATTTCATCATTAGCATGTAGCAATGAAAGATTTTTATATATTAATTTTATACCCTGCAACTCTACCAAATTCATTAATTAACTCTAGTGATTTTATAGTAGTGTCTTTAG
This sequence comes from Bos mutus, assembly GCF_027580195.1. Lineage (NCBI taxonomy): Eukaryota > Metazoa > Chordata > Mammalia > Artiodactyla > Bovidae > Bos > Bos mutus. The sequence continues at coordinate 76,263,223 of NC_091622.1, read as the reverse complement.
GATTTTCTATGTATAGTATCATGTCATCTGCAAACAGTGACAATTTTACTTCTTCTTTTCCAATTTGCCTTCCTTTTATTTCTTTTTCTTCCTTGATTGCCATGGCTAGGACTTCCAACATTATGTTGAACAAGACTGGTAACAATGGACATACTTGCCTTGTTCTTGATCTTAGAGGGAATATGTTTGGCTTTTCAACATTAAGAATAATTTAGATGTGGGTTTGTCAGATATGGGCTTTATTATGTTGAGGCAAGTTTTCCTTCTGTTCCTGCTTTCTGGTGAGCTTTTATCATCTCAGTTCTAACACCATCCAGTTGCATAATAACATTTCAGTAACATTTTGTAAATAAATGGGTGAATGTTCTTGGAATGAATTTCTAGAAGTCAAATCTCTGAACTAAATGGTTAAAAGATTATGTTCTGTAACAAATAGCTAAATTTCTTTCATACAGATTTTCTTAAATTTTAGAAAATATCTGTTTTTCAAACATTCATCAAATAAAATGGTATTATATTAAAAACAATTACTGTCAACTTCTTGGGTAAAAACATAATGTCTTGTACAGTTTGAATTTTATTATTGAGGTTGAATTATTTATAATTTATTTTTGAAATCTCATTTTTGTTGCCAATTTATTTCTTCAATCTGGTTTTATAAATGATTCTTAACCTGGGTTGAACATGAAAATTATTTTGTCAATTACAAGAACACAATAATATCTACTTCTGAAAGTTCTGATTTTCATTTGTTCACTGTGAATCCTGGCATTTACATAAAGTACTTCAAAGGTTAGTCATCTTAACCCAGGATTGAGAATAACTAAAATTCATTAATAAATATTTTGTGTTCTAATATATGCAGTTTCAGACTTGAGACTTCCTCTATGAAATTGGGAGAATAAATACTGGTGAGAAAACCTATCGGAAGATTTTCATTACTTCTTTACATTCTCTTTATATGCCACAGTTGTTTAAACAGTGTGTCTTGCTTCAGACCTATCCTTTCACATGCTGCTTGGTTATGCTGGGGCTCAGACGCTCAAATCATGCTTTTCCCTTTGCCAGCTGGTTCCTGTCAGGTTCTGCCAGTAGGGGACGCCACAGGGAGGCTGGAGTGTTGAGGGTGGAAGAGATTTTCTGTCTGTCAGTGTCCCCATTGCAACATTCCTTCACCGAAGGGCAGCACATTTTAAGTTCTGGTTTTCTTAGCAATACTAGAGCCAGCCTCATTAAAGACATCCTTTTATGAATTTTGAATCACAACTCTGTAGGTTCCATCCTATGAGTTCCTGAGGCTACAGTGATGCCCAAGCAGTGCTCACTCTCTGCTAAGAGATCTGAGTCCTGGTTCCCCTGAGGCTTCTTCTCCAAGATTTTAATCTTTAATAATTCTAAACTTTTGTTCTCAAAGCCCTGGGTTAGCATCTGCTTCTTGCAATTACTACTTCATGATACCCCAGTGTTCCTTTTTCCCTTTTCAGTTCTATAATACCTGGTTAACAATTATTGATATTAAATATTCTCTGTTGCATAACTCTTCTGACCTCTACCTCATGACTGGATTCTGACAAAAAACATAGGACTGGATCACTGCACGGGCTAGTTAAAATGTCTAAGGCACAGACAAGGCTACATTTGAGATTCTGAAAGAGATTTCAGAATTATGGAAGGAAAAAGTTAAGTGGCCTTCTGATATCTATCCTATAGGCACAAATTTCAACACTGGTGAAAAAAATAACCCATTTCTTAATAGTAATCTCATCCCAGCCACACATTCTTATATCCTTGAATTGCCTGGTGAGGTTCTTCATTGCAGACTAGGCAGAGTAATGAGTAGCATATGTTATAATAAGAGTGCAGTGCAAAAGAAAGATAATGAGATTATAATATTAAAAAAGAAATTGGTAGTGTACACTATTTCTGAAGTTGTGTATGTTTAATTTATATTTGTTTTTCTTCAAAAACAGTATATATTTTTACCCTGTTTTCTTGAAGGTGGGTTTGATAGAATTAATCCATCTAAAATATTTTGAAAAATAGGAATTGCAATATTAATAAAAAAAATATGTATGTCTACGGAAAAAGGAATTTGTATAAGAAAGGGTCTAGGCACATTGTTAATAGTTTGTTGATGGTGTCACTTTCTTACTTCAAAAGAAAGAATTACAAATATAGTTGTACTTAACATCTCTCCCTATTGAAGTGCATATAGATATTTATACCATTTTGAATCATGAGTTTACCATGAATTCTTATTTGAAATGCTAGTCTTTGGAAGTCAGAGACCTTGTCTTATATTCTTATTCAGTCATCCTGGTATAATATCCTCTACATCATAAGGGAAAAAAAAAAAAAGTGTTTTGTCCTGATAACTGATACCAAGAAAGGAGAGGGTGTCTCAGAAATCTATAGCAACTTACAAAGAAAAAAAAAAAAAATCTATAGGATTTTCCAGGAAATGATTGAAACAATGTATAAATGTTTAAATACAAAATTAAATACAAAAGAAATGAATTTGAAGTACTTTGTAAAATATATGGCACATAATAAACACTTTTAAAAACATTTAAAATTAGTCTCTAAGTTTGTTGGCATTTTGTTCTTATTTGAAGAAATACTCACATGATAGTATAGCAGTTTTAATGCTGTTGTCAAGGTTGAGCAAGTGGGACAACAATATTGTGGCATCTAAGGACCTAAACCTAAAATGCCAGTTGTCCAATCAAGACATTACTACTGATTTTGAGAAAGAAAAAAATAAACCTCTTCCTTTCTCTTAGAAAAATAAATCAAATATTATGGTCTGTCAAATGCTTACATTCCATTCTGAGAATTTAGGGGACTAAATATTTAAGAGCTGCTTTTGGACATAATTTCCCCTCCTTCCTGCTTCTGGTAATTGGCTCCTGGTCTCTGCTGTGTATATCAGCTGCGGCTGCATCAACTGGCACCAAAGAAGGCTCATGTGGAAATATATAGAAACTTTCCATTTGGAGTGCAAATTCTACCCCTTTGCCAGATTTTGTGCCAAGAAAAAAAAATATGAATGCAATCTTATCTATGGCACACCAAATATAGGAAAAAATCATCCCAAGCATAGCAGAAAACATTATTTATTGAATTTGTAATAATCCCAGACTTTTCCCCAAATCAGCATTTAGAGTATGAGGGGCATACTTGGGTGGGAATCAACCCTTCCTAAACAAAAGGCATTGACAGCACAGCATGACACCTGACAGTCCCGGCTACATCCTGCCAGGTGACTGAAAACTCTACTGCTGCATCCCCTTGTCCAAGCTCCCTTCTGCTTCCATTCTGGAGAGGCCCTGATAGCAGTAAGCCTTGGTTATTGGAGTCATTTTGGAATGAACAGTCAGCTGTTCTGTTCTCTGGCTGCTCCTCTGACTATTGGCAGACAAAGGATGAACAGGCTGCAGAATCAACCCCATTAGTGTCAACCTAATCCTCTGTAATGGGATCCACACTGGCCAAGATCAGGCACCATTCCTCATCCCCACCCTTGTGTAGTATGTCAACCTAGCACAATATGAAGCAGCTAATAGCAGTAATGATAACACTGTGTTTGCCGCCTCTTTTTGAGGAAACCCAGAACAATGCCATTGGGAGTTTGGTGTTGCGCAAGCAAAGACTGGGGGATTGCTGTATTTTTATTGTGAAAATAGGTTATTGAGATATGTTCACATATATATTCCTGGATGTGCTTTTTTTAGAACAATGTTATTGGAGCTAGTGATATTATAATACTAATATCCAAGAGAAAATATTCTAAGGTATTTGAACAGAATTATGTGTATGTGTGTAAGAGGGGGAGAAATATGGAAGAATGAGAATGGTGAGCTCTTAAATCACATGTTCACTGTGGGAGGGACAGGCAGGAGAAGAAGGACAGGCAGAAATTTAGAGTTCCTGGGGTAGAAGTTTGAGATTGACAAGAGGTGGTAGACAGTATTTCTGACTGTTAAGAGTTTTTAGATTCATTTATTAAATGAGAAATGTTTTTATTTTTATTTATTTATTTTGGCTGTGTTGGGTCTTAGTTGCAGTGTGTGGTATCTTTATTGTGGCACACTTGATCTTTCATTGCAGTGCACAGGCTTCTCTCTAGTTGTGGCACATGGGCTCTAAAGCATGTGGGATCTCTAGCTGAGGCACAGCCTCAGAGGCACACACAGCCCCTGTTGCGTGTGAGATCTTAGTTCCCCAACCATCCCCTGCCTTGGAAGACTGATTCTTAACCACTGGGCTGCGAGAGAAGTCTGAGAAATGTGTTTTTAGATTAAGTTCTGTTTCAAGAAAAGAGGATGATCTTGATGAACTTTTGCAGCCCCTAACCATAGAGTTAAAATTGCCTTTTATGGCCCATTAGGGTTTTTTGCTCACTTTTTCTGCTTTTTTGGTTCTGGTCATTTTGAACATCAGAATACAAAATCATATAAACCCATGCGTTTGGCAATAATACACAGCAGCCAAAATCTAAATATCAACGGATAAACATTAAATCACCATGAATGTTGTTCACCCATGACACTGGACTTGCATTTTCAGAATATAATGAACAAGGGAAAGAGAGAAGCATCAGAAGATGAACAGCTTGTCTCTGGAAACTTCAACAATGACAACAAAGCCACTGACAGTCCTAAGTCCTCAGGATTTCCATGTTCTGTTTATGCAGTTATGATCCTCACTGATACACTCCAGTAAACCCTGACCCCTTCTGGTTCAGCTGCTCCATGATATAGCAACTGTATGTGTACTTGTGTGCCTAAAAATAGCAAAACCCAAAATTACATGGAAATGAAAAGCAAATCCTGTTGTGTTCACAGTTTGTGTTTCCATCTAACTACTTGTAGAGATACCCACTTAACACACTTTCCCAGATTTTATAGACAGCTGCAGCACTGGATTCTGTTTCTTTCCATATGAGCTTTTTTCCTTTAAAAATTTAGAGTTTTAGAAAGCTGAGTCATATTTGCCTAAATTTTCCAGATTATGTGGGCCTTCTCTGGAAGCTTTGCATAGTAAGATTTTTAATGGAAAGATATAAGGAATGGTGCAGACCAAAGTTAGTGTAATTAAAAATAATTGAAATCCTCAGAGACTTCTTAGCTTAGCAGGTATAGCCATGGAATATTCCTGAAGTGGTCTCCATTTACCTTCTGAATCCTATCTATAGTTACCAAAACTGGGAAAATTAAGAAAATTCTTGAGTTTAATGAGGAATATGTTCGGTTTAGACCCTTAGAGAAGGCCCAAGACACTGTTTTTTAGCTTTTGTTCCTTCAAATTTAGGCTCATTTGCTTTAACTATGACTTTACCCAATTGAGGTCATTGGTTGAACAAGTGAAAGACAAAGAGTATAAAGGAAGTTTGAGTTACTAATGGAGTTGCCCCTTTTAAGCGTGGTTACAGAGTATGAAAGGTAGGAGCATAATAAATAAACTTCACTAGAATTTTTATTTCCCATTTCAATATTCATTTCTTTTTATAAAAATGTCACATTATCCATCTGGAATTCAATTTTGTGATAAGAACTATGCCAAAGAATCACAGGCTCATGAGCCAAGAAGATTCCATGTTCCTTTTTCTTTTTTTCCTACCAAAAAGAATAATAAAAGCCAATGTAAATATATTAATTGTGGTGAAAAGAATTGCATAGTACCATACACCTCAGCAAGGAACTCCCAAATTTCCAAAATCAACACTTACTCTTGATTCTTCTTGGGGCTCCTCCACCCAGCCTTTCCCCACCTTTCTATTACCCTCGTTGTTTGCACCTAAAACAGCAAAACACTACAGCTGTTCCTTGGATCATCCCCTAAAATACATCCAAGAGGCAGAGTTAGTTTTAGACACCACAGGAGCCTGGCAAGGATTGTCATACTGGGAAAAAGCAACTAACTACATATAACTCTACAGTTCTCTTAGGGAGTTCAGTACTTTCTATGACACCATGAGTGCAGAGATGAGAAACATTGTACTCTGAATAATTTGATTTGATTATTCATGAAAAACTCCATAGCTATCTTCCGCGTCTCATGCAGGTCTATAATTGGCGGAATTTAGGCTACAGACATTTCTGACTTCTTATCACATATATTATTCAATTATAATAATAGCTAATTCTTTCTTATCACATTTATTGGTCCATCACAATGATAGTTCATTTATTTTGTGTGCCTAATACTTTAGAGATTCTTCTGTTGATGGAATCAATCGCTCATTTTGTAAACTGCTTATATTTTATACATATACTACTTATATTGTCCATTCACTTGCTGGACATTTGGTAGTTTTCAGTTAGTGACGATTATGAACAGCTATCAACATTTTTTTCATAACTCTTTCTGTGTATGGATGTCTTCATGTCCCTGGAGTATATAATTAAGAGTAAAATTAATAGGATATAGTAAAGGTGATGAAATACCTAGCTTTCCAAATAGTGCCACATTATACTTAAACAGAAATTTGAGTGCTTAATTTTGATAAAGCTAAATTTATTTTGTGGTTATAACTTTCAGTATCATCTTAAAGGAAGTTTTACCTACTTTAAAGTCATATGAATTCCCCAAGAAGTTTATTTTTTATCTTGCATGGTTAGGTTTGTGATCAGTTTCAATTATATATATATATATATGTATATGTATATTATATGTTATAAAGTGTGATATTGCTCTTGCAGTTTATCTTGTTTGATATATTTATCTAATTGTTCCAATATCATTTGTTGATTTCCCTTTCCCCATTGAATTGCTTTGCACCTCTGATGAAAATCAAGTTTCTGCAAGTTCTATTTCTGAACCCTCTGTTGGATATATTGAGTTACTTTTTTTCTCCTTATACCAATACTACACTGTGTGGTTACAATACTTTTACAGAAGTTCTTGAAATCAGACAATGAAAATTCTTCAAATATTCATATTTAAAAAAAACACATTTTTTCCATTCATAAGATGATTAGGTTCTGGGCATATAATGTACAGCATGATGATTATGCTTAATAATACTGTGTTACATATTTGAAAGATGCTAAGAGAGTAGATTTAAAAGGTTTCAACACATATACATAAACATAAACACACAGATTGTGGCTAAATGAGATGGCAGATGTGTTAATTAAAAATTTTATGGTAATCATTTTGCAATACATACATACATCAATTTATTTCATACTTGGTGCAGGAGGGCCAAGAGAAGCTACTTGACATTCATTAGGAGGGGCGGCCGTGAGGAGATACCCCTCGTCTAAGGTAAGGATCAGCAGCTGTGTTTTGCTGGAGCAGCCATGAAGAGACACCCCACATCCAAGGTAAGAGAAACCCAAGTAAGATGGTAGGTGTTCCGAGAGGGGGCATTAGAGGGCAGACAGACTGAAACCATAATCACAGAAAACTAGTCAATCTGATCACACGGACCACAGCCTTGTCTAACTCAATGAAACCTAGCCATGCTGTGTGGGGCCACCCAAGATGGATGAGTCATGGTGGAGAGGTCTGACAGAATGTGGTCCACTGGAGAAAGGAATGGCAAACCACTTCAGTATTCTTGCCTTGAGAACCCCATGAACAGTATTAAAAGGCAAAATGATAGGATACTGAAAGAGGAACTCCACAGGTCGGTAGGTGCTCAATATGCTACTGGAAATCAGTGGAGAAATAACTCCAGGAAGAATGAAGGGATGAAGTCAAAGCAAAAACAATACCCAGTTGTGGATGTGACTGGTGATATAAGCAAGGTCCAATGCTGTAAAGAGCAATATTGCATAGGAACCTGGAATGTTAGGTCCATGAATCAAGGCAAACTGGAAGTGGTCAAACTGGAGATGGCAAGAGTGGACGTTGACATTCTAGGAATCAGTGAACTAAAATGGACAGGAATGGGCGAATTTAACCCAGATGACCATTATATCTACTACTGTGGGCAGGAATCCCTTAGAAGAAATGGAGTAGCCATCATGGTCAACAAGAGTCCAAAATGCAGTACTTGGATGCAATCTCAAAAGTGACAGAATGATCTCTGTTCGTTTTCAAGGCAAACCATTCAATATCAGAGTAAACCAATCCTACGCCCCAACCAGTAATGCTGAAGAAGCTGAAGTTGAATGGTTCTATGAAGACTTATAAGACCTTTTAGAACTAACACCAAAAAGATGTCCTTTTCATTATAAGGGACTGGAATGCAAAAGTAGGAAGTAAAGAAACACCTGGGGTAACAGGCAAATTTGGCCTTGGAATATGGCATGAAGCAGAGCAAAGGCTAATAGAGTTTTTCCAAGAGAATGCACTGGTCATAGCAAACACCCTCTTCAAACAACACAAGAGAAGACTCTACACATGGACATCACCAGATGTCCAACACTGAAATCAGATTGATTATATTCTTTGCAGCCAAAGATGGAGAAGCTCTATACAGTCAGCGAAAACAAGACGGGGAGTTGACTGTGGCTCAGATCATGAACTCCCTCTTGCCAAATTCAGACTTAAATTGAAGAAAGTAGGGAAAACCACTAGACCATTCAGGTATGAACTAAATCAAATCCCTTATAATTGTACAGTGGAAGTGAGAAATAGATTTAAGGTACTAGATATAATAGAATGCCTAAAGAACTATGAATGGAGGTTCATGGCATTGTACAGGAGACAGGGATTAAGACCATCCCCATAGAAAAGAAATGCAAAAAAGCAAAATGGCTGCTATGAGGCCTTACAAATAGCTGTGAAAAGAAGAGAAGTGAAAAGCAAAGGAGAAAGGGAAAGATATAAACATCTGAATGCAGAGTTTTAAAGAATAGCAGGAGAGATAAGAAAGCCTTCTTCAGCGATCAATGAAAAGAAATAGAGGAAAACAACAGAATAGGAAAGACTAGAGATCTCTTCAAGAAAATTAGAGATACCAAAGGAACATTTCATGCATAGATGGGCTTGAGAAAGGACAGAAAAGATGGACCTAAAAGAAGCAAAAGATATTAAGAAGAGGTGGCAAGAATACACAGAAGAACTGTACAAAAAAGATCTTCATGACCCAGATAATCACAATTGTGTGGTCACTCACCTAGAGCCAGACATCCTGGAATGTGAAGTCAAGTGGGCCTTAGAAAGCATCACTATGAACAGAGCTAGTGGAGGTGATAGAATTCCAGTTGAGCTATTTCAAATCCTGAAAGATGATGCTGTGAAAGTGCTGCACTCAATATGCCAGCAAATTTGGAAAACTCGGCAGTGGCCACAGGACTGGAAAAGGTCAGTTTTCATTCCAATCCCAAAGAAAGGCAATGCCAAAGAATGCTCAAACTACTGCACAATTGCACTCATCTCACACACTAGTAAAATAATGCTTAAAATTCTCCAAGCCAGGCTTCAGCAGTACATGAACCATAAACTTCCAGATGTTCAAGCTGGTTTTAGAAAAGGCAGAGGAACCAGAGATCAAATTGCCAACATCCACTGGATCATGGAAAAAGCAAGAGAGTTCCAAAAAAACATCTATTTCTGCTTTATTGACTATGCCAAAGCCTTTGACTGTGTGGATCACAATAAAAGAGATGGGAATACCAGACCACCTGATCTGCCTCTTGAGAAATTTATATGCAGGTCAGAAGCAACAGTTAGAACTGGACATGGAACAACAGACTGGTTCCAGACAGGAAAAGGAGTTCATCAAGGCTGTATATTGTCTCCCTGTTTATTTAACTTCTATGCAGAGTACATCATGAGAAACGCTGGACTGGAAGAAGCACAAGCTGGAATCAAGATTGCTGGGAGAAATATCAATAACCTCAGATATGCAGATGACACCACCCTTATGGCAGAAAGTGAAGAGGAACTCAAAAGCCTCTTGATGAAGGTGAAAGTGGAGAGTGAAAAAGTTGGCTTAAAGCTCAACATTTAGAAAACAAAGATCATGGCATCCAGTCCCATCACTTCATGGGAAATAGATAGGGAAACAGTGGAAACAGTGTGAGACTTTATTTTTCTGGGTTCCAAAATCACTACAGATGGTGACTGCAGCCATGAAATTAAAAGACGCTTACTCCTTGGAAGGAAACTTATGATCAACCTGGATAGCATATTCAAAAGCAGAGACATTACTTTGCAAACAAAGATCCGTCTAGTGAAGGCTATGGTTTTTCCTGTGGTCGTGTATGGATGTGAGAGTTGGACTGTGAAGAAGGCTGAGTGCCGAAGAATTGATGCTTTCGAACTGTGGTGTTGGAGAAGACTCTTGAGAGTCCCTTGGACTGCAAGGAGATCCAACCAGTCCATTCTGAAGGAGATCAGCCCTGGGATTTCTTTGGAAGGAATGATGCTAAAGCTGAAGCTCCAGTATTTTGGCCACCTCATGCAAAGAGTTGACTCATTGGAAAAGACTCTGATGCTGGGAGGGATTGGGGGCAGGAGGAGAAGGGGACGACAGAGGATGAGATGGCTGGATGGCATCACTGAATCGATGGACATGAGTCTGAGTGAACTCCGGGAGTTGGTGATGGACAGGAGGTCTGGTGTGCTGTGATTCATGGGGTCGTAAAGAGTCGGACACGACTGAGCAACTGATGTGATCTGATCTGTTCAAAACCTTGATGTTCATTCCCATTTCAATTACAGTGAAAAAAAAAAAATATATATATATATACCTTGCAAGGCCTCTAAATTTCTACACAATTCACATGCCATCTTTCTCTAGCCAACTCATTACTTTTCCTCCCACTGTTGTCATTATTTCTGTTACTTTAGCCTCATTGTTGTTCCTCAAACTTTCCAGACAAAATCCAATTGTTCCTTTGCTCAAATGTTCTTTCTGTCTATGATAATCTTACACATATGTCTGTTTGGTTGATTCTCTATCCTCCTTCAAGTTTTTGCAGATCAAGTTTTTGAAGATCCCTCAGAGGGATCTTCCTGATCTCCCTATTTAGATACTGGAAACTGGCATTTTTCTGCCCAGAAATACCAATATTTCTCACCTTTCCATTTCTTTTTGCCAATAACATGGGCCATCATCTTGCATACTTGTAACTTATATTTTATAATGTTTGTTCTTTTTTGTTTTTCTGAGTGTAGCATATCTGTCAGTATCCTACCTATACCTAGTAGACCTTTTATTGTATTTCTACTCCTACCTGAGGGCCAGTTTCTGAAACTATGGACTTTATGACTTTCCTCTGGATCTGTGTGGCAGACTGAATGTGTGGAGACACCAGCACCCCCAAGCCAGCTCTCCACCAACTCACTAGAGTTAGTTCATAAATATGTGAGCTCTCTGAATCCTCTTGTGGGTAATTCTCAAGCCTATATTTTGCACTCTGAGCCAGACATTCTGAACAAGATTGACAGTCTCCCATCATGATAAAAAACATAAAAATCCATCATTGAATGGTTGTTTTTCCATTTCTAATTCAATTACTCACTACCATATCTTCCAAGTCAAAGAAGATACAAATTATTTGCACTGAAGTATCAATATATTTTTCAGAATCTGCTTCTGAAGGAAACCGAGCTATCAACAATAGTGAAAGTTTCATAAAGAAAGAATTTTTTCTTTTATTATTATTAGTATTTTTAATTGTCATATCTCAAATGCTTAAAATAGCATCAAGTGCAGAGTACATATGCAAATATTTATGGAATGAATGAAAAAACTTAGAAAATACTTTCCAGAAATGGTCTCTATTAATGATACTGACAAAAATGTCAGCATTATCATTACTTGTGTTTAGAATTCTGAGTGCCAATATTAGGGAAGTAGAAGTAAACTTCATTGCTACAAACATCTAAAAATTTCTTTAGTAATTAATCATTTTTAATTTTAAAAGTTTCTCATAGTTATTAACATTTATTTTGTAAATTGGCTTGTTCTTTGTAATTTTTATTTTGGGGATGCAAAATATTTTTAAGATTTACTTCTTGCAAATGTTTTTGCTTATTTTTTAATTTTTCAATGTATTTTATATCTAGAAATTTTGTAGTTATATAGTTAGGTCTTTGATCTTCGATCAAATTGATCTTTTCTGTGACTCTTCCTATATGTATATTTATTTATTTATTTGTAAGTTGCTCAGTCATGTCCAACTCTTTGTGACCCTATGGACTGTAGCCTGCCAGGCTCCTCGGCCCATCAAATTCTCCAGGACAGAATACTGGAGTGGGTAGTTGTTCCTTACTCTAGGGGATCTTCCCAACCCAGGGAATCAAACCCAGGTCTCCTGCATTGCAGGTGAATTCTTTACCTACTAAGCCACAAGGGAAGCCCATGGCATGCTTAAAATTTTAACTTAGATTTTCTTCTAATGTTTAATAAATTTTTAAATTGATGTTTACTCTTTATTTTACTCAGTATCAATTTTTTTGAGATGAATGTTTTCCCTTTGATACAGATAGCCAAGCACCACAGCACCATTTTGAATAATTAATAGGGATTAACTACGTAGACAAGAAAGGGATTTTCAGCAAATGCAGTCACATGGTGGAAGACAAAAGCACAATTAATAAAATAGTGGAATCTAGAACCTATAATTAATTTAGCACATAAGTTGAAAAATTAGTTTGGAACTCTATACTTAGTTCAGGACCCCATTTCTATTACAACACAATGTCTTCTAAAGGAACAGATGGTGACTGTAGCAGAGATGGTAGTGTTCACCAAGTAGTCCATGTGTGAAAGTGAAAGTGTTAGTCACTCAGTTGTGTCCCGACTCTTTGTGACCCCCATGGACTATAGCCCAACAGGCTCCTCTGTCCATGAAATTCTCCAGGCAAGAATACTGGAGTGGTTTGCCATGCCCTCCTCCAGGGGATCTTCTTAATCCAAGGATCGAACTCACATCTCTCAGGTCTTCCTGCATTGGCAGGCAGGTTCTTTACCACAAGTGGCACCTGGAAAACCATGTGCTCACTTACATATCCTAGCTTTCCTTGCAACTAGTGTGTTAAAACCATGTGATACATTTTGTACAAAAAACTGTGAGAGGAAGGGACGCCTGTGCTGTCTGGGCTGTTGCAGTAAAAAATGCATACACCTTCCATTCCTATTTTCTTTTTGTGTGGATCGTTCAGAAGTCCTCTGTTTCAGATGTAAGATAAAAGAGGGCAGAACCTTTACCATCCTGGTACTGTATAGGAAAAAGTCCCCAGTCTTTGTGGGACATTTAATCAGTGTGAAGAATAAACCTGCATTGGATTTGATTTCTAAAATATGGACAATAACTTTTTGCAGCCTTGCTTATCCTAGCTTGACTAAAACTGTTTCTAAAACCACAAAATTGAAGCAGAACTCATTATCCTTCACTCCAAATCTACTCCCTCATTAAATTCTCTAATTTCTGTTAATGGCACACTGGTTCCTCAGCTTCATATAAATGGTCTCAGGAATAAACACATGAATACATTTGGGGCACTGATAATTTAGCAACCTCTCAGAAAGTGTTAGGTATTGTTTTTATTATTTTTACTAACCTGGCTACAGAATATTGGACTTGCTTTGGTTTCAGCTTTATTCTAATCTAATTAGCTACCAATGTATTAATTTTATCTCTAAATTTAACATTAAATCAACCTTGCTTCTCTTTCACTTCCTGTCATTCTGGTAGGCTTATAACTGGTTTGCCTTTCATTATAAGATTTGTTTTCCCATTATACAGGCAGCCATATGCCTCTCAAACTTAAATTGTTGAATGCTTACCTATTGCCTAATAGGGCAATATTTTAATTTCAGGTTCCCTGTGATCAAAGCCCAAATTATGCTTAAGTTTGATCTTATACCATTCCATTTGGACCTTTTCCTCTCTCCTTACTATATTTATTTTCTCAAAATACATCCCATATTTTTTTTTTGCTTCTGTGTTTTATTGGGATACAAGCTGTAGTAATTGTATAATATATTCCAAATCTTATTCAAGTTCCAACTCAAATGTCATCTCTTCCTAAAAGCCTTCCATGATTTTCCTAGTTAGAAGAAACTTCTGCTGGCTTCTTAAAGCATATTGCATCTTCCTGTATTATCATACATATCTTATACATCTATAAGGCCCTACACATTTAATGTAGGAATTCACCTTTTGTTTTCATGCTCAGTCACTTGTCATGTCCAACTCTGCACAAACCGAAGGACTACAGCCTGCCAGGCTCCCCTTTCCTTGGGATTCTCCAGTCAAGAATACTAGAGTGGGTTGCCATACCCTCCTCCAGGGAATCTTCCTGACCCAGGGGTTGAGCCCACATCTCTTAAGTCTGCCTGCATTGGCAGGAGGGTTCTTTACCACTACCACCACCTGGGAAGCCATCTTTAGTTTTTATCATCATTTAAAATAGCATTGTAAATCTGTGGATAAACAATACATGTTTCTTGAATATAGATATACGTGAAAGTCAAGATATCACAAGTTAGAAACTCTGCATGAAAATCCATGTTTGTTTTGCAGAACTTAGGTGCTATTTATTTATTTGTGGAATATTTTAAAATCTAACTCATTGAATCGAGTCCAGTGCATTTTATTGGTTATTAAATAAAACATTCAAGTTATCTGCTTTTACATTCCTAAGGTGACATTCATGCCATTACTGTCTTAACAGAAGGTCAATGACAGACTTAACTTTCCTTTGTAGAAAAGCCTACATTAAGAAAATACACTTACAAAGGCAACATGGAATAGAACAAATTAGAAAAAATAATTAGAAACATTAAACATTAAAGATAAATACTGCTACCCTTTGAGAAGAAGAGGGAAGTATGGAAGGTCCTTAAAGCAGCTGCAATTGAAAATGTTAATAAGAATTCATGAAAGAACAAGAACTGTAAATGAGTCTTTTAAGAGGTAGAGAGATATGATAAATTGTGCTACTCTGGATAATCACAATTAGCAAAATGGAGAATAATTAAAGAAATCAAATTAGACCACATATAGTGATAAATGAGGTTAGGCTTGTTAAAGAACTGTGTCATTAGCAGGTTTTTTGTGCTGGTGAGGAAAAGAATAAGGAAAGAGAATTTTTTGTGAAAAAAAGGGATGTCTGTGTTCTGTTACACTTGGTCTAATGGTGAGCTGTCTACAGAGATGAGAATCTGCAAATAAGCAAGTGTTCCTAAACCCTCAGCAATGCAGTCTTTGTTTGATGACTGCCACTCAAGAAAGTATTTGGAAGATTCAGGTCACTAAATACTAACCTTTTCCTTGCCAAGTGAAGCTCTGAATTACATAGCAGAGAAAGGGTTTCTTTGTGCTTATTAGAGATACTCAAGGTTGATCACATATTGTTTCCAATACTGTGGTAACTCTTCAGAAAATTCTTAAGGAAATTGTGTCCGATTATATTAGTAATCCTTAAAGATATGCCAATAGTGTAAATTATTAGAGGCAATTTTAGATTTTTAAAAAACAATAGGAGAATTGACTCTTGACCTAGGAAATGCGGCCCAGTCCCAAATCTCAAGATTTGTGTTGTGTCCATTTATCAGTAGAATGACTTCTGGAAGAATGAAACTATCAGGCCTGTGCCTGGAACTCCCCAAAACTGAGCTTGCCAGTGAAATTGTATAGAAATGGTTGTCCTGACTTGTCTTATCCAATTCTTCCTGTTCCGGTTAAGTTAGAGACAGAGACTTAATTATGGAGTCATACTTATATGCCAACTAGCATGACTGTTAACAAGCCAACAGTTATTGACCCTTAGACACTGCTTTTCTCTAGCATCTATTGCTTTTAGTGGCTGCCTGTGCATGTATTCTTAGATGGCAAGAATACACAGAAGAACTGTACAAAAAAGATCTTCACAACCCTGATAATCACTATGGTGTGATCACTGACCTAGAGCCAGACATCCTGGAATGTGAAATCAAGGGGGCCTTAGGAAGCATCACTACGAGCAAAGCTGGTGGAGGTGACAGAATTCCAGTTGAGCTATTCCAAATCCTAAAAGATGATGCTGTGAAAGTGCTGCACTCAATATGCCAGCAAAGTTGGTAAACTCAGCAGTGGCCACAGGACTGGAAACCGTCAGTTTTCATTCCAATCCCAAAGAAAAGCAATGCCAAAGAATGCTCAAACTACTGCACAATTGCACTCATCTCACACGCTAGTAAAGTAATGCTTAAAATTCTCCAAGCCAGGTTTCAGCAATATGCGAACCATGAACTTCCTGATGTTCAAGCTGGTTTTAGAAAAGGCAGAGGAACCAGAGATCAAATTGCCAACATCCGCTGGATCATGCAAAAAGCAAGAGAGTTCCAGAAAAACATCTATTTCTGCTTTACTGACTATGCCAAAGCCTTTGACTGTGTGGATCACTATAAACTGTGGAAAATTCTGAAAGAGATGGGAATACCAGACCACTTGATCTGCCTCTTGAGAAATTTGTATGCAGGTCAGGAAGCAACAGTTCTAACTGGACATGGAACAACAGGCTGGTTCCAAATAGGAAAAGGAGTACGTCAAGGCTGAATATTGTAACCCTGCTTATTTAACTTATATGCAGAGTACATCATGAGAAACACTGGACTGGAAGAAACACAAGCTGGAATCAAGATTGCCGGGAGAAATATCAATAAGCTCAGATATGCAGATGATACCACCCTTATGGCAGAAAGTGAAGAGGAACTAAAAAGCCTCTTGATGAAAGTGAAAGTGGAGAGTGAAAAAGGTGGCTTAAAGCTCAACATTCAGAAAACAAAGATCATGGCATCCGGTCCCATCACTGCATGGGAAATAGATGGGGAAACAGTGGAAACAGTGTCAGACTTTATTTTTGGGGGGCTCCAGAATCACTGCAGATGGTGATTGCAGCCATGAAATTGAAAGACACTTAATCCTTGGAAGGCAAGTTATGACCAAGCTAGATAGCATATTCAAAAGCAGAGGCATTACTTTGCCAACAAAGGTCTGTCTAGTCAAGGCTATGGTTTTTCCTGTGGTCATGTATGGATGTGAGAGCTGGACTGTGAAGAAGGCTGAGAGCCGAAGAATTGATGCTTTTGAACTGTGGTGTTGAAGAAGACTCTTGAGAGTCCCTTGGACTGCAAGGAGATCCAACCAGTCCATTCTGAAGGAGACCAGCCCTGGGATTTCTTTGGAAGGAATGATGCTAAAGCTGAAACTCCAGTACTTTGGCCACCTCATGCGAAGAGTTGACTCATTGGAAAAGACTCTGATGCTGGGAGGGATTGGGGGCAGGAGGAGAAGGGGATGACACAGGATGAGATGGCTGGATGGCATCACTGACTCGATGGACATGAGTCTGAGTGAACTCTGGGAGTTGTTGATGGACAGGGAGGCCTGGTGTGCTGCGATTCATGGGGTTGCAAAGAGTCGGACACGACTGAGCCACTGATCTGATCTGATCTGTGCATGTGTCCTCATTGGCTCAGTCATGTATGACTCTTTGCCACTCCATAGACTGTACCCCACCAGGCTCCTCTGTCCATGAAATTTTGCTGGCAACAATACTGGAGGGCGTTGCAATTTTCTACTCCAGGGGATATTCTTGATCCTGGTATCAAACTTGTGGCTCTTGCATCTCCTGCATTGGCAAGCAGATTCTTTACCACTATGCTGCATGCTAGAATTGCTTTGGTGTGGGAAAGACATTCTTTAGAAAATATATACATGTTCTAAAGACAAAAAAAATCATTTCTTCTATGCTGTTCACAAGTACTAAAAATTATTGATTTCTGATTATTACCAAATTATATAAATCTCCTCTTAGCCTAAGCTAAGTTGCCATTTTGATAATTTCCTGGAGACTATTCAAGCCTGCTCAAATATTTGATACAATTTTCATGCATATTGTGAATAGATACATCTATATATACTTGCACTTCTTTCCTTCAACATATATAGTTTCCTCTGAGACAAATACTATTTTAGATATTAAGTATAAAAATTAGGTAATCTAGACAAGGTTCTGTTTAGAGATTTTAATTGACAGGGAAAGTTGACAATAATCAAATAGTTGAATATATAATGAAATGATTAGTACTATATATGTTGAATATAAAGCAGGATGATGCAGATAGTACAGGTCACACTCAGGAGATAATTTTTCAGCTGATTCCTGAGTTTTAAGAAATCACCTATTCTAATATACTAGGATAAGACTCTAATATTTGAGTGATGTTGATATATTCCACGAACAGAGAGAAAGCCAGTATATTTAGAGTGTTCTGAACAAGGTGCAGAGTGGTAGCAGATGTGGTCAGAAACCAGCGGGGGATAGATATTGAGTGCTGTTATATGTACACCATATTCTAAGTTTAAAGGGAAGATGTTGGTTGATTTATCAGAAATTGAAAGTGTAAGTCACTCAGTCATGCCCAACTCTTTGTGACCCCATGGACTGTAGCCCACAAGGCTCCTCTATTCATGGAATTCTCTAGGCAAGAACACTGGAGTGGGTTCCCATTCCTTTCTTCAGGATAACTTCCTGACCCAGGGATCTAAACCGGATCTCCCCAGTTTCAGGCAGATTCTTTACCATTCTTTACCATCTGGGCCACCAGGGAAGCCCAGATTTAATCAGAGAACAAGACAATTTGATTTATATTTTGAAAAATGTTCTTCTGTTTGCTCTGTTTTGAACAGATTGGAAGATCACAAGAGTTGAAACAGACAGATTAGAAGCTTTTTGCAATAATCTGGATGAAAGATAATGGTTTCAGTGAGAATTGCAAATGTAATGAGATTAAGTTCATCAGAATTAAATTAAGTTCATCAGAACATCAGAATTGTTGGAGAGTGGGGCTGGAGGAGGGTGAAAACCGTTCTTCCTTAAAAACATTAATTCTGGATATCTGTTAGAATCCTAAAAGGATATATCAAACAAATATAGGCATATGAGTCCGCAGTTCAGCTAAGACCTCAAATCTAAATGTGTGTGTTTAGAGGTCAAAGGCATATCATTGTATTTAAAGCTATTAGATAAATGAGATTGTCAATGAAGATTCAGAGAAAAGAATGAGTTCTAGATAATATCCATGAACATTGATAACTAGTAGAACTGAAGTTGACGTAGGAGATTAAGGAGTAGTGCATAAAGAAGGAAGAAAACTAGGAAAAGATATCCTGGATGTCTATAAAGAGAAAAAAAAAAAAAAAGAATGGCCAGCAGTATTAAATATTGCTGGACGGCCAAATCATATAGACACAGAGAAATGATACTAGGGCCAATTGGGAGGGAAATGGGATAATGATTATAGGAGGACTCAGGGTCTAGAGATTCTGAGTTTTATTCAAGGTTATTTGTGTGCGGACTGACAATGCTCCCACAGAGATAAATAGATTGTGCAGAAAAGAGAATCATTACAGAATTTGAATATTATAGAGTATATCAAATCCCTGGGATTTGTCTGTTTGTTTTGGCTGAATTGATAATTTAAACTTGTGCACTGCAAAATTAAGAACAAAACTCAGAATTTCCCACCACGGCGTTAATCCATAACAGTTAACCTGAAAAAGCCAGCGAATGTGATTCACTACATTTCTACAATAGTAGGGGTGGTGAATTGTGTTGGCATAGATTAATTTATTATCCTATAGAGTGGTAATTTTGTGGGATAGAAGTAATAGTCGATGTTGTGCTAATTTTATATTCTTTAATTAGGAAAATTAATAGAATAAGGAGAGGATTTCTGTATTTTACTATAACTTAGAGAATTTCTATTGTCTCGTATTATAGTAGGTAGAAATTTGGCTGTAAATTGCCCAAAATCACACAAGGCAGTCAGGGCTGGTAAAGAGGTTATGGAAACATGATCATCATATATCCTACCTTTTTTACCTCCTTCCTAGTAAATACGTAGAGCAGAGTAAGTGGAATATGCTGATTCATATCTGTGTGTCTTCTGAATATCCAACTGTATCATTTAAAAACTTATTTGTGGTTTACTATAAAAAATAGATATTTTATATACACACAGAGCTTAGTTTTTTTTTTATTCTCTTTAAGTATTTTTGTAATGCATTTTCAGAAATGTGTCTTCAGAAATATAAAAAATTGTTTCAAAGTGGTAGCAGTATCTAATGACTGCCTTTGGAGTAATCTTTACTCAGCAACCCTGTTTTTTGGAGCAGCCATTCACTGAGCACTTTGATGCTACATGTGTATACATTACCTTGAAACTTGACAGTGGTCAACAGGTTAAATATTATTTCCAAATTTTACAAAATGAGGAAATAGAATTCTAGGGGCTTGAAATAACTTTCCTAAGCTCATGTACGTTGTTGGCAGCTGACTTTTTTTTTCCTTTCATACCATCATTGTCAATGTCTGAATTTCTCACTGAAAAAGATTATTATGTATTATGTATCATTACATAAGTGCCCTTAGATTTGGGTCATTTAAAAAGAATTTTTATTCTGAGAGAAAATGATATGAAGGAGGAAATTAATTGAAAAATTCTAGTATCTTCTATTCTGTTCAGTTGCTCAGTTGTGTCCGACTCTTTGCGACCCCATGGACTTAGAAATGCCATAAACATTCATTTGTTGGAAAGTGGGATAATAGGACAAAACATCAGATCTGGGTTTGTGTCCTTGCTTAACAACTTAACACATGTGTAATTTTTGGCAGATAATTTTAACTCTTTGAATCTGAGTTCCTCATCAGCAAAAGTTTGTTATAATAACTACTTGAGAGTGTGTGAAGTTTAAATTACAGATATTTTTACAGTGCAGAAGGAAAACATAATGCACTATTCCTCAAAACTTGAAGATAATGTTTCATTCTGAGACTAAAATTATGGATGAGCCACATGTAAGATTTATCAGAGGAAACAAAAGTGATTATATAAAAATAATTTTATGGTGGCTGGAGCACACTGTAAGATTCTAGCTCTAGTGAAGTTGTAGACTTTTCAGTTTGTAGCCATTCTTTAAAAGAAAAAAATATATATTGATATGGGGGAAAGCACCATAGAATGATTCAACCATTGAAATAAGCAGAATTTAGTTTCACACTTTTTCAGGTTAGTCTATAAAAATGGATTTAAAAATTTTGTGCATGGAGGATGTATATATTTTTGAGAACTGGAGACAGGTAATCAGCCTGAACTATAGCTTGAATAGAATCACTAAATTTTTCAGGGCTATTTTATTGTAAATTGAGATGTATATTGAGTAAATTCATACTAGAAAGATATATTAATTGCAGAATTTAGAGTGTACACCTTGAAACATGTTGACATATATATACACCCATGAAACCATCATTACAATGAGTAAAGTGAAAATATCCAACACTCCCCAAAGTTTTCCCATGCTCACTTGTTACATTTTTCCATTCTCACTTGTAATCCCTCTCTTCTGTTCCCCAGCCCTCCCTCAATCCTTACTCTTTTTTTACACCGTAAATTTGTTTACATTTCTTATAATTTTGCATAAATGTGTAAATTTGCATGTATTAAATTTATGAATTTTTATCTGGCTTTTTAAAATCCATCACAAGTATTTTTAGATGATCCATGTTGCATATATAAGTACTTTATTATTTTTATTTTTATTTTTTTTTAAATTTTATTTTATTTTTAAACTTTACGTAATTGTATTAGTTTTGCCAAACATCAAAATGAATAAGTAGAGTGATATTCCATTGTGTAGATTTACCAAAATGTTTTTATCCATTTGCCCGTTGGTGGATATTTGTGCTGTTTTCAGTTTTGACTCTTACAAATAGTCATTATGAAGATTTAGGTACAAGTCTTTATATGCTTTTATTTTTCTCCATTTAATGTCTAGGAAAATACTGAGTTAAAAGGTAGGTATATATTTAACTTTTTGACATACTTCCAAAATGCTTTTGAAAGGAGTAGTAATATTTTAAATTTTCATTGACAGCAAAGTTGTACATATCCTCACAAAAATTTGGTTATGGTCAATGTATTTAATTTTGGCTATTTAAATAGATTATTAGCGGCATGCCATTGTCATTTTAATTTGCATTCCCTTAGTGTCTCATTGTGTTGACCAGCTTTGCATGAGCTTATTTGACATCCCTATGTTGTCTTTGCTGAAATGTCTGTTTAAATCTTCTGCCCATTTCTTAAGTTGAATTGCTTATAATCTTAATTAAATTTGAGAATTATTTATATATACAGAATAAAAGTCCTTTATCAAATATGTGTTAGGTGAATATTCTCTCCTCATGGTGTCTGTCTTTTCATTCACTTAACAGAATAATTCGAAGAGCAGAAGTTTTTAAATTTATAAAGTCCAATTTATCAGTATTTTGTGAATTGTGCTTTTGATATTATAAACAGCTTGAATAAATGCATAATACAAGTTGATGAGCACTACTATGATTCTTCTAGAAATTAGATTTTTATTATGCAAATTTCAAACATATACAGAAGAAAACATGATGTGATGAGCTGAAATGGATTCATCACCCATCCTCACCCATTATCAACTCAAGGCCAATCTTGCTTCATCTCTATTTCTTCCTACTTCTACATATGCCCAAGTTATTAATATCTTAAAGCATATTATTGATGCATACATAGAAGCCCATAAATCATAAGTGTCTAATTCAAGTTTTCACAAAAGTGAAAACATTTCACTGTATGTTTTATTGTATACATGTCTGTATATTCTGGACTTCCCTGGTGGCTCAGATGGTAAAGAATCTGCCTGCAATGGAAGAGATTTGGGTTTGATCCATCAGTCAGGAAGATACCGTGGAAGAAGAAATGGCAACCCACTCCAGTACTCTTGCCTGGAAAATTCCATGGACAGAGGAGTCTGTCCAGCTACAGTCCATGGGGTCAAAAAGAGTAGGACATGACTGAGTGATTAACATTTTTGCTTTTACTATATATTCAGAATCTCAGTCAAATATTTAAATAGAATTAGCTCCCCAGAAGACCTACCCCAAAAGCAATCTCTATCCCTGCAAAGCCATTCACGAATTTTGCCTGTGATTAGAGATTTATAATGTATTCATAGAGTGTGTCTTATATTGTGTTTTAATTCTTTGGTTAACTGTGTATGAATTTATCCATGGTGTTTCATATAGTAAATTGTTCATTCATCTGGTTGCTGTTTGTTATTCCTTTGTATGAACATAGCATCATTTATTTATTAATTCTAGTATTGATGGATGTTTGGATTGTTTTTATTTTTGACTTTTCATGTAGTGTTGCTCTAAATATTCCTGTACATTTTCTTGTTGCTACTGATCACATACATAGACTTTTGTTGAGTAAATAGCTAAAGACAAAATTGCTGGATGACCATGTATTTTTCTAAACCTATATCTATATATATGAGATTAATTTTAGCAGACAATGGCAGTTTTTATTAGTTATAACATTAATGTATAAAAGAATAATTGCATATAACATACCACATAATATTTTGTGTAATTATTTTTAATCCCCTGATTGCTTTGTTACAGTACTCTTGCATTGGTAGCCACTGGAAAAAATACTATTGTATTCTATTATTCATTTAGTTGACATTTGCACTTGTTTCTCATAAGTAATTTCTGTGAATTTATCCAAGTCTTTGGTCCAACATTTGATTTTCTGGAAATGCAAAGTTGAAGACTAGATTCTGAAATGAGGAAACCAACCAAAGTCCTTCAACTTTCTCTTGTCTTAACAAAGTGTTATTTGGTCTCCATAGATATAATTTTTGGTTCATTTCATTATAACTGCAACAGCTTTAAAAAAACAAAACAAAACAAAATACTATCTTAAAGCCTGGTACATAGATATACAATAAATATGATTCTCTTTCCTTCTATTACAGTAATTGTTTTATAATTTCCTTTAGCCTTTTCATTATTGTTAGCATCTAGCCTTTTACAGAAACTACCTCCATGGCTATAGCTTTAGTACCATCTAGACAAAAAGTAGAAATCCACTGCTATGTAAGCCTTCAAGCTTTAATGACAAATCAATACCACATCTCTATGAAACAAGTGTACCTTAATAGTGTTTTCACAAGGGATCCGACATACTCCATCTTTATGTAAGTTCGGAACCAATCCAAAAGCAGTATAGATCTGAGTAAAATATTCCTATGTCAAGAAATGTTGTTGAAAACTTTGAAATATCTCTTAATGATAAGAAATAAGGTAATAATTTTGAAAATTGGAAACCTCATTTTTGCTCTTGCAAATAAGCCAGTTACTGACTCATGGTTTTCAGTATAGTGAATAAGGTTACTCGAATTGCTCATCTAGACTTATCCTATGCTTCAGTTCAGTTCAGTTCAGTCCCTCAGTCTTGTCCAACCTTTTGCAACCCCATGGACTGCAGCATGCCAGGCCTTACTGTCCATCATTAACTCCTGGAGTTTACTCAAATTCGTGTCCATTGAGTTAGTGATGCCATCCAATCATCTCATCCTCTGTCATGCCCTTCTCCTCCTGCCTTCAATCTTTCCCAGCATCAGGGTCTCTTCAAATGAGTCAGCTCTTTGCATCAGGTAGCCAAAATATTGGAGTTTCAGCTTTAGCATCAGTCCTTCCAATTAATATTCAGGACTGATTTCCTTTAGGATTTACTGGTTGGATGTCATTACAGTCCAAGGGACTCTCAAGAGTCTCCTCCAACACCATAATTCAAAAGCATCAATTCTTCAGTGCTTAGTTAGTTATTACTTTAAAACCATTGCATTTAGGTGTATTCATGCCTATCTAGATTTGAATTTATTCCAGTGAACTGACAGAAGTCTACAGAACCCAGTGTACACAGTAATATAGTGCAGTGTGTCTTCTGTATGACTTTGCTAATTATTGCCACTTGTAAATAAATATTTTTGCATCGGGTAATGAAAGACTAAATTGATTACAAGTTATAAACTGATTAGGTGTCCCTGAAGTGAATGAGGAACGTAAGCTTAAAGTTGAAACAATATGAAACCTGATTTGCACATAAATAATGTAACCTAAAAGATATTATTGTCAGTTAAGTAAAACCACTTGCCCTTTTCCTTAAGAAACTCACTAATTTATATGTAATCTTGTATTCAAACCTATTGTAAAGCAAAGGGCAAATGATAACACTTGGTCTTTTGATATTTATTGATTTCCAAGTAAGTACTAATTATTGTTGGAGGCTGTCTTAGAGGAGGAAAAATGTTGCCTCAGTGTTTATGCTTCAGTTGATCATAGGTAGAATGCATTTGTTACAGGAGAAAATTTAAGAAAACCTGCAAAACAATGTAGAGTTTCTGAGCTGTTGAGTCTAACATTCATTTTATTGAATTTTTAATGAGATAGATGAACTATTTGTTCTATTTCAAATTAAAACTATTTTTAAAAGTTTTCTGAATTAGTCTGTGCTCTAAGGGCTATTCCCATTTCTGTGTGTTATTAAGTCTTTTCAGTAGTCTAGTTAGCACCTGTAGAAGAGTTATCATTCCTATGAGCAGAATCATCTGTGTAACTATTAAATTCTATAGCTAGATGTTTAGTTTAAGAAGGTTTATGATAATGCTTCAGGTATTTGCATTTTAAAAAAGCTCCAAAGGTATTATGATTGTAAAGGTTAATGTACCATCCAGTTCATTTTGCGTATGTTTGTGTGCATATTGGGTGTGGTGGGCGGGTGTGGAGCAATAAACCCATTCTAGCAGCTGCACACCAGAATCATTGTTCTCTTCCTGACAGATTGAACTTCTCAGTCTCCTTTACAGTTAGAAGTGGTCATGTGGCCAAATTCTGGCCAGTATGGTATGAACAGAAGTGATTTGAGATTTCAACAAAATAAATCTTTCTAAAAAAGCATATCCACAGTTTTCCCTTTCTGTCAGTTGAAGATTTCTTCCATAACCAATTTTTATTGCCTTTAAAGATTCCAACCTCTTCTTCCATCCGTCACTAAATCAGTTTCTGAAGCAGAGCTTCCCTGCTGAAGTAGAAATTCGTGTGAGCAAGAAACAAATGTCTATTGTTTTTAAGCCATTATTTAAATTTAAGATTGTTATAATTAACCAGCTCCAATTATGGTGGCACTACTGGTAAAGAATCCACCTGCAATGCAGGAGACACAGGAGACTCAGGTTCAATCCTTGGGTCAGGAAGATCCCCTTGAGAAAGGCATGACAACCCATTCCAGTGTGCTTACCTGGAGAGTCCCATGTTTCACGGAGCCTGGGACTACCATCCACAGAGTCATAAAGAACTGGACACAACTGAAGTGACTTAGCAATTATTATAGTACCAAACAATCTACTTGGTAATAAAATATGTAGGAGAAGGCATTATTTCTGTCATTTAAGAATGCCAATGTGTAAAAGTAGACTAAATAGAACTCCAAGTAATGATGATGAAATGTGGAGAAACTTTTAATAGAGTGAAAAATGCAGAGAAACAATCAACTTTTCTAAGGGAGTGAAGGCAGGTCATCAAGAGATTTAGGGAGGTATACAGAGGACAAGGAGTTAAAAATGAATAGACCTTTCTCAAGTAGACAGGGCACTTTATACAAAGTTTTCAGACACAGACATGGTCTAAGTAAACAGGATTGGGACACAGGAATACAATGCTAGGAAAAGATTGGATTGTGACCTTGGAACAATGCTATGAAATTTGGAATTTATACTGAAGTCAATCAGCAGATGCCAATTTTGAAAGAAGTAACTGATTTAGCTCTGTTTTGAAAAATATCACACTCATGGAAGAAGAGAATATAGACAGCATGATTCAAACGTTTTTAAAAAATACTTTGGCAGTAAGTGGTGGAATTATGGCATCAAAAAAAGAGAATTCATAAAGGATAAGATGATAAAAATGCCAATGTAGCAGATACTTTGAGAAATATGAGAGTAGAAAGAAATCGGTGGTGATGATGATCAGGTTGATATTAATATAAAGGAATTGAACTGGAAAAAATTGAAAATACCTTCGGAAAGGTGAGAAAATGAAAGCAAAAAAGTTTTTAAGACTTTTGGGGAGATGGAAGTCTCCAGGGAAGGGATTCGTAGGATGAATACAACTTGAGCCTATTTTTAAGCTGTATTTTTATAATTATGTCAACTTCCAATGTTTAAAATATCTTCAGAATTTTGACTTTATAGTGTCAATTGCTCATAGAATCTATCCTGTCATATAACTCTCAGGGATAGTTATTTCAGTCATTTTACTTAAATCTCTCCCTTTGCAGTTATATTCTTTGTCTTTTCTGAGATAACAGTTGGGTATTGTCCCTAATCATTTGCCATGTCTGAGAACATTGCGGATTTGTACTAATTTAAGTCAACTTCCAGAGCTAAGAGAATGGTAACTGAAAAAGAATTTAAACTTAGTGGTCCATTATAAAGTTTAATTTATAAAGAGACACCTGGGGTTTAAAACAACTTGAAACAATGGGAAAAGAGGTAAATAGAAATTTAGACTTAATGGACTAAACCAAATTCTTGAAAGAACAAAGTTTTATTAATTAGTATAAAGGTTGTTAGAAATAATTGGTATATTAACAACCAAGCTAATAAAAACTTCTCTCCTTTAAAATGTTAAATTTATCTCTCTGGCTTAATATATGACTAGATTAGGCAAATTACAATTATACGAACATTAAAACTGTAGGAGTTTTATATGAAGAAAAATCCATATATTAGTTATCCTTGGAAGTTGGTTTTTGCTTTTCATTTATATGTTGGTGTGAAGGAGCAGGTAAAAAAAGATATAGTACTCAGAAAATTGCCACTGTCATTTTCTATATCATTAATTCATTATTTTATGTATTTATTGATCAGTTAGGCCACATAATAGGATATTCCCAGGTGGCTCAGTTGGTAAAGCATCTGCCTACAATGCCTACCATGTGGTAGACCCGGGTTCAATCCCTGGGTTGGGAAGATCTCCGGGAGAAGGAAATGGCAACCCACTCCAGTATTCTTGCCTGGAAAATTCCATGGATGGTGGAACCTGGTAGGCTATAGTCCGTGGGATCAGAAAGAGTCGGACAGGACTGAGCGACTTCACTTCATTTTAGGCTGCATAAATAAAATTGAAAAACCTTTGTCTTTGAGAAAAACATACTGTAATGGTGATGACAAATGTTAAAAAAAAAAAAAAAAAGAACAAATTTACCATACACTGTGACACATGGCATATGAAAGAAAGGATAGTGATAAATCAGTTCTGGAATAAATAGTTCTGCCCCAGTGGATTCTATTGTATTCTCAATTGACAAATTGCAAAGAAAAAAATAACTTCCATAGTTAATTATATTGCAATCTAAAAGAAAGTTGCGGGGAGGGGATAGCACAGAGACAGAAATACAAGTGAGGTGCTGGCCAATTTTCTTTTTAAGCAAGAGAGTCTAAAAGTATTTGGTATGACATTTGTGTTCCTTCATTAGCTCTTGAGCTGTTTCTAACATCTGAAGATTTAGGATCAGTACCATGGGGTCACAAAGAGTCAGACACAAATGAGCACACACACACATACATAGACACACACACACACACATACATCCACACAGAGTAAATAGAAATTTCTGGGAAATTAGTAAGCAACTAAGAGATCTCCCCACTCCAGTACTCTTGCCTGGAAAATCCTATGGACAGAGGAGTCTGGTAGGCTGTAGTCCATGGGGTCACTAGGAGTCGGACACGATTGAGCGACTTCACTTTGACTTTTCACTTTCATGCATTGGAGAAGGAAATGGCAACCCACTCCAGTGTCCTTGCCTGGAGAATCTCAGGGACAGTGGAGCCTGGTGGGCTGCCGTCTCTGGGGTCGCACAGAGTCGGACACGACTGAAGTGACTTAGCAGCAGCAGCAAGAGATCTCAGCAAGAATTTAGGTGAGAAACAGTGAAAGTGGGGTGAATGGTGGAAATTTAGATAAAGAAAGATTTGTAATAAAAAAATCATATATATCAATAATAGTATGCTACAGATAATATTCAGTTCAGTTCAGTTCAGTCGCTGAGTTGTCTCCGACTCTTTGCAACCCCAAGAACTGCAGCACGCCAGGCCTCCCTGTCCATCACAAACTCCCAGAGTTCACTCAGACTCATGCCCATCGAGTCGGTGATGCCATCCAGCCATCTCACCCTCTGTCGTCCTCTTCTCCTCCTGCCCCCAATCCCTCCCAGCATCCGGAGTCTTTTCCAATGAGTCAACTCCTCGCATGAGGTGGCCAAAGTACTGGAGTTTCAGCTTTAGCATCATTCCTTCCAAAGAACACCCAGGACTGATCTCCTTCAGAATGGACTGGTTGGATCTCCTTGCAGTCCAAGGGACTCTCAATATTAATTTGTTGTAAATGAGTGAAATTTCTAGGAACTCCCAAATTCCTGTCTTGGGTAATACTAGAAGCAAAAGGAGAGATGAATTTGGATGAGATACATTGAGTTTGAGGTGCCCGTTGGAAATCTGAATGCCTACTGTCCTTGTCTGTTTGGATTACTTTAACACATGCACTATACACTTGGTGAATTAAATAGCAGTTTATTTCTCATGGTTTTGCAGTTGGGGAAGCATAAACTCAACACACTGGCAGACTCAATGCCTGGTGAGAGGTCACTTCCTTTTTCACAGAAGACCATTCATTAGCTAAAACTTCATGTAGAGGGGAGTGTTCTGGGTTCTCTAATAAGGCAATATTCCCATTTATGAGGGCCCCACTCTTATGACCTAATCACATTCTGAAAACCCCACATCCTAATAATATCACACTGGGAGTTGATATTCAACATATGCATTTAGAAGGGAACACAAGCATTCAGTCTTATAGCACTGACCTAAGATAGGTAGTAACTTCCCTGATGGCTCAGATGGTAAAGCGTCTGTCTACAATGCGGGAGACCTGGGTTTGATCCCTGGGTGGGGAAGATCCCCTGGAGGAGGACATGACAATCCACTCCAGTACTATTGCCTGGAAAATCCCATGGACAGAGGAGCCTGATAGGCTACAGTCCATGGGGTCACAAAGAGTCAGACACGACTGAGCGACTTCGCTTTACTAAGATAGATAGTAGGTATTAAAATGTAACTTACGCAATTGCTGATGGAGCCCATGATATTTACCAATAATAAACAACCTTCACCTTAACTTAGGAATATGAACAAAGAAAAACAAATGAATAATCTAAACAAGCCTTTCATTGAGACAAAGGAAAAAAAATAAAAATAATTATACTATTTATTCTCAGAAATATTTTGACTCATAAACAGATATCAGAAAAATAACTTCAGGATATATGGTGAATTGTTTTAAAAATATAAAAGATATTTTGCTATTTGGAAAGTGACATTAATAGGGAGTAATGAAATATACAGTTCTAAAAGGTGAAGAAATTAAACAAGGAAGAAATAGAATTCTACTTGAAGAAGGAACAGAAAAAGAAGTTTTAAAAGAAAAAGGAAAAAAAAAAACATGGAATTTAGAAACATAATTTGTTATTTTGGAGAAAGAAATTGCAAACCACTCCAGTATCCTTGCCTGGAAAATCCCATGGATAGAGGAGCCTGGTAGGCAGCAGTCCATGGGGTCCCAAAGAGTCAGGCACTAAGCGACTAAAACAATTTGTTATTTAGGTTCTTTGAAGAAAGAAAGAATGAAACAAGTGAGAGAGAGACTATAATGAAAGATACAAGAGAAGAAAACATTACAAAATAGCAAAAATAAATAAATAAATAAAAGGACTAAATACAGGATTTTCTCTTTAGTTCTTAGTTGCCAGGCAAGATTGACAATTAAAAACAGCTATACTAGACATTTACTAATGTCATGTCTTTATTTTTTAGAGAAAATAGTTCTTTAAGATAAACTAAGAAAAAATTTCTACAAAATCCCATCAATAACCAAACTGATAAATAAGAAAGAAACAAATATATAAATATAAAAGAAACTGATATTCAGACTGACTTTAGATATCTGATATAGTAACAAAAGTTTGCATGATATGGAGGAATAATTATTGAACTTTGAGTTTATTTCTATACCCAGAAAATCCACTTCACTTTGTGAATTTGATTTTAAAAGAAGGTATAGTTTATCCTCATTTGTGGAGTCTGCATCTGTGGGTTTGAATAATCACTAGAATTTCATTGTAACCCTGAAATCAGCATTCATGATTCTTTCATAGTCATTCAGGGACATCCACATATTAGAAAGAGAAAAAATTGAAGCACCCAATGCAAACATTCTCATCTGATATCAATGAAGGAGACCTCAGTGTTTTGGTTTCAGCTCTAATACTACAAATAAGTATCCTTTTCCAGTCTATTTAGTGCCATGTTTTCTACATTTTTGAAATTTTATTGAAAATTTTGCTGCTTAAAATAATTTCCAAGTGTAGTATTGAAGTACTGTCTATTTCTCCTAAGTGAGAGAAAACTATGCAGAGTCTTAACAGAAAATGCATGTGTTGCTGTTCAGGGACTCAGTCTTGTCCAACTTTTTACCACTCCAAGGAACACATCATGGCAGGCTTCCTTGTTTTTCACCATCTCCTGGAGGTTGCTCAAACTCATGTCCATAAAGTTGGTGATGCCATCCAACTGTCTTGTCCTCTACTATCCCCTTCTCCTCCTGCCCTCAATCTTTCCCAGCATCAGGGTCCTTTCCAATGAATCAGCTCTTCACATCAGGTGGCCAAATTATTGCAGCTTCAGCTTCAGCATCCGTCCTTCCAATGAATATTCAGGATTGAGCTCATTTATGATTGACTGGTTTGCCATCCTTGCAGTCCAAGGGACTCTCAAGAGTCTTCTCCAATACAGTTCAAAAGCATCAATTCTTTGGCGCTCAGGCTTCTTTATGGTTGGAGCCTCACAACCATGACTACCGGAAAAACCATAGCTTTGACTAGACAGACCACTTTTGGCAAAGTAATGTCTCTGTTTTTTAATATGCTGTCTAGGTTTGTCATAGCTTTTCTTCCAAGTAGCAAGCATCTTTTAATTTCATGACTGCAGTCACCATCTGCAGTGATTTTGTAGCACAATAAATTTAAGTCTGTCACTGTTTCCATTGTTTCCCCATCTATTTGCCATGAAGTGAATGGACCAGACACCATGATCTTCCTTTTTTGAATGTTGAGTTTTAAACCAGATATTTCACTCACCTCTTTCACCTTCATCAAGAAGCTTTTTAGTTCTTCTTCATTTTCTGCCATAAGGATGGTGTCATCTGCATATCTGAGGTTATTGATTTTTCTCCCAGCAATCTTGATTCCAGCTTGTGCTTCATTCAGCCTGGCATTTCACATGATGTGCTATTTCAAATCTTTTAGGATTTGAAATAGCTTAGCTGGAATTCCATCACTTCCACTATCCACTAGCTTTGTTAGTAATGATGCTTCCTAAGGCCCACTTGACTTCACACCCCAAGATATATGATTCTAGGTGAGTGATTGCACCATCATGGTTATCTGGATCATTAAGATCTTTTTTTGTATTGTTCTTCTGTGTATTCTTGCCTGGAGCATTCCATGGACAGAGGAAACCAATTGAGTGACTAATACTTTTCTGTGTATTCTTGCCACCTCTTCTTAATATCATCTGCTTCTGTTAGGTCCATACCATTTATGTCCTTTATTGTGTCCATCTTTGCATGAAGTGTTCCGTTGGTATCTCTAATTTTCTTGAAGAGCTCACTAGTCTTTCCTATTCTACTGTTTCCCTCTATTTTTTGCATTAGTCACTCAAGAAGGATTTCTTGTCTCCCCTTGATATTTTTTGGAACTCTGCATTCAGATGGGTGTATCTTTCCTTTTCTCCTTTGCCTTTAACTTCTTCTTTTTTCTCAGCTATTTATAAGTCCTCCTCAGATAATCATATTACCTTTTTGCATTTCTTTTTCTTGGGGATGATTTTGATAACTGCCTCTGTAACAAGTATATGTTATGAACTTCCATCCATAATCCTTCAGGCACTCTGTCTGTCAGATTGAATCCACTGACTATTTGTCACTTTCACCGTATATTTGTAAGATATTTGATTTAGCTCATAACTGAGTGGTCTAGTGGTTTTCCCTACTTTCTTCAATTTAAGTTTGAATTTTGCAATAGGGACAAAACATAATAAGCTTTTTTTAGGAGAAAGTTATAGTGCTCTGCTATTAATGCAATGTTAATAAATCAAAAATATATTAAATAAGGGGCCTTTAAACTGAAACACACATAAGCAAGGTTAAAGTTTCTGCAGATACAGAACTAACAATTACTGAATCATTATTCCAAAGGAAATACAGGTTTAGGTTCCTGTGATTCTCAGACTGCAATATAACTCCAGTAGTCATGGATGGATGTGAAAGTTGGACCATAAGGAAGACTGAGTACTGAAGAATCGATGCTTTTGAATTGTGGTTCTGGAGAAGACTCTTGAGAGTCCCTTGGACTGCAAGGAGATCAAACTAATCAACCCTAAAGTAAATAAACCCTGAATATTCATGGAAGGACTGATGCTGAAGTTGAATATCCAATACTTTGACCACCTGATTTGAGGAATCAAAAAGACCTGGAAAAGACCCTGATACTGCTAAAGATTGAAGCAAAAGGAGAAGAGGTTGGCAGAGGATGAGTTGGTTCAATGGCAGCATCGACTCAATGGACATGAATTTGAGCAAACTCTGGGAATTGGTGAAGGACAGGGAAGCCTAGCATGCTGCAGTCCATGAGGTCACAAAGAATCAGACACGACATAGTGACCGAACAACAAGAAAACATGTAAGTTAAAATTATGAAAGAATCCATATAAAGGATAAATATTATATTCAGGAGAGTAGGTAAGTTGGGAAGAAAAAGAAAAAATAACCAGATGTGGTGCCATGTCCTCCTCCAGGGGATCTTCCCTACCCAGGGATTGAACCTGGGTCTCTTATGTCTCCTACATTGGCAGGCAGTTTCTTTACCAGTATGGCAAACTGGGAAGCCCAAAGTATTTAGAAGCTTTTAAATATATTATGATGTGACCCTTTATTTCTTTAGATAAATGGTAGGTATAGATGATCTATTTGCCTAGCTATCTATCGCAATCATTTCACATTTCAGATGAAATGTTTCATTATATTAAAAAGGTACACTTTAAAATGAATCTTATAGGAACTTCTGATTACATCTCAAACTTATGCAGCTAAAATATACAAAAGCAGTGTGTTTAGAAGTGTTTTCTCTTCTGTTATTTAGTCTCTAAATCATGTCCCACTCTTTGCGATCCCATGGACCGTAATCCACCAGGCTCCACTGTCCATGGAATTTTCCTGGAAAGAATACTGGAGTGGGCTGCCATGTATTTCTATATGACACTAAGCAATGGCATTAATATTAGGGGATTAGATGCAGTTGCAAATTAAAAAGAAAACAACTTTTAAAATTCAACTTTGCCGAAGAGTGAAAAGAGCTCAGGTAGCAGTGGATGATTACCTCAAGCAATTTTCAGCCAAAGCATACAATGCAATTTAGTGGGCATTTAATCATATATGACTAATAATAGAATCTTGAAATTTTGTGACATAGCACAAATAAACCTTCCAGATTTTTATTTATCTGTAAAGATATTTCTGTCTCTTTTAATCTCCATATTTGCATTTATAAAACTGATATTGAAAAGCATTTATCACATGAACAGGTAATGAGGATTAACTCAGTTCAGTTCAGTCACTCAGTTGTGTCCAACTCTTTATGACCCCATGGACTGCAGCACGCTAGGCTTCCCTGTCCATCACAACTCCCAGAGCTCACTCAAACTCCTGTCCATCAAGTTGGTGATACCATCCAACCATCTCATCCTCTGTCGTCCCCATCTCCTTCTGCCTTCAATTGTTCCCAGCATCAGGGTCTTTTCAAATGAGTCAGTTCTCATCAGGTAGCCAAAGTACTGGAGTTTCAGATTCAGCATCAGTCCTTCCAATGAACACCCAGGACTGATCTCCTTTAGGATGGACTGGTTTGATCTCCTTGCAGTCCAAGGGACTCCCAGTAGTCTTCTCCATCATCACAGTTCAAAAGCATCAATTGTTTGGTGCTCAGCTGTCTTTATAGTCCACATCTCACATCCATACATGACTACTGGAAAAACCATACTTTGCCTAGATGGATCCTTATTGGCAAAGTAATGTATCTGCTTTTTAATATGCTGTCTAGGTTTGTCATAGCTTTTCTTCCAAGGAGCAAATGTCTTTTAATATCATGGCTGCAGTCACCATCTGAGGATGAACTAACAAGAGCAAAAATACTAGAGTTTAAAAATACCTGATGAATTCTAAAGAATGATTTAAAATTTTTGTCACCTATGGGAGTTTCTTATATTTGTTCAACTTTATGTAACTACATGATTTAATATAATACTAAAAGAGACTGAGTTGGTTCACTTTTGTGCTTATTTTTTGTATTGCTGTTGTCATTAGCCATGCCAGGTAAAACAAGAAACTTGCTCTTAATTCATGGTAAGAACAATGAATTCATCTTTACCAAAAGAGTTTAGATGAAATTCATCCTTTTCTGATAATGGTAAAAATGAGGTTAGAAAGATTCCTCTCCCTGCTTTTTAAAAAATTGACCACTGCCTTAGGAAGGACGTTAGACTAAATGGATCATTAGTATGATTTGGAATGACAAATCCTTCCCTTTTATGCACAGATAAACCAGCATTCTTTGAAATATGACCTTTAGCTTGGTGACCTGGGGACAAGCAGTAATCTGTAGACAGACCTGGGATAAAAACAACTCTTTTTCATGTGGTCATCTTGCCAATTACCCTTCCTTGGGTGCTTAAGCTAGTTTCTCATCATGCAACTCTGCCACCTCTAACTACTTGATATTACATGTTAATATTTGTAACATTATAGATGACACCACAGGAAAAAAAAATAAAGTAATATTTCATGAGGAATCTGAAAGTAAAGTAAAACGGTTTTTAAAAACTTTTCTTGGCCTATCATGCTTTATGTTCCCCATTTGCTTTTGGCTATTAAAATGTTACACAAAGCACCAGGCTAAATAAGACAGATTTTCAAGGAGCTGAGCTATAAATTTTTGACATATTATTTGATGAAGGTAAATAGTGTCATTTTCTACTTTATTAACTTCATGTGATATGCACTTTGATCTTAAAAAATTTATTATATTTGGAAGACAGAGGAGATAGCTTGTTCAGAATACCCTCTATCCATAATTTATTGAGCTTCCTACTACTGCTATGCATCTCAAACTCTTATCTGTTTATACTATCTAATATTTGGCTAGTGGGATACATTTTGCCTTTTCTTTATCTACAAATGTGACAAGACAAAACAAAGGGATGTCTTATTGAAGGGCAATGGGATTTGTGAATCATCACATAGGTGAATCACTTTTATTTATTTATTCTTTTGGCAACAACCTATTTATATTTCAAACGTTGTCATTATCCTAATTCTGTCACAGTTTTTCTTCTTGTAATTTATATCATTTCTAAGCAGTATGTGTGAATTTGACCTTGACATTGTTAATCCTGGATGTGCTTTGCTATAACTTTATCTTCATTTCCTCCCAAAGAGCCTCAGTAAGTAGATTGTATTTAACTAGGCAACAGAATAATTTTCAGCTTATATTTGAGCCTAAGCAGTTAATGTGCATGGGAATTATTAAACAGGGTGTCCACTAATATCAGGGACTATGTGCAACATTTTTCCTTAATAAGGATGCTAAGTATATATTTTCAATAAAGAGAGATAATTTGCTAGATCATTTATCCTCACCATTTATTATTTTCTGCAGAAATACATATGAAAGATGTTCTTACAACCAACATGCTCGTGTGGGTTTATGCCGAAGGACTCTCAGTCCCTCATTTGAGTTCACTGTTTTCCACATGTTCAGAAATGTTCAACTACAAGACAGCAAACTACTATTTTAGGAATAAATACAACCAAATTTAAAGATTTTTTTGCAAAATAAAATATTTGGGAAAAGCAATGTTTTATATATTATCAGCAACAAATCATTTAATATGCCTTTCTCTCACCAGTGTGGCATATCAATACCTTGGCTGTAGTTGAGAATTGCTGTTCTAGGTGATATCCAAGACACTAGGCCAAAACTTGACACTGAAAATTCTCAGAGACTAGAAATGGCTTTACCTCATTGATTCATGTTAGGAAGATGGACAAACATTCAATTCCTAGAAATCTTTGTAATACCAGTGAAGAAATTAAAGAATATTGGTACTTACTATGCTCTTGTTATTGATTATACTATGACTTTCAATAGTCAAAAGAATGAGGATCTTATCAACCTGAAGGAGTATAAGGATGGAATAGTCTTGATCAGTAAAAACAAAAGCAACAAAATCTTGTTTCCTCATTTTGATGAAATCCTGATTATTGAAGGAATTGTCTGCTGAAATGATACTTAAAGCAAAGTATGCTTTTAAGTATTTACTGAATTATTAGGTGCTGTGTTTGACTAAATTTCTTTGACAGTCTCCAGTTCATTATTTAGTAAGAAGCAAAACCCACTTAAAACCAGTGTTTGTGTTCTATTAGATGCACAAAACAAATGCAAGTGAAAAAGACAGTCAATCTCAAAAGAAAGGATGAGATTCTTTTTCACAGGCCTCAGGGATTTCAAAAACCCTGAAAATCTATGCAGAATCATGTGCGTATGCACGTTTTTGATGAGATAGTATTTGAGTTTTACTGGTTTCTTAGATGGGGCTTATGATCTATGTAAAATAGCACTTCATGGCAAATAGATGGGAAAACAGTGGAAACAGTGGCTGACTTTATTTTTCTGGGCTCCAAAATCACTGCAGATGGTGATTGCAGCCATGAAATTAAAAGACACTTACTCTTTGAAAGGAAAGTTATGACCAACCTAGACAGCATATTAAAAAGCAGAGACATTACTTTGCCAACAAAGGTTCATCTAGTCAAGGCTATGGTTTTTCCAGTGGTTGTGTATGGATGTGAGAGTTAGAGTATAAAGAAAGCTGAGTGCCGAAGAATTGCTGCTTTTGAGCTCTGGTGTTGGAGAAGACTCTTGAGAGTCCCTTGGACTGCAAGGAGATCCGACCAGTCAATCCTAAAGAGATCAGTCCTTGGTGTTCATTGGAAGGACTGATGTTGAAGCTGAAACTCCAATAATTTGGCCACCTGATGAGAAAAGCTGACTTTTGGAAAAGACCCTGATGCTGGTAAATGTTGAGGGCAGGAGAAGAAGGGGATGACAGAGGATGAGATGGTTGGATGGCATCACCGACTCAATGGACATGGGTTTGGGTGGACTCTGGGAGTTGGTGATGGACAAGGAGGCCTGGTGTGCTGTGGTTCATGCGGTCGAATTGAGTCAGACATGACTGAGCAACTAAACTGAACTGAAAGACTAAACATCAGTTTAGTACTCAGGTTTTATAAGAGACCACAATTACAGTTTTCGTAGACTGGGGAATGCAAAGGCCTTAGGTTGCCAAGGCCACTTTTCAGCCATTCTGACTCAATTTATCACATTAATTTTTCTTTAGTTTAAAGTTGGACACAACACACCAAATCAAAACTTTTCATAATATAAAATAGAAACAAGTCTAGGGCTAACCATCATGTGACTATTGTCTGTTACATCTTCCATTCAGTTGAACAATTGATAAGTAAACTGTGGCCTGTGGACCAAGTCTGGCCTACAATCTGTTTTTATACTGTCTTCCAGCCAAGAAATTTTAACATTTTTAAGGAATGCAACAGAAATGATATATGGCCTATAAACCTTAAAATACATACTATTTAGCACTTAATAGAAAAAGTTCACCATTTCCAATCTGTCAATTAGACTACTCATTAAGTCTTTTCAATGGTATCTAAAACTTACTGAGGACTACCAATTGCCTAGTTAAGTCCTAGGGTTGGTTAGAAACAAAAAAGATCCAAATTACTTGCTTTTATGAATCTCACATCAATTTAGGATACAAAGAAATTAAAGAAGTGAATAAATTATATAACATGTCAGAAAGTAATAAGTGATGTGGAGAAAAACAGAGCAAGGTATGGAAATTTTGGAGTGTTGAGGGGAAAGTGAGTTATGCTATTGAATAGGAAAAAGTTGATCACACTGAGAAGGTAATATTGGTGTCCACTTGTAGGAGATAAGGTAGTGAGGCCTATGGCTCTTTGGAGGGAGAGTGTAGCAAATAGCCAGTGCAAAGGCCTTGTGGGATCTTGTGTTTAAGGATGATGGAGAAAAATTAAGAATTCACTTTGTATATCATGACATATTTTAACTCTCTTTTAGACATGCATTATCTTAAACATATTTGCTTTAAGTCACATGCAAATCTATCCTTATGTTAATAACGTTCTCCCTAGCTTAATAAAACATCTGGATTTCTGATTTAAAATGTTATGCCACAAGTATTCTGATCTGGTATTAATAATTCTGCTGATTTGCTCAGTTCCTAAAGGGGTATGATAAGGCATAGATGAGAATTTAAACTGTCAATAATTCTTACGTTTAGGGTAGTACAAAATGAAATAAATAAACTTAACTGCTGCAAAATATCTCCTTGCATAAATATGGTTAAACACACAAAAAATTTTGTCTTATGAATCATGGCTGAATAAGTTGCTAAGACTTTGTATGAATGTCTTTTACCTGCACTGTCCAACCTAGTACTAGCCACATGTGACTATTTAAATTTAAATCAAAGCTAAATAATTAAAATTAAGTAAAGTTAAATGTTAGTTTCCTAGTTGCACTAGCCACATTATAAGTGCTTGATAATAAACATGTCAGGCAATGGTTACTGTACCAGACAGTGTAAGCTGTAAAACATCTTCATCTTCACAGAAGGTTCTATTTCTGCTCTAACAGAAGTACTGAATATGAGAACACTTCACAGAAATTTAATGGAGAGTTAGGACAGCAAATTCATAAAAATAAAGATGTATCTAAAGACTAATATTCACCTAAGAAAATAATATATGGGGGAAAATTCATCAATCAACCATTTAATACTAGGTAATTTCTGTAAATTAATAAATGGCATCTAAATGAGAAACAATTTCACAGTATCACCAAATTATTCTAATAGCTTTCATGAGAGGTACTCCAGCATTATCCTTTTTTCCCAGAAAAACATCACTTTCAATTCAATGATTTTAAATAAATTAAGTACTGTCATTATAACTGCTTTATTGACTTTATTCTTTTTTGAATCTGTAGTCTTTGACAATAATTAGAAAGTTTCTAGATATGTACATATGCTACTTACATATGAAGTAGGTGGAAATAACCCTATTCCAAAAATCTGGCCAGGATACATGTAAAAACAGAATATTTTATATTTATCTGAAGATGTAAATTTAATCACCCACCCCTTGAAATGGAATGCTGAGTGCTCCCAGACAGCACTGTGATTCCTTTAATTAAGAAAGGATAATTTTCTAGCACCATAATTGAGGCCAGCACTGGAGCAGGAAGTCATTTTGGCTCCAGATTAAAGAAATATTAAATGCTTGCCCCCTGGGGATTCACAGGACAAGTAAAAAAAAAGATAAACTTCAAAGTACCATCTATAGATTGTGATGGTCTTTGAAGAAACCTAGACTTAAGAATAATGGCTTTACCCTAGACATTCCAAAGTTCTTCAGCTACTGAAAATTTTAAGATGAATAAGGAAAAGACGATGAAATAGGCTTTTCATATAAAGAGCAATTAAAAGTCAAAGCCCTGAGATTCATATATTAGATTGGTTATGACTATTGTAATAGAGACCACACGATAATGTTCATAAACTCAAGCTGGAGCAAATCTTACATTTTAAAAGGGAAATTAACAAAGATGGACTCAAGAGCTCACAGTTAATATTTTCCTAATTTTCTAGATTCACAAGAAAAATATTAAAAGCTAACATTTTTATGTTTAGGTATGAAGTCTAGTGGAGAGAGCAACGGCAACCCACTCCAGTGCTCTTGCCTGGAAAGTCCCGTGGACGGAGGAGCCTGGTGGGCTGCAGTCCATGGGGTCGTTAAATGTCAGACATGACTGAGCGACTTCACTCTCACTTTTCACTTTCCTGCATTGGAGAAGGAAATGGCAACCCACTCCAGTGTTCTTGCCTGGAGAGTCCCAGGGACGGGGGCGCCTGGTGGGCTGCCGTCTGTGGGGTCGGACACGACTGAAGCGACTTAACAGCATGAAGTCTAGGGAATGATATAATACTTCTAAAGAAACTTTAATACAGCCATATAATAGCATTTATAATCTAAGACATAGTACACTGTGGTTCACATTCAATCCATTACTCAGGGTACCAAGAAACATAGCTACATACTGACTGGGAAATGGTCAGAACCCTGGTGATTAGATGTGGGAAAGTATTTTCATATTAAAATGTACACTTGATAAATGGAAATGTCAACAATAGGATTGTATTAAATCTGTCATGAGTTTCACACAATGAGCACTTACTGATTTTATAAACTGAGTAGAGTACAGAACTGAATATATTACAAATGAAAGCTCTAAACTCATTTTCTAATGTAATTTTTTTCTTCTTAGGTTAACAGAAATATCTGGGGGAAAAATGGGCACAGAACTTGAACGTTTCTGTTTGATTATACCATGGTTGGGAAATGGATCCTAATATATGACTGAACATACCTTTCAAATGTATCTGAAATGTTTACATTATAAATATATACAAAGCTTCCTAGATAAGGAGTAGTCTTTGAAATATAAACTACCAAGTTTTCATCAAAAGCTTGAACAGAACAAAAAGATAAAACAAAAAAATTTTAGTTAATGAATACTGCCCTCCCCCAACCCCCGCCACCACCAAACCTTGAATCTCAGCCTTTAGTAAAATGTTGCTAAAGAAAAAGAAATTCCTGATCCTTTCACTGAATTGTGTTGCGTTTACACCCTAGTTCTCCAATGG
Source organism: Bos mutus (assembly GCF_027580195.1). Taxonomy (NCBI): domain Eukaryota; kingdom Metazoa; phylum Chordata; class Mammalia; order Artiodactyla; family Bovidae; genus Bos; species Bos mutus. Next base: position 76,221,410 of record NC_091622.1, on the reverse strand, counting down.
TGGTGCAGAAGGACAAGTAGACAATCAGAAAAAATTGTGAAAACACACACAAGCACAGACAGCAACAACTAATACCTAGGCAGGCTTGCACACTGTAGATTTAACATTAAATCATTACAAAATCCTTTTGTGGCACTACAGAACTTGGTGGAAGAAAATACAGTCCTAATTCAGGTCACATAATTATTTTCCATTAAATGTTTAGAAGTCCTGCTTTCTTCCACAGCACAGCAATTACACAGTAGAGAATAATTATTTTACAGTCAATTGAGTACACCAAATGGGCATATTTGTAAAACCTGATTTATACTTCACACTTGTAACACTGTATGAAACACGGCTTTACCTCCCACCAAACCTGCAGCCAGTGAAATGATCAAAAAGACTCTGCTTTGGCTCCAAAGCAAAACAATTGAAGTTTGAGCAATCCTTTTGAAATGAAGCTACTGCACTTAGCTTTTTCCTACCAACTGCATTGCAAAGAGTGAGGCATAGAAAGCAATGTGGTATCTGTGGAGAAGCTCTATAAAACTTTCATGGCTTTAGTTCATGCCCTGATTCTTGCTGCGGTGAGCAAGTACATTTTTCATTAGCTTATCCCACAAAGCAGTGAGAAGGTCTACATTTAAGTAATGACCTTCTCTATATAAACTAAAACTTGTTTTCCTTGTACTTCAATAACCAATAATTATTTATGAAGGTTTGCATAATTACCCAAGATAGTACAGGAGCTTGGTCACATTATGACTTTCATAAGAACTTCTCTGAATGTGTCATTTTCAAGTTTCTGAGGTGATACCCCACTTCTGTATCTTTCTCACACATTTATACAGTTTGTGAGGCTTCATCTATTTGCAGTGATGGCTTCTTAGTGCCATTAGTGACTTTGATATGGCCTCTGTAAAACGTGTAAAACAGGTATTTCTCTTTGAGATGCAAAACAATTCCAGACTGATGTTCTGAGGCAGTTTCAGAGCAAGTTACAGAATTCAATCATAGGTGATATTGTCGAATTTGCTAATTAGCTACATGCAATGTATATTTTCTTTTTAATTGTATCATTTTAGCCAGTTGCTCAAGAATATAGTCTTCTGATTTCACTCAGAACTAAAGGAAGGGAAATAGGTATTTAGAGTTACTGAGAGCACTGTGTGGTCCCTGGTTCGTCTATAATTCTTTATCTTCAGGGTCTGAGCAGGACCTGATATGGGGACTATGAAACAAGAGTCCTCTATCTACTGTTGACTTTCAAATGAAAAAAGATTATTCATTCCTTTCGTAATACCTGTGCACATAGCAGCTCATATTGATGGCCTCCAAGCACGAAAAACTAACACATTAGTGTAAACAGATGTTTTCTCTATTAACAGTATCAACCATCTGGCTTCAGGCCAAATCAAGCCTGGGGAGTGATTTCAACTGGTCTGACTGTTAATGTGAAAACTGACTAAAGAGTCTGTCCTCTGCTAATCTTCCCAATTCTGCAGATGATGTTTCTTCTAGTGTATGATTCATGCGAGAACAGGAAGGAGAGAAGTGATTTCAAAGGTTTAATTAGTTATTGGTTACAATTTTATTCAATTACCTGCTTAAATATAAAATGTACAGCTTTCAAGATGCTAAAATCTAAACTGAATATGATGAGAAGACTTAGAGAAAATCTAGAAATAATTATTTTTTGTAATACTGGAATCAGCTGTGGTATGTAATTTAATCTTTATTTAAAGAACCTCAGTCCCTGAGAGACTATGAAACTAGGTTATAGACTGCCTACTAAAAAATAAAAGACAAAAAGTAACTTTGGCCAAAAATAGAAACATGACCATCTCACATATTACTTATTTTCAGCCATTAAATATTGTTTTTCTCCAATATAATTGCCTTAGCTCATTTTATTCTTTCCTTGAATGATTCTTGAATTATATGAACACAATATTAATACTGACTTTGTGTTTGTAGTCTAGCCTAAACTGAATAACAAAGATAAATTTTAATTCATCATAGGATTATTTTCATTGATAAAAAATCCTCAAATATGATTTATTAAAATTTAGTTCAATTTATTCCTTGGCATTTATGATAAATACCCAACTTTGAAGAACTTCCTTTTGTTCTTTTATATTAGTCAATTTTTGCCTCCTTTATTTCTATTAACAGGTTGACTCTGCATAGTAGGAAACTATAACCCAAAAAGACACACTCTTATAAATGAATGAATAATACTTTGGGGTTAGGAATTATTTAACTGATATTGACTCACAAAAATGATATCTTCATGTGGCTAATAACTAATACAACTATTTTTATTCTATGTTTGAAAAAATGAAAGTCTGGAGGAATATCTAGAAATTCAATTTCAAATCAATACAATTTCAAAATTGTATTTTTAATGGTTTTCAATGGTCACATAAGATTTCTTGAATGACTCAACTAACAAGGAGTTGCAGTACAATGACTAACAAATAAAGCATGTTTCATAGCATAGAGAGATTTGGAGTGGATACAGATTTAAATCTTGAATTAGATATTTACATGTTTTCCATTCATTGAACTCCTTCAAAATTATTAAAATGCTTGCTATGTGCCAGGTACTGCATTCAATCCTTGATACACAGTAATGAAAAAGACTGACATGTATTTTGATCTCACTCGGTATCTATTCTAGCAGAGAAAATAGACATAAGCTGCCAACCAGTAAAATAAATATAAGTTAACATTGAGATCCATGCTATGAAGAATGACATGAGGGAAAGTAATGGGACTTGGAGTTTGTAGCTTAGTTGGTTGATCCAAAAGTGCTTCTCTGAAAAAGGGGCATATAAACTGAGACTCTGAAAGGTAGTGAAGCCAGCTATTTGGGAACTGGAAGGAAGAATGATTGAGACAATGGGGGTAAAATCTGACCTTTAAGCCCCATGATAAGAAAGAGCTGAACACATTAGAGAACTGAAATAAAGAATATGCAAAACATTTTTGGCAAGATTTTTAATCTTCTCAGAAACATCAGTAAGAATCTGTTAAAAATAGATCTCATGTGATCTAGCCCATATATCAGTACTTCTTTAGGAATGTACTTAATGTACATTCTGAAATCTTATTTACCAACTATTATATTAAGCAGGAGGAAAAGAGGGTAACAGAGGATGAGATGGTTGGATGGGATCATGAACTCAATGGACATAGTTTGAGCAATGGTAAACAGGGAAGCCTGAAGTGTTACAGTCCATGGGGTCACAAAGAGTCACATACGACTTAGCAACTGAACAGCAACAATTTTAAGCACTTGCTCTGAATCTATTCATTTAAACCTTATATTCAAAATTCTCCAAGCCAGGCTTCAACAGTACATGAACTGTGAACTTCCAGATGTTCAAGTTGGATTTAGAAAAGGCAGAGAATCAGAGATCAAATTGTCAACATCTGCTGGATCATGGAAAAAGCTAGAGAGTTCCAGAGAAACATCTACTTCTGCTTTATTGACTATGCCAAAGCCTTTGCTGTGTGGACCACAACAAACTCTGGAAAATTCTTCAAGAGATGGGAATATCAGACCACCTGACCTGCCTCTTGAGAAATCTGCATGCAGGTCAGGAAGCAACAGTTAGAATTGGACAAGGAAAGACAGACTGGTTCCAAATAGAAAAAGGAGTACATCAAGGCTGTATACCATCACCCTGCTTATTTAACTTCTATGCAGAGTATATCATGAGAAAGGCCGGGCTGGATGAAGCACAAGCTGTAATCAAGATTGCTAGGAGAAATATCAGTAAACTCAGATATGCAGATGACACCACCCTTATGGCAGAAAGTGAAGAAGACCTAAAGAGCCTCTTGAAAAGTCAAAGAGGAGAGTGAAAAAGTTGGCTTAAAGCTCAACATTCTGAAAACTAAGATCATGGCATCTGGTCCCATCATTTCATGGCAAATAGATGGAGAAACAGTGGTAACAGTGACAGACTTTATTTTTGGGAACTCCAAAATCACTTCAGATGCTGACTACAGTCATGAAATTAAAAACACACTTCCTCCTTGGAAGAAAAGTTATGACCAACCTAGATAGCATATTGAAAAGCAGAGACAATACTTTGCCAACAAGGGTCCGTCTAGTCAAAACTATAGTTTTTCCAGTAGTCATGTACGGATGTGAGAATTGGACTATAAGGAAAAGCTGAGCGCTGAAGAATTGATGCTTTTGAACTGTAGTGTTGGAGAAGACTCTTGAGAGTCCCTTGGACTGCAAGGAGATCCAACCAGTCCATCCTAAAGAAATCAGTCCTGGGTGTTCATTGAAAGGACTGATGTTGAAGCTGAAACTCCAATACTTTGGCCACCTGTTGAGAAGAACTGACTTACTGGAAAAGACCCTGATGCTGGGAAAGATTGAAGGTGGGAGGAGAAGGGGTGGAGAGAGGATGAGATGGTGGGATGGCATTACTGACTCAGTGGAGATGAGTTTGAGTAAGCACTGGGAGTTGGCTATGGACAGGGAGGCCTGTCATGCTGCAGTCCATGGGGTCGCAAAGAGTCGGACATGACTGAGAAGCTGAACTGAACTGAACTGAAACCTTATAACAAGATTCTCTCGCTTGATGAGGAATTAAGATTTTTTGTTAACCCCATAGCAAGTGAATGGCAAACCTAAGTTAGAATCCAGCAGTCTGACTCAAGAGATCGTACTCTTAGCAATAACACTGCATTCCTGGAATGCCATAATGTAGAAAAAGTGTTTAAAGATATCATGTTTGCTCTTATAAGTGTAGAAATTGTTATTATCATTATCTGTGCTCAATATGATATATAAATATCTCAGCCTGACCCAGCATTGACTTCTCCTATATTTATAAGATTATTTTTTACAGTTTTTCTTTCAAAATAGACTGATTTTTGAGGATGAAAGTGTTTAATTACTTGGGGATCACAGGCGTAATCTAACATTGTCCTGGTCAAACTGGGACAGATGGTTGTCATATAGAAAATGTAAGTTTGCCAATGTTGGCCTGAGTCATTTTTTTTTGTGAATATAGTAGCACTGCTGCTACTTCATGAATTTCTTAAGCTAGAAGGGAATTTAGAGGCCATGAATTTCAATTTTTTATTTATTTTTAAGGGCCAGAGAGATGAAATTACTTGCCCAAGATAACATCTATTTAGTACCATGGCTAGACTAAAAATCCAATGATTTTTTTATGCATTCAGTCTGCTTTAAGGCAAATGTGTATTTCTTTGGCTCAAATTAAAAGGGATGTATAGAACCTTAGTTATTTTACCATGTACTTATTCCATCACATACTGGCAGAGATTTTCTTCTTTTTTCTTTTTTCAAACTAGTGACCTGTGTGATGGTACTGACTAGCGTTCACAGACAGTCCGAAAAATATTTTAGAAAGAAACATGGGAAGTTTCATGGAATGTGGAATCAGCATAACTTAGAAGAATGTTGTTAGCTTTGACTTTGTCACTGTTTTATTTAATGGTCTTAGGCCAGTCATTTACTATTTAAAGCTTCAATTTCCTTACAAAGAGAAAAAATACGTGAAAAAAAAAAGTAAAGTCCTTTTCTTTTTGCTTTAAATTTTATAAGAACAGTCTGTTTCAGAAAGGATAGCTGGTAAGGAAAAGTGAAGACATCACAGACAGATTTCAAATTTGCCAAGGGCTAGTCCTGAGTCCAGTGCATGTTAAGTCACACAGTTTTTGAACTGGATTAGTGAGTAGATAGATAGAGATATTGATTAGGACACTAGTGATTATCCAGTAAATTATGCGTGACTGAGTTTAAGTAGACCAACAGGATATTTTGGACTGTTTCCTACAAGATGGACTAACATTGACAGCTCATTTTCTAGAATCATGTGGGGCTACTCTAGGCTTTACAAATGGGCAATAATGGGAATTTAAAAATTTAAGTCCTAAAATAAAAGACAACTAAGTTACTGGAAAATGAGTTCTAACATTATTGGAATTTTTTAAAGTTATTAAAATCTTGAGACATCCATTGATATTTCATATATAATATGGAAAAGTGAAAGTATTAGTCCCTCAGGAAGTAATCGATGCATGTTTGTGCTGTTCAATATTTGGTAATAACAGTGAAAGAAATACAGGTAAATTTTAGGTACTTAGTTCTGGAGCCAAATAATTGGGTTTAAAGAGTTGATTGCCTGAGTTAGCAAATTGTGGTGAGAATCAAGAGAGAAAATACGTAGAGAGTGCACACTCACCTTCATTGTCTTTGAGCTATATTGTTTTTTCCCCACTGTTTGATTGCATTACACTCTCTTCAGCCACAGAGCTTGTGGACAATATTGTAGATTGGCTCATTCGACCCCAGTTATGCCTCCTGTAGCCCACTTTCCTTTAAACCAGAGGCTAGGGAATTCCCTGGTGGTGCAGTGGTTAGGATTCTGTAGAATTAAATTCCTACAAGTCAAGTGGCACAACCAAAAACAGAGACTAAAACATCAAAGCTACATTTCTTAGATTCAAGATTCCAATGACACTTTCTTTCGTCAAGTAGACACACACACATATGTATATATATACGAGATTGGAAGGCAAAAATAAACACTGGGGGAAAAGGCTAGCTGTTTCTTTCATGAGCATAGTCTGGGAGTCCTTTGATTTTACAACATCTGTTAAGAGGATTCTGATGTTTGAATATATGTACTGTTGAACAGCAGGTGGTAAAATCAGCTACATTTTGGGTAGTAATGTTGGATACATCTTTTCATTGTGTCATTTTGACTGTTTACCATCAAGTTTAGTTCCCTGAACTTTCACCAATTTTGTGAGTTAATGCTAGGTTGTAATAAGGGCTCTTCTCCTTAAACCTGCTGGAGTGGACTCTGTCATCTACAACTAAGAATCCTAAAGTAATGCAGCAATCTCAAACATTGAAAGAAGGGTCCCTTTCTTCTCATTAAAGTTTATTAATATAAGATAGTCTTCATTCATATATATATATATATATATCCATTCAACATAATTATTGAGCATAAGATACTGGGTTAGACACTGCACATAAACTGGTGAATTAAAACAGGTAATTCTAAGTGTAAGAAGTAAAAACCTATCAGGAGAGACATAAATAACAAGTAAATAGACAAATAAATATATGCTAAAATAATAATTAGTGCTAAGAAGAAAATCAGTGAGATGAAGGAAAAAGATTAAAAAAAAAAAAAAAAAAACTAGCTAGATCAAAAGAGTTTATGAAAGGAAGCCAACTAGCAAGCATGTGGTGGTACATACCTGTAGTTCCCAAGGTGAAAACTGTGTTTAGTGCCCTAAGAACTTATGGTGAGTTTTGCATTCATTAGTAATACAATAGAGAGTTAAAGAAAAGAGTGGTTAAATAAGTAAAAGCCATTATATGTCTGATATTGATGGATGATAAATCAATGCTGCTGCTGCTGCTGCTAAGTTGCTTCAGTCATGTCCGACTCTGTGCGACCCCAGGGACAGCAGCCCACCAGGCTCCTCTGTCCACGGGATTCTCCAGGCAAGAATACTGGAGTGGGTTGCCATTTCCTTCTCCAGATAAATCAATGAAAGGAATGCAATTCAATGACCTAGCAAAACCATCAATAATTATTTATTTATGATAACTAACTACTTATGTAATTGTTGTATCCAAATACCATAAACAAACTTTTTTTTTTTCCTTAAAAGGCATGGTGATGATCTCTCAGATGACTAGATTCTCTGGAAAAACATAATTCAGGTGAATGTCATACTTTCATTGAAAACTGTATGACATATTATGGTGGTGGAATTCTCATGTGACAGAAAAATAAGTTGAGGAACTAATGTAATTATAAATAGCAAGCCAAGTAATATAGAATATAAAACGATCACTTTGAACATGATAACCTAGCCATTATCAAGAAGTATGTGATTACTGAATGTTCTGTTATTCTTCTACAACATTACTAATTTTATATATTAACATTTATTATATAAATTTACCTTTACAATGACTTACTGCTCTTAAAATCTAGGCAGTTTGCTGAAGAGTCAGCAGTTAGTTTCTGCAGTTTTAATGAAAGAGACCTAGGGTTAACATTTTGGGGAACAAACTGAATCTTCAAATCTTTTCAGGCTATTGATGATGCTAATCAATTGGTATGAAATGTGTCCAGTGTTCACAGTTCAGATTGATGTCTTTCATGCTTAGGCATATTTTCTTATCTTGGCATGTTCACTTGCAGGTGAAGTAAATATCCTTTCTGACCTCTTTTTTGCTATACCTTTGTCCAGCTAAACCTGGCAGAGCATTTTATGAATGGGCATACTGCCATCATGGCAGATGGACCTGGGCAAGCACATTCAAGAGCCAGAATGTATGTTGTATTTGACTAAGAAAGGCACATTGACACCAGTTTGTATGGAATCAGCATTTGGTGTGCAATCTTGCTCCCTATGGCTGAGGGGATACGACCTACCACTCTAGCTGAGCAATGAATCAACTTTGTAAATCTCAAACATTTAAGCCTCATCATTACAGCTCTTTTGTGTAGGAAAGTAAGGCTAGAAATCACTGCTTGTTGGAGGAGACAAAAATGTAAAGCTTTGTCCACAAGATATTTCTTGAAAAAAATATTGGATACAGATATTTTTCCCAAATAAGTATCATATCAACTACAAAAAGCATACTGATCATTTACTGTATCCATGCTGCTTGTAACGTTTTTGTTGTTCAGTCACTCAACTGTGTCCAACTCTTTGTGACCCCATGGACAGCAGCACACAATGCTTGCATGTCCTTTGCCATCTCCCCGAGTTTGCTCAAGCTCATGACTGTTGAATGGGTGATGTCATCCAACAATCTCATCCTCTGTCATCCTCTTTTCCTCCTGCCTTCAATCTTTCCCAGCAACAAGGTATTTTCTAATGAGTTGGCTCTTTGCATCAGGTGGCCAAAGTATTGGAGCTTCAGTTTAAGTCCTTCCAATGAATATTCAGGACTGATTTCCTTTAGGATTGACTTATTTTGTCTCCTTGCAGTCCAAGGGAGTCTCAAGAGTCTTCTCCAACACTGCAATTCAAAAGTATCAATTTTTCGGCTCTCAGCATTCTTTGTGGTCCAACTCATACCTATACATGGCTACTGGAAAAGCCATAGCTTTGAAGATATGGACCTTTGTTAGCAAAGTGATGTCTCTGCTTTTTTATGTGCTGCCTAGGCTTGTCATAGCTTTTCTTCCAAGGAGCAAGTGTCCTTTAATTTCCTGGCTAGAGTCACTATCTGCAGTGATTTTTGGAGCCTAAAACAATAAAGCCTGTCACTGTTTCCACTGTTTCTCCATCTATTTGCCATGAAGTGATGGGACTAGATTTCATGATCTTAGTTTTTTTTTTTTTTTAAATGTTGGATTTTAAGCCAGCTTTTTCAGTCTCCTCTTTCACCTTCATCAAGAGTCTCTTTAATTCCTCTTCACTTTCTGCCCATAAAGGTGGTGTCATCTGCATATCTAAGGTTATTGACATTTCTCCCAGTGATCTTGATTCCAGCTTGTGCTTCATCTAGCCCAGCATTCCACATGATGTACTCTACATATATTTTAAATAATCAGGGTGACAATGTACAGTCTTGAAATATATTCTTTTCCCAATTTTGAACCAATCCATTGTTCCATTTCTGGTTCTAACTGTTGCTTCTTGACCTGCATACAGTTTTCTCAGGAAGCAGGTAAGGTGGTCTGACATTCCCATCTCTTTAAGAATTTTCCACAGTACTACTTGTAAGGTAGTACATTTATAAACCGTTTTTCAGAGAAAAGATTTATGATTTCCTCTTCACATAAGCACAAGTAATTTATCTGAGCAATAGCAATTTTATACTTTGTATCTCTTTCATCTTTATATAACCTATTTATATATTCTAAGCTACTCTTTTCCATTTCTTCAACTTTACCTTTTCTCTCCAACTTCCCTAATGTAATTTACAAAACATCTACTTCTGCTTCATTGACTATGCTAAAGCCTTTACTGTTTGGATCACAACAAAATGGAATATTCTTAATGAGATGGGAATACCAGACCACATTACCTGCCTCCTAAAGGACTGATACTGAAGGTTAAGCTCCAATATTTCGGTCACCTGATGCAAGAGCTCACTCATTGGAAAAGACCCTGATGCTGGGAAAGATAGAAGACAAGAGAAAGCGGTGACAGAGGATGAGATGGTTGGATGGCATCACTGACTCAATGGACATGAGTCTGAGGAAACTAAGGGAGATAGTGAAGAACAGAGAAGCCTGGTGCTGCAGTTCTTGGGGTCTCAGAGTAGGACACAACTTAGTGACCGAACACCAAAAGGAAAATGTGATTTACAGTCTACTTCATCGGAAATGAATGTTCTGAGAAACATATTTTAAATCATTATTCACCTCACCTCCATCCTCTTAATCCTTCTTTTCTTATGATCTCTGCCAGTGATGCTATAATTACAATGGTTAAAAACATTACATTCATCTTTGATATTTATCTTTTACTTCTATATCTATTTATTCTTCAGTATTAGACAATGCTGTCACCAATTTATCTATGTAATAGATTCTCTCCTTTGCATACACATTTCTGTTAATTTAGTTCTTAGCCTCATCATATCTCACCTGGAACAGGAAAGGCCTCCCTTAAATATTTAGCAGAATGGCTTCAAAGTCAGACAGCACAGGTCATAAATCCTGGCACAGCCATTTAAAGTCTGTTGGATCCTTAAGAATTTGCTAAATGGTACTTATAGCTAAAGAATATGAGAAGGAATAAAATGGTACTATATATACAAATATAAAATATATATTATCTATAACAAATAGTTATTATATATTATCTTCATAAGCATCATTATTAATGCTTTCTGACTGCCCACTAATTTGTGATAAAATTCATTACTCAAAAGCCACATTTAGCCATAAAATGACCAAATATCATTCCCAGTCCACATCAAATTTATCTGAGATAGTCCCCTATTTTTATGAAAATAAAACTGAAATCTCTTAGCATGTACTGCAAAAGGTAATGTAATTTTGATGTCTAGAAGACTGGATTTAGATCTAAGCATGACCACTTAGTCAACAAATATTGATTGTTGAGCTAGGGCATATCTGACACTGAAGGCTGAGGATTGAACAATTAACTAAACAGACACAACTTCTCCCTATTATGGCTACAGATTGATTTATACACTCTGGGCTGTAGTTTCCCTACTTATAAGACAGGGATAAAGGTACCTAGATTTGGGGCTTGTTTGATAAGTTCAATGTGATAGCAGGTGGATTATTATAATTTTGTGAATATATGCTTAATGATAATTAAAAGTAATCAGTTTGAAGTTAGGAACAAAAGTTCAGATTCTAACATAGAGAGAGGGTTCCAAATGGCAGGAGAAAGCAAAGACAGAGTGTTCTGCTTGTGCCTATAGGTACAGGAGTAATCTCATTCTTTGGATACATGTATATCCGTTTCTCAGAGAAGGCGATGGCACCCCACTCCAGTACTCTTGCCTGGAAAATCCCATGGATGGAGGAGCCAGGTAGGCTGCAGTCCATGGGGTCGCGAAGAGTCAGACATGATTGAGCAACTTCACTTTCACTTTTCACTTTCATGCATTGGAGAAGGAAATGGCAACCCACTCCAGTGTTCTTGCCTGGAGAATCCCAGGGTTGACGGGGGGGTGGGGGTGGGGCGGGCCTCGTGGGCTGCCATCTCTGGGGTCGCACAGAGTTGGACATGACTGAAGCGACTTAGCAGCAGCAGCAGCAGCAGCATATCCATTTCTGTTCATTTGTTTGTTGCTGTTGTTTTTAAAGGCAATCATCTCTAATATATGTGTATCTGTTTTCCACTTACATAGTGTACTGTTTTCATTCAGTGTTTTAATATTAGTAAACTAACATATTGTAGTTATTTTATATACAATGTAACTATAGTGTTTTATTTAAATCAATGGATCATTCTTTCCTAACTGTTTTGGAGGATAATGGCCTAAGGCATATTGTCCTTTGAAAGTTAGAAGGAATTGATACCAGGATATTTCTGTGTTACAAAGAACAATGACAAGAAAAGAAGAGAATTAAATGGAAAATTGGATTATGGGGAGAGAGTGGAAGGAAAGAGGATTTCATGTAAGTGAAAAAAAGGCAAAAGCATTTTTTTCACATATATGGCATGGTATGAAAAAAGCCTTTTATTTAGGGCTTTCTTTTTCATTACTACATATAATTTCAGTATTTTGTTTCACATTCTCTCACTGTGGAAATATTATTCTGAAATACCTAGAAAGAAATAAGAACAACAGAAAACTAATTAATTATTTTAAAGTCAATTAATTAAAAGATCTAGGGTAATGATATACCCTTACTACTCTGAGGATATCTATTTTAGGTAAATGAAGTTTACTATCCAACCAGTCCATTCTAAAGGAGATCAGCCCTGAGTGTTCTTTGGAAGGAATGATGCTGAAGCTGAAACTCCAGTACTTTAGCCACCTCATGCAAAGGGTTGACTCGTTGGAAAAGACTCTGATGCTGGTAGGGATTGGGGGCAGGAGGAGAAGGGGATGACAGAGGATGAGATGGCTGGATGGCATTACCTACTCAATGGACATGAGTTTGAATGAACTCCTGGAGATGGTGATGGACAGGGAGGCCTGGCGTGCTGCGATTCATGGGGTCGCAAAGAGTCAGACATGACTGAATGACTGAACTGAACTGAACTGATGAGTAAGTTATAACATAGTCATAATTTACATGTATGTATGTGATTTGGTTCATTGACATGTATTTTTCTCGTTAGATTGTAAATAGATCAGGCCTGAGAAATTTTGGTCACTATCATCTTCTACCACAGATCCTGAAACTAAATAGTCAATTCTTAGAAATAGAATCCAAGTTTCTTATGTCCTAGAAGATTAATCTCACCTGGCAAACCTTTGACTATGTCTCCTACTTCTTTCTTTCTCTGAAACTGTAACAATACTTTTCTCTTTGCTATTCCTGGAAAACACCAAGCACACACCTGCCTCATTGCTTTTGTATTTCCATTCACTCTCCCTGGATCTCTCATCCTGTAGATATCTGAATGGTTTTGTCCATTACTTGATTCAAGTATCTGCACATATTAGAGAGGACTTTCTTGACACCCTTATATTAGATGTCACTTCCTGCCATTCTATATGTAGCTGCTTTATATTTCTTCCTACATTTTATAGTTATTTTATTGATGATGTTTATGGAGCATGTACTTTATAGCAAATACTTACCTAAACATAGGGATATGACACACACAAACATGTAAAAATTACTAGTTTTGAAGAACTAAAATTCTAGCTCAGAGATGTAGAAGATAAAATTTTGAACTAAAATATGTAATATTTATGTGAGTGATAAATATCATGGAAAAATAAATAAGGAAGGGGCTTAGAAAATATTGGGTGATCAGAACAGCCCTTATTTACAGGTTAGCATCTAAGTTAAGACTCAAAAAATATGAGAGAGAAAGCCCTGCAGTGGTCTGACAAATAAGCTTTTGAGGAAGAGAGGATATTAAGTAAAAAGGCCCTCCTTTGAGAGCCTAACAAATTTAATCCAGGTTTACAGTAGAGCCACTATAGCTAGAGCAGTGATTGAGGGGAGAATATTAAGAAATGAAGAAGAAAAAAGTGGGTTTCAGACCTGCACTTGGGAGATCATAGTAAACATGAATTGTTACTCTGAGATGATATGGTTTTAAACAGAGTGGTAGTATGATTGAACTTGGGTTTTGACTGAATATCTTAGATTACTTCTAAGATTACTATTAAGAATAGAATGAAGTGGGACATAGCAATAAAATAAAGAGCATAGGAAGCTCTTGCAGTAATCCCCTAGAAGGTGATGCTGAAACAGTGGAAATAGTAAGAAGTGGTGACATTCTGGATATGTTTTGCGGGTAGAACCAAAAGATTTGTTGATGGATAGGAAGCAGGATTTGAGAAAAATGTGAAAAAGAAAGGATTCCTTCAAGTAACCAGAGGTAAAGAGGTGCCACTGTTAGACTGTGATAGAGCAGATTGTGAATGGTGGGGCGGACGCCAGTGCATGCTTCAAGTAATGGTGAAACAACAGCAAACAAAAGCAAAACAGGTTATCTAGCATCATTCATTTTATGATCTACTGGGGAAACAGACAGCAGATAAATTAAGGGTAATAGATGGAGATCATAGGCTTTCTATTGTACATAAGACAATGTAGTACTGAATGTATACAGCAGCTATTGTAACAGATAAACATCCATGGCTTATACAAATAGAAATTTCTTGTTCATATTTAGGTATAAATGGCAGTGGTGGCAGTGGGATATTTTGCTCTTTGAAGTCCTTCTCTACTCAGGTTAAGGAGGCCTCCTCTATTTTCAAAGTGTGGCTCCTGATATTGCCTGGAACATCAATATCTAGATGGTTGGTAAGTGGTGTAAGTGTAGAGATCTAACAGGAGATTTTATGGGTTCAGCATAGATCTGATGGACTTTACTCTCCCTTCGCTGATTTCACTGAGTATTATATGATCACATGGTTCCAGTAGATGCAGGGTTACTTGGAAAATGTAGTCCCTATTAAGGCAGCCACTTGCCAGCAATAGCTCTACGTCAAGAAGAAGAAACACATCTTTGGTGGAGGGCTAGCTCTGTTTGTTGCATAAGATCAAGACATTTTTGACCAAGAATTTAACATTTGCACAGAGACTTGAAGGAAATGGTAAAGTAAACCATGTAGGTCTGTAAATGAAGACATTTTAGGTAGAAAGAATAGAAAATGTGAAGATCTTGAGCAAGTGAGTGAGAATGTTTTTTCAGAGTAGTGTCAAAAAAGTCATTGTAGTGGGTGTACATTGGCCAAGGGCAAGTCAGAGAACCAAAAGTCAGAGATGACCAGATGACTTTGAGCCTTTTAAGCTACGGTCAAATTTTAAGCTATGATGGAGCTAAGAAGCCATTAAAAATGTTAAGCATAGAATGATGTGCTGTAGTTTTGAGGAAAATTACTTATGCTACAATTGAAAATAGATTATTGGGTTTTATGAGTAGAAGAGAAGTGTTGTAAGGCTACTTTGATAGCCCAGGAAGAAGAAAAGGGTAGCTAATAACAAGCAGTAAGGTTTGGTAGGAGGTGGTAGGATGTGGTTGGGTTCTGGAAAAAAAACAACTATATTTCAGAATCAGTATTTCCCCCAAACTACATATTCTAATATTTTAAACCTATAAAAATAAAATACTAGGAAGTATTTTGAAGGCAAATCTGAGAGTATTTCCTGAAGGGATTATTTGTGAGATGTAAGAGAAGAAACAATGATATTTCTCAAGATTTTGGTAGGAACAATGGGAAGTATGGAAATACCATTTACGTAGATGAGGAAACCTGCAAGAAAATATGATTTGGGGGTCATAAAGATTTAATTTCCCACCATTCTTATCTAGATATTAGTTGGAGTAGGGCATAATCTAAAAGTTTATGTTGTGGAAGGTTTCTCATTCTCTGGAGGAGGAAATGGCAACCAATGTCAGTATTCTTGCCAAAAAAATTCCATGGAAAAAGCAGCCTCATGGGCTACAGTCCAAGGAGCCACAAAGACTTGGACGTGATTGAGTTATTGAGCACACATGTTTCTTATAATCACTAAAATCTTGTTTGGGGTAGCATAAAATAGGAAAACCCAGGTACTAGTATGATTTTATTGGAATAAGGTTTACAGGAATCCCAATGAAGAATGGAGGCATTCCATTTAGCTTGTTTTGACTTTCTGCCCCAGATTATCTCACACAGTCTGCTGCATATTGGCTAAGTATATAAAGTTCAATATGAAGAAATACAGGGAAAGGTAGTCTCCAGAGTTAGTTAATGGCTAGGCTGTGACCAAAACCCAAGTTCCTTCTACATCAATGTACCATCATTCTAACTGTAGATATCACTTTGATACTGGTTCTCATCATATTCTTAAAAGACTTGATAGAAATACCTGAGGTAACGTTCATTTGTTCATGTTCAGTGAAAGAGCAACAGAGAAGGCTCTAACATAAACGTGGATTGTAATTCCCTCTTTTTAAGTGTGTTAGGTCCACTTGAGCTGTCATTTCAACAGTTACAGTCAGCAAGATCCCTCTCTGGAAATAAGGATAATATAGATAACTATGAATGAATGAATGGATAGATGAAAAAATTAATTAAAACTGAAAGATTTTATTAGGAAGAAGAAAGGGTAGGCAAACAATAGAATGTGTTATCTGGAAAGAAAGTTCTCTTACCTCTCCAAATGCAATCAGTTCCTTGTGACAAGTATTTTAAATTGTTTCACCATAAGTTATTTTTCATGTTCAAGAAATTCACATATATTCACATACATAAATTGAGTATATATTCATTTGGGTGGAGCTTCCCTGGTAGCTCAGCTGATAAAGAATCTGTCTATAAGGTAGGAGACCCCAGTTCTATTCCTGGGTTGGGAAGATCCCCTCGAGAAGGGATAGGCTACACACTCCAGTATTCTTGGCCTTCTCTGGTGTCTCAGCTGGTAAAGAATCCATCAGGAATGCAGGAGGCTGGGGTTCGATCCCTGGGTTGGGAAGATCCCCCAGAGAAGGGAATTGGCTACCCTCTCCAGTATAATGGCCTGGAGAATATCATGGCCTTTATAGTCCGTGGGGTCACAAAGAGTCTAACAGGACTGGGAGACTCTGTCTTTCACACTTTCACTCATTTGGGTATGATTTTTTTTTTTTTTTTTTTGGTTCTATAATATCTGTGAGATTTATTACATTAAATGTGTATGTATGTATTTATCCTTTTTATTGTTAAGTAGTATTCCATTGTATGAATGTACACATAAGCATTAGGTTGTTCACTGCTGCTGCTGCTGCTAAGTCACTTCAGTTGTGTCCGACTCTGTGTGACCCCGTAGATGGCAGCCTACCAGTCTCCCCTGTCCCTGGGATCCTCCAGGCAAGAATACAGGAGTGGGTTGCCATTTCCTTTTCCAATGCATGAAAGTGAAAATTGAAAGTGAAGTCACTCAGTCATGTCCAACTCCTAGCCACCCCATGGACTGCAGCCTACTAGGTTCCTCTGTCCATGGGATTTGCAAGGCAAGAGTACTGGATTGGGGTGCCATTGCCTTCTCCCAGGTTGTTCACAGTTTTGGGTAAAGGGGTAAAGCTACAATGACTATCTTAACAAGTCTTTCAGAGAGGGAACTATACATGTATTTTTGTCTCTTGCAAAAATATCTAGAATTTGAATTACTATGTTATATGTTTGATCTGATAGAAACTACCAAACTTTTCTTCAAAGTGGTTGTACGTACATAGTTCAGTTCAGTTCAGTTGCTCAGTCATGTCTGACTCTTTGCAACCCCATGAATCACAGCACGCCAGGCCTCCCTGTCCATCACCAATTCCCAGAGTTCACCCAGACTCACGTCCATCGAGTCACGTCCATCGAGTCAGTGATGCCATCCAGCCATCTCATCTTCTGTTGTCCCCTTCTGCTCCTGCCCGCAATCCCTCCCAGCATCAGAGTCTTTTCCAATGAGTCAATTTTTCGCATGAGGTGGCCAAAGTACTGGAGTTTCGGCTTTAGCATCAGTCCTTCCAATGAAAACCCAGGACTGGTCTCCTTTAGGATGGACTGGTTGGATCTCCTTGCAGTCCAAGAGACTCTCAAGAGTCTTCTCCAACACCACAGTTCAAAAGCATCAATTCTTCAGTGCTCAGCCTTCTTCACAGGACAATTCTCACATCCATACATGATCACAGGAAAAACCATAGCCTTGACTAGACGAACCTTTGTTGGCAAAGTAATGTCTCTGCTTTTGAATATGCTGTCTAGGTTGGTCATAACTTTCCTTCCAAGTAGTAAGTGTCTTTTAATTTCATGGCTGCAATCACCATCTGCAGTGATTTTGGAGCCAAAAAAAGAAAAAAAACAAAGTCTGACACTGTTTCCACTGTTTCCCCATCTATTTCCCATGAAGTGATGGGACGGGATGCCATGATCTTCATTTTCTAAATGTTGAGCTTTAAGCCAACTTATTCATTCTCCACTTTCACTTTCATCAAGAGGCTTTTTAGTTCCTCTTCACTTTCTGCCCTAAGGGTGGTGTCATCTGCATATCTGAGGTTATTGATATTTCTCCAGGCAATCTTGATTCTAGCTTGTGTTTCTTCCAGCCCAGTGTTTCTCATGATGTACTCTGCATAGAAGTTAAATAAGCAGGGTGACAATATACAGCCTTGATGTACTCCTTTTCCTATTTGGAACCAGTCTGTTCTTCCATATCCAGTTCTAACTGTTGCTTCCTGACCTGCATATAAATTTCTCAAGAGGCAGATCAGGTGGTCTGGTATTCCCAGCTCAGAATTTTCCACAGTTTATTGTGATCCACACAGTCAAAGGCTTTGGAATAGTCAATAAAGCAGAAATAGATGTTTTTCTGGAACTCTCTTGCTTTTTCAATGATCCAGAGGATGTTGGCAATTTGATCTCTGGTTCCTCTGCCTTTTCTAAAACCAGCTTGAACATCTGGAAGTTCATGGTTCACATATTGCTGAAGCCTGGCTTGGAGAATTTTGAGCATTACTTTACTAGCTTGTGAGATGAGTGCAATTGTGTGCTGGTTTGAGCATTCTTTGGAATTGCCTTTCTTAGGGATTGGAATGAAAACTGACCTTTTCCAGTCCTGTGGCCACTGCTGAGTTTTCCAAATTTGCTGGCATATTGAGTGGAGCACTTTCACAGCATCATCTTTCAGGATTTGAAAGAGCTCAACTGGAGTTCCATCACCTCCACTAGCTTTATTCGTAGTGATACTTTCTAAGTCTACTTGACTTCACATTTCAGGATGTCTGGCTCTATGTCAGTGATCACACCATCGTGATTATCTGGGTCGTGAAGATCTTTTTTGTACAGTTCTTCTGTGTATTCTTGCCATCTCTTCTTAATATCTTCTGCTTCTGTTAGGTCCATACCATTTCTGTCTTTATAGAGCCCATCTTTGCATGAAATATTCCCTTGGTATCTCTAATTTTCTTGAAGAGATCTCTAGTGGTTCCCATTCTGTTGTTTTCCTCTATTTCTTTGCATTGATCACTGAAGAAGGCTTTTTTATCTCTTCTTGCTATTCTTTGGAACTCTGCATTCAGATGCTTATATCTTTCCTTTTCTCCTTTGCTTTTTGCTTCTCTTCTTTTCACAGCTATTTGTAAGGCCTCCCCAGACAGCCATTTTGCTTTTTTGCATTTCTTTTCCATGGGAATGGTCTTGATCCCTGTCTCCTGTACAATGTCACGAACCTCATTCCATAGTTCATTAGGCACTCTATCTATCAGATCTAGGCCCTTAAATCTATTTTTCACTTCTACTGTATAATCATAAGGGATTTGATTTAAGTCATAGCTGAATGGTCTAGTGGTTTTCCCTACTTTCTTCAATTTAAGTCTGAATTTGGCAATAAAGTGTTCATGATCTGAGCCACAGTCAGCTCCTGGTCTTTTATTTTTGCTGACTGTATACAGCTTCTCCATCTTTGGCTGCAAAGAATATAATCAATCTGATTTTGGTGTTGACCATCTGGTGATGTCCATGAAGAGAGTCTTCTCTTGTGTTGTTGGAAGAGGGTGTTTGTTAAGACCAGTGCATTTTCTTGGCAAAATTCTATTAGTCTTTGCCCTGCTTCATTCCATATTCCAAGGCCAAATTTTCCTGTTACTCCAGGTGTTTCTTGACTTCCCACTTTTGCATTCCAGTCCCCTATAATGAAAAGGACATCTTTTTTGGGTGTTAGTTCTAAAAGGTCTTGTAGGTATTGATAGAACATTTCAACTTCAGCTTCTTAAGCGTTACTGGTTGGGGCATAGATTTGGATTACTGTGATATTGAATGGTTTGCCTTGGAAACGAACAGAGATCATTCTGTTGTTTTTGAGATTGCATCCAAGTACTGCATTTTGGACTCTTCTGTTGATCATGATGGCTACTCCATTTCTTTTGAGGGATTCCTGCCCATTATATCTACTGGTCATCTGAGTTAAATTCACCCATTCCAGTCCATTTTAGTTCGCTGATCCCATGCCCGAAGGGCGGAGGCCAAGAGGAGTTACCCGATGTCTGAGGTCAGGGGCAGCGGCCGAGAATGTCAGACTGCCACGGCAGGAACAGCCGAGAGGAGCTACCCCGTGTCCGAGGTCAGCGGGGGCTGCCCAGAGTAGCTACCCCACGTCCGAAGTCAGGGGCAGCGGCTGAGAGTGCCAGACTGTGACAGCGCAGGAACGGTGGAGAGGAGCTACCCCACGTCCGAGGTCAGGGGTGGCCAGGAGGAGCTACCCTACGCCCCCAAGCCCGAGACCAGGGGCAGTGGACGGGAGGAGCAACCCCACGTCCAAGGAGCCGTGGCTGCATGGGCGCAGGAGGGCCTAGAGGAGCTATTCCATGTTGAAGATCAGGAAGGGCAGCGGTGAGGAGATACCCCTCATCCAAGATAAGGAGCAGTCCTAAATATAATAGAGACAGAAATAAGGTCATTAACATTTGTGGTTATAGATTTTTAAAATATTATAATTTAAGTGATTATTAACTTTTAGTTCTTCATTTCCAAATTACAGTGTGTAGAGAGATGTGAGAGATATGTCTCATATACTAAGAAGATACACTAATATTTTCCAGGATGAATTCAAAACTGCTGGCATAGGATATTTGAAGCCTAGAAAAGATAGATGTATGTATCTTTCTGGTGGATGGGGTACTCAACACTTTGTTAGAGTTTCAGAGATGGAGTCTTTAGGAACACTCAGTCACTAGAGCAAAGGAGGGCCAGGACACAAGGCTGGAAACAATTTTTTATTTTTAAATAACATAAAACTCCAGGAAAGTTGTATCCACTATATGGCATATGTTTCACTGAGTTAGAAAGAGCCTGCTGCTGCTAAGTCACTTCAGTCATGTTCGACTCTGTGTGACCCCATAGACAGCAGCCTAACAGGCTCCCCCATCCCTTGGATTTTACAGGCAAGAGTACTGGAGTGGGTTGCCATTGCCTTCTCCATAGAAAGAGCCTACTTCCTTGTAAATTCTAGACAATCAGTTTTACTTCCATGCAATGAACAGTCACACCCTCTGATTCACCTGTACAGTCCTTCACTAAAATCAGACCAATAACATCATGTCTATTTATGTGATATCACTGCTACGTACTGAATATTTGTATCCTCTCAAAATTCATATGTTGAAATCCTGACATCCCAGCGTGATGGTACTAGGAGGTGGGCATTTTGGCAGTGATTAAGTAGGTCATGAAGGGGGATCACTCATGAATGGTATTAGAGCCCTTATAAAAAGAGACCCCAGAGAGCTATCTCACTCTTTCTGCCATGTAAGGACAGAGCAGGAGAAAGCTGTTTGTGAACCAGAAAGTAAATCTTCCAGTGTCTTGAACTTGGACTTTCCAGTTTCCAGAATTGTGAGAAATAAGCATTTGTTGTTTAAACTCCCCAGTCAGTGGTATTTTTGTTATAGTAAACCAAAAAGACTAAGACATCATCCATGTGGGGTACAGGTGAAGTAACTGTAAGACATGCATTTCTAATACAAGTATGTGAAAGTGAAGTGAAAGTGAAAGTCGTTCAGTCATGTCCGACTCTTTGCGACCCCATGGACTATACAATCCATGGAATTCTCCAGGCCAGGATACTGAAGTGGGTAGCCGTTCCCTTCCCCAGGGATTTTCTCAACCCAGGGCTCGAACCCAGGTCTCCCACATTGCAGGTGGATTCTTTAGCAGCTGAGCCACCAGGGAAGCCCACTACAAGTATATAGAGTTCAGGAAAATGTATTTGTTATGGCATGATAGTTTTGTTTATTATCTTTATCTCTGTATGAGTCTTGGAAAATGGACATTTGCAGATAATAAACTCTTTCTCTCCTATTTTAAAAAAATTCTTTTTTTTAAACTAACTTTAATTATTTAAAGCTGGGTTTTCATCTACATTTTATTTTTGTAAACATATATATAACATAACATGTGTCTGTCTCCCTTCTTTTGTCTTCTAGATAAAAACTGTTTGGTTTATATGACAATTTCTTTTCTTTTTTTTTTTTTTTTTTTTAAATTTTATTTTATTTTTAAAATTTACAATATTGTATTGGTTTTGCCAAATATCAAAATGAATCTGCCACAGGTATACATGTGTTCCCCATCCTGAACCCTCCTCCCTCCTCCCTCCCCATACCATCCCTCTGGGTCATCCCAGTGCACCAGCCCCAAGCATCCAGTATCCTGCATTGAACCTGGACTGGCAACTCGTTCCGTATATGATATTATACGTATTTCAATGCCATTCTCCTAAATCATCCCACCCTCTCCCTCTCCCACAGAGTCCAAAAGACTGTTCTATACATCAATGTCTCTTTTGCTGTCTCATATACACGGTTATTGTTACCATCTTTCTAAATTCCATATATATGCGTTAGTATACTGTATTGGTGTTTTTCTTTCTGGCTTACTTCACTCTGTATAATAGGCTCCAGTTTCATCCACCTCATTAGAACTGAGTCAAACGTATTCTTTTTAATGGCTGAGTAATACTCCATTGTGTATATGTACCACAGCTTTCTTATGCATTCATCTGTTGATGGACATCTAGGTTGCTTCCATGTCCTGGCTATTATAAACAGTGCTGCGATGAACATTGGGGTACATGTGTCTCTTTCGATTCTGGTTTCCTCAGTGTGTATGTCCAGCAGTGGGATTGCTGGGTCATAAGGCAGTTCTATTTCCAGTTTTTTAAGGAATCTCCACACTGTTCTCCATAGTGGCTGTACTAGTTTGCATTCCCACAACAGTGTAAGAGGGTTCCCTTTTCTTTTCTAATATACCAAAAATGTTTCACCATGAACTCAAAAATGTATTCTCATTACTTCATTTATTCATGTGCTCACAGGCATCCTGGTCACTAAATGAAAGGTGATGCACAGCTAGACCTTAAAACTGTCAACTCTGTTTAAAATTTGTTTCCTTTCCTTCATGTATGTGATACTTCTATGTGTTATTGGCAGACAAAGGTAAACAATTACAGGCCTAATACAATATTTTTCCACTGTTTTGAATATAGCTATTGGATTGAGGTCTTTGTTTTTATTTGAGAAAAGATGATAACATTATTATCGTATCCCTAGTTTGAGATCCTGGTCTGTGTTTTGATGCAGTGACTACTGTGAGTGTCATCCCCTCCGGCTCTTTCTATTGTTATTCATGGGGGTAAGGGTGAGGTGGGAGGGTGGACATCATCCTTTGTGGCCCCTTTATTAAAATAATTTCAATTCCTTAAAAGAATAAGCACTACCTTCTATTTTCTCCCTCCTTCCCTCTCTCTCTCTCTCTTTTTTTTTTTTTTTTGGTCTTTCTCTGTCTGACTTTCTAGGGTCACATCACTTTCAGGGGGCTTGCAGTCCTCTTCTAAAAGTCACTGCACCTGGCTTCATGAGTTAAGCTCATTCTTATCATCATTCTAAGCTCCTGCAACTGCCATCATGTCAGACCCAGCTCTTCATTTTCCTAAATCACCACTGACTCAAGGTTATTGCCGATAACGGACACTTACTAAAGATGTAGCAAAGGGTAATTAGAGCCCAAGGAAGAACAAAACCCAAATTCAAATAGAAACTGCCGTCCTAAATTTGATCATCTCTTCCACATTCTAAGGAATTTCTTGTCAGCTGTATTCTTCATTAGAACCCAGGGTATCACCAACTCCTGAGGCCTTTTCTCTGCCTGATGCCCTTTGCTGCTTCACTAGGCCACCAAACTGCAAACCGTCACAGTACTCTTACATTCCTGGGCAGAGCAATTTCATCTCCTTGCTCTCACTCATGCTCAAATGATGGGCTCAAATGATGGGCTCATGCTCATAATGGGCCCTGAAACCATCAACTTTTCCAATAACGTGGACACAACAGGTCTCTACTAAGTATTTAATATGTTGAAAGACATTGAAAAACTGTTTTCTTTTTTAAAAGCAATACTTGATCCTGATACATCTCTAGTTATACCCTTCCCCTCCCCCACCACCTACTGAGATTGCTTATCCATTGCCTCATTCCAATTCCAATTTGAATCAGAGCTCGGAACTCAATGATCTAAATCATTTTTGAAGATTTTCAGTAAAAAAAGAAACAGCAGACATGCACCACATTGCATTCTGATTAAATTTGCCTTCAGATTGCTCAGAGTAGTTTCCCCTTCATATTTAAATATTGAACTGGGCATATAAGAAGAGAGTGCCAAGTGGGATAAAGCAATTGTTAACAAAATAGTAAATTGCAGTGAATTGAAATATGAACACCAATCTTGCACTGTGTTTCCTAACATTGTAAGGGGCATGGTTAGCCTTAATGATGTGAACCAGGACACCACTTTCATCCAGGTAAACGATACATTTGCTTCTCATTCCTAAAGTCCATCATGGAAAAGTGGACTGACAACTATACTGGGTTCTACTGTTAGGGGAAGCACATTGATTGAAACCACCCACCCTGGCCAGGCACCATAGCAACCATTTGCATGAGTTGTTTTACAACAGGAGGTCCTGGTAAGGAACACAGCCTCCATCAACCAGCAGAGTTTGGGAAAGGTCAAAAGGAGACACCACATGTCTGACCACCTCCCAGAGTCCTTCTCTCTGGCATCCATCTTCGCTGAACAAGGCATGCACCACCAGGAAGGATCTGAGTCAGAATGATTGGCTAAAGACTACTCAGAAACTAATACCATCACCATAAAACCCGCGACTGCAAAGCCATGTGACAGAGCTGTTCTCCTGGGTTCCCTTACCCTGCTGCTCTCTGCCCGGGTGCCTTTTCCCAATAAAATTTCTTGCTTTTTCAGCATATGTGTCTCCTCGGACAAATCATTTCCGTGTGTTAGACAAGAGCCCAGTGTTGGGCCCTGGAAGGGGTCCCCCTTCCTGCAACACTACCACTTTTACATGATGTGGATATCTGGGAAAGTAAGATTCTTCCTCAGTCTGCTAAGCACATCGGAAAGAGACAGCTACTCAGGGCCCCACTTTTGCAGAGTACTTAGAAAAACCCTAGAAAATGCTTAAATATTAATAATGTTGGCTATCATTACTGATGAAAGGAAGCAGAGTATAGGAGTTAAGAGACAAGACTATGGAATGAGATAGCCTGGGTTGAATCTTAACATACCACTTTATTTGTTGTGATCTTAGGCACTCAGCTTAAATTTTTGAGGACTCAGTTTCCCCATCTGTGAAAAAAATGTCACTAATGATGACAATCATATTAGGAAGTGGCTCAGAGGTTTAAAATACATTTGGAATGTTGGATGGTGCTGGCACATTTAGGTGCTTAATAAAAGATCCCTTCCTTTGTTTTTGCTTTTTCCAGAGGTGGCCTGGACTCCCTTCCTCTGTATTTAATGGCTTTGATCTTTCAGCATTTGGTGAAAAATATGGAACCTGGGAATGAGCTGGCATTAAAAGCATTCCTGCTATTGCAGATTAGGTGGGGCTTCCCAGGTGATGCAGTGGTAAAGAATCTGCCTACCAACGCAGGAGACACAAGAGACCTGTGTTTGATCCCTGGGTTGGGAAGATCCCCTAGAGAAGGGAATGGCAACCCACTCCAATATTCCTGCCTAAAAGAGTTCCACAGACAGAGGAGCCTGGCAGCCCACAGTCCATAGGGGGTCACAGAAGAGCTGGGCACGATTGAAGATACACACACATGAGTGCACAGATTAGGTGTGGGCCTGGACAGAAAATTTTGGAAAGGGGTCTCACTGGGGAATTTGAAATCTGTGTGTAACTAACAATGTTAGTGGGGATTGGCAGTGTAAACCCAAAGTCCAAATTGAAAAAAGAATGTGTCCAGGCCTGAAAATCAAACGTCTTTTTTCTGGGGATCCAAAGATAGTTCCAGCTTGAAACAACTCATTTCAGTATAGAAAGAAAAGAAAAAAAAAAAATAGGAAATCATGCCATGTGGACCATCTCTCCTTTTTCTTTTTTTCTTTATTGCTCACATTTGGAAAGTTTGCTCATATAAATGTGTATAATCCGTCACATTCATTCATCATGCTCATGCTTTGGCAAGTGAGAGTCATGAGGATTTTACTGGGGTTTTCTGAATGAGTTTTGAGAAGCTTCTTTATTCTGCTCTGATAGTGTTTTCCCTAGCTTCTGGCACTTGTTAGTGATGTTTATACCTGGAAGGGGTCAGGTGAACCCTGGTAATGGTTCAAATATCTTACTGGGAGCTTATTTTGGTTTTATTCAGTACCATGAGTCTCTCTTTCCTCAGTTTCTGGAATGTGTTGGCTCTGTATGCAGAATTCAGGTCTGATTTGTAATGGAGGGCTGGGGAAATATCCATACATCTGCTGGGAGGTAGGAACTGAGCCAGGGCAACTGCTGAAAGCATTTGACTTTTGACAGCACAGACCAGTCATCTGTGCTTCCACATATGCAACTCTGCAAACAAAGGCAGAGAAGGGAGGAGTGAGTGGTATGTGGCCTCTTATTTACTAGGAAGGGACTGTGCAATTTATTGGCATCTCCAAAATTCTAGCTGTGTGACTCTGTGGTTATATGTGTGGAAGTGGGTATAAAACTGACAAATGGGCAACAATGAACAAAAATCGTAGTGTTTTCAGTCCTTGGCTGTATGAAACAAAACAAAAATTAGATTCAGAAGGGAAAGAAAGCCAATGTGATACCACAAAACCCAGATGAAATGTCTGATCTTTTATCATGCTGCTCTAACATTTTAAAAGCAGCAAGCATCATAGAAGTGTTATTGGAAGTTTTTATCTACAGGAAATTTGTCCTTTACATTATCTTGCAATCAAGTTGCATGTTTTAATTGAAATCAGACTTTCAATCTTAATATGTACAGATTTACATTCTTAAATGGAAATTCCAGGATAATTTTTTGATTGTGTCAGACAGGGTACTATGTGAATTGACTGTTAGTTCATTTCACTGATGCTAAGGAAAAGATTTACTTCAGCCTTAAAAAAAAAAAGAGCATAAGTGGTGAAAATTTAAATCTTTAATATTGGGAATAGAGATGGCTTTAGACTGTATTCCTTTGGTTGTATTTAAGAAAGTGAGAATTGGGACACCCAGTTCAATTAATAATCCATCAATGTGACTCTTGAATGCAGGCACTTTACTGGCTTTAAAGTTACTGCTGCATATGGCTTGTTTCTTGGTCCAGAGAGTATCACAAACTAAGGGAAAACCAACACTAAATAAGTAATCATGATAAAACAGAATTATGCAGTCTCTCACAGAGGCATCAAATATGTACGTACAGACTGTCAGCTGGTTGGAGTTCAACTCCAGCTTCCAATGCTTACAAATACTTTGATTTTTTTGTTAGTTACTTACTTCTCTGTACCTCAATTTCCTATCTCTCATATGGAGATAAAATTAGTACCTGTCTCTTAGGGTTATCATAAATATCAAATAAATCAATCCCTGTGATATATGTAATACCCAAGTAAATCCTTATTACATATTTTATTATTATTAGACTTGATAATCAATCTCAGAAATTGGAAACCTATTACAAACAATTTGCTTTCCCTTAATATCCTATATATTATAATAAAACCTGTGTATTTATCTTATTGGTTCAGAAATGTGGTAATGATGACTGTATGCACTCTAAATATTCATCCATTTCCTGCCTTTGAATAGTATATATGTGCTATTTATAACTCCACATGACACATATAACTCATATCTAATATAAATGGCATATTTGATTAGCTAGGCTATATGTGATAAAAGCACATAAATAAGAGTGTGTAAGCAAGATAAAGTTATATTTTTTCCCCATGTAAGAAGAGTCTGGAGGTAGGATACCCAGGATAACCTGTTATGATCAGGAACCCAGGCTATTTCTAACATTTTGCTTGTTCCTTAAAGTTTAGGCCTTTTCTGCAAGCTCCATGATGATGTCCACTCAAACACTTGCCATCATGTCTGTATCCCAACAATCAGGAAGGAAAAAAAAAAAAAAAAAAACAAGTCAAAGGCACCCTCTAGACATCTGGTGAAGAAGTTCTCATTTAGGTTCCTCAGAACAATTCTTCTTACATCTTTTTGGCTATAACTTAGGCACATGACCAACAGCTAGTCCCAAGAGTGGTTGGGCAGTATGACCTTTTCTGAGGTATCCATGTTTCAGGCTAAGGGTGGGAGTGTAATATTAAGAGGTCAAAAGAAAAAAGATAGTGGAGAAGCATACAATTATCAATCAGGTAGTTTAAACAGAGTTGAAGCAGAGACAAAGTTTATGAACTCCACAGTTGACTACTACCTACTGGTTAGGTGGCTTTGGGTAAGACTTCATTTCTCTGCTCTTTAATTTATTCATGAGGAGCAGAGGTATGTTTCAGAAAAGTCAGTCAGTGCATGTCAGCACTTAGAACTGTGTTGTACACGTGAAACCTGCTTATTTCAATGTATGGGAAGCCACTGAGTAGGACTGAGTAGTAGGCACAGAAGTAGGCTGTGAGGAGAATGCTGCCATCTCTCCATATTTTTAAAGTGATCACTCTGGGAAATTATATAGAAAGAAGGTAAGTGTAGATGTAGGGGAAAGAGTTAGAACAACACTGTTATAGAAGTGATAAGGGAAGAGTTTGGTGCCAGTGGAGTCGTGAGAAGTGGTTGTATTTAGATTTATTCTGACAGTGAACAAATACAATTTACTTATGAGGACTGGGAGATAGTTAAAATGACTGTGTATCCTTTTATCCTTTTTATCTCTATGCTATTATAACCATCATTTCCCTGCACTCACATTAAGTACCACCACAATCTGTTGCACATGATGAGGGTTGCATAAACGCTATGAGTGAGTGAGTGAAAGTTGCTCAGTCGTGTTCAACTCTTTGTGACCCTGTGGATGAGAACCCACTAGGCTCCTCTATCC
The DNA here is from genome assembly GCF_027580195.1 of Bos mutus. NCBI lineage: Eukaryota > Metazoa > Chordata > Mammalia > Artiodactyla > Bovidae > Bos > Bos mutus. The sequence continues at coordinate 76,192,418 of NC_091622.1, read as the reverse complement.
ATAGAATTCTCCAGGCAAGAATAATAGAGTGGGTTGTCATTTCCTTCTCCAGGGGATCTTCCTGACCCAGGGATCAAGCCTGGGTCTCCAGAACAGCAAGTGGATTCTTTACTGTCTGAGCCACCAGGGAAGCCCTGACATAAATGTTATAGTCAATTCAATTGGAAAGTTAGCTGCTCCTAGTTATTTTGGGTATCTTACATTCATTCTCAAACATATTGATTTACACAATGATCATAATGTTATAATCTTCTAAATATAATGAAAGATGTTCTGATTACTATATAATGAAATTATGTAATTTAAGTAAATTGAGTTTTAAATAATCATCTCAATCCTGTGCTGTGTGCTAAGTCACTTCAGTCATGTCCAACTCTTTGCGACCCTATGAACTGTAGCCCACCAGACTCCTCTGTCCGTGGGATTTTCCAAGCAAGAATACTGGAGTGGATTGCCATGCCCTCCTCCAGGGGATCTTCCTGACCAGGGATAGAACATGTGTTTCTACGTTTCCTGCATTGGCAGATGGGTTGTTTACCACTAGTGGAACCTGGAAAGCCCAACTAACAGCTTAAAGCCACGGTTCTAGTTTTTGCTGCTTTTCCATACTTTTAAGAGCACACATCAAAAACAGATATTTTTCCTGTTAATTTTTGAGTCAGTATGGTGGAGTGAGTGGACTGCCCCAGTGGCTCAGCAGTAAAGAATCTGCTTGCACTGCAGGAGACCTGGGTTTGGTTCCTGGGTTGGGAAGATCCCCTGGAGGAAGGCATGGCAACCCGCTCCTGTATTCTTGCCTGGAGAATCCCATGGACAGAGGAGCCTGGCAAGCTATAGTCCATGGGGTAGCAAAGAATCAGATGCAACTGAAGTGACTTAGCACTCTTGCATGTATGGTGAAGCGAAAATAATAACTTTATAAACATGTTGATTGAGACTCAAATACCAGTTCAAATATATATATGTTTTAAGTTTTTTATTATTTGAGTTTTTGTTTTAAAAGCACTTCCAATTCAGACCTCTGTATGGCACATGGTCTTACATGTCAGGGATTGTTGTTGTTGTTATTATATCATCAATTTAAATAATAATATCAAATTGTTGGCTCAATAGCTTTTCTTTTAATATCTTCAAAATATTTTTCTGTCTTCCTATATCCACTGACCTGAAATTCTTTGATCCTTATACTTTAGTAGGTGATCTCTTGTGGTACACTTATAGAATTTTCTTTTGTCTTTGCTGTTTTTCCATTTCACCTTGTCTATCTTTTTGTTAATGTATCAGTTCAGTTCAGTCACTCAGTCGTGTCTGACTCTTTGTGACCCCATGAATTACAGCATGCCAGGCCTCCTTGTCTATCACCAACTCCCGGAGTTCACTCAAACTCATGTCCATTGAGTCAGTGATGCCATCCAGCCATCTCATCCTCTGTCGTCCCCTTCTCCTCCTGCTCTCAATCCCTCCCAGCATCAGAGTCTTTTCCAATGAATCAACTCTTCGCATGAGGTGGCCAAAGTATTGGGGTTTCAGCTTTAGCATCAGTCCTTCCAAAGAACACCCAGGATGGATCTCTTTTAGAATGGACTGGTTGGATCTCCTTGCAGTCCAAGGGACTTTCAAGAGTCTTCTCCAACACCACATTTCAAAAGCATCAATTCTTCAGTGCTCAGCTTTCTTCACAGTCCAACTTTCACATCCATACATGACCACTGGAAAAACCATAGCCTTGACTAGATGGACCTTTGTTGGCAAAATAATGTCTCTGCTTTTGAATATGTTGTCTAGGTTAGTCATAACTTTCCTTCCAAGAAGTAAGCTTCTTTTCATTTCCTGGCTGCAATCACCATCTGCAGTGATTTTGGAGCCCCCCAAAATAAAGTCTGACAGTGTTTCCACTGTTTCCCCATATATTTTCCATGAAATTATGGGGCCAGATGCCATGATCTTAGTTTTCTGAATGTTGAGCTTTAACCCATCTTTTTCACTCTCCCCTTTCACTTTCATCAAGAGGCTTTTTAATTCCTCTTCACTTTCTTCCATAAGGGTGGTGTCATCTGCATATCTGAGGTTACTGATATTTCTCCCAGCAATCTTGATTCTAGCTTGTGCTTCTTCCAGCCCAGAGTTTCTCATGATGTACTCTGCATAGAAGTTAAATAAGCCAAAAAAAAAAAAAGTTAAATAAGCAGGGTAACTATATACAGCCTTGACCTACTCCTTTTCCTATTTGGAACCAGTCTGTTGTTCCATGTCCAGTTCTAACTGTTGCTTCCTGACCTGCCTATAGGTTTCTCAAGAGGCAGGTCAGGTGGTCTGGTATTCCCATCTCTTTCAGAATTTGCCAGAATTTATTGTGATCCACACAGTCAAAGTGTTAATGTATAGATCATTTAATTTGGGGTTTTTCATATTTTATCTGTCACTTATGCTTTTTATCTTTTGGAAATGATATGATCTGATATTGGCATATGTATCTTCTTCCGTATGTCTCTATATCTCTATCACTTTCTGCTAAATTTGTCTTTCATCTTATCTCTAGCTCACTACTATGTTCTTCATCAGGCTATATCTTGCTTACTCATCTAATACATTGCATACATTATATAATTTGTTTCATCTATTTTTTCTTCCTTTTGATTATTATATTTTCTTCCTGATTTAATTTTGATTATATCATTTCTTATCTCCTAAGAATAAATTTTGGAGAAGGAAATGGCAACCCACTCCAGTACTTTTGCCTGGAAAATTACATGGATGGAGGAGCCTGGTGGGCTGCAGTCCATGGGATCATGAAGGGTCAGACATGACTTCAACGACTTCATGACTTCACGAAGAATAAATTTATGTCATTATTATTTAAAATTATTTTACATCAATTTCAGTAACTTGCTCTGAATGATTTGTTTTCCAGTAAGCTATGTTATACTTAAGGTAGTTATGTACCTCAGGTGTGACTTCATGCTCCTCTATCGGAGAAGGCACTGGCACCCCACTCCAGTACTCTTGCCTGGAAAATCCCATGGACAGAGGAACCTGGTAGGCTGCAGTTCACGGGGTCGCTAAGAATCGGACACGACTGAGCGACTTCACTTTCACTTTTCATTTTTCACTTTCATGCTTTGGAGAAGGAAATGGCAATCCACTCCTGTATTCTTGCCTGGAGAATCCCAGGGACAGGGGAGCCTGGTGGGCTGCCATCTGTGGGGTTGCACAGAGTCAGACACAACTGAAGCAACTTAGCAGTAGGGAGGAATATCAGCTGCACCGTCTGGATTTTGTATGAAAAGGGCTAAAAACAGGCATTAGTCTGTGTCTGGCTGGTGGAACTTAGGAAGAAGTTAGCACTGAGTTCTTGAGTGAATGACTCCACAGCCATAACATGCCAAGAATTGTCTTGGCTGAGGTTGTCATTATAAACCCTTAAAGAGAAGCAGCTTTGTGAGCACCACTGTCTCCAGGCTGTAATTCAGTCATACTGAAATTTGAATAGGACATAGGGTAGGAGTGAATCCTCTTGTGTTTCTGGTCAGTCCTCTTCTGTTTCCTTCAACTCCCTCAGTAGGGAGCAGGGCTTTTGTTTGTCTGACACTTCTCCCATGGAGATACTCTCTTTTGGAGATACTCTTTCATGCTTATATCTAGATTGCTCTGGTGAAGGACCCAGGAAAATTTTCTAGACTCCAGACTGAGGGAAAGGCAAGAACAGAATGTAAACCTCTGTGACTCTCCTTGCACCTATGTTGGTTCACTGATCCTTATTGTTCCTGAATCTAGTATACTCTAGCTCAAGAAATTGTCTGTCTCCCCAGGGGCTTGACATTTCTGTTGTTACTATGGAATTTCTGTTGCTGTCATTTTTAATTCCTGGTTTAGGACCAAGTTCTCATTGGCTTCTTACCTTCTCCAGATTAATTTCATAAGAGCGTACAAGTAGTTCTTGCCAGATCTTTATCTTGTATGATCCCTTATTATTTAAGTATAGAAGTACCCAGGCCTTCAGAAGGAGAAGGCAATGGCACCCCACTGCAGTACTCTTGCCTGGAAAATCCCATGGATGGAGGAGCCTGGTAGGCTGCAGTCCATGGGGTCGCTGAGGGTCGGACATGACTGAGCGACTTCACTTTCACTTTTCACTTTCATGCATTGGAGAAGGAAATGGCAACCCACTCCAGTGTTCTTGCCTGGATAATCCAGGAACAGGGAGCCTGGTGGGCTGCTGTCTATGGGGTCACACAGCGTTAGACATGACTGAAGCGACTTAGCAGCAGCAGCAGCAGGCCTTCAGAAATCTTTAGAGAACACATTCTAAATTGAGCATACCATCTTATAACAATCTGACCTTTCTTTTTCACATATTTTAGGCTTTGATTTATTTTTAAAAAGTTGCTTACACCCCTCCTCAGCATTTTCCCTCTTTTTATTCAGTCATTGCACAATAAATGTTCAATATTTGCTTGTAAAACTGCCTATCTTTATGCATTTTGCAAAATGAATTAACTCTCTAAAATAAGTATCAGCTGTATTTCTACTGTCACACTTGTGAGATGATAAAACAGTGGTCCTGCAATATGATGCACTGTAGTTATACTTTATTTGTCTCTATTGTCATAGCCTTGCAAAAAAGTACTTCAACAAATAAAGTAGAGAAAATAGATTTGCCTACAGAAAAATTGCAAATAAAGCTGGAGAAAGTGACAGAATTTTGCTTTTCCAAATATTGCAGGAACAATTGCCATTAAAAAGTCATTTTTTTCTACCTATCCACTTATTTTTCTTCTTTCTTGAATTTGTTGAAATGGGGTTTTGTTTGATCATGGAATGGTACATATTTCAGTGACCTAAGCATACATGGGACATCAGGTTTGTAAAGATTCATTTAATTCTTGAAGCTTTTTTTTTTTTTTTAGTTTTAAGTGTCCAAAGCCAATTATAACATATTCATTAATGTGCTTATCTATATGAAGATAATGGACATGATTCATTGGAATTTAAGGAAGCACATTAAATAATAATGGGAATTTCTTAATGATTAAGAAACATCAAAGCCTCTATTAGAAAGAGTGAGGTTGAAGTGGAAAAAACAAATATGTGCCAGCTTTCTAGGCTAGCTCCCTACTCTGCTGTGTAATTTGGAGGTTAACCTGGCACATTCAGCAGTTGTTTAAAACACATTTATTGAATGTTTTACAATTATGTGTTTTCCCTGTTTGCTTGGGTAGGTGACCTTTGGTTCAGCTTCTGTGTATGAACACAATTTAATTGAAGCTTTTAGAGAGTTCTAAGGAAATGGAATTAGTTTTCAAGTTGTTGTCTCAGAGAAATCTGGCTAGGAGGCGTGAAGGTTCTTGGGTTAAATAACTGCCTATGTAATGGTAGAACTGTATCTTTTATTTACTCTATTCCATTTTCTTTCCGATTCTTTCTTGCCATGTATTTTATATTTCTCTTGTTGGTAAGTATGTATTGTGAAATAACTAGAAACTACAATAAAAAGAAAGGATCGCATAGGATGTAACAATACCTAAACAAATCAGTTTCAGATTAGATTTTTTTTTTAAGAAAAAGAGATTCATTTATATATATGAATACTACAACCATGAATTGTGGTACAATCAAATGATACTGGTTTCAAAAGTCACACAGCAAAATTTATACTTAGGAATTATTTCCAAAGCCAATACTGTTTAAAAAAATCCTTTTTAGGGGAAAAATCATCTTTACAATATGGATTGGAATTTTTTTTTTAATGCGAAGGTTATATACAGCAAAGTCTAACAAATTATATAATTAAACATCTTATTATCATTGCTAATATTTTATATGTTTAGTAAAAAAAGTTTGTTTAGAGAAAAGAGAATAAGCTTGTAGGCTCTCAACTGATTGACAAGGTGGTTTCTGAAAGTTCTAGATGTGACTGAACACAAATAGGTATCATTAAAATAACATATAGACTTCAAAGGAGACAATTTTCAGAGCACTTATTTGTATATTTAAGTACCATTATGTTTGTAAATAAATCAAACTCACATCTTATAGAATAACATTTTCTGCATTTGTTCTATGAATGCAAGATACTCCCTATAAGTTTCATATATTGGGAGAAGATACTGAAAAAAAGAGAATGAAAGACTTGTTAAGCTCTATTTATGAGCAAATATCAGCTGGACTGAACACTTTGAAGTGAGGAAACAATCTTCCAGGCACAAATAATATACTTAATATTACCCAACAATTGTACCTGATGCATTGAGATTGCTGGTTGTTTCATGACAAAAGTTCTCTATTTTGACTCACTATGTAGGCTCTTTCTAAATAGAGGTCAGAAACATGGGGAGACTGAGTAAAGCTAGATGTTAAAAGGAAAAAAAAAATAAGAAAAATGCAATCTAATCTGTTTAAGATTATCAACATGCAGAACTTGGATATGAGTTCTAAAGGAAATTTGTAATTACAGGCTGGTCCACAGAATTACATTGTTTAGTCATGTAAAAGATGAGTAAGTTACCATGTTCACTTCTAAATGCCTGCTGTTAATATGTGGCAATGAAGTCTTTTTGATATTAAGAAGTTATAAATGACATTGTCTCTTTTTCTTCTTCCATTCTCCCTCCCCATCCCCTTTTTCCTCTTTCCCCTTCTTTTTCTTCATCCTCCTCTTCTTCCTCATCTTCTTTCCCTTCTTCCCTTTCCTCTTCCTCTTCTTTTACTGCTACTAATTCCATCTCATCCTACCTGCTCCTCCTCCTTCTTCCTCTTCTTCCCTTTCTTCCCCTTCCTTCTTTTGTATATGAACTCCCTTCTTATATTTTGTGTATTTTCTATTCTATGGGCCTTGGTTGCATAGAATCTATATGCAATTATAGAACTTGAGCAAGATATTTTGAGCTTTATGCCAGTTAAGAAATGAATTTGTGACTTAGCATCAACATTCAGAGTGTGGTATTGGGGACAGGGAGAGTAGAGCATTCAACATGGCCATGGAAGGAATAGCTATGTGTTCCAGTTGCAGATGTGCTGCATTGCCAGGGGCGGTATCCAGTGTCTGATGGTACAAAGTGTAGAAATCAATGCACAGGAGATAGTATGGTTGTTATCTCCATACTTTCATTTGTTCTTTTGAATATTTCCAGAGATTTCACTGTTCTAAACATATTACATTGTTTAAGCCCATCTATTCTTTATAGTACTCTTGCCTAGAAAATCCCATGGACAAAGGATCCTGGTAGGCTGCAGTCCATGGGGTTGCTACGAGTTGGACAAGACTGAGCGACTTCACTTTCACTTTTCACTTTCACACATTGGAGAAGGAAATGGCAACCCACTCCAGTGTTCTTGTCTGGAGAGTCCCAGGCATGGGGAAGCCTGGTGGGCTGCTGTCTATGGGGTAGCACAGAGTTGGACACAACTGAAGTGACTTAGCAGCAGCAGCAGCAGCGTTCTTTATAATAAAGTTTTCGGAGAAAGGCACTATTTTTACCCACATTACACAGATGAAGTAATAAAAGAACAGAAAAAAATAAGCAATTGGCCTCAAATCAGGCAGCTATTAAGTGGCAAACTTGAGATTCAAACTCAGGTAGCATGATGTTGGTATCTGAGTGTTTAGCCAGGGTGCTGTCCAGCATCTTTTGTTGCTGCCCACTATTGAAGCTTGGTACCAGAACCTTCCAATAATTCTATGAGTAACCCAATATTTTTAATGTTCTATTCTTATGTTTAAAATATTTAGATTCAGTTTAAGTTGCTTACAGCTAAGGATGCTGCCAATACCATAGTTATCATAGTGATGCCATAAATGAATTAGCCTTATGATGATTAATAAGCCAATTAAACTCTCAATGCTCATATGTAAAAGTTTACATATTTGTAAATATTACTTATTACCCTAGCCTTCAAACATTGTAAGAATCAGATAAAATAATGTTTTACTTTGTAAACCAATAAGATTAAATACATTTAATTTCAAATCAACAAACATTATTCCTAACCTCTTAGATGTAATCCCCTTCTTGTAGGTATGGATCACACGATGGTAGATATCACTCACCCACTGATGTTCACAATATATCTGTTATTGTCCATACAGGAAAACAGAAACTGTTGTACGTTTTCAAACAGAGAGGTATTTATTGAAAGCAATCACTTATAACAGTACTGGAAGGGTTTAAGAAGGGAATAGTAGGGAGCTGTGTCTTACTAAAGTTCAGTAATTATGGGAAGCCCCTACTGTGCCTATTGCTGGAAGAATATAAGTGAGAAGGATGTATAATCCAGAGATCAGTAATTATAGAAAGCTCGTTCTTGCCCTGGAACTGAAAGCCTGGGGTCAGGTTGACTACCAAAAGATAATACCTGATACATCACATTAAATTTTAGAACCATTTAAATGTATATCCATTAAAATGTGACTTTTCTTAGCAAGTTACTTTTATTAATGTGTTGATTATATTGTTGTCAGTTTCAATTAGATTTTTAGATGAAATTCTATTAAGGATGGCCACTATACTCTGCTTTTTATTTCAATAACAAAGATGATAAAATTGTTTTAAATAGTTTGTCATTTCATTAATTCCATATATTGAATATCTTTTGGTCAAGCTTTATAGTATTGGCCAAGGATGCAATTGTTCTTCAAATCTACCAACTTACCACTGTCAAGATTCAGAGTGGGAAAGAGGCCTTTTTGACTGTGTGTTAATTTAGCATGGTACAGAACTGGGTGATTCCTGATTCTTTCTTTCAATTTATATCTGCTGCTGCTGCTAAGTCGCATCAGTCGTGTTCAACTCTGTGCAACCCCATAGATGGCAGCCCACCAGGCTCCTCTGTCCCCGGGATTCTCCAGGCAAGAATACTGGAGTGGGTTGCCATTTCCTTCTCCAATGCATGAAAGTGAAAAGTGAAAGTGAAGTCGCTCAGTCATTTCTGACTCCTCGCGGCCCCATGGACAGCAGCCTACCAAGCTCCTACGTCCATGGAATTTTCCAGGCAAGAGTACTGGAGTGGGTTGCCATTGCTTCTCCCAATTTACATCTGGAAACTAATCAAAATGATTTCTCCATGTCATAGTATATAGAAAGGGGTCTGGATCCTTCTGTCCGTTGATGACATGCTTTATTATTAAGAAATAAATGTGGACTTAAATTGTAGTTATGTGGACTTAAAATGTTAAAGTGTGGACTTAAAATGCTGTCATTTTATTAGTATTATGAAAAAATTTTAATGTCAGCTCTGCTAACAATTTTTTGGGGTAATTATTCTTCAACACATAAATGAGCAAAATAATCTAAAATGTAATTCAAAGTACCATCAGTTCAGTTCAGTCGCTCAGTCGTGTCCGACTCTTTGCGACCCCATGAATCACAGTATGCCAGGCCTCCCTGTCCATCACCAACTCCCAGAGTTCTCCCAGACCCACGTCCATTGAGTCAGTGATGCCATCCAGCCATCTCATCCTCTGTTGTCCCCTTCTCCTCCTGCCCCCAATACCTCCCAGCATCAGAGTCTTTTCCAATGAGTGAACTCTTCGCATGAGGTGGCCAAAGTACTGGAGTTTCAGCTTTAGCATCATTCCTTCCAAAGAAATCCCAGGGCTGATCTCCTTCAGAATGGACTGGTTGGATCTCCTTGCAGTCCAAGGGACTCTCAAGAGTCTTCTCCAACACCACAGTTCAAAGGCATCAATTCTTCATTGCTCATAGTTAGTAGTTAGTAATACTGCTTCTATTTTTAGAAGTTTATAACAGAGTAGATTTTAAAATTTCTCATCACAAGGAAAAAATTATAATTATGTGTGGTGATAGACATTAACTAGACTTAACATAGTTGATAATTTCACATTATATATAAATATTGGATTACTACACTGCATACCAAATAGCATATGGTATTTTCATATATTCATATGTTATTTTCATATATGTCAACTACATTTCAATTTTAAAAAATGCCATTTGAGAGTGTATTTATTATTCACTGTGCTGGACACTTTAGGGTTGAGAGCCATTAAAAATCAACAGATTACTTTAAATTAATAGCACTCCTTTCTTCTCTTCAGGTAACAATTCTAATAATCTCTTTTATACATTTTTTTACTCTCAACTTAAGTAAACAAAATTTTATTAATCTTTGTTCTGTGTATAACATGGGGTAAGGGCATTCCTAGATACATTACATATGCTATCTGATTTTACTTACTAACAACCCTGTGGGGGTATCAATGACCATTTTTACATTAAAAATGGAAACTCGAGTTTAGAGCTAGGAAGTGAAGGAGATGAGATCATCTGATTTCAAAGCAAGTACAAAATTCAACATAAAATCTATGTGAGATATTCGTTGGAGGAAAAACATATTAAAAACTTTCAAATAATAGGTTCATGTAATTTGGTTCCTCTATTTCCAAAACACAAAGGGAATTTTATGGTATCTAAAGAAACAGTGTAAGACTTTATTTTGGGGGGCTCCAGAATCACTGCAGATGGTGATTGCAGCCATGAAATTAAAAGACATTTACTCCTTGGAAGGAAAGTTATGACCAACCTAGATAGCATATTCAAAACCAGAGACATTACTTTGCCAACAAAGGTCTGTCTAGTTAAGGCTATGGTTTTTCCAGTGGTCATGTATGGATGTGAGAGTTGGACTGTGAAGAAAGCTGAGCGCCGAAGAATTGATGCTTTTGAACTGTGGTGTTGGAGAAGACTCTTGAGAGTCCCTTGGACTGCAAGGAGATCCAACTAGGCCATTCTAAAGGAGATCAGTCCTGGGTGTTCTTTGGAAGGACTGATGCTAAAGCTAAAACTCCAATACTTTGGCCACCTCATGCGAAGAGGTGACTCATTGGAAAAGACTCATGCTGGGAGGAATCGGGGGCAGGAGGAGAGGGGGATGACAGAGGATGAGATGGCTGGATGGCATCACAGACTCGATGGACATGAGTTTGAGTGAACTCCGGGAGTTGGTGATGGACAGGGAGGCCTGGTGTGCTGCAATTCATGGGGTCACAAAGAGTCGGACACAACTGAGTGACTGAACTGAACAGAACTGAAAGGACATGTTTTTAAATAGATGAGAAATATTGAAGTTGGGAGCACATCCTTTTTCTAGAACATATCTTGATGGCCAGGTCGCACTGCTGAGGTCCCTGATGTCTGCAGAGGAACAAACCAGACCATCCTGGGACCTGAATTCAGATTTATGTAAGAGAATGGAGAAGAGGCCACAGAAACAGTAATAAGTATAAAGAACTTGAATAATGTAGAAAGAATATGGTTCTGGGGAATATAGCAGTAGACAGAAGTCCAGACCTGCTCTAAGTGTGGGAGCTTGCCAAGAGCTGGGAGGAGCCAGAGCTGCTGGGGTTCAACAAGCCAAAATCAGAGTAGCGATCACACGTTTAATCACATACTGTGATATAAGCAAGAGGCTAGATAGGTGAAAACGCTGCTCTCATGTTTTCATTTTCCCCCATGCTGGTGCTGCTGCTAAGCCACTTCAGTCATCTCCAACTCTGTGTGACCCCATAGACGGCAGCCCACCAGGCTCCCCCATCCCTGAGATTCTCCAGGCTAGAACACTGGAGTGGGTTGCCATTTCCTTCTCCAATGCATGAAAGTGAAAAGTGAAAGTGAAGTCACTAAGTTGTGTCCGACTCTTAGCGACCCCATGGACTGCAGCCCACCAGGCTCCTCTGTCCATGGGATTTTCCAGGCAAGAGTACTGGAATGGATTGCCATTGCCTTCTCTGCATTTTCCCCCATGAAATGCACCAATTTAAGATGAGATGGATCAGCGTCCTTGTAGGGATGCCTTAGTCCCAGTGGAGCTCTGACAGAAGTCTCCTGACATTGTATGTCACTGTGGTCTGAAAAGAGAAAGAGAGAGAAACTAGCAGTGGAAAAGCACTGACTCAGAGTGGGGACAAATGTCTTGACATTTCCTCCTCATGCATCGGGCGGACTCAGCAGAGGCACCTGGTAGAGGGCTCAGCTGAAGACAGCCTCTAAAGAGGCCTCTTAATGAAGGCACCTGGGCTAGGAACGTCATGATGGGGGAAGAGCAAGGTCAATTGGGTGACCTGAGACTCTGGTCTTAACTTCCAGGTTCTGCTTTGAACTGGATGCATCCAAGCCTTGTGCGGGGAGGGCCTCTTCCCTGAGAGATCTCCCAGCTAATGGTTTTACTCTTGCCTGAAATCAGGCCTGAAACTGCGGGCTCAGAGTCGCTCTTGGAGCCAGACATGTCAGAGGTAAGAGGGCTGCCGCATTCCTAGCACTAAACAGAACTCAGGGTTTAATACTACCCACAGATAGTACCGCACTCAGCTACCGGCTCTCGACTTTAAAGGAACATTTTGAGGCAGTAGAGTATGTTTTTCCCCTTTCATTTATTTAGAAGATGGATGGGGAAAGGAAGATAGGAAAAGTTTTGTGGCTTTTCTTTCCCACTAAAAATGTAAACTCTGAATTAGGAAAAGGATTTAAAACTGACATGATGAGGGGAAAAAGATATTTTTCTTGTGGAAATTAGTCTGTCAGTGAAAAACTAGAAGGGAGAGCACATGGAAATATGGGGGTTCCTAAAACAGAGAGATAGCAAAGCCCAAGAGCCAAGTGCTGGCCTGGAACATCTCAGCAGAGAGAACCCAGGGCAGCATGACCAATGTTTCCTAGCCACTGTGTAGCACAGAAGATGAAGGCAGTTAATAAAGTCTGCTGATGACAGGGAACCTTATCTCCCCAGCCTCCTCCCAAGTCAAGAGCTTGCCACTACAGACGGCTCTAGGCCCCTGGCAAACCCCTAGTGTAGGGATGAAAACTGAGGTTATGTGCTTAGCCATCTGAACAGAATGGATTTGGAGTAGGTAGTTAAGCTGGGTTGGAGAAAATGAAGTTCTAATGTGAGTTGAATTCCACATATGCTGCTGCGAGACTGGCAAGGATTAGTGTAATAACAAGCACTTGGTTTTAATGAGAATTTCAATTCAGTTCAGTTCAGTTCAGTCGCTCAGTCGTGTCCGACTCTTTGCAACCCCATGAATTGCAGCACGCCAGGCCTCCCTGTCCATCACCAACTCCCTGAGTTCACTCAGACTCACGTTCATCAAGTCAGTGATGCCATCCAGCCATCTCATTCTCTGTTGTCCCCTTCTCCTCATGCCCCCAATACCTCCCAGCATCAGAGTCTTTTCCAATGAGTCACCTCTTCACATGAGGTGGCCAAAGTATTGGAGTTTCAGCTTTAGCATCATTCCTTCCAAAGAAATCCCAGGGCTGATCTCCTTCAGAATGGACTGGTTGGATCTCCTTGCAGTCCAAGGGACTCTCAAGAGTCTTCTACAACACCACAGTCCAAAAGTATCAGTTCTTTGGCACTCAGCTTTCTTTACAGTACAACTCTCACATCCATACATGACCACTGGAAAAACCATAGCCTTGAAAAAACCATAGACGGACCTTTGTTGGCAAAGTAATGTCTCTGCTTTTCAATATGCTATAGGAAAAGGTTGGTCATAGCTTTCCTTCCAAGGAGTAAGTGTCTTTTAATTTCATGGCTACAGTCACCAGTGACTGCAGTGAGCATTTACTGAGTGCCTAATATTTTAACTATTTAAATAAAATATTACATCTGATGGTCTTGAAAATCCTTTGAGATAGATACTGTTAATACCTACTTTTTACTGCTGAAGACATTGAATCTTGTGTATGTTCAGTAATATTCTCATACTTTGGAAAGCTGGTTAATGGCTGACTGAAGATTTGACTGTAAGAATTTACCTAGAGATTTTGCTGTTTACGTTCACAATGATGTGAAGAAATTAGGTGAAAAATGGGACTAGCTTTTACCACCCCCCCCAAAAAAAAAAAATTACTTGCTCTTGGATAAAATATTGGGCTTCTCTGATAGCTCAGCTGGTAAAGAATCCACCTGCAATGCAGGAGACCCCAGTTCAGTCCCTGAGTTGGGAGGATCCCCTGGAGAAGGGAAAGGCTACCCATCTCTTAAAATACTAGAGACAAATTTTCAGAACATGTTCTTTGGTGTCTTAGATCTGTCTGTAGAGGTTTGTCTTGGCATAGAGATAAAAGTTGTGCTGACCCTTGTAGTGGAAGTCAGATAACCTGGCTGAGGAAGGATTGATTTATGTGGCGGGCCTGGCTTAGAGACCACTTCTGTCTTGCTCTCACTTATCAGTGTATCTCCACTACAAACACAGCACCTAGAATGGTTGAAGGGAGAAGAAAACGTAGTGAATAGATACTTAATACCAGTTGAATAAATAAACTAATCCAGAAAACCCCCTTTTCTCTAAAGGTCTAAGTTTACTTGTTTAAAAATTAATGTTTCTTTTTGGCTGTGCGGGGTCTTCCTTCCTGTGCATTGGTTTTCTCTAGTTATGGAGCACGGGGGATATGCTCATTGGGGTGCACAGGCTTCTCACTGCAATTGCTTCTCTTGTTGCAGAGCTCAGGCTCAAGGGCATGGAGGTTCAGTAGTTGTGGTGCTCTGACTTAGTTGCCCCAAGGCATGTGGGATCTTCCTGGATCAGGGATCAAACCCATGTTCTCTGTATGGGCAGGCGAATGCTTAACTACTGAATCATCAGGGAAGTCCAAGGCCTCAGTTTTCTTATCTGTAAAATGGAAAGTAAAAATTTCTATAATCCAAGTTTTTTTAGATGAGATGATATAAAAAAGGTTTTATAAAATATAAATATCTATAATTTGCTCTTGTAACCATTTTACAGGGTCAAATTCTATAGAAATAGGAAATTGAACTTTGAATCTTGTGTAATCTAGCACTTGCCAAAATCTCTGTGCAAACATCTGGTGTCTGAAAAAGAGTCTAAGGAGCAGGTCAGATATGCTATCCTCTTTAGTGAGTAGTTTATTGAAATGCATTCCTTCAATTTATTTAGAGCATGATGATTAAAATACCTGGGTTATATTATTTTAGTTGTTTATACAAAGGCCTTTTTATATTATTATTTAGTTTCACATCCTGGACTTTATTTTCTGAGGCTTATTATAAGACATGGCCTTTTGAAGAATGTTTCTATATCTTTTATAAAATCAAATCTGAAGATACTGTTCATTATGATAACCTTACTTTGGGAAGCACAGTATGAGTGCTGCCCAGATTTTAGTGTGAAGAATGTGCTTGCTGTCAAAATGCACTTTGATGTTCTTATTTGTCTAGCAATGAAATCTGTATTTACTGTATTTTCCTTATTGCCTTGTTTGACAAGAAAAATAGGAACTAAATTCAGAGCTTAGTTGCAATAAGTAGTTTATCCCATGTCCCTGATTTAGTTTTGAACTGTCTTGTTCATCCACAAAATTTCTAGTATATCTTAGGCACTTGCTGATAAATGACAAAAAAAAAAAAAAAAAAATCACCATTGCTAATTATAGTTTATATTTGTGCTTATTTTGCATATAACCTTTACAATCTTTAAGTTGATAATACAAAAAATATTCAACTCAATGTCTAGCAGACAGTATACCTTAGAGCAAAAACTTCAGTATTCCCCTCCCTGTCTGGTTCTCACAGATTTCAGGTCCTAAGTTTTGCTATTGTGCTTCATTTTTCACCATTTAATTAGTTTAGGAGAAGGATTGTGATGACCTATTTGTCATATGATATTGGGAAAAGATAATTTCATAAATTACAATACTCTAAATCACCAGTGAGCTTAAATACTAGGAGCAATATAAATAATGCATTATATTAGAGTCCTAGTTAATTTCCATAGACACAGAAAATAGTATATGTAACGTTTGTAAATTATTATTTTGAGAAGAGAGGATTTAAAAACCTATAATGCTACATTTGGGTGTGTTTTAAGGCTAGACAATGCTATAAATATGCTTACTATGACTATAATTATGCCATGGAAACCGTTGCTAGAAAGCACAAAGCCCAACTAGTTGAAATTTTGAAGTAGCTCTAAGTTAGAATGTGAAGATACCTTCTGCTAGGTGAGGAGGGTTAGAGGACACATTAAGATGACTATTTATACTTGGTTGATGTTCTCTTTCATTTTAATTAACCATTTAGCAAGCAAAGAGTAAAAGAGATCAACATCAAAGTATAGGCCAGTTCTGCTTGCCCTATAAATTCTGAGTGCACACTCCAAGTTCAGTGGTCAGTGTGACTCCTATTTGTCAGTCACTAAGTTGTGCCCAGTTCTTTGAGACCCCATGGACTGCAGCACACCAGGCTTCCCTGTCCTTCACTATTTCCCAGAGTTTGCTCAAACGCATGTCCATTGAGTTGATGATGCTATAAAACCATTTCATCCTTTGCTGCCCCCTTTTATTCCCTCTTGCCCTCAATTTTTCCCAGCATCAGGGTCTTTACATCGGGCTTTGCATCACCTAGCCAAAGTATTGGAGCTTCAGCATCAGTCCTTCCAGTGAATATTCAGGGTTGATTTCCCTTTGGATTGACTGCTTTGATCTCCTTGCTGTCCAGCAGACTTTCAAGTGTCTTCTCCAGCACCATGATTCAAAAGCATCAATTATTCAGCACTCAGCCTTCTTCATGGTCCACCTCTCACATCCATACATGACTACTGGAAAAACCATAACTTTGACTATATGGATGTTTCTTTGTGAAGTGATGTCTTTTCTTCTTAATATGCTGTCTAGGTTTGTTAGCTTTCCTTCCACAGAGCCAGAGTCTTTTAATTTCATCCCTGGAGTCATTGCCTGCAGTGAGTTTGGAGCCCAAGAAAATAAAATAAACTTTCTCTGTTTTCTCTCACTGTTTCCACTTTCCTCCATTTTATTTGCCATGAAGTGGTGGGACCAGATGCCATGATCTTAGTTTTTAAAACGCTGAGTTTTAAGCCAGCTTTTTCACTCTCTTCTTTCACTCTCATCAGGAGGCTTTTTAGTTCCTCTCCATTTTCTGCCATTAGAATGGTATCATCTGCATACCTGAGGTTGTTGATATTTCTCCCAGTAATCTTGATTCCAGCTTGTCATTCATTTAGCCTGACATTTCTCATGATGTGCTCTGCATAGAAGTTGTTACATAGAAGCAGGAGACAATATACAGCCTTGTTGTACTTCTTTACAAATTTTGAACCACAGTAAGGAATCTATCATGTTAAAGCAGACCATGAGAGCAGGCTTAAAAAAAATTAGTCTGGAGACAGGTCCAGATCATAATTAAAGGTCTCCTCTGTTACTAGTAAAGTCATTCTACCATTCTTGCTTTGACAGTGTTATCTAGATCTGTTTTCTGTTTCTTAATGCTATCATCTGGCTTAAGGTAGACTGGTCCAGAACCTACTACAAACAAAAGAATGAAAACAAAACAAAACAAAACAAAACAAAACCTATTGGATAGAGAAGTAAATACACTGTTACCTAGATATTTATTTTCTGGGATTTATTCACCTAGAAGAGAAACAAAGCTTATTTGAGCAAGGCAGTCCTATTGGTGGTGGTTATTGTTTGGTCATTAAGAGTTTATCCAACTCTTTTGTGACCCCATGGACTGTAGCCCTTCAGGCTCCTCTGTCTATGGGATTTCCCAGGCAAGAATATTGGAGTGGGTTGCTATTTCCTTCTCCAAGGGATCTTCCCTACCCAGGGATTGAACCCGAGTCTCCTGCATTGCAGGTTTATTCTTGATGGTGATGGACAGGGAGGCCTGGCATGCTGCGGTTCATGGGGTCACAAAGAGTTTGACACGACTGAGCAACTGAACTGAACTGAAATGAACTGAGCTACTGGAGAAGCATGCAGTCTATTGGTGCAGGTGAATAATTTTTTCCAAGTCAAAAAAATTAAAAAAAAACACTGAAAATATTACTTGCAACTACAGAGTATTGTAGACTACATTGAAATGGCTTATGTGTTCATGCTCAGTCATGTCCAACTCTTTGCGACCCCATGGGTAACCCTCCAGACTCCTCTGTTAATGGGATTTTCCAGGCAAGAATACTGAAGTGGGTTGCCATTTCCCTGTCCATTAAATGGCTTAGAATTGAATAATAGTAGTGAGAGTGGACAGCTTTGTCTTGTTCCTGGTCTTAGAGGAAATGCTTTCAGTTTTTCACCATTAAAAATAATGCTTGCTGTGGGTTTGTCATATATGATCTTTATTATGTTGAGGTAGGCTCCCTCTATGCCCACTTTCTGAAGAGCTTTTTTTTTTTTTTAATCACAAATGGGTGTTAAATTTTGTCAGAAGCTTTTTCTGCATCTGTTGAGATGATTGTATGGTTTTTATTCTTCAGTTCTTATTATGATATATAACATTGATTTGTATACATTGAAGGGTCCCTGCATCCTGGGATAAATCTCAATCATTGAGTGTGATCCTGTAATATGTTATTGGATTCTATTTGCTAGTGTCTTGCTAAGGATTTTTGTGTCTATGCTCAGTGAAACCAGTCTGTAATGGTTCAATTACAAAAACGAACCACATAGGATGTGATTTTGATTCTTTTCTCTGAGAGATTTACTGTCAGACTTCAGACAATTTCTTGACATTTTTTAAAGATTATCTGGTGCTTGTGACCATAAACAGTTACAATAAAAAAAAATACCAGTAGATATTATGCATATGATTCACATCATGCTTTATAATAATTTATATTATTTATTAACTAGATCTAAGACTTAGATGTCTATAGAACATTAGTTGCAGAAGAAAACAGTCAAGTGAACAATGATATGATCATATTTTTAAGTTAGTTAATTATGGAGTCATCATTTTCCAGTATTTTTCTACTACCAAAAGCTAAAATGGTTTTAAATCACAGAGCTCTGTTAAATGTAATTTTTACATTGTTAAGTTCTATTATAACTTTCTGAGTTAGCTAGTTTTTATAATGGTTATTGTTTAAAACTGATAGGATTCTATAAAGCACATTTGCTTTCAGATGTTCTAGAAATACATACAGGTGTTATGATCAGATTTAGCAGTAGATCAACAAAAATGATATCACTTAAAAATATGTACTTAACATTTTTTTTTCCTTGTTTCTGAACTTCCCCTTGTTTCTTTGATCTTTCTAAGGTGGTTTGAGATTTTGGACAGACGTTTTTTTTGTGTGGTTGAGATGAAAAAAGTACAAAACAAAACATAGAGGAGAATAAAAGAAGTTGAAGAATAATTAGTTCTTGGTGGCAAGAAACAAGATATAACTTGTTGGTTTGCAGCTGTATGCAGCACCGTTGTCTTTTCTGCTTGTCCATCACACAAAAAAGCAAGCAGCTATCTGTTCTATCAGTGGCATTTCAGACTAGCCCCAAACAGAAAACAGCCACCATTGTGTTTGTTCACAATCCTCTGGGTCAGCTTCTAGGCAATTCCAATGCTTTGCTTTAGCACAGTTGATCTCTGTGTTGACTTGACTAAAGCTGAGGTGTATAGGATGATTTGATTTTCATTTTGGCAGTTGGCAGTCTAGGGAGCTTAAACTGGTATGGCTTGTTTCTGTTTCACGTGTTTCTTTATGATTTAATAAGCTAACCTGCGCTTTTTCACAGGGTGATTAAAACACTCCTAAGAGCAAGATGGAACAAGCTGCAGTGTAAAAACAGTTTTAAAGACTCTGCTTACATCCTGCTAGCTAACATCTAATTAGTTAAAGTAAGCCACATGACCAAATGCTGATGCAACAGGTAGAGAAATAGAGTTCACTACTTGAAACTAAGCCACAATACAAAGATGGATGCATAGAGGGATTTGTGGCCTTTTTTATTTTATTTTTTTGCAGTCTACCAACATATGATGTTACATAATAGGATTTTACACATTCTTTAGGATTAATTATGCAATTCTTTGTAACAAACAACAATATTTTATTTCTAAGGGTAATCACTGGGATCTGAATATAGCTTTATTATACAGGGCATTTGTTTGTACTTATAGACATTCTCATGGAACTTCCCCTTATTTTATTCTATATTGTGTAAGAGAAACCATAAGAATAAAATACTGTTATGAATAAAGTTAGATAAATATGAGGGCCTTTGCCTCAGTTGAAAATGAGATGCTCAGTAGTAAATTTTGATTGCATAAGAAGGAAACAACTATAATGTGGTATTATTAGGAAGAAAAGGCACCAAAGTTGAATGGAAGTTAACTGCTTGTCTGACCAAATTGGAGCCTCATCACTTAAAAATAATAAATGAAATTGATACAAAGAAGCCATATTTTGTCAGAAAATACACCAGCAGCAATGAAATACCTAAATTAACTGTGAGTGAACTATATAGAATTTTAGTATGTAGTGGAAAAAAAAACTATATAGCATAGTACATAGAAATAAATAGATGTGCTGACTATTTTAGATGAAGAGGAAAAGGGAAATTGGAATTTCTACCACTTTGATGCAAATCAGAGTGCCCAAAATGATTGTGACATTCAGAATCATAATTTGCTTTGTAGCTCTGTTCATGCTGTTCTTTTACATTGCAGCTACCGGATGGTTATTATTATTTACTGTTTAAGGCAGAAAATGTACTTGGTGGACCAATCCTAGACAAATAACAGGTTGCTGCCCCAGGGAGTTTGCAGTTAAGAGACACGGGCAGGTATAATGTAGAACAAACAAAGCAAGAATACTGACTGTTCCCTGCAGCTTAAATACTTAATGAGGCAGGGAAACATTTTGGAAATTAGTGAAAAAAAAGAGAGAAGAATTTTGGAAAAAATACATAAGGGATTTTTATTAATCCCATCACAGTTCTATGATTTATAGTGAGTGCTACATAGAATGCTGGGGTGTCATGTTACCTAGGCTAAAACATCTGTATATCTAGGAATATCAAAATCATCACTGGGAAAAAAGAGTGAGCAAAAAGATAAATGAAAAATTTACGGATTTTATGAATAGATGTAGTAGGGAGTAAATCTGATGATAATGTTAAAATCATGGAAGAAATTACTCTACAATTTACTTTTAATAAATAGCTCATGATACCTACATAGAAGACTGTTGATATTTTATAGCAGAATTTTGGGAGTATTTATACATTCTTTTGGGGTCTATAAATTCTTAATAAAACTGGGTATTCTTAATCTAAAATATTATTAGAAGGGACCTTAGAGTCTAAAATTTATTCTAAAAGGTATCCCAATGAAATTAACAGATTTTCAAAAGGGTAAACTTGATCAAATTTCATTCTAGAAAGATCACTGTAGTAACAATGAGATGAAAGTTAGTGGAATTAGAAAAGGATATGACTATAATCCAGTTAATTAAGAGCCTTGGGAATGGTAGAGAAATAGCAATTTGAAATGATTTCAAGGTACTTAGAAGGGGAAAATCTATAGGTCTTTGTAATTAATAAAAGGAGTCAGTAATTGAGAAGGGGAATATCTAGGGTAATCAAAAGTTAATGACGTCAATTGTGGTAGTGCCATTTCCTAATACAAGGAGCATGGAAAAAGGGCATGCTTTGAAACTTTGAGCTGTCTGTGAGACATTCAAGTGAAAAATATTCAAGAGGTATTGAATGTAGAGATTTGTGATCAACAGAAACTTTGAAAATAAATGCACAATTATTGAAAAGAGAGGCTATTCATTCCAGATTATCGCATGTTTATAGTGTGCCATAGTTACTGAGCCAGGTGTGGAGAGTCAGTGGTGAACTAGACACCTTTCCTGAAACTGTTTGCAGTCTGCTGGGCAATGAGGTACAGTGTTTAGAGGTACAATTAGAAATTGTTGCAAGAGAAAAATATGGTTGAATCGTCTAGGTAAAAATGCACATCCCTATTCATCTGTCTTGCAAAAACTGTTAATTTGGGGTACCATCAATTCAGTTCAGTTCAGTCGCTCAGTAGTGTCTGACTCCTTGCGACTGCATAAATCGCAGCACGCCAGGCCTCCCTGTCCATCACCAACTCCCAGAGTTCACTCAAACTCACGTCCATCAAGTCAGTGATGCCATCCAGCCACCTCATCCTCTGTTGTTCCCTTCTCCTCCTGCCTCCAATCCCTCCCAGCATCAGAGTCTTTTCCAGTGAGTCAGCTCTTTGCGTGAGGTGGCCAAAGTACTGGAGTTTCAGCTTTAGCATCAGTCCTTCCCATGAACACCCAGGACTGATCTCCTTTAGAATGAAGTCGTTGGGTCTCCTTGCAATGCAAGGGACTCTCAAGAGTCTTCTCCAACACCAAAGTTCAAAAGCATCAATTCTTTGGCGCTCAGCTTTCTTCACAGTCTAACTCTCACATCCATACACAACCATTGGAAAAACCATAGCCTTGACTAGTTGGACCTTTGTTGGCAAAGTAATGTCTCTGCTTTTGAATATGCTGTCTAGGTTGGTCATAACTTTCCTTCCAAGGAGTAAATGTCTTTTAATTTCATGGCTGCAATCACCATCTGCAGTGATTTTGGAGCCCCCCAAAATAAAGTCTGACAGTGTTTCCACTGTTTCCCCACCTATTTCCCATGAAGTGATGGAACCAGATGCCATGATCTTCGTTTTCTGAATGTTGAGCTTTAAGCCAACTCTTTCACTCTCCTCTTTCACTTTCATCAAAAGGCTCTTCAGTTCTTCTTCACTTTCTGCCATAAGAGTGGTGTCATCTGCATATCTGAGGTTATTGATATTTCTCCTGGATTTATTAAAAAAAAACTGATTTCTACTGTTTCCTTTTAATGTTTGTAGTTTTTAATGCTAAAGTGATACATGCTAATTATGCAACATATATGTAAGCAAAATAAAATAACTTATCCACAAATATTTATAGTGTGCCTAATGCATGTAGAATTTTCTTCCCTGGTGGCTCAGACAGTAAAGAATCTGCCTGCAATGCAGGAGACTATGGTTTTATCTCTGTGTTGGGAAGATCCCCTAGAGAAGGAAATGGCTACCCACTCAAGTATTCTTACCTGGAGAATCCCATGGACAAAGGAGCCCAATGGATTACAGTCTATGGGGTCACAAAAAGTAGGACACAACTGAGCAACTAACACTTTCACTTTCACAACATATGAGGTACTATGGTGTGTGCTGATAACTTCTTATCCTCTCTGTTCTAGTCAAAGGAAGGTTCCTTCCTGTCATTCTAGAGTTTTGCATCTGTGGTTTCCTCTTATTTCTTCTTTGCCACTATTACCTTTTTTACTCCTATTTGTTCCCCCAGTTTCCACCTCATGTATTTCTTACTCTAGGACTTCTCCTTTGACCCATTGTACCTCCCAGGCAGATTGGGTTATCAGCTTGCTTGGCATCTTACACTTACCGAGCCTTGGTGTATTTCCCAATGCTTGTAATTGCCTGCCTTCTAGTGCCAGGTGATTTGGCTAAAAACAATTTGGCCAAAAGCATATTGGCCAACTGGATAGTATGTCTAAAATGAATTTTTGAAAATCAATATATCTAGTTATAGGGTTTGATTTTTTCTATTTATACTTAAAATACAATTTTATTAATTTTCTGAAACAAGTTTGAAAAGTTAATTTTTTAAGAACACAAATTAAGAACAGAACTCTTTCAAAATGTCAAGTTTGTCTTCTTTGTGTGTATTTTGAGTATTTTATCTTTTGACTTAGAATATCAGTGAAGCTCCTGCTTAACTGTGTTTAACTTCTGCTTTAGAGGACAGTTTTTTCCTTAAACTCAGAAAACATTAAGATGCAAGTACTTTCCTCATGCAGAAGGAGTATGGAGGGAACAAAATATTTTTTAAAGTGTTTTATTCTTCCGTTAATTTCTCAGTGAATACCTAAACTCAATATTTTATGAGTAGGCATGCTCATGATTCTAATATTTCAGTTTTCATTGTATAGGATGAAGTTTCTACACAGTCTTGGGATATCACTTCCTAGGTCAAATTTCCTATTTCAACAACCTTCAGTTTTGTAGTCTCCACTGATTACAATTCAGCGCTGTTTTGAGCTTGGCAATACACAAGAACTTTGAAATTGATATTTTAATTTCATCCAACATTTGAAAAATGCTAACAGCAACAAATTTGGAAAACTCAGCAGTGGCCACAGGACTGGAAAAGGTCAGTTTTCATTCCAATCTCAAAGAAAGGCAATGCCAAAGAATGCTCAAACTACCACACAATTTCACTCATGTCTCACTCTAGTAAAGCAATGCTCAAAATTCTCCAAGCCAGGCTTCAGCAATACATGAACCGTGAACTTCCAGATGTTCAAGCTGGTTTTAGAAAAGGCAGAGGAACCAGAGATCAAATTGCCAACATCCGCTGGATCATGGAAAAAGCAAGAGAGTTCCAGAAAAATCTCTATTTCTGCTTTATTGACTAAGCTAAAGCCTATGACTGTGTGGATCACAATAAACTGTGGAAAATCCTGAAAGAGATGGGTATACCAGACCACCTGACCTGACTCCTGAGAAACCTCTATGCAGGTCAGGAAGGAACAGTTAGAATTGGACATGGAACAACAGACTGGTTCCAAATAGGAAAAGGAGTACGTCAAGGCTGTATATTGTTACCCTGCTTATTTAACTTCTATGCAGAGTACATCATGAGAAACACTGGGCTGGAAGAAGCACAAGCTGGAATCAAGATTGTCAGGAGAAATATCAATAACCTCAGATATGCAGATGACACCACCCTTACGGCAGAAAGTGAAGAGGAACTAAAAAGCTTCTTGATGAAAGTGAAAGAGGAGAGTGAAAAAGTTGGCTTAAAGCTCAACATTCAGAAAACTAAGATCATGGCATCTGGCCCCATCACTTCATGGCAAATGGGGAAACAGTGGAAACAGCGGCTAACTTTTTTGGGGATGGGCTCCAAAAATCACTGCAGATGGTGAAATTAAAAGACACTTACTCCTTGGAAGGAAAGTTATGACCAACCTAGACAGCATATTTAAAAGCAGAGACATTACTTTGCCAACAAAGTTCTGTCTAGTCAAGGCTATGGTTTTTCCTATGGTCATGTATGGATGTGAGAGTTGGACTGTGAAGAAAGCTGAGTGCCGACTAATTGATGCTTTTGAACTGTGGTGTTGGAGAAGACTCTTGAGAGTTCCTTGGATTGCAAAGAGATCCAACCAGTCCATTCTAAAGGGGAGAAATCCTGGTTGTTCATTGGAATGACTGATGCTAAAGTTGAAACTCCAATACTTTGGCCACCTCATGCAAAGAGTTGATTCATTGGAAGACTCCAATGCTGGGAGGGATTGGGGGCAGGAGTAGAGGGGACGACATAGGATAAGATGGCTGGATGGCATCACCTACTCGATGGACATGAGTTTGAGTAAACTCTGGGAGTTGGTGATGAACAGGGAGGCCTGGCGTGCTGTGATTCATGGGGTCGCAAAGAGTCAGATATGACTGAGTGACTGAACTGAACAGCTACTCTCTACTTACAATGATTCTTCAACCAAGTCATGACCTCTAATTTTTTAATGCCTTCATGTTTTCATTATCCACCAGCTCCATTTTGTGTTCATTTTGCTTCATAACTTGCTTAGAATCCATGTTTCACTATTACAATCATTCAGCCGTTTCTTTTAAAATACCCAGTATTCTACTTCTCTTTATGCTTCCATCAACCTTTGCAAAAGATAACTCATTTTTAGCACTGTTTTTGGCAAATGTAAGCATCATTTGTATTAATTCATGAATCATCTTTGTTTTTCAGTCACTAAGTCATATCCAACTCTTTGTGAACCTGTGAACTGGAGCATGCTATGCTTCCCTGTCCTTTACTTATCTCCCAGAGTTTGCTCAAACTCATGTCCATTGAATCAGTGATACCATCCAATCATCTCATTGTCTGTCACCCCCTTTTCCTCTTGTCCTTTATCTTTCACAACCTCAGGGTCTTTTCTAATGAGTCATCTCTTCACATCAGGTGGCCAATGTATGGGAGCTTCAGCATCAGATTTCTTTTGGGATTGACTGGTTTGATCTGCTTGTTGTCTAAGGGACTCTCAAGAGTCTTCTCCAATGCCACAATTCATTATGCACATTCACAATTGATCATATATTTTGCCTATTCTTTTACTAATTATTTCTGATTTTTCTTCTTTTAAATTCACTTTTTCTCATTTTCAGCCAATCTTCTTTCTTTACAATCTTTGCAACTGTAAAATGTTGACATAAATTAAAGAATTATTTCAAGAAAATTAAGTCATTAATTATAGTGACTCAGATGAGAAGCTGAAAGGCTTACTGGGTCTTACAAGCCACTTGAGATATGGATTTCAGCAGATGATTTGATCAATTTTTAGTAATTGACCTTCACTGTTGTCCAGACCTAGTGACATGAATACTAAGATGATAAGCTTAGTAAATGATACATATAACTGGTCTTTATTTAATGCATAAACCAACATCAGGGAACATTTCGCATTTAACTAATTTTAAGGAAATCTATGAATTGATGTTCCATCTTTTAAGTCAGATGGCTTGAATATGAAAACTCAAATACAGAGGACTGAAAGAACATGAGAGCCAGCATTCAAAATCCTCATTATCCCCAAATCAAGGTCACAGTCCCAGCCAGAGGATGGGTTATTGCCAAGAAGGGGAGTGTGACCTTTTTGCTTCATTATATGTTAGGTCTTTCTATAAGCTACATGAGGTCCCTATGAGATTTTATCCAACTGTGTCTTATCTCTACACCACTCTTAACCTAAATTATTTTGTTGGAAATTTATAATAGATATTATGACCTTTAAACATGGAGTTCACCAATTATGTCTATATTGCCTGAGTCATGGATCAAAACCAGAGTGATGCCACTTTCTGCCTTCCTGAAGTGAGGTACACTGAGTTTCTTAACCAGCTCCAGAGGCCTGACTGAAGGCTTAGAGATACACAGAGGCCTGATACCTGGGCCTTCCAATAACCAGGATGCATTTCTTTTAATTATAAGTATATTCCAGAATATCAGAACTATCTCTTCCTATTTCAAACAAAGGACATTAAATACAGTTAGAGATTTTTTATTTGTTTAAAACATTTGCCAGAGCATAGACACTGGAGTTCTATGTTGCATACTGAGAGGAAAATAAAATCAAGATTTTAACCCAAATTTTAGAGCCTCATCCCAATGGCTGGTGCCCTGAAGGCAGAATTGGTGATTTACTCTGTATCATGGGGTTTAGAGTAGTGTCTGGTCCTTCTGAAATGTAATTACCAACTCTCTTCTCTGCATCCCACTAACAGCATGTTCATACTGTCATGTATTTATTAAATCAACGAATATTTATTGAGCCTCTAAAATGAATGTGAGAGTTGGACTGTGGAGAAAGCTGAACGCTGAAGAATTGATGCTTTTGAACTGTGGTGTTGGAGAAGACTCTTGAGAGTCCTTTGGACTGCAAGGAGATCCAACTAGTCCATTCTAAAGAAGATCAGTCCTGCCAGTCCTGGGTGTTCTTTGGAAGGAATGATGCTAAAGCTGAAACTTCAATACTTTGGTTACCTCATGCAAAGAGTTGACTCCTTGGAAAAGACTCTGATGCTGGGAGGGATTGGGGGCAGGAGGAAAAGGGGATGACAGCGGATGAGATGGCTGGATGCTATCACTGACCCGATGGACGTGTTTGAGTGAACTCTGGGAGTTGGTGATGGACAGGGAGGCCTGGAGTGCTGCAATTCATGGGGTCGCAAAGAGTTGGACACGACTGAGTGACTGGACTGAACTGAACTGAACTGAAAATATACCCAGCATTTTCCTATGTGTAGGGGATATACCAGTGACCAAAAATACAAAGTTTCTGCCCACATGGAGTTTATAGTTTTGTCTTATTCGGGAATAAACAACCATAGACCATGTTTTAATGCTTCATTAGGACATGCCTATTATCCAACTGTGATTACTTAAAAGACAGGGACATCACACACTGTCACATTTCTCTTTATGGTCTGGACATCAAACATGTGGTCAAAAGTAATTTGCCATCAGGGTATAAACTCTTCAAGAATTTCAGTTTAGCTTGTGCACAGGAACTGGTAAGCTGACAGGACTTGGTCTGTTCTTGCCATTCTTTTCGTTGATGACACCAAGTATATGACAAGAATGGGTTAGAGTCAGGGAGCATTTGTCATTGAATTAAAGATTCTAATACTTATAGAGAAGTGCTAGAAGGTGATGGTCAGGTCATCTGCTGACATGAATGTCTCACAGTCACTGATGATGAAATGGTAGACCATTGATAAGAATTCTCACTTCTATCATTACATCTCTATTCAGCATAGTGACAGGAAGTAATGTTACTGGGGAAAGTTATTTTCTTTCTTAATCATTTAGGTTATGGTTCTTAGGCCTTTTTTTGTTTGTTTGTTTGTTTTTAATCCTTTGCAGTAACTCTTCGTAATTTGATCATCTTTAATTTTAGTGGTGATAGTGAGGAGGGACAGTGAGAGGCATTTTATTGCAGGAGCTATTTGATCTTGTGATTTTTGCCTGCCTGCCACCCCCCCCCCCCGCCCCACCACCACACCAATCCAAGCACTCAAGATAGTCAAGTTTATCTTGTCGTTATATAAGAGTACAGTAAAACTTACATTTGCCTAGAGTGTGAGGTGTATTTTTATTCTCTGTTTCCTGATAACAAGTGATGACCCAGTGCCTCTTTGCCTCTTTTGTCCCTGATGACTGCACTAAAGTAGAAAAATTATGTCAGATTTTTTTTAAACTCGTGCTAGAGTAGCTGGGCGGAGAAGGCAATGGCACCCCACTCCA
Organism: Bos mutus; assembly: GCF_027580195.1. Taxonomy (NCBI): domain Eukaryota; kingdom Metazoa; phylum Chordata; class Mammalia; order Artiodactyla; family Bovidae; genus Bos; species Bos mutus. The sequence continues at coordinate 76,163,758 of NC_091622.1, read as the reverse complement.
GTACTCTTGCCTGGAAACTCCCATGGACGGAGGAGCCTGGTAGGCTGCAGTCTATGGGGTTGCAAAGAGTCAGACATGACTGAGAGATTTCACTTTCATGCATTGGAGAAGGAAATGGCAACCCACTCCATTGTTCTTGTCTGGAGAATCCCAAGGATGGAGGAGCCTGGTAGGCTGCCGTTTACAGGGTTGCACAGAGTCAGACATGACTGAAGCGACTTAGCAGCAGCAGCAGCAGTAGAGTAGCTGGGGTCCCAGACATACTGGAAAGAAGGAGGACATGGGGTGGGAGGAGAGAAGATAGCTCAGATTAGAAAAGATGTCTCAGACCAGAGTCATATGATAACATTACCCAATATATGGGACAAAAGGCCACTGAAAAAGAGGGATATATTATATACATACAAACACATGTATAAATAAAACAGTGAGATGCAGGAGCCATCACAGGGTGATAAGTCTGCTCACAGGGACAGAAGGGTTTGCTAAGTAGGGAAACAATAAAGGTGTGGAGGTTGATAAGTCTTCTTATTCCACTGCAACTACCATTTTAAACAGAAAGAGGCAGGGCCACCAGCTTATTTTAAACCTGAGAATGACATCATCAGCATTACACTTCGGAAGTATTAGTCTTGCTTCAGAGTGAAGACCTATTGTGTGCTAATAATTTAGCTAAAGTATTTATTAATTTCTATGATGCAAATACTTGCACCATGGCCAATTTCAAGCTACCTGTGGTTTGAAAATTGACTTAAAAATATCCCTGAATACTTAGCAGTTGGTTCTCATGAACCAGTCAGAGCCATCTCCAATATACCACTGGCTAGAGAGTGGAATTTTCAGTATTATTGTTCTTTTCCCCCCCAATATCTCAGGTTTAGAGGTAGGATATCCGAATAAAAGTTTGGCGCTGCTAAGTCACTTCAGTCGTGTCCAACTCTGTGCGACCCCATAGACGGCAGCCCACCAGGCTCCCCCATCCCTGGGATTCTCCAGGCAAGAACACTGGAGTGGGTTGCCATTTCCTTCTCCAATGCATGAAAGTGAAAAGTGAAAGGGAAGTCGCTCAGTCGTGTCCGACTCTTAGCGACCCCATGGACTACAGCCTACTGGGCTCCTCCATCCATGGGATTTTCCAGGCAAGAGTACTGGAGTGGGGTGCCATTGCCTTTTCTGAAAAGTTTGCTGGAGCTCTTCAAACATGAGAATATGGATGACATTAAATAAGGTAGGGCACTTTTAGGGAGAGTGGGAAGAATACTTGGATTTAAACAAAATAAAATGTTTTAAATTAAAAGTGGCAAATTATGAAGTGTTAGTATTCAAGGCTGACTTCAGGTTTAAGCTTGGGTAACTGCATAGATGGTGGTCTCATTCACTAGGATAGAAAAGAGATGGAGAAAATTGGCTTATGAGGTTTAGTGACCAAATCCAGTTTGGGATATTCTGGGTTTGAGGTACTTCTAAACCTCCAAGGAGATTTGTTTCAATACAGAGTTGATGATAGACCAGACTCCAAAAAGGTGAGTTGTGATGACACAGAAAACACAACTGATGATTATTCTCTCATTGAATGAGAAGGAAAAAGGGAAAGTGTGGATTCTGTAGCTTTGTTATTAGCCTGGAAGGAAGTTGAAAGAGGGCTTGGTTGTTGTTCTTGACTTACTGAGTAAAGTAAACTTAACCTGATAAATAAATAATTAAGCACTTTGAAAAGACAGGTGACAATTTACATATATGTACTAAGGATAATGAATAGGAGAGATACTTGAAAGAAAGTTTCCTAGGGAATATTAAAGACCCAAATTTTAGATTTGTAGTGGTTTTTACTCAATGCTTTAAATAGCTATATGTCATTTTAGTAACTATATTATAAAATAGTTTCTAATTCAAACTATTGATTCATTCTAATATAATCTCACACTAAAAACAAATCACTGTATATTCCAAAAGCAAACACTTTTTTTGCCCACAAATATTCTTTAAAGCAATTTACTTAGTTGTAACTAATATATCCCCTTCATGGATCACAGTCTTGTCCTGGCAAAGGGGCTTGGATAACTCAATGAAGCTAGGAGCCATGCTACACAGGGCCACCCAAGATGAACAGTTCATGTGAAGAATTCTGATACAGCATGGTTCACTAGAGGAGGGAATGGCAAACTACTCCAGTATTCTTGCCGTGAGAACCAGATGAATAATATGAAAAGGCAAAAAGATACGACACTGGAAGATGAGCCTCTCAGATTGGAAGGTAACCAGTATGCTACTGGGGAAGAGTGGAGGGAACTTACTAATATTAATAGCACCACAAAGAATGAAGTGACTAGGCCAAAGCAAAAGCAACACTCAGTTGTGGATGTAACTGGTGGTGAAAGTAAAGTTCGATGCTGTAAAGAACAATATTGCGTTGGAAACCGGAATGTTCATGAATCAAGGTAACTTGGACATGGTCAGGCAGGAGATGGCAAGAGTGAACATTGAATCTTAGGTATCAGTGAACCAAAATGGATGGGAATGGGTAAATTTGATTTAAATGACCATTACATTTACTATTGTGGGCAAGAATCCATGAGAAGAAATGGAGTAGCCCTCACAGTCAAAAGAATAGTCCAAAATGCAGTACTTGAATGCAATCTCAAAAACAATGGAATGATCTTGGTTCTTTCCAAGGCAAACCATTCAACATCACAGTAATCCAAGGCTGTGTCCCAGTCACTAATGACAAAGAAGCTCAAATTGACCCATTCTATGAAGACCTATAAGACTTTCTAGAATTAACATCAGTTAGTCAATACTGAAATTAAATTAATTATATTCTTTGCAACCAAATTTGGGAAAGTTCTGTGTAGTTAGAAAAAATAAGACCTGGAGCTGGCTCAGATCATAGGCTCCTTATTGAAAAATTGAGGCTTAAATTGAAAGTTGGGAAAACTACTAGGCCATTTATTTATGACCTAAATCATAATGATTATAAGTGGAGGTGATGGATAGATTCAAAGGATTAGATCAGATAGAGTGTCTGAAGAACTATGGTCAGAGGTTTGTAACATTGTACAGGAGGCAGTGACCAAAATCATCCCAAAGAAAAAGAAATGAAAGAAGGCATATTGGTGGTTTGAGAAGGCTTTAGAAAAATCTGCAAATAGAAGAGCCGCAAAAGGCAAGGATATATTTACCCAACAGAATGCAGAGTTCCAGAGGACGGCAAGGAGAGAGAACAATGCCTTATTAAATGAACAGTGCAAAGAAATAAAGAAAAACAATAGAATGGGAAACTAGCGATCTCTTTAAGAAAATTGGAGACATCAGGGGAATATTCCATGTAAGAATGGGCATGATAAAAGACAGAAACAGTATGGACCTAACAGAAGCAGAAGAGATTAAGAAAGTCAAAGTGGGGCTTAGGAAGCATTGTTGTTCAGTCACTTACCTATCCGACTTTTTGTGACCCTATGGGCCATAGCACGCCAGGCTGAAGCCATCCAACCATCTTATCCCCTGCTGTCCCCTTTCTTTTTGCCTCCAACCTTTCCTAGTATCAGGGTCTTTTCCAATGAGTCAGCTCTTCACATCAGGTGGCCAAAGTATTGGAGCTTCAGCTTCAGCATCACTCCTTCCAATTAATATTTGGAAATCAAGGACTGATTTCCTTAAGGATTGACTGGTTTTACCTCCTTGGAGTCCAAGGGACTCTGAAGAGTCTTCTCCAACACCACAGTTCAAAAGTATCAATTCCTCAGTGCTCAGCCTTCCTTATGGTCCAACTCTCACATCCATATATGACTACTGGAAAAACCATAGCTTTGACAAGATGGACCTTTGTTGGCAAAGTAATATCTCTGCTTCTTAATACACTGTCTAGGTTTATCATAACTTTTCTTCCAAAAAGCATGAGACTTTTAACTTCATGGGTGCAGTCACTGTACCCAAGAGCCCACGAAAATACAATCTGTCACTGTTTTCCTTGTTTCCCCATCTATTTGCAATGAAATAATGGGACCAGATGCTATGAGCTTCGTTTTTTAAATGTTAAGATTTAAACCAGCTTTTTCACTCTCTTCTTTTACCTTTATCAAGAGGCTCTTTAGTTCCTCTTCACTTTCTGCCAAAAGGGTGGTGTCATCTGCATATATGAGGTTATTGATATTTCTCCCGGCTATCTGGATTCCAGCTTGTGCTTCATTCAGCCCAGCATTTTGCATGATATTCTCTGCATATAAGTTAAATAAGCAGAGTGACAATATACAGCCTTGATGTACTCCTTTCCCGATTTAGAACCAGTCCTTTTTTCCATGTCTGCTTCTAACTGTTGTTTCTTGACCTGCATACACGTTTCTCAGGAGGAAGGTATGGTGGTCTGGTATTCCCATCTCTTAGAACTTTCAATTTTGTTGTGATCCACACAGTCAAAGGCTTTAGCATAGTCAATGAAGCAGAAGTTGATTTTTTTTTTTTGGAATTATCTTGCATTTTCTATGATCCAACAAATATTGGCAATTTCATCTTTGGTTCCCCTGCCTTTTCAAATCCAGCTTGTACATCTGGAAGTTTTTGGTTTACTTACTGGTGAAGCTTAGCTTGAAGGATTTTGAGCATTTCCTTGCATGCATGTGAAATTAGCACACTTGTATGGTTCTTTGAACATTCTTTGGCATTTCCCATCTTTGGGATTGAAATGAAAACTGACATTTTCCAGTCCTGTGGCCACTGCTGAGTTTCTGAAATTGAGTGTAGCACTTTAACAGTATCATCTTTTAGGGTTTTAAACAGCTCAGTGGAGTTCCATCACCTCCCCTAGCTTTGTTTGTAATAATGCTGCTTAAGACCCATTCAACCGCATCCTCCAGGAATTCTGGCTCTAGGTGAATAACCACACCATGGGGGTTATCTTGGTCATTGAGACCTTTTTTTGTATAGTTCTTCTGTGTATTCTTACCACCTCTTCTTAATCTCTCTGCTTCTATTAGGTCCTTGCCATTTCTCTCCTTTATTTTGTTCATCTTTGCATGAAATATTCCCTAGGTATCTCCATTTTCCTTGAAGATATCTCTAGTCTTTCACTTTCTATTGTTTTCCTCTATTTCTTTGCATTGTTCACTTAAAAAGGCCTTCATGATCTGAGCCACAGTCAGTTCTATGCCTTGCTTTTACTGTCTGTATAGAGCTTATCCATCTTTGGCTGCAAAGAACATAATCTTATTTCTGTATTGAGCATCTGATGATGTCCATATGTAGAATTGTCTCTTGTATTGTTGGAAGAAGGTGTTTGCTATGACCAGCATATTCTCTTGACATAACTGTTAACCTTTGCTCTGCTTCATTTAAACTATGCTAAGAGGATATAAAACCAGAAGATATAAACCAAAAAGAAAAAAAGAATAGTGTGACACTAAATGAGCATATTTCTTTAGTTTCATTTATTGTAACTAGTGGAAACACTTAATAGTTTAACATAGGATATAATCACAGATGACATAACCTTTAAGAATGGAAGAAACATCTATGATTCTCTGTGGAAGGTGTTTTACTCTAATCAGAATCTTAGAAAAATCTATAAATTCCCTTTCATCTCAGCATGGAAGTCATTCCCAGGCAATCAGATACAACTATGGTATTTAAGTTAGTCCCTGAAGGATTAGTAGTAATATAAAATGGTAGGACCATATAAGCACACTTGATGAAATTTGTATTTTAAGGGCTAGGTATTCTGTAATAGATTGAGCTATCTCTGAAATTAGCATGTCAGTTCTATTGTAAAGATAAGATCATTCCAAGTTAGGCAAAATACAAGATAAAAATTTGACAGTTCCATAACAGTTCATGTTTTATAGCTAAGAACCCAATCAATTTTATATCACATATGTTATCTTTATATATACGATTATACTGTGTGACTCATTGAGACTCTATGGACTATAGCCTTCCAATCTCTTATTTTCATGGGATCTCCCAGGAAAGATACTGGAGTGAGTTTCCATTTCCTTTTCCAGGGGATCTTCTAGACACAGGGATTGAACCTGCATGTTCTGCCTGGCAGATGTCTCCTGCTTGGCAAGTCGATTCTTTGCCACTAAGCCATCTGGGAGGTCCTATCAATACACTAACATTATAATTTATTGTTTAGATAATGTCTTATAATGACTCTATTAATTTCAACTCATCAAGTAAAAACACTAACAAAAATTTAAATATTTTTAAAATGAAACAAGGAGACCAAGCTGACATCAGTAGTTAAGATTTTAGTGGTCAGAGAGCGTTGATCAAGTAAGTTGCATTCCTCAGAGAATTTTTTTCTGTTTCATAAATCTTAAAAAATTACAATATTACTACACTTTGTCACATTTTAGGTTTTATTAATGTTATATTTAAAACTGTATCTGACTTAGATTTGTAGTGTGATTATCTACACAGTTGAACTTTTGTTATGTCAGCCTATCTCTTTGTAATACCACTAAGCTTGCATTGACTCTAGTCTCACAACCACTTAAAGCATCAATTTAAAGGACATTGTGCTTTTAAAAATGGACTGTGGCATCCCAAACTCATTAATATTGTATTTTCTACTAATTCAGTAATGTGCTGCTTCTTTGTTGATTTAATAATGTGAACAATAAGCTTGAAAAAAATGTTATGGTGCTTATTTAAAGGTGAAAACTTGGTACATTTATAAATGAGAGTTTTCCTGCTTCTATTTCTCAATATGTTAATCCACAGCACAAATCATTTTACCTCAAAAAGCATCATTAAGGGTATTCTATGAATCCAAAAATGTGTTAAATGCTAGTGATATAATGCTAGGTGAGATATAATAAGAGTATTTCACGAGTTCATTGTGTTATAAGAAAGTGTGAGTCACTCTATTGTAAAAATACATTCATTAAACACAATTATTGGACACCTACTGTGTGCCAGACTCATATACGTAGTGTAGTTGCTGAAAAATGAAATATTTAACTTCAAGAAAGTTAGATGGATTTTCTAGAAGATGATATCTAAGCTAGGTGATACTGCATGGTGGTTCCCAGGTAGCTCAGTGGTAAGGAATCTATCAGACAATGAAGGAGACATGGAGTTCAATCCCTGGGTCAGGAAGATATTCTGGAGGAGAAAATGGCATCTTACTCCAGTATCCTTGCCTAGGAAATCCCATGGACAGAGAATCCTGGTGGGCCGCAGTCCACGGGGTTTCAAAAGAGTCAGATACAATTTAGCAACTAAACAACAACATATGCTCAGATACAGGGATGTGAAAGAGTAAAAGTTGGGAATATTTTAAGTAGTTTAACATTGCTGAATTACAGAATATGAAAAACAAAATGGATCACATCTTCCTTAATTATCCCCAAATCACTATCTTATGCTCTCATAACTTCAGATGTTCCCCATTACATATCAGGTCAATCCTGGATATCTACACATAGAATTTTTTTTTTTTTTTCAAAAATCTGGTGCTAGCCTATCTTTCCATTCTTAGTAACTCCATCTTTTACTCCAGGCTAATTTAATATTTGCTTATCTCCTAAAATATTCAACACTCTCTGTTTGCCTCTGTTCATGCCATTTCCTGTGCCTGAGAGGCTATATATATTTGCCATAATTCCATCCTTCCTTGAAGACATAGTTCAAAAGGCACAACTGCAAGAAATATTCAAAGATTTCCTAAGAGTGAATTATCTTTTGACTTCCTGGAAACTCTTTGAGTTCCGATAATTTATGATATTTTTCTTTTGGAAATGTCTCGCAACATTAAGCTTTTAATTTGTGTCTTTTTCTGCTTCTCATAAGCTTAAAATTTCCTTTAACAAAATGATGTATATTATTGATCTTTTATTTCTTGCCATCTATATTAACTAGAAAAGCATAGGGTATATAATAGTAAAAAAAAAAAAAATCTTCCAAAGTAATACCTCTACTCAATAGAAGCTTATTTCATGCCCATGGAAAAGTCCTGGGCGAGTGTGCAGGTTAACTGGGCAGTTCTCTTGTACACATTCAGGAACCCAAGCTGTCAGAAATTCTCAAATCTTTACCAAAGTACTTTACAAAGCTAACACTGGCATTGATATTCAAGCCATCCAGAGAGGGAATGGGCATGGGATGTAAGGAAATTTTTATAGAACTTGCCAAATTCACTTATATTCCCTTAGCTGCAGCTTAGTCATATGGCACAGTTAACAGAAAATGAGTCTCATATATTTATAATCCATATAATTTGGGTGTTCACCTACTAATCTCTGTCAAGTTTGGTGGTTATAACTCCCTCCATATAACATATAGTCAGTATTTATAGAGCATTTGCTGTGCCAGTTTTTCCTATGTGATTTATATGCATTAACTTATTTATGCATGAATACATGCAAAGTCACTTCAGTCATGTCTCTTTGCAACCCTATGGATGATAGACTGCCAGGCCCCTCTGTCCATGGGGATTCTGCAGACAAGAAGAGGAGTGGCTTGCCAGGCCCTCCTCTAGGGGATCTTCCTGACACAGGAACTGAAGCCTTTCCTCAGGCATCTACCTGCACTGGCAGGCAGGTTCTTAACCACTTGTGCCACCTAAGAATCCCTAACTTATTTATAAAACCTGATAAATGTAGGTGATCTCATATCTCCTAAAGTTGAAGAGACTGAAACAGAGGAAATATAAAAAAAAATTGTACCTGGGTAACATAGCTAGTATGTGGTAAAGCAAGGGTTTAAATCCAGTTTGTATGATATACTGCATTTAGAAGACTGAATTCTCATTAGGGGTCCCCTGAATGACTACAGTGTAGCTATTTCAAATAGCTGATATACTCCAGGACCCAAAGTTGAAATATTAACAGTCACATTTCAATTTCCATATTTGCAGAATGGAAAAATGGTTTATTTGAGGAAACCTCAAGAAAACTGTTAGGGTGTCCTTGTAAAATATTTACAAAGCAGTTTTAAAAGGACTATGGACTAGTTTATAGTATCATATTGAGTTTCATCATCAACATATTGTATGAAAATACTAGGCAATAAGTTATTTTTCATATTTCAGTATTTACTATAATTCTTAATCAATAGATGAAAGTCTATAATAAATATAAAGGCCATTTATCCACTCTTCATTTAAAACACTGCCTGGAGGCGACTGGTGTGCCAGACATCCTGGAGACACTGTATTGATAGCCAAGTCCCTCAGTGAATCAATGTATTTGTGCCTTGAAACCCATTCAAAAACCATTTTTCCAATTCATTGAAGAATACTGAAGGCGAAAGTATAATGGAAAGGCCTTTAGTGAGTGGAGTCATCCATTCTTATAGTTTGTTTTTACTTTTTAATAAAAGGTATCCAATATGTCTTAATAGGTCAGCACTTTTTAGTGTGCTTTAGACTTAGACTTCATCCCCTGTGATCCCCACTACCAAGAAAAGCATTTATTGATTTCACTTTGAGCAGACAACTGCAAACTTGGAGTTTCTTGGCTCGATCAACGAAACCCAAAGCAATTTGCAAAGCATTAAACCCAAATGATTGTATGGGATGTTTATTCAGTCTTCTGTTTATTGAGAGAAGTGTGTTTGTTGCTTCATAGGTATGACTTAAATATTAAAAATGGGATTAGTATGGATGTTTTTATTACATAGACATACAGCAGTGACTGCCACTTTTGAGTTCCTAACAACTGTACTGCATTCTTTTGATAATGATACTTGAGTTTTCATCTAGGGTACTACCCATTCTTGCATCCCTGATTGAGGTAGGCTTTTATCTTATGAGTTTGCCCTACATCTACTACTGTGGGCAAGAATCACTTAGAAAAAATGGAGTAGCCATCATAGTCAACAAAAGAGTCTGAAATGCAGTGCTTGGATGCCATCTCAAAAAGAACAGAATGATCTCTGTTCATTTCCAAGGCAAACCACACAATATCACAGTAATCAAAGCATGCCTCAACCACTAATGCCAAAGAAGCTGAAGCTGAATGGTTCTATGAAGACCTACAAGACTTTCTAGAACTAACACCCCAAAAAGATGTCCTTTTCATTATAGGGGAATGGAATGCAAAAGTAGGAAGCCGAGAAACACCTGAAGTAACAGGCAAATTTGGCCTTGGAATACAGAATGAAACAGGGCAAAGGCTAATAGAGTTTTGCAAGAGAACGCACTGATCATAGGAAACACTCTCTTCCAATAACACAAAAGAAGATTCTACACATGGACATCACCAGATGGCCAACGCTGATATCAGATTGATTATATTCTTCACAGCCAAAGATGGAGACGCTCTATACAGTCAGAAAAAAAAAAAAAAAAAAGACTGGGAGCTGACTGTGGCTCAGATCATGAACTCCTTATTGCCAAATTCAGACTTAAATTGAAGAAAGTGGGGTAAACCACTAGACCATTCAGGTATGACCTAAGTCAAATCCCTCACGATTGTACAGTGGAAGTGAGAAATAGATTTAAGGGACTAGATACGATAAAGTGCTGATGAACTATGGACAGAGGTTCATGTCATTGTACAGGAGAGAGGGATCAAGACCATCTCCAAGAAAAGAAAATGCAAAAAAATAAACTGGCTGTCTCAGGAGTTCTTACAAAGAGCTGTGAAAAGAAGAGAAGCAAAAAGCAAAAGAGAAAAGGAAAGATATACCCATTTGAATGCAGAGTTCCAAAGAATAGCAAGGAGACATAAGAAAGCCTTCCTCAGTGATCAGTCCAAAGAAACAGAGGAAAGCAATAGAATGGGAAAGTTTCTCAAAATACTGGTCTCCCCATGTCTCTCTCTCTCACTCTGGTTGAGTCTCCATCTGGAGCGTGGAACCCACCATGCTTAAACCTGGATCCGAAGGCCTCAGTGTCTCCTCTCCTTCGAATGGGAAGGACTAAAGATCTTCTTGTCTTGAAGTTTTAAAATCCCACGTAAACCAAGCTACTCAGCCTCTTTTCTCCACTGAATTTTCCTACTGAGCTATCCTTATTCTATTACTCTTTATATCTTTAATTAAAAATTGATGGACCTGATCAGCCTATGCCGTCTCTCCTTGAAGGATCAGAAATTGGTCCCCGCAGACTCTTCAAGAAAATTAGAGATACCAAGGGAATATTTCATGCAAAGATGGACTCAATAAAGGGCAGAAATTGTATGGACAGAAGATATTAAGAAGAGGTAAAAAGATCTTCACAACTCAGATAATCACGATGATGTGATTACTCATCTAGAGCCAGCCATCCTGGAATGTGAAGTCAAGTGGGCCTTAGGAAGGATCACTATGAACAAAGTAAGTGGAGGTGATAGAATTCCAGTTGAGCTATTCCAAATCCTAAAAGATGATGCTGTAAACATGCTGCACCCAATATGCCAGCAAATTTGGAAAACTCAGCAGTGGCCACAGGATTGGAAAAGGTCAGTTTTCATTCCAGTCCCAAAGAAATTCAATGCCAAACAATGCTCAAACTACTGCACAATTGCACTCATCTCACATGCTAGTAAAGTAATGCTCAAAATTCTCCAAGCCAGGCTTCAACACATGTGAACCATGAACTTCCAGATGTTCAAGTTGGTTTTAGAAAAGGCAGAGGAACCAGAGATCAAATTACCAACATCTGCTGGATCATCGCAAAAGCAAGAGAGTTCCAGAAAAACATCTATTTCTGCTTTATTGACTATGCCAAAGCCTTTGACTGTGTGGATCACAATAAACTGTGGAAAATTCTGAAAGAGATGGGAATACCAGACCACCTGACCTGCCTCCTGAGAAATCTGTATACAGGCCAGGAAGCAACAGTTAGAACTGGAAATAGAACAACAATTTTGTTCCAAATAGGAAAAGAGTACGTCAAGGCTGTATACTGTCAGCCTGCTTATTTAACTTATATGCAGAGTACATCATGAGAAATTCTGGACTGTATGAAGCACAAGCTGGAATCAAGATTTCTAGGAGAAATACCAATAACCTCAGATATGCAGATGACACCACCCTTATGGCAGAAAGTGAAGATGAACTAAAGAGCCTCTTGATGAAAGTGAAAGAGGACAGTGAAAAAGTTGGCTTAAAGCTCAACATTTAGAAAACTAAGATCATGACATCTCCCATCACTTCATGGGAAATAGATGGGGAAACAGTGGAAACAATGGCAGACTTTATTTTTGGGGGCTCCAATATCACTTCAGACATGAAATTAAAAGATGCTTCCTCCTTTGAAGGAAAGTTATGACCAACCTAGACAGCATATTAAAAAGCAGAGATGTTACTTGCAAGCAAATGTCCATCTAGTCAAGGCTATGTTTTTTCCAGTAGTCATACATAAATGTGAGAGTTGGACTATAAAGAAAGCTGAGCACTGAAGAATTGATGCTTTTGAACTGTGGTGTTGAAGACTCTTTATTTTCCCTTGGACTGCAAGGAGATCCAACCAGTCCATCCTATAGGAGATCAGTCCTGAGTGTTCATTGGAAGAACTGATATTGAAGATGAAACTCCAATACTTTGGCCACCTGATGTGAATAACTTATTCATTGGAAAAGACCCCGATTCTGGGAAAGATTGAAGGCGGGAGGTGAATGGGACAATAGAGGATTAGATGATTGCATGGCATCACCAACTCAATGGACATGAGTTTGGGAAACTCCGTGAGTTGGTGATGGACAGGGAGGCCTGTCATGCTACAGTCTATGGGGTCACAAAGAATTGGACATGACTAAGCAACTGAACTGAACTGGACTGTGTCTGGATAGAGAATGGCATTGTTTGGTTCAGAGATGGACTAAGGGAATTCATGAGCTTTGGACTAGGGATACTGCTACATATGAAGCAACTGTTCTCTGCTGAATGAAACTGGGAGAGTTGGAAGCTGGTTATACTACATCTGTTTCTCTTTAATTAACTTATTTACTCACTCAACAAACTATTATACACTTATCATATGTCTAGCACAGGCATTTTGGAAACATAAATGAACAAAATATAAAAATATCCTGGTCAAATAGATGTTAAGAGTCAGTCTGAGAATGGAGCTAATGCAGATGAGGTAGAGCTGAGAAATTATGGAATTAAGGTGTTTTGAAATTGTATCCCAGAATCAAGCCTGCTTTAGAAGTTCACAGTGGCAGGAAAATTCTGTTTGACAAGCCAATACATTTCCTTCTTAAGTTAGTATAGGTTAAATCTGTCACTTTTTCCCAAATATTATTTACTTTGTTGGATTATCCAATTAATATATGCTATTACAGAAAGTAGAGATAAGTTTATGTATACTTATGGTGGATTCATTATGATATATGGCAAAACCAATACAATATTGTAAAGTTAAAAAATAAAATAAAAATGTAAAAAAAAAGGAAAGTAGAGAAAAGTTTAAACAAAAATCACTTCTAATGCTGCAATCAACTGATACTCTGGTGTTTTTATTTTCAGGAAGTACATTTAAATAAATAGGTATTTATTTAGTGTTTTAAATGACTGATTTCTTAATTAAAGTAGTAAGTTCTTGTTTCCATCATGTACTCCTACATTTTGAGCATTTTCTCTTTTTTATTATAAGAAAATGGGATTTTAACCCCTTCCCCATCATTCTATCTTAAAGACAGCATTAATTTTCCCTAGTATGGAAATTTAGATCCTTCTTAATTTTCATCATTGTAAACAACACTGCAATGTTCTTTGTTGTACCACCTATTTTTTGTATCCATAATTATTTAATAATGAAAATTTCTAGAAGCTTATTTTTTAAATGTGAAGATTATTTTTGTACTTAAATTCATTTCTTAGTTTATTACTACATAAGTAAACTGTCTTTGAAGTTCTTTCCTCACTTTTCCATTGACATGCTTTCTTTTCAACTTTGTATTCTTTGCATAATTAAATTAACCTGTCTCATGTTCACTGCCAATATTTCTCTCAATTTTTTTTCTCTCCGTTCTGATAAAAGAGATTGTAGGCCAAAAAAAACAAGACAATCTTACATTTGCATGTGACAATCTTTATTTTTCTTTGTGATTTGTTACAGTGACTTTTTGTTCAAAAAAGTCCATGCCCATTTTTTTCTTTTATTACTTTAATTGTATTTTTTAATTTACACATTTCATTTGTTTGTAAAACAATTTACAAAATCTGTTATGAAATAAAATACAGGCATAATTCTATTAGAATAACTATTGCAGCTATTAGACAAGCAAAACAATCTTTCTGGCAAAAACAATGCCATTTAGATAATGTTTAAATAGAACTTCAACTTATTCTTTAGTATATGTGATATCAATTTCTAAGTTTAGTTAATCAACCTGGAACTAAATTTGAATTATGGTATAAAGCACCAGGTAAGCCCTTTTGTTTTTATTTTCCACCAAATCATTTGTTGCTTATCTTTTATTTTCCTTATTGATTTTGATAATTTCTTTATTGTATAATTACTTAAATATAGCAACATTTTTTTCTGACATTGATTCTGGCTCTTGCATCTATTTACAGATTTTTCTCTACCATATTAATATCTTGATGCATCTTAATATCTAGTACTATATCTATATCACTTTTTGGAATACTTTATATCTATACTTAACTACTTATGTTTACAGGTAAACTTTATAAACCTGTTTTTAAAAATGTCATAAAAATCCTCCTAGTACTTTGGGATTTATTTAACACTACCTGTTAATTAAGAAGACATTTTATACTTCTCCTGAAACATGATATGTATCTCCATTTATTTATATCTTCTATAATATCTTTATGTATATACTTTTATATATATAGATATATGTATTTATGTTTCTTTGTTAATATCCAGTGTATTTTTCTTTCCTATCAGTAAGTATAGAGGGAAAATATGGCCCCTTAGATATTTCAATTACTAGGATTTTTATACAGGTAATTAATTACTTAGAGCATGATTGGAAGGGCTGAGTGGAGGGGTCACCTCGTTTTAAGAACCCTCCCCTGCCTGCAACCCAGAGATCAGGAAACTGCTGCTACTTCGTCTACAATTTCTTCTGTTTTCTGTGAAGGTTTGCTCACTAGATATAGAGTATGGCCACTAAAATTATCTCTCTGTACTGATGTTGCTATGATACTGCTTGCAATCAGAATGAATGCCTGAAAGTGAGCTTCTGCTTGATTTCTGTCTTTCAAAACTGACAGGAGTGCAGTTATTCAGTGAAATCAGTTCTACCTCCAAAACTTTAGTTTAAAAGTAGTGTAGGAAATGTAGTTTTTAGGTTGTGAGTATCTGCAGAATTGGGAGTGAGTCAATACATGAAGTCAACCATGATGTTCTTTCCCATCAAGCCTTTCACAAATTACTAATGATGTATGGGAGATCTGTGTTTGAATATTTCTTATGTTGACTCTTTTTTTGTTCAACTTGAATTTTGCAACACTATTTATAAAAAGAATATACATAATTTAATATTATGGAAGAGTAGTTGCCCATGAAACCTACTAAATTTAGGATAATTTATAGTTCAGATTTTACATATATAATTTAGATTAGTAAAACATGGCAAGTTATAACATCAGAAATGTAAGAGTAAAGTAAAAATGTGATTTGTGATTGGTACTTATTTGATATATTTCATTCTCTTCTTTTTCATATTTCTTTTCCTCTTGACCTGAAAACAAGTTATTCATTTTCTTGGTTGTATAGTAATGTATAAGAGGATTTTGTTGTTGCTGTTTTTTATTTGCTGTGCTCTTATTTGGTTTATTTTACTGTGACTCCTGAAAGACATCAATAATGAATTTGATGATAATTTTCCTACACAGTGATTTGATATCCCAGAAATCAAATCATCTTTTATCAATAAAACAAATATTTTAAATGTGACAAGGATATAGAAATTTCACTTCAGCAAATGTTCAACATGTAGATGATTTATTCAAGTAACTGTTAAAATGTTTTAAACTTAGTATTTTGTAAATTAAAAAAATACTGTGTTAACATATCTTTTTTTTTTTTGAGAAGGCTTTTTTAATTTTCAAGCTAACATATAATATAAAAATTAGGAAAAATATTGTGATAGAGCATTGCTTCTATAATTTTCATACTTCTGTATTTTTAAAATACAAAATTTAAAAATGAGTGTTACAAAGAAGTATTCTATGCTGATATTTATTATTGACCATTCTTTGTAATGATTGATGTTGTGATGGGTGAGAGAATTTAGAACTTGCTATTACCGGTAATTTCCCTGTTTCTCTATTATACCCCTGCTTTCAATTCACACTGTAGTCAACAAACAAACAAAAAGCAATGATAGCACCAACTATCACTTAAAAGAATTTCCTTTCATAAAATGCCTCTCTCTATTCTTAGTGTGTCATTTCATTATGTAATATTTATGTGAGTAATGCAAGTAATATTTGGATACTGTTCAGCATTCTGTTCAATTTCAGTATAATTCAGTGCAACATCCTTATGAAGTGAAGTGAAATGAAGTGAAGTCACTCAGTCATATCTGACTCTTTGCGATCCCATGGACTGTAGCCCACCAGGCTCCTCTGTCCATGGAATTCTCCAAGAAAGAATACTGGAGTGGGTTGCCATTTCCTTCTCCAGGGGATCTTCCTGACCCAGGGATCAAACCCAGGTCTCCTGCATTGCAGGCAGATGCTTTACCATCTGAGCTACCAGGGAAGTTACAACATCCTTATAGTACAGTAACATTTGATGATATTTGATTTAATATTTCTAATTTTGCTATCAGAGGGAAAAGTTTATGAGTGGAGGCTTGGTTTCTAATTTTTTAATGACGTGCCTCCAAGGTATTGTCTTGATTATATATGATGTCTGGATATTTTTATGTATAGTTGTGTATGTGAGTATAAAATTATAATCCTTTACTAGGCATTACCTTTATTAATTACTATTCCTATTTTCTTATTCCTAATCAGAAGTCCTTTGTTTTTTGTCTTTTCTGAGTCAAATACACTAGCCACTTTAAGGGACAATACTATGAAAACTGGGTTTGTAGAGTTCAAGCATAAACTGAGCAGAAAATTTATAAATCAAATTCCCACCCAACTACGTTGCTCACAGCTGCTTTGTTTTTCCCATATTCCCTTTTGTCTGTACTTTCTGAATTTGAAGAAGACTGTATAGATGTTGATGTGCGACTATGAATGTCAGAACTTTCTGTGGACATGGTAGCTAAAGTTCATTCAATGGTATTAAGTTTGTAATAGAGAGAAAACTGAACTGGGAATCAGAAAATTGAATTTCTAGCTTCCTCTGATGTGTTGAAGTAAAGAAGATGTTTTATTTCCTGCCTCTTATACTGAATAAAGACAGAGTTGGAGGGCGAATACTGTTGAGATTAACACTGTGATGGAGTATGACAGTAACACACAAATTGAAAACAAAGAGGTTTTCTGAAGGGGAAGAAACATTTAGAGTAAGGCTTCATGATGGGAAACATAAATGGAGCTCTAGAAGTTATCTATGTGAATCGAAAACAATTAAACAATACACTTACCTCAAACCTGTTCTATCTCCTGGATAACCAATAAAAAAGCAACTATTTAGATAGTTGTATAGTTCTTAACAAGTTATTACATGATCTGAACTTCTGTATCCTATAAAGTATGTATTACAATGACTATATCATGAGGGACACATAACAGACAATCTATTGAATCTATGAGGGCTGTACCTTGCAAGTACAGTTCTGTATGTCTTGAAAGCAGTTTATTTTCCTGGTAAACAGTAGCCCTACTAAATTAATATTTGGAAAATAAATGAAAATTGCATATGAGTGTTCAATACATGGTTTATTATATATCATATTTTAGAATGTATAGATCTTATTGAATCCTGACTATTCTCTGAAGAATGCATTAACATTTCCAGATATAATAATCCAATTTCTCAAAATTAATGTGCAGAATCACTATTCCAACTAAAGATATTGCATACCAAATTTATACTTCTTTCTGATTCTAGAGTAGCAAAATAGATGGTTGTTGTAAATATCTGTAAAGAAACAGTCTTGTGGACTTTTAGGACTACAAATGGTCTTCATGAATATTTATCCAAGTCTCTGACTGTCAAACATCCTTGCAAACTTTTCTTGAATATATCTAGTACCAGGAGTCTCCCTAACTTGTCAGTACTCACTCTGTAAATCCACTGCAATAGCTGTTAAATATTCCTCATATTGATTTCAAAACTGCCTCCAAAATAAATTATAACTTCTAGAGTACCAAAGTGTAGGTCATATTCACTTCTTCATGACAATCCTTCAGCAATATAAATACAGCTAAGTATTCATATGGTAAGAATTTCTAGATTTCTCTCTGTACTGTTTGTCTGCCTTTGATTTTGTATTTCTCAGAACACTGGTTCTCAGTCTATTAGTGATTATCAAAGACTATACTAAGACTATGAAATATACTCTGATATAAGTTTAGTTCTGTCTTTGGTTCAGCCTATAATTTTGTTTGTATTTTAATAGCCACATAGCAATATGCATCTATATTTGCATTAGATAATTTCTTCTTCAAAATTTGTCAAGAGGCAATTCACACAGGTTCTACTAGGGTTATAAGTTCCACAGTAGTATTTAAGGAAAAAAAAGAAAAATTACAAAAAAAATTATACACCTTCACCCATTTTACCTACCTCCTATCCTACCCCTTGCTTCTTGTAACTGCTAATCTGCTCTGTTTCTGAAACTATTTTTTTTTTTTTAGATTACTCATATGTGTGAGATCATACAATATTTGTCTTTTCTCTGTCTCACTTCACTTCACTTCACTAAGCATAATGCTCTCAAGGTCCATCCATGATGTAATAAATGTCAGGATGTACTTCCTTTCTTTGGTTGAATAATATTCCATCTTATATACACCATACTTTATCCATTTATCCATCAGTGGACACTTAGATTATTTTCATGTCTTGACTCTTGTAAATGGTACTACTGTGAACATGTGGATGCAGATATCTTTTCAAGTCTGTGTTTTTGTTTTCTTGAGATAAATACCTGAAAGTGGAATTGCTGTGTCATATGATAGTTCTATTTTTTGATTGCTTGAAAAACCACCAGATTGTTTTCCACAGTGGCTGCACTAATTTATATTTCCCAAGTGTTTCCTTTTTTCCACACCCATGCCAGCACTTGCTATTTCTTATCTTTTCAATAATAGCATTTCTAACAGGTTTGTGTTGATAGCTCACAGTGGTTTAGATTTTCATTTCCCTATGCCAAAGCCCTTGACTGTGTGGATCACAATCAACTGTGGAAAATTCTTCAAGAGATGGGAATACCAGACCACCTGACCTGCCTCTTGAGAAACCTGTATACAGGTCAGGAAGCAACAGTTAGAACTGGACATGGAACAACAGACTGGTTCCAAATAGGAAAAGGAGTACGTCAAGGCTGTATATTGTCACCCTGCTTATTTAACTTATATGCAGAGTACATCATGAGAAACACTGGGCTGGAAGAAGCACAAGCTGGAATCAAGATTGCCGGGAGAAATATCAGTAACCTCAGATATGCAGATGACACCACCCTTAGGGCAGAAAGTGAAGAGGACCTAAAAAGCCTCTTGATGAAAGTGAAAGAGGAGAGTGAAAAAGTTGGCTTAAAGCTCAACATTCAGAAAACTAAGATCATGGCATCTGGTCCCATCACCTCATGGGAAATAGATGGGGAAACAGTGGAAACAGTGTCAGACTTAATTTTGGGGGGCTCCAAAATCACTGCAGATGGTGACTGCAGCCATGAAATTAAAAGACACTTACTCCTTGGAAGGAAAGTTATGACCAAACTAGACAGCATGTTGAAAAGCAGAGACATTACTTTGCCAACAAAGGTCCGTCTAGTCAAGGCTATGGTTTTTCCATTGGTAATGTATGAATGTGAGAGTTGGAATGTGAAGAAAGCTGAGCACCAAAGAATTGATGCTTTTGAACTGTGGTGTTGGAGAAGACTCTTGAGAGTCTTTTGGACTGCAAGGAGATCCAACCAGTCCATCCTAAAGGAGACCAGTCCTGGGTGTTCATTGGAAGGATTGATGCTAAAGCTGAAACTCCAGTACTTTGGCCACCTCATGTGAAGAGTTGACTCATTGGAAAAGACCTTCATGTTAGGAGGGATTGGGGGCAGGAGGAGAAGGGGGTGACAAAGGATGAGATGGCTGGATGCCATCACCGACTCGATGGACATGAGTTTGAGTGAACTCCGGCAGTTGGTGATGGACAGGGAGGCCTGGCGTATTGTGATTCATGGGGTTGCAAAGAGGCGGACAGGACTCAGTGACTGAACTGAACTGAATTGAATGATTAGTGATGTTAAGCATCTTTTCATGTACCTATTGGTCATTTATATGTCTTTCTTGGTAAAATGTTCAATGAAAAAAAAGTTACTATTCAAGTTCATACTTTTTGTGAAAATCATGGTGGTTGAATTCATTCATTCAACAAATATTTACTGATTGCCTGTTAGGTCAGTACTTTTTTTATTGCTGGGGATATTTTACTGAATAAAACAAAGAGTCCTGCCACCAAAGAACTTATATTCTAAATAAGGAAAGCATCACCTAAGACATAAAATGGTGAACTGTCATGTACTTTTCAGAACTATGTTTTTTTAATGAATAAATTTAGTGCTCCAAGTATCAATTATTAGCTTTTATAGTTACTAAAAGTATGCTCTGATATTTAAAAAAGGTTATTAAGAATCATATCTTTAGTGAGCATAGTCCAATGAGTTAATAGCTTTCTGTTGTTTATAGTCAAATAAACTTTTTATGTAATTTCATTATTCTTTGAGAAGAGCTATAATTAAAACTCCAATTTTCAAGCCCTCCAAATGTTGATCCTGGAGTGGATGGAAATCCTTATGAATTCTATTTAAAATGGAAAATTACTTCAATGATTCTTTTAAATTAAGTAAAAATTGAGGGCATGTATTGTTAAATAAGGACAGACATCATAACTCCAAGCCTCATTGTTTGAATTTCTACCCAGCAAAACTGTGGCATATTAATCTAGTTTAAACATACAATTCTGGTTGTTGCTCTAGTTAGGGTTTAGATTCTCATAAATGAGAAATGGGAATAAAATGTACCAGTGGAGATTGTATACACTTCCCATTCTATTTTAAGATTACATTTATCTAGTCCAAAATATTAGGAGGAGGAGGGGCATTATGCAAAGGTATAGACACATGGAACTGTTTCCTACTTTGAAGAAATAGTTATAAGTAACAAGTTGTATAATAATTTGACTTCCAAATTAAGTAGATTACAAGTGTTAATGACTAACCTCAGTCACCACTACATGACTAACCTCAATCACCAGTACATGACTAACCTGTCACCACTACATGTTTAAAAATAAAAACATATCCCATTTAAATGAAACAATATATCAAGTAAAACCCTTTAGTACTATGAAATGCTAAAAACACGTAAACATTAGATGTAGATGAGTTACAGTTCCAGTCATTGCATAAGCCCAATTCTTTTTCTTTAAATGCTAATCTTGTTCATTGTTCAAAAGCAGTTCCCCAATGATAGACAAGGCATTCTATTTTTATTTCAGTTGTACCTCAAATAGCTTATCTATTAATGTGGTGGGGGAGGGGTGGTGGGGGGGGGAAAGAGGGAAAGAGAGGGGACGGAGGACGGAGGAAGATCTCTGGTGACTCTTACTTATAAGGATACCAGCTCTTGTGAATTCTTTCAACTTTAATTACTTGTGTAAAGACGCTGATTTCAAAAATAGTCATATTGGGAGTTAAAGGCATAATCATATGAATTTGTAGGGGCAGGGGAGGATACAATCAGTCCATAATAGATTGTTTAAATAATATTTTAACATTAATTTTAATTTTAAAATAGTTATGGGTATACAGAACATTGCAAAGATAAGTATAGAATATTCCAATATGCCCCTCACTCAGTTTGCCCTAGATTTAACATTTTACATTAAAGTGATACATTCATTACAATTAATGAATCAGTTTCCATACATTATTGTTTATTAAAGCCCATAATTTACTCAGAGTTCTTTAGTTTCTACTTACTGTTTGTCTTCCTTCTGTCTCAGTCTCTTTTAGCTTCTTAATTTCCTTTCACCTTTTCTTTGTTTTTTTTTGGTCCCATTGTCCCATTCAGGATATCACATTACTTTTAGTTTTTTATTTTTTTAATATAAAATTTATTTGTTTTAATTGAAGGCTAATACTTTACAATATTGTATTGGTTTAGTAGTCATTTTTCATGAGGCTCCTACTGACTGTGACACTTTGGCAGACTTTCCTTGTTTTGGATGGCCTTTACACTTTTGAGAAGTATGAATTTAGGTATTTTGTAGAATCAACAGAAATTTTTCTGATAGTTAACCCATGATTGGTCTGGGTTATGTGTTTCAGGGGAGGAAGACCACAGAGGTAAAGTGCTGTTTTCATCACATATCAAGCATACATACTATCACAGTGACATCATTGTTGGTGTGTTAACCTTGATCACCTGGCTATGGTAGTGCTTGTCAGAGTTCTTCTTACTCCTTTGCCTCTACCCTTTCATATTTTATTTTCTATGAGGAAGTAGCATCTATTCAAGCAATGCCAACCACTCATCTGTTTGCATCTCTATAGTTTTAGTGTTTACAGAATTAATACAGTTGCATAATTGAATATGTAAACTTTTCAGATAGGCTTTTTCTGCTTAGTAAGATGGTGACTGCAGCCACGAAATTAAAAGATGCTTGCTCCTTGGAAGAAAAGCTATGACAAACCTAGTGAAGTGAAAGTGAAGTCACTCAGTCGTGTCCTACTCTTTGTGACTTCATGGTCTGTAGCTTACCAGGCTTTTTCCTCCCTGGGATCTTCCAGGCAAGAGTACTGGAGTGGGTTGCCATTTCCTTCTCTGGGGATCTTCCCAACCAAGGGATTGAAGCTGGGTGTCCCCCATTGCAGGCATATGCTTTACCCTCTGAGCCACCAGGGAAGCCCATGACAAACCTAGATAGCATACTAAAAAGCAGAGACATAACTATGCCAACAAAGGTCTGTCTAGTTAAAGCTATGGTTTTTCCAGTAGTCTTGTATGGGTGTGAGAGTTGCATCATAAAGAAAGCTGACCACCGAAGAACTGAAGAACAACTGTGGTGTTGGAGAAGACTTTTGAAAGTCCCTTGGCCTGCAAGGAGATCAAACAAGTCAATCCTAAAGGAAATCAATCCTGAATAATCATTGGAAAGACTGATGCTGAAGCTGAAGCTCTGATACTTTGGCCACCTTATGCGAGAAGCTGACCTATTAGAAAAGACCCCGATGCTGGGAAAGATTGAGGCAAGAGGAGAAGGGGATAACAGAAGACAAGATAGTTGGATGGCATCACCAGCTCAAGGGACATGAGTTTGAGCAAGGTCCAGGAAAGTGTGAAGGATAGAGAAGCCTGGAGTGCTGCAGTCCATGGGGTTGCAAAGAGTCGGATATGACTGAGCGACTGAATAACAATATGTATTTACATGCCATCTATGTGTTTTAGTATTTTGAGAGCTCATTTCATTTTGTTGCTGAATAATACTCTGTTGTACACTTACATGTTTCATTTCTGATACTGAAATTTCTTTCTCTTCTCTCTCTTTCTCTGGTTAGCCAGGCAACAGATTTATCAATATATTTGTCAAATAATTAGCACAGCCTACAGTGTGTATTTTTATGTTAATCTGGCTAGTAATTGGCTGTGTTTAAAGTTTCCTCCAAGGATAGGTACCACAGGCTTCATATTAGGTTGATGCAAAAATAATTGTGATATTGCATTGTTGAATTTTGTCATTATATGTTGGAATATATTCTTAAATAAACGAGTTATGCATCATTTTAATGTGCATTTCTTGCTTTATGTTTTTTGCTAATGATTTATTACCTGCTATTTATTTTATATTTATTTTAGAATATAGGGATGATGTTAGACATAAAGCAAATTTGAGCGATTTTTAAAAATTTGAGCTCAAAATGGGTTGTAAAGCAGCAGAGGTAACTCACAACTTCAAGAAGGCATTTGGCCCAGGAACTGCTAACACACGTACAGTGCAGTGGTGGGTCAAGAAGTTTTGCAAAGGAGACAAGAGGCTTGAAGATGAATAGCACAGTGGCTGGCCATTAGAAATTGACAATGATCAATTTGAGAGCAATCATCAAAGCTGATCCTCCTACAACCACACAAGAAGTTGCCAGATAACTCAACGTCAACCATTCTATGATCATTCAGCATTTGAAGCACATTGAAAAGGTGAAAAAGTTCAAGTGGGCGCCTCATGAGCTGACTGGAAATCCAAAAAATCATAGGTTTAAAGTGTAGTCTTCTCTTATTATATGCAACAACAATGAACCATTTCTTGATTGGATTGTGATATGTAATGAAAAGTGAATTTTATACAACTGGTGATAATCAGCTTGGTGGCTGGACCGAGAAGAAGCTCCCAATCCCTTCACAATGCCAAGTTCAGTTCAGTTTAGTCATTAAGTCATGTCTGACTCTTGCGACCCCATGGACTTCAGTACTCCAGGCTTCCCTGTCCATTACCAAATCCCGGAGCATGCTCAATCTCATGTCCATCGAGTCGGTGCTCCCATGCAACCATATTGTTCTCTTCTCCTCCTGCCTCAATCTCTCCCAGCAGCAGGGTCTTTTCTAATGAGTCAGCTTCTCACATCAGGTGGCCAAAATACTGGAGTTTCAGCTTTAGCATCAGTCCTTTCAATGGACATTCAGGATTGATTTCCTTTAGGATTAACTAGTTTGATCTCCTTGCAGTCCAAGGGACTCTCAAGTATCTTCTCCAACACCACAGTTCAAAAGCATTAATTCTCCATCACTCAGCTTTCTTTATGGTCCAATTCTCATATTCATACATGACTACTGGAAAAACCACAGCTTTGCCTAGATGACCTTTGTTGGTAAAGTAATGTCTCTGCTTTGTCAGTAAAATAATGTTTCCCAATGCCAAACTTGCACCAAAAAAAAAAAAAAAGGTGATGATCACTGTTTGGTCTGCTGCTGGTTGGATCCACTTATAGCTTTCTAAATACTGGTGAAACCATAATGTCTGAGAAGGATGCTCAGCAAATCAATGAGATGCACCAACAACTGCAACATCTGCAGCTGGCATTGGTCAACAGAAAGGGTCCAATTCTTCTGCAGGACGATGCCTGACTACACATCGCACAACCAATGCTTCAAAAGTTGAATGAATTGGGCTATGAAATTTTGCCTTATCCACCATATTCACCTGGCCTCTCACCAGATGACTACCACTTCTTCAAGCATCTTGATAAATTTTTGCAGGGAAAATGCTTCCTCAACCAGCAGGAGGCAGAAAATACTTTCCAAGAGTTCATCAAATCCTGAAGCATGATTTTAATGCTACAGGAATAAACAAAGTTACTTCTCTTTGGCAAAACTGTGTTTATTATGATGGTTTCTGTTTTGATTAATAAAGTTATGTTTGAGCCTACTTATAATGATTTAAAATTCATGGTCTGAAACCTCACTTAGTTTTGCCCAAGTCTAATGTATCTTGTTTTTGTTTCTGCTCTTGACTTTAAACTCTCTTACGTATTCCTCTTCAGAAAGGGGCTACATTGATCAGTGGTAATTTCCTTTTAATATAATATAACCTTGTTGGTCTGGTGGCATGGAGGTGAGGAGTGAAATGTTCTGTCACCTTCTGATTAAACTTCAGTCCTTTCTTGGGCCTGTGTCTCTAGGCTGGTGCTCTCACAAGTGTTTTCCAGTATATAGCATCAGCCCCACCTTAGTTGAGAAAGGAAAGCTTTGGGGAATGAGAGGAGTTCTCTCCTGTAACTGGATGCATGTATGTGTGCTAATTCACTTCAGTCATGTGCAACTCTTTTCAATCCTATAAGGACTGTAGCCCACTGTGCTCACCTGTCCATAGAATTCTCCAGGCAGCAATACTGGAGTGGGTTGCCATACTGTCCTCCAGGTGACCCTCTGGACCTAGAGATCAACCCCCTGTTTCTTATGTCTCCTGCATTGTCAGTGGGTTCTTTACCACTAGTACCACTTAGAAACCCATAGCTAGAATAAGACTCTGGCAAAGTCTTTCCTCAGGAAAGTAAATATTTGTTATAGAGAATTATCTCAGCATATTTCCCAAGCACTCTTTTCCTCCTCCTGCCAGAACCACAATAAGAGCTTGCTTGATTCTTCACTATGAGATCCTAGTATAGAACCTCGTACAGATTTTACCCTTTTACAGAGAATAAAATCTATGAAACTGGGGATAACTCCCTAAGACTGCAGATTCCAGAAATTTCTTACTCTCTTCATCATGTATGTGTTCCTACCTATTTGTGGCTCTAGCAGCTTCTGTTCTAGCTGAACTGATCTAGGCACTGTGACTGTATTTTCTCTTCTGACTTTTGGGATGATAATTTGTCCTGAAACCACCATTGTTTGATAAGTTAAAAATTATTGATCTTTCATTTATTCAGATTTTTATTTTAAGGATGGAAGTGACAACTGAAAATCTATTTTCATGCCAGACCTAAAATCTGCAGTCTCATAGTTGTCTTTTAAAGATTTAAGTAGCAAAATGTTTACCTTTATTGTTGTTCAGTCATCATGTTTGACTTTCTGCAACCTCCTGGACTGCAGCACACCAGGCTTCCCTGTCCTCCACTATTTCCTGGAGTTTGCTCAAACTCATGTCCCTTGAGTTGATGATGCCTTCCAGCCATCTCATCCTCTGTCGCCCTTTTCTCCTTTTGTCTTCCATTTTCCCCAGCATTAGGGTCTTTTCCAATGAGTTAGCTATACATCACTTGGCCAAATAGCTTCAGCGTCAGTCCTTCCAATGAATATTCACGGTTGATTTCATTTAAGATCGACTGGTTTGGTTTTGCTATCAAGAGACTCTCGAGAGTCTTCACCAGCACCACAGTTCAAAAGCATCATTTCTGACTCTCAGAATAAACATATGTAGCTATTTAGACAGTTCAACACAATGCTAATAATTTTATATATGTACTTGGAGCAAATAACCTTTAATTGCTATTGTCAGTTAACATTGTACATAATCTTTATAGGTAGCAACTTCTGAGTTCATGTTAAAAGCTCAAGTTTTGTTCTTGAACATTTGAGAGTTTGCTGTTTAGCAGCTATCATAAAGATTCAATATACTAAATTGGTCCCCAGGATTCTCATGAACTTGGTGTACATACCCTGTATAACATCTCCTCCTTTTGAAAGGTACTTGTGAAATATCACTCCTGTGATTGTTGCATTATATGGCAAAGAGATTTTTAAGATGAAATTAGAATTCCTAATCAGTGACTTTGAGGTAATCAAAAGGGAGATTATTCTGGTTTACCCAGTTTAAACATGTGGGCCATTAAAAAGGGGGCTAAAAATATTTGAAGCAGGAGAAATTTCTCTTGCTGACCTTCAAGAAGCAAAATTCACATTTGAACTGCCTATTGAGGAGATTACATGGCATGAAATTCAAGGTGGTCACCAAAACTGAGGGTGACCTCTTGTTAATATGCAGAAGGAAAAAGGGGATTTCAGAACTATAGTTTTTGGAAACTAAAATCTGCCAACAACCAGTAAGATCAGAAGAGAATTTTGAATAATACAGGAAAACAAAATGATAACCAACATCTTGATTTCAGCCTGGTGAGACCTTGAACAGAGGTCCTAATTAGATCATACCCAGCTTTTTGAGCCATGGATAATTAATATATGTTGTTTTGTACCTATATGTTTGTGGTAATTTGTTACATAGCAATAGAAAGCAAATACAAAAGGTGAAAAAAGCACAATGTAAAAATTTTTAGATATTTTGCTAACATTAGCCATGATGGAAGCATGTTCAAGATTTTAGAATTAATGAAGTCCCATGTTTATTCCTATAATTACAATAACTCACACAAAATGTATTGACTTAATTTATCTACAGATAATGTTCATAATATCTTAGTTCATCTGGGCTGTTGTAACAAAATACCACAGACCAAGTGGCTTATAAAGAACAGAAATGTATTTCTCATGGTTCTGAGGGCTGGAAGTGCAAACTCAGGGTATCAGCATGATCAGGTTCTAGTGAATGCTCTCTTTCAAGTTACAGAGTACCAATTCTCACTGTGTCCTCTATGGTGGAAGGAGCAAGGTTGCTCTCTAAGGTCTTCTTTACAAGGTTGCTAGTCTCATTCGTTTATGAGGGCTCTACCCTCCTGATTTAATCATCCTAATGTCCCTACCTCCTAAAACTATTATATTAGGATTATGTTTCAACAGTTGAATATGACGTAGCTTCTGATAAAAGTTGTCAGGATGATCATCTTAGAATATTTGATCATTTATGATTGCTTTTTGGACTTCCCTGGTGGCTCAGATGGTAAAGCATCTGTCAAAATGCAGGAGACCTGAGTTCAATCCCTGGGTCGAGAAAATCCCTGGAAAAGGAAATGGCAGCCCACTCCAAGACACTCCACTTTCTTTTTCTTTCTTTCTATGTGTACTAAAAAAATAAGAAAATAAGAAAAAATAAGAAAAGTTGTACACTGGAAAGTCCAAAGAGCAACAATGTAATAAAATAGTAACAGTTCAGGTCAGTCGCGACTGTTTGTGATCCCATGAACCGCAGCACGTTAAGCCTCCCTGTCAATCACCAAGTCCCGGATTTTACCCAAACTCATGTCCATTGAGTCGGTGATGCCATCTAACCATCTCATCCTCAGTCGTCTCTTTCTCCTCCTCCCTTCAGTCTTCCCCAGCATCAGGGTGTTTGCAAATGAGTCAGCACTTCACATCAGGTGGCCAAAATATTGGAGTTTGTTTCAACATCAATCCTTCCAATGAACACCCACCCAGGACTGATCTCCTTTACGATGGACTGGTTGGACCTCCTTGCAGTCCACGGGATTCTCAAGAGTCTTCTCCAACACCACAGTTCAAAAGCATCAATTCTTTGGCGCTCAGCTTTCTTCACATTGCAAATCTCACATTTATACATGGCCACTGGAAAAACCATAGCCTTGACTAGACGGACCTTTGTTGGCAAAGTAATGTCTCTGCTTTTCAATATGCTATCTAGGTTGGTCATAACTTTCTTTCCAAGTAGTAAGTGTCTTTTAATTTTATGGCTGCAATCACCATCTGCAGTAATTTTGGAGCCCCCCCAAAATAAAGTCTGACACTGTTTCCACTGTTTCCTCATCTATTTTGCATGAAGTGATGGGACCAGATGCCATGATCTTAGTTTTCTGAATGTTGAGCTTTAAGCCAACTTTTTCACTCTCCTCTTTCACTTTCATCAAGAGACTTTTTAGTTCCTCTTCACTTTCTGCCATAAGTGGTGGTGTCATCTGCATGTCTGAGGTTATTGATATTTCTCCCAGCAATCTTGATTCCAGCTTGCTTCTTCCAGCCCAGCGTTCCTTACGATGTACTCCACATATAAGTTAACTAAGCAGGGTGACAATGTACAGCCTTGACATACTCCTTTTCCTATTTGAAACCAGTCTATTGTTCCATGTTCAGTTCTAACTGTCGCTTCCTGACCTGCATACAGGTTTCTCAAGAGGCAGGTCAAGTGGTCTGGTATTCCCATCTGTTTCAGAATTTTCCACAGTTTATTGTGATCCACACAGTCAAAGGCTTTGGCATAGTCAATAAAGCAGAAGCAGATTTTTTTCTGGAACTCTCTTGCTTTTTCTATGATCCAGCAGATGTTGGAAATTTGATCTCTGGTTCCTCTGCCTTTACGAACTATCTTTTAATATAAAATAAATTTTAAACTGAGTAGAAAAACCTTGATTTAAGCCTTGGTTCTACTACTAATTATGTGACTTTCAACATTTATTTAAAGAGTCTAAATTCTGATTCCTCACTTGTAAAATGTAAAGACTGAGAAAATATTCTAAAGCTATTTATAGGCTAACTTTTTCTAGAAACTATGAATAAATTCTAGTTATCAAAACTATTATTACTATGCTTATATAACTACTTGAATCTAATACATTTTTTAATTTATTATTTGATTGAAGGATAATTGCTTTACAGAATTTTGTTGTTTTCTGTCAAACCCCAACAGGAATCAGGCATTGGTATACATATATCCCCTCCCTGTTGAGCCTCCTTCCCATCTCCCTGCACATCCACCCCTCTAGGGTGATACAGAGACCCTGTTTGAATTTCTTGAGCCATACAGCAAATTCCCATTTGTTATCTATTTTACATATGGTAGGCCTCTTGAGAAACCTATAAGCAGGTCAGGAAGCAACAGTTTGAACTGGACATGGAACAACAGACTTGTTCCAAATAGGAAAAGGAGTACGTCAAGGCTGTATATTGTCACCCTGCTTATTTAACTTATATGCAGAGTACATCCAGAGAAACGCTGGGCTGAAAGAAGCACAAGCTGGAATCAAGATTGCTGGGAGAAATATCAATAACCTCAGATATGGGGATGACACCACCCTTACGGCAGAAAGTGAAGAGGAACTAAAAAGCCTCTTGATGAAGGTGAAAGAGGAGAGTGAAAAAGTTGACTTAAAGCTCAACATTTGGAAAACGAAGATCATGGCATCAGGTCCCATCACTTCATGGGAAATAAATGGGGAAACAGTGGAAACAGTGTCAGACTTTATTTTTGGGGGCTCCAAAATCACTGTAGATGGTGATTGCAGCCATGAAATTAAAAGACACTTATTCCTTGGAAGAAAAGTTATGACCAACCTAGACAGCATATTCAAAAGCAGAGACGTTACTTTGCCAACAGAGGTCTGTCTATTCAAGGCTATGGTTTTTCTAGTAGTCATGTATGGATGTGTGACTTGGACTGTGATGAAAGCTGAGCACCGAAGAATTGATGCTTTTGAACTGTGGTGTTGGAGAAGACTCTTGAGAGTCCCTTGGACTGCAAGGAGATCCAACCCAGCCATTCTAAAGGAGATCAGTTCTGGGTGTTCTTTGGAAGGAATGATGCTAAAGCTGAAACTCCAGTACTTTGGCCACCTCATGCAAAGAGTTGACTCATTGGAAAGGAGTCTGATGGGAGGGATTGGGGGCAGGAGGAAAAGGGGACGACAGAGGATGAAATGGCTGGATGGCATCACTGACTCGATGGATGTAAGTTTGAGTGAACTCCGGGAGTTGGTGATGGACAGGGAAGCCTGGCGTGCTGCAATTCATGGGGTTGCAAAGAGTCGGACACAACTGAGTGACTGAACTGAACTGAACTGATAGCAAGAAGATAATAATAAGGAAATAATAGTAATGACAATACCATAGAGTTCCCAATCACCATTCAGTTTCAGAGAAGTTTCATATTTCTTACCTGATTTCAAAAAATGATTCATGGACTATGAAACAGTACACTTGATCCAGCCACATAGTTGCAGACTGCTAGAAGGTTTTGGGCAAATAAACTACAAAGGAAGCAGAAAGAAGTTTGCTCCTTTTGCTCAAAGGTCACAACACCTTGCCTGTGCAGAGTAAAACTCAATCTGGCAAACAGCAATTAACACTGACAAAATGGATCACACCAGAATATAAAGACTACAGTTTCTTGCTGAATAGTTTTTCTGTCATTGCTAGTAAGTGGAGATGGTATTTTAAAAATATTCTCCTGAAAGTGAAAGTTGCTCAGTCGTGTCTGACTCTTTGCGACCCCATGGACTATATAATTCATGGAATTCTCCAGGCCAGAATACTGGAGTGGGTAACCTTTCCTGGCTCCAGGGGATCTTCCCAACCCAGGGATCAAACCCAGGTCTCCCGCATTGCAGGTGGATTCTTTACCAGCTGAGCCACAAGGAAAGCCCAAGAGTACTGGAGTGGGTAACCTATCCTTTTTCCAGTGGATCTTCCTGACCCAGGAATCAAACTAGGGTCTCCTGAATTGCAGGTGGAATCTTTACCAACTGAGCTACTCCAACAAAATTCAATAATGAAATATTAGATGTATTAAAGTATTTTTGAAAGGGAGTGTATCTAGTCCCTTTAATACCTCTACCCAATAAAACATTTTATTAACGACCATTTTACTGATGTATTAAAACATGATGACTCTAATATTTGTAATGCTCATTCTTTTACTCTAGTTAGCTTAGAATTAATATAGGCTTCTGACATTTTGCTCATTCTTTTTATTTCTGTGGTCTCTTAGCATATTAATGAGACAGCAAGAAAACTTCTCTAGCCATTATGTTAAGGTTCATAAAAAGTTACTATTATGTTCCTAAGTGAAATATAAAAATATATTAATTTTTAAATTATATGATCTTAAAATTAAAAAGATATGCAGAAATATTGACAACTTTGTATACCAATTGTCAGTAAGTAGTAAAAATGCCTACTACCAATGTCTACTTTTTTGATCTCTATACTTACATTGTCCTGCCCCATGACTACAGACTTTAGACCTAATCTAGAATAATTATTTTTTGCATTATCATTTTTTCCCCAAAGTCTCCAGGACAAAAGTTATTTAGAAGAATCTCTATGAACTCTAAATCTCTCTTGGGACAATAAATTAATGTGCATACCATATTGAGAGGGAGGATATGAGAGCTTTATTTATTAAAAACCAAAGAGAGAATTCTATAGAATTGTCTAGTATGAAACTTGATATTTAGTTACCCCTTTTCCAAACATATTTCCTTAATTCACCTTGCCATTCCTTTCCTTCCATAGATCCTATGATCCAGTTCAAATCCTTTGCAGAACTTTTCCTGAAAAGTCCACTGAAAGGTAATCATTTTCTTTTCATCTTCAGCATCAAAATTTTCTATCCTGCTTATGTTACCTTTTTTAATATGTGAACAATGTCATAGTTTAGGACATGAGCCATTGATCTGAAGAGTCAAGGTTGAGGTACTCTCTCTACATTTATTCACTCTATATATCTGGGCAGGTTTTGGTATCATTAAGCCTTCCTAGTGTGAACATCCATGGGGTAGGAAATGTTTATTTGCTTTTTCAGTTTGTTTTAAAACAAAAAGTATACTAACTTGTATATAGTCTGCTTTTTATAAGATGATACTGTGTTTTATCCTCATTACTCTCAACATCATTTTTGTAACTATGTTTTATGTCCAAGTGGATAAGCATAAGCTCTTATAGTATTTTTATAACCTCCACATTTCCTAGAAGTATGTCTTGCTCAAGGTAGGTGCACAGAAAATTATTGATTAATAGCTGACTGATATTAATGAAGAAAGAGGAGAAAAAAAAAGAAAGATAAAAGGTAAGATGACTTTATGTGGACAGTAAAATTAATATCTTGGAGTCAATATTTAGTTTTTATGTTAGATCAACAAAGTAAATACTTAAGTTGTAGACAAAGACTCTTTCAGCTCAAATAAGCTGTGATTGTGCTGCTGTGAGCAAAAGGTTCTATAAAGTAGAAGAGTGCCAGTGAATAAATGATCTGTAGTGTTATGAATGTTTAAAATGGGGGGGGATACCTAGTTACACTTAGATAATCATCTGCAATTTTCTAGGCACTACGGTCAATGATGGGAATAAAACGATTACAGAACATTGCCCTAAAGCAGCTCATATCAAAAGCGCAGATGACTAAGCAACATATTATGAAAGGTTGATATGCTTTATATAAATATTTATGCAGGATGCTAAAGAGGCACAGAAGAAGGGCATGAAAGCCAGGCGAAGGAGACTGGGAAGCATTTTGGAAAAGATTCTATTTGAGCTAAATTGAAGATGCAGGAAAACAAACTGAGAAGCTGCTGTAAATGTCTAGGAAAATCATGACAAGTATCTTTAAAAAAGGAAGCTAAAATTAGGCATGAGCTAGAAAAATAATGTAGCAAAAACCCTGTGGTAGTCTTCCTTGAGTTAATCCAAGTTTATCCAAGTTGGAAATAATGACATTAGTGATTAGTTCTTATTCTGTCCCCAAACCACATTCTTGAATAGGAATAAAGTCTTTTCATTCTAGAGGGAAGACAAGACCAAGCAGGGAACTAGCAGGCAGCTGTATCTTGAGAAATTATGTCTTCATATCCTCATTATTCTTCTAATCCAATTGCTCAACGGTGGGGCAACAAAATGAGTCCATTCCTAGGCAGATTCCTGGCATCACTGCTTCTATCCCAGACCCAGAGTTATCCCCATTTACTATTTCAGCTACTTTGGACAACTGCCACCAGGTGGCACCAGACTGTAGGCGGGACTTGGAGGAAGCTGGATCTCCCAGACTCTGATGTTTCTGACCAACTAGCTGCATGGGTTTAACCTACTCATTTCATTAACCTCACAAAAACATGACTCAGAATTTTATATGAATGAATTTTTAGACCCTATATCTCACACTTTATAGGGTTGCATTTTCAAATAAGAAAAGAAAATTAAAGCTTGGAGAAGAAAGACGTATGTAAGATAATCTGAATTTGTTGACTCTCTGCTGAGTAAAGTGGTTTGTTGGTGGAGAGGTAAGATGGTTGGGTTCACAACGGAAGGATGGAATCCTGGCTGATAGCATTTTGAGCTTTTGGAATGGGTATTCTTAAAAAGTGAGGAGCAGAAAGGGGGTAAGGAAGGCCATCTGAGTCAGAAGAAGACTATCCCAATGGTTTATTTCATAAGCAATAGACACAGAATGGAGAAGTGGTGGCATCAACATTAGGAAAAAAAAGAGCTTATAATGGTTTTGTTTTTGTTTTGTTTCCCAGTTCAGGAATCTGTGGTTAGTTTTTAAATGTATAAAATAACTTCTATTTGAATCTCTTGCAGAGAGTGCTATGTGAAACATTTCTGACCTTTGATAATAGAATTTGCAATATTGTTAGCCCCAGGTCTTAATGCAGAATAATTCAAGATGCCTGATTTTTGTGCGTGCATGCTAAGTCGCTTCAGTTGTGTCCAACTCTTTGCAACTCTATGGCCTTTAGCTTGCCAGGTTCCTCTGTCCATGGGATTCTCCAGGCAAGAATACTGCAGTGAGTTGTGACGTCCTCCTCCAGGAGATCTTCCCAACCCAGGAATCGAATCTGGGTCTCCGACATTGCAGGCAGACTCATCTCCATATGTTTGTTTTTCCTGTGTAATACTGAGTATGAGCTCTGTGTAGAAACATGACTTTTTCAGTCTCTTGATCAGGCATTTCTTGTCCTGCTCGCTGGTGAATGTAATCTTCTCTTGTTCTGGAATTGCCTATTCTGTGAAACTTGTGTCCCAGGGAAACTTGGCTCCCAGTCCCCATAAATGCTCCTTCTGTGGAATTACTCCCTGAAGATTCCTGAGTTGAAGGAACTCTTAATCCTTCTATAAGGGTTCCATTAGTGGCCCAAGTACACAGCAGCTTTACCATGACTGTCTTAAGACATTGTGTTTTCTCGGCTTTATGCATGGCACTCCACTCCATATCTTTGTGCAAGAGTAGTAATACTCATATCAGATAAAATAGACTTTAAAACAAAGGCTGTGAAAAGAGACAAAGACGGACACTACATAATGATCAAAGGATCAATCCAAGAAGAAGATATAACAATTATAAATATATATGCACCCAACATAGGAGCACCACAATATGTAAGATGAATGCTAACAAGTATGAAAGGGGAAATTAACAATAACACAATAATAGTGGGAGACTTTAATACCCCACTCACACCTATGGATAGGTCAACTAAACAGAAAATTAACAAGGAAACAAAAACTTTAAATGATACAATAGACCAGTTAGACCTAATTGATATCTATAGGACATTTCACCCCAAAACAATGAATTTCACCTTTTTCTCAAGTGCACACAGAACCTTCTCCAGGATAGATCACATCCTGGGCCATAAATCTAGCCTTGGTAAATTCAAAAAAATTGAAATCATTCCAAGCATCTTTTCTGACCACAATGCAGTAAGATTAGATGTCAGCTACAGGAAAAAAAACTATTAAAAATCCCAACATATGGAGGCTGAACAACACGCTGCTGAATAACCAACAAATCACAGAAGAAATCAAAAAAGAAATCAAAATGTGCATAGAAACGAAATAAAATGAAAACACAACAACCCAAAACCTATGCTGCTGCTGCTAAGTCACTTCAGTCGTGTCTGATTCTGTGTGACCCCATAGATGGCAGAGCCCAAGTTCTGCCGTCCTTGGGATTCTCCAGGCAAGAACACTGGAGTGGGTTGCCATTTCCTTCTCCAATGCGTGAAAGTGAAAAATGAAAGTGAAGGCGCTCAGTTATGTCTGACTCTTTGTGACTCCATGGACTGCAGCCTACCAGGCTCCTCTGCCCATGGGATTTTCCAGGCAAGAGTACTGGAGTGGGGTGCCATCACCTTCTCCACCCAAAACCTAAGGGACACTGTAAAAGCAGTACTAAGAGGAAGGTTCATAGGAATACAGGCTTACCTCAAGAAACAAGAAAAAAGGCAAATAAATAACCTAACTCTACACCTAAAGCAACTTGAAAAGGAAGAAATTATGAACCCCAGGGTTAGTAGAAGGAAAGAAGTCTTAAAAATTAGGGCAGAAATAAATGCAAAAGAAACAAAAGAGACCATAGCAAAAATCAACAAAACCAAATGCTGATCCTTTGAGAAGATAAATAAAATTGACAAACCATTAACAAGACTCATCAAGAAACAAAGGGAGAAAAATCAAATCAACAAAATTCGAAATGAAAATGGAGAGATCACAACAGACAACACAGAAATACAAAGGATCATAAGAGACTATTATCCGCAAGTATATGCAAATAAAATGGAAAATTTGGAAGAAATGGACAAATTCTTAGAAAAGTACAACTTTCCAAAATTGAACCAGGAAGAAATAGAAAATCTTAACAGATCCATCACAAGCATAGAAATTGAAACTGTAATCAGAAATCTTCCAACAAACAAAAGCCCAGGACCAGAAGACTTCACAGCTGAATTCTAGTTATTTTTTTTGAAGCACCCTAGGTGCATGAGTATGTGCAGTGTTAAGAACCACTTTCCTACTACTTCAGAAATGATCAGATGAGCCTTCTTAACATTTTAACCTGCTTTTTGGGTTCACCCTTTTCCTCATTTTAAACACATGTAGGGATATTGTTTGTTGAAGTTGAGTCCTTCTTTTGTTTTACAATTTCTATGATTTTATCTGATAGGTTATTATTGTTTTTAACATGTTATTCTAGATATTTTTCCTTGTGGGTCTCCCTTCATGAGAAATACAGGCCTGCCAGGTATATCCAGTTCAAAATAGTATTTTCCCTTTGCTTCATTCTAAGTCAGATAATCCTACCTAGGAACTATATTCCCATTACCCAAACATCTACTTCAATCTTAGAATGTATTTACTATAGTTCTTCCCTATGACTTACTTTCAGTGTGGTTAGTTTCAGAGTGTTGAATTTGCTTTTTAGATGAGGAACTGCAAAAGAAGGTGTTCAACCTGTGTTTCCATCCTAGGGCTTTATGTCGGTACATGGCACTGTGTCTACCCAAAGCACAGCACACTTTTTGCCTTAATTTTAATTTACTTACTTTTGCCTTATGGAAAAGGTGTGGCCATGCTTAAAGTTTTCTCTATCTTTTATTGGAATCCTTATTTAATACATTTTCAGTCATGTGTGTCCAGGGTACAGGTAACCCTGTACTCTACCCTCTAGTAAAGTTCACTTTTGAATCAGTATTTTACAACGATCTTTCTGGTCTTCTCTAAAATTTGCTCAAGTTTTCAACAGCCACTGAATATGCTGTAGCCATCCTTAGGTTTGTTGTTCCTCCTATGTTAGACATGTCATCTGCAGGCATAAGGGACTGTCCTCAATATTTCTCTAGACCCTGAATCTTGCTTGGGAAGTCATATTAATCTGCGTTCTGTGATCTTGACACTCTTGGGCCAGAGTAATACTATTTGATAGAAAACAATTAGAGAAACATAATCTTTCCAGATAGTCTCTAAGAGCAGTTACATTCAAATCGACCTCATTTTCACCTTTGTATATCTTTATCTTGATCTTGCAGATCATTTTCCAGTTTCTATCTGTTTAACAGCTTTCTAAGGAAGGAAAGTTATGACAAACCTAGATAACATATTCAAAAGCAGAGACATTACTTTGCCAACTAAGGTCCGTCTAGTCAAGGCTATGGTTTTTCCAGTGGTCATGTATGGATGTGAGAGTTGGACTGTGAAGAAAGCTGAGCACCGAAGAATTGATGCTTTTGAACTGTGGTGTTGGAGAAGACTCTTGAGAGTCCCTTGGACTGCAAGGAGATCTAACCAGTCCATTCTAAAGGAGATCAGCCCTGGGTGTTCTTTGGAAGGACTGATGCTAAAGCTGAAACTCCAGTACTTTGGCCACCTCATGCAAAGAGTTGACTCATTGGAAAAGACTCTGATGCTGGGAGGGATTGGGGGCAAGAGGAGAAGGGGACAACAGAGGATGAGATGGCTGGATAGCATCACCGACTCGATGGATGTGAGTTTGAGTGAATTCCGGGAGTTGTTGATGGACAGGGAGGCCTGGCATGCTGCAATTCATGGGGTCACAAAGAGTCAGACATGACTGAGCGACTGAACTGAACTGAAGGTTCAATTTTCCCCGCATTAGGAAATTTCTCTCTTTCCATATTGGCTGAAAGAAAAATGCTCAGCCTAGAAGTGGTAAGCTAAGTTTTATTTTGAAGACTTACTAAGGACTTTAGCCTAGGTCACAGCCTCTGTGGTAGTTTGGGTGAAACACTCTGAAGAGGTAAGGGAGGAGCCAGGATACATATGAATTTTTTTTACTGCAAAAAATCATGCAGTAAACAAGCATAAAAAAAGTGACTGATAATCAGAAAAAAGAGACATCTCAAGTAATGATTTAGTGCTTTTCTCTTTATGGGAAGAGGCAAGACTCTGGGGTCATAAAATTTTTCCGCAGATACATATTGTGACTGTCTAGGGGCCAGTATAAACAAGGCACAAAATGCTTCCTGTTTCTCTCTATCCTTGTTCCCCTCAACTGTTTTTGGACAACTGCAGTGACTAATCACTGGATTTTGTAGAATTGGAATAGCAGGAGACATCTTTTTCTTTACACCAGAATAAATGGCATTTCTTTTAACTCGTTTGTTATCTTTTATCTGATGAGAGAATTGAATCATGTTTTTCCGATTACCCCAGGTTCACCTTGATTCTCTGAGCAAGCATTACTCTTAGAGGCTTAAGTTCCAAGCACATGTTTTGTAAGAACCTCTTCAGCCTTTAGATTTCCAGTCATTTCATTGTTTATCTGCTTTAATATAAGTAGATATGATATTTTCATAGTCTCTTTCTTTAATACTGTGTTTATTAGGAAAAATCTGCCATTTGTGAATGAAGTTACATAATATTACTAGAAAACTAAATCCATGATAGCTGCTGCTAAGTCACTTCAATCGTGTCTGACTCTGTGCGACCCCATAGATGGCAACCCACCAGGCTCCCCCGTCCCTGGGATTCTCCAGGCAAGAACACTGGTGTGGGCTGCCATTTCCTTCTCCAATGTATGAAAGTGAAAAGTGAAAATGAAGTCGCTCAGTCGTGTCTGACCCTCAGCGACCCCATGGACTGCAGCCTTCCAGGCTCCTCTGTCATGGGATTTTCCAGGCAAAAGTACTGCAGTGGGGTGCCATTGTCTTCTCTGCCATGATAGCTATATTTAGCTATATATTTAATCATAAAATTAAATATATAATGAGAACTATATTTAATCATAAAATTAAATTTTATGATCAGCTGGAGACCAAGCAGAGAGGGTAAGACCTTTGCTACCAGGAAGATCCCACATATGGAGAAGGTAAGAATCATAGGTCTATCTCATTCTTCATCAGAAAAGTCAAGTATTTGCTGGCGAAAAATGAATGAATAGGTGATGATAAACTAGGAGAGTTTTTCTAATGGAAAATGCTATTATGTAGAAAGAAACTTTAGGACAGAAATAGATACATTTTTCTCTAATGCTTAGGACTAAGTCTAATGGCATTTTCTCAGGATGAATGAAATGTGGAGCACAGAGTTGGGGGTAGTAACCATAATATTAAATGTCTCCAAGTCCTTCTGAAAATGGTCTAGAATGATTGCCTTTTTAGAGATTAATGATAGGATGGATCATAGTTTATAAATGTTGGTTAATTAGATTTTTCTTCAGTCCTATGGTTGACAATTTCCTCACTTACAGTGATAAGGAAAATTTCTGACAGAATTCAAGTATATGTAGAATATGGTAACATTTCAAATATATTAACTCATACTTTTTTATACTTTATTTCAAATTACAAAAAAAATAGATTTACTGTGGAAAATGTTTACAATCTGATGGTCTAATTTAATCAGTTATAAATAACACAGTTCATGGTCACCATATACAAGATTATTCACAAAAACTGATTGCATTTCCATACTATAGCAGTAACAAACAAGAGATTATAATAAAGACACCATTAATATAAGCATTCATAAAAATAATTAGAATTTGCTAAGAATATCTAACTGATATGGAAAATATTAAAAATCCCCCAAAGCCTAAAGATTTAAATAATGAGAAATGACATTGCTATAAATTAATAAAAATTAATTACAAAAATTAATTTGTGAATATGTCATTCTGAACTTCTGGTTGTATTTATTTGAGAGATTTAAGGAAATTATTTTACGTTTTTATGGAAGAATAAAGGGCTAAAATAGAGTAAGTTAACTTAGAAAACATGTTGGTAGAATGTAGGGATATGGGAACTCAACTTCACCTGCTGGGAGAAAAGGGTGTACACAAAGCAACATGTCTAGATTTTTAAAGCATGTTGATGTGTGAAACATGCAAAAATTGACTTATTTTTATAGCACAGCACTAGGCATACAAATGAATACAAATATACTTGAAACAGTTAGACATAAAATAAGAAAATATGCTTTAGAAGATTTATTATATGCCAGAATAAAATAA
This sequence comes from Bos mutus, assembly GCF_027580195.1. NCBI lineage: Eukaryota > Metazoa > Chordata > Mammalia > Artiodactyla > Bovidae > Bos > Bos mutus. The sequence goes on along the minus strand of NC_091622.1, from coordinate 76,122,873 downwards.
TATAAATAAATAAACCAAAAGCAATTCTTGAACTCACAATACAGGTTATTGAACAAAAGTGAAAGTGAAGTCTCTCAGTCATGTCCGACTCTTTGCAACCCCATGGACTATAGCCTACTAGGCTTCTCCATCCATGGAATTTTCCAGGCAAGAGTACCGGAGTGAGGGTGACGGGGGGATAATTTGGGAGAACGGCATTGAAACATGTATAATATCATATATGAAACAAGTCGCTAGTCCAGGTTTGATGCTGGATGCTTGGGGCTGGTGCACTGGGACGACCCAGAGGGATGGTACAGAGAGGGAGGAAGGAGGGGGGTTCAGGATGGGGAACACGTGTATACCTGTGGCGGATTCATGTTGATGTATGGCAAAACCAATACAATATTGTAAAGTAAGTAACCTCCAATTAAAATAAATAAATTTATATTAAAAAAAAAGAGTACTGGAGTGGGTTGCCATTTCCTTCTCCATGGTATATGCTTAATACAATTTCCTTGACCAAGTCACAAATACATAAAACATAGTTTAACCATACATTTCCATTTATGTCTTAATTTTTTCAATTATAAAAGTGAGAGTTTCTTTTAACTGAAAATCAATAGAAGTATTGAGAATCAGAACACAAAACTATAACCAGCATAGTCTTCCCACAGTCTTGCAAAGGGAAACTATTAAATAATTTTATTTGTTTAGAAATACATTTTTTTTAATTCATTTAATTTTACTTCTTTGACTGTGCTGGGTTTTCATTGCTGTGTGTAGGTTTTCTTTAGTTGCAGCAAGTGGGGGTTACTCTTCAGTTGCAACAAGTGGCTTCTTGTTGCAGAGCATGGACTCTTGGGCAAATGGGCTTCAGTAGTTGCAGCTCATGGGCTCAGTAGTTGAGGCTCCCAGGCTCTAGGGAATGGGCTCATTAGTTGTGGCCCATAGGCTTAGTTGCCCCACAGCATGTGGAATCTTCCTGGACCAGGGATCAAACTTGTGTCCTCTGAATTGACAGGCAGATTCTTAGATCATGGATCACCAGGGAAGTCCACCATTAAATTTTTGACATATTTTTCACTCAGGTTTTTCTTTAGATATTATTCTATGTTTTCCTCATAATATTATTGACGAAATATTCTCCAGTATTAACACATTCTCTAAAAACATTTCAATGGCTGTAATAATATCATAGTCTCCATCACTAGGTCCAGACTAAATGTTACATAGGCTGAATAGAAATTACCTGTTAATTACGAATACCCAGGTTCTTAGAAAACTTTGAAATTTTGAGTTTCATATGAGTATAATCTGTGGCAGAGGAGAATGGGATTTTATAATGTGAAGTGTATTTATTCGGTTGGTCAAGACATTCACTTGGGTTTCCCATAAGATGTTATGGAATACATAACATGCAATACAATGCATGGAGAGAAGCCTTACACACAGACACAGTAGAAATAGAAGTTATCTCTTCTTTTCAGGATGATTAGCATGTGAGAATCACTGGAACCTCAGGGTTGTGAGTCCCACTCCCCACCTCTACCCCCAGCAGAAATGCCCACTTCTGATTCAAAAGTTAAAAAAAAAAAAGTGTGTGTGTGTGTGTGTGTGTGTGTGTATATATATATATATATATGAACAACTCAGGAACGAATTACCTGTATTTATTTTAACTCTGACTGTACTTTTGACTTTGTGTCTGGGTTATACCATATACCTAAAATTGTGGGGAAATTGCTCTTTACTCTCAGGACTGTGTTTATCTGGGAAGAAATTCAGCTTGTGTGGGTGGGAAATAACACGAGGAAGTTGAAATACATTTTTTGAAAAGATGATTAGTGAATCATCTGCTTAGTGGTAACAACTGAGAAGAAGAAGTTGACTCAGAGAGAGTCCTGAGAAAGAATAGATACTAGAAAATGGGTAATGGCTTTGGAGAGAGGTCTGTGCTCTTTTAGTTAAATTTCAGAATGAAATAAAGGAAAGCGAAAAAAAAAAAAAAAGAAGAAGAAGAACAAGCTACTAATACCCAGAGGAGATGCAGTAATGTGTAGTACTACGTTACATGCTATCAGGACTGTCAAATACCAAGGAGAAATCAAAGAGAAGGAGAACTTAAGAAATGTCCCCTGTATTTTAAGATCAGCTGTGGAAATAGATAGAATGTAATGTTAAACTTTGTAGAAAAGAAGAAAATATATTATGCTGGGAATTGAGATCTCAATTCCACATTTGAAACTCCCAGAGTTTTGAGTCTGGGGAAGAAAAAGTCCCATATTTTGCTATATATCTTAGCTTTTAAAACCATTTAAAAAATAAAAGGATTTAATGTATTGATTTTCAAGACTCATTTTATTTATAAAATGTTAGAATTTGTGACCAAATGCAAGAGATTATATTAATAATGTAAATAATTTTGACTTGTCATACACACAAGCACACATAATTATTTTAATAAAATTACTTATCCATTTCCATATATAAAATTTGAGCTATACATATTCTATAAAATTATTTTTGTACCTTTGTATTTTCTACCTGTTATAAAAGAGTATCTTAGAATTTAAACCAAACATAAAGGGAGAGAAAAGCAAGACTTTGAGTCAAAGCAGCCACATACCTTGCCTATTTGAAAGTAGCCAAGGGACAGACTTGGGACATATTCCTGGGGACAGACATCACAATGAAAGCCCCTGAAACTTTCCTCTGGCCAGACATGTACAGAAGGCACATTCTTCCTTCATACATTTGTATCCAATCCTAGAGAGGATTCAGGGTAAGAGGTAGATGCCTGAGGTATTTGAATGACTGAGCAATTTTCCTAGTAAGACTGATCGTCATTTAAATGGAGTCTTTAATCGTGGACTTGGATTTAAATTACTTAAATTATTAAATAGCCTCTTTAAATTATTGAATTGGATTAAGTTTTAAACCAAAAGTTTCCAAATTGAAAGTTTTCTCTAATTCAGGAGTGGAGACTTGAGGAGTAATGGTCGTTGGTTATAGGCAAACTAAATTAGGCATATTTCCCTTAGTATATATGAAGTATTGTGAGTTAAATTTTGACACCCACATATGTCATTTTATACATCAAAAATCTCAGATTTTATTCTGTTTCTATTGTGTTAAGGTATATTGCTGCCTTCTAGAATATAGTTTATACAAACAGATTTATTTTTCTAAGCTGTGAAGTCCAAGGCAAGGGACCTCAGTGAAATCAATCAAAAATGCATTAATTGAGATTCACAAACAGGCAGTTTGAACTACATGGCAATGCACTCTAATAGCTTATATAGCTGTTTCATTTTATGCTGAGTAAATTCCTTCTTAAATTCTTTCTCCAAATTATTCTTGATGAGATGCTTTCCATTTCCTAAGAACAGCCCTATTAATAGAAGATAGGAATTCAAGGAGGATAAGATGAAGTAGACAACAAGATACAAGCAGGGCATGTATGACCCTTATTTGTTTTAAACAGTAACTATTGATCACCTAGCACATGTTAGACAACATCTTGTGTGGTGGGAATAAAAGGATGAATAAGATAGACATGAAGTTTACATTGTAATGAAGGTGATAGAGACTAAAACAGTAGGATGACTTCAGATTACAATCAGTACTGTAAAGAATAAATTCCAATAGCCAAGAGTCTGAAGGGCACATAAACTTCTTTGGAAGGACTCTGATAAAAGCAACCATTTTAACTGAAATTAGAATCATACAGAGGAGTCACACAACAAGGAGGTCAGCACTTTCAGGAAGAGGGAATAAAGCCACATGGATCAAACTTGGTTGGCTAAAGCAAGAGAATGTACGTGGATTAGTTTGGGTATGGGAAACTAATTGGGTTGGGGTGCGGGAGAGTTACAGGATGAGGTTACAGAAGAGTCAGGGCTAAATCTCACATAGCCATTCTTTTCTAAGTGAGATTATGTAATGAACAATGTTGTTGTTGTTCAGTCACCCAGTCATGTCCAACTCTTTGTGACCCCATGGACTGCAGCAGGCCAGGCCTCCCTATCCTTCTCTCTTCTTTTCTAAGTGAGAGTATGTACTGAATGATATTGGTGCCCAAATTCCCTGGGATCTGTATGACCATTTTTGTGCATATTTCAGCTTCAGTGTGCTTTTTTTCCAAGAACTGGTGCCTGTGACTTTTCACTTTTCCTTTTTAGGGATGAATGTCTAAAAGTGGCAGTGGCCTGCTTTGTCCGCACTGCAGGAAACCATCTGAAAATTTATGTCTGTGACTCCTATCACTCATTACATTCATGGGTGCAGTCTCTGTTTGAGAAAACACTGAGGGTTACTTTTCTCTCAAGAGTTCTTCTCTGGAATCAGGCTGAAATGACCCTTTCTGGGACTTTCCTTGTGATAGAACCCTGCCTGGATTTCTTTCTTTCTCTGTTCTTCTCTCCCAGTTTCCCCTGGGAACAGCTTCTTACCAGTTTCCCTGGGAACATTTCCTTATAAAATCACTTGCATACCAAACCTCATCTCACAGTCTATATCTGGGAAACTCAAACTCTGATAGTTGGAAGGTTTGGAGGAATCTAAAGCAGACACAAATTGACTAATCTTTTAAAATATCACTGTGGTTGCTGTGTAAAGAATGTTAGTAGGGGCAGAGTGTGGCCAGAAAAGAAGAAACAAAGACAGCAGGCTATTTCAATAGTCTGGACTAGATAGTAAGCTATATGTTACCTAAAGTTCTCCAAGAAATATGTGTATTAAAGAGACTATCATAAATAATGCATTGAGTTATAAAAAGAAAATAAGAATTCTTTCCATGAGTCTAGAAATTAGGAAGTAAATTGTGCTTCACTACTTTTGTCAGTACACACATTTATACTTTGAAATAAGTTTTGATATTGGGGGATGCACTCAACATTTTTTATTGAGGAGATAGGCCATCAAAAATATTTGAAGAATACTGGTTTTAGAGGCCAGCCAGCTTTGTGTTTTCTATTTTTCATTCTTGGTAGTCTTATGTAAGGTTTTTCTTGTGCATGTGTCTCTAGTTAGATGTCTTCGCTTCCAATCCTTCATTTTGCAGGAGAGGATTTAATTATTTGGGTGCTCCTATAGGTTAGGTATTTTGAAGAATGAGACTATTCAATTTTTTTGAAGAAATGCATAACTAGTTATAGGGGCAAGTCTTATTATTATTATTTTCTGAGGATAAGAAAATTAAAAGTGCTCCAGATGCTTTGAATGTAATTTTCCATCTACCATAAATTGACTCAGAATGCTTTCCTCACACAAGGTTAGGGCATTAGTGCTCATTAAGGACTATATACATGCAAAGCTTGAGTATTCATCAGAAAACCAATCAGTTGTTTGAACTCAAAGAAAGTCTATGAAAAAAGAAATTGTGAGCTGCCTTTTTTCCTCTCATTCAGCAATCACTGCCAACTTTCACATCAGATATTACTATTTTAAAAGGTGGATTTTATTATTCAGGTACAGTCAGGCCAACAAATCTGAGTACAATTGCCATTGAAGGCATAGTTTGTTTCTCACAGCTCCCAAGGCAAGAGCTTTGCCATGCCACACAGAGCCATGTGGAAGAACACCTGAGTCAGGCAGGAGGCAGAAGAGAAGTAAGAAGAGGCTGGAAGAGTCTTTATTGTAACTTTCACAGGAAAGGCAAGGCAGGGTGGGCAAGTTCAGGATTGGCAAGTTTGAATAATTTCAGTAGACTCTGGGATATAAGGGCTGTGTCTAAATGTTTTTACCTGGCTGTGGGGTAATTCGTATAGAAAGAAAGTGGCTTGAGATCTGGACAAAGGAGAGTGTTTAGGGTATAGGCTTTGGATGGATTTATTTGCATGTGAAATGCACGTTTGCAGGCTAGTCCATTCCGATCTCTAGAATTTGGCTAGCACTGGGAATGTCAGTCCCAGTGCTGACATGTCAGTAAGCCCCCAGGTATCAAAGCATCAGAAAATAAAAAGCATCATTAATGCATTCATGCATAAGGAAAGAAAATGATTCTATGATAGAATGAAAGAAGAACGTGAGAGAGAAATAGAAAGGAACAAAAGAGAGTGGATGATAAAAGGGCAAGAAAAGGGGTAATGAAATAAATAACAGAAAACAAATCAAGGAGAAAGAATGGAAAAAAAAAAAAAAACAAAGCAAAATTGTTCTTTGGGACTAATTCTTAACTTAGGATGATTTTAAAAAGATATTCTAATGACAGTTTAACAGTACAGGTTCGATGCACAATACTGGATGCTTGGGGCTAGGGCACTGGGATAACCCAGAGGGATGGTATGGGGAGGAGGAGGGAGGAGGGTTCAGGATGGGGAACAAATGTATACCTGTGGCGGATTCATTTTGATATTTGGCAAAACTAATACAATTATGTAAAGTTTTTGTAAAATTTATAATTTTTACATTTTACAAAATTTAAAAATTTGTAAAATTTACAATTTATGTAAAATAAAATTAAAAAAATATTTTTAACTACTGTTAATGTGGACTGACTCACTTAAGTGAAGAAATATGGCTAGGTAGATTTGAAACAACTAAATGACTACATAATTCATAAAGATAACTATGTTGAAAATATACTGAATGGATTTCAACTTAAGCTTTTACATAATTTCGTTTTGTAAATTATACATGCATGAATTATTTCTTCCTTAAATGAATAATGGAGACTTCTGGTAGTCAAGAATTGAGAACTTGATGTGTGTTTGAGAGAGAAGCTAGAACTGTTGTTTCTGATAAAATATGGAGAAATTATTTTTTAAAAAAAACATGTATTTTGTTACTGATTTTATTTTTTTCCATTTTATTCTTTCTTGTTGGGCCAAGATTGCATACTGGCTTGAATAATCACTTCAGTGATTTTAAATATTCTAGGTTTAACAGGTATCACAATTGGCTTTTTCTTTTAAACTTTATTTATTGTCGCCTGTGCTTGGTCTTCATTGCTACAACCCAGGCTTTTTTCTACTTGGGGACAGCGGGGGTGACTCTGCGTTGCAGTGTGCAGGCTTCTCATTGTGGTGGCTCCTCATGTTGTGGAGCACAAGCTCAGTGGTGCATGGGCTTCAGTAGTTGTGGCTTCATGGGCTCTAGATCACAGGCTCAGTAGCTGTGGTGCACAAGCTGAGTTGCTCTGCAGCATGTAGGATCTTCCTAGATCAGGGAGGTTCAGGGGTCAAACCTGTGTCTCCTGCATTGGCAGGCAGATTCTTTACCCCTGAGCCATCAGGGAAGCCCCACAATTTGCTTTTAATGTCATCTTGGGTTTGACTCATATTGAAACTTTTACCACTGCCTGAAAACTTCCAATGTACTTTCTTTCTCCCATTTATTACTAATTTGATATTTCTAAACATTTCCAGGTACTTGAGTGTACAATGGATAATGTGTAATAACTGCACTTGGATCTATAAAGCAAACAGCCCAAGAAAACAAACCATAATTTCTGAAGCATTCAGCATGGTCAAGACTTGGTCAATGACTGCCAGCCTCCCACTTTTTGTTCTGTAGGACCAACTAGAGAAAGTCAAGTACAATGCCCAAACCAATCCCGTAGGAAAATATGATGCTCCACTTCCAAGTGGCCTGTGATTATATTCCTATGCCAACAACCTCCAATAAGAGCACATCAGAAGCCTTCTCTGTTCTCCTTTACTATAAAGCTTTCCCACATCCCTTCCTGACTTTGAGTCTTGGCCAGGCAGATGATGTAGTTGACTCCTTTGGTCAGAAAGCTCTGGATAACTAATTTTTGAATGGTCTTCACTCATTATTTAATGCTTTTTCTTTTTCTTGAGACAGATTTCTTTTCCTCTCACTAGTCTTCATCTGTTTAGTTCAGTTGTTCAGTCATGTCCAGATCTTTGGGAACCCATGGACTGCAGCCTGCCAGGCTTTCCTGTCCATCACCAAATTCTGGAGCTTGTTCAAAGTCATTTAGATCAAGTCAGTGATGCCATCCAACCATCTCACCCTCTGTCATCCCCTTCTTCTCCTACCCTTAATCTTTCCCAGTATCAGGTTCTTTTCCAATGAGTCAGTTCTTCACATCAGGTGGCCAAAGTATTGGAGTTTCAGCTTCAGCATCAGTCCTTCCAATGAATATTCAGGACTCATCTCTTTTAGGATTGACTGTTTGGATCTCCTTGCAGTCCAAGGAACTCTCAAGAGTCTTCTCCAACATCACAGTTCAAACGCATCAATTCTTTTTTGGTCTGCTTTCTTTATGATCCAACTCTCACATTCATACATGACTACTGGAGAACCATAGCTTTGACTAGATGGACCTTTGTTGGCAAAGTTATATCTCTGCTTTTTAATATGCTGTCTAGGTTGGTCACAGCTTTTCTTCCAAGGAGCAAGCATCTTTTATTTTCATGGCTGCAGTCACCATCTGCAGTGATTTTGGAGCCCCCCAAAATAAAGTCTTTCATGGTTTCCTTTATTTCCCTGTCTATTTGCCATGAAGTGATGGGACTATATATTATGATTGTAGTTTTTTGAATGTTGAGTTTCAAGCCAGGTTTTTCACTCTCCTCCTTCACTTTCCTCAAGAGGCTCTTTAGCTGCTTTTTGCTTTCTGCCATAAGGGTGGTTTCATCTGCATATCTGAGGTTATTGATATTTCTCCTGGCAATCTTGATTCCAGCTTGTGGTTCATCCAGCCCAGCATTTAGCATGATGTACTTTGCATGGAGTAGGAAATGCAACCCACTCCAGTGTTCTTGCCTGGAGAATCCCATGGAAGGAGGAGCCATGAGGTAGCAAAGAGTCGGATACGACTGAGCGACTTCACTCACTCACTTTGCAAATAAGTTAAATAAGCAGGGTGAAAATATGCAGCCATGATGTACTCCTTTCCCAATTTTGAATCACTTCTTTGTTCTATGTCTGATTCTAACTGTTGCTTCTTGACCTACATATAGATTTCTCAGGAGACAGATAAGGTGGCTAGTGTGCCCATCTCTTTAAGAATTTTCCAGTTTGTTGTGATCCACACAGTCAAATATTTTAGTGTAGTTAATAAAGCAGATTTTTTCCCCCTGGAATTCTCTTACTTCTTCTATGACCCAGTGGATATTGGCAATTTTATCACTGGTTCCTCTGCCTTTTCTAAATTCAGCTTAAACATCTGGAAGTTCATGGTTCATGTATTGTTGAAGCCTGGCTTGGAGAATTTTGAGCATTACTTTGATAGCATGTGAGATGAGTGCAATTGTGTCGAGACTGGCAAGACAAGCAGGGTTTCTGAAAGTGCAATATGGCAAGAGAATGAGAAACAAGACACAAGAATTCGGTGAAAAGCGAGGATCAGGGGACCAACTTCACCATCACTCCAAGGTGAAAGTGCCAAAACTGAATCCAAATCAGCTTTATTATTATTTCAGTCATGAAGGAAAGAATATGTAGGGAGTTAAGCTATAGCTTATGTGACCTTCAGGGCCAAAGAGCAAAGTGATCATTAACCATTGAGTAACTAAGAAACAGTAATCAAAAACAAATCAGTAACTCAGACTAATATTCTTATCTATAGATTTTCCGCCAGATACATGAAACATGTGACTCTGAGATGCCAGTTGAGAAACAGTCTGGGGTCAATTTTCCAACACCAGAATCATATCTTGTTTTCAAGACTATGAACTGTTCCCTCTGGACTTGTTCCAAGAGTCTCGTGCCTTATAGCATCAATAATTATAAATTTTTTGCAGCCCTTACTGGGGCCTGCTTTTCTTTTATTCTTCTTGTCTCCAACACAATTGTATGGTAGCTTGAACATTCTTTGACATTGTCTTTCTCTGGGATTGGAATGAAAATTGACCTTTTCCAGGCCTGTGGCCACTTCTGAGTTTTCCAAATTTGCTGGCATATTGAGTGCAGCATGTTCACAGCATCATCTTTTAGGATTTGAAATAGCTCAACTGGAATTCTATCACCTCCACTAGAATTGTTCATAGTGATGCTTCCTAAGGCCCATTTGCCTTTGTATTCCAGGATGTCTGGCTCTAAGTGAGTGATCACAGCATCATGGTTATCTAGGTCATGAAGATCTTTTTGTATAGTTCTTTGTGTGTTCTTGCCGCCTCTTCTTAATATCTTCTGCTTCTGTTAGGTCCATATCATTTTTGTCCTATATTGAGCCCATCTTTAATTGAAATATTCCCTTTGTATCTCTAATTTTCTTGAAGAAAACTTTAGTCTTTCCTATTCTATTGTTTTCCTCTATTTCTTTGCACTGATCACTGAGGAAGGCTTTCTTATCTCTTTTTGTTATGCTTTGGAACTCTGCATACAGATAGATATATCTTTCCTTTCCTCTTTTGCCTTTTGTGTCTCTTTTTTTTATCAACTATTTGTAAGGCCTCCTCAGACAATCATTTTGCTTTTTGCATTTCTTTTCCCTGGGGATGGTTTTGATCTCTGCCTCCTGTGCAGTGTCATGAACCTCCATCCATAGTTCTTCAGACACTCTATCAGATTCAATCCCTTGAATCTATTTGTCATTTCCACTCTATAATTGTAAGGGACTTGATTTAGGTCATACATGAATGGCCTAGTGGTTTTCTCTACTTTATTCAATTTAAGTCTAAATTTAGCAATAAGGAATTCATGATCTGAGCCACAGTCAGTTCCAGGTCTTGTTCTTGCTGACTGTATAGAGCTTCACTGTCTCCAGCTGCAAAGAATATAATCAATCTGATTTCGGTATTGACCATCTGGTGATGTCCATTTGTAAAGTCATCTCTTGTGTTGTTGGAAGAGGGTGTTTGCTATGACCAGTGTGTTCTCTTGTCAGAAGTATGTTAGCCTTTTCCCTGCTTCATTTTGTATTCCAAGGCCAAATTTCCGGTTACACCAGTCTTCATAAACCTTGCTTATACTAAGATGAGTGATATTCTCCTTCTTAACTACTAGAATTTCTTGAAAAAATGGAATAATATTATACCAGGGAGGGAGTAACACATGTAAAAGTGTGACTTGAAATATGTGGATTTTTTCCCCTTTAAATATCATAAATATCATCTCTACAAACAAAGCTAGTAGAAGTGATGGAATTCCAGTTGAACTATTTCAAATCCTAAAAGATGATTCTGTGAACGTGCTGCACTCAATATGCCAGCAAATTTGGAAAACTTGGAAAGTGGAAAATTGGAAACTTGGAAATCGACAGATGAATGGAAAACTTGGAAATTTGGAAAATTCAGAAAGTGAAGAACTAAAGAGCCACTTGATGAAAGAGGAGAGTGAAAAAGTTGGCTTAAAGCTCAACATTTTGAAAACAAAGATTATGGCATCTGGTCCCATCACTTCAAGTCAAATAGATGGGGAAACAGTGGCAGACGTTATTTTTGTGGCTCCAAAATCACTGCAGATGGTGACTGCAGCCATGAAATTAAAAGATGCATACTCCTTGGAAGAAAAGTTATGACGAACCTGGACAGCATATTAAAAAGCAGAGATATTACTTTGTCAACAAAGGTCTGTCTGGCCAAGGTATGGATGTGAAAGTTGGACTATAAAGAAAGCTGAGCCCCAAAGAATTGATGCTTTTGAACTGTGGTCTTGGAGAAGACTCTTGAGAGTCCCTTGGACTGCAAGGAGGTCCAATCAGTCCATCCTAAAGGAGATCAGTCCTGGGTGTTCATTGGAAGGACTGAAGTTGAAGCTGAAACTCCAATACTTTGGCCCCCTGATATGAAGAGCTGACTCATTGGAAAAGCCCCTGATGCTGGGAAAGGTTGAGGGCAGGATGAGAAGGGGACAGCAGAGGATGAGATGGTTTGATGGCATCACTGACTCAATGGGCATGAATTTGGGTAAACTCGGAGAGTTGGTGATGGACAGGGAAGCCTGGTGTGCTGTGGTTCATGGGGTTGCAAAGAGTTGGACACGACTGAGTGCTTGAACTGAACTGAACTGAATATTCCATTGTATATATGTACAACAACTTCTTTATCCATTCACGTGTTGATGGACATCTAGGTTGCTTCCATGTTCTACCTATTGTAAATAGTGCTGCAATGAAAAATGGGATAGGTGTGTCTTTTTCAATTTCAGTTTCCTCAGGGTTTATGCCTAGGTGTGGGATTGCTGGGTCATATGGTAGTTTTAATCGTAGTTTTTTAAGTAACCTCCATATTGTCTTCCATAGTGGCTGTATCAATTTACATCCCCACCAACAGTGCAAGAGCATTCCCTTTTCTCCACACCCTCTCTGGCATTTGTTGTTTGTAGACTTTTTGATGATGGTCATTCTGAAGAGTGTGAGGTGATATATCATAGTTTTGATTTGCATTTCTCTGATAATGAGTGATGTTGAGCATCTTTTCAGGTGTTTGTTAGCCATCTGTATGTCTTCTTTGGCGCAATGTCTGTTTGGGTCTTTTCCCCACTTTTTGATTGGGTTGCTTGTTTTTCTGGTATTGAGTTGTATGATCTGCTTGTATATTTTGGAAATTAATGCTTTGTCAGTTTTTCATTTGCTGTTATTTTCTCCCATTCTGAGCGTTATTATTTCACCTTGCTTTTAGTTTCCTTTGCATTCAAAAACTTTTAAGTTTAATCAGGTCCTGCTTGTTTAATTTTTTCTTTATTTCCATTACTCTAGGAGGTGGGTCACATAGAGGATCCTGCTTTAATTTTTGTCATCAAGTGTTCTGCTTTTGTTTTCCTCTAAGAGTTTTATAGTTTCTGGTCTTACATTTAGATCTTTAATCCATTTTGAGTTTATCTTTGTTAACGGTGTTAGGAAGTGTTCCAATTTCATTCTTTTACATGTAGTTGTCAAATTTTCCTAGCACCATTTATTGAAGAGGCTGTCTCTCCTCCCCCCCCCCTTTTTTTTTACTTAGAAAATTTTATTGTGGTAAAGTACACATAACATAAAACTTACCTTCTTAACTATTTTTTAGCATATGATTGATTCAATAGTGCTAAGTACATTCACGTTGTTGTGCAACCAACCTTAAATTTTCTTTTTGTATAATCACTAAAACTCTGTACCCACTATGCAAGGACTCATATCATATAATTTCTAAGAATATCTGTAAATTAATATATGGTAAAGCCTTTAATATCAAAAGATGCTGTCACGAATGTAGATTCAGAATTCATCGCGGAGGGAGATTTCGATGGGCATGGAACCATTTTACCCTGCTCCTTAAAATGGGCCTATTCTGGCTTCCTTTACCATTTATTCATTTTGATGACTCCTATCTCACATTTTTCTTGTCCTTCAAAAGTGAATACAACTTTAATGGAGTGAGGTGTTAATTGAGTACAGAGAGACACATTGTATTGCAATACATATCTCAATGGAAACACATATGAAAATAATGCCTACTTTTCTTTGTATCAGAACACAGACCAAGGACTCAAACTCTATTAGAATTACAGTGGCTGCATCTGAGTAGTGCAGTTTTAAAATACTAAGGATATAAGTGTCAGCTGAGGAAAACTTTCAAGCACACAGAAACATTACCAATTGTTTAATTTATTCTTGTTTAGAGACTTGGCTTTTTCATGTTAATAAGTATTCCTGAAACAAGGAGTTTTTAATCATATATAGTGCCATTTATTTTGTAATTCTATTTTCTAAGTGGGGATGACAGACAATCAAACCAAAGCATACAATACTTAAGTATTTTCATAAAGTATAACACATAGCTTGAAAGTGGGGTTACTATTATACCAACCTGTTTTTTTTTTTCCCTGTACGTAAAAGAGAGAGTGGTACAATGAATTATTAATACCATGAGAATGTTAAATTATTTCTTTATACTCTGGAAAACCCGTTGTGCTGAAGCTTAGCAACAATCTTAGAATGGAATGTGTAGAAATTTGGTCATTGTTGTCAAGTATTTTTAGGTTCTTTACTGTGATTTCATTAAGGAAGAGGCACTCAATCCAGAGAAATTATGCGCCACTTGTCAGAACAATTTAAAGTCACGGAGATACAGAGGTATACAGAAGAGAGGCAGGAATATTTTCTTCAGGCAACTAGCTATAACTTTGTGATTTATTATAGCAGGCATGAGTTACCATGCTGGTAAAACCACATCCTGAATTTTGACAGATTCCTGGAAAGTGAAATCATATTGTTCTAATTAAATATAAAGAGATGAACCTGGTAGCCTTTTTCTGTTATAATTTATGTATTAATGTATTAATCATTTATGTATTAATCCACAGAAATTAATTATTGAAACTGAAATACTTAAGATTTAAGAATCTAGAAGTTATTTTTCAACAAGTTATTATTTCAATACAAGGAAAAAAAATCAGGCAGGGAATGACAATATTACAATAGTTATACTTTTTTTTTTCAATTATGAAGTGATTTTTTGGTATAGAATATATACTTATCTTTAAAGTATTAGCTCTTTTGTTGTGATTTCCCATAGTCTATCGAAGGTTCATAATTTCAAAGCTTTAGAAAAAAAAAAATCCACCATTTAAGATTTTGCTTAAGAGGGAATAACTGGTTCAAAAGACAAATCCATGTTACTCAATGTGGTGAACAAATCTCGCCCAGAAGTCTGAACCCACATATCCTTCATTCTTTCCTATACTCCAGAAACAACAAAGTCCTGGCATTTTCTGCCCATATGTTATACTTCTTGAATCTAAATTTCTATTGATAAACTCACCTGTATTTGAACTTTTTACTGTCATCTGATTATATCACTGAAAATAAATTCAGATTGAAAATTGTATCAATTAAGTAAATGGGAAAGCTTGTAAAATACAGTAACAATTGTATAGTTCCTTGGTGGCTCAGATGGTAAAGCATCTGCCTACAAATACCAGACCACCTGACCTGCCTCTTGAGAAACCTATATGCAGGTCAGGAAGCAACAGTTAGAACTGGACATGGAACAACAGACTGGTTCCAAATAGGAAAAGGAGTACATCAAGGCTGTATATTGTCACCCTGCTTATTTAACTTATATACAGAGTACATCATGAGAAACGCTGGGCTGGAAGAAGCACAAGCTGGAATCAAGATTGCCGGGAGAAATATCAATAACCTCAGATATGCAGATCACCCTTATGGCAGAAAGTGAAGAGGAACTAAAAAGCCTCTTGATGAAGGTGAAAGTGGAGAGTGAAAAGTTGGCTTAAAGCCCAACTTTCAGAAAACTAAGATCATGGCATCTGGTCCCATCACTTCATGGGAAATAGATGGGGAAACAGTGGAAACAGTGTCAGACTTTATTTTTGGGGGCTCCAAAATCACCGCAGATGGTGATTGCAGCCATGAAATTAAAAGACGCTTACTCCTTGGAAGAAAAGTTATGCCCATCCTAGATAGCATATTGAAAAGCAGAGACATTACTTTGCCAACAAAGGTCCATCTAGTCAAGGCTATGGTTTTTCCTGTGGTCATGTAGGGATGTGAGAGTTGGACTGTGAAGAAAGCTGAGTGCCGAAGAATTGATGCTTTTGAACTGTGGTGCTGGAGAAGACTCTTGAGAGTCCCTTGGACTGAAAGGAGATCCAGCCAATTCCTTCTAAAGGGGATAGGTCCTGGGTGTTCATTGGAAGGACTGATGCTAAAGCTGAAACTCCAATACTTCAGCCATCTCATGTGAAGAGTTGACTCATTGGAAAAGACCCTGATACTGGGAGAGATTGGGGGCAGGAGGAGAAGGGGACGACAGAGGATGAGATGGCTGGATGGCATCACCGACTCGATGGACATGAGTTTGGGTAAACTCCGGGAGTTAGTGATGGACAGGGAGGCCTGGCGTGCTGCAATTCATGGGGTCACAAAGAGTCGGACACGACTGAGCGACTGAACTGAACTGAACTGACAAAGTGAGAGACCAGAGTTCGATCCCTGGGTCGGGAAGAGCCCTTGGAGAAGGAAATGGCCACCCACTCCAGTATTCTTGCCTGGAAAATCCCATGGATGGAGGATCCTGGTAGGCTACAGTTAATGGGGTTGCAAAGAGTTGGACACAACTGAGTGACTTCACTTTCACGTTACAAAATGAAGAATGTAGAGTAAAATTAAAACAATAGTGAAAGTGAAAGTCCCTCAGTCGTGTCTGACTCTTTCTGACCCCATGAACTATACAGTCTACGGAATTCTCCAGGCAAGAATATTAGAGTGGGTGCCCTTTCTCTTCTCTAGGAGATCTTCCCAACCCAGGGATCAAACCCAGGTCTCCTGCATTGCAGGTGGATTCTTTCCAGCTGATTCACAAGGGAAGCTCAAGAATACTGGAGTGAGTAGCTTATCCCTTCTCCAGGGATCTTCCCCACCCAAGAATTGAACCGGTGTCTTCTGCATTGCATGCAAATTCTTTACCAACCAAGCTATCACACAATTTAAGCTTTGTGTGATGCACAAGAATTAAAACTCCCTAAAATATTTTTCCTAATTTGTAAAATAACATAATATCACTGAACTTGAAAGCCTATTTTAAAGTTAAAAAAGAAAATATATGAATAAAATCCACTTCTTGGTATATTATAAAACTTGGAGTTATCCTGGATTTATCACATTTTTTTCAAGCCTATCTCTTATTTATCAACAAAACAAATTGATTATGATTTCAAAACATATCTTTGAAATTACCATTTCTCAACACCTAGACCAATATCCCTTTAGTCAAATGAACAGTCAATGCACATTACTCCTACCTAGATGCTAAGTATTCAGTCTTGAATACAAAAGTATTTATCCAAAGGAAAATAGACCACTCTCTGGGATTCTTTAAAATAAAGTCGGTTTATATCATTCTACTTTTTAAAGATCTAAAATGATTTATTTCCAATCTTAAAATAAAAAAGTAGTCTGCCTGGTACCTATAAGACTACATTGTTAGGCATCTGACTTACTAGCTAATCTCTAAACAAACAAATTATGCAAAACCAAAGCCAAAAACCAGCCCAAAAAAAGGCAATAACACTCACCTCAGGTATTTTTCATTGTTACCTCTGAATGAAATATTCTCTTTGGATATTCCAGTGGTATATTTCATCATTTCATTGAGGTCTTCATACAAATGAGTGAGTGGAAGTCACTCAGTCGTGTCCAACTCTTCGCTACCCCATGGACTGTAACCCGCCAGGCTCCTCTATCCATGGACTTCTCCAGAATGGATTGCCATTTCCTTCTCCAGGGGGTCTTCCAGACCAAGGGATTGAACCCAGGTCTCCTGGATTGCAGGCAGATTTTTTTATTACTTGAACTACCACAAATATGACCTTTTCAAGAGTTCTTTGATTATCCAAGTTTAAATGGTATGTCCTCTTAATTTTTATTTTCATTATTTGTTTTTCATAATGTCACAGTGCAACCTGACATTAAGTTATCTATCCATCTATTTACTTATTGTTTTACCCTCAGAATCTAGGCTGTAGGAAAGCATTTAAATTTAATATTGTTTTCAATTAATCACCAGCATCTGGCATATACTAAAGGCTTATTGAATTAATATAAAAACAGTTGAATTAATGAATAAAATATGGTTGCTGCTGCTGCTGCTAAGTCACTTCAGTCATGTCTGACTCTGTGCAACCCCATAGATGGCAGCCCACTAGGCTCCCATGTCCCTGGGATTCTCCAGGCAAGAACACTGGAGTGGGTTGCCATTGCCTTCTCCAATGCATGAAAGTGAAAGTGAAAATGAAGTCTGTCAGTAGTGTTTGACTCTTAGCGACCCCAGGACTGCAGCCTACCAGGCTCCTCCTCCCATGGGATTTTCCAGGCAAGAGTACCGGAGAGGGTTGCCATTGCCTTCTCTGAAAATATGGTTAGGATGTGGCTATTGTAACAAAACCCCCATCTCTTATACACTACCACATGTATTATTTCAAACAGTAATGTGAGGTAGGCATTCGTTCTATTCCAGGTTTTATAGATAAAATATGAGTACAAGAAAGCTTAAATTACATGTTCAATATCTTGTATGAAATGATTTTTCTAAATCTAACTTTTTTCTTTCTAAATGAACCTTTTTTCTTAACTGGATACCATTCATCTCCAGATAAATAAAGGCAGAGCAGGAGCTAGTCAGTGATTCTCAGATCAGGCTGTACATTACAATTACTTGAGGAAATTAAAACAAAAATTACTGAGATTCACACATGATTTTAGGACAACTGAATCAGAATAGCTAAGAATAGAGTGTGGGCCTTTACTTGTTTTATATACAGTGAATATATGCGTGCTTATAACTTTTGTATTAATGTTTTGTTTCCTTTGGATAAATACCCAGAAGTGGAATTGCTGGATCATATGATAGTTCTTTTTAAAGATATTTTGAGAGACCTCTATGTTGCTTTTTTATAGTATTGAAAAAATTTCCATTCCCAGCAACAGTGCACAAAGTTCCCTTCTCTTCACATGCTCACCAACACTTGTTATATCTTGTCTTCTTGATGATAGCTATTCTAACAAATATGAAGCTTTAGTTTTGGTTGTAATAGAGCATTCATTTCCAGCATAGTGAAGGGAGTTGTGGGCTTAGCAATCAAGGTCTAGGGGGTGCTCAGCAATCCAGTGGGGAGATCCTCTAATGGGGTACTCCTAGAGCTCTGTGACTGTAGAAGGGCATGGCAACCTACTCCAGTATTCTTGCATGGAGAATTCCATGGACAAAGGAGCCTGGTGGGCTACAGTCCATGGAGTTGCAAAGCATTGGACACGACTGAGCAACACTAGAGATCTGTGAGTTGATTTCCTGTAAGTCCTGAAGTAGACAGTAGGAACCAAGATTCTTTAGTTCCCTTTGATATTCTTCTCTGCCTCCTTCCTTTTCTTTTCTTACCTCCTACCCTTATCCCTGGTGATAGAATTTGCTCCTCAGAAATCAGAGTTGTCATGGGGAGAAACAGATTTCTCCAGCCACAACATGTACAACTGGAATAGGCAGGGTGACTCATCACTTTGACTTTTCATTTCCTCTCTGGGAAAGGTCTCTGGTTTCCACTTCCCCTATGGGAAAGGTCACCACCACCACTGCCAAACATTTAAGCCCTTTGACATATCACCTTAGGGTCAGGATCAATTCTGGTAAGTTCCTCCTCTCCCTCTACATCCAAACTCTTTTGTTTCAATAATATGCTGGACTCTCCCCTCAGGCATGCTGCACATTTTGTCTCTCATGGGTGACTCTCTGCTCAAGTTTGCTCTCTTGAGAGTATTTTCAGGGTATTTTTCTAATCATGGTGAATGGGGATAGGGTAAGTTCATTGAATTTTTTGGATATGAAGTCCCTACTGAAGTTGCATTTATTTA
This sequence comes from Bos mutus, assembly GCF_027580195.1. Lineage (NCBI taxonomy): Eukaryota > Metazoa > Chordata > Mammalia > Artiodactyla > Bovidae > Bos > Bos mutus. Next base: position 76,103,636 of record NC_091622.1, on the reverse strand, counting down.
TTTTTTTTGATTCACAGATAGGCAAGAATATTCCTTAGTCTTTTGCTATAAGCCATTTTGTTCAGCTATGAATGCCCCTAATTGTTAAAAAAAAAATGGGGGAGAGAGAAAAAAGAAAAAGACAGGAATTGTGATCTCTGCTTAAGAGATGAAGTATAAACATCTTTCTGAAGTCTTAACTCTGACTAAAGAGCAGTGTTGTGTTTGTTTCTGTGTTTGTGGGTAAGTAAGTAAATGGATGTTTAAATTAATAGTGAATTGAGTACTTAAAGGAGTTGAAAGAAAAGACTATTCAGGTTAAAATGAGAAACACATAAGATAAATGAAAACAGAAAGTTGTATAATGTCAATTAGAAGGAAAATGCCCATGCCCAAATCAATAGGGTCAACATTAGTATCTGATCCAGTGTTTGAGAAGGTAAGAAATAGGCAATAAGAAAAGGGTTATATTACAGTAATAAATGGAATAGTACATTCTGAAGATATTACAGTATCCAGTGTATTGGATGACATAAAACATATAAAGTAAAAATACATAAAAATACAGAAGATAAGTGGCAGATATTTAATAGCAATAACCTTGATCATCATCATCCCTTCAGCATAAAGTAGACAAAGAATAAAGATTATAGTTTTTAAAAAGGATCTAGTAAGCTTTAGTTAAGTGTGACATGGCTGCCTGAAACAGGATTTATTCTATTGCAACTTTGCATTGTTCCACATTCTTGTTAAATCTTGTTTTTATCAACCTTTAATTTTAAGTCATTTGGAGGTATGTATAGGAGTATCACCTTCCCAGGTGGTGCTAGTGGTAAATAACCCATCAGCCAATGCAGGAGACACAAGAAATGCGGGTTCAATCCCTGGGTCAGGAAGATCCCCTAGTGGAGGGAATGGCAACCCACTGCAGTATTCATGCCTGAAGAATCCCACAGGCAGAGAAGCCTGTAGAGCTATATAGTTCATGGGGTTGCAAACAGTCAGACACTACTGAAGCAACTTAGCATGCATTCAGGCATAGGAGTATCATATTGACATTTTATTTTCCATTTTCCTCATGATAGATGACATTAATAGCTCAATTGGTAAAGAATCTGCCTGCAATGCAGGAGACCCTAGTTCTATTCCTGGGTCAGAAAGATCCCCTGGAGAAAGGATAGGCTAGCCACTCCAGTATTCTTGGGCTTCCTTGTGGCTCAGCTGGTAAAGAATTCCCCTGCAATGTAGGAGACCTGGGTTAGATCCCTGGGTTGGGAAGATCCTCTGGAGAAGGGAAAAGCTACCCACTCTAGTGTTCTGGCCTAGTAATTCCATGGGGTCACAAAGAGTTGGACACAACTGAGTGACTTTCACTTTCACTGAATATCAGCTATTTAGATAGATTCTTTTATGAAGTTCTTGTTCAATTATTTAATCCATTTTTAAAATTGGTATTTCTCTTACTGACTTGGTAAGAGTTTTTAATGTATTCCAAGGTATGATTTATTTGAAAACAAACACACAGGGAGATTTAAAAGTGGCAGAGAAGTAGGTGGACGTGGAGTACATCTCTCTCCACAGATACATCAGGAATACAACTTCAGAAACAGAAGTGCATGTAGAACACCAGCTCAGAGCAGATAGGAGTACCTGACAAGCAGAAATAAATAAATAAATAGAACCACACAAAACTCTGTAGGATGAAGGAACTAGGAGGGGGGTGGGGCAGGAGTGTTAGTAAGATTGGATCTTTCCTTGGTGGGTGGGGGAACTGAAACAGGGGTCTGTTCCCCACAGTGGGGCAATTGTCTGACTCAGAGGAGAAACATTTAAGGCTGAGAGTGAAACAATTGATCTGTGGCAGCTTAAATGGAATGAGAATCAGATAGTCCTTGTCACAGCCATACATACCCTGGACAGGGACACAGGTCCTCTGGAAGGCACGGAAGCTGGGAGGTGGAGTTTAGGAATTATGGAGCAATCCCAGGGTGAGGGCTATTGTTGACTGAAGAGAGATGGATTGAAGGGATGTGAGGGGGGAGATTGTGGTGGAAAATGCCAGTGGAGGAAAGCCAGGTAGCCATGGAACCAAGGTGATACTGCTGAGTCACTCGTAGGGGATGGAGCTATCACCATAGCCTCTCTTTCCCCTGACAAGCCAGCTTCAGCAGCTGAACAATAGAGAGGCTGGCTCATAGAGTGCCTGAAGCACTGAACTACAGAGTAGGATCCCACCCAGAGTGCTCTTTTAAGTGGCTGATGTACCAATACAGAGTAGGACCCCAGCCAGGGGGGCCCTTCTATGTGCCTGATGCAATGAACAACAGAGAAGGACCCCAGGTAAGGGAGCTCTCTAAATGCCTGAAGGGGTGGAGCTATGGATAAAGACTAGCCAAAGAGGCCTTCTGATTACCAGCTACAAGAGGGTTGAAAAAAGACTGATAGGGCCATAACTCCTGTAGTGCAGGCAGTCCGTATAACTGCACACTTGGTGCTACCAGGGTCCCTGTAAGCCAAGAAGCTGCATCAGCTTCATGCTCTACTCTCACTGGGGCAGAGCTGCCACAGGCAAAAGAAAAGAAAAAAGAAAAAAAGCCTTGTGTCTATGCACAAAGGGTCACTTTGGTCATGTCCAACTCTTTGCGGCCCTGTAGACTGTGGCGTGCTAGGCTTCTCTATCAGGGGGGTTCTCCAGGCAAGAATACTGGAGTGTATTGGTCAATACTGGTTGCCATACTCTTCTAGAGCACTATATTTCCTGCTGCCATAGCTGCCAACTCCCGTGAGAATCTGGTGCTACCAGAGCCCCTGCGACCCAAGCAGCTGCACCACCTCCATACCTGGATCTCACAGCGGCAAACCCAAGTCCTCCAGGGAAGTCTCAGGAGCAAACTTCAGTGGACAACCCACAAACAGAGGTGAAAATAAAACCACAGTTGAAACCCAGGGATAGTCTGGCTAAGGAAGAAGACCCAAAACCTTCCCACCAGCTGTACAGGCTTCAAATTAAATCCACACAATCAACTAGGCAGACTCTATGACTATGGAATATATAAAAAGCCATTGAGAGCTCTCACCAAAAAAACAAAACAAAACAAACAAACAATAACAACAACAACAAAAACGCACTCATTCTGATAGCTGTGGACATTGGAGGCAAGAATACATAGTTAGAATCTGAGCTGCCCCCACAACAGGGCCAGAGATCGGCACAACGTTGGAAGGCATCCTAGGGAGGTGAGGTGGACTGTGACTCCTAGCCAAGGAAAGGACTCTGATAGCAGTGACTCAAGAAAAACATTTTTTATTCCTATGTTTTGACTTCTGTTTATTCCTTTGGATTTTTTTCCCCCTATTTTTCCAACCTCTGTTGTAGATGTCAATTTTATTGGCACTATGGAATCTAATTAAGCGTTTCAGCTTTTTTTTTTTACTCACATTTTTTAAAAATCCATACTTTATTTTTTAATTTAAATTTATTTTAATTGGAGGCTAATTACTTTACAATATTGTATTGGTTCTGCCTCACATCAACATGAATCCAGCATTTTTTATTGTTGTTATAAACCTCTACCTATATGTTGGGCTTTTGAAGTTCTTTGGAGTTTTCCTTTTTTTCTTTTTCCTGATTTTTAATTTTTTAAACCTATGATTATTTTTTCTACATTTATTCCTTTGTTTGCTTTTCCTACTGTTCTTTTCCCCTTGCAGCTAATCTTTAATGTATATAAATCTACTTTATCTACCTCTATTTAACTTTGCATATCTATTCTTTCTTTTACTTTCCTTTCCTCTCAACATATTTGCTAGTTTTGTTCTCATTGTTTTATTTCCCACTTGGCACCTTGCTTTAGTTTTGATTTCCAGTTTGTGCTTCAGTTAGTTTTGTTCTTAACTGGTACGTGTACTTTTTTTATTTTTTCTGTTTGCCATGACAATCTACTGTACTTTATTTAATTTGGACTGTTTTGACTTCACTTATGGGTGTATATTCAACTATTTTAATTATTAGTTGCCTGATTTTATAACTGCAATTTGTCTGGGGTTCATATTTGGTTTCTTGCTTTTGGATATTTGTTTTAAGCTCAATTAATGCCATAAAAAACCACTTATGGAATCTTCATTCACACCAGAGATCAAACCCTGAGCCTTTGGAGTGTGAGCACTGATTCCAAGACTCTAGAATACCAAAGAACTAACCCTAGGGAGTATAAAATAGTGAGAACTCACACAAAGGAAACCACTTGAATACAACACCCAGGATCATCCAACCACCAGTAGCACCCTGTGCAGGACAACTCATCTAAACAATAAACAAAATAAAAATACAAGCCCAATCATCAGCAGACAGGATTACCATCTCACTCAGCCTTGCTCGTGAGGAAAATCAAACAAACTAACAAACAAACAAAAAAAACTCAGCACAAATCTCATGCTATGCAAACCACTGGACCAACCTTAGGAGGGCAGAAACCAAAAGGAAAATAGAATTCAACCTTGAAGCCTGGGAAAGGAGACCTCAAATACAATAAGTTAAAAAAAAAGAATGAAAATGCAGAGAAATACTACACAAATGAAGGAACAAGTTAGAGACATAGAAGTCCAAATGAATGAAGAGGAAATAGGCAAACTACCTGAAAAAAGAATTGAGAATAACGATAGTAAAGATGATCAAAAACCTTGAAAACAAAATGGAGAAAATGTAAGAATCATTTAACAAACCTAGAAGGATTAAAGAATAAACATACAGAGACAAACAACACAATTACTGAAATTAAAAATACTCTGTAAGGAATCAATAGCAGAATTTATGAAGCTGAAGAACAAATCAGTGAGCTGGAAGATAAAATGGTGGAAATAACCTCTGAAGAGCAGAATAAAGTAAAAAGAATGCAAAGAACTGAGGATAGTCTCAGAGACCTCTGGGACAATATCAAATACACCAACATTCAAATTATAGGGGTCCCAGAAGAAGAAGAGAAAAAAGAAAGGGCATGAGAAAATTTTTAAAGAAATTATAGTTGAAAATTTCCCCAACATGCAAAAGGAAATAGTCAATTAACTTGAAGAGGTACAAAGAATCCCATGCAGGTTAAACCCAAGGAGAAAGACACCAAGACACATTCGAATCAAACTAACAAAGACTAAACACAAAGAAAGAATATTAAAAGTAGCAAGGGAAAAGCAACAAGGAACACACAATGGAAACCCATATGTTTAACAGCTGATCTTTCAACAGAAACTCTGCAGGCCAGAAGGGAATGGCAGGATATATTTGATGTACTGAAAGGGAAAAATCTATAAGCTAGATTACTGTACCTGGCAAGGATCTCATTCAAATTGATGGAGAAATAAAAACTTTTCAGACAAGCAAAAGCCAAGAGAATTCAGTACCACCAAACCAATATTACAACAAATGTTAAAGGGACTTATATAGTCAAGAAATACAAAAGAGGAAAAACGATCTACAAAATCAACCCCAAACAATTATTAAGAAAATGGAAATAGAAACATATATATCAATATTTACTTTAAATGTAAATGGATTAAGTGCTCCAAACAAAAGACACACACTTGCCGAATGGATACAAAAACAAGACCCATAGATATGCTGTCTAAAAGAAGCCATCTTCAGATCTAAAGACACATATGGACTGAGGGGGAGAGGATGGAAAACTATATTTGATGTAAATGGGAAGCAAAAGAAAGCTGGAGTAGCAATCTTCATATCAGACAAAATAGATTTTAAAATAAAGAAGATGACAAGAGATAAGGAAGGCCACTACATAATGAAGGGATCACTCCAAAAGGAAGATATAACAAATGTAAATATCTATGCACTCAACATAGGAGGACCTCAGTAACACAATAATAGTTGGAGACTTTAACATTCCACTCACACCAGTGGATCATCAAAATAGAACATTAATAAGGAAACACAAGTCTTAAATGATACATTAGATGAGATGGATCTCACTGATATTTTCAGGACATTCTATCCAAATTCAGAGCAATACACTTTCTTCTCAAGTGCACATGGAACATTCTCTAGGAGAGAGATTGGGTCACAAATCAAACCTCAGTAATTTAAGAAAATTGAAATCTTATCAATCATCTTCTCAGACAAAAACGTTATGAGACTAGATATCAATCACAAGAAAAAAACTGTAAGAAACACAAGCACATGGAGATTGAACAATACATTTCTAAATAACCAACAGGTAACAGAAGAAGTCAAAAGGGAAATAAATTTTTTTATAAAAGTATATATATTTTTAAAATTTTATTTTATTTAACTTTAAAATATTGTATTGGTTTTGCCATATATCAAAATGAATCTGCCACAGGTATACATGTGTTCCCCATCCTGAACCCTCCTCCCTCCCTCCTCTCCATACCATCCCTCTGGGTCGTCCCAGTGCACCAGCCCCAAGCATCCAGTATCGTGCATCGAACCTGGACTGGTGACTCGTTTCATATATGATATTATACATATTTCAATGCCATTCTCCCAAATCATCCCAACCTCTTCCTCTCCCACAGAGTCCAAAAGACTGTTCTGTAGAAAAAAATGACAATGAAAACACGACAACTCAAAACCTATGGGATGCAGCCAAAGCAGTTCTAAGAGTGAAGTTTATAGCAACACAATCCTAACCTCAAGAAACAAAAAAAAACACATTGAATAGACAACCTAATTTTACCCCTGAAATAACTGGAATAAGAACAACTGCTGTTGCTGCTAAGTCACTTCAGTCGGGTCCAACTCTGTGCGACCCCATAGAGGGCAGCCCACCAGGCTCCCCCGTCCCCGGGATTCTCCAAGCAAGAACACTGGAGTGGGTTGCCATTTCCTTCTCCAAAGAACAACAACAACAAAAAAAAAGCCCAAAATTAATAGAAGGAAAGAAATCATAAAGATCCGAGCACAAATAAATGAAAAAGAAATGAAAGAAACAATAGTAAAGATTACTAAAACTAAAAACTGGTTCTTTGAGATGATAGACAAAATTGACAAACCTTTAGCCAGACTCGTCAAGGAAAAAAGAAAAGAATCAAATAACAAAATTAGAAATGAAAAAGGAGAGGTTATAACAGAAAAAGCAGAAATACAAAAGATTATAAGAGACTATTATGAACAGCTATATGGCAATAAAATGGATAACTTGGAAGAAATGGACAGATTCTTAGAAAATTTCAATCTTCCAAAACTAAAACATGAAAAAACACAAATTATGAACAACCCAATTACAAGCACTGAAATTGAAGCTGTGATCAAAAATCTCCCCCAAAACAAAAACCCAGGACCAGATGGCTTCACAGGAGAATTCTGTGAAACATTTAGAGAAGAGTTAATGCCTATCCTTCTAAAACTCTTTCAAAAAATTGCAGAGGAAGGAACACTTTCAAACTCATCCTATGAGGCCACCAACACCCAGATACCAAAACCAGACAAAGACAACACAAAAAAAGAAAACAACAGGCCAATATCACTGATGAACATAGATGCAAAAATCCTCACCAAAATTTTAGCACAGAATTCAGCAACACATCAAAAACTCATATATCATGATCAAGTTAGGTTTATTCCAGGGATGCAAGGATTCTTCAATATATGCAAATTATCAATGTGATACACCATATTAACAAACTGAAGATGAAAACCATATGGTAATCTCAATAGATGCAGGAAAAGCCTTTTACAAAATTCAGCACCCATTTATGATTAAAACTCTTCAAAAAATGGGCATAGAAGGAACCTACCTCAACATAGTAAAGGCCATATATGATAAGCCTACAGCAAACATTCTCAGTGGTGAAAAACTGAAAGCATTCCCCTGAGATCAGGAACAAGACAAGGGTATCCACTTTCACCACTATTATTCAACATAGTTCTGGAAGTCCTAGCTACAGCAATCTAAGAAGGAAAAGAAATAAAAGGAACCCAGATTGGAAAAAAAGAAGTAAGGCTCTCATTGTTTGCAGATGACATGATACTGTACATAGAAAATCCTAAAGATAGGATCAGGAAATTCTAGAGCTAATCAGTGAATTTAGCAAAGTTGCAGGATACAAAAATCAATATACAGAAATCAATTGCATTTCTATATACTAAGAATGAAAAATCAGAAAGAGAAATTAAGGAATCAATCCCATTCATGATTGCAACAAAAAGATAAAATATCTAGGAATAAACTTACCTAAGGATACAAAAGAAGTGTACATGGAAAATTATAAGACACTAATGAAAGAAATCAAAGATGATATAAACAGATAGATATTCCATGTTCATAAGTAGGAAGAATTATGAAAATGACTATACTGCAAAATGTGATCTACAGATTCAATGTGATCCCTATCAAATTACTAAAGACATTTTTCACAGAATTAGAAAAAAAAATTCAAAATTCATATGGAAACACAAAAGACCCCCAGTAGTCAAAACAGTCTTGAGAAAGAAGAATGGAGCTGGTAGAATCAAAATTCTTGACTTCAGATTAAACTGCAAAGCAACAGTCATAAGACAGTATGGTACTGACACAAAAACAGAAATTTAGACCAATGGAACAAGATAGAAAGCCCAGAAATAAATCCATGCACCTATGGGTACCTTACTGTTGATGAAAGAGGCAAGAATATACAATGGGGCAAAGACAGCCTCTTCAATAAATGGTGCTGGGAAAACCGGACAGCTACATGTAAAAGAATGAAGTTAGAACACTTTTTTTTTTTTTTTTTAAACTTTACATAATTGTATTAGTTTTGCCAAATATCAAAATGAATCTGCCATAGGTATACATGTGTTCCCCATCCTGAACCCTCCTCCCTCCTCCCTCCCCATACCATCCCTCTGGGTGGTCCCAGTGCACTAGCCCCAAGCATCCAGTATCGTGCATCGAACCTGGACTGGCAACTCGTTTCCTACATGATATTTTACATGTTTCAATGTCATTCTCCCAAATCTTCCCACCCGCTCCCTCTCCCACAGAGTCCATAAGACTGTTCTATACATCAGTGTCTCTTTTGCTGTCTCGTATACAGGGTTATCGTTACCATCTTTCTAAATTCCATATATATGCATTAGTATACTGTATTGGTGTTTTTCCTCCTGGCTTACTTCACTCTGTATAATAGGCTCCAGTTTCATCCACCTCATTAGAACTGATTCAAATGTATTCTTTTTAATGGCTGAGTAATACTCCATTGTGTATATGTACCATAGCTTTCTTATCCATTCATCTGTTGATGGACATCTAGGTTGCTTCCATGTCCTGGCTATTATAAACAGTGCTGCGATGAACACTGGTGTACACGTGTCTCTTTCCCTTCTGGTTTCCTCAGTGTGTATGCCCAGCAGTGGGATTGCTGGATCATAAGGCAGTTCTATTTCCAGTTTTTTAAGGAATCTCCACACTGTTCTCCAAAGTGGCTGTACTAGTTTGCATTCCCACCAACAGTGTAAGAGTGTTCCCTTTTCTCCAGATAAATTCAAAATGGATTAAATACCTACCTAAATGTAAGACCAGAAACTATAAAACTCTTAGAGGAAAACATAGGTAGAACACTCGACATAAATCAAAGCAAGACCTTCTATGACCCACCTCCTAGATTAATGGAAATTTAAAAAAAAAGAAGTAAACAAGTGGGACCTGATTAAACTGAAAAGTTTTGGACAGCAAAGGAGACTATAATCAAGGTGAAAAGACAACCCTCAGAATGGGAGAAAACAATAGCAAATGAAACAACTGACAAAGCATTAACTTCCAAGACATACAAGCAGCTCATACATCTCAATACCAGAAAAACCAACAACCCAATCAAAAAGTGGGAAAAGACCTAAACAGATATTTTTCCAAAGAAGACATACAGATGGCTAATAAACCCATGAAAAGATGCTTAACATCACTCATTATAAGAGAAATGGAAATGAAAACTACAACGAGATATCACCTCACACCAGTCAGAATGACCATCATCAAAATTTCTATAAGCAATAAATGCTGGAGAGGGTGTAGCGAAAAGGGAATGCTCTTGAACTGTTGGTGGGAATGTAAATTGATACAGCCACTATGGAAGACGGTATGGAGATTCCTTAAAAAACTAGGAATAAAATCACCATATGACCCAGCAATCTCACTCCTAGGCATATACCCTGAGGAAAGCAAAACTGAAAAAGACACATGTATCCCATTGTTCATGCAGCACTACTTACAATAGTTAGAACATGGAAGCCACTTAGATGTCCATTGACAGATTAATGGATAAAGAAATTGTGATACATATACACAATGGAATATTACTCAGCCATAAAAAGGAATACATTTGGGTCAGCTCTAATGAGGCGGATGAACCTAGAATCTATTATACAGAATGAAGTAAGTTAGAAAGAGAAAGATAAATATATTCTAATGTATATACATGGAATCTAGAATAATGGTGCTGAAGAATTTATTCACAGGGTAGCAGTGGAGAAACAGACATAGAGAATAGACTTATGGACATGATGAGAGGGGAGGAGAGGGTGAGATGCATGGAAAGAGTAACATGGAAACTTATATTATCCTGTGTAAGATAGATGGCCAATGGAAATTTGCTGTGTGGCTCATGGAACACAAACAGGGGCTCTCTGTCACCCTGGATGGGTGGGATGGGGAAGGAGATGGTAGAGGGGCTCAGGAGGAAGGGGATATATATATATATACACACATACATACACATGGCTGATTCATGTTGAGGTTTAACAGAAAACAACAAAATTCTGTAAAACAATTATCCTTCAATAAAAAATAATTTAAAAAAGCAAACACAAATTGAAAGAAACAAGAGGAAAAAGAGACAGTAGAGCAGAAAAGAACTTAAAAATCTGAAGGAAATGATCCATGTGAAGAGATGCAGAGTTAGATAGTTTCCAATTATTACAAGATGTTATGAAATAGAATCAGAAGAGTAAAGAGCAATTTGAAAAAAAAAAAATAGTAATAGCGAATTAAGCATTTATTAGATAACTGGCTTCCCTGGTAGCTTAAACAGTAAGAACCTGCCTACAATGCAAGAGACCTGGGTTTGATCCCTGAGTTTGGAAGATCACCTGGAGAACAGAATGGCTACCAACTGCAGTGTTCTTGCCTGGAGAATTCCATGAACAGAGGAGCCTGGCAGGCTATAGTGCATGAGATCACAAAAGAGCTGGACATGACTGAGTGACTTTCATTTTAAAGATTCAAGAAAGTTTCAGAAAAGAGAATCAAAATGCATTAGAAGAAACTGAAATAAATTCAGGAAAAGATGGAAAAATTAAATGACTGATTTAAGATATTAAAGATTCAAATTTTTTAAACAAGATTCAAATTTTGAGTTTAGGAGGTGATGTTATACAAAATCAGTGATACACTACAAATTGTAGGAGACAGGGCCTAAGAGAAGGTCTAATATGTTTAGGAATTAAGAAAAAAATGATTCATGCAAGTGATCATGAACCTGTTACTGATAATTCTAAGCTGCTATAGCTGGAAACTAGAAATATAGAGATGAACACATTCAGTATTCTGTGAAAAATATTCCATAACTAAAATATCAGTCAATATTTCCATAGTCAAAAAATGTAAATATCAGCACACAATTTAAAATACTTTGTACTATATTTTTAGAAATATTTGTTGTTGTTCAGTCACTCAGTCCTGTCCAACTCTTTGTAACCCCATGGACTGCAGCATGCCAGGCTTCCCTGTCCTTCACCATCTCCCGGATGGTGTTCATACTCATATCCATTTGTTCAAACTCATATCCATTGACTTGATGATGCCATCCAACCATCTCATCCTTTTGCCCATTTCTCCTCCTGCCCTCAATATTTTTCAGCATTAGGGTCTTTTCCAATGAGTTGGTTCTTCACATCAGTTGGCCAAAATATTGGAGGCTCACCTTTAGCAATAGTGCTTGCAGTGAATATTCAGGGTTGATTTCCTTTAGGATTGACTGGTTTGATCTCTGTGCTATCCAAGGGACTCTAACGAGTCTTCTCCAGCACCACAGGTAATTTTCATGAATTTTTTTCCCTTTTAAAAATTGCTTAATTTTATAATTGGGGTATAATTACTTTACAATATTGTGATGGTTTTTGCTATTCATTGACATGAATGAGCCACGGGTGCACATTTGTCCCACCATCCTGAACCCCGCCCCCACCTCACTCCCCACCCTATCCTTCTGGATTGTCCCAGAGCACTGGCTTTGAGTGCCCTGCTTCATATATCAAACTTGTACTGGTTATCTATTTTATATATGGTAATATCCATGTTTCAATGCCATTCTCTCAGATCATCCCACTGTCACCTTCTCCCACAGAGTCCAAAATCTCTTCTTTACATCTGTGCCTCTTTTGTTGCCTTGCTATAGGATCATCATTACTTCTTTCTAAATTCTATATATATGCATTAATATGTAATATTTGTGTTCCTGTCTCTGACTTACTTCACTCTATATAATAGGCTCCAATTTCATCCATCTCATTAGTACTGTCTAAAATGCCTCCTTTTTATAGCTGAGAAATTTTCCATTGTGTATATGTACAACAACTTCCTTATCCATTCATCTGCCAGTGGATACTCAGGTTGCTTCCATGTCCTAGCTATTGTAATCAGTACCGCAATGAACATTGCGGTATATGTGTTTCTTTCAATTCTAGTTTCCTCAGTGTGTATGCCCAGCAGTGGAATTGTTGAGTCCTAGGGCAGTTCTATTCCCTGTTTTCTAAGAAATCTCCACACTGTTCTCCATAGTGGCTGTACTAGTTTACATTCCAATCAACAGCATAAGAGGCTTCCCTCTCCACACTCTCTCCAGCATTTTTTATCTGCAGAGTTTTTGATGGCGTCATTCTGACCAAAGTGAGGTGATATCTCGTGGTTTTGATTCATATTTTAGTAATGAGTGATGGAAAAGGCAATGGCACCCCATTCCAGTACTCTAGCCTGGAAAATCCCATGGATGGAGGAGCCTGGTAGGCTGCAGTCCATGAGGTCGCTAATAGTCAGACATGACTGAGCGACTTCACTTTCACTTTTCACTTTCATGCATTCAGTTCAGTTCAGTAGCTCAGTCGTGTGCAACTCTTTGCAGCCCCATGAATCGCAGCCTGCCAGGCCTCCCTGTCCATCACCAACTCCCGGAGTTCACTCAAACTCATGTCCATCGAGTCGGTGATGCCATCCAGCCATCTCATCCTCTGTCATCCCCTTCTCCTGCCCCAACCCCTCCCAGCATCAGTGTATTTTCCAATGAGTCAGTCTTCGCATGAGGTGGCCAAAGTATTGGACTTTCAGCTTTAGCATCAGTCCTTACAATGAACACCCAGGACTGATATCTTTTAGAATGGACTGGTTGGATCTCTTTGCAGTCCAAGGGACTCTCAAGAGTCTTCTCCAACACCACAGTTCAGAAGCATCAATTCTTCAGTGCTCAGCTTTCTTCACAGTCCAACTCTCACATCCATACCTGACCACTGGAAAAACCATAGCCTTGACTAGACAGACCTTTGTTGGCAAAGTAATATCTCTGCTTTTGAATATGCTATCTAGGTTGGTCATAACTTTCCTTCCAAAGAGTAAATGTCTTTTAATTTCATGGCTGCAATCACCATCTGCAGTGATTTGGGAGCTCCCAAAAATAAAGTCTGACACTGTTTCCACTGTTTCCCTATCTATTTCCCATGAAGTGATAGGACTATGAACAAAGCTAGTATATGTGATGGAATTCCAGGTGAGCTATTTCAAATCCTGAAAGATGATGCTGTGAAAGTGCTGCAATCAATATGCCAGCAAATTTGGAAAACTTAGCAGTGGCCAGAGGACTGGAAAAGGTCACATTTCATTCTAAACCCAAAGGAAGGCAATGCCAAAGGATACTCAGGAAATGGCAACCCACTCCAGTGTTCTTGCCTAGAGAATCCCAAGGATGGGGGAACCTGGTGGGAGGCTGTCTATGGGGTCACACAGAGTCGGACACGACTGAAGTGACTTAGCAGCACCAGCAGCAGCAATGAGTGATGTTGACCATATTTTCATATGTTTATTAGCCATCTGTATGCTTTCTTTGGAGAAATGTCTGTTTAGTTCTTTTGCCCACTTTTTGATTGTGCTGTTTGTTTTTCTGGTATTGAGCTTCAGGAGCTGTTTATATATTTTGGAGATTAATTCTTTGTCAGTTGTTTCATTTGATATTATTTCTTTCACAACACCACAGTTTCAAAGCATCAGTTCTTCAGTGCTCAGCTTTCCTTATGGTCCAACACTCACATCCATACATGACTACTGGAAAAAACACTGTTTGACCATACAGACCTTTGTCAGAAAAGTGATGTCTCTGCTTTTTAACAGAGAGGTTTTAATGTCTGCTAAGTCATTTCAGTCATGTCCGACTCTGTGCGACCCCATAGATGGCAGCCTACCAGGCTCCCCCGTCCCTGGGATTCTCCAGGCAAGAACACTGGAGTGGGTTGCCATTTCCTTCTCCAATGCATGAAAGTGAAAAGTCAAAGTGAAGTCACTCAGTCGTGTCTGACTCTTAGCGACCCCATAGACTACAGCCCACCAGGCTCCTCAGTCCATGGGATTTTCCAGGCAAGAGTACTGGAGTGGGGTGCCATTGCCATTTGTCATAACTTTTCTTCTGAGAAGCAAGCGTCTTTTAATTTCCAGGCTGTAGTCACCATCTGCCATGTTTTGGAGCCCAAGAAAAAAAGCCTGTCACTCTTTTCATCGTTTCCCCATCTATTTGTAGTTAATTGATATGACCACATATGTAATCTTAGTATTTTGAATGTTGAGTTTTAAGCCAGCTTTTTCACTTTCCTCTTTCACCTTCATCAAGAGGCTATTTAGTTCCTCTTCACTTTCTGCAATTAGAGTTGTGTTATCTGCATATCTGAGGTTACTGATATTTCTTCTGGCAATCTTGATTCCAGTTTGTGCTTCATCCAGGGTGTACTCTGCATAGAAGTTAAACAACCGGAGTGACAATGTATACATACATACATTGACGAATGTATACATACATTCGTCCTTAATGTGTATACATACATACATTTGATGAAGGTTGAGAGGAAGACTGAGGGGAATGTATTTGTAAGAGACTTAAATCATCATCCATTATAAAGGAAGCATATGAAGTTTTAAAATTAAGCAACAGCAGTGTATTGTTTAAATTATGAAGTTAAATATCAGGTAGTAGGAATAGCCAATTATAATATTATGTAGGTTATAATATATGTAATATTATGTAGAACAGCTAAATTAATTCTTATTAATAATAATTGATTGAAAACTATCAATATTTTCAATGAATTCCTAAGTTTTATCACTTCATAATTCCACTAAAATAACTTTATGTATGTATGTATGTATACATATATATATGTCTATGGACTACATATATATATATGTATATAAAAATATATATTCAGTGGGACAATAAGTCATCAATTTATCAATAAGGAAATGTTTACTAGACACTTGATATAGCAGGTTCTCATTAACTTGAGGGTATATGCACCCTTTTCTAGTGAAATTAATTAGCATTCATACAAAGAGTGATTGGTAGCAGTGACCAAGACTGAGAAATTGAAATGACAGATGAGAATATTAATATTTTAACATTATTCTGGTTAATATGCTATGCAATACTTAGGGGAATTGGAAAGCATGAAGAATGTGAGTAATTGAAATCATTTTTCATATGAATCTGGAAATCTGCAGAGATCAAAATGGAGAGATTCCTTTGTGTTTGCTGTTGTAAGCCAAGAAATAGCCCTACTAATAATTAGAAATAAAGAAGACTGTGAGGAGATAATGTTAATATAAAGATCTATGGGATTTCTTTAAAGTTTGGTAGAAAGTGAAAGTGAAAGTCAGTCAGGCATGTCCGACTCTTTGCAACCCCATGGACTCTACAGTACATGAAATTCTCCAGGCCAGAATATTGGAGTGGGTAGCTTTTTCTTTCTCTATGGGATCTTCCCAACCCAGGGTTCGAACCCAGGTCTCCTGCATTGCAGGCGAATTGTTTACCAGCTGAGCCACAAGGGAACCCCAGTTTGGTAGAAATATGACCCAAATGCTAAATCATCCATAGATATTGGACCTATAAGATATGGTCATTTTTTTATTAAGGTTAATTGGACAAACTTAAAGAGACTTCTCTGAAAATATCTGGTGTTTGTAATATTCTTAATCTATTCTGTAATTTTTAATAGTTTCTGATTTTAATGGAAGATTACTATTGTGTGTTTTTTTTTTTTTTCATTTCAATAAATTCAGTTCAGTAAATTAGAACCTTAAATATTGGGTTGACCAGAAAGATTGTTTGGAGTTCATCATACTATGTTATGGAAAACCCTGAACAAATTTTTACCAATTGTATACGTACTTATTGGAGAAGGAAATGGCAACCCACTCCAGTATTCTTGCCTGGGAGACACCATGGACAGAAGAGTCTGGCAGGCTACAGTTCGTTGGATTGCAAAAGAGTCAGATACGACTTAGCGATGAAACAACATATGTGGTCATATATGTGAAACAAGTAGTTCTTTAATCAATGGCTACAATAACTCCATTTCTTTTTTCTTTCCTTCCTATTAGTCACCATACTGAGCATCCATTAGATGGCAAGCATTGGGCTTGCATTTTGAAATATACTTATATTTAAATAACTCAGGGAGTTGCAGGAATATTCTGCAGATGAGGAAATGTATGTTCAGAGATGTTAATTAAATTGCCCATCATCACAGTATTAGCAAATAGAAGATGTGTCTTTCTAAATGCAAGTCTTTTCTATTACATAATGGTGCATTGTTTTAAACACACATATATATTTTTAATCTACAAGTGTTCAGTATCTACAAATGTGAGTTCCTAGTATCTGCCATGCTTTATTCTTGACACTGGGAGAAATAAAATACAGTCACTTTTCTTATGATTCTCACAGTCTGGTAGAGAAAGTATTCATATAAACATATTTCTGAATCTGCTGCTGCTAAGTCGCTTCAGTTGAAGCATGGAAATTTGGTTTGACCTTATTATTCCTTTTTGGGAATTCTGTACCTGTTGAAAAATTGATTTAAGGGAAGAATGCCACCATAAAATTTCATGAGAAAGATTCCCCAAATATCTATGATAAATTATCTTTAATTATGACATTAAAATAATGGGTAAGAAGAGAAATTTAAAAACTAGAGTAAATGGTGAACTAAAAAACGTATTTTGTTTTCATTTATTGAACTTTAAAAGAGTTTTTACAAATGATTTAGGAATAGACCTTCTGATGATTTTAAGCCTAAAGAGGCAAAAATTTTGAGCAAAGTCTTACTGAAATGACTGCAATAGAATAGGAAGCATTTACTATGGATGAAGATCAAAGAACTTTTAGTTTAAACCAGCCTGTAAATTTTAAGTAACAGAATTCTATTATAAGACATGTGACTGAAACACTAGTTCTTGACTTATATTCTGCTATGCATATTAACAAAAATGTTAGCAATATTACTGAATTGATTTTTTAATAATCACCTACTTACATGTAAAGGTACAACCATATATATTTAATTTTTTTTCTATGCTGAGTTAATAAAGAATTTAATTATTCTTCTGCTTTACTCATTGAGAAGTTTCTTGGTCTCACATAGCTGACAACAGGGTGGATCTGATTAATGGACTATTTATGGAATGGAAAATCAGTAAAACAGATGTCATATAATTGTGACTGACAATGAAACAAATGCAGCAAAGCTGGGAATGACATGTAAATAATCATATGATGAATATTTTTTCACATCTTTCAGTTATATATTAGAAGAGTAATTATAACACAAAAAATGTAACAGAATTACTGCCCTTAGGCAGGAAAATAGTGAGTCAATGTTGTCACTCTACCTAATTCAAAAACATCTATTAATACATGACATAAAAGAGTCGATGGAACTGCTTTGTCAGATATCAGATGCTCAAGCACGATGGAATAAAGGCTATTACATTTTTTTAAATGTTTGAATTAAAGATTTAACATTGCACTCTGACAATAATAAGGCCAGCTTTCAAGACAGCTTGCTTATAGAGAACATGGTTTATTAGAACTGGATTAAAAAAAAAAAAAAGAAACAGTTGTGACTTGAGAGCAAAAGTATTTCTTACATTGTGCCTGCTCTAAGGAGTTTCCCAATATTTTGCTTCACAGAACATGCCGAAATTGGTGTGTAGGAAATGAAAGTTGAGATGTAGGTAGAAATTTGGAGATTTGTCATATTGAAACCAAATTTCTCCAGGACTATATTTCTAGATCCAAGATTGGGGGATTTTTCCCCCGACAAGTGAACTTAAAACAGCATCTAATGAAAAATATTCCTAATTAAATAATATGTGAAGATATAACTCTTCCAAAACTATAGAGAATCTCTTCAAGAAGTGCAGACATCTGTAATTTGAGGAATTGATTAGATGAATTTACAGGAGTTTAAAGCTGATAAATTGTTACTTTGATGATAAAAAAATGCTTTCAAGCTTAGTGGCAATAATACCATCAACAGTAGACTCACTCAGGTCAGTTGCTCAGTCATGTCTGACTCTTTGCAACCCCATGAACCACAGCACGCCAAGCCCCCCTGTCCATCACCAACTCCCAGAGTCCACCCAAACCCATGTCCATTGAGGCGGAGATGCCATCCAACCATCTTATCCTCTGTCATCCCCTTCTCCTCCTGCCCTCAATCTTTCCCAGTATCAGGGTCTTTTCAAATGAGTCAGCTATTCGCATCAGGTGGCCAAAGTATTGGAGTTTCAGCTTCAACATCAGTCCTTCCAATGAACACCCAGGACTGATCTCCTTTAAGATGGACTGGTTGGATCTCCTTGCAGTCCAAGGGACTCTCAAGAGTCTTTTCCAACACCATAGTTCAAAACCATCAATTCTTCGGGGCTCAGCTTTCTTTATAGTTCAACTCTCACATCCATACATGACCACTGGAAAAACCATAGCCTTAAATAGACGGACCTTTGTTGACAAAGTAATGTCTCTGCTTTTGAATATGCTGTCAGAGTTTGTCATAACTTTCCTTCCAAGGAGTAAGCATCTTTTAATTTCATGGCTGTACTGGCAGAATTATCTTCAAACATTTACACACCCACTGACCTCATTTGGAAGTGAGTGGAGAAACTGTTCTTCTCTAACTAAATCTTCAAACTATTAGAATTGGCTTTTAACAATTTTAATAGTGAAAATACAATCATAATTACCTTTTTGGAAACATATTCAGAGTTTTTTTTTAAGTCCCATTCTGTGATGATATTAGTTGACTTCCTGTAATATTGATTTTAACATTACACTATTTGGCATTCAAATAAAGAGTGTATTGACAGCAAGTCTCTGCTTAAAATGGGGTGCAATAAATTTAGCAATAGAGACTTAAGCACAAGGTTATGTGGTTCATGGGGTTGCAAAGAGTTGGACACGACTGAACTGAACTATCAGGTAGTAGATATAGTAGGTAGTGGGTTCTGTGGCAGGGGATGAAGAAAAGACCTGCACAGTGTTTTGAATAATAGTTTGTTGAAAGACAAAGACACTTTTATGATAAAAGTTAGAAAGAAACAAAGAACCCATGATGATAATCAACTTCACAGAAAAAGTTAATATAGCTGTAAATACAACTCTAGTAAAACTGTATTCTTTTTGGACAGTTATCATTATGTCTTCTATGTTGTCTATACAACCAATCAAATGTGTATTATAAAAACAAAAGTCACATCATAGTGTAATATATGTAATACGTGCTGTGCTCAGTCACTCAGTCATGTCTGACTCTATGACCCTGTGGACTATAGACCACCAGTCTCCTCTATCCATGGGAATTTCCAGGCAAGAATACTAAAGTGGGTTGCCATTTCCTTCTCCAAGGGATCTTTCTCACCCAGGGACTGAATCTGCATTTTAGGCAGATCCTTTACTTAGCCATTCGAGAAGGTTATGTAATATACTGCATCTAAATATATACACAAATATTTGGTCTCACCATTAAAGGAAGCAAGACACTTCTGTTTATATCTATTGTGAGTAACCAAAGATTATACATATACTTACATGTTCTAGAAAATACTAATAATTTTATTCTTTTTAGGCTCAAAGAAATAAGCTTGTTTCTCCTGAGATCCTTGACATTTATGGGAACTGTCAGTCTACAAATATAGATAAAACAGTATTGCTGTATTTTCTCTTCATTAAGTTAAATGAGAAATTTCTATTTGCTTTTCTCTACAAGTAATATGATAGATTAAGATAAGGGAGAAAAAAAGAAATAAAAACAGTTTTGAGCAGTTGATTTTCAGTTCCAACTCCACAGTCATCTCCAGTGTGAAAATGGAAGACTGGAAGTAGCAGGTTCCCTCTTCACCCCAAAAGGAACCCAAGTGAGTTTCTGTGGTGAAACCTTGTAAAGGTCAGTTGTGTCTTTTGCTACTTAAAATGACATCACAGTGCTCAAGAGGAAAATTAACTTGCATGGATCTAACCCAGTTCTTCCACTGTGAGAATTTACATTAATATTTTGTGTATAACTTGATCTATTATCCTCTTGACCAGAGGTTTAGAATACAATATAGTTTTTTTTTTTTCTAAACCCTTCCAGACTTCATCCAAAGTGGAGTCAACTGGAACACTAAATTAAGCTCCATTTCTAACTCTTTTATAGTAATTTGGATGTGATTATTCTTTAGCAGTGCAAGAGAGAGGACACTATAATGAGGGCTTCTGGGAGCTGAGCTATCCAGCATTTGGCTAAACTCCCACTGTGTTCTTGATTTGCCTCACTTTTATAGTCACAAGAATATAACTGTTTTACATTTCCCGCCCCCTTTTATGTTAGCTATTTTTCTCAAAGGTCTTGTAAACTCTGTGTTTCCAGAATGCATGGACACCTCATGTTATATTTGTAATAACCAACTCGCATGGTTTGCCCTCCAACAATGCAATAGATTTCTAGATTGTCTCTACTACCTAATGTATTAAAGATATTTGCAGAATCTCCCTGAATACTTGTATGATCAGTAATCCCCTGTAACAAGACAGGCTTCATTAGAAATAATTCTCTTTACCATTATGTATATTTTATTAGGAAACAACAAAGCCTTTTGTGGTAAATTAAAACAGATAATATTTGGAGAAAGAAATGGCATCCCACTCCAGCGTTCTTGCCTGGAGAATCCCAGGGACGGGGGAGCCTGGTGGGCTGCCATCTACGGGGTCACACAGAGTTGGGCACAACTGAAGCGACTTAGCAAAACAGATAATAACTAGTAAATAGATAATTTAATCTAGACTTCCCAAATAGTTTATCATGTTATTTTTTCCTCATTTCTAAAGCTGTCCCTCTACACATATGATCTCTATATTTTATGTGCCTCTTTTCAAGTATGTTAAAATGACATAACATGAAAGAAGCTAATGTTATTGATATTTAGCTCACAAGGGTCTCAGTTGTTTAGTAAAGCTTTTTAAAAAAAGGAAATGATGGTGCATTAGTTCAAATGCAAAAGTTTTATCATCAAAAAATGTGATATTTGATTTAAAAATATACACTATTCCAGAAGGGCTGTACAGCATCAATGCTTTTCTCTAAATCACTGTGCTATTATTTTCCAGGCAGCCTGGCCTGAGGTAATTAGTTTTGCTTCTCTTTGTGAAATCCATTGAGAACAGGTCAGTGGATAATGAATGTGAATCAGAAAATCTTCAGCACATTCATTTTTAAACAATTCTCCACAATGACTAGTTGTTTCTGGCGTGGTACCCACTGAACAAGAGCAGCACAGGGGGCCAGGATGCCTGACCCCAGCTCCCCAGCACTAGGTGATGTGAAATCAGTTTTCTCCAGGTTGTTTTAATATTTCAGTTTCGTCTCTAGTTAGACACACATAGACATTTTCTCTTCATTAATTTAAATTATGAAAACAAGATGAGATTGATATCAAGTAATTTAAGAAGTCTGTTAGAAACATAACTCTTTGCAATCATTTGGGGACCAAGAGACTTGAATGTTGCATTTAAATTGAACAGTATGGAAAATGATCTAAGAGGGAAAATGGGAGGGTAAAGTGGGTTAGGTTTCACAATTTGTGCCTTAAAGTAGTATTAACTTTATTTATGTGTTCCAAAAAAAAGGGGCTTCCCTGGTGGCTGCAGGCAGGTTAAAGCATCTGCCTGCAATGTGGGAGACCTGGGTTCGATCCCTGGGTTGGGAAGATCTCCTGGAGAAGGAAATGGCAACCCACTCCAGTATTCTTGCCTGGTGAATCCCATGGATGGAGGAACCTGGTGGGCTACAGTCCATGGGGTCGCAAAGAATTGGACACGACTGAGCGACTTCACTTCACTTCACTTCACTTGAGTAAAAAGAGTAGTAAAGATCATTTACAAAAAGAGTCCAAAGTGATCTGGTTATTTTCTCAAAGTAATTTTCAGATTTCATAGGAGGAATGTTTCATACAAAGCAAATATGAGAAATTTTTGATGATTCTACAAATACCGATGATAATTACAGAAATTTTAATATATTTGTATTATATTAAATTATTACAGTTAAGTAACTAGTAACTTACATTTTGTTAGTGACTACTTAATGAGAATTATTTTTCTCTTTTTTTCAATTGAAGTATTGTTGATTTATAATATTGTGCTAGTTTCAAGTAGAACAAAGTGGTTCAGATATTTATAAATATATATATACCCACACAAACACACATTTTTCTCAGGTTATCCTTTATTATAGATTATTATAAGACTGAATATTGTTCTGTCTTATGAAGTAAATCATTGTTGCTTATCTATTTTATGTACAGTAAAGTTGTATATACTGTATCTGCCAATCTCAAACTACTACTAATTTTTCTCTCCTCTGCCCTTTCCACTTTGGAAACAGTAAGTTTGTTTTCTATGTCTGTGATTCTATTTCTCTTCTGTAAGTAAATTCATATGTATCATTTTTTAGATCCACATAAAAGTAATATTGTATGATATTTGTGTTCATCCAAATTACCTCACTTAGTATGATAATCTCTGGGTCCACCTATGTGGCTACAAATGGCAATATTTTATCCTTTTTTATGATTAATATTCCACTGCATGTATGTATATGTATGTGTACATATATATATATATATATGTGAACATATATATGCACTCAATATGCCAGCAAATTTGGAAAACTCAGCAGTGGCCACAGGACTGGAAAAGGTCAGGTTTCATTCCAATCCCGAAGAAAGGCAATGACAAAGAATGCTCAAACTACCACACAATTGCACTCATCTCACACGCTAGTAAAGTAATACTCAAAATTCTCCAAGCCAGGCTTCAGCAATATGTGAACTGTGAACTTCCTGACATTCAAGCTGGTTTTAGAAAAGGCAGAGGAAGCAGAGATCAAATAGCCAACATCCACTGGATCATGGAAAAAGCAAGAGAGTTCCAGAAAAACATCTATTTCTGCTTTATTGACTATGCCAAAGCCTTTGACTATGCCAAAGCCTTTGACTGTGTGGATCACAATAAACTGTGGGAAATTATGAAAGAGATGGGAATATCAGACCACCTGACCTGCCTCTTGAGAAATCTGTATGCAGGTCAGGAAGCAACAGTTAGAACTGGACATGGAACAACAGACTGGTTCCGAATAGGAAAAGGAGTACGTCAAGGCTGTATATTGTCACCCTGCTTATTTAACTTATATGCAGAGTACATCATGAGAAACGCTGGACTGGAAGAAACACAAGCTGGAATCGATTGCCGGGAGAAACATCAATAACCTCAGATATGCAGATTACACCACCCTTATGGCAGAAAGTGAAGAGGAACTAAGAAGCCTCTTGATGAAAGTGAAAGTGGAGAGTGAAAAAGATGGCTTAAAGCTCATCATTCAGAAAACAAAGATCATGGCATCCGGTCCCATCACTTCATGGGAAATAGATGGGGAAACAGTGGAAACAGTGTCAGACTTTATTTTTGGGGGCTCCAAAATCACCGCAGATGGTGATTGCAGCCATGAAATTAAAAGACGCTTACTCCTTGGAAGAAAAGTTATGAGCAACCTAGATAGCATATTCAAAAGCAGAGACATTACTTTGCCAACAAAGGTTCGTCTAGCCAAGGCTGTGGTTTTTCTAGTAGTCATGTATGGATGTGAGAGTTGGACTATGAAGAAGGCTGAGCACCGAAGAATCGATGCTTTTGAACTGTGGTGTTGGAGAAGACTCTTGAGAGTCCCTTGGACTGCAAGGAGATCCAACCAGTCCATTCTGAAGGAGATCAGCCCTGGGGTTTCTTTGGAAGGAATGATGCTAAAGCTGAAACTTCAGTACTTTGGTCACCTCATGTGAAAAGTTGACTCATTGGAAAAGACTCTGATGCTGGGAGGGATTGGGGGTAGGAGGAGAGGGGGATGACAGAGGATGAGATGGCTGGATGGCATCACTGACTCGATGGATGTGAGTCTGGGTGAACTCCGGGAGTTGGTGATGGACAGGGAGGCCTGGCGTACTGTGATTTATGGGGTCACAAAGAGTCGGACATGACTGAGGGACTGTACTGAACTGAATTGAACTGAACTGAACATATATATGTGTATGTGTGTGTGTATATATATATATATCATATATATCTAAGCTCCTCTCCAACTGTAAACCTGAACACTTTTAGAAGCTGAATTTACTGCTTCGACAGTTAATAGTGAGATACTCCATCATGAAATTGCCCCTTGGTATATTAAATAGCAGGCCACAAATGTGTAATCACTGATATGTAATCCATTTGTAACTGAGAAATTATGATGGGGTCGCTAGTAGTTGGGCATGACTGAGCGACTTCACTTTCACTTTTCACTTTCATGCATTGGAGAAGGAAATGGCAACCCACTCCAGTATTCTTGCCTGGAGAATCCCAGGGACAGAGGAGCCTAGTGGGCTGCTGTCTATTGGTTTGCACAGAGTCGGACACAACTGAAGCAACTTAGCAGCAGCATATATATCATATCAATTTATTCATCTGTCAGTGGACACTTAGGTTGCTTCCATGACTTGGTTACTGTAAACAGTGCTGCTGTGAATATTGGGGTGCATGGGTCTTTCAAATTAGTTTTCATCTTTTCTAGATATATGCCCAGGACTGTGATCACTGGATCATGTGGTAGCTCTATTTTTATTTTTTAAGTAACTTTCATACTGTTTTCCATAATGGTTGCCCCAGTTTACATTCCTACCACAGACAGGGCTTCCCTGATAGCTGAGGTGGTAAAGAATTTGCCTGCAACGCAGGAGACCCTGGTTGAATTCCTAGGTCAGGAAGATCCCCTGGAAAAGTGATAATATACCTGCTCCAGTATTCTTGAGCTTCCCTTGGGGCTCAGCTGGTAAAGAATCAGCTGAAATGTGGAAGACCTGGGTTTCATCCCTGGGTTGGGAAGATCCCGTAGAGAAAGGAAAGGCTACCCACTCCAGTACTCTGGCCTGGAGAATTCCATAGACTGTATAGTACGTGGGGTCACGAAGAGTTAGACGCTTTCAGTTCAGTTCAGTTCAGTCTTTCAGTCGTGTCCAACTCTTTGCAACCCCATGAACTGCAGCATGCCAGGCCTCCCTGTCCATCACCAACTTCCAGAGTCCAACCAACAAATGTCCATTGAGTCAGTGATGCCATCCAACCATCTCATCCTCTGTCGTCCTCTTCTTCTCCTGCCCTCAATCTTTCCCAGCATCAGGGTCTTTTCAAATGAGTCAGCTATTCGCATCAGGTGGCCAAAGTATTGGAGTTTCAGCTTCAACATCAGTCCTTCCAATGAACACCCAGGACTGATCTCCTTTAGGATGGACTGGTTGGAAATCCTTGCAGCCCAAGGGACTCCCAAGACTCTTCTCCAACACCACAGTTCAAAAGCATCAATTCTTCAGGACTCAGCTTTCTTTATAGTCCACCTCTCACATCCATACATGACCACTGGAAAAACCATGGCCTTGACTATACAGACCTTTTTTGGCAAAGTAATTTCCCTGTTTTTTAATATACTGTCTAGGTTGGTTATAACTTTCCTTCCAAGGACTAAGTGTCTTTTAATTTCATTGCTGGAATCACCATCTGCAGTGATTTTGGAGCCCAGAAAATAAAGTCTGACACTGTTTCCACTGTTTCCCCATTTATTTGCCATGAAGTGATGGTACTGGTGCCATAATCTTAGTTTTCTGAATGTTGAGCTTTAAGCCAACTTTTTCACTCTCCTCTTTCACTTTCATCAAGAGGCTTTTTAGTTCCTCTTCACTTTCTGCCATAAGGATGGTGCCATCTGCATATCAGAGGTTATTGATATTTCTCCCAGCAATCTTGATTCCAGCTTGTGTTTCATCCAGCCCAACATTTCTCATGATGTACTCTGCATATAAGTTAAATAAGCAGGGTGACAATATACAGCCTTGACGTACTCCTTTTCCTATTTGGAACCAGTCTGTTGTTCCATGTCCAATTCTAACTGTTGCTTCCTGACCTGCAAACAGGTTTCTCAAGAGGCAGGTGGTCTGGTATTCCCATCTCTTTCAGAATTTCCCACAGTTTATTGTGATCCACACAGTCAAAGGTTTTGGCATAGTCAATAAAGCAGAACTGGATGTTTTTCTGGAACTCTCTTGCTTTTTTAATGATCCAGCGGATGTTGGCAATTTGATCTCTGGTTCCTCTGCCTTTTCTAAAACCAGCTTGAAAATCTGGAGGTTCATGGTTCATGTATTGCTGAAGCCTGGCTTGGAGAATTTTGAGCATTACTTTACAAGCATGTGAGATGGGTGTAATTTTGCGGTAGTTTGAGCATTCTTTAGCATTGCCTTTCTTTGGGTTTGGAATGAAACCTGACCTTTTCCAGTCCTGAGGCCACTGCTGAGTTTTCCAAATTTGCTGGCATATTGAGTGCTGCACTTTCACAGCATCATCTTTCAGGATTTGAATTAGCTCAACTGGAAATCCATCATCTCCACTAGCTTTGTTCATACTGATGCTTCCTAAGGCCCACTTGACTTCACATTCCAGGATGTCTGTCGCTTGGTGAGCAATCACACCATCGTGATTATCTGGGTTGTGAAGATCTTTTTTTTTTGCTTTTGTTTTTGTTTTTCACTAAATACTGTAGGATGGCTTCATTTTCTTTCTAAACTTTCAGCATTTATTTTTTTCAGGCTTTTTGATGATAGCCATTCTGACCAATGTGAAGTGATATATCCCTATGGCTTTGATTTGCACTCCTTTAATAATGATGTTAACATCTATGCATGTCTTTGTAGCATATTTGTATGTTTTGTTTGGAGGAATGTCTATTTAGCTCTTCTACCCAGTTTTTCCTTTTTTATATATGGGATTTCTTTGGAGGGAATGATGCTAAAGCTGAAATTCCAGTATTTTGGCCACCTCATGTGAAGAGTTGACTCATTGAAAAAGACTCTGATGCTGGGAGGGATTGGGGGCAGGAGGAGAAGGGGACGACAGGGAAT
Organism: Bos mutus; assembly: GCF_027580195.1. Lineage (NCBI taxonomy): Eukaryota > Metazoa > Chordata > Mammalia > Artiodactyla > Bovidae > Bos > Bos mutus. The sequence continues at coordinate 76,076,100 of NC_091622.1, read as the reverse complement.
GAGATGGCTGGATAGCATCACTGACTCAATGGACGTGAGTCTGGGTGAACTCTGGGAGTTGGTGATGGACAGGGAGGCCTGGCGTGCTGCGATTCATGGGGTCGCAAAGAGTCAGACATGACTGAGCAAATGAACTGAACTGAACTGAAGTTGTATGAGCTGTTTATATATTTTGGAAATTAACCCTTTGTTGGCTGCATCATTTACAAATATTTTCTCCCATTCTGTAAGTTGAATTTTCTTGTTGTTGATGGTTTCCTTTGCTGTGCAAGAGTTTTAAAGTCTAATTAAATTTGTTTATTTTTGCTTCTATTTCTTTTGCCTTGGGAGACTTATCTAAGAAAGTATTGCTATAATTTATGTCAGAATATGTTTTTCTATGTTCTTTTCTAGGAGATTTATTTTGTCACATCTTATATTAAGGTCTTTAAGACACTGAGTTTATTTTGTGTACAGTATGAAGGAGTGCCTCATTTTATTTGGCTTAATGAAGCTGTCAGTTTTCTCACCATAACTTGCTGAAGAAACTGTATTTTGTCCATTGTATATTCTTGTCTCTTTTGTCAAGGATTAATTAGCCAGAGGTGTGTGGACTTACTTCTGGACTCTCTGTTCAGTTCCATTGTGGTATATATCTGTTTTTGTGCCAATACCACACTGTTTTGACTACTGTAGCTTTGTAGTATTATTTAAAGTCTAGGAAGGTTATACCTGCAGTTTTGTTTATTTCCTTCAGGATTTCTCTGGAAATTCTGGGTATTTTATGGTTAAAAATTTGAAGATTACTTGTTCTAGGTTTGTGAAATATGTCATGGGTAATTTGAAAGGGTATGCATTTAATCTGTAGATTGCTTGGGGTAGTATGGCCATTTTAGCAATAATTCTTCCAACCCAAGGGTATGGTATATCTTTTCATTCTTTGAATCATCATTAGTTTATTTTATCATTGTATTATTGTTCTTAACATACATGTTTTTCACCTCTTTAGGTTTATTTCTAGGTTTCTTTTTTTGAATGTGATTTTAAACAGGATTTTATTTTTTTAATTCTCTGATGTTTCACTGTTAGTGTAAGAAATTGCAGCAGACTCTCTGTATTAATCTTATATCTTGCTACTTTGCTAAATTTATTAGTTCTATTAATTGTGTGGAATCTTTTAAGTTTTTCTATATAAAGTATCATGTCATCTGCATACAATGACAAATTTACCTCTTCTATTCCTAATGTCATAAAAGGCAATGGCACCCCACTCCAGTACTCTTGCCTGGAAAATCCCATGGACGTAGGAGCCTGGTGGGCTGCAGTCTATGGGGTCTCTAAGAGTTGGACACGACTGAGCGACTTCACTTTCGCTTTTCACTTTCATGCATTGGAGAAGGAAATGGCAACCCACTCCAGTGTTCTTGCCTGGAGAATCCCAGGGACAGGGGATCCTGGTGGGCTGCCATCTATGGGGTCACAGAGTTGGACACGACTGAAGCAACTTAGCAGCAGCAGCATTCCTAATGGGAAACACTTTAAATAAGGAAATTAATAAATGAGTATAAGTAATACATAATAATTAATGTTCTGATTCTTAAAAACCATAAGAAACATATTAAACACTCCCATTTTACTATACCCATTAAAAAAAAAAAATTTATAAGTCTGTGATAGCAAGACTTTTTTTTTTTTTTTTCCAAAACAGAACCTCTCATTCTCTTTCTTGCCTCCATACTAACTGAGGACTGTGGCAGTGGGTGGCCTTTATGATCTAAGAAAGTGAAAGTGAAAGTGAAGTCGTTCAGTCCTGTTCGACTCTTTGCGACCCCGTGGACTGTAGCCCACCAGGCTCCTCCGTCCATGGGATTCTCCAGGCAAGAATACAGGAGTGGGTTGCCATTTCCTTCTCCAGGGGATTTTCCTGACCCAGGGATCGAACCCAGGTCTCCCTCACTGCAGGTAGACGCTTTAACCTCTGAGCCACCAGGGAAGTCCCATACTAGAGAAAGTTAAGTTAAAGTTGAAAGTTAAGTCGCTCAGTCGTGTCTGACTCTTTGCAGCCCTGTGGACTGTAGCCCACCAGGCTCCTCCGTCCATGGGATTCTCCAGGCAAGCATACTGGAGTGGGTTGCCATTTCCTTCTCCAGAGGATCTTCCTGACCCAGGGACCGAACCCAGGTCTCCCGCATTAGAGGCAGACGCTTTAACCTCTGAGCCACCAGGGAAGCCTGATCTAAGCAAAGTAAAATTTGTTAGGGAGGCTCTATCCTTGCTGGAATAAGATTGGACCTGGTGAGGGAAGTTTGGTATTTATGCCAGTTACTAATGGCAAGAGATGACTTGCAGGTTGGCATGCCTTCAGGAGAAAGCCTAACTTCTATTCCTAGGAAGATATAAGCCACAATAGATATATCCAATGACAACAGATCAGATAAGATCAGATCAGATCAGTTGCTCAGTCGTGTCCGACTCTTTGCGACCCCATGAATAGCAGCACGCCAAGCCTCCCTGTCCATCACCAACTCCTGGAATTCACTGAGACTCACGTCCATCGAGTCCGTGATGCCATCCAGCCATCTCATCCTCTGTCGTCCCCTTCTCCTCTTGCCCCCAATCCCTCCCAGCATCAGAGTCTTTTCCAATGAGTCAACTCTTCGCATGAGGTGGCCAAAGTACTGGAGTTTCAGCTTTAGCATCATTCTTTCCAAAGAAATCCCAGGGCTGATCTCCTTCAGAATGGACTGGTTGGATCTCCTTGCAGTCCAAGGACAACAGTCATGGACAAAGAGTAATAATATCCATGCCACAGATTCACATTGAAGGTGTATTAGTCAGCCAACTAGGAAATACCAAAAAGATCCTAAAAAACATAAGCTTATCCTTAGAAGTATGGAAACTCTAGTGTGTGTAAGAATCAGGTGAGGTGTTTATTTAAATGCATTTTCTTTTGTGCCCCTTCAAGTAATTATGATTTAACAGATGTGTTTTGGAACTTAGGGAGCTGTATTTATAAAATATTTGCTTTTAATTTTAGAAAATCTGAGATTTATGGAAAACTTGTAAAAATACAAGAGAGAGTTTCTATCTTCTCTGCCACCCTATCTCTAGGGAGCTATGTTTTTACTGACTAAACATAATTCTGATGCATGTATTTTGAAACTCATATTGAGAAGTATTGGGTTAGACTGTTGAAGAAGCAGAGTGGGGAGTGTTTGGATTTCAGACACAGCTTGCTGTTTCTGGGCACATCAAAACCTGGATTGTTGGAATAATAGCCCATGGTGATATTCGGCTGCAGTGATGAGAATCATAGAGAACCTATTAATAATAGCCATTGCCCTTGCAATGCCAGGAGTAGAAATGTCAATAAATTGTAGGTCCTTCAAGAGTTTTGAGAATGAGGTTGTTGATATATTTCCCTCTTCATATGGAATAGTACTGTCCTGAGCCTCTGGAGGGAGATTTTGTAATCTCCCACCAAGTAATGGTAACCAGGAAACCAAAGGAGTAAGGTTTTCTTTAAATATATTGGGCCAGTTACTAGATATGTCTTACTTAAATACCTCATTTATTCATCAAGTTCTTTGATATAATGATATTACTTACTCATATGTTTTTCTAAATAGCCAGGAGGCTTCTGTTATTACAAAATGAAAATAAGTCTTCAAACTATAAATTATGTGCCTATTTTCTTACTTTCATAGTAGTATTATTGTATCATTCTGTATACTTTGTTTTAGACTTACAAGTAAAATACACCTTAAAAAGTGAGGGTTGAGGATCAAACTAACCCAAAATGGAGCCAAGAAATGTAATCGGTAACTATGTTTATAATTTTTAAAGCAATACTGAACAGATACTTCTGAACTTTTTTATAAAATAATTTTATACTTTAATTTATGGACTAGTCTAATGCTTTAATGGATGTATCATAGAATTGAATGTAATTCACTGTAATGAGAGAACTGATAGATTTATGACAATGCTGTGACATCTGAATTAATCTGTGTGAAATGTCAGTAATAATAATCAGATCAGATCAGATCAGATCAGTTGCTCAGTCGTGTCCGACTCTTTGTGACTCCATGAATCGCAGCACGCCAGGCCTCCCTGTCCATCACCATCTCCTGGAGTTCACTGAGACTCATGTCCATTGAGTCAGTGATGCCATCCAGCCATCTTATCCCCTGTCGTCCCCTTCTCCTCTTGCCCCCAATCCCTCCCAGCATCAGAGTCTTTTCCAGTGAGTCAACTCTTCGCATGAGGTGGCCAAAATATTGGAGTTTCAGCTTAAGCATCATTCCTTCCAAAGAAATCCCAGGGCTGATCTCCTTCAGAATGGACTGGTTGGATCTCCTTGCAGTCCAAGGGACTCTCAAGAGTCTTCTCCAACACCACAGTTCAAAAGCATCAATTCTTCACCATTAGTAAATACTCCATATGATTACATTAACAATCATTTAAAATAATCTTTTGCTTCTATGAAATCCCATATAACCAGGCAGAGATATCATTTTCTTATGCTTAGTATGGCAATGAATTTCGAAGTAGAGCACATCATACAAGTTTCTCAAATGATTTCATTTATATTGCCTAAACTTACATTTGTAAGAACAAATTCTTTTCCATGTGAGTTTTTTTTAGAAATCAATGATTTAGTGATATAAGTTCATCTTTATACACTTTTATTTTTGAAAGTAAATTGAATAATCATAAAATAATGAAACAAAGTACTGTGTAAAATCTATGATACCAACCAGTCTTTGACTCCATTTTTAAAAATAGGACACTGTGATTGCCACTCCGCCAGCTAAGTCTACATTTAGTAAGGGGTTAATTTGTATATTAATTTTGAGTTGTTCAAACCAAAGGTGCCTTTGCATTATTCCAGCATTATATTAATAATATTTTTGTGAAAAATAAAAGGAAAATAATGTTAACAATAAGGCACACCTACCATTCATATTAATCCTCAGTGACTTATGTAGTATCAAAAGCAGACGGTAAAGCTGAAATATTGTCTAATTCAGAATAGTTGAATCTTGCCTATAGATTGAAGGTGAAGCAAACTTGATAAAATTTTTTTTTTGAAAATTTGAAAAAATCATAGTGTAACAGTCTACCCCCTCCTGTATTATTTTGAAGATAGATATGTCTAAAAAAGACCAAATTATGACTGGGAGCCAAAGCTGTTCAGGACATCAGATTAGCCTCTTTTGTATATTTTGCTAGATTTAAAATTCCAGCCAACACAAATTGTAAGGCAGTTATCCTCCAATTAAGAATAAATACATTAATTAAAAATTCAAGCCTCTACTGAAGTACACATTCTTTTAAAATGATTCAGCCATTGCTTTTGCCATAGGGTTGAGTTTTTCTAATGTTTTTTTCCTCCAGAATTCCACGGTTATGCTTCATGACTTACAGTAACTATTATACAAAATATTTGGGAAAATCATATAGTATTGTTAGATGAAATATAAAATAATTTCATGCACATATAAATTTGAGGCAAATATTCATACAGGTGAGAATTGTAGTCTCACTCAAAATCTGCTGAAAAAAAGTGTCTGATGAACTTAGTTTATCTCCTCCATTAGAACCTAAATATCATTTTTCTTAGATATAAAGTGATTTTACATGTAACTTTTTTCAGCATTCTAATCTCTATAACAATTTGTCCTGAGTGATACTATTATTTAAAATTTAAACCATACATTAAGTGAGAAGGAATAGAATAATATAGATAACCATGACTTAGAGTGTATCTATGACTGAGTTTTAGAAAAGAAAGATTGAGTGTTCAATTTTAGATTGACCACTTTTTCAAGGAGATTTTATATATCCTTTGCACTTATTTTTTCCAAATCCTACAAGGTTGATATTATTATATGTGTTTTTAATGGGGAAGGTGAAGGTTAAGTAAGGAAAGGTGAGCCACTAATGGGTACACACTTCAGAATCTGCTGCCTAACCCTGTAGTCTCAGGTCTAATTTTCTAAGGAATCAGGGAGAGATTCAGATCTTCATGCAAGAACAAGAAATGGAACAGGAGGGTGAGGACAGAAATTAAGAGAATGTTGGGAGACCAAGAAAGGGGAAATACATTTATCTTATTAGTCTTGATCTCCTTTGAGATTGTTAGGATAAAGAATTCTAAGCTGTCTCCTCTGACAGTGCTCAGGGAATATGGTAACAGGAGTGGTTTGTTTCATGAGATTCTGTTACTCTGTTATTCGTCTGAGTGGGAAAACAGGGCATATTTTCTCCCTTGATATAGGTACTTCTTAATTATGTCTGAACCATAAATTATTTTGAACATTATTAAAATAGATATGTTTTTACCAAACAGTGTCATGTGTTAGTGAGTTGGATTTTGTTGTTTAATGACTTTATACATTAATATTTAATGGAAAAATGACTTTCTATACAATTGAAAAATTCCACATAACATATTAATATATTTTAATAAGTGAGAGACCAGGGGAATTGTAGAAAAGTGCTTTGCATGCTTCACCTCTTCAATGGGACCATTTTTACTTCTTTTATTTTCATAAGGTTAAAAACTCAAATACTTGATTTTTTGGATGCTTAGCTTGTCTTCTAATTATAGAAATAACTAAATTTTATTCTGTCATAAAACTATCAAACAATGGATCTTCTTGATATTAAAAATGTTATTTTTTTTCTTTTTGTATTATTTTCTGTTTATCTGTATATGATAGATTCATGGGATTTTATTGTGGAAACTGACTTTAAAAGTCTCCTTTATGACATGCCTGGCTGGATGAATGATAAACTGGAATCAAGATTGCCAGGAGAAATATCAATAACCTCACATATGCAGATGGTACTACCCTAATGGCAGAAAGCAAAGAGGAACTAAGGAGTCTCTTGATGAAGGTGAAAGAGAGGAGTGAAAAAACTGGCTTAAAATTCAACATTGGAAAAAAACCAAGATCGTGGCATCAATTCCTATCACTTCATGGCAAATAGATGGGGGAAACAATAGAAACAGTGCAGGTTTTATTTTCTTGGGCTCAAAAATCACTGCATATGGTGACTGCAGCCATTAAATTAAGTGACACATGCTCCTTGGAAGGAAAGCTAGGAAAAACCTAGGCAGCATATTAAAAAGCAGAGACATCACTTTGCTGACAAAGATCCATCTAGTCAAAGCAACTTTTTTTTCCAGTAGTCATGTACGGATTTGAGAGTTGGACCATAAAAAAGGCTGAGCACTAAAGAATTGATGCTTTTAAATTGTGGTGTTGGAGAAGACTATTGAGAATCCCATGGACTACAAAGAGATGAAACCAGTCAATCCTAAAGGAAATCAACCCTGAATATTTCTTGGAAGGACAGATGCTGAAGCTGAAACTCTAATACTTTGGCCATGTGATTTGAAGAGCTGACTATTGGAAAAAGTCCTTGATGCTGGTAAAAACTGAGGGCAGGATAGAAGAGGGTACCAGGGGATAAAATTGTTGGATATCATCACTGACTCAGTGGAGATAAGTTTGAGAAAACTCTGGGTGATAATGAAGGACAGGGAAGCCTGGTGTACTGTAGTCCATGGGGTAGCAAAGAGTCAGATGCAACTTAGCAATTGAACAACAACCTTTATGACAATTTCTGGCAAGTTTTCATTAAGCAAGATGAACATCTCTAATGATGAGAAACTTATTAATGTCAGGAGTTAGCATAGAGGGCTGGTTAAGAGTAAAGGCTTCAAAGTAAGCTTTTTTGTTGCTGTTTGGATTCCAGTTCTGCCACTTACTATGTATCATAAAACTATTATGATGATTTAATGAGGTATGGCACCCTACTCCAGTACTCCTGCCTGGAAAATCCCATGGATGGAGGAGCCTGGAAGGCTGTAGTCCATGGCGTCGCTGAGGGTCAGACATGATTGAACGACTTCACTTTCACTTTTCACTTTCATGCATTGGAGAAGGAAATGGCAACCCACTCCAGTGTTCTTGCCTGGAGAATCCCAGGGACGGGGGAGCCTGGTGGGATGCCATCTATGGGGTCACGCAGAGTCGGACCCGACTGAAGTGACTTAGCAGCAGCAGCAGCATGCCAAAATTATTCAGAATAGACTACCACATGGTAAATTTCATTTGAATATTACTATTACATCACAAGGCCACTCATTTCATTTCTGAAATGATATAATTTTAAAACTTAGAATGTATCTTTCATCTAGAATATGGGTTGGCAAACTTCTCTCATCAAAGGCCAAGTAGTAAACATTTTCAGCTTTACCAGCTATAGGGTCTCTGTTGCAACTACTCAACACTGCCATTAAAGCATAAAGGGAGACTTTTAAAATACATAAATGAATGGGTGTTGTTGTATTTAAAAAAAAAAAAAAACAAAAAAAAAACCTTTACTGACAAAAGCAGGCGATGGGCCAGAATACAGCCCACAGGCCATAATTTGTTGACCTTTTATTTACAAGATTATTTCCATACTTTTATAAAGAAGTTATTCAGATAAAAAAGACACCTTAAACCTGAGTTGGAAAAAATATCTCCAATGGAAGGGATCATGAACTCCCTGCATCCCTTGCAATTAGTTCATCAGAGCCACCCCCCGATCATGATTGCCTTCACAATGGCAGAATGATGGCATTTAGAAAGTTACTATCAATTAGAATGAAAATTTGAAAAGGAGTATCAAGTTTGAGTTTAAAACTAAAATAATAGAATCTATCAAAAGAATATATTAAGAGTTTTTCAGCTAGCTTTTAAATGAAGATGTGACACCTGCTGTATTATCATTTTGAATAGCAAAAACCATACATATTTATATGGTGTATGAAGACCTTGTCTGCCAGTTTATTAGAAGAACTCATTAGTATAGATTCATTGCACTTTAATTAAGATAATAATATTTTATATAAATAGAAGCTTAAAACACAGCATGCAAAATGGTTTGCAATTTAAATTAAAAATGTAAAATATTTAGACAATTTTTAAAACTTCAATAACAATAGATGTTCTATTTCAAAATTATGCATAAAGCAGCAGAAAACAAAAGGAATTAGTTAATAATTTAAAATAGCCTTCTATTAAAATAAGTGATCAAATGAATTTTGAAACTGAAAATTAGGAATAGCACAAATTGAAAGCAACTGGTTTAACATATATAAGAATAATATCCTGAGAGATTTCCAATCTTGATAAGTACATGTTGAAAGTGCTTTAAATAGCTGATAGTGTAGTTATAAATTTAAATAAGGTTTTGAGGGTCTGTATACACATGAAGTGACATTAAAATATAGCAGGCTGCACTGAAATTATAGTCATTTTCCTAAGTATTAATTGATCTGTTATAATATTTAATGCAATTTATTAATATAATTGAGAGTGATATTGTACTCTACTTTTCTCATCTTTCTCTGTAAAATGCTACTCAAGCATCCATCTGTGGGGATGGACGAGGAGGGAATAAGATTAGATCTTTGAACAGAGGGAGTGTGTTGAGAAATAGGTACATTATTAATAGTAATATTCAGTTTCTGGCACTCAAAATAAGGACCATGCAATTGGATAACAACATATCAGGCTAGATATTCTTTCAGGGAGGATTTAAAACATTTCTTTTACCCCCATTTATTCAGTACCTCAATTATCACCTAGCTTGGGGTATTAAGTGCACAGAGGTCAGTAGTATGGTAAAACACTCCATTATGATTTTAGAACTTACTGAGGGTTTCAAGAGAGGAAATAGTTGAGATATTTAAAGAAAGATCAATTATTTCTGCCTCTGGGAAGTGCCATGTAGAAGAAAGAAAAGAGAAATAGGAGATTGGAATAACCAGGCTAATGCTCAGTTTCCATGGTTCTGACTCTGAATTGAAAGAAACATGTGTAAAGTGAAATGAAGAGAGAACTAAGGAATATTCACCTTTGGCTCCTCTTGGAACTCTGGAACTCTGGAAAGCAGACTTAAGGGTCAATTATATGCCAATCTGAATATTCTATCTGAGAAGACTGAATGTTACCACATTAATTTGACTTTAAACTGTATTAGAAAGAAAAGTGATTCCAAAAATAAAACTGTGATTAAAAAAAAAAAAAAACTGTATTAGATACTCAGGTAAATTTCCCCACCTTAGCTGTATCTATATGCTTTGCTGGAAGACAAGGTTGATTACAGATTAAAGAAATTGCAAAAAAAAAAAAAAAAAAAAAGAAAAGAAAAGAAAAGAAAAGAAAGAAAGAAAGAAAGAAATTGCACAACTCAAATGTAGTACAGTTGTATTTTGTGACCCTGTTCCAAGTTCAATTTATAAAAGTCTTCTTGATAGAGTCTGATAAACACCTCAACAGTGTTTGTATACAATTCATTAATTACAGTAACTGAAGATAAAGAATGTGGAATTTATTCAACAAATACATGACATTAAAATAATGCTTTACAATTCTATCAAGTATTAATTTATTCAACGAAAGTAGTTGTTTATTTTAAATGCCTATTAGTATTTTGTGACTGCCTTATCCTGTCATGGGAATTAAAATGATACAATGAAAAGTCCTTGCACTAGGGAAACTTCTATTTTAAGAAGCTAAAATTTGACTGCTAGTAAAATTAGAATTAACTCTTAGAAATAACAGCAGATAAGATAAAATATTGTGTAAGTAATTGTAGAAACTCAGGGGAAATTCACTTTCAGTTGACCAAAATTCATAGGTGATTTTTAATTATGTTTAGGAAAAAAAATTAGATTGAGGTATATATGTGTGGAAAGCAAATATGGAGAGTGACAAAAATATAACACTTAGGAAAGGCATGTGAGTGGGGTTGTCTAAAATAAAAATTTATATTTGGAGTGAATAGTAAGTTTAAAAATAAGAGTAATATCTGCAGTGCACATATTTAATAATAATGGCTCTATTATTGGATTATTTTCTTATAATTTGTCATACAGACTAATACAGTGTCAAATAAGAGTGTACATTATAATGTTCGGGGCTTCACAGTGGTAAAGAATCCTCTTGCCAATGTAGAAGACACAAAAGAAGCAAGTTCAATCCCTGGGTTGGGAAGATCCCCTGGAGTAGGAAACGGCAACCCACTCCAGTATACTTGCCTGGAAAATTCCATGAACAGGGGAGCCTAGTGGGTTACAGTCCATGAGGTTACAAAGAGTTGGACAAGACTGGCATGCACACACATTGTAAGCTAGGTTGAAGAGTTTAGAATTAATGAAATAGAAAATGTGGTGACAATCATATTTGCATAAAAAGTAAATTTTACTAGAGTTTATATTTAGAAGATATGACAAACGAAAGGTAATATAACATCAATAAATTTTGAAGCTTTTGGTATATTATACCTGGCTTGCTGTTGGCAATCTTTATTATTATATATATATTGATGTCACTAATCTATATAAAGTGACCATAATATCTACACCATAATATTATGAGACTCTAACACATCAGTAACAAATAAATGTGAAAATGCTATATACACTTGAGAAATAGCATAGTTTTCAATGCTAAGGTTTCTATAGTATTTATTTTAGCATGTTTTCTCAAATTAAAAATAATTGTATTAGCTTTCCTTTATTTCTTAGTCCTTATTCAGTTGAGTTCAGTCGCTCAGTCATGTCCAACTCCTTGGAATCCCATGGAACAGCATGCCAGACCTCCCTGTCCATCACCAACTCCTGGAGTTTACCCAAACTCATCTCCATTGAGTTGGTGATGCCATCACACCATCTCATCCTCTGACGTCCCCTTCTCCTCCCACCTTCAATCTTCCCCAGCATCAGGGTCTTTTCCCAGATGCAAACAGAGTCAGCTGTTTGCATCAGGTGGGAAAAGTGGATTTCAGCTTCAACAGCAGTCTTTCCAATGAACACTCAGGACTAATCTCCCTTAGGATGGACCGGTTGGATCTCCTTGTAGTCCAAGAGACTCCCAAGAGTTTTCTCCAACACCACACTTCAAAAGTATCAATTCTTCAGTGCTCAGCTTTCTTTATAACACTCATATCCATACACAGCTACTGGAAAAAGAATAGCCTTGACTCGATGGACATTTCTTGGCAAAGTAATGTCTCTGCTTTTTAATATACTGTCTAGGAAGGTCATAGCTTTCCTTCCAAGGAACAAGTGTCTTAATATTTTTTTTTTATGAGTGTTTAAAAACACTCAAAAATAAGTGTTTTTTAATATGATGGCTGCAGTCATTATCTGCAGTGATTTTGGAGCCCCAAAATATAAAGTCTGCAACTGTTTCCACTGTTTCCCCATCTACTTGCCATGAAGTGATGGGACCAGATGCCATGATCTTTGTTTTCTGAATGTTGAGTTTTAAACTAACTTTTTCACTCTCCTCTTTCACTTTCATCAAGAGACTCTTCAGTTCTTCACTTTCTGCCATCAGGGTGGTGTCATCTGCATATCTGAGGTTATTGATATTTCTCCCAGCAATCTTGATTCCAGCTTGTGCTTTTTCCAGCCCAGCGTTTCTCATGATGTATGATGCATATAAGTTAAATAAGAAGGGTGACAATATACAGCCTTGATGTACTCTGTTTCCTATTTGGAACAAGTCTGTCGTCCCATGTCCAGTTCTAACTGTTGCTTCCTGACCTGCATACAGGTTTCTCAAGAGGCAGGTCAAGTGGTCTTGTATTCCCATCTCTTTCAGAATTTTCCACAGTTTATTGTGATTCACACAGTCAAAGGCTTTGGCATAGTTAATAAAGCAGAAATAGGTGTTTTTCTGGAACTCTATTGCTTTTCGATGATCCAGCAGATGGCAATTTGATCTGTGGTTACTCTGCCTGTTTTAAAACCAGCTTGAACATCTGGAAGTTCATGGTTCACATATTGCTGAAGCCTGGCTTGGAGAATTTTGAGCATTACTTTACTTGTGTGTGAGATGAGTGCAATTGTGTGGTAGTTTGAGCATTCTTTGCCATTGCCTTTCCTTGGGATTGGAAAACTGACCTTTTCCAGTCCTGTGGCCACTGCTGAGTCTTCCAAATTTGCTGTCACATTGAGTGCAGCATGTTCATAGTCTCATCTTTTAGAAATTGAAATAGCTCAACTGGAATTGCATCACCTCCAGTGGCTTTGTTCGTAGTGATATTCCTTAAGGCCCACTTGACTTCACATTCCAGGATGTCTGGCTCTAGGTTAGTCATCACACCATCATGATTATCTGAGTCGTAAAGATCTCTTTTATACAGTTTTTCTGTGTATTCTTGCCACCTTTTCTTAATATCTTCTGCTTCTGTTAGGTCCATACCAATTCTGTCCATTATTGAGCCCATCTTTGCATGAAATGTTCCCTTGGTATCTCTAATTTTCCTGAAGAGATCTCTAGTCTTTCCCATTCTTTTGTTTTCTATTTCTTTGCAGTGATCACTGAGGAAGGCTTTCTTATCTCTCCTTGCTATTCCTTGGAAGTCTGCATTCAAATTGGCATATCTTTCCTTTTCTCCTTTGCTTTTCACTTCTCTTCTTTTTACAGCTGTTTGTAAGGCCTCCCCAGACAGCCATTTTGTTTTTTGCATTTTTTTTTCTTGGGGATGGTCTTGATCCCCATCTCCTGTACAATGTCATGGACCTCTGTCCATAGTTCATCAGACACTTTGTCTATCAGATCTAGTCCCTTAAATCTATTTCTCACTTCCACTGTATTCTCGTGAGGGCTTTGATTTAGGTCATACCTGAATGGCCTAGTGGTTTTCCCCACTTTCTTCACTTTAAGTCTGAATTTCTCAATAAGGAACTCATCATCTGAGCCACAGTCAGCTCCTGGTCTTGTTTTTGCTGACTGTATAATGCTTCTCCATCTTTGGCTGTGAATTATATAATCAATCTGATTTTGGTATTGACCATCTGGTGATGTTCATTGTAGAGTCTTCTCTTGTGTTGTTGGAAGAGTGTGTTTGATATGACCAGTAAGTTCTCTTGGCAAAACTCCATGAGCCTTTACCTTGCTTCATTCTGTACTCCAAAGCCAAGTTTGCCTGTTACTCCAGGTGTTTCTTGATTTCTTACTTTTGCATTCCAGTCCCCTATGATGAAAAGGACATCTTTTGGGGGCATTAGTTCTAGAAGGTCTTGTAGGCTTTCATCAAACCGTTCAACTTCAGCTTCTTCAGCATTACTGGTCAGGGCATAGACTTGGAGTAGTCTGATATTGAATGGTTTGTCTTGGAAATGAACAGAGATCATTCTGTTGTTTTTTGAGATTGCATCCAAGTACTGCATTTCAGACTCTTGTTGACTATGATGGCTACTCCATTTCTTCTAAGGAATTCTTGCCCACAGTAGTTGATATAATGGTCATCTGAATTAAACTCACACATTCCAGTCCATTTTCGTTCACTGATTCTTAAAATGTTGACATTCACTCTTGCCATCTTCTGTTTGACCACTTCTAATTTAGTTACTTTAAAATTCTGTTGTTTCAATACATTAACATTTTGCATGACTTTTATTAGATTCTTCTTACTTCCTTATTTTCTAATCTTATCTTTCTAACATATTTTAAAAGGTATAGATGTCTTTTAAATCACAGATTCAGCTAAATCTTACAAATTTGATTATTGCAATACCTTTTAAAAATTTCACTGTGAGTTCTTCTTTGAACATGATTTTAGTTATCTTTTTGTTTTATTGTTAATTTCAGATTGCAATACATGAGTTTGCAATTTGCCAGCACTTACTATTTGAACATACAAACTGCCAATTAATATAAATGTTCTAAGAACCCTAAAAATCAATGTGCATTCTAAATTTCAGTGCCATATTTCATATGCTCAGGTCAGTATGGCTACACCTTTCCAAACCATTTACATCTATGTCTCTTGTCAGTTATTGGAAAAAATAAGTTAACCCTTATTTTTGCTGTACTTTAAAATATCTTTTTATTCCCTTAATTTGTATATTTTGATGTTATGATATTAGATGCTTACAAAATTAAATTTTTTTATTTGTCTGGTAGAATTTTTTTTACTTGCCTGGTGGATTATTAAAAAAACAATTCCTTTCTATTATTTCTAGTAATGACTAGAAATAATAAAACTTTAAAGTGAACTTTCAATTAGTTATTTATACCTTTTTCCTCTACTTACTGTTGGCTCATTTGTATCCTGACAATTGGGAATAGCTCTTAAAGGAAGAATAAAACTGGGTATTGTTTATAAATCCAGTGTGAAAATGTTTGTCTTTTAATGATATTCTTTGTCCTTTTGTAGGTGTTTGGATTTAAACCTACAATCTTATTTCTTATCAATTAGTGCTGCTTGTATACTTTCCTTCCTGACATTTTTGAGACTACTTAGGATTTATGTTAATATATTTTCCTCTATTTATATATTCTGTAACTATTATTTTGAGATTAGTATATAGATTACAGTATGCATTGAAAACTAATTCTAACTATTGTGTGTAACATTATATTAACAAATTCCAGATTGTGCTAGTACATTAGACTCTTCTTCTGCAAAGTGTGGTCTGCAGACCAGCAATATTGGCATCTCCTGGGTACATGGCTAGAAATAATGCAGAGTTTTCAAGCCACACCCTAGACCACTGAATCAGATCCTGTGGTTTTACAAGAATCTCCAGTGGAACTTATGCTCATTAAATTCAAGGGTTATGGTCTTGGAATACATTTTTCTCTAATTATCCAGCTTCTTGCCTTTTTCCTGTCATTATGTCTATGTACTTTAATTCTAAAATCCTTTTAAATCCTAGGCACTATTATTTAATTAGCAAATAGATTTATCCACCCACTTACCCTCATATTAGATTGAATCACGTTGCTCTTCCTCTCTCCCTCCTTTGTCATTTCACATAGAATAATTTTCTATATGCCAGAAGAACTCCTTTAATATTTTTATTAGTGTGGATCAACTGGTGTATAATTCTATCATTATTCGTTTTCAAAATGTGTTTATTACCTTTTGAATTTGGAAAGATACAGTCAGTAGGTATAAAATTCTAGTTAATGTTCCTGAGAGTGCCTAGCACAATGTATATGCCATAGTAGTTGCTGTATAATATTTGGTAAATTGTTATTATTAACAATACAATTAACTTGTGCTTGACATGCATATTTGGCAAAACCAATACATAAAGTTTAAAAATAAAATAAAATTTAAAAAAAAGTGAGTTCTTTTTTTTTTTTTTTAAGTGAGTTCTTGCTGAATGTAATAATTAAGCAATTAATTCTACCTCTCTAACCCTTTCTGATTGTGGAAATAATCTTTATAAATCCTCATACTGATTATAAGAGAATCAAGGTGTCTATGAAAGTGAAAGTCGCTCGATCATGTCCAACTGTTTGAGACCCCATGGACTATACAGTCCATGGAATTCTTTAGGCCAGAATACTAGAGTGGGTAGCCTTTCCCTTCTCCAGGGAATCTACTCAACCCAGGGATCAAACCCAGGTCTCCTGAATTGCAGGCAGATTCTTTACCAGATGAACCACAAGGGAAGTCCCAGGTGTCTATATGGAGATCATAGAAGTTAAGTAATTGATTATATTTGAGTTAAAAACTTTACAAAATCAAGTGAATATGCAAAAGTATAGCTCAATGAAGGAATATTTAAGTTAAAGCTGGAATACTAAAATACATTGCTTTTAATTTGTGATGAGCTCAGATTTAATTATACTTGATTCTGAATGTCCATGCTCAGTCATTCTGCTGCTGCTAAGTCGCTTCAGTCGTGTCCGACTCTGTGCGACCCCATAGACGGCAGCCCACCAGGCTCCCCCGTCCCTGGGATTCTCCAGGCAAGAACACTGGAGTGGGTTGCCATTTCCTTCTCCAATGCATGAAAGTGAAAAGTGAAGGTGAAGTCGCTCAGTCGTGTCCGACTCTTAGCGACCCCATGGACTGCAGCCTACCAGGCTCCTCCGTCCATGGGATTTTCCAGGCAAGAGTACTGGAGTGGGGTGCCATTGCCTTCTCCTGCTCAGTCATTCAGTTGTGTCCAACTCTTTGCAACACAATGGGTTGTAGCTCCCCAGGCTCCTCAGTCCATGGAATTTTCTAGGCAAGAATACTGAAATGGGTTGTCATTTTCTACTTCAGGGATCTTTCTGACCTAGGGATGGAACCCGTGTCTCTTGGGTCTCCTGCGCTGGGAAGCAGATTCTTTACTATTATGCCATAAATAGCTCTCAGCAAATATGGACTAAAATATATACAAGGAATTAGTTTCTTATGATATGTGTGTACTTTATTTGGAAAAAAGTAACTGAGCCTTATAGCTACAGAAGCATTGTTAAATACACAAAATACACTAAAAACTTAAGCCACTGCTGCAAATCTTACTGCATAGTAAAAGGAACATCTGCTGCTGCTGCTAAGTCGCTTCAGTCATGTCTGACTCTCTACGACCCTGTAGACGGCCTCCTACCAGGCTCCTCTGTCCCTGGGATTCTCCAGGCAAGAGTACTGGAGTGGGGTGCCATTGCCTTCTCTGAAAAGGAACATCTAGATTTGGCAATATCTAATTTTCTGTTTTTAGCATGTGTTATCCCATTTTAGTACCATTTCTGTTTACAAGTGACAGCTGTCAGTGTTCAACAAACAAAATATAAGTTCTTGTTAAACTTGTCTTATTTTAATAATTTTATATTCATTATTATGGGAAGAATAAGAAAAGAGCAAATTAATGTTTTCCTGAAGCTAATTTTAATTACTATTTTTACCCAAATAACTAAAGTGATCACAAATGACCATACATTGTTTATTTTTAACAAACACGTATTGAACATATATTATGTCATAGGTAGGTAGAATTTTGGATGATTGTTAAGGCTTAATTTCCATCACTTTAATTATAATCTATTTTATAAGACAGCCAAGAAAAGATATATGTCATTCTAACATTTGACTGCTCTTATAAGGAGTAAATTCTTTAATCAACCTAAATAGTTACATAATGTAATTTAAGGTCCTTTCCTTTGATGTGAACTACTTGAATATGAATGACTATATCACATATTATTACATACTTTTTCACAATTTTACCAGATGAGTGAGATGGTTTTCATCAGAACCATTTAGGTCATTGTCAGACATAAAAACAATTCTTTTGAACAATAGAGGGTTTGAACTGTAGGGTGCACTTAAATGCCAATTTTTGTTTATCCAAAGTGGGTTAAATCCACTAATGTAGAGCCTTGGATATGAAGAAACTGTTGGTACAGAGGGATAACTAAATTATGCAGAGTTTTTTTTTTTTTTTTTTTTGACTGCACAAAGGATTGGTGCCTCTAAACCCTTCGGGTCAACTGTAGTTTTGAAATTCTTATTCCTAGTAGAAAACCACCTACTTCAGTGCTGGTATCTGTCATCTCAGCGGAGCTAATGAAGATGTGGCCAGCTTTTACCTTATGACCTCTTTTGGGTAACAAGATATGACTTTTTCCTCATTAGCAAGCTACTACATAGTACCAATAAGTAGAAGGTTAACTTTTTGGATTGTGTAATTACAGAAAAAGAAATCAATAATGAAAAGGTACTAGAAATGGGCAAAAAGTAGAATAGTATCACTGAATATTATCTCTTGGTTTTCTCTTATTTTTTATAGTGTTTATTGTTTTCAATGTTTATTCTCTAATTGGGGTTAAAAATGATCTATTAGGACTCCCCAACTCCTTCCCATATTAAATTACAAATCTCTTAATTTGGTTTTATTTTAAATAGAGTTAATGAGAACTTAAAGTCATGGATTGATACCTCATTTTCCTGATTATTGGTATTTATATTTCATGATACCAGCTTCTATTTTTTTAGCTTTTTTTTTTTTAATTGCCTGTGTGTTGGAGACTTTATATCCATTTCTTATGAAAAACAAAACAAGGCAAAAACAAAATCCCCCATAAAATACAAAGATTTTTTTATTCCTGATTTAAGGAGGAAATATCCTTGGAGAAGTTTTGATATATCTCTAATTACCAGAGAGATATGAAAACATGTGTCACTGACTCACACACTGAAATTAGGCTACATTAATTTTTCCCATTGCATCATACTTTTGAAGAGAAAATACATCAATCTGATTCCACTAAATTTTCCATGGTAACATTGAGAAGATTAGGTTTAAAAATGAACTCAAACATATTCTTTCCACTTGAAACTTGAAATTTGGTAGCAAAATCAGCTTATCTTTGCAGATTTATTCAGTCTTTCTAGAAATAATAGTTTTTTTTTTTTATTCAGTGCTGAATTTAAACAATAAAAAAAATCACTTGCTAATATTTTAGAAAAAAATCTAAGAAATGCTGATATTAAAAAAAAAGTATAGTGGAGTCTGTCTTTTCATCCAGTCTGCAAAAATTTTAATAAGAAATATAGCAATGATTTATAAAGCCATTAGTTGGCAACATATCTAAGAAAGATTTATGTTTTATACCTACTCACAAAAAATCCTTTTATTACTTAAAACTTCTGCTCTTTAGTTTTGATTAGTTTATTTTTAGCTATTATAGGCAGAAAATGAGTAATGTAATAAAAGTTACAATAATCAAAAAGACATAATTATTCTCCAAAACTACATTATTGGTGCTACAATTTTCAAAATTTGATATTAGGTGATTTATACAATTTATGATAGAAAAAGAGCATTTATATTCTTTCATCCTATTTAAGAAAAGAATATGGATATGTATAACATATACTATTACTAACTTACTAACCTCATATATACAGATGATACCACTCTAATGGCAGAAAGCAAAGAGGAATTAAAGAGCCTCTTGTTATGGGTGAAAGAACAAGAGTGAAAAAGCGGGCTTAAAATTCAACATTAAAAAAAAATAATAATAAGATCATGGCATCCAGTGTCATCACTTCATGGCAAATAGAAGGGGGAAAAGTGGAAGCAGTGACAGATTTTTTCTTGAGTCTCAAAATAATTGCAGATGGTGACTGAAGCCATGAAATTAAAAGATGTATGGCCAACCTAGATAGGGAATTAAAGAGCAAATACATCACTTTGTCAACAAAGGTCCGTATAGTAAAGCTTTTTGGTTTTTCCAGGAGTCATGAATGAATGTGAGAGTTGGATCATAAAGAGGCTGAGTGATGAAGAATTGATACTTTTGAACTGTGGAGTTGGAGAAAACTCTTAAGAGTCCCTTGGACTTCAAGGAGATCAAATCAGTCAATCCTAAAGGAAATCAGTCTTGAATATTGGAGGACTGATGCTGAAGCTCCAATACTTTGGCCACCTGATGTGAAGAGTTGACTCATTGGAAAAGACCCTGATGCTGGGAGCTACTGAGAGCAGGAAGAGAAGAGACAGAGGATGATATGGTTGGATGGCATAACTGACTCAATGGACATGAGTTTGAGAAAACTCTGGGAAATAGTGAAGACAGGGAAGACTGGTGTCCCTGAGGTAATAGAGTTGGACACGACTTAAGTACTGAGCAACAATAGTGATATTATCAACATTAATAATAAACTTAATATTCATTAAGGATTTGTATTTAACATATGATCTAATTTAATTCATAAAAACACCCACCTGAATATTATTACTGTTACTCTCCACTTTACAAATGAGGAAACAGCCCCAGAGAAGATAAGAAATTAGTGGACCCAAGACTCAAATATTGGTAGATTTTAAAATATATGATTTTAAGACTAGCAGCACTGACTTTGTTATGATATTGTTTTTATATTTTTATACTTATTGGATTACAGTGATATTACCTGGGCAAGATTCTATACTGCATCATTACTATTTTTTAAAGCAGTTTTGACTAATTAGCAGAGTTAATGGGAAACATCAAAATAAACTGTTTGAAAATTGCGAAGAATTCACGTCCAAATAAACCACAGAGCTGAAAATGCTGAACATAAGTCCTGTACTAGATATCCTTTGCTGGGTAAAAGTTAATCACAAACTTTGAGGCTTAAAACATGCCACACTTATTTAGTGGCTTAAAACAATTCACATTCTCATAGTTTCTGTGGGTCAGCAGTCCAGTCACAACTTAACTGAGTTTTCTGTTCTGAGTCTGTCAAGGCTACAATCAAGGCATCGGTGGAACTGTTCTCATCTGAAGGTTCAACTGGAAATATTCTACTGGATGCTTATCCATATAAAAAAATGGGGGCAACTAAACTCAGAAGCTTTCGTACAGCAAAGGAAACCACAAATGTTGATAGACATTTAGGTTGTGTCTGCGTCCTGGCTACTGTAAACAGTGCTGCAGTGAACACTGGGTGTATGTATTCTTTTGAACCATGTTTTAATCTGGATATATGCCCAGGAGTGGGGTTGCAAGATCACATAATAGCTCTACTTTTAGTTTTTTTTTTTTTTTTTTTTTTAAGGAACCTCCATACTGCTCTCCATAGTGGCTGTATCAATTTAATTTCCCACCAACAGTGTAGGAGGGTTCTCTTTTCTTCACACCCTCTCCAGCATTTACTGTTTTTAGACTTTTTGATGATGGCCATCCTGACTAATGGAGAAGGAAATGGCAACCGACTCCAGTACTCTTACCTGGAAAATTCCATGGATGAAGGAGCCTGGTGGGCTACAATCCATGGGGTCGCAAAGAGTCGGACATGACTGAGTGACTTCACTTTCACTTTCTTTCATCCTGACTAATGTGGAGTGATATCTCATTGTAGTTCTGACTTGCATTTCTCTAAACATTAGTGATGCTGAGCATCTTTTCATGTGCCTATTGACCATATGTATGTCTTCTTTAGAAAAATATTCAGTTCTTCTGCCCATTTGTTAATTGGATTGCTTGTTTATTTGATATTGAGCCTCATGAGCTGTTTATAAATTTTGGAGATTAACCCATTTTTGGTAGCATTATTTACACATATTTTCTCCCATTCTGTGTGTTGTCTTTTTGTTTGGTTTATGGTTTCCTTTCCAGTACAAAAGCTTTTGAGTTTCGTTGTTCCCATTTGTTTATTTTTGTTTTTATCTCCATTTATTGTTGGAGATGTACTGAAAAAGACATTGCTGCAATTTATGTCAGAGAGTGCTCACTCTATATTTTACTCTAAGTGTTTTATAGTATCCAGTCTTATGTTTAGACTTTTAATCTATTTTGAGTTTATTTTTGTATATGGTATTAAAGAATGCTTTAATTTTATTTTTTTACATGTGGCTGTTCTGTTTTTCAAGGGCTATTTATTGAAGAGATAGTAATTTCTCCATTGCATCATCCTTCCTCCTTTGTCATAGATTAATTGAAACCATAGGTGCATCAATTTATTTCTGGGCTTTCTGTCCTATTACATAGATCTTAATTTCTGTTTTTGTGCCAGTAACATATTGTTTTGATGACTGCAGCTTTGTAGTAGAGTCTGAAGTCAGGAAGCCTGGTTCCTACAGCTCTGCTTTTCTTTTCTGTCTCAAGTTTTCTTTGGCTATTTGGGGGTCTTCTGTGTCTCTATACAGACTTTAAGATTTTTTTTTTCTTAGTTCTGTGAAAAATGCCATTGGTAATTTGATACGGATTTCACTGAATCTCTACATTGCTTTGGGTTGTATAAACATTTTCACAATATTGATTTTTCCAATCCAAGAACATGGTATATCTTTCCAACTGTTTGGATCATCTTCAATTTCTTTATTCACTTTCTTACAGTTTTCTGAGTACAGGTCTTTTGTTTCCTTAGGTAGGGTTATTCCTATATATTTTACTTTTAATGCAATGGTAAATGGATTATTTTTTAATTTCTCTTTCTTCACTTTTATTGTTAGTATATAAAAATGTGACAGATTTCTATGTATTAATTTTGCTTCCTGCAACTTTACCAAATTCATTGATAAGCTCTAGTAGTTCTCTAGTAGTATCTTTAGGATTTTCTATGTATAGTATCATGTCATTTGCAAATAGTGATAGTTTTACTTCTTCTTTTCCAATTTGTATTCCTTTTATCTCATTTTACTCTGATTGCTGAAGCTAGGACATCCAATACTATTGAATAGCAGTGGTGAGAGAGGACTTTGATAAGGGTTGGAATGAATTCTTCTTTAAATATCTGATAGAATTCATCAATGTAGCCATTTTGTCTTGGAGTCTTCCATGTTTAGAGGTTTTTGATCAATGATTTAATCTCCTAACTAGTTATTGATTTGATCAGATTTTCTATTTATTTGTGATTCAAGATTAGCAGATGCATGTTTCTAGGAATTTATCCATTTCTTTTGGTTATTCCAATTGTTAGCATATAGTTGTACATAGTAACCTCCTATGCTTCTATATATTTTTATGGTATAAGCTACAATGTCTCCTTTTTAATTTTTTATTTTATTTGACTTTTTAAGTTATTCTACCTAAAGGTTTGTCAGTGTATTTGTAACTCGTAGCTTTGTTGATCTTTAATTTTTTTTTCTATTATTTTCCTTATCTTTATTTCCACTCTGATTTTTTGTTTTTATCTTCCTTTGGCTAACTTGGGCTTAGTTTGTTTTCTTTTTATAGTTTCTTAAGGTATAAAGTTAACTTGTCTATTTGAGATGTATTTTCTTGATATTTGCATTTATTACTATAAACTTCCCTTTCAGAGCTGTTTTTTTTTGGCATGTTTTGTTTCCATTTTCACTTTTTTTGATATATTTTTTAACTTCCCTTTTGATTTCTTCTTTAACACATTGATTGCTCAGAGGTGAGTTGTTTAATTTCCATATGTTGTAAATTTTCCACTTTCCTCTTTTGTTGATGTATAGTTTTATACCACTGTGGTCAGAAAAAGCATTTTGTATGATTTCAGGCCACTTAAATTTGTTACTACTTGTTAAGAGTTCAGTTGCTTTCAGTTTAAGGATTTTCTTACTCTTATTTCTCTTAAGGGAATCTTAGTTGTCAAGTAAAAGTTCACTTTTCAAAGCAGCATTTAGCAATATTGGAACTGATTTTTCTCAGTCTATTCTCCTATCCACCTCTCATTTATACACTGCTTTTTACTTGATCTTGGGAACTTGTTTCTCTACTAAAGCATCTGTTGCTTTTGTATAAGAATGTGACTTGATTGTCTTTAATCCATTGTATATTCTTGCCTCCTTTGTCAAAGATAAGGTGTCCATATGTGCATGGATTTATCTCTGGGCTTTCTATTTTGTTCCATTGATCTATATTTCTGTCTTTGTGCCAGTACCATACTGTCTTGATGACTGTGGCTTTGTAGTAGAGCCTGAAGTCAGGCAGGTTGATTCCTCCAGTTCCATTCTTCTTTCTCAAGATAGCTATGGCTATTTGAGTTTTTTTTTGTATTTCCATACAAATTGTGAAATCATTTGTTCTAGCTCTGTGAAGAATACCGTTGGTAGCTTGATAGGGATTGCATTGAATCTATAGATTGCTTTGGGTAGTAACTCATTTTCACTATATTGAGTCTTCCAATCCATGAATATGGTATATTTCTCCATCTATTAGTGTCCTCTTTGGTTTCTTTCAGCAGTGTTTTATAGTTTTCTATATATAGGTCTTTAATTTCTTTAGGTAGATATATTCCTAAGTATTTTATTCTTTTTGTTGCAATGGTGAATGGAATTGTTTCCTGAATTTCTCTATTTTTTCATTATTATTGTATAGGAATGCAAGGGATTTTCTATCCTGCAACTTTACTATATTCATTGATTAGTTCTAGTAATTTTCTGGTGGAGTCTTTAGGGTTTTCTATGTAGAGGATCATATCATCTGCAAACAATGAGAGTTTTACTTCTTCTTTTCCAATTTGGATTCCTTTTATTTCTTTTTCTGCTCTGATTGCTTTAGAAGCAACTTAGATGTCCATCAGCAGATGAATGGATAAGAAAGCTGTGGTACATATACACAGCCATTAAAAAGAATACCTTTGAATCAGTTCCAATGAGGTGGATGAAACTGGAGCCTATTATACAGAGTGAAGTAAGCCAGAAAGAAAAACACCAATACAGTATACTAATGCATATATATGGAATTTAGAAAGATGGTAACAATAACCCTGTACATGAGACAGCAAAAGAGACACTGATGTATAGAACAGTCTTTTGGACTTTGTGGGAGAGGGAGAGGGTGGGATGATTTGGGAGAATGGCATTGAAATATGTATAATATCATATATGAAATGAGTTGCCAGTCCAGGTTTGATGAACGATACTGGATGCTTGGGGCTAGTGCACTGGGACGACCCAGAGGGATGGTATGGGGAGGGAGGAGGGTTCAGGATGGGGAACACATGTATACCTGTGGCAGATTCATTTTGATATATGGCAAAACCAATACAATATTGTAAAGTTAAACAAAAAAATATTAAAAAATTAAAAAAAAGAATGTGCCTTGATTTTAGGTTCATTTAGCCTAATATACCTCCCATGAAAATGCCTTTATTTTCCAAACTTTTGAGTTTTTCCATTTTACTGATCATTTCAGATACTCACATATATTCTTGAGGGAAGAACACAGAAACTTTAAACAAGAGATGGCAGGATTTTTTAAATTGTCCTCAGAATAGTTTATGTATTGTTTCAGATAGTAGAACTAGGCAGATATGTGGTACCTTATTTACCTTCAATCTCCAAACTCATAGCCTTGTTTCTGATAGTTAAACATGACAAGCTATCTGCTATGATAGCTCTTAATCCTAGCTCTTCCTCACTCTGGGTAGCTCTCCTTAAGACTTTCTTCTATTTATATTTCAAATCTCACCTCAAATGTCCCTTCTTCCAAAAAGCCCTCCCTAAATACTTCACCTCAGAAGTTCCCCAGTCACTCCTTATCTTTCACTCTGCTTTACTTTCATTAAAGCATATACATGATATCTGTAAATTAATTTGTCTTTCTCCAATTCATAGGAAGATTAAGAGGTTTTACCTGTCTCATTTGTCTCCTAAATACAGACCAAGGTTGGGCATAAATTGTTGCTGAATGAATGAATGACATATGAAGAAACATATGTGATTATTATCTGTTATTTAATTTTGACAATGGCATGAGAAACACAAATATTTCTGAAAATATTTTGTATTGACTGCTATTCAGCTGTATATAATACTTTATATTATTAGGTATTTTGGATAAAAAATGGATCTAAATCTACTATACCAAAAATGCTGTTAACTTTATAATTATAGAAGTCTGATGGCAAATTTTAAAATAGGCTTTGTACCAGAATTTACTTTGTTTTAACACAATAGAACATTACTTTTACGTATCAGAGGAAATAATATTTGACTTCAATTAGAGAAAGTTAAGGGAATTAAGGCATTTATAATGTGTAACAAAGAAAAGATAAGTATGAAAATCTGGCAAATTAGAAAATTATAAAAGACACTATATTGTGAATAGATTAAATTAAAATTTAACTTCTAAAAAATGACTTATCAAAAGGCTGCTATAGAAAGAAATGGGAATATATATTCTGAAAATGGAACAAAGAGATGAAAAGAAACATAATATAAAGTTACCTAGAGTTTAAGAAAGAACAGTGAAATAGAAATCCAAATATAGAATGACTGAATTGTTCATAAATGGCTTTTAAGATTATAATAAAGAGCATTTACAAAGGTATCATACTCAAGGGAAATATTCTAACAGAGAACTACTCCAGAAAGTAGGAACATTAATGATGATGTTAAAGTGGAACAGTACTGTTATGCTATTTGTCAATTTTCTCATTAAACGGTAGATAAGTGAGAAATAAAGAGCTTGAGAAATTGTCAGCTGAAAAAAGTAGATAAAATAGTAGTAATTAGAAAAATTTGCTATATGCAAATCAGTGGGAACCGTTGACCTTATTTTCTATGATTTTTCAAAGGATTGTTTTATGCACTTACCATTTCTGAAATGTCCCTAAGACATAAGACTGTATTGTCCTGCATATGAAGTCATTTTTTTCTGAAAAGCTCCTGAAATCTGCCAACAGCCACAGTGAATCTAATTAGAAGCAAAGTCTAATGGGGTACCAGAGATTTGTCACTCTATTGTTATGCTTAAAATCTTCAACAGTTTGGAAAAAGCAAGAGTTAACTATTTAAATGATCTTTGTAAATATTAATAAATAAACAGGCGGTATGAAAATTAGTGGAAATAGAAATACTATAAAAAACTTTAAGCTATTAGTTCAATTTGTCTGATTTTGGCCTGCTGTAAATAACAAATCTAAATCTCACAAAGATTTCTGAATCTTCAACTGAAGACTGAATATTTTCTTATATTTTACATCTTATCTTCATTATCACTATTGGAAGGTGAAATACAGTTATAAAGAAGAGAGGAATAAAAAGATAATGAAGCTTGAGCAAAGATGGTGATAGGATATTACATTCCACATGAGAAGCATTTTCTGTTTTTCTTTCTCAGTTCCTTGGTTAAATTTTCATCTATTTTATTGTTCCTAAAGTGAAAAGTGTTAGTGTTAGTTGCTCAGTCATGTCAGACTCTTCACAACACTGTGGATTAGAGCCCACCAGGCTCTCTGTCCATGGAATTCTCAAGGCAAGAATACTGGAATGGATAACCATTCCCTTCCCCAGGGGGTCTTCTGGACCCAGAGGTTGAACCTGGGTCTCCTGTATTGCAAGTAGATTCTTTACTGTCTGAGGCTACCACAGAAGTCCCTCCTAAAGAGAAACGTATATTGAATAGAAGCAAAATTATCCAACATACTACCTTCCAGGAAAGATTGGAATACATATCTACCACTTTCATAACAAAACAAGATTGAAAGGGAAATAGACAAATCATGAAGCTGGTAAAAGACATTTGTCATATGGAAGCAAGATTTACTTGGTCTATTAGATCAGATCAGATCAGTCGCTCAGTCGCGTCCAACTCTTTGCAACCCCATGAATCGCAGCACACCAGGCCTCCCTGTCCATCACCAACTCCCGGAGTTCACTCAGATTCACATCCATCGAGTCAGTGATGCCATCCAGCCATCTCATCCTCTGTCGTCCCCTTCTCCTCCTGCCCCCAGTCCCTCCCAGCATCAGAGTCTTTACCAATGAGTCAACTCTGCATGAGGTGGCCAAAGTATTGTGGTTTCAGCTTTAGCATCATTCCTTCCAAAGAAGTCCTGGGGCTGATCTCCTTCAGAATGGACTGGTTGGATTTCCTTGCAGTCCAAGGGACTCTCAAGAGTCTTCTCCAACACCACAGTTTAAAAGCATCAATTCTTCGGCGCTCGGCCTTCTTCACAATCCAACTCTCACATCCATACATGACCACAGGAAAAACCATAGCCTTGACTAGACGAACCTTTGTTGGCAAAGTAATGTCTCTGCTTTTGAACATGCTATCTAGGTTGGTCATAACTTTCCTTCCAAGGAGTAAGCGTCTTTTAATTTCATGGCTGCAGTCACCATCTGTAGTGATTTTGGAGCCCAGAAAAATAAAGTCTGACACTGTTTCCACTGTTTCTTCATCTATTTCCCATGAAGTGACAAGACCGAAAGCCATGATCTTCGTTTTCTGAATGATGAGCTTTAAGCCAACTTTTTCACTCTCCACTTTCACTTTCATCAAGAGGCTTTTGAGTTCCTCTTCACTTTCTGCCATAAGGGTGGTGTCATCTGCATATCTGAGGTTATTGATATTTCTCCCGGCAAGCTTGATTCCAGCTTGTGTTTCTTCCAGTCCAGCGTTTCTCATGATGTACGATGCATATAAGTTAAATAAACAGGGTGACAATATACAGCCTTGACGAACTCCTTTTCCTATTTGGAACCAGTCTGTTGTTCCATGTCCAGTTCTAACTGTTGCTTCCTGATCTGCATACAAATTTCTCAAGAGGCAGATCAGGTGGTCTGGTATTGCCATCTCTTTCAGATTAAGGAACCCCTAATCCCCAATGTGATGATACTTGGAAGTGGGACTTTTGGGAGTTTATTAGGTTTAGATGAAGTCAAGATGGTGTAGCCCTATGAGGTAAATAACGTACTTAAAACAAAATGGTGGCACACTCTCTCATTGTCAATCATACAAGGATAACACAAGATGCATAGTTCTGCAAACAAGAAAAAGGGTCCTTACCAGACAATGAATCAGTTGGAATATTGATTTTTAACATTTCAAGCTCTAGAACTCTGAGTAATAAATGTTGTTTAAGCCACTGTGTCTATGATAATTTGTAATATCAGCTCAAGCTAAGATAGCTTAAATATGATAGTACATAGTCTTAGTAAATTTAAGAAAACTGAAATTATATCATGGATATTTTCTAAACACAATGCCATAACACTAGAAATCAACTACAAGGAAAACTGCAAAGACCTCAAAACACATATAGAGACTAAACAATATGATACTAACAATTAATGGATTACTGAAGAAATCAAAGAGGAAGTCAGAAAACATGTAGAGAAAAAAAAAAACCCAAGAAGAAAACACAACAATACAAAAATCTTTGGCATGCAGGATGAGTTTCACTCATCTGTGGCATGAGAGAAGTATATAGAGACACAAGCCTACATCAGAAAATAAGAAAAATCTAAAATAAACAAGCTAACCTTACACCTAAAAGAACTAGGGGAAAAAAAAAACATGTAAAACACAAAATTAATAAAGAGATCAATCATAAAAACTAGAGCAGAAAATGAAATAAAGACTAAAACAGTAGAAACAATCATAAAGTGAAAACCTGATTTTTTGAAAAGATAAAAATAACAAGAGAAATGTCAAAATCAGAAATAAAAAAGAATTTACAACTGAGACCACAGAAATACAAAAGATCATGAGACTATTATTAACAATTATAAACCAATAAAATGGACAGCCTACAAGGAATAGAAAAATTCTTAGCAAAGTACAATCTCCCAAAACTGAATCAGGAAGAAATAGAAAGTATATTCAGACCAATTACCAGTAATGAACTTGAATCGGTAATAAAATAAACCATCAATAAACAAAAGTCTAGAAACAGATGACTTCATGGGTAAATTTACCAACATTTGGATAGTTATGACCAACCTAGATAGCATATTGAAAAGCAGAGACATAACTTTGTTAACAAAGGTCTGTCTAGTCAAGGCTATGGTTTTTCCAGTGGTCATGTATGGATGTGAGAGTTGGACTGTGAAGAAAGCTCAGCACCAAAGAATTGATGCTTTTGAACTATGGTGTTGGAGATTCCCTCAGACTGCAAGGAGATCCAGCCAGCCCATTCTGAAGGAGATCAGCCCTGGGATTTCTTTGGAAGGAATGATGCTAAAGCTGAAACTCCAGTACTTTGGCCACCTCATGAGAAGAGTTGACTCATTGGAAAAGACTCTGATGCTGGGAGGGATTGGGGGTAGGAGGAGAAGGGGATGACAGAGGATGAGATGGCTGGATGGCATCACTGACTCGATGGACGTGAGTCTGAGTAAACTCTGGGAGTTGGTGATGCACAGGGAGACTTAGCGTGCTGCGATTCATCGGGTCACAAAGAGTCGGACATGACTGAGTGAGTGAACTGAACCCTTCTCAAACTATTGCAAAAAATTTTCACAGGAAGGAATGCTTCCCAACATATTCTAGGAGGTCAACATCACCCTGATACCAAAACCAGACAGAGATATCACAAAATAAATAAATGAATAAATTAATTAATTAAATGCCAATATCAGTGATGAAGGAGCAAAATTCCTCAATAACATATTAGCAAATCAGATTCAAGAATACATTAATAGGATCATATACCATGATCAAGTGGGATTTCTTCCAGGGATACAAGGATGGTTCAATATCAGCAAGTTACTCAGTGTGATACACTACATTAGCAAATTGAACTTAAAAATCAATCATCTCATTAGATAAAGGAAAATCTTTTGACAAAACAACATCCATTTATGATAAAAACTCCCCAGAATGTAGGTATAAAGGGAACATACATTAGCATAATAAAGGCTATATATGCTAGTTCAGTTCAGTCCCTCAGTTATATCCAAGTCTTTGTGACCCCATGGACTCCAGCATGCCAGGCTTCCCTGTCCATCACCAACTCCTTGAGGTTGGCCGATAGCTAATAATATTTTCATTAGTAAAAACCTGAAAGCATTTCCACTAAGATCAGGAAAATGATAGGATGTTCACTCTCACTACTTTTATATAATGTAACATATTATATAATTTTTATATAATGTAAGTACCTGGCACAGCAAACAAAAAGAAATAAAAGGAATCCAAATTCTAAAGAGAGAAAACTATTACTGTAGGTAGATGATATGATATTATAAACAGAAAATCCTAAAGACATAACCATAAAACTTAGAGGGCGTCCCTGGTGGCTCAGATGGTTAAGAATCTGCCTGCATGGAATGAGATGTGGGTTAGATCCCTGTGTCTGAAAGATCCTCTGGAGAAGGAAATGGCAACCCACCCCGTATTTTTGCCTGGGAAATCCCATGGACATAGGAATCTGGCGGTCCATAGTGTCACAAACAGTAAGACACGACGGAGTAACTAACACACACACATAAAACTTAGAATGAAGCAACAATAAATTCTGTAAAGTTGCAGGATACAAAATTAACATACAGAAATTAATTGCATTTCTAAATACTAACAGAAAACTATTAGAAAGAAAAATTAAGGAGAGATGCCCATTCCAGGCTGCATTTCTAAATACTAACAACAAACTATCAGAAAGATAAATTAAGGGGAGAATTCCATTTCAGGCATCAGTTTCCCTGACTTTAAGAGTATACTACAAATTAAATAAAGATCCATGAAACAGGGTAGAAAGCCCAGAAACAAACACAAGTGTCTACTTAATCTATAACAAAGGAGGCAAGACTATACAATGGAGAAAAGACAATAACTTTAGTAAATTGTGCTGGGAATACAGGACAGCTACATGTTAAAAAAGAAAGAAAGAAAGAAACTAGACCATTCTTTAATACCATACATGAAAATAAACTCAAAATGAGTTAAAGACCTAAAGGTAAGACTGGATATTATAAAACTCTTAGAGGAAAACATAGGCAGAAAACTCTCTTTTTTAAAAAAAATTACTTAACTGGAGGCTAATTACTTTACAATATTGTACTGGTTTTGCCAAACATTCATATGAATCAGCCATGGGTGTACATGTGTTCCCCATCCTGAGCCCCCCTTCCACCTCCCTCTCCATCCCATCCCTCTGGGACATCCCAGTGCACTAGCCCAGAGCACCCTGTCTCATGCATCAAACCTGGACTGGTGATCTGTTTCACATATGATAATATACATGTTAAAATGGTATTCTCTCAAATCATCCCACACTTTGCCTTCTCCCACAGAGCCCAAAAGACTGTTCTATACATCTGTGTCTCTTTCACTGTCTTGCATATAGGGTTGTGGTTACCATCCTTCTAAATTCCATATATATATATATATATATATATATATATATATATATATATATATATATATATGTTAGTAGGAACTAAAAAGCCTCTTGATGAAAGTGAAAGTGGAGACTGAAAGAGTTGGCTTAAAGCTCAACATTCAGAAAACGAAGATCATGGCATCTGGTCCCATCATTTCATGGGGAATAGATGGGGAAACAGTGGAAACAGTGTCAGACTTTATTTTTTGGGGCTCCAAAATCACTGAAGATGGTGACTACAGCCATGAAATTAAAAGACACTTACTCCTTGGAAGAAAAGTTATGACCAACCTAGATAGCATGTTGAAAAGCAGAGACATTACTTTGCCAACAAAGGTCTGTCTAGTCAAGGCTATGGTTTTTCCTGTGGTCATGTATGGATGTGAGAGTTGGACTGTGAAGAAAGCTGAGCACCAAAGAATTGATGCTTTTGAACTGTGATGTTGGAGAAGACTCTTGAGAGTCCCTCAGACTGCAAGGAAATCCCACCAGTCCATTCTGAAGGAGATCAGCCCTGGGATTTCTTTGGAAGGAATGATGCTAAAGCTGAAAGTCCAGTACTTTGGCCACCTCCTGCGAGGAGTTGACTCATTGGAAAAGACTCTGATGCTGGGAGGGATTGGGGGCAGGAGGAGAAGGGGACGACAGAGGATGAGATGGTTGGATGGCATCACTGACTGATGGATGTGAGTCTGAATGAATTCCGGGAGTTGGTGATGGACAGGGAGGCCTGGCGTGCTGCGAGTCACGGGGTCACAAAGAGTTGGACATGACTGAGCTACGGAACTGAACTGAACTGATACTGTATTGGTGTTTTTCTTTCTGGCTTACTTCACTCTGTATAATAGGCTCCAGTTTCATCCACCTCATTAGAACTGATTCAAATGCATTCTTTTTAATGGCTGAGTAATATTCCATTGTGTATATGTACCATAGCTTTCTTATCATTTGTCTGCTGATGGACATCTAGGTTGCTTCCATGTCCTGGCTATTATAAACAGTGCTGCAATGAACATTGGGGTACACACATCTCTTTCAGTTCTTGTTTCTTCAGTGTGTATGTCCAGCAGTGGGATTGTTGGATCATAAGGCAGTTCTATTTCCAGTTTTTTATGGAATCTCCATACTATTCTCCATAGTGGCTCTACAAGTTTGCATTCCCTCCAACAGTGTAAGAGGGTTCCCTTTTCTCCACATCCTCTCCAGCATTTATTGTTTGTAGACTTTTGGATAGCAGCCATTCTGACTGGTGTGAAATGGTACCTCATTGTGGTTTTGATTTGCATTTCTTTGATAATGAGTGATGTTGAACATCTTTTCATGTGTTTGTTAGCCATCTGTATGTCTTCTTTGGAGAAATGTCTGTTTATTTCTTTGGCCCATTTTTTGATTGGGTCATTTATTTTTTCTGGAATTGAGCTGCAGG
This sequence comes from Bos mutus, assembly GCF_027580195.1. Taxonomy (NCBI): domain Eukaryota; kingdom Metazoa; phylum Chordata; class Mammalia; order Artiodactyla; family Bovidae; genus Bos; species Bos mutus. The sequence continues at coordinate 76,042,379 of NC_091622.1, read as the reverse complement.
AGTTGATTGTATATTTTTGAGATTAATTCTTTTTCAGTTGCTTCATTTGCCATTTATTATTTTCTCCATGGTCTGAAGGCTGTCTTTTCACCTTGTTTATTGTTTCCTTCATTGTGCAAAAGCTTTTAAGTTTAATTAGGTCCCATTTGTTTATTTTTGCTTTTATTTCCACTACTCTGGGAGGTGGTTCATAGAGGATCTTCTTGTGATATATGTCGGAGAGTATTTGGGCTATGTTTTCCTCTAGAAGTTTTATAATTTCTGGTTTTACGTTTATATCTTTAATCCATTTTGAGTTTATTTTTGTGTATGGTATTAGAAAATGTTCTAGTTTCATTCTTTTACAAGTGTTTGACCAGTTTTCCCAGTCCCACTTGTTAAAGAGATTGTCTTTTCTCCATTGTATATTCTTGGCTCCTTTGTCAAAGATATGGTGTCCATAGGTCCATGGATTTATCTCTGGGCTTTCAATTTTGTTCCATTGATCTATATTTTTGTCTTTGTGCCTGTAGCATATTGTCTTGATGACTGTAGCTTTGTAGTAAAGCCTGAAGTCAGGCAGGTTGATTCCTTCAGTTCCACTCTTCTTTCTCAAGATTGCTTTGGCTATTCAAGGTTTTTTGTATTTCCATACAAATTGTGAAATCATTTGTTCTAGTTCTGTGAAAAATACTGTTGGTAGCTTGATAGGGATTGCATTGAATCTATAGATTGCTTTGGGTAGTATACTCATTTTCACTATATTGATTCTTGCAATCCATGAACATGGTATGTTTTTCCATCTATTAATGTCCTCTTTGATTTCTTTCACCAGTGTTTTATAGTTTTCTATATATAGGTCTTTTGTTTCTTTAGATATATATATTCCTAAGTATTTTATTCTTTTCATTGCAATGGTGAATGGAATTGTTTCCTTAATTTCTCTTTCTGTTTTCTCATTGTTAGTGAATAGAAATGCAAGGGATTTCTGTGTGTTAATTTTATATCCTGCAACTTTACTATATTCATTGATTAGCTCTACTAATTTTCTGGTGGAGTCTTTAGGGTTTTCTAGGTAGAGGATCATGTCATCTGCAAACAGTGATAGTTTTGCTTCTTCTTTTCCAATCTGGATTCCTTTTATCTATTTTTATGCTCTGATTGCTTTGGCCAAAGCTTCTAAAACTATATTGAATAGTAGTGGTGAGAGTGGGCACCCTCTCTTTGTTCCTGACTTTAAGGGAAATTCTTCCAAATTTTCACCATTGGGGATGTTTGCTGTGGATTTGTCATATATAGCTTTTTATTATCTTGAGGTATATTCCTTCTATGCCTGATTTCTGGAGGGTTTTTATTATAAATGGATGTTGGATTTTGTCAAAGGCTTTCTCTCCATCTATTGATATAATCATGTGGTTTTTATCTTTCAATTTGTTAATGTGGTTATTAGATTGATTGATTTGAGGATATTGAAGAATCCTTGCATCCCTGGGATAAAGCCCACTTGGTCATGATGTATGATCTTTTTAGTATGTTGTTGGATTCTGTTTGCGAGAATTTTGCTAAGGATTTTTGCATCTATGTTCATCAGTGACATAAATGGCAAGATCTTTTTAGATCTGTCTCCTAGAGTATACGGGGGGAAAAAAGAAAAGAAAAATAGGGATGTAATTAAACTCAAAAGTTTTTAAACAGCAAAAGAAATCATAAACCAAATGAAAAGACAACCCACAGAATATGAGAAAATATGTGCAAAAGATGTAACCAACAAGATTGTAATATCCAAAATTTACAGCACATGAGGCTAAATATCAAAAAACCAAATCAATTGAAACATGGACAGAACTAAATAGACATTTCTCCAGAAGGGAAGACATACAGATGACTATGAGGCACATGAAAAGATGCTCAATTTTGCTAATTATTAGAAAAATGCAAGTCAAAAATATAACAAGATATGACTTCACATCAGTCAGAATGGCCATAATCAAAATGTCTATAAACCATAAATTCTGGAGAGAGTATGGAGAACAAAGCACCCTCCTATACTTTTGGTGGAAATATAAATTGGTATAGCCACTATGTAGAACAGTATAAAGGTCCCTTAAAAACTAAAATAGATTTACTGTGTGATCCAGGAATCCCACTTCTGGGCATATATCTAGAGAAAAACATGATTTAAAAGTACACATGCACTCTAGTGTTTATTGCAGGACTGTTTACAATAGCCAAGGTATGGAAGCAACCTAAATGTCCATCAATGTATAAATGGATAAAGATGTGTTTTATATATACAGTGTAATATGATTCAGGCATAAAAAAGGATGAAATGATGGCATTTGCAGCAATACAGATGGGCCTGAATATTATCACACTAAGTCAAGTAAGTCAGGCAGAGAAGGACAAATATATGATATCACTTAAAAGTGTAATCTAACAAAAATGACACAAATGACTTATTTTTTAATTTTATTTTATTTTTAAACTTTACATAATTGTATTAGTTTTGCCAAATATCAAAATGAATCCACCACAGGTATACATGTGTTCCCCATCCTGAACCCTCCTCCCTCCTCCCTCCCCATACCATCCCTCTGGGTCGTCCAAGTGCACTAGCCCCAAGCATCCAGTATCGTGCATCGAACCTGGACTGGCATCTCATTTAATACATGATATTTTACATGTTTCAATGCCATTCTCCCAAATCTTCCCACCCTCTCCCTCTCCCATAGAGTCCATAAGACTGTTCTATACATTAGTGTTTCTTTTGCTGTCTTGTACACAGAGTTATTGTTACCATCTTTCAGACTCACAGAACAAATTGATGGTTACCAGGGAGAAATAGTGAGGGGATAGTGAAAGATTAAAGGGCCAGAAAGTTTGAGATTGACATGTACACACTGCTATGTTTATTAATAAAATAGGTAACCAACAAGGATTTACTGTATAGCAGAGGGAACTCTGCTTAACACTGTATAATAACCCAAATGGGAAAAGAACTTGAAAAAGAATAGATACATATATACCTATAACTGAACCACTTTTCCACACTCCAATGTGAAATAAAATTTTAAAACAGAAAGAAATAGAGGGTGGAGGAGTAAGGATTGGCTCAAGGTGGTCAAAAGACACAAACTTCCAGTTGCAAGATTAGTAAGTACTAGAGATGTGATGTGCAACCTGATAGATGTAGTTAACATTGCTATATAATGTATATGAAAATTGTTAAGAGAAAATTCTAAGAGGTCTCATTACAAAGGAAAATTATTTCTTCTTATCTATCTGAGATGATAGTTGTTCACCCGAGTTATTGTGGTTATCATTTCATGATGTATGTAAGTTAAATCACTGTGCTATATACATTAAATATATAATACCGTATGTCAACTGTATCTTAATCAAACAAAGAAAAATTGTTAACTCATCATTGCAGCTAGGTAAAATTGCTTTTCTCTGCATAATATGGTTACTTGAACATCTGTCTTTACTTAAGCTATCATGGGAAGCTGAATAAGAAGGTAGAAGAATTCCTTTTAGCAGTGGATGCCTGTGCATATCTTTTCCAAATTCACTGATTTCAAGTCATTTTTGAATCTAATCATCAAGGATGTCTTAATACCTGTTACAACTATTTCAGTTATAACTAGTCAACATCATTCAAAGTTTTGGATAAATTTCATATATTACTTTCCTGCCTTCCTTGGTCCACAAATAATATTTTTCAATTATCTCTTAGTTAAGATTACAAAGTAAAAGTCAAATACTTACTGGGTAACTTGTGATTGCTAGTTTTATGTGTAAACTTGGCTAGGTTATGGTACCCTGCTGTTTGGTCAAACACTAGTCTAGATGTTTCTGTGAAAGTATTTTGTAAATGTGATTAACATTTATAATCACTTTTTTTTAAGTAAAGCAAATTACTCTTGATAGTGTGAGTGGGCCTCATTCAATTAGTTAAAAGCGGTAAGAGAAAAATTGAAGCTTCCTGGAGAAGAAGGAACTCTTTCTCAAGACTGTAACATAAAAAGCTTGACTGAGTTTCTAGTCACCTGGTTTATTCTATAGATTTTGGATATAAGACTTCAGCATCAATTCTTAGTGGGATTTCTAGCCTATTAGCCTAACCTACAGATTTTAAATTTACCAGTTTCCACAATTGTGAGGCAATTCCTTAAAATAAATCTCTCTCTCTCTTAAGCTGTCATATATATATATATATGACAGCTTTATCTATATCTATATCTGTATATATGTGTCTGTATATCTATATCCTATTGTTTTAGATAGTATTGACCGATAAAGGGCTCAGTGCTTTTCTAGGAACTATGAGATATACTAACATCTATAAGAAAAATTTCCTTCTTTCTACTTTTCATTTCTTAAGCAGTGCTACAAAAGCTTGAAGCCTAGAGACAGAATTTACAGTGGTAAATTTCTTTCTTTCTAAAAAAAAAAAAAAGTTCTTCAAAATGAACATGAAGGTAATACTGCTGCTGCTGCTGCTGCTGCTGCTGCTGCTGTAAGTCGCTTCAGTCGTGTCTGACTCTGTGCGACCCCAGAGACGGCAACCCACCAGGCTCTGCCGTCCCTGGGATTCTCCAGGCAAGAACACTGGAGTGGGTTGCCATTTCCTTCTCCAATGCATGAAAGTGAAATGTGAAAGGGAAGTCGCTCAGTCGTGTCCGACTCTTAGCGACCCCATGGATTGCAACTCTGTTATATATAATGTTACTGATAGAATATCTAAGAATGTAATATTGGCACTTCATCATGAATTTGTTCTTTTTTCTATATAACAAATCATCTTTAATAATTATATTGTCTATACCCACAAACTCATTAAATACTTATCAGATATTCACGTTTTCCATTATCCTTTCTAATTAATATTCTTAGTGAATGGAGTTTCTTAAATATACTACTCTCTTCAATTTGCCATATTTATTTAAGCTGTCAATAAAAAGAATTTGTGAATATTTTGAACAGTAACTAAGAAGTATCATATGATATGTCACAATTTTGTCTATCAATAATGGGATAAAATTATAAGAATTCTCACTGGAAACATTATAAAATGCCAAAATTTGTTTCTCAATTCAAGCCAGGAAAGAGGGCATGAAAATATTTTTTAAAACAGATGGTAATATGTGGGAGGGTGAGAGAAGTCATCTCCAGTTACTGTTTCTAATTTAAAAAACGCTGTGGAATATTTTAAAGTTTACGAAACACTTTAACACACATTGTTTCTTGTTTTCTTATGTACTTATGATGTAGAATAAGTTCAGCCAACCAGCATATTTTTAAATAATTGCCCCAATATAGACAAACAATTGAAAGTGGGTATAATCCAGGAAGTTCTACTCAAGGAGACATTTGTCCACACTTTACTCTTCAGGAGAAAATGCTATGGTATTATACGTTAGCTAACATATTTTTATTTCTTAAAACTACAGCACAGAATAAACATACAGCAAAACATCAAGCACAAGAAAAGAGTTAAGATTGTACATTTTTCTTATTCCTTTCCTTATATGAATTTCTTCTTGTGGGAAATAATCTTTATTCACTTCACAGAAAGCTGCAAAGATTATTACATTTGATGGCAATAGGGAAATATTAGGGTCATGTGGTACACACACTTAATCAGTCCTTTATTTCTTGAAAATGATTCTTAACTTAGCACTCTCATAGAATATTTTTCATGCATTTTGAGCTGTTTCCTGTAGTAGAAGTCACTGTTTTTAAACTTGACTATCTTGAATTGTAATTGTTTTGTGAAACTAGGCTTCTTTCAGATTTGCTATCAAGATCACCATCTGTCTTATTCATAAAATGTTAATAGATTATAACTTAATTTCCCAAGGTCAAAATGTTAGCCACAAGGATAGCTTTGTATTGTAAACATTGACAAATATTTTGTTCAATTTGCAACTGTCTTCATGCCTTCTTTATATTATTTTTCACATTTCACATTCTGATCTTCACTGTAAGTCAATTTTCATGAGTCTTTTCACTTTTCAAAAGTCAGGTTAAAATGAGATTGACTACATTATTTAGCTTTGATAAATGGAAGTACACTGAAGCTATTTTACATCAACTTGTACAAATCTTTTCAAATTGAAATAATTTAATAAATGATTAAAGAACAAAATGTAAATTTCCAGAGAGGCTATATATTCTTGGTAATTCAGGGAAGATAATTCCTATTTTCCACCTCCAGAAGGCCTGCAGTATGTCATTAAATTATCTGAGGATAGCAAGGCCTATTGCCACCTATTATTCACTTACAAAATGTTTATTTACAGCATCTGGGACATTCATATAGCTATTATGGTCTTTCTTCTCTTCCCTCACTCTCAGGTAAACATTGCAATGCCTGATAACATTTTTCAAATGCATCCTTAGAGATCAGTATGTATGAATACCAGAAAATGTGTGAAATTTTGTATATGTTCTCATTGTAGCATTTTCCTGAGGAGTATTATTAAATTTTAAGATGGATGTATGATATCCCTTATTTCTCACTACCACCAGTTAAAGATTTTCTTGAGAAAACAAAGTTGTTTTATTAGTAGATTAAAATAATATAGTACAGCTAACTAGGCAATATGGCTGGTATAGAAAAATACATTTGTGAATTATTTATTGGAAATACCATGGTAGAAATGTGAAGGTGCTGATAAGGGTTATTCAATAATTTCTCTCTTAAGTTTATATCTATTTAGATATAGAAAGCATATTTTGATACCTATGTAAAATATGAGTTAATGAATATATTTAACTCATAAAATTCATTTTATGATCAAATTCTATATGAAAAATGAATAAATACTGAATACTGGTTCAGGATGGTGATGGAGGAAGATTCTGAACTCATGTCTTCTCATGGACACACTGAATCTTCAGCTGTATACAAAACAATTTCCTCTAAAAAAACAAAACAAACCAAAACAAAACTAGTTGAGCAATTCCTAAATATCAGGTAAGTGAAAAGAAACCCACATCAAAGCAGATAGGAGAGGCTGAGATACCATCCTAACACAAACTCCACCCCTGGCATAGTGAATCAAACTCTAGGGAACTGGCAACCTGTTTTAAGACCTGTACCTGAGAGATGATTCCGCAGTACATATAACTTTGAAAGCCAGTGGGGCTTCTGTCCAGGAGACTCACAGGTCTGCAACAAATTGAGAAACAGTTATTTATTGACTCACAAACAGACGCACCCACCTTAGGGTCCAGCACAGAAGCAGCCCATTGTGAGATGCTCAGACTTTAGATGAAAAAGCCTTGTTTATCTAAAAGGATTTGCCTGAGGGGTAGGCATCTCATTTAAAACACATACAGAAGCCTCCTGAAATATTCTTCCAGTGGGTGCCTTATTTTACCCTCTCATTCTGTGTCTCCTACCCTAGAAGGGAGCTTGTATTTTTGTCTGGCACCCAAGTTTTTATGATTGCTACCCAGGGGACACCTCTAGATCACATTGTTCTGGTGGTTAGAATAGCTTTATGCTTACAGGTTCCACAGGACTAAAACAAATGGAGAAAGATTTCTTAAAAAGCTACTACTCTCAAGACACAGAAGAGAGACAACAGACTGAGGAGTCCAGTCTTTCTGTGAAAGAGGCCTACTTAGCTTATCCTCATAGCAGTGGCCTAAAGAGCAGGCTTTTAACTAAACACACAACTAAGGGCTCACTGTACTCCTCTCCAGAGACATGGAAGGGTGGATTCTATCTTCATCTCCTCCCTCCACTGCACTCTAGATTGCCAGTACCTCCTGGGGAATTTATGTACATGTCTGATACTACTCTTGTTATTATTGTCTGGTACCCTGGTTTTGTGGTTGCTACTTAGGGGATACCACTTGATTGCCTGACTCTGGTGGTCAGCAAAGTTTGTGCTCAGTAGTTAAATTGGACTGCAGCAAAAAGAGGAAAGAGTTATGAACTATATATCAACCCTAGGATCAGTGCAGAGGGAGCAGACAGAAATGCTCATTTCCCAGTCTTCCTTTGAAGAAGGTATATTTGCTACCTCAGGGTTTGGCTTCCAGTCAGCCTGATTCTAGGTGATGACAAAGATCCTCACCCTTTGGGACACTGACAGGTTTTAACACATCCTGAACTATTAGGAGCCACTAAAAGTAAAAGCTGCTTATAAAATCACCAGTGTCTGGGAAACAACTAAGAGTTAGAGTAGGGTTGAAGAATAAGACGTATCCCCTACATGAGGCTACTCTTTCAAGACCAAGAGAGGTGTCTATTTTGTCTAGAAACCAACATGGAGAGTTGAGAAAAATGAAACAGCAGGGAGTATGTTCCAAAGAAAAGAGCAAGATAAAACCTCAGGGGAGGAAAAAACAACAACAACTTAATGCAGTAGATATAAATGGCTTACCCAACAAAGAGATTCAAAATAATGGTCATATAAATGTTCACTCAACTCAGAAGAATGGATAAACTAATTGAGAATCTAATTAAAAAGAAAATACAAGAAAGTACCAAAGAGAAGTCATAGAACTAAAGAATATTCATACAATAACTGAAATGAAAAATATAATTTAGAAATTCAAGAGCAAAGTAGACGATGTGAAGAAAGCAACTGTGAACTTGAGAAAAGGCAGTGGAACTCACACAAGTACAGCAGGGGAAACATAATGAAAAAAAATGAGTAGAGCTTAAGGAATTTGTGGAACAACATCAAGTAGATCAACATTTATATTATAAGAGTCCAAGAAGGAAAAGAATGAGATAGAAAATTTAATTGATGAAATTATGGCTGAAAACTTTCCTAACCTGGGAAGGAAACTGACATTCAAATCCAAGATGACTGGAGACTTCCAAACATGATGAATAACACATTATAATTAAATGTTGCATGTTAAGGACAAGGAGAGACTCTTGAATGCAGCAAGACAGGAAAAAACAAACTTGTTATATACAAAGGAACTTCCAAAGGATTATCAGTAGATTTTTTCAGCAGAAACATTATAGGCCAACAGAGAGTGGAACAATGTACTCAAACTGTTGGAAGAAAAAAAGAAAGAAAGAAAGAAAAAAACCCTGCAAATCAAAAATGCTCTACATGGCAAAGTTATTTGTCAGAATTGAACAGAGAATGAGTTTTCTAGAGAAACAAGAGCTAAAGGAGTTCATCACTGCAGACCAGCCTTTAGAGAAATGTTAAGGGGATTTCTTTAAGGTAAAATTAAAAGGTACTAATTAGTACCAGGAAAACATAAAACCATAAATCTCACTAAAGAGGTTAAGTATTTAGTATATCTCAGGATAATATAAAGTTGGTGAGTTAATAAATTATAAAGCTATTATGAAAGTTAACAAATATAGTAAGAATAACTACAATAATTTGTTAATGGATATACAAGATAAAAAGATGCAAATTGTGACATCAGAACATAAAACTTGAGGGGCTGGAGAGCTTTAGAACGTGTTTAACCTTAAAGGGTGATTGATTTGAAATACTGTTATCTAATTTTATGTAAACTTCTTGGTAATCACAAAACAAAACCCTATATTAGAGATATAAAAGAAAAAAGAAATCTAAACTTAACACAATAGAAAATCATCAAATCACAAAGGGAAAGAACAGAAGAAGAATAAAGGAACACAGAAATTACTAAATATTCAGGAAACAATTAACAAAATGGCAATAAGGTTATACCATCAATAATTACTTTAAATGTAATCGGACTATATTCTTCAATCAAAAGACTTAGAGTGGCTTGTGGATAAAAACAACAACAGCATGACCCATCTGTATGGTGCCTACAAGACATGAACTTCAAACCTAAAGATACACAGAGGATGAAAGTTATATGATGTAAAATTATATCCCATACAAATGGAAACCAAAAAAAAAAAACCTGGGGTAGTCATACTTATATGAAACAAAATGACCTCAAGACAAAGATTGTAATAGGAGGCAAAGAAGGTCATTATATAATAATAAAGGAGTCAACCTTATAAGAGGATATAATATTTGTAAATGCTTCTGCACTCCACTCTGTTGGGCTTCTCTGATGGCTCAGATGGTAAACTGTCTGCCTACAATGCAGGACACCCAGGTTCAATCCCTGGGTTGGGAAGATCCCCTGGAGAAGGAAATGGCAATCCACTCCAGTATTCTTGCCTGGAAAATCCCATGGACAGAGGAGCCTGGTAGGTACGGTCCATGGGTTAACAAAGAGTCAGACATGACTGAGCGACCTCACTTTCACTTTCTGCACTCAACATAGGAACACCTAAATATATAAGGAAAATATTATAGACCTAAAGAGAGAAAAAGAGAGCAATCTAGTAACAGAGGGGAAATTTAATAACTCACTTTTTAGCAATGGATAGATCATCCAGACAGAAAATCATTAGGGAAACATTGGCCTTAAGTGACATATTAGGCCAGACCAACTTAACAGGTTTATATGGAACAGTCCATCCAAAAGCAAAATAATATATAATCTTCTCAAGTGCACATGAAACATTATCCAGGATAGATCACACACAGGCCACAAAACAAGTCTTAATAAATTTAAGAAGACTGAAATTATATCAAGTACCTTTCCTACCACAATGGTATGAAGTTGCAGCTAGAAAACAATACAGGAAAAAAAAAAAAAAAGCAAATTAACCAGTATGTAGATATTAAACAACATGATATTAACCACCCAGTGATTCAAAGAAGAAATCAAAAGAGAAATTTAAAAAATACCTTATAAATGGAAACACATCATACCCCAAATTGTGGTATGCATCATACCTCAATGAACTGGAAAAAAAGGAAGATATAAAGCCCAAAGTCAGTGGAAGACAGAAAATAACAAAGGCCAGAGGGGAAATAAACATAAAAAAGAGACCAAAACACAATAAAAAACATCAGAAACCATGTACTAGTTTTTGAAAATAAAAACCAAACCAACAAACCTTTAGATATGCTTACCAATAAAATAAGACAGGGAATTCAAATAAAATCAGAAATGAAAGAGGAGACTTGCAGCCACTATCATAGAAATAGAAAAGACTATAAAAGAGTAGTATAAATGTATACCAACAAATTGGACAACTTAGAGGAAATAAATTCCTAGAAATAAAACCTGCCAAGACCAAATCTTAAAGTAGAAAACCTGAATAAACTGATTAGTAGTACGGACATTGTCTCAGTAATTAAAAACCACCTAAAATACAAAAGACCAGGACCAGAAACTGGTGAATTTTACCAAATATTCAAAGAGAATTAAAAACAATTCTTCTCTTTTTTTTTTTTTTTTTTGAAAAAATAGCATAGGAGTGACCACTTCCAAACAGATTTTATGAGAAAGCATTAGAAGAAAATAAAATTACAGGTCACTATCCCTTATGAACTTAGAGGCAAAAATACTAAAAAAAAATTAGTAAAACAGATTCAACAATACAATAAAGTCACATATACCATGATCAAATGACATTTATTCCAGGATTGAAAAATGGAATAATATACACAAATCAATGTGACATATCAGATTAATAAAATAAGGACAAAATTCATATGAACATCTAAATAAATATAGGAAAAAAGCATTTGCAAACCTTAATATCCATTTATAATAAAAACTCTCAAGGAAATGGTTTTAGAGGAAACATGTCTCAACATAATAAAGGCCAAATATAACAAACCTATAGCTAACATCATACTCAATGGTGATAATTTGAAAACATTTCTTTTAAGATAAAGAACAAAACAAGAATATCCACTCTTGCCACTTAACATAGTTTGAGAAGTTCTAGCCAGAGAAACTAGGAAAGAGAAAGAAATAAAGAGAACCAATTGGAAAGAAAAAAGTAAAACCATCGCCATTTGCAGATAATATAGTATTATATAGAAATCCCTAAGAATTTGACCAAAACGCTATAAGAACGAATAACCAAATTCAGTACAGTTGTACTGTGCTAAGTCACTTCAGTTGTATCTGACTCTTTGTGACACTATAGATCATAGCCCACCAGGCTCTTCTTTATATGAGGTCCTCCAACAAGAATACTGGAGTGGGCTGCTGTGCCCTCCCTCCATGGGATCTTCCCAACCCAGAGATTGAACCTGCAATTCTTACATCTCCTGTTGCAGGATACAACATACATTTCTATATATTACATTTTTCTATACACCAACAATGAACTATTAGAAAAAAATTAAGAAAAATTTCCCATTGACATTTCCATAAAAAAATTTTTTTAAATCCTAGGAATATATTTAACAAAGGATGTAAAAAAGATCTGTACCCTAAACTATAAGAGACTGAAGAAAAAGTGAAGAAGTAACAAAAAAATGGAAAGATATTCCATGACCATGGTTGGAAGAATTAATATTGTTAAACTGCCCATACAGCAATATACAGATTCAACCCAATCCTTACTAGAAGACCAGTGGTATTTTTAAAAAATAAAACAAATAACTCTAAAATTTGTATGGGATTATGAAACACCCTGAATATCCAAAGCAGTCTTAAGAAAGCCAACAGTACCATAATGTCTTGAATACTGTAACTGTATGTTACTCCTTGGAAGGAAAGTTATGACCAACCAAATAGCATATTGAAAAGCAGAGACATTACTTTGCCAACAAAGGTCCATCTAGTCAAGGCTATGATTTTTCCAGTGGTCATGTATGGATGTGAGAGGTGGACTATAAAGAAAGCTGAGCACCAAAGAATTGATGCTTTTGAACTGTGGTGTTGGAGAAGACTCTTGGGAGTCCCTTGGATGGCACAGAGATCCAACCAGGCCGTTCTAAAGGAGATCAGTCCTGAGTGTTCATTGGAAGGACTGGTTGAAGCTGAAACTCCAATACTTTGGCCACCTGATGCAAAGAGCTGACTCATTGGAAAAGACCTTGATGCTGGAAAAGATTGAGGGCAGGAGAAAGGGATGACAGAGGATGAGATGGTTGGATGGCATCACCGAATCGATAGACATGGGTTTGGGTGGACTCCGGGAATTGGTGATGGACAGGGAGGCCTGGCGTGCTGCAGTTCTTGGGGCTGCAAAGAGTCGGACACGACTGAGCGACTGAACTAAACTGAACTGAACTCTATGTTATAGTCTGAAGGCAAGAAGCAGTTTTTCTCCAATTCTATTCTTTCTCAAGTTTGCCTTGCCTATTCAGGGTCTTCTGTGTTTCCATACAAATCTAATTTTTTTTCTTCTGGTTCTATGAAAAATCCCATTGCTATTTTGATAAGGACTGCATTTAATCTGTAGACTGCCTTGAGTAGTATGGTCATTTTAACAATATTGATTCTTACAATCCAAGAACATGGCATATCTTTTCATCTGTGTCATCTGAAATTTCCTTCACCAGCATCTTACAATTTTCAGAGTATAGGCCTCTGCCTCCTCAGTCATTTTTCATTCCTAGTATTTTCTTCTTTTCGATGTGATGTTAAATGGGATTGTTTTCTTAATTTCCCTGCCTGATATTCCATTATTAGTGTACAGAAATACAACAGATTTCTATATATTAATTTTGTATTCTGCATATGTACCATATTCATTGATGAGTTTTAGTAGTATGGTGGTACTGGGCTTCCTTGATGGTCCAGTGGGAAAGAATCTTCCTGCCAATGTGGAAGATACGGGTTCAATCTCTAGGTCAGAAAGACCCCCTAGAGAAGGAAACAGCAACCCATCCCTGTATTCTTGCCTGGTAAATCTCATGGGCAGAGGAGCCTGGTGGGTTACATCCCATGGGGTCGCAAAAGAGTTGGATAAGACTTAGCGACTAAGCAACAACAACAACTGAAACAAAAATGAACACGTAGATCAATGGAACAGTGTAGAAAATCCAGAAATAAGCCTAACTACTTATGGTCAATTCATTCATTAGAAAGGAGGCAAAAAGACATCTCTGTTAAATAAGTGGTACTTAGAAAACTGGAAAGCTACATGTAAAAGAATAAATGAGAACATTCTCTAATACCATATATGAAAAGAAACTCAAAATGGATTAAACACCTAAATGTAAGACCCGATATTGTAAAACTCATAAAGGAAAATATAGGCATAAGAGACTTTGACATAAATAATAGTAATATTTGTTTTTGGTATGTCTCCTAAGGTAAAGGAAATAAAAGCAAAAATTAAAAAATAGGACCTAATTGAACTTAAAAGTTTTTGCACAGTGAAGGAAACCATAACAAAATAAAAAGGTAAACTACTGAATAGGAGAAAATATTTGCAAATAAAATGACTGATAAGAAATAAGAAATTAATATCCAAAATATATAAACTCATACAACAAAACATCAAAAAATTAATTAAAAATAGCAGAAGAGCTGAACGGGCATTTTGCCAATGAGAAAATGCAGATGGCCAATAGGCACAGAAGGGATGCTCAACATTGCTAGTCATCAGGGATATGCAAATCAAAACCACAATGAGATGTCACCTAAAACAGGTAACAATGGCCACCATCAAAAAGGTCTACAAATAACAAATGTTGGTGAGAATTTGAAAGAAAGGGTGTCCTTACACACTTCTGGTGAGGTGTAAATTGGTGCAACCACTGTGGAAAACATAGAGGTTTCTAAAAAGCTAAATGTGAAACTACCATAGGATCCAGCAATTCCAGTCCTGGGTATATATCTGAAAAAGTCCCACTAATTCAAAAAGCTAAATGCACCCAATGTTCATAGTAGCATTATCTGAAGTTTCTAAGACATGGAAACAATCTAAGTGTCCATCAATAGATGAATGGATAAAGAAGATGGGCTATGCATATACAATGGAATACTACTTGGTCAAAGAAAAGAAACTTTGTCATTTGAGCAACATAGATTGACTTGAAGGACATTATGCTAAGTGAAATGTCAGACAGAAAGATTAATACTATATGATATGACTTATATGTGGAATCTAAAAGATTCAACAAACTAATAAATATAAAAGAAGCAGACTCATAGACAAAGAGAAGAAACTAGTGGTTACCAGAAGGGGAGAGGGGCAATATAAAGATGGGGGAATGGAAGGTACAAACTATTGTGTACAAGAGAAACTCAATGATGCATTGTACATTGTGAGGAATCTAGCCAATATTTTCTAATAGCTGAAAATGGAAAGTAACTTTTAAAATTGAACAAAATAAATATTTAAAAAGGCAATCAGCCATGAATATAATTAGAACTTAAAAAATAAGATTAATAAAAGTTACAAAAAAAACCCACTCCTCTGCTGCTGTTATTCACAAGTGACATGCATTGGTTGCATGATCTTGGAAAGACCTCTTTACTTTTTACTAAATGGGATCAATAATAAATGATGGAATGGATTCATTGAGGTAATATATGTGAATGCTCTGTAGAATGTTATACCACACAGTTGGCGCCTATGAAGTTTTTTTTTTAATTGTAAATAACATGGTTTTCCATGTTATTTACATCCATCCATGTAATTATTCCATGTAATAATCCATGTTATTATTCCATCCTAATAAGGATTCCTTATGTCCATATTGCAAATTGAAATTTTTTTTTAGTATGTTGTATGTGCCAGACACTACTAAGTACCTTATAAATACTAATTTAGTTAACCCTCATATCTACTTTATTTTGAAATAAATCCTATTATTATCTTCGCTTATAGATTAAGAATGTAAGGTAAAGTGAAGTTAAATAGCGTTATTCTTGTTTAGTTGCTCAGATGTGTCTGACTCTTTGCAACCCCATGAACTGCAGCATGCTACAGTTTCCTGTCCTTCACCATTAAAACCACATGACTAGGAAGTAGTGTTATATTTGGAAAATAATGGCCTCATTCTAGGAAATTCTAATTCTTAGCTAAAACTCCACCTCTCTAACTTACCTTGCACCCATGAGATATAAACTCTATGAGAAAAAGAAAGATAACAAAGCTGAACGCATCACGCTTCTTGATCTCAAACTCCACTACAAAGTACAGTAATCAAATAGTATGGTATTAGCATAAAACATATAGATAGGTTAATAGAAGAGAATAGAGAGTTCAGGAGAAAAAAACCCCACATACATATGGTCAATCAATTAATGACAAAAGAGCCAATAGTATACAGTGGTGAAAAGGCAATCTCTTCAATTAATGATGTTAAGAAAACTGGACAGCCGCTTATAAGACAAACTGGCCTACTCTCTTATACCATACACAAAAATTAACTCAAATGAATTGAAGAACCAAATGCAAGACCTGAAATCTTAAAACTCCTAGAGGAAAATATGAATGTTAAGCTACTTGACTTGGGTTTGGTGATTCGTTTTTGGATTTGATATCAAAAACAAAAGCAACAAAAGCCAAAGCAAACAATTGTGACAATATTAAACTAATTAGCTTCTTCACGGCAAAGAAAACCATTAACAAAATAAAAATACAATCAATGAATGGAAGAAAATATTTGCAAATCATATATTTGATAATAAGTCAATATCCAAATATACAAACTCATACAACTCAATATCAAAATCAAACAATTTGACTAAAATTGGGCAGAGGTTCTGAATAGACATTTTTCCAAAGAAGAAATACAGATGGCTAGGCTTATGGATACTTGAGAAAATGTACAGTGTCATTAATTATCAGGGAAGTGAAAATCAGAATCACAGTGAGATATTACCTCACACTTATTAGAATGGCTACTATTAAAAGGACAACAGAGAAGTTTTGGAAGGTATATGGGAAAAAAAAAAAAAAAAAACTTTTTTGCACTGTTGGTGAGAATGAAACTTGGTACAGCCATCATAGAAAACAGAATGCAGATTCTTCAAAAAACTGGGTAGTTGTCCAAAGGAAACAAAAACAAAAACTTGAAAAGTTATATGAACCCCCATGTTTACTACACCATTATTTATAGTACTCAAGACATGGAAATAGCTTAAGTGTCTATCAAAGAATGAATGGCTAAAGAAGATGGGATATACACACCACACACACACACACACACACACACACACACACCACCATGGAATATTATATAGCCATAAAAAGGAAAGAAATCTTTGCCATTTATGACAACATGCACGGACCTTGAAGGTATTATGGTAGGTGAAATAAGTTGAATAGAGAAACAGTGTATGATCTCATTTATATGTAAAAGCTAAAAACAAACCAACCAGTAAACAAATTCCAAACTCACAAATAATACAGATTGGTGGTTTCCAGAGGAATATGGTAGGTAGTGGACTAAGTGGATAAAGAATGACCAAATGTACAAACTCTTTTATATAGTGAATTATTAATGGAGATGTAATGCACATTATAGTGACTACAGTTAACAATCCTGTATTATACATTTTAAAGTTGCTAAAAGAGCAATCTTAAAAGTTCTCACAAGAAAAAAAAAAAGAAACTGTGTGTGGTGTTGGATGTTAACTAGTCATATTGTGGTAATCATTTCTGCAGTATATACAAAAATCAAGTCAAAAGGTTATACATCTGAAACTGATACAATTTTATGTCAACTGTATCTCAATAAAAAAGTCATTGCTAGGCCAAATGATTATTCCACACATGAAGCACAAGTTTTTCTACTTAAGGAAAATAATTTTAGAGCATACTTAAAAATTTTTAGATAAATATGCTCTTTATTAGGTTTTGACTCAGTCTAGAACAAAGTACTAGAATAATTCTCTAGACTGAGGTATTTTATATCACAATATGAAAAAATAACTTGCTCAAGGGGAGCACCCACTTGAGATTGTAGGACAAAATTTTCAAAGTTGAAGCCAGTTTTTTAGATAGGGAATGCAATGTTTGGAAATTTATGATCTATATGCATGATATCTTGAAAAATTAAGTGGTCCTTTTGTCAGAATGTTCTATTCAAAGAGCCATCTATTTGTGGAAAAAATGCTGTGATATGGATGTTGTAGTTAAATATTTTGGTAAATGTATACACACTAGTTACTGCTAAAATATGTGAATGATTCCTGGGTTTAATTTTTATTTGTTTGTTTTAAGATGCAATACTGTGCTTTTCTTATGTAATACATATCTGACAGAGCACTTATATTTCAGTGATAATTTAAACATTTTTTTTTTACCTTGAATTGCATAGCTTTTAAAATGAAGTACCATTAAGGAAAAGTACAAGTATTACAGGAAAGATAATGTGTATAACATTTGGTTTTGATGTATGCATCTTGCAATATTATAATAGCTTAAACATTAAAATAATTTGTATACATATTTTTATAATGAAAAAGAATTTTATTCCATCATACTTAAAATAGAACATTGTCATTCTATAAAATTTTCAACAATATTCAAGTATTTTACACACATAGAGAAATAAACTACAAAAAATCTAATGAATACCCTCAGAAAATTTTCCCAGAGTAATTTTCCTTCACATTTTCACTGTAGATAACCACTTAAACAATAACATCATTAAAATCTTATATTCAATGTAAATGGAAAAACCCTTTACTTTTTAAGAATTAGATGGTTTATCACTTTCAGATCTTAAGGCAAAAGAAACAGGCTATTATTTCTGTCTTAAAATAAAGAAGTTTTAATAGCACATTCTAACAAGAATTCCCCTTTGAAAAACAAATCAAAACAGCTAACCATTTATATTTATTTTAATACCACCCTGACTGATAATTCCTCCTTTGCAAAATTCTGGTGCAGTGAACATACCCTCTGTATATCTATTTAAAAAATATAAAACTTTAGGACTTAATGATGTGAACACTTTCATCCTGAGTATAATAATGTTGTCTAGGGCAGGGGGTAGGGACTTAGAAGATACAGGGACAATAATGTTAATAATAGTGGAGTGTGTCAGCTGTATTTCTCAAGAGATGCCTCAGAATTTCCAGGAGATATTTTGGAAACAAGAGATTCATTTTGAAGCCGTTTGCCTTTTTAACAATACATATATATTTTGTGGCCTAGAGGAGAATTGTGATTTGGGATAGTGGCTAAAGTCAGCATTTACCACTTAGAATCTTGCAATGCAACCTTAGGAGAGATAAGGAATCTGAATCTTGACATTTCAATCTATGTAGAAAGGAACTGGGGTTTGTAAAGGGCAGTATTCATTCATGGTAGACTTTCGTTATGTGATCTCTGGAATGACAGCATCATGATCAGAGCTAAGGCCAAATAAAGCTTCTTATTGAGAAAGGAATTTGAATATTTCTCCTCATTGCATATAGGTTAACTGTTTCTCAAAATACTTATTTTAAAAATTTTGCTTCTTTTTGAGGTTCTATAAGATCAATTGTTAATCCCTAGTAACAGTTTCAATAGGCATGTTTAACATCAAGATGGCAAACTGGGCATGTTTACTTAGCTTCAGGTTTTCCTCTAATTATACTAAAATAAAAAGTTTAAAAATATGAATGTGATTTAATTTCTGCTAAGTGAAGGAGAAGTTGGTGGGCTATTCAATAAAGGATGAGACATTTTAACGTAGTTCTCTGGGAAGAAAAACTTAGGGAATGATTGAGGGTAAGGTGAAAAAGAAATGGTTGCAAGTGGGTGTTGGATGAGGAGGAAAAGGTGTGTCATTGGAACCCCTAAGATGCTCTTATGTCTGTGAAATTTAGAAGTGGGAAGAAGGTAGAAAAGAGTGACATCGAAATATTACAGAAGATTTGATAAAGGTAAAGCTTTTAATGTATATTTCTGTTGTTCCAGAATAAAGAATATACAATAAATGATTAGGAAGAGAACCTATTGAAGAATAAACATTTTTAAGGGACAGAGAGATTAAACACACACACACACAAAATAACAAAGAAAAATTGGCGTGAGTTTGGAGACATGAGAATTTGTAATTGATAGGAAGCCTATTCTAAAATAAGACCTGTGAATTGGCACGGCTTGTCTGCTCACACTACTTTCCAATCGGGTAGATAGTATTAAAGAAAGTGATTCCTTCTCTAACATGGGAAAGGAAATAGACAACCAAGTCTAGGAAGCACAGAGTCCCATAAACGAGGAAAACTATAAGACACATGCTGCTGCTGCTGCTGCTGCTAAGTTGCTTCATGTCCGACTGTACGACCCCATAGACAGCAGCCGACGAGTAACATACAAGGGAAATCTCATTTGGTTATCAGATGATTTTTCAGTAGAAACTTTGAAGGCCAGAGGGAGTGGCAGGATGTATTCAAAATTATAAAACAGAGAAAGATACAACCAAGAATACTTTATCCAGCAAAGCTGTACCTCAGAGTCAACAGTCAGTTCAGTCACTCAGTCATGTCTGACTCTTTGAGACCCCATGGACTACAGAACATCAGGCTTCCCTGTCCATTACCAACTCCCTGAGCTTACTCAAACTCATGTCCATCGAGTCGGTGATGCCATCCAATTATCACATCCTCTGTCCCTTCTCCTTCTACCACTTCTCCTCTCACCTTCAATCTTTCCCACCACCAGGGTCTTTTCAAATGAATCAGGCTCTTAGCATCAGGTGGCCAAAGTTATGGAATTTCAGCTTCAACATCAGTCCTTCCAATGAATATTCATGACTGATTTCCTTTAGGATTGACTGCCTGGAACTACTTGCAGTCCAAGGGACCCTCAAGAGTCTTCTCCAACACTGTAGTTCAAAAGCATCAATTCTTTGGTACTCAGCTTTCTTTATAGACCAAATCTCACATCCATACATGACTACTGGAAAAACCATAGCCTTGACTAAACAGACGTTTGTTGGCAAAGTAATGTCTCTGTTTTTTAATATGCTGTCCAGGTTGGTAATAGCCTTTCTTTCAAGGACCAAGAGTCTTTTAATTTCATGACTGCAGTCACCATCTGCAGTGATTTTGGAGCTCAAAAAAATAAAGTCTCTCACTGTTTTAATGTTTCCCCATCTATTTCCCATGAAGTGACAGGACCGGATGCCATGATCTTAGTTTTCTGAATGTTGAGCTTTAAGCCACCTTTTTCACTCTCCTCTTTCACTTTCATCAAGAAGCTCTTTATTTCTTCTTCACTTCCTGCCATAAGGGTGGGGTCATCTGCATATCTGAGGTTATTGATTTTTCTCCTGGCAATCTTGATTCCAGCTTGTGGTTCTTCCAGCCCAGCATTTCTCATGATGTACTCTACATATAAGTTAAATAAGCAGGGTGACAATATACAACCCATTCATCTGCTGATGGGCATCTAGGTTGCTTCCATGTCCTGGCTATTATAAACAGTGCTGTGATGAACATTGGGGTACACGTGTCTCTTTCCCTTCTGGTTTCCTCAGTGTGTATGCCCAGCAGTGGGATTGCTGGATCATAAGGCAGTTCTATTTCCAGTTTTTTAAGGAATCTCCACACTGTTCTCCATAGTGGCTGTACTAGTTTGCATTCCCACCAACAGTGTAAGAGGGTTCCCTTTTCTCCACACCCTCTCCAGCATTTATTATTTGTAGACTTTTGGATCGCAGCCATTCTGACTGGTGTGAAATGGTACCTCATAGTGGTTTTGATTTGCATTTCTCTGATAATGAGTGCTGTTGAGCATCTTTTCATGTGTTTGTTAGCCATCTGTATGTCTTCTTTGGAGAAATGTCTATTTAGTTCTTTGGCCCATTTTTTGATTGGGTCATTTATTTTTCTGGAGTTGAGCTGTAGGAGTTGCTTGTATATTTTTGAGATTAGTTGTTTGTCAGTTGCTTCAATGAGTATGCTACCTAAAGCAATTTATAGATTCAATGCAATCCCCATCAAGCTACCAACGGTATTCTTCACAGAGCTAGAACAAATAATTTCACAATTTGTATGGAAATACAAAAACCTCGAATAGCCAAAGCTATCTTGAGAAAGAAGAAGGGAACTGGAGGAATCAACCTACCTGACTTCAGGTTCTATTACAAAGCCACAGTGTAAAGTTTAAAAATAAAATAAAATTAAAAAAAAAAAAAGACAGTATGGTACTGGCACAAAGACAGAAATATAGATCAATGGAACAAAATAGAAAGCCCAGAGATAAATCCACGCACATACGGACACATTATCTTTGACAAAGGAGGCAAGAATATACAATGGATTAAAGACAATCTCTTTAACAAGTGGTGCTGGGAAAACTGGTCAACCACTTGTAAAAGAATGAAACTAGAACACTTTCTAACACCATACACAAAAATAAACTCAAAATGGATTAAAGATCTCAACGTAAGACCAAAAACTATAAAACTCCTAGAGGAGAACATAGGCAAAACACTCTCCAAAGTACATCACAACAGGATCCTCTATGACCCACCTCCCAGAATATTTGAAATAAAAGCAAAAATAAACAAATGGGACATAATTAAACTTAAAAGCTTCTGCACAACAAAGGAAACTATTAGCAAGGTGAAAAGAATTGATTCTTTTGAACTGTGGTGTTGGAGAAGAGTCTTGAGAGTCCTTTGGACTGCAAGGAGATCCAACCAGTCCCTCCTAAAGGAGATTAGGCCTGGGTTTTAATTGGAAGGATTGATGCTGAAGCTGAAACTCCAATACTTTGGCCACCTTATATGAATTGTTCACTCATTGGAAAAGACCCTGATGCTGGGAGGGATTGGGGGCAGGAGGAGAAGGGGACAACAGAGGATGAGATGGCTGGATGGCATCACCGACTCAGTGGACATGAGTTTAGGTAAACTGGTAGTTTGTGATGGACAGGGAGGCCTGGCGTGCTGCGATTCATGGTGTCACAAAGTTGGACACGACTGAACGACTGAACTGAAGCTGTTTAAAAGAGACCCATTTCAGACCTATGGATAGTACAAACTGAAAGTGAGGTGATGGAAAATTATGTTTCATGCAAATAAAAAGCCAAGGATGGACACTATATAATGATCAAAGGATCAATCCAATAAGAAGATATAACATTTATTCACCAAACATATGAACACCACAATAAATAGGCAAATGAAAAGTCATCAAAGGGGAAATAAACAGTAACACAATAATTGTGGGGGGTTTTAATGCTCTACCTATACTAATGGACATATCATCCAGACAGAAAATTAATGAAACATAAGCCTTAAGTGACACAATAAGACCAGATAGACTTAATTGATATTCATAGGGTATTCTATCTGAAAGTAGCAGAATATCCTGTTGTTACATGGAACATTCTCCAGGATAGGTCACATCTTGGGTCACCAATTAAGCCTTGGTAAATCTAAGAAAATTAAATCATATCAAGCAAGTTTTCTAACCAAAACATTATGAGATTAGAAATCAGTAACAGGAAAAACTAAATAGGAAGAAAACAATGGCAAAGATCAATGAAACTAAAAGCTAGTTATTTGAGAAGATAAAATCAATAAATCTGTATTGACTCATAAAGGAAGAAAAAAGGGAGAGAACTCAAATTGATAAAACTGGAAATGAAAACAGAGAAATTAAAACACACTGCAGAAATACAAAGGCTCATAAGAGACTACTAGAAGCAACTATTTGCCAATAAAATGGACAACTTGGAAGAAGTGGACATATGCCTAGAAAGATACACGCCCCCAATATTGAATCATGAAGAAATAGAAAATATGAACAAACAAATCATGTGTAATTGAAACTGATTTAAAACTCTTCCAACAAACAAAAGTCCAGGGCCAGATAGCTTCATAGGCAAATTCTATCAAACACTTTCAGAAGAGCTAACACCTACCATTCTCAAACTTTTTCAAAAAACTGCAGAAGAAGATACACTCCCAAGCTTATGCAACAAGGGCACCATCACCCTGATTAAAAAACAAGCAAAAACAAACAAACAAACAAAAACACAGAACACAATACCACAAAAAAGAGAAAATTACAGGCCAATGTCACTGATGAACATATATGAAAAAATTCTCAACAAAATACTAGCAAACAGAATTCAGTAATGCATGAAAAGGATTGTACACTGTGATCAAGTGGAATTTATCTCAGCGATGCAAGGATTTCTTAAAAATAATGCAAATGAATCAGTCTGATACATAAGATTAACAAATCAAAGAATAAAAACCGTTATGATACTAATAGATGCAGGAAAAGCTTTTGACAAAATTCAGTACCCATTTATGATAAAAACTCTCCAGAAAGTGGGTGTAGATGGAATATACCTCAACATAATAAAGGCCATATAGGACAAACTCACAGAAAACATTATTCTTAATGGTGAAAAAATGAAAGCATTTGGTTTAAGATCAGGAACAAGACAAAGGTGTCTGCCCTCACCGCAATTATTCAACACACTTTTGGAAGTTCTAGCCACAGAAATCAGAGAAGAAAAGAGATAAAAGTTATCCATATTGGAAAAGAAGAAGTAAAACTTACACTGTTTGCGGATGGCAAAATATTATACATAAAAATACTAAAGATGCCATCAGAAAACTACTAGAGTTCATCAATAAATTTGGTAAAGTTGAGAATTTATCAGTGAATTTTGTAAAGTTGCAGAATACAAAATTAATACACAAAACCACTTGCATTTCTATGCACTAACAATTAAAGATCAGAAAGAGAAATTAAGGAAATAATTATATTTACCATCTCAATAAAAAGAAAATACCTAGGAATATACCTGTCTAGGGAAGGAAAACATCCATACTCAGAAAACTATAAGGTACTGATGAAAGAATTAAACATGATGCAAACAGATGAAGAAATATGCCATGTACTTGGAGGGGAAGACTCAATATTGTGAAATGAGTATATTACCGAAATGAATCTCCATATTAAATGCAATCCCTATCAAATTAGCAAGAGCATTTTTCACAGAATTAGACCAAAATTTTATAATGTATATGGAAACACAAAAGAATTGAGTAGCCAAATCAATCTTGAGAAAGAAAAATGTAGCTGGAGAAATCAGACTCTCTGACTTTAGACTATCCCACAAAACTAGAATAATCAAGATGGTATGAAGAAGTGAAGTGAAGTAGCTCAATCATGTCTGACTCTTTGCGACCCCATGGACTGTAGCCTACAATGCTCCTCCATCCATGGGATTATCCAGGCAAGAATACTGGAGTGGGTTGCCATTTCTTTCTCCAGAGGATCTTCCCAACCCAGGAATCAAACCTGGGTCTTCCGTATTGTAGGCAGATGCTTTACCATCTGAACCACCAGGGAAGTCCTGGTATAGTATTGGCACAATAGAGAAATATAGATCAGTGGAAGAGGATAGAAAGCTGGGAGATAAACCCAGGCACCTGTTAGTCATTCCCTTCTCCAGGTCTGTGTTTACCTAGTCTATAACAAAACAGACAAGAATATACAATAGAGAAAAGATAGTCTCTTCAACAAATGGTGCTGGGAAAACTGGACAACTACATGGAAAAGAATGAAATTAGATTACTCCCTATCATGGTACATAAAGATAAACTACAAATTAATTAGAGACCTAAAGGTAAGACTTAGAGGAAAACCTTAGAGGAAAACCTAGGCAGAACACTCTCTGGCATAAATCAAAGCAAGATCTTTCTGACCTCCCTCCTAGAGTAATGAAAATAAAAACAAAAACTAAATAAATGGGACCTGATGAAACTCCAAAGCTTTTTCACAACAAAGGAAACCATAAACAAAACAAAAAGATAACATTCAGTATGGGAAAATAATTACAAATGAAGCAGCTGACAAGGAATTAACTTCCAAAATATACAAGCAGTTCATGTAGCACAATTTAAAAAAAAAAAAAAAAATGAAAAAATGGGCAGAAAACAGAAATAGACTTTTCTCCAAAGAAGTTGTGCAGGTGACCAACAGACACATGAAAACATGCTCAACATCACTCATTAATAGAGAAATGCAAAGCAGAACTACAATAAGGTATGACCTCACACCAGTTAGAATGCCATCATCAAAAATATGCAAATAACATATGCTAGAGAGTATATGGAGAAAAGAGAAGCCTCCTACACTGTTGGTGGAAATGTAAACTGGTACAGCCACTATAGAGGACAGTATGGACCATCCTTAAAAATCTAAAAATAGAGCTAAGGAACTAAAAAGCCTCTTGATGAAAGTGAAAGTGGAGACTGAAAAAGTTGGCTTAAAGCTTAACATTCAGAAAACGAAGATTATGGCATCTGGTCCCATCACTTCATGGGAAATACATGGGGAAACAGTGGAAACAGTGGCAGACTTTATTTTGGGGGGTTCAAAAATCACTGCAGTTGGTGACTGGAGCCATAAAATTAAAAGACGCTTACTCCTTGGAAGGAAAGTTATGACCAACCTAGATAGCATATTCAAAAGCAGAGACATTACTTTGCCAACAAAGGTACGTCTAGTCAAGGCTATGGTTTTTCCAGTGGTCATGTATGGATGTGAGAGTTGGACTGTGAAGAAGGCTGAGCGCCAAAGAATTGATGCTTTTGAACTGTGGTGTTGGAGAAGACTCTTGAGAGTCCCTTGGACTGCAAGGAGATCCAACCAGTCCATTCTGAAGGAGATCAGCCCTGGGATTTCTTTGGAAGGAATGATGCTAAAGCTGAAAGTCCAGTACTTTGGCCACCTCATGCGAAGAGTTGACTCATTGGAAAAGACTCTGATGCTGGGAGGGACTGGGGGCAGGAGGAAAAGGGGATGACAGAGGATGAGATGGCTGGATGGCATCACTGACTCAATGGACATGAGTCTGAGTGAACTCCGGGAGTTGGTGATGGACAGGGAGGCCTGGCGTGCTGCAAGTCATGGGGTCACAAACAGTCGGACACGACTGAGTGACTGAACTGAACTGATTGTCTATCAATCCCATTCCTGGGCATACACTCAGAGAAAACCATAATTCAAAAAGATACATGAACCATAATATTCATTGCAGCATTATTTACAATAGTCAGGGCATGGAAGCAACCTAAATGTCCATCAACAGAGGAATGAATAGAGAAGCTATAGTACATATATACAGTGAATATTGTGCACGCATGCTCAATTGCTCAGTTGTGTATAACTCCTTGCAATCCCATAGACTAGCCCACCGGCTCTTCTGTCCTTGGCATTTTCCTGCATCTTTTGCATCTCCTGCATTGGCAGGCAGGTTTTTTACCACTGCATCACTTGGGAAACACAATGGGTGTTACTCAGCCAAAAAAAGGAATGAAGTTGTGCCATCTGCAGAGACATGGATGAACCTAGAGACTGTTATACAGAGTAAAGTCAGTCAGAACGAGAAAAAGCAAATATTTCATATAATATCACTTATATGAAATCTAGAAAATGTTACATATGAACTTATTCTCAAAACAGAGATATAGATGTAGAGAAGAAACTTATGGAGACCAGGGGGGAATGGAGGAGTGGTTGGATGAATTGAGAGATTGGAACTGACATATATACATTACTATGTATAAAATAGATAACTATGAAATCCTACTGTATAGCAGAGGGAACTCTAGTCAGTGCTCTGTGGTGATTAAATAGGAAGGAAATTTAGGAAAGAGGGGATACATGCTTGTGTATAACAGGTTCACTTTGCTGTACAGCAGAAAGAACCAACAATGTAAAGCAACTATACTCCAAAAAAATTAATTTAACATTGAACAGAAAATGATTCTCATATGCCCACAATAAGCCAGTCTTTCATAATGGAAAATTGATTCCATGGCATATAAAAACAATGACTAATATAAATGACAATGGAGGTAATTAGGAAAATATAAGTAACACCAGAATAAAATGTTCAAGTAATTGAAAACAAAATTATATTTTCAAGAGTTAAATTAACATATTCAGACAAAAGAACAAATAATTATTTTCATAAATATGACTGCTACATAAAAATAGATAAAGTTAAGGAGATAACAGCTGTACAACATTTAAAAGATGATAGGCAATGTGGAAAATGAAAATAAGGAAAATATGTGTTAGAGGTATCCCAAACAGAGATTACAAAGCAAAACAGAGAATTAGATGATGGGACAACATAAAGGACATGGTGGGTCAACTGAGGAAGTCCATTATCAGAACAAAATGAACAAACAAAAAACAGTTTTTCTAGCAAGGATGATAACTAGAGAAGAGAGTTTCTCAAAGTTGACTGCACATATTCAATTTTTAAAACTCTAAGTGCTCACCATAACAGAGTCAATATATATTTAATTATATCAGTAGGAAACTTCATAACACCAATAATTAAGAAGAGATTCTGAAAGATTTCAGAGAATTAAACCAAATAAAGTTAAGCTAAATGAAATGAAACAAGTTTTCTGGAAAATGAAAAAAAAAAAATAGACTAGTATATGTCTTCCCACAGCTTTGCGTAACTTAACGAAACTATAAGCATGCCATGTAGGGCCATCCAAGATGGATGGGTCACTGTGGACAGTACTGACAAAACATGGTCCACTGGAGAAGGGCATAGCAAACTACTTCAGCATTCTTGCCTTGAGAACGCCATGAACAGTATGAACAGGCAAAAAATTATGACACCGAAAGATGAACTCCCAAGGTTGGTAGGTGACAATATGCTACTGGAGAAGAGTGGAGAAGTAGATCTAAAAGGACTGAAAAGGCTGAGCCAAAGCTGAAACAGCACCCAGTCGTGGATGTGTCTGGTGGTGAAAGTAAAGTCTGATGCTGTAAAGAACATATTGCATAGGAATCTGGAATTTTAGGTCTATGAATCAAGGTAAATTGGAATTGGCCAAACAGGAGATGGCAAGAGTAAACATCGACATTTTAGGAATCAGTGGACTAAAATGGACAGGGATGGGTGAATTTACTCAGATGACCATTATATCTACTACTGAGAGCAAGAATTCCTTGGAAGAAATGGAGTAGCCCTCAAAGTTAATAAGAGAGTCCAAAATTCAGTCCAAAGTCTGCTAGTTTTAGCAGATTTAGATGAGACAACTCTACACAGCAACATCACCAGATTATTGGCTGAATTATTTGATCTCACATTAATAGTCTTCAAGGTATTTGATTGGCCTTGAAAATAAAATACCGTTATGTGGGCAAGATACAGGTATTTAAAATCTATAACTCAGGAGCATGGTAAAAACAGGCTGCTATTAATATTTTAGACAAGTGCAAAAGGGTCATATTTAAATTGCAAAACATTTTATTGTTCATTTAATCTACAGATTATAGCAGGAAAATAAGTTAACGAACTATGCTAATCTTACTTGGGCCTATAAAAAAAGAGTTCAGAATTTTATATTAGTGGAAAATATCAGTCTCTTGTGTCTAATTTATATCCTATTGGGATAAATAAGAAAACAAATGCTAGTTTTAGCAGATTTAGGTGAAATACAACGTAAAACTGATTTCTTTGGCTTTGTAGTGATAATTTTTACAATCTTAAGGAAAAACTAGAATGTGGGCCACTGAAGAAGGGAATGGAAAACCACTTCAGTATTCTTGCCTTGAGAACTCCAGGAACAGTATTAAAAGGCAAAAAGATAGGACACTGAAAGATGAACTCCACAGGTCGGTAGGTGCCCAATATGCTACCTTAGAACAGTGGAGAAATATTCCAGAAAGAATGAAGCCAAAGCAAAAGTGACACCCAGTTGTGGATGTGACTGGTGATAGAGGAAAACTCCAATGCTGTAAAGAGCTATATTGCATAGGAACCTGAAATGTTAGGTCCGTGAATCAAGGCAAATTGGAAGTGGTCAAACAGGAGATGACAAGAGTGAACATCGGCATTCTAGGAATCTGTGAACTAAGATGGACTGGAATGGGTGAATTTTACTCAGATGACCATTATATCTACTACTGTGGACTTAGAAGAAATGGAATAGCCATCACAGTCAACAAAAGAGTCTGAAATGCAGTACTTGGATACAATCTCAAAAAAATACAAAGTGATTTCTGTTCGTTTCTAAGGCAAACCATTCAATATCACAGTAATCCAAGTATGCCCCAACCACTAATGCCAAAGAAGCTGAAGCTGAATGGTTCTATGAAGACCTACAAGACCTTCTAGAACTAACACCCCAGAAAGATGTCCTTTTCATTATAGGGGACTGGAATGCAAAAGTAGGAAGTCAAGAAACACAGGCAAATTTGGCCTTGGAATACGGAATGAAGCAGGGCAAAGGCTAACAGAGATCTGCCAAAAGAACGTACTGGTCATAGCAAACACCCTCTTCCAACAACACAAGAGAAGACTCTACACATGGACATCACCAGATGGTAAATACTGAATTCAGATTGATCATATTCTTTGTAGCCAAAGATGGAGAAACTCTATGCAGTCAACAAAAACAAGACCAGGAGCTGACTGTGGCTCACATCATGAACTCCTTATTGCCAAATTAAGATTTAATTAGAAGAAAGTGGGGGAAACTGCTAGACCATTCAGGTATGACCTATTATACAGTGGAAGTGAGAAATAGATTTAAGGGACTAGATCTGATAGACAGAGTGCCTGATGAACTATGGATGCAGGTTCATGACATTGTACAGGAGACAGGAATCAACACCATCCCCAAGAAAATAAATGCAAAAGAAGCAAAATGGCTGTCTGAGGAGGCTTTACAAAGAGCTGTGTAAAGAAGAGAAGTGAAAAGCAGAAGAGAAAAGGAAAGATATACCGATTTGAATGCAGAGTTCCAAAGAGTAGCAAGGAGAGATAAGAAAGCCTTCCTCAGTGATCAATGCAAAGAAATAGAGGAAAACAATAGAATAGGAAAGACTAGAGATCTCTTCAAGAAAATTAGAGATACCAAGGGAACATTTCATGCAAAGATGGGCTCAATAAAGGACAGAAATGGTATGGACATAACAGAAGCAGAAGATATTAAGAAGAGGTGGCAAGAATACACAGAAGAACTATACAAAAAAGATCTTCACGACCAAGATAATCACAATGGTGTGATGACTAACCTAGAGCCAGACATCCTGGAATGTGAAGTCAAGCGGCCTTTAGGAAGCATCACTATGAATAAAGCAAGTGGAGGTGATGGAATTCCAGTTGAGCTATTTCAATT
This sequence comes from Bos mutus, assembly GCF_027580195.1. NCBI lineage: Eukaryota > Metazoa > Chordata > Mammalia > Artiodactyla > Bovidae > Bos > Bos mutus. Next base: position 76,011,522 of record NC_091622.1, on the reverse strand, counting down.
CCTAAAAGATGATGTTGTGAAAGTCTCGCACTCAATATTCAAGCAACTTGGGAAAACTCAGCAGTGGCCACAGGATTGGTAAAGATCAGTTTTCATTCCATCCCTAAGAAAGGTAATGACAAAGAATGATCAAACTATCGCACAATTGCACTCATCTGACATGCTAGTAAAGTAATGCTCAAATATCTCCAAGCCAGGCTTTAACAAACTTGAACCATGAATTTCCAGATGTTAAAGCTGGTTTTAGAAAAGGCAGAGGAACCAGAGATCAAATTGCCAACATCCTCTGGATCATTGAAAAAGCAGGTGAGTTCCAGAAAAAAAAAAAAAAAAATCTATTCCTGCTTTATTGACTATGCCAAAGCCTTTGACTGTGTGAATCACAATAAACTGTGGAAAATTCTTAAAGAGATGGGAATACCAGACCACCAGACCTGCCTCTTGAGAAACCTATATGCAGGTTAGGAAGCAACAGTTAGAACTGGACATGGAACAACAGACTGGTTCCAAATAGGAAAAGGAGTACATCAAGGCTGTATACTGTCACCCTGCTTATTTAACTTATATACAGAGAACATCATGAGAAACGCTGGGCTGGAAGAAGCACAAGCTGGAATCAAGATTCCCGGGAGAAATAACAATAACCTCAGATATGCAGATGGCAGCACCCTTATGGCAGAAAGTGAAGAAGAACTAAAGAGCCTGTTGATGAAAGTGAAAGAAGAGAGTGAAAAAGTTGGCTTAAAGCTCAACATTCAGAAAACGAAGATCATGGCACCCGGTCCCACCACTTCATGGCAAATAGATGGGGAAACAGTGGGAACAGTGGCTGATTTTATTTTTCTGGGCTCCAAAATCACTGCAGATGGTGATTGTAGCCATTAAATTAAAAGACAGTTACTCCTTGGAAGGAAAGTTATGACCAACCAAATAGCATATTCAAAAGCAGAGACATTACTTTGCCAACAAAAGTCCATCTAGTCAAGGTTATGGTTTTTCCAGTGGTCATGTATGGATGTGAGAGTTGGACTGTGAAGAAAGCTCAGGGCCAAAGAATTGATGCTTTTGAACTGTGGTGTTGTAGAAGACTCTTGAGAGTTCCTTGGCCAGTAAGGAGATCCAACCAGTCCATTGTAAAGGAGATCAGTCCTTGGTGTTCATTGGAAGGACTGATGCTGAAGCTGAAACTCCAGTACTTTGGCCCCCTGATGTGAACAGCTGACTCATTTGGAAAGACCCTGATGCTCAGAATGATTGAGGGCAGGAGGAGAAGGGGACAACAGAGGATAAGATGGTTTGATGGCATCACTGACTCATTAGACATGGGTTTTGCTGGACTCCGGGAGTTGGTGATGGACAGGGCAGCCTGGCGTGCTGAGGTTCATGGGGTTGCAAATAGTCAGACAGGACTGAGCGACTGAACTGGAACTGGAATGTTTACGTACAATTCACACCTGATTAATCTATCAGTTATTTGCTGCTGCTGCTAAGTCATTTCAGTCATGTCTGACTCTGTGTGACCCCATAGATAGTAGCCCACCAGGCTCCCCCATCCCTGGGATTCTCCAGGCAAGAATACTGGAGTGGGTTGCCATTTCCTTCTCCAAAGCATGAAAGTGAAATGTGAAAGTGAAGTCTTATCAGTTGTGTCCGACTCTTAGCGACCCCTAGACTGTAGTCTACCAGGTTCCTGTGCCCATGGGATTTTCCAGGCAAGAGTACTGGAGTGGGGTGTCATTGCCTTCTCCAAGTTATTTGCTAGGATATCAAAAAGATATTCTCAATACACAGTGGTCTTGGTACTTTCACCTGACATGTACCTTTCCTAGGGAACTTTTTTGGAATATATCCCAGGAAAACTAGGAAACAAATTAGATGCACTTTACAGAATTCAAGTATAGACCAATCAGCTTGGATACCAACAGGTATACTATGGTACTTGTTCAATAATTCAGTTCAGCTCAGTCGCCCAGTTATGTCCGACTCTTTGCAACCCCATGGATGCAGCACACCAGGCTTCCCAGTTCATCACCAACTCCTGGAGTATACTCAAACTCATGTTTACAGTTCTGGAAGCCAGAAGTCTGAAATCAATTTCACCAAACTGAAGTCAAGGTGTTATTCCAAGATATTGTAAGACTGATTTATTCTGGAGGTTTTCGGGGGAAAATACATTTCTGCTTTTTTAAGCTTCTAGTGGCTGCCTGTAGCCTAAGCTTGGGGCCCCTTCCTCTATGTTTAAAGCTCATTAAACGCAAATTTGCTTTCATCATCACATTTCTTTCTATCTGTGATTCCTCCTCTGTCACTCTTTCAGTAATCATTCTGCTAATAATTACATTGGGTCCACTCTTATAACCCAGGATAATCTACCTATCTCAAGGCACTCTCTTTAATTTAGAGAATTTAACCACACATTCTCTTTTGCCATATAAGGTAACACAGATTCTGGGATGACATGGACACATTTTATGAGCTATTGTTCAGTATATTCTCCACCATAAATAAAATAAACTACATTTTTCATATGCCAATGCAAGAGAGCAGTCTTGAACTTAGAAATCTAGTTAGACCCCCATACTTTTCTCTATGACCATGCACAACTGTTTTAGCTGGTCTAGAGAAGAAATAAAATTAGGACAAAAAACAGGAAATGAAAAGAGACATTTATACAACACTTCAGGAAAAAAATAAAACTAGAATAAAAAATGTTTCAAAGTGTGAACATTCTTCCACCAATTACAAAGACTGAAGTAAAGTGTATCACAACATTGTAACATGAATAAAACACACTAAACAATAATTTTCAAATTTAAAGAATGTCTTAAGTCATAAATTAAAAACCTGATTCAAGGATATAGATGTATAAAAATAGAAAGATATGAAACAGTCAGGAAAATATTGAATGAAAATACTACAACATCTTAAAAATGACAACTAAACTACAAGTCACCAAAGGAAGACTACACTCACTTAAGATGTATTGAATGTATTGAGGAGATACTTGAAAACTAAAAAAAAAGCATGATAATGAAATATAGAAAAGTATAAAGATCAGTAAAAAAGGACATTCATACATAGGTAAAGGAAAACCTACAATACATAAAATCAGAGTACCTGATTTAAAAAAAAAAAAAATTTTTACCTGAAATAAAAAAAAATATAATAATAAAATAAATCTTCACATCAAAAGGGACTAAAAAGAAAACTAAGGAATAAAAACATAAAAAAAAAAAATACAAAGAAAACTAAGGAATAAAACACGTAAAGAAAACTAAGGAATAAAATATATAAAAAGTAATATAAAACTACAAGTCACCAAAGGAAGACTATACTCACTTGCAATTTAATGAATGTATTGAGGAGATACTTGAAAACTAAAAAGAAAGCATGATGATGAAATAGAGAAAAGTATAAAGATCAGTAAAAAGGACATTCATACATAGGTAAAGGAAAACCTAGAATACATAAAATCAGAGTACCTGATTATAAAAAAATAATATTTTTACTTGAAATAAAAAAAATAAATAACATATAATAATAAAATCAATCTTCACATCAAAAGGGATTGAAAAGAAAACTAAGGAGTAAAACATATAAAAAGTAATATAATACACATATATAGAAAATAGATATAACAATAAAATAGCAGTTTAGCAGTTGGAACAAAACAAATCATAGATTAAATGTAAATAGATTTAACTCATTTATTCTCAAAGAGACACAGAAAATCCAGCTGTATGTTGCATACAAGAAACCTACTTTGGAGGGACCTTGAAGCCTAAATATTATATATAAGGGCAAATATATACCAGCCTAGGGATCTCTTCAGAAAAATTGGAAACATCAAGGGAGCATTCCACCCAAAGATGGGCACAATAAAGGATAAAAATGGTAGAGACTTAGTAGACGCTGAAGAGATAAGAAAAAGATGGAAAGAATACATGGAAGAACTGTATAAAAGAGATCTTAATGAACTGGATTACTACGATGGTGTGATTAGTCATGTAGAGCCAGACATTCTGGAATGCAAAGTCAAGCAGGCCTTAAGAAGCACTGCAGGGAGGAGGGTTCAGGATGGGGAACACATGTATTCCTGTGGCAGATTCATTTTGATATTCGGCAAAGCTAATACAATTATATAAAGTTTAAAAATAAAATAAAATTTAAAAAGAAAAAAAATACTTCACACACACACAAAAAAAGAAGCACTGCTGTTAATAAAACTAGTGGATGTGATGAAATTCCAGCAGAACTATTCAAATCCCTAAAGGAGGATGCCACAAAGGTTCTGCATTCATTATATCAGCAAGTCTGGAAGACCCAGCAGTGGCTGCAGGACTGGAAAAGGTCAATCCTCATCCCAATCCCCAAATATAGGTAGGATGTTCCACAGTATGTGCTAACCATTGGGCAATTGCACTCATCTCCCATGCTAGCAAGGTAATGCTTAAAATCTTGCATGCTAGGCTTCAGCATTATATAAACCAAGAACTTCCAGATGTCCAAGTTGGGTTTAGAAAAGGAAGAGGAACTAGAGATCAAATAGAGGTCAACATTCACTGGATTATAGAGAAAGCAAGGGGATTTCAGAAAAAACATCTATCTCTGTTTCATTGACTACGGTAAATCCTTTGACTATGTGGATCATGACAAACTGTGGAAAGCTCTTAAAGAGATGGAAATACCAGACCATCTTACCTGTCTCCTGAGGATCCTGTAGGTGAGTCAAGAAGCAAGGAAATGGTAACGCACTCCAGTATTCTTGACTGGAGAATCCCATGGTCAGAGGAGCCTGGTAGGCTACAGTCCATGGGGTCGCAAAGAGTTGGACACGACTGAGCGACTTCACTCACTTATCAGGATTCTCTGGTAGTTCAGCTGGTAAAGAACCTGCCTGAAATGCAGGAGACCCCAGTTCGATTCCTGGGTTGGGAAGATCTGCTGGAGAAGGGAACAGCTACCCACTCCAGTATTCTGGCCTGGAGAATTCCATGAACTGTATAGTACATGGTGTTGCAAAGGGTCGGACACATCTGAGCAACTTTCACTTTCATGGAACAACTGATTGGTTCAATATTGAGAAAGAAGTACCACAGGGTTGTTTGTTGTCACCCTGTTTATTTAATCTATGCTTGTTTAATCTGTGTTGAGAATATCATGAGACATGCTGGGCTTGATGAGTGACAAGCTGGAATCAAGATAGGTGGGAGAAATATCAACAACCTCGGATATGCAGATGATACTACTGAAATGGCAGAAAGCAAAGAGGAACTAAACAGCTTTTTGATGAGGGTGAAGGAGGAAAGTGAAAGAGCCGGCTTAAGACTAAATATTAAAAAAAAACTAAGATCATGTCATTCAGCTCCATTACTGCATGGCAAATAGAAGGGGAAAAGGTGGACATAGTGATAGATTTCCTCTTCTTGGGCTCAAAAATTGCTGCGGAGGGTGACTGCAACCATGAAATCAGAAGACGATTGCTTCTTGAAAGCAATGACAAACCTGGACAATGTGCTGAAAAGCAGAGACATTATTCTGCCTACAAAGATCCATATAGTCAAGGCTATGGGCTTCTCAGTGGTCATGTATGGTTGTGAGAATTGGACCATAAAGAAGACAGAACACCAAGGAACTGATGCCTTTGAACTGTGGTGCTGGAGAAGACTCCTGAAAGTCCCTTGCACAAGGAGGTCAAGTCAGTCAGTCTTAAGGGACATCAACCCTGAATATTCACTGGAAAGACGGATGATGAAGCTGAAACTCCAGTATTTTGGTCATCTAATGTGAACAGATGACTCATTGGAAAAGACCCTGATGCTGGGGAAGATTGAAGGGGGGAGGAGAACGAGATGACAGAGGATGAGATGGTTAGATGGCATCACCAACTTGATAGACATGAGTTTGAGCAAGCTCTGGGAGTTGGTGATGGACAGGAAAGCCTAGCGTGCTGCAGTCCATGGGGGTCGCAGTCAGACACGACTGGTCAACTGAACTGAACTGAACACTGCTTTCCTCTTCAGTTCAGTTCAGTTCAGTCACTCAATAGTGTCCAACTCTTTGCGACCCCATGAACCACAGCATGCCAGGCCTCCCTGTCCATCACCAACTCCCGGAGTTAACCCAAACTCATGTCCATTGAGTTGGTGATGCCATCCAATGATAGGTGAAAAACCCTATTATTTTTTTTAATGAAGTTATGTGTGTGTTTGTTATTTGTAGGTAAATGCATCCCTAACTGCTACAAATAGCTCTGATTAAATGCAATTTACCAGTTTACTCTCAGTGATCACAAAATGATCATGTATTATTACAGTGACTTCACGTCATATACTGGAGGAGGAAATGGCAACCCACTCCAGTATTCTTGCCTGAAAAATCACATGGACAAGGAGCCTGGCAGGCTACAGTCCGTAGGATTGTAAAGAGTCACATATGACTGAGTGACTAAGCACATATCATATACTGTGGACATTAGTAAATATGTTCAGAAGTATTACGCTAGGGAAAAAATTCAGGAAATAGATATTTATAGGATATAGCTTTATTTATATATATTGCATGGCATTTTATTTGCCAAGAGTATAAATATCTTATTTTTATGTTAAAATGACCAGGATGGTATCACTGTTCAATTTGGTCAAACAAAAGAAATGTGAAAGTGAAGTTGCTCAATTGTGTCCAACTCTTTGTGACCCCATAGACTGTAGCCTACCAGTCTCCTCTGTCCATGGGATTTTCCAGGCAATAGTACTGGAGTGGGTTGCCATTTCCTTCTCCAGGGGATCTTCTCAATCCAGGGCTCAAACCCGAGTCTCCGGCATTGTAGACAGACGCTTTACCATCTGAGCCACGAGGGAAGTCCAATTTGGTCAAACAAAAGAAATGTAATTGATACTAATTGTTTGGAATACAGAGACTAAAGAGTCTATTAAACTTTTCACATGTCAAAGCTCTTTGGCATCATGAAGACATAGTAGATTTAGGATACTATAGAAAATAATAATGACATATTTTTAATGATTCTCTTTGGGGAGGACATTGAGATATGTAATCATGAAAAATTCAATCACGTTTTTAAAACCGCACTATGATAGAGATATAACTTTGCATTTGTTATCCTTCAACCAAGAGCAAAATTCACTCTCATTAAGTGTCTCTGCTTAACCAACCTTAAAATAATTTAATTTTGATCATTAATTCCTTATTAAAATACTAAATATAACAAAAGAGGGACAGATTTTATTGAATATTAAGGGACCTTTTGATTAATTCTAAGCTGAAAGCTTGCTGCCTCATCTTTTGCTTGGCATAAGGATACTCTCCTTTTTTATTATGTAAAGTTACTTACATCAGCACATTTATTTAGTAAAGAGTGAAGCAAAATCTTTGTTTTAGTCACTGCATTCAAGTTTTCAGGCCTCCTCCTGGTTCTTCTCTAGGAATTCTCCAGGTTGTAAATATTTAAACATGTAAATCGTTATTATTAAATATACTGTATAAGCAAACACTGACGAAAATATATTTCAAGGCACATGAATTATCCCTGGATCTAACAATCCATCTCACTTATGTTAATTTAAAGGACATTACATTAAAAAATGATCATTTACATTGACACAGGCACACTTCTTCCTAAAATGAGAATCATCCTACCACAGGTACTATTTCATTATGAACTTGTGGCTTCCAGAGTAAAGTGTGTCAGAACAGAATCCTAGCTTTGCATCTGTGTGTATAGTTTTGGAACTTGAAAAAGACTTATAACTCTCTAGGTTCAGTTTCCAAACAAGTAAAAGAGAATGTTGGCATATTAGAGTGTTTAGAATTTAAACCATATCTAGAAGGCAATGAAATTTATGGGAAGATAGTAGGAAGTATAGTTCTATTCTTAATATATTTTCTGTCCAGGCCATGTTTGAGCTTCATTAGTTATTTCACTCCTCTGTGTTATAGCACAAGCCAGTAGGGAGGGCATAAAGAATGTTGACTTTGGAATCAGAAGATCAGAAAAGAATTGGACTGAGTAACAGTTTTACTGCTTACTGCCTGTTCAACCTTTAACAAAGCAGTTAACTTTTAGACACTCAGTTTTATCATCTGCTAAATGGAGATTACTCTTCTTCCAAATACAAACAATAAATGAGATAATTTTTCAAGGTACCTAATAAAGTAACTGGCACATTATAGAAAGTTGATAAAGATTATACTCATTAACAAGTGTACTTTAAAAACATACAGATAAACTTTGACATGAAATACATTGGCTTATTATGAATCAGTGATAAGTAGTTCAAATGACTTTATCAGATTCCAGGACAGCAGAATTTTGTTTATTCTTACTATGAAGTTCATCTTGATTTACATTTGTCCCTAAAAAAGTTCGCTTCTTCAACTTGAATAATATTAACAAAATAAGCATCGTATGAAACACTAAGTTGGATAGTTTATATATTTTCATAGGCCAGAGTCTTACATAGAAGAGGGTTCTGAAAAATAAATCTATGCTGGGACATTCTCAGAAGACTTGAGTTAGCATGAGCTGAAGAGGTACATCTCAAGGGAAAGAAAATAAATCAACATAAGGACAGTGCACTAAAACATATTTTCCTGTTTTATTTATGGTTAGCCAAATGCATTTGGGGTTTTCTGATGAGATTATTATTACTACCTCTCATGATTTAAATTCCATATATATTATATGAATATTAACTAAAATCAAGGAAAAGTTTAATTTTTTTCCCTGAAAATTGGGTGAAATAGCATGTAAAATTTACTGATTTTGTTTTCCTATAGTGATGAAATTTACTCATTTTTATTGCCTTTTGCCAAAAATGGTTAATACCACAACATTGATGAAGGAAGGGTTTAAGACTTATGTGGCCATTGTTATTAAACCCACATCTTCTTAGCTAGGATACTTATTTTAATACAATTTACATATTAATTTTTTAAACTATCTGTGACATACAAATCAAATGTAGATGTCTATGAAAAAAGGTTTTCTGCCTCATTGGTTTCAAGTTACCCTCTAAGGTTTGGGAATCACAAAGAATTATGCTAAGGCAGCATTTCCTGTTGTGCCAGAGTCTCATAAAGTCATCTGAACCACTTACCAGTGACTCATAACAAACTAGTGTATTTCACATCAAGATTTATTCTAGGTTTTAATATTGAGTTCAGTTCAGTTCAGTTCAATTGCTCAATCATGTCCGACTCTTTGCGACTCCATGAATTGCAGCACACCAGGCCTCCCTGTCCATCACCAACTCCCGGAGTTCACCCAAACTCATGTCCATCGAGTTGGTGATGCCATCCAGCCATCTCATCCTCTGTCGTCCCCTTCTCCTCCCGTCCCCAATCCCTCCCAGCATCAGAATTCTTTCCAATGAGTCAACTATTCGCATGAGGTGGCCAAAGTACTGGAGTTTCAGCTTTAGCATCAATCCTTTCAATGAACACCCAGGACTGATGGATCTCCTTTAGAATGGACTGGTTGGATCTCCTTTCAGTCCAAGGGACTCTCAAGAGTCTTCTCCAACACCACAGTTCAAAAGCATCAATTCTTTGGCACTCAGCTTTCTTCACAGTCCAACTCTCACATCCATACATCACCACTGGAAAAACCATAGCCTTGACTAGACAGACCTTTGTTGGCAAAATAATGTCTCTGCTTTTGAATATGCTATCTAGGTTTGTCATAACTTTCCTTCCAAGGAGTAAGCGTCTTTTAATTTCATGGCTGCAATCACCATCTGCAGTGATTTGGGAGCCCCCCAAAATAAAGTCTGACACTGTTTCCACTGTTTCCCCATCTATTTGCCATGAAGTGATGGGACCAGATGCCATGATCCACAGGTGAATTCCAGTTCAGTATCTTTCTTTCTTTTCAATTATATTTACTGTTCCTATTTTTATATCTGAAAGTTATCTATTCTAGTCTAGTTTTAGAAGTTTTTGAAGATTCATGATCTTCTAAAGGTCCAAAATAGAATTTTGAAATTGCTTGTCTATTGTTGTTGAAGTTAGATCAAATATGATCACTGAGATATTTCATGCTTTATTTTTTTTTAATTTAATTTTATTTTTAAACTTTACAATATTGTATTAGTTTTGCCAAATATCGAAATGAATCCACCACAGGTATACCCGCGTTCCCCATCCCGAACCCTCCTCCCTCCTCCCTCCCCTACCCTCCCTCTGGGTCGTCCCAGTGCACCAGCCCCAAGCATCCAGTACCGTGTATCGAACCTGGACTGGCGACTCGTTTCATACATGATATTATACATGTTTCAATGCTATTCTCCCAAATCTCCCCACCCTCTCCCTCTCCCACAGAGTCCATAAGACTGATCTATACATCAGTGTCTCTTTTGCTGTCTCATACACAGGGTTATTGTTACCATCTTTCTAAATTCCATATATATGCATTAGTATACTGTATTGGTGTTTTTCTTTCTGGCTTACTTCACTCTGTATAATAGGTTCCAGTTTCATCCATCTCATTAGAACTGATTCAAATGTATTCTTTTTAATGGCTGAGTAATACTCCATTGTGTATATGTACCATAGCTTTCTTATCCATTCATCTGCTGATGGGCATTTTTATGCATCTCTATTCATTTATAGATATAAGGTTTTTAGTAAGCTTATTTTGATAAAATATTATGTATCAGGACAATAGCTGTGAACCTCTTCATGTAAAAACCAACTCTATCTACAGTAACCAGTCCAGGAAGCCATCTTACTATCTATAAATCAAACTTATAGGAAGTCAGACCACTGTCTCTACAAAATAGTCTATATAGACAAACAACAACTCCTACAACAATTAGCTCCAAGTGAATAGGACTGATTAGTAATTGGTTGCTTTCCTAATATTTGTCCTGTTTCCATTTTAATTCCAATTGAGAAAATTAAATATGCAGGCCTATCCAAATACATAATATACACCCTTCTAGTAAGCCTGCCTACAGCTTCTCCATGCCAACACCCTCCAGTCAGGGCATACTTGAAGCTTTCCCTCTTTTCTACTATAAAAGCTTTCCCATTTCTCTCCCTTTGCCTGCCTTTGAGATTCTGTGAAAATGAAAGTAATAGTGGTTGACTCTCTTGCTAGAGCAAGCTCTGAATAAATAACTTCTGCCTGTACTAATCTGGTTGCTTTTTATTTCTACACTTGCCTAACCTACATAAAATGACTTTAGTTTAATACCTTTGATACAAACTATTTTATATGTTAGGCTTTGGGTCAGGTCCAAACTCAAGGCAGTAAACTATACAAATAATGTTCATGTCCTCACTTAGTTCAAAATTGGCAAAATAAATAAGCAGGTAAATGGAAAATATTAATATCATGGGCTTGACTTTGAAGATAAAGCCAGGCGTAGTTTGTTAGTTAAATACAGAGTGATTTGTAAAGAAGAAAGATAGTGTAGCTAAAAGAGAATAGTACATACATAACATGTTTTTAAAATAAATATTTAGCAAACTATTTAATAAATATAATAGCCCTTGTTTTATTTTCAATTAATTCTTAACAAAAGTATCATTTTTCCCTTTAAAATATTTGCTATATACATTTCTCAAATATATCTTCAGATTTAAATTTAAGCTGACAGATATTCAGCTCAGCATTTATGTTTCCTTTTGGACTAATGAGATTAAACACTCCCTTGATGATTATTTAATAGATGTTTCCTCTTAGATTCTCATATGTTTTTGAAATTACATTTGGACCAAAAAGAAAGTTTTGATAATTTGGATTTGGTAATTAGTATTTTCCAACTATCTCACATTTAAGAAAGACCACTTAATTTTAGTTTGTAAAATATTCTCTGCAAAATTTTGAGCATAATATTAAATAAAAATTCCTTTTCTTCTTGGGACTAAGATGAGGGATTTGCTACCCAATGTATTTCTAACTTGCTGAATTCTTTTTGAAATCCTAACACTAGTCAATGTTAAAATATTGCCCCTCAAAATTTGCACTTTAAAAACAATTTGAACTATAGATAACATTTTGCACTTATACCAGATTCACAAACTCTTTTGGATCTATTTGATTAATAATAAACTTCATAAAAGTCTAATATTTGGTCACCATTGACTATCCCAATTATGTTTTGTTTTTCATTTTGTCATTAGTGTCTAAACAAATGGATTGTAACCTCAGTTGGGTCATATGGCATTTTCAGGGACTAGAAATGCATCTCTCTTACTTCAGTTTTCTTTGATGATATATTTATTTCTCACACTTGGTTACTAGTTACTAAAATTTAGGGATGCACTAAGTGTCTTGGGAACAAAGAAGAGTTGAGAGCTTTTAGGTGGGTTTAAAAAGACATAGCTGGACCACAAATTTTAAGTAAAATGTTATAAGAGAGATAACAAGAGAAGGGAATTAATTTTCCAGAAATATAACTTCTAGATAGTCACTGTTTAGTTATAAATATATTCAATATTAGAACTCACATTTTAAATTAATTAATTAGTTATGAAACCAAAAAAGAGGTGATCACTTATAAGATTAGAACTAACTGTAGGTATTAATTCAAGATAGCATGGTGATGAAGCCCAGTAATTTGGAATGCATGTTTAGAACCAAGTAGCTTAACAGTTGTCAAACATTAAGGTTTTTGTATGTGGTTGTGGTTAAACTATCCTCACCCTCAGGATGACAAGCTAGATAAAAGTCTCCCCCTCCTCCACACACAAATAGACTCATGATTCTGCAAATGCCACAATCTGAGCAGAAAAGAAAAAGTAAGTCAGAAGAAAACTTACCCAGTATAAGCAGATAAGCTAGTTCTCTTCTCTTTTGAACTAAATTTTAGATGGAAGTAAAAGGTGAAATTTAAAATAACAGAAACAACAATTGCAACAACATTAACAACAAAACTTTTGTGGAAATGTTCAAAAGTTACTAGCTTATCCTCAGGCTTTTCAGGTAACTCGGTGGTAAAGATTCTGCCTGCCAATGCTGGAGACACTGGTTCAATTCCTGGATCAGGAAGATCCCCTGGTGGAGAGGAAATAAACCCACTCCAAAGTTCTTGCCTTGAAAATCCCATGGACAGAGGAGCCTGGTGGGCTACACCATAGGGTCCCAAAGAGTTGGACATGGACACAACTGAGAGACTGAGCAGGCACAGCTTATCCTCACTTCGGTTTGGAATCTATTTATTTATTTATTTATTTTTTACTTTACAATATTGTATTGGTTTTGCCATACATTGACATGAATCTGGGAACACATGCACACCCATGGGTTTGGAATCTAATTGCCCACTATTTGCATTTCCTTCTCTAACTTCCAGGGCTGACAACAACAACATGAAAAGACCATTATCAACTCTAATGGATCCTTTTTGGAGACACCCTCAGGATCATAGGAAAACAAGTCCATATAAAACAGGGTCAAACCAGGTCTTCTAGTAACTCTCTGAGGGAATACAAATGAAAATTGAGAATAACTATTTAACTAAAATTAACACAATCACATAACACAAAAATGTCAAGGCACCTTGAGCTGGAGTCAGAAAAATCAGCAAATTTTCAGAAAAAAATTTTTTTTTAATTTTTAAATAATTAATTAATTTTACATTACAATATTGTATTTGTTTTGCCATACATTGACTTGAATCCACCATGAGTGTACATGTGTTCCCCATCCTGAACCCCCTTCCCACCTCCCTCCCCATCCCATCCCTCTGGGTCATCCCAGTGCACCAGCCCCGAGCACCCTGTATCATGCATCAAACCTGGACTGGTGATTGGTTTCACATATGATATTTTACAAGTTTCAATGCCATTCTCCCATATCATCCCACCCTCGCCCTCTCCCACAGAGTCCAAAAAACTGAAAATATTTCACGTTCTATCTTCATTTATCTATTCTTTCATGATATTGATATTAAGCAGTCTTAGTAAAATACATTTTCATATAAATACAAAATTTAAAAACCTTAGTCATGAAGAGATAAATTGGAGAGGTTTTCATGAAAAACAAAAATGGTTTTGAATGAATGTCTATTTAAAATAGAATAAGACTTCAAAAAATTAGAGATACCAAGGGAATATTTCATGTAAACATGAGCACTGCTATTGCTGCTAAGTCGCTTCAGTTGTGTCTGACTCTGTGTGACGGCATAGAAGGCAGCCCAACAGGCTCCCCTGTCCCTGGGATTCTCCAGGCAAGAACACTGGAGTGGATTGCCATTTCCTTCTCCAATGCATGAAAGTGAAAAGTGAAAGTGAAGTCACTGAGTCTTGTCCTACTCCTAGCAACCCCATGGACTGCAGCCTATCAGGTTCCTCCATCCATGGGATTTTCCAGGCAAGAGTACCGGAGTGGGTAAAGATGGGCACAATAAAAGACAAAAATGGTATGTACCTAACAGAAGCAGAAGCTATTAAGAGGGGGTGGCAAGAATACATGGAAGACTGTAAAAACAAGATCTTCATGACCCAGATACCACCATCATGTGACCACTCACCTAGAGCCAGACATCCTGGAATGCAAAGTAAAGTGGGCCTTAGGAAGCATCACTAATGAACAAAGTTACTGGAGGTGATGTAATTCCAGCTGAGCTATTTCAAATCATAAAAAGATGATGCTGTGAAAGTGCTACACTCAATATGCCAGCGAATTTGGAAAACTCAGCAGTGGCCACAAGACTGGAAAAGGTCAGTTTTCATTCCAATCCCAAAGAAAAGCAATGCCAAAGAATGTTCAAACTACTACACAGTTGCACTCATCTCACAGGCTAGCAAAGAAATGCTCAAAATTCTCTAAGCTAGGTTTCAATGAACTGAGAACTTTCAGATATTCAAGCTGGATTTAGAAAAGGCAGAGGAATCAGAGATCAAATTGCCAACATCCACTGGAGCATAAAAAAGGCAAAAGAATGCCAGAAGAAACATCTACTTCTGCTTCACTGACTATGCTAAAGCCTTTGTATGGATCACAACAAACTGGATAATTCTTCAAGAGATGGGAACACCAGACCACCTAACCTGCCTCCTGAGAAATCTGTATGCGGGACAAGAAGCAACATTTAGAACCAGATATAGAACAAAGGACTGGTTCCAGAGTGGGAAAGGTCAAGGCTTATAGAGTTACCTGCTTATTTAATGTACATGCAGACTACATCATGCAAATTGCTGGGCTGGATGAAGCACAAGTTGGAATAAGATTGCCAGGAGAAATAACAGTAATCTCAGATATGCAGATGACACCACCCTTATGGCAGAAAGTGAAAAGGAACTGAAAAGCCTCTTGATGAAAGTGAAAGGAGATTGAAAGAGCTGGGTTGAAATTCAACATTCAAAAAACGAAGACCATCCATCACTTCAGTCGCTCAGTCGTGTCTGACTCTTAGCGATCCCATGAATTTCAGCATGTCAGGCTTCTGTGTCCATCACCAACTCCCGGAGTTCACCCAAACTCATGTTCATCGAGTAGGTGATTCCATCCAGCCATCTCATCCTCTGTCGTCCCCTTCTCCTCCTGCCCCTAATCCATCCCAGCATCAGAGTCTTTTCCAATGAGTCAACTCTTCCATGAGGTGGCCAAAGTACTGGAGTTTCAGCTTTAGCATCACTCCTTCCAATGAACAACCAGGACTGATCTCATTTAGAATGGCCTGGTTGGATCTCCTTGCAGTCCAAGGGACTCTCAAGAGTCTTCTCTAACACCATAGTTTGAAAGCATCAATTCTTCGGCACTCAGCTTTCTTCACAGTCCAAATCTCACATCTATACATGACCACTGGAAAAAACATAGCCTTGACTAGATGGACCTTTGTTGGCAAAGTAATGTATCTGCTTTTGAATATGTTACCTAGGTTGGTCATAACTTTCCTTCCAAGGAGTAAGCGTCTTTTAATTTTATGGCTGCAGTCACCATCTGCAGTGATTTTGGAGCCCCCCAAAATAAAGTCTGACACTGTTTCCACTGTTTCCCCATCTATTTCCCATGAAGTGATGGGATCAGATGCCATGATCTTAGTTTTATGAATGTTGAGCTTTAAGCCAACTTTTTCACTCTTCTCTTCAACTTTCATCAAGAGGTTTTTTAGCTCCTCTTCACTTTCTGCCATAAGGGTGGTGTCATCTGCAGATCTGAGGTTATTGATATTTCTCCTAGCAATCTTGATTCCAGGTTGTGCTTCTTCCAGCACAGCGTTTCTCATGATGTACTCTGCATAGAAGTTAAATGAACAGGTTGACAATATACAGCCTTGACATACTTCTTTTCCTATTTGGAACCAGTCTGTTGTTCCATGTTCAGTTCTAACTGTTGCTTCCTGACCTGCATATAGGTTTCTCAAGAGGCAGGTTAGGTGGTCTGGTATCCCCATCTCTTTCAGAATTTTCCACAGTTTATTGTGATCCACACAGTCAAAGGCTTTGGAATAGACAATAAAACAGTAATAGATGTTTTTCTGGAACTCTCTTGCTTTTTCATTGATCCAGCAGATATTGGCAATTTGATCTCTGGCTCCTCTGCCTTTTCTAAAACCAACTTGAACATCTGGAAGTTCATGGTATTGCTGAAGCCTGGCTTGGAGAATTTTGAGCATTACTTTACTAGCGTGTGAAATGAGTGCAATTGTGTGGTAGTTTGAGCATTCTTTGGCAATGACTTTCTTTGGGAATGGAATGAAAACTGACCTTTTCCAGTCCTGAGGCCACTGCTGAGTTTTCCAAATTTGCTGGCATATTGAGTGCAGCACTTTCGCAGCATCATCTTTCAGGATTTGAAACAGCTCAACTGGAATTCCATCACCTCCACTAGCTTTGTTCATAGTGATGCTTTCTAAGGCCCACTTGACTTCACGTTCCAGGATGTCTGGCTTTAGTTGAGTGATCACGCCATCATCATTATCTGGGTCGTGAAGATCTTTTTTGTACAGTTCTTCTGTATATTCTTGCCACCTCTTCTTAATATCTTCTGCTTCTGTTAGGTCCATACCATTTCTGTCTTTTATCAAGCCTATCTTTGAATGAAATGTTCCCTTGGTATCTCTAATTTTCTGGAAGAGATCTCTAGTCTTTCCCATTCTGTTGTTTTCCTCTATTTCTTTATATTGATAACTGAGGAAGGCTTTCTTTTCTCTCCTTGCTATTCTTTGGAACTTTGTGTTCAGATGCTTATATCTTTCTTTTTCTCCTTTGCTTTTTGCTTCTCTTCTTTTCACAGCTATTTTTAAGGCATCCTCAGACAGCCATTTTGATTTTTTGCATTTCTTTTCCATGGGGATGGTCTTGATCCCTGTCTCCTGTACAATGTCACAAACCTCATTCCATAGTTCATCAGGCACTCTATGTATCAGACCTAATCCCTAAAATCTATTTCTCATTTCCACTGTATAATCATAAAGGATTTGATTTAGGTCATACCTGAATGGTCTAGTGGTTTTCCCTACTTTCTTCAATTTAAGTCTGAATTTGGCAATAAAGAGTTCATGATCTGAGCCACAGTCAGCTCCTGGTCTTGTTTTTGCTGACTGTATAGAACTTCTCCATTTTTGGCTGCCAAGAATATAATCAATCTGATTTCGGTGTTGACCATCTGGTGATGTCCATATGTAGAGTCTTCTCCTATGTTGTTGGAAGTGGGTGTTTGCTATCACTAGTTCATTCTCTTGGCAAAACTCTTTGCCTTTGCCCTGCTTCATTCCATATTCAAGGCCAAATTTGCCTGTTACTCCAGGTGTTTCTTGACTTCCTACTTTTGCATTCCAGTCCCCTATATTGAAAAGGACATCTTTTTTGGGTGTTAGTTCTAAAAGGTCTTGTAGGTCTTCATAGAACCGTTCAACTTCAGCTTCTTCAGCATTACTGGTTGGGTCATAGACTTGGATTACTGTGATATTGAATGGTTTGCCTTGGTAACGGACAGAGATCATTCTGTCATTTTTGAGATTGCATCCGAGTACTGCATTTCAGACTCTTATGTTGACCATGATGGCTACTGCATTTCTCCTAAAGAATTCCTGCCCACAGTAGTAGATATAACGGTCATCTGAGTTAAATTCACCCATTCCAGTCCATTTTAGTTTACTGATTCCTAGAACGTCGACCTTCACTCTTGCCATCTCCTGTTTGACCACTTCCAATTTGCCTTGATTCATGGACCTAACATTCCAGGTTCCTATGCAATATTGCTCTTTACAGCATCAGACCTTGCTTCTATCACCAGTCACATCCACAACTGTGTATTGTTTTTGCTTTGGTTCCATCCCTTCATTCTTTCTGGATTTATTTCTCCACTGATCTCCAGTAGCGTATCGGGCACCTACTGATTTGGGGAGTTCCTCTTTCAGTATCCTATCATTTTGCCTTTTCATACTGTTCATGGGGTTCTCAATGCAAGAATACTGAAGTAGTTTGCCATTCCCTTCTCCTGTAGACCACATTCTGTCAGACCTCTCCACGATGTCCTGCCTGTCTTGGGTGGTTCAATATGGCATGGCTTAGATTCATTGAGTTAGACAAGGCTGTGGTCTGTGTGATTAGATTGACTACTTTTCTGATTATGGTTTGTGTGTCTGCCTTCTGATGTCTCTTGCAACACCTACCGTCTTCCTTGGGTTTCTCTTATCTTGGACATGGGGTATCCCTTCACAGCTGCTCCAGCAAAGTGCAGCCGCTGCTCCTTACCTTGGACGAGTGGTATCTCCTCACAGCCGCCCCTCCTGACATTGAACGTGGAGTAACTCCTCTCTGCCCTCCTGCGCCCATGCAGCCACCACTCCTTGAATTGTTCCACATTCACCGGCATATCCTGGAGCAAATGCAACTGCCACTCCTACTGGAGCAGTGACCACCAAACGGACCATCCAAGGAATGTTTACAAACATGAGAAGCAACCTGAAAATCCCAAAACCCTCTAAAGAATAAAGCTGCACAGGGCATAGCTGACTGGCTTGCATTGCATCTTGCGGGCTCCTGTGGTTCTCCCCGCGTCTGGGAGTGTGCCCATGCCGGCAACGCACGCCAATCCGCAGGAACCACCACAGGGCAGCAGTGAGTTGTCGGGACCACCGAGAGATGCCAAACCATCCATCACTTCATGGCAAATAGATGGGGAAACAATGGAAACAGTGAGAGACTATTTTCTAGGGCTCTGAAAACACTACAGATGGTGATTGCAGACATGAAATTAAAAGACGCTTGCTCCTTGGAAGAAAAGCTATGACAAACATAGACAGAATAGTAAAAAGTAGAGACATTACTTTGCCAATAAAGGTCCATCTGATCAAAGCTATGGTTTTACCAGTAGTTATGTATGGATGTGTGAGTTGGATCATTAATAAAGCTGAGTTCCGAAGAATTGATGCTTTTGAACTGTGGTATTGGAGAAGACTCTTCAGAGTCCTTTGGACTTCCAGAAGATCAAATCAGTGAATCCTAAAGGAAACCCATCCTGAATATTCATTGGAAGGACTGATACTGAAGCTGAAGCTCCAGTACTTTGGCCACCTGAAGAACTGACTCATTCCAAAAGACACTGATGCTGGGAAAGATTGAAGGCTGGAGGAGAAGCAGATGACAGAGGATGAGATGATTGGATGGCATCACTGACTTAATGGACATAAGTTTGAGCAAGCCCCAGGAGTTAGTGATGGTCTGGGAAGCCTGACATGCTGCAGTGCATGGATTCACAAAGTGTCACACATGACTGAGCAACTGAACTGAACTGAATAACATATTTTTTAAAACTGTTGGTAGTAAATTTTTGAAGGATGAAATCTTGTACTACAAACAAAAATGAAGGACATTATTTCAACTTAGTAACAAGCTAAATTAAAACAATACAGATTAATTTTATTCTTAGGAGTCAATTGCCATGGAATTTCCTTGCTTTGTACAACTAAAAGAAATAAAAAGAAAATCTGGAATTATTGTTCATGCTCCATTCAACTGAAGAAGTTAATCACCTATTTGGAATTAGGATCCATATTTTGTATCCTGTACTTTGAATTTTTTTTTTTACTATATAACCTATAATATATTGTCATAGACAAAAAAAAAAGAGAGAGAGAGAAAAGAAGCAGCATTTTGTGTACTGAAATGGAAGAGATTTACTGTTATTTGTTCAGAAGTGTGTGAACAAAAATGATGTGGCTCTAAGGATTTGTGCATGGATGTGTAACAGATTCACCGCACTTTAAAGGTGAAAATTCAAGTCACCAAAGAAACCTGAACTTTTTAGATTTATAATTGGATTATATAAAAATTCAGTTAATGAAATTAAGTAAAGTGAAAATTTTTAATTGATGTCCTTTATATTTTGATTCATCCTTTTCTCTTTCTTTACTTTGTAAGGATTCTTTTTCCTTAACTATATTGAAAGTCAGCAGTATTGTTTAAGCACAGATCTTAATGGGTGTTAATGAAGCAGGAACAAAGATCTTCTAAAAGATTCAGACTTCTCTATTCAGACTTCAAGATTTTCTTGCAGGGGATTAGTGCCAGTTATGCTTTTTTCACATTGATAATAAATTAAGATTATATGTTACTTCTCTTTGATTTTCTTTGCCTTATTATGATAATTGTTATGATGCTAATTAGCAAATTGTGTGTTTCTTCATCAGTTTAATTTATTTTGATTTTTTAAAGTAGAGGAACAAATTAGCATGGCATAAGACACAAAATCACCATAATAGCATAACAAGCAAAAGAAAATGAATGAATTAGCACATAGTTGAAGTTACTTGGAAGACAATTCTATGTATCCAGATGCAATATGATAATTTATCTATTCTTGGTGAAAATTTTCATTAAAACAAGCAATATTGTAGGCCCTTATGAAGTTTGAAATTATACTTAACATTTCTGTGACAAAGGTGGATTATTTTTTATTAAATAAAGGATTTCCTGCATTTTTCCATTGAAAATGTATACTGCTAGAGGTTTGTCTGTGGTAACATTCCAGAGAAACACTTCACATGCAGAATGTGTCTGCACAAATTATTTATTCAAGGTAGACTAACCAAACACTATGCTAGTGTTTTATGTACAAGACTAAAACCATTAAAAATCCTATAAAATAAAATTTGTTATTTTACTAACACTATATTTTAATAAAAATGAAATCAGATTGTAACCTCTTCATATGCAAAGATATCTGGCATGTAGTAGGCGTGCAGTGATTAAAAAATGAATAAATAAATGGATGAATGGTATCCTAATAACTATTAATGGTTCTTTCTGTTTTCATTAAGTTTCTGTTACATTGGTAGGCTTAAGTTTCACAATGTATGTAGTGTGACAGTCTTTGATTTGTTTTGGGGTAGAATGTACTGAAAGGGAAATGTAATCTCTGGGTGACCAGTCACACATTATAAAGGAATAGCATAAAATGACGTACAGAAATAAAAAAGACAGTATTGACAACCTGTCTGGCATATCATGTGCCAGTTCTTTTCCTTTCAGGAAGTCTCTCTTTAGTGAATGGTCAGTCCAGTTGGTATAGGAGTTTGATTTGTGACTGATGAAGGAAGCTCATGTCTGGGTGCCAACACAATCACCTGGAAAGGAAGGAGATTTGATGTCATATAGACCCATAACAAAACCTGATATTTACACAAAGACCTTTGGCAAGGGGCACCAATCCTTGAAGCCAATCTACCTCTGCAATAAAATGTCCTAAGAAAGGAAGAGAGATCAGGATGTATTGAGTTCTTTGTTTTGTTTGATCAAGCTGGTGTCTAAAAGGAATTGATATCCTCACAGGCATAAATGGCTCTCTAGCTCATACTGAATTTAGGTTTATGTTGCTGATGTCAATTTTCCTGAGAATTTATTCATTAAAAGAGTTTTCTTTTTTATTCCTTTAACAAAATAAGAGATTCTGAACTTGGCCCCCGAAACCCTCATGTTTGGCTCTCCTCCATAAAAAAGAAGACCCAAGCATGATTTACAACTTACATAAAGCCTGAAATTTCTTTATTTGGAATGAGATTAGTGAATGTTAACAATAGTGGTCCAAATCCTTTTTCTGGGAAAGTTAAAATTTTAGAGTTAGCTAGTCCAAAAGGAATTTCCATGAGTTTCTCAACAGTTTTTTTAACCTCTTTACTGAATTGAACTATGTCCCTGCAAACTTTAAGATCACTTGGAATTTCTGAATGTGACCTTTTGTGGAAATGGGGGCTTGACAAAGATCCTCAAGACTAGGATAAGCTCCATATCCAATGTAAGTCACGTACTTGTAAGAGGAGGGAAATTTGGACACAGAAACAGAAACACACAAGGTCATGTAAAATTGAGACAATGAAACAGATATCAGGAAGAGAAATTTAGGAAACAATCCCATTATCCATCATACCAAAAAATATATATATATATATATCTAGGAATAAACCTACTTAAGGAGGCAAAAGACCTGTTCTCAAAAACTGTATGATGATGATGAAAGAAAGTGAAGATAACACAAACAGATAGAAAGATATACTGTGTTCTTAGATTGGAAGAATTAACATTGTTAAAATGACCATACTACTCAAGGCAATCTACAGATTCAGTGTAATGACATTTTTCACAGACCTGGAACAAAAATTTTTTTAAATTTGCATGGGAACTCAAAAGATCCCCCAAATAGCCAAAATAATCTTGAAGAAGAAGAATAGAGCTGGACAAATCATGCTCTTTAATCTCAGACTATACTACAAAACTACAGTAAACAAAATATTATAGTACTAGCACAAAAACAGACACATAGATCAATGGAACAGTATAGAAAGTTCAGAAAGAAACCTAGGGACTTAAGCTTAATTCATCCACAACAAAGGAGGCAAAAATATACAACTTAGAAAAGGCAGTCTCTTCAATAAGTGGTGCTAGGAAAATTGGACAGCTAGAGGTAAAAGAATATAATTAGAATATTTTCTAACACTTTATACAAAAATTAACTCAAAATGGATTAAAAATGTAAACTCAAGGCCGGATACTATGAAACACCTAGAGGAAACTGAGGCAGGAGACTCTTTGACATAAATTACAGCAATATTTTTTTAGATCTATCTCCTATGGTAATGAAAAACAAAAATAAACAAATGTGACCTAATTAAATGTAAAAGCTTTTGAATAGCAAAGAAACCATAAGCAAAATGAAAACACAACCTATGAACTGGGAGAAAATACTTGAACATGATGCAACTAACAAGCAAATAATTTCCAAAATATACAAATAGCTCATACAGCTCAACATTTAGGGGAAAAACTAATCAAAAAAGGGCAGAAAACCTAAACAGACATTTCTTTAAAGAAGAGATACAGCTGGCCAACAGGTACATGGAAAGATGTTCAACACTGATAATTACTAAAAAAATGTAAATCAAACCCACAATGAGGTGTTACATCACACCAGTTAGAATGGCCACCATTAAAATGTCTACAAATAATAAACTCTAGAGAAGATGTGGAGGAAAAGGAACCATCTTACACTGTTGGTGGGAATGTAAATTAGTATGGAAAATACAATGGTAAGGTTCCTTAAAAAACCCAGTGTTATCATATGACCCAAGAATCCCACTCCTAAGCATACCTGGAGGAAATCTTAATTTGCAAAGTTATATGCACCCCAGTGTTTATAGGAGCACTATTTACAATAGCCAAACCATGGAAAAATCCTAAATGTTCATCAACAGGGGCATGAATAAAGATGTGAGGTGTATACATGACATACACACACACGTGCCCACACATACACAGGCACAGAGAGAGATATAATGGAATATTATTCGACCATAGAAAAGAATGAAATAATGCCATTTGCAGCAACATGGATGAACCTAGAGATTTTTATGCTAAGTATGTCAGAAAGAGACAACATATGATATTACTTGGATGTGGAATCTAAATAGGACACAAATGAACTTATCTATGAAACAGACACACGGACATAAAGAACAACCTTGTGGTTGCCAAGGGGCTGTGGGGGAGGGATGGATTGGGTGTTTGGGATTAGTAGATGCAAACTATTACACATAAGATGGATAAACAACAAGGTATCACTGTATAGATATTCAATAAATTGTAACTACCTATAATGGAAAATGATCTGGAAAAGAATATATATATATTTATTCTTTATATACTTTATATACATATGTATATATATATATATATACACATATGAAGTAGAGTTAATTTGCAATGTTTCAGGTATAATACCTGTAATACTTCAACAAAAAACAGTTAAGAAAAATGGAGACAAAGACGGGAACACCAAAGATTGCTGATAATTAACTGAAACTGGGAGAAGCAAAATTAGAATTCACTCCTCCCCTACCTGCCCACCGAGACTCGGAGGGAACATGGTCTTGCTGACAACTCGATTTGAACTTCTAGGTTCCAGAACTGTGAAACAAAGATTTTTGTTTGTTTGTTTTTAAGCTGCCTATTTGTCTTAGGAAACAAAGTTAGACTTTAGTGCTAGGAAGTTGAATGTTACTGTATCAAATACTCAGATGTGTAAGTATCTTCATTAAACACATGGAGATATTTTTCATTTCCACAAAGAATATATTCTCTTAAAGGAATAGAGAATGGAAGTGTTTGGAAGCACATGATAGTAAAGTCTAAACCACCTTGAAGAGACTGTTGGTAGAGATACATACATAGTAAAGGTGATTCTGGTGAGTTCTCAAAGAAATAAGCAGAACTGTATAAAAGTTTCTACCACCTTAGTGTATACATATATTATAAATAGAATGTTGCCAGAAACACTAATGGCTTTTCTGGTGAGGTATTAGATGGAAAAGAGAAACACGCTGTTGGAAATTGGAAGAAAAGCTATCCTTGTCATAAGTGGCATAAAACAAGGCTAGATTGTTTTCTACTGTTGAATACAGAAAGATAAAACTTGTACACAGTTAACTTGGATGCTTAGCTGAGGAGATGTCTAAGCCAGGTTTAGAAGGTACAACCTGATTTCTCCTTCCTGCTTGTAGTATATTGTGAGAGAAAATAAATAAATTGAGGAATTAACTGTTTAGTGAAAAGGAGCCAGCACTTGATGATTTGGAAAGTTCTCAGCCCATCCAGACAGCATGCTCTGGGAGTAGAGCCAAGAGTGTAGTTGAACAATTATTTACTAAGGTAACAGTTAGGCATGTGATTAGCCATGTGACTTATGTATCCAACAGCAATCTTATTAAAAGCCAGGAATAAAATTGGAGTTATCCAGAAAGGCTCTGTGGAGAATCGTGGTGTCTAATGGCATGGATCTCCTCAAAATTCACAGAGGGCAAAGAGGGTTTGAGAATTTTATACCAGTAGAAATACTTCCAGCCTGGACTGAAAGGAACAGAGATGGTATGGATATCTGTTGCTTTAAGCCACCAATTTTGCCTTATCATATCAGTCCTAGAAAACTAATAAAACCTCTAAAAGAAGCAAAACCCATTGGAAGACTTCATGCCTGAGGAAGGAATATGATCTTCCAAAACGAAGGGGAGATACTTGAGATTAGCTGTATGTAACTTATTGTCTTGAAAAGTATCTCCAGTGTCTTACACATTGAGAAGAGTTCAACTGGAAAGATGTGTATGTCTATATCCATATTCATTACTATTGCCATATATGTATCTATATATACATATATAATTATATCTACATTTATATCCCTCTGTAAAAGGATAAATGCATAATAACACAAAGAAGCAAGAACAAAATGAAATCAGGACACGATGTACTGAAAAAGGTAAAAACATGCAAAAGAGTTCAAGAACACTTTGGGTTTGATCACATGTAGACACAGTGATTGACAAATTATAATGCCTATGGGTGCTAGTTGGACAAATTAAGTCAATGAAACACATGGGATACTTATATATTATTAAACACATGGAAATATTTTCGTTTATACAAAAACAAAATGTGTTCTCTGTGAATCTTCCTAAAAACCATTATTTCACAACATTTTTTGATTCCATCAAAAATCATTTCCCCATTTTTGATTGAGGCATTGGTACAGCCACATGATCTTATGGCAATTATTTAACTCTACAGTTATAGAGTAAAAGAAACCATAGACAATACATAAAGGAATGAGCATATTTTATTTACAGAAAAACATAGCAGAATTTGGACCATAAGCCCTAGTTTGCTGATCACTGCTTTATATGTCAACAAAATTAATAATATTTTTCTTCTCAACCAGTGAAATGTGTAAAAACATATGCAATATAGTACCTGACAGTAAATTAGAAATCTAAGGTATACATATGTGTAATATGAAAGTAGTCATCCCACTAGGTGGGCTTCCCTGGTGGCTCAGACAGTAGAGCATCGGCCTGCAGTGTGGGAGATCTGGGTTCAATTCCTAAGTCAGGAAGGTCTCATGGAGTAGGGAATGGCTACCCACTGCACAGAGGAGCCTTATTAATTACCTGATTTTTCACAGAACTTAAAAAATTCTTTGTTAGGCTTTTTTTGTTACTGTAGCCATGTTTCACACAACACACACACACATACACACTTTGTACTGTTAAAAAATATTTGATTAAGTATAGGAATACTTAAAGAGAAAGGCTCTTTTAGAATAAAGTGAGGGGATATTCAAGAATAGGACTGCTGAAGTCAACAGCCTTGTCTTTCATCTTGACTCCTTAATTTATTTACTAGCTGAAAATGGGAAAGTTCCTTAAATTCTTAGTTTCATTCTTTTAATCTATAAAATGGATAATAAAAATATCTACTTCATAGGGGTTCTGTTAGAACTAAGGGCTCAGCATAGATGAGGCATATCACTGATACTTGAATTAATTTTGATTTTTTGTATCATTAATCAATAGTAAGTGAAAGTAAAATTCGCTCAGTCATGACAGACTCTTTGAGACTCCATGGACTATACAGTCACAATGAGTCGGACATGACTGAGTGACTTTCACTATACAGTCCATGGAATTCTCTAGGCCAAAATACTGGAGTGCTTTCTTCTCCAGAGGATGTTCCCAACCCAGGGATCGAACCCAGGTCTTCCACATTGCATATGGATTCTTTACCAGCTGAGCCACAAGGGAATTCCAAGAACACTGGAGTGGATAGCCTATCTCTTCTCCAGGAGATTTTCCCAAACCAGGAATCAAACTGGGGTCTTCTGCATTCCAGGTGAATTCTTTACCAAATGAGTTATCAGGGTAGCCCAAATCAATAGTAAGTGGCAGCCATATATATATAAAGAATGTTAGACATAATTCTAAATTTGTACACTTATTATTAATATCACTGTAATAATTTTCACTTTTTAAACAACTCAAGCTAGATTATCATCTGTATTGGTTTCTGTGCTCTGTTGGCAAGAGCTATTAACATACTCCAGTAGTCCAAGGCAGCAAATACTACATATGGTTCCTATGTGGTGGCAAAGCACTTCTAAATAAATAAATATTGTACAGAGGCTATAGTTAACTGAGCAATTTAAGTATAACACAAGTTGGAATAAGTCAACATTACTATGGATACCTAGCAAAGCAATTCACACCAAAATGTGAGAAATATTTAATAATTGAAAATTGATCATAATCTATTTTAACAAACACCACAAATTTTCATAGTATTTTTTGCCTTTTTCTTTGAAAGTAAACCAATATGAGATGTTTCTTGAATGTCATCTCACAAATTGAAGAAAAAATACTTAAGTTCTTATTTAACAGATTATAGTTAACTTACTTTAGTTCATAAATATAAATCATTAATAAATAAAAAAAAATCATAGGCCACAGCAACAAAGGCAGTACATTCTTAAAGTCTGGAAAAATTATTCCATTTTCATGCTATGGTTAGGCATTTAACAATTCTTTTCTCCAGTGAATAACACAAACTTTCCATTTCAAATATGAATCCCTTGAGGATTAGGATTTTGATAGCTGAGTTATTTTCTAGTTTATGAAGTCACTGCCTTTGTGAGAACTTACAAGCTATAAAGCGTCATAAGCCCACTGGTTGCTACTAGCTACCAAATCATTATTCTCAAAACATGGAACACAATTATTCATGTAACATTTAAATATTTTACTACTTAATATACTCCAGTTCAATAGTGAATCAGATTCTCTACCATATCAAAGTGAAAGACTATTCTCTAAACATGGTTAAATACATGAACGTTTTGTAAGCTATTATTAACAAGGAGCAGAATTTAAATATACAAATTTTGAAAAGTATTGCCAGCCAGGCAACACATGCTACTATAAAAACGCCTCAAGTTCTTCAGTGAGGGAATATCTATTAAATGCAAAAGGCAAGACAGTAAACAGCATGGTGGAACAGTGTAAGTCAGGCAGCCTAAAACTAGATGTATGCTTAGTCGCTCAGTCATATGCAACTCTTTGTGGCCCTTCTGTCCATTGTGGATTCTCCAGGCAAGAATACTGGAGTGGGTTGCCATTCCCTCCTGCAGGGGATCTTCCCAACTCAGGGATAGAACCCAGGTCTTCCACATTGCAGGTGGATTCTTTAATATCTAGATAGTAGGCCAGGATTGAAGGAGTGGTGGCCTTTGCATTCCAAAGCCTAAATGAAAAACCTCAAAGAATTGCAGGAGTGTATTGTGGACTGAGATAAAATATAAATGCAGTACCATTACTTCATGGGAAATAGATGGGGAAACAGTGGAAACAGTGGCAGACTTTATTTTTTTGAGCTCCAAAATCACTGCAGATAGTGACTGCAGCCATGAAATTAAAAGATGCTTACTCCTTGGAAGGAAAGTTATGACCAACCTAGATAGCATATTCAAAAGCAGAGACATTACCATGCCAACAAAGGTCCGTCTAGTCAAGGCTATGGTTTTTCCAGTGGTCATGTATGGATGTGAGAGTTGGACTTTGAAGAAAGCTGAGCACTGAAGAATTGATGCTTTTGAACTGTGGTGTTGGAGAAGACTCTTGAGAGTCCCTTGGACTGTAAGGAGATCCAACCAGTCCATCCTAAAGGAGATCAGTCCTGGTTGTTCATTGGAAGGACTGATGCTGAAGCTGAAACTCCAATACTTTGGCCACCTCATGCAAAGGGTTGACTCATTGGAAAACACCCTGATTCTGGGAAAGATTGAGGGCTGGAGGACAAGGGGACGACAGAGGATGAGATGGCTGGATGGAATCACTGACTCGATGGACATCGGTTTGGGTAGACTCTGGGAGTTGGTGATGGACAGGGAGGCCTGGCATGATGCGATTCATGGAGTCGCAAAGAGTCGGACAGGACTGAGTGACTGAACTGAACTGAACTGAACATTCTTGAAGCCTATAGTCTTATAATGCAAGAGATCTCTTGTCTAAAACAAATGTCTTCTGTTACAGACATTATATGTTTTTTAATGCCACTAGACTCAAAATCAACCCTGCTTATCTTGGTCATTATTAGCCTGATATATAAATAGTTCTTAAACCTAAAGATCTTTCCTGAAGATTAGGCATTAGGACTTGTAATATTCCCATTCATCACTTTCACTTGGACTTTGAACTACAGTGATCTTAATAAAACTCAAGAATTGCAATTTAAAACAACTGTAAAATAACTTGTATATGTGTATGTAGACATAAAAGTTATGGAAAGAATCCCCAAGACATCACTTGGTAAAAATATTTGCAATTAAACAATGTGAAGAAATTTATAGCAGTTTATCAATGCATTTCAATTTGTTTGATATTGAAAATATATATTAACAGAATAAACTTACTTAAGAAATCCTGTGATAAGATTATGATACTCATTAATTTTAGATATGAATGAGTGAATTGGAAACAAGTGAGGACATATGCATTTGTCTTATAGTTTATTTGCTATAAATAATATTTTACCATTTATTCATACTTATGTGTTGGGTGGAGAGAGAAAGAGAGAAGGTGTGTGAGAGAGAAGAAAGCTGTGCAGAAGAAGAATAAATATCCTAACTAGGACCAGAAGAATTATGACTCTTAAAATAGTCACAATCATAGTAAGGAAGAGAAGTGAGGTCCACGCGTGCTCAGTCATTACAGTCGTGTCTGACTCTTTGCAATTAACTCAATGGACTGCAGCCCAGCAGGCTGTCCATGGGGTTCTCCAGGCAAGAATACTGGAGTGGGTTGCCAGGCTCTCCTCCAGGGGATCTTTACGTCCCACTGATCGAACTGGAATCTCCTGCTTTGCAGGTGGATTCTTTACCACTGAGCCACTGGGAAAGCCCAAGAAAAGTGCTAAGAGATCAGTTATTGTAGGCAATAGAAATCCCATCTTCCATGGGCTTGTGTTTCTTTATTAGGAACATTAGAGTTTTACATTAGGAACTCTAAAAATATTTCAGAGTTTGACAAATTTTGGTTAAATCTTATTCCCTCTGTGTGCATGCATGCTAAGTCACTTCAGTGGTATCCAACTTATGTGACCCCATGGCTGTAGCCTGCCAGGCTCCTGTGTCCATGGGATTCGCCAGGCAGGAATACTGGAGCAGGTTGCCATTTCATCCTTCAGGGGATCTTCTTGACTCAGGATCCAACCTGAGTCTCTTCTGTCTCCTATATTGTCTTTTGTGTGTGTGTGTGTGTGTGTGTGTGTTTACCACTAGTGCCACCTGGGAAACCCTTACTGCCTCTACTTACAATTTTGTTTGCTTGGCTAAATTTATTAAACAATTTGAGATTTTATTTCTTCAGCTGTAAAATTGGAATAATTTTAACTACCTCAACTAATTATTATAAAAATTAGATAGCATTGGTTTCTCTGGTGACTTTAAAATAGTACTTGATATATGTTTAATGTTGGTGATCTTTCTTTTTCTCCTAACTAATGACAATTAGGACCATACACAGAATTTAAGATTCACAAGCCACCAGTTGGGACTATCTTTGTGTTGATTTGTATAATAATCCTACTATTAATGTGACGGACCTGTGACAGACCTGTTCCTTTTGGGAAGCTTCTTCCTAGTGATTTAGTCATCATTTCTTGTCATTAGTTGAAACCTCAGTCTCTTTCACATGAATAGTAGCAGCAAACTAGTGTTTTCTCCATAAAGTGTTGCTACTTAAATATATAGCTTATTATGTATAACCTCATTTGTTGAGTTAATATAATCCTGATAATGTATAAAAATCAGATTTTCAATTTCTATCATTTTCTAACTTTGTTACTATGCTTAAAAGTAATATGGGGCTATTTATATCATTGTGGTAAGTACATAAAAAGTGTGTCCTAAATTTTTGCAGTGGATGAAGCTTTAGCCATAGTGTTCTGGAATTTCTTTCCAATTGACCTGAGTGTGTTCTTTTTATATAAAACTTCAGACTTTGCCATCATCTAGCTCATGGATTTTATCTTGTATGTATAATTCCCATGGGACTCTTTAATGTCTTGTTGAAATTCTGAACTATTCTGTGTATAAGAATAAAATGACTTGATCTGCCATTTTAATGTCTGAATCAACATAGGAATTGATGAGAGTCCCATCAATCTAGCATTCTAGTATCTAGCCATTGCTATGTCCCTTTCCAAATATTTACAGGCTCTTCTTTAAATAATCCATTTGAAGATTTTGTCTAGATCCAGGTTCACTGGACTGTAAATTTTTCTATTATTTTTACCCTTTCAAAACTTGAAATATCATCCACCATATCTTTTCTTTCATATTTTCTAGCTAGCCACTGATTACTCAAAAATTCTACCAATGCCTTTACAGTCTCACTACCACTCTTCACAGTGACTTGGTAAGATTGTTTCTGTGTTGGAGATTGAATTCACTAAAGAACATGTAACTTTCTTCTACTATCCCCTCAATCATCTTTTGCTTCTGTTCAGATTATATATTTATCCTACTTTTTCTAGACTGAAGAGTCTGCTCCTTGACAGAGGCAAGGGAAGTAAAATTCAGGCCTTATAACTCCCTCTGTCTGCTACATTTAGTCTGAGCTGTAAGTGTATCCTTTCTTTGTCCTTCTTAATCGAGTGTACCTAGCAACATCTCATTCCCCCTTCCATTTTCTATCTTATTTTTCATAAGACAAGCCATTCTGGGTAGCATAATTGACACAGTATATATCATACTTCTTTTCAGAAAGGGGTCAATCCTTAAGTATAGATAAAGATGTCTGGCATATAATTTTAACTTTAATGTATACTCAAATGTTTGTTCTCTGATAATTATTAGAGATGTTGCTATTTTCCACGTCAAAGAAAATATTATCTGGACTTGCTTAAATATGGTTTGGATGAGTAACTTTGAAAGGATTTGTGCATTCCAACCTTGGTATTTAGAGTTTCCTCAGCAAAATTATATGACAGTATGTCCAAAAGTATTCTAAAAATTCTGAAAGTAAAAATGAATAATCTCTATCTTAAGTAGTTTTTCCTGGGAAACAGACTCAGAGATGCAAATCTACAAGCTTGTAGTGATTAGGGAGTATCCTCAGCATCACCTCCTATTACAAAGTGAAGGACAAGAGACTGGATAAGAGGAGGTTGTAATGCTGTTCAGGAAGCTCTGAATTTTGTCCTGGTTTTAGGCAAAGTGATCATGATTTCACATTCCTGTATTGACCAGACACAGATGAAGACTGACTCTGGGAAGAGAAGAAAACCTCAGATGTGGCAGTTCCCTTTGGTTGAGGGGAGTTTTTTTTTTTTTTTTTAGATGAATACCTCAGTCTGTTATCTGGAAGGAACACCATATCAGCTACTGTAATTCACCCTTTTCACTACAAATACACATTTGCTTCATATAATCAACTTATCCCATATTTGGACAGATCCTCTGGGATTCTGATTAATTCCTATTACTAGGGAAACTAACAGGAGAAAAGTTAATGGGACAAACCACCCACTGTAGTGGTCTTAGGAATACCACTGATACTTATCTTTTCTGTATTCTACTGCTCATACTAGAGTTTCCTCATTTCTGTTTAAAATCTCTGACAGTCTTAGTGTATTCTCCCTAGAGCATCCCTTGCTGCTGCTGCTGCTAAGTCGCTTCAGTCGTGTCCGACTGTGTGACCCCATAGATGGCAGCCCACCAGGCTCCCCCGTCCCTGGGATTCTCCAGGCAAGAACACTGGAGTGGGTTGCCATTTCCTTCTCCAATGCATGAAAGTGAAAAGGGAAAGTGAAGTCGCTCAGTCGTGTCCTACTCTTAGCGACCCCATGGACTGCAGCCTTCCAGGCTCGCCCGTCCATGGGATTTGCCAGGCAAGAGTACTGGAGTGGGGTGCCATTGCCTTCTCTCTGTAGTAAATGGAGTGGCTTTTGAATTCTCTTACTATTGTTAAATTGTGGTTTTCTAGCTCTGTGCTGTGTATCTGTGTATCTGTTCTGGCATGTCAGCTTCTCAGAGCCCTTGAGAAGTTCTATCATTTCTGCTTTACATAGGGTAGGTTATTAATCACTGCTGCTTCCAAGAATCATCCTAGCTTTGAATTAGTACAATTAGATGGGGCCTCATCAGGGTGTTAAATTCCATATTGTGGGAGAGTACCCCCATATTGATAAATTATCATTTATCCAACTTTGTATAACACCCTCCTTGATTGAGCATGCTGTCTTTACTCCATTGATACATGTACAACAGATCTATTACATTGTAATCACTTCTCTTCTAGCAGACTTGCATTTTCCTGACCAAACTATATTGCTACTTAATTCTAGTTATTGGTCAAGTGGCTGGGATGAAAGAAGAGGATAGAACCTGAAGCAGAGTGACATATTGTCAGTTAAGGCAGGGGACTCTGAATCATCTTCAAGGAAGGAGAGGATGCTAGTTTAACTGAGAGAAGTGGTTCACTTCTATAATCCCAAAGGATTCAGAAGGACTTTGGGTTTTAAAAATTTTGAGTATGACAATCCTAATGCTCCTACTCCAAATATGAGTCTCATTAATTTGTAACCAAGATCCTGATTTCAATCTATTAGCTATACTATTCCTATAAGAAAATTTTAGGCAAGATCTTAACTTTTCTCTGATAGTAGTCTGTTTAATAACCTCCCATGGGGACCATGCTGCCTTCACATTTTACCTTGAGTTGATTAGTGATCACCTTTTATTTTCCTTCAAAATGTGTGTACATACCTCCAAAATGTATCCTCAGTTTCCGTAGTCCTTATAAGTACTTTTTTCCCTCTCAAACTGCATAAACACCTGAGATATTCTATCTGCCAGTACATTTATTTACTTTGGTGAATCAATTTCAGTTTATCATCAATGAGAACTTCAAAAATTTCACCAAGACTGCATGCCAAGCAAGGACTGTCAGCATTCCTTTTACTAGTGAGGTGACTGAGTGGAAGTCAAACTTCCAAAAGCCAATTTAGTATCTGCTTCCTATAGTGACTCTGCTATCGAAAGTTGTAGGTCAGATTTCCCAGATATCAATCTGCAAATAGGTGTATTATCCCAGTCTGCTTTTAGAAACAACACCTATGAGAGAGTGAGGGTGACAAGACTGAAATAAGACTAAACTTGAACTTTGATACAAAGGCAATAGATAATTCAACCAATCCCATTGGAAGCACTGAAGCTGGGATCATCCTTCAGTGATGTTTTGGATCCAGTATTCAGATGCAGACTGACCTTAAGGCAGGGAATATCCTTGGAAGAGGGAGCTCTTTTGTTCAAGGAAATTCTTAGCTGATAGCCTTTTGCTTTCCCAGAGGCTGAAAGAATGAATGTCTCAGTCTGTGAGCAATCATTTGGTCAGTGAAGTGCAGCATCCACTATCTGATCTTATGATGTTTACAATACAGCAGAATAAACCTTGTTTCCATGGGGATAAAAAATAGCATAATACAGCAATATAATGAAATGCACTATTTTTAGCCCATATGATAATGATATATTGAATGAAACATAAATCTCAAATAATATATCTATAAAATTTTTAATTTGTTGTTAAAAATGTTCTTTTTCCATTCATCTGGTTTTTAAAGAACACTGAAGTAATATCAATTATCATGCTTTCAGCCTCAGGTAACAGACCACTTAGAAAGTAACTTAAATAACACAGATTTCACTTATCAGTGACATTAAGACAAGCATTTTAGAGGGTTAGTTCAGAAACTCAAGATATTGACAGGAGGTTAGGGGCTTCTATATTTTAACCTTGTTCTTGGTGACACTCCAAGCATTGCATCCTGACAAAAGTGGATGGAGGAAAATGCTTGCCCTTCATCTCTCCATTAGTGTTAGAGATTACATATTTTTCCTAAGTCCTTTATGTTCATTGTCTAGAAGTTTTTCACTTAACTACTCCTGAAATTTCAAATAGGGATGAGATTAGTACAGTTAGCTTAAACCAATTAATTGATTGCCTAGAACAGGGCATATTGTTTCCTACCCCCAACTAACTCAGCATCTATATGAAAGGAAAAGGGGAAATAGATGTAGAATAAGCAACTGATATATATATATATATATTTTTTTTTTGCCACAGTGACTGTAGGGGAATTGAGTTGATGTAAATCAGGATGAGATGTTCACATTTAAAGAATGATAGAAGAATGGGTAGGGCTGTATTAAACAAAATTTTATTAACTTGCGTAGCAACAATTTTTTTAAATGCTATTTAATACATTGCTTCAGGAGAATTTGAGTAAACTAAATGTCTTGGTGATCTTTATATGGCATATTATTTACTATTTTGCATTAATATACTCCTAATTTGTCATCATTTCAACATATGACAAATCAGTATGTCAGTTTAAATTTATGACAAATAAATGTTCATTTCAATACTATTTTCCTCTTAAGTACTCACAATATTCTATTATTTCAGGAAGATGATGGTGTATATAGTTTATTACTGAAAGCACATTACTTTTCTTTCTCTCTGTCCAGTAACACACAAACATACACTGTACCACTGTCCTTTGATAGGCAGAGTCTTTAGCTAGAGCATATGTTTTTTTAAAGTTAATTTTAAATGTATTTATGAATAAACGAATCCAATGTCTGTTTCTTTTACTTTCTCTCGCCCTCTTCTTGTGGCTCTCTGATAAAATTGAGTTTGACTTCCTACAAATAAAGTACATAAGCCTGGAACATTTTGGCTTTTGTCATCTAAGAACTCTCTCCTTTTTTTTTTTTTGGCCTCACTGGATAACATGTGGGATCTTACTTCCTCAACAAGGGATTGAACCTGCACTGGAAGCACAGAGTCTTAACCACTGGACTACAAGGGGAGTCCCAGAACTCTCTGCTCTTTTAAAATTTTTCTTCATTCTTACTTTGACTTTACTTCTTTGCTTTGGTAAATAAAGCAACATTCACTTGAATGCCACTGCAGGTTTCTCACCTGCTCCTTCTCAGCTCAGCTTGCCAACTGAGTGGTAGAGAGGTTTAGGTTTAACATCTTTCACTTTAAGATCTTAAGTGTTTTTCCCTCTACATTTAATCTTTATAACAATCTGAACTTTTAACAGTAAACAAACCAATATTCAGAAAGATTTGCTTTTCCATAAGAATCTCTCCAAAAGGGGAACTTCTATATACATTTAAATTTCAATCTATATATGTTTCAATAAAAAGTAATTGCTCTTTTGTATTAAATTATTTTCTCCTTCCACGGTAATGTTTTAAGAAGACTCTTTACAATTTTATACTTTTTGAAGAGACTGGTTAATGATTATATTTTTATCTCAATATTAAAATTGAAATGCAATACAATATTGTAAAGTTAAAAAATAAAATAAAAATAAAATTTGAATGTACATATGGGTATATCACATATAATCTGAACAATGAATAATATAATTTTTTAAAATTTAAAATATGCTGTATTTGAATTAATTCACTAATTTATTCATCATCCACCCATGAGTTAAATATTGGGAACACAAATAAGAAATTCAACGTTAAGTGCAAATTAATGTGGAAGATTCTGTAGTGAAAAATCATATATCAATCTGTATTCTACTTAAGTAGACTTCCTCCAGTTTAAGCTTATGAAATAATTCCACGAAGACAAGATATTGTTGCAGTGCTACAGCCGTGTACTCTTACAAAGCATTATGATTATTTTCATTAGAGCAAATTGATTCTGTGTTGTTTATTCTCAAGATCAATGAGAATCACTGAAGATTTTTGGCCAAGGGTAACATAATCATTTAAGTTATTCCTGTGGTGTTGTTGATGATGGATCAGAGAAGGAGTGGCAGGTAAGGGGAACAGTTAAGGAATAACACTAACCCAACAATGGCCAGGTAATCTACAGTTTAGGTGCCTGGAGAGGTGCCTAAAACTTCCTTATATTGTATAGTTTCAGAGAAAGACTAACAAGCTGAGGGAGTTCAGCTATCATGTAGGTGTACTGCAATGATTTCAGGCACTAATTAATACAGCCAGTAAGCACTACAGGCTATTGAGTCAAATGACTTCAATTTATACCCAGTTCTTCCACTTACTTAATGGCAACCCACTCCAGCACTCTTGCCTGGAAAATCCCATGGACAGAGGAGCCTGGTAGGCTGCAGTCCATGGGGTCGTGAAGAGTCAGACAAGACTGAGTGAATTCACTTTCCCTTTTCACTTTCATGCATTGGAGAAGGAAATGGCAACCCATTCCAGTGTTCTTGCCTGGAGAATCCCAGGGACAGGGGAGCCTGGTGGGCTGCCGTCTATGGGGTCGCACAGAGTCGGACACTACTGAAGTGACTTAGCAGCAGCAGCAGACAGGATATTAACTCTCTAAACCTCTGTTTACTCATTTGTAAAATAAAATGAATTACAGTAGGCACCCCATTAGCCATTACTCATAATGTGATGGTGAAGATTAATTTAGATTAAAGTAGGAATCCTTATAATGACACTGGGCAGAAACGTCATCATTATTGTTTTAGAGATGAGTTTATTTCATGCCTCACATTCTGTTCTATGAAGTAAAATCTTTTACTGAAACAATTTTGATCAAACTTTTACATATTTTTTGCTTCATGTTTTTCATGCTGTTCTCATGTTTTTGTTCCTTCTATTTTATCTACAAAACCTTATATTTTCCTTAAGTTGTAAATTCTGCATATGAAAGACTGATATATTCTGACACATTAGCATTCACTCTGAAAATACGATCTATAATCTTGAAAGGATAAATATATAAATGAAAAGTTATGACATAGTTTACAACTACTTTGAAACTGTTCAATATTTGTTATTGTATTAGCAATTTCAACTTCATAAATTACTACTCTTTCCATCATTTTCAAGCATGTTTCAGTCATAGCTCTCAGAATCTGGTAATTTGACACTTATTTAAACTGTTTAATTAGTATCTATGGTACGTTGTCCTCAAACATAGCTTATCAATGTATCTTTGAAATGCTGTTTTAACTTGCTTTACAGAAAACACTGTTTTAATGATTCCTAAGACTACAATATTATATAAAACCTTGTTGTATTCTTTTCTCTTTAATCTGTAGCATCCCTATTTGATTCTTAGGATTTCCGCCTTTCTGCTTATGTTGCCCATTTGTTCTTGCATGTTGGTTATTCTTTCCCATTAGAAAAGAAATGGAAAGAACACATTTTGCACATTAATAACAGTTGTTTTAAATTTTTAGTCTGATAATTTTAAAATACTTGTTATATCTGAGTTTGGTTCTAATGTTTTCACTGTCTCTTTAATCTTTGATTTTTGCCTTTTAGTGTGCTTTGTAATTTTTTGTTGAAAGCCAGACATGATGCACTCAGTAAAAGGAAATCAGTAAATAGACCTTTAGTTACAGTGTTCAGGTGTAGGGGAAAGGAATCGCCATATATTCCTATGCTCAGATTTTAGTCTTTCAGTGAGTCTCTACCATGGGGATGTGAACTTCACAAGTACTCTCTGTTTATTCCCTGACTTGCCCCTTTCTCCTCCAACTCCATCATTAGGTGGGACAGGACTGTTTAGAGGAGAGGTAATTATTTTTCTCCATGTTCAGCTAGACTTTAATAAAACTCCAATAGGTTCTGGCAAAATAGTTTCTTTTGAGGGAAGGTCTTGTTAGAAGTATGACATGCCCTGGTGCATTTCAAAATAGTTACATTTTCTCATCTACTTCTGGAATCATAAAAGGATTCTTCTCCCCCCAATCTTCACCAAAAGAACTTGGGAGAGATCCTAGAGGTAAATCTCAGAAGAGTGTGGAGGCACTCCTTAATACTTGTTACCCATGGAAGTTTTAACTTTTATAATTGTCCACATTGAGCCTCCAGGAATCTGTTAGTTACAATTCAGGTTTTCCTATTTTGGCACTGGTTATTCTAAATGTTTATGCTTGTGGATTTCTTTTCTGGTAGGTTGGGATTCAATGTATCTATCTATTTTTATCTCCAGTTTGGGTGACAGTGGCTTGACCTATGAGAGAGCTTCTCAGATGGATCTAAAAAATGTTGATTTTTAAGTTTTTGTTTTGTTTTCAAAATTTTAGTTCTTGAAATTGAGTGATGACTTCTAAGATAATTACATTCTGGACAGGAAAATGGAAGCCTATTATTTTCTTTATAGATCAGTTATGATGACTCATTTAGAGCTACTGCCTATGAATGGAGCTAAGGTAATAAGGAAAAATTAAAGTTAGTTGAAAAACATAAACTTCAAACTTATCTGCTGGCTTAAAATATAGAAAACAAGATGATGAATATCCAAGAAATTTATAAAGTAAAAGAATTATGTTCATGGTAAAAGCTCTTAACAATTTAGATATAGAAGAAATGTACCTCAACAAAATAAAGGGCATATATGACAAATGCACAGCTAACATCATACTCGAGTGAAATATTGAAAGATTTTTATTTAAGATCAGGAATGAGATACTTTTATCACCACTATTCAACATAGTATGGAGGTCCTAGCCAGAGCAATTAGTAACAGAAAAATAAAAGGTATTAAAATTTAAAAAGAACAAATAAAATGGTCTCTATTAGCAGATTATATGGTTTTATATACAGAAAATTCTAAAGAATAAAAAAAAAACTGCTAAATAGACCCAAAGGCTCTAAATTTACAGGATACAAAATAACACACAAAACTCAGCAGCTTTTCTACACATTAACAATGAATTATCTTAAAAAGAAAGAAAATAATTGCCATTTATGATAGTATCCAAAAGTATAAAATGCTTAGGAATAAATTTAACCAAGGAGATGAACACTCTCTACACTGGAAATTACAAAGCATTAATAAAAGATATCAAATAGACCCAAAAAATGGAAAGCTACTCATGGGTTGGAAAAATATTGCTAAAATCTCCAGAATAGTCAAAGCCTTTATAGAATCAAAGCAATCCCCACAGATTCTAAAAGTATTTTTTATAGAAGTAGGAAAGATAATTCCTAAAATTAATAGGGGCCCATAAAAGATCTTGAATACCCAAAGCAATCCTGAGAAAAAAGAACAAAGCAGAAAGCGTGACACTTCCTGATACCAAGCTACAATATAGTACTATAGTAAGCAAAACTGTATGGTACCAGGAAAAATCAGATATATACCCAACGGAACTAAATCAAGAGCCTGGAAATGAAACCATGCATATACAGCTAACTAATATTTTATAACAGAGGCAATAATATTCATT
Source organism: Bos mutus (assembly GCF_027580195.1). Classification (NCBI taxonomy): domain Eukaryota; kingdom Metazoa; phylum Chordata; class Mammalia; order Artiodactyla; family Bovidae; genus Bos; species Bos mutus. The sequence continues at coordinate 75,970,986 of NC_091622.1, read as the reverse complement.
GTAAAAAGACAGTCTCTTCAATAAATGGTGCAGGGAAAATTTAATATTCATATAAAAAAATAAACCAGACCCTTCTACCACTCACAAAAGCTAACTTGAAATGGATTAAAAACTTAAATATTTGAGTCCTGGAACCATAAAATCACTAGAAAATCATAATCCATTTTAGTGTACATCTTAAAACTTATACCCTGTTATATATCAATTATATCAAAATAAAACTGAAAAATAGCAAAAGAATTAAAAGGAATATGAGGATGCTTCAGTTCAGTTCAGTTGCTCAGTCACGTCTGACTCTTTGTGACCCCATGGACTGCAGCATGCCAGGCTTGCCTGTCTATCACCAACTCATAGAGCTTACTCAAACTCATGTCCATCAAGTTGATGATGCCATCCAACCATCTCATCCTCTGTCATCCCTTCCCCTCCCACCTTCAATCTTTCCCAGCAACAGGGTCTTTTCCAATGAGTCACTTGTTCACATCAAATGGCCAAAGTATTGGAGTTTTAGCTTCAGCATCAGTCCTTCCAGTGAATAGTCAGGGCTGATTTCCTTTAGCATGAACTGGTTGAATCTCCTTGCAGTACAAGCTACTCTTAAAGAGTCTTCTCCAACACCACAGTTCAAAAGCATCAATTCTTCAGCACTCATCTTTCTTTTGGAGAAGGCACCCTACTCCAGTACTCTTGCCTGGAAAATTCCACGGATGGAGGAGGCTGGTGGGCTGCAGTCCATGGGGTCGCTGAGAGTCGGACATGACTGAGCGACTTCACTTTCACTTTTCATTTTCATGCATTGGAGAAGGAAATGCAATCCACTCCAGTGTTCTTGCCTGGAGAATCCCAGGGATGGGGGAGCCTGGTGGGCTGCTATCTATGGGGTCGTATAGAGTCGGACACGACTGAAGTGACTTAGCAGCAACAGCAGCAGCAGCTTTCTTTAGAGTCCAATTCCCATATCCATACATGGCTACAGGAAAACGCATAGCTTTGACACTGAAAGATGAATTCCCCAGGTCAGTAGGTGCCCAATATGCTACTGGAGATCAATGGAGAAATAACTCCAGAAAGAATAAAGAGACGGAGCCAAAGCAAAAACAACACCCAGTTGTGGTTGTGATTGTTAGTGGAAGTCAAGTCCAATGCTGTAAACAGCAATATTGCATAGGAACTTGGAATGTTAGGTCCATGAATCAAGGCAAATTGGAAGTGATCAAACAGGATATGGCAAGTGTAAACATTGACATTTTAGCAATCTGTGAACTAAAATGGACTGCAATGGGTGAATTTAACTCAGATGACCATTATATCTACTATTGTGGGCAAGAATCCCTTTAGGAAATATGGAGTAGCCATCATAGTCAACAAGAGTCCAAAATGTAGTGCTTGGATTCAATTTCAAAAACAACAGAATGATCTCTGTTCATTTCCAAGGCAAACCATGCAATATCGAAATAATCTAAGTCTATCCCCCAACAAGTAATGTTAAAATGCCTCAAGCATAACATTTTTTTCAGTGGATTTTACACCCATGATTGTATGTTTATGTGTGAATACTGGTTCAGGATAGAAAATGTAATTCTTATAGATTGTGATTAAGAAGTTTTGATGTCACTAGAATAAATTATATATTAAATATCTATATTTATTTAACTATCTTGTCAGAAATAATTTAAAAGCATTTTTATCATATATTGACAGAATAATATGTCTGGAAAGAAACTCACACAACTTGCTCCTACCCATCTCTTTTGAAACAGTTATAAATATGTTAATTAAAACTGCTTAGAAAGTCTAATATGATTTCAATAATTAATAATCTATGATAAAGATTTATTATCAGCTCATATTCTAAAATTATAGTAATAAATAATAAATCATCAATAGCATTATTGTACACGTATGTTTAGCGGCAGAAGTAGAATTAAACCAAACACATCTCATTTCTAGTCTTAAATGTATTTAAATGTGTCATTTAATTTTTAGATAATTTTAATAACTTAAATTCTTTTAAAATATAAGACAATATTAAAACTTAAAATTTGCCTTGGGTCCCATCGAACATGCTAAATATTATTGAACACTTATTTTTTCATTTTTCTGGCAGTTGAAATATTATTAACTCTATTTTTAAAATTAATTTATTTTTTACTGAAGAATAATTGCTTTACAGAATTTTGCTGTTTTCTGTCAAACATCAACATGAATCAACCATAAGTATACATATATTCCCTCCCTTTTGAAACTCCCTATTTTTGACTTTCTACATTATCAACTAACAAATGAGTACTAATTATTCACAGAATGTTCTTAACTACTCATTTCTATACATTCTTTTATAAAATTTGCAAGGTTACATTTATAAGTTTTTTCAGTTCAGTTCAGTCCCTCAGTCGTGTCCAACTCTTTGCGACCCCATGAATAGCAGCACGCCAGGCTTCCCTGTCCATCACCAGCTCCCAGAGTTCACCCAGACTCATGTCCATCGAGTCAGTGATGCCATCCAGCCATCTCATCCTCTGACGTCCCCTTCTCCTCCTGCCCCCAATCCCTCCCAGCATCAGAGTCTTTTCCAATGAGTCAACTCTTCACATGAGGTGGCCAAAGTACTGGAGTTTCAGCTTTAGCATCAGTCCTTCCAAAGAACACCCAAGACTGATCTCCTTTAGAATGAACTGGTTGGATCTCCTTGCAGTCCAAGGGACTCTCAAGAGTCTTCTCCAACACCACAGTTGAAAAGCATCAATTCTTCGGCGCTCAGCTTTCTTCACAGTCCAACTCTCATATCCATACATGACTACTGGAAAAACCATAGCCTTGACTAGACGGATCTTTGTTGGCAAAGTAATGCCTCTGCTTTTCAATATGCTATCTAGGTTTGTCATAACTTTCCTTCCAAGGAGTAAGCATCTTTTAATTTCATGGCTGCAGTCACCATCTGCAGTGATTTTGGAGCCCCCCAAAATAAAGTCTGACACTGTTTCCACTGTTTCCCCATCTATTTCCCATGAGTTTTTTAAGTAGACTTTATTTCAAGATGCTTAATTGAGGAAAGTGTGAGAATTTGATCTATATCAAATGACTCAAAGAAAAAGCCATATGGAGTTAATTATATAATATTTTCTCATTTTATTTTAGACAACTATTCATAATATGCAGCAATTTCAGAATTCCTTGGCAAATAAAGTATCATCTGGGTCAAAAATGCCCATTTAACAAGAAGTGTGGAAGGAGACATGTATTTTAGTAAAGATTTTTATGTTTTTCCAAGGTATAATGAATAATGCCACCTGTAAAAGTTAATTTACTTTGTTAATTTGATGATCCAATATGTAATTATATTTACAGGATCAATAGATCTGACTTGAGTTGGTAGTGGCACAGTTTGAAATAGTTTATATAGAAAAGAAAACTAAATCCAGAAATGAGAACTAGCCTCTTGATTTCCGCTTGAACCGGGGTAGCCACGTGCCTCCATTTTCTGTTATAGCTCACGTTTATTCACCAAACATTCTAGTGGTTGCCTACAGATGGAAATCAAAACAATAAAATTATGATTGCAGTGCACATCTTGAAATAATAGATTTCCTTATTAGTGCTTTGCATCCAGCTGTGATGTCTGAAAGAAACTGAACATAGTTTCTAATTGGGCTGGCTGAATCCATGCATGTATGACCCTTTGGTGTCTCCAGTCAAGGCCATGTGTAAATTCATAATAACTGCTTATTCATAATGGTTCTTTGTAAAATTGCATGGAGTCCTTTCAAAATGACATCCAAGGACAAAGACCTATTTTGTTTAACCTTTTTTTCCTCTTCATTTAGAACATAGCTTAGAATAGGCTATTTGAGCTTACATTTTCTTGATATTTTGAAGACAAATTAATTTATTTTTTTTCTGCATTAGCAATGGGAGAATGGTGACAACTAAACTTTGGAAGCCATGGAAACTATAACAATACTATCAAGCAAATTTTTAAAAGTAATTGCATAAATAATCAGAGAAGGCAATGGCACCCCACTCCAGTTCTCTCGCCTGGAAAATCCCATGGATGGAGGAGCCTGGTAGGCTGCAGTCCATGGGATCACTAAGAGTCGGACACGACCGAGCGACTTTCACTTTCTACTTTCATGCATTGGAGAAGGAAATAGCAACCCACTCCAGTATTCTTGCCTGGAGAATCCCAGGGAAGGGGGAGCCTGGTGGGCTGCCATCTATGGGGTCGCACAAGTCGGACACGACTGAAGCAACTTAGCAGCAGCAGCAGCAGTGTAAATAATGAATGAAAGTATTGAATATAAATTAATATGGACATGTGGTACCTTATGAGAAAACAAATTCAAATATTAAAGATATATATGACTGAGGAAATTTTCTCTAGGGTAAACAAATTTCTAAACTGTCAATCTACTTTTAGAGATTAGTGGAAACATAAACCTTGCCTAAGAATCTTATATTTAAAAACAAAATTCAGTTTCAATATTTCTGTTAATTCTTTGTGTTGTTAAAGAGTAATGGCATAGAATAGATGGCTCTTTTTTACCAGAGGATTTTAATAAGCTTTTACATCAACAATGATCAACCCAGAGCCTGCTTTGTAACACAGGATTTTGGTGAACTGGAGTGTTATATACATATTAAGAAATAGAAACTTGCATGTCATATGCTGGCTTGTTAGTTATTCCCTGTCCACTATTTACTCCCCTCTTGCTAGCATATTCTGCATTGCTTGCTATTCAAAATGGGTGCTTTCCTTGCCTTTTCTAAGCTTTGTAATACCATAGTAGTTCTTCTCTACTTTTATACCAAACTTTTATTTACATCCTTGTGCTTATATGTTACCACATGGATAACTTATGGTATGCTTTTAAGCCATTTAACCTTAGTTATCTTCTTAAAGGTCTTATATCAAAATACAGCCATTGGTTGTTAAGATCTCAATCTCTGAATTTTGAGGGGACAAAACTTAGTCTGTAATACAACACTCTAGGCAAAAAGTGAGATAACAAATACAAAATCCAAAATGTAATAACTAAAACCTAGAAATGCTCAAGAAAAATAATCTAGCTATCATTATATAATTATCATATCACAAGCAACCTTACTATCACTATCATTTAGAGGTGACATTGAAAATGTTGAATGATAAAGTACAGGGCATTAATCCCATATATAGAATGAATAATGAAAACCATGCATTCCTGAATGTATGTTTATTTATTTTTCAGGAGAAAATATTTGGGGAATATATTGAAGAAATATTTTGGGAATAATAGCTTTCTTGAAAATACATTAATGTGTTTTGCAAAACAAAGAATATAATGATTTCCTTTTGTTTCCAAAGACAGAATTTGGATAATCTGGTAGAAGTATTAAATACAATCATTTCACCTTGTTAATCAAAGAATAGGCTTTTCTTTAAAAAAAAGAAAGAAAGAAAAATGTTTTGACATAGACAGAGAGAACATAAAGAATAGATTTGTGAACACAGGGTGGAAAGGAGATGGTGGAACAAATTGAGAGAATAGCATTGATATATACATTACTATGTGTGGGAGTTTGTCAAGGCTGTATATTACCATCCTGTTTATTTAACTTATATGCAGAGTACATCATGAGAAACGCTGGACTGGAAGAAACACAAGCTGGAATCAAGGTTGCTGGGAGAAATAGCAATAACCTCAGATATGCAGATGACACCACCCTTATGGCAGAAAGTGAAGAGGAACTCAAAAGCCTCTTGATGAAAGTGAAAGTGGAGAGTGAAAAAGTTGGCTTAAAGCTCAACATTCAGAAAACGAGGATCATGGCATCCAGTCCCATCACTTCATGGGAAATAGATGGGGAAACAGTGGAAACAGTGTCAGATTTTATTTTTCAGGCTCCAAAATCACTGCAGATGGTTACTGCAGCCATGAAATTAAAAGACGCTTACTCCTTGGAAGGAAAGTTATGACCAACCTAGATCAGATCAGATCAGATCAGATCAGTCGCTCAGTCGTGTCTGACTCTTTGCCACCCCATGAATCGCAGCACGCCAGGCCTCCCTGTCCATCACCAACTCCCGGAGCTCATCCAGACTCACGTCCATCGAGTCAGTAACCTAGATAGCATATTAAAAAGTAGAGACATTACTTTGCCAACAAAGGTTCATCTAGTCAAGGCTATGGTTTTTCCTGTGGTCATGTATGGATGTGAGAGTTGGACTGTGAAGAAAGCTGAGCGCCGAAGAATTGATGCTTTTGAACTGTAGTGTTGGAGAAGACTCTTGAGAGTCCCTTGGACTGCAAAGAGATCCAACCAGTCCATCCTAAAGGAGATCAGCCCTGGGTGTTCTTTGGAAGGACTGATGCTAAAGCTGAAACTCCAGTACTCTGGCCACCTCATGCGAAGAGTTGACTTATTGGAAAAGACTCTGATGCTGGGAGGGATTGGGGGCAAGAGGAGAAGGGGACGACAGAGGATGAGATGGCTGGGTGGCATCACTGACTTGATGGACGTGAGTCTCAGTGAACTCTGGGAGTTGGTGATGAACAGGGAGGCCTGGCGTGCTGTGATTCATGGGGTCGCAAAGAGTCGGACACGACTGAGAAACTGATCTGATCTGATGTATAAAGTATATAGCTAGTGGAGAACTGCTATATAACACAGGGAGCTCAGCCAGGTGCTCTGTGATGACCTAGAGGGGTGGCATGTAGGTGGGATTGGGACAGAATTTCAAGATGGAGAGAATATATATACACACAGACACATACTTACTGCTGATTCATGTTGTTGTGGGGCAGAAACCAACACAGATTTTGTAAAGTAATTATCTTTCAATTATAAAACAGTCTTTTTGACTCTGTGGTAGAGGGATGAGGGGATGATTTGGGAGAATGGCATTGAAACATGTATAATATCATATAAGAAACAAATTGCAAGTCCAGGTTTGGTGCAGGATACAGGATGCTTGGGGCTGGTGCACTCGGATGACCCAGAGGAATGGTATGGGGAGGGAGGTGGGAAGGGGGTTCAGGATTGGGAACATGTGTACACCCATGGCAGATTCATGTTGATGTATGGCAAAACCAATACAAAATTGTAAAGTAATTAGCCTCTAATTAAAATAAATAAATTAAATAATATAAAAAATAAATCAAAAATAAAAATGATTAAAAAAAAATAGTATCTCTTGGCAGACAAACTCTAGAGGAAAAAAAAGGTGCTGAGATTCCCATCTTGGAAACACTTATGGCAAGGCTGTTTATTATCACCCTGTTTATTTAACTTATATGAAGAACACGTCATGCAACATGACAGTTTGGATGAGTTACAAGCTGGAATCAAGATTGCTGGGAGAAATATTAACAACCTCATAAATGGGGATGATACCAGTCTAATGGCAGAAAGCAAAGAGGAACTAAAAAGTCTCTTGATGAGGGTAAAGGAAGAGAATGACAAAACCAGCTTAAAATTGAATATTAAAAAAAAAAAAAAAAAAAAACTAAGATCATGGCATCCAATCCCATCACTGTATGGCAAATAGAAGGGGAAAATGTGGAAGCAGTGACATTAGAACTGCTGAATAGACATTAGATGACATTAGACATCATGAAATTAGACGACAATTGTTTCTTAGCAGGAATGCTCTGACAAACTTGGATAATGTGTTAAAAAGCAAAGACGTCGCTTTGCCAACAAAATCCATGTAGTCAAGGCTATGGTGTTTCCAGTAGTCATGTACAGATGTGAGAGCTGGACAATAAAGAAGGCAGAGCACCGAAGAACTGATGCTTTCAGACTGTGGTGCCAGGGAAGGCTCTTGAGAGTCCCTTGGAAAGCAAGAAGACCAAACCAGTCAGTCTTAAAGGAAATCAACCCTGAATACTCATTGGAAGGACAGATGCTGAAGTTGAAGCTCTAAAACTTTAGCCACATGATATGAACAGCTAACTCACTGGAAAAGACCCTGATGCAGGGAAAGATGGAAGGAAAAAGGAGAAGAGTTTGACGGAGGATGAGATGGTTAGATGGCACTACGGATTCAACAAACATGAACTCAGGCACAGTCTGCAAGATGGTGAGGGACAGGGAAGCCTGGCACACTGCAATCCAAGGAGTCACAGAGTCAGACACGACTTGGCAACTGAACAACAACAGCACATTCTGGGATGTGGTTGGGTGATAAGTTGGTCTAAATGACTTCTAGGTGAATTCCAATGCCCAAATTGTCATGATATTGCTTAAAATCTTATTATTTCTCAGGAGTGGTTCTTCCATGATCCTAGAATGAAGATTTTCAGCATAATGATGCAAGGACAGTTTAGAATTTAAAGAGCTAAAGAGGAAACAAATTATTTTAAGGTGAAAATGATAACAGTCACTTGGATATAAGAATATTCTTAAATGAAGGAAACACTAAATGGTAATTGTAATGAGCTTTAGGTGATAAGTAGTTCACCTGGAATATAGAACATACACATATGTAGAAAGCTGAAGAGAAAAGACTGTAGACAGTGAGTTTGTGAAGGAGTGAGACTATTTCAGTTCAGTTTAGTTCAGTTGCTCAGTCGTGTCTGACTCTTTGTGACCCCATAAATCACAGCATGCCAGGCCTCCCTATCCATCACCAACTCCCGGAGTTCACTCAGACTCACGTCCATTGAGTCAGTGATGCCATCCAGCCATCTCATCCTCTGTCATCCCCTTGTCCTCCTTCCCCCAATCCCTTGCAGCATCAGAGTCTTTTCCAATGAGTCAACTCTTCTCCTGAGGTGGCCAAAGTACTGGAGTTTCAGCTTTAGCATCATTCCTTCCAAAGAAATCCCAGGGCTGAGACTATTTAGAACCCTGCAGTATAGAGTGAGATTAATGTTTTTGAACTCAATCTAAATTGAGTCAAGCTTAGCAATTGTCTGTAATTTGAGAGATTCATCACATATTCTTTGAAATCAGATTTAGTATTAAGTCTAACTATACATAATGGATTTTTGATAGGACCTACAGAGTAATTGATTGAGAGAATAATTCTGAATTATTAGTGATTGGTTAGGTTCAGGAATTTTTCTTGAATAATTTGAAACCAGGGTGAAGTCTATGCATATAAAATATCTTAATATAAACTGTGATACTTTAGAATGTTAGTCTTTTTTGATTTCTATGATGGAAAAATAGTTTTAGTAACTCTTTCTACACTTTCATTCAAATATTATTTTCCCTGAAACTAATGATTTATGTTATTTAGTTTTTTTTTACATTACTTATTTTAACACATCAATTTTATACTTAAAGTTTATATTTTATAAAATTTAAAATAATTTAAATTCAAACAAAGTTTTGGAGATAGAAATGGCAACCCACTCCAGTGTTCTTGCCTCTAGAATTCCATGGACAGAGAAGCCTGGTGGGCCACAGTCCATGGGGTCACAAAGAGTCAGAAATGACTGAGAGACTAATACACAACACAAAGCTTATTTCTATTTTCATAGGTGTTATTATTGCAAGCACTTTTTATCTTTTGATTTATTTTCACATTTTTATGAGTCACAATTGCAGTAACAAATGAACTGAAATCTCTACAAATGAAGTCCACATAGATTTGTTGTTCATTTTGTGTCTAGTGCAGCTGTAATGGCATGCCTTGCAATCTATCCTCAGATGGTAACACAGTGTGCCTTCCACGCTATCATGTAACTTTCATGAATACTTGCTTTCTGGTAGAACCACAGAAAGGGTGGAGAAGATGTATATAGAATATTTCAGAACCAAGCTTCCAAATATACTATATCTTACAAATTCAGATATCCCTTGCTTTTTGAAAATTTGCTTCATGACACTTAGCTTTTATAAAAGACATGTATTAGTATCTGTTTTTGCTAACCAGAAGAAATCCAAAGAAGATTTTAACTTTTAAGAAAAACGTGAAAGTAGCATTCAGCATTTGTTTTGCAACTGGCCATTAAAGAGGAAGTGCACACGTGAAGCAGAGAGAGTGGCACCACCAACCTCCTTTCTCAGAAACTACATTCAGAATCTCATCATCAAGCAGCTATGACTCTAAAATGCCTGGGAGCATCTGCACTTAATCTCAACTTATTTTGTGCATCTGTTATCAAGATGTGTCCTAAGGTATTTGTTTCTTTGCTTTACACTATTTCAACTCACAAGAGGTTTCATAGGAAAGTTGTACTTTCAGATACTAGGGGAAGCCTGTATGTCACTTGCTAAAACTCCATCATATAGCATCAACCCAATAACAAGCGCCAAAGCTGGTAAAACTAGTCTTAGTTTGTGAACAGGAAGATAGAAATTAAACATAAATTGGTAAAACATGCTGCACAGTCTCTGTTATGAATCTTTTTTTTAAATTTTATTTTATTTTTAAACTTTACATTATTGTATTAGTTTTGCCAAATATCAAAATGAATCTGCTATGAATCTTAATGTAACATTTTCTGAAACTAGGAAGGAGGATAAGGTCAGTACTTTTTCGGAAAGTGAAATCTAAGGTGATAAGGGACCAGTTATGGAGCAACCACAAATTCAGGAAACATGTATTGAAGAGGCAGAGAAAAATACAACTAGAAACAAAACAATTACAAATGATAAGCTCATCAGTAAAGGTAGGAAATCATTCACACACTAATATGAGGCAGTTGTAAATAAGGCAACTTTGAGGCAATTACAAATATCAGCAATTGTAAGAAGAGAGGAGTACAAACACAGGATACTGGAAACACAATTGAAGTGAATATAAGCAATGCAAAATAATCTTGATTATATATAGAATGTTACATCAAAATTTTATGGTAACTACAAATCAAAAATCTATAATTGATACAGAAAAAAAGAAAAAGTAATCCAAACACAACACTAAAGTTAGTCATCAAATCACAAGGGAAGAGAAGAAAAGAGGAAGGAAGAAAAAAAGCCCTACAAAAATAAATTTAAAAAATTAACAAAATGACAATAAGAACATACATATTAATAATTACCTTAAATATAAACAGATTAAATACTTCAACCAAAAGATACAGACTGGCTGAGTGGAATCAAAAACAAGGACCATATATATATACTGTTTACAAGAAACCCACTTCAGATCTAGGGACACATACCAACTGAAAGTGAGGAGATGGAAAAAGGTATGCCATGTGAATGGAAATCAAAAGAAAGCTGGAGTCGCAATCCTCATATTAGATAAAATAGACTTTAAAATAAAGAAGGTTATAAGTGACAATGAAGGACACTAGATAAAGATCAAGGAATCAATCCAAGAAGAACATATAACAATGTAAATATATATGCACCCAACATAGTGACACCTCAATATATAAAGCAAATACTAACAACCATAAAAGGAGAAACTGACAGTAATGCAATAATAGTGGAGGACTTTACCACCCTATTTCATCAATGGATAGGTCATTCAGACAGAAAATCAATAAGAAAACACAGGCCTTAAATAACATGTTAGAATGAATGATTATTCCATCCAAAAGCTGCAGAATGCACATTCTTTTCAAGTGCACAAGGAGTATTCCCTTGGATTAACCACACAGTAAGTCACAAAGTGAACTTTGGTAAATTTAAGAGAACAAAAATCATATCAATAATCTTTTCCAACAATGCTGTGAAATTAGAAATCAACTACATGAAAAAATTGTGAAAACACACACACACACACACACACAAACATGGAGACTAAACAATATGCTACTAAATAACCAGTGGGTCACTGAAGAAATCAGAGGAAATAAAAAAATACCTAGACACAAATGATGATGAAAACACAAAGATCCAAAATATATAGAATGCAGCAAAACAGTTCTAAGAGGGAAATTTATAGCAATACAGTCTTACCTCCAGAAACAAGAAAAAATCTCAAAGATTCTAACATTACACCAGAGCAACTAGAAAAAGAAGAAGAAACAAAACTCAAAGTTAGGAAAGGAAAGAAATCATAAAGATCAGAGGAAAAATGAATGAAATATAGATGAAGAAAACAGCAGAAAAGATCAGTGAAACTAAAAACTGGCTCTCTGAAAAGATAAACAAAATGGATAAATCTTTAGCCAAACTGATCAAGAAAACAGAGAGAGGACTCAAATCAATAAATTTTAAAAAAGAGAGATTATAGTGGACATCACAGAAATACAAAGATCATAAGTGATTATGACACACACCTATAGGGATGAAAAGATTTTCAACATCCATAAATCAGTCAGTGTGATACACCACATCATCAAACTGAAGAATAAAAATCATATAATCATCTTATCTCAATAGATGCATTAAAAAACTTATGATAAAATTCAATATCAATTTATGATAAAAAATTTCCATAGAGTGGACATAGGAGGAATATACCTCAACATAATAAAGGCCATATACGACAAAACTACAACTAACATTATACTCAAAGTAAAAAGCTGTAAGTATCTCCTCTAAGAATAGGAATGAGACAAGATGTACACTCTGGCCACTTTTATTCAACATGGTTTTGTAAGTTCTATCCCACAGGAATCAGAGAAGAAAAATAAAAGGACTTCAACTTGAAAAAGAAGTAAAACTGTCACTGTAGACACTGTACATTAAAGAAGAAAAATCCTAAAGTAGCTACCAGAAAACTACTACAGTTTATCAATGAATTAGGTAAAGTTGCAGGGTACAAAATTAATATACAGAAATTTGTTTCATTTCTATACACTAACAAAATACAGAATGAAAAATTAAAGAAACAATCTCATTTACTAGCACATCAAAAGAATAAAATACATATGAATAAAACTACCTAAGAAGAAAAAAAAAAAATGTGTTCTCTGAAAACTAAGAGGAAAGAAATCAAAGATGACACATAGGGAAAGATATACCATGTTCTTGTATTGGAACAATCAATATTGTCATAAGTCTATACTTCTCAAGGCAATCTACAGATTCAATGCAATCACTATCAAATCATCATGAGATTTTTTTTCACAAGATTAAAAACAACAAATTTTTATAATTTGTATGAAAATACAAACAACGCCAAATAGCCAATGCAATCTTGAGAAAGAAAAATGGAGCTGGAGTATTCAGACTATACTACAAAGCTACAGTCATCAGAACAGTATGGTAATGGATCAAAACCAGAGGGTTCAATGGAACAGGATAGTAAGCCCAGAAATAAATGCACAATATGATAAATTAATCTACAACAAAGGAAGCAAGACTATATGATAGAGATTATAGACAGTCTCTTCAACAAATGGTGATGGGAAAACTGGACATGTATGACAAAAAAATGACAACATTCTTTAACATTACACACAAAACTAAACTCAAAAGGAATTAAAGACCTAAATGTAAGACCAGATACTATAAAACCTTTAGAGGAAAACATAGGCAGAACACTCTTTGAGATAAATTCCAGCAATATGTTTTTCAACCTGTCTCCTAGAGTAATGAAAATTAAATAAAATGAGTTTTGCACAGCAAAGGAAACCATAAATAAAATGAAAAGACAACCCACAAAGTAGAAGAAAATATTTGTAAATATACAAACAGCTCATATGGCTCAATATACTAACAATAGCAAAAAAAAAAAAAAAAACACAGGCAGAAGACCTAAAGAGACATTTCTCCAAAGATGATATCATATGAAAGTATCCTCAACATTGGAAATTATTAAGAAGTGAAAATCAAAACTTAGCTGTGAGATATCATCTTACATGAGTCAGAATAGCCATCATCAAAAAATTGTGCAAACAATAAATGCTGAAGATATGGAGAAAAGGGAACCCTCCTACTCTGTTGGTGGGAACAAAAATTTGTATAGCCACTGTAGATAACAGTATGGCGATCCCCTAAACAACGAAAAATAGAGCTACCATATGATCCAACAATACCAGTTCTGGGCATACATCTGGAGAAAAACATGATCTGAAAGGATAGGTACACCTCAATATTTATTGCAGTGCTGTTTACAATAGCAATGGTATGGAAGCAACCCAAATGTTCAAGGGATGAATAGATAAAGATGATGTGATACACACATATGATGAAATATTGCTCAGTCAGTAAAAGGAAGGAAATAATGCCATTTGCTACAATATGGATGGCCGTGGAGATTATATTAAAAGAAGTCTGACAAAGAAAGGCAAATATCATATGATATTGCTTATATGTGGAATCTAAAAAAAGTGATACAAATGAACTTATTTATAAAAATTAAAGCAGCTGACAGATTTAAAGGACAAGGTTATGTTTACCAGGTATGAAATGTGGGAGGAAGGGATAGATTGGGACTTTGGGATTTTCACATACACACTGCTGTATTTAAAACTACTGTGTAGTACAGGGAACTCTGCCCAGTATCTATAATAACCTAAATTGAAAAATAATTTGGAAAAATTGTTGTTGTTTGGTTACTCAGTCATGTTCAGCTCTTTGAGACCCCATGAACTGCAGGATTCCCTGTCCTTTACCATCTCCCAGAACATGTGCAAATTCATGTCCATTGACTGAGTGATGCCATCCAACCATCTCATCCTCTATCATCCCCTTCTCCAGCCTTCAGTCATTACCAGCATCAGGGTCTTTTCCAATGAGTTGGCTCTTTGAATCAAGTGGCCAAAGTATTGGAGCTTCAGCTTCAGCAGCAGTCCTTACAATGGATATTCAGGACTGATTCCATTTAGGATGGACTCGTTTGTTCTCTTTGTAGTCCAAGAGACTCTCAAGAGCCTTCTCCAATACTACAGTTCAAAAGCATCAGTTCTTCAGCACTTAGTCTTCTTATTGTCCAACTCTCACATCAACACATGACTACTGGAAAAATCATAGCTTTGACTAGATGGATCTTTGTTGGCAAAGTAATGTCTCCATTTTTAATACACTATCTAGGTTGTTCATAGCTTGGTTGATATCTAGGTTGATATCTTGGTTCATATCTAGGTTGTCCAAGGAGAAAGCATCTTTTAATTTTATGGCTACAGTCACCATCTGCAGTGATTCTGGAGCCCAAGAAAACAAATTTTGTCACTATTTCTATTGTTTCCCCATTGAAAAAAAATGGGAGGAGAAGGGGAGGAGAAGGGGATGACAGAGGATGAAATGGTTGAATGGCATCACCAACTCAATGGATGTGAGTCTGAATAAACTGCAGGAGTTGGTGATGGACAGGGAAGCCTGGCGTGATGCAATCCATGGGGTCACAAAGAGTTGGACATGACTGAGTGACTGAACCTAACTGAACTGATATGTATAATTGAATCACTTTTGCTGTATATCTGAAACTAACACAACATTGCTAATCAACTATACTCTGATATAAAATTTAAAAGCAATTAAAAATAAATTAAATAAAATTTTTTCTTTTAAGTTTTCTCCTAAAAATATACAATACGATACAATGAACACTTTGGAGAAAAAAAAAAAAACAAAACTGTATAAGTCAAACATATAATCATTTTTAGGTTTAGTAATTTACTTCAAGAGAGTTGGCACCTCCTTACTTTCACTGTGAGAGCAATTCAACCACTGAGACATCTAGTAGACTAAGTATATTGGAGGCATAGTGAAATGAATACCAATATATAAGCACATATACATTTATGCATCATATACTTAGCATAATCATATATTAAACCCCATGGTTTTTGGCATAAGCTTCTGTATGGCTCTATTACAAAATGCCAAAGTATACTGCAAAATAAAATTTGGGGATATTAAAATTGGAATTCAAATTTTGTGATATTTATCAAAACTTTCTGTAGCTTCTCTGATTGTTGATTAAAGATCTCCTGGAGAAGGGAATGGCTACCCATTTCCAGTATTCTTGCTTGGAGAATCCCATGAACTTAGGACCCTGGCAGGCTACAGTCGATGGGGTTGCAAAGAGCTGGACATGACAGAGTGACTAATACTTTCAATTTTAAATATCAGAAAAAAAATTTTTCCCATACAGGAGATTCATACATATTCCAAAACCAAATGGAAGAGACCCTTTCTCTTGTATGCAGATGAACTGTGGTCTTTGCAAAACCATTATAATTTATCTTGTGGCACAGATGAAGCCATAAATAAATATATGTATGCACATTGTTAAAAAAAAAACAATGAAAGTCATATATGGAGCAAGTAATTGGAGATACCTTAAAGTAAACAAGATGGGCTTACTGTGTAAAAGAGTCAGGTGGGGCAGACTATTAATTTTCAAAAAGGTGTTTGAGGTTCTTCCTGAAGTGACATTATATATTCCCATGCGTTTGAATTCTCAGATGGAAATATAACTGGCTTAGAACAATGAAATATAAATTCAAGTTACAAGTGTCACTTCCAGGCATGAGAGTTAAGAGTCAATGTGTGGTTTTTCATGATATCTTTCCCCCATTCTCTGAGCATTAAAACTGTGTTGAGACACAAACTCTATCAACTTGATATTTTAAGTGACTAAAATAAGCACATCCTTCTTTCCGCCTGATAAACATGCAGCATGAGCTAGATGTAACCTTTGTTATATTAAGACACTACACTATTTGGTCGTTGGCAATTGTAGAAAAGCTGATCCTCTCCTGACTCATAGAAACTGAGGCCAGGAAGAGGATCTTGATATATCAGAAAATTACAACATGTGTTTTGCAATTGGATAATACACAGGAAAGATTCTAATATTGGGGACTATAAAAAGGTAACTCATATCACTCCAAAATAAAACAGCCCCTTGGATAATGCGAAAGACAGATGAGGTATTTAATATCATGTACCTATCAAGAAAGAAGGAAAAACAAAAGAAATCAAAAAGACTGTGGCCCTCTCACAAAAGTCTGAAAAGGTCAAAGTACCCAGTGTTAATTCCTGAGTGTAAATATACTCATAGTCACAATAGCTATAATATTGTGGACAAAGAGTTCTTTAGTAAGATGATGCACATACATGACTCAATTTTTCTTACTGATTACTAGTATTCCAAGCATATAACAAATGCCTGGGACACAGCAGTGTTGTCATAAATATTGTAAAATGTTTCTAGATTGCAATACTTTCTCTGTCTTAATAAAAAGAGAGAATGTGAGATACCATTCATTATTATTAGTTTGCACTTTTCATTTTTTCTAGTTCTTTTGTCTCTTTTCATTTTTTTTTCAATTCATTTTTATTCTATTGAAAGATAAATGCTTTACAGAATTTTGCTGTTTTCTGGCAAACCTTAATATGAATCAGCCATAGGTATACATATATCTCCTCCCATTTGAACCTCTCTCCCATCTCTCTCCCCATCCCACACCTCTGCTGCTGCTGCTACTAAGTCGCTTCAGTCGTGTCCGACTCTGTGCGACCCTATAGACTGCAGCCCACCAGACTCCCCCATCCCTAGGATTCTCCAGGCAAGAACACTGGGGTGGGTTGCCATTGCCTTCTCCACCCACCCCTTTAGGTTGATACAAGGCCCATGTTTGAGTTTCCTGAGCCATATAGTAAATTCTTGTTGGTGATCTATTTTACATATGGCAATGTAAGTTTCCATGTTACTCTTTCCATATATCTCACCCATTCTTCCCCTCTCCCCATGTCCATAAATCTATTCTCTATGTCTGTTTCTCTACTTTTGCCCTGTAAATAAATTCTTCAGTACCATTTTTCTAGATTCCGTATATGTGTGTTAGAATATGGTATTTATCTTTCTGACTCACTTCACTCTGCATAATAGGTTGTAGGTTCATCCACCTAATTAGAACTGACTCAAAGGTGTTCTTTTTTATGGCTCAGTAATATTCAATTGTGTATATACACCACAACTTCTTTATCTGTTCATCTGTAGATGGACATCTAGGTTGCTTCCATGTTCTACCTATTGTAAACAGTGCTGCAATGAACAATGGGATATATGTGTCTCTTTTAATTTTGGTTTCCTCAGGGTATATGCCTAGGAGTGGGATTGCTGGGTCATATGCTGGGTCATTCCTAATTTTTTAAGGACTCTCCATACAGTCTTCCATAGTGGCTGTATCAATTTACATTCCCACCAACAGTGCAAGAGTGTTACCTTTTCTCCACACCCTTTCCAGCATTTATTGTTTGTAGACTTTTTGACGATGGCCATTCTGACTGGTGTGAGGTGGTAATCTCATTGTAGTTTTGATTTGCATTTCTCTGATAATGAGTGATGTTTAGCATCTCTTCATGTGTTTGTTAGCCATCTGTATGTCTTCTTTGAAGAAGTGTCCATTTAGGTCTTTTTCCCCACTTTTTGATTGGGGTGTTTGTTTTTCTGGCATTGAGTTGTATGAGCTGCTTGTATATTTTGGAAATTAATCCTTTGTCAGTTGTTTCATTTGCTATTATTTTCTCCTATTCTGAGGGTTGTCCTTTCACCTTGCTTATAGTTTCCTTTTCTGTGAAAAAGCTTTTAAGTTTAATAGGTCCCACTTGTTTACTTTTGTCTTTATTTCCATTACTCTAGGAAGTGGGTCATAGAGGATCTTGCTTTGATTTATGTCATCGAGTGTTCTGCCTATGTTTTCCTCTAAGAATTTTATCATTTCTGGTCTTACATTTAGGTCTTTAATCCATTTTGAATTTATCTTTGTGTATGGTGTTAGGAAGTGTTCTAATTTCATTCTTTTACATGTAGCTGTCCAGTTTTCCAAGCACCATTTATTGAAGAGGCTGCCTTTGCCCCATTGTATATTCTTGCCTCCTTTGTCAAAAATAGGGTAAAACATAGGGGCATGGGTTTATTTTCAGACTTTCAATCTTGTATCATTAGTTTATATTTCCATTTTCTTTCTTTCTTTTTTTTTTTTTTTGCCAGTACCATACTGTCTTGATGACTGCAACTTTGTAGTGTAATCTGAAGTCAGGAAGCTTGATTCCTCCAGCTCCATTCTTCTTTCTCAAGACTACTTTGGCTATTCAGGATCTTTTATATTTCCATATGAACTGTGAAATTTTCTGTTCTAGTTCTGTGAAAAAATGTCATTGGTAATTTGATAGGGATCACATTGAATCTGTGGATTGCATTTGGTAGTATAGTCATTTTCACAATATTGATTTATCCAACCCAGAAGCATGGAATATCTCTCGATCTGTTTATATCATCTTTGATTTCCTTCGTTACTGTCTTATAATTTTATGTGTACAGTTCTTTTGTCTCCTTCAGTCAGTTCAGTTTAGTTCAGTCGCTTAGTCGTGTCCTACTCTTTGCGACCCCATGAATCGCAGCACACCAGGCCTCCCTGTCCATCACCAACTCCAGGAGTTCACTGAGACTCACGTCCATCGAGTCAGTGATGCCATCCAGCCATCTCACCCTCTGTCGTCCCCTTCTCCTCCTGCCCCCAATCCCTCCCAGCATCACAGTCTTTTCCGATGAGTCAATTCTTCGCATGAGGTGACCAAAGTACTGGAGTTTCAGCTTTAGCATCATGCCTTCCAAAGAAATCCCAGGGTTGATCTCCTTCAGAATGGTTAAGACTTTGAAAAGATCTGAAGGAAGTGAGGGCATAAATTAATCAGGTATCTGAAGAAAGAATGTTCTAAGCAGAGAGAGGTTAAAGGTTTGAAAGAGGTTAAGATAGATCAAGGTAGGCTCTTGGTATGTGTTTAGGACAAAAGACCAGTGTAAACAGATTAGTTTGAACTAAGGAGAGAGAAATAGAAGAAGTCAGAGTGGTAAACAAGGGACAGGTGCAATAGGTTATTTTTGGCTTTGACTATGAGTGAGATATTTTGAGCACAGCAGGCATAATACTATGATTTATGCTCTGGGAGCCTCAATCTGGATGTGCACACAAAATACAAAAACATGCAAATAAAGATGCATACACTGCTACTATGAATATTGGAGCACATGTGTCTTTTTTGATTATGGTTTTCTCTGGGTACATGTCCAATAGTGGGATTGCTGGGTCATATGGTAGATTTATTCCTAATTTCTTAAGGACTCTCCATAGTGTTTTCCACAATGGCTGCATCACCAACAGTGTAGGAGGGTTCACTTTTCTCCACATCCTCTCCAGCATTTATTGTTTGTAGATATTTTGATGATGGACGTTATTTCTGGTGTGAGGTGATACCTCATTGCAGTTTTGATTTGTATTTATCTAATAATTAGTGATGTTGAGCATCTTTTATGTGTTTATTGGCTATCTGTATGTGTTTTTTTGGAGAAATGCTTACTTTCTGATTGGGCTGTTTGTTTTCCTAACGCTCACAGCAGCACTATATACAATAGCCAAGACATGGAAGCAACCTAGATGTCCATTGACCACATATCAGTGAATAAAGAAGATGTGGCACATATATACAATGGAATATTACACAGCACAAAAAAAATGAGCAAGTCTGAATCAGTCCTAGTCAGGTAGATGAAACTAGAGCCTGTTATACAGAGTGAAGTAAGTCGGAAAGAGAAAAAAGTATCACATATTAATGCACATATATGGAATCTAGAAAATGATATTGATGAACCTATTTGCAAGGAAGGAATGCAGACACAAATGTAGAGAATGGACTTGTGGACACAGTGGAGGAGAGAGAGAGTGGGATGAATGGAGAAAGTAGCATCAACATATATACAGTATCAGGTGTAAGATGGATAGCTGGTAAGAAGTTGCTATGTAGCACAGGGAGCCCAGTCTGGGGATATGTCATGACCTGGAAGGATGGGATAGTGGGGAGGGGAGGGAGGCTAAGAAGGGAGGAGATGTATATATATTTATGACTGATTTGTGTTGTTGTACAGCAGAAAACATGAAGAAGGGCATGGCAATCCACTCCAGTATTCTTGCTTGGAGAATCCCATGGACAGAGGAGATTGGCAGGCTACCCATAGAGTTGCACAGAGATGGAGACAACTGAAGCAACTTAGCACATATGCATGCGTAGCATAAACCAACACATTATTGTAAAAGGTGTTTTTTTTTTTTTTCAATTTAAATAAACGAAGTGGTTGCCAAAAAAAAAAAAAAGAATGCATATAGCCCAATGTTATTATTACAATGGGACATAGCAGAGAGGTAATTCAAGGGAAGAGGCCTCTTTCTCTTCACAGGGATTAGAGAAGACAATGCCTTTCCCCTTTAGTCACATGACACAGTGATAATGACTTTTTCAAAAACAGCGTTCTCCTGTGAAGTCCATAAAGGCAGGACCTTGTCTGTCTTGCTCTCCACAGTAATCTGGGTGCCTTGCACATCATCTGTCACATATAAATTAGCTTTTGAAGTATAATGATAATAGAAGTTATCCAGGAGTTGAAGCGGTGGCCTTCTAGATAAAAGACATGCAGGTGGACTCTGCATGGCACTTAATTTCCCCCTCTGTGCAATGATGGCACTGGATTAAAGATCTTTATTTACAGTGACTGATGCCTTTTTCAACTATGGATATGATAGGGTCTTTTCTTTCAGGTCAATTAAAATTAACACTTTTTTCTTATAAGATGTATCAAGTACTTTAAGTGAAATTATGACTGTATCTGTTGTATTTTCCTTCTTTAGGCTACATCTTCTTCTTTAAGCTAGATCTCCCTGAGGGAACAAAACTAACCACTCCCATTTCAGTACCATTCCTATACTGATGCCTTAAATCTGTCTCTAGCTTCTATTTTGTCCTGGGCTCCAGGCCCACAGATACAATAAAATCTTAAATATTGTCAACCTAGTTTTACCACACTTCTTTAAATATTGACCTGCTCCCCTAACCTACTTTGTTCTCTCTTTCTTCAAATAGTACTAAGAACTACCCCCAAAAGAACCTGAGCTTTAACTCAATTCCTTCCTTCTCTTTGCTCCACACTTTCAATCACTAAATCGTGTGCATTCTAGTCCTAGCGGGTTGGTGAACTTGTCACTTCTTTCTACCCTTACTGCCAACTTTCTTTGGGTCCACCATCAACTCCGGGCAAGATTACATTATCGACCTAACATTTTTGTCTCTGATTTCAACTTCCTCCACACTTCTGCCAGCATAATCTTTATAAAATGCAAATCTTACATTGGTATTCCCCTTCTTAATGCATTCTATGGCTTTCTGTATAAGAGTTCCTTAATTGGCTATATTATATGCTTTTCCTTCTTCTTTCTTAAATGCAGAAACACAAATGTATTCAGGAAGGTTCCTTAAAGAATATAGGCTCAGAAAGGAGGTGTGCACTTCTGCCATTCTTCCTTTTGTGCCTGTAAGATGGCTGTGATATTGGAACTTAACCAATTATTTTGGACTTGAGGCTATGAGGTTAGAAGCCATATAATATACTAAGGATTTTAGATGGGGCTACAGAAAGGTTGCAGTCCATGGGGTCGCTAAGAGTCGGACATGACTGAGCGACTTCACTTTCACTTTTCACTTTCATGCATTGGAGGAGGAAATGGCAACCCACTCCAGTGTTCTTGCCTGGAGAATCCCAGGGACGGCTGCCGTCTATGGGGTTGCACAGAGTCAGACACGACTGAAGCGACTTAACAGCAGCAGCAGCACAGAAAGGTAACATGAGTCCTTGATGTCTATGGATTAGTCACACCGGTTCTGGCCTGCTTACTTTCAATCTTTTTCATGTGAGAGAAACAGAATTCAATCTTATTTATTCACATATTTGTTTTTTCATTACATGCAGCCATTTATAATTCCAATTGTAGGATGAGCTGTATAATTTGTGGGAGAGAGTAAAAAATGAAAAAAAAAAAAAAAAGCAGGGAATCATGTTAAAAATAATTAAGACTTTCAAGGTGCAAATATCAGAGCTTTAAAACAAAGGGTCCATTTTAAGCCCACATCCTCACATGAGATAGCTAAGTCGAAAACCCATCAAATCAGACCTGTTGGATTGAGAGACACCTATTGCTCTTTGGTTCAAAGTCCTAAGAATACTTTACTAGACTCTGAAATCTGGTATTTGCTTGCCTTTCCAGATTCCTCCCTCATCACTTGCCATCTGTGATGCAATCATAATGAATTATCAGTTTCCTTGCACTCCCAGGATATGTCTATGCAACCAATCTCACCTTATACTCTTCATCTGGCTAATATCTATCCACTTTGAATGTTTCAACTCTGAGGTCACTAATTTTTGGGAAACTTTTCTGACTTTCCAAGTCTAAGTTAGATGTCCCTGACTTGAACTTTCATTGAACCTTATACTTCCTTTAATTTATGTACTCATGAAATGTGGTGTTATTAATTATGCTACGTCCAACTATACTGAAATCTTTGTGAATGAAGCATGTGTCCCTTGTTCAACCTCATATTCTTTATACCTAACTGTATATAAAACATAGAAGGTGTTCAAATATTTACTACTGGATTTTGAATGAAAGACATATGTTAAGAAAGGGAAGATTCTGGATTTTATTTCTAGTTCTAAGAAATTATTACCTACATTTTCAACATGCAAATCTAAATTTTGAGAATAAACAAGTAAAACAGATAAAAATTTTTAGCCTTTGAAAGGTAAGAGTGTTTAATGTCAGGAACATAGTAAATATTCAAAGTATAATGGGGGTAAAAAAAAGACACTGTATATTTCCAGTTGTAGTACTCAGCATGTGAAGTGTAATAGTAGCCCTTATAACACTGAGCATCTAAAGAACCTGGATTAATATTTTAAAAATGTGGTGTATAATTTAATACAATGTCCATAAACCTCTCAGTAAGTCCTATATTCATTTAAGAGACATTTTCAGTCAATGCAAGGGTTTTATGTGCATAAACACATGGCAAACTTCACAAAGTTGGGAAGTGTCTTATGGAGTAAATTAAAGCCAGTGTAGCCCTCACTGCCAAGTCAGATGAATTTAGCATTTATAGATCCAAAGTAAATGAATAAAACTGGCCAATACCTTATAAAATGTGCAGAAACATATTCCTTTTTGTCTGGGTATGTAGCATTATTACTTTAGGACCTTAAAATGACCATTTTGATGATATTAAATAAGAGATATGACCTTACCTACTGGATTTATTACACATATCAAAAGAGTTGGTTCTAGCTAGAAAACACAGGTTTCTTCTTTATCATTTAAACATTTTACATGAATCTCTGACTGCTTGGAATTCATAATAAAATTTCAAATCATTTTATAATAACTTCTGAAATCACGTTTTGGCTAATTGTAGAGTGAGAGTGTAGGCATTTGCGTGCGTGCGTGTGTGTGTGTGTGTGTGTGTGTGTGTGTATTAGTTACACATGATTTGGGTTGGTTTGAAATACAGAAGTCATTTTAACTTTTTTAAATTGGTTTCCATTAATTTACTTCCTTTGAGTCTGATTTATCTTTCAACTGTTTGGTTTAATTGCTTTCTTTCTCTCTTTGTCTCCTAATAGGTTTTACTTCTATTTTTTTTAAATTTTATTTTATTTTTTAACTTTACAATATTGTATTGGTTTTGCCATATATCAACATGAATCCACCACAGGTATACACGTGTTCCCCATCCTGAACCCTCCTCCCTCCTCCCTCCCCGTACCATCCCTCTGGGTCATCCTAGTGCACCAGCCACAAGCATCCAGTATCATGCATTGAACCTGGACTGGTGACTCGTTTCATATATGATATTATACATGTTTCAATGCCATTCTCCCAAATCATCCCACCCTCTCCCTTTCCCACAGAGTCCAAAGGACTGTTCTATACATCAGTGTCTCTTTTGCTGTCTTACAATAAACTGTGGAAAATTCTGAAAGAGATGAGGATACCAGACCACCTGATCTGCCTCTTGAGAAATTTGTATGCAGGTCAGGAAGCAACAGTTAGAACTGGACATGGAACAACAGACTGGTTTCAAATAGGAAAAGGAGTATGTCAAGGCTGTATATTGTCACCCTGTTTATTTAACTTATATGCAGAGTACATCAGGAGAAATGCTGGACTGGAAGAACCATAAGCTGGAATCAAGACTGTCAGGAGAAATATCAATAACCTCAGATATGCAGATGACACCACCTTTATGGCAGAAAGTGAAGAAGAACTAAAGAGCCTCTTGATGAAAGTGAAAGTGGAGAGTGAAAAAGTTGGCTTAAAGCCCAACATTCAGAAAACAAAGATCATGGTATCCGGTCCCATCACTTCATGGGAAATAGATGGAGAAACAGTGGAAACAATGTCAGACTTTATTTTTTGGGGCTCCAAAATCACTGCAGATGGTGACTGCAGCCATGAAATTAAAAGATGCTTACTCCTTGGAAGGAAAGTTATGACCAACCTAGATAATATATTCAAAAGCAGAGACATTACTTTGCCAACAAAGGTTCACCTAGTCAATGCTATGGTTTTTCCTGTGGTCATGTATGGATGTGAGAGTTGGACTGTGAAGAAGGCTGAGCGCCGAAGAATTGATGCCTTTGAACTGTGGTGTTGGAGAAGACTCTTGAGAGTCCCTTGGACTGCAAGGAGATCCAACCAGTCCATTCTGAAGGAGATCAGCCCTGGGATTTCTTTGGAAGGAATGATGCTAAAGCTGAAACTCCAGTACTTTGGCCACCTCATGTGAAGAGTTGACTCATTGGAAAAGACTCTGATGCTGGGAGGGATTGGGGGCAGGAGGAGAAGGGAATGACAGAGAATGAGATGGCTGGATGGCATCACTGACTCGGTGGACGTGAGTCTCAGTGAATTCCGGGAGTTGGTGATGGACAGGGAGGCCTGGTGTGCTGTGATTCATGGGGTCGCAAAGAGTCAGACACGACTGAGCGATTGAACTGAACTGATACAGGGTAATTGTTACCATCTTTCTAAATTCCATATATATGCGTTAGTATACTGTATTGATGTTTTTCTTTCTGGCTTACTTCACTCTGTATAATAGGCTCCAATTTCATCCACCTCATTATAACTTCTATTTTTAATGAGCCTATTATCTTCTTCCCCCTTAAAGTATTTCTTTCCACTTGCTCCTTTAGATGTTTTACCTAACACATTTCTTTTCACCACTAAGGATTTTAGAAGATGCATTTCTTTGCAGGCATATGACACTTGGCTTCTTCTTTGCTTAAGTTCCCTCTTCTGTTTTCTTTCTTATCTCTTGTTTGGGTCTTTATGTTTTCCACCCCTTTTTCCTCAACTGCTATTTGAAGTTCCCCTTTTATTTGATCTTTCCCATTTTCTTCCTCCAGTCCCACCTTATCCACACACCCCCCCCCACTTTTTTTTTTTTTTTTTTTTTTTTTTTGCTTTTGAACAGTGAGGCTGTTTCCCATAAGCAAGATTCTGAGCCGGGAATCCAGAGAGACCTAGGTTGAAAACGGGCTAACTTATTTAATTAGAAGAATACCCCTTTATGAAATAGTATATTGCCTTTATATTACACATTTTAAACCAGAAGTAAATATAGTTACCTTTTCTGGAACTACATTATGCTATTTTTATAACTAATTCTCAATATTTATATGACTATGCATTTTATTGGGAATATTCTGTTATTTTAATACTGAGTACTTAATTTGAGTAATTTAAAAACAGAAATACCCAGAATAAAATTCATGGACCTGCTCACCAAGTAAAGGTTCTTGGGGCTTTATGAGCAGATTCACAACACTCAATCTCTGCATCAGTCAAAGAAAGGCTATTGTCTTTTCAGATCCCCTTGGCCAAAAAGGAAGCCCATGACTTTGTTTAATTCTTAGATATTGGAGACAATTTTTGCCCCACTTGGGCATTCTCCTTGGTTCTTTATGTGAACTAAGATGCCTACAGTATCTTTTGAGAAGAACTCAAACCCTCTGGCTGCAGGGGAAGCATTCCACAAAGTGTGGCACAATTTTTACCATTGGAGCCAGACAACCCAGTGACCTCTTGACAGTGTAAGTATCTTAAGTGCTTTTTCCATATGGAGACGTTATAAAAGAAAGACATCCTTAAATAAAGCCTTAAGGTTTGGATTCATTATTTCCCCTACAAATATTATTTCCCATCATGGTTGGTTTCTGATGAGAGCTCTCTTCTAAGCTTCAGATGACTATTTTCTTACTGTGTTTTCACATGGCAGAGAGAAGAGAGAGAGAGAATACTCTGCTAGCTCTTAAAAAGGCCACTAATCCCATTGTGAGGTACGTCATCTCACTCTAATTACCACTGTGTTGGAACTTGGAGCTTCAACATAGGAATTTGCAAGGACATAAAACAGTCCACAAGAACCTAATATGCTGTCATCAAAACTGAATCCTTGATACAACACTCATTAGTGGTGCAGAAATAGAACCAGTCAATCTGCTATCATCTGAATGTTTATTCCCCATGAAATTCATGTAATGAAATCTTATTGCCCAATGTCATGGAATTAGGTGTAGGGTGTTACTAGGTCATGAGGGGACAACCCTAGTGAGTGGAATGGAGGCTTAATGCTCTTAGGAAAGAGACCATACAGAGCTCCCTGGCCCCTTCTGCCATGCGGGGATACAATAAGAAGTCTACAACTTTGAAGAGGGCCCTCACTTGACCCCACTGGCACCTGATCTCAGATTTATAGACTCCAAAACTATGAGAAATAAATTTCTGTTATTTATAAGCTACCCAGTCTGTGGTATTTCGTTATAGCAGCATGAATGAACTAAGACATAGTCCTTCCAAAGTCAAGAATTGAACTCATTCATCCAAACAGAGTTGGGAACAGTAAGTCCAACAAGCTATCTGACAGGCCATGTGGGAGGCAATTCAACCTATGTATCCCAGCTGTTGTATGCCCCATATGGAAAAAATGTGAATAACTAACACCATTTTCATTGCCACACATTTCGTGTGCACTTAGAACTGTGGTGTGTCTTTTATAGAAGCCAGAAATTAGTTTGCCTCCACAAAAATGGAAACTTTCATTCTTAGGAAGCCAAAGGAGCTTCTAAGTGTTCAGTAAATACAACCAATAGAATATGCAGCCTTCTATAGGAATATGAAGCCAAAAAATTAAAGGACAGTTTCTCCTTGGAAGAAAGCTAAGATAAATCTAGACAGTGTACTAAAAAGCAGAGCATCACTTTGCCAACAAAGATCTGTATAGTCAAGCTATGGCTTTTCCAGTAGTATGTGTGAGTTGAGTGCTGAAGAATTGATGCTTTTGAATTGTGGTGCTGGAGAAAAGTCTTCAGAGTCCCTGGGACAGAAAGGAGATCAAGCCCGTCAATCCTATAGGAAATCAATCCTGAATAGTCACTAGAAGGACTGATGCTCAAGCTGAAGCTACAAGTACTTTTGCTACTGGTGCTAAGAACCAACTCATTGGAAAAGACCTTGATGCTGGGAAAGATGGAGGGCTAGAGGAGAAGGGGGCAACACAGGATGAGGTGGTTGAATGGCATCACTGACACAAAGGACATGAGTTTGAGCAAACTCTGGGAGAGGGTGAAGGACAGGGAAGCTTGGCATGCTGCAGTCCATGGTGTCACAGAGTCAGACACAACTCAGCAACTGAACAACAGTGAGCAATAGGACTATGCCTGAAAATGGCTACCCTTAGTTGAAAAAGAGATCATCAGAGGAATAACTAATTCATTACTTACACATACTCAAAAAGTGTCCCTATCTTTGTAGTCATCCAATTAGAAAAGGTGGTATGAAACATTTCCCAGAATTTGTTAAGCTGAGATCTGGAAGGAAGTATTTTTCATTGGCCGTCAGGCTATTAATATATATTTTTGAAGTCTTCCTCTTTGCAGACCATACACCATCCCTATTTCTCTCTTGTAGTCCTCTTATACTGACAATTCTTTCTATTTAGAGGCTCAGCAGTTTTCCAAACTCTGTTCTCTTCCCATCACATCTTTTTTGCTTCCTTTATATTTCTACAATTTCAACTACCACCTATAACCAACTAATATTCATAACTATCTTAATCTTAGTCTCAGTTCAGTTGCTCAGTCATGTCCAACTCTTTGTGATACCCTGATCTGCAGCACATCAGGCCTCCATGTCCATTACCAACCCCTGGAGCCTACTCAAACTCATGTCCATTGAGTCAGTGATGCCATCCAACCATCTCATCCTCTGTCATTCCCTTCTCCTCCTGCCCTCAATCTTTCCCAGCATCAGGGTCTTTTGCAGTGAATCAGCTCTTCGCATCAGGTAGCCAAAGTATTGGAGTTTCAGCTTCAACATCAGTCCTTCCAATGAACACCCAAGACTGATCTCCTTTAGGATGGACTGGTTGGATCTCCTTACAGTCCAAAGGACTCTCAAGAGTCTTCTCCAACACCACAGTTCAAAAGTATCAATTGTTCGGCACTCAGCTTTCTTTATGCTCCAATTCTGACATCCATACATGACTACTGGAAAAACCATAACCTTGACTAGACGGACCTTTGTTGGCAATAGTTTTGTCTTATATATCTTTCCTCTTCTACCCTATATAATCATCTTTCAGATACTTTATATAAATACCTCATTTAATTCTCACACTAATTACTTATGGCTTCTGCCATAAGTGAAAAAGAACTAAAGAGCCTCTTGATGAAAGTGAAAGAGGAGAGGGAAAAAGTTTGCTTAAAACTCAACATGCAAAAAAAAAAAAAAAACTCAACATGCAGAAAACTATAATCATAGCATCTGGTCCCATCACTTCATGGCAAATAGATGGGGAAACAATGGAAACAATGGCTGACTTTATTTCTTTGGGCTCCAAAATCACTGAAGATGGTGACTGCAGCCATGAAATTAAAAGACACTTGCTCCTTGGAAGAAAAGTTATGACCAACCTAGAAAGCATATTAAAAAGCAAGGACATTACTTTTAAAAAAGTAATTTTTTTTTCCCCAGAAGGTAAAACTGAGATCTGAAGCTCAATGACCAAGTGGCAAAACCTAATTTTGAATCCATGGGTTAAACACTGTGTTATTTTTCCATTTCCCTACTTATCTGTGTTACTTTTTAAAAAGTAAACCAGGATTGTGTGTTAGTCACTCAGTCATGTCTGGCTCTTTTTGACCGCATGGATTATAGCCCACTAGTCTCCTCTGTCCGTGGAATTCCCCAGGCAAGAATACTGCAGTGGGTTGCCATTTCCTTCTCCAGGGGATCTTCCTGACCCAGGGATTGAACCTGGGTCTCCCAAATTGTGGGTAGACTCTTTACCGACTGAGTCACCAGGGAAGATTATCCCTGCTTAAGATCTATAATAAGTGCATGATCACCTGTAGAAGGGTTTGGGTTTCCGTTCTGGATACAAAGGTTCTATAGTATGGACCTAGAATGGTTTTCCAATAATTCTCCAATTCATAACTTCTGGTTAAATTATATGCAACTACTCACATTTTTCTGGAAAAAAAAAAAAAAAAAGAATTCTGCTGTTTCTTTGCTTTCGTACATTTTATGTTCATTGTCAGGGATGCCCATTTCTTCCTCATCAACGTAGAACATTATTCATGCAATAATCTTTTTTATTTTACTCCAATTCTGTAAGAACTACCTAGGTAGAGTGCCTTAAATTGTGCTTAGTTGCTCAGTTGTGTGCGACTCTTTGTGAACTCTTGGACTGTAGCCTTCCAGGCTCCTCTGCCCCTGGAATTTTTCAGGCAAGAATACTGTACTGGACTGGGTTGCAACTTTCTCCTCCAGGGGATATTCCAGACCCAGGGATCAAATCCATATCTTCCATGTCT
Organism: Bos mutus; assembly: GCF_027580195.1. NCBI lineage: Eukaryota > Metazoa > Chordata > Mammalia > Artiodactyla > Bovidae > Bos > Bos mutus. The sequence continues at coordinate 75,940,439 of NC_091622.1, read as the reverse complement.
CCTGCATTGTAGGTGGATTCTTTACTCATTGAGCCACTGGGGAAGTCCAGCATGATTAGAATTAGGTTCCCATATTATAGTATTTTTTAATATGATGTTTATCTGTTTCTCTCTCATACTATCATGTTGGTGCAAAAATAATTCCTGTTTCAAACTCTGAATTTTAAATTGTTATAACTAAGCTCAAAATAAGAACCATTACAATCAACACATTTTTGCTAATGAGAAATAACTTGGTTTATTCCTGTAGCATAAAAATCTGGGCTTCAGATTCATTGAACTCTTGGAAAGCATTTTCTACATCCTGTTGGCTGTGGAAGCATTTCCCCTGAAAAAAGTTGTCAAGATGCTCGAAGAAGGGGTACTAAGTTGGCAAGAGGTCAGGTGAATACGGCAGATGAGGCAAAACTTTGTAGGCCAATTCATTCAACTTCTGAAGCATTGGTCATGCAATCTGTGGTTGGGCATTGTTGTGGAGAAGAACTGGGCCCTTACTGTTGACCAGTGCTGGCTGCAGGCCTTGCAGTTTGCAGTGCACTTCATTGATTTGCTGAGCATACTTTTCAGATGCAATGGTTTCACCAAGATTCAAAAGCTGTAGTGGATCAGACACAAAACAGTGACCACAACCTTTTTTCTGGTGCATTGGCTTTGGAAAGTGCTTTGGAGCTTTTTCTCAGTCCAATCACTAAGCTAGCTGTTGCTGGTTGTTGTAGAAAATCCACTTTGCCTTGCAAGTCACAATCCGATTGAGAAATGTTTCCTTGTTATTGCATAGGATAAGACAAGAATACACTTCAAAGTGGTGATTATTTTGATTTGCTGTCAGCTTATGAAGCACACACTTGCCAAGCTTTCTCACCTTCCTAATTGTATCAAAAGCTGAATCAGTATAGAATGGTTGACACTGATTTCTAGGGCAATTTCTTGTATAATTGTAAGATGATCAGCTTCAATGATGGCTCTCAATAGGTCATTGTAAACTTCCAATGGCCAGCCACTAGGATCCTCATTTTTAAGGCTCTCATCCCCTTTATAAAACTCTTGAATCACTACTGTTAGTACATTCGTTAGCAGTTACTGGGCCAAATGCTTTGCTGATGGTGTGAGTTGCATCCATTGTTTTATGAGCCATTTTGAACTCAGATAAAATTGCTCGGGTTTTCTTTTTCCCTAAGATCATGTCCATAGCCCAAAATAAAAATTTTTAAAAATCTAGATATAAATCACTAGGGAAAAAAGTGAGAAATACACATGAAAATTATGTATAATATAATCACATTTATTAAGAATGTATTCCATTATAAACAGCAAAGTTCAACAGTGTAAAAAACACAATTATGTTTGCATCAAACTAATAGATTTTGAATCCATTAAAGAAAAGGTTATAATCTAAATGCAATCTTCATTTAAAGTCTAGACACCTACCTATTTTATTAAACAAATCAAGTAAACATGCTTTGACTTGGGGCTTTGGTAAATATGTTAACATACTTTCTGTTAATGTGATATTGTTGTTGTTCAATCACTTAGTCATACCCTGCTCTTTGCCACCACATGGACTGCAGCATGCTAGGCTTCCCTGTCCTTCACCATCTTCTGGAGCTTGCTCAAGTTCATATCCATTGAGTTGGTGATGTCATCCAACCATCTTATTCTCTGTCATTCCCTCTCCTCCTGCCTTCAATCTTTCCCAGCATCAAGGTCTTTTCTAGTGAGTCAGCTCTTTGCATCAGGTGGCCAGGGTATTGCAGCTTCAGCTTCAGCATCAGTCCTAATGAATATTCAGCATTGATTTCCTTTAGGACTGACTGGTTTGATCTCCTTGCAGTCCAAGGGACTCTCAAGAGCTTTCTCCAACACCAGAATTCAAAAGCATCAATTCTTTGGCACTTAGCCTTCTTTATGTTTCAACTCTCACATTCATACATGACTACCGGGAAAACCATAGCTTTGATCATTTGGACTTTGTCAACAAAGTAATGTCTCTGCTAATGCTGTGTAGGTGTGTCATAGCTTTTCTTCTGAAGAACAAGCATCGTTTAATTTCATAGCTGAAGTCCCCATCTGCGGTGATTTTGGAGCCCAAGCAAATAAGGTCTGTCACTGTCTTCATTGTTTCCCCATCTATTTGCAATGAAGTGATGGGACTGGATGCCATGATCTTCAGTTTTTGAATGTTGAGTTTTAAGCCAGCATTTTCACTCCTTTTTCACTTACATCAAGAGGCTTTTTACTTCCTCTTCACTTTCTGCCATTAGAGTGGTGTCATCTGCATATCTGCAGTTATTGATATTTCTCCCAGAAATCTTGATTCCAGCTTGTGCTTCATCCAGCAAGGCATTTTTCATGATGTACTCTGCATATAAGTAAAATAAGCAGGGTGACAATATACAGCTTTGTCATACTCTTTTCCCAATTTTTATCCAGTCCATTGTTCCATGTCCAATTCTAACTGGTGCTTCTTTACTTGAACACAGGTTTCTCAGGAGGCAGGTAAGGTGGTCTGGTATTCCCATCTGTTTAAGAATGTTCCAGTTTGCTGTGATACACACAGTCAAAGGCCTTAGTGTAGTCAATGAAGCAGATGTTTTTCTGGAATTCTCTTGCTTTTTCCATGATCCCAGTGGATGTTGGCAATTTAATCTCTGGTTTTATCTATGTTTTCTTTTTTTCTTTATATATATATATATATATATATATATATATAAATATAAAGCTACTTTTTATTTTATTTTTAACTTTACAATATTGTATTGATTTTGCCATATATCAAAATGAATCTGCCACAGGTATACATGTGTTCAAGTTCTTGGTTCACGTACTGTTGAAGCCTAGCTTGGAGGATTTTGAGCATTACTTTGCTAGCCTGTAAAATGAGTAAAACTGTGTGGTAGTTTGAACATTATTTGGCATTGCCCTTCTTTAGGATTTGAATGAAAACTGACCTTTTCTAGTTTTGTGGCCACTGCAGAGTTTTCCACATTTGCTAGCGTATTGAATGCAACACTTTAAGAGCATCATCTTTTAAGATTTGAAATAGCTCAACTGGAATTCCTTCACTTCCACTAGCTTTGTTCATAGTGATGCTTCCTAAGGCTTACTTTATTTTCCCATCTGTTTTGGTATGAACTGAGTACAGCAGACATGAAGCCAAGCTAGGATCTGTATCAAGCTTCCCTGATAGCTCAGATGGTTAAGAAACTGCCTGCAATGCAGGAGACCAGCGTTCCATCCCTGGGTCAGGAAGATCTTCTGGAGAAGGGAATGGCTACCCACTCCAGTATTCTTGCCTGGTCTGGAGAGTCTCATGGACTGAGGAGCCTGGCAGGCTACAGGCATGGTTGCAAAGAGTCAGACATGACTGAGTGAATAACACTTTCACATTACATTACATTTACATTACAGGATCTGTATCACAGACTGGGTTTCAGACAGCTCCATCCTCAGCCCCTATTGTTTCTGGGGTTTTGGCTTCAAAGAAGCTAATTCAGAAATTTCCTTTAATGTGTAAGTGATTACGAGGTTATTTTAAGAGTGATAGAAGGAAAAACTGGCTTGAAGCCAATCATTACCATAGAAAACAAACAAAATAAGGCATGCAGATCTAATAATTTCATTAGTTTTCTGTTGTTAAGGTTTTTAGTTGTCTCCACTTAGGTGTGAATATTTTGTTAATAAATTCTCACGGTGCCAAAACTAAAAATTTCATTGGCACAGCTTTTTTTTTTTTCTCAAGAAGTTTATGGATTTTATTTCCAGTTGGTTCTTTCCACAGTCTGCCCTGGGATAGACAAGCAAATAGAAACATGAGTTCTTGACCCTCAAGGTTTGCATTTAGTCCATTGCACTTCCAATATTCTTGATCCAGAATATTATTAACTTAGGCTCCCTAAACACACTTCTTTAACAAATATTCTTTCAGATGTAACAGGTATTAAGATCACTCTAGGGGATTATCTGTATCTTTCTATTATAGTTCCCAGCTAGCAGATTTTAAAAGTTTCTACCCACATATGCTTCTGCTATGGTAACTTGTATTCTAGTAATAAGAAATATGAATTTGTATTTCAAAGTACTGCATTTGAACTATAAACATCAAATGACCATTTTTATAGTCATTGTTAGAATATAACAGTATATATACAGATGTGTGTGTGTGTGTGTGTGTTTGCTTGCATAAAATCTAGAAGACATTAAGGAAACTTTATTCTCAATCTTTTTTTTTTTTTTTTGAAAAGAAATTTCTCAGGTTAATGAGAAAGTACCATCTCTAAGGGTTGCTACTTATTCATTTACATTATTTTGTCATTCTCAAGGATTTGAAGCTATTGATGCTACTATTGAGATCATCAAATGTTGAATATAAATGTTTTTACATAGTTTTCTCTGAATGTATTGACTTAAGGTGTATGTTTAATTTACAAATATGAAATAAATACATACTTAAATTTTAAAAATAATAAAGTGAAAAGCTCTGATAAATGAATTTTTACTTAAGACTTGATGGTGAAAATCAGTTACTAATTTTTTCCTTTGTGTTTCACAGAGAAGATTCTAGTATCACAAGAACACAGTGAATGCTATTTATGATGATACTGTGGTTTTAAAATATAATTTGCACAAGGAATAGGAATTTTGTTTACAGTTGCAATCTAAAAGGTCTAGAAATAATGCATGATACATAGTAGACACTCAAAGTATTTGTTGAAAGGATAAGTAATCATTTCTTCACTATTAGGTCACTAGACAGAGAAGCTTAGAATATCAACCCCATAATTCAATGTGTTCCCTTTTGGTTTTGATTAATCTGTAGTCCTCCCAGGAGATATAGATTATTTTAATTCAAGCAAAAAATAAAGAGACAGTCAATAAGGATTGTTTTTCTGGGAACAGAACAATGAAAATGAGAACATTTTTATAAGATAAAGTAGGTTGATTCTGTTGTATTTTGGATTAAGATTGTTATTTTCCTGTCTCTATTTTTTTCCTACACAAGAAGCAAAAAGATAAAGTAGAAAAAAAAAAATGGTGTAAATATTCAAGTTCTCTTCTGGAATGGCTGAGGTCAGAGGTTGGAAATCCAATCTTAAAAGTAAATCTGAAGGATTCCCTTTGGCCAATCATTCACCTGCTTGTCTTCTTGGCTTTGCATTTTCTCCACCTGGTAAATTACTCTTTAACATCCTCACACCCACCAAAGTGGATCTAGGCTTCAGTTAATCCTGGTATGCTTAAAAACTACCTTTTAATTTTTAATCTGTAAAATTGTTCTTAAGATTTAAACCTGTCTAAATGGTACAAACTCCTCTCCTTTGACAAGTCTAAAAATCCTTGGGGAAATTTTAAACAGATCATAATTTAGTTAAGATGACTTGAAACTTTGAATATTAGTAATTGGGGTGTAAAAAAAGTTCTGCAGATTAATTGATGTTTAGATACCTTTCATGGTGACTTACACTGACACTGCTGAAGAGGTTTAAAAAGAACTGCCTGGGCAATGAGAAAGGGGTTCCATTTCCTAGTACAGTGAAATCTCTTGTTATCTCCTGCAGCTTTAAATCTGACTAATTATCACAAATCTTTATTTATTTTAGCTTGAAAAGTAATAAAACACCATGAGGAACCTATTTTGTAGCTATCTGGCAAAACAATTATTAGAATAATAATATGTCATAGGGTACAACATATGTGCAAACCTGTTTTCAATTCTATGGTGTGGTCAGTTCTGTTGATGCTCTACGTGTGTTGTTTTCACTACCCATAACTGAAATTGTCATGACTTACTGTTTTCGAGGCTGGATGAGAAAGTGTTATTTAACTCAAGCTTCCTTTTGCATTGGCTCAGAAGTTATATCTCATGGACAGTAACTAGGACAGTTTTGGGGGAAGCTTCCTCTTGTTTGCAATGTCTTTGTGGCAGATTTCTTAAGATTACCTGGCTAGTTTCAGAATGTGGCATTTTAGTGAGTAAATGAATTATTTGTGAAGGAAGGTCACGTTGCAATGTATTATTGAAAACACTAAAGATGATGCAGTTTGCTGACTTTTTCTGAAATAGTTATTTCTGAATATTTTAATATTGATTGAATCTGGAGTTTGTAATGGAAGTGTTCAGACAATGGAAGAAAAGAACTGCAGTCTAATGAGGAAATGCTAGAAGGCAAGCTCATTAGTGCCCATTGGAACTTCAGCCCACAATAGTACAAGTGCTTGTACTCTGTGTCAATATTAATTCCCATGTTCCTGGCTTGACTTACAAAAGGCCAGAAAAACAGAATCCTCTCCTTGGTCATTCTTATTTCACTTGCTATCTCTGTATGTCTGTGTGCATGTGTGCCTGTGTACACTCAGAAATAGTCGCTTAGTATTTCATATATACAATGACATTCTTAAAAGGAAAAAAATCTGCTTGAGTTGTATTAGCAGTTAAGATTTTTCTACCCAGTGCTTCATTTCCCCCCTGCTTATCAATTTATTTTACTCTAAACCTCTGCTCTTTAAGCAACTACTAATGAGAGGTGATCCCCAGCAGGAAATAATACAGGCAGAGCAGGCAAACCCTGTTCAGTGTTATCCTCTCCAACTGACATCTGCTTAAATAACTTAGGGAATCTCTGCTGCCTGGTTAGCAGTAGAATGAACTATGTGATGAGCAGACTCTATAACCTAAATTTCTACAAAGAAACAGATGTTTGTCAGTTATACTCCAGGTATATACACTAACGTATTTCATAGGATTTCATTTTTGTGCTAACTTTGGGAATACACATACACAACTTTGATCTTTCTGAAATATTTCTATAAAAATATTCCATCTTCCTAAAATTATTCTGAAATGTTAATTTTGCATATTGTGTTAGAAAACAGACTCAATAGGAGAGCAAGACAAGCCTGTTGTCCAGTATGCAATAATTTCCCTTCAGATATATACTCAATACTCAAGGGTACACTGTACAGTTTGGTAAACTCATGTTACAGATCTGTGAGGATTACATCATTTTTCTAAAAACGTGCCATGTGCTTTCAGACTGCAGAACTTGAATGAAGGGCATGCCTTTGTAAACCATGATTTTCCACCAATTTCTATTTACAGGTCATGTTTGTATGTGTATGGACAATCTTCTGCAGCTATTTCTTTAGTCCCTTCAGGATACTGTACCAGAATACCATAGACAATGTGGTTTATAAACTGGAACTTATTTCTCAGAATTCAGGAGGGTGGGAAGTCCGAGATCTAGACGCTGGTAGATTTTGTGTCTGGTAAGGACCTGCTTCCTGGTTCATAGCCATCTTTACATTATGTCCTCTTATGACATGGCATGAGGAACTCTATGGAATCTTTATTTTTATAAGGGCACTATTCATGAGGGCACTGTCCTTCTGACCTAGTCACCTCCCAAAAGTCTCCAGGTCCAAATACCATCACAATGGGAATTAGGTTTCAACAGATGAATTTGCAAGGGGTTGTGGGGGGATACAAAAGTTCAGTCTACAGCATTTATGAAAAAGACAAGTTTCCAGAAAAAATTAGGCTATCTCTACTTGCTCAAGGATGCCATCAAGGAACAAGCCCCCTTTCTTCCTATTCTACCATCTTCAGTATTGTTGTTGTAATTCCATGCATAATGCAGAAAGTTCAGGCGTAGATGGAGATTTAGAAGCAGCAGAGCTGTTTCACTGGCCAGAACTTGACTATATGGCCATCAGAAAAGTAGTGAAATTGAGTTTTAGCTTTTACAACCTCTAATAGCACTTGGGGGGAAACCTCTGTCTTTCACAAGTCAAAATGTCTTTGTTCTTTTTGCCCTTTTAGAAATGACTTCTCTAGAAAGCAAGCATTTGTCCTTTAGTAGAAATGTTCCAGTAAAGGTTGAAAAATACTGAAAAATAGCACATATAGCATAATTTACATATATTTATAATTTATAAAAATATGTTTGAGGGACAAAAAGAAAGAAGTGATCCTGTAATGACAAGTGTTTGTCACAGTGGAATCTGTGTACAGGATCTGTGTACAGTCCAGGGCCTCTTAGCCCTAGAGACCTACAACATGGCTTACTATTTTGTGTCTTTTCTCAGGCAAAGTTCCAACCACAGTCTAGGAACACTAAAGGGCATGCAAGCCAATGAGAGTTTTATATTCATAAAAACCAGAGAACAAGATTCATTAATGTACTTACAAGATCTAAAAAGGAGCCAAGGATGTGTCTCTTATTTCCCCACAGAGAAATCCATCAGCTTTCTTTATTCAAGAGCTCAATTGCCAAAAAGTTTCCTGTCTACCCCCGAATGTTAGTTACTTAGTAGTGACCAAAGAATAGCAATTGAAAATATATTCCTAAAATATTTATCCTGTCGATTGTTATTTTCTGAGGCTTTAGACATTTCTTTGCTTCTGTGTTACTTTTTAGCATAGTATGCTTTTAGAGTAAGCTGCATCTGAGAAGACCAATAACATTTAAAAACAAAGAATTTTGAAGCTGGAATAAACTTCAAGACAAATTTGTGAAACTTTTCTGTCTTCAGGCAGGCATGTTTATATGACACTCACTTTGAGGAGGTTATCCTAAATTGAGTCAGTTCAGTTGCTCAGTCATGTCGGACTCTTTGCGACACCAAGAACCGCAACAAGCCAGGCCTCCCTGTCCATCACCAGCTGCCAGAGTCTACCCAAACCCATGTTATTGAGTCAGTGATGCCATCCAATCATCTCATCCTCTGTCGTCCCCTTCTCCTCCTGCCCTCAATCTTTCCCAGCATCAGGGTCTTTTCAAATGAGTCAGCTTTTCACATCAGGTGGCCAAACTATTGGAGTTTCAGCTTCAACATCAGTCCTTCCAATGAACAGCCAGGACTGATCTCCTTTAGGATGGACTGGTTGGATCTCCTTGAAGTTCAAGGGACTCTCAAGAGTCTTCTCCAACACCACAGTTCAAAAGAATCAATTCTTCAGTGCTCAGATTTCTTTATGGTCCAACTCTCACATCCGTACATGACTACTGGAAAAACCATAGCCTTCACTAGATGGATGTTTTTTGGCACAGTAATGTCTCTGCTTTTTTTTTTTTTTAATATAAATTTATTTACTTTAATTGGAGGCTAATTACTTTACAGTATTGTATTGGTTTTGCCATACATCAACATGAATCCACCACGTATACACGTGTTCCCCATCCTGAACCCCCCTCCCTCCTCCCTCCCCATACCATCCCTCTGGGTCTTCTCAGTGCACCAGCCCCAAGCATCCAGTATCATGCATCAAACCTGGACTGGCGATTTGTTTCATATATGACATTATACATGTTTCAATGCCATTCTCCCAAATAATCCCACCCTCTCCCTCTGCTTTTTAATACACTGTCTGCTGCTGCTGCTAAGTTGTTTCAGTTGTGTCCAACTCTGTGCGACCCCATAGACGCCAGCCGACCAGGCTCCCCACTCCCTGGGATTCTCCAGGAAAGAACACTGGGGTGGGTTGCCATTTCCTTCTCCAATGTGTGAAAGTGAAAAGTGAAAGTGAAAAGTGAAAGTGAAGTCACTCAGTCGTGTCCGACTCGTAGCAACCCCATGGACTGCAGCCTACCAGGCTCTTCTGTACATTGCCTTCTCTGAATATGCTGTCTAGGTTGGTCATAACTTTCCTGCCAAGGAGTGTCTTTTAATTTCATGGCTGCAGTCACCATCTGCAGTCATTTTGGAGCCCCCAAAAATAAAGTCAGCCAGAAAATGTTTCCATTGTTTCCCGTCTTTCTCCATCTATTTGCCATGAAGTGATGGGACCAGATGCCATGATCTTAGTTTTCTGAATGTTGAGCTTTAAGCCAACTTTTTCACTCTCCTCTTTCATTTTCATCAAGAGGTTCTTTAGTTCTTCTTCACTTTCTGCCATAAGGGTGGTGTCATCTCCAGCATTTCTCAGGATGTACTCTGCATACAAGTTTTTTTTTTTTTTTTTTTTTGAGGTCACCCAGTACATTTATTTCCAGACTTCTATGATCATACACCCATATTCTTACAAGAACAGGACTGTGATACACATGATATTTTATTACCCATATTGGTCTTTTTTAAAATTTTTTTTTTAACTTTACAATATTGTATTGGTTTTGCCATATATCAAAATGAATCCGCCACAGGTATACATGTGTTCCCCATCCTGAACCCTCCTCCCTCTTCCCTCTCCATACCATCCCTCTGGGTTGTCCCAGTGCACCAGCCCCAAGATGCATATAAGTTTAAAAAGCAGGGTGATAATATACAGCCTTGACATATTCCTTTTCCTATTTGGAACCAGTCAGTTGTTCCATGTCCAGTTCTATCTGTTGCTTCCTGACCTGTGTACAGATTTGTCAAGAGGCAGGTCAGGTGTTCTGATATTCCCATCTCTTTCAGAATTTTCCACAGTTTATTGTGATCCACATAGTCAAAGATTTTGGCATAGTCAATAAAGCAGACATAGATGTTCTTCTGGAAGTCTCTTGCTTTTTCCATGATCCAGCAGATGTTGACAATTTGATCTCTGGTTCCTCTGTCTTTTCTAAAACCAGCTTGAACATCTGGAAGTTCACGGTTCACATATTGCTTGGCTTGGAGAATTTTGAGCATTAGTTTACTAGTGTGTGAGATGAGTGCAACTGTGTGGTAGTTTGAGAGTTCTTTGGCATTGCCTTTCTTTGGGATTGGAATGAAAACTGACCTTTTCCAGTCCTGTAGCCACTGCTGAGTTTTCCAAATTTGATGACATATTGAGTGTGGCAGTTTCATAGCATCATCTTTCAGGATTTGAAATAGCTCAACTGGAATTCCATTACCTCCACTAGCTTTGTTCGTAGTGATGCTTCCTAAATTCAGCATGACTTTAATCAGTGGCTTCTGGAGAAAAGTTCTAAATAATGATGAGAGGAGGAGGCAGTACTCAGTCCAGGCAGCAATATCAGTAGAGATAGCAACTTGATGTGAAGGCAGGGCTTAAGAGGCAGAGATTTTGCAAATCCTCTTTAAAGAAAAACATCATTAGTGAGGCCTGACAACAGATACATTGCCATTGTGTGTTGCATGAATCATGAATAATTGGATGAAAGGAAGGAAAGAATAAAAGAAGGAGGGAAGAATGTCAGGGAGGGAACTACAACTAGCAATAGAGTTCAAGAGCAAGCCTTTATTCCCAGTGCCAACAGTAAACCACTCTGAGAGTGGTTTATGTAACAAGAGTGCAGACAAGTAGCAATAAGACAAAGACCTAGTTCCTCAGACTGTTCATTTGCTATTAGTAACTCAGCTGGTAAAGAATCCTCCTGCAATGCAGGAGACCCCAGTTTTATTCCTGGGTTAGTAAGTTCCCCTGGAGAAGGGATAGGCTACCCACTCCAGTATTCTTTCACTTTCCTGGTATCTCAGATGGTAAAGAATCCATGTTCAATGTGGGAGACCTGGGTTTGATCCCTGGGTTGGGAAGATCCCCTAGAGGAGAGCATGGCAACCCACTCTACTATTCTTTCCTGGAGAATTCCATGAACAGAGAAGCCTGGCAGGCTACAGGTCATGGGGTCTCAAAGAGTCAGAAATGACTAAGAAACTAAGCACACACAGAGGGCCATTTTAAGAGTCTTATTCAGAAGAATGATAAAGAGATATGTTCCCTGTTTTAATTCAAAGACACCAGTTTTAATATATGAATTTCTGTTCAGTGAATTTCTGGGTTCCTATCTGGAAACAAGACACAAAGAATCTGGGCCAATTTCCAATTACAAGAAGAATTCGTAAGAATCATTTTACCTGAAAAAGGATCCAAGGATATTAGAAGGGAATACAGGGAAAAAGATTATTGAAAACCAAACAGTGATTCTGCTGGTGAAGTCTACATCAAGAAGGACTGGGCCAGAGTCTTCCTGGGGCTTGTCCTGGCAGAAGCAGAAATGCTTAGAGATAGTCTGAATTTGTTTTTCTCAAATCAGGATTATCAGTATACTTGGCTTGACTCAGGGTCACCTGTGTCTTCAAAAAATGTTTTTGGTCAAGTTATCCAATGCACAAAGTTTTAAAATTCAGGAAGTTTCATGGGTTTATAAGAGCAACAAAAGCCAGTGCCTGCCTTACTCCTCTTCATTTCTGATTCTTGCTTTATGGAGGCAGCTATTTTGAATATTTCTCCTAGTAATCACTTCCTTAGTTCTAAATACGTTTACACAATGTTCTGTGAGTTTGTAATTTTAATTCTGGATATTGTCTTTCATTTACCTTCCTTATAAAGGAGATGAAAATATAGCTTCTATATCAGCCCAGTACTTCACTTCATATGTATTTGTCTTTTCACTGCCCTCCCAATACAGCCAGCAAGTACATAAAGTTATTATCCAAAGTATACATAATTATCTCTGCAATTATTGTTCACAATTGAACCTTTTAGTGTATAAATATTAAAGATCCTTTATACTTATTTTTGCATAAGTTAAGATCACTTACATTTTCACTCCTTTAGCTTTCTGTATTTTTATCATGAATTCACTCTCATATTCAAATATGTTTGTCTGTTTGTTTTTTCTAAAAGTTTCATTTTCATTTTAGTCTAACTCTTCTTTTGAAAACTCTGTCCTCACTGTAATAAGCACTTCATTTTCACCTCCAGGATTCCCTTCACTTCCTGCCTGGCTTAAATCTCTGGTGTTGCCAGTTCCATGCCTTCTTACTCGATTACCTCTTCTACTTTGGTGGGATGTATCTATCAATGTGCTCTTGAGAAGAAATGGATAAGAGGTAAATACTTTTAGACCTTGCATTACTAGTATTTTCTTCCATTCTTGATTGCTAGGATGGCTGGATAAAAAATTCTAGTTTGGAAATTAATTCCTCTTGGAATTTTCAAGGTATGACAGCTCCCTCTGGTTTCCAGCATTGCTTTTATGAAGTATAACACAGTTCAGATGCTTCTCTTTTGAGAGGCTTGTTTCTCTGGAAACTTTTCTTATTCTTTATCAAATTTTGTGTTTTGAAACATCACTACGATGTATCTCAATAAGCATTTTTCTTCATCTCTTGGTATATTAGTTTGTTAGAGTGGTTCTAACAAGATACCACAGACTTTGGCTAAAACAACAGAAATATATTTTCTTATGGTTCTGGAGGCTAGAAGTTCAAGATCAAGGTGCCAAAAAGTTTAATTCCTTTCTAGGTCTCTCTCTTTGACTCACAGATGACTGCCTTTTAGCTGTATTCTTACATGGTCTTTCCTCTGATCAAGTGTGTCCCTAAGTGTCTTCTGGTATTCCTCTTATAAGGAAACCAGTCAGACTGGATTAGGGGCCATGCTAAGGACCTCATTTTAAATTAATCACTCCTTGAAAATCTCTGTCTTAAAATTACATTCTGAGGTACAGGGGGTTAGGATTTCAGCACATGTTTGAGGGGACATAATTCAGCCCATAACACTTAGAATAATTCCCTTAATTCAGAGATATTTCCTTGAATTAATTTTTGTTAGTTTATATTTGAACTATTTCACATATTCTTTCTTTTTCAGGCTATTCTTTGGATTCTGGACTTCCTAACTGATCTTCTCATTCTCTAATTCCTTTCCAATTTCCCTCTGTTTATATTTTTATTATTTTTAGTGCTGTTCTTCAGCTTTATTTTTTCATATTCATTTGATTATCATATTATGTTCCTATTTTTTAACAGATGCTTTGTATTATCTGTATGTCTATTTTTATGGGCTTACTTTAATAATTTCCATTTCCCATGAAATATTAGCTTTTTAAAAAATTAATGTGTTCTTTGCATTTTTTCTTTTCTTCTTTTCTCTTATATTTAGAGTTTTTGTTAGATGAATGATCCTCTTTGGCTTTCAATTCATATTTAGCAATAAGGTGCCTTTGTGTAAAGTTAATCTCATCAACTGGTCAATTTAACTAATGGATGCTCTTTTGTATTTCTTCATTATTTCTTTTAGGTTTATTTTCCCCAGAGACTAATTCTCCAATCTGTTTCCTATGGGATCTAAATCAATATATGCTGACATTCTCAGGATTTTGTGTACTGGGTGACTAGGTACAGTCAAGTAATCAGTCCTGCACTTTATCTCCCTCCTCTGATGAATCTTGGACTCTTGCCCTCAGTTCTTCATGATGTTTTTTAGTCTAGAGTTTCCAGGGCTCAAACTCTTCAGAATAAACTCCATTTTTCTGGAGTTTATTCTAACCTCAGCCTTCATAACAAGGTTTTCAACTGTTCATATTTGTCCTTTCTTTTTTTTTTTTTTTTTTGGTCACTTATTACACCTTTTATGTCAATTTAATGAGGCTTTATGAGGGACTGGAGGAAAGCATAGGTGTTTAATCCACCAGAGTCAATAAGGATTTTCTCCTCAGGCCCCATAAAGGACAAGGGTGATGCTAGAGCAGTGATTCTCAACCAGAGACACTTGACAATGTCTGAATATGTTTTCATCATCAAAACTAAAGGATGCTATACTATTGGTGGGAATGCAAAGTGACACAGCCACTATGGAGAATAGTATGGAGATTCCTTTAAAAACTAGGAATAAAATCACCATATGACCCAGAAATTCCACTACCAGGCATATAGGAAACCAAAACTGAAAAAGACACATGTAACCCAATGTTCACTGCAGCTCCATTTACAATAGCTAGAACTTGGAAGCAACCTAGATGTCCATCAACAGATGAATGGATAAAGAATTTGTGGTATATATATATACAATGGAGTATTAGTCAGCCATAAAAGGGAACACATTTGAGTCAGTCCTAATGAGGTAGATGAACCTAGAGCTTATTATACAGAATGAAATACGTCAGAAAGAGGAAAACAATTATCATATACTAACACATATATATAGAATCTAAAAAGATGATATTGATGAACCTATTTGCAGATCAGCAATGGAGGCACAAACATTGAGAACAGATTTGTGGACATGCTGGGTGGGGCAGGAGAGGGTGGGAGGTATGGAGACAGTAACATGAAAACATACATTACCATATGTAAAATAGATAGCCAATGGGAATTTGCTGTCTGACTCAGGGAACTCAAACCTGGGCTTGGTAACAACCTAGAGGGTTGGGATGGGGAGGGAGGTGGAAGGGATGTTCAGGTGAGAGGCGACATTGGTAAACCTATGGCTGATTCATGTTGTTGTTTGGTAGAAACCAAAGCAATACTATAAAGTAATTATCCTTCAATTAAAAATAAATGCATTTAAAACATAGATAAAGGGTGATATATATCTAATGATTAGAGATCATGGCTGTAGGTAAACATCCCACAATGCACCAAGATGGATTATTCAGCCCCAAATGCCATTAGTGCTAAGGTTAAGAAAATATCTTCTAGGAGTTTAGAACTTTTCCTGTGGGTGTGGTTTAACATTTTTAAGAATTTTCAGGGATCCTTGTATCAGGAGCAAGTTAGATGCTAAAGCCTGTAGTAACCAAAGGAATACTTTAAAATATAAAAAAATCACATTTTTTAGTATTTGTTTAAAATATCATGGCTCAGACAGTAAAGCATCTGTCTGCAATGCAGGAGAAGCAGGTTTGATCCCTGGGTTGGGAAGATCTCCTGGAAAAGGAAATGGCAGCCCACTCCAGTATTCTTGCCTGGAAAATCCCATGGATCGCGGAGCCTGGTAGGCTACCGTCTGTGGGATCGCAAAAAGTCAGACACGATTGAGGGACTTCACTTCACTTAAAATATCATAATATTTAAACTAAAATTTATGCTGAAATAAAAATGTTAATGCAGTAAGTTGGCAAGAAAACGTGTACCATTTTCTTATTGTATATAAAAGAATCTACTGTGGTGGTTCTCAATTCCAAATACACTTTCTTCTAAAACTAAAGCTATACTCATTTTAATAAGCAGCTTGTTACTTTATATACATGTGGCAATTATTTGTCTTTTAAAACATGTTTACATAACACTTGTTTATCAGTAGGTCATCTTATCTTAATTTCTTTAACCTTCTGTTTAGTTTTCAAAGTAACCCTACTCCTTTCTTGCAGATAGTATCTGATTCTTACAACTACAGACAGATATTGATAACCTCAGATGAGCTTTTAAAGGTGAATTAAAATAATTAAAACATTTCCCAGCTTATTATAATAATGCTATGAAAATTGAGGGCTTTAAGAATATATGTTTTAATTTTATATAATCTTTAATAAAGAGTACAGAATAAAAATTCAAATGTACAATAATATATAACATTTTTAAAACTATACATCACATATTGTGTGGCTATAACAATAATATCTCATTGACATTTATAGAAAAATGACTATGCACAAGGCATATATAATAATTTACTTACTATAAATTAACTCAACTGTTTAATCTAATCTATCTATGTGTTAGGTACCATTTCAATAATGAGAAAATAAAGCCATAGGGAAAAAAAATCAGTGTATTGCAAGAGGTAAAACAGTTTTCAAAGCATGCTCCTGCTAAGTCACTTCAGTAGTGTCTGACTCTGTGCAACCCCATAGACGCCAGCCCACCAGGCTCCCCCGTCCCTGGGATTCTCCAGGCAAGAACACCGGAGTGGGTTGCCATTTCCTTCTCCAATGCATGAAAGTGAAAAGTGAAAGTGAAGACGCTCAGTTGTATCCGACTCTTAGCGACCCCATGGACTACAGCCTACCAGGCCCCTCCATCCATGGGATTTTCCAGGCAAGAGTACTGGAGTGGGTTGCCATTGCCTTCTCCACCCTATCCTTATACCTAGGAGTAAATATAGAACATAAAGTATGCTCAGAGAAATGGTAATTTGCCTTTTGTTTTTTTTTGGGGGGTACTTCTTAAATTGGGAATTGTATAGCTTTACCCTCTAGTGGAATACTCCTCTATTTTCCTTGAAGATACACAGCTTATGCTCTCTAAACTATATAATTTATCTTCTCAGAAGCACATGGCTTTTTTTTCCCCCCTCATTTTCTAAACTGAGTTAGATATGACATAATTACACTAAAAGCAATCTAGTGTTTTAGAAATTTTTCAAACTAAAATCAGAATGAGACTGAAATACGTAGCTCTGACAGAACCAGTGATGGACCCAAACTTCTCCACCTGGCTACCTTGAAGATTTCATATGCATAAAATTGACCTATGTTTCCTCTAGCTTGAGAACCAACTGACACGTAGAGTCGTAGACTCAACTGTTTCCAATAAGGAAGAAATCTTAGGAAACCACTAGTCTAAGACTTACTTTCTAGGAAAAGAAAAGTTTCAGTAACTACTTCAAGAAATCATTTTAAATGTCATATTTAAATAGATTATTTAATTAAATAATTATGGCCTATAAATGTTTGTTAAATATCAAAATATTTAACCACAAACCTTGTGATTTATCAACAAATCTCATGTAATTATATAGTGTGATTTTTACATCAAGTTAACTTATGAAATTGGAGAGTGAAAAAGTTGGCTTAAAACTCAACATTCAGAAAACTAATATCATGGCATTGGGTCCCATCACTTCACGGCAAATAGATGGGGAAACAGTGACAGACTTTCTTTTCGGGGGCTCCAAAATCACTGCAGATGGTGATTGCAACCATGAAATTAAAAGATGCTTGCTCCTTGGAAGAAGTTTTATGACTAACCTAGACAGCATATTAAAAAGCAGAGACATTACGTTGCCAACGAAGGTCCATCCAGTCAAAAACTATGGTTTTTCCAGTAGTCAGGTATGGATGCGAGAGTTGGACTATAAAGAAAGCTGAGTGCCGAAGAATTGTTGCTTTTGAACTGTGATGTTAGAGAAGACTCTTGAGAGTCCCTTGGACTGCAAGGAGATCCAACCAGTCCATCCTAAAGGAAATCAGTCCTGAATATTCATTGGAAGGACTAATGCTGAAGGTGAAACTTAATCTTTGGCCATCTGATGTGAAGAGTTGACTCATTTGAAAAGAGCCTGATGCTGGGAAAGATTGAAGGCGGGAGGAGAAGTGGACAACAGAGGATGAAATGGTTGGATCTCATCATTGAGTTAAGGACATAAGCTTGAGTAAACTTCGGGAGTTGTTGATGGACAAGGAGGCATTGCATGCTGTAGTCCATGGGGTTGCAAAGTGTTGCACATGACTGAACGACTGAACTGAACTGAATTTATGAAATTAGCAATCCTGCAATTCAATAGTTAATTTCCTATTTCATTTATTTGTGTGTAAAAATGTACAGAAGTTAACATTTTACAAAGCAGAAGGCATTGTCTTTGCTCATAAGCACTTACTATGAAATTGTGCATATTTTGGAAGTGGATTAAACTATATAATTATAATTTGATGTAATTGGTTAATCTATAATTATAAAGTCTTTCTCACTATTGCATGTAGCATTTAAAATTATAGAACAAGATTAAAAATATTACACTTCAGATTCTGAGGCCAAATTAATACTGAACTGCTGAAACCAAATGTTAATATATGGTGTCTTTAAGTTTAAAACAATACCAATTCCCTGTTTGAGGAAGATTAATATAAAAATTAGTGGTGCATGACAATATTCCAAGTTAAATAGAATATCACTTCAGGAACTTCTTGGCTTTTAATTTAGGTTACATCTTATGCATTACTTTTTTGATAACTATTTCAGAAGTCAAGATTTTATCTATTATTTATGTTAGAGCTTTTTGGTTCATGCTTTCATTTAATTCACTGTTTTAAGTTTTAGAAATAATTTTGTAGACAACACTTTCTGTTGCTTACTAGAGCTTAATCTGCTTGATTTTATCAAAGCTCCAAATATGGCATTCTCTTGACCAAAACTATATTTTTAATTTTTTTTCCCAAACTTATAACTTCATTGGAATGCTTGTGCTTCTTTTGTAGCTTCTTAAATTCCTAAACATTTCCCCTATCCTTACAACTTAGAAATGCTACAGCAATACCAAAGGATCTATAGACTAAGCTAAAAGACTGGTAGGTAAGAGTCTTAAGAATATTACTAAGAATTATTTTATATTGAGGAGATAAATTTTTGTTCTGCAGGAAAGATTTTCAGTTCTGTATATTGCAACTGTATATTCAGTTCTGTATATTGTAACTCCTTTAGAGTTAACATATTGATGAACATTAGGATAAAATGCATAATACTTTCTTCTGTTTACTGTCATTTTCTTTCTGTAAAGAAAGTTGCTTTGATTTTAAAATTTCGCTTGACTAGTGGAAGCTGTCACCTGCATTCTTGGTATTAAATAAGAGAGTGAGCAGCAGTGAACAAGTGATTGGAAAAATACCTGTTTTTGCATTTTCACATTCTTATTTTCTTAATGGAAAAATATACACATCAAAATTAAGAAAGAGAATAGTATCCAAGGGCCACAAGTATCAGGCCACAGTACCAAGAATTACCCATGTATCCATAAACAGTATGTTAATCAGTGATATCAAAATATAACAGGAGAGGAAAATAAAGGAGGGTATTACTGGCTGGATATAATAAAGAACACTTTCACTTCAATTCAGTCACTCAGTAGTGTCCAACTCTTTGTGAGCCAATGGACTGAGCACGCCAGGCTTCCCTGTCCATCACCAACCCCCGGAGTTTACTCAAACTCATGTCCATTGAGTCGGTGATGCCATCCAAACATCTCTTCCTCTGTTGTCCCTTTATCTTCCTGCTTTCAATCTTTCCCAGCATCAGGGTCTTTTCCAGCATTAGGTCAGTTCTTGGCATCAGGTGGCCAAAGGATTAAGTTTCAGCTTCAGCCTCAGTCCCTCCAATGAATATTCAGGACTGATTTCCTTTAGGATGGACTGGTTGGATGGCCTTGCTGGCCAAGGGACTCTCAAGAGTCTTCTCCAACACCACAGTTCAAAAGCATCACTTCTTCAGTGCTCAGCTTTCTTTATAGTCCAACTCTCACATCCATACATGAATAATGGAAAAATCATAGCTTTGACTAGATGGACATTTGTTAGCAAAGTAATGCTCCTGCTTTTTAATATGTTATCTAGGTTGGTCATGACTCTTCTTCCAAGGAGCAAGTGTCTTCTAATTTCATGGCTACAGTCACCATCTGCAGTGATTTGGGAACCCCTCAAAATAAAGTCAGTCACTGTTTCCACCATTTCTCAATCCGTTGCCCATGAAGTGATGGGACCAGATGCCATGATCTTAGTTTTCTGAATGTTGAGTTTTAAGCCAACATTTTCCCTCTCCTCTTTCACTTTCATCAAGAGGCTCTTTACATCTTCTTTGCCTTCTGCCATAAGTGTGGTGTCATCTGTATATCTGAGGTTATTCACACTTCTCCCGGCAATCTTGATTCCAGCTTCTGCCTCATCCAGTCTAGCATTTCTCATGATGTAATCTGCATATAAGTTAAATAAGCAGGGTGATAATATATAACCTTGACGTACTCCTTTCCCTATTTGGAAACAGTCTGTTGTTCCATGTCCAGTTTTAACTGTTGCTTCTTGACCTGCATACAGATTTCCCAGGAGGCAGGTCAGGTGGTCTGGTATTCCCACCTTTTTCAGAATTTTCCACATTTTGTTGTGATCCACATAGTCAAAGGCTTTGGCATAGTCAATAAAGCAGAAATAGATGTTCTTCTGGAAGTCTCTTGCTTTCTTAATGATCCAATAGCTGGTGGCAATTTGATCTCTGGTTCCTCTGCCTTTCCTAAAATCAGCTTGAACATCTCGAAGTTCACAGCTCACGTATTGTTGAAGCCTGGCTTGCAGAGTTTTGAGCATCACTTTACT
Source organism: Bos mutus (assembly GCF_027580195.1). Classification (NCBI taxonomy): domain Eukaryota; kingdom Metazoa; phylum Chordata; class Mammalia; order Artiodactyla; family Bovidae; genus Bos; species Bos mutus. Next base: position 75,919,713 of record NC_091622.1, on the reverse strand, counting down.
AGCATGTCAGATGAGTGCAACTGTGAGGTAGTCTGAGCATTCCTTGGCATTGCCTTTCTTTGGGATTGGAATGAAAACTGACCTTTTCCAGTCCTGTGGCCACTGCTGAGTTTTCCAAATTTGCTGACATATTGAGTGTAGCAGTTTCACAGCATTAGGATTTGAAAATAGCTCAGCTGGAATTCCATCACCTCCACTAGCTTTGTTTGTAGTGATGCTTCCTAAGGCCCACTTGACTTTGCATTCCAGGATGTCTGGCTCTAGGTGAGTGATCACACCATTGTGATTATCTCCGTCATGAAGATCTTGTTTGTATAGTTGTTCTGTGTATTCTTGCCACCTCTTCTTAATATCTTCTGCTTCTGTTAGGTCCATACCATTTCTGTCCTTTATTGAGCCCATCTTTGCATGAAACATTCCCTTGGTATCTCTAATTTTCTTGAAGAGATCTCTAGTCTTTCCTATTCTGTTGTTTTCCTCTATTTCTTTGCATTGATCACTGAGGAAGGCTTTCTTATCTCTCCTTGCTATTCTTTGGAACTCTGCATTCAAATGGGTGTATCTTTCCTTTTCTCCTTTGCCTTTCACTTCTCTTCTTTTTGTAAGGTCTCCTCAGATGACCATTTTGCCTTTTTGCATTTCTTTTTCTTGGGTATGGTCTTGATCCCCACCTCCTGTACAATGTCAGGAACCTCGGTCCATAGTTCTTCAGGCACTCTATCAGATCTAATCCCTTAAATCTATTTCTCACTTCCACTGTATAATTGTAAGGGATTTGATTTATGTCATACCTGAATGGTCTAGTGGTTTTCCCTACTTTTTTTAAACTTAAGTCTGAATTTGGCAATAAGGAGTTCATGATCTGAACACAATCTGTTCCCAGTCTTGGTTTTGCTGACTGTATAGAGATTCTCCATCTTTGGCTGCAAAGAATATAATTAATCTGATTTTGGTATTGACCATTTGGTGATGTCCATGTGTAGAGTCTTCTCTTATGTCGTTGGAAGAGGGTGTTTGCTAATATAAAACCACTTCAAAACAGAATATGTTCATTAATTTGTTTTAATTTTTTTTCCCTCCTAACTAGTGAGTGACAACCAAAGCACTAAAATTAAGTATAAAGACACGTTTTAGAAGATTAGCAATGAAGTTTAGTAACACAGTATGGTAAAGTCATGAAGAGACAGGAGTATTGTGCCAAGTTATATACTTTTATTAATATAAATGGTTTGTTTGAAACTTTTCTTTTTGTGAGGCTGCCAGAGGGTATGTCTACTGCATCTTGATTATGGAAATTTTATTTATAGGCAACTATTAAAAATCAATGACATGTAGCAACTTACTTTTTAATATACTTTTGCTTTTGATTGAATTTTGCTCTGTATGGAGATAGATGTGATTGGCTTACTAGCTTAACTATGCTCAGGAATGCTGCTCCCATTTGTAAAACTTAAGTCAGTCTTCACTTATTTCCCCTGTCCTCACACTCTCAGGATTTTACAATAACAATATATCTTGATACATTCATGTTCATTTTATTAAGTGAAAAAAATAAAAGGATTTCTCAGTCAGATACACCATCAGTTAAATGTTCTCTAACTGAACTCCATCTTTCCGTGCTTAAGGAGTCATCAAGGGACATACATCACCTCAAACCTCCTCTCAACTGTGGCTGTGTCAGAATAAGACAGCAAACATAGGTTTGAAACCAATATTTTACATCTTTATTTCTTAAATAAAAATATTCAGGTCACCCTGTATCTTTGTCTTATGCCCCATAAGTTTTTGTAACCACAGCAATACTTTTAAGACTATTTTTTTTAATTTGATATTAAAAAAATAGCACAGTCTGAGAGCCTTATCTATAATCTCAGTTTTCCTCTTTTTCCTAGGCTGTCCTCTCTTCATTATTGCCAAAATAGTTGTGTCCAACTCTTTGCAATCCCATGGACTATACAGTCCATGGAATTCCCCTGGCCAGGATACTGGAGTGGGTAGCCTTTCCCTTCTCCAGGTTTGTGGGCTAGAAGGACAAAAAATATTGAGATTTGGACAGAGCTAATTAGCTTTAGAACCTTAGTAAACTTCCTTATGTGAGAGTCATAACTGTAAATACAAGCCTGCTGCAAACCACTCTGTCATCTGAGAGTAATCATAATGAGTACCATCTGCCCAAGAGTAGAGAGAAGGCTGCTTGGAGCAGTTGGCTTTGTAGGATGAGATGCAACTTGTGTCATTGTGTTCTAGCTCTTGGTTTCCAGGAAGTATTTGACAATGAATCTTATGTTTTCTTTTAAATATTGTTTACATGGGAGTTAAACATGAAATAAACAACAGGCATTGATGTTAAATTCAGTGCTGATTTTCTTTACATTCCTCTTTCATCTAGCAGTGGATTATACTCTATTGTTTATAAATGCATTTAAATCATTTATATATGCTGTAATTAAAATCTTTGAAGTTTACCGATTACTGACATATGCAAAATAGTATCACCTTTAATCAATATGTGCTGTATAGATAATAATATGCATATAAAACACTGTCAGGCACTGCCAATGTACACCAAAATTATTGGATATATTTTTCTATTAATAAGGGCCTTATTGTCTAGGTTTCAAAACAGGATATGTGCGTAATAATGATGACAGCTAACATTTTTGTTATGCGTTATCATTCAGGTAGTTGCTCATTTGGATACATTGTTCTTTTGATAATTACACAATAACATTTAATTGCATATCAAGACATGATATGATTTGATAATTATGTATGGTCCCCAAACTAGTTCTGTTATTGTTGAGAGACTAAAAAGTATAAGGTTGATCAGAGTACTCAAGGAAGACATCAAAGAAGAGGGTACATAAGATTATTACTGATAGATAGGAATAAGTTATTAAGGAGAGAGAAAAATAGGGAAGCCATATGGGGATCCATTTAGCAAAATAAGATTATAAACTTGTTTTAGGAAATGGCCTGTTTCAGGCAACACTGGTTAATAAAGGTAAGAAAAAATGTCCAGCTAAAGATTTTAACTAAAACTCAAGCAGTAATTTGGATAAGAGAGTAAGCAATCACTATGAGCCTGTGCTTGTTGAGACTGAGAGTAGAAGAGTTATCCTGACTTAAAATCAAGGCCACGGTTTGAGGTGGGAATGTAGGCTATGATCTCTTGGGTACCTCACCACTGTATACAGAGCAATTCTGGAGGATCTATTTTAGTTATTATTCTGGGTAATGTTTCCATTTAAAATTGTGTTTTATATTTAGAAAAATTATTTTGAGTAATAGTGTTGATGAATAAAGTCTGGAATAAAGTCTAAAATGTCTAGATAAGGATAAGTCAGTATAATAGCCAGGACATGGAAGCAACCTAGATGTCCATCAGCAGATGAATGGATAAGAAAGCTGTGGTACATATACACAATGGAGTATTACTCAGCCATTAAAAAGAATACATTTGAATCAGTTCTAATGAGATGGATGAAACTGGAACCCATTATACAGAATGAAGTAAGCCAGAAAGAAAAACACCAATACAGTATACTAACGCATATATATGGACTTTAGAAAGATGGTAACAATAACCCTGTGTACGAGACAGCAAAAGAGACACTGATGTATAGATCAGTCCTATGGACTCTGTGGGAGAGGGAGAGGGTGGGGAGATTTGGGAGAATGGCATTGAAACATGTATAATATCATGTATGAAACGAGTCGCCAGTCAAGGTTTGATGTACGATACTGGATGCTTGGGGCTGGTGCACTGGGACGACCCAGAGGGAGGGTATGGGGAGGGAGGAGGGAAGAGGGTTCAGGATGGGGAACACAGGTATACATGTGGCGGATTCATTTCAATATTTGGCAAAACTAATATTGTAAAGTTTAAAAATAAAATAAAATTTTAAAAAATAAAAAAAAAGAAAAGAGAGAAAAAAATGCAGGTCATGTCAATTACAAATTACTAATAAAGTAAGCAGTTAGTATTAAGTGATGCTAACTTTGCCAGTAGAATAAGTTTAACAAAGGCTGGCAGGATTTTATGATTAATTGTCCACTACTATCCCTTGTGATTATATTTTCTGAAGACAGTAAATCAAATTGAATTAAGCTAAGAATAAAATGAAGGAAAATAAATATAAATATAATGGGAAACTTTGTCAATTAAAAAAAAAGGAAAGAAATAATACAGTAGTCAGAAGATTCAGTGGAATTAACTGATTCAGTGAAGTCAACTCATCAGCAGGTAATGGTCATGGCATTCTACAAGATTAACACTGGCCAGTAGAACATTCCTCAATGATTAGGATGTTTTATATCTTCACTGACCAATACTGTAGCCACTAGCTGTAGGTAATTATTGAGCACTTGAGATATGGCTAGTGAAACTAAAAAATGAATTGTTAATCTCAAATTATATAGCAAATGTAGCTAATAGCCACTATGTTGGATAGCAAATTTGGATGTTACTGATATAAACAGGAGAATATAATCTTCTGAAATTAAAGTATTACTAATAATCAATAAAATTCATAAATCTTAAGTAATTTGATGAGTTTTGAGAATTGAATATTCTCATAAAACTACCATCCAAAACAATATATAAACATTTCCATTAGTCCAAAACATTTCTTTGTGTTCTTTTCAAATTGATTCCCCTCCCAATTTAGGGAGCCACCACTTTCATTTTTTTTATGTACAAGAATTCTTACAGTATTTTATCTTTTATGTTTGGCTTCTTCCATGTAACAAAATATTTGGTGTTATTGTATATGTCAGTTTCATCATATGGATAAACTATAATTTATTTATCCACTTTTCTATTTATGAGAACTTGTGTTGTTTCCAGTTTGAAACTATTATACATCTACTGCTTATAACTGAGGGAAAATGTCAGCCATGACCATTTCTGCTGTGAGTTGTAGGACACCCAAATGACCTGGATTATGCAATAGAGATAACTAGCAGAAGACTTGTCCTCAGATACAGCTTGATGTAGGTACACATACAATACCATTAAGATCTCTTTTCTCTCTATCAGTCTTAGCTTTTCTTCCTTTCCCAATCAGGGTCTAACTATATGGAAAGCAGCAGTCACTTCTAAGTATCCTCACATCCTTGGAAACATAATTCCATCATATAATATATAGAAATAATACAAATATGTTTCCTTCAGAGATAGTTTTTATGAAAGCCAAATCTCCAAAATGTAGTTAAAACCATCTAGATTGCATGCATACAATATGATGGGTAATTAGATTGGCAAGAGTATTGCTTTTTGAAGAAAATTTTGAGGAGGAAAACAAGCGGAGTATATAAATGGTTAATATTCTGGGCTTTGGACTAAGACAAATTTTAAATATCAGCACCATCCCTTGAAAGATATATGATATTGGTCAAGTTATTTGATTCATCTATTTGTGTATAAAGTGAAAACAATTTATTGTATCCATAACACTGTTAGGTTGTTGTGAAGATTAAGTGAGATAGTATATTCATATGTTAGCATCAATTCAGTTCAGTCGCTCAGTCGTGTCCGACTCTTTGCGACCCCATGAATCACAGCATGCCAGGCCTCCCTGTCCATCACCAACTCCCACAGTTCACTCAAACTCACGTCCATCGAGTCAGTGATGCCATCCAGCCATCTCATCCTCTGTCGTCCCCTGCTCTTCCTGCCCCCAATCCCTCCCACCACCAGAGTCTTTTCCAATGAGTTAACTCTTCCCATGAGGTGGCCAAGGTACTGGAGTTTCAGCCTTAGCATCATTCCTTCCAAATAAATCCCAGGGCTGATCTCCTTCAAAATAGACTGGTTGGATTGCCTTGCAGTCCAAGGGACTCTCAAGAGTCTTCTCCAACAATACAGTTCAAAAGCATCAATTCTTTGGTGCTCAGCCTTCTTCACAGTCCAACTCTCACATCCATACATGACCACTGGAAAAACCATAGCCTTGACTAGATGAACCTTTGTTGGCAAAGTAATGTCTCTGCTTTTGAGTATGCTATCTAGGTTGGACATAACTTTCCTTCCAAGGAGTAATAATTTCATGGCTGCAGTCACCATCTGCAGTGATTTTGGAGCCCGAAAAAATAAAGTCAGCCACTGTTTCCACTGTTTCCCCATCTATTTGCCATGAAGTGATGGGACCAGATGCCATGATCTTCGTTTTCTGAATGTTGAACTTTAAGCCAACTTTTTCACTCTCCTCTTTCACTTTTATCAGGAAGCTCTTTAGTTCCTCTTCACTTTCTGCCATAAGGATGGTGTCATCTGCATATCTGAGGTTATTGATATTTCTCCTGGCAATCTTGATTCCAGCTTGTGTTTCTTCCAGTCCAGCGTTTCTCATGATGTACTCTGCATATAAGTTAAATAAGCAGGGTGAGAATATACAGCCTTTATTTCCTATTTGGAACTAGTCTGTTGTTCCATGTCCAGTTCTAACTGTTGCTTCCTGACCTGTGTACAGATTTCTCAAGAGACAGATCAGGTGGTCTGGTAGTCCCATCTCTTTCAGAATTTCCCATAGTTTATTGTGATTCACACAGTCAAAGCCTTTGGCATAGTCAATAAAGCAGAAATAGATGTATTTCTGGAATACTCTTGCTTTTTCGATGATCCAGCGGATGTTGGCAATTTGATCTCTGGTACTCTGCCTTTTCTAAAACCAGCTTCAACATCAGGAAGTTCACGGTTCAGGTATTGCTGAAGCCTGGCTTGGAGAATTTTGAGCATTACTTTACTAGCATGTGAGATGAGTGCAATTGTGTGGTAGTTTCAGCATTCTTTGGCATTGCCTTTCTTTGGGACTGGAATGAAAACTGACCTTTTCCAGTCCTGTGGCCACTGCTGAGTTTTCCAAATTTGCTGGCATATTGAGTGCAGCACTTTCACAGCATCATCTTTCAGGATTTGAAATAGCTCAACTGGAATTCCATCGCCTCCACTAGCTTTGTTCGTAGTGATGCTTTCTAAGGCCCACTTGACTTCACATTCCAGGATGTCTGGCTCTAGGTCAGTGATCACACCATCGTGATTATCTGGGTCGTGAAGATCTTTTTGTACAGTTCTTCTGTGTATTCTTGCCACCTCTTCTTGATATCTTCTGCTTCTAGTGCCTGGCAAAAAAATATGTTAATAAATATGAATTATCATTACTATTAAATAATCTCAATGAGTTTCTTCTATAAATTTAGAATTTAAAATCATGGAAGACTTTTATATTTGAAGACTTGAGAGGTCTGGAGCTAACTGTATATTCTAAGCCCATGCACTAGTAAACTGATGAACCAGAGCTAAGGCCTGTTCCCCATTTCTTCTTTCCATTACAACAATATATAAGCATTTTTCAAGCCTTGACCTACTATATTCACCTATCCTTTTTCTATGAGACTCAAAAATGAATCTTATTTACAATCATACAAGCAGAGTTATCACTCCCTGAGTCTTAGGAGAGTGTGTTAATAATCAGGAAATAGATCAGTCTTAAAAATGACCAACTATTTCAGTTTTTTTTTTTTTTTATCCCTTTCATTACTTCATCTGCTTCCCCTTTCTCCATACCCTGTTTTTATTAATTCTTGGTCCTCTCTATTGAATATCCCTAATAGGGATTCTAAAATATGCTTACTCTTAAACTTATCTACAAGTCTACCATGCTGCCAGGAAGGTGTTCTTGAGATGTGAAGCTTTCAGTGTACACTAATCACATCTCTGAGGCTTCCCAGGTGGTCCAGTCATAAAGAATCCACTTGCCAATGCAGAGATGCAAGAGAGGTGGGTTCAGGACCTGGGTTGGGAAAATCCTCTAGAGTAGGAAATGGCAACCTGCCCCAGTAAATTCCACAGACAGAGGAGCATGGCAGGCTACAATCCATGGGGTTGCAAAAAGTTGGACACAAGTGAGCACAGCACAACAATCACACCTCTACTTCTGAAAAGACTACCAGCCCTGTCCAGAGGTTAACTATGTCAGCATTTCCTTTCTGCTCATTAGTGTCTTCTCCATTCTCACTTCTTCCCACAGACAAAATAGGGTATATGATCTGCCGTTAATGCTTTCCTAAACATTGTCATCAAAGGGAATGTCAGAGAAAACTGAAGAGAACAGACTAAAGAGAAAACTATAAAAGTGTAATTGCCATGCTTCTAATACACTGAACTCAATATCTGCTATTCCTTGGAGCTGCCATGTTTGATATGCAGCACTTATCCTATTGGGAGTTGCATTACACTGAAGAAACTGAAAACACTGTAGAGGATTTGTTTTGATTCTTGGCAAGAGTTGCCCTCCTGGTGGCAATGGATAGTATTTCTTTTCAAAATTCTATGATGGTATTTTCCTGAAGGGTATTTCCTGCTAGCTGAGGAGAAGAGCAGCATCTGAAAGAATGCTTGAGCCCACCACAAAGTTCGTGAAACAAAAAGAGATGTGGGCAAAGGAAATGTAGATAGGTAGGAAGTAGCATTGGAAACAGAGAGCAAGCAATAAAGTTCAGATGAGTTTGAAGAAAATCAGGTAAGAGCAAAAAGGCAAGGCACAGAGGAGGAGAGAAAAAGGAGGAGCTAAAAACAAAGGACAAACCAAAGTTGCGGAATCTAGAAAAGCCAAATGCTACCACAATTTATGGTAGTAACAGTAGGAAATGGTGATCCTTGTGATGGAAAGTTATTTGATCCTGCAATGTGCTCTGTAACATTCACTGAAAAAATAATCAAGGCAAAGGGGAGAAGAAAAAAAAAACAAAAAAAAACACTGAGGTAGAGAGAGAGCACCTAGATGAGCAAACAAGGGTATTCTCTGGTAAGAAGGGAACTCAGTTTATATTTTTAATGTTTGCCTATAAGCACCTATGATCAGTTTATGTTTTAAATTTAACTGATTGATAAATCTGGTTATAATGTTGCCCCATATTATGCTGATTGTGTTATTTTAAATAGTCTTTTAAAGTATGAATTTGAGAGTTTAACCAGGACTGTTTGGAATTTCAATATTGAATACTTAAATCTGTGCTGATTGATCTGACAGTTGGTCATTACATTTCTATGTCTTAATATGCAAAGGGTAAATCGCTATTTTAATTCCTACACAGGTTATTATGGATATATTATAGAAGATAATTAGATTGATTATGTTCTTGGAAGAAAAGTCAGCTATTTTTACACTACTGATAATATAATTTATACACACTGTCCGGGAAAACAAAAAAATTGTAGTAGTATGGGACAGCATCACTGGGCAATATTATTGTTAGCTTTCTTGTGTACAAAAATAGAGATATACTGTTTTTAAATATTTGACACGTATCTTAGGTACAATTATTTATGTATAATGAAACAATTTACCAATATTACCATGTACATTAACTGTTTGAAACTATTTTTTAGGTATCTGGTATTGCTGATAAAATGTGATCTCAGTATTTTAATGTCTACCATATTCCAACCTGAGTTTTTCTAGGAAAAAGTGCAACATATCACTTCCTTCACATTTTGCTGTATTTTAATTGATTTTTGAGTGATTTCTGTATAGGTCTTATTTGGATGATATTTTAATGCCTAAATAGAGCTTTGTTTTATGCCTAAAAAGCTCCAAAACAACTTTTCAATTAATCTCAATTTAAATTTTCACTTAAAACCATTTACATGAAGATTTATTAGATCCCTATCTACAGGGTTATTTTTCTCTTGATCAAATGATGATTTAGCTTTTTTCCTTCTTGCTATCTTCCAAGTTATTTTTGAGTTTGGTCAGCTTGTTCTTGGCTTTATTGTTGAAGAAACATTTCCATTTTTTTTTTTAATAAGAAAAAAAACTTTATTTGAAGTGTTCACAAGAATTTTAACATAGTAAACCTCAACTCAAACATTGACACACAAACAATAAAAAATATTAAAGAGTATCATCATACATCATTTTGGCAAAACAAGATGGTCCAAGTTCTTGTCACAAAACATTGCATAGTGACATTTTTCCTGTCAAATGACTAACTAGATGAAAATACCACATTTCTTTTGTGTCCTTAAGAATATGTAGGTCATTTATCGATTATTGAGTTTTGAGAAGATTCATCTACAATATATTCCTCTGAAAGCTCATAACCTGACCAATTTTGCCATCATTAACAGAGTCTAAGAGTGCTGCTACCTGCCTCTTTCCATTTATCCTCTGATTCATCTAATAACTTGGAAACATCTTCCTCTATCAATTTCCTTTTATTTGCCACTATGAATGGAAAATGAAAAATTCTAAATTCTCAACTTGTATGAAATCTTGAAGCAAACCATAAAGATAGTCCCTTCAAGTCTTATTTTATTCCTTCTTGAAAATGAAAGCAGTACTTTGGGCACTATGATAGGAAAACTGCAGGATAATATATTTTTTAAAGACAGTGCATCATCTTTTAGGGGATTTCATCATTTTCCGTGTTTTGTATATCTTAATTCTTTTTACTTTTTTTTTTTAAATTTTTTATTCCTTTATTTCTCATGTGTTCCCCATCCTGAACCCTCCTCCCTCCTCCCTCCCCATACCATCCCTCTGGGTAGTCCCAGTGCACCAGCCCAAAGCATCCAGCATCGTGCATTGAACCTGGACTGGCATCTCATTTCATACATGACATTTCACATGTTTCAATGCCATTCTCCCAAATCTTCCCACCCTCTCCCTCTCCCACGAGTCCTAAGCCTGTTCTATACATCAGTGTCTCTTTTGCTGTCTCGTATACAGGGTTATCGTTACCATCTTTCTAAATTCCATATATATGCGTTAGTATACTGTATTGGTGTTTTTCCTTCTGGCTTACTTCACTCTGTATAATAGGCTCCAGTTTCATCCACCTCATTAGAACTGATTCAAATGTATTCTTTTTAATGGCTGAGTAATACTCCATTGTGTATATGTACCACTGCTTTCTTATCCATTCGTCTGCTGATGGACATCTAGGTTGCTTCCATGTCCTGGCTATTATAAACAGTGCTGCGATGAACATTGGGGTACACGTGTCTCTTTCCCTTCTGGTTTCCTCAGTGTGTATGCCCAGCAGTGGGATTGCTGGATCATAAGGCAGTTCTATTTCCAGTTTTTTAAGGAATCTCCACACTGTTCTCCATAGTGGCTGTACTAGTTTGCATTCCCACCAACAGTGTAAGAGGGTTCCCTTTTCTCCACACCCTCTCCAGCATTTATTATTTGTAGACTTTTGGATCGCAGCCATTCTGACTGGTGTGAAATGGTATCTCATAGTGGTTTTGATTTGCATTTCTCTGATAATGAGTGATGTTGAGCATCTTTTCATGTGTTTGTTAGCCATCTGTATGTCTTCTTTGGAGAAATGTCTATTTAGATCTTTGGCCCATTTTTTGATTGGGTCATTTATTTTTCTGGAGTTGAGCTGTAGGAGTTGCTTGTATATTTTTGAGATTAGTTGTTTGTCAGTTGCTTCATTTGCTATTATTTTCTCCCATTCTGAAGGCTGTCTTTTCACCTTGCTAATAGTTTCCTTTGATGTGCAGAAGCTTTTAAGTTTAATTAGGTCCCATTTGTTTATTTTTGCTTCTATTTCCAATATCCTGGGAGGTGGGTCATAGAGGATCCTGCTGTGATGTATGTCAGAGAGTGTTTTGCCTATGTTCTCCTCTAGGAGTTTTATAGTTTCTGGTCTTACGTTGAGATCTTTAATCCATTTTGAGTTTATTTTTGTATATGGTGTTAGAAAGTGTTCTAGTTTCATTCTTTTACAAGTGGTTGACCAGATTTCCCAGCACCACTTGTTAAAGAGATTGTCTTTAATCCATTGTATATTCTTGCCTCCTTTGTCAAAGATAAGGTGTCCATATGTGCGTGGATTTATCTCTGGGCTTTCTATTTTGTTCCATTGATCTATATTTCTGTCTTTGTGCCAGTACCATACTGTCTTGATAACTGTGCCTTTGTAGTAGAGCCTGAAGTCAGGTAGGTTGATTCCTCCAGTTCCATTTTTCTTTCTCAAGATCATGGAAAGTTTTAAACCAAAACCAGAAAATTTTGATGAATCAAAGTATGAATTTCATATGCACCTTTCACAACAGCCTCATGTTTTGGGGCATCTCTGGTCGTCCTGCTTAGCCTATTTCACTTAAAGAATCTTTCACTTAAAGAGTCATAATGAAAGCCAACCTATTCAGTCTACTTTAAGATCCATGTCATAGGGAAAAAGATAAAAGCACTAATGCAGCTGTTAGAATTTATTTACAGTCCATTATAAAATAGTTTTCTACACACTTAAAAATAGAGGAATGCTGAATGAATATAAAATTTTGTTTAAAACACGCGAGTTTAAATTTTTTTCCAGATAAAAAGTAGTATTAAATATCTATTAGCTGATGAGTATTAACACCCATATATGATAAAACTGGGTTTCCCTGGTGGTTCAGATTGTAAAGAGTTGGCCTTCAATGCAGGAGACCTGGGTTCAATCCCTGGGTTGGGAAGATCCCCTGGGGAAGGGAATGGTAACCCACTCCAGTATTTTTGCCAGGAGAATTCCATGTACAGAGGAGCCTAGTGGGCTACAGTCCATAGGATCACATAGAGTAGGACACGACTAAGTGACTAACACACACATTGATAACTTACAGTGAACACTGTCAGATTCATGATCTCCAAAGAAGATTTAGCTTTGGGACCAGAGGCCAGATTTAGTCACCCAAGAGCTTTTGTGTAGCAGAGTTTTAATAATGTGAAAAAAGGACAGAGAAAGCTTCTGACGTAGACATCAAAAGGGGGATGGAGAGTGTCCCTACTCACTAGTCTTATCAATTATTAGATCCACTCCCATAACATATCTTAAGATAATGGGATTAAAACTAACAACCGAAAGATCTTACCAGACTCACTACCATAATATACATTTTAAGATAACAGGATTAGTCAGAAGGAGAAACTGTTCTCAAGCAGGATCAGTTCAGTTCATTTCAGTCACTCAGTTGTGTTCAACGCTGTGCAGCCCCATGGACTGCAGCTCGCCTAGCTTCCCTGTCCATCATCAACTCCCAGAGCTTACTCAAACTCATGTCCATATTCCTCTACGTGGGAAACCAACAGGGCTAATTAAGTAACCAATGGAAAAGTTTTTCAATAAAACAATTTTGAAAGTTATAAAATTTTTTATTGGTAGTCATTTGGAATAATTCTGGAATGTGAAGTCAAGTGGGTCTTAGGAAGCATCACTACGAACAAAGCTAGTGGAGGTGATGGAATTCCAGTTGAGCTATTTCAAATCCTAAAAGATGACGCTGTAAAAGTGCCACATTCAATATGCCAGCAAATTTAGAAAACTCAGCAGTGGCCACAGGACTGGAAAAGGTCAGTTTTCATTCCAACCCCAAAGAAAGGCAATGCCAAAGAATGCTCAAACTATTGCACAGTTGCACTCATCTCACACACTAGTAAACTACTGCTTAAAATTCTCCAAGCCAGGCTTCAGCAATAGGTGAACTGTGAACTTCCTGATGTTCAAGCTGGTTTTAGAAAAGGCAGAAGAACCAGAGATCATTGGATCATTGAAAAAGCAACAGAGTTCCAGAAAAACATTTATTTCTGCTTTATTGACTATACCAAAGCCTTGACAGTGTGGCTCACAATAAACTGTGGAAAATTCTGAAAGAGATGGGAATACCACCTGACCTACCTCTTGAGCAACCTGTATGAAGGTCAGGAAGCAACAGTTAGAACTGGACATGAAACAACAGACTGGTTCCAAATAGGAAAGGGAGTATGTCAAGGCTGTGTATTGTCACCCTGATTATTTAACTTATATGCAGAGTACATCATGAGGAATGCTGGACTAGAGGAAACACAAGTTGGAATCAAGATTGCCAGGAGAAATATCAATAACCTCAGATATGCAGATGACACCACCCTTTTTGGCAGAAAGTGAGGAACTAAAGAGCCTCTTGATTAAAGGGAAAGAGGAGAGTGAAAAGTTGGCTTAAAGCTCAACATTCAGAAAACTAAGATCACGGCATCTGGTCCCATCGCTTCATGGCAAATAGATGGGGAAACAGTGGAAACAGTGGCCGACTAGTTTTTGCGGCTCCAAAATCAGTGCAGATTGTGATTGCAACCATGAAATTAAAAGACACTTACTCCTTGGAAGGAAAGTTATGACCAACCTAGACAGGATATTAAAAAGCAGAGACATTACTTTACCAACAAAGGTCCATCTAGTCAAGGCTATGGTTTTTCCAGTAGTCACATATGGATGTGAGAGTTGGACTATAAAGAAGGCTGAGCACTGAAGAATTGATGCTTTTGAACTGTGGTGTTGGAGAAGACTCTTGAGAGTCCCTTGGACTGCAAGGAGATCCAACCAGTTCATTCTGAAGATCAGTCCTGGGTGTTCATTGGAAGGACTGATGTTGAAGCTGAAGCTCCGAAAATTTGGCCACCTAATGCAAAGAGCTCACTCATTTGAAAAGACCCCGATGCTGGGAAAGATTGAAGGCAGGAGGAGAAGGGGATGACAGAGGATGAGATGGTTGGATGGCATCACCGACTCAGTGGACATGAGTTTGGGAAACTCTGAGAGTTGATGATGGACAGGGAGGCCTGGCATGCTGTGGTCCACGGGGTTGCATTAAGTTGGACACGAATGAGTGACTAAACTGAACTGAATGAATGTAAAAGCAGGACCCCGAGAAAAAGATTGGAAAAAGTCAAACATCAGGCTCTGAATAGAGATAAAAGAGCATGAAAAATTTATTCTCATTATAACTAGTAGAAAAAAAAATGAAATCCAATTCTTTCCACATTTTCTAAGCACCATCTAAGTGTGAGACATTATACTAATGGTTAGTTTAATCCTGTCCCAATAAGTAGGGGAACTGAGAGAGAAAAAATATCATAGACAGATGAGTCTGATGTCATCCTCTAAAGACTTATTAGGAAGCATGTAATTTAAAAGTGTGTTTGAAATAGGAGATAGAAGTCAATATTCTAAGTTGTAAAATGGCCCTGTTAAGTGTCAGACAACAAAATTTAATGAAGTGATGGTGAGGCCTTTCTCCTTGCAAGATATAGTCTTCTGTAGTAAGAAAAAAAATAAAAAAATTAAAAAATTAAAGAGGAGCCAGTAAGAAAGATAAAGACTAATATGCAAAACAATGTAAGAATGTTTTATTTTCATAAATGAAGGATAGTTTATAAATTATGGAATAGCACTAAATAATCATCTTAAGGATTTTAGAAAATGAAAGACATATATTATATATTTTTTATTTTGTCTTTGGTTTAAAGAGATTTTGTTGTGGTTTTTGTTTGCTTTTCAAGCACGTATTTTCCCTCTATAAACCCTAGTCTTCAGAAGAAAGCTCAGATTCCTGTTGAAGATTTCTTTCAAGAGATTTCTATTGTGTTCTTGCTGAAAAAATACTTTACTGTATTAGAAGAAAAGATCAAAACAGCAAAGGAATAGATATTTTATTAAGCAATAAATTTTCTAAAACACTTTTCTATGAAAATGTAATATATTTTCCTTTATACAGGAGCCTATCAAAAATGTGTGCAATTCCTAATCTCTCAGGAATGACATTATAAAAAATTATGATACCTTGGATGAACTGCACTACTCTAATTAATTACAGTAACCTATGTTAGCTAGCAGAAGCAACTTATTTAAAATGTTTAAAGCACTGTTGCCTAAAAGAAGCCTTCTTGTTTTGACTAGCTATAATTTTCATGTACAATGGATTACATTATGTCAACAATGCATATATCCAAAGTTTACAATGATGTAGCTGATAATCACAAAATTGATTTGCACCCTTCATTTCCTTAAGGAATTTTAAAATAATAATTCTAAAATATGAATTGATTTTCATACATGATAGATATAAAATTGAATTGTTTGAAGTTCATCAAACTATTTCTAAGCCCAGATTGTCTTCATGGGAAATAGTATGTACACTTCACGTTATCTTTTTCATTGTGTTTTACTTCAATTCCCTTAAAAATCATGAGGAATGCTGCCTTAGGCTTGGCAGTATAAATCATAGAACAATCCCATGCTGTTGATAGTTGCTGCTTTGTGAAATTTGATACTTTCAGGTTACATGTATTTTTCAAATTCCATGATACAGTCATTAAAAGGTTGATTTATCCTCTGTTTCAAGGACCTCATTTTTAGAATTATTTAAAAACCTGAAAAGACAAGCCAAAGATACACTTTTCCACTATTCAGATATACTACAGTAATGGTAAAGTTGCCGTATTATGAACAATGCAGAATCACCAGGCAGTCCAAAATTGGTAGATTACTGGCTTAAAATGAAGACACTTTGATATAACAACTAGGCATAATATGTAAAACATGGGCAAGTTTATAAAGTAGAACCCTGTGTCTTTATTTAGTAGAACTACATTTCTTCCTTAAACCACAGGATTATTGTGTGATTCAAATGAACAAGCACAAATCAAGGGCAAAAGTCTAGGATCTGATTTTAGATCAGAAAAACTTATTTGCAAATTATAGTCCAGATATATGGACTATATTTGTTGACAATATTGCTGAAATTTGGGGTGAATTTAAGAGCTTAAAACCTGCTGAAAAGTCATTTTGGATAAACAATTCCTACAATTTCATCAGTGATTAAATTGGGAAACTGAAGTGAGCAGAGAGAAATGTTTCTGAATTCTGGAAATGAGTAGATGGAAGGTTGTGGTTTCCCTGAAGATTTTCTCTAAGAAAATCCAGAGACAAAAGAATACAACCTCCCCTATCCCAGTCTACTAAATACCCTGTGTGTGTTTTAATCTCTCAGTCATGTCCAACTCTTTGCAACCCCACAGACTGTAGCCCTAGAGACTCCTCTGTCCATGGCATTCTCCAGGCAAGAATACTGGAGTGGCTTGCCATTCCCTTCTCCAGAGGATCTTCCCGACCCAGGGATCAAACCCTGGTCTCCCACATTGCAGACAGATTCTTTACCCTTTGAGCTACAGGGAAGTCCTTCAGATACACTGACAGCAGACCAATAGCAAAAGAGACTTGTGTATAAATGTCATAACTCAATGTGGAAATCTTTCCCTATGGACAATGTCAGTCAGTTCAAACCAGGACACAGAAAGCAGAAACTGAGTATTACACTTACAAAGATCAAAAAGAAAGTCACTATTGAGGTTAGGAAGCTTAAGACCATGTGATCAATTGTACTGTTCATTCAGAGAATCCAAACTGAGAACATGTTCTATTTCCAGCAATTTTATTAATTTGATTAAAAGTCTGTGGAATATCAGAGGATTATGAGAAATACAACTTTTTTTGTTTCTTTGTTTACATTCTCACTGGCCAGGGATTTCTTCAGTAACTCAATTAAATCTTATTCATCTTCATATCCCAGCATATAGAAAAACGTGTTTCAATGTAAGTGCTAATTAAATGGCTTCCCAGGTGATTCAGTGGTAAGAATCCACATGCCAATGCAGGGGATATGAATTCAATCCCTGGGTTGGAAGATTCTCTGGAGGAGGAAATGGCAACCCATTCCAATACTCCTGCCTGGAAAATTCCAAGAACAGAGGAGCCTGGCGGGCTACATAGAGTCCATGGGGTCACAAAAAGTCAGATATGTCTTTGTGACTGAGCACACACACTGATTAAATGTTTGGCAGGGAATGAATGACTATTTTAGGATTAGAGAACAAAGAGGCACATTAAATCTTTAGAGCATATAATGAGAACATAAAAAAATGAGGACCATGATAGAAATTGTGTCTAACATAGATAATATGATAAAAAGCATTTGCAATGGACAAGAGAAGAAAATTCAGTAATTATTAATCTTTTAGGGTCATGAACCTTTTGAGAGACTGGCTAAAAATGGACATATATGTATACATGTTCATAGGCAAATACACACTTAGATATTTGCTTTCATCTTAGTAGAATTAAACTCTTTTCTTGATCTCATGAGTGTTTTGTCTTTTTAATATAGGATAATCAGATTTATCCATTCTGTCTTTACTAGTCATGGTTTACTCCTGTTCCAGTGTAACTATTAATTGTTCTTGACATTGCTCTTAAAAATGTCACCCTCTGCACAATGCAAGAAATTATCAATAAAATGAAAAGGCAACCTACTGAATGGGAGAAAAATATTCACAGATTATATTTTAAAAAGGTTAATATCCAAAATAGTTAAGAAAATTATAGAACTCAATAAAAACAAAATAAAAAAAAATCCATTTAAAAACAGTCAAAAAGCCTTCCTGCTAAAATCTGGAACAAGGCAAGGGTGGAACAAGACAAGACACTCTCACCTCTCTATCCAATATACTACTGGAAGTTCTAGACACAGCAATTAGACAATGAAAACAAATTAATCCAAACTGGGAGGGAAGAGGTAAAACTATCACTATATGCAGATGATATAATATCATACAGAGAAAACTCTAAAGATTCCATATAGAAACTACTAGAACTGATAAATGAATTCAGAAAGGCAGCAGGATATAAGATTAACATTCAGAAATCATTGCATTTCTTTACACTAAAAATTAAGTATCAGAAAAGGAATGTTAAAAAAAAATACCTTTTAAAATCACACCCTCCAAAATAAAATACTTTGGAATAATCCTGATCATGGACATAAAGACTTATAGACTGAGAACTATAGAATGTGAATAAAGGAAATCGAAATGGCTCAAGGAAATGGAAAGATATCCCCTGCTCTTGGATTGGAAGAATCAATATTGTTAAAATGGCCATACTATCCAAAGCAATCTACAGATTTAATGAGACCCCTAACAAATTACCCATAACATTTTTCACAGAACTAGAACAAATAATCCTAAATATCATATGGAAACATTAAAGTCCCAGAATTACCAAAGCAATCCTGAAGAAAAAGAACAAAGCAGGAAGCATAACCCTCCCAGACTTCAGACAATAATACAAAAATACAAAGACTTCAGACAAAAATACAAACAGTGTGGTATCAACACACATACACACAAACAACAATAGCAAAAAGAAGGCATCCAGATCAATGGAATAGAATAGAGAGCCCAGAAATAAACCTTAATACCTAGAGTCAACCTTCAACAAAGGAGACAAAAATATACAATGAGAAAAAGATAATCTTTTCAGCAAGTGGTCTTGGAAAATTGAATGTGCATGCATGCTAAGTCACTTAGGTAATGTCTGATTCTGTATGACCCTATGGACTATAGCCTACCCAGCTCCCCTGCCCATGGGATTCTCCAGGCAAGAATACTGGAGTGGGTTGCCATGCACTCCTACAGAGGATCTTCCCAACCCAGGGATCAAACCTGGATCTCTTGCATCTCCTTCATTGCAGGTGGATTCTTCACAGCTAAGCCATTGGGGAAGACAGGAAAGTAGGACAGTCACATGTAAATCAATGAAGCTAGAATATACCCTCTCACCATACATAAAAATAAACTCATAAGACATGACACCATAAGACTCCTAGAAGGAATCATAGGCAAAACATTCTCTGACATAAATCGTATCAGTGTCTTCTTGCGTCAGTCTCCTAAGGCAATAGAAATAAAAATAAACAAAAAGAGGACCTAAATAAAATAAGCAAAATAATAATAAACAAATAAAATAAAGAGGACCTAAATAAACTTACAAAATTTTGCACAGCAAAGGAAACCATAAGCAAAATGCAAACACCAACCTACAGAATGGGAAAACATATTTACAAATAATGCAACTAACAGGACTTAATTTCCAAAATATACAAACAGTTCACACAACTCAACAACAACAATAAAAACCAAACAACCCTATCCAACAATGGGCAGGAGACTAAATAAACATTACTTCAAAGAAGACATACAGATAGCCTAGAGGCACATGAAAAGATGCTCAACAGAGCTAATTATTAGAGAAATGAAGATCAAAATGACAATAAGGTACCACCTCACACTGGTCAGAATAGCCACCATTAAAAAGTCTACACGTAAGAAATGCAGAACAAGATGTGGGAAAAAAGGAACCCTCCTATATGGTCAATGGGAATGTAAGTTGGTACAGCCACTGTGGAAAACAGTTTGGAGGTTCCTGAAAAAAACTAGAAATTGAGTTACAATATGATCCAGCAATTCCAGTCCTGAGTATATATCTGAACAATACTATAATTCAAAGAGATGCATGCACCCCTGTCTTCATAGTAGCACTATTCATATAACCAAGACATGGAAACAACTTAAAGTTCATCAACAGATGAATGGATAAAGAAGATGCCATACCCACCAATCCTACTATTGGGCATAAACCCTTAGGAAACCATAAGTGTAAAAGACACATGTTCCCCCAGTGTTGACTGCAGCACTATTTACAATTGCTAGAACATGGAAGCAACCTAGATGTCCACTGACAGAAGAATTTGTGATACTATACACAATGGAATACTACTCAGCTATAAAAAGGAATGTATTTGAATCAGTTCTACTGAGGTAGATGAACCTAGAGCCTATTATACACAATGGAGTAGGTCACAAAAAGAAAGACAAATATCATATATTAATGTATATATATGGAATCCATAAAGATATTACTGATGATCCTATTTGCAGGGCAGCAAAGGATAAACAGATATAAAAAACAGATTTATGGTCATGGGTTTAGGAGGGAAGGGGTGGGATGACTAGAGAGAGTAATACTGAAACGTGCATTAACATATATAAAGTGGATAGCTGGTGGGAATTTGCTCTATGATCCAGGGAACCCAAAGCTGGTGCTCTGTGACAACATAGAGGAGGGGAATGGGGAGGGAGGTGCAAGGGTGTTTGTGGGGGCCTATGTGTAACTATGACTGATTCATGTTGATGTATAGTGGAAACCATCACAATATTCTGATGCAATTATCCTACAATTAAAAATAAAATAAAATTTAAAACAGACATCTGTCATTCAAATATAAAACAGAATATTATTCAGCCACAAAAAGAACAAAATAATGGAATTTGCAGCAATACAGATGCAACTAGAGATTATATTAATTATACTAAGATTATACCAAGTTCAGTTCAGTTCATTTCAGTTGCTCAGTCGTGTCCAACTCTTTGCAACCCCATGAATCGCAGCACACCAGGCCTCCCTGTCCATCACCAACTCCCAGAGTTCACTCAGACTCACGTCCATCGAATCAGTGTTTCCATCCGGCTATCTCATCCTCTGTCGTCCACTTCTTCTCCTTCCCCCAATCCCTCCCAGCATGAGAGTCTTTTCCAATGAGTCAACTCTTCGCATGAGGTGGCCAAAGTACTAGAGTTTCAGCTTTAGCATCATTCCTTCCAAAGAAATCCCAGGGCTGATCTCCTTCAAAATAGACTGGTTGGATTGCCTTGCAGTCCAAGGGACTCTCAAGAGTCTTCTCCAAAACCACAGTTCAAAAGCATCAATTCTTCGGCCCTCAGCCTTCTTCACAGTCCAACTCTCACATACATATGTGACCAGAGGAAAAACCATAGTCTTGACTAGACAGATCTTTGTTGGCAAAGTAATGTCTCTGCTTTTGAATATGCTATCTAGGTTGGTCATAACTTTCCTCCCAAGGAGTAAGCATCTTTTAATTTCATGGCTGAAATTACCATCTGCAGTGATTTTGGAGTCCCAAAATATAATGTCTGACATTGTTTCCACTGTTTCCCCATCTATTTGCCATGAAGTGATGGGACCAGATGCCATGATCTTTGTTTTCTGAATGTTGAGCTTTAAGCCAACTTTTTCACTCTCCACTTTTACTTTCATCAAGAAGCTTTTTAGTTCCTCTTCACTTTCTGCCATAAGGGTGGTGTCATCTGCATATCTGAGGTTATTGATATTTCTCCTGGCAATCTTGATCCTAGCTTGTGCTTCTTCCAGTCCAGCGTTTCTCATGATGTACTCTGCATATAAGTTAAATAAGCAGGCTAACTATATACAGCCTTGATGTACTCCTTTTCCTATTTGGAACCTGTTTGTTGTTCCATGTCCAGTTCTAACTGTTGCTTCCTCACCTGCATATAGGTGTCTCAAGAGGCAGGTCAGGTGGTCTGGTATTCCCATCTATTTCAGAATTTCCCACAGTTTATTGTGATCCACACAGTAAAAGGCTTTGGCATAGTCAATAAAGCAGAAATAGATGTTTTTCTGGAACTCTCTTGCTTTTTCCATGATCCAGTGGATGTTGGCAATTTGATCTCTGGTTCCTCTGCCTTTTCTAAAACCAGCTTGAACATCTGGAAATTCACGGTTCACGTATTGCTGAAACCTGGCTTGGAGAATTTTAAGCATTACTTTACTAGCGTGTGAGATGAGTGCAATTGTGCGGCAGTTTGAGCAAATATACCACATGATGCCACATACATATGGAAACTAAAACATGACACAAAGGAACATATCTATGAAACCAAAACAGAATCACAGGGATAGAGAAGAGGCTGGTGGTTGTCAAGGGAGAGTGAATTAGGGGACGGATGGAGTTGGAGATTGGGGTTAGCAGATGTAGGCTTTTATATATGGAGTTGATAAGCAGCAAGGTCCTACTGTATGGCACAGAGAACTATGTTCAACATCCTATGATAAACTGTAATGGAAAACAATGTTTACAAAATCACTATGGACAGTAATTGCAGCCATGAAATTAAAAGACACTTGCTCCTCGGAAGGAAAGCTATGGCAAACCTAGATAGCATATTAAAGAGCAGAGACATCACTTTGCCAGCAAAGGTACAGATAATCAAAGCTATGTTTTCTCCAGTACTCACGCACGGATGTGAGACTTGGACCACAAAGAAGGCTGAGAATGGAAGAACTGATGCTTTTAATCTGTGATGCTGGAGAAGACTCTTGAAAGTTCCTTGGACTGCAAGAAGATCAAACCAGTCAATCCTAAAGGAAATCAAACCTGATTTATTCATTGGAAGGACTGATGCCGAAGCTGAAGCTCCAGTAGTCTGACCACCAGATGCAAAGAGCCGACTCAATGGAAAAGACACTGATGCTGGGAAAGATTGAAGGCAAAAGGAGGGGATGGCAGACAATGAGATGGTTACATAGCATTACCGATTCAATGGATATGAATTTGAGCAAACTCAGGGAGATAGTGGAGAACAGAGGGACCTGACATGGGGTAGTCCATGAGGTTACAAAGAGAGATGACTTTGTGGCTGAATAAAAACAACAATATACGGTTGAATTGATTTGCTGAACAGCAGTAATTAGCACATTGTAAATCAACTATACTTCAACAAAAAATAAAATAAAAACAAAACAGAAAATGGACAAGAACCTGAACACATGTTTTTTCCAAAGAAGGCACGTAGTCGGCTGAGAGTTATATACTCAACATCACAAATGGTAAGGGAAATGCAAATCAAAACCACAATGAGATATCACTTCAAGCCTGTTAGAATAGCCATTATCAAAAACATAAGAAATAACAAGTGTGGTGAGGATGCCAAGAATAGGGAACTCTTGTGAACTGTTGGTGGAAGTCTAAATTTGGGTAGCCACTATGGAAAACTGTGTGCAGTTTCCTAAAAAGAAAAAAAAAATTTGAACTATCGTATTATCCAGCAATTCCAGTTTTGTGTATTTATCTTAAGAAAATGAAAATACAAACTCTAAAAGATACCTGTATCGCCATGTTCAGCACAGCTTTATTTATCATAGTAGAGATATGAAAATGTTCCTAGTGTTTATCAACAGAATAATAGATATAGAAAACTGCTATATACACAATGGACTATTACCCATCAAAAGAAGGAAATCTTGCAATTTGCAACAAGATGATGGACCTTGATGAAATTATGCCATGTGAAATAAGTCAGACAGACAAAGACAGGTACCATGTGATCTCACTTACAAGTGGCATCTGGAGGTAAAAAGAAAACAAGCTTATATATACAAAGAGGAGATTGGTCAGTTGGGCAAAATGTGTGAAATGGCTCAAAATATACAAGCTTCTAGTTATAAAATAAGTCAGTCCACAGTAAGGTACCATTTCACGTCAGTCAGAATGGCTGCGATCCAAAAGTTTACAAGCAATAAATGCTGGAGAGGGTGTGGAGAAAGGGAACCCTCTTACACTGTTGGTGGGAATGCAAACTAGTACAGCCACTATGGAGAACAGTGTGGAGATTCCTTAAAAAACTGGAAATAGAACTGCCTTATGACCCAGCAATCCCACTGCTAGGCATATACACCAAGGAAACCAGAATTGAAAGAGATACGTGTACCCCAATGCTCATCACAGCACTGTTTATAATAGCCAGGACATGGAAGCAACCTAGATGTCCATCAGCAGATGAATGGATAAGAAAGCAGTGGTACATATACACAATGGAGTATTACTCAGCCATTAAAAAGAATATATTTGAATCAGTTCTAATGAGGTGGATGAAACTAGAGCCGATTATACAGAGTGAAGTAAGCCAGAAAGAAAAACACCAATACAGTATACTAATGCATATATATGGAATTTAGAAAGATGGTAATGATAACCCTGTCTGCAAGACAGCAAAAGAGACACAGATGTATAGAACTGTCTTTTGGACTCTGTGGGAGAGGGAGGTGGGGGGATGATTTGAGAGAATGGCATTAAAACATGTATAATATCACATAAGAAACGAATCGCCAGTCCAGGTTTGATGCAGGATACAGGACGCTTGGGGCTGGTGCACTGGGATGACCCAGAGGGATGGTACGGGGAGGGAGTGGGGAGGGGGGTTCAGGATGGGGAGCACGTGTACACCCGTGGCAGACTCATGTTGATCTATGGCAAAACCAATACAATATTGTAAAGTAATTAGCCTCCAATTAAAATAAATAAATTTAAATTAAAAAAATAAAATAAAAAATAAAATAAGCAAGTCACAGGGTTGAAATATAGAGTATGGTGACCCTAGTTAATAATATTACTGTACTGTATATTTGAAAGCTCCTCATGGAGTAGCTCACATCAATGAAAGAAAACTTGTATACTGATGGATTTTAACTAGGCGTATTGTGGTGATAATCATTTCCAATATATACAAATATTGAATCATTATATTATATACTTGAAAACAATGGTATATGTAATTACATTTAAATTAAAAATGCTAAGGAAATATTCTGGTGGTCATAAACTATCCCTCTTTATCAAGAGGAAACACAATTCTTCTGCCTAGAATTACATAAAGGAAACTCAGAACTCTAGGGACTATTAGGCCACCAGTGCCCCCTTGGACTGACGGTTTCAGGAACTTGAAAAGTGTACTTTTCTATCTTGGCTGTTGCCTTTGCAGCATTCTCAGATGCCAGCATATGGTGGTGAGCATGGGTTTAAGTCACCTTTTGTGTTCCTAAATAATAAGTCTCAGGTGCTGCTCTCTTTTTCTAGAGAACCCTGTATACTCTTTTACCAAACAACTCTCCTGGCTGTACCTACTATATGTTTAACTTTAGAGAACAAATCACTTCTTTACGTATTTTTAAAAATAGTGTTGTTGTTTAGTTGCTAAGTTGTGTACAACTCTTTTGCAATCCCATGGACTGGAGCCCTCCAGGGTCCTCTGTCCATTGAATTTTCTTCTCCAGGGGATATTCCTGACCCAGGGATCACACTCACATCTCCTGCTTTGGCACATCTCCTTCGTTACCACTGAGTCATCAGGGAGGCCCAAAAGTAGTGTTAGGAAAGTTATTATTCAAAGCAAAATTGATAGGGGGTTCTGATTCTATGAAGCTAAAGGGACTTGCCCAAGGTCACATAAACTAGAAGGTATAGATCAAGGTTTTAATTTATTACAAATTTTTCTGCAAGGATGAATTCCATTGGACCTGGACAATACCAGTTTAGTCTCTTGCCCATCTTCAATTTGCACTCTTGGCTCCATATTCATTATATGTTCCAAGTTAGTACCCTGCTCATTCTGATCTCCAGGCTTTTGTAAGACTGGTTCCTATGTTGGTAACACTCTGTCCAGCACCCACTTTCTTCACTTGGCTAATTGCTGACCACCCTTTTGCTCTAAGCGTAAAAAAGTGTCAACCTATTCTAATAGATATGAGTGTTGTACATATAAACCTACATATTACATATTTATACACAAATGCAAACACACAAACACACACACACTCTGAGTGTGCACAGTTGAGTCAAGATTCAGCCATAGAAACAGACCAGCAGGAGATATAAACTAAGAGATCAATTGTAGGACACCACCTTGCAGGATATTAGAGCTTGGCTGGGCAAGTCCAAAATCTGAGGCAGACTGTCAGGAAGGGCAGTCTGGAACATTGGTAGCCATGACTGAAACTACTTTCTACAGGAGAATGTCTTCATCAGGGAGACCTCAGCTCTGATTTAAGGCATTTCAAGTGATTAAATTAGGCACATTTAGATTCTCTGCAATAATCTCTTTTACTTAAAGTCAACTGATTATAATCACATCTATGGAAATACCTTCAGAGCAACACCTGGATTAGTATTTGACTGAATAACTAGGGACTGTAGCCTAGTAAAATTCACATAATAAGAATTCATCACAATTGTGTGTGAGCTAAGTGAGCTGAGGAGTGCACATTATTTTATAGCTATATAATGCCATATCTCTTTTTCTTAGTATTGTTAGCATCTAAAATCCAGGACTGAGTTTTGAAATCCTTGGTTCTAAGAATATTGCAAATATATTAATAAGTATTATTAGAATTATATTGATATACATGAAAATCATTTAAGTAGTGAATCATTGATTTTATATCACTATACTTTGCCAACAAAGGTCCATATAGTCAAAACTATGGTTTTTGAAGTAGTCATGTATGGATGTGAGAGTTGGACCATGAAGAAGGCTGAGTGCCAAATTGATGCTTTTGAACTGTGGTTTTGAAGGAAACTCTTGAGAGTTCTCTGGACACCAAGGAGATCAAACCAGTCAATCCTAACGGAAATCAAACCTGAATATTCATTGGAAGGACCGATGCTAAAGCTGAAGCTCCAATATTTTGGCCACCTGATGCAAAGAGCTGACTCAGTAGAAAAGAGTCAGACACAACTGAGCCAGTGAACAACAAGCTATCCAAACACATTTACCCATATTTCATGGTTTCAATTTTTAATCTAAGTATAGCCTATTCTTCCAGCATCCTGGGAGATCTATTACAATGCTATCTTCCTCTGAAACATTTAAATGTTCTTTGCAAAGGAGAGGTACAGATGAGAAGTAGAAGGGTAAATCTTCATGAAAGGTGTGGGGGTTGGATCTGACCACAGAGAAAGCATAGGGTTTACCTAAGAAGAGATGAAGCCTTCTCTATAAAGGAAGAAGTATCGGGCAGCTGAGGTGTTCCTAGCAGAGCTCATACATAAATACGGCAGTCTGCTTTCTGAGGAAGATTTAGGTATGGAATAGTAGGGGAAGAAGTTGGAAAAGGAAGCTGTGACAAAACTGTGGAGGAACATCAATACCAAGAAACAAAGTTGGAATTTATCTTTATAGGTAATGCTTCCTGAGAGAGCCATCAGCATAGTGAGTGGTGACAAGAATGGTGAACATGAGAATTTGAGAGAACACTTTAACTTAATAAATGTATCAGATGGAACACTTACCATAATGGACAGGATAAAATGATTTATTTTAGTGCTAATAGTAACACATGAGGCCAGTGTTCTAATGAAAATGATTTGGTTTAATGAATTAACTTGTAAACCTACTGGGCAAGATATCTAATGCTATGTCAGGTACTAGGCTTAGCATACAGCCACTTTTCAAAAAAGTGAAATGTAATAATGGGACTTGTCAAAGCTCTGAAGTAATAAATGTCATTAAACCCAAGAGACAAGGAGATAGCTTTGCTTTCATTTACTGAGGGACCTAAAATCCCAGTTTCTCAGGAAAACCTAAAAGCCTGTTAATAAATTTACATTTGAAAGACTGAATACATTATTTAAAGCCTGATTCAGTCCTCCCCAACATAAAGGATAGGGAGTTTTACCTGCAGTGATTGGTCTCTCAAAGATGTGTGGGAAATTACCCCCCTCCTAATCACTGAATTAAATAGAATTTGCTAGCATTGGTTTAATCAGTACCCTGTAATCAAATCAGGCATGAAATCAAGTTTTGATTATACATTATTCTCCCTATTACGAACAAATTGTCAAATCACTGGCAACACCCCTAAGTATGGAGGAGGATGGCAAAGGAAGGGGGAGGCAAATAGTTTATTTAGCAAAACAGAAATACAATTAGATTTCACCAAGTTTACAGTTATTCAGCATTCTTTTCTGAGCTCTCCTGAAAAAACTATGGTTCTAATAATACATCTTAGTTCAGTAATACATCTTAAGTCTGCCCTAAAAGGCTCAACGAGTGGAGATAAAATTACTTGTTTTCTCTAAAATCTTTAGAAAATGTACTAATGAACCTATTTGCAGGGCAGAAATAGTGATGAAGATGTAAAGAATGGACTTGTGGACACAGGGGGAGAAGAGGAGGGTGGGATGAATTGGGAAACTAGGATTGACATATATCTTCTACACTATGTAAAATAGCTAGTGGGAAGCTGCTGTATAGCACAGAGAGCTCAGCTCGGTGCTCTGTGATGACATCAATGGGTAAAATGGGAAGGTGGGGGTGGGGTAAGAGGGAGTCCAAGAGGGAGGGAAATTATGTGTACATACAGTTGGCTTACTTTGTTGTACAGCAGAAGCCAACACAACATATTGTAAAACAATGCAATACTTCAGTAAGAATGTTCTCTAAAATACATCATTTTTAAAAAAAGCAATTTTTTCATTAAATACTCTTATCTAATTATCCAATTAAGAGTGGCTTATACAGAAAATAATTATAAAAATTTTACTTTCTTCTAGATAAAGTCATGTTTAGGGTTGACCACCATGTCAAATTTTTTACTTATATATTCACATTAATTCTAACAACAATCCTATGAAGAAGGGTTTTATTTTACAATAATAAAAATGAGATTAATTTCCTTATCATACAGTTAATTAGTACATTTGAAATTAAAATATGCTTAGTCCTGTTTTTCATATTACCATTATAAAAGCCTTTTTCCCACTGCAAAATTTGTTTTACCTGTTCAGGATGCCAGGAGGTAGGTAATGAGCATGGGGAGAAGTACTCTCTTAGGCTAGCAGAACACTAATAAATTAAATCTTTCCAAACTGAGAAATCAGACAAGGATTTTGATCAATACCTCATTCAATTAAAAAAAAAAAGTTTGTTGGTGACCCAGTGTATTTCTGCCTAAATTCAATGATACACAATTATTCAGAATAACCCAGTGTGATTTATTAAAGGAATGCATGGTATGAAAAATTAGAAAATTTTTGCATCCAGTACTAAATTTATTTTAATGAAAATGGTAATAGCAAAGTTGAGTGACTTGCAGACTATTGTTCAATCGATTGGAGAATTTTGTCTGAGGGGCAATTATATGCTTAACATTGAATTTTGTTATTTAGAAAGTGAAGTTACATGTAGTCCTGAGCCCTCAAAAATCATATTACTTCTACAGGGACTTTATTACATTTTTAACAAGTAGAAATAAAACTTGGTAATTTGTTTAAAGAAGACTATGATGAGAAGACCTGATTCATTGGAAAAGACTCTGATACTAGGAAAGATTGAGGACAGGAGGAGAAATGAGCAATAGAGGATGAGATGGTTGGACTGCATCACCAACTCAATGGACATGAGTTTGAGCAAACTCTGGGAGAGAGTGAAGGACAGGGAAGCCTGGCATACTGTGGTCCATGGGGTCACAGAGTCTGACATGACTGAGTGACTAAACAACAACAAAAACGGTTGTAGAACATGACTAGAAAGATTTAATGAGAAAATCACAGAAATGATCAATGAATCAATGGACAGAGAGGCACATCAGAGCAAAATGTGGCCAAGTGAATGACAAGAACAAAGCATTCGGGCCAAAAAGTGACAACAATTTGAAAAAGAAAGGATATTGGCTAAAAGCAGCAAGATAAATGTTTCCCTATAATTTTGTCTGGTTATCAGAAAAAGATATTGTTATATCCAAAATTTTGGAGGAAAATTATAACCCTTGAATTGTATGTTCAATTAAGCCGTCATTATTGTGAAAACTAAGTCTTCTCAGACATACACAGACAAAATCATTTACAAGAAACTATTTTGAAACAAGAGCTAACTGACTATTAGAAACTATACATTAAAGTGACATGCAGTAAAAATTAATTTTCATCAATCCAACAATATTTATTGCACTGTAACTCATGAGAAGAGTTGACTCATTGGAAAAGACTCTGATGCTGGGAAGGATTGGGGGCAGGAGGAGAAGGGGACGACAGAGGAGATGGCTGGATGGCATCACTGACTCAATGGACGTGAGTTTGAGTGAACTCCGGGAGATGGTGATGGACAGGGAGGCCTGGAGCGCTGTGATTCATGGGGTCGCAAAGGGTCGGACACGACTGAGTGACTGAACTGAACTGAACTGAACCATGTGCTATCTTATAAGGAGGAGCAGAATATACATAAATTATCAAGATTTGTTTTTTCCTCTACAAAGAGCTCAGGAAACATAAGGTAGCAGCAAATAACAACAATACAGGATGATAAGGGCAATAAAGGCGCAATTAAAATTTAAATGGGATATATTTGCAGGAAAAATTGTCTCCGCATAGCAGAAGGAAGGGACGTGGGATGATCTCAGGAAGTTATACAGAAAGTATCATCTTTAAAAATGAGTAGGAGTTTGGGGATGAAAAAGGAGACAGAACAGATGAGGGAAGAGGAACAGGAAAGGGACTATCACGTGAACTAAGTATAAAGAATGGCAAAGATAAATAAAATGTTGTATGATCTGGAGATAAGTGACTTGACCAAAGAATTTGGTACATAAATGAGAGGGATGAATGTGGGAACATAATTTGGAGTATAATTATGATGGATCTTATATGCTGTTATTTATTTTAAAATATTTAATATAAAGCAAAACTTGAAGAACATCTGGAAGTTAATAAATTTAGATAGTGGTGGTGGTTTAGTTGCTAAGTTATGTCCGACTCTTGAAACCCCATGCCAGGCTCCTCTGTTCATGGGATTTTCTAGGCTAGAATACTGGAATGGGTTGTCATTTCCTTCTCCAGGAAAATCTTCCTGACCCAGGAATCGAACCCAGGTCTCCTGCATTGCAGGTGGATTCTTTACCAACTGAGTTACAAGGGAAGCCTCAAGTTTAGATAGTATGTTTTATCAAATACGCTTCATTTCATTCTTCAAAAATTCAAGCCTCACTACTTTCATGAAAGTGTACAGGTGATTTCTTTTTTTCTTTCTTTTTTTTTAGCCTAGACTTTTAATTTTTTGAGGTTTTTTTGGTTTGTATGTTTTTGTTGTTCAGATGAGAGTACCTATATTATGTTTTTTGACTTAAAGGAACATATTTTCCAAATTTCCCATTTTACTGTGAACACCTGTGTTTGAGAAGTAACCATGAGCTTTGCATCAATATTTTGTGTCCTAGGATAAACTAAGCAAACAGTCTTTTTCAAAATGGGTATATAGATATTCAGTATGTATGTATGTGAAGTCGCTCAGTTGTGTCCGACTCTTTGTGACCCCATGAACTGTAGCCTACCAGGTTCCTCCATCCATGGGATTTTTCCAGCCAAGAGTAATGGAGTGGGTTGCCGTTTCCCTCTTCAGGGATCTTCCCAATTTAGGGATCAAATCTAGGTCTCCCACATTGCAGGCAGATGCTTTACTATCTGAGCCACCAAAGTAGTCATTTTAATACCTTTTTTTTTGCAGCTGCTCACTTTCTCTCACCTACCTATAGGGCTTCAGATTTCAAATGATACCAGGAGTTTAAAAAATGCATAATTAATTTTTTTAAATTTCCATTGCTATTTAAAATGTTTTAAAAGCATACTGCTGCTGCTGCTGCTAAGTTGCTTCAGTCGTGTCCGACTCTGTGCAACCCCATAGACGGCAGCCCATCAGGCTTCTCTGTCCCTGGGATTCTCCAGGCAAGAACACTGGAGTGGGTTGCCATTTCCTTCTCCAATGCATGAAAGTGAAAAGTGAAAGTGAAGTCGCTCAGTCGTGTCCGACTCTTAGGGACCCCATGGACTGCAGCCCACCAGGTTCCTCCATCCATGGGATTTTCCAGGCAAGAGTACTGGAGTGGGGTGCCACTGCCTTGTCCATAAAAGCATACTAGTATATATTTAAATAGTGTAGTAGAATATCCATTCTTAATTTCGTATAAAAGGGTCACTTTTCTTAGAATATTTTTCTATTTTGAAAATTGATGAGAATCCTATGGATTAATGTGTTTAGAAGTTACAAGTTTATTGCTCATTTTAAGTTTATATTACCATCTAGCAATGAACTTTTGTTTCTTTGCTCGTCCTGATATACTCACACTGATAACAGGGAGAGCTCAGCCAGCCACACACAGCCCTATGCTGACACTTTCAGTGAAAATCTTTCTTCCTGTCCCGTGAAGTTAGTATTGCTGAACTGCAACCTTTCTCTGTGTACACAAATACTCTTTTGAAGCACTGCTACTGCTACTGCTGCTAACTCAACCAGGCTCCTCCATCCATGGGATTTTCTAGGCAACAGTACTGGAGTGGGGTGCCATTGCCTTCTCCACTTCAAATGCATTTGAAGCATTTCTTGACATCAAATTCAATGTTATTTTCAAGTAGATTAAGGTGCCTCCAGAGTGCCAATATTGATAAACAGCCACTCGTGTAGAGATGATGGGTTTTATATTTTAAAAAAATAAAAGCAACCAGTGTACACATTTGGACACAACAAACACCTCCCTTTCTATATAGAGCTTACAAAAGACTCCACAGGATCCCTGGCTTCATGGGCTCTGCGCTAGCAGGCCTATTTACTCCTACTGTGGCAAGCATATGTCTCCAGTGTTCATGAACGGTTTACGGCTTTGTCAGGCATCAATTGCAGCAAATGTCTGCTTTTCTGTACTTGATTATACCTTTTGTTCATGCTTTTCCTCAAAGCCTTTAAGTCAGAGGTTTTCAAGGACTAACACAGAACGCGGCAAGCAGGAGGTGAGATGTGCAGGAAGCTCACGTTCTGAGACCCTGTCTGTGATGCCAGCATGGCTCACAGGATCAGGGATCACTAGGTTTTCCATCCTTTGAACCCATTCCAAATATATCTGGAATAAAAGACCCCTCTAAAATTGGTTTCTTATGTAAATACATTGCTAGCTTTACTTTTCTTAGCAGATAACTACTGAGATTCTTCACTATCTTAACACATAACCTGTACATACAAGTACATACAGGTTATATATACCTGAATAACAAGTATATGCAAAAATTCTTGGGGTTTTGACTTTATATGTAAAAATATAAAGAGGATAAAAGCTTCATGTTGACAAAGACAAGATTTCTGTTACTATTGGTTACACAATATTTTTCGCTCATTTAAATTAAAAGCTCTTCTTGTAGGCTAACATTTATATCCATCCTATTTTAGACCTTGATCTCCTGAAAACAAAACCTGAGGCAAAGATTATTGCTAGTTTTTGATTTAGGAAGAACAATCAAAGGGTAACAAGAATGAAGGAAATGGAAGGTAAAATAGGAAAGGATGGGGAGCAATGATGGTGATACTTTATCAAATTCACCAATAAATGTGAAAAGATGCAGCTAGCTATTCAGCAGGTACATCCATTCTGCAATATAGGACTTATCTCCCCAGCGTGACATAAGCAATTGGAGATAGGGAAAAGGGCAAATCCATCTGCCAAAATCTGTCTAGACTTCTTTTTCAATGGTCAATGTTTCCCTATGTGGGAAAATTTCCTATTCACTTCTAATATTCAGGTGCTAACCTTTCTTTAGTTAGTCAGGAAGCCAGATCTCACACCCTATGGTAGGTGCCTCATTCAATTTCTAAGTGGTGGGAGAAATCATAAAATGAGATTATGTGGTAGATTGGTATAATTTTATAGAGATAGAAAAATAAGAAGGCCTACTTCTACAATGCAAACATCTAGTCCACCACAGGCAGCAAAATGATATGGGCTTACGCTATTATTCTCGGTGGTTTAGAGTCTGGGAAAGGATGGTCCTGAGTGAATAGGAGGAAGCACTTGAAATAAGCCCAAAATTCAACAAACCCTATAGAACATATTTACTGCATTATTTCTATTAGGTCTTTTTGATGCTACCTGTCAGGATAAGAGGTATATAATTATTAATGAAAATAAAAAACTGCCAAGTATTTTTATACTGAAAAGTAATATGAATACTTTAGATTCACTGGGTATAAACAGTAAGTAATTACTTAATAATAATATTATTAAGATATAATTATATATTATTTAATAACAAGTTAGTAAATAATCTATATGAGTAACAATTAAGACAAGAAATAAAATAGCTAATAGTATTTGTTGAGAGCCTACTATGCTCTAGGAATTGGTCTAATTTCTATGGATAGAAAATTGATTAAAACAAACTTTATACTTGAGATTCACAGTTTAACAGGATATAGATAAAATAATATATTAAATAGGTATATTAATATATACCATCCAGAGGGATGGTATGGGGAGGGAAGTGAGAGGGGGGTTCAGCATGGGGAACACGTGTACATCCGTGGCCGATGCATGTTGATGTATGGCAAAACCAATATGATATTGTAAAGTAAAAAAAAAAAGACAGGACATTACAGCACAGTTCCACTTATATTAAGTTCAAAACTGGGAAAAAGCAAACCATACCTCAATATATTGTTAGGTGAGACAACTATAAAGAAAAGCCAGAACATGATGCTCACAGAAGGCAGGGAGGACTATGTAAATTTGGAGGGGGGCAGGACAGAGGCGGGTATCTCTAAAGCACAGCCCTAATTCCTAAAACATGTGCTGTGCTGTGCTTAGTAGCTCAGTCATGTTCGACTCTTTGTGACCCCATGGACTGTAGCTCACCAGGCTCCTCTGTCCGTGGGGATTTTCCAGACAAGAATACTGGATTGGGTTGCCATGACCTCCTCCAGGGGATCTTCCCAATCCAGGGATCGAACCCAGGTCTTCTGCATTGCAGGCAGATTCTTTACCACTGCGCCACCTGGGAAGCCCTCCTAAAACATGGCTCTTCTCAATGATATTTTGTTGTTGTTACAAATATACCTTTGTATCCTCTTCTGTCTCTATGTTATATTTCATCATAAATAAATGAAGAAAAATCTGTTAAAAAAAAAAGTTTGATCTTAATAGTGTGAGGTAGAAATAACCTCAGGATATTATTGGAGAATAAATGAGAAAAAGTCAAATCTTGGTAAAATAAATTCTTTAAGGAAAAAGCTAAACCCAGTCTCAAAGGAAAAGAAAAAAGTTAAACAGGTGGATAAAGCAGATAAACTCATTAAAGAAAATGAAACCAGATTGTTCAAACAATTGGAGAAATGAAAGCATTCAGTATATTATGAAATCAGCAAGATGTTTTATTTGGGGAAATGGTAAGATTTGAGATTGCAGACTTGTGTGATCAGCAGAGTCACTTTAGTTCAGCTCCCAAGGCAATGAGGACCCATTGAAAAATATGCAGATCAGTAGCAATACAAGTTTTGAGTTTTGGAACAGAACTCTAGTTATAGAGTAAGACCAATCGAAAACATCTCGATAGTAGGCAGAGATTAGTCAGGACTTTATTGTTTGGAAATAAATGAAGACCAACCAAATGAGAGGCTTCTCTGGTGGCTCAGCTGGAATCTGATTGTGCTGATAGCACAGCACAAACTAACTATCTACTGTATGCTGCATTGTGAGACAGTAATAGGAATACAATGTTAGACCAAAAATACATATGGTGCCTGCTTCAGAAAGCTTATTATGATGTGGATGAGATATACACTAAAGAAATAATCCCATAATTAACATTCAGTTCAGTTCAGCAACTCAGTCATGTCCAACTCTTTGCGACCCCATGAATTGCAGCATGCCAGGCCTCCCTGTCCATCACCAACTCCTGGAGTTCACTCAGACTCACGTCCATCGAGTCAGTGATGCCATCCAGCCATCTCATCCTCTGTCGTCTCCTTCTCCTCCTGCCCACAATCCCTCCCAGCATCAGAGTCTTTTCCAATGAATCAACTCTTCACATGAGGTGGCCAGAGTATTGGAGTTTCAGCTTTAGCATCAGTCCTTCCAAAGAACACCCAGGACTGATCTCCTTTAGGATGGACTGGTTGGATCTCCTTGCAGTCCAAGGGACTCTCAAGAGTCTTCTCCAACACCATAGTCAAAAGCATCAATTCTTCAGCACTCAGCTTTCTTCACAGTCCAACTTTCACATCCATACATGACCACTGGAAAAACCATAGCCTTGACTAGACGGACCTTTGTTGGCAAAGTAATGTCTCTGCTTTTGAATATGCTATCTAGGTTTGTCATAACTTTCCTTCCAAGGAGTAAGTGTCTTTTAATTTCATGGCTGCAATCACCATCTGCATTAGTATATCAAAATTAGAATGTGACAAGTACCATAACTGAAAGGTACAAAGTACAGAAGGGCACAGAATAAGGAAAAATTTGATGTTTCAGAAGGCAAGGAAAAGATTATGTGAAGAGGTGGGTTGGAGTTCAGAAATTAACTGACTATTAAACACAGAGAAAAAATTTGTGTGTGTGGGGAAGTTCAGTTCAGTTCATTTGGTCACTCAGTCCAACACTTTGTGACCCCATGGAGTGCTGCACGCCAGGCCTCCCTGTCCATCACCAACTCCAGGAGTTTACTCAAACTCATATCCATTGGGTCATGATGCCATCCAACCATGTCTTCCTCTGTCATCCCCCTTCCCGTCCCCCCTTCAATCGTTCCCAGCATCAGGGTCTTTTCCAAAGAGTCAGTTTTTCACATCAGGTGGCCAAAGCATTGGAGTTTCAGCTTCAGCATCAATCGTTCCAATGAATATTCAGGACTGATTTTCTTTAGGATGGACTGGTTTAATCTTCTTGCTGTTCAAGGGATTCTCAAGAGTCTTCTCCAACACCACATTTCAAAACCATCAATTCTTTGGCGCTGAGCTTTCTTATAGTTCAACTCTCACATCCATACATGAATAATGGAAAAACCATAGTTTTGAATAGACAGATATTGTTGACAAAGTAATGTCTCTGCTATTTAATATGCTGCCTAGGTTGGTCATAACTTTTCTTCCAAGGAGCAAATGTCTTTTAATTTTATGGCTGTACTCACCATCTCCAGTAATTTTGTAGCCCGCCAAAATAAAC
Organism: Bos mutus; assembly: GCF_027580195.1. Lineage (NCBI taxonomy): Eukaryota > Metazoa > Chordata > Mammalia > Artiodactyla > Bovidae > Bos > Bos mutus. The sequence continues at coordinate 75,882,441 of NC_091622.1, read as the reverse complement.
TTTGTCACTGTTTCCACTGTTTCCCCATCTATTTGCCATGAAGTGATGGGTCCAGATGCCATGATCTTACTTTTCTGAATGTTGAGCTTTAAGCCAATGTTTCCACTCTACTCTTTCACTTTTATCAAGAGGCTCTTTAGTTCTTTGCTTTTTGCCATAAGGGTGGTGTCATCTGCATATCTGAGGTTATTGATATTTCTTCCGGAAATGTTGATTCCAGCTTGTACTTCATCAGTCCAAATTTCTCATGAGGTACTCTGCATATAAGTTACATAAGCAGGGTGATAATATACTGCCTTGACATACTTCTTTCCCTATTTGGAACCAGTCTGTTGTTCTATCTCCAGTTCTAAATGTTGCTTCCTGACCTGCGAACAGATTTCTCAGGAGGCAGGCAGGTGGTCTGGTATTCCCATCTATTTCAGAATTTTCCACAGCTTGTTGTGATCCATACAGTCAAACCTTTGGTGTAGTCAATAAAGAAGAAGTAAATGTTTTTCTGGGACTCTCTTGCTTTTCTGCTGATCCAGCGGATGTTGGCAATTTGATCTCTGGTTCCTCTGTCTTTTCTAAATCCAGCTTGAACATCTAGAAGTTCATTGTTCATGTACTGTTGAAGCCTGGCTTGCGGAATTTTAAGCATCATTTTATTAGCGTGTGAGATGAGTGCAATTGTGTAGCAGTTTGAGCATTCTTTGACATTGCCTTTCTTTGGGATTGGAATGAAAACTGACCTTTTCCAGTCCTGTGGCCACTGCTGAGTTTTCCAAATTTGCTGGATATTGAGTGCAGCACTTACAGCATCATCTTTTAAGATTTGAAATAGCTCAACTGAAATTCCATTACCTCCACTCGCTTTGTTCATTGTGATTCTTTCTAAGGCTCATTTGACTTTACATTCCAGGATGTCTGGCTCTAGGTGAGTGATCACATCATCATGGTTATCTGGGTCATGAAGATCTTTTTTGTATAGTTCTTCTGTGTATTCTTGCCACCTCTTCTTAATATCCTCTGTTTCTGTTAGGTCCATACCATTGCTGTCCTTTATTGTGTCCATCTTTGCATAAATCGTTCCCTTGGGATCTCTAATTTTCTTGAAGAGATCTGTAGTCTTTCCCATTCTATTGTTTTCTTCTGTTTCTTTGCACTGATTACTGAGGAAGGCTTTCTTATCTCTTCTTGCTATTCTTTGGAATTCTGCATTCAAATGGGTATATCTTTCCTTTTCTACTTTGCTTTTGTCTTCTCTTCTTCTCACAGTTATTTGTAAGGCCTCCTCAGGTAACCATTTTGCCTTTTTGCATTTCTTTTTCTTGGGTATGGTCTTGATCCCTTCCTTCTGTACAATGTCACGAAGCTCTGTCCATAGTTCTTCATGTACTCAGTCTATCAGATCAAATTCCTTGAATCTATTTCTCACTTCCTCTGTATAATCGTAAAGGTTTTTATTTAGGTCTTACCTGAATGATCTAGTGGTTTTCCCTACTTTCTTCAATTTAAGTGTAAATTTGGCAATAAGGAGTTCATGATCTGACCCACAGTCAGCTCTTGGTCTTGTTTTTGCTGACTGTATAGAGCTTGTCCATCTTTAGCTGCAAATAATATAATCAATCTGATTTCAGTATTGACTATCTGGTGATGTCCATGTGTAGAGTCTTCTCTTGTGTTGTTGGAAGAGCACGTTTGTTATGACCAGTGCGTTCTCTTGGCAAAACTCTTTTAGCTTTTGCCCTGCTTCATTCTGTACTCCAAGGCCACATTTTCCTGTTACTCCAGGTGTGTCTTCATTTCCTACTTTTGCATTCCAGTATCCTATACTGAAAAGGACATCTTTTTTGAGTGTTAGTTCTTGAAGGTCTTGTAGGTCTTCATAGAATCTTTCAACTTCAGTTTCTTCTGCATTACTGGTCGGGGCATAGACTTGGATTACTGTGATATTGTATCCTTGCCTTGGAAATGTTCAGAGATCATTCTGTCATTTTTGAGACTGCATCCAAGTACTGCATTTTGGACTCTTTTGTCTACTATGAGGGCTACTGCATTTCTTTTAAGGGATTCTTTCTCACAGTATTAGATATAATGGTCATCTGAGTTAAATTCACCCATTTCTGTCCATTTTATTTTACTGATTCCTAAAATGTCGATGTTCACTCTTGCCATCACCTGTCTGACCAGTTCCAATTGCCTTGATTCATGGATGTAATATTCCAGTTTCCTATGCAATATTGCTCTTTACAGCATCAGACTTTACTTCTATCACCAATCACATCCACAAGTGGGTGTTGTTTTTCTTTGGGTCCATCTCTTCATTTATTCTCTTCATTCTATCTCCTCTGATCTCAGTAGCATATAGAGCACCTACTGACATCTTTCAGTGTCCTATCTTTTTGCTTTTTCATACTGTTCATGGGGTTCTCAAGGGAAGAATGCTGAAGTGGTTTCCCTTTCCGTTTTCCAGTGGACCACGTTTTGTCAGAAGTCTCCACCATGATCCTTTCCCCACTGGACAGCTAAAAGAAGTATACACAAAGTGCTATCAAAATTTAAGAAATCAGCTATTTCTCAAAGTGAATAGATTAGATAGAAAAACAAGCTACTATTCAATGATCAACCAGAAAAGATAATAATGAATATTTTGCTGTTTCCTGGTTTGTGAATGGCATTTTATTAGGTCTTATGAAAAATATTAAGAGTAACTAAAATTTATACAGAAGGGGGCAATATAGGTCAAATAGATATTAAAAGATAGGACAGAAAATGTGTCAAGTGCCTATGGAAGAAATCATTTACTTCAGTTCTGAAAGAGACATTGAGCTCATTGAGATGACTACCTTTAGTCACTGAGATGACTAAAGTTCAGTAATAAAATTAGTGCACCAACCAAGGAGTTTAAATAGGTATTTTAAAATTTGAAGGAGAAGATGGCTGGTGGAATGGTGGAGCTGATTCAAGTCTAGAGCAAAGACTTACAAGACTTAGGAAAAATTATTCAAAATGTATCAAGAGGAAAACTTTCATGTTAGCTGGTCTAGAAGGGAACTTTTGCACAGAAAGTAATGAAAGGTGCCTTCATGCTAAATCATTTCAGTTGTGTCCAACTCTTTGTAACCCTATGGATTGTAGCCCACCAGACTCCTCTGTGTCCATGGGATTCTCCAGGCAAGAATACTGGAGTGGGTGGCTGTGTCCTCCTCCAGGAGGTCTTCCTGGCCCAGGGATCAAACCCACTTCTGCTTATGTCTCCTGCATTGGCAGGCAGGTTCTGTACCATTTGTGCCACCCTGGAAGCCCATAATGAAAGGCAAGTATAATTAAATGAGGGAGCTAAGTAGGAAACAAATAGGATACATTTGAGAAGTGACACTAAAGATCTTGGGTTTGAAATCAATGGCAAGAATATTCCATTTCTCATCAAGAAAAAAATAAAATTTATATCTATATAGTTTACAAAGTTGATGTCCAGTGTATTTTTTTCAGTTAGATCGTCTAGTAGCTGACACACTCTGAACTTGGGTGGTCAAGGTTACATAATGTTTTCTCAGTGCTGAAGAACTACTGTTTCCTCCCTGGGGTTGGAATTCAGAAATTACAGGGGTGCTAATTTGATAGGATCATGTAATGTGGGCTTGGCAACATTCCTTGGAGAAGTGATAAATTAATCATGGATCAGTTCTTCAATGTGTTTTATTAATACAATTAAGACTCACTGAATTAACTAATGATGTTCAATAATGTAATAGTTAATACTTGCATCTAATTTTAGGTGCTTTATGGACTCTAGAGCATTGTTTGGCTCAATATTATATTGAAGAGAAGAAATTGAGATTAACATTTGGATAGAGAAATACATTAATATGACCTAAATCTCTAAGAAGTAAAAATCACTTTAAAAACCAAATTCAAATGGTCAAATTTACAAGCAAGATTCTTTATTACATGTTAGCGTTCCTCAATGCCAAGTCCTAGTCTATATCCTTTTCATCATCTCATTGGGTGATCTCATCCATGCCCATTATTCTCAATGACCACTTACAAGCATATTAATCACATAGTTTATCTCCATCCCAGGGATCTCTCATGAGGTTTTGATCCACAGATATAACTCTGTACTTGGCATTTTGGAACAATCTCTCAAAGGCACTTGAAGCTCAACAAAAATTTAAAAATTCATGATCTTCTCCATTCATTAATTTTTATCTTTCATTGTTTCAGTTATACAGAATGATAACATTATTTATAAAAATAAGAGCTATATTAATCCTCACATCTATAACTTTTGTCACAAAGTATACTTTAATGAATTTCAGATTTTGTGTAGGATAATTGCCCTTATCTTTATGTATGTCCTTTAAATTTTTATTTTCTCAGTAAACACTAGTTTTAAAATGTTTGCTTTAAAATATTATTTGGTTCTAACTTTTGAAAGGTATTTTAACATCATGTAGCATGTGATGCTGACATTTTTTTTTTTTCTTAGTGTGTTTAAGATACTACTCCATTGTATTCTGGCATCCATTATTTCCACTGGAAAATTCAGTAGTCACTTTAATATCAATTCCACTAAAGTTAATCACCTTTTTTTTTTTTTTTTTTTTCTGGCTGCTTTTAGAATTTTATTTTTGTCTTAGGTATTCTATATTTTATTTTGTTATATCTAGGTGTGTATCTCTCTTTATATTTTTGAAGGGATCCAGCAGCATACTGGAATCAGTGGCATATTGTACTGAATCATTTATGAAAATTTTTCATCTATTTTCTTTCTTTTTTTTTTTTGTAAATAAAGTTTTATTGGAACACAGTCATTCCCACTCATTTACACATTTTCGGTGGGTGCTTTCACATGACATGGCAGAACTGGGTAAATTGCAGCAAAAACTATGTATCCTACAAAGCAAAAATATTTACTTCCTGGCTCCTTAAAGACAAAATTTGCCAACCTTTGACTTAGAATATTGCATTAATAAAAAGGTTGTTATATTATTGGACAGTCTTGCTGGTTATAAAATTTATGGCTACACAACTGTCCATTGGGTGGCCCATAATTTTTTTTTTTTTTTTAATTTTTATTTTTAAAAAAATCACATGCTCCCCATCCTGAACCCTCCTCCCTCCCAACCTCCCCATACCATCCCCCTGGGCCTTCCCAGCGCACCAGCCCCAAGCATCCAGCATCGTGCACTGAACCTGGACTGGCATCTCGTTTCATACATGACATTTCACATGTTTCAATGACATTCTCCCAAATCTTCCCACCCTCTCCCACAGAGTCCATAAGACTGTTCTATACATCAGTGTCTCTTTTGCTGTCTCGTACACAGGGTTATCGTTACCATCTTTCTAAATTCCATATACATGCGTTAGTATACTGTATTTATGTTTTTCCTTCTGACTTACTTCACTCTGTATAATAGTCTCCAGTTTCATCCACCTCATTAGAACTGATTCAAGACAAAGACTGGCTGAATGGATACAAAAACAAGACCCCTACATATGTTGTCTACAGGAGACCCACCTCAAAACAGGGGACACATACAGACTGAAAGTGAAGGGCTGGAAAAAGATTTTCCATGCAAATAGGGACCAAAAGAAAGCAGGAGTAGCAATACTCATATCAGATAAAATAGACTTTAAAACAAAGGCTGTGAAAAGAGACAAAGAAGGTCACTACATAATGATCAAAGGATCAATCCAAGAAGAAGATATAACAATTATAAATATATATGCACCCAACACGGGAGCACCGCAGTATGTAAGACAAATGCTAACAAGTATGAAAGGAGAAATTAACAATAACACAATAATAGTGGGAGACTTTAATACCCCACTCACACCTAAGGATAGATCAACTAAACAGAAAATTAATAAGGAAACACAAACTTTAAACGATACAATAGACCAGTTAGACCTAATTGATATCTATAGGACATTTCATCCCAAAACAATGAATTTCACCTTTTTCTCAAGCGCACATGGAACCTTCTCCAGGATAGATCACATCCTGGGCCATAAAGCTAGCCTTGGTAAATTCAAAAAAATAGAAATCATTCCAAGCATCTTTTCTGACCACAATGCAGTAAGATTAGATCTCAATTACAGGAGAAAAACTATTAAAAATTCCAACATATGGAGGCTGAACAACACGCTGCTGAATGACCCACCTCATCTATTTTCTTGAATATTCTCTTTCATTTTCTTTCTCTTTTCCATCAGAAACCCCAACTGGATGTATATTACATATTCTCTCTGCTCTCTATGTCTTTACAAAATGTTTTCATAGTTTTAGTCCCTTTATTTCTGTTATTTTTTGATCATTTATTTCTCTCAACTTTTCAGAATACAAATTCCCTCCACCTTCTCATAGTTCACTGTTAATACTATTTTTTTTAATAAATAGTTAATACTGTTTATATAAAATTGCTCTGTTTAATTTTTAGGGTGTTTATATGCATTTACATTGTGTTCATATATGCCTGCCAATTCTTAAACTCTTGCTTTTTGCTCAGTTTTAATTTCTACATATTGCCTTAAACATATTTGAACACGATGTTTAATAATTTAAATATCTGAAATCTTTGTTCATCTTAGCCTTGACTTTTTATTCTGTCATTCATGATGGCTTGTGTTTTGTTTGTTATTGCTTCTGTTTCTCGCCTTTTTGCCACTGTGATTTAGTTATTCTTTGAGCTCTAACTATAGAAATTCCTGAAAACAACCACTGAAGGTGAGTCTTAAAAAAAAAAAACCAGTATTGTTTTGCTTTACAAAGAATATGAGGGCATTGCCATTTTAACTGAATTCTTGACTTGAGGTAACATGACCTCCTATTTAGGTTTCTTTAAGTGAAATTTCCTCCCCTCATCAGTAAATTAACCTCCAGTATCTTGTTTATTTCTCCCTAAATATAAAACATAATTATTAACACATATCCTGGATGATGTGCATTTTATTAAATGTGTTTCAAACTGTCAAAATCATAAGGAATTAGTTAGGCTCCAAGTGGAATATCTAAAATGATTAATTGAGTGCACTGGGGAACTAAGGGAATGTAAACAGCACCCTCATACCCCTCTTTTGAAAGTAATATAATGCCATGCCCTACCTCCTGGTGTTTATAGTTAATTTCAGTTCAATGTGAGAGTAGCAGTCTTACCATATGTAAACCAAACCACAAAGTTAAAGGCACAAAAAAACCATGGGAAAAATCTATTTCAAACCATTCTCAAAATGCTAATCCTTTTAACTTGACACAAAAAACTGTTTACCAAAATTCTATTGAAGTCATTACTTCAAAAATGTCTTGTGTCACTCAAACCTGTATTTCAGTATAATAGCATAAATATACCTTCTGAAGTATTTTCTGGGTATGAGCATCTAGCACACACAGTATCATGTTGAATAACTCTTCCTGTAGATGAAGAAAGCAGTATTTCTCTGCACTCTAAGTGTGATTTCAATATTCTGATATACTAAGTGCTATCAAAATGCATCATTTTACAAAATGTTTTCTAACTTGTATTTAACTTAACAAATACTTTGGATAATAGCTAACTAAACAACCACTTAATTTTTCTTTACAAGTAAATCTTAAAATCCTCTGTTTGTAAAAGGTAAAAAAAAATGCTGGGTTAAAACTCAAGGTTAAAAAAAAAACAAAATGAAAACAAAACTAAGATCGTGATCATGGGCTTCCCTGGTGGCTCAGATGGTACAGATTCTGCCTGCAATGTTGGTGACCCGAGTTTGATCCCTGGGTCAGCAAAATCCCCTGGAGAAGAGAATGGCTACCCACTCTAATATTCTTGCCTGGAGAATTCCATGGACAGAGGAGCCTGGCAGGTTGCAGCCATAGAATCACAAAGAGTCAGACACGACTGAGCAACTAACATTTTCACTTTTCACAAGATCACAGCATCTTGTCCCTTCACTTCATAGCAAATAGAAGGGGAAAATGTGGAAGCAGTGACAGATTTTATTTTCTTGGGCTCCAAAAATTACTATAGATGGTGACTACAGCAATGAAATTAAAAGACGCTTGCTCCTTGGAAGAAAAGCTATGACAAACCTAGAGAGTGTATTAAAAAGCAGGGACATTACTTTGCCGACAAAGGTCAGTATAGTCAAAGCTATGATTTTTCAAGTAATCATGTACAGTTCTGAGAGTTGGGCCAAAAAGAAAGCTGAGCAATGAAGAATTGATGCTTTTGAATTGTGGTAATGGAGAAGACTCTTGAGAGTCCCTTGGACAGCAAGAAGATAAAAGCAGTCAATCTTAAAGGGAATCAACACTGAATATTCATTGCAAGGACTGATGCTGAAGCTCCAATACTTTGGCTACCTCATGCAAACAGCCAACTCACTGGAAAAGACTCTAATGCTGGGAAAGATTGAATGAAAAAAAGAGGGTGGCAGAGGAAGAGATGGTTGGATAGTATCACTGATTCAATGGACATGAACTGGGGAAAATTCATGTTTATAGCACTTGGAGTGTTACAATTCATGAGGTGGCAAAGAGTCAGACAAGGCTTAGTGACTCAACTACAACAACGCAGATCAGTATAAAAACAAAATAGTCAACTAACTAGGTGGAGACACAGCACTACCCATCAGCAGACATTATACCTAAAGACATTACTGGGCCCATAGCTGCCCCTATACACAGTCCTCTCTACTAAAGGACCAAGACCCAGCTCTATCTGCCAGTGAGCAGGAACTGGCCCTGCCCTCCAGGAAGCATGTGCTAGCCTCTGTGCCAGTCTCACCTTCCAGGGGGCAGACACCGGACATAAGAAAGTCACAATCCCGCAACCTACAGACCCATCTGCCCACAGTGGGCCAGATCCTGCCCTTGGACCAGCTGGATCATGGCTCTGTCTACTAGCAGTCCAACACAAGCGTAGAACACCTTGGACCTCATACCCAACTGTATCGCAAACTGGATCCCTCACCACTAGCAATCTGACACCAGCTCTGAAGAACCTGGGTCCCACAATCAGACTCCAGGACCAGCTCTGCCTGCCAATAGTCTGTCACTACTCTCATGACCTGGCTTCACCCACCATTGAGCAGGCAATAGACCCAGAGCCTTCTGGACCCTGATTCCACTCACAGTGAGCCAACACTAGCTTCAGGGACACCGGAGATTCTGCAATCAGTCGCTCATGACTAGGCCCCACAAGCAAGCAGCTGGCAGCTTCTGCACAAGGCAGGGCCTGGCAACTAACTGGACTAGGGCCAGACAAGACAACCAGACACTTCCACAGACAGCCTGCTACAACAGAAGGACCCATATAGCCTTCATAGAGAAAACCTCTAGATGGTACAGCTCAGTAACAAGGGGAGTGCACTGCTGGTATGCATAGGATGTCTCCTCCAGAAAGCCACCTCTTCAAGGCTTAGAAACATAACTGACCAGACACATTAAAAAAACAAAGAGCAACTCAGGCAAAACGAGGCAGCAGAGGGAAGGTTCCAGATGAAGGAACAAGATAAAACCCCAGAAGAATTAAATGAAGAGGAGATAGACAATCTACCTGAGTTCAGAGTAATGACTGTGAAGGTGATCAAAGAAATACTATGCTAAGTGAAATAAGTCAAATCAAGAAAGATAAATGCTATATAATATAACCTGTGTGTGGAATTTAAAAACTACAACAGACTAGTAAATGTAACAAATAAGAAGCAGACTCACAGATACAGAGTACAAACTAGTGTTAGCAGTGGTGGGGTGGGGGGCAATATAAAGTTAGGGGATTAAGGGATACAAGCTACTATGCATAAAATACATATGCAATCTAAAAGATGGTACTGATGAATCTATGTGCAGGGCAGGAATAGAGACACAGACATAAAGAACAGACTTGGGACATGGGGGGAAGGAGAGGGTGGGACCAACTGAGAGAGTAGGATTGAAACATATACATTATCTTATGTAAAACAGATAGCTAAAGGGAAGTTGCTCTTTAACATAGGGAGCTCAACCTGAAGCTCTGTGACAACCTAGAGGGATGGGATGGGGTTTGGAGAGGAGGTGAGTTTCAAGATGGAGGGAACAATGTATATGTATGGCTGATTCATTTCATATGGCAGAAGCCAACTCATATTGTAAAGTAATTATCCTCCAATTAATAGTAAATAAAAAATAAGCTACAAGGATATACTGTACAAATACAGGGAATATAGCCAATATTTTATAAGTATAAATGAAGAATAATCTTTAAAATTATGAATTACTATACTGTACACCTGTAACATATTTTACATCAACTACACTTCAGTAGAAAAGGCAGTCTTGGATGGATTACTATGCTTATAAGCAGAACTGAAAACATACCCAACTAAAGCTAAATAATCAGGTGGCTCAGTGTAAAGAATCCACCTGCCAATGCAGGAGATGTAAGAGATGTGGGTTAGACTTCTGGGCCAGGAAGATCCCCTGAGAAGGAAATGGCAACCCACTCTAGTATTCATGTCTGGAGAATCCCATTGACAGAGGAGCCTGGAAGGCTTCAGTCCATAGGGTCACAAGGAGTTGGACACGGCTGAGCATGCACGCAAGGCTAAACATCAGTAAAACAAATGATTAATTCATTAGCAACCAGACATAATACAATTGGTCATAGACTTGAATAAATCACTTCAGAGTATATTTCTGGCCTTAATCTTAAAAGGACAAGCTTTGGTATTTCTAAGTGAAGAGCATTTCTAACTAATTGTCACTTTCTGATAGCAGAATAGAAACAGCAGTGTAGAATCCAGTTCTTCTGCAGCATTCTAAGCAGCTTCAAAAGACAATCTTGTCAGGCATTTTTTCCCCATGAATTAACTACACACATTGTTAATCTCTGGAAAGCTGCTCACATTTACACAGTTTGATTCTCTATCTTGTGAAATGATAGACATATTAATGTCATTGGGGAATAAATTAGAAGCAAATAGGTTTTTCTGAGACCCAAAAGAAGGTAGTTTAATGCCACTTTCATGTAAAACAAACTCGATCTCTAGCAAAAATAGATTACTTTAAAATATCTGTACTTTCAGTGGGTTATGTGAACTTATAATAGGTAATGCAGCCTTCCTAATGTAACAAAATGCAGTGTTAGAAATACCCTGACAGTATCAGAATTCTTTTTGGAAAGGATTCTGAAGTTTTTGAAAAGGTAAAGTCTAGAGCATTCTCTCTTAAGGGCCTCAGTCCTCACTGCCTCTGACACCCCTGCCATGACCAGGTACACTTTTTTTTATGGCATTTGAATGCATCGCAATACCAATTTCACATAATTTAAATGAGAACCATGTCTACTGCATTTGTGCTTATGCTGTAAAATCAAGATTCATGAGGGCTCAAGGAGAATCAGGCTATGAATGTGTTATAAGTGAGATTGCTAAAATCTGTAAAACTAAAAAGTCAGGTTGTGACAAATTGTGATTCCCATTACAAATTTAAAAAATATATGCTACATTGTTAAAGATTATAATAAATTAAAAATATATTCATTTAATTAGACTTTTCAAGCATTTTAAAGAAAAATAGTATTTCAAAAATCTTCTCCTAGGACTTATTGCCAAATACCAAAAGGTTTGTGATGATTTATAGCTGAGATATTTTTGGTCTTCACAGTGAAATGTGTATGGGCTTTAGTCAACATTCCTATGTAATTGATCTGTGCTAAAATAGAACTTTTTAAGAAAGAAGATAGTTACCTCAAGGTATAGCTTTCTGAATTCTTACAGACACAAAAGAAAAGTCTCAATTCTTAATTCTACTCCCAGTGATTAAGACTGTAACTTTTTGATTTTGTTTATAGTTTATATATTGTTTTTTTATATTTAAGTCTCTCACCTACAGTAATAATGACCCTGTGCTCCTGCCCAACCCTTTTCATCTAATCACATGATAAACTGTCCTCCATCAAAATGATCTAAATAGTATTTTTGTTTGTTTGTTTTGTTGTTGTTTTAATTTGGTTCATAACCCACTTCCTTCAAACTCAAGGGCTTAACAACTACTGTTTCCTCTCTCTAGACTCCTCTGACTCACTCTTCTCTTGCCCTTCCCTGCCCTTGCAGTTGATATTTGGTTAAATATCACTTCTTCAGCGTGACTTTTCCTGAGTTCTTGATTCCTTGAATCAAGTTTCTTTTGCTATCCACCCTCAAATTAAGTTGCTCTTTTCCTTTATATCCCTTACACCAATTATAATTGTATATCTATTTAACTATTTGGTTGAAATCTGTTTCTTTTACTAAAAAGCAAAAGCCGAATAAAACAAGAAAAGGTCCATGTGGACAAGTTTTATGTGTTTTGGTTTTACCATTGTATTCAACATTCAGTCTAGGGAGACAATTTGTGAATGAAAGAATGAAATATTTTTGGTATGAACATTACCTTTATGGTCAAAACAATGCTCTGTGAAATATCTAGAAAAAATTCTTTATGGATTATACTCAAACATGATCTCTAGTGAGGACAAATGAGCTTTGGAGAGATTGAGATTTGAGTCATTTAAATCCCAGTTATGGAAATTACTAGCTATAGCACAGTGATCAAATAAACATTTTATTCTATTCTACACCTATAAATTGGAGAAGGCAATGGCACCCCACTCCAGTACTCTTGCCTGGAAAATCCCATGGATGGAGGAGCCTGTAGGCTGCAGTCCATGGGGTCGCTAGGAGTCGGACAGGACTGAGCGACTTCACTTTCACTTTTCACTTTCATGCATTGGAGAAGGAAATGGCAACCCACTCCAGTGTTCGTGCCTTGAGAATCCCAGGGATGGCAGAGCCTGGTGGGCTGCCATCTCTGGGGTCGCACAGAGTCAGACACAGCTGAAGCAACTTAGCAGCACACCTATAAATGGAAAAGATCCAGAACAGTGCCTGAAATGTAATATGTACCAAATAATCAGCCTCTGTTAATATTGTGAAAATGTACTGTAAAAGAACTATAAGATCTTTGTCTTTTCCTAGATTTCATATGAATAACTGAAATCAATTCAAACTATTACAATTATTATGCTGATCATTATTGCTTCAGGCAAGTCATTTAGTGATTTTTATCTTACTTGTAATTTCTATTCCAGAATAATGATTTTAACTATGATTCAACGTTTCATCAGGATCATACAATACTCTATTTTACAAAGAGGTTTATATATCCGGTTTTGCAAAAATCTGAAAAAAACCATAGTAAAAATTTTGTTTTCTAAACCCATCTTTCACAATAATCACCCTCTTTTTATTGTGTAAGCTCTTAGCATGGGTGTATGAATGACCTGGTGTACATGGTGAATCTGATGGTTTGCTAAGGTGGCAAATATTCTGAGAAGTTTTATTTTTGTTTGGCTAGATAAATAATTAAGCCTTTTTAAACATATTTTAACAATGAAGTTTTGCACAAACTTCATGTTCTTAATCAATAATATATGACCTAACTAAAATAGGAAATGAAATGTTTAATATTTTTGTTTTAGTGATTGTTTTAACATATGTTCCAATAGTTATTCAGTGAATGATTTCAATAGTTTCAGATATTCTACAAACTAAACTTTTCTTTTTCTTCTACCTCAGTTAAAATTCTCATTTCTGTTATGAGCATGATCCCAGGTAGACATAAAGAAGACAGAAACTAGAGTAAGATATATTAAGATATTAAATCTTCTTCAATCCAGGAGGATGCATTGTTTACAAAATAAATAATTTAATAGAATAGAATAGTTTGAAAGTATTTGTGGGAAAATTTTCCATGAAAACTATCTGATTTACCTTATTATTTTTGGTCACTTTACCTGCTCTTCAAGATAAAAATGGATCAATAATGGGGCATTGACCTGAGAGATTTCTCAGATCACTAACTTATTTTGTATCAACTTTACATTATAACACTTATGTTGTACTTTAAACCTGAAACTCATATGTGATCAACTTGTGGATTTATAAATTCCTTTAGCAAAGGAAAAACAAGATATTAAAAAAATTAAAAGAGGGGTATTTCTTTTTTTGGCATTGTGTAATATATATTTTTCAGCAAGACTGAGTCATTAAAAGGCACACACTTGATCTATTTTTTTTCTCTATCTGAAAAAGAGTTGACAAATTGAATGTTTTTGGAGACAGACCCATCAGCACTACACTGAGCTTTCTTTCTTATCAGACAATGACAATGATTAAAAGTGATGAATAGCAGATGCATTTGAATCTATAATTGAACTTCTTTAAGCATAATGACATTTTCTCTCATTTTGAATTGGCTTGTAGGATCCTGATGTTCAGCAAGAGCAAACATTCATCCTAGAATGACTTATCTGTAGTCCCAGGTTGACTCCTCCAAACACTCTTATTGCAGCTGGCAACCTTTAAATCAGAGACTAAAGCCAGATCAGAAGAGAGCTGAAACTTGTGTCATATTGAAATGCTAGATATGTACCAGCCTTGGAGTACATATTATGCATTTGCTTTTTAGAGGATTATCTTTTTTCCTGCATTGATGGGACCAGCTGTTGCTGTTAATACATCTGGGAAACACATTTTTCTTTGTTTTGTGTCAGATGAGAGGAGCCTGTCAAATCTGGCAAAGTGCCACTGATGTTTCTTAAGCTGCCAAGGGCACCAGGGAGGTAGATACTGATAATCACGGAGTAGACTTGTAGTGTTTTGGGTTATTGGAACTTTGACCAAGGATCCACATCATTATACGTTGCATTAAGAGAATCCACAATCCTCAAAAATTTTTAGTGAGTACTGGGTGATGTGTCTTTTATCTGACATTGCAAGTATACTGCCTGGAGTAGATTTTTTAACATGTCAATCATTTGAATTTAAGCCTGAATTGGATGTAAGCAATGATCATTTATCTGTTTTCCTTCTACATACTGAGATTAGATGTGCTAGTTGTTTGTCTCTGTGAGACAATACGGTGCATTGGAAATTTTATATATATTATATACAGACACAGACAATCAGAATACCAGAGTTTTAATTCTAATTTTGTGACACCTTGGCTATTGGCCTTATTTCTCAAATTCTTTGAATTGTAAAAGAAGGGAGATGACAAAATAATCAGAGATTCTTTGATTTCTAAAAATCTGTGATTTTCTTTGCCTATGACATTAAGACAAAATTGTGAATGCATAGCTCCCATGTCTTTTGAACAGAAAACACCTTATTTAATGCTTCACATTTTCTGCACCTTGTGACTATCTTTCATTCTTCTGTCTTATCATTTAAATATATTTTTGATTCCATAAATTTTTTAATATGTATTTCTTATTTTCTTACACCAAAATCTACAAAAGTATGTATAGCAAATATTAGTATTGTGTTAATTACTATTACTATTATTATTTTATCACTCTTCTTATAGAGATAAGGCAATTGAATGATTAAATTAACCATTTAAAATTTCTCAGTTAGTAAAAGGAACAGAACACAATGTTGAATCTATAGGTCATTTCTTTTAAATATTCAAAGTGT
Organism: Bos mutus; assembly: GCF_027580195.1. Taxonomy (NCBI): domain Eukaryota; kingdom Metazoa; phylum Chordata; class Mammalia; order Artiodactyla; family Bovidae; genus Bos; species Bos mutus. The sequence continues at coordinate 75,866,970 of NC_091622.1, read as the reverse complement.
ATTAGTTACCTTTTAAATTTTGGATCTAAATGAAATAATAGCATTAAGTTCGTTACTCTATATGACTCCTGTCTTCTGGAAAACTGAAATCTTAAGCTTCTCAATGCTATTGTTGATCTAGGTAAATCATATACACAAACTTAAAAACACCAGAGAAAAACAGTATCAGAATAAGTAACAAAATGGGTAAATGCTAACAGCAAAGTGAAATATTAGAGAGAATTACAAGCTGTATTTATTACAGCATTTTTATTCATATGAAGTTTTTTTCACTTTATGTTAAACAGTGGGATCTTTGAATAACACTCAAAGTTTAGAAACCATTTATAAGAAGTTCAAATAGAAGTTAAAGAAAAGCAAACTTGGAGCAATAGAACTATGTTCCCAGTGTTTCCTCTGACTTGGCTCTGCTCTTTCTCGCTGTCTCCTATGATCATTGGGTTATCATTTCCAGAGAACAGAGACTCCAAAAGCACACAGATCCTGCCTACCTTCTTAATAGTGTATCACTGGCACTTAAAAACAGTGCCTGTTACTAGGAGAGGATAAAAAAATAATTCTATTATAATGAACTAAATGTACTAGGAAGTAAGGTATAAAGAATAAAAAGCAAGGAGGAGATAAGATGTCGAAGTAGAACAACATGGTTTTCTTACAGAAACATCAAAATCACAACTAAGTGCTGAACACCCATTGGCCAAGAAACACTGGAACCTACTGAAAAAGATACCTTACATCCAAAGGCAGAGAAGAAATCACAATGAAGTGGTAGGAAGGGCTCAATCATGATAAAATGAAATCCCATATACGCCAGTGGGTAACTCACAGACTGGAAAAATAATTATACTACAGTAGTTCTTTCACAGGGGTCAACTTTCTGAGCACCACATCAGGCTGCCCAGTCTGGGGGGTGGCAATGGGAGGAGAATCACCCAGAATTTGTCTTTGAAGGACAGTGAGGCTTGATCTCAGGACTTCCATAGGACTAGAGAAAACAGAAACTCTACTTTTGAAGGGCACACACAGGGTCTCATGCACACCAGGCCCCCAAGAAAACAATGGTGACTTCATAAGAGACTGGGCCAGAATTACCTGCTAGCATTGGAAGGTCTTTCTGTAGAGGCAGGGGGAAGCTATGGCTCACTGCTAATACAAAGTCACCAATGACAGCAGTCTGAGAAGAAAAAACAATAAAGGGAATTCAAAGTGGAAAAAGAAAGAAGTTAAAACTGTCAATGTTTGCAGATGACATGATACTATACATAGAAACCCCTAACGATACCACCAACAAACTACTAGAGCTCACCAATAAATTTGGTAAAGTTGCAGAATAAAAAATTAATACACAGAAATGTCTTGATTTCCTGGATGCTAACAATGAAAGATCAAAAGAGAAATTAAGAAACAATCTTATACACCATCATATCAAAAAAATAAAATGCCTAGGAATAAACCTACCCAAGGAGACAAAAGACCGGTACTCTGAAAATTCTAAGACAGTGGTGAAAGAAATCAAAGATGATACAAACACAAAGATATACCTCATTCTTGGATTGGAAGAATCAATAATGTCAAAATGACAATATCACCTAAGGTAATCTACAGATTCAATGCAATCACTATCAAGTTAATAATGGTATGTTTTTTCAGAACAAAAACAAAAATTTTAAATGGAAACACAAAAGACTCCAAATAGCAAAAACAGTCTTGAGAAAGAAAAACAGATGGAGGAAGCAGGCTCCTTGACTTCGGACCATACTACAAAGCTACGATCATAAAAACGGTATGGTGTTGATGCAGAAACAGAAACATACATCAGTGAAACAGGATAGAAAACTCAGAAATAAACCCACACATCTATGGTCAATTAATCTATGAAAAGGAAGGAAGATTATACAATGGAGAAAAGGCAGTCTCTTCAATAAATGGTACTTGGAAAACTGGAGTTACATGTCGAAGAAATAAATTAGAACATTTATTAACACCATACACAAAAATAAGCTCAAAATGAATCAGCCATAAATGTAAGGCTGGACACCATAAAACTCTTAGCGAAAAACATAGCCAGAACACTCTGACATAAATCACAGAAAGATCTTTCTTGATCCACCTCCTAGAATAATGAAAATAAAATTAAACAAATGGGACCTAATTTAATTCAAAAGCTTTTTTCACAGCAAGGAAACAAAAGACTACCCATAAAATGGGACTGACGAGGGATTAATCTCCAAAATTTACAAACAGCTCATGATGCTCCTAACGTATATATATATATATATATATATATATATATATATATATATATAGGCACAGAGGACTTCAGACCAGTTCAGTTCAGTCACTCAGTCGTCCAGCTCTCTGTGACCCCATGGACTGCAGCATGTCAGGCCTCCTGTTCATCACCAACTCCCAGAGCTTACTCAAACATATGTCCACTGAGTCGGTGAAGCCATCCAACTATCTCATCCTCTGTTGTCCCCTTCTCCTCCCACCTTCAATCTTTCCCAGAATCAGGGTCTTTTCAAATGAATCAGCTCTTCACATCAGTGCTCAAAGAAAGTACTGGAGTTTCATCTTCAACATCAGTCCTTCCAATGAACACTCAGGACTAATCTCCTTTAGGATGGGATGGCTGGATCTCCTTGCAGTCTAAGGGACTCTCAAGAGTCTTCTCCAGCACTACAGTTCAAACCACCAATTCTTCTGTGCTCAGCTTTCTTTATAGTCCAACTTTCACATCCATACAACTACTGGAAAAACTGTATCCTTGACGAGAGAGAGCTTTATTGGCAGAGTAATGTCTCTGCTATTTAATATGCTGTCTAGGTTGGTCATAACTTTCCTTCCAAGGAGTAAGCATCTTTTAATTTCATGGCTGCAATCACCATCTGCACTGATTTTGGAGCCCCCAAAAATAAAGTCTGACACTGTTTCCACTGTTTCTCCATCTATTTCCCATGAAGTGATGGGACCGAATCCATGATCATAGTTTTTTTGGTACAGATCTTCTGTGTATTCTTGCCACCCTTTCTTAATATCTTCTCCTTCTGTTAAGTCCATAGCATTTCTTTCCTTTATTGAGTGCATCTTTGCATGAAATATTCCCTTTGTATATCTAATTTTCTTGAAGAGATCTCTAGCTTTCAGTAGACATTTGCCCAAAGAAATACAGACGGCCAAAAACACATGAAAAGATGCTCAGCATCACTAATTGTTAGAGATATGCAAGTCAAAACTGCAATGAGGTATGAGTTCACAGAAGTCAGAATGGTCATCACCAAAAAAACATACAAACACTAAATACTGGACAGGGTGTACAGAAAAGGAAACCCTCTTACATTGTTGATGGGAATAGAAACTGGTACAGCGACTATGGAGAACACTTATGGGGATTCCTTAACAAACTAAAAATAGAACTACTATGTAATCCAGCACTGGGCATACATCTAGAGAAAATCCTGGTTCAAAAATGGGGACAATTACCCCATTGTCCACTGCAGCACTGTTACAATACCCAAGGTACGGAAGCAACCTAAATGTCATAGATAGATGAATGGATACAGAAGACATGGTATGCAATGGAACATTACTCAGCCATTATAATAAATTAAATAATGCCATATGCAACAATATGGCTATACCTAGAGATTACACTAAGTGAAGTATGTCAGACAAAGACAAATATCATATGACATTGCTTATGTGCATACCTAAAAAAACTGCTACAAATGAACTTATTTTACAAAAAAAAAAAAAAAAAGACGCACAGACTGAGAGAATTAACTTTTAGTTACCAGAGAGGCAGGGTGGGGGAAAGGGATGGATAGATATTTTGTTATTGACGTGTACATAGTGCTATATTAAAAATTGATAACCAATAGAAGTAGCTAACCATTTCTTTAGAATATGCTCTCTAGCCAAGTCTAACTTTATTTAGATGCTGCAGACAGACCAACTTGACTGCTTGAATCAAAATGGGAACATTACACAAACATTACATCCCTTTCTGAAAACACTGTGATTTTGCTGTCAAGTGTAGAATCCTCCCTTTAAGAAAATTATTGTGTTCATTTTGTATGGCTTGTCTGGAAACTTCTGTAAATTTTGTGTTTTAGTAAAAATATTTTTTGTTATACTAAAAAAATTTTTTTAAATAGATAAGCAATAAAGACCTATTGAACAGAACATAAAACTGCTCAATACTCTGTAATAACCTAAATGGCAAAAGAATTGGAAAAACAACAGATACATGTATATGTATATTGAATCACTCTGCTGTACACCTGGAAGTAATACAACATTGTTAATCAATCATACTTGAATGTAATTTTTTTTTTACTTTGAAAAATAAGAAGCTCAGTAAATTTCTCAAAGACTGTATCAGAAAGGCAGCAGAAATTACCTTGAATAGTTCAATCCTTGATTCTTGAATGCCTGTATTAATTTTTGGACCATTCTAAGCTTTTCAATTTGTCAGCAAATTTTGAAAACTCAGCAATGACCACAGGACTGGAAAAGGTCAGTTTTCACTCCAATCCCAAAGAAAGGCAATGCCAAAGAATGCTGAAAATACCACCCAAGTACACTCATCTCACACTCTAGTAAAGTAATGCTCAAAATTCTCCAAGCCACGCTTCAGCAATGCATGAACCATGAACTTCCAGATGTTAAAGCTGGTTTTAGAAAAGGCAAAGGAACCAGAAATCAAATTTCCAACATCAGTTGGATCATCAAAAAAGCAAGAGAGTTCCAGAAAACATCTATTTCTGCTTTATTATCTATGCCAAAGCACTTGACAGCGTGGATCACAATAAACTGGAAATTTCTGAAAGAGATGGGAATATCAGACCACCTGCCGCTTGAGAAACATGAATGCAGTTCAGGAAGCAACAGTTAAAATTGGACATGAAACAACAGACTGATTCCAAATAGGAAAAGGAGTATGTCAAGGCTGTATATTGTCACCCTGCTTATTTAACTTCTATGCAGAGTACATCATGAGAAATGCTGGGCTGGAGGAAGCACAAGCTGGAATCAAGATTGCCTGGAGAAATATCAATAACCTCAGATATTCAGATGACACCACCCTTATGGCAGAAAGTGAAGAAGAACTAAAGAGCCTCTTGATAAAATTGAAAGAAGAGAGTGAAAAAGTTGGTTTAAAGCTCAACATTTAGAAAACTAAAATCATGGCATCGGTCCCATCACTTCATGGCAAATAGATGGGGAAACAGTGACTGACTTTATTTTTTGGGGCTCCAAAATCAGTGCAGATGGTGATTGCAGCCATGAAATTAAAAGATGCTTACTCCTTGGAAGGAAGGTTATGACCAACCTAGACAACATATTCAAAAGCAGAGACATTACTTTGTCAACAAAGCTCCTTCTAGTCAAGGCTATGTTTTTTCCAGTGGTAATGTATGGATGTGAGAGTTGGACTATAAAGAAAGATGAGCACAGAAGAATTGATGCTTTTGAATTATGGTGTTGGAGAAGACTCTTGACTTGGATTGCAAGGAGATCCAACCAGTCCATTCTAAACGAGATCAGCCCTGGGTGTTCATTGGAAGGACTGATTTTGAAGCTGAGACTCCAATACTTTGGCCAACTGATGCGAAGAGCTGACTCATTTGAAAATACCCTGATGCAGGGAAAGATTGAGGGCAGGAGGAGAAGGGGTCGACAGAGGATGAGATGGTTGGATGGAGTCACGGACTCGATGGACATGGGTTTGGGTGGACTCCAGTAGTTGGTGATGCAGGGAGGCCTGGCGTGCTGCAGTTCATGGGGTCGCAAAGAGTTGGACACGACTGAAGAATGAATGGAACTGAAGCTTTTTAAGCTTCCATTTCTTTAACCATGAAATAAGAATTACATTAAAACTATTTCCCAGTGAGTTTTGTGATGATTAACTGAAATAATACATGTAATTATTAATTACATGTAATAATTTCCAGGAAACTATGTATAATAAAATATCTAACATTTAGTAAATGCTTACCCAAAGACAATTATCTTTCCAAAAGTTAGCTAAAATTTTTACTAGAGGAAGAGTGTAATTTTATGGTGTGTTCACAGTAGACATACAAAAATACATGCTGACCACCTTATGTCATATTATTTCTTATTCTTGGTCAATTCTTTCACCTCAATTTCTGTTGATTCCTCTTTTCTTCCCTCAGTGATTTCTAGAAGATATCACTCAACTTTTGGATTTTTCTGTGGTTTTTATATGAAAGGTCATTTCTTTTTTTGTCAGTTTTGCTCTGCTCATAACAAAATTTACTTAGTCTTTCAGTATATTTGTTAGTTTCAATTTCTAAAATTTCTTCTCTAAAAAGATTCATTTGTTTAAATTTCATGGTCATTTTTAAAATTTTCATTTTCAATCTAATTTCCACACTAAGAGAAATTTCATCCTTCCTGAAATATTTTCTTTTCATTTCTATGAGATTGGTTTCTATTGGTTCTCAATTATCAGATATACCTTTTCAACCGTAACATATGTCCTCGACTTACCTCTTCCCAACTTTTGAATGTGGGCATCTCTTCATGTGCAATTTCTTTTAATCTCAAGAATTCAGATATTACTTATAGGTAGCTGATGCCAAATTCTATGCCTCTAGCCTTTGGCCCATTCCTGAACTCCGATGCAAATTTCTAAAAGCTTGTTAAATATTTTCTCATTAATCTCATAGATTTGATTAAAACATTTTAAGCTCAATTTATCCAAATAGGACTCAGTTTATTTTACAATCTACTGTTTACCTCAAATATTATCCTATTCCCTAATTTTCAATATTATTTAATGTCATCTTATTCTTCTGTTCTGTATTGTGTTATCAAAAACCATGTTTACATCTGAATTAAAATATATAGTTACTTCTATTTGCTTATTCAATATTTGACAATGAATTTAATACTTTATTTATCTTTTGGCTTACTCTAAAAATAGTTTAAAAGGTCCTACAAAGTACCTATGATAGAATAACATTAATTTTAAAAATTAAAAAATGCATTCAGTTGTCATGGTGATTACAACAATATGCTTATAGTACAAATCTCATACTTCTAATATTGTTATATAAATGCATTATAAGCAAATGGTTGATATAACAGCTACATCTAAACTATAACTGAAGTTTTATAGTTTTAATAATATTCCTAGTTTTAATAAGCTTCCTAGTTTTAATAAACTATACAAAATCATTAATAAGTAAAAAAAAGTCAATAGTTATAGCTTATATAATAGTTGTGTTCCAACCTATATGTGATTTATGATTTATAAATTCATTTATGTAGCTTTAATTAGTTAATTAATTGGTATATATTTTATTATTGAAGTATATTTATTATTTATTTACTAGAATATATTTGTTTTACCCTGTTGTGCTAATTTCTGCTGTACAGCAAAGTGAATCAGTTATGTATATATGTGTGTGTGTGTGTCTGTGTGTATGTATTCATACTTATATATATATTCTTTTTTAGATTTCTTTCCATTTAGGTCACCACAGAGCATTGAATAGAGTATCCTGTGCTATACAGGATGTTTTCATTAGCTAAAAAATAAGTTCATTAGTCTCTTTTATATATAGTGTATATATGTCAATATAGTCAATACACTATAGTATACAGTGTATGCATGTCAATCCCAACCTACCAGTTCATCTTACCACCCCTTCCCCTCTTGATAACCTCTTGGTATGTTTGTTTTCTACATCTGTAACACTTTCTGTTTTGTAAGTGGGTTCACTTGTACCATTTTTTAGATTCTACTTTTAAGTGGCGTTATACAATATTCATCTTTCTCTTTCTGAATTACTTCACTCTGTATGATAATCTCTATGTCCATCTATTTCATTGCAAATGGATTTATTTCATTTTCTTTCATTTTTTTCTATGGTAATATTCCATCGTATATATGTACCACATCTTCTTTATCCATTCCTCTGTTGATGGGCATTTAAGTTGCTTCCATGTTTTGCCTATTGTAAATAGCACTACAATGATCATTAAGGTGCACACATACTTTCAAGTTATGGTTTCCTCTTGGATATATGCACAAGTATGGGATTGCTGGGTCATCAAAACAATATGGTACTAGCACAAAAACAGAAATATAGATCAATGAAACAGGAGATAGTGTTCAGAGAGAGATAAACACACACATCTGTGGACACCTAATCTATGACAAAGGAGGTAAGACTATACAATAGAGAAAAGGCAGTCTCTTCAATGGGTGGTGCTAGAAAACTTAGACAGCTACATGTAAAATAATGAAATTAGAAAACTCCCTAACATCACACAAAACTAAACTCAAAATGGATTAAAGACTTCTGTGTAAGGTCAGATTCTATAAGACTCTTAGGGGAGAACATATGCAGAACATGCTTTGACATAAATGGCAGCAAGATCTTTTCCAATCACTTCTTAGAATAATGAAAATAAAAACAAAATTAAACTAATGGGATTTAGTTAAACTTAAAAGTGTTTGCACAGCTAAGGAAACTATAAACAAAATGAAAAAGACAGCACTCAGAATGGGAGAAAATATTTGCAAATGAAACAACTGAAAAGGTATTAATCTTCAAAATTTACAAACAGCTCATGTAGCTCAAAAAACAAAACAACAAAAAAAATGCAGAAGACCTAAATAGACATTTCTCCAAAGAAGATATAGAGATGGACAAAGCACATGGAAAGATGCTTAACATCACTGATTATTAGAGGAATGCAAATCAAAACTACAGTGAGGTATCAGTTTACATCAGTCAGAAAGGCCATCATCAAAAAGCCCACAAAGAAATTCTGGAGAGCGTGTGGAGTAAAAGGATCCCTCCTACACTGTTGGTGGGAATGTAAACTGGTAAAGCCACTATGGAAAATTTTAAGGAGGTTCCTTTAAAAGCTAAAAGCTACCATATGACCTAGCTTTAACTTATTTCAAAGGCTTTTCACTTATAAATATGAAAATACTTTCTTCTTTCAGTTTAGATTTGTAGTTTTTGAACCTAATATAGAGCTCATGTATCTTGATAGGCATTTAAAATATTATAATCATAGCCACATTTCTAAAAATAATCAATATTTGTTATTGATTTTCAAAAGCTCTTTCAAGGTCCTGTTACTTAAAACCACTTTATGAATGGACATTATTAAAATTTATGCATTTCAATTTATAGATTTACATTTAAAATGGTATTGAGAAACATGTTCAAACCCATACCATTAGTAAATGGCAAAAAGCAGACTTAATATACATGTTAATATTTCCACTCCAATGCTCCTTCTATTCTATGTCAAAATATTCTAGGATATAATTTATCACTGATCTACTTAATTTTTGGAGAAAAAATATCTTAATTTTTTTCTATTATATGAATCGGATACCATAACCAGAATAATCATAATAAATCCTGAATCTCATCAAGCCACTTAATATTCTGGGTCCATTTTTTGCCATCAGATAGTCCAGCCTCCTCAGCATGGGGCTCCAGATTACTTCTCCAACTTTGTTGCACAGCTCACAACAAGTGAGCTTGTTATTACACACTACATGTTTTCGTTTCTTTAATCTACTAGCTTTTCTAACATCCAGAATTTTCCACATGATGTTTTCTTTGTTTGGGGCAGAGATTTTGCTTCTATTCATTTTGAATAGAATGATTTCACTACTCAAATCTCATTTATACATAATTGGGTGGGAATAGCTCTTTCTTGCCTACCACTTCTCTCCACTAACTTACATTCTGGCTAGGTACTTCTTTGGTGGACTCTCACTGTACTTATCATGGTAATTCTCTCATTGTTTTTAATCCCCTGGTCACTTTATTGAATCTTTTACTAAACCTGCTCAATTGCCCTTAGTGTCTAACAGTACCCAAAGTAGACACTGAGTTGATATTCTTTGAATTAATTACAACTTCCCTAATCTGCTTTCATTTTCTCTTTCAAACTCATTTAGTATTGGTGAACTCATAACTTTTAACTTATTCTCAAACTTATGATTTGACAGTTTAAGGATACGTGATCTATAAGCCAGATATGTGTCCTTCTCTTTGGGCATTAGGAACATATTTTGAACCAAATACAGTTGAATCTTGGTTTTCATGGGTTTAGCATTGGCAGCTTCTACAGTGTTGTGTTTTATCTACCAGAAGGTTAATGAAATACAGTAAATACACATCAACTGAGAAAGGAATTTGCAGCAAATTCAATTTCAGGTTAGTGTGAAAAAAATCTTTTAAGTAGCTATTGAGTCTACCTGACCTCCCAGCTTCTGCATCCCAATATGGCTTTATCTTTCTATAATGTAATCATCATCTTTTTCTCTAACTGTCTGAAGAAAAAATCCAGCTTTCAGCTTTGAGATGGCCGAATCAAAATATAAGAGATTTGGCTCTTAGCATAAAAGACAAGTTTTATGAAAAAAAGTCATAAAGGTACAGATGATAATATGTTGTGCTTAGTCACTCAGTCCTATCCAACTCTTTGTGACCCCTTGGAGTAGTGGGGTCTGCCAGGCTCCTCTGCCCTTGGGATTCTCCAGGCAAGAATACTGGGTTGGGTGGCCATTTCCTCCTCCAATAGATGATGATAACTAATCTCTAATCATTTCTGGAACAAACTGAATATAGATAAATAAGAGGTAAATAGTATTTTACAAAATAGATATCAAAGATACCAGACATATCAACTACAGATATCAAAGGTATATTTTACATTAGTATCAGTTCAGTTTCATTTCAGTTCAGTTGCTCAGTCATGTCCGACGCTTTGTGACCCCATGAATCGCAGCACGCCAGGCCTCCCTGTCCATCACCATCTCCCGGAGTTCACTCAGACTCACATCCATCAAGTCAGTGAACAATCCAGCCATCTCATCCTCTGTCGTCCCCTTCTCCTCCTGCCCCCAATCCCTCCCAGCATCAGAGTCTTTTCCAATGAGTCAACACTTCGCATGAGGTGGCCAAAGTACTGGAGGTCTTATTATTACCCCAGGATAATAAATGTTATAAAGAGTTAAAAAATATGCATTTGTGATAATTTGTAGTTATTATTATTATTTTTTAATGTGGCTCTGGAGAAGGCAATGGCACCCCACTCCAGTACTCTTTCCTGGAAAATCCCATGGACAGAGGAGCCTGGTGGGCTGCAGTCCATGGGATCGCTAAGAGTCGGACACGACTGAGCGACTTCACTTTCACTTTTCACTTTCATGCATCGGAGAAGGAAATGGCAACCCACTCCAGTGTTCTTGCCTGGAGAATCCCGGGACGGTGGAGCCTGGTGGGCTGCCGTCTATGGGGTCGCACAGAGTCGGACACGACTGAAGTGACTTAGCAGCAGCAGCATAAAGCATTTAAAGTCAGTGGTTTCAAATGTTGTTAACTTAGTTGACTCTTTTTGTGTTCAATGTCACTTTCCTAAATTTCTCATTTCTCTTCTCTCACTGTCTTTGCTCTCTTGCTCAGTAACCTATTCTTCCAGTACTGCTTCACCTACCACATGTCCTTCCCCAGATTTGGACTATCTCTCTGCTGATGTTCTGAACGAAAATCATTAAATTTATACTCTACCATCCAAACATGGTATTAATTTCTAATTGTTCCCTCGCCTAATAATACTGTCATTTACTCAGATATCCAGTTTACAAATAGTGATACTACTCTTGGCCCTTCATCTTTCTTCGTGCAATTAATCAGCAAATTATTACATCAGCACCATCGTGATTATCTGGGTTGTGAATAACTTTTTTGTATAGTTTTTATGTGTATTCTTGCCCCTCTTCTTAATGTCTTCTGCTTCTGTTATGTCTCTATAATTTCTGTCCTTTATTGAGCCCATCTTTACATGAAATATTCCCTTGGTATCTTTAATTTTCTTGAAGAGATCTCTGGTCTTTCCTGTTCTATTGTTTTCCTCTATTTCTTTGCACTGATCACTAAGGAAGGCTTTCTTATTTCTCCTTGCTAATATTTGGAACTCTGCATTCAAATGGGTACAACTTTCCTTTTCTCCTTTGCTTTTCACTTCCCTTCTTTTCACAGCTAATTGTAAGGCCTCCCCAGACAGCCATTTTGCTTTTTTGCATTTATTTTTTGGGGGGATGGTCTTGATTCCTATCTCCTGTACAATGTCATGAACCTCCATCCATAGTTCATCAGGCACTCTGTCTTTCAGATCTAGTCCCTTAAATCTATTTCTCACTTTCACTGTATAGTCATAAGGGATTTGATTTATGTCATACCTGAATGGTCTACTGGTTTTCTCCACTTTCTTCAATTTAAGTCTGTATTTGGCAATAAGGAGTTCATGATCCAAGCCACAGTCAGCTCCCAGTCTTGCTTTTGCTGACTGTATAGAACTTTTCCATCTTTACCTACAAAAATATAATAAATCTGATTTCAGTGTCGACCATACACAAAAAAGATTTTCATGACTCAGATAATCACAATGGTGTGATCACTCACCTAGAGCCAGACATCCTGGAATGTGAAGTCAAGTGGGCCTTAGGAAGTATCACTATGAACAAAGCTAGTAGAGGTAATGGAATTCCAGTTGAGCTATGTCAAATCCTGAAAGATGACTCTGTGAAAGTGCTGCACTCAATATGCCAACAAATTTGGAAAACTCAGAAGTGGTCATAGGGCTGGAAAAGGTCAGTTTTCATTCCAATCCCAAAGAAAGGCAATGCCAAAGAATGTTCAAACTACCACACAATTGCACTCATTTCACACACTAGTAAAGTAATGCTTAAAATTCTCCAAGCCACGCTTCAGCAATACATGAACCGTGAACTTCCAGATGCTCAAGCTGGTTTTAGAAAAGGCAGAGGAACCAGAGATCAAATTGCCAACATCGGTTGGATCATCAAAAAAGCAAAAGAGTTCCAGAAAAACATCTATTTCTGCTTTATTGACTATGCCAAAGCCTTTGACTGTGTGGATCACAATAAACTGTGGAAAATTCTGAAAGAGATAGGAACACCTCTTGAGAAACCTGTATGCAGGTCAGGAAGCAACAGTTAGAACTGGACATGGAACAACAGACTGGTTCTAAATAGGAAAAGGAGTACGTCAAGGCTGTATATTGTCACCCTGCTTATTTAACGTATATGCAGAGTACATCATGAGAAATGCTGGGCTGGAGGAAGCACAAGCTGGAATCAAGATTGCTGGGAGAAATATCAATAACCTCAGATATGCAGATGACACCACCCTTATTGCAGAAAGTTAAGAAGAACTAAAAAGCCTTTTGATGAAAGTGAAAGAAGAGAGTGAAAAAATTGGCTTAAAGCTCAACATTCAGAGACCTAAGATCATGGCATCGGGTCCCATCACTTCATAGCAAATAGATGGGGAAACAGTGGCAGACTTTATTTTGGGGGGCCTCCAAAAATCAGTGCAGATGGTGATTGCAGCCATGAAATTAAAAGATGCTTACTCCTTGGTAGGAAAGTTATGACCAACCTAGACAGCATATTCAAAAGCAGAGACATTACTTTGTCAACAAAGGTCTGTCTAGTCAAGGCTATGGTTTTCCAGTAGTCATGTATGGATGTGAGAGTTGGACTATAAAGAAAGCGGAGAACAGAAGAATTGATGCTTTTGAATTATGGTGTTGGAGAATACTCTTGAGAGTTTGGACTGCAAGGAGATCAAACCAGTCCATCCTAAAGCAGATCAGTCCTGGGTGTTTTTTGGAAGGACTGATGTTGAAGCCGAAACTTCAGTACTTTGGCCACCTGATGCAAAGAGCTGACTCATTTGAAAAGACCCTGATGCTGGGAAAGACTGAGGGCAGGAGGCGAAGGGGATTACAGAGGATGAGATGGTTGGATGGCATCACCGACTCGATGTACATGGGTTTGGGTGGACTCCAGGAGCTGGTGATGGACAAGGAGGCCTGGCATGCTGCAGGTCATGGGGTTGCAAAGAGTAGGACATGAATGAGTGACTGAACTGAACAGAACAACATCCTAAATTTTGTCATATATATATATCCTAAGATCCTGTTGGCTAAAATTGATCATCCTTACACAGAGAAGGCAATGGCACCCCTCTCCAGTACTCTTGCCTGGAAAACCCCATGGACAGAGGAGCCTGGTAGGCTGCAGTCCATGGGGTCGCTAGAGTCGGACATGACTGAGTGACTTCACTTTCACTTTTCACTTTCATGCACTGGAGAAGGAAATGGCAACCCACTCCAGTGTCCTCCAGGGATGGGGAAGCCTGGTGGGCTGCCGGATATGGGGTTGCACAGAGTTGGACACAACTGAAGCGAATCATCCTCACAATCTTTATTTTCAAATAACTACCATAATTTTTACTATATTGTTTTCCTGTTGCTTTTTTTCCCTTTCCATTCTAGCCTCTACAATAATTACATATTTACCAGATGAGTTTCCAATTTTTAAACTTGTTAGGAAATTTCATTTAGCTAACAGTCTCTTTACCTCTTTTATAAAATGTATATTCATTCATAGAAAACAAAATATATTACTTCTGAAATCAGCCTATTAAAATATTCATGAAATTTATGCAAAAAGCATAAAATGATATAACTAGATAAAAATAAAATTGAGGACACATGCATGATCTTAAGAGAAATTTCAAAAAAAAAAAAAAAAAAGGAAAACAACATACCCCCCAAAATAAGAGACAGACAGAAAAAAAAAATTTAGTTAAATGCTCCTAAATACCCTCTCATATGGTATTGCATTTTCTGGTGACCACAGAATTTTTCTTCTGCCAGTAATATACCACCCCACCAGATCCCCAGGAGAAGTGATAGGTTACCCACTTCAGGATTCTTGGGCTTCCCTGGTGGCTCAGATGGTAGAAAATCTGCCTGCAATGTGGGAGACCTGGGTCTGATCCCTGGGTTGGCAAGATTCCCTGGTGGAGGTCATGGCAACCCACTCCACTATTCTTGCCTGGAGAATCCCCATAGACAGAGGAGCATGCTTGGCTATAGTCCACAAAGAGGGGTTGCAAAGAGTTGGGCATGACTGAGCAACTAAGAACACACACAGGCAGTGACTGTTAGAGAAAGTGAAACAAAGTGAAATTCACTCATGTGTCCGACTCTTTGCAACCCCATGGACTATATAGTCCATGGAACTCTCCAGGCCAGAATACTGGAGTGGGTAGCCTTTCCCTTTTCCAGGGGATCTTCCCAATCCAGGAATTGAACCTAGGTCTCCGGCATTGCAGGAGGATTCTTTACCAGCTGAGCCACAACGGAAGACCATTAGAGATAGTAGGTAATATATATTGCAAATTGGAAAAGATTTATTAACTAAAGATTAAGTTTTACAGGTTAAGCAATGAATGTAAAAGAAATATAATGGATTATCATAGAAGTGCAGACTTTATTTTAGGATACCAAGAACTCTATTTTGAAATTAACAGAATGTTACAATCACACATACATAAGGTAGAAAAAATGTTAGGCATTAGAAAACTGGGTTAGGAAAAATGCACATGATAAGTTATTAATTTGAGAAAAGCTTTCATCAAGTGAACAAAATTAAAATGAAGACATAGACTATACATCTCTGATGACAAACTTTGAGCCATATTTGAAGAATGAGCAAATACAGTTGCTGTGAACTTCTAGATGTTCAAGCTGGATTTAGAAAAGGCAGAGGGACCAGAGATCAAATTGCCAACATCCAGATAAATACCTACTTCTGTTTTATTGAATACACACAAGCCTTTGACTGTATGGATCACAACAAACTGTGGAAAATTCTTAAAGTGATGGGAACACCAGACCATCTGACCTGCCTCCTGAGATATCTGTATGCAGGTCAAGAAGCAACAGTTAGATCTGGACACTGAACAGCAGACTGGTTCCAAATTGGAAAAGGAGTGTTAAGGCTGTATATTGTCACCCTGCTTATTTAACTTATATACGCAGAGTAAATCATGAGAAATGCTGGAGTGGAGGAAGCACAAGCTGGAATCCAGATCACCGGGAGAAATATCAATAACCTCAGAAATGCAGATGACACCACCCTTATGGCAGAAAGTGAAGAAGAACTAAAGAGCTTCTTGATGAAAGTGAAAGAGGAGACTGAAAAGTGGGCTTAAAGCTCAACATTTAGAAAACTAAGATCATGGCATCTGGTCCCATCACTTCATGACAAATAAATGGGGAAACAGTGCAAACAGTGGCTGACTTTATTTTTGGGGGCTCCCAAATCAGTGCAGATGGTGACTGCAGCCATGAAATTAAAAGATGCTTACTCCTTGGAAGGAAAGTTATGACCAACCTAGACAGCATATTCAAAAGCAGAGACATTACTTTGTCAGCAAAGCTCCTTCTAGTCAAGGCTATGGTTTTTCCAGTGGTCATGTATGGATGTGAGAATTGGACTATAAAGAAAGCTGAGAACATAAGAATTGATGCTTTTGAATTATGGTGTTGGAGAATACTCTTGAGAGTTTGGACTGCAAGGAGATCAAACCAGTCCATCCTAAAGGAGATCAGTCCTGGGTGTTCTCTGGAAGGACTGATGTTGAAGCTGAAACTCCAGTACTTTGGCCACCTGATATGAAGAGCTTACTCATCTGAAAAGACCCTGATGCTGGGAAAGATTGAGGGCAGGAGGAGAAAGGGACAACAGAGGATGAGATGGTTGGATTGCATCACTGACTCAATGGACATGAGTTTGGGTAAACTCTGGGTTTGGTGATGGACAGGGAGGCTTGGCATGCTGCGATTCATGGGGTAACAAACAGTTGGACCTGACTGAGCAACTTAACTGAACTGAACTATTGAATGGAGGAAGATATTTGCAAAATACATACTTAATAGGGGTTAATATCCTATATATATAAAGAACTCATACAACTCAACATCAAAAAAAAAAAAAAATCAAATAACCTGATAAAAAATGGGCTGAGGACCTGAATGGACATTTTCCAAAGAAGATATATAGATGATCAGCAGGCACATAAAGAATGTTCAACATCACTAATCAGAGGAATGCAAATAAAAACCAGAATGAGATGTCACCTCACATATGTCAGAATGGCTAACATCAAAAGACAACAAATAATATGTATTGGTGAGGATGTAAAGAAAAATTGGTGGGGATGTATATTGGTATGGCCACTATTAAAACAGTATGGCGATTCCTTAAAAAATAAAAAATAGAACTACCATGTGATCCTTCAATTCCACTACTACATATTTATCCAAAAAAAATTATGATACTAATTCAGAAAGATATATGTACTATGTTAAATACAGTATTATTTACAATAGCCAAGACAGAAGCACCTTGCATCACTAAATGAATGGATAACGATGCAGTATGTATAAACACATACACAGTGTAGTATCACTCAGCCACAAAAAGGGAAATTTTACCATTTGTAACAACACGGATGGGCCTATAGGTTATAATAAGTCAGACAGAAAACGTCAAAGTCTTTATTGTTTCATTTTCATGTGGGTTATAAAAAAGAAAATAAAAATAATCAAACAGACCATTATAGATACAGAGAAAAAACACATGATTGCCAGAGGAGAGGTGGAGGGAATGAGAAAAGATGTAAGTGAAGATTAAGATGGACAAATTTCCTATTGCAAATTGAGTCACAGATATGAAAGATACAGTGTGAGGAATATCGATAAGTATGTAATATTATTCTATGGTGACAGATCATAGCTAGACTTATCACAGTGGTAATTCTGAAATATATAGAAATATTAAAACACTATGGTGTATATCAGGGACTAACACTGAGGTCAATTACACTTCAAAATCAGATTTATAGGTAAAGAGATCACATTTGTAGTTACTAGAAGCAGGGGCTAGAGCGAAGAGGAGTTGGATGAAGGCAGACAGAAGGTATAGTTATAAGATAAAGTTATAGTTCTAGGTTCTATATAGTTCTACAACTTTTAGTTATAAGATAACGAAGTACTAGAGATGTAATGCATGACATGATAAACATTAACACTGCTGTATGTTATATATGAAAATAATTGAGAGAAAATCTTGAGAACTCATTACAAAGAAAATACTCTTCTATTTATTTGTGTATGTATATAAAACACTGGATGTTATATTTCATGATGTATACATGTCAAATCATGCCATATACCTTAAGCTTATAGAATGCTGTATGTCACTTATATTTCAAAATTGATAGATGAAAACTTTTACAATGAGAAATATATAGTACGAATAAGTGTATATTTAAAAAGTGAGTCAATGACTAACAATGTCCTAAAAGAGAGAGTTCCAGGCCCAGATGGTCTCATTAGTGAATTTTTATAAACACAGAAGGAAGAAATGATTTCAAATCTTCAGAATATTTTTTAGAAAATAGAAAAAGAAAGGACTCTTTCTGTCTCATTTAATGAGGCCAGAATCACCTTCTGTGCAAAAAGAAAGAAGCATCAGAGACTACACTGTTTATGAACATGGATGCAAAAATCTATGTGTAAAATATTATGAAATCAAATCCAACAATGTATAAAAAGAATTATACACCATGAAAAAGTATGATATACTCCAAATTTGCAAGGCTGGTTCAATATTTCAAAAAACAATATAATCTACTCCATCAATAGTATAAAGAAGATAAACCATATGATCATATCAGTTGATACAGAAAAAGAATTTGAAAAAAAAATCCATTTCGAATTAAAATCACAAGAAAAAAACACACCTATACAGAATACCTTTCTCAATGTAAAAATGAACAACTACAAAAAGCCTACATCTCATAGTACATTTTATCTCTAAGATCAAGAGCAACATACAGGTGTCCTCTTTTACTACGTCCAGTCAATGTCACACTGAAAGTTCTGGCCAATGCAATATGACAAGAAAAGGATGCAAAATTTTATAGACAAAATTGTATTACATGTGACATGACTGTTTACGGGGAAAAAAAAATCTTGAAGTACAAACAATAGACTATTGGAATGAATCACGTAAATCAATTATCCTTCTAGATACCAGCAATGAGCAACTAACATTACTGTTTTAAAAACACCATTTAACATAGCACCAGAAAAGGAAATTCTTAAGTATAAATGCAACAAAATATTTACAAAACCTTTATGTGGAAAACTTTAAAATTCTGACTAAAGAAATCAAAGTATATCTAAACATACAAATGGATATTCTATGCATATGGATTGTAAAACTAAACATTGTTATTCTGTCAATTATTTCCTTATTGATCTATACATTCATTGTAATCATATTTAAAATCATAGTAAGCATTCTGGTGGCTCAGTTGATAAAGAGTCCACCTGCAATGCAGGAGACCCAGGTTCATTCCCTGAGAGCAGAAGATCCCCTGGAGAAGGAAATTGAAACCCATTTCAGTATTCTTGTCTGGAAAATCCCATGGAGAGAGAAGGCTGGTGGGCTAAAGTCCATGGGGTCACAAAGAGCTGGACGTGACTTAGTGACTAAACCGCCATACTACTAAGCACTTTATAGATATCAACAAACTCTAAAGTTTATATGGAAAGGCAAAATTCCTATGATACACAACACAATACTGAAGAAGATAGTTGGGGGACTCAGAATACATGATTCTAAGATTTATTGTAAAACTACAATATGCAACACAGCCCAGTCTTAGTGAAAAAAATAGACTTTAATTCTAATGGAACAAAATTGAGAACACAGAAATAGATTCTTTTAAACATAGACAATTGATCTATGACAAAGAAGCCAATGAAATTCAATGAAGGATGGTTTTTGAATAAACAGTGCAGAATATTTGGGCATCCATATATGCATTTTTATGTCCAAAAAATAGACCCAGAAAAGATCTTACATCTTTCACAAAAACTGACTCAAAATGGATTACAGGTGTAAATGTAAAATTCAAAACTATAAACCTTCTGAAAGAAAACATAGGAGAAGGCAGCTATGCTCACCACCTTACCACCAAAACTGAAAAAAATAAAAAAATAAAAAAACAGGGTGAATTTTATGTAAACTCAGATTTAAGTATAATACCAAAGCTTTATCCATGAAAGAAAAAGTTGATTTTTATTAAGATTAAATACTTGCTTAGTCAGTTCAGTTCAGTCGCTCAGTCATGTCCGACTCTTTGCGACCCCATGAATCGCAGCACACCAGACCTGCCTGTCCATCACCATCTCCCGGAGTTCACACAGACTCACATCACGAGTCAGTGATGCCATCCAGCCATCTCATTCTCCGTTGTCCCCTTCTCCTCCTGCCCTCAATCCCTCCCAGCATCCGAGTCTTTTCCAATGAGTCAACTCTTTGCATGAGGTGGCCAAAGTACTGGAGTTTCAGCTTTAGCATCATTCCTTCCAAAGAAATCCCAGGGCTGATCTCCTTCAGAATGGACTGGTTGGATCTCCTTACAGTCCAAGGGACTCTCAAGAGTCTTCTCCAACACCACAGTTCAAAAGCATCAATTCTTTAGCACTCAGCTTTCTTCACAGTCCACCTCTCACATCCATACATGACAACTGGAAAATCCATAGCCTTGACTAGATGGACCTTTGTTGGCAAAGTAATGTCTCTGCTTTTGAATATGCTATCTAGGTTGGTCATAACTTTCCTTCCAAGGAATAAGCATCTTTTAATTTCATGGCTGCAGTCACCATCTGCAGTGATTTTGGAGCCCCCCAAAATAAAGTCTGACCACTGTTTCCACTGTTTCCCCATCTATTTCCCATGAAGTTATGGGACCGGATGCCGTGATCTTTGTTTTCTGAATGTTGAGTTTTAAGTCAACTTTTTCACTCTCTTCTTTCAACTTCATCAAAAGGCTTTTTAGTTCCTCTTCACTTTCTGCTTGCTGCTGCTGCTAAGTCACTTCAGTCGTGTCCTCCTCTGTGTGACCCCATAGACAGCAGCCCACCAGACTCCCCCATCCCTGGGATTCTCCAAGCAAGAACACTGGATTGGGTTGCCATTTCCTTCTCCAATGCATGAAACTGAAAAGTGAAAGGGAAGTTGCTCAGTCGTGTCCGACTCTTTTCGACTCCATGGACTGCAGCCTACCAGGCTCCTCCGTCCATGGGATTTGCCAGGCAAGAGTACTGGAGTGGGGTGCCATCTCCTTCTCCTGCTTAAGATACTACTAAATCAACCTACAGACTTGAAGATATTCACAAAACAAATATATTATTATGCAATGGTTTCTAAAACCTTCATAGAATTTTAAACTTCAATAATAAGAAAACTAACAACCCAATTTAAAAACTGACAAAAGATCTGAACATACAACTCAATATATGAGAAGGAAAAACAAGCACATGAAAACATGCTCAATATTATTTTTCAATAGGAAATGCAAATCAAAATGGTATTAGAAAATCTGGAATCCAGAAAATGAAAATAACTAATAATACTCATTGTTGATTAGAGGGCAAAGTAACAGAACTCTCATTCATTGCTGGTTGGAATACAAATTGGTTAATCACTTTGGAAGGGAATTTGGCAGTTCCTTACAAAGCTAATCATACTCTTACCATTTGACGTGGCACTCACACTCCCAGGTTTTTACCCAATTTATTTGAAAATCTATATCCCTGGTGGCTCAGATAATAAAGAATCTGCCACAATGCAGGAGACCCAGGTTCAATCCCTGGGTTGGGAAGATCCCCTGGAGAAGGAAAAGGCTACCCACTCCAGTATTCTGGCCTGGAGAATTCCATGACCTGTATAGTCCATGGGGTTGCAAAGAGTCAGACACAACTGAGCAATTTTCACCATTACTATACTATACTATATCTACAGAAAAACTTTCATGTGCATCGTAACAACAGCTATATTAACAATTGTCAAAACTAGAAGCAACCAAGAAGTCCTTCAATAGGTGCATGAATACAGAAATTGTGATATATCTATATAATGAAATATTACTCAGAGAGAAAAACTTTTCAATAAAATTCAATATCCATTTACAATAAAAACTCCAGAAAGTATGCTGAGCAGTGGGAACCAAACTCAATATAATAAAGGTAATATATGACAGTACAGTTCAGTTCTGTTGCTCAGTCATATCCCACTCTTTGTGACCCCAAGAACTGCAGCATGCCAGGCCTCCCTGTCCATCAACAACTCCTGGAGTCCACCCAAACCTATGTCCATTGAGTCGGCGATGCCATTCAACCATCTCATCCTCTGTTGTCCCCTTCTCCTTCTGCCCTCAATCTTTCCCAGCATCAGGGTCTTTTCCAATGAGTCAGCTCTTTGCATCAGGTGGCCAATGTATTGGAGTTTCAGCTTCAACATCAGTCCTTCCAGAGAACACCCAGGACTTATCTCCTTTAGGATGGACTGGTTGGATCTCCATGCAGTCCAAGGAACTCTCAAGAGTCTTCTCCAACACCACAGTTCAAAAGCATCAATTCTTCTGTGCTCAGCTTTCTTTATAAACCCACAGCAAACATTATTCTCAATGGTGAAAAACTGCAAGCATTTCTTTGAAGATCAGGAACAAGACAAGGGTACCCACTCTTGCCACTATTATTCAACATAAATCTTGAATTCCTAGCCACATCAATCGGGGGGGGGGGGGGCGGTTAGGAACTCAAGGAATCCAGGTTCAAAAAGAAGTAAAACTTTGTCTCCAGATGACATGATATTAATACTGTACACAAAAATTCTTAAAGATATCACCAGAAAACTGTGTGTATGTGTGTGCTCAGTCATGTCTGACTCTTTGTAACCCCATGGACTGTATTCTGCCATTCTCCTCTGTCCATGGAATTTTCCAGGCAAGAATATTGGAGCAGGTTGCCATTTCCTACTCCAGCTGTTCTTTCTGACCCAGGGATCAAACCCCGATCACCACTTGGGAAGCCTAAGCTAAACAATGAATTTCATGAAGTAGCAAGATACAAACATACCTAGAAATCTCTTGCAATCCAAAACACTAACAATGAAAGTTCAGAAAGAGAAATTAAGGAAATAACCCCATTTACCATTACAACAAAAAGGATAAAATACCTAGGAATAAACCTACCTAAGGAGACAAAAGACCTGTATGTAGAAAACTATAAAACATTGATGAAAGAAATCAAAGATGGCACAAATAGATGGAGAGATATCATATTCTTGGATTAGAAGAATTAATACTGTCAAAATTACTATATTAACCAAAACTATCTACGGATTCAATGTCATCCCTGTTAAATTACCAGTGGGATTTTCCACGGAACTAGAACAAAAATTTAAAAATTTGTATAGAAATACAAAAGACCTTCAATAGCCAAAGCAATCTTAAGAAAGAGAAACAGAGTTGGAAGAATCAGGCTCCCTGACTTCAGACTATACAAAGCTACAGTAATCAAGACAGTATGATACTGCACAGAAAAGCAAATATAAATCAATGGAACAAGACAGAAAGCCCAGAAATAAACCTACATACATATGGGCACCTTATCTTTGACAAAGGAGGCACAACATATAATGGAAAAAAGAGAGCTTCTTCAATATGTGATGCTGGGAAAACTGGACAACTAAATGTAGAAGAATGAAATTACAACACTTCCTTAACACCATATTAGAAAAATAAACCCGAAATGGATTAAAGACCTAAGTGTAAAACCAGAAACTATAAAACTCTTAGAGGGAACCACAGGCAGAACATAACATAAATTGCAGCAGGATCCCAACCGCAGGTTCAATTCCTGGGTTTGAAAGATACCCCAGAGAAGGAAATGGCAACCTACTCCAGTGTTCTTCCCTGGGAAATCCCATGGACAGAGGAGCCCTGCAGGCAACAGTCCATGCAATCACAAAAGAATTAGACAGGACTTAGTGACTAAACAACAACATCGTGCATCTCAATATCAAAAACAAACAACCCAATCAAAAAATGGGTGAGAGAACCAAATAAACATTTTTCCAAAGAAGACATACAGATCGCCAACAAACATGAAAAGATACGCAACACTGCTAATTATTAGAGAAATGCAAATTAAAACTACACTGAAGTTACAATTCCCATCAGTCAGAATGGCCATCACTAAAAAGTCCACCAATAACAAATGTTGGAGAGGTTGTGGGGATAAGGGAACCCTCTTGCACTGTTGGTGGGAATGTAAATTCATATACCCACTATGGATAATAGTATGCAGGTTCTGTAAATAACTAAAAATGGAACTACCATATGACTCAGCAATCCCAATATTAGGCATATATCCTGAGAAAACCATAATTCAAAAAGACACATGTACTCCAGTACTCACTGTAACATTATTTACAATAGCCAAGTCATGGAAGCAACTTAAATGTCCATCAACAGATGAATAGATAAAGAAGGTGTGGTACATATACATAATGGGATATTACGCAGTCATATAAAGGAATTAAATCAGGTCATTTGTAGTGATGTGGATGGACCTAGAGTCTATCATACAAAGTGAAGTCAGTTAGAAAGAGAAAAACATATCACATGTCAATGCATATATATGGACTCTAGACAAATGGTACAGATGACCTTATTTGCAGGGCAAGAATAGAGACGCAGAGAACAGATAAGTGAACACAAAGTGGGAAAATGCGGGTGAGATGAATTGGGAGAGTAGCACTGACATATATACACTACTATGTGTGAAATAGATGCCTAGTAAGGAGCTGTTAAATACACAGCAGATATACTATATAGCGCACAGATATGCTATACAGAACATCTCAGCTTGGTGAGATGGGTGGGTTGGAGGAAGTGGGAGGGGGGTTTAAAAGGGAGAGGATATATGTGTACATATAGCAATTCATTTTGCTGTACAGCAGAAACTAATACAATTTCATAAGGCAATTATATTCCAATAAAATAAACAATAAATGGAAAAAGCAAATGAGCTATCAACCCACAGAAAGACATGGTTAAATCTTAAGTGCTTATTTCTATGTGAAAACAAAAATTCTGAAAAGGCTACATGTGGTAAAATTCCAATTATACAGTAGTCTAGAAAAGACAAAACTAATACTTAAATATATCAATAGATTTAAGGGCTAATAGAGATGGGGAAAAGGGTTGAATATGTGAAACAGAATTTGAGGCACAGTGAAATTATTCTATATGACACTGTAATGGTAGGCATATGACATTATGTATAAAACCACAGGACTTAAAAGTATGAAAGTGTTAGTCACTCAGTCGTGTCTGACTCTTTGCAAGCCCATGGAATGTAGCCACCGTACTCCTCTGCCCACGAAATTCTAAAGGCAAGAATACTGGAGTGGATAGATATTTCCTTCTCTGGGGGATTTCCCCAATCCAGCGATAGAACCTGGGTCTCCTGTACTGCAAGCAGATTCCTTACCATCCGAGACATTACAGCACTTAAAGGGGATCTTAATTTATGAAAATAAATATATCTTTTAGGAGACTAGGAGATTTCAGGATAAAATATAGAATGTGAAAAAAACAATATAACTACATTACAAATGTATAAAACACCCTGAAGATTGAGGTGGGGGGAGGTGCTGACCAAAGTAACCATAAAAATGAGTGGAACACTATCGTTTTGGTTTGGACTATTTTTTTCAATAATATTTGTATATAAAATAGCCTTGAAAGATAGAGACACTAGCTTCCTATGGAGCCAAAGGCAGATGTGAATACTATGCAGTATGATAAATACAATTTCTCCTTTTAGGACAAAATTAAGAAGACTTACCACCTAAAAAGACTGAGTCTTTGAGTTTGATGTCCTTTTCCTGTAACACAATCACCAACTGGGAAGACACCACCTGGTTCCCTTCCTGCTACTTTGTGGGAATTGGGATTTTGACTATTGTTATTGCTGAGAGTAATAATACCCCCTTTTTTTTTTTTGAGGGGAGGGCAGTTAACAATGCATAGGGATGCTCATTTGTTTCAGCACCATTATTTTCGAAGACCATCCTTTGTCTCTAACCAGATTCCTATATATTCCACCTACATCATGAAACTGTAGCAGACTAGCTAACTTTGAAGTGGTATAAAATATCAGACACTTCACAATTCTTATACCTAGCTAGATAATTAGCAAACTGGAATTTTAATAGGTTAGTTCAAAAAAAGTTTTTTTTTATTTAAAGAACTAGAGTGCAAATTATGGATCTCATTCAGTAGTCCCTGTGGATCCAGATATATTCCTTAAACTTCAAGAGGTACTGTTAATAATTAGAGTAGTTGATTGGTAACTAGCTCAAGCTGGAATCAAGACTACCGGGAGAAATATCAATCAACTCAGATATTAATAAAACCACCCTTATGGGAGAAAGCGAAGAGGAACTAAAGAGCCTCCTGATGAAAGTGAAAGAGGAGAGTGAAAAAGCTGGCTTAAACTCAACATTCAAAAAACTACGATCATGGCATTTGGTCCCATTACTTCATGGCAAATAGATGGGGAAACAATAGAAAGAGTGACAAACTTTATTTTGTAGGGCTCCAAAATCACTGCTTCAATCATGAACTTCCAGATATTCAAGTTGGTTTCAGAAAAGACAGAGGAACCAGAGATCAAATTACCAACATCTGCTGGATCATAGGAAAAGCAAGGGAGTTCCAGAAAAACATCTATTTCTGCTTTATTGACTATCCCAAAACCTCTGACTGTGTGGATTATAATAAACTATGGAAAATTCTTAAAGAGATGGGAATATCAGCACCTGACCTGCCTCTTGAAAACCTGTATGCAGATCAGAAAGCAAAAGTTAGAACTGGACCGGGAATGACAGACTGGTTCCAAATAGGAAAAGGAGTATGTCAAGGCTGTATGTTGTCACCCTGCTTATTTAATTTACATGCAGAATACATCATGAGAAACACTGGTCTGGAAGAAACACAAGCTGGAATCAAGACTGCCGGGAGAAATATCAATAACCTCAGATATGCAGACGATACCACCTTTAAGGCAGAAATTGAAGAAGAACTAAAGAGCCTCTTGATGAAAGTGAAAGAGGAGAGTGAAAAAGTGGGCTTATAGCTCAACATTCAGAAAACTAAGATCATGGCATTGGTCCTAGCACTTCATGGCAAATAGATGAGGAAACAGTGGCTGATTTTATTTTTGGGGGCCCCAAAAATCACTGCAGATGGTGACTGTAGCCATGAAATTAAAAAGACGCTTATTCTTTGGTGGGAAACTTATGACCAACCTAGACAGCATATTAAAAAGCAGAGACATTACTTTGCCAACAAAGGTCCATCTAGTCAAAGCTATGGTTTTTCCAGTAGTCACGTCTGGATGTGAGAGTTGGACTATAAAGAAAGCTGAGCGCTGAAGAATTAATGCTTTTGAACTATGGTGTTGGAGAAGACTCTTGAGAGTTCCTTGGCATGCAAGGAGATCCAACCAGTCCATCCTAAAGGACATCAGTCCTGAGCGTTCATTGGACAGGCTGATGTTGGAATTGAAACTACAATACTTTGGCCACCTGATGTGAAGAGCTGACTCATCTGAAAAGACCCTGATGCTGGGAAAGATTGAAGGCAGGAGGAGAAGAGGATGACAGAGGAGTAGATGGTTAGATGGCATCACTGACTCAATGGGCATGAGTTTGAGTAAACTCCAAGAGTTGGTGATGGACAGGAAGGCCTGGCATACTGCAGTCCATTGAGTAGCAAAGAGTCGGACATGACTGAGTGACTGAACTGAACTGAAAATCAGTGCAGATGGTGACTGCAGCCATGAAATTAAAAGACGCTTGCACCTTGGAAAAAAGCTATGACCCACCTAGACAGCATATTAAAAAGCAGAGATATTACTTTGCCGACAAAGATATGTCTAGTCAAAGCTATAGTTTTTCCAGTAGTCATGTATGGATATGAGTACTGGATCACAGCTGAGTGCCAAAGAATTGATGCTTTTGAACTGTAGTCTTGAAGACTCTTGAGAGTCCCTTGGACTGCAAGGAGATCAAACCTGTCAATCCTAAATGAAATGAGTCCTGAATATTCATTGGAAGGTCTGATGCTGAAGCTCCAACATGGCCACCTGATGCAAAGAACTCTTTCATTGGAAAAGACCCTGATGCTGAGATCGGTTGAAGGCAGGAAGAAAAGGGAACAGAGGACAAAATGATTGGATGTCATCACCAACTCGATGGACATGAGTTTGAGCAAAGTCTTGAAGTTGGTGATGGACAGGGACTCCTGGCATGCTGCAGTCCATGGGGTTGCAAACAGTCGGACATGGCTGAGCGACTGAATTGAACCGTTTGTTGATTACACTCTACTAGGTACATTACCTACTAGTTTTCTATTGTTGCCATATGAATATCACAAATTTGACTGCTTGTGTACTTAGTCACTCAGTCGTATCTGATTCTTTTCGACCTATTGGACTGCAGCTCACCAGGCTCCACTTGTCCTTGTGATTCTTTTCTGGCAAGAATACTGGGTTGGTTTGCCATTTCCTACTTCAAGGAATCTTTCCAATCCAGGGATCAAATCTTAGTCTCCTGCATTGTATGTTGATTCTTTACCCACTGAACCATGTGGGAAGCCATAAGAAAATCACAAATTTAGCTGCTTAAAGCACCACAATTTTATCATGTGACACTGGGCCCAAATCAAAAAGGCAACATAAGTCTTCAATTATAAGGTCAGCTTATTAGCACTATTAATTATATCTACAAATTACTTTTGCCATGAAACATAACATTTGCAAGTGCAACACAATGGGAAAGAAAATCCTGCCTCTCACTCTATGGAACCGAGAAGAGATACAGCCAATAGCCTGAGGCAGTTCGATGGGAATTTTAGAAAAGAATCGTAGGGAAATCATGATAAGAACTTCAGTTTGCATAAAAGTAATTTTTCTTGCATATAAAGTTGTATTTTAGCATGGGTTATTGAAAGATTATGTAATCTTTCTGGAATTAAACATTTGTCAACCAGAATGGCCTTAACGCAATTTCCCTTAAAGGTTGATGATAGGTTGAATTCCTTATTGAATATATTTACCAGTCAGGTATTCAGAGTTTAATCAAACTATGAAAATATCTTTTTTACAAAATGGTTAAGAAGACTATAAATTCACTTTTCTCTTAACACTAACGTATTACATAGAGGTAATTAAGAAATGGTGCTTTATACCAGATAATAAATGATTTTAAAATCTCATTTTTGTATTTGTTTTCATCTGTAACTTTAATAATTAGAAGACCATTTGAAACTGAGTACTAAAAATGAGGTAAAATTCTAGAAAATAAAGATCAACATTTCTATATTTTAGTCTTTAAATCCTTTAGAATAGGAAAGGTAGATTTAAGCTCACTGTCTACCAAAAGTATAAAACCCCATTTCACTTAGAACTGGTTTTATGTGACCTTCTCTATGTGACCTTCTCCATTTTGGAAGAAGAAGGTTTGAACATAGTCAGTTTTCTTTCCATTCTTTCAGCTGCGTTTGTTGTCTCATATAGCTGATTTCAAAACCTTTCTTAAACAATGTTTCCCAAAGTTCCTCAATGATCGAAATCACATGGGTAATTAAAACTTAACCCCCTGAGAAATACCCATGGCCCCATAAATCATAGGTAAGAGGGACTCTGCAAAGCTGTAGTTAACAAATACCCCAATGGTTCTCATCATCAGTTAATTTAGGCAAATTTTTCTGAGCAAGTGCTAAAATGAAATCAACCACTTAGAAATGTTTTACCTCTAAAAAAAATCCACATTTGTAAAGCTGAAAGGTACAGGTTTATTTTTTTTATGTATCGTGATCTGACACTTAGCCAATCCTGAAGAATTCTAAAAGATTTTTGTGCTTTCTAATGAGATAAAATAACTTTTGACATTTATTTTTTTCCTCTCCTAATTTATTTGACTCTTGTGTCAGATTCACACTTACAAAAAAACTCCCTTTTGTAAAATTACAGAGAACTATATATTTCATTTTTCCTTTCCATCTCTCATTCCCTTTTCACTCTAATTTAATTCAATATAATAATCCATTCTACTTAGAATTTAAAGGTTTTATTTGTAATTTATACTTTACTAACATTTTATATATGCATTTCTTTCAAAATAATACAATATGATAAAAATTTAGATTAAAACATCCGCCACACTTGATGAGGAAATATTAGAAAAAAAAGTGTACTTTAGGTTTGTACACTCTTCCTAATACATGAATTCTATAAATAGCCTTTCTCTTTGATTAGCTATTTTTTTTAAAACTACAAAAGTATTTGTACTTTTAAAGAGTAAACTAATTTAGAATAAAATAAACCACTCCACACTTGCCTTTTTAGTATGGACTGGTTAGATCTCCTTGCAGTCCAAGGGACTCTCAAGAGTCTTCTCCAACACCACAGTTCAAAAGCATCAATTCTTCAGCACTCAGCTTTCTTTATAGTCCTACTCTCACATCCATACATGAATACTAGAAAAACCACAGCTTTGACTAGATGGAATTTTGTTGACAAAATAATGTCTCTGCTTTTTAATATGTTGTCTAGGTTGGTCATAACTTTCCTTCCAAGGAGTAAGCGTCTTTTAATTTCATGGCTGCAGTCACCATCTGCAGTGATTTAAGATCAATAAAAAATGTTTTCTATTTAGATATGTCCTTCGAAAAAAAATTTTTTTTAATTTAAGGGCATAGAGAAAATACTAAAATGTCCAGTTTAAATAGACAAACTACGTAGAAGGAAAACCTTACTGGCATTATACTTTACAATGAAACCATTTTTTACCCTTCATTTTTGTTAACAGTGATTAAAGAAACATTTAATTATGATAGTAAAATAGAGGTTTTTTGTTTAATATTTGCAAGCAATTGACTGTGAATAGAATTTAAAAAAAATAACTTCTGGAAGGAAATTTCTAAACATTTTTCAACTTTAAAGATAGCAGAAAACTAGAAAGTAATATAAAAGTGTAGGTGAAAAATATTTTGAATTTACATGTAAACATTCTACATAAAATATTTTCAATAGTACAGTAAATTTTCTGCGTAAATTATGAAAGGAATTTGTCTTAATTACACAGTAAGGAACCTACTTTCAACTGGTGCAAACATGAAACTAAGCAAACTTTCTGGGCTCAAATGTGGCTACTTCACTTTCTAGGTTTAGTATTTTGGGCACACTGTTTAACATTTTGTTCCTTCATGGTATTCTTAGGAGAATTTGAAGACCTAATACATGTAAAATGTTTGCAACGTCTTGGCACATTGTAGCATTATTAAGTTTCAGTTATTGCTGCTGTTACTTTTGCCACTAAACACAAGGACATGTCAGTTGAGGTCCGCCATCAATGTTTTCATTCAATATCATTCTGAAGACTTTAGCTAATATAATGTGAAGAAGAGAAGAAAAGAAATGCATGTACTAAAAAAAAGGAGACCACTATTACAAGTGTTAAAAGATATCTGTATGGTAGTTTTATGGTAAATACGTAGGGAAAATGACTTCTTAGGTCTGAATTAATCAGTTGAAAAATTTTATAATGAAAGAACTCTTTCATTGAGATATAATTTTTATTTCTAGACAAAAATATAAGAAATGTGCAGATCTTTATGACAAAAACAGAAAAATACTGATACAAAGTGTAAATAAATAATTCAGGAATACACTAAGTTTGTGCATGAGATGATTCAACAATTTGAAGAGTTAACTTCTGCTAAAATTAATAAGGACATTTAGTACAATTATAATCAGATTCCCAATTTGGGGGTTACAACAGATTGCTTACAAATTTCACCTAATGGAATAGCTTAAACCATCTTTTTGAAGAAAACCAAAGGGAAGAAATTCAGTTTTACCAGAACAGAAGGAATATATGTAGAACCAATAGTAGGTAAGACTGGTTTGCTTTGAAATAGACACATTACAAAGATTTGTGAATCCTACAAAAAAGCTCTAATACTAAACAACATTGAATAACTGTCATTTTTTGAGCACAGCATTGACATCCATAGCATCTGAGATCCCTAGGTTAAGAAATTAAACATCTACTTTCAAAATATGGAGTCAATCCTGAAGACTACGGAATCCTGAAAATCAAGCTTCTCATACACTATACTGGAAAAATCTTGGTTATATATTCACAGTTATCTCTAGATTTCCTGAGTCAGAATTTTCCAAATGGCAACATGGTAATCTGCCTTTCTAACAAGCCGCCCTGGTGATTCCAATGAGCAGGGATTTGAACATTAATCTTAGCTCTCAAAGATCATCATACATGAGAATCACCTGAAGAAATGGTAGAAAAACATAGATTTCTAAATTCCTCCCTAAGACAGTCTGCCTCAAGAGATCAAAGCAGGAAAATAGGACTCAAAATTTTAAAATAAGCATTTAAAATTGGAGCAATAAACTTCAAGAGAAATATAGCTTTAAATGATCATTTGACTAATAGTAATTCTAATTGTGAATTTATCTCCAAGTTAAATATGATTGCTATGTGCAGACAGAATTAACGCAGGGAAAGATTACACATGGGATTTGAGAGGAAATTCTGATAACATGGGTCTATGATTATTAGGAACAGCTGATTTGATACAGATTAGTTTAAGGGTTTGGATAGAATTTTTAGTATTTGATAACCAATCAGCGGGCTTTTCTGGTGGCACAGTGGTAAAGAATCTTCCTGCCAGTGCATGAGATGCAGGTTTGATCCCTGCGTCTGGAAGATCCCCTGGAGAAGGTAATGGTACCCCTCTGTGCATGGGAAATCCCATGAACAGAGGAGCCTGGCCTACAGTCTGTGGGGTCTCAAAAGAATAGGACACGACTGAAGCAACTTAGCACACAGGAAGAGAAATGAATAAGTCTAAAAGGTTCTAGGAAATGTAAGGTCATTAAAAAAAAAAAAAAACAACAACAACATTTGAAATACTTGAAAGGAAAGAAGACTAATGAACAACCAAGCTTGGAATGGAACTTCTGAAAATGTAAGTCTCTCAAGATGTAAGAAGCAAATGCCACAAATTTATAAAATGA
Source organism: Bos mutus (assembly GCF_027580195.1). Classification (NCBI taxonomy): domain Eukaryota; kingdom Metazoa; phylum Chordata; class Mammalia; order Artiodactyla; family Bovidae; genus Bos; species Bos mutus. Next base: position 75,834,045 of record NC_091622.1, on the reverse strand, counting down.
TTAATAATGCAAAGTATTTGAAATTACTTTGAAATTTCAAATTTGAAATTAATTTGAAAATTAATTAAGTTTACATTCCCTTAACTCCCTAGAGAAAAGCTAAATGTAGCTGCCCTTTACCCTAGTATTTTTTTTTTTTTACCACACATCCACAAAGAATATGCCTATTGTATCAATCCCCCTACCTATAACACAAACCTCCATTACGTTTAACTCAACTACACATTGATTCTGTTATTTTTCCCCATTCACTATATTTGCAATCCAAATACAGTGTGCAAATACTGGAATAAACTGTATTTAACCCCAAAGAGGTATTAAGTTAAAACTAGGTATGTCTAATATTGATCAATTTTAGCCTTTGAAATACCTTCTTATAGCTACCAAATTTACCATGGACTTCTTTTTCTCTGTGTTCAAAAATGATCTTTAGTATATTAGAAATTGTACTTCGAAATATGTGTTTCAAAAAAGCTCTTTAGGAAAGATTTTATAAACTAAATATTATTTTAAGTGAATAGAATGCTTAAAAAATTTCTCCAGTGCATCAAGCTGCAGGCCCAAGTGTTTTACAATGTGCTTCTTGTCATCTATTTTATGATCTACTTTTCATAATTGGAATTTTTATATACCATTAATCACAAAAATAACAAAATCAGATCTCACTATAATCTCCCACACACTGAAGAAATGTGTTCATCTCTCAGTTGTGTCAAACTCTTTGCAACCCATGGACTGTAGCTTGCCAGTGTCCTCTGTCCTTAGAATTCTCCAAGCAAGAATACCGGAGTGGGTAGCAATTCCTTTCTCCAGCAGAGTATCTGGACCCAGGGATCGAACTCTGTGTCACCTGCATTGCAGTAAATTCATCTGAGCCACCAGGGAAGCCTAGTCGGAAAAATCCCACCAAACTGAGGAAGTTATAGCACGAAGAGATATATGTAACTATTTTGAACATCATTATTGAAGTATAATTCGTATAAAATTAATTTATTTTTCATTTTTGTCAACCAATTTTTGCTTAGCTTTAATATATGTATTTAGAAATTACCTATCACTTCATGGTGTAGTGCATCTTATAATTTTTGTGCTACATATTTTATTAAAACCCCTGGAAAATTCCATGGCTATCTACTTTGAAGCATAAAAAGACTATAAAGAAATGAAAACTTCCAGATCAACTTTTTTTCCCCTCTATATTGTTCTTTTTCCTTTCAAATAGTACATTATTAATATTGAATCTCTTGAAAGCTCAGCTGTTATGTATTTCTCACTGGGAATACTAGCGATAGGTTAGTAAGGCTACCATGAGCTCATCCCAGGGTGAGGCATCTCCTTGAATGTTGTGAGGTATTGGGACGGGATTAATTCTGTCTGTTTTAGACTCAGCTATTCTCATCAGCAAAAAAAAAAAAACAAAAACAAAAACAAAAAAAAACAAAACACTTATCTTCAAAATTTATCTGATCCTAGCCAGGAGATCTCTGAGAACTAGACCTGATGATATTTGGGGGCTTCTCATATTGTTAATGTTGAATTTAGACTCTCCAAGAATATGTGAGCACGTTCTCCATGTAAAACTCTAACCATGTGAAATGAATAATCTGCTGCTGCTACTGCTAAGTCACTTCAGTCATGTCCGACTCTGTGTGTCCCCATAGATGGCAGCCCACCAGGCTCCCCCGTCCCTGGGATTCTCCAGGTAAGAACACTGGAGTGGGTTTCCATTTCCTTCTGGATTATGGTTTTAATCTATTTCTTTCTGAACACAGATCTTGGCCCCATTGGGCTAATTTCCTCTGAAGATAAACTCTACCAAATTTTAGCCACTTCTTGTTTTCTGTGTCCACATCAGCAAGGTTGCCCACTAGAATAAATCTCTTTAATGTCAAACATGTTGAGCAGTAAGTTCAAGTTCACCAGATTTCAGAAAATTTCATGGTGGACTACTCCTCATTCCTCAGAAGAAAAAAAAAAAAATGACACCACTATAATCATTAATAGCTCTTAAACTTCCTATCACCTGAATTAACCTATAATTCTATTTATTTTATGTTCTGGCTTCATAACAGTAGAATGTTTTAAAACTGTTGGTGTAACTCAAAATTTTGATTATTGACTTCCTTCTTCTTGGAATTAATTTCTTCCCCATAGAAAATACTAGTTAATCTTATTTTATCTTTCAATAAGACATTATTATTCATCTTTTGTGGTTGAGTTAATTGCTTAACTAGCAATTTATTTTTTTAAAAATACACTTTTCATTGAGACTTTATCAGGTTAAAATCACATAAAATTTATTCCAATTCTCACCTTTTCTTTCCATTAAGTCTTTCAGTAACTGATTCTCTGAGTAAAATTGGAAAATGCTGTTCATCCATTTTCTACTACCACTGATATAATACAGTAGTAACAAATCTTTAGATTTAATTAGCAATTGCAATTCTTAGTATATAAGTAGTTTGCTTCACTAGTTATTAAATAATAAAAATAAGAAATACAATGTTCTTATTCCAAGCTATAACCTTTTCCTTACAGTGGGACAGTTAATTGAACTAGTCCCATATTATTAAAAAAAAAAAAAAAAGTCCAGATATAAGCAAAAATAAGGAGGTTACAAAACTTAGAATTCATGCTGACAAAGAGTATAGCAGCAGTTAATAATCAAATATGTTGACCTATGCTTTAGTGGAAACAGTGTCAGACTTTATTGTTTTGGGCTCCAAAATCACTGCAGATGGTAATTGCAGCCATTATGACCAAGCTAGATAGCATATTCAAAAGCAGAGACATTGCTTTACCAACATAGGTCCGTCTAGTCAAGGTTATGGTTTTTCCAATGGTCATGTATGGATGTAAGAGTTAGACTGTGAAGAAAGCTGAGCACCTAAGAATTGATGCTTTTGAACTGTGGTGTTGGAGAAGACTCTTGAGAGTCCCTTGGACTGCAAGGAGATCCAACCAGTCCATCCTAAAGGAGATCAGTCCTGGGTGTTCTTTGGAAGGACTGATGCTAAAGCTGAAACTCCAATACTTTGGCCACCTCATGCGAAGAGTTGACTCATTGGAAAAGACTCTGATGTTGGGAGGGATTGGGGGCAGGAGGAGAAGGGGACGACAGAGGATGAGATGGCTGGATGGCTACACTGACTCAATGGACATGAGTTTGAGTGAACTTCGGAGTTGGTGATGGATAGGGAGGCCTGATGTGCTGCAATTCATGGGGTTGTAAAGAGTCAGACGCAACTGAGCAACTGAACTGAACTGATGCTTTAGTAGCATGGCTTTCTAATTTTCAATTCCTATTGTATGTGTATAAAAGCATTTTGTGGTCTTACTTTTGAATATAAATTGACTGAAAATAAGCATATACCCCTCAGCTAGTTTACCTGTAATATTGTTTCTTATGTCTTTTATTTATATTTTGTTATTCTCAGTTCATTTTTTTATATCACCCAATGAGTTTCATATAATAAATACCAGATGTATATTTTCTTCAGTGAAACAACAGTATTTAAAAACTGGATTTATAAATGTTCTACTCCCACTTGTTATGTATGGATGTGAGAGTTGGACTGTGAAGAAAGCTGAGTGCTGAATAATTGATGCTTTTGAACCGTGGTATTGGAGAAGACTCCTGAGATTCCCTTGGACTGCAAGGAGATCTAACCAGTCCACTCTAAATGAGATCAGCCCTGGGATTTCTTCGGAAGGAATGATTCTAAAGCTGAAACTCCACTACTTTAGCCACCTCGTGCGAAGAGTTGACTCATTGGACAAGACTCTGATGCTGGGAGGGATTGGGGGCAGGAGGAGAAGGGGATAACAGAGGATAAGATGGCTGGATGGCATCACTGACTCGATGGACATGAGTTTGAGTGAACTCCAGGAGTTGGTGATGGACAGGGAGGCATGGTGTGCTGCCATTCATGGGGTCGCAAAGAGTCAGACAGGACTGAGCGACTGAACTGAACTGAACTGAACTGAACTCCCACTTGTTATAGGCCTCATTGTATTTCTATATCATGTAATTAAATACATTTTATAAATTTCAAATTACTGTAAAGAAATATTGCTGCACCCACTGAAAGCTTCTTTCATAAAAGTGAAATTGAGTCACCATGAATTTTAGGCAAGTGGGAGAATGAAAAATATACTACTTGATTATAACCTCTTATTCATCTCTTCCATCTCTATGTAGATATTATAATATACTCCTTTGATTCTGGAAGCTTTTATAACTAAATAGAAATGCAGATTTTCCTACCTGTTTCTCACAGTATAGCATAAATAAAAAAAGATAAATTAGTTATCTAGTTACACAAATAATTACATCTATAAGTTTGTAGGCATTGTTCTTTGGTATCTGTTCACTTTTAGGCATTTAATTGAAAGTCCTTCAAGGATCCCCTTTAAGGATCACAGCCTTGTCATGGCTAAGGGGCTTGTATAACTCAATGAAGCTATGAGTCATGCCATTTTGGGCCTTGCAAGATGGACAGGTCATAGTGAAGAGTTCTGACAAAATGTGGTCCACTGGAGGAAGGAATGGCAAACCACCCCAGAATTCTTGCTGTGAGAACCCCATGAACAGTATGAAAAGGCAAATAGATTTGACACTGGAAGATGAACCCTCCACAGCTCAGAAGGTGTCCAATATGTTACTGGGCAAGAGCAGAGGACAATTACTAATAGCTACAGAAAGAATGAAAAAGTTAAACCAAAGCAGAAATGACATTCAGTTGTGAATATGTCTGGTGGTGAAAGTAAAGTTTGAAGCTGTAAAGAACAATATTGCATAGGAACCTGGAATGTCAGGTCCATGAATCAAGGTAAATTGGACAAGGTCAAACAGGAGATGGCGAGAGTGAACATTGACATCTTAGGAATCAGTGAAGTAAAATGGATGGTTATGAGTGAATCTAATTCAGATGACCATTATATCTACTCCCACTCCAGTACTCTTGCCTGGAAAACCCCATGGACGGAGGAGCCTGGTGGGCTGCAGTCCATGGGGTCACTAAGAGTTGGACACGACTGAGTGACTTCACTTTCACTTTTCACTTTCATGCATTGGAGAAGGAAATGGCAACCCACTCCAGTGTTCTTGCCTAGAGAATCCCAGGGACAGTGGAGCCTGGTGGGTTGCCTAGTGGGTTGCCGTCTATGGGGTCACACAGAGTCGGACACGCCTGAAGTGACGCAGCAGCAGCAGCATTATATCTACTACTGTGGACAAGAATCCCTTAGAAGAAATGGAGTACCCATTGAAGTCAACAAAAGAGTCCAAAATGTAGTACTTGGGTGCAATCTCAAAAATGATATAACAATCTTGAATTGTTTCCAAGGCAACCATTCAACATCACAGTAATACAAGTCTATACCCTGACTACTGATGCTGAAGAAGCTGAAGTTGACTGGTTCTAGGAAGACCTACAAGACTTTCTAGAACTAACACCAAAAAAAAAAAAAGATGTCCTTTTCATCATAGGGGGTTGACATGCAAAAGAAGGGAGTCAAGAGATACCTGGAATGACAGGCAAGTTTAGCCTTGGAATACAAAATGAAGCAGGGGAAAAGCTAATAGGGTTTTGTCAAGGGAACAACGGTCATAGAAAATACAGTTTTCCAAAAGTACAAGAGCTGACTGTACATATGGACATCACCAAATGATCAAAACCAAAATCAGATTGATTATGTTCTTTGTGGCTGAAGATGTAGAAGCTCTATACAGCAGCATAAACAAGACTTGGAGCTGACTGTGGCTCAGATCATGAGCTCTTTATTGCAAACTTCAGGCTTGAATTTAAGAAATTAGGGAAAACCACTAGGCCATTCAGGTATGACCTAAATAAAATCCCTTACAATTGTATAGTGGAGGTGATGGACAGATTCAAGGGATTAGATCTGGTAGAAAGATTTCCTGAAGAACTACAGACAGAGCTCTGTAACATTTGAATGTCAGGCACAGAAAACTAAAATAATCATGCATCTTAGGTTATGGCACACTTTTATCCATTCATGAGCCCTATCTTTTTTAATTTATTAAAATATATGATTCTTAACACTTCTTATAACCTTAAATATATCACTAAACTTAAAACTATCATCATTTCTGACATGAGTAAATGTGATAAAGAGTATCCCTTAGGGTTCTGTACTGCTCCTGTTCTCTGACAGGAATGTTCTCCTATGTGTATTCATGGATACATTCTCAAATTTCTTCAAGAATTTGCTCAAATATCTCCCTCTCAGTATCTAACATGTTACTCTGTAACCCTGCCAAATCTCTTGAAACTTTTTTAACTTGCAGAATTTTTTAAAAATACCATGACACTTATAATCTCTCTAATAACTTATTCATTAGGTTTTCTCTTTATGATCTGTTGCCTTTCAGCCAACATTGTCTGTTTTTTTGGTCAGTTATGTTAAAAAGGTCAGTTTTCACTCCAATCCCAAACAAAGGCAATGCCAAAGAATGTTCAAACTACCACACAATTGCACTCATCTTACACGCTAGCAAAGTAATGCTCAAAATTCTTCAACCTAGGCTTCAACAGTACATGAAAAAAGAACTTCCCGATGTTCAAGCTGGACTTAAAAAAGGCAGAGGAACCAAGGATAAAATTGCCAACATCCCTTGGATCACAGAAAGAGCAAGAGAATTGCAGAAACACATCTACTTCTGCTTCATTGGCTATGGTAAAACATTTGACTCTGTGGATCACAACAAACTGTGGAAAATTCTTCAAGAGATGGAAATAGCAGACTACTTCACCTGCCTCCTGAGAAATCGGTATGCAGGTAAAGAAGCAACAGTTAGAATTAGACATAGAAAAAGGAGTTCAAAATTGAGAAAGGAGTACGTCAAGGCGGTATATTGTCATTCTGCTTATTTAACTTACATGCAGAGTACATCATGTGAAATTCTGGACTGGATCAAGCACAAGTGGGAATCAAGATTGCTGGGAGAAATATCAATGACTTCAGATGTGCAGATGACACCATACTTATGAGAGAAATCAAAGAGGAACTAAAGAGCTTATTGATGAAAGTGAAAGAGGAGAGTGAAAAGCTGGCTAAAAACTCAACATTCAAAAAACGAAAATCACGGCATCTGGTCCCATCATTTAATGGCAAATAGATAGAGAAACAATGGAAACAGTGATAGACTATATTTCTGGGCTCCAAAATCACTGCAGATGGTGACAGCAGCCATGAAATTAAAAGGCATTTGCACCTTGGAAGAAAAGCTATGACCAACCTAGACAGCATGTTTAAAAGCAGAGACGTTACTTTGCCAACAAATGTCTGTCTAATCAAAGCTATGGGTTTTCTAGTAGTCATGTATGGATGTGAGAGTTGAACCATAAAGGAAGCTGAGAGCCAAAAAATTGATGCTTTTTAACTGTGGTGTTGGAGAAGACTCTTAAGAGTCCCTTGAACTTGGACTGCAAAGAGATGGAACCAGTCAATCCTAAATGAAAGCAGTCCTGAATATTCATTCATGCTGTAAATATTCATTCATCCTGAAGCTGAAGCTCCAATATTTTGGCCACCTGATACAAAGAACTGACTCATTGGAAAAGACCCTGACTCTGGGAAAGATTGAAGGCAGGAGGAGAAGGGGACAACAGAGGATGAGATGGTTGGATGACATTATCAACTCAATGGACATGAGTTTAATCAATCTCCAAGAGTTGGTGATGGACAGGGAAGTCTGGCGTGCTGCAGTCCATGGGGTTCCAAAGAGTCGGAAAGGTCTGAACATCTGAATTGAACTGATGTTTAAAAAGTACATAGAATTATGTCTTGCTGTCAACTGAATGGATGAATAAAGCTTTTACCATATGTGTAAACACAAATCTTACCATACTTTGGGAAGCAATTATTACTTTTCAGCCTGGCACTATCAGAGTAATTAACAAACATGATCAGACTCTGTGCTGTCCACCTGAAATCATTCTGTGATATCCTATTCTATGGTGAAATAAACTTTTCATATGCTTCAACATATTATGTATCATTCCTTGTACCTCTCTGTCTTCAATAATGCCTGGCTTTCCTTCAATTGTACTATTTTTGCCTGCACCTTTTTCAGATGGAAACTGCTTCTCCTTCCATAACCCACAAAAACTCCAATTATGATTATCATACAGATATAGGATCAGTTCAGTTCAGTTCAGCCACTCAGTCGTGTCCAACTCTTTGCGACCCCATGAATTGCAGCATGCCAGGCCTCCCTGTCCATCACCAATTCCCGGAGTTCTCTCAGACTCACATCCATCGAGTCAGTGATGTCATCCAGCCATCTTATCCTCTGTCGTCCCCTTCTCCTCCTGCCCTCAATCCCTCCCAGCATCAGAGTCTTGTCCAATGAGTCAACTCTTCACATGAGGTGGATCATGAGGGTCTTCTTCACATGAGGATCTGATATAGGATCAGACCCTCCTTATCTTCTTTGCATGAGGGTCTGATATAGGATCAGACCCTCCTTATTCCACATGTGTCTCCAGACCATTGTTTATTCAACAAGAAAATCTTAGCTCTTCTAAGGCACATACCTTTATTAAAGTCATACTTATGCAGCAAATTATGTATGGTAAGCATTTTGATCAGAATTGTACAATGTAGTTAATAAAATATAACTAATGAAATCCATTTATATCAAACACCATTTCTCCTCTCCACTTATATTCATTAAAGCCCTAGTTGGTGTGTGATGTCACTCAGTCATGTCCGATTCTTTGCGACCCCATGGACTGTAGCCTCCTAGCTCCTCTGTCCATGGGATTTTCCAGGCAAGAATACTGCAGTGGGTTGCCATTTCCTTTTCCAGGGGATCTTCCCAGCCCAGGGATCGAACCCGGGTCTCCCACATTGCAGGCAGACGCTTTACCGTCTGAGCCACCAGTGAAGAACTCAAAGTCCTAGTTACTTACCAACATTTTTAAAGTTTTAATTCCTCCTACAACTGTTAACTCTGAGTGAGCTTCAAAGCCATATACAAATAGCTCAATACTCAAATCTTAACTTTCCTTTTCTATTTCTTTTCCTTTGTCTTTTTCTCTGCTTTTACTATAAACACCATTCCCACTGTCACCCCCAGAGCTTTCTCAACATAAGCAACTATACTATGTCCAATATCCTATCTCTGATTGCCCACCAAGAGATTTCCTTCTCCTCACTTTCAGGTACTCTCCATTAGTTCAGCCTTCTACAGTTTTGAAATCTCCTTTACATATTAGGTCCCATAACCCTTTGTATTTTACTTAATATATCCCATAATATGTGATTACTTAATTATCTCTTCCAGAGAAGGCAATGGCACCCCACTCCAGTACTCTTGCCTGAAAAATCCCATGGACAGAGGAGCCTGGTGGGCTGCAGTCCATGGGGTCGCAAAGAGTCAGACAGGACTGAGCGACTTCACTTTCACTTTTCACTTTCATGCACTGAAGAAGAAAATGGCAATCCACTCCAGTATTCTTGCCTGGAGAATCCCAGGGATGCGGGAGCCTGGTGGGCTGCCATCTATGATGTCACACAGAGTCAGACATGACTGAAGCAACTTAGCAGCGGCAGCAGCAATTATCTCTTCATTTGCTCCACAAGGAAGTCATCATCTTCTAAGTTGCTATCAGGCCACTTGTGCTCTTACATTCTATTTATTCAGCATAGCTTCTATAGCTCTTTAACTAACCTGTAGTTTCCAAACTCACCAATAATCATTTCATTGCATCACATCCTGATTCTGTGTAATTTTATACATTATCATATTCCTTTCCTATTCATCAGCAATTGAGAGCTGCTGAGGAACATTTATAACAACGATATGTAACATTAATAGAATGCTTATCCTGTACCATTTGTTATTTTAAGTGCTAATATATACCAATTTTATAATCCTCAAAATCACCTAAAGTTAGCACTACCATTAATCCATTACTTGAAAATAGACAACTGGAGATAAACAGAACTTAAGTAATTTGACCAAAATCATATGCCCATTAAGTGGTTTAATCAAGATTGAAAAGAAGGCAGGCTGGTTCCATGGTCTATACTTTTAACTACAATATTCTATCACTGCCTACTTAAAAAAAAAAAAATCACATGCTCAAACTTACTATGCTACTGCTGCTGCTCAGTCACTTCAGTAGTGTCTGACTCTGTGTGAACCCATAGACGGTAGCCCACCAGGCTCCCCTGTCCCAGGGATTCTCCAGGCAAGAACACTGGAGTAGGTTGCCATTTCCTTCTCCAAAGCGTGAAAGTGAAAAGTGAAAGTGAAGTCACTCAGTCGAGTTGGACTCTTAGTGACCCCATGGACGGCAGCCCACCAAGCTACTCTGTCCATGGGATTTTCCAGGCAAGAGTACTAGAGTGGGGTGCCATTGCCTTCTCCGCAGACTGACTATAGATAACCATAATTTGATGATCTCTAATTTCAAATGAGTCTTTCATACTGCCAGGCAGTCTATCTCTTTTTAACCAATGTAAAAAAAATCTGGAACTTGACACAGAGAAATCAAAAGTTGACATTTTACTTCTCCATTAATAAATATTCTTTGTATTTACTATTCTCTGGGTTGATTTGTTTTTTGTTTTTTTTTTTTTTATCACACTTAGACAATAAAAAAAAAAAAAACAACTTTGTTAACTGTAGTTACAAATAACAGTTTAATTTCAGTAAATGATAATTCAGGATCATAAAATGATGAAATCTCTGATATTCATTTTAAATCACCCAACCCCTCTTCATTTCTGGATTATTTCTAGATCAAAGCTGCAATTAGAAATAAGATAAATTTGGGCTCTTCTGCATTTCACTGGCTTTTCTTATTCTCTTTGGTTGTAGATTTCTAATTGTGATTTGTAGTAGTTTCAGCTCAAAAAAGAGATAGAAAAGGTGTAATAGTAAAGAATGATCTCATTTTCCTGTTAATGTCATATGACGTTAGTCCTCTATTGATTTGGAGGGTGTTAATAAAGCTTAAGGGCTTCTCTTGTGGCTCAGCTGGTAAAGAATCCACCTGCAGTGCAGGAGACCTGGGTTCAATCTCTGGGTGGGAAGATCCCCTGGAGAAGGGAACGGCTACCCACTCCAGTATTCTGGCCTGGAGAATTCCATGGACTGTATAGGCCATGGGGTCACAAAGAGTCAGACACGACTGAGCAACCTTCACTTCACTTCAATAAAGCTTAATATTTTTATTGATCCACTATCCTCTCCCTGGATTTTTCTCACTTGCCTTCCCCTAATATGCGTAAGATCTCCTCTGGCTCACCTCTTATGGTTTAATTTCAGCCTTTGATGTTGGGTGGTCTACCACACACTCTGTGGAGATCTTATTGCTCATCCCCAGCACGACTTAATTACTTCCACTTGGCTCAAATCTGATGCACAGGAAATACATATGCTTCTTTCACCCCATCAAATTCTGGGAATGCAGGTCAATTCTGATGTAGACTCTCCTTTCTCCACCACCAGAGTAGCAAATCAGGCTGCTATTCTCATGATTGATGAATGAGTCAAACAACAACCCCCATTGTTACACACTCCTGAAGATATATATTAAGCTCTTCAGACAATCTTAAAAGCTTTTCTCTAAGATTTTGTAACTTTCACCCTTTTGTATATTGATATGAATTCTTCTCTAAGATCCTTTAACTTTCACCCTTTTATATATTGATTTTAAATATTGATAATAACTAAATACTATAACATTGTTTAAACAACCTCCCTTGCAATAACTGTGGGGCTTCCCTGTTGGTTCAGACAGTAAAGAATCTGCCACAATGCAGGAGACCTGGGTTCAATTCCTGGGTCAGGAATATCCCCTGGAGAAGGAAATGGCAACCCACTCTAGCATTCTTTCCTAGAAAATTAAATGGGCAGAGGAGCCTGGAGGGCTACAGTCCATGGAATCACAAAGAGTCAGACACGACTGAGTGATTAATACTTGCAATAACTAAAGATGTTTTCTAACATCTTCAAAATGAAATGTGAAATAAATAGACCTTTATTTCGTACTTAGTTTTGAAAACAGAATGGGAATGGTTCTCATTCTCTTATGCTTTTCATACATTTCTTACTTAGCATCTTGAAAGCCTCAGCAACTATTTTTTAAGACATGTTTATTGAAGCACATTTTATATATTACAATACATCCACTATAATATAAATGTACCACTTCAAGTGTGCAATATAGTGATTTTTAGTAACTTACCAAGTAGTTAGTAACTACCATAAATCAGTTTTAGAACATTCTCACTCCCACAATGAAATTGCTCATGCCCATTTACCAGATATGTGCTTCCCCCAAGTTTGCTTGTGCTTGTCTCTGGTAGTTATTTTAAATTTTTCTATGATACTCAAATCTTTAATTCTACCACCCACTATATTTTCCAATCAAGCAGAAAAAAAATCAGTTTTCTTTTTCCAGATAATCTACATGCCATCAAAGTAATAATACTTACTTCAACACCAATGCACTGACACACGTAATTACAACTTCATCTATGATTTCCAGGTTTCTCTCATTACAAAGTGCTAGTTTTTCTCTTTAGTTTTCAGTTTATACTTTGGGTCTTCTCCCTTTCTATACTCTTTGGTACATAAATCTATCAGTTACCCATTTTCTCTTGCTTCTTAGTTTTCTGACCCAACTATATTCTTCCCATTAGATTCAAATATGCTTGATTCTACTCAATGTTTAATTTTTAGAACTAAGTTAAACTATTACAGTTCCAGATCTTCCTAAAACCAAGGCTGTCTCTATTTTCTTTCATAATAAAACTCCTTGAATGGATTGTTTTCACAACTCACATCTCCAGTTATTCAACTCCAGTTTATTTCACTCTCTTTAACCTAATGTTGCTAGTTCTATCATAACCCTGAAATGTCACTCAACAAAGTCAGTCATAAACTATTTTTATTAATTAAAACAATGCATAATCTTGTTTTCATTTTATTAGACCTTTCCCAGTATGTGATAGTACAGAATTCTCTCACTTCCCTTGGTTTCCATATTACATGCTTCTAATTGACCTCTTCCTTCTCTACTTCTATTATGTCTATGTGAACTTTTTAACAAACTCACTCCATAAAATTGGTATAGCTTAGAATAGTCATATTTCTTATTAGTTTACATATTACTCATTCAGATGATGTCAATTATATATATTCTGAAATACTAAAATATATTTTTAGTAAAAATCAATCTATCAAGCTTGAATACACTTTATAATCAACTACCTACTCCTATTTGAATGTCATTTAATCACAACAAACTTATCATTCCTCCAAAACAAAATCATCACCTATACTCAGAAATATCTCCTCTCCCTGCTTGTCCTATTCCAATGCTATAATATCACCATCCAAAATTTTCCTGTAATTGAAACTTGGACATCAAAGACCGTTAGAAGCTTAATCATTCCAATGTAAAGGGATAAAACATGAAAAGCATTTTACTAAAGAAGAATTCACTTTGCCAATAAGCAAAAGAAAGTAAATGTAAATTTACTTAAATTCATTGGAAGTCAAAATGCTTATTAAAATAATAATATGCTACTTATTGTCTATTGATTGACTAAATTTAAAGAGAATTATTAATTTATACAATTACTGCTTGAATAATAGGTACTTTCATATGGTATTTATAGTAGTATAAATGGTAAGCTTATCTAGAGAACAGTTTTGCAAAGTGTTTTTTGATCCATGCCATTTGTATTCATATATGAAATTATAACTATAAGTATTAATAAAATATTTAAATTATAATAACCATATTAAGTGACTATACTCTTAGTAGACAAATGTATAGTTAGTAATTACTAAAGATAGGCTAAAATTTTAATGTGTTTAATATGTCCATATATTAAAAATCCAACATAATTACCTTTCTGATGATGTTGGATATTTGAATCATAATACAGTCCAACACAAAAATACTATAGTACAATCTAATAAAAATGTAATAGTCCAAATTCTGCCACAAACCAGATGGTGTACTGACATGAAACAATTAAAGATGATTGAATAAAATGACTAGTTACAAATACCTGGTCATGGTGAAGGAAAACAAGGAAAGGTGAAGCCTTCACACTAGACTCAACAAGGAAAGGAGTGTCATCAGCTCTAATCCTCAAGGGGTTGAGAGGATGGAGAGGTTACCAGAACCTAAAGAGAGTATTTCAGACTAACAGGGCCACCAGACAGGAACTGGGCCTTGTGTTCAGAACACAGCCACAACCAATCTGCAGCCAGACAAAAATGAAGCCAGGAGAATACATAATTCAACCTCATTGTCACCCTATCCACTAATTTCCTTTGCTATTTTCCTGAATCAATGGAAAGTCCAGGGCAAGAGAGCCTATTGATTCAGTCCATAAAATCCAGCCTTCTCAGGCACAGAACAAGATGGATAAAGGTACAGAATGATTTTGGAAATAAATGGACAATATTGATGATAAATAGTTTCAAAATATCAAAGGCAAATAATCATTTAATGTTTAGAGTATTGCCTTTTTAGATAAAATTCAATGGAAAAGGCTATTGGGCATTGCTGCTACAGCTGCTAAGGCGCTTCAGTCAGCCCTTAATTTTGCTTTATGTTAGTATAATATTCCTGTACAAAAGTTAATATTTTGCTATTTATACTGCACACGAAAAATTTTATCAGTTAAGTTTCTGCTATCCTGAGATGAAGACTATAAATTCTTTGCAATAAACTTTATTGCTTTCTAACAATTCATAATATATTCTTGAATGTTTCCCCATTTTTATGAAAATGTATATTGATTTAATCAATTAAATAATTATTTAAAATATAGTTAGGAAACTAATAATTAGTGAAACCAAACAGAAGATTATGTGAAGTCTGTATTTCTTCTACTTTTCTTTTTTTCATTTTCCCTATCACTTCTAAGTATATGTCTGTGAGAGAAGATAAAAATGTCTGAACACAAAATACAAATCTTGTCAATGTTTCAGGCCTATTTTTGTTACTGAATATTTGTAATGGATAGTCCTAATAGGCAAATAATTGTGCTGCTTTATTTGTTGTAATGCAGATATTAGATATAATGCAGATAAGGAAATCTCTTTTGTAGTTATGTGATAAACCAACACAATTCAACTGTGACAAAAAAAATCTCAATAGCAGAATAATTACCATGGAATATTTAATTTGGGTTTCCCTGGTAGCTCAGCTGGTAAAGAACCTGCCTGCAAAGCAGGAGACCACGGTTCAATTCCTGGGTCAGGAAGATGTGCTGGAGAGAGGATAGGCTATCCACTCCAGTATTCTTGGGCTTCCCTGGTGGCTCAGCTGGTAAAGAATCTGGCTATAATGTTGTTAAATTTAATCTACTATCATCTTCAATCTGTTTCACTGATAGCTGTAGTATATTACAGAAAAACTGATTATAGTGGCCTTTTTAAATTGCATTTTGTACCTTATTATTCAATTATAAGTGTTATCCTTTACTCAGTACCAAGATTCAAATGCTTAATTAGAAAAGGAAATGATAAGATTTCTAAAAATACTACTAAAAAGTGTACATAGTTATTGCTGAAAAGCTTATCAAACATGAAAGGATTGAACATGATCACAAACTTGACTCCAAATAATTCATATTGAATTTAAATCACAAAAGCTCTCATCCCTCCAGGACAATAGAAGAATGAAAAGAAAGCAAGCTCATGCTTCTGAAAGGAAGTAAGTTCAATATTCGGTAGAATTTTATTGAGTACCTGTTTTCTGGAATAACTGAAACAGGAATTACAAACAAATGCAATTTAAGAAAAAAAAAAAAGAGAATAGTGTCTGAAAGAACTAAAAGTCTACAGAAAACATATAATTATGGTACTATACAGAACTAATTAAAATAATGTATTGAGAAAGGATATATGATGACTATTGAAAATATATATTAATATATTTTCTTTCTTTTTCACTTTTATGACACTCTTCTGATATTTTGTTGTTGTTCAGTCCTAAAGTCATGTTCAATTCTTTGTGACCCTATGAACTACATCTCACCAGACTCCTCCATCCCATACTAGCTCCTGGAGTTAGCTCAAATTCACGTCCATTGAGTTGGTAATGCTATCTATTCATCTCATCCTCTTCCATTCCTTCCTCCATTAGCCTTCTATCCTTCCCAGCATCAGGGTCTTTTCCAATGAGAGGGCTCTAAGCATCAGGTGGCCGAAGTATTGGAGTTTCAGCTTCAGCAACTGTCCTTCCAATGAACATTCAGGACTAATTTCCTTCAGGATTGACTGCTTTGTTCTCATTGCAGTCCAAGACTCTTAACCGTCTTCTCTAGCATCACAATTTGAAACCATCAATTCTTCAGCACTCAGCCTTTTTTAATGGACCAATCATCACATCCATTTACTACTGAAATAACTACTGGAATAACTTTGACTAATGGACTTTTGTCAACAAAATGATGCCTCTGCTTTTTAATATGCTGTCTAGGTTTGTCATAGCTTTCCTTCCAAGAATCAAGTGTCTTTTAATTTCATGGCTTCTGTCACTGTTCACAGTGGTTTTGGAGCCTAAGAAAATAAAATCTGTCCTGCTTCCACTATTCCCCCTTTCTACTTGCCATGAAGTGATGGGACTGAATGCCATTATCTTCATATTTTGAATGCTGTTTCAAACCAGTTTTGTCATTCTCTTCTTTCACTGTCATAAAGATGCTCTTTAGCTCCTCTTCACTTTCTGCCATTAGACTGGTATCATCTGCATATCTGAGGTTGTTGACATTTCTCCCAGCAATCTTGATTCCAGTTTGTGATTCATCCAGCCCAGTATTTTGCATAATATGTTCTGCATAGAAGTTAAATAAGCAGGTTGACAATATATACCCTTGTCATACTCCTTTCCCTATTGTTAACCAGTCTGTTGTTCCATGGCTGGTTCCAACTGTTGCTTCTTGACCGACATACAGGTTTCTCAGGAGACAGGTAGAGTGGTCTGGTATTCCCATTTCTTTAAGAGTTTTCCAGTTTGTTGTGATCCACATAGCCAAAGGCTTTTGCGTAATCAATGAAACAGAAGTAGATGTTTTTCTGGATATTTACTCAATCTCTTTTTCCTATTCACTGTCACCAAATTAATGTCCACCGACAGATTATATGCCTAAATTAATTCTCAAAGTTGTGAATAATATCCAGTGTACAATAACATTCAATTGATCATTACAAAATTATTTTACTCTCATCTCCAAAATCAGTTATCTGACTCTGCCATGTTGTCCTATTTTATGTACATAAAAATTAACTGCATCATTTCCATTGACAGTCTATAAGAAAACACTTAGTAATAAACATAAGGCTGTCTTGGTGTACTACAGAGTTACATAACTGTAATACAATTGAACTGTACTTTAATTTTCAGTGATATTTGCATCTCAGTATATTCACTTGAATTAACGTTACTGCAAAGAGTTAATATAAAAATACTACATCAATTAACTGATAGGAAACCATTTTGGTTATGCCAATGTCCACCAGCCACCAAAGACCACCAGGAACATGTTGCCAAATAGAACTGATATTTGTTTTACCTAAAGAGACTGCAGACCACTGGGAACAGGGAATGTCTCAGAATCTAGCATACGTGGCTTCTTATAGGACTTGGGTTGTGTTAAATCATTGTGAAGATGGTATGCATATGACTCTTGCTTTCTGTTCTCATATGAAATTTTTTGACATTGTGTAATAAGAGTGTATACTTTATTTTCTAATTTCCTCAATAAATCCTGCTCTAGTACTCTGTTGAACACTTAACAGATATTTGATGATTTCAGTGTGAATCAGCCATAAATATACATATGTCCCCTCTCACCACTCAATATTCTCATCTTTTCCAACACTTAAAAACAACACATAAAAATAAATAAATACCTACAAAAATGTGTGATTGGTAAAAAGATGAGGTCTTGTAAATTTTAGAATGCTTCAGTTTAATCTAGCTTCATTTGCTTTATATTTATTTGATTTCCCCCAATATTCTGTCTGTATGTTTTCTGCCTCACTTGTGTTTTATTATTGTTAGATAATACTTCTTTTCTCCATTTCCATAGAGGTTTTTTAATTTTAATTTTGGAATTAAGAAAGGCTGATTTAAATATGAATTTCAATACCTTAACAAAGAGAATCGGAGAAGGCAATGACAACCCACTCCAGTACTTTTGCCTGGAAAATCCTATGGACGGAGAAGCCTGGTGGGCTGCAGTTCATGGGGTCGCTAAGAGTTCGACATGACTGAAGTGACTTAGCAGCAGCAGCAGCAAAAACAACACAGAGAATAATGACAATTAAGTAGCTTGAGGAGAATGAATTGAAATTAACATCAAAGAGAACATGAAGATAATTATTAAAACTGGGAAATTTTTCAAACTACAATTGAAGATAATCAAATCCATGGATATTAAACCTAGAAGTAGACCTAAATGTATTCTAAATGGGAGAATGAACATTTAGAATAAGATTGGGGCTTTCCAGGCGGCGCTAGTGGTAAACAACTCAGCTGCCAATGCAGGAGAAACAGGTTTGATTCCTGGATAAGGAAGATCCCCAGGCATAGGAAATATAAACCCACCACAGTATTCTTGCCTGGAGAATCCCATGGACAGAGGAGCTCAGAGAGTTATGGTCCACAGAGTCTCAAAGAGTCGGGCATGACTGAACAACTAACACTATATATCCATGCTTCTTTATAACTAATAGCTAGATTGGTTATGGGCACATTTAAACAATTCCCAGGAAGTTGGTTTTGAAAATTGTTTGTATTAAGGGATCCTATTATTGGATTTACTGGCTTTCCTGATGTGGGAGAACCTAAATATTAACTTTCAAGTCACCATGAAAGATATGATGACATAATACGCCAAGATTTTTTTGATTTGATTGATTACTTCAATAACTTAAAAAAAAAAAAAAAAAAAACAGCAAGAGAGAAAGCAGAAAGATAGAGAAAAGACGGGGAGAGAGAAAGGGAAATGTTACCAAAGGACCATGTACTTAGTTTACATTATAATACGTAAATTTGAAATAATTAATTCTTTGCCAATGACTAGGCTTCCTTATTTCCTATTGAATAAACTGACTTCAAAAAGAAATTTTAACTTATCAATTTATGTGAAAGTATTAAAAATTCATTAAAACATATGTTGACAACTGCTTTTTAAATTGGCACTGCTAAGAAATGTCTAAAACAGAGACAAATTTTAAAGAGGGTATAGCAGTACACAAGGGCAAGTTACATCAATGATATAAAGGTTTTATTTATTGATTTAAAAAACTTGGATATGTATTTTATTTGCAATAAGTGGTGCATACAATACTCACATAGCCACATGTGTATTAACTGGAATGTAGACTAGGGTATGGTTCAAATTGGCAAATGTCTAAACCAAAGGCACTAGATGAGACGAGATGAAATGTTCTTCCATCTGAGAAACTTCTAAGAAAAGAGACTAAATGAGATAAAATAAAAATAACAGATGAGACTCCCTTGCCAATATTTAGTGCTTAATATTTAGTTAATCACTTTGGGTACTCTTTCTATATTATTTTTGACAGTGCTGAAGAAAGCTAATAAGGAAAAAATATTAAGACAACACCAATTATTTTGAGGGCATGCAGTTAGGTACACAGCAACTAACCTGAAGCTTTGTGGAATCCAGATGGAACAAGTAATCAGATTACTTGTGGGTGTTTTAATAGTACCCAGAGGGTATCATAAAATCACTCACCGTATGCTTAATATCCATATAGTTCTGTTTCTTTGAACTGTTACTTTAATCTTCCTTTTTATTGCTATCCACTTAAACTGATGCCTTATCTACAGATAAACTTAAAGGCAATATGTGAATGCTCACACACATCTCTTATCTCTCATTTTACTGTATTTTCTGCTTTTTCCATTGATATTTTAGTTGTCTGCCCTATACTGTGGCTATCATTCAAACTTTATATCTGAAAACTTCCATTTCTGTGTCTGTTTGCTGAATTTACTGTTGGTTTTGTCAGTAGGAATATAAAGGTTAGAAACCAAATTGTGATGGGTTGGAAAAAATAGGAGGTATAGAAATATAGAAAGTGAGTAGAAATTGTATGTAGACATATCAGAAAAATTAAGCAGTTCGAAGTCTCATTTAACAGGTGGTTATATACATGCATGTGAGGTTAGTTTACATTATAGTGGTCTAAAGTAATATGTTCCCATGAATTGCTTAGTTGTCAGTAAGGCAATTTAAATAATGTTGCAACTTTTTTCTGATAAATGGAGAACATAATTTCAAATCAAACTGTGGGGTCCAGGAGTGTGTGAAGTGAAGTGAAAGACACTCAGTCATGTCTGACTTTTTGTGACCCCATGGACTCTATAGTCCATGAAATTCTCCAGGCCAGAATATTGGAATGGGCAGTCTTTCCCTTCTCCAGGGGATCTTCCAACTCAGGGATTGAACCCAGGTCTCCTGCATTGCAGGCAGAGTCTTACCAGCTGAGCTACCAGGGAAAGTCCCAGGAGTGTGTCATAGTTGGAAAACAAAGTGTATAAAACAAAAGGTATTATCAACTGTGTCAAAATGCTATTTAATAGGCCAAATAAATTAAAGTTGTAAATCAGATACCAGATTAACAATTTGGAGGTCACTGATGAACCTGATAAGATTAATAGTTGCACAATAGGGACAAAAAATCTATTTAGGTTCAAAATTAAGATAGAAATTGTTGGGTATTTTCTGAAAAAAGAAAAACCAAAAGCAAATAATTTGACACTGAACAGAATATTTTATCAGTATTTTTGTTATGATTGTTTTACTTTGTTTTGTTTTTATTCTTTTGTCTTTTTTTGTAAATTGAGAAATAGCAGGATGTTTATATGCTCATGGTTATTATCCAGTATAAAGTTGTGAACTGAGGAGTGAGCAGGTGAAAAGGGTGTTATGTAAAGAAAACATAAGAAATTGACTTAATAAATGAATATTAATAATTCCATTTTATTAGGAAGGTAGAGTGTATGGGTACAGATGTTGATAGGTGTCCACATGTGGTGTGAGGAATCTTTTAAGATTTTTAGAATTATCTCAGTTTGCCCTGTGAAGTAAGAAAAAGGTTATTAACTAGGAATAAGAAATGAAAACATGTTTGTTTTTTGAGGGGGAGGGGGTTACAGCATATTTTAATTTTTTTTTTTTACTGAAGTATAATTGATTTACAATAGTATATTAGCTTCAGATTTACAGTATAGTGATTTAATACTTTTATAGATTAAACTTAATTTATAGCTATAATAAGATATTGGCCATATACCCTGTTCTATCAAATATGTCCTTGTAGGTTCTTTATTTTATACTTAGTATAAACTTAGTATATTTTGCACTTCTTAACTCCCTATTCCTATTTTGCACTGCCACCATGCCCCCAGCTTCCCTCTTCCAACTAGTAACCACAAATTTGTTCTCTATATCTGTGAGTCTATTTTTGCTTTTTATATATTATTTGTTTGTTTTACTTTTTAGATTCCACATACAAGTGACTGCATGCAGTATTTGTCTTTCTTTGACTTTTTTCAGTAAGCATAATATCCTCCAGGTCCATCCATGTTGTTGGTTTTTGAAAAGACTAGTGAAGGTGTAAAATGCTTTAGGGAAATGGGGAAGTGAGGCTAAAGATGTATAATGTGGCTCCTAACTAGTTTTAAGCCTCCTTGAGGTTACTGGTCATGATTTTTAAAGGGAGACCAATTAGTGTGACTGCTCTTTTCCTTCTGCTAGATTTACCTGTATTAAGTCTGGGCTCAAGGTAGGCAGGTAATTTAACCCGGTTATGGATTTTTCAGGCATATAAGGCCATATGAGAGAGGGACTAAGTTGTTGAGGAACATGAGAGGAAGTCATTATAAGAACTGACCATAACATTAACCTGGATAATCAGAAAAAAGAGGCTATCAAGATGATCAACATGTGACAGTAATTAGTGATGACAAGATATAGGGTTATCTCCATGGAAATGAGTAGCTTAGGCAAAGTGAAAGTTGAAATTATTTGAAAGAAGAATGAGTAGCATGATTCACATATTTGTTTTAAGGAAGGCAGAAAGGAAAACCGTTTGCTAGAGTCAAGAAAGATAATGGAGATTGTGTATGCATGCTCAGTCGCTTCAATCATGTTGGACTCTTTGAGACCCTATGGACTGCCACGTTCCTCTGTCCATGGGATTTCCCAAGCAAGAATACTTGAGTGGATTGCCATGTCCTCCTCCAGGGGATTTTCCTGACCCAGGAATTGAACTGATGTCTCCTGCGTCTCCTGCATTTCAGGCAGATTCTTTACCCACTGAGCCACCTGGGAAGCCCCAAAGTGGAGACTACTCTAACTTAAACATAGTGCTGAGAAGAAACCGGGGGCAGGAAGAGTCATTGTCTTAGTGGGCTGCAGCAGGAGCATTTCAGACGTTGCCTGAATTTAGAGCAAGACGATGAGGAAGATTCTCAGAAAGTGCTTGAAAACATAGAGAAATTTACTGATTTTGCACTGGGAAATGAAGGGGACAGAGCCATGTTTTCATGAGTTAGGGGTGAGTGGGAGATGGAGAGAGGGAAGAGAGTATGAAAAGACATTAGGATAGGAGAGATCAGGGTGGCCTGAGACTCTGAGATTCTGGTGTCAGGTGTCAGCACATTCACAGAAATAAAGGATATATGTAGATTAGTTCAGATGACCTAAAGACATTTGATAATGGTAGTGATGGGGACAGAGGTGACTGGAACCTGTCTAGTTGATGTAGCTTAGGATATTTGTAAAGTAAGGATCTTACTCTGAGCTTTCATGTCCTCTCTTTATGTGGGCCAATTGTATGAAGGTTAAATTGAATCAAAAGGAAAAATATGCTTGTATTTGAGTCATCATGTGCTTTTCAACCCTTAAAATTTTGAGCAAATTGAAACCTCTGCATACTATATAGCAAACGAAGAAATATGGTAGAAAACAAAACATTCTAGGCGATATGAAACTTGAAACCAGAGTATGAAGAATTAAATATAACTGTCTTGGAAACCAGCACTATTTAATAGTGGAATGGAGGTAATATATGCCAGAGCCATACAAACTTTTGCTGCTGGTGCTGCTAAGTCGCTTCAGTCGTGTCTGACTCTGTGCGACCCCATAGACTGCAGCCCACCAAGCTCCCTCATCCCTGGGATTCTCTAGGCAAGAACAATGGAGTGGGTTGCCATTTCCTTCTCCAATGCATGAAAGGGAAAAGTGAAAAGTGAAGTCACTCAGTCATGTCACACTCTTAATGACCCCATGGCCTGCAGCCTACCAGGCTCCTCCGTCCATGGAATTTTCCAGTCAAGAGTACCGGAGTGGGTTGCCAGTGCCAATATTTTTTAATAAAATTTGTTAGATGTTTGATAAAGCATAGTAAACATGTTCAAGGGTATTGCTTCTATAGCTTTACACGTATTTAAATTTAAGCTCAAATGAACATATTATGTTAATTATTACATTGGACAAGATGCCTTGTAAAGAGTAAGTATTGTTATACCAACAAGTACAATCTATGTTACTTGGATTCTGTTGCATGCATTGATTATTTTTGATGTCACATTTTATGAGGTCCAGGTGACCTGCTTTTCAGATCTGACTTGGTAAACAGAATTACTTTGTAATGGTAAAAGTTATTTTTTCTCTCTGAGACATGCTAAAGGTCATGATGTTCATGTTCACCCCCTGAAGATCTCAAAGATAACTTACCCATGGGGACTCATTATTTCTCTCCCTGTTGAAATTCATGTTTTTATCTTTAGACTTGCATCTGTAAAAAGTTGGCATGGGGGAAAATAACTGCATCTACTGTATAATACAGTGCATAAAAAGGCAGAAAAACAAACTTTATTGCCATTCTGGACACTAACTTTTGTATTGAAGGAAATCAAGTTATATTTATCTTATTGTAACGTAAGGGGAAAACTTTCAAAATTATTTATTGATAGTAAAAGAAATTCACTGCTTATTGTATGTATTGTGTGTCTGTGTGTATGTGTGTGCACATGTGTGCTCAGTCATGTGCAACTCTTTGCAACTTCATGGACCGCAGCCTGCCAGGTTCCTTTGCTCCATGGAATTATCTAGGCAAGAATATTGGAGTGAGTTATCATTTCCTACTGCATATTGTATGTATTAATATAGATCAATTATGCTCTAGTAACAAAATCACAACTTCACTTCCTTAAATTCAAAAAGGTGTATTTCTTGTGAGGGATTGACTGGATTGTTCCTTTTATTTCTGTAGTGTCCTCACTGCAGCATCCAGCCTAGTTGAGTAGATATACTAGAATACTGCTAGTCATCATGGCTATAGGAAATAAATTTTGGAGGGCTTTACTCTGCAATTAGATGTTCTAGTTGGGACAGTTAATCACATGTCTCTACCACTGCCAAGGAACCCAGACGTTCAATCCTACCCATATGAGGAAAATGGAGAGAATTAAATAATATATAATTATATAATATTAATAATCATTATGTTGGTGTCATTATTCACTGCATTTTCTTTTGTGATTTCTAAGGGACCTGATAATAGTGTTATTAGAATATGTCTATAGATTATACTTGAAAAGACAAATCAAATGAGACTCACCACTAGTGTGGATAGAGAGAATATAGATATTACAGAATTGTTTTTTTGTCAAGGAAAACCTTAACTTGATTTGTTAATAACAAAAAGGAGAAAGTTTACATGTTGATTGCTGCTGCTAAGTCGCTTCAGTCGTGTCCAACTCTGTGTGACCCCAGAGATGGCAGCCCACCAGGCTCCCCTGTCCATGGGATTCTCCAGGCAAAAACACTGGAGTGGGTTGCCATTTCCTTCTCCAATGCATGAAAGTGAAAAGGGAAAGGTGAAGTCGCTCAGTCATGTCCGACTCCTAGCGACCCCATGGACTGCAGCCTACCAGGCTCCTTCGTCCATGGGATTTGCCAGGCAAGAGTACTGGAGTGGTTGCCATTGATTAGATCTATGCTAAACCCACATGTAAATGTTAATATGAATGTAATATAAACAGAGTTTATGGATTAAACAATACATTGTCATAAAATAATTTACACTTTCATCAAGAGGTTCTTTAGTTTCTTTTCACTTTCTGCCATTAGAGAGGTATCATTTACATAAGAATTATAACGTTTATGATTTTGGTTTTATTTCTCTTTTGATTTTCTTATAGTTGGTAAGCAAACAGATATCAGGCTTGTTCATCTTGAATCTTGTAAGACTCTAGGAACAGATATTCATTCTGAAAAACCACATAGTAAATTAAGTGGCCAAAAACAGAGAAAAAGGATTTAATTTTCCCCAAAAGTCCAAACAGAAGAAACAAAGAAGAATACAGATTACTGACTAAAAATAGTTGATGTGAGTTTAAGAAAAATGGGATCTGGGGAACTTGGGAGCTAGGGGATATATGTATAATTGTATGGCAAAAACCAAAACAACATTATAAAAATTAAAAAACAAAAAATAACATTAAAATATTAATAAAAATAAAAACTCATATTAATCTAAAAGTAAACATTGGTTTTGGCCATCAAGCAAAGGAAAATGTAATTCAAATATGCACATGTTTATATATGTTTATGAATATAGGAATCTATATTAATGTGTCACAGTGTATATTAATTTTAGAATGTTTAAGTACCCAAATTCTTTTTCTTCTAAGATATGAGAAAAATAAATTTTTAAATTTTAAACTGTTGTGTAGTATACTAAATATAGATTTCTCTTTAAAAAACTAGTTTTTTGAATATTTATTTTTATCTAGGCTTTCATCTGGGAAAAAAGTTTGTGAATGTTGCTGTTCAGTCCCCCAGTCATGTCCTACTCTTTGAAACCCCATGAACTGCAGCATGCCAGGCCTCCCTGTCTCTCACCATCTCCTGAAGTTTGCCCAAGTTCATGGCCATTGCATCAGCAATGCCATCCAGCCATCTCATCCTCTGACACCCTCTTTTTCTGTCCTCAATCTTTCCCAGCATCAGGGACTTTACCAGTGAGTGGGCTGTTGGCATCAGGAGACCAAATACTGAAGCTGATTCAGCTTCAGCATCAGTACTTCCCGTGAGTATTCAGGGTTGTGTTCCTTTAAGTCTGACTGGTTTGATCTTTTTGCTGTCCAAGGGACTCTCAGGCGTCTTCACCACCACAGTTCAAAAGCGTCAGTTTTTTGATGCTCTTCCTTCTTGACAGTCCAGATCTCACAACCCTATGTGACCACTGGGAAGACCATAATCTTGACTATACACACCTTTGTTGGCAGAGTAATGAGAGAGTTAATTCCTAGGTAGGTTGATAAGGAGTCCAGGGCCCTTGAGGAGGAGAAAGGGACAAACATTTTTTTCTATATTGCTCTGTTTTAGTCATATAAGATGTTTTTTCTTAACTTCTGAGTTGTTATGACAACAACCTTTAAGACTAACTTTCTTTAAGCCCAGAGCTAATGATTACACAACAAAACAACTCATCCTGGTTAAGGGTATGTTCTTCCTTAGCTCTGTACTAATCGCCTGGAAAATCCCATGGATGGAGAAGCCTGGCAGGCTATAGTCCATGGGGTTGCAAAGAGTCTGATAGGACTGAGCAACTTTCACAATGATTATATAACAACAATTTATCTTGCTCCAGGACGTTTCTCCTTCTTAACCAGAACTTCTGACTAATCTTGTTATCTTCAGAGGCCTGTATCTTGTGTAGATGGGTCTGGTAAGACCTTTCTATTGTTAGATCTAATCTTGTTAATTTAAGATGTATGTTGTAGGAGTGGGTCTGATAAAAGTATATAAGTCCTTGATAGGACTAGGGAGGGGGGCACTCTCAATCCCCCTTCTGATGTCTATGTCAGAAGCTTTTTCTGTCTTTTTTCTCTGTAATAAAACTTCTGCTGTACAAAAGCTCTGAGTGATCAATCCTAGTTCCTGGTCCCAGAGCTAAATCTTGAGAGATCATGAATCTGACATCATTCACCATAAGCTATCAGTAATGTCTCTGCTTTTCAACACACTGTCTAGGTTTGCCATGGCTTTCTTGCCAAGAAGCAACTGTGTTCTGATGTCATGGCTGCAGTCACTATCTGCAGTGATTTTAGAGCCCAGAAAGAGGAAATCTGTCATGACTTCCACCTTTTCCCTTTCTATTTGCTATGAAGTAATGAGATCAGATGCCATGATCTTAGTTTTAAGCTGGCTTTTTCACTCTCCTCCTTCACCCTCATTAAGAGGTTCTTTAGTTTCTCTTTGCTTTCTGCTATTAGAGAGGTATCATCTGTATATCTGAGGTTGTTGATGCTTCTCCCATCTATCTTGATTCCAGTTTGTAACTCATCCAGCCCAGCATTTCTCATCATGTGCTCAGCATATAGGTGAAATAAACAGGGTGATAACAGACATCCCTGTCATACTCTTTTATCATGGAACCAATCAGTTGTTCCATATAGGGTTCTAACTGTTGCTTCTTGACTTGCATACAGGTTTCTCAGGAGACAGGTAAGATGGTCTGGTATCCCCATCTCTTTAAGAACTTTCCACAGTTTATTATGATGCACACAATCAAAGGCTTTAGGGTAGTCAATGAAACAGAGGTAAAATTTTTTTTGGAATTCCATTGCTTTCACTATGATTCAGTAAATGTTGGCAAGTTGATCTCTGGTTCATCTTCCTTTTCTAAACACAGCTTGGAGATCTGGAAGTTTTCAGTTCACATAATGCTGAAGCCTAGCATGCAAGTTTTTAAGCATGACATTACTTGCATGGGAGATGCATGCAATTGTCCCATGGTATGAACATTCTTTAGTACTATCCTTCTTGGATATTTGTGTCATGCAAGTGTATGTTCCTCGGTTCTTTGTCTCATCACAACAAAGATTTGGAGCAACGGACATTAAAGCCCTTGGTGCTCTCGGGTCTTGGACAAACCATGCTACAGCTCTTAAGCAAATCAATGTTACAGCTCCATTTTATTTAGAAGATAGCAGGAGAATCCAAGACTCGAAGAGAAGAGAGTGGAGGAGTGTGCAGGGGAGGGAGAGAGAGAGTGAGAGAGAGAGAGAGAGAAAGAGCACACGCACGAGGGAGAGAGAGTCTGTGAGAAAGCACTTTGGCTCTTCCTTTTATATGTTTTTTTCCTCCAACTGGGCCTGCCCTATGCAAATTGGGCTTAGCCAGGAGTGCTGTTTATTCTGCCTGAAGTCTTCACTCTGGTCCTCGGACCTTCCTTGGACCTTCCTTGTCTTTTAGCCACTGCCACTTTGGACTCCTTTTACCTAGTCTACCTACCTAACATTTGGATGAGGATTTTCCAAATATAGTCCTGTGGCCACTGTTGTGTCTTCCAGATTTGCTGACATATTGCGTGCAACCTTTGATAGCATCACCCTTTAGGTTTTGAATAGCTCTACTGGAATTCCATTGCATCCACTAGCTTTATGGACAGCAGTGCTTCTTCTAAGGCCACACTGACTTCACAGTCCAGAATGTCTGGCTCTGGGTGAGTGACCACATCATCATGGTTATCTGGTTCATTAGTATCCTTTTTTGAACAGTTCTTCCAGGTATTATTTCCATCTCTTCTTGATCTCTTCAGCTTCTACTAGATCTCTACCATTTATGTCTTTTATTGTGCCTATCTTTGGGTGAAGTGTTTCCTTGATATTTCCAATTTTTCTAAAAAGATCTTCAGTCCTTCCCCTTCTCTTGTTTTCCTCTATTTTCATGCATTGTTTATTGAAGAAGGCTTTCTCGTCTCTCTTTCTTATTCATTGGAATTCAGTGTTTAGTTGGATGTACCTTTCCCTTTCTATCTTGCTTTTTGTTTGTCTTCTTTCTTCAACTATTTGTAAGGCCTCCTCAGGTAGCTACTCTGCCTTCTTGCTTTTCTTTTTCTTTGGGAGTTTTTGTTCATGGCCTCCTGAACAATATCACAAACCTCTGTCCATAGTTCTTCTGGCACAATGTTTACTAGATCTAATCTCTTGAATCACTAGGCCAGCCAAGTATGACTTAAATCAAATCCCCTATGAATATGCAGTGGAGGTGAAAAATAAAATCAAGGGGTTAGGAAATTTGTGATTATACATTTTTAAAATTTTGTAGAAATTATGATAATAAATCTGTACTCTGTTAAACCATCTTACTCAAAGTTGCATTTGAAATAAGACTAGTTGAATGAAGAGACTGGAACTGTAGGATGTTTTTCTTTTGAAATAAGACAGTGTGTTGATTGAACATTGTCTTGGCCCCAGCAATACTGTACTATCTCCATCTGTATAGAGAAAAGCAAGAAGAGGAACAGCTAACCACATTCCCCTTCTCCACAATAGATTCAGTGAAAGGCAGGGGACTAAAAAACATGAGTGCAAACTCTCTGATGTGCTATTATAAAGAATTTGAAAGGAACTTTTAGCAATCATCTCTTCTGCAGAGTCAGCTTGACAAACCATGAGATTTAGGAGTCCAAAGTCAATCTCTCCTAACACGATTTTTCTGTCTTCTATTTTTCAACATTTACTTCAGTTTTTATTTTTTAAAACCCTGTAATTACTCCTCATTGCTTTAAGCACAGTTAAGTGTTCTTTTCTTCCCTCTGGTTTATTGAGATATAGTTGACATATAGCACTGTATAAATTTAAGCATAGTGATCTTACTTATATACCTTATGAAATGATTACCACAAAAACTTCAGTGAACATCCATTATTCCATAAAGATACAATATAAAAGACAAAAAAATTCCCTTTTGATGAGAACTCTTAGGATTTACACTTCTAACAACTTTCACATATAACATATAGAGGTGTTAACTGTATTAGTAATGCTTTGTTTCATTCCTAGTACTTATTGATCTAATAACTGGAAGTGGTACCTTTGACTACACTCATCCAATTCCCCCTACTGTCAACCCTTTTAAAGTATAATTGACCTATAATACTATGTTAGTTTCTGATGCAGAGGACAGTGATTTGATATCTCTATGTATTACAAATATAGAACAATTCAATATTTTTAATGTCACATACTAAGTATTATCTCCCCTATGATAATGTCTGTGACATCATGTCAAGATTTGGATCAAGTAAATGTATGCACATACATACAAAATGGAATAGTATTTGGCAATAAAAAAGAAGGAAATCTTCCCTTTTCCAATGATGATATAGATGACCTTGAGGTCATCATTATGTTAAGTGACTATGTTAGATAGAAAAAGTCTAACACTGTATATTTTCACTTATATGTGGAATCTGAAAAATGCCAAGTTCATAGAAATAGAGAGCAGAGCAGAATGGTGACTACCAGAGGCTGGAGGGTGGGAAAATGGAGAGTTGTTGGTCAAAGAGTATAAACTCAGTTGTGAGATGAATAAGTTCTAGGGATCTAATGTAATGCATGATGATTACAATTAACAATACTGTATTATATACTTGAAAGTTGTTAAAAGGATAGATATTAATGTTAACATTAAAAAAAGAGATTAAAATGTAATATATGAGGAGGATGGAGACATTAACTAAACCTTTTGTGCTAAGCATTTTATAATATATATTGTATCAATCACCATATTGTACATATTAAACTTATATATGTTATATGCTAATAATATCTCAATAGAACTGGAAAAAAATAAGTCCAAGTGCTTCAGGATTTTCCACCTCTTCCCTCCAACTCCCTTCTCACCCTTGCTGCTGCTACTGCTAAGTCACTTCAGTTGTGTCCAACTCTGTGCGACCCCATAGATGGCAGCCCACCAGGCTCCCCTGTCCCTGGGATTCTCCAGGCAAGAACACTGGAGTGGGTTGCTGCCGGGAGCCAGCATATTGCATACTGAGTGCATATTGCATATTGCATATTGAGTGCAGCACTTTCCACAGCATCATCTTTCAGGATCTGGAATAGCTCAACTGGAATTCTATCACTGCCAGGAGCCATCGTGAGGAGCTCCACCCATGACAAAGGTCATGAGGAAGGAGGCTCAGCATACGCAAAGGCGGGATAGAACCTCAGGAGTCCACCTGGAAATTCTTGAGCATTTACATCCAAAACCAGAGTCTGCCTACTTTCTGCTTTGTGCTTTCACCTACACCTCTGACTTTATGGGGGGCTGTCCCCCACTACCTCTCTGAAAAAAGAGTTAGCTTACAGCTCCAGTTAATAATTCCTGGGTGTGACAGTGTTTCAACCTACAAACTCCTTTGGAAATCCTCTAGCCTGCCTGAATAGGTTTTTCTGGCCACATGTGATTGTTCAGAGCCTCCCAACTGTGAGAGGCAGGAGATGTTCTAAACTGTCTAAACACAGATTCTTTTAAGTAGTTAAAAGATTGATTAGAAATTGTATTGGTGAAGGGATTTTCACTTGTTGGGCCAATGTTTTCTGCTAAGTTTCCATATCCCTTACCTGCTGTGTCCCTGGCAGTGTATTGATTAATATAATTGGTGTAAGTAATAGCTTTAATGTTTGTAACCTGGGACCCTTGAGTTAATTCTTTTCCTTGTTATAGCCCACCACACCTTTGCTCTGTAGGAATGCAACTTTATCTAATGCTTTTGGAGGGTGGCTCCTGACCAATCACCTTTAGAGAAAAATAAGTTTTCTGAAGAAAGGGTCTTAAAATGTTAACAGGCCTCCAGGCCAGAAGATGATGCAAATCACCTAAGCTTTTGCATATGGTAAGTTTGCAGGAAGAAAGCCTGGCTTGCTGCATGACTCTACCTCTTCCCCCATTATCCTCTATGCATAACTTAAGGTATAAAAACTACTTTGGAAAATAAAGTGCGGGCCTTGTTCACCAAAACTTGGTCTCACCATGTCGTTCTTTCTCTTATCTTCTGGCTGAATTATTCAGCCTCTTTCCTCCACTGAATTTCCTCACTGAGCTATCCTTATTTCAGCCTCTTTTCTCCACTGAATTTCCTCACTGAGCTATCCTTATTCTATTACTCTTTATATCTTTGATAAATATTTAAATAAATAGGTCGCCTATGCCGTCTCTCCTTCGAATACCCTGGATCAGCCGGGGCTGGACCCCGGCAGGTTGCCATTTCCTTCTCCAACGCATGAAAGGGAAAAGTGAAAGTCAAGTCGCTCAGTCGTGTCCGACTCTTAGGGACCCTATGGACTGCAGCCTACCAGGCTCCTCTGCCCATGGGATTTTCCAGGCAAGAGTACTGGAATGGGGTGCCATTGCCTTCTCCGCCTCTTACCCTTACCACTACTACAAATACAAACGTCTATTTATCCTGTGTAGCCTCATATTTCGGAGAAGGTAATGGCACCCCACTCCAGTACTTTTGCCTAGAAAATCCCATGGACAGAGGAGCCTGGTAGGCTGCAGTCCGTGGGGTGGCAAAGAGTCGGACACGACTGAACGACTTCACTGTCACTTTTCACTTTCATGCTTTGGAGAAGGAAATGGCAACCCATTCCAGTGTTCTTGCCTGGAGAATCCCAGGGACGGGGGAGCCTGGTGGGCTGCCGTCTATGGGGTCGCACAGAGTCGGACACGACTGAAGCGACTTAGCAGCAGCAGCAGCAGCAGCAGTAGCAGCAGTCTCATATTTAACACTCTCAGGAGACTTCTTTAAACTCCAAGTCCAAATTAGACCTCTGATTATAAAGCAACATAGCATTCTGTGCTATGTATTATACAATATTGTATAGTCAAGCTCAAAAATTCTGATTCAAGCAACAAGAGAAATAAAAGGAGACAGAATGGATTATCATGACATTAATTAAACTGCCAATTGATGCTTTTCTATTCTGAGACAAAATGAATTGCTAGATTGCATAGTATTCTATCTCAGCTCAGGGCTTACTCCTTTATTTCCTTTGCTTCTGATTCCAGGAAACTATAGAATGTTTTCAGAAAACAAAAGTAATACCTGGTATTCTCAGTTGACAGTCAAACCAAATAAATTATCCTTTTTCCTTTTGAAATATATAATCTATTTCTTTCTCCATGCCCTTCTTTTAAAAATTAAATGAAAGAATAAACAGTTGAGTCTAGAGTGTTTTTCTATAACCTCATCAAATCTGGAGTTAAATCAAGAAAACTGAGTAAGGAAATGTTTAGATCTGAATGATTAATATGACTTCTCAAAAGAATCTTTTCTTAACAAGGAATGTGTAGTGAAAGGACATATTTCCATATTCAATTATCTAGAATTATAGGAAATAAATTCCTGCTTTTAAGTGCTAAGAACTCAGAAACAGTGAGGATTTCTTTCAGAGAATCTTTCTCTGTAAACCAGAGAAAATGCTTTCCAAAAAACAGAATTACTGACACTACTGAATCCCTATCACCCTTCATTTTACTATATAAAAAAAGTCAAACTACCTTTTTAGATACTGGAGACATAAATACATTGTCATTTCTTTTCTTTAGCATAAATCATTGCACGTATGATTATGTATTTGTTAGGCAACTAGAATACAAAAAGAAGTCTAAAATGGCAGTGGCTAAAAAACAGAGAAAGCAAGGGGGAAAGCCCAAGAGAAGGGAAGGAAGGAAAAATCCGAGGACCTGAGTAGGAACCTCAGGTGAAAAAAGAGGAGGAAGAAACAAACATGTCCACCTGCTGCCCCACTATAGGTTGTTGTCATTCAGTTGCTCAGTCCTGTCCAGCTCAGTCCTGTCCAACTCTTTGATACCCCCATGGACTGCAGCGTGCCAGGCTTCCCTGTCCTTCACCATTTCCCTGAGCTTGCTCAAACTTATGTCCACTGAGTCAGTGATGCCATCCTAGCATCTCATCCTCTGTCATCCCCTCCTCCTCCCATCTTCAATCTTTCCTAGCATCAGGGTCTTCTCTAATGAGTCAGTTCTTCTCATCAGATGTCCAAAGTACTGGAGCATCAGCTTCAGTATCTGTCATTCCAATGAATATTCAAGGTTGATTTCCTTTAGGATTGACTGGTTGGATCTTGCAACTTGGATCTTGACTCTTGGATCTTAAGAGTCTTCTCTAACAACCACAGTTCGAAAACATCAATTTTTTAAAGAAGGTTCTCAGCCTTCTTTATGGTCCAACTCTCACATCCATACATGACTGCTGGGAAAACCAGAGCTTTGATTAGATGGACTTTTGTCAGCAAAGTAATGTTTCTGCTTTTTAATATGCTGTCTAGGTTGATCATAACTTTTCTTCTGAGGAGCAACTGTCTTTTAATTTCATGGGTGCAGTCATCATCCACAGTGATTTTGGAGCCTAAGAGAATAGTCTGTCACTGTTTCCCCATCTATTTGCTATGAAGTGATGGGACCGGATGCCATGATTTTCGCTTTTTGAATATTGAGTTTTAAGCCACCTTTTTTACTCTCCTCTTTCACCTTCATCAAGAAGCTCTTTTAGTTACTCTTTGCTTTCAGCCATAGGGTGGTCTCATCTACATATTTGAGACTGTTGATGTTTCTCCCCACAGTCTTGATTCTAGCTTGTGCTTCATCCAGCCTGGCATATAAGTTAAATTATCAGAGTGACAACATACAGCCTTGATGTACTCCTTTCCCAATCTTGAACCAGTCCATTGTTCTATGTTGTGTTTTAACTGTTGCTTCCTGACCTCCATACAGGTTTCACAGGAGGCAGTTAAGGAGGTCTGGTATTCCCATCTCTTGCCACAGTTTACTGTGATCCACAGAGTCAAAGGCTTTAGCATAATCAATGAAGGAGAAGTAGATATTTTTCTGGAATTCTCTTGTATTTCTATAGTCCAATGGTTGTTGGCAATATGATCTTTGGTTCCTCTGCTTTTTCTTAATTCAGCTTGAACATCTGAAAGTTCTTGGTTCATGTACTGTTGAAGCCTTGCTTGGAGAATTTTGAGCATTACTTTGCTAGCAAGTGAAATGAGTGCAATTGTGCCTAATTTTCATAGGTCAAGGTAGGGGACAGAAGGAGACAAAAAGGAAGAGGGAGCCAAAATGGGTGGAAGCCACTCTGCACTCAAGCCTCAGGGTTGTACTAACCAATTAAAACTCTGAGCTGTAACACAGCTGTAACACTGGTCTATCCTTTCAAATTTTTGTTTAGTTGAGACTGGTCCAAGGAAATTACACACTTTCCCAACATATCCATGTGCAAGTGGTCCACTAGAATGTAAGCTCTATGAAAGCAGACACTGTGTATGTATGTCTTGGACAAAACTATGTGCCATTACCCTACCAGATGCTGATGATATAAGTATTCAATAAATATCTGTGGTTGAATGGATGAAATAAATAATAATGTGTGTGCACAGATAAGCAAAAAGCATGTTTAAAATACCATAATGCTACAAGCTATTTTTTCCATTGTCTTCATTTTTAATGACATGTGTTTTTCTGATAGACATTTTAGTACAAGGAAAGTTTTCATCTTTGAAAACATTTCTTGGTTGACATTTCTTTTGTGACTATGAATTATGTCTCTAAAGAATTATGAAATCATCTATTGTGTGCCTTACTAAACTTTGTTTTCCCATGTCTTCATTTAGGGTCTGCCATAATTTATGCACTCAATAAAAATGTGCTAAATGTTTACTTGTACATAGCTTAAAAAGAAGTTAAATGAAAGTAATTTTAGAGGATATATTGATTCTGATATGGATTTACTGAAAAATTATATTTTCTTGTTTATCAGTATTATTCCACAATTATCAAGAGCAAAAAAGATATTGCATGTTATTCCAGTATTTTAGTCCGCTGAGTATATAAACTACTTTACATCTCCCAATGTTTTATAGTTACTTGCAATCTCTAAATGTATTACTTATGCACTTTATATACATTAAAGTTCATTGTAGAAAGAATTTACCTGTTTAAAATGTATTTTCCTAGTGTAGAATGAAAATGTATTTTGATATCAGGAAAATATACGGTTTGGTGATAAACAGTAGCTATATTGTGCCAATGTATTTGAGGTGAATCATAAGATATAAACTCTACAAACTTTATAAACAATCCAGATTCAGTCAAATACTTCAAAACCATCACATTCTGAAGAAACAAAATCAGTTCAGTCACTTGAATCTCTCAGTCATGTCTGAATCTTTGCCACCCCATGAACTGCAGCACGCCATGCCTCCCTGTCCATCATCAACTCCTGGAGTTCATTCAAACTCATGTCCATCGACTCGGTGATGCCATCCAGCCATCTCATCCTCTGTCGTACCCTTCTCCTATTGCCCCCAATCTCTCCCAGCATCAGGGTCCTTTCCAATGAGTCAACTCTTCGCATCAGGTGGCCAAAGTACTGCAGTTTCAGCTTTAGCATAATTCCTTCCAAAGAACACCCAGGACTGATCTTCTTTAGAATGGACTGGTTAGATCTCCTTGCAGTCCAAGGGACACTCAAGAGTCCTCTCCAACACCAAAGATCAAAAGCATCAGTTCTTCAGTGCTCAGCTTTCTTCACAGTCCAACTCTCACATCCATACACAACTCTCACATCCATACATGACCACAGGAAAAACCATAGCCTTGACTAGACAGACCTTTGTTGGCAAAGTAACGTCTCTGCTTTTGAATATGCTATCTAGGTTGGTCATAACTTTCCTTCCAAGGAGTAAGCATCTTTTCATTTCATGGCTGCAACCACCATCTGCAGTGATTTTGGAGCCGCAAAAAATAAAGTCACAGTTTCCACTGTTTCCCCATATATTTCCCATGAAGTGATGGGACCAGATGCCATGATCTTAATTTTCTGAATATGGAGCTTTAAGCCAACTTTTTCACTTTCCTCTTTCACTTTCATCAAGAGGCTTTTTAGTTCCTCTTCACTTTCTGCCATAAGGGTGGTGTCATCTGCCCATCTGAGGTTATTGATATTTCTCCCAGCAATCTTGATTCCAGATTGTTCTTCCAGCCCGCGTTTCTCATAATGTACTCTGCATATAAGTTAAATAAGCAGGATGACAATATACAGCCTTGATGGACTCCTTTTCCTATTTGGAAGCAGTCTGTTGTTCCATGTCCAGTTCTAACTGTTGCTTCCTGACCTGCATATAGGTTTCTCAAGAGGCAGGTCAGGTGGTCTGGTATTCCCACCTATTTCAGAATTTTCCAGTTTATTGTGAGCTACACAGTCAAAGGCTTTGGCATAGTCAATAAAGCAGAGATAGATGTTTTTCTAGAACTCTCTTGCTTTTTTGATGACCCAGTAGATGTTGGCAATTTGATCTCTGGTTCCTCTGCCTTTTCTAAAACCAGCTTGAACATCTGGAAGTTCATGGTTCACATATTGCTAAAGCCTGGCTTGGAGGATTTTGAGCATTACTTTACTAGCATGTGAGATGACTGCAATTGTGTGGTAGTTTGAGCATTCTTTGGCATTGCCTTTCTTTGGGATTGGAATGAAAACTGACCTTTTCCAGTCCTGTGGCCACTACTGAGTTTTCCAAATTTGCTGGCATATTGAGTGCAGCACTTTCACAAAGTCATCTCTCAGGATTTGAAATACCTCAAATGGAATTCCATCACCTCCACTAGCTTTGTTCATAGTGATGCTTTCTAAGGCTCACTTGGCTTCACATTCCATGATGTCTGACTCTAGGTGTGTGATCATACCATCATGATTATCTTGGTCATGAAGATATTTTTTGTACAGTTCTTCTGTGTATTCTTGCCACCTCTTCTTAATATCTTCTGCTTCTGTTAGGTCCATACCATTTCTGTCCTTTATAGAGCCTACCTTTGAATGAAATGTTCCCTTGGTATCTCTGATTTTCTTGAAGAGATCTCTAGTCTTTCCCATTCTGTTGTTTTCCTCTATTTCTTTGCATTGATCGCTGAGGAAGGCTTTCTTATCTCTCCTTGCTATTTTTTGGAACTCTGCATTCAAATGCTTATATCATTCCTTTTCTCCTTTGCTTTTTGCTTCTCTTCACAGCTATTTGTAAGACTTCCTCAGACATCCATTTTGCTTTTTTGCATTTCTTTTCCATGGGGATGGTCTTGATCCCTGTCTCCTGTACAATGTCACGAACCTCCATCCATAGTTCATCAGGCACTCTATCAGATCTAGTCCCTTAAATCTATTTTTCACTTCCACCATATAGTCATAAGGGATTTGATTTAGGCCTTTGATTTACTTTTGACCTTAAACATGCAATTGTAACACTTTGTAGTAAAAAACTTTGGTTTGAAGTGGAAAACTAATTAATACAACAGGTTGGAAAACATTTCTGAGACCCTGTTTACTGCTTTAATTGGCAGTTTTAGAAGATTTGGTTAAAAGGAAAACCTTAATGGGATCAAAGAAGGAAATTTAGAATGAAACAATTTCTAAAGTTATACTAACGTTCATTGTGTGTTTATGCCTTGCATATCCCTGCATGACAAAATTCTATTAGAGATATTTCTTGTACTAACTAATGTATTGATTTTTAGTAACTCTCTGTGCAAGTCCAATATGTTTATTAATATTCAATACTATAAATTAAAAATATAAACCTTTTGCCACAATTCTTGTTAACCAATGCAAATTACAATGCAATAATTTCACTGCAATGAGAAAATGGAATTTGCTTTATACAAAGAAAAAAAAAATACTGCCTTTCCTATAAGTGAACATATGTAGAAAACAAATAGTCCTTTATAATCAATACATAAATGTATTCAGTAATGGAAGACCTGGGTATTGAAACAATAAGCATTTAAGTTCATGGACAGATTCTCATTTCCCAGAGAGTTTGTCTGCATAGAAACCTGAAGCTTAACCCACATTTACTGTCATAACCTTAAACAATTTGAAGGTTATTTAGTGCATTGCTTCTGTAGTGTGAATCTTGCTGTTTATCTGCTGTCATCTCTTTCTTTCTTTATTTCTTCTCTCTTAAGGAACCTTTGGTTCTTGAGACTTAACAATTCTTATTATTTAGTATTCACTCAATAAAAATAACTTTGTTTTCATTAATGTCATTTTCTTTCCCTTGCAACCAAAAACTTCTACAAGTATGGCCTTAGTTTTCACAGAGAGCAAAATATTGAAGGCTAACTTAGACAAGAAGGCTGGCAAACTCTCATAATTATTACAAGAGCCATATTTCTAATTTCAATAACAATAAGGATGCAATTTTGGTCCTCCCAGGTGGTGCGAGTAGTAAAGAACCTGCCTGCCAATTCAGGGGACATAAGAGACGTGGGTTCCATCCCTGGGTTGGAAAGATGCCCTGGAGGAGGACATGGCAACCTACTCAAGTATTCTTGCCTGGAGAATAATATGGGCAGAGGAGCCTGGTGGGCTACCGTCCATAGAGTCACCAAGAGTTGGATATGACTGAAGTGACTTAGCACACATGCATGCAACGATGCAACCTAATGTGCAGAATAGAGATGCATAGGCTAAATGTATGTATGTATGGCCCAAGTTACTTACTTTCTACTGGTACTTGACAAAAGCAATACACAAGATGAGTTGGAAGAATCAATAAAAGAGTAACATTTGAAATATTATTTAAAGAGTATGGAATTTAAATATTCTGAATCTGAAAGAATATTCAAGAATAACAAGTAATATGGGGAGACTGGAGCAAAGATTATATGAAAAAATGAAATGGAAAATGACATTAAAAAGGTGAAATAACTTGCAAATCTGCAAATCCTTGAATGCCTCATGAAACTATTTCAATTCCAGTATGCTAATGCTAAGTCACTTCAGTCCTGTCTGACTCTGCACAACCCCATAGACGGCAGCCCACTAGGCTTCCCCGTCCCTGGGATTCTCCAGGCAAGAACACTGGAGTGGGTTGCCATTTCCTTCTCCAATGCATGAAAGTGAAAAGTGAAAGTGAAGTCGCTCAGTCGTGTCCGACTCTTGGAGGCCCCATGGACTGCAGCCTACCAGGCTCCTCCATCTATGGGATTTTCCAGGCAAGAGTACTGGAGTGGGGTGCCATTGCCTTCTCCAATTCCAGTATAAAGGTGGACAATTGAAAGTTTTCATGCAGAGGAAATAAAATAGAGACCATCACCTACTCTGAACTATACAATTAATTCATCGAGCAATATTTTTAAGTAGTTTAATCATACATTCTATTTTTTTCATCAAAGCATAGCATGCTTATAGAAAAGGGCACAAATCATAACTGTGTAACTTCATGAATGTTCAGTGAGTGAACATGTTCAGAGCTAAGTGGACACCACCTCAGAATCTTAGAAGCTTCCCTTTATTCCCGCTCCAGCCACTATGTCCTCAACTGTAACCACTCTCTTAATTTCTAAAACACAGGTTACTTATTGAACACATTATACAAACAGAATATGTAGTTTGTACTTTTTGTGTCTCTGTTCTTTCAATATTGCATTTGTAAGATCATCAATATTATTGCATATTGTGGCAGTTTTTTTCCCTCATTGCTGTATGTGTGCTAGTGTGCTAAGTCACTTCAGTCGTGTCCAACTCTGTGCAACCCCATGGACTACAGCCCACCAGGCTCTTCTGTCCATGGGATTTTCCAGGCAAGAATATGGAGTGGGTTGCCATGCCATTCTCCAGGGAATCTTCCCCACCCAGGGGTGGAACCCACATCTCTTATATCTCCTGCATTAGCAGGAGGGTTCTTTACCACTGGCACCACTTGGGAAGCCCTACCTGAAAACTTTCAATTGTCCAGCAACTTTCATTACTATATACTGTTCATTATTGTGTATATCACAATTAATTTATACTGCTATTGATAGTACTACTTTGAATGAAGCTACTGTGAAAACTTTGTGCATATTATTTAATGAAAATAAATATTACAAAGTATTTTTTAACATCAATAGGATGAGCCTGGACTGAAGTCTGTATTAAATATTTAAACTTTCAGAAAATACATCATTCCTGATTCTACGAGTCATTCCATATGGATATACCAAAAATATATAATTCATTAACTGTAATATCAAAGAAAATAGTGATCATTATATTTTATACAGTAAATCAGCTTTGATAATAAAATGTACATAGAGTTGAACTTGTTTTATCATAATCCGAGCTGAATGCTGAAAGCAGTATACTCTTTTGGTCTACTGGTTACATTAAAATTTTGATGTTTCTAACATGATTGTTTCAATAAACTGTGATATCTGCTTCTGCCTTTTAAATCAAGGGAGAAAAAATTGAAAAATTATGCTTTTACTAGGTTTTGCCTTCCAATTCTCCCTCTTCTCATGCAATCCTATTAGGACGATCATTTTGTCTGTTGTTAAAACAATATAGTAAGAATCAGACACAAATTAGAACTGAAAATAAGATATTATATATTTTTAACAAGTACCTGTCCTTCAACACCAAAGTTTTTTCCACAGCCACTTCAATAATGATAAGATTCTAGTTGATTTTAGGGGGCATCCAGTTTCACTTGTGGTATGCAGAAAGCTTGGTAATAATCACTTATCTTTACAATAAGAGAATGTCAGACAAACTGAGAATCAATGACTTCTTAGAATAATCAAAGAACTGAAATTACAGGGAAGACCTCCACTCTGAATTCT
The DNA here is from genome assembly GCF_027580195.1 of Bos mutus. Lineage (NCBI taxonomy): Eukaryota > Metazoa > Chordata > Mammalia > Artiodactyla > Bovidae > Bos > Bos mutus. The sequence continues at coordinate 75,792,510 of NC_091622.1, read as the reverse complement.
GGAGCGACAGATAAATCTAGATATTCACAGCGACAGATAAATCTAGATATTCACAACTAAGGTCTGCTTCCTTGGAACAAAAGCCATAGAAGCCATAAACTCAGTAATTTTGAACAATGTGTGGTGCTGAGTGTTGACTAACATGAGAGTAAAAAACTTGCAGTGTTGTGGAGACATGTTTCTATGTACTTTACTTCCAGGAAACTCATACTGGTAATCTAAGAAAGATTTTCCTTTTTACTCTTTTCTTAACTAAAGCTTACACTTTAAGAAGGGTTTTGATAGAGTGCAATTCTGGAACTTTATCTGCTCTTAAGAAAAGGAATTGCTTCTCACCACTTGTCCTGTTAGACTTCTTCACATAAGGGGAAAGAAAACAATATAAACAAAGGGTGTGTGTGTGCTTAGTTCAGTTCAGTTCAGTCGCTCAGTCATGTCCAACTATTTATGACCCCATGAATCACAGCACGCCAGGCTTCCCTGTCCATCACCAACTCCCAGAGTTCACTCAAACTCATGTCCATCAATCAGTGATGCCATCCAGCCATCTCATCCTCTGTCATCCCCTTGTCCTCCTCCCCCAATCCCTCCCAGCATCAGAGTCTTTTCCAATGAGTCAACTCTTCGCATCAGGTGGCCAAAGTACTGGAGTTTCAGCTTGAGCATCATTCCTTACAAAGAACACCCAGGACTGGTCTCCTTTAGAATAGACTGGTTGGATCTCCTTTCAGTCCAAGGGACTCTCAAGAGTCTTCTCCAACACCACAGTTCAAAAGCATCAATGCTTCAGTGCTCAGCTTTCTTCATAGTCCAATTCTCACATCCATACATGACCCCTGGAAAAACCATAGCCTTGACTAGATGGACCTTTGTTGGCAAAGTAATGTCTCTGCTTTTCAATATGCTATCTAGATTGATCATAACTTTCCTTCCAAGGAGTAAGCATCTTAATTTCATGGCTGCAAGCACCATCTGCACTGATTTTGGAGCCCCCCAAAATAAAGTCTGACACTTTTTTCCACTGTTTCCCCATATATTTCCCATGAAGTGATGGGACCAGATACCATGATCTTAGTTTTCTGAATGATGAGCTTTAAGCCCACTTTTTCACTCTCTTCTTTCACCTTCATCAAGAGGCTTTTTAGTTCCTCTTCACTTTCTGCCATAAGGGTGGTGTCATCTGCATATCTGAGGTTATTGATATTTCTCCCAGATATCTTGATTCCAGCTTGTGCTTCTTCCAGCCCAGTGTTTCTCATGATGTACTGTGCATATAAGTTAAATAAGCAGGGTGACAACATACAGTCTTGACATACTGCTTTTCCTATTTGGAACCAGTCTGTTGTTCCATATCCAGTTCTAACTGTTGCTGCCTGGCCTGCATATAGGTTTCTCAAGAGGCAGGTCAGGTGGTCTGGTATTCCCATCTCTTTCAGAATTTTCCACATTTTATTTTGATCCACACAGTCAAAGGCTTTGGCATAGTCAATAAAGCAGAAAGAGATGTTTTTCTGGAACTCTCTTGCTTTCTGTGTGTACAGGAATTTTAAATAAATAAGGAAAGCTGTAGCCAAGGAAGGGAGTAGGGTACAAGAAGAAAAACAGCACATCACCAGTTCAGTTCAGTCGTGTCTGACTCTTTGTGACCCCATGAAATGCAGCATGCCAGGCCTCCCTGTTCATCACCAACTCCTGGAGTTTTCTCAAGCTGACATCCATTGGGTTGGTGATTCCATCCAACCATCTCATCCTCTGTTGTCCCCTTCTCCTCCTGCCTTCAATCTTTCCCAGCTTCAGGATCTTTTCAAATGAGTCAGATCTTCACGTCAGTGCCCAAAGTATTGGAGTTTCAGCTCTATCATCAGTTCTTCCAATGAATATTCAGGACTGCTTTCCTTTAGGTTGGACAGGTTGGATCTCCTTGCTGTCCAAGGGACTCTCAAGAGTCTTCTCCAAAACCACAGCTCAAAAGCATCAATTCTTTGGCTCTCAAGAGGTATAAAAACATTTGTGAAAACCATAGTCCAAAGACACAAATACACCAGAAGAGTAAGACTTAGAAGATTATGTAACATTCCCTCCACAACACTCTGTCACTGCATTAACAAACTTCAGTATAATAATAGTATTATACTTGATAGAGCTTCCATACTTCCATAAACAGATTCTTTTTGGTGAGAAGTACATAGGGAAACTCCCAAGCCAGGAGAAAAATTTTTTAAAAAAATGACACTAGAGAAATTTGAAAAATTTAGTATCTATATCACAGCATATATAGCTAGATTAACATAAAATAACTGAGTACTGGATACAACATGATCAGCTTTCAGCAAAATATTATAAGATATTAAGATATCACCAAAGGCAAGAAATAATACAGTCTGAAGAAATGAAGAAAGCATCAGAATTGGACCCAGATGTGACACAGATAGAATTATGAGACAGACATTATAAAAATAATTATGAAAAATATGTAAAGGACTCTAACATATGGATAATGTAAGTAGAGAGATAAAAACTCTAAGGAAAAAAACAAATCAAAGAAAATGCTAGAAATAAAAAATGGTGTAACAGAGAAAGTGTTTGATGGGTTCATCAGTAAACTGCACACAGACTGGGAATCAATATATGGACTCAACTGTAGGTCAATGAAAACTTTGCAAAATACAATTCAGAGCAAAACACCCAAAGAGATCATCTAAGAACTATAGGCTAATTTTTTTTAATGTAGCCTATACACACTCACAAAGAGTTGGACATGACTGAGCTACTCGGAGAAGGCAATGGCACCCCACTCCAGTACTCTTGCCTGGAAAGTCCCATGGAAGGAGAAGCCTGGTGGGCTGCTGTCCATGGGGTCGCGGAGAGTCAGACAGGACTCAGCAACTTCCCTTTTACTTTTCACTTTCATGCATTGGAGAAGGAAATGGCAACTCACTCCAGTGTTCTTGCCTGGAGAATCCCAAGGACTGTGGAGCCTGATGGGCTGCTGTCAATGGGGTCGCACAGAGTTGGACACGACTGAAGCGACTTAGCAGCAGCAGTAGCAGCAGAGCTACTAAGCACAGCACATACACACATGAAACATAAGAAGTAAAAGAAAGAACAAAGTGGAAGAAATATTAGAAATAATGATGATGGAGAACTTTCCAAAATTAGTGACAGACTTCAAACCACAGATTCAAGAAGCTGAGAGCATCAAACAGGAAAAATACCAAAAAAAAAAAAACAACCCAAAAACCCATTCCTAGGAATATCATATTCAAATTGCAGAAAATCAAAGAAAAGAAAATTCTTGAAGAGAGCCAATGGAGGACAGAGAGAAACACTTTACCCATGGAGGAGCAAGGATAAAGCTATAGGAGAATTTTCATTTCTATGAAAGCAAGAGGAGAGTAGAGTGGTATCTTCAATATATTGAAAAGATAAAACAAAAACAAAAACAACCTAGAATTCCGTATTCAGTAAAATAATTCTTCAAAAGTGAAGGACAAATAAAGACCATCATGGATCATAAAAAGCTGAGGTAATTCATTTCCAGCACACCAACTTTACAAAAAATGCTAAAAGTTCTTCAGGCAGAACAAAAATGACATAGTAAGAAATTCTTCACTCCTTACATGTGGGTAGTACTTAGTGACTTCTTTCCAAGAGGACAGTATGAATATGGGGGAATAGCCATTTTACGCTAGAAAACCTTGACAAACACTGCTTCAGCCTGGTGATCAAGGTTAACATTATCATTGATAAGTCCTGTTGACAGTATGTACTTGATGGGATGGAATGGCATCTTAGTTCTGTTGTGTCTATCTTCTCAAAATCAACAAGCCCAGTCTAACCTTGAGAAGAACATTAGGTAAATCACCATTAAGGGACATAAAATACCTGTAACCTCAAGACTGTCAATATAGTCAAACCAGTGAAATCTGAGAAACTGTATACCTACCTATGGAGACATGATGATAAAGGAGTCTTGACATCAAAGTGAAATGTCATATTCTGAATGAGATACTAAAACAGAAAGAAGACATCAGTTAAAAATAGAGGCAATCTAAAGAAAGCACAGAACTTATTTAACAATAATGTATCAATATTGGTTAATAAGTTGTAAAAAATACCACACTAATGTGAGATATTAACATTACAGGAAATGGAGTAGGTCCTCTAGGGGTTGCTGAATTATCTTTCCAAATTTTCTGTAAATTATGTTATCACAAAATAAAAAATGTGCTTAAAAAAAAAGTCAAAGCAAAATAAAAAGCAATTCCAGTGGTTTTATAAGCATTAGGTTGGGCACGTTTATACTACCTCTTTTAATTTGGGAGTTGCATTATATTCCTGACTCCAGGAATAAGTAAGTTTATAAAGTTTGTAAGGAAACAAAGGAATTTTTTATCTGAAAATCTTTGGTAGAGAATCTTCACTCTTGTAAGCATAATTCTATACCTCTATTTTCTATCTAATGATACAAATAACAGAATTCAAAAAGAAGCATGTTGGGATTTCATTTTTAATCTAAAATAATGTAAAATACTTATAGCAGGCAGTGACATTATTTTATTAGAAGTACTATAGAATTAATTAATGGACTAATAATCATTGCTTTTAAATTTCTTAGAAAAAGTTGATAACAATTGTTCTACTCTGAACTTTTAAAAGTGTATAAGCTTATTCCTTGGAAGAAAATCTATGACCAACCTAGACAGGATATTTAGCCTAGACTTCCAACCTAGACTTCCCTGGTGGCTCAGATGGTAAAGCGTCTGTCTACAATGCGGGAGACCTGGGTTCGATCCCTGGGTCAGGAAGTTCCCTGGAGAGAGAAAAGGCAACCCACTCCAGTACTCTTGCCTAGAAAATCCTATGGACGGAGGAGCCTGGTCCTCATGGGGTCCCAAAGAGTTGTACACGACTGAGCGACTTCACTTTCACTTTCACAGACAGGATATTAAGAAGCAGAGACATTACTTTACCAACAAAGGTCCATCTAATTAAAGCTATGGAGCTATGATTTTTCCAGTAGTCATGTATGGAAGTGAGAGTTGGACCCTAAAGAAACATGAGCGCCAAAGAATTGATGCTTTTGAAGTGTGATGTTGGAGAAGACTCTTGAGAGTCCCTTGGACAGCAAGGAGATCAAACCAGTTGATCCTAAAGGAAATCAGTCCTGAATATTCATTGGAAGGACAGATGCTGAAGCTGAAGCGCCAATACTTTGGCCACCTGATGCAAAGAACTGACTCAAAAGACCCTGCTGCTGGGAAAGATTAAAGGCAGGAGGAGAAGGGGATAACAGAGGATGAGCTGATTTGATGGCATCACCAATGCGATGGACATGAGTTTGAGTAGGCTACAGGAGTTGGTTATGGACAGGGAATCCTGGTGTGCTGCAGTCCATGGGGTCGCAAAGAGTCAGACACGACTGACCAACTGAACTGAACTGAAGCTTATTTAGCATCTCCTGGAGGAAATTAAAAATGCTTTAATGTATCTAAAATAGCTTTAATTTGGAGTGTACTAAACAATTATTTATCACTAAATCAGATTTTGAAATGGTGAGATAAAGAACCTTGCTTATGTGCATCTGGAAGGATTTTTTCATGAGCAAGATAGGTTAATTTGGTCCCTTGATTAGAATACCACACATAAGGTCTAGGTCTTAGATTTCATCTATATGGAGGCCAGTTTACTTTGCTGTTCAGTTTATGTATGTATGTATGTTCAGTGGCTACATCTCTGATACTGATTAGCAGGATTGGTATCTCACGGTCAGCATTATGGTAATCCTCACAAATTTTATGTGGGGTACTATTGTTTATAGATGAGGAGACTTTGTAATGTAGTGATGTACCAGAGGATACTCTGCACTCTGATTAGTGAGTATAATCATTCTCAACTGAAGTTCATTTCTTCATCCTTTTGTAAGCTGCCTCCCCAAATTTTAGAACTGGCCCAGTGCTTATGTTTCTTATGCAATATATTGGGAATAAAACTATTATGGATTGGATTATGTCTCCTTACCACCCTTACCATCCCTGACATGGCCAAGTACTAACTTCAACTACCTCAAAATGTGATATTATGGAAATAGTGTCTTTACAGAAGTAATCCATTTAAAATGAGGATATTAGATTGGTCCCTAAACCAAATGACCACTGAACTTTAAAAAGAGAAAACGTGCACACAGAAATAGACATACACGGTAAGGAAATGATGTGAAGACAGAAGGAAAACATCAGGTGAAGGCAGAGTCAGAGACTGTACGGATGGCCACCACCAGAAACTAGGAAGAGGCAATGAAAGATTCTCCCTTCCAGGCTTCAAAAGGAGCCTAGCCACACTAAAATCTTGATTTAGAAATTCTAGCCTATGGAACTATGAGAAAATATATTTCTATTAATTTAAGCCATCCAGTTTTTGGCATTTTGTTATGGCAATTCTAGGAAATTTTTTAAAAGTCTTAAATTTTCAGGTACACTAAATATTCTTAAACTTCTATACAAATCATTTCACTCATCTTTTTACTCTGTTTGCTATAATGTGACAGAGTCCATATTAAGAATTTTTTCACATTACCCAAGCTCAATTTATACTTTTTATGTTATCAGTGTCTTCCTCCAACTGATGGCTTTTCCAGCCAGTTCTGAAGGAGCATGCATTCTTTCCCTACTGTTTCAGATTTTTCTCAGCTAGTGAAATGTTGATTGCATCTTCATAGAAACTGAATTCTCAAGTTCTCTACATAGCTTTTTTAAGTGTTTACTATGCCATTATTCTGTGATGGCGCAGGAACAGCTGAGAGGAGCTACCCCGCGTCCGAGGTCAGGGAGGCGGCCGGGAGGAGCTACTCCACACCCCTAAACCCGAGGCCAAGGGCAGCGGTGGGAAGGAGCAACAACACGTCCAAAGAGCCATGGCTGCGCGGGCGCAGGAGGGTCTAGAGGAGCTATCCCACATTGAAGGTCAGGAAGGGTAGCGGTGAGGAGATACCCCTCGTCCAAGGTAAGGAGCAATGGCTGCGCTTTGCTGGAGCAGCCATGAAGAGATACCCCATGCCCAAGGTAAGAGAAACCCAAGTAAGATGGTAGGTGTTGCAAGAAGGCATCAGAGGGCAAACACACTGAAACATTATTCACAGAAAACTAGTCAGTCTAATCACACTAGGACCACAGCCTTGTCTAACTCAATGAAACTAAGCCATGCCTGTGGGGCAACCCAAGACAGGGGGGTCATGGTGGAGAGATTTGACAGAATGTGGTCCACTGGAGAATGGAATCACAAACCACTTCAGTATTCTTGCCTTGAGAACCCCATGAACAGTATGAAAAGGCAAAATGATAGGATACTGAAAGAGAAACTCCCCACATCAGTAGGCGCCCAATATGCTACTGGAAATCAATGGAGAAATAACTCCAGAGAGAATGAAGGGATGGAACCAAAGCAAAAAGAATACCCAGCTGTGGATGTGACTGGTGATAGAAGCAAGGTCCAATGCTGTAAAGAACAATATTGCATAGGAACCTGGAATGTCAGGTCCCTGAAACAAGGCAAATTGGAAGTGGTCAAACAAGAGATGGCAAGAGTGAATGTCGACATTCTAGGAATCAGCGAACTAAAATGGACTGGAATGGGTGAATTTAACTCAGATGACCATTATATCTACTACTGCAGGTGGGAATCCCTCAGAAGAAATGGAGTGGCCATCATGGTCAACAAAAGATTCTGAAAATGCAGTACTTGGATGCAATCTCACAAACGACAGAATGATCTCTGTTCATTTCCAAGGCAAACCATTCAATATCACAGTAATCCAAGTCTATGCTCCAACCAGTAAAGCTGAAGTTGAACGGTTCTATGAAGACCTACAAGACCTTTAAGAACTAACACCCAAAAAAGATGTCCTTTTCATTATAGGGGACTGGAATGCAAAAGTAGGAAGTCAAGAAACACCTGGAGTAACAGGCAAATTTGGCCTTGGAATACAGAATGAAGCAAGGCAAAGACTAATAGAGTTTTGCCAAGAAAATGCACTGGTCATAACAAACACCCTCTTCCAACAACACAAGAGAAGACTCTATACATGGACATCACCTGATGGTCAACACCGAAATCAGACTGATTATATTCTTTGCAGCCAAAGATGGAGAAGCTCTATACAGTCAGCAAAAACAAGACCAGGAGCTGACTGTGGCTCAGACCATGAACTCCTTATTGCCAAATTCAGACTTAAATTGAAGAAAGGAGGGAAAACCACTAGACCATTCAGGTATGACCTAAATCAAATCCCTTATGATTATACAGTGGAAGTGAGATAGATTTAAGGGCCTAGATCTTATAGATAGAGTGCCTGATGAACTATGGAATGAGGTTCGTGACACTGTACAGGAAACAGGGATCAAGACCATTCCCATAGAAAAGAAATGCAAAAAAGCAAAATGGCTGTCTGGGGAGGCCTTACAAATAGCTGTGAAAAGAAGAGAAGCGAAAAGCAAAGGAGAAAAGGAAAGATATAAACATCTGAATGCAGAGTTCCAAAGAATAGCAAGAAGAGGTAAGAAAGCCTTCTTCAGCAATCAATGCAAAGAAATAGAGGAAAACAACAGAATGGGAAAGACTAGAGATCTCTTCAAGAAAATCAGAGATACCAAAGGAACATTTCATGCAAAGATGGGCTCGATAAAGGACAGAAATGGTATGGACCTAGCAGAAGCAGAAGATACTAAGATGAGATGGCAAGAATACACAGAAGAACTGTACAAAAAGATCTTCACGGCCCAGATAATCACGATGGTGTGATCACTGGCCTAGAGCCAGACATCCTGGAATGTGAAGTCACGTGGGCCTTAGAAAGCATTACTACGAACAAAGCTAGTGGAGGTGATGGAATTCCAGTTGAGCTATTCCAAATCCTGAAAGATGATGCTGTGAAAGTGCTGCACTCAATATGCCAGCAAATTTGGAAAACTCAGCAGTGGCCACAGGACTGGAAAAGGTCAGTTTTCATTCCAATCCCCAAAAAAGGCAATGCCAAAGAATGCTCAAACTACCGCACAATTGCACTCATCTCAGACGCTAGTAAAGTAATGCTCAAAATTCTCCAAGCCAGGCTTAAGCAATATGTGAACCGTGAACTCCCTGATGTTCAAGCTGGTTTTAGAAAAGGCAGAGGAACCAGAGATCAAATTGCCAACATCCGCTGGATCAGGGAAAAAGCAAGAGAGTTCCAGAAAAACATCTATTTCCGCTTTATTGACTCTGCCAAAGCCTTTGACTGTGTGGATCACAATATACTGTGGAAAATTCTGAAAGAGATGTGAATACCAGACCACCTGATCTGCTTCTTGAGAAATTTGTATGCAGGTCAGGACGCAACAGTTAGAACTGGACATGGAACAACAGACTGGTTCCAAATAGGAAAAGGAGTTCGTCAAGGCTGTATATTGTCACCCTCTTTATTTAACTTCTATGCAGAGTACATCATGAGAAACGCTGGACTGGGAGAAACACAAGTTGGAATCAAGATTGCCAGGAGAAATATCAATAACCTCATATATGCAGATGACACCACTCTTATGGCAGAAAGTGAAGAGGAACTCAAAAGCCTCTTGATGAAAGTGAAAGAGGATAGTGAAAATGTTGGCTTAAAGCTCAACATTCAGGAAACGAAAATCATGGCATCCCGTCCCACAACTTCATGGGAAATATATGGGGAAACAGTGTAAACAATGTCAGACTTTATTTTTCTGGGCTCCAAAATCACTACAGATGGTGACTGCAGCCATGAAATTAAAAGACGCTTACTCCTTGGAAGGAAAGTTAAGACCAACCTAGGTAGCATATTCAAAAGCAGAGACATTACTTTGCCAACAAAGTTCCGTCTAGTCAAGGCTATGGTTTTTCCTGTGGTCATGTATCGATGTGAGAGTTGGACTGTGAAGAAGGCTGAGTGACGAAGAATTGATGCTTTTAAACTGTGGTTTTGGAGAAGACTCTTGAGAGTCCCTTGAACTTCAAGGAGATCCAACCAGTCCATTCTGAAGGAGATCAGCCCTGGGATTTCTTTGGAATGAATGATGCTAAAGCTAAAACTCCAGTACTTTGGCCACCTCATGAGAAGAGTTGATTCACTGGAAAAGACTCTGATGCTGGGAGGAACTGGTGGCAGGAGGAGAAGGGGACGACAGAGGATGAGATGGCTGTATGGCATCACTGACTCGATGGACGTGTCAGTGAACTCCGGGAGTTGGTGATGGACAGGGAGGCCTGGTGTGCTGCAATTCATGGAGTCGCAAAGAGTCGGACACGACTGAGCAACTGATCTGATCTTATCTGATGCCATTATTCTACACCTATCTTGTTTTCCCGGTTCTTACGTAGTTCTATATCCTACCTTTGCAAAGCTTTAGTTAAATAATTAAATAATATTACTGAAGAACACAGTAATATTGGGATGATTGGTATCTTGCTTCATCAAAATGTAGGCGTGTGTACACACACCAAAGTGTATATATATATATATCTGTGCTTCCATACAAGCATGGAATACACCACATATGTATTCTTCTAATATTTTTTCTTTAATTATTAATAATGTTAGTTCAAATTCTCCAGTTATACACATCAAGGGGAAGTAGCAGAGAAGTTTGTGGTATATCAGAAATCCTCATGATGCTACATATTTGCTGCAGTATATCTACATATGAATATTTCAAAGTTAATCTGAAAAGTTTCTTATTTTCATTTACTAAAGATAAGTCGGTTGACAAAGATTTAATGTATTTTAAGAAATGAACTGCTTTCTTATCAAGAAGGATTTTTTCTCCAAAATTTAATGAAATATAGCATAGCAGCTTACTTCAAGATTTGTTATAATAAACATCCTAACAAGTGAATTATCAGACTTGAAATTTGTATATTTAGGTTGATTAGTTATTTCACTGATATATATATCCTGAATTTAAATCTTTTGTTTTACATTTTACTTTGAGAAGTTATGTTGAAGTGATTTCTAACACTTTTATCACTTGTGTTTTAAGTTCCCATAAATTTCTTAAGATCCTAACTGACAGTGGTTAATGGAGTGGCTAAAGGTGAGATATACTTCTACAGCTTTTTCAGTTAAGGCCATTTAAAAACAAAATATGTCATTATAGCAAGAATATTCTATTATGTTCTATCAAAGAGAGTTCATATAATTTTCATTTTTAACAACACAAAAAATACTACATGTGAATCCCTTATCCACTAATAATCATAATTTGGTACTTGTGCTGTACATCACTCTAATTACAACCATATCTTTTATGCTAAAGACAGCCTCAAACTATGGGTAAGAGGAAGAATTTTTTTTTTTTCGTGAGAGGGTTTAATTACGTAGTCTCACAATTGTCTTTGTTGCTTAGTATTTGCCTTCCTTTCAAAACAGAATACTCCAATCTATTATGTAATCATTCTACCTGCTATTTTCTCTCTAATTTCATGTATTCATTCAAAAGCTTTATAAATGACTATTTTTGTGATGCATCTGCATTTTTCTTTCTTTAAAGTTGCATGATTTATTTTTAAGTGCTTTCTTTTCTAACCTCCACCATTAGTAAGAAGTGTACAACTCATAAAACACATGAAAATGTAAAACACATGAGTTTTTACAAGATAAAGTTATGGAAATTCATAGATCAGAGGATGAAGAATGAAATCTCTACCCTTTATCTGACAGTTACTGCTTTGAATTGTACCACTTAGTTTCATATATGGGCTAGATAATCTATGAGTACTACAATTGTATTCTTTTTACCATAAGTCACCTAGAACCAGACATCCTGGAATGTGTATCACTAAAACAAAGCTAGTGCAGATGATGGAATTCCAGTTGCAAATCCTGAAAGATGGTGCTGTGAAAGTGCTGCACTCAATATGCCAGCAAATTTGGAAAACTCAGGAGTGGCCAAGAACTGGAAAAGGTCAGTTTTCATTCCAATCACAAAGAAAGGCAATGCCAAAGAATGCTCAAACTATAGCACAATTGCACTCATCTTACACGCTAGTAAAGTAAAGCTTAAAATTCTCCAAACCAGGCTTCAGAAATACGTGATCTGTGAATTTCCAGATGTTCAAGCTGGTTTTAGAAAAGGCAGAGGAACCATAGATCAAATTGACAACATCTACTGGGTCATCGAAAAGCAAGAGAGTTCCACAAAAACATCTATCTATGCTTTATTGACTATGCCAAAGCCTTTGATTGTGTGGCTTACAATAAACTGTGGAAAATTCTTAAAGAGATGGGAATACCAGACCACCTGACCTACATCTTGAGAAATCTGTGCAGGCCAGGAAGCAACAGTTAGAACTGGACACAGAACAACAGACAGTTCCAAATAGGAAAAGGAGTATGTCAAGGCTGTATATTGTCACTCTACTTATTTAACATATATGAGAAACACTGGGCTGGAAGAAGCACAAGCTGGAATCAAGACTGCTGGGAGAAATATCAATAACCTCAAATATGCAGATGACACCACCCTTATGGCAGAGAGTGAAGAACAAAAGAGCCCCTTGATGAAAGTGAAAGAGGTGAGTGAAAAATTTGGCTTAAAGCTCAACATTCAGAAAACTAAGATCATGGCATCTGGATTGGAATGAAAACTGACCTTTTCCAGTCCTGTGGCCACTGCTGAGTTTTCCTAATTTGCTGGCATATTGAGTGCAGCACTTTCACAGCATCATCTTTCAGGATTTGAAATAGCTCAACTGAAATTCTATCACCTCCACTAGCTTTGTTCATAGTGACGCTTCCTAAGGCCCACTTGACTTCATATTCCAGGATGTCTGGCTCTAAGTGAGTGATCACACCTTTGTGATTATCTTGGTCAGGAAGATCTTTTTTGTACAGTTCTGTGTATTCTTGCCACCTCTCCTTAGTATCTTCTGTTTCTGTTAGGTCCATACCGTTTCTGTCCTTTATAGAGCCCATCTTTGCATGAAATGTTCCCTTGGTATCTCTAGTTTTCTTGAAGAGATCTCTAGTCTTTCCCATTCTGTTGTTTTCCTCTATTTCTTTGCATTGATCACTGAGGAAGGCTTTCTTATCCCTCCTTGCTATTCTTTGGAACTCTGCATTCAGATGCTCATATCTTTCCTTTTCTCTTTGCTTTTCACTTCTCTTCTTTTCACAACTACTTGTAAGGCCTCCCCAGACAGCCATTTTGCTTTTTTGCATTTCTTTTCTAAGAGATGGTCTTGATCCCTGTCTCCTGTACAATGTCATGAACCTCTGTCCATAGTTCATCAGGCACTCTGTCTATCAGGTCTAGTCCCTTAAATCTGTTTCTCACTTCCACTGTATAATCATAAGGGATTTGATTTAGGACATACCTGAATGGTCTAGTAGTTTCCCCTACTTTCTTCAATTTAAGTCTGAATTTAGCAATATGGTATTCATGATCTGAGCCACAGTCAGCTCCTGGTGCATTCTCTTGGCAAAACTCTATTAGCCTTTGCCCTGCTTCATTCCATATTACAAGGCCAAATATTCCTGTTACCCCAGGTGTTTCTTGACTTCCTATTTTTGCATTCCAGTCTCCTATAATGAAAAGGACATCTTTTTTGGTTGTTAGTTCTAAAAGGTCTCGTAGGTCTTCATAAAACTGTTCAACTTCAGCTTCTTCAGCGTTACTGGTTGGGGCATAGTTGGAAACGAACAGAGATCATTCTGTTGTTTTTGAGACTGCATCCAAATACTGCTTTTCGGACTCTTTTGTTGACCATGATGGCTAGCCACTCCATTTCTTCTAAGGGATTCCTGTCCACAGTAGTAGATATAACAGTCATCTGAGTTAAATTCACCCATTCCAGTCCATTTCAGTTCGCTGATTCCTAGAATATCGATGTTCACTCTTGCCATCTCCTGTTTGACTACTTCCAGTTTGCCTTGATTCATGTACCTTACATTCCAGGTTCCTATGCAATATTGCTCTTCACACCATCGGACCTTGCTTCTATCACCAGTCACATCCACAACTGGGTATTGCTTTTGCTTTGGCTCTATCCCTTCATTCTTTCTGGAGTTATTTATCCACTGATCTCCAGTAGCATATTGGGCACCTACCGACCTGGGGAGTTCCTCTTCCCATATTCTATCATTTTGCCTTTTCATACCATTCATGGGGTTCTCAAAGCAAGAATACTGAAGTGGTTTGCCATTCCCTTGTCCAGTGGACCACATTCTGTCAGACCTCTCCACCATGACCAGCCCATGTTGGGTGGCCCCACAAGGCATGGCTTAGTTTCATTTAGTTAGACAAGGCTGTGGTCCATGTGATCAGATTGACTAGTTTTCTGTGAATATGGTTTCAGTGTGTCTGCCCTCAGATTTATCAATTGTAAGATTTTTTAAAATTATAATTTATATATTTTAAATACATTAAAATTGTTAACATCTATATTGTTTTTAATAAATGTTACAGTATTATCAGTAATTTACAAGTGTGTGTTACTACATGTTTAAAGATATAACTTTTGGAAAGATGTAGCAGATTTTTATCTTACATGCTATGAAGCTTTAGGTAAGTTATGTAAAGTCTGTTAATCACAATTTTCTCACCAGTCACAAGGAGATTATAATTTAGGCAGAAAATACCCATTAAATACTTGCTATCTTTATGAGCTTTTCTAGATGCTGAGGATAGTTTTTAATAAAATCAGCAAATCTCTGCAGTCCTGGAGTTTACATTCCAGAATACAGTAAAATGGTTGAAAGCAAATAACAAAAATATATAAACATCTAGGAATTATATATGCAATGGAAATGAATAAAGTGTATGCAGTTAGAAATTTAGATGGCAAGATGCTACTTAAATTGAGGATGATTGTTAAGACTCCCCCCTCCCGCCCTCCTCTGGTGACAGTTGAGCAGCAACCAAAATTAAGAGAGAGAGGGAATCAAGAAAGTATCTGAAGGTGAAAAGAGAAAGTGATTCAGTCATGTCTGACTCTTTGTGACCCCATGGTCTACACAGTGCATGAAATTCTCTAGGCCAGAATACTGGAGTGGGTAGCCTTTTCCTTCTCCAGGGGTTCTTCCTGACTCAGGAATCTAACTGGGAGAGGGAAGCAGTAAATGCAAAGTTCCTGAGGAGCAGGTTGATTTCTGCAAACTACAGCCAACAAATTGTTGTCAGGTAAGACATTTTTCTCTACCTTTCTAGGTTCCCCTGACTGATTTAAAAATTAAATTGACATTAGACATATTAACAGGGGAAAATCAGATAAAAGTTTAGTACCAGATATACGCGAGAGAGATCCAGGAAAACTAGGTAACTCACCAAAATAGCAGAAACCCTCATCTTAAATACTATCTTCAAGTAGTGACAAAGAGGATGTTTGGAGTGGTGGTTTAGGACATCAAAGTGGAATAAGGCAATTCACATGAAGATGGTAAAGCAAATATTTGGTGTACAATCATTTGCTGGGCCATGCAGAGACAATAGGATATACAGTGGTTTCTAAACCAGAGATTCCCCTACCCCATATTCTTCATCGATCTCTCTGGTGATGGCTTTTTTTCTAGGAAGAGGCTGTTTATCCAAAAAAAAAAAAAAAAGAAAAAAAAGAAATTTTAGGCAGTTAAGGAGAAGGTACATTTTTTTTTTTTTCTTTTTGGGGTCTTGATTGTTTTTAGCTTGAAATAATCCGCCCACCAAAGAGCTAATCTAGGCTGGCAAATTTTGCTCTCCTGTACTATTATGGCTCCAGCTGGGTGAACAAGGATGAGAATGGAAGTAATTGGGTCCTCCATCCTTGATGTATGATCACCCTGGCCTGTCTTCAGCAAGAATCCTTTTAAATTGTTTTAACCAGAATTCCTCTTTTTAGTATCTCCTCTAAGTAATTTTCTATCCACAGACCTCCTCACCCAACTTTTTGGCTATAAATCCTCGCTCGTCCTTATCTGTATGTGAAGTTGAACCTGATCTCTCTTCTCTATTACAATATTACTTCTGAACATTTGAATTAATATTTTTCACTAATACTCATAACCTAAGTATAAATAAATTCCTTCCTGTATTATTAAAAGCTTTTAAATGTAATGTACATAATGGTAGCTGAAGTGTAGTTATGGAAAGCCAATTTATTCAAAAAGCTTTCTCCATTGAAAACAAATGAAATATTTATTTAAAAAAAAGAAAAAGAAACCTTTATGGAAACATCAAAATCCTGATGAACTTAGTAAAGAATTACCTGGTCCAAATCTTAGTGAAACAAAAGAGCTCAGAAAAATAAAGGGAGAGTTATAACAGATGTTTTTCCCTTGAGTATATTTTATACTTCAGCCTAAACAGACTGCAAACTTGAAATCTGGCTAGAAAGGAGACACTCTTCCCACTCCACATTTACATCAACAAGTAAAGAAAATCAATGAGCCAATTAAAAATTATATAAAAAATAAAACGACTATGCTTAACACAAAACAAAAAAAGCAGCACAAGATCATTTGTGTAGTGAAGAGGGAAGAAAAGAAAGAAAGGGGAAATTACTAAAATTACTACTACTTACTATGCATAGGTTTCATTGAAAAGTGAGTTTTTCTTTAGCTTTGAGGCCTTTCCCTTAGCCTACCACTGCTTTTCCTCCCTGCCTTTATTTTTTTTCCCCCGAGAACACTAGAACAACTAAATTCACTGCTACTCTGAGAGAAAACAGTTCTATGAGCAAATAGGATATGAAAATACTGCCCATTTTTGTTTCCTACAGATAAAAAATGCAAGTATGCACATTAAAAGCCCTGAGAAATGAAACTAATATTTTAAACTTATTTTACCCTTCAACTCTTTTTCTTAACACATTACTGACTGAGGGCTTTTAGCAGAAACTAACACCCGGGACTGGAGATTTGTTCTGTAAGTGAATATTGAAACATCTCTCCTCAGTAAGTTGATTTACTATACATATATTAATAGCTTCTAAAAAAAATATGATCTCTGTGAGTTGCAGGTACAGAAAATATGTATTAATATTTTTTTTATCCTGTGTGGTCTTTATCGTACTTATAGAAATTAAATTAAAATATCAAATCAAAACAATGAATTTAAACTCCCAGAACACAGAGTGGTAACTAGGTGCTCAATATATATTTGTTTATGGAACTTTATGAATCAGGTCGCTTACACAAATATGAAGTCATGCATAGTACAAGACCATTTTATGTTTGCTCTGTTAACTTTCCCGTCACCTTTGCTTTTCTCACAAAATCTGAATTTTCTCACAGCATCGCTATTTGTACATATGTCACCAGCACAGCTCACTGGAGACCTCAGGAAAAAAGTAAAATGGAATCTAGACAATAAGGTCTAACCTCTTGTGCTCTGTCCTGTGTCACTTGCTCACAGGGTGCCACGTGTAGAGGTCTGGCACCAGTCAGCAGAGTCCCTCCTGTAAGACAGCTGCGCAGACACTTCACGTTTCGCCTTGTGCTGAAGCTCCTGCAGGACGCTTGGATTCAAGATGGTGGTGATCCAAGCGCAGATGCGCTGCACCTGCACTGCGATCTGGAAATACATGAACTACGAGCTGTGCCCGCTCTGTGAGAACTCCGCTCTGCACCCCTCCCCCGCGACCCCCAACCTCCCGCCTGTTAGGAGAGCGTGGTCATCAGTATCGAACTCGCACGCACCTGTTCATTTTCTGCTCCAAAAACCGAACTTGGTCTTGTTTTTTGCTTCAGAGCCCAGTTCAAAGAACCCTGGAAAGGAGGACACTTGTTGGGGCGGGAGTCGAAAGGGTAGGTGATATATATTCTGTCACTTTACTTACTGGTGACAGGTCTTCAGCAGTCACTGAGCCAGCTCTCTAGGCGATCTTAGGATAACACTGCACATGTTTTCCTTGTGAACAATCAATGTAGAAGGTTAACTTGTTTTAAAAAAATTACTTTTTTCCAAACTCTTTTAGTATATTGATCTAACAGACTAGATAATAGTGATGAGAAAACTGCTAAATAGAAGGAAGAAATGTGTGTTCTTTGAAAAATTCAAAAAAGTAGTAGTATGGATGATATCAGGGAAGTGTCCATACTAACCGTGATTTTTGAACATGTGTATTAATAAAAACATGTGTATTAATAAAGTGTACATTAAGAGAAAAGAACTTCCCACATGGCACTAGCTGTAAAGAACTCCTCGGCCAATGTAGGAGACATAAGAGAGGCAGTTCAGTTCCTGCCTTGGGAAGACGCCCTGGAGAAGGGCAAGACAACCCAATTCAGTATTCTTGCCTGGAGAATCCCATAGACAGAGGAGCCTGGTGCGCTACTGTCCTTAGGGTCTCAGAGTCAGAGAAGACTGAAGTGACTTAGCATGCTTGCATTAAGGAAATGTGTATTATTAAACATATGTGTTAAGAGATAAAAAGACCAAAAGAACAAAAAAAGCAGAACAAAGGGTGGAAAGAAGAAGAGAAAATGGTGACATTAGTAATTCTGAGAAGTGCTTTTTAATATATTAGTATTTGTTTTTTTTATTTATTTTAATTGGAGGTTAATTACTTTACAATATTGTATTAGTTTTGCCATACATCAACATGAATCCGCCACATGTATACAGGTGTTCCCCATCCCAAACCCCCCTCCCTCCTTTTGTTATTTTATCAAAAATTATACACACACACAGAGTTTATGTATGACCATGATTCAGTGATGATGTTAAGACTTGGAAGGCTTGGATGATTTTCAACGTTCCAGACTAGTATGTAGCACTTGTGAAGGTCTATGCATAGTACTTTTTGAGTCCAGGGCAGGCATTAATGCATATTAGTGCATTTCTTTGCCTCTGGAAGCTCAGCTGGTAAAGAATCCTCTTGTGATGCAGGAGACCCCTGTTTGATTCCTGGGTTGGGAGATCCCCTGAAGAAGGGATAGGTTACCCACTCCAGTATTATTGTTTGGAGAATTCCACGGACAGAGGAGCCTGGCAGGCTACATATAGCCCATTGGGTGGCAAAGAGTCCGACCTGACTGAGCGACTTTTACTTTCACTTGTTTGTTTATATATATGTGTCCATTTGGTAATTACATTGCACTATGATCATATTTGTATGGATGTGATAGTTGGACTGTGAAGAAAGCTGAGGGCCGAAGAATTGGTGCTTTTGAACTGTGGTGTTGGAGAAGACTCTTGAGAGTCCCTTGGACTGTAAGGAGATCCAACCAGTCCATTCTGAAGGAGATCAGCCCTGGGATTTCTTTGGAAGGAATGATGCTAAAGCTGAAACTCCAGTACTGTGGCCACCTCATGCAAAGAGTTGACTCACTGGAAAAGACTCTGATGCTGGGAGGGGTTGGGGGCAGGAGGAAAAGGGGATGACAGAGGATGAGATGGCTGGATGGCATCACTGACTCAATGGACGTGAGTCTGAGTGAACTCTGGGAATTGGTGATGGACAGGGAGGCCTAGCGTGCTGCGATTCATGGGGTCGCAAAGGGTTGGACACGACTGAGCGACTGAACTGAACTGAACTGATAATCATATTTATGGGAATGTTGGGGCCAGAGCCACATGGGCTCACTTGAGCCAAGAAAGGTTAACTCTCCAATTTGTATGTACTAATTTTTATGCTTTGTACTATAAATGGCATTATGATGCTTATAAGGAAGTCTAAATATATGATTTTTGTCAGTAATGACACCTGTGGTGCATTTTTCCATTTGAATCAAATACTGGGTTTTGCCATTCTGCCCTGTGTTTTGCCATCATTATTATTATTGTTATTATTTTGATCATTATCATTACATTTTTAAATATCAAAGCCACATGTCCACCAATAAATATAGTTCTTTTTTTTTATGATTTTGGCTTTATGGATAGAAATTGGGTATGTGAAAATACTGCAATTCTTTATCCAAGAAGTGTAAGTTTTAATTTGATATGAACTCATTTTGTTCTTGAGTTCATCTCTTTCTCTATGACTATGCTGGTTTATATAATATACCCTGAAATTATACTAAGTAGTGAAATGTATTGTCTACGTTTCTCAAGTGAGTGAAGATACATTTTCATGTACTCAAATAGATTCAAGACATTTTGATTTATTAAATTTATTCATGTCTCTCAAAATTATCTGTAGAATTTGAGTGTTTTTCTAATAAGCAGTGTTGTTTAAGACATAAGTGACATACACAAAAATAAACTCAAAATGGATTAAAGATCTAAACGTAAGACCAGAAACTATAAAACTCCTAGAGGAGAACATAGGCAAAACACTCTCTGACATACATCACAGCAGGATTCTCTATGACCCACCTCCCAGAATATTGGAAATAAAAGCAAAAATAAACAAATGGGACCTAATTAACCTTAAAAGCTTCTGCACATCAAAGGAAACTATTAGCAAGGTGAAAAGACAGCCTTCAGAATGGGAGAAAATAATAGAAAATGAAGCAACCGACAAACAACTAATCTCAAAAATATACAAGCAACTCCTACAGCTCAACTCCAGAAAAATAAACGACCCAATCAAAAAGTGGGCCAAAGAACTAAATAGACATTTCTCCAAAGAAGACATACAGATGGCTAACAAACACATGAAAAGATGCTCAACATCACTCATTATCAGAGAAATGCAAATCAAAACCACTATGAGGTACCGTTTCACACCAGTCAGAATGGCTGCGATCCAAAAGTCTACAAATAATAAATGCTGGAGAGGGTGTGGAGAAAAGGGAACCCTCTTACACTGTTGGTGGGAATGCAAACTAGTACAGCCACTATGGAGAACAGCGTGGAGATTCCTTAAAAAACTGGAAATAGAACTGCCTTATGATCCAGCAATCCCACTGCTGGGCATACACACTGAGGAAACCAGAAGGGAAAGAGACACGTGTACCCCAATGTTCATCGCAGCACTGTTTATAATAGCCAGGACATGGAAGCAACCTAGATGTCCTTCAGTAGATGAATGGATAAGAAAGCAGTGGTACATATACACAATGGAGTATTACTCAGCCATTAAAAAGAATACATTTGAATCAGTTCTAATGAGATGGATGAAACTGGAGCCTATTATACAGAGTGAAGTAAGCCAGAAGGAAAAACATAAATACAGTATACTAACGCATATATATGGAATTTAGAAAGATGGTAACAATAACCCGGTGTACGAGACAGCAAAAGAGACACTGATGTATAGAACAGTGTTATGGACTCTGTGGGAGAGGGAGAGGGTGGGAAGATTTGGGAGAATGGCATTGAAACATGTAAAATATCATGTAAGAAACGAGTTGCCAGTCCAGGTTCGATGCACGATACTGGATGCTTGGGGCTAGTGCACTGGGACGACCCAGAGGGATGGTATGGGGAGGGAGGAGGGAGGAGGGTTCAGGATGGGGAACACATGTATACCTGTGGCGGATTCATTTTGATATTTGGCAAAACTAATACAATTATGTAAAGTTTAAAAATAAAATAAAATTAGAAGAAAAAAAAAGACATAAGTGAATGTTTCATAGTTTTTTTTTTAACTCAACAAAAGTTTGCTTTTATTGAATTTGATGTAATCGTCTAGCTTATTTTCCTCATTTGTCTTATATTGAGCAATGCTTCTTTTGAGTATATGCAGTTTGCAAAGTGTGTGTTCAATTTGTTTTTATCAGTAGCAAAAGTAGCAGGAGGTCTCTGTCCACCTCAATAGAATTTTCATTGCAGTTTGCTCTTAAGTTGAACACTAAAAACAACTAAACAAAACACTCTGTCTTTGAGGGGATAATGAAAATTTGGATGCTGTATTAAATAATGTAATTTCAGTCCTTATTGTCCCAGGTTGTTAACAAAACATGATTTGTACCTACAGCAAATATCCTTTCCCTAAAGAACTTACTGTGAAAGTACAGGTTTAGGTAGTTTCACTGTGTCACCATTCTTTATTCTTTATCATTCTTTTTCCTTCAAAACTAGAATCTTGTCTTTGAACTGATACTTTGTGGGTTTTAATATATTGATATTCATCTGTTAGCGCTGAATAGGACCTACATATCAGTGAATAAGCTAAATAGCTCTTTTTTGGGGGCACTAAATCATAACAGTTTGAATTTTCAAAATGTCATATTGATTTTTTTTTGTTCATGTTGTAGGTGTCAAACACTGGGGCTTTAGAGTTAATTTTTAAGCGATATGAATTCTAGAATGAGAAATAGAATCTTCATTATCTCCTGAAGGCATTTTTCAGTTAGTCTAAAAAAATCTGCACAGGGTCATTTAAAAATATTTAAGATATACGTTTTTCAGTACTTCGTGCTAATCAATATATTATTTTATCCTTCACCAGAGTCAGAAGAAATTTCTTTCTGCAATGCTATTTATAGAACATTTATGATGTTGTGTGAGATACAGAATAAAGACACATTTCTGCAAAATGTTACCTCTCTCATCACCACCAAAGATGTTCCACATACACACACTTATGCACACACAATTTTTAACAAAAAATTTGGAACATATTATTAAATAAACGCAACATTCATCAATAAATACCTAAGGTCATAACATACATTTAAAATTTATTTAATCCAATATTTTCATATAGCTTGACTGTTGCATATTTTCTAACCCAAGTCCTGATAACATAGTTTCATCCTAAAATGCTGTTCCAGGTATTAGGAAACTATTAAATGTTTTGAAATTCATGATAACAGGACAATATCTATATATATTATAGCATCTAAATATTGCCTTAAGTGTTATAGGTGATCAACATATATTGCTGAAAAATGAATAAAGAGAATAATCAGATGTCAGCTTTGCTTCATGAAGACTGATCTTGCGATAATGTGTACAATGTAGTGGAAAGGGGAATAGTAGAAGCACTGAAGTTGGACAGAAAGTTATTACAACATTTAAGATAGATGCTATGAGATCACTATAACAAGTGCCTTGCTTACTCTTAATGCAATGTCTGCTCCATTAATATGCATAGCTTCAAAACTACATTAATAATGCAGATTCAATTTATTTCATGAGGTTTAGTCTCTGTACTCATGGATTAATACCCACATTTGGTATTTTGTTCTGTTACCTCAGGTATAGTTTGTTGGGGACATTGAGTTCATATATCATTTCAGTTATTTTAAACTTCTCCATTAATACCACCAATGAGCCATTCCTAATGCTGGAGACAAAAACAAGATCACCAAAGAACATTTACTCAATCACTGTCAAAACCATTTTTACTGGAACTCCTTTTTGCTTCAATAGACAGGTGAGGCAACCCTAAGTAAATACTAAGTGACAGGTTAATATGGAAAAATTGGAGGCAAAGTAGAGTGAAAAAATTGCCTAAGTACAAGATTAAGCCAGACTACTTTTTTATGTTACTTGATTCCCCTGCTCTAGAAATCTTTTTCATATCAGTCTGTTGAAATCACATTCTTACTTTAAAATTCAGCTCAAATTCTGCCTGCTTTAAGGTTTATGTTCAAATATCTTCTATTGCAATGTACATTTCCCTTAACTTTTGATGAACTTAAAGAAGTCTTTATTGATCACCTACTGTTAGTCAGTTACTATTCCACATGGTAGATATATAGTAGTGAACAAAATAGACCAAGAATCTGCTATCAAGGCACTCAAGTTCTAGCAAGAAAGGCAGACAATAACAAGGAAATAAAGTTTGGCAAGTAGTACTAAGAGGTATGGAGGGAAAAAAAAATAAAAGCAGAGTAAATGGGTAAAGCTTGTTATAAAAGTCATGCTTGTTTATGTGATAATCATGTGGGTTTATGTCAGCAACAACATGATCAAATTGTAATAAAATGTCTGTAATTTTGATATTTAACTGGTAACAGCTTTAAGTCTCACACCCCTTTCCCTCGTTCTGCTCCACATGTGGGCAAACCAATGACATAGTGTAGATGTTCTTTCCTTTGGCACCAGTGGCGGTTTCAAATCATGCCCCTGCCAAAATCTAGAAATTCCACCCCTTAGCCACCATAAAACCCCAAGATCCTCTTTTTTTCCCTGCTCTGTGAAGCCATTTTTGGGCCAGCTTGAGAGGACATATCTCATCTCCCCAGAAAACTTCATTCCTTTTGTGTGTGACATCATCAGTGTTGACAAAACAAACTTCCAGTGGGGTCTGTAGTGATTTTGTAGAATGGTTGCACCACTTGAAGATATGCATGAGGTAAAATATGAACAAAGTTCCAGAAGTATGACATGTCCTGATATTTGAGTGAATTTTAGTTCAGTCTTACAGGAATAAACATTATGAAATGTAAACTGGTGCAAGATGAGATTAGAGAGGAAGACATGTAGTACATGACTATGTTATGACATTTATTTATTGGGAAACTTAGAGCAAGGTTGATGAGAGATTTGGAGTCTGAGAAACCTAGAACATAATCCTAAATTAGTGACATAGGGAGAGCCAACTAAGCTTAAAAGCTTTAGTTTGTTTTTAACAAGTTATGTTTCATCCAAGCTTGTGTTCATGCTGTCTGGGTGAATTTCACCACAATACTGTCAGGGTCATTTTCCAAAATGCACATATTTGATACAAATATCTTGTTTATACAAGTCAAATAACTATTTGATAGCTTTCAGGACATTCAAGCACTAAATAGTTCTTACCTGACTATATTCCTTCTTATCTTTCCCCTGATACTTTATTGACTTGAATCGTAATAAAACATTTGAACATCTTAGAATGTGTCACGTTCTCTCACAAAATCAGTGCTGATGCACCACAGGATTCTTTGCTGAAATTCCCTTTTTAACTTGCTTTAATATTTAAACAGCCTTTATTTGTTCATGTCACTGCTACATTTACCTTTTTTCCCTTGGAATTCTTTCTAGACTACTCCACTCAGTCAGAGTGGCTCCTCCTTTATGCTGATATATGATTTTGTATCATATTATTTTTCATACTATATTACAATGGATCATCTTTTGCATTAAGTACCTAAATTCTTTTTAAAACTATGATTTTTTTTTTATCTTTCTTTGTTCCTGGAGCCTGACATAAAATAAGTGGTTTAAAAAGTTTTGATAAATGAATGAATGGATGAATAAACAATTCTGAAGTTACAAAATCAGATTTTGTTAGCAACAGCATATGAAAAATGAAAGACCCATAGAAAAAGCTTTTCTTTTGAGTGTGTCTGGAGTAAAGCAGTGCAGTGATCAGCTTAGATAGCATTCTCTTTTAATCATATCAGATGGAGTATTTGGAAAATTGAAGCTGTGGCTCAAAGAGGAGGTTGAGTACATGACACATGATTTTGACACTCAAAGCTCTATACATATTTGATATTTGAGGAATAGTTGAAAATATCTGGATGGGAGATAGAGTGAGCCTCAGAAATATAGATATTTCCATAGAAGTAAGTATTATCTAGTAAATATGACTGAGAAGAAATAGTATTATTTTATGTGTGATTATTACTTTATTGCTTATTTCTTCACCAAACTATACAAGGGCTCTCCCATGTCTGGACTAGGTCAGGCAGAGGGTAGAGTTCACAATAAGTATTTGTGGAAAGAATAAGCTTCAGAGAATTGGAAAGAAAACCAAGAGATAGATCATCTTGTTGTAGGAACCAAGTTTTATCTGCTGAGAGTTTATTTTAATGGTAATTTAGTTGATAGGGGTGCTTAAATGATGTACCCACTATCTAAACCCCCAGGCTTCTCTGTCTTCATAGATGCAGTGATTGTCCACAGTGATTTTGGAGCCCAAGAAAATAAAGTCTGTCACTACTTCTACTTTTTCCCTTCTATTTTCCATAAAGTAATGGGACTGAATGCTACAATCTTCATCTTTTGAATGTTGAGTACCAGCCTTTTTGCTCTCTTCTTTGACCCTCATAAAGAGGTGATGCTGGTGATAAAGAATCTGCCTGCAATGTGAGAGACAGGAGACACAGGTTGGATCCTTGGGTTGGGAAGATCCCACAGAGGAGAAAATATCAACCTAATTCTAGTATTCTTCCCTGGGAAAACACATGGACAAAAGAGCCTGGTGCACTACAGTCCATGGGATCACAAAGAGTCAGACATGACTAAATATGCACACCTTAAAGAGGGTTTTAGTTCCTCTTCACTTTCTGCCATTACAGTGATAATCATATGCATATCTGAGGTTGTTGATATTTCCCCCAACAATCTTGATTCCAGCTTGTGATTCATCCAGACTGGCATTTTGCTTGATGTACTCTACATAGATGTTAAATAAGCAGGGTGAACACTATACAGTTTTCTCATTCTCCTTTCCTAATTTTGAGCCAGTCTGTTCCATCTCCAGTTATAACAGTTGCTTCTTGACTCATATACAGGTTTCTCAGGAGATAGGTAAGATAGTCTGGTATTTCCATCTCTTTAAGAATTTTCCACAGATTGTTGTGATCCACACAGTCAAAGGCTTTATGGAGTCAATGAAGCAGAAATAGATGTATTTTTGGAATTTTATTGCTTTCTCTATGATCCAACAAATGGTTTGGCAGTTTGATCTCTTGCTCCTCTGCCTTTTCTAAACCTACCTTATACATCTGGAAGTTTTTGGTTCATGTACTGCTAAAACCTAGCTTGAAAGATTTTGAGCATTATCTTGCTAGCATGTAAAATGAGCACAATTGTATAGTAGTTTGAACATTTTTTGGCATTGCCCTTCTTTGGGATTGGAATAAAAACTGACCTTTTCCAGTCCTGTGGCCACTACAGAGTTTTCCAAATTTACTGACATTTTGAGTACAGCACTTTAACAGCATCATCTTATAGGTTTTGAAATCACTCTGCCGGGATTCCATCACCTCCACTAGCTTTGTTCATAGTAATGCTTCCTAAAGGCCCACTAGACTTCACATTCGAGGATGCCTAGCTCTAGGTGAGTGACCACACCATCATGGTTACTCAGGTCATTAAGACCTTTTTTGTATAGTTCTTCTATGTATCCTTTCACCTCTTCATAATCTCTTCTGCTTCTGTTACATCCTAAACATTTCTGTCCTTTATCATGCCCATCTTTGCATGAAATGTTCCCTTGATATCTCCAATTTTCTTGAAGAAATCTTTATTTTTCCCATTCTATTGCTTTCCTCTATTTCTTTGCATTGTTCACTTCAGGGGGCTTTTGTCTCACCTTACTATTCTCTGAAACTATGCAATCAGTTGGGTATATCTTTCCCTTTCCCCCTTGCCTTTTGCTTCTCTTCTTTTCTCATCTATTTGCAAAGCTTTCACAACCACTTTGACTTCTTGCATTTTTTTTTTTTCCTTTGGGTTGGCTTTGGTCACTGGCTCCTGCACAATATTATGAATATCTGTCCAAAGTTCTTCAGGCACTGTATCCACCAGATCTAATCTCTTGAATGTATTAGTCACATCCACTGTGTATTCATAAGGGATTTGATTTAGGTCATACCTGAATGACCTAAATAGTGGTTTCCCCTACTTTCTTCAATTTAAGTCTGAATTTGGCAATAAGGAGTTCATGATCTGAGCCACAGTAAGCTCCTGATCTTGTTTTTGCTGACTGTATAGAGCTTCTCCATGTTCGGCTGCAAAGAATATAATCAATATGATTTCAGTATTGACCATCTGGTAATATCCATGTGTAGAATTGTCTTGGGTTTTTGAAAAAAAAAAAGGTGCTTGCTATGACCAGCATGTTCTCTTGGAAAACTCTGTTAGCCTTTTCTTGCTTCATTTTCTCCTCCAAAGCCAAACTTGCCTGCTATTCCAAGTATCTCTTAATTTACTTTTGCATTCCAATCCCCTATGATGAAAAATATATATTTGTTGATGTTAATTCTAGAAGGTATGTAGGTCTTCATAGCACCAGTTAACTTCTGTTTTTTTGAAAGCAGTGGTTGGGGCATAGATTTGGATTATTGTGAAGTTGAATGGTTTGGCTTAGAAACAAATCAAAATCTTTCTGTCATTTTTGAGATTGTAACAAAGTACTACATTTCAGACTCTTTTGTTGTCTGTGAGGGCTATTCTATTTCTTCTAAATGATTCTTGCACACAGTAGTAAATATAATGATCATCTGAATTAAATTCATTCAGATTAGACAGCTGGATCCTGTTCACTTTAGTTCACTGATGAATGGGAATCCTGTCCTATTCCTGTCTATTTTAGTTCACTGATTCCTAAGATGTCGTTATTCACTCTTCCCATCTCCTGCTTGAGCATATCCATTTTACCTTGATTCATGGATCTAACATTCCAGGTCCCTAAGCAATATTGTTTTATTAAAGCATTGGACTTTACTTTCACCACCAGACATATCCACAACTGAATGTATCTGGTGGTGAAAGTAAAGTCCAGAGCTATAAAAAACGGTATTGCATAGGAATCTGGAATGTTAGGTCCATGAATCAAGGTAAGTTGGTCAAGCAGAAGATGACAAGAGTGAATATTAACATCTTCGGAATCAGTGAACTAACAGACGTCGTTTCCACTTTGGCCCACTGATTCATTCTTTCTGAAGCTATTAGCAGTGACCCTCCACTCCTTCCCGGTAGCATACCAGACACCTTCCAACCTGGAGGGACTCATCTACTGGTATCATCTTTCCATCTTTTCATATTATTCATGGCTTTCTCGCCTCAAGAATACTGTAGTGGTTTGCCACTCCCTCTTCCAGTGGACCATGTTTTGTCAGAACTCTTCACTATGATCCATCTGTCTTGGGTGTCCCTGCATGGCATGGCTCATATCTTCATTGAGTTAAGTAAGTTCCTTCACCATGACAAATCTGTGAACCATGAACAGGAGATCATGTTTAACAATACTCAAAAACCTCTTGACTGCTTGTCTTACCACTCTGTCATGGTCCAGGAAATGATTCCCTCCTGTTGTTTCTTTCTATATCTAGAGTTACACTACTACAATCATTGAACTTATAGAACTATTTATTTGGTCTATCGGTTCAAGTCATGTAGTCATCATTTTTATCAGAATCTCAGTCAAACATTTGATCAGAGTCTCAGTCACACATTTGGTAAAGCAAGAAACAATAATCTATAAAATAGGCAGAGTACATACAATAAAACTAGTTATATTAATAAGGTCATAAGCAAGTAATGTTATCTTATAAGGAGTTATAGGGCTTGTTCCTGAAGAAGAAAAATTGATCTTTATGGTTGAGCAGATATTTCTACCATTAGGGAGATCTGATTAATGCATAATGCACATACATAATGCACATTTGAGTAAGGGGAAAGGTACCCAAGAAGCAGAGAAAATATTTAGTTCAAATTTTTTTCATTTTGTCTTTAAATATGAATTTTATTTCATTATCTCTGACCAATGTGGCAGTGTAATGCTCTTCTTGATCAGTCTTAAACTATGCTGGACTAGAGATAGATATTATTTACATGAATTAAAACCTCTTTTTGATAGTTTATCGGGCCCCTTTCTCTAGTTTTCCTTGTGGTAGTTGTATGTGGAAGACAGGGGAATGGACAAATTTAAGCTGTAGTTTCTATTTCATTCAGTTCTGTTTCTTCAACACCTAGAATAATTCCGGGCACTTAAGAGTGGTTTAATAAAATGTTTGCTGAACAAACAAATTAATGGTTCTTACTTGACCCGTATTCAGATTACATTAATCCCACTTCATAAAATATTTTCTTATTGTCTTCTCTTAACATTTATCTTTGTGTTTTTTTGTACCATTTAAATATAAGCTGGTCCTTGCCTTCATT
The DNA here is from genome assembly GCF_027580195.1 of Bos mutus. NCBI lineage: Eukaryota > Metazoa > Chordata > Mammalia > Artiodactyla > Bovidae > Bos > Bos mutus. The sequence continues at coordinate 75,762,820 of NC_091622.1, read as the reverse complement.
CTTCACTTCTTAATGTAGCTATACTCCTTGAAAAGGCTCATTTACTTCTCTGTCTACAGTTACTTAGCATCTATAAGATGATAACACTGAAGTGTATTTTTCCAGCTCAAAAATTTCTTCAGTCTGCAGACTGAATGTACTTGATATTTACACCTAGTTATCATATAGTATGCCATACATCTGAAACTCAACTCATATTCCTACCCATAACTTCTGCTGCTGCTGCTATGGCTAAGTTGCTTCAGTTGTGTCCGACTCTTTGCGACCCCATAGATGGCTGCCCACCAGGCTCCCCTGTCTCTGGGATTCTCCAGACAAGAACACTGGAGTGGGTTGCCATCTCCTTCTCCAATGCATTAAAGTGAAAAGTGAAAGTAAAGTTGCTCAGTCGTGTCTGACCCTCAGCGACCCCATGGACTGCAGCCTTCCAAGCTCTTCTGTCCATGGGATTTGCCAGGCAAGAATACTGGAGTGGGGTGCCATTGCCTTCTCCACCCATAACTTCCACTTTTTATTTATTGTCCCTTTCTCAAATGTCTGAGAAAAAAAGCCTTTTGCCTACAATTGAAGAAGAACCAATGCAACATATCTCACTAAGAGTAAAGGTAAGATTAAATAATCTACCATGAAAAACTCTGGTTGATAAAGTATCTTCTAAATATTATAAAGGAAGGGGATAGTCTTGGCAAATAGAACATTTTCCCCTTATATTCTGGCTGCAAATTTGATCTGAGAGCATGAAAAAGGAACAAGATGTAAGATTTAAGGTTAACTGCCAATGGGAGGAAGATCAATAATTCAAAGTTACTTATCACACATTTCATTGTGTGATATAATTTTCTCCTTTCTCCTTTTATCTGAGAATTATACTTTGATAACCTAGAAACAATTTAAAATATTTGATTGAATTTGATGTAATTCAATTAAACAGATAGTTATCTTCATGTTATCTTTCAGGTACTTTCCCATTGCATATGAATAATCAATACACAGAATAATCAGTAATCAAGAAAGATATAGCCTTTATACTTTTGAACAGCTAGTATTAGAGATATTTGCCATTATTATTTCTGTGAGTTCAAATAATGTGATCAGGAATCTCCTGTTTCCTCTTCTAATTATGTTTCTATGTTTTTCTTTTTATGATCACCCATGGACCAATCAGTATGGCCTAGGGAGACAGTGCTCTGAATACCCAAGGTTCAGACCATTGTCACATTCTGGAACCTGGAGTTGGCATCAACTGGAGAGAGCATTTGTAATCAGGAGTAGAAACACTCTATAGGTAAAAACACAATAGACCAGCTTTATTATACCACTTTTTTGTGGGCCCAGAACTTCTCTTCCTATAAACTTCATTAAAAAAAATTTTTTTCTTTAAACATAATGCAGCTCTCCTATATATAATTGAAAATTCACTTATTCTGTCCCCAGAGGAAGATAATAATAGTCTGCCCACTTCCACATCCAGTATGATTAGCATTCCTTTTATATGGGTCCAGATGGAGCTCATTGCAGTCCAGTAATCTGTGGAGAAATGATAAATTTTATAAACTCTCACACATCCAAAACACAATTGTGCAGGAGAATGGCAGTAAAAAGTTGCCATTTGGAATACAGTAAAGGAAGAGTGAATTACAGTGGTCTTTCTGGACAAAGATAAGCACAAATTCCTGTCTTTGAGAAGGTATGAGTTCTGAGGTATCCAGGTCTATATGGCTGGCCAAGATTCTATTCTCAGTAGGAAACCTTTAGTCTACTGTCCACATGTAAATTAACTGGAAGATTTTTCTTAAGGAGCTGCATCATTTTATTACAATCTTCCAGTTTATTTGAAGAACTAGGGACTTTCAATGACGGTGAATCAAACCCATCATGGATTTAGATACCGCATTTGTCTATATGTTCAGCTAATGTTAATTTGAATTCAAGGGCTTGTAGCTTGAACACTGAGAATTCTCTTTACATTAACTTGTGTAATTGATGGTGGCAGGGATTTTTGTTTATTTTATTCACTGGCATATTTCAAAAGTCAGTAATCTTGCAAGTAGTTCAGTAATTGTTAGATGAATAAATTGTGCTTAGTCACTCAGTCATGTCCGACTCTTGGTGATCTCATGGACTATAGCCCATCAGGCTTCTCTGTCCCTGGGGATTCTCCAGGCAAGAATACTGGAGTGGCTTACCATGCCCTCTTCCAGAGGATCTTCCCAACCCAGGGATTGAACCGAGGTCTCTGGCATTGCAGGTGTATTCTTTACCTTCAGCCACCAGGCAAACCCAGATGAATGAATGAATTCTTCCTTTCTCTTGATCTGCCCCAAGTTCTCTTTCTGGCCACTAAGTAGATTTGAACTTTCTCACTTCTCTCTCTTTTATTTTATCATCATATTCCAATCCATCATCATTTACTTCCTAAAATACTGTGTCAGCCTACTAAGTGGTTCTGTTCCACAAATCTTATTTTACCCTCTTCTTTTTTTTTTCTTTTTTTTTTTTTTTTTTATTCTTCAATTTTATTTTATTTTTAAACTTTACATAATTGTATTAGTTTTGCCAAATATCAAAATGAATCCACCACAGGTATACATGTGTTCCCCATCCCGAACCCTCCTCCTCCTCCCTCCCCATACCATCCCTCTGGGCCGTCCCAGTGCACCAGCCCCAAGCATCCAGCATCATGCATCGAACCTGGACTGGCAACTCGTTTCCTACATGATATTTTACATGTTTCATTGCCATTCTCCCAAATCTTCCCACCCTCTCCCTCTCCCACAGAGTCCATAAGACTGTTCTATACATCAGTGTCTCTTTTGCTGTCTCATACACCGGGTTATTGTTACCATCTTTCTAAATTCCATATATATGTGTTAGTATACTGTATTTATGTTTTTCCTTCTGGCTTACTTCACTCTGTATAATAGGCTCCAGTTTCATCCACCTCATTAGAACTGATTCAAATGTATTCTTTTTAATGGCTGAGTAATACTCCATTGTGTATATGTACCACTGCTTTCTTATCCATTCATCTGCTGATGGACATCTAGGTTGCTTCCATGTCTTGGCTATTATAAACAGTGCTGCGATGAACATTGGGGTACACGTGTCTCTTTCCCTTCTGGTTTCCTCAGTGTGTATGCCCAGCAGTGGGATTGCTGGATCATAAGGCAGTTCTATTTCCAGTTTTTTAAGGAATCTCACACTGTTCTCCATAGTGGCTGTACTAGTTTGCATTCCCACCAACAGTGTAGGAGTGTTCCCTTTTCTCCACACCCTCTCCAGCATTTATTATTTGTAGACTTTTGGATCGCAGCCATTCTGACTGGTGTGAAATGGTACCTCATAGTGGTTTTGATTTGCATTTCTCTGATAATGAGTGATGTTGAGCATCTTTTCATGTGTTTGTTAGCCATCTGTATGTCTTCTTTGGAGAAATGTCTATTTAGTTCTTTGGCCCATTTTTTGATTGGGTCGTTTATTTTTCTGGAGTTGAGCTGTAGGAGTTGCTTGTATATTTTTGAGATTAGTTGCCCACTTTCACCATTACTATTCAACATAGTTTTGGAAGTATTGGCCACAGCAATCAGAGCAGAAAAAGAAATAAAAGGAATCCAAATTGGAAAAGAAGAAGTAAAACTCTCACTATTTGCAGATGACATGATCCTCTACATAGAAAACCCTAAAGAGTCCACCAGAAAATTACTAGAAATAATCAATGACTACAGTAAAGTTGCAGGATATAAAATCAACACACAGAAATCCCTTGCATTCCTATACACTAATAATGAGAAAACAGAAAGAGAAATTAAGGAAACAATTCCATTCACCATTGCAACGGAAAGAATAAAATACTTAGGAATATATCTACCTAAAGAAACTAAAGACCTATATATATAGAAAACTATAAAACACTGGTGAAAGAAATCAAAGAGGACACTAATAGATGGAGAAATATACCATGTTCATGGATTGGAAGAATCAATATAGTGAAAATGAGTATACTACCCAAAGCAATTTATAGATTCAACGCAATCCCTATCAAGCTACCAACAGTACTCTTCACAGAGCTAGAACAAATAATTTCACAATTTGTATGGAAATACAAAAAACCTCGAATAGCCAAAGCGATCTTGAGAAAGAAGAATGGAACTGGAGGAATCAACCTACCTGACTTCAGGCTCTACTACAAAGCCACAGTTATCAAGACAGTATGGTACTGGCACAAAGACAGAAATATTGATCAATGGAATAAAATAGAAAGCCCAGAGATAAATCCACGCACATATAGACACCTTATCTTCGACAAAGGAGGCAAGAATATACAATGGATTAAAGACAATCTCTTTAACAAGTGGTGCTGGGAAATCTGGTCAACCACTTGTAAAAGAATGAAACTGGACCACTTTCTAACACCATACACAAAAATAAACTCAAAATGGATTAAAGATCTAAATGTAAGACCAGAAACTATAAAACTCCTAGAGGAGAACATAGGCAAAACACTCTCCGACATACATCACAGCAGGATCCTCTATGACCCACCTCCCAGAATATTGGAAATAAAAGCAAAAATAAACAAATGGGACCTAATTAACCTTAAAAGCTTCTGCACATCAAAGGAAACTATTAGCAAGGTGAAAAGACAGCCTTCAGAATGGGAGAAAATAATAGCAAATGAAGCAACTGACAAACAACTAATCTCAAAATATACCCTCTTCTATTCTACATGCAACAGCAAAACTATAATTTTCAAAACATGGCTCAAATCATGTTTTCAGTTCAGTTCAGTTGCTCAGTCATGTCCAACTCTTTGTGACCCCATAAATCGCAGCACACCAGGCCTCCCTGTCCATCACCAACTCCCGGAGTTCACCCAAACTCATGTCCATCAAGTCAGTGATGCCATCCAGCCATCTCATCCTCTGTCGTCCCCTTCTCCTCCTGCCCCCAATCCTTCCCAGCATCACGGTCTTTTCCAATGAGTCAACTCTTCGCATGTGGTGGCCAAAGTATTGGAGTTTTAAACCATTCAATATCACGGTAATTCAAGCCTATGCCCCAACCAGTAACACTGAAGAAGCTGAAGTTGAACGGTTCTATAAAGACCTATAAGACCTTTTAGAACTAACACCCCCAAAAATGCCCTTTTCTTTATAGGGGACTGGAATGCAAAAATAGGAAGTCAGGAAACACCTGGAGTGTTTCAGGCAAACTTGGCCTTGGAGTACAGAATGAAGCAGGGCAAAGGCTAATAGAGTTTTGCCAAGAGAAAGCACTGGTCATAGCAAACACTCTCTTCCAACAACACAAGAGAAGACTCTACACATGGACATCACCAGATGGTCAACACCAAAATCAGATTGATTATATTCTTTGCAGCCAAAGATGGAGAAGCTCTATACAGTCAGCAAAAACAAGACCAGGAGCTGACTGTGGCTCAGATCATGAACTCCTTATTGCCAAATTCAGACTTAAATCATGTTTTAATCCCAGCTTTAAGTGGTTTTCTATCACTTTTAAGATCAAGTTTAAAATTCCTACTGTGGCTGTAGTTTATTTTGCCTTTTCCTTTCTGTTCCTCTGCCCCCCTCCCCAATTCTGCTTATCTTTCTTTCTTCCTTTTTCTTAGATTGCAGCCATTCTGAACCTTTCTCATCTTATCAAATATTCTGTATACAGCATTTCAAATTTATTTATCTCATTTGCTATTTATTCTGTCTAAAATATCTCTTTTTAATTACTCCCATTTCCCTGCTCTTTATCTGACAGTTTCCTGGTTATTTTGCACACCAGGAAGACTTTGACAAGCCTTATATTAAATTCCCTTGGTGATGAACTCTTAAATGCAATTTAATAACACACAACCCTCTTTTAATTACTTACCAAATGCCTGTACAGTGGACATCTGCTATGTTAGCCTGTACCTCACCACTTCTGGTACAGAATCTCTTTTCCTTTGGGAGTCATCCATTCTACTGACATTTTCATTGCTGGTAGTTCATGCAGGGTGTTCTGCACACTGTTACAGGGCAGGGCACACGATTCAGCTCTGGCCTTGAAACTCTGCTTTTGCATCTACTTCTTAGCTTTATGGTAGAGAGAGGCCTCTGGCTCGGGATAGCAGTAGGGTTAATTTGATCTCTTTTCTCTAATCTGCTTCTGAAAATGGTTTTATCAAAGGGGACATAAAAATTACAATTTTTTCAATCAGATGATTTTGGGGGGAGGAATCCAAGAGTCAAACATTTCATGGGCCTCTAGAAAGAAATTGTATGCTCTTAGTATACATTTTTGTGGTGGTGCAATGGTAAAAAAATCCACCTGCCAAAGCAGGAGATGCAAAAGATTCAGGTTTGATCCCTGGGTCAGGAAGATTCCCTGGAATAGGAAATGGAAACCTGCTCCAGTATTCTTGACTGGAAAATTCCATGGACAGAGGAGTCTGGTGGACACAACTGAGTGACTGAATACACACACAATATTAAATTTAAATCTTAGAAATTTTAAGACAGAAAATTAAAAAAAAATTAATTCATTCTTTTTAGCTTCTACTTGATAAGATTTTATGAAACAATTAAAATCCTTGCAGCGTCCTCTTATATTTAAATTTATGTTGCCTAGAGTGGTGTTGAACAAAAATAATTACTTAATATATATTTTTAAATTAAAGAAATGAACAAATGAATGAACAACTCAACATGTTTCCCTTCTAATAGTTTCTTGTAGTCAGAGCAAGAAAACTCACTTTAAAGATTCTTTTTCTATTCAGATCTCATGAGGATATTTTAGTTAAGATCCTAAGAAACCTACCCACCAGGGGGAAAGATTAAAGTATTTTAAGATATGAAAATTATACATTTAATGGTTTTAAGCACTATCTTTATTTTCTGGCCTAGAACATATTCAGTTCAGTTCAGTCACTCAGTCGTCTCCAACTTTTTGTGGCCCTATGGACTGCAGCACACCAGGCTTTGCTGTCCATCACCAACTCCCAGAGCTTGCTCAAACTCATATCCATTAAGTCAGTGATACCATCCAATCATCTCATCCTCTGTCGACCCTTCTCCTCTTGCCTTCAATCTTTCCCAGCGTCAGGGTCTTTTCCAATGAGTCAGTTCTTCACATCAGGTAGACAAAGTATTGGAGTTTCTGCTTCAGGATCAGTCCTTTCAATTAATATTCAGGACTGATTTCCTTTAGGATAGACTGGTTTGATCTCCTTGCAGTCCAAGGGACACTCAAGAGTCTTCTCCAACACCACAGTTCAAAAGCATCAATTCTTCATTGCTCAGCTTTCTTTATAGTCCAACACTTACATCCATACATGACTAATGGAAAAACTACAGCTTTGACTTGACGGATGTCTCTGCTTTTTAATATGCTGTCTAGATTGGTCATAGCTTTTCTTCCAAGGAGCAAGCATCTTAATTTCCTGGCTCCAGTCACCATCCACAGTGATTTTGGAGCCAAGGAAAATAAAATCTATCACTGTTTTCATTGTTTTCCCATCTATTTGCCATGAAGTGATGGGACCGGACACCATGATCTTAGTTTTTTTGAATACTGAGTTTTAAGCCAGCTTTTTCACTGTCCTCTTTCACCTTCATCAAAAAGCTCTTTAGTTCTTCACTTTCTGCTGTAGTGTGATGTCATCTGCATATCTGAGGTTATTGATATTTCTCCTGGCAATCTTGATTCCAGCTTATGCTTCATCCAGCCCGGCATTTTGCATCATGTACTCTGGATATAAGTTAAATAAGCAGGGTGATAATATACAGTCTTGGTATACTCCTTTCCCAATTTGGAGTCAGGCTTCCCGGATAGCTCAGTTGGTAAAGAATCCGCCTGCAATGCAGGAGACCCCGATTCAATTCCTGGGTCTGGAAGATCCCCTGGAGAAGCGATAGGCTGTTCACTCCACTATTCTTGGGCTTCCCTTGTGGCTCAGCTGGTAAAGAATCCACGTGCAGTGTAGAAGACCTGGGTTCGATCCCTGGGTTGGAAAGATCCTGTGGAGAAGGGAAAGGCTACCCACTCCAATATTCTGGCCTGGATAATTCCATGACTGTATAGTCCATGGGGTTGCAAAATGTCAGACACAACTGAGTGATTGTCACATAACATATTAGTGATAGATTTTTAAACTTAATTTGAGAAACTAGATTGTTTCAGACTCATAAATTTCATAGTTTCTCATTTTTTACAGTATTTCTCCTTTTTTCATATCCTGTGATAAAAGTCAATTCACTTAGTTTTGCTATTATTTAAAATATTTGTTTCAATTGCATGTGTCTGTATTAGTTTATTCAAATATTGGCTTACACTGTGTTTTGAAATGTATAGTATACAGGTGAAAAAGAAGATGAAATGCCTATAAGCCCATTTCTAAAGTTCATTTCAAGTGCTCAGGAACATATTCATATAGGAAAAATACCACTAAATTCTATATCAGCTCTAAAACTACAAATGAAAATCAAATATTTGTTAGAATCAAAGATATTTTAAAAATAATTACATTAAATTAGTTAAATGCCAGATTTAAAATGCCATCAGTGTTTTCAATGTCTCATTTTCTAAAAAATTTCATACCAATAGTTTTAGGCACTAGTTAATGTGTGTTTAAAGTACAATAAAAATGATGTTATTTAATACTATGGATGGAGTATAAGTTATAAATTATGAAAAGGATGTCTTATCCTGAATTGTTTGCTATGACTCATTGTACAGAAGATAAGCATTCTTAAGTAAAACTGTTCACCCTCTTGTTAGTTTAATTCACTCAAAAATAATGGCCTGCTGTATGCTTCAGATATAAACTGCCCTAATGTTGTAAATAGATACAACACAGTTTATAAACAAATGACTTATTTTTTTAAAACATACTCTTATTATATGAATATGTATTATATTATTATGCTATAGGTAAATGCACTGGTAAAAATGAAGTAATTTTGAGCAACTAGAATGTAAGCTGTGTCTATGACACTCAGGGCTATAGTAGTATAAAAAGCTCTCTATACCTTTGAATATCAGTGAACTGGCACATTGGTCTCTGCATCTTGTCAGAATATGGTTCAAATTTTCATGGGCCTGAGTGAAAAATATTAGGGAATAAGCAACTCCTTGGACAGATCAGGCTGAGGGTATGGATGAACTGAGGTCATTAGACACCAGCTGAAAAGGAAGAGTTCTCCAAAGGCCTAGATAGAGTTTGACCTCATATGCCTCTCTAATGACAGTGTGTGCCATACACTTCTCCCTGCTCTTTTTCTCCTTGTGAACTAACACAGATGCTTAATGCTAAATTAACTTAATCACTTAATTGATTTGAAGGCTCAAAAAGCTTGTTGAATCAGAATAAATGTATGTTCATAGATATTTTTTTATTACTCTTCCAGCATCCTGAATTGTGTTTTTGCTATAATGCCAGCCAAAAATTTGAATTTTAATGCAAGCACTTGAACATACTCAAATGCAATATATGAAAAAAATATCATACCACAGAGAAGAAATTGTTGAAATAAAACAATTTATAACATTTTCAATGTAGTATGATTATATTAAGCAATATTGACCTAAAAGAAATTGTTCCAAAAGCATTGTCTTTGTAATTGAGCATAGATCTAACTCCTCATTCTTTCTGATATCCTTTATTATCAAAAATTAGTTATTTCTATTTCCACTTAAAAGATTATGAGATTATAGGTATGCAATGCTAGTTTATATTTAACTGCATAACACTTGAACAATGTAAGTATATTCAATAGGTATGACTTTGTTTCTGCTCTCAGATTCCATAATAGGTTGGGCTACAGCAGAGAATATGCCATAGTCAGTCTTGGAATGAGTAGGGAGCAGACTTGAAGTCACAGTGTTTTGTTTAATGCCACAGGGTTAGGTTTGTGTTAATAAAATTTGAATATCATAGGAAAGAGTTAAATGAAGTGTTAAAAATAGACAAACATGACATATAGAAACTACAGTGAAGAAGTGAAGTCATTTAGTCATGTCCGACTCTTAGCAACTCCATGGATTGTAGCCTGGGAGGCTCCTCCATCCATGGGATTTTCCAGGCAAGAATACTGCAGTGGGTTGCCATTTCCTTCTCCAGGGGATCTTCCCAACCCAGGGATTTAATCTGGGTTTCCTGCACTGCAGGCGGACTCTTTACCGTCTGAGCCACCAGGGAAGAAGCTGCAGTAAAAACACTGAAGTCGAGAGATGTGAATATCCTACTGCAATATTAAATGTATATATTAAAATAGAGTGAGCTAAAGAAAATGGGGTAATACCTGCTTCATGGAGTAATTTCAAATGTCAGCTTTTTGATGCTTCTGCTATTTTAGCAAAAGCAATTATTTTAATAAATATTAATACTAATATTAAGGGAGAAGTTAATTTTAATAAACATCTGTAAAATTAATTTAATTTATTGGTTTCCTTGTTGTTTCAATCTCTAAGTCATAATCAAAAACTAAAATTACAATTTTACTTCTGCTTCATTGACTGCACTAAAGCCTTTGACTGTGTGGATCACAACAAACTGTGGAAAATTCTTAAAGAGATGGGAATAACAGACCACCTCACTTGCCTCCTGAGAAACCTGTATGCAGGTCAAGAAGCAACATTTTGAACCAGACATGAAACAATGGACTGGTTGTAAATTGGGAAAGGTGTATGTCAAGGGTGTATATTGTCACCCAGTTTATTTAATTTCTGTGCAGAATACATCATTCAAAGGACAAGCTGGAATCAGGATTGCCAGAGAAATATCAGTAACTTCAGATATGCAGATGACACCACCCTTATGGCAGAAAGCAAAGAGGAACTAAAGAGCCTCTCCATGAAAATGAACAAGGAGGACAAAGTGTCCTCATATTGTCTTTCTTCTTTTGTGTTCTGACATCATCATCTTATAAGAATATCAGGCAGAATGGATTAGAGCACACTCTAATCAACTCCTTTTGTCTCAATCACCCCTTTGAAGCACATGTCTCCAAACACAGTCAATCCTAAGGAGTACCTCAAGGGGTTAAGGCCCTCAACATATAAATTTCAGGGGGACACAACTCAGTCTATAACAACCAAGGAGCACCGAACAGTCAAATTTTTCTACCTCAACTAATTTATATGTCCTGGATTTGTAGTGGGGCTTCAATATAAATTTGAGAAAAAAAAAATGTGTATGAAATTGAATATAAGCTTAAGTAGTTAAACTTAACCTACAGAAAGAGTTCATTAGATATGCTTTGTACATCATGGTCCTTATTTTACCATTACTATTTTGTTAGTAAAAATTAACAGTGAAGTGTTAACTTACATAAGATTCTTGGTTCTTCTTCTGGTACCTAACAATTTACAAATTATAGTGTCTTTCTTAAGCCTAAAATATTATTTTCTAGAGATACATATTTTTTAAGTTTCTGTGATTTCAGACTCCACTTTTTAGGAGTCTGAAATAATCAAACTTTTCTTTATATTTTTCTCTTGCTTTTCCTTTTTTTTCCTTTCAAGTGGTAGGGCTAATGTTGATCTGATTTTTGAGGAAAGCCCTAGGCCTTTGGTAGGAAAAACTCTTTTAAGTGGCTAATTAGTACACTGACCTCTTGAGTTAAAAAGATAAAAATAGAGCACTTCATTATCTTTAATATTTGTTTATTCATGGTATTTCAATTGCTACTATGTGGCAGGTCAAATAGCAAGGCATACTAGCTGGCAGAAAAGTGTTCTTTTCTACACCTCATATAATATATAACATGCATGATACTGCATATTACTGTACTATAATATATTTTAAATATTTTGGTTACTTACTCAGTAATCATGTACCCAGGAACTTCTGCAAAAATAAAATGAAAGCTGAAATCAAGCCAGCTCAAAGAAATTTAGAAGAATTTGCTTGTTCTTGGAGATCACAACATGGTATCATAAACTACATGGCATTATGTATATGGTGCTTTTTCAGAGAAATATATCTAGTTTTGACAGAGATTTATTCAAGTAATTCAAATTTCTCTATTTTATATAGGAAGGTATTTCCTTTTGCCTTTGGCCTTCTCTTCTTACTCCTCCAATTTAAGGTAGAGTGAGTTAATTTGTTCATAAATGCCAGCCAGTTGTCTGCATTTATTAAGTGGATGAAGAAAATTGCAGTTTATATGAAAGAGATCCCTATATATAATCTCTCCCATTTATCCCAACTCAGGGTGAATTGGTGACCTGGGTGTATGTACCTTCTCTGAGAAGTTCAACACTTCTTCTGATGAGCTGTTTCAGTGGACTGGTACATGGAGCTCTCACACTGAGGTGTGCCCTGCAACAGCAGTGTCAGGGATGAAGCAGCCATGTCCTCTTTCAGCTGATGCCTTCAACTTTTTGACGTGGCTCAGAACTTAAGAGGGATACTATGTATTGAATCTGTCAAACCACAACTCTTTTAAATCTTTACTCCCCTTGGAAACCTTTTTAATATTTTTCCATCAACACAACAGATCACACCATGCATGTGAAGAATACCAGCTGTGGTGAATGTTGGGAAGGAATTATCTCAAGAAAGAGGGAAACAGTAGCTATTAGTCGTATATAACATATGATAATAATTGAGAAATGCTGTTCCTCGGAAATTTTATTCAGTCAACTTACTATTTTGTTCTTGATTCCTGGTGTTCCACTGATCATTAAAATCCCTGGAGAAGTTTGTGATGGAGGTGACAGTTCAAAATCTTGAAAAAAAAAAAAACAAAAAAACACACAGAGCTTTGACTTATATCTCATGGATTTAAGTGATAAAAAAGAGACCCTTAATGTATAAATCCTATGGGTTATATGAGACAAAAGGTTTACAAAAATCCATGGGGAAAGATGAAAGTATCAACAAATGCACCCATACTTAGATAAAGAAAGTCATAACATTGGGGAATCTCAAGTACTATTTAATGTGGAGACTCCACTGGCCAAAGCAGAGTAAGTGCTAATCTTTTAAATTGGTGAACATAATCTCCTTAACTCTACTTTATCACACCCTTTTTAAGCCTGCCTTAAGTATCAATTTCCTGTATTCAATCATTCAGATCAGATCAGTCGCTCAGTCGTGTCAGATTCAATCATTAGTCTTATTCAATCTTAAAACTTCTGAACTGAGTATGGTTCTGATATATAGAAAATACTCAATAAAATTTGAAACAAAGGAAAGGAAGGAGTAGGAAGGAAAGAGAGAGGAAAAGAGGGAAGAAGAAGCAATAAATTTTTAGTACATCCCTTTCCTTTACATCTTCCGTGGGTTGGGAAGATCCCTGGTGAAGGAAATGGCAACCCACTCCAGTACTCTCGCCTAGAAAATTCCATGGATGGAGAAGCCTGGTGGGCTACAGTCCATGTGGTCACAAAGAGTCGGACACGACTGAGTGACTTCACTTTCCTTTACATCTGAATTTTATAACAGAAATACTAATTGAAAAGGTATATAAACATAAATGAGAGTCTGAAACCTCTTCAAATACATTCAATTATAATTTTCCCCTTAAACGAAATCTACTCCACATACCTCAATGATCATTGCAGATAGTGTTTGGGGATCTCGTACTTATTATAGCTGACAAAAATGTGAAAAATAATTTAATATGAATTTGTAGTATATGTTTCCATCTTCATAGTTTAACATGTCATAACATCTTAAAGTAGGTATATCTTTTTAAACCTTTAATACAACTGAGTGAGTTTTCAGTTTGACTGTCAACATAATACATATTTCAGCAACACATAAAAGATTTTTTTCTCTGTGAATTATCCCTAGAGATTAAAAATAAAAATACGGTGGCGTACAAATGCTGCCAAAGCAGATTATATGACTGTTCCTGGCACCCACTCTATCTTTTTTTCTACCCAAATGAAGCATCTTTCTGCCAAAAGATACAGGTGTGGAAGCAGATTTTTTAGTCTCTGAACTCTTGGGTTTACATCTGAAGGATGTATCTTATTTTAGAATATGTATTGATGGTTTATAAAAAAATAGAAGTAGGATGTTCTTATGAAAATGAATAAGAAGGAAAGCAGATGTCACCCTTTTAAATTATAGAAAATGTCAGTGAGATATATCTGTGATATAGCTACTAAGTTATGCTCAAATATTTGTGATGCAATATTGGGTGCAGTGATCCAGATACACATGTTGAGTGTCAAAGAATAGAACTCAAATACAATCTGCAAAACCTGCAAAATATTATACTAGTTCATAGAGATGTTTGGAAAAATCAATGCTTATAAGTGACTTGTGTTTTAGGTTTTGCCAAGTATGATTAATGTGATGTTATGGTATTTTTGATGAATAGTCTAAAAACATTTTCTTCCAGTGAAAAGAAGTGATGACTACAATAGATCCTGGCAGAGGGAATGAGAAAATATTCATATCAGAATCTCAAGATCATTTTAGGCATAGTTGGAAATGTGCTCTTATTGTTAGAAAAATATAGCAATTAAATTGTTGAATAGGAAATGTTCAGATTCATGAAATGTCATTATTTTTGATTCAGTAGTTCTGTCTAGTGAATTGCTTTATAAACAGTACATGTGTCTATATATTAAATTCAGCATTGCAACTTGAATCACTATAGGCCAACTATGATTAAAAGCAACACGTGGGATCCAAAATTGTTCATTGTATGAAATGGTCTATTTTCCTAATTTTTAGTTTAAAAATCTTTTTCTGATTCAAAAATAAAGATAAATTTGGTTTTCATCACTCTAGTGTTTACTGAAGTGAGGACATGTCACTCATCTTGTTCTACCACTTTTGTTTCCCAACTTATATTTTCATTTTTATCTTCCATCTTCACTTGAGTGCACAGTTCTTTCATCTTAATGATCTTCACGTTTTCGATAATGTGTACAAATTAGGTCAGTATCAACCAATTAACTGTATACATAGAAATAAAAAAAATGCATGTGATTATTACAACAGAGAAACAATAAAAACAAGTAAAAGGAAGAAATTGCTCTTGATTAAAGTGATCAGAAAGTACACTTACATGAAAGAAATATTTGTATTGAGCTTGAAGGATATTTTTACTTTAACTAAAATAATGTTGACAAACTAATATTTCTGAAAAAAGAGGATAAGTAAAGATAGAAAAATGAAACTCTTTCTTATATGCTGAAGTATATTTCTAAGGGCTTTTTGAGGGGTAGTGTAGGGTGAGAAATCATGTTGAAAAGGCAGAATTAATATAGTGGAAGAAACATGTCAGATGCCATATTAGAGAGGTTGTCTGGTTGTCCTAGCAAATAGCAGGGGAAATACATGTGTCTACCTTTTATTTTAAAGGGAAGTAGTTTAGTAAACTGAAGTTGTATTTGTAAAAATTGCCAAAGGGTTTTATAAGGATAGTCATGTTTGTACATATATTTCTAGCAACAGTCCATCTAAAAGCCAGGTAAATATGATTGTTAGAGTTTAACAGTAGCCAGTTGGCCAACTATCCTGTTACTATTTCTTCTTAGAGTGGAACACAATAAGAAAAAAATACATCAGTAAAAGGGAAAAACACAATGAAAGTTTTTTTCTTAATTGTGAATATGTTAAATGTGTGCACATTTAGAATGGTACCATCATAAGAGGAGATCTGTTCATAGAAGAACAGAATTGGGAGTTAGAAAACTAGAGTTCTTGTCAAAGTTCTGCCATGATATAGATAAATTATCTTAATTATTTTAAATTATATCATCTTCAAAATATTGATTCAAGTTCAGTGAATTTGTTTTGGGCTCTATATATTTAAATAAAGATACATTTACATATAGTAATGCCATGGTTGGTTAGATGGTTAGATGGCATAACCGACTCAATAGTGATGGACAAGGAAGCCTGGCATGCTGTAGACATGGCATGGCTTGTCTACAAAGCCATGAGTCAGACATGACTTAGTGACTGAACAACAACAATATATAAAATGATATATTTTTGCTACAATAAAAATTCGCATCTCACTATGCTCAGTAAAGATTTACTACTGAGCCTTGAACATGATACATGTCATTAATATTTTCAATTTAATTAAAGATTAATTGTTGTTCTGAGAAAGCAGATTAGCAAATTTTCATCATTTCTGAAGTTTCTATCTCAAAGACATTCATTGCCTTATATAATTCATTTTATTCCCTTAAAAAAAATCATATCCAAATTAACAAGTACATATAGTTTATAAAGTCCCACTGTTGACTTGATATACATTTATGTGGATATTTTATTGGAATGTTATTTTATATTAAATATGTATTTATTATGATAACTTTTTGATATATCATCATTCTAATTACTGGATATTGACTGTTTTCCTTCCCTTCACCAGGAATCTTTTATGATTGGATTTGAAGCTTTCCAAACTACTGGAAAAGGGAAGATATAAGCATCAGAGTGCAGAGTTCCAAAGAACAGCAAGAAGAGATAAGAAAGTCTTTCTCAGCGATTAGTGCAAAGAAATAGAGGAAAACAACAGAATAGGAAAGACTAGAGATCTCTTCAAGAAAATTGGAGATACCAAGGGAACATTTCATGAAAAGATGGGCTCAATAAAGGACAGAAATGGTAGGGACCTAACAGAAGCAGAAGATATTAAGAAAAGGTGGCAAGAATACACAGAAAAACTGTACAAAAAAGATCTCACAACCCAGATAATCATGATGGTGTGATCACTGACCTAGAGCCAGACATCCTGGAATGTGAAGTCAAGTGGGCCTTAGAAAGCATCACTACAAACAAAGCTAGTGGAGGTGATGGAATTCCAGTTGAGCTATTCCAAATCCTGAAAGATGATGCTGTGAAAGTGCTGCACTCAACATGCCAGCAAACTTGGAAAACTCAGCAGTGGCCACAGGACTGGAAAAGGTCAGTTTTCATTCCAATCGCAAAGAAAGGCAATACCAAAGAATGCTCAAACTATTGCACAATTGCACTCATCTCACACACTAGTAAAGTAATGTTCAAAATTCTTCAAGCCAGGCTTCAGCAATATGTGAACTGGGAACTTCCAGATGTTCAAGCTGGTTTTAGAAAAGGCAGAGGAATCAGAGATCAAATTGCCAACATCCGCTGGATCATGGAAAAAGCAAGAGAGTTCCAGAAAAACATATATTTCTGCTTTATTGACTTTGCCAAAGCCTTTGACTGTGTGGACCACAATAAACTATGGAAAATTCTGAAAGAGATGAGCATACCAGACCACCTGACCACTCTTGAGAAATCTGTATGCAGGTCAGGAAGCAATAGTTAAAACTGGACATGGAACAACAGGCTGGTTCTAAATAGGAAAAGGCTGTATATTGTCACCTTGCTTATTTAACTTATATGCAGAGTACATCATGAGAAACGCTGGGCTGGAAGAAGCACAAGCTGGAATCAAGATTGCTGGAGAAATGTCAATAACCTCAGATATGCAGATGACACCACCCTTATGGCAGAAAGTGAAGAGGAACTACAAAGCCTCTTGATGAAGGTGAAAGACGAGAGTGAAAAAGTTGGCTTAAAACTCAGCATTCAGAAAACGAAGATCATGGCATCTGGTCCCATCACTTCATGGGAAATGGATGAGGAAACAGTGAAACTGTGTCAGACATTATTTTTTTGGGCTCCAAAATCACTGCAGATGGTGACTGCAACCATGAAATTAAAAGACACTTACTCCTTGGAAGAAAAGTTATGACCAACCTAGATAGCATATTCAAAAGCAGAGACATTACTTTGCCAACAAAAGTTCGTCTAGTCAAGGCTATGGTTTTTCCTGTGGTCATGTATGGATGTGAGAATTGGACTGTGAAGAAAGCTGAGCACCGAAGAATTGATGCTTTTGAAATGTGGTGTTGGAGAAGACTCTTGGGAGTCCCTTGGACTGCAAGGAGATCCAAGCCGTCCATTCTAAAGGAGATCAGCCCTGGGATTTCTTTGGAAGGAATGATGCTAAAGCTGAAACTCCAGTACTTTGGCCACCTCATGCGAAGAGTTTATTCACTGGAAAAGACTCTGATGCTGGGAGGGATTGGGAGCAGGAGGAGAAGGGGATGACAGAGGATGAGATGGCTGGATGGCATCACTGACTCAATGGATGTGAGTCCTAGTGTACTCCAGGTGTTGGTGATGGACAGGGAGGCCTGGCGTGCTGCAATTCATGGGATCCCAAAGAGTCGGACACGACTGAGCGACTGAACTGAACTGAATCAGTGAATTTAGCAAAGTTGCAGGATACAAAATCAATACACATAAATCACTTGCATTTATATATACTAACAATGAAAAATCAGAAAGATTATTTAAGGAATCATTCACCATTGCAATAAAATAATTAAATATCTAAAGGTAAGTAAGATATTTAAGGTAAGGTTAGTAAATATCTAAGGTAAATAAACTTACCTAAGGAGACAAAAGAACTGTAGACATAAATTATAAGACACTAATAAATGAAATCAAAGATGACATAAACAGATAGAGAGATATTCCATGTTCCTGGGCAGGAAGACTCTATTGTAAAAATGATTATACTACCAAATGCAAGCTACAGATTTAATGCAATCCCTATCAAATTACCCATGACATTTTTAACAGAATTAGAACAAAAAATTTCACAATGGAAACACAAAAGACCCTTAACAGCCAAAGCAATCTTGATAAAGAAGAATGGAGCTGGAGGAATCAAGCTTCCTGACTTCAGACTATAATACAAAGCTACAGTCATCAAAACAATATGGTACTGGCACAAAAACAGAAATATACACCAATGAAACCAGATAGAAAGCCCAGAAATAAACCCATGCACCTCTGGGCACCTTATTTTTGACAAAGGAGGCAAGAATATACAATGGGGCAAAGACAGCCTCTTCAATAAGTGGTGCTAGGAAAACTGGACAGCTACATTTAAAAGAATGAAATTAGACATTTCTCCAAAGAAGACATACAGATGGCTAACAAACACATGAAAAGATGCTCAACATCACTCATTATCAGAGAAATGCAAATCAAAACCACTATAAGGTGCCATTTCACGCCAGTCAGAATGGCTGCGATCCAAAAGTCTACAAGCAATAAATGCTGGAGAGGGTGTGGAGAAAAGGGAACTCTCTTACACTGTTGGTAGGAATGCAATCTAGTACAGCCACTAGGGAGAACAGCGTGGAGATTCCTTAAAAAACTGGAAATAGAACTGCCTTATGATCCAGCAATCCCACTGCTGGGCACACACACTGAGGAAACCAGAAGGGAAAGAGACACGTGTACCCCAATGTTCATCACAGCACTGTTTATAATAGCCAGGACATGGAAGCAACCTAGATGCCCATCAGCAGATGAATGGATAAGAAAGCAGTGGTACATATACACAATGGAGTATTACTCAGCCATTAAAAAGAATACATTTGAATCAGTTCTAATGAGATGGATGAAACTGGAAACTATTATACAGAGTGAAGTAAGCCAGAAAGAAAAACACCAATACAGTATACTAACACATATATATGGAATTTAGAAAGATGGTAACAATAACCCTGTGTATGAGACAGCAAAAGAGACACCGATGTATAGATCAGTCTTATGGACTCTGTGGGAGAGGGAGAGGGTGGGGAGATTTGGGAGAATAACACTGAAACATGTATAATATCATGTATGAAACGAGTCGCCAGTCCAGGTTCGATGCACGGTACTGGATGCTTGGGGCTGGTGCACTGGTACGACCCAGAGGGAGGGTAGGGGAGGGAGGAGGGAGGAGGGTTCAGGATGGGGAACGTGGGTATACCTGTGGCGGATTCATTTCGATATTTGGCAAAACTAATACAATATTGTAAAGTTTAAAAATAAAATAAAATTTAGAATTAAAAAAAAAAAAGAATGAAATTAGAACACTTCCTAAAACCATACACAAAGATAAACTCAAAATGGATTAAATACCTAAATGTAAGACCAGAAATGATAAAACTCTTATAGGAAAACATAAGCAGAACACTTGATGACATAAATCAAAGCAAGATCCTCTATGACCCACCTCCTAGAGTAACAGAAATAAAAACAAAAGTAAACAAGTGGGACCTATTAAACTTAAAAGCTTTTGCACAGCAAAGGAAACTCTAAGCAAGGTTAAAAGACAACCCTCAGAATAGGAGAAAATAATAGCAAATGAAACAACTGACAAAGGATTAATTTCCAAAATATACAAGCAGCTCGTATACCTCAATACCAGAAAAACAAATGACCCAATCAAAAAGTGGGGAAAAAAAACTAAATGGACATTTCTCCAAAGAAGACATACAGATGGCTAACAAACACATGAAGAGATGCTAAACATCACTCATTATTAGAGAAATGCAAATCAAAACTACAATAAGATACCACCTCACACGGGTCAGGATGGCCATTGTCAAAAAGTCTACGAACAATAAACGCTAGAAAGGGTGTGGGGAAAAGGGAAAACTCTTGCACTGTTGGTGGGAATGTAAATTGATACAGCCACTGTGGAAGATGGTATGGAGATTATTTTAAAAACTAGGAATAAAACCACCAAATATATGACCTAGCAATCCCACTCCTAGGCATATACCCTGAGGAAACCAAAATTGAAAGAGACACATGTATCCCATTGTTCATTGCAGCACTGTTTACAATAGGTAGAACATGGAAGCAACCTAGATGTCCATCTACAGATGAATGGATAAAGAAGTTGTGGTGTATATACACAATTGAATATTACTCAGCCATAAAAAGGAACACCTTTGAGTCAGTTCTAATGAGGTGGATGAACCTAGAACCTATTATGCAGAGTGAAGCAAGTCAGAAAAAGAAAGATAAATACCATATTCTAACACATATATATGGAATCTAGAAAAATGGTCCTAAAGAATTTATTTACAGGGCAACAATGGAGAAACAGACATAGATAATATTTACGGACATGGGTAGAGGGAAGAAGAGGGTGAGATGTATGGAAAGAGTAACATGGAAACTTACATTACCAGAAAAAAAAAAGAAAATTTAAGATTAAGGGGTTAATGTTAAAAGTGTGGGCAAGGGCACAGAGTGACCTCAAGGCATAGTGGAAACACAGTACTGAGTCATGGTTCTCAAGTTGTCAGTTCTGTTCAGCTTTCATTTCAATGTCTGCAATTATCTTACCCTTATTTCAAACTAAATGCAAGAATACTCTACCTTATACAGGGTCTGCACTGATTCTGGCTCTAATAAATGGTTATTGGAATTGAACTAGATTAATAAAACACATAAATCAGACAGCTTGATTAAAACTTAATTCAGTTGTAGCTTGATTTAACATATGTAAGGTGTTTTGAGTAGTAAAAAATATTGAAATATTATTGCTTTATCCTAGTAACACACAGAACAAAATGTTACTTTAGAGAATGTTTAAAATGTTTTTTCATATTAATAGCTGAAATAACCATTACAATATAAAATGGATTTCAATATTGTCAGGTATATATATTATGGATATATAATACTTTTTTGAGAGACAGTTAAATGTCACATCTAATACCCGAATATTTCTGCTCCTACTTAGGAAGACTGTTACTTACAAGTTTTTAGAACCCTGTAAAGAATTTGGCTATTTGTTTAGTGTCATAAAAAGAAAATATATCCATGATTATGCTTTTATATAATCTATCTTTATAAAATATTTGTTTTCAAATGAAATACCTTCCAGATTTATATCAGCTCTTATCTGACAGTCACTGTTCATCCTGTTGTCCATTTGGTAAATATCTAACTGCCCTAAATACTAGATGTTCAAAGTCATCCAGTGTCTTTCCAACTATTTAATCTACTTTTACAATTCATCAGCTTCCAGTGAAGTCACTTTGGCTCTGTCTCTATTGAAAGATATATCATAACTGAAAATGCTATTGATATAATTCTGAACATTTATTTGCCTCAACCAGTACGTAGTAACATTTAGTTAATTATTGCTAGGTTAAAATATGCCTTAATTACACATTTACATATTACATTCCTTTTTATTATATGAAATTGGATTATTTTTAGTCAAATATATTTTGGTGAAGTCTGATGATTTGATATATATTCATGCTAAATGAAAGCTTGATGCAATGGGAAATTTGATATGGAATTTGACAAATTCTTTCAATTTGAGGACGTTTGGCATAATGCTCTTCAGTAGTCACTTGCAAACACACATGTAAATTTTATGGAATATTTCATATCTTCTAGATATTTGAAAGAAACTGAAAAGCATTGTAGTTAATCTCTGGTGGAAATTGTTTCCATATACAGTCAAATATCTATACTTTTTCAACAAGCAGTCATGATGAGTTTGACACTTTATTAAATTATTTTTAAATTGCAGTGGAGTCAATGGTCAGACATAAAGCAAAACGTGGGATTGCAGGAAGCAAATATAGAAATGGATGATCAAGTCTTTTTCTCAATTTCCACTTCCCAATTAAGATTCCCTTCTTATGAAACATCTCATTTATATCCTTCCTTTCCTCAGGTTCATGTTGCTGAGTGTTCTTGCATCTTCTTGTTCCTCTAAAATTTTAAATCCTTTTCTTAGGAAATGATCTCATATCAGTCATTTATGTTTTCTCATGTGAAAGGCTTTTTCCCAATTAAAGGAATTACAGGCATGGGAAAATATTGTTGGAGAAGCAGTAAGATCTTCCCGCAGCCTTTAAAATCACAATGTGTGAACAGGTGCTTGCTGCACTAATGAGGAAAAAGTGGACTTGCTCTTGATGTGTGAAAATCTCTAAGGACAAGATCAGCATACATGCAGCAATTATCTCTATTTCCCCAGATGTGTAGACAGAGGAGTGGAGGCTTTTGAAGCAGGCAATTTCAATGCTGGATATTGAGGAATCCTTCTGACCACAGTGAGTGCAATGGAAATGTAACACTTTAAAAAGAGTGTTGATACATTTATTACCCATATCAGAAATGATTGATCATTTGGGATGTTGAAGAAGGGTACTTGGGAAGGAGGGGAAGTGTGAAATATTAAAATACTTGGAACATACAGCAAGTAAAAACAGAGATCAGTTTATACCACTGCAGCAGGTGGTTACTACAGGTGGTCAGATAAGAAGTGGAAAACAAAGAAGCAAATGTGTGACGTGAGCCACTGATTGACATGAGCATCTGAGGGCTCCAGGGTGCTAGACTCTTTTCTACTATCTCAGTGTTTTAATCGTTCTTAAACCAAGAATGCTTAAGGAAATTGTGGTCTGTATAAATATCACTACAGGAGTAGCATCTTGCAGAACTTATAAGGTTAATAATATGACAAAATCTTAAAGTCGTTTGTGGGTGTTTCAGTGAGTGGGTTGAAGCTAAAACAATTTTTGAACTCCTCTTTGAAGGAGGCTACTGAAATATTCTTTGGTGTACTATTGTTATGTCTGTGCCTTGAAAATAACATTCATTTGAACATTTGAACATTACAAAAGAGAGGAAAAATGTATGGGCTTTCAGATACCTGAATAATAAAATGGGCATATTTTATATTCTGTTAATAATGAGAAAACTACACTATATATACCTAGACCCATATGTTAGATGCACTTAACCTTCAGTAAGTAGCTAATAAATTCACTTGAATTATATTTAAATTGTATTGGAGACAGATTACACACACACACACACACACACACAAATACACATTTCCAAGAAGTAAGTTTTCCTTTTATAGGTTTGGACCTTTATCATTGAATATAACACAGAATTTAGGCCTAGATGAAAAATCTAGAAAATATGTAGTAAGCGGTTCCCCTGCTCTTCCTGCCATTCCTACTTTCTACTTAATACATGGAGAAAATTAAGCCAAGAAAGATTTTTAAAATCTCTAAATGACTTACAGTTATTTAGAGTCAGGGTTTTGGTTTCTTCCTTCCAAGCTAATTTCTTTATCCATTTTTGCCATACTACCTTAGGATTTAAGCATAAAAATTTTATTAAATTTGGTTGTTAATTATTGCCACATTTTTCAACTGGTTTGAAATGGACAAATGATAGGTTTTTTTTTTTTCTTTTAAATATATAGTCATGTATATTCTAGGTTTTAAATTTGGGAATTTTTGATGTGAATTAATATTAATAGTATTAATTATTTAATTAAAGGCCACAGTCCAGGTAAGAAGCAGAGGTACCGTTTTAAAATCTATTTGGAAATGTTTGATGATAGGCATGGTTTAAGTTTCTGGCATTGCAACTCACAGAACTTTAGACATAAAGTTATTAAATATCTTGTGTCACCTTTTGGGGGAGGAGGGTCCACTTCAGAACGATTCAGTCACTCAGTCGTGTCTGACGCTTTGAAAGCCACGGACCGCAGCGTGCCAGGTGTTCCTGTCCATCACCAACTTCCAGAGCTTGCTCAGACTCATGTCCATCAAGTCAGTGATGCCATCCAACCATCTCAGCCTCTGTCCTCCCCTTCTCCTCCTGTATTCAATCTTTCCCAGCATCAGGGTATTTTCTAATGTGTCAGTTCTTCCCATCAAGTGACCAAACTATTGGAGCTTCAGTTTCAGCATCAGTCCTTGTGATGAATATTCATGACTGATTTCCTTTAGGATTGACTGGTTGGATCTCCTTGCAGTCCAGTGGATTCTCAAGAGTCTTCTCCAACACCACAATTCAAAAGGATCAATTCTTTGGTGATCAGCTTTCTTTATGGTCCAACTCTCACATCCATACATAACTACCAAGAAAAACCATAGCTTTGACTATTCGGATCTTTGTAAGCAAAACAATGTCTCTGCTTTTTAATATGCTGTCTAGGTTGGTCATAGCTTTTCTTCCAAGGAGCAAGCATATTTTAATTTCATGGCTGCAGTCACTATTCACAGTGATTTTGGAGCCCAAGAAAATAGTCTATCACTGTTTCCATTGTTTCCCCATCTATTTGCCATGAAGTGATGGGATCGGATGCCATGATCGTTTTTTGTTTTTGTTTTAATATTTTTTAATTTTATTTTATTTTTAAACTTTACAATATTGTATTAGTTTTGCCAAATATCGAAATGAATCTGCCACAGGTATACCTGTGTTCCCCATCCTAAACCCTCCTCCCTCCTCCCTCCCCTACCCTCCCTCTGGGTCGTCCCAATGCACCAGCCCCAAGCATCCAGTATCGTGCATCGAACCTGGACTGGTGACTCGTTTCATACATGATATTATACATGTTTCAATGCTATTCTCCCAAATCTCCCCACCCTCTCCCTCTCCCACAGAGTCCATAAGACTGATCTATACATCAGTGTCTCCTTTGCTGTCTCGTACACAGGGTTATTGTTACCATCTTTCTAAATTCCATATATATGCATTAGTATACTGTATTGGTGTTTTTCTTTCTGGCTTACTTCACTCTGTATAATAGGTTTCAGTTTCATCCATCTCATTAGAACTGATTCAAATGTATTCTTTTTAATGGCTGAGTAATATTCCTTGAATGTTGAATTTTAAGATGATTTTTCACTCTCCTCTTTCACTTTGATCAGGAGGCTCTTCAGTTCCTCTTCAATTTCTGCCATAAAGGTGGTGGCATCTGCATATCTGAGATTATTGATATTTTTCCTGGCAATCTTGATCCCAGCTGGTGCTTCATCCAGACTGTCATTTTTCATGATATACTCTCCATAAAGTTAAATAAGCATAGTGACGGTATGCAGCCTTGACATATTCCTTTACCAATTTGGAAACAGTCCATTGTTCCATGTCTGGTTCTGACTGTTGCTTCTTGACCTAAATACAGATTTCTCAGGAGGCAAATAAATTGGTCTGGTACTCCCATCTTTTTTAAGAATTTTCCACAGTTTTTCCTGATCAATACAGTCAAAAATTTTAGTGTAGTAAATAAAACAGAAGTAGATGTTTTTCTGGAATTCTTTTGCTTTTTCTGTGATTCAATGGATGTTGGTTTTGATCTCTGGTCCCCCTGACTTTTCTAAACCCGGCTTGAACATCTGGAAGTTCATGATTCATGTACTGTTGAAACCTCACTTAGAGAATTTTGAGCATTACTTTACTAGCGTGTGAGATGAGTGCAATTATGTGATATTTTGAACTTTCTTTGGCATTGCCTTCTTGGGGATTGAAATGAAAACTGACCTTTTCCAGTCCTGTGGCCATTGCTGTTTTCCAAATTTGCTGGCATATTGAATGTAGCAATTTCACAGCATCATCTTTTAGGATTTGAAACAGATCAACTGGAATTCTATCCCCTCCAATTGCTATGTTCCTAGTGATGCTTCCCAAGGCCCACTTGACTTCACATTCCAGAATGGCTGGTTCTAGGTGAGTGATCACACCATCATGTTTATGTAGGTTATGAAGATCTTTTTTGTATAGTTTTGTGTATTCTTGCCACCTCTTCTTAGTATCTTCTGCTTCTGTTAGGTCAATACCATTTCTGTCCTTTATTGTGCCCATCTTTGCATGAAATGTTCCCTTGGTATCTCTAATTTTCTTGAAGTGGTCTCTAGTCTTTCCCATTCTATTATTTTCCTCTATTTCTTTGCACTGACCACTGAGGAAGACTTTCTTATCTCTCCTTGCTATTCTTTGGTACTCTGCATTCAAATGAGTATATCTTTCCTTTTCTCTTTAGCTTTTATCTTCTCTTCTTTTCTCAGATACTTGTAAGGCCTCCTCAGACAACCATTTTGTCTTTTTACATTTCTTTTTCTTGAGAATAGTCTTGATCACTGCCTACTCTACAATACCTCCATTCATAGTTCTTCAGGCACTCTATCAGATCTAAACCCTTGAATCTATTTGTCACTTCCACTATATTGTCATAAGGATTTGATTTAGGTCATATCTGAATGGCCTATTTGATTTCCCTATTCAATTTAAGTCTGAATTTGGCAATAAGGAATTCATGATCTGAGCCACAGTCAGCTTGTTTTTGCTGACTGTATAGAGCTTCTCCATCTTTGGCTGCAAAGAATATATTCAATCTGATTTTGGTACTGACCACCTGGTAATGTCCATGTGTAGAGTCATCTCTTGTGTTCTTGAAAGATGGTGTTTGCTATGACCAGTGCATTCTCCTGGCAAACCTCTATTAACCTTTGCCCTGCTTCCTTTTGTACTCCAAGGCCAAATTTGCCAGTTACTACAGGTATCTCTTGACTTCCTACTTTTGCATTCCAGTCCACTATGATGAAAAGGATATCTTTTTTGGGTATTAGTGACAAGGCGATGGCACCCCACTCCAGTACTCTTGCCTGGAAAATCTCATGGACTGAGGAGCCTGGGGTTACTGAGAGTCAGGCATGACTGAGCGACTTCACTTTCACGTTTCACTTTCATGCAATGGAGAAGGAAATGGCAACCCACTCCAGTATTCTTGCCTGGAGAATCCCAGGGACAGAGGAGCCTAGTGGGCTTCCATCTATGGGGTCGCACAGAATCGGACACAATTGAAGTGACTTAGCAGCAGCAGCAGCAGCAGTTCTAGAATATCTTGTAAGTCTTTATAGAACTGTTCAACTTTAGCTTTTTTGGCATTAGTGATTGGGCCATAGACCTGGATTACTATGATATTGAATGGTTTGTCTTGGAAATGAACATAGATCATTCTGTCATTTTTGAGGTTGTACCCAAGTACTGTATTTTGGAATCCTTTGTTGACTATGAAGGCTACTCCATTCATTCTATGGGTTTCTTGCCCACAGTAGAAGATATAATGGTCATCTGAATTAAATTAACCCATTCCAGTCAATTTTATTTCACTGATTCCTAAAATGTCAATGTTCACTCTTGACATCACCTGTTTGACCACTTCCAATTTGCCCTGATTCATGGACCTAACATTCCAGGTTCTTATGCAATATTGTTCTTTACAGCATCAGACTTTACTTTTATCACCAGTCACATCCACAGCTGGGCGTTGGTTTCACTTTGGCTCCATCTCTTCATTCTTTCTGGAGTTATATCTCCACTCTTCTCCAGTAGCATATTAAGGACCTAGGGAGTTCATCTTTCAGTGTCATATATTTTTGCCTTTTCATACTGTTCATGGGGTTCTCAAGGCAAAAATACTGAAGTGGTTTTTCATTCCCTTCTCCAGTGGACTACATTTTGTCAGAAGGCAGTGGGGAGACAAGGAGAGAGGAATGATGAGAGTTAAGTATTTCACAGGAAATGTAACTCCATTTCCAGAATGCCTTCCAAGGAAGAAGTGACTGTTTCTGCCAAAGGCTTTGTCAGCCCTTTCCCACAACTCATAGAACAGTGTTGTTGGTAGCTACCAAGAGAGAATGATTCCTCCACAGACATAAAACAGAAAGTGCTGCAGTCGCAGAGACAAGTTTTGCAGGTTTTACTGCTTGTTTGTTATTGTTGTTTTAAATACAATGTAATTGTTCACAGAGTCAGTAACTAAAGATTGGAAACAATCTGTGGTCAATGATATAGGCCATGAGACAAGTAAACATCCTGGAATATGGTTGAAACAGAATATAGTGGGGGACACAGAAGTGGACTCAAATTGAGACAGTGCTATTACCATAATTGTTAAGTGAACCTGTGTCTAAAATTCCCAGAGATTTAAGAAGTTTTACTTTTTCTTACTTTATATTATTTTTAGTTTTTATTAACGTATAGTTGCTACACAATATTATATGTTTCAGGTGTATGGTAGTGACTCACAATTTAAATCAATATAACACATTAAAATTAATTATCAGCCATAGGTATTTATAATGTGTTATATTGGTTTAGAATATATTTAATAATTATAAAACCCACTGGAGAATTTCAATCACTTTTATCTTATCCATGGAGGCTATCAGATCAGATGAGATCAGTCGCTCAGTCGTGTCTGACTCTTTGCGACCCCATGAATCGCAGCACACCAGGCCTCCCTGTCCATCACTAACTTAGTTATCTCTATATAGTTATCACTTAATAGTTATCACTAGTTTCTTGGTGAAGTAATTGAAGGCATATCAAGATCCACTAAAAATAACTTTTTACATTTTATATTTATCTCTATATCACATATCTCTATGAATTTCATTAGGGAATGCATTTTATTTGTAAAGATTGACTACCCAATACTTAATGCAACACTTGATTTCCTCTCTCTATAGTACATATCTCTATGAAGTTCATTAGAATATGCATTTTATTTGTTAAAGATTAACTGCCCAATACCTGGGACATCCTTGATAGCTCAGTTGGTAAAGAATCTTCCTGAAATGTAGGAGACCCCATTTCTATTCCTAGGTCTGGAAATCCACTGGAGAAGGGATAGGCTATCCACTCGAGTATTCTTGGGCTTCCCTTGTGGTTAAACTGGTAAAGAATCCACCTGCAATGTGGGAAGCCTGAGTTTGATCCCTAGATTGAGAGGATAGATATCCTGGAGAAGGGAAAGATAATAAATTAATTTTAATAAATAATAAATAAATTATCTGGGCCAAGTTTTTGTTATTATTGTTCAGTCACTAGGTCATGTGCAACTCTGTGACTTCATGGACTGAAGTGCACCAGCTTCCTCTGTCCTTTCCTATCTCCTGGAGTTTGCTCAAATTCATGTCCACTGAGTGAGTGATGCCATCCAACCATCTCATCCTCTGCCACCTCCTTGTCCTTTTGCCTTCAATCTTTCCCAGTGTCAGAGTCATTTCCAATGAGTCATATCTTTGCACCAGATAGCCAAAATATTGGAGCTTCAGCCTCAGCATCAGTACTACCAATGAATATTCAGGATTGATTCCCTTTTAGGATTGACTGGTTTGATCTCCTTGAAGTCAAGGGACTCTGGAGTCTTCTCTAGCACCACAATTAGAAAGCATCAATTCTTTGGCTCTCAGTCTTCTTTATTGTCCAACTCTTACATCTGTACATGACTACTTGAAAAACCATAGCTTTAAGTAGACAGACCTTTGTTGGCAAAGTGATATCTCAGCTTTTAATACGCTGTCTTGGTTTGCCATAGCTTTTATTCCAAGGAGCAAGTGTCTTTTAATTTCATGGCTACAGTCAGCATCTGCAGTAATTTTGAAGCCCAAGAAAATGATATCTGTCACTGCTTCTGTTTTTTCCCTTCTATTTGCCATTAAGTGATGGGACTAGAAGGCATGATCTTAGTTGTTTAATGTTGAGTTTCAAGCCAGCTTTGTCACTCTCCTCCTTCACTCTCATCAAGGCCAGTTTTAATCTTTCTTAATTAAGCATAGGTTAAAGAAACTGTCAATGTATTATTGAATATATTTGATAATATATTTGATAAACTCATTTAATTTTGCTATATTTACAAGTAAAAATACAGGATGTACAGTTAAATCTGAATTTTGGATAAAATTTTTTTTGTAAGTATGTCCCAAATATTGCATGAAACATATTATACTTAAGAACATTATTTATCTGAACTTCAAATTTATCTGGACACCTAGTATATTTTATTTGGCAATCATAAACTTTCCCAAACATTTGATTAAGAATTCTGTGTGTAGTATGAAGACAAGGTTAGGGGAATCCTTTATGGAATGCTTCTTTGAAAAAACCTATTTATTCCAGTGATTACGTGTGTTGGTCCATTATTCAGACATTGAGTTAGTTCCATGCATACTTCTAGACTATGGACATTCTTTTACATTATTTTGAATATTTTCCTTTCCCATTCCTCCATTTTCTGGTACATAATATGCTATTACTTCCCATTTCATTTTATAAAAGAATCATTCTTTTTGAAACAAGAAAGGATACCAGGGATCATCAGGTTCAATATGCTTATTTCCCAAATGAGTATACTCAGTTGCAAAGTCTTGAAGGGATTTACAGTATTTTATGGGTCTAGTTATTGAAAGAGGTATTTTTATTCCAGTTCAATGGAATATCCAACTCACTCCAGATGGTGGTTGACTGAATATACACACATACAAAAATAAGCCTAAATTTAAACAAAAAGGTTTATTATTCCAATAAGAAGTGCAGCAAATTTAAGAAGAATAAGTAAACAAATTTATATAGCTAATATTATATTCTGGACAATGTATATATTTATTTAATCATCTCAATATTCCTGTGAAGTAATTATTATCCCTATTTTATAAGTTTCTCAAGAGTTTCAGAAAGTATCATATGGGAGGTTTGTGTGATTATCCCAAAAATGCATAATTCAAGTCCAGTTCTATCTCTACCCCAAAACTGTCCTTTCTTCCTTCAGAATTTGTCATTCTAACACAATATCAGCTAAGAAGTATCAGGTTGTCTGAAGGTATATACACAACTAAAATTGCAGGTGTTTATGTGAGTTGTTTGAGATGGAGAAAGTATATAGAATTTACCAGGGAAGACATCAGGAGACATTATTGCATCAAATAGAACATATAAATTTTGAAGAAAAGAGCAAAACTTTCCTGAGTGTCCATATGCTGTTGCTGCCATTCTTAGTTTTGGAAGAAGCTTCCCACAGCAATTAAAGTTTTCTTTTGATGGGCCTAAAGGATCATTCTGAATATTACTACCTATTAAAATGTGTCTTATTTAAATATAATTGATTTACTTTGTTGTGTTAATTCTGCTATACAGCAAAATGATTTATATATATATATATATATATATATATATATATATATATATATTTTACATTCTTTTTCCATTATGGTTTATCACAGGATAATGAATTTAGTTCCCTGTGCTATACAGTAAGAAATTGTTTATGCATCCTATATATAATAGTTTGCTTCTACTAATTCCAAACTGGCAATTCATCCTTCTCTTATCCCCTCTTGGCAACCACAAGTTGTTTCTCTATGTCTGTGTGTCCGTGAGTCTGCTTCTGTTCCATAGATAAGTTAACTTGTGTCATATTTGTTGTTGTTCAGTTGCTAAGTCATGTCTGACTCCCAGCAACCCCATGGACTGCAGGACACTAGGCTTCCCTGTCCTTTACTATCTCTCAGAGTTTGTTCAAACTCATGTCCTTCAAGTTAGTGATGCCATCCCACCATGCCATTATCTGTCACCCCCTTCTCCTCCTGCCCTCAATCTTTCCCAGCATCAGGATCAGTAAGCTCTTCATATCAGGTGACCAAAATGTTGGAGCTTCAACATCAATCCTTCCAATGAATATTTGGAGTTGATTTCCTTTAGGATTGACTGGTTTGATCACCTTATTTTCCAAAGGACTCTCAAGAGTCTTCTCCAGCACCAAATTTGAAAGCATCAATTCTTTGGTACTCAGACTTCTTTATGGTCCAATTCTCACATCCATTCATGACTACTTGAAAAATGATAGCTTTGACTGTATGTATCTTATTGGCAAAGTGATTTTTGCTTTTTCATATGCTGTCTAGGTTTGTCAGAGCTTTTCTTCCAAGGAGTAAGCATCTTTTAATTTTATGGCTGCAGTCACAATCCGCAGTGATTTTGGAGTCCAAGAAAATAAAGTCTGTTACTGTTTCCCATTTTCCCCATCTATTTGCCATGTGGTAATGAACTCGAATTCCATAATCTTTGTTTTTTGAATGTTGAGTTTTAAGCCAGCTTTTTCACTCTTCTCTTTTATCCTTATCAAGGAGCTCTTGGTTCTCTTCCAAGAGTGGGAGTTTTCAATTATTAAAGGGTAGATCAAATCCTGTGATAATTTAGTATCAGCACATTTCTGATTGAAGGGTCTCTCCCATAAAGCATCTGACAAGGTCAAGAGGTTTCGTTTTGCACGGTTTACTCACAATTGATTTCTTCCTTCACTTCATATTTTTAAGCAATTAATATTTTTCCTGTCCTAGAAGTATTCTACTCCCTGTTGATTCCCTATCAAATTCTCTATTTCATGAGTGAAGAAGAAAAAAAAAAGAAGGAAATGTGGGGTAAATATGTTGAAAAAAGTGGAAAAAAATGTGAAGCTCAGGTTTAAGGAAAATACTTTTGTATATTAAGGTTAGTCTGGCAATATTGTCTTAAAATTACTTAAGACGTTTTCTCAGTTCTCATTAATTCAGATACATGTCTCATTTTTTAATTGCCTAAAAACTTTCTGAGTTACAACTTTAAAGCAACCTTCAATCTTGATTTTGTATATTTTATTACTTAAAAAACACTCTGCCCAATGTTATGTGCCAGCGTGGATGGGAGAGGGGTTTGGGGGAGACTAGATACATGTATACGTGTGGCTGAGGCTCTTGTCTGTTCACCTGAAACAACTACAACATTGTTAATCGAGTGTACCCCAAGACAAAGTAAAACTTTAAAGTTACAAAAAAAAAATCCTTTAAAGATCATGTACCCTTAGACTCTAACAAGCATTCATATCTGGGGATGAAAGATCTAGAGAATGAAACAACTATGATAAAAATTTTAAGGACATGAAATTATTTAAGTGATTAATAGGAGACTGGTGGTTTTTATTGTGTCTGTTCTGTAAATAGACCTCGAGAGAGGTGGGGAAATGGAGAGAGAAATATTTTTAACTGAACCTCACTGATCAAAGCTTATAGAAATTTTGACTAGAATGGAATTTACCTGTAATCTGTTCATCTACATTTTAATCTGAGAAACTGATTTTTGATCATTATGATGAGAACTTTCAAAATATCAAATCTTTTACAAATGACAAAAAGCAAGTAGATTGTCTTGTACTGATATTTTCCCTTATTAAGAAAGAGTATTAAAAATATAGCCAGACAGTCTCTGTTCATTCTGATGTTTTCTTTTAAAAAGCCCTGTGATAAACTGGTGACAGAGTAGTTTATGGAAAGGCTTTCCTAACTGTTTAATGTTGTGAAATTGATTGTCATAATTTTTGAGAAGCTTAATACTTACAATTTTCTTCTAGAAGGAATAGTTTCTTCCAAGCATCCAATGCTGTTATTTAAGATAGTCAATTTTTATTTCAAATTTTGACCAACTTTAAAAATTTAAATAATTACATTTTATTCAACATAGTGTCCTACTTAACTAGTTAATAATTTTCATTTTGGAACAAAATATATTAAAAAAAAAAAAAAAGCAACAACAACTATGGCAGTCCCTTTTCACCAGGTGAGGAAACAAGATGTATGCAGTCTAGAAGAGAACCTTCCCCCAACCATGCCGGCACTGTGATCTCAGACTTCTAGCTTCTAGAAATGAAAGAAATAAATGTCTTGCTTTTTATAATCTTAAATAGATTGACATATAAGTCATTTACAGCTGATTATTTCTGATAATAGAATAGACTTGACTCACTTTTGTCTTCTCCAGCATTTAGAGGTACTCCTGTCCCCAGATGAATTTGAGGAAACTTACATACCAAGGAAAAATGTTTGAGCACTTGCTTTTGTGTTTCTTTATAATTGCCTTGTCCTTGGGTGTCAATGTGTCTGTCAGTAAACCTTGACTTAATTCTCTTAGCCACTTTCATGGAAGATTTGATTATTTGTCACCTAGCATGGTAGGTCAGTGAGAAACATGTTAATAATTCTTTATGTTTTTATAGAGGTCAGGATAGGAAACCTCTCCTTACTGGAATCTATAGTGGTCACTGAAATCCTCTGCTCTGGTATTTCTAAATTCACCTAGACCAAAATTTTCTCCTCCATTCTGAGAATGACTATTATTTTCGTGGACTTAAATGCTCACTGTTGCTTATAAAATATTATTAAAATATGTACTGTTTATCATGGAAGTAGAATTGAAAAACATTGATTAGTATATAATCAACATTGGTATAAAAAAGTAAACCAGCAAAAGAAAACCACACACTCTTCAACACACACACACACACACACACACACCAGCATTCTCCTTTAACCTAGTACCTGAAGGGCTTATATTCTGATAAAGTCAGTAGGATTGCTGTGCTTCAATTAACACTTCCAGATCTGAGACACATGGAAAAATCTCGCACATTTTTTTTCTGGGTGCTTTTCTAGTTAAAGTTTCAACTTTAACTGCTTCTGTACTGTCTTTTGCGGCCAATAGCCCACCATTTCTTTTTCTTAGGATACCCACATAAAAGAGAGAATACAAAGCATTTCTAAAGAAGACAGTGAGTGTTTCAGAAAAGAGGTAAGCAATTACACAGAAGGTGGAAAACACTTAGGCAAGCAAATGATTGGATCAATGCCTGGGACTGTGAGGGCCCTGCTGGAGGTTAATATGAATGAGATGTTATGCTTCATTGGCTAAGTTTACCTAATTCTTTTATACATCAATATTGCTTCTTATGATGCAGTTGCCTAAATTTGTTGCAAGTTGCTATATAACCTATATTGCTGTTATTAGTTCAACAATGACAGGGAAAGCAGCAGGAGAATGCTCTAATTAAACCTTAATTATTATACCACCTTTACTATACATACAGCGAGAAGGTATGATCTCTACCACCCCTATTATTCTCAGCTTTTTACATCAAGGCAGCAGCTAGAGACACCACATCTGTTTAAAACAACTCGGCTGTTAGTTTTCATAATGAACTGTAAAATCACAGAGGTTTGTTTATTCCCTGGTACTTAGGATCAAGAGAAGCCCTTAGTTAACTACTAATATATTACACAATATCATAGAAAGTAGAAGCTTCAGAAATGAAAAATGTTCTGGTCTGTTTATTTTAAGATATAGCTAAATGCTTGATTTTATGTTATGTCAGTTTCTATAGTTAAAAGCTGCATTAATGTGGCTGAAATACTTTGAAGTATGCAGAGATAAAACAAATCAGCAGGTATTTAAACTGAGGGCTATGAGGTGGAAAAATCATCACTTTCCCTTCAGGTAGAGGCCTGAAGATATATCTTTGTTAATGAGGTTTCCTGCTGTCCTGCTGGATCTTCAATCATTTAAAATGCAAATCCCAAAGAATGAAGTAAGAGCTATCCTAT
The DNA here is from genome assembly GCF_027580195.1 of Bos mutus. Taxonomy (NCBI): domain Eukaryota; kingdom Metazoa; phylum Chordata; class Mammalia; order Artiodactyla; family Bovidae; genus Bos; species Bos mutus. Next base: position 75,727,003 of record NC_091622.1, on the reverse strand, counting down.
ATAAAAGAAGGTGGCTGATTTTTTTTTTTTTTAATAAATGATCATGCCATCTGCTTACCTCATCATTCTACTGACTATGAAATTCACTTATGCAATTATATGAACTTGTAAACTATAAACAACATACCTTAGAAGTCCGCAAATGGAATTATTACTTTTCCTGAATGCCCAATCTCCTCCCATAGTTTAGAGTTTGTTCATATGGTCAGGAAAACAGGAGAGTAAGAATTAACTTTTCTGAACAGTGGACATTCTATTTATGGTTTTTATGTTATTATTTTTAATCAGTAATATCTGAGTTAATTAGAAGAAGTTTTGTAAAGAATTATTTCAAAGTGACCTACTGTAGGTTTCTTGAATACTTGGAGAGCTTAGTCATGCCTGAAAATTTTTTTCAGGTAATTTTGTGTGAAGTCAGGAATGCAGGAAGAGAACTTGGTTTGTGTTTCCAGAGGAGGATATTTTTTTCCTCAAGGAGAACTTGGGATTGACTTATACTCCACTTTCAGTGTCACCTTCCTCTAATGTATCTGACAAGTTTCTTTTTATTTCCTGTCTTCTTTTGTTTTTTAAAAATTTTACTACAAACTCAGTCCATGCTATGATGTTCTTCTCTCTTGTTACCTTGCTCCTAACAGCTACATTTGGGTCTGTTTTGAGTCTCCCTATATGCTACCCTCACCTTGAGCTCTGGAATGACCATCCTTTTCATCCTCATTTTGACCTTAGCAAAGGCTGAATAGGCTGTTTTTACTGCCATTGGCAAATCTTTCAGTTCCTTTAAATATCACTAACACACTGTCAACAACAAAGCAAAGTAATATGAAACAAATAAATAAACTAAGAGACACAGATGTATAGAACAGTCTTTTGGACTCTGTGGGAGAGGGAGAGGGTGGGATGATTTTGGAGAATGGCATTGAACCATGTAAAATACCATATAAGAAACGAATTGCCAGTCCAGGTTCGATGCAGGATACAGGATGCTTGGGGCTGGTGCACTGGGATGACCCAGAGGAATGGTATGGGGAGGGAGATTGGGGGGGGGTGGTTCAGGATACCGTGGCAGAGTCATGTTGATGTATGGCAAAACCAATACAATATTGTAAAGTAAAAAATAAATAAATAAATAAAAAGGGGAAAAAAAAACTAAGCAATAAGACCATTTCTAGAACTGAGAAATAAACAGACACTGAGTCTTCACAGGACAATACCTCTGGATGCATTAGATTTGTTACCTGATCACTAAGTCAAAATCCTTTGTCCTGGTTAGAGACCTGGTTTATTAAAAATTTCACTCTTGAAGTCTCACTCATGCTTGAATTATCATGTCTTTAATATGTATTTATAAAATAATTGAATGATTGGGTTTGCATTTCAATTTTTTATTATGTTTTGTCCCAGCAGAAAACAGGGAAGTGTTTTTTTTTTTAAATCTATCACAAGTTAATGTGTTAATGAACTCCCCCAAGAGATACGTATTTTTGAACTGTTCAAATAGAATTAAAGAGGGAGTGTTGAAAATTGAAGCCAGGTTAACATAAAGTAAAACTGAGGTCATGACAGGTCTTGTATTTCAGAATGTATTTGGAGTTTATTTTTATGAAAATGGGTATTTATTAAAAGATTTGATAGAAGGATTAGTCTCACATTTGCAGTATTTTATAATCAGTTATAATGGTGGTAGCTGGGTGTAAGGTGGGTGAGGTAGCTATTTGGGTCACACTGGTAAGAATAATGATCATCTGTTTGTGATCCTATGTGTTGGTAAAGAGGAGAATACCTTTAAGTATTTCTAAGAAAAAGCTTATAAAATGAATTACTACAAATGTACAATTGTGTAGTGTATTAAATGGCATTTTAAAAACTTCTTGTGCATCAATTTTGTCAAATAATCCCCAAAACAATTTTCTCCATGAATCTGAAAACTTTAAACTCTGATTTGTACAAAAAGCTCAGAATTCTACACAGTAAATTATGTGAAGTAATAAGAAAACACTAAATGATTTAGTTCTTAGTTAGAAAATTACAAAAATGCTTCAAGCTACCATTGTAGAATATAAGAGGTAAAAAAAGATAGAAATAAGACTGAATATTAAGGTGTTTTCAGATTTTAATAAATAGAAAATAGTCTCTCTAGAATGATTCATGAATGTGTATTCAATCAACAATAACTTTGTGCCTACTCAGCCTATGTCATCATGCTAGTACTATGTAAACAAAAGCATAGAGACTCTCTCTCCTTCCTCAGCTTGTAGTGCAGCAGAGGATACAAAATAATTATTAAAGAAGCGAGATTGTCACATGCCATGAAAAACACTGAAATACATTTCTGAAACTTCAGAGGAAAAATAAATCATTCCTGGTGAGGATGATGGGAAAAGAAATCTAAAAGAGGTAAATTTGAGCTGATTTGTGAAAGATTTCCCAGGTAGCTTAAGTGGTAAAGAACTCTTCTGTTAATGCAGGAGATACAAGAGATGTACATTTGATCCCTGGGTCAGGGAAGATTCCCTGGAGGAGGAAATGGCAACCCACTCCAAGTTCTTGTCTGGAAAATCTCATAGACAGTAGAGGCTGGTGGGCTACAGTGCATGGAGTCACAAAGAGTTGGACATGATTTAGTGACTGAGCACACATGTAAAGGATTAAGCAGGGGTCAAAAGTGGGGAGGTGGGGAAGAAAAGATATTTTAAATGAACTATAGGAGAAAATGTATGTCAGTGAAAATATATGGAGAAAAAAATTGGAAATCACTGGTGTCAATATAACACAATGAACTTTACAATGCCTCAGTACAGTTTAGTTCAGTCGCTCAGTCATGTCCGACTCTTTGCAACCTCATGAATCGCAGCACGCCAGGCCTCCCTGTCCATCACCAACTCGCGGAGTTCACAAAATCACATTCATAGAGTCGGTAATGCCATCCAGCCATCTCATCCTCTGTCGTCCACTCCTCCTCCTGTCACCAATCCCTCCCAGCATCAGAGTCTTCCAATGAGTCAACTCTTCGCATGAGATGGCCAAAGTACTGCAGTTTCAACTTTAGCATCATTCCTTCCAAAGAACACCCAGGACTGATCTCCTTTAGCATGAACTGGTTGAATCTCCTTGCAGTCCAAGGGACTCTTAGGAGTCTTATCCAACACTACAGTTCAAAAGCATCAATTCTTTGGTGCTCAGCTTTCTTCACAGTCCAACTCTCATATCCATACATGATCCTTGGAAAAACCATAGCCTTGACTCTACGGACCTTTGTTGGCAAAGTAATGTCTCTGCTTTTGAATATGCTATCTAGGTTGGTCATAACTTTCCTTCCAAGGAGTAAGAGTCTTTTAATTTCATGGCTAAAGTCACCATCTGCAATGATTTTGAAGCCCCCCGCCCAAAAAAAAAAAGTCTGACACTGTTTCCACTGTTTCACCATCTATTTCCCATGAAGTGATGGCACTAGATGCCATGATCTTAATTTTCTGAATGTTGAGCTTTAAGCCAACTTTTTCACTCTCCTCTTTCACTTTCATCATGAGACTTTTTAGTTCCTCTTCACTATCTGCCATAAGGGTGGTGTCATCTGCATATCTTAAGTTATTGATATTTCTCCTGGCAATCTTGATTCCAGCTTATGTTTCTTCCAGTCCAGCGTTTCTCATGATGTACTCTGCATATAAGTTAAATAAGCAGGGTGGCAATATACAGCCTTGACATACTCCTTTTCCTATTTGGAACCAGTCTGTTCCATGTCCAGTTCTAACTGTTGCTGCCTGACCTGCGTATAGATTTCTTAAGATGCAGGTCAGGTGGTCTGGTATTCACATCTCTTTCAGAATTTTCCACAGTTTATTGTGATCCACACAGTCAAAGGCTTTGGCATAGTCAATAAAGCAGAAAGAGATGTTTTTCTGGAAGCCTCTGGCTTTTTCCATGATCCAGCAGATGTTGGCAATTTGATCTCTGGTTCTTCTGCCTTTTCTAAAACGAGCTTGAACATCTGGAAGTTCTTGGTTCACGTATTGGTGAAACCTGGCTTGGAGAATTTTGAGCATTACTTTACTAGCATGTGAGATGGGTGCAATTGTGCAGTAGTTTGAGCATTCTTTGGCATTGCCTTTCTTTGGGATTGGAATGAAAACTGACTTTTTCCAGTCCTGTGGCCACTAATGAGTTTTCCAAATTTGCTGGCATATTGAGTGAAGCACTTTCACAGCATCATCTTTCAGGATTTGAAATAGCTCAACTGGAATTCCATCACCTCCACTAGCTTTGTTCATACTGATGCTTTCTAAGGCCCACTTGACTTCACATTCCAGGATGTCTGGCTCTCGGTGAGTGATCATACCATCATGATTATCTTGGTCATGAAGATCTTTTTTGTACAGTTCTCCTGTGTATTATTGCCACCTCTTCTTAATATCTTCTGCTTCTGTTAGGTCCATACCATTTCTGTCCTTTATCGAGCCCATCTTTGCATGAAATGTTCCCTTGGTATCTCTAATTTTCTTGAAGAGATCTCTAGTCTTTCCCATTCTGTTGTTTTCCTCTATTTCTTTGCATTGATCGCTGAGGAAGGCTTTCTTATCTCTCCTTGCTATTCTTTGGAACTCTGCATTCAGATGCTTACATCTTTCCTTTTCTTCTTTGCTTTTCTGTTCTCTTCTTTTCACAGCTATTTTTTAGGCCTCCTCAGACAGCCCTTTTTATTTTTTTGCATTTCTTTTCCATGGGGATGGTATTGATCCCTGTCTCCTGTACAATGTCACAAACCTCAGTCCATAGTTCATCAAGCATCTATCAGATCTAGTCCCTTAAATCTATTTCTCACTTCCACTGTATAATCATAAGGGATTTGATTTAAGTCATACCTGAATGGTCTATGGTTTTCCCTACTTTCTTCAATTTAAGTCTGAATTTGGCAATAAGGAGCTCATGATCTGAGCCACAGTCAGCTCCCTGTCTTGTTTTGCTGACTGTATAGAGCTTCTCCATCTTTGGCTGCAAATATAATCAATTTGATTTCACTACTGACCATCTGGTGATGTCCATGTGTAGTCTTCTCTTGTGTTTTTGGAATAGGGTGTTTGCTATGACCTGTGCGTTCTCTTGGCAAAACTCTATTAGCCTTTGTCCTACTTCATTCTGTATTCCAAGGCCAAATTTGACTGTTACTCCAGGTGTTTCTTGACTTCCTACTTTTGCATTCTAGTTTCCTATAATGAAAAGGACATCGTTTTTGGGTGTTCGTTCTAAAAGGTCTTTTAGATCTTCATAGAACGATTCAACTTCAGCTTCTTCAGTGTTATTGGTTGGGCATAGACTTGGATTACTGTGATATTGAATGGTTTGCCTTGGAAATGAAAAGATAATAGAATTGTGGTGACAAGGGTGACCCTGAGTGATAAACTAAAGCATTTGGACTAAATTTTTTGTCAAAACAAACTGGACTAAAGAAGTGGAGGGATTAATGGGAAACCACTGAAGATAGTAAAAAGGTGTACACAGATGTGAAACAAAGTCAAAATAATGTTTTAGGATGAACTAAAAGTGAGCATAATGGGAGAAGTGAGATAAGCTAAAATATAAATTAGAAGTTAACTATATTATCTAGTTACTTCAAGGAATTACTTCAGTTCATAGAGTCTAAAATGAAGGAAATGTTGATTTATATTTTATTTTATAAAGAAAGAAATAGAAGTGAGAATGGCAAATCCATTCATAATCTATATCTTATTGTCCACTGAGCACTGCTAATTCATTTTGTTTTGCTATTGAATTCTATATACAAACAGACAGATATGAAAACTGTGTGCGTATGCTCAGTCACTAAGTTGTGTTCAACTTTTTGTGGCCCCATGGAAGTAGCCCACCAGGCTCCTCTGCCCAAGAAATTTTCCAGGCACGAATACTAGAGAGGGGTGTCATTTCCTACTCCTGGGGATCTTCCCAACCCAGGAATCGAACCCGCCTCTCCTGCTTTGGCAGGTGGATTCTTTACCACTAGCACTACCTGGGAAGCCCCTGTGAAAAGCATTTCCTATTAAAAAGCCGTGTATTCTTGTAGTGGTAAAGTTAAGCAAGTTTAGGGAAGATGCAGCATTCATTTATATTTTCATTTCATTCACTTTATTTAGTATGCTTCACATGAGATTTGAGATATATTATTTAAATATCAAAATCATCAAATCTGAAAATCATTGTTTCATATTTATCTAAAGGATTGCAGCCATTGTATTTCAATTACCAAAAACTGAGATATTTTCTGAGCCCTATAATGTGATCGAGGAATTCTCAAATTAAGGTTTCTAGAAAAGAAATTACATGTTATTATGTACCATCCATATCTGTCATCTCATTTTACTTCCTGTATGGTCTAAATATCAGTGATAAAAAGAAAATTATCATTTTTACAAAAAATTATGCATATTTCTAGTACCATTTGTAGACTAATCCTGGCATGTTTATTTTATACTGATGTAAGTAAAATTCAGTTCTCTCTAGACAGATAGATATCATATTTTTATCTCCTATCTGTATATCTCTTCATGTGAGTAATATAAGTGGTTCTTCAATCTCTATATATCTTTTATTTGGAGGTTTTGAATTGCTGAAAACTGTAATTTAAGCTCCCTTACAGCTAGAATTCTACATGTGAATTAGTGCTCACCAATTAAATGTGCCCACATAAAATTTAAAAGACAAAGTCCAAGAAGACCCTCTTCCTTCAACTCTGGCTACCCCTGCTCTTTAGAAAATTCATTGTTCTTCTACATGGGTGCCCAGTGTTCATTCTTCAGTTTTCTGAAAGAAGCAATTATTTCTTGATCTTATTACTTATTCCTTGAGTTTCAGCTTTTTGTATTATTTCAGTTTTCTGCTATTCAAGGCTTCTCTGGAAGTAGAAAATGCATTATGGCCCAACCTAGAGCAACCTAGCTGCCAAAATAGCTGATTTCAGGTTCTTCTCGGGATGTCCCTGGAGCTCCAGCCTTGAACTGTCTCCTTTAGCATTTTCAACAATTTTGTGAGCAACTGCTGCTGCTGCTGCTGCTAAGTCGCTTCAGTCGTGTCCGACTCTGTGGGACCCCACAAATGGAAGCCCACCAGGCTCCGCCGTCCCTGGGATTCTCCAGGCAAGAACACTGGAGTGGGTTGCCATTTCCTTCTCCAATGCATGAAAGTGAAAAGTGAAAGGGAAGTTGCTCAGTCGTGTCCTACTCCTAGCGACCCCATGGACTGCAGCCTACCAGGCTTCTCTGTCAATGGGATTTTCCAGGCAAGAGTACTGGAGGGGGAGCCATTGCCTTCTCCGAACTACTACGAATACTAAATTATTATCTTTTTCCTTAGAGTGAGTGGTGTCTGTCTTCTGCCAGGGACACTAAATGATACAGCTTATATTGTATTGAAATCGTATAAGCATGTTCATCTCCAACTTTGTCTCTTGATGTTTTCTGAATTTGTATAACACATTTCTTCAATTCACTCCAGATTAAGTATCTATAGAAGTGGTAATATATGCTTTGTAGGAATACTTCATCTGAAAATAGTTATCAAGCTAAAAAAGGTATAGTTAATTCTCTTGGACTTGTGTTTTTGTGTGGATGGCCATCCTGTGTGCTCCTTGCTCTTGGACTTAGGATTTGCTACGTTTTCTTTCCTCCTCTCCTATGTTGCTCCTTTAAGCATTCTCTCTTCCTCCATTCTGTCCTCTTCTTTGTTTATTATTGTTTTCTCTTGTTTTTATTATTTTTCAGTCACTCTATCTCTGTCACAACTCTTCCTCACAGTAGTTCAATTAGTAAATTTTATTGTGCGCTGAGGTAATAGGTTCTTTTGGTTCAAAGTCTGAAAAAGCTGTCAAAATGATAGATAGTCTCTGAATCCTGAAATGTTCCTGATTTGAAAAGTGCCAGAATCATTGCTTTCTCTGAAGGTTCTTTTCCTCTAGTAGAAAAAAATTCTGGAATTGTGTTTTTATTTTTTTTCCAGTGTGTAAAGAAGTTGATATGTACACAAATAAGAATACCAATAATGATTTCTTTAAAGAACATGGGAAGAAGTAATATAGAAGCTGCTAATGAGACATAATTGAATTTAGAAGCCTCATCAAAGGTATAAGATGGCTATTGAGAGGAGGGAATTCACCGATTAGTTTCATGAAAGGCGTCAGGAACTTTTGGGCATTATGTCATATTGCTTCATAAGACCTGTTGTGATTCAAGGGAAGGGGATAATTAGGTCAATGGGGAAACCTAACGACATATATTAGTCAGATGAAAAAAGTGCCTTGAAGTTTTATAATATGGTTTCTAGATATATACTCAGTTCACAGAGTTAGAAAACATCATCTAAGCTCAAGGTTTATGGAGAAAAATCTCTATAAATATTGGCAAGGTAACATATGAAACTCATACCCTTACCCTGCTGTTGGTTTGCATGAAATATTTCTATTTTCATTACTACAGCTGTACATATCACAATTATATTAAACTGACATGAGAAAGAGTAAATACACAATTATGATATTAAACTGATATGAGAAAGAATAGATAATCTGATGTGGTACTACATCTTAATGATAAAAATAATTATGGACCAGCTAAATAAGACTTCTTATGATCTAATTGTACAAAATATGTCAATTCTTATCAATGTGATTAAGCTAGTATTTGAGATTAAGCTAGTATTTAATCCTCAATATCTATTTAATCCTTGAGTTAATAATTATCTTCATTGTTAATTATAGATTATATTATTTGTAATAAGGGAAATTATTCTTTGCATTGAGTATTTTTAATTTAAAAAACTGGGATAAAAAATTATATCATAAATCTCTGCATGGACTAACATCTGCCAAACACATGATAGTAATATTTCTTTAGTTCTGGACAGCCCATGCAGGTTCAAATCTTTATCATAAATTCTCTCAAGCAAAAACACAGAAGAAGAAAATACTAATGGGATTATTGCAGCTAACTGAACATTTCCTTTTCTCCTCATTCCTTTCTCTTGTTAGCCATAATGAAACATTGATGTTCACCATGGTCCTGAGGCTGCATAGTTTACAATCTTCAGAACCAGTTCAGCCATTTTTCCATAGGAAGCTGCTGCACTTCCAGCTGGAAACTACTATCATGCTAGTGATGACATGAAGCACTAACTAAACTATTCCATGTCTTTTTTTCTCCTTACTTTAACTGTCTTTGTGATACCTCTTGATGAACAGAATTTCTTAAAATTTGTTGTTTCTCAGTCACCGAGCCATATCTGACTTTGTGACATCATGGACTGCAGTATGCCATGTTTCCCTGTCCTTCACTGTTTCCCTGAGTTTGCTCAAAACTCATGACCATTGAGTCAGTGATGCCATTCAGCCATCTCCTCCTCTGTCTCACCCTTCTCACCCTGCCCTCAATCTTTCCCAGGAACAGAGGCTTTTCCAATGAGTCGAATCTTCCCATTAGGTGTCCAAATTATTGGAGTTTCAGCTTCAGCATCAGTCCTTCCAACGAATAGTCATGATTGATTTTCCTTTGGGATTGACTGCTTTGATCTCCCTGCTGTCCAAGGGACTCTCAAGAATATTCTTGAGCACCACAGGTTGAAAGCATCAGTTCTTTGGCACTGAGCCTTTTTATGGTGCAACTCTCACATCTGTACATGATTACTGGAAAAAACATAGCTTTGACTATACAGACCTTTGTTGGCAAAGTGATGTCTCTGCTTTTAAATAGCCTGTCTAGGTTTGTTATAGCTTTTCTTCTAAGGAGTAAGCATCTTTTAATTTCATGCCTGTAGTCACCATCCTCAGTGATTTTGGAGCTCCCCAAAAATAAAATCTGTCACTGTTTCCACTTTTTCCCTACCCATTTGCCATGAAGTGATGGGATCAGATGCCATAATCTTAAATTTTTGAATATTAAGTTTTAAGCCAAGTTTCTCACTCTCCTCTATCATGTTCATCAAGAGGCTCTTTAGTTCCTCTTCACATTCTGCCATTAGTGTGATGTCATCTGCATATCTGTGGTTGTTGAAATTTCTTTAGGCAGTCTTGATTCCAACTTGTGCTTCATCCAGCCTGGCATTTTGCATGATGTAATCTGCATATAAAGTAAATAAGCAGGGTGACAATATACAACCATGACGTACTCTTTTCCCAATTTTAAGCCAGTCCATTGTTCCATGTCCAGTTCTAACGGTTGCATCTTGACCTGCATACACGTTTCTCAGAAAGCAATATATGTGGTCTGGTATTTCCATCTCTTTAAGAATTTTCAATAGTTTGTTGTAATCCACACAAAGGCTTTTGTGTAGTCAATGAAGAAAAGTAGATGTTTTTCTGGAATTCCCTTGCTTTTTCTATGATCCAGTGGATATAGGCAAATTGATCTCTGGTTCTTCTGTGTTTTCTAAATCCAGCTTGTACATCTGGAAGTTCTTGATTCACTTACTGTTAAAGCCTATTTTGAAGGAGTTTTAGCATTACCTTGCTAGGATGTGAAATGAGTGCAATTGTGTGGCAGTTTGAACTTTCTTTGGCATTGCCCTTCTTTGAGATTCAAATGAAAACTGACCTCTTCCAGTCCTCCTATGACCACTGCTGAATTGTCCAAATTTGCTGGCATATTGAGTGCAGAGACTCAATTACATGATTTTCAAATATTTTTCCTAGTGTCTGGCTTGTCTTTCATTATCGTAACCATGTTTTTAGAAAAGCACTTTTATTTTTTAATTTTGGAGAGGTAAAATTGATCTTTTCCTCCTTTAAAGGACTGTGCTTTTGATAACATATCTAAGAATACTTTGACAAACAAAATCATAAATGTTTTCATGTATGTATATTTTTGAGGTATTATACTTTTAGATTTTGCATTTATATCAGTAATCTAGTTTTGTTAATTTTTAATATAGAATTTATATTTTTATATACTTCAAATTTTTATGTACTTAATATAGAATATAGAATGAAGTATTGATCAAAGTTCATTCATTAGTATGAATATCTAAATTAATCCAAGTAAATTGGAAAGGAATCAAGAGATTTTCCCAAATGTTTTTTTCTTTGTCAATTGAGTTGATCGTGTAGTGTTTTGTTATTTTTTAAATTAATTTGTTAGCATGGCAAATTACATTTGTTGATATTTGAATGTTCTTACATTCCTGGGATTGGCCTAATTTGGTCACTGAGAATTTTTCTTTTATGCGTCCTTGAGTTTGGTTTGCCAAAGTTTTGTTTGGGATTTTTACATACGCTTTGACAAAGAATATTATTCTGTAGCTTTTTTTTTATCAAAGAATAATGCATTTTCTGTGGTTTTTATATCAGAGGAATGCTCTCTTTATAAAATGAGTTGCAATATATTCTTTCCTTTTCAATTTTATGGAAGAGTTTGTGTAGAAAAAGTATTCTTTTTTTCTATAAATTTTTACTAGGATTAGCTAGTGAATCCATTCCAGCCTGGTTTACCTTGTCAGAATTTTTTTTTATAATAGCTATTTCTGTTTTATATTATGTACTGTTCTATTCAGTTTCTCTCTCTTCTTGATTAAGAAGTGTGTTTCAAGCATTTTTCCCATTTCTGTTAAGCTGTTGAAATTGTTGTCATTGTAATTTTTACAGAATTTGTAATAATGTCAATTCTCTAAATCCAGGAATTTCCAATTTGTGTATTTTCCTTTTTTATCTGATCAGTCTGACTAGGAATTTTTCAATTTATTGATCTTCTTTATGAATAACAATTTGGTTTCATTATTTTTATCTACTTTTTGTCCTGTTTGTGTTTAAATGATATTGACTCTTATCTTTATGGTTTCCTTTCTTTTTATTTATTTTTCATTTAATTTGCTCTTCTTTTTTTAGTTTCTTAAAGAGGAAAGTGAGGCCTTTATTATGAATACCTTTATTATTTTCTAATGCAGCTCTCATATGTTCCACAGTCATCAGTTTCTTCCTGTATACTGCTTTTTAACAACATTTTATGTATTTGAATATGTTGTGTTCTCATTTTCATTCATTTCAAAATATTTTACAATTTTCCTTTAATTTCTTCTTGAATTGTAAATTATTTAAAGTGTTTTATCTTTATTCAAAATATTTGGAGGTTATTAAAATATATCTTCCTGAGATTAACAACTGATTTAACTCCATCGTTGTCAGAGAATATATTGTATTGAGATTAAATTTTCTAAAATACATTGAGATGTATTTTATGATCCAAAGTACAGTTGAACTTAATAAATATTGCATGTGTGTTTGCCAAGCATGTGTATTCCATTGTAGGATAGAGTGTTGTTTAAATGTCAATTGAGTCATGTTTGATAGTGTTGGATAGTGTTCTAACCTTATTTGTTTTCAATCTCTTGTTCCATTAATAATTGAGAGGTGGGTATTGAAATATCTGCTCTTACATTTTGATTTATGTATTTCTTCCTGCAGTTATATCAGTTTTTGCTTTATACATTTTGAAGTTCTGTTATTAGGTGTACAAACACAAGATTTATTTTACTCTTGATAAATTAACACAGTTATTGCTATGAAGGAGTCTTCTTTAACCTTGACAACATTGTTTTGTTTGAAATCAAGTTTGTCTTACATTAGTATAGCCACTGCTGCTTTCTTTGATCAGTGGTATTGTACTTTCTCTATTTAATCTATTTGAGTCTTTATATTTAGAGTATATTTCATTTATTTTATTCTAATTGTTGTAATAGCACTTAGATCAACAATCTTAACACTTTTTAAGTGCACAATACAGTATTTTTACCTATAGGTATAATACTGCATAGCAGATCTTTAGTTCTTATTCGTCTTGACTAAGTGAATACCAACTCTCATTCCTTTCTCCCTTAGCCCCTGAAAACCACCATTCTACTCTCTATTCCTATGAGTTTGACTATTATATATAACTTATACCACTTCATGGCAAATAGATGGAGAAACAATGGAAATGGTGACAGACTTTATTTTCTTGTGATACAAAATCACTGCAGTTGGTGATTGCAGCCATGAAATTGAAGGACACTTGCTCCTTGGAAGAAAAGTTATAACCAACCTAGACAGCATATTAAAAAGCAGAGACATTACTTTGCTGACAAAGGTCCATATGGTCAAAATTATGGTTTTTCCAGTAGTCATGTATGAATGTGAGATTTTGACCATTAAGAAGGCTGAGTGCCGAAGAATTGATGGTATTGAACTGTGGTGTTGGAGAAGACTCTTGAGAGTCCCTTGGACTGCAAGGAGATTAGACCAGTAAATTCTAAACAAAATCAATCCTGAATATGCATTGGAAGGACTCATGGTAAAACTGAAACTCCAATACTTTGGCCACCTGATGCAAAGAGTCAACTCATTAGAAAGGAGCCTGATGCTGGGAAAATCGAAGGCAGGAAGAGAAGCAGACAACAGTGGATGATATGGTTGGATGGCATCACTGACCTAATAGATATGAGTTTGAGCAAGCTCTGGCAGGTGGTGAAGGATAGAAAATCCTGGTGTGTTGCAGTCCATTGGGTCACAAAGAGTAGGACACGATTGAGTGACTGAACAACAAGTATAAATGGAATCATGTAATATTTTTCCATCTGTGACTGGCTTTTTACATTTAATATAATGTCCTCCAGGCATATGTTGTCCCATATGGCAAAATTCTCTTCTTTTTATCAGACCACTTGAGAAAACTGTATGCAGGTCAAGAAGCAACAGTTAGAACTGGACATGAATCAACAGACTGGTTCCAAATTGGGAAAGGAGTTTGTCAAAACTGTATATTGTCATCCTGCTTATTTAACTTATATGAGTACATCATGTAAAATGCTGGGTTGAATGAAGCTCAAGCTGGAATCAAGATTGCTGAGAGAAATATCAATAACCTCAGATATGCACATGATATCACACCACTGGCAGAAAGCAAAGAGGAACTAAAGAGCCTCTTGATGAAAGTGAAATAAGATTGTGAAAAAGCTGCTTTAAAACTCAACATTCCAAAAACTAAGATCATGTCATCCAGTTCCATCCCTTCATGGCAAATAGATGGGGGAAAAATGGAAACAGTGACAGATTGTATTTTCCTGGACTCAAAACTGAGGATAGTGACTGCAGCCATGAAATTAAAAGATACTTGCTCCTTGGAAGAAAAGCTACGAGAAACTTAGAGTATTCAAAAGTAGAGACATTACTTTGCTGACAAAGATCCACATAATCAAAGCTATGGTTTTTCCAGTAGTCATGTATGGATATGAGAGTTGAACCATAAATAAGGCTCAGTGCTGAAGAATTGATGCTTTTGAACTGTGGTGCTTCAGTAGGCTCTTGAGAGTCCCTTGGAAGCTAAGGAGATCTAACCAGTCAATCCTAAAGTAAATCAACCTTGAATAGTCATTGAAAGGACTGATGATGAAGTTAAAGTTCCAATACTTCGGCCACCTGATGTGAAGAGTAGACTCACTGGAAAAGACCCTGATGCTGGGAAAGATTGAGGGCATGAACAGAAGGGAACAAAAGAGGATAAGATGGTTGGATGGCATCACTGACTCAATGTACATGAATCTGAGCAAACTCCAGACATAGTGAAGGGCAGGGAGGCCTAGCCTGCTCCATGGGGTTGCAAAGAATTGGACACAACAGAGTGACTGAACAACAAAGACGAGATAAAAATATTCAGTTCTTTGTATATACTATAATTTTTTTCCCATTATTCATTGATGAAAATTTAGTTGTTTTCCGTATCTTGGCTCTTATAGATAATGTTGCAATGATCATGCAGCTATCATTTTGAATCATGATGACAATTCTTTTGAATATGTACTCAGAGTAGAATTGCTGAATCATAAGTTCAGTTCAATTCAGTTCAGTTTCTCAGTCATGTCCGACTCTGCAACCCCATGGACTGCAGCACGCCAGGCCTCCCTGTCCATCACCAACTCCTGGAGTTTACTCAAACTCATGTCCATTGAGTCAATGATGACATCCAACCATCTCATCCTCTGTCATTCCCTTCTCCTCCGGCGTTCAATCTTTCCCAGCATTAGGGTCTTTTCCAATGAGTCAGTTCTTTGCATCAGGTGGCCAAAGTATTGGAGTTTCAGCTTCAGCATCAGTCCTTCCAATGAACATTTAGGACTGATTTCCTTTAGGATGGACTGGTTGGATCTCCTTGCAGTCCAAGGGACTCTCAACAGTCTTCTCCAACACCACAGTTCAAAACCATCAATTCTTAGGCACTCAGCTTTCTTTAGAGTCTATCTCTCACATCCATACATGACTACTGGAAAAAACATAGCTTTGACTAGATGGACTTTTTTTGGCAAAGTAATGTCTCTGCCTTTTAATATGCTGTCTAGATTGGTCGTAACTTTTTTTCCAAGGAGCAAGAGTCTTTTAACTTCATGGCTACAGTCACCATCTCCAGTGATTTTGGAGTCCAAGAAAAAAGTCTGTCACTGTTTCCACTGTTCCCCATCTATTTGCCATGAAGTGTAATATATGTTGTATATATCATAAGGCAATGGCACCCCACTCCAATACTCTTGCTTGGAAAATCCCATGGACGGAGGAGCCTGTCAGGTTGCAATCCATGGGGTCGCTATGGCACCCCACTCCAGTACTCTTGCCTGGAAAATGCCATGGATGGATGAGCCTGGTGGGCTGCAGTCCATGGGGTCGCTAAGAGTCTGACATGACTGAGCGACTTCACTTTCACTTCTCACTTTCATGCATTGGAGAAGGAAATGGCAACCCACTCCAGTGTTCTTGCTTAGAGAATCCCAGGGACAGGGGAGCCTGGTGGGCTGCCGCCTACGGAGTCACACAGAGTCGGACACAACTGAAGTGACTTAGCAACAATACTATTTTTAATCTTTTGAAAAATTTTCATACTCTTTTCTGTAACAGTCACTGTATTTTATATTCTCAGCATTAGTATTCAAGGGTTCCAATTTCTCTACATCCTCCCCATTAACATAATATCTTTTGTTCTTTGGATAATGGCCATCCTAACAGGTATGAGGTGCTATCTCTTCATGGTTTAAATTTTCATTTCCCTGATTAATAGCAATATTTATCAATACCCATTGGCTACTTGTATGTGTTCCTTGGAGAAATGTTTATTCACTACTCCTTGCCCATTTGTAATTAGATCATTTATAGTTTTTACTGTTGAGTTGTTGATCTCCTTGCATTTTTTTTCCTTGTATTTTTTATATTAACTTTTCATGTGATTTGCAGATATTTCTGTATCCAATGTTTTTCTTATATAAATAGCAAAAACAATCCCAAAATGCATATGGGACCACCCAGAAAAAATCTGAATAGTCAATTCAATATTGAGAAAGGATAATAAAGCAGAAACATTATACTTCCTGATTACAAAATATATTACAAACCCATAATAATTAAGACATTATGATACTGGAGTAAAAACAGACATGTAGAACAAGGAAGGAGAAGGCAATGGCACCCCATTCCAGTATTCTTGCCTGGAAAATCCCATGGACTGAGGAGCCTGGTGGGCTGCAGTCCATGGGGTCATGAAGAGTAGGACACAACAGACTGACTTCAGTTTCACTTTTCACTTTCATGCACTGGAGAAGGAAATGGTAACCCACTCCAGTGTTTTTGCCTGGAGAATCCCAGGGACAGAGGAGCCTGGTGGGCTGCCATGTATGGGGTCGCACAGAGTCGGACACGACTTACGCAACTTAGCAGCAGCAGTAGCAGAGCAAGGAAACAGAATAACACAAGAAATAAACTCATGCTTATATGTTCAACTAATCTTTGATAATGGTTTCAAGAATACACAATGGAAAAGGATAAATATGAAACTATAAAATTTTATGAGAAAATTTGGGAGAAAAGCTTTATGACATTGGTGTTAGCAGTGATATCTTAAATATTATAACAAAAGCACAAGCAATAACAGCAAAGATGCACAAGTTAAACTACATCAGACTATACTAGTCTGTATAACAAGAAACCATCTACAGAGTTAAAAATCCTATAAAATGGAAGAAATATTTGCAATTATATATCTGATAAGGGGTTAATATCTAAAATATGCTTTATTTAGGCAGCATAGGATTGGGTTTTAGTTTATTGTCCAGTCTGAAAATGTCTCTCTTATAATTGATGTGCTTAGACCATTTGCATTTTATTTAGTTGTTATTATTATGTGATTAATTTTAATGGTACAATCTACATCTTGTTCCTACTTTCCAGTCTATTTTTGTTCCTGTTTTACTCTATTGCTTGAATTACTTATCTTTTATTCTATTTTATTTCCTTTTTGGACTTACTGCATGTGCGCTTCCATCATGTCTGACTCTTTGTGACCCCAAGGACTGTGTAGCCCGCCAGGCTCTACTGTTATGGGATTCTCCAGGCAAGAATACTGAAACAGGCTGTCATGTCATCCTACAGTGGATCTTCTAGTATTACTGTTTTGTTATTTTAGGAGTATCTTCAGAGGGACACATATATGTACATATATTTATGCCATATACACAAGAGAGATTATATGTATATATATACATATATATGGAAAACATGTCTATAAAATATATACAATAATTATGGATACATGCATCCTTGGTCTATTGTGCTTCATTTTATTGCACTTCACAGATGTTTTTTTCAAATTGAAGGTTTGTGGCAAGCAATGCTATTGGCACCATTTTTCCAACAACATTTTGGTAATTCTCACAATATCTCAACCTTTTATTTTTATTGTAGTTGTTATGATGACCTGTGATAAGTGATATTTAACATTATTATTCCAAAAAGATTACAGCTTGCTGCAGGCTCAGATGGTGGTTAGCATTTTTAGGAGTAAAGTACTTTTTAATTATGGCACATACATTGCTTTTCTAAGACATAATGCTATTACACACTTGGTGGTGGTGGTGGTTGTGTAGACGCTAAATCATGTCAGACTTTTTTATGACCCCATGGACTGTAGCCCACCAGGCTCCTCTGTCCATGGGATTTTCCAGGCAATAATACTGGACAGGGTTACCATTTCCTTATCCAGGGGATCTTTCTGACCCAGGGATCAAACCTGTGTCTCTTACATTGACAGGTTGGATCTTTCCAGCTGAGTCACTAGGGAAGATCTACTCTACATTATACTGTAAATACTCAAAGGAGAAATTCCAAATTTCTGGAATTTTCTCTATGTTCTCCCCTCTTATCTGTAGTCTTTCCTGTGACAACAGCTATCTTGGTCTTTCTGTAATCTCAGCTCTGTCTCAGGGAATACTTTGGAGTTTGTCTGGTTTCATGTTCTCTGGACCATAAGTTCTAATGTTCACAGAGCTCAACGTACTTCTTTCTCATTTCTCAGGGATCACTAAATATATGTAAAGTCCAGTGAATTTAAAAATATTGTTTCATACTTTCTTTTTTTGTTGTTTAAACAGGGAGGTAAATCTGATCTTTGTTACTCCATCTTGAACAAAAGTAGAACTATTACTCATAGTTTTTTTTTTTAATTTTATTTTATTTTTAAACTTTACATAATTGTATTAGTTTTGCCAAATATCAAAATGAATCCACCACAGGTATACATTTGTTCCCCATCCTGAACCCTCCTCCCTCCTCCCTCCCCATACCATCCCTCTGGGTCGTCCCAGTGCACCAGCCCCAAGCATCCAGTATCATGCATCGAACCTGGACTGGCATCTCGTTTCATACATGATATTTTACATGTTTCAATGCCAGTCTTCCAAATCTTCCCACCCTCTCCCTTTTCCACAGAGTCCATAAGACTGTTCTATACATCAGTGTCTCTTTTGCTGTCTCATACACAGGGTTATTGTTACCATCTTTCTAAATTCCATATATATGTGTTAGTATACTGTATTGGTGTTTTTCTTTCTGGCTTACTTCACTCTGAATAATAGGCTCCAGTTTCATCCACCTCATTAGAACTGATTCAAATGTATTCTTTTTAATGGCTGAGTAATACTCCATTGTGTATATGTACCATTGCTTTCTTATCCATTCATCTGCTGATGGGCATCTAGGTTGCTTCCATGTCCTGGCTATTATAAACAGTGCTGCAATGAACATTGGGGTACACGTGTATCTTTCCCTTCTGGTTTCCTCATGGCTAAAAAACACATGAAAAGATGCTCAACATCACTCATTATCAGAGAAATGCAAATCAAAACCACTATGAGGTACCATTTCACACCAGTCAGAATGGCTGCGATCCAAAAGTCTACAAATAACAAATGCTGGAGAGGGTGTGGAGAAAAGGGAACCCTCTTACACTGTCAGTGGGAATGCAAACTAGTACAGCCACTATGGAGAACAGTGTGAAGATGCCTTAAAAAACTGGAAATAGAACTGCCTTATGATCCAGCAATCCCACTGCCGGGCATACACACTGAGGAAACCAGAAGGGAAAGAGATACTCATAGGTTTTTGATGTTTGAAGTTTTCGAGTTCAAAATGTATTGGGAAGAATGGCATTTTTCTCATCTCCTCAACATTCAGCTATTTTCTGTTCTAACTCTTCTTGAACCATGAGTTACATTTTTAGAGGAGACATTTAACCTCAATATCATGGGTACAAGTGATTGCTCAAACCTTAAGGTTCAGTTCAGTTCAGTCACTCAGATGTGTCTGACTCTTTGTGACCCGTGAATGACAACATACCAGGCCTCCCTGTCCATCACCAACTTCCAGAGTTTACCCAAACTCATGTCCATTGAGTCGGTGATGCCATCCAACCATCTCATCCTCTGTCATCCCTTTTTCTCCTGCCCTCAATCTTTCCCAGAATCAGGGAATTTTTAAATGAGTCAGCTCTTCGCATCAGGTGGCCAAAGTACTGGACTTTCAGCTTCAGCTTCAGTCCTTCCAATGAACACCAAGGACTGATCTCCTTTAGGATGGACTTGTTGGATCTCCTTGCAGTCCAAAGGACTCTCAAGAGTCTTCTCCAACACCACAGTCCAAAAGTATCAATTCTTCATCGCTAAGCTCTCTTTATAGCCCAACTCTCACATCCATACATGACCACTGGAGAAACCATAGCCTTGACTAGAGGGACCTTTGTTGGCAAAGTAATGTCTCTGCTTTTTAATATGCTATCTAGGTTGGTCATAACTTTCCTTCCAAGGAGCAAGTGTCTTTTAATTTCATGGCTGCAATCAATATCTGCAGTGATTTTGGAGCCCAAAAAAATAAAGTCTGACACTGTTTCCATTGTTTCCCCATCTATTTCCCATGAAGTGATGGGACCAGATGCCATGATCTTAGTTATCTGAATGTTGAGCTTTAAGGCAACTTTTCACTCTCCTCTTTCACTTTCAAGAGGCTTTTTAGTTCCTCTTCACTTTCTACCATCAGGGTGGGGTCATCTGCATATCTAAGGTTATTAATATTTCTCCCAGCAATCTTAAGTCCAGTTTGTGCTTCCTCCAGCCCAGCATTTCTCATGATGTACTCTGCATATAAGTTAAACAATCAGGATGACAATATACAGGCTTGATGTACTCCTTTTCCCATTTGGAGCCAGTCTGTTGTTCCATGTCTAGTTCTATCTGTTGCTTCCTGACCTGCATACAGTTTCTCAGGAGGCAGGTCAAGTGGTCTGATATTCCCATCTCTTTCAGAATTTTCCACAGTTTATTGTGATCCACACAGTCAAAGGCTCTGGCATAGTTAATAAAGCAGAAATAGATATTTTTCTAGAACTCTCTTGCTTTTTCGATGATCCAGTGGATGTTGGCAATTTGATCTCTGGCTCCTTTGCCTTTTCTAAACCAGCTTGAACATCTGGAAGTTCATGATTCACACATTCCTGAAGCCTGGCTTGGAGAAATTTGAGCATTACTTTACTAGTGTCTGAGATGAGCACAATCGTGTGGTAGTTTGAGTATTCTTTGGCATTGCCTCTGTTTGGGATTGGAATGAAACCTGGCTTTTCCAGTCCTGTGGCCACTACTGAGTTTTCCAAATTTGCTGGCATGTTGAGTGCAGCACTTTCACAGCATCATCTTTTAGGACTTGAAATAGCTCAACTGGAATTCCATCACCTCCACTAGCTTTGTTCATAGTGATGCTTCCTAAGGTCCACCTGACATCACATTCCAGGATGTCTGGCTCTAGGTGAGTGATCACACCACAGCTCTTCTGTGTATTTCTGCCACCTCTTCTTAATATCTTCTGCTTCTATTTGGTCTGTACCATCTTTGTCCTTTATTAGCCCATCTTTGCATGAAATGCTCCCTTGCTATTTCTAGTTTTCTTGAAGAGATCTCTAGTCTTTCCCATTTACTGTTTTCCTCTATTTCTTTGCATCGATCACTGAAGAAGGCTTTCTTATCTCTCAATGCTATTCTTTGGAACTCTGCCTTCAAATGGTTAAATCTTTCCTTTTCTTCTTTGCCTTTTGCTTCTCTTCTTTTCACAGCTATTTGTAAGCCCTTCTCAGACAGCCATTTTGCTTTTTTGCATTTCTTTTTCCTGGGGATGGCCTTGATCCCTGTCTGCTGTACAATATCAGGAACCTCCATCCATAGTTCATCAGGCATTATGTCTATCAGATCTAGTCCCTTAAATCGATTTCTCACTTCCACTGTATAATCATAAGGGATTTGATTTAGATCATACCTGAATGGTCTAGTGATTTTCCCCACTTTCTTCAATTTAAATCTGAATTTGGTAATAAAGATCTCATGATCTGAGCCACAGTGAGTTTTGGTCTTTTTTTTTTGCTGACTGTCTAGCAGCAGCAGCAGAGCATCTCCATCTTTGGCTGCAAAGAATATAATCAATCTGATTTTGGTGTTGGCCATCTGGTGATGTCTATGTGTAGAGTCTTCTCCTGTGTTGTTGGAAGAGGGTGTTTGCTATGACCAGTGCGTTCTCTTGGCAAAACTCTATTAGCCTTTGCCCTGCTTTATTCAATACTCCTAGGCCAAATTTGCCTGTTACTCCAGATGTTTCTTGACTTACTACTTTTGCATTTCAGTCCCCATAAGTAAGGTAACAGGCTATTAAGGTAAAATGCTATTGTCACCTTAAGGTAATAGGCTATTTTCCAGATATATCATTATAAATTCTATCAATGCTCTTGCAATATCAGTACCATCCATATCATTAGGCATGTCAGTAAGTCAGGTGTCAGCATTGACATCTCCTTTCCATTATCTGTAGTCATTTATTATCAAGTTCAAGCAATTTACATCATAAATTTTAATAAAATCTTTGACCCCTTTCAAATTTCACAGCCAAAATCTACCACCATCTATAGGCTGATGTATTTGATAATTGGCCTCTCCTTATCCAATCTTGGACTGTTTTTAACTGTTTTCTCAGACAGTGATCAGAGGCAAATTTTTAACATAAATTATTGGTCATGTTAGCACTTTATTTTAAAAACATTATTGATTTCTCTTGGTTTGATAAAAATTTAGAAAATTATTTAGAACTTTAGAAAAATTTAGAAAATTATTAGATCCTTAATAAGATCAATAAAACTCATGTTTTTAAAGTGAATTTAACTTTAATTTTAGGGAAAAGATATAATTAATTAACATGAATTGTCTCTTTTTAACACTAATTATAATTGCATTTTTTTCTATTATTTTGTCTGACTATTTGATTGATGTTTACCTCCCCCAAAGGCTTATAAACAAAGCATTTGCTTGTCTTCAAATCCCTAAAAATTAGTACAATACCTGATACCTGACATTTTAGCAATAATTAAAGATGTTTTGATTTAATCATACAATTTAGTAATTACATTAATGTAACTATAAAACTATGTTAATACTTTACAAGACACTATTCTAAATAACTTCCACAAAACATCTCATTTTATATTTAAATTCACCCAGTGAGCTATTACTGAAACTATATATAAAGAGGTAAAAGATTCAGAGATATTAAGAACCTTGCTCAGTGTCAAACAGCCAGTAGAAAGCAGAATGGAATTTAAATGAAGATTCATCCTACTGAAATATACATCATCTCAGACACCATAATATATTGTCTGTTTTGTAAAATCTGAATAGACAGCTTTTGCAAATAAAAATATATGCCACAGACTCTTAGTTCCTCTCTGAGTAAAATTCTGAAGTACATATATTTTGGTATTGCTCTGTAGGTAGTAATCTACCTGATGAAAAAATATTTAGAAATCATGTAATGTGACATTTCTGACAGTTTTCCCAATGTACAACAAATTACAGAACAATGAGAGAATGATGAGAATAGGATACTGATTAAAAATTCAAGGCCTGTGCCCAGCTATAAAATATGCAGACCTCTAGAATTTTATATATAAGAGGTAAAGAGCATTGGAATCATTGGAATCATTCATGGTCAGTGAAATATAAGGAAAAGAGAAACTATGGTATGTGGTTCTTCTAGATGAGAAGAACTTATTGTATTATATAATTATATATAATTTATATTATATAATACCATAATATAACATTATATTATACAAATAGCCTTTATATTAAAG
Organism: Bos mutus; assembly: GCF_027580195.1. Taxonomy (NCBI): domain Eukaryota; kingdom Metazoa; phylum Chordata; class Mammalia; order Artiodactyla; family Bovidae; genus Bos; species Bos mutus. The sequence goes on along the minus strand of NC_091622.1, from coordinate 75,703,526 downwards.
GAAGCTTCCATGTTGGCTCAGATGGTAAAGAATCTGCCTGCAGTAGAGGACTCCTGGGTTTGATCCCTGGTTTGTGAAGACCCCCCAGAAAAGGGAATGGCTACCCACTCCAGTATTCTTGCCTGGAGAATCCCATGAACAGAGGAATCTGTCAGGCTATGGTCCACGGGGTCTCAGAGAGTTGGACATGACTGAGCAACCAACATTTTCACTTTCTATTAGCAGAATATTGCCTGTCCTCTTTCACTTGTAAAGCTGGGTATATCAAATGGTGACTAAAATAATATTTAGGAAAATGTTCTATTGTTACCCTTGTGTTCTAATTTTTATTGTAATATTCTTAGGGAAAATAATTCACAAACTCTCAGTAAGATTATTTAAGAAAAAAATCTCTAAATGACAACATCTTATTTTACTAGTAAGAATTCTAGTGGTTTACAGAAGTTCTTATTGTTCAGTCACTCAAGTTGTGTCAGACTCTGCCACCTCATGTACTGTAGCACAACAGGCTCCTCTGTCCTCCACTATCTCCTGGATTTTGCTTAAATTCATGTCCAGAAGTTCTTTTCTATTAATTTTTCTGATAAACTCAAAGATTTCTTTAACTTGTCTATAATGCACTATACCTGCCAGGATGTTCTGAATCTGGGTTTACTCTTGAGTTTCAATTCCATAACATATGACTTAAATTCTAATTCAAGGAATTCTTTGCATCTTGCAGCTTGTTAGTGAACTTCTATGTTATTAACATGGGCTTCCCAGGTGGCACTAGTGGTAAAGAACCTACCTAACAATACAAGAGATGCAAGAGACACGTGAGTTCTCTCCCTGGGTCAGGACAACAAACATGGGTTCCATCACTGGGTCAAGAAGATCCCCTGGAGGAGGAAATGGCAACCCTCTGCAGTATTCTTGCCTGGAAAATTCCATGGACACAGCCTGCTAAAACCATGACAATGGAACTTGGGCTCTGACTGCCTACCTGCTCCTGCTCTTTCTCTGCCATCACTATCATTAATATAGATCTTAGCATATTATCCAGGCTGTTACAGGTTTGTATTGCCATTTAACTCTCCCCTCCCTTTGTCTCCTTCCAATGCAGGATATGCAACCAAAGAAAATATTGAAATGGAAAATATTGTGTCAAAAATGTGCAAGATTATGATTTCCCAGTTGAAACATATAGTATAATAAAAGCTAGATTAGCAACCATGATTTTTACTTGATATTTAAGATAATCAGATCAGTCGCTTAGTCGTGTCCGACTCTTTGCGACCCCATGAATCGCAGCACGCCAGGCCTCCCTGTCCATCACCAACTCCCGGAGTTCACTCAGACTCACGTCCATCGAGTCAGTGATGCCATCCAGCCATCTCATCCTCTGTCGTCCCCTTCTCCTCCTGCCCCCAATCCCTCCCAGCATCAGGGTCTTTTCCAATGAGTCAACTCTTCGCATGAGGTGGCCAAAGTACTGGAGTTTCAGCTTTAGCATCATTCCTTCCAAAGAAATCCCAGGGCTGATCTCCTTCACAATGGACTGGTTGGATCTCCTTGCAGTCCCCTGGACTCTCAAGAGTCTTCTCCAACACCACAGTTCAAAAGCATCAATTCTTTGGCACTCAGCCTTCTTCACAGTCCAACTCTCACATCCATACATAAAGATAATACTTGATATTAAACCTTAGTCATTCAGTCATGTCCCACTCTTTGCAACCCCCTTGAACTGTAGCCCACCAAGATCCTCTGTCCATGGGATTTTCCGGGCAAGAATACCAGAGTAGGTTACTATGCCTTCCTCCAGGGGATCTTCCCAACCCAGGGATGGAACTCGCATCTCTTAAATCTCCTACATTGTTAGCAGGTTCTTTACTACTAGCATCACCTGGGAAACCCCTGGAAAACACTGACACAATGAGGAAACTAAACCTTACAGAAAATAAAGAATTTTGCCAAAATAATATACCTAATAAGTAATGGACCCAGAACTGAAACCGTTGATCCAAGAGCAATTGACATTATTTAGCTGCATCAGGAGCACAGATGACATTAACTGGGCATGAATGAAACCAATTCCACCTACCAACAGTTTTTAATTCTAAATTCCTGTCAATTTTTAAAGGTCCTCTTAAAGTTAGAATATTATAAAATAATCATGTGTGCGTGTTAGCTAAGTCATTTCAGTCTCTTTGTGACTCCTGGAAACCCCATGGACTGTGACTCACCAGGCTTTTCTGTCCATGGAATTCTCCAAGCAAGAATACTGGAGTGGGTTGCCATGCCCTCCTCCAGAGGATCTACTTCACTGAAGGATCAAACCCATGTCTTTTATGTCTCCTGTATTATCAGGTGGGTTCTTTTTCACTAACACAAGCCTGGAAACCCCAAATAATCATGTGTGTGTGTATATATATATATATATATATATATATATAAATATATATATATAAAAACACAGAACTAATTGTAAATGTACATAAATTACTTTGGGCACTAACTGGTTATCGTTGAAAAGAAAGTTACTTTTTTTTTTTTAAATGTTGTATTTCATTTTCCAGAAATAGATCATATGTGCTTGCTTTTTCTTGCTTTAGACCTAGAACTGGTTTCAAAGATGTGGCAACCGGATCTCACAGCTTGAAATCTGCTATGCCTAGCATTAGATATAAAGATTTTGAAGTGAATTTATTGCCCAAGAAAGCCTGTAATACCTGGGCTATAGCAAAATGAGTTGAGATATAGGGAGGAGCATTAACTTCTCTCACTAAAAGAGGAGAACAGGTGGACTATTAGGATTTTATAGATATTATTTTTATTTTAAATATCTGGGAATTGACTAATATAATCCCTGTTACAACATCAGCCTACTTTTCCTTAAATGAAGTACAGGTAAACATAAAGGGCAAACTTGGGTATCACATATAAAGTAATAAACAAAATTGTCCTCCGAGGGTAGGTTTGACTCCTAGAGAGCTGTCATATGTCAAACAGGAAAGAGCCACCATCCTGAGTTAGAAAGTTATTTGTATGTATGTTTGGCCACTCCAATAACTCAGAAAAGTAAATGTGATTATACTGCACAACATTGAAGAATAGCTATTATAAAAGCCTAGAAATTAACATAGAACTAAGCAGATCAAAGATTTAATGTTGGAGTGGCTTCACTCATATGCCTTATTGAGCGACAAGTACTATTCTATGCACTATCTGAATTAATGCATGCAAAGCTCTGGTAACACAAAGTCCACATATTTGTGCTAAAAGTGTGACTAATCTACTAATGCCTTTCTTTGATATGAAAATGTCTTTGCCAAGACTGAACAAACTGAAATGGCTTCTTGCCAAGCTCAGGGAGCTGAGTCAATGATGCAAGTTAATGTTTAGCAGAGAAAAGCATGAATGTCAGAGATTCAATAGGAAAAGACTGGAGCATACATCCTACTCTTTGTTTTCTCTTGCTTCCGTTTAAGTAGATGCTCTTCTCTCAGACCCAGTAACTTATCAAACACTAAAGAGTCAACCTTCTGTAGGACAACATGTCTGCCTGGTGTTGCCAGACTATTGTCAGAAGCCCAGATGGCTATGGGAAACTAGACATCTCAATCCTGGCTGGAGGAAATACCAGCTCTAAGGTGAATGCTTTATTCACACATTATTCACATGATGAATTACAGATATTATTTCAATAAACTAAACAGAAGACATGACTGATACAGCTTGAGACAGAGAGCCTTGTGATCCTGTAGAGACCATGAATAAAATCATTTAGAAATGATATTTCCACTAAGGGATGGTCATTAAACCTGCCTGAGATAAGAACTGGCATTGACAGGTTAACAACTAGATTCTTTAAAGATTTAAATTGCCATTTTACCAATTAAATATTTAAATATGGTGCTTAAATCTTGTTAGTATCAAGGATGTTGTCCCGGAAGAAGAACATTAGAGCAAGAGTTCTTAACTAACAGCAATTTCTCTCCCAAGGGGACTACGGGCAATGTCTGGAGACATTTTTGGTTGTCAAAGCTGTGGAGTGGGTGCTATTAGCATATATTTTGTAGAGGATAAGGTTAGTGCTAAACACTCTACACAGCCCCTCCCACAAGAACATTATTCAGCCTAAAACACAAGTAATACCTAGGCTGAGAAACCACGTACTAAAGTAAAATTTCTAATATGTGAGTCACTACTGCTATGATCCATTTTATTTTAAACTATTTGTTGGCATCCTTTAGGTAGATGACAGTTAACTTGAAATAAGCTGCCTCATAAGCATTTGGTAATGTTTTTAAATCTATATTCTTGGACTTCCCTGGTGGCTCAGCTGATAAAGAATCCACCTGCAATTGGGAGACCTGGGTTTGATCCCTGGGTTGGGAAGATCCCCTGCAGAAGGGAATGGCTACCCACTCCAGTATTCTGGCCTGGAGAATTCCATGGACTGTATAGTCTATGGGGTCACAAAGAGTTGGACATGACTGAGAGACTTTCACTTTCTTTTTTCTGTAATATTTATGGAAATGAAATTCATGAGGGAAAATAACAGGCTTAGAGAACAGATAAAGGAAATCTCATATGCAAATAAAAATAGCAAATATTTCAGAGATGGTTACAATTTAGAGAATTTCTCTAAATTGAAGAAAATTTTTAAAAATAATTCTTAGAATATTAATTTTAAAGATTTATTCTAAGATACAACAGTAATATTTCTACATTTTTCAGGATAAATGGATATTTAACCAACCTTCAGACCCAATTAAAACCTACTTACATTTATGTTATCTGTTATACCAGGAGCTAAGGATATTATAAGAACATATATAGACTGAGAGAATATGACAGTGATCCAGAATCCTCTATCCAGCCAATGTCTCTCTTCGCTGTCAGCATCAAAGTGCTACATATTTAGACATATGAAAACTCAGAAAATATTCACTCCTATGTATTCTAAACAAATATCAATTGAATCAGTATGTATATCAAAAGATATAAAAGATAGATTAGGCAATCAGTGGCTAGCTAAAAGGCTTATACTATGCTTAAATTCTGATGGAAATATTGTAACTATAGGTAAAAAATAAGTAAGTAATGATTATTGAGATAGATGATAAAATGTTAGAAAAAAATATATAATAACCAGGAACTAAGGCATTTTATATCTTGACAATATACTCAGAGATAAAACCAGAAAGCAAAATAATTCTAAATTAAGATTTCATGTTGGAGGGGAATGAAGTAGCAAAGTGAAAGCCTTCAAAACATTTCATTCTGATGGAAAAGCTGTTGGTAAATAAATCATATGGTTGAGAGCATAATTTGAGACTAAAGAAATATGGCTCTGTTTATTATTGATAAGAAGAAGGATCAGGCAAAATTGAAAAGCTGAACTGAATTTAAGAACTAGGACAAGTGAAAAGATGAATGAACAGAAATGCACTCAGATAATAGGTATAAATGAGAGGAACACAATCAGGCGTCAGTTGTTACAATACATGTGGACTGGCTCATTCTTATCAAAGAAGAGATGTCAGATTGGGTGTCTTGGCTATGGTACCCTTGGACCTGGGCAAAATTTTAAAGGGCTGCAGTGATGCAGGGCCTGCAGACAGGACTTCCAAGGGAAGTTCCTAACTTTGTATAAGACAAGAGTCATCAAATTGTTCTCTAAATTATTTGAAGCTAAAATGTTTAATAGAAACTGGATATTTTAACTTGATTATCTTGCAATAAATCAGCTTGAACTTAGTTTTCAATGCCCTTTTTGAAATGTAAGGGAGAACATAATTCACTTGGAAATCTATGCAGTTAACTAAATTATCAGCATGGGTTTTAACCACCTAAGGGAAGAGAATATTTAACTCTACTCCATCTTTGGCTACAGAACTTCACCTTCCACTGTTTTATCATATTACATCTATAATTTTTTCATAACTAGGTACATAGTTATTAATAAGCAATGATAACATTTTAATTAAAATATCTCATTGTTTATAGAGATCATTTGATTATCCAGAGTTCTTTTATTGTTTTACTTGTTGACTAAAGCATCTTAACTTAAATTCATAAATAGAAAAAGATAAACCTAGAAATGAAAAACACTAAAATCATGAAAGAATATGACATGCAATATATAGTACTTGATAAAATCTTGAGAAAATTGATTATTTTACAGTGAAGTATAAGCTAACAATTTTACACAAGAGAAGTTAAAAAAATTGAACTGGCAAATACTAATGAAGAGATCACAAGGGCAATTAAAACCTCACTTTTAAAAGAAAGATATGGAACATCAATGTTTTAGTAGCTGATTTCTATTTGTCAATTAAAATTTTCTTTATATTTTACATTATAAAAATTGTAACTTAGTATAAACTTAATATTCTACCAAATATAATCCAAGTGTATAGTCACTTGTAAATATAGATAGAACATGCATAATTATACATTAAATCAGCAATTCATAAAAACAGCATAATATAATCACTTAGCTTTAAATCCAGAAAATTCATTGTAAGGGTAAAAAATAAAGAAGGAAAACAAACAATTTAATAATAGATTCTAGGAAACCAAGCCATGAAAAATCAGTCATTCATAGCAAAATTCTAAGTAAAACAGAAACTAGTTAACCAGGACAGAGTTAATTTTCAAGGCATGATAGAAAACATCAGACAACATGAAGACATATTGAAGTATTTTCTATTAAATTAAGGACTAAAAGAGGAATGTTTTTTCTTTGTATTGGTCACGGTCAGGGAAAATTATACATATTTTGGAAAGAAATGCCAAGATGATGTATTTTTTTTTTAATTATAGGATTATAAACTTGAGTGTCTATTTAAACACTGAAATAATAGAAAAAATTTAAGATAGTTGGTAAAAAGATAAACAAAAGTTTCTCTCTAACCCAAGAAAGAGCCATATACAGATAGAAATAAGCACACATGTATAAATATATATTAAAATTGTGGTCAAAATTATAAGAACCAGAGAACAGATATAATAAGGAATGTATAGGATTTATATTAATATGAGGGAAACAACAATTTTTTAAGGACATTGAAATGGTAAGAAAAAATGAAAGGTTACATTATGTTCTTAATGAGAAGATATACTTTCAAGAAAGAAACAATCCTCCAAAAATAATGTATAATGAAATTCCATTGATAATCCCTGAGGATGGTTTTCTAAATTCTAATACTAATAAAGAAGGCTACAGTTCTATTAAATAAGAAAATATAAAGACTAAAAAAGAATTATGAAGGACAGAGTTTACAAGATATTGAATTTTTTATGAAACTACTTTAATTATAACATGATATTTTCACAGGAATTAGATCACTGTAATAGAATACATAGTCTATAAAGTTTAGTATAGAAATGTTTGCATTTCAATTCTGTGGGAAAAGGAGGTTTATTTATGAATGATTTCATCTTAATTGATTATACATCTAAAAGGAAAAACACGTTTTCTAATTTTTCATTTTACTACTTTAAATAGATAATTTAAACCCAACATATCATAGAGTTAACTTAAAAAAATTAAATGACACAGTGAAAATTAGAGAAAATACTAGAAAATATGCTTGAGAAAACTTGAAATATAGATCTTCCAAGCCAAAAAGAAAACCTATGTTAATAAAGGAAAGATGCACATATTAGCAATATGAAAAAAATTTAAAGTACAGTAAAATATGCAGCATCAAAATGCAAATGACTATTAAATATTTTCAAGATTTATGAAGTAATAATTCTGATTTTTAAAACAAAGAAGTATGGTGAGAAAAATCTGAAATGAATATGAATAGAAAATTCACCATAAAAGTTAAAAGGTGCTAATCTTAATATCAGTAAAGATACAAGTATCAAAAAAGAATACAAATTTACATAGCATATCAACTGACAAAGAGAATGCCTTCCATTACTAAAGAGAATGTTGGCACTGTCATTTGTTGCTGAGCCATTCTTTACTGCCATGCTAGGGTGCCATACTAATTGGAAAAATATATCTACCCAAGTTTTAAAAGGGTTTTGCTAGCCAGGTTGCTAGCTAGGCTAGGTTGACTTCCCTGGTGGCTCAGAGCTTAAAGCATCTGCCTGCAATGCGGGAGACGTGGGTTTGATCCCTGGATTGGGAAGATCCCCTGGAGAAGGAAATGGCAACCCACTCCAGTATTCCTGCCTGGAGAATCCATATGCATAATTTTTAATCACATTACACAAAAACCTGAAATAGCCTATAAACATAAATTTGCTTTTGTTACAATACACACATATATGTATATTTGTGCAAACATATGTGTGTATATATGTGTGCATATACATATATATATGCACACATTTTAAAACTGGAAAAGACATTAAAACATATATCTTTTGAATCTACTAAATACATATTGGAAAACTCAGCAATTGTCACAGGACTGGAAAAGGTCAACTTTCATTCCACTCCCAAAGAAAGGCAACGTCAAAGAATGTTCAAACTACCACACAATTGCACTCATCTCACATGCTAGCACAGTAATGCTCAAAATTCTCCAAGCCAGGCTTCCACAGTATGTTAACCATGAACTTCCAGATGTTCAAGCTGGATTTAGAAAAGCCAGAGGAACCAGAGATCAAATTTCCAATATCTGTTGAATCATCAAAAAAGCAAGGGAATTTCACAAAAACATCTACTTCTGTTTTATTGATTGTGGCAAAGCCTTTGAATGTGTAGATCATAACTAACTGTGGAAATTTTTTCAAGAGATAAGAATATCAGACCACCTTACTTGCCTCCTGAGAAATCTGAACTCAGGTCAAGAAGCAACAGTTAGAACTGGACATGGAAAAACAGACTGGTTCAAAATTGTCAAGGTTGAATATTGTCATCCTGTTTATTTAACTTCTGTGCAGAGTACATCATGCTAAATGCTCGGCTGGATGAAGCACAAGCTGGAATCAAGATTACCAGGAGAAATATCAACAACCTCAGATATGCAGATTAGGCAGAAAGCTAAGAATTAAACAGCCTCTTGATGAAAGTGAAAGAGGAGAGTGAAAGAGCTGGCTTAAAACAACATTCAAAAAAGAAGATCATGGCATCCGGTCCCCTCACTTCATGGCAAAGAGATTGGGAAACAGGGACAGACTTTATTTTTTTTTGTGGGGGTGGGGATCCAAAATCACTGCAGATGGTGACTGCAGCCATGAAACTAAAAGACACTTGCATCTTGGAAGAAGCTATGACCAGCCTAGACAGCATATTAAAAAGCAGAGACATTACTTTGCCAACAAAGGTCCATCTAATCAAAGCTATGGTTTTTCCAGTAGTCATATACGAATGTGAGAGTTGGACTATAAAGAAAGCTGAGTGCCGGAGAATTGTTGCTTTAGAACTGTGGTGTTGAAGAAGACTCTTGAGATTCCCTTGGACAGCAAGGCGATCAAACCAGTCAATCTTCAAGGAAATCAGTCCTGACTATTCATTAGAAGGACTGATGCTGAAGCTGAAACTCCAATACTTTGGTCACCTGATGTGAAGAACTGACTCCTTGGAAAAGACCCTGATCCTGGGAAAGACTGAAGGCAGGAGGAGAAGGGGGCAACAGAGGATGAAATGGTTGGATGGCATCACTGAATCGATGGACATGAATTTGAGCAAGCTCCAGGAATTGGTGATGGACAGGGAGGCCTGGCTTGCTGCAGTCCATGGGGTCACAAAGAGTTAGACACGACTGAGCAGCTAAACTGTACTGAAATATATTGTATAGGACCTTTTTGGAGTGCCAAGACTGAACCTATTTATTTTCTTGAACAATAAATTGCTTTCTTGCTATTGTAAATGTATAGGATTTTTTGGGGTGCCAAAACAAACTATTCACTTTCTTGAACAATAAATATCTTCCTTGGTATTATCATGCTGTTATTATACAGGATTATTTCATCTTTATTGCTTAATAGTTAATAGTTGTTAAATAACTTACTCAATTCAAGGTACTCCAAAGTATTGTCATTTTAGAACCTTCCAGTGCAATAATATCATAAAATTGATTATCACTCTAATCATTAGATCTTCTGTGACTAATAAACTTAGTGTGTAATATCTTCCTTTTCATCATTTCTATTTCATTTGAAATTCTCCCCATAATGTTGATACACAAAGTTGTTCCTTAACAGAATTAGAGAGTACATTATAGCAACTAAACTACATAGTTTACAGTATGTTTCAGTATACTTTCAGGAAATATATTAATAACATTATATATTGGAGTTAGTGTAAATATTTTCTGAGATTCAAATTTTAGCTATATATTTTATAAGGTGATTAGTATGAATTTACCATATCAGTTAGTTTAGTTGTTTGCTGTTGTTTTTCAGTTGCTAAGTCATGTCTGACTCTTTGCAACTAGATGGACTATAGCCAGCCAGGCTCCTCTGTCCATGGGATCTTCCTGACCCAGGGATCAAACTTGCATCTCCTGTGGCTTCTGCATTGGAAGGTGGATTCTTTACTACTGAGCAACCTGGAAAGCCCTACTATCTCCCAGAGTTAACTTAAATTCATGTCCATTTAGTTGGTGATGCTATCATCCTCTGCAGTCCCCTTCTCCTTTTGCCTTCAGTCTTTCTCAGGATCAGTCTTTTCCAATGAGTTGGCTCTTCACAGCAGGTGGCCAAAGTATTGGAGCTTCAGCTTCAGAGACAGTCCTTCCGATGAACATTCAGGGTTGATTTCCTTTATCCAGGTTGCCTCACAACTAACTTGGCAAAGTCAAATACATATATTTTAATCATTGATACTGCTATGCCATTCTGCTAAAACAAAATCTCACTCTGAGTGTGACTCATGTAATCATAGCTGTATTTCATTTGATTAGGTTAATAGAGTATCTGAAATTGTGTACATCAGAAAACTAGTGAGATAACCTCAATGTACTTAAACGCCTGCTAATGTATCCCTTTAATCTCAGCATTTTCTAATTAAACTATGCTCCCACAAATCTCTTGAAAATAATGACGACAAATAAACAAGAAAAAAAATGGTAGCAGTTTTATGACATCAACATTTTAAAACAGGAAAAGACATTGGAACATATATCTTTTGAATCTATTACTTTACAAAATGAAATACTCAACTGTAGTACCAGGCAAAAAGTCCTCTCTAAATATAATGGACATATTAAAATTCTGTTAAGGTTAATTTAAAAAATGTTTATGTGAGAAGTCAAATAGATACTTAATAGGAGAGCTCAGAATCTAAATTATATTTTTCTAGTCTGAAGTCTAGTTTTTCTGTGTTCCTCAAAAATGAATGATTACCTTGCATGTTTGTTAAAATGCATAGTCCTGAACTCCTTTACTGGAGATCTCAAGTTTGTGTACCCATCTATTAATTTAATCAAGGACATTTGGGAAGAGCTGTGCAGTAGGGTTCCTGTCATTAGACTAGCATATTGCCAAATCTTAAATTTAACCTAATATGTATAAAGGGGCTTCCCTGGTGGTTCAGTGGTAAAAAATCTGCCTGCCAGTGCAAAAGACGTGGGTTTGATCCCTGGTTTGGGAAGATACCCTGGAGGAGAAAATGGCAACCCACTCCAGCATTCTTGCCTGGGAAATTCCATGGACAGACTAGCTTGGTGGGCTACAATTCATGGGGGTGCAAAAAGTTGGACAAGATTTAGCTTGTAAACAACAACAACACATATGAAATTAACTTGCATTGCTGACTCGATCTTTCCCAGCATCAGGCATCACCAACTTGATATACATGAGTTTGAGAAGGCTCTGGGAGTTGGTGATGGACAGGGAAGCCTGGTGTGCTGCAGTCCATGGGGTCACAAACAGTCAGATACGACTGAGGGACTGAACTGAACTGAACTGAACTGTAGTGTTCTATCTGCCACTCATTCTTTCTCTGTAAAGAATATTGTAATAAGATATTCCTGCTTCTTCCTTTCTGTTCCTTTCCTTTCCATTTCTTTTTCTTTCTTTTACTTTCTTAAGCAAGTCAGGGAACACTGTGAACAGGCTTTCCCTTCTGACTCTAGTCAAAGTTAATATCCAAATCTCCTCCTTTAGGATTCTTAAAGCTCTAGTTAAACAAAAAACTTGCTTCTGCTGCTTAGTAGTTTGGATAATTAGGTAGTTAGTTTAATAGCATTATACGAGCATTGTAGGGAGAAGGCAATGGCAACCCACTCCAGTACTCTTGCCTGGAAAATCCCATGGACAGAGGAGCCTGGTAGGCTGCAGTCCACGGGATCGCTAAGAGTTGGTATGACTAAGCAGCTTCACTTTCACTTTTCACTTTCATGCATTGGAGGAGGAAATGGCAACCCACTCCAGTGTTCTTGCCTGGAGAATCCCAGGGACCGAGGAGCCTGGTGGGCTGCCGTCTATGGGGTCGCACAGAGTCGGACACAACTGAAGCGACTTAGCAGCAGCAGCAGCACGAGCATTGTAGGGCTTCTCAGTTGGCGCATTGGTAAAAATCCACCTGCCAATGCAGAAGACAAAGAGATGCAGGGCTTGATACCTTGATGGAAGATTCCCTGGGATAGGAAATGGTAACCCACTCCAGTTTTCTTGCCTCGAAAATTCCAAGGACAGAGGATCCTGACAGGCTACAGTCTATGGGATCTCAAAGAGCTGGACACTACTGAGTAACTGAACATGCACGCAGTGAACACTGCATCTAATATATATGAAATCTTTATTGACCCAAAGACATACTAAAATTTTGAGTCTATTAAAGTCATAAAATCTATCAACAAATAATTAAGAAAATATCCAATAAATATACATTAACTTATGCATAATTAATCTTTATGTAGAAATTATAACTTATTTAACTTTTATTAGCCAGACTTTTATCATCCTCCTACCAAAGCAGGGCGGTAAGAGAACTCTGTGATATTATTGATATTTATTTTCATTTTTTGGTACAATATCAATGTAGGATAAGAAAATGTGGCATCCAGAGTGAATTCAAATTTTGCAACAATGGTAAAGTGATTGAACTGAATAATGAGGACAGGCAAGAATCAGAGACAACTGAAGTTACCACACTAATGCATATTAGGATATATATTCATAAGGAATACTTACTGAATGTTTACATGAGCCACTGTTAGTAAGAGTGTTATATGAACCCACCTCTGCTGGGTGCAAGAGACAGAGAATACAGTAGTTAATACAGATGATTGCAAATCAGAGAGAAATTGGTATTAGCATTATAAACACTTGGGGTCAATCTTCTTCTACCCATTATTTTTAAGAATTTTTGTTAAAGATAATTATTTTCTGCATTTTCCCACTGTCTAACTATAAGCAAGGGGAAAAAACATTTGTTTTATAGATATTCTATGAACATTAAACAAAATTTTTCTTCTGAGCCCGAGGCCCATAATTGAAGCTCAAGCTCCAAATGTCTCCACAGCTCAATATCAAGGTACAACTGTTCATACATTCTTTCAGAGTCTCAGATTCAACCATATCAAACTATTGAATTTATAATAATTTTTTATTAATAGAGTGTCATAACTATAAAACTAATTATCACAAAGATAGAATTATTGCAAATAATAACTTAGACCACACAAAATGGGGGTGACTAATTAAATATGTTTAGGGAAAGCTTCAAAGAGAAAATATAAAAGTTTAATTATGACAATAGATAATTGTTAGGGATTGGGTGGAAACTAATTCTGGTAGGATAGAGGCAAATGGCTATACAAGCTTCCCCAATTATACTGAAGGTTTTCTGTGTCCTATTCTTGGTTGTATTTATAGATCTTATCACACTGATCAATAGTTTTTTTTTTTTTTTTAATGTTGTTCATGTCCATGTGTATGTGTATGAGAGAGACAGGGGGAGATAGAGAAAGATAGAAATAGAGGAAACAATTTAACACTATTCCACAATGAGTAGTCCCTAAATTATTGCTAATTTTCCCTCCTTTTCTTATTTCTCTTTTCAGTGTTTTTCATTCCCTAATTAATTTATTTCCTTATCTTGGAAATCAGTATCCCTCTTTTTTGTTTTTAACCTCAGTAGCTTCCCTCTCCTGTTCTAAGTCACTCCTACAATCACTGGTGGATGTCTGCCTTGGGAGTAATATGTTCAGTTCAGTTCAGTTCAGTCACTTAGTCAGGTCCGACTCTTTGGGACCCCATGAACTGCAGCACACCAGGCCTCCCTGTCAATCACCAAGTCCCAGAGTTCACTCAAACTCATGTCCATCGAGTCGGTGATGCCATCCAGCCATCTCATCCTCTGTCGTCCCCTTCTCTTCCTGCCCCTAATCCCTCCCAGCATCAGAGTCTTTTCCAATGAGTCAGCTCTTCGCATGAGGTGGCCAAAGTACTGGAGTTTCAGCTTTAGCATCAGTCCTTTCAAAGAACACCCAGGACAGATCTCCTTTAGAATGGACTGGTTGGATCTCCTTGCAGTCCAAGGGACTCTCAAGAGTCTTCTCCAACACCACAGTTCAAAAGCATCAATTCTTTGGCGCTCAGCTTTCTTCACAGTCCAACTCTCACATCCATACATGACCACTGGAAAAACCATAGCCTTGACTAGACGGACCTTTGTTGGCAAAGTAATGTCTCTGCTTTTGAATATGCTATCTAGGTTGGTCATAACTTTCCTTCCAAGAAGTAAGTGTTTTTTTCATTTCTGCAAATCACCACCTGCAGTGATTTTGGAGCCCCAAAAATAAAGTCTGACACTGTTTCCACTGTTTCCCCATCTATTTCCCATAAAATGATGGGACCAGATGCCATGATCTTCGTTTTCTGAATGTTGAGCTTTAAGCCAACTTTTTCACTCTCCTTTTTCACCTTCATTAAGAGGCTTTTTAGTTCCTCTTCACTTTCTGCCATAAGGGTGGTGTCATCTGCATATCTGAGGTTATTGATATTTCTCCCAGCAATCTTGATTCCAGCTTGTGCTTCTTCCAGCTCAGCGTTTCTCATGATGTACCCTGCATGTTAGAGTATAAATTATGACGTCATATTGAATATCCTGGAGGAAAATTCCTAAGGATTAGTTTTGAACAGAGAGTGCCATTTAGATAAAAGAAGTATTTATATATTGCAAAGTTATTTATCCATCCTGATTAATAGCCAGTTTATTGCATTATTCAAAGAAACATTTAATATGGCCCTAAAAACATAGAAATTTAAATCAGTATTCTTACAGCAATTCATGTCTACTATAAGCACTGAGTTAAAATGAAGTATTTCACAATACAGCATGTACATGATCCTCTGAACTGAAAGTAAGGAAATATAAAATTGATAAACATATATACTTACAAATTCATGGGATTAATATTGACAAATTTTAGGCTGGTCTCACAAATTAAAAATATGTATATCCTTGAAAGACAAATGGATTGATTAATCTCATCATAATACAATATTTTCTCTTGGTTTTTCTTAAACTAAAGATAAAAAGAGAATACAAGGTCTTAAATGTAAAGAAAACACAGAATTTCAATCAGTAATAAGGGACACTTTATTTCATAAAGAGGGTTGAAAGCTGGTTGGGCTCTCAGGACTCCAGTTCAATAATGTGAGTAAATGTTAGCAGCTCAGTTGTGTCCAACTCTTTGCGATTCCTTAGGAGAAGTTAATGGCAACCCACTCCAGTACTCTTGCCTTGAAAATCCCATGGATGGAGAAGCCTGGTAGGCTGCAGTCCATGGGGTCGCCTGGCAGGCTGCAGTCCATGGGGTCACTGAGTGTTGGCACGACTGAGCGACTTCACTTTCACTTTTCACTTCCATGCATTGGAGAAGGAAATGGCAACCCACTCCGGTATTCTTGCTTGGAGAATCCCAGGGACAGAAGAGCCTAGAGGGCTGCCGTCTATGGGGTCGCACAGAGTCGGACAAAACTGAAGCGACTTAGCAGGAGCAGCAGACAGTAACACACCAGGCTCATCCATCCATGGAATTCTCCAGGCAGGAATACTGGAGTGGGTTGCCATTTCCTTGTCCAGGGGATTTTCCTCATGACCTCCTCCACTGCAGGCAGATTTTTTACTAACTGAGCCACTGAGAGTTTGCTAATTCAATCATGCCTACTGTTAATTTCAGTTTAGAGACTCTGAACTGTCATGGCTGATGGTATTGACATATCTTCACCTATAAAAAAGAATAGCTTATTCAAAATTGTATGTATCTCTTTCTCTGTATCTATATCCTCTATTTCTGAAAGTATGGAGGGACTGTTTGATCATACATAATTTTTACTGTTTTATTTTTTTCTGTTTTCTTCTGGCTTATTTCTAATTGTGAGCATCAGCTGACCTTGTCTAGATTGGACAGATGGTTCTGTCTAAGAAGATGTCCCCACAACCTGAGATAGCCTGTGAACATCCTTTGGAAGTCTTTTGTATGCCTTCCCAGTTTATTTATATAATGATTTATGTTACTTTTCTCATTTTATTTTCTGCAGTAAAACCTATATTGGTTCTTCTCACTCTGTCAATTTAGCTAATCTGGAGCCATATTTTATTGATGTTCTTCATTGCATGGTGTTAAGTTTCATTGACCGTAGAAAAATCTGTGTGGGAGAAGTGGTCTTATGTTTTAATGCTCTGAAGCTTGGTGCAAGGCCAGGTCTTATTCCTGCTTCCACATATCCACACTCATATGTAGGCTCAATAGTTGTCTGGGGACAGTAGTCAGACCTGCTGTCTGTTCTGCTCCCACTGGATCTTCTTCAAATTTGGATCCTGTGCCAGGATGGGTGAAGATCCACAGTGAAGCACTATAGGCTGTCCTACAGGTGCCCCTTATCACAAAGGTTGGAGGTAGTAAGTGATAGACACAGCTGCCAGTTAGTTTTGCTCTCCCCCTGTTATGAATATTTCCTTTGTCAAGTGTAGACCTGAATTCAGTCCTAAAACTAGATGCAGAGGCAATAGCCACTAGACTACTAAACTGGCTCCAACAAACACACATAGTCTAATTCTTGTAATGTATTTCTGTTTAAATATCATCGAGTGCTTCTCCTCTTATCAAATCTTAGCTAAAAACTTTTCTATCAAGCTGTTTGGCTACCAGTCACACAAAGATATGTGTTTTTCTCTCGTCCATATTAAAATATAGAATATTTCATGATCCAGGTTTACATTACATTACAGCTAGATGCATAAACAAACTGACAGATGAGGCAGATACTGACAGGATGTGAATTTGTGTGTATGCTGACGGATACAGCCTCAAAACTGTATAAAGAGGATTATCCTTTCTTGGAGAAACAATCCAGATACACAGCAGGATCACACCTTTGGAAAAGCTTAGGAAGAAACATTTTCCACAGAACAAGGAAGAGTATTGCTTTGTTTTTGCAGAAGGTAAATCTCATCAGATCACAGTGCTCTATATTATTAAAGTGACCGTTTTTACTTTCTCATGGGAGAGAACGTAGTTATTCAGGGTCTCAGAGGCTTTTGACAGCAAAAGGGACAGAACATTGGGCTGACATTTTGTCAGCACTTTAGTTGTTGATTATCCCAGCCTGAGTCATGAAATTGCTATTCTCTAGATGACTCTCTCTGCCCTTAGTCCACTGACAGATCCATCAAGTAGGTCAAAGACTTGTCACTTACACAGAGCAGCTGCTAGTCCATGAATACTGTTGCAAGAATTAGGAATGACATCCCTCCAGGCCAGACAACACCTACATGATGGCTTTGCACCTCTATTTTTATAAGGTTTAGTGATAATCTTCCTTGAAGCTTATCTTCCATGTCGAAGAAGCTCTTTGTTGGGCATAACAGTGCTTATCATTTGGAAACGTTTTCTTATATTAGTGTACCTTGTGTCTCTAAATCTCCCTTATAGTTATCACATGTTTCTATAATTATTTATCCAAAATAGTGCTAAAATTTAATGTCAGCCTTTCCTACTATCTGCTGTGAAAGTGCTGTATTCAATATGCCAGCAAATTTGGAAAACTCAGCAGTGGCCACAGGACTGGAAAAGGTCAGTTTTCATTCCAATCCCAAAGAAAGGCAATGCCAAAGAATGTTTAAACTACCACACAACTGCACTCATCTCACATGCTAGTAAAGTAATGCTCAAAAATCTCCAAGCCAGGCTTCAGCAATACGTGAACTGTGAACTTCTAGTTGTTCAAGCTGGTTTTAGAAAAGGCAGAGGAACCAGAGATCAAATTGCCAACATCCACTGGATCATGGAAAAAGCAAGAGAGTTCCAGAAAAACATCAATTTCTGCTTTATTGACTCTGCCAAGCCTTTGACTGTGTGGATCACAATAAACTGTGGGAAATTCTGAAAGAGATGGGAATACCAGACCACCTGACCTGCCTCTTGAGAAATCTGTATGCAGGTCAGGAAGCAACGGTTAGAACTGGACATGGAACAACAGACTGGTTCCAAATAGGAAAAGGAGTACGTCAAGGCTGTATATTCTCACCCTGCTTATTTAACTTATATGCAGGGAACATCATGAGAAACGCTGGGCTGGAAGAAACACAAGCTGTAATCAAGATTACCGGGAGAAATATCAATAACCTCAGATATGCAGATGACACCACCCTTATGGCAGAAAGTGAAGAGGAACTAAAAAGCTTCTTAATGAAGGTGAAAAAGGAGAGTGAAAAAGTTGGCTTAAAGCTCAACATTCAGAAAACGAAGATCATGGCATCCGGTCCCATCATTTCATGGGAAGTAGATGCGGAAACAGTGGAAACAGTGTCAGACTTTATTTTTTGGGCTCCAAAATCACTGCAGGTGGTGATTGCAGCCATGAAATTAAAAGTCGCTTTCTCCTTGGAAGAAAAGTCATGACCAACCTAAACAGCATATTCAAAAACAGAGACATTACTTTGCCAACAAAGCTCAGTCTAGTCAAGGTTATAGTTTTTCCACTGGTCATGTATGGATGTGAGAGTTGGACTGTGAAGAAAGCTGAGCGCCGAAGAATTGATGCTTTTGAACTGTGGTGTTGGAGAAGACTCTTGAGAGTCCCTTGGACTGCAAGGAGGTCCAGCCAGTTCATCCTAAAGGAGATCAGTCCTGGGATTTCTTTGGAAGGAATGATGCTAAAACTGAAACTCCAGTACTTTGGCCACCTCACGCGAAGGGTTGACTCATTGGAAAAGACCCTGATGGTGGGAGGAATTGCGGCAGGAGGAGAAGGGGACAATAGAGGATGAGATGGCTGGATGGCATCACTGACTCGATGGACGTGAGTCTGAGTGAACTCTGGGGAGTTGGTGATGGTCAGGAGGCCTGGCATGCTGCGATTCGTGGGGTTGCAAAAGAGTTGGACATGACTGAGTGACCGAACTGAACTGAACTGAACTATCTTCATATTTATGATTTTTTCTCTTTTATAAAATATGTCAAAGTGGTCATTGTCACAGAAATAGAAGGCTATCAGCCTCAAATACAGGTTCAGTATTTAAAACAAAATTTACTGAAAGAAGTCCAATAGAATAAATAATCCCTTGCTCCCTCTTTTCCTTTCTACTTCTTCTTCTTCACTTCTTCCTTCCCTCCTTTATTCATGTTCTTTCCTGCCTATTTCCTTCCTTCTTTCTCTCCCTCTCTTTCTCTCTTTATTCCTCTGTCTGCTTGTAACTGATTTTGCCCCTCTTCATGAATAAAAGAAGGTTAGCCATGATGGATTCTTAAAAATTCATTTAGTGACTAGACGGACCTTTGTTGGCAAAGTAATGTCTCTGCTTTTGAATATGCTATCTAGGTTGGTCATAACTTTCCTTCCAAGAAGTAAGTGTTTTTTTTCATTTCATGGCAACAATCACCATCTACAGTGATTTTGGAGCCCCCAAAAATAAAGTCTGACACTGTTTCCATTGTTTCCCCATCTATTTCCCATAAAGTGATGGGACCAGATGCCATGATCTTCGTTTTCTGAATGTTGAGCTTTAAGCCAACTTTTTCACTCTCCTTTTTCACTTTCATCAAGAGGCTTTTTAGTTCCTCTTCACTTTCTGCCATAAGGGTGGTGTCATCTGCATATCTGAGGTTATTGATATTTCTCCCAGCAATCTTGATTCCAGCTTGTGCTTCTTCCAGCTCAGCGTTTCTCATGATGTACCCTGCATGTTAGAGTATAAATTATGACGTCATATTGAATATCCTGGAGGAAAATTCCTAAGGATTAGTTTTGAACAGAGAGTGCCATTTAGATAAAAGAAGTATTTATATATTGCAAAGTTATTTATCCATCCTGATTAATAGCCAGTTTATTGCATTATTCAAAGAAACATTTAATATGGCCCTAAAAACATAGAAATTTAAATCAGTATTCTTACAGCAATTCATGTCTACTATAAGCACTGAGTTAAAATGAAGTATTTCACAATACAGCATGTACATGATCCTCTGAACTGAAAGTAAGGAAATATAAAATTGATAAACATATATACTTACAAATTCATGGGATTAATATTGACAAATTTTAGGCTGGTCTCGCCAAATTAAAAATATGTATATCCTTGAAAGACAAATGGATTGATTAATCTCATCATAATACAATATTTTCTCTTGGTTTTTCTTAAACTAAAGATAAAAAGAGAATACAAGGTCTTAAATGTAAAGAAAACACAGAATTTCAATCAGTAATAAGGGACACTTTATTTCATAAAGAGGGTTGAAAGCTGGTTGGGCTCTCAGGACTCCAGTTCAATAATGTGAGTAAATGTTAGCAGCTCAGTTGTGTCCAACTCTTTGCGATTCCTTAGGAGAAGTTAATGGCAACCCACTCCAGTACTCTTGCCTTGAAAATCCCATGGATGGAGAAGCCTGGTAGGCTGCAGTCCATGGGGTCGCCTGGCAGGCTGCAGTCCATGGGGTCACTGGTGTGGCACGACTGAGCGACTTCACTTTCACTTTTCACTTCCATGCATTGGAGAAGGAAATGGCAACCCACTCCGGTATTCTTGCTTGGAGAATCCCAGGGACAGAAGAGCCTAGTGGGCTGCCGTCTATGGGTCGCACAGAGTCGGACAAAACTGAAGCGACTTAGCAGGGCAGCAGACAGTAACACACCAGGCTCATCCATCCATGGAATTCTCCAGGCAGGAATACTGGAGTGGGTTGCCATTTCCTTGTCCAGGGATTTTCCTCATGACCTCCTCCACTGCAGGCAGATTTTTACTAACTGAGCCACTGAGAGTTTGCTAATTCAATCATGCCTACTGTTAATTTCAGTTTAGAGACTCTGAACTGTCATGGCTGATGGTATTGACATATCTTCACCTATAAAAAGAATAGCTTATTCAAAATTGTATGTATCTCTTTCTCTGTATCTATATCCTCTATTTCTGAAAGTATGGAGGGACTGTTTGATCATACATAATTTTACTGTTTTATTTTTTCTGTTTTCTTCTGGCTTATTTCTAATTGTGAGCATCAGCTGACCTTGTCTAGATTGGACAGATGGTTCTGTCTAAGAAGATGTCCCCACAACCTGAGATAGCCTGTGAACATCCTTTGGAAGTCTTTTGTATGCCTTCCCAGTTTATTTATATAATGATTTATGTTACTTTTCTCATTTTATTTTCTGCAGTAAAACCTATATTGGTTCTTCTCACTCTGTCAATTTAGCTAATCTGGAGCCATATTTTATTGATGTTCTTCATTGCATGGTGTTAAGTTTCATTGACCGTAGAAAAATCTGTGTGGGAGAAGTGGTCTTATGTTTTAATGCTCTGAAGCTTGGTGCAAGGCCAGGTCTTATTCCTGCTTCCACATATCCACACTCATATGTAGGCTCAATAGTTGTCTGGGGACAGTAGTCAGACCTGCTGTCTGTTCTGCTCCCACTGGATCTTCTTCAAATTTGGATCCTGGGCCAGGATGGGTGAAGATCCACAGTGAAGCACTATAGGCTGTCCTACAGGTGCCCCTTATCACAAAGGTTGGAGGTAGTAAGTGATAGACACAGCTGCCAGTTAGTTTTGCTCTCCCCCTGTTATGAATATTTCCTTTGTCAAGTGTAGACCTGAATTCAGTCCTAAAACTAGATGCAGAGGCAATAGCCACTAGACTACTAAACTGGCTCCAACAAACACACATAGTCTAATTCTTGTAATGTATTTCTGTTTAAATATCATCGAGTGCTTCTCCTCTTATCAAATCTTAGCTAAAAACTTTTCTATCAAGCTGTTTGGCTACCAGTCACACAAAGATATTTGTTTTCTCTCGTCCATATTAAAATATAGAATATTTCATGATCCAGGTTTACATTACATTACAGCTAGATGCATAAACAAACTGACAGATGAGGCAGATACTGACAGGATGTGAATTTGTGTGTATGCTGACGGATACAGCCTCAAAACTGTATAAAGAGGATTATCCTTTCTTGGAGAAACAATCCAGATACACAGCAGGATCACACCTTTGGAAAAGCTTAGGAAGAAACATTTTCCACAGAACAAGGAAGAGTATTGCTTTGTTTTTGCAGAAGGTAAATCTCATCAGATCACAGTGCTCTATATTATTAAAGTGACCGTTTTTACTTTCTCATGGGAGAGAACGTAGTTATTCAGGGTCTCAGAGGCTTTTGACAGCAAAAGGGACAGAACATTGGGCTGACATTTTGTCAGCACTTTAGTTGTTGATTATCCCAGCCTGAGTCATGAAATTGCTATTCTCTAGATGACTCTCTCTGCCCTTAGTCCACTGACAGATCCATCAAGTAGGTCAAAGACTTGTCACTTACACAGAGCAGCTGCTAGTCCATGAATACCGTTGCAAGAATTAGGAATGACATCCCTCCAGGCCAGACAACACCTACATGATGGCTTTGCACCTCTATTTTTATAAGGTTTAGTGATAATCTTCCTTGAAGCTTATCTTCCATGTCGAAGAAGCTCTTTGTTGGGCATAACAGTGCTTATCATTTGGAAACGTTTTCTTATATTAGTGTACCTTGTGTCTCTAAATCTCCCTTATAGTTATCACATGTTTCTATAATTATTTATCCAAAATAGTGCTAAAATTTAATGTCAGCCTTTCCTACTATCTGCTGTGAAAGTGCTGTATTCAATATGCCAGCAAATTTGGAAAACTCAGCAGTGGCCACAGGACTGGAAAAGGTCAGTTTTCATTCCAATCCCAAAGAAAGGCAATGCCAAAGAATGTTTAAACTACCACACAACTGCACTCATCTCACATGCTAGTAAAGTAATGCTCAAAAATCTCAAGCCAGGCTTCAGCAATACGTGAACTGTGAACTTCTAGTTGTTCAAGCTGGTTTTAGAAAAGGCAGAGGAACCAGAGATCAAATTGCCAACATCCACTGGATCATGGAAAAAGCAAGAGAGTTCCAGAAAAACATCAATTTCTGCTTTATTGACTCTGCCAAGCCTTTGACTGTGTGGATCACAATAAACTGTGGGAAATTCTGAAAGAGATGGGAATACCAGACCACCTGACCTGCCTCTTGAGAAATCTGTATGCAGGTCAGGAAGCAACGGTTAGAACTGGACATGGAATCTCCACACTGTTCTCCATAGTGGCTGTACTAATTTGCATTCCCACCAACAGTGTAAGAGGGTTCCCTTTTCTCCACACCCTCTCCAGCATTTGGAAACCAGAAGGGAAAGAGACACGTGTACCCCAATGTTCATCGCAGCACTGTTTATAATAGCCAGGACATGGAAGCAACCTAGATGTCCATCAGCAGATGAATGGATAAGAAAGCTGTGGTACATATACACAATGGAGTATTACTCAGCCATTAAAAGAATACATTTGAATCAGTTCTAATGAGGTGGATGAAACTGGAGACTATTATACAGAGTGAAGTAAGCCAGAAGGAAAAACATAAATACAGTATACTAACGCATGTATATGGAATTTAGAAAGATGGTAACGATAACCCTGTGTACGAGACAGCAAAAGAGACACTGATGTATAGAACAGTCTTATGGACTCTGTGGGAGAGGGTGGGAAGATTTGGGAGAATGTCATTGAAACATGTGAAATGTCATGTATGAAACGAGATGCCAGTCCAGGTTCAGTGCGATGCTGGATGCTTGGGGCTGGTGCGCTGGGAAGGCCCAGGGGATGGTATGGGGAGGTTGGGAGGAGGAGGGTTCAGGATGGGGAGCATGTGATTTTTTTTTTAAATAAAAAAAAAAAAAAAGAACTGGACATGGAACAACAGACTGGTTCCAAATAGGAAAAGGAGTACGTCAAGGCTGTATATTCTCACCCTGCTTATTTAACTTATATGCAGGGAACATCATGAGAAACGCTGGGCTGGAAGAAACACAAGCTGTAATCAAGATTACCGGGAGAAATATCAATAACCTCAGATATGCAGATGACACCACCCTTATGGCAGAAAGTGAAGAGGAACTAAAAAGCTTCTTAATGAAGGTGAAAAAGGAGAGTGAAAAAGTTGGCTTAAAGCTCAACATTCAGAAAACGAAGATCATGGCATCCGGTCCCATCATTTCATGGGAAGTAGATGCGGAAACAGTGGAAACAGTGTCAGACTTTATTTTTTGGGCTCCAAAATCACTGCAGGTGGTGATTGCAGCCATGAAATTAAAAGTCGCTTTCTCCTTGGAAGAAAAGTCATGACCAACCTAAACAGCATATTCAAAAACAGAGACATTACTTTGCCAACAAAGCTCAGTCTAGTCAAGGTTATAGTTTTTCCACTGGTCATGTATGGATGTGAGAGTTGGACTGTGAAGAAAGCTGAGCGCCGAAGAATTGATGCTTTTGAACTGTGGTGTTGGAGAAGACTCTTGAGAGTCCCTTGGACTGCAAGGAGGTCCAGCCAGTTCATCCTAAAGGAGATCAGTCCTGGGATTTCTTTGGAAGGAATGATGCTAAAACTGAAACTCCAGTACTTTGGCCACCTCACGCGAAGGGTTGACTCATTGGAAAAGACCCTGATGGTGGGAGGAATTGCGGGCAGGAGGAGAAGGGGACAATAGAGGATGAGATGGCTGGATGGCATCACTGACTCGATGGACGTGAGTCTGAGTGAACTCTGGGAGTTGGTGATGGTCAGGGAGGCCTGGCATGCTGCGATTCGTGGGGTTGCAAAGAGTCGGACATGACTGAGTGACCGAACTGAACTGAACTGAACTATCTTCATATTTATGATTTTTTCTCTTTTATAAAATATGTCAAAGTGGTCATTGTCACAGAAATAGAAGGCTATCAGCCTCAAATACAGGTTCAGTATTTAAAACAAAATTTACTGAAAGAAGTCCAATAGAATAAATAATCCCTTGCTCCCTCTTTTCCTTTCTACTTCTTCTTCTTCACTTCTTCCTTCCCTCCTTTATTCATGTTCTTTCCTGCCTATTTCCTTCCTTCTTTCTCTCCCTCTCTTTCTCTCTTTATTCCTCTGTCTGCTTGTAACTGATTTTGCCCCTCTTCATGAATAAAAAGAAGGTTAGCCATGATGGATTCTTAAAAATTCATTTAGCTGCACTGGGTCTTAGTTGCTTTTAGTTTTAGCATGTGGGCTTTTATTTGTGTATAGCATGTGGGTTCTAATTCTTTGGGATCGAACCCTGGTCCCCTGCACAGGGAGCATGGAATCTTAACCACTGGACAACCAAGGAAGGCCCCCATCCATGAGGGATTTTTTTTTTTTTTTAATGAAAAACTCCTCTTATTTCTAATTCTATACTCAGAGTCTCCTGGTTAAACTCTCCATATTGGTAATTTCCTGGTTCCATCCAAATTCCTTACCTATGCAGTTTGATTACTATTGAAAAAGAAGATTGTTTAAACCCTCAAGATAAAGAAATATAGGTGTTGTAGATCTAATAGAGCATACTAATTTATAATTTATATGGGAATTAATATCTTTCTTATCAGCAAACTTATTTATGTGTTAGTTTCCTCGCTTACACAATGGAGATAAAATTAGAGGATACATTTAAAAAGATACCTAGGAAACTGTCACTACATAGCTTGTGAATGGAAAAGATACAGTGTAATTATGTTATGGCCTAAAGATAACAGCTTATTTACTGCTTCCTATTTTCTTATTTTTATGACAAATGTTAAAAGTTCTTATCACACATATATTTTGATTGACTTGTGGGTAAAGCAATAAAAGATTTAAAATGTGTTTAATGTGTTATTGATTTGTTACCCATTCAGGTTCTTTATATTTACCTTTGATTCACAGAAGGCAGGGATTTAATAAATCAATAAATTTTAAGCATTTTTATGTTTTAAAGCATTTACATTTTCAAAGATAATAGACATAATGTATGTAGAAACATCTTTCTCCTTTAAACTTCAAATTTATTTTAGAAATTTATTGATATGGTGTATATTGGTAATCTAGTGAAACAGATGAGTTACTTATATTAGAAATAACAGATTTTTCAGGATCTCCAAATATAAGTCTCAGTTTATAATAGTGGAAAAATATATGAAAAAATTTTAGAAGTAAGTTTTGGAAGTAATTCTAATTTGCCTTTGTAACTGAAATCTACTAGAAATCAGCAATCTACTCTGATACTGAATTAATCTTTCTATTATTGTAAAACTCATTTAATTAACATAGAAAAGAAATATACTTATATCCTGACTCTAGTTTCTATTTAGATAGGGCAATGTAATGATGATATAATTCTGAGAAAGATATACTTTACTTTCTTTCCATCATTTTTTTCTTTAATCAACTAACACTTCAGCTTATAAACAGAGAGAATGAACTGATTTTTCTCATAGTTAACCCAGGAATATCATTTTCTCTTAACTCCACTGTCAGTAGTTCTCATTAATTACTGTTTAAAAAGGCATTGACTCAGAAACCAATTATTTTACTGCAGAAACATTTTTTCACAGAAAGTAATTTCTCATTTGAGACTTATTCTTCATGTCATGCTCATTATCAAAACACCGGTATTCCTTAAAACTGCTGTGTTAATTTGGTTATGTAAAGATTTACCATGTTTTAGAGCGATGAATTTTTCTTCCTTGCCTGCTTTTATCCCCCCAAATTAAATGATAAATTTCTATACTTTTATTTTCTAGATATTTCACTCATATTTATGAATTTTGTTTAGATTAACATTTATGAAATAGAATATGTTTAGAATTTGTCTTACCCTGAATAAGGTAATTACTTTTATTATTATTATATAATATATTATTATCAATAATATTATTATTATTATTTTATTACTTTTATTCATATCAAAATAAACTTTCACCACTTAGCTTCTGGAGAAAGCAGATATTTCCACTATCATTTCTGACTTGTATTTATGAAAAGTATGTATGCTGAGGTTTCTGTTTATTCATATATAAGCCCAAAACTGTTGCCAACATTTCCAGCTCTATGCTTTTAATATGCTATTTTTGCCTCCTGTGTCACCCAAATGCATGTAAGGTATTGAAGAATTCATTAATCATAAGTTTTGCATCATAAATAATTAGACCTATAAATAGCTAAAAGGCTGATAAGAAAAATATCAAGAATCATGTACTTATTTTGCCCCAAAAAGAATAGTATCAAAACAGTATGAAAAGTTGGGCAGAAAATTTTTTTTTCTTTTAATATCTTCACTGAGTTTGAAATAGAAGTAGCTACAGATGACAGGATGATATGTGAGGTACAGGAAGACATTCTGTCCCAAATCAGTATCTTCTTGCACATGATATAATACTAGCTACAGCTACTCAACTTTACAGTTCTCATTTTCATGTTAGTGACATTTCTTAAAAAACAGCACTTGATTTATTTTTGTCTTGTATCCTGTTTTCTCTTTATTTGTAATGGTCCTTTGTGGATTACTTTTACTTCATTTTCCTTAAAACCCAACCAATCTCCAGCACCAGTGATAATGATGAAAACATTTGGATGAGTACATTTTGCAAAGTCTTTTTTTTTTTTAATCATCAGATTCTGAAAGAAAACAGAAATTTTCTTCCCTGGAATCTTTTTTATTAAGAAATAGGCTCGCAGAAGTAGATTATCTTGCCCAGAGCTATGCAGGAGTGATCAGCAGAGGCAGGTTCAGAACACAACTGGTCCTTTTTCAATTACAACACTGCTACTCAATTTCCCATAATTACTAGAAGGTGCTCCTCTCCTCTGCCAGAATTCTCTTTGGCATTGGCCATGGTGCTTTGCCTGATTAGCTTTCAGTCAACTGTCAGGGTTCAGCAACCATCTCAAAATGTATTTGTCTCATCATTTTTGTGCTTGTCAGCAGCTACATTTTCCCTTTTACTATGTCATCATTTTTCAGGTCCTTTTACAGTATTCTATCAAGGGTGACACACAGAGATAGCCTCATACTGTGGGAGAGATCCTGAGAGGAAAAGTTCATGGTTTAGTATGTGACCCAAAGAGAGATTTGTCCCAAACAGTCAAACAAACAGCCTTACTTGGATCTAAGGCACAGGGACTAAAAGTGAGCTTAGTTGAATAGGTAAGTAACTTGGCTTTCTAGAAAAGAGTTGTGACACTCCAGGCTGGAGATATTTGTGGAAAGGTATGAGCCTTTGTCAGGAAACTATTTTTGTTTGCTCTGAACCCTACTAATCACCTCTGATGTGGGCTGCCCATTGACTTCAAAGCATCTTCAGCCTGCGTAGGTAGGAAGGGTGCTGAGAAAAAGGTAAAAGAAGTTCATGGTGGTTCAAAGTCACATTAATCCTCCTTGATGATTCAGGTAGCCAGGTAAAAGGACAAAAAACAAGTAGAGATGCTTTAAAATAAATGAAAATAAATGTGGGAATAAAAGAGAGACATGAAAAGAAAGTCTCTTTGGTCAGTGGTTTCTATTTTGTGAATTCTTGTCCTATTTTCAGTGTGTCTCATTTCTAAAACTTAGTAAGAGGCCTTTATTTGAGCTTCACATAATATGGAAAGAGCAAAAAGGTTTGCCCAATATAATACCCATGTGTGTTAAGTGTCACCTACTCTAATTAGTTATATGATATTGGAAAAATTGTTATTTTGTTCTTCATAATTTGATTAAACAATTCTGTGCCTATGTAGTTAATTTTAGCTCACTTTCCTTATGAATGCCTTAGGTTAATTACAGTAATAGATACTAACTGCATATATCTACTGAAAGTGCAAAAAATGTTGTACCTTTTATTTTCATTACTCTACTCTAGGTTCTATTTTCAAATTTCTAAAAGAAATTTCCTTTGTCAATAAAATGATTTGCATGTTTGGTACATAGGAGATAGAATTTATATACACAGAATTGTGCATTGGCAGGTGGGTTCTTTATCACTAGCGCCACCTGGGAAGCCTGGATTCTATACTATAATTTGTCTTTAATATTATGGGCTTCCCCAGTGACTCAGAGAGTAAAGCGTCTGTCTGCAATGCAGGAGACCTGGGTTTGATCCCTGGGTTGGGAAGATCCCCTAGAAAAGGAAATGGTAGCCCATTCCAGCATTCTTGCCTGGAAAATCCCATGGATGGCAGAGCCTCTGAGCAACTTCACTTTCAGGCTTCTTTCATACTGCCTTTAGCATTGTGTATAATATGTATTTTAAATTTAGATTGTAAGGAATCAGGATCCTATGATACATGGTAAATTACTTAATCATACTGTAATTTTCCTGAGCAAAAATTTCCATTATCTGCCCATGTGTCTCTCCCATTAAACTTTTTCTAAACAAATTATTTCAGTTAAGACCCATTCCGAAAAAAAGAAAGATGGTACAATATTAATGACAATTTCTTCCCAATTTAGTTACCATGTTATCAATATAAGTTTAGTGGTCAGAGTACTAAAAATACATTTAAAAACTCTTTGATTTAAGAGAAAATATATGTCATGAAATGTGTATTGCTGTTCTTCAAAACTATGCTATTTTTGTAAGAAAAATCATCAGCACTTGATTGCAATCTTCAATTTGCTAAAGCCTGCCTCTTTATTTCTTTATTAAAATTATCCTGCAGCAAAAATATTAATTTTGGTTTTTTATCAATGTAGTAAAAAGAGAATCTTTTATTTTTATTTTTCCCAGAATTACTGAGATATTGTATTATGTAATTATAAAGTATATGTGTGACTTGATGCATATACATATATATATATTATATACAGCAAAACAATTACCACACTAAAGTTAGTTATTATTTCCATCACCTTACATAATCACTGCCCATGTGTATAGTGAGAATATTTAAAATCTAATTTCTTAGGAACTTTTATGTATAAAATAAAGTATTATTAACTGTAGTCACCATGCTGTACATTAGATCCTTAGAACTTATTCATCTTATAACTGAAAGTTTACCCTTTGATAACATCTCCCCATCTCCCCAAACCTCAACCTCTGTCAAAAACCATTCTTTTCTGTTTATATGACTTAAGCTATTTTAGATTCCACATATAAGTGAGATTATACAGTATTTTTCTTTATTTGGCTTATTTCACTTAGCATAATGCCCTAAAGGTCCATCTGAGTTATCATAAGTGGAAAATTTTCATCATTTCTCAAGCTGAAAATATTCCATTGTATATATTTATACTGCACATCTTCTTTATCCATTCATCTGTAGACAGATACTTATATTGTTATATCTTAGATACTGTGACTCAGGCTGCAATGAATATGGGGTAAAGATATCTTTTCATGATAGTGATTTCATTTCCTTTAAATATTTACTCAGAAGTGGGATTAATTAATCATATGGTAGTTCTATTTTTAAATTTTTAGGAACTTCCATATTGCTTTGCAGAGTGACTGTATTAATTTAGATTATCACCAGCAGTACACAAATATTTCCTCCTAATTCCTTCAATATTTATGTATTGTCTTTTTGATAATAGCTATTCTAACAGGTGCTGCTGCTGCTGCTAAGTCACTTCAGTCGTGTCCAACTCTGTGCGACCCCATAGACGGCAGCCCACCAGGCTCCCCCGTCCCTGGGATTCTCCAGGCAAGAACACTGGAGTGGGTTGCCATTTCCTTCTCCAATGCATGAAAGTGAAAAGTGAAAGTGAAGTCACTCAGTTGTGTCCGACTCTTAGCGACCCCATGGACTGCAGCCTACCAGGGTCCTCCATCCGTGGGATTTTCCAGGCAAGAGTACTGGAGTGGGGTGCCATTGCCTTCTCCACCAACAGGTGTAAAGTGATATCTAATTTTGATTTTAATTTATATTTACATGATGATTAGTGATGTAAAACACCTTTTCATGTACTTTCGGTTATTTGTGTGTTTCCTCGGGAAAAATGTCTATTCAGATCCTCCGCCCCTTGTTAATTGGAATTTTTGGTTTTTACTGAGTTTTGTGAGTTTCTTATATATTTCAGGCATTAACCTTTATCAGAAAGATGTTTTGCAAGAAAAAATTTTCCTATTTGTGGGTTTCCTTGTTTTCTTTTTACATTGTTGATTATTTCTTTATTTCTTGTGCAGAAGCTTTTTAAGTTTGATATTGTCTCACTTGTTTATTTTTGATTTGTTGCTTTGGTGTCATATAAAAAAAATGTATCATTATCAAGACTAAAGTCAAAGCTCAAGGTCCATTTCAGAACCCACCGGTGGGACTGAGGTCTGTACATCTGATTTCCCAGTGCATGAGTTGGCGAGAGTCTTCCCAGGTCCCTTAAAATATGGTGCTTATGACAGAACCAAAGCCTAATGGAGCTGTAGCTGAGTTTTCTCTAGTTTTTAAAATTTATTTTTAATTGGATGATAATTGCTTTACCAGGTTGTGTAGCTGAGTTTTCATAGAGTATGGAGCTGTTTCTGGGTTTATAGTTGGGATCTGGATCAGTTAGCAGTCTACGTGTAGGCATGTCTTCACAAAATGATTTTCCTTGTTTTTGGACTACACCAGGGTTTTGTAAACTCCTGGGACCCTGCAGTGCCCAGAGGAGTACATTGTCTGGGGATAGATGCTATCCCCAGACATTCTTCGATGGAGGATATAAACTAGGGACATGTTATTTGGCCATCATGTTGATGTCACTCTTTAAGAAATTTTAAAAACGAAGTTAAGTTAAAGTGAATTGTAAGAATATGCAACACATTTCCATCATCACAAGAATCCCTGATCTTGCCTTTTTATAACCACACCCACTTCTCCTTCCATAACCTCTTGAAAACATTAATCTCTTTATTTCTGCAATTTTGTCATTTCAAGGATGCTACATAAATTTTGCATTATGTAACCTGGGATTTTTCATTTAGCAAATTTTCTGGAGATTCATCCAGGAGATTCATCCATATAAACACATATGAATAATTTATCCCTCCCATTGACAGCTATTAAAGACTCCACCTGCAATGCAGGAGACCCCAGTTGGATTCCTGGGTTGGGAAAATCCCTTGGAGAAGGGCTAGGCTACCCATTCCAGTATTCTTGGCCTTCCCTGGTGGCTCAGTGGTAAAGAATCGGACTACAATGTACAAGACCTGAGTCCGATCCCTGGGTTGGGAATATCCCATGAAGAAGGGAATGGCTACCCACTCTAATATTCTAGCTTGGAGAATTCCCATGGACAAAGGTGGGGTCACAGTCAGACATGACTGAGCAACTAAGCACACAGCACATAGTTGTGCCATGGTTTGTTTAACAATTCATATTTAATTTTAAAAAATTGTAAATATTTCTAATTTCAGTGTCCACATCTTCATTGCTGGTATATAAAACTACAATATATTTTTGAATGTTTACTTTTTACCCTGTGACTTTCTGATCTGACATAGTTCTAGGAAATTTTTTTTTGTGTGTGTACTATTTGAAATCCCTGGTGGCTCAGACGGTAACACGTCTGTCTACAATGCGGGAGACCAGGGTTCGATCCCTGGGTCGGGAAGATCCATGGTGAAGGAAATGGCAATCCACTCCAGTACTATTGCCTGGAAAATCCCATGGACAGAAGAGCCTGGTAGGCTACAGTCCATGGGGTTGCAAAGAGTCGGACACAACTGAGCAACTTCACTTACTATTTGAAATGGCCTAAGTAAAAGTTTTACTCCTTTTTTCCAATGTCTATATCTTTTATTTTCCTGTCTTGATTTATTGCACTGGCTAGAACGTCCAGCACCATGTTGAGAAAGAGTAGAGATAATGAACATCCTTGCCTTCTTCTTGATTTTATGGGGGGAAATTCATTTATTCACCATTAACTGTAATGTTCCTATTTTCTTCCTTCCGCTTGTTTTGGACTTACTTTACTGATCTTTTGCTAATTTCTCAAGGAGTTACCTTAGATTATTGACTTTTATTTTTCCTATTTTCTAATGTATGTGTTTAGTATTCTAATTTCTCAGTACTGATTAATTGTATCTCACAAATTTTAATTTGTACTATTTTCATTTTAATTCGATTATGTGTATTTTTTAAAATTTATCTTGTATTTCCTCTCTGACCAATGAATTATTTATAATCCATGTGTGCTGACTTATATATAATCCATATGTGATATTTAATTTCAGAGTGTTTGGAAATGTTCCTGTTATTAATAATGTGGTTTATTTCTAGTTTGATTACAATAAGTGGTCAGAAAGCATCTTCAATTTGATTTTGTTTGAAATTTTATGACTCATGTTATTGTCCCTTTCAGTATATTTTTCATAGACACTGGAAAAGTATGTGTATTTGCTCTTGTTAAGTGGAGTGTTCTATAAATGTCAATTATGTTGATTGATATTGCTTTAAGATCTATTTCTTTGCTATTTCCCAGCTTATCAATTGTTGAGAAAAAGTTGTTAAAGATTTTTTGATTAATCTTTGCTTACATGTTTTCAGTGCTGTTGTTTTATGTATACACATGTAAGATTGCTGTATCTTCCCTGTGGATTTATACTTTTATGTTTATACACTATTTCACTCTCTCTGATAATTTTTTTCTTTGTATTCTACTGTTTATGATAGTATAGCCATTCTTGCTTTATTTTAATTCATGGTTAATAGTATGTTGTTCTCTCACTTTTGACCTTCAATATGCTAATAATATTATTACATTTGAGGTAAGATTTTTACAGGCAGCTTATGGTTAGGTCATATTTTTAGATCTACACTGCCAATCTCTGTATCTAAATGGCATATTTATTAATAGTTCATGCAATCTAGTTAAATGATATATTTGGGATTCCCAGGTGGTGCTAGTGGTAAAGAACCCACCTGCCAATGCAGGAGACATAAGAGATGCAGGTTAGATCCCTGGGTTGTAAAGAGCCCCTGGAGGAGGGCATGGAAACCCATTTCAGTATACTTGCCTGGAGAATTCCATAGACAGAGGAGCCTGGCGGGCTACAGTCCATAGGGTCACAAAGAGTCAGACACACTGAAGTGATACAGCACACATGCATATTACAAGTAATATAATTCTTGCTATTGGAGGTTATGTCTGCTATTTTGTTTGTTCTCTGGTTTTCGATTATTTTTTCCTGCCTTTCTGTAGAGTACTGGGACACTTTTTAGAATTCTGATTTATCTATAGTGATTCCACTATATCTTTATAAAAGATACAGTGTATCTATCAATATAACTTGCTTAGTTGTTACTCCAACTATTATATTGTATAAAGATAACTTATCACTGTCTAGTGGGATCATCGCAGAGAAGGCAATGGCACCCCACTCCAGTACTCTTGCCTGGAAAATCCCATGGATGGAGGAGCATGGTAGGCTGCAGTCCATGGGGTTGCTAAGAGTCGGACACAACTGAACGACCTCCCTTTCACTTTTCACTTTCATGCATTGGAGAAGGAAATGGCAACCCACTCCAGTGTTCTTGCCTGGAGAATCCCAGGGACAGGGGAGCCTTGTGGGCTGCCATCTATGGGGTCGCACAGAGTCAGACACGACTGATGCAACTTAGCAGCAGCAGTGGGATCATTATTTTTCCAGTTCAAGCCAGGTGTAGAACACTTACCTTCTTTTATGTCTCCTTAAATTATGTTTATTATACATATGATTTAATTTTTTAACATACATTTAAAATGAAATCAGATAATGTCATAATGTTTGCTTCAACCATTAGAAATAATTTAGAAGATTCAATAGAAGCAAAGCCTCCTGCATTTACATATTTTTGCTTACTGTAGTCTGCCTTACTTCTTGATATTCCCAAGTTTCTTCTTTATTTCGTTTCTGTTTAGAGAACTTTCTTTAGCCATTCTATTAGGGCAGGTCTGTTGGCAACATATTCTCTTAGTTTTAATTCATCTGAGAAAATTTGATTTCTACTTTATTCTTGAAGAAACTTTATGCTAAATATTGGATACTGGTTAGTAGTTCTTTCTCTTTTGCACAGCAAACATCACATACCACTTCCTATTGGCTTTTGTGGTTTCTGATAAAAATCCACTTTGGTTTGAAATATTTTTTTCATATAGGTAAGGTGATTCTCTTTTTCTTTTTCTCTTGATTCTTTCTTTCAAGATTTTTCCTTAGTCTTTAGTTTTCAGAAATTTGACCATGGCCATGATACTGTCTTGATTTATATTTATTCTAGTTATTGTGTGGTCTTCACTCTGCTTCTTGCATCTATAGGTTAATGTCAGTTGTCAAATTTGTGAATGTTTCAGTTATTAATTTTTAAGTACTTTGTCAGCCTCACCTTCTTTCTTCTCTTCCAAGACTCTAATAACATGGAGTTTTGATATTTTATTACAGTTTCACAAGTTCCAGAGGCTCTGTTCATTTATTTTTCAGTCTATTTTCTTTCCATTCACAAGACAGTATAATTTTTATCAATCTTTATCCAATTTCATTGCTCCTTTCTTCTGTTTCCTTTATTATGCTATTGAGCCATGCAAAAGAGAAGACTCTATACATGGACATCACCAGATGGTCAGCACCTAAATCAGATTGATTATATTCTTTGCAGCCAAAGATGGAGAAGCTCTATACAGTCAGCAAAAACAAGACCAGGAGCTGACTGTGGCTCAGATCATGAACTCCTTATTGCCAAATTCAGACTTAAATTGAAGAAAGGAGGGAAAACCATAGACCATTCAGGTATGACCTAAATCAAATCCCTTATGATTATACAGTGGAAGTGAGAAATAGATTTAAGGGCCTAGATCTGATAGACAGAGTGCCTGATGAACTATGGAATGAGGTTCGTGACACTGTACAGGAGACAGGGATCAAGATCATCCCCATGGAAGAGAAATGCAAAAAACCAAAATGGCTGTCTGGGGAGGCCTTACAAATACCTGTGAAAAAAGAGAAGTGAAAAGCAAAGGAGAAAAGGAAAGATATAAACATCTGAATGCAGAGTTCCAAAGAATAGCAAGAAGAGATAAGAAAGCTTTTTTCAGTGATCAATGCAAAGAAATAGAGGAAAACAACAGAATGGGAAAGACTAGAGATCTCTTCAAGAAAATCAGAGATACCAAAGGAAAATTTCATGCACAGATGGGCTCAATAAAGGACAGAAATGGTATGGACCTAACAGAAGCAGAAGATATTAAGACGAGATGGCAAGAATACACAGAAGAACCATACAACAAAGATCTTCATGACCCAGATAATCACGATGGTGTGATCACTGACCTAGAGCCAGTCATCCTGGAATGTGAAGTCAAGTGGGCCTTAGAAAGCATCACTATGAACAAAGCTAGAGGAGGTGATGGAATTCCAGTTGAGCTATTCCAAATCCTGAAAGATGATGCTGTGAAAGTGCTGCACTCAATATGCCAGCAAATTTGGAAAATTCAGCAGTGGCCACAGGACTGGAAAAGGTCAGTTTTCATTCCAATCCCAAGAAAGGCAATGCCAAAGAATGCTCAAACTACCACACAATTGCACTCATCTCACACTCTAGTAAAGTAATGCTCAAAATTCTCCAAGCCAGGCTTCAGCAATACGTGAACTGTGAAATTCCTGATGTTCAAGCTGGTTTTAGAAAAGGCAGAGGAACCAGAGATCAAATTGCCAACATCCACTGGATCATGGAAAAAGCAAGAGAGTTCCAGAAAAACATCGATTTCTGCTTTATTGACTATGCCAAAGCCTTTGACTGTGTGGATCACAATAAACTGTGGGAAATTCTGAAAGAGATGGGAATACCAGACCACCTGACCTGCCTCTTGAGAAATTTGTATGCAGGTCAGGAAGCAACAGTTAGAACTGGACATGGAACAACAGACTGGTTCCAAATAGGAAAAGGAGTTCATCAAGGCTGTATATTGTCACCCTGTATATTTAATTTATATGCAGAGGACTTCATGAAAAACGCTGGACTGGAAGAAACACAAGCTGGAATCAAGATTACCGGGAGAAATATCAATAACCTCAGATCTGCAGATGACACCACCCTTACAGTAGAAAGTGAGGAGGAACTAAAAAGCCTCTTGATAAAAGTGAAGGTGTAGAGTGAAAAAGTTGGCTTAAAGCTCAACATTCAGAAAACGAAGATCATGGCATCTGGTCCCATCACTTCATGGGAAATAGATGGGAAACAGTGGAAATAGTGTCAAATTTTATTTTTCTGGGCTCCAAAATCACTGCAGATGGTGACTGCAGCCATGAAATTAAAAGACACTTACTCCTTGGAAGGAAAGTTATGACCAACCTAGATAGCATATTCAAAAGCGGAGACATTACTTTGCCAACAAAGGTACATCTAGTCAAGGCTATGGTTTTTCCTGTGGTCATGTATGGATGTGAGCATTGGACTGTGAAGAAGGCTGAGCGCCGAAGAATTGATGCTTTTGAACTGTGGTGTTGGAGAAGACTCTTGAGAGTCCCTTGGACTGCAAGGAGATCCAACCAGTCCCTTCTGAAGGAGATCAGCCCTGGGATTTCTTTGGAAGGAATGATGCCAAAGCTGAAATTCCAGTACTTTGGCCACCTCATGCCAAGAGTTGAATCATTGGAAAAGACTGATCCTGAGAGGGATTGGGGGCAGGAGGAGAAGGGGATGACAGAGGATGAGATGGCTGGATGGTATCACTGACTCGATGGACGTGAGTCTCAGTGAACTCCGGGAGTTGGTGTTGGACAGGGAGGCCTGGCGTGCTGTGATTCATTGGGTCGCTAAGAGTCGGACACGACTGAGTGACTGATCTCTCTCTCTGATTATACTTTTCTGTTCTAACATTTCCACTTCATTCTTTATATTTTTTATATATTTTTGAAGCTTTTTAAAAATTTTTAAGGTATTCTGTATTTCTTTTGTCTCAAGTGTGTTTAAAATTGCTCTTTGAATTTTTTTTAAATGTCAAGTGCTTTAAAATCTTTATTAGTTAATTCTAGCAATGTTGTCATCTTGGTGTTGACATCTATTCACTGTTTCTTTCATTCAGTTTTAGATCTTGCTGGTTCATGATAAGACAAATGATTTTTTGTTGAAACTTGGACACTTTAAATACCATATTATGAGGCTAGAGCTCTTACGTACACCTTTGTTTTACTTTGACAACACTCTGACACAAGAAGAAGAGAGCACTGCCTCATTACTGCCAGAAAGATGTAGAAATCTAGGTTCCTCTATCAAGATCCACTGTCACCCAAAGAGAAGGTTTCTCATTACTACTGTGTGGGAGTTAACTGGCTCTCACTAGGCCTGCAGTGGAGAAGGCAATGGCACCCCACTCCAGTACTCTTGCCTGGAAAATCCCATGGACGAAGGAGCCTGGTAGGCTGCAGTCCATGGGGTCGCTAAGAGTCGGACATGACTGAGCGACTTCACTTTGACTTTTCATTTCAATGCATTGGAGAAGGAAATGGCAACCCACCCCAGTGTTCTTGCCTAGAGAATCCCAGGGATGGGGGAGACTGGTGGGTTGCCGTCTATGGGGTCACACAGAGTCAGACACGACGGAAGTGACTTAGCAGCTGCAGGCCTAAAGTACTCTGTCTCTGGCTAGGGTGGATGGGATGACCTTCCTCCCTGACCCCCATGCAGTTGTCACTGACACCACAGTATGTTGGTGGCCTTATTACTGAGTAGTAATGGAAGTCCTGACTTTCCATGAGACCTTCTCTGACACTACCTCAGAGTAGAGCAGAAGGTGAAGCTTGCTATAACCAAGTAGCAGTGGGATCCAGGCTTTCCTTGTCATCACGCCATAAGAAAGGGGCTGCTTAACTACCTTGTGGGGATGAAAGTCCTGGCTCCCTCAGTGATCTTTTCTGCAACAACCCTGGAACAGGAAGGAGGGCTTGGGGTGCTACATTAGTCAGGATTCTCCAGAGAAGAATTAACAATAGGATATGCCTGAATATATATGTATGTATATACATATATACATATATATCTGTATATGTTAGTTGCTCAGTCCGTTCAACTCTGCGTAGTAGCCCGCTAGGCTCCTCTCCCTGGAATTCTTCAGGCGAGAATGCTGGAGAAGGTAGCCATTCCTTTCTCCAGAGGATCTTCCTGACCTAGGAATCAAAACCAGGTCTCCCACACTGCAGGTGATTTCCTTACCATCTGAGACACCAGGGAAGCCCATTTTATATATATCTGTCTATGTACATGTATATGTCCTTGAGAAATATCTATATCTATATCTATATATATCTATATATATATATAAAAAGATTTATTATAAGGTGTTGGTTAACATAATGTTGGAGACTGAAATGTTTGAAGATTTATAGTCAGAAATCTGGAGAACCACGAGATCCAGTGGTGTAGTTCCAATCTGAGCCTGAAAATGTGAGGATCAATAGTTAACAGTATAGTTCCTGTCCAATTGCAGTCAGACTTGTGACTCAGAACAAGCCTATGTTAAAGTTTAAGTCTGAAGGCATGATAAAACTGATGCACCTGTTCAAATTCAGTCAGTCAGAAGATGTTCCCTATTACTCAGGTGGCAGTCAACCTATTTGTTCTATGCAGGGTTTATTTTTTTTTTTTTCAGTTTTTATTATTTATTTATTTTCTTTTTTTTTTTAGTTTTATTTTATTTTTAAACTTTACAATATTGTGTTAGTTTTGCCAAATATTGAAATGAATCCACCACAGGTACACATATGTTCCCCATCCTGAACCCTCCTCCCTCCTCCCTCCCCATACCATCCCTCTGGGTCGTCCCAGTGCACCAGCCCCATGCATTCGGTATCATGCATTGAACCTGGACTGGTGACTCATTTCATACATGATATTCTACATGTTTCATTGCCATTCTCCCAAATCTTCCCACCCTCTCCCTCTCCCACAGAGTCCATAAGACTGTTCTATACATCAGTGTCTCTTTTGCTGTCTCATATACAGGGTTATTGTTACCATCTTTCTAAATCCCATATTGTATTCCTTAAAAAACTGGAAATAGAACTGCCTTATGACTCAGCAATCCCACTGCTGGGCGTACACACTGAGGAAACCAGAAGGGAAAGGGACACCTGTACCCCAATGTTCATCGCAGCACTGTTTATAATAGCCAGGACATGGAAGCAACCTAGATGTCCATCAGCAGATGAATGGATAAGAAAGCAGTGGTACATATACATAATGGAGTATTACTCAGCCGTTAAAAAGAATACATTTGAATCAGTTCTAATGAGGTGGATGAAACTGGAGCCTATTATACAGAGTGAAGTAAGCCAGAAAGAAAAACACCAATACAGTATTCTATGCAGGTTTTCAACTGACAGTATGAGGCCCATTCACCCTGGGGAGGGCAATCTGCTTTACACAGTCTACCAAGGCAAATGTTAACATCATCCAAAACACCCTCACAGACCAGACACACCCAGAAAATGCTGAACTAAGTATCTAAGCATTCCATGTCCCAGTTCAAGTCGACAAATAAAATTAGCTTTCAAAGGTGCCTTGTTATAATCCAAAGGGTTTTCAGTTTAGATTCCCACTTTACCTTTGATAACATGAAAAAAAAAAAAATTGTAGTATTTGGCTATAAGAAAGCAGTTATTATCTAAAACTTTTTTCTGTCCTTCTAGGCTAACCACTTCCATTCTTTTGTCCAGAGAGAGAAGGCTTTTCTGGGGCTTTTATTGTCTGTGCCTGTTAGTGTTTCTGGGGGTGAACCTCTTCAGGTCTACATCTGAGATGTAGGAAAAAAACAGAAACAGAAACCCGAGGGGATGTACTACTCCATCATTTTCGGGGTGTTGAGTTTCCTGTCCAGCCTGCCTTTTTTTCCTCTACCTTTGAAAATCTATGTTTGCTTTATACTTAATGCTGAGGTTTTAAAGTTTACTTAGTTGAAAGAAATAAGGAAAAGTAAATCTGCTCCCATCTTCCTGAAAGCAGAACCCATGAGAAATAAAATTTTAAATGCCTTGGTCTGTGATCTGATCTATGTATCACAAGGTCAAGAAACAGCTTGGCAGTCATCACACACAAGCTTCTGAGTTGATCTTATAGCCTAAATTGTGACTTTTCTTTTGATTATGTTAACTAGACAGTTGCCAACTTATTAATTCATGCTGTACTTTATAGACACATTCCTTGAAATAACTTTAAATACCTAAATGTGAGTCTCCAGTATTCACGGCCTGTTGCAATTTTTTCCCCTCATCTTTGTTCCTATGAGGCATACAGAAACATATTTGAAGTCAATTGCAGAAGGTTGTTCTACTTACATGTAAAAGCCATTCAAGAAATAGACCTTATGGGAATTGAATGATCCAGGCTATGCCATTTAAATAAAGCCTTAGGGGGGATGCATTTCTATGCTTTCATTTTAAAACCTTAAAATAAATGAAAATGGTTCAAGCATGATTTTTTTCTAGATACATTCACTTCTTTTGGGATGTTTCTGTGCTTTTCAGTGCATTGTCTCTTAGCTACAATTTTCTCTGTAACAGCACCAACTATATTTTTTAAAAGGGCAGAAGAATAGTTATCAAATGAATAGTTTAACTTAGCCTGGAGATTTAGAACTCCATTCACAAATATTTAACTTTTATATCCAGTTGTAGTTTAAATTAGGATGCACTTTATGTCCATGTTATGTTTCAGTTTACTTCAAAAGGATGAATTCAGAATAAATTACTTTAAATATAGCACTTTACAATGTAATATGTAGGACTTTTATAATATATCATGAGAGGGTGATTTTAAAATACATGCATGTGCTATCATTTTATTTTAATGTTCATATTTCATTGAACTATATAATCAAGATGTTGTAAAATGCTAAATTAAAGTTTAATAAATAAGAAAGTATCAGAAGATTAACTTACTGTTCTGGATATGTCCAGATATTACTTCCTCTTAAATGCCTACTGCTAGTGATGTGAATCATGGAATATAAACTTCTGATTAAATTTATCACTGAGACATGCCTAAAATACCATTTGATAAATATCATTAAAAGCCATTTGGATTTTAGAAATTTCTTTCTAGCATTTGGGAAGGGAATCAATTTTATAATTCCTTTTAGTTTGTAATTTCCATTCATTTCAGTTCAGTTCAGTTCAGTTGCTCAGTCATGTCCGACTCTGCGACCCCATGAACTGCAGCATGCCAGGCCTCCCTGTCCATCACCAACTCCTGGAGTTTACCCAAATTCATGTCCATTGAGTCGGTGATACTATCCAACCATCTCATCCTCCATCGTCCCCTTCTCTTCCTGCCTTCAATCTTTCCCAGCATCAGGGTCTTTTCAAATGAGTCAGCTCTTTACATCAGGTAGCCAAAGTATTGGAGTTTCATTGAGAATTTACTCAATGTTAGACACATTATGTCATTTTATACTTATAATATCCAAATAAATGTATCATTTGTATATAATACTTTGAATTAAGACATTTTGCTTTTGAAATTTTCTCATGTCATGGCCGATAGTCATGTCAATTAGCTTTTATTAGCATTTTTACTCTGAATTTTTTATTCTAAATATTTTCTTAAATTGTCTGAGTTGAAATAATTAAAACTCTTTTGAATACAAAGCTTCACTTCTCTTTTTATATTGCAAATATTCTTATGTTATTTTCATTTATAAAAATCCTTACTAGTTTTCATGTGTTCAATGTATTTTTTCCTTCTCAATTCTCATAAAATAGTACATGACTAGTTTATGAATTTTCCACATTGTAGAGAAGTATTTGTGTAACTATATTAGCTATAATATAGTTAAATAATTGTAAATTATAGTTATACAGTTGATTGTATATATTAATATATGAAAACACATTATATTTTTAAACAGTGGGATAGAAAATAAAGAATTTGTTTTAGAAAATTCCTTAGAGGTATTATGTGGAGAATTTATTGTAATAACAGTGGCTGATATCAGACCAGAAAATCTCATTCTGAATTCAGGTTAGGTATTATTAATCTGGAACTCAGGGAGAATCAGATTCTTATTATATGAAAATAGAAACAGTGGAAACAGTGTCAGACTTTATTTTTGGGGGCTTCAAAATAACTGCAGATGGTGATTGCAGCCATGAAATTAAAAGACACTTACTCCTTGGAAGAAAAGTTATGACCAACCTAGATAGCATATTCAAAAGCAGAGACATTACTTTGCCAACAAAGGTCCGTCTAGTCAAGGCTATGATTTTTCCAGTGGTCATGTATGGATGTGAGAGTTGGACTGTGAAGAAAGCTGAGCGCCGAAGAATTGATGCTTTTGAACTGTGGTGTTGGAGAAGACTCTTGAGAGTCCCTTGGACTGCAAGGAGATCCAACCAGTCCATTGTGAAGGAGATCAGCCCTGGGATTTCTTTGGAAGGAATGATGCTAAAGCTGAAACTCCAGTACTTTGGCCACCTCATGCGAAGAGTTGACTCAATGGAAAAGACTCTGATGCTGGGAAGGGTTGGGGCAAGAGGAGAAGGGGACGACAGAGGATGAGATGGCTGGATGGCATCACTGACTCGATGGACGTGAGTCTGAGTGAACTCTGGGAGTTGGTGATGGACAGGAAGGCCTGGCACGCTGCGATTCGTGGGGTCGCAAAGAGTCGGACACGACTGAGTGACTGAACTGAAGTGAACTGAAGTGTTTATTTATGTCGTTCATTCCCTTTAAGCTTGATTTTGAGTTAATCTTCCTACGTTTCTTGATTTGTCTGAAATGTAGAAATACTTCTCATTCTCTTTGTAAGAAGACTTAATAAGTGAGTAACTTTTTTCAGATGGGAAAAATACATTATCTTTCATTTGTCTACAAAGTGTTTATTTACTTTCCCCTTTGCAATTAATGACTTCCCTGGTGGCTCAGATGGTAAAGCGTCTGCCTACAATGTGGGAGCCCCAGGTTCAATCCCCAGATTGGGAAGATCCTCTGGAGAAGGAAATGGCAACCCACTCCAGTACTCTTTCCTGGAAAATCCCATGGATGGAGGAGCTTGGTGGGCTACAGTCCATGGGGTCGCAAAGAATCAGACACGACTGAGCGACTAAACTAAAAAACTTGCAACTTATGGCTATATTTAGATTGTCAGATTTTAAATTATATAAATTATTAATAAGCATGCAGGGCTTTATAATTTATCCAGTGAATTTCTTTCTCATCATTAAAGTCAGGTGGTTTCCATAGACTTTGTTTTTCAATCCATTTTATTTTCATTTTATTTTGACAGGACATAAATCTATACCATGACTTTCTTTGATAGAGATTTTCTGACTTTATATCACTGCTTATATTTTTTCTTTGCAAATGGATAGCATCTGGAGATTCTAATATTACTGGGCATCCCATTTCAATTGTATTAAAAACTCTTCCTTTCAAAACAATTGGTTTTTCAGCACAGACTGTATACTTAGAAGCCCCTGAGCAGTAATTTTTTGGCAAGTTTTTAAAATGGAGAGGACATTGGGGATTTTATCTTTTTCTCTAGTGTTTTTATATTTTGTATTTTCCCATTTGATACTCTTATCTTTCTTCTTTTGTATTTATTTATAATAAAGCTATAGGTTTTATTTCTTCTGATTCATAGCTGCCTACAAGATAAAGTGCAAGTAATTTCATACTTAACTTAG
The DNA here is from genome assembly GCF_027580195.1 of Bos mutus. NCBI lineage: Eukaryota > Metazoa > Chordata > Mammalia > Artiodactyla > Bovidae > Bos > Bos mutus. Next base: position 75,658,692 of record NC_091622.1, on the reverse strand, counting down.
AGTAATAACTTTTAATAATTTTCCACAATTTGATATTGAAACTATAATTACAAAATAACAACACTGTTATATTACGAATATCCAAATATTTTCTAAAATCCAAAACAATTGAAAAATGAAAAAATTATTATCAGAGAAAAGCAATCTTAGCATTTACTGTCAATAAATAGTACTTGAGGGAGACTGGGGAATGTATAATACCTTCTATTTACTTCTAAACTTCTATGTCAAGTAAGAAATAAGACTGTGGCCAAGCTTATAATGATAAATAATTGGAAAATATGGCATAGATATGCAGTAAGATATTCCCTAATATAAATCACCCTCACCTTTTGCTCTCTTGTATTACATTATTCCACCTAGTGAGAGAGGCATCCTCAGAGGAGCAGAAAACTTAGAGGAACAAGAGGAAGTAAATGAGTGCATCCCAGGGACACATGCTTCTGAAAGATTGAGAGAGAAAGCTCAGGAAGGTTGATACACATATGTGCAATTATTTCCCCATATTTAATTATTTACCTGGTTCTTGAACAGGGATCAGTGAGGCTCCAAAAGCATTCTTTCCATGCTTTCCTTCTAGGGAATTTTAGCCACTGTTTTTACCTTCTGTGGGAGTGGAGGCATAAGCAATAATATATTCTAGTAAATAACATTTTAGGAATGAAATTAAAGTTTAAAGGGACATTGATTCTATATAAACCCTTAATATAACTTCAGACGTATGTGTTATCTCTTCCTAGCTAATGTAATTTGCATTTTAAGATGGCTTTTTTGACAATGACTTCTTAACCGTAAGGCAGCATGGTGCTATGGTACTGCTGTATATTTACTTGCACAGTACAAAGGCATCTAGCCAAGATGAGAATAAAGAGGTAAAACCTAGTACTTCCCATGCTTGTCAAACCCTTTGCCTTCTTTTGATCTGGGCCAGCCTGTTGAGAGGGCTGTCTTGTATTAATATGTCTAAAAGTGCTGCTTGCTTTGCAGTTTTCACAAAGACTCTTTGTAGAAAATAGTAGAGGCCCTTTTTGACAAAAGGGGTTTAGACTGAGATGGCCATCTAAGAAACTGTTTTAAATATATGGCTCTCATTTTGAAGCAGATAGGACTTTTAGAGACCTGTAAATCATATTTCACAGGGCACTATGTTACTACTTAATGGTGGCCTTGACTGTAAAGAATGGTGCAGCATTTTTAGGTCGAACATTTTTTTTTTCCTATTTGAGGCCTTGGGTTGTAAACAATCTTGAATGCAGTTGCTATATGTTTTAATATTGAAACATTTTATGAATACATTTGTTCTGATAGGTATAAAAGGGACAGCTTCCTACTAGTAAAGCATGTTTTCTTCTGAGACATCTCCACTTGGTCCATGTGGCAAAATGATACTGATTAGACAGAAACTCAGAAAGAAAATAACAGATATCAGCTATCACTTTCTGTAACTATCCAGATAGTCTTATGTATAACATTAAAAACTGGCTTTCTTTATTGTAGACTTCTGTTTCTTTTTTAATTGCTTCATTTTTCTTGAAGTCATTAATATTCAAAAATTCAGTCATTGTATTTCATTTCCTTTTGGAGATCCTTAGATGAAAGACTTCATAAAGCTATAAAATATAAAGAATTATTTCCATATTGGAATAGTTTTTAAAGCAGGATTCTGAAGTCTTGCTTTACAAGGAATAAGCCTGGACTCTTTTGATATCTAACAGCTAAGAAATTACTTTTGAGAAAATGTTCTTAAGTTCAAGGACTTTTTTCTCCTCTGATAATTGCTCAAATGCCCATATTTTACTTCATGTTTTGTTCTCTAGAAATTTTTCTTTTATTATAATCACATGCAAAACTCTGAATACAGAAAATATGTTTTAAATTTGGAAATTTATTTCAGAAACACTGGCCTTTCTTTCTTTAGAGGGCAGTGTTGAAAGTGCTATTTTGCATTTGTCAGTTTTTATATATTTTGCGATTTTGCTCTGTGAGCCACTGCAATTTAAAATACTTCAGTTTCATCTTTACAATAATAGGGATTCACTTATTTACAAGTTCTGGAAAAAAAGGTATTGTTGGAGATATTTTAAAATTTAAACACTTATGTTAGAATGAATAATATGTTTTCCAGATATTTTTGAGTTATATCTAGAATAGCAGTTATGCAAATCCAGGTCCGTATATTTTCCCAAAGTTATATATTATCATAATTTTAAACATTTTCCTCTATCCCTTTTTCTTTAAACAAAATCTAGGTAGTGTATTAAGAATATTGTTACTCTCATTTCTACTTATTTTCTCATCATTAATATTTTCAAATATTGTTAAATAATCTTCAAAATTAGGTATAATAATTGTCTTGTCAGCAGGTTGGGGTACAGGAAAAGTAATATTGTCTTCAATCTTCAATTTAATTGTGCAAGTTACTTTATCACCTGATATTTTCCCTTCCCAAGGCCATTTGCCTAGTGATAAAACTAAACCAACTTCTCTCATACATTTGTTCAAGGGCTTCCCTGGTCACATATATATTTAGGATGGAGCCAGAAATTATGAGTCACCCCTGTTTGAAAGATGATTCCAGTACCACCAAGGATGTGATCCAGTGCCCAAATGGATACCTAATTTTGTTCACTATTATAGTTTTGTTCACTATTATAGCCCTCTCTTTACCTTACTTGGACCCTTAAGACTGAATCATGTCCTATTCTCAAAGATCTCTGAAGATAAGGAGAAACCAATGAGCCACCTCACTGCCATCTCTAGTTCTTTCCTCTGATAAAAATACGGTATTCCTATATGGGACCTAAGTTCCCAACATCACAGTCTTTTATTTTAATTACACAGTATCTTTCCTTAAAAGTTGCAATCCTGTCCCCAAGAGACTGAGTCTAACAAATTTTCATATCTAAACACATAATCATTTTCCCATCTATCACCTGACAAGAAAGAAGTAGCAGAACAATGGTCCAAAATCTTTCTACTTCCATGACAATTTAAATTCCGAGGACTCACTGTCCTTCCATATTGCAGATCTTTTAACAAAATGACTTCTGTACCATCTGTGTGTTTATGTATATCAAAACCAGATTTCCCCTAAGGGCATCATTTTCCTGTGGGCTTCTCAATAAGCTCTCCAAACTTTTGTATGTAAAAATGTCTAAGAACTTGCAGATGATGTCAGCCATCTCTTCACTAGCCAACCAAACTTCAGACTATACATATCATTAAGTAAAACTTTTACAGCTTGAATCATACTATTTGTAGTCCCATTTGTCAGAGCAGGGTCACAATTTCTATCCTCCAAACAGACTCATGAGCACAACATATTAATAATTTATTCCCCAATTAAAATTCAGTTTAAAGATTTACTTCTTTAAGATACTGTCATGCAAATGATTTGGAAAGTTTCAATATTTTTGCATAAATGAAGTAATACTTCAGTATTTCCAACTGGAGGAAAAATGGAATAGCAAAGGCAAAAATGAAAAGAGTTATTTTTGAAAAGAGAATATTAATACATTGTCTCCCATCCTTTCCTTTTCTACCTCCTCCATCCTGATTCAGTGGCTGTTTGTACTATCAGATTAGTGTCCTTAAATGTCTGTATTTCATCAGTTAGAATAAATGTTTTCTTGTAAATTATTTATTTAATCTAGTGGAGTCCTCACTATCCCATGTACCATCCCCTTACCTCTCTAAATACCTCTTATATCACTGATAGTTTCTTTTTTTCAAATAATTATGACTTTGAGTAGACGAAATACAGTTAATTAATTCTACTACTTATTAGAGGATGGATTCATTTGGCAGAAAAATTAATTCCAGCTTTCATGTGACGTTTTTGATCTTACTCACATCCACTAATGCTGCTTCATAGGCTGCTGCTGCTGCTGTGTCCGACTGTTTGCAACCCTATAGGCTGTAGCCCATCAGGCTCTTCTGTCCATGGGATTCTCCAGGCAAGAATACTGGAGTGGATTACCATTCCCTTCTCCAGGGGATCTTTCCAACCCAGGAACCAAATCCAGGTCTCATATCTCCTGCGTTGGCAAGCAGCTTCTTTACCACAAGAGACACCTGGGAAGTGCTGGTTGGCAGGTTATCAGGAATTAATGATTGCATCTGCCTTAATGTTTTTGCATTCTTAAATTTCTTCACAGCTACTATAAAGAAAGGTCTATGTCTTACAGAGAATCTGTACACATGTATTTACTGCAGCAATTGCAGTTTATTTAATCCCTACCACATGGAAGGTGTGCACCAGACGTTACTTCAAGTCCTCACAGCAACTCTAGAAACAGCTACAATTTTCAGCAGTATTACAATGCAGATGAGGAAACAGGGTGAGATTGGTGAGTGACAGCACAGGCAGAAGCCTGCAGAAGGGGATTCAAAGCAGAGGATGCTGCGTTCCCTTCCCTTATTCCAGGGGAACTTCTTTATATTGAGGACAGTCGCATGGTCACATTGGAGAAGGAAATGGCAACCCATTCAAGTATTCTTGCCTGCAAAGTTTCATGGACAGAGAAGCCTGGTGTGCTACGGTCCGTGGGGTTGCAAAGAGTCAGCCACAACTGAGTGACTGATCACATGTCTTACTCTAACAAACCAATAAAACATTTTGTAAATTTATTATAATTATTCATATATCAACATAATGAAAAAAATAACATTTCAATGACAAAATTGAAAAGCAGGCCAAATTAACAGTGAACAATGAAAGTGAGTGGCAGTTTTAAGAGTTTATTCACCTGATCTCCAGTATAGTGGTCTGCTTTCTGTAAGGTACACTTCTATACAAGTGTGCTGCTGCTGCTGCTGAGTCACTTCAGTCGTGTCCGACTCTGTGCGACCCCATAGACGGCAGCCCACCAGGCTCCGCCATCCCTAGGATTCTCCAGGCAAGAATACTGGAGTGGGTTGCCATTTCCTTCTCCAATGCATTAAAGTGAAAAGTGAAAGAGAAGTCGCTCAGTCGTGTCCAACTCTTAGCGACCCCACGGACTGCACCCTACCAGGCTCCTGCACCCATGGGATTCTCCAGGCAAGAGTACTGGGGTGGGTTGCCATTGCTCTCCATTAAAATCTCAATCTGCTCAAGTCACCATAACAAAAATGTCACAGGTTGTCTGACTTTGTTTTGTTGTTCAGTTGTTCAGTTCAGTTCAGTCGCTCAGTCATGTCCAACTCTGCGACCCCATGGACTTCAGCACCCCAGGCCTCCTTGTTCATCACCAACTCCCAGAGCCTACTCAAATTCATGTCCATTGAGTCAATGATGCCATCCAACCATCTCATCCTCTGTCGTCCCCTTCTCCTCCTGCCTTCAATATTTCCCAGCGTCAGGGTCTTCTCCAGTAAGTCAGTTCTTCACATCAACTGGTCAAAGTACTGGAGTTTCACCTTCAGCATCAGTCCTTCCAATGAATATTTAGGAGTGATTTCCTTTAGGATGGACTGGTTGGATCTCCTTGCAGTCCAAGGGACTCTCAAGAGTCTTCTCCAACACCACAGTTCAAAAACATCAATTATTCGGCGCTCTGCTGCTGCTGCTGCTAAGTCGCTTCAGTCGTGTCCAACTCCCATAGACCCCATAGACCCACCAGGCCCTGCAGTCCCTGGGATTCTCCAGGCAAGAACACTGGAGTGGGTTGCCATTTCCTCCTCCAATGCATGAAAGTGAAAAGTTAAAGTGAAGGCGCTCAGCTGTCTTTATAGTCCAAATCTCACATTTGTACATGACTACTGGAAAAATCATAGCTTTGACTAAATGGACCTTTGTTGTAATGTCTCTGCTTTTTAATGTGCTGTCTAGGTTGGTCATAGCTTTTCTTCAAAGGAGCAAGTGTCTTTTAATTTCATTGCTGCAGTCACCATCTGCAATAATTTTGGAGCCCCCCAAATACAGTCTCACTGTTTTCATTTTTTCCCCATCTATTTGTCATGAAGTGATGGGACCAGATGTCATAATCTTAATTTTTTAAATGTTGAGTATTAAGCCAACTTTTTCACTCTCTTCTTTCACTTTCATCAAGTGGCTCTTTAGTTCTTCACTTTCTGCCATAAGGTGGTGTCATCTGCATATCTGAGGTTATTGATATTTCTCCCAGCAATCTTGATTCCAGTTTGTGCTTCATCCAGCCCGGCATTTCACATGATGTACTTTGCATAGAAGTTAGATAAGCAGAGTGACAATATACAGCCTTGAAGTACTCTTTTCCTGATTTGGAACCAGTCTGTTTTTCCATGTCCAGTTCTAACTGTTACTTCTTGACCTGTATACAGATTTCTCAGGAAGACGATCAGGTGGTCTGGTATTCCCATCCCTTTTAGAATTTTCCACAGTTTGTTTTGATCCACACAGTCAAATGCTTTCACGTAGTCAAAAAAGCAAAAGTAGATGTTTTTCTGGAACTCTTTTCCTTTTTTGATGATCCAGTGGATGTTGGCAATTTGATCTCTGGTTCCTCTGCCTTTTCTAAAACCAGCTTGAACATCTGGAAGTTCACAGTTCGTGTACTACTGAAGCCTGGCTCAGAGAATTTTGTTCAGTTGCTTAATCATCTCCTATTCTCTATGATCCCATGAACAGCAGCATGCTAGGCTTTCCTGTCCTTCACTATTTCCTGGAGTTTGTTCAAACTCATGTCCATGGAGCCAGTGATTCACAACATAAATTTATTTTCTCACAGTTCTGGATGCTGGAGATTTCAAGATCAAGCTCCAGCAGGGTTCAGCTTCTGGTGAGGGCTCTCGTCCTGGCTTGAAGATTGTCACCTTTTTTGTCTTCACATGGCTTTTCCTCAGTGAAAGAGAGCGAGCACACAAGAGTGAACTCTCTGGTGTCTTTTCTTATAAGTACACTAGTGCTAGTCAAAGAATGTAATTACCTCCTTAAAGCCCTATTTCCAAATATAGTCATATTGGGAGTTAGGAATTTAACAACAGTTGGGGGGAATTCAGTTCATAGCAAGCAAGTGCTACTATTTTTGACTTGAGAGCAGGCTAAATATTTCAGTTATATTTCTAAATTTAAGGATTATCTATATCCAGTTAGCTCCGGAAAACATCCTGAATTCTACCTCACATATGTTTCTTCCCGTTTTTGTCAGACGTTTTCTCTAAGGTCCATTCTATTGGCTTATACCTGGATTTAATCTTTTTGCTTCCTAATCCCATAATTTCTGGAATTCTAATTATTTAATTAAATAATTATTTAATTATCTAATTATTCTAACAGTGCATTTGACTGTTTGCTTGACCTTTTTTTTTTTTTTTTGATACTAGATAATGCCTTTTGGGATACCTATGTAATGATGGTGTACTGCAAATCATTAATAAATATCATGTATGAAACGAGATGCCAGTCCAGGTTCAATGCACGATACTGGATGCTTGGGGCTAGTGCACTGGGACAACCCAGAGGGATGGTATGGGGAGGGAGGAGGGAGGAGGGTTCAGGTTGGGGAGCACATGTATACCTGTGATGGATTCATTTTGATGTTTGGCAGAACTAATACAATTGTGTGGAGTTTGAAAATAAAATAAAATTTAAAAAAAAATAAACATTATAGTTGGAAAAAAATAAAAATAAAATCCAGATTATCCCCATAATCAATCAATGATTCTAGGACCCCTTACTTAAGTCTGGATCAAGTACTAAGGAAACTTTCAGAGCTGTGAAGAAGAATAATAAAAGAAAATGCTAGTTGATTATGTAACCTCTCTATAGGTTTCTTAACTACTTTCCATTTGCCCTTTTGAACTTACATTTATACTACTTCATATTTCCCCATCTCCTAACCAGATTACTGTTCCCATTCTCATCTCATAGTACACATTAAAAATAAAATTATCTCTATTCATTTTTCCACTCTCTCACTTTCTACTGATATCTCAAATCATTGCTAATTCATCCAATGAAACTGCTCCTTCCATATTTAATTCTTGGTATCATACACAACTAATAAATATATTTGCCTTTTTCTTGTAAGAACTTACTTTTGATTGATTTTCAAATTCATTTATTTATATTATTATTATCACTATTACCATTACTTGACGTTCATCTGTTTTCCTCTTACTTTCTGCCCCTCTTCAGAATTCTTGACTGAATCATTGTCTCAACTATTGTCATTTCACACATTCTGATTTTCAGTTCAGTTCAGTTCAGTTCAGGGTCTTTTCCAATGAGTCAACTCTTTGCATGAGGTGGCCAAAGTATTGGAATTTCAGCTTCAGCATCAGTCCTTCCAGTGAACACCCAGGACTGATCTCCTTTAGGATGGACTGTTTGGATCTCCTTGCAGTCCAAGGGACTCTCAAGAGTCTTCTCCAACACCACAGTTCAAAAGCATCAATTCTTTGGTGCTCAGCTTTCTTCACAGTCCACCTCTCACATCCATACATGACCACTGGAAAAACCATAGCTTTGACTATATGGACCTTTGTTGGCAAAGTAATGTCTCTGCTTTTGAATATGCTATCTAGGTTGGTCATAACTTTCCTTCCAAGAAGTAAGAGTCTTTTCATTTAATGGCTACAGTCACCATCTGCAGTGATTTTGGAGCCCCCCCAAAATAAAGTCTGACACTGTTTCCACTGTTTCCCCATCTATTTCCCATGAAATGATGGGACCAGATGCCATGATCTTAGTTTTCTGAATGTTGAGCTTTAAGCCAACTTTTTCACTCTCCTCTTTCACTTTCATCAAGAGGCTTTTTAGTTCCTCTTTACTTTCTGCCATAAGGGTGGTTACATCTGCATTTCTGAGGTTATTGATATTTCTCCTGGCAATCTTGATTGCAACTTGTGCTTCTTCCAGCCCAGCGTTTCTCATGATGTCATCTGCATAGAAGTTAAATAAGCAGGGTGACAATACACAGCCTTGACGTACTTCTTTTCCTATTTGGAACCAGTCTGTTGTTCCTTGTCCAGTTCTAACTGTTGCTTCCTGACCTGCATATAGGTTTCTCAAGAGGCAGGTCAGGTGGTCTGGTATTCCCATCTCTTTCAGAATTTTCCACAGTTTATTGTGATCCACACAGTCAAAGGCTTTGGCATAGTCAATAAAGCAGGGATAGATTTTAGTACTGTGCTATTCTCAAGCCACTGACTCTCCCCAGAAGACTTCATTGCATCCATTTTTTAAATTTGTCATGTATAAACTGATAGGAACTAATCCCTAAATAAGTCTAACTCCTCACTGTGCATTGTCATTTAAGCCACCTGTACCATATTCACAAATGACTAAACTTGTCACAAGACCCCAATCCCTCCACCTACTCTATTCATCATTTCACACAAAAGGAACAGCATTGGCCTAGTATTCAGTCAAAAACCCAAAAATGCTAGTCATGAGCATTGGTCTGCTATATTCTGAATGTTTGTGTCACTTCATAATTTATGTTGAAATCCTACCCTCCAATGGTGATGATATACATAGATGGGGTCTTTGGGAGGTTCTTTAGCCATGAGGGTGACATCCTCACAAATTGGATATATTTATAAAAGAGGTTTCAGAGAGATCCCTAGCCACTTCCACCATGTGGAGATACAATGAAAAGTCTGTGACTCAGAAGACAGCCCTCATCTAGCTGTGTGAACACTCTTGTCTTGCACCCCAGAACACTGAACATCAACTTTATGTTATTTAAAAGCTACTTGCTGCTGCTGCTGCTAAGTCGCTTCAGTCATGTCCGACTCTATGTGACCCCATAGACGGCAGCCCACCAGGCTCCCCCGTCCCTGGGATTCTCCAGGCAAGAAAAGTGGAATGGGTTGCCATTTCCTTCTCCACTGCATGAAAGTGAAAAGTGAAAGTGAAGTCGCTCAGTCGTGTCTGATTCTTAGCGATCCCATGGACTGCAGCCCACCAGGCTCCTCCATTCATGGGATTTTCCAGGCAAGAGTACTGGAGTGGGGTGCCATTGCCTTCTCCGTAAAAGCTACATAGTTTGTGGTACTTTGCTTTGAAGACCCCAAAAATTAAAGACACTCTCCCTTAGTTCCCAAGTCCAATAAACCACTTTGTTCTAACAATTCTAATTCCCACATGAACTGGTCCACTTTAGGTAATTTAGGTAATTCTCAGTGCTGTTATCATTGAAGTTCTCATAATTTCTAGTGTATTAATTCATCTTTCTGTTTCTTTTCTTGCCTCCTTTCAATGCATTCTCTACTTTGTTTTTCAGCTGATCTTATAAATCTGACTCCTCCGATTACAAGCCATCTCATGAGTCCAATCTGCCAGAGTGCTTTATGGTATGGTCTTCCAGTCTCAATTCCTATGATTATGTTCTCATATTCTAAGCTCCTGCCATTCTGAACTAGTTGTCATCTCCCAACTGGATCATATTGTCAGGTTTTCATAACTTTTGACTTGTACTTCTTCTGGGTGAAACATTTTCTCACCCATTCTTCTTATTTCTTAGCATATTTCTATTAATCATTTAAGATTTCTTATCATCTTCCCCATACCTAACATCTTCTTGTATATTCAACTATCTTGATTTGTATATATCTTCAACTAGTAATTACTGTAATTGCTTATTTACTCATCCATAAGAACGAGAGTGTATACTGCTCATCTTTAAACCTCAACTTCCAGTACAGTGCTAAGGCAATATGGGTTGTGCATGCTCAGTTTGCTCAAATTCATGTCCATTGAATCAATGATGCTATCTAAGTATCTCATCCTCTGCCACTCCTTTCTTCTTTTACCTTCAGTCTCCCAGCATCAGGGTCTTTTCCAATGAGTTGGCTCTTTGCATCAGCTGGCCAAAGTATTTGTCTGACTCTCTGTGACCTTTTGGACTGTAGCCTGCTACACTCCTCTGCAAATAGGATTGTCCAGCAAAGATACTGAAGTGGGTTTCCATTTCCTCCTCTGGTGCATCTTCCCAACCCATGGATTGAAACTGCATCTTCTGTGTCTACTGCATTGACAGGCAGATTCTTTACCACTAAGCCACCTGGGAACACCTGCCAGATACAAGTGTGTTAGCAAAACAGAGATAGTGAGCTATAAACATCCAAGTGGATTCAAAAGCTGAATGTCAGGTTCTATTTTCCCAAAGTTAATCACAACAGTATCTCCCATTCCACACAGTGTTCTAAAATGTGACTGTGGAATTTTCCCTATCAAGAACTGTGGTCTCTGTTCCCTCACTGTACAGCCTCAGCATTGCTTCCTGGAATGCTCATGCTTGGAGGACTGAACTGACATATGTGACATATGCAGTTATACTAAGGCCACAACAATCTGAAAGCCACATGGAGAAGCCAGATCCACAGACTTCTAGTCCTGCCTACTAGAGAAGTGAATGAATGATTCTTCAGAAGATTTTTACTGCTAGACATTGTTATTTTCAGTATGTGAGTTTTCCTAGCTAAGGCATCAGACTTTGTTGACCATAGGCAAGTAGTTCCTAGCTGTACCCTTTCTGAATTTCTGACACACAGAAACTGTGAGCATAATAAACAGTTGTTGTTGCACACCACTTAGTTGGGAGTGTAATGTTACACATGAATGTAAAATGGAACAAGAAATATCACCATTCATTCAGACAGTCTTTGTCTTTTGGTTGGGGCATTCAACTCATTTACGTTTAAGGTAATTACTGATAAGTATGATCCCATTGCCATTTACTTTATTGTTTTGGGTTCGAATTTATACACCGTTTTTGTGTTACCTGTCTAGAGAATATCCTTTAGTATTTGTTGGAGAGCTGGTTTGGTGGTGCAGAATTCTCTCAGCTTTTGCCTTAAAAAACGGAAATAGAACTGCCTTATGATCCAGCAATCCCACTGCTGGGCATACACACTGAGGAAACCAGAAGGGAAAGAGACACATGTACCCCAATGTTCATCACAGCACTGTTTATAATAGCCAGGACATGGAAGCAACCTAGATGTCCATCAGCAGATGAATGGATAAGAAAGCTGTGGTACATATACACAATGGAGTATTACTCAGCCATTAAAAAGAATACATTTGAATCAGTTCTAATGAGGTGGATGAAACTGGAGCCTATTATACAGAGTGAAGTAAGCAGAAAGAAAAACACCAATACAGTATACTAATGCATATATATGGAATTTAGAAAGATGGTAACAATAACCCTGTATACGAGACAGCAAAAGAGACACTGATGTATAGAACAGTCTTATGGACTCTGTGGGAGAGGGAGAGGGTGGGAAGATTTGGGAGAATGACATTGAAACATGTATAATATCATGTATGAAACTAGTTTCCAGTCCAGGTTCGATGCACGATACTGGAGGCTTGGGGCTGGTGCACTGGGACGACCCAGAGGGATGGTATGGGGAGGGAAGAGGGAGGAGGGTTCAGGAAGGGGAACAGATGTATACCTGTGGCAGATTCATTTCAATATTTGGCAAAACTAATACAATTTTGTAAAGTTTAAAAATAAAATTAAATAAAAAAAAACTAAAACATAAAAAAATAATAATAATAAAAAAAAAAGAAAAAAAAAAAGAAATATCACCATTAAAAAGAAATAAGTCAAGATTAAAAAATATACCAGCTTATTAGGTGAGACTAAAAGGGTAAGTAAAAGTGAACACAACTTTCTTCACATCTTGGGGAATTAGAGATTATGTAAGAAAGTCCTGCTTTGTCTTTCACATTTCCTGCTATTTTCAAGGAGTTTTATTTTTTTAGGTTTTACCTTCCAAAGAAATATTATATTAAAACTGATAGAAATTTTGATTACTAGATAATCCTATATATATATATATATATATATGTATGTATGTGTATGTATGTAAAATAATCTAACATGTTCAGAAAGCAGCTTATACTTTTACTGACTCTAGCCAAAAAAACATTCTGCTAAACTGGAGAAATTTTGTGTTTTATTCCCCTATTTTATTTTTCTCCTTTTTGGTGTTGCCAAAACTTCTAAATTTGTTGCCTAGAAACATTTCAAATATGTCCTTCTATAGGCATGGCAATCATGTTGAATTTTCTCTTAATTTTTTTCAGTTCATATTCCCATAAATGTATGGAGCCATTTTACTATGAACAGAAAATGAATTCAGTCAACTCTTACATATGTTGATACTTTTGGCTGAAGTCAGAATTTATTTTGTTTATAAACAGGGAGAAAAAATTGTCAAATTATTTCAGTTTTTCAAGTATTTGGCAAAGAAAAAGAAAAATATTATATCTTATTTGACCTGCAGCCCTTACAAACATATTTTTACTCTAAAAATTCAACTATATACCATTATATATTAAATATAATTGTGCATATTATAATAAGAATCCTTAAATCAAAAAATTATTTGGAAATTATTGTGCTGAAAAATATAGATTAGCCACCATACTTTCAAGTAAGTATATTAAGACATTCCTCTGCCCTTTAGATGAAAAAAACTTTGAAAATGTTAAGCTTTTAACCATAGCTTTAAGAAAATGTTTATTTATTTGAAACAAAAAAGAGAGAAAAATTGACTCATTATCCTTCTGGTCCAACAAATGAAATGTTTTTATTTTTATATACATTTCCAGTAATTGACTATAAATATTCATCAATTGTAAGCAACTGAAATTCTAAGAGTTAATTTAATTACATATATCTATTGCATGATATCATTGTTACATATTTTATTTATTTGTATAATTATTATTTTTAATTATTTCAAATTTACCATTTTCTGGACAGATTAACCAAAATTAATAACATTTCATATAATACTACTGGGTAGTTAGGCCATTTTCATTATTTTGAAAATAATGCTAAAACATCTTTACACATATGCTTTTTGACTATTCCTTTGAGTTATTTTCTTAAAGTTGTTTCTAGAAGTCACCTTGTAGTGTGTCATAAATGTAAAAATTCTTCATGACTCTTGACAAATGTTAACATATTGTTTTTTCCTAGAATAGTAACTCAAAGACACTGGTATATATTGTGTTTTCTAGGATGACTGCACCTTTGCAGTCTTAAGAACACATTTTTAAGAAACCAATACAATATTGTAAAGTAATTAGCTTCCAATTAAAATAAATAAAAAAATAAAAAGTAAAGAGGAATCATTCTAAAAAAAAGGAATATTGCTATTTTAATATGAGTGAAATTATATTTATTCTCATTAATTGAAATCACTGTTCATAATTTTTAAATCGTAGAACTCTTTTACAGATGTATAGAACACTCTTTTGGACTCTGTGGAGGGGGGGATGATTTGGGAGAATGGCATTAAAACATGTATAATATCATATAAGAAATGAATCGCCAGTCCAGGTTTGATGCAAGATACAGGAAGCTTGGGGCTGGTGCACTGGGATGACCCAGAGGGATGGTATGGGGAGGGAGGTGGGAGGGGGGTTCAGGATGGGGAACATGTGTACACCCATGGTGGAGGCATGTTGATGTATGGCAAAACCAATACAATATTTTAAAGTAAAAAAAAATAATAATAATAAAAAAAATTTTTTTAAGTTGACTTTTTATAGTGTTCATGTGGAATCTCAATGGTTCCATAAACCATACAGTTAAAAGTTCTAGTTGTGTAATCAATGAGAACATTATTTGAATCCTAGATTTTCCTGCAATAGCTGTGTAACATTGGGCAAATAACTTGATCTCATTACATTTAATATAATTATCTGTAATGGGAATAAAAATGTTATCTTTTCTCTTAGTGTCAAGATTGTTGTTGTTCAGTCACAGCTAACTGCTACTGCTAAGTCGCTTCAGTCGTGTCTGACTCTGTGCGACCCCATAGACGGCAGCCCACCAGGCTCCGCCGTCCCTGGGATTCTCCAGGCAAGAACACTGGAGTGGGTTACCATTTCCTTCTCCAATGCATGAAAGTGAAAAGTGAAAGTGAAGTCGCTCAGTCGTGTCCGACTCTTCGCGACCCCATGGATTGCAGCTACCAGGCTCCTCTGTCCATGGGATTTTCCAGACAAGAGTACTGGAGTGGGGTGCAACTCTGAGACCTCATGGACTGCAACGTGCCAGGCTTCTCTGTCTTCCACTGTCTCCTGGAGTTTGCTCAAATTCATGTCCATTGAGTCGGTGATGCTGTCTAATCATCTCATCCTCTGCTTCCCCATAATTATTTTGCCTTTCAATCTTTCCTAGCATCAGGGTCTTTATCAATGAGTTTGGTCTTTACATCAGGTGCCCAAAGTGTTTGTCCAACTCTTTGTGACTGCATGAACTATAGCCCACCAGACTCCTCCATCCATGGAATTTTCCAGGCAAAAATACTGCTTAGAACAGAACAATTCCGGAGTAGATTGCACTCAGTAGATATTATCTACTGTATTTATTAGTATCAGTGTTGTAATATGTTTGCTTGTTAGACAATCTGAATTATAATATATTAAAAAATGAACAATATAGCGTGTGTAACTGTAACCTTGGTGGCTAACACAGTACTTGGCACATAGTAAATCCTCTGTACATAATAGTTAAATAATTGAAGAAGTGAATGCATAGATATAAGCTAGACTTCATCTATACCTATTAAAGTATATTTTAACCAAACATTTTTTGATTAAACTGTTTTGATTAACTGTTCAATTTACTAGAGGTAAAATTGATATTTAAATTAGAAAGCAGTTTTATGGAAATTATATAATTCTCATTTTAATCTATGTGATCAATCCATGCTTTATCAGGGATAAAACTACTACGGAGGCTTTATTAAACACAGGTTGTATACAGCTCTGAAGATTAACTCTGTATAAAAACTCTATATATGGTGTTTTTGAACATCATTTTTCAACCTGAAAATTAAATTTCTGCATAAAATATACTAAAACAAAAATTGGAAGTCATAAAATTCCATAATTTCTGAGGAGAACTTGTATAACTTTTATGTTAGCTTTTTATGGAAGGTAGTTTAGCATTTATGGTTATCAAAAACATAATGGTGATAGCTGCTTTATTTGGAGTAGATTTTGGACTCAGTCCAGTCTATCTACAATTTCTATAAAAGCAGTTAAAATTGCTACCATTGCAATCGCTTGACTACAGTCCCATTATAATGAGATTAACATAAAATGTCTTGAGAAACATTTCAAAGTTATACATTTTACAGAGTAATACTATGTGTAGCTGTTAGTCACTAAAGAAATACTGTGCCAACCAGCAACATTAGAATTGGGTTTTCTCCATTAGAGCTTAAGGAGTTGTTAACTAAATATGCTAGTTTTATCTCATTCAGTGGCTAAATGCAAGCCTGAAACTAACTTGACAATATCAATAATTCAGAAAACAATGCAGTAATATATTTAGAAGATGTGTTACTTTAAAGTTAAGTTTTTTATTTTCGAGTAAAAAATTTAAATATTGAATATGTTAGATTAAAACTGTATGATTTAAAATCAAAGCCATTCATGTGGAGGGGAAGAGTCAAACAAGAGAGATGAGAAGATTAGAAAAAAGAAAATAAGACTACTGGAAAGAGAAGGCTAGTCATAGGCTTTGGAAGGGAAATAGCAGAAATTAGACCAAGAACAGTTACTTGTCTTGTTTTCCTTGCCTAATATTTTATGTGGAAGAAGGAAAAAAAAAGCCAAGAGATGAATAAAGGGTTAGATGAATATTAACATAGCTTGGATAAAGGCTTTGCTACAATTTGAAGACTGTTTGAGGTAAACAGGTAGAAAAAAAGAGAAGACTAATGAATGATTTGGTGTTGAGGGGGAAGTGAGGCAAACCCAAGGCCTGTTCAAAATCCACATAACAGTGCCAAAGTATTGTCTCTTCTATTAAGTGGGACTTAATTAACTGGGAAAGAAACCTGAAGTTGGCTGTTGCTAAATACCTTAGAAACTATAGGGAATTCTTTAAAACTGCAGCTAGTTATATAATTGCAAAAGAATAAGTCCACATATTTTGACAAATATTCACATATATTAAGATGTGATGAAGCCTGGGAGTATGAGTGGTTCAATTGAAAATGATTTTAATAGTTGAAAAATTGTAAGGAATTCTTAGTTTAAAATATTACACGTGTACCCCAATGTTCATTGCAGCACTGTTTATAATAGCCAGGACATGGAAGCAACCTAGATGTCCATCAGCAGATGAATGGATAAGAAAGCAGTGGTACATATACACAATGGAGTATTACTCAGCCATTAAAAAGAATACATTTGAATCAGTTCTAATGAGGTGGATGAAACTGGAGCCTATTATACAGAGTGAAGTAAGCCAGAAGGAAAAACACCAATACAGTATACTAACGCATATATATGGAATTTAGAAAGATGATAACAATAACCCTGTGTACGAGACAGCAAAAGTGACGCTGATGTATGGAACAGTCTTATGGAATCTGTGGGAGAGGGAGAGGGTGGGAAGATTTGGGAGAATGGCATTGAAACATGTAAAATATAATGTATGAAACGAGATGCCAGTCCAGGTTCAACGCACAATACTGGATGCTTGGGGCTAGTGCACTGGGACGACCCAGAGGGATGGTATGGGGAGGGAGGAGGGAGGAGGGTTCAGGATGGGGAGCACATGTATACCTGTGATGGATTCATTTTGATATTTGGCAAAACTAATACAATTATGTAAAGTTTAAAAATAAAATAAAATTTAAAAAAAATAAAATAAAATATTATTAAGAATGCTGCTGCTGCTGCTAAGTCGCTTCAGTCGTGTCCGACTGTGCAACCCCATAGACGGCAGCCCACCAGGCTCTCCTGTCCCTGGGATTCTCCAGGGAAGAACACTGGAGTGTGTTGCCATTTCCTTCTCCACTGCATGAAAGTGAAAAGTGAAAGTGAAATCGTTCAGTCGTGTTCCACTCTTAGCGACCCCATGGACTGCAGCCCTACCAGGCTCCTCTGTCCATGGGATTTTCCAGGCAAGAGTACTGGAGAGGGGTGCCATTGCCTTCTCCGATTATTAAGATAAATAACTTGAAAAAAAGAGCAAGTTAGAACATTACTTACAGCATGCTGTGCTCAGTGTCTTCACTTATGTCTTGACTCTTTGTGACCCCATGGACTGTACCCTGCCAGGCTCCTCTGTCCATGGGATTTTTCCAGGCAAGAATACTGGACTGAGTAGCCATTCCTTCCTCCAGGGTATCTTCCTGACCCAGGGATCAAACCTCAGTCTCCTGTGCCTCCTGCATTATAGGTGGATTCTTTACTACTGAGCCACCAAGGAAGCACTCTTCACTGGGGAAGCCATCTACTTACAGCATAAATTAAAGTTATTTTGTATTTAAAAAATATTAGCAACAAATATAGATGAAGATTTATCCAGGTTGGAACAGAATTTTCTAAGCACAAAAACTCTGGTAAATACTGCAAGGAAATTTTGGTAAATATATACTAAAAAATACTAATGATATATATTTTTCAATGACTGAATTGATACTGATTTTATTGAATATTAAACATTTTTCTTGTGGTTTAGCTGCTACATCATATCCAACTCTTGGCTCTTCTGTCCAGGCAAGAATACTGGAGTGGGTTGCCACTTCCTTCTCCAGGGGATATTCCCAAACCAGGGATTGAACCTGTGTCTTCTGCACTGCAGGCAGATTCTTTACTGCTGAGTCACTGGAGAAGCCCAAATATATTTTATTTCATTTTTTATAAAGAGTTGAAACATCATGTAAATTGATAGAATGTGTTGAGGATAACTGACCAATTTTGAATTCACCCTGGGCAAATTAAAGCCTGTTTTCTTTATCAATAATAATATTATGAGAATACCTCAAAAATGATTTCCAGATAAAAATTAAAGAGGAAATAAAAATCTAGAAAAGGAAGAAATTTCTTTGTTGATGTTGTCATTGAGTCACTAAGTCATGTCCGATGCATGCTGGGACAGAGGAGGCCCATGCTGGCCCCATGAACAGCATGCCAGGCTCCTCTGTCCTTCACTATCTTGCAGAGTTTGCTCAGATTCATGTCCATTGTGTTGGTGATGCCATCCAATTATCTCATCCTCTGCCACCCCCTTCTCCTTTTGCCTTTGATCTTTCCCAGCATCAAGGGCTTTTGCAATGAGTCGGCTCTTCACAACAGATGGCCAAAGTACTGGAACTTCAGCTTCAGCATCAGTCCTTCCGATAAATATTTAGGGTTGAATTTCATTAGGATTGACTAGTCTGATCTGCATGGGACTCTCAAGAGTCATCTTCGGCACAACAATTCAAAAGCATCAGCTCTTCATCCCTCAGTCTTCTTCATCTCAGTCAAATATGTCAATGTTAAATGTGATAAAGACAGAAATTGTCAGCACCCATATGTAACCTTACGACTGAAGCGACTTAGCAGCAGCAGCATATGTAACCTTATGGCCTTTAATTTTAGTGTGCTCTAGGTAATTTCTAACTGTGCATATTTGTATCTTTGTGGATGATTTTCTCTTTTTTTAAGGAGGTCTCTCTTCTTATACATGAAGCAGACCAGAAGTACAATGGAATTAACAACTAACAGTCTTCAAAATATGAAATATGAAAATTAATGTTAATAGTCCAGGTCCCTTGACCCTTAAGAGGAATAACACAATTTTATACCATTTTCCCAACTGTTTTCTGTAGGATATAGTTTCAGTTGCCCATGGCAGTAAGGGACTTAATGATACATTGTTGTTTATTTTCCTTTTTATACATTAATTTCCATTCCCCTGCTGGATTGCCCTTGGATATTATCTCTGGCTCTGAATCTATGGAAAGTCACAAGAAAAGAGTTTGTGCCAGAACTTCTCCTAAAAGTAAATTTTTAGGATAGAATTTTGAGTTGGATTCTGGGCTGGCCAGATGGGAAAGACATTTAAGTTATTGGTAAGTGAGGTGATGATACTGTACTTGCCCTGGCATATTTTAGCAGCAGAATTACTGAGACCTTCATCTGTGGAGATCTGGCATATGATACATGTAGGAGATACACTGGTTTAATTAATGTTTCTAGAATTTAAGAGATGAGGTGGCAATAGTAATGATAAGGTCTGAAGAGTTGGTTGGTTGCATACTGTTGACACTATAAATGTGCTGAAGGAAGGGAATGTCAGGCTTCTCTTACTTATCCTTCAGTTGGACATCATGGTGAGAAAGCCAAAAGCCTTGGTGACAACATTCTAAAAGACCTTTATTTACAAAAGTAGAAATCAGATTGGCCAGAGAACAAAACCCAATATATGAACTATGACAGTATCAAGAAACTGCTTAATTCACAGTTTCAGCATGCCTTTAAGACTAAAATCAGAACATTATCAGGGAAAAAGCAGAGTCTTAGGATTTGAAATGGAGCCATTTAGGTGCATGCACTTGAAGACTTTAAATGCTGAGATCTCCTCAATATATTGGCCTCTCGGAAGTGGTTCTCTCTTTACTTGAAGAGATAGTCTCCTCTAGCCTGAAGATTATGCAAACTCTTACCTGAAGAAGGAGATTTCCTAAAGAATATCCATACTTCCTCTCATGGCTTCTGGGTCTACAAAGCAGCGAGGAGTAAACAAAAGCCAGTTGTAGAAGTACTCTTTCTGCTTTGGTAGAAAATATATTCATGGAAAGAACTGAAAGACCTAAGGCATACATGGCAGGAACTTTGAGAAAATATCCTAGAATGGATCTTAAGGTTGCTGACCTGGGGCTAAGAGTGTTATGGTAGATAAGGGGAACTTCCCTGATATGGTGTAATTCATGTGTGTGTCAGAATTGGTTTCCTGGTGAAGATACTTGGAGACAATCCTAATGTAATCTGTGATGTCTACCTAAAATTTAGGAAGAATGATGACCTACAGCAAATGAGGTTTTGAAGAATTGTCTTGACAGAATGAAGAAGCAGTCAACAGACTCAGAAGAAGCAGTCAACAGAAAAGTGGGCAGACTTAAATGGATTTGTTTATCAGGTTAGAGAATCCAGCATCTGTGTATCCTGTTGTTGTCGCTGCTGTTCTCTGACTCTTTGTCTCCCTATGGACTGCAGCATCCCAGGCTTCCTGTTCTTCACTATCTCCTGGAGTTTGCTCAAACTCATATCCATTGAGTCATTGATGTTATCCAACCATCTAATCATCTGCTGCCCCCTTCTCCTCCTGCCCTCAATCTTCCCCAACATCAGGGTCTTTTCCAATGAATTGGCTTTTTGCACCAGGTGGTCAAAGTATTGGAACTTCTATTTCTTTCAGCAACAGTCCTTCCAATGAATATTGAGGGTTGATTTCCTTTAGAATTGACTGGTTTAGTCTCCTTGCAGTCCAGGAGCTCTAAAGAGTCTTCTTGAGCACCAAGTTTCAAAAGCAGCAATTCTTAGGATCTCTGCCTTCATTATGGTTCCACTCTCACATCAGTACATGGCTACTGGAAAAAACATAGCTTTGAATATAGAGACCTTTGTCAGCAAAGTGACATCTCTGCTTTTTAAGAAAAGCTATGACCAACCTAGACAGCATATTAAATAGCAGAGACATTACTTTACCAACAAAGGTCCATCTAGTCAAAGCTATGGTTTTTCTAGTAGTCATGTATGATTGTGAGATTTGGACTGTAAAGAAAGCTGGACACTGAAGAATTGATGTTTTTGAACTACAGTGTTGGAGAAGACTCTTGAGAGTCCCTTGGTCTGCAAGGAGATTCAACCAGTCAATCCTAAAGAAAATCAGTCCTGAATATTCATTGAAAGAACTGAAGCTGAAGCTGAAACTGCAGTACTTTGGCCACCTCATGTGAAGAACCGACTCATTGGAAAAGACCCTGATGCTGGGAAAGATTGAAGGCAGGAGGAGAAGGGGACGACAGAAGATGAGATGGTTATATGGCATCACCAACGTTATGGACATGAGTATGAGTACAATCCAGGAGTTGGTGATGGACAGGGAAGCCTGGCGTGCTTCAGTCCATAGCGTCACAAGGAGTCGGACAGGACTGAGTGACTGAACTGACCGATAAGTTTGTCATAGCTTTCCAAGGAGCAAGCATCTTTTAATTTCATGGCTGCAGTCCTTGTCTGCAGTGATTTTGGAACCCATGAAAATAAAATGTGTCACTATTTCCACTTTATCCTCTTCTTTTTGCCATATAGTGACAGGACCAAATGCCATGATCTTAGTTTTTTGAATGTTGAGTTTTAACCAGCTTTTTTATTCTCTTCTTTTAACATCATCACGGGGCTCTTTACTTTTTGCTTTCTGCCATTAGAACAATGCACTGGTTCAAAATTAGGAGAGGAATATGTCAAAGCTATATATTGTTAGCCTGCATATTTAAATTACATGCAGAGTACATCTCATGAAATGCCAGGCTGAATGAATCACAAGCTGAAATCAAGATTACTGGGAGAAATATCAATAACCTCAGATATGCAGATGGTACCACTCTAATGTGTTCCCTGAAAGTTTCCAAAGAAATCTTCATTCACTAAATAAAATCAAAAGTTTCAGGGATATGGTCACTGTCAGATATCTTCTCACTGCCAGAGGCAAAATGGACATAATTACCACAGTCTTCATAGTAGTGAATGAGATGGTTGGATGCCATCACCGACTCAATGGACATGAATCTGACTAAATTCCAGGAGTTGGCGGTAGACAGGGAGGCCTGGTGTGCTGCAGTACATGGAGTCACAAAGAGTCGGACACGACTGAGTGACTGAACTGAACTGAAATCACAGTAGTAGCTGGGACTACTGACCTCCAGAGACTCAAGGTGGTGGCTATAGTTTTCATGCCCAAATAAGTTCTCAGACATAACCCACTGCTGGAAGGCGTGTTTGGGACTCTTAAGGAAAGCCTCTGCAATACTAAAGTCTGTATATATAGTAGCAGTTCTCTCATAGGGAATACAAAATGCCATCATATCTTCCTCACATAGTGGGGGTGGGAATGTGTGGAGTCTGAGGAATACTGCAAGGTCTATCTCAGTGGCTTAATGAAGTCGATGGCACCATCCTATGTTCATCTACTTAATCCTTGTGGTAAAAATGAAATAAAATATACATAACAGCTTTCAAAACCCTGAAATTAGTTATCTGTTTTGTCCAGAAAGATTTATAATGGTAGAAAAGTGAAAGTAGAAACTCTTGAAACTAGACTTTGGCCAAGACAGAAAATCAGAACCAATAACATAACTCAAGTGGAATAGCAGATACCAGTGCCCCAATTAAAGACTTAAAGAATGTAGTATGATTGACAGAGAAGCCTGGCAGGCTACAGTGCATGGGATCACAAAAATTTGGATTTGATTGATCACACATGCACACACACACACATGAGAGAAATGCCCACCACATGACTAAGCATTGATTATTATTATATTTTTAATCATATACATGGGAGTTATTTAATTGTTAATAAGATCTCATACTTTTGTAGATGTGAAATAAAAATTTCAATTTCTCATTCTATATGTGTTATAAGTTACTGAGTAATAATAACAAGGTTTCTAATCAAAGGCATTATTTTTAATTGCTGTTGAAGTGAAGTACAAAATGTGTGGATTCGAGTTAAGTGCCATTTTTGAAGATAGAAAATATTTTTCCATTTGTTGTATTTGAATATATAAAAATGTGGTACATGAATTTGGAAGTGTTTCTGTAAGGAGTTAGACTAAAATAGATTGTAAAAATGATCAGTCTTTTATTCTGAAGACCCCAAAGTTTCTTATCTTTAGGTGACCTAAAAGCCAACTATTTTATATGCAAGAACCAGTGCAAATGACTAATAGAGGGCCATTGTATTGGGATGTATATTACAGCTGCATTTTACCTTCTTGCAGAGTTCTTAAAGAAAGTACTATAATGTGCATTGCCCACATACAGGAAAAATGCATACTTCTATTCTTAGATGAGTGTTTCATAAAAGCTCTTTATTTTTTTCTTTCTTGGAATAGCTTGTGGTGGCTGCACTCCAGATCAATTATGGGTTTAATGGTCAACTAGGCTAAAATATGTCATATGCAATTTTCAAAAGTTTCTCTTTGTTTCTTAAGGTGATATGTTAAAAATGGTGTCTGTTATACATGCAAAACCTATATGATATGAGCAACAGTTGATCAGATAAAGAACATTTTTACTGGCACAAAGACAGAAATATAGATCAAGGGAAAAAATTGAAAGCCCAGAGATAAATCCACACACGTATGGACACCTTATCTTTGACAAAGGAAGCAAGAATATACAATGGATTAAAGACAATCTCTTTAACAAGCGGTGCTGGGAAAACTGGTCAACCACTTGTAAAAGACTGAAACTAGAGCACTTTCTAACATCATACACAAAAATAAACTCAAAATGGATTAAAGATCTAAACGTAAGACCAGAAACTATAAAACTCCTAGAGGAGAACATAGGCAAAACACTCTCTGACATACATCACAGCAGGATCCTCTATGACCCACCTCCCAGAATATTGGAAATAAAAGCAAAAATAAACAAATGGGACCTGATTAAACTTAAAAGCTTCTGCACAACAAAGGAAACTATAAGCAAGGTGAAAAGACAGCCTTCAGAATGGGAGAAAATAATAGCAAATGAAGCAACTACAAACAATTAATCTCAAAAATATACAAGCAACTCCTACAGCTCAATTCCAGAAAAATAAATGACCCAATCAAAAAATGGGCCAAAGAACTAAATAGACATTTCTCCAAAGAAGACATACAGATGGCTAACAGACACATGAAAAGATGCTCAACATCACTCATTATCAGAGAAATGCAAATCAAAACCACTATGAGGTACCATTTCACACCAGTCAGAATGGCTGCGATCCAAAAGTCTACAAGCAATAAATGCTGGAGAGGGTGTGGAGAAAAGGGCACCCTCTTACACTGTTGGTGGGAATGCAAACTAGTACAGCCACTATGGAGAACAGTGTGGAGATTCCTTAAAAAACTGGAAATAAAACTGCCTTATGATCCAGCAATCCCACTGCTGGGCATACACACTGAGGAAACCAGAATTGAAAGAGACACGTGTACCCCAATGTTCATCACAGCACTGTTTATAATAGCCAGGACATGGAAGCAACCTAGATGTCCATCAGCAGATGAATGGATAAGAAAGCAGTGGTACATATACACAATGGAGTATTACTCAGCCATTAAAAAGAATACATTTGAATCAGTTCTAATGAGGTGGATGAAACTGGAGCCTATTATACAGAGTGAAGTAAGCCAGAAAGAAAAACACCAATATACTGACTATATATATATAACTTTATAACTATAGTTATATAGTTATAACTATATAACTATATATGTATAACTATATATAACTATATATATATATATATATATATATAACTATATAACTAACCAGTATACTAATGCATATATATGGAATTTAGAAAGATGGTAAGAATAACCCTGTATACGAGACAGCAAAAGAGACACTGATGTATAGAACAGTCTTTTGGACTCTGTGGGAGAGGGAGAGGGTGGGATGATTTGGGAGAATGGCATTGAAATATGTATAATATCATATATGAAACGAGTCGCTAGTCCAGATTTGATGCACGATATTGGATGCCTGGGGCTGGTGCACTGGGATGACCCAGAGGGATGGTATGGGGAAAGAGGAGGGAGGAGGGTTCAGGATGGGGAACACATGTATACCTGTGGCGGATTCATTTTGATATATGGCAAAACCAATACAATATTGTAAAGTTTGAAAATAAAATAAAAATTAAAAAAAAAAGAACATTTTTACAGACGTGATTGGTTGCTCAGTACTTCCCTTCCTCTTTTCCAACAGAGACCTCCTTTGTGTTAAGTGACTATCTTTCCATTACAGCGCTTCACTCATCAGAGGAAGCTGAGCCTCCACCAGATCCACATGAGAGCCCAGTATTTTTAAAGTAAGCTCACCCATCTTGTTAGCGTTGAGATGTAATCAAATCCTGGTCAGTAAAATATAAGGACAGCTCTGCTTAGAGCGGCTGGGGATAGTTTTCTTGTCTCTAGAGAAAACCACAGGAAGCAATGTTTTCCTACCTTACCCAACCCTGGATGTTGAAACCTGGAAGAATTTTAGCTATTTTGGAACAATTTTAAAGATTTAGTCAATACAGAGGATGGCAGATAGGATAAATGTAAAGGTCAATCAACTGTGAAGCCTACCATACTTTATATTCTTCTTCTTTTCTTTTTTTTTTTTTTTTTGCTGTAAGTATGTACATTAGGAATTAAAAAAAAAAAAAAAAGAAGGACAAACTTAATAGAATAAGAAAGAATGGAGGGTTGCCATGAGCTTAAATTTAAGAGAAATGAAATGTTTGTCAAAGGGTATAATCTTCAAGTTATAAAACAAGCAAGTTTTGGGAATCTAATACACACCATGGAGATTATAATTTATAATACTACCCTACACACTTGGAAATTTCTTTATATATATATATATATATATATATATATATATATATATATATCCTCCCTTTGAAACTCCCTCCCATCTCCCTCCCCATGCCACCCCTGTATATCAATATAGAGCAACTGTTTGAGTTTCCTTAGACATACAGCAAATTCCTGTTGGCTACCTATTTTACATGTGGTAATGCAAGTTTCCATGTTACTCCTTCCATACATCTCATCCACTCCTTCCCTTTCCTCAGGTCCATAAGGTCAACTAGGTGATATGTTAAAAATGGTGTCTGTTATACATGCAAAACCTATATGATATGAGCAAGAGTTGATCAGATAAAGAACATTTTTACAGACATGATTGGTTGCTCAGTACTTCCCTTCCTCGTTTCTAATAGAGCCTTCCTTTGTGTTAAATGACTATCTTTCCATCACAGCGCTTCACTCATCAGAGGAAGCTGAGCCTCCACCAGATCCACATGGAGAAGACTCTTGAGAGTCCCTTGGACTGCAAGGAGATCCAACCAGTCCATCCTAAAGGAGATCAGTCCGGGGTGTTCATTGGAAGGACTGATGTTGAAGGTGAAACTCCAATACTTTGGCCACCTGTGCGAAGAACTGAATCATTGGAAAAGACTCTGATGCTGGGAAAGATTGAGTCTATTCCTTTTGTCTATTTCTCCATTCAGTTTAGTTCAGTTCATTTCAGTCACTCAGTCATTTCCAACTCTTTGTGACCCCATGGACCACAGCACGCCAGGCCTCCCTGTCCATCACCAACTCCCAGAGTTCACCCAAACCCATGTCCATTGAGTTCGTGATGCTCTCCAACCATCTCATCCTCTGTCATCCCCTTCTCCTGCCCTCAATCTTTCCCAGCACCAGAGTCTTTTCCAATGAGTCAGCTCTTTGCATAGGTGGCCAAAGTACAACTTCACTCTGTATAATAGGTTCCAGGTTCATCCATCTCATCAGAACTGACTCACATGTGTACCTTTTTATGGCTGGGTAATATTCCATTGTGTATATGTCCCTTTTCTTTATCCTTTCATCTGTTGATGGACATCTTGGTTGTTTTCGTGTTCTAGCTATTGTAAATAGTGCTGCAATGAACAATGGGATTCATGTGCCTTTTTGAACCCTTGTTTCCTCAGGGTATATGACTAGGAGTGGGATTTCTGGGTCATATGGTGTTTTTCTTCCTAGTTTTTTAAGGACTCTCCATACCGTCTTCCACAGTGGTTGCATCAATTTACATTCCTACCAACAGTGCAATAGCATTCCCTTCTCTCCACACCCTCTCCAACATTTATTGCTTGTAGACTTTTTGATGATTGCCATTCTGACCTGTGTGAGGTGATATTTCATTGTGGTTTTGATTTATATTTATTAATGAGCAATATCGAGCATCTTTTCATGTGTTTGTTAACCATCTGTATGTCTTTTTTTGGAGAAATGTCTGTTTAGGTCTTTTTTTTCCACTTTTTGATTGGGTTATTTGTTTTCCTGGTATTGAGTTGTATGAGCCACTTGTATATTTTGGAAATTAACCCTTTGTCAATTGTTTCATTTGCTATTATTTTCTCCCATTCTGAGGGTTGTTTTCTCACCTTGCTTATAGTTTCCTTTGCTGTGCAAAACCTTTTAATAAGGTCCCACTTGTTTACTTTTGTTTTTATTTCCATTACTCTAGGAAGTGGGTCATGGAGGACCTATCTTTGATTTATGTCATCAAGTGTTCTGTCTATGTTTTCCTCTGAGTTTTATAGTTTCTGGTCTTACATTTAGGTCTTTAATCCATTTTGAGTTTTTCTTTGTGTTTGGCATTAGGAAGTGTTCTAATTTCATTCTTT
This sequence comes from Bos mutus, assembly GCF_027580195.1. Lineage (NCBI taxonomy): Eukaryota > Metazoa > Chordata > Mammalia > Artiodactyla > Bovidae > Bos > Bos mutus. The sequence goes on along the minus strand of NC_091622.1, from coordinate 75,630,529 downwards.
TACATGTAGCTCTCCAGTTTTCCCAGCATCATTTATTGAAGAGGCTGTCTTTGCCCCATTGCATATTCTTGCCTCTTTTGTCAAAAATAATGTACCCATAGGTGCATGGGTTTATTTCTGGGCTTTCTATCTTGTTCCATTTGTCTATATTTCTGTTTTTGTGCCAGTACCATACTGTCTTGATGATTGTAGTTTTGCAGTACAATCTGAAGTCAGGAATTTTGATTCCTCCAGTTCCATTCTTCTTTCTCAAGACTGCTTTAGCTATTCAGGGTCTTTTCTTTTTCGATATAAATTGTGAAATTTTCCTTCTAGTTCTGTGAAAAATGCCATTGGTAACTTGATAGGGACTGCATTGAATCTGTAGATTACATTTGGTAGTATAATCATTTTCACAATATTGATTCTTCCTACCCAGGAACATGGAATATCTCTCCATCTATTTATGCCATCTTTGATTTCTTTCATTAGTGTGCACATAATTTTCTGTGCACAGTTCTTTTGTCTCCAAATGAAAATTTATTCCTAGATATTTAATTCTTTTTGTTGCAATGATGAATATGATTGATTCTTTAATTGCTCATTCTGATTTTTCATTGTTAGTATATAGAAATGCAAGTGATTTCTGTGTATTATTTTGCATCCTGAAGCTTTGCTAAATTCACTGATTAGCTCTAGTAATTTTCTGATACTATCTTCAGGGTTTTCTATGTACAGTATCATGTCATCTGCAAACAGGGAGAGCTTTACTTCTTTTCTGATATTGATTCCTTTTCTTTCTGTCTCTTCTCTGATTGCTGTAGTTAGGACTGCCAGAGCTATGTTGAATAATAGTGGTGAGAGTGGACACCCTGGTCTTGTTCCTGATCTTAGGGAGAATGCTTTCAATTTATCACCATTGAGAATAATGTTTGCTGTTAAGCTTATCATACCTTTAATATGTTAAGGTAGGTTCCTCCTATGCCCATTTTTTGAAGAGTTTTAAATCATAAATGGGTGCTGACTTTTGTTAAAGGTTTTTTTTTTTTTTTGCATCTATTGAGATGATCATGGTTTTTAGCTTTCGATTTGTTAATATGGTGTATCACACTGATTGGTTTACATATATTGAAGAATCCTTGAATTCCTGGAATAAACCTAACTTGATCATGGTGTATGAGCTTTTTGATGTGTTGCTGATTTCTGTTCGCTAAAGTTTTGTTGAGGATAGTTTTGCATTTATGTTCATCAGTGATATTGACCTTTAGTTTTCTTTTATTGTGTTGTCTTTGTCTGGTTTTGGTATCAGGGTGATGGTGGCCTCATAGGGTGAGTTTGGAAGTGTTCCTTCCTCTTCAATTTTTTGAAAGAGTTTTAGAAGGATAGGCATTAACTCTTCTCTAAATGTTTGATGGAATTCTCCTGTGAAACCATCTGGTCCTGTGCTTCTGTTATTTTCGGAGATTTTTGATCACAGCTTCAAATTCAGTGCTTGTAATTGGGTTATCCATAATTTCTATCTCTTCCTGGTTCGGTCTTGGAAGATTGAATTTTTCTAAGAATCTGTCCTTTGATTGAACTTTTCTAAGAATGTATTCTTTATTAATTGATTAATTGAATTGGAGTATAATTGCTTTTCAATATTTTGTTAGTTTCTGCTCTACAACAACATAAATATGTATACATATATCTGGAGAATAAAATGGCAACCCATTCCATTATTCTTGCCTGGAGAACCCCACTGATAGAGAAGCCTGGCAAGCTAGAGTCTATGGGGTCACAACAGAGTTGAACACAACTGAGTGGCTAAACAACAACAACAATACATCAATATATATATCACCTCATTCTTGATCCTCCTTCCCCCTCTTTCCCATCCCTTCAGATCATCACAGAGCACTGGACTGAGCTCCCTGTGCTAAAGAGCAGTTTCCCACCAGCTATCTATTTTACACATGATAGTGTATATATGTTAATGCTATTCTCTCAATTTGTTCCACCCCTCCTTACCCCCACTGTATCCACAAGTCCATTCTCTGCATCTGCATCTCTATTTCTGCCCTGCAAATAGGCTCCTCAGTACCATTTTTCTAGATTCTGCATATATATGTTAACATGATATTTGTTTTTCTCTCTTTGACTTACTTCACTATTACAGACTTTAGGTTCATCCACGTCATTACAAATCACCCAATTCCATTCCTTTTTTGGCTGGGTAATATTACATTGTGTATACGTACCACATCCTTTTTATCTATTCATTTTGTTCATGGACATATAGATTGTGAAGCTTACCATATTTTCAATGTTTGCAAGGTAATGTATTTCCTTATCGGAGAAGACAATGGCACCCCACTCCAGTACTCTTGCCTGGAAAATCACATGGATGGAGGAGCCTGGTGGGCTGCAGTCCATGGGGTCGTGAAGAGTCGGACACGACTGAACAACTTCACTTTCACTTTTCACTTTCACTGGAGAAGGAAATGGTAACCCACTCCAGTGTTCTTGCCTGGAGAACCCCAGGGACGGGGGAGCCTGGTGGGCTGCCGTCCATGGGGTCGCACAGAGTTGGACACAACTGAAGCGACTTAGCAGCAGCATATTTCCTTATAATAAAGTTAGTTTGATTTTAGTTGTTTGCTTCTACTTGTAGCTTAAAAAGTCTTGCATGTAACATACAATACTCCTTTGATGGCCCATCCTTCCTTTGTATTCTTTCATGTCTTCCATGTGTTTATGCTTCATTTCCAAAATCAACAGTCTCTTAATAGTATTACATATAGATTAAGGAATTAAAAAATTCATATCAGGAATCTTAGAACCTGATATTTTCCAGGACTCTTTTTCCTCTTTGAAAAACAGTGAGATACAGCTCATTAATAACTATAACTACTAATTATTGACTTTGTGCTAAGTCACTTCAGTTGTTTCTGACTCTCTGTGACCCTATGAACTGTAGCCCTCCAGGCTTCCCTGTCCATGGGATTCTCCAAGCAAGAATACTGGACTAGGTTGCCATGCCCTCCTTGAGGGAATACTTATGGTACATGGATTCCTTTTACCATAAAATGTGCTAGATTTTTTTTCACATATTACTTTTATTTGAAGCTTGCAAATTTATGATTCGTGTTATTTACTTTATGCAAATTAAGAAACCAAAATTCATAGAGGAAGCAACTTATTCAAAGTTAACCAGAGTATTGAATGGAAGATCCAGGGTTTAAAAACTGTCTCTCTCACTCTGAAGCCCTTATCATGTCCTCAATATGATCAATTGAGCCAAAGAGAGAATCCAGCACAAATTATTTGTCACCTGGAATTCTCATTATTTATTTTGGTAGTTAGAAAAATATTCTGTTACCCATTTTAGGGGAAATTAAAGCATACTCCCCTTCTGTGGCAAACATGATAGTGTGATTATATTATTCATGTTTTACAGCAATAATGTTGTAAAACAAATAAACCTCAATATTTTAGCAACTTATATCAAGAATTACTTCTTGCTCATATTGGCTTTTTATAAATTTCAAAGAAGGGTGTGATTTGGTTGAGGCAACTCTGTTTTCAGCTGTTGGTGGGATATAGACATAATTTTTTCTATCACTGTCTGGGACTAGCAACCATATGGGGCATGCACACTCTTCCTCAGGCAGGTGTCAGGAAGCATAAAGCTTTCAAGGAATTTATCATGACTTTCTGAGCCTCCAGTGAGAAAAGCCACACTGATGCATTCATACATCAGTGGGTTGGTCCCTGTACTACTTTCGTCGTGGTAGTGGAAGAGAAGGGAAGGGTATTTGCAGAACACCAACATAATCTACCCTAAATACGAGCATATTTTATATATTAGCCACTATGGCTGAAAACTGATGACTCTTCTGAATATAAGTGCAATGGTTTCTTACATTATTATTACTGCTGAAATACATATGCTTGGATTTTTTTAACAATACATGAAAAAATCCTCACAGGGTATAAAATGATACCCACAGCCCCCTTTTGCTAAAGAAAGCACTCTATTTTGTTCTTATTTACTTATTCTTTTGAATTTAATTTATTCATTTATATAACTATCTAGTCTATTTAAAAATTTGATGTAGTATAATATTAATTCCCAGTTATGAAAAGCAAGACATGTAGACGCTTATACAACCTCATTTCTCCTTTTTTTGTCTTTTAATTTGAACAATAACAACCACAGAAAGCCAATTACATATTATACACACATAATTATCTGAGCTCAGAAACTTGCAGTTGTTCTATTTAAGTATAAGTTTTGGTCTGAACTTCTCAGGTGGTGCTAGTGGTAAAGAACTGGCTTGCCAATGCAGGAGATGGAGGAGGTGCAGGTTTGATCCCTAGGTCAGGAAGATCCCCTGTAGGAGGGCATGGCAACCCACTCCAGTATTTTTGCCTGGAGAATCCCACGGACAAAGGAGGTCTCCATAGGGTTACAAAGAGTCAGACATGACTGAAGTGACTTAGCTTGCATGCACAAGTATAGGTTTAATTCACAGTCAGCTCTTCTTAAGTAATAGTACTCTGGTCAGAAAAGCCTGTTCCAATGTCTGGGTGCCTTATTCTCCTCTTTTATTATTCCATATTCAGAACTCTATCTTGTTATTTCCTGTCATAGAACAAAGTCTGAGGGTTTGATCTTTCTGAAGACTCTTCTATTTGACTTGGAATACTTAGCAGGTTGGCACGCTGGTGACAGAGGAGGACCAAGGGTCCCCTTCTAAAACAAGCATAGGCATGATAGTGATTGTCCCTTAGTAAAACCTCCCAATGAACAATAATAAAATAATTCCAAAGCATAGTAGAAAAAGAATCATTTTTTATAGAAAACATTCTTTTTGCATTAGCTACCATGATCAAAAAGGAATCTGTATACCCAGAGGTGGAAGAAATCAACAGAAGTTGTATTAACATTTTCATCTTACCTGTAATTCCTGCTAATGATTTTTTGTTGTTATTGTATGGACAAAGATGCTTTTTTGCCACTGTCCCAGAGAAAATCAACTAAATAACAATTGACTGAAGGAAATTTAACATAAAGGAAATGCTTTTAGCTTACTGACTTGCATGTGATTCCAACTGAAATTCTAAAGGAATGATTCCAAAGTAACATGGCCTATGTGTACATCTATATTTTCCTTCCAAGTTTTATTGAAAAACAATAGAAAAAGGTAACTGTGTAGTCTTGTTTTGCAAGTAGATATAATGTTTGTGAATTTTGTGATAAATTTCTCAGTAGTTTGCTAAATAGCTCATATTCAATGTCTGACTCATTAAATATAAATATACTATATGATAGGATGTAATTAGTAGATTCTTCACAAGCCAATTAGATTCCATGTCTAGTATATATCTAAATAATTGTAATTTACTTTCAAATTTTACGTTTAAGATTTTTGTGCTATAGAAATATTTTTTAAAACAAAATATGCCATGTAAATACAGGCTTTCCAGAAGAGTAAATATAAAATAATCTTTGTCAATATTCTTTGATAGAATTTTCATGGTGAACAGTAGAGATTTGTTTATGCATTCACATCCATGCTTCTACTAAATTCATTAAGCAACTTTTCTTAATGCTTTGTAGATATAAGAAACCCCTTAATAAAGAAAAAAAAAGTTATACATTGTAATTAAATCATCTTATATTTTTGTTTTCATAAAGTTAAACAACATAAATATTTATTTTTTCATCTTTTCCCAATTTTATAATATTCTGTTTATGATGTATAAGTTAAAACCACAGCTATGTAGAGAATCACTAGGGGAAGACTGTGACATAAAAATAGATTTTAAAGGAATAATCATTTTTGTATAAGGAGTTTTTGATTGGTGAAATACTTTCACACAGAAAACAATTTAATGATGATACATTTATTTTTTCTTGTAGTAAAGGGTTATTCCTATTAGAGTCAGATATAAACCAGTATTTCCACAGTAGCAGTATTAGAGCTTCCAATTCAAGATTACAGGATTCAAACTTTTACTTTAGGATTTTCCCATAAAACCAAAGGTCATAGCCAGTAGAACAAAGCTTCATTAATTGATGAATTAATGATCTGACTTCTCAGTGGTCTGTTCAAGTTCACAAATTTGTTTCTGCATTACTGCCAAGATTTTTGACAGAAACTACTGATTGCTGTAAAGCTTCCCTTATTAAGAATACATAAATTATAAAGGGAAGAAATATTAAAAATAATTTAATTGGAATTCTAGCAAATACACTTTTTTTTTAAAGAGAGGTAGTAAAAATGTACTCATCCTACACAGTACTTCAAGCATGTATCTAATTATCTCTAAAATGATTATTCCTGGTTTTTACTCACAATATGGATTTTAATGTATTTCATATATATTAATATTTTTATGTCAGCACTATATAACCAATGGGCTTGCCTAGTGGCTCAGATAGTAAAGAATCTGCCTGCAATGCAGGAGACCTGGGCTCCATCCCTGGGTTGGGAAGATCCCCTGGAGTAGGGAATGGCTACCTACTCCAGTATCCTGGTCTGGAGAATTCCTTGGACAGATGAGCCTAACAGGTTCAGTCCTACAGCCCATGGGATTGCAGATAGTCAGACACGACTGAGCAACCCTCACTTCACTTCACATATAACCAATACATATTCAAGCATGGTTCACCATATACTTGTCTCTTTGTTCTGTGATGGTGCTTGCTTGACTTTGATTATTTTTTTTGTTCCTATATGTCAAAATGATGGTACAATTAACATCACAGGCAGATTATTGTTGTAGGGGGCTTTCTCACTGTAGAATGTTTAGCAGTATCTCTGCTTTCTACCCATTAGATATGAGTAACAAGAGCCACTCTGCCACACCCCTAATTGTGACAAAACAAGTGTCTCCCCAGACATTGTCAAATATTCTCATGGGAGGAGCAAAATTCCCCTTTTGAGAATCACTGCTGACACACAGATTTTCAAATTTGCCCTGATGCATATCATTTCCTTCCTTTCTCTACATTCATGGAACCAATAACTCATTCGTCACACACTTTATATATATAAAATGTTTGGCTGAAATACTTGGCTCTGATATGACAGAACTAAGTGAAAGAGAGATTGACCATTTTTTCATTTACATGCCATTTATCTTACCATCAGATTAATTGTCTGCCTATTTAGAATAAAGACATTAAATATTACAAAGTCTAATCGTGTAAACTTTCATTGGGATAAAAGTCAAATCATTAATTAGTCGCATCCTTCACCATTACATCTAAAAAATGCAAGTGAAGTAGAGAAAATTATTCTACCATATTTGGAAAGTTTATGACCTTAGGTCTCAGGGAAAAACTAGTTTTAAGTATTGCCTACCATTGATTTCAATGTAGTTAATCCCTACCAGGGCTTCCCTGGTAGCTCAGCTGGTAAAGAATCTGCCTGCAGTGCAGGAGACCCTGTTTCAATTCCTGGATCTGGAAGATCCCTTGGAGAAGGCATTGGCTACCCACTCCAGTATTCTCGGGGTTCTCTGATAGCTCAGATGCTAAAGAATCCACCTGCAATGCAAATGACCTGGGTTCAATCCCTGGGTTGGAAGATCCCCTGGAGGAGGGCATGGCAACCCACTCCAGTATTCTTGCTGGAGAAGCCCATGGACAGAGGAGCCAGGCAGGCTACAGTCCATGGGGTCACAAACAATTGGACAGTAATGAGCGACTAAGCACAGCACAGCAGTCCCTACAAGTTTCATGAGTGCATTTCCATCTTTACAGGTGCTTCTCAGAGTAATTGCTATTTTGTAGGTAATTGCCATTTACATAATTAAGTTAGGAAAGTTAGTAATTTAAAAGATGGCTAGAATTGAGAATTGACATTATGAAGACTGCTACCATCATATGTCTTACAGTTTCTTAAACATCTTTCAGGAATAGGGGAAAATGATGAGAAAATAAGTTATTAAAATAGTAGTCTGGTTTCAAAGAGTTTCAACCTTTAAAGTCTAGTAGAATATTATTTGGTAATCTAGTAATTAAGCACTTCATCTCATATGCTGGGACTGATTTTCAAAGAAATCTGCAGTGTATATTAGTACTGTGATTTTATATCTTCGAGGGGTTCAATTGACGGGCACTGTGAACAATAATAGCAGCCCTGCCCATGACTGCCTCTGCATTGGCTTCTGTCTGATAGCGCTCCCCTGTTGTCTTGTGCACCTGTTCTAAATTGGCATCCAAATGCTCTTTTCCCTAAGGCTTCTTTTCAAAATATTTGCTTAGAAAGAAAGTGATGCCTACTCCCAGTTTTGACATTTTGTAATATTCTTACTGAGGTTTGGGGGCATTAAAATGCCCTTTCAGAAGCTATTGAACTGGCCATTCTCTGGCTTCTAGGAGTTTACTGTTAATATACCCACCTGGAGTATATAATATGGCAAGATATTAGTTAACCTGAGGATGAATTAAAAGTATTGAGATATATATGTATATATATATAAACAAAAAGTATATGAAATTACACCAATTAAATTTTCAGAGTCCCTGTGGTTTTTCAAAGAGTAGGGTATCTCTATAAATCTAAGAATATACAATTGCAAATAGTGCATAAATAAATGAAGAGGGGCCTATAACACTTAGATCTCAGTAAATGAGACATTCGCCAGTCAAATTAAACTGCTTAAATTGCTTTTGTGTCTAATTTGTACTGAATTTTGCATCTATTCTTTATCAGGCTAACATATTTTCTTTTTTAAAAAAATTGAGAGAGAAATAAAACTAAGATAAATAGGCTTTGTGGACCTAAGACTATCTTTATAATATATATTTATGAGATTATATATATATTATATATATATAAAACAAATAATTATATATATATATATTTTGTTGTTTTAGCCAATCATTTAAAATATCATTTAAGCAATTCAATTAATCCTTTCCTTTAGTCAGTCATCTTTAAAGATATCAAACTTGCCTTGTATTTTGTAGGCTATTGACTTTATTTGAAAATAAGACCAGTTCCACATAGGATGCAAATGTACAGCCAAATATGGTGTACAATTAAGGAAATGCAATTTCAAATATGTTAAAGTATCACCCTTATTATTAAACAAGATGTCAAAAAATCACAACCCAGAGTTATTTATCTGATTTAAAATTCAATTTAGTGAACATGACTTTGAAAAACAAAGATATAATAAAATAGAGCTTAGGGCTATACATTAACTTACTAATGTTTATTCTTGAATAAGCAGGTATAAGTGATCAAACTATCAAAACAATAATCCTCCTAGTGTAGAAGAAGGCCAGTTTGATGGCATTTTAAAATTGCTTGAAAAGAGCAAAGGACAGATGTTGCAATGGAGTACTGAAGATAAATAGAAAGCAGAATGAAGTTTTTGTTCGTAGTTTTAATGAAAAGAAAGTCAGTGTTGACTAAGCAAGATGACTTTTTATTTACTATCTGATGTAGGACATAGTTCAAAGTCCTTATTATGGAATGCAAGGCCCTTTATAAAAAACATTCTTTCTGGCTTCCACTTTGTAGAAGAGAACTAGGGAATCTATATCCTAACCTTACTTATACACCCTTCCCCCAAATTAATTAACAGGCAGTTAATTCCTGAATGGGGCTTCCCCAGTGGCTCAGTGGTAAAGAATGTAATGTAATGCAATGCAATGTAAGAGATGCAGGGACATGGTTTTGAACCCTAGGTTGGGACGATTCCCTTGGAGGAGAAAATGGCAACTCTTTCCAGTACTCTTGCCTGGGAAGTCCCATGGACAGAGCCTGGCAGGCTACATGGACAGAGGATCGTAGTGGGCTAGAGTCTAAAGTGTCACAAAAGACAAACACGACTGAGCATCTGAGCACAAGCAATTCCTGAATGGGGGTAGATATTTACATGATAAAATGTACCTCAATTGTTTATTTTTATTATATATTCTATTACATTTTATTTAATAAGCTTGCATAACTAACAAATAACTTCAGTTCAGCTCAGTTCAGTCACTCAGTCGTGTCCGACTCTTTGTGACTGCATGAATCGCAGCATGCCAGGCCTCCCTGTCCATCACTAACACCCGGAGTTCACTCAAATTCATGTCCATCGAGTCGGTGATGCCATCCAGCCATCTCATCCTCTGTCGTCCCCTTCTCCTCCTCCCCCAATCCCTCCCAGCATCAGGGTCTTTTCCAACGAGTCAACTCTTTGCATGAGGTGGCCTAAGTAATGGAGTTTCAGCATCAGTCCTTCCAATAAACACCCAGGACTAATCTTTAGAATGGACTGGTTGGATCTTCTTGCAGTTCAAGGGACTCTCAAGAGTCTTCTCCAACACCACAGTTCAAAAGCATCAATTCTTTGGCGGTCAACTTTCTTCACCATCCAACTCTCACATCCATACACGACCACTGGAAAAACCATAGCCTTGACTACAGGGACATTTGTTGGCAAGGTAATATCTTTGCTTTTCAATATACTATCTAAGTTGGTCATAACTTTCCTTCCAAGGAGTAAGTGTCTTTTCATTTCATGGTGGCAATCACCATCTACAGTGATTTTGGAGCCCAAAAAATAAAGTCTGACACTGTTTCCCCATCTACTTCCCATGAAGTGATGGGACAAGATGCCATGATCTTTGTTTTCAGAGTGTTGAGCTTTAAGCCAACTTTTTCACTCTCCTCTTTCACTTTCATCAAGAGGCTTTTTCGTTCCTCATCACTTTCTGCCATAAGGGTGGTGTCATCTGCATTTCTGAGGTTATTGATATTTCTCCCAGCAGTCTTGATTCCAGCTTGTGCTTCTTCCAGCCCAGCATTCCTCATGATGCACTCTCCATATAAGTTAAATAAGCAGGGTGACAAGACAGAGCTTTGACATACTCCTTTTCCATATTGAACCAGTCTGTTGTCCCATGTAAAGTTCTAACTGTTGCTTCCTGACCTGCATATAGGTTTGTCAAGAGGAAGGTCAGGTGGTCTGGTATTCCCATCTCTTTCAGAATTTTCCACGGTTTATTGTGATCCACACAGTCAAAGGCTTTGGCGTAGTCAGTAAAGCAGAAATAGATGTTTTTCTGGAAGCCTCTTGCTTTTTCCATGATCCAGCAGATGTTGGCAATTTGATCTCTGGTTCCTCTGCCTTTTCTAAAATCAGCTTGAACATCTGGAAGTTCCCAGTTCACATATTGCTGAGGCCTGGTTTGGAGAATTTTAAGTATTACTTTACTCGTGTGTGAGATGAGTGCAATTGTGTGGTAGTTTGAGCATTCTTTGGCATTGCCTTTCTTTGAGATTGGAATGAAAACTGACCTTTTCCAGTCCTGTGGCCACTGTTGAGTTTTCCAAATTTGCTGGCATATTGAGTGCAGCACTTTCACAGCATCATCTTTCAGGATTTGAAATAGCTTAACTGAAGTCCCATCACCTCCACTAGCTTTGTTCACAGTGATGCTTCCTAAGGCCCACTTGACTTCACATTCCAAGATGTCTGGCTCTAACTGAGTGATCACATATTTGTGATTATCTGGGTCCTGAAGCTCTTTTTTGTACAATTTCTGTGTATTCTTGCCACCTTTTCTGATTACATTCTGCTTCTGTTAGGTCCATACCATTTCTGTCCTTTATTGAGCCCATCTTTGCATGAAATATTCCCTTGGTATCTCTAATTTTCTTAAAGAGATCTCTAGTCTTTCCATTCTGTTGTTTTCCTCTATTTCTTTGCATTGATTGTTGAGGAAGTCTTTCTTATCTCTCCTTGCTATTCTTTGGAATTCTGCATTCAAATGTTTATATCTTTCCTTTTCTCCCCTGTCTTTCACTTTTCTTCTTTTCATAGCTATTTGTAAGGCCTCTTCAGACAACCGTTTTGATTTTTTTGCATTTCTTTTCTCTGGGGATGATCTTGATGCCTGTCTCCTGTACAATATCATGAACCATAGTTCATCAGGCACTCTATCGGATCTAATCCCTTAAATTTATTTCTCACTTCAACTGTGTAATCATAAGGGATTTGATTTAGGTCATACCTGAATGGTCTGGCGTTTTTCCCACTTTCTTCAATTTTAGTCTGAATTTGGCAATAAGGAGTTCATGATCTGAGCCACAGTCAGCTCCTGGTCTTGTTTTTGCTGACTGTATAGAGATTTTCTATCTTTGGCTGCAAAGAATATAATCAATCTGATTTCGGTATTGATCATCTGGTGATGTCCATGTGTAGAGTCTTCTCTTGTGTTATTGGAAGAGGGTGTTTTTTATGACCAGTGACTTTTCTTGGCAAAACTCTATTAGCCTTTGTCCCACTTCATTCTGTATTCCAAGGCCAAATTTGCCTGTTACTCCAAGTGTTTCTTGACTTTCTATTTTTGCATTCCAGTCCCCTATAAAAAAAGGACAAATTTTCTGTGTGGTAGTTCTAAAAGGTCTTCATAGAACCGTTCAACTTCAGCTTCTTCAGCATTACTGGTTGGGGCATAGGCTTGGATTACCTTGATATTGAATGGTTTGCCTTTGATCTTTGACAGAGATCATTCTGTTGTTTTTGAAATTGCATCCAAGTACTGCATTTTGGACTCCTTTGTTGACCATGATGACTACTCCATTTCTTCTAAGGGATTCCTGCCCACAGTAGTAGATATAATGGTCATCTGAGTTAAATTCACCCATTCAAGTCCATTTTAGTTCGCTGATTCCTAGAATGTCGACATTCACTATGCCATCTCCTGTTTGACCACTTCCAATTTGCCTTGATTCATGTACCTGACATTCCAGGTTCCTATGCAATATTGCTCTTTACAGCATTGGACCTTGCTTCTATCACCAGTCCCATCCACAACTGGGTATTGTTTTTGCTTTGGCTCCATACCTTTATTCTTTCTGGAGTTATTTCTCCACTAATCTCCAGTAGCATATTGGGCACCTACCAACCTGGGAGTTCATCTTTCAGTGTCCTACCTTTTTGCCTTTTCATACTGTTCATGGGGTTCTCAAGACAAGAATACTGAAGTGGTTTGCCATTCCCTTCTCCAGGGGACCACATTCTGTCAGACCTCTCCACCATGACCCTCCTGTCCTGGGTGGCCCCACACAGCATGGCTTAGTTTCATTGAGTTAGACAAGGCTGTGGTCCGTGTGATCAGAATGGCTAGTTTTACTTTACTCAAATGGAACCACTCAGGAATTCATGGTTAACTACCTATTGTCCAAAACTCAGAGAACAATAGATAATTGGTATGTGCATAAAATGTACTGGGTAAAAAACAATAATAGTAAGCTCATTTATACTATCGTTGGCACAGGTGCGGCCTAGAGGAGCTACCCCAAGTCCGAGGTCGGGGGCAGTGGCTGAGAGGAGCTACCCCATGTCTGAGGTCAGGGGTGGCGGCCGAGTTGACCTACCACACACCAGAGGTCAGGGCAGCAGCTGAGAGGAGCTATCACATGCCCGAGGTTAGGGGAGGCAACCAAGAGGAGCAATCCCACATTCAAGGAGCGGCGGCTGCGCAGGCGCAGGAGGGCCGAGAGGAGCTACTCCAGGTTCAAGGTCAGTAGGGGCGGCCATAAGGAAATACCCCTCGTCCAAGAAAGGAGCAGTAGCTGCGCTTTGCTGGAGCAGCCATGAAGAGATACTCCACATCCAAGGTAAGAGAAACCCAAGCAAGACGGTAGGTGTTGCAAGAGGGCATCAGAGGGCAGACACACTGAAACCACAGAAATAACAGGATTTCATAATTTAGACGTGATTTTATACATCAGTGTTTTAGATTTTTACACTAACTTTTTGCTTCTATCTGTGACATACCTATATATGTCACTCTATTCAGAAACATAATTATTTACTTACATTTATCAAAATTTACTGTTGTAATATTTCTCACTTGCAGTTTGGCAGTCTTTGCCTTTCCCACATATATAGTCAAGCATTCTTCCTCGTTGCCTTATTCTTACTCATTTTCCTGAGAGGAAAAATAATCTAAAAGATGAGTGACTGCTGAGACTTTAATTTTCAAAAGACTATATCCAAAAGGAACAAAATTATATAAAATTTTTGAAAAAAGAAAATTAAGAGACAGGATGCTGTTATTCCTGACAAGGAGCTCCCTCCTCACATTCTCTTTCCATATAACCTAGAGAAGAATAGGATTCCCTGAGCAGAAGCAACATAGAATGAAGCAAGTGGTATTGAATGTTAGAGAAAGGTTCTCTGTACTCTTTTCTTTGGCCAAAGCCTAGATAAACTTTTGATATTCAAGCCTAAAAGAGACTTTTTTCTCATTTCCTGTAAAAAACCCTTGAGAGATGGTAGGAATGCAGTGATTAGAAAGAAAGTATAATGTCTGCAGCCAAAAGATTCAGAGACTATACCAAAACTTTGCCTGTAGATACCTTGAAAATAGTCAATTTACTCCAGTAATGAGGAACCAATAAGAACAATGGTCATCTTGGGAGATACTGGCATAGATATTAACAATTGTACAATTATCTATTGAACTTCTATTACGTCCCAAATATTTTTATAGATTGTGAGGCATAGCAGCAGTGATCAAAGCACTCAGAATGGTCTGCTTTTGCAGAAATTACATTCTAGTAACAGCTGGGTGGCATTAAGAACCAGATATTCCTACCTAACTCCTCAGCATGATGTAAACCTTCCAGAACAATTACTCTCAGGGAAATGAGAATCTGTGTAAGTGGACACAGAGAATGAACTACAATAAAAATGAGACCACACTTGGAGAAGTATGGCAATTAAATTGTTATTGAAAATCAAGAACTATTTTAATTATAATTAACCAAATACCAGAGGAAATCAGTCCTGAATATTCATTGGAAGGACTGATGCTAAAGCTGAAACTCCAATACTTTGACCACTTGATGTGAAGAACTGACTCATTTGAAAACACCCTGATTCTGGGAAAGATTGAAAGTGGGAGGAAACGGGGACGACAGAGGATGAGATGGTTGGATGGCATCACTGACTCTATGGACATGAGTTTGAGTAAGCTTCAGAGTTGGTGATGGGCAGGGAAGCCTGGCATGCTCCAGTCCATGGGGTCTCAAAGAGTCAGGCATGACTGAGGGACTGAACTGAACTGAAATACCTGAGTTGTTGGACTCAGCATAATGTCTATTTCTGATTATATGCACTAACATTTTTTAGCTAAAAAGTGTTTAAGACACTTCTGTTACACATTCTTTTATGATGCTGTGATCATTTATTTTGCACATTCAACAAATACAGTGCACAAGGTAGAGAAAGTACAATACATTCTTTCAAAATTTATAAATTTATTTAACTCTTTCAAGAAATAAAGGTGAACATTAAAAATTCATTTATATTCAATCAAAATAAAGATACACACCTCAGATATGCAAATGGTACCTCTCTAATGGCCTAAAGTGAAGCAGAACTAAAGAGCCTCTTGTTGAGGGTGAAAGGGGAGAGTGAAAAAGCTGACTTAAAACTCAACATTCAAAAAATGAAGATCACGGCATCTGGTCCCATCACTCAAGCAAAAAGATGGAAAAAAAGTGGAAGCAGTACAGATTTTATTTTCTTTGGCTCCAAAGTCACTGGAGACAGTGACTGTAGCCACAAAATTAAAATACACTTGCTCCTTGGATAAAAAGCTATGACAAACCTAGACAGCATACTAAAAAGCAGAGACTTCGCTTTACCAACAAAAATCCATATAGTCAAATCTGTGTTTTTTCTGGTAGTGATATAGGCGTTTGAAAGTTGGACCATAAAGAAGGTTGCATGCTGAAGAATTAATGTTTTCAAATTGTGATACTGGAGAAGATTCTTGATAGTCCCTTGGACACCAAGAAAATCAAACCTGTCAATCCTAAAGGAAATCAACCCTGAATATTCATTGGAAGACTGATGCTGAAGCTGAAGCTCCCATACCTTGGCTTCCCAATGAGAAAGGCTGACTCACTAGAAAAGACCCTGATGCTGGGGAAAATTTGAAGACAAAAGGAGAAGGGGTGGCAGAGGTTGATGATAGCATTACTGACACAATGGACATAAATCTGTGCAAACTCTAGGAGATAGTGAAGGATAGGGAATCCTGGTGTGCTGCAGTCCATGGGGGTCACAAAGAGTCAGATATGACTTAGTGACTGAACAAACAACAAAGAGACACGGCATTCTTCCGGATCACCGTAACCCCAAAATAATAAGTATGATTATCATTTAAGGCACATTACAGTGTAATAAATATTTTATAAATACATTTTTAGATCAGTATAATTTTGTGATTTGGAAACATTGTATTGTTCTGGAATACTTCTAATTTGGTGAGATCAAATTTTATTTTAACCACAGATAGTATGTTAGTTACTCTCTTTATCAAGGGTTGATATAATATAAAAATGACTGCTTTTAACTAAGATATGATTCACGAACCATAAAATTCTCCATTTTAAAGTACAGAGTTAACTAATTTTTAGTACATATGACAGATTGAGGAATAATCATTTTTATTTTATTACCACTTCAAAAAAGCAACTCTGTATCAATATCAGTCACTCTCCAGTCTTCCCTACTTCCATCCCCAGGCAACCAGTAATCCACTTTCTGTCTCAATGTATTTATCCATTCTGGATATATTTCATAAATTGAATCATTCAATATATAGGCTTTTGCGACTAACTTCTTTCACATAGGATAATATTATCTAGATCCATTCTTGTTGTGGCATGTACTAGTACTTTCTTTTTTTTTTTTTTTTTTTTTTTTTGCAGTAAGTTCATTTACTCCATTGTACTGAGATTATGATTTACTTATCTATTCATCAGTTGATTAGCATTTGCATTCTTTCTATTTTTGAGCTACCATAAAGCATGCTGCTGTAAACATTTGTGTACAAGTTTTTACATGGGCATGTATTGAATTCCTTTGGGTATGGAACTTAGAGTAAAATCTCTGGATTAAAGGACAACACCATGGTTAACTTTTTGTTCCATGCTGTGTGCTGTGCTAAAGTTGCTTCAGTCATGTCCAACTCTTTGGAGTCTATGGGCTTGTAGCCAAGCAGGATCCTCTGTCCATGGGATTCCCTAGGCCAGAATTCTGGAGTGGGTTGCCATGATCTCCTCTAGGGTATCTTCCCGACCCAGGAATTGAAACTGAGTCTCTTATGTCTCCTGCATTGGCAGGTGGGTTCCTTCCCACTAGCACTATTTGAAATAAAGAAAGCAAAATAGCACTAAGTCGTGTCCACTCTTGTGATCCCATGAACTGTAGCCTGCCAGGCTCCTCTGTCCATGGGATTCTCCAGGCAAGAAAACTAGAGTGGGTTGCCATTTCCTTCTCCTGGGGAACTTCCCAACCCTGGACGTGAACCTGGGTCTCCCGCATTGCAGGCAGATGCTTTACCAACTGAGCTATGTCAGAAGCACCATTTGAGGAACTGTCAAATTCTTTTCCACTGAAGTTGTACCTTTTTACATTTCTATCAGAAATAAGTCACAGTTTCAATTTTTCCACATGCTCATCAACACTTTGTTTTCCATTTATTTGACTATAGCCATCCTAATGGATATAAAGTGGTATCTAACTGTAATTTTTATTTGCATTTTGCTAACGGCTAAATGTTTATTGACCATTTGTATATCCCTTTGTAGAAATATCTATCTAAATCATTTGCCTATTTTTAAGTGGGTTGTTTGTCTTTTCATTTTGAGATATGAGGTGTTTATATATCCGAATACTAAGCCCTTATTGGATACAGATTTGCCTTTTAAATTTCTTAGCAATGTACTATGATGCACAAAAGATTTTTATTTCAATGAAGTCAAATTTATCTATTTTTATGTTGTTGTTTGTGCTTCTTATGTCCTAAGAAACCATCAGCTATGTAAGATTACAAATATTGACAGGTATATTTTCTCCTGAAATTTTTACAGTTTTAGCAATGATTTTTAGGTTTTTTTTTTTTTTTATCAACTTTAAGTTAATGTTGCATGCTGCAGTCCACGGGGTCACAAAGAGTTGGACATGACTGAATGACTGAACTTACTGAACTCAAGTTAATGTTTGTTTATAGTGTGAGGTAGGGATCTGAATTCACTCATTGCATTTTGATATCCAGATATTCTAGAAACATGTGTTGAAGACTCTACTATATTCATTGACTGTTTGTGGAACCTTTGTTGAAATAAACTGACCACGGGTTTATCTCTGGAATGTCAGTTCTGTTTAATTTATTTTTTTTTTGTCTATCCTTATGCTGGTAATTAAGCTATCTTTTTTAAAAATATAAATTTATTTATTTTAATTGGAGGCTAATTACTTTACAGTATTGTATTGGTTTTGCCATACATCGACATGAATCTGCCATGGGTGTACACGTGTTCCCCATCCTGAACACCCCTCCCTCCTCCCTCCCCGTACCATCCCTCTAGGTCATCCCAGTGCACCAGCCCCAAGAACCCTGTATCCTGCATCAAATCTGGACTGGTGATTTGTTTCATATATGATATTATACATATTTCAATGCCATTCTCCCAAATCATCACACCCTCTCCCTCTCCCACAGAGTCCAAAAGACTGTTCTATACATCAGTGTCTCTTTTGCTGTCTCGTATACAGGGTTATTGTTACCATCTTTCTAAATTCCATATATATGCGTTAGTATACTGTATTGGTGTTTTTCTTTCTGGCTTACTTCACTCTGTATAATAGGCTCCAGTTTCATCCACCTCATTAGGACTGATTCAAATGTTTTCTTTTTAATCGCTGAATAATACTCCATTGCGTATATGTACTCTAGTTTTGTAGTTAAGTTTTGAAGCTAAGAAGTATGAGTCTTTCAACTTTGTTCCTTTGCAAAATTGTTTTTGTAAGCCTAGGTTTCCTTGAATTTTCAGGATCAGATTTTCTGTTTATGGAAAAAAAATTGTAGTTGGAATTTTGATAAGGATTGCATTAAAACTGTAGATCAATTTTTGGAATATTGCTGTTTAGTTATATTGTAACTTCCAATCCATAATCAAGGTTTTTAAAAAATTTTGGGGTTGTATTTATCTTAACAATAAATACACTCACTATTAACAATAAATAACAATAAAAACTAAAACTTTTGTTTCAGTTTTCACTATATGAGTATTGCACTTCTTATGTTAAATTTATTCCTAAGTATTTTATACTTTTTAAAGACAATGCAAGTGGAATTTCATAATTTCATTTTCAAATTATTACTAGTATATCACAATGTAACATATGTTTATATTGATCTTGTATTCTGTAATTTTGCTGAACTTTTTTTGTCATTTCTAATAGATTTTTGTGGATTTGGGGAAGTTCCTGTATGTAAGATCATGCCATCTGCAAATAGAGATAATTTTGCTTCATTCTTTATAGTCCATGTACCTTTCCTTTCTTTTTCTTGCTTAACTGTCCTTGTTAAAACCTACAATACATTGTTGAAAAGAGATGGCAACAGTATTCATCTTTGTCTTCTTTCTGATCTTCAGGGGAAAGCTTTCATTTTTTCACCAGTAAAAACAAGTGTGATTTAGCTTTGAGGGAATTCTATTCTAGTATTTTTTAGTTGTGTTTTTTTTTTTTCTTTTTATCATTAAAGTGTTTGGATTTGGATTTTGTCAGAAATTTTATCAGTGTATATTGAGATAATCGTGTTTCTTTCTTTTGAATCTGTAGGATTAATATGGTGTATTTTAGTGATTTGTTTTCTTGTACTGAATCATCCTTGCATTCCTTGGATGAATCTTACTTATCCAAGTTGTATAAACTCTTTCGTATGCTGCAGGATATATGTTGCTAATTCGTTTGGATTTGTTGGGAATTTTTGCTTTTATATAAATAAGTGATATTGGTCTGTAGTTTCTGTTCTTGTAATGTCTCTTAAATTTTGGTATTATAGTAATACTCATTTTTGAAATGGATTAGAATGTATTCTATCCTATTCTATTTCTTAGAAGAATATAAAAAGATTAACATGATTCCTCATAAATATTTAATAGAATTCACTGGTAAAGTCATCTGTCCTCTTAAAAAAAAAAAGTATGCATCAAGATTTACACTTTGTGCTGTAAATTTCTGAGTTTTGACAAATGTGGAGTATCATGTACCCATCACTAAATTATTACACAGAATAGTTTTATTCTCACAATTTAATTTTCTTCAATTTTTTCAACAGCTTTCCGTCATTCTCCCCAATACTGATATGTTCACTATTTCTATAACTATGCTTTTTGCTATATTTTATATAAACAGCATATTGCCTTTTCAGACTGGTTTCTTTCATTTGACAATATACATTTAAATTACATCCAGATTTTGGCGTAGTTTTATTGCTCTTTTGCTTTTATCACTAAATGTCTTTAATAATAATAACTTTCTTATCCTAAGGTTTTATATATATATATATATATATATATATATATATATATATATATATATACAAACACCTCCCTGGTAGCTCAGCTGGTAAAGAATCTGTCTGCAATGCAAGAGACCTGAGTTTGATCTCTGGTTTGGGAACATCCCCTGGAGGAGGACATGACAGCCCACTCCTGTATTCTTGCCTGGAGAATCCCATGGACAAAGGAGCCTGGCAGATTACAGTTCCTGAGGTCACAAAGAGTTAGACACGACTGAGTGACTAAGAATGAAACTCTTAAAGAGCCTATAGTTCCAGTAGCCTACGTTTCTAAACTTCATTTGAGCTAGCCGTATTTAGCTACTGCTAAATGGATGATTTTGAAAAAAAATTGATGTAGCTATACATGTGTAGGTTTATCTCTCAGTATCAATTTTTAAGTTTGGTACCTAGGAATACCAAACTTGAGTTTGGTACGTAGGAGTGTGATTGCTTCATTCTATGGTATGATTATGTTTACTTCTGTAAGAATATTTTTATTAAAGTGGATGTATCAGGCTTAATTCCCACTATTACTGAGAGTTCTCATTGTTCCACAATCTCACTGGTAGGGATTTTTACTTTTTGTGTGTGCTTTGTTTCTGTTGTTGACATTGTTATTTGAATTGGATTTTAGCTATTTTAATATGCCTGTAGTAGTATCTCATTGTGTTTTAATTTGCATTTTCCTAGTCATAAATGATACTGTATGTCTATTTGCAATTGTATATGTTCATTGCAATTTATAAATCCATATATTTTGAGATTTTAAATTTTACTGCTTTTCTGTTGAATTTTAAGAGTTCTTTTATATTTTAGATATGTTTGCTGTTTTTGTCATTCATAAAATTGAGATTAATAATTGTAATCTTCTCACTGGTTTCATTGAAAAAAGACATGCAAAAATTTAGTGGACATATTGCATAAATGCCAAAAAAAAAATCTATTTGGCTTGGGACAGCTTTGTTTATATTTTACTTGTCCAAAACCTACCACAAAATATCAATAAAAACAGGTCAAATTAATTAAAAAGCATGTCTGAAATATGTGGGATTAATTTGTTTGGTCACAATTTCCTTCATAGCTCAGTTGGTAAAGAATCTGCCTGCAATGCAGGAGACCCTGGTTTGATTCCTGGGTCAGAAGGATCCCCTGGAGAAGGAATAGGCTACCCACTCCAGTGTTCTTGGGCTTCCCTTGTGGCTCAGCTGGTAAAAAATCCACCCACAATGTGGAAGACCTGGGTTCAATCCCTGGGTTGGGAAGATCCCTTGGAGAAGGGAGAGGTTACCCACTCCAGTATTCTGGCCTGAAGAATTCCGTGGACTGTATAGTTCATGGGGTCTCAAAGAGTTGGATACAACTGAGCGACTTTTACTTTCAACCTTTATATTCACATCAGCTGCTTTGAGCTTAAACACAGTAAAATTTAAAACAAAATATATGAGCATACATACACATAAACATGCTCTCTCAAATTGCATGTGTGTGCTCAATCATTCAGTCATATCCGACTCTTTGCTCCCATGGACTACAGCCCACAAGACTCCTCTGTCCATGGAATTTTCCAGGCAATACTAGAGTGGGTTCCCATTCCCTTCTCCAGGGGATCTTCCCAATCCAGGGGTTGAACCTGTGTCTCCTGTGTCTCTTGCATTGGCAAATGAATTCTTTACCACTGAGACACCAGGGAAACCCTAGTGGTAGTAGTGAAAGTCATTCAGTTGTGTCCAATTCTTTGAGACCCCACAGACTGTAGCCCACTAGGCTCCTCTGTCCATGGGATTCTCCAGGCAAGAATACTGGAATGGGTTTCCATGCCCTTCTCCAGGGGGACTTCCCAACCCAGGGATAGAACCTGGGTCTCCTGCACTGAAGGCAGATTCTTTACCATCTGAGGTACAGGGAAGTCCTAGTTTTCTACAAAACATTTGTTTTCATTCTTCTATTATGCCAGTTATTTATCATTCTATAATACAAATACTCTATTGATAAAATATTTATTGAAGAAATTTTCACATATTGAAGTATGAGGAAGTCATTCTGGCTTATATTTGATTTGTCTTGAATTTTATGCTAATTAGAATAGCCTGTTTAATGGCCTGGAAACAGACACTCTATGTCTTCTTTAACCATTAAAAAAGAAGAAGAAGAATGTATTACCAGGTGTTTTGAAATGAAGAGGAGACGGAAATGCCAACCCACTCCAGTATTCCTGCCTGGAAAAACCCATGGACGGAGAAGCCTGGTAGACTACAGTCCATGGGGTCACAAAGAGTCAGACACGACTGAGCGACTTCACTTTCACTTTTTCCTTTAAATTTGGAGAAGGAAATGGCAACTCATTCCAGCATTCTTGCCTGGAGAATCCCATGGACAGAAGAGCTTGGTGGGCTGCTGTCTTTGGGGTCACAAAGAGCCGGACACAACTGAGTGCCTGAGCACTGAGCACTTGGAATGAAGATAGGGATAAATGCTTCCCCTTCCTTCCTATGATGTCAGTGGTAGTACTCCTTCAAAGATGAGGTTCCTTTCCCAGACACCAATGTCATGCTTACTCACTGTGTATGTGCTAATATGTTTCTTTTTTAACCTTGAAGAAATGTACTCCTGTCATGTTTGATATTTGTCCTTTGTTCTGATAAGTTGTAAAACTGTGGTTCAGGCATCCAAAATGTAGCCAGGTAGACATTTTGGCTGTGGTTTCAGACACATATTTGTATCACTGAGAATTTGAATTTTCTAAACTATATCAAACTCAAGGATATCAGCAACCATTTTCAAAGCAATATCTCCCAGCAGCTGCCAGCTATGAACTTATGATCCCAAGGTCTACCATCCTAACTATGCAACAATTTTGGACCCTAACCAATTCTTGCTTAATAAGCATCCTTACTCTTTGCTGACCTGGGTTTAATCTCTGGGTCAGGAAGTTTCCCTGGAGAAGGGAATAGGTGCCCACTCCAGTATTCATGACTGGAGAATTTCATGGACATTGGAATCCAGTGGGTGAAGTCCATGGGGTCACAAAGAGTTAGACATGACTGAGGAGCAAACACTTTCATTTTTACTTTACTCCTTGCTAGCTCCAGTACTAATTCTTGACCAAAAAATTGTGCAACTTTGTGGCTGTTGCCTCCCCCATTTTGCAACTGGACAGAACACAATTCAATTGCTTCTTGATTATATGTCTCCTGTGCTATAATTCGATTTGGCTTGAATACAACTCTTTCCTATTTCTATTATAGATTGTTTATTGATTATTTGCATTAACAATATACAATAGTTTCCCTGATAGAGGTATGAGTTCTAGCAAATAGTATGTTCTAGTATATGTTCTTATACTCTAATTCATATTATGGTGAAAAAAATAATCAAAAAAATACCCTGAATTCCTAAACTTTCAGAAACATTTCTAAACACTACTTTTTAATAAAAAAGTTACTAGTAAACCTTAATTATCCCTTACCTCCAAGCTGTTTTGCAGATCCATAGTCTTAAGCATATTTTAAAATGATGAGTTTGAAAATAATTTGAATTAGTTTGGTGAGGGTGAAGTGAAGTAAAGTGAAAGTTGCTCAGTCGTGTCTGACTCTTTGCAACCCCATGGACTGTAGCCCATGGAATTTTAATTAAACAACTTTATCTGTGTGAAATGCTTCATGAAAACATGTTAAAATATACATATTTAGGCTGAAGAGATAGTGGGAGGTAATATAACATAGTATCTTCATTTTAGATATTTATGGAATATGGAATCTGTTACTGAAATAATTTAAAAGACTTAGTCCATCTCTAAAATTAAATAATTAATTGCAGAAATGGTAATAAATCTATAATCTCCTCTTACTCATTCTGTCTTCAGAAAGATGACTTCACAAGGCAGATACTCTTATTAGACTGTACTTTCAGGCTAATAAGAAAGAAGCTGTACTTTCCAACAAGTAATTATGTTGCTTTGCTTGATATAGATGTTATTCTAAAATATATATGTAAAGAAAAAAAAATTTCAGTCAAAGCAAAAGCCAAATATCTTTGATTCATTTGGAGGATGAAATCTAATAAAAAATTGTAGGAACATAGGACCAATTGCTGAGTGGTGTACAGGTTTATTAGTATAGATTCTAGAATCAGAAATATTTCCTGAAAACTATTGAGCTGCCAATAGCCTTGAGACTTCCCTCATAAATTAATCTCATTGAGTCTCTGTGTTCTCATCTGTAACATGTGGTTAATAACAGTAAAATTACATAAGGTTTTGTGACTATACAATGAGAAAAACGTGTATATATGGTTTCCCTGGTGATTCAGTTGGTAAAGAATCCACCTGAAATGTGGGAGACCTGGGTTCTATCCCTTTGTTGGGAAGATCCCCTGGAGGAGGACATGGCAACCTACTCCAGTATTCTTGCCTGGAGAATCCCCTTAGACAGAGGAGCCTGGTCGGCTATGGTTCACGGGGTCACAAAGAGTCGGGCATGACTGAGCAACTAAGCACAACTTATGATTTTATACAGAATCTAGAGCATAGTTGATTATTTAGGTAAATGTTGCTTCTTAATGTGATTTAAGTTAGATGATCTTCTTACACATCTTACATAGAGAAAGGAATTCAATAACTTATTTCTGATGTGTGCATATGTGTGTGCACCTGTATATAAACAGAAGCAGAGGCCAAGAATAATTTTTGGTGCTGACCGACTCAGCATAGTAAGAAGTTGACTGAAACATTGACGTATACAGAGGAAACATGTTTTGAGCAGATTGTTAAAACATAGAAGA
Source organism: Bos mutus (assembly GCF_027580195.1). Lineage (NCBI taxonomy): Eukaryota > Metazoa > Chordata > Mammalia > Artiodactyla > Bovidae > Bos > Bos mutus. The sequence goes on along the minus strand of NC_091622.1, from coordinate 75,605,397 downwards.
AACATATAAGTTTTAGGTGAAAAAAAAACAAATTCTAGATATAATTGGAAACATGTATGATGAAGTATTTCCACAGACAGAAAAACCACATAATTTTAATAAATGTGGTATATAAAAAAAGGAAGGCTGAATTAAACTGTAAGCAGATAAGTCTGTACATTTCCATTAAATACAGTATGTTTGGGGGGTCTGTTTTGTGCCAGTCATGAGGAAGAAAGCTGCTGAATACATACCAGTAATCAGAGCAGAGGTCTCTCCTCAAAGTCTTTTTAATTTACAAAAGTTGAGGACATTAAATAAGTACTGTGAAATAAATACCATGAGGGAGTATTTAGAGGGGGAAATATTTTCAAGATGTATAACAGACACTCCCCAAAATATTTTTGAATACGAATTTATTTCTTGTTTCATATAAATATATAGGCAAGTTTGTATTTTGTTCTTTCAATTTTGAAAATATTTATAGCAAGATGCCCTACTGAAGATTTAACTTCTGTTGTTGCTGTTTGAATTTCTTAGCATTACAGCAAGCATGTAGCAAGAAAGTTATATTGGATATATTTGGGAAAGTAAAAGAGAAGTAATGTCATTCCAAGTTTAAAGGTCAGTCTACTGGCTGGGAAGGTAAAAATGATTCGGGGTAAGTAACTAATGCAGAAACCACATGGACAGAGCATCCTTAGGACCACTAGTATATTGTAGATATAGACATGTTGATTAAATGAACTAAAAGAGTACAGAGAGATGACTAGGACAGGGAAACAGTGAGCAGAGAATTTCTGAGGAATCAAATACATAAAGAGACTCAGCAGATCCACACAACCCCTCCAGGAACTCCTCTGAGCTTCCACAAAAAGATCATGTAACTAACCCCATGCCCAAGGCCAGGGGTGGCGGCTAGGAGGACCAACCCCACGCCCAAGGAGCCCTGGCTGCACGGGCCCAGGAGGGCCTAGAGGAGCTATCCCACGTTGAAGGTCAGGAAGGGCGGTGGTGAGGAGATACCCCTCGTCCAAGGTAAGGAGTAGCGGCTGCGCTTTGCTGGAGCAGCCATGAAGAGATACTCCACACCCAAGGTAAGAGAAACCCAAGTAAGACGGTAGATGTTGCAAGAAGGCATCAGAGGGCAGACACACTGAAACCATACTCACAGAAAACTAGTCAATCTAATCACACTAGGACCGCAACCTTGTCTAACTCAATGAAACTAAGCCATGCCTGTGGGGCAACCCAAGACAGGCGGGTAATGGTGGAGAGATCTGACAGAATGTGGTCCACTGGAGAAGGGAATGGTAAACCACTTCAGTATTTTTGCCTTGAGAATCCCATGAACAGTATGAAAAGGCAAAATGATAGGATACTGAAAGAGGAACTCCCCAGGTCAGTAGGGGCCCAATATGCTACTGGAGATCAAGGGAGAAATAACTCCAGAAAGAATGAAGGGATGGAGCCAAAGCAAAAAGAATACCCAGCTGTGAATGTGACTGGTGATAGAAGCAAGGTCCAATGCTGTAAGAGCAATATTTCATAGGCACCTGGAATGTCAGGGCCATGAATCAAGGCAAATTGGAAGTGGTCAAACAAGAGATGGCAAGAGTGAATGTCAACATTCTAGGAATCAGCGAACTCAAATGGACTGGAATGGGTGAATTTAACTCAGATGACCATTATGTCTACTACTGTGGGCAGGACTCCCTCAGAAGAAATGGAGTGGCCATCATGGTCAACAAAAGAGTCCGAAATGCAGTACTTGGATGTAATCTCAAAAACGACAGAATGATCACTGTTCATTTCCAAGGCAAACCATTCAATATCATGGTAATCCAAGTCTATGCCCCAACCAGTAAAGCTGAAGTTGAACGGTTTTATGAAGACCTATAAGACCTTTTAGAACTAACACCCAAAAAAGATGTCCTTTTCATTATAGGGGACTGGAATGCAAAAGTAGGAAGTCAAGAAACACCTGGAGTAACAGGCAAATTTGGCCTTGGAATATGGAATGAAGCAGGGCAAAGACTAAAAGAGTTTTGCCAAGAAAATTCACTGGTCATAACAAACACCCACTTCCAACAACACAAGAGAAGACTCTATACATGGACATCACCAGCTGGTCATCACCAAAATCAGATTGATTATATTCTTTGCAGCCAAATATGGAGAAGCTCTATACAGTCAGCAAAAACAAGAGCCAGGAGGTTACTGTGGCTCAGATCATGAATTCCTTATTGCCAAATTCAGACTTAAATTGAAGAAAGTAGGGAAAACCACTAGACCATTCAGGTATGACCTAAATCCAATCCCTTATGATTATGCAGTGGAAGTGAGAAATAGATTTAAGGGCCTAGATATGATAGATAGAGTGCCTGATGAACTATGGAATGAGGTTCGTGACATTGTACAGGTGACAGGGATCAAGACCATCCCCATGGAAAAGAAATGCAAAAAAGCAAAATGGCTGTCCGGGGAGGCCTTACAAATAGCTGTGAAAAGAAGAGAAGTGAAAAGCAAAGGAGAAAATGAAAGATGTAAGCATCTGAATGCAGAGTTCCAAATAATAGCAAGAAGAGATAAGAAAGCCTTCTTCAGTGATCAATGCAAAGAAATTGAGGAAAACAACAGAATGGGAAAGACTAGAGACCTCTTCAAGAAAATTAGAGATACCAAGGGAACATTTCATGCAAAGATAGGCTCAATAAAGGACAGAAATGGTATGGACCTAACAGAAGCAGAAGATATTAAGAAGAGGTAGCAAGAATACACAGAACTATACAAAAAAGATCTTCATGACCCAGATAATCACGATGGTGTGATCACTCACCTAGAGCCAGACATCCTGGAATATGAAATCAAGTGGGCCTTAGAAAGCATCACTATGAACAAAGCTAGAGGAGGTGATGGAATTCCAGTTGAGCTATTCCAAATCCTGAAAGATGATGCTGTGAAAGTGCTGCACTCAATATGCCAGCAAATTTGGAAAACTCAGCAGTGGACACAGGACTGGAAAAGGTCACTTTTCATTCCAATCCCAAAGAAAGGCAATGCCAAAGAATGCTCAAACTACCGCACAATGCTTATCTCACAAGCTAGTAAAGTAATGCTCAAAATTCTCCAAGCCAGGCTTCAGCAATACGTGAACCGTGAACTTCCTGATGTTGAAGCTGGTTTTAGAAAAGGCAAAGGAACCAGAGATCAAATTGCCAACATCCGCTGGATCATGGAAAAAGCAAGAGAGTTCGAGAAAAACATCTATTTCTGCTTTATTGACTATGCCAAAGCCTTTGACTATTTGGATCACAATAAACTGGAAAATTCTGAAAGAGATGGGAATACCAGACCACCTGATCTGCCTCTTGAGCAATTTGTATGCAGGTCAGGAAGCAACAGTTAGAACTGGACATGGAACAACAGACTGGTTCCAAATAGGAAAAGGAGTACGTCAAGGACGTATATTGTCACACTGCTTATTTAACTTATATGCAGAGTACATCATGAGAAATGCTGGGCTGGAAGAAACACAAGCTGGAATCAAGATTGCTGGGAGAAATATCAATAACCTCAGATATGCAGATGACACCACCCTTATGGCAGAAAGTGAAGAGGAACTAAAAAGCCTCTTGAGGAAAGTGAAAGAGGAGAATGAAAAATTTGGCTTAAAGCTCAACATTCAGAAAATGAAGATCATAGCATCTGGTCCCATCACTTAATGAGAAATAGATGGGGAAACAGTGGAAACAGTGTCAGACTTCATTGTTTTGGGCTCCAAAATCACTGCAGATGCTGATTGCAGCCATGAAATTAAAAGATGCTTACTCCTTGGAAGTAAAGTTATGACCAACCTAGATAGCATATTCAAAAGCAGAGACATTACTTAGCCAACAAAGGTCAGTCTAGTCAAGGCTATGGTTTTTCCTGTGGTCATGTATGGATGGGAGAGTTGGACGGTGAAGAAGGCTGAGCGCCGAAGAACTGATGCTTTTGAACTGTGGTGTTGGAGAAGACTCCTGAGAGTCCAGGGGACTGCAAGGAGATCCAACCAGTCCATTCTGAAGGAGATCAGCCCTGGGATTTCTTTGGAAGGAATGATGCTGAAGCTGAAACTCCAGTACTTTGGCCACCTCATGCAAAGAGTTGACTCATTGGAAAAGACTCTAATGCTGGGAGGGATTGGGGGCAAGAGGAGAAGGGGAGGACAGAGGATGAGATGGCTGGATGGCATCACCGACTCAATGGATGTGAGTCTGGGTGAACTCTGGGATTTGGTGATGGACAGGGAGGCCTGGCGTGCTGCAATTCATGGTGTCGCAAAGAGTCGGACATGACTGAGTGGCTGAACTGAACTGAACTGAACTTTGATAAGACCAGTGGAATCCACTGAAGAGACTTCAGAAGATCCCCTTTTATTTCTGCATGACTGACTTCTTTTCTAGTATTTCATATATTTCCACATTTTGAGGAAATCTAAAAAGAAGGCCAAACGCAAAGAGAGTGATAGTAGAATTTCACTTATTCTTACCCATTGGAGGCATCTTCAATTTGTGTCGTTAAAAAGAAGCATATGTGATGCTATTAAACTATGGCAATTATTATATATATTAATCTATTTTTCTCAAGGTATTTTACCACAGTTTCACTTTATTCAAATGTCCACAATTTATGGACTTAGATATACAAAAGGAACATCTCTAATTATTACAAACTACTTCAAAATGAATTCAGAAGCCTCAGTCCTTAGAAAGAGGCTAAGCCATTATACCAAAAGACTAATACTAATTATAAATAGTCTTCCTTTGTCATATATGTTTAAACTTATCTGCTACTTGATTTCAAAAAAAGAAAAGATAACATCATTAATAATTTACTGTCCTTTGAGCCAGTATGCAAGCTTGTGTGTGTGTGGGCTAAGTATGTCCAACTCTTTGCAACCCTATGGACCCAGGCTCCTCTGCCCATGAAGTTTTCTAAGCAAAAATACTGGAGTGGGTTGCTATGCCCTTCTCCAGGGTATCTCCCAGACCCAGGGATCTATCCCACATCTCTTATATCTCCTGCATTGGCAGGCGGGTTCTTTACCACTAGCACCATCTAGGAAGTCCTATTTGAGCTAGAACAGTCCTTAAAAGATCTTCTGATAAATCGTTTCCTTTATTCTGTCTGATTAAACAAATATTTATGAGCTTCTGCAAGATTCTGAACCCCCTGCTATAGAAACATAGAAAACAAAATTTTTAGTTCCAAAACTATTTTTTTATCCCATTTCATAGGTAAGGAAATTAAAGCTTGGATAATTTAGCGACTTTCTCAAGTCTGAGAAGCTATGAATAATTGAGTAGAGACTAGAACCCAGTTCTTATCCCTAGTGCTGGGTGATTACCAATCCATCACTCTGCTTTTGCAAATATAGTCTTAAATTAATTTCAGTGTTTCATTCAGTGATTTCAATATTGCCTAATACTGTTTACTGATTATACCTAGTTAACCCCTATGTATAAAAGGGTAAAATTCTTGCTAATTTTTAAATCTTCTCTTAAAGTCAACAGAAAAGAGTAGTGTGCATATATATGCACCTATTTGTGAAAGACCCAGATGTTGGGAAAGACTGAAAGTGAAAGAAAAAAGGAAGCAGCAAATGGATGAGATAGTTAGATAACATCACAGGCTCAATGGACATGAATTTGAACAAGCTCTGGGAGATAGTGGAACACAGAGGAGCCTGCAGTACTGCAGTCCATGGGGTTGCAAAAAGTCGGACAAAACTTAGAGACTGAACAACAACAAAAATACACACACACATTCCAACACGTATATCCATAGATCCTATAATTTGATAGGGTGAAATTTCAGGAGAGTATACAAAGATCTTCTAATACTCTTATGAATGATAAATAGTAGAAATACTATCAAACCACAGGTATGCAATAGCATTTTTATCACAGACAGCTACTAAATGGGACAGAAGAATTGTTATGGACAATGAGAAAGTAGCAACACTAATAAATATTGTAAACCCCTAAAAGGTAATAAAGCTAGACATTGCCTGTTACTATCTTCAGGCAAGATTCAAGTTGGAAGCAGCTACCTTATCATTTAAACGCCTTGTGCTGTATACTCTAAACCATAGACAATCTCCAACAGTGAGATCATTTTTAGGCAATAAAAATCTTTTGAATAAAATTACTTAAGCAAGTGAGCATCTGTGCCTTTATCTAAATGGCCAAATGCTAGAAATTGAGAAGAGGAGCCAAGATGCTTTTTGTTAAAAAGAGGCAAAACACAGACAAAAAACATAACACAATATTTGGACACAGAAAACTGGCTTATTGCTTCTTGAATTCCCCACCCCCCAGCTACTCTGTATCTATCTCTTGTTTCTGAAATAACTTGCTATTTGTAATGTTATTTTTATCTTAATAAAGCGATTTCTAAATATTATGTGAGTATATGCATAATCATTTTTTCTATAAAAGTGTGGTCTTTTACTTTACAAAATAGTTGTACATATACTCTTGATTCTCATATTCAAAAAATATACACATATATTTTAGGATACATACTATTTTAATTAATAATAATTTACTTAATTTTTCTCAGAAAACATTTACAAAATACCAGAAAACTGAAAAAATACTTATTAGTGATATCTAAGTATGATTACATTTTTGCATTCTTTTGTAGGTAAATGATGTTAAATTTAAATTATTCATAATTAAATTTAGTATTTATGTCTAAAGGATAGAAAACGATAGAAGACATACAGCCTACAAATAGTAGACATTTGTAGGAAGACCACAAGATTAAACAATGATAGAAATTTTTTATACCTTGAACTTTAATTTGATACCTCATGATACAGGGTAATAAGTAAGTAATTATAAGGCCAAAATTCAAAATATAGCATTTTATTAAAATAGAAAATAAACTAGTTAAAATAATAATTAAAGAAAAGAAAACCCTCAATTTTTCCTTTGTTATTTAAGTTGTTGAGACGCTTTGAGTGTAAATGAAATAACTGGCAGTCAATGCAAAACAGAGTAATTTCATGTTATTTTATTCTCAAATCATTATATACTGCCTGGAGAAAGAACTTCTGAAAGGCTTTTTTAATTGTAGATGAACATGTTGAATAACTTAAAAATATGTATATTGGATATGGAACCTGCTTAGCAAGGGAGATGGTCAGATCATGACTGAACAATATTTAGAAAAAGATAAGCTCAGAAAGAGAAGATGGCTGTTTCAAAGATATCCAAGAAGTAAATAATTGATGGAAATTCAAGCAATGGGCACTCAGCATGAAAAATTGTAGTTACTATTGAAATGTAAAGCATTAAATTTTCATATCTCAAAATTTTTATCAAGGAAGATCCTGTTAAACCATAGACTAGCATTCTAGCTACTACCATGAAGAGTTTGGTACTTGTATTCTGGGTCAAAACTTTTAACTTGTTTCAAATACATTTGCTACCATGCCCATAGTCAGTTCTGATAGAAATCATAATTTTTAGTAGGCAGTAATGTTGTATACTGTATGATTTTTCCCTGGGATTTACTAATTAGGCTTGATGATATCTGGAACATGTCCTGGACTCATGGGCTGGCAACCCATTGAATGGAAAATTAACTTGACATGGCCGGTCTTGGAAGGATAGGTCAAACAAGTTCCCTCTTTGATATCTAAATTAAGATATATCAAATTAATCATACAGTTTTCAGGGTATGCTATAACTGAAAAGAGATAAGAAAATCCATGACATCCCATAAGGAACTCATAAAAAAAGAACACACATCTTCAAATGGCTAGAGACACAAGAAGGAGATTACATGGCTTTCAAAAGAATAACAGACTCAAAGAGAAACAAGACCATCTCTAGAAAATTTAGATTGAAACCTTACATATCTTATAATTAATCTCTTTTTGGTCTTGAGGCAATGTGAAAAACCTCTGTTTCTTTTTTTTTTAATTAATTTATTTTAATTGGAGGCTAATTACTTTACAATATTGTGGTGGTTTTTGCCATACATTCACATTAATTGGCCATGGGTGTGCATGTGTTCCCCATCCTGAACCTCCTTCCCACCTCCCTCCCCATCCCAATCCTCAGGGTCATCCCAGTGCACCAGCCCTGAGCACTCTGCCTCATGCATCGAACCTGGACTGGCGATATATTTCATATATGTACTATACATGTTTCAATGCTATTCTCCCAAATCATCCCACCCTCACTTTCTCCCACAGAGTCCAAAAGTCTGTTCTTTACATCTATGTCTCTTTCACTGTCTCGCATATAGGGTCATCATTACCATCTTTCTAAATTCCATATATATGTGTTAATATACTGTGTTGGTATTTTTCTTTCTGACTTATTTTGCTCTGTATAAATGGCTCCAGTTTCATCCACCTCATTAGAATTGATTCAAATGCATTCTTTTTAGTAGCTGGGTAATATTCCATTGTGTATATGCACCACAGCTTTCATATCCATTCGTCTGCTGATGGGCATTTGGGTTGCTTCCATGTCCTGGCTATTGTAAACAGTGTTGTGATGAACATTGGGGTATACATTTCTCTTTCATTTCTGGTTTCTTTGGTGTGTATGCCCAGCAGTGGAATTGCTGGGTTGTATGGCAGTTCTATTTCAGTTTTTTAAGGAATCTTCACACTGTTCTCCATAGTGGCTGTACTAGTTTGCATTCCCACCAACAGTGTAAGAGGGTTCCCTTTTCTCCACACCCTCTCCAGCATTTATTGCTTGTAGACTTTTGGATGGAAGCCATTCTGACTGGTGTGAAATGGTACCTCATAGTGGTTTTGATTTGCATTTCTCTGATAATGAGTGATGTTGAGCATCTTTTCATGTGTTTGTTAGCCATTTGTATGTCTTCTTTGGAGAAATGTATATTTAGTTCTTTGGCCCATTTTTTGATTGGGTCGTTTATTTTTTTGGAATATGTCCCCAGGTGACTCATCATTTATGTTACCTTTTGCCCCCATAGATCATGAACTCTGCTCTATTTAGAATTTTTTAATTAAAGAAACCAAAGTATGTTCCTTCTATGCCGGCTTCCTGGAGGGTTTTTATTATAAATGGATGTTGAATTTTGTCAAAGAAAGTGAAGTTGCTCACAACTGAGTGACTAACACAAGCAGAGTATACTAGTTAGCTATTGTTCTAAATTTTTGGCTGTACTGGTTTGTTAATTCTAACATAAGCTCTGTGTGATAGGTGATATTATTAACCTCCCTTTACAAGTGAGAAAACTGAAGTTCAGTTCAGGGAAGGTAAACATATAGGTCAAGTCCATACATTCTAGTGAGGAGCCTGGACTGGACCAGATAGTGTGCCCAGTCGTATTCAGATTGGTTTAAGCATGCTGATGGGATATCGTGAGCATTTGACTCCTTTTATCCTATGTTCTGGAGAAGCCACTAGCAACCCACTCCAGTGCTCTTGCCTGGAAAATCCCATGGCTGGAGGAGCCTGGTAGGATGCAGTCCATGGTGTTGCAAAGAGTCGGACACAACTGAGCAACTTCACTTTCATTGACAAAATTCAGCATCCATTTATGATAAAACCCTGCATGAAGCAGGCATAGAAAGAACATACCTCTGTTTCTTTAATTAAAAAATCCTAAATAGAGCAAGAATTCATGATCCAGACCTATTGGGGCAAAAGGTAACATAAATGATGAGTCTCCTGGGGACATAACAAAGACAGGGACCAAATACCAAGAGGCAGGACATCCAGTCCCTGAGCTTCTATGCACTGACCTGTTCCTGGGGAACCCAGGCCAGGGACAAGTCAAAATTCAAAATGAAGATAGGTATAAGATTCAGTTCAGTTCAGTTCAGTCGCTCAGTCATGTCCGACTCTTTGCGATCCCATGAATCGCAGCACACCAGGCCTCCCTGTCCATCACCAACTCCTAGAGTTCACTGAGACTCACGTCCATCGAGTTGGTGATGCCATCCAGCCATCTCATCCTCTGTCGTCCCCTTCTCCTCCTGCCCCCAATCCCTCCCAGCATCAGAGTCTTTTCCAATGAGTCAACTCTTCGCATGAGGTGGCCAAAGTACTGGAGTTTCAGCTTCAGCATCATTCCTTCCAAAGAAACCCCAGGGCTGATCTCCTTCAGAATGGACTGGTTGGATCTCCTTGCAGGTATAAGATTATTATGATATAAGTCTCAAAATTGTTAAAATTATTTACTTACCTTATATGCCTTGCCTTCTAAACTCTAGAAACTAAATGCATGCTAAAAATGGAGCTGAATCTGCCATCACATTTGTAAGTTGTACATGACTGCCTGAATAACTTGTGAGGCTGAACTGAAAATGAAAGTAAAGGGTTCCTTTTTTCCAAAGACATTAAGGATTTCAAAAGGGAAATAGATGTACACTGAATCAAGGGTGGGGGTGCTTCTTACACAGATTTCTGTATAACTGTGTAAGCTGGTCTTAAAGCAGAAAGGCAGTCATTTAAGTTTACCTTGAATAAATAAATCATATTACTGGGATAGCACTCATTTATACACAGTCTTCTTGACCTAATATTTTTCTTGTTTTTTTACATAGTGACTTTAGGTCTAGGGAAACTTTTTTTTTTTTTTTTTTTTTGCTTTACAGATATCACTTTTCTTTTTTCTTTTTTTTTAGCTTTACAATATTGTATTGGTTTTGCCATATATAAGAAGTAGCACAATACAGTTAGAAGCAAAGTCCAGAATATTCTTCTCAGATTAAAAATTCTGTTCATCAGGTATCAGGAAGTTCTCTTAAATTCAAGTGGATAATAGTCTGAGCTGAACTCAAAAGACAACATGATTGAAGTGAGATTTTGTTATTGAACTTGAGGGAAAAATAAAAATTTCCTTCAGCCAAGGACTTCCTGGGCAGCTCAAATGGTAAAAAAAAAAAAAAAAAAAAAAAAATCTGCCTGCAATGTATGACACCTGGGTTCAATCCCTGGGTCAGGAAGGTCCCCTGGAGAAGGGTATGGCAACCCCCTCCAGTATTCATGTCTGGAGAATTCCATGGACCTAAAGGAGCCTGGCAGGCTATAGTCCATGGAGTTGCAAAAAATAGAACATGACTGGATGACTAACACACATACGTCTTGATTAGGGAAAATGCTCCCCAAACTTTGTAGGGGGAAAGTCTCACTTATTATTTCATTACTCCTATTTTTCAAAGTTAAGTTCAAAATCATTATATGTGGCTTAAATACTCAAGAATGAATTATCCACTTCGATAAAATTTCATTTCTGCTTAGGAGGTCTTCCATGTCTATGTGAGTTTCAGGTCCCGTTATATTTGATTCTTTAGGTTCAGATGGAATATTACTGTATATTGTTTAATGCCAATTTATTTTGAGGGAGAGGCTTTTAGTTTGCAATTTCCACTGATTTTGCAGAACTGAGTTGTCACTTCCCCTGCCCTAACTCTTAAGGATAAAAATCATCTTAGTCAAAGAAACCTAGAAAAATAGCCCGAGGCAAAAGTAAATTGACAACTCCATTGAAGAGTAGAATCCCAGGAAAATTAGGGTTAGAGAAGAAAGAGCATGAACCTGGGGAGAGGGAAAAGTACAAAGTGGTACATTATACTAACCCCTCCAAAGCTTCACTGAAAACACAAATCCAGATGCTTATTCACAAAGGACATCTCCAAAGAGGAAGAATAAGGAATTTAAGTATATGCTATCCTTCTGTCTCTCATTGGTCAAATATAATCTCAAGATACATGAATTGCCATACGCTCTCTTGTAGTTGTACTCTTTTGAGCTGTGAGATGTCTCAAAATAGGTTCTTCATCTGGGTACAGGGCTGGAGAGAAGGATCAGAGACTCAGAGAGCTAAGAGCAAATCTAAGAAGGTGAATAAATCAGGTATGAAACTTCAAGGTTACATTAGAGACAGACATTGTTTAGGAAGGAGGGACTCAGTCTTTGTCCATTTTTCTTTGTAGGCAAAGTCACCTTTTTACCTGTAATCTGAGTGTAATATAATTGATAGTAAATAAATTTCACCATGAATATACTTGGGTCAGTTTTAATTTATGCATTTAAAGAAACTCCTAACCTTCTATTATGTGCACTGGATTATGGAAGGGATATAAAGATGAATAAGTCATGGGCCTCACTCCAAATTCTAATTAATCCATTTTAGATTTGCTGCTGAAAGATTCACAGGTACAAATTTATCTTTGTTCTACTGGCTTTTTATAACAAAATCAGAAGGTGAAGGCATGAAAGAGGTAATGGTTTTTCATTCCTTGATTTTTTTTTTTGTTGCTTGCTTCTGATTTTAAAATAGTATTAAGAGAGATATTCATTTAACTTTAATGCCTAAATGGAATTGTACTGTCCATAAATTTCCAGAGATAAAAAATATTAATCTTTGATATTCTTTGAGATCAAAACTTCCATCAAGGATTCAAAGATCATCTTGGTCCAGATTTACTTTTTAAATGTATAGTCTAGCATCAGCCTCTACTTCCTTACAACTAAGCTGCTTTGGGGCTTCCCTGGTGGCTTAGATGGTAAAGAATCTGCCTGCAATGCGGGTGACCTGGGTTCGATCCCTGGGTTGGGAAGATCCCCTGAGGAAGAGCTTGGCAACCCACTCTAGAATTCTTGCCTGGAGAACCCCCATGGACAAAGGATCCTGGGGGGCTATAGTCCATTGGGTAGCAAAGAATTGGATAGGACTGAGTGACTAAACACAACACAAGCTGTTTTTAGGGCCTGGTTTTTAGGCAGGGCCTCCTTTCAGATTCTCTTCCATAGTCTTTGATAATGGGAATATTTGGTGCTTGGAATCACAGCTACAGGTGTTGTTTATACTGTTTATATTGAAACTGTGGAAATAGCCCATATTCATTTCTATTTAGAGCTCAAGAATCACCATTATCTATAAGATACTCCATAATAGCAAGAGTTTCAAAATACAATTTGTTTCAGAAATATTACTGAAGTTGTATCTCTTCAGGAGATGCATCATGCAGGTCTATGAAGTCCTGCATTCAAATTTTTATCCTTTTTAAACCTGAGTTTTAGAATTTATCTAATGATAAAGCACTTTTTCATATAATGTTAATATCACACTTTTTCACATAATGTTAACATCCTGGAAAATTAGTTTTTACAGAACACTCATTTTAAAAAGAGCATTCTCTATTAACCAGATATTTTATTTCTATATGATATTTCAGTTTAATTTTTCTCAATAAGTTTTTGACGAAAACATGACCCTCCATTTATATTTACTTTTATTGAATACTGACTTTGTGTATTGTTCTAAGCATCTTTAGAGTGTTCATATTAACTAACAGATTAAAACTAAGCATGTTAGCTTATTTATTCAGAATACCATGAGAAAGTTATTTTCTTCATTTACAGATAAGAAACTTGAAAGAATAAAAGATAAATATTCAACTAGAGAATTGCAGCACCAAAACTTGAAGCAATCTGTCTCCAATGCCCACTCTTTTGATCACTAATTTTACTGCCTCTCAATGTAATTATTGACTATAGGTGCTTTATTAACAAAGCTCATCAACAAAGTTTCTAAAGCAGACACTGAAAAAGAACCCCTTTCTAAGCATTGTGGACAATGATATAAATGAAGGAATTTGAATTAACTGGACAGAAAAATGCCTTTAAGGGAAAAAGAAAGCAAGATCTGGTAGTATACACGCATGGAAAAAGACGGATATTAATGGGTGATTGAAAAAGAGCAAAAACAGGGATAGTAGGCTTCTTTTCTTCTTGAAAAAAATGTAGTAGAGGAGATTTTAGTTAAAATGGTCCAGTCATACATTATTGGAACATGGACTATGTAGCACTGAGAAAAGCTGAGAGATTATAAACAAAGGTGGGTTTGTCCACCTGTCCTGAAGACTGGCTAAGATGTGTGTAAGGGCAGACTCTGAGGAATCTGTGAGTAGCAAGACTGGTGCTGGGCTCATAGTTAGCCATTCAAGACCTTGTGAAAATGTTGAGTTTTCATTGAGGTTCTTAGGTGAATCCTCAATCAGAATGCTTTGGGGACTTCTGAGAAACTGTGAAAAGTCAATCAAAGGCTAATAAACATCAGATTTTTTATACATAGAACCTGAAAAGGAAACTGTATATTCAATATAATAAATTATCATTTGAGTAATGGATGTACCTAGGAATTTATAAAACTGCTTTTATAATATATGCTCATAATTTTATTATTTTTAAATATATTGTATACTGTTAAAATATTTTAGCTTATTATTAAATGCATATGTTATAGTTTTCATATTTCTGAGTGTGCTGGTATAGCAGGATAAGCCATCCAGCAGTCAGATGCTAAAATATATAATTTTACTAAGCATAGTATACCTAGCACATGTATCTATATATATTATTATAAATATTATATATTGTTTAAAGTTATAATAGTTTTTGCCATACATTTTCAAGCTTAATACTGTCCAAAAATTAACCTAAATTATGCTCTATCTTAATAGTCTTATAATAAAAAGTACAGTTATCAAACTATACTATTCTTTCACATTCTATTTTAAAACTATTTGTAGTAACCAACTAATGTTTATTTACTTCAATAAGGTCAAGTTTTATTAGGTTAAGTATCATGGCTCTGCCGGTTACATTCTTGGGAATATTTTCAATGTTGCTCAGTGATTTTTTTTTTATCACTTTTCTCATTAAAGGATAATGTCTCAGAAATATCATTCGTCTTTGTAGATAAATTCAGTATGTGACTGTAAGTTTGGTATAAAATAAGCAGTTTTGGAAAAATACACAAAAAATAAAACTTTCTAAGTAAAATTTTTTCAAAATTAAAGGATTTCTTATCTGGCATATATAAAAAAATCTTCTCTAAATCAAGGAAAAATAATGCTAACAATAGCAATGATAATGTTAATACAAAATAACAGTAACAACTAAACTAACAATTACTGAACTCATCTTGTGCTAGATTGTTCTAAGCACTTTATCTCATTTAATATTTATAAAAGCCTGAAAATAATGATGGGAAAAGGGAGCATAGAAAGATAAGAACCACTTTCTTAAAACAGAATAAAGTAGAATGGGAATGGGATGAGAAATCAGGGTAAATTAAGGAAAAGAATGTGTGAGAAATTATACATAACACAGTGCTTAGTGAAGTGGGCCTTCTTCAAGCTTGAAATGAAGAACAGCCACAGCAGCTCTGGTCCAGCACTCAAGGATGCATGGTTCTTACAGCAACCTCCCAGTCTGCTTAGGCTGCAGGCCTCTGCTGCTGGCTGTGCTCACAGAGCCAAGCACAGCAAGAAGAGAGCCATCAATTATTCCCCACTCAGTGTGCAGAGCCACCGCCTGCCCTCCTGAATGTGTGTCTAACTCCTTGCAACTTCAGTGAAAGTTAGGTGCTTGTAATTGAGGTCAGAATTTGACCCCATGAGGTTGAGTGAATATGATTGATCAGTTTGAACTCCAGTAGTTCTTCCTGAACTAATGGACTTCAGCAGGGCCCAAACTGGCCCTTAGGGGTTTTGATTCTTATTTTCTCCAATTTTGGCTATCTTGTGCAACATTTTCCCTCCTCTCTGTTATTTACTATCCCTCAATGTTCTGGTAAATTGAGTTTTTCAGTTGGCTGAGTGTTTATAAAAGATCTCTGTTCTTAAATAATTCTTGAATCTAAAGAATTTGCTTAGGAAATAAAAAAGTATTATATTGTCTACATATAGTACTCAGAACTCAACAAATTGAGAACAATAATTATTTCTACTCAAAATCTAAAGCTATAGATATTGCTCTGTGATCAAGAGTAGAGTTCATTTTCAAATACCTTATAAAGCTAAATAAACTCAGTATGGAAGGTATCTTAAAATATTTGCTAAGTGTTCCATAGTGTAAAAGTAATTACTACTGTTTTTAAAACACAAAGTATATATTTTCTGAATTCACACTCTCTACATTTTCCTCTTTAAAATAGAAATATATATATTAATTTATCATTTTAAAAGGAGCTATCTTTGACACCTATGTTACTGGTAGTTTGATGAAGATCTATCCTCCTCGTTAATGTGTAGATCCAAGGAAGACAAGGGTTGTGTCTATCCTTAACACTGGCTATTTGGTACTTATTTCTGGCAATTTCTGGATTTCTGGTATTATTTCTAATATTTATTCCTGACACTTAAAAATGCTCATTTTCCAAAATTAATCAATGAAGAATGCATTATTTTAGAATTTTTACTATACAAAAACCAACTAACAGATATTTTATTTTAAAGATTTTATTGCATTCATATCATCATTTGGAGACTGATGAAATTCTGTAGAAATAGCACATCTGAAATTGTTAGCTAAAAAAGGACAAGGGTTAAATCTATTTTTTTCTCTAAATGAGTTACTTTTTCAGACAAAAATTCATTTATATGAGCCAAAGTGAGCTACTAGATGTCTGGTCAAGGATATGGCACCCTGTTCTAATTAATGAAGTACAGAATCGTTAGATGTGCCAGGGTTCAAATTTCAAAAAGAGAATAAATTATGTTCCTGTTTCTTTGAAATATAAATGCTGTTTCAGAGCATAAGGATATTCATCCATGGCTTACAGATAATGCACGAGCAGGAGTCAATTTTATGAGTGTCTAGGAAGGAGTAGCCACATTACTTCTCAGACTTTAGTGTTGTCTTAATAAATTGAAGCAAGGTTAAAAAATTGTTTTTGCTTTTCTATTCTTCATATTTTCCCCCCGAATTAAACTTCTAGTATCCAAAGACAACAGATAGTGTATTTTTTCTTCTATTTTTCCTCTTTATAAATTTTGCAAAGTTATATTCATTGTCTTTCTGACACTGGCACTCTTCCAGGTGTCTTTCTATTCCTCCTTAGAAATTTCCTGCAGGCTCAGTTTCCATAGACACTGTGGATGCATACAATATCCCTAGCAACTGTTCTTAGATTTTTATTTTAACAAGACAATGTCATTATTTGCAAATACAGTTGTGTTCCATTGTTTCAGGAAATGTAAAACAGGTGCTTCTTTGTTTTAATTTTAGTATTGAAAAATTCAAGAGAAGTATTGATTGTGCCAAGTTGCTGAACTTTACTACACTATACATCTTTTTATTTTTAAATAGCACTTCTAATTTGTAGAGTGTTTTGCACAGCATGAACTGCTTTTGAGCTATGCAAATATTAATAAATGTCACTCTCCAATTCACTTAGATGGAACTAAGTTAAGAGAATATCAGCTTTCAAGTACAGCAAAAACAGAGACAAATGTTGCAATTCAAAAGCAAAGCATTCTGAACAGTAAAGAAACAATGTATAGCAACCTTGAGTTAATACAGCTAGGCCAATTTCAATGAAATCCTACAAATATTTATTATCTACTTTTGGAAAGACACTCTGCTTAGCAGTATTGTGTATATAGAAGTAAAGAGCATATGGTTATTGACCTTAGAATTTCTACTACCCATCAAGTGAAACAGGCATCAGTCGGTCAGTCAGTCAGTTCAGTCGCTCAGTCATGTCCGACTCTTTGCCACACCATGAATCGCAGCATGCCAGGCCTCCCTGTCCATCACCAACTCCCAGAGTTCACCAGAACTCATGTCCATCAAGTCAGCGATGACATCCAGCCATCTTATCCTCTGTCATCCCCTTCTCCTCCTGCCCCTAATCCCTCCCAGCATCAGGGTCTTTTCCAATGAGTCAACTCTTCATATGAGGTGGCCAAAGTACTGGAGTTTCAGCTTCAGCATCAGTCCTTCCAATGAACACCCAGGACTGATCTCCTTTAGGATGGACTGGTTGGATCTCCTTGAAGTCCAAGGGACTCCCAAGAATCTTCTCCAACACCATAGTTCAAAAGCATCAATTCTTCAGCGCTCACCTTTCTTCACAGTCCAATTCTCACATCCATACATGACCACTGGAAAAACCATAGCCTTGACTAGATGGATCTTTGTTGACAAAGTAATATCTCTGCTTTTCAATATACTATCTAGGTTGGTCATAACTTTCCTTCCAAGGAGTAAGCTTCTTTTCATTTCATGGCTGCAGTCACCATCTGCAGTCATTTTGGACCCCCCAAAAATAAAGTCTAACACTGTTTCCACTGTTTCCCCATCTATTTCCCACGGAGTGACGGAACCAGATGCCATGATCTTAGTTTTCTGAATGTTGAGCTTTAAGCCAACTTTTTCACTCTCCTCTTTCACTTTCATCAAGAGGCTTTTTAGTTCCTCTTCACTTTCTGCCATAAGGGTGGTGTCATCTGCATATCTGATGTTATTGATATTTCTCCTGGCAATCTTGATTCCAGCTTGTGCTTCTTCCAGCCCAGCGTTTCTCATGATGTACTCCGCATATAAGTTAAATAAGCAGGGTGACAATACACAGCCTTGACATACTCCTTTTCCTATTTGAAACCAGTCTGTTGTTCCATGTCCAGTTCTAATTGTTGCTTCCTGACCTGCATACAGATTTCTTAAGAGGCAGGTCAGGTGGTCTGGTATTCCCATCTCTCTCAGAATTTTCCACAGTTTATTGTGATCCACACTGTCAAAGGCTTTGGCATAGTCAATAAGGCAGAAATAGATATTTTTCTGGAACTCTCTGAAACAGGCATGGATACACATTTAAAATATTGGGCAAGTTGTGATACATCTGGTACTATAAATACACACAAAATGCTATGTAACAGAGAAGGGAGTGATATTAATGATGAATAAAGACATTCATTGGGAAGCTAACACTGGATATATATCTTGAAGAATGGATAAGTTTTTAACTGATGAAGATGACACCTGTTAATGACAGAAATGCATTTGATAATGGGAACAATGTAAATGTGGTCAAAATGGCAGCAAATAAAAGGAAACAGGCAGCAGGGAAAGGTTGAATTGTATGATTTTGTTATAAAGTGGAAGGAAGACATGTTAGGGGAATGAGATAGATGGCAGTGATTATTTGAGATAAGGTCTTGGTATCTATAAATGGTATAAAAAGGACTTTGAAAAGTCCATCTTGTACACTTAAAAAATCTTTTTTAGAAGAGAGTTTTATTAAATTACACATAGGTACATGTCTTGACTATGTGTATAATTTTTCTTACTCAATCCACCATTTAAAATACAGACTGTGTATTTGCACACACATACAGGCACACATCTGTTAAGATCACTCTCTTATTTAAACACTTTATAGCTACTCTTCAGTGATCATGTTCACTTATAAATAAATATGACCAACACCCTTATTTCTGTAGAAGATCTTACAACCCCTCACCTATTTTAAATTTATGAATCTGTGCATCTCCTATTGAAGGAGGAAACAGGCAAAACAGGCTCTGTCTTGAAAGCAGGACTCCATCTTGGGCCTTACTGTGGACTTTGAGCTATATGGCCAGTATCTATGGAAATGACATACCAACTGGAAAACCAGGCCCCCGGAAAGAAGAGCCCCAGGGCTCATACCTAGACTCTCCTTTACCTAAAAGAATACCCTAATTATCTGTGTAACCAAATAGAATCATAAATTCTATTATGCTTATTGGGGTATGATCTCAGGCCTATTGATACTGGCCCACTGTTAACTACCTAGGCTTAAGGCGTATGAATCACAGGTTAACTTTTTATTGTATCTTTCTTTTCCTTTGTTCAAACTAGTTTCAGGGAATTTGGGGAGATGCGTTTGGCCACATACACTTTGGGTATATAAGGTTTTCGTGAAAAGTGGTCAGGGTCCTTGGCTAAGAGAAGACTGCCTTGGGCCCACCTGTGTAATAAACTGCGCTCCGCTATCTGCATTGTCCTTCTGAGTTAGTTTGTTTCCTGGAATGCATGGCTACAACACTATATGAATGCAATTAAGCACCCATCAAAGAAAGCATAAGTAGGTTGTTGTTGTTGTTCAGTCGCTAAATCACGTCCAACTCTTTGAGATCCCATGGACTGCAGCACGCCAGCCTTCCCTGTCCTTCACTGTCTCCAAGAGTTTGTCCAAACTCATATTCATTGAGTTAATGATGCCATCCAATCATCTCATCCTCTGTCGCCCCCTTCTCCTCTTGCCCTCAATCTTTCCCAGTGTCACGGGAGTGTAATCTCCTCGGTTCTGTTTCATCACAACAAAAATCTGAAGCAACAGATGTTAAAGCCCTCGGTGTGCCACAACTCTCAGACAGATATTGTTATAGCTCTTCGCTTTTGGGAAGACCGTGTTATAGCTCTTGGACAGGTCAGTTTTATTTAGAAATAAAGGAAAATATATCTTCAAGGTGTGAGGGCATGCTATACCAAAAGATGCAAAGAGAAGAGAGAGAGAGAGGGACAGAGACAGAGAGCTCGTGGGAGAGAGAGAGAGAGTGATACCCGGCCCATTGGCTCCTCTTTTTATATGTTTTTTCCTCCCCCTGGGCTGGCCCTTTGTAAATTGGTCTAGCCAGGAGTGCTGTTTGTTCTACTTGAGGTCCTCACTCTGGTCCTCAGACCTTCCTTTGTTCTATTTTTGTGGGCTTTTCCCTTCCTTGTCTTTTAGCCACCATTATTCTGGACTCTTGTCTCCTATTTTAACTACCTAACACCAGCATTAGGGTCTTTTCTAGTGGCTCAGTTCTTCACATCAGGTGGCCAAATTATGGAGCTTCAGCTTCAGCACCAGTCCTTCCAATAACTATTCAGGGTTGATTTCCTTTAGGATTGACTGGTTTGAACTCCTTGTTGTCCAAGGGACACTTGAGAGTCTTCTGTAGCACCTCATTCAAAAGCATCAATTCTACAGCACTCAGCCTTCTTTATAGTCCAACTCTCACATCCATATATGACTAATGGAAAAAAACATAGCTTTGACTATAGGGACCTCTGTCAGTAAAGTGATGCTTCTGCTTTAAGAAATATTAATGTCACACAGTCAATGCATAGGATGATCTGTTCTTTTTCACAAAAGGTAATTTCTGGATATTGCTTGCAGATTATTTTATTTTTTACACAGTTCTAATATGTGTGACTGTCCTTTCAGTGCAAGAAGCAACACATTAACAGCAGGAGGAAGAGCTCTGAATAAAAGTCACTCAACATTAGTGGTAAATAATGGCAGTTGAAAATTAAAATTATACAAATAATTTACAAGAATTCAAATTTCATAGACAATTTTCTGGTTAGGCAAATAGTTGGAAAATTTTAAAACATCTGATACCACAAGGTATAATTAATGAGTATACAGAGTTCTATATTTCCTAAAATAATTTAGATCTCTGTGCTAATTAGGAAAATATTTATTTCATTAAATGTTTAAAAGTAAAAGCATGTAATAGGTATAATGCTAAACATTTAGATACAAAAATCATATCATTCCTACTTCCAAATAAAAACTGTTTAAACAAACAAGTTTAAAAAATTGAACCATTTGTTTCTATTCAAATTTACACAAATCAGAAATTCTACTAATATTTGTACTGTTGGTTTGAATTTATCTGTTTTCATTTTTACCTTTTTTCCTCTAACTACTTATCTCAGTATCCTATTTCACCATCACCATGTATTTCCAAACTATGTTTAGCATGGTACTAAGGCATATAGCCAGCAAATTTGGAAAACTCAGCAGTGGCCACAGGAATGGAAAAGGTCAGTTTTCATTCCAATCCCAAAGAAAGGCAATGCCAAAGAATGCTCAAACTACTGCACAATTGCACTCATCTAACACGCTAGTAAAGGAATGCTCAAAATTCCAAGCCAGGCTTCAGCAATATGTGAACGGTGAATTTCCAGATGTTCAAGCTGGTTTTCGGAAAGGCAGAGGAACCAGAGATCAAATTGCCAACATCTGCTGGATCATGGAAAAAGCAAGAGAGTGCCAGAAAAACATTTATTTATGCTTTATTGACTATGCCAAAGCCTTTGACTGTGTGGGTCACAATAAACTGTGGAAAATTCTGAAAGAGATGGGAATACCAGACCACCTGACCTGCCTCTTGAGAAATCTGTATGCAGGTCAGGAAGCAACAGTTAGAACTGGACATGGGACAACAGACTGGTTCCAAATAGGAAAAGGAGTATGTCAAGGCTGTATATTGTTACCCTGCTTATTTAACTTATATGCGGAGTACATAATGAGAAACGCTGAGCTGGAAGATGCACAAGCTGGAATCAAGATTGCCGGGAGACATATCAATAACCTCAGATATGCAGATGACATCACCCTTATTACAGAAAGTGAAGAGGAAGTAAAAAGCCTCTTGATGAAAGTGAAAGAAGAGAGTGAAAAAGTTGGCTTAAAGCTCAACATTCAGAAAACTAAGATCATGGCATCCGGTCCCATCACTTCATGGCAAATAGATGGGAAAACAGTGGAAACAGTGTCAGACTTTATTTTTTTGGAGGGCTCCAAAATCACTGCAGATGGTGACTGCACCCATGAAATCAAAAGACGCTTACTCCTTGGAAGTAAAGTTATGACCAACCTAGATAGCATGTTCAAAAGCAGAGACATTACTTTGCCAACGAAGGTCCGGCTAGTTGGACTGTGAAGAAGGCTGAGCGCCGAAGAATGATGCTTTTGAATTGTGGTGTTGGAGAAGACTCTTGAAAGTCCCTTGGACTGCAAGGACATCCAACCAGTCCATTCTGAAGGAGATCAGCCCTGGGGTTTCTTTGGAAGGAATGATGCTAAAGCTGAAACTCCAGTACTTTGGCCACCTCGTGAGAAGAGTTGACTCATTGGAAAAGACTCTGATTCTGGGAGGGATTGGGGGCAGGAGGAGAAGGGGGCGACAGAGGATGAGATGGCTGGATGGCATCACCGACTCGATGGACGTGAGTCTGAGTGAACTCCGGGAGGTGGTGATGGATAGAGAGGCCTGGCATGCTGCGATTCATGGGGTCACAAAGAGTTGGACACGACTGAGTGACTGAACTGAACTGAACTGAAGCACATAGTAGCCTCCAATAAATATAAAATGAATGAGTGAGGGAATGAATGCCTCCAGCCTCTGCTGTGTCATTGGGCTGTGTTCACATGATTGACCTTATTAAAGAGGGAACTGTTGAGATATAACATACAGCTGATGAGTCTAAAGTTCTTCCCAGGTGATACAGTGGTAAAGAATCAGCTTGCCAGTTCAGGAGACATGAGTTCAATCTCTGGGTAGGGAAGATACCCTGGAATACAAAATGGTAACCCACTCCAGTATTCTTGCCTGGTAAATTCCATAAACAGAAGAACCTGGCAGGCTACAATTGAGCAAGTTGCAGAGTCGGACATGACTGAGCGACTGAGCATGCAGTCATTCAATTGTATGATGCAAGCACAGGATCTAAATGCAGCTCCTGTCTTATGGAAATGTGATGATAGGGGGAGCTGTTAACATGGGAACCTCATAACTGACAAAATATGATTGGTTTGATTATAGTCTACTAACAATATCTTTCCACCATAAATTATATAGTTCTTTGGAATATCTCTACAAAGAAGCTAGAATCACTGTGCATGACATTCTTTTCTTTTATTATTTTTTCTTACTAGAACCTACTTTTAGGGGAAAAAATTAATAACAGACTGTAGGAGGAAAAAACAAATCTTTGCTAAGCAAATAATTTATTTGACTTCCTTTGTTAGTGATTTGCAATTTCAATGTTTTATATTTTTTAAAAATAAAAGTGAGTATTTAAAATTGATTTAGTAAACTAGGATAGAGGAGCAGCTGAAGCAACTGGAAGACCATACTTGTAGAGGATATGTGAAATACAGTGATTTTTTTTTTTTAATCATCACCAAGTATTACTGTATATTGGCAGACAAAAGAAAAGTCAATGAGAACCTATACATGGTTATACGCATGACTTGAATTTTCAGTGTATTGAAGTCTTATTTGAAATTTATATATGCATACTTGATAACTAAGGAAAATGGAGAGGGTCAAATTATAAATAATAGGGGTAGGAAACATCTTTAGACCATAGTTTCTTTTCTCATCATAGGTGAGATTATAATACTAAGTCCTATGCATTTACTAGAACTTAAACACTTGTTGAATCCCTGGCACTACATAGAGGCCCAGCTTTTGCAAAAAAAAAAAAAAAAAATGTAACTATCTTTAAGCATCTTTACAGGTTCCTGAAAGATGTGCATGTAACCATGTTTTCCATGATACTGTCTTTTTAAACTGAAGCCTGTCTATGTGAAAACAATGAGTGAATTCTAAACTGATTTCTGCCTATGCTTTGTTAGGACATTTGTGCCTTGAGTGAGTAGTTTTAAACAACAATTTTGATTTCTTTATGATTCTAACATGCAGGTATTTTGAGAAAGCAGGGAACTATATGGTTCAGCCTCCTTAAAAGCTCCTTACTAACTTCTTATTGAACTGATTATGGGTGTATGTTTTGCTGACAGGTGACATTTGATAAATTAAACAGAAAATACATAATCTTCAAGTACTTGTCTTATATTGTCAGCCTATATTATCAGCTATAGATACTGTAATGTCTAATTAATAAACCACCTGTGGATTAAACTCCAGTATTCTTGCCTGGAGAATCCCATGGACAGAGGAACCTGGCAGACTATAGATCATGCAGTTGCATAGAGTTGGACATAACCAAGCGACTAACACATACACGTACATACATAAGGGACTGAAAATAATTGAAAAGTTAACAAACAGTTAGTGATGATATAATCATCACTTAGATTTAGAAGTTCTAGACTTACACTTATGATAATTTTTAGCCTTCTATATAGTTAATCTAATAACAAACAGAAGGAGTTCTTTCCACCCTGACAAATGATCATTAATGTATTTGAGTCACCACATCCTAGAAATTGTTACAGATGGAATATGTGCTCCTGGAGGGAGGCTAGGTTCTTGCTCTTAATTATCCTTCTTACTGTCAGTTCTGGGTCAACCTCATTTTGTAGCTCTCCTTTATTCAAAAAGAATATATTATATAATATATATTATATATATATATATATACATACACACACACACACACACACACACACACACGTATATAGTGCTTGTGTTTAGTCATGTCTGACTCTTTGAGTCCCCATGGGCTATAGCCCACCAGGCTCCTCTGTCCATGGGGTTCTCCAGGCAAGAATACTGGAGTGGGTTACCATGCCCTGGTCTAGAGCATCTTCTCAACCCAGGGATCAAACTGGGATCTCTTGAATTGCAGGTAGAGTCTTTACCAGCTGAGCTATCAGGAAGCCCATATATATTTAAATATATGTGTGTGTATGCATATTAAAAATAATATATATGAAAAGGAATATATATTTAAAGGAATATACATATTAGAAGAAATATATATGATAAAAGGATATATATATATATATATACACACACACATATATATATACACTCCAGATATTCTCATTTTTCCTTTCTTTCCCAATTTCCATTCCACGTTCTTCTTTTGTACTTGAGTCTCTGACCACTGCCAAGATGCTGAGAGACTAATAAAGAATAGGAAGCAGGATAACTATTTCTCCCATAAGTTATGACCAACCTAGATAGCATATTCAAAAGCATAGACATGACTTTGCCAACAAAGGTTCGTCTAGTCAAGGCTATGGTTTTTCCTGTGGTCATGTATGGATGTGAGAGTTGAACTGTGAAGAAGGCTGAGCACCGAAGCTTGATGCTTTTGAACTGTGGTGTTGGAGAAGACTCTTGAGAGTCCCTTGGACTGCAAGGACATCCAACCAGTCCATTCTGAAGGAGATCAGCCCTGGGATTTCTTTGGAAGGAATGATGGTAAAGCTGAAACTCCAGTACTTTGGCCACCTCATGAGAAGAGTTGACTCATTGGAAAAGACTCTGGTGCTGGGAGGGATTGGGGGCAAGAGGAGAAGCGGACGACAGAGGATGAGATGGCTGGACGGCATCACTGACTCGATGGACGTGAGTCTGAGTGAACTCCAGGAGTTGGTGATGGACAGGGAGGCCTGGCGTGCTGCGATTCATGATTCATGGGGTTGCAAAGAGTCGGACACAACTGAGCGACTGATGTGATCTGAAAGGCTATTCTGAAAAGTAGAAATTCACACCTTTATATTTTTAAGATGGTTTAATGGTGGTAACTAAAAGAACATGACAATAAGTGAATAAAACAAGAATCAAAGAAGTATTTATTCCAATAAATATTTTAAAAAAATAACTAGCAGTTCATTTATGATTTTTATTTAGATTAAAAAAAAATATTGGAGTATAGTCAATTTACAATGTCATGTTAGTTATACATATGTTATGTATCAGTTATACATATATATACATACATACTCTTTTTTAAATTTTTTTCCCACATAGGCCATTACAGAGCATTGAGTAGAGTTTCCTGTGCTATACAGTAGGTCCTTATTAGTTATCTATTTTATATATGTGTGCTAAGTTGCTTCAGTCTTGTCAGATTCTTTACTACCCTATGGTCTGTATCCTGCCAGGCTCCTCTGTCCATGGGCTTCTCCAGGCAAGAATACTGGAGTGGGATGCCATGCCTTTCTCCAATTTTACATATAGAAGTGTGTATATGTAAATCTCAATATCCCAACATATTCCTTCTCACCCCCATGCCCCCTTCCCCCACCACATTACACTCTGGTAACTATATTTGTTTTCTACATTTGTAACTCTATTTCTATTTTGTAGGTAAGTTTAGATTTAAGTGAATTTAGGTGTTATAGGTGCTGTCTGTCATCTCCCCTCTGTATTTATAGCACCTAAAGCAACATATTACACATACCAGGTTCTAAGTAAATATTTGCTTAATAACTAACTGAATTCCTGCATGAATGACTTCCTTTCTCACAACTCTGTCTTGCCTTACTTTCTACAATCTAGATTTCTGCACCTTTAAGAGTCAGCATACTGACTGTCAGTATGCTGACACATATAAGAACATATATATATTCTTTAGGCCCATGTCAAATGTAAATCTCTGTAATTCTATCATTTGTCCATTTGTCTTTGTACCATTGTGCTTTTCTGAAAAGTTTTAATTAATCATTATTTTAGAGTCTACTCTTACTTTGAGGTAAAGTATTATTCTACTGTTGTCCCAAGTAAGGGCTTTGCAAATTGTGTTTTTTAGAACATTTGTTGCCAGTGATTCTTTCTGAAATGGGATTTGGTGGCCTTGTCATGATTATCACTAGCATAATTATAGTTCTGAAAAGCCTTTCAATATATGAACCTATTTAATTAAGTTCAAATTTATTCTCTATCTTTATTTGACCAAAGACAATTTTTCCCAAACAAATCTAATATTACATCTCAATGAAAATATAGTTCTGCAAGCTATACATTGTTATAACCTGTTCTCAGTTGATTTAAATAAGATCATTTCACAAAG
The DNA here is from genome assembly GCF_027580195.1 of Bos mutus. Lineage (NCBI taxonomy): Eukaryota > Metazoa > Chordata > Mammalia > Artiodactyla > Bovidae > Bos > Bos mutus. The sequence continues at coordinate 75,578,047 of NC_091622.1, read as the reverse complement.
AGTCATGTTATACATACACTTTGAGGGAGTATTTTTTTTTTTCAAAAACTAAGCTATGACAAAACTGTCTCCACGTTTCACCTCATCCCCAAGTTTCTGAGAACCTCCAATTCTGAGTACGTCAGCAGAAAAGCAATGAAGGCCTCCCTCTGATTCCACAAACGATTCAAACCATTTACTGTCACCAACCACAGTTACTTCTACAAGAGCTGTTGTAGATCAGCTTTTGTAGATCTCAGATTTACATAATTACAGCCTAATAAACTATTAAAGTACAGTTAAAATAACATGTACAATTTACCCAGAACAAAGGAATTATATTCTGTCACAATGTTTTAATGTACTTATTCTTAAATAGAATTTTTCCAGAGTTAGTTCAACGTCAGTGTTAAGAACACAGACCTCATAAGTAAATTCATATTCCATGGATTACCACAGGAAATTCAGGAATGACTGACATATTTGAATTCTAAAGTATATGTCTATTTTAAATGTTTTTTGATTAGTCATGGTTCTACTTATTAGTACTATTCAAATAGTGGAATAGTACACATTAATATATATATATATATATTTATCTGTACTAAAAAGCTGAGGTATAAAATTTAGATAAATTTTCAAATATAGAATTCAGGAAGAATTCTTACTTGATTCCCTACTTTTTTATGCAATGACCTGAAGGTAATTAGAAAAAACTGCAAATACCTTCTAAGAATGCCTTCTTATTAAGAATGCTTCATTATTAGCATTTCTTATATTAATATCTATTATTTTCTAAATGAAAACGGGACAATGTTCAGAGAATGCAAGTGTACTTTCAAAAATGGTTTTAAAGATTTGCTATTGGAATTGCCCTAGAAAAATTAGGAACATAACTATTGTATCATCAGTTCAGTTCAGTTCAGTTCAGTCACTCAGTCGTGTCTGACTCTTGCGACCCCATGAATTACAGCACTCCAGGCCTCCCTTTCCATCACCAACTCCCAGAGTTCACTCAAACTAACATCCATCAAGTCAGTGATGCCATCCAGCCATCTCATCCTCTGTCGTCCCCTTCTCCTTCTGCACCCAATCCCTCTCAGCATCAGAGTCTTATCCAATGAGTCAACTCTTTACATGAGGTGGACAAAGTACGGGAGTTTAAACTTCAGCATCATTCCTTCCAAAGAAATCCCAGGGCTGATCTCCTTTAGAATGGACTGGATGGATCTCCTTGAAGTCCAAGGGACTCTCAAGCATCTTCTCCAACACCACAGTTCAAAAGCATCAATTCTTTGGCACTCAGACTTCTTCACAGTCCAACTCTCACATCCATACATGACTACTGGAAAAACCATAGCCTTGACTAGACGAACCTTTGTTGGCAAAGTAATGTCTCTTCTTTTGAATATGCTATCTAGGTTGGGCATAACTTTCCTTCCAAGGAGTAAGCGTCTTTTAATTTCATGGCTGCAATTACCATCTGCAGTGATTTTGGAGCTCCCAAAAATAAAGTCTGACACTGTTTCGACTGTTTCCCCATCTATTTCACAAGAACTGATGGGACTGGATGCCATGATCTTAGCTTTCTGAATGTTGAACTTTAAGCCAAATTTTTTACTCTCCTCTTTCACTTTCATCAAGAGGATTTTTAGTTCCTCTTCACTTTCTGCTATAAGGGTGGTGTCATCTGCATATCTGAGGTTATTGATATTTCTCCCAGCAGTCTTGATTCCAGCCTGTGCTTCACCCAATCCAGTGTTTCTCATGATGTACTCTGCATATAAGTTAAATAAGCAGGGTGGCTATATACACGCTTGACATACTCCTTTTCCTATTTGGAACCACTTTGTTGTTCCATGTCCAGTTCTAACTGTTGCTTCCTGACCTGCATACAAGTTTCTCAAGACGCAGATCAGGTGGTCTAGTATTCCCATCTCTTTCAGAATTTTCCACAGTTTATTGTGATTCACACAGTCAAAGGCTTTGACATAGTCAACAAAGCAGAAATAGATGTTTTTCTGGAACTCTCTTGCTTTTTACCTGATCCAGCGGATGTTGGCAATTTGATCTCTGGTTCCTCTGCCTTTTCTAAAACCAGCTTGAACATCAGGAAGTTCACGGTTCACGTATTGCTGAAGCCTGGTTTGGAGAATTTTGAGCATTACTTTACTAGTGTGTGAGATGAGTGCAATTGTGCGGTAGTTTGAGCATTCTTTGGCAAAGCCTTTCTTTGGGATTGGAGTCCTGTGGCCACTGCTGAGTTTTCCAAATTTGCTGCATAATGAGTGCAGCACGTTCACAGCATCATCTTTCAGGATTTTAAATAGCTCAACTGGAATTCCATCACCCCCACTAGCTTTGTTCATACTGATGCTCTCTAAGGCCCACTTAACTTCACATTCCAGGACGTCTGGCTCTAGGTGAGTGATCACACCATCGTGATTATCTTGGTCATTAAGATCTTTTTTGTGTAGTTCTTCTGTGTATTCATGCCACCTCTTCTTAATATCTTCTGCTTCTATTAAGTCTGTACAATTTCTGTTCTTTATTGAGCCCATCTTCTCATGAAATGCTCCCTTCGTATCTCTAGTTTTCTTGAAGAGATGTCTAGTCTTTCCCATTTATTGTTTTCCCCTATTTCTTTGCATTGATCACTGAAGAAGCTTTCTTATCTCTCCATGCTATTCTTTGGAACTCTGCCTTCAAATGGTTATATCTTTCCTTTTCTCCTTTGCCTTTTGCTTCTCTTCTTTTCACAGCTATTTGTAAGCCCTTCTCAGACAACCATTTTGCTTTTTTGCATTTCTTTTTCTTGGGGATGGTCTTGATCCCTGTCTGCTGTACATCTGGAACCTCCATCCATAGTTCATCAGGCATTATGTCTATCAGATCTAGTCCCTTAAATCGATTTCTCACTTCCACTGTATAATCATAAGGGATTTGATTTAGGTCATACCTGAATGGTCTAGTGATTTCCCCCACTTTCTTAAATTTAAATCTGAATTTGGCAATAAAGATCTCATGATCTGAGCCACAGTGAGTTCTGGTCTTGTTTTTGCTGACTGTCTAGCAGCAGCAGCAGAGCATCTCCATCTTTGGCTGCAAAGAATATAATCAATCTGATTTTGGTATTGACCATCTGGTGATGTCCATTTGTCGAGTATTCTCTTGTGTTGTTGGAAGAGGGTGTTTGCTATAACCAGTGGGTTCTCTTGGCAAAACTCTATTAGCCTTTGCCCTGCTTCATATGCAGAGTACATCATGAGAAAAGCTGGGCTGGAAGAAGCACAAGCTGGAATCAAGATTGCCAGGAGAAATATCAATAACCTCAGATATGCAGATGACACCACCCTTATGGCAGAAAGTGAAGAGGAACTAAAAAGCCTCTTGATGAAAGTGAAAGTGGAGAGTGAAAAAGTTGGCTTAAAGCTCAACATTCAGAAAATCAAGATCATGGCATCTGGTCCCATCACTTCATGGTAAATAGATGGGGAAACATTGGAAACAGTGTCAACTTTATTTTTTGGGGCTCCAAAATCACCACAGATGATGACTGCAGCCATAAAATTAAAAGACACTTACTCCTTGGAAGAAAAGTATGACAAACCTAGATAGCATATTCAAAAGCATAGACATGACTTTGCCAACAAAGGTCCGTCTAGTCAAGGTTATGGTTTTTCCAGTGGTCATGTATGGATGTAAGAGTTGGACTGTGAAGAAAGCTGAGCACCAAAGAATTGATGCTTTTGAACTGTGGTGTTGGAGAAGACTCTTGAAAGTCCCTTGGACTGCAAGGACATCCAACCAGTCCATTCTGAAGGAGATCAGCCCTGGGGTTTCTTTGGAAGGAATGATGCTAAAGCTGAAACTCCAGTACTTTGGCCACCTCATGAGAAGAGTTGACTCATTGGAAAAGACTCTGATTCTGGGAGGGATTGGGGGCAAGAGGAGAAGCGGACGACAGAGGATGAGATGGCTGGATGGCATCATTGACTCAATGGACGTGAGTCTGAGTGAACTCCGGGAGGTGGTGATGGATAGAGAGGCCTGGCATGCTGCGATTCATGGGGTCACAAAGAGTTGGACATGACTGAGTGACTGAACTGAACTGAACTGAAGGCACATAGTAGGCTCCAATAAATATAAAATGAATGAGTGAGGGAATGAATGCCTCCAGCCTCTGCTGTGTCATTGGGCTGTGTTCACATGATTGACCTTATTAAAGAGGGAACTGTTGAGATATAACATACAGCTGATGAGTCTAAAGTTCTTCCCAGGTGATGCAGTGGTAAAGAATCAGCTTGCCAGTTCAGGAGACATGAGTTCAATCTCTGGGTAGGGAAGATACCCTGGAATACAAAATGGTAACCCACTCCAGTATTCTTGCCTGGTAAATTCCATAAACAGAAGAACCTGGCAGGCTACAATTGAGCAAGTTGCAGAGTCGGACATGACTGAGCGACTGAGCATGCAGTCATTCAATTGTATGATGCAAGCACAGGATCTAAATGCAGCTCCTGTCTTATGGAAATGTGATGATAGGGGGAGCTGTTAACATGGGAACCTCATAACTGACAAAATATGATTGGTTTGATAGGTCTACTAACAATAAATTTCCACCATAAATGATATAGTCATTTGAAATATCTACAAAGAAGCTAGAATCACTGTGCATGATATTCTTTTCTTTTATACCAGTCCTGTGGCCACTAATGTGTTTTCCAAATTTGCTGGTATATTGAGTGCAGCCCTTTCAGAGCATCATCTTTCAGGATTTGAAATAGCTTACTGGAATTCTATCACCTCCACTAGCGGTGTTTGTAGTGATGCTTCCTAAGTCCCATTTGTCTTCACATTCCAGATGTCTGGCTCTAGGTGATTGATCACACTATCGTGATTATCTGGGTCGTGAAGATCTTTTTTGTACAGTTCTTCTGTGTATTCTTGCCACCTCTTCTTAATATCTTCTGCTTAAGGAGGTCATTCAATTAATAGATTTGTACACCAACTACAGTGAAGTTTGATATTTAGTCTTACTAATGGAGTTGCCACCTCATGTGAAGAGTTGACTCATTGGAAAAGATTCTGATGCTGGGAGGGATTGGGGGTAGGAGGAGAAGGGGAGGACAGAGGATGAGATGGCTGGATGGCATCACTGACTCGATGGACGTGAATCTGAGTGAACTCTGGGAGATGGTGATGGACAGGGATGCCTGGCGTGCTGTGATTCATGGGGTTGCAAAGAGTTGGACACGACTGAGTGACTGAACTGAACTGAACTGCTTCATTCCGTATTCCAAGGCCAAATTTGCCTGTTACTCCAGGTGTTCCTTGACTTTCTACTTTTACATTATATCTATATCTATACTTCATTATGTCATAAAGTATAGATATAATGGTGGGTTATACAATTTGCTGTAGGAATTTTTCTCATCAAAAATTAGTCCCATCATTCAATATTTGACCATTTCTTTGGATTTTTTCCATTAACAGTTTAAAAATTGATGATAATTTTGTTAAGTTTCCTAACTGATATATTAACCATTCTCTAGTCATTGAAAATCTGTTTTTAGTAGGGCATCATTCTGATTGGCCTGAAAATTATTTAACGTCCTAAATAACTCTGACTTACAGTGCAGCTGATATCATTGCCTAGCCACCTGTGTAGGGAGATTTTGGCTAGTAATTGTAATTATCTATTCAGGAAGCTGGCCACTAGCATAGCTGCTGTTATTGTGAAGTATCAAGGCTCAACCCTCAAAAAGAATCATTCTGTACTATTGTACGTATGTGTGTATGTTTACTGATAAGCTTGTTTGGTATCTTTTTGTCCATGTAAGACTTTCTGCCCCAGTGGAGCTTATAAGCTATTGTAGAGTATAGGCAATAGCATTGTATATATGCATGTTTGTATGTGTGAATATAGAAAGATGAGTAATGGCACAGCTTTGAAAAAATTAACTGAATTGTGGAGATAGAGAGTGAAAGGGGTTACTACCTGTAAAGTGATCAATAAAAGCTTCTTTGAGGTGATATTAAAAATAAATAAATAAAAACTCAATGAATGAAAGTGAAGGAGCAAATTATGTGATAGTTTTGGACAATGATACTCAAGTGTAGGGGACAGCAAATAAAAAGTCATTGAGAAAAAACCATATGTGAGGCACAGCTGGAAATTTATGTTAACATTTAGATTTCACTGTCAGTCTGCTATGGATATTGTAACACAGTTAAATCTCCAAAAAGTTTTTAGGTCTTTAAGCTTTGCCTTTAAAGTGAGAGACAGCAGTCCTGGCAGAGCCTTCTTTATGGGTTTGTATATTTTAAATTGACTTGTTTAATGCCAGCATAAGAGACAGTAACAACTTCTTTATTTTCTGAGACATTTCCAAATAGCAAAATGTTACCAATGCTATTTTCAGTATAGAAAATAGGATTTTTGCTCAGAATATTTCTGTCTTCAATATATATCTTTAAATTTGATGTTTATTGTGTAAACAAATATTGTAAAATAAAAGAATTAATTGTTTTTCAAAATACAATTATGACAATAACCAGGGTTGAGAAGGGAAAGAAACCTAAATGACTTATGTATTTGTAATGTAAAGATATTATTTGCTGCTTTAATAGTTCCCTGAGTGCTAGCACCCACCTGCTTGTTTTGAAATTTTACCTAGTTATTGCTTGTCTCTGGGTTATTATTTGTCTCCAACATGTTTGAGCAATAAGCTTTTTGACGACTTTCCATTTCATTCCTCCGCTTTCCATTTTGACCTAGTCGCACTGCGGCTTCTCACATGCCACAGCTATCCCATTCAGACATTTGCCTGAATCCTTGCTCTGCACTTTTCCTTCCTGCAATGACCAAACTTTGGACTTCCGGTGAATTTGTGTGGCCCTCTAAGGTATGCTATACCTTCCTCCTCAGGACCTGTGAGGATAATAAATACTTCACTATCACATCCCTCTACTAGTGAATCTCCCTGCAATGGAGGAGACCCCGGTTTGATTCTTTGGTCAGGAAGATCCGCTGGAGAAGGGATAGGCTACCCACTCCAGTATTCTTGGGCTTCCCTGGTGGCTCAGCTGGTAAAGAATCTGCCTGCCATGTGTGAGACCTGGGTTTGATCCCTGGGTTGGGACAATCCCCTGGAGAAGGGAAAGGCTACCCACTCCAGTATTCTGGACTGGAGAATTCCATGGACTGTATAGTTCAGACACAACTGAGTGACTTTTACTAAACAGACTAAGCAGACTCCTAGTGTAATTTAAACAGTCATTTTGGAGTGACCCTTAAAGACCCTACTAATTGCCAACATCCGCTGGATCATGGAAAAAGCAAGAGAGTTCCAGAAAAACATCTATTTCTGCTTTATTGACTATGCCAAAGCCTTTGACTGTGTGGATCACAATCAACTGTGGAAACCTCTGAAAGAGATGGGAATACCAGACCACCTGAACTGCCTCTTGAGAAATTTGTATGCAGGTCAGAAAGCAACAGTTAGAACTGGACATGGAACAACAGACTGATTCCAAATAGGAAAAGGTGTACATCAAGGCTGTATATGGTCACCCTGCTTATTTAACTTATATGCACAGTACATCATGAGAAACGTGGACTGGAAGAAGCACAAGCTGGAATCAAGATTGCCAGGAGAAATATCAATAACCTCAGATATGCAGTTGACACCACCCTGATGGCAGAAAGTGAAGAGGAACTCAAAAGCCTCTTGATGAAAGTGAAAGTGGAGAGTGAAAAAGTTGGCTTAAAGCTCAACATTCAGAAAACGAAGATCATGGCATCCTGTCCCATCACTTCATGGGAAATAGATGGGAAAACATTGGAAACAGTGTCAGACTTTATTTTTGGGGGCTCCAAAATCACTGCAGATGGTGACTGCAGCCATGAAATTAAAAGACGCTTACTCCTTGGAGGGAAAGTTATGACCAACCTAGATAGCATATTCAAAAGCAAAGACATCACTTTGCCAACAAAGGTTCATCTAGTCAAGGCTATAGTTTTTCCTGTGGTCATGTATGGATGTGAGAGTTGGACTGTGAAGAAGGCTGAGTGCCGAAGAATTGATGCTTTTGGACTGTGGTGTTGGAGAAGACTCTTGAGACCCTTGGACTGCAAGGAGATCCACCCAGTCCATTCTGAAGGAGATCAGCCCTGGGGTTTCTTTGGAAGGAATGATGCTAAAGTTGAAACTCCAGTATTTTGGCCACCTCATGCAAAGAGTTGACTCATTGGAAAAGACTCTGATGCTGGGAGGGATTGGATGCAGGAGGAGAAGGGGATTACAGAGGATGAGATGGCTGGATGGCATCACTGACTTGATGGATGTGAGTCTGAATGAACTCCGGGAGTTGGTGATGGACAGGGAAACCTGGCATGCTGAGATTCATGGGGTCGCAAAGAGTCGGACACGTCTGAGCGACTGAACTGAACTGAACTGAAGGGACTTACTCTTCCATTTATTAAACAATATTGACCTCATTATGTAAATGGAGTGCTGAAATGAAAATGATTTTTTTTTTAATTTTTATAAAGTAAATGCTTACTCTAACTTGGATATACAAAACAGACACGTCTATTTGAGAATTCTCAAAACAGTACATGTACATACATTATGCAATTAAAGCAATTCAAACTCCCTTTCGATCAACAAAGAATTGAATATAACTTGTCAAAATGCACATGGGCGAGAGTATTGATCACAGGGAGAGACTAGCTGGATGTTAAGTAGGAAGTTAGGCCTGAGTAACAAGTGGTGGCCCAGTTGAAAAGATTCAAGCTAAACCCCACTTTAGACATGCCCCAGTATGGGCCAGGAGAGCTCACAGATGTGTTACAAAATAACCACAGAGGCTTCTCCAACTCCAGCACGTGGACTCTTGGTTCACAGCTGTGTCCTCAAGTGACCTTAGGCAGCCTATTAAGGATTTATAAATATTCTATACGTGCATACATCTGATAATAGCAGACTGAATTATGAGAAAGACAAGCACAATAGAGTCTGCTGTTATGTAATTTTCAACCCTTAATCGGAACTGTGGGTTTCCCTTGTGGCTCAGCTGGTAATGAATCTGCCTGCAATGAGGGAGACCTGGGTCTGATCCCTGGGTTGGGACAATCCCCTGCAGAAGGGAAAGGCTACCCACTCCAGCATTCTGGCCTGGAGAATTCCCTGGACTCTATAGCCCATGGAGTCACAAAGAATCAGGCACAATTGAGCGACTTTCACTAATCAGAACTGTCAGTCCACACCCACCTGGATGAATATATGAAAGCCCTGTCTTGAAAAACCCCCATACCTCATCATTCCAGGGCCAGTAGCTCTCTCGACTTGGCCCACCTCTCCTTTGAGGTGTTTTTTTTTTTTTTTTTTCTTTTTCTTTTTTATTTTCTGTTCTTTCTTCAGTAATCCTGTTTTTGCCACAGGTAAGACCTCAGATTGTTCTTGGTGTTATTAACAAAACCAAGGCCCACGAAGAAGGGTTCTCTTTGACTCTTCCTATCTGGTGAAACTGAAGAGGCAGGAAAAGTCCAGGCAAACCAAGCATTGAAAGACCTGGAACAGCCTTGATCTCAGGCATTTCCCAGAAGCCACAAGTCCAGCAGAGTTAGATGAGAAATCAAGATGTAGCACTTATTTTGTTGTTCAGTTGCTAAGTCCTACCTGACTCTTTGCAACTCCATAAACTGCAGAATGACAGGCTTCCCTGTCCTTCACTATCTCCTGGAGTTTGCTCAAACTCATGTCCATTGAGAAAGTGATGCCATCTAACCATTTCATCCTCTGTTGCAGCATTCTTCTCCTACCTTCCATCTTTCCCAGGATCAGGGTCTTTTCCAATGAGTCAGCTCTTTGCATCAGGTGACCAAAGTATCAGAGCTTCAGCTTCAAGCATCAGTCTTTTCAATGAACATTCAGGGTTGATTTCCTTTAGGATTTAAAGGTTTAATCTCCTTGCTGTCCAAGGAACTCTCAAGAGTCTTCTCCAGGACTACAATTCAAAAGCAACAATTCTTCAGCTCTCAGCCTTCTTTATGGTCTGACACTCATATCCATACATGACTACTGGAAAAAACATAGCTTTGACTATATGGACCTTTGTCAGCAAAGTGATGTCTGTGTTTTCTAATATGCTGTCTAGGTTCATCACAGTTTTTCTTCCAAGAAGCAAGCATCATTTAATTTCATGGATGCAGTCACCATCCACAGTGATTTTGTTTTTTGTTTTTTTTTTCACAGTGACTTTGTAGCTAAGAAAATAAAATCTGCCATTGTTTCCACTTTTTCCCCATCTATTTGCCAGGAAGTGATGGGACCAAATGCAATGACCTTTGTTTATCAAATGATGAGTTTTAAGCAGCTTTTTCACTCTCTTCTTTTGCCCTTATCAAGAGGCTCTTTAGTTCCTTTTCACTTTCTTACATTAGAGTGTTATCATCTGCATATCTGAGGTTGTTGATATTTCTCTCAGCAATCTTGATTCCTTGTAATTCATCCAGCCCAGCATTATACCTGATGTACTCTGCATATAAGGTAAATAATCAGGATGACAATATACACCCTTGTTGAACCTCTTTCCCAGTTTTGAACCAGTTCATTGTTCTATGTCTGATTCTTACGGTAGCAGTTATATAAGTGACAAAATAAATGGCAAGACCATGGGGCACAAGCTTTATAAAATTTTGTAAAACCAAACCATAAATAATACTATAGATCCAAGCAAGATGAGTTTTCGGAAATGAGACAAGTAGTCAGGAATGAAGAATGGAGTCAGCAATGGCAATGAGAAGATGAAGGAAAGTGACATTTACCTCAGACAGAAAACTTACAAAGACTTCTTAGGATAACAGAAACCAGTCCTAGGAAATAGTCTAAATGAGGTCTTATGTAGGAGTCAATGAGTTAGTATAGGACTATAGCCACCTGGTTGGATTGGGCAATGTGTTGTAAAGAATATTTCTGACAGGAAGTGAACAGGCATGGATTTATGGATCATTTCATGAGGCTATGGGGAGTTGAGGTGTAATAATGTATAGCCTGTCATACAACCTGTCTGAATCCGATGTTTACCAGTCACATTCCCTTTGGGATCTCTTTATAGTTGTCAGGATGTGGGGCTGTTTATTTAAATGAGAGAAGACATATATTTGAAAAGGCTCCTACAAGCATTTCTCTGTGACTTTAAAACAATCTGCTTTTTCTCACCCCCACATGGAATGAAATTAGACTTTAAATCTCATTACTGAGATTGAATGTTTCACCTGGATTATTTCTGCTGAAAGGAATATAAATTCTTCACTCCCTTACTGGGTTTTGGAAAGCCTGGCTGAGGAGACATACCTGTGGAATTAAGGAGTTTCTAACCTCATCAGTTTAAGTGGAGACCATTTAAATAATTACCTTGCACCAAGTAATATATTCTGCTGTCCTATGAATCAATGCCACTTTTTTATGTCTTTTCTTTTCATTTGTATTAATAACTTCAATATCCTCTTATTAAAGGTGACCCCCAAATATATCCAAGATTAATTATGTCATCCCAGTATACATTGTTATGATTGAGTTATTAATATACTTTATATCCACAAAGAATGCATACTACCTATGACAGCACTTTCCTTTTTATTCTCATTATTCATCTTTGGAATATACACTTTGGGGATATATTTGATCAGAAAAAAAGTCATGAAAATATCCTCAAGAAAATAATAAACCTTAGAATAATATATATATAGACTTAAGCTTACTCTTTTACTTTACTCAGCCTAAATATTTTTACACTTAAAATTATAAGTTTATTCCTTTGTGAACAGTTCTGAGCTTAATTTTTGAGACAAGACTGCCTATAGTGAAAAAAAAAAAAAAAAAAATCATTTCAAGAAAGCAATGGGGGTGGAGTGAATCGATAAGTATTTAGCACCTACTGTATAATAGCACTCTCTTAAAAAAAAAAAATAGCACTCTCTTGAGCTATTTACAATCTCTAAATCCTCACAAGAGACCTATGAGATATGGACTATTAACCTCATTTTTTTCAAGATAAGGAAACAGACACTGAGAGGATAAGTTACCTGTGTTGTGTGTCACTCAGTGGGACAATGGCTGGGTTTTGCAGCTGTGTCTCTCTAAATACAAAGTTCATGCTCTTACAGCCTGTGTAGCTAACAAGGATTGTGTGGCCTCTGAATTCTCAAGGAAGTGAGAAATGGAGCAGATCTAATAGGAACACTTATGCAGTGGGGCTAGCCACAAGAGAGAAATAGTGGTCATCTGGAATAGATTGTACTGTTTCTGTCTTCCTCCAACATACAGTCTGTGTATAAGGGTAAGACGTTAAGTTCATTTTGGCACAGACTGAGTCTAATAACTTAAAACAAACAAACAAAAACTAGCAAAGCTTGTACATTCAGTGAAATTCCTGGAAAAATGTTGTGGTATGCTATTTGCAAAAATCACCTCAAATCTTAACTCACTGCTAGGGCCATATCTTTGCAATGTTACTTTTGCAATAGTTTCATCAGAAATTAGAATCTACTTACCTCTTCTATATGGGCTGGTCTTATAATTCACTTTGTTTAATAACATGTAGAAAAAGTAATGGTGTGCCAGTTCCAAGATTTGACCTCAGAGAACTTATGCTCTTCCACTTTTTTTGCCAGATTCCACTATTGCTATGTGAACAGGCCCAGGATAGTCTTCTCCACCTAACAGCCAGAGAGCTAGTTACAACTTGAATTTGACTGTCCTGGAGTCACAGCTTCCACTCAAACCTCCAGTTGATAGCAGGTCAAAAAAAAAAAAAAGTAAACCCAGCTGCAAACAGCCAAGCCTGAAACTTACCATGAGATGTGCCCAAGCAGTGTATGACAATAATATATACTTTTTTAAAGTTTGGAGTAATTTGTAAAGCAATAATAATTAGTATAACTGGTAATGAGTTTGAGCAAGCTCTGGGTGTTGGTGAAGGACAGACAAGCTTAGCGTGCTACAGTCCATGGGGTCACTAAGAGTTGGACACAACTGAGCAACTGAACTGATAGCTGATAAACCATACTGCTTAAAAAAAAAAAAAAAAAAGAAACTCACTTACATCTCCAGGTCCTTTGTTTTAAGCAAATAAATAAATGCCAGTGGTTAGGTGAAAGCCAAGATGGCCCAAGATTTCTCTCTTCCTCTGTGAAAAACACGCATAATGTTTGAAATAGGCATTCTGCAGTATTTTCTGATTGCTGTAGTTTCTAACATGGCTCAGAAATAAAACTTTTTTTTTCTTGGTATTTTAATCTGTCTTAGAAGTGAAGAATTGGAGTTGCAAATGGAATTTAGTGGTGGTTCAGATGGTAAAGACTCTGCCTGCAGTGCAGGAGACCCAAGTTTGATCCCTGGGTCAGGACAATTCCCTGGAGAAGGAAATGGCAGCCCACTCCAGTTTTCCTGCCTGGAACATCACAAGGACAGAGGTGCCTGGCAGGCTACAGTCCATGGGGTTGCAAAGAGTTGGATACGACTGAGCAACTAACACACACCTGGAAATATTACATTTAAACTAATATCCAGGAGAATACATGTACAAATGTTGAGATATGAAAATTGTATGAATGCCTCTCACATTATAAAAAAAATGATTAAATCTCAGGTATTTTGTGGTTTTAATGACTAAAAAAAAAAAAAAAAAGAAAGCAAATTCTCAGCTTTGTGTTCTACCTTTATAGACATGCCACTCTGATTAGGTAGAGCCTGTCAGAAGCATTACAAATTTTGAAAAGAAAAGTCTGGCCAGAGAAAATAGATTCAGTTTTTACTGAATGGAAACATTCAAGGAAGCAGAAAACCAGTGTTACTCTTGTTTGTCATGTAGACATTAGAATTTAATGAACTGTTATATGGCCTTGATCAGTTACGAGCATTTTGATTTTCTAAATGTCTGGTACATAAAGTATTCTGCAAAATGTGCACTATTGAATAAAACATATTTACTAAAATATTCTCGACCCTATTATTTCCCTCAACAATTTAAAAATATTTGTGATAGCAAAAAGAATACATAAAGCAGGATTATTGAAATATATACTTAGTAACACAAACACTGTTTAAAAGGAGGTACAAACAAAATTACTCTAGAGATAAGATGATCTGATTGTTATAACTGAGTACAAATTGGAGTTTTTAGCTTTCTGGGAGCTTAGGCATTATAAAGTTATTGGGCATTTATTAAGATCCTACTATATATTAGTGAGTCCTTTAAGCAATTTATCTGTTTTATTTCACTTAATCTACTACACAATAATCATATAATATATGTTTGTATATTCTGTTTTGTAGCAGAAGAAGTACAGGATTTATAGCCAGATGCTTTAGTTTATATCCTGGCTTTCTCATTTATAAGCTATATAACATTTTCAGGCTTCAGTTTCCTAATCATTAAAATGGAAGTAATAAATAACTCATTCATTTTTCATTTATTTATTCATGCAACTAACATACATAGAATAGTGTTTTGCTGCAAGAAATAGCTTGTATGTGTGTGTGAGAGAGAGAGAGAGAAGGCAGATTCAAAATAAATCTGCTAAATATTTTGTATTTATCTTCTATATAGAGAACAATTAACAAATTTATAGGTAGCTCATAGCCTAGTGTCAACTATAGGTAGTTAGAATAATATTTAAGAAGAAATAGAAAGTGTTTTGAATAGGGTCTGTTAGTTGTTCAGTCCTGCCTGACTCTTTGCGACCCCATGGACTCCAGCCCACCAGGCTCCTTGGTCCATGGGATTCTCCAGGCAAGGATACTGGAGTGGTTTGCCATTTCCTTCTCCAATTGGATAGGGTATTTGTTTGATATTGCTGTAAAACAAACTAGTAGGAACATAATTTCTTAACCAATCACATTTACTATCTTGAAATTTCTATGGGTCAGGATTCCAGGCATGTTTTAGATGGATGTGCTGTTCAGAGTCTCATAAAATTGCACCCAGCATGTTGGCCAGACTGCTTTCTCATCTGGAGGCACCATTGGGAAAGATTCCACTTCTAAATTCATCTAAGTAGTTAACAGAATTCATTTCCTTGTAGCTTTACGACTGAGGATTGTATTTCTTTCTTTTTTGTTTTTTCTATTGTCATGTGGGCTTCTTCAAACTGGCTGTGTATTTCATCACGTACACAAGAAAATCCTCTAGTTCTAGCTTGCTAAGAACTTATCTTAAATGACATAATGCAATCACAAAGTGACATCACATCATCTTTGCCTTATTTAATTGATCAAAAGCAAGTCATGGGTCCTCCCCACACTCAAGGGGGTGGGGGGGATGGTTTACTCAAAACTATAAACACTAGGAGGTGGGACTCATTGAGGGTCACACTAAGTTCTAGTTCTCACACTAGTGTCTACTTCTTACAAGTACATAGAGAAGAGAAGAAGAAATTTGATTTAAAATGTGTCAGAGAAAGGCTTATAAGTAAAATGACAGTATGACATTTGAAGCTTAAAATATTTATGAAATTCACCTTGTGAAGTAGAGTGTCAGGAAGGGGAGGTGGAAGTATTCCAGATAAGTCCTGAGAAAACTTATTAAGAGTTGGGATGGTATATCATAGATCTTATTATCCCTCGCATACCCTTTCATATTTGCCCTGCTGATTAGCATGATCAATAAACATTATTTTAATCTATTGATTTCATTTTCAGTTCAGTTCAGTCACTCACTTATGTCTGACTCTTTGCTACCCTATGGACTGCAGCACACCAGGCCTCCCTATCCATCACCAGCTCCTGGAGCCTGCTCAAACTCATGTCCCTCGAGTTGGTGATGCCATCCAACGATCTCACCCTCTGTTGTACCCTTCTCCTCCTGCCTTCAATCTTTCCCAGCATCAGGGTCTTTTCCAATGAGTCAGTTCTTCACATCAGGTGGCCAAAGTATTGGAGCTACAGCTTCAGCATTGATTTAATTTATGTTCACATTATCTTCTTACTTGACTTTTGACATAAAGTAAAATTTATAAACACAATTAAAATAAGATTATTTAAAATTTTTACAGTTAACTCAAAGATATCTTCATTTTTTTAATTTATTTTTTAACTTTACAATATTGTATTGGTTTTGCCATATATCAACATTTTAAAGAAAGTTCTTAAATTTACAATAAAATGGTATATACTTCAGTATTATTTATATTTTTAACACCATTTTTGCTTTCTAATTTTGTATTATTTAGTATTCATATCTATTTGTGCTCATTTCACATGCTAGTAAGGGTATGCTCAAAATCTTTCAAGCTAGACTTCGGTAGTATGTTAACTGAGAACTTCCAGATGTACAAGCTGGGTTTAGAAAAGGAAGAGGAACCAGAGAGCAAATCGCCAACTTTCATTAGATCATAGACAATGCAAGGGAATTCTAGAAAAACATCTGGTTCTGATTCAGTGACTAAGCTGAAGTATTTGACTGTATGGATCACAACAAACTGTGGAATATTATTAAAGAAATGAGAATACCAGAGTACCTTACCTGTAACCTGAGAAACCTGTATGCAGGTCAAGAAGCAAAAATTAGAACCTTATATGGAACTACTGACTGGTTTAAAATTGGGAAAGGAGTATGACAAGGCTGTATATTGTCACTGTGTTTATTTAATTTATATGTAGAGTACATCATGTGAAATGCTGGGCTGGATGAATCACAAGCTGGAATCAAGGTTTCCAGGAGAAATATCAACAACCTCAGATGTGCAAATGATACCACTCTAATGGAAGAAATTGAAGAACAACTAAAGATACTCTTGATGAGGGTTAAAGAGAAGAGTGAAAAAGCTGGCTTAAAATTCAACATTCAAAAAACAAAGATAATAGTATCCTGTCCTATCTCTTAATGACAAATAGCTGGGGGAAAATTGGAAACACTGACAGATTTTATTATCTTGGGCTCCAAAATCACTGCAGATGGTAACTGCAGCTATGAAATTAAAAGACACTAACTCCTAAGAAGAAAAGCTATGACATATCTAGACAGCATATTAAAAAGCAGAGACATCACTTTGCTGACAAATGTCTGTATAGACAAAACTATGGGTTTTCCAGTAGTCGTATACAGATATGAGATTTGTACCATAAAGAAGGTTGAGTGCTGAAGAATTCATGCTTTTGAATTGTGGTCCTAGGGAAGACTCTTGGACTGGAAAGAGATCAAAAGGTCAATCCTAAAGGAAATCAACCCTGAACAGTCATTGGAAGGACTGATGCTGAAGCTGAAGCTCCAATACTTTGACCACCTGATGCAAAGAGTTGACTCATTAGAAAAGACCCTGGTGCCAGGAAAGAATGAAGACAAAAGGAGAAGAGGGGGGCAGAGGACAAGATGGTTGGATTATATCACTGACTCAATTAACATGAGTTTGAGCAGGCTTTGGGAGTTGCTGATGGACAGGATAGCCTGGCCTGCTGCAGTCCATGGGATGGAAAAAATTTGGACATGCCTTAGCGACTGAACAACAATTTGTAAAACATTTTGTGTAGTATTGATATCTATGTCTGAATCATATGAGTATTTTATTCAACCGTTTAACTTAAAGGTATTTTTTTCACAATATACTCCTTATTTATATACTGTTTTTACTGAACCAACTAAATGAAGGAATTAAAAAAAAAAAAAAAACACTTCAGCTTTAGCATCTATAATGCTGTGTTTGTCAATCAAAAACTTTAGTCACATTACAGAAATGGAAAATCTGGATGTTTCTTGTCTTTGGCAGATAGATTTGAACTTATTCCATCTAGCAGTCAATTTATTTGGATATACACTTAAAATTAAAGCATAAAATAGAAATAATATTTTTAATCAAGAAGCATTATAAAGCTTAAGTATAAAAAAAAGCTTAAGTGTACTATTACAATAAAAGTTTTGATTTATACAGAGTTTATAATTACAGTCTGATAAAAATATCAGTGAGCTTCCCAGGTGGTGCAGTGGTAAAGAATCCATCTGCCAATGCAGGAGATATAAGACACACAGGTTCAATCAGGGAGTTCAATCAGGTTCTGATCCAAAAGGAGCAGAAAGATCCCCTGGAGTAGGAAATAACAACCTGTACCAATATTCTTGCCTGGAAAATTCCAAAAACAGAAGAATCTGGTTAGCTACAATCCACGGGGTTTCAAAGATTTGCACACAATTAAACACAAACACATACAAATCAATAAATACAAACTATATCATTTTTACCTTTTTTCTTAATGATATGAATTTAATGTTTGCCAATAAAGAGTTGTGTAGTGCTGAATTCTCTCAGCTTTTGCTTGTCTGTAAAGCTTTTGATTTCTTCTTCATATTTGAATGAGATCCTTGCTGGGTACAATAATCTGGGCTGTGGTTTATTTTCTTTCATCATTTTAAGTATGTCTTGCCATTCCCCCCTGGTTTGGAGAGTTTCTATTGAAAGATCAGCTGTTATCTTTATGGGAATTCCCTTGTATGTTATTTGTTGTTTTTCCCTTGCTGCTTTTAATATTTGTTCTTTGTGTTTGATCTTTGTTAATTTGATTAATATGTGTCTTGGGGTGTTTTGCCTTGGGTTTATCCTGTTTGGGACTCTCTGGATTGCTTGGACTTGAGTGATTATTTCCTTCCCCATTTTAGGGAAGTTTTCAACTATTATCTCCTCAAGTATTTTCTCATGGTCTTTCTTTTTGTCTTCTTCTTCTGGGACCCCTATGATTTGAATGTTGTAGCATTTAATATTGTCCTGGAGGTCTCTGAGATTGTCCTCATTTCTTTTAATTCGTTTTTCTTTTATCCTCTCTGATTCATTTATTTCTACCATTCTATCTTCTAATTCACTAATCCTATCTTCTGCCTCTGTTATTCTACTATTTGTTGCCTCCAGAGTGTTTTTGATCACATTTATTGCATTATTCATTATATATTGACTCTTTTTTATTTCTTCTAGGTCCTTGTTAAACCTTTCTTGCATCTTCTCAATCCTTGTCTCCAGGCTATTTATCTGTGATTCCATTTTGATTTCAAGATTTTGGATCAATTTCACTATCATTATTCGGAATTCTTCATCAGGTAGATTCCCTATTTCTTCCTCTTTTGTTTGGTTTCGTGGGCATTTATCCTGTTCCTTTATCTGCTGGGTATTCCTCTGTCTCTTCATCTTGTTTAAATTGCTGAGTTTGGGGTGTCCTTTCTGTATTCTGGCAGTTTGTGGGGTTCTCTTTATTTTGGCATTTCCTCACTGTGTGTGGGTTTGTACAGGTGGCTTGTCAGGGTTTCTTGGTTAGGGAACCTTGTGTTAATGTTCTGGTGCGTGGAACTGGATTTCTTCTCTCTGGAGTGCAATGAAGTGTTCAGTAATGAATTATGAGATGTCTATGGTTTTGGGGTGACTTTGAGCAGCCTGTATATTGGAGCTCAGGGCTGTGTTCCTGTGTTGCTGGAGAATTTGCTTGGTATGTCTTGCCATGAAACTGGAGCCTATTATACAGAGTGAAGTAAGCCAGAAAGAAAAACACCAATACAGTATACTAACGCATATATATGGGATTTAGAAAGATGGTAACAATAACCCTGTATATGAGACAGCAAAAGAGACACTGACGTATAGAACAGTCTTTTGGACTCTGTGGGAGAGGGAGAGGGTGGGATGATTTGGGAGAATGGCATTGAAATATGTATAATATCATATATGAATGAGTTGCCAGTCCAGGTTTGATGCACGATACTGGATGCTTGGGGCTGGTGCACTGGGATGACCCAGAGGGATGGTATGGGGAGGGAGGAGGGAGGGGGGTTCAGGATGGGGAACACATGTATACCTGTGGCAGATTCACTTTGATATATGGCAAAACCAATACAATATTGTAAAGTTAAATAAAATAAAATTTAAAAAAAAGTTGTGTACACTCATTCCTCATCATGAGAAACTCTGGGCTGTAGGAAGCATAAGCTGGAATCAAGATTGCTGGGAGAAATATCAATAACCTCAGATACACAGATGACACCACCCTTATGGCAAAAAGTGAAGAAAAACTAAAGGGCCTCTTGATGAAAGTGAAAGAGGAGAGTAAAAAGTTGGCTTAAAGTTCAACATTCAGAAAATGAAGATCATGGCATCTGGTCCCCTCACTTCATGGCAAATAGATGGGGAAACAGTGACTGACTTTATTTTTCTGGGCTCCAAAATCACTGCAGATGGTGACTGCAGCCATGAAATGAAAAGATGCTTACTCCTTGGAAGGAAAGTTATAACCAACCTAGACAGCATATTAAAAAGCAGAGACATTACTTTGTCAACAAAGGTCCATCTAGTCAAGGCTATGGTTTTTCCAGTAGTCATATATGGATGTGAGAGTTGGACTATAAAGAAAGCTGAGTGCCGAAGAATTGATGCTTTTGAGTGTGGTTTTGGAGAAGACTCTTGAGAGTCCTTGGACTGCAAGGAGGTCCAACCAGTCCATCCTAAATGAGATTAGTCCTGGGTGTTCATTGGAAGGACTGATGTTGAAGCTGAAACTCCAATAATTTGGCCACCTGATGTGAGGAGCCAACTCATTGGAAAAGACCCTAATTCTGGGAAAGACTGAGGGCAGGAGAAGGGGACCACAGAAATGAGATGGTTGGATGGCATCACACATGGACTCGATGGACATGGGTTTGGGTGGGTTCTGGGAGTTGTTGATTGACAGGGAGGCTGGCATGTTGCAGTTCATGGGATCGAAAAGAGTCGGACACGACTGAGCAACTTCATTGAACTGAACTGATACTCACTCCTTATCTAAGGTATTGAAATATAATTACTGCAATTAAATTAAATATATATAGAAACTCAGGGTTTCTCTAAGTAAAGGTCCAAGTTCTAGGTCTATGCCCTTAAATACAAACCCTTACTCCACCATTATCAGTTGTGGGACCTTAAGTTAAATTAATAGCACCTTGTGTTGTTCAATTTGTTGTAAATTTAGGATAAAAGTATATCTATCTCATGGTTATTTTGAGGTTTAAATAAATTACTACACCTAAGAATTTAAATAAGCGAATACTTAAAAATTCATGAGTACACAATACTGTTTTTATTGTGATATTTTGAAAATAGAGAAAGCCAATATATTTTTTATTTCTAGAGATACAGATAAGAAAGTTCAAATAGATTTTAGATCAAACTGATTTTAATATTGCTAGAATATGCTTAATATGAATTAAATGCAAATTTTGAGCAAGCTACTATGGATGTGATTTAAAAAACAGTAAGAAGAAACACATTTATCTATATGATTGTTCTGGATTTAGTAATCTATCATTTGCATAACGATAATGCTTTATGGTCTTATCTTCCAGTATATTTATGTGAGATGTCTCTAAAGATTATGCAGTTAGCCAAAATGCATATTTCTATTATCAAAATAGTATATGTTTCTAGAATTTTAGTTGCAAATCTCATAGTATTTGTGATTTTTTTAAATAATGAAGGCACTGTAAATATTTTTGGAACATAGTAAATTCAGTATAAGAAAAATGTATAATTCAGAATATTATATATGCTTTGAAAATCAAGTTAAATATTTGAGTTATCGTGGAAATGTTAGTCTCCTCTTTTATTTATTCATTCATCTTTAATACTATGTCATTTTCTTTCCAGAGCCAATAGATATGGTGACTTGTTTCTGTATTGTTCATTGGGAGTAGTCAAAATTGATTTTGCAATTACTGTTGATATTGATTAGAAAAGAAACTTTGCAAATTTCTACCCAGTCTTTTAATTTACCCAAGTTATTTATTAAACATAAGTGATCCTTAGTATTTTCAAACATAAATAAATCTCCAATCTTGCTCTTTTAATTCATATGGATGACTAAACCCAGTACAACAAGAAAGAGTAAGATTTATAGTTTTATAACATTAATTTTACCTATATATGTATATACACAGACACACACACCCACACACACATTCTGTGTGTGAAAAGAGAGAGATTGACTATATCAATATATTTTAGATGAATAAATGTAGGCTGTTAATAAATAATTAGTGATGATAAGTACTTACAGAAATATAATTTTATAGATTTTTCATAGATCATACAACCAATATTAGACTATGGTGATCAACAATGTGACTAATATTTTCCCTTTTAATTCAGGAATTCTTTTAGTCCCTTAGAGAAGTTTTACTTGATTTATGAGGTTGGGAGAAATAACTGTTTTGTGCTCTCAGAATACCATGTTTCTTATAATATTTTATTCACAAATATATTCCTCTTTGCATACATTTTTGATTGATATCTTCTTCTCCCCATGTTCTTGGCAGAAAATATGTCTTTTTTGATTGACATTGAATCTCAGCAATCAGCACCTGTCTGGCATATAGTAGCTGCTTAGTAATTTACTGAGTGAATGAATCAATGAATGACTTAGATCAAGAAATATGTTATGGATGAGACTTGCAGAGAAGCATTGCACTATCATCACCAAGGCTTACATTAATTAATTCAGAAAAAGAAATAGACACATATATTTAACATTTTAGACAAAAATGATTTGGAAACAAAACTGATAGAATCTCATACAAACAATGATTGAAATTGCCTCTAATTTCACCAATAATATAACTGATAATTCTGAAATAAAATATTTATTCTGAAAGATATTTTGATTTTTTTTTAATTTTTACAAGTGTATGTATTTTAACATCTATGATAAATATATTATAAACCATAATCTCCTCCCCAATGGTTCTTTTTTATAAGCCATTCTCTCTACAACCTAATCTCTAACATATACATTTTTATTGTACTGATAAAGAACTGTTTTTATTTTTTTAATGGAAACCTATTACTTACAGGGTAGCATCAGACACTTAAATTACCATCTGAATGCCCTTAGGCTCTTGCCTCAAGCTAATGCTTCCTGACAGAGACATGAACTCTATAACCCTACAAGAAATGGATAGAGCAAGATCAACCAGGGTAAAGCAGATATCCTGCTACTACAACATGCTTGCAAAGAATCATCCTAGGTCCTGACTTGCCAATTTTTAATATTGTGTTAGGAACATTCACTTTTATTACAAGTCAGGCCAATACTTTTTTAAGTTCAGCTCCAGAGGTTTATTTCCAAAAATAAGAAACCTGTACCTGTTTTACACTTGAAGGAAGTTAAATAATAAATGGAAGTTTTGTTCTATTTCTATCATGTTATCATACCTTTGTCCCAGTACTTTTCTATCCTAAAACATGAAAAAAGTCAGCTGAATTCTCAAATTAATGAATTATGGTTTTCTTTGATTCAGTAATCAAATGTTTCCATTTTCTCTTAAATTTTCAGGGAGGCAAACACAAAATAATACTTATCTGAGAATAAAATAAATAGTATATTGTTGTTCAGTTGCTCAGTCATGTCCAACTCCTTGTGATCCCATGGACTGCAGCACGACAGGTTTCCCTGTGCTTCACTGTCCTGTGGAGTTTGCTCAAACTCATGTCCTTTGAGTCAGTGATACCATCCACCCGTCTTGTCCTCTGTCATTCCCTTCTTTTCCTGCCTTCAAATTTCCTCAGCATCAGGATATTTACCAAAGAGTTGGCTCTTCCAATCAGGTGGCCAAAGTGTTGGAGCTTCAACTTCAGCATCAGTTCATTTCAGTTCAGTCCTTCAATTATGTCCGACTCTTTGCGACCCCATGGACTGCAGCATGCCAGGCCTCTTTGTCCATCACCAACTCCCTGAGTTTACTCAAACTCATATCTATTGAGTCAGTGATGCCATCCAACCATCTCATCTTCTGTCATCCGCTTCTTGTGTCTTCAATCTTTCCCAGCATCAGGGTATTTTCAAACGAGTCAGTACTTCACATTAGGTGGCCAAAGTACTGGAGTTTCAGCTTCAGCATCAGTCCTTCCAATGAATATTCAGGACTGATTTCCTTTACAATGGACTGGTTGGATCTCCTCACAGTGCAAGGGACTCTCAAGAGTCTTCTCCAAAACCACAGTTCAAAAGCATCAATTCTTCAGTGCTCAGCTTTCTTTATAGTCCAACTCTCACATCTATACATGACTACTGGTAAAACCATAGTTTTGACTAGATGGACCTTTGTTGGCAAAGTAATGCCTCTGCTTTTTAATATGCTATCTAGGTTGGAGAAGGCGATGGCAGCCCACTCCAGTACTCTTGCCTGGAAAATCCTATGGACGGAGGGGCCTGGTAGGCTGCAGTCCATGGGGTCGCTAAGGGTCGGACACGACTGAGCGACTTCCCTTTCACTTTTCACTTTCATGCATTGGAGAAGGAAATGGCAACCCACTTGAGTGTTCTTGCCTGGAGAATTCCAGGGACGGGGGAGCCTGGTGAGCTACAGTCCATGGGATGCAAAGAGTCAGACACAACTGAGTGACTAACACAAGCAGAGTATACTAGTTAGCTATTGTTCTAAGTTTTTGGCTGTACTGGTTAGTTAATTCTAACATAAGCTCTGTGTGATAGATGATTTTATTAACCTCCCTTTACAAGTGAGAAAACTGAAGTTCAGGGAAGGTAAACATATAGGTCAAGTCCATACAGTCTAGTGGGGAGCCTGGACTGGACCAGACAGTGTGCCCTGTCATATTCAGATTGGTTTAAGCATGGTGATGGGGTATCGTGAGCATTTGACTCCTTTTATCCTATGTTCTGGAGAAGCCACTGGCAACCCATCCAGGACTCTTGCCTGGAAAATCCCATGGCTGGAGGACCCTGGTAGGCTGCAGCCCATGGGGTCAGTAAGAGTTGGACACAACTGAGCGACTTCACTTTCAATTTTCACTTTCATGCATTGGAGAAGGAAATGGCAACCCACTCCAGTGTTCTTGCCTGGAGAATCCCAGGGACGGAGGAGCCTGGTGGCTGCCGTCTATGGGGTCACACAGAGTCGGATGCGACTGAAGTGACTTAGCAGCAGCATTCTAGGTTCTGCACAATTCCTCACCCATATGACTAAACCATGCTTGTGTAGAACTATTCCCTCATCTGCATAGTAGTTCTCCTATATGCAGATGCAGAAGGTAAAGAAAGTTGTAGATATGATAGATGTGGAAAAAGTGAGTAGTTCTGGAAGATGACTTAGGGGCAATCTATAAACAAAAATGAAATTAGATACTGAGACCAAGATTTTAAATGAATAAACATTCACAGGTTTTTAAACTCTTATTTATAAGGAGGTAACTTTTAGGGCAATGGCTACAGTCAAAGACCATTCACTATCTGAATCCAAATTAACTGGTTAGCTATGTAGCCCTCTTATTAGCTGTGTGACCTTGAACAAATTTATTAACCTCTCTGACAATAACAGTGTATACTATTGTGAGGATTAAGTCAATTAATGTTTGTAATGTGATTAGAGTACTTCCTGGCACTAGTAAAATAATAATAAACTCTTCTCAAATGTAATAAAAATTCTCAAATGTAACACAAGACAGTGTATTAAAAAAAAAAAAAAAAAAAAAAAAGGAAACAGACTGAATGGACAAACATGTTTCAAATATGGCTACTTGTATTCACACCAAGTTGGGACTTATTCTGTCCTATCCTAAAATCTATGTTTTTTCAATAATTCACAGGTGTTATTTTGTTTGTTTGTTTGTTTTTACCAATTATTTAAAGGAATTGGCAATTCCTCTTTTATACAAAGTATACCAGCAATCAGATAAAAAGAGAAAAAAGCTTAATAGTCTTATGAGTCTAACATATTCTTGATATTAATAACACCATCATAAGAAAATATTGTTGTTCTAATTTATGTAGAAACATAAATTTTAAATGTCTGAAGAAAATATTACTTGATTGAATCTAATATTTTATTAAAAATGAATTCTAATCAAATGCTGCCTACATAATAAAGGTAAAAAGAGTTACAAGTTAAAATATACATCATGTTAATAAAGAAAGTCTTATAACTGACAAGATTTTTAAAATTACATAATTCAACCCTATTTATGGATAAAAATTAAAAAGAATACTTAGACAAGATAATTAAAATAAAATGCTTATATACCTGTTGGAAAATCTTTAGATATATTATCTTTAAGAATAAATGTACCATAAAGATGCTTATTATTGTATCTACCATTTAGTTCAATATTGGAAGCTGCTACCAATGGATATATAAAAAAGAATCAGATATGTAAATATGAGAAAAAAGAATACAATTTCATTACATATGGATTTTGTAATTATTATTTAGCAAAATACAATAGAATGGGGAAGCAAAAATCTTGTAACCGGAATGAGAAAGTCAATAAATTCTTGCACATTCAGTATTTAAAGTTAAACTTGCTGAAATAGAAGTTGAATTTTTATTCACTCTTAAGGCAAATTATGAGTATATAGTAATCAACCTGAAAAGTGTGGAAAATATCTTTATGGATAAAATTTAATTGTATTAAGGGACATGAGATAGAAGTTGAATTTTTATTCACTCTTAAGGCAAATTATGAGTATATAGTAAATCAACCTGAAAAGTGTGGAAAATATCTTTATGGATAAAATTTAATTGTATTAAGGGACATGAGATATTTGAATTAACTAGATCATTATATAATATTACTTACTGAGACATCTTTTGTAATGATAATTATTTTTCAAATATATCCTCACAATTAAACCCCCCTCAATAAAAAATATCAGCTTGAATTTTTTATGAATTCTATAACCACTCTCATATTTAAATACCATAATACAACGTAAGAGCTATTAGACTTTGAAATAGAAGATAACACAAAGAGGATTACCTTAATATAGCATTATATTAAAAATTTATAGAAATAAAATCAATCCATTTCTTCAAATCAATCAATGCAATCAATCAAATCAATGCCTCAGATCAATGCAAAAAAATAATAATAATGTGAAGAGGCAATCCCATGTCTATATGAGTACTTGATATATGATAACCATGGTGCTATACAGGGGGAAATGCCAGATTGTTAGTAGATGGAACTGGGACAACCAAATTTCTATGGAGAAGGGCAATAAGCCCAGGCCTAGATATTAAAACATTTATAAAGGAGGATTCAGAGTAATTAATAAAAATAATAAAGAAGAAAAATATTTGTATACAACAATAATAGAAAAACATTACCAAAAGAACAGACCTTTGTAAGATTAAAATTATGTTGAATTTTATCCAAATAAAGATTTCTGTTAAGAGAAGAGCATCACTGATTAAGAAGTTATTTTCAATGTTTATGGAGATAACTAGGTATCCATTGGACAAGGCAATGGCAACCCACTCCAGTACTCTTGCCTGGAAAATCCCAGGGAGGCAGAACCTGGTAGGCTGCAGTCCATGGGATTGCTAAGAGTTGGACATGGCTGAGCGACTTCCCTTTCACTTTTCACTTTCATGCATTGGAGAAGGAAATGGCAACCCACTCTAGTACTCTTGCCTGGAGAATCCCAGGGATGGGGGAGCCTGGGTGGAATCCCATCTATGGGGTCGCACAGAGTCAGACATGACTGAAGCGACTTAGCAGCAGCAGCAGCAGGTATCCATTAACAGAGGAATGGTTACAAGAAATGTGCTGAATTCATGTGATGGAGACAATGTAACAATGATCTTCAATAGATATGCAGCAACAGAGAGCTCAAATTGCTGAACATATAAAATAGGAAAAAATAATGCAAGGCCTTAGCATTATTTGTAAACATACAAACGTGCAAATTGTCATTACTTATTTTACAAAGATACATATAAGTTAAGAACATATATTAAATATTTTACAGTACCTGCTTTTGGAGGGGTCGTGTCAGAAGTGGGGAGAAAAAACAAAAAAAGACCAGAGAAGAAATGTACGTGCACTATGATGACAAGAATGTGGTCCCTGAATTGTCTATACCATTTTTAAAAAAAGAAATATACAATATCTGCTATTGAAGAGTTTATTCCCTAAAGAGAATACATCACCCACATTTTGCATTCAGTGAGAATTTACTATGTTCACTTTACTGATATATAAAGGATAATCTATAATTTCCATTGTTTAATGCATATAAAGTAATACACTGTACCAGGTAATATTATGGTTTATTCATCTCAGTTTATTCTCTAAGTAGAGAATGGTCTTCCCATCAAAAAAACACTATCTTTTCTTGTTGTAAGCAACAGGAGAACATGCTGTTCTCACAAATAGAATGCATCCACCAAGAAAAAAAGGCATCAAAACTCAGGATACAAAAAATGAAGAACGTCATTTTTAAACATCAATTGACCATTTCATTATCCAATAAACAGGTATAAATATGAAGAGCATAATCATGGAAAACAGTCATTCATAGAAATAAACTTATAGTACTCTGATACTTAAGGACAAGTCTTAAAGCAGGCCAAGATTAGTGATGAGTGTTGGAAGTGAAAACACATGCAATAAACACAGAGGAGTATACCCAGGAAAGAAAAAAAAAAATCTCTCTTTTACTCAACACACTGCTGCTGCTGCTGCTAAGTCGCTTCAGTCGTGTCCGACTCTGTGTAACCCCAACATTGGCAGCTCACCAGGCTCCCCCGTCCCTGGGATTCTCCAGGCAAGAGCACTGGAGTGGGTTGCCATTTCCTTCTTCAATGCGTGAAAGTGAAAAGTGAAAGTGAAGTCACTGAGTCGTGCCTGACTCTTAGCGACCCCATGGACTGCAGCCTACCAGCCTCCTCTGTCCATAGGATTTTCCAGGCAAGAGTACTGGAGTGGGGTGCCATTGCCTTCTCTGACTCAACACACTAATAAGGGCTTATAATATTTTTTAATGAAGAGATGCTGAAGACTTCCACAAGAGTACACTCTGCATGTTTTTGTCTTTTCTAAGTTCTATGATTATCCTCAACTGTTTATAATTTTACTATTATAATTCTGATGACTCTGATACTAATTTATTTGCCAAAAATGCAGTATATCATAATTTAAATGAATTTTGACAATTCTTTGTATTTTTTTAAAAATCTTGGTCTATTCCTGCTTCTATAAGATGTTTGTTTAATGTGTATAAAGATGAAATCACGTAACTCAGATTGAGACTTACACCCACAGTCTTTAAACTGAGATCACACCTGGTCTCCTTATTGCAAAATTCAGACTTCAGTTGAAGAAAGTAGGGAAAACTACTAGTTCATTCAGGCATGACCTAAATAAAATCACTTATGATTATACAATGAAAGTGACCAATAGATTCAAGGGACCAGATCTGATAGAGTGCCTGAAGAACTATGGATGGAGGTTCAAAACGTTTTACAGCAGTCAGTGATCAAAATCATCCCCAAGAAAAAGACATGTAAGTAGGCAAAATGGTTGTCTAAGGAGGCCTTACAAATGGCTGAAAAAAGAAGAGAAGTGAAAGCAAAGGAAAAAAGGAAAGATACACCCATCTGAATGGAGACTTCTAAGAATAGCAAGGAGAGATAAGAAAGCCTTCTTAAGTGAACAATGCAAAGAAATAGAGGAAAACAATAGAATGGGAAAGACTAGAGACCTCTTCAAGAAAGTTAGCGATACCAAGGGAACATTTCATGCAAAGATGGGCACAATAAAGGACAGAAATTGTATGGACAGAAGCAGAAGAGATTAAGAAGAGGTGGAAAAATACACAGAACTGTACCAAAAAAGGTCTTAATGACCCAGATAACCATGATGGTGTGTTCATCTAGAGCCAGACATCCTGGTGTGTAAAGTCAAGTGGGCCTTAGGAAGATTTACTATGAACAAAGATGCCTGAGAGTCCCTTGGACAGAAAGGATATCAAACCAATCAATCCTAAAGGAAATCAACCTGGATTTTTTTTTTTTTTTTTTTTAATAACAACCCTGGAATATTCATTGTAAGGATTGAGGCTGAAGCTGAAGCTCCAATCCTTTGGCCACCTGATGCCAAGAACTGACTCATTGGAAAAGACCCTAATACTGGGAAATATTAAAGGCAAAAGGAGAAGGGGGCGACAGAGGATGAGATGGTTGGATGGCATCACAGACTCAAAGGAAATGAGTTTGAGTAAACTCTGGGAGATAGTTAAGGACAGGGAAGCTTGGTGTGCTGCAGTCCACGGGATTACAAACAGACATGACTGAGTGACTGAACAACAACAACAACACATCTCATCTCAGGGCTTATTGAAGATCATCTTCTGATGTCTCATCGCAGAAAGAATTTAGAGTAAGAAGTGGATTTATTTAGGGAGAAACACACTCCACAGATAGTGTTAGCCATGAGAGAAGGCAAAAGCTGCAAAGAGTATGAGTTGTCTGCTTTTATAGGGGTGGGTAATTTCATAGGTTAATTAATGGGAAGATTATTCCAGCTATTTTGGGGAAGGGATGGGGATTTCCAGGAAAAAGGCTACTGATCATTTTTTGACCTTTATAATCAGCTTTGCAACTGTCATGGTGCCTGGGGGTGTTTCATTTAGTTTGCTGATGTGTTACACAATGAGCCTTACTATAGGCTCATGTGAAACACATCAATACGTCCAGTGGAAGTCCACTTGTCCACCGTCTTGGACTCATTTGGTTCTAATCAGTTTACGTTGTATGCTTGGACTATTTCATTTTTTTAAATGTTGTGCCCTGCCTCCTCCTCCCCCATTTCAAAGTCACCTCATTTCATAGAAAATTACTTTTTAAAATATTTTTCACTTTTGCACTAAATTCTCTATAATTTATAAACTTTTTGCATTTTTTTTCTACACAGCTACATTTCTTCTTAATGGTTTTCATATCAAGAAGATAATTTTGTTATTCTGATAAAATATGAAGTATGTGTTGAAGAGGAGCAGAATCTACTACCCCAAAATATGTCTCTTTGGTATAACAATTGTTTTTAAGAGACAACAGACTCAGGAGAAATTCTAAAAACCCAGCAGAAGTTGCCCTTTTAAAGAAGCATTTACATTTAAGAGGAAAATCTCTGTTTGTAAAGTGCTCTCCCTTGGTATACTGTTACGGGAAACATTGACTGAAACTGCCCTTCCTGGCCAGGCACCATATTAACCGTTTGCCTGAGTTATTTTACAACAGGAGGTCTTGGTAAGGAGCATGACTGAGCGACTTCACTTTCACTTTTCACTTTCACGCATTGGAGAGGAAATGGCAACCCACTCCAGTGCTCTTGCCTGGAGAATCCCAGGGATGGCAGAGCCTGGTGGGCTGCCGTCTATGGGGTCACATAGAGTGGGACACGACTGAAGCGACTTAGCAGCAGCAGCAACAACCATATCCTAGTTTACAGTGATTTGACTAAAAACGTTTCATAACCCCACCAAACACACACACACACACACACTTCAACATCTTCTTTTCTTTTTATCTGGAGATGTTATTTAAAGTGGTAGCTTGGATGATTTCAGGAGTGTTACTTAACAAAACTTGGGTTCACTCGCCCACCATACAGCAAAGCCAGTCTACTGACCATGAATTGTGGTAAAGGAAAGTACGTGTTTATTGCAGGGTGCCAAACAAGAATGAGCAGCTCATGTTCAAAAGACGCAAACACCCAATGGCTTTTAAGAAAGTTTTTTTTTTTCTATATTTGAGGATAATTGATTTATAATATTGTGTTGGTTTCTGCCATATATCATCATGAATCAACCATAGATATACCTATATTATCCCCCCTGCTCTTGAATCTCCCTTCTAGGTTGTCACAGAGCATCATGCTGAGCATCCTGCACTATTCAGCAATTTCCCATTAGCTATATATTTTACACATGGGCTACTCTCTCAATTCATCCCACCCTCTCTAGGGAAGGGTTTTTAAAGACAATATTAGGGTGAGTGTTGCAGGGTATGTGACCAACTTGTGGACTTTCTTCTGTTTGGTTAGTGGTGAGGTAACATAGTGGTGTTTCTGAATCTTAATAATCAACCATATGGTTCCAACCATTCTGGGGTTTATTGCTTGTGGTCATCCCATAGTCACTATTCTTTATCTGAGTGGCATACTAATCTCTGCAGAACAAGTCAAAGGTACATATCAGATTGTTATAAATATCCTTCAAGGAGGAACTAGTACTGTTTTATGAGGGAACTACTGTCTAAATTTGGCTTCCCAGGCAGCACTAGGAGTAAAGAACCCACTTGCCAATGCAGGAGACATAAAAGACATGGATTCAATTCCTGGGTCAGGAAGAACCCCTGAAGGAGGGTATGGGAACCCACTCCAATAATCTTGCCTGGAGACTCCAGTAGACAGAGGAGCCTGGCAAGCTACAATCCATAGGTTTGCAAAGAGTTGGACACATCTGAAGTGACTTAGCAGGAATGGCCACATTGTTTAAATTATCATTACTTTTCTTGATTGATTAACTGTGCCTGCTTTTTGGAACTTAGGGAAGGCCTAGGAGACTAAATTTTTTTGGTTGTTGTTTTTTTTCTTACAAACAATAAACGGGGAACACAGAGGGGCTTTTGTACCTGAGAAGGCCCTGTGGGGTGCTGCTCAGTTTCAGAAATTACTGTTTTCCTGGATATCCCCCATGCATAGAGAAAGTATATTTAAACTTCTGATTTTCTCTTGTTAAGCTGTCTTTATTATAAGGCAGACCTCAATCAAGATTCTTAGAAGGGTAGAGAAAAATTATTTTTCTTCCCTCTCCTACAGTGTTTTGCTGTTGGAATTGTTTGGCATTAGACTTGATTCCAGAAAACTTACATTGTTTAACTTTTAAATATCCTGATATTATGTTAAAAACAAAATTCAACTAAGTAAATTTAAAGATCTTAATTGGCTTTACTTAAACTTTCATGAATCCATCAGCATCCTTTCTAGAAACAGGAACAGTGCTCCAAGGGGTTGTGCAAAATTAAAGGTTATTACAGGCAGGTGAAAGTGAAAGTCACTCAGTCATGTCTAATTCTTTAAAACCTCGTGGACTATACAGTTCATGGAACTCTCCAGGCCAGCATACTGGAGTGGGTAGCCTTTCCCTTCTCCAGGGGATCTTCCAACCCAGAGATTGAAACCAGGTCTCATGCATTGCAGGCAGATTCTTTACCAGCTGAGCCACAAGAGAAGCCCCATTATAAGCAGGAGGGTGGAACAAAAGTGAGATGAGCAAAAGAAGCAATAGGCTTATTTTTAAGCCAGGAATTTATTATTTCTTCATTTTTTTTGAGTGGAAAGTTGTGGAATGCATTTTATCATTCAGATAGCCTCTTCTTTCTTTGGGCAATAGTGACAGACTACTTCACTGGTGCTGACTAGAAAAGTCCACACTGGTACAGTTTCTAGGGAAAGTGGAAATTGCAATTAAGTTAGGTATTAAGTCCAGGTTTGATATCCTGGGCAAAAGTGAGGACATTTGGAGCCTGGGATTTTCTCTTTAATACTTACTATATTTTGTCATGTTGTTTTTTATCCACATTTTTATGTTAACTATTTATTCATTATTATGCTAAATTGTGTAAAATTTTATAAAACATTTATAAATAGAAAAAGGATCATATGTATTGATATTATATGTGATATTTATTGTATACTTAGTATAATTTTGTATAATTTTACCATCTTCATTATTACAAAATTAAAAGTGTTTTAGTATATGTAATTCTCATAAGTAACAATTTCAAAAAATATTCTGAAACATAAATAGTTTTGCAAATTTGTGTGATAGAAAAGAGAATTGTTTTTCATTTTTATTTTTCTCAGATATATTTATACTGAACTTTAATCTGAACACATTTCTCAATTACATACTTCGTCATGTTTTACCTAAATTTTCTTTCCTTCTGTGTTCATCATTAAATATGCTTACCATATTTTTTCTTGGAACCAGTTTAATTTCTTGAAGACTTTTCCTCATAAAGCAGACCTCCCCAAATAAATATTATAGCTCTCCTCTATACTCTCTTAAGAATTTGAATTTCCATACAAATTGTGAAATTATTTGTTCTAGCTCTGTGAAGAATACTGTTGGTAGCTTGATAGGGATTGCATTGAATCTATAAGTTGCTTTGGGTAGTATACTCATTTTCACTATATTGATTCTTCCAATCCACGAACATGGTATATTTCTCCATCTATTAGTGTCCTCTTTGATTTCTTTCACCAGTGTTTTATAGTTTTCTATATATAGGTCTTTAGTTTCTTTAGGTAGATATATTCCTAAGTATTTTATTCTTTCCTTTGCAATGGTCAATGGAATTGTTTCCTTAATTTCTCTTTCTGTTTTCTCATTATTAGTGTATAGGAATGCAAGGGATTTCTGTGTTTTGATTTTATATCCTGCAACTTTATTATAGTCATTGATTAATTCTAGTAATTTTCTGGTGGAGTCTTTAGGGTTTTCTATGTAGAGGATCATGTCATCTGCAAATAGTGAGAGTTTTACTTCTTTTCCCATTTGGATTCCTTTTATTTCTTTTTCTGCTCTGATTGCTGTGGCCAAAACTTCCAAAACTATGTTGAATAGTAATGGTGAAAGTGGGCACCCTTGTCTTGTTCCTGACTTTAGAGGAAATGCTTTCAATTTTTCACCATTGAGGATAATGTTTGCTGTGGGTTTGTCATATATAGCTTTTATTATGTTGAGGTATGTTCCTTCTATTCCTGCTTTCTGGAGAGTTTTTATCATAAATGGATGTTGAATTTTGTCAAAGGCTTTCTCTGCATCTATTGAGATAATCATACGGTTTTTATTTTTCAATTTGTTAATGTGATGTATTACATTGATTGCTTTGCGGATATTGAAGAATCCTTGCATCCCTGGGATAAAGCCCACTTGGTCATGGTGTATGATCTTTTTAATGTGTTGTTGGATGTCCATCAGCAGATGAATGGATAAGAAAGCAGTGGTACATATACACAATGGAGTATTACTCAGCCATTAAAAAGAATACATTTGAATCAGTTCTAATGAGGTGGATGAAACTGGACCCTATTACACAGAGTGAAGCAAGCTAGAAAGAAAAACACCAATACAGTATACTAACACATATATATGGAATTTAGAAAGATGGTAACAATAACCCTGTGTACGAGATAGCAAAAGAGACACTGATGTATAGAACAGTCTTATGGACTCTGTTGGAGACGGAGAGGGTGGGAAGATTTGGGAAAATGGCATTGAAATATACATATAATATCATACATCATACATATAATATCATGTATGAAACGAGTTGCCAGTCCAGGTTTGATGCACCATACTGGATGCTTGGGGCTGGAGCACTAGGACGACCTGGAGGGATTGTATGGGGAGGGAGGAGGGAGGAGGGTTCAGGATGGGGAACACATGTATACCTGTGGCAGATTCATTTCGATATTTGGCAAAACTAATGCAATTTTGCAAAGTTTAAAAATAAAATAAAATTTAAAAAAATAATAAAACTAAAAAAATAAATAAATAAAATAAAATTCAAAAAAGAAAAGCAAAAAAAAAAAAAAAAAGAATTTGAATCACTGTTCTCCATTAGAGTCTCATGCTGAATATATTTCAAAGCTGATCTTATGAAAGCTGTGTGTGTGTGTGTGTGTGTGTGTGAGACATTCAGTCCTGTCCAACTCTGTGACCCTATGGACTGTAGCCCACCAGCCACCTATATCCATGGAATTTCCCAGGCAGGAGTACTGGAGTGGGTTGCCTTTCCTCCTCCAAGGGATCAAACTCATGTCTCCTGCATTGCAGGCAAATTCTTTACTGCCGAGATACCAAGGAAGTCTGTATGAGGGCTGTGAGTAATGAAAATACAATCTCCCCTGATTTATTTCTAATTATTGTGCTTGTGTAACTTAGGAATTTGCAAGGCATTCACATTGTTAACTTGTAAAGAGGATTCTTCAGGTTTCTTACCCACATCACCTCCAAGAAGCATTTACATCTTTTCAAAATGTAAGCTGAGCATCTTAAAACTATGATAATGAAAAAAGGCAAGTGTTGTCAGTCCTTATTCACAACACTTAATGTATGAAGATGCAGTTTCCTATTGGCAACTACATTCAGATCAGATCAGCAGTTGCTCAGTTGTGTCCGACTCTTTGCGACCCCATGAATTGTAGCACGCCAGGCCTCCCTGTCCATCACCAACTCCCGGAGTTCAC
The DNA here is from genome assembly GCF_027580195.1 of Bos mutus. Taxonomy (NCBI): domain Eukaryota; kingdom Metazoa; phylum Chordata; class Mammalia; order Artiodactyla; family Bovidae; genus Bos; species Bos mutus. Next base: position 75,542,001 of record NC_091622.1, on the reverse strand, counting down.
TGAGACTCATGTCCATCGAGTCAGTGATGCCATCCAGCCATCTCATCCTCTGTTGTCCCCTTCTCCTCTTGCCCCCAATCCCTCCCAGCATCAGAGTCTTTTCCAATGAGTCAACTCTTCGCTTGAGGTGGCAACTCCATTAGTAAGACTAAATATCAAACTTCACTGTAGTTGGTGTACAAATCTATTAATTGAATCACCTCCTTAAGGAGAAGATATTAAGAAGAGGTGGCAAGAATACACAGAAGAACTGTACAAAAAAGATATTCACAACCCAGATAATCATGATAGTATGATCAATCACCTAGAGCCAGATATCCTGGAATGTGAAGACAAATGGGCCTTAGGAAGCATCACTACGAACGCAGCTAGTGGAGGTGATAGAATTCCAGTTGAGCTATTTCAAATCCTGAAAGATGATGCTCTGAAAGTGCTGCACTCAATATGCCAGCAAATTTGGAAAACTCATCAGTGGCCACAGGACTGGAAAAGATCAGTTTTCATTCCAATCCCAAAGAAAGGCAATAGCAAAGAATGCTCAAACTACCCCACAATTGCACTCATCTCACACTCTAGTAAAGTAATGCTTAAAATTCTCCAAGCCAGGCTTCAGCAATATGTGAACGATGAACTTCCAGATGTTCAAGCTGGTTTTAGAAAAGGCAGAGGAACCAGAGATCAAATTGCCAACATCCGTTGGATCATTGAAAAAGTAAGAGAGTTCCAGAAAAATATTTATTTCTGCTTTATTGACTATGCCAAAGCCTTTGGCTGTGTGGTTCACAATAAACTGTTGAAAATTCTGAAAAAGATGGGAATTACAGACCACCTGACCTGCCTCTTGAGAAATCTGTATGCAGGTCAGGAAGCACCAGTCAGAACTGGACATGGAACAACAGACTGGTTCCAAATAGGAAAAGGAGTATGTCAAGGTCGAACATTGTCACCCTGCTTATTTAACTTATATGCAGAGTACATTGTGAGAAACACTGGGTTGGATGAAGTATCAGCTGGAATCAAGATTGTGGGGAGAAATATCAATAACTTCAGATATACAGATGACTCCACCTTTATGGCAGAAAGTGAAGAACTAAAGAGCTTCTTGATGAAAGTGAAAGAGGAGAGTGAAAAATCTGACTTAAAGTTCAATATTCAGAAAACTAAGATCATGGCATCCGGTTCCATCACTTCATGGCAAATAGATGGGGAAACTGGAAACAGTGGCTGACTTTATTTTTCTGGGCTCCAAAATCACTGCAGATGGTGACTGCAGCCATGAAATGAAAAGATGCTTACTCCTTGGAAGGAAAGTTATGTCCAACCTAGACAGCATATTGAAAAGCAGAGACATTACTTTTTCAACAAAGATCATCTAGTCAAGGCTATGGTTTTTCCAGTGGTCATGTATGGATGTGAGATTTGAACTACAAAGAAAGTTGAGTGCCGGATAATTGATGCTTTTGAACTGTGGTGTTGGAGAAGACTCTTGAGAGTCCCTTGGACTGCAAGGAGATCCAACCAGTCCATCCTAAAGGAAATCAGTCCTGGGTGTTCACCGGAAGGACTGATGTTGAAGCTGAAACTCCAATACTTTGGCCACCTGATGCAAAGAGCTGACTCATTTGAAAAGACCCTGATGCTGGGAAGGATTGAGGGCAGGAGGAGAAGGGGACGACATAGAATGAGATGGTTGCATTGCATCACCGACTCAATGGGCATGGGTTTGGTTGGGCTTCAGGAGTTGGTGATGCACAGGGAGGCCTGGTGTGCTGCAGTTCATGTGGGTTGCAAACAGTTGGATATGACTGAGTGACTGAACTGACCTGAATGTCTTTAACAGATGTGTTATATTTGAAACCAAACTAAAAATTCTGTTAGTGGTTAAGCTGACATGAAATTAGAATGGAATAGAATAGAGATAGGAGAATGAATTAAGAAGTAGTTGACATTTCTAGAAATATAAAATGAAGAAATTATCAGGCAATATTTTAGCATTTATGTCATACAATGTCTTTTTGAGGATCTTCAGTTCTCAACATTTCCTTGTTTATGAGTCTATTTTCCTCTCAATTATTCTCTACCATCTGCAGCCATAGGTACAAATGAGTGCATATTGAGAGTTATGGCAAATTGCCACTGGCATAACTTCTTTTATTTTTATCATTTTTTAAATGGAAGTACAATTGATTTACAGTGTTTTGTAAGTTTCAGACATGGCATAACTTCTTTTGATTTTAGTACTACTTCAAGTGACCATCTAAACTGGAACATGTTTATATTTTGTTTAAATTAACAGTCAGAATATACTGAATATACCACTCAAAAATTTTTTTCACAGTTCTTTCAAATTCTCTCACTTCTCCTAACTTATTGAGTTCGAAATACTTTGCAAAAATGTTGCCAATTTCCAAAACTTTTCTCAGTAATGTGATATCGACTAAAAATAAATAAATAAAAGCACATCCTAAAGCTGAAAATCATGTTTTATTTGGCAGGCAAAACTGAGGATTTAATCCCAGGACCCAACCTCTCAGATAGCTCTGAGAAACAGTTCAGAAGAGAGGACCCAGGATATATAGGAGTTCTTGCAATAATGACCAAGTAGTCAGAACATCAAAAGATCACCATCAGTTAAAGAAAACAAAATATCTCAAGTTAATGAATTTAGAGCTTTTCTGTGTGGGGGAAGAAGAAAAAGTCAGAACTCACTGAAATAATTCCTTTCATATGAATTTCAGCCATCTGGGACGTGCATTCTGTGCTTGCTCATCCTGAGTCTCTTCAAGGTACACCATTGGTGGGGGTTCAGTGACTGACAGCTCGATGACAGGCATCCTGTTTCCATCTGAGTGCCCTCAGGGCTCACCCTTGTGGGACTGCAATGTGATGGCTTGACGGCTGCAGCATCCTTTGTTTACTGATATGGCAGGCAATACTTTATTTTTATTGATAATGGGATAACTTCAATAAACCATCTCTATGGTAAGCAAGGGTAAAGGGGAGTGATTTAGACTGACTAACTAAGCGGATCCAACTTAAATATTTCCTTCTCCTCTAATAAATATTATCATTTGTTAATCTGTTTTCTCTACTTATATCCTTATATAAAATGTAAGGAATATCATTCTTATAAGAAATATTAACTCTTGTACAACTTCTCAAGCTTTGGCCAAATTATTTCAGGAAAGCTAGATGAGCAGTGATAAACAGGAGCCATTGGAGAAAAGGAGTTGTATGGATATATACATGGAACATTCAGCTGGGATAAATGTGTATTTTATTGTAGATTATAGAAAGCACTAAGGATAAATTGGGCACCAAGAAAATGAGGTTTAATCTAAACGTGTGGCATTATTTTAATAATTTAGAATTCTTCTATAGCATATGTAGCAGATTATGATTTATTAAGTGGTAAGAAAGCCTTGATCCAGATTTTGATCACTCTCTAAAATCCAGTCTGCTTAGTGATTTCCCTATTGTAGTACTTAAGTTACTTGTGTGAGCACACTCTTAAATAGGCAATCATTATTTTTTGGACACCAGCGTTTTCCTGATGGTTCAGTGATAAACTATTTGCCTGCCAATGCAGGAGACATGGGTTTGATCCCTGGATTGGGAAGATTTCCTAGAGAAGGAAATGACAACCTACTCTAGGATTCTTGCCTGGAAAACCCCATGGATAGAGGAGCCTGGCAAGCTAAAGTCCACAGGGTAGCAAAAAGAGTAGGACAGGACTTAGTGACTAAACAACAATTTTGTTCTTTGTAGGTGCATGCAGTTCATCACCTACATTTGTCTGAATACCTACATTCTCTCTGTTATACTAAAATAATTGATCTTCCCGAAATATCTCTCCATTCTCCAAGATGATTTTTCTTCTTCCTTAACAAAATAATAAATCTCCAAAATGATACTTAAATTACTACAGCTTCACCAACCTATGTTGTCATTCATATGTTTCTCTTCCTCTCATGGTATTTATTTACAAGTAAATCTATAAGGCCAAGGTCTACTACCTTGCTCTCTGGATTGTTTCCTTCTCATTTCCTCAAAGATCTCACTATGATAATTAAGAAAGTGGCTTCTAGGATCTGAGGCTGTCTTTCAAAAGAGAGAAAGAAACCAGACCTCAATCTTACAAGGGCCATGAAACTGAATTCTGCAACACCCAAATGAGCAGGAAACAAAGTTTCCCTTACAGCTTCCATAAATGAATGAAGCCTATAGACACATTGATTTTAGACCTCTGAGATTTGTGTAGCACTTCTTGTTTATAGAACTGAAAGAAAATTAATCTCTTCTGTTTTAAGCCACCAAGTTGTGGGGTGCATGTATACACAATTTAAAGCAGCTATAGAAAACTAACTCCATTTAGGATTTCCCTGGTAGCTTACTTGATAGAGAATCTGTCTACAATGCATGAGACCCAGATTTAGTCCCTGGATGAGGAGGATACCCTGGGAAAAAAATGGCAGCCCATTCCAGGATTCTTGCCTGGAAAATCCCATGGAGAGAGGAGCCTGGTGGCTACAGTCCATGGGGTCACAAGTAGTCAGACACAACTGAGCATCTAAGCATGTATGTATATATAGAAAACTAACACATTTAGATCAGTTCAGTTCAGTTCAGTTTCTCAGTCATGTCTGACTCTTTGTGAACCCATGGACTGCAGCATGCCAGACCTCCCTGTCCATCACCAACTCCAGGAGTTTACTCAAACTCATGTCCATGGCATTGATAATGTCATCCAACCATCTTGTCCTATGTCATCCCCTTCTACACCCACCCTCAATCTTTCCCAGCATCAGGGTCTTTTCCAATGAGTCAGTACTATGCATCAGGTGGCTGAAGTACTGGAGTTTCAGCTTCAGCACCAGTCTTTCCAATGAATATTCAGGACTGATTTCCTTTAAGATTGACTGACTGAATCTCCTTGTAGTCCAAGGGACTCGCAAGTCTTCTCCAATACCATAGTTCAAAAGCATCAATTCTTTTGTAATCAGCTTTCTTTATAGTCCAACTCTCATGTCCATACATGACCACTGGAAAAAACATAGCTTTGACTAGATGGACTTTGTTGGAAAAGAAATGTCTCTGCTTTTTAATATGCTATCTAGGTTGGTCATAGCTTTTCTTCCAAAGAGCAAGTATCTTTTAACTTCATGGCTGCAGTCACCATCAGCAGTGATTTTGGAGCCCCCCAAAATAAAGTCAGCCACTGTTTCCACCGTTTTTCCATCTATTTGCCATGAAGTGATGGGACCGGGTGCCATGATCTTAGTTTTCTGAATGTTGAGCTTTAAGCCAACTTTTTCACTCTCCACTTTCACTTTCATCAAGAGACTTTTTAGTTCCTCTTCACTTTCTGCCATAAGGGTGGTGTCATCTGCAGATCTGAGGTTATTGATATTTCTCCCGGCAATCTTGATTGCAGCTTGTGCTTCTTCCAGCCCAGCATTTCACATTATGTACTCTGCATAAAAGTTAAATAAGTAGGGTGAGAATATACAGCTTTGGCATACTCCTTTCCCTATTTGGAACCAGTCTGCTGTTCCATGTCCAGTTATAACTGTTGCTTCTTGACCTGTATATAGATTTCTCAGGAGGCAGGTCAGGGGTCTGGTATTTCCATCTCTTGAGGAATTTTTCAGTTTGTTGTGATCCATACAGTCAAAGGCTTTGGTGTAATCAGTAAGCAAAAGTAGATGTTTTTCTGGCATTCTCTTGTTTTTTAGATGATCCAGCAGATATTGGCAATTTGATCTCTGGTTCCTCTGCCTTTTCTAGATCCAGCTTGAACATCTGGAAGGCCACAGTTCACATACTGTTGAAGCCTGGCTTGGAGAATTTTGAGCATTACTTGGCTAGCGTGTGAAATGAGTACAACTGTGCGGTAGTTTGAACATTCTTTGGCATTGCCTTTCTTTGGGATTGGAATGAAAACAGACCTTTTCCAGTCCTGTGGCTACTGCTGAGCTTTCCAAATTTGCTGGCATATTGAGTGCAGCACTTTCACATCACTGTCTTTTCGGATTTGAAATAGCTCCACTGGCATTTCAACACCTCCATTAGCTTTGTTCGTAGTGATGCTTCCTAAGGCCCACTTGACTTCACATCCAGGGTGTCTGGCTCTAGGTGAGTGAACACACCATCGTGGTTATCTGGGTCATGGAGATCTTTTTTGTATAGTTCTTTTTTGTATCCTTGCCACCTCTTCTTAATATCTTCTGCTTCTGTTAGGTACATACCAGTTCTGTCCTCTATTGTGCTCATCTTTGCATGAAATATTCCCTCGTTATCTCTAATTTTCTTGAAGAAATATTTAGTCCCTCATCTTATTAATTTTGCTAAATATACCTTTTGACAATCTCAAGTCAATCTGCTTAATTTTATTTTTCTTACCACATTTACTGAGGCCACCATCATTTTTTAGTAGAATATGCCCAGAAATATTATTAAAGACTTGAATATGTGTAAAAAATAATGCTGAGCCCCTTTCTGACTGTTTTTTGCAGAACCTCTGTGGCTAATTGATTCTATAGAGTTTGATCTTTGGTTTTTGACTGACTTTGTTTTGACTAGTCTATTTTATATAAATTCAGTAAGGATGAAATTAACTTGATGAAATAAATAACAATGCAAAAAATTCTTGATCGCCAAGTGACGTGCTAGTCATGTCCAACTCTTAATCTTACATGTACGCTTTTTGCCAAAGAACTAATCACCAGTTTTTATTTATTAGCAAATGAAATTTGGCATGCATTATCCTAATGTAGGAAAAGAAATAGTACTCTCTGAGTTGGGCCAACGGTAGGACTAAGGTGATCATCCAACTAAATGGTTAAGAATGCCAAAATAGATTTGCTAGAATCAGTTATGGTATCTTACTGTTACCCTCACTGATTAATGAGTTAAAATTTGTTTGATATAGATTTATTTTATGTTTTTGTCAATATATCTTATGTTTACTATTTGAAAATTTTTACTTCATCACTTACTATGGCAAAGTTATAATATTGCAAGTCATTTCCTGTTTAAAAATATAGATAACTCAAGTTTCTCTCAGAATAAACTCTAGACTTCTTCTCCTTTTATTTTTTTCTTTTTGGTCACACAACTTGTGGGATCTCAGTTGTGTGACCAAGGGTTAAACTCAGACTATGTCATTGAAGCCTGAAATCCTAACCACTAGGCCACCACGGAAATCCCTAAATCCTAAACTTCTTAAGCTAACTTTAAAAGCCAATTATAGATACTTGGACATGTATGTTAATGATCGGCGGAAACCAAAAAATTTCTGTAAAGCAATTACCCTTCATTTAGAAAAATTAAATAGATAAAAAGAAAAAAAAAGAAAAGGTACCTGGAAAGTCTTCTTTCAATTACCTCTTGAGTGAGTCATAGATTCCTATCATTTGGTACTCTTTCTGACCTGTATCATGCTCTGCTTCATCTTTTAATTTTACCTTCAACATATTAATCTGCTCTTACCTCCCTTTCCGTTCTCCAAGCTAGCTCCTAATTGATGTTCAGGCTTCATTTTAAATGTTTCTTCTTGGAATTCTTCCCTGGACATGAAACCCTGGAATGCCATTTCTCTGTATCCAGTAACATCCTGTACTAACATAGCATTAGCTAACTCCTTTTTCACTGTAAATTCAAGATACTTTTAACATATTGATTATTGTTTCTTCACCAACATACATATCCTTAATATTTAGCACAGTCTATTGTGTGCATGTGTTTAAAGATTTTTGATTGCTTAAATTGAAACTTTCCCTGCTAACCCCTGCTAGCCTCTGCTATCTCTTATGCTGATTCTCTGTTGCTTAAACTAAATTTACCTTAGAAATTCATTACTTCCTATACTCAAGCCATTCACATTCAGCCTGCTTCCATGACCCAGTTGAAATTCATTATAAACTTATTCATTATTTTATGAGTCGTTATTTTGCTTTTCATAGGAAAAAAAAATGGTATATAAAGCAGGGTGAGTTTGGAGGTTAAGTAGTCATGTCTGGATGTGAGAGTTGGAATGTGAAGAAAGCTGAGCACTGAAGAATTCATGCCTTTGAGCTGTGGTGTTGGAGAAGACCTTTGAGTGTCTTGGACTGCAATGAGATCCAACCAGTCCATTCTGAAGGAGATCAGCCCTGGTTGTTCATTGGAAGGAACGACGCTAAAGCTGAAACTCCAGTACTTTGGCCACCTCATGCAAAGGGTTGACTCATTGCAAAAGACTCTGATGCTGGGAGGGACTGGGGGCAGGAGGAGAAGGGGACGACAGAGGATGAGATGGCTGGATGTCATCACTGATTCGATGGATGTGAGTTTGAGTGAACTCCGGGAGTTGGTGATGGACAGGGAGGCCTGGTGTGCTGAGATTCATAAGGTCGCAGAGTCAGACATGACTGAGCAACTGAACTGAACTGAACTGAACTGAAATCCAATAAATATTTTTAATATATGTAGAAGAATCATGAGACAAAATATTTTAATAAATAAATTCTAAGGTTTACTGAATTATGATTCCAGATTTCTGAAAAAATACTTAAGCCAATTTTCACCTAACTTTCAGTTCAGTTCAGTTCATTCACTCAGTCGTGTCTGACTCTTTGCAACCCCATGAACCGCAGCACGCCAGGCATCCCTGTCCATCACCAACTCCTGGAGTTTACCCAAACTCATGTCCACTGAGTCAGTGATGCCATCCAACCATCTCATCCTCTGTCGTCCCCTTCTCCTCCTGCCCTCAATCTTTCCCAGCATCAGGGTCTTTTCAAATGAGTCAGCTCTTTGCATCAGGTGGCCAAAGTATTGGGGTTTCAGCTTCAACATCAGTTCTTCTAATGAACGCCCAGGACTAATTTCCTTTGGGATGGACTGGTTGGATCTCCTTGCAGTCCAAGGTACTCTCGAGAGTCTTCTCTAATACCACAGTTCAAAAACATCAATTCTTCGGTGCTCAGCTTTCTTTATAGTCCAATTCTCACATCCATACCTGATTACTGGAAAAACCATAGCCTTCACTAGACAGACCTTTGTTGGCAAAGTAATGTCTCTGCTTTTTAATATGCTGTATAGGTTGGTCATAACTTTCCTTTCAAGGAGCAAGTGTCTATTAATTTCATGGCTACAGTCACTATCTGCAGTGATTTTGGAGCCCCAAAAAATAAAGTCAGCCACCATTTCCACTGTTTTCCCATCTATTTGCCAGGAAATGATGGGACTTTTTGCTATGATCTTAGTTTTCTGAATATTGAGCTTTAAGCCAACATTTTCACTCTTCTCTTTCACTTTCATCAAGAGGCTTTTTAGTTCCTCTTCACTTTCTGCCATAACGGTGGTGTCATCTGCGTATCTTAGGTTATTGATATTTCTCCCAGGAATCTTGATTCTAGCTTGTGCTTCCTCCAGCCCAGGATTTCTCATGATGTACTCTGCATAGAAGTTAAATAAGCACGATGACAATATACAGTCTTGACATACTTCTTTTCCTATTTGCAACCAGTCTGTTGTTCCATGTCCAATTCTAATTGTTGATTCCTGACCTGCATACAGATTTCTCAGGAGACAGGCCAGGTTATCTGGTATTCCCATCTCTTTCAAAATTTTCCACAGTTTACTTTGATCCACATAGTCAAAGTCTTTGGCATAGTCAATAAAGCCGAGATAGATATTTTTCTGTAACTCTCTTACTTTTTCAATGATTTAGCAGATGTTGGCAACTTACAAAACTTATATGTTTAAAATAAGTATTAAAGTATGATTTGAGAAATAAAGTTTATTTCCTAAATATTTTTAAATATTCATATTATTACTTGCCTTTAATTATAAAATTTTAAAATGTTATAAACTTCTATAAATGTTCTATCACAAAAATTTCTTCTGTTCAAGTTGGAAGAAATACCTTGTCTTAGAGACAAAATATTATACATATAATCTTTTCTCTCTTAATATTCATCACGATGCAGAAACAAATGAGTAAATATTCAAAAGTTTCCGTTTTCATTTGTCTGCTCCACTTATATCTAACTGGTTTAGAAAATCTAAACTTTTTTCTTATTTTGTGCCGTTATGTTCTTCTGGTGTCTAAAGAACTAATGAGAATAGAACTACTTGAAGGGGGAAAAATTGCCATTTCCACTGATTTTGTTTGTTGGTTTGTTTGTTTAGGGAAGGAAACAGAATCTCTGACTTTAGTATAAATCAAAAGAGAGCTCTTTCTTGACAGCTTACAGTATTCTGACCAATGCTTCAGAAATTTACAGTCTGTAAGTTTCAAAATTCTTTCAAATTTACTGTCCAGCTTTTCAGCCTCTGGAATTTTAAAGTATAATTCTTCTGATTTCAACATCTCATTTTTTCTCCCACTTCACTCCCTTTAAAATAAATTTATATTAAAAAATAGTGACATAAGAAAGGATTATCCAAATTTCAAAGCAGTGAAATATTCTCTTTTTGTCAAAGAGGGGAAAAAAATAAAAAGTAATCCAAGTGAAGAATTGGGCAGGATGAAATTTGGTAAAATAGGACTGGATAATCATTAAAGACAAACATACATTAAACCTCCTTTTTATAACCTATGGGGTAGAGGGGATATAACTCCACAGAACAACAGCTCCTAGCAATGCACACAGTGTTCCTATAGGTAGAGCCTCTCACCAGGGAAAATCATGTCCTGTTAAGAACTTCCCTTCCTATCAAAGGATGGATCACAAATATGTTCCACCCACCTCTGCCATAGCTCAAACTCTCACTTTGACTAAGTGACTGCCTATTGCAACAAAGGAGGACCGTGTCCACTTGCATGTCTCCAGAAATGCAGATGTTACTAGATCCTGTAGAATATGTAGGTCCTATAAAGGTCCCCACCCCTATTCCTGTGATGGCCTCTGCAGTGTCTGGACAGGGAAGGGGGAAAATTTCTCCTGATACCTAGTATATAGGAGGGTCTAGATGGTGCAACCTACCCACTGGAACTTGAGTTACTACTCAGCCCAACAGTGACACCATCTGGATGGAAATAGGAATGACTCACAGCAGCCAGTGTCTGAACTCAGTGGTTTGATCCATCCTGAACCCAGGCCATTAATCTTTTGCATTGACAGTTAGGCTATTCTATAGTAGGGGTGGATGATCATGAATAAGCCCTTATCTGATCAAGATACATGGAAAGTTATTTGGATTTATTTATAAGAACTTCAGGCAATTCTATCTTCCCCTTCTTGGCTCACAAGGCTCTGACACTTCCTAGCAATCGTAAAGTTAATACTCCAGCCAATACCAGGTACAAGTTCTAGCAACTGACTTTTTAGTAGACACAGCAGATTGGATGCATTAGAAGAGCAACTACTGCAGCACTTGAGTTGGATGGCATATTGCCAAGGATGCCAGATTGCCCTTGAAATAGAGTGATTTAGTTAATACAGTTACTGCATATCCCATATGTTTTAAATAATACCCAAGGCAACTTCCAGAAGAGTCTGGGTCCATCCACTTGCAAATTGATTGTATTGGCTCCCTTCTTGTGAGTGTGGGCTCTAAGAATGCCTTCCTTGATTTGTGTGGACACTCCAAACACTAGGCAAAGCTCATATTTCCTCTCTGCTAATATATTTCCTATAAGGATAGGTTGACTTAAAGGGCAATGTTGTTTTTCTGCATGAGATATGGGCATGGTCTCCTCTTTGAAATTTGCTTCTTTCTTTTTTATATTTTTCCAGGAATAAAGTATTAAGACCAAAATTTTATCTTTTGTGAGAAGAATTTGGGGTATATGATATCCATATGAATTCTAGATATTAACACAAGCCATAGGACACTCCCTACCCCACCTAGTCCCCATTGACTTCTATCACCATTACTTTCACAAAGTACAATTTGTGAACAGTTCAGTTCAGTTGCTCAGTCGTATCCGACTCTTTGCCACCCCATGAACCGCAGCATGCCAGGCCTCCCTGTCCATCACCAACTTCCGGAGTCCACCCAAACCCATGTCCATTGAGTCGGTGATGCCATCCAAACATCTCATCCTCTGTCATCCCTTTCTCCTCCCGCCCTCAGTCTTTCCTAGCATCAGGGTGTTTTCAAATGAGTCAGCTCTCCACATCAAGTGGCCAAAGTATTGGGGTTTCAGCTTCAACATCAGTCCCTCCAATGAACACTCAGGACTAATATCCTTTAGGATGGACTGGTTGGATCTCCTCACATTCCAAGGGACTCTCAAGAGTCTTCTCCAACACCACAGTTCAAAAGCATAAATTCTTTGGCGCTCAGCTTTCTTTATAGTTCAACTCTCACATCCATAAATGACAACTGGAAAAACCATAACCTTGACTAGATGGACCTTTGTTGGCAAAGTAATGTCTCTGCTTATATATATATATATATATATATATATATATATATATATATATATATATGGTATATATTTATATATAAAGGTATATATTTAATATATGTATTAAGCATATATAGACATTTAATATATATATTAAAAGTAGTATAAAATAATATTTATTACTAAAATTAAGTTTCCCTTTTTCTTTGTACTGTTTTTAAATTAAAATATATGACTCACATTTTACTTCTATTTAGTCATTTAGGCTTTTAAAAAATTAAAAATATTTTTTAATGGCTTAAAACTATGAACATTTATTATCTCAAAATTTCCATGGGTCAGGATTCTGGACACATATTAGCTGTGTCCTCTGCTCATGGTCTCATAGTAGAAGTGTCAGTCAAGCTACAGTATCATCTGGAGGCTGAGAGAGGGAAAAAGTCCCCTTCCCGGCTCTATCTGGTTGTTATCTGAATTCATTTCCTTATGGCTGTACAACTTGAATCTTCAGCTCCTATAGACAGCCCATGGTGCTTTGCCATGGAAACCTTACCATAGGCAACTCACAAAGTGTCTGCTTGCTTCTTCAAGGCCAACAGAGAGAAAGAACAGCTTTACTGAGGTGGAGAATCATGTAACATTATGACAGGAGTAACATTTTTTCACTTTTTCACCTTTGCTATAAAATGAAACCTAAATATGGCAGAGCCATCCCCTCACCATTGTCATATTGTATGAGTTAGGAACAGGTCATAGAAGCCAATCACACTCACAAAGAGAGGATCAGACAAAAGCATGAACACCAGGAAGCGACATCATTGCTGGTTAGTGTAGTCTATGCCATAGATCTGTAATATCAACTATCAAATTAGTGTCACTAGGAAACCACATTGTCAGTAGCATATAAAATTCCGTTATTGCTGAGCTTTTGTGAGATTAATTGAATTTAACTTTCACAATCCTCTTGGAACAACTTTGCATTACATATAATCATGGATGGAAATTAATGCTAAATATGTAGGAAAAGATAAAACTATTTCCAGCTACTTCACTTGATAGAGTGACAGTTACTGAAAAAGCCTGTAAAAATAAATATGAATATGTAAGAGATTCTGATCTTAATTCTGCTATTGAAAGAAAATTAAAGGCCATTTCTTTTAGGCAAACTAAGGTCTTCTCAAGCAATGCATATGTTTAAGTGTGCCAGATGAGTCTGAATTCTAAATTCTTATAGGTTATTTTTGCTGAAACCTATTTTTCTACAGCATACAAGTAATTCATACTATGGTTTTATGTAAATTAAGGCTAATTTTTAGGCTTGATCAATATATTAGTTTTCTTTGGGGGTGCATTCAAGTAATTGTATAAGCCATAGAGAAAATTAATACCCACATTGCCCTTGGCATTACACTTCCTGCTTCTGCTATTTAGTTAAAAATGGATCACATAAATGTTAAATTTGTGCTGTTCTGCTGACAGTGAAACTTAAGGAAAGCCTCCATGCTATTAGACTAAAGTTAAGAGAGTAAAGCTGAAGAAATTTCTCTATTGTAAGAGAAATGTGAGCTTTGCAGAAAGTAAATTGGCTAGGAGAAATTCAATGAGGTTCCATCTAAAATGTGTAGATAAAGTAAAGAGAGTGCTTTATGGCACCTGTAAGAAAGCAATTTAGATATTCCTGATGATAGCTCAGATGCCTGGATGCCTAGAAATAATCTAAATCTGAAGCTCTTGAAGGATATTGAAAAGGAACACTGTCTTGCCTCGTTTTTGTGTTTATCTTTGCTTGTTGATCTGCCATCACTGTTAACTTTTCATTATTTATTGAATCATTCCATTAAAAAGAGTAGAACAAAGAATTGAAACTTCAAAGTCCAAGCAACTCCCATGCACAGGAATTCTCTATGTCCAGTATTCATGAGCACTGCTTAATTTGATATTCTATTCCAAATGCAACCAAATTATTGTAATGAAATTGATTTCAAGCCCATATTAATTCATGTTGTGACAGTAGCTCTCTGTTATCCAAATAATTAAATTTCTGTATCTAAGTAAATCTTTGGTAAATTATAGATGTTTCGATGTCCCTCTCTATATAAATGATCTATACCTACATACATTCTTTTTAAGTATGAATCCATAAGACTTTCTTATCATCACTTATTATTTACTATCAGCAGGAAGTCTATTAAACCACTTGTATGAATTATCTAATTCCATCCCTGCAAGCACCTAATGAGCTAGATACTATCAATATTTTTTTAAATTATAAATTTATTTATTTTAATTGGAGGTTTATTACTTTACAACATTCTTTTAAAAATGAGGAGACCTAAAGATCACTGAACTTGCCCAAACTTTGAATTAACAATGAGCAAAGCTGGTATGAGAACCCAGTTTTCCTTAGACTGAAACCAAAAATGAGTTAATGACTTAAATGTTAAAATAAAATTGCAAGTATATTATAACATGAAAGAACTTTTTCTTTAAGTTTAAGATGGCTTTCAAAAGCACAAAATATGTTGCAAGGAAATGCAATAATGGATTTGACTACAAAATAATCTTAAATGGTTTAGTAAAAAATAAATATTAAGCTACAAAAAAATTAGTGTCATATGTGATGAATAGTAACATATTAAACATAAAAGGAACTAAAGTAATCAATTTTTAAAAAGCACTCAATAGAAATAAGGACAGAGATATGCATAAGACATTTACTAAAGAAGAAATACCAATAGAACATTAATCTATATAATGGTGTTGAAATACCTAGAATTAAAAATGTGTCATGCTGTGCTAAGTCATTTCAGTCATGTTCAACTCTTTGCAAGCCACAGCCCATCAGGCTCCTCTGTCCATGGGATTCTCCAGACAAGAATCCTGGAGTGTGTTTCCATTCCCTCCTCCAGGGGGTCTTCCAGACTCAGGGATCCAAACTGCATCTCTATTATATCTTCTGTATTGCAGGCAGTTTCTTTATCACTAGTGCCACCTGGGAAGCCCAATTAAATATGTAAGCTACTTTAAAATTTAAAAATCATTTTACAATCTATGGAAAGGGTAAATATCTCTGAAAGAAAGATAGAGAGACCAAAACATTTATAAAGTTTGCTTTCAAAGAACTGGAAAAAATAATCCAGGCTTTAAAAGCACTGGTCATCAAATTTAAAAAACAAAACCAAAAACAGCTATTGAATTGTTTTCAAAACATAACAGAATTATGAAATATCTTTACTGGAAATTGTCCAATAAATATAAGGAAGTAATGAAGTTATTGAAACATGTTAATCACAGTTTTGAAAATATTTATATCGGTATAGATATGAAAACCTATATGTCAAGTCATAACTGTAGTTAATACTAGTTAATTATTTTCTGACTATTTTATATTGAACACTTGTTTCTTAAACACAAATAGATAAAAATATATTAAAAATTCTGTTAGAAGTCTGACAATAGATCTAGTATAACACTAGATTCTCTAACCTTGCTAAAGTTTAAGCTATAGTTTAATTTCTAAAAGTTTGAATAATGAAATCTGTATTTTCAAGTATTCTTTACTTTATTTAAATCACAGTTTGAAGATTTCAGACTGAATATGAACGTATCCTTTACAGGTTAAGTAATCTTTGCCAATATTACTTTCTCTTAAAAAAATGTAAAAAACTTCAGATTTTTTTATGTCCCATAAAAGATGCTATTTTAGTTCTTGCTAGGCTAATAATAGCCTTTTTTTGTTTTTAAAGCTTTAGTTTCCTTTTTATGCTTATAGTGAAAATAGTGAATAGGCATGCAAAAATGGTAGGTTTTTGACAAACAATATCCTGCATTTACCACTAGAAGTAGGAAACATGAAGCTCAAGTGCCTAATAAGGACTTGACAGAAAAATCTTTTATAATAGCAGAAACATCCTGTTTGAGATCACAAGGACAGGCTCTCCTCATACCATCTCAAGAATAATCACATGTTTTCACTCTGCTCTAACTCTGCAAACTTTTTGCTCTCCAGCTGTCCACATATCTTTTTTGTTACTTATCTTCATTTAACTTAATTGGGCAAATAAATACACTGTACCGTAACATCAAAAATGGTGCACATCTTCTCTATAAAATATTAAACTATATTTTGTCCTTGATTTTCCATATTATGTGCCTAAAATTATATATACTTTCAAAAAGGAAGTTAATTGTATTTCAGAACATTGTTAGTAATGTGTAGCTAAAATTAATATTTTGTGACTCATAATTCTCCAGATCTGCTGTTTCTATTATCTTTTCTAAAACAGTCAATGTTGACTAGCTGTTCAAACTAGAGAGATTACAGTGATCCTTAACAAAAGTCTGACTCATTTCTCCACAGGGCCAACAAAACCTTTACCACTGGGCTTCCTTCTGTTTCCATGGTCATGTCTGTAGTTGAGATGCTCCTCAATTTCATATTGAAATACTGTATTTCATGTATAGGTGTGTTTTTATTATATATTTATATATATATATATATATATATATATATATATATGCCCACCATTTATTTTTCAAGCATGTAAATCAATGTCTTCACCTCCCTATTAAAAAAAAAAATCTGTATTATTCCTAGTAGAAAGTAAAATACACCTTTTTATTCTCCCTCAAACTCTGAAACCAATAGATCACCACCTTATAGTTGACACAGATAGAATCTTTTAACTACTACTCTAGTCTCCTGCTTTCCTGTATTTTCCTGTATCCTCTTTGCCACACTCTTTGATCTGTGTTCTTCAAGGGGAGAAGGAGTTGGGGCACGCAGTGGGGTGAAAGTGTTTGCCCCCACAGGACATTTAACAGAGACTGGAGACATTTTTGGTTGTCAAAACTTGGTGTGGAAATGATATTGACATCTAGTGCATCTAGTGAGAAGTAGCCATGGATACCTGGAGATGGGCATGGCAACCCACTCCAGTATTCTTGTGTGGAGAACCCCATGGACAGAGGACCCTGACAGGCTATAGTCCATAGGGTCCCACAGAGTTGGACATGACTGAAGTGACCTAGCATACATGCATAGCCATAGATACTTCCAAACATCTGTCAATGCACAGGACACTCTCCATAGCAAAGGATTATCCAGTCCAGGATATCAATAGTGCTGAGGTTGAGAAATTCTACCTTAGATCAAGCCATCATTAACTGTCATCTAGATAACAGTAACAACTTGATAACTCATCTTTTTCCATCAATCATTTTTAACACTGAAACTAAAATGGCCTTTCTATAACTTCGAGCCAGATATCACGATGGTGTGATCACTGACCTAGAGCCAGACGTCCTGGAATGAGAAGTCAAGTGGGCCTTAGAAAGCATCACTATGAACAAAGCTAGTAGACATGAAGAATTCCAGTTGAGCTATTCCAAATCCTGAAAGATGATGCTGTGAACCTGCTGCACTCAATATGCCAGCAAATTTGGAAAACTCAGCAGTGGCCACAGGACTGGAAAAGGTCAGTTTTTATTCCAGTCCCAAAGAAAGGCAATGCCAAAGAATGCTCAAACTACCACACAATTGCACTCATCTCACACGCTAGTAAAGTAATGCTCAAAATTCTCCAAGCCAGGCTTCAACAACATGTGAACCGTGAACTTCCTGATGTTCAAGATTGTTTTAGAAAAGGCAGAGGAACCAGAGATCAAATTGCCAACATCCACTGGATCATAGAAAAAGCAAGAGAGTTCTAGAAAAACATCTATTTCTGCTTTATTGACTATGCCAAAGCCTTTGACTGTGTGGATTACAATAAACTGTGGAAAATTCTGAATGAGATGGGAATACTAGACCACCTGATATGCCTCTTGAGAAATTTGTATGCAGGTCAGGAAGCAACAGTTAGAACTGGACATGGAACAAAAGACTGGTTCCAAATAGGAAAAGGAGTATGTCAAGGCTGTATATTGTCACCTTGCTTATTTAACTTATATGCAGAGTACATCATGAGAAATGCTGGACTGGAAGAAACATAAGCTGGAATCAAGATTGCCAGGAGAAATATCAATAACCTCAGATACGCAGATGACACCACTCTTACGGCAGAAGGTGAAGAGGAACTCAAAAGCCTCTTGATGAAAGTGAAAGAGGAGAGTGAAAAAGTTGGCTTAAAGCTCAACATTCAGAAAATGAAGATCATGGCATCCTGTCCCATCACTTCATGGGAAATAGATGGGAAAGACTGGAAACAGTGTCAGACTTTATTTTGGGGGGCTCCAAAATCACTGCAGATGGTGACTGCAGCCATGAAATTAAAAGATGCTTACTCCTTGGAAGGAAAGTTATAACCAACCTAGATAGCACTCCAGTACTCTTGCCTGGAAAATCCCACGGACGGAGGAGCCTGGTAGGCTGCAGTCCATGGGGTCACAAAGAGTCAGATACGACTGAACAACTTCACTTTCACTTTTCACTTTCATTCATTGGAGAAGGAAATGGCAAGCCACCCCAGTGTTCTTGCCTGGAGAATCCCAAGGATGGGGGAGCCTGATTGGCTGCTGTCTATGGGGTCGCACAGAGTCGGACACGACTGAAGCGACTTAGCAGCAGATAGCATATTCAAAAGAAGAGGCATTACTTTGCCAACAAAGTTCCATGTAGTCAAGGCTATGGTTTTTCCTGTGGTCATGTATGAATGTAAGAGTTGGACTGTGAAGAAGGCTGTGCGCCGAAGAACTGATGCTTTTGAACTGTGGTGCTGGAGAAGACTCTTGAGAGTCCCTTGGACTGCAAGGAGATCCAACCAGTCCATTCTGAAGGAGATCAGCCCTGGGATTTCTTTGGAAGGAATGATGCTAAAGCTGAAACTCCAGTACTTTGGCCACCTCATGCGTAGAGTTGACTCATTGGAAAAGACTGTGATGCTGGGAGGGATTGGGGGCAAGAGGAGAAGGGGACGACAGAGGATGAGATGGCTGGATGGCATCACTGACTCGATGGTCGTGAGTCTCAGTGAACTCCGGCAGTTGGTGATGGACAGGGAGGCCTGGAGTGCTGGGATTCATGGGGTCACAAAGAGTCGGACATGACTGAGCGGCTGATCTGATCTGATCTGATCTGAAAAATTAATATGAGCTTTGTATTTTGTACTAGCCTAACCTGTTAGCTGTTCCTGAGCATGAGGTATGAAAAGGCTTACAAGCTTCTTCAAGATTTGGTTCCTGATTTACTCTAGTTTCTTCAGTCATCCCTTTCCTTTTTTCATACTAAGCTCCAGCCCCACTAAAGTTCAGATATTTCCCGTTCCTTGAATATCCATCCTCCCTCTGCATTGCCTGGTTCCATGCTGTTAACAGCCTTTAACAAGCTGTTCCCTCAAACATATACTATGACACTCAAGTGTCAACCGTTGTTCACTTAGGAGAAGTACCTGCTGCTGAGAAGTGGAATATAATCAAGAATAGGGACAATAACAATTGTATCACTAAAGTTTTTGAGAGAACAGTTTGGGCTGTGTTGAGACCTAAAACTTAGTTTATTTTCTATGGTAAGTTTCAAGAGATGTTTGGTTTTCGTTGTTTTTGCTACTATACTGTTTTGTTTTACAGACTATACAAACACTGAGTGCAGTCTTCTCCCCATCTGTTTTGGCACTGGAACCTGGAGTTATCCTACTGGGACTGGCTAAGGAAGATATACTTCCCTTCATATGCAGGCTCTCTAGGAACCTGTGTGGGTGCCAGGGCTGCAAACGAAAGTGCAGAGTCATGTGTGCATTGAGTCCATCGATGTAATAGCCAGAAAATCACAAAATAATAGAGAAAAAGATGATGGGTTTAAAGACACCAATAACTCCACTTGCCAAACTTTGAGCTATAAGGAAAAACCGATAGGAACAAAATTTTGGGTGATATTAACTGATATTCCCTATGGGAATAGGGAAGATAGGGAATACTATTTTTTTTTTTTCTTTTATCTTGTTTGACTTCAAGATGTTGGCATGAGAAACATATAACTTAAATGTCAATGCTTCTATTTTTAATCTTATAATAAATTTAAAATTAATTTTAAAGTGTTTTATGATAAAGAAAAATCAATTATTTTGTCAATCTGAAGTATAGTGCTTTGTTAAGAAGGAAAACATTCCACTGGGTGCAAAAGTGGAATCCACATTTTTCTTACATCTTACTGCTTGATTTTTGTTGACACTACCGCCTAATTTCTCAAATTTAGTTTTAAATCTTCTTATCCAGTCAATCCAAGTAACTATAAAGCAAGTTGAACACCTCTTTTTATGATACTGTAATAAAAAATCGTGAAAATATACATCAACATTTTTCATACCAATTTTTAGTAATTATTATTTCCTTTTAATTTCAAATAAAAAAAAGAAAACTCAAACATGTTATTCCTTAGAAAACTCTTCCCTCATAAAAAATTTGAATTCAAGGAATCTGATGTTTCTTTCAGTTATCCATGGTAACAATAGTTGCTTTAAAGTGGATAAAAAAATAAGCTTTTATCTTATTGACATATTGAAAAAAAGAAATGAAATGAGTTTAGCTTGATAAAAAGTCATTTTCAGAAAATGTATAAGTTCAATTTTTTAAACACTAAAACCAAGCATCTCTAGATGATCTTATTTCACTCTTCTATCTTTTAAAACAACTAATCTCAAAAATATACAAGCAACTCCTCCAGCTCAACTCCAGAAAAATAAATGACCCAATCAAAAAATGGGCCAAAGAACTAAATAGACATTTCTCCAAAGAAGACATACAGATGGCTAACAAAGACATGAAAAGATGCTCAACATCACTCATTATCAGAGAAATGCAAATCAAGACCACTATGAGGTACCATTTCACGCCAGTCAGAATGGCTGCAATCCAAAAGTCTACAAATAATAAATGCTGGAGAGGGTGTGGAGGAAAGGGAACCCTCTTACACTGTTGGTGGGAATGCAAACTAGTACAGCCACTATGGAGAACAGTGTGGAGATTCCTTAAAAAACTTGAAATAGAACTGCCTTATGATCCAGCAACTCCACTGCTGGGCATACACACTGAGGAAACCAGAAGGGAAAGAGACACGTGTACCCCAATGTTCATCGCAGCACTGTTTATAATAGCCAGGACATGGAAGCAACCTAGATGTCCATCAGCAGATGAATGGATAAGAAAGCAGTGGTACATATACACAATGGAGTATTACTCAGCCATTAAAACGAATACATTTGAATCAGTTCTAATGAGGTGGATGAAACTGGAGCCTATTATACAGAGTGAAGTAAGCCAGAAGGAAAAACACCAATAAAGTATACTAACGCATATATATGGAATTTAGAAAGATGATAACAATAACCCTGTGTACGAGACAGCAAAAGTGACGCTGATGTATGGAACAGTCTTATGGACTCTGTGGGAGAGGGAGAGGGTGGGAAGATTTGGGAGAATGGCATTGAAACATGTAAAATATCACGTATGAAATGAGATACCAGTCCAGGTTCAATGCACGATACTGGATGCTTGGGGCTGGTGCACTGGGACGACCTGGAGGGATGGTATGGGGAGGGAGGAGGGAGGAGGGTTCAGGAGGGGGAGCACATGTATACCTGTGATGGATTCATTTTGATGTTTAGCAAAACTAATACAATTACGTAAAGTTTAAAAATAAAATAAAATTTAAAAAAAATATCAAAGGTTAAAAAAAATAAATAAATAAAATTATCCCCTTGATAAAAGCAGGCACCTAAAAAGCCGTCTCAAAGCCCACAGGAGCATTTTTTTCTCACTTATAATGCTACATACGTTGTGTATTTATCTTTTGTTTTATTGGGTATTAGAGAGGGCTGGAGATACCAGCTCTGATAAAGAAGGAACCATTATATATATTTTATTAGATGTAGCACAAGTATTTAAAATCACATCACTGCCTGTCTTAAAAATTCTAATTAAAATAACATGGGAACTCCATTCTAGTTTTATCCTGTTGGAAAAGGAATTTATCCAAGGATATTCAGAAATTAATCTATCTAATGGTAGGTTAAATCATATTGGGTAAGAAATAGAATATAGTACAAGGAAAAATCAGTATTTTTTAAAGTTGTGTGCACTTAAAATGTGGAGTCACACAGAAAGAATGCATAACCAGAAATGTATTACCAAATAAAATATGAATGAGATAGTTTTGATATTAGATATTATACACAGTAAAGGAATTATTTTGAAGCTTTAAATTTCAGAACATTCATTTCTTTTTTATACACTAGATGTTGGGGATACAAAGAAATATAATTCTCATCATGAAGGAGCTCATATCATAGTGAAGAAAATGTCAGTTTGTAATAACTGAGATAAATTTATATCTCTATAATATTTAGATCAACTTAATATTATAACAAAAGTTTTATAAAAGATGATGGAATGCAGATTAAAGAAATATTATTAAAATTTCTATTAGATGGGGAATGGAGTGCTAGTGTTGAAGAACCTCAGGTGAGATGGAATTCACCTGGAATTTAGAAGAGGCCAAGGAACTATGGGGTGTATTGGCAGAGGTTAAGCATGAGCAGCTTCCCTGGTGGCTCAGTCAGTAATGAATCCATCTGCCAATGCAGGGAACCTTGGTTCAATCTCTGGGTTGGGAAGATCCCCTGGAGAAGGAAATGGTAATCCACTCCAGTGTTCTTGCCTGGGAAATCTCATGGAGAGAGGAGCCTTGCACATTACTCTCCATGGGGTCACAAAGAGCCAGACATGACTGAGTGACTAAACCACCACCACCATGCTTTTGACTGTGGATTTGGAAAAGATTCTTGAAAGTCCCCTGGACTGCAAGGAGATCCAACCTGTCAATCCTAAAGGAAATCAGTCCTGAATATTCGTTGAAAAAACTGATGCTGAAACTCCAATACTTTGGCCACCTGATGCGGATAACTGACTCATTTGAAAAGACCCTGATGCTGGGAAAGATTGAAGGTGGGAGAAGGGAACGACAGAGGATGAGATGGTGGGATGGCATCACCGACTGGATGGACATGAGTTTGAGCCAGCTCCGGGAGTTGGTGATGGACAGGGAAGCCTGGCGTGCTGCAGTCCATGGGGTTGCAAAGAGTCAGACATGACTGAGTGACTGAACTCAACTGAATTGATCAAGCATGAGCAGGGTCAAAGAAACAGTGGAACTATATAGAGAGAAATCAGGAGACGCATAGGGTATAATGTGTTGGTGGGGCAGAGTTTGTTACTAGAGAGAAGTTATAGATTTATTTGAGATCATGTTTGAATAGGCTTTAGGAGTCATATAAACATTTTGGAGTTTATTGCATGAATAATAGAGTGTAGTGTTGATTTTTTTAAAATTTTATTTTATTTTTAAACTTTACAATATGGTATTAGTTTTGCCAAATATCGAAATGAATCCGCCACAGGTATACCTGTGTTCCCCATCCTGAATCCTCCTCCCTCCCTATACCATCCCTCTGGGTCATCCCAGTGCACCAGCCCCAAGCATCCAGTATCGTGCATCGAACCTGGACTGGTGACTCGTTTCATACATGATATTATACATGTTTCAATGCCATTCTCCCAAATCTTCCCACCCTCTCCCTCTCCCACAGAGTCCATAAGACTGATCTATACATCAGTGTCTCTTTTGCTGTCTCGTACACAGGGTTACTGTTACCATCTTTCTAAATTCCATATATATGCATTAGTATACTGTATTGGTGTTTTTCTTTCTGGCTTACTTCACTCTGTATAATAGGTTCCAGATTCATCCACCTCATTAGAACTGATTCAAATGTATTCGTTTTAATGGCTGAGTAATACTCCATTGTGTATATGTACCACTGCTTTCTTATCCATTCATCTGCTGATGGACATCTAGGTTGCTTCCATGTCCTGGCTATTATAAACAGTGCTGCGATGAACATTGGGGTACACGTGTCTCTTTCCCTTCTGGTTTCCTCAGTGTGTATGCCCAGTAGTGGGATTGCTGGATCATAAGACAGTTCTATTTCAAGTTTTTTAAGGAATCTCCACTGTTCTCCATAGTGGCTGTACTAGTTTGCATTCCCACCAACAGTGTAAGAGGGTTCCCTTTTCTCCACATCTTCTCCAGCATTTATTACTTGTAGACTTTGGATCGCAGCCATTCTGACTGGCGTGAAATGGTACCTCATAGTGGTTTTGATTTGCATTTCTCTGATAATGAGTGATGTTGAGCATCTTTTCATGTCTTTGTTAGCCATCTGTATATCTTCTTTGGAGAAATGTCTATTTAGTTCTTTGGCCCATTTTTTGATTGGGTCATTTATTTTTCTGGAGTTGAGCTGGAGGAGTTGCTTGTATATTTTTGAGATTAGTTGTTTGTCTGTTGCTTCATTTGCTATTATTTTCTCCCATTCTGAAGGCTGCCTTTTCACCTTGCTAATAGTTTCCTTTGTTGTGCAGAATCTTTTAAGTTTAATTAGGTCCCATTTGTTTATTTTTGCTTTTATTTCCAATATTCTGGGAGGTGGGTCATAGAGGATCCTGCTGTGATATATGTCGGAGAGTGTTTTGCCTATGTTCTCCTCTAGGAGTTTTATAGTTTCTGGTCTTACGTTGAGATCTTTAATCCATTTTGAGTTTATTTTTGTGTATCGTGTTAGAAAGTGTTCTAGTGTCATTCTTTTACAAGTGGTTGACCAGTTTTCCCAGCACCACTTGTTAAAGAGATTGCCTTTAATCCATTGTATATTCTTAAAGTAACATGTGAAATGCTTATTTAAGAAATTAACTTGTGTGATGGGAGTGAGATGCAATATTGGACAGAGAGGCTAATATCAAGCATAACAACTAGGAGTCAGTCACTGTTTTTTAGGCCAAGGACATAGAAGGACTGATGAGAAACAATGTCAGTAGTTAACAGAAGAAAATATTTGGAAAGCTGAATAAGCAAATATGATGGCTTGTTGATGGGGAGGCTGATGGATGAAAGATGAGAAGAAATCAGAGATAGCAACAAAAGGTGGGTTTTTCTGACATCTGGTCCTGGAAAACTATGTATTCTGATAATCTCAGATATGCTTATGAATACATTTGAATAACTTCCCATTTTTTTTAAATTTAATTTATCCTTCTGTGTTGTGTCTGCATTTTATAGATGCTTCTGTTGTGCTAATCACATTGGATTGCCCTTGTTTAGACCTCTCTCAGGGAGGATGGAGGTAAGAATAAGTGAAAATAAGCAAATTACTGAAAAAATCTAAGTGAAATTATTCAAATGATCAAATAAAAACTTACCATGGATGCTGTTAAATTAAAAATTAAATAAAGGCTAAATTTACATTTGATATTCAGTTTATAAATCAAGGAAGCATAGAGAGCAGAAAGAATTAGTGGTAGAAGTTTAATTTTTATAAAGTGTACTATAGCTATGAAAAAAAATTTGTTTCCAAGGATATTAGTTGAATGTGTAGAGATTAAATTGTCATAAAACTATTTTATTTTTCCTCCATCTTCAGATATATTAATATTTTACTACTTAAGCACATAAACTTCTTATTTTATCATGAAATATCTTTAAAAGTAACACATATGTTATGATTGTGAAAGGAATATATGCTTACTAAAAAAATTTGAAGCTGAGAAATATATAAATGAAAATAGAATTAAATGTAATACCAACATAATACATAACCTTTATTCAGTTCAGCTCAGTTCAGGTGCTCAGTTGTGTCCAACTTATTGAGACCCTATGGACTGAAGCACCCCAGAACTACCAGTCCATCACCAAGTCCTGGAGTTTACCCAAACTCATGTCCATCCAGTCAGTGATGCCATCCAACCAGCTCATCCTCTGCCATCCCCTTCTCCTCCTGCTCTCAATTTTCCCAGCATCAGGGTCTTTTCAAATGAGTCAGCTCTTTGCATTAGGTGGCCAAAGTATTGGAGTTTCAGCTTCAACATCAGTCCTTCCAATGAACACCCAGGACTGATCTCCTCTAGAATGGACTGGTTGGATCTCCTTGCAGTCCAAGGGACTCTCAAGAGTCTTCTCTAACACCACAGTTCAACAGCATCAATTTTTCAGTGCTCAGCTTTCTTTACAGTCCAACTATCACATGCATACATGACCACTGGAAAAGCCATAGCATTGAACAGATGGACCTTTGTTGGCAAAGGAATGTCTCTGCTTTTGAATATGCTGTCTAGGTTGGTCATAACTTTCCTTCCAAGGAGTAAGCGTCTTTAATTTCAGGGCTGCAATCACCATCTGCAGTGCTTTTGGAGCCCAGAAAAATAAAGTCTGACACTGTTTCCCCATCTATTTATCATGAAGTGATGGGACCAGATGTCATTATCTTAGTTTTATGAACGTTGAACTTTAAGCCAACTTTTTGACTCTCCTCTTTCACTTTCATCAAGAGGTTATTTAGTTCTTCATTTTCTGCCTTAAGGATGGTGTCATCTGCTTATCTGAGTTTACTGATATTTCTCCCAGCAATCTTGATTCTAGCTTGTGCTTCATCCAGCCCAGCATTTCTCATAATGTACTCTGCATGTAAGTTAAATAAGCAGAATGACAATATACAGCCTTGACATACTCCTTTTCCTATTTGGAAACAGTCTGTTGTTCCATGTCCAGTTCTAACTGTTGCTTCCTGACCTGCATACAGTTTTCTCAAGAGGCAGGTCAGGTGGCCTGGTACTCCCATTTCTTGAAGAATTTTCCACAGTGTATTGTGATCTACACAGTCAAAGGCTTTGGCATAGTCAAGAAAGCAGATGTTTTTTCTGGAACTCTCTTGCTTTCTCAATGATCCAGTGGATGTTGGCAATTTGATCACTGGTTCCTCTGCCTTTTCTAAAACCAGCTTGAAAATCTGGAAGTTCATGGTTCATGTATTGCTGAAGGCTGGCTTGGATAATTTTGAGCATTACTTTGCTAGCATGTGAGATGAGTGCAATTGTGTGGTAGTTTGAGCATTTTTTGGCATTGCCTTTCTTTGGGATTGGAATGAAAACTGACCTTTTCCAGGCCTGTGGCCACTGCTGAGTTTTCTAAATTTGCTGGCACATAACATTTCATCGATGATTCTTACTGATCTTTGTTTATTTTCCTGTCTTGCCTGTGTGTATGTGTTTGTGTGTATACCTCTTTATTGATAAATTATTAATAAGTTGTTGATTATTGTGACTACATATCCCCAGAATATTGTCACTTTTCTTAAGATTCCACATTATGTTACAAAAGTATGTTGTGATTTAGAAATTTCTTACGTATTTTTGTTTGTTTTAAATTATAGGCAAAATTGCCACAAATGTCACAGTGACTGTTTGTATAAGTCTCTATACCTGGTTGTTTTTGTGGGTCACAGTTAAAACATAGATAAGAAAAAGGGAATCAAACTAAAAGAAAATTTGTGTAATTGAAATATTCTAAAGCTTTAGTTTGAAAATTAGTAGCATATCTATTTAAAACACATAATGGTTTTCATGTCTGACCATGAAAAATAAAAGCTCTAAAAATGAATGTGAATAATTTTCAAATATTTCTGATAAGTGGGAAAATTGTCATTGAAATTTATAGTCAAGAATTGGTTCCCTGGAGAGAGGATCTTGTATTTGCATCTCTTTTCTCTATAACAAGTTGGGCAAAAATTAGCCCTATTAGAATTTCTTATTTTTATTATTATTGTTCCCATAATTGTGGAAAATGTAATAATATTTAACTTTTTGTGACAATTTTGATTATTAAATAAATAATCAGAAATAGAAGCTTTTCTTAGCTTATAAACAAATGTAGGCTAATGTAACTATTTCTATCCCCTTATATTGCTCTCCACAGTAAAGTTTCACTTAATTGAAGTATTCAAACATGTTGAATTATATTATTATACTTAAATATCTAAGTGAATTTAATTATACATTGATTTTTATTCTTACTGTTTTTAAACTTATTATTTCTGTTAGACAAATTTCAATGTTACCAGCATTAGCAGTCAATTGTGAGAAATGTCAGGTATTAGAAAGCTGGTTTAGAAAAATGGTTTGGGGCAAAAAGATGCCTTTACTATATAATTTCTAAATAGAACCTACCAGTTTGTGCTTTAAGTAAATTGAAAATGTGTTTTCCCTTTGAGAATTAAGTATTAACATGTGATGAGTTGGTGAATTAGCAAAGCTGTATATGGGGGGAAGGAGGAGAAAAGGTAGCCATTTTTCCATAATGTTTTATTAAATTTTAATTCATTTAGGCCACAACACACATACACATACATACACCATGTTCTATTACATACTTTTTTTTTTTTCAGAACAAGAGTAATAGATAGACATTTTGAAATTACCCAGAGTTACATCTTATGTAGAAAATGGCCAGTAGTTTGAAGGGCCTCCCTGAGGCTTTTATTAACACACTGCTAGATCTCTGTAACTGCATGGGGAGATGTTGCCGGTGGTCCAGCTGGCCAATTTATTGAAACCAGGACAAAATCCCGGTTTCTATTTAATTATCTGTGACATCGCTACAACCCTAAGAAATTGGGTTGCCTGGTAATTTTGCTGCATTGCTGAATCTGTTACAAAGTGAAAATGGTGAATTCAAGAAATTCATTGAGTTACAGGCCTGGAATGAAACTTTAATGGCTACTTCATTCATCTCCCTGCCTTAATCCTAGGTTGGCGGTAAAGTAATACCAAGAAGATAGACATCTTATTTTTATCTTTAAGGAATGAGAATCTGCAATCTTATTTGGAACCCAAGTCTCACATCTCTTCATCGTCTCAGCCAGAAAGTTCTTCCAAGCATCTGTGCAAGGTTTAGCCAAATTAATATTTATTATTTCTCATTGAAAATGGATTGAACTTTCACTTGAATAACATCCTGAAGATGTGATGTCTATTACCAGAATAAAAGTGAATGTGCCCATTCCATTTTTCTTATAGTTTTGCTATTTAAACTATTTTTGTGATGTGGGGAAGTTCCAAATACCATTGACTGTCTCCTGAACCCTGTGTTTTAACCGAAGCCCCTTTATTATTGAGACGGAGAATTACATGAATAGCCTAGGCTGCGTCTCAGTGATAGTCTTGTCTTTTCTTGAAACACTACTAGACAATCCAGTTTTTGAAATGGCTACCTAAATTAAACAACATTCATAATCATATCTACTTTTTAAATTCATCAAACTCTATGAATTTTAATTGAATTCCCTTAGAGCACTGCTCTGCCCAATTTGAGTTCAATTCATAAATATAGTATATATGTTTATTTATTTTGTCTATCTTAAAATTCTTTCCTGGTATGTTTTGCATTGAATTGAAATCTGATATCTGAACTAGAAAAACAGATAACTTAATAATAGCTACTACTTTTAGAAAGTAAAAATCATAAAAAGTATATTGCTGAGTGGCCACATCAAGAGTTCACAATTCTCTTACCCTTATATCACAATAATATTTCCTACAATTTAGAAATGTAATGAAACATGCCATTCTAACTAAGGTAGTCTGTATTTCACTTTTGAAAATATTTGTGTCAAGACACAAAAAGAGAGAGAACCAAGAGAAAAGTTGAATATACTTCCATTATTTCCCGTGAAAGTGCACACACACAATGATACTCATAAAAAATTACCCACTGGGGAACAGATTTTGTAGCATCATTGCTTCTCTGGCCATGGAAATTAAAATGTGTAGAATCCACAACAATGTGCAAGGACTTAGGAAACAAACAATAGAAACAACAAAAGCAATGTAAAATAATGAACCCAAACCTGATAACTAAAAGTGAAAATTGTCACCTGGTAAATATGTGACAGCAACATAGTTATTTCCTTCCATGCAACTGAATATGGCTTAAGAAGCTAAGTGAATTAAGAAAAGAGTTTGAGATGCTTGCAACTACTATTAAGGAAAGAAACCATTCAGTGCACACAGATTGTATTGTTTGTTTTAACCAGTGTTTGTTCCAATGTTATTTAGTTTCATCTAGAATTCTCAGATAGAAGAGATCTTTCTGGGAAGGCAGAAATTAAGCCAAAGAGTCATGAGTCACTGAAAGGTAGTTGAGCATGGGTTCTGCTTTCCTGCTCATTCATAGGAAGCCAACCATGATGAATCCAGATAAAGCCAACAAATGGAGATTTCAATGTCTGCAAATATTCTCTTTAACAGAAGGTGGCAGAAGAAATTGTCTATGTAAATCCATGAATGATATCGTAGGTTGTAAGGGGAAGGGAAGGGACAGAAATTAATCACTCCCTGCAAAATTAAAACTTCATTACCAAGACAAGACCCTGACTTGTGTGATGACATCATAGAGACTTGCATACATTCTGGTAGAGAATCTGGGGGTTGTGTCTAAAGAAGTTGTGATGAGGT
Organism: Bos mutus; assembly: GCF_027580195.1. NCBI lineage: Eukaryota > Metazoa > Chordata > Mammalia > Artiodactyla > Bovidae > Bos > Bos mutus. The sequence continues at coordinate 75,511,325 of NC_091622.1, read as the reverse complement.
ATGTTTTTTCAACTCCTGTAAGGCTACCACATGGACACTAAATTTCTATATCCTTGGCTAAATTGACAACGTGTAATCTGGAGAGTTTTCTTTTTGCCAATCTATTGCATCATAATATTGTTGTTGATCAGTTGCTCAGTCGTGTCCAGCTCTTTGTGACCCTATGGACTGCAGCATACCAGGCTTCCGTGTCCTTCACTGTCTCCTGGAGTTTGCTCATACTCATGTCCATTGAGTTAGTAATGCCATCTAACCATCTCATCCTCTCTTATCCCCTTCTCCTCTTATAATATTACACATGTTAAATAAGAATCTGTATAGATGTGGCACATGCTGCATATTAAGTCAATGATAGTATATTATTAAAAAAAATAGTTTAAACATAAGGAAATGTGAGCCAGCTATGTGTGTATGTGTGTGTGTGTGTGTACTTAAAATCCAGTGCCAAATGCACAATCATCTGATGTGATAAATTATACATGAAAGATTTTCAAACTCCTTGGAAGAAAAGAACAAATTTCTTGTAATAACAAGGAAGTTATTTTATAACATTATTCATTTTTCCTGTTGTTCAATGTACACTTTTAAAAGTCCACTGGAATAGTTTTGCCTGATTAGGTTATGCCTTAGGTAATAGTGGCAAAGTTAATAAATACTATAAAGGCAATGAAAGTACAAACAATAATTCAAAATTATAATTGCCAGTATATATGTTCCACTGCCATAGATGGTTTAGCATCAATTCACTCAATTCTAAATATAACCTCATTAGATGAGGTCTTCAAGAGGATGTGACCGCCTGTTAACCCACAAGCGGGGCCCAGACAATGGAGTCTTTCACCCGCTTCCCTGTCCTTGGAATGTACAGTCCACCCACCATACTGACAGCTATAGCCATTTTCTTTTTTTTTTTTTTTGAAATAGTACACACATTTTAATTTTAGTTAGTTGTACAACTTGTTTATTTTAAATATATATAAATAGGAAATATAAAAGGAGCAAACATGCATTATGGAAATGGTCAGATGTCTTTTACTACTTTAAAAATTTATCTGTTATACTATGCATTATGTGTAACATACATATTATATTTCTATAAATGCTTCAAGTTTTAAAGGAAAGTATTTTTGCTTAATTATGTCTTTCTAAGCAGATATACGAGCTATAGCCATTTTCAAGGATGCAGCCTTGAGAGAGTAATGAGTTATTGAAGCCATCTGGACTGAATATGTGACTAGACCCAGCTAAGGTCTCTATATATACTTTTAAGATTCTGGCATGTGAGTGCCCAGATCTGCTCATCTTGCAGGTGCCCAAGATAAGCCTTCTATGTAAGTTCCCTTGCTTATTAAACCCACCACCTACTAATCTGAAGTGCTCTGCTTCTCCCTTTGCTTTCTCCTTGTCCTCATGCATTGGGGCTAATTTATGAATAAACAAACCCTATTATTATCTCCATTTCATAAACAAGGATACTTGCTCTGTGAGGTTAAGTGATTTTGTTCAGCAGTCAATAAATGTAGAGCTATTACCTACCAGCCTTCTTGGACTCGTTAATCAATAGAAATTGATAAAAGGCCAGACAAGAAATTCAGGCAAGGCTTTATTGGGACTCACGTTGCACCACAAGGGAGGGAAAACATGAAACAGGTGACCTTGCTTGTTCTCTGAAGGGGGATAAGCTGGTGCCTTAAATGAGGTGAGGGCAGGAACCGATCAATGGGATGGGCTTAAAGGGTAGCTTAGGTGGTTGGCTCCCCCTTGCAGGCGCTGTGTGCACGAATCATTCGCAGTACCCTGCTTTTGCCCCTCAGAATTGGCAGTTGGGGTTTTGGTCTTTTTGTATCTTGTCATTCATAACTTGCCTCATCTGCATATGCATGCAGATGTTTTTAGTCCCATACAGTTTCTTTGTATTTTGTTGCTCGAGGAGATGTTTGTCCAGGTGCATCTTGCCAGAAAAGGTCCCAGGTCCCAGCCTGTCTTAGAGACAGCATAAAATTCTAGGCTGTTTGGCTACAATGTTTATTTTTTTTTAATCACTGCAAGTAATTTGTCGCACTGCTGAAAAACATCATAAGGCTGCACAGATCATAGATACTGTAACTCTAATATGTAATCAAAATTGAGCATTGAAACCTGCCAGGAAAATCAGTATGGACCTGTTATGTTGAAAAGGAAAATCCAAGAGAATGTAATGATAAAGTAACTTTTTTCCTCCTATAACTGTTTTTTAAGGCCTATTATGTCTGCCGAGTTACTCCCTATTCCTTGGACAGTATTTGGGGCATATCATTTTTCTGCTCACTCTCTCAGATAGTAAAATGTTCTATGATTAGTTTAGTCACAATTAAATTTTATTTTTGTATGACAGGGTTCAGAACATAATACTCCAAAATACAGCACCTGGATGTATTGAATATTTTAATATTCAAGAAGAAATTTGAGAAACGGCAGGTGTAGGAAGGACTCTGACATTCCCCCCATCAGAAGACCCTCCTGTGAGAGGTGCCTGTCCCATTCTAAGAGGATAGTGCTTATTTCTGAAGACCAAGGAAGGCAGAAGTGGAAACGAACAGATCTTGCTGAGTTCCCTCAGTTTATCACTCTTAGCTCATTATCTTTTTCCCCCATCACATTTTCCACAACTTTGCACACTTCATCAAAACTAGTGTTAGAATACTCAGGTTTAACAGCTTTTTCCAGTCTTCATTTTCTCAGCAAAGCTCCCACATAGCATAGTAAGTAAATCTGTATACTTCTTTTCTTGGTAATCTCTTTTGTTACAGACTCCCCAGCAAGGGTGGAAGAAAAGATTTCTTTCCTTCCTATGGTTATTAGAATATCCATTATCATGTAATAGAATTATAAACTTTGAAAAAATTTATCCTTCTATTTTGCCATATTTCAGTTAGAAACCTGAGTGATTGGAGGCAGTGGTCACTGTCTTCTATTTATGTTTTGTTTTCCATTTTTTTTGTCATGAAAAGTTAAAACATGTACCAGAGTTAGCACCTTGTGGCTCAGATGGTAGAGAATCTGCCAACAATGTGTGAGATACGGGCTTGATCCCTGGGTTGATAAGATGCCCTGGAGTAGGAAATGGCAACCCACTCCAGTATTCTTGCCTGGAGAACTCCCTGGATACAGGAGCCTGGCAGACTACAGTCCATGGGGTAGCAAATAACTGGACATGACTGACAACTAACACCACCAAAACATGTATTAAGGTTGAAAAACTATAGTGAACACTCCTCTGGATTATACCACAAAACTCCTGATGTTCTTGCTTCATCATAAGTTTCATTCCCTTATGCATCCTCTATTCAATCTATCCATTCATCTTATTTTTGGATGATTTTCAAATGAAGTCAGAGAATTCAGAACATTTCTAAATATTTGAGCATGCAGATGTTGAATAAAATTCAATATTTATATTCAGGTCTTTTTTTTTTTTTCTGATGTCGAATTTACACACAATTTGCGTGTAACACATTTCAGAAATTTAGGTGAAAGCTTTCTGAGCTTTGACAAATTCATACGCTCTTGTAAACCAAATCAAGATACAGAATATCACTATCATCCAAGAAAGTTTGGTCATGCCCTTCCCACTCAATTTATGCCTCTCACAAGAGGCAACCATTGCTCTGAAATTTTTAGATCACATAGTACTTGTGTCTGTTTCACAACTTGAAATTAATTAAGTCAAATCATATGATCTCTTTTTATTGGTGAGTAGCATTGTTTTCTCCATACAAACAAAGCATCAATTCATTTAATACATTCACTTCTTAGTGGATTCAGCTCTTTCCCATTTTTTTTAATTATTATGTATAAAACTGCAACATTTTAGTATACCATACGTTTCTGTACATATACTTTTCTTTGGGGGTTAAATACCTAGTAATCAAATTCAAGATTATTGAATAAATGATGTTTTGTTGTGCGGTGGCTTAGTCGCATCTGCCTCTTGTGACCCCAAGGACTGTAGCCTTCCAGGCTCCTCCCTCCATGGGATTTCCCAGGCAAGAACATGGGCTGCTGCTGCTGCTGCTAAGTCGCTTCAGTCGTGTCCGACTCTGTGTGACCCCAGAGACGGCAGCCCACCAGTCTTCCCCGTCCCTGGGATTCTCCAGGCAAGAACACTGGAGTGGGTTGTCATTTCCTTCTCCAATGCATGAAAGTGAAAAGTGAAAGTGAAGTCACTCAGTCGTGTCCGACTCTAGTGACCCCATGGACTGCAGCCCACCAGGCTCCTTCGTCCACAGGATTTTCCAGGCAAAAGTACTGGAGTGGGGTGCCATTGCCTTCTCCGAAGAACATGGGAGCAGTAAGTAAATCTGTGTACTTCTTTTTTGTTACAGACTCCCCAACAAGGGTAGAAGAAAAGATTTCTTTCCTCCCTATGGCTGCCATGTCCTTTTCTAGAGGATCTTCCTGGCACAGGGATCGAACCTGTGTCTCCTGCATTGGTAGGTACATCCTTTATTACTGAGCCACCAGGTTTAGTTACATGTGATATTGCCAGAACTTTATCCACAGTAAGTCTACAAGTTGATAGTTATGGATAATCTACATTCTCACAAATTTTGGTGATATCAATCAGTTTCATTTAATCATACAGGAGGGTATGTAGTGGTAGTTTGTTATAATTTCCCTGATGATTTGTGATGCTGAACACCTTTCCATGGTTTCAGAGTGTATTTCACTTTTGTAGATTAGAATGTTCTATAAATGTTAATTGGGGCAAATTGCTAGCTTGTTTTTAATATATTCATATCAGAGTCTGGTTCTGATGATTACTTCTTGTCTTTTCAGAATCTGTTTTTCCTCAGCCTTTTTGAATATATCGTGATGTTTTATCAGAAGCCTATTGTATAGGACAGCAGATATGAGTGAAACGTTTTGTTTTACTTATAAATTTGAACTCCTTTCCTTCTGCTAGGCCTGTGATATATGGACTTCTAAAAATCTAGTTAGGAGTTGAGCTGGGTTCTAGGCCCCTTGTTGCTGTGGCTATTATTGTATTGTAGCTATCAGATTCCTCTGGGCAAACTTTCTTTGAGATGTGAATTAATTTGCAGAATCGTTTTGTCATTTTCTATGGTATCTGCTGCTTTCCTGGCCTTGTATTTTCCTTCCGCGCTGTGGGCTAGAAAGACTAATGCTTTTGCAGTTCTCCCAGCTGTATTCCATCATTGCCTTTACTCACTGTGTGTTAGCCTGGTGGCAGGTGAGAAGGGAGAGTTCTTTTTTATGAGTTAACCTCAGTCCTGGGCTGAACTAAGTCTCCGTATCTCCATAGCTGTAGACTTCACTTATTCTTAGTTCAGTTTCTCAGTTGTGTCTGACTCTCTGTGACCCCATGGACTGCAGCACGCCAGGGTGCTGTCCATCACCAACCCCTAGAGCCTACCCAAACTCATGTACATTGAGTCAGTGATGCCATCCAATCCTCTCATCCTCAGTTCTCCCCTTCTCCTCCTGCCTTCAATCTTTCCCAGCATCAGGGTCTTTTGCAATGAGTCAGTTCTTCACATCAGGTGGCCAAAGTATTGGAGTTTCAGCTTCAGCATCAGTCCTTCCAATGAATATTTAGGACTGATTTCCTTTAGGATGAACTGGTTGGATTTCCTTGCTGTCCAAGGGACTCTCAAGAGTCTTTTCCAACACCACAGTGCAAAAGCATCAATTCTTTGGTGCTCAGCTTTCTTTGTAGTCCAACTCTCACATCCATACATGACTACTGGTAAAACCATAGCATTAACTAGATGGAACTTTGTTGGCAAAGTAACATCTCTGCTTTTTAATATGCTGTCTAGGTTGGTCATAGTTTTTCTTCCAAGGAGCAAGCATCTTTTAATTTTATGTCTGCAGTCACAATCAGCAATGATTTTGGAGCACCCCCCAAAAAAGTCTGTCACTGTTTTCATTGTTTCCCCACCTATTTGTCATGAAGTGAAGGGACAAGATACCATGATCTTAGTTTTCTGAATGCTGGGTTTTAAGCCAACTTTTTCACTCTCCTCTTTCACTTTCATCAAGAGGCTCTTTAGTTCTTCACTTTCTGCCATAAGGGTGATGTCATCTGTGTGTCTGAGGTTACCGCAGCTTGTGCTTCATCAAGTCCAGCATTTGGCATGATGTACTCTGCACATAAGTTAGATAAGCAGGGTGACAATATTTGGCCTTGACATACTCCGTTTCCTATTTGGAACCATGTCCAGTTCTAACTGTTGCTTCTTGACTTGCATACAGATTTATCAGGAGGCAAGTCAGGTGGTATGGTACTCATCTCTTGAAGAATTTTCCAGAGTTTGATGTGGTCCACATAGTCAAAGGTTTTGGAATAAAGCAGAGATAGATGTTTTACTGGAACTCTTTTGTTTTTTTAATGATCCAATGGATGTTGACAATTTGATCTCTGGTTCGTCTTCCTTTTCTAAATCTGGCTTGAACATCTGGAAGTTTACTGTTCACATGCTGTTGAAGCCTGGCTTGGACAATTTTGAGCATTACTTTGCTTAGCATGTGAGATGAGTGCAATTGTGCAGTAGTTTGAGCATTATTTGGCATTGCCTTTCTTTGGGATTGGAATTAAAACTGACCTTTTCCTTTCCTGTGGCCACTGCTGAGTTTTCCAATTTGCTGCTACATTGATTGCAGCACTTTCACAGCATCATCTTTTAGGATTTGAAATAGCTCAACTGGCATTCCATCACCTCTACTAGCTTTGTTTGTAGTGATGTTTCCCAAGGCCTCCTTGTATTCTCATAAGAGGATGTCTGGCTCTAGGTGAGTGATTATACCATAGTGGTTGTCTGTGCAAGAAGATCTTTTTTGTATAGTTCTTCTGTGTATTCTTGCCACCTCTTCCTAATATCTTCTGCTTCTGTTAGGTCCATACCAATTCTGTCCTTTATCACTTTTCCTATGCACACTTTTGGAGCTAAAGTACTGGGCTAGTACGTATTCCCACGTCTTTTCCTAGTCACAGTGCTGTTCTTTGTTTTTTTTCTAAATCGCATTTGATTTCCTCCAATCTAAAGCCCCCCTCCCCCAGAAAACACAGTTTTAATTGTTTTTACCTGCAGATTATTATTATTTTTTTTTATCTGAAGGGAATATAGGGAAACCGTTCACAAATTTCCACAGTGGCTGGTTTTCCCCTCCAACACAACAAGAAATGCTTCTTTAAATATTTCCTCAATCTTCTGTAAATACCCCATAGGATTTGTGGAGGAAATGTCTCCAAAAGGTAAAACTTTGCTTCCTGGTATCACTTCTAAGGGTTTCATGCTTTGATTATTTTCCTACACTTGACTTTTAGATAGTCTTTAAAATGTTATAACTATAACTTCTTACCAATTGATTCTTTGTTCTACTGCATTTTTTTCCAGGCAAGCAATTGCTGGAGTATTTCTTTTTTACTTCAAGTGCCAATATTTCTAAAGATTTTGAGTCACTTATTTTGCAATTTCTGTTTTCTGGTGAGTTAAAGGGGAGTTGTTAATTTGAATTTTGTTCAGGTTTTGCCTCGTTGTAATGGTGTGAGGAATATTTATGCGTCACTCTACAACTCTGAACTGAACCAATTTTATTTTGAGTCATTATATATTTCTCAGCCTGGTATATCTTTCTCCAACATTTTGCTTTTAATCTGCTTGTGTCATATTTTAAGTAGATTTCTTTTTTTAATATAAATTTATTTGTTTTAATTGGAGGCTAATTACTTTACAATATTGTATTGGTTTTGCCATACATCAACATGCATGATACAGGATGCTCGGGACTGGTGCACTGAAGTAGATTTCTTATTAGTTCAGTTGCTCAATCGTGTCCGACTCTTTGCGACCCCATGAATGGTAGCACGCCAGTCCTCCATGTCTATCACCAACTCCCGGAGTTCACTCAGACTCACGTCCATCGAGTCAGTGATGCCACCCAGCCATCTCATCCTCTGTCATCCCCTTCTCCTCCTGCCCCCAATCCCTCCCAACATCAGAGTCTTTTCCAATGAGTCAACTCTTCGCATGAGGTGGCCAAAGTATTGGAGTTTCAGCTTTAGCATCATCCTTCCAAAGAAATCCCAGGGCTTATCTCCTTCAGAATAGACTGGTTGGATCTCCTTGCAGTCCAAGGGACTCTCAAGAGTCTTCTCCAACACCACAGTTCAAAAGCATCAATTCTTTGGCACTCAGCCTTCTTCACAGTCCAACTGTCACATCCATACATGACGACAGATTTATTAGAGTAGTGTATAATTGGGTTTTGCCCTTAGTTTGTGGCCGTGTGTGTGTGTGTGTTTAGTTAAGTTGAACTATTTGTATATAACGTGATTATTGATAGAGTTGTGCTTAAGTATACCGCCTTCCTAATCGTTTTTCATGTGTACCATCTATTTTTTTTGTTGTCGTTCCATTTTCTTCTTTCTGCCATATTTTGAATGAATTGAATACTATTTATAGTTCCATTTTGTCTCTACTTAGATACATGACTTTAGGGTTATAATTCTTTACGTTGACCTCAGGTTTATAATGTAACCTTTTAAAATTATCATGGTCTATCTTTAATATTTGACATGGAACAACAGACTGGTTCCAAACAGGAAAAGGAGTAAATCAAAGCTGTATATTGTCACCCTGCTTATTTAACTTATATGCAGAGTACATCATGAGAAATGCTGGGCTGGATGAAGCAGAAGTTGGAATCAAGATTGTCAGGACAAATGTCAATAACCTCAGATATGCACATGACACCACCCTTATGGAAGGAAGTGAAGAAGAGCTAAAGAGCCTCTTGATGAAAGTGAAAGATGTGAGTGAAAAAGTTGGCTAAAGCTCAACATTCAGAAAACTAAGATCATGGCATCCAGTCCCATCACTTCATGGGAAATAGATGGGGAAACAGTGGAAACAGTGTCAGACTTTATTTTTTGGGGGCTCCAAAATCACTGCAGATGGTGATTGAAGCCATGAAATTAAAAGATGCTTACTCCTTGGAAGGAAAGTTACGACCAACCCAGATAGTATATTTAAAAGCAGAGACATTACTTTGCCAACAAAGGTCTGTCTAGTCAAGGCTATGGTTTTTCCTGTGGTCATGTATGGATGTGAGAGTTGGACTGTGAGGAAAGCTGAGTGCCGAAGAATTGATGCTTTTGAACTGTGGTGTTGGAGAAGACTTGAGAGTCCTTTGGCCTGCAAGGAGATCCAACCAGTCCATCCTAAAGGAGATCAGTCCTGGGTGTTCATTGGAAGGACTGACGTTGAAGCTGAAACGCCAATACTTTGGACACTTGATGCAAAGAGCTGACTCATTTGAAAAGACCTTGATGCTGGGAAAGATTGGGGGCAGAGGAGAAGGAGACGACAGAAGATGAGGAGGTTGGATGGCATCACCAACTCAATGGACATGGGTTTGTTCCAAGTGTTGGTGATGGACAGGGAGGCCTGTGTGCTGCGGTTCATGGGGTTGCAAAGAGGCAGACACTACTGAGCGACTGAACTGACCTGATCTGAATTGAATGAGTAATGATGTTGAATATCTTTTCATATGATGCATTTCTCAAGGGAAAGATATTCCTCATTGCTTCAAAAGAAACATTTTCTACCTTTTTCATAGATGATTTTTTAATTGTCAGGACAGAAGGGAAAACCCAGTTTTTTGTTATCTCCCACAAAGTGAGAGTACTTTATTACAATTAAATAAAATGATTCTAATTATTCACAGAGGTCAGTTGAAATTATATTACCTTTTGTAATTGTTTCAAAACAAGCCTAACAGTTGTATATGTGCCTTGCAGCCCAGTCCATGGCAAAAATATCTTAATTGAGAGTGGACTAAATTGCAGATTTAGTGCAAAGGATAAAATAGGCAGCCCCACAAGGTTTGCTTTTAAATTCAAAATTATAAGTGCTTCCAGATGTTCCATTGACCAAAATAGGGTTACCATTTTGATCAGTATTTTTCTTTACACATATGTTTAACAAACTTTTAACTATAATTTTCCTGGCTAATTACTTAAATCTCATACATAACTTGAATACTTTGGTAAAAGTGACTAGTTGAAACTATTAGCCTGAGGAATCTCTTGTTAAAATAATTATTTCAGAGTCCTATGAACTGAGTTAATTCATATGTTGAATATATAACCCCTGGTACCTCAAATTGTGACCTTATTCAGAGGAAGAGTTTTTACAGAAGTAGGTAATCTAAAGTGAGGTTGTTAGGGTAAGCTATCATACAATATGACTAATGTTCCTATGGAGGGGAAAATTGGACATAGAGAAAAGTATAGAGGGAAGACAATAGGAAGATGTATGGAAAATATAAGGCAAAGAGAGAGGCCAGGAATGGATTCTTTGACAGCTTTAAGAAGGAACAAAGTTTGCTGACACCTTGATCCTGGACTCTAGAACTGTTAGAGAATAATTTACTATTGTTTAGGCCACCTTGGGGCTGTACCAAATACACAAGGGAATTAATTTATTTCAGGAACCCAGCCTTCCTTTTGCCTTCATTACTTTGACCTTGGCTATCACTCTATTAGACTCACCTTTCATTTTCATTAGTCTTGCAGTGAACCACAGAATAAATGTTGACTTTTTTCACAATGCTGACACCCTGTTAAGCCCCTGTCTGCTCCTGGCAGGTATTTTCTTCCCCAGACAAGAACATTTTCCCCAGAGACAGACCTAACACAAAGCAGTAACCTGCCAGAAGCTTTAATATATCTATGGCAACAAGATTACAATGCCATTTACTGCTGAAGTTCAAGTCAACAGTTCTTTGGAGGGAGGACAGGATGCTAACATCTGGAATAGCTCTTTTATCCAAAGCAAAATAAGCTATTTTGGAGGGAGGGTTTTTTGGTTTGTTTTTCCTTTTTGTGATGACTTTTCTTCAAAGAAGTTTTGAAAGAATATATACCAAAGGCTGTATTATGATTCTTGTTCCTTGAGTATTATATATGGCTGATCTACTTCTGTTTAACAGAAAGGAGAGACATAAATATAATAAAGGAAATGAAAGTGTCAGTCACTCAGTCATGCCCAACTCTTTGCAACCCCATGGACTGGGTCTCTCCAGGCTGCTCTGTCCATGGAATTCTCCAGGCAAGAATACAGGAGTGGGTTGCCATTTCCTTCTCCAAGGGATCTTCTGGACCCACAGATTGAACCTGGGTCTCCTGCATTATAGGCAGACTCTTAACCATCTGAGCCACCAGGGAAGCAGGGAAATTTAACAAAGGATAGATTAAAAAGGGAAAAACTATAAGTAGAGAAAAATTTACTTTCACATGTTTGTGAAACATGTCTGTTTTCTCTTAAACAGTGGGAAAAAAAATTAACCAAGGAGAGAAGTTTAATAGGCCTTCCCTGCTGGCTCAGATGGTAAAGAATCTGTAAGTAAATATAGGTGAAAATTAAACATTTTTCCTTAATCTTAAAAATTTTACTTTATTTTGTTTGCATTGTTTCTGATAATTTCACTATTTTTTATTATTCTAAAGTTATCTAATTTTAAAAAATTATCTTTCATATTCTGGTAGTCAATTTCAATGTGATATGCCTGGGTGAGCCTTTTGGTATTTATCCTGCCTGATGTTCTCTGAGCTTCCTGATCTCTGGTTTGTTTCCTGTCCTTAATTTTGGAAATGTCTGGGCCATTATTTATACAAATATTTCTTCTCATTTCTCTCTTCTCTCCTAATATTCCAATTACACATATTACACATTTGAAATTTGCCCTGTAAATAGTAGTTCTTAGATGTTCCATTGTATTTCTTTATTTTTCTTCCTCCTTTTCCTTCACTTTCTTCTTCTTTATCATTCTTTTAGCACTTTGAACTTCATTTTAGTTTGGTAAATTTCTAGCAGTCTATATTCAAGTTCACCGATTATTTTCTCATTAGTGTCTAGTCAACTAATGAGCCCATCAAAAGCATTCTCTGGTTTCTGATATTCTTTCTCCTAAAATTCCCTTTAAATTCTTAGAGTTTCCATCTTTGTCCCTTCAGCCCATATGCTCTTGTATGTTGTCTACTTTTTCTATTAGAGCCCTCAACATGTTAGTCAAGTTCATTTTAAATTTCATGTCTGAAAACTCCACCATTTGTGTCATGAATCCGATTCTGATGCTTGCTAGGTCTCTTGAAAGTGATTTTGCTTGTCCTTTATCATGCCTTGTAGTGTTTTGTTGAAAGATGGGCATAATATATAGGGTGATAGCAACTTGGCTTTAGTGTAAAATTTTAAGTAGATCTGGCTAGCATTTGACCTTCATTTGATGTTTGCTATAGTTATTTATACCAGAGGCTTCAAATTCATGTAGGGTAGTTATCATTTGTCTCCCCTATTGACTTTGGATTTTTCTAAGTGCATTTTTCCCCCTAAAATTGTGCTTCATAAAAGTTCTTTCAGCTGTGAACCACTATTATTATGCTAGAGCCTTGTTGATTTGATAGTGGAGAGGAGGGAAAGCATTCTATAATCACAATTAAATCCAATTATATCAGGGGACCTGGCATGTGACCATTTTAAGACTTTTTTAGTCTCCTTTGCCCCTTTTAAGTCATTGGAAGTAGTGGTGGGGAGGATAACCATTTACCTAGGTGGAATAAAGGCTCTAACAAAGCTTTTACCCTTGGAGAGAAGGACTTTTCATGTGTAAGCACTGTGGTTCTATTTCACAATGATTTTGTTCCTCTTTCCCATTGGACGCATAGGTGATCTTTCTCAACTCTTTAGCGTAAAACCTGATGCAGTTTTTCAAGATTAAAATCTACAAGTGTTGGGTTCCCTAAGACTGTGGCCCCAGGAGTTTTCCATTCATGTTAAAGCTACTCAGCCTAAAATGAAAATTGTGCTTTTTAAAAATTCTATGTGGCAAGCTAGTCAGTGTACATCAGGATTGTGATATGATATAGCATTTTATACTAAAAAATACAACTTAAAACAAACATGAAAGTGGAGGGTTCCTTTATTAACTCTTCACTAGGTAAAATATTTGCTTTCATGAAATAGCGACGAACATAGTTCTAGAAAAAAAAAAATTATCCATTGTGGTTGGAAAAGTCAAGTTGAGGCTTAAAAATGTATTTTAATGTTTATAGCCACAGTTCTAACAAGCACAGTAACTTATCAAATGGAGTATTTTAAAAGTAATGTGTATTTTAATATCAAACTTTTATTATAGATTATCTGCCATAAATGTTGAAATTGTATATAATGATGCAAAGTTATTTAAAAATCTGGAATAACAATACAAGTTTTCTATGTAGATTACTATAAGTGATCCTGTGCTTTTTATTTATTTCTCAATAGTTATTTCTTAGAATGTAGCAATGAACCTAGGAGTGTATGAGGAATTCATTCTATTCTTTGTACAACTAATAGTTTTATAAGTTGTAATTCAGATGAGGTTGCATCTGAATATTCAACCGCCCAATTTCATTCTAGGCAGAAGTTCTTTAAAACCCTTTCTGTGTCTGGTCTGCTGCTTATGTGGATATACGATAGTGAAATTGCTCCCTGTTGTTACTATGGTAGCTTTCTGCACTTTTTGACTCTGTTGACCACAACCATTTGTCTCACAAATTAAGTGTTGTACCTGCATTGATTTATCTTCTGTAGCACTTGTTCTGGTTTAATTTAATTATTTCTTGTGTATGCAGCTTATTGCATTAGGTTTCATGTATTTATCCATCTAAAATATATTTTGTCATGTACTGCTAGAACATCTGGACACCCTAAAGTAAGTAAGAGTTAAACCAATTTATCAATTTATAAACCTATCAATTTAGCCAGAAACTTATTTCCACACTAATAGCTATAACCACTAGCTAAATAAGATTATACTTTCACCTGACTCTTTGAATCAAAGAGCTCACAAAACAAAATTAATTCATATTGTTCCCAGTTCAATTTACGTAAAATCCTGACTTTCATAGTCATTACTTTATCAATGCAATTGTACACTATGCAAGTTTTTTAACTTTAAATAGAAATGTTTCTTGGAGTAATCTGCCAAATAGTGGTTTAATAAATGCCTTGTGCTGAATGACTTCCGTGTTTGGTACTTTCTATAATATGGAAATTAGTGGTGTGATGGCAAAGAAGTCAATGAATTGTTTAATCCTGCTGATGGGCACTTTATGGTTTATTCTCAAGTACAGCTCTTGCAGATTTGTTGTAGCATGATGATTTATATGATGATGTAGCATGAAGATTATGGCTTTGATATGGAGTCCTTGGGATAGGTAAAGCTTTGTCCAGCTCCCTCAGCCACTGGTAGGCCAAAGCCTTTTTCTTTTCAAAACACAGAACAGCTTACCTTGGGGGCTCCATCTTAAGGATTTGGAGAGGATCTATGTCCTGCATAATTTACATCCCAGAGGGACTGTATAGCACAGCATTCCTTACAGTGGAGATCTTTGCAGTTTAGAGAAGTCTGCTTCTAACTGGGAAGCTGCATCATTCACATCCCGTATTCTTAATAACAGAGGTGGAGGAAAATTGTGTAACATAATCTATGTGTTATTATTAATCTTTATGATAATCCCTTAATGTGACTTGTCTAACTGTGGCACAGTTAATGACTGACAGAACCAGAATGCAACATGGGCCTTTGTGGCCTTAATAGTCAGGTCCTTTCTCCCTGATAACACAACCTCCAATAAGGTAATTGCATTTTCAGGACAACTGCAAATGACTGCAAAAAACTTACACATATGTTTTATTTCTGGTTATAATTCATAATCTCACATATTAATTTTTTATTAATTTGTAAATATAATAGTTTTGAGAATTTAATTTTCTCAAACTTTCCAGAAAGCTTATAGCAAAACATGGGAAATCTTAAAATGATATTTATAAACTATTCATTCAGATCAGATCAGATCAGTCGCTCAGTCGTGTCTGACTCTTTGCGACCCCATGAATCATAGCATGCCAGGCCACCCCATCCATCACCAACTCCCGGAGTTCACCCAGACTCACGTCCATGGAGTCAATGATGCCATCCAGCCATCTCATCCTCTGTTGTCCCCTTCTCCTCTTGCCCCCAATCCCTCCCAGCATCAGAATCTTTTCCAATGAGTCAACTCTTCACATGAGGTGGCCAAAGTACTGGAGTTTCAGCTTTAGCATCATTCCTTCCAAAGAAATCCCAGGGCTGATCTCCTTCAGAATGGACTGGTTGGATCTCCTTGCAGTCCAAGGGACTCTCAGGAGTCTTCTCCAACACCACAGTTCAAAAGCATCAATTCTTCGGCACTCAGCCTTCTTTATAGTCCAACTCTCACATCCATACATGACCACAGGAAAAACCATAGCCTTGACTAGATGAACCTTTGTTGGCAAACTAATGTCTCTGCTTTTGAATATTCTATCTAGGTTGGTCATAACCCTCCTTCCAAGGAGTAAGCGTCCTTTAATCTCATGGCTGCAGTCACCATCTGCAGTGATTTTGGAGTCCAAAAAAATAAAGTCTGACACTGTTTCCACTGTTTCCCCATCTATTTCCCATGAAGTGATGGGACCGGATGCCATGATCTTTGTTTTCTGAATGTTGAGCTTTAAGCCAACTTTTTCACTCTCCACTTTCACTTTCATCAAGAGGCTTTTTAGTTCCTTTTCAATTAGACTCTGACAATGACACACTCATTACCTATTTTTTTTTTCAATATTTTATTTGGATTTGAGGTAGATGATTAGTACACAGGATTAAGCTAAAAGATATGAGTTTTACCAAGTAGTGGATACACTTTTAAGATATAACTGAATTTTAAAATATAGATCTCTATTTCTCAGGTTTGAAGACTACATGGTAATAAATTGAGGTGCTAGGTTTTCTAAACAGGATGAAAAAAGAACATATTTAAAATATGATTTGACAACTCTTACATCACACCCAGAGCATAACATAGTTGAAAATAGAAAGGGTAATGGTAACAGCAAGGCAGGATTTATTTTGAGCTTCTACTGTGTTCCATTCCCTCATATTGAATGAAATACTTCTTTCCCCTTATTTGATCTAAAAAGAAGAAAATATTTAGAGATGTTGTATTTATCACTTGTAATTTGGGGAAAAACTATATTGGTTTTAAACGGTTTACTGTGAAAAAAGAGTCTCCAAGGTAGGTTGTACTTTTACAGCTTGAGGTTGCCTTCTTTGATAATGTTTGGGAAATAAGTACATACCTCCATACACAGCGGCTTCCCTGGTGGCTCAGAAGGTAAAGCGTCTGCCTGCAATGAGGGAGACCAGGGTTACATCCCTGGGTTGAGAAGACCCCCTGGAGAAGAAAATGGCAACCTACTCCAGTACTCTTGCCTGGAAAATCCCATGGATGGAGAAGCCTGGTAATCTACAGACCATGGAGTTGCAAGGAGTCTGTCACGACTGAATGACTTCAGTTTCATTTTTCTTTCATACACTTACTCAAAGGTGCTTGATTTTCAGGGACTAGTCCTGGAATATATGGTTGGATTAGTAACTGAAGATTGTTTTTAAAAGAACTTAGTCAAGAAGTCTGTGCCAGAGGCAAAAGAAATCAGCAAAATAAATATGGATATGATCTTTTATGGGTTTTCTAGGTGTCGTGTGGTAAAAAACCCACCTGCCAATGAAGATAGATGTAAAGGCCATGGGTTGGATCTCTGGGTTGGAAAGATTCCCTGGAGGAGGGCACGGCAACTCACTCCAGTATTCTTGCCTGGAGAATCCTGTGGACAGAGGAGTCTTTGGGCTGTGGTGCATAGGGTCAGAGTATGACACGACTGAAGCAACTTTGCATGCATGCATGCATGATCATTCAGATGCAGAAAACAATAAATGGCAGTAGTGACAGAGGTATTAAACAGTCATTGTAAAGAGAAATACTAACATCATTAAGAGTTACAGTAGGAGGAATCTGTCAGGGACCCCACTAAAGGAAGCAGGAGGAAAAGGATTAGCCTTCAACAGCTGCCTGAGAAGAACTTTTGGCCTTCTTGTATTTGCCCTTGACTATAGTCTTAATGTTGGAGTGTATCAGAGGTTTCTTGGTATGTAACCATTCTACAACTTAGTGTGTTGAAACAGTAAATGTTGACTTCTCATGACTTAAAGTGTAAGACTGGTGGTTTTTCTTGTGTGACCTGGCTTGGTTAATATTAGGGTTCATTTTGTATTTTGGCTAGGACTGGATTGTCTAGGTTGGCCAGTCTCACATGTTTGGCAGTTGACTTGAGGTCAGCCAACACAAACAAGATGACTTGGCCATATATCTGTCATAATCCAGCAGATTATTCCTGAGATATTCAGGTGAAGATGGTTACAGTGTTACCAAAAGCAGCCAGGAGATGGTAAGCCTCAATGTACAACTTATAGTACGAAAAAATGTACTTTTTACTCACTATTTGCATAGCGTACTTTTCTACTGCCCAAAGCAGTTCACAAGATGAGCCTATGATCTTGGAGGGTTTATGGAGACAAGAAGGAAAAATATTGTGGCAAAGTTTGCAAACATTATATCATGTAGATATTTTATAAGCAGTTTAGTTAATCAAGCCAAAATGAGAGGAGCATACAAATACTCAACTTCACACAAAACATGTTGTGTTGATTATTTTTGCAGGGACTAAAAAGGCTGTAGTGTTTTTACTCTCAGAGAATGACAGGGAAAGTTAAGACACAATTCTCAGATTTTATTCAAGTTTAGAGGAAGTCCTAACATCCTAAATGAATTTGAGCAGGTATGGAAAGGAAATAGTAATATTGTTTAATGGCTATATCATTTGAGTTCTCCTTGTTCCATGTAATGAAAAAGCAATCTAAGTAGAACCTTGAAACTATTGGACTTGGCCCACAGCTATGTTTCTTTTGGCTATTCAGTATTAATCAAATATATTAGTTATCTAGACGTAAAAACTAGATTTTACAATCACACACAAAAAATAAAAAACTGAAATTTTGGTAATGTTAAAAAAATTAAAGGTCTGGCTTCACCACTCAGAGCAAATAGGTGCCAGCATTGAGCATCAGCTAAAGAAGATTCATCACTTCTTTTGAATCCCCTTTTGGCTTACTTAAGGTCATACAGTTAATGATATGTATATATAAATATATAATACATGTACGTATATTTCTGTATGCTGCAAAATTCCTCCCTTCCCTTTCAATACCTAAACCATATATATTCTACCAACCAAAACTCATCATGTGCGTGTCGTGTAGAATTCTATTGGATTATGGCTATACTTTCTTTTTTAATTCTAGTTTTCTCTTTTGTAAATTTTCATTATTAGGGTTTTTTATTTTAATTTTAATAAGTTTTTATTGGAGGATATTTGATTTACAATATTGTGTTAGTTTCTGCTGTACAGCAAAGTGAGTCAGTTATACAAATCCAGTCTTTTTAGATTCTTTTCCCATATGGATCGTTACATAGTATTGAGTAGAGTTGCCTGGGTTATACAGTAGGTTCTTATGGTTATCTATTGTATATGTAGTAGTCTGTATATGTCAGTCTCAATTTCCCAATTTCTCCTGTCTCTCTTCCCTCTCTGGGCTTCCCTGGTAGCTCAGCTGGTAAAAAATCTGCCTGCAATATGGGAGACCTGGGTTTGATCCCTGGCTTGGGAAGATAACCTGGAGAAGGGAATGGCTACCCACTCCAGTGTTCTGGCCTGGAGAATTCCATGGCCGGTGTAGTCCCTTTGGTATCCATAAATTTCTTCTTTACATCTTGGCTCTATTTGTGCTTCGCAGATAAGTTCAACTGTACTTTTTCTCTAGATTACACATATTATAAGATACTTGTTTTTCTTTTTTTTTTTCTTTCCTCTATTTGTTTATTTCAGAGACAAAGAACATGAGTGAACAGTTCTCATATACCACCAGAAAATGATATAAATACTTATATAATATTTATAATAAACATAACAATCCCAAACAATTGTTAAGTACATTGGACTCTCAAAGAGAGTATGAAATAAACAAGAATTTGTAGTAGTCTTATGGGTAAGTAGAAATCAAACAAACTTTAAAAAATGTTTACTGTTAAACAACAGAATTACTTTGCTTTAGTAACTTTTTTTTTTACCCCCCCTCAGGTTTTATTTTTTATTTTTTTTTCTATTTTTATTTTATTTTTAAACTTTACATAATTGTATTAGTTTTGCCAAATATCAAAATGAATCCACCACAGGTATACATGTGTTCCCCATCCTGAACCCTCCTCCCTCCTCCCTCCCCATACCATCCCTCTGGGTCGTCCCAGTGCACTAGCCCCAAGCATCCAGTATCGTGCATCAAACCTGGACTGGCAACTCGTTTCTTACATGATATTTTACATGTTTCAATGCCATTCTCCCAAATCTTCCCACCCTCTCCCTCTCCCACAGAGTCCATAAGACTGTTCTATACATATCAGTGTCTCTTTTTCTGTCTCGTACACAGGGTTATTGTTACCATCTTTCTAAATTCCATATATATGCGTTAGTATACTGTATTTATGTTTTTCCTTCTGGCTTACTTCACTCTGTATAATAGGCTCCAGTTTCATCCACCTCATTAGAACTGATTCAAATGTATTCTTTTTAATGGCTGAGTAATACTCCATTGTGTATATGTACCACTGCTTTCTTATCCATTCATCTGCTGATGGACATCTAGGTTGCTTCCATGTCCTGGCTATTATAAACAGTGCTGCGATGAACATTGGGGTACACGTGTCTCTTTCCCTTCTGGTTTCCTCAGTGTGTATGCTCAGCAGTGGGATTGCTGGATCATAAGGCAGTTCTATTTCCAGTTTTTTAAGGAATCTCCACACTGTTCTCCATAGTGGCTGTACTAGTTTGCATTCCCACCAACAGTGTAAGAGGGTTCCCTTTTCTCCACACCCTCTCCAGCATTTATTATTTGTAGATTTTTGGATCGCAGCCATTCTGACTGGTGTGAAATGGTACCTCATACTGGTTTTGATTTGCATTTCTCTGATAATGAGGGATGTTGAGCATCTTTTCATGTGTTTGTTAGCCATCTGAATGTCTTCTTTGGAGAAATGTCTATTTAGTTCTTTGGCCCATTTTTTGATTGGGTCGTTTATTTTTCTGGAGTTGAGCTGTAGGAGTTGCTTGTATATTTTTGAGATTAGTTGTTTGTCAGTTGCTTCATTTGCTATTATTTTCTCCCATTCTGAAGGCTGTCTTTTCACCTAGCTAATAGTTTCCTTTGATGTGCAGAATCTTTTAAGTTTAATTAGGTCCTATTTGTTTATTTTTGCTTTTATTTCCAATATTCTGGGAGGTGGGTCATAGAGGATCCTGCTGTGATATATGTCGGAAAGTGTTTTGCCTATATTCTCCTCTAGGAGTTTTATAGTTTCTGGTCTTACATTTAGATCTTTAATCCATTTTGAGTTTATTTTTGTGTATGGTGTTAGAAAGTGTTCTAGTTTCATTCTTTTACAAGTGGTTGACCAGATTTCCCAGCACCACTTGTTAAAGAGATTGTCTTTAATCCATTGTATATTCTTGCCTCCTTTGTCAAAGATAAGGTGTCCATATGTGAGTGGATTTATCTCTGGGCTTTCTATTTTATTCCATTGATCAATATTTCTGTCTTTGTGCCAGTACCATACTGTCTTGATAACTGTGGCTTTGTAGTAGAGCCTGAAGTCAGGTAGGTTGATTCCTCCAGTTCCATTCTTCTTTCTCAAGATCGCTTTGGCTATTAGAGGTTTTTTGTATTTCCATACAAATTGTGAAATTATTTGTTTTACTCTGTGAAGAATACTGTTGGTAGCTTGATAGGGATTGCATTGAATCTATAAATTGCTTTGGGTAGTATACTCATTTTCACTATATTGATTCTTCCAATCCATGAACGTGGTATATTTCTCCTTTTCTGACTTATACTTTACTCTGTATGACAGTCTCTAGGTCTATCCATGTCTCTGTTGATGGCACTATTTCATTCCTTTTTATGGCTGAGTAATATTCTTTTGTATAATGTATCACATCTTTGCTACTGCTAAGTCACTTAAGTCGTGTCTGACTGTGTGACCCCATAGATGGCAGCCCACCAGGCTCCCCCGTCCCTGGGATTCTCCAGGCAAGACCACTGGAGTGGGTTGCCATTTCCTTCTCCAATGCATGAAAGTCAAAAGTGAAAGTGAAGTCACTCAGTCGTGTCCGACCCTCAGCAACCCCATGGACTGCAGGCTTCCAGGCTCCTCCATCCACGGGATTTTCCAGGCAAGAGTACTGGAGTGGGTTGCCATGGCCTTCTCCAGCCATTCCTATATTAATGGACATTTAGGTTACTTCCATATCCTGGCTATTGTAAATAGTGCTGCAATGAAAACTGGGGAGCATATATCCTTCTGAATTATGGTTTTCTCTAGGTATGCTCAGGAGTGGGATTGCTGGGTCATACAGTGGTTCTATGTTTATTTTCTTAAGGATTCTCCATACTGTTCACCCATAGTAGCTGTACCATTTATCAGTCCAGTTCAGTTCAGTTCATTTGCTCAATCCTGTCCAACTCTTTGACCCCATGGACTGTAGCACGCCAGGCCTCACTGTCCATCACTAACTCCTGGAGTTTACTCAAACTCATGTCCTTTGAGTCGGTGATGCCATCCAACTATCTCATTCTCTGTCATCCCCTTTTCTTCCTGCCTTCAGTCTTTCCCAGCATCAAGGTCTTTTCAAATGAATCCACTCTTCCCATCAGGTGGCCAAAGTATTGGAGTTTCAGCTTCAACATCAGTCCTTCCAATGAATATTCAGGATTGATTTCCTTTAGGGTGGACTGGTTGGATCTCCTTGCAGTCCAAGGGACTCTCAAGAGTGTTCTCCAACACCACAGTTCAAAAGCTCTATTCCTACCAATAGTATAGAAGAGTTTTATTTTCTCCATCCCTCTCCAGCATTTATTTGTAGGCTTTTGGATGATGGTCAATCTGAAAAATGTATGGTGATATCTAATTTTTGTTTTGATTTGCATTTCTATGAATCAGTGATGTTGAGCATCTTTTTGTAAGATTTTTTGTAAATTTGTCTTTAACAACAAATATCCTTTTTTTTTTTTTTTTTTTTTTAAGAGAGAGACTAACAAGAGTGTTTGACCAAACTTTCTTTATATTTTTTTAATGGAATTTTTTGGATTTGTTTCTTTTTGTATTCAAACTATTAATTCAAAACAACTTATTTTTCTTTCCCAAGTGGGGCTTTGGCACATATCCAGAAGTATGATTCTGAGATCTTTGTTGTTGATTCAGTTGAATACACATACATTTGTATCTAATTTGAAAGTTCTTATTGGCTAGTAATTTTAAAACAGCAACCTATTGTGTTTTATATAGGAGTATATTTGAGAAATATAATGTCACCTGATCTTTATTTTTTAATTTTTTTAAATTTTTCTTGGAGGCTAATTACTTTACAATATTGTATTGGTTTTGCCATACATTGACATGAATCTGCCATGGGTGTACATGTGGTCCTCATCCTGAACCCCTCCTCCCACATCCCTCCCCATCCCATACTTCTGGGTCATCCCAGTGCACCAGCCCCAAGCACCCTGTCTCATGCATCAAACCTGGACTGGCAGTCCATTTCACATATGATAATATACATGATTCAATGCCATTCTCCCAAACCATCCCACCCTCACCCTCTCCCACAGAGTCCATAAGACTGTTTTATACATCTGTGTCTCTTTTCCTGTCTTGCATATAGGGTCATCATTACTATCTTTCTAAATTCCATATATATGCAGTAGTATACTGTATTGGTGTTTTTCTTTCTGACTTACTTTACTCTGTATAATAGGCTCCAGTTTCATCCACCTCATTAGAACTGATTCAAATGTATTCTTTTTAATAGCTGAGTAATATTCCATTGTGTATATGTACCACTGCTTTCTTATCCATTCTTCTGCTGATGGACATCTAGGTTGCTTCCATGTCCTGGCTATTATAAACAGTGCTGCGATGAACATTGGGGTACATGTGTCTCTTTCAATTCTGGTTTCCTCAGTGTGTATGCCCAGCAGTGGGAGTGCTGGGTCATAAAGCAGTTCTATTTCTAGTTTTTTAAGGAATCTCCACACTGTTCTCCATAGTGGCTGTACTAGTTTGCATTCCCACCAACAGTGTAAGAGGGTTCCCTTTTCTCCACATCCTCTCCAGCATTTATTGCTTTTAGACTTTTGGATTGCAGCCATTCTAACTGGCGTGAAATGATACCTCATTGTGGTTTTGATATGCATTTCTCTAATAGTGAGTGATGTTGAGCATCTTTGCATGTGTTTGTTAGCCATCTGTATGTCTTCTTTGGAGAAATGTCTGTTTATTTCTTTGGCCCATTTTTTAATTGGGTCATTTATTTTTCTGGAGTCGAGCTGGAGGAGTTGCTTGCATATTTTTGATATTAATTCTTTGTCAGTTGCTTCATTTGCTATTACTTTCTCCCACTCTGAAGGCTGTCTTTTCACTTTGCTTATAGTTTCCTTTGTTGTGCAGAAGCTTGTAAGTTTAATTAGGTCCCATTTGTTTATTTTTGCTTTTATTTCCAATATTCTGGGGGTCATAGAGGATCCTGCTGTGATTTATGTTGAAGACTGTTTTGCCTATTTTTTCCTCTAGGAGTTTTATAGTTTCTGGCCTTACTTTTAGATCTTTAATCCATTTTGAGTTTATTTTTGTGTATGGTGTTAGAAAGTGTTCTAGTTTCATTTTTTCAAAAGTCGTTGACCAGTTTTCACCACACCACTTGTTAAAGAGATTGTCTTTAATCCATTGTATATTCTTGCCCCTTTTGTCAAAGATAAGGTGTCCATAGATGTGTGGATTTACCTATGGGCTTTCTATTTTGTTCCATTCATCTATATTTCTGACTTTGTGCCAGTACCATATTATCTTGATGAATATGGCTTTGTAGTAGAGCCTGAAGTCAGGCAGGTTGATTCCTCCAGTTCCATTCTTCTTTCTCAAGATTGCTTTGGCTATTCGAGGATTTTTTATATTTCCATACAAATTGTGAAATTATTTTTTCTAGTTCTGTGAAAAATACCGTTGGTAGCTTGATAGGGTTTGCACTGAATCTATAGATTGCTTTGGGTAATATATTCATTTTCACTGTATTGATTCTTCCTATCCATGAACATGGTATATTTCTCCATCTATTTGTGTCATCTTTGATTTCTTTCACCAATGTTTTATGGTTTTCTATATATAGATTTTTGTTTCTTTAGATAGATGTATTCCTAAGTATTTTATTCTTTTCATTGCAATGGTGAATTGAATTGTTTCCTTAATTTCTCTTTCTGTTTTCTCATTGTTAGTGTATAGAAATGCAAGGGATTTCTGTGTGTTGATTTTATATCCTGCAATTTTACTATTTTCATTAATTAGCTGTAGTAATTTTCTGGTGGAGTCTTTAGGGTTTTTTATGTAGAGGATCATGTCATCTGCAAACAGTGATAGTTTTACATCTTTTCCAGTCTGGATTCCTTTTATTTCTTTTTCTGCTCTGATTGCTGTGGCCAGAACTTCCAAATCTATGTTGAATAGTAGTGGTGAGAGTGGGCACCCTTGTCTTGTTCCTGACTTTAGGGGAAATGCTTTCAATTTTTCACCATTGAAGATAATGTTTGCTGAGGGTTCATCATATATAGCTTTTATTATGTTGAGGTATGTACCTTCTATTCCTGCTTTGTAGAGGGTTTTTATCACAAATGGATGTTTAATTTTGTCAAAGGCTTTCTCTGCATCTATTGAGATAATCATATGGTTTTTATTTTTCAAGTTGTTAATGTGGTGTGTTATGTTGATTGATTTGTGGATATTGTAGAATCATTGCATCCCTGGGATAAAGCCCTCTTGGTCATGATGTATGATCTTTTTAATATGTTGTTAGACTGTGTTTGCTAGAATTTTGTCAAGGATTTTTGCATCTATGTTCATCAGTGATATTGGCCTGTAGTTTTCTTTTTGGCAGCATCTTTGTCAGGTTTGGTATTAGGGTGATGGTGGCCTCATAGAATGAGTTTGGAAGTTTACCTTGCTCTGCAATTTTCTGGAAGAACTTGAGTAGGACAGGTGTTAGCTCTTCTCTAAACTTTTGGTAGAATTCAGCTGTGAAGCCATCTGGTCCTGGGCTTTTGTTTGCTGGAATATTTCTGATTACAGTTTCAATTTCTGTGCTTGTGATGGGTCTCTTAAGATTTTCCATTTCTTCCTTGTTCAGTTTTGGAAAGTTGTACTTTTCAAAGAATTTGTCCATTTCTTCCAAGTTGTCCATTTATTTTCATAGATTTGCTGATTGTAGTCTCTTACAATCCTTTGTATTTCTGTGTTGTCTGTTGGGAACTCTCAATTTTCATTTCTAATTTTGTTGATTTGATTTTTCTCCCTTTGTTTCTTGATGAGTCTGGCTAATGATTTGTCAATTTTATTTATCTTTTCAAAGAACCAGCTTTGGCTTTGTTGATTTTTGCTATGGTCTCTTTTGTTTATTTTGTATTTATTTCTGCCTTAATTTTTAAGATTTCTTTCCTTCTACTAACCCTGGGGTTCTTCATTTCTTCTTTTCTAGTTGCTCTAGGTGTAGAGTTAGGTTATTATTATTATTATTTTTTTTTTTTTTTTTTTTTTTTTTTTTTTTTTTTTTTTGTGGTAAGCCTGTATTGTTATGATCCTTCCCCTTAGCATTGTTTTTACAGTGTCCCATAGGTTTTGGGTTGTCGTGTTTTCATTTTCATTCATTTCTATGCATATTTTGATTTCTTTTTTGATTTCTTCTGTGATTTGTTTGTTATTCAGTAGCATGTTGTTCAGCTTCCATATGTTGGAATTTTTAATAGTTTTTCTCCTGTAATTTAGATCGAATCTTACTTCATTGTGGTCAGAAGAGATTCTTGGAAAGATTTCAATTTTTTTTTTTTTTTTTTTTTAATTTACCAAGGCTAGATTTATGGCCCTGGAAGTGATCTATCCTGGAGAAGGTTCCATGGGCACTTGAGAAAAAAGGTGAAATTCATTGTTTTGGGGTGAAATGTCCTATAGATATCAATTAGATCTAACTGGTCTATTGCATCATTAAAAGTTTGTGTTTCCTTGTTAGTTTTCTGTTTAGTTGATCTATCCATAAGTGTGAGTAGGGTATTAAAGTCTCCCACACTTATTGTGTTATTATTAATTTCCCCTTTCATACTTGTTAGCATTTGTCTTACATACTGTGGTGCTCCTATGTTGGGTGCATATATATTTATAATTGTTATATCTTCTTCTTAGATTGATCCTTTGGTCATTTTGTAGTGTCCTTCTTTGTCTCTTTTCACAACCTTTGTTTTAAAGTCTATTGTATTGCTACTCCTGCTTTCTTTTGGTCTATATTTGTGTGGAATAACTTTTTCCAGCCCTTCACTTTGAGTCTGTATGTGTCCCTTGTGTTGAAGTGGGTCTCTTGTAGACAACATATATAGGGGTCTTGTTTTTATATTATTTTTAAATTTTCTATTATTCATTTCTGGAAATGCTCATAATTTTATTTTGTTGATGTTTTTGCATTAGGCTACAATGTTTTGAGACATAAGGTTTTCTTAGTTTCATTTGTTTTTGGCAAGCCAAGGGTGATTTAAGTTTAATTCAGTTATGTATCCTTAGATCTTTCAAATCTTGCCATTTTTTATAAAATAACTCAGCTTTCCTATTTTAGTTTTCCTTCTTATTATTCATATACTGATGCTAAATATATGTTTTATCTCTTATCTTTTATTTTTCTTTATTCTGGAAATTTTATCAATCTAGTTCTCCATTTGTGCTTCAGGCAATTACTTTCAGAGTTCATTGAATTTTGGGTAATTTTGGTGATAAAATGAAAAAAACTGAAGAAATGTGTAAAATATTTTACAAAGATTTGCTGTTTCCAAGGTAAAAATAAACTATTCATAAATAGGTAAGGGACCAACAATAAACACAGTTAAGCTTTTATTAATATGAAATATTAATAAAATGCATCTATAAAATGAGATGATAGTCAAACTTAAATCAACAACTTGAGTATTATTAAGGAGAATAATTCAATCTATATTTTAAGAACTTAATGTGAATCACTACTGTAATTAGTACCTTTTACTGTTATTAAGTTTGGCAGGGCAAGTTTATACAATGGGGGAATGTTCAGGCTAAAATTTTAAATAAAGCTTGTTAGCATCATCATATATATTTGAGTCTCTGTTGCATGTTAAGAGAACTACCCCTTGAGATTAAGCCTCTTTTCATACCCCTTGAGCTTAAGCCTCATTTCTGTGTCTGGAATAGTTTTCTCTATTTACCAAGGTATTCAGTTCTCTTCTTTACCTAGTTTTTGTTCATTAAGTGTTCTCTAGTCTGAAAAATCTAAATTAAACTGCCTACATATTTTTCTTTATTACATTATAATAGCCTTGTCATAGTATTTACTAAAGATTGCATTCTTATCCATTGATTTTTCTATGTACCAAAAGAATATACTCTCCATAGGGGTAGGGTCATGACTCTTGTTTATTATTTTATTTCTAGGACTTAGTTGGAAGTAAATTCAGTACATAATTTTAATAATAAATAGAAAGGAATAAGAGAGAGGAAGGAAAGGAGTGGAGGAAAGAAAGATTAGATTACAAGAGGTTTTTATTTTTCTTATTGTGATTTTTTTTTTTTTTTAACCTGTGCACTCTGGGTCTGAATTTTCAGAGTTGACTGCAATTTCTGTCCACTTATTCTTTTGGTACTGTGGGAATAAATGGACAGTTAAAAATCCCATGGACTTCTTGAAGTATCTGATAAATAAATAACACCTATATTAACTCTCATATTTTCCTAGGCAGTGCTTTAAATTTTTATCCTACCTGTCCAACAGGAAGTGAAGTTAGTACTGTTTAATCATTTAAGAATTATTTCTGTTCTATTATTTTGTCTGTCACAGGCTGATTGTATCACATGGTATCAGTATACAGATTCATTCAGAGGACTAAACTATTTTTGTCTTAAATAATCCTACATATAACTATCTCTTAGCCTGTTAACTTCTTTATTTATATATATTTAATAATATTATTAAATGATAATATAAAAACATGAAAATCTGCAAGGATTTGAAAGTTGACAGGATCAAGAAATTATTAAAGTGCTTAAAATATTTACATATATTAATATGTATAACATACAATAGAAAAATACATAGAAAATATATAGCATTTAAAACATTGGTTTGTAGGTAGAATATGATTGCATGTATTCCATCCATATATGAAAAAATAATAACGGTTTCATCAGTTTCAAAAGGTAGTTGACCAGAGGCTTTATATAGGAAATGAATTAATGGGTTCATTGTGCATGAAACCCTATTTTGTTAAATGAAACTAACCCATTGGTCTTTATTGATCTTCTTGCTTTTAGATCAGTTATGCCTCTTGGTTTCCTTTTCTTTAATCAATGCTATCGTGTGAAGGCAGAAAAATTGTCTTAAACTTGTGATCAATTGTTTTAAAATTAAATTCAAGCTGTCTCCAAATATGCTACCATAAATACATTCCCACTTAATATATATATATTAAAAACTATAGTAATTAGGAAGGAATGAAGAAGTGAAGTAGTATCTGATTATGTAAAATCATATAACTAAACTAAATTTTGTAGGTTTGAATTTTTGTATTAGGGAATCTGCATGGAGAAACATTTAAGTTTTGATTATATGAAATTTAATTACACATGCTCTCACACAAAAGCATGCATATCACACAGCCCTTATACATCTATTTAGGACTTAACAGAATAAAATAGAACAGTATCATAATATTTACTGAATTTTTTTCACCTTATGCAAAACCCTTGGCTTGCTTATGGTTATAAGCCTTTTTCAAATCTTGTAAACTTATGGGGATAATTATTAGGAGACTCTTTTCTGGGTTCACTAGCTGACCAAATATAACATGAAAATATATGGTTTCTTCATAACTGTATTTTTTATTTGCATAAATATATATTCATAATATATTCACATATGTATATTCACAGTCTAAAGATTTATTCCATCATATTAGAGCAGAAGAGTCACCATACTGGTTATTTTAGAATACATACAGAGACAGTATTTATCCTCACAGAGGAATCAGAGATCAAATTGTCAACATCCACTGGATCATAGAAAAAGCAAGAGAGTTCCAGAAAAACATCTATTTCTGCTTTATTGACTCTGCCAAAGCCTTTGACTGTGTGTATCACAATAAACTGTGGAAAATTCTGAAAGAGATGGGAATACCAGACCACCTGATCTGCCTCTTGAGAAATTTGTATGCAGGTCAGGAAACAACAGTTAGAACTGGACATGGGACAACAAACTGGTTCCAAATAGGAAAAGGAGTTCGTCAAGGCTGTATATTGTCACCCTGTTTATTTAACTTATATGCAGAGTACATCATGAGAAACGCTGGACTGGAAGAAACACAAGCTGGAATCAAGATTGCCTGGAGAAATCTCAATAACCTCAGATATGCAGATGACACCACCCTTATGGCAGAAAGTGAAGAGGAACTCAAAGCTTTTTTATGAAAGTGAAAGTGGAGAGTGAAAAAGTTGGCTTAAAGCTCAACATTCAGAAAATGAAGATCATGGCATCCGGTCCCACCACTTCATGGGAAATAGATGGGGAAACAGTGGAAACAGTGTCAGACTTTATTTTTCTGGGCTCCAAAATCACTACAGATGGTGACTGCAGCCATGAAATTAAAAGACGCTTACTCCTTGGAAGGAGGGTTATGACCAACCTAGATAGCATATTCAAAATCAGAGACATTACTTTGCCAACAAAGGTTTGTCTAGTCAAGGCTATGGTTTTTCTAGCGGTCATATATGGATGTGAGAGTTGGACTGTGAAGAAGGCTGAGCGCCAAAGAATTGATGCTTTTGAACTGTGGTATTGGAGAAGACTCTTGAGAGTCCCTTGGACTGCAAGGAGATCCAGCCAGTCCATTCTGAAGGAGATCAGCCCTGGGATTTCTTTGGAAGGAATGATGCTAAAGCTGAAACTCCAGTACTTTGGCCACCTCATGCGAAGAGTTGACTCCCTGGAAAAGACTGTGATGCTGGGAGGGATTGTGGGCAGGAGGAGAAGGGGGCAAAAGAGGATGAGATAGCTGGATGGCATCACTGACTCAATGGACATGAGTCTTAGTGAACTCTGGGAGTTGGTTATGGACAGGGAGGCCTGGCGTGCTGTGATTCATGGGGTCGCAAAGAGTTGGACATGATGGAGCAACTGATCTGATCTGATCTGATCTGATACAATAGGAAAAAGTACAATCAGAGTTTAGACCTTCCTTATAGTAAATGGTCAGGAAGACAGACATCTATATTTTATTAGGTTATTATTATTCATTTTAAAGCTACTACCTTATAGTGATCTTTTTATTTTGCTAATTCAGTTGTATATTGAAACAGCTTTGGTGAGATCAAAACTTTCCATGCAAAATTCATGGTAAATTAAGAATGACAAATCTGATTTGGTCTTAATAATTAACTATTACATAAGTAAAATATTTTACTCTAATATCATACTTCTATAGTATTGAATAAAGTAGAATTTAACATATTTTGAAGAAGACTTTAGCATATTTCAGAAGTGCAGGTTTTGCTTTTTAATTCTGAAATACTTGCTATGTAAATGTCAAGCATACTGTAGAAAACCTTATTTACTTTTAAAACTAAAATGTGTACTGTTATTTGTTTATCAAATAAGAATAAACATAACATTGCTGCTGCTGCTGCTGCTGCTACTAAGTCACTTCAGTTGTGTCTGACCCTCAGCAACCCCATGGACTGCAGCCTTCCAGGCCCCTCCGTCCATGGGATTTTCCCGGCAAGAATACTGGAGTGGGGTGCCATTGACTTCTCCGAAACATGACATTAGGTAACAATAATCTGAAAAATTGATTCTAAAAGTTAACTCCTTTTTCTAATCCACTTATAAAAATACATACTTAACAGATATTTATTTTTTCTTTATTTCTGGTATTCTCATTTCATCAATAATGCAGAATTTCCTTGGACAAAAAAATAAAATTAATTTCCACTTCATAAATTCATTTTCTACAAAAATATCCAACATATGTGACTTCAAGGCCAACAAATATACATCTATAGATCTTGAATAAATAAATTTTAAGTCCAAATCCAGCAAATGTTTAATGGATTGAAAAGCACTTTCACCTGTTTGCTGACAATTAAATTTGTTTTTCTAAAATCCTGGTCTTCATGACCATTGAAAACTTATCCTTTAGCAGCACCTTCTTTTGTGTTAGTTCCTCAGACATGTCCAACTCTTTGCAATCCCATGGCTTGTAGTCCACCAAGCTCCTCTGGTCATGGAATTCTCCAGTTAAGAATTCCTGGAGGGGATTGCCATTTCCTTCTAAAAGCACCTTCTTTGATGTGAATACATTAGTTTGGACTTGTTCTATTGCAAGGGAAGTGATTCCTTATCCAAATGATCATATGCATAAAAAATAATTTACTACCTCATAAAATAGTACTGGGGTGGATATAGCTTCAGGTATGTTTTTTTCCCAAACTCAAATGGGTCACAAGACTCTTTCCCCAAGTTTTGCATTTTTTACCCAAAGTCCTGATTTAACTTGTGACCACATCCAGTTCACAACATAAGGGAGAATCTGATGGCTCACATAGAACCCTTCCTTCTTGACTGCCCTGAATTAAGTACACATCAATAGCTGAGTCCATCTCTATAGCCCCAAGATAGGATGACTTGATTACCAACCCTCAAAGATTATTTCCTTGACTCCTAGGGGTACAGTCAGATTTATACACAGAATATGGACTAATAAAATAATTATCAGTGATATGGAATTATATGATAAGGAGGATGAAGCATTTTAGGAGGCAATGACAATAGATAGCTAACACTGTCTCTCTCTTTTTTTCTTAAATTTACTTTTAATTGGAGGATAATGGCTTCACAATATTGTGCTGGTTTCTGCGTAGTACAATAATGTGACTCAGCCATTAGGTATACATAGATCCCCTCCCTCTGGAACCTCTTTCCCAGCCTTGGCCCTGCATCTCACTCCTCTAGGTCATCACAGAGCACCAGAGAACCATAACACCACTACGTTATGCAGCATATTCCCACTAGCTATATATTTCACACATGGTAGTGTATATATGTCAATGCCACTCTCTCAATTTGTCCCACCCTCTCCTTCCTACCCTATGTTAACAAGTCATTTCTCTGAGTCTGCATCTCTTGATTTGCATTTTCTATATGACTTCAGAAGATTAGGTTGCATATAAATGTTTGGTCATAAATCCGTGTGTGTAACTTAAGTTTCTATTTATTGAATGTATTTGTCACTTCCACTATATAATCATAAGGGTCTGATACCTGAATGGCCTAGTGGATTTCCACACTTTCTTCAGTTTAAGTTTGTAAGGCTACTGAATGTCAAACCTATGAAAGTAAAACCAGTGAGTCCATGGGTGATAAAACCCATGAAAGTGTCAGGGACTGCATCTGCTAGAAGTTTCTCACTCTCACACTCCATAGTCCATACTCAGACTCCATCAAGTTGTTAAAATTACAATTTAAATCTTTTTTCATGGTTTATGGCTATAAGGCTTCTGCGTCAGGGAAGGAGATCTTTCCTGTGATTCTCTAGGTACTCCTTTCAGAATGTATGGTGGCTATTGTGTTCTATGGGGCTTCCCTAGTGGCTCAGTGGTAAAGAATCTGCCTAGCAATGCAGGAGACAGTGATTCAGTCCCTGGGTTGGGGAAATCTGCAGTAGAAGGAAATGGCTACCCACTCCAATATTCTTGCCTGGGAAATCGCATGGACAGAGGAGCCCAGTGGGGTATAGTACTTGTGGTTGCAGAGTCGGACATGACCTAGAGACTAAACAATAACAACATTGTATTCTATCATCATAGCTTTTAAAAAAAAAGTTTATTTTTTTATTGAAGGATAATTGCTTTACAGAATTTTGCTGTTTTCTGTCAAACCTCAACATGAATCAACCATCAGTTCAGTTCTGTTGTGTCCAACTCTTTGTGACCCCATGAATTGCAGCACGCTAGGCTTCCCTGTCGGAGAAGGCAATGGCACCCCACTCCAGTACTCTTGCCTGGAAAATCCCATGGACGGAGGAGCCTGGTAGGCTGCAGTCCATGGGGTCGCTAATAGTCGGATACGACTGAGTGACCTCCCTTTCACTTTTCACTTTCATGCATTGGAGAAGGAAATGGCAACCCACTCCAGTGTTCTTGCCTGGAGAATCCCAGGGACGGCAGAGCCTGGTGGGCTGCCGTCTGTGGGGTCACACAGAGTCGGACACAACTGAAGTGACTTAGCAGTAGCAGCAGCAGGCCTCCCTGTCCATCACCAACTCCCAGAGTTCACCCAAACTCATGTCCATGGAGTCGGTGATGCCATCCAGCCATCTCATCCTCTGTTGTCCCCTTCTTCTCCTGCCCCCAATCCCTCCCAGCATCAGAGTCTTTTCCAATGGGTCAACTCTTCGCATGAGGTGGCCAAAGTATTGGAGTTTCAGCTTTAGCATCAGTCCTTCCAAAGAGCACCCAGGACTGATCTTCTTTAGAATGGACTGGTTGGATCTCCTTGCAGTCCAAGGGACCCTCAAGAGTCTTCTCCAACACCACAGTTCAGAAGCATCAATTCCTGGGCACTCAGCTTTCTCACAATCAACCATAGTTATACATATAGTCCCTCCCTTTTGAACTTACCTCCTGTCTCCCTCCCCATCCCACCCCTCTAGGTTGATACAGAGCTCCTGTTTGATTTTCCTGAGCCATACAGAAAATTCCCATTGGCTATCTATTTTATATATGGTAAGGTAAGTTTCCATGTTATGCTTTCCATATATCTCGCCCTCTCCTCCCCTCTCCCCATGTCCATAATTCTATTCTCTATGTCTGTTTCTCCACTGTTGCCCTGTAAATAAATTCTTCGGTACCATTTTTCCAGATTCCGAATATATGCATTAGAATATGGTATTCATCTTTCTCTTTCTGACTCACTTCACTCTGTATAATAGGTTTTTGAAGAATCCAGTAAGTTGTTCAATTTCAGTTTAACTTCTCTTGTTGGAAGGCTAGTTTTGATAACTTTAGAGCTCTTTGCATATTACAGCTGAAATCATAAATCTAGTTTTGAAATTTAATAAAAACAAACACCTGATACACTTTGCATACTTCATGAAGAGAAAGGAAGCAGTGCTGATATACAAAACATTTTATTAAAATATAATTTATACAAAGTGTCAAAATGCCTTTTCATTCATGAGTTGGGTTAGACTATCTACATTCAAACATTAAAAGCTATTATCCTGTATCCTGCATCGAACCTGGACTGGTGATTCATTTCTTATATGATATTATACGTGTTTCAATGCCATTCTCCCAAATCATTCCATGACTGAGTGACTGAACTGAACTGAAAAAATCTTTGATTCTTTTAATAAGGCCACTTAGTAACATTTTTGACTTGCCTGGACAAAATGGAAGAACTAATTTATTTCAATTTATTTTCAATTCAGGAGGTCTTTTTGTGACAGCAGTGGGAATCTAGGGTATGTCCTTGTAGTTTATGACTTTTAATACCTTGTATTTTTCTTGTCAAAGCCATTTCAGTATTATAATTGCTTTCTATAAATTTTATGCCATGGAGAGATACTATGAAGAATATTTAGAAATACATTGCTGGTAACTACATTTTTTATATTGAAATTGTTAGTATTTGGATATTCTAGCCTAGTGTTATAATCGTTACACAAATAATTGCCTAGATTGGAAATTTTCCTAGTTAGTAAAGACCCAAT
This sequence comes from Bos mutus, assembly GCF_027580195.1. Classification (NCBI taxonomy): domain Eukaryota; kingdom Metazoa; phylum Chordata; class Mammalia; order Artiodactyla; family Bovidae; genus Bos; species Bos mutus. Next base: position 75,476,438 of record NC_091622.1, on the reverse strand, counting down.
AAAAAGACCTCTTATAGAAAGTAGAAAGACTACACAGGTGAATGCATTTTGGTTAAAAAAAAAAAAAAAAAACTTATAAAACCATAGCTATAAGTAAGGTAGTATATGTTATTCTTGAAATCCTTACTATAACAAGCTCATAAGGATTTTATTTAATTTTATTTCTTGAAGGTAGAAACAGTGACTTCCCTGGTGGCTCAGATGGTAAAGTGTCTGTCTGCAATGCAGGAGACCTGGGTTCGATCCCTGGGCCTGGAAAATCCCCTGGAGAAGGAAATGGCAATCCACTCCATTACTACTGCCTGGAAAATCCCATGGACAGAGGAGCCTGGTAGGCTACAGTCCATGGTGTCGCAAAATAAAATCATAGCTATAAGTAAGGTAGTATATGTTATTCTTGAAATCCTTACTATAACAAGCTCATAAGAATTTTTCTTTAATTTTATTTCTTGAAGGTAGAAATAAGTTTTCTTCAAGCAATTATCTCTATCTTTGTTGAAGTATAAGAAAAATGAATCAGAGTAATAATGTATATGAAAGGACTCAGATTACTCTGTGAGCTAAATGAAAAGAGCCAAATCTTTAATCTTTGAATATTCATGTCTACTGAAGAGTTGTTACATAGTATACCCTTAATAAATGTTGATTGAATAAGAGATTGAACTTATTAAGAGACATATTTCTATTCTTTCATCACAAAATGAGGAAATACATTATAGCAAGTTAAGAGTTCCTAAATAATATTATTAAGGAAGGTAAAATTCCCCAACTGTGCTATGAATATAATTGCTTATTAAGTTTATGTTTCTCTAGAAACCATTAAATTAGTTCATGAAATTTATCTTTCATGTAAATGAAATGAAAAATATCTTAGATTTCAGAAAAAAATTGAAAATTAAAATTTTACTGGAAACACATCAGCAAAACATTATTTTATCTTATGTAAAACAATATGCTGCTGCTGCTACTAAGTTGCTTCAGTAAAACAGTATAGCTAGCAATAGAAAAGATTCATATGGAAGGTGGAAATTTTAACATTCATTTCTTAGTCACTAACAGAGCAAGTACATCTTAAAAAGTGAGTTAAAATATTTAGGGCACTCTCTGTAAGGTAAACATATTTAACATCTGTATATTACGAGAAAGGAAAGGAAATATCTTCTGGGAGCCATTTAATCATAGGTTTTTCCCACTGTAAAATATTGTCATTGGTTATTCAATATTTTAAAAAATCATCATCTGATGAAATGGGACATGTAATTCCATGGACTGGTCAAGAGGGAACATTGTCTGAAACTGCAAAGATTATTTCTGATGTGGTAATAAAATGAGAAATTCAGAGAAATCTTGAATTGAAGATGTTGATTCAAGTAGGGAAGGCTCAAATAGGTTAAATGAAGGCACTCAAACTCTTCTGACTTATTTTGTAATTTTCTCAGTCTAATTCATATTCTAATTGCTATTTGGGATAATACTTTTTGATATTGCAAATTTAATTTTGATAAACAATTACAACACTGTTATTAATATTCAAATATATTGGAAAATTGGAATAAAACCTACACAGGAAGTTCTTTTAATGGAAACTTATTGGCCAATAGAAGAACTATTCTTACTTAACAATCAATTAATTATTATAGTCAATTAATTCATTGATACCTTTCATAACAATAAAAATCAAAATAAAAGAACTGCCAAGCTTCTACAAGATTATTAAAAACTCTGTACCAGTAAACTTAAATATTCAACTGCAATATTTCTTTAAGGATATATATATATATATATATATATCATTTGACACAAATGATCCTTATTTTCATCAGTATACTTTTGCTTTTTATGTTTTATAAATTGTGAAAAAGTTACCAGAAAAAATAATCATGAGCAAATTGTAGGGTCAAAATCTTGACCAAGAGTTAGAGCTTGAATTGTAAAGATACTGTTGATTAATTGAGTAGGAAAAACTCTATCTTTATCTCTGGGCTTATGTAGATGCCTGGTTATTAATTCTTGTCCAAAGTAAAGACAATAGAATTTATATGCTACTTAAGGACTCAAACTCTCCTGGCAACCCCAGAGGTCACTTTCTTTACTGATGGTTTGCAAATGATATATGTCCCAATTGTATATGTGAAATTTTAATATCTAAAGTTGACTGAGTGGCAACACAGAGAGGTCAATGTCATAGAAAGAATAATTTATTGCTTTTAGTTCTCAAGAGGAAAGAGCATGCCATGTCATGCAGATCCACACAAAGAAGTATGAGGCAGAAGGAACAAGAAAACCATGACCAAGACTTTTATTGTTATGTTTGCTGTGGGAAAGATAAGACAGGGCGTGAAAATGGCTTAGAATTGGACAGTCTGAATAATGTCTTTGGACTCTAGGTTACAGTGGTCATCTCTTGCATTCTGATACCAGTCTCTGGGATGATTTAGGATAGGGAAAATATTGATATTGAGTGTGAGAGATAAAGCAGGTGGCTGGAGGTATAACTTAGGGTTGGCTGTTTTGCATATGAAAGGTATGCTCACAGTGGAATTGCTATGTTGAAAATTAGCTAGATTTGGGAAGGACAGTCTCTTCCCAACTATCTAACCCCATCACAATCCCAAATATCAAAACACCATAAGATATAGGGGAAAAAAAGCCTGATTAATAGTCTAACCAATTAGAAAAATGTGGCTTGATTAGGTGACCTAAGTGACTTAAATGTACCTACTGAAAATTTTTCTTTCGAGTTCTCTCAAAGCCAAGATACCTGTCCTGTATATCAACAAAGATAACACCTCAAGCTAGAGGTGGTCTAAACTGCTCTTGTCCAACCCCTGGTGCTGATTTTGCTAGTTCTCCAGGTCTCTCTTCTGCTGTGCCATATTGTTTGCCTTTACATAAAAGCTTTATACAAGTATGTTTCATGGGATCTGGTGGGTTCTCTCAGTATATAAAATAAAAATTAAATCATGCATAAAATATGTGAACTTGAAAATATAGCAATAGAAAATATCCAAATTGAGACTCAAAAGAAAAAAGCTAAAAGAAGAGAAAATGAAAGATCTCCAGTCTCATGGGGGAAAAAATCAAGAGTAAATGGAATAGTTTGACACCTAGGAGAGGGAATAAAAACAAAAAGGAATGTGTTGGTTTGGCCAAAATGTTTGTTTGGGTTTTTCATGTTGCAGATAATGTCCATAGCATATTACAAAAAAACCCAAACAAACATTGGCCAACCCAATAGTGACAAAAACAACTTAAATAATGACTTAGATTTTGGTAAGGTTAATACAACCAGTAAACTAAAAATTCAAGATATTCCTTGAAGAAGAAATGAGACAATAGGAAACCAATGCTAGAAATAATCTTAAAACACTTCGAGATTTATGTTCTTGGAGATAAAAGATAAGAAATTCGATAGATTTTTCCTCATTAAAAAAAAAATCATCAGACATAGAATTTTACCTTTGAAAAACTGGAACTAGCATGTAAACCAAAAAAACAACAGTTAACTATAATTCTCTATCCAGCCAAATAATCATTTAAAAAATGAAGTAAGATAAAAATATATCAGGATAAAAAAGCTGATCAAATTCATCAGCCAAATTGCACTATTAGAAATAATAAACATAGTTCTTCAAGTGAATAGAAAATTATACAGGTGGAAATTTGAATATGCACAAAGGAACAAAGAGTATTAAATAAGGTAAATATATGGAGAAAGATACATAAGACATTTTATAATATTTGCTATTTTCAAATGGTTGTTATTGTTCAGTTACCATGTTGTGTCCGACTCTTCATGACCCCACAGACTGCAGCACTCCAGGCTTCCCAGTCCCTCATCATCTCCCAGGGTTTGCTCAAACTCATGCCATTGAATCAGTGATGTTGTCCAACCATCTCATCTTGCCATTTTCAAATGGTAATTGATTATTGAGAGAAAAACTAAAACAATGTTATATTTGACATACAAGTGGCAACATAGGAGAGGAAAAAATTAAGGTGTACATGATGAAAGTGTTAGTGTTAGTCACTCAGTTGTGTCTAACTCTTTGTGACTCCATGGACTGTAGCCCGCCAGGCTACTCTGTCCATGGAATTCTCCAGGCAAGAATACTGGAGTGAGTTGCCATTTCCTTCTCTAGGGGATCTTCCTGACCCAGGGATCAAATCCAGGTACCCTGCATTGCAGGCAGATTCTTTACCTGCCAGAAATATATACCTTTATACATGATATAGCAATATTAAAATGCATTTTAAGTTAAAGATGGATCTTGCAGATTCCTAGAAAAAAATTATTATAAAAAAGATATGGATAATAAGTAGCCTTAAATGGAATGATAATATAGCTTCAGTTCAGTTCAGTCACTCAGTCGTGTCCAAATCTTCACGACCCCATGAATCGCAGCACACCAGGCCTCCCTGTCCATCACCAACTCCCGGAGTTCACTCAGACTCACATCCATCGAGTCAGTGATGCCAGCCAGCCATCTCATCCTCTGTCGTCCCCTTCCCCTCCTGCCCCCAATCCCTCCCAGCATCAGAGACTTTTCCAATGAGTCAGCTCTTCGCATGAGGTGACCAAAGTACTGGACTTTCAGCTTCAGCATCATTCCTTCCAAAGAAATCCTAGGGCTGATCTCCTTCACAATGGACTGGTTGGATCTCCTTGCAGTCCAAGGGACTCTCAAGAGTCTTCTCCAACACCACAGTTCAAAAGCATCAATTCTTCGGCACTCAGCCTTCTTTATAGTCCAACTCTCACATCCATACATGACCACAGGAAAAATCATAGCCTTGACTAGACGAACCATTGTTGGCAAAGTAATGCCTCTTCTTTTGAATATGGTATCTAGGTTGGTCATACCTTTCCTTCCAAGGAGTAAGCGTCTTTTAATTTCATGGCTGCAGTCACCATCTGCAGTGATTTTGGAGCCCCCCAAAATAAAGTCTGACACTGTTTCCACTCTTTCCCATCTATTTCCCATGAAGTGATGGGACCGGATGCCATGATCTTCATTTTCTGAATGTTGAGCTTTAAGCCAACTTTTTTACTCTCCTCTTTCACTTTCACCAAGAGGCTTTTTAGTTCCTCTTCACTTTCTGCCATAAGGGTGGTGTCATCTGCATATCTGAGGTTATTGATATTTCTCCCGGCAATCTTGATTCCAGCTTGTGTTTCTTCCCGTCCAGCATTTCTCATGATGTACTCTGCATATAAGTTAAATAAACAGGGTGACAATATACAACCTTGATCCAGCAATCCCACTGCTGGGCATACACACTGAGGAAACCAGAAGGGAAAGAGACACGTGTACCCCAATGTTCATCGCAGCACTGTTTATAATAGCCAGGACATGGAAGCAACCTAGATGTCCATCAGCAGATGAATGGACAAGAAAGCTATGGTACATATACACAATGGAGTATTACTCAGCCATTAAAAAGAATACATTTGAATCAGTTCTAATGAGGTGGATGAAACTGGAGCCTATTATACAGAGTGAAGTAAGCCAGAAAGAAAAAAACCAATACAGTATACTAATGCATATATATGGAATTTAGAAAGATGGTAACAATAACCCTGTGTACGAGACAGCAAAAGAGACACTGTTGTATAGATCAGTCTTATGGACTCTGTGGGAGAGGGAGAGGGTGGGAAGATTTGGGAGAATGGCATTGAAACATGTATAATATCATGTATGAAACGAGATGCCAGTCCAGGTTCGATGCACGATACTGGATGCTTGGGGCTAGAGCACTGGGACGACCCAGAGGGATGGTATGGGGAGGGAGGAGGGAGGAGGGCTCAGGATGGGGAACACATATATACCTGTGGCAGATTCATTTTGATATTTGGCAAAACTAATACAATTATGTAAAGTTTAAAAAATAAATAAAATTAAAAAAAATAAAATAAAATGCAAAGCCAAAAAAAAAAAAAGATAATTCATCAGTAAGATGAAATATATTTAAATATGCATGCACTTCTTAAGAGTTTCAAAACATAAATGGAAGGAATGGAAAATTGTCCTTCTTCCCTCCCAGGTTCTTTGACTGGTCTAATAGTTAAACTGACACAAGACAGATTAAGAGGAGAAAAACAAATACAATTTTGTACAAACGGGAGCCCATAAAGATGAGACTCCCCTAGCTAACCAAAGCCGGCAGCTTTTATACCTTTTAGACAAGGAAATAATAAATTTGTAAGAAATTGACAGAAGAAAGGGATTTGCGTTTGGGGTAGTAAGTTAGTGAAAAAGTAGCAGGTTTGTTTAGGTAACCTTTTTAGCCTTGAGTTCCCTATCTCTAACTACGAGGACGCCTTCTACCCTCCTGATATGGGGAGAATTGTTTCACATGAGAGATATTTTTCCTACATTCAGGGGGATAAATCCTCATTAGAATGTCATTTTTCTGTGACTATTTCTTAGTAACTTTAGTTCTAGCTGCTGCTGCTGCTAAGTCACTTCAGTTGTGTCCGACTCTGTGAAACCCCATAGACGGCAGCCCAACAGGCTCCCCTATCCCTGGGATTCTCCAGGCAAGATCACTGGAGTGGGTTGCCATTTCCTTCTCCAATGCATGAAAGTGAAAAGTGAAATTTCTAGCTAATCAATGGCAAATTGGTATATTTTTGGATGGCACATTTTGCTCTTTTAAGACTAATTACTGATAGAACTGAAAGGAGACATAGGTGTATCCATAATTACAGCTGAAAATGTAACAACTCCTATCTTAAACAGACTTTAAGTGCACATGAAATATTAATCTATATAGACTATATATATGTAGGCCATCAAATATCTCAATAAATTACAAAGAATTAAAATCAGATAGTTTATATTCTCAGACTACTGAAGAGTTAAATAACCTAAACTATTAAAATAATAATTACTTGAGTAATACTTATGTATAGCCCATGGAAAAAAGGAGAAATAAAAATCATAAAATATTTTAATTGAATAGAATAAACAATTTATCAGAATTTGCTGGATTCCCCTAAAGGAGTGCTTCATGAATATAAATTTTAAAATTAATTACATATGACTAAATGCCTCTATTTGTAAAGAAGAATTAAAATTAGTGGTCTAAACTTTAGACTTAGAAAAGTAGATTAAAAAGAGCAAATCAAACACAAAGTATGTGAAAGGAAATAATAAAAATAAGAACAGAATATGAATTAAGATAGAGAAAACATATTAAACCAAAAGATAGATTTTTTAAAATATCTTTAAAATGAATTTATAGCTAGACCACTCCCTTTCACCCCGAATTTTTGAAAGATTTAAGCTCTATTTTTTAAATATGTTTTAAATGTAACAGTTCTTAAGGTCTTCTCTCATGGATCAGTGGTAAAGAATCCTCCTGACAATACAATGGACATGAATTTGATCCCTGGTCTGGGAAGATCCCACTTGCCACAGGACAACTAAGCCCTTGTGCCAAGACTACTAAGCCAGGGCTTGAGAGCCCATGAACTCCAGTTACTGAAGCCTGCATGTCTAAATCCTGTGCTCTGAAACAAGAGAAACCAATACAATAGAAGACTGCAACCCACAATTGAAGAAGACTTGTGCAGCAATGAAGACTCAGAGCAGCCATAAATAAATAAATAGAATAAAAAATGTGACTTTTGTTATACATTTGACTTTACTAACTATATATTATGTTTGGGAGAAATACTCAAAATAATCTGTAGGCTTTGATTCTCCTATAAAACTACTTTGCAGACAGTCTGATTTAAATTAATGGCAGAAAAGAGGAAAAGTCATATTAATAATATCAAGGAGTCATCATATATGTCCTGCAGATACAGAGAATACTGTGAATAATTTCTTGCTACTGACTTTGCTTAGAAGAGGTGGACATGGGAATGTAAACCAATATAGCCATTACTGAAAACAGTCTGGAAATTCCACAAAAATAAATAAAATAAAACTACCATCTTTTCCCAGGAAGCAACAGTTAGAACGGGACATGGAACAACAGACTGGTTCCAAATAGGAAAAGGAGTACATCAAGGCTGTATATTGTCACCCTGCTTTTTTAACTTATATGCAGAGTACATCATGAGAAATGCAGGACTGGAAGAAACACAAGCTGGAATCAAGATTGCCGGGAGAAATATTAATAACCTCAGATATGCAGATGACACCACCCTTATGGCAGAAAGTGAAGAGGAACTCAAAAGCTTCTTGATGAAAGTGAAAGAGGAGAGTGAAAAAGTTGGCTTAAAGCTCAACATTCAGAAAATGAAGATCATGGCATCCAGTCCCATCACTTCATGGAAAATAGATGGGAAAGAGTGGAAACAGTGTCAGACTTTATTTTGGGGGGCTCCAAAATCACTGCAGATGGTGACTGAAGCCATGAAATTAAAAGACGCTTACTCCTTGGAAGGAAAGTTATAACCAACCTAGATAGCATATTCAAAAGCAAAGACATTACTTTGCCAACAAAGATTCGTCTAATCAAGGCCATGGTTTTTCCTGTGGTCAGGTATGGATGTGAGAGTTGGACTGTGAAGAAGGCTGAGCGCTGAAGAATTTGTGCTTTTGAACTGTGGTGTTGGAGAAGACTCTTGAGAGTCTCTTGGACTGCAAGGAGATCCAACCAGTCCATTGTGAAGGAGATCAGCCCTGGGATTTCTTTGGAAGGAATGATGCTGAAGCTGAAACTCTAGTACTTTGGCCACGTCATGCGAAGAGTTGACTCATTGGAAAAGACTCTGATGCTGGGAGGGATTGGGGGCAAGAGGAGAAGGGGACAACAGAGGATGAGATGGCTGTCTGGCATCACTGACTCGATGGATGTGAGTCTGAGTGAACTCCCGGAGTTGGTGATGGACAGGGAGGCCTGGTGTGCTGCGATTCATGGGGTCGCAAAGAGTCGGACACGACTGAGCAACTGAACTGAACTGAACCATCTTTTCCAACAGTTCCATGTCTGGGTATTTATCCTAAAGAAATGCAATCCCTGTATTGAAAATATATCCTCCCTCATCTTCATTGCATCATTTCAGAGTCATGAATATCAATGGAACACAACAGAGTCCAAAATTTAACTTACACAGAAGTGTTTAAATTATTTTTGGTATGAGTTCTAATAAAATCGAATAGGGGAAAAATATAGTTTATCCTTGAAGAACTTCTGGATTTAGGGAAACCAACCCTCACCTTGTGGAATACCCGTGTGTAATTTTACAGTTTACCCCTCATATCCATGTTTCTACATCTATAAATTCAACCATGGGCCATGGAGTACTACACTATGTTTTGATTTAAAAAAATATATGTATAAGTGAACCTACACAGTTCAAACCCAATATTATTCAAGAGTTAACTGTAGTACTTATAATAAAAAATGCTACCATAGTGTATGGCTATATGAGAAAAAATGAATTTCATATTGCCTAATACCATACACTGATTATCTCAAATGGATCATAAGTCTAAATGTAAAAGATAAAATTAGAAAGTTTTCAAAGAAAAACACAAAGAAAAATCTTTGTGACCTTATGAAAAATAAGGATTTCTGATTCAGGAAACAGAAATAAGCATTAAAAAAGGAAACAATGGCTAAATTTTACTTCAAAAAAATGTCAAAATTTAAAAGTTTAAGGATGTCTTCTGACCAGAACAGTAAAATTAAGACAAATGGCACAGTTAAATGCTGAAAGCAAATGGAGGAACTGGTACACCCATATATTGCTGGTGAGAACATGAAATGTTACAACTATTTTGAAAAACAGTTTGGCAAGCTCTTATACATTAAACAACCTAGTGTTTTCAGACCTAGGTATGTATCCAGGCAAATGAAAGATTATGTTTATAAACACATTTTGCTGCCAATGCTAATAGCTTCTCTATGGTAATCTCCAACTGGAAATGCAACTAACGTCCTTCACAGATGACTGAATAAGAGGACTACTCATAAATGGCTATAACAAACAGTAAATATATATTCATACCATGGAATACTACTCAGAAATAAAAAGGCAGAAACTCATATTGCACAAAACAGTATAACTGTATCTCAAAAAATCTTTTGAGTGAAAGAAATCAGACACAAACAGATTTATTATTGTATAATTCTCTTTATGTGCGATTCTAGAGCAGAAGTCATTAATGTAATGTGAATATTCTATATCTTTATAATAGTGTAACCTGAGTATGTACATTTGACAAAATATATCAAATTATAAATTAAAGCGTTTATATTTTACTGAATCAGTTATATCCAAATAAAATTGATATAATTTATCAGTTATTCATATCTTTAAGAAATTTTGTACTGTTTATAAAGGCATAATGTTACCTTCAAGGGCTATGATCAATATTGAAAAATATCACTTAAATAAACTATGGATTTATCACTCATCTTAACAGCAATGTAAATTGCATTTTTATAATTTCCAAAGGATGTATATGTGCTCTTTCTTGCCCACTAATAGATATTTTTAGTTTCCACTGGAAACATAGGAAGCACAGGAGACTATTTCAGCAGCTTCTCAGGAAAGCCTCTTATAGCAAAATAGTTTTTATTGCTGTTTTATGTAAAAGGATTAGATGTCACAATAGCAGTTCCTACAATCCAACTGAGTTGCTCTTCCTTCAAGAGTTGATATTCCTTCAAATTTGCTATCCATTGATTCAGACTCCAGTGACTTATTTCCATTTATTAAACATTTTCTCTCTGAATCTGCTTGTACCTCTCCACTAATCTTGTCTTACAGTACTAGGGACATCATTTATATTTGCTTATGCCTGTTTTTGTCTATTTCTCACTTTTAAAATATTCCAAATACATGGTATGATTTAAAAATATTTAATATGCTTATTTTTAACTCATTATTTATATTTCATTCCATAGGTTGTAAGTCACAGTGCTGGGAACTCTGACTCCTTTGATTTATGTATATTCTAATATGGGCACAAGACTTTATGTATATTATACATAATATAGACAAAAAGTTTATCTCTGTAATGAATGATTTTAAAGACTGTGTAACCTATTTGTGAAAACTTAAGTTTTATGTAATCATTTATATAATACTAAACTGAATTCACTTTTGAAACACTCATAAGGCTAAGTTTAATTTTTTCTTTATTATGAGTTATATGCTGAGATTTATACACCCAAATACAGACAAGAAACACATAAGTAAAATCTACATGCTTATATGATAAAAATGTTTTAGGTACATATCTATATTTGCAATATATATACATATGTATATATATGTTATACAGATATGTAAAATAGAAAATTGAATTCCTCAAATGAAAATAATACTTGACCCTTTTGTGGAAGACTTTTTCAGTTAGAATGTCTTACATTTTCCATTAGAATAGAGTGTCTAACTTGTTAGGAAAGAAAATCTTTTTCAAAAATAATTTTTAAAGGGATTTCCATTTGTATTAGATGTGCAACATCACAGAAACAAGTTGTGTCATTCCTCCCACCTTTGCAATTTTATTTCAATGTAAATCATTTTTCATTAAAATGTCTCATCTTTCTGGCCAGTTTCCATCAGCTCTTGTGAGTTCTGATGATTCATAAGTTCCTTCCTTATATGAGTGAGCATATAAAGAAATTAACCATCAGAAGCAGGCTAAAAACCACATAAAGGCAAGATCACTTTTGTTTAAGTCATAATTTATTACCTCTGTTCATTTCAAAGTACTTTTAAAAATTGACTCAGTGAACAAGTCATAATTCTTATGAAGGTAAACATTATTATAGCTTTAACAAAAGTGATTATTGAGGCTAAGAATTTGTCTTCAAAGTGAAAAATAATACCTGATTCTCCTCATCAGTTTTGGTTCATAATATTGTATGAGACTCCAACCTCTTTTTTAATACTCTATTTATTCACAATCTATATAACCTCTTCTAGTCAGCAGTGCTATTTGTATTAATGGACATTTCAAAGCTTGTATTTTTCTGATATGATTCACAGTCCAACAAAATTTTGTAGATGTGGTAAATCTTCACATAAGTACATTGTCTTTGATTCACATTATGCTTATTAAATTCAACAAGTATTTATTGAGTCACAATATGTGTCAGACACTGTGGGAAGTGCTAGGAATAAAAAGATAACCATGGAGCTGTTTGCTGTCAAGGGTACACAGTCAAGTTATAAAGATAGTTATGTAAGTTAATCATTGGGATAAAATGTGATGAGTGCAATTTTACCAGTATTTTCAGAATAGAATATTGACACAAATTATGTCATCAACTTGAATGCATAAAGTATACTTTCAAAGAAAATATGTTTTACATGGAACAAAAAATAGGAGTAGGTTTTTTCCAGATGGGAGCAAACTATGACTGGGAGATGGGTGAGTAAAGAAGAGTATTTCAGGAGGCAGAACAGCATGTGCCAAACTGGAAATATATTAGACAGCCAAGGGAACTGCAGAGTTTTGGTCTTGACTGAAATGTGGACAGTATTTATGTGGCAAAGGCAGATTAGGCAAAGATGACATTCTGGGATGTATCTTATGATACTCTAAAAGCCCTGAAGTAGCAATCCCATTATAACACTGAAAACCAAGCAGGAGTAACATAGTGATGTTTCTACTTTGATTCAAGCTTTGTTAACGACAGGATAATAGATTATAAGTCTGTGGATAAGAATATGAGTGGAGCTTACTGTGTGTCAGGTAGAAGATGATGAAAATCCAATTTAAAGTCGTTGATAGTTATAAGTGGGTGATATTGAGAGATACTCAGATAGTAAAATCGTGCAGAATTCAATGCCCATGAAATGTGGTAGGAGAGGGGAGGGAAGTTTAGGAGTCTCCTGTAATTGTAAGTAAGTAAATAAATGGCTTGTTCAAAATGGAAATATGAGAATGAGCAAGTTGAGAAGAAAGACTGTAAGTTTGATTTTGGATGTGTTGACCTAGAATCTACACATTTAAAAACATTTTGATAACTGGAAATTAGTGTTTTGTGTGCATTTGTGGATGAAATACATGGCCAGTTTTATCAAATCTGAAAGTTTTAGAGTATTCTCCTCAAGCTTCATTAGATTAAAAAATTTTAAGCAATCATATTTGACTTGTTAGTACTACCCAATGTAGGTGTTTATGGACTTCCCTGGTGGCTCAGCAGTAAAGAACCCACCTGTCAATGCAGAAGGCCTGAGTTTGATCCCTAGGACAGGAAGATCCCCTGGAGAGGGAAATGGAAGCCCACTTCAGTATTCTTGTCTGCAAAATCCCATGGACAGAGGTGCCTGGTGGGTTGCAGTCCATGAGGCTGCAAAAGAATTGTGCATGACTGAGCAACTAAACAATAATGTAGGTGTTTTGATCATTACACACAAATTAGAGATACCAAAGGAATATTTCATGCAAAGATGGGCACAATACAGAACAGAAATGGTTATGGACCTAACAGAAGCAGAAGGTATTAAGAAGTGGTGGCAAGAATACACAGAAAAACTATACAAAAAAGATCTTCATGACCCAGATAATCACAAGGTGTGATCACCAACCTAGAGCAAGACATCCTGGAATGCAAAGTCAAGCGGTCCTTCAGAAGCATCACCATGAACAAAGCTACTGGACATGATGGAATTCCAGTTGAGCTATTACAAATCGTAAAAGATGATCCTGTGAAAGTGCTGTAATCAATATGCCAGCAAATTTAGAAAATTCAGCAGTGGCCACAGAACTGGAAATGGTCAGTTTTCATTCCAGTCCCAAAGAAAGGCAATGCCAAAGAATGCTCAAACTACTGAAATTACTGCACGATTGCACTCATCTCACACGCTAGTAAAGTAATGCTCAAAATTCTCCAAGCCAGGCTTCAATAGTACGTGAACTGTGAACTTCCACATGTTCAAGCTGGATTAGAAAAGGCAGAGGAACCAAAGAGCAAATTGCCAACATCCACTAGATCATCGAAAAAGCAAGAGAGTTCCAGAAAAATATCTATTTCTGCTTTATTGAGTATGGCAAAGGCTTTGACTGTGTGGATCACAACAAACTCTGGAAAATTCTTAAAGAGATGGGAACACCAGACCACCTAAACTGCCTCCTGAGAAATCTGTATGCAGGTCAGAAAGCAACAGTTAGAACTGGACATTGAACAAAAGACTGGTTTCAAGTAGGGAAAGGAGTACGTCAAAGCTGTATATTGTCACCCTGTTTATTTAACTTCTATGCAGAGTACATCATGAGAAATGCTGGACTGTTAGAAGCACAAGCTAGAGTCAAGATTGCCGGGAGAAATATTAATAACCTCAGATATACAGATGACACCACCCTTATGGCAGAAAGCAAAGAAGAACTAAAGAGCCTCTTAATGAAAGTGACAGAGGAGAGGGAAAAGGTTGGCTTAAAGCTCAACATTCAGAAAAATAAGATCACAGCATCTGGTCTTATCACTTCATGGCAAATAGATGGGAAAACAGTGGAAACAGTGACAGACTTTATTTTGGAGGGGCTCCAAAATCACTGCAGATGTGGCTGTAACCATGAAATTAAAAGCCACTTGCTCCTTAGAAGAAAATCTATGACAAACCTATATAGCATATTAAAAAGCAGAGACATATTTAGCCAACAAAGTCCATCTAGTGAAAGCTTTGGTTTTTCCAGTAGTCATGTATGGATTGAGAGTTGAACTATAAAGAAAGCTGAGGACCAAAGCATTGATGCTTTTGAACTGTGGTGTTGGAGAAGACGAGAGTCCTTTGGACTGCAAGGAAATCCAACCCGTCCATCCTAAAGGAAGTCAGTCCTGATTTTCACTGGAAAGACTGATGCTGAAGCTGAAACTCCAATACTTTGGCCACCTGCTGCAAAGAACTGACTCATTTCAAAGATCCTGATGCTGGGAAAGATTGAAGGTGGGAGGAGAAGGGGACAAAAGAGGATGAGATGGCTGGATGGCATCACCAACTCAATGGGCATGAGTTTGAGTAAACTCCAGGAGTTGGCGATGGACAGGGAGGCCTGCATGCTGCAGTCCATGGGGTCGCAAAGAGTCGGACATGACTGAACTACTGAATTGAACTGAACTGAGATTATTACACTTACCCTGCTGAATAAGACTTTTGCTGATTGTTTCTAGTATTTAATGTTTCTTTTTGATATACTGTTGCAGAAAACAAGGTTAGTGGAGGCAGATTATTTTCAACAATTCTGAAATCCCTTGTAGCTAAATTATCTAATGTTTGATTTGAAATGAAAAGTAAAATTTTAAAAGCCTTATGCAAAGGAGGAAAAGGAGCCATTTGTTTCCATTAAAGCCATAAACTCTAGTTACTGAAATCTGATGTTGGAACTATTTTCTCACCTTCTTCCCAATGGTCCATTACATTGCATCCTGTGAATGCAGAAAAGTGCTGATTTCATTAAATTTAAATTTGATATTGAAAGGCTTTACATGTAAGTGCATCACTGAATGTTACTATTTCAAAAAGCAGAATTAAAGAAAAAAGTTGACTGCATCTATATGGCTGTGCTCCCATTGACCATAACGTTAACACCTCATTGAGCTGACAAAGCTTAAGAAAGGCTGAGTTCACTTCACTGCTACTGTTATTCAGCTGTATATATTTCATTAAAATCATTATTAGTGAATTTTATGTATATAAATCATTGAAAACTATGCTTTCTCTTCAAACTGTGCACAATGTAACTTCCCCCACCTACCAAGCCAATGCAGGCAAATAGCAACAATCTTCTCTTAACCTATTGTGTGTGTGTGTTCAGTCTCTTAGTCATGTCTGACTATTTGCACCCCCCTGAAGTGTGGCCCACCAGGCTCCTCTGCCCATGAAAAATAGTTTATAATCTGTCAATTATGTTTTATATATGACTAGAAAGTTGTACTTGAGTAGATAATACTGGAATATTAAAAGTAACTGGTGTTATCAAAACAGTGCTTTGGGTGGGACTGAGTTCTTTCAGGACTGAGATCTGATGAATTCTTTATTTAGGTATGCCCAGGAAAGTCAAGTCGTTACAGGACACTAAACACTCCCCATAGAGATCTGTCTTTGGTAAGGAGACTCATTTCTTTCTCCATAGTCATCTGTGAGGTGACATCCTTTCTGCCAGAGTAGAATTAATCTTAAAAGTGATTCTTTTTATTGGTTTGCTTTAACACTCTGACCTACCATAACAACATTGTAGCATAAACTGGCATATTTTTCATTTTTCAAGACTCTGTTGTTTCTTCTTGACAAGTAAAACTATTCCTGTTCAGAAAACACCCATGTTCCTCAGGTAACATTAAATAATAACATCTCCATAGTGCTAATACTGATCTCTGAAGACACAAATCCATTCTTACTTTGACAGATTATATAAACACACATTTTAAACTATATTCTCAACCTATACTCACGTCATTATGTGGTAAAATTTTTTTGTTTTTTAATTTTCTCTCCACAGAGTCCTAGAGATTCTTGGAATATCAGAAAGTAAATCCATGGCCTGGTATTTAGTTTTGAATGCCTTAGATTTATTTTTCTAACAATCACTCACAGTGTTCAAACCACCTAATCTCCTATTTAGCAAAAACACAACCAAACAAAAGTGATATATAAATCCAACAATTGGAAAATAAATCCATTAGACTTAGAAAGAGATCATCATTTTCTAGCTGCTATGAGAATTTTCAAAAAAGCAGACATTAAAGAGAAAAATTCTAAGATAGTATCTAGTGGTAAGTGATGCTTCTGTGTCAATAAGACAGTATTTTTGTCCTTATGTACATGTCAGAAAGCTGAGGAAAAGTGAAAGATATACTTCTTTTCCTAGAAAAACAATAATGTGGGGCAAATTGTAAATACTCCCAAACCCTTATCATTTTTTCTACATGTCCACAGAAATATATACTTGAAAACTTATTCTCTAATTTACATGAATAAAAATCCTTAGACGCATCATTGTTTTCATTAATATTTTACAGAAATTCAGTGAAGTGAGCAAGTCTC
Source organism: Bos mutus (assembly GCF_027580195.1). Classification (NCBI taxonomy): domain Eukaryota; kingdom Metazoa; phylum Chordata; class Mammalia; order Artiodactyla; family Bovidae; genus Bos; species Bos mutus. Next base: position 75,459,475 of record NC_091622.1, on the reverse strand, counting down.
CCTCCATTCTTCCTCTGTTTACTCAATTCAAGAAAGATATCAGCCTCCAGCTAGAAAGTATATCTTCTCAATTAACAAAATTCACAAATACATAAACACTAAAGAATAATTTTTAAAAGAGGCACTAGCACCATTGACACTACAAAGAAAGCTTTACAAATATATCATTTGTTTGAGGAAGAATGTAAGTGATTTTAATCTGTCAAACAAAGTGATAACTTTGAAATATTTATAATTCAAAACAAGTCCTTATCAATTAGAAAAGATTAGCTTGTACTATCATCTTAATATGATACCTCTTGGGCAAAACTAATACAATATTGTAAAGTTTAAAAATAAAATAAAATTTTAAAAAATATGATACCTCTAAGAAAGTTCACACAGGTAAGAGAAAGGTAAACATACTGCAAATATTCTGTATTTAATATGGATACAGATACAGATATTTAATCTTGGGAAAAATACTTGGATCAAAGTTGGGAAATTCAGAGAAAACTTTTTACTTGAGAGTCTCTGAGTAGGAATTTTTGGGAGTTGTTATACTTGGTACAATTCATTAAAGATTCATCTTTAGAGTGATTGTTCCTGAATCTCTCCTGAGACAGGACAGGGGAGGTGGGTCTTTTCAGCTTTTCAAGGGCCTTCTGTCTGTAGGTGAAGTGGTTGCAGGTTAAAGAGCTGTGCGGATGCCTTTGAAGGTATTTTCTCAAGATGCAGAGGTGTGTTTGCTACATAACATCCCCAGAGAAGACAGAGCAGGAGGAAGAAGAGGAGGAAATGGCAGCTTCTCAGGGATGGCTGACATTCCAGGATGTAGCCATAGACGTCACTCAAGAGGAGTGGGAGTGCCTGGACCTCGGTCAGCGGGAATTGTACAGGGATGTGATGTTAGAGAAGTACGGGAACCTGGCCTCCTTGGGACTTGTGTCTCTAAGCCAGACCTGGTCACCTTTCTGGAACGAATGAAGGATTCCAGGAATATAAGCAGCATGGAGACAACACCCATATACCCAGCTGCGTTTTCTCTACACACCCAGTGTGTGATGCCAAGAAATCCAGGCTTCGAAGATTTATGTCCAATAGAAAACCTAAAAATATATGAAATATTGTACCTCGTAAATTTACATTTAATGAAAGACTGGGAACATACATGGGCATGTGAAGGGCAGAGAGGATGTTATGATGGACATAACCCAACTGGGACAGTTTCTCATAATGTAAACATTACTGCCAAGAGAAATCAAAGTTGTGATTGGAAAAACACCAATTTAAGTCGTTAACATCTGCAGAGAAGTGTATGTTTGTCGGCAAAGACCCACATCGTTTTTTGACATATACATGTTCTCTGAAAGGAACTGTGGAAAATCTGGAAAGTCATCTAGTCTCTACTGCAGATAATCATTCAAACCACTCTAAATGCAATACTCAATTAAACATACATTCAAATATGTCTGAAGACCAGAAATTTAAAAATGAGGGAAAAGATTCCCAGTGTAATCAACTTGAGAGATCCTTTAGCAAGGGTTCAGTATTCTTCAAACAACAGATATTTTTTCCCTTTTCCAAAATCTGCAATGTTGATAATACTGGAAGAGACTTTATTCACACATCAATGGTCAATGCATATGTGGGTGTAGTTAATGCAGGACAACTTTTCATGTATCATAAAATGAGTAAGGCTTTAAGCAAGAGCTCTACCCCCAATAATTACAAGAGTCTTTATGATGGAGTGAGAAAGTATTTATTCAATGAAACTGGACATAACACTGACCAAGGCTCAAGTCTCCTGAAACACTAGGGAAATCAATTTTTAGACAGTGATTCTGGAAGTAATAAATGTAGGAATATCTTTTATCAAAGAGCAGATGTTTCTCTGTATAAAAGTGTGGATATTGGAAAGAAGGCTTATAATTGTAGTGAATATAGTAAAGTTTGTAATCAGTCTTGTAAACTTGGACAACAGCAGAGTATTCAGAATGTGGAGAAACATTACAAAAGTAACACATGTGGGGAAATAGTCACTAAATCATTAAATCTAAGTAGCCATAGGAAAATCCATACAGAAAGGAAGCCTTTCAAATGTACAGAGTGTGTCAAAGCCTTTATCTGTCCCTCGTGTCTTACTCAACATCAACAAACCCATACTGGGGAGAGACCTTATAAATGTAAGGAATGTGGCAAAGTCTATACTTGTTGCTCAAATCTTACTCAACATCAGGTAATTCATACTGGAGAAAAGCCTTACAGATGTACAGAATGTGGCAGAGCCTTTAATAGGTGTTCATATCTCACTGTGCATCAGCGAATTCATACTGGGGATACTCTATACAAATGTAGAGAATGTGCCAAAGCCTTTATCTGTGGCTCACATCTTATTCAACATCAACAAATTCATACTGAAAAGAAGACATATAAATGCACAGAATGTGACAAGTCTTTTAAGGGGCGTGGAAGCCTAACTCAATATCAGATAATTCATACTGGGGAGAAGCAGTATAAATGTACGGAGCGTGGCAAAGCCATTAGGCACAGCTCAAGTCTTACTCAACATCAGCGAATCCATACTGGAGAGAGACCTTATAAATGTAAATATTGTGGCAAAGTGTTTAATTGTAAATCACATCTTACTCAACATAAGCAAATTCATCCTACAAGGAAGGCTTATAAATGTACAGAATATGGTGAAGCCTTTAATCAGAAGTCATGTCTTTCTAGACATCAGATAATTCATACTTGGAGAGAAACCTTATAAATGTAAGGATTGTGGCAAAATCTAACCAAATTTCAAGCCTTACCAACATCAGCAAATTCACATTGGGCAGAAATCATCCAGATGTAAAGAAACATGGCAAAAAAAAAAAAAAAAAAGATTCATCTTTAACCAACATGGGCATGTTTTGCCAAACCAGAAAGGAATAGACCACAGAGACTCAGAGTGTAAGATACATGGGGACAAAGGAGAGTGATCACAAAGTTTGTTATTGAGAGAAGATTGTCTCATAGAGCAAGCCAAATAGAAAAAGATTAGAGCTTTAAATCCAAATAGTGTCACTGATTCAGCGAAGTTTGAAAGACTTAGCTAACTAGTTTTGGTGTTTAAAGAGAAAAGAGTTGAACAGTTTAGACATGGTGGAAGCCAATATTTCTAATAAATTAGGAAGACTAACCTGGTTTTCTGCTTTGTACTTTGCAGCTTTTACATAGAAGAACTTGATCATAGCATGGTAAAGAATCTAATTTCAAACTTATAGTCTATTATTGTTTATACTACATCATTTAGGGCTGAATCCTAAATTTCTGTGACGTACAACTTCTTGTCAATTTTTCAGGGCAAGTTGTATGACATAAATAAAAACTTTGAGCTAGAGCAATATGGATACTTTGTTTTCATTTTAAGTTGTTGTTAGTGAAAGGCAGACCAGGTGAGGGGTACCACTTCACATGCTTCATTTTTAAAATCCAATTATTTTAGGTATTTTACTTTTTAAAAATTTTCATTTAAAAGATGGCCTAATTCAGTTGAGCTGCATGAATAGCCTAGAAAAAATGACTCAGACTTCAGAGTACTCGACTGAATTCAAAGACGTGGTTTACAAAAGATTCTAGAAGAATAAGGCTTCAGACATACAGGGGACAGAGTTTAAGTATGGTTGGTTAAGTCTAGAATTCACAATAGAGGCGAGCTCATCCTCAGACAATAGGCCTGTACTCTGTGGATGGAACATATCTTAAGCAGAAAAAGTGTCTCTCTCTTTCTTTCTGTCTGCATCTTCTCTCCTCAGCCTTTCCCTTCTTCTTTGTGACAAGATTATGTAGTTGCTAAGATAGAGTTTTCTTTTTTTTTTTTCTTTTTCAGAGTTTTCTTAGTTAGGGGTATCATAATGGTGTCCCTGCCCCTTATGCGAGTGGCCTTGAAGTCATGCTGGTGTCAGAGTGGGGGTTACTCCCACCTTGGCTGAATAATACAAATTACTAAACTAAAATGTAAAAGTCAGACACGCCAAATTGTTTGATATATCAATCGCTAGGACTACATTTTTCTTAACATCTACCTTTTGTGAGAAAACATTTTGAATGACTCAGATATAGATCAACTTCAGTATGCTGCAAGGCAACCAGCTGTTATCTATTCCTTCATAGTTTCCCTTCATTATCAGAAAAGAATGAACAAGAAGCCTATATCTTTTTGACCAGCCTGGTAGGGGTGGTATTCAGTGACTGTCAATGAAAGAAAAAACAAAGCAAAGCATTATTGAAGAAGTTAGGGGCAGGAAGGCTAATAGATCCTACTCCCAGAAAACTTCCTCTCTAAGTAACAACAATAAAGACTTTAATGTATTTAGGGGGATATAACTTTATTGTACTTTGGTGGTTTTGTATTTGAAAAAAAAAAGTCAAACTCTCTAAATTTATTTAGCAACTAAACAGAGATTCAGATCAGTCGCTCAGTCGTGTCCGACTCTTTGCGACCCCATGAATCGCAGCACTCCAGGCCTCTCTGTCCATCACCAACTCCCGGAGTTCACCCAGACTCACATCCATCGAGTCAGTGATGCCATCCAGCCATCTCATCCTCTGTTGTCCCCTTCTCCTCCTGCCCCCAATGCCTCCCAGCATCAGAGTCTTTTCCAATGAGTCAACTCTTCACATGAGGTGGCCAAAGTACTGGAGTTTCAGCTTTAGCATCATTCCTTCCAAAGAAATCCCAGGGCTGATCTCCTTCAGAATGGACTGGCTGGATCTCCTTGCAGTCCAAGGGACTCTCAAGAGTCTTCTCCAACACCACAGTTCAAAAGCATCAAGATCAAATGGCATTTTAGACAGAAGTTTCATAGACATTATGTAATGTGATTCTCAAAAATATGTTTTAGATAAAGCGGATGAAGAAAAGAGTATTCGGAGAGATGATTCGATATGGTTAGACATTTCAGGACTTCTTGTCTTATACCACATCTAAAAAAGGTCAACTTTGCAAATAGAAAATCTTAGGGGAAGGACACTTTTTTAGAAACCAAAATCAAACAAGAAAATAAAAAAATCATTTTCTTTAGTTTTTGTAGCTTTAAGCATATAATAATTTTCAGTAAATGTCATTGATGATAATTTCTAGTAGGAAGTTATTTTTTTTTTCTTGAAGATATTATCACTTGTGGATACTTGTTCTTTGTAGAAGACACTTTTGTTATCGATTCCTTATTTTTCTTTATTTGGTTATGTCATGGAAATGAAAAAACCTGTCCTGACTTTAGCTCACCTGGCATAAGAATATATGACTCATTGTTAAGGAGCTTGTGTAAAGGAGCAGCAATGAACCACTACAGTGACACAAAAGTCATTTTCATTGATAATCTATTAAACACTCTGCAAGAGGGTAATACAAACTGCAAACAGAATTAAAATTTGCAAAATAAGAATCCTTACTAAGTGAGACAACAGACCACAAAAGTATTACTAAAAAGATTAATAAATTATTCTACAGAAAATAGGCTTTCCAGGTGATTCAGTGGTAAAGAATCTGCCTACAAATACAGGAGATGTGGGTTCAATCCTTGCATCAGGAAGATCTCCTGGAGAAGGAAATCACAACCCACTTCAGTATTCTTGCCTGAAGAAGTCCATGACAGTGGAGCCTGGTGGGCTATAGTCCATGGAGTTGCAAAAGAGTCAGACACGACTTAATGACTAAATAAAAACAACAGAAAATACAATCTGCTCTTTGATTTTTTGGTCTTAATTTAAATTCCAGTAATTAGGGGGACACACTATCAACATTCTGGTGTTAAATATTTGTTGTGAGCCAAGCCTAACTTATCTTCCCATTTAAACACATTGGCAAATACAGACATAATTTATGAACTTTCAAAGAATTGTAGAGGACTCTGCATATTTTACTTTTTTTCACAGCCATTAAGTGTGAAATATAAATTTATACAGTTGTCCCTCTGTGTCTGCAGATAGGAAGGCAGACTGTATAACAATTTGATGTGAAAAACAGGTATTGAAATAAGAGTTCATAGGCAAATTTAATTAAAGTGTTTATATGTAATTAATTAAAATTCTTCTATTTCACATAGCAGCATAATTACTTTCTGAACTAAGAAAAATATAATCTCTAACTCAGCTACATAGCAAGTATGACTGGATTAACTGTGAAACCTTCTTTCTCAGTGACTATTCATAGGAAATACCAATCTCTGAATTCTCTTCTTGCCAAATATATTTTATTTATGACAAACATTAGTAGATAATGAAAGAATCAAATAGTATTTTACATACTGGAAGATAGAAGTGGAGAGGGGAATTGTATCAAGAGGACAATTACTAATATTTTTTCACAGTAATCAATCTTGGAGAACAAAATTAAATATTAAAATGGTCACCTGCTACAGTATGTTACATCTAGACTTCAGCCAAAAAGAAAACAGGTAACTAGTTTGCAAGGACAAGATATTTGAAAATGGTTAAAGAATAATGTAGTCTCATAAAATTTAACTTAAAAATTAAAAAAAAAAATCCATGAGTACTTAGCACTCATAATTTTGAAAATATTCTAATTAAAACGAAGACATACTATACTTTTATATAGTTGAATTTTATTTCTACATTTTATAGTTTTTCTCCCTTTCCAATTATTTTTTCTAATTTGTAGTTAACCTGAAAGTACTCTGCTAAAGAAGAAAATAAATCACTTATCATTTCAACCCCAAAGAAAGGCAATACCAAAGAATGTTCAAAGTATGACACAATTGTACTCATCTCATATGCTAGTATGAAAGTGAATTGGAGAAGCAATAGCAACCCACTCCAGTGTTCTTGCCTGGAGAATCCCAGGGATGGGGGAGGCTGGTGGGCTGCCATCTATGGGGTCACACAGAGTCAGACACGACTGAAGCAACTTAGCAGCAGCAAATGCTAGCAAAGTAATGCTAAAAATTCTCCAAGGAAGGCTTCAACAGTATGTGAACCATGAACTTCTAGATTTTGAACTGTATTTAGAAAAAGCAGAGGAACCAGAGTTCAAATTGCCAACATCTGTTGGATCACTGAAAAAGTAAAGAGTTCCAGAAAAGCATCACTTCTGCTTTATTGATTACACCAAAGCCTTTGAATGTGTGGATCCCAACAAACTCTGGAAAACTCTTCAAGAGATGAGTATACCAGACCACCTTACCTACCTCCTGAGAAATCTGTATGCAGGTCAAGAAACAACAGTTAGAACCAGACATGGAGTAACAGACTGGTTCAAAATTGGGAAAGGATTATGTCAAGGCTGTATATTGTCACCCTGCTTGTTTAACATCTATGCAGAATACATCATGCAAAATGCAGGGATGGATGAAGCACAAGGTAGAATCAATATTGCCAGGAGAAATATAAGTAACCTTAGATATGCAGATGACAACCATCCTTATGGAAAAAGCAAAGAACTAAAGAGACCCTTGATGAAAGTGAAAGAGGAGAATGAAAAAGTTGGCTTAAAACTCAACATTCAGAAAACTAACATCATGGCATCTGGTCCCATCACTTCATGGTAAATAAAATGGGGAAACAATGAAAGCAGTGAGAGACTTTATTTTGGGGGCTCCAAAATCATTGCAGATGGTAACTGCAACCATGAAATTAAAAGATACTTGCTCCTTGGAAGAAAAGCTATGACCAATCTATGCAGCATATTAAAAAGCAGGGACATTACTTTGCCAACAAAGATCTGTCTAGTCAAAGCTATGGTTTTTCCAGTAGTCATGTATGGTTGTGAGAGTTGGACTATAAAGAAAGCAGAGTGTCAAAGAATTGATGCTTTTGAGCTGTGGTTTTGGAGAAGACTCGAGAGTGACTTGGACTTCAAGGAGATCAAACCAGTCAATCCTAAAAGAAATCAATCCTGAATATTCATTGGAAGGACAGATACTGAAACTGAAACTCCAATACTTTGGCCACCTGATGCAAAGAACTGACTCATTGGAATAGTTCTGATGCTGGGAAAGGGTGATGGTAGGAGAAGAAGCGGAGAAGGCAATGGCACCCCACTCCAGTACTCTTGCCTGGAAAATCCCATGGATGGAGGAGCCTGGTAGGCTGCAGTCCAAGGGGTCGCTAAGAGTCGGACACGACTGACTGATTTCGCTTTCAATTTTCACTTTCCACTTTCATGCATTGGAGAAGAAAATGGCAACCCACTCCAGTGTTCTTGCCTGGAGAATCCCAGGGACGGGGAAGCCTGGTGGGCTGCCATCTATGGAGTGAAGTTTAAAATTTATTGATTTGGAAATGAGAGAATAAATATATATTTTTCTGCTTGTCGTTTTACTCACAAAAATATTCAACAAACTATTGGCCACTAGATATTATATCACAATTAGGAAGTTTGTATATAGTGTATTAATTCAGTTCAGTTCAGTCACTCAGTCATGTCTGACTCTTTGCGACCCCATGAACTGCAGCACGCCAGGCTTCCCTGTCCATCACCAACTCCCAGAGTTTACCCAAACTCATGTCCATTAGGTAGGTGATGCAATTCAACCATCTCATCCTCTGTCGTCCCGTTCTCCTCCTGCCCTCAATCTTTCCCAGCACCACGGTCTTTTCAAATGGGTAAGCTCTTCGCATCAGGTGTCCAAAGTACTGGAGTTTCAGCTTAGACATCAGTCCTACCAATGAACACCAAGGACTAATTTCTTTAGGATGGACTGGTTGGATCTCTTTGCAGTCCAAGGGACTCTCAAGAGTCGTCTCAAACACCACAGTTCAAAAGCATCAATTCTTCAGCGCTCAGCTTTCTTTATAGTCCAACTCTCACATCCATACATGATACTGGAAAAACCATAGCCTTGACTAGACAGACCTTTGTTGGCAAAGTGATGTCTCTGTTTTATAATATCCTGTCTAGGTTGGTCATACTTTCCTTCCAAGGAGTAATCATCTTTTAATTTCATGGCTGCAGTCACCATGCAGTAATTTTGGAGCCCAGAAAAATAAAGTCAGCCACTGTTTCCACTGCTTCCCCATCTATTTGCCATGAAGTGATGTGACCGGATGCCATGATCTTACTTTTCTGAATGTTGAACTTTAAGTCAAATTTTTCACTCTCCTCTTTCATTTTCATCAAGAGGCTCTTTAGTTCTTCTTCACTTTCTGTCATCTGCATATCTGAGGTTATTGATATTTCTCCCGGCAATCGTGATTCCAGCTCATGCTTCATCCAGCCCAGCATTTCTCATGATGTACTCTGCATATAAATTAAATAAGCATGGTGACAATATACAGCCTTGATGGACTCCTTTTCCTATTTGGAACCAGTCTGTTGTTCCATGTCCAGTTCTAACTGTTGCTTCCTGACCTGCATGTAGATTTCTCAAGAGGCAGGTCACGTGGTGGGGTATTCCCATCTCTTTCAGAATTTTCCAGAGTTTATTGTCATCCACACAGTCAAAGGCTTTGGTATTGTTAATAAAGCAGAAATAGATGCTCTGGAACTCTCTTGCTTTTTCAATGATCCAGCAGATGTTGGCAATTTGATCTCTGGTTCCTCTGCCTTTTTTAAAACCAGCTTGAACATCTGGAAGTTCATGGCTCATGTATTGCTGAAGCCTGGCTTGGAGAATTTTGAGCATTACTTTACTAGTGTGTGAGATGAGTGAAATTGTGTGGTAGTTTGGGCATTCTTTGGCATTGCCTTTGTTTGGGATTGGAATGAAAACTGACCTTTTCCAGTCTTGTGGCCACTGCTGAGTTTTCCAAATTTGTTGACGTTTTGAGTGCAGCACTTTCACAGCGTCATCTTTCAGGATTTGAAATAGCTCAATTGGAATTCCATCACCTCCACTAGCTTTGTTCATAGTGATGCTTTCTAAGGCCCACTTGACTTCACATTCCAGAATGTCTGGTTCTAGGTGAGTGATCACACAATAAATATATATATATATATATATACACACACACACGCACACACACAAACATATACACAAAGGAAGAATATTAAAGACACATAGCAGTCTCACCTTTGAAAATTTTAAAAGAGATGTAAACTATGAAGATATTTACAGCTTCTGAAGTGTTGTGTTACAAAGTGGTGACAGAGATATTGGTAACAGGATCAATATATGTATCAGTATATATTTGGGGGTAGTGGTCAGCAGAAAGCATGAGATGTTCACAAGAGGTGACAAAAAAATTGGTCTTTGTAGTCTTTTTTTTTTTTTTTTTAATAGGTTTATTACTGTATCACTAGTGAACTAAATATCAAAGGTTAAAATAGAGGGGAAAATAACAGTTTTGTGTATCTCAGCAGTCCATCAGTGAAGTATTTTTTTTTATAACTCAGTAATTCTGGGCTGAATAATTAAAGAGAATAATTACATAATCTCTTTGACAAACTTTTATTGCAACATTGACTTCCCTGGTGGCTCAGACCATAAAACGTCTGCCTACAATGCGAAAGACACAGGTTTGATCCCTGGGTTGGGAAGATCCCCTGCAGAAGAAAAATAAGATATTTCCCACAAAGTTATGAGAACATAGGGAAAAAGGATCTCATCCAGTTTAGAGAAAATAGAACCGTTCTGAAAAGGTTTCAGGGTTTGTTTTTGGTGGCTACTTTTTTTTTTTTTTTTTAAGATGAAAAAAGGCAAAGAGAATACCATAAAAGAGAATAGTATATGTAAACTGCACAGGTGTGAAAAAGCACAATCAAGTAAGTACAAGTGATTTAGTGTGATGAGTCATAAAAGATAAGTGGGGTGACCAGCAAAAGAAGAAGTCAAAATAAAAAATCAGGCAGAGGCTAGATAGCTAAGGAAAACAATGAAAGGCAGAATCATCATTTTTTAAAAATCCCATAAATTTTAACTGATCAAAGATATGACTAACAATGGATATGATAAGTTGTTTAAATAGTAATAATATATCCTAAGTACTTTATGTAGGTTATCTCATTTAATCCTTAAAATATCTCTAAGAGCACCATTATTCTAATTTTGTACAGTGGGGGAATAGACTTAGAGTGCTTCTCTAACTTGTCCAGGTCACCCAATCAGTGTATCTTCAAATTCAGGTAGTCTACCCTCAGATGCTGGCCTCTTTACATTCCTATTATGCTGAAAATCTATTCTACAATTTTGGTTGATCATTGAGTTAGGTGAGAGTGTTCTTTATTAGAATAAAGAAGTTTTTATAAAGAAATGGAAGTGAGAAGATATTTCAGTATGTGTTGTTGAGTTTGAGAATTCTTCAGAACATTCAATGAAATATAAATGATAGGAAATTCAAAATATACATCTGAAAAATTAAACAAAGAATTCTGTAGTTAGAGATTGTTTAATGACTTACTAGAAAAGTCATCTTCATAGTATAAGAAAATATCACAAATGAGATCTTGACAAACAAAGTAATATTTAAAGAGATAGATGAGATAAGGCAATTACATCATTTGTGGAGAGCTCTAATTGAAGTAAAACTCTTGATACTTTTTCCATGTAAATATAGCCAATAATTATATCTTTATATAAATTTAAAACAAATATATTTTCTTCTATTGGAATTCTTTTCATTTTTAAAGACAACCATGATGTATTACTTAGGCAGTTTCTTTTCAGAAGATTCCCTCATTATTATAACATGACTTCAAAATATTAACACCACCAGAAATGCTTCTTGGATTAAGCTACTGCCTCTAGAAAGCACCTGTTAAAACATCTTCTCCTGGGTAGAGAAGAATATTGCAATTACTTTTAGAATATATCAGCTTATTAGATTAACCTTATTGAGAAAGTTCAAATTCCTAAGTAAAATCAACATAAAAGAAGGCAGTTTTTATACTCAAATGGCAGAAGACACCCAGAGAAGTATTATTCTGCATGAAGACACCCTAGTGACACATCAGAAGCTCCAGCATCATCATGAATGCCCTCGATCAAATCACTTGGACAGAAATTCAGAAACTGGAAAGAAATTAAAAGCCTAACATATAGCATTTTACGAATTTTTCCACTGTCAATCTCAAAAACATAGAGAACAATTTTAAAGTCAGTGTCAACTCGATTTGAAAAATATATTTATAGCTGGTTGTATGCATATTTTTCATTGAATATGTAGCTTTGGTGCTTACTTAGCCCTGTTACACAGTCTGATTCCTCCCAAACACAGTTTTCTTCATATAGTCAGAAAAATTCCAAGTCATTTGGTATGTTCAAAGCATTTCTCCAGATATGGAAATAGATGAATAAAGACTCATTTTTGCCCTAGGTGTTAAAGAATTTTTAGTCTTCACATTTTAAAAACTGATTTATATTATATTTTATGTGGTTGTTGAAAGTTCATGATAGAAAGAAACCTGAGACATTAGCTTCATAAAATATAAAACACTGAATAATAGTATTTTAGATATTATTGATAAATTCGAGTATATAGAATAAATTTGGAACTTGTTAGAACATACTAGATAGAACAGTTGAGCTGTATTTTTAACTAAGTAGTATTTGTTAAATATAGAAGTGACACAAACTTGAGTGCTTAACTTCACATTTTTCCAAAGTAGGGACGTTGCCTGGTGGTTACTTAATATTAAAAAAATCTGAATTAAAAACAAGGTTTATTTTTGCAGATCTTATATATGTTCCTAGCTATCCAAATTATGAAGATTTAAGGTATAAAACCACAAAATGAATTACAGCATTTAGTCTGTTAGTACTAGTATGAAATGTCACATTAAAAAGAAGATGTAGATTACCATAAAAGCTTTGACACATTTCTTTATATTGGATAAAAACAAATTTTTCAGAAAAAGACAATATATCATGATCAAAACCTTTACTTATTTTGCTCCTCTTTCTAAACCTCCATAATACTTTCCCCCAGTCAGAGCTATCAAAATATTCAATAATTATGCTTAATAAGTTTAGAATCTTAATGTAGTATTTATACTTTAAAAATTATGCTCAAGCAGTTACAGAGATTAAAATTATATAGTTCAATTTCAAAACTCTTCTTGTAATGATAATTTTCTTGCAGAACAACTGCTGTCTAATAGCAAGGGTGGTTTTTCCATTGTATTGCTTCAGGATTAATTAAAATACTTGTTCTAGTGCATTACAAATTGAAATCAAACATGCCACTGATGAAGGTTGGTTGCACTGGTGATTATAATTATAATTATTAGTTTGTGGCTTTCTCATGGTTATAATCACATAGTTCACCTTTATTCTCATTAAACACTTCTAAATTCCACCTAAAAGCTCTGTATAATAAACTGTATAATATAATATAATATAATATAATATAAAAAACTGTGGGGGGAGGGTGCGGTCCTAAGATGGTGGAGGAATAGGATCAGGAGACTTTCTCTCCTACAAATTCATCAAAAGATCATTTGAACGCTGAGCAAATACCACAAAACAACTTCTGAACGCTAGCAGAGGACACCAGGCACCCAGAAAGGCAGCTCATTGTCTTCGAAAGGAGATAGGACAAACTATAAAAGATAAAAAGAGAGACAGAAGAGTTAGGGATAGAGACCCATCCCAGGGAGGGAGTCTTAAGAAAGTAGTTTCCAAACACCAGGAGACCCTCTCACCTGCAGGTCTGTGGGGAATTTTGGAATCTCAGAGGGCAACATAACCAGGAGGAAAAATAAATAAATAAACCCCACAGATTACGAGTCTAACTACAACTCCCAGAGGAGAAGTAGCCCAGATGCTTGCGCCTGCCACCAGCAAGTGGGGGCTGAAAAGGGAGGCACGGGCTGCACTGCTTAGGGTAAGGACCAGGCCTGAATGCCCTAAGGGCAATCTGAGGGAGCTAACATGAGATAGCAACCCAAACTGTGGGATAGCCAGAGAGGGAAAAAAAAGAGAGAGAGAGAGAACTTTACTGCGAAAAGCTCTAACCTAAGGCACTGCTGGGCCGCTCACAGAACAAAGGACTGAGCAAATACCAGAGAAGAGCTAGCCGGCTGTGGACTGGCCCATCCCCTGTTGGAGGTAAGGAGGCAGGGGGGTGCCAGCCAGAGCTGGAAGGAAAGGGGAAACTCAGCTCCAGAGATGGCATCCCCTATCAAACTACGAGCAGGCTCTCAGTTGCTAACCAAGTCTTCCTGGAATCCTGGATAGTTGACATCCGTCAGGAGGGTTGCAGCCAGAGATCAGCTCCCCAGAAGGGACACATGGCACACCTGAGATGCAGCTGCGCGCCCAGGAAACTGAGCGGCTGGGACCGGGGAGGTGATAAGACACACCGCACCTGGGGAGTGTGCGCTGGCCAAGCTCCTGGTTGCTTTAGCTGCTTGGATCTGGGAAGGGCACAAAACGCAGGCCCAACTGAGTCTGTGCCTTTGCGGAGTACCTGAGGACCTGAACCTGAACAGCATAGATCTGGGGCGTGCACGCAACCCAGGGCCCACCCCAGACAGTTCCCCGGCAGAGCAACCTGGACCCTAAGCAGTGTAGACTGGAAAAGCACACGCCGTGAGTGGGGACAAACCCAGTGTGACCCAGACACTGCAAGCACTACCCATACCCACCAGTGATATTTGTTTGCAGTGTTCCTCACTCCCTGCAGCACAGTTGAACAAGTGAGTCTAAATAAATGACCACCTTCACCCCCTTGTGTCAGGGTGAAATTTAGACACTGAAGAGACTTGCAAAGAGAGGAAGCCAACATAAACAAAGAAGAGGGAATGGCTCTGGAAGTGACAGGTGCAACAGATTAAAACCCTGTAGTTAACACTGACTACATAGGAAAGGACCTATAGACCTTGAGAAGAAGTAAAAGGTGGAACAAGGAACTATCTGAAACTGAGCTGACTACACACTGCCCTCAACAGCTCCAGAGAAATTCCTAGATATATTTTACTATTATCATTTTTTAGTTTCTTTTTAATTTTTTGTTATTTTAATGTTTTTTATTAATCCTTTAATTTTCATTTTTAAAACCTATTACCTTGAAGAAAAAGACCCTATTTTGAAAGCAAATTTCATATTTTTTTAATATAACTTTTGTTATTTTTTTTTTAATATTGTATTTTTGAGAGTCTAACCTCTACTCTAGATTTTTAATCTTTGCTTTTTGGTATTTGTTATCAATTTTGTACCTTTAAAAATCCAATCTTCAGTACCCATTTTTACTTAGGAGTGTGATTACTGGCTTGACTGCTCTCTCCCCTTTTGACTCTCCTTCTTCTCCCCCAGATCACCTCTATCTCCTCCCTTTCCCTTCTCTACTTAAATTGTGAATCTCTTTGGGTGTTCTGGGCTTGGAGAAAACTTAGGGAACTGATCACAGGCTAGATTTGTCTCTCTCCTTTTGACTCGCCCTTTTCTCCTCGTGGTCACCTCTATCTCCATCTTCACTCTTTTCTTCTTCATGTAACTCTTTGAATCTCTCTAGGTGTCCCTCACTGTGGAGAATCTTTTCACCATTAACCTAGATGTTTTGTCATTGGTACTGTATGGATGGAGAAGTCTTGAGGCTACTATAAGAATAAGACTGAAAGCCAGAAGTAAGAGGCCTAAATCCAAAACTTGAGATCATCAGAAATCTCTGGACACCAGGGACCATTAATCGACAGAAGCTCATCCAAAAGCCTCCATACCTACAATGAAACCAAGCTCTACCCAAGAGCCAACAAGTTTCAGAGCAAGACATATCAAGCTAATTCTCCAACAAAGCAGGAACATAACCCCAAGCACAAAAATACAGGCAGCCAAAAGTCACACCAAACCCATAGACACCTCAAAATTCACTACTGGACACTTTATTGCACTCCAGAGAGATGAAACCCAGCTCCACCCACCAGAACACCAATGCAAGCTTCCCTAACCAGGAAACCTTGACAAGCCACTCATCCAACCCCACCCACAGGGAGGAACCTCCACAATAAAGAGGAACCACAAACTTGCAGCATATAGAGGGCCCACCCCAAACACAGCAACCTAAAC
Organism: Bos mutus; assembly: GCF_027580195.1. Lineage (NCBI taxonomy): Eukaryota > Metazoa > Chordata > Mammalia > Artiodactyla > Bovidae > Bos > Bos mutus. The sequence goes on along the minus strand of NC_091622.1, from coordinate 75,443,546 downwards.
AAGATGAAAAGTCAGAGAAATATTCAGCAGGTAAGGAAGCTGATAACATGCCACCAAACCAAACAAAAGAGGAGGAGATAGGGAGTCTAACTGAAAAAGAATTCAGGATAATGATAGTAAAAATGATCCAAAATTTTGAAAACAAAATGGAGTTACAGATACATAGTTTGCAGACAAGGATTGAGAAGATGCAAGAAAAGTTTAACAAGGACCTAGAAGAATTAAAAAAAGAGTAAATCAATAAAGAATAACACAATAGCTGAGATCAAAAGCACTCTGGAGGGAACCAACAGTAAAATAACTGAGGCAGAACATAGGGTAAATAATGTGGAAGATAGAATGGTGGAAGTAAATAAAGCAGAGAGGAAAAAAGTATTAAAAGAAATGAGGACAGCCTCACAGACCTCTGGGACAATGTCAAATGCCCCAACATTTGAATCATAGGAGTCCCAGAAGAAGAAGACAAAAAGAAAGGCCATGAGAAAGTACTTGAGGAGATAATACTTGAAAACTTCCCTGAAATGGAATAGCCACCCAAGTCCAAGAAACCCAGAGAGTCCCAAACAGGATAAACCCAAGGTGAAATGTCCCAAGACACATATTAATCAAATTCAGTTCAGTTCAGTTCAGTCGCTCAGTTAAGTCTGACTCTTTGCGACCCCATGAACTACAACATACCAGGCCTCCCTGTACATTACCAACTCCTAGGGTCCACCCAAACCCATGTCCATTGAGTTGGTGATGCCATCCAACCATCGCATCCTCTGTCGTCCCTTTCTCCTCCTGCCCTCAAACTTTCCCAGCAGCAGGGTATTTTCAAATGAGTCAGCTCTTCGCATGAGGTGGCCAAAGTATTGGATTTTCAGCATTAGCATCAGTCCTTCCAATGAACACCCAGGACTGATCTCCTTTAGGACGGACTGATTGAAACTCCTTGCAGTCCAAGGGACTCTCAAGAGTCTTCTCCAACACCACAGTTCAAAAGCATCAATTCTTCAGTGCTCAGCTTTCTTCACAGTCCAACTTTCACATCCATACATGACCACTAGAAAAACCATAGCCTTGACTAGATGAACATCTGTTGGCAAAGTAATGTCTCTGCTATTGAATATGCTGTCTAGGCTGGTTATAATTTTCCTTCCAAGGAGTAAGTGTCTTTTAATTTCATGGCTGCAATCACCATCTGCAGTGCTTTTGGAGCCCAGAAAAATAAAGTCAGCCACTGTTTCCCCATCTATTTGCCACGAAGTGATGGGACTGGATGCCATGATCTTAGTTTTCTGAATATTGAGGTTTAAGTCAACTTTTTCACTCTCCTCTTTCAATTTCATCAAGAGACTCTTTAGTTCTTTTTCACTTTCTACCATAAGGGCGGTGTCATTTGCATATCTGAGGTTATTGATATTTCTCTTCACAGGCAAGCAAAAGGTAAGAGAATTCAGCACCACCAAACCAGCTTTCCAACAAATGCTAAAGGATCATCTCTAGACAGGAAACACAAAAAAGGTTTATAAATTTGCACCCAAAACAAGAAAGTGGTAATATGACCATACTTATCAATAATGACCTTAAATGTAAATGGGTTGAATGCCCCAACCAAAGACAAAGTCTGACTGAATGGATACAAAAACAAGACCCCTATATATGCTGTCTACAAGAGACCCACCTCAAACCTAAGGACACAAACAGACTGAAAGTGAAGGGCTGGAAAAAGATATTTCACACAAATGGAGACCAAAAGGAAGCAGGAGTAGCAATACTCATATCAGATAAAATAGACTTTGAAATAAAGGCTGTGAAAAGAGACAAAGGAAGACACTACATAATGATCAAGGATCAATCCAAGAAGATATAACAGTTATATCTATCTATCTATCTATATACACCCAACATAGGAGCACCACAATAAGTAAGGCAAATCCTAACAAATATGAAAGGAGAAATTAACAGTAACACAATAGTAGTGGGAGACTAAATACCCCACTCACACCTATGGATAGATCAACTAAACAGAAAATTGGCAAGGAAACACAAACTTTAAATGATACATTGGACCAGTTAGACCTAATTGATATCTATAGAACATTTCACCCTAAAACAATAAATTTCACTTTTTCCTCAAGTGCACACAGAAACTTCTCCAGGATAGATCACATCCTGGGCCATGGTAAATTCAAAAAAATAAAAATCATCTGAAGCATTTTTTCTGATCATAATGCAGTAAGATTAGTCATCAACTACAGGGGAAAAAAAAACTATGAAAAATACAAACATATGGAGGCTAAACAACATACTTATGAATAACCAACAAATCAAAGAAGAAATTTAAAAAGAAATAAAAATATGCATAGAAATGAATGAAAATGAAAATACAACAACCCCAAACCTATGGGATTCAGTAAAAGGAGTGCTAAGGAGACAATTCATAGCAATACAAGCCTACCTCAATTGTGTATGTATGTGAGACAGCAAAAGAGACACAGATGTATAGAACAGTCTTTTGGACTCTGTGAGAGAGGTCGAGGGTGGGATGATTTGGGAGAATGGCATTGAAACATGTATAATATCATATATGAAACGAGTCGCCAGTCCAGGTTCAATGCATGATACTGGATGCTTGGGGCTGGTGCACTGAGACGACCCAGAGGGATGGTACAGGGAGGGAGGAGGAGGGGGTTCAGGATGGGGAACACGTGTATACCTGTTGTGGATTCCTGCTGATGTATGGCAAAACCAATACAATATTTTAAAGTAATTAACCTCCAATTAAAATAAATAAATTTATATTTTAAAATAATTAAAAAATTAAAAAGTTAAAATAAATTTAATATAAATTAAAAAGAGCCTACCTCAAGAAACAGGAGACAAATCAAATAAATAACCTTTATACACCTAAGGTAACTAGAAAAGGAAGAAACGAAGAACCCCAGGATTAGTAGGAGAAAAGAAGTCACAAAAACTAGGGCAGAAATAAATGCAAAAGAAACAAAAGAGACCATAGCAAAAATCAACAAACCTAAAATCTGGTTCTTTGATCAGATAAATAAAATAGACAAACTATTAGCCAGACTCATTAAGAAACAAAGGAAGGAGAGTCAAAAACTGGAAATAGAACTGCCTTATGATCCAGCAATCCCACTTCTGGGCATACACACTGAGGAAACCAGAAGGAAAAGAGACACGTGTACCCCAGTGTTCATCACAGCACTGTTTATAATAGCCAGGACGTGGAAGCAACCTAGATGCCCATCAGCAGATGAATGGATAAGAAAGCAGTGGTACATATACACAATGGAGTATTACCCAGCCATTAAAAAGAATACATTTGAATCAGTTCTAATGAGGTGGATGAAACTGGAACCTATTATACAGAGTGAAGTAAGCCAGTTAGTATACCAATACAGTATACTAACGCATATATATGGAATTTAGAAAGATGGTAACAATAACCCTGCGTACGAGACAGCAAAATAGACACTGATGTATAGATCAGTCTTATGGACTCTGTGGGAGAGGGAGAGGGTGGGGAGATTTGGGAGAATGGCACTGAAACATGTATAATATCATGTATGAAACGAGTCGCCAGTCCAGGTTCGATGCACGATACTGGATGCTTGGGGCTGGTGCACTGGGATGACCCAGAGGGAAGGGATGGGGTGGGAGGAGGGAGGAGGGTTCAGGATGGGGAGCACGGGTATACCTGTGGCGGATTCATTTCAATGTTTGGCAAAACCAATACAATATTGTAAAGTTTAAAAATAAAATAAAATTAAACAACAACAACAATAAAAAAAAAAGAAATGAAAATTGAGAAATCACTACAGACAATGCAGAAATACAAAGGATGATAAGAGACTACTATCAGCAACTATATGCCAATAAAATGGACAACTTGGAAGAAATGGATGAATTCTTAGAAAAGTATAACTTTCTAAAACTGAACCAGGAAGAAATAGAAAATCTTCACAGACCCATCACAAGCACAGAAATTAAAACTGTAATCAGAAATCTTCCAGCAAACAAAAGCCCAGGACCAGATGGCTTCACAATTGAATTCTACTAAAATTTAGAGAAGAGCTAACACCTATCCTACTCAAACTCTTCTAGAAAATTGCAGAGGAAGGTAAACTTCCAAACTCATTCTATGAGACCACCATCACCCTAATACCAAAACCAAACAAAGATGCCACCAAAAAAGAAAACTACAGGCCAATATCACTGAACATAGATGCAAAAATCCTTAAGAAAATTCTAGCAAACAGAATCCAACAACAAATTAAAAAGATCATACATCATGACCAAGTGGGCATAATTTATCCCAGGGATGCAAGGATTCTTTAATATTTGCAAATCAATCAGTGTGATCACTGCATTAACAAATTGAAAGATAAAAACCACATGATTATCTCAATAGATGCAGGGAAAGCCTTTGACTAAATTCAACATCCATTTATGATAAAAACCTTCCAGAAAGCAGGCATAGAAGGAACTTACCTCAACATAATAAAAGCCATATATGATAAACCCACAGCAAACATTATTCTCAATGGTGAAAAATTGAAAGCATTTCCACTAAAGTCAGGAACAAGACAAGGATGCCCACTCTCACCACTACTATTCAACATAGTTTTGGAAGTTCTGGCCACAGCAATCTGAGCAGAAAAAGAAATAAAAGGAATCCAGAGTGGAAAAGAAGAAGCAAAACTCTCACTGTTTGCAGATGACATGATGCTCTACATAGAAAACCCTAAAGACTCCACCAGAAAATTGCTACAGCTAATTAATGAATATAGTAAAGTTGCAGGATATAAAATTAACACACAGAAATCCCTTGCATTCTTATACAATAAAAATGAGAAAACAGAAAGAGAAATTAAGGAAACAATTCCATTCACCATTGCAATGAAAAGAATAAAATACTTAGGAATAAATCTACCTAAAGAAACAAAAGACCTATATATAGAAAATTATAAAACACTGATGAAAGAAATCAAAGATGACACAAATAGATGGAAAAATATATCATGATCATGGATTAAAAGAATCAATATAGTGAAAATGAGAATACTACCCAAAGCAATCTGTGGATTCAATGCAATCCTTATCAAGCTACCAATGGTATTTTTCAGAAAATTAGAACAAATAATTTCACAGTTTGTTTGTATGGAAATTAAAAAAAAAAAAAAAAAACACCCTCAAATAGCCAAAGCAATCTTGGGAAAGAAGAATGGAACTGGAGGAATCAACCTGCCTGACTTCAGGCTATACTACATAGCAAACAGTTATCAAGACAGTATGGTACTGGCACAAAGACAGGAACATAGATCAGTGGAACAAAATAGAAAGCGCAGAGATAAATCCACACACCTATGGACACCTTATCTTTGACAAAGGATGCAAAAATATACAATGGAGAAAAGACAATCTCTTTAATAAGTGGTGCTGGGAAAACTGGTCAACCACTTGTAAAAGAATGAAACAAGAATACTTTCTAACATAATACACAAAAGTAAACTCAAAATGGATTAAAGATCTAAATGTAAGACCAGAAACCAGAAGACCAGAAAACATAAAACCATAAACCTAGGTTTATGGCAAAACAGTTTCCAACATAAATCACAGCAGGATCCTCTATGCCCCACCTCCCAGAGTAATGGAAATAAAAGCAAAAACAAACAAATGGGACCTAATTAAAATTAAAAACTTTTGCACAATGAAGGAAAGTATAAGCAAGGTGAAAAGACAGTCTTAAGAATGGGAGAAAATAATAGTGAATGAGGCAATTGACAAAGAATTAATCTCAAAAATATACATGCAACTCCTGCAGCTCAATTCCAGAAAAATAAGTGACACAATAAAAAAAAATGGGCCAAAGAACTTAATAGACATTTCTCCAAAGAAGACATAAAAATGGCTAACAAACATGAAAAGAGCCTCAACATCACTTATTATTAGAGAAATTCAAATCAAAACCACAACGAGGTATCATCTCATGTCAGTCAGAATGACTCTTATCAAAAAGTCTACAAACAATAAATGCTGGAAGAGGGTGCGGAGAAAATGGAACCCTCTTACACTGTTTGTGGGAATGCAATTAGTACAGACACTCTGGAGAACAGTGTGGAGATTCCTTAAAAAGCTGGAACTAGAACTGACATACAACCCAGAAATCCCACACAGAGGAAACCAGAATTGAAAGAGACATGTGTACCCCAGTGTTCATTGCAGCACTGTTTACAATAGCCAGGACATGGAAGCAACCTAAATGTCCATCAGCAGACAAATGGATAAGAAATCTGTGGTACATTTACACAATGGAATATTACTCAGCTATTAAAAAGAATGCATTTGAATCAGTTCTAATGAGGTGGATGAAACTGGAGCCTATCATACAGAGCAAAGTAAGTCAGAAACAAAAACACCAATACAGTATATTAATACATACATACAAATTTAGAAAGATGGTAGTGATGACCCTCGGAAAGGCAATGGCACCCCACTTCAGTACTTTTGCCTAGAAAATCCCACGGACGGAGGAACCTGGTAGGCTGCAGTCCATGGGGTCGCTAGAGTAGGACACGACTGAGCGACTTCCCTTTCACTTTTCACTTTCATGTATTGGAGAAGGTAATGTCAACCCACTCCAGTGTTCTTGCCTGGAGAATCCCAGGGACGGGGGATCCTGGTGGGCTGCCGTCTATGGGGTTGCACAGAGTCAGACACGACTGAAGCGACTTAGCAGCAGCAGCAGCAGCAGCGATGACCCTATATGCAAGACAGCAAAAGAGACACAGATGTAAAGAACAGGCTGTTGTACTCTGTGGGAGAAGGCGAGTGGGATGATTTGAGAGAATAGCACTGAAACATGTATATTAACATGCTTAATATTAACAGATCACAAATCCAGGTTCGATGCATGAGGCAGGGAGCTCAGGGCTGGTGCACTGGGATGACCCTGAGTGATGGGATGGGGAGGGAAGGAGGGTCAGGATGGGGAACACATGTACACCCATGACTGATTCATGTAAATGTATGGAAAAACCACCACAATATTGTAAGGTAATTAGCCTCCAATTAAAATAGAAAAAAAAAAAGAGGAAAAAGAAAAAAAAAGAGAGAGAGTGAGCAAAGAAGGATTCAGCAGGTAAATCATCATTTCAGTCCAGGAACCAAAATAGAGGCACTGACATATTACAAAACCCAAATGTCAAGAATCTGCATGTTATCTTGAGAATCATTAGAAATGTATTAATACTTGGAGAACTCTCCACTGAAAGCAAGGTTATTTGCCCAGACAGGGCCACCTGCAGCTCTGCCTTGTAATGTTTTCTCACAGAAGCCAGAAACTTGGGTTCTGAACCAGTGCAGAGGCTCACAGGCCTCTTTCTGAGCCACTGCTTTGTAAGACAACACTGTGATTTTCTCTGGAACATGTCCACTGGGGCACTGACCAGGATGTAACCTGTTTAGCTCATAAGTCCTGACAGTTTCGTATCCAAAAGGTGGGTTAAAATGCAGTTCATCAAAGTTCAAATCATGGTAAGAGCCCTAGCATGGGAGGCTGGACTTGCCATAAAGAGAGGTATTATTTTGGGAAAGGTTGGCATGTTTATGATTCTTGAGGCTATGTGAGCTCAACTTTCCCCCTTAAACGTCTGCCACAGGTGCTGGGGAAATACTGCTTGTATTTTGGTATGAACATGGTGTAAATAATGCCCACTTTCAATAAACCTTTAAACCCCCACCCAAATAAATAAATAAAAAACTGTATAATAAACCCATATCAATAAGAAAATATACTATTATGACTCATAAACCATATTGTTAAAGTATTTTACCAATGTTCTTGATGAAATTTAATATAACAATGTCTTACATAAAATGCCCAAATATGATTTGCTCACAAAAACAAAGGTGATATTATGCAAATCATTTATGATATGAATCCAAGTTTCTTAGTTTTGTAAACTCTCTTCATTTTTTTGCACAATTTTTGGTGGATATGAGAATTTGATTAGAGGAGAGCTTACTTATAAATTTCCCATTGTATTGTTCAGTTAATTTGGCAACATGATCTCAAGGGAAAAGAATGAAAAAGAAAAGGAAGAAAAGGCAAGACTCCAGAGAGTTACCCAGCTGGCCCCCATCAGCCAGAGGGCCACAGAAATACCTGCTGGAAAGAGAAAAGGGAAGCAGTTATCCCCTGGTTCCTGTTCTTTTTGATCCAGTGGTAGACCATGGAGTGTTTACTCTTTAGAACTTACCAGTGCATGAGTGAGTATCGAGTGGTTTTTCAGGTGTCCAAAGGCCTGCCATTGGAAATAGCCTTAGATAGAAATCAAGTGACTGATAGTATACAGTTTAGTATACTAGATGGTATACTATCTAGTAAATCTGTGTGAAGGTGTTTACTGCAGCATTGGCTGGTTGTGAGCTGAGCGGCAGGTGCAAACAATGTCTCACGGAAGTGTCCATTCCATGAGATGTTCAGGGTACCGATGCTTAAAAATCTGCATGGCTTCATAAAAATTAAGATCCTTAGCACAGCATTCAAGAGTTTTCTGGGAAACTGTATATATTCTGAATACAAACAAATCTGAATCAGGTTTCTTTTTAAATGATCCTGTGGCTCCTATAATCTTTGGAGTAGACACACACGAGAATTCCTTATTATCAAAGAATGATTAGGACAGGAAAAAGACACTTAAAATAATCTATTTAAAATTGGAATACAAATTTTATAGAAAATGGAGGCAATAATATAGTGGGATGGGGCATAGCTGATAGAATTATAATGAAACTAAAAAATACAAACTTGGTTTGTTTCCTATTATATATTATCAAGTTTTACCATATACAGACACTGTATTCTCATTCTCAAATATATTTTCAAAGTGTGACTTTTTAGAATATAATTTTTCTGATATTTTGTAATATAGAGAAATTATACTCTTTATCACATAAGTTTTACAGAAAGATCATAAAGAATGTCACTTTTACTGAAATGTTTTTATCCATTTCCCTAATGAGGAAACAGTGGAAAGAGTGTCAGACTTTATTTTTTGGGCTCCAAAATCACTGCAGATGATGACTGCAGCCATGAAATTAAAAGACGCTTACTCCTTGGAAGGAAAGTTATGACCAATCTGGATAGCATATTCAAAAGCAGAGACGTTACTTTGCCAACAAAGATCCGTCTAGTCAAGGCTGTGGTTTTTCCTGTGGTCATGTATGGATGTGAGAGTTGGACTGTGAAGAAGGCTGAGGGCCGAAGAATTGATGCTTTTGAACTGTGGTGTTGGAGAAGACTCTTGAGAGTCCCTTTGACTGCAAGGAGATCCAACCAGTCCATTCTGAAGGAGATCAGCCCTGGGATTTCTTTGGAAGGAATGATGCTAAAGCTGAAACCCCAGTTAGTACTTTGGCCACGTCATGCGAAGAGTTGACTCATTGGAAAAGACTCTGATGCTGGGAGGGATTGGGGGCAGGAGGAGAAGGGGACAACAGAGGATGAGATGGCTGGATGGTATCACTGACTTGATGGACATGAGTCTGAGTGAACTCCGGGAGTTGGTGATGGACAGGGAGGCCTGGCGTGCTGTGATTCATGGGGTCTCAAAGAGTCGGACACGACTGAGTGACTGAACTTAACTGAACTAAAAGTCTACCTTAAATCTTGATTTCTAAAACATTTATAAAAATAAGGAACATAAGTTTTATCAATATTTCCTTCATTTTGTTGCTAAACTTTTTAAGGTCTCCATTTGGCAATGGCTTTGTATGTGAAAGGAATAGTCAACAAACACAATTTTACTGATATATTGAAAATGTGATTTTTACATGATGTGCACTTTCACTTTCTAATTAATTTCAGTATGTTTTAATTTCATTGACTAATATTTACAGGATACTATCATTAGCAAACAGAATTACTGATAAAGAACTTGAGGAGAGGAGCAGGGATAGTCAGTAATGTTAAGTGGTCAACAAGGGAGCAATGGAAAAAATTTACTAGAGAATAATTTTATAAACTGTCAGTTCTTGATTGATTATTTTCATGTCATAGCAAATTTGTTTATCTCTGCAACCTCATAACCATGGGAATTCAGAGAATGAATGGACAATAAGAATACACTGTATATTTATTTTTTATTCATTTATTATTTTCATAGGAGCTTTTCTAGTCTATTAAAATTGTTAGTACACCACTTCTCCTTCTCCAATTAGGGTCTAAATTCTGTAAGGTTAGCTGACTTTTAATATCAAAAAAAGCATTAACAATAGCAGATAATTATTGATTATAAGATTTACTTTTGAGCAACCCTTTTGTTGAGATCTCTACGTGAGTTATCTCATTGACCTTTTCATGACAACCCTAAAAGACACTGTGCATTTGAGTTGCTAATTATTATCCCATTTTACATGTTATGAAACCAAAGTACAGAAAGTTAAGTGCAAAAAGCAAAGTCATTTTTTCAAGCTCATGCATAAAAGTGGTATAGTGGAATTAAAATTTGTATTGGGCATCAGAGTCCCTATATTCCTTATAAACTGGCAATAAAACACAAAGACCCTGAGCCGAGTTGAAAGAAGTCGCCCCTTTTTCTTTTTTTTAAGAATTTCCCATTGGTGATTCTCTGTACTTTTTTTTTTTTTTTTTTAAACATATATTGAGGGACTCAAAATGTCTGGTCGTCTCTTTCTTATTGATGTTCACTTTGACCGGTATGTTGAGTATATTCACCTCAGGTGCTCTCTTATAGTCTTTCACCTAATGATTTGTGCAACTGTTACTGTCAGATCCATTATTCCATCAGTGACTCCAAAATAGTGAACGTCTAATTCTGTTACTATTTATGCATGTATTAGATAAAATTCTTTTGTGGCATTGAAACATGTAAAATATCATGTATGAAACGAGATGCCAGTCCAGGTTCGATGCACGATACTGGACGCTTGGGGCTAGTGCACTGGGATGACCCAGAGGGGTGGTATGGGGAGGGAGGAGGGAGGAGGGTTCAGGATGGGGAACACATGTATACCTGTGGTGGATTCATTTTGATATTTGGCAAAACTAATACAATTATGTAAAGTTTAAAAATTAAATAAAATTTAAAAAAAAAACAAATTAAAAGAAAAAAAAAAAACCAACCTCATGAACTACAAGAATAATAGGACAAATATTAAACTATGTCCCTTATTTAGTGAGTTTTAACTTTTTACATACTCCTTTCTTCCTTATGTTCATATAACTCCTCATGGAAGAGAATACTAAGTTGATGTCTCTCCTAGGAAGCTTCCTCTGACTTCTCATCTAACCCCCATTTAGTAATCTTTCTCTATATTCCATTTTATCCTCATCCCATGTATCTTATAATATGATAGTTTCTGAGTGATAATTTTCCTGTCTCACTTCCTAAATGACATACTACCTAAAGACAGGGTAGTATATCATAGGCCTATTTTCTTCTAAGTCTTGATACCCTGCTTTCTAAGTGGTAGATGAAGGAAAAATTGACAAAAATAATGAAATTAAAAGGAAAAACTCAGATCATGCATTGTAATTTCCACCAATTCTTAACAACACGTTTTACAAGTATTGAATGAAAGAATGAATTAATATTGAAATAATAAAATTAGAGGTAAGTATTCGGTTACATAATCTGAGGCAATACCTGTAGTCCTGGTCCTCAGAACATAAAGTAGATGCAATTTGCTTGTATAAATTACCATCTGTCTTTAAAATATTGCAGTGAGGAAAGACATTTATCTGAAATTGAACTTATGTCAGTTCTCTCTAACTCTATAAAGTGTATGCAAGAAAATTTTGATTATAACAGTACTCGCATGTATGATATAAAAGTGAATATTGTGTTTCATGTAGCTCAATCAGTAAAGCATCTGCCTGCAAAGCAGCAGATCTGGGTTCACTTCCTGGGATGAGAAATTCCCTGGAGTAGGAAATGGCAACCCACTCCCGTATTCTTGTCTAGAGAATCCCATGGACAGAGGAGCCTGGCGGGCTACAGTTCATAGGATTGCAAGAGTGAGACACGACTTAATGCTATGTTTCTTTTCTTTACGCCTGGATCTAATCAACTGAAACTGTTAAAGAACTCAACTATGAATTAATTCAGTACACCAAACTATTATTGCATCTGTCTTGAGACATTTTCCTGATCAATAAACAATAGGATTTGTTTTAATCAACTGGATACATATCTGTGGACCTATTTTGTCCTTTCTGAATGCTAGTTTCCAATCCTTAATTAGCATTACCACCCTGACTACTGTGTCCCTTTCTAGCACTTAAGGAAACAAAACCTTACCTTTCCCTGACAATGGGCTACTTAGTGTATTGCTTCACTAGAGGTGAGTCAATAAACTTGGCTTTGCATTTTTCTTTTTGCTTTTTATTCTTTGACATCAGAAATGTGATAGAAACAATGGAGTATAGCTAACTTACTTGATAGAAGTCATATTCTTCACTCTACCCCTCTTAATTCCTTTTTTTTTTTTTTAAGGTTCGGTATAGTAAGTCAGATCACTCTCTTTTATTTTTAGTATTGAATTATGTCTTCAAGGTTCTGACTTAAGATTTGGGAAGTGCTTTGGGAAGTTCTTATTTTTTTGTGTGGGTTCAGCTTAGATTGGTGTTAACTTTGAAATAGTACACCAAGGCTTTTGACTGATTTCTGAGGAATGAGTAGAATATAGCATAGTTTATGATCTCAAATTCTGAAGACAAACTTTTGAATCTTGGTTCTGCCACTTTCTGGATTAGTGGACATGTAATGTAAACTCTCTGTTTCAGTTAACTAATATAGCTATTGTAAGAAATAAGTTAAAAGATGTTAAGTACTTATAGTCATGCTGGACACATAGTAAGCACTTAACAAAATGGTTAGCTAATTACTATTATCTTCTTGAATGAATGCACCCTACTATATTTACAATGCTGCCACATTTCCTACTGGATATGACTAGTCTTTCTTCATGAACAGTTGCAGTTCAAGCAAAATGAGAAACACAGACAGAAAATAAATATTTGAGGAAGCAAAGGATATAAATTGAAGAAATTTGCAATTGTTCACAGTTAGGATAATCTCAAAGAAATGATGGCAATGTGATGTTCCTTTCAAAGAGTAAGGTCCTAAAGAAACTGAAAGTTTTAGTTGCCCAGTCGTGTCTGACTCTGTGGTCCCATGGACTGCAGCCAGGCTCCTCTGTCCATGAAGTTCTCCAGGAAGAATACTGAAGTGGGTAGCCATTCCCTTTTCCAGGCTATCTTCCTGACCCAGGAATTGAATCTGGGTCTCCTGCATTGCAGGCAGGCTCTTTGTCCTCTGAGGCACCAGGGAAACCCTGAGGCCCTAAAGTGTGTCTCAAAGATTTTGTACATGAATCCATTGCTAGCTAAATTGTGTTTTGAGGTATTTGATAGTAGTGTTAGGGTTTGATGTAACAGATGATGTAATTTAAACAGTAATACCTTGGAGATTGGAAAATTAACACCCAAGGGATATACCACATTATGTTCATTAGCATAATGTAAGGAAATATAACCTTGTATCTACTATAACTTAAATAATAATATTCACTTTTAATTGTTATAAATTCCCTAATATAAAATAAGGCATAGCCAAAATAAGTATAAAGTCTTATATGTACTAAATACATGTTATTTATTTTACTATATATTTTTAGTTTAGTACATTTTTTTGGAAAAGGAAATGGCAACCCACTCCAGTATTCTTGCCTGGAAAAGCCCATGGACAGAGGAGCCTGGTGAGCTATAGTCCATGAGGATTGCAAAGAACTGGACACAACTTAGCAACTAAACCACCACCACATATTTTTAGCTTTATTTAATATGTCTGTAATCTTTAGTTCAGTTCAGTTCAGTTGCTCAGTCATGTCTGACTCTTTGCTACCCAATGAACCGCAGCATACCAGTCTTCCCTGTCCAGCACCAACTCCTGGAGTCTACCCAAACCCATGTGCATTGACTCAGTGATGCCATCCAACCATCTCATCCTTTATCATCCATTTCTCCTCCTGTCCTCAGTCTTTCCCAGCATCAGGGTCTTTTCAAATGAGACAGCTCTTTTCATCAGGTGGCCAAAGTATTGGAGTTTCACCTTTTAGCATCAGTCCTTCCAATGAACACCGAGGACTGATCTCCCTTAGGATGGACTGGTTGGATCTCCTTGCAGTCCAAGGGACCCTCAAGAGTCTTTCCAACACTGAGTCCAAAAGCATCAATTCTTCAGTACTAAGCTTTCTTTATACTCCAACTCTCACATCCATACATGACTACTGGGAAAACCATAGCCTTGACTAGACAGAATTTTGTTGACAAAGTAATGTCTCTGCTTTTTAATATGCTGTCTAGGTTGGTCATAACTTTCCTTCCAAGGAATAAGCGTCTTTTAATTTCATGGCTGCAATCACCATCTCCAGTGATTTTGGAGTCCCAAAATATAAAGTTAGCCATTGTTTCCACTGTTTCCCTGTCTGTTTGCCATGAAGTGATGGGACTGAATGCCATGATCTTAGTTTTCTGAATGTTGAGCTTTAAGCCAACTTTTTCACTCTCCTCTTTCACTTTCATCAAGAGGCTCTTTAGTTCTTCTTCACTTTCTGCCATAAGGGTGGTGTAACCTTAAAATTTCTTTTATAGCTTTTGCTTTAGAAAGCCTTTGATTGTGTGGATCACAATAAACTGTGGAAAATTCTGAAAGAGATGGGAATACCAGACCACCTGACCTGCCTCTTGAGAAACCTATATGCAGGTCAGGAAGCAACAGCTAGAATTGGACATGGAACAGACTGGTTCCAAATATGAAAAGGAGTACATCAAAGCTGTATATTGTCACCTTGCTTATTTAACTTATATGCAGAGTACATCATAAGAAACCATGGTCTGGAAGAAGCACAAGCTGGAATCAAGATTGCTGGGAGAAATATCAATAACCTCAGGTATGCAGATGACACCACCCTTATGGCAGAAAGTGAAGAGGAACTAAAGAACCTGTTGATGAAAGTGAAAGAGCAGAGTGAAAAAGTTGGCTTAAAGCTCAACATTCAGAAAACTAAGATCATGGCATCCGGTCCCATCACTTCATGGGAAATAGATGGAGAAACAGTGGAAACAGTGTCAGACTTTATTTTGGGGGGCTCCAGAATCACTGCAGATGGTGACTGCAGCCATGAAATCAAAAGATGCTTACTCCTTGGAAGGAAAGTTATGAGCGACCTAGACAGCATATTAAAAAGCAGAGACATTACTTTGTCGACAAAGTTCCATCTAGTCAAGTCTGTGGTTTTTCTAGTGGTCATGTATGGATGTGAGAGTTGGACTGTGAAGAAAGCTGAGCACCGAAGAATTGATTCTTTGAACTGTGGTGTTGGAGAAGACTCTTGAGAGTCCCTTGGACTGCAAGGAGATCCAACCAGTCCATTCTAAAGGAGATTAGTCCTGGGTGTTCTTTGGAAGGACTGATGCTAAAGGTGAAACTCCAATACTTTGGCCACCTCATATGAAGAGTTGACTCATTTGAATAGACTCTGATGTTGGGAGGGATTGGGGGCAGGAGGAGAAGGGGACAACAGAAGATGAAATGGCTGGATGGCATCACCGACTTGAGGCACATGAATTTGGGTGAACTCCGGGAGTTGGTGATGGACAGAGAGGCCTGGAGTTTTGCAATTCATGGGGTCACAAAGAGTCCGGACAGGACTGAGATACTGAACTGAACTGAACTTAGAAACAAAGTAACACAAATTCCATTGTTGAAATGAAACAACTTCCTTATGCCTAGGGTATCTCTTTCCTAGGAAAGCAGCTTGAGGGACTTCCCTGACAGTCCTGTAATTAAGACTCTGCACTTCCACTGAAAGTAGCATGGGTTCAATCTCTAGTCTAGAATGTAAGATACCATGCCATGCTGTGTGGGCAAAAAATAAAAAAAATAAAAATAAAAAGAGAGAAGAATTTCAAATGCACTTGGTCCCATGCTTACTTGTTTTTATAACAACAGTCCCATCTACATTTAAGACTAAACTATCCTGTCTGGAATTCACTTTCTTCTTTAGATCAACCTCTTTTCTAAACTAATCTCATTTGTCTTTTGCTTTTCTAGTAGTGGCATATGATGATTATATGTCTGCCCAGCTGTTTCTAATTTAATGATTGGTTGTCTTTGGGAAATGACTTGGCAAATTTACTCTTTTGATTAAATAGAGACAGAATGTGTTACTATATGATCACTATATATTAAGCAAAGTTTCCCCATCCTACATTATATGGTAAGACAAATACACACATATTTTCACAGTTGGATAATGAGATGAGAGAAGCATTACAATGTAAAACTCTGTTCTATTGTGTGAAAGAGAATACGTTTTATAATTACATACATCCAATGAAAACACAAAGAGATTTTTTCCTTCTATCTAAAAATTTTTAAGAACATGCATAAGTTGCTCAGTCATGTCCTACTGTTTGTGACTCCATGAACTGTAGCCCGCCAGGCTCATCTGCCCATGGGATTTTCCTGGCAAGAATCCTGGAGTGGTTGCCATTTTCTTCTCCAGGGGACCTTCCTGACCCAGAGATTGAGCCCCCATCTCTTGCATCTTCTGAGTTGGCAGGTGGATTCTTTACCACTGAGCCACTGGGGAAGCCCAGTTTTTGGGTAGTTTTATCTATTAATATATTAACACTTGTAAATAATATCAAATACTAAAGTCATGTGCTTTCAAGATATGTGATCATTTCTCTTATCTAAAATATTAATTGATATATGACACAAATTCAATCCCTGGTTTGGGAAGATCCTATGGAGAAGGAAGGCAACTCACTTCAGTATTCTTGCCTGGGAAATCTCTTGGACAGAGGAGCCTGGTGAGCTACAGTACATAAAATCACAAAAGAGTTGGACATGACTTAGTGAGTAAATAACAACAAAGTGTCATTCCAGTTAGTTTTATTTAATTAAGAAGTTAAGGCACTCGTTAGTTGTTCCTAAAATTACCATTGGGTTATAGAGACTGTATATGTGTTATAAAGTGATTAAAGCAGTGGATCCATTTAAAAATAACATATTTTTATCACTGTTGTTCAGTCACTAAGTGTCTTGTCTGACTCTGCCACCCCGTGGACTGCAGCAGGTCAGGGTCCTCTCTCCTCCATAGTTTCCCAGAATTTGCTCTAATTCATGTCAGTTGAATCTGTAATGCTATCCAACCATCTCATCCTCTTCTGCTCCCTTCTCCTTTTGCCTTCAAACTTTCTCAGTATTTAAGTTTTCCCCAATGAGTTAGCTCTTCACACGGGCGGCCAAAGTATTATAGCTGCAGCATCAATCCTTCCAATGAATATTCAGAGTTGATTTCCTGTAGGATTGACTGGTTTGATCTCCTTGCTCTCCAAGGGACTCTCAAGAGTTTTCTCGAAAGAATCCGTTCTCTGGGCCTCAGCCTTCTTTAACGGACCAACCCTCACATCCATACACGACTACTGGAAAAACCATAGATTTGACTATACAGATATTTGTTGGGAAAGTGATGTCTCTGATTTTGAATATGCTGTCTAGGTTTATCATAGCTTTCATTCAAAGGGGCAAGCATCTTTTAATTTCATGGCTGTAGTCACTGTCCGCAGTTGATTTTGTAGCTCTAGAAAATGAAATCTGTCATTGCTTCAAATTTTCCTTTTTTATTTGCCAGGAAGTGATGGGACCGGATGCCATGATCTTAGTTATTTTACTTGAGTTCAATCCAGCTTTTTCACTCTCCTCTTTCAACTTAATCAAGAAGCTGCTATTTCCTCTTCAGTTTCTTCCATTAAGGTGGTGTTATCTGCATATTTGAGGTTATTTGTATTTCTCCCAGCAATCTTGATTCCAGCTTGTGCTTCATCCAGCCTGGTATTTTTCATGATGTACTCTGCATATAAATTAAATAAGCAAGGTGAAAATATGTAGTGTTGTCGTACTCCTTTCCTAATTATGAACCAGTCCATTGTGCCGTGTTTGGTTCTAATTCTTGCTCCGTGACTTGCATACAGGTTTCTTCAGACACGTAAGGTGATCTGGTCTTGCCATCTCTTTAATAACTTTCCACAGTTTGTTGTCATCTACACAATCAAAGAATTTGGCATAGTCAATGAAGCAGAAGTAGATGTTTTTTTTCTGAAATTCCCTTGCTATCTCCATGATCCAACAAATGTTGACAATTTGATCTCTGGTTCCTCTGCCTTTTCTAAAACCAACTTGTACATTTGGAAGTTCTCAATTCATGTACTGCTGAAGCCTAACTTTAAGGATTTTGAGCATTACCTTGTTAGTATGTGAAATGAGTGGAATTCTGTAGTATTTAATTGTCATTCTTTCAGTTTGGGTTGAAAACTGACCTTTTCCAGTCCTGTGGCCACTGCTGGGTTTTCTAAATTTGCTAACATATTGAGTGCAGCACTTTACCAGCATCATCTTTTAGTATTTGAAACAGCTTAGCTGGAATTTCATCACCTCCACTAGCTTTGTTTCTAGTAATGCTTGCTTCCTAAGGCCCACTTGACTTCAAACTCTAGGATATCTGGCTGTGGGTGAGTGAACACACCATTATGGTTATTGAGGCAATTAACACCTTTTTTATATAGTTCTGTGTATTTTTATCATATCTTCTTAATCTCTTCTGCTTCTGTTAGGTCTACCATTTCTTTCCTTTATGGTGCCTATCCTTGCATGAAATGTTTCATTGATAGGTCCAATTTTCTTGAAGAGATCTCTAATCTTTCCCATTCTACTGCTTTCTTCTGTATAAAAGGAAAGCAATATGAATTACAAATCATCAACACTAGATGCTAAAACTCCATAAAGCAATGTTTATAAAGTTGGGTTCAGTGATTTGAATCTAGAATGTACAGCCAGTCTCACTTAAGAATGAATGAAAATACTACAATTTCAGATTTGCTAACTTTACTGAAAAACATTTCCTTTTTTTTTCAAATTTAAATTAATTAGACATATCTTGTAAAATATGCAAAAATGAAAGTGAAAGTGTTAGTTGATCAGTCATGTCCAACTCTTTGTGATCCAGTGGACTATATATCCCTCCAGGCACCTCTGTCCATGGGATTCTCCAAGCAAGAATACTGGAGTGGGTTGCCATGCCCTTCTCCAAGGTATCTTCTCGACCTAGGGATCAAACCTGGGTCTCCCATATTGCAGGCAGATTCTTTACCATCAGAACCACAAAAAATAGTAAATTAGAAATACAGAACTAAGAAAGCAATAAAACAAAATTAGAACAGAATATCAGGGAGTTTTTTGAAAAATGATTTCAGAAAAAATTATATTGATAAATCATCTCATGAGCTAAATGAACAACAATGTGGAAGTACAAATAAGTAATATATTAATGAAATTAGGGTACATGAATCTTCTGATGTATTAAAGTGTATACTTAAGAAGGAAATAAAAATCTTGGGAAGAAATGCAGAATAGTCATGGTGACTGATAGTGCTATTTAGGTCAACTATACTTTATTGATAGCCTTCCTACTTCATCTGTCAATTACCGAAAAAAGGGGCATTGAAGAATCCATATATAATAATGGATTCATTTATTTCTCTTTGACGTTTTTCAGTTTTGATCACAGATTTTAATACTCTGTTGTTTAATGCATATATGTTTAGGATTATTATTCTTGTTGGAGAATTGATGTCTTAATCATTTTGTAATGCTCCTTTTTATCCCTGAAGGTTTTTTCTTGCTCCTAAGTCTACTTTATCTAAAACTGATATAGCTACTCTAGATTATTTTTGATTGTTAGCTTAATATAGTTTTCTTTATCCCTTTTACTTTAATGTATCTGAATCTTGATAATTAAAGTGGATTTCAGTTGTCTTATTTCTTTATCCACTGTGACAATATGTCTTTATTTGTGTATGTAGGACATTTTTTTTCTCCTCTTGTTTTTCTCCCTTCTCTGGTTTTCATTGAGCATTATATTAGTTGGATTAGTTGGGTTACTATAATAAAATCACAAAGGCTATGTTGTTTAAATGACAGAAATTAATTTTCTCACATTTTGGAGGCTAGAAGTCCCAAGGTTAAGATGTGGACAATATTGGTTTGTTCTGATGGTCTCTGTGGTCTGCATATGGACACCTTAATGCTGTTGTCTTCACATTCTTTCCATAGCACAGCATCCCTAGTATCTCTTTCTGTGTCCAAATATTCTCTTCTTAGAAGGACGTCATCAGATTGGAAGACAATCTACCCTAACAATGTCACTTTAAGTTAATCATCTCTTTAAAAGCACTATCTTCAAATGCGATCACATTCTGAGTTATTGGGGTTTGTACTTCAATAAATGTATGCATTTTGGGAGAATAACAATTCAGCCCATAAGAAACATATGTTTATATTTTCTTCTCTCTCTCTCTATTTTATATATATATATTTATTTATTTATTTTATTATTATTATTAGAACATATTTTAGTAGTTGCTTTGGAGTTTGAAACATATATATATATATATGTATGTAAATTATTATTTAAAATATTTTAGTAGTTGCTCTGGAGTTCGATATATATATATATACACATATACAAATTTTAAATAAGCGAATCTCACCTTCAAATAACACTATACCACTTCACTTAAGTGCAAGTAGCTGATAACAAAGTTATTATGACTTTAAATGAACCATTACATTTAATATCAATTGTGTGCATGCTAAATCTCTTCAGTTGTGTCCAACTCTTTGTGACCCTATGGACTGTAGCCCACCAGTCTCCTCTGTCCATGGGATTCTCCATTCAAGAATACTGTAGTGGGTTGCCATTCCTTCCTCCAGGGGATCTTCCCAACTGAAGGATGGAACTCGAGTCTATTATGTTTCCTGCATTGACAGGCAGGTTCTTTACCACTAGCACCACTTGGGAAGCCCTAATATCACTTAATAATAATAAATCAAATAGATTTTATTTTACCTTCAGTTATTCCTACTTTATATTACTCCTTTCTTTTTTTTTTTTTTTTCCCCAGGAACCAATGCAAAACTCTCCCTTAAATTCCATTTTTCTAGAATCACTCCTTATAATAGTGGACTCATGACATTATTCAATATTCCTAACATGAATTCTTATACAGCAATGTCAATGAGTGCTGTACAACATTATGCAAACTTTAAATTCACAAACAACATAAGAAGTGTAAAAAGTCTATACAAAACAGTATATGTACCTAATTTCTTTTTCTTAAAGATTTCTTATGTGGACCATTTTTAAAGTATTTATTGCTTCTGTTACAATATTGCTTCTGTTTCACATTTTGCTTTTTGTCCACAAGGGATGTGGGATCTTGGCTCCCTTTCCAGGGATCAAACTGCACCGCTTGCACTAGGAGGCGAAGTCTTAACCACAGCACCACCAGGGAAGTTCCAGGTTCTCTCTCTCTCTCTCTCTCTCTCTCTCTCTCTTTTTTTAAATGAACCCCAGCTAAAGGTTTATCAGTTGTATGTATCTTTTCAAAAAACCACCTCTTGGTTTCATTGACTTGTTCTGTGGGTGTTTTAATCTCTGATTTTTAAAATACTCTTTGATTTATATCATTTCCTCTGTCTCCTATCTTGGACATTTTATGTAATTCCTTTTATAATTTCTTTAGATGGTGGGTTAGGTTGTTTATTTGAAATTTTTCTTGTTTTTTCAGGTAGGCTTTTATCTTTCTCAGTTTCTCTTAGAATTGCCTTTTCTATTTCTTGATTTTTAAAGTTTCCATTTTATTTTTATTTGCTTCAAGGTAATTTCTGATTTTCTGTTTATTTCCCATTGATCCACTGGTTTTTAGCAGTATTTTATTTAGTCTCTAGGTTTGATCCTCCTGAATTAATTGCTCAGACTATTGAGCCATCAGATCTAGATGATTTTATTTAAGAGCTACTCTTTTTGAACCCTCTCTTTGTTTCTATACATTTGTTCTGCATCCCATTCTTATCACCAACAGAATTAAATAAGAATAAAGTGTATTTTCTGACAAGATTTCCTTCATAATTGCCATGAAATTATGAAAATGAGTCTAAATCAATTGATTTTATTTGTGCTAATGATTCATATAATGAGTTCTCCCATGTTCCTCCTTTCCCTTTTATCTCTTTGAATATACCTCCCAGGTAATTGGACTCATTCCACTTCTCCACCAATATTTTAATTGATGGTTCAGATTAGTGGAATGTAGAGAAACATCTCATGGAAGTGAATAATCCAGAGAGACCCAAATAGTTACCTCAATCATGTGTGTATTTCAGTATTTCTTACACTCTTCCATGTGAGACCCTGTTTGCCATTAGTGGTCAGGGAAAATAAGAAGGCTCTTGGAAACATTCCTTTAGTCTCCTAAAGGTACTAACTAGAAACTTGTAATTGTTTCCAGTAATTAACAACTGAGAGAAATTTTTCCAGAAATGTTCTCAGATCCCAGGCCTGCACTCCCATTGCTGCTGCAGGTGAAATGATAATTGCAGCTCTGATGGGAGGAGTGGGGAAGACACAGCATCTCAAACCTATATATCAGGGTCTGGCTGCCTCCCTCCTACACACATACTGGGTATAATGACCATCAGGGAGCCCACTCTACTGGGAGCAGGAAGGTGCCAGGTAACAATGTTCTGTTTCAATCTGAGAGTCAGAGTCTGTACAAGAAAGGCAGATCAGGACGCTGAGTAAGCGATTATATCGGAAAGGCACAGTCTTCTGTGTAGTAACTGGATTCAGAGCCAACTCCAGGTGGGAACATGGGAATATTGTGAAGCATGAGCTACTCCTTTCTTAATGAAAATCAAAGTTTCTAATGATTTTTCCTTTCCTTTAAGACATCTTTGATCTTTGCTTGTAAGAAAGATCTGCCTATGAAACCTCAGCTTTTGTTTCTCTGAGAAAGTTTTTTTTTTTTTTTTTTTTTTCCTGAGAAAGTCTTTATTTCTCCTTCAGCACTGAAGAAAACTTCTGTTGTAAATAAGATTCTAGGTCAATAGTATTTTTCAACATTTTCAATATTTTCAGTATTTCACTCCACTTTCTTCTTGCTTGCATGATTTGTGATGAAAAGTCTACTATAATTCTTATTTTTGTTCATCTGTAGGTCACCTTGTTTTTTGTACTTTCGGATACAACACCAAAGCACTTTCTGAAAAGAAAAAACAAATGTAGTACTTATTAAAATTTAAAAGTTCTACTATGTGAAATACTGTTGAAAGAATCAAAAGACAAGCCATAGAATAGAAGAAAGTATTTGAAAAACAGAAATTTAATACTTGTCTCCAAAGTACACAAAGAACTCTTAAAGCTCAATAGTATAAAAACAGACAACATAATTTAAAAAAAATTTTAAAAAGTCTGAACAGACATATTACTAAAGAAGATACATGGGTGGTAAGTAGAAATACAAAAACATATTCAACATTATTTTTAATTAGAGAATCACAAATTAAAACAACATGACATAACCAATAGGATGGTTAATATCAAACAAACTGATGATACTTATTGCTGGTGAGAATGCAGTGTAACAGAAACTTTCATTCATTAGTGATAATTTGAAATGTCCAATTTGAAAGACATTAAAAGTTTCTTATAAACCTAAAATGTCTTACCACATGACCCAGAAAATTTATGTACACATGAAAATCTACTTGTGAATATCAGTATCAACTGTAATGCAACTGCTGAAAACTAGAAGCAAATAATAAGTCCTTCAATAAGTGAATGGGTAAAAACAATCTCACTTAAATTGCATTCTACTTTGCCAACTAAGGTCCGTCTAGTCAAGGCTATGGTTTTTCCTATGGCCACATATGGATGTGAGAGTTGGACTGTGAAGAAGGCTGAGCGCCGAAGAATTGATGCTTTTGAACTGTGGTGTTGGAGAAGACTCTTGAGAGTCCCTTGGATTTCAAGGAGATCCAACCATTCCATTCTGAAAGAGATCAGCCCTGGGATTTCTTTGGAAGGAATGATGCTAAAGCTGAAACTCCAGTACTTTGGCCACCTCATGTGAAGAGTTGATTCATTGGAAAAGACTCTGATGCTGGGAGGGATTGGGGGCAGGAGGAGAAGGGGACGACAGAGGATGAAATAGCTGGATGGCATCACTGACTCGATGGACGTGAGTCTGAGTGAAATCCTGGAGTTGGTGATGGACAGGGAGGCCTGGCGTGCTGCGATTCATGGGGTCACAGTGAGTCGGACACGACTGAGTGACTGAACTGAACTGACCTGACTGACAAAACTACAGGTGGTAAACAAATTACTAATTGTCGGTGGAAAGAGGTAAGGGTTAGAAATGGAGCACAGGAGATTATTTAGGGCAACGAAATTATTCTGAATAATACTGATTGATGGTCAATGAGTGACATTGTCAAAAATTATGCAACTTTAGGTCATGAATAGAAACAATGCATAGAAAATTTGAAATTATTGTATTAAGATTTTGGGATATCCCAGTTTGGAAGAAAGTGACAAATATATAACCATTTTTTTAATTAAATTTTTTTTTATTTTGTACATTTATTTATTCTTTTCCCATTTAGGTTATTATAGACTATGGAGAAAAGTTCCCTGATATAAATGATTGAATAAAACATGGATAGGGTTAAATAAATCTCTCATTCAGGAAATTTCAAAAAAATCTTATATGGCTTTTCTTCCCTCAACTTGGAAATTATGATATCTCTATGAACTAGTCTCCTTAGAGAATGGGGTGGGGTGTTAGGTACAGAAGCAAATTTAGACAAGAAGTTTCCTGCTGGAGACATGGGTTTAATCCCTCAGTTGGGAAGATCCCCTGGAGAAGAAAATGACAACCCACTCCAGTATTCTTGCCTGGAGAATCCTATGGACAGAGGAGCTTTAAAGGATACAGTCCATGGGGTCACAAAGAGTCGAGCATGACTGAGAATGCACACAAGCTTTACAAATGGCTCCTCAATGGAAAATAATTTTACTCAATAAAAGATAAGTTAGAAAATTAACCATCAGGTATTTTAAAGTGTCTATTTCAATTTTGTTTAGTACAGTCACAATGTTTGCAATCACCATCTCTATAGAGCTCCAAGATATTTTTGAACACTTCATGAGGAAACCCTGTGTCTGTTGAGCAGTCATTCCCATTCTTCTCTTACCCTAGCCCCTGACAACCACTAATCGGCTTTCTGCCTCCATCAGTTTACTATCCTAGATACTTTATATAAATAAAACCATACAGTATGTGAACTTTTGTGCCGGACTTCTTTCACTGACTTTATTGTTTTCAGGGTCTGTTGATATTGCAACATGTATCTGTATTTAATTCTGTTTTATGTCTGAATAGTATTCCATTGTGTGGATATACAACATTTTGTTTATCCACTTATCTTTTGAAGAACTTTTAGGTTGTTTCCACTTTTTGACTATTGTAAATAGTGCTGCTATAAACACTTTGCACAAGTATTTGTTGGAATACTTGTTTTCAATCCCCTTGGATATAAACCTAGGACTGGAATTTTTGAGTCCTATGGTCATTCTATGTTTACCTTTTGCAAAGCTGCCAAAGTGTTTTCTATTGCAATTACACCATTTTACATACCCATCAGCAGTATACAAATGTTCCAATTTTGGTACATCCTAACATTTATTTTCCATTTTTGCTTGGTTTTTGATTATAGCCATCCTACTGCTACTGCTACTGCTAAGTTGCTTCAGTTGTGTCCGATTCTGTGCGACCCCATAGACGGAAGCCCACTAGGCTCCCCTGTCCCTGGGATTCTCCAGGCAAGAACACTGGAGTGGGTTGCCATTTCCTTCTCCAATGCATGAAAGTGAAAAGTGAAAGGGAAGTCAGTCGTGTCTGACTCTTAGCGACCCCATGGACTACATAGCCAGTGTGAAATGGTATCTCAGTGAGGTTTTGATTGTATTTTCCAAATGGCTAATGAAGTTGAACATCTTTCATATGCTTGTTTGCAATTTGTACATCTTTGGGGTGCTGTCTATTCAAGTATTTTGCCTGTTTTTAATTGGGTTGCTTGTTTTGCTGTTATAAGTGTTCTTTATATATGTTTTGGATATTAGATTTTTATCAGATTTGTAACTTGCTAATATCTTGGTTGTCTTCATATTTTCTTAATAGTGTCATTTGAAACACACTCGCTTTCCTTTTTTATGAAGTCCAGTTCATCTGTTTTTTTCTCTTGTTGTGTGCTTTGGTGTCTTGTCTAAAAATATTTTGCTAAATTCTAGGTCATGAAGATATACCTCTACATTTCCCTTTAAGGACTTTACAGATTTTGGTTCTTGCATTTATGTCTTTGTTCTATTTTTAATAAATTCTTATGTGCAGCATAAGGTAGCCATCCGACTCCATTCCTTTTAAGCTTTGAATTTATCTTTTTTTTCCCCCTATTTCCTTAAGGTGTACATTTATTAGTTTGGATTCTTTTTTTAATATAAGCATTTATCATTCTAAATTTCCTAATGAACAATGCTTTCACTGCATCTGAAGAGTTTTTGTGTGTCGTGTTTTTATTTTTATTTGTATTAATGTATTTTCTAATCTCTCTTATAATTTCTTCTTTGATCCATTGGTTGTTTAATATTATGTCCCTAGTGTATCCCCAACTTGTTCCAAGTGTTATTCCTTGCTCAAGGCTGCTGTAGCCAATATTAGATTAAATGCTTCTGGAAAAAAAAAAAAAAGAAAACACGGTGGAAGTCATCCCAACCCTGGGAATGACTCAACTCAGGCAAAACAAATGCTATGTATACTGATCTTTGAGGGAGATGCCAGATGTGTGGAGACCCACGCCAGTTTTTTGAGAATAAGGTTCACACTGCTTTCTCTGGTTATACTAAATCTGCATTGGAAGTGCAGCTGCTGGTTTTTGATTTTTGAGGAACTCCATACTGTTTTCCACAGTGGCCTTACCAGTTTATTAACAGTGCATAAGTTTTTCTTTTCTCTACATCTTTGCTAACACTTGTCAGGTCTTGCCTTTTTTTTTTTTAATTGGAGTATAATTGCTTTACAATATTGTGTTAATTTCTGTTCTACAGCCATGTGAATCAGCTCTATATATCTCTCCTTCTATTTGAGTCTCCCTCTAACCCAGGCTTCTATGTCGTCACAGAGCACCAAGCTGAGCTCCTACCTATGCATTTTATACATGATAGTCTATATTTGTTAATGTTACTCCCTCCATTCACCCCACCCTCTCTTTCCCTCATTACTTTTTTTTTTTTTTTCCAATATGTGTGATATCTCATTGTGGTTTTGGTTTACATTTCTCAGGTGATTAATGACGATGAGCATCTCTTTATATCTATTGGCCATCTGTGTCTTCTTTGGAAAAAATATCTACTCAGATCTTCAGACCATTTTTATTAAGATTAATTAGTTTTGGCTATTGAGTTGTATGAGTTCCTTATATATCTTGGATATTAACCTCTTGTCAAAGACATGATTTGCAAATATTTTCTCTCATTCCATTAGTTGCCTTGTCATCACATTTGTAGCATTTGGGGAGAAATGAGTGACATTTGCCACTTGGTTATTTTCAGTGATGTCATTCATAACATGCTACTTTTATAGCAGTTCTCCATCTTGAATCTAAATTCCCAGTTTTCTTGGTTTCCACTCATTTGTCTCATCTCTCTTTCCTTGTTTCTTTCATTCAGTTACAGGCCTGTGAAGCAGATAAGAACACATTATTCTAGTTCATTGACAATGGAACTATTCAAAGTCAAAATGCAAAACAGTTGGGAAAGAAATATTTGAGAGCTGTATTTATATTTTGAGGAATATGACCTAGTCACAAATTAATAAATGCACAGGATAAGCCAGATGAAGCTTGTGAAAGTAAATTACTTCTAAAATTATTTAACAGTCTGCAGTGTAACTTAGTCTCTCTCCTTGAAAATGGGAATATAAGATAGTTAATTTTTGAAGCAAACAAATCACCTTAATTGAACACAGTTTTCACTTTAAAAGAAGTTGTAGAGCTTAAGGCTGAAGTCCTCCAGAGAAAATAGCCCTATGATTTATATTAGTACTGCTGGAACTCAAAGCAATTTGTGAGGTTGCATATGAATAATGCAGGGTGAGAATAGCGTAGGAAGAAACCATTGAAAGAAAGTAAATGAAGTTCCTTTAAAATGGAATATATAGGGAACTATTTAATTTGAATTATTCACCAACACTAGTGATATTACAGGAATAACCATAGATCAGTGAATATTTCAATTTTTAAGACGGGGTCATGCTGTTCCTTTTAGACATCAAAAAAAGAAAATTCCAGAGACCAAGAATGATGTCCGTTAGAGCCTATGAATATGCAGAGATGTGCTAGAGTTCCTGTGAAAAGAAGGGAAGGAGCAGCCAGTTGAACTCTGTGACACACAGTGATAGCTGTTGACTCAAGATCCACAGGGGCAGTTTATGACAACTTGAGAGGATGTCAAATGATCAGCAGAAAATGTACCTTTGAGATTGGATTTAACTATCAATATTTCTAATGATAGGAATTCCCTGTAGCTCAGATGCTAAAGAATCTGCCTGCCATGCAGGAGATCTGGGTTTGATCCCTGGGCCAGGAATATCCCCTGGAGAAGGGAATGGCAACCCATTGCAGTATTCTTGCTGAAGAATCACATGGACAGAGGAGCCCGGTGAGCTATAGTCTATGGGGTCAGAAAGAGTTCGACACAACTGAGTGACTAACAGTACTACTTCTAATGATAAGCTGTATGTTTTGGAGAAATTCCAAGCAAAAAGTAGTCTCTGTTCTTTTACATGTGAAAAAAGAGTTCACGCTGTTTCTTTTTTTCTTTTACATAAACATAAATGCTATAGTGTAGAGTAGTTTATCAATATAATATTACTGCAAGAGAGTCAAATGGGAAAGTAAAAAGGTAGATTTTTCCATAATGTGATTATAAACTATACACTTAATGTATAAAGTATTTGCTGTTTATTCCATTGAAATCAAATACAAATATAAAACAACTTCAATCTTAATGACTCTTTTTAAATGTTGCACATTGTTTTAGCCTTAGTTCCTAACTTATATACCTACTATGTGTATTACTTTAGAATCACTGAATTGAAAAGCCATCTTGTCTATAAGAGTTTGAAATCAATAGTCATTTAAAGTTAATAGTATAGGAGTTCTAAATGATCTGGGAAAACAGCCAGCTGATCAATATGAAAGTAAATGACTGGACTCGATATTTATATGGAATGTATCTAACTAGAACTCAAGCAGGCATGACTAAAATCATTTTATCCAAAGAGATGCTAGACAGTGTTTTGTAAGGAGTTTTGGAGACAGTCTCAAACCATCCACTTTTTCTGAATACTTCTAAAATTCAATCACCACTGAGAGGCCATAATGCCACATGGTTGAACAATATAACTGTAAAAAACTATATTCCTTTGAGGAGTGTCATAGAGATAACATGAATTTGTATAATGGAAATTAAATGATAGAGTGAAATGAGCATTATTCAACTCCTTCAACTAAATGGTGCCTTAATATTCAGACCAAACCAATATTTGATTTAAGATTCCAGTGCCCACTCCTGATCAATAAAAATAAACAAAATTCTTTCACTTTTAATGTACAAGTTTGGTGTGTTAGTATAACTAATTTGATTTGACTGCTTTCAGCATCAACTTCAACTTTTGACTTCAGACCTGTCTTGGGATCGGCTATTGTTTTGTTAGCATTCTGTATGAGAACTTCTTTCTCCTGTTCATATTTTCAGGTCTCCTTGTATGTCATGGTTCACCCCACAAATTCTCTAGAAGCTGTGTTATGTTAACCTGGACCTGGATATTTAGAGGTGGTGGTGAGTAGGGATAAGTTGTTGGAGGGAATTTTTAGAAACCAAAAGGACTATCATATTTCAGGGCTTCCCAGAATGATTTCTAATGACTTGAGAGGATTAAGTATTCTTTTAGACCCAAGTATAAACACCTTTTCAAATGTTATGAAAGTTCTTTAAGCACCCAGTTTTTCTGAAGGTAACTTCAGTGTTCTGATAATTCACACTACCAGGAATGCTTTACATCTTTCTTTGTCCAGTAAAATTTCTTGAATAGACCACCTGTGAGATATGGAGAAGGCTATAGAGAACATTTTAACTCAATTTTCATCAGTTTAGTTTTAGCATTAAGGCAAAACTCTGGTAATTCAATTAGTTTTAGTACAGCTGTTTATCCTGGAAATTTCTATTAGTTCTGTTTCCTATTATGTTGAGAGGCAAGTAATATGTTTAATGATAAGAATCTGAGAGTGTATTTATAAATACTTTTTATACTTAGCCATAAAATGAGAGATTTTTAAATAGAAAAGATTATCCATGTGTGATAGGATGTATAATAAATAGTAGTCTTCAGCCTGTATAGTTGGAAAATATATCTTTATATACAAAACATTTTTAGTGCATACTAAATCACTTCAGTCGTGTCTGATCTTTGCAACCCTATGGACTATAGTCCACCAGGCTCCTTTGTCCATAGAATTTTCCAGGAAAGAATACTGGAGTAGGTTGCCATTCCCTTTTCCAGGTGATCTTTCTGACCCAGATGTCAAACCCAGGTCTCCCACTTTGCAGGCAGATTCTTTACCATCTGAGACACCAGGGAACACCCTTTTATCTATTAGAGTGGCAATTAAATTTATATAATAACCTTCAAATAATATATAATCAATGATATTTCAGTATACTTTAAAATTAAGAATCCAGACATAGAAGGCAGATTGCCACAGTTTACATTCCAACACCAAAACATATTAGATTTATAATCCTTAATATCTGTAAAATGTGATGATCATTATACTTAACCTTGGGGTTTTCATTGAGGTGAAATGATCAGACATTTTCACTGTTCCCAGAACAGAAATGCTCAAGAAACAGTAGATTTTAGCAGTAGCTTCTATCATTTTTGGTATTGAAAATATGATATTTTAAATTAAATTTTCAGCAAGAATATGATTTCCTAAATATTCTGTTGTAAATTACTGAGAAGTTCTACCTATGTTGTAATCAAGCTTCTTTCTTTTCTTGATTACAGCCATGACTCTGTTATGAACCCTGGCCTCCCTAATGCTGCAAGGCACACCTCCTCAATATGTGTCTTAGTTGCTCAGTCATGTCCAACTCTTGGAGACCATGGACCATAGCCCCCCAGGCTCCTCTGTCCATGGGATTCTCCAGGTAAGAATACTGGAGTAGGTTGCCATTCCCTTCTCCAGAGGATCTTCCCAGCCCAGGGATCGAACCCAGGTCTGCTGCATTGCAAGCAGATTCTTTACTGTATAAGTATTGGGTACTCCTCAATGTTATGATTTAAAACAGTTGTCACTTGTTCTGTCTCACACATCTGCAGTTCACCTGTACATAAGCTCATCTTGGTTGGATTCAGCTTGGCAACCTTTATGCTGAGAGTCAACTGGCCTTGGCTCTTCACTGTAAGTTTGTCTTAGGTCTGTTCCACATGAATATATTCTATGGCCCAAGAAAGGGGGAAGTATTCCCTTGACCAAAACAGAGTCACAGGTGCCCCACTACACAAATAGAGCTCAAACTTTTTTTCATCACGTTTGTTAATATGGCCCTGACTAAAGGAAACATGCTGCCAAGCCCAATATAAGGCAGCAGAGAATTATACTTCTATGAAGCTAAGGTGGGCAGTAACAGCACTAATGGTAAAGAACCTACCTGCCAGTGCAGGAGATGGAAGAGATATGGGTTTGATTCCTGGGTCAGGAAGATCCCATGGAGAAGGAAGTGGCAACCCACTTCAGTATTCTTGCCTGGAAAATCCCATGGACAGCAGATCCTTGTGAGCCACAGTCCACATGTTAGCAAAGAGTTGGACATGACTGAGCACACACACACACACACACAAAAGGAGGGCAGGAGTATCTTTGAACAATGCTCTAATCTACTATACTCTCTTAATTTGAAAAGTATATAATCCATAAAAATTTGAACATTTAAAAAATAGATGTACATAATTAGTTATGTTACTTAAATATTTATGGATTGCTAATTTTTACAATCATTATCCTATAACTGTTTTCCCCCCCAGGGGCAGAGTTTATTTATTTTTTGTATTTTATTTATTTATTTTTAATATAGATTCATTTATTTTAATTGGAGGCTAATCACTTTACAATATTGTAGTGATTTTGCCATTCACTGACATGGATCCACCACGGGTATATATGTATTCCCCATCCTGAACACCCCTCCCACCTTCCTCCCCATCCCATCCCTCTGAGTCATCCCAGTGCACCAGCCCCGAACACCTTGTTTCATGCATCAAACCTGGACTGGTGATCCATTTCACATATGATTATATACATGTTTCAATACCATTCTCACAAATCATACCACTCTTGCCCTCTCCCACAGAGTCCAAAAGACTGTTCTATACATCTGTATTTCTTTTGCTGTCTTGCATGTGGAGTTATCATTACCACCTTTCTAAATTCCATATATATGCGGTAGTATACTGTATTGGTGTTTTTATTTCTGGCTTACTTTACTCTGTATAATAGGCTCCAGTTTCATCCACCACATTAAGACTGATTCAAATGTATTCTTTTTAATGCCTGAGTAATATTCCATTGTGTATGTACCACAGCTTTCTTATCCATTCATCTGCTGATGGACGTCTAGGTTTTTTCCATGTCCTGGCTATTATAAACAGTGCTGCGATGAACACTGGGGTACACGTGTCTCTTTCAATTCTGGTTTCCTCAGTGTGTATGCCCAGCAGTGGGATTGCTGGGTCATATGGCAGTTCTATTTACAGTTTTTAAAGGAATCTCCACACTGTTCTCCATAGTGGCTGTACTAGTTTGCATTCCCATCAACAGTGTAAGAGGGTTCCCTTTTCTCCACACCCTCTCCAGCACTTATTGCTTGTAGATTTTTGGATAGCAGCCATTCTGACTGGTGTGAAACGGTACCTCATTGTGGTTTTGATTTGCATTTCTCTGATAATGAGTGATGCTGAACATCTTTTCATATGTTTGTTAGCCATCTGTATGTCTTCTTTGGAGAAATGTCTGTTAAGTTCTTTGGCCCATTTTTTGATTGGGTCATTTATTTTTCTGGAATTGAGCTGCAGGAGTTGCTTGTATATTTTTGAGATTAATTCTTTGCCAGTTGATTCGTTTGCTATTATTTTCTCCCATTCTGAAGCCTGTCTTTTCACCTTCCTTATAGTTTCTTTTGTTGTGCAAACCTATAACTATGGTGACTGCAGACATGAAATTAAAAGACGCTTACTCCTTGGAAGGAAAATTATGACCAACCTAGATAGCATATTCAAAAGCAGAGACATTACTTTGCCAACCAAGGTCCGTCTAGTCAAGGCTATGGTTTCTCCAGTGGTCATGTATGGATGTGAGTTGGACAGTGAAGAAGGCTGAGCACCAAAGAATTGATGCTTTTGAACTGTGGTGTTGGAGAAGACTCTTGAGAGTCCCTTGGACTGCAAGGAGATCCAACCAATCCATTCTGAAGGAGATCAGCCCTGGGATTTCTTTGGAAGGACTGATGCTAAAGCTGAAACTCCAGTACTTTGGCCACCTCATGCGAAGAGTTGACTCATTGGAAAAGACTCTGATTCTGGGAGGGATTGGGTGCAGAAGGAGAAGAGGACGACAGAGGATGAGATGGCTGGATGGCATCACTGACTCAATGGACGAGTCTCAGTGAACTCCGGGAGTTGGTGTCGGACAGGGAGGCCTGGTGTGCTGCGATTCATGGGGTCGCAAAGAGTCGGACACGACTGAGAGACTGATCTGATCTGATAACTGTTTATATCAGTCCTTTTGTGAAAGTGAGGTAAAGTTGTATACTTTTTCTTTACAATATTTAGTAGTTATTAGGAAAGAAAACTTAGGATCTATATTATCCTGCTCAGTTTTCCATAGCAAAATACTAAAAACTAGGTGGTTTATACAAAAAAGATTTGTTTTCTTAGAGTTCTAAAGGCTGGAAGTCAAAGATTAAGAAATTGGCAGAGATGATTTCTTATGAGACCTCTTTCCTTGATTTTAGATGGTTATTTCTGCAAGTGTGCATGGGTAACTGGTATCTGTGTGTGTTCACAAGCTGATTCTTTTTATGAAGATACCAATCATACTGGATTAGAATCCACCTAAAACAAACAAAACTTCATTTTAACTTAATCACCTCTTTAAAGACCTTGTCTCCAAATACAGTTACATTCTGAGTTACTGGGGGTTATAGTTTCAGTTTATGAGGGGTCACAAAGAGTGAGACACAACTGAGCGACTTTCAAGTCATTCATTGAGAGAGTTTAACAAAATGGATTTAAGATGTCAGGAAATTTATGTATTTATTTTGAATTGTTTTAATTTTATTTTTTAACAAAAGTAAATGTGATTTACAAAGTTGTATTTGTTTCTGGTATATAGCAAAGTGATTCAGTCATATATGTGTGTGTGTATGCATTTTTTTCATAATGGTTTATTATAAGATATTAAATATAGTTCCCTGATTTATGCAATAGGACCATTCTTTATCCATTCTATATGTAATTATATCTGCTAACCCCAAACTCTAGAGAAGGCAATGGCACCCCACTCCAGTACTCTTGCCTGGAAAATCCTATGGACTGAGGAGGCTGGTAGGCTGCAGTCCATGGGGTCGCTAGGAGTCAGACACAACTGAGCGACTTCACTTTCACTTTCCACTTTCATGCATTGGAGAAGGCAATGGTAACCCACTCCAGTGTTCTTGCCTGGAGAATCCCAGGGACCGGGGAGCCTGGTAGACTGCCGTCTATACGACTGAAGCGACTTAGCAGCAGCAGCAGCAGCAGCAACCCCAAACTCTCAACCCAACCCTTCCCACTCCCTCTCCTAAGATGTCAGGAAATTTAAAAGGAGTATATTTTTAGTTTGACAATAAACAGACTGAGACAAAGACAAAGATATATATCCTAAAATGTCAGAGCAGTGAAAACCCATGATGGTGTTGAGATTGGAATTCAGAGCTATGTTTTCATTAAAATCCTATCACTAATTAGCAGATTTGTGATGATTTGTCTAATAATAATCAATTTTTTACAGTATAAATGAATGCCATTAAAATGATTTAGAAAAGTTGGAAGGGTCTTTCTTATTAGAGTTCTGACATTTTTGTCTAATACTTGTTAGAAAAAAAAAAGTTCTTAATATTAGGGAATTACCTAAATGTCATCCTTGAGATAGGTTGTTTACATCACTGATAATTGTTTTCAAAGTTTATTAACCTAATTTTTCCTAGTTCCCAAAGACTTCTGAACAATATAGTTGTTGCTAAGTCACTTCAGTCATGTCCGACTCTGTGTGACCCCATAGATGGCAGCCCACCAGGCTCCCACATCCCTGGGATTCTCCAGGAAAGAACACTGGAGTGGGTTGCCATTTCCTTCTGCAATACATGAAAGTGAAAAGTCAAAGGGAAGTCGCTCAGTCGTGTCCGACTCTTAGTGACCCTATGGATTGCAGCCTACCAGGCTCCTCCGTCCATGGGATTCTCCAGGAAAGAGTACTGGAGTGGGGTGCCATCGCCTTCTCCATTTTTTAAACAAAAGAAATAAATGAAAGTAAAATAGAATTGTTTTCAGGGTTTTGTCTTTTTACTTAGAGTGATAAAGTTTTTTTTTCCCCCCTGCTGTTTGAACAGCCTCATTTACTATCCATTTTTTTTTCTTTTCTTTTTTTAAAATTTTATTTAATTTTTAAAATTTACATAATTGTATTAGTTTTGCCAAATATCAAAATGAATCCACCACAGGTATACATGTGTTCCCCATCCTGAACCCTCTTCCCTCCTCCCTCCCCATACCATCCCTCTGGGTCGTCCCAGTGCACTAGCCCCAAGCATCCAGTATCGTGCATCAAACCTGGTCTGGCATCTCGTTTCATATATGATATTTTACATGTTTCAATGCCATTGTCCCAAATCTTCCCACCCTCTCCCTCTCTCACAGAGTCCATAAGACTGTTCTGTACAACACTGTCTCTTTTGCTGTCTCGTACACAGGGTTATTGTTACCATCCTTGTAAATTCCATATATATGCATTAGTATACTGTATTGGTGTTTTTCCTTCTGGCTTACTTCACTCTGTATAATAGGCTCCAGTTTCATCCACCTCATTAGAACTGATTCAAATGTATTCTTTTTAATGGCTGAGTAATACTCCATTGTGTATATGTACCACTGCTTTCTTATCCATTCATCTGCTGATGGACATCTAGGTTGCTTCCATGTCCTGGCTATTATAAACAGTGCTGCGATGAACATTGGGGTACACGTGTCTCTTTCCCTTCTGGTTTCCTCAGTGTGTATGCCCAGCAGTGGGATTGCTGGATCATAAGGCAGTTCTATTTCCAGTTTTTTAAGGAATCTCCACACTGTTTTCCATAGTGGCTGTACTACTTTGCATTCCCACCAAAAGTGTAAGAGGGTTCGCTTTTCTCCACACCCTCTCCAGCATTTATTGCTTGTAGACTTTTGGATCGCAGCCATTCTGACTGGTGTGAAATGGTACCTTATAGTGGTTTTGATTTGCATTTCTCTGATAATGAGTGATGTTGAGCATCTTTTCATGTATTTGTTAGCCATTTGTATGTCTTCTTTGGAGAAATGTCTATTTAGTTCTTTGGCCCATTTTTTGATTGGGTCATTTATTTTTCTGGAGTTGAGCTGTAGGAGTTGCTTGTATATTTTTGAGATTAGTTGTTTGTCGGTTGCTTCATTTGCTATTATTTTCTCCCATTCTGAAGGCTGTCTTTTCACCTTGCTAATAGTTTCCTTTGATGTGCAGAAGCTTTTAAGGTTAATTAGGTCCCATTTGTTTATTTTTGCTTTTATTTCCAATATTCTGGGAGGTGGGTCATAGAGGATCCTGCTGTGATGTATGTCAGAGAGTGTTTTGCCTATGTTCTCCTCTAGGAGTTTTACAGTTTCTGGTCTTACATTTAGATCTTTAATCCATTTTGAGTTTATTTTTGTGTATGGTGTTAGAAAGTGTTCTAGTTTCATTCTTTTACAAGTGGTTGACCAGATTTCCCAGCACCACTTGTTAAAGAGATTGTCTTTAATCCATTGTATATTCTTGCCTCCTTTGTCAAAGATAAGGTGTCCATATGTGCATGGATTTATCTCTGGGCTTTCTATTTTGTTCCATTGATCTGTATTTCTGTCTTTGTGCCAGTACCATACTGTCTTGATAACTGTGGCTTTGTAGTAGAGTCTGAAGTCAGGTAGGTTGATTTCTCCAGTTCCATTCTTCTTTCTCAGGATCGCTTTGGCTATTGGAGGTTTTTTGTATTTCCATACAAATTGTGAAATTATTTGTTCTAGCTCTGTGAAGAATACTGTTGGTAGCTTGATAGGGATTGCATTGAATCTATAAATTGCTTTGGGTAGTATACTCATTTTCACTATATTGATTCTTCCAATCCATGAACATGGTATATTTCTCCATCTATTAGTGTCCTCTTTGATTTCTTTCACCAGTGTTTTATAGTTTTCTATATATAGATCTTCAGCTTATGATCAGATAGTGATCTCTAGGGCTGACCTGAAATGTCTCATCACACAACATATACCTAACTCTTTGTCTTCTGAGTTTTTTCCCCAAGATTTTGCATATTTTTGCATTTAACTCATGAAACCTGTGGAATTTTCACTCTCGTTTTCTTTTTCTGAATGGAAAATGACATTCTAGATTTTTTTCATACACACATTAGAAAAATAGTAGATTTTCTCTCCCTTTATCCATTCTTCTTTCCTACCTTTGGTTCACCCTGTCTTTCCCTCCCTCCCCCTCTTCATCTCCCTCTTTCTCTTTACTCTCTCTTTTCCCTCTCTATTTCTATCTCTTCCTCTCTCTTTCTTGTCTTCTCTGTCTCTACAGATCCAATAAATCCATTTTAAGCTCAAAATATCAGGTTGAAAGTGCATTTAATACACCTAACCTACTGAACATCATAGCTGAGCCTTGAACATGCTCAGAAATTAAATTAGCTTACAATTAGGCAAAATCATCTAACATAAAGCCAATTTTATAATAAAATGTTGAAAATCTCATGTAATATATTGAATAATATACTAAAAGTGAAAAACAGAATGTCTGTATACAAAATGACTATGAGTGTATCTGTTGTTTATGCTGTGATTATGTGGCTGACACAGAGCTGCAGCTCACTGCCTTTGTCCAGTGTCATAAGG
Source organism: Bos mutus (assembly GCF_027580195.1). Taxonomy (NCBI): domain Eukaryota; kingdom Metazoa; phylum Chordata; class Mammalia; order Artiodactyla; family Bovidae; genus Bos; species Bos mutus. Next base: position 75,405,229 of record NC_091622.1, on the reverse strand, counting down.
AGAGAATTTCATACTATGTATTGTTAGCCTGGGAAAAGGTCAATGTTTAACATTTGTAGCACAGTTTTTACTGAAGGAGTATCACTTTCACACCATCATAAAGTAAAAAAATCATGAAACACTATAAATTGGAGACTATCTGTATACATTCTAATGGACAAATCAAGAGGTCTCTGAAATGTTAGGAGCAGAAAAAGGAATAAAGAAATTTAAGACCAGAAATTAGATGTTAAAGTCATTCAGTTCAGTTGAGTCGCTCAGTTGTGCCTGACTCAGTGATCCCATGGACTCCAGCACACCAGGCTTCCCTATCCATCACAACTCCAGGAGCTTGCTCAAACTCAGGTTCATCAAGTCGGTGATACCATCCAACCATCTCATCCTCTGTCACCCCCTTCTCCTGCATTCAATCTTTCCCAGCTTCAGGGTCTTTTTCAGTGATCCTGGCATCAGGCGGCCTAAGGATTGCAGTTTCAGCTTCAGCATCAGTCCTTCCAATGAATATGCAAGACTGAATATTCAAGTTAATATCATTACTTACTGAGATTATTCATGGGGTCTCAAAGAGTCTGACACGACTGAGCGACTGATCTGATCAGATCTGACTGAGATTATAAGGATGGGATAACTTCTTTCTTATAAGTTCTATTTGAAACAAACATTCCTGTAAAGTTAATTCAATGTAATATTTTAAATACACAAAAGTCAACATTAAGTACTTTAGCAAATGATTTAAGATATCATTGACCTAAAGTAGCCTTGTTTTAGGGCCTCCCTGGTGGCTCAGACAGTAAAGAATCTGCCTCCAATGATCCCTGGATTGAGAAGATCCCCTGGAGAAGGAATGGCTACTCACCCCAGTATTCTTGCCTGGAGAATTCCATGGACAGAGCAGCCTGGTGGGCTACAGTCCATGGGGTCACAAAGGGTGGACACGACTGAGTGACTGACACTTCCAACCCTGTTTTAGAAACTCTTTTGTGGAATTATAATAATCAACCATATATATTTTTTCTCTCTCTGATATATATATATATATATATATATATATATATATATATATATAATCTTCCTATATTTCAAGAGGTTAAAACCTTAAGCTCTAAGATGATGAAGTATTTCAAACTTTGTAGAATATTTGATCTTGGAGACAATAACTTAACATAAATGAAATAGTTTTAGTGTCATCTCCCTCCCACATATTCTATATTCTTAGTTTTACATCGTCTATTCTTAACAAAGCAAAACCGAAAAAGCAGGGAGAGAAGAAACACATTTGATATACACTTATATAGCACTAATCGAGAGATAGCCTCCTAAATGCTAAATTTTTTTGCTCGTTTATTTGGTACGTCTATAAAATGGCTGCCATATATTTGGGTGTTGGTGCTTCCCAGGTGACTCACTGGTAAAAGAATCCCCTACCAATGCCAGAGAAGCCAGTTTGATTTCTAGGTCAGGAAAATCCCCTGGAGTAGGAAATGAAAATTCACTCCAATATTCTTGCCTGTAAAATTCATGGACAAGAAAGCCTGACAGGCAAGGTCCATGGGGTTTCAAAGAGTCAGGCAAAACTGAGCATGCACACACACTCCTGATTATAAAAGTATCTATTGTCAGTTTGTGGAGAAGGAAATGGCAACCCATTCCAGTACTCTTGCCTGGAAAATCCCATGGATGGAGGAGGCTGGTAGGCTAAAATCCATGGGGTCGAAAAGAGTTGGACATGACTGAGTGACTTCACTTCATTCACTTCATACTTTATCACTGAAGAAGGAAATGGCAACCCACTCCAGTATTCTTGCCTGGAGAATCCCAGGGACAGAGGAGCAGGTGGGCCGTGGTCCATGGGTTCACAGAGAGTTGGACACGACTGAAGTGACTGAACACGCACGTATTGTCAGTTTGAAACTTTGTTGACTGATTCCACTTTCCCATTAGTAATGGTTCCACCCAGACTGCTCAAATTCTTGTCCATTGAGTCAGTGAGGCCTTCCAACCATCTCATCCTCTGTCATCCCCTTCTCTTCCTGCCTTCAATCTTTCTCAGCATCAGGGTCTTTTCCAAGGAGTCAGTTCTTTTCATCAGGTGGCCAAAGTATTGGAGTTTCAGCTTCAGCATCAGTCCTTCCAATGAATATTCAGGACTGATTTCCTTTAGGATCAACTGATTGGATCTCCTTACAGTCCAAGGGACTCTCAGGAGTCTTCTCCAGCACCAGAGTTCAAAAACATCAATTCTTCTGCATTCAGATTTCTATATAGTCCAACTCTAACATCCATACATGACTACTGGAAAAACCACAGCTTTGACTAGAAGGATTTTGGTTAGCAAAATAATATCTCTGCTTTTTAATATGCCGTATAGTTTGGTCATAATTTTTCTTCCAAGGAGTAAGCATCTTTTAATATATTGGCTACAGTCACCATCTGCAGTGATTTGGTAGCTAAAAATAAATAAATAAATAAAGTCCTTCACTCTTTCCACTGTTTCCCAATCTATTTGCCATGAATTGATGGGACCAGAGGCCATTATCTTCACTTTTTAATGTTGAGTTTCAAGTCAACTTTTTCACTCTCCTCTTTCACTTTCATCAAGAGCTTTTTAGTTCTTCTTCACTTTTTGCCATAAGGGTGATGTCATCTGTGAATCTGAGGTTATTCATATTACTCCTGGCAATCTTGAATCCAGCTTGTGCTTCATCCAGCCCAGGATTTCTCATGATGTACTCTACATATAAGTTAAATAATCAGGGTGACAATATACAGCCTTGACATAGTCTTTTCCCAACTTGGAACCAGTCTGTTGTTCCATGTCTGGTTCTAACTGCTGCTTCCTGATCTGCATACAGATTTCTCAAGAGGCAGGTCAAGTCGCTGATATTCCCATTTCTTTCAGAATTTTCCACAGTTTGTTGTTGTCCACATAGTCAAAGGATTTTGCAGTCAATAAAGCAGAATGAGATGTTTTTCTGGAACTCTCTTGCTTTTTCAATGATCCAACGGATGTTGGCAATTTGATCTCTGGTTCCTCTCCCTTTTCTAAATCCAGCTTGAACATCTGGAAGTTCACAGTTCATGTACTACTGAAGCCTGGCTTGGAGAATTTTGAGCATTACTTTACTAGCGTGTAAGATAACTGCAACTGTGCAGTGGTTGGATCATTCTTTGGCATTGCCTTTCTTTGGGATTGGAATGAAAACTGACCTTTTCCAGTCCTGTGTCCACTGCTGAGTTTTCCAAATTTGCTGGCATATTGAGTGCAGCACTTTAACATCATCATATTTTAGGATTTGAAATAGCTCAAGTGGAATTCCATCAACTCCACTAGCTTTGTTCATAGTGATGCTTCCAAAGGCACACTTGACTTTGCATTCCAGGATGTCTGGCTCTAGGTTAGTGACCACACCATCGTGGTTATCTGGGTCATGAATATCTTTTTTGTACAGTTCTTAAGAAGGGGACAACAGAGGATAAGATGGCTGGATGGCATCACTGACTCAATGGACATGAGTTTGAGTGAACTCTGGGAGTTGGTGATGGACAGGGAGTCCTGGCGTGCTGCAATTCATGGGGTCGCAGAGTCAGACACGACTGAGCAACTGAACTGAACTGAACTCTCTGTATTCTTGCCACCTCTTCTTAGTATCTTCGGCTTCTGTTAGGTCCATACCGTTTCTGTCCTTTATTGTGCCCATCTTCAGATGAAATATTCCCTTGGTATTTTTAATTTTCTTGAAGAGAACTCTAGGCTTTCCCATTCTATTGTTTTTCTCTATTTCTTTGCATTGGTCACTGAGGAAGCATTTTTTTTTTTTTTTGGCTCTCCTTGCTATTTTTTGGAATTCTGCATTCAAATGGGTATATCTTTCCTTTTCTCCTTTGCTTTTCACTTCTCTTCTTTCATAGCTATTTGTAAGGTCTCCTCAGACAACCATTTTCCTTCTTTGCATTTTTTTTTCTTGGAGATGGTCTTGATCCCTGTCTCCTGTACAATGTCATGAACATCTGTCCATAGTTCTTCAGGCACTCTGTCATCAGATCTAATCCCCTGAGTCCTTTTGTCACTTCCACTGTATAATCATAAGGGAATTGATTTAGGTCATACCTCAGTGGTCTAGTGGTTTTCCCTACTTTCTTTAAGTCTGAATTTGGCAATAAGGAGTTCATGATCTGAGCCACAGTCAGCTCCTGGTCTTTCTTTCACTGATTGTGTAGAGCTTCTCTATCTTTGACTGCAAAGAATATAATCAATCTGATTTAGGTATTCACCAGCTGATGATGTCCATGTGTAGAGTCTTCTCTTGTGTTGTTGGAAGAGGGTGACCAGTGTGTTGTCTTGTCAAAACTCTACTAGTCTTTGCCCTGCTTCATTCTTTACTCCAAGGCCAAATTTGCCTTTTACTCCAGGGGTTTCTTGACTTCCTACTTTTTCATTCCAGTCCCCTATAATGAAAAAGACATCTTTTGGGGATGTTAGTTCTTGGAGGTCTTCATAGAACCATTCAACTTCAGCTTCTTTAGCATTCCTGGTTGGAGCATTGACTTGGATTACTGTGGTATTGAATGGTTTGCCTTGGAAATGATCAGAGCTCATTCTGTCATTCTTGAGATTTCATTCAAGCACTGCATTTAGTACTCCTTTGTTGACTATGATGGCTACTCCATTTCTTCTAAGGGATTCTTGCCCACAGTAGTAGATATAATGGTTATCTGATTTAAATTCACCCATTTCAGTCCATTTTAGTTTGCTGACTCCTAAAGTGTCAATGTTCACTCTTGCCATCTCCTGTTTGACCACTTCCAATTTACCTTGATTCATGGACCTAATATTCTAGATTCCTGTGCAGCGTTGCTCTTTATAGCATCAGATTTTGCTTTTATCACCAGTCATATCCACAACTGAGTGTTGTTTTTGCTTTGGCTCTGTCCCTTCATTCTTTCTGGAGTTATTTCTCCACTACTATCCAGTACCATATTGGGCACCTACCGACCTGGGAGTTCACCTTTCAGTGTCCTATCTTTTTGCCTTTTCATACTTCTCATAGGGTTCTCAAGGCAAGAATACTGATGTGGTTTGACATTCCCTTCTCCAGTGGACATTTCGTCAGAACTTTCCACCATGATCCATCCATCTTGGGTGAGCCTACATGACATGGTTCATAATTTCATTGAGTTAGACAAGGCTGTGGTCCATGTGATCAGATTGGTTAGTTTTCTGTGATTTCGGTTTTCAGTCTGTCTGCTCTCTGATGGGGAAGCATAAGAGGCTTATAGAATCTTCTTGATGGGAGAGACTGACTGAGGGGGAAACTGAGTCTTGTTCTGATGGGCAGGGCCATGTTCAGTAAATCTTTAATCCAATTTTCTGTTGACAAGGAGCTATGTTCCCTCCCTGTTATTTACCTGGGGTGAAACTATGATGGAGGTAATGAAGATAATGGTGATCTCCTTTAAAACGTCCCAAGCATGTACTGGTACACTCAGTGCCCCGAACCCTGCAGCAGGCCACCACTGACCCACGCCTCTGCTGGAGACTCCTGGACACACCCAGGCAAGTTTGGGTCAGTCTCTTGTTGGATCACTGCTCCTTTCTCCTGGGTCCTAGTGAACACAAGATTCTATTTGTGCCCTCTAGGAGTCTATTTCCCAGTTCTGTGTAAGTTCTGGCAGCTCTGTTGTGGGGTTAATGGTGACCTCCTCCAAGAGGGGTTATGCCATACTGAAGTCTGCTGCACCCAACCATACCAAAGTGTGCTGCTCCCACACTGCTGCCCCTGTGGCAGTCCACTGCTGACCCGTACCTCCATAGGAGACACTCAAACAGTTTTATCTCAGTCTCTGCTGGGTCTCTGGGTCCTGGTGGGCACAAGGTTTGTTCGGGTCCTCTGAGTGTCTGTGGCAGGAATGGGGTTTGATTCTAAAGATGAGGTATTGTACTTCCCATAATTTTAAAAGAATTTTTAAAACTATCAAGTAACTGTACAATAAGATAAAATACACTTTCACTTAAAGTTGAAAAATATGCCATAGTGTAATTGTTTTGCAACTCTTTTAAAAACTTTTCAATCAGAGAATGCTCTAAGAAAAGATACTTAGAAATCTAATATTTAGCACAAATGAAAACAGTGCTGCTCACATCAAAAATGATGGGGTGTTCCAATGTCATCTCACTGGTTCTTCCTTTACACTCTTTCCACAGGAGGAATGCTGGGGGAGTTGAGTCTTTGGAACAGCTAGGGTACAGACTGAAAACTACTTATATAGAGTAGAGGTGTGTTGTGAGAGGCCTATTGTCTAACGGTGGACCTCTCTATTGAAATTTGGAAACAAAGTGAGAATGGCCTTAATAATTTTTATTTACTTTTTGAGAGTGATTTCATCTGTTTCTATTTTCAATAAAGACTTTTTAAGGTGTATACACTCAGATAAAGATATAAGATGTGAAAACGTTTAAGTATTGTACCAGTTTAAAAAGCTATTATTGATTGCTCATTCACTATAAATGGAGCTGTACTCTATTTTGATAATTCAGAAGTAAATATGCTGACCCTGCGGCTCAATAACAAAACAACAGCAAAAGAAAAAGAAAAATCATTTAATGTCAGACTATACTCTGATAAACTTGATGATGCTGAAACTTGCACTACTCTTGAATTGAAGGATAGTATTAATTCTCTGAAGCCTTAAAGGCAAAAGCCATTAGAGACTGAATAGATAGTGATATGCTCTTAAAAATATTAGTTGCAATGCCTCTATATCCAGAATATTTATTTTTTAATAAATACTTTTAGTTGTGAGATTCCCTTGTAAACAATAATCAATATATGTTAACACTAAAAATTATTTTTACTGAATCATTATTTTTCATTGGTATATGTTATGCTACATGCATTAGTTCTTTTCCTTCTGTCTGCAATTTGAGATAATGATGTCATTTTGCAGTTAATTCCCCCTCCCCTGGGGGGATTTCTTTTATTTTTTATTAATTTATTTATTTTAATTGGAGGCTAATTATTTTACAATATTGTAGTGGGTTTTGCCATACATTCACATGAATCAGCCATGGGTGTACATGTGTCCCCCATCCTGGCCCCCTTCCCACCTCCCCCACATCCCATCCCTCAGGCTTGTCCCAGGGCACCAACCCTGAGTGCCCTGTCTCGTGCATGAAACCTGGACTGGCAATCTATTTTACTTATGGTAATATACATGTTTCTGTGTTATTCTCTCAAATCAGGCCACCCTCGCCTTCGCCCACAGAGTCCAAAAGTCTGTTCTTTACATCTGTGTCTCTTGCTGTCTCGCATATAGGATCATCATTACCATCTTCCTAAATTCCATACATATTCATTAATATACTGTATTGGTGTTTTTCTTTCTGATTCACTTCAGTCTGTAAAATAGGCTCCAGTTTCATCCACATCATTAGAACTGATTCAAATACATTCTTTTTAGTAGATGAGTAATATTCCATTGTGTATATGTACCACAGCTTTCTTATCCATTCATCTGGTGATGAACATCTAGGTTGTTTCCATGTCCTACGATGAATATTGGGGTACACGTGTCTCTTTCTATTCTGGTTTCCTCGGTGTGTATGACCAGCAGTGGGATTGCTGAAAACTCTCACTGTTTGAAGATGACATGATCCTCTACATAGAAAACCCTAAAGACACCACCTGAAAATTACTAGAACTAATCAATGAATATAGTAAAGTTGCAGGATACAAACTTAACACATAGAAATCCCCTGCATTCCTCAGTTCAGTTCAGTTCAGTTTAGTCACTCAGTCCAGTCTGACTCTTTGCGACCCCATGAATTGCAGCATGCCAAGCCTCCCTGTCCATCACCAACTCCTGGAGTTCACTCAAACTCATGTCCAACGAGTCGGTGATGCCAACCAGCCATCTCATCCTCTATTATCCCCTTCTCCTCCTGCCCCCAATCCCTCCCAGCATCAGAGTCTTTTCCAATAAGTCAACTCTTCACATGAGGTGGCCAAAGTATTGGAGTTTCAGCTTTAGCATCAGTCCTTCCAAAGAATACCCAGGACTGATCTCCTTTAGAATGGACTGGTTGGATCTCCTTGCAGTCCAAGGGACTCTCAAGAGTCTTCTCCAACACCACAGTTCAAAAGCATCAATTCTTTGGCACTCAGCTTTCTTCACAGTCCAACTCTCACATCCATACATGACCATTGGAAAAACCATAGCCTTGACTAGATGGACCTTTGTTGGCAAAGTAATGTCTCTGCTTTTGAATATGCTATCTAGGTTGGTCATAATTCTCCTTCCAAGGAGTAAGCATCTTTTAATTTCATGACTGCAATCACCATCTGCAGTAATTTTGAAGCCCCAAAATAAAGTCTGACACTGTTTCCACTGTTTCCCCATCTATTTCCCATGATGTGATGGGACCGGATGCCATGATCTTCATTTTCTGAATGTTGAGCTTTAAGCCAACTTTTTCACTCTCCTCTTTCACTTTCCTCAAGAGGCTTTTTAGTTCCTCTTCACTTTCTGCCATAAGGGTGGTGTCATCTGCATGTCTGAGGTTATTGATATTTCTCCTCACAATCTTGATTCCAGCTAATGCTCCCTCCAGTCCAGCGTTTCTCATTAGGGAAATAAAAAGTCAAAACCATGACAATATGAGATGTTTCTTTGTATATTTTTCCCTTCCTATTATCCCTAATGCCATAATAATTTATGTATTTTAAGTTATGATGACAAAGTATTGTTTCACAATATACCTTCCAACCATAGAAACATAGTCTCTTGTCTATTTTGACATAGGCTTAGAATTTTAAATTTCCTGGACCTTTAACATTGCTGCCAAGTCATTTTCTTAACAGTGGTTAGCACAAAATATATTAAGACTCAAACTGAAAGTTTAATTTTTGTACATACAATTATTTCTCTGATATAACAATGGTTGTCAAATATTTTAGCTGAAGAATCATTTATAATCATAATAATATCATCTTATTAAGCACACAGGTGTAAAAATACACTTTTTTTTTTTATAGCTAAAAAAATTTTTTTAATGTTTAAACCTAATCCCCACATTTCTTTTTTTTTTTTTTATTTTTTTAAATTTTATTTTATTTTTAAACTTTACATAATTGTATTAGTTTTGCCAAATATCAAAATGAATCCGCCACAGGTATACATGTGTTCCCCATCCTGAGCCCTCCTCCCTCCTCCCTCCCCATACCATCCCTCTGGGTCTTCCCAGTGCACTAGCCCCAAGCATCCAGTATCGTGCATTGAACCTGGACTTTGTACTCTATACAGCTATGAGTTAAAACATAACAAAGATTATTTACATCATCCATTGAGAATACAAGTTTATTGGCAGACCTGAAACTGATACCATGGTTTTGGAGAAAAATTCCAGTTATATCTCTATTTTTATTCAATTTATTGCAACCAATAAAATGTTTATGTTCACAAACTATTTATGAATGATAACAGATTGTTTTTAAATGTTGTAATATGTTATCTCATCCTGTAGCAGACTGTCACTTCCAAAGAACATCCACAGATATATTTCTGGTCTAAAACATCCCCACTCCCCAGCAAGTAGTAGAATTTATTTTCCTTTCATTTGAAAATGAACATGACTTTGAGACTGCCTTGATGAATAGATTGCAATGAAAATTACATTATATGACTTTGAAAATAGTTCAGAAAAAGCAGTGTGGCTTCTGTGTTCATGCAGTTTATTTCTGATATCTTACTCTTGAAACCCAGTGATTCTATAAGGAAGCCAACCTAGTCCATACAGAGTCCCACTAGAGAGAAACTGAGATGACTAGATTATATTCAATGTCTACCATACATGAGCAAATAAGACTACAGATCATTTTAGTCCCTAGGTTTCAGTTCTTCTTTCTGAGGCTTGTATATCATGACCCCAAAAACCACTTTTATTATTTGTCTTTTAAATCCTGATCCATAGACATACTGAGACAAAAGCAAATACATAGACATAAAAGCACATACATAGATCAAAAGAAGTTATTTAATACTACTAAATTTGGGGTGATATAGTAATGTGTTACACAGAGAAACTGAAATAGAATTTGGTGACCAGAGTGGGCAGTGCCAAAATCTTGGTGGGCCTGAGAACTTAGTCCTAAAGAAATAATTAAGTGAATCATGATAAATTTTGAGGAGACTGTCAGTGAGGACTTAAAGAAAAGTGAAGAAAATACTGTCAGAAATTAGGTAAAAGTGTTCTTTGCATGTAGTGGCTGAAAATTTAACAATATCATTGATTGCAGTAACATGGAAAGTAGAAAATGAGTCAAATGAACCTAGTGATCAACAATAGACACTAGGTTGAATAGACAGAGTGGGTCAGGCTTGTAGTTTTACTCATTTAGAGGGAAAGCTTTCAGTTTTCATGACTGAGTTTCATGTTAGCTGTCATGTTTGTTATAAATGGCCTTTATGATGTGAGATATATACCCTCTACAGCAACTTTATCACACATTTTGTGATTCAGATGGTATAGAATCTGCCTGCAATGTGGGAGACCCAGGTTCCATCACTGGCTGGGGAAGATCCTTTGGAGAAGGAATGACTACCCACTCCAATATTCTTGCCTGAAGAATCCAATGGACAGAGAAGCCTGGCATGCTAGAGTCCATGGGATTACAAAGAGTCAGACACAGTTGAGTGACTAACACTTCCATGTTCATATCAACTCTGGAAGGGAATTTTTATCATGAATGGATGTTGAATTTTGTCAAACACTTTTTCTTCATCTATTAAGCTGATCATGTGATTTTGTCATTTGTCACTGTTTTATGTCACATTTATTGATTCATAGATATTGAATCATTCTTTCATCCCTGGAATAAACCCCGCTTGATCATTGTCTAGGGATAGTTTTATATATTATGGAGTTTCTCTTGCTAATATTTCTTGGGGATTTTTGAGTCTATTTTCATTAGTGATATTGGCCTATAATGTTATTGTAGCATTTTGTCATCATGATAAAGATGGCCTTGTACAAAGAATTAGGGAGTGTTCCCTCCTCTTCAGCATTTTGGAACAATTTGAGAGGATGGGTATTAACTCTTCTTTTAATGTTTGGTAGAATTCTGCTATAAAGTCATGCAGTCCTAGATTTTTGTTTATTAGGAGTGTTTTGATCACTGGTTCAATGCTAGTAATTGTTTTCTTCAGATTATCTATTTCTACCTAACTTATTCTTGAAAGAATGTATGTTTCTAGGAATTTATCCATTTATTTTAATTTATCAAATTTGTTAACATATTACTGTAGTGTTCCTTTATGATTTTTTATATGTACGTTGTATCAATAATTTTTTTTTTCCTCTTTCATGTACTATTTCCTTGAGTCCTCTTCTTTTTTTCTTAATGAATCTGACTAGAGGTTTGTCAGTTTTATTAATCTTTTTAGAAAACAACTCTAGATTTCATTGATCTTTTCTTTTTTTTTTTTTTTTTTGCCTCTAATTTATTTCCTCCCTGATCTTTATTATACCCTTCTTTCTGATAACTTTAGACTCTCTTTGTGCTTATTTTTCTGATTCCTTAAGTTGGTAGGTTAGTTTATTTTCTTGAAATATGCCTTATTTCTTGAGGTGTCTCTGTATTTGTATAAATTTCCCTTGTAGAACAGCTTTTGCTGCACCTGGATAGGTTTAGGGAAGTTGCAATTTTATTTTCATTTCTCCCAAAGTATTTTCTGATTTCCTCTTTAATTTCTTCATTGACCCATTTTTTCCACAAATGTTGTTTAGTTTTCATATGTTTGCTTTTTTCCCAAAATGTCTTCCTTTACCTAATGTCTAATACCATATCATTGTGGCCAGAAAAATGCTTTATATAATTTCTATACTTTTGAATTTGTTGATACATGCTTGTGACCTAACGTAATTTATCCTAGAGGATCTTTCATGTGCATTTGAAAACAATGTGTATTCTGATGTTTTTTGATGGAATGTCCTTTGAAAGTGAAAGTACAAAAGTCCTTTAGATATATATTAAGTTCATTTGGTTTAATGTGTCATATAAGACTACTATTTCCTTATTAATTTTCTACCCATCGATATTAGTGAGGCATTAATGTTCCGTATTATTATTGTATTACTGTCAGTTTTTCCATTTATGTCTATTATATTTGCTTTATATATTTATGTGCTCCTATATTAGGCACATATATGTTTAAGAACATTATCTCTTCTTGTTTTGTTCCCTTTATTATTATATAATTCCTCTCTTTGCATTTAATTTTAGATTTTGTTTTAATGTATACTTTGTCTGGTATGAATATATACTCCAGTTTTCTTTTAATTTGTATTTGCATGGAATATCTTTTTCTGTACCTTCGCTTTCAGTTTGTGTGCATCTTTAGTTCTGAAATGAGTCTCCTCTCTCCTTTTCTTCTTAGTTTAGTTTGTTCCACTGTGATTTTATAATTTGATTAAGTGGTATGCTTGTGTTCCTTTCTCTCTAGTGTTTGTGAACCTATTATAGGCTTTTTGATTTCTGATTCCAATGGGATTTATACATATTGTGTGCATGTGTGTGTGTGTGTGTGTGAACTCACTTCAGTCATGTCTGATTCTTTGTGACCCTGTGGACTGTAGCCCACCTGTGGGGCTCCTCTGTCCATGGGATTCTCCAGGCAAGAATACTGGAGCGAATTGCCATGCCCTTCTCCAGGAAATCTTCCTGACCCAGGGATCAAACCCGCATCTCTTATGTCTCCTGCATTGGCAAGTAGGTTCTTTACCAGTAGTGCCAACTGAGAAGCCCTTTTTATACATTGACCTATAAATATATCTATTTATTTTAAATTGTTAGTAGTGTAAGTTCAAACACATTCTAAAAGATCTACATGTTTTAACTCCCTTCCCCCAATATTTGTGTTTTTGATGTCATATTTTACATCTTCATATTTATCCCTTAACTGTTTGTTATAGTTATATTTGATTTCATATTTTTTTTCTTTTAACCTTTGCACTAGCTTATTTAAACAGTGGATCCATAGATTTCACTATGTATTTTCCTATAACAATGGAACTTTTCCCTTTGCATAATTTCTTTATTGTAGCCTTTTATTTTTTATTTAAAGAAGACTCTAGCAACTCTTATAAAGTCTCTTTAGCATTCAGTTTTTAAGTATTTCAATGTTTGCTTGTGTGAAAAGTTCTTTATTTTCCCTTCAATTATGAATGATAAAATTGCTGGGTAGGGTGATCAGAGTTTTTAGCACTTTAAACGTATCATGCCACTCTCTTCTGGCCTACAGAGTTCTGCTAAAAAATAATCATAGCATTATTGTTCTTCTTTTGCTGCTTTTAGAATTTTCTTTTTATCTTTAATATCTGCCATTTTAATTATATGTCTTGGTGTGTGTCTCTTCGGGTTCATCTGGTATGGTACTGTCTGTGCTTTGTGCCTGAATATCTCGTTTCCTTCTTCAGATTCAGGAAGCTTTCAGTCATAGTTTTATCAAATATATTTACACCCCTTTCTCTTTTCTCCTTTTGGGATTCTGATAATTCAAGTGTGAGTATGCCTGATGTTGTCCTAAAAGTCCTTTAAACGGTTCTCATTTTTATCTTTTGCTGTTCTGATAGAGTGACTTTCATTATTCTATCTTCTAGACTGTTTATGCATTTGTGTGTGTGTCATCTAATTTGCTGTTGATTTCCACCTGTGTATTTTTTCATTTCAATTATTGTGTTTTTCACACTTATATTTTTTAGTTCTTTGTTAAAATTCTTGCTGTTTTCCTCTACTCTTTTCCTCAGTTTAGTTAGCATTCTTTTTTTTTTTTTTGTATATACATTTTTATTTTTATTTTTTTACCCATGGCGGATTCATGTTGATGTATAGCAAAACCAATACAATATTTTTTTTAGTTTTTATTTTTTTAATTTTATTTTATTCAATACAATATTGTAAAGTAATTAGCCTCCAATTAAAATAGTTAGCATTCCAGTTTTTTAAGGAATCTCCACACTGTTCTCCATAGTGGCTGTACTAGTTTGCATTCCCACCAAAAGTGTAAGAGGATTCCCTTTTCTCCTCATTCCCTCCAGCATTTATTGCTTGTAGACTTCTGGATCACAGCCATTCTGACTGGCATGAAATGGTACCTCATTGTGGTTTTGATTTGCCATATGACCCAGCAATCCCACTGCTGAGCATACACACTGAGGAAACCGGAATTGAAAGAGACACGTGTACCTCAATGATCATCGCAGCACTGTTTACAATAGCCAGGACATGGAAGCAACCTAGATGTCCATCAGCAGATGAATGGATAAAAAAGCTGTGGTACATATACACAATGGAGTATTATTACTCAGCCATTAAAAAGAATACATTTGAATCAGTTCTAATGAGGTAGATGAAACTGGAGCCTATTATACAGAGTGAAGTAAGCCAGAAAGAAAAACACCAATACAGTATACTAACACATATATATGGAATTTAGAAAGATGGTAACGATAACCCTGTATGCAAGACAGCAAAAGCGACACAGATGTATAGAACAGTATTTTGGACTCTGTGTGGGGGGGTGTGATTTGGGAGAATGGCATTGAAACATGTATAATACCATATAAGAAATGAATCACCAGTTCAGGTTTGATGCAGGATACAGGAAGCGTGGGGCTTGTGCACTGGGATGACCCAGAGGGATGGTATGGGGAGGAAGGTGGGAGGGGAGTTCAGGATTGGGAACACGTGTACACCCGTGGTGGATTCATGTTGATCTATGACAAAACCAATACAATATTGTAAAGTAATTAGCCTCTAATTAAAATAAATAAATCTAAATTTAAAAAATAAAATAGTTAGCATTCTTATTACTATTGCTTTGAAATAAATAAGGCAAATTATCTGTGTTTCATCAAGGTTTTCTCTCAGTCTTTTTTGAAACCTATTTCACTATCATCTCATTCTGTTTAATTTTTTCTGTACTTATAAAATTAGAGGAAATATTTATCTTTCCTGATCTTGAAGTGATGTCCTGCATGTGAGTGTCCTTCTGCCATCTGTGTGCACAATGGCTTCAGTGGGAAACCTGGATCTGAAGTGAGCATAGGCTAACTGCCTTGGTGGGGGGTAGGACTTGATTTGGAGGGGACAGAACCGGGTGCAAGCCAGGGCTTCTGCAATGTTCAGTACCCATCACAATCCTATCAGGGGTTAGTTCAGAGTCTGAGAGGCTAGAACAGGAGCCGTGGTGTCGTTGTCTCTCCTGGGTATGATGGCAGTTTCTGCCTTGGTTTGAGTGATATTTAGGGCTTGAGGGCTTGGGGCTGCACTTTTTTTTTTTGCTGGTTTTATTTTCTCTTGTTGTGTGTCCCCTGTTTATAGGATGGGTCAGGGCCAGAGGGACTGGGGCCATACCACTGAACTGGCCTCATTCCATTCCTAGTGTGCACATGGATGTACACTTCAGTGATGGCAGAGTCTGCCCTAGAAATAGCTTCTACTCCTTGGAAATGTGTGCAGGGACATGAGAGCTGACAATGTCTACTTCCACCTTGGTCAGAGGCAGGGCTGATTCTAAGTTGGCTCTATTTCTTCAATGAATACATACTTACATTGGAAAAGGCAGCCTCCTCCTTAGTGGGGAGCCATGCCAGAGTAAGAGTGGCTACAGCTGGAGGCTGCGGAGGTCCTAGTAAGCCAACCAGATCCCACATAGTTTTGAATCAGCTGCCTCCACACTGTAACAGGGAGTAATATGCATATATATGGAATTTAGAAAGATGGTAATGATAACGTTCTTTGCAAGACAGCAAAAGAGACACAGATGTATAGAACAGTCTTTTGGACTCTGTGAGAGAGGGACAGGGTGGGATGATTTGGGGGAATGTCATGGAAACATGTATAATATCATATAAGAAACGAATCACCAATCCAGGTTTGATACAGGATGCTTGGGGCTGGTGCACTGGGATGACCTGGAGGGATGGTACCGGGACGGAGGTGGGAGGGGTGTTCAGGATGGGGAACACATGTACGCTCGTGATGGATTCATGTTGAAGTGTGGCAGAACCAATACAATATTGTAAAGTGAAAAAATAATAATAATAATAAAGAAATAGGCAAAAAAAATTATAACTTATTGGACTTCTCTAGAGCAGACTGTTGGTCTCTTATAACCTTCCTCTAAGTCCCACTGGTTTTCAAATCAGTTAAGAGAGCTCATCTTCCCAGCATTGGATCTAGAATTTAGGTGCTTCATATGCAGCTCATCTCCAGATGGTCAACACCAAAATCAGATTGATTATGTTCTTTGCAGCCAAAGATGGAGAAGCTCTATACCATCAACAAAAACAAGAACAGGAGCTGACTGTGGTTCAGACCATGAACTTCTTATTACAAAATTCAGACTAAAATTGAAGAAAGTAGGGAAAACCACTAGACCATTCAGGTATGACCTAAATCAAATCCCTTATGATTATACAGTGGAAGTGAGAAATAGATTTAATGGCCTAGATCTGATAGATAGAGTGCCTGATGAACTATGTACAGAGGTTCGTGACATTGTACAGGAGACAGGGATCAAGACCATCCCCATGGAGAAGAAATGCAAAAAAGCAAAATGGCTGTGTGGGAAGCCTTACAAATACCTGTGAAAAGAAGAGAAAAGAAAGCAAAGGAGAAAAGGAAAGATATAAGCATCTGAATGCAGAGTTCCAAAGAATAGATAAGAGATAAGAAAGCCTTCCTCAGTGATCACTGCAAAGAAATAGAGGAAAACAACAGATTGGGAAAACTAGAGATCTCTTCAGGAAAATTAGAGATACCAAGGGAATATTTCACAAATATGAGCTCTATAAAGGACAGAAATGGTATGGACCTAACAGAAGCAGAAGATATTAAGAAGAGGTGGCAAGAATACACAGAAGAACTGTAAAAAAAAAGATCTTCATGACCCAGATAATCACCCAGATCATCATGACCCAGATGATGTGATCACTGAGTTAGAGTCAGACATCCTGGAATGTGAAGTCAAGTGGGCCTTAGAAAGCATCACTACGAACAAAGCTAGTGGAGGTGATGGAATTCCAGTTGAGCTATTTCAAATCCTGAAAGATGATGCTGTAAAAGTACTGCACTCAATATGCCAGCAAATTTGGAAAGCTCTGCAGTGGCCACAGGACCGGGAAAGGTCAGTTTTCATTCAAATCCCAAAGAAAGGCAATGCCAAAGAATGCTCAAACTACCACACAGTTGCACTCATCTCACATGCTAGTAAAGTAATGCTCAAAATTCTCCAAGCCAGGCTTCAGCAATAAGTGAACCGTGAACTCCCTGATGTTCAAGCTGGTTTTAGAAAAGGCAGAGGAACCAGAAGTCAAATTGCCAACATCCGCTGGATCATGGAAAAAGCGAGAGAGTTCCAGAAAAACATCTATTTCTGCTTTATTGACTCTGCCAAAGCCTTTGACTGTGTGGATCACAGTAAACTGTGGAAAATTCTGAAAGAGATGGGAATATCAAACCACCTGACCTGCCTCTTGAGAAACCTGTATGCAGGTCAGGATGGAAGAGTTAGAACTGGACATGGAACAACAGACTGGTTCCAAATAGGAAAAGGAGTACATCAAGGCTGTATATTGTCACCCTGCTTATTTAACTTATATGCAGAGTACATCATGAGAAACGCTGGACTGGAAGAAGCACAAGCTGGAATCAAGATTGCCGGGAGAAATATCAATAACCTCAGATATGCAGATGACACCACCCTTATGGCAGAAAGTGAAGAGGAACTCAAAAGCCTCTTATGAAAGAGGAGAGTGAAAAAGTTGGCTAAAGCTCAACATTCAGAAAACAAATATCATGGCATCCGGTCCCAGCACTTGATGGGAAATAGATGTGGAAACAGTGTCAGACTTTATTTTTCTGGGCTCCAAAATCACTACAGATGGTGACTGCAACCATGAAATTAAAAGATGTTTACTTCTTGGAAGGAAAGTTATGACCAACCTAGATAGCATATTCAAAAGCAGAGACATTACTTTGCCAACAAAGGTCTGTCTAGTCAAGGCTATGCTTTTTCCTGTGGTCATGTATGGACGTGAGAGTTGGACTGTGAAGAAGGCTGAGTGCCGAAGAATTGATGCTTTTGAACTGTGGTGTTGGGGAAGACTCTTGAGAGTCCCTTGGACTGCAAGGAGATCCAACCAGTCCATTTGGAAGGAGATCGGTCTTGGGATTTCTTCGGAAGGAATGATGCTAAAGCTGAAACTCCAGTACTTTGGCCACCTCATGTGAAGAGTCAACTCATTGGAAAAGACTCTGATGCTGGGAGGGATTGGGGGCAGTAGGAGAAGGGGACGACAGCGGATGAGATTTCTGGATGGCATCACTGACTCAATGGACATGAGTCTGAGTGAACTCCAGCAGTTGGTTATGAACAGGGAGGCCTTGCATGCTGCAATTCATGGGGTCGCAAAGAGTCAGACACAGCTGAGCTACTGAACTGAACTGATGCAGCTCAAACCTATTACCCAGGATGATTCCCAAGCTTTTGGTATCCCTCCATTTTCTGTGTCCCCTGCTAGGGATGCATATTCTAACCTGATCACTTCTCTTCCCTTCTTACCAGACTTCATTTGGATACAGCTTTGACTGAAGAAGAATTCTGCTAATTCTGAGGTTGATTCTGGTATTAATCACTCTATATATTATATTATATGCTATTATATCTATTAAATCAATAGTTTTTATGTGCTTGTGAGCGGAAGCAAGTCCAGCATCCCCCTACTCCACTATCTTATCTCCTCTCCAAAAATAACATTTTTAAAGGGAAAACAACACAATTAACTACTCTTTTAAGTTACTCTACTATATATAGTGTTAGATTCAAACATATTTAGGATAGTTTGATTCCTTCCCAATATTTGACTTAACTTTTTAAACCACAGGCCATACACAAATTTAGTATGTCAAGTTTTAAGATTAAGCAGCTAATCAACTTTTCAGTTATTTCAAAACATTTCCTTCCTAGAATAGTGAGATGATGTCAGATCTAAATCTTTTAAAATGTATGTATAAGAGATGAATTGTATCCAGTTTCATGAACAGAATATTTTCTTCAAGAGAGGGTAGATATATTACAGGTAGGAGATTTCAATGCATAAATGCTTCACAGAGATAAAGTGAATTCCAGAAAATCTGTTCACTATAGAGCTATTCTGGGAATTTGTCCAAAGATTCTGCAGAATGAGGTATGATCACAAAACGGGACATGCCTCAAGTCTAGGTAATGTGAGAATAAGTTTAGAAATTGTTTCCTTATTATTCAGACACAGATATGCCCAACATATCCTAGAAACTTACTCCTCCCAAAATTGGAAATGGGAGACTTATGGTTGTTAGATGCTTGGATTAATAGTTTCCCAGCACTGGCTAGATCAACTTGATATTTGATGACTGTATTCTCAGTTTCAAATCCATAGAGTATGCTCATGCATTTTTTATATATCCATGTTCTTTGAATGATTCAGCATTGCCCTGCAATAGCTCTTATATTAAATGTGATGCATGCTATTAATGTATGTAAATTTCAGCTTTTAAATTTAAGCTGTCTTATTGTTCAGAAGTGTGTGCCTATATGATGAACAAGAGGGGAAGTCTAAATAAATGTCTTTCTTACATGGAGGTTTGAGGATATCCTGAAAGAATTCACTGGAAAATAAAAATAAAAAAATGAAAAAACAACAACAACAAAAAAGCAGTTAAGTCCTGGTTATAGGAGAGAAGAGATAATATGGATTTGAAAAAATAGTCATTTGAACCTCTCTCCTAAATCCAAAGAAAAGAAGGGCTGTCAGCAAATAGAGAAAAGTATTTCAACAAAATTATGTGTTTCAGGACCTGAGCATAAGGATTTGGTAGGTTTTAAACAGACTCCAACACTTGAAGAAGTGGTAAGACCTTCTCCCATTTTATTCTACCAAAAATCTTGTGGATATTGCAAGGTCATCCATTGTGGACTCTGGGATAGAGTGAATGGAGTGGTGTCTAGTGAAAAAATCATCATATCTAGAAGGAAGAAGTGCCTTTGGAGGTCTTTCTCTAGTGGACCCGACCTCAAGGAGTAATAGCAGTTGAACGATACCCAACAGAAGTGGCAGAGGATGCCATTGTCTAGATTTGGTCTCCGTGTGAAACAGTCAGGGAAATCAAAAATATTTAGATGGAAAGAGCAGGGACCAGGAGGGAGGCTGCTGTTCTAAATAACCAGTGGGGAAAATGCCCTGAGAAATGTGTTATCCCTGTTAGTGGTGCCCCATAGATTGGTGAGGCCTGTGGAAACTCCACTCACAGCAGTGCTGCTAGTCTTAATCTGTTTAGACAAATGTGAATTAAACATGTATACTTCGATCTCCTCTGAGAATTACACATTGCATTTGGATATTTTTTGTCCATACCTAACTTGATTTTTTGGGGTCGTACATCTGTATTTTATCAGTTTACACATACTAAGCAGGGCTTATTCCATGTCCCTGTTTAATCTCTCCCTTCACATATCCATGTTATGTTTCTGTCAACAGTAGAGTCTTTCTTTACCCCTAAACCATAACCTCAAAAACTGCATGTTGTAACTCATAGTTTCTGCCAAATTTAAATCACCTGAATATTTAGTTGAGTTCAGTTCAGTTCAGTTGCTCAGTCATGTCCGACTCTGCAATCCCATGAATTGCAGCACGCCAGACCTCTCTGTCCATCACCAACTCACGAGGTTCACTCAAACTCACGTCCATCGAGTCGGCGATGCCATCCAGCCATCTCATCCGCTGTCATCCCCTTCTCCTCCTTCCCCTAATCCCTCCCAGCATCAGAGTCTTTTCCAATGAGTCAACACTTCGCATGAGGTGGCCAAAGTACTGGAGTTTCAGCTTTAGCATCAGTCCTTCCAAAGAACATCCAGGACTGATCTCCTTCTGAATGGACTGGTTGGATCTCCTTGCAGTCCAAGGGACTCTCAAGAGCCTTCAACACCACAGTTCAAAAGCATCAATTCTTTGGCACTCAGCTTTCTTCACAGTCCAACTCTCACATCCATACATGACTACTGGAAAAACCATAGCCTTGACTAGATGGACCCTTGTTGGCAAAGTAATGTCTCTGCTTTTGAATATGCTATCTAGGTTGGTCATAACTTTCCTTCCAAGGTGTAAGCATCTTTTAATTTCATGGCTGCAATCACCATCTGCAGTGATTTGGGATCCCCAAAAAATAAAATCTGACACTGTTTGCACTGTTTCCCATTTATTTCCCATGAAGTGATGGGACCAGATTCCATGATTTTAGTTTTCCAAATGTTGAGCTTTACGCCAACTTTTTCACTCTCCTCTTTCACTTTCATCAAGAGACTTTTTAGTTCCTCTTCATTTTTCTGCCATAAGGGTGGTGTCATCTGCATATCTGAGGTTATTGATATTTCTCCTGGCAATCTTGATTCCAGCTTGTGCTTCTTCCAGCCTAGTGTTTCTCATGATGTACTCTGCATATAAGTTAAATAACCAGGGTGACAATATACAGCCTTGACGTATTCCTTTTCCTATTTGGAACCAGTCTGCTTTTCCATGTCCAGTTCTAACTGTTGCTTCTTGACCTGCATACAGGTTTCTCAAGAGGCTGGTCAGGTGGTCTGGTATTCCCATCTCTTTCAGAATTTTCCACAGTTTATTGTGATCCATACAGTCAAAGGCTTTGGCATAGTCAATAAAGCAGAAATAGATGTTCTTCTGGAACTCTCTTGCTTTTTCTATGATCCAGTGGATGTTGGCAATTTGATCTCTGGTTCCTCTGCCTTTTCTGAAACCAGCTTGAACATCAGTAAGTTCACAGTTCACGTACTATTGAAGCCTGGCTTGGGGAATTTTGAGCATTACTTTACTAGCGTGTGAGATGAGTGCAATTGTGTGGTAGTTTGAGCATTCTTTGGCATTGCCTTTACCTGAAGATTAGTTTCTTCTAAATCAGTATCCTCAAACAGACAGAACATTACTGACACAGAAAATAGGCACATTTCTAAATAATTTGTAGCAGTGGTATTCTATATTAGAGGTAGTGAATAAGTAGATCCAAGTCTTAGTTTAATCTCAGTTGAATGATAGAAAATAGTTTAGGCATTCAGAAGTTCCCTGAAACAGTTTTCATAGCATATAAGCAAACTGATCTTTGTTAATAAAATCATTTAAAAGTAAAATATTTTTTCACATGGAATTATTACTGTGAAGTGAATTTTCTTTTTGCATGTTCCAACTAGATTGATTAAACTGCACATATTTGATTTAAAAAAAGGGATATGGCCTTTCAGATATTTTCAAAGGATATATTAAAATATATCCCTTTTATCAAACGTGTCATGTGATATATAAAATGACACTAAGTTAGATATCACAATGAAGAGCTTCTCTTTGCATAAGAAATTTCATTTTTGCTGTTATTACTCTTAGCAGATGTGGTAGACAGATAATGAGTGCCCCCAAACGCCCATGTCTTAATTTTCAGAACCTATGATTATGCTTCTTTACTTAGCAAAAGGAACTTTGCAACTATGATTATGGATCTGGACTTTATAATGTGGAGGTTCTGGATTCTCCAGGTGGGACCAATATTACCATGATTGTTATTAAAATGGAAGAGAAAGGCAGAATAGACAGACATGTAACTAGAGAAAAGCAAAGTCAGAGAGAACTGCAAAATTATTGTCTTTGATAGAAGAGGAAGTGGCCCGAAGAACTTTGGAAACCTTGAGAAGTTGGAAGCCACAAGAAACAGATTCTTTTCTAGAGCGTCTTGGGAGAAGGCAGTGCAGGCCTGTTTTCACCTTCAGTTTATCTCAATGAGACCTGTGTCAGACTTCTAGCCTATCAAACTGTAAGACAGTAGATTTGTATTGTGTTAATTTGGACCATAAAGAAAATTGAGTACAGAATTAATGCTTTCGAACTATGGTGTTGGAGAAAGCTCTTGAGAGTCCCTTTGGACTGCAAGGAGATCAAACCAGTCAATCCTAAAGGAAATCAATCCTGAATAGTCATTGGAAGGACTGATGCTGAAGCTGAAGCTCAAATATTTGGCCACCTGATATGAAGGACTAACACATTAGAAAATATCCTGATGCTGGGAAAGATTGAAGGCAGGAGGAGAAGGGGACGACAGGTGATGAGATGGTTGGATGATACCACCAACTCAATTGACATGAGTTTGTGCAGACTCTGGGAGATAGTGAAGGACAGGGAAGTATGGCATGCTGCAGTCCATGGGGTCATGACTGAGTGACTGAACTGAACTGACCGAAGTCACTAAGTTTTTGATAATTTATAACAGAGGCAATAGAAAACTAATATAGCAGATACAATTATTTCCACTGAAAAACTTATTTTTTAAAGGCTCAGTGTATGATATTATCCCTAGAATAGGAAATGGCAGCCCACTCTAGTATTCTTGCATGGAAAATTCCAAGGGCAGAGGAACCTGATGGGCTAGAATCCATGGAGTCACAAAGAACCAGACATGAGTGAGTGACTGAGCATGCATGTATGCAATCTTATAGAAAATACATATAAGATTGAAAATATAAAAAAATAAGTTCATGTATTTTGAGCTTAATTAATGGTGTCTAATGTGCTTCACTGAATCGATGGACGTGACTCTGAGTGAACTCTGGGAGTTGGTGATGGACATGAAGGCCTGGCATGCTGAGATTCATGGGGTTGCAAAGAGTTGGACACGACTGAGCAAGTGAACTGAACTGAACTGAATGTGCTTCTCTTGTGACTCAGTGGTGATGAATCTGCCTGCCAATGCAGGAGACATGGGTTCCATCCCTGATCCAGGAAGATCCCTTGGAGAAAGAAATGGCAACTCACTCCAGTGTTCTTGCCTGGGAGATCCCATGGACAGAGTAGTCTGGCAGACTACAGTTCATGGATCCGTAAAGAGTTGGACAGGACTTAATGAATGAACAACAACGTTACTATCAAATAGTCAATATCTAGTTAAAATGTGCCCTCCTCCACCTCCATATATGTCCACTACCTTCTACATTTGAGTAGGTGAACATTTAGGAAATTATCTTTAATCCTGAGTGGTCTGAGTTTGACTTTTGATTTTCACATGATCACCAGTTGCCACTGATCTCAAAATACACTGACTTTATCAAACTCTATGAGAATCTTTTTGGATATTCTTGTGTTGTCTTCTATTTTAACGTCTCTTAGCTAAATTTATTCCGTTTCTTTATTTGAGAAATAAATTTTTATTTTTCTACCGGAATAGTTTTTCTTGCCAGAACAGAATGCTCTGCAATTTTAGATATATCTTAAATATTCATGGAGCAAATATTAGTATAATAGGATGTTACAGTATATTTGAAACATATTCACATGTAGAGATTATGCCGGTATGTGTAACTCACATTAGGCATCCAATTCATTGTCCTCTCTAAACCTTTATTTACTACAAAATGCACATTTCCCAGAACCCCTTTCAGCTAAGGTCCTGAATGCAAATTAATTTCCACCATTTGGTTACCAAGTATGTATTATGGCAAGATCTGAAAGGGACAAATTAATCAGAAACCATCTTCCTGTGGTTTTGACCTTTAATATCAAACAATGCTCAGGAGATATGATGATTTCCAACAGTGATTCTGAAGAGTCCCAACTCCAACTTCCTAGATGTTGACAAGCAAAGGGTACAGAACCTTGGCCTGGTGTAGAAGGCTGCAGCAATATGAGCACATTTTGCAGCCTCCTGAGTGTTGGGCTGTGTTGGCAAAGTCAGAGAATCTTGTTTCTGGCATATTCCCAGCTGTGACCTCAGAGGTAGTGCTCTTTTAGTAAGTCAGTTCTGTACAGGACCAGGAGTTACTCCAGGAGACTCAGCTTAGAAACTGTTGCTTCAGTCTTGGCAATGTTTTTGTAAGCACAGAATTTCCTGTATGAAATTTCCTCATGTTTAAGAATACCTATGGTGGTTTCTGTTTCCTGCTTTGAACTGTGGTAGAAAAGTCCATTCTGGAAATATAAAAATACATTATCCATAAGAAATTACTGTGCTGTTTGTGACAAAAATTTGATATATTTTCTGTTATTAAATGGAGAATTAATTGAAAGGCAATTATAGCACCTTAATTACAAAATATCTGCATCTCTAAATTCATAAATATATTTTTCCAAGAATTTGAATGTATATATGCATTCATTTCAGTGGCAAAGATTATACGTATGCCAATCATCATTCTAAAACATATATTAAATGAAAAATAGTAATTGTTCAAACTCATTTCAAGTGTCATTCAAGTATAATTCTGTTTATAGAAAGGGAAAACTCACAAAATTAATACATAAACATGTATTGGGAATATGTACACATATAGTAATATAAATGTATGTATATCTCTATATCTTATTTCTATATATCCTTCATTTTCTGAGTTAAGGACCAAATAATAGATATCTCTCTAAATACTAAGAGAAAAATTACTTGGAGTGGATGAATGTGAATATTATGGTTCAATTTATTTATAATCAGTTCTGCCAGCTCTTCCCAACTGTAATGCCACTTCCTTCTAGGAGTTAGTCTTTTATTTTAGTGGAGATTTATGAAACCTCTTGAATACAGTCATTAAAACTGTGACCACCTCTCACTGCAGCCCTGTCATTTAGTTTTCT
Organism: Bos mutus; assembly: GCF_027580195.1. Classification (NCBI taxonomy): domain Eukaryota; kingdom Metazoa; phylum Chordata; class Mammalia; order Artiodactyla; family Bovidae; genus Bos; species Bos mutus. The sequence goes on along the minus strand of NC_091622.1, from coordinate 75,379,518 downwards.
TGCATTATTAACTGGGCAAGGCACTGTATATAGTAATTATGTTCTCAATAATGGAACCTACTCAGCACTCATTAAGATTTCATTCAGAGTCACTCTTTTTGAATTTCAACATGAAGGAACTTGTGAATAGGTGTGCACAGTGCTTTGAATCTGAAAAAGGAAGCTTTATTACATTAATGATGTTTTTAAATCTTAAAAAAATACATTTAAGTAATAACTTTTAAAGTGTATCTTCAGTCATATATAGTTTATAATTTAGCTTTCAAATCAAGGAAAAACTTATTAGTTTCTAGAAAAGATATTTTTCTGCTCTGAACCTACTTGCTAATATTAAGGAATTTATAAAACTATCTCTGTGTTGAATTTGAAAATTTTATATTTCTACTAAGTACTGGAGAAATTTCAAACAAGAAGATTCTTGCAATTTTGAGAAATCCAGCAATAAGAAGGGAAAGTTGCTCTATAACATAATTACTGAGGCCCAGAAAAAGTGTTTTTCATTTTGTGAGTACTGTGTTATACTTTAAAAAAGAATCTTTGGTGAATGAAATTTATAAAATTAAAAAAAAAAATCTGTTGATTGATTCATTATATCCTTGGACATCTGCTTTAAGATGTAATAACTTAAACATCTGAGAATTATTCTGATGCTTCCAGGGCTATTTTATTATTTTTGAATTATTTATTATGAAAAAAAAATTGCTGTTACTTTTTTTCTGCTGTTGTTTTTAACAGTCAACACCAAATTTTTTTAGTCACATTGGTAATGCATTGTTGAAATGAAGGCTTATTTCTATTACTCAGTTCCTTTACGATCTGTAAATTTCAGTGTTAATTAAACAAAGACAATCTTGTTTGGTGACACATGAATTTAAGGAAGACAAATACATGAGCATAGCATTTACTAGCTTGGTTTCTGTCAGCTACAGTTGTTCCTTTGTATCCACGGGGGATTGGTTACAGCACCCCACCCACTTCAGGGATACCAAAATCTGTGGGCAATCAAGTCATTTATATAAAATGCTACAGTATTTTTATATAGTTTGCTCGTATCCTCACATAGGCTTCAAATCATCTCTATATTACTTATGTCTAATAAAATGTATATATTTTGAAAATTATTGCAAATATAATGTAAATCTTATGTAAACAGTTGCCAGTACATTGCAAATTCAAATTTTGCTTTTTCCACCAATATAGTGAGATATAGTTGACATATGTTATATAAGGTTCAGTTCAGTTCAGTTGCTCGGTTGTGTCTGACTCTTTGTGACCCCCACTCTTTGTGACTGCAGCAAGTCAGGCTTCCCTGTGCACCAACAACTCCCGGAGCTTGCTCAAACTCAAATCCATCAAATTGGTGATGCTATCAAACCATCTCATCCTCTGAATGAGAGGTCACCTTCTCCTCCTACCTTCAATAGTTTCCAGAATAAGGGTCTTTTCCAGTGAGTCAGTTTTTCACACCAGGTGGCCAAAGTACTGGAGTTTTTTTTTTTTTAATTTTTATTTAATTTTAAAACTTTACATAATTGTATTAGTTTTGCCAAATATCAAAATGAATCCACCACAGGTATACATGTGTTCCCCATCCTGAACCCTCCTCCCTCCTCCCTCCCCATACCATCCTTCTGGGTCGTCCCAGTGCACTAGCCCCAAGCGTCCAGTATCATGCATCGAACCTGGACTGGCATCTCGTTTCATACATGATATTTTACATGTTTCAATGCCATTCAACTTCAGCATCAGTCCTTCCAATGAATATTCAGGGCTGATTTCCTTTAGGATGGACTGGTTGGATCTCCTTCCAATCCAAGGGACTCTCAGGGGTCTTCTCCAACACCACAGTTCAAAAGCATCAATTATTTGATGCTTTGCTTTCTTTATAGTCCAACTTTCACATCCATACATGACTACTGGAAAAACCATAGCTTTGACCAGACGGACCTTTGTCAGCAAAGTAATGTCTCTGTTTTTTAATATGTTGCCTTGGTTGGTCATAGCTTTTCTTTCAAGGAGCAAATGTCTTTTAATTTTATGGTTGCAGTCACAGTCTGCAGTGATTTTGGAGACCAAGAAAATAAAGTCTGTCACTGTTTCCACTGTTTCCCCATCTATTTGCCATGAAGTGATAGGACCAGATGCCATGATCTTAGTTTTTTGAAAGTTGAATTTTAAGCCATCATTTTCATACTTCCTCTTTCACTTTGATCAAGAGGCTGTTCAATTCTTCTTCACTTTCTGCCATAAGGGTGTTAATGATTTGATTTACTTCATGAAGTTATTATCACAATAAGTTTATAGAATATTACTCATTTCTTAGGTACAATATTCAACAAAGAGAAAAGAATGCTATTCTTATGATGGCAAACCTTAAGTGCTGCTCTGTTAAAGATTTCATATATAATATATGACAGGGTTAATTAATTATACTTATCACATTGTAAATTTCAGTACTTATTTACCTTATAACTGGAAGTTTGTACCTTTTGACTGCCTTCATAAGATTTTCCCCACCGCTACATCACCCAATCAAGTTTTGCTTTTTAAAACTTTCTGGAAACTTTTTCAAATATTTTTGATCCACAGTTAGTTGAATTTGTGGATATGAAACCTGTGGATTTGGAGGGCTGACTATGGATTCCTTTGTTTCTCTTAAATATGATCACTGACAAAACATGATCCACTGGAAAAGAGAATGGAAAAACACTTCCGTATTCATGCCTTGAGAACCCCATGAATAGCATGAAAAGACAAAAAGATAGGACACTGAAAGATGAACTCCCTAGGTCAGTAGGTGCCCAATATGCTACTAGAGAAGAGTGGAGAAATAACTCCAGAAAGAATGAAGAGACAGAGCCAAAGCAAAAACAACACTCAGCTGTGGATGTGACTGATGATGGGAGTAAATTCCAAAGCTGTAAAGAGCATTATTGCATAGGAACCTGGAATATTAAGTCCATGAATCAAGGAAAATTGGAAATGATCAAACAGGAAATGGCAAGAGTGAACATCAACATTGTAGGAATCAGCGAATTAAAATGGACTGGGATGGGTGAATTTAAATCAGATGACCATTATATTTACTACTGTGGGCAAGAGTAGAAAGAAGAAATGGAGTAGCCCTCATAGTCAACAAAAGAGTCTGAAATGCAGTACTTGGTTGCAATCTTAAAAACGACAGAATGATTTGTTCATTTCCAAGGAAAACCTTTCTTTCACAGTACTTTCACAGTAATCCAAGTCTATACCCTGACCAGTATGCTAAAGTAGCTGAAGTTGAATGGTTCTATGAAGATGTACAACACCTTCCAGAACTAACACCCCGCCCCCCACCATAAAAAAGTGTCCTTTTTATTATAGGGGACTACAATGCAAAGTAGGAAGTCAGGAGATACCTGGAGTAACAGGCAAATTGGCTTGGAGAACAAAATGAAGCAGGGCAAATGCAAACACTGTTTTGCCAAGAGAATGTTCTGGTCATAGCAAACACCCACTTACAACAACACAAAAGAAGACACTACACATGACATCATCAAATGGTCAATACTGAAATCAGATTGATTATGTTCTTTGCAGCCAAAGACGGAGAAGCTCTACACAGTCAGCCAAAATAAGACCAGGAGCTGACTGTGGCTCAAATCATGAACTCCTTATTGCCAAATTCAGACTTAAAGAAAGTAGGGAAAACCGCTAAACCATTCAGGTATGACATAAATCAATTCCTTTAGGATTATACAGTGAAAGTGACAAATAGATTCAAGGGATTAGATCTGATAGACAGAGTGCCTGAAGAACTATGGACAGAGGTTTTTGACATTGTACAGAAGGCAGTGATCAAGAACATTCCCATTTAAAAGAAATGCAAAAAGGCAAAGTGGTTGTCTGAGGAGGCCTTACAAATAGCTGAGAAAATAAGAGAAGCAAAAGGCAAAGGAGAAAAGAAAAGATATACCCTTTTGAATACAGACTTCCCAAGAATAGCAAGCAGAGATAAGAAAGCCTGCCTCAGTGATCAGTGCAAAGAAATAGAGCAAAGCAATAGAAGGGGAAAGACTAGAGATCTCTTCAAGAAAATTAGAGATACCAATGAAACATTTCATGTAAAGATGGGCACAATAAAGGACAGAAATCATATGGACCTAACAAGAGCAAAAAATATAAAGAAGTGGCAAGAATACACAGAAGAACTATACAAAAAAGTTCTTCAAGACCCAGATAATCACAAAGGTGAAATTACTCACCTAGAGCCAGACATCCTGGAATGAGAAGTCAAGTGGGCCTTAGGAAGTATCACTATGAACAAAGCTAGTGGAGGTGATGGAATGCCAGTTGAGCTATTCCAAATCCTGAAAGATGATGATGTGAAAGTGCTGCACTCAATATGCCAACAAATTTGGAAAACTCAGCAGTGGCCACAGGACTGGAAAAGGTCAGTTTTCATTCCAATCCTTAAGAAAGGCAATGTCAAAGAATGCTCAAACTACTGCACAATTGCACTCATCTCACACACTAGCAAATTATTGCTCAAAATTCTCCAAGTCAGGCTTCAACAGTACATGAACCATGAACTTTCAGATATTCAAGCTAGATTTAGAAAAGGCAGAAGAACCAGAGATCAAATTGCCAACATCTGCTGGATTATCAGAAAAGCAAGAGAGTTCCAGAAAAACATATATTTCTGCTTTACTGGTTACGCAAAAGCTTTTGACTGTGTTGATCACAACAAACTGTGGAAAATTCTTCAAGAAATAGGAATACCAGACCATCTGACCTGCCTCCTGAGAAATCTGTATGCAGGTCAAGAAGCAACCGTTAGAACTGAACGTTGAACTTTAACCATCTCCTGAGAAACCTATATGTGGGTGAAGAAGCAACAACTAGAAGCAACAATTAGAACCTTACATGAAACAAGTGACTGATTCAACATTGAGAAAGGAGTATGACATGGCTGCATATTGTTACCCTGCTTATTTAACTTATATATAGTGTAGCAGTGGTGGTTTAGTTGCTAAGTTGTGCCCAACTCATAGGACCCCATGGACTGTAGCTGGTGAGGCTCCTCTGTCTAGGGGATTTCCCAGGCAAGAATACTGGAGTGTCTTGCCATTTCCTTCTGCAGAGATCTTCCCAGCCCAGGGGTTGAACCCATGTCTACTGCATTGCAGGAAGTCTGCATTGCAGACAGATTCCTTATCACTGAGCCACCAAGGAAGCCCCATATACAGAGTACAGCATGCAAAACACCAGGCTGGATGACTCACAAGATGGAATCAAGATTGCCTAGAGAATATAAATAATGTCAGATACACAGATGATACCACTCTAATGCCAGAAAGTGAAAAGGACCTCAACAGCATCTTGATGAAAGTGAGAGATAAGAGTGAAAAACCTGGCTTGAAACTCAACATTCAAAACACCAAGATCATGCCATCCGGTCCCATAAAAGGAAAGGAAAGTGAAGTCTCTTAGTAGTGTCCAACTTTTTGTGACCCCATGGACTGCAGCCCACCAGGCTCCTCTGTCCATGGGATCCTCCAGGCAAGAATACTGGAGTGGGTTGCCATTTCCTTCTCCAGGGCATCTTCCCAACCCAGGGATTGAATCCGGGTCTCCCACATTGCATGTAGAGGCTTTATCGTCTGAGCCACCAGGGAAGATCTGGTCCCATAACTTCATGGTAAATAGATTGGGAGAAATTGGAAACAGTAACAGATTTTATTTTCTTGGTTTCCAAAATCCCTGATAACATTGACTGCAACCATGGAATTAAAAAACACTTGCTCATCGGAAGGAAATCTATAACCAACCTAGACCACATATTAAAAATCAGAGACATCACTTTGCTGACAGAAGTTTGTATAGTCAAAGCTAAGGTTTTTCTAGTAGTCATGTACAGATGTGAGAGTTGGACTATAAAGAAGGCTGAGCAGCGAAAAATTGATTCATTTGAACAGAGGTTTTGGAGAAGACTCTTGGGAGTCCCTTGGACAGCAAGATCAAACCAGTCAATCCTAAAGGAAATGAGTCCTGAATATTCATTGGAAGGACAGATGCTGAAGCTGAAGCTCCAGTATCTTGGTTACCTCATGCAAAGAGCCAACTCTTTGGAAAAGTCCTTGATGCTGAGAAAGATTGAAGGCAAAAGGAGAAGGGGACAGCAGAGGATGAAATGGTTAGATATCATCACCAACTCAATGGTCATGAATTTGAGAAAACCCTGGGAGATAGTGAAGGACAGGGGAGCCTGGTGTGCTGTAGCTCATGGGATTGCAGAGTTGAACATGACTTAGTGACTGAACAACAACAGCGAATCTGACTGAGCATGTCCAGTTGAATGTGAGTGAAAGGATGTTGCACCACCTTCATGCACTGACCGTAGAATTCTCTCACATTGGGTTCTCCTGCTCTATTCCTTTGACATCTTGAAGCATAGGAGCTTGGATAACCTGGAAGCCATATTTTGAAGACACTGTAGTCATGGATTGAAGTAACATGGTTCCTTGTAATCATTTATATTAGTCGTTCTCTACTGGGGCTAATTTTGTTCCTTAGGGGGCATTTGTCAAATTATGAAGATATGTTTGGTCATCATAACTAGGAAGGTGCTGTTGGAATTTAGTTGGTAGAGACTATAGATGTGGTTATACAACCTATAGAAACAGTCTACCATAACAAAAAGTTATATAGGTCAAAAATGTTAACAGAGCCAGGGTTGAGGAACTGTAACTTCCATGAGGCTACATGGCAACCAGGGACACATGTTTCATCTTTAAGAATGAGAAATAATCCATTATATTAAACCGCAGATATTTTTAGGATTTATATTTTATTCCAGCTAGCATTAAGAATACATGATTCATATGTTTTCCTACTTAGTATGATGTGGAACATACTCTAAAACAGTCACTAAGAAAGTGTAATATTAAATTAATCTTTAATTCACATATTTTTAAAATAGTTACTGAGCACTCATTGTGAATTTGACACTTTTCTAGTAGTAAAATATTGGTAGTAAAATATTATTGAAACATGTTCTCAACCCTTAAAGGGCATTGGTCTATAAGCAGAACACAATATGAAGATCCAATTAAAAATTGTCAGGGACACCATGATGATATCATATTCAGAGTTCTGTAGCAGAACAAGAATACTTATCATGCAAAAAAGAAAAAAAGAAAAGAAAAAGGTCTTAGTAAAGCAGTACTGAGTACTGCTTTAAAACATTTTTGAAAAGCACAATTTTTTTTTTTAGCTGGATTCTAAAGAAGAGGTAAAAATTATAAAATAAAGTTAGGACTATTTCATACTGAGGGAACAACACAGTTGAAGGTCTGACATGAAGTCAAATAGAGGTTATTGAATATTGTAGACAGGGCTATGCCTGTTTGGTGTGTATCTAGAATGAGTGTATATAGATGAGGTTAGCAAGAAATTAGCAAAGTGATTTTCAAAAAAGTTCTATTCTAACTCCAAGTTGAGTAAAACAGGAATGTGTTCTAACATCCCTTTTTTTTTTTTTTCTTAACAATTTTATATCATCCACAATACATATTCTCCTAAATAAGGAAAGGAAAATACAAAAAACAAGAGAGGAAAACAGTCTTCTAAATTATGTAATAGTTGCATGGCCTTATATCATCAATTACTCAAAATCGTTTAATACTCAATGGAAAAATATTCAATGCAAAATATTTCCTTTTCACTGTTGGAAAAAACATGTATCAGTTAGCCATTGCTATGTAACAAATCATCCCCAAATACTCGGCAGATTTCAATAGTAAACATGTATTCTTGCTCATGGGCTTCCAGGTGGCTCAGCTGGTAAAGAATCTGCTTGCCAATGCAGGAGACAGAGTACGATCCTGGGTCAAGAATATACCCTGGAGGAGGAAATGACAACCAACTCTAATACTCTTATCTGAAAAATTCCATGGACAGAAAAGCCTGGTGGGCTACACTACATGTGATCACAAAGAGTCAGACATGATTGAGCTCACACACACACACATTATTGCTCGAAAGAGTATAGGCCAGTTGCTTGACTTTTCTGCTCTTGGCTAAGCTTGACTGATTTCTCATGTGTCTGTGGTCAACTGGTAAGCTGGTAGGTAGCCTGAATATGATTTGTTAAGGAAGGCCTCAGTCATGTCTGATGTATAACTAGCTATCTTCTGGAATAACAGAAATAAGCAGGCCACCCTTATTTCATCATCCAGGAGTCTAGTGCAGGCTTCTTTACATGGCAGTGCAGGTTACAAAGATAAAACAGAATCTATAGGACCTCTTGAGGCCTATGCTCAGAAATGGAATTGAAACTTTTACTGCCTCCTATTTAAGTAAATCAAAAGGCCAACCAAGTTGAAAAGATGGGAAGAATAAACATATCAAGATGAGAAGTTTTGTGAAGTCATATTGGGTGAATTTTAGCAAACTCACACAGGAAAGTTACCATAATCAACTCTTACTGATAATCAACTTTTCTAACTCAAGGTTATCATGCCCATCTCACTGTAACTTTTAATTGCTGGTAGTTAATAATGCTATGTAATGATTTCTTTTCTGTGACCAGGCATAGATTTTTAAACAAATAACATTGTGGGGATCATTAGAAAGTTTTATTTTTGCAAAAGACATTTTCTTACTGTGATTTAAATATGTGAATTTAGTGTAAAGATGGGCATTTATTCTTGTCTGTTTATTTTACTTTCTGAAACAATTTTTTTGCATTTACATTGCATATCTCATTATTTGAGATAATCTTAGACTTTCCTATGGCTATTTTATTTATTCACATCTTAGAAAAGGCAATGTGAGCTTTTAAGTCGCAAGTTCTCATTCAACAGGTCAATTTTATAAGTGAATGGCAAATTATTTTTCAACTTAGTTCACTTTTAAGACATGTGGTGATAACATTTATTAGGAACTGATATTTTGTGAATTTTAGGAGTCTTTCAGATGTACAATTTCAAATTACTGTTACTTTGCATAATATAAATTTCAAGTTAGATAAACACAAAGAAATTTTCTGAATTAAATGTTATTCTGGACATTCTAAAATCTCTCAGTAGATAATACAAATTGTCAAAAAGATTAAAATCTGGTTCACTTCTTTGGCATCTTTTTTTAAACCATGGCACATAGATTAAGAATTAACTTTTGGATATTTATATACTACTTCCTATATTTATATTAGCAATACCTATTGAGGATATTATTTCCACTTTATTTTTCACAGGAAAAAGCATGAGAGAATCAATCTGGTATTTATACAAGGAACAATTGCATTTTTCATTAACTGTTTATATTTAGCTTTTATAAATATTACAGATTTTGTAACTGACCTGTTTCTGTATTTGCCTTGGAAGTTAGTGAACTTAGATTCAAATTTATCATACATTACTCTAAGCCATATTTTCTGTTCTAATCTTATTTCTGGCTTCTATTTTCCTTAGACATCTCTTCCTCCATTATGCTGCAATTAATCTTTTTGTGTATATTTTCTTGTGAACTTTCTTAAACTATTTTGGAATTAATGAATATTATGAATAAATACATATATAGAACATAAAAATAGGGCTATTTTAAAATTTAAATGCATCCTATATTTGATATATTCAGTATAGTATTGTCAAATGACAAGTAAATATGATTGTTTAAAATATTTACAATTTTAAAATCTAAAATACTTTATTTCTCTTAATCTATTTTGTGTTAGTGTCCTAAAGAATTAAATGTTTAAATACACTAAAACAATGAATTCTTGACAATGTTGTTCAATATATGACTGTGAATTCTTTAAAACACTTCTTTGAGAGTAAAGGTAACAATTAAATGCTGTCTTTCCCGAAATCAGAACAATTGACAGGCATATACAGAAACTGAAATAAAGGGGTAATATGATATTATCTTTGCTTATATTAATAGACTTCAGTGCTTATTTTTTATGATTTGCCTAAAGCTAAAAACATCCAAAATTTTATATTAAAATTAGAAACCAAACATTCACTTCTATAAGAATGAATAACAAAGAAATTGTAACATATATAAGAATGAATAACAAAGAAATTGTAACATATTTTCTTTCCTATTACATGTGTTTCTTAAAATGACACCAACAGCAAATGATATTTGTTATAAGGACACCTGACAGAGTTATAGCAAATTTCAGATGTAGATCAATTTTAGCTACTAACAAGTAATTGTCTTTCAGGCAAGTCACATAACCATATTTATACTTTATTTTTTTCCTCTGTAATATAAGTGAAATCAACCCTTATTTCTAACCTTAACATTCTAAGATTCTCTTATATACTGTGGTTGAGATCTTCCAATAATTCATACACAAGTAATTCTTCAGACTCAACTATAAACATTATTTTGTACTTCATTCTTTTCATAAAACCTTTTAAAGAAATGCTAATATAAAAGTGATATATTTCAACACATTAAAAAATAACTACATGAGCACAAAACACTATATGCCAATGGAAAAAAAAATTACCCATTATCCTTTGAATTTTTACATTTTTTTCCCTCATCATACATAGTTTGTATACAATTATGTCTTCTTTTGTTTAGTTATGAGTTATTTCTTATGTAATTTTCATGTTTTTAATTCTACAATAGTTAAGTAAAAGAAGCGTAAGTAGCATTCTGGCTATAGGCAGACATACCTGTGTGTATGACTTATTAATGATATTGTAATAAACATTTTTATATACGTAATTATCAGCTTTTAGTCTTGTTTTTAAGATAAATTTCAAAATAAGAATAAAGTCAATAATAGAGTAGTAGTGTCTTGTAAATGATTCATACTTTTTAACAAACTGCTTAGATTTATGATATTACCTTATAAATTAATATTCAGACTAGTGCATTGAGAATATTATTTTGGAAGTGTTTATTCCCAAAAATCTATTTATTAATAATTTACATATCTAGGAAATACTTGGGAGAATTTCACAAAATTTACAGCTACTTTCTTTTAAATATTTTCTCAACATGCAGCTAGCAAAGGCCAACAAACTCTTATTGCAAATGAAGACCAGATGATAAATATTTCAGGCTTTGAGGGCTAGACAGTTTCTGTCACAGCTACTTATCATTGAAGCCATTGAAACTCGAAGTCAGCTGCAGATAATCAGTAAACAAATTAAACTTTTATTTATTATTAATGGGAAGACTTATAGCATAAACAAAATCAATCATGATTTTAGTGATTGTCCCCAAAATTATTTTTACTCTTTTTCTAAGTAGATGAGATTTTTATTTATTGACTCAGTCATGATCTAACATTTATTAAGTTCTCATTTTGTGATAAGCCCTGTGCTAAACATTAGGATTTAACTGTGCATAACCCAAGGAGCTATGGTCTAGGGAGACATAAATGCACATTAAAAAATAATAAATGGTTAATACGTGCATGAGGGCATGCTAAGTGACCTCAGACATGTCCGACTCTTTGTGACCTCATGGACTGTAGCACCCAAGGCTCCTCTGTCCATGGTATTCTCCAGGCAAGGATACTGGAATGGGTTGCCATACCATCCTTCACCAGGGATAGAACTGACCCTGACCCAGGGATAGAACTTGCATCTCTTATGTCTCCTGCATTTGTAGGCAGGTTCTTTACCTCTATCACCACCTGAGAAGCCCCAGTTAATGCATATCACATGTTAAAAGTTCATGGAGACAAAATCTCATGAGACTAAGTAACAAAGGAGAAGAGGAAAGATATTCCCATTTGAATTCAAAGTTCCAAAGAATAGCAAGGAGAGATAAGAAAGTCTTCCTCAGCAATCAATGCAAAGAAATAGAGGAAAACAGTAGAATGGGAAAGACTAGAGATCTCTTCAAGAAAATTAGAGAGACCAAGGGAACATTTCATGCAAAGATGAGCTCAATAAAGGACAGAAATGGTATGGACCTAACAGAAGTAGAAGATATTAAGAAGAGGAGGCAAGAATACATGGAAGAACTGTACAAAAAAGAGCTTCATGACCCAGATAATTAAGATGGTGTGATCACTGACCTAGAGCCAGACATCCTGGAATGTGAAGTCAAGTGGGCCTTAGAAAGCATCACTACAAACAAAGCTAGTGGAGGTGATGGAATCCCAGTTGAGCTATTTTAAGTCATGAAAGATGATGCTGTGAAAGTGCTGCACTCAATATGCCAGCAAATTTGGAAAACTCTGCAGTGGCCACAGGACTGGAAAAGGTCAGTTTTCATTCCAATCCCAAAGAAAGGCAATGTCGAAGAATGCTCAAACTACCACACAATTGCACTCATCTCACACACTAGTAAAGTAATGCTCAAAATTCTCCAAGCCAGGCTTCAGCAATACATGAACCGTGAACTTCCAGATGTTCAAACTGGTTTTAGAAAAGGCAGAGGAACCAGAGATCAAATTGCCAACATTCGCTGGATCATCAAAAAAGCAAGAGAGTTCCAGAACATCTATTTCTGCTTTATTAACTATGCCAAAGCCTTTGACTGTGTGGATCACAATAAACTGTGGAAAATTCTAAAAGAGATGGGAATACCAGACCACCTGACCAGCCTCTTGAGAAACCTCTATGCAGATCAGGAAGCAACAGTTAGAACTGGACATGGAACAGAATTGTTCCAAATAGGAAATGGAGTATGTCAAGGCTGTATACTGTCACCCTGCTTATTTAACTTCTATGCAGAGTACATCATGAGAAACGCTGGGCTGGAAGAAGCACAAGCTGGAATCAAGATTGCCGGGAGAAATATCAATAACCTCAGATATGCAGATGACACCACCCTTATGGCAGAAAGTAAAGAGGAACTAAAAAGCCTCTTGATGAAGGTGAAAATGGAAACTGAAAAAGTTGGCTTAAAGCTCAACATCCAGAAAACAGGGAGGCCTGGCGTGCTGCAATTCATGGGGTTGCAAAGAGTTGGACACGACTGAATGACTGAACTGAACTGAACTGAATTATCTGAAACACGGAACTTTCATACTTTATACACTATATTTATACTTTGTTACGTGAAAATGCATACAGATTTTTCTACATCATAACATGGTATGCATTAGGAAGTGAGAGTGATATGATATGATCATTGTTTTGAGGAAGCCCATTAATTTATTTAAGCCACCACTAATTCATCAGAATGGCATTCTTCCTGATCATCTAATTTAATACCACATATACAACACACATGTTGGGAAACTATAAAAGGCAAGATAAATATGTACCCATATTTAAATTCATATTTATTCTTCCAGCCTTCTTGATATTTCAATATGACAGAGCTCCCTTAGGTAATTCTTATAAGTAGTATATCTAAACTTCCTTTAGGCTTGCAATTGAGTCTGACTCTTTTAACTCTTGAGTAGACACTATTTAGGTGTTACTCTTTTTAGAGTAATGAGTATAAAAATGAGTAGTGAGTACTGAATACCAGTAGGAAAAAGTGACTAATGAAAAATGTTTATTTGATTTCCATCTAATTATGAATGTGCCAATGGACAGTGAATTTATTGTGCCATAAAATAATCAGCAAAATGTCCACAAAAGGAGAAAATAATATCTGCACTATTATACACTGATACTCTCACGTCTGTTAATCAATAATTCGTGCTCACTTGGTGTGAGGAGACCCTTTTATTTTTTTAAGATGATTTCTTTTGTTTTTTCTCATGGTTTCAGTTTTCTAATCTGCATTATGTGATATAATATATATATAAGAATTTCAGGATAATTATATTATTTTTCAATTCTGATTTAAAGTGAATTTTTATGTTGCTGATTGTCCACTTACAGTAGTGTTCTGGTAAAAGCTATTAGTTTCCATAAATTAAACCTCAGTGGGTTGAAAGTAAAAATTACATGTAAATAACCACAGTAAAAATGTCCCTTTCACTTCCATCATCTAGAGCAGCAGGAGATTCTAAGCAGTGAAATGAGAGGACTCCCTTATGGTGATAAAATATTTCTAAGCTTTAGCAAACTCAATTACTGTCAGTCAAATGAGGCAAACGGGTAAAGTAATTGTAGACTCTGTTGACACTGACTTCTACAGCGTAGGAGCCACAGCTAAATAATGGTTCACATCTTAAATGCTCAAACATATTTCCCCTGTCAAGAATAAATATGACTATTTTTTTTCTGTAAGTTTCAAGTCAAGCATTCTTTGTGAGATGAATTTGCCTGGTTTTAAAATAAAATAAACACAGACTCAGAAATTAGCAGCGATATGTGATAAAAAGTAAAATAGTAAAGAGACAAAATGGTTTGGATGGAGTCTGAGATTTACCATTTACTAGTTATGTGGCAAGAATATTGAAGTGGGTAACCATTCCCTTTTCCAAGGGATCATCCCGATCCAGGAGTGAAATCTGGATCTCCTTCACTGCAGAGAGATTCTTCACCATCTGACCCACCAGGCAAGCCCCTAAATTAGAGTTGCACAGCATTAAGACAAGTAATATTTTGTCTCTTCAGATGTAAAGAGTGTATCTAAATATTATATATTAGGGGATTTTTGTAGAGACCAAAGGACAGGATGATAGCACAATAACAGTTATTATAATAAAAATAATAAAATGTTTAATAAATAAAATAAGCACAGTTTTATAGGTATGTGTGCTCAGTTGCTCAGCCGTGTCTGACCCTTTGTGATGCCATGGATTATAGCCTACCAGACTTCTCTGTCCATGGGATTTTCCAGGCAAGAATATTTGAGGGGGTTGCCATTTCCTGTTCTTTTGTATGTATAGTAATACAGTTATATTCTAAAACTTAGCTTTACTATTATCTAACTTTTCAATGGTAAAATACATTTTATTTTCATAATTAAATACATATAAAAGGAGTATAGCAGATTAACTCAGTAATTATTTTTGTTCAACAAACATGTACTGAGCATATACTCTGTTCCAAGCACTATTCTAGGCAGCAGGATATATTAGGAATTATTTGAAATAATGTTGAAGTCTTAGGTTTACTTTTCATAATGTCCTTTCCCAACATTTTATTGGGAAATTTTTGTAATAGACTTAAAAAGCATAGACATTACTTTGCCAACAAAGGTCCATCTAGTCAAGGCTATGGTTTTTCCAGTAGTCATGTATGGATGTGAAAGTTGGATTGTGAAGAAAGCTGAGTGCTGAAGAATTGATGCTTTTTCACTATGGTGTTGGAGAAGACTCTTGAGAGTCCCTTGGACTGCAAGGAGATCCAACCAGTCCATTCTACAGGAGATTAGTCCTCGGTGTTCTTTGGAAGGAATGATGCTAAGGCTGAAATTCCAGTACTTTGGCCACCTCATGTGAAGAGTCGACTCATTGGAAAAGACTCTGATGCTGGGAGGGTTTGGGGGCAGGAGGAGAAGGGGACAACAGAGGATGAGATGGATGGATGGCATCACTGATTCAATGGACGTGAGTTTGAGTGAACTCCAGGAGTTGGTGATGGACAGGGAGGCCTGGCGTGCTGCAATTCATGGGGTCTCAAAGAGTCAGACACGACTGAGCAACTGAATTGAACTGAACTGAACTGAAAAAAAATACAAAGTAAATGAGACATAAATGAGACAACCTGTTCTCATTTATTCTCTATATTGAGTAAAAATGTATTAGCATTGTTCCAGAGTGGATTTAAACATACACACACACACACACACGTATATATAAACACATTCACACATATATATGAACATAAATCTGAATCTTTTAGAAAGAAATCTAGGAATAATATGACTATTCACTCAATATTTTCTGCATGCTGAACCAAAAAATTTAACAACATACCAAATGCTAAAAATGTACCATATTGTCAACAATCGTGCCATGTTGTCTAATATTAAATCTACAGTCAAATTTTCTCAGATGTCATCAAACGTTTTTTAAATAGCATTTTTTTTTAATGATGATCAACACTACTGGAAACTCTCTACAAACTGAAAATAGAAGGTACATTCCCCAGCATTCCTTAAAAAATTGTCTATGGAAAGATACCATGTTTGCTACTTTCAAAATTAGTAAATGAGTTTTATACTCTACATATCTGTAAGCAATTTGGTAAAAGTTTCTACTTGTTTATTCTTTCAACTTGTTAAAAGTGTTTCTTCTGTCTTTTCAAATTGTCCTATGAATAAATTTTATTTTTCATGATGAAAAACCACATATCAGAGGATTATTGCTTTCTCATGTCATGGGATACCTAGTATAAAACTAGTCATCCCACAATAAACAGCTCTAATCTTGAACAATGTCCATTCAAGTCCCTATTTTCAGACTTTGGACAACAGGCAGGTCCAGATAAAAATTCCTGAGGAAAGGCTACTTATGAGGTAAGATTCAGTATTACCACAGATGGTGACTGCAGCAATGAAATTAAAAGACGCTTGCTCCTTGGAAGAAAAGCTATGACAAACCTAGACAGCGTGTTAAAAAGCAGAGGCATTACTTTACCCAAAAAGGTCTGTATAGTCAAAGCTATGGTTTTTCCTGCAGTCATGTATGGATGTGAGAGTTGGACCATAAAGAAAGCTGAGTGCCGAAGAATGGATGCTTTTGAACTGTGGTGCTGGAGAAAACTTTTGAGTGTCTCTTGTGTTGGGGGCCAGAGTGAGGTACTCCGCCCGTGACAAAGGTCATGAGGAAAGAGGCTCGACATATGCAAAGGCGGGATCGAGCCTCAGGAGTCCCCCTGGAAATCCTCGAGCATCTACCCCCATAACCAGACCCTGCCTACTTTACTACTTTGTGCTCATCTACACCCCTGACTTTACGGGGGGCTGTCCCCGACCACCTCTTTCGGAGAAGGAGTTAACTTAGAGCTCCAGTTAATAATAATTCCTGGGCATGATAAGAGTGTTTTAACCTACAAACTCCTCTGAAGGTTCTCTAGCCTGCCTGACAGGCTTGTCCGGCCACATGTGATCCCTCACAGCCTCCCAACCGTGAGAGGCACAAGATGCTTTAAACCTTCTAAAAACAGGTTCCTTAGAAAAGTTAGAAAACTATTAGTATAAGTATAATGGGCTGATTAGAAATTGTGTTGGTGAAGGGTTTTTCATTTGTTGAGCCAATGTTTGTTGCTAAGACTCCACATTCCCTGCCCTTACACACATTAATGAATATATAGAAGAAATAAGTATTAACCTTTGATATAAATCACATTAGACCTTAGGCTAAGTAAATTCTTTCCTTAACTAAAACCCACTATACCCTCACCCTATAGGAATGTAACTTTGTTTGGGTGGTGTCTGTTTTAAGAATAATCACCCCTGGAGAAATAAGTGTCCTAGTTGACTGACCGCTGTCACAAGGAGAGGGTCATAAATTGTCAGCAGGCCCCCTGGCCAGAAGATGATGTAACACCCCTAAGACCTCTGTATACATTTGTATGAAGCACCTGACTTTGATAAAAGTCAGGACTGCTGACCCCACGTGACTTTTGCATAACATCTCAGTGTATAAAAGTAGACCATGGAAAATAAAGAATTGGGATCAGTTTCTCAAAATACTGGTCTCCCCATGTCACTCTCTCCCTCACTCTGGCTGCGTCTCCATCTGGAGCGCGGAACCCACCATGCTTACTAATTATGCCTGGGCTTCTAAGATCCGACCGGGGAAGCCTCAGTGTCTCCTCTCCTTCGGGAGAACGGAAGGACGCCTGCGGCCTATGTAAGTGGTGCAAGCTTCTTGTCTTGAAGTTTTATTGGTCTCCCGTGTAAACCAAGCTACTCAGTCTCTTTTCTCCACTGAATTTTCCTACTGAGCTATCCTCATCCTATTACTCTTTATATCTTTGATAAAATATTTAAATAAATAGGTTGCCAATGCCATCCCCACTTCGAATACCCTGGATCAGCCGGGGCTGGACCCTGGCACTCTTGGACTTCAAGGAGATCAAACCTGTCAGTCCTAAAGGAAATCAGTCCTGAATATTCATTGGAACAACAGGTGCTGAAGCTCAAATATTTTGGCCACCTGGTTCAAAGAACTGACTCTTTGGAAAAGACCCTGATGTTGGGAAAGATTGAAGGCATGAGGAATAGGGAACTACAGACCATGAGGTGGTTGGAAGGCATCACTGACTTGAAGGACATGATTTGAGCAACCTCTGGGAGTTTATGATGGACAGGAAAGGGTGACATGCTGCAGTCCGTGGGGTCACCAAGAGTCAGACACAACTGAGCCACTGAACTGAACTGAACTGCCTGGGAATAATTACTTAAGCACAATGGAAATTCTAAAATATTTTGATATCAATAATAATGACAAAAATAAAATATTTCATAAGTGTAGCACTCAGTTGAAACAGTGATTGAAGCAAATGTTTTCATTCTAATGATCATGTTAAAAATTAACAAGGATATAAGATCAATGATCAAAGTTTCTATTTAGAAACTAGGAAAAGATACAAAAAATAAGCAGAAAGACAATGAAAAGCAGAAATTTGGATTAATCTGAAAACCAACAGAAAGCAGAACAACAACAAAGGGTAAGATTGGTAATTTTTAAAATATATATTAAAATAGCAAACTAGCCTTATAAGCCTGATTAAAAGGAAAATAGAGGAAACACATTGCCAATATCACAAATGAAGCAGCACATATGTTTTTATATCCTACAGATATTGAAAACCTAATGTTGAAATAGAAAAAACTATTACCAATAAATAAATTCTATAGCATAAATTAAATGTAATGCTTTATGAAAAACATGATTTTCATAAAGAAACATAAAATGTGACTAACTTTAAGCTTATTAAAGAAATTGAATTTGTAATAAGAAGAATTTACATAAAAATATTCTAGTATAGGTTGTATTATAGATAAATTATATCAATCATTAAAAAAATATATCTTTCACACAAACTCTTTCAAAATCCAGAAGGAGGAAGTACTTTATCAGATAGGGATCAATCAGAGAAGTAGAGCCACTAATAGTGATATTAAATAATGGAAATGGTATAAGGATCAGGCCTTACACAATTGTGAGAGCTGATGAAGAAACTTTTATAAGACTCTGTCCACTGCATCTGATATTCTACCTGAAGTTGCCATGAATCAACACTCTGGGGAAGGTGGACATTAACTGGAACATACCAGGGTAGCCTTGCCCCAGAAACAAAAACTGGAACAGACATCTTTCACCACTTACAACACTGACGAAGTAGGTGATATTCTATAGAAGTTGGACACTCCTCGTGGAGCTATGCCTGTCCTAAAAACCAAAGACCTAGAGAAGGAAATGACTCAGGAGCCAAAAGAACTCCAGACTCAGCTGTTACAATCCACAGGGAAACTCAGAAGATTAGCAGCGATGCCCATGGATTGCAACAGCATCTGCCATCTATATCAATCTTGCTCCATTTTGCCAACTCCAATCTAGAGTCATATAGGAAAGGGCAATTTGGAAAATGAAATTGACATTTGTCAAAGTTAGCATAGCTTCCCTGATGGCTTAGAGCTAAACAATCCACCTGCCAATCAGAAGGTATGGGTTCGATATCTGAATCAGGAAGATCCCCTGAAGAAGGAAATGGCAACTCACTGCAGTATTCTTGCCTGGCAAATCCCATGGATAGAAAAGTCTTAAGAGTTA
Organism: Bos mutus; assembly: GCF_027580195.1. Classification (NCBI taxonomy): domain Eukaryota; kingdom Metazoa; phylum Chordata; class Mammalia; order Artiodactyla; family Bovidae; genus Bos; species Bos mutus. The sequence goes on along the minus strand of NC_091622.1, from coordinate 75,359,924 downwards.
CAATCCATGGGGTCACAAAAAGTCAGACATGGCTTAGTGAATAAATAGTAACAACAATGTGAACATATACCAAAGACAGTAATGTCTGCTTCTTGTCAACCTAGCATTCATAACTCTTTTAAAACTATACTTCCAAATAAAGACAATACCAAAACTATACTTCTATATAATATGATTGAAACCAGGTCTCCCACTTTGAAGGCAGATTCTTTACCATCTGAGCCACATGGGAAACCCCTTATATTGTGATGCAACTATCCCAAATACAACAAATACATGCAGATAGCTTCCCCAAAATATATGTATTCTTTACCCATGTCTAGATGATTATAAATCCTCTTCTACGTGAGTTACATTCTTTTTTGATACACCATACCTATGGTACTTGAATAGAAATTTGACTACTATTCAGTTCAGTTCAGTCACTCAGTCTTTTCTGACTCTCTGTTACATCATGAACTGCAACATGCCAGGCTACCCTGTCCATCATCAACTCCCAGAGCTTACTCAAACTCATCTCCATCTAGTCAGTGATGCCATCCAATCATCTCTTCTGTCATCCCCTTCTCCTCCTGCCTTCAATCTTTCCCAGCATCAGGGTCTTTCTAGTGAGTCAGTTCTTCATATCAGGTGGCCAAAGTATTGGAGTTTCAGCTTCAGCATCAGTCCTTCCAATGAATATTTAGGAATGATTTCCTTTAGGATGGACTGGCTGGATCTCCTTGCATTCCAAGGGATTCACAAGAATCTTCTCCAACACCACAGTTCAAAAGAATCAATTCGTCGGCACTCAGCTTTCTTTATAGTCCAACTCTCACATCCACACATGACTCTGGAAAAATTATAGCTTGGAATAGATGGACCTTTGTTGGCAAAATAATGTCTCTGGTTTTAATATGCTGTCAAGTCTGATCACACCTTTCCCTCAAAGGAGCAACATCTTTTAATTCCATGGCTGCAGACGCTGTCTGCAGTGATTTTGAAGTTCAAAAAAATAAAGCCTGTCAATATTCCCATTGTTTCCCCATCTATTTGCCAGGAAGTGATGGGACCAGATGCCATGATCTTAGTTTTCTGAATGTTGAGTCTTAAGCCAACTTTTCATTCTCTTTCACTTTCATCAAGAGGCTCTTTAGTTCTTCTTCACTTTCTGCTATAAGGGTGATGTCATCTGCATATCTGAGGTTATTGATATTTCTCCCAGCAGTCTTGATTCCAGCTTTTGTTTCTTCCAGTCCAGCGTTTCTCATGATGTACTCTGCATATAAGTTAAATAAGCAGGGTGACACTATACAGCCTTGACATACTCGTTTCCCAATTAGGAACCAGTCTTTTGTTCCATGTCCAGTTCTAACTGTTGCTTCTTGACCTGCATACAGATTTCTCAGGAGGAAGGTCAGGCAGTCTGGTATTCCCAACTCTTTCAGAATTTTCTGCAGTTTGTTGTGATCCACACAGTTAAAGGCTTTTGCATAACCAATAAAGCAGAGGAGATGTTTTTTCTGGAACTCTCTTGCTTTTTCAATAACCCAACACATATTGGCAATTTGATCTCTGGTTCCTCTCCCTTTTCTAAATCCAGCTTAAATATCTGGAAGTTCATGGTTCATGTACTGTTGAAGCCTGACTTGGAAAATTTTGAGCATTACTTTGCTAGTGTGGGAGATGAGTGCAATTGTGTGGTAATTTGAGCATTATTTGGCATTGCCTCTCTTTGGGATTGGAATGAAAACTGACCTTTTCCAGTCCTGTGACCACTGCTGAGTTTTCCAAATTTGCTGGCATGTTGAGTACAGCAGTTTCCCGTTTAGGATTTGAAATAGCTCAACTGGAATTCCATCACCTCCACTAGCTTTGTTCATAGTGATACTTCTTAAGGCCCACTTGACTTTGCATTCCAAGGTGTCTGGCTCTAGGTGAGTGATCACACCATCATGATTATCTGGGTCATAGATATCTTTTTGGTATAGTTCTTCTCTGTATTCTTGCCTCTTTTTCTTAATATCTTCTGCTTCTTTTAGGTCCATACCATTTCTGTTTTTATTGTGCCTATCTTTGCATGAAATGTTCTGTTGGTATGTCTAATTTCCTTGAAGAGATCCCTAGTCTTTCTCATTCTATTATTTCCTCTATTTCTTTGCAGTGATCACTGAGGCAGGCTTTCTTATCTCTCCTTGCTATTCTTGGGAAGTCTGTATTCAAATGCGTATATCTTTCCTTTTCTCCTTTGCCATTTTCTTCTCTTCTTTTCTCAGCTATTTGTAAGGCCTCCTCAGACAACCATTTTGCCTTTTTTGCATTTCGTTTTCTTGATCACTGCCTCCTGTGCAACGTCACAAACCTCCATCCATAGTTCTTCATGCACTCTGTCTATCAGATCTAATTCCTTTAGTCTATTTGTCACCTCCACTGTATAATCATAATAGATTTGATTTAGGTCATACCTGAATGGTCTAATAGTTTTCCCTACTTCCTTCAATTGAAGTCTGAATTTGGCAATAAAGAGTTCATGATCTGAGCCACAATCAGTTCCTGGTCTTATTTTGGCTGACTGTATAGAGCTTCTCCAGGTTTCACTGCAAAGAATGTAATCAATCTGATTTCAGTATTGACTGTCTGGTGATGTCCATATGTAGAGTCTTCTCTTGTGTTGTTGGAAGAGGGTGTTTGCTGTGATTAGTGTGTTATTTTGTCAAAATTCTGTTAGCCTTTCCCCTTCTGCATTTTGTATTCCAAGGCCAAATTTGCCTGTTGCTTCCAGTATTTCTTGACTTCCTACTTTTGCACTCCAGGTCCCTATAATTAAAAGGACATCTTTTTTGGGTATTAGTTCTAGAAAGTCTTGACAAAAGTGAAAGAGGCGAGTAGAAAAGTTGGCTTAAACCTCAATATTCAGAAAACTAAGATCATGGCATCTGGTCCAATCACTTCATGGCAAATAGATGTGGAAACAGTTACAGAATTCATTTTGGGGGTCTCCAAAATCATTACAGATGGTGATTGCAGCCATGAAATTAAAAGATACTTGCTCCTTGGAAGAAAAGTTATGACCAACCTAGATAGCATATTAAAAAGCAGAGACATTATTTTGCCAACAAAGGTCTGTCTAATCAAAGCTATGGTTTTTCCAGTAGTCATGTATGGATGTGAGAGTTGGACTATAAGGAAAGCTGAGCACCAAGAAGTGATGCTTTTGAACTGTGGTGTTGCAGAAGCCTCTTGAGAGTCCCTTGGACTGCAAGGAGATCCAGCCAGTCCATCCTAAAGGAAATAATTCCTAAATATTCATTGGAAGGACTGATGCTGAAGCTGAAACTCCAATACTTTGGCCACCTGATGCAAAGAACTGACTCAGTTGAAAAGACCCTGATGCTGGGAAAGATTGAAGGCAGGAGGAGAAGGGGATGACAGAGGATGAGATGGTTGGAGGGCATCACTAACTCAATGGACATTAGTTTGAGTAAACTCCAGAAGTTGGTGATGGACAGAGAGGCCTGGTGTGCTGTACTCTATGGCGTGGCAAAGAGTCAGACATGACTGATCAACTGAACTGGCTAACCAATAGGTTTAATTATTTTGCCCTCAGCTTTACACTTTCTCTTTAAACTCTGTTTTTACCATTTTTGCATTAATCATGTAATGTGATTGTGTCTATTTTTAAGCTTTTTTTTTGTATAAGATCTCATAAAGTTTATTTTTCATGAAGTTAAAAAGAATACTCTTTGGTAAATCTAGAATCATATTCAAATGACTGAAATAATTTAGGCTTGCAAATATTTGCTGACAGAGCGAATTCATACTCTTCCTCCCAACCCAAGTCTTTTATTTTTCTTCATATCCTGATGGCTTAGAATCTGGTGGCTCAGCAGTAAGGAATCCACCTGCTGATGCAGGAGACAGAAGAAATGAGCATTGGATCCCTGGGTCATGAAGATCCCCTGAAATAGAAAATGGCAACCCACTCCAGTATTCTTGCCTGGAAAATAACATGGACAGAGTAACCTGTTACAGCCCAAGGGATCACAAAGAGTTGGACACATCTGAGGATGCCCCTTTTTATAATCTATCCACTGAATCAAGCTGAAAGTCTTGCATGACTTCTCTTAATTTACCTTCACAGTTTAGGTAGTCTTTAAAACACTAATTTATTATCCTCAGTCTCTACCATAAATTTATTTTCATTTTCTTTCTACCTTTGTTTTAGTTCAAACCTCATTACTTCAATTTTGCTCTGTATACCTACAACTAATCTTACATTCTTAGTTACAATATTCTTTAGTCAGAGAGATCTTTCTAACATTGATCTTTCTGAGCATGCTGTTCTTAAGTCTTTCATTGAATTCTTATTCAGTGTTTCATTCATTTTTGTGCTGTTCTCACTTGATAACACTTGTATTATTTGCACTTTCCATTTTTGTTATTTAATGTATTTCTATTATGCACTTATTCTTTCTTCTGCCTGTATTACATGACTTTTTACCCATCCCTTTCTTGATATGAACAGCTTCTAAGTAACACTATATAGCAAGCAAACTTTATATACTTTTCTCATAGTGCTGTATTATCCAGTGAGTAAACTAGCTATGGGTTCCATAAGAAGGCAACAGGTAACAATAGCAAAAGTTTTTAAAATAAATTAAAGCATTTTCTAATATTTTTACTTGAAATATTTATATATTAGGCATAAAAAATCAATTTGGAGGAAAATCATAGTTTTACCAGAATTCTTATTAATTATGCAAATGTAATATTATAATTAGGGACATATTCTCACAAGTTGCATTGTCCAAGTTGAAGTTCTTACTCTGCCTCCTACTAGCTGTGCATAACTGTCTTTTGCTGCTGCTGCTACTTATTCACCAATTATGGTCCAACTCTTTGTGACATCATGGACTGTAATCTTCTAGGCTACTCTGTAAATGGGAATTCTCAAGCAAGAATACCTGATTAGGTAAGCATTCCCTTCTCCAGGAAATCTTCCTGACCCAGGGATTGAACCCAGGTCGTCTGCTTGGCAGGCAGATTCTTTATCACTGAGCCACCTTGGAACATTTACATCCTTATAAATTAATCTCAGTAAATAATTTTCCATAGTGCTAAATGCATATTAAAGTGAAAAATGAAGTTGCTCAGTTGTGTCTGACTCTGCAACCCCATGGACTGTAGCCTACCAGGCTGTCCATGGGATTTTCCAGGCAATAGTACTGGAGTGGATTGCCTTTTCCTTCTCCAGGGGATCTTCCCAACCCAGGGATTGAACCTGAGTCTCCCGCATTGTAGACAGACGCTTTACTGTCTGAGCCACTAGGGAAGTCCTAAACACATATTAACTGTTATATAAATGTTGCCTACACTTATTTATAATTATTAGGTATATATTTTTTTCACTTCTGAAGGTATTCAACCTTGCACATGATTATGATTATATCTTATAAGGAAGTCCTTTGGTAGACTTTGACAACTCTTGAAAGTTATTTATTTCATGCTCTGCTGCAGACTTATTTATTTGATCCTCTATTAGATATGAGAATCTTGGAGATATAATTATTTTTTCATCAGTTAAGTTACATTACTTTGCAGTTTCATTAGCACACATAATTAGCCATTTCACTGATATGTCCGTCAGGCAGGACAGAGGGAATCCTGAAATGTAGAATGGAAAAAGTTGAAGAGACTCTTAGGATCCAGAAACATGTCCATTTTAGAAAATGAGGTCAATTTTGAGATTGTAGACCATGTTCAGTTCAGTTCAGTTCAGTCACTCAGTCATATCCGACTCTTTGCAACCCCATGAATCACAGCACACCAGGCCTCCCTGTCCATCACAAACTCCCAGAGTTCACTGAGACTCACGTCCATTGAGTCAATGATGCCATCCAGCCATCTCATCCTCTGTCGTCCCCTTCTCCTCCTGCTCCCAATCCCTCCCAGCATCACAGTCTTTTATAATGAGTCAACTCTTCGGATGAGGTGGCCAAAGTACTGGAGTTTCAGCTTTAGCATCATTCCTTCCAAAGAAATCCCAGGGCTCATCTCCGTCAGAATGGACTGGTTGGATCTCCTTGAAGTCCAAGGGACTCTCAAGAGTCTTCCCCAACACCACAGTTCAAAAGCATCAAGCTTCAGTGCTCAGCCTTCTTCACAGTCCAACTCTCACATCCATACATGACCACAGGAAAAACCATAGCCTTGACTAGACGGACCTTTGTTGGCAAAATAACGTCTATGCTTTTGAACATGCTATCTAGGTTGGTCATAACTTTCCTTCCAAGGAGTAAGCGTCTTTTAATTTCATGGCTTCAGTAAATTCTGGAAAGGAGTTAAACAAATATTCAGGAAGAAGTGGAGGCAAGAAAGATTCTCACATAATCTGCTGAATAAGAATGTACTGATTCATTTCTACTTTTCCAGTCTGATTTATCTAATCCTGGGCTTACCCTGCTTGCTAAAGATGCTCTATTCAGCTTAGATAACCTGAAATGTTAAGAAGTATGCATTATATGCAATAGATATTAATTAAATTTTAGAAGGTATATTATTAAGCAGAATTGTTATTTTTTCAGTTATTATTTCCCATATATAATCAAGTAGGAAGTGAATTGGAACCTTTAAGCTATGTCTATTTATCTCTATTAAATTCTACAACTCATCACTAAATCATTCCCATTTACTCTTCTGCTTGTTCACGTGATATGCCATCTGTAGATACAGCAATTGATATTGAAAATTTATATCAAAATTAATAAACAAATGTGAACTTGTTAAAAAATATTGGCAGCATTTTTGAGCAGAGATTTTTTTCACATAAAAGATATGTGAATTATAATTTAACATCTAAAGTATTATAAAAGAACTAAAAATGCTTAGTATTATGGTGACAGCTTATGCAAATGCTTTTATTCTAGTATACTTAATCTTGAAAAAAAATATTAAAATAAGTTGTAGCTTTGAATTTATTTTGAGTACACTGTCCTTTGACAAGTTCGGATATTACACATTTCTTCTCATTTTTCTTAAGCTAGTAAGCAAATATAGTATTATCATCTATATACTTCAGCATTGGCTGTATTTAAATAGTTCCATGACTTAACTAAAGTTATAGAATTTATCAGTAGAAGAATTATGCTTAAAATCCCAGGCTGTCATATGCAGGGCTGTATTTAATGTTCATCTTAAAATACACATAATCTAAATCCAAGGTTCACTCACTTATGCTCAAGGAGAGATAATATTCACTAGATATTTTCAGAGAATAATTCACAGATTATTTGGTAGTTGACTGTCCTGTATTTATTATCACCAGTCATCTCTAAGATTAAAATATTTTCCCTGACCACATATTGTAGGGCACTGAGTTTAAGCCCTAAGAACAGACATATGGAGAGAAACGTTGCTTCTTCTCTAAAGAGCTAAACTTAAAGAAAAAGATTGTATATTCAACAAAGTAAAAATGATGATCCATGTAAGCATGCCTATGTTAAATGTAAACAAAAAAGAAATGCACCCTCCAAGGATGCTGACAGTCTAGGTGATATTGCTGATGAGATTTTTGTTTGTTTGTTTGTTTTTGCTTTATTACAGAATGAGGTATTAGGGAAAGGAAAAATAAAGAAGAATGTATTTCAGGTGAGAAAAATGAATGATAAAAATCACAAAGGCATCTACAAATTGTTCCCAGTAAATACTGAGAAAAATATAAATATTAATTTTGTTGTAATAAAATTTTTGATAATATAGAGTGAGATAAGATTAGAAAGTCAAATAAAGGAATACAATATATAAAAAAAAATCACAGAAGAGATTTTAACGAAGTATTGAAAGAATTTAAGTCAAAGATTGACACAAGTAAGTAATATTTTAGAAAAAAATGCTATAATGATAGATGTTAAATGTTCAAAAAAATTTTTTAGGTTTATTTATTTTAAAAAATAAATGTTAAGTAATTAGATGTGGAAAAGTTGGATTCAGGAATAAACCAATACACTAAGCATAGATGATGACAGAAGTCTATGGCAATAAGGAAGACAAAATAATCCATAGGAGTGTGGAATGAAAGATGAAGCATTATTGTATAGTGGAGTGAGTGAAGTAACAAGAATCAATGTATCATTCTGCAGTTGAGACAGAAATCCTCAATAATGAGGATGTCAGCAGAGAATCTGGATTGTGGGAAAAGATGACAAGCTGGATGTTAAGTCAATCTAGGACATTCATATAGCTGATAGATGGCATGAAGTTATCTCCATAGGGGTAAGATTTCAGGTTCTATAAAAAGATGAGCTTTCATGAGCAGTAGTTACCAACACATGGAGAAACAATTGTATTTCACACTGTTTCTTGAGTTCCACATTTATAGTCAATGGCTAAGTCAAGTGTTTCATGGATCATTGGCTTATATAAATACTCATTCCATCCATCTCTCATAACTTCCCTTCACTCTAACCCACAAAAGTTGCTAGGTCATTTCAACAGGCTATCCAACAACTAATTAAATTTCATATACACAACACTAAGTAATTAGTTTAATAAATATTCAATAAATTAGGACTTTACCATTAATGTTTGTAAATATTTTTTCAGCTAATCAAAGATGACTGTATTAGGAATTATTGTGAATGTTCTAATATTTCTTTTTTTTTTCCAATTGTTTATTTTATTTTATTTTTTTAATTTAATTTTATTTTTAAACTTTACAAATTGTATTAGTTTTGCCAAATATCAAAATATTTAAAATATTAAAAATATTAAGGGTTAATAAGATCAAACAGGAATGATGCTGAAAACTAAAACTGGCAAGAACTATTGTTACTGTGCTCATCTTAAACTTTACAAATATGTCTTAATTATTACTTTTATTTTGATGTATTCTAAATCTTTTTTTTTTTTTTTCCAATTTGGAGTCCCCTTACTTCTTTTTCTTTTCTGATTGCTATAACTAGGACTTCCAAAATTCTGTTGAATTAAAGCGGTGAGAGTAGACATCCTTGTCTTGTTCCTGATCTTGGAGGGAATGCTTTCAGCTTTTCACCATTGTGCTAGCTGTAGGCTTGTCATATATGGTCTTTATTATGTTGAGACATGTACCATCTTTGCCCACTTTCTGGAGATTTTTTAATCATAAATGGGGGCAGAGTTTTGTCAAAAGTTTTTCTGCATCTATTGAGATGATTTTATGGTTTTTATTCTTCAGTTTTTTGATGTGATGAATCACAGTGATTGATTTGCAGATGTTGAAAAATCCTTGCATCCCTGGGATAAATCCTGCTTGATCATGGTGTGTAATCTTTTTAATGTATTGTTGAATATGGATTGCTAATATTTTGTTGAGGATTTTTGATTCTATTTTCATCAGTGATATTGGTTTGTAATTTTCTCTCTCTCTCTTTTTTTTTTTTGTATCTTTGTCTGGTTTTGGTATCAAGGTGATGGTGGCCTAATAAAATGATTTTGAAAGTTTTCCTTCCTCTGCAATTTTTTGGAACAGTTTCAGAAGGATACATGTTAACACTTCTCTAAATGTTTGATAAAATTTGACCATAAAATTGGGTCTTGGACTTTTGTTTGTTGGGAGATTTTTAATCACACTTTCAATTTCAGTGCTTGTGATTGGTCTGTTCATATTTACTTTCTTCCTGGTTCAGTCTAGGGAGACTGTACCTTTCTAGAATATGTCCATTTCTTCCAGGTTGTCTATTTTATTGGCATACATTTGTTCACAGCAGTCTCCTATAATCTTTGGTATTTCTGTGGAGTCAGCTGTAGCTTTTCCTTCATAATTTCTAATTTTATTGATTTATTCCTCTGTCCATGGGGATTCTCTAGCCCAGAATAGTACAGTGGGTGGTAATCGTTCTCTTCTCCAGGGGATCTTCCCAACTCAGAAATCAAACCCAGGTCTCCCACATTGCAGGTGGATTCTTTACCATCTGAGCTACCAGAAAAAAACTGTACCTTTCTAAGAATTGGTTTATTCCTTCCAGGTTGTGTTTTTGTTTTTTGCATGCAGTTATTCACAGTGGTCTCTTATAATTCTTGGTATTTCTATGGATTTAGCTGTAACTTCTCCTTTTTAATTTCTAATTTTATTGATTTGAGTCCTCTCCTTTGTTATATTGGTTAGTCTGGCTAAAGTTTTATCAATTCTGTTTATCTTTTCAAAGAATCAGCTTTTAGCTTAACTGATCTTTGTGATTGCTTTTTTAGTCTCTATTTCATTTATTTCTGCTCTGATCTTTGTGATTTCCTTCCCTCTACTACTTTAGGTTTCGCATGTTCTTTTTCTAGTTGTTTTAGGTGTAAGTTTAGGCTGTTTGAGATTTTTCTTATTTTTTGAGGTAAAATCACATTGCTCTAAACTTTCCTCTCAGAACTGCTTTTGCTGCACTCCATAAGTTTTGGATCTTTGTGCTTTCATTTTCACTTGTGTCTAGGTATTTTTTTTTTTATTTCCTCTTTGATTTCTTCAGTGATCCAATGGTTGTTGAGTAGCATTTTATTTAGCTTCCTCATGTTTGTATGTTTTTGTTTTTTTTTTAGGGTTTTTGCTTGTAGTTTATTTTCATTTGCATAGCATTGTGATTGGAGAAAAAATGATTGATATAATTTCAAGTTTCTTAAATTTACCACAGCTCGCCTTATGGTCCATCATGTGATTAATCCTGGAGAATGTTCCATGGGCCTTTGAGAAGAATGATTAGCATGTTGCTTTTTGGTAGAATGTAAAAATATCAAGTTCAGCTCATCTAAAGTGTCAGTTAAGGCCTGTGTTTCCTTATTAATTTTCTGTTCCAATATCTGTCCACTGATGGAGAGTAGAGTATTAAAGTCCCCCACTATTATGATGTTGCTATCTATGTCTCCCTTTATATTTGTATTTGCCTTACATATTGAGATGCTCCTATGTTGGGTGCATATATATTTGTAATTGCTCTATTTTCTTATTGAATTGAACCCTTGATCATTATGTAGTGAACTTCTTTGTCTCTTAAAACAGTCTTTGTTTTAAAGTCTATTTTGCCTGATATGAGTACTGCTACTCCAGCTTTCTTATGAATTTTATTTTCCTGGAAAAGTTTCTCCCATCCCCTTACTTTCACTCTATAAGTGTCCCTATGTCTGAGGTGGGCCTCTTGTAGAAATATATGTATGGGTTTTTTTTTGTATCCACTCAGCCAGTCTATGTCTTTTGGTTGGGCCCTTTAACCCATTTACATTTATGGTAATTATTGATATGCAAGACCCTATTATCTTTTTATTCAATGTTTTGGGTTTATTTTATTTATTTATTCTTTTTTTTTTTTTTTGCAGATCTTTTCCTTTTCTTATATTTTCTGCCTAGAGAAGTTTCTTTAGCATTTGTTGTAAAACTGATTTAGTTATCTTAACTCTTGCTTGTCTGTAAACCTTTGTTTTCTGCACTAAATCTGATCAAGAGTCTTGCTGGGTAGCATACTCTTGGTTGTAGTTTATTCCTTTTCATCATTTGGAATATTTTATGCTGTTCCCTTCTGGCTTTTAGAGTTCTGTTGAGAAATCAGCTGATAACCTTAGCAGATTTCCTTTGTATGTTAATTTGTCTTTCTCCTCCCTTTTTAATCTGTTAATATATTGTCTTTGTCTTTAATTTTTGTCAGTTTGATTACTATGTGTCTTGCTGTGTTCCTTCTTGGGTTTGTCCTGCTTAGGACCTCTGTGCTTCCTCAACTTGGTTGACTATTTCCTTTTCCATGTTCAGGAAGTTTCCAGCTATTATGTCTTTAGATGCTTTCTCAAGCCCGTTCTGTCTCTCTTTTCCTTCTGGGACCCCTATAATGTGAATGTTCATGTTTTTAACATTGCCCCAGAGGTCTCTCAGGCTATTCTCATTGCTTTTCATTCTTTTTCCTATGTTCTGATTTGAGGCAGTGATTTTGTCTTCCAGGTCACATTCTGTCTTCCAGATCACTTATCCATTCTTCTGCCTCTATCATTCTGCTATTAATTTTTTCTAGTGTATTGTTCATCTCTGTTTGTTTGTTCTTTAGTTATTCCAGGTCTTTGGTAAATATTTCTTGCATTTTCTCAGTCTTTGCCTCCATTCTTTTTCTGAGATCCTGGATCATCTTCACTATCATTATTCTGAATTATTTTTCTGGAATGTTGCCTGTTTCTATTTCATTTAGCTGAAGGGTTAACTTGTTCCTTCATCTGGGACATAATCCTGTTTCTTTTCATTTTCATTAGCTTTCTGTGATTGTGGTTTTTGTTCTAGAGTCTGTGGGATTGTAGTTTTTGCTCCTTCTGTCTGCCCTCTGGTGGATGAGGATAAGAGGTTTGTGCAGGCTTCCTAATGGGTGGGACTGGCTGTGGGGAAAATTGGGTCTTTCTCTAGTGAGCAGGGCCATGCTCAGTAAATCTTTAATCCAATTGTCTGCTGATGATTGGAGCTGTGCTCCCTCCCTGTTAGTTGTTTGCCATTGTAAGCTCAATGGTAGGGCTAATGGCAACCTCAAAGAGGACTTACCCTAACAAAAACCTCCCAGGACTGCTTCTGCCAGTGCCCCTGTCCCTGTGGCAGGACACTGCTGATCCATGTCTCCACAGGAGACCCTCAAACACTCACAGGCAGTCTGGCTCAGTCTCTGTGAGGTTACTGATCCTTTTCCCTGGATCAAGGTTTTGTTTGTGCCCTCCAAGAGTAGAGTATCTGTTTCCCCTGTCCTGTGGAAGTTCTGTAGTCAGATCCCACTGGCCTAGGATTCCCTGGGGATTCCCAGTCCCTCTGCAAGATCCTCAGGCTGAGAAACCTGATGTAGGGTCTAGAATCTTCATAAAAGTGTGAGAAATTATTTGTTTTTATTGTTCTCCAGTTTGTGAGTCTCCCACCTGGCAGGTGTGTGATTTGATTTGATTGTGGTTGCACCCCTCCTACTGTCTTGTTGTGGCTTCTTCTTTGTCCTTGGACATGGGGTATTTTTTTTTTTTTTTTGGAGGAGGTGGATTCCAGCATCCTTTGGTCAAAAGTTGTTCAACACCTAGTTTCAATTTTGGTGTTCTTGCAGGAGAAGATGAACACACATCTTTATACTCTGCTATCTTGAACCAATCTCTAATCTCTGTTTATATAATTGTAAGCAATAGTTCCTTGAGAACTTCTATCAAATATTATTGTTATTTAATTTCCAAATTGTCTAAAAAAGAGTGGTCAGTCACATTATTATTTGAGTTTTTTGAAGTTGAAGAAATTTCAGGGTGGTTTTACTCAAATTCAGTTAACATTCTGGAGTTTCACAAAAACAACTGGGATCAAGAAATACAATGTTTTGACTCCTGTTCATTCTATTTTATGGTCTCCAAACTAATTTTCCTCAAATAACTCACCCTTTCCCCCTGATAAATGCTGCTTGACTTGCAATATTGGTTATCTTTTTCCTTGCCTCTCTGTTCTCTCATTCTTCTGACCTAGTAAAAGGAACCCACTTGTCAGAGTCTTGAGTTCTTATCTGCTAATGCTAAGAATTGTAAGATGCTAAGAAAGCTGATGGAGATAAAATGAAAGATTCTCCTAAGACTGAAAAAAAGAGAAAAGCATCTGAAAACTAGCTTTTTCCAGTCTCTCCTGATATTCACCCCATTCTGCTATCCCATTAAATGTAATGGATGCTATATTGGGAAAGGACTAACTTGAGAGAATCTTGTTTAATATTCTGGCAGGAGGAATGTCTTGTGAACCATCTGAGTGTTGACCAAAACTTATTGGTGACAAATGTAGGTAGCTGAATTGCCTATGTTTTGTGAATGTCTGTTGCTGCTTGAGGATTGTAAAGCCATTCAAGTTAACAATTGGCAGTTGAGTTTAACTTTAACATATTTCTAGATTTTATATGCTCATAATTAAATAAAAAGTGGTAATGTTCTATTATCAGTAGCCATAAATACTTGGCAGACTGGATAAATAAATTATGTTCCAGGAATATGAGAAAGGCTTTATTATCTTGCAATTAAATAATTTGACTAATACCTCGGATTCACAAATCATTGCTTTAGAATTATAGCATAGGAAAAAAAAAATCATTTAAGTACTCAGACTGGTGAAAATGGGAAATTGAATCAATCCATATCTGTAAATCAATACCATATACTGAGTTATTAGACATCTGATGACGTGGCCACATCTAACAAATAAATTAAAAACCCATGTATTATTCTTATGATCACCATTCTTATGATCACCATTTGGAGACGGCAATGGCACCCCACTCCAGTACTCTTGCCTGGAGAATCCCATGGATGGAGAAGCCTGGTAGTCTGCAGTCCATGGGGTCGCTAGGAGTCCGACACGACTGAGCGACTTCACTTTCACTTTTCACGTTCATGCATTGGAGAAGGAAATGGCAACCCACTCCAGTGTTCTTGCCTGGAGAATCCCAGGGACAGGTGAGCCTGTTGGGCTGCCATCTATGGGGTTACACAGAGTGGGACACGACTGAAGTGACTTAGCATAGCATAGCATGATCACCATTTTATTAGCTAAATCCCTATTAAAATTAATTTAAACAATAAAAATAGCATATCACTTATTAAATTTCATTTTAAATAATCCAGTTGATGGGGATTCAATTATAGAATCTCAATTGATCATTGCACTTTTTTTTGATAATTTATAAAATACTAATGCTGAGGCTTTTAAAATCCTACACTAAATTTAAATTACTAAAAATTTTAAGATACATTCTGAAGCACTTTATCCACTTTATTTAATTTATGTTGCAGCAATATAAGTTTGTAGAACCAAGACTTCAGAAAGCAGTGTAATATATTTTAAATTAGTGGCGAAACAAATATTTTCCCTAAAAAGATTTTAACTTCATACTTAGAGGCTAAATTTGTTACTTACTTGTAATTAGGGGGAAAAAAGAAACAAACTAAAGTTTAAAAATATGAATGAGGTGGATTATTTGTTTCTTTTTAAACTCATACATCTAGATGTAACTTACATCATGATATGGTTCACCATTCCAATCCCAAAGAAAGGCAATGTCAAAGAATGCTCAAACTACTGCACAATTGCACTCATCTCACACTCTAGTAAAGTAATGCTCAAAATTCTCCAGCCAGGCTTCAGCAATACGTGAACCGTGAACTTCCTGATATTCAAGCTGGATTTAGAAAAGGCAGAGGAACCAGAGATCAAATTGCCAACATCCATTGTATCATGGAAAAAGCAAGAGAGTTCCAGAAAAACATCTATTTATGCTTTATTGACTATGCCAAAGCCTTTGACTGTATGGATCACAATAAACTGTGGAAAATTCTGAAAGAGATGGGAATACCAGACCACCTAACTGGCCTCTTGAAAAATCTGTATGCAGGTCAGGAAGCAACAGTTAAAACTGGACATGGAACAACAGACTTGTTCCAAATAGGAAAAGGAGTACGTCAAGGCTGTATATTGTCACCCTGCTTATTTAACTTCTATGCAGAGTACATCATGAGAAACGCTGGACTGGAAGAAACACAAGCTGGAATCAAGATTGCCGGGAGAAATATCAATAACCTCAGGTATGCAGATGACACCACCCTTACGGAAGAAAGTGAAGAGGAACTAAAAAGCCTCCTGATGAAAGTGAAAGAGGAGAGTGAAAAACTTGGCTTGACGCTCAACATTCAGAAAATGAAGATCATGGCATCCGGTCCCAGCACTTGATGGGAAATAGATGGGGAAACAGTGGAAACAGTGTCAGACTTTATTTTTTTGGACTCCATAATCACTGCAGATGGCGACTGCAGCCATGAAATTAAGATATGCTTACTCCTTGGAAGGAAAGTATGTCCAACCTAGATAGCATATTCAGAAGCAGAGACATTACTTTGCCAAGAAAGTTTTGTCTAGTCATTGGTATGGTTTTTCCAGTGATCATGTATGGATGTCAGAGTTGGACTGTGAAGAAGGCTGAGCGCTGAAGAACTGATGCTTTTGAACTGTGGTGTTGGAGAAGACTCTTGAGAGTCCCTTGGACTGCAAGGAGATCCAACCAGTCCATTGTGAAGGAGATCAGCCCTAGGATTTCTTTGGAGGGAATGATGCTGAAGCTGAAACTCTAGTACTTTGGCTACCTCATGCGAAGAGTTGACTCATTGGAAAAGACTCTGATGCTGGGAGGGATTGGGGGCAGAAGGAGAAGGGGATGACAGAGGATGAGGTGGCTGGATGGCATCACTGACTTGATGGACGTGAGTCTGAGTGAACTCTGGAAGTTTGTGATGGACAGGGAGGCCTGGCATGCTGTGATTCATGGGGTCACAAAGAGTCGGACACGACTGAGTGACTGAACTGAACTGAACTGAACTGATGGTTCACCAAAATCACAGATCTCATAATGATCAGAAAGTAAAAACTGGACTAGTTACTATATTCAAAAAGCAAGTAAGAAATTAATCTCTTTTTGAACATTATATTGAGATACTTCATTTACATAATGTTTTCGTCACAGACAGCTCAAAATATAGTTTACTCACATCATCATTGCATGCTTTAGACTTCCTACCAATCAGGTAAAATATGAACTTATTATTTCAGGGAGCAATCTGGGTGTGACAGGACATTGCCACAATAATAACACCACTATTTTTTTTATATAGTAATTTTTCTCATGTGATGCAAACATATTTTGGCCCTTTCAACAAGACTACTCTCATATAGGTCCCTAAATTTACTGGAGGCATGTTATTTTTAAGATATTAAATATCATGTCTTCCTGCTGAAGCCTATAAATACCAA
The DNA here is from genome assembly GCF_027580195.1 of Bos mutus. Taxonomy (NCBI): domain Eukaryota; kingdom Metazoa; phylum Chordata; class Mammalia; order Artiodactyla; family Bovidae; genus Bos; species Bos mutus. The sequence continues at coordinate 75,343,165 of NC_091622.1, read as the reverse complement.
GAGTTCATTCAAGCCATAAATTGCTTATTTGTAAGCAAATTCATGATTTCATTTACTGCTTTGTAATGCAAAGTAAATTGAACTCATAAAGTTTTCTGCTTTCTGTAAAATAGAGCAGTATAATGTTAGTGAACTGCAAGAAAAAACATACTATTAAGGAAGCTTAGTCCAAATATGTTACATAGGCATATGCACACCTTTCTCAAGATAAAACAGGGATTTCGAGAAAGACACTTGGTAGAGTTATATAGTTTCAAAAAGAATATTGAGGGTCAAAACATAACTGATTTAGGACTAGATGGAAAGACAGAATGTGGTAACTATAGAAGTAGAAAAGATTCAAGAGACAGCAGGAAAATATAAGGAAAGAAGAGGCTGACTGAGAATGAATTTATGGTTTACAAACTGTGAGTTACATCTGGAAAATGTTGTCTTTAACAGTCATACTTACTGTATTGAAAAGTGTTGACTGTATTATAGCCATTGTCCACTAGATATGAAACATGAGTCTAGGTTATAGTATGTTTTCTCACTTTCTATTTGCTATAATCAGGTCTGAACTTACATATTTTGCGACTTTTGTCTTTTCCTGTTTTCAATCACCACTGATCACTCACTTGGGAGAAAAAGAAAAGATGGTGAAATTACGTGGCAATATTCCTGACACAGGAATCTGACAAAAATACATTTGTTCACTTGTTCTAGTCTTTCAGTGTACCTTCCCTGCTCTTGTTATTTCCATATGCAAAAAGTTAAATAAGCATGCTCGGTCTCTATGCTGTCAACTCATTCTGCATCAGAGGAGTTGGAAAATTATGCCAGATTGGTAAGGAGAATAATGTGGTCCCTTTCAGCCTCCCTCCCTCCTCTTTTTCTCTCTGTAGAGCCAGTCTGTCTGCAGAGAGCAAAGCATTTATACTTTCTAGATAACCCTTAACTGCCCCACCTAGCTACACACACACAGCAGAAGCCTTCACTGGTTTAGCAGTTCCTGTGGTCCCATGAACCTACTAGTAACTGCAATAGCTTGTACAAGGTAGCATTTACTGACAGAATAAGTCCTTTCTCCAGTATTTCAGCATCCTCAGCAGTATCGTTGCTTTTCAAACCAGTTTTAACCCTTTGTCTTATATTTTATAGTTCTATTTACAGTACCTCCTCAAATATCCATCAGTTCAGAATGGATTGTTCAGAAATATATAAAAATAATTATAACACAAAAATGTGCATTTGATGATATTTTATAGTCATAGTGCCATATGTAGGTATATACGGCTAGACTCCTGGATGAATAAATTAATTGCATCATATCACATTTTAGTTGGAGGTAGCTTAGTGCCTAATGTTCCAGATATTGGGTGTCATACCAGGTATGAAGTGAAGTGGAAATCTTGCCTTAAAGTAGTGATAGCTTAGTGGAAACACATGGAAGAGGTTGTATATTACAAAATGACTTGTGTTATGAGATATGGAGCTGAAGCCACAATACTTTGGTCACCTGATGCAAAGAGCCAACTCATTAGAAAAGACCCTGATGCTGGGAAAGATTGAAAGCAGAAAAAGAAAGGGACAACAGAGGACGATATGGTTGGATGGCTTCACCGACTCAAAGGACATGAGTTTGAGCAAGCTCCAGGAGATGGTGAAGGACAGGGAAGCCTGGTATGCTGCAGTCCATGAGGTTGCAAAGAGTCGAACATGACTGAGTAGACTGAACAACGAGATATGTAGCAACTATGGGAGTATATCTGAGAACACGAGGGAAATGAGTGAGGACTAGTACAGTCTTCCTGCAGGAGGTGACATCTGATCTGCTTTTCCCAAATGTATAGGCTTTCAGAGGAGATGCTAAATAGAGAAAGAGAAAAATGTCATGAGCAATTTATCTTTAAAAATGTGTGTGCACTCTGTAATGTCTGACTCTTTGCAACACTACAGACTGTGTAGCCTGTCAGACTCTTCTGTTCATGCAATTTTCCAGGCAAGAATACTGGAGCAAGTTGCCATATCCTTCTCCATGAGATCTTCCTGAATCAAAGATTGAACCTGCATCTTTTACATCTCCTGCAAAGGCAGGCTGGTTCTTCATCAGCTGAGCCACTGGGGAAGCCCTCTTTAAAATGAGGCACTTGGAATTCCTTGGTAGTCCAGTGACTAGGACTCTGTGCTCCCAATGCAGGGGACACATATTTGCCCCTGGTTAGGGAAATAAGATCCCACATGCTGCACAGCAATTAAAAAATTAATAAATGAGGTCATTAAAATTTTTCATATGTATTATGCATTTGACAGAATTTTTTTCAAATGAAATTGAGATTAAGATAAACTAGTATTTATTGATATTAGTGATATAGTACTTAATTACACGTTTTACATTATGCTACTCTTCGAAGAAAAGCATGTAAAATGCTTATGTGCATGTACAAGGATAAGCTAGAGAGATATTAAGAGCAACAAAATATGTGGCATGGTACCCTAATAGAAAAAATGAGAGAAAACTCACTGCCATCTGGAAGTTTAATACCTTACAGGTAAAACAAAACACACAAGAAAATTAATTAGTATGGCATGATTTAAATAAATGTCATCCTGCTATCCATGATTAATTTACAAGTGAATGGAAGAGATAAATAGTGTTTAGGGAATTCAAAGGACATAGAAATTAAGGCTAACCAGTGATGAGGTCCAGTTTACTAAAAAAACAGAATCTCACAGGGGTCCTGATGGAAATTTTGAATAGTTATTTGTCTACCAAATGTGCAGGTTAACAATACATTATGGCTGATTTGAGGATCAACAAACTTTAAGAACTTTCTTAAAATGCACTTTGTAACATCTAATCTTTAAAATTAACCTTCGCAAAATTCTTTTTATTTGATTATTTGAATCAAGCTATTAACTTTTCTCAGGTCAGTTTGTTTTCATTTGCAACAAATTTTCATATTGCATGTACATGTTTTTATTTTAAAAACTGTGATATTTCTGTAGATGTAGGAAAAAGTCAGGTCCATTCTTTCTTATGCTGTGGGAGACACATAGATACAAGTTGTTAGCAAAACTCTTTTCAACTATAAACTTTATTTGAAAGATAAATTTTTCAAAAAGTTGAAATACCTTTTTTTTTTTTTTACTAAGAGAAGGGGAAATAATCCACTTTTTCTGTTCTCCTTTTATTGAGTTGTCCACTTGAAGATTATCTACTTTCAAAAATATTTCAATTCTGTTAGCTCTAATTCCACTCTTAAGAAAGCATATCCTAGATATATTTCAAAGTATTCATTCTTAAAGAAATGTTATGCCCGGATATAGATATGATACAGAATATCATGCTGACAATAGAAATTTTTCAGTGCCCCAGGAAAGCTGATAGATTCTATGGACATATTACCTTGTCAGACATTTCTGCATGCTCTATTTATTTTTTAAACTACCTTGGCTGGAAATCATCCTGTCCCAATTATTTACAACACTGAAGTTGAATAAGTTATTTATTTGATAACATCTTCTTTAGAGACACCTGATAAATCTGAATAATTATGTCCGATGAAAAGAGTCCTTGAAATTGGTAATTTACCATCAGCCATGGTAATAAAGATTAATGTCAGGAACTCATTTAATCTTAAAGAAAAACCGTGATTTAATTTAATTGACTTCTGTTCTCCTTGTGTTACATCATTAAGCAGTGAGAATTTTTGTACTATTTTTTGTAATATTTTGATTTGCTATTTTAATCGCATTTAAAATATCTTTACCTCAGAAACATGAGTAAATTCTGTTAATCGTATTTTCTAAGAAAAATAATTTGGAGGGTTAAGGGTTTAACACTAATTTTTCCTGGCAAATGGAAAAGATGACTTACTCCTTCTTCCAATGCGAGCCACCCAGGTGATGGATATATTGTTTGTTATACAGTTTCTCCTTCCAATAAATAAATATGATTTTCCATTGCATATGAGATGGGAGAGTGTACACTTTTTATTTTATGGACAGGGAGCATAAACAAAATGTTAACTGACATGTATAGGATTATGCAGCTAAAATAGACACACATACATGAGAACATGATTCTAATATTTATTCTGGAAAAAATCCCTAATATTCTTATATATCAAAGACTTCAGTTTTTTTCATTCTTTCTTAGGACATAACTTAATTATATACATAAAATAGGGATTCATTAGATATATTTACATGTGTATATGAATTTCTAATAAACTGCATCAAACTTTGTAATGTGGTTTTAAGGATTTTAGATACTTGATTATACAGGAAGAGCTGTAACAATATCCAAAAATATGCAAGTGTAAAATAACTATGCTCATCACTCTATATTTTGAACTTATCATATGTTTGTTCTTGGAGAATATTTATTTCTAATGATAACTCATATTAAAGCAGGTAGAAGAGTAATTAATTTCAAAGATACAAAAGAGCAAAAAACAAGTTTCTTCTACATCTTTCCACTTGTTGTTTTTCCATCTTATTTTATTTGACTTGGTAAAAAGAATTAAAATGGAACTAAAATTTGTATCTTTCCTTTGCAAAATAGCCTTTAATTGCTAAATAAAACAAGGGGTAAAACAACTTTCAAGCTGCTTTCTTTTATCCACATGCAATTTGTTTTAACTCTAGTCTTTTGAGTTATATAATTGTCTCACTTATAATTTCAGTTCAGTTTAGTCACTCAATCATGTCTGACTCTTTGCAACCCCATGAATTGCAGCACGCCAGGCCTCCATGTCCATCATCAACCCCTGGAGTTCACTCAAACTCACGTCCGTTGAGTAGGTGATGCCATCCAAGCCATCTCATCCTCTGTCATCCCCTTCTCCTCCTGCCCCCAATCCCTCCCAGCATCAGTCTTTTCCAAGGAGACAACTCTTCACATGAGGTGGCCAAAGTACTGCAGTTTCAGCTTCAGCATCAGTCCTTCCAAAGAACACCCAGGACTGATCTCTCTTAGAATGGACTGGCTGGATCTCCTTGCAGTCCAAGGGACTCTCCTTCAGCACTCAGCTTTCTTCACAGTCCAACTCTCACATCCATACATGACCACAGGAAAAACCATAGCCTTGACTAGACGGAACTTTGTTGGCAAAGTAATGTATCTGCTTTTCAGTATGCTATCTAGGTTGGTCATAACTTTCCTTCCAAGGAGTAAGTATCTTAATTTCATGGCTGCAATCACCATTTGTAGTGATTTTGGAGCCCAGAAAAATAAAGTCTGACACTGTTTCCACTGTTTCCCCATCTATTTCCCATGAAGTGATTGGACCAGATGCCATGATCTTTGTTTTCCAAATGTTGAGCTTTAAGCCAACTTTTTCACTCTCCTCTTTCACTTTCATCAAGAGGCTTTTCAGTTCCTCTTCACTTTCTGCCATAAGGGTGGTGTCATCTGCATATCTGAGGTTATTGATATTTCTCCTAGCAATCTTGATTCCAGCCTGTGCTTCCTCCAGCCCAGCGTTTCTCATGATGTACTCTGCATATAAGTTAAATAAGCAGGGTGACAATATACAGCCTTGACGAACTCCTTTTCCTATTTGGGACCAGTCTGTTGTTCCACGTCCAGTTCTAACTGTTGCTTCCTGACCTGCATAGAGGTTTCTCAAGAGGCCAGTTAGGTGGTCTGGTATTCCTATCTCTTTCAGAATTTTCCACAGTTTATTGTGATCCACACAGTCAAAGGCTTTGGCATAGTCAATAAAGCAGAAATAGATGTTTTTTGGAACTCTCTTGCTTTTTCCATGATCCAGCAGATGTTGGCAATTTGATCCTTGGTTCCTCTGCCTTTTCTAAAACCAGCTTGAACATCTGGAAGTTCATGGTTCACATATTGCTGAAGCCTGGGTTGGAGAATTATGAGCATTACTTTACTAGCATGTGAGATGAGTGCAATTGTGTGGTAGCTTGAGCATTCTTTGGCATTGCCTTTCTTAGGGATTGGAATGAATACTGACCTTTTCCAGTCCTGTGGCCACTGCTGACTTTTCCAAATTTGCTGGCATATTGAGTGCAGCATTTTCACAGCATCATCTTTCAGGATTTGAAATAGCTCAACTGGAATTCCATCACCTCCACTAACTTTGTTCATAGTGATGCTTTCTAAGGCCCACTTGACTTCACATTCCAGAATGTCTGGCTCTAGGTGAGTGATCACACCATTATGATTATCTTGGTCGTGAAGCTCTGTTTTGTACAGTTCTCCTGTGTATTTTGCCACCTCTTCTTAATATCTTCTGCTTCTGTTATTTGTGCAATGTCAAAATAGCCATCTATATAAATCAGTTGGGGAAAATCAAATTCCTTTTAAAATGACATTTGGATTCAACATCATGTCTGCTGGAAAAAAAAAATTGGTTAATTTAATAATTATCATAGCCAATTTTGGAAAATGGAGTGTTACATAGAGACCACACATTTTTAAGAAGAGTTTTTGTTTCTTTTTGTCAATTTAGCAATAGACATACAGAGAAAATGAGACCATGTAAGGAAGTTTTACTGCATTATTCTTCTGAGAGCTAAATTCATGTGCTTATTCACTCAGTCGTGTCTGACTCTTTGCAACATTATGAACGTTAGCCAACCAGGCTCCTCTGCCCATGGGATTTTTTCAGGCAAGAATGCTGTAGTGGGTTGCTATTTCCTTCTCCAGAGCTAAATCTATATCCCCTAATTTAAAAAACATGAACTAATGTTATTTTTGAAGAGAAAGAAAAATACTGAAGTTAAGATCAAATAAGTTATGCATATAGAATGTAATATGTATGTGCTAAATACTATTCTCAGATCTTAAATTATTAAGATCTTTTTTAATTTAATTTTATTTATTTTATTTAACTTCATTTTTTAACTTTACAATATTGTATTGGTTTTGCCATATATCAAAATGAATCTGCCACAGGTACACATGTGTTAAATTATTAAGATTATTATGAACTCCTGAAGACTTCAAAATGACCTTATGGAACATTCACTGTTATAATCTCCAGTATGGAGATAAATAAACTGAGACATGGAGAAATTTCATATTGTAAACTTAGGGTTCAAACTCAGCCTTTCTATTTCTAGAATCTGTTCTTTTAACTCTGTGCTATTTTAGATATATTTAAAAAAAGTTTTAAGGGATATTTTAAATACTCATTTTTATTCATTCCAGTTATTACCAATATTTAAATGAGAATATGTATATCTAGACCAATTTGTTTGTATATCTATATCAATATTGATATAAATATTTAGATCTATCTATATATCTCTGTACAATATATCTCTATATTGCTATATATATAGATATAAATAGTCTTACAGATATATTGTATTTAAAAGATTTTATGTATAGATATTATATAAAATATAGATGGGTATGACATATCTATTACATATGATTACCCATTTTAAATTGAATTAAGGTAGTATTTTCAACTTAAAATGGCTGTAAGACTTTCTTTTCCTTTAAAATCACCAGATAAACCTGGACAACTCCTGAGATTATAACCAAGAATAGGGAAAAAATGTTTTCCCTGAGTAAATATTTTAGCATATCCCAAGTCATACTTATGCAAAGTCCTGGTTAAAAGCAAATCTATTTTTTATTTACAAATATGTGTTATATAATTATATACACACACATATATAGATTACAAATATGCCTATATCTAGATACAGGTATCAATATGTGTAGAGATGTATATATATACAGAATATAGATATATATTATATATTAATACCTGATATATACCTAGATATAGATATATTTTCTATCTATATCTGTGCTGTGCTTAGTCGCTTAGTCTCTCCTACTCTTTGTGACCTCATGGACTGAAGCCCACCATGATCCTCTGTCCATAGGGAAACTCCAGGTAAGAATATTGGAGTGGGTTGCCATGCCCTCCTCTAGGGGATCATCTCAAACCAGGGACCAAACCCAGATCTCCCACACTGCAGGCAGATTATCGACCATCTGAGCCATCAGGGAAGCACATATATTTTTAAATCTATATCCAGACATAGCTATAATGGCTACTATATAAATAATATATATATTTATAAATTTACATAAATTTTATATCATACATATGTATATATAAATATATACTTATATTAGCACATATTTTTAAATAAATGTCAGTTCAGCTCAGTTCAGTTGCTCAGTCATGTCCGACTCTTTGCGACCCCATGAACCACAGCATGCCAGACCTCCCTGTCCATCACCAACTCCTGGAGTCCACTCAAACCCATGTCCATTGAGTTGGTGATGCCATCCAACCATCTCATCCTCTGTCGTCCCCTTCTTCTCCTGCCCTCAATATTTCCCAGCATCAGGGTCTTTTCCAATGAGTCAGCTCTTCACGTCGGGTGGCCAAAGTATTGGAATTTCAACTTCAACATCAGTCCTTCCAAAGAACACCCAGGACTGATCTCTTTTAGGATGGACTGGTTGGATCTCCTTGCAGTCCAAGGGATCTCAAGAATCCTCTCCAATACCAACAAATCACAGAAGAAATAAAAAAAGAAATCAAAATTTGCATAGAAATGAATGAAAATGAAAACACAACAACCCAAAACCTGTGGGACACTGTAAAAGCAGTCCTAGGGGGAAAGTTCATAGCAATACAGGCATACCTCAAGAAACAAGAAAAAAGTCAAATAAATAACCTAACTCTACACCTAAAGCAACTAGAAAAGGAAGAAATGAAGAACCCCAGGGTTAGTAGAAGGAAAGAAATCTTACAAATTAGGGCAGAAATAAATGCAAAAGAAACAAAAGAGACCATAGCAAAACCCAACAAACCCAAAAGCTGGTTCTTTAAAAGGATAAATAAAATTGACAAACCATTGCCAGACTCATCAAGAAACAAAGGGAGAAAAATCAAATCAATAAAATTAGAAATGAAAAAGGAGAGATCACAACAGACAACACAGAAATACAAAGGCTCATAGGAGACGATTATCAACAATTATATGCCAATAAAATGGACAACGTGGAAGAAATGGACAAATTCTTAGAAAAGTACAACTTTCCAAAACTCGACCAGGAAGAAATAGAAAATCTTAACAGACCCATCACAAGCACGGAAATTGAAACTATAGTAAAAAATCTTCCAGCAAACAAAAGCGCAGGTCCAGACAGCTTCACAGCTGAATTCTACCATAAATTTAGAGAAGAACTAACACCTATCCTACTCAAACCCTTCCAGAAAATTGCAGAGGAAGGTAAACTTCCAAACTCATTCTTTGAGGCCACCATCACCCTAATACCAAAACCTGACAAAGATCCCACAAAAAAAGAAAACTACAGGCCAATATCACTGATGAACATAGATGCAAAAATCCTTAACAAAATTTTAGCAATCAGAATTCAACAACACATTAAAAAGATCATACACCGTGACCAAGTGGGCTTTATCCCAGTGATGCAAGGATTCTTCAATATCCGCAAATCAATCAATGTAATACACCACATTAACAAATTGAAAAATAAAAACTATATGATTATCTCAGTAGATGCAGAGAAAGCCTTTGACAAAATTCAACATCCATTTATGATAAGAACTCTCCAGAAAGCAGGAGTAGAAGGAACATACCTCAACATAATAAAAGCTATATAAGACAAACCCATAGCAAACATTATCCTCAATGGTGAAAAACTGAAAGCATTTCCTCTAAAGTCAGGAACAAGACAAGGGTGCCCACTTTCACCATTACTATTCAACATAGTTTTGGAAGTTTTGGCCACAGCAATCAGAACAGAAAAAGAAATACAAGTAATCCAAAATGGAAAAGAAGAAGTAAAACTCTCACTGTTTGCAGATGACATGATCCTCTACATAGAAAACCCTAAAGACTCCACTAGAAAATTACTAGAATTAATCAATGATTGTAGTAAAGTTGCAGGATATAAAATCAACACACAGAAATCCTTTGCATTCCTATACACTAATAATGAGAAAACAGAAAGAGAAATTAAGGAAACAGTTCCATTCACCATTGCAACAGAAAGAATAAAATACTTAGGAATAAAGACCTATATATAGAAAACTATAAAACACTGGTGAAAGAAATCAAAGAGGACACTAATAGATGGAGAAATATACCATGTTCATGGATCAGAAGAATCAATATAGTGAAAATGAGTTTACTACCCAAAGCAATTTATAGATTCAATGCAATCCCTATCAAGCTACCAATGGTATTCTTCACAGAGCTAGAACAAATAATTTCACAATTTGTATGGAAATACAAAAAAACTCGAATAGCCAAAGCTGTCTTGAGAAAGAAGAATGGAACTGGAGGAATCAACGTACCTGACTTCAGCCTCTATTATAAAGCCACAGTCATCAAGACAGTATGGTACCGGCACAAAGACAGAAATATAGATCAATGGAACAAAATAGAAAGCCCAGAGATAAATCCACGCACATATGGACACCTTATCTTTAACAAAAGAGGCAAGAATATACAATGGATTAAAGACAATCTCTTTAACAAGTAGTGCTGGGAAAACTGGTCAACCACTTGTAAAAGAATGAAACTAGAGCACTTTCTAACACCATACACAAAAATACTCAAAATGGATTAAAGATCAAAACGTAAGACCAGAAACTATAAAACTCCTAGAGGAGAACATAGGCAAAACACTCTCCAACATACATCACAGCAGGATCCTCTAGGACCCACCTCCCAGAATATTGGAAATAAAAGCAAAATTAAACAAATGGGACCTGATTAAACTTAAAAGCTTCTGCACAACAAAGGAAACTATAAGCAAGGTGAAAAGACAGCCTTCAGAATGGGAGAAAATAATAGCAAATGAAGCAACTACAAACAATTAATCTCAAAAATATACAAGCAACTCCTACAGCTCAACTCCAGAAAAATAAATGACCCAATCAAAAAATGGGCCAAAGAACTAAATAGACATTTCTCCAAAGAACACATACAGAAGGCTAACAAACACATGAAAAGATGCTCAACATCCCTCATTATCAGAGAAATGCAAATCAAAACCACTATGAGGTACCGTTTCACACCAGTCAGAATGGCTGTGATCCAAAAGTCTACAAGCAATAAATGCTGGAGAGGGTGTGGAGAAAAGGGAACCCTCTTACACTGTTGGTGGGAATGCAAAATAGTACAGCCACTATGGAGAACAGTGTGGAGATTCCTTAAAAAAGTGGAAATAGAACTGCCTTATGATCCAGCAATCCCACTGCTGGGCATACACACTGAGGAAACCAGAAGGGAAAGAGACACGTGTACCCCAATGTTCATCGCAGCACTGTTTATAATAGCCAGGACATGGAAGCAACCTAGATGTCCATCAGCAGATGAATGGATAAGAAAGCAGTGGTACATATACACAATGGGGTATTACTCAGCCATTAAAAAGAACACATTTGAATCAGTTCTAATGAGGTGGATGAAACTGGAGCCTATTATACAGAGTGAAGTAAGCCAGAAAGAAAAACACCAATACAGTATACTAACACATATATGTGGAATTTAGAAAGATGGTAGCAATAACCCTGTGTACGAGACAGCAAAAGAGACACTGATGTATAGAACAGTCTTTTGGACTCTGTGGGAGAGGCAGAGGGTGGGATGATTTGGGATAATGACATTGAAATAATATCATATATGGAACGAGTTGCCAGACCAGGTTCAATGTATGATACTGGATGCTTGGGGCTGGTGCACTGGGATGACCCAGAGGGATGGTACGGGGAGGGAGGAGGGAGGAGGGTTCAGGATGGGGAATACATGTATACCCGTGGCAGATTCATTTCGATATTTTGCAAAACCAATACAATATTGTAAAGTTTAAAAATAAAATTAAAAAAATATATATAGTGAAAGCTTCTGACTTAGAGATCAGAAGGGAGCAGAATGATATCTCCTTGCTAGTTTTTAGCAAGGAGTTATATTTCTGTTTGGTAATCAGATAAAGAATCACCCAAAATTGAGTGTTGCACCAGGCCCCTCTAACATAGCATGCATTTTGAGACAGCACTGGCACAAGGTGAGTTATCCCCAGCCATAAAACAATTGACATGAATCTTGAAGAAAGGCAGATTTCCAAGCAAATACGTAGTTTCATTAACATAGCTTAAGAAAAACACTTCCATAAGAAAAATTCATTGGTTAGCTCAAGGTTTGAGAAATGTTAAGTTCAGACCAGGCGGAACCAGGTGTTGTCATGACAACACAGAATGTAAAAGAAGCCTCCTTTAGTTTTGTATAGGGGAAAAAAACAAAAAAAGGCTGCCAGTTGCAGTTTATTTCGTCCTGCCACTTGAGGACCCCTAGCCTTTCTACCTGTTACCCTCTCACTATCAATATGTCACTTCCTGCCTCATTCCATCTGAAGATGCTTTGAACTGGACATCTAGAAATCTTCTCTACTGACTGCCTTCAGAACTCAGAAAGTGAGACTACAAGTTGCTCCAATCATTAGTGTTTTCCATGGAAATGCCTCTTATTAAATACCGGATTGCTTGCACTATGGTCCTAATTTGGGGAACCCACCTGCATCACCACCTCTTGAAATGAGACACAACTGTTTGACTAAACTGAACTATTCTCAAGACTAAGAGACTCACTCAATGAGACAGAGAGATCTCCCTCAGCTTCAGGGCTGTGGACTTGTTTGAGAATTTTCAAAGACAGAACTGAAGGTGTTCGGAACAAGCCTCCTCAAGGTGTGCCACTTTGGCTTGTGGACTACTTTGAGCCAAAGGCAATCAAGACTCTGCAGACTAGACACAGAGACTCTTTACACTAGACTGATGTGCATGGTGTTCAAAATGGAGAGGATGGGGCGAATGGAGAGACTAGCATGGAAACATACACACTGCCATATGTAAAATAGATAACCAGTGGGAATTTACTGTATGACTCAGGGAACTCAAACCGGGGCTCTGTCACAAGCTAGAGGGGTGGGGTGGGGTGGGAGGGAGGTTTAAGAGGGAGGGGACGTATGTATACCTATGGCTGATTCATGTTGATGTATGGCAAAAACCAACACAATATTTAAAGCAATTATCCTTCAATTAAAAATAAATAAATTTAAAAACAGAAAAAAAAAAAAGCATCAATTCTTCTGCACTCAGTCTTCTTTATAGTCCAACTCTCACATGCATGACCACTGGAAAAACCATAGCCTTGACTAGATAGACCTTTGTTGGCAAAGTAATGTCTGTTTTTTAATATGCTGCCCAGGTTGGTCATAACTTTTCTTCCAAGGAGTAAGTGTCTTTTAATTTCATGGCTGCAATTACCATCTGCAGTGATTTTGGAGCCCAGAAAAGTAAAGTCAGCCACTGTTTCCACTGTTTCCCCATCTATTTCCCATGAGGTGATGGGACCGGATGCCATGATCTTCGTTTTCTGAATGTTGAGCTTTAAACCAAGTTTTTCACTCTCCTCTTTCACTTTCATCAAGAGGCTTTTTACTTTCTCTTCACTTTCTGCCATAAGGGTGGTGCCATCTGCATATCTGAGGTTATTGATATTTCTCCCGGCAATCTTGATTTTAGCTTGTGCTTCTTCCAGCCCAGCGTTTCTCATGATGTACTCTGCATATAAGTTAAATAAGTAGGGTGACAATATACAGCCTTGACGTACTCCTTTTCCTATTTGGAACCAGTCTGTTGTTCCACATCCAGTTCTAACTGTTGCTTCCTGACCTGCATACAGATTTCTCAAGAGGCAGATGAGGTGGTCTAGTATTCCTGTCTCTCTCAGAATTTTCCACAGTTTATTGTGATCCACACAGTCAAAGGCTTTGGCAGAGTCAATAAAGCAGAAATGGATGTTGTTCTGGAAATCTCTTAGTTTTTTGATGATCCAGCAGCTGTTGGCAATTTGATCTCTGGTTACTCTGCCTTTTCTAAATCCAGCTTGAACATTTGGAAGTTCACGGTTCACATGTTGCTGAAGCCTGGGTTGGAGAATTTTGAGCATTACTTTACTAGCATGTGAGATGATTGCAATTGTGGGGTAGTTTGAGCATTCTTTGGCATTGCCTTCCTTTGGGATTGGAATGAAAACTGACCATTTCCAATCCTGTGGCCACTGCTGAGTTTTCCAAATTTGCTGGCATATTGAGTGCAGCACTTTCACAGCATCATCTTTCAGGATTTGAAATAGCTCAGCTGGAATTCCATCACCTCCACTAGCTTTGTTCATAGTGATGCTTCCTAAGGCCCACCTGACTTCACATTCCAGGATGTCTGGCTCTAGGTGAGTGATCACACAATCATGGTTATCTGGGTCATGAAGCTCTGTTTTGTACTGTTCTCCTGTGTACTCTTGCCTCCTCTTCTTAATATCTTCTGCTTCTGTTAGGTCCCTACCATTTCTGTCCTTTATTAAGCCTATCTTTGCATAAAATGTTCCCTTGGTATCTCTAATTTTCTTGAAGAGATCTCTAGTCTTTCCCATTCCGTTGTTTTCCCCTATTTTTGCATTGATTGCTGAGGAAGGCTTTCTTTTCTCTCCTTGCTATTCTTTGGAACTCTGCATTCAAATGAGTATATCTTTCCTTTTCTCCTTTGCTTTTCGCTTTCCTTCTTTTCCAAGCTATTTGTAAGGCCTCCTCAGATAGCCATTTTGCTTTTCTTGCATTTCTTTGTCTTGGGGATGGTCCTGATTTCTGTCTCCTGTACAATGTCATGAACCTCCATCCATAGTTAATAAAAATAGTTTTGTTTATATTTAACATTTAAGCACAACTTTTAGTAAGCATGGGTTGTGGGATATTATAAACTATTCATTCAGTGAAATTATTTTTTCCCTGCTCTTAGCTAAGATCTCAGTAAGTGTCCATGGTTATCTGGTAAGTTTAAAGGAAAAGATAATCTTACAGTCTTTTTAAATTGAACTTATCTCAGTTCGGTCATTTCAAATGTGCAGTCTTACGTGATGATTTTTAAGTTTAACATTACTTAATGTTAACCCCTTTTACCTCCACAGCTGAGGTGTTCTATGGTCAGGAAACCTGAAGAAGTTTCAGTAACTACTTATTGCTATTATTATTCAGTAAATGATGATACCTTAGAATCAAGACCAATTTCACTTGAATTGAATGAATGGAAATATCATTTTTTTTTTCCTTCTGGTGAAAGGAGTGAAATGGGATGAGAGAAAACTTTCAGCATCTACTATTTTTTTCTTTCTTCTATTAACTGAAAGTATTAATAGATCAAACACTTTGGTTACCTAGTATTACAGCTATTATGCTTAAGAGAAGAAATCAATCAAATGCAAAGAAACATTGGCATAGTGCAAAACGTATATTTAAGAAACATGGGGTCACATCATTGGAGCTTAATTAATTAACCTGGATGAGTCTATGAAGGTGGTTTGCTGAAAGCTGAGTAGGGGAATAATCTATCCTGGTCCTGGTTGTGTTTACCTAATCAGGCTTTCATATCAGTGGGGGCAGTTTTGGTCCTGTGAATAATTAGAAATTCTAAATGGTAGAAACAAATTCTTGGAATTCCCAAGTAGTTGGCACTAATTTTATTAGTATAGCCTAAGGAGAATTGACTAGGTGAATACTTGAGAAGCAGTATTCCACACTTCATTTCCTTGCTTCCTGATAAAAGGTTTCCTGCAATTTCCTCAACCAACCTTGCCCTCCAATCCTCATTCTATCACTCTCCGGTTTCACCCTCACAGTTCCAGCAGTTGTAAGAACTTTAGAGCCTGCTATCATTTGGGACATGAACATGAGTAGAAGATGGGCCATAATAATCAATTGTTCTACATTAAAATATACTCCTAGTTATATCTTTGACTGTTCTTTCATCAGACTTTGCAGAATAGAAATGTTATCTTTATCCTTAAGAAATTGCTCTTCCAAAAATGACATTTCTCAGACATATTTATTGACCCATAATGTGGACAGTATCTCTCAAGATGACTCCTCAGTGTCACTGCCCATAAAGTTAAAAGTGACTAAGACTTTTATTATTATTTGTATTATTTATTTTTATTATTATTTATTTTATTATTATTAATTGCTCTTTAATAAGCACAATTCCTCCCAATTATATTTCTCATTTTGGTTTCTTTCCAGCCATGTTCTCCTATCATACTTGCAGACAGGGAGTTTGCTAACAGACCACATTCACAGAGCTGCAGATAAAGCATTGAATTATTTTAAGCATAATAACTGCATAATATTAAATTTTAATGTTATAACAGTGTTGAAGAGAACCAATTGTATAATCCCTGTATTCCAGTGTTATAGACAGATGTATCAGTTAAAGTTTATCAGTGAATCAGAGCCTATGAATGATGCAAAATAAGACATCTCTAATAGGAGTTAGATCTTACAAAGTTGTGGAAGCTAGTTTCATGCTCTATGTAAGATAGTTGCTTTTGCAGCTGATACGATGCCTGAAGTAGGCAAGCTGGCAATGGAAAGAAAAGATAAAGTGAGGGAGATTGGGGAAAATTATGGACCTCCTAAGGGTAAAACCTCCTAACTGAAAACCCCACCTGTCTCTGACGAACTCAGATCTCAATAACATGAGCTATCTGCAGGAAATGCATCACCATGGAGTAACATATATACCTGTCTCAGGATTTGGAGAAATTGAATGAGATTATCCAGTGGAAGCTGGAGGAACTGCAGGAGTCATAGCTGGGTCACATAGCTTATATAACCACACCAGAATGTGACTGCTGCTCTGTGGGAACAAGGGAGCCAACAGAGCAGTGGTGATGTGTGTTCAGTGCAGCAGCACCTGGCTCTGCACAATCCTCTGAGCAGACCCTGCAGCTCCTCTAGCTTCTACTTACAGGGCATAGGCACTGAAGTGCTCCTAAGAATTGTGAAGCTTCTCTCAATATGTGTTTCTTTTTTTTTTGTTTGTTTGTTTTAGCTGTTAAAAGGGTAATGATTATTCTTTTTTTTTTTTTTGTGGTTTGATTTTTTTTTAATTTTATTTTATTTTTAAACTTTACATAATTGTATTAGTTTTGCTAAATATCAAAATGAATCCGCCACAGGCATACATGTGTTCCCCATCCTGAACCCTCCTCCCTCCTCCCTCCCCACACCATCCCTCTGGGTCGTCCCAGTGCACCAGCCCCAAGCATCCAGTATCGCGCATCGAACCTGGACTGGCAACTCATTTCTTACATGATATTCTACATGTTTCATACAGTCTTGGTGAAGGGAACATCATTTGTACTAAGTAGATGTGGTTAATATGGAATTGGCGTGTTTATGAGTAAGCCTTAGGTGATAAATTCATTCTAGCTTTTAAAACATCCTTTGACTCTGCTGGTGTAGGCTATCTTTGGATCTATGTTTTAGTCTCCTAAGCACAATGCTAAAGTAATTCTCTGCCCTTTACTTCTTGATAGTACATTGAATCCAGAATCTCTGCCTAGTGCACTTATGAAAAATAATTCAACCCATATGTTCCGCTATGTTTCTGTAGTGTTAGAAGATGCTCCTAACGTGTTCTCAAAATTTCTGCTGAAAACAAATTAGATTCAGTTTAGTTCAGTCGCTCAGTAGTGTCCAGCTCTTTGTGACACCAGGAACTATAGCACACCAGGATTCCCTGACCATCACCAACTCCTGAAGCTTGGATCTTACGTGTTTTGTGACACTTACTGCACTTTCCCGTGTCTCACACTTTTAGATTTACCCTTTGTGGCCTCCCAGGATTTGAATCTGATTATGAGTTCAGAAGCAATGAGAGATGAATGGGATAGTTATTAAGGAGTATAAATAGTTCCATGTAAGTCAAATGCTTCAGAAAGGCCATTACAGGTTATTCAAGAAAAATGAGACCAACCTCTTCTTAAGGGAAGAATATCTACTTATAATGGTAAATGCATCCCAGGGTTATGTATAAGATTTTAATCCCAGCTTCATCTTAATATTCCTTAAGGATTCTTACCAATTTTGAGAGTCCCTATTCTAGATCAATGTTCTAAGTTAATCAAAGGACCACCATGACGTCAGAAATGAAATGTGCATTATTAGTCATTCACTTGTGGAATAAGGTTTTATATTTAAATTTGAGTTCCATGGGTAGAGGATACAAGGGTTTCATTTCAGGAGGTCATAGAAGCATTCTTGTCCCTTACCTGACCCAGACTTAAGACTTTAAAGTACTAAACTCATCAGTTTCTTTCCCAAGTTAATAGCATATTTAGAAATAACCAAGCCAACCTCAGAGTACTCCATATTTTTACTATGTTTTATGGCTGCAACTATTAGTACTTAGTTATCCAAAAACTTACCTTCTATAACACCTGATTACAGATATCTCTAGATGATAATTTAAATATTTCTTTTGTCATTTATAGCATGAACTTCTACTGATCCACTTGCTACTAGAAGCAGAGTCATTAACATCTTTAAAACTAATTAGACCATAGAAATAGTTCTGTGAAACCAATTCAGAAAATTTGTTCTTAAGGTTCTGATCCCCTAGAATCACTTGTGGGCCAAATTTTGTATAATTTAAGCTTTAATTAGAGAACAAGAACTACAATGAGTCATAATAGGTAAAGATTTGTTATAGATATTAGACCTTTCATAAGTACCACAGCTGCTTAAGCAGTTTTGCTTCTGCCTCTGATGTAGGAACTGAAATCAGGGCAAGGATATGAGAAGAAATAGTGGATTTAAATTTGGGAAGAATAAAGGACAACTGGAATCCATGAGAATAAATAGGAACCTATGAGACAACTAGGACCTCATTAGGACAAAATGGAATTAATAAGAGCAAAGTAGAACCCACATTGGTGATTCATTGCCTCCAACATTGATAGGAGTAACCTGTTACTAATATAATCTGTGCACCCTTTATGACAAAGCTATACTTGTGTGTGGATTGATACATTCAGAAACTGAAGCACAGATATATCAAGAGTCTCAAAACCCAAGGGCCTGGCTGCTTCTCTACCCCAACAAGAGGAGCAGTTGGATGAAAAACTGAGTAAGCTGAAAAGGTTTTAGCTCTACTCCAACCTTTAGAATGTTTAAAAAAAAAATTCTTGGGGAGGAGCCAAGATGGCGGAGGAGTAGGACGGGGAGAACGCTCTCTCCCCCACAAATTCATCAAAAGAGCATTTAAACGTCAAGTAAATTCCACAAAACAACTTCTGAATGCCGGCAGAGGACATCAGGCACCCAGAAAAGTAATCCAACTCTTCGAAAGGAGGTAGGAAAAAATATAAAAGACAAAAAAAGAGACAAAAGAGGGAGGGATGGAGTTCCATCCCGGGAAGGGAGTCTTAAAAAGAGAGAAGTTTCCAAACACCAGGAAACCTTCTCACTGCCGAATCTGCGCCGAGCTTTGGAAGCGCAGAGGGCAACATAACAGGAAGAAAAAATAAATAAACAATTAAAACTCGAAGATTGCGAGTCCTACAGTAACTCCCCCAGCGGAGAAGCAGCGCAGACGCCTGCACGCGCCATTAGCAAGCGGGGGCTGGGCAGGGAGGCGCAGCTGCATCGCTTAGAGTAAGAATCTGGCCTGAATACCCTGAGCACTATCTGAGCGAAATAATTTGGGCTAGCAAACCAGACTGTGGGATATCTACCACGCGAAAAGCCAGCCCCAACCTAAGACACCGCCAGGCCTCATGCACGGAACAAAGAATTGAACAGAGATAGCCGGCTGCAGACCTTCCCCCTCCGGTGACAGGCAGCCAGAGCCGGAAGGGGGCAATCGCAGCCCCAGAGAGACATTATCTATAAAACTGTAAGCAGGCTTCTTTGCTAACTAAAACTTTTTGGGGGTCTGGACGGTTAATATCTGCCTGAGAAGGTGCGCCGGTTTTACACCCAGATAACCGAGTGGCGGGAGGCGATAAGTCGCAGCATTGGCGCCGCCAAACACCTCATCACTTGAGCTGCTCGGACCTGGGAAGAGCACAAAACTCAGGCCCAACTGAGTCTGCGCCTCTGAGGACTACCCGAGTGCCTGAACCTGAGCGGCTTGGACCTGGGAGGTACATGCAACCCAGGGCCAGCCTCGGATTGTTCCCGGCGGAACAACCTAGAGCCTGAGCAGTGTGGGCAGGGAGGCTACACGCCGTGTGAGGGGGCAGACCCAGTGTGGCTGAGGCACTGCGAGCGCACGCCAGTGTTAATTGTTTGCAGCATCCCTCCTCCCTCCCACAGGGCGACTGAACAAAGAGAAGAAATACAGCTCCACCCATCAGAACACCGACACAAGCTTCCCTAACCAGGAAACCTTGACAAGCCACCTGTACAAACCCACACACAGTGAGGAAAAGCCACAATAAAGAGAACTCCACAAACTGCCAGAATACAGAAAGGACACCCCAAACTCAGCAATTTAAACAAGATGAAGAAACAGAGGAATAGCCAGCAGATAAAGGAACAGGATAAATGCCCACCAAACCAAACAAAAGAGGAAGAGATAGGGAATCTACCTGATAAAGAATTCCGAATAATGATAGTGAAATTGATCCAAAATCTTGAAATTAAAATGGAATTGAAATTAAAACAGATAAATAGCTTGGAGACAAGGATTGAGAAGATGCAAGAAAGGTTTAACAAGGACCTAGAAGAAATAAAAAAGAGTCAATATATAATGAATAATGCAATAAATGAAATTAAAAACACTCTGGAGGCAACAAATAGTAGAATAACAGAGGCAGAAAATAAGATTAGTGAATTAGAAGATAGAATGGTAGAAATAAATGAATCAGAGAGAATAAAAGAAAAACGAATTAAAAGAAATGAGGACAATCTCAGAGACCTCCAGGACAATATTAAACGCTACAACATTCGAATCATAGGGGTTCCAGAAGAAGAAGACAAAAAGAAAGACCATGAGAAAATACTTGAGGAGATAATAGTTGAAAACTTCCCTAAACTGGGGAAGGAAATAATCACCCAAGTCCAAGAAACCCAGAGAATCCCAAACAGGATAAACCCAAGGCGAAACACCCCAAGACACATATTAATCAAATTAACAAAGATCAAACACAAAGAACAAATATTAAAAGCAGCAAGGGAAAAACAACAAATAACACACAAGGGAATTCCCATAAGGATAACAGCTGATCTTTCAATAGAAGCTCTTCAAGCCAGGAGGGAATGGCAAGACATACTTAAAATGATGAAAGAAAATAACCTACAGCCCAGATTATTGTACCCAGCAAGGATTTCATTCAAGTATGAAGGAGAAATCAAAAGCTTCTCAGACAAGCAAAAGCTGAGAGAATTCTGCACCACCAAACCAGCTCTCCAACAAATACTAAAGGATATTCTCTAGACAGGAAACACAAAAATGTGTATAAAATCAAACCCCAAACAATAAAGTAAATGGCAACGGGATCATACTTATCAGTAATTACCTTAAACGTAAATGGGTTGAATGCCCCAACCAAAAGACAAAGACTGGCTGAATGGATACAAAAACAAGACCCCTACATATGTTGTCTACAGGAGACCCACCTCAAAACAGGGGACACATACAGACTGAAAGTGAAGGGCTGGAAAAAGATTTTCCATGCAAATAGGGACCAAAAGAAAGCAGGAGTAGCAATACTCATATCAGATAAAATAGACTTTAAAACAAAGGCTGTGAAAAGAAACAAAGAAGGTCATTACATAATGATTAAAGGATCAATCCAAGAAGAAGATATAACAATTATAAATATATATGCACCCAACACGGGAGCACCGCAGTATGTAAGACAAATGCTAACAAGTATGAAAGGAGAAATTAACAATAACACAATAATAGTGGGAGACTTTAATACCCCACTCACACCTATGGATAGATCAACTAAACAGAAAATTAACAAGGAAACACAAACTTTAAAGGATACAATAGACCAGTTAGACCTAATTGATATCTAT
Source organism: Bos mutus (assembly GCF_027580195.1). Classification (NCBI taxonomy): domain Eukaryota; kingdom Metazoa; phylum Chordata; class Mammalia; order Artiodactyla; family Bovidae; genus Bos; species Bos mutus. The sequence goes on along the minus strand of NC_091622.1, from coordinate 75,321,285 downwards.
AGGACATTTCATCCCAAAACAATGAATTTCACCTTTTTCTCAAGCGCACATGGAACCTTCTCCAGGATAGATCACATCCTGGGCCATAAAGCTAGCCTTGGTAAATTCAAAAAAATAGAAATCATTCCAAGCATCTTTTCTAACCACAATGCAGTGAGATTAGATCTCAATTACAGGAGAAAAACTATTAAAAATTCCAACATATGGAGGCTGAACAACACGCTGCTGAATAACCAACAAATCACAGAAGAAATCAAAAAAGAAATCAAAATTTGCATAGAAACGAATGAAAATGAAAACACAACAACCCAAAACCTGTGGGACACAGTAAAAGCAGTCCTAAGGGGAAAGTTCATAGCAATACAGGCACACCTCAAGAAACAAGAAAAAAGTCAAATAAATAACCTAACTCTACACCTAAAGCAACTAGAAAAGGAAGAAATGAAGAACCCCAGGGTTAGTAGAAGGAAAGAAATCTTAAAAATTAGAGCAGAAATAAATGCAAAAGAAACAAAAGAGACCATAGCAAAAATCAACAAAGCCAAAAGCTGGTTCTTTGAAAGGATAAATAAAATTGATAAACCATTAGCCAGACTCATCAAGAAACAAAGGGAGAAAAATCAAATCAATAAAATTAGAAACGAAAATGGAGAGATCACAACAGACAACACAGAAATACAAAGGATTATAAGAGACTATTATCAACAATTATATGCCAATAAAATGGACAACGAGGAAGAAATGGACAAATTCTTAGAAAAGTACAACTTTCCAAAACTCGACCAGGAAGAAACAGAAAACCTTAACAGACCCATCACAAGCACGGAAATTGAAACTGTAATCAAAAATCTTCCAGCAAACAAAAGCCCAGGTCCAGAGGGCTTCACAGCTGAATTCTACCAAAAATTTAGAGAAGAGCTAACACCTATCCTGCTCAAACTCTTCCAGAAAATTGCAGAGGAAGGTAAACTTCCAAACTCATTCTATGAGGCCACCATCACCCTAATACCAAAACCTGACAAAGATCCCACCAAAAAAGAAAACTACAGGCCAATATCACTGATGAACATAGATGCAAAAATCCTAAACAAAATTCTAGCAATCAGAATCCAACAACACATTAAAAAGCTCATACACCATGACCAAATGGGCTTTATCCCAGGGATGCAAGGATTCTTCAATATCCGCAAATCAATCAATGTAATACATCACATTAACAAATTGAAAAACAAAAACCATAGGATTATCTCAATAGATGCAGAGAAAGCCTTGGACAAAATTCAACACCCATTTATGATAAAAACTCTCCAGAAAGCAGGAATAGAAGGAACATACCTCAACATAATAAAAGCTATATAAGACAAACCCACAGCAAACATTATCCTCAGTGGTGAAAATTTGAAAGCATTTCCTCTAAAGTCAGGAACAAGACAAGGGTGTCCACTTTCACCATTACTATTCAACATAGTTTTGGAAGTTTTGGCCACAGCAATCAGAGCAGAAAAAGAAATAAAAGGAATCCAAATTGGAAAAGAAGAAGTAAAACTCTCACTATTTGCAGATGACATGATCCTCTACATAGAAAACCCTAAAGACTCCACCAGAAAATTACTAGAACTAATCATATGATTATAGTAAAGTTGCAGGATATAAAATCAACACACAGAAATCCCTTGCATTCCTATACACTAATAATGAGAAAACAGAAAGAGAAATTAAGGAAACAATTCCATTCACCATTGCAATGAAAAGAATAAAATACTTAGGAATATATCTACCTAAAGAAACTAAAGACCTATATATAGAAAACTATAAAACACTGGTGAAAGAAATCAAAGAGGACACTAATAGATGGAGAAATATACCATGTTCATGGATTGGAAGAATCAATATAGTGAAAATGAGTATACTACCCAAAGCAATTTATAGATTCAATGCAATCCCTATCAAGCTACCAACAGTATTCTTCACAGAGCTAGAACAAATAATTTCACAATTTGTATGGAAATACAAAAAACCTCGAATAGCCAAAGCGATCTTGAGAAAGAAAAATGGAACTGGAGGAGTCAACCTACCTGACTTCAGGCTCTACTACAAAGCCACAGTTATCAAGACAGTATGGTACTGGCACAAAGACAGAAATATAGATCAATGGAACAAAATAGAAAGCCCAGAGATAAATCCATGCACATATGGACACCTTATCTTTGACAAAGGAGGCAAGAATATACAATGGATTAAAGACAATCTCTTTAACAAGTGGTGCTAGGAAATCTGGTCAACCACTTGTAAAAGATGAAACTAGAACACTTTCTAACACCATATACAAAAATAAACTTAAAATGGATTAAAGAACTAAACGTAAGACCAGAAACTATAAAACTCCTAGAGGAGAACATAGGCAAAACACTCTGACATACATCACAGCAGGATCCTCTATGACTCACCTCCCAGAATATTGGAAATAAAAGCAAAAATAAACAAATGGGACCTAATTAAACTTAAAAGCTTCTGCACATCAAAGGAAACTATTAGCAAGGTGAAAAGACAGCCTTCAGAATGGGAGAAAATAATAGCAAATGAAGCAACCGACAAACAACTAATCTCAAAAATATACAAGCAACTCCTACAGCTCAACTCCAGAAAAATAAATGACCCAATCAAAAAATGGGCCAAAGATCTAAATAGACATTTCTCCAAAGAAGACATACAGATGGCTAACAAACACATGAAAAGATGCTCAACATCACTCATTATCAGAGAAAACCAAATCAAAACCACTATGAGATATCATTTCACACCAGTCAGAATGGCTGCGACCCAAAAGTCTACAAATAATAAATGCTGGAGAAGGTGTGGAGAAAAGGGAACCCTCTTACACTGTTGGTGGGAATGCAAACTAGTAGAGCCACTATGGAGAACAGTGTGGAGATTCCTTAAAAAACTGGAAATAGAACTGCCTTATGATCCAGCAATCCCACTGCTGGGCATACACACTGAGGAAACCAGAAGGGAAAGAGACACGTGTACCCCAATGTTCATCGCAGCACTGTTTATAATAGCCAGGACATGGAAGCAACCTAGATGTCCATCAGCAGATGAATGGATAAGAAAGCAGTGGTACATATACACAATGGAGTATTACTCAGCCATTAAAAAGAATACATTTGAATCAGTTCTAATGAGGTGGATGAAACTGGAGCCTATTATACAGAGTGAAGTAAGCCAGAAGGAAAAACACCAATACAGTATACTAACGCATATATATGGAATTTAGAAAGATGGTAACGATAACCCTGTATACGAGACAGCAAAAGAGACACTGATGTATAGAACAGGCTTATGGACTCTGTGGGAGAGGGAGAGGGTGGGAAGATTTGGGAGAATGGCATTGAAACATGTGAAATGTCATGTATGAAACGAGATGCCAGTCCAGGTTCAATGCACGATGCTGGATGCTTGGGGCTGGTGCACTGGGACGACCCAGAGGGATGGTATGGGGAGGGAGGAGGGAGGAGGGTTCAGGATGGGGAACACATGTATACCTGTGGTGGAAAAAAAAATTTAAAAAGCAAAAAAAAAAAAAAAAAAACTTCTAAGGGGCTCAAGATATCTCTAGAAACAAATGCTTAATGGAGAGCCAAGATACACAAAAAATAAGTAAAGATTATAATTGAGAATTAAAAAAAAAAATTCTTCTATTCACATCAGGTTTCCAAATATCACTCAAATTTCCCTTATGGTAACTTTACCCACAACCCTGTGAGAAGGGGAAAGCTAAGAAATGTAGTATAGCAAAATAGACAGCATACAAATTCACCACATTGGGAGTAAGGTTCCCATGAGTAAATGAGGAGAACAGAAACCAAGTATGTAACCAAAATTGTTTCCTTCTAATCAAGAGTACCAGAAAGCCACTTATCTTTATTGCCTCTCAGTTGCAGCTAAGTTTTAAGGAAATTTCATGAAATATTATTTCATAAATATAAAACATATATTTGAGCTCTAGTATGCACACAGCATACCGCCTGGAGGAGGAAATGGCAACCCACTCCAGTGTTCTTGCCTGGAGAATCCCGCGGACAGAAGAGCCTGGCAGGCTACAGTCCATGGGGTCACAAAGAGTCGGACAGGACTGGAGTGACTTAACACATTAACACACAGGCACAAAGCATAGGGTTACAAGGAAATTACATGACCAAGTTCTGTAGACCAGTATCCTTACCTTCAAAGAACTTAAAATGTCATTGTTGATCCATATCCAAGATTATTCTTATACTCTTGCATTGCCTATCATGATGATCTAGTATACTTATACCAAGAAATTCAGAAAAAAGATTTATTTATTATCAGTCTTAACCAGGTTTAGCATGGTTATACAAAATGATATTTAATATTATTCCATTGAATTTTCTTCTACATGTTTTAATTTTTATTTAGGTACTTCTATATGGGGAAATATCCAAATGATACATAACAAAATGTCATGCTAAATCCTCTAAAAATAGTAATAAAACACAAAATCTTATTCACTGAACATGTAGATATGATAGAAATGCAATTTGATTAGTTAATAATTAATTTAATATCACAGTGGTATGCATTTTATATGCCAAATTGTACTGATAGCAATAAACAAAATTGATCTAGTGTGGAACCATAAAAAATGTTGTGAATTAAATAATATCAAACTAGCAAAGGGCTTCCCTGGTGGCTCAGATGGTTAAAAACCTGCCTGCAATGCAGGAGACCTAGGTTCAATCCCTCGGTTGAGAAGATACCCTGGAGGAGGTCATGGCAACCCACTCTAGTATTCTTGCCTGGAGAATCCCATGGACAGAGGAGCCTGGTGGGCTACAGTCCATGGGGTCGCAAAGTGTTGGACATGACTGAGTGACTAAGCACAGCACAGGACAAACTAACAAAGACAAAAGAAAGTTATAATGAAGCAGTTAGCCAGTATATGATTTCTAAATTTAGAATTCTGAAAAGGTTTTTATCTTCATAAATATTTATTAGCCATGATTCTGGATTTACTTTGTGGCAGAAGACAATCATTGAATGTATGTGATGTATAAATCTTGAATGATCTATTCTTGAGTCCACTTATTCTGCACAGCTTATAAAATTGGTTGAAAACAAGGTCTGTGCACTAAGAAAAAGGCATATTGGCCATGTTTTGGTGAAGAAATGCCACATGTCATTCACTAACTGAATATTTAATTCAATATTTCAGGCAAACAAATCCAAAATCAATAAGCAACAGATTTTTTTTAATTATTCAAAGCACATAATAGTTCTACTCATGGATGAAAGCATTAAAAACCCAAGGAAAACAACTATACACTATAAAAAGACATTGGCTGTTGTTTTCAGTCCAGTTGGTTTGCTTTAACAAAAAATAATCTTATAATGGTTCTGCAGCTTATTTCTTAAGAGTGAATGAAACTTGAAATTTTAACAAATATGTTTCAGCACAATCATCAAGAAACAGTTATTTGCCACTGCAATAAAAGCAAATCATAGGTCAGCGTATCTCTGAGCTATTTTAAAAGCTATTTTGTTTCAATTTAAGACAAGTATCAAAAAAAAAAAAAATTAGTGGAAGCAGATTCCCTGTTCTACCCATGATGGAGTAGCTTGTCATAAGCATTGCTTCTGCCAAGAACAACTAGAAAAACCATAAAAATTAACTTAGATTTGGTGTAAAGGAATCATAAAAATGGGAAAGCAGCCAATACTTTAGGAGTGGGTTTCTTTCAAGAAGAAGGCTCAAAGAAGACAGGAATAGAGAATCTGTGAAAGAGAAGAGATTAAAACCATAGAAAAAAGTATATTATAAACAGGAAAAATAATTAAAGGAAACTTGTGATTTTGAAGAGACAAAAATAGGAGACCAGGGGGTCTAGGAAGAGGGGCCATACTAAAAAACCATGAATTTCTGCTTGGGACATTTTAAAATAATAAAGTAAAACAAGGTTATATTGAGTCTTCTAAGACTATATAACCAAAGTAGGCATCACTGATGGGATAAAGGTGTTTCTACACTAGCTGCCTGACAGAGGATACAGAATTTAATCTAGGAATGACAGTATCTTGAAAGGCCTTTTTAACTTTTCCTAAAATCAATAAAAAACTAGCAACTACATCAAGAAAGAATACTATTGGGGGAAAAAAAGAAATGTAGCAATAAATAACAAAGCTATGGGAGGCATTATACTATAGATATTTTGAAAGTACTGTGATTAAAATGTTCAAGGAAATAAATGAAAATTTGTGTTCAACTAGAAAAGTGGAATCTATTTTAAAAAGCAAATAGATGCTTTGGGACTTTGAAACAAAATCAATGAAATTAACAACAGAATGTGTGAGTTTATCAAATAGATTAAGCACAGCTAGAGATGACAGTGTTGAACTTTACTTATGCCCAATGTTCTCAGAAAGCAGGGAGAGTTGAAAATCTCACTATGAAAAAGACAAAAACACATTGTATTTTCATATCTCCTAGTTCAAGGCTCAATTTCATCTTTCATCATGGACAAAGTTAAGGCTCACCTCTCTCCTTCCTCATGCCAAGTACAAGACTCATGGATGACTCTGTTAGTCTGTCTCTAAATCTCTAGTTTTCCCTCATTTTCTTTGAGATGGTTCTTATTAATGAATGGTTTCTCTATCTCAGAGCTTGAATAAATCCATCTCTTTAGTTGGCTATGGATTTTGCTTTTTAACAGAAAAAAAAAGCAATGGATTGAAAAACAATAGGTGAAAATTCCATATTTCATCAGAAAGGGTTAAATGCATTGGAAACATCAAAAACAATGTAAGGACTATATCAGAATTTGAGGAAAGTTGAATGTTTGTATATTTGGGGGTCCCAGAATGAGAACAGTAGAAAAATGAGTCAGTAACAGTGTTTGGAGATATGACAACTGAGTATATTTCAAAGAAGATAAAAATCTCAATCTACAGATTCAAAAAAGAACACAAATTCAAGCAAAATTATAAGAAAATAATATTGAGACATATCATAGTAAAACAATGAATGTGAAAGACAAAGAGAAACATTTAAATGAAGCCAGAAATAAAAACTCATTACAGTCAAATAAGCAATAATCACAATACAACTGATTTTTCAATAGGAAAATAAAAGTAATTCAAATGACAATGTGTATAACTATGTTTCAAATACTGAAAGAAAATAAGATCAACCTAGATTTTTACACTCTGATTCATGAGTGCTTGCTAAGTTGCTTCAGTTGTTTCCAAATCTCTGCAGATCCTATGGACTGCATCCTGCCAGGCTCCTCTGTCCATGGGATTCTCCAGGTGAGATTACTGGAGTGGGTTGTCATGCCTTCTCCGGGGGAATCTTCCTGAATCAGAGATTGAACCTATAGCTCCTGCATTGTAGACACATTCTTAACCACTGAGCCACTGGGAAAAACTTTGATAATATCCTTCAAATGTGAAGCAAAAATGAAGTAATTCAGGCAGATAAAACAGTTATATCATTATAACTGTTAACAGATATAGTCAACAGACCTAAAATAAAAGGATAGTGCATCAGTCAGGCACATTATAAAGTGAAACTGAAAGTTGCTCAGTCATGTCCAACTCTTTGCGACCTCATGGAAAGTCTAGGATAAATATCAAAAGAAAAGCAAAAGAATGAACCTGAATATAGTAATAAAGGTAGGTGGAATAAGAGTACTTGATTAATCTGAATATTTATAATTCAGAGCAGATCAGTCATTCAAATTAGCCAAACTCAATGTTAAGCAACAGTCCTGTCTAGATTAGCAAGTCTAACTAAGACCTCTGTCATAGTTTGCAACTTTGAGAGACAAAATCTACCCTCAGATTTGATATTATCAGATTTGGTAATCGACTAGAATGACTCACAAAACTGAGGAAAGTGTTACAGTTATAATTATAGTTTTATTATAGTAAAAGGATACAAATGAGAGCCAATCAAAATAAGAGATGCACAGGGCAGAATCTGGGAGGCTTCCAAACAAAGTTCGCATTGTCCCCTCACTTTGACTAAATATTAAATAATATTCTTCTTGTCTTTAGCTCTGACCTTCCTAACAGAATTTAATTTAAAAATGTGTAATTATCAATCTTTGCTCCATCCCTTTGATCTCCAGTGACTTTGGCTTGCAGCAACTTAAAGCAGGGCTTTGGTTCCTAGTCAGAGATTGAAGTCAAGCCATGGCAGATACAGTGCTGAATCCTAGCCACTAGACCACCAGAGACAGTGGCCAGTGACAAGACCCTGGCCCATCAGCTGTGTAGAAATGAATTTCCACAGAGAGAAATAGTGAAACAAGTTAAGTGTTTATTAGGAGGAAAAGGAGTACATGTATATAGACATAGAGATGGGCTCAGAGAGAATCACATCCTCATGGTAGTTTAAATCACTTATATGGGGTGTTTCTTCCAGGCTTCCTTTGGTCAATATCTTGCTTTGCCAGGTTCTGAATTCATATTTGGTATACATCAGGATCCTCCCTTGTATGTACATGCATCTCTTAGCCAAGATGGATTCTAGCAAAGAGGTCTATATGTAGGTTGACATTACTTACTATGAGGTGATACCCCCTCTATTTTGACCTCCAAGGAGACTTTCTGGGCATATGTAGTCAGGAAGGTCTCCTTGACTTTGAGGAATATGTGGTCTTTTACCTGGGTTAGGTCTTATCTATGCTCTCTTGCCTGCTATTTGGGAATATCTGTCCACAGGGTATGAGCCACAGCTGCTTATCCTAGGGACTACCTATCTCCTGCCTCACCTTTGAGGTGCTCATTTTCTCCAACCTCTAGCCAGTCTGCAGCCCAAGAATTTCTCTTCTAAGGACCTAAGAGCATCTCTTTGAAATGGAATCATGGAGAAAAGTGTTAATAGTATGGTCTCTTTACTGTGTCAGCTTCAGTCATGTCCGACTCTTTGCGACCCCATGAACTGTAGCCCACCAGGGTCCTCTGGCCATGGGATTCTCCAGGCAAAAATACTGGAGTGGGTTGCCATCCCCTTCTCCAGGGGATCTTCCTAACCCAGGGATTGAACTTGCATTTCTTAAGTCTCCTTTTTGTTAATAAGAGCTAATTAACAAACAAGGTGGCTTAATCATCATTGACCAGCCTCTCCCTAGGATCCTCCGGTACTTATCCACTAGTTCACTCAGTAATTAAAGACTCATACCTTTTATTTTAGTGGAGATCAGTTCAATCTCTTTCCCCTTTTGCAATAATCTTGAACAAAGTCTCCCTTGCCTTTTTTACTCTGTTTGGTACAATATTTCTTTGATGATAGCATAAACATTGCAAGAAAAAAAAGTTACAGATGGATCTCTTTTAAACATTGATGCAAAAATTCTAAAGAAATTATTAACAAACAAATTTATGATATATTAAGCAATAAGTGATAGCCAGCTTTATGGGGTCTCACAGAGTCGAACATGACTGAAGCGACTTAGCAGCAGCAGCAGCAACTTTTATTTATTCCAAAAATGCAAATTTGCTTATTTACTTGAAAACCAACCAATATAATTTACCACATTCACAGAGTAAAGAAGAAAAATACATATTTAAATTTAACACTCATTCATGGAAAAGAAAAAAAAAACATACTTTAACAAGTAAAAATGGAAAGGAAATTATTTAATCTGGCAAAGGGTAGCAGAAAAAAAAATCATACTTCCCTTAGTTTTCATTCCTTTCAAAGGAAAGGCAGAGACAAGGATCCAAAAGAAAATAGGAAATAGTTTATTTGGATGTTGTAGGGTACACCAGTAGGAATAAGGGAAATTGATATAGAGAAGGAAATCCATAAAGAGAGAGGTTTTGAGCTGGCTACATAGTAGGTAATTGAAGCTTAATTCAATGGGGAAAATCTGGGATATGCTTCAAAACACATGCTTATAAGGAAAGGAATATTTACATACCACAGATGATCACGATGGTGTGATCACTGACCTAGAGCCAGACATCCTGGAATGTGAAGTCAAGTGGGCCTTAGAAAGCATCACTATGAACAACTAGTGGAGGTGATAGAATTCCAGTTGAGCTATTCCAAATCCTGAAAGATGATGCTGTGAAAGTGCTGCACTCAATATGCCAGCAAATTTGGAAAAGTCAGCAGTGGCCTCAGGACTGGAAAAGATCAGTTTTCATTCCAATCCCAAAGAAAGGCAATGCCAAAGAATGCTCAAACTACCACACAATTGCACTCATCTCACATGCTAGTAAAGTAATGCTTAAAATTCTCCAAGCCAGGCTTCAGCAATATGTGAACCGTGAACTTCCAGATGTTCAAGCTGGTTTTAGAAAAGGCAGAGGAACCAGAGATCAAATTGTCAACATCCGCTGGATCATGGAAAAAGCAAGAGAGTTCCAGAAAAACCTCTATTTCTGCTTTATTGACTATGCCAAAGCCTTGGACTGTGTGGATCACAATAAACTGTGGAAAATTCTGAAAGAGATGGAAATACCAGACCATGTGATCTGCCTCTTGAGAAATTTGTATGCAGGTCAGGAAGCAACAGTTAGAAATGGACATGGAACAACAGACTGGTTCCAAATAGGAAAAGGAGTATGTCAAGGCTGTATATTGTCACCCTGTTTATTTAACTTATATGCAGAGTACATCATGAGAAATGCTGGGCTGGAAGAAGCACAAGCTGGAATCAAGATTGCTGGGAGAAATACCAATAACCTCAGATATGCAGATGACACCACCCTTATGGCAGAAAGTGAAGAGGAATTCAAAAGTCTCTTGATGAAAGTGAAAGTGGAGAGTGAAAAAGTTGGCTTAAAGCTCAACATTCAGAAAACGAAGATCATGGCATCCGGTCCCATCACTTCATGGGAAATAGATGGGAAACAGTGGAAACAGTGTCAGACTTTATTTTTTGGACTCCAAAATCACTGCAGATGGTGACTGCAGCCATGAAATTAAAAGACGCTTACTCCTTGGAAGGAAAGTTATGACCAACCTAGATAGCATATTGAAAAACAGAGACATTACTTTCCCAACAAAGGTTCATCTAGTCAAGGCTATGGTTTTTCCAGTGGTCATGTATGGATGTCAGAGTTGGACTGTGAAGAAGGCTGAGCGCCAAAGAATTGATGCTTTTGAACTGTGGTGTTGGAGAAGACTCTTGAGAGTCCCTTGGAGTGCAAGGAGATCCAACCAGTCCATTCGGGAGATCAGCCCTGGGATTTCTTTGGAAGGAATGATGCTAAAGCTGAAACTCCAGTACTTTGGCCACCTCATGCAAAGAGTTGACTCATTGGAAAAGACTCTGATGCAGCGAGGGATTGGGGGCAGGAGGAGAAGGGGACGACAGAGGATGAGATGGCTGGATGGCATCACTGACTCGATGGACGTGAGTCTTAGTGAACTCCGGGAGTTGTTGATGGACAGGGAGGCCTGGCGTGCTGTGATTCATGGGGTCGCAAAGAGTCGGACAGGACTGAACGACTGATCTGATCTGATCTGATGATCCAGTAAGTAGTTAAGGACTGTTTATTTGAGGTGTTAATTACCTTTCCTTTCCAAGCCTGATAAATGGTTAGTGGGTAATTTTCAAGGGGAAAAATCTCCCTTCATTAATGATGCAGATGTTGGATGTAGGGTTCTTATGGCCCACAATGTGATGGTGAGCACTGTGGATTAAGGGTAGAGCTTTTCAACTTGTTACAATGCTTAATGGTGAAAAAACAATAAAATTTTTTTCAAGATCAGGAATAAGAAAAGTATTTTTACTACTGACATCTGTATTCAACACTGACTTAGATTTTGAATTATTTGAAATAATGCAAAAAAAAAATAAGATGCAGGACACATCAAATATGGTTTAGTTACCAGAGCAGACAATAATTCAGTGGCAAGCGTAAAGAATGCAGTCAAGGCTACACATATGTGAACTGAAGTAAAATAAAACCACAACATAAAATTTATGAGTTAAGTTTTATTTGGAATCCTTACTGAGGCTATGACCTGAGAGACAGTTTGCAACAAAGCTCTGAGGAAATGCTCTGATGAGGGAAAGGTATATACAATGTCTTTTTGCTGGGAGAAATGAGTAGTCCAGCATAAAAAGATTACTGCTAATCACAAAAAAATAGACATCTTAAGTTAATGATTTGTAGTGCTTTTTTGTATATGGAAAAATGAAAGAGTCTAGAGTCATAGAATTTTTTCTTACATGTGTATCTTCACTATATAGACACTGATATATTTCTGTTTTTCTCCATCCTGGGTTTCCTTCAGGATGCACTCTCAGTTGTTTTGATGACTGCAGTGGCTAATGGCTTGATCCTTGTAGAACTGGAATGGGAGGCAGCTTTTTTTTTTTTTCTTTACACATATATTGACAGTTATTTTATGACAAACATTGTTTGTAAATAGATCTGGGAAGAACAGAAATGGTTTAGGCCAATTAACTGTATATGTATATATGGGGGAGAAAAAAAGTGACTCTAGACCAGCACAGTCCAAAAATTTCTGTATGATGAAAATGTTCTGCATCTCCTGGATGTGGTAGCCATTAGCTACATGTGGTTGTTGAGAATTTGATTTGTGAATAATGTAACAGAGAAAGAAACTAAATTTTAAGCTTTAATTTGAATAAGCATAGTGCCTGTGGCTATCATATCATGCAGCACTGTCATACAGTATACATGATAAATACATATATATTAAACATAAAGTATTCATAAAGTGGAAAGGATAAAAAAGCTACTAATTTAACATAAGAGGATAGCTTTATGTCCTTGAAAAGGAAAAGATTTTATAAACAGAAAAAACTATATTGACCATTAAATATCTATAAACTAAAATATATTTATAGAAAAAATTACATTTATCAGAACACATCACTAAGGGTGAAAATGCAAGTCAAAGAAGTCACAGAAACAATTTCCAAAATAAATATCTGACAAATGATTCAAATACAGGAAATATAAGAAACCCCTACATATTAACATGAAAAAGCAACGGAGCCTGATTAAAATGGGCAAAGGTTGAATAGTCACTTCATATTTCAAAAGATGATATTTAAATAGCCAATAAACATGTGGTATTGTCGGACAGGACTGAGCGACTGATCTGATCTGATCTGATCTGATTGTATTTAACCTTATGCTTTACCAAGGAAAAGCAAATTAAATCATTTTTGTGTTGTAATTTTTAAGGAATGGCTATAATATAAAAAGGAAGATTTTTGCCACTTTTGGCAATACTATGTAATTCATGGAACATTTACATACTTCAGGTATAAGTTAAAATCAATACAAACCACTTCGGAAAACTGCTTCTCTTTTTTTTCTGTTAAAGTAGATTTATGAATTTTATGTGAACCAATAATTTGAACCTTAAAACATACATATATGCATATATTTGAACTTTGCTAAGTTGCTTCAATCGTGTCTGACTCTGTGCGACCCCATAGACGGCAGCCCACCAGGCTCCCCCATCCCTGGGATTTCTAGGCAAGAATACTGGAGTGGGTTGTCATTTCCTTCTCCAATACATGAAAGTGAAAAGTCAAAGTGAAGTCGCTTAGTCGTGTCCGACTCTTAGCGACCCCATAGACTGCAGCTTACCAGAGTCCTCTCCCCATGGGATTTTCCAGGCAAGAGTCCTGGAGTGGGGTGCCATTGCCTTCTCTATATACAAATAAAATGCATATATTTGTGTACCAGCACACATGCTCTAGTACATGTTGTACTTGGGATATCTTCATTAGCCCCATTAACTTGGAGAAGTGTTGCAGGAAGGGGGACCCCTTCCAGGGCCCAAAACGGGGCTCTTGTCTAACACTCAGAAATGAATTGTCAGAGGAGACACATGTGCTGACAAAGCAAGAGATTTTATTGGGATAGGGCACCCGGATGGAGAGCAGTAGGGTAAGGGACTCCAGGAGAACTGCTCTGCCGTGTGGCTCACAGTCTCAGGTTTTATGGTGATGGGATTAGTTTCCGGGTGGTCTTTGGCCAATCATTCTAATTCAGAGTCTTTCCTGGTGGTGCATGCATTGCTCAGCCAAGATGAATGCTAGCGAGAGGGATTCCGGGAAGTGGACGGACACGCAGTGTCTCCTTTAGACCTTTCCCGAACTCTTCCTGTTGGTGGTGGCTTATTAGTTCCATATTCCTTATCAGGATCTCCTGTCATAAAACAACTCATGCAAATGGTTACTATGGTGCCTGGCCAGGGTGGGCGGTTTCAATCAGTGTGCTTCCCGTAACAGAAGGATATAGCAACCCATTCCAGTATTCTTGCCTGGAGAATTTCATGGACAGAGGAGCCTGGCAGGCTATAGTTCATGGGGTTGCAGAGAACTGGACATGACTGAGCACGCATGCATTAGCCTCAATCTGGTTACAACTGAAATAGTCATTCAAAGTAAAATAAATAAACAAATTAAGTTGTCATCGAACAATGTTTAATATAGAAATGAGAAGAAAACTTATCACTACCTTCAGTTATCTGTAGAAATCTTAAAAAGATAATGTTATGCAATTGAAATCAGCCATAAAATATGACATAATGTAGGATTCTATTTACTTAGAATCCAAAAACTAGGGAACTAATTCATGGTGATAAAAGCCCGAAGAGTATTTCTGTATGGCATACACAAAAGCAACTTATAGAAGGATGCAGACATTAAAATATATTACCAGATTGGCAGTTTCATTAGTATATTTACTTTGTTAAAAGTCACTGAAATTTGCACTTATAATTCAAGTAAAATGTCATTAAATTTTACTAAAGGAAAAGAAGGCAATCTTGAAAAAAAAGTGACAGTGCATGAAAAATTAATGACCTGGCACTAAAAGATGAATATGTCAATGCAATTTAATAAGTAAATTTTCTTAGCATAGCTGATTACTTTTTTCCTTCAGCCATATCATCTGAAAACAGAGACTGGCTATGTTTCAGCATTTTTCCACTTCTGTTTTCAATGGTGTCTATTCAACCTATGGCTGTTAGAACTGGAAGATAATTTTTTTTTTTTTTCTTGTGAGATGAGAGAGAGAATAGTACAGATGCTATAAATTGTTTGGAATTGAAGATATATTTCCAGCTAAGGTGCACAAGATGGAATAAAGTACTGTATAAATAGCTCAAAGATGCAAAATATGTTGACTAAAAATGTATTTAGAAGCTTATATATGAGACATTTGTATTAGCAAAGAGAGTTTAGGAGAGTATAATACAATATAGCCATCTCCTTTCTGATTCCCATGTCCTAAGGGGAGTTAAAATTTCTGAAACTTGAAATCTCCTCTCAGAGTTTTGCATTAGGTTGCATAATACTCAAATTGCCTCCACAATTGATTGTGAACTGGTTTTAAAGTACCATATCACAGACATGGATGATACTGCATGCTGTGACAAATGATGTGTCCCCAAAATCTATTTTCCTTGTTGATTGGAGATCTACTTAAACCTTAATAACTGAAGTTAATAGTTCCTTTTAAATAACTGTAACTACCCTATTAGTCCCACTATTTGGCAAGTATT
This sequence comes from Bos mutus, assembly GCF_027580195.1. NCBI lineage: Eukaryota > Metazoa > Chordata > Mammalia > Artiodactyla > Bovidae > Bos > Bos mutus. The sequence continues at coordinate 75,305,750 of NC_091622.1, read as the reverse complement.
CATAATGTTTCTTTTATATGTACCATCCTGTGTAAATAAATTGTCACTGTAATAGGAAAATAAATAAATTACCACTGTAATAGGAAAATAAATAAATTACCACTGTAGTCAAGAAACTCACATTGTCCTGAGAAGTTGCATACACCAATGTTTATAATGAAAACTGAATATTTTAATCATTCTGGGGAAAAGGAGATAGGGTATGGAAGGATTTGCTGTTGAAAGATGGAAATTGGGTCTTGTAGATAATTGGGTAGTGACTGAATGAATTTAAGGAGATTAATGTGGTCAAGTTTGCATTTTTAATATTTCAGTCTGAAAACTGTAAAGATGAATTTAACTGGAATAAGGAAGGTACAGGGAAACCGGATAAATTGCAATTGAAGGAAGTAAGAAGCAAGAGACTGAACCTGAGAGGTGGTAGATAATGTCTAGCTGAGAAAGCTCATTTAATATTTCTTTATGGTTATTTTGATCAAATGAAGCTCAAGTAACTCTTGTTCTCCAACAGACTTAGCATTACATGAAAATAGAGGATTAGTCAGACAACTTTCCAAAGCATACATTATTGCAATGATTGTCTTAGACTAATCGTGATTTCTTCCCTGCGGCTGGGGAAAATATTATCTTTTTTTAAGCTCAATTGTGACTGACACCAGAGTAACATCAAGTTTCTGCAAACTTAGAAAGGGGGACCAGGGAAGAATGGGATATTAAGTAAGTCCCAAGTAATGTCCGCTATACTGCTTGATTTTGAAAAGTTGATAATTTCTTAAAATATCTTCCTAAACTGCAAATAAATTTATCTCAAAGTTTGCGCAAAATGTAACCATTTCTTAGTTTTAAACTGCTTGTACATTCATTATTTGGAATAAATTTAGTTGAAATTAATATCATGAACAGAATCTAAACACATTTTTATGATCTTATTAGTTTTTATTGTTTCTCAATTTCTAAATTTGTTAAAAATTTTTTCTTTCTTTCCCTTGACTTCACTTTAATAGCCTTTTCCATGTCAGAGTACTACATGATCACTTTTTAATGAAGCAAAATAATTTATATTGTTTAATCTCAAATCACATGTTTCTTAATAGCCTAGAATTCATACAATATGAAGCAAAAAATAAAATTGAGTGTTTGATAACACATTATCATTTCTAACATTATAGAATTTTTGAATGACAGAAGAAAGACAGTATTTTAGTGATCTTTTATTTCTTGGTGTTTTAATGAAAATAGAAGACCAACTTATAGAGTTATGTTCATCATCCATCTTTATGCACTTGGTTTGTTTTAATTTGCCTTGATGTACACTACAGTTAGAAAAAAACTCCCACTCCCATGGGCCATAAAATTGATAACAAACTGGAAGTATATACATAACAAGCCAAGAGTATATTTAGAGAAAATATTTGTGGTGAGTACAAGAGAAACAAATAGTGCGAATTCATTTAATATATGGCATACTGCATGGACCATCCAAAAATATCCCCTAGTCCATTAAATGAAGATTTTTACCCAGTCATAATCAGGACACTTGAGTATAGCACAAAGAGCTTTGAAGAATGTAAGCAATTCTGAGGACAGCTCCCATTAAACGTTTATTTTCTTACCACAAAGATTTCCCCCTATATCATGCTAATTAAAACAATCACCTCCTCTCAACTTCACTTTTTTCCATTAACTTTGAAGCTGATTCCTAAACAATATTGTCAACAGATTGCTATATAACCAACAGGCTTATATCTATGGAATACTCTAGAGGAATTTAATTTATTGTCTTATACTAATTTACTGAGTGACAGAAATTACAGTTGGTCCTCAGTCATGTATATTCACTGCTGTAACAGGGTGAACTTCTAATACTTAAGATATATTACTTTCTTTTACTCTAATATATGATTTACCAGTGTAAATTTACAAGTCTAAAGTGTGCATGTGAAGATAGACAATCATATATATAATTTTGTCTTCAGGAAATTACATGCTATATAAACTAAATTATCCTAATAAAGATGGAACTGAGCTATCTTGTAAATATTACTCAGAAAAAAGATAATTGGCATAAATTTAGTAGTTAGTTTTGAAATTGATATGTAATTACCTAATGAATTCACATACAATAGTTATAAATATACAATATAAATTATAGATTTGTAAATCAGCAAGATAATAGGGAAACTAAATTATTTAAAAAGTCATATGGAAGAGGAATATACTGTTTTTATCTTTAAAATATACCTCATTTTCAAAACTCTAAATGACTAGATCAAAGTTTTCTATTAAAACTGTTTGTACAGTAAAGTTAAAAGAAAATACACAAGTAAAGACAAAATTTAGAATTTGAAATCGGTTATAAGGAAAGAAGAAGCTGACTGAGAATGAATTTATGGTTTGCAAACTGTGAGTTACATCTGGAAAATCTTGTCTTTAACAGTCATACTTACTGTCAGGAGCCAAATCGAAAACTGTTGACTGTATTATAGCCATTGTCCATTAGATATGAAACATGAGTCTAGGTTATAGTATGTTTTCTCACTTTCTGATATTTGCTATAATCAGGTCTAAACTTACATATTTTGCTACTTTTGTCTTTTCCTGTTTTCAATCACCACTGATCACTCACTTGGGAGAAAAAATTTCATTATTCATAGTTTTGCTTTTTTTACAAATATTTGGAGCATGACTTTCTGGCTTTTTCGGTGCACCTTCTCTGATATTCTGACAGGACCAGCAAGGTTTGAAGGGAGTGATATTTTCCTCAGAATCTCTAGTTTTAGTTGATGTCACAGTATGAACCGCTGATTTATAGTATCCTTCCAAGAAGATATGTGATGTGCTGACGATTCAAAGCTGATACTGTTTACTTCATCCCAACAGGTCTATCCTTCCCATTTTCATTAGTCTCCTTATAGCATATTTAATTTCCTTAATAATTATCAGGTCTTGAGAGCATGGGTCAATTCATTGTATTACAGGTTATAAATAATTGTTTTATTCTGAAGTTTATCCACAAGGTATTGACTTATTTTAATCTACTTTTCAAGACTCAAGGTGTAATCAGTTATTCTTTGAGATATTTTAGATACAAATATATCTATTTTAAATACAAATATATTTAAATATTTTAAATACAAATATATTTAGTTATTTTAAATACAAATATATGAAAAAATCATACTATTTTGAAAACAACACAGAATATGATTGCTTCTTATGTAATAAATTCCAATTTACTGAAGAGTGGCCTATGACCATTTACAATATATGCTCATAATTTTACAGTATTTAATAATGTACCTGAAAAAAAATGTTTTTAACCTATTGGCAGATGATAGCATTTTCAAAAACTCAAATCTCTCCCTATCTCCTTTCTCTTGCTCTTATCCATAGAACACACAAAGTATGAAACTTTGAGAAAATTAAATTCCTTTAATATCACATTATTTGTGCTTTTAAAATCCTTTGTTAAAGCTTCAGAATGATGACAGATGGTTCCTCAGAGGACTGAGGCTACACACTTTTAAGAGTGTTAAGGATATGTTTCATAGTTCTATCAATTAAAAAACAAAGCTACTAAGATGCTTAAGGGTGCTGCACCTCCATTAGGACCAAAAAGAGACTTGTGAAAATGGGTTTGTCAAATAGAGTGAACACTAGTAAGAGTCCCAGAATATTTACAAAGGAACTACACACACACACACACACACACACATAGGGGATCTTCCCAACCAATGGATCTAACCAGCATCTCCTGCATTGCAGGTAGATTCTTTACTGCTGAGTCACCAGGGAAGCCCATTATAGTTATGAGCAAAAAATTTTCCAGAATGGACAGAAAGTGCACATATCACACCAAAGAAAAAGAAGATGTTGCATGCCTCAAATTCTACCATCAAGTAGGAAACTATTTAAATATACACATGTGTTATTTTTGATGGAAAAAAAAAAAAAAAGGAAGTATGCCTTTAAGAGCTGACCTACAAGCTATGGAGAATATCTCCTGGACAGAAATAGAATTGAGTCCCATTGAAAGAATGTTCAACATTTGCTTAGCTAGATTCCAAATCTGCAATGTACAAGTGATTTCTGTATGCCTACCATTTTGTTCTTTTTGAATAGAAATATTTCTGCTGAGAATTCTAGGCCTATTTTATCACTACATGTTTGTGTGTGTGTATGGTATGTTTATATGATGTTTTGTCTGTTTAGTTTATAGTTCTACAGATTGAAAGGAACAGAACAGTACTTGAGAAACTAGGAAGCCACATCTGCACCTAGATCTGACATAGACCACATTTTGGACATTGACTAGATCTTATAATAGAATTAGTCTATTGTGGGACTTAGAAGGGTAGAATGTAGTATCCGCCTCCATGGTTGCTGTCACTGATCCAAATCCTTGATATTTATATCCTATGTTCTTCTCTATCACATTATCCTATGGTCTGCTTGAGTGTTATATTCTAGTAGAATATAACAGATATGATACTATTTTGGCTTCTGGCTTAATGGCTTCCTCTTTCACCCTTTGGAGTACACATCTGTGGGAATTCATTTGTTATATTTTCAATAGTTCTATGGTAACTAAACATGACAAAGAATTGAACCCTTTTGTAAGCAGCCACACAAATAGGCATGAAGCAATTCCATAAGACCCAGTCAAGCCTTCAGATGCTGATTACAACCTCAGAAGGGAGCTGGGCAAGAATCACCCAACTAGATTAACTCCAGATTCCTGGCCTTCCAAAGCTGTTTGAGATAATGAATGTTTATTGCCTGCAGTTGGTAAATCTTGAAGTAAGTTGTTATAAAGGAAAATAAAACTGTATTAGTGTTCTCCTGAGAAACAGAACAAACAGAATATATATATATGAGGAAATTTATTATGGAATTTGTCTCATACAATTATGAAGAGTTAGATAAACCATGATATGCCATCCACAATTTGGAGAAATAAGAAAAGCAGGTAGTATAATTTGGATCAAGTCTGAGGTTAAGAACCATGGGAGCTACTGGTATAAGTCTTGGAGTTCAAAGTCTCAGAGATTAAATGTCTTCAGGAACTGCACTGTCTTAGGGCAGATAAAGATGGATATCCCAGATGAAGAAGAAAGACAAAATTGAAACTTCCTCTGCCTTTTTGTTCTATTTAGGCCCTCACTGGATTGGTTGATACCCACCCACATTGGTGAAGGGGGATCTGGTTTATATAGTCTACTGATTCACATGCTAATCTCTTCCAGAAAACCTTAAATATAGCCAGAAATAATATTTTACAAATAATCCATGCATCCCTTAATCCAGTCAACACATATTATATTCAACACATAATATCAATCATCAAAATAGCTATTAAGGTACTAATACGGCCACTTAGAGGAGAATGAGAGCAGTAAAATTGTTTGGATTTATCATATATATATACTCACATATTTACCTTCCTTTTTCTTCTCTTTCTTTCCTTTTTCCCTCCCTCCCTCACTTTCTCCTTTTCCCCTCCTTGTCTCTTTCCTCACCCTTATGGCAGACAGTGAAGAGGAACTAAAAAGCCTCTTGATGAAAGTGAAAGTGGAGAGTGAAAAAGTTGGCTTAAAGCTCAACATTCAGAAAACGAAGATCATGGCATCCGGTCCCATCACTTCATGGGAAATAGATGGGAAACAGTGGAAACAGTGTCAGACTTTATTTTTCTGGGCTCCAAAATCACTGTAGATGGTGACTGCAGCCATGAAATCAAAAGACGCTTACTTCTTGGAAGGAAAGTTATGTCCAACCTAGATAGCATATTCAAAAGCAGAGACATTACTTTGCCAACAAAGGTCCATCTAGGCTATGGTTTTTCCTGTGGTCATATATGGATGTGAGAGTTGGACTGTGAAGAAGGCTGAGCACCAAAGAATTGATGCTTTTGAACTGTGGTGTTGGAGAAGACTCTTGAGAGTCCCTTGGAGTGCAAGGAGATCCAACCAGTCCATTCTGAAGGAGATCAGCCCTAGGATTTCTTTGGAAGGAATGGTGCTAAAGCTGAAACTCCAGTACTTTGGCCACCTCATGTGAAGAGTTGACTCATTGGAAAAGACTCTGATGCTGGGAGGGATTGGGGGCAGGAGTAGAAGGGGACGACAGAGGATGAGATGGTTGGATGGCATCACTGACTCGATGGACGTGAGTCTGAGTGAACTCCGGAAGTTGATGATGGACAGGGAGGCCTGGCCTGCTGCGATTCATGGGGTCGCTATATATATATATATATATATATATATATATATATATAGAGAGAGAGAGAGAGAGAGAGAGAGAGAGATGACTCATAGAAGTTCAAGTTGAGAAATATAAAATAATGCATGCTCATACTCAAATTCACATTTGTTATTAGTGAAGTACAAATGGAATTAGCATAGATGTAGTTTGCACCCAACAAACACAAAATAATAAGAGCCTGAATATTCTAATGGTTTGCACTTCTTATTCAGATGTACATATGGAAGCAGTTGACTGAATGGTCTGATTTTGTTAAAAGAACAAGTGCTTTCAGAGATACCATTTAATCTGTCTCTTACTTATCATGTCCCAGTTCTTACAACCTGTACTTTGATATTTCCATAATTTTTCTCAACATTTTCTCATCTCATTTAATAGATAGGTGAGGAAAATAATTTGTTTCACATCATTCTTCAACATACTAGGCGATTTTGGTCAGTGCTTATAGTTCCATACATTAGCACTTGCCAGTGTGTTGCAAGCATTTTTCAGTGTGCTTAGTCGCTCACTCATGTCAGACTTCTGTAACTCCATGGACTATAGCCCACCAGGCTCCTTTGTCCATAGAGATTCTCCAGGCAAGAGTACTGGAGTGGGCTGCCATGCCCTCCTCCAGGGGATCTTCCCAACCCAGGGACTGAACCCAGGTCTGCCGCATTGCAGGTAGATTTTTTACCATTTGAGCCACCAGAAATATCCATGAATACTGGAGTGGGTAGCTTATCCTTCTCCAGTGAATCTTCCCAACCCAATAATCGAATCAGGGTTTCCTGCATTGTAGGTGGATTCTTTACCAGCTGAGCTTACCAGGGACCCATCACCAATTTTATATATATATATATATATATATATATATATATATATATATATGTATGTATTTTTAAAATAAGAAATTGGTTCTAGAAAGCAAGTAATTATTTAAATAGTCCTTTCTGAATATGCAAATAAAGAAAATACCTCAGTATACTTCCTATGTTTCATCCCTACATTTATATTATCTAGTTAGCTAGCTGGGAAGATACTGATTTATTCTCTTACATATAAGAAAAAAAGGTATCCATTTCATTTGACTAATATTGTTTTGACCCAAAGTCATAATTTTACAGAGAGTTCAATCCAAGTTAAGATGAACTACTCAGGCGGCAACTACTTCTCAGCTGTCATGTTGACAAAAGTTGTTCTGTTGAGATCAGTGGAGTGCTATATCTTTTTTAAAAAATTCTTAGTAGGGGGAACATATGGTCTACAAGTCTTTTTATTTTTATTTTTATATTTAAAATGTTAACACAGCAGAATATTCAAGAGAGTTATACACTAAGTCCATGATGCTATCCATAGTTTAGTCTGTTAATCCAGTGGTATTAAAGGTATTCATCTGGGCAAAAATTAACTGTCTTAGTATTGTATTTATTATTTTCTCTTTCTCCTGCCCCTTTGATCATATTCATCTTTAGGAAACTGATAGATAACTTGCATAATATCCTATAATAATTTTCTTAATCCTTCTTTTTGCTTAATTTGGACCTCTGGTTTCTCAACAAAACATGTCAGTCATATGCAACAATTTCCATTAAAATAGCAATTATTTAATGTATTATTTCTTTCAGTTTTGCTGAGGTATACTTGACAAATAAAATTGTAATGTATATAAAGTAAACAGCTGATGATTTAACCTACATATACATTGTGAAAGGATTTCCTCCATCAATAAACAACAGATTTTTATCTTTGTAATGTATCTTATTTAAAAATGTATAATGATCATTTATCCAATTATTTAATGTTTTCTAATGCCAAGACAATGCACTGGTCATAGCAAATACCCTCTTCCAACAACATAAGAGAAGACTCTACACATGGACTTCACCAGATGGTTAACACCAAAATCAGATTGATTATATTCTTTACAGCCTAAGATGGAGACTCTCTATACAGTCAGCAAAAACAAGACCAGGAGCTGACTGTGGCTCAGATCATGAACCCCTTCTTGCCAAATTTACATTTAAATTGAAGAAAGTAGGGAAAATCACTAGACCATTCAGCTATGACCTAAATCAAATCCCTTATGATTACACAGTGGAAGTGAAAAATAGATTTCAGGGGCTAGATCTGATAGACAGAGTGCCTGGTGAACTATGGATGGAGTTTCCTGACATTGTACAGGAGACAGAGATCAAGATAATCTCCATGGGAAAGAAAAGCAAAAAAGCAAAATGGCTGTCTGAGGAGGCCTTACAAATAGCTGTGAAAAGAAGAGAAGTGAAAAGCAAAGGAGAAAAGGAAAGATATAAGCATTTGAATGCAGAGTTCCAAAGAATAGCAAGAAGAGATAAGAAAGCCTTCCTCAGAGATCAGTGCAAAGAAATAGAGGAAGACAACAGAATGGGAGAGATTAGAGATCTCTTCAAGAAAATTAGAGATACCAAGGGAACATTTCATGCAAAGATGGGCTCGATAAAGGACAGAAATCGTATGGATCTAACAGAAGCAGAAGATATTAAAAAGAGGTGGCAAGAAGACACAGAAGAACTGTACAAAAAAGAGCTTCATGACCCAGATAATCATGATGGTGTGATCACTCACCTAGAGCCAGACATCCTGCAATGTGAAGTCAAGTGGGCCTTAGGAAGCATCACTACAAACAAAGCTAGTGGAGGTGATGGAATTCCAGTTGAGCTATCTCAAATCCTGAAAGACGATGCTGTGAAAGTGCTTCACTCAATATTCCAGCAAATTTGGAAAACTCAACAGTGGCCACAGGACTGGAAAAGGTCAGTTTTCATTCCAATCCCCAAGAAAGGCAATGCCAAAGAATGCTCAAACTACCACACAATTGCACTCATCTCACATGCTAGTAAATTAATGCTCAAAATCTCCAAGCCAGGCTTCAGCAATACGGGAACCGTGAACTTCCAGATGTTCAACCTGGTTTTAGAAAAGGCAGAGAAACCAGAGATCAAATTACCAACATCCGCGGGATCAGGGAAAAAGCAAGCAAGTTCCAGAAACACATCTATTTCTGCTTTATTGACTCTGCCAAAGCCTTTGACTGTGTGGATCACAATAAACTGTGGAAAATTCTAAAAAAGATGGGAATAGCAGACCACCTGACCTGCATCTTGAGAAACCTATATGCAGGTCAGGAAGCAACAGTTAGAACTAGACATGGAACAACAGAATGATTCCAAATAGGAAAAGGAGTACGTCAAGGCTGTATATTGTCACCCTGGTTATTTAACTTATATGCAGAGTACATCATGAGAAATGCTGGGCTGGAAGAAACACAAGTTGGAATCAAGATTGCCAGGAGAAATATCAATAACTTCAGATATGCAGATGACACCATCCTTATGGCAGAAAGTGAAGAGTAACTAAAAAGCCTTTGATGAAAATGAAAGAGGAGAGTGAAAGAGTTGGCTTAAAGCTCAACATTCAGAAACTAAGATCATGGCATCCAGTCCCATCACTTTATGAGAAATAGATGGGGAAACATTGGAAACAATGTCAGACTTTATTTTTCTGGGCTCCAAAATCACTGCAGATGGTGATTGCAGCCATGAAATTAAAAGACGCTTACTCCTTGGAAGGAAGTTATGACCAACTTAGATAGTATATTAAAAAGCAGAGATATTACTTTCCAACAAAGGTCCATCTAGTCAAGGCTATGGTTTTTCCAGTGGTCACATGTGGATATGAGGTTTGGACTGTGAAGAAAGCCTAGCACCGAAGAATTGATGCTTTTGAACTGTGGTGTTGGAGAAGACTCTTGAGAGTCCCTTGGACTGCAAGTAGATCCATCCAGTCCATCTTAAAGGAGACCAGTCCTGGGTGTTCATTGGAAGGACTGATGTTGAAGGTGAAATTCCAGGACTTTGGCCACCTCATGCGAAGTGTTGACTCATTGGAAAAGACACTGATGCTGGGAGGGTTTGAGGGCAGGAGGAGAAGGGGATGACAGAGGATGAGATGGCTAGATGGCATCACAGACTTGATGCACATGAATTTGGGTAACTGCAATAGTTGGTGATGGACAGGGAGGCCTGGCGTGCTGAGATTCATGGGGTTCCAAGAATCGGACATGACTGAGTAACTGAACTGAACTGAACTGAGCCTATAGAAGCATTTCCAGGCTCTGGCGTGATGTAAAGGGTGCTGTACATAATCTGACCTCTGTTTACCTTCGCAGTGGCATTTCTCACCAATCTCCACAGAGAAGTTGACCAACTCCAATGCCACTAACACAAAGTTTTGCTTAATCTTTCAGTTCAAGCCTTCTTCACAGTCCAACTTCACATCCATACATGACCACAGGAAAAACCATAGCCTTGACTAGACGGAACTTTGTGGCAAAGTAATGTCTCTGCTTTTCAATATGCTATCTAGGTTGGTCATAACTTTCCTTCCAAGGAGTAAGCGTCTTTTGATTTCATGACTGCAGTCACCATCTGCAGTGATTTTGGAGCCCAGAAAAATAAAGTCTGATACTGTTTCCACTGTTTCCCCATTTGTTTCCCATGAAGTGATGGGACCGGATGCCATGATCTTCGTTTTCTGAATGTTGAGCTTTAAGCCAACTTTTTCACTCTCTTCTTTCACTTTCATCAAGAGGCTTTTTAATTCCTCTTCACTTTCTGCCATAAAGGTGGTGTCATCTGCATATTTAAGATTATTGATATTTCTCCCGGCAGTCTTGATTCCAGTTTGTGTTTCTTCCAGTCCATCGTTTCTCATGATGTACTCTGCATATAAGTTAAATAACCAGGATGATAGTATACAGCCTTGTTGTACTCCTTTTTCTATTTGGAACCAGTCTGTTGTTCCATGTCCAGTTCTAACTGCTGCTTCCTGACTTGCATACAGATTTCCCAAGAGGCAGGCCAGGTGGTCTGGTATTCCCATCTCTTTCAGAATTTTCCACAGTTTATTGTGATCCACACAGTCAAAGGCTTTGGCAGAGTCAATAAAGCAGAAATAGATGTTTTTCTGGAACTCTCTTGCTTTTTCCCTCATCCACTGGATGTTGGCAATTTGATCTCTGGTTCCTCTGCCTTTTCTAAAACCAGCTTGAACATCTGGAAGTTCATGGTTCACATATTGCTGAAGCCTGGCTTGGAGAATTTTGAGCATGACTTTGCTAGCATGTGAGATGAGTGCAATTGTGCAGTAGTTTGAGCATTCTTTCGCGTTGCCTTTCTTGGGGATTGGAATGAAAACTGAACTTTTCCAGTCCTGTGGCCACTGTTGAATTTTCCAAATTTGCTGGAATATTGAGTGAAGCACTTTCACAGCATCATCTTTCAGGATTTGAAATAGCTCAACTGGAATTCCATCACCTCCACTTGGCCTACTCTTTAGCCATTGTGAATTTGTCATTACTGTTTCACATTCCTATATGTGCCCATCTCCACTTGTTTTTTGAGGCATTTTATTATCTGAAAAGGTCTTCCCTGTAGCTCAAACAGTAGAGAATCTGCAGGCAATGCAGGAGATCCAGGTTCAATCCCTGGGTTGTGAAGATCCTCTGGAGAAGGGAATGGCAACCCACTCCAGTATTCTTGCCTCGAGAATCCCATGGACAGAGGACCCTGGCCAGCTACAGTCCATGGGATTGCAAACAGTGGGACACAACTGAGCAACTAACCCTACTAAGATCACCTGAAGAGCCTTGCCTGATGACTCATTCCCCTTGCCCTCTTTTAGATGCCTTCTAATCCACCCTAATGCAAACCCCTATCTGTATATATACCATAGCAATTCTCATACTATATTGCAACGTTTGGTTTATGTGTCTTATTCCCCTATTCTATGTGAATTTTTAAAATTTTCATTCTTATATTACTAGTGCCTGGCACAGTGACTAGAAATTGATAAGTATTCCATTAGTATTCTGAGTAAAACGATGAATGAAAAGAAAATAGGGAATCTGATAATACACCTAAAATTTCTTAAATATATACCAGAGATATATCTGTTCATCTTCTTAGTCATTTTGTTTTATATTTCACTTGCTTATGAAGAGTCAACAAGAAATAATATTTAAGTCTATCATTATTAATGATAGTAGCTACCTTGTATTGATTTTAAGCTCTTTTATACACCCACAATATCTTCATTTAAATTCTACAGTTAAATGAAATGAGGTGAAGTAATGTTAAATGCTCAGCATAGTGCTAACCATGTATCACCTATTCAGAGAGATTAAGCTACTTCCTCATCACCCCTACTAAGCATGCACACATCATAGTCACTTAATTAGCTTGTGTTTCCACTGAAATGTGCTTTCATTAAATTTACACTTATAGTCTAATGTAAAATTTGGAAAAGGCAGTGAAGGAAATTTGTTTGGAAGGAAATATGAGTACAATTTATAAGCAGAATTCTAAGTTAGTCACACTTGACATTAATATAGTATCAGTTAATTTGGGGCTGAAATTGAAAAGATTAATGATAAAAATGATTATATGCTTCTTTTATACAGAATTTACCTTTTATATTTCTGCTTTAGACATACACTAAGGAATATTCTCCAGGCGGCATCATAAAAGAATAATAAGGGGAAGATTATTTTCTTTTCTAAAAGATATATGTTAGTAATTAGTATTTGGATAAATGCACACAATATAGTATATGTGTATACACAAACACACACACACACAAAGGAGCACACACAGGTGTCTACGGCATCCAGAGATTCTACGGCTAGCATGAATTAAACTTACCTATTTATTCCTTCAAAACCCAACCTTTTGAATTATACAAATATATCCAAATTATATAGTAAAATAAATGTATTAATTACCCAGTTGACATCTCAGTATAAAAGGTTAAAAATTATTTGGCTTTTTCTTTTATAAGGGAATCATATTTGCTTCTCAGAGGTCTTAAAACTAATAGAAAAGGTAGAAGAAAGATGATGAGATAGTAAAAATAAAAAAATAAATTTTGTAGGTTAAAGTAATATATATTCAAGGGTTACAATACAGAATATTTTGCTGAACTTTTGACATTTTTGTATACTGTCAATCCATGTATTAAGCATGACCAAAACTGAATTTGTTTCTTATTTTAAGGAAATATATTAATAATATTTTACTACTACTGATAATTGCTTTCATTTGTTCATTTTGAATCCCATTTTCTTATGCTTTATTGTATATACCAAAAAACAGTATGAAGTTAGAAACCTGGGTCATATATACTCTAACTCATAGCAATTTTTATCTTACCAACTTAGGTATCATTACAGTTTTATAAATTCAGTATAAAATTAGAAAATTAACCAATATTTAGATGGAAAAATTAAATGGCTTTTAATGGCAAGACATCTTTAAAACCAAGTATAGAAAATAAATAGGTCAAAGAACATCATTTTTATTTTCCCAAGAAAAGTATGTAGAATTTTTCCTGATTATTAAAAAGCCAACTGCTCAGCACTCTACACTCAAAGTCAATGAAAAGTATTTTTGAGAATCTAAGATATCTATAAAATTAAGCATAGAAACAAAACATATAGTAATAAAAAATATTATTCTTTGGACCAGTGAAAATGACAGCAAGATTCCAAATAATTTCTTTCTTAAGCTGGAATACAGATACAATTAATTTCAGGCCAGGGATACAACCATGCTGACCCTAATGTGCAGCATGCCTTAGAGTCATCATACATCCAAAATATTTAGAATGGCATCCTAGTTCTCTGAGACTCCTCATGATTTCTGCTTCCCTAGTGTTAATGCAAGTGTATAGCTAAAGTTTGTAATTATAGTTATAAGACAGCTTGTATATTGATATATCTTAATATTTTAGGTAATTATGTCCAGATACGTAAATATTTTTCTATGTAGAAGTTTTAAAGTTTTATTCCAGTATAACATACATGTTAAAAAGCATAGACATTGTAAGTGTACAGATCTATGAATTTCTTCAAGTTGAACACATCTGTGTATCAGTACCCAGATAAAAAATAATGAAAATAACAAAACAAATTGCCTAACAATAAAAATCACAGAATAATACTAGCTTCCCAGAAGATACCCTATGCCATCTTCTAGTCACAAACTTCTGCCAAAGGTAACCATCCTCTGGATATATTTTCAAATAGTAGTTTCCTTGTTTCTCAATTTTATAGAGACTGAATCATACAATTTCTCTTTGGCTTCTTTACTCTTTTTTGTTTTTAAGATTCAGCTTATTGTTTATATAGCTGAGGGTTTTCACTGTTATTGGTGTATGCTATGCAACTGTGTGATTGTGCCATACCATTATCTCATCTACCACTGATGAATATGTGGATAGTGTCAGGTTGGTAATGTCATGATTACTGAATTTGTAAACCTGAATTTTGGTGACATTTTTGTTAGCTATATACCTAGGTGTAAAATTTCTGGGGTATGGAGTTTGTGCTCTGCTGCTGCTGCTGCTAAATCACTTCAGTCGTGTCCAACTCTGTGTGACCCCATAGACAGAAGCCCACCTAGTGGGTGCTAAGTCACTTCAGTTGTGTCCAACTCCGTGTGACTCTGTGGACTGTAGACCACCAGACTCCTTTGTCCATGGGATTCTCAAGGCAAGAATACTGGAGCAGGTTGCCATGCACTCCTCCAGGGTATCTTCCAACCCAGGGATTGAACCCATGTCTCATGTCTCCTGCATTGGCAGGCAGGTTCTTTACCACTAATGCCACTTGGAAAGTTGTACTGTTTACCTACAGTGAGGCTTTTAAAATATCACCATTTTTTCTCCAAAAGTTTGACCATTTTACATTTCTTTTACCATCTTCTGAGAAGGCAATGCCATCCCACTCCAGTACTCTTGCTTGGAAAATCCCTGGACCGAGGAGCCTGGTAGGCTGCGTATCATGGAGTCGCGAAGAGTCGGACAAGACTGAGCAACTTAACTTTCACTTTTCACTTTCATGCATCGGAGAAGGAAATGGCAACCCACTCCAGTGTTCTTGCCTGGAGAATCCCAGGGATGGGGGAGCCTGGTGGGCTGCCGTCTATGGGGTCACACAGAGTCGGACACGACTGAAGTGACTTACTTTACCTTACCTTATATGAGTGCTATTTACTCCACATAATCTTGGTATTTGGGGCCATACACTTTTAAGTAGGATTTCCAGAATGAGTAATAAAACTTATTCCCCACCCCATCTTAAAATATTTGGTTTTGTGAAATATCAGTTCAAGTATTTTATCTATTCTTCTATTGTGTTATGTATTTTGTTTCTAGCTTAATTTGTAGTATTCATTATATAATTCAAGATAAAATCATTAACCAGATACAGGATTGGAGATATTATCTCTGTGTCTGTCACTTGCCTTTTCACTTTCCTAATGGTGTCTTTTCACAGTTCAATTTATAATTTCATAATATTTCTGGATAGTGTTTACTTATCCTATAAAATACTTTTTCCTGCTTTATGATTATGCAAATTTTCTCCTGTGCTTTCTTTTTAAAGCCTTATTATGCTACTTTTACACTGAGATCTGTAATCTATCTCAAATTATTTTGTACCTATATTAAAAGTAGGAGCAAAGATTTATTTCTCTTTACATGAACATCTATTTGACTTCTATTGCTTACCAAAAAGTCAGTTCATTTCACATCCCACTGCATAGTCACTTTTGCCATAAACCCCATAGTCACATTTTAATTCAGTATATACTGAACATCTGAGATACAACATACTTAGATAACAAATTCATCATTTTAGATGCTTGAGGGGAAAGTTATAAATATGGAATAATAATTATAATGAGGAGAACATCATATTAATAAGTAAATTTAATACAGGGCCAATTGATAAATGCTGTAAGGAAATTATGACAAAAGTTCTAAAAAGCACTATAGTTATTTCTAATAGAGGGAAAAAAGTCCTTTTGGTAGTCACTGATGTATGAGATTGGGGGAAAGATATGGAACTAGTTGCATATTGCAGGAGATGGAAGAGTCACTGGGAATGGATGTCACTGATAGCAGAGAATCAACTTTTCATCAGATGTACTCAAAAACTTCCTGTAGTAAAGATAGTGACATATATGTTTGAAGGGCAATTAGAGTGAGCATTATATTTCTAAGGGTAGATAGTAGAAATGAGATGATCAGATAGGTTTTCCAAATGACAAGGAGTCAATTGACCTGGCCAGACACAGGATACAGGACAGGAAGATTTTTAGGAATATTCTAAGTTCTAGAGGACTTGTTGACTGACTGGTTGTGAGAATGAGAGTAGTAGAATTTCTGGCTTGAGCAATGGGTCGATTTAATATTATCAACAAGAGACCACAGGAGTAAGGGGAGGGCACAATCACAAAATGAGAATAGGAGGAGAGTGATGATTTTGGTGGGCATTGTAATATGAGTTTCAAATTTGGAGGAGAGCCTATAGTAATAGTGGCAAAATTTTAGATTATCTTCAGAATAAATCTTGAGGGTTAAAATGAAAGCACTCAGTTTAATAGTATGCATTTGAATTCAAAGAAGAGTGGGGGCTTCCCTGGTGGCTCAGACAGTAAAGAATCTATCTGCAGGGCAGGAGACCCAACTTTGATCCCTGGCTCAGAAGGATCCCCTGGAGAAGGAAGGGAATTGCAACCCACTATAGCATTCTGGCCTGGAGGATTCCATGGATAGAAGAGCCTGGTGGACTAGAGTCCATGGGGTTGCAAAGAGTTGGATATGACTGAGTGACTAACTCTTTCACTATTTTTTTTTTTTTCAGGTGATGAATATTTAGGAAGCCTGAGATTGTTGCTAATTTCAGCCACTTTTTATAAGTGTTTTGTTTTGCAGCAATGTATAAGCTGAGCAATTTGTTTCTAAGGAAAGTATATTGGCATGCTTTTATAGAATAGGAGGAGGAAAGAGCTGAGAGCAGGGAAGGGAAGGAAGGTGAGAAGGAACTTTCCTCATCAGTGGAGAACTAAGAGGAGGCAGTTGTGATTCTATCTCAGTTATTTTCCTGAGCATTTGCCAGGTACCTGTATAGAAGTACAAAAACTTGTGGCTAAGTCTCAACATGTTGAATTGGAATCTGCTAGCATTCCAGTCTTGGAGAAGGCAATGGCACCCCACTCCAGTACTCTTGCCTGGAAAATCCCATGGACGGAGGAGCCTGGTGCGCTGCAGTCCACGGGGTCACTGAGTTGGACACGACTGAGCGACTTCACTTTCACTTTTCACTTTCATGTATTGGAGAAGGAAATGGCAACCCACTCCAGTGTTCTTGCCTGGAGAATCCCAGGAACAGCGGAGTCTGGTGTGCTGCATAGTCCAGTCTATAGGGTCGCATAGAGTCTGACACGACTGAAGTGACTTAGCAGCAACAGCAGCAGCATTCCAGTCTAATGGGAACTTCTCATACTGATTCATAGCAGTGGTGGAGCAGGTGCTGCTATCTGTACACTAATGGATAAAAGCCTTTCTCCAATTTAGTTATGACCTTTTCATTTCCATTATAGAATGACACTTAATGGGCCTGAATATTCTTTCTGCAAGTGGATTAAATGCAAACTTAAAAATTAGCATTTGATCCAGTAGTTCTTGAAAGAGATGATATTTAAAATGTTCAGGATAATTATTTTATTTGCTTATCACTATTTATTTCATTCTGCTTATCACTGCCCTTTGCTCTTAAATCAGAGTAGTTCTTGTCAGTATCATATGATTAAATACTATGAAGTGGAAGTTCAACTTGTGGTTTTCTTAAGAAATTTGAGGTAAGGGTTTCTAGAGATTTAAAAGAAAAACTGGCCTTTATCCAAGAAAACCTTGCTTGAATCTGAATCATCTTTGGAGCAGTAAATTTGTAAAGCATTATTCTGATAAATACACTTTTCTGACACAAATTGTTGAACATCATCATAATGCCTTTGAGTCTATATATAGCTCACTCAAATCTAAGTTGTTATTTTCTTTATTCATGAGTAATTTAAAAATAAGTTTTAGTATCTTACAGATTTAAATAAAATACAGCATAAATTAGAAGTACTCAGTCCTTTATTCTTTCTCCTCTTTTCCTTTCTCTTTCCTTCTCTTCCCTTCAATTCAATCCAAAAGCATTGAATGGAGTCACATAAAATAAGCATATAAGCACATTAGGGAATGGGGAGGAGTGGTGGTCCAGACTCAAATGTCAGAGTCCAGACAAGGTATCTACACAGTCAATTAGAACATAGCTTGGCTTGCGGTTCCAGGGCATAAGTAGAATATGCAAGGCTTCCACACAGAAGGCAACTCAGAGCCTGAACATATAAAAGAACATTACCACAGGATGGCTGCCTAGTGAAATAGTATATCCTGAGTGGGATGAGGACACGGTTCATGAGGGTGGGAGTGTGGGAGGGCTGGCACAGGGTGTATGATCTTGAGAGAAATATCAAGGGTGGAAGTACAGGGAAGTAATCCATGCAGGAGATTGGAACTTAAATGCAAAGCGGGGCAGCTGGCTTGGATTATGTGAAACAGAGTATCAGAGTGGTTAGATAGCTCAGAATAGGGCATCAGAATCCAACTGAAGTGGGAAGAATGCCAAAGTGGTAATGAGTGAGGCCCATAGAGCATCATGGAGTCCAACAAGAGTGAGTAGGGCTTTCACATAGGGGCCAGTCAGATGTGAGATGTCAGAACCCATTAGAGATTTTAAAGGACCTCAGTGAAGGATATGAGAGCTGTGCAGGGAGACAAGTCGACTGGGAGTGCTGGAGGTGGACCAGAAAGGGGTAAAAGAGCAAAGGGTGTAAGAGGGTGTTGGTTCCAGGTGTCAGAGACTGAGACGTATAATAAGGACATTCGTACAGTAGTACAGCCCAGTGAAGAGAGTCTGAACCCTAGTGAGATGGGAAGTAGCGTGTGGAGTCACCTAAATGTGAGGGGTCTGAGCAGGGGTGCTGAGGAGAGAGCATCTGTAAAGGAGAGCAGTATGGAGCAGAAGTTTGTGAGCAGCAGTGGGTAAAGAAGCAGGAGTCTGACAGGTAGAAACTGAATTAAGTGATCTAAGGGGATATCTTTAGTAAGAGGAAAATTGAAGCAGCGCCACTTGATAGGATAAAATGAAAGTTACCTTCCTGCCAAAAATGTATAACCTACAAAATCTAAATGTGGAGAAACATCAGACAAACCAAATGGAGGGACATTTTACAAAATAACCCATCTCTAATTTTCAAAAAGTGTCAAGGCCATTAAAGTCAGAAAAAGTGAAAACTGTTCCAGACTGATGGAGCTGAAATGCATCTAAATATAACGCATGAGTCTGAGCTTGGCTCTAAGGGATGTTACTGGCACAATTTGAGAGGCTTGAATAAGGTCTTGGGATTAGATGCTAGTAATGTATCAATGACAATTTTCTTATTTTGATGGTTGACTTGTGGTTATGTAGAAGAAGACTTAGGAAATACATACTGAAGAAATCGAGAATGATACACTATCCTGACAGAAACTTTTTTCAAATAGTCAGAAAAAAAAAAAAAAGAATATTTGAACTGCATTCACTTTTTTGTTAAGTTTGAGATTGTTCTGTAATGAATAAAAAGTAAAAGAGAAACAAAGAGAAAACAGGGATAAAAATTAAATACTGTGCTAAGGATAAAGATATTTTCACTTATAACTTCTCACCTAGTATATTATAGGTTTTCAGTATATTATGGTTCAATTCTCCTCAATTTGTCCTTGTGATTCACTAAAGTATTGTAACTTTGTGTAAACAAATAATATCTAATCAAGTTTTCAGAATTTCTAAATATGTTGTCTCAGTGTTTGAGGATGAAATTAGTTCAGACTCTTGAATCACATGAAAGAGAAAGTGGTTGTAGGGGAATTTTTCAAATGATCCTGATATTTTTGGGTAAGTGATAGATATTTAAATACATGATTTTAAATGTTGGGTAGTTTCTATTCTTATAAGTTCATAGATATTCCATGGAATTAAGAATAAGAGAACTAAGAATTAGAATTTGTATGGAGATTTTGATTTTTATTCATTTGCTGTGGTTATTGAATCATTAAGTCATGTCTGACTCTTCGCAGCACCGTGGATTGTAGTCCTGCCTGGCTCCTCTGTCCATGGGATTTCCCAGGCAAGAATACTGGGGTGGGTTGCCATTTCCTTCTCCAGGGGATCTTCCCAACACAGGGATTGGACCCATGTCTGCTGCTGGGCAGGCAGATTCTTTACCACTGAACCACCTGCTAAGTCCTATTTCTTCATTAGAAGATTGTAATTTGTACATAAGAAATAGGAGAGACAGTACCACATAGTAGAAAAAGTACAACAGAATCATGAATGCAGATAGATAAAGTTTGAATCCCAATTTACCTGTTTTTTAAAAATCTTGCTTTTGAAAAAAAATATCTTATTGTCACTAGTTTTTATTTTGTCCTTCATAAAATGGGAACAAATATATCCAACTTACAGAATTTAAATGTTAATTAGCTGTAGAAGTCTGTATACTGTACTATATGGATCTATAATATGGATATACATGTGAATGAAGAAAGTGTGATGTGATCATCCAGGGGATGGACATTGGTAGATAGATGATAGATGTAAATATCTAAAAAATCATACGTATAATAGCCAGGACATGGAAGCAACCTAGATGTCCATCAGCAGATGAATGGATAAGAAAGCAGTGGTACATATACACAATGGAGTATTACTCAGCCATTAAAAAGAATACATTTGAATCAGTTCTAATGAGGTGGATGAAACTGGAGCCTATTATACAGAGTGAAGTAAGCCAGAAGGAAAAACACCAATACAGTATACTAACGCGTATATATGGAATTTAGAAAGATGGTAACGATAACCCTGTATACGAGACAGCAAAAGAGACACTGATGTATAGAACAGTCTTATGGACTCTGTGGGAGAGGGAGAGGGTGGGAAGATTTGGGAGAATGGCATTGAAACATGTAAAATATCATGTATGAAACGGAATGCCAGTCCAGGTTCAATGCACGATACTGGATGCTTGGGGCTAGTGCACTGGGACGACCCAGAGGGATGGTATGGGGAGGGAGGAGGGAGGAGGGTTCAGGTTGGGGAACACATGTATACCTGTGGTGGATTCATTTTGATATTTGGCAAAACTAATACAATTATGTAAAGTTTAAAAATAAAATAAAATAAATTAAAAAAAGTAAAAAAAAAATCATACGTATAAATCTATACGTATGAGATGTCTATATAGATATCTACATATCTATCTATATCTATATATCTATATCTATTCAGAGGAAGAGAGAAAGAGATAAACAGATAGATTGACAGACCCATTCATCCCCTGGCACATCACATACAAGCTTCCATACCTCATATTTAATTGTTCCTATTTTAAACACTTGAATTCCTAAAAATATTTAAAGAGACTACATGTAGGGTGGCAGACAATTCTGAGATACTATAAAAAATAACAATTGTTAAAACAGCTTGCCGAAGTCTGTGTACAGGATGTCTGTGTACAGGAAGGCATGGGTGGAATGATGAATACTCTGGGTGAGGGAGTGTGTCCATCATGCTTTCCTGGGGATAGACAGATGGTGTTGATGGCTTGTGAGAAATTGATAGCTGAAACTATCAATGCTGCTAGCCACGTGGATGTCCTCTCAAAATAATTTTTATTTCTACATAGATGAATGGTCAGATTTATGGAGTCTATTGATAAAAAATACTTTGACATCTATTTAAATATGTACTTATCTCTGAAGATATGCCTCATTTTAAGGGGTGTGTGTGTGTATATATATATATAAATATATATATATATATGGCTAATAGGTAGCGTGTTGGACAGGGAGGCCTGGCGTGCTGCGATTCATGGGTTTGCAAAGTCAGACACGACTGAGCGACTGATCTGATCTGATCTGATCTGATATTAGTCAATATTTCTAAAATTAGCTCATATTCAAGATTCCAAAAAAGGAGTTTGTTTTGAAAAAAATCCTTTGTTTAAAGTCAGTAATAATGTCTTAAAGTATCCGTGTATAACACAAATCCAGAGGTCTTTAAATTGAGTTCCTAAAAGTGATACCAAACAGAATTTGTTATAGTCAGATGAAAAGTATTTATTTTCAGGAGATTAGATAGAATTAGATAATAACCAGGTTATTCTTTTTACTATTAAGGCATAATATAGTTATGAACTTAAAAAATTATCCATTCTTTTCTTTCATTTCTTATTCATGTATAAAACTTGACAATCTTTAAATATATGCAGGCCATAGGGAGACCCAGGTTTGATCCTTGGATCAGGAAGATCCCCTGGAAAAATGAATGACTGCCCATTCCAGTATTCTTGCCTGGAGAATTCCATGGACAGAGGAGCCTGGAGGGTTATGTTCTGTAAGATCACAGAATCAGACAAGACTGAGCAACTAACACTTTTTAGGATCTTAGGGTACAATGATGCAAAATATCCTTGCCCTCTAAAAGTTTGTTATATCCTGGAGAGACAGGTCAGTAAACAGACATAGAGCGCAGATATATGTGCTGAGAAAGAGCAGGACCATGGATAAGGTGTAAGGAGAGCCTATCAGAGATGTTGGTGCTTACCAAGGGAATAGACAAAATCTTGGGGCGACATGGGAGGGAAATTTCCCCTTGAAAAACTAATAAAAATCATGTAATAAGGGGAGTTTTATGCATGGTAATCCAACCACAAGTAAAAGCACAACGTTGAGAGAGCAACTCACATTCAGGCAATCACAAGAAGTTCAGTGAAGATGGATTACTAAAGACAAGGGGGAGTGATACAAAGTGGGTCTGCAGCATTAGACAAGGCCAATTCATCACAGGGCTTTTATGGCACAATAATAATGGTGGTCATATAAATTTCACCTAAACAAGAATGCATCTTAAGAATAAATAGGAGTTCCATTAATGATAATGCTGTCATAATGAACTTAAGTCAAGACAGTCTTTACCAAACTGAACAATGGTCACACAACCTGTTAAGAAGTTTAGGCTTTATGTTAATGTGAAATCTTCCAAAAATATAACTTGGGATTCAGATATTTAAAGAGTATCTTATCCACTCTTGATTACTAATTATGCTGGATAATATGTTCCTATAGATCTTTGACCTTTCATAAAACTGCAATAAACTGAAAAAACATCTGGAACAATTTCATATAAGCACATTTTCCAGCAGCTAAAAGGCTGATTGGACTTGTGCCTTGAAATTGAGGAAAGTGAGACATGTAGGAAAACTATATTGCCTTTCAGGTCACCAGGGTACCATTGGGGAAATTACTCCACTGAAAGAGTTAATGCAGCTTTCAAACTTGCTTAAAAGGAATGTTTTGGGTAGTTAGACACTGAGGAAGTCTGGCTTATCATCACTCTATCTAAAGAACCCTCAAGACACTAGAAATTGAAATCATATGAGTGAAATTATAGAGCCCCTTGGTGTATACTACAGATGTCCTACTATCATTTTATATTTTATTCTGTTTTGCCTGATTAGCACTGAAAATTCACAAAAGGCAAACCTCAAAGTCAGTTCTCCCTTTGTTTCTGCCAATATTAACTGCAACTGGCTTTAAGGGTTTATTTTTAAAGAAAAGAGAAAGGGTAACAGTTTTCCATTGGCAGCTTCATAGTGCTCTATGCAGCCTGTTTCGCATACACTGATGAATCTTGATTTTAACTTGGAGCAATTAAGCAGATTGGGAATCTATCTGTGGAATCACATAAGAAGTCAGAGAACATGAATTGTTCTCCCACTTATTATTTAGCCCCACCCAGTCTGTTTTTCAGAGTCAGTTGGTAAACTGGCTGCCTTTCTAGCTATACCCTCTCTTCATAAATAAGGTTAGCAAATTTACTGAATGTCTGATCAGCAGGTAGTTTATAGATGTGCCATATCATATTTTACATGTCAAGGATTTTCAAAATGCAAAAATTTCCCTAAGAGCTCTATGAGAAGAGAAACAGCTGGGGACCTAGAGAGCTGTTTCCCTAATGTAAGTGTAAAGCAGTTTGAAGCAGCTCCTTCAGATGTGTGTTTTTAAAGAATCATGCTGCAGATAGTTACCATTAGAGGATGTTTCTGAGACCCTGTTGAGACTCTCAGGAGGAGCTGCTGAAGAACTTCTGGTAAGAGCTTCTGAGATCTGTGACCCCCAGGGAGCAATGCTACTGACAGCTGCTGGGAACTGTCAAGAGTAACAGAAAGAACCAGAAAGAGACATTGGGAACAGTCACAGAGAACAACTAACATATTTGCTAGAAGTGAATAAAGTTGCTGAGGAAAACTGCCATCTCTGAAAGAAGAAACTTAGGTAATCAACTGCTTAAGAGACAATTCTGGTTAAACACTTCATAGAATTTGATGGGGTTTGGGGCTAGAAACTCTTGTGGGGAACATAAACCAAATAAAGTCACTTCATTCCTTCCAAAGCCTGAGACCCAAGAAAAGACAGAAAACAGTGAGTTACAAATGAGAATTGCTTTATCAAACTTATTGCCTGGTTTAAGAAGATTCTTCTCTTTTGGCCTTGTTAAATCTAATTAATAATTGCATCTGTGAAATTATTGCTGCAAAATTAGATAGCTAGGTGTGCAAAAAATGTACATAGGAAGAAACAAAATTATTATTTAAATAGTGTTGTAACTCTATTTTTACTTTCCAAATAAATAGTTTCAATAATTTCAAATATATAAACAATAAATTAGTTTTAA
This sequence comes from Bos mutus, assembly GCF_027580195.1. Taxonomy (NCBI): domain Eukaryota; kingdom Metazoa; phylum Chordata; class Mammalia; order Artiodactyla; family Bovidae; genus Bos; species Bos mutus. Next base: position 75,280,804 of record NC_091622.1, on the reverse strand, counting down.
ATTATAGCAATAATAATTCAGTCACTCTAATGTTCCAAAATCATTTCTTGTTTCATGAATTTAATTCTCATTATTCCATGTGTCTAGAATATTGCTTTGCTTTACTCTTAACCTGGTTAATTCCTATTAATCCTTCATGTGTTTTCTTAAATATAAGCTCTTCAGTGAAGACTTCCCTCACCATAATTATCACTCAGCACACTTTCATTTCCCCTCAATCACTTAGCAAAATACATAATTACATATTTATTTTACTTATATTTACTTTCATTAGGTTGGCAGCTGTGTAAGGCCAGGTTCATATCTTTTTCTGTTGGTATGGTTGACTTCACACCTAGAAGATTGCTTGCCACATATGGTCCTTTGTAAATGTAAATGTCTATTTGACATATGAATAAAATGTAAATGTTTATTAAACATGAAAAGAGAAAGTGAAAGTGTTAGTTGCTCAGTGATGTCACACTCTTTACCACTCCGTGATCTATAGCCCACCAGGCTCCTCTGTACATGGAAGAATACTGGAGTGGTTTCCCAAGCCCTCCTTCAGGGGCTCTTCCCTCAAGAAACTTATCTCTAATTTAAAAGGGAGATAAATTGAAGAAAATAGGGAAAACCACTAGGCCATTCAGGTATGACCTAAATCAAATCCCTTACAAATATACACTGGAAGTGACAAAGAGACTCAAGAAGTTAGATCTGATAGAGTGCCTGAAGAACTATGGATGGAATTTCATAACATTTTATAGGAAGTGGTGATCAAAATCATCCCCAAGGAAAAGAAATGCAAAAAGGCAAAATAGTTTTCTGAGGAGGACTTCCAAATAGCTGAGAAAAGAAGAGAAGTGAAAGAAAAAGGAGAAAAGGAAAGGTACACCCACCTGAATTCAGAGTTCCAAAGACTAGCAAGGGAAGATAAGAAAGCTTTTCTATGAACAATGCAAAGAAATAGAAGAAAACAACAGAATGGGAATGACTAGAAATCTCTTCAAGGAAATTAGAGATACCAAGGGAACACTTCATGTGAAGAGGGGCACAATAAAGGACACAAACCAGTAGGAACCTAATAGAAGCAGAAGATATTAATAAGAGGTGGCAAAAATACACAGAAGAACTATATTAAAAAGATCTTAATGACCCAGATAACCATGATGGTGTGATCATTCAGTGCTAGACATCTTCGAGTGCAAAGTCTAATGGGCATTAGGAAGCATCACTATGAACAAAGCTAGTAGAGGTAATGGAGTTCCAGTTGAGCTATTTCAAATCCTAAAAGATGATGCTGTGAAAGTGCTGCACTCAATATGCCAGCAAATTTGAAAAACTCAGCAGCGGCCACAGGACTGGAAAAGGTCAGTTTTTATTCCATCTCAAAGAAAGTCACTGCCAAAAATGTTCAAACTACTGCACAATTGCATTCATTCCACATGCTAGCAAAGTAATGCTCAAAATTCTCCAAGTAGGCTTAAAGAGTATATGAACTGAGAATTTCCAGATGTTCAAGCTGGATTTAGAAAAGGCAGAGGAACCAGAGATCAAATTGCTGCATCCATTGGATCATAGAAAAGGCAAGAAAATTAAAAAAAATAAAAATCTACTTCTGCTTCATTGACTATCCTAAAGCCTTTGACTGTGTGGATCACAAAAAAACTATGGAAAATTCTTAAAGAGATGAGAAAAACAGATGACCTTACTTGCTTCCTGGGAAACCTGTATGTAGGTCAAAAGGCAACAGTTCATACTGGACATGGAACCACAGACTGGTTCAAAATTGGAAAAGAGTATTTCAAGGCTGTAGATTGTCACCCTGCTTATTTAACTTATATGCACAGGTGAAATGCCTGGCTGGGTGGAGTACAAACTGGAACCAAGATTGCTGGGAGAAATATCAACAACTTGAGACATGCAGATGATGCCACCCTAATGGTAGAAAGCAAAGAGGAACTAAAGAGCTTCTTGATGAAAGAGGAGAGTGAAAAAGCTGGCTTAAAATTCAACATTCAAAAACTGAAGATCATGGCATCCAGTCCCATCATTTCATGGCAAATAGATAGGGAAACAATAAAAACAATGACTTTTTTTTTTTTTCTTGGACTCCAAAATCACTGCAGATAGTGACTGCCAATGTGAAATTTGAAGACGCTTACTCCTTGAAATTAACTCTATGACAAACCTTGACAGTGTATTAAAAAGCAAAGACATTTCTTTGGCAACAAAGGTCCATATAGTCAAACCTATAGTTTTTCCAGTAGTCATGTATGAATGTAAGAGTTGGACCATAAAGAAGGCTGAACACCAGAGCACTGATGCTTTTAAACTGTGATGTTGGAAAAGCCTCTTGAGAGTCCCTTGGACTGTAAGGAGATCAAACCAATCAATCATAAGGGAAATCAATCTTGAATATTCACTGGAGGGATTGATGCTGGAACTGAAACTCCAACACACTGTCCACCTGATGTGAAGAGCTGACTCATTGGAAAAGACCCTGATGGTGGGAAAGATTGAAGGCTGAAGGAGAAGGGGATGACAGAGGATGAGATAGTTGGATGGCATATCTGACTCAATGGGCATGAGTTTAAGCAAGCTCTGGGAGATGGTGAAGGACAGGGAAGCATGACCTATGAGAGTCCATGGGGTTGCAAAGAGTCAGACCTGACTGAGTGAACAACAACAACAGCTGTTAGTACTTAGGCTGTGTCTTCCTATGGAGATTGACCCTTTTAAAAATATTTGCTTAGGTTTGTGCTCTTTGCATGACTCTAAACTATTCCCTTATTAAGATCCCTATATTCTAGCTGAGGAAGAGACAGATGAAGGACTCAAGGCTTGGTTCTCCATCTTCAGCATCCTCTTTCAGAACTCCAAAATAAATACCATGTGCTGAAGAATAAAATAATTAAAATTAATTATATATGTTAGACTTTGATACAATTTAATGAAGAACTATCTTGGGAGAGAGTTCAATGAAACATAATATGCGAATCTCCTGTAAGAAAAAGAGCTGTGAAGATGTTTCTTTTCTTGATTTTTTTACATTCTTTTATTAGTGCACATATTTTTGCAGAAGTTTTGAAATTGATGCACAGAATTCGATTTGAGAACATTGAACCACAGAGGTATTACTGAGAGAATAGGACTACACTGAAACTGCTAAAAAAAACATACATATAAATGTATAAAAATGAGCCTTTTACATTTACATATTGGGGGTCTGTTTGTGCGTGAAACTTGATCACAAAATGTAGTGGGGCATTAGGAGAATGAAAAGCATAGTTTTTCTGTTTTACATTATTTTAACCCTGAGCTAGAAATGTTGATTAATTAATACTTTGAGAATCATAAAAGTAAAAAGATATATATTTTTTGGAGAATGAGTTTGATTCTCCAACCCCAGTTTTTTATTTCATTTGTTTTATTAAAATACTACCTTAGTTATCCAAACAAGTTTATTTATCCATAAAAAATAGAAAAAAACATACACTGCAAGATTTTCTTAGAAGAAAAAACAAAACATATCCAGAAAACTTCAACTCCTTCTCATTATTTCTTTAATCCACATTTCTCTAATATTATTATAAAATGAAGTAAATAATTCTAAATTATTTTGCATTTGCTCATGTTTATAAATGTTCATATAAATGAGGTTACTGATGAGGTTCAAAACAAATTTGAAAATCACTGAAGCACATTAAGTAAATTCTCAAAATTATCTAATATATTAATTTTGTACTGTTCATGGGATTCTCAAGGCAAGAACACTGAAGTGGTTTGCCATTCCCCTCTCCAATGGACCATGCTTTGTTGCTTTAGCAAACTCTAGATCATGAAGGGCAGGAAAGCCTGGTGTGCTGCAGTCCATGTGGTTGCAAAGAGTCAGACATGACTTAGTGACTGAACAACAACAAATATACTAATAAATATCTCACACAAAATTTTAAACCAAATGATAATATAAAACTATAAATATGTTTCTACATTTTACTTAATTTTCAGGTAGCCACTTAGGAATAATCCAGGTGAAGAAAATCTGTGTATATATTTGGCATAAACTGGAAACAAGATTGCCAGGAGAAATATCAATATCCTCAGATACACAGACACAGATGACACCACCCAGATGGCAGAAAGTGAAAAGGAACTGAAGAGCCTATTGATGAAAGTGAAAGAAGAGAGTGAAAAATCTGGCTTAAACCTCAACATTCAAAAAACTAAGATCATGGAATCCAGTCCCATCACTTCATGGCAAAGATATGGGGAAACCATGGAAACAGTGACAGACTTTATTTTCATGGGTTCCAAAATCACTCCAGATAGTGACTGCAGCCATGAAATTAAAAGACGCTTGCTCCTTGGAAGAAAAGTTATGACCAACCTAGACAGCATATTAAAAAGCAGAGACATTACTTTGCTGACAAAGGTCCGTGTAGTCAAAGCTATGGTTTTTCCAGTACTCATGTATGGATGTGAGACCTGGACTATAAAGAAAGCTGAGCACCAAAGAATTGATGCTTTTGACCTGTGGTGTTGGAGGACTGCTGAGAGTCCCTTGGACTGCAGGGAGATCCAACCAGTCCATCCTAAAGGAAATCAGTCCTGAATATTCATTGGAAGGACTGATGTTTAAGCTGAAACTCCAATCCTTTGACCACCTAATGGGAAGAACTGACTCCTTGGAAAAACCCTGATGCTGGGAAAGATAGATAGCAGAAGAAGGGGACAACAGAAGATGAGATGGTTGAATGGCATCACCAACTTGATGGACATGAGTTTGAGCAAGCTGGGAGTTGATGATGGACAGGGAAGTCTGAAGTGCTGGAATCCATGTGGTCATAAAGAATCAGACACTACTGAGCAACTGAACTGATTGACATGAAACATGAGAGTGATATGTTACAAATGAAATATATATTTAAGTTACATTAATATTTTAATATTAAAATTATGAGAAATATAGTTCTCATTATAGCTAGTACCAATCGACATACACCTAGAATACTGATTTTAGTTTGAAATCCCACATCTTTAAAATTTGTACCACATGATACCAATATGGATGGTAGTGGGCTAATTTGATGGATTCAAAAATGATTAGCTTATAGAAGTGTGAGACTAAGGAGAGATTACTTTTTTTTTTTTTCATTTATCTGGAGGGCTGCCGTGTAGAAGCCTAGAGTAACTCATTCTCCTTTGCTCTCAAAGGCATCATAATTATGATTGCTATATGAAAATAATTAAGAAGCAAATTTTTATTCAAAAAATAGGAAAAATTAAAAACCTGTAATAAATTATGACTCCTTGAATGTAGATCTGTGTCTGAATATATCATTATGTCCCCTTTAGTGCTTGGCAGGTTGCCCTTCACATAAAAGTTCTTCCAAAATTAATGTTGAATCAATGAACAAATTAACAGACATGAATGACCAATAATGAAATAATCAGCAATGCAAGGAAGCTGGCTTTCTTCTATTGAGAGTTTTGAAGCAAAGGCTAAATGACTATGAAATAGGAATGAAATGCAAGTTGTGATTGTAAAATATCCCTAGTTGTCATTTGTGCCACCTAACACCTATCTTATTATTGTATAGCATATTATGTCACAGAAATATTTCCATTAATTGGCAAGTTGGCATATTATGGATCCCTGCACCCTGAAACAGGAAAAATACATTGATTATGAGCATAGATATTATCAAAAGGTAAAGATGGATTGGTTTCAAGCCCCGCATAATGCATGTGCTCAGTAACTCAGTCGTGTCCAATTCTTTGTGACCCCAGTGACTGTAGCCCTTCATACTCCCCTGTCCATGGTATTCGCCAGGCAAGAACACTGGAGTGTGTTGCCATTTTCTCCTCCAGAAGATAAATGCATAAAGATGTATAATCCACAGTGTGATTCCTTTCATCTGTAAACATGGATTGTAATGGTAGTAAACTTAGAATGCTGTGAGGATTAAGTGAGATGATATTTTTAAAGTCTCAGGCACAAAGTAAGTTATTGATATGGTCTATATCTTATTAATCATTTTCTGATTATATTTGTATCTTAGATTGTTCACTCGATGATGTTATCTGGCTTCATTTGACTGTATTATCATTATAAACCCATGTACTCATATTACCACTTCAAAATATTTAGTATAGTGCTGTACAAAGCAGGTGGTAATTATGTGACAGGGGACTGATGGACACTGAATATTGTGGTTTCAGTACTATTTACAGTAGCATGGATCAGCATTAGAAAATCATACCTGTTTCTCTTTTTTTGTCCACAGAGCTTAGCAAGGTCTGAAGACTAAGTGGAATCTTAGTAAACACTTGTAACATTACAATCACCTTTTTCTGCTTTAGTTTTTGGAATTAACCACTATGTGGAAGAGACTAAAGAAAAAATAGTGTAAAATGACTAAAATGATGATAGGGTAACATTCTATTAGAGCCAAAAGGAGTTTTCTTAGAACTGGAGTCAGAGTTGAATAATATACTGAAAGCTTGATAGGATTAGGCAATAACGTGTCAAGACAAGTGATGTTGCATTTATGGAAGAGTATCTTAAAGAAAGAAAAGGGTAGTCTGAATGGGAAAGAAAAGAAAAGTTAAAATATGGGAAACCCAAGGATTGAAGAAAAAAAACTTAATTCAGTGATAGGGAAAATGTGGGATATTATATTTTCCTCAGAAAGACACCATTTGACATATTGTCTAAATCTGCAGAAGGAGATGAAAGTACTTTATATATGTGTGGTATTAATAATAGCACTAGAAGTACTTGAAGTGAAAGTCGCTCAGTTGTGTCTGACTCTTTGCAACCCCATGGACTATACAGTCCATGGAATTCTCCAGGCCAGAACACTGGAGTGGCTAGCCTTTCCCTTCTCCAGAGGATCTTCGCAGTCTAGGAATCAAACCCAGGTCTCCCGTATTGGAGGTGGGTTCTTTACCAGCTGAGCCACAAGGGAAGATGAGAGTATTTTATATGTGTGTGATATAAATAATAACACTAGAAGTATTTAATGACAGCTTTTTAGTATAACTGATAGTAATGGCTAGATTCAGTCATACCACTGAGCTAGCTGAAAGTCACAAAAGTATATAATTATTATTCATTTCTTTAAACTCAGAAGTTCTTAGACTATTATGTGAGTGTGCCTTTGTGGGAATGCTAAGTCCTGCTATAGAAGACTATTCAATAGCAGAACAGCTAAATTTCCCTTATCACTCAAAGTCAGCATTTTGCCTCATGTTACTGGAAATTACAATAGAAAGGAAAATTGACTAAGTGTCTCTATGTTTTATATCTTTAACAAATCTATAAATAAATTTCTTTTGGAAAAAACCTCCACAAATCTGAAAGTATGAAATGGAATGGGAGCTCCTTCCATTAAATGTTGATTGAATTGATTTCTGATTTCCTAGATACTAACAAGTCAGTACTTAGAGTTCTGTTTGTTTTTTTTTTTTTCTAATGTAGCATGATATTTATATCTGCTTGAATGCCATACTGTTAGATTTTCTAACAGTTTGTAGGGTTATTTTGTTTTCTTTTAGCCACTGGATATGGTATCTGAAAAATGACAGAATTGTACACAGTAAAAATATCCATGGTCCTTCTACAATTTGAATTTTTTTAAATAAATAAAATGTTCAATAGTAAAATGTTCTTTTAAAGCATTGAGGCTTAGTATAGAGGAGAGAAAAGCTTATTGTCCAGTCATTAATTCAGTTGAATTCAAAATAGCTTCATATCTAAGAAATAGCAACATTTATTGAAGTCACACCTCTTAAGCATTTGAATGATGCAGCAGAAATCTTTTTAACTTGAGATGAAAGTATAAAGACATAACCTTTTAAAAAGATAATTCTTTTATAGCTCCTTTGATGACTACACAAAGAAATTAATGATGCAAAATAGCTTATAACACATGATTATAAAATAACCTATCCTTTGCAATTTGGCTACCATTCTTAAACTGAGAGGATCTCAGTGATACAATTCCCTCCATTATGTTCTTGCTTAGTTCACAAATACAGTCATAATACAGTACAATACATGACACTGACACAGTTAAGTGAAAATAAATCAGATGAGGTTCAAAATACACTTGGAAACACCCAAGAAGTTTACTTATACATCCAGTGAAATCAATTTCAGAAAGCCACATACTTGCATTATCATAAAAGTACAGCTATTTAGCAAAGAATGACTACATACTTCCTCTTTGTAAAGGTATAGTAAAGATTCACAGTTCTTATAGTGACAAACTGTTTGCATAATACTTCACTTGAAGTATTAATGTAAACATTAACATTAAAAGATGTAAATATAGAAAACGTATTCATTTATAAGTAGCATGAGGAAGACTCTGGTGACAGACAGTTAAGTTTCATGATCATAGTGGCAGTCACACAAAACTATACAAATGATAAAATTTTATAGACCTACACATACATATACACACAAAAGTATATGAAAAATATGCACACGAAACCTGAATAAACTCTGTGGATAATACCAGTGTCAATTTCCTGGTTTTGACACTGCCCTGTAGTTCTGCAATACCTATCATTGGGAAAAGCTGGGTAAAATTACTTGGGACCTCCTTATACATTTATTTGTAACTTCCTGTGAAACTATAATTATTTCAAAGTGAAACTTAAAAAAAAAATAGAGACAGACTTAATGTCTACAGAACAAAACTTTGACTTTTTTAATCTTGACTAAAACTAGACAAAAAAAAATATGTGAGAGATTGGAAAAGTTTAACATTGATTAATTTGCAACTAAGGCATTGACATTAAAATTTTAAGGTATAAATACTTTGGGTTATTTCAAATGCTAATTTGTAAAACAAGTCATAAATGAGATTTATTTTTTTTTCTGGAATTAAATGCTAAATTAAGTTCTAAAAATCAGACAAATGAAAAAATCCAAGCCTTTAAATACATATATGAAAATTTACCAACTTTCTCTCCAGTCTATTTCAGGCTAATTTGAAAATAATCAGAGCAATGTTAATTCACACAAATATGACATTTCAGGCCATAACTTTGTGTGTGTTGGTATCTTGGCATCAATTACAGGAATCTCTCTTTCCCTCTCCACTGCCCCCACTCTCCACAAACTTTCAGTTTCTCTCCAAGCTTTTGGTAGATTCTTCTTACATTTTATTCATAGACCTGAAATTTATTTTAGATCTTCTTTAATTTTTACTCCGATGGCCTACTATTACCCTCTAATTTTTAAACTGAAACAGTGACAGCTAATTTGTTCACTTTCACCTAAATGTATTAATAATTCAGTGGTTGGTAAGTGCCTTTTACGGAGGAAATTTTAAGTTAACATCTTCAGAACTTTTATTGATTCACAATGTGGTATCTGTTCCTCAGCAATCTTGCTCTCTGTGTGTGAGGCCACTGGCTGGTTAGTCTATCTTATCTTTTGGGTATGAGTCAGTACTATGTTTAATGACCAAATTCTTTTCAGGGCTGGAAATAACTCTTGTATTCAAAGCAACACTTAGATTCATTGTGTTTTCAATAAATTTAACATAGATTTCTGCAGTTGGGCAAATATGAACATAAATCTGAGCTTAGCCATTTAATAATGATGTAAGTTACTTAATGTTTATATCTTTAAGTCTAGGATTGTTGTTTTTTAGGTTGGGATGACGAGACTACTTCCTTATATTGTGCTAATTTATGAGAAGTAAAGATTTTACATGAAATATCTGGCCCAGGGACTACACTATAGTATGTGCTTATGTATGGGTTTAAGTTTGATTAGATTTCAGAATACTGTGATGAACTGGTTCCTATTAATCTTGGATACTTAAGGTTGGTAGGTATGTTAGCACAGAACAAAAGGAATCACTTTTGTTCGTTCCTACTGGCTGATGTTATTGTAAATTTTTTGTGTCAACTTGGCTGGCATGAGGGATTCCTGGATGACTGCTGCTGCTGCTGCTAAGTTGCTTCAGTCCTGTCCAACTCTGTGCAACCCTGTAGACAGCAGCCCACCAGGCTCCCCCATCCCTGGGATTCTCCAGGCAAGAACACTGGAGTGGGTTGCCATTTCCTTCTCCAATGCATGAAGGTGAAAAGTAAAAGTGAAGTTGCTCAGTCGTGTCTGACTCTTCGCGACCCCATGGACTGCAGCCTACCAGGCTCCTCCATCCATGGGATTTTCCAGGCAAAAGTACTGGAGTGGGGTGCCATCGCCTTCTCAGTCTGGATGACTAGTAAAAGATTATTTCTGGGTTTATCCATGAAGGTGTTACTAGAGGAGATTAGCATTTGTATCTGTACATCAAGTAAAGAAGATCAGTGAGGATTGGGATCATCCAGTCTGTTGTGGGTCTAAACAAAATTAAAAGATAGAGGGAGGGAAAATTTGCTCTCTTTGCACCCATCTTCTGGCCCCATGTTGATTACCCTGGTTCTCTGGTATTTGGACTTATATTAAATTACATCCCTGTCTTTCTTAAACTTCTAGCTTACAGACAGCAGACTGTGAAGCTTCTTAGCCTCCAAAATTGTGTGAGCCACTTCTCACAGTATAGTTTTTTTGTGATGGAACCCTGACTAATAGAGCCAGGAATAATAATGATGAATCAAAACTATTTATATTACTATGTCTTTGCTTGAAATCCAAAAACTAATAATATGTATTATTGCTGCTCCTGGAAGCTCTCAACAAAATGTTCAATAAGTATAATTGATATAACTAAAATCTTACAAGGAATAAAAATAAATCCTGGCCTTTCTTTTAGTCTATAAAAAAGAAATATACACAAAATAAAAGGCTATAGCAAGACACTGTACCAGGATATATATTCTGGTACTTCATAAAATTAAACAAACATATGTCCACATACAGTTCAGAGTTTTAGGAAGACTTTGCACAGGAAAAGGAACTTACGGTATCTATGGTAAAAATCCCATGGATGGAGGAGCCTGGTGGGATGCAGTCCATGGGGTCACTAAGAGTCGGACACGACTAAGCGACTTCACTTTCACTTTTCACTTTTATGCATTGGAGAAGGAAATGGCAACCCACTCCAGTGTTCTTGCCTGGAAAATCCCAGGGACAGGGGAGCCTGGTGGGCTGTCATCTATGGGGTGGCACAGAGTTGGACATGACCAAAGCAACTTAGCAGAAGCAGCAGCAGTGGTAAAAATTAATCATTCTTCATTCCCTTTTGATTAGAGGCCAATGTATACTATATTTGCTCTTTTCTCCCCTTTTCTGTTCTGCTGTTATTGTACTGTTTGCTTCAGGGAACATAGAAATAACATTTTTCTATATGAGCAAACTACGACACAATTTCACTCATCTCACATGCTAGTAAAGTAATGCTCAAAATTCTCCAAGCCAGGCTTCAGCAGTACATGAACCGTGAACTTCCAGATGTTCAAGCTGGTTTTAGAAAAGGCAGAGGAACCAGAAATCAAATTGTCAACATCTGCTGGATCATCAAAAAAGCAAGAGAAGTTCCAGAAAAACATCTATTTCTGCTTTATTGACTATGCCAAACCTTGGACTGTGTGGATCACAAGAAACTGTGGGAAATTCTGAAAGAGATGGGAATCCCAGACCACCTGATCTGCGTCTTTAGAAACCTATATGTAGGTCAGGAAGCAACAGTTAGAACTGGACATGGAACAACAGACTGGTTCCAAATAGGAAAAGGAGTATGTCAAGGCTGTATATTGTCACCCTGCTTATTTAAGTTATATGCAGAGTACATCATGAGAAATTCTGGGCTGGATGAAGCACAAGCTGGAATCAAGATTGCTGGGAGAAATATCAATAACCTCAGATATGCAGATGACACAACTCTTATGGCAGAAAGTGAAGAGGAACTCAAAAGCCTCTTGATGAAAGCGAAAGAGGATAGTGAAAAAATTGGCTTAAACTCAACATTCAGAAAACGAAGTTCATGGCATCTGATCCCATCACTTCATGGGAAATAGATGGGGAAACAGTGGAAACAGTGTCAGACTTTATTTTTTGGGCTCCAAAATCACTGCAGATGGTGTTTGCAGCCATGAAATTAAAAGACACTTACTCCTTGGAAAGAAAGTTATGACCAACCTAGATAGCATATTGAAAAGCAGAGACAGTACTTTGCCAATAAAGGTTCATTCTAGTCAAGGCTATGGTTTTTCCAGTGGTCACGTATGGATGTGAAAGTTGGACTGTGAAGAAAGCTGAGTGCCGAAGAATTGATGCTTTTGAACTGTGGTGTTGAAGAAGACCCTTGAGAGTCCCTTGGACTGCAAGGAGATCCAACCAGTCCATTCTAAAGGAGATCAGCCCGAGGTGTTCTTTGGAAGAAATGATGCTAAGGCTGAAATCCAGTATTTTGGCCACCTCATGAGAAGAGTTGACTCATTGGAAAAGACTCTGATGCTGGGAGGGATTGGGGGTAGGAGGAGAAGGGGACGACAGAGGATGAGATGGCTGGATGGCATCACCGACTCAATGGACATGAGTCTTGATGAACTCCGGGAGTTGGTGATGGATAGGGAGGCCTGGCATGCTGCAATTCATGGGGTCGCAAAGAGTTTGATATGACTGAGCGACTGAACTGAACTGATATGAGCTACAATAGAGGACAAGATATTCTTGCTTTACTGGTGAAACATAAAGAACAAAAATGATCAAAATAAGAAAAGTTAAAATAGCCTTAGCAAATTAATTATAGCCATTGACTTAAACAGAGAATAGTTTACATTTACAATGGATTCATCTATTTATCAATATAGCTATAGATTTTAGAGAACCTATGCTATTTTCATATGAAAAAGTTTTATTCTTTCATAAATATATTTATCACATTTCCTGCAATGTGAATGTTTTATTGATTTTTAAATAGGAAAAATTAAGCCTAATGCTTGGCAGTACGTCTTACTGTAATAGATTTTTCTCTGCATATCAAGTGGATGTTGGGTTGTCAGGATATTTGGTGGGCTTAGATACTCCTTAAGGATCTTTCCACCATAATTTCTATAATTTTCCATATTTTTATGTATATTTTTCTTGGAACATAAGGAGCTTCTGTTGTGATATGAATGGCCAATGCTGATGTATTGTTTTTAAATTCTAAATGATTGGAATGATTGAGGAAATGTATCAGTTACCTTTCTCAATGTCTTGCTACACTTATAAGGCCAAATATGAGTGCTACAGAGAATCAACTCACTTTCTTCATAGGTTTTATGCTTTAAGTAAAATATGTGAATAATGTGCTGAATCTCTGTTTTCAGAGAACACCAAGTTAACCCTGCCTTCCCTCCTACTTCTGTTTAAAAAATAAAATTGCTTTGTGCCTCAGAGAAAAAGAATGAACATAGGGCATAAAATTCTTTAATTGCCAAACACTGACCATTAATCTTCAATGTACACACAAGGTGTTCTCAATTTCCCCTCATCTCAGTGGAAGATATTTGTTCCTTATTTTCCTAGCCTCTCCTTGATCCCTGAGGCCTTCCTCTCCATGAATAACCTTCACCAGCCTCTGCAAACATAAGAATATTTATTTGTCACTTTGTCCCCTCTTGATATCACAAAAATGTTCCTCTTTTCAGATATACTTATGGAAAAAGGAATTTAGACTTATGGATTATACTTTTTATCCTTCTACAACTTCTCAATGTGAATCTTATCAATGGTCCTATTTCATTAATAAAATTGTTCTTACCAACATCTTCAATAATTCTGTTACTGGAACAAAAGAAAACATAACTACTATCCTTCTTATTCTTTTAGTAATATGTGAAAGAGTTGACCATTTGTTCCTTGAAATTCCTGCTCTGTGTCCTTTTCTTGTTCATGGTCATTGCCTAAATTTAAACCATTGTTTATATCACTGGATTTTTATATGAATGCATTGCAGAATCTACATTTTCTAGTCTTTTGTATACAAATATCAGTCTTTTTTTAAAAATTGAATTTAATAATTTCACTTCCTTGCTTAACATCCATCAAGGATTTTTCTATGCTCTATAGAGTACAAGACAAATATTACACACACACACACACACACACACACACACAAATACTTTGTGATCTGAACCACATCTGTCATTTCAGCTGCATCTCTCAAGACTCTCATATGTGTCCCCACGCTCAAGTGTTATTCTACTATGTTTGACAGTCAAAGGCATGAGGCTGTATATCAACTTTTCTATTCACTGGAGAGTTTTCATTTTTAAAATATTCTGTCTATGATTTCCATTTGGACCTCATTAAACTCTAAAATTTTTGATGACAGGAAATATAATCCTTTTTTTGTATCTAATGTCTTTCTTCATGTGGGTCATATAATAATTTAAAGCTCACACAAACAACACACATATTATATTCAATTAAAGTTAATGTGCATGATGTAAATGTTATGCATAAAAAGGAATTTTAATTTCTGGTTCCTTTTTAAAAATTAAATTGCTGGCAAGATTATTTTGTCTTATTTATGTGAGATCTATCGTAAATCTAATAGCAGTAAATTTATATATTACAGTTATGGTGGTAAAATTGCTGTGCGAGATTGTGTATGTCTGCATATGTATGCATATTAGCAAATTTCTCTCTCCCGAAGAGGAGTTTGCACCAATATACATTATACTCCTAACTATAGTTTCTCTTTAAATTCTTGCCTGGAGAATCCCACGGACAGAAGAACATGGCAGGCTACAATTATTATGTGAGACAATCTTAGAACAACTTATCTTATGGCTTTTCAAAATTTATACTTCCTTATTATAAGCATACTGCTTTTACTCTTCAGTATTCTCTTGTGTGGTATTTGTTTCTTATTGATTTTTAAAAACTTTCTGTAAGTTGTTTCCCTTGTAGCTCAGTCAATAAAGAATCTGTCTGCAGTGCAGGAGACCACAGTTCAATCCCTGGGTCAGGAAGATCCCCTGGAGAAGGAAATGGCAACCCACTCCAGTATTCCTGCCTGGAAAATCTCATGGATAGAGGAGCCTGGTGGGCTGCAGTCCATGGGGTCGCAAAGAATCAGGCACAACTGAGTGACTAACACTTACTTCTGGGAGTTGTGGAATTCAAACTTATATCTTGCAAATAATTTTCTCACACAGTGAATTATTTTTCTTCTGATATTGATTATGATATTTTTGCCTTTTGGAAAGTTAATTTGGTATGCTCAATTTTATCAATATTGTCCTTTAAGGTTTTTTTTTTTTAACTTTACAATATTGTATTAGTTTTGCCAAATATCGAAATGAATCCGCCACAGGTATACATGTGTTCCCCATCCTGAACCCTCCTCCCTCCTCCCTCCCCATACCCTCCCTCTGGGTCGTCCCAGTGCACCAGCCCCAAGCATCCAGTATTGTGCATCGAACCTGGACTGGAGACTCGTTTCATACATGATATCATACATGTTTCAATGCCATTCTCCCAAATCTCCCCACCCTCTCCCTCTCCCACAGAGTCCATAAGACTGTTCTATACATCAGTGTCTCTTTTGCTGTCTTGTACACAGGGTTATTGTTACCATCTTTCTAAATTCCATATATATGTGTTAGTATACTGTATTGGTGTTTTTCTTTCTGGCTTAGTTCACTCTGTATAATAGGCTCCAGTTTCATCCATCTCATTAGAACTGATTCAAATGTATTCTTTTTAATGGTTGAGTAATACTCCATTGTGTATATGTACCACAGCTTTCTTATCCATTTATTTGCTGATGGGCATCTAGGTTCCTTTAAGGTTTTTGAGATAGGGTTCTAATTAAGTCTTATCATACAAATGAATAGATAACTAAATGAGTGGATGAATAAATAATCATGGATTGGATAAGAATGGTGTATTAGATTTCTCTGGAGAAAAAGCTACAATAGAAGATAGATCTGTATGTGTATATAGTATAGAGAGAGAGAGAAAGAAAAAATACACAGAGAAATTGATTATAAGAAATTGATGCAAGTTCCAGTCTAAAAGCTGATAGACTTGCCAAGGGGAACCCATGTTTCAGTTCAAGTCCAAAGTCTAAAAAAGGCTCATGAAAGCTTAAACAGTCAGGCAGGAAGAGTTCTGTCTTAACATTTTTGTTCTTTTCATTTCTTAAAGTAAATAGATGAGGTACACTTGTACTCAGGAGATCAATCTGCTTTATTCACTCTATAGATTCAATATGTTAAGCTCATCTAGAAACACCCTTACAGAGACCCAGAATGTTTTTTCAAATATCTTGGCACTTAACAAAATTAAGTATCATAAAATTAAACATCATAAATAATAGTATATATTTCTATAGCACTTTAATTTCACATGGTCTTCTAAGTGTAAATCTCAGTTGCACACCACTTACAATATATGATATTACTTAATCTTTCTGGTCACAACTTTTATGTCTGTAATACAAAGATAATATGAGTCATCATTATCTTATAAGTTGTTGCAAAGACTAAATCAATTTGTGTCAAATGCTTAGAGCCATACTTTGTTGACACATAGTAAGTGATCCATAAATGTTAGCAATTAACAGTTTTCCTCACAGAAATATTGTAAATTGCATGCTACAGTAACCTTTAGCAGATTAGGAAAAATTCGAAAGTTAATTGAATAGAATTATACCATGTAATGAAGAAGGAAATGGCATCCCACTCCAATATTCTTGCCTGGCGAATCCCATCGACAGAAGAACATGGCAGGCTACAGTCTACGGGGTTGCAAGAGTTGGACATGACTGAGCAATGAAGCACACACACTCACGCCATGTAAAGAGCTAGGAATTATCTTACCTGTTCTTACAATAAGAAAATGTTGAACAAATTGAAAGTCAATAACTTTTCTTGGACCCACCCAAGGAAAACCACCATTGGGAAAAATGGAGAGACAGCTGAATCCAGAGCTTATAGCCAAAAATTGCTTATTTGGAGCAGAATTTAATAGAACCCTAAGCTAGTGAACTGCCAGATGTTCAAGCTGGTTTTAGAAAAGGCAGAGGAACCAGAGATCAAATTCCCAACATCCGCTGGATCATCGAAAAAGCAAGAAAGTTCCAGAAAACATCTATTTCTGTTTTATTGACTATGCCAAAACCTTTGACTGTGCAGATCACAATAAACTGGAAAATTCTTAAAGAGATGGGAATACCAGACCACCTGACCTGCATCTTGAGAAACCTATATGCAGGTCAGGAAGCAACAGTTAGCTCTGGACATGGAAAAACAGACTGGTTCCAAATAGGAAAATGAGTACATCAAGGCTGTATATTGTCACCATGTTTATTTAACTTATATGTAGAGTACATCATGACAAACACAGGGCTGGAAGAAACACAAGCTGGAAACAAGATTGCTGGGAGAAATATCAATAACCTCAGATATGCAGATGACATCACCCTTATGGCAGAAAGTGAAGAGGAGCTAAAAAGCCTCTTGATGAAAGTGAAAGTGGAAAGTGAAGAAATTGGCTTAAAGCTCAACATTCAGAAAACAAAGTTCATGGCGTCTGGTCCCATCACCTCATGGGAAATAGATGGGGAAACAGAGGAAACAGTGTCAGACTTTATTTTTGGGGGTTCCAAAATCATTGCAGATGGTGATTGCAGGCATGAAATTAAAAGACGCTTACTCCTTGGAAGAAAAGTTATGATCAACATAGACAGTATATTGAAAAGCAGAGACATTACTTTGCCAACAAAGGTCCATCTAGTCAAGGCTATGGTTTTTCCTATGGTCATGTATGGATGTGAGAGTTGGGCTTGTAAAGAAAGCTGAGCACTGAAGAATTGATGTTTTTGAACTGTGGTGTTGGAGAAGACTCTTGAGAGTCCCTTGGACTGCAGGAGATCTTACCAGTCCATTCTGAAGGAGATCAGCCCTGGGATTTCTCTGGAAGGAATGATGCTAAAGCTGAAACTCCAGTACTTTGGCCACCTCATGCAAAGAGTTAACTCATTGGAAAAGACTCTGATGCTGGGAGGGATTGAGGGCAGGAGGAGAAGGGGATGACAGAGGATGAGATGGCTTGATGGCATCACTGACTCGATGGATGTGAGTCTGAGTGAACTCTGGGAATTGGTGATAGATAGGAAGGCCTGGTGTGCTGTGGTTCATGGGGTTGCAAAGAGTCAGACATGCCTGAGTGACTGAACTTAACTGAAGCTGGTAGCAACACTTTAATGATAATTTTGATGAATTGCTGAAGGCTAAGTATATATAATAATGCAAGAGGGAAACTACTGGAGATACAATATTTGTGGGCCCTCATGCTTTCAAGAATTTTCATGAACAAACTTGTAAGGAGCACATGTTTGAGACCTAAGACAGATACCCTCCTGCCTTTGGCAGTGCTGATGGTTTGGGGAGGAATAAATACTGTTCAATAATTACATAGTGTTGTTTATAACAATGACCAACATTTCAAGGGAAAAAGTTTTACCAGAGCTTTGCCCCATGTTCAGGAAAGGCATTTCTTCAATCTAGACAGCTCTACTCTACCTATCTCCCCTAAATTGGAAACTGGGGGATAAGGTAAGAGACAATTGTCATGGTCACAGCCTAGTGACACAGGCCCACTAAACACCTGAATTTAAATCATGAGTGTTTTTAGAACACTTTAGAATTAAATCAGAGATACCAAATGAACATTTCATGCAAAGATGGGCTCAATAAAGGACAGAAATAGTACGGACCTAACAGAAGCAGAAGATATTAAGAGATGGCAAGAATACACAGAAGAACTGAACAAAAAAGATCTTCAAAACCCAGATAATCACGATGGTGTGATAACTGACCTAGAGCCAGATATCCTGGAATGTGAAGTTAAGTGGGGCTTAGAAAGCATCACTATGAACAAAGCTAGTACAGGTGATGGAATTCCAGTTGAGCTATTCCAAATCCTGAAAGATCATGCTGTGAAAGTGCTGCACTCAATATGCCCGCAAATTTGGAAAACTCAACAGTGGCCACAGGACTGGAAAAGGTCACTTTTCATTCCAATCCCTAAGAAAGGCAATGCCAAAGAATACTCAAACTACTGCACAATTGTACTCATCTCACACGCTGGTAAAGTAATGCTCAAAATTCTCCAAGCCAGGCTTCAGCAATAGGTGAACCATGAACTTCCTGATGTTCAAGCTGAATTTAGAAAAGGTAGAGGAAACAGAGATCAAATTGCCAACATCTGCTGGATCATCGAAAAAGCAAGAGAGTTCCATAAAGGCATCTATTTCTGCTTTCTTGACTATGCCAAAGCCTTTGACTGTGTGGATCACAATATACTGTGGAACATTCTGAAAGAGATGGGAATACCAATCCACCTGATCTTCCTCTTGAGAAATTTGTATGCAGGTCAGGAAGTAACAGTTAGAACTGGATATGGAACAACAGACTGGTTCCAAATAGGAAAATGAGTACGTCAAGGCTGTATATTGTCAGCCTGTTTATTTAACTTATATGCAGAGTACATCATAAGAAACGCTGGACTGGAAGAAACACAAGCTGGAATCAAGATTGCCGGGGGAATTATCAATAACCTCAGATATGCAGATGACACCACCCTTATGGCAGAAAGTAAAGAGGAACTAAAAAAGCCTCTTGATGAAAGTGAAAGTGGAGAGTGAAAAAGTTGGCTTAACACTCAACATTCAGAAAACGAAGATCATGGCATCCGGTCCCAGCACTTGATGGGAAATAGATGGGGAAACAGTGGAAACAGTGTCAGACTTTGTTTTTCTGGGCTCCAAAATCACTACAGATGGTGACTGCAACCATGAAATTAAAAGACGCTAACTCCTTGGAAGGAAAGTTATGACCAACCTAGATAGCATATTCAAAAGCAGAGACTACTTTGCCAACAAAGGTCTGTCTAGTCAAGGCTATGGTTTTTCCAGTGGTCATGTATGGATGTGAGAGTTGGACTGTGAAGAAGGCTGAGCGCCAAAGAATTGATGCTTTTGAACTGTGGTGTTGGAGAAGAGTCTTGAGAGTCCCTTGGACTGCAAGGAGATCCAACCAGTCCATTCTGAAGGAGATCAGCCCTGGGATTTCTTTGGAAGGAATGATGCTAAAGCTGAAACTCCAGTACTTTGGCCACCTCATGAGAAGAGGTGACTCATTGGAAAAGACTCTGATGCAGGGAGGGATTGGGGGCAGGAGGAAAAGGGGACGACAGAGGATAACATGGCTGGATGGCATCACCGACTCGATGGACGTGAGTTTGAGTGAACTCCGGGAGATGGTGATGGACAGGGAGGCCTGGCGTGCTGCGATTCATGGGATCACAAAGGGTCGGACACGACTGAGCGACTGATCTGATCTCATCTGATGCTTCCCTTTCCACAAATTTTACCAAATTAATAGGGATCTATTAAAATAATAATGGACTACATACTCCTATAAAGAGTAAGCATAAATTCAATAGAGGGGACAAAACAAAGTCACTTGAGGAACTTAAGAAGCCTCTGGCACCTACTACTGGTCACTCAATCATGCTAACTCTTTATAACCCTTTGGACTATAGCCTTCCAGGCTCCTATGTTCATGGGATTCTCCAGGCAAGAATCCTGGTGTGAGTTGCCATTCCCTTCTCTAGGGGATCTTCCCAATGCAGGGATTAAATCTAGGCCTTCTGTATCGCAGGCAAACTCTTTACCATATGAGCCACTAGGGAAGCACCACAATAAACATTAGACATGGTTAAATTAACCCTAGCTATATTAGCATGAAGTCTCACAACAAAACTATGTTCCTATTACATCATACTACTACTACTACTAAGTCACATCAGTCATATCCAACTCTGTGCGACCCCATAGACAGAAGCTCACCAGGCTCCCCAGTCCCTGGGATTCTCCAGGCAAGAACACTGGAGTGGGTTGCCATTTCCTTCTCCAATGCATGAAAGTGAAAAGTGAAAGTGAAGTTGTTCAGTTTTGTCTGACTCTTCGCAACCCCATGGACTGCAGCCTACCAGGCTCCTCCGTCCATGGGATTTTCCAGGCAAAAGTACTGGAGTGGGGTGCCATTGCCTTCTCCACCTATTACATCATGGTCAGCTTCAAAAACCTGATAAAGCATAATGAAAGGAAAAGAAAAAACAGAGTTAAAAGAATAAAAAAGATCAGAATCAGTTATGACACAGATGTAGGAATTGCCCAAAAGGAAAGATAGTAATTATGATTAATATTTTAAGGGCTTTAATAGAAAAAGTGGACAACATGCAAGAACTGATAAATAATGTAATGAGAGAGATGGAAACTCAAAGAAAAGATCAAAAGTAAGTGTTTGAAGTCTAAAATACTGTAATAAAAATGAAAAATGCCTTTAATAGACTTATTAGTAGATGGAATTTATCCCAGAAAAGAATCAGTGAACTTGAAAATGTTTCCATAAAAACTTTCTGAACTGAAATGATAAGGAAAACAAGAGGCGGGGGGGCACAGAATATTCAAGAATGTAGGAGAGTTGGGTGATGGGGTAGAAAATGGTGTTTCATTCAAGTGGAAATCAAAGGAAAGCTGAAGTAGCAATACTCATATCAGACAAGTTAAACTTTAAAATAAAGGCTATTACAAGAGAAGGACAAGGACAAGGAAGGACACTACATGATGATCAAGAGATCAATCTAAGAAGAAGATATAACAATTGTAGATATTTATGCATCTGACATTGGAACACCTCAATATATAAGGCAAATACTAACAGCCATAAAAGGAGAAATCAGGAGTAACATAATAATAGTGGAGTACTTTAAAACCCCACTTTAATCAGTGGACATATTATATATACAGAATACATTTGAATCAGTTCTAATGAGGTGGATGAAACTGGAACCTATTATACAGAGTGAAGTAAGCCAGAAAGAAAAACACCAATACAGTATACTAACGCATATATATGGAATTTAGAAAGGTGGTAACAATAACCCTGTGTACGAGACAGCAAAAGAGACACTGATATATACAACAGTCTTATGGACTCTGTGGGAGAGGGAGAGGGTGGGAAGATTTGGGAGAATGGCATTGAAACATGTATAATATCATGTATGAAACGAGTTGCCAGTCCAGGTTTGATGCACGATACTGGATGCTTGGGGCTAGTGCACTGGGAAGACCCAGAGGGATGGTATGGGGAGGGAGGAGGGAGGAGGGTTCAGGATGGGGAACACAGGTATACCTGTGGCGGATTCATTTTGATATTTGGCAAAACTAATACAATTTTGTAAAGTTTAAAAATAAAATTAAAAAAAGAAAAAAGAAAATCAGTAAGGAAGCATAGGCATTAAATGATACATTAAACCAGACGGATATAATATTAGCAGTCCAAATCCAATATATTAGAAAGGTCATACACCATGATCAAGTGGGATTTATACCAGGGATGCAAGGATTTTTCAATATCCACAAATCAATTAGTGTGATACACCACATCAATAAATTAAAGAATAAAAACCATATGGTATTCATCAATGCAGAAAAGCTTTTGACAAAATTCAACACCAGTTTATGGTAAAAACTCTCCAGAAAGTGAGCACAGAAGTAATATATATCAATATAATAAAGGCTATACAGCACACACACACACACACACACACACACACACACTCATACACGTACACCTAGTTATATCACATTCAAATTTTGGAATATGAAAGACAAGAAGACCTTCAGCATGACTTCTCATGCAGTTTCTTTCAAGAAAACCAAGAAACCTTCCAAGGTTTGATGGGAAAATTATCATCAAATATTAAAATTAGTTGAGTAATGTATAAACAGTATCTCAGATCCAAATAAACTTCTTAATAACAACAACAAGAACAACAAAAATGTGGGACAAGTGAAAACAGTAAAACATAAGCCTAATGGGAATATCAGAAGTGGAACAAAGAGAGAAATATGTGAGGTAATGAATGATTAACAGATGTAAGACCACAGACCCAAGAAATTCAAAGACCTACAAATAAAATGTGTACACACATCCATACACACACAGAAAGAAATGCGAGGCTCAGAATAATTCACTGATGAATTCTACTGAAACTTTAGGAAAGAAATTGAACTAGTTGTCAGCTCTCTTTTCCCAAAAACAGAAGTGAGAGGTACACTTTTTAATTTCCTGTGAACACTTGAGATCAGCATTACCTTAATACTAAACATAGATAAAGACATTGTAAGAAAGCCTAACTAAAGACCATTATTTCTCATGATAATAGATGCAAAATTTTTCAAGAAAACATTAGGAAATAATTCCAACAATGTACAAAAGTAATTATATACCACCAATGGCATTGAAACATATATAATATCATATATGAAATGAGTCACCAGTCCAGGTTCAATGCACGATACTGGATGTTTGGTGCTGGTGCACTGGGATGACCCAGAGGGATGGTACGGGGAGGGAGGAGGGTTCAGGATGGGGAACACATGTATACCTGTGGCAGATTCATGTTGATATATGGCAAAACCAGTACAATATTGTAAAGTTAAAAAAAAATAAAGGAATTTAAAAAAATAATTATATACCACCAGAAAATGTGATTCATTCCTGATATGAAAGTCTAGTTAAACATTTGAAAATCAATCCATGTAATATACCACATTAACCAACTGAAGAAGAAAAATCATGAACACAACAATTGAGTTAGAAAAAAATCAACAAATTCCAATGCCTGATATTCATAAAAACCTCAGAAAACTATAAATGGTGGTAACTTCCTCAACTTGATAAAGAACATCAGTAAATATTTATAATTAACATCCCTCTTAATGGTGAGAAACAAAATGCTTATCCTCTAAGATTGAGGACAAGTCAAGGATATCCTTTCTTACTACTCCTATCAATATTGTACTGGAAGGCCCAATTAGTGTAGTTAGACTAGAAAAGAAAATGAAAGACATACAAATTAGGAAGAAAAAACATATATATAGCTCTTTTTATTTAGAGATAGCATTACAGTCTATGTAAAATATCCCAAACACTTATCAAGAAACAAACAAACAAAATTCTTAGAACTAATAAATGAGTATGAAAAGTTCATGGAATACAAAGTTAATATATAAAATTCCATGATTTTATATTGATTAACTTATTTCTTACATACTGGCAAAGAAAAATTGGAATTAGAATTTTTTTCAATTACCACTTATGGTAGTCCCCAAAGGAAAATATTAGGAGTTAATCTAGCAAAATATGTACAAAATATATACAAGAAAAACTATAAAACTCTGATGAAAGAAGTCAGTGAAGATCTAAAGACATAAGAAGATATTCCACGTTTATGAACTAAAGGACTCTAATATTTTTTAAATGTGAATTATTTCAAACTACATATAGATTCAACACAATAACTACAAAAATCTCAGCAAGCTATTTCATGGATATGGAAAACTGATTATAACATTTATATGGAAAAGCAAAAGACCCAGAATAGCCAACAAAATACTGAATAAAAAAAAAAAAAATTGAGGCATTACACTTCCTCAACTTCAAGAATTACTGAGCTTCCTTGGTGGCTTAGATGGTAGAGTCTGCTTGCAGTACAGGAGACCCAGATTCAAATCCTAGGTCAACAAGATCCCCTGGAGAAGGGAATGGCAACTCCAGTATTCTTGCCTGGAGAACTCCATGGACAGAAGAACCTGGCAGGCTACAGCCCAAGGGGTTGCAAAGCAGCTGAGCAACTAACACACACACACACACACACACACACCATTAAAAAAAAAAAAAGTATGGGTTTGGTGAACACACACAGATTAATAAAACAGAATAGAGAGCCCATAAGGACCTACACAAATATAGTCAACTGGACTTTGACAAAAGAAAAAAAAAATCTAAAGGTGAAAGTATAACTTTTCAACAAATGCTAGAACAGTTGAAAATTCATGTGCAAAAAAATGGATATAGACTTAAATGTGAAAAAAACAGAATTAAAACCTTATGGGAGAAAAATCTATGTGACTTTGGGTTTTACAATGAGTTTTTAGACATAACACCAAAAGCATGATCCACAGACAGAAAAAAAAAAAAAATCATGAGTTGAGGTAAAATTAAAAACAACTCCTATGTGAAAAATACTATTAAGGGAACACAAGCAAGCCTCGCACTGGGAGAAGATATCTCCAAAAACTTATATGTTAAAGAAATTTTATCCAAAATACACAAGAAAGCTTTACATTGCAACAATAGGAAAACAATCCAATTAAAAATGATCAAGAGATATCAGTAAATACCTCATCCAATGAAGGAGAAAATGGCAACCCACTCCAGTGTTCTTACCTGGAGAATCCCACGGTCAGAGGAGCCTGGCAGGCTACAGTCCCCAGGGTTGCAGAGTCCGACACAACTGAAGCAACTTAGCAGGCACCTCATCTAAGAAGATATGTAGATGACAAAAAAACATGAAGATATTTTTGTCTGTGAATGTTCACCAAAGAGACACTTCAGCATAGGAGAATTTTAATAATCAAGAGACTATGATAACCTGTTCTATGAATACCAGCCAACCTCTTACCCTAGCTACCCCTGTGATTGCCTAGTGGACTCTCAAACAAAAGTGGCAATAGTGGCAAGGATAGAAGTTATACATGGGCTCTGCAACACAGATTTCCACTCACTAAGGCTGACCTGGTATGACTACTGCTGAGTGCCTAATCTTCCAGCAGAGACCAATACTCACCCTAGTGTGCCACCATTCCCTGAAGCGATCAGTCAGTTACCTGTTGGCAAGTTGCTTACACTGCACAGTTTCCATCGTGGAAAGGGTATCATTTTGTTCTTACTGACTAAAGACCTACTCTGAATATGGATCTGCCTTACCAGCACAAAACTACTTTACCCAAAACTACCATTTGCATTCTTAAAGAATGCCTTATCCACCATCATGGTATGCCACATGGCATTGCTTCTGATCAATGAACTCGCTTTACCACAAAAGAAGTGCAACAATGGGCCCAGGCTCATGGAAGTTACTGGTCTTACCATATGGCTTAACTTTTGAAGCAGTTGGTTTGGTAGAAGAGTGAAATGGCCTTTTAAAGATTTAATTACAGGGCTTGTTAGGTAGCAATACATTTCAGGGCTGGACAAGGTTCTTTAGTTTAGAATCAAAATCCAATATACAGTTCTGTTTCTCCTATAGACAGGACTCACGTGTCCAGGAGCCAAAGGGTAGAAGTGAAAGTGACACTACTTGCTATTATTCCTTGTAAGCCACAAGCAACATTTTTGCTTCCTGTTGCCATGATCTGATTCTCTGCTGACCTAGAGGGTCTTTGTTCCCAAGGGAGAAATAGTTCTATTAGGAGACACAGCAATAATTCTATTGAACTGAAAGTAAAGATTCCCACCTGGCCACTGTGGACACCTCAAAATAATCAACAGGCAGTGAACGGAGGAATTATGCAGGTTAGAATGTTTGATCCTGATAATCACAAGGAAACTGAAGTACTGTTCCACAGTGGAGATAAGGAAGAGAATGTCTGGAATACAGGTGAGCCCTTAGGACATTTCTTAGCATCACCATACCCATGGAAACCTACAGCATCTCAATACAGGCAGCACTACTAATTGCAAAGGCTCTTCAGGAATGAACGTTTGGATTACCCAACCAGGAAAAGAACCACGACAAACAGCTGTTTGCTGAAGGCAAAAGGAATACAAAATGGTTAGTGAAAGACAGTAGTTATAAATATTTGCTACATGACCAATTACAGAAACAAGGACTATACTTGTCATGAATATTTTCTCCCTATTTTGTTCTTATTAATACATCTTTATGTGTGTACATAAAATATCTATATACATTTATATATATATACATGTATTATTTATATATATAATTGCTTTCTTTTCTCTTGTTATCCTGTTGCATAATATAAGATGATTGATTTTAATAGCATTTATGTTTTACATGTTTATGTTCTCAGTGGAGTACAGAGGAAACTTGTGTCCAGTCCATGGGGCTGCAGAGTCAGACACAATTCAGTGACTGAACAACAGCAACAACCACTTATGTTTTATTCATTTTACATCATAGTATTTAAATTACATTATATCAAGGTAAATTTATTTCCTCTTCCACAGAAAGAATTAGTTTTCAGATGTAGACAGGAGAGAGGGAAGTACTGATACTAAAGCTGAAGCTCCTATATGGGAAATAGTGAAGCACAGGGAAGCCTGGCATGCTGTGGTCCATGGGGTTGCAAAGAGTCAGAGACAACTTAGGGAATGAATAACAACAAATAGGAGAGATGTATGATATTAGGCAGAATTATGACCTTCAGTTCAGTTCAGTCACTCAGTCGTGTCTGATCCTTTGTGACCCCATGAACAGCAGCACAACAAGCCTCCCTGTCCATCAGCAACTCCCAGAGTTCATCCAAACCCATGTGCATTGAGTCGGTGATGCCATCTAACCATCTCATCCTCTGTTGTCCCCTTCTTCTCCTGCCCTCAATCTTTCCCAGCATCAGGGGCTTTTCAAATTAGTCAGCTGTTCACATGAGGTGGCCAAAGGATTGGAGTTTCAGCTTCAGCATCAGTGCTTCCAATAAATATTCAAGACTGATTTCATTTAGGATGGACTGGTTGGAACTCCTTGCAATCCAAGGGACTCTCATGAGTCTTCTCCAACACCACAGTTTAAAAGCATCAATCTTTTGGCACTCAGATTTCTTTATAGTCCATCTCTCATATCCATACATGACCACTGGAAAAACCACAGCCTTAAATAGATGATCTTTGTTGACAAAGTTATGTCTCTGCTTTTATATATGCTGTCTAGGTTGCTCATAACGTTCCTTCCAAGGAGTAAGCATCTTTTAATTTCATGGCTGCAATCACCATCTACAGTGATTTTGGAGCCCAGAAAAATAAAGTCAGCCACTGTTTCCCCACCTATTTGCCATGAAGTGATGGGACTGGATGCCATGATCTTAGTTTTCAGAATGTTGAGCGTTAAGCCAACTTTTTCACTCTCCTCTTTCACCTTCATCAAGAGGCTCTTTAGTTCTTCTTCACTTTCTGCTATAAGGGTGGTGTCATCTGCATATCTGAGGTTATTGGTGTTTCTCTTGACAATCTTGATTCCAGCCTGTGCTTCCTCCAGCCCAGCGTTTCCCATGATGTACTCTGCATATAAGTTAAATAAGCAGGGTGACAATATACAGCCTTGACATACTCCTTTTCCTATTTGGAACCAGTCTGTTGTTCCATGTCCAGTTCTAACTGTTGCTTCCTGACCTGCATATAGGTTTTTCAAAAGGCAGGTCAGATGGTCTGGTATTCCCATCTCTTTCAGAATTTTCCACAGTATACTGTGATCCACACAAAGGCTTTGGCATAGCCAATAAAGCAGAAATAGATGGTTTTTTTTTTTTTTTTTTTGAAATCTCTTGCTTTTTCGATGATCCAGTAGATGTTGGCAATTTGATCTCTGGTTCCTCTGTCTTTTCTAAAACCAGCTTGAACATCTGGAAATCCACATTCATGTATTACTGAAGCCTGGCTTAGAGAATTTTAAGCATTACTTTACTAGCATGTGAGATAAGTGCAATTGTGTGATAACTTGAACATTCTTTGGCACTGCCTTTCTTTGGGATTGGGATGAAAATTGACCTTTTCCAGTCCTGTGGCCACTGCTGAGTTTTCTAAATTTGCTGGCATATTGAGTGCAGCACTTTCACTGCATCATCTTTCAGGATTTGAAATAGCTCAACTGGAATTCCATCACCTCCACTAGCTTTGTTCGTAGTGATGCTTCCTAAGGCGCACTTGACTTCACATTCCAGAATATCTGCCTCTAGATGAGTGATCACACCATCATTATTATCCGGGCCATGAAGATTTTTTTGTGTGTAATTTGTCTGTATTCTTGCCAACTCTTCCTTGTTTTGTCTTTTTTTGGAATTAAGTATGGTGTAGATAGATGTGGATGAGTGTGAAGTTGACAAGGAGTAGATTTCTAATGATTACCTTGTACATTAACTTTACTGGGACAGGAGGTGACCGTGATTTCTGGGTGTATCTGGGAAGATATTTCTGGCAGAAAATAGCATTTTATTTAGTGGACTGTACAAAGCAGATTGCTCTCACCAATTTTGGTAAGCAACATCCAGTTCTTTGAGGGCATGTGTAAAACATAAATGTAGAGGAAGGGAGAATTTTCTGTGTCTGCCTGAACACGTTCATTTGTTCTGTACTGAGATTTACACCGTCAGTTCTGTGATTCTTAGAATTATCTAGCTTTCCTGGGTCTCCAGCTTTCAGAGGGCCGATTATGGGAATTCTCATCTCCATAATCCTGTGTCCCACTTTCTTATAATAAATAGTGTTTATTATTTGTCACTGTTATTCACTCAGTCACGTCCAAATCTTTGAGACGTCAGTGACTGCAACACGCCAGGCTTCCCTGTCCTTCACTATCTCCCAGAACTTGCTCAAACTCAGGTCCCTTGAGTCAGTTACGACATCCAACCATCTCATCCTTTTTCATCCCGTTTTCCTCCTGCTTTGATCTATCCAAACTTTAGAGTCTTCTCAAATTAGTTGGTTCTCTGCATCAGGTGGCCAAAGGATTGGAGATTCAACTTTAACATCAGATCTTCTAGTGAATATTCAGGATTGATTTCCTTTAGGATTGCTTGTTTTGATCTCCTTGCAGTCCAAGAGACTGTCAAGAAACTTCTTGAATATTGCAGCTAAAAAGCATCAATTCTTTAGCGCTCAGCCCTTTTTATAGTCCAACTCTCACATCCATACATGACTTCTGAAAAAAACATAGCTCTGACTATACAGACCTTTGTTGGCAAAGTAATGGCTCTCCTTTTTAATACTAGAAGTCTCCTACTAGTTCTGTTCATCTGGAGAACCCTAATACAATAGTCCTTTTCTTAACAGTTGTGAAATGTTATGGCATAAAAAGACATTATACTATATGTACTCTAATATTAGTCAAATAATAATCTCTAATAATAATGTACTCTGACAAATAATCCCCCAGGAAGGTACATGAATGTATAAAAATGTGTGGATATGAACACACATGCATACAGATATACATGTATTTGTGATTTATGGTTTATATATATATGCAAAAATATGTGTGTGAAAAATTGAATTGAAGAATCTAGAAATAGCTTAATATAATCACATAATAATTGTGTTTTTATATAACATTACCTTTCACTATTCTTTCAAATTTTTGTAAGTTTGAAATTATTTCAAAACATTTTAAAATATAAATAATATTCAATTTTGCTATTGAAGCTTTTTGATTTACAATGTTAGTTGCAGGTATACAATATCCTTGTACCTTATTTATTTTATTCTTAGTACTTTATATCTCTTAATTCCTTTCCCATATCCTTCTCTCTCTCCCTTTCTTCTCTCCCCACTGGAAATAGCTAAGTGTTCTCTGTAGCATCATAGCAAACACCCTCTTCCAACAATACATATGATTCTACATATGGACATCACCAGATGGTCAATACCAAAATCAGATTGATTATATTCTTTGCAGCCAAAGATGGGGAATTTCACTACAGCCAGCAAAAACAGGACCAGGAGCTGACTGTGGCACAGACCATGAAATCCTTATTGCCAAATTCAGACTTAAATTGGAGAAAGTAGGGGAAACCACTAGACCATTCGGGTATGACTTAAATCAAATCCCTTACGATTATACAATGGAAGTGACATATTCAAGGGATTAGATCTGATAGACAGAGTGCCTGAAGAAATATGGACAGAGGGTCTTGACATTGTATAGGAGGTAGGGATCAAGATCATGCCCAAGAAAAAGAAATACAAAAAGGCAAAATGGGTATCTGAGGAGGCCTTACAAAAGTTGTGAATAGAAGAGAAGCAAAAGGCAAGGGAGAAAAGGAAAGATGTACCCATTTGAATGCAGAGTTCCAAAGAATAGCAAGGAGAGATAAAGCCTTCCTCAGTGATCAATGAAAAGAAATAGAAAAATAATAGAATGGGAAAGTCTAGATCTTTTCAAGAAAATTAGAAATACCAAGGAAATAATTCATTCAAAGATGGGCTCAATAAAGGACAGAAAAGATATGGACCTAAAAGAAGCAGAAGATGTTAAGAAGAAGTGGCAAAAATACACAGAATAACTAGAAAAAAAAGATATTCAAGACACAGATCATCACGATGGTGTGATCACCAACCTAGGAAGTATTGCTACGAACAAAGCTAGTGGAGCTGATGGAATTCCAGTTGAGCTATTTCAAATGCTAAAATATGATGCTATGAAACTGCTACACTCAATATGCCAGCAAATTTGGAAAACTTAGCAGTGGCCACAGGACCAGAAAAGGTCAGTTTTCATTCCAGTCCTAAAGAAAGACAATGACAAAGAAGGTTTAAACTGCCACACAGCTGCACTCATCTTCAGTTCAGTTCCATTCAGTCACTCAGTCACGTCCGATTATTTGTGACCCCATGAATCGCAGTACCCCAGGCCTCCCTGTCCATCACCAACGTCCGGAGTTCACTCAGACTCACATCCATCGAGTCAGTGATGCCATCCAGACATCTCATCCTCTGTCATCCCCTACTCCTCCTGCCCCCAATCCCTCCCAGCATCACAGTCTTTTCCAATGAGTCAACTCTTCGCATGAGTTGGCCAAAGTACTGGAGTTTCAGCTTTAGCATCACTCCTTCCAAAGAAATCCCAGGGCTGATCTCCTTCAGAATGGACTGGTTGGATCTCCACGCTAGTAAAGTAAGGCTCAAAATTCTCCAAGCAAGGCTTCCATAGTTCATGAACCATGAACTTTCAGATGTTCAAGCTGGATTTAGAAAAGGCAGAGGAACCAGAGATCAAATTGCCAATATCCACTGGATCATCAAAAAAGGAAGAGAGTTCCAGCAAAACATCTACTTCTGTTTTATTGACTATGCCAAAGCCTTTGACTGTGTAGACCACAACAAACTAGAAAATTCTTCAAGAGATGGGAATATCAGATCATCTGACCTGTCTCTTGAGAAATGTCTATGCAGGTCAGGAAGCAACAGTTAGAACTAGACATGGAACAACAGACTGGTTCCAAATAGGAAAAGGAGTACAT
This sequence comes from Bos mutus, assembly GCF_027580195.1. Lineage (NCBI taxonomy): Eukaryota > Metazoa > Chordata > Mammalia > Artiodactyla > Bovidae > Bos > Bos mutus. The sequence continues at coordinate 75,248,747 of NC_091622.1, read as the reverse complement.
CAAGGCTGTGTATTGTCACCCTGCTTATTTAACTTAAATGCAGAGTACATCATGACAAATGTTGGGCTGGATGAAGCATACACTGGAATCAAGACTGCTGGGAGAACCATCAATAACCTCAGATATGCAGATGACACCACCCTTATGGCAGTAATTGAAGAAGAACTATAAAGCCTCATGATGAAAGTGAAAGAAGAGAATGAAAAAGTTTGCTTAAAGCACAACATTCAGGAAACGAAGATCATGGCATGTGGTCCCATCACTTCATGGCAAATAGATGGGGAAATGGTGGAAACAGTGAAACACTTTTTGAGGGGGGCTCCAAAATCACTGCAGATGGTGACTTCAGCCATGAAATTAAAAGACACTTGCTCCTTGTAACAAAAGTTATGACAACTTAGCATATTAAAAAGCAGAGACATTACTTTGCCAACAAAACTCTGTCTAGTCAAAGCTATGGTTTTTCCAGTAGTCATGTATAGCTGTGAGAGTTGGACAATAAATAAAGCTGAGAGCCAAAAGAATTGATGCTTTTGAACTGTGGTATTGGAGAAGACTCATGAGAGTCTCTTGGACTGCAAGAGATCCAACCAGTCCATCCTAAAGGAAATCAGTCCTGACTATACATTGGAAGGACTGATGTTGAAGCTGAAGCTCCAGTCCTTTGGCCACCTGATGTGAAGAGCTGACTCATTGGAAAGACCCTGAGGCTGGGAAATATTGAACACGGGAGGAGAAGAGGATGACAGAGGATGAGATGACTGGATGGCATGACCAACTCAATGGACATCAGTTTGAGTAAACTCTGGAGTTAGCCATGGAGAGGTAGACCTAACATGCTGCAGTCCATAGGGTCACCAACAGGTGGACATAACTGAGTGACTGAACTGAACTGTACTGTGAATATGGGAATTCACATACCTTTTCAAATTTGAATATATAACCAGAAATGGAATTGCTAGATCATATGGTAGTTGTATTTTTAATTTTTTGAGGGCTTGCTGTACTGTTTTCCATTTTGGCTACAGTAGTTTACATTCCCACCACAGTGTTCCCTTTTCTCCATACCCTCACCAACATTTATTATTCATTGAATTTTTGAGAATGCCATTCTGTAAGGTGTGAGATGATAACTGCTGATTTTGATTTATATTTCTCTATTTATTAGTGATGATGAAAATATTTTCTTATGCCTGTTGGCCATCTTTATATCTTCTTTGGAAAAATGTCTAATCAGGTCTTCTGTGCATTTTTAAATGGGGGTGATTCTTTTTGATATTGCATTGTATGAGCTTTTAATTTTTTAAACTTATTTATGTATTTTTGGCTGTGCTGGGTCTTTGTTGTATGGGGGTAGCTGTGAGAGTGGGGCTGCTCTCTAGTTTTAGTGAGTGGGTTTTCATTGCAGCGGCCTCTCTTGATGTGGAGCATTGGCTTAGGGCACATGGTCTTCAATAGTTACAGCACATAGACTCATTAGCTGTGACTCGTGTGGTCTAGAGCAGAGGCTCAATAGTTGAAGTGCACAGGTTTAGTTGCTCCACAGCATGTGAGATCTCCCCCAATCAGGGATAAAATCAGTGTCTTCTGTGTTGGTAGGTGAATTCTTCACCATTGAACCACCAGGGAAGACCTATATGAGCTCTATTTATATTTTTGATATTAACCCCATATCAGGCATATACCTTGTAAATATCTTCCATTCAGGAGATTATCTTTTTGTCTTGTTGATGATTTCCTTCACTGTGCAAAGGCTTTTAAGTTTAATTAAGTTACTTGAGATTATTTTATACCTGGTAAATTAACAACAAAGAATCAATTTTAATTTGCTTGTTTGGTTCTAATGCTGTTTTTTTGTTGTTGTTGTTTTGTTTGTTTTTTTGCAGCACAGTATCTATGTTGAATTGTTTAATATAGGAAAGATAGTCTAGGAAATAAGAGTAAAGTGTTTTAACCATAGTGATTTAATACCAATCTCAAATTATCAAAATAATTTTGGGTTGAAGTGATAAGAAGCTCCATTAGACAGAATAGGACAAAGTTTAATTCTCCTGTTGAGGTGCATTGAGATCTACAAACAGGCAATCGTTTAAGTAAGAAGAAATGTGTTTGGTTAAACAATAAAGCCCATTCAGTTCAGTTCAGTTCAGTCACTCAGTCATGTCTGATTTTGCTATCCCATGAACTGCAGCACACCAGGCCTCCTGTCCATGGCCAACTCCTGAGTTTACTCAAACTCATGTCCATTGAGTCGGTGATGCCATCCAACCATCTCATCCTCTGTCGTCCCCTTTTTTCCTCCTGCATTCAATCTTTCCCAGCATCAGGGACTTTCAAATGAGTCAGCTCTTCACATCAGGTGGCCAAAGGATTGAGTTTCAGATTCAGCATCAGTCCTTCCAGTGACTATTCAGGACTGATTTCCTCTCGATGGACTGTTTGTGATCTCCTTGCAGTCCAAGGGACTCTCGACAGTTTTCCAACACAGTTCAAAAACATCAACCAGTAAATACTGCTAAATCTTTCTTGTTACATGGTTAACAGTTTAAAATGGATCATTTACTACCTTAAGAATACTTGTATCATATAGAAGTGGTCATGGAAGTGAGTAGTGATCTGCCAAAATAGTTTTAAAGTTATATTTTAAAAATGTTTTTTTCAGAAGTGATTCTATTTCTAGACACCACCTTTTTATTTAATGTCCAACGTACTGGATTAACAAGATGCCTATTGTCATAAAGTGGATGGCTCTTGATCTGTGAGCTGTGAAACCATGTTGTTCACTCATCCTTTTCCCGTGCAGTCTAGGGCAAGAGCAACAGATGGGACATTAAAGGGACCTGAATTCTATTGCCAACACAGCTGTTTCTACCTGTGAGGCCGATAACCAATGACTTTCATCTTTGAGATATTGTACTCATTTTAAAATAAGATGTTAAAACTAGAAACAATCTCTAGTATCTGTTCTATTGTATCCCTCTTGTTTAAAAAATTCATGTTCTTACAATTATGCAAACAAAATGGAGATCAGATTCTCAGAGCATGCCCGATTAGGGATGGAGAAGCCCTATACAGTCAGCAACAACAAGACTGGGAGCTGACTGTGGCTCGGATCATGAACACCTTATGGCCAAATTCAGACTAAAATTGAAGAAAGTAGGGAAACCACTAGACCATTCAGGTATGACCTGAATCAAATCCCTTATGATTATATAGTGGAAGTGAGAAATAGATTTAAGGGCCTAGATCTGATAGACAGAGTGCTTGATGAACTATGGACAGAGATTCGTGACATTGTACAGGACACAGGAATCAAGACCATCCCCATGGAAAAGAAATGCAAAAAAGCAAAATGACTGTCTGAGGAGGTCTTACAAATAGTTGTGAAGAAGAGAAGTGAAAAGCAAAGGAGAAAAGGAAAGATATAAGCATCTGAATGCAGAGTTCCCAAGAATAGCAAGGAGATAAGAAAGCCTTCCTCAGCAGTCACTGCAAAGAAATAGAGGAAAACAACAGAATGGGTAAGACTAGAGATCTCTTCAAGAAAATTAGGGATACCAAGGGAATATTTCATGCAAACATTTCCTCAATAAAGGACAGAAATGGTATGGACCTAACAGAAGCAGAAGATATTAAGACGAGGTGGCAAGAATAACAGAAAAACTGTACAAAAAAGATCTTCATGACCCAGATAATCATGATGGTGTGATCACTCACCTAGAGCCAGACATCCTGGAATGTGAAGTCAAGAATGGGAATATCAGATCATCTGACCTGTCTCTTGAGAAATGTCTATGCAGGTCAGGGAAGCAACAGTTAGAACTAGACATGGAACAACAGACTGGTTCCAAATAGGAAAAGGAGTACATCAAGGCTGTGTATCACCCTGCTTATTTAACTTAAATGCAGAGTACATCATGACAAATGTTGGGCTGGATGAAGCATACACTGGAATCAAGACTGCTGGGAGAACCATCAATAACCTCAGATATGCAGATGACACCACCCTTATGGCAGTAATTGAAGAAGAACTATAAAGCCTCATGATGAAAGTGAAAGAAGAGAATGAAAAAGTTTGCTTAAAGCACAACATTCAGGAAACGAAGATCATGGCATGTGGTCCCATCACTTCATGGCAAATAGATGGGGAAATGGTGGAAACAGTGAAACACTTTTTGAGGGGGGCTCCAAAATCACTGCAGATGGTGACTTCAGCCATGAAATTAAAAGACACTTGCTCCTTGTAACAAAAGTTATGACAACTTAGCATATTAAAAAGCAGAGACATTACTTTGCCAACAAAACTCTGTCTAGTCAAAGCTATGGTTTTTCCAGTAGTCATGTATAGCTGTGAGAGTTGGACAATAAATAAAGCTGAGAGCCAAAGAATTGATGCTTTTGAACTGTGGTATTGGAGAAGACTCATGAGAGTCTCTTGGACTGCAAGAGATCCAACCAGTCCATCCTAAAGGAAATCAGTCCTGACTATACATTGGAAGGACTGATGTTGAAGCTGAAGCTCCAGTCCTTTGGCCACCTGATGTGAAGAGCTGACTCATTGGAAAAGACCCTGAGGCTGGGAAATATTGAACACGGGAGGAGAAGAGGATGACAGAGGATGAGATGACTGGATGGCATGACCAACTCAATGGACATCAGTTTGAGTAAACTCTGGAGTTAGCCATGGAGAGGTAGACCTAACATGCTGCAGTCCATAGGGTCACCAACAGGTGGACATAACTGAGTGACTGAACTGAACTGTACTGTGAATATGGGAATTCACATACCTTTTCAAATTTGAATATATAACCAGAAATGGAATTGCTAGATCATATGGTAGTTGTATTTTTAATTTTTTGAGGGCTTGCTGTACTGTTTTCCATTTTGGCTACAGTAGTTTACATTCCCACCACAGTGTTCCCTTTTCTCCATACCCTCACCAACATTTATTATTCATTGAATTTTTGAGAATGCCATTCTGTAAGGTGTGAGATGATAACTGCTGATTTTGATTTATATTTCTCTATTTATTAGTGATGATGAAAATATTTTCTTATGCCTGTTGGCCATCTTTATATCTTCTTTGGAAAAATGTCTAATCAGGTCTTCTGTGCATTTTTAAATGGGGGTGATTCTTTTTGATATTGCATTGTATGAGCTTTTTATTTTTTAAACTTATTTATGTATTTTTGGCTGTGCTGGGTCTTTGTTGTATGGGGGTAGCTGTGAGAGTGGGGCTGCTCTCTAGTTTTAGTGAGTGGGTTTTCATTGCAGCGGCCTCTCTTGATGTGGAGCATTGGCTTAGGGCACATGGTCTTCAATAGTTACAGCACATAGACTCATTAGCTGTGACTCGTGTGGTCTAGAGCAGAGGCTCAATAGTTGAAGTGCACAGGTTTAGTTGCTCCACAGCATGTGAGATCTCCCCCAATCAGGGATAAAATCAGTGTCTTCTGTGTTGGTAGGTGAATTCTTCACCATTGAACCACCAGGGAAGACCTATATGAGCTCTATTTATATTTTTGATATTAACCCCATATCAGGCATATACCTTGTAAATATCTTCCATTCAGGAGATTATCTTTTTGTCTTGTTGATGATTTCCTTCACTGTGCAAAGGCTTTTAAGTTTAATTAAGTTACTTGAGATTATTTTATACCTGGTAAATTAACAACAAAGAATCAATTTTAATTTGCTTGTTTGGTTCTAATGCTGTTTTTTTTGTTGTTGTTGTTTTGTTTTGTTTTTACAGCACAGTATCTATGTTGAATTGTTTAATATAGGAAAGATAGTCTAGGAAATAAGAGTAAAGTGTTTTAACCATAGTGATTTAATACCAATCTCAAATTATCAAAATAATTTTGGGTTGAAGTGATAAGGAAGCTCCATTAGACAGAATAGGACAAAGTTTAATTCTCCTGTTGAGGTGCATTGAGATCTACAAACAGGCAATCGTTTAAGTAAGAAGAAATGTGTTTGGTTAAACAATAAAGCCCATTCAGTTCAGTTCAGTTCAGTCACTCAGTCATGTCTGATTTTGCTATCCCATGAACTGCAGCACACCAGGCCTCCCTGTCCATGGCCAACTCCCTGAGTTTACTCAAACTCATGTCCATTGAGTCGGTGATGCCATCCAACCATCTCATCCTCTGTCGTCCCCTTTTCCTCCTGCATTCAATCTTTCCCAGCATCAGGGACTTTCAAATGAGTCAGCTCTTCACATCAGGTGGCCAAAGGATTGGAGTTTCAGATTCAGCATCAGTCCTTCCAGTGACTATTCAGGACTGATTTCCTCTACGATGGACTGTTTGTGATCTCCTTGCAGTCCAAGGGACTCTCGACAGTTTTCTCCAACACAGTTCAAAAACATCAACCAGTAAATACTGCTAAATCTTTCTTGTTACATGGTTAACAGTTTAAAATGGATCATTTACTACCTTAAGAATACTTGTATCATATAGAAGTGGTCATGGAAGTGAGTAGTGATCTGCCAAAATAGTTTTAAAGTTATATTTTAAAAATGTTTTTTCAGAAGTGATTCTATTTCTAGACACCACCTTTTTATTTAATGTCCAACGTACTGGATTAACAAGATGCCTATTGTCATAAAGTGGATGGCTCTTGATCTGTGAGCTGTGAAACCATGTTGTTCACTCATCCTTTTCCCGTGCAGTCTAGGGCAAAGAGCAACAGATGGGACATTAAGGGACCTGAATTCTATTGCCAACACAGCTGTTTCTACCTGTGAGGCCGATAACCAATGACTTTCATCTTTGAGATATTGTACTCATTTTTAAAATAAGATGTTAAAACTAGAAACAATCTCTAGTATCTGTTCTATTGTATCCCTCTTGTTTAAAAAATTCATGTTCTTACAATTATGCAAACAAAATGGAGATCAGATTCTCAGAGCATGCCCGATTAGGGATGGAGAAGCCCTATACAGTCAGCAACAACAAGACTGGGAGCTGACTGTGGCTCGGATCATGAACACCTTATGGCCAAATTCAGACTAAAATTGAAGAAAGTAGGGAAAACCACTAGACCATTCAGGTATGACCTGAATCAAATCCCTTATGATTATATAGTGGAAGTGAGAAATAGATTTAAGGGCCTAGATCTGATAGACAGAGTGCTTGATGAACTATGGACAGAGATTCGTGACATTGTACAGGACACAGGAATCAAGACCATCCCCATGGAAAAGAAATGCAAAAAAGCAAAATGACTGTCTGAGGAGGTCTTACAAATAGTTGTGAAAAGAAGAGAAGTGAAAAGCAAAGGAGAAAAGGAAAGATATAAGCATCTGAATGCAGAGTTCCCAAGAATAGCAAGGAGATAAGAAAGCCTTCCTCAGCAGTCACTGCAAAGAAATAGAGGAAAACAACAGAATGGGTAAGACTAGAGATCTCTTCAAGAAAATTAGGGATACCAAGGGAATATTTCATGCAAACATTTCCTCAATAAAGGACAGAAATGGTATGGACCTAACAGAAGCAGAAGATATTAAGACGAGGTGGCAAGAATAACAGAAAAACTGTACAAAAAAGATCTTCATGACCCAGATAATCATGATGGTGTGATCACTCACCTAGAGCCAGACATCCTGGAATGTGAAGTCAAGAGGGCCTTAGAAAGCATCACTACAAACAAAGCTAGTGAAGGTGATGGAATTCCAGTTGAGCTATTTCAAATCCTGAAAGATGATGCTGTGAAAGTGCTGCACTCAATATGCCAGCAAATTTGGAAAAGTCAGCAGTGGCCTCAGGACTGGAAAAGGTCAGTTTTCATTCCAATCCCAAAGAAAGGCAATGCCAAAGAATGTTCAAACTACTGCACATTTGCACATATCTCACATGCTAGTAAAGTAATGCTCAAAATTCTCCAAGCCAGGCTTCAGCAATACGTGAACCATGAACCTCCAGATGTTCAAGCTGGTTTTAGAAAAGGCAGAGGAACCAGAGATCAAATTGCCAACATCCACTGGATGATGGAAAAAGCAAGAGAGTTCCAGAAAAACATCTATTTCTGCTTCACTGACTATGCCAAAGCCTTTGACTGTGTGGATCACAATAAACTGTGGAAAATTCTGAAAGAGATGGGAATATCAGACCACTTGACCTGCCTCTTTAGAAATTTGTATGCAGGTCAGGAAGCAACAGTTAGAAATAGACATGGAACAACAGACTGGTTCCAAATAGGAAAAGGAGTATGTCAAGTCTGTATATTGTCACCCTGCTTATTTAACTTATATGCAGAATACATCATGAAAAACGCTGGGCTGGAAGAAGCACAAGCTAGAATCAAGATTGCTGGGAGAAATATCAATAACCTCAGATATGCAGATGACACCACCCTTATGGCAGAAAGTGAAGAGGAACTAAAAAGCCTCTTGATGAAAGTGAAAGAGGAGAGTGAAAAAGTTGGCTTAAAGCTCAACATTCAGAAAACGAAGATCATGGCTTCTGGTCCCATCACTTCATGGGAAATAGATGGGGAAACAGTAGAAACAGTGTCAGACTTTGTTTTTTTTTGGGATCCAAAATCACTGCAGGTGGTGATTTCAGCCATGAAATTAAAAACGCTTACTTCTTGGAAGGAGGGTTATGACCAACCTAGATAGCATATTGAAAAGCAGAGACGTTACTTTGCCAACAAAGGTCCGTCTAGTGAAGGCTATGGTTTTTCCAGTGGTCATATATGGATGTGAGAGTTTGACTGTGAAGAAAGCTGAGCACCAAGGAATTGATGCTTTTGAACTGTGGTGTTGGAGAAGACTATTGGGAGTCCCTTGGATTGCAAGGAGATCCAACCAGTCCATTGTAAGGGAAACCAGTCCTGGGTGTTCATTGGAAGGACTGATGTTGAAGCTGGAACTCTGATACTTTGGCCACCTCATGTGAAGAGTTGACTCATTGGAAAAGACTCTGATGCTGGGAGGGATTGGGGGCAGGAGGAGAAGGGTCGACAGAGGATGAGATGGCTGGATGTCATCACCGACTCGATGGACATGAATTTGGGTAATATCCGGGAGTTGTTGATGGACAGGGAGGCCTGGCATGTTGCTGTTCATGCAGTTGCAAAGAGTTGGACACGACTGAGTGACTGAAATGAACTGAACTGAACTGAAAATGATATCTACTTAATCCGGTCCTCTAAGGGACATGATGTTGTTGGTATCTTAGTATACTTTCTGTTATGAACTAAGTGTTTGTGTAGTTCATATGTTGGGATATTAACTACCCCATCATATGATTGTATTTGGAGGTGAGGCATTTGAGAGGTAACTAGGTGATGAGGATTAAGCCCTTGTGAGTAGGAATAGTGCCCTTATAAAAGAAGACACTACAGCCTGGCTCCTCTCCTTCTTTCTTCACCATATGAGAAAACCTGGGAAAGGTTTCTCCTTATTACCTGACCATCTTGATACTCTGATCTTTTACAGTCTCAGAATGTGAGAAAAAATGTTTATTGTTTAAGCCACTCAGTCTACAGTAATTTGCTAAAGCAACAAGAACTAAGACACTTTCCTTGTATATCATGAGATTGTTTTCATTGATATAATTTAACTGATTTTCAACAGTGTTCATATGAATGAGACAAACTTCATTCTGTTCACTTACCTTTTGGAAAGCTAAAGAAAAAGGAAGACATTTACACATTCTCATAGTCTGTGCTGCCAACTTAGTCCCGACTTTCCACTAAATCATGATGCCATGAAACCACATGTAGTGTGTTTGTGTGTACATGTGCATGCCTCCTCACACATATGCATATACATGTATGCAAATTTGTGAGAAATTGGGTATGCATAAAAAGGAAGATGGATATATATTTTAGAGTTTACATTATTGAACTATCTATATATATCCATATATATAATAAAAGCATTACAAATGCCATCAAGGAAAAAAATTGGATGGTATGAATTTATTTAAGGTCTAATTTATTTTGAATGACAAGGGAAAATTTCTGTGAGGAGGTGATTTTTAGTATGAAACAAAATAGTAAAGAAATTAGGTATACAAAAGTCTAGATGGTTGAGTAGGAAAAGGGGGACATTATGTCCTGTGAAAAAGGAACATTATGTTCTGTGAAGAGGGAATGTTCTATGATATTTAGGACTTAATATTAGAATGAATAAAGTGAATAAAATAGATATGATATAAGATAAGGCTGAAGAGATAGAAATAGACCATATGATGTACCTCCAGGACTTCCCTTGTGGCTTAGCTGGTAAAGAATCTGCCTGCAATGCGGGAGACCTGGGTTAGATCCTGGGTTGGGAAGAACCCCTGGAGAAGAGAAAGACTACCCCCTCTAGAATTCTGCCCTGGAGAATATGGACTGTTTAGCCCATGGGGTTGCAAAGAGTTGGACACGATGAGGGACTTTCACTTTCACTTTGAGGGTAATAGCAGATTATATTTTAGCCTAAATGTGATAGAAAACCATTCAAGATTTTTTGTATTGATATTGAATAATATCTTCTTGGGCTTCTCCGGTGGCTCAGTGGTAAAGAATCTGCCTGAAATGCAGAAGATGAGGTTCAGTCCCTGAGTTGGGAAGATCTTCTGGAGGAGGTCATGGCAACCCACTCCAGTATTCTTGCCTGGATAATCCTATGGCCAGAGGAGCCTGGCCATCTACAGTTCATAGGGTCACACAGAGTTGGACACAACTGAAATAACTTGACACTGCAGAGCAATATCTTCTCATTCAACATTTTTTTTTGAAATTATGTTTTTAAATTTAATTTTGTTGAAATATAGTTGATTTACAATGTCTTCTTAGTTTCAGCTGTACAGCCTGGTATTTTTTTCAGATTCTTTTCCCTTATAAACTATTACAAAATATTGAGTTCCCTGTGCTACACAAGAAGTAAGTAAGTAAGTGTTAGTCGCCCAGTCATGCCCAACTCTTTGTGATCCCATGGACTGCAGCCCACCAGGCTCTTCTGTCCATGAGAATTCCCAGGCAAGAATACTGGAGTGGGTTGCCATTTCTTTCTCCAGAGCATCTTCCCAACCCAGGGATCGAACCCAGGTTTCCTGCACTGCAGGCAGATTCTTAACTGACTGAGCTACACTCAAGAAGTCCTTTAGTTTACCTATTTTATACAGAGTAGTGTGTATATATTATTTTGTTTTGTTTTGTTTTTTAAATTTTATTTTATTTTTAAACTTTACAATATTGTATTAGTTTTGCCAAATATCAAAATGAATCCACCACAGGTATACATGTGTTCCCCATCCTGAACCCTCCTCCCACCTCCCTCCCCATACCATCCCTCTGGGTCGTCCCAGTGCACCAGCCCCAAGCATCCAGTATCGTGCATCGTGTGTATATATTAATCCCAACTTCTAATTTACCTCTTCCCTTTCCCTGGTGGCTCAGAGGGTAGAGCACCTGCCTGCAATGCAGGAGACCTGGGTTCCATCCCTGGGTCAGGAAGAACCCCTGGAGAAGGAAATGACAACCCACTCTAGTACTCTTGCCTGGAAATTCCCATGGACAGAGAAGCCTGATAGACTACAGTCCATGGGATCGCTAACAGTCAGACACAACTGAGCAACTTCAATTCACTTTCATAGCCATAGGTTTAGTTTTTAGGTCTGTGGGTATATTTCTGTTTTTATAAGTAAATCCATTGTATCTTTTTTTTAGATTCCACATATAAGTGACATCATATCATATCTGTCTTTTTCTTTGGGGCTTATTTCATTTAGTATGATCATCTTTAGGTCTATCTCTGTTGCTACAAATGGCATTATTTCATTCTTTTTTTATGACTGGAAAATATTCCATTGTATATATGTACCAGGACTTCATTATCCTTTCGTCTATCAATGGACATTTAAGTTGCTTCCACATCTTGGCTATTGTAAGTAGTACTATGATGAACACTGCCATGCATGTATCTTTTCAAATTATAGTTTTTTCCAGATATATGCCCAGGAGTGATATTGCAGGATCATATAGTAACTCTATATTTAGTATTGTAAGACATCTTTGGGCATCACTGGCATCAACAATTATTTATTGAGCATATATTATATGGTATACTTCATTCTATAGGTCATGGACATATTGATAAGTGAAACTAGGTGGAAAAAATCATAATATCTAATCCATATTTTAAAGGATTCTGTTGCCAAAGTTATGGAAAGTGAATTTTGTAATGTCAAGAATTAGAAAAGGAGGCAATTGAAGGCTTTTTAAAAATACATAATCTAAGGCAGACAATGATATTCTTCATATGAGCAAATTTAAATACATTTTGAATATGTTTTAGATAGATTTAACAGAACTTTCCTTGGAACTCTGAGGAAACCCAGAAATACTTGTTAGATGGCTTGAAGAAAGAGAAGACTGATTTGCTAATCTCTTTTTAATTCTTTGGACAGCTAGCTGCTTTGCTACCTCTTTTACCATCAAAGGTTTTCTTTTCAAGTTTATTTTTTAAAAATTGCTCTGTAGCTTTAGGAAAATGTATGGAGACCACTACATTAACATATGTAAAGTACTTACCACTGTGCCTGCATCAAAACAACTCAAACTGTGTGCTCCAAATAACTGAGAGCTATCTTTTTATTACAGCTGATGCTTGAACATTTCTTTTTTGTTTTCCAATCAGGAATATGAAAGTTTCTTGAATCTTAAAATCTTAATGCTCATTTTCGAAACTTTTGATGATTACCTTCACTTCTCAAAAGAATTAGCTGTTCATTTCAAAGTCTTATGGATTAGAAATGGATTTAAATCAATCCAATATTTTCTCATTTACTCTACAATCCGCAACCCACCCCCAAATGTTTTATAGCGCACTCCTTTGTATCCTCTACAGCATTATAACAGTTTCATCTTCAGTTAGGCATAAATGAACTTGTGTTTGTGGACATGGATTTTCATTGTAGAAAATGGTATTTTGCTAAACCCACATGCCCTCCTGGGACTAAAGGAATATCTTCCTAGCCTCCGAGAATGGTTTTGACCATAAGCCTCAGCAGTAGTCCTCCGGAAATTTCCTTTGACTACACAAAACCACTTCCTAAGGTCATTCTCTCCTCTTAGGGTGGCCCACTTAAAATAATTCTATGAGAGTATATAGACTTGGCCCTTTCACAAACAGAGTAAAACTCTGAAGGGCTACCCTAGGTTCACAGATTCCTGCAGGTCACCAGAGACATTGTGCTTCCTTTTCTTATCCTTCAGGCATTGCTTCTGAGAGCATTTCTAGATACATATTGCTTCTTGAGAAATCCAAATTGCATTAGTACTTTAGTGAAGATTATAGTGCTAAGTTGCTTCAGTCATGTCAGACTCTTTGTGACGCTATGGACTGTAACCTGCCAGGCTACTCCATCCATGGGATTCTCCAGGAAAGAATATTGGAATGAGTTGCGTGCCCTCCTTCAGGGGATCTTCCTGACTCAGGGATCGAGCTTGAAGATTCAATAAAGATTATAAAGTAAATGTTTATTTAAATTTGTGCTAATTATTTGTAAGCATCTCTGTATAAGCTCTAAGAGAAAGGTCTAAACTCTAAACTGAGGTAGTACACAAATTAGCTGTAATTTTGAGTAACAATCTGTGTGTCAAGGCAGTGGGCTTAGAATACTTCATAAAAGAAAACCAATAACCCAGAGTCTGTGCAGCCACTCCTGCTCTGTCCTTTCCAGTCTTCAGTTTCTCTCTCCCAGGGTCCCCAAGGGCTTGCTCATTGTAGGATTTTAGTCTGTAGGTTGTTTTCTGTTCTCTGCAAAGGATAAAAATATTGGGAAAGTAAATTTTGTGCTTGTCCGAGACCACAAGTATCTTCTTGTCATTGGATCACAAAAAATGGGTTAAGAAACTCCAGGGAGATGGCACAGAGTGCTTTTTTTTTTTTTTTTTTTTTTAACAAAAACTGAGATTTCTTATTTTCTGTGCCTCAATTTCTTGGCTGATTTTTGGACAAAAGCAACACAAATAAAATATCTACTTTCTAACATTAAAGACAAAAGCCTAAATGATGTAACAACCCTATATAATTCTCAACAGAGGATCTATTTTTTTTTTCACTTCTATCATTGACTTACCATATGGATATATTTGATGTTTAAGGCAAAATTATTTTGCAAAAATTCTCTCGAGAAAACATCTAACTGAAAGACTAAGGAAAGTGTATTAGTATATCTGGCAAAATGCTGGTATCTAGAGGTTTGTTGCTATGTGAGAAAAGCTGCCAAAATCAGGACTGGAGGTGGGGGAAGAGGAGGAAGATCTATAAATTTAAAGTATTAACACATACAAGGAAATAGCATTAACTGAACTTTTAAAATGTTGATAAATACATACCCAAGGTAGATTTGTGTCTGCACAATTTATAAGGATCAGTCTTTATGGACAATACCCTTCTTGCCCTCAATACCGTTTTGAAAATAAATAAATAAATAAATAAATAAAGTATTTTAAATTCTTAAGCTGCTGGGAGAAAAGAGAAGTGATGGTACCTACAATATTTAGTGAGGTAGTTTATATTTTATGACAATTGAAGTTTAGCAGTAACCAGATGTGTAAGAAATTTGCAAAATGTTTCCTTGGGCACATTTCAATTAAACAAATGCCTAATTTGTAGTATAATTATAATGAGTTAAATAATGCCATTCAACTATCATAAATAACACAGTGCTTCTCATTGATATGCACTGAAAGAAACTGATTTTTCCTGAGTTCTCTCAGTAATCTGATTTTGGTCAGCTAAAAGAAGTTTCAAAAATTTTCTTCAAATTTTAAATAATAACAACACTTGAGATATTTATATTATGAGGAGAACACTTCTTTATGTTAGTTTTTAGAGTTTTAGAATCAGGGTTCTTCCCATTTCTTTATTTAATTCACCAATTTAGTGCTCTGATTATTTCTGTGTGACTGATCATCTCAGTCACTTACAAATTGTGATCTGAGCACTGGGTAAATTTATGAAATGGGCAATTTGAGTCACAGAGGTAATCAAAATAACTGGACTGTAAATGATTGGTCTAGCTATTAGGTCATCTTAGCAACCAGATTGGATAACCCAATCAGTAGTCAAATTTCTCTGCTCAACCACCCAAGCAATTGGGAAAAGCTAATCAAAGATCTCAATGACCATTTCTATGTACTTTATACACAACCACTGTGTTTCTAATCATATTGCAGTATTGCTTGTAGTTCTCTTCCTATTCCTTATTTTTCATGTAGTTCATTTTTCTACCCTATTTACTTTATTGTACTTTGATTAATTTGTTTAAACATATAAGTAGATGCTTTAAAAAGAGTGTCATTAGTTTACTGTTTTACTATCTTCATATAACAGCTATTTATTTTACAACATTCTGGGGAGCATTTGCATTCAGCATAATAAAGATGACACAGTTGTATCTACTTGGAATTTGCCCACTTAAATAAGAAGCCCAACAAGGCTGATATCAAAACAAATATTCTCCTTGCTCAAGGGAATGCACTGATTTCAGTGCAGCACACTGGGGAGCTTAGGTAACTTGATCTTTTTATTGCATTCCCAAAAGCAAACACATTGACAATCTGAAGTGAAAAACTGTTACCATCTCCACACCAGGGATTGCTCATGTGATTTATCCTGTAAAGGTTTTGCCCATTGCTGCTTCTGGCTTAAGAAAGGAAAATGGAAATGCATCTTTTGTTCAAACCATTTCCAGTCTGCTGAAGATATTTTCTTTACTCTTCGCAATTTTATTTTCTCAAAATACCAGAAAAAAATATATAAAAATGAAAAAATAGGTACACGATGATTAAAGCCAATGGGTTCTGTCTTAAGTTATTGTCTAAGAGACAATGTCCCAGAGAAAATAACTTAAATGCCACCTAAAATGATACCCCTTTAGTTAGATTAATGTAAGACAATGATTAGATTCACCAAGACAAGTAGTATCATCTTGTATTATCAGATTCTCAGTACTTGCTTGAGTCATATGTGTATTTTTATACATGGATGTTACTCTCTCAGTTGAAAACTTTTGTTCTCTGTAGAGAAGTTACTTTGTCATGTTGCATTCTCTTTCAGTTCTGTGCTGTGTTGGATTAAATTTGACAAAGAATGATCACTGAAAAATCAAACCCAATCATGAAGGCATGCTGAAACAAAATAAAAGTTTCTTTTTTTATTTTTTGCCTGAAATTTCTAAAATACACATTCAAAATATTATGTAACAATGATTTTTTTTTAAAGTACACAGAACATGATGTTACAAAAGCTTTATATAAATTTAGTTTGGACAAACTCTAGTATTTATTTTGAGAACTATTTATTGAAGCTTGCCTCAAAGATAACTTCTGAAGAGTTGATTCTGTCTATAAATAAAAAAGGAGACCACGTTTTGCCTATAGTAGTCATAGAGAACTGGTAAAGAAATAATTACCCAGATAATTAAAATAGCTCTCAAAAACATTTGACAGTTTGATTCCTCTTGAAAACAGAATTCCATGGCATATCTTAAAAAATAATTACTTGTAATAGCTGATTGATATTAAAATGTAAGAAAGCTCCTAAATTACCCACCAATCTATTTTCACTTCCGCTCTTCATTCTTTCTCTTTCTTCCCTTTCCCACTGTCAAAACAGATACACACACATAGCCCACATAAGTAAATGGTCATTAATTTAAAAATAATAACATGAGTACTGAGGATTAAAATAATCATAGTGTCAGGAATTTATCTTGGAAATTTGCATTTCTTTTGTGTATTTTGATCTCCTATTCAAATTCTCATCATTATTTAATCTGTTATTTTATCATCATGTAACATTACTAAGGTCTTTTAAAGCCATGTAATACTGATGAGTTCTTCTTACATAAGGCCACAATAAAATTATTTTAATATCAGTATGACCTCCACAAACACTTCAGTAGATTAGCTAAGAACTTATTATCAGATTAATATAGTGTTCACTAGGAATTAAGAAATACATGTTAATTTTTTCTTAGAGTATTATATGCTCTGGAAGAATTATTGGCTACATAAGCAGATAATTCAGCACTTATTTATTATTATTTCAGGCATTTTGTTTATGGTGTCTAAAGAAGACTTTTGAGAATATTTTGTCCTTTCAATATCATGACATGCTTGGGTGATTAAGAGATTGTTTATATTTTAAATTTATTACAAGTCACAGAAGGCATATTTCAAAGGATACAATTATATTTTATATAAATAAAAGACAACTTTAAATGTATCCAAAAATCATAATAAAATCTATAAGAAGTAATCAGAAGAATTTATTGAATCACTTATTTTGCACAGTAAGTCATCCTAGAAAGGCAAATTATTTTTATCTGATGTAGATTAAGTGAGAAAATAAAGTATACAATCTGTGAGGATTAGTAGCATGAATGATATCTCATTAAAATCCTTCTCTTTCCTAAAATATTATAATGCTTTTTTTTCTTGTCTTACATATAGGTATTGTAAGTAGATGTTTATAACACATATGCTGCTGCTGCTGCTACTAAGTCACTTCAGTCGTGTCCAACTCTATTCGACCCCATAGACTGCAGCCCACCAGGATCTCCCGTCCATGGGATGCTCCAGGCAAGAGTACTGGAGTGGGTTGCCTTTGCCTTCTCCTATAAAATATATAGATTATTCTTATCAATTACCCTTGAAAATTTTTCAGTAAGATGTCAAAATAATATTAGGGACACAAGCACTTACCCAAAAAAGAAAAATCATCTAATATGCAATAGTAGATATCAACTTTGCTCATTTATTTCATTTAACTTCATGTTCTACTCTACAGCACATAATTACTACATATTCTACTCTATAACACATAGTCACAGCTGTAGATGTGGACCCAAAAATTGTTTCTTGAAAATGTAGAGCACGTTTTTCTTGGTTGTACCTTCTGACTTTCAAAATAAGAGCAAATTTGTTAATAAGGAATTATGCTTTTTGCTTTTTTTAAAAAAAATTGTAAACACTTGCACAAAAGGAAAAAGAATAGTAAAGTAAGTCCACGTGCCCTTTACAAAGCTTCAAAACTTGCAAACTCATAAATAATATGCCTTTTCCTCTACCACCAGCCCAAGCCCCTTTATATTATTGTGAAGAAAATTTCAAGATAATTATATAATTTCCTCGATAAATTGGCTTTTATGTATTTATCAATGACCAGGATTCTTCTTTTTAAATTTGATTCAATGCTATTGTTAATCATATACCAAAGCAACAGTATCTTAATATTACCAATATTCAAATTACTCAAATTGTTCTATTACTTCTTTTATGTATGTTAGAATTAGCTATGTCTCAGAGTCTGTTTTAGTCCCTTGCACTCCTTTCCTGTCTTTTCCCCTTGCAATTTTTGTCGTGGTATTTGTTGAAAAGCCAGATAATTTTCCTTGTAAAGTTTTTCATGATTTGGATTTGCTTCCTATCTATGGCTTAATATACTTTTCTTGCGATGTATCTCTTAAAAATTGACACTAAAATCAGAAAAATGACTATTGAGTTTAAAATTTGAGGAAAATTGCTTCATGGCTGTGGTTTGGGGGTTTAGTTCCTAAGTTGTGTCCTACTATTGCGACCCCATGGACTGTATGTAGCCCATCAGGGTCCTAGAAGGTGCTATATATTTCCATCAGAAGATGTGAAATGTATGATTCTTGTGTGTGTGTTCTTAGAATCCTTTGATGATCATTGCTTAGATTAATTAATTCATTACGTAGTACAAAAGTGTCTTCAGTTAAGAGCTGGAGTACTTCTAGGAAGAGAAACTTTCTCTCTTCAACTACTCTGTTACCCTACAGGAGAGGCAGTAAAAATGGATCATTCTTTCTAATTGTTTGTCATTAAAAAAATAATAATAATAATGAATTTGTTTCCTTGTAAATTACAAAATGATCAAGGAATAACTGTTTGTTTTTAGCATCATTATGACATTTGATGTAGTATGAAAAGAAAGTTAGTCTCTCAGTTGTGTCCAACTTTTTGTGATCCCATAGACTATAGCCTGCTAGTCTCCTCTGTCCATAGAATTCTCCAGGTAAGAATACTGGAGTGGGTTGCCATTTCTTTCTCTAGGGGCTCTTTCTGACCTATGGATTGAACATGGGTCTCCTGTATTGCAGGCAGATTCATTACGCTTTGAGCCACCAGACAAGCCTTTGATGCACTATAGTCCAATTATTTGCAAAACTAATTGATGAATCAAATGTTCCTTTGTTAGCCAATAGGAATTGGATTTATCAGGGTCCTTTAAAGTACTTCAGAAAAGATTGAAAACAAGAGAGTTTAGGAGAATAAAAATTTTAAAGTAATTATCACAAAGACATTGTCTTAAAAACTCTTGGAATTTAAAGATAATGAGAAATATCTTAAATTATTATGAAGAAACCAAGATATAATGAAAAGAATTTAAGCTAATTCTAAGTTTTTTCACAGCAATGCCTTAAAAACCAGAGAAGCCTTAAGGAAAGAAAGTGACCCCAAAACTGTGTATAATTCAAACTATTTTTCATTTTAAAGGTAATAGGTATGCATTTTTGATAAGCAGTAGTTGAGGGTTTAGTGTTCTCATACGTTCTTAAAGATGTATCTAAATTTCAAACTTTAAGCAACTGATTTATTAAAAGGAACAATGGCAGAGTTTGGAGGTACCCGAAATCAACTTAGAGTATTGAGTAAGAATTTAAATAAGACTAAAATATTAATAATATCATTATATAGTAAAAAGTTAATAGTATAATACCTAAATTAGAGGATAAACTATTAGCTATAAAGGATTTAGAGGAGAAAGATGAAAGCATGAGATAGTACAAGTATGATGGTTTTTGCAATTAAATTAGTAGAAGTTAAGGTAATTTCCCTATAGTATAAATCAACTCAAAAAAACTAAAAGAATGATAGTCACTATAACTAAATCTTTGTTTTTGCAGAAGAAAGAAATAGGAAGGAAATTAAAAAGGAAATATCCTAATTGTGCTCAAGTAAGAGTTGATGGATATTGTCCAAAGAAATAAAAGATTGAAAGGTAACATGTAAATTTAGGTTTTAGACGTTAACCATTTAAACAAGGGCTTCTTTGGTGGCTCAATGGTAAACAATCTGCCTGCCAGTACAGGAGACATAGATTCAATCCCTGGTTCAGGAAGATTCCCTGGAAGAGAAAATGGTGATACCAGTTCAGTATTCTTGCCTAGAAAATCTTATGGACAGAGGAACCTCACTGATTATAGTCCACTGGATTGCAAAAGAGTCAGACATGACTTAGTGACTAAACAACAACTAGAACAAAAAACAGTAAACCAATCAACCAGAATAAATGTAAACATACACATCAGTTCAGTTCAGTTCTTCAGTCATGTCCAACTCTTTGCAACCCCATGAACTACAGCACACCAGGCCTCCCTGTCCATCACCAACTCCCAGAGTTTACTCAAACTCATGCCCTTTGAGTAGGTGATGCCATCCAATCATCTCATCCTCTGTTGTCCCTTCTCCTCCCACTTTCAATCTTACACATAAACTCAAGAAAATAAGATTCATTCCCTCCTGGCTTGAAGAGTTTCTATTGAAAGATCAGCTGTTATCCTTATGGGAATTCCCTTGTGTGTTATTTGTTGTTTTTCCTTTGCTGCTTTTAATATTTGTTCTTTGTGTTTGATCTTTGTTAATTTGATTAATATGTGTCTTGGGGTGTTTCTCCTTGGGTTTATCCTGTTTTGGACTCTCTGGGTTTCTTGGACTTGGGTGATTATTTCCTTCCCCATTTTAGGGAATTTTTCCACTATTATCTCCTCAAGTATTTTCTCATGGTCTTTCTTTTTGTCTTCTTCTTCTGGAACCCCTATGATTCAAATGTTGTAGCATTTAATATTGTCCTGGAGGTCTCTGAGATTGTCCTCATTTCTTTTAATTCGTTTTTCTTTTATCCTCTCTGATTCATTTATTTCTACCATTCTATCTTCTAATTCACTAATCCTATCTTCTGCCTCTGTTATTCTACTATTTGTTGCCTCCAGAGTGTTTTTAATTTCATTTATTGCATTATTCATTATATATTGACTCTTTTTTATTTCTTCTAGGTCCTTGTTAAACCTTTCTTGCATCTTCTCAATCCTTGTCTCCAGGCTATTTATCTGTGATTCCATTTTAGTTTCAAGATTTTGGATCAATTTCACTATCATTATTTGGAATTCTTTATCAGGTAGATTCCCTATCTCTTCCTCTTTTGTTTGGTTTGGTGGGCATTTATCCTGTTCCTTTATCTGCTGAGTATTCCTCTGTCTCTTCATCTTGTTTAAATTGCTGAGTTTGGGGTGTCCTTTCTGTGTTCTGGCAGTTTGTGGAGTTCTCTTTATTATGGCGTTTCCTCACTGTGTGTGGGTTTGTACAGGTGGCTCAAAGCAAAATGTCAATTTTATCTCATTACAAGACTTTCTTAAGGTAATACTTTAGAAAGTATTGAAAACATAAGGGTTGGGGAAAGTATAGCAGACAAATGTAAAAGTGAAAACCAAAAAACAAAAAAAGTCATTATTTATTTTGTTTATTAGGCAAAAATATTAAATATATTTAAAATGATACTTTATAAAATATCAGTGGAGGAATTTGCAATGAGGTGAACTTGTCTTAGATATCTATGCAACACTATTTAAATAACTAGCTTTCATTAAAAAATAAGACATTAATGCAGAGAAAAATAGAAACATATTACTAATATATTTAAATGCACCTATTATGATCCTTGATCGATTATGGAGGTTAAAAGAATAAAATCTAAAGGACATACATAATAGCATTGACATTATTGAAATATAGTGATACATTAATCTTAAGAAAGAAAAATATAGTATTATAAATATTGACAAAACACTCAATAAATAACAATAATTAGAGATTATGCATAGAGGATTCTTTGATGATGCAGGAAAATTGATTATTACAATTACCAGTTGTAGAGGTAGGTTATTTATCTCTTTCTATTGATTCACTGTTCTGAGTTCAAGAGATTTTCTTAGCTCTCCTTCAACAACAACAAAAAAGTTTTCAGTTTTACCCATCACCCAGAGGCAATGGATCATTTTGCCCCTTTCTTTGAAGGAGTCTATCCATTGTTTTCTTATTTTTGGGATAGGCATGATATTCTTGAAATTTCTACATCCTAAGCAGAAGCAAATATATAAACAGCTATATTTGGCTTTGGCTTGGAGAAATAAATGACAAAAACAGTATTGAAAATAGAGTGAACAGTGTCATAATTAATTTTATTAATTTTATTTATTTAATTTATTTTAATAATACTTTTTTCTTAGTGAAATTTCTTCAATTATTATTCATTCATTCATTGTGTAGTCATTCTACAGAATCAGAATAAGCCCCACTTCCAAAATATTGGTTGACTGTCAAGACTGGTGATACCACACATGCACCAAGACAGTGTGGAAAAGCTTATTGCTCACAATATGAGGCTTCCTGGAGAAAGTAGAGCAGAATTTCAAGAGGTTGAAAATAGCTTGAGAGAGCAGAGAGGGAAAACTAGCTTGTCTCATTTCATTTGGGAGATGGATCTAGTGAGGGTACCATGCACCGGCTTGTCTTGGCATAGTTTGTTGACACCAAGAGAAGTGAGTGTGGGTTCTCATATCAGCTTGCATAGAAGTAAAGCCAAGGGGCTTTGAGTAAGTATTCTTCCCTGTATTAGCATTTATTTTAACTTAATGACCCAATCAAAAAATGGGCCAAAGAACTAAATAGACATTTCTCCAAAGAAGACATACAGAGGGCTAACAAACACATGAAAAGATGCTCAACATCACTCATTATCAGAGAAATGCAAATCAAAACCACTATGAGGTACCATTTCACGCCAGTCGGAATGGCTGCGATCCAAAAGTCTACAAGCAATAAATACTGGAGAGGGTGTGGAGAAAAGGAACCCTCTTACACTGTTGGTGGGATTGCAAACTAGTACAGCCACTATGGAGAACAGTGTGGAGATTCCTTAAAAAACTGGAAATAGAACTGCCTTATGACCCAGCATTCCCACTGCTGGGCATACACACTGAGGAAACCAGAAGGGAAAGAGACACGTGTACCCCAATGTTCATCACAGCACTGTTTATAATAGCCAGGACATGGAAGCAACCTAGATGCCCATCAGCAGATGAATGGATAAGAAAGATATGGTATATGTACGCAATGGAGTATTACTCAGCCATTAAAAAGAATACATTTGAATCAGTTCTAATGAGGTGGATGAAACTGGAGCCTATTATACAGAGTGAAGTAAGCCAGAAAGAAAAACACCAATACAGTATACTAACACATATATATGGAATTTAGAAAGATGGTAACAATAACCCTGTGTACGAGACAGCAAAAGAGACACTGATGTATAGAACAGTCTTATGGACTCTGTGGGAGAGGGAGAGGGTGGGAAGATATGGGAGAATGGCATTGAAACATATATAATATCATGTATGAAATGAGTCACCAGTCCAGGTTCGATGCACGATACTGGATGCTTGGGGCTGGTGCACTGGGACAACCCAGAGAGATGGTATGGGGAGCGAGGAGGGAGGAGGGTTCAGGATGGGGAACACATGTATGCCTGTGGCGGATTCATTTCGATATTTGGCAAAACTAGTACAACATTGTAAAGTTTAAAAATAAAATAAATAAAAAAAAACTCTAACCAAAAGTCATTAAGTAAATGGCATCACAAGAACTGTTGGCTCTTTATAAATACCTCTAGAAACTCCTGTGAGAACTCATAATCACACATTATAATAACCTTCCTATCCATAAAAGCACTTGCACATGGTGCACAAGCATCTTATAGACACTGGAAGTGTTTCAAATATAGATCAATAGAGATACCAAGGGAACATTTCATGCAAAGATGAGCTTGATAAAGGACAGAAATGGATTGGACCTAACAGAAGCAGAAGATATTAAGAAGAGATGGGAAGAATACACAGAAGAACTGTACAAAAAAGATCTTCATGTCCCAGATAATCATGATGGTGTGATCACTCACCTAGAGCCATCCTGGAATGTGAAGTCAAGTGGGCCTTAGAAAGCATCACTTCGAACAAAGCTAGTGCAGGTGATGGAATTCCAGTTGAGCTATTTCAAATCCTGAAAGATGATGCTGTGAAAGTGCTGCACTCAATGTGCCAGCATATTTGGAAAACTCAGCAGTGGCCACAGGACTGGAAAAGGTCAGTTTTCAATCCAGTCCCAAAGAAAGGCAATGCCAAAGAATGCTCAAGCTACCACACAATTGCACTCATCTCACATGCTAGTAAAGTAATGCTCAAAATTTTCCAAGCCAGGCTTCAGCAATACATGAACTGTGAACTTCTTGATGTTCAAGCTGGTTTTAGAAAAGGCAGAGGAACCAGAGATCAAATTGCCAACACCTGCTGGATCATCAAAAAAGCAAGAGAGTTCCATAAAGGCATCTATTACTGCTTTACTGACTATGCCAAAGCCTTTGACTGTGTGGATCACAATATACTGTGGAAAATTCTGAAGGAGATGGGAATACCAGACCACCTGACCTGCCTCTTGAGAAATTTGTATGCAGGTCAGGAAGTAACAGTTAGAACTGGACATGGAACAACAGATTGGTTCCAAATAGGAAAAGGAGTACATCAAGGCTGTATACTGTCACCCTGCTTATTTAACTTATATGCAGAGTACATCCATATTCCAGCTGGACTGGAAGAAACACAAGCTGGAATCAAGATTGCTGGGAGAAATATCAACAACCTCAGATATGCAGATGACACCACCCTTATGGCAGAAAATGAAGAGGAACTAAAAAGCCTCTTGATGAAAGTGAAAGTGGAGCGTGAAAAAGTTGGCTTAAACCTCAACATTCCGAAAACAAAGATCATGGCATCCAGTCCCATCACTTCATGGGAAATAGATGGGGAAACAGTGGAAACAGTGTCAGACTTTATATTTTTGGGCTCCAAGATCACTGCAGATGGTGACTGCAGCCATGAAATTAAAAGACACTTACTCCTTGGGAGGAAAGTTATGACCAACCTAGATAGCATATTCAAAAGCAGAGACAGTACTTTGCCAACAAATGTCCGTCTAGTCAAGGCTACGGTTTCTCCAGTGGTCATGTATGGATGTGAGAGTTGGACTGTGAAGAAGGCTGAACGCCGAAGAATTGATGCTTTTGAACTGTGGTGTTGAAGGAGACTCTTGAGAGTCCCTTGGACTGCAAGGAGATCCAACCAGTCCATTCTGAAGGAGATCAGCCCTGGGATTTCTTTGGAAGGAATGATGCTAAAGCTGAAACTCCAGTACTTTGGCCACCTCATGCAAAGAGTTGACTCATTGGAAAAGACTCTGATGCTGGGAGGGATTGGGGGCAGGAGGAGAAGGGGACGACAGAGCATGAGATGGCTGGATGGCATCACTGACTCGATGGATGTGAGTCTTGATGAACTCCGGGAGTTGGTGATAGACAGGAAGGCCTGGCATGCTGTGATTCATGGGGTCGCAAAGAGTCGGACACAACTGAACTGAACTGAACTGGACTGATAGTTCTAACATTTCATTAGTATACTACACCATGTATTTCCAGAATATTACAGAGATTCAGAAATTTATTAAAGTGTCTATGTCCTCAATATACTACCATAAGTTCCCATGGTACATCTATTGAGAAACCCTAGTGCAATTCTACTTCCTAGAGTTCTATATTTAAGATGATTCTTGCCATTCTCAAGTGATAGATTGTTATATATTCCAGATATTTGAATATAGGAATAGTACAGAGGCATCAGTGGCAACATGCCAATCCATCATCTGGTTAAAACATGCCTCTTACTTATTCTACTTTTTAAGCTTTACCATTCTTCTATTACCATACAAATACATATAAACCAAAAGATTGAATTAATTCACTAATTTTCAGATAGAGACATGACATAAGCTCACTTTTTAATACTGCTCATAAATAAATATTGCTTATTTATAATTTCTGTGTCGGTAGCACAAAAGAGTTGAATACGTAAATTATAACCTTAGAATGATTTGAGTACACTTACACAAGTATAGCAACTACAGAAATTACTTAAGGATTAATTTAATCTATTTCCCAGACAGAAAGTTGTATTGTGAATCTCAAACAATCAGCTGGATCAAATGAATGGCATTGGTTTAATCTCTTGTAGCCATGCATATGAAAACTGTCATGATTCATTATAATATTGTCCTCACATTTAAAAATAACTATTTTTTCTTTTCTATATCATTTATTGGTCATAGACATTATCATAACTTTACATCTTTTACAACTTCAGTATTAATTAGTCTTACTTGTGTACGTATACTCAACTCTATTCCTATGTGGAATTATATTTAACAGACAGTCCATGGTACAAAGCTCACATTGGATATTATATTAAAAAACACAAACACACGTTTGGGATTACATTAAAAAAGCTATGCAAAATGTATAGTGAGGTAGTGTTTATCTTTTTAAATACAAAAGGCAGGTTGTAGATTACTTGGTGAATGATAATAGCTCCCTGTATTTAAATTTTTCTGTTATCTATGATTATGATTGATGACATATTTCAGAATGTTTGTTACCATGTGCTAAATGTAAGTTTAAGAGTTTTTTGTTTTTTATTTTTGAATGTCCTTCTATTACAACTATTTCACTACTCGCCAACTATGAATATATCTCATGTTTCATTTTGCCTCTCATTTTTGACTACTGCTGAGAATATCATGAAAATTTTTTTCCAAAATAATTTTATACTTACTGAAATCAGTCATTTTCCCATCTTTCTAAAAGATGCTAGGCATTTTTTCTGTTAACTTTTATTTAAATCTGGTACATTTCCTATAGCATATATCTCTTCCTTTTTGTTTTTTATTTTTTCTTTTCAATTCCTAGGTTTGGTACCTTTCACTCGTTAAAGATGTTAGTTGAATTCTGTAAAAGCTTAATCCAATGTGTGCCTGTGTGTGTATGTGTGTGTGTGTGTGTGTGTGTGTGTTCTGACACACCATGTTGATATAGGAGGAATTTCCTACTGTAAGTAGTGGGAAATTTCCAAATACACAACATCCTACACTGGACAGATGAGATTGACCACAGTTTATCGGTTACATACATCCATAGCCTTAAGAAAGCACAGCACACACAGCCACAGTGGTGTTGCCCTCAGGATCAGAGTGAACCAGCAGGTGCTAAGAGAGACAGGCTTACATCTTGTAAGAATATTGGAATTCATGATTAGTTCTTGGGGGTCCTTTGGGGCTCAAAGATTTCAAGGCAACACTTGAAATTTTGGGCCTTATACTACACTATGTATGTATCTTCATCCATTCCTTCTTTTAATTTGTGTATAGCTTAAAAATGTGTTACTTTTAATAAATCCAAATCTTTAATATTCATCCCTTTTTATCCCTTGCCAAATTCCCTGGAACCACTTTCAACAGTTATCTAAGCTTTCTTGAATCATTAGTATCTCCAAGATGACAAATATAGCCACATATATCCTACTAACTTTATGATCACTTCAAGAAGAGAGAAAAATAGTATGGAATTTAAATTCTGATGACAAGCTTTCATGAAACAGCTCCACAAATTAATTGGTGAAAAGTGAAAATGTAAGTCTCTCAGTCTTGTTCGACTCTTTGTAACCCCATGGACTATACTGTCCATGGAATAATCCAGGCCAGAATACTGGAATGGGTTGCCATGCCCTTCTCTAGGGATCTTCCCAACCCAGGGCTTGAACCCAGGTCTCCTGAATTGCAGGTGGATTCCTTACCATCTAAGCCACCAAGGAAGCCCAAATTATTTGTTATGTGACTCCATCTTTCATTATTCCTATCCACCTAGATATAGGGCTATCCCTAGATATAGGGTAAACGGAGATGCTACAGTAAAAAAAAAAAAAAAAATTGACTTAAAACATAAAGAATTACTTCTTCTGGAAGAAAATAGGAGTTATGATCTGATCAGAGATCTCCATTCAGTGATTTAGACAGCCGAGGCTCTCTAAATTACTGGTTTTGTAATGCCCAGTATCAACATACATTGTTGATACTGTATAAGCGTTAACTGAGAAGAGTAGAAAAGATGTCACAGTTTGTATCTGTCCCTGCCAGACAGTGACATGTTTGCTTTCTATTCACTCCAAATTAGAAACATGATTGAAGACCAACAAGAATAAAGGTTACGAAATGGGGGAATACACATGGCATGTTTGCCTAACAGTAACATTACATCCTCTGTTTTTTTACTGAAAATGTAATTCCAAAAGTTACATTCCAAAAATTGTCTGGAAATTCCAAGGACAACATTTTATCATAATGCTGGAACAGCAAGACCATATTCATATAATGGGACTGCTTTCATGAAATAAAAGGTTTCTACATTTCTTGCTTCTTGCTGAGAAAACTTTGTTCCTCAAACAGATTTTAGAGACATTCATTCATCAATTTTCTTTAATTTACCACTGAGAAATTGTGGGCTTAAAATATAGATATTGGAAACTGTCCCCTTTTCATTACAGTTTGGACAAAGATAGAGCCTCAGGAGGCACATAAAAATTCACCCCAAATCTTACACTTAACACAACTTGTCCTCATACAATGTTTACAAACATTGTGCTAACATAAGCTAAAACAAATAAAGGTGTCTCGTCATTTGCACATGCTGTGTTTGATGTCATTTGCACAAGCGGCACAGGCAAGTGCAGTTCAGTTCAGTCAAGTATCCCCATCATCAGGGTTCTGGCATACCACTGAATAAATAAAATGTAATTCTTAGTGAAGTGATTCCTTTGGTGAAACTGGAATATTTTCTACATGTAAAGTATATTGCTGGATGTATTCTTATATACTCATTTTTTTCACTCAATTATGATACTCATTGTTTTCCAGATTAACTGCTTTATTCATTTCAGTTAGTCTCTACAAGGAAAATTCTATTTTCCCCACTTCTTACAATAATATATACCTTATTTAGTATAAAAATATATTTTTCTTGAAGATGAGTTTAAAATGGGTACATAACTGGTTGCTGCTGCTGCTGCTACTAAGTCGCTTCAGTCGTGTCCAACTCTGTGCGACCCAGTCGACGTCAGTCCACCAGGCTCCCCCATCCCTGGGATTCTCTAGGCAAGAACACTGGAGTGGATTGCCATTTCCTTCTCAATGCATGAAAGTGAAAAGTGAAAGTGAAGTCACTCACTCGTGTCCAACTCCTAGCGACCCCATGGACTGCAGCCTACCAGGCTCCTCCATCCATGGGATTTTCCAGGCGAGAGTACTGGAGTGGGGTGCCATTGCCTTCTCCGACATAACTGGTTAAGTAGTAGTAAACGTTTATTCTTAATCACAAAACTGATGAGTTTTTGGTTGTCTTTCCTTAAAAGTTTCCAATTAATTTGGTCATGATATGGTTTTAAATATTTATCAGAACCAGTAACAATAGTTTTAACACTATTAACTGTGACTTTTTCTCAAGCATAACTTATTTATCAGATCACTCAACATGTGCTAAACTACTTGTGTAGCACAGGGAAATACAGGATTTTTTTTTTATTTTTATTAAATTTCAAAAAAGTATAATCTGCAAAAGTATTGAATCATTGTTATGGTTCAGTGATGAAATTAATATCAATTAACATGAAATTAATATTGTAATAACTCTAAATCAATAAAAAATAAAGCAGAATAAAATAAAACTATCCTCAAAAAATGTTTAGGTGTTTTTTTTTTACCCCCCACAAAGGCTGTGATTTAAAAAAAGATACAGAGTAGGAGTTGATCATACTGACAGAATGAAAAATGCAAAGATATATTTTTCTCAGGAAGAAGGGACATACGGCAGTATCACAAGAAACATAAAAAAGGACCAAGGCACAAAGTGAAAGAATTCACACTTAGAGAGAACCTATTGTGTTTTGTTATTGCTAGCTCATTAGTTGTCTCAGAAAGACATGACTTTTTGTTCACATTTTAGAACGAAATAACTGAACTACAGAAATATTAAGTAACCTTCCTAAAATTGCAGGTATTTTAATGGTATATGGAGGATGAGTACCCATAGCCCTCACTGTCTGACTACAGAACTCCTGCTCTTTCCACCTATCCTTGCTTCTGGAAAATACTCATTTTTGTTCTGATTCATAAAGCATTTACTTATTATTTCATTTAATGCTCTGAGCACCCATTAACAAGACAATCATTCATAATTCCTCTGCCTCTGGTGCTTCTTCTTCTGAAAACATGCTGCCCAAGTTCATCAGACTAATGACTATTATATTCAAGGGCCCTTTATAACATGATCTGAAATTTCTTCTTTTCATGATAGACATTTCCAATGTTAGGCCCTGCCACTCCTGCCATCTTAGGCTACAACTTTAAAATGGAAGTCCTTTATTTAGCATCCTCTTATAAGATATGCATTTGCTCTTGCCTATACTTTCCTTGCACTAATTCTCTAATTCTTATTCTGTTGCACTGTGCCATCTGGAGACTTCAATTCACTGTGAATTTGTAAAATTAGCTCCAATAAATCCCATTCCTCCACTTTCACAGTACCATTCCTCTGCCACTTACATGTAACATCCCTCCAGAGTATTCCTAATTATTTTCCTAGAAGCTCCAAAAGAATGGCCTAGGAGGTAATGCAACATTTTATTTTAGCTCAGATTGTACTGCAAAGCTTTCTCCAAAGCATGAAACCATTTTAACATTAAGGTTATCTGTCATTCTTTCCTAGTTAATATTATCAATATATTTTGTTATTTTTCTTACAACATTCAACAGTTTGATACATTGTGTTTGTGATTCTTTCTTAACCTTTATCATCTCTCATCTGCCCACCATTCAGGAATTATCTTTCATTTCTAATCTACTTATCTTGTATCTTCTGTATCACCCATTCATTGGATGATTTTCCATATTCAATCTCAAATATTTTATAATAAAGATATTTTCAGCAGAGAGATAAGAGTTGATACCACTCATAATACAGTTTAATGGGAATGAGTGAGGAAAACAAAGTTATATTTGGCATTCTATGTACTACACCACCTACAAATATACCTTATGTTTCAAGTAAATTTATGTAAAATTTTTAGCTTTTATTCTCTTAAACCAGCTGAAAATAAAGGGCAATATATAAAGACAATCTTATAATCTTAATTTTCTTGGATCTATTTGCTTTTACAATTCCTTTGTAACTTCTTATATACTGTTTTCTGATGCCTTTCTTTCATCTACTGTAAATTAGCTCTCATATTATTATGTTTATATGTATTAAGTTCTTTACATAAAAATAAGTAAATTCTTAATAAATACAAGTAATATTTTAGTTAAAATATTATTGAACTCAATTACTTTAATTTCACCAATCTCAAGACCCAAATTCTCTCTCTCAAGAAGTTAAACGCTTTCACTCTTTTCTTAAAAGACTTATAGCTTTGTGTAAGTTAAAAGTCTGATATTCTGTCATTAATTTTATATATTTTGCTATGGAACATTAATTTCTATATTATGAAGTATTATCATAAATAAATAAAACTAGTAAAAATAAGTGACCTAAGTCTGTTTTGTAATGGTACTTCCCTCTTTCATTTTATTGCTTTTAATTTATTAATTCTGAGAACTCAGTATTTTTCCATGGACCTCCCAGACATTAAAGAAAAAATTTCAGATTCCATTGAATACTTAACTGTTGATTTTAGTTCCCATTTTCTTTCTGTCTAAATGTGTAATTTGACTGCTGCTCAGTTTTCTGACTCCTTTAATGGGCCAGGGATGGAAATTTCTGAATTTCTCCCTTAGCTTGTGGGAGTTTGAGGACACAAAATAAATGACAGAACATGTACTAAAAATGTTCTTTTTAATAGAATCTGGCAAGTAGAGAGTTCTCAATAAACATTTCCATTATACATATCACTATCTCATTGAAAATAGTGATTAAGGAAAAAAAAAAAACTTAAGAAAAAAAAACAGTTCATTCAAAGATGAAGCTAGAAGTTGACAGAAATAAGATTGAAATTCAGCTCTAATTCTTCCAAGTTCAGATACTTTAAGGTAATTCATATATAGTCATATAGCTTCATTCAAGAGTGAATGTAAATGGATTCCAAACTTAAATCAGCCTGGATTTCTGTTCTTATTTGTTATTTATGGTTTATCTATCTACAAATTATGCAAATGGCAATTAAAATGGATACATTTGGTCAGTATTAATCTATATCACTCAAGGTCCTATCTTCATGATTCTTCCTTAAAGAGTCCAACTGACACCATTGTTCTACTTGGTATAATTTATGATAATATTTTGAGGAAAATTTTTAACCACTAGAATTATTACATGCAAAAAACATAATCACATTTCCAATAATCAGTTTAATATTTTCTTGTTCAAATAGAGTAATGAAAATGATTGTTATAGGTAGATGGTAGATGTAGTAGTGTATTTTAAAAATTCTTCCTTTTTTCCCATTTTATCCAAATAAATTTCCAGTGAACTCTACCAACCTCTCTATCTCAGAAATGCAATAAATTTGTTACACATGCAGTAGTTATCTAGTCTAAGACCCTACTCTAGAAACCTAAATCTCTTTTTATGTGAGCAAAGCACACTTACATCAAGTATGAATTATCCACCAATGTACAATTTTAATGTAAATATAATTTTAAAAATTGAAAAATAATGCCAAATATATCTCAATTCAATTATTTAAATGTTCCAAAACATGAACTGCCACATTTCTATGTATATGAAAACCTTATGAATGGAGGTTCAGACTGATTTCTAGCACAGCAGTCACATGCATTTTATTGCGATTTTTTTTTTCTGTGCAGTGCAGCCTCTCTTGCACTTCTCAGAAATATTCATTTTGTGACTCCTATCAAGTTATCTTTGCTACTAATCTATACTGATTTTTCTGACATTCTTGTTCCTCAGTGGCTTTAGGACACGGAAATACTATTTCAGTTTTCTCCTATTACAAATGTCTATGATTGTTCCTTTAATTAGAACATTACTTTTGAAACTAGTTTGAAATTTAAAATTCTACTGTAGTTGGATAAGTAGGAACTGATTTTCCTGGTATAACTGTATACCTGTCTGCCTGTCTGGAAGCCAAATGATTCAATTATTTGACTTAGCGTGGCAGCACTAAATAATAAATCAGTTTGTGGTTTGTCAAAACAATGTGTGGACATTAATTTTCAAGTGATCTAAATTTGTTGTGTTTCTAGCACTACTTATTTATTTATTTTTTCACAGCATGTGGCATGTGAGACCTTATTTCCCAGACCAGGGATCAAACTTGGGCCCCCTGCTGCGGAAGCATAGAGTCTCCAGGGAAACCCAAAATTAGTTTCTTTTAATCCAGGAAAAATGAATAATTTGTGATCCCTTATCCTCCAAGTTTATATTTAAAATAATAGCAAAGATTTGCTAAGTACTTATTTTGTATCTGATTTCAACTTAATTGTCTAGTTGCTTTTTTTTTTACAATAACTCCATAAGTAATGTTGTTCTTTCCAATTTATAGATTAAATATCTGAGAATTGAGGAGTTTAAACAGATCAACCAGGGTTATACAGCTAGATATGTTTAGAAATTGGATTGCTATGAAGGTGGGCTTATTTCAAAATCCTTTCTCTTAACTATCTTATTATTCAGCTGCAGGTAATCAAGTACATTCCAAGATATAAGAATGATAAATGGTAATATAATAAATTTAACAATGAAGTCTTTTCTATTCTGTCTAAAGTGCTTAGTTTTATTGTATAGTCAATATAATTATCATATTGGATGAACCACATGGGTCATGCAATAACAAAGTTTCCTTGAAAAAGCATTTATTAAAAAAGGTTTTATAAGACAGACTGGTGTTGTATGAAAATTGTTATTTCAGTTCAATTATGTTTTCTTCCTTTTTAATGTACAGTTATTCATAGAAACATAAATGGTAACTGTTTATGAAGAAATTTTGGAGAGATATTTTGGAACTGCCAACTGTCATTATAACCATTTTACTCATGTTAGATCTGGACTTGTAGAAAGAGAAGGAAAACATGATTTACTTTGAATTTATAAATGGCCAAAAAAATGCTGTATAAAATACTGGGTAAAGAAAAGCTTACATTTTGTGTTTATTTAAATAACTGTCTAACTTGTACAGAGGATATTTGTTTGAAAGCAAATTGTCATCATGAAAGCTATCTTGAATCCTTTTTAATGGGCACCTGGGCATTGGATGAAAGCCAAGGAGAATGTTCTTCTTTTCTTTCTTTTTCTTCTTCTCAATAGTCCATTATATCACTAAGATACTGTAATAATTGTAGAAATTCAATACAAAGTATTGGGCTTCCTTGGTGGCTAAGTGGTGAAGAATCTGCTTACCAATGCAGGATATGTGCATTTGATCCCTGGTCCTGGAAGATCCCCTGGAGAAGAAAGTGGCAACCCACTCCGGTATTCTTATCTGCAAATGCCCATGGACAAAGGAGCCTGGTGGGCTACAGTCCATGGGGTTGCAGAGTTGGATAGCACTTAGCAACTGAACCACTACAACAACAGCAAATTGTTTCCTTCTTTCTGTGTTTTTAACCAAATGTTAAATAAGACATGGGGACACAGAAATGATGATAAACTGTCAATTGTCATTTTGATAACCTCCTTAAAGAATAAAGATTTATTTTGTGGTCAGAAGAGCTGGCTACCACTACTGTTTCTCATGCCTTACCTTATACTAGACCTAAGAGAGACCCAAACAAAACCTTACATCAGTAGAGTTGAAACATGTAGCCGGAATCACTTTCGCATGGCAATCCCAAGTGGAGGAAAGAAAAAAAAAAAAAAAAAAGTGAATTTTCCAGAGGTTGTACTTTTTAATAGTTTAGTGTCATCTAAAAATCACATGTTTCTACTAGGGGAAAAAAAATGGAACAAGGGAAATTACATTCTTTCCCTAAAAACTACAAGGTTTAAATTCAGTAAATAGAGGAGAGGGGTTAGTGCAATATTATCTCACATGAGGTTAAATTTGCTATGGATATCGAGATGGGGTCAAATTTTATTTAATTAGTTTTCTGGATAGGAAAAAAAGACTGATGTCAGGCTGAAATTTTTAAGTGTATACTTTAAGTATACAAAGATCAACACAAACTAATTAACCTTCATCCCATTCAGAAGAGAGAAAGGATAGGTATTTAGCATAAGGACAAATAATTCTAAACTTGATTATTGCCTAAGTTCATTGTCTAAAGTGAATTATTTATTGTCTAAACTTATTGTTTAAATTTTGACAAACTTTAACAAAGGTTGAAATATATATTTGAAACATCACCTACCTTTTAATGTAACTATTATGTTGAGAACATGAAAAAAAGAAAAAAAGCCTATAATAATTAATTTATTATTATGTTGCAAATATTTTTTTCTTTCTAATTAAGTTCTACTTTTTTTCTTTGTGTCAAGAAAATTCCAGTCATCTGGTTATACTTTAATAAAGAAATTTATGTAGGAGATAGGTGAATTGGCCAAAGTAGATTGTACATTTTGGTAAACAATTTTCCATCTGTGAATTTAGTTTAGTATTATGCTATAATTGGAAGCTTCACTTATTATAAAGGTTAAAAGCTAAAATAAAAAGGTAGTCTGAAAAATACATTTTAAAAAATGAAAACAAAACTGTTAAATGAGAATGTTTTGTAAACCATTGACAAATTAGAGTAGAATGAAGAAATGTCACATAAAACATTGATGTTAAGTGTTTCAGTCATTAAACACAACTTGGCAGACATTTTTAATCCTTACTAGACATCACTCACTGGAAATCGAAAGAAGGAAGTCCTCTGCAAAAAAGGTACATATCTAGAAAAAAATATCTGGAAAGGGTAACAATAAAAATCTGAAGACTCCAGGTTTCTGGTCTGAAGATAGAATGGCTAGGATTATAATGTCTACTACAGACAATAACAAACATAGGAGAACATACATATTTGGAAGGGTGAAATGAGTCCATGTTTGAAAATGGTTATCTTATGCTAGATCATTCAAGGCAGATTTGAAATTCAAGATAGAGATCAAATCATAAGTATTCATTCTGGAGTCATCAATTTGATAGAGCAGAGAGAACATGAATACTTGGGAATGAAATGGAGAAAGACAGAATCTATGAACACTAAGTTTTAGGAGAAAGCATTGAGATAAATACAGAGAAAAAATGATGAGTAAACCAAGGGAGAATGGTGTCATAAAAGTCCGAAGAAATAGTTTTAGAGAGGAAAGATCAAAGGCTTCAACATGAGAGAGAAATAAGAAAATAATGGGGGTAAAAGTCTATTGCATTTATCAATTAGTTATTAGGATTGAAAATTTAGATTTGGAAGTATTAAAAGTCTTTCAATCTTATAGTTGCTTTCCAACACAGTATGTTAATCACCACTGTGGTTTTTCTGTGAAAGACAGCACAGTTTATTTCTGTGTTCAAAATGGATAACAGAATTTTGTGATTAAAAATAAAACAGAAAACACTTTCTAATAATTTTGTAAAACTGATGGATTAACATTTAGAATAAAGTTTTCTGATGATGGCATTTTAACCTTTGGAATAATAGTTCAATTTATTATATTTGTCCTCACTCTTCTTCTGTATCAAGTAGTCCTGATAGCTACTCTCCATGTTTCCCTTGTATATCAAGAGGAGTTTTAAAAAATCATAGCACAGCTATAGAATGGCTTGTAAAGGACAACTAAAATAATTTGCAATCTCAGTGGATAAAATCAAGACTGATGATTTAAGAGAGTTAAAGGATCCACCAATTCTTTTTTAATGAAGGCTGACAAATGACATGTCAGTCATGTCTGGAAAGAAAAGGATACACCACACAAAAATTATTCACTTAAAGACCAAAAAATAAATCTTTGGAATTTATTACTCTAAGAGGTATTTTTTGCAGATTATACAAGTGGGAACTATGTCTATTTTATGTACTGTCCAATTATTTCTAGGATATTTTCATATCTCACACATGATCATTTGTTAATTAGCATTTATTGAATGAAAATATGTTATACTAAACTTTCCAAGACTGTATAAAAATATTTATCTGTACTGGAACAGTCAGGATTAATCTCTTTATGCTCTTTACCCCTAATTATAGCAGTTCCAGTCCCAAAGAAAGGCAATGCCAAAGAATGCTCAAACTACCGCACAATTGCACTCAACTCACACGCTAGTAAAGTAATGCTCAAAATTCTCCAAGCCAGGCTTCAGCAATACATAAACTGTGAACTTCAAGATGTTCAAGCTGGTTTTAGAAAAGGCAGAGGAACCAGAGATCAAATTGCCAACATCCACTCGATCATTGAAAAAGCAAGAGAGTTCCAGAAAAACATCTATTTCTGCTTTTTTGACTCTGCCAAAGCCTTTGACTGTGTGGATCACAATAAACTGTGGAAAATTCTGAAAGAGATGGGAATACCAGACCACCTGATCTGCCTCTTGAGAAATCTATATGCAGGTCAGGAAGCAACAGTTAGAACTGGACATGGAACAACAGACTGGTTCCAAATAGAAAAAGGAGTACATCAAGGCTGTATATTGTCACCCTGTTTATTTAACTTATATGCAGAGTACATCATGAGAAATGCTGGGCTGGAAGAAGCACAAGCTGGAATCAAGATTGCTAGGAGAAATATCAATAACCTCAGATATGCAGATGACAACACTCTTATGGCAGAAAGTGAAGAGGAACTAAAAAGCCTCTTGATGAGAGTGAAAGTGGAGAGTGAAAAAGTTGGCTTAAAGCTCAACATTCAGAAAATGAAGATCATGACATTTGGTAGCATCACTTCATGGGAAATAGATGGGGAAACAGTGGAAACAGTGTCAGACTTTATTTTTCTGGGCTCCAAAATCACTGCAGATGGTGACTGCAGCCATGAAAGTAAAAGACACTTACTCCTTGGAAGAAAAGTTATGACCAACCTAGATAGCATATTGAAAAACAGAGACATTACTTCGACAACAAAGGTCTGTCTAGTCAAGACTATGGTTTTTCCAGTGATCATGTATGGATGTGACAGTTGGGCTGTGAAGAAAGCTGAGCGCCGAAAAATTGATGCTTTTGAACTGTGGTATTGGAGAAGACTCTTGAGAGTCCCTTGGACTGCAAGGAGATCCAAGCAGTCCATTCTGAAAATCAGCCCTGGGATTTCTTTGGAAGGAATGATGCTAAAGCTAAAACTCCAGTACTTTGGCCACCTCATGTGAAGAGTTGACTTATTGGAAAAGACTCTGATGTTGGGAGGGATTGGGGGCAGGAGGAGAAGGGGACGACAGAGGATGAGATGGATGGATGGCATCACTGACTCAATGGAAATGAGTCTGAGTGAACTCTGGGAGTTGGCGATGGACAGGGAGGCCTGGTGTGTTGTGATTCATGGGGTCGCAAAGAGTCGGACACGACTGAGCGACTGAACTCAACTGATAGCAGTTCTTATAAGATGTCTAGGATCCCCAGGTCATTCCTCATTCCCTATATTCTCATCCCAATAAAATACGGCTTATTAATATTTTAATCTAACTCATACTTCTTATAAGTTTAAAGAATCATTCTACCATTCCACCTTTAACCTGCTTCTTTTCAGCAAAATATCTTATATATACTCAGTCTCTTGCCTGAAGCTTTCCTTCACCTTATTACTCCAACTGAAATGTGACTCTCCTTTGAGATCATGACTTCTGATGCATACCACTGTGGGAATGGATATTTTCTTTCTCACACATCTTATTCAACTGGACCTCATTGTCACTGTAGGTACTGGAATCCTGAGTATTCTCTTTCTTTTCTAAAGTGTCCCAAATCTGAGCCACACATCCTCAGACTAAATCATCTGTTATCTATTAGTGTAAAGACTAATCATCTATTTTCACCTTGTCCACCTCAGCCCCTCATATCTAGATCACTTTCCCTTTCTCCAGCTGTGCTTGTGCTATTATTCCACTCTTCCTCAGCCACTCATTCTTTTATTCATCCCCTTGACTAGTAATTGTCCAATAAATTACCCAAGAGCTATATGTAGGATTTACATTTAAGTTAATTAAAATAAATTATCAATAGTTCCTTAGTTATACTAGCCACATATCAAGGATTCAATAACCAAATTTGCTAATGGTTACTGTGATTATTTGAACAGTCTTATCATCACATAAGTCTTTATTGGATAGCACTTCCCTGAATCTTATGTCCAGTAAGTATATCTTTTCTATCCCCTCAAATTCAAATGTCTGATTCTCTAGTTCTTAACTTGTTTCTATTTTATTTCTTCTAGTGACATGATTGTAATGATATATAGCTCATTGGACAAATCAAATATTTCATTATAACATACATCATATCCTCATTTTCTTGATGACCCATGATTTCTCATTTTAATCAAAGTCTTGCAAGCACCATCAAATCAAGTATATGGTCAAATGCAGCTGGCAAAACTTCGAAGACAAATGCAAACTTCTAGCTAGACTTGTGCAGCTGAACACAGTTGACTAGCAAAAAAATTTATGCTTAATGAATTCACATTATAATCATGACTATTAACCTTAAGTGGATACTTTGAGTTGCCTAGGAAGTCTATTATATTTTACAAATCCTTTCAGTCTGATGCCTCCTCAGATGATTATTTTATAACTTTTCTCTCTCTTGCCTTTCCCCTTCTCTTATTAACATGAATGACTGTGCTTCTAGATACTGTCACCTCTCTAGTTATGCACCATTTCCTCTCATCTAATCAAAGATATTGCTCCAGTACTTCTCTTTCCCCTCTCTCTCTTGTCAGTATAACAAGTTTTCCCACAGGTACATAAAACTTAAAATCTGCCATTTTAAAACAAATTAAAAACAAGTGACAAGACTTTCCTAACTTCCTGCTTCTGTTCTCTTTTAACTCTTTTCACACTGAAAATGTTAACAACCCCTGTTTTCTAGTTCTTTCATTCATTCGTGAATGCAATTAGCTCTGGCTACCAGCCCCACCATTCCTAGACTCTTCTCACGCTTGTCCACTACACCACTGAACACAATGGCCCATTTGTCATTCTAATATTTCTTAGTCTATTAATAGCTTTTGACAGTCCATTAAGTGGAATATCTGCATTATTTGAATTTTGGATCAATATACTTTTCTATTTCTTTTTCTGTTTCACTAACCTCACTTTTTCACTTTTCACTGATGGTTTCTTCTTATCTCCTAGTCATAAAAACATTGTTCCAGTAATCTATTCTCAGAACTCCTCTCTTCTTATTTATGTGTATGCATGATGACAAACCCTATATTTTACAGGCTACTGGACATCTCCTCTTGCATTGGTAATAGGCATCGCAAACTTAGCATGTTGAAAAGAACTGATCCTCCTGCATCCTCTTCCTCATACAGTCTTCCTGATTTTAGCAAAAAAACAAAACAAAACAAAAAACAAAAAAAAATCTCTAACATTTTCTGAATACATCTTATTTCCAGTAACCATATTACCTCTATAACCTCAAATTCAAATGTCCAGCTCTCCAGTTACTAATTGCTCTGTTTTTCCTTCTAGAAACAATACTTTAATGACATCTAACTCATTGACCAAACTAAATAAATATTTCATTGTAACCCACATCATATCCTCATGCCCTTGTGAACAGCTACTCTGATCAAATGACTTTGATATCATATTGATTTGTGATTTCTCTCACTGTTAATATCCAAGCTGTTAGTCAATCATGTTGGCTCTGTTTTCAAAATATCCAAAATCAGAACAATTCTTGCTATATCTATTGCTGCTATCTTAAGTGCACCTTCAAAAATATCTCGACTGCATTATTGCAATATCCACTTCAGTAGCTCACATTCTTATATTCTTCCAACCCTAGTCCCTCAATTAATAAACAGCACAGCACTCAGAACAGTCTTGCTGAACACAGGTTAGGTTACATCACATCTCCTTATCCTCAAGTGGATTCCTCTGCATACTCTTGCAAGAACCTACAGAACTCTGAAATTCTTGCTACTGTTGACTCTTTAACCCCATTCTCTGCTACTCTTTCCCTTCATGAGCTTTTCTTTAGCAGTGCTGACCTACTTGCTCTTTTATGAACTTACTAGGCATACCTCTGCTTCGGAGGTTTTGAACTTGTACCTCTGTCTGGAAAGCAATTCCCCAGATATTCACGTGGATTCCTCTTTCATCTCCCTCCACTTCACTCAAATTTCATCTCTTCAGATGTTCCCTAACCATCTCACCTAACTCTTTTCTTGTCTCTTATTTTCACATCCCAAGTTTTATTTTCTCAATTTTACTTTTTATCATTTGATGCATTATGTGTTTCACTTAGTTATTTGCTTATGTTTATCTTCCCAACCTCAGATACATAAAAACAAAAGTTTAGTTGTGTATTTATTCTTTACTTTATTCATTTTCTTCTAGAATTAATTATACTTGGTATATAATAGGTAACCCACTCTAGTATTCTTGCCTAGAGAATCCTGTGGATGGTGGAGCCTGGTGGGCTGCTTGTCCATAGGGTCACACAGAGTCGGACACAACTGAAGAGACTTAGCATGCATGCATATAATAGTTTCTCAGCAAATATTTTTTTAAAAATAAACAGATTTATAAATAAGGTAAATATTTGATCAAAAAATATGAAACTATGTAATATCTTTAAAAAAGATAAGTTTCTTTGCTATTAACAAGCACAATATGTTTACTGGAAATACATTTTTATTTCCTTACCTTTAAAATTTTTATTTTTAAATAAATCAATGAATCAGTGTAGCAGTCACTTGATCAAGGACTTACTGGACACTGTTTTTAAAGATGATTTGGCAGATAAAGATGACATCCATATAACATATAGTTTATTTAGTACATTGATAATTTAATAAGTCCAAATAGAAGGAATATATGGCTTCTGTTATATATTATCATGCATATGTTATATATTTAAACTTTAAGTAAAATACTGTCTACTTTAGAATATGTAGGCTATATTCATGTTTCTGCTACTTTAGAATATATGAAATAAAATACTTATTTTTATTATAGCTTTCTCCATTTTAATTTGTATGAAGCCTACATCCTTGTCCCCCACATCCCCCAAAAAGCCTATTTGCTTTCTAATGGCTTTGTTTTTTACTGCTGCTTTTCTGGCTAAACTAAAGTATATGATTTAAATTATTTCAGAATATCCATCCTTATGACTCTCATTGCTTTGCTTTTTCTTAATTTTTTTACTTTTTAAAGTTTTCCCCTCAATCCCCACTAGTACTAAGAAATAGGAATCAAAGTCTTTATATATAAATGTATATATATATATACATGCATGTATAATTGCATACATAATTATAAACTCCACACATTAGCATTGCATATGAGCTTTGTGAAAGATACTCGTGCATGACTTTTTCTAAGAAGGAATGTCTATGCTTTATTGTCATGCTATTTATTTGAGTCATTTTTCCCTTTCATCAGTATTTACTTAGATTCTTCATGTTTCTAGTTATCATTTTTTTTCAATGAATCTTTAAGTAGATTTACAACTGATTTTTATTCCTTATTTTTCTAAAAGTTTTGGAAAATATTCAAAATTGATAAACTTTCTATTGTAATCTCTGTCTTAAAAGTAATACAAAGAAAAAAAAGAAAGAAATACTCTAATCAGGATGTGGGAAGCCTATTTGATAAAATTAACAGACATCCTTGTGTAGTAATAATTCCATAACCCATTCTTTGAAAAAGAATTGTATCTCTCTCTTCATTTCCAATATCCTTGCTTTCTAAGTTACTAACTGTTGTTAATTCTTTTTCTAGTCTTGCTAAAACTTTTTTGCCAATAGCTAGAAAAAGAAATGGTTACAAATATGACACCATAATAGTTATATTTATAGTCAATCATTTTTGGTGGCATAATTAATGTTAAGATGGTTGAAATAGAGTGAAATGATTCAAGCATACACTGTTATATCATATCATTATGGAAATGCTTAATGATTACTCCTTCAACAGAATACATGTCATTGCATGTGTAATTATCTATGTATATATTTATATGCATATGTACATATATATGTGTGTTATAATTTTTTTAATTAATTTCATGTATGCTTCCAAGTTTACTATGGCAAACCCTTCTTTCTGTTTACTTGTGATAATTAATAATGATACTGATGCATCAAAAATGGAGCATCTTTATAATATCTTCTGTAGAATATAGTTATTCTGAACCTGTGATCTAAACTATCAGCAACAGCAAAATATAAGATTATTTTAGAATCAAATGCTAACTCTACTTATCTTAGATGTACTGAGTCAGAAACTATAGGTAGGATACAATAATCTATGAAAATCTATATTTTAAAAACCCTTCTAGGTAGGTGATGCTGAGACATGGTTAAGTTTGAGAATGGATACAGTATAATACAAAAAAAAAAAAAAATCATTTCATTTGACTGGTTGCAATTTATTTCTGGAGTGATTCTCTATGTTGCATATTTTTTCACAAATATCAGTACTCCAAAAGATTCCTTTGGTCTTCTTAATTTCTACCCTACACCTGGGAGATCGCATCCACTCCCTTCAATACTCATCAATGCTGCTCTGAAATACATTTCCCTACCTCTTTCTCCCTTTGCTCATCTTTGTAAACAGCACCTAGTAAATAGGCATTTTCTACTTGATCGAGCCAAAAATCAGGCAGTGATTCTTGATTTTTTTCCATCTTCTCCCATTTCTCTATTGCCTATATCTGCTGAGAAAACAATTGTTGATGATTTTCCACCTTAATGATTTTTAACCTTAATATATTTCTTCATCTGCCCAGGCCTAAATACATAGTAAGTATTACAAAATGTCTTATCCTCATGACTATTAAAGTATAAAATCTACTAATTAGAAATAAAATAGACATTAAGTAAAAGGTGAAATTTTAATTGTAAAATATAACTAAATTTAACAATCTATTCTCACATATACACATTTCCATCATCCCTAAACATCTCTTTTGCCCCTTCTCAGTGTGTCAGTGTGTCAGCCCCACTCTTAAAGGCTACTGCTGGCCTGATATTTTTTTATATACACTAAGCTTATGTTATTCCTTTTAGTTCTTCATTCATCTAGAATCATAGTATGCTTTTATGTTTTTGAGATTCATACCTGCTTTTAAAAGTATCTATAATTTGTTCTTTTTGTCTCTAAGAAATATTCCACTGTATGAATGTACCATACCCTCCACCTTTACATCACAACCACAAATAAATAAAAATAAAACTTAACCATCACTTTGGTTTAGTTTTTCCTGCTACATGTATCTTCTGCATTCTTTAATTGCTTCATCTCTGTACTTTCATGGTTTGTAATACATTCTGAAAGCCAATATGATATAATAGGTAATTGCATTCATCTGGAATGAGTATATGACTTTTAATCCAGGATCTTTAATTTAGGTACCTCTGGCGATGGCACCTCACTCCAGTACTCTTGCC
This sequence comes from Bos mutus, assembly GCF_027580195.1. Lineage (NCBI taxonomy): Eukaryota > Metazoa > Chordata > Mammalia > Artiodactyla > Bovidae > Bos > Bos mutus. The sequence continues at coordinate 75,204,187 of NC_091622.1, read as the reverse complement.
TGGAAAATCCCATGGATGGAGGAGGCTGGTAGTCTGCAGTCCATGGGGTTGAGAAGAGTCAGACACGACTGTGCAACTTCACTTTCAATTTTCACTTTCATGCATTGGAGAAGGAAATGGCAACCCACTCCAGTGTTCTTGCCTGGAGAATCCCAGGGAGGGGGGAGCCTGGTGGGCTGCTGTCTATGGGGTCACACAAAGTCAGACACAACTGAAGCGACTTAGCAGCAGCAGCAGCAATGTTCCTAGACAAGTAATATAAGCTGTCTGTGTCTCAGATTTCTTAACCTTAAAAGGAATATAATAAGTACTTTTTTGAGTAATTAATTGCAAAGATTACAAAATTAGAGCATGTAAAAATTAAATGGCATGACCCACAAATATGGGTTCAAAATTTAACTGTATTATTTCATTGTATTTACTGTCCACTTGCCTGCCTGTAGCACTATTCTCTAAGCATTCTGTGATAGGGACCAGAATATGGTAGGCACCAATATGTACTTACTGAAGGAATAAGTGGATTATATTCTTACAGAGTACACTATGGTAGAAATGATGGCAATTCAGCTTACGTTCCACTACTGAGAAAATAATTTATCCCAACTTACTGTGACAGAGATTGCCGTTGTCCCCCTATACCTATTCTCCTATTCTTTGTTGTAGTTACAGAAATCCAAGTTTTGACAGAGCACACAATACTCATGTGACATTACTCCCTAATTTAGCTTTCAGCAGTTAAGGCTTTATAATTAGGTGATTACCAATTAAATATAACTAGGAATTGCAGTTTCTGTATGTCTTCTGTACAAGACAGTTACTTGATCTCCACTTTTACTTTTCCTAATCTTATGGGCTAGAATACTGATGGAGTCTTCATGAACCACTTTAACTATGCAGATGAGGTAAGTACCTTCGAGGAGAACAGAACAGAAAAGAAGGAAATAGGGGTTCTAGTTGACCACTTAGAACAGATTTTTCTGGATAATTTGTACTACTGTTTTCATATTTCTGGACTGTTAGGGGACAGAGAGAGAGAGAAAGATCTTGTTTGAGCCATTGGAATACTTTATATTCATTTTTAGGGTAGCTTGTGTGTGTGTGTGTGTGTGTGTGTGTGTGTGTGTGTGTGTTAGTTGCTCAGTCATATCCGACTATTTGTGACCCCATGGATTATAGCTTCCCAGACAACTCTGTCCATGAATTCTCCAGGCAAGAATACTGGATGGAGTGCCATTTCCTCCTCCAGGGTTTCTTCTCAAACAAGGATCAAATCTGGGTCTCCTGCATTGCAGGCAGATTCTTTACCATTTGAGCCACCAAGGAAGCCCTTGTATATTAAATGTTAAAGAAGAAAGTCCAGAATAATCACAAAGAACTCTTAACAAAGACACAGTAGATTCAGTTATCGGGATTGACTTACAGAGTAATGCTGCAGAATTGGGCCACCAGTGTATTATTGCCTTTTCTACAGTCATAAAATTGCCTATGGCATTGAAAATTTGGGTTTCCCATGTGGCACAGTGGTAAAGAATCTGCCTGTCAATGCAAGAGACATGGGTTGAATCCCTCAGTGGGGAAGATCCCCTGGAGAAGGAAATGGCAATCCAATCCAGTACTGTTGCTTGGGAAATCCCATGGACAAAGGAGCCTGGCAGGCTACAGTTCCTGGGGTCACAAAGAGTTGGACACACCTGAGCAACTGAGCAGGCATGCACACACACACACACACACACATACCCTGAAAAGTTCCCAATACTACAGGTAGGTTCAGATCTATGAGAAATTGTTATAATCAGGAAACATTCATGATCAGCAAACTCTTAATACTGAGAATTTGACAACAAAAAAACAGACATCTGCATGTTTGACTTGCTGACAGAAACTGAATAATAAGAAGCAGAGAGTGGACTATTTGAGAAATGTTTTAGAATTCAATTTTATCTCCTTAACTTTATTCGATACACTATCTTTCTATTTATGTATGTTTGTATTTACTTATTTATTTTAGTAGTTGTTGGAAATGTTTTAGAATTCAAGTTTATTTTCTTATAACTTTATTATATATACTATCTTTCTATTTATGTATATATGCATTTACTTTTTCATTTTAGTGGGTATTATAAGGTTGACAGTACAAATTTGGTACACACTATACATGTTACAAAAACTTTTAGATTCTTCTCAATTTCATTTGATCTTTCCTCCTTTAAAGAGTAGAGCCTTTTCATTCCAGGTAGCATACACATATAGGGTCATTATATGCAATATATAACTACATATATATGCAATATATAACTTCATCTGCCAGAAATTCATCATTATGATAATTCCCTAAATGTAAGCAAGTTATTTGATGTTTTAACTGTTCTACCTCTATTAGGGTTTCCATATCCACCTACACATGTTTTTTATTCCATTACCAGTGCCCTAGTTTAAAATCTAATTCTAGACTTTGGTACTATTGTAACTTTAAGAGTATCATAATTATAATAAAGTTAAGTGAATTGCAATGGACTCTTCAAAATGCTTTTAAAAAACTATTTCTAAAGCAAAGTTTCATTTCAAACTACATCACATGGACATTGGAACAGTTTATAATAATATCATCATTTATAACATTTAAGTTGTACATACAAAAACATATTATTTTTTATGGTGCCCAAGCTGATTTTTATTAAGTAATATCCATTTTATTGAGAAGCCTTTGATTCCTCATTTTTATTTATTAATAACTGAGCAATAAACTCTAAGTAAATTCTATTTCATGCTTTTATATATCAGTTTTCACAGGCATAACTCCTGTCATGATCTTTAATATGTTTTGTCATCATATTAAATAAAAATAAATGGCAGGAACATGTAATTGGGAACTTTCTGAATTAAGCAGAAGACTTTATCACATTGTTCTATTTTGTCTCCTCTGGATGCAGCTCCTTCACAATAGTGCTTTATTCCTCTCTGTCAGCCACATGACCCTGAAATTCTTTCTCTAGAATTTCCCCTTCTAAAATCAGCCAATACAATGTTGTCAGCACAATCTTCCAAAGTTTCAGAGCTGATCATGTCACTCTCCTGCTCTATCTAAAATAGCCTATGACACATTTTTTTGCGTGTAGAATAAAACTCTAACTTCTGTTACTGACATTGAAGAATGTGCACAATCTAACCACTGCATTTTCTGTGCAATGTGTTTTCCATTAGGATGGAAACATCTTTTTCCTATCTCTTTTCCCTATGCTATATTCTAGGTCAACTCCCATCTTAAGCAAGTTTCCCTGGATCATATCCTTTGTTTACTTTTCCACTGACTGGAATATCACTCAACTTTCTCTATATATTGAAAGCTGATCCCATAGTATTTTACTTATTTAAATTTTCTCTAATACTTTTTATTAACAATGAAGAATATTTTAATTGATAAGTATTATATGATGTATTTATATTACTATTGTACAGATGGAGCTTCCAATAAAGATTGTCCTCCATATATTTTGTGCTATGAAGCCTAAGGAATCTTTGACTTCTTTCTTTTCCAGAAAACAAGATAGGTAACTTCAAAATTTAAGGAAGAATAAGCAATAATTGTATTGTTTGCTGAATGGATTTTGGAGAGCTATTAACTTTACTATGAGTGGCAGGCATTTCATGTGAGATATTATTTAATTTTAGGGGTAGGCACTTGTGAAAATGTGAGTCACTAAGATAACTCAGAGAATATCCCTAGTGGCTCAGTTGGTGAAGGATCCGCCTGCAATTCAGGAGACCTGGGCTGGATACCTGGGTCAGGATGATCCCCTGGAGAAAGGAATGGCAACCCACTTCAGTATTCTTCCTTGGAGAATTCCATGGACAGAGGAGTCTGCTGGGCTGATGTCCATGGGGTCACAGAGAGTGGACATGACTGAGCAACTCACACTTTCACTTTAATTTCTGAGAACATTAGGCTAAAATGGTGGCTGCTATGAGAAACAGTAGATAAAGGATGAAAATAGCTGACTTGTTTTCAGGAACAGTGTAGGTTATCCCTAGAGGATCTACCAAGTATATTCTTGGTTTGCCTTGACGTAATTACGAACAGTGCTCCAATCACTCTCAAAATGTCTCGATTTTCAGTGGCAATTTGTGGTCAGTCTATCTAAGCAGAATCCCGGAATCCAAAAGTCATGCTGCTGCTTTTGCTAAGGCTCTTCAGTCGTGTCCGACTCTGTTGGACCCCATAGACAGCAGCCCACCAGGCTCCGCCTTCCCTGGGATTCTCCAGGCAAGAACACTGGAGTGGGTTGCCATTTCCTTCTCCAATGCATGAAAGTGAAAAATGAAAGTGAAGTTGCTCAGTCGTGTCCGACTCTATGCAACCCCATGGACAGCAGCCTACCAGGTTCCTCTGTCCATGGGATTTTCCAGGCAAGAGTACTGGTATGGGTTGCCATTGCCTTCTCCTCCAAAAGTCATAATGGTACCCTTTGTATCAGAAGTCTCCAATCCCTAAAAGAATGAGATGCTTTTTGATCTATATGATCACATGAGCATATTCTCTAGTTCGTGTGTAAAATCTGGAGAAATTTTGGAAAAATATAAATTTTTACTTTTGAGCATTTTTGATGAATCATTTAACTGTTGTTACTTAGTATTAAGATTTTATCTCCAAAACAAGTGAAATTACTTCTTTATATATTTTATATCTTTCTCTCCCTTATGTATTAGGCTTTCTTTTCTAATTTGCAAGTGAAGTACTACATCTATAAACTGCTCCTTTAAGTGAGAATATTGATATTGTGTCTCTAACTTTCATTTGCAAGTTTTAAAGGAAAACAATGAAAGATGCTGTTCTTTGTGTGTAATGTACTAGTCTAAAATTTTAATGTGAAAAAAAATTGTTCTACGTATTTTAAATGCTTTATAAATTATCATTTTAGCTGATTCTTTTTAAAGAGATTGAGAACAAAGAAAAAGCCTTGAGGACATTGATACAGCTTTCTGCAAGTTCTTAGCTATTCAGATGGCCATCCAAAGTGAAAGGATCCTTCTATTTTCATAGTATTCAGAACAAAGAGTATTTTTCATTATATTTACTTGAACACCCCATCATATAATGTGAAATGGCCTTGCTGCTGCTGCTAAGTCATTTCAGTCGTGTCCGACTCTGTGCGACCCCAGAGACGGCAGCCCACCAGGCTCCCCCGTCCCTGGGATTCTCCAGGCAAGAACACTGGCCTTAACCTAAAGGTAAATCTCCAAGTGGAAATAGCTTTCAAAATCTTAGTGAAGGCAAATGAATTATTAAAGTCTGAGAGTTAATCAAATTATGTCATACTATACATATATATATATATACACATATATGATTCAGTGAGGGGATTCCTGGTCATGTTATTATATTTTATAATTATTATTAAGTACAAAATATAATAATCTATCAAAAGTCTGTTAGTTCAAAGCATAATCAAATGATTCTAGACCCCCAAGGTTTTTAAAGTTCTTAATGAGCAGTTAAAAAAAAAGAAAAAAAAAATGGTGCCCTTGATGCACCACAGTTAAATGGGCTTCTGATGTTTTCCATAAGGTTTACTTAAACCTGGATTACTCAGAGTTTGCTAAAAGAATTAATATTAGACTGTATTCAGCTGGAGTCATAGATCTAGATAATATTTCTAATCGTGGGAGAACAGATTTTCTGACTGAAGATAAGAAAAATATATTCCTAACTTTGAATTTGGAGACTGTTTGGCCTACCTTAGAAAGTAGAAGACACTGAAGCATACCCAGGGCTGTGATAAGGATTTCATGACCCTGAAACTGAAGAGTATCCAGCATGAGAGACAATCCTACAAATGCTGGGTGCCTGTGAAGTAGCTCTAAGATCCTTTCTGTGTGATAGTTCCCTCTTATTACTCCTGAACTTACAATACAATGTCATTGTTAGTTTCTGTCGCGTCTTGGCTCTACTGGGTGAGATTAAAGAGAAGTACCTGTCTCACACCTACACAAATACTGCTGTAAACAGTCTCATGAGGGCGGGACTGTCCCTGCCAGAAGCATAGATATCTATTCTGGATGAACACGTCAGATGATAAGGAGTCTAAAGCAGTAGTAGCAGGGGATCATGCTTCTGACACTCTGGGGGCCATACCATGTGATCATATCAGAAGTGACTGAGGAGCTCTCTAAGATGTGTTTCTCCTAAATAAAAAGGAGATGAGAAGTTGTATTTGGAGTTTAAAAAATTTAAGTCTCTTTCCAATTAAAAATAGTGCAATAAAGATGGTAAATAATTTCGATTTTAACAATGAGGTGGTTGTACCTTTTTATTTTGGAGCCTCCATCCTAACCTGATATGTCTCAAAATATGCTCTCTAATATAATGTAACATAGCATTAATAAAAGTTAAAATGTGGATACAGAATAGAGATGAAGCCTTTTCATCTCATTCAGAAGATCAATGCAAAGCCTGTCTGTGGTGCTGTCCCATCAGAAGGATAAAAGGTGAGCTCCTCCTGTCAACATTCAAGCCTGCAGCTCCAAGGAACTGAAAGAAACCCTCCATCACTACTGGGCTATTAGGAGTAGTTCTCCATAGGAAGCTTTAGAAAGACATGATTCAGCCCCAGCTTTGGAAGTTTTATGCATTGTTAAAGAAACATAGGTATTAAAGGATTAAGCTACTGTTGAAAAAGCAAATTAAATATCTGCCATGGAAAGTTTGAGATTACAAGGATTCTGTTTCCTTCATGTATGTTTTCAGAGACATTTTCTCTCACCTATTACATTGGACATTTTATACATAGGCCCTAAATGATTGTCTTTGGACATAAAATGCTAAAACTTTTCCCCTCATAAAATTTGGTATGGAATTTTCTAGGATTCTATGCTGTGAATACATGGAGGAGACTATTAGTTGATGAAACAAGACAATAACAAACTCACAAGATGCTATGAAGCAATGTTATCTGTACATAAAAATTGTGTGAGGTGAATTTTTACATTTGTGAGATAGTTTTTAAACATTTTAAACACTTTAATGACCTGAACAATGAGGAATATGTGGCATGGGGGATTTATTTTACATAGTGAAAACCACTCTGTAAATAATTCTGTTTTAAACTGGACCTGACAACCTCCCCAGTGTTGACTTTTATCATCCTATTCTTGCAGTGCATAATGTGACCCCAGTATAATTTGTTAAGATCCTTGAATGGCTATACTTTTTATTTAACATGAAAAGTAAACTTTTAAAACTTTCAGTCTTTCCTTCATCTGGCCACATTAAAATGTTACTGTAGGTGTCTGGACATTTCTTCCAGGAAATCAATCCTCTTCTAGTCCAACACTAGAAAAGGTATTCCTTTCCTGGTTCTTTTTCTTTTTTTTTTTTTGGAGGGGGAGGTTCCATGTACTACTGCTTTGAAGCAAAATGGAAAAACTCTACACAGTTAGCAAAAAACAAGACTTGGAGCTGACTGTGGCTGAGATTATCAGCTTCTTAGTGCAAACTTCAGGCTTAAAATCGAAGAAAGTAGGGAAAACTGCTAAGCCATTCAGGTATGTCCTATGTCAAATCTCTTATGATTATACAGTGGAGGTGATGAATAGGTTAAAGGGATTAGATCTGACAGACTGCCTGAAGAACTATGAACTGTGGTTTGTAACATTGCACTGGAGGCAGTGATTAAAATCATCCTCAAGGAAAAGAAATACAAGAAAAAAAGTGGTTTTTTGAGAAGGCCTTAAAAATAGCTGAAAAAAGAAGGGAAAGCAAGACATACCCAACTGAATGCAGTGTTCCAGAGAATAGCAAGGAGAGCTAAAACCTTCTTAAGGGAGCAGTGCAAAGAAATAGAGGAAAACAATAGAATGGGAAAGACTAGAGATCTCTTCAAGAAAATCGGAAACACCACGGGAACATTTTATGCAAAGATGGACACAATAAAGGACAGAAACAGTAAGGACCTCACAGAAGCAATAGAGATTAAGAGATAACAATAATACACAGAACTGTACAATAAAGGTCTTAATTACCAAGAAAACCATGAGGGTGTAGTCATTCACCTAGAATCAGATATCCTGGAGTGTGAAGTCAAGTGGGCCGTAGGAAGCATCACTACAAACAAAGCTGGAGGAGGTGATGAAATTCCAGCTGAGCTATTTCAAATCCTAAAAAAATGATGCTGTGAAAGTATTGCACTCAATATGCTAGCAAATTTGGAAAACTCAGCAGTGGCCACAGGGCTGGAAAAAGTCAGTTTTCATTCCAGTCCCAAAGAAAGGCAATGTCAAGGAATACTCAAATTATGGTACAATTGCAATCATTTCACATGCTAGTAAGATTGTGCTCAAAACCCTCAAGCTTGGCTTCAGCAGTATGTGAACTGAGAACTTTCAGATGTACAATATGGATTTAGAAAAGGCAGGGAAATCAGAGATCAAATTGTCAACATCTAATAGATCATAGACAAAGCATGGGAATTGAAAAAAAAAAAAAAAAAAAACCACATCTGCTTCATTAGCTATGCTAAAGCCTTTGACTGTGTGGCCCACAATAAACTGTGGAAAGTTCTTCAAGAGATGGGAATACCAGACCACTTTACCTGAATCCTAAGGAACTATATGCCGGACAAGAAGCAACGGTTAGGATAAGACATAGAACAATGGACTGGTTCAAAATTGGGAAAGGAGTACATCAAGTACTTGTTTTGTCATCCTGCTTATTTAGCTTCTATGCAGAGTATATCACACGAAATGCAAGGTTGGATGAAGCACAAACTGGAATCAAGATTGCAGGAAGAAATATCAACCTCAGATATGCAGATGATACTACTTTAATGACAGAAAGGAAAGAGGAACTAAAAGCCTCTTGGTCAAAGTAAAAGAGGACAGTAATAAGCTGGCTTAAAACTCAACATTAAAATAAAGGAGATCATGGCATCTGGTCCCATCACTTCATGTCAAACAGATGGGGGGAAAGTGGAAATGGTGACAGATTTTATTTTCTTGGCTCCAAAATAACTGCAGACTGTGACTGCAGCCATGAAATTAAAAGATGTTTGCTCCTTGGAAGAAAAACTATGACAAACCAAGAGAGTATGTTAAAAACTAGAGACAACACTTTGCTGTCAAAGGTCCCTATAGTCAAAGCTATAGGTTTTCCAGTAGTCATGTGGGGATGTGAGAGTTTTACCATAAAGAATTGAGTGCTGGAGCTGAGCTGAGCACTGAAGAATTGATGCTTTTGAACCGTTGTGCTGGAGAAGACTCTTGAGAGTCCCTTGGACAGCAAGAAGATCAAATCAGTCAATCCTAAAGGAAATCAATCCTGTATATTCATTGAAAGGACTGATGCTGAAGCTCCAATACTTTAATCACCTGATGCAAATAGCTGACTCAATGGGAAAGACCCTGATACCAGGAAATATTGAGGGAAAGAAGACAGGGGGTAGAGGATGAGATGGTTGAATGGCATCACTGGCTCAATAGACATGAGTTTGAGCAAACTCAGGGAGGTAGTGAAGGACAAGGAAGCTTGGCATGCTGCAGTTCGTGGGGTTGCAAAGAATTGGACATGACATAGCAGCTGAACAACAACTACCCGAGAGGGCTTCCCTGGAAGCTCCCAATAGTAAGGAATTTGTCTGTCAGTGCAGGAGATACGGGTTTGATACCTTGATGGGGAAGACCCCCTGGAGAAGGAAATGTCAACCCACTCCACTATAGTTGCCTGGAAAATTCCATGGATAGAGGAGCCTAGTGGGCTACAGTCCATTGGGTCACAGAAGAATTGGACTGGACTTAGAGACTAAACAACAACTACTCCTACCATCACATCCAATTTTATTTTTATTCACTCATTCTATAAATGATTACTATTATGTGTCATGTCAGGTCTATTGAAAAATACAATCTATTTTTATCATTGGAAAATATTGATATTAAGTATATAAATATATAAACAAGAACATGTTCAAGGGACTAATTATAGTTATTAAACAAGGGAATAAATATGACTCTTCCACAAGCAGTAATTACAGTTAGAGGTTATTACTATTGGAGGGAAAAGTGCAGAGTAAAGAGAGCAGTAGCAACTGGTATAATCTATTTTGGATGGCCATGGAAAATATCTCTAAAGGGCTAAAAACTGAATGGGGAGAAAAGCCCAACCATGGGATATTGTGAAAGAGAGTGTTTTCTAATTAAAGGAATAGATAATGACATTATATAAAAATCCTAATTTAAAAACAAAAAATAGAAGGGACTAGAGAGAAAGTTTGGAGAAGGCAATGGCACCCCACTCCAGTACTCTTGCCTAGAAAGTCCCATGGACAGAGGAGCCTGGTGGGCTGCAGTCCATAGGGTCGCTAAGAGTCGGGCACGACTGGGTGACTTCCCTTTCACTTTTCACTTTCATGCACTGGAGAAGGAAATGGCAACCCACTCCAGTGTTCTTGCCTGGAAAATCCCAGGGACAGAGGAGCCTAGTGGGCTGCTGTCTATGGGGTCGCACAGAGTCAGACACGACTGAATTGACTTAGCAGCAGCAGCAGCAGCAGCAGCAGAGAGAAAGTTAGTTTTTGTTGGTCTAATTAGCAAAGAAGATAGCAGTCAGAGATAAGATCAGAAATGAGGAAGGTCAGAAAATACAAAGCCTTATGGTCCATGGTTAGAGTTTATATTTTATTATAATTATAATGAAAAATTAATTTCCATCCTAAGAGATGAGATGAAACTAAAATTATAATAGAGGCAACCAAATATATCAATATTTTCTCCCTCCCGCTCAATCTGTGTCTTTCTGTTTGACCTTATTTCTTTTCTTTTGACAACAGAACCTCCATGTTTTACTTGAGTGCATAAACACTGAGATTTCCCAACCTTCTGTAGATTTAGCTTTGGACATGGAAGCTTGATCCAATGGTTTTAAGTAAAAGTGATATGTGAAATTTTCAGATCATCTTCTTTAAGCTCTCTGCTCTAACCTTCTTTCCCTCTTCTCATGGCCTCGATTGATAAGTGCAGACAAGCTCATTTAACCATGCAGATGAGGAAAAAAAGCATGTAGAAAGCAGCACTATATATTTGTGGTGGTGGTGGTAGGGGGGAGGGCTTTATTTTCTTTTGCTTTTTCTTTTGGTTATAGCAGCTCAAAATGACTTTTTTTTTTTTTTTTTTTTACTTTAAAAATAGCTGCATGAGTTACAGTTTACGTACCATACACTTCATTCTTTTAAAGTATAAAATTCATTATTTTTACTATATTCACAGGTCTGTGCAACCTTTCAGTTCAGTTCAGTCGCTCAGTGGTGTCCGACTCTGCGACTCCATGGATCGCAGCACACCAGGCCTCCCTGTCCATCACCAACTCCCAGATTCATGTCCATCAAGTCTGTGATGCCATCCAGCCATCTAATCCTCTGTCGTCCCCTTCTTCTCCTGCCCCCAATCCTTCCAAGCATCAGAGTCTTTTCCAATGAGTCAACTCTTCGCATCAGGTGGCCAAAGTACTGAAGTTTCAGCTTCAGCATCATTCCTTCCAAAGAAATCCCAGGGCTGATCTCCTTCAGAATGGACTGGTTGCATCTCCTTGCAGTCCAAGGGACTCTCAAGAGTCTTCTCCAACACCACAGTTTAAAAGCATCAATTCTTCGGTGCTCAGTTTTCTTCACAGTCCAACTTTCACATATATATATGACCACAGGAAAAACCATAGCCTTGACTAGACAGACCTTTGTTGTCAAAGTAAATTTAGACCATTTTTACCACATCAAACAGAAACTCTGCTTGTCATCTACTATCTTCTCTCCTATTAATCTCCTCCCACTGCTCTAACAACCTCTAATCTACCTTTTGTCTCCATAAATTTCTTTGTTTTGTACATTTCATATAAAAGAAATCATATGATATGTGGTCTTTTGTAATAAATTTCTTTTACTTAGCATATTTTCAAGGTCCCTATATGAACAAGCATCAGTATTTTATTTCTCTTTGTGGCTGAATATCAGCCCATTTTATGGATATACCAGAGTTTGTGTATCCATTTATCAATTCATGGAATTTGGGTTATTTCCAGATGTGGGCTATTATGAATAATGGCAATATAAACATTTACGTACATGTTTTGTGTTGCAATATATTTTTATTTCTTTTGGGTATAAACCTAGAAATGAAACTGCTGGCTCATACAGTACTGCTATGCTTAATTGTTTAAGAAACTGCCAGAATGTTTTCCAAAATGGTGTAGCCATTTTACATTCTCTCCAGTAGAGTATGAATGTACCAATTTCTCCACACTCTAATCAAAAATTGTGGTATCTCTCTGACTTTTTTATTATTCTCCTCATAATGGGTATGAAGTGATATTTTATGATGTTATGATTTGCATTTCTCTGATGGCTAATGAGGGAGGGCATCTTTTAATGTGCTTATTGGTCATTTATAAATCTTCCATTAAGAAATGTTTCTTCAGATCCATCATCCATTTTTAAATCAGGTTTATTTGTCTTTTCACTCATTGAGTTGTAAGTGTTTGTCTTATATGTTTTTGGTTCAAGTTTCTTATCAGGTATATGATTTACAAATATTTTCTTCTATTCTTTGGATTGCCTTTCACTCTTTTAATGAGGTCCTTTAAAACACATTTTTTTAAAATTTGAAAAGTAAAATTTACCTGTTTTTTTCTGTTGTAGCTTTATGTTTCAGATGTCATATCTAAGAAACCTTTGTCTAATCCAAAATCATGGAGATTTATCCTATGTTTTCCAGAAAAAAATTTGTGGTACTCTTTCACAGTTAAGTGTGGCTAAAGGCATATTGACAGAATCAGGCTTTGGTTTTGTTGATTTTCTCTGTTGATTTCCTATTTCCAATTTCATTGACTTCTCTTCTAAGTCTTAGTTTCTTATGCTTATTTTGAATTCAATTTTCTCTTTCTTCTAGTTTCCTAAAGTTTCTTGATGTATTAATAGTTTTAATAAACATTTCTTACTTCTAAAAAGACTGCTGCAGTTATTGCATTAGAAAATACAAAAGGAAGAAAAGTAAAATAAAAAAACTATTATCTACTTTTTGACTTCCATAATACCAAATGTCTACAAAAATTTAGTTTCACCTAAGTTCAGAATTAGTCTTTTATGTGTATTGACAAAGAGTTGGGTGATCAGAGATAACCTATTTTTCTCTATATAGTTCAAGGATATAAGTCCAAATAATACTCTTTCTACTAGATTATACTGACTTTCATTAGTAACAAGGGAAAATGTCTCTTTAGATATACATTTAGAGAGAATAAATGACACATTTAAAGGAAGAACTTTCAATATAGACTTTTCAAAATATTTAGCTTAAGAATATTTGATTTTTTCAGTTGCAGATTAAAAGAAAAAAAACTAAGCAAGATTATAACACATTTTTTTATTATTCTTTTCACTTTCTAGAACTATTCATTTTCAGGGTCAGCTCCACCAATCACGTTTTAAAAACAAATTTCTTGATAAACATTTAAACACCCTAGGGATTCCCTATGTCAGACTCACTTGTGATATCCAAACTTTTGCAAATAATATACTCTTCCTTCCTTTACATTTAAATTATTTCCTAAACTACAGAATCTCCAAAAGGAACAATATAGCCTCCAAAAAGAGGCATTGACCAAATTGCTAAAGTTTAGTAGAAAATTTTAGGTTTTAGTGGGACAATCTTAATTTAGAGATTTCTGTCTGAATGGGACCTGGAGCTACCTTAGTCTTTTTCTTTATCAACATAACCAGAAACTTTGTTTAATATATAGGTATTATATATTATATATATATATAATATATTATATATATAATTATATATATATATATATTATATATATTATATACCACTTGTTTTACCAAGGGATTTCCTAACCTTACTTGTAAAACTCTCTATTATAGCATCAAGGAAATAATCACTTGCTAGAAAACACAAAAAATATAGTATTCAACATTCTTGAGTTAAAATATCATATACAAATTTACAGTTTCTCAATAGCACGCTTATTACTTGATAAGATAAATTCAATTATTTCATTTAAGAGACAGTTTCCCAATTTTTAAGATGTTGTCACCCAAATAGCTTACCTCTTTGTTATTAAAAAATGTGGATGGAAAATATAACAACCCTTTTGTCAACTGTGGTATTTTGCCCTAGGAGACATTTATTTCTCAGTACATCCGGAGTACATTTCCTTGCTGATATCCGTTTCTCTTGCAGTTCATACATTTGGGACATGAATGGAGTATATGTTTTCTTTTTACACATTTTAGAAGTCACTTATGCTTCATTTTCCTTGTTATCAGTCTCAAGTTTTCGTACTGAAAGATATGGCTTACCTTGCTCTGTTTTCTCCTGCACAGTCTTGTAAGATCTCACTTCCTGGCTGGCAATACTATCTTCTGTTTTTGCCAGAGGCACCTCAGTTTCCTTGAGCAGAAATCACTAAGGACCTAATTGACTCATTCCAGTCACTTTCAGGGATTGTCAGCACTGCTGAAAGTGTGTCTTTGTTGTCACTCACTCTGGAACACATTGCTGGAACTTTAGTCAAGTGAACATCTACATTTGTTCACTGTTGCATATTTGTATATGCGGCCACTTTTGGAGGAATATCAGACTTCTTGCTAAGGAGATTTGAAGCCACCAGGATTGTTTCTGCTAATTGATAGAGTTCAACTTAGTCATGAAGCATATCAGTAAGTAGCTTGTTTTTTCATTTTAAATGCATAAAAATTATAGAATGTTAAAACAGTAATTGACTGGAAAGAGAGGATCTAATATTCTGTTTTAATAGATAAGGGTAAGTTTCATCTTATTCATCCTATTAATAAATACTTTCATCATACATATTGCCTTCTCTCTGTTAAGTGGGACTTTAAGATTTTTACCGCATATTTTTAAGAAGGGATGGAATATTTGAACATGTCTAATGTTGAGAATTAAAATGAACTTCATTGAGATCTCCAAAAATTATTGAAAAATTAGCTTATGATTTCTTTCATGGTAGAAATAAACAGAATGGGCCTGGAGGGGAGGAAAATAATTTGACAATGTTTGTAAGGCTATAATTGTTCAAAGGGTGTAAATTCTAAAGGGAAATACACTCACAGACACAGGCACTCATATGAACACATATCCTTTAAATAGTCAACAAATAAAAATCCTAAGCTATTATATAGTTCTTTGCCATTTGTATAAGATTTAATCATTCTGGATTAATGCTTTTCTTTTTTATTTAAAAGTAGCTAGTGTCTAGGTGAGAGTCCAAAGTTTTCTACATAGTCAGCCTAAACCTGAGTTATATTTGATTTATTTTTTAATCTGTCAGTGTTTATTACAATTAAAAAAACACTTTTTTATATTAAAAGATCAGTCTGAGAATATTCAATGTGTTATTGTCTACAATTGTATTTTCTTGTGCCTGAATAAAGACATAAATTGTCAATAAATACGAGCTATAAGAAATATTATTATAACATCTAAATATACTAAAAATACTAAAATATAATTAATTTATACAAATGCATAAATGAATAGAAAACAACTAAACAACAATAAAAATATATGTATCAATGCAATGGGTACGTAGAGATTCTGTCAGGAGTTGACTTTAATAAAATAAAATAGGAAAATGTGAATTGGAAATGTAATTTGACACGAGAATAAAAAAACTGATTCAGCAGAGCACAAACTTGGGAATCAGCATTCCAGGTAAAATGTGAATGGGAAAAACTTGCCTTGTTTAAGGAAAAACAAGCTAGCTGAATACAGCATGATAGCCATAGGAAAGTGGTTAGAGATGAGATTGGAGAGTTTACCATAGACCACAATATGATAACACGTTGGGCCAAGTACAATAGGAAGCACAGGAGATGTTCAATCAGAACTATAGTTATGTGATACATGCTTTTAAAGATGATTCTGACTGCAATATGGATGGCACATTTTTGCATTTCTTCAGTATGGTTAATATAATCTAGCAAATGCATTCCTATGACAGAAGTAAGTTTTCCCCTTTCCCATTTCTCCCATTCTATGTATGTACGTTTTGTTTTCCAAGTAATCTTTGGAAACGCCAGTGGAATATTAGAGGATTATGGGCTATGGACTTATATTCCTTTCAGTGAAAAAGACAGGGGATTGAATAATAGAATATTATAGAAAATTCTATTTAATTTGAATTAGGACAATGACACCAGTGAAATTCAGTGAGAAAAAAATAGTATTTTCAATAAATAGTGCAAGAACCATCAGGCTTTGCTTTGGAAAAACATAAACATTGACCCTTTTCCTCATATTGTATATCAAAAATATTTCAAGAAGAATCATATATCTAAGTGTAAAATGTAAAACAATAAAGCATTAGATGAATTATAGGAAAATTTTGACATGATCTTGAGGTAGAAAAAGATTTTTAAAACAGTATTTTAAGGGCACAAAATAAGTCTCACTGAGCGTCAGTAAAATTTATAACATCCATGTATAGATAAATAAATGGGTAGATAGATGATAGATTAACAAAGGACTCAAGACCAGAATATATATCTCCTAGAATCAGAGAAAGATTAAAGACCTGATATTTTAATGAGAAAAACATCAATAGATACTTTGAAAAAGAGGATATTCAAATAGCTAATAAACATCGTAAACTGTGTTAACATCATTACTCCTCATTGAAATGTGAATTAATATCACAATGAGCATCCTTTACCCACTCATCCAATAGCTAAAGTGAAAAGACTGATGATACCAAGTGTTGATGATATGTGAAGCCATCAGTCTCTCATATATACTTTTATTTGAGTGTTAAATGCAACACTACATTTGATTACAGGCTTACTCTATGACTAACAGTTTCACTCTTAAGTTTAGAATCAAGTGAAAACAGTGCATGCGTTTGCAAAACACAAGAATACAAGAATATTTATTGCAACTTTACATTTAAGAGACAGAAATAGAATTAGCTCAGAATTCTATCAATAGAATGGTGGATAAATAAGGTATGGTGCATTATAAGATGAAATTTTATCTAGAAATAAAAATAAAATTAGTTTATGGATAGATACTACAGCATTGATGAACCTCAGAGACATTATTTGGAGCAAAAGAAGCCAGAAAATACTTGGTGTAATTTCATGTATTTGAAGTTTAGCACAGGCAATACTAACCGATGGTATTAGAATTCAGGATAGTGGTTACCTTCAGGGTAATACTGATTGGTAAGGGTAAAAGGAAGCTTCTTAAAGGACTACTACTACTACTACTACTACTACTTCTAAGTCACTTCAGTCGTGTCCGACTCTGTGTGACCCCGTAGACTGCAGCTCACCAGGTTCCCCCATCCCTAGGATTCTCCAGGCAAGAACACTGGAGTGTGTTGCCATTTCCTTCTCCATCTTAAAGGACTGCAGTATGCTTAATGATGATTTAGCTGTAGGTTACATTAGGGCTTCCCTGATGGCACAGACGGTAGAGAGTCTGCCCGCAATGCAGGAGACCAGGGTTCAACCTATGGGTCAGGAAAATCCCCTGAAGGAGGGCATGGCAACCCACTCCAGTATCCTGTCCTGGAGAATTGCATGGACAGAGGAGCCTGGTGGGCTATAGCCCATGGGGTTGCAAATAGTTGGACACAACTGAGTGACTAACACTACAGTAGTGTATGCATGTGTAAAATTTTATTGAGCTCCTACATTTATGATTAGTCCTTTGAGTTTTCACTTTCTCCAATTGCAAATTAGTAGATGCTTTGGATCCTAACTGAATTCCAAAGCCATGTAACAGAAATGAGCTAATGATTGAAAAACAAATGAAGCCATACCAACTCTGTTTGAAATCAAGTATATTCTAATTTACTATCACTCAAAAAAAGACAACAAGATAAGCACAGGAGGGAGAACAAACACAAAAAATCAGTTTTATGAAAGAGGATCAATGTGATAGCACACTAACAAACCTGCTTTCACCCTGGACAACACACACACCATGTATGGTCGGAAGAATAGGCTAGATAAGAAAGAGAGATGCCAGAAAAGCTTGATGCTAAACAAAATCCAGAAAAGATACAGAGTAGCACAGAAATATTCAAGATTAACACAGGCAGAACATAATTTTTTACTTAACATTAAAAATTTCCCTTTATTTTCTACATAATAAATAATCTTCCAGTCTATAAAAACAGATGCTACTGCTAAGGCTATGCTTCACACTATCATTTTCCTCTGTATTTATGCTAGTTCACACTTTTTTCCTTCAGAAATCTTGGATATATACCATATGGTTCTGGTGATTTATTGGGCTTGAAGTACTCTACTTGCTCTAACTTTCTCATTTTAGATGTCAATCTTTGTCAAGGGTACCATCTGATGTTCTATGAAAACTGTCTTAGGAATAGAAAATTTCCCAAAGTTGTCTCAATATTCTAATATGAAAACCATTTTCTTTCCTCTCCTTTCTATTAACAACTTTTAAAATTCTCCTGAAGGACTTAAAGCTCTCATTATTGATCCTTTTTTACTTAATGTACATACTTTCTAACTTTTCTGAGACTTTTTTGTTTCTTATTGCTAAGTGCTAGATTTGGCTAACCTTTTGCTGAACTTCTATGATTGTTTGATTTAAATAAAATCTGTACAATGCTACATCTAATCCTTAGGAAATTTGAAATATAATACAAATGATAAATCACTTAAGTAATAATAATTAGAATAACAGTTCACATTCTCTAAGTTGATTGATTTTTATCTAAGGAAAATTTTCTAAGGTCCTAAACAGCTTCAAGTTATGGTTTCTAAAGCTAGGAAAAATGGCTAGTTGCAGTATATAAGCCAGCTGAATAAAAATAGAAACAATGTTACCTAAATGAAATTATCTACATATTTCATTTCAATAAGTATTTTAGCACACTGGGATCTGAAATTTACATATAACTATTTTAAAATAAGGTTCTTCATTTTTAACAAAGAACAAAAAGTGTTTTCTGGGTATTCAGTATCCATGTACAGAAACAAGTATATTTTCATTCACATCATTGACAACTTTTGAGCATCAGCAAAGATTAGCTATAGTACCTCTTCTCAAGTGACTTACATATACTCCTAACACTTTTTAAAGTTAAAACTATTATATACATATTTATATTGTGTTTTGTTTGTCCATGTAAGAGTGTGGGATGTGGACATTGAGAATTTTAATCATGATATCCATTCCATCCTGATGGACTATTAATTGCTTCCTTCAGCTTTCTTATCCTTTTGTGTTTTTTTTTTTTTTTTTTTAATATATGGCCATATATATCTCAGTTTAGGCCTGTCTATATCTTGGATGTTACACTATGTTAGGTAACCATTTTTAGGAATATATGGATAAAATTCAACCATGACCCTTACTTGTCTTGAAAACAAAGAAAATAAGCCTTAAAATTATTCTAAATTCCAAAATGACTTAGTTTTCATTTCTTTTTTAATTGCCAACTTTAAAAAGAGGTATTACTAGTTTCTGGGCTAGAGATTTTCATATACTGTCACCCTATCTTCCAAAGAGGAAATGCTCTGGAATATGTGTGGGCACCAAATGAGCTGAACAAATAGGATGAACACACATCTTTCCCTGAGAAGCCCAAGAGCTTAATATCTACAGAAGTGGGCTTTGTTAAGAGACTCACCTTCTTTTTTGATATTAATTAATTTATATTATTTTTATCTATTTTTAATTGAAGAATAACTGCTTTACAGTATTGTGTTGATTTCTCCCAAACATCAACATGAATCAACAATAGGTGTATATATATCCCCTTCCTCTTGAACCTCCCTCCCACCTCACTCCCCATCCCATCCCTCTAGGTTGTTACAGAGCCCCGGTTTGAGTTCCCTGAATCATACAGCAAATTCCCATTGGCTATTTTACATGTTGTATGTTTCCATATTACTCTCTCCATACACCCCACCCTCCTTTCCTTCCTCCCCACTGTGTCTGTAAGTCTGTTCTCTGTCTGTATCTCCATTGCTGTCCTGAAAAAAAATTAATCAATATCATCTTTCTAGGTTCCATATATATGGAACATATATATGTGTTCCATATATATGTGTTACAAATTTGCTTTTCTCTTTCTGACTTACTTCACTCTGTGCAATAGGCTCAAGGTTCATCCACCTCATTAGAACTGATGCTAATATTTCCTTTTTATGGCTGAGTAATATCCCATTGTATATATTACCACAACTTCTTTTTTTTTTCTTTTTTTTTAAAATTTTTAATTTAATAATTTTAAAACATGTGTTCCCCATCCTGAACCCTCCTCCCTCCTCCCTCCCCATACCATCCCTCTGGGTCGTCCCAGTGCACCAGCCCCAAGCATCCAGCATCATGCATTGAACCTGGACTGGCATCTCGTTTCATACATGACATTTCACATGTTTCAATGCCATTCTCCCAAATCTTCCCACCCTCTCCCTCTCTCACAGAGTCCATAAGCCTGTTCTATACATCAGTGTCTCTTTTGCTGTCTCGTATACAGGGTTATCGTTACCATCTTTCTAAATTCCATATATATGCGTTAGTATACTGTATTGGTGTTTTTCCTTCTGGCTTACTTCACTCTGTATAATAGGCTCCAGTTTCATCCACCTCATTAGAACTGATTCACATGTATTCCTTTTAATGGCTGAGTAATACTCCATTGTGTATGTGTACCACTGCTTTCTTATCCATTCATCTGCTGATGGACATCTAGGTTGCTTCCATGTCCTGGCTATTATAAACAGTGCTGTGATGAACATTGGGTACACACGTGTCTCTTTCCCTTCTGGTTTCCTCAGTGTGTATGCCCAGCAGTGGGATTGCTGGATCATAAGGCACTTCTATTTCCAGTTTTTTAAGGAATCTCCACACTGTTCTCCATAGTGGCTCTACTAGTTTGCATTCCCACCAACAGTGTAAGAGGGTTCCCTTTTCTCCACACCCTCTCCAGCATTTATTATTTGTAGACTTTTGGGTCGCAGCCATTCTGACTGGTGTGAAATGATATCTCATAATGGTTTTGATTTGCATTTCTCTGATAATGAGTGATGTTGAGCATCTTTTCATGTGTTTGTTAGCCATCTGTATGTCTTCTTTGGAGAAATGTCTATTTAGATCTTTGGCCCATTTTTTGATTGGGTCATTTATTTTTCTGGAGTTGAGCTGTAGGAGTTGCTTGTATATTTTTATGATTAGTTGTTTGTCGGTTGCTTCATTTGCTATTATTTTCTCCCATTCTGAAGGCTGTCTTTTCACTTTGCTAATAGTTTCCTTTGATGTGCAGAAGCTTTTAAGTTTAATTAGGTCCCATTTGTTTATTTTTGCTTTTATTTCCAATATTCTGGGAGGTGGGTCATAGAGGATCCTGCTGTGATGTATGTCAGAGAGTGTTTTGCCTATGTTCTCCTCTAGGAGTTTTATAGTTTCTGGTCTTACGTTGAGATCTTTAATCCATTTTGAGTTTATTTTTGTATATGGTGTTAGAAAGTGTTCTAGTTTCATTCTTTTAAAAGTGGTTGACCAGATTTCCCAGCATCACTTGTTAGAGAGATTGTCTTTAATCCATTGTATATTCTTGCCTCCTTTGTCAAAGATAAGGTGTCCATATGTGCGTGGATTTATCTCTGGGCTTTCTATTTTGTTCCATTGATATATATTTCTGTCTTTGTGCCAGTACCATACTGTCTTGATAACTGTGTCTTTGTAGTACAGCCTGAAGTCAGGTAGGTTGATTCCTCCAGTTCCATTTTTCTTTCTCAAGATTGCTTTGGCTATTCGAGGTTTTTTGTATTTCCATACAAATTGTGAAATTATTTGTTCTAGCTCTGTGAAACTACCACAACTTCTTTATTCATTCATCTGTCAGTGGACATATAGGTTTCTTCCATGTCCTAGCTATTGTAAACAGAGCTGCGGTGAACATTGGGATACATACATCTTTTTCAGTTTTTATTTCCTCAGGATATATGCCTAGTAATAGGATTACTGAGTCATGTGGTGGTTTTATTCCTAGTTTTTTAAGGTATCTCCATACTGTCTTCCTTAGTGGCTGTGTCAATTTACATTCCTGTCAGCAATACAAGAGGGTTCCATTTTCTTTACACTCTCTCCAGCAGTTATTGTTTGTAGACTTTTTAATGATGGTCATTCTGTCTGGTGTATAATGATATCTCATATAGTTTTGATTTGTATTTCTCTAATAATGAACAATGTTGAGCATCGTTTCATGTGTTTATTAGCCATCTGTATAAGATACTCAGCTTCTGATGGCCACTATTAGCCAGTCCCAGAAGGATTAAAAACCACATGATTCCATTTAAGATACCATAGAAGCAGAGAGTAGAATGATGATTCTTTACAGCGGCACCATAAAGAGATTTCATTTCTTTATAAAAGGAAGAATGAGAAAGCCCTGCGAGTTTTAAGATAGGAAGCTGATATCATTGAATTTACCTTCAAAAATACTTGGCTGCTATGAGGGTGATGTATTAGAAGAGGACAAAAGTGGATTCAAAAAACAGGTTTTTTAAAATAGCTGAATTTCTAAAAGGGTGGTATAGGTAGTAGGAGATTTAAGAAAATGAATATGGAGAGATAATCGAAAGCAAAACCATTAGTACCTTTTGAGAGACTGCCTATGTTAGTTGAAAGTGAGTGAGATGGCAATGACTCCTTAGTTTCTAGTTATCATAAATGTATGAATGAGAGAGCCATTTCCTAAGATGGCTAAAATGGGAGG
This sequence comes from Bos mutus, assembly GCF_027580195.1. NCBI lineage: Eukaryota > Metazoa > Chordata > Mammalia > Artiodactyla > Bovidae > Bos > Bos mutus. The sequence goes on along the minus strand of NC_091622.1, from coordinate 75,181,425 downwards.
AAGGCCATGTTTGAGTAGCATGAGAGAGACTGGGAGTTCAATCTTGAATGGTCTGAGGGTCTTATTGACATTTGAACAGATACAATAATCCATGGGACATGTTACTTACATGTTCTGTCATATTCAGTTCAGTTCAGTTGCTCAGTCGTGTCCTACTCTTTGCGACCCCATGGATCGCAGCAGGCCAGGCCTCCCTGTCCATCACCAACTCCCAGAGTTCACTCAGACTCACGTCCATTGAGTAAGTGATGCCATCCAGCCATCTCATCCTCTGTCGTCCCCTTCTCCTCCTGCCCCCAATCCCTCCCAGCATCAGAGTCTTTTCCAATGAATCAACTCTTTGCATGAGGTGGCCAAAGTGCTGGAGTTTCAGCTTTAGCATCATGCCTTCCAAAGAAATCCCAGGGCTGATCTCCTTCAAAATGGACTAGTTGCATCTCATTGCAGTCCAGGGGACTCTCAAGAGTCTTCTCCAACACCAGAGTTCAAAAGCATCAATTCTTCGGCACTCAGCCTTCTTCACAGTCCAACTCTCACATTCATACATGACCACAGGAAAAACCATAGCCTTGACTAGACGGACTTTTTTGGCAAAGTAATGTCTCTGCTTTTGAACATACTATCTAGGTTGGTCATAACTTTCCTTCCAAGGAGTAAGCATCTTTTAATTTCATAGCTGCAGTCACCATCTTCAGTGATTTTGGAGCCCCAAAAAATAGTCTGACACTGTTTCCAATGTTTCCCCATCTATTTCCCATGAAGTGATGGGACCGGATGCCATGATCTTTGTTTTCTGAATGTTGAGCTTTAAGCCAACTTTTTCACTCTCCTCTTTCACTTTCATCAAGAGGCTTTTGAGTTCCTCTTCACTTTCTGCCATAAGAGTGTTGTCATCTGCATATCTGAGGTTCTTGATATTTCTCCCAGCAATCTTGATATCAGCTTGGGCTTCTTCCAGTCCAGCGTTTCTCATGATGTACTCTGCATATAAGTTAAATAAACAGGGTGACAATATACAGACTTGACAAACTCCTTTTTCTATTTGGAACCAGTCTGTTGTTCCATGTCCAGTTCTAACTGCTGCTTCCTGACCTGCATACAGATTTCTCAAGATCAGGTGGTCTGGTATTCCCATCTCTTTCAGAATTTTCCACAGTTTATTGTGATGCCTACAGTCAAAGGCTTTGGCATAGTCAATAAAGCAGAAATAGATGTTTTTCTGGAACTCTCTTGCTTTTTCCATGATCCAGCGGATGTTGGCAATTTGACCTCTGGTTCCTCTGCCTTTTCTAAAACCAGCTTGAACATCTGGAAGTTCACGCTTCATGTATTGCTGAAGCCTGGCTTGGAGAATTTTGAGCATTACTTTACTAGCATGTGAGATAAGTGCAATTGTGTGGTAGTTTGAGCATTCTTTGGCATTGCCTTTCTTTGGGATTGGAATGAAAACTGACCTTTTCCAGTCCTGTGGCCACTATTGAGTTTTCCAAATTTGCTGGCATATTGAGTGCAGCACTTTTACAGCATCATTTTTCAGGATTGGAATAGCTCAACTGGCATTCCATCACCTCCACTAGCTTTGTTCGTAGTGATGCTTTCTAAGGCCCACTTGACTTCACATTCCAGGATGTCTGGCTCTAGGTGAGTGATCACACCATCATGATTATCTGGGTCATGAAGATCTTTTTTGTACAGTTCTTCTGTGTATTCTTGCCATCTCTTCTTAATGTCTTCTATTTCTGTTAGGTCCATACCATTTCTGTCCTTTATCGAGCTCATCTTTGCATGAAATGTTCCCTTGGTATCTCTGATTTTCTTGAAGAGATCCCTACTCTTTCCCATTCTGTTTTTTTCCTCTATTTCTTTGCATTGATCACTGAGGAAGACTTTCTTATCTCTCCTTGCTATTCTTTGGAACTCTGCATTCAGATGCCTATATCTTTCCTTTTCTCCTTTGCTTTTCACTTCTCTTCTTTTCACAGCTATTTGTAAGGCCTCCCCAGACAGGCATTTTGCTTTTTTGCATTTCTTTTCCATGGGGATGGTCTTGATGTCTGTGTCCTGTACAATGTCACGAACCTCATTCCATAGTTCATCAGGCACTCTATCTATCAGATCTAGGCCCTTAAATCTATTTCTCACTTCCACTTCCATAGGGGATTTGATTCAGGTCATACCTGAATGGTCTAGTGGTTTTCCCTACTTTCTTCAATTTATGTCTGAATTTCACAATAAGGAGTTCATGGTGTGAGCCACAGTCAGCTCCTGGTCTTGTTTTTGCTGACTGTAGAGAGCTTCTCCATCTTTGGCTGCAAAGAATATAATCAATCTGATTTTGGTGTTGACCATCTGGTGATGTCCATGTATAGAGTCTTCTCTTGTGTTGTTGGAAGAGGGTGTTTGTTATGACCAGTGCATTTTCTTGGCCGAATTCTATTAGTCTTTGCCATGCTTCATTCCGTATTCCAAGGCCAAATTTGCCTGTTACTCCAGGTGTTTCTTGACTTCCTACTTTTGCATTCCAGTCCCCTATAATGAAAAGGACATCTTTTTTGGGTGTTAGTTCTTAAAGGTCTTGTAGGTCTTCATAGAACCGTTCAACTTCAGCTTCTTCAGCATTACTCGTTGGGGCATAGACTTGGATTACTGTGATATTGAATGGTTTGCCTTGGAAACGAAGAGAGATCATTCTGTCGTTTTTGAGATTGCATCCAAGTACTGCATTTCAGACTCTTTTGATGACCATGATGGCCACTCCATTTCTTCTGAGGGATTCCTGCCTGCAGTAGTAGATATAATGGTCATCTGAGTTAAATTCACCCATTCCAGTCCATTTCAGTTCGCTGATTTCTAGAATGTCAACATTCACTCTTGCCATCTCTTGTTTGACCACTTCCAATTTTCCTTGATTCATGGACCTGACATTCCAGGTTCCTATGCAATATTGCTCTTTACAGCATCGGACCTTGCTTCTATCACCACATCCACAGCTGGGTATTTTTGCTTTGGCTCCATCCCTTCATTCTTTATGGAGTTATTTCTCCACTGATCTCCAGTAGCATATTGGGCACCTACTGACCTGGGGAGTTTCCAAATCCACTATCCATTTCTAGAAGTTGTTCATTACCTCATACAAATTCTGTGCTCATTTAACAATAGCTCCTCATTCTTCCTGCCTTCATCTCTGGTAACATCTGTTCTATTTTATGTCTCAATGGATTCCCTTTATCTAGATGTTTAATATCTGTGGAATCATGTAACATTTTTCATTTTGTGTCTAGATTATGTCTTAGCAAATGTTTTCAAGGTTCATCCATGTTATAGCATGTGCTGTAATTTTAGTACTTTCAAGGCTGAATAGCATTACATCATATGCATATACCCCATTTTGTCCACTAATCTGTTGATAGATATTTGGGTTGTTTCCACCATTTGGCTTCTATGCACATTGGTGTACAAGTATCTGTTTGAGCCCTTACTTTAGTTTTTGGGGATGTAAAGCCAGAAGTGAAATTTCTGGATCATATAATAATTCCATGTTTAACTTTTTGAGAAACTATTGTGTGTTTTCAAAAGCTCAAAACCCAAAAAGTAGGGAAATAAATGACCTCAGCAAAAGTAATGGTGGAAATAATAAAAGTAACCAGCAGGGGCAGGGAAAAATGGTAAGAAATTGATGAAATAAGATTTGAGATTACTTCAAAGTTCACACAATTGATAGAGGGGAAATAGAAAATTTATTTTTTCATCCTTTCTGGAGATTTGGAACTCTGAATCCTCATACAGTAGAATCCATTAAGCTAATCTCAGGGTCCAATGCTAAACTAAATTGGAGACGATTATAATCTATATCAGTTTTTAATAAAAACATCTGACTGTGTTTTATAGTTTGTGCATTCTAGGCATATTTAGCTATTTTCAGGAGGAAATGATCCAGAAGAAAATGAGGGAAAGTAAATTATTTCCTTATTGCATTTAAAGTAAATGAATCAAGAATAACACATGATATATAGTTTTAAATGCATGCTAATTCTGTTCCATTACTTAATTAGTTTCTGTACTCTAACTTGTGTCATAAGTTACAGCCCGGGTTAAAATATCTTTGTCTTATTTTTGTTGCTAGTCCATTCGGTTACTACAGCATATATTTCATTTTCAGTGTTTTGAAATTCATAAGATGACTTGAAATCCCAATGAGGACACTTAGCATATTTGAAATCTTTATTTACCTAAAGGAATGAAACAGAATCACAGCATGGTATGTTTGTTTGTACTCTTCTCTCCCAAATCTACAGCTTGAACTAACTGACATCAGACCATGACTTTGAAAATCTCCATCTGTCAAGTTTCTCCTGTTCCTATTAACTTTGATTTCTGGTGAATCTCTGATTTTTAATTATATTATTCAAATAAATTAGTATATATGAAGAATTTTTTAAAAATTTCTTTTACTATATCAGATAATGAATATGCTTCTAATGGAAAGCTTACACTATGATAGACCTTATTGTCCAGATTAAGGAAAGGGGAAAGAGAATTTCTTCTCTGTTTTTAGACGATGAAGTAGGCAGAGGCTGAATCTAATGTGCAAGAGAGCTTCACCTGGATGCAAACTGGTTTATTCATCAAATTCAAGTTTTGGAAGAAAGCAGTAAATAAATCAATTCACCCCTCATCTTTAGAGGATACCTGCAGTGCAATGGGAAATGACTTCAATAATTGTATCTAGACATTCTTGCTTGAACTAGCACACTGAATATTAGTCCCTGTGGAACATCTTCAGTTACTAACTGTCATGTGAAAATTTCCATCATTTTTCATAGGAAGAATACGATAAAATAATTATATATATATATATATGTATATATATATATACATATATATATTGCTGACTCTTTTAAACTGACAATTGACAAGCAGGTGAAAGTGAAAAGAGAATGATTTGGGCTCAGCTTATGGAATAATTTGGGGGGTGCATTAGAATCAGGGGGATATATCGACTTTATATAAATGTTTTTCTATCACCTCTTTTTAAAAATCACATTTGTCATTTGGCAATAGGAATAATCACAGAGTGCAATGCATTTATCAATGGTGTTTACTATAGTAAAAGTGATGGTTACTAAAAGTAACCACTTTTATAGACTAAAAGTGATGGTTACTAAAAATAAAACTCTTAAACTAGCTATCATTTCTTTTCCCCACCACCCCCCATCCCTCAATTCCCTGAGAGGAAAAGCACCATAAAGACATTAGGGGAAGGGAAGAGTGTAATTACATTAGGAGAACAAAATTACATTGTTTAATTTGGCAATTTATAATTTCGATAAGATAAAACCAAATCTAATCTCTTGTCAAATAGGTGAAAGAAAAACCATTTTCTGGTGACATTTCCAGTTTCAACTGACATATAAGTATGATTTGAACCTAAGTTCTCCTGGGTAATTTGTCAGCTATTTTCAGAAACCTAAGCTGCTTTCACAGTTGCTAAGTACATGGAATAAGATCGATGTCTGTTTTTCTGTCAGCTTTCCATACCTCATAAAGAATGTGCTAAATAAACTTAAATTATTGTTAAAAATATTTCTTCATTGTCATCAAAATCATTATGAGAAAGACATGTTGGATGAGAGACAGCATGTATATGATGCATACATAGTACTGAAATAGTAATAATTGACTATGATTGGTATATATGGATGCATAATGGGGGATTGGAATTTGCACTAAATAAGTCACTTTCTTACTTTGATAAGTAACTTGATTTCTCAGGTCTCAAAACCCTACTTTCTAAATGTAGGACAGCAGAGTGTAATGGCCAGGGCATAGAATATTATGCCAGACTGATTTTGTTTAAATCAAACCCATTCCCTACTAGTTGTGCAGCCATGGTGAAATTACATAAGCTCGGTCTGCTTTGCACTCCACATAGGTAAAATAAGAATAATAGTAATTTTGTTACAGAAATTAACATTGTCTACTTTAGAATCAGGTAAATCAAATTTTGTTGTTTGATACTTCCTGATCTGTCTGCTCTTAGTAAGACTTAAAAAAAAATTCAGAACTATTTCTAGTACTCTTTCCCTTAAAAATCTTGGGAATCTACATATAAAAATGATTTATCACAGCCAAATCTGTCATGGATTTGGCTTATTCTTCAAGCAACCTTAGATGTAGGAGACAAACGCTGTATTCAAATATCTCTAGAATTAAAACTAGTTCTAAAATATTGTCAGTTATATAGCTATTCCACACTCAAGTTGAAAATAAATTTTAACTGCATTAGTTCAGTTCAGTTGCTCACTTGTGTCAGACTCTTTGCGACCCCATGGACTTCAGCACGCCAGACTTCCCTGTCCATCACTAACTCCTGGAGCCTACCCAAACTCATGTCCATTATGTCGGTGATGCCATCTAACTGTTTCATCCTCTGTTGTCCCCTTCTCCTGCCACCTCTAATCTTTCCCAGAGTCTTTTTTAATGAGTTGGTTCTTTGCATCAGATGGCCAAAGTATTGGAGTTTCAGCTTCAGCATCAGTCCTTCCTAAGAATAACGAATTCCAAAGAATTTAACGGCATATATTTTCATAATTACCCACATAATTAAATTGTTCACTTCTGTTGCTTAGTATGAATCAACCATTCTTGGTTAATCCATTACATATTTTTTTGCTAATGGCCTTATACAAAAATATGAAAAGAAGGGAAATCTATTTTCTCAAAATTGTATTTTTTTATTAAACCTCTTTCTTTCTCTCTGTCTCTCTTTTGTCTCTCTCTGTCTCTCTCTCTCTGTCTCAGTTTCTTCCCTTCAGTTTGGGAAGTTTTTATTTAACACCAAACTTGAAGCTATTTCTTGGAGATTTATAAAAAATATAGTCAAATAAATTTTCTTGGAAGTTACAGTAGATAAATATCATGATATGATTTCTACCAAGACATTTGAAAAGTTTTTCCCATTTGATGGGAAACAACAATACAGACAGAAAAATAACAATTGCTTTCTCATGGCAGTATCACTAGCCACCATGATTGAAAGAACTGACATCACAAGAGAGAGCCCATTATCTGTTTCTATTGCTGAAGTTCCCTTATTATTTCCCATTAAGAGGCAGGTGAAATTCTAGAGGAAGAATTCTAGAATTTGCTTTGACCATCCAAGGAAGAGTGCCATTAGATTGAATTATAAGAAGTAAACCTCACTTTAAATACCAGGGCTCGTATTATTATGTCTTCCTGTTCTCATCTTGTATTTAGTGGATTCAGAATGGCAATAGTGCTCCTTTGAAATGTTCATCAGCATGCATTCTTCTGGGATCTGGACTGATATCAATTGTAGACAATAAAAGTGACAAAGGAAAGCAAGTTTTATTCCTATTGTCATTTGGGCTCTAAAATAATTTTGATTAACTATTTATTTTTATTTTTTATTTTTTTAAGCCAGTCAAATTTAGCAGTGGGGGGTTGTATACCAACTTTAGTGACACTAATGTTAATAAGTTCTGGTAACCCACTACCATCGGACCAGCCTGATTAACTTTTTAATTATCATTTTAACAAAAAATTACTGAAACTTTAAAATTCCTGATTGATAGGCCACCACTTATGAAACTTTACTTTGCATAAATTTTGAAGTGTTAAGATTACATTTTCAATCATTATAATAGTAGATGTATTACCATATTGTTATTTTAATTATGTGAAACATTGATTTTAGTTTAGAGACATATCTTCCAAATTAGTTAAAGGAATGTTCTTTTAATCTATTTGTAGCAACAATGATAAAAATAATATTATATTTAAATTTAGCAGACTGTTTCTCAGAACCACTTTAAGGTATTAGGAAAAAAAAAACAACGTTCACTTGTATCTCAGGCAATCCTCAAATTAAAGTGAAAATCAACGTTGCTTGAAGAGTACATTTTATTTCTTAATTTTTTCCTGATGTTTTCTCAAATAATAATTACTATTTTAAATACCCTATTTGCTAGTATATATTATGAACATGGGATGGGAGGAAGCATATTAAGTATAAGGATAAATATAAACTGATTTTGGTCTTACCTATCACTATACATCATTCAAGCTTTTGCCACAAGTTTTGTTTAATTTCTATTTTTCCCTTTAATCTTTCAGTTTAGAAAAACAGTTGTAATGGCAGAGTATACAATTTTTCAAGAATTAGTGGCAGAAATGTCTATATGGTATGGCTATATATTATAGCTAAATTAACATCAAATAAGAGGAACTAAAGTATTTTTTAAAAGCTGAAGTATATAAATGAAGTGTTCAGCTCATGCTACCTTATACACACTAATAGATATTTACTTTTAAATCACCTTGCTATCCTAATTATATTGGGCTTATGATTAATTAAATTATATATATTTAGTTATTAATATATACATTATATATATTTATATAATGTCCTAAAACAACCATTATATGGTCAAAAAAAGCAGAACACTATTTTCTCAATATCTCCAAAGCTCAGAACATTTCCTGCCATATTAGACATTCCGTATATATTGATTATAGAATTGTAATCATTTTCAGATTAAGTGAAAATAAATGTACCTTATTATGACAGAACTAGTAAAAACTACTTCTTTTCCAATATCTAATAGAAAAGCAATAAAGGAGTGGCTAGGAGCTCAGATTTCACTTAATTTCATAGATTGGTTCCTTTATCTATTGATTATAAAGGTATAATTATACCAACTTAGATTCCATCATAGTAACAACTTCATAGAATACTTGTGAATGGTATTGGGACATTTTATATAAAATATTTATAATGTGCACCATGTACCAGACATCCAATAGGCACTAGATACTATTGTAATATAATTCTTGCATTATTCAGGTTTCCCATCCATGAAGATAATCTTTCTTTGAAATTATATTTTATTCTATAAACACAGCAGTTTTATTTTTTATTTTCTTAAAGACTAATATATTCCTTTTATCTTTATTTCTGTTTAGTTTACATTATATTTGCCATTATTCATGAATGTAGGCTTTATTATGTGTTCTTTATATTAATGTTAATATAAAGAAAATAGATTGATTTTCATATATTTATGTTGTAGCCATCATCCTCTCTAAACTTACTTGTTCCTTTCTAAAATTACTTTCTGGTATTTTTTTAGTTGTTCTAAATTTCCACTATTTTTTACCTATCCTTGTTATTTTCATTTCATGTATCTTATTTTACTATTAAGGCTTTTGAAGGAAAAGTGTGTGAATATATAAAATGAAGCAATTTTATTCTCTTTAATGTAATGATAATGATTTTACTGTTTCATAGTAAATTAGATATTTGTTGTTGATTTGAGGTGTATTTATTTACATGCTACAGAAATATTTTTATCTCTAATTAGGCAGAAATTCATGAAAAAGTTAGTATATATATATTTAAGATCTAAAATTTTAATGTTTTCATGGTATAAAAAATTTTTGTCCATCTCTTATTGTGTCTTTATATGCTTTACAATAGAATAGAAAAGCATGGTCAATACTATGGACCAACTTTATCATCAATATTAGTTAGTGCATATCTGATTTAGATGTAGAAATTTTATTGACTGTTTAATCAATGCTTCAAAATCATTAACTTGACTGACATGTTGCTATACTACCATCTACATCATTGATCATGAACTGTAGTGTCATTTTGAAATAAAGCCTATAGCTGTGACACTTTTTTTGTACATTTTAAGTAATAAAACATATCTTACCCAGTTTGGGCTGCTATAACAAAATACTATAGACTGGGTAGCTTAAAAAACAAACATTTATTTCTCACAATTCTGGAGACAGGGAAGTTAAAGATCAAGGTGTCACTTGTAAGGGCTCCATTATTTCCCTTATGGAGGCTTCACCCACATGACATCATCTAAACCTTCCCAAAGACGCCACCTCCAAATCCCAGGGGAGAATCAAGGCTTTGACACAGGAATTTAGAAGAGACACAAACATTCAGTGCATAGTAGACCTATAGAAAGTTTTCTTGATGAAACCAGAAAACTCCCAATTGCTTATCTAAATATATAGCTACAATCCTTAGATTTCATTTGAACTATGCTGTAAAAAGGGAAAAAAAAAAAAAAAAACCATGTAATGGACTTTATTACAGACCAGTGTTTCTCAAAGGAGGGCATTTTGCTCCCAACGACACTTAGTAGTATCTGTAGTCAGTTTTCACTGGTTCTGGGAGTCTGCTACTAGCATGCAGTGAGTCACTGAGACCATGAACACTGGTAAGCATTCACAAAGCATGGGACAGCAGCCCTGTAACAAAGAATTATCCAATCCAAAATGCTGATAGTGCCACTTTGGAAAATCTCAATATAAAGAAAAGTGGATTATAATTTCCAGTGTCATTTTAATTTGGCTATCTTATTTGGTGTTTATATACAAATTTGAGATTGATTCTGACCAAATGTCAGACATTTTTCTTTTCTTTCATTTTATGTTTTTTCAAGTATTAGGAAGACCCTAACAAGGATGATTTCTATGATTTTTTTTTCAGCCTTAAGACTAGCTAAATTAAACTTTTTCAGCAAATGTTTCCCTCTGTACTTAACTGCTACTGCTACTACTGCTAAGTCACTTCAGTCGTGTCTGACTCTGTGCAACCCCATAGACAGCAGCCCACCAGGCTCCCCCATCCCTGGGATTCTCCAGGCAAGAACACTGGAGTGGGTTGCCATTTCCTTCTCCAATGCATGAAAGTGAAAAGTGAAAGTGAAGTCGCTCAGTCATGTCCGACCCTCAGCGATCCCATGGACTGCAGCCTTCCAGGCTCCTCCGTCCATGGGATTTTCCAGGCAAGAGTACTGGAGTGGGGTGCCATTGCCTTCTTTGTACTTAAAGGGCATGACAAAGTTCCACCAAACCTGTCTGCTCAGTCATGGCTCTGTGTAACCTACTTTTGAAGGACATGTCGCGGTCATGAGGTAGGGACAGTTATTGATTTTACTTTCATTTACTTTATTCTGTTACCATTTGCCAGGAATGTTTTATAGAGTTTCACATAATACAGTGGGCTCTCTGTATTTACAGGGTTCTGCATCCATAGAGTTAAGCAATCACATATTTAAAATGTTTGAAAAAAAACAATTTCAGAAAGTTCCTCAAAGCAAAATTTGAGTTTTCTGCACACAGGCAACTATTTACATAGTCTTTGAACTGTATTAGATTATATAAGTAATCCAGAGATAATTTAAAGTATATGTGGAAAGACGTTCTTAGGTTATATACAATACTATGCCATTTTATAGAGACTTGAGCATGTGTGGATTTTGGTATCCATGGGGAGGGGTTGGTTCTGGAACCAATGCCTCCTATATCCTAAGGGACAACTAACTATACTTTATGCCTGTATTTGTACAAGTAGAATTTCATTGTTAAAAGTCACTGCATGGCAAACATTGAATATTATTTAAAATGATGCCAAAGAAGCAGGTGAGGGTTGTGGAGAATCCTTCAAAAACTGCAATAATAGGTTCACAGAGAGCTATTTCAATTATATTTTACAAAGATTTAAGTTCTCAAATAATGTAACCCCAGATTTTGCATTGTGTCTCATCAGAGTTGCTATTTCAATAGACTAATCACACACTCTGATAGGGAATATGTAGAAAAAAATGAAAGCTTATAAGTGAGCCATATTTTAAAATGATGGCACAAAATCAATCATGCAGATGCTTAATTTTGCTTATCAGATTTTTGTCTGTGAAAGGTAAATCCAAGCATTATTTACAACTGGGAGGAATAGGATTCCTATTTTTTAACACCTAAATTATATGTTAAATTTAGAAGTTGGGAGATATAACTATTAAGATTATTTTTACCCTTTTCAGAAAATAAGACATTTAAAGAAGAAAATTTTAGCAACTTACTAAATACAGCTGTCATATATCTTGGATATTACTAAGAAGAAAATTTTAAAATATTTTATTCTATCATCAATTATTTTTCAGAACACATGGTATGTATGTCTATTATGTATGAACAAGTACACACTGAATACCTTTTATTTTCTTCATATGCATATTCTTACTTTGCTAAAATTTTTGGTCAAAAACCTATCTTTAGAAAATTCAGTTTCTGTACTTGCGTGTGTAAGAACCTAATATCTAAATATTTAAAGCAGTCAGTCTATATCCTTTCAAGTGGAGACAAGGGGCTATTTTTTATGAAAATAAGGAAAAAAATATTTTCTCACCTTTTAATGCTAATGTGGTGTGTGTGGGGGGGTGCTGTATATGTATGTGTGTTCTGATCATTTTCTATTTTATTTGCTTTGTCTGACACTACTTTCTTCCCAATGACAGTGTTTTCAGAACATTATTTTTTGCTTTTTTTTCCATTTGCTTTAATTGTTTGATTGGGTCAGTCGATTAAGATCTATCTTACATCATATGCTACTAGAGAACTTTCTTCTCTGTCTACTCCTGAATGTATCCAGGTAAGCTTACACAATCCCATGGAATAGTAGCATCCTTCAGAGTTCTTAGTGTAATCTCTATTCTTACTTTAAGGTAGTTTACTGAACTGAATGCCTAATAATCACTTCAATATTGTCATGGCTATATTCTGTTTCTGTTGAAATGATCATTAACTACAGTACCTGACTCCTGATAAAAGATGAAACTGTGAGAGTCAAGAGTTCCATTTAATATATGTTACTTTTGAAGCAATAATTAGATATTTAAGATTAATTATAATTATCATCTGAGTATAAAAGTTTGGTGATAAAAGTAGAAATTGAAGAAATGAATTTTGAACCAAGAATAGCATTTTAAAGTCATGGGGTTAGATAAAAGAGTGCAGATGGGGAGTGTGGATAGAGAAGAGAAGAGGTAGCAAGATTGGAGCCTGAAGCATTCATATTTAGAAGTGAGTTAGAGAGGATGCTTCAAGAGCTCTATCTGTAGAACTGAGAGCACTAGCATTGATTTGGTTAAAGTAGCATGACCCATTTCATAATTCGAAATCAGTAACCAAATAAAGGTCATAGGACTTAAACCCTAGAGATTTTATGAAACTCAGAAAGATTGAAAAACTGGTTCAATCTTCCTTTAGATAAGTCACAAGACTAGCGAAATTAACCTTGATATATTTATGTGTACAAGTTATAAATGGAAATGCTATTAATAATGTCTCACAATGACATTAAACAGGCTGTGATTATTCTGTCAGAAATAATATTAATGTGGGTAACCAAACTGTTGTCTCATGTCATCATCAAAACGTAATTAAGAATGCTTATCTACTCAGTTGATCAGAGCAAAAGATACCCAGGGATCAAGTTTAAATCTTTTTCCATAACTCTGTTGGTAGAAAACCTGAAACCAAAGACACCTTTTAACCTTTCTGTGCCTCACTTGACCTGTTGGTCCAGTGAATATAAAATGATGTTAACCTCAGAAAGGTGCTGCAAGAACTGGGTAACTGTTTATCTCATAAAAAAGGACTGGTAGAATAAAAGGACAAAAAAAAAGAGGTAGATTAAAACATCCAGACAGTGAAACTTAAATAGAGAATTTTTGGTTTGGAGATATATATATATATATATATATATATATATATATATATATATATATTCAATTAAACTTCCAAATTGAATCAGTACCTTAACAAAAAACCTTGTACATTAAAATAAAAACTTACAATGGTGGTAAAATAATGTGCATAAAGGGGGAAAACGAAGTCCAGGTTTGCTTTTAATATTGGCTGTAACACTAAATTCTGTCATTATAAAGAATTGTGTACTTACGTGATTTGTAAATCCTGGCTTTACTCTATAGAATTTGATATTATTATTTCTAGCTTTCTCTGTTTGCTCTTTAGTTTGACTTAACAGATCTCAGGTATTTCAGTTATTTTCCAAATAACTTGTATGTTGAATAAGTCACTGGTTGTTCAATGTACTGTATCTTTTCACTCTGACTTAGTCTTTACAAGGTAAATCTTGCTGCATTGCATATGACTTGCTAAGATTTATTCATCCAGTGAAACTGAAAATTTAATAATCTTAGCCATGAAAAAAAAGGTGAATCTTAAGATTTTTGATCCTTTTAAATTTTCGCCTGTATTTTTCCTTACAGACAATAACGCTGGATAGCTATACGTCACATAATGTGGTAATACTCCCTGAGAACTTAAAATCCTTTACCTTACCATTACATAATCAGTTCAATTCAATAAAGTCCTTTTCAAATGTGCTTTATTTGCTTTCCAGTTTTGTAGTTGGGGAGTTTTCCATGGGTCAAAATAAAAGTAAAATCAGTCTACAGACTAGTAAATTTAAGTTATTGATGTCAGTTGTACACAGTGTGAATTACAATTGTACCAGCTTGGGCACATTTAATTAGCTAATACAGAAAACAGTAAAAATTTTAACAGTATTGTAAGATGAAAAAGAACAACCCTGGATTTTTTCCTTTATATTTTGTATGTAGTTCTAATTTTTAAATTCTCTACATGCATATTGATTTTATCATAAAAATATAAGATGATCTATACTCTATTTACATTCTTAAAGACTATAATATTTTTTGGATTTGATGTACTATAGTTTCATTATTCTTTTGTTTCTTGTTATTTATACCATTTCCATTTTTTAAATATTTTAAATGATACAATTAAAAACATCCATGTTTTATACCACATTTTGTTTATTCATTAATTTGATGGACATTTCAGTATTTTCACCTTTTTGTCTATTGTGAATAAAACTATAATAAACATTGATTTAAGAATATATATTTGAATTCTACTGTAAGGGACTATATTGTGCTTCCTCAAATTCACATTGAAGTCCTTAATCCCAATACCTCAGAATATGACTGTGTCTAGAGATAAGGCCTCTAATGAGTGAGAGAGTCAGGTCCTAGGCAGGTTGATAGGGAAGCTAGGGGTCCCCAAGGAGAGAGGGGTCTGGAATTCTCAAGGAGGAAGAAAGGACAAACTTTTTTTCTTTCTCCACATTCCTTAGGATTATATAACAATAATATATCTTTGGATTCAACCTTCTGTTATCTTAAAATGTTAATTATGGGAGTAGACCTGGTCTTTACAAGGATGTATCTTGCCTAAGGACAGTGTTATCTTAAAATGTAAATTATGGGAGTAGGTCTGATGAGGTCTTTACAACCTCCAGATATTCTTTGGATTATATAACTTCATTGTTAACACTAGCAAGGAGGTACTGTTTCTGCCCACTTCTGATGCCTATATCAGAAGCTTTCTCTATCTCCTTTATACTTTAATAAAACTTTATTACACAAAAGCTCTAAGTGATCAAGCCTCGTCTCTGGCCCCGGATTGAATTCTTCTCCTCCGGGGGCCAAGAATCCCGGTGTCTTCGTGTGATTCAACAACAACCTTTCATGAGGTAGTTAAGGTTTGTGAGATCATTACGGTGGGGCCCTAGTCCATTGTGATTCGTGTTATTTTAAGAGGAGAACATTAGGACACAGAGACACAGAGGGAAGACCATGTGAAAACAGAAGGAGAACATGGGTTCTATAAACCAAAGAGAGGGGCCTCAGCAGAAATCACTTTGATCTTGACTTCTAGCCTCCCAACTGTGAGTAAATTTCTGTTGTTTAAGCCATAAGTCCATGGTATTTTGTTATGGTAGCCCAAGCAAACTTGGGATACTTGCTTTCAAATTCTTTGGGTACATACCTAGGAGTTGAATTTCTGGATCATATATTTATTTTTATTTCTGGGTCATAAGTTAATTCTGTGCTTAAATTTTTGAAAGATAATTAATTCTTTCTATAAACATATGAGTACTTACCCCATGCCAAGATTTTGAGCTATTATTTAGAAATCAAGGTAAATACATTTCTTTTTTTTTTTTTTCCAGAGAGCTCACTATCTAAAAGATTAGAATATTATAAGATTAAAAAGTCAGATGCAGTAATAAAAATGTTTGAAAGTTACTGAAGTTTAATTCACAATATATATTTGACAACATTAAATGATTTTACTTTATTCCTAAATTAATATGTAAAAATGGCAATATATCCTTATAGTAGTATCTTTGTGCAGTTCATTGTACGAGAAAAAAAAGTCACAAATCCCCACTGCTTTCAGCCATATTTCTGTAATCTGAAGGTTCACGGCCCCCAACAAGAAGTAGAATCTATTTCCTTACCTCTCCTATTGGTCTTTAGTCACATGATTTGCTTTACCCAATGCAACATTAGGCAAAATGATTTAAGCAGTCTGCAAAAATGCTTGCACACTGAGGCTCACTCTTTTAGTAAGTTTGAATCTCTAAAGTCATCATATGAAAGAATCTAAGTAATCTGTTGGAGGATGAGAGACTGTGTAGAGAATTGAAGCGGCCCAGGTAATAAGATTATATCTGATCACAGACATTAATAGAATTATTTTTAAAAATCTAGAAAAAGAGCAGCTCTTTGGAAAATAAGCTGCACACTTCTGTAAGTCTGTAGAAATGCCACTCAAAATTCTTATCTCGGTATTCCG
The DNA here is from genome assembly GCF_027580195.1 of Bos mutus. Taxonomy (NCBI): domain Eukaryota; kingdom Metazoa; phylum Chordata; class Mammalia; order Artiodactyla; family Bovidae; genus Bos; species Bos mutus. The sequence goes on along the minus strand of NC_091622.1, from coordinate 75,164,910 downwards.
ATTTTTTTTTTTTTTGTGATTTTCAGTCTTACTATGTATGAAGCATATACACTAATCAGTTCAAGAAAAAAATTGTAATTTTTTATATTTCTCTTTCTTTAATTTCTACTTTTATCTTTATGGGTTCCCATTCTTATTCTCACTTTAGTCTTCTACAAAGATTTCTTGTCTTTGTAGTCTCTTGTTGTGAGTGCTTAGATTACAGATTTTGCACCTCTCTCTCTTTATAAATATAAGCATGCAAAATTATAGATTTCTCTTTAAGCACTGATGTTTGCATTCCTTAAGGTCTGATACACTTTAGTATCATTATTATTCTGTTGAAAATATTATCTAATTTTGTGTGCTTCTGTTTTTAATTTGTGGATATTGAAAATGTGAGATACTGCCCTGTTAGGAAATATCCACTGATATGTATTGAGGGATAAAAGGACAACATGTCTTCATCTTATTTGAAGGAAAGAGACAATAATAAAGGCAATATAGGGAATTTATAGTTTGTAGTAATTATTAATACTATTCTGTCTTTTCCATACATTTGAACTTATTGCAAATTGAACATTTAAAAGAAAATAAAGCTATTAGTCAATGACAAAAATATTTGTTGCTGGAAGATAAAGATGGTTCAACATTAAGGAATCTGAAAGTGCATTTCAATATGCTAAATAATTAAGTGAGAATAACTGTATCATTATCTCCATAGTTTAAATATATTAAAATTAAATATTTATTTCAAATAAATTTCAATAAAAATTATTAACAACCATAGAATAGAAATAAAGTCCTTGTTTTGGTAGAGTACATTTATGATAAATATACCATATTTCTCATTTATAACAAAATATTATCAGTAGAAGGATACCCTTGAATTCAGAAACTAGATTTTAGGATACCCACTACCATAACTACTCTTGAATGTAAAATCTGAGATAATTAGAAATTAAATAAAAGCAATAAAACTAGAAAATACATGAAAGTGTGAAAATAAGTGAAATGAAGATTCTCTTCATTTTCAGAAATTATAAGAATTATTTATATTTATTATTTATTGCATAATTATTTATGCAAATTTGGAAAACTCAGCAGTGGCCACAGGACTGGAAAAGGTCAGTTTTCATTCCAATCGAAAAGAAAGGCAATGCCAAAGAATGCTCAAATTACCACACAGTTGCACTCATCTCACACGCTAGTAAAGTAAGGCTCAAAATTCTCCAAGCCAGGCTTCAGCAATACGTGAACTGTGAACTTCCAGATGTTCAAGCTGGTTTTAGAAAAGGCAGAGGAACCAGAGACCAAATTGCCATCATCTGCTTGATCATCGAAAAAGCAAGAGAGTTCCAGAAAAACATCTATTTCTCCTTTATTGACTATGCCAAAGCCTTTGACTGTGTGGATCACAATAAACTGGAAAATTCTGAAAGAGATGGGAATACCAGACCACCTCACCTGCCTCTTGAGAAACTTGTATGCAGGTCAGGAAGCAACAGTTAGAACTGGACATGGAACAACAGACTGGTTCCAAATAGGAAAAGGAGTACATCAAGGCTGTATATTGTCACGCTGCTTATTTAACTTACATGCAGAGTACCTCATGAGAAAAGCTAGACTGGAAGAAGCACAAGCTGGAATCAAGATTGCCAGGAGAAATATCAATAACCTCAGATATGCAGATAACACCACCCTTATGGCAGAAAGTGAAGAGGAATTCAAAAGCCTCTTGATGAAAGTGAACGTGGAGAGTGAAAAAGTTGGCTTAAAGCTCAACATTCAGAAAATGAAGATCATGGCATCCGGTGCCATCACTTCATGGGAAATAGATGGGGAAACAGTGGAAACAGTGTCAGACTTTATTTTTTTGGGCTCCAAAATCACTGCAGATGGTGACTGCAGCCATGAAATTAAAAGACGCTTACTCCTTGGAAGGAGGGTTATGACCAACCTAGATAGCATATTCAAAAGCAGAGACATTACCTTGCCAACAAAGTTCGGTCTAGTCAAGGCTATGGTTTTTCCAGTAGTCATGTATGGATGTGAAACTTGTACTGTGAAGAAAGTTGGGTGCCGAAGAATTGATGCTTTTGAACTGTGGTATTGGAGAAGACTCTTGAGAGTCCCTTGGATTGCACGGAGATCCAACCAGTCGATTCTAAAGGAGATCAATGTTCTTTGGAAGGAATGATGCTAAAGCTGAAACTCCAGTACTTTGGCCACTTCATATGAAGAGCTGACTCATTGGAAGACTCTGGTCCTGGGAGGGATTGGGGACAGGAGGAGAAGGGGACGACAGAGGATGAGCTGGCTGGATGTCATTACCGACTGGATCGATGTGAGTTTGAGTGAACTCCAGGAATTGGTGATGGACGAGGGAGGCCTGACGTGCTGCAATTCATGGGGTCGCAAAGAGTCAGACACGACTGAGCGACTGAACTGAACTGAACTGATGCTGCATGCTGCTAAGTCACCTCAGTCGTGTCCGACTCTCTGCGACCCCATAGACAGAAGCCCACCAGGCTCCTCAGTCCCTGGGATTCTCCGGAAAGAATACTGGAATGGGTTGCCATTTCCTTCTTCAATGCATGAAAGTGAAAATTGAAAGTGAATTTGCTCAGTCATGTCCAACTCTTCGCGACCCCATGGACTGCAGCCCACCAGGCTCCTCCATCCATGGGATTTTCTAGGCAAGAGTACTGGAGTGGAGTGCCATCGCCTTCTCCAAATAAGAAAGTATAAAACATGGCTACTTAGAGATCCACATAAAATAAATAACAACTTTCTTATATGTTATCAAAATAGCTATATAAGAAATTTAGTTCATGCTAGGAAATATATGTGTATATACATATTACCTATCTGCTCAGTCCTGTCTGACTCTTTGTGCCATGAAATTTTCCAAGCAAGAATACTGGGCTGCCATTTCCCATTCCACAAGATCTTCCTAACCCAGGGGTTGAACCCAAGTTTCTTGCACTGGTAAGAGGATTCTTTAGTGCTGCGCCACCTGGGAAATCCACCTAGGGATAAACCTAATAAGAGATTTATGGGAATAATGTACTGATATTTACTAGCTTATATAGAAGAGACAAAAATCCAGAGAATTACTTATAATGCATGGCAAAACTATTTAAATACCTCAATTATTTCCAGTCTATGCTATTGATTTAAAGTAGTATCAGTCAGTTCGTTCTGAAAAATTCTTTAGAACCAGAAAACCTATTTCTAAAGTTTACCTGTAAAATTAGAGTAAGAGTAGGAATTGCAAAGAAACTTTTGAAGAGAGTATAGTTCTGCCAAACTTCTCTATTTTTACTAAGCATGTAATATTTATCTAAATATGTGATAGTAATGTTAATACAAACCAAACTATTTAATTTTGGATTAGAAAAATGAAGTTGTGGAAGAGACAAGTTAAGACTAAATATTTGTATTATAGTTTCTTAAATGTGGTCTTTCAAATCAATGAATCATTATCTGATTATATTTCAATGTATCCATATTATCTGATTATATTTGTGTCAGTTGCATGTGAATATTATATTATGTCTAAAATTTAACCATTTGTGTTTGTGTCCTCAGTAACATAATCACAATTTTCTTTATAATTATTGTCTATCTTTATTGAACCATTTGATATAATGTATGTTTTTATGTTATGAAAATCTTTCTTGACATTTTTGTTGAATTTAATTTCTTTTGCAATTTTGTCACTAGATTTTCTATACTCATATTTTTAAGTGAGATTATTCTGGGATGTATGTGTGTGGGGGCCAATATATGTACATATCTGTCATATATGTATGTAAACATACTCAGGCATGCACAAGTTTATGCTAGTTTTGTAAAACTTATAGTTTTCTCCTATTTTTCTTTGTTTGGGATCAATTTATACATTAAGGAAACTGTGTGTTCATTCTCTTTTTGAAAGAAAAATTCTGGTCCAGAGCCATTTTTAGAGCTAAGTCTTTGATAAATTTCTCATTTTAATTGGCTTATTTGTATCATTACTCTTTCAGTATTGATTTCTTCTGGCATCAGTTTTGATGATTTTAGACTACATTAATTCTAAAAAGGATTTGAAAAATTTACATTTTATTTTTGTTTTTTTATGGAATATTTACTAAATTATATTTCTATGTTTTGTCCTAACAAGTCTTTCATTTTCTTGCTATATCATTATACATTTAATGTAGGTAAATATTTTTAACAAAACAACATTTGTATTACATCTTTACCATCTGAGCCGTAGAGCTTCCCTGGTAGCCCTACCATCTTTCAGATGGTAAAGAATCCAGCTGCAATGTGGGAAAACTGGATTCAATCCCAGGGTCTGGAAGGTCCCCTGGAGAAGTGAATGGCTACACACTCCAGTATTCTTACCTGGAGAATTCCATGGACAAAGGAGCATAGCAGGCTACAGTCCATGGGGACACAGACAGTTGGACATGACTGAGCGACTAACTTACACACACATGTATAATATATAAAGAAGATACGTAAATACCTCTGTATAATCCCTACAATTAAATTCATTAAAGATCAAATAAAAAATGAAAAAGTACTATTAAATATCATCAAATAATTTCTCAGCACCAAGGTATCAAGTGAGTGATATGAAGTGTAAACCAACCATCTGCTATGTTTCATGTTTTTGTAATATACTTGTTTCCTTCATCATAATGCTAGCAAAAATTATGTGTGCAGTCATTAGATGATTTCCGGGCATGCTGTTCCTTCCAGATGTAATTTTGTGATCAATCTTTTTTTGTTTCCTCTTCAATTTACTCATTTAGTAAGAATTTAGTGAATATCTATGTGCACATTGCTCTGTACTCAAATTAGTGATTTAAAAATAGTGTGGAATATGTCTCTTTTCTGGGACAATTTGTTGTGCATGGGCACATAGGAATAAACCCTAATAATTTAAATTTACATACAACATGAAATATACAGATGTCTGATACAGAAAATAAGTGCAAAAATAACAGAATAGGCCTAAAGAGACTGAGTCAGAAATATAATAAAAATATGGACTTGAATTGGACAATAAGTAATAAGTAAATTTTGAGAATAGAAAGACAAGGGGAATAGAAAGACAATTGGAAAAGTAAATACTTTACTTCAAAAGTAAATATTTGAAGTAAGTATTCTTTCAAAAATCACTTTTCTGTTTTCATTCCAATAAAATTTTGGTAATGTTGGCCCAATAGAAACTAAGATGTTACCATATAATATATAATAATTACTTTTTTGTGTGTCCACATTTAGTTTTGAGGAAAGAGAAGAGAAATATACATCTTCATCTGCTATAAGATGTTCCCTCTGTATATATTAAAAAAATTGTTACTGTTTTGTTGTTTTGGAAAAGCAAGATTCAATTTAATAAATATAAATGATTATTACAGGATGGGAGAAGATTATTATTACAGTTAATAGTTATTGAGTCCTTGCAGAATGCCAAGTGCTCTTCCGTTAACCCATCTTTGGGTTAACTGTAAAGACTGGCATTACTGTAAAGCTATTTTACCAGCATAGAAATTCTAGTGGTTACTTGGGTCCTAATAAATCACAGCCTGTAAAGGCAGGATTTGAACTCAGTCGCATACAGCTAGAACAGGCAGCGTGCTCCATTTTATGAGTAGATCTGAGGCTCTTGCCCCTGACTCAGTGACTAGAAAGGAAACTACAATCCCTTTTTGCTCTTAGGAGAGTGACTGCAAACATACCATGTGATTGTAAGAATGAGAGATTTGTGAACACACTGCTTCCTGACTCCCTTAGAGCAGTGTGAATGCAGGCTGAGACTGACTCTTGTCCTTCAACTATTTAAACAAGAGTTAGACCCCATTAGATCTCAGATGGGTTTTTCTACCTTGACACCTGGATATACAGTTGCTGTGGTCCTCTTTTAAACCAAGCAACTTATGGACCAATTTGATAAGTAAAAGTCCATTTTAAAGGAGAAAGTATAAGGAGAAAGTATGGACAACAGGCTTCATCTGTAAAAGAAAGCAAAGGTCAACTTTTTAATGTCTGTGTTTATCAGGAAAATACTGTCCTCAGAGCTCTCACAATTACAGAAATCAGACACAGAAATAAACCTACTCTTATGTACTTTGTGCCATATTTACATTGCTTTTTAAGTGACAAGACTGTTTTATATGTTACTGTGGAATAGAATATAGGAATGTGTATTAGCCGTGTTTCAATAATAAAGGTAATATACAAAACAGTTAAAATTCTAGTTGTGATAGATTAGAACACAGTATTTTCTTTCAAAGTTTTTAGAATATGTTGATTACTTTAATAAATTTATATTTTCTTTATGTGTGTGTGCTCAGTTACTTTAGTCATGTTCAGTATTTTCTTTTGATATAAATAAATGTATGTTGTGATTATATAAAAAATAATTATTTTCAGTTTTTGTAAATTTGTAAGAGAACTTTCTGAGACTCTAAAATTTAGCCTTAACTGTATTAATCACAGTAGCTTCTCTCTTCACACAGTTAATTACTTTAGGTTATCTAAGTAATATCCATAATTTACACTCAGATAATTCAGCTGGATTTATACAGAACTAGACATGGAACCACAGACTGGTTCCAAATAGGAAAAGGAGTACATCAAGGCTGTATATTGTTACCCTGTTTATTTAACTTCTATGTGAACCTCATGTGAAATGCCAGGCTGGATGAATGACAAGTTGGAATCAAGATTGCCAGGAGAATTATCAGTAATCTCAGATATGCAGATGACATCACCCTTATGTCAGAAAGCAGAGAGGAACTAAAGAGACTTTTGATGAGAGTGAAAGAGGAGAGTGAAAAAGTTGGCCTAAAGTTCAACATTCATCTAAGTGCCACGGAAGAGGCGGGGAGAAGCCCAAGGAGGCGGGACAGGAAGTGAGATCACGCTCCCCGGGGTGAAAGGTTAGCGGAAGTGCCCTTTCTTCCTTTCTGCTGTAGTCCCAAGTGGTAGCTGCCGAAATGGGCAAGTTCATGAAACCCGGGAAGGTGGTGCTGGTCCTGGCCGGTCGCTACTCCGGACGCAAAGCGGTCATGGTGAAGAACATTGATGACGGCACCTCAGACCGACCCTACAGCCACGCTCTGGTTGCTGGAATTGATCGCTATCCCCGCAAAGTGACAGCTGCCATGGGCAAGAAGAAAATTGCCAAGAGGTCAAAGATCAAGTCTTTTGTGAAAGTTTATAATTATAATCACCTCATGCCCACAAGGTACTCTGTGGATATCCCCTTGGACAAAACTGTTGTCAACAAGGATGTCTTCAGAGACCCTGCTCTCAAACGCAAGGCCCGACGAGAGGCAAAGGTCAAGTTTGAGGAGAGATACAAGACGGGCAAGAACAAATGGTTCTTCCAGAAGCTGCGGTTTTAGGTCTGTCTCAGTTAATAAAAATATTTTTAAAAAGTTAAAAAAAAAAAAAAAAAAGTTCAACATTCAGAAAACTAAGATCATGGCATCCGGTCCCATCACCTCATGGCAAATAGATGGGGAAACAGTGGAAGCAGGGGCTGACTTTATTTTTTGGGGCTCCAAAATCACTGCACACGATGATTGCAGCCATGATATTAAAAGACGCTTACTCCTTGGAAAGAAAGTTATGATCTACCTAGACAGCATATTAAAAAGCAGAGACATTACCTTGCCAACAAAGGTCCATCTAGTCAAGGCTATGGTTATCCCAGTGGTCATATATGGATATGAGAGTTGGACTATAAAGAAAGCTGAGTGCCGAAGAATTGATGCTTTTGAACTGCAGTGTTGGAGAAGACTCTTGAGAGTCCCTTGGACTGCAAGAAGATCCAACCAGTCCATTCTAAAGGAGATCAGTCCTAAGTGTTCACTGGAAGGACAAAGGTGAAGCTGAAACTCCAATACTTTGGCCACCTGATGTGAAGAGCTGACTCATTTGAAAAGACCCTGATGCTGGGAAAGATTGAAGGCAGGAGGAGAAGGGGACGACAGAAGATGAGATGGTTGCATGGTGTCACCAACTCAATGGACATGAGTTTGGGTAAACTCCCGGAGTTGGTAATGGACAGAGAGGCCTGGTGTGCTGCGTTCCATGGGGTAGCAAGGAGTCAGACATGGCTGAGTAACTGAACTGAACTGAACTGAAGTGATATATATATATATATATATATATATATATATACACACATACATACATATATATATACACACACACACATACACATAAAAACACACACATATAGAAATTCAAAAAATAAAAATGAAGAGGAAATAAAAACAATAATAATAACTAAAATAGTCATGGGGAACATTGATTATACTAGAAATACCAAAGGATTGAGACAATAATGTTTTCTTTTAGATCAAATGATCTTAATAATCTCTTCAATCATCTATTTTCCTAAAATAGATTATTAAGACCTTTCTGCTATGTGGCAGTTGGGATGTACCAAGTGGATAAAATAACAGCCTAGGAAACTGCTTGTTGAACCCACTTATTACAGTTCTCATTTTTAATATAATTCAGGCAACCTTACATGAGCTTATATTCTGAGCTAAATCTAACATAGTTCTGTTTTTTGATCTCAAATCCACCAAAACTTCAGTCCTATTGAAGTGTTAGTATCAATATCACATCTCATAAGCTGCTAGTATTTAAACACTGAGATAAAAATATAGACATAGACAGAGGTAGATAAAAATATAGCCTCTTCAAAGACATAAAACATTTCAGTCCATGATGTATTAAGCACAAAGAGTGGATGATTGTTTGTTTTATGTGTGTAAATAACATGCAGAAAAAACTCTAGTTCCTTGAAACAAATATAGGGAATGAGAGCGTTATACTATGCTAACAGTCATAAATTACAGCTATCCTGAAAAATGAATTTGTTACATAAAATAATTAAAATGTTGTTCAATAGGTCACTAGTATTAAACATTCAAAACTTCAGTATTCTATTCACCTCCGAACACATTTTCTATTGTTTTTCCTGGGAATTGACTTCTCATTTTGGGGAACTGTCATTTTGATGGGGGTTAACATCAAAGATCATCTTCCCACAGGGTCATGTTACTAGAGAGTTTGAAGACAGCTGTGGTGGGATTTGCTTTATATTAAACTTAGTCTGAAGGAGAAAGGGAGGCCCCCAGGTACACCATCACAGCAGGGCATTTCAAAGTAATGCTTGGCTGGTGGCCACTTTGAACTGTGATATATAGATATTGCTGAAGTGTGTTTCTTTCCCTTTACCATCACAGATATTAATTGTAAATGTTTGATAAGCACTTTTTACAGAGTAGAATCTCCTATTACTTATTGGCTTTTAAATTTTATATAACTACAAAAATTATCATTTTATATGAGTACTTTTTAAATGTTTATTTTATGCTGTCCCCCAAAATAGAATAACATCATCTCCATTTGAGTTCCTTCTAATTAATTATTCAAGACATCAAAAATTATCCATAAATACTGAATTATTTTCATACTATATGATAGTTTTAGAATTTCCTTACACTTTTTACCAGTCTTGAATTATAACTATGAAGGAGAATATATACACAAAATATTAAATGGAAAAGGTTAAAAAATCTGTGTGGCTTAAGTAGCCCAGACTCTCAGTACCTAGATGTGGATGAATTAATCATCAATGACTAATATATGTTTTGTATAGTTTGAATTTTATTAATTTGCATAATGAAGGAACTTCAGCCCATTGGAATCCATGGGAAATCAATCATTTCATGTACAGTGTTCACTTCCCAGCTTTGGAACCATAATGCCTGGAAATGACAAAGTAATTCCCAGAATTTCAGTGTTAATTACAATGTAGTACATCACTGGGGCCCTTGTTTGAGAAAAAAAAAATCTTTTAGAGATCTGTATTACATTTCTGGCCACTTCAAATACAGTTGTAATTGTATAAGGAACAGATTATGTTTCCTAATTTTGATTTTAAGCATTTTCGTAAGTGTTATCAAAGATATTTATTTTATAATTTTTGCAAACTTTTAGAAAGAAATTGCTAATCCTTATAAGTCTCATAAAAGTAGTTTGGATCCAGGGTATCGTAGTGGATATTGTGAAAGTGTCCACATTTACTACATAATACTTCCTGGGCAACCATTATCCCACTGTACGGCAATAGGAGGGCTGAGACCATTCACAGCTGTATCACTCAACTGGGAACTGCCTTCAGCCATAGGAAACTAATAGCTCAGAGGGTGTCCTTGCTAGAACACAGCCTGAGGTCAGCTGCTGGCCAATGATGGAGAGGGGGTACAAATGTCTAACTTCTGTGCCTCAGTTTGGAACAATGATGAAGGCCTATCCAAACTCCAGAGCTCCTCATAGAGTCAGCTGAATCCCCCATTGTCATCATGGTATTTGTCTTCTTCTCCCTCTCAATCTAATTTCTCATTTCTTTATTGATGTATATTGTAAGAGTACTCCACAACAAAGCTTCTACTTTCTATCGCTCATTTCATGATCTGTTCCAGGAAACTCATGTAACACCATTATGCTTGGAGTAGCCTCAGGAAATCCACTCTAAACAGCAGACCTTCTGAACAGCAGATCCAAATAAATCTACCATTCTATTTTTTATTTATATTCAATTATTTATGTCTGATTCACTAATATATATTACCGTTCATTCTAAAACAAGAAATACCACCATAAAAATAAATCTTGAAAGATGTTACCTTCTTGTCCCATTTTTAACCATTACTCACATGTAGAAAATATTTTATTAACAAAAACAATAGGAATAACAGAAGTTACCATTATTCACTCTCTGATACTGGGACATTTAAATAGATTCTTTAATTTCACCTCAGTTTTGCAAGGGATATTATTATCAACACGTAAATTTCATTTATCTAATCCTCAGTGTAAATTACTGATGAAATTTTTAGCAAATGTAAAAAAATAAAACTGATTTGGGTAAATGTTAAGGAACTGACAACTGCTTAAAGATAATAAATGACAAGACAACATCAAGCCCCAGATCAAAAGGATTCCAAATCCCAAGGGCTTTCCATTTATTAGGTAGTTTCTTAAAGTGTACAGAAACTAATAGTCTGGGGCATACATATATATAGATTCAATTACAGCTGAAAAATAATCACATACAGCCAATTTAAATGTAGAAGAAAGAGGAGAAAAGGAGATGGAGGGGGAGCAGAGGAAGAAGGAGAAAGATGATATAGAAACTCAGCTATAGAAACTTACTCTAATCTATACGGAGAGCTCATAGTAATAGAGGCTGAGTCCTAAAAGGAAGTACTCTGAGAGACAGAAAATGAAAGATGCCAGTCAGAAGACCTGGAACCAGAAACTGGCACAGCATAGTTTCTACACTATTCCATTGGTCAAAGCAGTCAGACTTTCAATATTTAAGACAGAATATAGACCAAATTTACTGACACGATGAAGGTTAAAAATTATGACTATCAGTAATTTACCACAGCCTTGAGGTGACAGGGTGAATACTTAGTGGAAAAAATATGTATCTATAGATATACATGTCTTATGCAAACTTAGGAAGACAAATATTCCCTCTGTTTCTCCTCTGTATCTTAGTATCATTTTCTCCTCTCTCCCTCTCCTCTCCCTCCACTTCCTCCTCCTTCCCTCCATCCTTCCCCGCCATTTTTCTGTCTTATCACTTAAGTTGGTGGTAAAATTTATAGAGACAATGCTATAGGTCTGGGAAAAAGAGGTTAAGTAGACAGTTTTCACAATGCCTAAAAACTGGAATGCTAAAGGCAAATCTTCCTTTCAATTCAGAATGTTCTCAAGTTTAGTGTTCCATATAAAGAAAGTGTTGGAATTAAAACAAACAAACAAAATCTTTAGGAATATTAAGGTGCTAGATGAAATTTGTTTCACTGGCATACGATTTTAAACTTTTTATATATTATCTTCATGCAGCATGTATTTCATGTAATGCCAGTGAATGTTCAAATTACCTCACAGTTGCACTCATTTCACATGCTAGCAAGGTAATGCTCAAAATTCTTCAAGCTAGGCTTCAGCAATACATGAACTGAGAACTTCCAGCTGCACAAGCTGGGTTTAGGAAAGCCAGAGGAATCAGAAATCAACGTGTATACATTTTCTAAATAACTTCACTCTCTCAGTTCAGTTCTGTTCAGTCGCTCAGTTGTGTCCAACTCTTTGCAACCCCATGAATCGCAGCACGCCAGGCCTCCCTGTCCATCACCAACTCCCGGAGTTCACCCAGACTCATGTCCATCGAGTCAGTGATGCCATCCAGCCATCTCATCCTCTGTCATCCCCTTCTCCTCCTGCCCTCAATCCCTCCCAGCATCACAGTCTTTTCCAATGAGTCAACTCTTCGCATGAGGTGGCCAAAGTACTGGAGTTGCAGCTTTAGCATCATTCCTTCCAAAGAAATCCCAGGGCTGATCTCCTTCAGAATGGACTGGTTGGATCTCCTTGCAGTCCAAGGGACTCTCAAGAGTCTTCTCCAACACCACAGTTCAAAAGCATCAATTCTTCAGTGCGCAGCCTTCTTCACAGTCCAACTCTCACCTCCATACATGACCACAGGAAAAACCATAGCCTTGACTAGACGAACTTCACTCTCTAGGAGTATTCTAATGAAATCAGAGATTTTCAAGATAAAAATGGGCTTCAAATCTAGTGCTTCATTTTATAGGTACTGAACTTGAGGTCCAGGGAAATTAAATGACTTGTCTAATCACATAATTTTTGGTAAAGGCAGGACTAAAAATTTTGGTATTTTATTAATATTCAGAATTTATTAGAATATAGCTTAATACATCAGTATACCAGCATCAGAACAACTCACATGTCAATATCCTTTTAGCTTTCAATTTTAGTTTGAGCAATCAATTTCTCTTTATATAGAGATATTTTAGGACTCATGCAACTTTATTATAATATTTAGTATACCTTTTTATAGTTTTTTATTCCAAAGTGGGAGCATAAATATATTTGATAAAATTTGCAGTTTTTTTCTGGAACTGAATTAAACCTGAAAGGTGAATATGTGTGTGTTTAAATTCTCTCCATCTTAATATGCTCACATTTTTATGAAATATGAAAATCAACTTTATGGAATTAATCTATTTTCTAATAACTTCAGTTGAAACCAGAGATGAGCAAATTAGATCTCCCTTTATAAGGAGCAATAAGATGTCATGTACAGGCTTAAAAATCACAGACAGTTGGATTAAAACTCCAGTGACTCTGGCTACTTTACTCTCTGCTTCTCAGGTTTCTCACTGAGCTTGATTGTTTGGAGATTAGAAGTAATATATCCAACTCACCTAGAATAGCAAAGACCTTAAATGTTTATTAGCTTTTTATCATTGGTTCTCAGAAACATTATGTTTACTAAGGAGATTGTGTAAACATTATAAGATAGTAAATGCGTAAATATATACCATCATTAAACCCCACTAATCAGAAATACATGTAATTAATTTAGCTACGTCCTTTAGGAAGCAAGTCCTTTATGCAGAAATGGTATCTTTCACTTAAATAATGTCCTCAGAGGAATAAGTAATGTGTGCCTTGTGTGCTAAGTCACTTCACTCGTGTCAAACTCTTTGCCACCACATGGACTGTAGCCCGCCAGGCCCCTCTGTCCACGGAATTCTCCAGGCAAGAATACTGGAGTGAGTTGCCATGCTCTCCCCCAGGGGCATCTTCCCAACCCAGGGATGGAACCCAAGTCTCATGTCTCCTGCATTGGCAGGCAGGTTCCTTTATCACTAGTGCCACCTAGGAAGCTGTAATGACGTTGGAAATCATTGGAATTTGTATCACTCAGTGAGGAGGTCTTTATCAGATATACAAGTTCCAACTGATTACCATTGTATGGACTAATACATCAGTAGCCTGAATCTGGTTAAGTCTTCAGTGCTTTTCAGCCCTAAAACATTGAGGTTAAGTCAACAATGACAGCTTCCAACAGCAAGTTTCATTGAAAATTGTCTGTTTGTGATTCTGGATTTGTTTGCATTTTATTCATTTTTAACAAGGAAAGATAATAATTTCAAATATGCATTTGATTTTAAGGAAATTTTTTTAGTCGATTAAAACTAGATTTGTGAAGTTACAGTCAGCTGTCAAAATTATTTCTTAAACTGTGAAGACTTAAATATTTATATGAAAAATTTTAAGTAAAAATAGCCATAGAATAAATATAAAAGTAACAAACTTTCTAAATATTAATTTAAAAATTCACGTTTTCCTTCACCTTCCTTTTAAATAAGTAATAATCCAAAGTTTTCAATTTGTAAAGCACTTGTGTCAAAAGTTACTAATACTTAGAATTTTCTTTTTTATTTTGCTTAAACCAAAGAATTTTAGAATAGAATTAAAGACATTTGAGACACAATACTTTATTTTTAAATTTAAAAGGGCACAAGTTGGCCAAGATATTTTCCCAGCTGCAAAATTCTAACAAAATTCTATGCTCGAAAATCCCTTGTAGAGTGTATATAACTTTCAAGACTGATTTTTCTCATTGAACACTTTCCAAATATTCTCTATAATTGTTGTTTTTACTAGACTCTGACTCCTTAAAGACAGGAACTGCATGACTTTATCCATGCCAATTACCTCTTAGATATGTTTTCATTTATTCAAGAATTAAATTCCACTCTTAACTACTAGCTTCCTACAAATTAAGGTTATTAAGACTCTGGAGCTAAACTCTCTTCATTTATAATCCATATCTATTGCATATTGGATAAGTATCTTAGTTTGCTTATCTACAAAATGGGAAGAATAATAGGCCCTATTTCCTAGGTTCTATGAAGATTTAAAGTGTTAATACATATTAAAACAATGAGAAAATATTAAACATATTAAGCATATTGAAAATATTCATAGAACATATTAAAACAATTTGAGAACAATCTGAGACATTCACTATTAAATGACAGTTAGGCAGTGGAGCACAGAGGTTAAGAGAATGGACTTGGGAACCTAGAGCCTGATTCTAACCCTTTTGCCAACAACAGGTGTTACCTGTAATTTTGTGCTCATTAATATCTGTATGACTCAAGAGCTAACATCTATTCAGTTCAGTTCAATCGCTCAGTCATGTCCAACTCTTTGCAACCCCATAGACTGCAGCATGCCAGGCTTCCCTGTCCATCACCAACTCCCAGAGCTTGCTCAAACCCAGGTCCACTGAGTCAGTGATGCCGTCCAACCATCTCATCCTCTGTCATCCCCTCAGCTTTCTTTTTGGTCCAACTCTCACATCCATACATGACTACTGGAAAAACCATAACTTTGACTAAATGGACCTTTGCTGACAAAGTAATTTCTCTGCTTTTCAATATGCTGTCTAGGTTGATCATAGCTTTTTTTCCAAGAAAAAGGAGTCTTTTAATTTTATGGCTGCAGTCATCTTCTGCAGTGATTTTGAAGCCCAGGAAAATAGTCTCTCACTGTTTCCATTGTTTCCACATCTATTTGCCATGAAGTGATGGGACTGGATGCCATGATCTTAGTTTTTGGAATGTGGAGTTTTAAGCCAGCTTTTTCACTCTCCTCTTTTCCTTTCATCAAGAGGCTCTTTAGTTCCTCTTTGCTTTCTGCCATATGGGTGGTGTCATCTGCATATCTGAGATTATTGATATTTATCCTGGCAATCTTGATTCCAGCTTGTGCTTCATCCAACCTGGCATTTCACACGATGTAGTCCGTGTATAAGTCAAATAAGCATAGTGACAATATACAGCCTTGACATATGCTGGAATAATGATAATTGCTAAGAAAAACATATGATGCCTACTATTTTTGATTAACTATATATCTCAAGAGGTATTCCATGAAACTGTTCTTACTGCCAGTGAGGGCTTTCCTTTCAAACTTCTGTATGGTTTGCTACCACAGTATACTGAGCTGGAGTTTATGTGAGCCTTGAAGGCTTACACTACTGTAACTAAATTAGAAACAACTTCTTTCTTTTTTGCATCCTATTCCTGGAAGGCTTTAAAAGCAGGGTTACTCCCATAACAGAACAGGAACCACCAACAAATCACTCCAAAAGTAGTGAGTCTGAGAGACCATATACCTTGAAGGAAGGTTAAATTGAGTTATGAATTTAAAAGAAAGAGGAAGAAAAAGAGAAGGGGGGTGGCAAATGAGGAATGGACAGAGAGAAGTAGAATAAAAATTTTTTAAAGCTTTAATGTTTACTGTTATTTCCTTTCCTCGAGTATACAATTCACCTGTAATGCTTCACAATTACTTTATTTTATGAGTTTGGAAAAATATTTTGGTTACTAGGCACTTCCTTTATGAAACAGTAGAAAAAGATCTCTAATATTATACAAATATGCTTTCCCTATGAAGGCATGGATCACATTCAAGTCTCCAAACAAGCAATCTATTTACTTCAACATATAGCAAGACAAAACCTTGGGATGGGCAGATAGGCCTGTAAAAAATACATGTCCTGGTAAGAAGTATCACATAATTCACCTTTGGATTCTGTCTGAAGGATGTCTCTGCTCTTCTCATGCAGTTTGATATCTGGATACTCGGGCCAGAAGCCTTCCTTTTCTTTCTGCTTTGTCTTCAGTACTATGTACATTTTACTTTTTTTTTTTTTTTTCCCTCCAAGTATCAACTCTTGATTATACTCCATTAATGTACTCAGTGGCTTGGCTTTCTAACAATTTCCTTTTCTCTTTTTTGGCCATGATTTCAATAGCACTATACCCTAATGCTTCTGAGGTGATGCTAGTGGTAAAAAAGGAGAAATGAGAGATATGAGTTCGATCCCTGGGTTGGGAAGATCCCTTGGAGGAGGACATGGAAACCCACTCCAGTATTCTTGCCTGGAGAATCCCATGGACAGAGGAGCCTGGTGGGCTACAGTCCATAGGGTTGCAAAGAGTCAGACACAACTGAAACGACTGAACACGCAAGCGTATTCTAATGCTGACCTTGACAACTTGGTGTGGTATGTCCCTCTAAGTTTACAATTATTATTTTTAGTTTTTAATGAATCTGCAGTGGGTGATATTTCAACAGGTTTAAATGATACCTTTATTCTAGGAGAATAAAAACATAAGCAAGCTAGTCTAAGAATTAGAGGATAAATTTCTTTCAAAAGCATTCATGAGCACATGGGGGAAACACATACACGTGTCAATTTGTTGTCATTCTACACCATGAAGAGTTATACAAAGCAAGTAATCTGTGATGCCTATTTAAAAGAACAATGTCTTAGATTCAAAATTCTTATTTTATTTATAACCAAACTTACATCTAGAATTTCTGACAAAACTACAACCTTGAATTTCACCTGAACTTGAAATTCCATGTCAGCACTGAGCATCATGATTTCTTAGTCCTACTACATCTCAGTCTCTACACATTCCTGAACCTTATTCCCATCCTCATGTCCTGTTTCATTAAAAGGTAGTATAGCTGATGATTGGTACTAAAGACGTAAAGTGTACTAATTTCCTTTGTCAGCTACTTTCAGATGTCCAAGAACAAATTTTGTTGTATTATATCAAACCTTCCTATACCCATTTAAAATTACTTATCCAATGCTGCAGTAAGACTATATCCCTGTTTATTCCTAGCAAGATAACTGATCCCTTTCTGGAGTAGATTTAAAAAAAAAAAAGGCTTTCCTGATGTTCTCATTTTATTTTTCTTTAATTTGTTTTTGTGGTGGTGGTTTAGTTGCTAAATCATGTCCAACTCTTGCGACCCCATGGACTGTAGCCTGTCAGGCTCCTCTGTCCATGGGATTCTCCAGGCAAGAATACTGGAGTGAGTTGCCATTTCCTTCTCCAGGGGATCTTCCTGATCCAGGAATCGAACCCGGTCACCTGTCTTTCAGGCAGATTCTTTACCCGCTGAACTATGAAGGAAGATCCAAAATTTATATTCTTATTTCTATTCATTGCGACCATTGACCTCAGATTTTAAAAACCTAGTTTCAATGCGATTTATACCATGCAAAATTAAATTGAAAGGTCAAATAGGTACTTTAATCATTTTTAAAAATTCTTCTTAAATTATGCAGATAATATAATAAAATTAACTCTCAAACAGAATGGTCTGTAGACAAACCCCTGCAGTCTTCAGAACTGGTTGACATTATGCAGCTATTTCAGATAATGCAAGAAATGCATTATTACATAATATCTTGCCTGCTTTTTGCACGTGACAGAGGAACTAATATTTTCTAAAGTGAATCATTGCCCTGTAGCATTACTCTCTGCCAAGCAACCTCCAGCTGCTTTCTCAGACCCACTTTTTGTGCTTGTAGTTTTCTTTTGTTCCTCATCTCCTGAAGTATTAGGACTAAGGCTGGGTATTTCTCTTGTTCCTGTGCCTTTACTTGACCTCTCTCTTTACCTCTGGAGCTGTCAGAATCCAAAGAGTAATATATGAAACACCACATTGAAGATTAGCAACATTTTCATCCATCAATAGATAGTGAGCAAAATGTCTAACTGACAGCTGACAAAGCTTTTCTTGTCTTCAGTCCCATGGCACAATTCTAACAGTTGCAGTTTTCCCAGATGTATATGGATGCTGACTGTGCTAGTTGACATGCTGTTCTTAGCAAAATGCAATGTGTTCAATCAAGCTGGTAGAGCCAGAGTCCATAAATTTATCATGCAAATGTTAGTGGTGAGAAAGCCTTCTCAAAGGATGCTGATGCAAAGTGAGCCAGGATTGGTTTCTCTTTCCAACCAGACACTTCATTCAGTGCTATTGTTGACCTCAACAGCCCTGGGGCCAAGTTTCTCACAATCATTCAAAACACTGGTAACATTTATTTCAAAAGAGAAGTTATAATGAAAAACTCTCCATTTGTAAAATGAACACACACCAACAAAGATTTTCCAGACTCATTATATATACGAGGACATTGTTAGAAAATGTACCAGGATAACACTTTGCCTTTGTTGAGACAGAAGGAAAGATGTGAAATATATGTAAGAATGTTAGAACTCCACTAAATTACAACAGGAAAAAAACGCTAAATGTAAATTTTACTAATAAAAATGGCTGTACTGCTTTCAAAAATAGATATCTAATATTATTTATTTGCCAAAATTCACATTGATAAATATCAAATTTATATAACATAGAATCTCACATTTTGTATCTAAACAACCTTTAACAATCTAAGAATAGTGATCACCAGAAGCCCTCATTTACCTGAACACAATAAAAAGTTAAAAATACACATAGTGACCACTGAATATATCAGTAATATCAATATTTTAAAATTTTATTTAGAGACATTTTGATTTTTTTTAGACCAGGGAGAATTAGGGAATAATTGATTTTAAGAGCTTTTGTTAACAGTGGTATTTTGCATTTGTCATGTGTCAGTGGAAACAAAGATTTTTTCAGAACCACATCAGGGGCTGACATCTCAAATGTTGTAATTCTTCACTAGAACCCTCTGATGTAGGTAATTTTATTCCCAGTTTTTCTCAGCTATTTTTCTGACATTTTCATTCTGTTCTTGGGATTACCCAGTAGCTTTTTTTTTTTTCCCTTAACTGTGTGACATATTTCCACTTCTGTTATTTGCTCTAGAGAAATGTAAATGTATACAAACAGGAAAACCTGCCCTTAGATCTTTATAGCAAATTTATTCACAATCACCAAAACCTAGAAAGAACTCAAACGTTTTTCAACAAGTGATAATCTCTGGTAAATCCATACAGTGGAATAATATTCATCAAAAAAAATAAGTTATTTATAAATGTAGCAACTTGAATTCACCTTCAAGATATACTGAATGAAAGAAGCCAGTGATATAAAGTTATATATTCTATGACATTATATGGTATTCTCAGGCTTCCCTGGTGGCTCAGAAGGTAAAGAATCTGCCTGCAATGCAGGAGACCTGGGTTCGATCCCTGGGTCAGGAAGATGGCCTGGAGAAGGGAATGGCCACTCGTTCCAGTATTCTTGCCTGGAGAAATTCATGGATAGAGGAGCCTGGCAAGCTACAGTTCATGGGTTCACTGAGTCGGACATGACTGAGTGACTAACACACATATGGTATTCTCAAAACGATAAAATTATCCTTCTTTGTATGATTTTAGATATAGTGAAAGAAATGGCAATCCTCTCCAGTATTCTTTCCTGGAGGATCCCAGGGACAGAGGAGCCTGGTGGGCTGTCATCTACGGGGTCACACAGAGTCGGACACGACTGAAGTGACTTAGCAGCAGCAGCAGCAGCAGCAACAGAGATAGCGAAATATTATTTTAAAGGTATAACACAAAGGAGGTTTTGGGGGGTGAGGGAACTGTTATATATGCTTATTGTTCTAGATGGTTACATGAATCTACACATTTATAATTCACAGAGATGTATGCCAAAAAAAGTAAATTTTAAAATGTAGTTATTAAAAAAGACTTGAAGACAAAACAAATGTTAGACATAACTTTCACAGAGCCTGGGGAATTTTATTCCCTAGAACAAATAGAATTTTATAGTAATCTTTAAATTTGAAAGACCATCTTATGGTTTACACAAATTTATCAAAATTAAGAACCTGAACTTATTTAAAACCATTTGCTTTTATAATATCAAGTATCTTGGTATTACACAGTCTTAGTTATAATTATCCTATTCTTTTTATCCTGCTCAGTAATCTAATTTTGTTAATTTAAAAACTAACCACCTAGGCCAACCACTAAAATCATATTCCAGTAATTGTAGATCATTAAAAGGAACCTTAATACTGTTGGCCATTTAGGAAGGTCACAAAGTTGACAAAGAGAAGTGCCTGGGATTCCTTTTCTTCCTTCTATGTTAGAAGTCTCTTTCTAACTGAGTTTATTTAGTGAGTGAAAGCTGCCAAGATCTTCCAGTTTGGAAATTGGAGATACTTAATTCTTGAGCACATGGCTTAAAAACATTAACATTTTAAACTTGGCATAAACCTCAGTCTGAGGGAAAAACAGCTGCTTTGCTAAGCATTGGGGAAAAAATGATCATTAAAAAGTTTTAAATAAGTGGGAAATGCTATTCTGCCTGATCATTAGAAAGTTTTGTGAAAAGTTAGCAGTTGAGGAAAACCCTACCCCCACCTCATTAGATCTTACAGTCAATATGATATGTGAACACAGGGAAAGAAATACATTCTGCTGAGCATTGTATTAAAACAGAAATTTATAGAGTAAGCACAATAATTCTTTGGAATTATTTAGGGTTTTTCCCTCAAGTTGAATATGCAATTCAGTCTTGAGGGGTACTTAAAAGGGGGCTGCTTGATGTGGACTTCTGGTATATTTCCCTGGCACCATTCTTTTTTGGTAAATTGAAGTATGATAGTGGACATATGATATTATGTTCATGTCAAGTGCACAACATAGTGTCATTTAACTATTGCCATCTTAAGACATTTTGTTTGATGCATTTATCCAAAAATTGATATTGCATTATGTAGCAAGCAAGCAAAAGAGTTTATTAAGTAAAATAAGAGTATTCTCTGGTGGCTCAGAGAGTGAAGTCTGCCTGCAATACGGCAGATCTGGGCTCGATCCCTGGGTTGGGAAGATCCCCTGGAGAAGGACACAGCGACCCACTTCAGTATTCTTGTCCGGAAGATCCCATGGACAGAGGAGAATGGTGGGCTACAGTCCATAGGGTCGCAAAGAGTTGGACAGGACTGAGCAACTTCACTTTCACTTTTCAGAGTAATGTAATATATTGTGATAAAGAAACATTGCTTTTCCATTTTCCTTTGTTGTCTCTCCCTTTTTCTTTCTCCTCCCCTCTTTTCCTCCTTCTTTCTTTTTCTTTTCTTATTCATTTTTATCTTTAATACAGAATGACATAGAACTTCATTCTACAATAATCCTACGAACAGAAGAAAGAGAAATAAAAGGTTAAAATTAGTAGAGGCAACTTTGGTCAAGAAATTATGTATATAATACATAAAAATCTCTATAATTTGCTTTCTTGAATATAGCCTATGATAAATCTGATGTTTGATGTAAATAAGTATGGAATTTCACCACTGAATCTTTGGCTATGAGCATCTTACACTATAGTCAGCTTTGTTTGTATTCATATTCTTTTGATCGTTCTAAGCGTTATTCCGATTACTTAAAACTCACAGAAGGGAATGGTAATTCCTTCTCAAAAATCAGTCCAAAGCCATCCGCTCTGAGAAAGCATATATAGTCTGTGAGTATACCATTCAATGTATAATGACCAGTTTTAAAAAATAGCATATTTACCAAAGAAAAAAGTAATCTCTCAGTTCAGTTCCGTTCAGTTCAGTCACTAGGTCATGTCTGACTCCTTGCGACCCCATGAATCGCAGCACGCCAGGCCTCCCTGTCCACCACCAACTCCCGGAGTTCACTCAAACTCATGTCCATCAAGTCGGGGATGCCATCCAGCCATCTCATCCTCTGTCGTCCACTTTTCCTCCTGCCCCCAATCCCTCCCTGCATCAGAGTCTTTTCCAATGAGTCAACTCTTTGCATGAGGTGGCCAAAGTACTGGAATTGCAGCTTTAGCAACATTTCTTCCAAAGAATACCCAGGGCTGATCTCCTTTAGAATGGACTGATTGCATTTCCTTGCAGTGCAAGGGACTCTCAAGACTCTTCTCCAACACCACAGTTCAAAAGCATCAATTCTTCGGTGCTCAGTTTTCTTCACAGTCCAACTCTCGCATCTGGCCTGGTAGTACACCATTCAAAATATGGTGACCAGCCAGTTTTTAAAAATAGGATATTTACCAAAGAAAAAAGTAATCTCTGCTAACATTTAAATCTGGAATACCTGTCCAAAATAAACATTACTGTGTCTTGAATCTTTTGTTCTTTCTTTTTGTTGTAGTACATTCTTTCAAATTATGAAAAATAGTGTTTATATGATAGATAAATAGTTATTATCCACCAATTTGTGCAATGGTTAGTTTCGAACATTTGTCTATGTCATAGACAATCACCTTTTTAAGAAAGATGGATTCTATTTTTATATTCACATCAAATAAGACCTATCACATCAAATAAGAAATTTTTATATTCACATCAAAATTTTTACTTTTTATTTAGGAATAAAAACTTCAGTGTATATATTATTGTTTTCTCACTATGTTACATTCAGAAAATTAAGTCAGCTAGGGAGTAACTCTTCCCTTTTATTATCCTTTGTGTGTGTATGTGTGTATGTGTGTGTGTATGTATAGACTTTTCTGGAGGCTCAGATGGTAAAGAATCTGTCTGCAATTTAGTAGACCTGGCTTTGATCCATGGGTAGGGAAGATCCCATGGAGGAGGGCATAGCAATCCTTTCTAGTATTTCTGCCTGGGGAATCCCTATGGACTTTAAGAATGACAAACAGACAAAGATTTCCAAAAAAAGTCAACTTTCCAGAATTTTTGAAAGGAAGTTATTTTTCCTTGTTTTCACTGAGTGTAAGTTAACATATCATTTTGACTTCATTCTATATCTAATATCTTGCATAGAGAATGTCTCTCACTTCCTAATGATCATTCAATCCCTCTCTCCCCATTATCACATATTAGTAAGAACACTGACCCATTAAGATTTGCTCTATCCATTGAAAAGCAAATAGAATGTTAGTGACAGCTTTTTTTTGGCCAGAATTTTGAGTTTCAGATTCATTTGTATTGCCAACATGCTCTAGTTGAGAATTCTTCCATGATTTAACATTTGATTAAGCTTGTTAGAGAAGTTTTTAGGTTTTTGTTTGTTTTGTTTTATACAGTGCATAAACAATGATCATAATCTATACTGCTTCCATGGACTCCATTGTTTTATACTATAACTGCTCATAATTAATGAGTGCATAGAAAGTGGTTAAATTTGCAAGGTAACATAATGGGATAGAATCAGACTGCACACATTCATTCAGTCATCAATTTGCAGAAGGATTTGCAGCTTAATCAGTTAGGATCCACAGGCTGATCTAATGAGAATAGGACTTAAGAAAGACCCAATTATCTCAAAATGATCTGATGGGGAAATAGGAACCTCTTAGCCAGGTAGAACTTTTGACATTGCAATGGCAAGAAAAGAATTACAATAACCATAATAAGTATTATTACTAATATTATTATATAAACACACACACATATATATAACATATCTAAATATAGTATACAATACAGCTACATATATATTTTATATATTTCAGTATATGTATAGTATGTATATACTGTATGTATTTTAATAGATACTATGTATATGCATATATATATGTGTATATATATATATATTGGAGAAGGAAATGGCAACCCACTCCAGGGTTCTTGCTTGGAGAATCCCAGGGATGGCAGAGCCTGGTGGACTGCTGTCTGTGGGGTCACATAGAGTCGGACACGACTGACGCAACTTAGCAGCAGCAGCAGTAGTATATGTATATAGAGAGAGGTATCTATAGATAGATGGATAGATTATTATATATATTCTTAAGCATCACTTCAACCTATTTAATTAAAATTCCCTCTATGAGATAAGAATTTTTATTTATATTTTAAAGAATGGACTTGTCATTTTAATTTTTTAAATTAATTTGAACTTTGATAACTGATAATAGTTTCAACATTTCAGCATAATTTTGAAAGTATGGAACTTGTGTTAGTAGAAATGCTATGACAAAATCCAAATCTTAGACTTTGCTGTAAAATATAAGAAAGTATTACATGATAACTTAAGCTCAGATGTGTTTGTTATAATTTTTAAGACTGAAGGTCTCGCATTCTGATAAGTATTGTTTTATATTGTATGCTATGGTACACAATGGATAAAATATGTGTGGCTTACCGAATTTATCTTATAAAATATTTAGAAATTTGGCTATTACCTAATACAAGGTAGCTAAATCTAACCAGCTTGTTTCACTATCTTTCTTGTAAAATAATTCTACAATAAAAATTTAGGATACCTAATCCAAACTCTCTGAGCCTGTGGACCTCAAAAACATTTTTATCGTACAGTTAATATACACAAAACTGTTTGGTTTTAATTATATTAGCAGTATCATCTATATTACAAAATTTTCCACTTAAATAATTTCTGAAAATATAGAAGTGTTAATAACTTTGCTACAAAATTGGCATGAACAAATAATATGAAAAACTATTTTATGATTTCAGATTTAATATTTGATCCTGCATGTAAAATGAATTACTTATATTGTATGAAACAATTAATTTTTCTTCACAGATATTTATGTATGAAATTAAATATTTCATACATTCATTAATTATATAATTTTAGGAATCAGCCACTCAGAGGTGCAGTAATCAACTTTTCCATTTGTCTGAAAGCTAATTCTTTAATGGGCAGTAATAATTTTCTCTGCCTAATGAGTCATCATGCATGCCCTGCATACTGAATACTTAAAACACTATTTTCATCATCATCAACAATATTGGACTGTGTCTTCCAACACAAAATTTTCTCCTTTGACTTACATAAATAAATACTTCTCTTTATGTTAACTGCATTGTTAAATCTCAGCATAATTTTACCCTTCAATAGGCCAGCCATATCATCATGAATTCATGTTTTTTTGAAAGTTTGTTCCCTTGCATGTTCTTTATGAATTCGTATTAAATACCTGCTGAAGTCATAGAGACGGGACCAAGTTTTTAAGACAGAAGTGCAAAATGACACTTGTGTTTAATGACATTTGTATATACCTGAAATAAAGCAAAAGTAAGTCACTACAAATATTAAACACAGTGCATAAACTTATTTCCAAACTGATAAATTTAATATTTTTAAAAGTAGAAGTTAAACCACTGTGATTTTACATGGAAAAACTGTGAAACCAGAAATTGCAAAAACTAATTATCTTCCTAAAATTGTAGCATATTATCATCACCATATAGAACGAATATGAAATAAATTTATTCTCAATGAGATAAAGAGTATTTATTCTCTACGAAAAAATTTGTATGGAGCAAAATAGAAGGCATTATAAAATGTAATTAAATCAGAATATATTATAAAAATAATACTTTTCTTCCATTTAAACAAGTTTTCATTCAGATTTGAAATCCAAATATATAATCTTTGAACTTCTGATAGGAGTATTTGATCCATGATTGAATTTAACTGCATCACTATGTTTCTCTCAGGTAAAACATTAAGCATAAAATGAAACAGAAACAAGTCTTTTATTTTCCAAGAATATTCCAGTCCTTAAAAACAAAGTAGAAATGATGCTTTTTGGACATGTGGCAGTAGAATTAACATTTTGGGTTGAGACTAATAAGCAGTTAAAATGGAGATAACTAGTATCTAAGACGAAGGACAAATTTGGGTCTCAGTGGCTCTAGCGGTAAAAAAAAAAAAAGAAAAGAAACCTGCTTGCACTGCAGGAGACTTAAGAGATGTGGATTCAGTCCCTGGGTTGGAAAGATCCCCTGGAGGTGGGCATGGCAATCCACTCCAGTATAATTGTCTGGAGAATCCCATGGACAGAGAAGCCTGGTGGGCTACAGTCCATAGGGTCACAAAGAGTTGAACACAACTAAAGCAATTGAGCACACAAGAAAAAAAAATTAATTTTGGGGGAGTTGTAGCAATTCAGCATTTCCAGTCTTAGTATTGTCTTCCTATGGATATAATTTTCAAAATAATTCCATTTTCTACTTCCTTAGTTTTTGATCTAGATTGATCCATAAATGTGTTACACTGTGATCAATCAGTATGATGTTTATAAATAGTTTTGTGCTTCATGGCAACTCTGTTCAAAATAGCTTCAAATTAAAAATAAGGCCAAAACAAACAAAAACAACAACTATCAACTGGGGATAACTTACCTGTTTGTGGCTAATATGATAAAGCTACATCACAGACTTCATAGTGCCTTATAATCATGAATACTTGCTTCTCCTGGATACATAAAGTTTCAAATCCAACACAATTTCTTGGATGAATTTATTCGGTGACATTAAAATTATGAATCATTTCCTGATTGATAATAAAAAATGTTCAATCTTTTGAAAAGAATATGAGTCCTTTCCTGCATTTCAAGAGCTCTTTTGGGTCCTGGAAATATTTAGTTCACCATCAATTTTCATATCATATATGTCTACATTATTCCAGAGATACCTGTGTGATTAGAAAAACGATTGCATTTTCTACAAGAAAGATTTGTACTTATTCCCCCTAACTCCTCCATAAGGACCCCGCTATACTCTTTCTCAGTATGTTAGCAGACCTCCAATGAACCATATTTACTAATAGATTTATATTGATGGTGACCATTTCCAGAAGAAGTGTTTGTTTTAAGCTCCCAATTCCATGTCTTTCAACTCCCAACTTAGTGTGTAGGAGTTGAGAGACGGAAGGTGGTAATATCAGCTTTTGCATTTATAAAAGCTAGCTGTTTAATTTCTGTAGTTCTTGGCATATGTTAATTATCTGAAACAGAAATTTCCCCCAGTATGGCTTCTGTCTTTCCCACTTTAGCATTCTCAACTCTAGCTCCATTAGTACTTCTCTTTCTCCATATAGGAACACTTCCCACCTAAGCATTTATCACAATTTGATTGCTTCAGCACATAATTATCTTTTTGAAAAATAGCTTTAAAAAACTTAGAAAGCATTTGCAACTATATGATGAATGAGGAAAAAGCTATTTCTATTACAATCTGAAATTGCAAAGTGATGTCAAAAAAATCAGTAACTGGTCCTAAAAACTGCCTATTTCAGAAAAATTTGACTGTGTATAAATTAATTAAATATTTAACTGTCTCCAGCCAAGATATGTTTATTTATATTGCATCAGATATGTCTCCCTTTAAATGTGCATACAGTTCAGTTCAGTCGCTCAGTCCTGTCCGACTCTTTGCAACCCCATGAATCGCAGCACGCCAGGCCTCCCTGTCCATCACCGACTCCCGGAGTTCACTCAGACTCACGCTCACGTCCATTGAGTCGGTGATGCCATCCAGACATCTCATCCTCTGTCGTCCCCTTTTCCTCCTGCCCCCAATCCCTTCCTGCATCAGAGTCTTTTCCAATGAGTCAACTCTTCGCATGAGGTGGCCAAAGTACTGGAATTTCAGCTTTAGCATCATTCCTTCCAAAGAACACCCAGGGCTGATCTCCTTTAGAATGGACTGGTTGGATGTCCTTGCAGTCCAAGGGACTCCCAAGAGTCTTCTCCAGCACCACAGTTCAAAAGCATCAATTCTTCAGCACTCAGCTTTCTTCACAGTCCAACTTTCACATCCATACATGACTACTGGAAAAACCATAGCCTTGACTAGATGGACCTTTGTTGGCAAAATAATGTCTCTGCTTTTCAATATGCTATCTAGGTTGGTCATAACTTTCCTTCCAAGGAGTAAGTGTCTTTTAATTTCATGGCTGCAATCACCATCTGCAGTGATTTTCAAGCCCCAGAAAATAAAGTCTACCCTGTTTCCACTGTTTCCCCATCTATTTCCCATGGGACCAGGTGCCATGATCTTTGTTTTTGGCTTACTCTTCCTGAAATCTGAAAATTTTTGGAGTAAACACATTACCTTCACTTTATGTCTTCCGGGGTTATTGATTTGAAACTCATCTTTTTGGTGTGGACTTCTCTTAGTTTGGAGAAGGAAATGGCAACCCACTCCAGTATGCTTGCCTGGAGAATCCCATGGACAGAGGAGCCTGGTAGGCTACAGTCCATGGGGTCACAAAGAGTTGGGCACGACTGAGCGACCTTACTTACTTCTCTTAGTTAGCAAATCTAATTAGATTTGCATATGCCAAACCCATCTTCTCAGATCCATGCCGATTTCCTTCACTGTACTTAACATTCTGAGATTTACATCTATGTGACTGCTGGCTTGTTTTTATTGATATCTGTTGCCCTCATTCACATCCAGCCTCACATGAGGAATAAGGGCACTTCATCAGTTTCCACTGAGCTCTGTGTTTCACACTTCTCATCAAGCCTAACACATAGTATGCCCTGAGTAATTGTTGTTTTATTCATCTTTACATTCACAGTGAAATGCTAACTTATTCTAGAAATAATCAGGAATTACTGAAAGATGTTTTAAATAGGATTTACAAATAACTCTGCTATATACTGTGCGTTTTAAAAGATATCAAAAAGGCAGTAACTTCTGAGTGAAGAAATGATTTCCATTTTGTATTTTATATTTTTGCAGTTTAAGTAATAGGTAGAAAATGACTTAATTTATGATTTTACAGTGAAAAGATTTTTGAAGCAAATGTTACTAGGCAGATAAAAAGTTGGAATATTCCTTTTGGCCTATTCTATTTTAAAACTATTGCTTACAACAATCTTATTTCTTCTTGGAAGATCAGAATTCCCTATTATTTTGTTTCTGTTTCTGTTTTCCCCTATATTAGAGGTGATAATCTGTAAATACTAAAATTGTAACAATCTTTCACATGAAAGAAGAAAAGGAATGTCATTGCCAAATTGTTCAAGTTGCTTAGTGGGAAAACCAGTTTAGTAATATGCATCTGTTAGAAATAGAGTTACATATTCAGAAACATCAATGTTATCATATAAAATATGTTACTATTATTGATAATTGAACTCACATTGCAGAACAAATGATTAACTATGAAATGTATGTTCAACAATATATGTTATTAATGCAATGTTTTGATGATAGAAAAATATGAAAGATGAAATAAAAATGGATTTTGATATTTCATTACATACAGAACAAAGTTATTTAGTGAGATAAAGAAATCCCTTTTTGGGGTTCTGGCTCTGTATTTCTTCAATTTTAATATATTTTCTGCCAAAGTGAGCACTCTGAGTTCCATCTTACTTGCTGTATGTAGATACAAACTAAAAATAGGACAGTACCACTAAGAGAAAAAAAAAATGACATAAAGTGAAATGTAGCATGGTGTGATCAAGGATATTTTAGAGATAGATGAAAAACTTTAAGCAGAAAAGGGAATGCCTCCCTACTGAGGAATTTGACACTATTTTTCAGAGGACCTTAGATTTGAACTGGGTCTTACATAATGTATTGGAGCTTTCCAGAAAAAAATGGGGTAGAGTTTTAAAGAGGAGAAAAAGCATGTGTATAAGAATGGAGTAAAGAGATAACATGTTGAGGACTTTTATGGGTTTGTGTAGAGATCTAAAGGATTTGGTGAGTGTAATTTAGGGTATACAGTGTAAGAATGTCAGAAGATTAAGCCCCATGGCTTGGCTATGAAAAACTAGAATAAGTAAGGAAGTGCAAAGTCATTCTCTAGGAAACATGGAACTAATACAAGTCCTCAGTTGGAAAGAGCACTTTATTTTTCTTTAAGGTGTAATGCATTTGAACCCTGGAGGAGGGCAAGGCAACCCACTCCAGTATTCTTGCCTAGAGAATTCCATGGTCAGAGGAGCCTGGAGGGGTACAGTACATGGAGTCTGCAAAGAGTTGGACACAACAGAGTGACTTAATATGGACCCACACAAGAATTCTTTAGCTCACTGTTACCAGGGCTTCCCTGGTGGATCAGACACTAACAAATCTGCCTGCAATGCAGGAGACATGGGTTCGAACCCTGGGTCAGGAAGATTCCCCTGGAGAAGGGAAACGACTACCCATTCCAAGATTGCCTGGAGGAAGAAATGCCAAACCAATCCAGTATTCTTGCCTAGAGAGTCTCATGGACAGAGGAGCCTGGAGGGCTACAGTGCATGGGGTCAGAGTCTGATGTAACTCAACAACTAACATACACAATGCCTCTGAAATCTTGGAGTGCTGGAAAGGTCAGGAGAAAAGAGTTAAGTGGAGACAGGAACATGGGTCAGAAAGCTGTTATTATTGTTCAGCCACTAAGTCGTGTCCAACTGTTTGTGACTCCATGGACTCCGACATGCCAGGCTTCTCTGTCCTTCACTATCTCTTGTAGTTTGCTCAAACTCATGTTGGTCGAATCAGTGATGCCATCCAACCAGTCTCATTCTCTGTAACCCCCTTCTCCTCCTGCCTTTTGTCTTTCCCAGCATCAGGGTCTTTTCCAGTGAGTCAGCTCTTCACATCAGAAGGCTGTAGCAAGAGTCAAGAGGATGAGTGATTTTGGTCTGATCAAGGCAGAAGCATATACAGTTTGTTGTTAGGAGATCCATTCGGGAGATAAAATTAACAATGCATAATCATCAGTTTTACTATGAAAGTTAAGATTAGCATATCAAAACTTATCTCATAGTTCTATAGCCTTCTAATTAACAGCAAAAATTTTTTCTTCAGGATGATATAGAAACAATCTCCAATGGTGTTACCCATTATCAGATGTAACTTTACAAATCACAGGTATAGTTGTCTTTTTATTGTTCAAATATTTCCTACTGTTAAAAATATATTAACAAATATCTTTGGGATGAATGAATAGATAAATAAATAAACTTACAGCAAATTTCATGTATTTAAGTGAAGAAAAGAAGTGGCTATTGTAGTGACTATAATTGGAAAACATTTGATTTGCTTTTATCAGTAGTATATGTATTATTACATATTGTGTGCTTATTTCACTAATATTTCATATTTTGATTATTACCATGATTCTTGATGCAATTTTCATTGTGATATTATTTCCATGATATTTTTTTTTCTAAATGTGATATAAATATAAGCAGTGACAAATAAAGTGAAATAAATTTTGCACTTTCCCATGGCTAACCACCCTCCATAGGTTCTAGTTTTAAACACTCAAGTACTTTCTCAAAATAACAAAAACAAATGCTTTTCTTTATCATTAACTTTTCAAACTCTGCTGACTTTTGTGAAATCACTGCAGCTAGGCTCAAATGGTGTATGAAATGAAAATTTCCTGTCTAGCCACTGCACATAGGAAATGTCCTGACAATGTCTTACAGTCAATGTTCTGCTCAGTTATTTTTTGTAATACCAGGGTCATGAAGTAAAACAAACTTACTGAAGAAGAGAAAAGGGCAACTGAAACTTTTCTTCAAATGTCCTTTTGATTTACCCCTCTTGTAAATATGCTTAATTGAAGATCTACTTGAAATAACTACTTTCAACTGAGCACTCAAGAATGCCCTAATCCCAGATATTGAATATGTGTTAGAAATCTTAATATAAAAGTTTTCCTAACTGGCGATGACTAGACACAGTGGTTATGCTGGGTTATAACTCCATGACCCAGAGAAGGTTCTGACCATTTTTGTGTGTTTTGTATAACAGCAGCTTTGGAAAGTAGGCATACTTTCTGACATGTGGCTATGGCTTTGTATGTTAAATGACATGCTGGTAAATGTGGATAAAACTGACTTGGTTTATAAAGAGATATGACAACAGCTATAGACACAAAGTGCAAAACATAAACTCCCACATAAAAGTGTGTCTATTTCCTCTTGTAGTACTCATTTTATTTTATTTTCATCCATATAACTAGAGCCCACTGATATATAGCAGAAGAGATTTTATATTCCATTTTTAAAATGTGCTATTCCAAAAAAAAAAAAATGCATAGACTTGCCATATATTCATCCTTGTGCTTGCTCCTTTCCTTTTGAATTGTATTTACTCTATTTTCAAAGCTTTTAGAGAGAGTTCATTTTGCTTTTCTTAAGCCAGTGTAAGTATAGGTGCAGGGGTCACAGTATAGAACATTGATTCATTCAACAGATACTCATTAAAAATTTCATCCATGGCAGTCATTGTTTTAAGCACCAACAGAAGCTAGAAAGGTGGCATTAAGCCTTGCTTCAGTATTTTTCCTAATCTTTTTTGTATTTGACAGTAAATAAGAAGGAAAGATAAGCATTAGGTTGTAAACCTATGAGTTGATTTTGTTTGTGTTTTTTGTTTTTATTTTTGTGAGTGTGTTCTGTGGACCTGAAACCAAGGACCAAGACATGGGAAATCCAAGAGTGCCAAATTAGTTATTTTAAAAATAATTCTAAGACAATAGTTTTGAATTCAAAGGAAATTGCCTATACAAATTTTGGTATAGGTATGTGCTGTTATTGTTTAGTCACTAAGTCATATCCAACTCTTTGTGACTCTATGGATCGTAGCCCATTGGGTACCTGTACATTCTTAGACAAAAACCCTGTATCATTTTACAATATTTTATATTATTGGTTCAAAGAGGACTGAGCTTACATAAAACATGACTTTAATTTCTGTTTTTCCACTTATTGTGTGATTTTATAGGGTTAGTTGTTCCCTGTGAGTAACACTATGTTGATCAAATATGAAAACATTATATTCTAGAATGAGTCTGATAAATTGTATTAGTTTCCTGCTGCTGCTGCTGCTAAGTCGCTTCAGTTGTGTCCAACTCTGTGAGACCCCATAGATGGCAGCCCACCAGGGTCCCCTGTCCCTGGGATTCTCCAGGCAAGAACACGGGAGTGGGTTGCCATTTCCTTCTCCAATGCATGAAAGTGAAAAGTGAGAGTGAAGTCGCTTAGTCATGTCCGACTCTTAGCGATCCCATGGACTTCGACCTATAATGCTCCTCCGTCCATGGGATTTTCCAGGCAAGAGTACAGGAGTGGGGTGCCATTGCCTTCTCCAATTAGTTTTCTAAGACTGCCATAATAAAGGTATCAGAAGTTACATATATTAAATCACCAGAAATTTATTTTCTCACACTTCAGGAAGCTAAAAAGCTGAAGTCAAAGTGTCAACAGGGCCATGCTCTCTGTGAAACCTATAGCAGAATCACTCCTTGCTTTCCTTAGCTTCAGATGGTTTGCTAGCAACCTTTGGTGTCCTGTAGCTTACAGATGCATCACTCCAATCTTCTGTCTTCACAGGGCATTCTCTCCATGTCTTTTTGTCTTCATATGGCCAACTTCTCACAAGGACACAAGTCACATTGTGTCAGAGGCCCACCCTGCTCTAATATGACTTCATCATAACTAATAAAACTGCAACTACTCTTTTTGCAAATAGAGTTACCTTATGAGGGTAAGGATTTCAATATAACCTTTATGGATGGACACATTTCAATAAGTAAACTAAATATTTAAATACTACATGGACATCACCAGATGGTCAACACCAAAATCAGATTGATTTTTTATTTGCAGCCAAAGATGGAGAAGCTCTATAACAGCCACAATAAGACCAGGAGCTGACTGTGGCTCAGATCATGAACTCCTTATTGCCAAATTCAGAATGAAATTGAAGAAAGTGGAGAAAACCACTAGGCAATTCAGGTATGACCTAAATCAAATCCCTTATGATTATACAGTGGAAGTGAGAAATAGATTTAAGCGACTAGATCTGATAGACAGAGTGCCTGATGAACTATGGATGGAGGTTCATGACATTGTACAGGAGACAGGAATCAAAACCATCCCCAAGAAAAAGAAATGCAAAAAAGCAAAATGGCTGTCTGAGGAAACCTTACAAATAGTTGTGAAAAGAAGGGAAGTGAAAACCAAAGGAGAAAAGGAAAGATATAAGCATCTGAATGCAGAGTTCCAAAGAATAGCAAGAAGAGATAAGAAAGCCTTCCTCAGAGATCAATGCAAAGAAATAGAGGAAAACAACAGAAAGCGAAAGACTAGAGATCTCTTCAAGAAAATTAGAGATACCAAGGGAACACTTCATGCAAAGATGGGCTCAAGAAAGGACAGAAATGGTAGGGACCTAACAGAAGCAGAAGATATTAAGAAGAGGTGGCAAGAATACACAGAAGAACTGTACAAAAAAGATCTTCTTGACCCAGACAATCACAATGGTGTGATCACTCACCTAGAGCCAGACATCCTGGAATGTGAAGTCAAGTGGGCCTTAGGAAGTGTCACTATGAACAAAGCTAGTGGAGGTGATGGAATTCCAGTTGAGCTATTTCAAATCTTGAAAGAAGACACTGTGAATGTGCTGCACTCAATATGCCAGCAAATTTGGAAAACTCAGCAGTGGCTACAGGACTGGAAAAAGTCAGTTTTCATTCCAATCCCAAAGAAAGGCAATGCCAAAGAATGCTCAAACTACTACACAATTGCACTCATCTCACATACTAGTAAAGTAATGCTCAAAATTCTCCAAGCCAGGCTTCAGCAATACGTGAACTGTGAACTTCCAGATGTTCAACCTGGTTTTAGAAAAGGCAGAAGAACCAGAGATCAAATTGCCAACATCCACTGGAGCATGGGAAAAGGAAGAGAGTCCCGTAAAAAAAATCTATTTCTGCTTTATTGACTATGCCAAAGCCTTTGACTGTGTTGATAACAATAAACTATGGAAAATTCTGACAGAGATAGGAATACCAGACCACCTGACCTGCCTCTTGAGAAATTTGTATGCAGGTCAGGAAGCAACAGTTAGAACTGGACATGGAACAACAGACTGATTCCAAATAGGAAAAGGAGTATGTCAAGGCTGTATAATGTCACCCTGCTTATTTAACTTATATGCAGAGTACATCATGAGAAACGCTGGACTGGAAGAAACACAAGCTGGAATCAAGATTGCCGGGAGAAATATCAATAACCTCAGGTATGCAGATGATACCACCCTATGGCAGAAAGTGAAGAGGAACTAAAGAGCCTCTTGATGAAAGTGAAAGATGAGAGTGAAAATGTTGGCTTAAAGCTCAACATTCAGAAAACTAAAATCATGGCATCTGGTCCCATCACTTCATGGCAGATAGATGGGGAAACAGTGGAAGCAGTTGTTGGCTTTATTTTTCGGGGCTCCAAAATCACTGCAGGTGGTGATTGCAGCCATGAAATTAAAAGATGCTTACTCCTTGGAAGGAAAGTTATGACCAACCTACACAGCATATTAAAAAGCCGAGACATTACTTTGCCAACAAAGGTCCATCTAGTCAAGGCTATGGTTTTTCCAGTGGTCACATGTGGATGTGAGAGTTAGAGTATAAAGAAAGCTGAGTGCTGACAAATTGATGCTTTTGAACTGTGGTGTTGGAGAAGACTCTTGAGAGTCCCTTGGACTGCAAAGAAATCCAACCAGTCCATTCTAAAGGAGATCAGTTCTGGGTGTATTTGGAAGGATCGATTTTGAGGCTGAAACTCCAATACTTTGGCCACCTCATGAGAAGAGCTGACTCATTTGAAATGACCCTGATTCTGGGAAAGATTGAGGACAGGAGGAGAAGGAGACGACAGAGGATGAGATGGTTGGATGGCATCATCGACTTGACGGACATGGGTTTGGGTGGACTCTGGGAGTTGGTGATGAACAGGGAGGCCTAGCGTACTGTCCTTCATGGGGTAACAAAAAGTCGGACATGACTGAGTGACTGAACTGAACTGATACTGATTATTAGTAGTTAAATTCTTATAGCTTATGGTTAAGTTGACTTTTTTCTCTCTCTTAGGTAAAAAAAAAAAAAAAAAAAAAAGAGCATCCATAGACACTCATGAATTTACTCAGAATAAATTAGAAGAGTAATGTACCAATAGAAATGATATTCTTTGGGCCATGGCTGCCATTACCATTAGTTATCTGATGGACTATACTTATCATGAGGAGAAGGCGATGGCACCCCACTCCAGTACTCTTGCCTGGAAAATCCCATGGATGAAGGAGCCTGGTAGGCTGCTGTCCACGGGGTCGCGAAGAATCGGACACAACTAAGCGACTTCACTTTCGCTTTTCACTTTCATGCATTGAAGAAGGAAGTGACAACCCACTCCAGTGTTCTTGCCTGGAGAATCCCAGGGATGGGGTAGCCTGGTGGGCTGCCATCTATGGGGTCGCACAGAGTCGGACACGACTGAAGTGACTTAGCAGCAGCAGCAGCATACTTATCAGGTACTACTTTTAACAAATATTTTATATTTTGTAATGTAGTTGTCACATTTTTAAACGCTTACTTGATTCCTAAATAACCTTATAAAGAAGAATCCACTTAGATATTTACAAATAAGTAGACTGAAGCTCTGATAGACATTGAATAATATGCTCACCATTATGAAACACAAATTGTAAAATGGAAATAAAAAGTTTTTCAACTTTGAGTGCAATAATTTCTTAATTATAACTTTTCTTCTCATTCCATACACACTGTGATTGCTGTCTTTCATGTGCCCATTGATATATAGCAATAACTACCACCTTCACACAAATTGGGCTTCCCTGGTGGATCAGAGATTAAAGCGTTTGCCTACAATGCAAGAGAGCCGGGTTTGATCGCTGGGTTGGGAATATCCCTTGGAGAAGAAAATGGCAACCCACTCCAGTATTCTTTACTGGGAAATCCCATGGATGTAGGAGCCTGATGGCCTATAGTCCAGAGAAGAGTCAGACACAACGGAGCGACTTCACTTTCACTTTTTCACTTTCACACAAATTGTGACTTTTAAAAATTTTTATGGACTATGCAGCTGTATTTTTCAAATCACCATAAAAAATTATCCTAATGCCATGCTGACACTAACACAGAATGTGTTTAAAAATGATTTAGTAATCTTTCATCCTGCTTCATCTCTATGTCTGTTAAACAACATCCCTTTGTTCTTGTTCAGTAGCTCAGTCATGTCGAACTCTTTGAGACATTATGGACTGCAGCACACCAGGCTTCACTCTCCTTCACCATTTCCCAGAGCTTGCTAAAACTCATGTCCATTATTCGGTAATGCCATCCAACCATCTTGTCCTCTGTCATCCAGTTCACCTCCTGCCTTCAATATTTGCCAGCATCAGGGTCTTTTCTAATGAGTCAGGTATTCGCATCAGGTGGCCAAAGTATTAGTGCTTCAGTTTCAGCATCAATCCTTTCAATGAATATTGAAGATTGATTTTCTTTAGGATTGACTGGTTTGATCTCCTTGCAGTCCAAGGAACTCTCAAGAGTCTTCTCCAACACCACAGTTCAAAAGCATTAATTCTTTGGGGGCTCAGTCTTCTTTATGGTTCAACCCTCACATCCATACATGATTACTGGAAAAACTATAGCTTTGACTAGACGGAGCTTTGTCAGTATTTTAATACACTGTGATGTCTGCTTTTTAATACACTGTCTAGGTTGGTCATAGCTTTTCTTCCAAGGAGCAAGCCTTGGAAGCTTTTTAATTTCATGGCGATAGTCACCATCTGCAGTGTTTTTGAAGCTCAAGAAATAAAGTCAGTAACTGTTTACACTGTTTTCCCACCTATTTGCCATGAAGTGATGGGACCAGTTGCCATGATCTTTGTTTTTTTAACGTTGAGTTTTAAGCAGCTTTTTCACTCTTCTCTTTCAGTTTCATCAAGAGACTCTTTAGTTCCTCTTCATTTTCTGCCATAAGGGTGGTTTCAATTGCATATATCAGGTTATTGATACTTCTGTAAGCAAACTTGATTCCAGCTTGTGCTTCATCTGGATCAGCATTTCGCATGTTGTACTCTGCATAGAATTTAAATTAGTAAGATGGCAACATACAGCCTTGACATGCTCCTTTCCCAGTTTGGAACCAGTCTGTTGTTCTATGTCTTCTAACTGTTGCTTCTTGACCTGCATACAGGTTTTTTTTTAAGAGGCAGGTAGGGTGATCTGGTATTCCCATCTCTTTTAGAATTTTCCACAGTTTGTTGTGATCCAGAGTCAAAGGTTTTGGCTTAGTCAATGAAGCAAGAGTAGATGCTTTTCTGGAGTTCTCTTGCTTTTTCTATGATCCAGCAGATGTTGGCAATTTTATATCTGGTTCCTCTGAGCCACAGTTTGCTCCTGGTCTTCTTTTTGCTGACTGTGCAGAGCTTCTCCATCTTCAGCTACAAAGAACATAATAAAATTGATTTTGGTATTGACCATCTGGTGAAATCCATATTTAGAGTCATCTCTTGTGTTGTTGAAAGAGGTTGTTCGCTATGACTAGTATGTTTTCTTGGCAAAACTCTGTTCAACTTTGCCCTGCTTCATTTTGTACTCCAAGGCTAAACTTACCTGTTACTCCAGGTATCTCTTGCCATCCTACATTTGCATTCCAGTTCCCGATGATAAAAAGGATATATATATGTACCTCATCAGAAATCTTACTGAACCTTTAGTCAACTTCACTGATTAGAATGTGCCAAATTACTTTTTCATACCTAGCAAATTGAATTTCTCAGGTGCCACAGTGGTAAAGAATTCACCTGCCAATGCAGGAGATGCAAGAGATGTGGGTTCAGCCCTTGGGTTGGGGAGATTCCCTGGCATAGGAAATAGCAACCTACTCCAGTATTCTTGCCTGGAAAATTCCATGGACAGAGGAGCCTGGTGGGCTACAGTCCATGAGATCTCAAAGAGTCTGACTCGATAGAGCACACACACACATACACACACACACACACACACACATATGCTATCAATTACATATGTGTGTATATGTAAATTTATTCATATTTACACGAGAAAGATATACATCTCAAAGACATGCATGAAAAAATCTCTGAAGATTGAGATACAGCTTTAAACAATTTTTCTGAACTTATGAATTGGGATCTAAAATTAAACAAAAAAATAAAATGCAGATGTAGAGAATAGACTTATAGATTCAGTGGGGGAGGGAGAGCATGGGACTAGTGGAGAAAGTAACATTGATATATGTATACACTATCATGTAAAACAGATAGCTAGTGGGAAGCTACTGCATAGCACAGGGAGCCTGACCTGGTGCTCTGTGACAACCTAGAGGGGTGGGATCAAGGGCGGGTGGAAGGGAGACTCTATAGAAAGGAAACATATATATAATTATGGCTTACTTATGTTGTTGTACATCAGAAACCAACACAACATTGCAAAGCAATTATCCTCCAATTAAAACATTTTTTAAATTAAAAAAATTAAAATTAAAGCAAAATGTAGTTGATTATAATAGTTGTTCTTACTTTTGAGTCTTAAACTGTGTTAAATTTGCAAATGCAATATAGAATATAGGTCCTATGATTAAAGGAGGAGAATCTCAACCCCTAAAAAGTAAATAAAAATTTATTATAATTCAAATTAATATAATTACCCAGTACCCAAATTTTCTGTAAAAGAACTACATAAGTCAGACATATAGACACAGAAATTGCATAAAACATATAAAAATGCTAAACATTATTAGTAATCTAATAAATGCACAACAAGGCAATAATAACTTTTTGTTTTATAATTCAGGTATCTAAACAACAAAGTTTAATATAAGGGATTGTGCTTTGTGTTAGCATGAATGTTCTGATATAAACCTTCTCATGTTTTTACTTTTTGGAAATTTGAAAATTTGTTCAGGAATCTGAAAATATTCACACTAAGTATATTTTAGAAATTAAAAATTAAGGAAATAGTTATAAATTACCAGGAGTACTTCTCTCCAATCATGTTTTATATGGTATTATTAAGATAAGAAAAGAATGGAAAACTATCTTAATGTCTAATAATAGATGACTGATGATAGAAAATCATTACAGTGAATTACTCTGAAATAATTAAATGTCATATGAAAGCATATAATTTAGAGTAATTAAAAATTTATTTAAATTATAAGTTATTATAAAATCTTATAAAATGATGCACAATTATATTCAATATCATATGACCTACCTACCTACAGAATACTACAGATTTTCTAGCTTAAACCAACCGAAACTAATTATTTGACAATCTGAAGGACAGAAGTTTGAAATCAAGTTTTGGTTCATTTTGGTAGCTCCGAGGGAAACTCTATTCCACATCTCTTATGTAGCTTCTGGAAGCTGCTGGCAATACTTGACATTCTTTGGTTTGTAGCCACATCATTTTAAGCTTTGTCTCTGCCTTAGCATGGATGTCTTCCCTTTGTGTGTCCAAATTTCCATCTTCTTTTAAGAACCACAGACGTTGGAGTTACAGCCTACACTAACTCAGTGATCTCATTTTAACTTTATTACATCTGCAAAGACCCTACTTCCAAGTAAGTTTACATTAATAACTACTGGATAAATGTGAATTTGGGGGGACATTGTTCACCCAGTACAGCATAATTTACAAATGCAAATATAAACAAAGTTATTGTGTATTAAAGATATCCTTAAATGAAATTCAAAGTGTATTTATAAGAAATGTGTACATTTTTTCCCATGATTTGCATTTCAAAATTTTGTGCATTATTTTAAAAAACTTTTTAAAGCATTCATATTTCTTCTATTCTCTGTGGTAAAATATCTAGTATCATACATACTTTCTCAAGAGAACAACTAAAAACCTGAATAATGTATACAAAGAAATTATGTTTTTAGATATTAGATAAAAGGTTGCACACAACCATGATTTCTGCAAGAAAGGAAACATACTAGGTGAGCCTGCCTTCCAACTGAGGGTAATTTCCTGCCTCTCATGAATGATAAGCAAATCATGATTGTCTTGCTGAGGGTTTGAGGAATATGAGGCAGCTGGAATTTGTAGGATAGATTACTAAGAAGAGAAAGATGCACAGAAAATTATTTTTAGAATTTCAACTATGGATTCACTAAAATTTCTGTCTGGATGTCTTTAAACTCTAAGTGGTGATGCACTTATGCATTGGCTTAGCTGAACTTTCATACTGAAAGCTTCCATAAGACTAGGCAAAGACCAGTTATTGGATAAACAGCTACAAGACAATGTAACTTTAGTGTTTCATACAGTTCATGAAGAGCCAGTTGGCATATGAAATCTGAGGAGCTATATTGAAGAAAACTCTTAAATTAGCCAGGGTTTTCAGTAGAAAACACATGGTCAGGCTACCACATAACAGTTAAACCAATTTCATAGTGATGGCTCCTATTAGACCAATCTTCTGAAAAGCATAAAAAATGCCCTGAAATGGTCAAACTTATTGACAAACACCTTAACTGCCAGCCAAACCAAAGCTTAACAGTTGTTAGAAACATACAATTAAGTCTACACACTATTCAACTTAATATCACAATGAGAAACATCCAAGCAAATTAAATCAAACTGAAGGAGTTAACAGACAGAACAGGCTCCATCTTGAAAGCAGGACTCCATCTTGGCCCAGACTGTGGACTTTGAGCTATATGCCCAATATCTATGGAAACAACACACCAACTGGAAAAACTGGAAGACTCCCCAGATGGAAGAGTCCAGGGTTTGTACCTAGACTCTCCGTCGCCTAAAATAATACACATTATTCGTTGTGTAACCGAATAGAATCAGAAATTCTATTATGCTTATTGGGGTATGACCACAGGCCTATTGATTATTGTCCATTGTTAACTATCTAAGCTTAAGGCATATGAATCATGAGTTTAAGGCATACGAATCATGGGTTAACTTAGTATCTTTCTTTTCCTTTGTTCAGACTAGTTTCAAATAATTTGGGGAGGTGGGTTTGGGCATGTACACTTAGGGTATATAAGATTTTCACAAAAGCTGGTCGGGGTCCTTGGCTAAGAACTGCCTTGGGCCCACCAGTGTAATAAACTGCACCCCACTATCTGCATTGTCCTTCTGAGTGAGTTTGTTTCCCGGAACGAGTGGCTACAACATTTGGTGCATTGGCCGGGAAACTCTTCACCTTGAGGAGACAAGTCCCATTTGGGACCACTCCGAGGCTTTGCAACTTGAATCTTCTAAAGGGGGGAAGGTGCCTCGCCCTTCTGGAAGGATTCTGCTTCTCAACGCCTGGACCTTTCATGTTAGCAGGCAGTGGATGGCAGCAGAGGAACTGAACACTCAGGTGAGGAGGAACCCACCCAGCAGAGTGGAAGAGGGGGTCTGATAACCCCTCTGGGAAGGACTAGAAGGGTCATGGGCCCACAGGAGACTGGAATAGGCAGGTGGCAGCAATTGCTTGGTACACAGGTTGACGAGCATGTTAGGGATTAGGAAGGAAATTAGTGAATGTCATTTAGGAGGTGGTGTCCAAGCCGTCTTGGGGAAAATTATTACCAAGCAATTGCCAGGAGATTGTTAGGAGAAAATATTTGGTCTTTGTGTGCTTGTATTCTGCCCTCCCCAAGGAGATGTCCCATCTGCTGTGAAATTCTTGACCCCCTCGGAATTGTCAGGCTAGAAGGAGGGGGATACATAAGTTAGTATGAATTGGCTCTTCTGGAGATGGCCTGGGACGTGGAATATTTAACCCATCTGTGTTTTCATCTGCACCTGATCAAGCCCACCAAGGCAGAATGGACTTTAAAAGTTAAGGGAGAAACAGTCTTGGACCACGTGGTGTTCTGGTTCGGCCGTGCTTACAGGCGGGTGAAGACACACTGATCCCCCTTCTCCCTCTGGGATCTGGCAGATAAGGCTCTTCTCATTTCATACAGAAGGAGGCAGAATGACAATATAAGTGTTTCATTGAGTGAAAATAAATATATAAGGTACTGACAATTTCATAGACAGAACAAAAAGGAAAAGGAAAAGACAGTCCAAAAAGGTAAGCAAGATGGGAGGAAATGAAACTAAGGCAACTGTATTGGAGTGTATGATTAAAAATTTAAAGAAGGGATTTGGAGGAGACTATGGGGTGAAGAGGGAGAAGGAAATGGCAACCCACTCCAGTATTCCTGCCTGGAGAATACTGTGGACAGAGGAGCCGGGAGGGCTGCTGTCCATAGCGTCGCAGAGTCGGACACAACTAAAGCGACTTAGCATGCATGTATGCATTGGAGAAGGAAATGGCAACCCACTCAAGTATTCTTGCCTGGAGAAACCCAGGGACAGAGGAGTTTCATGGGCTGCCATCAATGGGGTCGCACAGAGTCAGACACGACTGAAGCAAATTAGCAGCAGCAGCAGCATGGGGTGAAGATGACGCCTAACCGCCTCCACATATTCTGTGAGGTCAAATGGACCCCTTTGGAGGTAGGATGGCCACGAGAGGACACCATGAACTTAAAAATAGTGGAAGCAGTCTATACAGTAGTCACAGGAGAGCTGGAACACCCGGATCAATATCCATATATTGACTCATGGGTAAGGTTAGCTCAAGACCCTCCTCCTTGGATGAGGTTCTATATCCAGAAGGGAAAGGTAAAAATATTAATGGCACAACAATTGACTAATGATAAAAAACAAATTATACAGAATTTGGATGGGGATAGACATTGACATGCCCACCACCCAGTGTTCCACCAGGACTGGAGGCAGACTTAATGCCCAAACCAGGGCCAAGTGAAGTTCCTGCAGCAGCCAGTGTGATTTCACCAGCCCTCGTGGAGATTGTAGAGCTGCCATTTCGGCAGGCTCCGATCCCAGTGATGGAGACCTCTGGTCAACACCCCCAGGATTCCACCTCAGCTGGATCTCCTGGATTATATCCACCTCTGGTGGTGAGTACTGATAGGAAGGGGGAAGAAAACACAGGAATTAGACAGAGGCTGCACTCTGCCAAGGAATAGAGGGAAAGAATCCCACTACAGATGCCCCTCAAAGAGCTACAATAGCCTCCGGTTCAGGACGCATGTGGGTACTACCATCTGTCCCCTGTAGCCTATTATTGCCAGCCATTTTCCTCTACGGATATATTAAACTGACAGAGACACACTCCACAGGACTCGGAGGAGCCACAAGCCATGATTAGGCTAATGGAGACTATCTTTTGAACCCACCACTGTACATGGGATGAAAAAATCCAACTATTAGTCTCCCTTTTCAGCACTGAGGAAAGACAAAGGATCCTAACTGAGGCCAGAAAATGATTAAGAGAAAT
Organism: Bos mutus; assembly: GCF_027580195.1. NCBI lineage: Eukaryota > Metazoa > Chordata > Mammalia > Artiodactyla > Bovidae > Bos > Bos mutus. The sequence goes on along the minus strand of NC_091622.1, from coordinate 75,120,333 downwards.
GGCACCTGAGGGTACTGAAAACCTGCAGATGTGGGCAGAACTAGCAACCCCTGATGAGAGGCCCAACTGGGACTGTAACACAGAGGAAGGGAGGGGTCACCTGGAGAGACATCAGGCGGGTATTCCACAAGGCCTCAAGAGGGGGCCCTAAAAGCTATGAGTATGCCAAAACCCTCTGAAGTGATTCTGAGGGAAAGGAAATCACCCTCTGAGTTCTATGAAAGACTTCGCGAGGCCTATATTCTATATGCCAGTAGATCCAGAGCCTGCTGGGTGTCAGATGGTGATAAATGCAGCCTTTGTGTTTCAAGCCTACCCCAAAAATGTCAGATGCGAGGACACCAAGTGACTCATGAATTTTTACATATCCCTGAATGCCCAGTACCTTTGTTGGGAAGACACTTGCTGTCTAAATTGAGGACACAAGTGACGTTTCCCCCTATGAAAGACCCACTCTTTGGGCTCAACCACCCATTTACTCTTCCTTTTGGTAACCCCTCAAGACGAATGGAGGTTGCATGATCTCCCAGAAGGAAAATTGGATGGGCTAAACAGAGAGAGAGAGAGAGAGTTAACAATTCCCTGAGGTCTGGGCAGAAGGCAACCCCCCGCCCCACTGCTTGAAAAACAAGTCCGATTGGTAATAGAACTCAAACCTGGTACAATTACGTCAGCACCCACCTTGGACTGCCAGACCTTGCCAAGCCGTTTACTCTTTATGTGACTGAAAAGGACAAGGTGGCTATGGGAGTGTTGTCCCAGACTATGGGAACACGGGACAGACCCATGGCTTATCTCTCAAAACGGCTGGACAATGTTGCCACTGGGTGGCTGGGATGCTTACCAGCAGTTGTGGTTGCCTTACTGGTCTGGGAGGCAATCAAGCTGACTTAGGGCCAAGATGTGATCATAAAAGTCCCACATGAGTTCAATACTGTCCTGCGAAGGGACCCCCATAAATAGCTGTTGACATTACAGATTACTCAATACCAGGGACTGTTATGTGAGAACCCCCATGTTACTATTGAGAACCCCCATGTTACTTGTCAGGCCCTGAGTCCAGCCACTCTTCTTCTTGTGGGAGAAGGTGGGCCCTCACATGATTGCAAGGAAATCCTAGAAGAAGTTTATGCCAGTAGACCTGACTTGAGAGACCAGCCAATACCAGACCCAGATTGGGTCCTGTACACCAAAGTCACCAGCCTGGTGAAACAAGAACAACAACTGTCAGGATATGCAGTAGTCATGAAAGAAACCATCGTTGAGGCTAGCTCTCTGCCATCACACTGGTCTGCTCAACGGGTCAAACTATGCTCTAATCCGGGCCCTCCAGCTGTCAAAAGGTAAGAAGACAAACATTTACACAGACTCCAGGTATGCTTTTGCTACTTTACATGTACATGAGGCTTTATATAAAGAAAGTGGTCTTCTGACAGCCAATAGAAAGGACATTAAAAACAAAGAAGAAATCTTGACTCTATTAGATGCTGTATGGGAACCTGAAAAGGTAGCAGTGATGCATTGTTGGGGGTCACCAAAAAGAAGACACCCCACAAACATGGAGAAACAGACTAGCAGATAAAGCCACAAAACATGTGGCTGAGAAATTTAGGGCTGCTGGTGGGGTATCTATCAGGACCTTTGTACTCTCAAAAATGCTTAAGTTAACTTTCACTCTCCCACAGTATATCCTGGCCCAAGACCAGCTAGCTGAAGCAGAAAGGGCCACCAAAAATGAAAAATGTCAATGCTGCCCCTGGACATAAACAAAAACCTCCAGGAATATAGTTAAAAGGCACTTGAAGTAGACTTTAAATCCTGCTGACACTTATGGTATGTACCTTCTCAAGATGGGTAGAGGCCTTCCCCACCTGAACTGAAAAAGCAAATGAAGTGGCTCACCATTTGCTTTGAGAAATAATCCCCAGATTTGGGTTGCTAACTGGCATAGGATCAGACGACAGCTCTGCCTCTGACTTAATTCAACAGGTATGTATAGCTCTAAATATCAAGTGGAGATTACATATGGCATATAGGCCCCAGAGTTCTGGAATGGTGGGTTGAACCAACCAGACACTTAAAAGAAACACTCCAAGTGGATCATAGAGACTGCTCCCGGGTGGACTTGCTTCCTACAGCTCTGCTCAGACTCAGGATGACCCCACGGTCCCATGGCTATTCTGTGTATGAAATTGTGTATGGGAGGCCCCCTCTCATAATAAAACAGGTGTCAACAAATTTGCATCAGGTAAAGGGAGATGAGATTTCACAGCAGATGGAACAACTGGGTAAGGTAATAAATCAGGTAACTAAGATCCTTTGTAAAAGAAAGGGTGCCGTTCCCATTTGTGAAACAGATTCACGATTCTGTGCCCAGGGATCAGGTGTGGGTCAAGGACTGGAAACAGACTCCTTGGTCCCACACTGTAAGGGTCCATATACTGTTTTTCTAACCACCCCTATGGCAGTTAAAGTTGCAGGTGCCACTCCCTGGATCCACAAAGGAGGCTGAAGAGAGCATACCACGCAGACCCAGAGGACGCCGAGTGGATTACATAATAGGACCCCACTGATCCCTGTGAAACAAAGATCATCTTAAAGAAGAAAAAGAAATGAAACTCTACAATCAACTGCTGCTACAATGACTTGCTGATATCATCTTTAGACTAACCATAGTTTCAGCAAAAGGAGGGACCTGTGCTATAATTACAGTTGAACGTTGTGTATATATTCCTGATTTATCTGGCAATATATCGGCCACCCTAGATGGCATGAAAGGTCAGGTAAAAGCTATGTCTGATGATAATCTTCCTTTTTGGACTTGGGTGCTATCTTGGGTGAAGGGATATTGGTGGAAAACTATATTTACCATTGTTATGGTTGCCTTGATAGTTCTGCTTTGTGGACCCTGCATTTTACAATGTATTACGAACTTTGTAACCCAGAGGTTGGTGTCGTTCTTCCAAATTGGAGATCAGAGAGCCAAAGTGCAATATATCCCTATGAGAGATGCTCATGCTATCAGTTAAGAGCATCAAGAGAGGGGAATGAAGGATAAAATAAACAGAACAGGCTCCATCTTGAAAGCAGGACTCCATTTTGGGCTAAATTGTGGACTTTGAGCTATATATCTATGGAAACGACATACCAACTGGAAAACCAGACTCCCTAGATGGAAGAGCCCCAGGGTTTGTACCTAGACTCTCCATCACCTAAATGAATATCCTAATTATCTGTGTAACTGAATAGAATCATAAACTCTATTATGCTTATTGGGGTATGATCACAGGTGCAATGATAATTGTCTACTGTTTAATTACCTAGGCTTAAGGCATATGAACCAAGGGTTAACTTGGATTGTATCTTTCTTTTCCTTTGTTCAGACTAGTTTCAGAGATTTTGGGGAGGTGGGTTTGGGCATGTACACTTTAGGGTATATAAGGTTTTCAAAAAAGCTGGTCAGGGTCCTTGGCTAAGAGGAGACTCTGCCTTAGGCCCATCAGTGTAATAAACTGCACTCCACTATCTACATTGTCCTTTGGAGTGAATTTGTTCCCCAGAATGCATGACTACAAGACAGATGAAGAAGCAGGAAGATATGAACCATATTGCAGGAGAGGGGTGCAATTCAAATTAAAAAAAAAATCAATGGAAATACTTATAAATTATTATATATGTGTTCAAGGATCTAAATACAAACATAATGAAAAATTAAAGCCATGACACAAATAGAACCTCTAGAAATAAAAAAAAGAAACCAATTAATTCATTTAATGATTTCTGTAGTATATTACACTCTTCAGGAAAAAAATTAGTAATCCTGATAAAATAGCATCATAAACTATACAAGATGAAGTACAAAGTCTAAAAGACTTAAAATAATAAGCAGAGGCTCAAAACTTGTAGGAGCTAAACTAGTTCTTTAATATAACTCTGAGAAAGAGACAGGTTTGCAAAAATAAAATGATTAATTTTATTCTCAAAATTTGATGCAAATTACTGTTATAGCCAAACACTCAGGAAACCTACTCACTCAGAAGGACAGCATGGATAGTGGAGTGCAGTTTGTTACACTGGCACGTTTGAGGCAGAGTTTCCTAGGGACCCCAACGTACCTTTGTGAAAACCTTATATAACTTAAGTGGATGTGCTCAAGCCCACATCCCCAGTTCCTTAAACCTAGCCTGGAAAATAAAGGACAGAAATGGTATGGATCAAACAAAGTAGAAGATATTAAGAAAAGGTGGAAAGAATATACAGAACTATACAAAAAATATCTTCACCACCCAGATAATCACCATGGTGTGATCACTCACCTAGAGGCAGACATCCTGGAATGCAAAGTCAAGTGGGCCTTAGGAAGAATCACTATGAACAAAGCTAGTGGAGGTGATGGAATTCCAGTTGAGCTATTTCAATCCTAAAAGATGATGATGTGGAATTGCTACATTAAATATGCCAGAAAATTTGGAAAATTCAGCAGTGGCTACAGGACTGGAAAAGGTCGTTTTTCATTCCAATCCCAAAGAAAGGCAATGCCAATGTTCAAACTATGGCACAATTGTACTCATCTCACACACTAGCAAAGTAATGCTCAAAATTCTCCAAGCCAGGCTTCAGCAATATGTGAACCATGAACTTCCAGATGTTCAAGCTGGTTTTAGAAAAGGCAGAGGAACCAGAGATCAAATTGCCAACATCAGTTGGAGCATTGAAAAAGGGAGAGAGTTCCAGAAAAACATCTAGTTCTGCGTTATTGACTATGTGAAAGCCTTTGACTGTGTGGATCCCAACAAACTGTGGAAAATTCTTCAAGAGATGGTATAATCAGACCACCTGACCTGCCTCCTGAGAAATCTTTATGCAGGTCAGGAAGCAACAGTTAGAACTGGAGACAGAAAAACAGACTGGTTCCAAATGGGAAAAGGAGTATGTCAAGGCTGTATATTGTCACCCTGCCTATTTAACTTATATGCAAGTACATCATGAGAAACGCTAGGCTGGATGAATCACAAACTGGAACAAGATTTCTGGGAGAAGTATCAATAACCTCTGATATGCAGAAGACACCACCCTTTATGGCAGAAAACAAAGAGAACTAAAGAGCCTCTTGATGAAAGTGAAAGAGGAGAATGAAAAAGTTGGGTTAAAACTCAACATTCAGAAAACTAAGATCATGGCATCTGGTTCCATCACTTCATGGCAAATAAATGGAGAAACAATGGAAACAGTGACAGACCTTATTTTCGGGGGCTCCAAAATCACTGTAGATTGTGACTGCAGCCATGAAATTTAAAAATGCTTGCTCCTTAGAAGAAAAGTTATGACCAACCTTGACAGCATATTAAAAAGCAGAGACATTACTTTCCAATAAAGGTCTGTCTAGTCAAAGCAGCTATGGTTTTCCAGTAGTCATGTATGGATGTGAGAGTTGGAGTATAAAGAAAGCAGAGCACAGAAGAATTGATACTTTTGAACTGTGGTGTTGGAGAAGACTCTTGAGAGTCCCTTGGACTGCAAGGAGATCCAACTATTCCATCCTAAAGGAAATCAGTCTTGAATATTCATTGGAAGGACTGATGCTGAAGTAGAAACTCCAGTACTTTGCCTACCTGATGTAAAAAACTGGCTCATTTGAAGACTCTAATGGTAGGAAAGATTGAAGGCGGGAGAAGAAGGTGACAACAGAGGATGAGATAGTTGGATGGCATCACCCATCCACCCATCACCCACTCAATGGACATGAGTTTGAATTTACTCCGGGAGTTGGTGATGGACAGAGAGGCCTTGTGTGCTGCAGGTCATTGGGTCACAAAGAGTGAGACATGACTAAGAGACTGAACTGAACTGAACTGAGCCTGGAAAATATTAAAGGGAGATACAATCAGGTTGCAGCCATGATTCATAATCAGAAGGGTCAACTGTTTATATACATTGCAGCCTACACCAATGGATTCCAGAAAGACAAAGGTGACTGGCTACATAGGGATTTATTATGTTCTTTCTGGTGAAGGGAAATCTTGGTATGGAATCTGGTGTCTATCAGTCCAGGAGGCCTGTTCAGCTGTAGGTATGTGTTCTCCATGCCTACCAAGCACATAGTCCAAAGTTTACTAGGAATGTAAGATGGAGCTTCCTTCTTTTTTAAGATGGAGTCAGTTTGGTCTGTTCCTTTCCTCCTTCATTGTAAAGCCATAATTCCAAGAAACTAAGCAAGCTTTAAACAGGATGAGCACACACCTCTGGATAAAATAATAAATTCAGTGGAAATAAGTGATAATGAGAAGTCTTTCATGAGACATATACATAAAAGTAAACAAAACAATTATGCAACAGATTTCTCAATAGAAATACATAAAGTCAGGAGCAGCGAAATAACACATTTAAACACCAAAAAGGAAATAATATCTATATCTTTAAATATGAAGTAAAAGCATTTTCAGATAATATAATGATGAGATAATTCATTGCTAAGTATTTCAAGATACAGTATACAGATAGTTATTAAATATATATAAAAGATGTTAAAAATTATAATTTAAAAATAATTCAAAATCATGTTATCAATGAAAAATCCAAATTTACACACCACTACATGAAAAAGTTGGCTTAAAGCTCAATATTTAGAAAACTAAGATCTGTGCATCTGGTCCCATCACTTCATGGGAAATAGATGGGAAAATAGCGGAAACAGTGTCAGACTTTATTTTGGGGGGCTCCAAAATCAATGCAGATGGTGATTGCAGCCATGAAATTAAAAGACACTTACTCATTGGAAGGAAAGTTATGACCAACGTAGATAGCATTTTAAAAAGCAGAGACATTACTTTGCCAACAAAGGTCCGTCTAGCCAAGGCTATGGTTTTTCCAGTAGTCATGTATGGGTGTGAAAGTTGGACTGTGGAGAAAGCTGAGCGCTGAAGAATTGATGCTTTTGAACTGTGGTGTTGGAGAAGACTCTTGAGAGTCCCTTGGACTGCAAGGAGATCCAAAGGAGATCAGCCCAGCCTAAAGGAGATTAGCCCTTCATTGGAAGGACTGAAGCTGAAACTGAAACTCCAATACTTTGGCCACCTCATGCGAAAGGTTGACTGAATGGAAAAGACCCTGATGCCTGGAAGGATTGGGGGCAGGAGGAGAAGGGACGACAGAGGATGAGATGGCTGGATGGCATCATCAGCTCGATGGAACTGAGTCTGGGTAAACTCCGGGAGTTGGTGATGGACAGGAAGGCCTGGCGTGCTGCGGTTCACTGGGTTGCAAAGAGATGGACACAACTGAGCCACTGAACTGAACTGACCCACACCCTAAAATAAAACTAAAATTAAAATAACTAGTAACTAATTGTTGCCAAAACTGTGGAGCAATTGGAACTTCCTGTTACATTTGAGGAAAGAGTTAGCAGGGTTTTCTTTTGTTGTTGTTGTTGTTATTTAAACACACACACAAATAACATGTCACTCAAAAATTCCACTCCTATTGGCAAAAGGACTTAAAAACACAACCATAAAAATAATTTATTTAGGTATTTAGAGAAACTTTACTCATAATAATGAGAAACTGAGGAAAAATCAAATTTCCACTGAATGTGGATTAATAAACAAATGGTAGTATATTTATACAATGTTATTATTCAGCAATGAAAGTAAAAGGACTATTGATACACACAGAAGAATGGATACAGTTTAAAATCATTTTGATGTGCAAAAGAAGATGTATGCAAATGGTACACCGTGTATGATTCAGTTCAGTTCAGTTCTGTTCAGTCGCTCCGTTGTGTCTGACTTTTTGCCACCCCATGAATCGCAGCACGCCAGGCCTCCCTGTCCATCACCAACTCCCGGAGTTCACTCAGACTCACGTCCATCAAGTCAGTGATGCCATCCAGCCATCTCATCCTCTGTCGTCCCCTTCTCCTCCTGCCCCCAATCCCTCCCAGCATCAGAGTCTTTTCCAATGAGTCAACTCTTCACATGAGGTAGCCAAAGTACTGGAGTTTCAGCTTCAGCATCATTCCCTCCAAAGAAATCCTAGGGCTGATCTCCTTCACAATGGACTGGTTGGATCTCCGTGGAGATACATATGGAAAAACCATAGCCTTGACTAGACAGACCTTTGTTGGCAAAGTACTGTCTCTGCTTTTGAATATGCTATCTAGGTTAGTCATAACTTTACCTAAAGGTCTGAAATAATCCACAGAGACATGGAGCAGAGTAGTGGCTTCCTTGCAAAGGAAGCGGTGTTGACTAATGGCTCAAGTAAATGTTTCAAGTGGTAGTGAAGTTGCTCAGTCATGTCCGACTCTTTGAGACCCCATGGACTGTAGCCTGCCAGGATCCTCTATCCATGGGATTTTCCCAGCAACAGTACTGGAGTGGATTACCATTTCCTTCTCCAGGGCATCTTCCCAACCCAGGGATTGAACCTGGGTCTCCCGCATTGTAGACAGACGCTTTACCATAGGCATGTCTTAAATCTTAAAAAAACGTTGTGATAACATGAAAGTCAAAAGTCAGCAAATTGTGTATACTTATAATTTATTTTTAATATTACTTATTCCTCAATAAAGTTATTTTTCAAAGTGTACTTGTTAATAAGCCTGCTTCTAAGATTCTATCCTAAGGATACAGTATATATTAAATGAGGTATATTTAATGTTTAGTGATATTTTCTTTGTTATTAATCATAATAGTAAATCATTGGGTAGGGAAAAAGCTGGCTTGAGGCTCAACATTCATAAAACTAAGATCATGGCATCCGGTCCCATCACTTCATGGCAAATAGATGGTGAAACACTGGAAACAGTGAAAAAGTTTATATTTTTGCACTCCAAAATCACCTTGGATGGTGACTGCAGCCATGAAATTAAAAGACGCTTGTTCCTTGGAAGAAAAGTTATGACCAACCTCGACAGCATATTTATAAACAGAGACATGACATTGCCAACAAACGTCTGTCTAATCAAAACTATGGTTTTTCCAGTGGTCATGTATAGATGTGAGAGTTGGACTATAAAGAAAGCTGAGCATAGAAGATTTGATGCTTTTGAACTGTGGTGTTGGAGAAGACTCTTGAGAGTGCCTTGGACTGCAAGGAGATCCAACTAGTCCATCCTAAAGGAAATCAGTCTTGAATATTCATTGGAAGGACTGATGGCTGAAGCAGAAACTCCAATACCTTGCCTACCTGATGTGAAGAACTGACTCATTTGAAAAGACTCTGATGGTGGGAAAGATTGAAGGCGGGAGAATAAGGGGATGACAGAGGATGAGATAGTTGGATTGTATCACTGACTCAATGGACATGAGTTTGAATTCACTCCGGGAGCTGGTGATGGACAGGGAAGCCTGGCGTGCTGCAGTCAATGGGGTCTGTAAGAGTAGGACACGACTGAGTTATTGAACTGAACTGAACTGATACTAAAATAGACAGAAACACATTTTTAATAAACAACCTGGTAATATGTTTCTTCAGATGCTACTATTTTATATATTCAGATGTTCTCACTTCCCAGTCCTATATAAGGTTATGGGGAAAATTATATCAGTATTAATTACAAAGCTCTGCAACTGATGGGTATAAACGTTTGCTTGTGATGTTTAAAATCTTGAAAGACATTATGAATATTATAATCTAACAGCACAAGTTGCTGTAGACAATATACATGTGATTGCTACACAACAAGTTTGGGCCAACACTTTTGTTTGTTTTTATGGTACTTGACTGCATTTGTCTTCATAAAATTTTGTTTGTAGTTTCAAAGCTGCCAGGGTGACAAATTTTCATGTGAAATACAAAGAGAGCCAACTACTCTTCTAAGGTTAGCATAATAGAAATTCAAAGGTAAATTTCACATCAAAGGTTTCAAGTACATCTCAGATTCTGTGATACATTCTATGCAAAGCAAGATCAGATCACTCCACTTCCTCAGCAACTTACCCTATTAAAAGATATTTTGTTAGTGGTTATTCTTTTTATATTTCCTGTCTTCATGATATCATTATAGAGGGTAGGGGATAGGGTGAACATAATCAGTTTGAGTAGTTTCATCCTTCAAAAGAAATAATCACTTCATCAATAATATTTAATTTATTCCATGTGGAAAGTACTCCCCCAAGTTATAAATATAGTGTTCTTGGCACAGTCCAGTCTTTTAAATCTAGCATTTGACTTGGAAGCTCAAAACACAAACATTTGACAAGTTAAATTTATATCTCAATGATAGTAATGAAAGATAGTTGATATGCATTTCTTAGGTTGAGAAGAACATGAGTTAAAAGGAGTTCACAGAAGAGAAAGTGAAAAAGCAAGCAGTTCACAGTAGTTTGCTTCATGTTTATGTGTATATGGGTGAAGTGAAGTGAATTCGCTCAGTTGTGTCTGACTCTTTGTGACCCCATGGACTGTAGCCCACCAGGCTCCTCCATCCATGGAATTTTCTAGGCAAGTGTACTGGAGTGGCTATTATATGCTATATATGAGAATATAAATATAGGTATATACTGAGTTGACTAAAAGGTTTTATCTGGGTTTAAAAAAAAGAAAAAAAAAAAAAAAAAAAAAAACCTTGTGTGCACCAGGACCCAGGAGAAAGGAGCAGTGACCCCGTAAGTGACTGACCCAGACTCACCAGTGAGAGTCCAGGAGTCTTCAGCGAAGTCATGGGTCAACAGTGGCCTGCTGTGGGTTGGGGTCACTGCAGTGCACAGCAGTGCTTGCATGGGACCTTTTGAGGAGGTCACCATTATCTTTATTACCTCCACAATAATTTGGACTCAGATCAAACAACAGGGAGGGAACACAGCCCTGCCCATCAACAGAAAATTGGATTAAATATTTACTGAGCATGGTCCTGCCCATCAGAACAGGATGCAATTTTCCCCTCAGTCAGTCTCTCCCATCAGGAAGCTTCCATTAGCCTCTTATTCTTCTCCATCAGAGGGCAGACAGAATGAAAACCACAATCACAGAAAACTAACCAATCTGAACACATGGACCACAGCATTGCCTAACTGAATGAAACTATGAGCCATGCCATGTTGGCCACCTGGAACACACAGGACATGGTGGAGGGTTCTGACAAATCATGGTAACTGGAGAAGGGAATGGCATATCACGTCAATATTCTTGCCTTGAGGGCCCCATGAACAGTATGAAAAGGCAAAAAAGATAGGACACTGAAAGATGAACTCCCCAGATTGGTAAGTGCCCAATATGGTGCTGGATAGCAGTGGAGAAATAACTCCAGAAAGAATGAAGGGATGGACCAAAGTAGAAACACCACCCAGTTGTGGATGTCACTGGTTATGGAAATAAAGTCTGATGCAGTAAAGAACAATACTGCATAGGAACATGGAATGCTAGGTCCATGAATCAAGGGAAATGAGAAGTGGTCAAACAGAAGATAGCAAGACTGAACATTGACATTTTAGGAATCAGCAAACTAAAATGGACTGGAATGGGTGAATTTAACTCAGATGACCATTATATCTACTACTGTGGGCACGAATCCCTTAGAGGAAATGGAGTAGGCATCATAATCATCAAAGGAGTCCAAAATGCAGTATTCGGTGCAATTTCAAAATCTAGAGAATGATCTCTGTTAGTTTCCAAGACAAACAATTCAATATCACAGTTGCTGCTGCTAAGTCACTTCAGTTGTGTCCGACTCTGTGCGACCCCATAGATGGCAGCTGACCAGGCTCCCCCGTCCCTGGGATTCTCCAGGCAAGAACACTGGAGTGGGTTGCCATTTCCTTCTCCAATGTGTGAAACTGAAAAGTGAAAGTGAAGTCGCTCAGTCGTGTCCGACTCCTAGCGACCCCATGGACTGCAGCCTACTAGGCTCCTCCATCCATGGGATTTTCCAGGCAAGAGTACTGGAGTGGGGTGCCATTGTGATAATGAGGGAGAAGTTGAAGTTGAATGGTTCTATGAAGACCTATAAGACCTTCTAGAATACACCCCAAAAAGATGTCTTTTTCTTTATAGGGGACTGGAATGCAAAAGTAGGAAGTCAAGAAACATCTGCAGTAATAAGCAAATTTGGTCATGGAGTACAAAACGAAGCAGGTCAAAGGCTAACAGAGTTTTGCTAAGAGAATGCACTGGTCATAGCAAACAGCCTCTTCCAACCACAGGAGAGAACACTCTATACATGACATCACCAGATGGACAATACCGAATTCAGACTGATTATATTCTTTGCAGCCAAAATAAAGAAGCTCTATACAATCAGCAGAAACAAGACTTGAAGATGACTGTGGCTCAGATCATGAACTCCTTATTGCAAAATTCGGACTTAAATAGAAGAAAGTAGGGAAAACCACTGACCGTTTAGGTATGACCTAAATCAAATCCCTTATGATTATACAGTAAAGTGACATATAGATTCAAGGGATTAGATCTCATAGACAGAGTTCCTGAAGAACTATGGATGGAAGTTCCTGAAATTGTGCAGGAGGCAGTGATCAAGACCATCCCCAAGAAAAAGAAATGGAAAAAGGCAAAATGGTTGTCTGAGAAGGCCTTACAAATAGCTGTGAGAAGAAGAGAAGCTAAAGGCAAAAGAGCAAAGGAAAGATACACCCATTTGAATTCACAGTTCCAAAGAATAACAAGGAGAGAGAAGAAAGCCTTCCTCAGTGACAAATGCAAAGAAATAGAGGAAAACAACAGAATGGGAAAGACTAGAGATCTCTTCAAGAAAATTAGAGATACCAAGGGAACATTTCATGCAAAGATGGGTTCGATAAAGGACAGAAGTGTTATGGACCAAACAAAAGCAGAAGATATTAAGACAAGGTGACAGAAATACACAGAAGAACTACACAAAAAAATATTCAGGACCCAGATAATTACGATGGTGTGCAAAGGTCCATCTAGTCAAGGATATGGTTTTTCCAGTAGTCATGTATGGATGTGAGAGTTGGACTGTGAAGAAAGCTGAATGCCAAAGAATTGATGCTTTTGAACTGTGGTGTTGGAGAAGACTCTTGAGAGTCCTTTGGACTGCAAGAAGATCCAACCAGTCCACTCTAAAGGAGATCAGCCCTGGGTGTTCATTGGAAGGACTGATCCTAAAGCTGAAACTTCAATACTTTGGCCACTTCATGCGAAGAGTTGACTCATTGGAAAAGACTCTGATGCTGGGAGGGATTGGGGGCAGGAGGAGAAGGGGATGACAGAGGATGAGATAGCAGAATGGCATCACCAACTCGATGAATGTGAGTTTGAGTGAACTCCGGGAGTTGGTGATGGACAGGGAGGCTTGGCGTGCTGCAATTCACGGGGTCGCAAAGAGTCGGACACGACTGAGCAACTGAACTGAACTGAACTGATCATTCAACTAGAACCAGACCCCTGGAATTTGAAGTCAAATGGACTTTAGGAAGCATCACTATGAATAAAGCTAGTGGAGGTGATGGAATTCCTGTTGAGCTATTTCAAATCCTGAAAGATGATGCAGTGAAAGTGTTGCACTCAATATGCCAGCAAATTTGGAAAACTCAGCAGTGGCCACAGGACTGGAAAAGGTCATTTTTCGTTCCAATCCCGAAGAAAGGCAATGCCAAAGAATGTTCAAACTACTACAGAATTGCACTCATCTCACCTGCTAGTAAAGTAATGCTGAAAATTCTCCAAGCCAGGCTTCAACAGTATGTTAACTGTGAATTTCCAGATGTTCAAGTTAGATTTATAAAAGGCAGAGGAACCAGCAATCAAATTGCCATCGTCTGCTGCAGCATCAAAAAAGGAGAGAGTTCCAGAAAAGCATCTATGTCTGCATTATTTATTATGCCAAAGCCTTTGTGTGGACCACAACAAACTGTAGAAGTATCTTTAAGAGATGGGAATACCAGAATACCTGACCTACCTTTCCTGAGAAATCTGTATGCAGGTCAGGAAGCAATGGTTAGAACTGGAGATGGAACAACAGACTGGTTCCAAATTGGGCACAGAGTGTGTCAAGGCTGTATATTGTCACCCTGCTTATTTAAATTATATATAGAGTACGTCATGAGAAATGCTGAACTGGATGATGCACAAGCTGGAATCAAGATTGCTGAGAGAAATAGCAATACCCTCAGATATGCAGATGACACCACCCTTATGTCAGAAAGTGTGATCACTTTCTGAGGAACTAAAAAGGAACTAAAGAGCCTCTTGATGAATGTGAAAGAGGAGAGTGAAAAAGTTGGCTTAAAACTCAGCATTCAGAAAACTATGATTACGGCATCTGGTCCCATCACTTCATGGCAAATAGATGGGGAAACTGTGGAAATGGTAGCCGACTTTATTTTTTTGCACTCCAAAATTACTGTGGATGGTGACTGCAGCCATGATATTAAAAGATGCTTGCTCCTTGGAAGAAAAGTTATTACCAACCTGGACAGCATATTTAAAAACAGACATTACTTTGCCAACAAAGGTCATCTAGTCAAAACTATGGTTTTTCCAATAGTCATGTAAGGATGTGAGAGTTGGACTATGAAGAAAACTGAGTGCCAAAGAATTGATGCTTTTGAACTGTGGTGTTGGAGAAGACTGTTGAGAGTCCCTTGGACTGCAAGGAGATCCAACCAGTCCATCCTAAAGGAAATCAGTACTGAATATGCACTGGAAGGACTGATGCTGAAGCTGAAACTCCAGTGGTGACAGAAGGGTGGAATGAAGGAAGCAAAGAATGAAGGAAGGAAATACAAGCTCTCTATTGGTGTCTCTAACTTGCTAAAATAGAATTTGTTTGAATATTTCTTTTAAAAAGTCATTTATTTATTTATTTATTCATTTTTGGCTTGCTGGCTCTTTATTGCTGCATGCAGACTTCTCTCTGTTTTTTTGGTGAACAAGGGCTACTCTCTGGTTGAGGTGAGTGGGCTTCTCATTTTGGTGACTTCTCTTGTTGAGGAATATGATCTGTAGAACATCTAGGCTCAGTATTTGTGGAGTGTGTGTTGAAGGGACTTAGTTGCCTGAGGCATGTTGAATCTTCCTGGACTAGAGATCAAACCTGTGTCCCCTGCTTTGGTAGGTGGATTCTTAACCAATGGACAACCATGGAAGTCCTGTTTGAATTCCCGTTCAAGTAACTTTGCTTATGTTTCTCCAAGTTGTCATTTCATTAGCATTATGTGTATCATTTACAGTCAACATTTTCAATTATGTAAATATTCTCAGGAAAAGAAAAAATGGTGAAGTATATCTCCAGCAAATATTAGCAGACCTTTTTGTTTGTTTGTTTTAATTTTGGCTGTTTCTTTTTATATCTTTTAATGAAGAAGCTGTTCTCAAATTAGTCTTTGAAAAAATGTGAGAATTATTCTAACATTCAGTTTTCTCTAAGTATAGCTGGCTTTGATATGAAAAAAAAAAAGAACAGTTGTCTAAACTATACTGTGCCTTCTTTCTAAATGATTTGGATTTCATGCAAAAAATTAAAAAAAATTCAGATTTGATTTTATATTAATATTTTAAATATTCTTTTATATAGACAAATAGAGACAGTAAAATACATTTAGACTTAGATCTTATGAAAGTGAGGGCAGCTAACTTATTTCTCCTTTTCTTCTGTGACCTTATCAACAAAATAAAGGAAAAATATTTTCTAATCCATTAGGAGGTTGCTTGAATTGATGTCTGTAAATAAGTGTTAAGTACTGTGCATATTTTATATAATCTTTTCAAGTTCATGTCAAGACCATATTATGTATGCAATAAGTAAACTATGAGTCATATTTTCTTTGACTTCCTCTTGCTTTCAACAGTGTTTATGATATTTCTTCAAGGTGCTGCTTGACAATATGAGGGCAGAGTATTTTAGCCAAATACCTGTGGAGAGGGTGATGATGTCTTGTGCCTTCAAGATGGTGCCAACAAGCTTATCATCCATCTTAATTTCCTATGACATGTTTATCTACTTAATTCACTGTGGCATGAAGGAGAGATGAAGATTGTATGCTTTAGATAAGCTTGACAAAATGCAATACCCTTTGCACCTCATTAGACCTGTGTATTAAAAGAAAAGGAGAGAAAGAAAAAGAAAAAAAAAACTTATTTAAATAGTCATTTGATATTTTTCTTTACAAATTATGACAGTAAACTAAGATTTTAAGAAGTGGCTTATACACCAATAGTTGTAGGTCAAAAAGTATCTGCTACATAAATAGTATACAAAATTTTATATAAAGTTGTTAATGTCTTTTTCACAAGCCCTTTTTAAATTTGGGCCAGCCAATTCCTTTTTGGGAAATTAAAGTACAGTGGCCACTAAAATATAGAGTAGAAGTGAAACTGAGCAGAATCTTGTGGGGCATTTCCAAGGATGGACCTTTCCCCCTCCCTATTTGCCTTGCCCCTTGTTGGTAGAAAAGCTTTAGTATCCTAGAATTTCCCTGATTACCAAAAAGAAAATGATCAGAGAAATGAGAAAATGCAGAAACAAAGGAAAACAGTCAAACACGACAAAATAAAAATAATTTGGTCATAAAATAAAGTCAAGTACATTTATTTCCTCCTCAAGTGCTATTGATAATATCCTGAGCCATATCCTGGTGGTGTTTTGTAGATACTAAACCACACACCAGGTGAAAGACACTAACTGCATGATGACCATGAGCACATAGGCTTTAAACTGGCTGGAGTCTGATTACTGATAATGTTGACTCCAGTGACCTCACCTGGTTACCTCACTACCACTAATCAGAAAATTGTGCATGAGCTGATCATATACACTCCACCCTCTCTTTCATTTTCTCTTTGAAAACCCTGTCCTGAAAACCTTGGAATAATTTGGATATTATGAGCATGAGCTGCCCTTTCTCCTTGCTTGGCTCTGCAATAACACTGTACCTTCCTCCATCACAACTGAGTGCAGGTAGACTGACTTGCCTGCAACACAAGCAAGTGAACCCAAGTTTGGATCAGTAACAGAAGCCTGAGAATATTTTGAGTTATACTATTACTTTAAATTGAAGACTAAATCCATTTCTCCATTGATGGACATTTAAGTTGCTTCCATGTGCTGGCTATTGTAAATAGTGTTCCAATGAACTCAAGAGTGCATGTATCTTTTTGAATTAAAGTTTCTATAGATATATGCCTGGGATTAGGATTGAGGGATAATTTGGTAGCTCTATTTTTAGTTTTTCAAGGAACCTCCGTACTGTTCTCCATAGTGGCTATACTAATTTACATTCCAAGAATGTATGAGGGTCCCCTTTTCTTCAAACTCTCTCCAGAATTTATTGTTTATAGATATTTTTTAATGATAGCCATTCTCACCAGTGTGAGTTGATACTTCATTGTAGTTTTGAGTTGAATTTCTCTGATAATTAGTGTTGTTGAGTGTCTTTTCATGTGCCTCTTGGCCATCTCTGTATCTTCTTTATTGAACTATTTAGATCTTCACATTTTTGATAGGATTGATTGGCTTTTATTTTAATATAAATTTATTTATTTTAATTGGAGGCTATTGAGCTGCATGAATTAGTTTTACATTTTGGAATTTAATCCCTTATCAGTCCCTCCATTTGCAAATAATTTCTCCTATTCTGTGAGCTGTCTTTTTGTTTTGTTTATAGTTTCCTTAGTGGATAAAGGAGATGTTGTGTGTGTGTGTATATATGTATAATGGAATATTGTTCAGCCATAAAAAAATAACAAAATAATGCTGTTTGCAGTGACATGGATGGACCTAGAGATTGTCATACTGTGTGAAGTAAGACAGAGAAAGATGAATATCATATCATTTACATGTGGAATCTAAAATAAATATGGTACAAATGAACTTATTTACAAAATTGAGAATCGAATCACAGATGTAGAAAACAAACATCATTACTAAGGGGCAAAGAGGGAATGAAAAGAATAAATTGGGATTGATATGTTCACACTACTGGCATGCTGCAGTCCATGCAGTTGCAAAGAGTCAGACACAACTGAGCGACTGAACTGAACTGATTGAACTGACTATATATAAAATAGATAATAAAAACCTACAAATGAATTATAGTACAGTAAAATATTGTGAACATCTAGAACAGATGTAGTGCCTAAAAATATTATTTTGCACTAAATATGTTACCATACCACAAACCCAAAATTACTAGGAAGCTGATTTTAGAAAACATGCATGAACCTCCAATATATTTTATTAAAATAAATCTGTAGGTTTTATATTTTGGTGAATATTGGAGCATAGTTCATTTACAATGTTGTGTTAGTTTCTGCTGTACAGCAAAGTGAATCAGTTATACATATACATATATTCACTCTTTTTTAGATTCTATTCCCATATATGTCATTACAGAGTTTTAAGTAGAGTTCCCCATGCCATTCAGTCTCCCTGTTGTCCAATTCATGTAACTGATTTTGTTTATAAACAAAAAATAGTTTAAATTGCTATCATCAAGGCAGTGTTCTAGACAAATTTGCTTCTTCAGTTTCAAAGGGGAGGTTTATAATCTGAATTTCTACCACAATATTTGTAAATTAATGGGCCTCACAAACCACTACTGATGAAGTATCAGGATCATTCTATTATTTTGAAATAAGATCCTGAAGTAGAAAATTATCTAAAAACATATTTTCTTTTTCTTGGAAGATAAATTATCCATTTAGAACACTAACTAATTTCCTAGCTCTTTCAAAAAAAAAGATATATAATTTCCAAACATGTTAAAAAAAAAAAAAAAACAGTAAAACAAATGTTTCCTCTATTGCCTCCATTCCTGAATGTGTATTTGGGCATAACTTTCTTTGATTATAAAACTCAAAATTTAAATATAGAAAGAGACTGAAAGATGTATTTTAGCACTGCAATTCATAGGTGTATATAGTGTGTTGATGTTTATATTTTGGAACATATATTCTTTATATGGAACAAGTAAATATACTTTTATTTTTCAATATTTAATATTAGGAATATTAGGAGATTTATTTCTTATATGAAACAACACACCAATTAAAATATAATTCCAAAGATATGATAGGTATTGTCTATGTCTACCTTGTGAAAATTTGGAATGAAATACAAAACAGATAGATTTTAAAAACAAACTATTGAATACTTTATGGAGGAAAAGATAAACCTGAAGGATAAAAGAAGGGCTGACATTGTCTTCAATAATCCATCTTCATTATTCAGAGAATGTAATACATTTACAATATTCTATTAAACAATTGAATTAAATGTTAATTTCTCTCGTCTTGTTGCATGTTCATGTCATGAATAATGATTTCAAAAATTATAATAGAAGTATTTATAAGACACTGAACTGTTGGAGAAATGGTTAATTCTTCCTATTGGTAGTATTATATCTTAACACCTCTACTGATAATATCAAAATAATTCACCATGACTAATGTTAGTATAATGAGCCAACAGAAACAATAGTGATTTGCTACTTGTTATTTACTGTTCTCATTTAGGAATAACATAACCCAGTACTATTACTTTTCTCTTAACTTGAATTAAAATATAATTTTGAAATAATAAGTATAAACTAAATATGCACATTCAATATGATGGATATATTTTTTTTCACTTATAGAAAATTTAATATTAAAGGTAGATTTCAACTTTATAGCTCAGGCAAGTGAAGACTTTTGTGTATTCTTAGGAGAGTCATTGAATAAATACTAGATATTTTCTAAAATAGCACCTTAAAGATATGGTAAAATCTAGAAATTCATCAAGCTGTCTACTTTTCATGCCAGTTCATTCTTTACTCTTCTTTTCTGAAGTATGATATATAATACCTTAATAGGAATTATTGGTAGCAAAATGTATTTAAGAATTCATAATCTCCCTAAATATATACATACAATACAATTTATTTGAGTATATTCCATACTCTAGTTAGTAAATTTGTCTTCTGCAGGGTATGGAATTGTTGATGTTCATTTGCTAAATTGTGTCTGACTCTTAGCAACCTCATGAAGTGTACCAGGCCAGGCTTTCCCGTCCTTCATTGTGTCCCTGAGTTTGCTCAAACTCATGTCCATTGAATCAGTGATGCCATCCAAATGTCTTATCCTCTGTCATCCCCTTCTCCTCCTGCCTTCAGTCTTTCCCAGCATCAGGGTCTTTTCCAACCAGTTGGCTCTTTGCATCAGGGGGCCAAAGTATTGGTGCATTGGTTTCAGCACTAGTCATTCCAATATTCAGGGTTGAGTTCCTTTAAGATTGACTTGTTTGATCTCCTTGTTGTCCAGGGGACTATCAAGAGTCTTTTCCAGCACCACAGTTCAAAAGCATCAATTCTTTGGCCCTCTGCCTTCTCACATCCATACATGAATAATGGAAGAACCATAGCTTTGACTGTACAGACATTTTTCAGCAAAGTGATATCTCTGCTTTTTAACACACTGGCTAAATTTGTCATAGCTTTTCTTCCAAGAAGCAACTGTCTTTTTATTCCATGGCTGCAGTCACCATCTGCCATTGATTTTGGAGCCCAGGAAAATGAAATCACTGTCTCCACTTTTTCCCCATCTATTTGCCATTAAGTGATGGGACCAGATGCCATGATCTTTGTTTTTTTAATATTCAGTTTTAAGCCAGCTGTTTCACTCCTCTTTCACCTTCATCAAGAGACTCTTTAGTTTCTCTTCACTTTCTGTTATTAAAATGGTATCATCTGCATATATGAGGTTGTGGATATTTCTCCCAGCAATCTTGATTTCAACTTGTGAGTCATCCAGCCCAGCATTTTGTATGATGTATTCTGCATAGGCGTTAAATAAGCAGGGTGACAATATACAGACTTGACATACTCCTTTCCCAATTGGGAACCAGTCCATTGTCATATGTTCAGTTCTAACTGTTGCTTCTTGTCCGGCAAACAGGTTTCTCAAGAGGCAGGTAAAGTAGTCTGGTACTCCTATCTCTTTAAGAATAGTCCGCAGTTTGTTGTGACCCACATTCAAAGGCTTCCATGTAGTCAATGAAGCAAACGTAGAGTTTTTTGAGATCCCCTTGCTTTTTATATGATTCAATGGATGTTGACAATTTGAGCTCTGGTTCCTCTGCCTTTTCTAAATCCAGCTTGTACATCTGGAAGTTCTTGGTTCACACAGTGCTGAAGCCTAGCTTGAAGGATTTGAGCATAATCTTGCTAGCATGTGAAATGAGCACAGTTGTACAGTAATTTGAACTTTCTTTGACTTTACCTTTCTTTGGAATTGGAATGAAAACTCACTTTTTCCAGTCCTGTGGGCACCACTGAGCTTTCCAAATTTGCTGG
Source organism: Bos mutus (assembly GCF_027580195.1). Taxonomy (NCBI): domain Eukaryota; kingdom Metazoa; phylum Chordata; class Mammalia; order Artiodactyla; family Bovidae; genus Bos; species Bos mutus. The sequence goes on along the minus strand of NC_091622.1, from coordinate 75,099,085 downwards.
AATATTGAATGCTGCACTTTAACAGCATCATCTTTTAGGATTTGCAATAGCTCACCTGAAATCCCATCACTTCCACTAGCTTTGTTCTCGGTAATGCTTCTTAAGGCCGATTGGACTTTTACTCCAAGATCTCTAGCTCTAGGTGAGTTATCATACCACTGTGATTATCTGGGTCATTAAGAGCTTTGTTGTACAGTTATTTTCTATATTCTTGGCCACCTCTTCTTCACCTCTTTTGCTTCTGTTAAGTTCTTGCCACTTTTGTCCTTTATTGTACCTATCTTTGCATGAGATGTTCTCTTGGTATCTCCAATTTTCCTTAACAGATCTCTTGTCTTTCCCATTCCGTTCTTTTCTCTATTTCTTTGCATCATTTACTTAAGAAGACTTTCTTATCTCTCCTTGCTATTCTATGGAACTCTGCATTCAGTTGAATGTAGCTTTCTCTTTCTTCTTTGCTTTCACTTCTCTTTTCTCAGCTATTTGTAAGGTCACATCAGACAACCACTTTGCCTTCTTGCATTTCTTTTTCTTGGGGATGGTTTTTGTCACCACCTTCAAATATTGTTACAAACCTTTGTCCATAGTTCTTCAGGCATTCTGTCTACAAGACCTAATCCCTTGAGTTTATTTCTCACCTCCAGTATATTATCATAGGGATTTGATTTAGGTCATACCTGAATGGCCTAGTGGTTTTCCCTACTTTTTCAATTTGAGCCTGAATTTTGCAATAAAGAGCTGATGATCTGCCCCATAGTCAGCTTCAAGTCTTCTTTTTGCTGACTGAATAGAGCTTCTCCATCTTTGGTTGCAAAGAATATAATCAATTTGATTTTGGTCTTGACCATCTGGTGATGTCCATGTATATAGTTATCTCGTGTTGTTGGAAGAGGATACGCAATAGCTATTCTGAAAGTATTTCTAAGTGTGTACAATAAGGAGCACATATATAAATGTTTGCAGATAATTATATTTGTGTATTATAAGCATATATTAAGGAATGTTTTTCATTATTGGAGAAAAAGTCATAATTATTATAATTTTTTTTATTTATAATGTAAGTAAATGAAAAGAAGGAGGCTAGCATAATTCCTGTGGTGCTGAATTAGAAGTATCAGCTTGACAGATATATAGATACATATATTTTAAATATGTAAATATATAGAGATAATATTATATAGATTGATAGACATAGAAATTAGTATGAATATGTGCATGTACAGTTTTTTGTGTATGTATATATATATATGCATATATCCATACACCACAAATGTACCTACATGAGTTTCTATGTTTAATCCAGTCCAAAGGCCTAAGAGCAATGATACTTCAGTAGCACTGAACACAGCTAGTGTCCAGGTCATGGTTTCTAACTACCATTTCCAATTAAAAATAAACAGGACTACTTAAAGTAGTATATGATTCCAGAGATGTTTTAGAGAAAATACAAAAGGTAAGAATACCTTGTGGTGCTGTAAACCCAGAATTCTTCCAAAAAGAATGAGATCATGCCAAAAGAAAAATGAAGCTAAACTGAAGAAACATCCTGATGGCCAAACTGGAATAATTTAAGCAACAAAATAAATAATGGTAGTATCAAATTATAATCAACAGAATAAAGTAAATATCTGTGAGTTCATACTTATATAATAACTGAATAATAAATATGGAAGAGAAGAGATAGCTCTATTAGAAAAAAACTCAAATTAAAAATATAGAAGTAATTAGGCAAATATAAAATCACTATTAGTCAAAATATCAGATTAATAATTATTGGAGCCAAGCACCATCCAGGGATGATAAAATCAGTAAGCAAAATTTGGCAATAGAATGTCTGCATAGTTTTAATTCATATCTCCTGAGGCATTTTTAATTACAAAAGGAATATAGCAACATTACAATGGAAAAAATGGAAAAACCAGGCAGACAACTACTTAAAACAATCTTCAAAGTTATCATCATCCATAATAAATATGTCAAGATCATAGACCTGGACCATCTGATACATTTCACTGAAAAGGACATACCATCACTTTGGCTGTATTTGTGTTGAAAATGCAGAACTTAAATCTAATAACAAAACATGAGACAAATCCAAACCGAAAGACACCTCACAAATAATTTAGTAGTCCTCTTCAAAAATTCAAGGGTCATGAAAGGCAAGGAACAACTGGAAACAATCACAGATTGAGGAAGGGTAAGGAGATACAACAACTGAATAGATTTTTTGAAAATAGAAATATTTTCAAATTCCTCACAACTTGAGGAACTATTTTATAAATCAACCTAAGTGTAAAACAACGGCATTGAATTTTGTAAATGAATCCTCTGAACATTGGTTAGACTTTGTTTGGAAATCTTTAATCAAGGTATTGAGTTGCTCAAGGACAATTCAACTTCCAAAGCTTTTAGAGAAATGGAATTATTGATAGTCTTGCAAACAGGCAGACATTATAATGTATCTGTAAAAAGCAATGGAGTTAAACAAATGCAATAGAGAACTCAGGAAGTATAGCAGATTTAACTCAAAATTACAGAATTGCAATTTGTAATGTCTCAATTTCTGGTAAAAATATTTTTGCTGGAATTTGTATTTCTAAATGGATGAATTTATATTCTGTGGTGGGACTGAATGAAACTGAGAAAGTTTATTATTTGCTGCATCTAAATTAGGCAAAATATGTATAGTCATAGAGGGAAAAAAAAATTAGGAGATTTGTCTTACAAGAATGTTTATTAAAAAAAGGCACTTTGAATGAAGGCCAAAAGTGCATATCTATGAAAATAAATCAGTGGACTGAAATATTTACACATTTAAATGGAAAAATATTAAAATTAAACATATCTTTAATTTCACAGAATATGCTCAGAGATTTCTAAGTACTTCAACAACAGAGAATATCTATTAGTTAAAACTATTATTGCCAGTAGAGAAAATTCAATGAATGATGTCTATAAGGCCAAATTTAGTAACCATAAAATTCAACTTTGAATAATATTGCAAGCAATATGAAACAAATGTGAATATATTTAAATATGCATTCTGAAAAGAAAAAAATATGGTACCTGTGAAATAGTATTGTTGTTGTTGTTAGTCACTAAGCTGTGCCCGACTCTTTACTACGCCATGGACTGTAGCCTGCTAGGCTCTTCAGTCCATGGGATTTCCCAAGCAAGAATACTGGAGTGAGTTGCCATTTTCTTCACTAGGGGATTTTTCCAATCCACGGATTGAACCTGCATATCTTGTATTGGCACGTGGATACTTTACTACTGAGCCACCAGAGAAGTATTAGGGATAGATACTAAGGAGTTAATGGCACCCCACTCCAGCACTCTTGCCCGGAAAATCCCATGGACAGAGGAGCCTGGTAGGCTGCAGTCCATGGGGTCGCTAGGAGTTGGACATGACTCAGAGACTTCACTTTCACTTTTCACTTTCATGCATTGGAGAAGGAAATGGCATCCCACTCCAGTGTTCTTGCCTGGAGAATCCCAGGGACAGGGGAGCCTGGTGGGCTGCCATCTATGTGGTCGCACAGAGTCGGACACGACTGAAGTGACTTAGCAGCAGCAGCAGCAACTAAGGAGTTAAGTGACTATGTACCAAAATTATTACACCCCTTACATTATTTATTTATTTATTTTTACTACTTGCCTTGGTGTCTGAGACAGAAAAGAATCCACCTGCAATTCAAGAGACCTGGGTTTGATCTCTGGGTCAGGAAGATTCCCTGGAGAAGGGAATGGTGACCCACTCCAATATTCTTGATTGGAGAATTCTATGGACAAAGGATCCTGGCAGGCTACAGTCTATGGGGTCACAAAGAGTCAGATACTACTGAGCAACTAACACTTTACATTATTTTTAATGCTTGATTAGTAAGTAAGGCTTTTGTTTTAATGTATGCTATTTATTATATTTTTGCTGTGTTAAAAATGTTTGAATAAATTATCAGCTTGTTATTCATTACAAAACTCTTCCAAAGAATGTAATGTTTTTCAGAATTTTTAAGTAAGTGTATGATGGTCAGGAAAGCTCTCTGAGAAGAAGTACTGACAGCTGAGAATGCCTCAGTTATATGAAGAACAAAGAGTGTGGCAAAAAAAAAACCAAAACAATTGCTGAAGACTGAGGCTGTTGGATACTGTGTTTGATGGCTAGAATGGTGCAATGAGGAGAAATTCATGGTCCTAGTCAGTACCTTTGAAAACAGATTCTGTGACAGAGATGTTCATGTAGGATTTTTTTTTTTTTTTTTTTTAGAATTGCTCTCAACTGTAAGAACATAAATAAAAGTTGAGCCAGTATGTGTTATGTGTACCTCATATAACATAGATCATATATATCATAGATCATTTATACTATAAAAGAGTTGCATACTCAGGGGAAGGGAGAACTGGAGTGTTATATATACTAACTTTAACATGTTTTTAGTAAAAAGCAAAACAAGTCATTTAGATGCACAGCTCAATGGTAGAGTAGTTATTTGGCCCTCCTAATTATTGGCCTGGAATATATATAAACTATATATTCTATAATATATATATTTTATATAGAGAGAATATAGTATATATTCTATAAAATAAGAAATGGAATGTTTGGTGAGGTTATTGGTCTTCTACAGGAGGTAACAGAAGCAGAAAATATTAAGATATTAAGAGGAGGAGGTAAGAATACAAAGAAGAACTATACAAAAAAGGTCTTCATGATCCAGATAATGACAATGGTGTGATCACTCACCTAGAGCCAGATCCTGGAATGTGAAGTCAAGTGAGCCTTAGGAAGCATCACTATGAACAAAGCTAGTTCAAATCCTAAAAGATGATGTTGTGCTGCACTCAATATGCCAGCAAATCTGGAAAGTTTAGCAGTGACCACAGGCTGAAAAAAGTGAGTTTTCATTACAATCCCAAAGAAAGGCAATGCCAAAGAATGTTCAAACTACAACACAATTGTACTCATCTCACGCGCTGAGTAATGCTCAAAATTCTCCAAGCCAGGCTTCAACAATACGTGAACCGTGAGCTTCCAGATATTCAAGCTGGATTTAGAAAAGGCAGAGGAACCAGAGAACAAATTGCCAACATCCGTTGGATGGAAAGAGATCTGTTGGATCTCTTGCTTTGGAAAAAGCAAGAGAGTTCCAGGAAAAAAAAAAAAAACAAACTTATTTCTGCTTTGTTGACTATACCAAAGCCTTTATTTCTGCTTTATTGACTATACCAAAGCCTTTGACTGTGTGGATCACAACAAACTGTGGAAAATACTTCAAGAGATGGGAATACCAGACCAACTGACCTGCCTCCTGAGAATCTGTATGCAGATTGGGAAGCAACAGTTAGAACTGGACATGGAACAACAGACTGGTTCCAAATCAGGAAAGGAGCACATCAAGGCTGTATATTGTCACCCTGCTTATTTAACTTTTATGCAGAGTACATCATGCGAAATGCCAGGCTGGATGAAGCACAAGCTGGAATCAAGATTCCTGGGAGAAATATCAATAACCTCAGATATGCAGATGGCACCACTCTTATGGCAGAAAGAGAAGAAGAATTAAAAGCCTCTTGATGAAAGTGAAAAAGAGAGTGAAAAAGTTGGCTTAAAACTCAACATTCAGAAAACTAAAATCATGGCATCCAGTCCCATCACTTCATGGCAAATAGATGGGAAACAATGGAAACAGTGACAGATTTTATTTAAATCACTTTAAATCACTGCATATGGTGACTGCAGCCATGAAATTAAAAGATGCTTGCTTCTTGGAAGAAAAGCTATGACCAACCTAGACAGCACATTAAAAGCAGAGACATTACTTTACCAACAAAAGTTCCATCAGTCAAAGATATGGTTTTTCAGTAGTCATGTATAGATGTGAGAATTGGACCATAAAGAAGGCTTAGCACTGAAGAATTGATACTTTTGAACTATGGCATTGGAAGACTCTTGGGAATCCCTTGGACTGCAAGGAGGTCAAACCAGTCAATCCTAAAGGAAACCAGTCCTGAATATTCATTGGAAGGATGGGTGCTGAAATTCTAATAGTTTGGCTACTTGATGAGAAGAACTGAATCACTGGAAAAGACCTAATGCTGGGAAAGATTTAAGACAGGAGGAGAAAGGGACAAGAGAGGATGAGATAGTTGGATGGCACCACTGACTCAATGAACATGAGCTTGAGTAAGCACCGAGTGCTTACTCTCAGTGATGGGCAGGGAACCCTTGTGTGCTGCAGTCCATGGGGTCACAAAGAGTAGGACGTGACTGAGTGACTGTACTGAACTGAACAGGAGATATAAGAAGTATTCCAAATAAGCAATATCTATCTACATCATCTATTATGCTTAATCAAGATGTCAATAATATTTTCTGTGTCACCATATGTGAGATGAACATTAAACAACCACATATTTAAATAGTGAATCAAGGCATAATTGTTGAATTGAATAAATAACACCAGTGTTTATTCATTTTGCAGCAATTTTATTTATAATGCTATTTCAATAGTGTAATGAAATTTCCTCCAAATGCGTCCTTCATTCCAAAAAATTTTCCCCAAATTCTGAATTAATTGAAGTGTGCTTTTCACCAGCAAATAGTTAACATGTGTTTGAATAATTTGTTAGAAGGAAGATGATGAGTAGATACATATTGCTTTTACATGATAATAATCTCTTTTAGAAATTTATCTCACGTGGATCTAGTCTTTTATTTTACTCAGCCTCTGTGAACTGCTATTTATTTCAAACGTCTGTTTCATAGACAGAATGTTACCATAGCTTTCTTTACCATAGTTCTGGCCTTACTTAGAGTTAAATGAAGGTCAGATTTCATTTACCATCTGATTACTATGAGGCTTGTTCTGATCAATAGATTGTAATGGCTTTCAAGGCCCAGAAATATTGACTCATATATCCAAATAACCAGATTTCTGAGCAAGGACTGGAAGATTGTGCGTTTATGATTTACAATGAGGTATTTCCTGAAAGCTACATTGTTACACTATTTGCCTCTTCAAGTAGAAGCACCACTGATTTAGAATAATAAAGCAGTACACAGTATCCCTAAGTGAAGGTGGATTTGGGTGTGAATGGAAGGGAACATGAAGGAGATTTGAGGAACTGGGTTAAAATTCACAACATTCTGGCATTAAAAAAAAACTTGGTTTCTCATATCTAGAGAAGTTTTGCTGCACTGTGAAACAGGATGTTAGGTAGTAACTCAAAAAAATAATTGGAAGGAAACATGAAGGAAATTTCATGGCAGATAGAAAAGTTTTATGTCTTATTTGGGATGATGATTGTGTGGGTGCATCCACTGGCAAAAACTCATCAGTTATGTGCATAAGATCTGTGCATTTTATCCTGTGTAATTTTTTTTTCTCAATAACAAAGCACAATATAGATTTCTTGGAAACTCCAGAAATTAAACTGCCATTAAAAACTTGAAAGGTGGAGTAATAATGATGGCATTTCCGTTTAATTCTCAATAGAATAAGTGCAAGAGTGAAGATGTTAGAGAGTATCATAAGTAACAATTATATCAGAATTGATATTTTACTACTCAAATTTTTCCTGTCACTGACATTTGGCATTCAGTTATTCCAAAGTGAAATAATATAGTTCCTAGCCCATGAAATTAATTTTTTTTCTTCTGGAGATAGATTTTTCTTTTCCAACCACCTTTGGAAACACCTCAGGAGAATTTTAGTTCCACCTGGACTATGTCTTGAATTGTCCAAATTTACTGTCATGAACTTTGACCATATAACTCTTCCAAAGATTTTCATCATGCTAGGCTACTAAGAACTAGAACATAGATATGGAATACTGAATGTCTTTGTAGTCACACATATATGCAAAGAGGGTTAAAGATAACTTATTTGAAATCACAAAGTCTCACCGTATTATAAATTTTATATCACCCAGTTTCTTCCCAACCCAGGGACCAACCCAGGTCTCCTGTGTTGCAGGCAGATTCTTTCTCATCTGAGCTACCAGAGAAGTCCAAGAACACTGAAGTGGATAACCTGTCCCTTCTCCAGGGAATCCTTCTGACCCAGGAATTGAAGCTGGGTCTCTGCATTGCAGGTGGATTCTCTACCAGCTGAGCTACCAGAGAAGCACCAGGCATTTACCATACTAGGTATTAAAATAAATATTTCCACCCATTTTTACACTCTTCATAGCTCTAGGTCATACAATTATTAATTTTTTCCAGTTAAATGAAAAACATAGTCCACATCTCATCTACTGTTATTATTTCTGCATCTCTTATGCCTTTAATCTCCCTCCACTGATGGCAGTGGTTTGGAATGATAATGAGAAGGGACCTTGTTCTCACCTGGGCAAATATTTTAGAGGAATTTAACAGGCATATGAACACCTTTTGTGATTCCAAGCAGAAAAAGATTTCCTATTCAAACAAGAGATATGGAATATTATTGATAATACATCTTTTTATTTTTCTGACTTCTTACATCTTTAATTCAAATGGCTTTTTAACTTATTAATTGTTAAGAATAAGGAACAGTAATATAGTAACACAGATGTAACAGCTACAAAGAAAGCTAAACATAAAACTTTAAATGTCCATCATTCCAATGAACTGTACAGTGAACAACATGGCAATTATTTTAATTATAATTGTGTTAATTACAATAGTATGTACAAATTTTTCTAAAATCCAAAATCAAGCCAATAAATATCCTGTGCCTGATATGACAGCTTCGTTTTAGTTTTAACTATATCAAAGATTGTGTGATCACTCACCTAGGCCAGACATCCTGGAATGTGAAGTCAAGTGAGCCTTAGGAAGCATCACTATGAACAAAGCTAGTTCAAATCCTAAAAGATGATGTTGTGCTGCACTCAATATGCCAGCAAATCTGGAAAGTTTAGCAGTGACCACAGGCTGAAAAAAAAGTGAGTTTCATTACAATCCCAAAGAAAGGCAATGCCAAAGAATGTTCAAACTACAACACAATTGTACTCATCTCACGCGCTGAGTAATGCTCAAAATTCTCCAAGCCAGGCTTCAAATAATACGTGAACCGTGAGCTTCCAGATATTCAAGCTGGATTTAGAAAAGGCAGAGGAACCAGAGAACAAATTGCAACATCCGTTGGATGGAAAGAGATCTGTTGGATCTCTTGCTTTGGAAAAAGCAAGAGAGTTCCAGGAAAAAAAAAAAAAACAAACTTATTTCTGCTTTGTTGACTATACCAAAGCCTTTATTTCTGCTTTATTGACTATACCAAAGCCTTTGACTGTGTGGATCACAACAAACTGTGGAAAATACTTCAAGAGATGGGAATACCAGACCAACTGACCTGCCTCCTGAGAATCTGTATGCAGATTGGGAAGCAACAGTTAGAACTGGACATGGAACAACAGACTGGTTCCAAATCAGGAAAGGAGCACATCAAGGCTGTATATTGTCACCCTGCTTATTTAACTTTTATGCAGAGTACATCATGCGAAATGCCAGGCTGGATGAAGCACAAGCTGGAATCAAGATTCCTGGGAGAAATATCAATAACCTCAGATATGCAGATGGCACCACTCTTATGGCAGAAAGAGAAGAAGAATTAAAAAGCCTCTTGATGAAAGTGAAAAAAGAGAGTGAAAAAGTTGGCTTAAAACTCAACATTCAGAAAACTAAAATCACGGCATCCAGTCCCATCACTTCATGGCAAATAGATGGGGAAACAATGGAAACAGTGACAGATTTTATTTAAATCACTTTAAATCACTGCATATGGTGACTGCAGCCATGAAATTAAAAGATGCTTGCTTCTTGGAAGAAAAGCTATGACCAACCTAGACAGCACATTAAAAAGCAGAGACATTACTTTACCAACAAAAGTTCCATCAGTCAAAGATATGGTTTTTTCAGTAGTCATGTATAGATGTGAGAATTGGACCATAAAGAAGGCTTAGCACTGAAGAATTGATACTTTTGAACTATGGCATTGGAGAAGACTCTTGGGAATCCCTTGGACTGCAAGGAGGTCAAACCAGTCAATCCTAAAGGAAACCAGTCCTGAATATTCATTGGAAGGATGGGTGCTGAAATTCTAATAGTTTGGCTACTTGATGAGAAGAACTGAATCACTGGAAAAGACCCTAATGCTGGGAAAGATTTAAGACAGGAGGAGAAAGGGACAAGAGAGGATGAGATAGTTGGATGGCACCACTGACTCAATGAACATGAGCTTGAGTAAGCACCGAGAGTGCTTACTCTCAGTGATGGGCAGGGAACCCTTGTGTGCTGCAGTCCATGGGGTCACAAAGAGTAGGACGTGACTGAGTGACTGTACTGAACTGAACAGGAGATATAAGAAGTATTCCAAATAAGCAATATCTATCTACATCATCTATTATGCTTAATCAAGATGTCAATAATATTTTTCTGTGTCACCATATGTGAGATGAACATTAAACAACCACATATTTAAATAGTGAATCAAGGCATAATTGTTGAATTGAATAAATAACACCAGTGTTTATTCATTTTGCAGCAATTTTATTTATAATGCTATTTCAATAGTGTAATGAAATTTCCTCCAAATGCGTCCTTCATTCCAAAAAATTTTCCCCAAATTCTGAATTAATTGAAGTGTGCTTTTCACCAGCAAATAGTTAACATGTGTTTGAATAATTTGTTAGAAGGAAGATGATGAGTAGATACATATTGCTTTTACATGATAATAATCTCTTTTAGAAATTTATCTCACGTGGATCTAGTCTTTTATTTTACTCAGCCTCTGTGAACTGCTATTTATTTCAAACGTCTGTTTCATAGACAGAATGTTACCATAGCTTTCTTTACCATAGTTCTGGCCTTACTTAGAGTTAAATGAAGGTCAGATTTCATTTACCATCTGATTACTATGAGGCTTGTTCTGATCAATAGATTGTAATGGCTTTCCAAGGCCCAGAAATATTGACTCATATATCCAAATAACCAGATTTCTGAGCAAGGACTGGAAGATTGTGCGTTTATGATTTACAATGAGGTATTTCCTGAAAGCTACACATTGTTACACTATTTGCCTCTTCAAGTAGAAGCACCACTGATTTAGAATAATAAAGCAGTACACAGTATCCCTAAGTGAAGGTGGATTTGGGTGTGAATGGAAGGGAACATGAAGGAGATTTGAGGAACTGGGTTAAAATTCACAACATTCTGGCATTAAAAAAAAACTTGGTTTCTCATATCTAGAGAAGTTTTGCTGCACTGTGAAACAGGATGTTAGGTAGTAACTCAAAAAAATAATTGGAAGGAAACATGAAGGAAATTTCATGGCAGATAGAAAAGTTTTATGTCTTATTTGGGATGATGATTGTGTGGGTGCATCCACTGGCAAAAACTCATCAGTTATGTGCATAAGATCTGTGCATTTTATCCTGTGTAATTTTTTTTTCTCAATAACAAAGCACAATATAGATTTCTTGGAAACTCCAGAAATTAAACTGCCATTAAAAACTTGAAAGGTGGAGTAATAATGATGGCATTTCCGTTTAATTCTCCAATAGAATAAGTGCAAGAGTGAAGATGTTAGAGAGTATCATAAGTAACAATTATATCAGAATTGATATTTTACTACTCAAATTTTTCCTGTCACTGACATTTGGCATTCAGTTATTCCAAAGTGAAATAATATAGTTCCTAGCCCATGAAATTAATTTTTTTTCTTCTGGAGATAGATTTTTCTTTTTCCAACCACCTTTGGAAACACCTCAGGAGAATTTTAGTTCCACCTGGACTATGTCTTGAATTGTCCAAATTTACTGTCATGAACTTTGACCATATAACTCTTCCAAAGATTTTCATCATGCTAGGCTACTAAGAACTAGAACATAGATATGGAATACTGAATGTCTTTGTAGTCACACATATATGCAAAGAGGGTTAAAGATAACTTATTTGAAATCACAAAGTCTCACCGTATTATAAATTTTTATGTCACCCAGTTTCTTCCCAACCCAGGGACCGAACCCAGGTCTCCTGTGTTGCAGGCAGATTCTTTCTCATCTGAGCTACCAGAGAAGTCCAAGAACACTGAAGTGGATAACCTGTCCCTTCTCCAGGGAATCCTTCTGACCCAGGAATTGAAGCTGGGTCTCCTGCATTGCAGGTGGATTCTCTACCAGCTGAGCTACCAGAGAAGCACCAGGCATTTACCATACTAGGTATTAAAATAAATATTTCCACCCATTTTTACACTCTTCATAGCTCTAGGTCATACAATTATTAATTTTTCCAGTTAAATGAAAAACATAGTCCACATCTCATCTACTGTTATTATTTCTGCATCTCTTATGCCTTTAATCTCCCTCCACTGATGGCAGTGGTTTGGAATGATAATGAGAAGGGACCTTGTTCTCACCCGGGCAAATATTTTAGAGGAATTTAACAGGCATATGAACACCTTTTGTGATTCCAAGCAGAAAAGATTTCCTATTCAAACAAGAGATATGGAATATTATTGATAATACATCTTTTATTTTTCTGACTTCTTACATCTTTAATTCAAATGGCTTTTTAACTTATTAATTGTTAAGAATAAGGAACAGTAATATAGTAACACAGATGTAACAGCTACAAAGAAAGCTAAACATAAAACTTTAAATGTCCATCATTCCAATGAACTGTACAGTGAACAACATGGCAATTATTTTAATTATAATTGTGTTAATTACAATAGTATGTACAAATTTTTCTAAAATCCAAAATCAAGCCAATAAATATCCTGTGCCTGATATGACAGCTTCGTTTTAGTTTTAACTATATCAAAGATTGTGTGATCACTCACCTAGAGCCAGACATCCTGGAATGTGAAGTCAAGTGGGCCTTAGAAAGCATCACTATGAACAAAGCTAATGGAGGTGATGGAATTCCAGTTGAGCTATTTCAAATCCTGAAAGATGATGCTGTGAAAGTGCTGCACTCAATATGCCAGCGAATTTGGAAAACTCAGCAGTGGCCACAGGACTGGAAAAGGTCAGTTTTCATTCCAATCCCAAAGAAAGGCAATGCCAAAGAATACTCAAACTACCACACAATTGCACTCATCTCATACACTAGCAAAGTAATGCTCAAAATTCTCCAAGCCAGGCTTCAGCAATATGTAAACCGTGAATTTCCAGATGTTCAAACTGGTTTTAGAAAAGGCAGAGGAACCAGAGATCAAATTGCCAACATCCGCTGGATCATCAAAAAAGCAAGAGAGTTCTAGAAAACATCTACATCTGCTTTATTGACTATGTCAAAGCCTTTGACCTTGTGGATCACAATCAACTGTGGAAAATTCTGAAAGAGATGGGAATACCAGACCACCTGACCTGCCTCTTGAGAAACCTATATGCAGGTCAAGAAGCAACAGTTAGAACTAGACATGGAAAAACAGACTGGTTCCAAATAGGAAAAAGAGTACATCAAGTCTGTATATTGTCGTCACCCTGCTTATTTAACTTATATGCAGAGTACATCATGAGAAACGCTGGCCTGGAAGAAGCACAAGCTGGAATCAAGATTGCTGGGAGAAATATTGATAACCTCAGATATGCAGATGACACCACCCTTATGGCAGAAAGCGAAGAGGAACTAAAAAGCCTCTTGATGAAAGTGAAAGAGGAGAGTGAAAAAGTTGGCTTAAAGCTCAACATTCAGAAAATGAAGATCATGGCATCTGGTCCCATCACTTCGTGGGAAATAGATGGGGAAACAGTGGAAACAGTGTTAGAGTTTATTTTTCTGGGCTCCAAAATCACTGGAGATGGTTATTGCAGCCATGAAATTAAAAGACACTTACTCCTTGGAAGGAAAGTTATGACCAACTTTGATATCATATTAAAAAGCAGAGACAATACTTTGCCAACAAAGTCCATCTAGTCAAGGCTATGGTTTTTCCAGTAGTCATGTATGGATGTGAGAGTTGGACTGGGAAGAAAGCTGAGCTCCAAAGAATTGATGCTTTTCAGGTGTGGTGTTGGAGAAGACTGTTGAGTTTCCCTTGGACTGCAAGGAGATCCAACCAGTCCATCCTAAAGGAGATCAGTCCTGGATGTTCATTGGATGGACTGATGCTGAAGCTGAAACTCCAATACTTTGGCCACCTCATGTGAAGAGTTGACTCATTGGAAAAGACCCTGATGCTTGGAGTGATTGGGGGTAAGATGAGAAGTGGATGACAGAGCATGAGATGGCTGGATGGCATCACTGACTCGGTAGACATAGTCTGGGTAAACTCGGGGAGTTAGTGGACAGGGAGGCCTGGCATTATGTGGTTCATGGGGTTGCAAAGAGTCGGACATGACTGAATGACTGAACTGAACTCAACTGAACTGATATCAAAGAAATTTTCTTATACCTTTTCAAATATAATTTTTGTTTGTGAAAAACATAAAATACCATAGTCTTTGTGAATGCTATCCACATGATTGCTATGCACGGTCCATTTAACATAGTAACCTAAAATGGTTCTCTAAGGGTATAATTTTTTTTCTATGGGTTTAGGAATGCAGAATATAAATAGAATGAACAAGATTTCCTGACTTTTTTGTATTTTTACCTAGAGAACAGGTTACACTTTGTGTGAAACCAGGCATATCCACAGTCCAGAGTGAAAGCTAATAGACAATATAAGGATAAGAAAAAATTTTTGAGAAATCACAGGAATCTTGGTGGTATTCTGTAACATTTATTTCAAAGATGAAGAGACACTCTAGATTGATTTTAATAGCTAGGAGCAAGGCATGAGGAAAAGTGGCAGAGGATTTACAGGAAGGAAAGAATTTTATGAATTTCTTTCATTGCATTAGGCTTAGTATTCCTTATTCAACTTAATTTCCTCTGCAAGATTTTGAGCTTGCTGTTCTTACATATTTATTTCATGAAAGCTAAAGCTGTGTTAAGTAACTTCCAAAAAATTTTTAGAACTAGAGTGAGTGGTCAGAACCAAGACAGAATTGGTGAATATAGTATTTTTTTCACTGATAGCACCAAAATTCCATTAAAAGGAAATTTTATTAAGGAAAATAATTTTAAAGATGCATGAGAGCAGAAAACCTAGACTTTTGTAATATGTGACAGCAGGAACTCCAAACATAAAAGAAAAAACACTTAAAAGATTAATGTTATTGTTTAGTCACAAAGTCATGTCCGACTCTGCAAATCTATAGGACAGTCTCCTCTGTCCTTCACTATCACCTAGTTTGCTCAAATTCATGTCCATTGAATGGGTGATACAATCTAACCTCTCATGCTCTGCCACTTCCTTTTCCTTTTGCCTTAAATCTTTCCCAGCATCAGGATCTTTTCCAGTGTGTTGGCTCTTTAAATCAGGTTGCAAAAGTACTGGAGTTTCAGCTTTGGCATTAGACCTTCCAATGAATATTTAGGGTTAATTTCCTTTAGGATTGACTAGTTTGATCTCCTTGCTGTCCATGGGACTCTCAGTCGTCTTCTCCAGCACTACAATTCAAAAGTATCAAATTTTTGGCATTCACGCTTCCTTATGGTCCAACTCTCACATCTGCACATGATTATTGGGAAAAACCATAGCTTTGACAAGATGGATCTTTGTCAACAAAATGATGTCTCTGCTTTTTAATATGCTGTCTAGGTTTGTTTCATGACTGTAGTCACCATCCTCAGTGATTTTAGAGCCAATAAAATAGAATCTGTTGTACAGTAGTTTGAACATTCTTTGGCATTACCTTTCTTTGGTATTGAATGAAAACTTACCTTTCCTGGTCCTGTGGCCAATGTGTTTTCCAAATTTGCTGGCATGTTGAATGCAGCACCTTAACAGCATCGTCTTCTAGAATTTGAAATATCTCAACTGGAATTCCATCACCTCCACTAGATTAGCTTGTAGTAATGCTTCCTAAGGACCACTTGACTTTACACTCCAGGATGTCAGGCTCTAGGTGAGTGACCCCACCATCATGGTTACCCTTAAAATATTTTTGAATAGCTCTTCTGTATATTCTTGCCACCTTGTTCCATGTCTGCTTCTAACTGTTGCTTCTTAACCTGCATACAGATTTATCAGAAGCCAGGTAAGGTGGTCTGGCATTCCCATCTCTTAAAGAATTTCCCCCAGTTTGTTGTGATCCACATAGTCAAAGGCTTTAGCATAATCAATGAAGCAAAAGTAGATTTTCTCTAGAAATCTCTTGGTTTTCCAATGCTCCAATAGATGTTGGCAATTTGATCTTTGGTTCCTCTGCCTTTTCTAAGCTTGAACATCTGGAAATTTTCAGTTTGCATACTGTTGAAGCTTAGAGAATTTTGAGCATTACATTGCTAGCGTGTGAGAGGTGTGCAATGGTGTGGTAGTTTGAACATTCTTTGGCACTGCCTTTCTTTGGAATTGGAATGAAAGCTGACCTTTTCCAGTCCTCTGGTCACTGTTGAGTTTTCCAAATTAGCTGGCATATTGAGTGCAACACTTTAACAGCATCATCATTTGGTAACTATTCTGTACAATTTTTTAAATAGTTCTTCAGGCATTTTGTCTACCAGATCTAAGCCCTTGAATGTATTCATCACCTCCACTGTAAAATCATAAGGGATTTTATTTAGATCATACCTGAATGGCCTAGTGGTTTCCCCTACTTTTTAAAAATTTTAGCCTCAACTTTTCAGTAAGTGCAGGAAGATCCACTGGAGAAGGGATAAGCTACCTACTCTAGTTCTTGGACTTCCCTTGTGGCTCAGCTGGTAAAGAATCTGCCAGCAATGCAGAAGACCTGTGTTTGATATCTGGGTTGGGAAGATCCCCTGGAGAAGGGAAAGGCTATTCACTCCAGTATTCTGGCCTGGCGAATTCCATGGACTATATAGTCCATGGGGTCTTAAAGAGTCAGTCAGGACTGAATGACTTTCACTTAATTACACTTGCAATAAGGAGTTCATGATCTGAGCCATAATCAGCTCCAGGTCTTGTTTTTCCTGACTGTATAGAACTTCTCCATCTTAGGCTGCAAAGAATATAGTCAATCTGATTTTGGTCTTGACTATCTGGTGATGTCCCCTGTGTAGAGCATCTCTTGTGTTGTTGAAAGAGAATGTTTGCCATGACCAGTGTGTTCTCTTGGCAAAACTCTGTTAGCCTTTGCCCTGCTTCATTTTGTACTGCAAAGCCAAACTTGCTTGTTAATCTGGGTATTTCTTGACTTCCAACATTTGCATTCTAGTCCCCTATGATGAAAAGGACAGCTTTTATGGTGTTAGTTCTAGAAGGTCTTAGAGTTCTTCATAGAACCCTTCAACTTCAGTTTCTTCAGAATTATTGGTTAGAGCATGGACTTGGATTACTGTGATGTTGATTGTTTACCTTGGAAAAGTGAAAGTGAAAGCAAAGTCATTCAGTCATGTCCGACTCTTTGTGACCCCCATGGACTGTAGCCTACCACGTTCCTTCGTCCATGGGATTTTCCAGGCAAAAGTACTGGAGTGGATTGCCATTGCCTTGGAAACAAACCAAAATTATTTCGTTCATGTTTGAAGTTGCATCCAAGTATCACATTTTGGACTCTTGTTGACTCTGAGGGCTACTCTATTTCTTTTAAGGGATTCTTGCCCACAGCAGTAGATATAACAGTTATTTGAATTAAATTCACCCATTCCTTCCATTTTAGTTCACTGATTCCTGAGATGTTGGTGCTCAATTCTGCCATCTCCTGCTTGACCATGTCCATTTACCTAGATTTATGGACCTAACATTCCAAGTTTCTATGCTATATTGTTTTTCACAGCATTAAACTTTACTTTCACCACCAAACATATCCACTTTCCACTTTGGCTCAGCAACTTCATTCTTTCTGGAGCGATTAGTAATTGCCCTCTGTTCTTCCCCAGTGGCATATTAGATACCTTCAGATTGGTGGTATTCATCTTCCAGTGTCATATCTTTTTGCCTTTTCATACTGTTCTGGGGTTCTCACAGCAAGCATACTGCAGTGGTTTGCCATTTCCTCCCCCAGCAGATCATGTTTTGTTAGAACTCTTACTGTGACCCATGAGTCTTGGGTGGCCCTGCATGGCATGGCTCATAGCTTCACTGAATTACATAAGCCCCTTCACCATGACAAGGCTGTGATCCATGAAGGGGTAAAAGATCAGTACTTTAAAAAGAAAAAAAAAAAAAAAAAAAGAAGAAGGATCATTACTTTGGTTTGTTTATGGTAGAAAAGTTAAAAATGGGTAAGAAGGGGAAACTAAACAAAAATTGAAGCCAGAGAGTTTTGTAAAACTGCACTCTATATGAGCAAAAAATACAGAGAAAACTCTGGATAGATGAAGAAAACTTTGAAGAACAAGTATTCTGGGAGCAAAATTGTGTGTTTTGTGTTCCTCAAATCCTCCATCAAGATTGATGAAAACTTGTCAGCAGAGTTTTTCTGTTGTAATTGTTGGGGTGGGGTGGGGTGGGGCAGACTTGAAATTTGTCAAATTTGATCATAGGTCTTGTTTTCAAACCCTGGAGACGTTGTTTAAAGCAGGCGTACATAAGTAAAAGGAAAAGCCTTGGGTTTGAGGCCTTCCAGTTTCTCAGAGATTTTGTTCTTATTGTTAGTTTACCTGGATTTTAAAAATCAGAAAATGTAAGCTAACACCTGTCTTTTGACATGCTTTCTAAGCTGAACAATAAATAAATGACTTATAGAAAAGCATAATTTAAGTACATTTGGTCTGGAATATAATTAAAAATACTTTTGGAAATTTAGAGGCAATTAGTGATGATCTAAATGAATGTAATTTTTTAAAGAAAGAAAATTATGCAATTCTATTTTAAAATATATATTTAAAATCAAAGTGCTTCCACGTATAGACTGTAAACTTGTTTCAATAAATAGATAAAATAAATTTGTAATTAGTAGCATCTGTTTACTTATAAACACATATGCTATAGCCCATAAACTGAGATTATTCTCTTAAGTAATGTACGTATAGTACTACTTACAATTTGAGTCTCCTTAGAAAAACAACCTTCATAAATATATATTTTGAGGTCCTGTATTACATAATGGTTAAGATAACAGCATATATATTCAGGAGAATATGATTCAAATACTGACTTAGCCATCTTAAATCTCTGTGGACCTGGATAAATTTCTTATTTTTTCTGAACTTTGTTGCCTCTTCAAAACTGATGTTTTGGCTCTCCAACTCTGTGTAGTGAGCCACCCCAGGATTAGAGGTTAAACAACCGTGTTCATATGCTCACAGTTCTAAGACAAAGGAATTTGGTCCCAGCAAAGGGGACTGTGGTATCTGATTCACAGTATCTGGGGCCTGCACTCTGCCTCTGCATTGAGTTCTGATGGGATTTCTCCCTGACCACGGCTGCCACTTCAGTGCTCTTGGCCTCTCTTTCTCTATGTCACATCTCATCCTTCTAAATCTTTATTTTTAATCGAGCTTTTCACAGTATGGTCTGCTTAGGGATGTCACAACATCTTACATGGTGACTGATTTCTGAGAGACAGGAAGTAGAAGCTGCCAGGCCAGTGAATGTCTGGTACAGTGAAATGGTACATTGCCACTCCTGCTGTGTTCTTTATTAAAGAACTCACAGAGCCCCACCAGAGTTTAGGTGGTGGAGAATAGACTAGACAATTTGATGAGGAGTAGAGAAGTCATATTGCAGAAAGCATGTCCAACAGGAGGTATGGTTCTGCCTATTGTTAAGAGTTATAGTATGTTACCAGGGATAATGATGTTTATTTTATGAAAATTTTGTGCCACTTAAAAAATGTGTCAGGGACCGAAACACACCAGACACACAATTAATGATGGCAGTACATTATATTGAATGGCTCAGTTTGGATTATAAAGTCTCAAATAGTAATATTAGAATTAGGACCATTTGAAAAATAGTGTGATTTGACTCTTGTGCTAAATCAAAGTGAAAATGTAAATGATATGATTTTAGTATAAAATACATAAACCCTCAATATAACATTTAGAACTGTTCTTATAAATGGCATGTGTTAATACTGTTCTGATCTCCCCAAGAGAGCAGGGGAGTGGGCAGTCCTGAGGTTCACCTGCATGGGAAGTCAAGGAAGGATCGGGAGACAGGGTACAGTTGCAAATGGCAAGATTTATATTGGAGAGAACTCAGAATGATGAGAACCAAGACATCAGGAAATCCAAAGTCCTTTGGGAAACGTGTTTTAGTTTCTATTACAGAAAAAAAAAAAAAAACAACTACATGCCAGTGACCAGAGACAGAAATTGAAGTAGGCAGTCACAGGATTGGCTTAAATTAGGTCTAGACACAGATCGGATGGTGCTAGTGGGGGTGGCAATGATGGGGTCAATTGTCATGAAAGAAAGGGTTTTAAACAACTTTATTTGATTGAAGATATATTTTTCTTTCATCTTTAAAACAAACAACCAAGTCTAATGCAAGATTTGGGAAGACAATCTGAACTGAGATAAATATTTGGCAAAATAATAGCCTCAAGTTTTAGTCTATTCTATTTACTAATATAATGGTAACCCACTCCAATATTCTTGCCTGGAGAATCCCATGGATGGAGAAGCCTGGTTGGCTACAGTCCATGGGGTCACAAAGAGTCGGACACAACTGAGCGACTTCACTATCACTATTTACTAATATTAGGCAAAAGATTCCTTTCAGTTTGGGTTTATCTTTGTGACCTCTTATGGATAATTTGTCAAAAGGACAGAAAGCTGAAAGAACGAAAAATAGCCTGACTAATCTGAACTGTCCTAACTTTTCAGAGATTGAAATGATTGAAGTATGTTTATCTCTCTAACTTTTTCTGGTAAATCTGGGCAGAGAAAGGATATTTCAGGAGCATGAGTCACAGTTTTATTTATATTGGCACCTATGTTTTTACTTGCATTGGTTTGCCACAGACTTGGGGAAGTAAAGCATTATTTGTTTCCAGTTTGGTGCTAATGTACATGACTAATGCACTAATAAATATTGCAAGCAAATCAATTGCACTTCCTAATAGTAAGGTGAACAGCAATAGCATTTTATGCAAGATCATAGGAGATTGAGCACTAAACCTGAAAAGGGATGATTCTAACCCTGACATTTCATTATTTCTTGGGATTTGTGCATCTCCCTTAATGTACGGTTAATGTAATTTGAGGTTATGAATCTTTTTTATGGTCTTCCTTTATATCCTTAAGGTAACAAATCTCAAGTTGTGACTATAGCAGAAAGCATTCACAACATTCTTACTAGGAAACTAAACACTGAGACATTTTCATTCTTTCTCAGGGAAAATGTATAAATCCTATTTATTTCTTCATTGGAATATATACTTTGGGTGAATAATGTCTGACATATAGTTGTTGCTAGTAAAATTCTCAGAATATGTCCCATTCAGTTCATTGTTTCTGCCAGGGAAGCATGGGGTTGAAATAACAAGAAAGAATAAACAACAAAAATGTTGGGTTTTGCAGTAAATGCAATATGATTGATCATCTCAGGACTCTCTGTCTGTCCCCACTGAGTTGTATTCTGAGCACCATTTAAAAATGGCTCAACACCTTACATGACCAATCCTGTAAGGCAGCCAAAAGAGAATGGATTCTTTTCAGAGGTTTTGAAACATGTACAAAGGGACATTTTTCATTCATTTGAAATTTGAATGGCACTAAAATGCTTTTTTTCTCAGAAAAATTCACTTTCCTACACAAAATACACAAATACTTTTCCCTGTGGTGCACAGATGTATCAACATTTAAGGAACCATATCTGTGTGTGTGTGTGTTTAACCACTAAGTAAAAAATTCCTTTGAGCCCTTCTATCATTATTGTTCAGATCCACCAAGCAAAGATCAAAAGTGGACACTCTTAAAAAAAAAAGTGACACTCTTGTACTCAGGCAAAGTCAGTTTGTTTATCTGTCTGCAGCAAGGGAGTACGTACACCAGGGGAAACTGAGGTCACCTTAGCAAGAAGGAGTTCAGAAGACTTCTAGGGGTTGGGTGACATTCAGTAATTTTATGAAGAAATTAGAGAAGTAGAGACCAGATCTAGATTGGATGCTGTCAAAATGTGGGCAG
Source organism: Bos mutus (assembly GCF_027580195.1). NCBI lineage: Eukaryota > Metazoa > Chordata > Mammalia > Artiodactyla > Bovidae > Bos > Bos mutus. The sequence goes on along the minus strand of NC_091622.1, from coordinate 75,077,010 downwards.
ATGTTTTGGTTTGATGTTTTAATCATTTTTATCCAGGAGAAAGGATGATCAAGTCAGAGGAAAGGTGGTATTGGTAAAAAAGTAAAAGCAGTCATTGTTCAGAAGGAGGGAGTTAGTTATATTTGCAGCTACATAATGGCCTTGGCTGTGGCCTGTGAGAAACGTTTATGTTCTAAGGATCTGCTTCTATGCAGGGTTAATTTTCACTTACTCATTATGTTGGAAAAATACAGAAAAAAATTTAGCCCACACTTTATCTTTCTCAAACTATGCATTTGTCAGGATTTCAAAATTCTTGGGAAAATCAAAATTGGAAATAAATCTGTTTGAATATTTTAGACCATAACTATTAATAGTTTAAATAGATAGATATAGATATATAGATATAATAGATAAGTAAGGAGATCCAACCAGTCCATTCTAAAGGAGATCAGCCCTGGGTGTTCTTTGGAAGTACTGATGCTAAAGCTGAAACTCCAGTACTTTGGCCACCTCATGCGAAGAGTTGACTCATTGGAAAAGACTCTGATGCTGGGAGGGATTGGGGGCAGGAGGAGAAGGGGATGACAGAGGATGAGATGGTTGGATGGAATCACCGACTTGATGAACATGAGTTTGAGTGAACTCTGGGAGTTGGTGATGGACAGGGAGGCCTGGCGCGCTGTGATTCATGGGGTCGCAAAGAGTCGGACACGACTGAGCGACTGAACTGAACTGAACATATTAATAAGGTATATATCTTTACAATATAGAGAGGTATTGCATAGATAGAGCTTCCAAGGTGGCTCAGTGGTAAAGAATCTGCCTGCCAATGAAGGAGACACGGGTTCAATCCCTGGGTTGGGAAGATCCCTGGAGAAGAAAATGACAACCTGCTCCAGTGTTCTTGTTTGGGAAATCCCATGGGAAGAGGAGTCTGGAGGGCTATAGTCCATGGGGTGGCAGAGAGTTGGACATGACTTAGCAACTAAACAACAACATTGCATAGATAAAATAAATAATAGATTATATATAACAAAATAACAACTAATCATCTATATATATATAAGAGTCAACCTACAAGCGAGGTATTTGCAGTTGCAATGAGATTTATTGTTGTAATAATGCAGAAATTTCCAAGACAATAATTTGCTTCACAACTGAACATCTATACTTACACAGATTTGTTTTAGACTTATTGACAATTATCAAGGGCTTCCCAGGTGGCACTAGTGGTAAAGAACCTACCTGCCAATTCAGGAGATGCAAGAGATGTGGGTTCAATCCCTGGGTTGGGAAGATCCTCTGGAGGAGGGCATGGCAACCCACTCCAGTATTCTTGCCAGGAGAATTCCATGGACAGAGGGGCCTGACAGGCTACAGTCCATGGGGTTGCAAAGTCAGACATGAATGAAGCTACTTAGGAAGCACACACAACAGTTACCAAATACTGTTAATCCTAAACCTAGCAATAAGGAAGTTCAGTGCTAAGCCTCCGGTACCACATAAAATAAAATTGCCCAAAGGATAATTTGAATCTTCCTATAGAGAGGAAGAGAAAAAGAAGATAAACGGCTCCAACCTCATCTGCTTTGATCAGTCCTCACAGAGACACATCTGAGAAATTTCCAATGGACTAAAATACTACCTTCTCTTCCTTCCTTGTCCTTTTGCTGCTGTCCCATTTTTTTCATATTCCTTTTATCCTTAATGTGCAGAAGCTGCTATTTTAAAAGTTGAGCCTGTGATAGTAAGCATGTTGAACATATATTTTAAAAGAAGAGAGAGAGGAAGCAGTAGCAAAATAGCATCATGACACAGACTCATTCCAAACTGAGGTCCAGGATTGCAAGAAAATATTTGCCTTTGCTCACCATTAGAACCTCAGTACTTGATTCAATGTAGCATTCAAAATATTTATGACATGAAAGAGTAAAACCATGATGAAGAACCTATGTTCATGCATCATGATAATGTACCACATGCAATACAAAATCTCAGTGATATACAACAAGAAAAGTTCATCCTAAATCTCAGTAATTTACAACAAGAAAAGTTCGTGTCTCACACTTCTGCGTAACTACCATGGGTTGACCGTGGATATCTTTTGCATTGACTGTTTTTGGAAATTAGGCTAATGGAATAACTTTTGTCTTGGAAAATTGCTAACTGATAAGGCAGAGGAAAACAATGCTAGTACTTATAGTTTTCTGTCACATTTCATTGGCCAAATCAAGTCATAAGAGCAAATCTAACAGGCGGAAAGCATTTATAGAACCTCAGAAAAACCAGACATTATTTGTGAATGATAATATAATATCCCATTTGTCCTAGCTAATACTAACGTATTTGGGAAAAAAAATCAGAAAGAGACTCATAAGATTTTTGGTTCTAAAAGATTAGAACCAGAAAGTCATGTTAGGGTTTAGCTTAATACTTTCAACAGTCCTATTAGGAGAGGAGCTAAAGGATCACATGCAGGTATTAACAGATTAAAACAGGATTCTTTTAAACTGCATATAATCACTCACATGATAAGTAAATTTGGGAAATGGACCCTTTTTTACATTTACAGAAATAAATCATTCTTTTCTATATTCCCCATAAAGATGTACTGGTAAGAATGGCAAAGTTCCAAGGCTTCAAGTTTTAAAGAAATTTCAGGGAATGAAAAACAGCTAATTTGAACAGTTGAAAGCACAGGTAATCTATTTGTTGTGCCTGTAGTTCAAAGAAGTGGCACAAATATCTCTCCCGGTGGCTCAGATGGTAAAGAATCTGTCTGCAATGTAGGAGACCTGGGTTTGATCCCTGGGTCAATCCACTGGAGAAGGGAATGGCAACCCACTCCTCGTATTCCTGCCTGGAGAATTCCATGCACAGGAAGCTTCGGTGGGCTACAGTTCATGGAGTCACAGAGCTGGACACGACTGAGCTAATAATACACACACACATATGGAAAGCATGACAGCCTGTCAGGACATCAATAAAATTACTGTACATTTGACATATTCACTAAGACTCTTTCAGTTTCTCACAGATACCTAAAAGTGGTTGAGAATAATGTTTTAACCAATTTGAATTGTTTACTCTTGCTGCCAGTAGCAGTCATTTTCCCATAAGGCAATTTCATGGGTGACACTTACGTTAAAGAACGAGAATGTTAATGAGTGTTGTTTAAGGTGAGATTAATGAACAAGGTGTTTAGCAATTACTATAGTTTGCCAATTTGAAGAGAATGCATTTATGATTCTTTTCTTACAGTGAACAATAAAAATGTGCTAAATAGCTGCCTGTCTCCAAATGATGTTCATCCTTGAAGACCTTAAGCAGCCTCCCCTTTTGTACAATGTCCTTTCCATTTATTCTACATCCCATTGATCTCTTTTTCTTCTGTACAGCACTTTAGTGTGTTAATTACTGATTTATTATTTAACAAATAACACCAGCTAGAACTTTTCCCAGGGTAACTTGACTTATACAAACATTTTTACTCTCTCTACCCTTATTCATGCTCATCGGAACTATCAGGTGTAGAAAGAGCAGCCAGCACAGCCTTATCACCTACCATGAGGTATTCACTATGCCTGACTTTTGATTTCATTAATTAGTAATAAATTGCATTGAGACTTATAGTTCTAATCTCTCAAAATATGGAGGTGAACAATATAGATGAAGCCTTTCTATTTATAATTAACATTGGAGAACTGCTCCTTAATATGTATCTTTATGTTTAATAGATACAACAGCTTTGTAAGATTGGTATTATTATTATTATTTTTGTATGTGTAGATAAGAGAAGTAAGTTAAGTAAGTAGGGCAGGAATGGGTGACTTTCTCAGATCAAGCTACTAGTAGGTAGCAAGGGTATTAATTTTCTTGGGCTACCATCAAATTTGCTTTCTTACTGCATTAATGTTGGTGGACTGTGGTCTCCCTTTTCAGCTTTTCCACTTTCATCATGATTTAATGCATTCTGGCCTATGAGTCTATTTTTTTTTTTCTAATTTTATTTTATTTTTAAACTTTACATAATTGTATTAGTTTTGCCAAATATCAAAATGAATCCACCACAGGTATACATGTGTTCCCCATCCCGAACCCTCCTCCCTCCTCCCTCCCCATACCATCCCTCTGGGCCGTCCAGTGCACCAGCCCCAAGCATCCAGCATCGTGCATCGAACCTGGACTGGCAACTCGTTTCCTACATGATATTTTACATGTTTCAATGCCATTCTCCCAAATCTTCCCACCCTCTCCCTCTCCCACAGAGTCCATAAGACTGTTCTATACATCAGTGTCTCTTTTGCTGTCTCGTATACAGAGTTATTGTTACCATCTTTCTAAATTCCATATATATGCGTTAGTATACTGTATTTATGTTTTTCCTTCTGGCTTACTTCACTCTGTATAATAGGCTCCGGTTTCATCCACCTCATTAGAACTGATTCAAATGTATTCTTTTTAATGGCTGAGTAATACTCCATTGTGTATATGTACCACAGCTTTCTTATCCATTCATCTGCTGATGGGCATCTAGGTTGCTTCCATGTCCTGGCTATTATAAACAGTGCTGCGATGAACATTGGGGTACACATGTCTCTTTAACTTCTGGTTTCCTCAGTGTGTATGCCTAGCAGTGGGATTGCTGGATCATAAGGCAGTTCTATTTCCAGTTTTTTAAGGAATCTCCACACTGTTCTCCATAGTGGTTGTATTAGGTTGCATTCCCACCAACAGTGTAAGAGGGTTCCCTTTTCTCCACACCCTCTCCAGCATTTATTATTTGTAGACTTTTGGATCGCAGCCATTCTGACTGGTGTGAAATGGTACCTCATGAGTCTATTTTTGAAGAAGGTTGTTTTCTCCTTCATGATTTAAATTTTATTTATCTATTAATTTTTGGTTATGCTGGATCTTCATTGCCTCACACAGGCATTCTGTGGTTGCTGTGAACGTGGGCTACCCTTTGTTGCAGTGGGTGGGCTTTTCACTGCGGTGGCTTCTCTTGTTGCTGAACATTCAGTAACGGTAGCACATGAGCTTGTTGCTACTCATGAGCTCTAGAGCATGGGTTCAGTGGTTGTGACAAACAGGCTTAGTTGCTCCATAGCATGTGGAATCTTCCTGGACCAGGGATTGAATAAAACAGCTTTATTGAGGTATTTATGGGGGGAAAAAAAGCAAGATGTATTTAACGTATACAGTTTGATGAGTTTGGAGATATACCTATTTCTGTGAATATATCACAAAAATCAAGGTGATAAACACTTCTATCACCTCCAAAAGTTTCCTCTTGGCCTTTTTTGTTTGTTTGTTTTTGTTGTAAGAACATTTAACACGAGACCTACTCAACACATTTTTGAATGTACAATACTAAATTGTTAATTATAAGCACCATGTGGTACCTCAGATCTCTAGAACTTATTTGTATAACTAAAATGTTATACATATCAAGGAACAATTCTTCATCTCTCCCTTTGCCTCATCCCTGGCAACCACTAGTCTACTCTCTGTGTCTAAGCAATTGATTATTTTAGATTCTTCATATAAATCAAATCATATAGTATTTGTTCCTCTGTGATGGGCTTATTTCACTTAGAGTCCTCTAGGTTCATCCATATTGTCCCATATAGCAAGATCTCCTTCTTTTTTAATGCTGAATCATATTCCATTGCATGTAGAGATAAGCTAAATGTCCACTGATGGGTGAATGGATAAAGGGAATGCTCCTTCACTTTTAGGACAAATTTCCTAACATTATTCTACCATTTCCACCCTGAGTCATGGCAAGACCCCTGGACTTAATAGTCTCTCCATCACTGAGGTCATTTAGAAATTTGTTTATCACAGTACCATGGATGACAACTTAAAGACACTTATGAATGATACAGTTCTCTTCTCAAAATCAAAACAAAACAGTCTTTCAGTGTTAAATTGATCAAGAAATTTTTGAAGTAGTGTAAACCTCCTTGGTTACAAACATATATGAAAAACAAAAAAATGCCATTAGCAGCAAAATTTTCAAATAATATAACAGTAACAGCTATTTAAGCCATTTTATTCTAATTTCATTTCATCTCAGCATCGTCATTGTCATCATCATCATCATGATGGTCATCATAAGTAACACACATTGTTGAAAACCAATTATGGACCACATGGCATAAATACTGTTCCCTAGTTAAGATTCTCCATAGAAAGAGAACCAATATGATATTTAAATTATGGCTATATATGTATCTATCTCTATCTATCTGTCTACTTATATATTAGAGTGAGAAAGACTTAAGAAATTGGCTCACATAATTGTGAAGCTAGCAAGTCCAAAACTGAAGCAACAGTTGATGTTCTGTCATCAGGAAGCATAATTACTTTTTCCTTAGATGACCTTTCTTAAGGCATTCAACTGAAGGCATTCTTAAGGATGAGGCCCATGCACACAATAGAGAATAATCTACTTTACCCAAAGGCTACTAATGTGAATGTTAATCTCCTCTAAAAAAATACCTTCATAGCAACATCTGTTCTGGTCTTTGAGCAAATAGTAAAGTGCTATGGCCTAGCCAAGTTGACACATAAAATTAACCATAACACAGACACATTTTCAGAACCAAGTCTGCCTCTCCAGAAAGCCTTAGGATTTTCATTCAACTTCCTGACAAGCAAAATATTCTGCATATAGAGGAAGAGCAATACTTTTGATTGAATGCATGAAATAACAGACCTTTTTTTCCCCCTTCATTTTACACAGTATTATTTATTATTCTAAGCTGAATTAGAACCTCCATGTAATATAACCGTTTTGGTTTGTCTCTTGATAATTAATGAAAATTATTTGCTACTGAGACTACCCAAATCAAAGTGATTATAATCAGTTCTAAAGTTATATTTTGATTGTAATAAATAGATAAAATATTCATTATTGAAGGCAGTGTTAAACCTACTGTTCTTTCCTCATTTACTTTTATTAGCATTTTAAACATTTTAGATGAGGTCTAATTACTTTCAACTACATTCAGAGAAAATTGTTGTATTAGAATCAAATATAAGAAATCATGAAATGTGCACTTTAAGGGGGAAATTGTGTCAAGGAAAAATAACACACTCTGAAACTCCCATTCATTCACCTTTAAACATTTTGACGTAACAAATTCTCACTGGACCCACGTATCTCCCTAAGAGAGGTTAGATTCTCTCCCTAAATTCTGCTACCTCTAAATGTTCCTTTGTTCCCTGCTAAACAGTTATCAGAAAGCTTACATCTTTGAAAATGTATCCTAAAGTAAAATACTTAAATGTTCAACAATCCCTTTAGAAAACAAAACACCAACAAAAAATATGGCTAAAGAGTTAAATCAGATAAAAGTTAAGCAAAGGGACTTTCATTTTCTATGTCAAGCCTAAATATATATTTGAATTTATGAGATATGGTGGGTGATTTTTGGTTAAAACAAACTTAAACTCTTTAATGCTTCCCTTTTGTTTTCTTTTATCCATATCTAAAAATATAGTTTAATTACAGCCGAGGCTTCTAATATACAGTCAGATTAATAAAGCATTCAAATTTCTTTTAATTCTCATATTCATCTATATATGCAAAGTAGTCATACATAATTTCCATTTGAATCTTCCTTTGTTTTCAATTTAAATAATGTCATTGATTTAAAAAATCTTTCTTTAGTTAAATACCAACCTTCAAATTCAGATCTATTATATGTCTTACTTCATGAAGACATTAGAAAATTATCTTAAATGTCTAATGACTGAGAAATACCATTTTACATGCTATATTGGTTCAGGTTCTTTTTAAAATTGATTTACTACAAAATATACAGCAAATCTGTTTGTTTTTCTTCAAAAATATGATACAACTTCCAGAGATGTAAAATAGTACTTGGAGAATGATATATCCACTAATAGTCAACTCTTACCTGGGTTTCTAGAAAATAACAAATCTCTATGCTGACTGTTTTATCCTCAAGAGACCATTCTCTACACTGTACTCAGAAGAATTTTTTGAAGTGGAAATCTGATTACTTCTCTCTCCTACTTAATCATGTCAACAGCAATCCAATGCTCTAATGATAAACACTGAAACCCTTAACAAGGTCTCAAGGCTCAAGCTAACAATTCCTTGCTTGGCTCTTGAGCTCATCTCAAATCCTTGCACTTCCCTACTCTCACTCATCTTTCTCTGTTTCTCCACACCAGTCTCAGGCATACTCCCACAGTAGGGCTCTAGAGCCTGCTGTTCCTTCTTGCAGAAACACTCATCTATCTCCTTCATTTATGTAACTCTGACTTTCTTCAACAGATCTCCATTTAACCGAAAGTCCTTTAGTAAATCCTCCCTACAGCGCTTTGATTAGAGAAAACCTTTCTATTGTGTGCCACATAGCACTATTTATTTCCCTCAGTTGCTTATAACAAGTTTTACCTTATTTGAGTGTTTTGAATGTCTATTTTCTCCACTGATCTATACAGGCTTCATGGAAAGAGAGACCATGTGTATTTTGAACACCGGTGTGTATTTGAAATCTACCATACAATTTATAATATGTGTGTGTGTGTGTGTAGTGTAGTTCAGTTCAGTTCAGTTCAGTTCAGTCACTCAGTCGTGTCTGACTCTTTGCGACCCCATGATTCGCAGCACGCCAGGCCTCCCTGTCCCATCACCAACTCCCGGAGTTCACTCAGACTCACGTCCATCGAGTCAGTGATGCCATCCAGCCATCTCATCCTCTGTCGTCCCCTTTTCCTCCTGCCCCCAATCCCTCCCAACATCAGAGTCTTTTTCAGTGAGTCACCTCTTTGCATGAGGTGGCCAAAGCACTGGACTTTCAGCTTTAGCATCATTCCTTCCAAAGAAATCCCAGGGCTGATCTCCTTCAGAATGGAATGGTTGGATCTCCTTGCAGTCCAAGGGACTCTCAAGAGTCTTCTCCAACACCACAGTTCAAAAGCGTCAATTCTTCGGCACTCAGCCTTCTTCACAGTCCCAACTCTCACATCCATACATGACCACTGGGAAAACCATAGCCTTGACTAGACAGACCTTTATTGGCAAAATAATGTCTCTGCTTTTTAATATGCTGTCTAGGTTTGTCATAACTTTCCTTCCAAGCAGTAAGTGTCTTTTAATTTCATGGCTGCAGTCACCATCTGCAGTGATTTTGGAGCCCCAAAAAATAAAGTCTGACACTGTTTCCACTGTTTCCCCATCTATTTCCCATGACGTGATGGGACTGGATGCCATGATCTTCGTTTTCTGAATGTTGAGTAAGTGCCTATTAAATATTAGTTGAATAAAAATCTATAAGTGAGCACAACTTTAAGTTGTGCTTGTGTCACCAGGAAAGTGGTGGTTTCCTTGGTTATTGCCTATTCAAGGAAAATTGTTCAGTTGAGAGACAGAGCAATTTTAAGTAGCAATAGTTTTATTAAGCCAAAGTGGAAGTATGCTCTTGAGAATGAATGAGAGTGGGCTGTGTAGAAACCAGAAACAGCCTGAAAATGGATGAAGGTTGGGTTTTTTTTTTTTTTTTTTTAGAGTAGTGGTTCTTCTCTGTGATCCTGCATCATTTGACTAACAAATTGATTGACAGACTCAGGTTTTATAACTGTTTTTCTAGTGCAGAGGCACATACTCCTAAGAAGTCACAGGGAGAAAAACCCACAATGCCAATTTATTACAAATATGGCATAATGAACCCTGTCTCATTTTTAGGTCATGGTGTACCTGTGCTGGTCGTTTTATCTCATTTGGTCCTGATAAGGCTGCAAACTCAGTGGTAGGCCTTCACTAGAAGAGGATTACCAGGGTCTGATTACCAGTGTCCAGGGAGGTGAGGGAAAGATAACCCCTTTCAGGATAGTTTGAGTCTCATTTATGTCTGATTAGCTACCTAACATCAGTATGGTTTTGTGTTGTATGGAGGAACGAGTAGAGAATAAATTTCAGGAAAAATTTTCTGGAAAAGTTGATAAATGAAAGTTCAAAAAAATATTAAGAATGCTTCAGTTAGAGGAGTAACATCTATATGAAAGACAATGATTATATCTGCCACATTGAAGAATAGGTGATATTTTGAATGTCAGTTATTAAATAGAACACGGCAGTGATTATGTGTTTTAAAAATACTCCTAGTATTAGAGACTTGTTTTTCTCAATATCCATTCATTCCTTTTTCCTTTTGGTGATCTGGACCTATCCTCCTACCTGAGAGTTAGATGGTCTCATAACTGCCCAGTTAAAGCTACATTTCCAAACCTGCCCTGTAGCTTTCCATGATCATCTAAGTAGTTCTACCATTAGCATATACAACTTCTGACTTTTGTCTTTAAAATAGTTGGGTATTTGTTTTCCCTCCTCTTCACCTATTCTAATGGGCTGTATGTGGATATGACCCTACAAACCTGTTATGCTATGGATGAACAAAACACCCTAGGGGATGGTGAAGCATAGAAGGACCCTGAGTCCCTGGGTAAACTCACAGAACAGAGCTGATGCTCAGCCTTGAAAAGTTCCCTGTGAGTTTTGATATGAGGAGAAAAACAATTTAAAAAACCCACTTCTGTATATTTTTGCTCTATATTTTGCAATCTCTTTATCACAGTCAGTTTATTTCCTAGTTACTAAAACACCAATTCTATTTATTTGAATTTATATGACTTTTAAACCATATGGAAATAAAATAGAGTTTATAAGTTGATATTCAATCCTTTCAGAAAAAAACTAACTTACAAATGTGAGAAATGTTCTGGTAATCTCTTCCAAATTTATGCTATTTTATGTATAAGCTTCTCTTTTTAAAGCTTGAACCCAGGTAAGATTTAACAAAGGACAGCACTGTTACAGATAACAAGGTTAAGGCATCCTGCCTAAGCTGAAATCATGTAAGTAAATGCAGTTTTTCCTGAAGAGGGTTAAAAGAATCTGGTAGTCATGGGACATAAACTGCTTGATTGGGTCTCTGTAGTGTTTCCTAAGCATTTCCAGGACCAAAGTCATGTTTCCTAAGAGTTAAGATATAGTTGTGACAGTGACATCACAATTATGATAATAATAAAGCAATATTGCACCCATGTAAGAGATTTCTTAAAGAAATCCCTGGTGAACCCTGAATCCAGTGTAAGTGAAATCTCCTTAAAGAGTACCTTCCCAATGTTCCTTCCCTTGATCTTAAGCCAGTTAAACTCCTTTTGCTTCCTTCTTCCCCTAATCCGTTTCTAAGTCTCTCAATTGCTCCATTCATAGCATAGATTACAAAGTCTAATTCTATCTGGATCCTGCATTACTTTTTAACCTCATGTTTTCCAACATACCTCTTGACCATTAGTATCCAAAATACTGACCTCACTTTATAAAATTCAAAAATCAAAGGGACAAAAAAGGTCAAGATCTTTCCTACCTAGGATTTTTGTATATGCTTTCTCTTTGTGAGATACTCTTCTGAAAAACCTCACATCTGACCTCGCAGTTTGACTCCTTTTAGTGTCTACTCAGCACTTTCACACAGAGTTCCTTACTACTCAAATGCATTTCCATTGCACTCTTTTAATATCTGCTCATTTTTGCTTAATGGCACTTCACAAACTTTATGATGGCTACATGTTTGAAGTTCTCTTTTCCCCACTGACCTGTAGGTACTGCGAAGGCAGGCATTATGCCTCTGTTGTTCACCACTGAATATGTAGAGTCTGATCTAGTGTCTAATCAACTATAGATACTCGGTAAACTACTGAACTACCAATTGACATAAAATGGAAAGAACCAGGAACATTGAAGCACTCAAACAAAATGAAAGGAAAGCTAAAAGTTTGAAAAGCAATTATAGTGATTAATAAAGAGACAAAATGAAATACACTGAATATGTTTTAGGTGACAGGAAATTTTTGATATAGTAAATGTAGGGATGCTATTATATGCTATTATGCTATAATATATGCTATAATATGCTATTATATGCTTTTAAGGGTGTGACTACTGAAGTGATGCTCAAAATTATTCATAGGAACAAAATGTAAAACCCTTTTCTAGCATCCATTGATAGTAGCACATCTATCACCTTAAAGACATGAGAATCTTTTGCAGTCAACAGGGACAGCAATCAGAAATATAGAGATAAGCTAGTGCTGGTGTAAGAATCTACATCAGGTAAAGGAGTTTATCTATAAAGAAGAGAGAGATAAACAGAGAGAATAAGAGTGAGGGAAACAAAGAGGGAGAGATGACTTCCTCATTTCACTCCTACTGTGAGCACAGAATACCTGATGGGACTGGTGATGAAACTGTCTTCATCTGGTGGCAGAGCCCAGATTTTGCTTTAGACCTGTATCTTTAGATTCTAGCTCTTAACCATTTTCTACCATTGTACTATGATCTATATGTAGTACCTGAGTCTTATATTTAGTCTTTGTTGTTGTTCAGGCTCTCAGTTGTGTTTCACTCTTTGTGATCCCATGGACTGAAGCACACCAGGCTTCCCTGTTCTTGGACATCTCCTGGAGCTTGCTCAAACTCATGTCCCTTGAGTCAGTGATGCCATACAACAATCTTATCCGGTGTTGTCCCATTCTCCTCTTGCCTTCAATCTTTCGCAGCATCGGGGTCTTTTCTAATGACTTGGCTCTTTGCATAAAGTGTCCAAAGTATTGGAGCTTCAGCTTCATAATCAGTGCTTCTAATGAATATTCAGGGTTGATTTCCTTTAGAATGGACTGGTTGGATCTCCTTGCAGTCCAAAAGACTCTCAAGAGTCTTCTCCAATACCACAGTTCAAAAGCATCAATTCTTCAGCGCTCAGCCTTCTTTATGGTCCAACTCTCACATCTATACATGACTACTGGAAAAACCATAGCTTTGACTATACAGACCTTTGTAGAAATAGTAATGTCTCTGCTTTGCAATATGCTGTCTAGGCTGGTCATAGCTTTTCTTCCAAGGAGTAAACGTGTTTTAATTTCATGGCTGCAGTCACTGTCTGCAGTGTTTTTGGAGCCCAAGATGATAAAATCTGTCACTGTTTCCATTGTTTCCCTATCTATTTTCCATGGAGTGATGGGACTGGATGCCATGGTCTTTGGTTTTTGTTTTGTTTTGTTTTTTCTTTTTTTTTTTCTTTTATTTTTAAACTTTACATAATTGTATTAGTTTTGCCAAATATCAAAATGAATCCGCCACAGGTATACATGTGTTCCCCATCCCGAACCCTCCTCCCTCCTCCCTCCCCATACCATCCCTCTGGGCCGTCCTAGTGCACCAGCCCCAAGCATCCAGCATCGTGCGTCGAACCTGGACTGGCAACTCATTTCCTACATGATATTTTGAATGTTGATTTTTAAGCCAGCTCTTTCACTCTCTTCTTTCACCTTCATCAAGAGGCTCTTTAGTTCCTTTTCACTTTCTTCCATAAGGATGGTGTTATCTGCATATCTGAGCTTATTGATATTTCTCCCTGAAGTCTTGATTCCAGATTGTGTTTCTTCCATCCTGGCATTTATGACGTATTCTGCATATAAATTAAATAAGCAGCTTGACAATATACAGCCTTGACAAATTCCTTTCCCAATTTTGAACCTGTCCGTTGTTCCATGTTCAGTTCTAACTTGTTTCTTGACATGCATACAGGTTTCACAGGAGGCAGGTAAGGTGGTTTGATATTCCCATCTCTAAGTATTTTCCACATTTTGCTGTGATCCACACAGTTAAAGGCTTTAGCATAGTCAATATTTAGTCTTAATTGAAAGAAATTGGGTATGGGCAGGTGTGCATAATATTATTCCACTTTCATTTATAAAATTGAAATTCTTATTTATTATAAAGGTCAATGACTTACATTCATGAAGAAAAAGTTACAAAGTACTGCATGATTGAAAACTGTGAAGTTGTATGCCTTTTCTTTGGCAGCATAATCACATACTTTCTGGATGTTTGTCCAAATAGTGTAGAAAATAGCATATGGTGGGTATTACTACAACCTGTCCTTCATATCATATCATCACTTAAGAAATGACAAATGACAAGGATTAAAGGAAATTCCAGGGCAATATTGAGGTTTAGTCTGCTTAGACTTGATTATCTTAATTTGTTGTCATTTGGATAGTATGTATGCCATTATATCTAGTCCAGATGACTCTGCCTTCCAATCCTTTTTCCTGTTTAAAGACAGATTGTTTTACAAAACAGCCAAACCCAAACACATATCATCAATCCACATATCAAGTTCTCATTTTACTGGATGAATTAGCTTCCTGGATTCTAAATGCTTAAATTATAGAAGTGCTTATAGTTCTGACTTTCAAAAATACCTGAATAGGCACGCCTGCTGATCATGGATTTGATTTAGTAATATAAACAAGCGAATATAATTTCTCTTGGAGGACTAGTTTAATGATATTTATAAACCTACAAATATATTTCTAAAAAACCCTCTGATTCTTCTACATAAAAAATAGAAAATGATTCCATATTACGAAATAATATTTTTATAAGCCTTCTGTGTTCTGTAATTCTGTTTTCTCATCTTTCTGTCACTGTGGGGATATTTGCATGAAAATAGTTTCTCTGTTGCTAAGAGTTCATCTGTTCCTGCTGCTTATTTCTCACCTGAAGTCACAATTCTCTGAATGTACATCATAATCATCTCTACATAAGCCAATTTCAGTGCCACAAACAAAGGATTATGCTTTCAACTGAGAAATAAACAGCAGGAGCAGAATAAATCTAAAAACCAAATATCCCATTTTATGGAAATATCCCAATTAATAAAAATTCAATTGAAAAATATTCTAAGTTATATATCAGCAGAATTGCCTTTCAATTGAATTTTTTCAGTTTTTCATGATGTTTCAGTGTACTTTGTATTCAGGTTAGTTAAATCTGGTTTATTCACTGCTAGTTATGCCAGATGTCTTTTTATCCTTCTGTTTATGTTTAGCAGTCTGTCCCAATTCTATCATTTTTAATTATCTAAAGCCTTAGTGCTAAAACTCATATAGAAGAAGTAACTCCTCCTTGGAATCCATTGATAACGATTGAATAAAAAAGAGGACAGTAGATGGACATGAGCTTCTTTGTGGACTCACATGGAGGCTTGAGTGAACCTTAAATATGTGTCTATTAAAAATTGTGTTCCATATTTACTTGTAGTTCCACTTACCATTGTCCCAGGTGGCACAGTGGTAAAGAATCCGCCTGCCAATTCAAGAGATGCAGGAGACATGGATTTGAGCCCTGGGCCATGAAGGTCCCCTGAAGTAGGAAATGACAACCCACTCCAGTATTCTTGCCTAAAAAATTCCATGGACAGAGGAGGTTGGCAAATTATAGTCCAGTCCACAGAGAAGCTTGCTGGGCTACTGAATGACTGAGCACCAACACCAACCAATTGCAACTACACTACCATGATGCCACAAATTGCAACACTTCACAGATTGTCTCATAACCTTAAATATATTAACATTTCAGTTCAATTTCTTTTTGGACGATTGGAGTACTGAATAGAAACAAACAACAAAAAAAATTGATTTACTGCCTAAATACATCATCAGTCATGTTCAACTCTTGGTGACTCCATGGACAACTCAGCGGAAATGAGTTTGAGCAAACTATGGGAGATAGTGCAAGATAGGGGAAGCCTGGAATGCTGCAGTCCACGGGGTCTCAAAGTCGGACACGACTTAGTGACTGAACAACAAAAAATGAGGCAATGTCTTTACAAGAAAGTTAAATGAACAAATGGCACAATAAAATTTAGTAGTTTTCTGAGACACTCAATTAATTGGTGAAAGAGTCTGAAAAGTAAGAAGTGCCAAAATATACTTGGGAGAGACCAGAAAATCTCCCTAATAAGTATAGCAAGATTTTCATCTTAAAAGGTGAATAGGCTTTAACCTAGAAGAGTTGGGAGGAGAATAAAAGAGGAAATAAGTAGGAGAGAAACTGTAAGCAGAGAGAGCAAATGTGAAATAAAGAAGTCACCCAGGTAAAGCAGCATTGTATATTAAATTAGAGTAACTAGAGATACGTGCAATAAGTCTCAAACTGTAATGTGGATAGTAACCACCTGGGAGGGGTTATTAAAATATAAATGCCAAGACCTCACACGCCCCCTATTCTGATTCAGTAAATATTGTTTTCTAACTGAAAAGCTGTATTCGTATCAGGTTCCCAGGAAATTCTGACAAACCTAGACAAACATTTTGAGACATATATTTGGAACTTAGTATGTTAGGTAAAACATGGTTATGACTGCAAGATATTTTATATAAGCCTTGAGTTAAACACAAAGAAAAACCTTGTATAGATACACAAAAGATATAGAGAAAAAGATAAAAGTATATCACTATTAAAAAAGGATCAAATATCAAAGGAATGTATGAAGAGAAGGACAGAGAGAAAACAATTAACAAAATGGCAAAACTTAATAATAAGTCTTCATCTATGAATAGTTACTTTAAATGTAAATTCACGAATCCTTCCAATGAAAAAGTCTAGAGTGGTTGAATAGATAAATGCAAACAAATAAACAAAAACAAGATCCAGATATAAGCTGTCTATAATAAATTCAACTTAGATTTAGTGACATGCATAGGCTGAAAGTAAAGGGATGGAGGAAGATATTCCATGTAAGTGGCAACCAGAATACAGCAAAGGTAGCAATACTTAGATAAAGTAGACTTTAACTCAAAAACTTCCACAGGAGACAAAAAAGAAATAATAAATGATAAAATGGTCAATTAAAAAAGGAAGATACAAAAAATTATAAATATATACACACGCATGTGTATATCAGAGAACTTAATAGAGAGGTAGATAGACAGATATAGCAAATATTAACAGCTCTGAAGGGAGAAATTGATAGCAATATGACAATACAAGAAGACTTTAATATCTCATTTCTAATAATACATAAACATCCAAACGGAAACTCAATAAATAGCTGACTTGAATAATATAGACCAAATGAACTTAAAAGACATATAGAACATACCAATCAACAACAGACAAATACACATACTTCTCAAGAAACATGGACCATTCCACAGGATGAATCCCATGTTAGGTCATACAATCAAACTAAAAGCTTCTACACAGCAATGGAAATAACCCTATAGAATAAGAGAAAATCTTTGCAAACCATACATCAAATTAGGGCTTTATATCTAAAATATATAAGCAAAACAACAAATAATCGAGGTTTTAAAATGGTCAAAGAACTTAAACAGACATTTCTCAAAATAAAAACATACAAGTAGCCAACATGTATATGAACAAAACATACAAATTTCCCCAAAGAAGATATGTAAATACCTAACAGATCAATAAAAATATGTTTAACATCATTAATTATCAGGGAAATGCAAAACAAACCACAATGTGTTAATACCTCCTTTTAGAATGTTTGTTAAAAAAAACACAAAAGATAACAAGTGTAAATGAGGATGAGGTTTAAGGGAACTTGTATGCAGTTAAATGAAATTAATTTGTACAGCCATTATGGAAAAAACATGGAAATTCTCCAAAAAATTAAACTAGAACTATTTTATGATCTAGTAATTGGAAAACTCAGCAGTGAAAACAGGACTGGAAAAGGTCAGTTTTAATTCCAATCCCAAAGAAAGGCAATATCACAGTGCTGAAATTATGGCACTATTGTACTCATCTCACAAACCAGTATGGTAATGCTCAAAATTCTCCAAACCAGGCTTCAGCAATACGTGAACCATGAACTTCCAGATGTTCAAGCCGGTTTTAGAAAAGGCAGAGGAACCAGAGATCAAATTGCCAACATCTGCTGGATCATCGAAAAAGTAAGAGAGTTCCAGAAAACCATCTAATTCTGCTTTATTGAATATGCCAAAGTCTTTGACTGTGTGGATCACAATAAACTGTGGGAAATTCTGAAAGAAATGGGAATACCAGACCACCTGACCTGCCTCTTGAGAAACCTGTATGCAGATCAGGAAGCAACAGTTAGAACTGGACATGGAACAACAGACTGGTTCCAAATAGGAAAAGGAGTATGTCAAGGCTTTATATTGTCACCTTGCTTACTTAACTTATATGCAGAATATATCATGAGAAACACTGGGTGGAGGAAGCATAAGCTGGAATCAAGATTGTCAGGAGAAATATCAATAACTTCAGATATGCAGATGACACCACCCTTATGGCAGAAAGTGAAGAAAAACTAAAGAGCCTCTTGATGAGAGTGAAAGAGGAGAGTGAAAATATTGGTTTAAAACTCAAAATTCAGAAAACTAAGATCATGGCATTCGGTCCCATCACTTCATGGCAAATAGATAGGGAAACAGTGGAAAAAGTGTCTGACTTTATTTTTTGGGCTCCAAAATCACTGCAGATGATGATTGCAGCCATGAAATTAAAAGACAGCTAATCCTTGGAAGAAAAGTTATGACCAATTTAGACAACATATTAAGAAGCAGAGACATTAGTTTGCCAACAAAGGTCCGTCTAATCAAGGCTATGGTTTTTCCAGTAGTCATGTATGGATGTGAGAGTTGGACTGTGAAAAAGCTGAGCGCTGAAGAATTGATGCTTTTGAACTGTGGTATTGAAGAAGACTCTTGAGAGTCCCTTGGACTGCAAGGAGATCGAACCAGTCCATCCTAAAGAGATCAGTCCTGGGTATTCATTGGAAGGACTGATTTTGAAGCTGAGACTCCAATACTTTGGCCACCTGATGCAAAGAACTGACTCATTGGATGATGCTGGGAAAGACTGAGGGTGGAAGGAGATGGGGATGACAGAGGATGAGATGGTTGGATGGCATCACCGACTCAATGGACATGGGTTTGGGTGGACCTCAGGAGTTGGTGATGGACAGGGAGGCCTGGCATGCTGTGGTTCATGAGATCGCAAAAGTTGGACATGACTGAGCGACTGAACTGAATCCCAATTCTGGGAATATATCCTAGGAAGTGAAATCAGGATTTCAAAGAGATATCTTCACTCCTGTGTTCGTTGCAGCATTATCCATGACAACCAAGATCTGAAACCACCTAAATGTCCATCAGTAGGTTAATGAATAAAGAAAATGTGTTATATAAACAATAAAATATTATTCAATTAAAAAAATGAAATATTGTCATTT
Organism: Bos mutus; assembly: GCF_027580195.1. Taxonomy (NCBI): domain Eukaryota; kingdom Metazoa; phylum Chordata; class Mammalia; order Artiodactyla; family Bovidae; genus Bos; species Bos mutus. Next base: position 75,057,910 of record NC_091622.1, on the reverse strand, counting down.
GTGATAACATGGATAAACTTAGAGTCTGATAATTAGGATAAGTTAGACATACAAAGACAAGTACTGCATGATCTCACTTACATGAAGAATCAATAATAGTCACAGGGACAAGAAGTAGAATAGTGATTGCCAGGACTAGAGGGAGAGGGAAACTGGGAGATGTTGGTCAAGGAATATAAAGTTCCAGTTAAGCAATATGAAAAACTTCCTGAAATCTAATGTACAGCAAAGCAACGATAGTTAACAATACTAAATTGTATACCCGAAATTTGGAAAGGGGATATATATATATATATATATATATTTGGTAAAGGGGTACCTGAGAAACCTGTTTTTAGGACAAGAAACAACAATTATAACCAGACATGGAACAATGGACTGGTTCAAAATTGAGAAAGGAGTACGTCAAGACTGTATATTGTTACCCTGCTTATTTAACTTCTATACAGAGTACTTTACATGAAATACTGGGTTGGATGACTTATAAGCTGGAATCAATACTGCTGTGAGAAATATCAACAACCTCAGATATCCAGATGATACCACTCTAATCGGAAAAAGCAAAGAGAAACTAAAGAGCCTCTTGATGAAGGTAAAAGAGAATGAAAAAGCTGGCTTAAAACTAAACATTCAAAAAACTAAGATTATGGCATCCAGTCTGAAAGAGTGACATGTTTTATTTTCTTGGGCTCCAAAATCACTGCAGATGGTGATTGCAGCCATGAAATTAAAAGATACTTACTCCTTGGAAGAAAAGCTATGACAAACTTAGACAGCATATTAAAAAGCAGAGGCTTCAATTTGCCTACAAAGGTCTATAAATTCAAAGCTATGGATTTTCCAGTAGTCATGTATAGATGTGAGAGTTGGACCATGAAGAATGCTGAGCACTGAAGAAGTGATGCTTTTGAACTGTGGTGCTAGATTAGACTCTTGAGAGTCCCTTGGACAACAAAGAGATCAAATCAGTCAATCCTAAAGGAAATCAGTCCTGAATATTCATTGGAAGGACTGATGCTGAAGCTTGAGGTCCAGTACTTTGGCCACCTGATGTGAAGTGCCAACTCACTGGAAAAGACCCTGATGCTAGGAAAGATTGAGGGCAAAAGGAGAAGTGGGTAGCAGAGGATGAGATGGTTGGATGACATCACCAACTCAATGGACATGAGTTCGAACAAACTCCGGAAATAGTAAAGGACAGAGAAGCCTGGCATTCTTCAGTTCACGAGGTCACATAGAGCTAGACAGGACTGCATGACAGAACAACAAAAGGGGTGCCTTCTTAAGTATTCTCATCACAAAGGAAAATAGAAAGAAGATGGAAGCTATGTGAAGTGATAGATATATTAATTAGCTTTATTGCAGCAGTTATTTCACAATGTATGCATGTATCAAAACATCAATTTGTACATCTTAAATATACATAATTTCTATTTGTCAAGTATTCTTCAATAAAGGCAAAAAAAGTTGACTTTCAGGTGACTAATACAGTAATGAGAAGATAATCAATACTTCTTCAACCTTGGTCATTGGACTCTGAGAATGCTCACAGTAGGAAAATTTGCAGTTGAAGACCTTAGTGGAAAAGGGAGCTTGCAGAGATAGAAGTAATCAATGATCAGAGGAAAATATTTACAATTATTGCATTGTGCTCAAATAAAACAGCAACAAAATTTTTAAAAATATATTTGCTATAACAGAAGTGAAATTCTAACAGAATAAAATCATAAATGTAATATAATGTGATATCAACTTTACAGTAAATGTGCAAAATCCATGTAAACAAAAAGAATGACATCAACAATTAGAAAGATCTGAATATTATAAATGGAACCATACCAATACACAGAGAAGGCAATGGCACCCCACTCCAGTACTCTTGCCTGGAAAATCCCATGGACACAGGAGCCTGGTGGGCTGCAGTCCATGGGATCACTAAGAGTCGGACACGACTGAACGACTTCACTTTCACTTTTCACTTTCATGCATTGGAGAAGGAAATGGCAACCCACTCCAGTGTTCTTGCCTGGAGAATCCCAGGGACAGCAGAGCCTGGTGGGCTGCCATCTACGGAGTCGCACAGAGTCAGACACAACTGAAGCGACTCAGCAGCAGCAGCATACGAATACAAAAAGACTCAACAAGTATATAAATAATAACTCTCCAAACACTAATCTACACGTGTACAGCAATTCCATTAAAATTTCAATTGATTTCTTATTCTAAGACTTATGTGGAACATTAAATGTCAAGTGAATCATACATCAAAATTCTTTGTGTAATAACTATGACAGTGTAATGTCAGTACCAGTGTAATGTCATTACCTAAAAGTAGAATTCAATTTATGGAACAGACTAGGATACATAAACAGATACTTTAAGCAAGTATGTTATAATGGCTGAATATACATTATTTGCTGATCACTCTGCATGTGTGTGACCTCCCTATATCAAAAAAAAAAAAAAAGAAAGAAAATCTTTAGCTTCCCCTTCTGATTTCCCTGGTGACTCAGATGGTAAAGCATCTGCCTACAATGTGGGAGACCCAGGTTCTATCCCTGGGTTGGGAAGATCCTCTGGGGAAGGAAATGGCAACCCACTCTACTACTCTTGCCTAGAAAATCCCATGGACAGAGAAGTGTGGTAGGCTACAGTCCATGGGGTTGCAAAGAGTCGGACATGACTGAGCAACTTCACTTTCTATCACTTTCTGAAATAAATACTAGTATATAATTCACAGGGTTGTTTTGGGGGTACTTTACAAATTCTTGTGAAAGACTCTGAGATATAGAATGTATGAATATTGTGCATTTTCCTTTAATAATATAGATTGGAGATATTTCCATATCAGTGAATGCACAACCATCCTATTCTGTTGGTTGGATATTTGGTGTTTCATTATATTTTATCAAGCACTTAGTGATTAATATCTAATAAGTTTTCAATATGTGGGGAGTATAAGTAATGTTAAAATGGGGATCTTTTCACAAGCTGCCTTATGCACATTATATAAGTGATTCTTTAAGGTTGGCAAGAAACATTGGAATATTAGGTCAAGTAGTCCCCCACATTAAATTACTGCAAATAATCATCAAAAAGGTGTGCATAGTTAGATTACCATCAGAAGTTCACAGTGTATTTAATTTACCTACATTTTCCCACACCATCCCTGGTGGCTCAGAGGATAAAGTGTCTGCCCGCAATGTGGGAGACCTGGGTTTGATCCCTGGGTTGGGAAGATCCCCTGGAGAAGGAAATGGGAACCCACTCCAGTATTCTTGCCTGGAGAATCCCATGAATGGAGAAGCCTTGTGGGCTACAGTCCACGGGGTCTCAAAGAGTTGAACACAACTGAGCGACTTCACTTTCACTTTCAAACAATATTTAGTAGCAGTAGCATTTTCATATATTTTAAACTATATTGGTAAACATTATTTCTTGTTTCATTTCATTCTTGTTTAGTTATTCACAGAGTTGACCATCTGCTCATATGCTTAATAGTTATTGATAGCTTTTTTTTTTTTGGATGTTACTCTCTTCATGGTGGTGGTTGTTGCTCAGTTGTGTCTGACTCTTGTGATCTTATGGACTATAGCCTACCAGGCTCCTCTGTCCATGGATTCTCTAGGCAAGAATACTGGAATGGGTTGCCATTTCCTTCTCCAGGGGATCTTCCCAATCCAGGGATCAAACCTGGGTCTCCTGCATTGCAGGAAGATTCTTTACCGACTGGCTATGAGAGAAACCCCTACTCTCTTCATATTCTCTGCCTATTGTCCTCTATGGCATATTGTGTTTGTTTTCCTGTTTTGCCTTTTTTTTTTTTTTTCCACTTTTCTATTTGAATGAGTTGTAATCTTTCTAAAAATTAAGAAACTTGGCAATTTACTATGTGTGTTCAGTGTTTTTTCTACTTTGTTGTTTGTCTTTTGACTTTTTATAATATTATTTAGCATTCAGAACATTTGTACTGATGAAAACTCCCTAAGCACTTTATACCCAAAAACTCTTCAGTGGAAGTGGAACAGGTTAGCTGGAAGATTAAGCAATGCCAGAAATCAGTATAATAAATAATCCAAAATGTTTTAGTATACTTATGGCCCTGGAGATTAAAAAACACTTTATAAATTATAATCCTTAACCACTTTTGGAAATCAGCCTTGCTAATGTTGTGGGGAGCAAAAGTTGCATGTTAATCTGAATTACTGACTTTTTTTTTTTTTTTTGCTTATAGATTAAAGACTGAAAAATTTGTCTAGGAGGCAATATTTTAGCACAATATATCATCTGTATCATTTTGAGCATCTGTTTGGAAATGCCATAAGCATCTCATAGATGTATTCTTTCTTTAAAGTATAGAAAATAGAAAATGGCCTATAGTCTTGGTGCTAAACAGAACTTGGACCTGCTTGCCTACAGCATGCAAAGTCAATCTAATGACACCAGTGGTAATGAAAAAAAGTACAGTGTTTATTGAAGAAAACCAAGTAAAAAGAACAGGAAGCCCATGCTTAAAACACCAGCAATCCCTGATGACTTTCAGGGAAAGTTTTTAGAACCAACATTTAGGGTGAGTGTTGAAGCTTATAGAGCTTCCCTGGTGGCTCAGATGGTAAATCGTCTGCCTACAATGTGAGAGACCCGGATTCAATCCCTGGGTTGGGAAGATCTCCTGGAGAAGGAAATGGCAACCCACTCCAGTATTCTTGCCTGGAAAATCCCATGGATGGAGGAACCTGGTAGGTTACAGTCCGTGGGGTTGCAAAGAGTCGGAGACGACTGAGCAACTTCACTTCACTTCACTTGAAGCCTACGGACTTTTTCTGATTGGTTGATACTGAAGTAATAGGATGATGTTTCAGAAATCTTAAACATCAATTCTTGGTTTCAACCAGTCTGGAGTCACATGCTTGTGGTCAGCATGTAGTCATCATCCTCTACCTGGGGGTGGATGGATCTTAGATCTTAGATCTGCAGAATAACTCAAAGATTGTTATGTATATCCCTTGAGGAGGAACTAAGATTCTTTTTATTGCAGAATTGTTGTTTAAACTATCTTGTTTAACAGCTTTTCCTGTGTTTCTGCCTTTCATCACTTCTCTAATTAATAACTCCTTGAATCTGCTCTTTGGAAGTCAGGGAACTCCTAGAAGATGAAAACCTTTTATACAAAAAAATAAATGAGGGGACAGAGAAGAGTTTTTGTACCAAGGAGGACTCCATAGGGTTCTGTTCAGTCTCAATCCCCCCTTTTGTCACCTGGGTCCTGTGGGGAGCAAGGGCAGGACAGGAAAGGGAATAAACTTTCAGAGGGAGAGGTTATTCATAGATACAAGGGGACTTAGTTTTGGGGGGTGCGGCTTCAGTCTCTATATTTTAATGGCCTCAAACTAAGCATTTTTAAAGTTTAAACAACTTAGTAGTGTTAGTCACTCAGTCATGTCTGAATCTTAGCAATCCCATGGACAATAACCTTCCAGGCTCCTCTGTCCTTGGGATTTCCAAGGCAAGAATACTGGAGTGGGTTGCCATTTCCTTCACCAGGGAATCTTCCCAACCCAGGGATTGAACCCAGGTCTCCTGCACTGCAGGCAGATTCTTTACCATTTGAGCTACAGCTAAGTCAACTAAGTCACTTCAGTCGTGTCCAACTCTGTGCGACCCCGTAGACGGCAGCCCACCAGGCTCCTGCGTCCGTGGGATTCTCCAGGCAAGAGTACTGGAGTGGGTTGCCATTGCCTTCTCCAATGCATTAAAGTGAAAAGTGAAAGTGAAGTCGCTCAGTCGTGTCTGACTCTTAGCGACCCCATGGACTGCACCCTACCAGGCTCCTGCGTCCATGGGATTCTCCAGGCAAGAGTACTGGAGTGGGTTGCCATTGCCTTCACCGACTGAGCTACAGGGAAGACCAAAGTTTAAACAACTTAAAACAATAATAGTGAATGATATAATAAAAAGTGTCAATTAAAAAGATACACAACATGAGAGTTAAAATTAAATTTTATTTAGAGAACTGCAGCCTGGGAGACAGCACTTCAGGTAGCTCTGAGACACTGCTCCAAACAGGTAGTGGGAGAAGATCAAGGTATAAGATTTTGGTGAAGGACAAGTTCAGTGCAATCAAGTAGCTATTTTACAAAAGGTTTTCTACTAGTCACAAGGAGCTGATGTCACCATGAAAGGATTTTGTGCTTTTCTGGATAGGAGGAGATGTAAGGAGCAAACTCCAGGAAATAGTCAAAGACAGAGAAGCCTGACACACTGCAATCCACGGGGGTGGCAAAGAGTTGGACACAACTTATTGACTGAACAAAAACAAGGATTGGGGTCATGCAATCAGTTCCTTAAAAATATCTATCTAAAGACCTGTTCCACCAGTTTTCCTGGAGCTCAAAGTGCCTCATTCTCCACCCCAGCTCCCCTTCAGTGTGTGTCGAAGGTCAATAGCTGCAGCAGCACAGGATTCAATCTCAGAGGCAGATGCTAAAAGCCCTTGGCAAGTTCTAATTTGTAATTGACAAAAGGAATAGTTAAATTTAGCAAAATGTATATCACAAAGACCAAAAAAGTTTTGGTAGTTTTTTTTCTCTTCTAAGATAAAAGATACTTAACACTATCTGTAAGTGCTTTAGAAGGAGAAAGACAAAGTGATTTAGAGCCTATTACATTCCCCAAAATTTATACATATTATCACATTTCCTTCTCATCATTGGAAACTGATGGGCCAAGGTATCCCTTATTTCTTTTCATTTAACAAATATTTATTGAACACCAACTTTTGAAACTATTGTTTCCAGAGTTAAGATATATAGTGCAAAACTAGAAATTTTAAAAACCACTTGACTTCTTACAAAACACAGCATAATAAGAAAAGCAAGGTTACAAATAATGAATTATATATTTTTTAGGAAATTAAAATATTTTGTAAGACAAAGTTTATAGCAGATACTAGTATAAAAGCTGAAATGTAAATGTTTATTTTCCATTGTAATGATCAAAGATTTTTTCCTACTCTACCACATGATTGAGGTATTAAAATTAAATTCCTTTCTATGCAAGAAGTTCCTAAAATCTTAAACACTGCCTTAAATTTCCTAAGTACTCATGAAAGAGAGGGCATTGAATAAAATTCCCTTAGGCAGGTAACTAGAAAACTTTATATCAGGCCATGGAATAGTGAGATGAAATATCAAGAGGTCTTGTAAGTAGTGTGATTATATAACTTATCATCCAGTGTAGTATGTAAGAGTGGAAGCAAGACTATTAATAATTACACCTATAAACAGGACAGAACTACCTGGCTGTTCCAGATAAATGATAACAAAGAGTCACAGTGTTGATCATTGAGGCTAAGACCCTGCTGACCTCTAATCAAATCTGGAACAAGCTCTTTTCAATATTGCAACTTCAAAGAACTCACAGTCTTTGTTTCACTTTACTAATATCATCCATCTGAAATCCTCTACCTCTTAGAAAAATTGTGATGGACGAAGGCTTCCTGGCAAGTGTAAGCATGATTCACCGACTTATCCTGTCCTGAGTGAAAGATAAACAAGTGAACAATCTTAGAAACATATACCTAACTTTGCATCAGATATGTCTGATAGAGGTCACAGTGGCATCAGGTGGATTCTAGTTCAAAATGCTTGAGTGGAAAATTTCATCCTAAAATGTCTAATATTAATAACACCAGGATAGTGTCATTACATGGATGACTTCTTTTAAATTTCATGGAACTTTGACTGCCATAAGGTCTCAGTGTATCAAGAGTGACATGTAATCTCCAAATCTTGATTTGTGGAAGATGTCACCAAGCACTGCAAGCATGGTGTCCTGGCCAACATCATCCCCTAGCATATCCTGTCTAGTATCATCCCCCGTATGCAACTGCACATAGAAACAAGGGTTGCAGAAACCTGCAAGCTGTAATCTTTTTTATATATAGTAATATAGTCTCAGTAATATAATTCAGGAAACTTTCATAAATATAAAACATATCTGTGTATTGATTCTATTATAGATATATGATACCATAATTGGTGTTATATATCACATAGGTCTCTAATATTGAATTGGAAAGTAAAAACAAAAATACATGCTGATTCTTGTTATCAGTCAACATTTTGTGAGTGATTCTGTTATTTAATCAACTTATTAATTTTACAAATATTATTTAGATGATACTTAACTAATTTTACAGGCAAAATAATAGATAAAATGTCCTGTACTACTTTGGTAACTTAACTTGCTCTTGCTTCTGACCAAGGAAAAGTTCTCATATAAAATTGATTAATTTTAGTTGCTACTACATTGATTTTTTTTATGTAACACAAAATATTATGTAAATAAACATAGCCAAACAATTAGGTTAAGTGAAATAAGTCAGACAGAGAAAGACAAATACTGCATGATCTCACTTGTATGTGGAATGTGTAAAAAAGCCAAACTCATAGAAATAAGGTAGAATGGTGGTTATCAGGGGCTGGAGGATAGAGAAAATGGACAGATGTTAGTCAAAAGTGACAAACTTTCAGTTATAAAATAAAAAGGTTTTAGACATCTGATTTTCAGTAGTGACTATAGGTTAACAACACTGTTTTATATACTCCAAAATTTGTAAAGGTAAACTTTAAATATGCTCACCATAAAAAAATAATTACATGCAGTAAGGAATACATTAACTAATCTTATTGTTGCAGTCATTTTTCAATGTATACATCTATCAAATTATCATGCTATATACCTTAAAATGATACAATATTATATGTCAATTGCTAAGAGAGTCAATTATATACCAATAAAGCTAAAAAGATCAGATCAGATCAGTCTCTCAGTTGTATCCGACTCATTGCGACATATTTCTTTGCGACCCCATGAATCACAGCACGCCAGGCCTCCCTGTCCATCACCAACTCTCGGAGTTCACTCAGACTCACGTCCAGCGAGTCAGTGATGCCATCCAGCCATCTCATCCTCTGTCATCCCCTTCTCCTCCTGCCCCCAAACCCTCCCAGCATCAGAGTCATTTCCAGTGAGTCAATACTTCGCATGAGGTGGCCAAAGTACTGGAGTTTCAGCTTTAGCATCATTCCTTCCAAAGAAATCCCAGGGCTGATCTCCTTCAGAATGGACTGGTTGGATCTCCTTGCAGTCCAAGGGACTCTCAAGAGTCTTCTCCAACACCACAGTTAACAAGCATCAATTCTTCGGCGCTCAGCCTTCTTCACAGTCCAACTCTCACATCCGTACATGACCACAGGAAAAATCATAGCCTTGACTGGACAAACCTGTGTTGGCAAAGTAATGTCTCTGCTTTTGAATATGCTATCTAGGTTGGTCATAACTTTCCTTCCAAGAAGTAAGCATCTTTTAATTTCATGGCTGCAGTCACCATCTGCAGTGATTTTGGAGCCCATAAAAATAAAGTCTGACACTGTTTCCACTGTTTACCCATCTATTTCCCATGAAGTGATGGGACCGGATGCCATGATCTTCGTTTTCTGAATGTTGAGCTTTAAGCCAACTTTTTCACTCTCCACTTTCACTTTCATCAAGAGGCTTTTTAGTTCCTCTTCACTTTCTGCCATAAGGGTGGTGTCATCTGCATATCTGAGGTTATTGATATTTCTCCCGGCAATCTTGATTCCAGCTTGTGTTTCTTCCAGTCCAGCGTTTGTGGCTGCATGGGTGAAGGAGGGCCTAGAGGAGCTATCCCATTTTGAAGGTCAGGAAGGGCGGCAGTGAAGAGATACCCCTCATCTAAGGTAAGGAGCAATGGCTGCGCTTTCCTGGAAGGGCCGTGAAGAGATACCCCATGTCCAAGGTAAGAGAAACCCAAGTAAGATGGTAGGTGTTGCAAGAGGGCATCAGAGGGCAAACACACTGAAACCATACTCACAGAAAACTAGTCAATCTAATCACACTAGGACCACAGCCTTGTCTAACTCAATGAAAGCTAGAAAACATAGTACATAAATAGCTTCAGTTCAGTTCAGTTCAGTCGCTCAGTTGTGTTCGACTCTTTGCAACCCCATGAATCGCAGCACGCCAGGCCTCCATGTCCATCACCAACTCCCGGAGTTCACTCAAACTCATGTCCATTGAGTCGGTGATGCCATCCAGCCATCTCATCCTCTGTCGTCCCCTTCTCCTCTTGCCCTCAGTCCCTCCCAGAATCAGAGTCTTTTCCAATGAGTCAACTCTTCGCATGAGGGGGCCAAAGTATTAGAGTTTCAGCTTTAGCACCAGTCCTTCCAATGAACACCCAGGACTGATCTCCTTTAGAATGGATTGGTTGGATCTCCTTGCAGTCCAAGGGACTCTCAAGAGTCTTCTCCAACACCACAGTTCAAAAACATCAATTCTTTGGCACTCAGCTTTCTTCACAGTCCAACTCTCACATCCATACATGACCACAGGAAAAACCATAGCCTTGACTAGATGGACCTTTGTTGGCAAAGTAATGTCTCTGCTTTTGAATATGCTATCTAGGTTGGTCATAACTTTCCTTCCAAGGAGTAAGTGTCTTTTAATTTCATGGCTGCCGTCACCATCTGCAGTGATTCTGGAGCCCCCCAAAAATAAAGTCTGACACTGTTTCCACTGTTTCCCCATCTATTTCCCATGAAGTGATGGGACCAGATGCCATGATCTTAGTTTTCTGAATGTTGAGCTTAACATTGAAATATATTTTTGAAGAAACAAATATCAAATGGTTTTACATGCCTGTTAATATTTAATTATACAAAATTGCTTTGTGGTATATAAATTGCTAATTGAGCTTCTTACTGGATTCAAAATAATCTGGATTAGGAAATTGCAAATATAAAAATATATGAAATCAGCCATTTATATTCTATGTGGATATTGATACTAGGCACTAATATTTGGAATCAAACATCATTTGAAATACTGCTTCATATACAACCAACAAAATAAATAAAGCCCTGAATGACTATAAGTTCAATTATGATCCAGGCACACATTTCCATAGGCAACAATTAAAAGTCACATGAATTGCATCAAAAATAGTTTTGTCAGAAACACCTGAAAAATAGGATTTGCAGTTTCCTATCTGAATATTACTATCTGTGAAATTTCTATAGTTTTAATACTGAAGACATAGCTTTAAAAATATGACAATATAAAGCTAAGCAAAAATAATTCATGCAAAAATTTGTGTTGACAATCCTAATGAACTTTTTTGTAGCTTTCTAAATCAAGGCAAAAAATTTATTTTTAACTGTAATTTTTCAGAAAAAAAAAAGTGTTGTACTCTCCTTCATGTCAAGCTCAAGAAAAGTATGATAGAATAGGGTACATATTTCTAAAATTATATGTAGAAAAGTGACCATCAAGGGGACAAAATGCCTCTTGCTTTGTGGCACACTACCTTTTGAACACTTTAAATGGTAAGCACACAGCCAACATTCTTTCTTCTCTGAATCTCTCTGAGGATATTAAATGACACAAGGAAAAGGATGAATGTCCTGTCTGATTTCCATATAATGAATATTTAGCATTGTCTAAGAAAGGGAGACAACAGCAGCAATTAAATATTTTTCATTAAGGTAATTATATAAATATAATTTTGATTGTGTGAAGCCATTAAAATTATGATTGTGAACACAGTAGCAACACAGAAAATATAAAAGTAGCAAGACCACCACAGGAAAAATATCCTACATATTATAGTGTTAATCCCTCAGTCATGTCTAACTCTTTGAGACCCCTTTGACTGTAGCCTGCCAGGCTCCTCTATCCATGGAATTATTCAGGCAAGAATACTGGAATGGGTTGTCATTTCCTTCTCCAGGGCATCTTCCTGACCCAGGAATTGAACCCTGGTCTCCTGCATTGCAGGCAGATTCTTTACCATCTCAGCCACCAGGGAAAACTTCTAATTTAAGTAATTAAATGTTGGATTTCTGAGTTTAAGACAAATAGAACAATCTGCAAATAGAACAATCAAGCCAACCCCTTTCCATAAAGAAGACAGATTTGTTAATTGTATGTGAAAATTGAAAGTGAAAGTTGCTTAGTCATGTCCGACTCTTTGTGACTCCTTGGACTATATATATGGACTATATATGGACTATGTATATGGACTACACCCCTTGGACTGTAGCCTGCCAGGCTCCTCTATTCATGGAATTATCCAGGCAAGAATACTGGAGTGGGTAACTTTTCCCTTCCCCAGGGGATATTCCCAACCCTGAGATGGAACCTAGGTCTCCTGCATTGCACATGGTTTCTTTACTAGCTGAGCCACAAGGGAATCCCAAGATTATTGGAGTGGGTAGCCAATCCCTTCTCCAGAAAATCTTCCCAGGCCAGAAATCAACCAGGGTTTCCTGCATTGCAGGTGGATTCCTTACCAACTGAGCTATCAAGGAAGTTAATTGTATGTATTGGACCAAAAACAAACAAACAAACAAAAATGTTTACCAACTATTCTTGTTCACGTCTCCCAGCCTGTTTAAAAGTCCTTGGATATTACCTGTGCATGTAAAAGTGGTTCACAACTCTCTGTATATTAGTGATTCCCCTTGAAATATAAGAATTTTGGATCATACCCATGGTTTTGTCAAGATGTGTGCAGATAAAAAATAAGGTATCAGGGAAAGGATGTGCCATGATATATCTCAGTCCTTTGATAGCATTCTCTTTCCTCCACCATCTACAAAAGCAGAGACTCTACTGCACTCATTTCTCCCCAATGTGAACAGAGCAGCTTGCTCTTCATTGGTCCATTGGCATGGATTACCCATTCAAGGAAAGTGGTGACTATTACTGTCTCAGCTGTTCTAGCTCACCTAGAATCTAAAATATACCTATGATCTAGTGTCTTACAATTTTATCTTTGATATATTTACTTAAGGCAATATGTTTCCAGGCAAATAATGTTTAATGATGAATAGTTTTATTTCTTTAGTATTAAGTAATCATTTTTAAAAGTCTGATTATCTTCCCACATCTCACGTGAGCAATTGAGCTCACAATTGCTATCCTTCCTTTTCTTCTAGAAGCAGAATGATGGTAACCAAACATTAAGAAATCTTGTACACACAGCTAAAAGATTCTTTATGAGCAAAGAAAAGTCTTGTAGCAACAGCTAGGTTAAAATGGAATTATAGCAGATGTGACATTTGGAGTTAAAAACCTATAGTTTTAGATCTTGACTTTACTACTCACTAGCTAAGTGAGTATATGTAAAAGATTTGATATTTTATGTGCCCCTGTATCCTCTTTTATAAAATTTAAATAGTAATATCTACCCCATAAAGAATTAGAGGCAACACATAGAAGTCAATGTGGGTACATAGTAAATCATCAATAAATGATAGTTATTTTATTATTTTAAAATTTCATAATGTGACATAATCATTTTGTATTGTATAGTAAGATCACTATGTATAGTAAGATCGCTATGCATAGTAAGATCACTAACACTATGTGTACCAGGAATCAATGTAGTGTTGTATATAGTCCTGTGTGTCAGTTCTATTTCAGAGAACAAACAAACAAAAATCAAACTCACAGAAAATGATACCAGACTTATGTTTACCAGAGGAATAGGATAAAAGTGCCAAATGGTACAAACTTTCAGTTTTAAGATAAATAAGTACTAGAAATGTATTTTTTTCCTTCCTTTTATTTTGTATCTAAGGACAGAAGATACAGAATAATGAAATAATTTTGTAATAGTATAACAAAAAAAAAATGTCCTTTTCATTATAGGGGACTGAAATGCAAAAGTAGGAAGTCAAAAGATCCCTGAAGTAATGGGCAAATTTGGCCTTGGAGTACAGGCAGGTCAAACAGCTAACAAAGTTTTGCCAAGAGAATGCACTGGTCATAAAAAACACCCTATTCCAACACCACAAGAGAAGACTCTACACATGGACATCACCAAATGGTCTATACTGAACTCAGATTGATTATATTCTATCCAGCCAAAGACGGAGAAGTGCTATACAATCAGCAAAAATAAGACCAGGAGCTGACTGTGGCTTAGATCATGAACTCCTTATTGCAAAATTCACACTGAAATTGAAGAAAGTAGAGAAAACCACTAGAACATGCAGGTATGACCTAAATCAAACCCCTTACAATTATACAGTCAAAGTGACAAATAGATTCAAGGGATTAGATCTGCTAGACAGAGAGACTGCAGCCATGAAATTAAAAGATACTCACTCCTTGGAAGAATAGCTATGACCAACCTAGACAGCATATTAAAAAGCAGAGGCTTTATTTTGCTGACAAAGATCTGTCTAGTTAAAGCTATGATTTTTCCAATAGTCATGTATATACGTGAGAGTTGGAGTATAAAGAAAGCTGAGCACCGAAGAATTGATGATTTTGAACTATGGGGTTGGAGAAGACTCCTGAGTCCCTCGACTGCAAGGAGATCCAACCAGTCAATCAAAAAGGATATCAGTTCTGAATATTCATTGGAAGGACTAATGCTGAAGCTGAAGCTCCAATACTTGGGCCACCTGATGCAAAGAACTGACTCACTGGAAAAGACCCTGTTTCTGGGAAAGATTGAAGGCAGGAGAAGGGGAAAACAGAGGATGAGATGGTTGGATGGCATCACTCAATCGATGGACATGAGTTTGAGTAAGATCCTGGAGTTGGTGATAGACAGGGAAGCCTGTCATGCTACAGTTTATGGGGTCACAGAGTCGGAGACAACTGAGTGACTTAACTGAGCTGAACTGAAGGACAGTAGTGCTAACTAGTTTTATCAGAATCAGTTAAATCACTAGATGTATATACTCATAAAATCCACAGTCATATGGGTGGAGGTAGTGCAGTGAAATATACATTAGTCACTTAGGAAGTAGGTAGAAAATATGACTTAGAGCCATACTTGTTTTATTCAAACATTTTAAACTCCTTTTCTGCTGAGTTCTCTAATGCCTTGTATCTAGTCTCCAGGGTTCAATACTTACACTAAGTTCATATCCAAACCTACAGTTTCTAAATATAGTAGCTGCTGTGTCTTTATTTGGAGCAGATTTAACATTTTTTAAAAAATGAAAAACTGACATTTAAAAAGATACTGGTTACATATATTTGTGGTCTTCCTAGAAGACAGTACAATCTTTTAAGCACTTGCCATAGGAAGCAGAGACAACAGTGAAGTTAGCTATAAACTATATTAGACATTAAACAAAATATAAGATTTTTGTTTGTATAGAAAATCAATTTCAATATTTTATATTGAATGACTACTATTTTACAGACATCTCGTAACTATTGATAGCTTGGTTCACAAGTTAATATAGACATATAAAAATAAAATGAGGAAGTCAGCAAAAATAGAAGTGGGTCTATATTATATAATATCTGTTATGCCACTTTCTCGTATTTCTTTGCTCCAGGAGTTAGTTCCCATTATTCAGATTACCAATAAAAGGATGATGTCCAATCCTAGGAATTTTTAACCGATCAATGTCAACCAGATAATCTCATACACAGATATAACCAGTCAAAACCTGTGTATGTCTATGTCTATGTATGGTATGCATAGGGTACATTATTGGATACTATGAGAAAATCTCTGTAATTTGTTAGAATGTTAACATTCTCTGTGTTGACATTTACTCCCTTATTCCTTACATATACGTGCACTCACATATACTAGCACACACACTTGTTTATGTATACATTGATTTGTATATTTAAATATGTAATAAGCATATATATTTATACTTAGTTACATGTATTATTCACACACATGTATGTATATTTTCAAAAGTATAAATTTTATTGGCTAGAAAACTTATTGAGCTCATTACTTTTACAAATATGTACTTCTATTTGAAAGAACATTCATGTCTTATGTCCCAGAATATTGGAGCCCTAGAACAAGGCTAATTAAATTTTGATTACAAATAGACAGGATTGAGTTAGAGAAGGCTCCAGGTATTCATCTCATCTAAATGTTAAAGGATGTTTTAAAAAGAAATAAAAACACGTGCCACCTTTTTAGAGAGAACGAAGCAGTCTGGCAGTGATATAATCCTTTTCAGTTGGTTACCATAGTGACCTGATCTGAAAAAACAAGAATGTCACTGTCACGGATTCAGCAGTGGCAGAGAATCTCCAAATGTCTTGTCATTTTCCTTTACTTATTTTCACATTATTCTTAGAGGACTTTAAGTGAATTTTAGAATGATAAATATGAAACTACAAATTGGAGATGAAAATTTTTATTAATATTTTCAGAAGAACCAAGGATTAAGTAGTTAACTGTGATTAAATTATTAAGGTTTAAGTGCATACCTTTTTCAAGGAAACCACTTAGTTTAGTCCATGACTGTGTTTGCTAAACTTTTGAAACAAGTATCAAGTATCAAGATATTTGGCTCCTGCCAATACAGGAGATGAGGGTTTGATGCTTGGGTGGGGAAGATCCCCTGGAGTAGGAAATGGCATTCTACTCCAGTATTCTTTCCTGGAAAATCCCATGGACAGAGGAGCTTGGTGGGCTACAGTCCATGGGGTTGCAAGAGTTAGGCATAGCTGAGTATATGCACATCATCAACACACCATCAAGATATTAAACAAAAATTTTTTTCATGCAAAAATGCAAGTGTTTCCTTAACAGTTATGTTCTACATCATAAAAAAGGTCTCATATATTTGGACCTGGATACAAAATTGGGAAGAACTGGTTCAGGTCAACAACTTTACTTGAGATCTGTAAATGTATTGATAACAGATAGGGTAGCTTGTTAGAGAACATACTATAGTAAGACATCAAAGAGGAATTTTTGAGAGAAAATCAACTTAGGAGAAGGATAATTTTCTGTGCAAGATATTCAAAATTAGGTACTGAGTGTTGGGATGAAGAAACACAGTTTTGTAGCAGCCATCCACCTTGGGAAGTAAAACACTGTGTCAAAAGAGGACTCTTTTTCTTTAACTGTGGCTCACATTTAACCTGAGGTTCTTAGAAAACAGATGCTAAGACTAAGCTGACATGTTACATTTAGTTAAGGTTGAAAGTGAAGGTGTAAGTCATTGAATTGTGTCCAACACTTTGAGACCCAATGGACTATACAGTCCATGGAATTCTCCAGGCCAGAATAATGAAGTGGATAACCAACTCAGGGATTGAACCCAGCTCTTCCACATTGCAGGTGGTTTCTTTACCAGCTGAGCCACCAGGGAAGACCAAGAATACTGGAGTGGATAGCCTATACCTTCTCCAGCAGATCTTCCCAATCCAGGAATCAAACTGGGGTCTCCTGCATTGCAGGTGTATTCTTTACCAATTGAACTATAAAAGGGAAGCCCTAATTAAGGTTCAGTTCAGTTCAGCACAGTCGTGTCTGACTCTTTGCAACCCCATGAACCGTAGCACTGTAGGCTTCCCTGTCCATCATCAACACCTGGAGTCTACCTAAACTCATGTCCATTGAGTCAGTGATGCCATCCAACCATCTCATCCTCTGTCGTCCCCTTCTCCTCCTGCCTTCAATTTTTCCCAGCCTCAGGGTCTTTTAAAATGAGTCAGCTCTTTGCATCAGGTGGCCAAAGTATCAGAGTTTCAACTTCAACATCAGTCCTTCCAATGAACACCCAGGACTGATCTCCTTTAGGATGGACTGGTTGGATCTCCTTGCAGTCCAAGGGACTCTCAAGAGTCTTTTCTAACACCACAGTTCAAAAGCATCAATTCTTCAGTGCTCAGTTTTATTTACAGTCCAACTCTCACATCCATACATGACCACTGGAAAAACCATAGCCTTTACTAAATGGACCTTTTTTGACAATGTCTCTGCTTTTTAATATGCTGTCCAGGTTGGTTATAACTTTCCTTCCCAGGAGTAAGCATCTTTTAATTTCATCTGCAGTGATTTTGGAGCCCCCCCAAATAAAGTCTGCCACTGTTTCTACTGTTTCCCCATCTATTTGCCATGAAGTGATGAAACTGAATGCCATGATCTTAGTTTTCTGAATGTTGAGCTTTAAACCAACTTTTTCACTCTCCTCTTTCACTTTCATCAAGAGGCTCTTCAGTTCTTCTTCACTTTCTGCCATAAGGGTGGTGTCATCTGCATATCTGAGGTTATTGATATTTCTTCTGGCAATCTTGAATTCAGCTTGTGCTACATCCAACCCAGCATTTCCCATGGTGTACTCTGTGTATAAGTTAAATAAGCAGGTGGCAATATACAGCCTTGACGTACTCCTTTTCTTATTTGGAACCAGTCTGTTGTTCCATGTCCAATTCTAACTGTTGCTTCCTGACCTGCATATAGATTTTTCAAGAGGTAGGTCAGGTGGTCTGGAATTTCTACCTCTTTCAGAATTTTCCACAGTTTATTGTGATCCACATAGTCAAAGGCTTTGGCATAGTCAATAAAGCAGAAATAGATGTTTTTCTGGAACTCTCTTGCTTTTTTGATGGCCATCTCTACAGATCCTGAACAGAAAAGAAGGAACTTGAGAAAGAGAAGGGAGAAAGAAAATATAAATTGGTGTCTTATCAAACTGACTTTATGGTCACAGAAAAGACAGTTGGTCACTCAGTCCTGCTGGATATCTTCAGATAAAGTAAATAAATTTTCTCAGAAAAGTCTATGTGGGGAAGAAAAAGTAACCAATTTACAATTTAACTTCTTGATTTTCCCTTTCAATGATCATGGACCACCCAGCAGAGCATTTACTCAACCACACAATCAAGATCTGGCTTACATGTGGGAAAGCCACAATCTTTGTTTTCTCATGGTATCTGACCTGAGTGTTGAAGTTGATGTGGCTCCTGCTATAATAGGTGTAATGCAATTCTGTCCTAAGCTTTGGCACCTCTGAGGCAGTCTAAACCGTCAAGATATGATCAGTTGTAATTGCTTTAAAAACTTAGAGAGGTTTACCAAACACATTACAATCACTGCTTCTGCAGCTGGTGCTAGGATAATACTTAACGTTCATCATCAAACACCTGCAACATCCATTCTAGATTTTATGAGGGTGACCCAGACCTTCATCATGAGATACATAGACACTTGTTTGCCTTGTGCATGTTGCTGCAGTTGTCCATTCGCAGTTATCACTGGGCAGAGGCATTCTATGTGATAATATGTTGCAAGCATACTTCCCTGTCTCCATTATGTGTTCACAACCATATCGTTTCATAGTTATGAGGGTTGATTAGAGCAGCCAATAGAGAAGTTACTTTTCTGCCACCTGGCCTGTTAGCACGAGGAGTACAAAATGGGCAGGTGGCAAATACAGTCAGCCACCAGTTCAGTCAAAGCATTATAGTATACTCTGATAGAAGTGTTGAACTCTTTGTAACATGGACTTCATTATCTAACAGAGTATACTTTTGCAGAGATGGGGAGTGCAAATTCTGCAAGTAGGTTAATAGTAAAAGTAATAGTATACAGATGACACCACCCTTATGGCAGAAAGTGAAGAGGAACTAAAAAGCCTCTTGATAAAAGTGAAAGAGGAGAGTGAAACTGCTGCTGCTGCTAAGTCGCTTCAGTCGTGTCCGACTCTGTGCGACCCCATAGACAGCAGCCCATTAGGCTCCTCTGTCCCTGGGATTCTCCAGGCAAGAATACTGGAGTGGGTTGCCATTTCCTTCTCCAATGCATGAAAGTAAAAAGTGAAAGTGAAGTCGTTCAGTCGTGTCCGACTCTTAGCGACCCCATGGACTGCAGCCTACCAGGGTCCTCCGTCCATGGATTTTCCAGGCAAGAGTAGTGGAGTAGGGTGCTATTGCCTTCTGCGAGAGAGTGAAAAAGTTGGCTTAAAGCTCAACATTCAAAAAACAAAGATCATGGCATCTGGTGCCATCACTTCATGGGAAATAGATGGAAAACAATGGAAACAGTGTCAGACTTTATCTTTTTGGGCTCCAAAATCACTGCAGATGGTGACTGCAGCCATGAAATTAAAAGACACTTACTGCTTGGAAGGAAAGTTATGACAAACCTCGATAGCATATTAAAAAGCAGAGACATTACTTTGCCAACAAAGGTCCATCTAGTCAAGGCTATGGTTTTTCCTGTGGTCATGTATGGATGTGAGAGTTGGACTGTGAAGAAAGCTGATCGCCAAAGAATTGATGCTTTTGAACTGTGGTATTGAAGAAGACTCTTGAGAGACCCATGGACTGCAAGGAGATCCAGCCAGTCCATTCTGAAGGAGATCAGCCCTGGGATTTCTTTGGAGGGAATGATGCTGAAGCTGAAACTCCAGTACTTTGGCCACCTTATGTGAAGAGTTAACTCATTGGAAAAGACTCTGATGCTGGGAGGGATTGGGGGCAGGAGGAGAAGGGGACGACAGTGGATGAGATGTCTGGATGGCATCACTGACTCAATGGACGTGAGTCTGAGTGAACTCTGGGAGTTGGTAATGGACAGGGAGGCCTGGTGTGCTGTGATTCATGGGGTCGCAAAGAGTCAGACATGACTGAGCAGCTGAAATGAACTGAACTGAACTGAAGACTCCCTGTCCATGATGAACATGTAGAGACAGGGAAGGTAGCAAATATTTTTGCCCAGCTTACTTCCACATTTCACATGAATCTCTTCATAAGGGGTCATATCTTTTCTTCTTTTATCAGTTGATTGTTGGGATCTTGCCATGAAGCTGTATGTGTGGTATTGTTGCAAAAGACATTCGTGATACGAGAACTATGAATGTGAACAATTTATGTTTATGAGACAACTGATTTTTTTGTGTCTTGTGCCCCTGATCAGGCTAGTTTCTGCTTATAAGCAGAAAACTACTACCATTATGCAACACATTTCTGCTATGACTCCCTAACATTATGCATTGGGGAATCGAATGACACATAGCTCCTCATGGCTAGCTATGGCCACCTAGTCAATTAGTGTATTATTATCAAAGGCTTATTCTCTACACGGATACCAATAGCTCTTTGTAGAAAAGAACTGTCTTCTGAGGAGGATATCACCTTGTTTCATAACCCCAGGGGTCTATTCAGTGGCATTCCTAACTCCACAGGCCATCTTTATTCACCATGGATACAGCTAGCAAGAGTGAATCTACTGAATCATTTTTTTTTTTTTGTATAATTTTATTTACATATTTTTTGGCTGTGCTGGTCTTCATTGCAGCACAGGCTTCTCTCTAGCTATGGTTAGCGGGGGCTACTCTCTAGCTTTAGTGTGCAGGCTTCTCATTGTGGTGGCTTTTCTTGTTGCAGAGCATGGACTCTAGGGGGTGTGGGCTGCAGTAGTTGTGGCTTTCAGGTTCTAGAGCACAGACTCAAGAGTTGTGGTGTCCAGGCTTAGTTACTCCACAGCATGTGGGATCTTCTCAGATAAGGAGTCAAACCCATGTCTCTTGCATTGGCAGGTGGATTCTTTATCACTGAGGCACCAGGGGAGCCCTGATCCTTAAGTCCCAAATAAGATAGTAGCTTCTCTGCAGCCAGAACATTCTTAAGACTTATTTTGTATTGAGTCTCACTTGAAACTGGACAACTGTTGAAGTTGTCCAATAAATGATGTAGAAGAGTATAATAAAATTCCAAGGGCTGTGCCTCTTTCTTAGTGACAGGAAACATGAGGTGCAGGCACTCATCTTGTACCTTAAAGAGAATAAGGTAGTCTGTTTTAAACCAATAAATTGCAAAAAAATTTACAGGCCTTTCTCTCTGTTTTTTCTGCAATTTTTTCTTATACCTCCTCTCCTACCTGTGTCTTTCTATGAAGTCCACTGAATTTGCCACTTTCTGCTCAAGTCCAGTTGCTATTATTCATTAATATAATGGGTCACCATAATGTTCTGCTGGATGACAAGATGTTCAGGACCATATAATTACACATAGTAGAAGAGTTAACATAGACATTTATTATACTGCTTTCCTCACTGGATAACTGCACACTGCTTTCAATCACCTCTACTAATGAGGATTGAGAAGAAAGTTTTCCATGTATCAGTTGTCTTATGCCAAGTGCCAAAGTTTGTATAGATCTGTTTTAATAACAATACTGTATTCAACAAAATAACTATAATTGGGGCCACTATCTGAATATGTTTACACATTATTCACTGTGATTCATTTCTCTGGCTTTCCTTTCAATTATTTTCTCATTGAATGTGCCAGATGAGAAAACTGAATCACGTTTCTGTGATTAATTGGCATTGCTGTGTTGATTGCCATCATGAATATTACAATTTGTGTTACTGCTGGGAATCCTTGCATGCTTTCAGGGTTTCTATAGCACTTAAATTTTACTGTGAAGGAGAAATTCTCATTATTATTGCCCACTCCCACACCAAGCAAGTGTAAAAGCCTCTTGCCCTCTCAATCCCTTGCCTTTGAACACAAGTAAATATAGGTGAAAGCTTTCATAACTGTGATGTCATGCATGTCAGGAATTTTTAAATCCACAGTTAAAACAAGCTTCACAGAAAAATCTGCCTGGATGTCGAGTGCAAAACATTTTCCCATTCATAGCAGAATGTTAGTGACCCATCACTAAAAAGTGTGTACTGACTTACTTCATCTTACAGAGAACCTTTTTCCACAAGTGGAGGAGATAGGACTTGAAAGGGCAAGAATGTGTCAAAAGACTTTTACAATTCTATAAATTTGAAAACACATTTAAAGCCAGGATTTTCTTACTATACTGCACAGAAACTATAGAGTCTCAGACACCCTCTCTGAGGCCATGGAGGAGAGTGCCAGTGACAGGAGTAAGTAGGGCTCTCAAATGTCTAATCATGTTTTGAATGGAACAGGTTCAGTGTATCTGCTATGAACATCAGATATTCTTAGGTTTCACAAAAAAGAAAGTGTGATTTTTATTTTCTTTATTTTTAACCACAAAATTAATTTTATATTGGGGTATAGCTGATCAACAATGTTGTGGTAGTTTCAGGTGAAGACTGAGGTGCTCAGCCATGTATATACGTATATCTATTCTCCTCCTGAAAATAGGATAACCACAATGGTATGATCTCTCATCTAGAGCCAGACACCCTGGAATGCGAAGTCAAGTGGGCCTTAGGAAGCATCACTATGAACAAAGCTAGTGGAGGTGATGGAATTCCAGTTGAGCTATTTCAAATCCTGAAAGATGATGCTGTGAAAGTGCTGCACTCAATATGCCAGCAAATTTGGAAAACTCAGCAGTGGCCACAGGACTGGAAAAGGTCAGTTTTCATTCCAGTCCTTAAGAAAGGCAATGTCAAAGAATGCTCAAGTTCAGTTCAGTTCAGCTGAGTCTCTCAGTAGTGTCTGACTCTTTGCGACCCCATGAATCACAGCATGCCAGGCCTCCCTGTCCATCACCAACTCCCGGAGTTCACTCAGACTCACGTCCATCGAGTCAGTGATGCCATCCAGCCATCTCATCCTCTGTCGTTCCCTTTTCCTCCTGCCCCCAATCCCTCCCAGCATCAGAGTCTTTTCCAATGAGTCAACTCTTCACATGAGGTGGCCAAAGTACTGGAGTTTCAGCTTCAGCATCATTCCCTCCAAAGAAATCCCAGGGCTGATCTCCTTCAGAATGGACTGGTTGGATCTCCTTGCAGTCCGTGGGACTCTCAAGAGTCTTCTTCAATACCACAGTTCAAAAGCATCAATTCTCCAGCGATCAGCTTTCTTCACAGTCCAACTCTCACATCCATACATGACCACTGGGAAAACCATAGCCTTGACTAGACGGACCTTTATTGGCAAAGTAATGTCTCTGCTTTTCAATATGCTATCTAGGTTGGTCATAACTTTCCTTCCAAGGAGTAAGCATCTTTTAATTTCATGGCTGCAGTCACCATCTGCAGTGATTTTGGAGCCCAAAAAGATAAAGTCTGACAGTGTTTCCACTGTTTCCCCATCTATTTCCCATGAAGTGATGGGACCGGATGCCATGATCTTCGTCTTCTGAATGTTGAGCTTTAAGTCAACTTTTTCATTCTCCACTTTCACTTTTACCAAGAGGCTTTTAGTTCCTCTTCAATTTCTACCATAAGGGTGGTGTCATCTGTATATCTGAGGTTATTGATTTTTCTCCTGGCAATCTTGATTCCAGCTTGGGCTTTTTCCAGCCCAGTGTTTCTCATGATGTACTCTGCATATAAATTAAATAAGCAGGGTGACAATATACAGCCTTGACGTACTCTTTTTCCTATTTGGAACCAGTCTGTTGTTCCATGTCCAGTTCTAACTGTTGCTTCCTGACCTGCATACAGATTTCTCAAGAGGCAGGTCAGGTGGTCTCATATTCCCATCTTTTTCAGAATTTTCCACAGTTTATTGTGATCCACACAGTCAAAGGCTTTGGCATAGTCAATAAAGCAGAAATAGATGTTTTTCTGGAACTCTCTTGCTTTTTCGATGATCCAGGGGATGTTGGCAATTTGATCTCTGGTTCCTCTGCCTTTTCTAAAACCAGCTTGAGCATCTGGAAGTTCACAGTTCACGTATTGCTGAAGCCTGGCTTGGAGAATTTTGAGCATTACTAGCATGTGAGATGAGTGCAGTTGTGCAGTAGTTTGAGCATTCTTTGGCATTGCCTTTCTTTGGGATTGCAATGAAACTGACCTTTTCCAATCCTGTGGCCATCGATGAGTTTTCCAAATTTGCTGGCATATTGAGTGCAGTATTTTCACAGCATCATCTTTCAGGATTTGAAATAGCTCAACTGGAATTCCATCACCTCCACTAGTTTTGTTTGTAGTGATGCTTTCTAAGGCCCACTTGACTTCACATTCCAGGATGTCTGGCTCTAGATGAGTGATCACACCATCATGATTATCTGGGTCATGAAGATCTTTTTTGTACAGTTGCACTCATCTCACACACTAGTAAAGTAATGCTGAAAATTCTCCAAGCCAGGCTTCTACAGTACATGAACCATGAAGTTCCAGATGTTCAAGCTGAATTTAGAAAAGGCAGAGGAACCAGAGATCAAATTGACAACATCCATAGGATCATCAAAAAAGCAAGAGAGTTCCAGAAAAAACATCTATTTCTGCTTTGTTGACTAGGTCAAAGCCTTTGACTGTGTCGATCACAGCAAACCATGGAAAATTCTTCAAGAGATGGAAATACCAGACCACCTGACCTGCCTCCTGAGAAATCTGTATGCAGGTCAGGAAGCAACAGCTAGAATTGGACATGGAATGATAGACTGGTTCCAAATTGAGAAAGGAGTACATCAAGGCTGTATATTGTCACCCTGCTCTTTTAACTTATATGCAGAGTACATCATGTGAAATGCCAGGCTAGATGAAGCACAAGCTGGAATTAAGATTACTGGGAGAAATATCAATAACCTCAGATATACAGATGACACCACCCTTATGGCAGAAAGCCAAGAAGAACTAAAGAGCCTCTTGATGAAAGAGAAAGAGGAAAGTGAAAAAGCTGGCTTAAAATTCAACATTCAAAAAATGAATATCATGGCATCTGGTCCCATCTCTTCATGGCAAATAGATGGGGAAACAATGGAAATAGTATCAGACTTTATTTCTTTGGGCTCCAAAATCACTGTAGATGGTGACTGCAGCCATGAAATTAAAAGACGCTTGCTCCTTGGAAGAAAAGCTATGATCATCCTAGACAGCATACTGAAATGCAGAGACATTATTTTGATGACAAAGGTCCATCTAGTCAAAGCTATGCTTTTTCTAGTAGTCATGTATGGATGTGAGAGTTGGCTATAAAGGAAGCTGAGTACCAAAGAATTGATGCTTTTGAACTGTGCTGTTGAAGAAGAATCTTGAGAGTCCCTTGGACAGCAAGGACATCCAACCAGTCAATCTGAAAGGAAATTAGTACTGAATATTCATTGGAAGGTCTTATGCTGAAGCTGAAACTCCAATACTTTGGCCATCTGATGCAAAGACCTGACTCATTAGTAAAGACCCTGATGCTGAGAGAGATTGAAGGCAGGAGAAGGAGACAAAAGAGAATGAGATGGATCGAATGGCATCACCAACTCGATGGACATGAGTTTGAGAAAAGTCCAGGAGTTGGTGATGGACAGGGAAGCCTGGTGTGCTGCATCCATGGAATCACAAAGAGTCAGACACGACTGAGCAGCTGAACTGAACTTAACTGATTCTCCTCCAAGCCACCCTCCCATCAAGCTAGTACATAACATTGGGCAGTTTCATGTGCTACACAGTAGATCTCTGTTGGTTATCCATTTTAAATATAGCAGTGTGTTCATGACCTTTCCAAAGTTCCTTACTATCCCTTCCCCTACAGCAACTATAAGTTATTTTTCTAAGTCCTTGAATCTCTTTTGTTTTGTAAGTTCATTTGTATCATTTATTTTTAGATTCCACATACAAGGGATATCATATAATATTTCTCCTTATCTTTCTGACTTACTTCACTGAGTATGAAGAAAGTGTGATTTTTAAAGTACTGATTTGATCTAACTTTCAATGTTTAGTTTGTACAATGATGAAAGGTGAAAGCGGAAGTGTTTGTTGCTCAATCGTGTCCCACTCTTTGGGAGTCCATGGACTATAGCCCACCAGGCACCTCTGTCCACGGAATTCTCCATTCAGGAATACTGGAGTGGATTGTCATTCCCTTCTCTAGGGGATCATCCCAACCCAGAATTGAATCCAGATCTCCTGCACTGCAGGCAGATTTTTACTGTCTGAACCAACAATAATACATGCATTCTAATCTAACTTTCAAAGCTTATATATCACAAAACTGTAATACATTCAATATTATCACATTTTAAATATTTCCTTAAAAATTGTAGTGCTTTCTGCTACTTCTTTATCTACATGTTTTTTAAGGGGAACAAAACCTAACCAGTTAAACCAACAGTCCCACTTTCCTGGGATGTAGTTGATATTTCCTGTGTTTCAGGCAATATCATATTGGTGAAGTAAAATTTCTAATTATGTGCCTTCTATATTTTAGTATATATCATAGCTTATTTTTTCCCTCTGATCATTTGAAAATGTATTGGATCAAGTTTTACAATATATGAAATACCTTTCTTGTTTTCCAATAAAATAAATATTGTAGTTTTAATGTTTTTCAAGGAGTTAGTTATAAACTATAAATACAGTCAGCTACATGTTTCACTCTCATCAATTTACCTGATAACATAAAACTTGTTTTGGATAGGGAGACTGGACTGAAGTAAACCATGGAAATAATGATTGTGTTTATATGCTTGTTCATATACATCACATATTTCTACAACTCAGTGAGATATTCTCTTGTTAAAGACAGCATAAGGGTCTCTATAAAAATAAGCAAAATGTGAATGATGTTGAATGAAAATTTGTAAGACTGACAAATCAATTTCAAATGATATGTCACTGAATTAACAGTGGGACAAGAGAGAAAGTCTCTAAATTAGACAGACAGTGAAGCAAGTAACCAACTCCAAAGCTAGGATAAAAATAAGCAGAATTGAAAGCTCTGCAGAAACAAAATTGAAATGGGCAGAAGAACAAATGGAACCTGACATTATGACTTTGTATGGCCTAGATGTCTGTGACTGGAAATATCAAAAGATAGATATAAAGGCTGAGTGAAAAATAAAATGGCTAAGTTTGGAATTGCTGGAAAGCAAATCATTTTAAAATGAAACAGTCAACATGGCTGAGTGTCCTGGTGATTTGCCATTGTCTTTTAAAATCTGCTCCTGATAGACATATTGAGAGGAAAAGTAACTGAGATAAAAAGCACATGTCACTTAAAATTTCAGTTTTAACTTTATGACAAATAGCTTAGCTATCTAACCTTGGGTAAATCACTTAACTTTTCTGAACTTAGCATCCTTTTCACAACCTTTGATAAACTATTGGGCAAATGGTGAGTCTGTTCTGTTTCTATTTATCATCACTTAAAATAATCATGGAGAAAGCAATGGTACACGACTCCAGTACTCTTGCCTGGAAAATCCCATGGAAGGAGGAGCCTGGTCGGCTGTAATCCATGGGGTCGCAAAGAGTCAGACACAACTGAGCGACTTCACTTTCATTTTTCACTTTCATGCATTGGAGAAGGAAATGGCAACCCACTCCAGTGTTCTTGCCTGGAGAATCCCACGGATGGCGGAGCCTGGTGGGCTGCAGTCTATGGGGTCACACAGAGTCGGACACGACTGAAGTGACTTAGCAGCAGCAAAATAATTAATATTTTAAGGAATATAGGAAATGCTTTTCCTAGGTTCCATTCTAGCTCCACCATTTACTGCTGCTGCTGCTGCTGCTAAGTCGTTTCAGTCTTGTCCAACTTTGTACGACCCCAGAGACGGCTGCCCACCAGGCTCTTCCGTCCCTGGGATTCTCCAGGCAAGAACACTGGAGTGGGTTGCCATTTCCTTCTCCAATGCATGCATGCAGGCTAAATCGCTTCAGTCGTGTCTGACCCTGTGCGAACGCATGGACAGCAGCCTACCAGGCTCCTCTGTCCATAGAATTCTTCAGGCAAGAATACGGGAGTGGGTTGCCATTTCCTTCTCCACCGCCATTTGCTAAGAGTATCTTAATTTGTCTCTGCCTCTGTGTCTTTATGCATCAACTGTGGTTAATAAAAGTATGTACCTCATATGGTCACTATGAACAAAAAAATGAAACAATGCACAAAAAGCATTTTACATAAAGTCTATTGGAAAAACATTCACCATACATCAGTAAAGGTTGGTTTACCAAGAAGTTTATGTAACTTAAGGTTTAGGATCTTTATTTGCTGGGATTCCTTCTAATATTCTATACCTGATTTTTGGTTAAAATGCATTATTTTAAAAGTATACCCCAAACATTCAATAAGCCTCAAAACTAAAAAGTAGCAATTATTCCTTTACATTGCATATTTTAAAACTAACATCTAAAATATCTATTCAGTTAGTTACAAAATAATAGCAATCTAAAGAAGCTTGGTATAGCTAAAAATGTGAATGTGAATGTGTTAGTCGCTCAGTCATGTGCAACTTCTGAGATCCCATGGATTATAACCCACCAGGCGCCTCTGTCCATGGAATTCTCTAGGCAAGCATACTGGGGAGTGGGTCACCATTTCCTTCTCCAGGGGATCTTCCCGACTCAGAGATTGAACCTAGGTCTCCCACATTGCAGGCAGACTCATGTCTGAGCCACTAGGGTAGCTAAAAAGTAATCAAATGTGTTGTCTAAATTAGAATTAACATAGAGTATATGGTTTGTAAAATTGTCATGTCATGAAACTGACACTGATTTCAAGAATGTCAAGTCCTTTAAAGGAACTTGAGTTGACAAAGACATCTAGGCAGCATGGCAACATGAGAGTCCATTTTCTGTTTTCAAACACTAGACTGAGGTTACCAATGGGAAAATAGAAGACTAGGAAGGAAAGAATCTTATCTCTTCTGTGGGAGAAAAAAGTAAAGTTCTTCTAATGAGCTACATTTCTGAGGAAAAAGGAAAAACTTTATTTCATCCTTGAGTTTGAGACTAACAATTCTGTCCATCTCTTACTCCTGAATTACAGGGAGTTTGGTGTGATAAAAAATAAAAGTAAGCTCCTTATGCTCTTAACTTCCTGCTCTTCTCCCACCTGAAACCTTCCTAGAACAGAATTCAGAAACTTTAATTATCTGGGGAAATTAAACATGGTATTGCTCAGATAAGGAAACCCAACGGAGAATACAGAGTGAAAGGGAATCTAGGAGACTCCTCAGTAAAGCAGAGTGGCCAGAGTGCAGCCTGTCATAGGAAAGGTTCTGAGTTCATCCTGCCTACTTCCTAGCGAAATGACCATGAAAAGTATTTAATCTTCCTGATCCTCAGGGTTGTTTATTTATTTTTTCAATTTATCAAAAATTGATGTTTCCTACTCTATGAATCTCAGAGAATGTACCATCAGTATCAGCTTGTATTATGAGAATCTCTACAAATAAAAGATTAAATAGTTACCATAGAATAGTTTAAAGCTTACTTCTTAATAATAGTACTGACAGAATTTTTTTAATATGTTATTAAAAAAAAAAACCTTCCACTTATAGATACTCACTGTAGTATAATTTGAAGTCTAGATATATTTTATAATTTCACAAAATGAGTTCATTGTACATGTATTGACCGAGTTATTGGTAGTGGCTCTGCCATTAGTTGTGTGATCTTAAGGAAGTTACTTAAAATGCCTCTTCTTTCCAATTCTTTATCTGTAAAAGTAGATTAATCACAGTGAGTAGATATGAAGAACAGATTTCTAAATTTTAGAAATCCATGGTAAATGGTAAATACATTATGAAATTTTATATTATTATACTCTACTATAATACCAAGTGTTCTACTTAATATACAAACAAAATTTTATCAATAAAGGAAATTTAAAAACACATGAATATCCACAATTTCAGTATCCCAACAAATTGGAAATTTCTAATTTTTCATGCTTTTCCAGTTCTTAACTATATCTTGGGGAATTTTTATAGTATGATGATTGCAAGTTTTTTTGCTGTTAAATAACATCATTAGATTATAAACATTTTCTGTATTTCCTCCTAATATTCATACCTAGGTTTAAGGGATGTAACATTTCATCAGTATAATACTATCAAATTATTTCATCAGTGAATCATAGCTTGAAATTCAATTTTTATATGTAATGAGATAACCATACTGTGAGAGACAAAAAACAAAACAAAACAAAACAAACTCATTAACTGTTAACCATTGATTTTATTTTGTTATTGCTATTATTTACAATGTGATTATTGAAATAATACTATATTTTAACTTTTCTTAATATTATTACCTAAGAATAAAATTATTGTGTCAAATGATGAGAACCTTTTTAAGAAGCCTGAAATATATTGCAACACTATTTTTTTAGAAGAGTTTTACCCATTCAAGTGTCAAAACAAACAAACAAAAAAACACATCTGTGTATGTTTCATATAACTGCAGAATTGGGTTTATCATTGATTTATTATTAATTTTAATATTTGATCAGAAACTCTTTTTAAATATATATAAAAATTTTATTCATTTTGCAATATGTGTGTGTGAATGTGTACATACAGGAATAGATATAGCTATATCACTATATAAATTTTGAGAAAACAAGAAACATACTCTGAATTGTATGTGCCATTAAAGGCTGGAAATTTTACAAGAAAGACAGGTAGATTATTCAGAACTGATGTGTCCTTTTTTGTCTTTTAATATATTTCAAATTTATAATTTTAGTATGAAAAACTGATCAACATTGCAATTATTTTTAAAATCTATTTTATTGAAGTATAGTTGATTTGCAATGTTGTATTTCTTTCTTCTGTACTATACACTGATTCAGTTATACATATATGTATTAGGTTGGCCAAAAATTTCAGTCAGGTTTTTCCATAATATGCTATCCACCCTCATCATACACAATAGCTTTAAAACTTCCCTGAAAATTCATCGTCCTGCCTCCCTTCCCTTCCCCTAACCCCTGCCAACCATTGATCTTTTACTTTTCCATATATATATATTTTTATATATGACTCTATTGTTTTAGTTTTTGTTTTTGTCTAACAGTCTTTCATATGTAGTTTCCTCAATAATATTATTTTTAAAAACAACTTTATTGCTATAAAAAGTATATACCACCTTATCAAAAAGTGGGAAAAAGACCTAAACAGACATTTCTCCAAAGAAGACATACAGATGGCCAACACACACATGAAAAGATGTTCAACATGGCTCATTAATAGAGAAATGCAAATCAAAACTACAATGAGATATCACTTCACACCAGTCAGAATGGCTGTTGTCAAAAAGTCTATAAACAATAAATGCTGGAGAGGTGTGGAGAAAAGGGAATGCTCTTGCACTCTTGGTGGTATAACAGTGTAATTAATGTAAATTGATACAGTCACTATGGAAAACAGTATGAAGATTCCTTAAAAAACTAGGAATAAAAGAACCATATGACCCAGCAATCCCACTCCTAGGCATATACCCTGAGGAAACCAAAGTTGAAAAAGACACATGTATCCCACTGTTCATTGCAACACTATTTACAATAGCTAGAACATGGAAGCAACCTAGATGTCCATCGACATATAAATAGATCAAGAAGTTGTGGTACATATACACAGTGGGATATTACTCAGCCATAAAAAAGGAATGCATTTGCATCAATTTTAATGAGATGGATGAACCTAGAGTCTATTTTACAGAGTGAAGTAAGTCAGAAAGAGAAAGATAAATACTGTATACTAACACATACATACAGAATCTAGAAAAATGGTACTGAAGAATTTATTTGCAGGGCAGCAGTGGAGAAATAGACACAGAGAATAGAATTATGGACATGGGGAGAGGGGAGGAGAGAGTGAGATGTATGGAGAGAGTAACATGGAAACTTGCATTGACATATGTAAAAGAGATAGCCAACAGGAATTTGTTGTATGGCTCAGGAAACTCAAACAGGGTCTCTGTATCAACCTAGAGGAGTGGGATGGGGAGGGAGATGGGAGGGAGGTTCAAAAGGGAGGGGATATATGTATACCTATGGCACCCCACTCCAGTACTCTTGCCTGGAAAACCCCATGGATGGAAGAGCCTAGTAGGCTGCAGTCCATGGAGTTGCTA
The DNA here is from genome assembly GCF_027580195.1 of Bos mutus. Lineage (NCBI taxonomy): Eukaryota > Metazoa > Chordata > Mammalia > Artiodactyla > Bovidae > Bos > Bos mutus. The sequence continues at coordinate 75,025,352 of NC_091622.1, read as the reverse complement.
AGAGTCGGACACGACTGAGCGACTTCACTTTCACTTTTCACTTTCCACTTTCATGCATTGGAGAAGGAAATGGCACCCCATTCCGGTACTCTTGCCTGGAGAATCCCAGGGACGGGGGAGCCTGGTGGGCTGCCATCTATGGGGTCCCACAGAGTCGGACACGACTGAAGCGACTTAGCAGCAGTAGCAGCAGCATGGCTGATTTATGTTGAGGTTGGATAGAAAACACCAAAATTCTGTAAAGCAATTATCCTTCATTTACAAAATAAACTTTAAAAACTATATACCATAAAATTTGACCATTTTAAATGTGCAATTAGATGATTTTTACTAAATTTAGCAACACTTTTTAGTAAATTTAGCACACACACACACAAACAAAATATTCCCAAAGTATTCAGTTTTAGAACACTCCATTAACCCAAATGCTGTTTATAATTAATCCTGCCTTGCCTCCCCACGCTAGGCAATTACTATCTATGTCTTTAGATTTGTCTTTTGCATACATTTAACATACATTTAATTGTACAGTGTATTTATTTCATGTTTGATTTCTTTTTTTTTTTTTTTTTGACCTGATATCTCAGAGGTTTGTCCTTTGTCCATTAGCAGTATATACGACTATTCCATTTATTTTCATTGTCAAATAGTATTTCCTTATATAGAAATATGACATTATGTTTATCCAATCACCATTTGAATTATTTCCTTTTTTGTTGTTCTTTTTTTTTGCTATCTTGAAAATGATGCTATGATTATTGTAATTATTTTTACACAAATTTTTACATGGTGAAGTTTAAATTAGATTTTGGTAAAATAAATAAGGACTACAATGCTAAAACAATTTTTAAAATGAGGAATGTATATGATAAGGTATGATTTGTTCAGTTATTTATTAATGGGCTGGATGTCATCCTGGTGACTATGAAGTTAACTCAAACATTTTTATTAGCTATGCAACTTTGTGAGTAAAAAATGTGTTATTTTCTCAGAATCAAGAAAATGAATAAATTTTTTTTTTCCTGAGGAGTTGTTTATAGAAGTTAAACAAACCTTAAGAAGCAATATTTTTTAAACTTTCCACACTCACCTTGTGAGAGTATTCATTTATCAACACCAGGAAGGCAGTACTCTCTATGTTACCTGATCCATCAAAACAAGGTGTGGAAGATAGAAGAGAAATAGAGAAATACATTTTCTTACTTCTGCTCTTTGAGCAAAAGGGAAGTTGAGGGGATAAATTAAGATGCTGAGATTTTTAATTATATGGATACATTTGTTATGGAAAACTATATATGTGAAAATATGTATTTCAGTTATAGCTTAAAATGTTATTCCATTTTTCTTATAACCTTTAGTCTTTTATGTGGAAAGCATCAACATTAAAAGTATACTTTAAGTGAATGAAAGAGCATATAGAGCACAGTATTTTTTTTTCCATTTGGAAAATATTATTACATATTTATGTTGTAGAATAAAAATAAACACACACAAACAATCAATCTTCATGCTTCTGAAATATCACAGTGGACTATTGCAAAAAACATAAAATATTAATAACTTTTTTTTTTCAATTTCAGAGGTCATATTTGTTCTGGTCATTTATGAGGTTTTAAATTAATTGCTTTCCAGCTAATTTTCATAATGAAAGTGAAAGTGAAGTGGCACAGTCATGTCTGACTCTTTGCATCCCCATGGACTGCACAGTCCATAGAATTCTCCAGGCCAGAATACTGTAGTGGGTAGCCTTTCCCTTCTCCAAGGAATCTTCCCAACCCCGGGATCAAACCCAGGTCTCCCGCATTGCAGGTGGATTTTTTTATCAGCTAAACTACAAGGAAGCCCAATTTTCATAATAATCACTCTTAAAAAGGACTCAAAAAAAAAAAAAGACTCAATTACATAGTAAACATTTAAGAACTCTTTCTTTGCAAATACATTTCATGACTTTAAATGTCAATCACTTTTTTAGCTGTAAAACATGGCATCTAAGACCTCAATAGCTGTGAAGATAGTGTGCTCATTTACTGCTCTGTATGGTTGTTTGGGCTTCCCAGGTAGCGTTAGAGTTGAAGAAACTGCCTACTAATGCAGGAAACATAAGAGAAATGAGTTCCATACCTGGGTCTTGAAGATCTCCTGGAGAAGGGCATGGCAATCCACTCCAGTATTCTTGCCTGGAGAATTCCATGGGCAGAGAAACCTGGAGGGCTACAGACTCAAACATGACTGAAGAGGCTTAGCATGCATGCATGTAGTTGTGTGCCCTCCATTTTACCTAGCTGGGCTTCCCTGGTGGCTCAGCCAGTAAAGAACCCTCCTGCAATGCAGGAAGATACCCTAGAAGAGGGCATGGCAACCCACTCTAGTATTTTTGCCTGGAGAAACTCCATGGACATAGGAGCCTGGATGGCTACAGCCATGGGATCACACAGAGTCAGACATGACTGAACAACTAAGCACTTAGCTAAGAATTTAAAAAAATGTCTTTATGTAGATATTCCCTCCTATCCACAACTTCTACACTTATCTAGGAATACATGTGAACATAGTTTAAGAGTCTGGATTGAATATGTTTTAATGTGTGGAAGAATAATCTCCAAATATCAGTGGCTTAAAATAGCAAATGTTTCTTCCTGCTCTTTCTCGATGGCTTAGAATTCAGCTCTAGGCACTCATGGATCCTGGAAAAAATGTTCTGTCATATTGATTTCTGCTTTAGGTGCCCATAGAACTTCAAGTGAGAACTGGAAACATCCTCACTTCCAGTCACACTTCATGGTCATAACTTTGGTGGCCACATCCAAATTCGGAAGGTTGAGGAAGTTCAATCCTTCCTGTACATAGAAATTAAGGGAAACTGAATAATAATAAATATCAGTACTTTTATTTATCTAAGTTGACAAATTTTACCTTTCTTATTTTCTAAAATTGGATTTGTGTGATAGTATTAAAAGAAAAAAAAAACAAACAATAAAAAGGAAGAACTTGATGATGTCCTGCTTGTCAAAATCATTTCCAGTAGTAAACAAAATTTAACAGTGCTGCCATTTGTAGCCACCTCATTAGCTAATTTCCTAGTTTTTCAACTTGGTCTTTAGTAGTTACTACAGGGTGACTGAAATTTATTAGCAAGTATGATGATCAAAGCACAAGGTGTATGTCAGCTATTTCTAATCATCCCTTTTGATTAGAATGGGTTTTGAAACAAACACAACATATGTTCTGAAAACCACTTGTTAAAAAGCATGAGGTATTCATTTAGTCCTTTATTCAGTCTTTCAGTAATAGATTAGTGAGTATCTATTGTGGTAACTATATTGTATGATGTTGATAAAACAAAGATATGAAGAAGTCAGAGATTATCACCAATGGACTACATGAGTGAGGGAAAGGTTGGGATTATTTACATAATAATTCAATATTGAATGTAGTGTAATGGAGGCCAGAAGAGATATTCCTGAAGAAATATTTGATGATATCTAGTGTATCATGAGAAATTAACTGGAGAAAGAAGGTGGCAGGGAGATTTTCTTTGACACTTAGAAGGATAGACTATACATTTAATAAAAATGGAAAAAGCCATTGTGGATGGAAGATAGAGAGTAAAAAGGATTATGGAGCTTAAGTTCAGCTGAAAATGACTACAGTGAAATAGTGATTGGATTCCAAAGGACTTGGTAATAATTAACTGAGGGCTAAAAGCCAAGAATCACTTCTAGGTACAGTGGAAAGTGAATTGGTCTTAGATTCAAAAAGACTGTTCTATAATCTTCCAGCTCTTTTACTCTAGACAAATGTGCTCCTAGAGCCACAGTTTTCTCATTGACATGATTGTGATGATAACATTTACTTTATATGACTACTGTTAACATGACAGACAATGTCTTATGTGTCCAGTCCATTGCAGATTACTTTAATTTGAGATCTCCAAAATACAAACATCAAACTGGGATATGACTTACAAGAAATGTATGGAGGGAAACATTGGTGAAAGATAAAGAGGAGTGAGATAATAGAAAGAGGCTGCAAACTGTGATAATGTCTAACACATATGCAGGAGAGAGGGAAAAAAAAAAAAAAAAGGAATTGAGTAGAAAGAATCTCGAGACTACAGTGCATTTCTAGGAAACATTCAGCCAGGTTGATGGTGGTCCTGGAGTCAAAGTTTTCCCATAAAGAGCCCATAACTTGCAGGAATAGACTTGTATTTGCATCTCCACAGTACTCAGTCAGTATGTGGGAGAAGACTATGAGAGCTGTGGTCTTAGCAAAAACATGATGGTGAATCCAGAGAGGCAGGTGCTTGGACATCAGTCAAGCATGCTACGGACAAGAGGTCTGATTTACATATTCACTCCTTGAATCATGTAGATTATATATACTCCACAAGTTTAGGCACTTGATTCTATATGATTCCCATGAGTTTCTCTTTTTGAAGGAGAAGCCTTGAACAAGATCTGTAGTACAAAATACTCCCCTCTGCTAAAGTTGGCTGCAAGGCTTCAAAGTGAATGCAAAAAAAAAAAAACACCTCAGCTATCTCCTTTGCAGATCTTGGTGGCTTACATGGTACTGTAACTCATTACTGAAGTGTCTGAGCTATTGGAAATGCCTTTTTTTGGGAATTCCTTGGCAATCCAGGGATTAGAACTCTACGCACTCTCACTGCCAAGGGCCTAAGTCTGGTCCCTGAGGGGTCAGATAACTAAGACCCCACAAGCAGTGGGATGCATCTAAAACAAACAAACAACAATAACAACAACAAAAAGAGTTTGATTCCCGAAAACAAAATGAAGAAGACCTAATGGGAAATACCTCAAAATTATCTCCTCAAAAATGTATTTTTTAAGCCGGTATTTCTGAACATGTCCTTTCACATTTCCAGTGGGGTAAGGGAATATGAGGAGGCACCCATGGGAATTATATAGATTGCGTATTAATTTTTTCTTGTTTCCATTGTGTAAAATCATTCACACTTTCTCATTGTGATCAAGGTCCATTACTTTTGTAGTGATGATTAACTTTTCTTACTTGCTGGTCCCTGAACACACGTACTCTAAAGTTCTTAGGCTATAGCCATAGACAGTAGTTCACTGGAGCACTTGATGTGTCCCCTGGCAAGAATACATTCTTCTGGGGACCAGGACTTTCAACCCTGTAAATAGTGAGTGCAAGAAGAACACACTTTTCCATAGGTCATTTTGAGTGATGGTAAATGGAGTCACCTCTGGTTCCACTCATTGGTTGATGGACCCACATATTTGTCTTGTGATTATCACCATAGGATGGTCCTTGAGTTGATACATAACACTGCATATTGAAAAATATCATCCCATTCTTTCAGAAAGTTGACTCTGAGTTGGCACTTTAGCTGTACAAGTCCAGTTTTCTAAAAAGTCAACCTTTTCTGGACGGTACAATACTTTATTCTATTGGTAGACCCCAGGACCCTATGTTCATGGATGCACTCACCTTTCTCAAGATGAAGCGTTATCTGACCAGACGCTATGTTCTGTGCATTACATTCCTGTGGATCAGACATCTCATAATACCTCAAGTAGTGCTGCTGGTTAAGGATCTGTAGGCAAGAAAGAGAAAGGCATTCAATATATGAAATAGTTGTCCATCCTCTGTATATGAACTGTTGGCCCTTCAGGTATAGAATGTGTGCTATAATAGCTTTATTTTATGCCACCATGACGACTTTTCCCATGTGCTCATTGCGCCAGTCCAGACCAAAAAATGGTGATGGCTCACTACTATTTATTGGTCAAGTCGTTTGCTGACTTAACAAAATGCCTCTTGTTTTCTGAGTGATTCTTGGTAGCCATCAATGTATGGTAAAATGCTTACTCTTTGTGCCCAATCCTAATGTCCATCCATATACTTCAGTTCCAAATATCTTTGTTGTCAATATTACATGCTTTTTACCTTCAGGCCCTGATCTGATGACCATGCCATTGACCATTACCCAAGAATATATACCTATATCTTCATCTATATCTATATCATCTGTGGGCTTCCCTGGTGGCTCAACTGGTAAAGAATCCACCTGCAGTGCGGGAAACCTGGATTTGGTCCCTGGGTTGGGAAAATCCCCTGGAGAATGGAATGGCTACCCACTCCAGTATTTTGGCAGGGAGAATTCCATGAACCATATATAGTTCATGGGGTCGCAGAGAGTCAGACACAACTGAGTGACTTTCACTTTTCACTTTCATAACATCTGTATATCTATCATGTCCCCATATTGGAGTACTTCCTGTTCTACATAAAGTATATGAACAATGCAATGCTTACAGCTCCACCTATTGGGAAAGTTGACATTCTCCATTATCTTTCAAGGTTACTTTTTTTTTTTTTTACATTCATATAGCAAGCTAAACTATCTGTAGATCAACTTTGTTCATTCCCCTCTCCTTTGGCTGTTTATAGTGGGGTACTACTTATTACACTAGTCTATACTTACTCTTCAGATCCTTCCACTTCTACAGAGACTAAAGCGCAAAATATATGTAGGTACGATATGTATTAGTAACTATGTGTCATTGACATCTTGAATCATGACATTAAGCTCCATCATATCTCTTTCTCCTTCCAGAACACTTCATGGTTTTGGATTTGCTATCTCAGTCAATGTGTGACAGAGTACAGGTTCAGAGATTTCTCTGTGGGCTTTCATGCTATGATAGCTTTTACCATATAGGTCAAGAACAAAATGTTTAGGTTACTACCTTGTCAAGTGTATCAATTCCAATTATTCACTAAAGACTGGAAGAATATCCATTATATGGGTCCCTGGATGCATTGGGCCTAAACACCATGCTTTGTATGTCATGCCAAGGTGCCTGTCTAAACACCATGCTTTGTATGACATGCCAAGGTGCCTACCAATCATGCATCTAATAATACAGTAAATGTAAATTTAAAAAATTAAGAAATTTTATTAAATGAGTTGTGTGTATCTAAGTCGCTCAGTTTTATCCTACTCTTTGCGACCCCATGGCCTGTCGCCTGCCAGGGTCTTCTGTCCATGGTATTTCCCAGGCAAAAATTGAATGGATTGCCATTCCATTCTCCAGGAGATCTTCCCAACCCAGGGATGGAACCTGGGTCTCCTGCATTGCAGGCAGATTCTTTACCATCTGAGCCACCATGGGTAGCCCTAGTGGTAAAGAATCTGCCTGCCAATGCAGGAGATGTAAAAGATTCGTGTTTAGTTCCTGGTTGGGGAAGATCCCCTGGAGGAGGAAATGGCAACCCACTCTGTTACTCTTGCCTGGAAAATCCCATGAACAGAGGAGCCTGGTGGGCTATGGTCCATGGGGTCACAGAGTTGGACACAACTGAAGTGACTTAGCAGGTAACAAATTATAGGCTCTCAAAACCTATTGGCTTTTTTCCTCTTTGAGCAGAAATTTATCTAATATGCCATTTCAACAGGAAGATAATTTGATGTGTGGGTCTTCAGGTATTATACTCTTTGTCCCTTAGTGTCTGACTATTCTCATTTTCTCACTGTAAAGTCACCTGGTTAAATGACCATAGGTCCCTTTGGGGGAGACAGAGGGATTCTTGCAGTTGTGTTGCAGGGACTTTTCTTCTAAGGACCCAGATACTTCTTCAATCAGAGATTTTGACATAAAAATTGGGTCTGGTCTAGGTACTGAACAACAGATCATGTCTTTTCATTGACAGAACTGCCTTCATCCTCCTGATATTCTGTTCTTACTTTTTTTCTGGTTATAGATATTAAGGATCACAGTTGTTGACTGCCTATCTATTTTTTCCCCACTGACATCATGCTCTATTTTCCTGTTTCAAGACTTACCATGTGTCAATCTTCCTTGAATATCCTTCTACAAAGCTGATATTTAAGCTAACACAGAATTTTGGCTTTTGACAACTTACAGCTCTGAATTTTGTTACGTGGTTTCTTTTACTTTACAGCTATATTCATCTCCATCCGTATAATCATTGTTCTCTGGCTACTCTCATAACCTCAGGATTAGCTTACATAGTCACTGTTGACCTTCTTAATGTTGACAGTACTCCATTAATAAATGGATTATTGTAGTGCTGATGAACAGATTGTCTTCTGGGATCAGAAAAATTATTTTCTGTGAGTCTCGCTTCACATGATAATCTATTAATATCTCACTATTTCTACTACTTTCAGTCCTCTATTTCTCTGTACCACTTGCCATGACAACTCAGGGGCTTATACTCCATTCAGTGTTGATCATCTATTTCTTCGCTTTTAAGAGCTACCCCAGCAGTGACTTTTCTCCAGCATCTTATCTGTTGAAGTCTGATGTCCCGAGAAAAAAAGTGTTTTCCAATCAATGACTTCTTAGGGACCCAGTCTTACATTCTGGTCCAAGTAATCAAGTATATTCTAAACTGGTCACAGAGATACTCTTGACTCAATATTTAGTCCCTGGCAGCTCTATTGGAATACAGTTTCTTCCTTTGCTTAACAGGCACTGAAAGTCCATAGCTGACTTTTCCTTCAATTTAACCTTAGCACTTAGGGACTCTAACCTAAGCACTTAGAGCACCTTAGCACTCTCCTCACTTGGAAACCAAGAGAGGAGATGGAGACAACTGAGCTGAATACTTATTGACTCTTGGAGACAGTCTTCCCTTGCATCTTCCAGGATGGGGGTAACGCTGGAAGAAGTGGGTTAAGCAAGTCTGTGAGCCTGAGGGTTAAAGATTTCTGTCTCCTATAAAATCTCATCCCCATATTACTAGGGTGCAGGTTTTAACAATAAGGGTCTGACTTTAGCATAATGAGCTACTTGAGCTGGAAATTGTCACACAAGCTCTGTTATTCTATCTGGACCTCAGTCTGCTGCTCAACTGTGTCTAATCATTCTAGGAGAAAATTGCCTCTTTGTAAGTTAATAAAAGATCCCCCATGACTTTCATATGTAGCTTTTACCTGTTTGGTAACAACCCTCAGTTTCTCATTATTTCTCCACAATGTGTTATCACAACTCAGCTCTAACCCTGAGATAACTACTATCGTTATAGACATTGTCCCCCCTCTTGTGATATTGTGATCAATAATAAGAAATATACATTTGGTCTTCATCCCAGTTCTTGGCTGAGTTCCTAAAACCTCTGGAATTCCCTAAGTGCTGAAAGCCATGTAGGTGTCTTTTGTTATGTTATGAGGTGACCTTTGAACCCCACCTAAGGATGCAGACTGTTTGCCAGAGGAGGCAACCCTGTGATTAGAAGGTTGGAACCTTCAGTCTTAACCCCTTGACTTCCAAAGAGGAGAGAAGGGCTGGCGATTGAGTTTGAGCACCTGTGGCCAATTTTTTAATCAACCATGCCTATATAATTAAGCCTTCATAAAAACCCAAAAGGCTGGGGTTTGTAGAACTTCTGAATTGGTGAACATGTGGAAACTTGGGGAGAGTCATGCTCTTGGAGAGAGAGGGCATGGAAGCTTTGAGGCCTTTTCCTATCCCCTGCCTTTTGCATCTCTTTCATCTGGCTGTTATCTAAGCAAGTGAAATATTTCTCTGTGTTCTGTGAGCCGCTCTGCTCTAGCAATTTAATCAAGCCAACGAGAGAGTGGGAACCCCAGTTTATAGCTGATTGGCCAGAAAAATAAGCTTGCATTTGCCATTGGTATGCTGGAGGTATTGTGGTGCTGAGCCCTTGACCTGTGGTGTGTGTTCAGTTATTCAGTCATATGTTCGACTCTTTATGATCCTATAGACTGTAGTCCACCAGATCCCTCTTCTATGGGATTTTTCTAACAAGAATACTGGAGTGGGTTGCCATTTCTTTCTCCAGGTGAGCTTCTGACACAAAAACAAACTCGTGTCTCCTGCATTGCCAGGGGATTCTTCACCACTGAGCCACCAGGTAAGTCTGCAGAATCTGATACTATTTCTAGGTAGATAGTGTCAGAATTGGAGAAGGCGATGGCACCCCACTCCAGTACTCTTGCCTGGAAAATCCCATGGATGGAGGAGCCTGGTTGGCGGCAGTCCATGGGGTCGCTAGGAGTCAGACACGACTAAGAGACTTCACTTTCACTTTTCACTTTCATGCATTGGAGAAGGAAATGACAATCTACTCCATTGTTCTTGCCTTGAGAATCCCAGGGACAGGGGAGCCTGGTGGGCTGCCATCTATAGGGTCGCACAGGGTCGGACACGACTGAAGCAACTTAGCAGCAGCAGCAGCAGCAGCAGTGTCAGAATTGAGTAGAATTGTGAGACAGCTAGTTGGTGGCAGAGAATTGTTTTGTGGTGTGGGGTAACCCCTCCCCCACATCCACACACATTGGAAACTGGGGTCAGAACCCATTTACCCATGTATTTTTAAAATCTGACATCATTGTACCTAGGAGGCAATTCCCCTTGGGTATTCTTGGATATTCCTGGAATATCTTTGCAGGTCACCAGCAGTGAACTCTTTAGTAATTAGAACATCACCAGTTGGGGTCTTGCCAGCTTTTTGTTATCCTGCCTGTTTTCTCAGATGGCTATTGGCAATGCTTCTGTTGTAGGGTTCCTCTGAGAAACATATGCAAAGACAGAATTAGACATATGAGTGAATGATTACAGGGAATGCAGGTTAAAAATAAAAAAGGAGAGAAATTAAGAAAGTGCAGAGAGCCCATAACTATAAAGATGTTGAAAAATAACAGGGAAAAGTAGGATGTTTGAAGATAAATAGTCTCAGACTTTACAGAGCACATTCAAGAAAGTTTGTCAAGATCAGCTAGGAGTCCTAGAGCCAAAGTCACTCATCAGATAAGTCCTGCAATGCAAACCCATTTTATTTTATTTTTTTTTAATTGGTTTCACTGGATCTTCATGGCTGTTCATTGGCTTCCTCTAGTTGCTGTGAACGACATCTACTCTCTAGTTGCAGTGTGTGGGCTTCTCTTTGCAGTGGCTTCTCTTGTTGCAGAGCATGGGCTCTGGAGCACATGGATTCAGTAGTTGTGGCATGTGGTGTGCTGGCTTAGCTGTGCTGTGCTAACTTAGTTGTGCCAAGGCAGGTGGAATCTTCCTGGACCAGGGGTCATGTTCTCTGCCTTGGGAGGAGATTCTGAAACACTGGACTACTAGGGGAATCCTCAAAGCGTTGGTCTTCATTTGCACCCTCGGAGTGCTCATGCGTTGGCTGCAAGGAGTGCACTACAGGCATTGCCTGGCAGTGGGTGTGGTGCAAATCTAGAGGGACAACAGATGGATTCCTCAGCAAAGTGGGGCATTTTCAAGTCTCCTCAGAGGCTTTCAATGCATAGTTGATAATAAGCTCTTAAGCTTTCTCAGGTACAGCAATTTAGCAGGTCCTTAGAAAGCAAGATTAACCTACTGAGTCATGGCTATATAGTAATTTAAGTAAGCTTCAATGGTAAAGTGGAGTTCGGCTTTTGACATATGTTTAATCAGTTCAATTGTTTCAAATATTTTGATCAAAAACCTATTCTTGACGATACACAAAATAGTAAGAAAACATTTATTTTTATAAATGTTCTACTGTTGAGTAAAAAATCACACAGGTCCTTTAGCAAAACGATTCAATCAGCAAATGAGTACATACATAACTAAGGTCAAATATCAACTAGTTTTTAGTGATACTTATTTAAAAGAATAAACACACAAATTAATATGAAAACACATTCTTTCTTAGAAATATCACATATGCTATAGTAAAAACATTTCCATTGAAATAAATATAAATTTCTGGAGTTAATAGATCATATTTATTTTGCTTTATAATCAATAGTGATAGTGGATCAGTTCAGTTCAGTTCAGTCGCTCAGTCATGTCCGACTCTGCGAGCCCATTAATCACAGCACGCCAGGCCTCCCTGTCCATCACCAACTACAGGAGTTTACTCAAATTCACATCTATCCAGTCAGTGATGCCATCCAGCCATCTCATCCTCTGTCGTCCCCTTCTCCTCCTGCCCCCAATCCCTCCCAGCATCAGAGTCTTTTTCAAACAGTCAACTCTTCGCATAAGGTGGCCAAAGTATTGGAGTTTCAGCTTTAGCTTCAGTCCTTCCCATGAACACCCAGGACTAATCTCCTTTAGAATGGACCAGTTGGATCTCCTTGCAATCCAAAGGACTTGCAAGCATCTTCTTCTACAACACCACAGTTCAAAAGAATTAATTCTTCTGTGCTCAGCTTTCTTCACAGTCCAACTCTCACATCCATAATGTCTCTGCTTTTTAATATGCTATCTAGATGGGTCATAACTTTCCTTCCAAGGAGTAAGCGTCTTTTAATTTCATGGCTGCAATAACCATCTCCAGTGATTTTGGAACCCTAAAAAATAAAGTCTGACACTGTTTCCACTGTTTCCCCACCTATTTCAAATGAAGTGATGGGACCGGATGCCATGATCTTCATTTTCTGAATGTTGAGCTTTCAGCCAACTTTTTCACTCTCCTCTTTCACTTTCATCAAGAGGCGTTTTAGTTCCTCTTCACTTTCTGCCATAAGGGTGGTGTCATCTGCATATCTGAGATTATTGATATTTTTCCCAGGTATCTTGATTCCAGCTTGTGCTTCTTCCAGCCCAGCATTTCTCATGATGTACTCTGCATATAAGTTAAATGAGCAGGGTGACAATATACAGCCTTGACGTACTCCTTTTCCTATTTGGAACCAGTCTGTTCCATGTCCAGTTCTAACTATTGCATCCTGACCTGCATATAGGTTTCTCAGAGGCAGGTCAGGTAGTCTGGTATTCCAATCTCTTTCAAAATTTCCCAAAGTTTATTGTGATCCACACAGTCAAAGGCTTTGGCATAGTCAATAAAGCAGAAATAGATGTTTTTCTGGAACTCTCTTGCTTTTTTGATGATCCAGCGGATGTTGGCAATTTGATCTCTGGTTCCTCTGCCTTTTCTAAAACCAGGTTGAACATCTGGAAATTCACAATTCATGTACTGCTGAAGCCTGGCTTGGAGAATTTTGAGCTTTACTTTACTAGCATGTGAGATGAGTGCAATTGTGCATAGTTTGAGCATTCTTTGGTATTGCGTTTCTTTGGGATTGGAATGAAAACTGACCTTTTCCAGTCCTGTGGCCACTACTGAGTTTTCCAAATTTGCTGGCATATGGAGTGCAGCACTTTCACAGCATCATCTTTCAGGATTTGAAATAGCTTAACTGGCATTCCATCACCTCCACCAGCTACCTGACTTCAAATTCCAGGATGGCTGGCTCTAGGTCAGTGATCACACCATCGTGATTATCTGGGTCATGAAGATCTTTTTTGTACAGTTCTTCTGTGTATTCTTGCCACCTCTTCTTAATATCTTCTGCTTCTGTTAGGTCCATACCATTTCTGTCCTTTATAGAGCCCATCTTTGCATGAATTGTTCCCTTGGTATCTCTAATTTTCTTGAAGAAATCTCTAGTCTTTCCCATTCTGTTGTTTTCCTCTATTTCTTTCTGACACATCTCTTACAATTTTCCATAGTATAGCCGTATTTTTTAATTAGAATCTTATACTTAATCTATTCTTGAACATATTGATACTTATAGTCTTATGTGATGAAGACTAAAGTTTTTGACGTTGCCTTCATCTGATGAGGGCTTCTGCCTGTTTCTCTAAGTACATCTCACTCCTCTTTGTCTCTCCTTCCCTTTACATCATTTGCACTAGTCTTCTTTCTGTGCCTATAAAATGTGCCATGCGCTGTTCTGTTAACATTTTCCACCTTCTCTGGTACCTTCATATAGTGCAGGGAGCATACTTATTTTGTGGAATCAATTTGTCTCTGGTTATTGCTGTCCTACAGGGAATTAGGTTAGTCACTTTATCTCAATATTTCCACAAATAATACATTTAGTCTATAATGAATCAAAAAGACTGAATCTTTTATTTCAATTATTGGGAAGCAATTTTAAAGTAGAAAGAAAATTAAGCATGGCAGGGGAAACTGGTTTTAATTTCTGCCTCTCCCTCTGCATAACTGTGTGACTGAGTCCTTTGTTTTTCAGTTGCACATTTAGAGTCACTGCAGATGGTGACTGCAGCCATGAAGTTAAAAGACACTTGCTGCTTGGAATAAAAGCTTTGACCAACATAGGCAGCATATTAAAAAGCAGAGATGTTACTTTGCCAACAAAGGTCCATCTAGTCAAAGCTATGGTTTTTCCAGTAGTCACATATGAATGTGAGAGTTGGACTATAGAGAAATCTGAGTGCCAAAGAATTGATGCTTTTGAAGTGTGGTGTTGGAGAAGACTCTTGAGAGTCCCTTGGACTGCAAGGATATCCAACCAATACATCCTAAACAAAATCAGTCCTGAATATTCATTGGAAGGACTGATGTTGAAGCTGAAACTCCAATACTTTGGCCACCTAATGGGAAGAACTGACTCACTGCAAAAGATCCTGATGCTGGGAAAGACTGAAGGTAAGAGGAGAAGGGGATGACAAAGGATGAGATGGTTGGATGGCACCACAGAGTCGATGGACATGAGTTTGAACAAGCTTCAGGAGTAGGTGATGGGCAGGGAAGCCTGGCGTGCTGCAGTCCACAGGGTCATAAGGAGCTGGACACAACTGGGCAACTGAACTGAAAAGTTTACAGAGTTGTAAAAATTAGATAGCATGCTTTATTTTAACATAATTTGTGAATTATTAATAGAGTTCAAAAAACTCTGGGTATCCTATTATCCAGGATGCTGAGTCACTTCAGTCATGTCCGATTCTGTGTGACCCCATAGACAGCAGCCCACCAGGCTCCCCTGTCCCTGAGATTCTCCAGGCAAGAACACTGGAGTGGGTTGCCATTTCCTTCTCCAATGCATGAAAGTGAAAAGTGAAAGTGAAGTCGCTCAGTCGTGTCCGACCCTCAGCGACCCCATGGAGGAGCATGGGATTTTTCAGGCAAGAGTACTGGAGTGGGGTGCCATTGCCTTCTCCGATTATCCAGGATAGGACTGGCAAATGGTAAGCACATACTGAAATGATCTGAATGTTCCATTTAAGTGCACTCATGTATTAAAATGATCTTCCTGATTAAATGACAACAAATTTCACAACAAATACATTTAAGGTATTCTTTAACCTATAAATTAGATGTCTACATGTACTATAGTTTCACTTCACAAATATTTAAAATACAATTATTTAATTATATTCCATTCTAATATTTAAGAATTTCATTTTATTATAATGTATAAAAAACATAGGAATAGTGAAGAGAATCTTTCTTAATTTTCCTATGACAAACATTCAGTATTTTGCTCTATTTCCTTCTGGTTATTTTCCTTTAATGCATGAGTATATACAGTATTCATATATTATTGTGGAATTATTCTATGTATTTTGATCCACTATCTTTAAAAAAAGGATGAACCATCCTTTTGTATGAACCATATTGTTTCACCACCTTCTGAAGAAACTCAAATGCATTTCTTCTATGTCCTCTGATAGTTTGAGGATATTATGGTTTTTCAAATAATATCACCTAATTATAGGGTATTTATCAGAGTATCATCCTCTCTAGCTGCTGCTATTGCATGAAACTTGTGCCTTTCATAATGTGGTCTGTTATTGAAAAGATTAAATCATCAATAGTCTCTTATGATTTCCTGATAATCTTACTTCCCCTTTGATGATGGCATGCTGAATTTCCTGGAATTGCTCTACATGACAAAGATTGAACATTTTGAACTTGTATTGTGAAAAATGCAGCTCTTGTGTTCTATTCAAAAATTCTTCAATTCAGTTATCAGAGTGTGTTCAGTCAGCTCAGAGGATCAGACATTTCATTTCCTTAGGGGATAACTTCCCCAGGATACTCAGGTGACCTGCTCTTTGTCTAGCAAATTGGTTCCTGACATCATTTTGAAAATACCGTACTTTTTGCACCAAATCATGTTAAAGTCACTTGAGGGGAGCTAAGTCCTCTCACCTACTTCTGTACATCCTAAAGAAAGGTTCCTGTTCAGTTACTAAGTGGTCTCCTACTCTGCAACCCTGTGCACTATAGCCCGCCTGGCTCCTCTGTCCCTGGGATTTCCTAGACAAGAATACTGAAGTAGGATGCTATTTCCTCTTCCAGGAGGGTCTTGCTGACCCGGAGATTGAACCCACGTGTCCTGCATGGCAGGTAGATTCTTTACCAGTGAGCCACCAGGGAAGCCCATAAAGAAGGTGAAAATGATAATTACTCAGTCTTGTTCAACTCTTTGTGACCCATGGACCATAACCTGTCAGGTTCCTCTTGTTCATGAAATTTTTCAGGCAAGAATACTGGAGTGGGTTGTCATTCCCTTCTCCAGAGGATCTTCCAGACCCAGGGATCAAACCCATGTTTCCTATATTACAGGCAAATTCTTTACCAGGAGGCTCCTGGTGGCTCAGACAGTAAAGAAAGTTAGGTTAATAGAAAAACAGGTTGTAAATCACAGGTCCTAAAAATTGGTATTCTGGACATGTCTTTTTCATTCAAAATATAAAGCCATTTTAAGACTAAGCTAAAACATGCTGGTATCTAGAATGAGTTGGCCCACCTTCTGCTTTCATTTATGTACATCTTGACTTCATCAGGAATAATAGATACATAAGTAAAAACAGAATTTGGCCCAGTGATTTTAAAGGCTGTGATCTCCCATCAAGAAGCAGAGTTAATTAACTCTTCCTCCCATCATCATACAGGCATCATTTTTGAAAAGATGTTTGCCTTCCTCAAAGATGTCCAAAGGAAGGGCCAGTTTATACACTACTAGCTCTCATTCCATGCTGACAGCCACTGACCTCATCTAGGTTTTAGGTTAAACACAGTGGATAGCTTTATCTGCTAGTATCATGGGTGATTGCTCTAGGAATAATAAAACAAAGCCAGGATTCTGTGAATGCTGCCTACGTCTCACAGTGGGTAGTCGACCAGCTGATATGAACATTGCCTTTCTCACATGTAGCAACACTTAGTTATTGAGCAAATAGGAAAGCAAAAATTTTATTTTCCCACTGTATGAGACCTACATTTGTGGCATTGATGTTTGGTGTAGCCAAACCTTTTGAAAAAGGTGATGCCATCAAAAAAGTATGAACTGACTGGAAAAAATTAAACTTTAGGAAACAATGTGGTCCTGTCTTTCCTGCTTTAAACTTTTGAGAATCAATAACTTGTAAACTTAGGTTGTTGGTTTGAGCCAAGTGATCACAATTTAAATATCCTAATCCCTAAAGCAATATTTACTGGGTTTTCTAACAGAACCCCTAAACATCATCTGGTTCTTGGCAAAACTATTGGGCGCAGTGGTCATAAAATATTTCTGGGAACTGTAATGACTGTATAAAATATCAATTAAAATCTGCAACAAGGAAATAACTTAGACTTTGATCTTTTGTGGGTTTTCTGTATATAAATTAAAAGCCATTATTTAATTTTGCTCCTTGAAACAACATTTAAAACACAGCTGTGAAATACAAAGTGCTTACCTTAGGAAACTTCACTCTCTGTGCATCTGAAATCCAAATTAGATCCACTTCATTGATTAAAAATATTGCTTCTAGTGATTTGCCAAAAACTGTGTTCTGAAATTTAAATTAGGTTACATATTTTGTAGCAGACTGCCATAATAATTTTCCAAAGCAATAAAATCAGTTATCAGAATTAATGATACATAAAATTCATTTTACGATTTTACTTATATTACCTTGCATCTCTCTTTTTTTCTATTTTCAAACAAACTCCTGTAACTTTCTAATGTGCATCTATACTACCCAACAACCCTGGCTGTGGCAGAGAGGGCAATACAATTCAATACAATTTTTTTTTTATATGTACTGGTTTATGTTCAGAAGTTGTATGGTAAATGTATAGAAAATAGACTGGGTAGCCTGCTCTTTCTATGAATGAGACCCCTCTAAAGTGGCAGTTACCCCTTAAGTGGGCTTCCCTGGGGCTGTCAGTGATGGAGTATCTGGCATTACCTGCTGAAGGAAATGGAGAAGCTGCTACTTGAATAAACAAGGCAGGGACACCTGTAGCTTAATGATTCTCTTCATACCACAGCTGAGGACATGGGTCTTCCTTCTCTCCTTATTAGATCATGATGAAAAGTAAAATCTCTCTTACTTAAACTATTTAATCCATCATTCACTCTGTCATTTAACCAAACAGTCCCTAATTAAGCAGGTACAGAGAACATGCTGAGTGTAGGCACAGGGCCATGGATTAAAGTTGTAGGAACAGAATTGGTCTCTTCATGAAGCATGTCTTACAAAGAGACAGACATATAATTCACAAGGCATGAGTTGAGTTCTACAATAGTATAAATTAATGAGTCCACTTAAAATGTTTACTGAGGGTGTTCTTGAAGGCTCATGAAAGGGTAGGATTTAGTTGCTTGGTGGCTTTGTCATACAGTCATTATTGTGAATGTATAACAGAAAAAAAAATTACAGTTGATAATTGTTCTAAAATACCTTAACACATTCAACTTACTAAAGATACCATCTAGGTTAAATGACTTGAGCTCTAGGATGAATAATGCTGAAGAAGCTGAAGTTGAACCATTCTTTGAAGACCTACAAGACCTTCTAGAGCTAACACCTCCCAAAAAATGTTCTTTTCATTATAGGGGACTGGAATGCAAAAGTAGGAAGTCAAGAAACACCTGGAATAACAGGCAAATTTGGCCTTGGAGTACAGAATGAAGCAGGGCAAAGGCTAACAGAGTTTTGCAAAGATAATGCACTGGTCATAGCAAACGCCCACTTCCAACAATGTAAGAGAAGACTCCACACATGGACATCAACAGATGGTCAGTATCAAAATCAGATTAATTATATTCTTTGCAGCCAAAGATGGAGATGATCTATACAGTCAGCAAAAACAAGACCAGGAGTTGACTGTGGCTTGGATTATGAAAACCTTATTGCCAAAATCAGACTTAAACTGAAGAAAGTAGAGAAAACCACTAGACCATTCATATATGACCTAAGTCAAATTCCTTACAATTATACAGTGGATGTGGTAAATAGATTTAAGGGACTAGATCTGATAGACTGCCTGATGAACTATGGATGGAAGTTTGTGACATTGTACAGGGGACAGGGATGAAAAACATCCCAAAGGAAAAGAAATACAAAAGAGCAAAATGGCTGTATGAGGAGGCCTTACAAATAGCTGTGACTAGAAGAGAAGCAAAAAACAGGGGAGAAAAGGAAAGATATACTCATTTGAATACAGAGTTCCAAAGAATAGCAAGGAGAGATAAGAAAGCCTTCCTCAGTGATCAATGCAAAGAAATAGAGGAAAACAATAGAGTGGGAAAGACTACAGATCTCTTCAAGAAAGTTAGAGCTACCAAGGGAACATTTCAGGCAAAGATGGACTCAACGAAGGACAGAAATGGTATGGACTTAACAGAAGCAGAAAATATTAAGAATAGGATAGGTGGCAAGAATAAATAGTAGAACTATGCAAAAAAGATCTTCATGACCCAGAAAATCACGATGGTGTGATCACTCACCTAGAGCCAGACATCCTGGAATGTGAAGTCAAGTAGGCCTTAGGAAGCATCACTATGAACAAAGCTAGTGGAGGTGATGGAGTTCCAGTTGAGATATTTCAAATCCTAAAAGATGATGCTGTGAAAGTGTTGCATTCAAAATGCCAGCAAATTTGGAAAACTCAGCAGTGGCCACAGGACTGGAAAAGGTGTTTTCATTCCAATCCCAAAGAAAGGAAGTGCTAAAGAATGTTCAAACTATCACACAATTGCACTCATTTCACACACCAGTAAAGTAATGCTCAAAATTCTCCAAGCCAGGCTTCAACAAAATCGTGAATTGTGAACTTATAGATGTTCAAGCTGGTTTTAGAAAAGGCAGAGGAACCAGAGATCAAATTGCCAAAAAACACTGGATCATCAAAAAAGTAAGAGAGTTCCAGAAAAACATCTACTTTTGCTTTACATACTATGGCAAAGCCTTTGACTATGTGGATCACAACAAGCTGTGGAAAATTCTTCTGAAGAAATGCACTGTTGCCTTCCATGCTGAATCACTGCACACAGGGTAAGGCCTTCCTGACTCTTAACTGAACACTCAGATTTGTAACACCCCTGAAAGTTCACTAAACGCTTAAAAAAAAAAAAAAAAAAAAGATGGGAGTACCAGACCACCTGACCTGCCTCCTGAGAAATCTGTATGCAGTTCAGGAAGCAACATTTAGAACTGGACATGAAACAACAGCCTGGTTCCAAATAGGAACCTTTTCCAATAGGAAAAGGAGTATGTCAAGGCTGTATATTGTCACCTTGTTTATTTAACTTTTTTGAAGAGTACATCATGAGAAATGCTGGGCTGGATGAAGCCCAAGCTGGAATCAAGATTGCCAGAAGAAATATCAATCGTCTCAAACATGCAGATGACACCACCCTTATGGCAGAAAGTGAAGAAGAACTAAAGAGCTTCTTGCTGAAAGTGAAAGAAAAAAGAGTGGAAAATTTGACATAAAGCTCAACATTCAGAAAACTAAGATCATGGCATCTGGTCCCATCACTTCGTGGCAAATAGATGGGGAAACAGTGGAAATAGTGTCAGACTTTATTTTGGGGGGCTCCAAAATCATTGCATATGGTAACTGAAGCCATGAAATTAAAAGGTGCTTGCTCTTTGGAAGACTATCTATGGCCAACCTTGACAGTTTATTGAAAAGAAGAGGCATTACTGTGCCAACAAAGGTCTGTCTCGTCAAGGCTATGGTTTTTCTGGTAGAAATGTATGGATGCTAGAGTTGGACTATAAAGAAAGCTGAGCGCCAAAGAATTGATGTTTTTGAACTGTGGTATTGGAGAAGACTCTTGAGAGTCCCTTGGACTGCAAGGAGATCCAACGAATCCATCCTAAAGGAAATCAGTCCTGAATATTTATTGGAAGGACTGATGTTGAAGCTGAACCTACAATACTTTGCCACCTTATGTGAGGAACTGACTCACTGGAAAAGACACTGATGCTGGGAAAGATTGAAGGCAAAAGGAGAAGGTACCGGCAGAGGATGAGATGGTTGGATAGCATCACCAACTCAATGGACATGTGTTTGAGTAAACTCTGGGATTTGGTGATGGACAGGGGGTCCTGGCGTGCTGCAGTCCATGGGGTCGCAAAGAGTTAGACACGACTGAGTGACTGAACTGAACTGAAGCTTCAGGATGTATAATTTTATTTTGCCTGAGTTGAGGAGCACAACGTAAGTATCTGCAAAAGATCCAGGATTGTTGCTTATCTATCCTAAAGGAGAGCAGTTGATCAGCATATCTGCCTACAATTTCCATCCATTCTCTGCCACTGCCATGCTGACTGTTGAAGTACACTGTGTTGTGCTTAGTGGCTCAGTCATATCTTTGTTACCCCATGCACTGTAGCCTGCTAGGCTCTTCTTTCTATGGGGATTCTCCAGGCAAGAATTCTGGAGTTTGTTGCCATGCCCTTCTCCAGGGGATCTTCCCAACCCAGGGATCTAACTCGGGTCTCCCAGACTGCAGACAGATTCTTTACCAAGTGAGATACCACGGAAGCACTAGTGTTCAAACATATCTCCCATTTCACCTGCTGTTCCTTTTAGCACTTTATCTCTCTGTGTAAACTCATCTCATTCTTTTTCAGTCCCTACAAAATTCTATACAACAATACTTCTTACTTATATTATACCAGTAATATGGACACCCAAAGATTTTTGAAATACATATTCAGACTGAGAATATATATATAGCGTATTCTCATCTTGCCCACCATATATAAATAAAATACTTTTACTTTTACTTGGTTGAAATAGTGAAAATCACTATGCATATTTTTAGCATTCTGGTGGAGAAGGTTTATTGTTGATTTCACTTTATTTTATTTAAACTTTTTGTTTTTTGTAATGGAGGCACAGTGCTATGGATTAAAGCTACCAAAACAGAGAGCTGGTCTTTGTTTTCATGGTGCATGTCTTACAAAGAGACATACATGTAATCCACAAGGCAGGAGTTGAGTTGTATAAGAGCACAAATTTATGTGGTAGTCTCAGGTGGATAGCAAAGGGACTCAGCCCCTCATATATTTGTATCCATTCTCTCCCAAAGTCCCTCCAATCTAGGCTGACAAGTAACATTGAGCAGAGTTCCCTGTGCTATATAATGTGTCCTTGATCAGTTCAGTTCAGTCGCTCAGTCATGTCCGACTCTTTGCACCCCATGAACCACAGCATGCCAGGGCACCCTGTCCATCACCAACTCCCAGAGTTGACCTAAACCCATGTCCATCAACTTGGTGATACCATCCAACCATCTCATCCTCTGTCGTCCTCTTCTCCTGCCCTCAATCCCTCCCAGCATCAGGGTCTTTTCAAATGAGTCAGCTTTTTGCATTGGGTGGCCAAAGGATTCACAGGATTATCTTTCAGGATTTGAAATAGCTCAACTGGAATTCCATCACCTCCACTAGCTTTGTTTGTAGTGATGCTTCCTAAGGCCCATTTGACTTCACATTCCAGGATGTCTGGCTCTAGGTGAGTGATCATACCATCATGATTATCTGGGTCATGAAGATCTTTTTTGTACAGTTCTTCTGTGTATTCTTGCAACCTCTTCTTAACATCTTCTGCTTCTGTTAGGTCCATACATTTTCTGTCCTTTATCAAGCCCATCTTTGCATGAAATATTCCCTTGGTATCTCTAATTTTCTTGAAGAGATCTCTAGTCTTTCCCATTCTGTTGTTTTCCTCTATTTCTTTGCATTGATTGCTGAGGAAGGCTTTCTTATCTCTCCTTGCTATTCTTTGGAAATCTGCATTCAAATGGGTATATCTTACCTTTCCTCCTTTGCTTTTTGCTTCTCTTCTTTTCACAGCTATTTGTAAGGCCTCTTCAGACAGCCATTTTGCTTTTTTGTATTTCTTTTTCTTGGGGATGGTTTTGACCCCTGTCTCCTGTATAATGTCACAAACCTCCATCCATAGTTCATCAGTCACTCTATCTATCAGATCTAGTCCCTTAAATCTATTTCTCACTTCCACTGTATAGTCATAAGGGATTTGATTTAGGTCATATCTGAATTGACTAGTGGTTTTCTCCACTTTCTTCAATTTCAGTCTGAATTTGGCAATAAGGTTTTGATAATCCAAGCCACAGTCAGCTCCCAGTCTTGTTTTTGCTGACTGCATAGAGCTTTTCCATCTTTGGCTGCAAAGAATATAATCAATCTGACTTCATTGTCGATGTCATTGTTAGTTATCCATTTTAAACAGAGAAGTTTCTACCTGTCCAAATGGGCATGATATGAAAGTAGTGTGTGTTTACTACCATAAAATAGTTCATAGCAAATTGTGGGCAAAATATATTGAGATAAGATGAGCATCACGTATACAAGTGAATGAGTTTGTTGTTGTTGTTGTTGTTTGTTTTTTTTTAATCCCTCTCAGTAGGTCACTAATTTCTCAGTTAAGACTATGATGTACCAAATATGTAATGGACAGTGTTTTCATGAGACAAACCTGGATAGGAAACAGTGAATGACAGACTGACATTTCTACATATAGATTAACAGTTAATCTGATGGTCATGAAAATATTGCTTCTCTATGGAAGCAGAGAGAAGGATGGGTAAAGTATATACCACAACTATTAAACATTAAACACTAAAATGGAGGGTTTCTGAAGACACACTTGAATACTTCGTTATTTGAATATTTAAGGTTGGTAATGAGAGAATGGTGTAATTCACACATTCATTCAAGGAATAAATCCTGTATGATGTAAGTATGTAGAAAGTATTATTCAAGTTGCCTGATTCTACAATACATATCTTTTTCTTTCTTTTTTTTCTTTTTTAACAGAGTGAAATAGTTTCTATTAAGTCCTAGAGGGTAGAGGTCATGTCTGACACATCTATGTGTTCTTAGTATTTACCACTGTAATCGAAAGATTGGAAGGTATATGTTATTCATAGATGGATGAATGAATGAGATATTTCCAAAAACATTGTAGGTTAGAAATTCGGACATAATGAAGCTTCGAAATATGTTTAAAGAATGTTTGTTGCTTTTGGAATACATAGTCAAGGAGGATAATGTTTTTCTTTGTTCAAACTCTGGTTGGGCAAATTATTAGAGATGTTTATAAACGGAATATGTCAGTTATTATTTTACTCATTAAATATCTTAATTGGAAACACATTAAAATTATATTTTGTAACAAAAACAAATTCATTAAGTTTTATTGATTTTCTCCTGAAATATTGTATGAGTCTTTAAATATTATACTCATTTTTTTTTTTTATTGAAATGAATCCGCCACAGGTATACATGTGTTCCCCATCCTGAACCCGCCTCCCTCCTCCCTCCCCATACCATCCCTCTGGGTCGCTCCAGTGCACCATGTTTTGCTAAACTAAATAAATCTAGAATAACATGACTAATAAAATTAAAAAAAAATTTGTTTTGTATTCAAATGCAGTGAAAATGAAGTACACAATAATTTTAATGAGCTGGAAATCTGTACAAAATAATAATTACTCTTGGTGGAAATGTTTTTCAATTAAGATTTTTATGTGTACCATTTCTAGAATATTAGCTGTGCATTTATTTACCTAGACATTTTGATATTAGGAGTTTAGAAAGTAATCTGATAAGTGAAAAAAGATATTTATTTGCTGAATTTTTAATGTCTCTCAATTTGTTTACCAAGGGAAAATTAAGTAAAGAAATAAAAACGTGCCCATTTAATGGACTGCTTTGAATTTATAAAAAATCAATCATTCTCTATATGCTGCAATAGAAAGATGTCCAACATATATTAAATGACATATATTAGAACCATAGAGCATCATTTAATTTCTGTTTAAAAAAAAGAGAAGTAATTAACAATCATTTTTAATTTTTCATTTAGGGGAAGGATAGTTTTACCTTTTTTTTTTTTTTTTAGTCTTAATTTTATTTTATTTTTAAACTTTACAATATTGTATTGGTTCTGCCATACATCGAAATGAATCCGCCACAGGCATACATGTGCTCCCCATCCTGAACCCTCCTCCATCCTCCCTCCCCATACCATCCCTCTGGGTCGTCCTGGTACACCAGCCCCAAGCATCCAGTATCATGCATCAAATCTGGACTGATGACTCGTTTCATATATGATATTATACATATTTCAGTGCCATTCTCCCAAATCATCCCACCTGCTTCTTCTCCCTCAGAGTCCAAAAGACTGTTCTATACATCAGTGTCCCTTTTGCTGTCTCATATACAGGGTTATCATTACCATCTTTCTAAATTCCATATATATGCGTTAGTATACTGTATTGGTGTTTTTCTTTCTGGCTTACTTCACTCTGTATAATAGGCTCCAGTTTCATCCACCTCTTTAGAACTGATTCACATATATTCTTTTTAATGGCTGAGTAATACTCCATTGTGTATATGTACCACTGCTTTCTTATCGATTCATCTGCTGATGGACATCTAGGTTGCTTCGATGTCCTGGCTATTATAAACAGTGCTGCGATGAACATTGGGGTACACATGTCTCTTTCCCTTCTGGTTTCCTCAGTGTATATGCACAGCAGAAGCCCAACTCTGTGAAAGCTCCCACAGTGGAAGCTGAAAACAAAGAAAACCCAGCTCAGTGGAAATGACAGGAAGCCCAGCATGCTAGAAAGCAGGACAGCAAAAACAAACTCAGCAGAAAGCTCACACGGCTCAGTCTGAGATTCCAGGAAACCTCTGGTTGAGGTAAAAAGTCCTCACCCCTATGACTGGAAGGACATATGGCTAACAAAATCTTAATTCCTATATAATCTCTCATTCCTTGAACTCCCTGCGAATAGGTGAGCAATAGTGGATGCACCAGGGTATCCTGAAGGCTCTACATCTGCTGTGCCTTAGTAGTTGTTGCCCAAGAGGGTGGGGGTTCTTCTGGCCTTAATTTTCTTTGTGTCACAGATCAGGCCAATGGAAACTGTGAGCACAGGTCAGGTATTTAGCAGATTTCCTGGCAGGTTATGAAGGGGATTCCTTGGCACGTTTTTTCCCTGCTGCTTTTTCCCCCTGTCCTTCAGCTCCCCTTTCCTGGGATTTGAGCCTGGCTGAAACCCATGGTGCCTGGTTTTAAGACATAATGAACTCAGGCTCTTGATGTCTCACTGCAAAATTTCAGTGAGAGACACAGAGATAGGTAAGAGGTGCATTTGTTTGGGTTTAGAGAGAAGCATACTCCACAGGGTGTGGGCCATCACAGAGGGTGAGTGCAGAGGCCATGGAATATGGTGTGGTTAGTTTTTCCTAGCTGGATGATTTCATATGCTAATAAGTGGGAGGGTCATTTCAACAGTTGGGGAACCACCCACTCCTTGGTTTTTTGATAGTGCCTTAGAAAGATGATGCTGTGAAAGTGCTGCACTCAATATGCCAGCAAATTTGGAAAACTCAGCAGTGGCCACAGGACTGGAAAAGGTCAGTTTTCATTCCAATCTCAAAGAAAGGCAATGCCAAAGAATGCTCAAACTACCGCACAATTGCACTCATCTCACACGCTAGTAAAGTAATGCTCAAAATTCTCCCAGCCAGGCTTCAGCAATACATGAACCATGAACTTCCAGATGTTCAAGTTGGTTTTAGAAAAGCCAGAGGAACCAGAGATCAAATTGCCAACATCCGCTGGATCATCAAAAAAGCAAGAGAGTTCCAGAAAAACATCTATTTCTGCTTTATTGACTATGCCAAAGCCTTTGACTGTGTGGATCACAACAAACTGTGGAAAATTCTGAAAGAGATGGGAATACCAGACTACCTGAAATGCCTCTTGAGAAACCTATATGCAGGTCAGGAAGCAACAGTTAGATCTGGACATGGAAAAACAGACTGGTTCAAAATAGGAAAAGGAGTACGTCAGGGCTGTATATTGTCCATCTAGTCAAGGTTATGGTTTTTCCTGTGGTCATGTATGGATGTGAGAGTTGGACTGTGAAGAAAGCTGAGCACCGAAGAATTGATGCCTTTGAACTGTGGTGTTGGAGAAGAAGACTCTTGAGAGTCCCTTGGACTGCAAGGAGATCCAACCAGTCCATTCTGAAGGAGATCAGCCCTGGGATTTCTTTGGAAGGAATGATGCTAAAGCTGAAACTCCAGTACTTTGGCCACCTCATAGAAAGAGTTGACTCATTGGGAAGGACTCTGATGCTGGGAGAGACTGGGGGCAGGAGAAGAAGGGGACAGCAGAGGATGAGATGGCTGGATGGCGTCACTGACTCGATGGACGTGAGTCCGAGTGAACTCTGGGCGTTGGTGATGGACAGGGAGGCCTAACATGCTGCGATTCATGGGGTCACAAAAAGTCGGACATGCCTGAGCCACTGAACTGAACTGAACTAGAATTGTCCTGAGGCCTCTGGGTGTGTCATTTAGCTTGAAGACTGAGGATCAAAGTTTAGTTGAATTTGACTTGTCTTCTTGGACCCATTTGATTTTAATTGGTTTACATTATGCCTTTGGGTTTGTCATTCTTTCAAAAGTTGTGCCCTGTCCCTTTCCCTCCTGTTTCATGCTCTTCTCCTGAGCCCCTTCTGGGGCCACAATGTTGTCTCTACAGTCTTCTGAAGGGACAACCAGAAAATAGCTGGCCTTTTGGAGATAAATACTGTATAATATCCAATTCCTCTAGATATCCAGGCCTTCATCTTCCATGTTTCCTACAACATGTGCAACAACAGCATCTCTCAGTGAACCCGCTAAAAGAAGTGCTCCAAAAGTTTACCAACCTGTATTTAGGCTCTTACGAGGAACAGGTGATTTTTAAAGGACAAATTCCTGTCCCAATGTGCATCAGACATCAAGTTACAACAGCTACAGGAACAGGACTCTGCTGCCTGATTAGATGAGATGGTCCAGACAGCCCCCGATACCATTTATAACAGAGAACAGGAAAGGGAGGCCAAGGCACAGGAAAGGGAGAGAAGGAAAGAGATAAGGCATGCCCAGATGCTGGCCGCCCTCCAGAGAAGCCGTTTGGCAAACCCGAAGTCCTTGAAGGACAAGGCAAATGCCTAGTCTGTAGACAGGCAGGACATTAGGCCAAAGAGTGTCCAAACGGAGACAAGTCTCCTAAAAGCACTTGCTGCAAATGCCATCAACTGGGTTATTGGGTGGCACTCTGCCCTTGGGACCCAAGAGCCTCAAAGTCAAGAGCCAAGCCTTCCCTCAGGATGGTTCAACAGGACTGAAGTGGCCCAGCCAGCCTGCCTGTCACAGATAACCATCATGTCATGGGGCTGGAGCCAAGGGTACAACTGGATGTGGCAGGGTAAGTCCCAGAATTTCTTGGTTGACACATGCACTACCTATGCTGTCCTTACCTTCTATTCCAGAGACTTCTCCTCCCAAACCTGTACCATTTTGGGTGCTACAGGAAAAACAATTACAAATGATTCATCCGAGGACTTCTTTGTTGCTGGGATGGACAAATATTTACCCACAAGTTTCTGGTGGTACCTGGATACTCCCTTATTGGGAAGAGATCTCTCCCTGCCTTCAAACTCTTGCAGCTATTGCCATCCTGATAGAAGATGCTTTAAAACTCTATTTTGGGGGCAAACTAACTATTTTCACCAGCCACCAAGTGAAACAGCTCCTAAATGGGAGAGGCCGTTTATGGATGTCCGATCAAAGAGTCCTCAGATATCAAGTAGTGCTGATGGAAAACCCACACCTAACTATAACCCTCTGTGAGGTTCTTAACCTTGCTGTCCTCCTGCCTACCCCCAAGGGCTCTCTCCCCTTTCATTCTTTCCTAATGCCCCTACTAATCCTTGTTATCATCATATTGATGCTGCTTATGATTGTCCAATGAATTATCAATTGTCTAACCTGTTTTTTCTCTGCCCAAGTCAACAAGCTACAACATGCAGTGCCTGTTCAACACAGATATATAATACTACACCCAGCCATGGAAAATACCACTCATCTTAGATTGACATTACTATAAGGACTCTGATGCTTGAGACTAGCAAGAGGGGGAGACTCAATGCCCCCACCATCCTAGTTCATCAGGAAGTAGCCAGAGAGACCTCAATGCCCCTATTCCTAAAGAATCAGGCCTCTCATCTCTTGAGGGGAGAATGTTAGGTAGTTAGAATAGGAAAAAGGAGTCCAAAATGGCAGTGGCTAAAGACAAAGAAGGGAAAAGCCTGTGAAAATAGAATAAAGGAAGGTCTGCGGACCAGAGTGAGGACCTCAGGTAAAATAAACAGCCCTCCTGGCTAGCCCAATTTACATAGTGCAGGCTCAAGGGGAGGAGAAAAAATATATAAAAAGAGGAGCCAAAACTGAGCTGGGGGCTTCTCTTCTCTTCGTGTCTTTTGGGTCAGCCCTCACCTCGAGGATGTATTTTCCTTTGCTTGCCAAATAAAACTGAGCTGTAACATGAAGCTGTAGCACTGGTCCATCCACTGCTTCAAATTTTTGTTGTGGTGAGACAGAACTGAGAAAATTTAAAACTCCTCTGACAGAAGTATAGATTCATAAAGAGAAAAATAAATTTAATTAATAAACAATAAATTTGTCCCTATATCTGATGTTATTCATGTGCATATTTTCTAACTTCTGGTGTATTTTTTCCATGTGGAGGGAGTTTCAAAAGTGCAACATTAACTAGTCTCTGCTCTCTACCTCTCGCAACTCATTCTTTTTCCAGAAATTAGTGACTTATTTAGCTACTGAGTTTAAGAGCAGAACTTGACATTTGTGAAGGCTTGTTATTTCTTTGCTTTTCTCATAGGAGCCAAACTCCCACAGAAACAGCCATTCTTTTCTAACTCCATGTGATGAGTTTCACAAAAGCAGGTGTATTAGAAATGGTCAAACATTACCTGTGACTGGGGAGTCTTTGTTGTTCTGTGCTTAGTTGATCAGTCATGTCTGACTCTTTGCGACTGTAAAGAGTCACAAAATAATCCACCAGTTGCAAAGTAATCCCTTGGATTGCAACCCACCAGGTTCCTCTGTCCATAGGGATTCTCCAGGCAAAAATATGAGAGTGGGTTGCCATACCCTTCTCCAACTGATCTTCCCAACCCAGGGATTGAACCCAGGTCTCCCACATTGCAGGCTGTTTCTTTACTGTCTGAGCCACCAGGGAAGCCCAACAATACAAATATGGGTAGCCTATCCCTTTTCCAAGAGGACTTCCCAACCCAGGAATTGAACCAGGGTCTCCTGCATTGCCTGCAGATTCTTTACTAGCTGAGTAACCTGGGAAGCCTGTGACTGGGGAGGGAGGACATCAAATTTTGAAGTTCACTATTAAATCAACTAACTTGCAGATGCTGGCTTTATCTGTAACAATGTATTTTGACCTCGCATGTTCTGTTCCTTTTTTTTGCCATGTTTCTCATTTAGTTCAAACTTTAGGTAGAAGAGACATGTTATTTATTATTTCTCTAACGTCACAAGTGTCTTAGATTCCAGATATTGAAAATATAACTCAAAATTTCTCCCCAAAAAGCTTGTTTTTATGTTTTTTATTTTGTTGGTTTTTATCTAATTACAGAGCTAAAATATATTACTGGGAATTTACTGAGAATAAAATGTAAGAAATGTAATAAACATATTAAATATAAAAGGATAACATGGAAGAAATACAATAGATTATACCAACACTCAGGAGTAACTTTAGCTAATACACTGTCATAGCATTTTATATTCTTAATTACTATTTTAAACATTTGTGATTATGTCAAAAATATAATTTGCATATTGGTAAATCAATTAACAAACATATGATAAATACTTCCTTTGCTCATAAGATGCCCAATAAGCTTGACTTAAGTTATCCCATTATTGTCTACTATTGAGATGCATCTTCCTTTAAATTTCCCATATGTTAGGGATTTTTGTACATAGTGTTGTCATGAATATCTTTGTGCCTAAATCATTGTTTGAATTTCTTTGCATATAGACCTCATACGAGGAAACTGCTGAATGCAAATTTACATGGCAAACCCAATTTCCAAAAGAGTAACAGGAATTTAAATTCTTATAGAAGTTAAAAATCTTAAATGTTTTCCTTAATTTTTTTATCAAAAAAATCCCAAAGTAATGAATGTTCATTATAGCAAAACAATTTGAAGTTTTAGAAAGATAAAAATAAAACAATTTGAAGTTTTAGAAAATATATATTAACTTATAAAAGTTTTATATGTGTTTTTTTTAGTTTTAATATAAACCTGGCCTCCCTGCTTATCCTTTCTAGAGAAATAGGATAGCTGCATTTTCCTAGTTAATACATGTTCAGGATTAACTATGGCATTGGGACATACATACATATTCCACTTGAATCCCTTAAAGTACCCATCTTGTCTAATAACATACAACATGCTTGAAATTGAACTAGCTTAAAAGAAGAAGAAAAAAAAAAATCCAAAATAACAATTGCAAAACTCAACCTGCTGTGGCTTTACAATTACCCCTGTGGAATGTCTTTTTTTCCATTTCCCTAACTCAAATACCTCAGATCATTAATGGAGC
Organism: Bos mutus; assembly: GCF_027580195.1. Classification (NCBI taxonomy): domain Eukaryota; kingdom Metazoa; phylum Chordata; class Mammalia; order Artiodactyla; family Bovidae; genus Bos; species Bos mutus. Next base: position 74,993,823 of record NC_091622.1, on the reverse strand, counting down.
TATTCTTGATACTTCCAGGGTAATGTTCAGCATCCCTTGAGTTGAATTATTAGGCTAAGTTAGGGAGTATGTATTTTCCTCCCCTGGTCTGATGCATTCAGTGATGTCACTTGGCACTGTTCTCATCACACCAAAGCATTAGCCATATTCCCAAACATAATAGATAGTCAACTGTAAATGTTGCTTCACATCTATTAAGTATTTCAATTTAAACACTTTAAAAACAGATCTCAATTTCTTCTCCTTATATAAACATATTTCTAGATATGTTTATCTAAAACATACCTAGATATATTCGCTATCTTGGAGAGGGGCAGCACCCTTCCCCAGTTTTATGTGTGTGCTATGTTGCTTCAGGCGTATCAGACTCTGTGTGACCCTATGGACTATAGCCCATCAGGCTCCTTATCCATGCGATTCTCCAGGCAAGAATACTGGAGTAGATTGCCATGCCCTCCTCCAGGAAACCTTCCTGACCTAGGGATGGAACCCATGTCTCTTATGTCTCCTTCATTGGCAGGTGGGTTCTCTACCGCTGACACCACCTGGGAGAGGGGCACCACCCTTCTGCAGTTGCTAAACTCAAATCCAAGAGGTCATCCTTGACTTCTCTATTTTTCTCTTTATTGACTTCTAATCCATATATCAGTTTTCTTCCAAAACATATTTTACATATTTCTACTTCTCTCCAGCTTCTCTGTATTCTTAGTCTAATTTACAATGTTGTTAGTTTCTTCTATACAGCAAAGTGAAGCATTTATACATATATCCACTCTTTTTCTCATTTTCCTTCCCAGTAGGTCACCATAGAGAATTGAGTAGAGTTCCCTGTGCTATGCACTAGATTCTCATCAGTTATCTATTTTATTAATATATATAGTGTATATATATGTCTGTCTCTATCTCCCAATTTATCTCACCCCACCTTTCCCCCTTGGTGAAAGTGAAAGTCACTTAGTCGTGTCTGACTCTTTGTGACCACATGAACTATACAGTCCATAGAGTTCTCCAGGAGAGAGTACTGGAGTGGGTAGCCTATCCCCTTCTCAAGGGGATCTTCACAACTCAGGGACTGAACCCATGTCTCCCATATTATAGGTGGTTTCTCTACCAGCTAAGCCACAAGGGAAGCCCAAGAACACTGGAGTGGGTAGCCTATCCCTTCTCCAGAGGATCTTCCCAACCCAGGAATTGAACTTGGATTTCCTGCATTGCAGGTGGATTCTTTACCAACTGTGCCGTCAGGGAAGCTCTCCCTGCCCACCTTGGTAACCATTCTTTTATTACTACATCTGTGACTCTACTTTTGCTTCACAAATAAGTTCATCTGTATCATTTTTCTAGATTTTACATATGAGTTCAGTTCAGTTCAATAGCTCAGTCATGTCCAACTTTTTGCAACCCCATAGACTTCAGCACACTAGGCTTTCCTGTCATCACCAACTCCCAGAACTTGCTCAAACTCATGTTCATCAAGTTGGTGATGCCATCCAACCATCTCATCCTCTGTCATCCCCTTCTCCTCTTGCCTTCAATCTTTCCCACCATCAGGGTCTTTTCCAATGAGTCAGTTCTTGGCAGGAGGTGTCCGATGTATTGGAGCTTCAGCTTTAGCATCAATCCTTCCAATAAATATTCAGGACTGATTTCCTTTAGGATTGACTGGTCAGATCTCCTGGCAGTCCAAAGGACTTTCAAGAATCTTCTCCAACACCATAGCTTAAAATCATCAGTTCTTTGTTACTCAGCTTTCCTTACAGCTCCTCTGTCCATGGATTTTTCCAGATAAGAATGCTGGAGTGGGTTGCCATTTCCTTCTACAGGGGATCTTCCCTGTAGGAATCAAAATTGGGTCTCCCACATTGCAGGCAGATTCTTTCTGGTCTGAAACACCAGGGAAGTCTTACAAATGACAGATATATATATATATATTTGCCTTCATCTGACTTCATTCTGTATGACAGTCTCTAGATACATCCATGTCACGGCAAGTGGCATTATTTTGTTCATTTTTACGCCTAATATTCCATTGTATATATGTACCACGTCTTATTTATCTACAATTTCTTTATCCATTTCTCTACTGATGGACATTTAGGTTGCTACTATGTCCTGGCTGTTGTAAATAGTGCTTCAATGGACATTGGAGTGCATGCATCCTTTTGAATTGCAGTTTTCTCCATATGTATGCCCAAGAGTGGGGTTGCTGGGCCCTATAGTAGTTCTATTTTTAGTTTTTAAGGAGTCTTCATACTGTTCTCCATAGTGGCTGTACCAGTTACATTCCCAACAACAATGTAGGAAGATTCCCTTTTCTTTGTATTCTCTCCAGCATTTATTATTTGTAGATTCTTTGGCCAGTTTGACTGGTGTAAGGTGCTACCTCATTGTACTTTTAGAAAAGTGTCTATTTAGATCTTCTACTCAATTTCTGATTGGGTTGTATGTTTTTCTGGCCATCTATATCCATTCTTTTGATTCTTGGAGCTCAATCTATTGATAAACTTAATTCTAGTTAAGGTAAGTAGAAATAATTTTGCTATTTGTAACTTGTTAGGTTTTGTGTTTAGCAATTCTTACCAAAAGAGAATGCAGGCAACAAAACAGACTCTTAAGGAAATAAGGATTGGAGATGGTTATCTGACATGATTAGAGTAGAAGATAGAAAAAACACTATTGTCATTAAAGGATGAATAACTGAGAGAATGAATACAGATATAGAAGTCTCACCTATTGATGAAAGCCCATCATTGATGAGTCAAGGTACAGCTACTGAAAACCACTAACTAGCACAGGAATGGTTTAAACTGCAGCCTTATCTGGTCTTTTTTAATGAAAAGTAGTATGTCAATTGGTAAACAGAGAGATCCCACTATTGTAATTGAGACATTTTGGTGGATCTTTATAACCCAGGCTTCCTAACTTCATAAGCTTCTTCTGGCACAAGCTGCCTCCTTACAAATTCAGTGAAGTAGGCCATGCTCTGAAAAACATGCAATAGCATCACCTGCATGATTTGCCTTGCCATTCTCCTCATGCCCTATTCCTCTTATCCCTCTATAATTACATCTAGATTTATAACTAGATCAGATCCTAGGTTTCACAGGATATTGTACACAATTTTTTAACTCAAAAAGAAAAGCCTTTTACATCAGAAGAATCTCAAAATTTTATTTATGTTAGTGTAAATCTTGAGACCATGTGTAGAAATGAATTAACAGAGTGCTACATGAGAGAAACTGACTTTAAATTAAACTGACTTTATCAATAAGGGTGCACTAATAATTTCTACCAGAGGTGCCAACTCTTGTTTGGTTGACCAACATCTGGACTCAATGTTGGTAAATGAAAAATGCAATTGAGTTGTTGGAAATTTTTAGTGAATGAATCCTGGAAGTAAAACCTGAATTGTTGGCTTAAATATCTGATTAGTAAAAATTAAGTAGAATGTCAAATCTTATTGTAATCATGATAATACCTTAGTAAACCCACTAATGGCATTTGCTAGCTGGAGAGTCCTTGCCTACAAAATCATTTTAGCAGGTTATACCTGACATATTCAGGAATTTTTTGGTAATCACGTTTGGAATCTGAATTTTGAAATCTTTGGGGAGGGGCTTCATGGAAAATGTCACCTAAACTATGTAACTATTGAAGTATAAAATAAAGTTATTTCATTGACCATGACCAAAATAGCTTCCTTTTGAGTAACACACATCACTCAGGGATCTCCCATGTTAAATCTGGGCCAAGAATCATCCTAACATGAAAAGTCAAGACATGGAGAGTGGTTTCAGTAGCCCAGATCCACATTTCACTCAGGTTTCACTATGACCTGCATCCTTGGAAGTATTACTACAGTTTAATACAGAGCAAGACCACTTATTCTCAATGTTAGCCTGACATTCTGTATTATCTTGGTATCATTGGCTATAACTTGAATGTGTAGCTAACAGAATTTGAAAGGCTGGAAAAATATAGGCTAAGCTCTGGATGTCAGATATCTCACTAGAAATAGAAAATTTACTTATAAAGGAAGAAGGGAAGTCTGGATACTGAGGCAATTTGGCTGTTTCTAACAGAAGGTAAAGAGAAAGAAATTAGAGCCCTTTTTAGGGACTTCTGAAGAATAATGGTGGAACAGTCACTTGTCAGAATGATCAAAATTGGATCATCGATGGACTTCTGCCCTGACTTTAAGTGTCCTGGTTGTGAGCTCCCATCTTCCCTCACCTGCTTCAGTCACAATCATGGTAGTTCTTCTGTAACTCACTTTGTTCATCCGCTACAACAGACAGAAAAACTTTGCAGCTGGTTTTCAGCACATTCAACCATTTGTTTTCAGTCATATTTTTGAAAACTGAAAAGTAATTTTGACTGTAGAAATTTCTTCTCGTGCCCTGAATGGCTTTGGTTTTGTTGGTATAGTTTTCAGAAACTTTAATTGCTACTGTATAATAAGATGTTTACTTTTAATACCAATTAGCTTTCAAAAAGTTTCTTAAATTTCATTCTTTATTCTTAGTAGTAGTGTTAGACACTCAGTCATGCCCAACTCTTTTTAGTACCATGGAATGTAAGATCACCAGGCTCCTCTGTCCATGGGATTCTCCAGGCAAAAAAAAATTGAAGTGGATTGCCATTCCTTTCTCCAGAGGATCTTATTCTTAACATACATTTTAATATACCTCAAGTGAAGAAACTCCAAAGTTTTGACATAACACTGTGCAAGAACATATCTTAAGCATGTTTATGAAATTATTAATTAATATACCATTCATTGAAAACTATATATTAGGGGCATTTATGGTATTCTACCATTCTATTTATGGTATTCTATGAATTCTATGGTATTCTTTATAAAGTGCTTATAAAATGATCAAATTTTTTCTTATCACATGTTTGTAGTAAAACTTCCACATAAAACCCTGACCACACCAATCTTAAATTATTGAACATTTTGGGAAATACTGAGATGGATTTCCAGAGTTTATATAGATGGAATACTAAAGAGCTTGCAGGAAATTAATTTACCCTACAATGTAAGAAAGAGATTAAAGTCTAAAAAAAATGATTTCAAGAAACAAGTTGGGAAATGTATTAGGATGGAATATAATAATTAACAATAAGTTTGTGGGTAATTGAAATTAGAGGTCCAACTTAAAGGTATAAGAATATATTAATACCACCACCAGTACTAGTTCATAATCTCTCTTCTGGACGTAAAGATTTGGTTAAAGGTCAATTGGTCAACCACTGTGTTTGCTCCAGGAGAAAGCTAAAGCACTGTACAGTAAGCCAGCAAGTAGACAGATGAACTCTTTGACTAAGTCAGGTCTCTGTGGGACAGGGAGACTGCTACAGCGTTAGCAACCTCAGAGACAGTGGTCCCTGCTGGGTTGGGAGCAGTGCCAACAGCAAGCATGTACTCAGAGCATCCATCGGTGCTCACAGCATCAGGACTCAGGATCTTTCCTGACAAAGATACCTCTGGGAATTTTTGAGCTATAGTGGGATAGCAGTAAATTTGGAGCCCGTGGCCAAATGATGGCATTAGCTGTCTATGACACCAAAAGTTATTGCCAATGATAATAGAAAAGATGTTCACGGCCTTCCTATGTGCCACACTCATTCCGAGGGCTTCCACATACTGACTCACTGATTCCTGTGACCTTAGTCCTCTTGTTCAATGTTGCACATAATATATGCTGACCTAAGATTCAAAAGCAAAGTCTGTGCTTATAAACACTAAGCTATGCTTAAAGAATGTATAAAGAGACATGTTAGAGATTTCCAGGGACTCTCAAAATGAGTTGGAAAGTTTAGAAGTTGGCAGGCATGTGGGTAACATGGAGAAGATATGATAAAGCCAGATAAAGAGTTTAGGGTCATGGATGTAACCTTATCTTTTCTTTTAGGATTGTTCATGGGAAACATAGGTTATAGCTCATTAAATAAAATGGATTCTCTTAAGTAATTCAAAGATCAATCATTTGCCTATGAAGATAATACTGACCAAGTTTCAATTATAAAATGGAAATATTTCATTTCATTTTTTGTATTCTATCCACAGGAAAGATAAACAGGAACCCAGGTTAACATAGAGCTGCATTCCAACAGTTTATAGTTAAAGATTCTCAAAATAAGTTACATCACCTGGAAATCATATTTACTTAAGTAAATAGTATTGCATCCATGGCCTCAGGAACAGATTTTTTTTTTTAACAAGATAACAGATTATAGTTCTAGAACAACATCTATTTCTGCTTTATTGACTATGCTAAAGCCTTTGACTGTGTGGATCATAATCAACTGTGGGAAATTCTGAAACAGATGGGAATACCAGACCACCTGACCTGCCTCTTGAGATACCTGTATGCAAGCCAGGAAGCAACAGTAAGAACTGGACATGGAACAACAGACTGGTTCCAAATAGGAAAAGGAGTATGTCAAGGCTGTATATTGCCACCCTGCTAATTTAACTTATATGCAGAGTGTATCATGAGAAACACTGGATTGGATGAAGCACAGTCTGGAATCAAGATTGCCGGGAGAAGTATCAATAACCTCAGATATGCAGATGACGCCACCCTTATGGCAGAAAAGTGAAGAAGAACTACAAAGCCTCTTGATGAAAGTGAAAGAGGAGAGTGGAAAAAGTTGGCTTAAAGCTCAACATTCAGAAAGCTAAGATCATGGCATCTAGTCCCATCACTTCAGTACAAATAGATGGAGAAAAAGTGGAAACAATGGCTGACTTTATTTTGGGGGGTTCCAAATCACTGCAGATGGTGATTTTAGCCATGAAATTAAAAGATGCTTACTCCTTGGAAGGAAAGTTATGACCAACCTAGACAGCATATTAAAAAGCAGAGACATTACTTTGTCCACAAAGGTCTATCTACTCAAGGCTATGGTTTTTCCAGTAGTCATGTATGGATGTGAGATATGGAATATAAAGAAAGCTGAGCACCAATGAATTGATGCTTTTGAACAGCATCGTTTTTGAACAGTGGCATTGGAGAAGACTCTTGAGAGTCCCTTGGACTGCAAGGAGATCCAACCAGACCATCCTAAAGGAGATTAGTCCTGGGTGTTCATTGGAGGGACTGATATTGAAGCTGAGAGTCCAATACTTAGACCACCTGATGAGAAGAGATGACTCATTGGAAAAGATCCTGATTCTGGGAAGGATTAAGGACAGAAGGAGAAGGGGACGACGGAGGATGAGATGGTTGGATGGCATCACTGACTCAATGGACATGAGTTTAGATGAACTCCAGGAGTTGGTAATGGACAGGGAGGCCTGGCATGCTGCGGTTCATGGAGTCGCAAACAGTTGGAAACGACTGAGTGACTGAAATGAACTGAACTGAACTGAGCAGATTATAATCAGTTTTGTCAGATACTAATTACATTGGAATTATGTGATAAGTATTTAAAAAAAAACAGTTTCCGGTTTGTATAATTAATATATTTTACTTTAAAAATAGTGAAATTTATAGACTGTTTACTAGATTTAGATTGAAGTCTTTATTACTCAATTAAAAGTAGAGTAAACTGAATTCACATTCTCACTAAAACCCTTATTAAGTGTGTCATCTCTTAGAGTAGTGGTATTCAAATTTCAGAAAAAAATTCCAAACCTTTTACTAAATATTTTTAGTAAATTATTTTACTAAATATTTTAGTATTTTACTATTTTTTCTATTTTATTATTTTACTATTATTAGTTACTAAATTGTTACTAACCACTACTCTAAAATATAAATATGTTAACTTGTATATGGGGTGACTATCCTTATATGGCATATGTTTTATAAACTTAATCAGAACACTCACAAGTCTTTAAGAGAATATATTTTTATAAATATATTTCTAATCACAAGAAATTCAGCACATTCTTAACTTAGAAATTAAACCACAAGATAGGGCACTGTTTATTTTTAAATATAAATCCCTTTTTCCAATAATCTGATATTTTCCATCTGTTGCCAATCTTTTATCAGATATAATTAAAATAATCATTTTGTCTCATGATATAGCAGATGAAAAGCTTTAACTGGGATATATTAAATGTCCTATCTGCTTTTTTCTCATTGTGTTTGAATCACTGGTGCTATTTTTAATAAGCTGTTTCCTTACAAGAATATTTTAAGACCCTTAGGTCGTTATTCATTTTCAAGATTTATGTAGCTTAAGCTAGCCGTTATAACATATAAATCATGTTAATCTGGCATATGTATACTGTACTTTGTCAAAACACAATGAGAGAAAAGAAGCTATAGATGGTATGATTTTCACCTACTACCTCATGGAACTTTACACTTCCTTAAGGATATAACCTATTCTGAACATCACACATGACCTTCTGGTAGATATGGTCTCAGAAAACGTGTCATTATCAGTCAAAATATTAAATGTTAGTAAAGCATGCCTTTTTTTTTTTTTTTTTTTTTTTTTTCTAATTTTATTTTATTTTTAAACTTTACATAATTGTATTAGTTTTGCCAAATATCAAAATGAATCCGCCACAGGTATACATGTGTTCCCCATCCTGAACCCTCCTCCCTCCTCCCTCCCCACACCATCCCTCTGGGCCGTCCCAGTGCACCAGCCTCAAGCATCCAGCATCGTGCATCGAACCTGGACTGGCAACTCGTTTCCTACATGATATTATACATGTTTCAATGCCATTCTCCCAAATCTTCCCACCCTCTCCCTCTCCCACAGAGTCCATAAGACTTCTATACATCAGCGTCTCTTTTGCTGTCTCGTACACCGGGTTATTGTTACCATCTTTCTAAATTCCATATATATGCGTTGGTATACTGTATTTATGTTTTTCCTTCTGGCTTACTTCACTCTGTATAATAGGCTCCAGTTTCATCCACCTCACTAGAACTGATTCAAATGTATTCTTTTTAATGGCTGAGTAATACTCCATTGTGTATATGTACCACAGCATGCCTTTTTATTTTTAAATTCAAAGTTTGTTTTAAATGCATACTTCTCATCTTTGATAAATGCTCTTTAGAGCATTGTTATGTAATTATTTTAAACTATTAGTTGTCTATAGTAGAAAGAGGGCTCTATTGGTGGCTCAGAAGTAAAGAATCCATCTGCCAATGCAGGAGACGCAGGTTTGATCCCTGAGTGGGGAAGATTCCCTGGAGAAGGAAATGTCTCCCCACTCCAATATTCCTGCCTAGGAAATCCCATGGACAGAAGAGTCTGGTGAGCTTCAGTTCATGGGGTCACAGAGTCAGACATGACTTAATGACTAAAATAGCAGCACTAGTAGTGGAAAGAAGCAATAAAAACATATTTGTACATTGAATATGTCTTTTAAAATATCTTGAAACACTGTGTATCTGTAATCTATATTGTTAGTCACTCTGAAGAGTCAGGTCTTCTGCCTAAATAAACAATAATTAACAACATATATCCTGCCTTTAAAATTCTCAAAAGTCAGACATAAAGCATATAAGATATAAAAAGATTTTTGAAAGCAGTAGCATTTTCTAACAGTATTCTTTATGTTGTAATTAAGCAATACCTAAAATTATAAAAAAGTTATCAATAGTGGTGCCTTAGGTAGTCTGTTTTCAAAACAGAAAATGTGTCCTAAAAAAAAAAGAAAAAAAGCAAATGTGTCCTATCCAAAAGGCTCACTTCTATTATTGCAATATATTTAGCAATATTCACTGATACATGTTTTATTTTAAAGATGTTATGTATTACCTTTTTTTGTATTACCTTTTATTATTAATATTTATCTCTATAATGAGAAAACCTTCTCCTTTTCAGGGGATGAGGTTTTTTAGCAGGGGGATTTGTTAAGAACATGAGGGCATCATAATGTGAGCAAAAGGAGAGGGAAAAGGTACTTCCTATCAATGCTGGATGCTTAATAAAAAATAGAGTTCCTTCAAAGGAAGAAAGTTGTCATTTATCATAGGTATTGGGATAGTTGACCTCTTCTGAAGAGAAATAGTAAGCTACTTAAAATACTGTGGTCCTTAATAGTATTTTAATCAAACAGTGGTTTGATTGCATTATCTATTTCATTGGTCATGCCTCTGCAACCATTTATCAGTGAGTGCATGGACTTGCCCTGCACCACTTTCTCAGAGAAATGAACTCCTGTTGTAGGAAGGCAAAGGGAAGAAATTCCTTGGTTGGCAATAGAAACTTATCATTATTATTAAAAGATAGTATTTGCTGGAAACAAAGTACAAAGTCCCTATAAAAGCCTAAATAAAATGGGCAACATTCTGGAAAATCTGTACCTAAGGCCTCCAATTCCAATGTTGCTTCTGAAAGCCAGGTAAAAGGGGACCTAACAGGAGGGAATATCTCTGTCCAGATGTCCTTCTTAACAGGTGAAAATCTATTACTTGAGGTCCATTTGAGTCACATAGGACCCATTTCGTTGCAAGAAAAGATACTCGACTTGAAGTATGTTAAATAATAGAAATTTGCATTTCCATGTTACAGGTAGTCCATGCTAGGAAATTCCAGACCTGATACAACACTTGAACAAATAAGTTCTCCATATTCACGTCTCTGGTCTATTTTTATTTATTAATTTTGGTTATAAGAAAACTGCAGTAGCTTCTGAGTACCATTTCTTTGTTTCAGTTATTGAAACAGAAAGATGGAAAGGATTGTTTATCTGTTTTGCTTGGAGAAGAAAGTCATGCCTGGAAGACCTACATCCACTTCCCATAATTAAATGCCAAGCATGTGTCATATGCTCACTCATATGCTAATTACTGGCAAGTGACATAGAGCAAATATGTTTCATACCCTGGCACATGGAACATTGCCACCCCCAATGAAATAAGAGACAAGGAAGAAGTGGGCAGCATTTATTGAAGAGTAACTAATCCTAGCTCATTATTACCTAGCCCATTATTTTTGTCATTATTTTTTTTTCTCCTTGGCTCTCTTTGTACCTTGGGATCAACAAAAACAACAAAAATATCTCATGGGCTTTCATGCATTGTTTTACTAACCATCAGTTGAGTTTGGGTGCTGGACACTGCAAATATAAATCTTAATACGAGACAAGTCATAGTAGCAGATTCACCTTACCTAGTCTGGAAGACAAGATATAAATAGCAATGAAAGGTTTTCAGTATGAGGGATCTGAGTTTTAAAGCAGAGTAGATATTGTATATGTAAAGGTCAGGTGATGAGGAATGGCATTTACAGAGGGACGGGAACAAAATTATGAAGGATACAACCTACAAACAGCCGGTTTTGAGTACAGGGATTATAAGCAGGTTTGTGTTTCTGGAGAGTGTAGGTTAAAGCTAGAATTTGCTAGATATAAGGTGGTTGACTGCCTCTTTAAATTAACTTTGTAGAGTTATATATTAATAAGTGATTATGGACTGAATGTCTTGGTCCTTTCCAAAATTCATAAGTTGAAGCCCTTATGTGATCATGATTGGAGATGGAATTTTAAGGAAGCAATTCAATTTATGTGAAGTCATGAAAATGGGGTTCTAATGACAGAATGAGTGCCCTTATAAAATGAGACTAAAGAGCTTGTGCTCTCTATCAAGGTACATCAAAAAGCCAGCCATGTGCAAGCCAGAAAAAGAGCTCTCACCAAGAACCAATTGGCCAGAATCTTGGTCTAGGATTCTCTACCATCTCTAGAGCTATGGTAAATAAATTTATATTTTATTTAAGCTACCCAATCCCTGGATTTTAAGATAACAGCCAGAGCTAAGACATAGATATACAAAATCATTGGGATACTTAAATCACCCAGGTAAAACTGAAGAAACTAGTGACTCAACTGAGAGCAGAATCGTAGATAAGAAGCACAGGACAGAAGTTATTTAACATCAGCAAAAGTCTTTTAGGACACAAAAATGAAGGCAATCTAATGCCTGTTATAAACAGGAAAGCAAACTCTAGTTATCTAACCATCATATCAGGGATTCCCTGGTGGCTCAGCAGAAAAGAATCCACCTGCCATACAGGAGATGTGGAATTGATCCCTAGTCCAGGAAGATCCCCTAGAGAAGGAAATGGCAACTCACTCCAGTATTCTTGCCTGGGAAATTCCAAGGACAGAGGAGCCTGGCAAGCTACAATTCATGGGGTCACAAGAGTCCAACATGACTTAGCGACTAAACCACTACTACCAAGCATCATATCATGGTAAAGAATACTGAGGTCACTACCTTTGAGGACTAGTATTCCAAAGAAAGAAAAAGGCCATGCTGGCTTTCTGGATAATGTAGCAACAAAGACTAAGGTGGTGACAACATCTCCTGTCGAATGTTGAGATATGTAAGTTGTGAAGAAAAAATGTCACTGAAAAAGATCTGCTGGGGAGACCTTGACCTCTGGGGACAGATAAGTTATAGTTAGAGCAACCAGGTGATGGGCAGGTACAGACAAGTAGTAAAGGTTTTGGGAAATTTGCTGGGGGGCCAGATGAGGGAGAATATGCCTCTCTTTTCAAGAATATTCTTAGGCAGTTATGACTAGATGGTAATGATCTTCTTGTGAGATTAATAGTGATGTCTTGTGTATTTTTATCATGGTAATCCAAGTCTATGCCCCAGCCAGTAATGGGAAGAAGCTGAAGTTGAATGGTACTATGGAGACCTACAAGACCTTTTAGAACTAACATGTGAAAAAGATATCCTTTTCACTATAGGGGACTGGAATCCAAAAATAGGAAGTCAAGAAACACCTGGAGTAACAGGCATATTTGGCCTTGAAGTACAGAATGAAGAATAGGCAAATGCTAACGGAGTCTTGCCAAAGGAACGCACTGATCATAGCAAACAACCTCTACCAACAACACAAGAGAAGGCTCTACACATGGGCATCACCAGATGGTCAACACCAAAATTAGATTCATTATAATTTTTGCAGCCAACAATGGAGAAGCTCTACACAGTCTGCAAAAAACAAGACCAGAAGCTGACTGTGGCTCAGATCATGAACTCCTTATTGCCAAATTCAGACTTAAATTGAAGAAAGTAGGGAAAACCACTAGACTATTCAGATATGACCTAAATGAAATCCCTTACGATTATACAGTGGAAGTGGGAAATAGATTTAAGGGCCTAGATCTGACAGAAACAGTGCCTGATGAACTGTGGATGGAGGTTCAAGACATTGTACAGGATACAGGTTTGAAGACCATCCCCAAGAAAAAGAAATGCAAGGAAGCAAAGGGCTCTCTGAGGAGGCCTTACAAATAGCTGTGAAAAGAAGAGAGGCAAAAAGCAAAGGAGAAAAGGAAAGATATACCCATTTGAATACAGAGTTCCCAAGAAGAGCAAAGAGAGAATGAAACATTTCTCAGTGATCAATGCAAAGAAATAGAGGAAAATAATAGAATGGGCAAGACTAGAGATCTCTTCAACAAAGTTAGAGATACCAGGGGAACATTTCATGCAAAGATGGGCTCGATAAAGGACAGAAATAGTATGGACATAACACAAGCAGAAGATATTAAGAAGAGGTGACAAGAATACACAGAAGAACTGTACAAAAAACAGCTTAATGACCCAGATGAGCACGATGGTGTAATCATTCACCCAGAGCCAGACACCCTGGAATGCGAAGTCAAGTGGGCCTTAGGAAGCATCATTATGAACAAAGCTAGTAGACATGATGGAATTCCAGTTGAGCTATTTCAAATCCTAAAAGATGATGCTGTGAAAGTGCTTCCCTCAATGCAGCACATTTGGAAAACTCACCAGTGGCCACAGGACTGGAAAGGTCAGTTTTCATTTCAATCCCAAAGAAAGGAAATGTCAAAGAATGCTCAAACTACTGCACTATTGCCCTCATCTCACACGCTAGCAAAGTAATGCTCAAAATTCTCCAAGCCAGGCTTCAATAGTATGTGAAATGTGAAGTTCCAGATGTTCAAGCTGCTTTTAGAAAAGGCAGAGGAACCAGAGATCAAATTGCCAACATCCGCTGGATCATCAAAAAAGCAAGACAGTTTCAGAAAAAAATCTACATCTGCCTTATTGACTATGCCAAAGCCTTTGACTGTGTGGATCACAGAAAACTGTGGAAAATTCTTCAAGAGATGGGAATACCAGACCACCTGCCCTGCCTCTGAGAAATCTGTATGCAGGTCAGGAAGGAACAGTTAAAACTGGACATGGAACAACAGACTTGTTCCAAATAGGAAAAGGAGTGTGTCAAGCCTGTATATTTTCACCCTGCTTATTTAGCTTATATTCAGAGTGCATAATGAGAAACCCTGGGCTGGATGAAACAAAAGCTGGAATCAAGATTGCTGTGAGAAATACCAATAACCTAAGATAAGCAGATGACACCACCCTTGTGGCAGAAAGTGAAGAAGGACTAAAGAGCCTCTTGCTGAAAGTGAAAAAGGATAGTGAAAAAGTTGGCTTAAAGCTCAACATTCAGGATACTAAGATCATGGCATCTGGTCCCATCACTTCATGGGAAATAGATGGGGAAACAGTGGAAACAGTGTCAGACTTTATTTTTGGGGGGCTCCAAAATCACTGCAGATGGTGACTGCAACCATGAAAATAAAAGACACTTACTCCTTGGAAGGAAAGTTGTGAACAGCCTAGACAGCATATTAAAAGCAGAGACATTACGTTGCCAATAAAGGTCTGCCTAGCAAGGCTATGGTTTCTCCAGTAGTCATGTTTGGATGTGAGAGTTGGACTATAAAGAAAGCTGAATGCCAAAGAATTTCTGCTTTTGAACTGTGGTGTTGGAGAAGACTCTTGAGAGTCCCTTGGACTGCAATGAGATCCAACCAGTCTATCCTAAAGGAGATCAGTCCTGAGTGTTCATTGGAAGAAGTGATGTTGAAACTCCAATATTTTGGCCACCTGATGAGAAAAGCTGACTCACTGGAAAAGACTCAGATGCTGGGAAAGATTAAAGGCGGGAGGAGAAGGGGACGATGGACATGAGATGGTTGGATAGCATTACCAACTCAATGGAGATGAGTTTGGGTAAACTCTGGGAGTTGGTGATGGACAGGGAGGCCTGTCGTGCTATAGGCCATGGGGTTTCAAAGAGTCAAACATGACTAAGCAACTGAACTGTATTGAAGTTGTGTATTTGCAGGAAAAAGTTTATCATGCAGAGAACAAAAGACTCAGTGGCCTCTCTTAATACACATAGTCAGTGTTTCTAATCTACTGAATGGAAATTAAATGTATATATTTATTGTTACTTAAGTGTATTTACTGAAAGAGGAACTCCCCAGGTCAGTAGGTGCCCAATATTCTATTGGAGATCAGTGGAGAAATAACTCCAGAAAGAATGAAGGGATGGAGCCAAAGCAAAAACAATACCCAGCAGTGGATGTGACTGGTGATAGAAGCAAGGTCCGATGATGTAAAGAGCAATATTGTATAGGAACCTGGAATGTCAGGTCCATGAATCAAGGAAAATTGGAAGTGGTCAAACAAGAGATGGCAACAGTGAACGTCGACATTCTAGGAATCAGCGAACTCAAATGGACTGGAATGGGTGAATTTAACTCAGATGACCATTATATCTACTACTGCAGGCAGGAATCCCTCAGAAGAAATGGAGTGGCCATTATGGTCAACAAAAGAGTCCGAAATGCAGTAGTTGGATGCAATCTCAAAAATGACAGAATGATCTCTGTTCGTTTCCAAGGCAAACCATTCAATACCGCAGTAATCCAAGCCTATGCCCCAACCAGCAATACTGAAGAAGCTGAATTTGAACGGTTCTGTGAAGACCTTTTAGAACTAACACCCCAAAAAGATGTCCTTTTCATTATAGGGGACTGGAATGCAAAAGTAGGAAGTCAAGAAACACCTGGAGTAACAGGCAAATTTGGCCTTGGAATATGGAATGAATCAGGGAAAAAACTAATAGAGTTTTGCCAAGAAAATGCACTGGTGAGGGTGTGGAGAAAAGGGAACCCTCTTACACTGTTGGTGAGAATGCAAAATAGTACAGCCACTATGGAGAACAGTGTGGAGATTCCTTAAAAAACTGGAACTAGAACTGCCTTATGATCCAGCAATCTCACTGCTGGGCATACACACTGAGGAAACCAGAAGAGAAAGAGACACGTGTACCCCAATGTTCATCGCAGCACTGGTTATAATAGCCAGGACATGGAAGCAACCTAGATGTCCATCAGCAGATGAATGGATAAGAAAGCTGTGGTACATATACACAATGGAGTATTACTCAGCCATTAAAAAGAATACATTTGAATCAGTTCTAATGAGGTGGATGAAACTGGAGCCTATTATACAGAGTGAAGTAAGCCAGAAAGAAAAACACCAATACAGTATACTAATGCATATATATATGGAATTTAGAAAGATGCTAACAATAACCCTGTGTACGAGACAGCAAAAGAGACACTGATGTATAGAACAGTCTTATGGACTCTGTGGGAGAGTGAGAGGGTGAGATGATTTGGGAGAATGGCATTGAAACATGTATAATATCATGTATGAAACGAGTTGCCAGTCCAGGTTCGATGCACAATACTGGATGCTTGCGGCTAGTGCACTGGGATGACCCAGAGGGATGGTATGGGGAGGGAGGAGGGAGGAGGGTTCAGGATGTGGAACACATGTATACCTGTGGTGGATTCATTTTGATATTTGGCAAAACTAATACAATTTGTAAAGTTTAAAAATAAAATAAAATTTAAAAAAAGAAAAGAAAATGAACTGGTCATAGCAAGTACCCTCTTCCAAAAACACAAGAGAAGACTCTACACATGGACATCACCAGATGGTCAACACCAAAATCATATTGGTTACATTCTTTGCAGCCAAAGATGGAAAAGCCCTATACAGTCAAGAAAAACAAGACCAGGAGCTGACTGTGGCTCAGATCACGAATTCCTTATTACCAAATTCAGACTGAAATTGAAGAAAGTAGGGAGAACCACTAGACCATTGAGATATGACATAAATCAAGTCCCTTATGATTATACAATGGAAGTGAGAAATAGATTTAAGGGCCTAGATCTGATAGATAGAGTGCCTGATGAACTATGGACTGAGGTTCATGATAATGTATAGGAAACAGGAATCAAGACCATCCCCACAGAAAAGAAATGCAAAAAAGCAAAATGGCTCTCTGGGGAACCTTACAAATGGCTATGAAAAGAAGAGAAGTGAAAAGCAAAGGAGAAAAGGAAAGATATAAGCATCTGAATTCAGAGTTCCAAAGAACAGCAAGAAGAGATAAGAAAGCCTTCCTCAGAGGTCAATGCAAAGAAATAGAGGAAAACAACAGAATGGGAAAGACTAGAGATCTCTTCAAGAAAATTAGAGATACAAAGGGAACATTTCATACAAAGAGGGGCTCGATAAAGGACAGAAATGGTATGTACCTAACAGAAGCAGAAGATATCAAAAAGAGGTGGCAAGAATACACAGAAGAACTGTACAAAAAAGATCTTCACCACCCAGATAATCTCGATGCTGTGATCACTGACCTAGACACAGACATCCTGGAATGTGAAGTCAAGTGGGCCTTAGAAAGCATCACTACGAACAAAGCTAGTGGAGGTGATGGAATTCCAGTTGAGGTATTTCAAATTCTAAAAGATGATGCTGTGTAAGTGCTGCACTCAATATGCCAGCACATTTGGAAAACTCAGCAGTGGCCACAGGACTGGAAAAAGTCAGTTTTAATTCCAATCCCAAAGAAAGGCAATGCGAAAGAATGATCAAACTACCACACAATTGCACTCATCTCACATGCTAGTAAGGTAATTCTCAAAATTCTCCAAGCCAGGCTTCAGCAATGTGTGAACCATGAACTTCCAGATGTTCAAGCTGGTTCTAGAAAAGGCAGAGAAACTAGAGTTCAAATTGCCAACATCCGCTGGATCATCAAGAAAGCAAGAGAGTTCCAAAAAAAAATCTATTTCTGCTTTATTGACTATGCCAAAGGCTTTGACTGTGTGGATTACAGTAAACTGTGGGAAATTCTGAAAGAGATGGGAATACCAGACCACCTGACCTGCCTCTTGAGAAATCTGCATGCAGGTCAGGAAGCAACAGTTAGAACTGAACATGGAACAACAGACTTGTTCCAAATAGGAAAAGGAGTACATCAGGGCTGTATATTGTCACCCTGCTTATTTAACTTATATGCAGTGTACATCCTGAGAAACGCTGGGCTGGAAGAAACACAAGCTGGAATCAGGATTGCCGGGAGAAATATCAATAACCTCAGATATGCAGATGACACCACCCTTATGGCAGAAAGTGAAGAGGAACTAAAAACCTCTTCATGAAAGTGAAAGTGGAGAGTGAAAAAGTTGGCTTAAAGCTCAATATTCAGAAAATGAAGATCATGGCATCTGGTCCCATCACTTCATGGGAAATAGACGGGGAAACAGTGGAAACAGTGTCAGACTTTATTTTTTGGGGCTCCAAAATCACTGCAGATGGTGACTGCAGCCATGGAAGTAAAAGACACTCCTTGGAAGAAAAGTTATGACCAACCTAGATAGCATATTCAAAAGCAGAGATATCACTTTGCCAACAAAGGTCCGTCTAGTCAAGTCTATGGTTTTTCCTATGGTCATGTATGGATGTGAGAGTTGGACTGTGAAGAAGGCTGCGTGCTGAAGATTGATGCTTTTGAACTGTGGTGTTGGAGCAGACTCTTGAGAGTCCCTTGGATTGCAAGGAGATCCAACCAGTGTATCCTAAAAGAGATCAGTCCTGGGTGTTCTTTGGAAGGATAAAGCTTAAACTCCAGTACTTTGGCCACCTCAAATGAAGAGTTGACTCATTGGAAAAGACTCTGATGCTG
The DNA here is from genome assembly GCF_027580195.1 of Bos mutus. NCBI lineage: Eukaryota > Metazoa > Chordata > Mammalia > Artiodactyla > Bovidae > Bos > Bos mutus. The sequence goes on along the minus strand of NC_091622.1, from coordinate 74,975,004 downwards.
GGAGGGATTGGGGGCAGGAGGAGAAGGGGATGACAGAGGATGAGATGGCTGTATGGCATCACTGACTCGATGGACTTGAGTCTGAGTGAACTCCTGGAGTTGGTGAAGAACAGGGAGGCCTGGCATGCTGCAATTCATGGGGTTGCAAAGATTTGGACACGAATGAGCAACTGAACTGAACTAAATTGTTTTTAAACAATATTACCTTTACTTGAACATTTTTCTTAGGTTTCAGTTCAGTTCAGTTCAGCTGCTCAGTCGTGTCCGACTCTTTGTAACCCCATGAATCACAGCACGCCAGGCCTCCCTGTCCATCACCATCTCCCGGAGTTCACCCAGATTCATGTCCATCGAGTCAGTGATGCCATCCAGCTCTCTCATCCTCTATCATCCCCTTCTCCTCCTGCCCCCAATCCCTCCCAGCATCAGAGTCTTTTCCAATGAGTCAACTCTTCGCATGAGGTGGCCAAAGTACTGGAGTTTAGTTTTAGCATCATTCCTTCCAAAGAACACCCAGGGCTGATCTCCTCTAGAATGGACTGGTTGGATCTCCTTGCAGTTCAAGGGACTCTCAAGAGTATTCTCCAACACCACAAAAAAATAAATGTCACTATGTCCCACATATTATAGAACTCCAGGATGAATTTGAAACGTGTACCGTAGATTTGAGATTCTAGTTGATTCAGTGGTAAAAAATCTGCCTGCCAATGCAGGAGATGCAGTTTCATTCCTGGATAAGGAATATCCCCTGGAGAAAGAAATCACAACCTACTCAAATTTTCTTGCCTGGGAAATCCCATGGACAGAGGAGCCTGTTGGGCTACAGTCCCTGGGATTGCAGGAGAGTCAGATATGAGTTAGCAACTAAACAAGAAGAAACCACTGATTTACTCCATAGAATTTGGAGAACAGGTGTTCTTTTCTAAGTACAGAATAAGTAGTTTGCAGTTCAGTTCAGTTGCTCAGTCATGTCCTACTCTTCTCAACCCCATGAACCTCAGCACACCAGGCCTCCCTGTCCATCACCAACTCCCGGACTCCACCCAAACCCATGTCCATCAAGTCGATGATACGATCCAACCATCTCATTCTCTGTTGTCCCCTTCTCCTCCTGCCTTCAATCTTTCCCAGCATCAGGGTCTTTTCAAATGAGTCAGCTCTTTGCATCAGGTGGCCAAAGTTTTGGAGTTTCAGCTTCAACATCAGTTCTTTCAATGAACACCCAGGACTGATCTTTAGGATGGACTGGTTGGATATCCTTGCAGTCCAAAGGACTCTCAAGAGTCTTCTCCAACACCACAGTTCAAAAGCATCAGTTCTTTGGTGCTCAGCTTTCTTTATAGTCCAACTCTCACATCTATACATGACTACTGGAAAAACCATAGCCTTGACTAGACATGCCTCTGTGGACAAAATAATGTCTCTGTTTTTTAATATGCTGTCTAGGTTAGTCATATCTTTCCTTCCAACAACTAGGCGTTTTTTAATTTCATGGCTGCAATCACCATCTGCAGTGATTTTGGAGCCCCCAAAAAATAAAGTCAGCCACTGTTTCCCCATCTATTTGCCATGAAGTGTTGGGACCAGATGCCATGATCTTAGTTTTCTGAATGTTGAGCTTTAAGCCAACTTTTTCACTCTCTTCTTTCACTTTCGTCAAGAGGCTCTTTAGTTCTTCTTTACTTTCTGCCATAATGGTGGTGTCATCTGCATATCTGAGGTTATTGATATTTCTTCTGGCAGTCTTGAATCCAGCTTGTACTTCTTCCAGCCCAACGTTTCTCATGATGTACTCTGCATATAAGCTAAATAAGCAGGGTGACAATATACAGCCTTGGTGTTGTATATTTTTGGGGGTTGGACAAATGTATGATAATATATATCCATCATTATAATATCACAAAGCGTAATTTCACTGACCTAAAACCTCTTAATATATATATATTTTTTTTTACAAAATAATATGTTTATGCATTTTGTCTCATTAGTATGATTCCACTTTACTGTGTTTTCACTCTCCAAAAATAAAACAATTTAAAAGATTACCATGACTTTTCACAGTGGGTAGAGACACATTTAGAAGACCTTGTTGTGTGTCTCGCTATCATCGAAACGTTTCTTCCCCTACAGGAGTAGTTAACTCAAAAGAGGGAACAGATGGTAGGAGAGACATAAACAGAAAAGAATTGATTTGTGCAGGATTGCACCTGGGCAAATCATACCTTTGACCCTGTCTTGGAGAATAGGAGAAAGGAGTTCCAGGAAACATTTTCTCTTTTTCTTGTTTCCTGTCACAGCATTATTAATCATCTTTTAAACCCATAAATTAACTCCAGCGAGTCTTAGAAAGATGATCTTTATCTTGTAACTTAGCCCATGTAAATGTCACCAGATTAAAATCATGCTCATAATCACTCTATAAAATTATAAAGTCTGGGTCTTTACTCTGAAAGCCCTTTTCACTTGTCAAGGTGATAGGTGACCTGATTAATTAAAATTAAGTCTTTAGGATAAAGGCTTCTGACTATCTTCATTGCTTTAAGCCTTGATTTAATAACTGTCAACTTTAAAAAATCAGTTTTATATATCAAACAAAAAGTTAGAGATACATCTGGAAATAATATTAAAACTAGTAAAAAGTATATGTGATTGAATTGTAAAAATTAGAAATATTTTTTGAAATGTTGAATAAAAATCTGGCTAGTGTGAACCATATTTTTTATGTCAATTTATATTATGTCACAATAAGTTTCTGAGTCTAACAATAAATTAAAAATCAATAACATGGAAAACATTTTTCCCAAACAAAGGGAGAATTTGTTTTGTTTTTCTTTAAAGAAATGGCAATAATCTTTTATCATGTAAGACTCTCAACTGATGGATCAAGAAGACTTGAATCTGTTTAAGAAAACAAATTTTAAAGCTTTATGCATATTTTCAGGTTTTCTTTTAATATCCAAAATTTAAAATCATCTTATGTCTCTTTAATGACCCTAAAACTAAAGGAGTAAACAGACGCGAGGAAATAATATGCTGTGTAAGCTGACTTTTGCAGCCACAAAATGGCTTGAACTCTTTTTTTTTTTTTTTTTTTACTATGTTTTATAGAAATGCTTGTGGTAAAATAAGACGTGGCATTCTATTGGAGAAAACATGTCAACATCAAGCTCTTTACTCACTCACCATGAGAATATTTGTTTGTTTATTCATTTGTTTTTGTTAATGTTGTGATTTCCTATATAAACATATGGTATCCACTTCCTCTTTTTAAACTTTTAGTGTCTTTATTACATAGATGTGATCAAGGTCTTCCTGCAGAGAGCGTCTGAAAACTAAGCAAGAGAAGATGAAAATTTCATTGTTTTAATACTCCCTGCTTTTGACATTTTAAACAGGATTTGGTTAATACCTCTAGTTCACTTCCCATAAAGTTTAAAAAAAAATACTTTTCAAGATAGAATCCAGAATTATTTTGTTACAGCTGAAATAACAATTCATTTAACTGCCAATTTGAAGTCTGGTTATGTCAGAAAAGATAGATGATTAGGAAATATATATTAATCTAAAACAAACCCTATTTGAGGGCTAAATCCTAAGTAATCCATTATGTAGTAATCCATCTTGTACAGTTAGATTCTCCTTTCTCTGCAATTCCACAGAACTGGGCTAGCTTTTTTTCTCAGTATCATAGTTGTCCATTTGCCAGGCACCCTTCCCATTATACTGTTCCTCTAGGTCATAAGCTGTGTCTTATTCTTTGTAGACATTCCAGTGCCTGGATAGTGAATGATTGAATAAATAAAGGTATGAACACACAAGTAAATAACATCAGTAAGAAAGATTTGAAATATAACTTGGGGTACATGATTATTCAAATGTAAAATAATGTATGGAAAATGATAAATTTTAAAAAAGATATAAGTAGTGAAATGAATTGTGTATAACTTTTTTTTCTAAACACTGAGTTATGGGAGTTGAATTAATATTTATTGGACTATTTGTTAGGCTTCTTTGGATGATCTAATCAGGCAAGAAGGAATGGGGAAGGGAGTAATAATATAAGGATGACTCATTGGAAAAGACTGTGATGCTGGAAGGGATTGGGGGCAGGAGGAGAAAGGGATGACAGAGGATGAGATGGCTGGATGGCATCACTGACTCGATGGACTTGAATCTGAGTGAACTCCGGGAGTTGGTGATGGACAGGAAGGCCTGGCGTGCTGTGATTCATGGGGTCGCAAAGAGTCGGACAGGACTGAGCGACTGAACTGAACTGACCTAATCAAATTTTATTAATCAGGGTTGAATTTTAACCACAGAAACTTATCTAGCTTGTGCATTCAAATAAAGCTGAAAATCAGTTTTCTGCCATGTAAACTTTGGACTTTTTTTTTTTTTTCACGCTTGCTGCTGCTGCTGCTAAGTCACTTCAGTCGTGTCCGACACTGTGCGACCCCATAGACGGCAGCCCACCAGGCTCCCCCGTCCCTGGAATTCTCCAGGCAAGAATACTGAAGTGGGTTGCCATTTCCTTCTCCAATGCATGAAAGTGAAAAGTGAAAGTAAAGTCGCTCAGTCCTGTCCGACTCTTAGCGACCCCATGGACTGCAGCCTACCAGGCTCCTCCCTCTAAGGGATTTTCCAGGCAAGAGTACTGGAGTGGGGTGCCATTGCCTTCTCCGTTTTTCATGCTTAACCTTAATCAATTCAAAGAAATAATGATTGTGAACTGTGGTACTGGAGAAGATTCTTGGGAATCCCTTGGACAGCAAGGATATCAAACCAGTCAATCCTAAAAGAAATCAACCCTGAATATTCATTGGAAGGACTGATGCTGAAGCTTCATTTGAAGCTGAAGCTCCAATAGTTTGGCCACCTGATGCAAAGAGCACACTCATTGGGCAATAGAAGATGAGATAATTGGATGGCATCATGGACTCAATGGACATATATCTGAGCAAACTCTAGAGATAGTGAAGGAGAGGGAAGCCTGGAGTGCTGTAGTTCATGGAGTTTTAAAGAGTTGGACACAACTTAGTGACCAAAAAACAACCACCTTTATTTATTTGAACAAACTTCAAAAAGTTTGCAAAATATAAATAACATTAGAAAAATATTAGGGCTTCCTAGATGTGTCAATGTATAAAGGATCTGCCTGCAATGCAGGAGATGCAGAAATATATTATATGTAGGATTTTAACATCAGATATAGAAAGCTAGGTACAGCTACCAAAAGCTGGATTTACAGAAGAGAAAGCTCAGGATTAGGATCAGAATAGAACTTAATAGAATAAGCCAAATAATTTTCAAATATTTAAATTTGTATTAAATGCATGAGGCATTTCTCTAGTATCTTATATCTTACAGTTCCAAACTAGGTATTGACCAGCCACACAGGTAAACAGATAGGTGGCCCTGGTTCTCCTGATGGAAGCTTCCAGGGAGAGGTGGTCACTTGCCTTTTTCTTGCAGGCCTCACAGTCCAACCTCCTGGGGACTGTCACATTCCACTGGGAAGTCTGGGATGGCTGTGTGGTCTGCAAGTCAGGCAGTGACAGACACAGAATGTTGTCCCCAGGTTTTGTCTGCCTCTCACTTCCCAGGGTGAGCCTATTGGACCAGGTTGGAAGGGTCTGGCCTCTGGGGGAAAAAGATGGACCCCAGTGAGAGACATAGCTGATTTCCTCTCAGAACATGACATTCTGGATGGTCCACTCAGGGGTCCTGATCCCTCGCTTCCTTTCGAGGTCAATAGCTCCTCCGGACTCCATCTCTAAGCCCTTTAAGGAGTCACATTGCCCAGCTTACCCAGGCTCTCAGGACACATGTCGAAGGTTTATAGCTCTACTCCCTAGCCACAAGACCAGCTGCATAACTCCCCAAATTTCTTGAAGGAATTCAGGATGATGTTGGTGCTCACTGACATGAGCCTGTCTTTGGGCACCAGGAACAGAAATGCAGTCACGTGGGTAGCATGGGCCCTGGATGTGGACGGATGATCTGCAGCAGTGACCATGGAGTCTTTCTTGGCCAGCAGGAGTTGACATTGTTTCCAAACTTGGAACAACCTACCTGACCTGTGCCTCCTTGGAGACTGAGGCCACCCTGTCTGCGGCTTCCTACCTCCCCAGCTCCTACTCCTAAGTCAGCTGCTCTTAGTAGCGCCTGGTGTCCTACTCAAGTTTTATGACCAGCTGCTTGTCAACTGTAAAAAAAAGCCCTTGATTTCATCTCAGTTATCCCACATTGCCTCCCTGAGGTAGTGCATGAGTTCTCAAAGAGCTGGGATCTTGTTTTTCTCTAGGGCAGACTTCAGGGAGATGATAATTGGAATAATACTTTCTAGGAAATTCCTCCTTTGAACTTAAGACAAGCTCCTTCTGCACCTCCTACATGAACACTTTGGCTTGGGCCAGGTCCTCCTCCTCCACAAGCTGGTCCTTGTCTGGTTTAGCCTTCAATGCCTGCAACCTGATCTCCTTCAAACTGAACACCTCAAACGTATCTAAGAAGAGTTTACTTTCTTCTGTGTCCACAGGAGGTCACTGTCACTGAAGTATGCCAGGATGTAGCTGAAGATTCTGGAAGTGATGTTGGACCCCTGCTCATCCGTGAAGTAGTGTTCTGGGAGAAACTTGTAGATTTTCATCTACTTTTCCTTGTCCATATTCCCCTTCAGGGAGAATAGCCACTTCTGTCTCTCCACCTGGGGGAGCCTAGTGAAAATTTTGTGTTTCTCAAAGTTATTGAAGAGGAAAATGCACTCAATGAGGTGCTGGAAAAATATGTTTGGGTTCCTCTTCAGGAGCAATGGGCCAGACAGACTGCCCTGGTGCTGGTGACCTCTGGGTTCAGGTCTACTAGTGTGCTGATGAAACAGAGGAACAGGCAACACTTTCACTTCACCAAGTCCTCCTGCAGGGGTCGGGTGAACAAAAGTAGTGTCTGCTTCTGGAAGAAAGTGTTCAGGTCCTTCAGATGTGTGCGGATGTTGGGGATGTACTTGTTTGTTGGGGCTGTGTAGTGGACACAGAGGTCACATAAGATGATGTTATTGAGAACATTCCTGCCTATGCCCACCTTCTAGTCCCTCTTTCAGGTTCATGCGAGTCATGCCCTCTGTGATCAGAGGACAAGCCATCATCACCTTGGGAAAGCTGTGGTTACAGCATGAGGACCTTGTCAAGAATAGTGTCCCCATCTTGGTGTGAGAGCTGGAGGTGGGCATAGACAGGAGCTCTCATTGTCCATCACAGCCAGGATAAACCCCTCCAGCCAGACCTTCTGTAGATGGACACACCAGGATTGGACCATCAGCAGTTCGGTAGAGATTGCAAAGCCTGCTTGTTGACAGACATGGTGATACCAAAACACTGATTATGCAGGACAGGCAGCTTGTCTCTCATACACAAGATAGCACAGTGTTCCAAGATGTTCACTAAGACCTGGACTGCAGATTTCCTGACGTTGGTCTTCTCATCACTAACCCTGTTCCTCAGCATCATCATGAAATCCTTTTCTGTTGAATTTTTCTGAGCACTCTTTTGGTGGCTCTCTACTCCTGAAACTGAAGGAGTGTTATCCAGAAATGCCTGCATGCTGTCCAATGGGGACGTGACAAAGGACTCTAGGCCGTGTGTGAAATTGGACACAGCCTTGCTGTGGACCATTGGGTCCTTGTCTATACAGCCGGCAAACAAGATTTCCTGAACCAAGAACTTATGCTTCAGGAACTTCTCATGCTCAAGGGGAAGTGGGTCATCTACCTCTTATCAGGTAGTTCCAGAAGAGCCAAGGCAACATCTAGAGTGAAACCTAGAAAAGACATTAGCATCTGGTGCTAATTCATAAATTCAGGCCATGAAAGAAGCATATTCCTCACAAGGAAGCTTGTTGAGCAGCTGGCCCAGAGGATGAGCCATATGGGTTTCAGTTCAGTTCAGTTCAGTTGCTCATTCATGTCCGACTCTTTGTGACCCCGTGGATCACAGCACACCAGGCTTCCCTGTCCATCACCAAGACCCAGAGCTTGCTCAAATTCATGTCCATCAAGTTGGTGATGCATTCCAACCATCTCATCCTCTTTTGTCCCCTTCTCCTCGTGCCTTTAATTGTTCCCAGCATCAGGGTCTTTTCCAATGAGTCAGTTCTTCACATCAGGTGGCCAAAGTATTGGAGTTTTAGCTTCAGGATTAGTCCTTCCAATGAATATTCAGGACTGATCTCCTTTAGGATGGACTGGTTGGATCTCCTTGCAGTCCAAGGGACTCTTAGGAGTCTTTTCCAACACCACAGTTCAAAAGCGTCAATTCTTTGTTGCTGAGCTTTCTTTACGGTCCAACTCTTACATCCATATATGATTACTGAAAAAACCAAAGCTTTGACTAGACGGACCTTTGTTGGCAATGTAGTGTCACTGCTTTTTAATATGCTGTCTAGGTTGGTCTAGCTTTTCTTCCAAGGATCAAACGTCTTTTAATTCATAGTTGCAGTCACCATCTGCTATGATTTTGGAGCCCAAGGAAATAAAGTCTATCACTGTTTCTATTGTTTCCCCATCTATTTGCCATGAAGTGATGGGATGGATGCCGTGATCTTAGTTTTTTGAATGTTGAGTTTTAAACCAGCTTTTTCACTCTCCTCTTTCACTTTCATCAAGAGGCTCTTTAGTTCCTCTTTGCTTTCTGCCATAAGGGTGGTGTCATGTGCATATCTGAGATTATTGATATTTCTCCCTGCAGTCTTGATTCCAACTTGTCCTTCATCCAGCCTGGCATTTCACATGAGGTTTTCTGCATAGAAGTTAAGTAACCTGGGTGACAATATACAGCCTTGGTGTACTCCTTTCCCAATTTGAAACCTGTCTGTTGTTCCATGTCCAGTTCTAACTGTTTCTTCTTAACCTGCATACAGATTTCTCAAGAGGCAGGTCAGGTGGTCTGGTATCCCCATCTCTTGAAGAATTTTACACAGTTTGTTGTGATCCACACAGTCAAAGGTCTTCACCTAGTGCAGAAGTAGGTATTTTTCTGGAACTCTCTTGCTTTTTCGATGATCCAATGGATGTTGGTGATTTGATTTCTTGTCTCTCTGCCTTTTCTAAATCCAGCTTGAACATCTGGAAGTTCTCAGTTCACACAGTTTTGAAGACTTGCTTGGAGAATTTTGAGCATTACTTTGCTAGTGTGTGAGATGAGTGCAATTGTCATAGGTTTGATATTCAGATTTATTGAACACCTTGCCACAGATGTGTTGTAGGACTGGATGTATATAGTTTCTTTTAGTTCACCCAGAACTTACAAGCTGGATGACCAGGTTTCTACTGCTGACAACTGGAGACATGATGGCAAGGGGGCTGTGATGGCAGTCTTTGCTCACTTGTCTCATTAATATTATGGAGAGCATTTGGTGGAAAACACATCTGAGAATCTTGTTTCCTTCTCTGTGAATAGGGAAGCAAAGCAAATACAACCCATGATAGGCCAGTTCTGGTATATATTTTGCTTCATGGAGATTTCTAGCTCACATAACATGAAATTCATGAACAACTGGTTCAAAATTAGCTAATGCAACAAAGACTTTCTACACAATTATGTATACACTCTGGCTTCTCTTTTAGGGAGAACTTGGGAAGAAGTCTTGAAAGCTCTTCAAACATGAGAGGTTGCATTTAGAATTTGACAATGGTCTTCAGAAGAAGAAAAAAAATCTCTTCATCTCCTTTGTCTCTTCATCCTCTTCTTTAGTAACCTCATCCATCTTTATCACCTCTTTCTTGCAGGGCTTCCCTCTTCCTTCTCTTCTTTGGATTGGCCTCAGTGTTTTTTGGTTGCTCTTTTTTCTTTTCTCATCTAAGCTGGATTCTTGAGCCCACTCTTTTTAGAATCTGAACATATTTATCAAACAGCAGTGGGTGGAAAACTTGATTGAATTACCCTGTCTGCTACTTCCAGAACAAGAAGATAAAGCCCAGCAGTGTGAAGGATGAATTCCTGCTGTTGAGCACTGTCATTTTTCTTAACCACCTTATGAATGAAGTGATTAAACACGGCCATCAGCATGTTGTGGGAAATTCTGTTCTCCCCAAAAAAGGTCCAAATGCTCTTATTCTATGGAGACTGGCTTGCCTTTTTGGAAGTTTTTGGTCTTCTGCCTGTGTTCAAAAGATGTTCTGTAGGAGCTGTTCCATACGCAGATGGATTTCAGATGTATTTGTGGGGAGGGATGTGCTCTTCCTGTCTTATTCCTCTGCCATCTTGGAAGTTCTTCTGGACTGGTTTTTTCTAAAGTACTCTATTATTTTATGTAACAGGGTCACAAGGCAGCATGCATTTGCTTATCTATTTCTTGCAAGATAACCAGAAACATGAACTTGTTCTTCCTTCTATTTAATTAACATTATAATTCTTAGTATAAAGGATAATGTAACTTTCCTGAACCTATTATATTAAATATTCTTATGGTTGTAATCTGTCATTAAAGGATTACATTAGAAGATAGCTGGTAGGAAACACACTGAGAAAAAAAAAGTTGTTATTAACTAAATTCTAGAGAACCTCTGTTGCTGAAATTTGATCTTTGGAATACTGTAATAATATTACTATAGAATATGTTAGTATTGGAATACTAGGAATAGCAATTACTATGGAATACTGCACAGTAATTGTTAAAGTTTATTGAGCATAATCCAGGCATAGTTTTATGCTCTGTAATGACCAAAATGGGAAGGAAATCCAATAAATAATGGATATATGTATATGTATAGTTGATTCACTTTGCTGTACAGCAAAAAATACAACAGTGTAAAGCAATTATACATCAATGAAAATATATATGTATGAACAGATCATTTTTGATAAATTAATATAATGAAACATAGTTGTTATAAATTCATGGATGATGGAACTATTACTTTCATATCCTAGCTTTGCTACTTGCATATTATTTGGAGAAAATTGCTATGCTTTCTCAAAAATAATCCCAATTTATAAGATAATGCTAGTTTTTGCTCAAGTTTATTACACTGTCATAAGATATATTTCAGAAAAGGTACATAAAATGCCTATGGATCATGTGGAGGCATACAACCCACAATGCCTGGCTCAGAGTAAATGTTCTATGAATAGTATGTGTATACTCAGCCACTTAAATGTCTAGAGATTTTAAAACATTGGCCCAAATCATACATCTTATATGTTAAACTTTTAAACCATATCAGATAATAAAGTCCTCTTCTGTCTCTACAGACTGTTTTCCACTATTCTCCACAAGCTTCTGTAATATATGAATTTGAAAATTAGCAATCCTGAAAATGAAATTTAGGAAAGTTCTCTATCACTTAGTAACAGGGATTTTTCTAGCACCTCCGGTTACCACAGGTTATATCAATTCAGGTCAGTCACTCAGTGGTGTCTAACTCTAGGCAACGCCATGAATCGCAGCATGCCAGGCCTCCCTGTCCATCACCAACTCCTGGAGTTTACTCAAATTCATGTTCATTGAGTCAGTGATGTCATCCAGCCATCTCATCCTCTGTCACCCCCTTCTCCTCCTGCCCCCAATCCCTCCCAGCATCAGAGTCTTTTCCAATGAGTCAACTCTTTGCATGAGGTGGCCAAAGTACTGAAGTTTAAGCTTTAACATCATTCCTTCCAAAGAAATCCCAGGACTGATCTCCTTCAGAATGGACTGGTTGGATCTCCTTGCAGTCCGAGGGACTCTCAAGAGTCTTCTCCAACACCACATTTCAAAAGCATCAATTCTTTGGCAGTCACTTTTTTCACAGTCCAACTGTCACATCCATACATGACTCCTGGAAAAACCATAGCCTTGAAAAGATGGACCTTTGTTGGCAAAATAATGTCTCTGCTTTTGAACACGCTATCTAAGTTGATCATAACTTTCCTTCCAAGGAGTAAGTGTCTTTTAATTTCATGGCTTAAATCACTATCTGCAGTGATTTTGGAGGCCCAAGAAATAAAGTCTGACACTGTTTCCACTGTTTCCCCATCTATTTCCCATGAAGTGATGGGACCAGATGCCATAATCTTCATTTTCTGAATGCTGAGCTTTAAGCCAAATTTTTCACTCTACTCTTTCACTTCCATCAAGAGGCTTTTGAGTTCCTCTTCACTTTCTGCCATAAGGGTGGTGTCATCTGCATATCTGAGGTTATTGATATTTCTCCGGGCAATCTGATTCTAGCTTCTGTTTCTTCCAGTCCAGCGTTTCTCATGATGTACTCTGCATATAATTTAAATAAGCAGGGTGACAATATACAGCCTTGACGTACTCCTTTTCCTATTTGGAACCGGTCTGTTGTTCCATGTCCAGTTCCATGTCCTATATGCATGTCCATGACCTGCATATAGGTTTCTCAAGAGGCAGATCAGGTGGTCTGGTATTCCCATCTCTTTCAGAATTTTCCACAGTTTATTGTGATCCACACAGTCAAAGGCTTTGACATAGTCAATAAAGCAGAAATAGAGGTTTTTCTGGAACTCTCTTGTTTTTTTGATGATCCAGTGGATGTTGACAATTTAATCTCTGGTTCCTCTGCCTTTTCTAAAACGAGCTTGAACATGTGGAAGTTCATGGTTCACATATTGCTGAACCCTGGTGGAGAATTTTGAGCATATACTTTACCAGAGTTTTAGATGAGTGCAACTGTGCAGTAGTTTGAGCATTCCTTGGCATTGCCTTTCTTTGGGATTGGAATGAAAACTGACCTTTTCCAGTCCTGTAGGCACTGCTGAGTTTTCCAAGTTGCTGGCATATTGAGTGCAGCACTTTCACAGCATCATCTTTCAGGATCTGAAATAGCTCAACTGGAATTCCATCACCTCCACTAGCTTTGTTAATACTGATGCTTTCTAAGGCCCACTTGACTTCACATTCCAAGATATCTGGCTCTAGGTGAGTGATCACACCATCCTAATTATCTGAGTTGTGAAGATCTTTTTTGTACAGTTCTGTGTATTCTTGCCACCTCTTAATATCTTCTGCATGTGTTAGGTCCATACCATTTCTGTCCTTTATCAAGCCCATCTTTGCATGAAATGGTCCCTTGGTATCTCTAATTTTCTTGAAGAGATCTCTAGTCATTCTGTTATTTTCCTCTATTTCTTTGCATTGATCACTGATGAAGGCTTTCTTATCTCTCCTTGATATTTTTTGAAACTCTGCATTCAGATACTTATATCTTTCCATTTCTCCTTTGCTTTTCAATTTTCTTCTTTCACAGCTATTTGTAAGGCCTCCCCAGACAGCCATTTTGCTTATTTGCATTTGTTTTTCTTGGAAATGGTCTTGATTCCTGTCTCCTGTACAATGTCATGAACCTCTGTCCATAGTTCATCAGGCACTCTATCTATCAGATCTAGTCCCTTAAATCTATTTCTCACTTCAACTGTATAATCATAAGGAATTTGATTTAGGTCATACCTGAATAGGAAAAGGAGTACATCATGGCTGTATATTGTCATCCTGCTTACTTAACTTATATGCAGAGTACATCATGAGAAACACAGGACTGGAAGAAGCACAAGCTGGAATCAAGATTGCTGGGAGAAATATCAATAACCTCAGATATGCAGATGACATCACCCTTATGGAAGAAAGTGAAGAGGAACCAAAAAGCCTCTTGATGAAAGTGAATGAGGAGAGTGAAAAACTTGGCTTAAAGCTCAACATTCAGGAAACTAAGATCATGGCTTCTGGTCCCATCACTTCATGGCAAATAGATGGGGAAGCAGTGGAAACAGTGTCAGACTTTATCTTTTGGGGGGTTCCAAAATCACTGCAGATGGTGATTTCAGCCATGAAATTAAAAGATGCTTACTCCCTGGAAGGAAAGTTATGACCAACCTAAATAACATGTTCAAAAGTAGAGACATTATTTTGCCAACAAAGGTCCATCTAGTCAAGGCTATGGTTTTACCAGTAGTCATGTATGGATGTGAATGTTGGACTGTGAAGAAAACTGAGTGCTGAAGAATTTATGCTTTTGAACTGTGGTGTTGGAGAAGACACTTGAGAGTCCCTTGGACTGCAAGGAGATCCAACCAGTCCATTCTGAAGGAGATCAGCCCTGGGATTTCTTTGGAAGGAATGATGCTAAAGCTGAAAGTCCAGTACTTTGGCCACCTCATGTGAAGAGTTGACTCATTGGAAAAGACTCTGATGCTGGGAGGGATTGGGGGCAGGAGGAGAAGGGGGCAACAGAGGATGAGATGGCTGGATGGCATCACTGACTCGGTGAACTTTGGTTTGGCTTAACTCTGGGAGTTGGTGATGGACAGGGAGACCTGGCGTGCTGGAATTCATGGGGTCGAAAGAGTTGGACACGACTGAGCGACTGAACTGAACTAAACTGAACTGAACTGAATGGTCTAGTGGTTTTACCTACTTTTTTCAATTTAAGTCTGTTTTGGCAATAAGGAGTTCATGGTCTGAGCCACAGTCAGCTCCTGGTTGTTTTTGCTGAGTGTATAGAGCTTCTCCATCTTTGGCTGCAAAGAATATAATCAATCTGATTTTGGTGTTGACCATCTGGTGATGTCCATGGGTAGAGTCCTCTCTTGTGTTGTTGGAAGACGGTGCTTGCTACGAGCAGTGTGTTCTCTTGGCAAAACTCTATTAGCCTTTGCCCTGTTTCATTCCGTATTCCAAGGCCAAATTTGTGTGTTACCCTAGGTGTTTCTTGACTTCTTACTTTTGCATTCCTGTCCCCTATAATGAAAAGGACATCTTTTGGGCGTGTTAGTTCTAAAAGGTCTTGTAAGTCTTCATAGAACCATTCAACTTCAGCTTCTTCAGCATTACTGGTTGGGGCACAGGCTTGGGTTACGATATATTAAATGGTTTGCCTTGGAAATGAACTGAGATCATTCCGTCATTTTTGAGATTGCATCCAAGTACTGCATTTTGGACTCTTTTGTTGACCATCATGGCTACTACATTGCTTCTAAGGGAATCCTGCCCACAGAAGTAGATATAATGGTCATCTGAGTTAAATTCACCCATTCCTGTCCATTTTAGTTCGCTGATTCCTAGAATGTTGATATTCACTCTTGCCATCTCCTGTTTGACCGCTTCCAATTTGCCTTGATTCATGGACCTAACATTCCAGGTTTCTATGCAATATTGCTCTTTACCTCATTGGATCTTGCTTCTATCACCATTCGCATCCACAACTGGGTATTGTTTTTGCTGTGGCTCCACCCCTTCACTCTTTCTGGAGTTATTTCTCCACTGATCTCCAGTAGCATATTGGGCACCTACCAACCTGGGAGTTCCTCTTTCAGTGTCTTATCATTTTGCCTTTTCATACTGTTCATGGGGTTCTCAAGGCAAGAATACTGAAGTGGTTTACTATTCCCTTCTCCAGTGGACCACACTCCGTCAGACCTCTCCACCATTACCTGCCCATCCAGTGGCCCCGCAAAGCATGGCTTAGTTTCATTGAGTTAGACAAGGCTGTGGTCTTTGTGATCAGATTGACTAGTTTTCTGTGATTATGGTTTCAGTGTGTCTGCCCTTGATGCCCTCTCGCAACACTTACCGTCTTACTTAGGTTTCTCTTACCTCAGACATAGGGTATCTCTTCACGTCTGCTCCAGCAAAGCACAGCTGCTGCTCCTTACCTTGGATGAGGGGTATCTCCTCACGGCTGCCCCTTCTGACCTTGAACATGGGGTAGCTCCTCCTGTCCGGTCCTGCACCGTCGCAGCCTGGCACTGTTGGCCTCTGCCCCTGACCTTGGGCATTGAGTAGCTCCTCTTGGCCGCTGTCCCTGGCCTCGGACGTGGGGTAGCCCCTCTCATTATATAAGGTTAGATACAGGTTGCTGCTGCTGCTGCTAAGTTGCTTCAGTCGTGTCCGACTCTGTGCGACCCCATAGACAGTAGCCCACCAGGCTCCCCCGTCCCTGGGATTCTCCAGGCAAGAATACTGGAGTGGGTTGCCATTTCCTTCTCCAATGCATGAAAGTGAAAAGTGAAAGTGAAATCGCTCAGTCGTGTCCGACTCTTAGCAACCCCATGGACTGCAGCCTACCAGGCTCCTCTGTCCATGGGATTTTCCCAGGCAAGAGTACTGGAGTGGGGTGCCATTGCCTTCTCCGAGATACAGGTTATATACAGGTTATATAAGAATTATAAATAATATTTGTCTCTTATAAAGAATGAAAGTTCTCAGCAGTTTATATTCTCTAGTAGTTGCTTGCACGTTCTGCTTCTTTTATTTTTATGATTCTTAAATTATTATTATTGAGCAAGTAGGAAGGCAATTATCAAATGTAATTTTGTCTTCTTAGAAGGAACACTTTAAAATGCTCCTCTTAAAAAACAATTGCAATTTTAAATTCTCAGATGACTCATCCATTGTCTCTCTTACTTCTATTTAATAGGGGGAGGAGAGAGGTTTTATATTTTCTTCTTAGAGAATTTTTTCATTATTTTAATTTGAACAGTACTCCTGTGAACAAAATGTTGGAGTTTGGGATACGAGAAGGTAGAGAAACTATACCAAGTTCCCAGATTATAAACATCACCTATACAATAAAGGATATTAGATTCACTTGCTCAGACAGTAAAACATCTGCCTACACTGTGGGAGACCTGGGTTTGATCCCTGGGTGAGGGACATCCTCTGGAGAAGGAAATGGCAACCCACTCCAGTACTATTGCCTGGAAATCCCATGGACTGAGGAGCCTGGTAGGCTACAGTCCATGGGGTCCCGAAGAGTCAGACACGACTGAGTGACTTCACATCATACAATAAAGGAAAGGGAACACTGGTGTTACATATTAATCATTTCATATGTTCCATAGAAAAATATAGAATAATAACAACTGTATTTTCTATCCCAGGTGGTATTTCTGCATTGCTGCCAACATCGAAAAAGCATGAGAGTTCCAGAAAAACATCTATTTCTGCTTTATTTACTATGCCAAAGCCTTTGACTGTGTGGATCATAATAAACTGTGGAAAATTCTGAAAGAGATGGGAATATGAGACCACCTGACCTGCCTCTTGAGAGACCTGTATGCAGGTCAGGAAGCAACAGTTAGAACTGGACATGGAACAACAGATTGGTTCTAAATAGGAAAAGGAGTATGTCAAGGCTGTATATTGTCACCCTGTTTATTTAACTTATATGCAGAGTACATCATGAGAAATGCTGGGCTGGAAGAAGTACAAGCTGGAATCAAGATTGCCGGGAGAAATATCAATAACTTCAGATATGCAGATGATACCACCCTTATGGAAGAAAGTGAAGAGGAACTAAAAAGCCTGTTGATGAAGGTGAAGGAGAGTGAAAAAGGTGGCTTAAAGCTCAACATTCTGGAAACTAAGATCATGGCATCTGGTCCCATCACTTCATGGCAAATAGATAGGGAAACCGTGGAAACACTGTCAGACTTTCTTTTTGGGGGATCCAAAATCACTGCAGATGGTGATTGCAGCCATGAAATTAAAAGACGCTTACTCCCTGGAAGGAAAGTTATGACCAACCTAGATAGCATGTTCAAAAGCAGAGACATTACTTTGCCAACAAAGGTCCATCTAGTTAACGGCTATGGTTTTTCCAGTGGTTATGTATGGATGTAAGAGTTGGAATGTGAAGAAAGCTGAGTGCCGAAGAATTGATGCTTTTGAACTGTGGTGTTGGAGAAGACTCTTGAGAGTCCCTTGGACTGCAAGGAGATCCAACCAGTCCATTCTAAAGGAGATCAGTCCTGGGTGTTCTTTGGAAGGTATGATACTAAAGCTGAAACTCCAATACTTTGGCCACCTCATGAGAAGAGTTGACTCATTGGAAAAGACTCTGATGCTGGGAGGGATTGGGGGCAGGAGGAGAAGGGGACAACAGAGAATAAGATGGCTTTATGGCATCACCGACTCGATGGACATGAGTCTGAGTGAACTCCAGGAGTTGATGACGGACAGGGAGGCCTGGTGTGCTGCAATTCATGGGGTCGCAAAAAGTCACACATGACTGAGCGACTGAACTGAACTGAATCAGAGTTAAGTTATGCAGTTAGTATATTCTTACTATTGCCTTTTGACCACCAATAAAATGGCTGTTTTAAATTTAAAGACTCAAAGAATTCAATTACCATACAAATAGTAAGAAGAAATAAAGCTTAATATACAGCTCGTTTATTATTATAAGATAGACATTGATTCTATAATGCAGTGTAAGTCAAACGAACTAATCTTATTTACTAAAGCAATAGTGACTAGATTTACATTGTCAGATAAGACACCTACAAACACAAGATAAAAGAAAGTACATATACAAAAACTGGAATTATAATCTAACATCAAGGGATTTTTCTTTAAAACATATTAGCTTGGATAATCAAGGGTTTTTTACTTCATCTTTAACATTTCTATTAGTATGAACTTACAAATAGATATATTTCAATGAAAAAATTTAAGAAGATAGGACAAATGAAAGAATAAATCAATTAACTATAATATTCAATTCCATTAATAATTTTCAATAAATGATTTACAGTTTATTTAATATCACTGGGGCATAGTAAGGCCACAGGTTTTCTAATGTGTTTTTGTTGCTGACCATCTGCTAAATGTTCTCAGAGATTTGCAAATTCCTAACTCATGGTCAACATTTTGTTGAAGTTTATTGTCTTATAACTGTCAGCAATTTTTTCTAATTCCATTTGTTTACACAAAGCCTAGCTGTCTGACTACAGAAGATACTCAAAATCTTCAGTCTATAATTTTTTATGTCTGAACACAATTATTCATCTTACAGAAATATGATGAATCTCCTAAATGCCTAAAATGTAACTAAGTAGCAAAGCAAGCCTGATGTCTGGGACCATGAAAACAGCTGGTTTTATACTGTTTTCTGCTACACTCTGTTCTTTCAGTTTTAAAGAATCTGTTCATTTTGATATTTGGCAAAACTAATACAATTATGTAAAGTTTAAAAATTAAAAAAAAAAAAAAAAGAATCTGTTAAAGAGTCTATGGACTGTTCTGTTGGGATTGTCCCTGTGAACTTGAAGCAGTGAAATGGGGACACCATGAACATGGAATACACTGACACTTCTCTTATAAGTCTCTCATTTACCTTAAGATAGGGAATGGAATTTATATTATAGGTAGTGTCTGCTATTATACATGGGTTTCCCAGACAGTTTAGTGGTAAAGAATCCACCTGCCAGGCAGGAGACACAGGTTTGATCCCTGGGCCAGGAAGACCCCCTGGAGAAGGAAATGCCAACCACTCTAGTATTCTTTGCCAACAAAGGTATATCTAGTCAAAGTTATGTTTTTTTCCAGTAGTCATGTATGGATGTGAGAGTTGGACCATAAAGAAGGCTGAGCACTGAAGAATTAATGCTTTTTAACTGTGGTGTTGAAGAAGACTCTTGAGAGTCTCTTGGACAGTGAGTAGATCAAACCAGTCAATCCTAAAGGAAATCAATCCTCAATATTCATTGGAAGGACTGATGCTAGAGCTCCATTACTTTGGCCACCTGGTGAGAAGAACTGACTCATGGAAAAGACCCTGATGCTGGAAAAAATCGAAGGCTGGAGGAGAAGGGGTTGACAGAGGATGAGATGGTTGGATGGCATCACCAACTCAATGGACATGAGTTTGAGCAAACTCTGGGAGATGGTGAAGAACAGAGAAGCCTGGCATGCTGCAGTCCATGGGGTGGCAAAGAGTCAGACATGACTGAGTGACTGAAAAATAACAATCAGTATTCTTGCCTGGGAAATGCTATGGGCAGAGGAGCCTGAAGAACTACAGTTCTTGGGGTCTCAAAGAGTTGGACACAATTTAGCAACTAAACAACACATTGTGCATGATTTTTAATGATAAGTAAATGGATACATAGAATTATTTAGACAGAAAATGAGATTTGTATGAGATCTTACCCCAAACCTTGAAGATAGGTATTTCTTTGCTGTATACTTTAAAATATATTAATATTAATTTTTAAGAATCTCAGATGAAGCATAGTTAATAGCATTATTTCCTTTTATATGAACATCTAAAGGGAGTGCACATCGTTCAACCCCTTTCATGCATTGCTACATTTTAGGTAGGAGTTCTGGTTGATTGAACTATATAAAGAGAATTAAACAAAAAAGATTATACATGGATACTTTTGCTGGAAAAAAGTGTGGCACTTAAGTTGTTTCTATGATTCTTTTGAATTTTGCCAAATTTAGATGCTACAATATCAAAGATCACCACAGTCAGATTTCCACAGTCAGTTTAGTCACTCAGACATCTGACACTTTGCAGCCCCATGGACTGCAGCAGGCCAGCTTACCTGTCTATCACCAATCCCAGAGCATGCTCAAACTCATGTCCATCAAATTGGTGATGCTATCCAACCATCTCATCCTCTGTTGTCTCTTTCTCCTCCTGCCTTCAATCTTTCCCAGAAACAGAGTCTTTTCCAATGAGTCAGTTCTTCACATCAGGTGGTCAAATTACTGGAGTTTCAGCTTCAGCATCAGTCCTTTCAATGAATATTCAGGATTGATTTCCTTTAGGATTGACTGGTTGGATCTCCTTGCAGTCCAAGGGACTCTCAAGAGTCTTCTCCAACACCACAGTTCAAAAGCATCAATTCTTTGGCCCTCAGCCTTCTTTATGGTTCAACTCTCACATCCATACATGACACTGGAAAAAGCATAGCTTTGATTAGACATACCTTTGTTGGGAAAGTGATGTCTCTGCTTTTTAATATGCTGTCTAGGACTCGATGGACGTGAGTTTGAGTGAACTCCAGGAGTTGGTGATGGACAGGGAAGCCTGGCGTGCTGCAATTCATGGGGTTGCAAAGAGTTGGACACGACTGAGAAACTAAACTGGACTGAACTGAACTGAAGGTTGGTCATAACTTTTCTTCTAGGGAACAAGCATCTTTTAATTTCATGGCTGCAGTCACCATCTGCAGCAATTTTGGAGCCCAAGAAAATAAAGTCTGTCATGGTTTCCATTGTTTCCCCATCTATTTGCCATAAAGTGATGAGACTGGATGCCATGATCTTAGTTTTTCGAATATTGAGCTTTAAGCCAACTTTTTCACTTTCCTCTTTCACTTTCCTCAAGAGGCTCTTTAGTTCTGCTTTTTCTGCCATAAGGGAGGTGTCATCTGCATATCTGATATATATTTCTCCTGGTAATCTTGATTCCAGCTTGTGCTCTATCCAGCCTGACATTTTGTATGATGTACTCTTCATATAAGTTAAATAAGCAGGGTGACAATATACACCCTTGACATACTCCTTTTCCTATTTGGAAGCAGTCTGTTGTTCCATGTACTGTTCTAACTGTTGTTTCTTGACCTGCATACAAATTTCTCAAGAGGCAGGTCAGGTGGTCTGGTATTCCCATCTCTTGAAGAATTTTCCACAGTTTGTATCATAGTCTCTCTAGATTTTATTTCAACATTAAAAAATAGTGTTACCAAAAATGGGGTCTGGTTTCTCACAGCTCTAAAGTCAATAAAGAGGCAAGACTCGTAGAAAGGAAAGGAAAGCAAGTTTGCTTTAACTTAACTTTAAAGGCTGGCAACAGAATGTGGGGGTCATTCCTGTCCAAAGGCTGACTTCCCCTACTGGCAATCAGCATTCAAGAAACTTTAGAGGCAGAGGGAGGGGCTATATGCAGAAATGGCACAGTCAGCTCTCATAGTCATCTTAAAATTGGTCATGTTCTGATCTGATGAGCATCATATTGATTGTTTTTTTTAAATTTTATTTTATTTAACTTTACAATATTGTATTGGTTTTGCCATATATCAAAATGAATCTGTCACAGGTATACATGTGTTCCCCATCCTGAACCCTCCGCCCTCCTCCCTCCCCATACCATCCCTCTGGGTCATCCCAGTGCACTAGCCCCAAGCATCCAATATCGTGCATCGAACCTGGACTGGCGACTCGTTTCATATATGATATTATACATATTTCAATGCCATTCTCCCAAATCTTCCCACCCTCTCCCTCTCTCACAGAGTCCAAAAGACTGTTCTGTACATCAGTGTCTCTTTTGCTGTCTCGTATACAGGGTTATTGTTACCATCTTTCTAAATTCCATATGTATGCATTAGTATACTGTATTGGTGTTTTTCTTTCTGGCTTACTTCACTCTGTATAATGGGCTCCAGTTTCATCCACCTCATTAGAACTGATTCAAATGTATTCTTTTTAATGGCTGAGTAATACCCCATTGTGTATATGTACCACAACGTTTTTATCACAGTTAATCTTCAGTTCCAGGGTCAGTTTTTCCTTTTCTTTGAGGCCAGTTCTCAGAATTATGGCAGCTTATATCATGGCTATAGTCTGGTCATCATGTAGTTAACTTCTTCACCTGCATAGGGGGAGGAGAGTGGATTCAGTATCTACATGACAGCTCAAATGTCCTGTAGACATGTTTATCTCAGTTGTGGCCTAGAAGTGGAGGGGAGGGCTAAGGAGCTATTGTTTAATGGGCAGAAATTTTCAGCTTTGGAAAATGAATGGTTAGGAAATGGTGGTGAAGTTTTCTAAAAAATGTGAGTGTACTTAATGCCAGTAAAGTGTACACACTTTTTTTTTTTTTTAACATGGTAGGAAAAAATACTATATTTTCCTCTTAAGGCTGAGATAGAACAAAGTTCAAAGATAGAACTTTAAAATCTCATTCATTAAGCTTGTACTATTTCTTTCATTATTGTGTAGAATTATCTGTATCTCTTTTGGGATCACTCTTTACATCCATTGTAGTTAACAAAAATCTTGTTATTTGACCCCATTATTTATCTGTGATGACTGAAAACTTTCAACTAATATTAACCAAATTGCAAGAGAGTTCCAGAAAAACATACTGTGTGGATCACAATAAACTGTGAAAATTCTGAAAGAGATGGGAATACCAGACCACCTGACCTGCCTCTTGAGAAATCTGTATGCAGATGAGGAAGAAACAGTTAGAACTGGACATGGAACAACAGACTGGTTACAAACAGGAAAAGGAGTATGTCAAGGCTGTATATTGTCACTCTGCTTATTTACCTTATATGCAGAGTACATTATGAGAAATGCTGGGCTGGATGAAGCACAAGCTGGAATCAAGATTGCGGGGAGAAATATCAATAACCTCAGATATGCAGATGACACCACACTTATGGTAGAAAGTGAAGAGGAACTAAAAAGCCTCTTGATGAAAGTGAAAGTGGAAAGTGAAAAAGTTGGCTTAAAGCTCAACATTCAGAAAACAAAGATCATGGCATTCAGTCCCATCACTTCATGGCAAATAGATGGGGAAACAGTGGCTGACTTTATTTTGGGGGGCTCCAAAATTACTGTGGATGGTGATTGCAGCCATGAAATTAAAAAAATGTTTACTCCTTGGAAGGAAAGTTATAACCAACCTAGACAGCATACTAAAAAGCAGAGACATTACTTTGCCAACAAAGGTCCATCTAGTCAAGGCTATGGTTTTTCCAGTAGTCATTTATGGATGTGAGTATTGGACTATAAAGAAAGCTGAGCATCAAAGAATTGGTGGTTTTGAGCTGTAGTGTTGGAGAAGACTCTTGAGAGTCCCTTGGACTGCAAGGAGATCCAACCAGTCCATCCTAAAGGAGATCAGTCCTGGGTATTCATTGGAAGGACTGATTTTGAAGCTGAAACTCCAATACTTTGGCCACCTGATGTGAAGAGCTGACTCATTGGAAAAGACCCTGATGCTGGGAAAGATTGATGGCAGGAGAAGGGGACGACGGAAGATGAGCTGGTTGGATGGCATCATTGACTCAATGGACATGAGTTTGGGTAAACTCTGGGAGTTGGTGATGGACAGGGAGGCCTGGAGTGCTGGGTTTCATGCGGTCGCAAAGAGTCAGACACAACTGAGCAACTGAACTGAACTGAAACAAATTGTAGCCAAAATTTAGAATATGCACAAAAACTGTAATGTTAAAATAGCAGCTAGATTAATTTATAAAGTAGTTCCTCAAAGGTACAAATATTTTCAAAGTCTTATTGATAGCAGGCTACAGAGAGAAAACATATTATTTCATTCATATATATATATATATATGTTTTATCTCAACATTTTTATATAACAAAAATAATAGGCATATGAAACATTTTAAACTTTTGACAATTTTTACTTTAATATTACAACTTGTTTAGATGCAGTTTTTATGTTCCTAATAATTGCATATATTTACTTCATATTTTTCTAATTTCCTAAGTGATATGTTTATCAAGGTCATGTGCTATACCAAAACTTGTGCTTGTGTTATTACAAAAATGATTTGTCTGAATTTTGAGCTTTCCAACTGAATTTCTATTAATAATCCCTATAAAACAAGATGTTTGATTTTAACCAGAGTGAAATTCCAAAAGGTTTTTGATTCCATGAATTAGTTGAAAAAATTAAATCATTGTTGGAATTAATTTGGCTTCTTTTTTATTTGAAGACATAATATTAACAATTTGTAGGTTCTGTGTAAACTTCTGCTGCTGTAATGAAGCCTACCAATTAACATCTATGCATCACTTACAATATGTTCAAATCAATAATGTTATTGCAGGAGAATAGTTATTTAAGTGAAAAGTAATGTTTCATAAAGATACATATGAATCTAACTTCTATAATTGCACTTGGGAACAGGGCCTGGCCCAGGTGGCTCACTTGGTAAAGAATACACCTGCCAGTGCAGGAAATGCAGCTTTGATCCCTTGATGAGGCCAATCCCCTGGGGAAGGGAGTGGCAACCCACTCCAGTATTCTTGCCTAGGAAGTCCCATGGACAGAGGAGCCTCCTGGTTATAGTCCATGGGATCCCAAAGGGTCAGACACAACTCAGCAGACATGGACACAACGGTATGTTCAGAGATGATGACTTAACTATCTAATTAGATGAAGCCCACCTACTTTATGGAGGATAATCTGCTTTACTCAAATTGATTTGAATGTTAATGTCATTCAAAAAGTTTACCTCCTTAGCAACATCCAGACCAGTGATTGACCATATATCTAAGCACAGTGGAGTCGTCAAGTTGATACATAACCCCAAGGTCAGTGAATGAAGTAGAATTGCTGCAATGAATATAGAATGTATTTCCAAAAAGAATAATATGTTTATTTCTTGATATGACTGCCTCTTCAACCATGAAAGTAGTTTTAGGTTGAGAAAATGGGAGGCATGGGTCTTATTCTTTTGATTTAAGCAAGCTTTAGCAAAGTAGGTCTTGAGGGTCAAATTCCATTAGCCAGCTTTTTTGTAAATAAAGTTTTATTGGAACGGCCATTCACTTAAGCATTGTGCACAGCTGCTCTCATGCTACAAAGGCAGAGTCCAGTAGTTGTCATGCAGACTTGGTGGCCCAAAATCTAAACTTGTAACTATATTTTTATTTATAGAAAATTCTAATCATTGGTCTAGAATCAAAACATACATGTGTTACCCGAACATCCTAGAATTTTAATATGAAACAGATAAGATCCAGGAAAAGTAAAGCTATAATATTCATCACACTTTTCCTCTGTCAAACAATGGGGAATAACTTCAATTGGTGGTAAATTTGTGCTCTTTGTAATTTTGTGGTAATTATAGTGTATGTTTGAATGAATTGGACATGAGAATGTCTTATTACCTTTAGAAATTGCAACCAAAGTTTTCAAGGGACTACTTTTGTATTTGAGATGTTATTGCTCATTGCAAGAGCTTTACTAATATATATATATATATATATATATATTAATTTATATATATAAATCTATATATATATATTTTTTTTTTTCTTTGTAAGGCCAGAGTTACCACTCTCAATACTTGCAAAATGGACCCTTGGAACAAAAAAATGAATTATGTGAACTTAGTGGGTTATAAAGTGTGACCAGATAGGCTGTTAGGAAATTAACTCTCAACTAGTTTTCCGGTTGGAGGCAACTTATGCTTTTTAATCGCTAACTTGCCACATCCCACTATATTTTGCATACAGAATAATACATTCAATAATTTGGTTTCAAAGGCTAATGTGGTCATGAAAATTCAGTGTTTGTAGCCACTCAAGCTAATTGTTCCATTGAAAATATAATGAAGAAGCCATAAAGGAATTTCATAGATTTTTCAAAGTGCTGGAGCAATAAATGATCCCCCGTGGTTCCTCTTTGAAACATTATTTTCTGTGCTTCACAGCTCTTACTAACAGAATGAGAAATATCTGGAATGTATTTATGCATTAAAGGAATATGGACATTCCTGGCCAAGGCACAGATGGTAGAAATTAAAGTTCATTCCCTGGGATAGGATTCAGTATATGAATACAGAGATGCTGATAAATGATTTAAAAAGTTGAAGTTTACCATAGAGTGTGAAATCTTTCTAAGAAACATGTGAATCTATTAACAGTATTGCCAGGTGATTCTCCAAATGTGTTTTCATATATCTCTTTAAAATAGATTACATTTATTTTTAAGATATAAAATTTTTAGCTGGTACTTAACACCATTTAGAAAGTAATAAGCAAAGCATGTATGCCAATATGGATTAGGAAAAACTAAAATTGCTTACATTAAAATAAAAGATTATATTATATCTAGTACTTAAGCTAAACTGCTGTTGTTAAAGCCAAATATTAGCTCCCTCCATTAAAGCAAGCCCACTGGTTTAGAAACATCCAGTCTGAATTCAGATCATCAGTATTTTGGTGACCATACTAAGGCTTAGGCATGAATTTTGTTGTTTTTTGTCATCAAAATTAATCTGCTAATTCTTACATAAAATAATGTAATATTTATAGTATATTTTAAAATGTCTTTTATAAGTATATTTTACTTGCCAACTATGTATTTAAAGCATTGGCTTTGGAAAGGAAAAAGAATGCAGAATTCTAGGATGACTGCCAATGACCAAAACCATTGAATAACCCTTGTTATTTTATGTAAGCAGAACCTCTGAATATGATGGAATATCACTTCCATGATTAAGTTATGTTATATGACACACAAAAAAGTAACCTGATATTTTGAGAGACGAGAGCAAATTAGTAAAAAGAATATAACATTAGGCAATTTTCTTAATCCAGAAGAAAAAATAAAGTAATAAAAATCCATAACTTACTCTTTTCATCAAATTATTATTTAATTTAGCTATATTTTATAAAATAAATTGTTGGTTCTAGATATTGATAAATAATGGAAAATGAAAAAATACATCATCCCAACTTTTGCTTCATTTTCAGTAAAAGTTTAAAAAGAATATCCTGAGGTTGCTGAAATTGCTTTAGAATTTTTCTTTTATTCTCAGTTATATATTTAGTTAGATTGGTTTCTCCTATGAGTGATGATAAAATAAAACATAGAAATTTTCACTGTAAAGTGTCAGATACTGTATCATTGCCATCAGTCCAACTTAGGTAAGACAAATAAGCAAACTCATAACACTTTATATGCATAATGTTCAAAATGTGCAAATATACCTTAAATATGAATAATTTCTTTTCATTTATGACATTTTAATTAATTTATTTTAATAAGAAAATAATTACTTTGCAATATCATGATGTTTTTTGCTGTACATAGACATGAATCAGCCACAGTTGCATTGCAGAATATCAAACAGTTGTGAATATACAACCATTTTCTCTATTGCCTATGTGCTTATTTTTAATTTTTATGATAAGCTTTAATTTTATTTATTGAAATGTAACTTTAACAGTAAAATTTGGGGTTTATAATTTGTGTATATTTTTCTAAATTTCATTTTCTAGTTCTTAGTTTTTTTGCTTGTGTATGTGTCTTATAGTAGAATTAATCCAGGGCTTTTCTTCATGGATGAAGAAAATCTGGCTTTTCTTTATGGATGGATTTAGAAGCAATATCCTAGACTTTGGCATAATTGTTTAAAAGTTATATGCAGAATATATTTATGTAATTTGAAAGTCATATCTGGATAGGACCCTTAAATACAGGATTGACTCAAGGACTGCAATAGGATTGAAGTGCTAATGGTGGTTCAGGCATCGATTTAGTTGTGAAAGGCAGGTAAGAATGAATGTATGAGTTGTACTTCATATTTATTACAAATAAGTACAATGAAGATAACTCAAGCATGGTTATCTATGCTTAAAAATAAATACTTTAAAATATATTCAAAAGCTATTTTGAATAAAATTTAAAGTGATGAGTATCTAAAGAAACTGCTGAGTTGCACAGGAAGTTCTCTGAGCTCTCTCCTAAATGGCCATGTACAACATTTACAAGGAGAGATTCATACTTATCCATTAATGCCAAAAGTGGTATACAGCAATAAATCCAGAATATTCAATTACCTTTACTTGGGTTTTAAGAAAGCAGTGGAAAACATCAGTAGATTTGAGGATCACCAAAACACTGGCCTCTAAGGGATAAAAGATATTGGTAGAAAATTCTTGATGAACCTTACCACCCTGGACCCCTAATAGTCCATGCAGAATAGGCATCAAGATGTCAGGAAAGGAAGCACTGGCTTTGTTGCTAGACATTAAAGATGTGCATTTCCTAGAATGCCCTGAAAATTTAGGTCTTCATTATTTGTTATTTTAACAAAAGCAACAGACAGTCTCAAAGAACACTGAAAAGCTTACCAAGCAAGAATTGTGCAGATAATAGCCCATGAAGATGGAAGTTGGGAGGTTAGAAATGCACAGCTTGCATTCTGTACCAAAGAGTGATAGCTGATATGAATTTTAGAAGTGAAAAAATTCTCTCCTTAGAAATGTGAGCTCAGATTTTGTATGTGAACCTGCAGCAGTTGGAAGCCCTAGAGCATTTTTGACTCCAGGAATGTTCTTCTCTCACTTTAACTGCCAGCTCCTGGTGGAATAAGACTTGGACTTTGCAGGTGAAGCTTAAGGACAAAACCAGGAATCACAGTCTGGGATATGTCAAAAATCAAATCAGATGACAAATGCCGAAGATAAGTCCTATCCATGGGAATATATGGCCAACAAGAGTCAAAGGAATGGACTAGAATTAAAAGTAGGGAATAAGAGAAAGAAATTATAATATTAATAAAAAATAACAATGACAGTAATAATGCCTAGCATAAATTGATCACTTGTTCTAAGCATTGTCCTAAGCACTTTATGTATATTAATTCATTTAATTCTCTCCATTTACTTAAGAGATGGACTTTGATGCTAATGCAGCGGAATGTGATTTGCGTCAGTCTGCTCCTAAATACATCAATTTTCTCTTTTGGTATTCCAAATGCTCAATTAAATTCTTCAATTTATTTTTCCCTAAGGAGAATAACTTGAACACAGAATTAGTTCCAGCTGAAGCAAGACTATGTTAACCTGTTATTTCTGGGCTGCATTTGTGTATTTTGTATATTAGTTTGAAAATGATTCAATAATGAATTTGCAGATCATGACACAAAGTATACCATTAATGCACTGAACTTCATGGTTAAATGAGCACTGAGTTTTAAGTGAGTATTATCTTTTAATGGTTTATAATTAAGATTTTCCTAACTATATATTTTTATAATACATTTCTTTCTGAACCATTTTTGTATTGCATATACTTCTAAAAAAAACCACACTAAAAGAAAAAAGAAGGATTTAACATTAAGACCCAGGAGTAAGGCTCTGCAATTTGGAGATATAAGAAGTACATTAGATCTGGCTCTTTTTTATAAAGCTAATGGTAAAGAGGTAGGATTTTATTTCATAAACTAAAGGGAATTGTTATCATTTGGATAGTACCTTGGAAAATGTTTACCACTCTTTGTGAAACATTCATATTCTACAATATGTTGTATATTGAGTTAACAGATTTATGTGGCAATAAAGGAGTAGAAAAATAAAAAAAAAAAAGAGATGGATTTTGTTATAACCAATCTTTTGTTTACAGATACAGAGACTAGATATAGTGAGGATAAAACTTGTTCTTATTCAGGTAGAGAGCAGAAAAACTAATGTGAAATTGACTTAGAGATATTTACCCTGGTTACACTTGTGAAAGGATGCTGCTGCTGCTAAGTCGCTTCAGTCGTGTCCGACTCTGTGTGACCCCATAGACGGCAGCCCATCAGGCTCCCCCGTCCCTGGGATTCTCCAGGCAAGAACACTGGAGTAGGTTGCCATTTCCTTCTCCAATGCATAAAAGGGAAAAGTGAAAGTAAAGTTGCTCAGTCGTCGGACTCTTCGCGACCCCATGGACTGCAGCCTACCAGGCTCCTCCATCCATGGGATTTTCCAGGCAAGAATACTGGAGTGGGGTGCCATTGCCTTCTCCGTGAAGGGATGCTAGGTTCATTTAAAAGATAAACAATGAAGCAGGTAGAGCAGCTATTTAGATTTAGTTTGTAAAAATGTGTGAACAGCATACTAAGTACTTCAGATTTCATTATGTTTCTCTGCTCAAGTAACTCCATAACTCCTTTTTAATAAGAAATAAAGAATTGTCTAATAATTAGAATTTTTAAAATCCATTAGCCACCACAAGAGTTCTTCATTACTACATTGTTGAACATGCTCATGCAGAGTCTAGAAGTCTGTCAAGGGTTGTTTTAGAATAGAATCCTACATTGTTTGAGATATTTTTAATTGTAACCTCCAAGTTAGAGACCTTAAGATCCATTCTGACCCAAGATACTTTTATTGTCTCTCAAACAAACAGATATCCTGTAATTAAATATATGACATTAAAAATTTTTGAAACTATTATCCTGTATTGTAATATAACATGCTATGTGGGATTTTACTCAAAATTTAGAATAAAAATCACATGCTCAGATACCCTTCCAACCATCAATGTAATTTCAGTTTGCTTAAAGGAATCTTTGCATGATAAAGAAATAATTACACTGAACTCCTATTATGTTTGTGTTAAAGAGATATGAGATGTAAACTCTGTTGTGCTTTCTCATTTTCTAATCCTGCCAGCTATTACTGATTATTTAAAGCCAATATATATGCCCAGCAGTGGGATTGCTGGATCATAAGGCAGTTCTATTTCCAGTTTTTTAAGGAATCTCCACACTGTTCTCCATAGTGGCTGTACTAGTTTGCATTCCCACCAACAGTGTAAGAGGGTTCCCTTTTCTCCACACCCTCTCCAGCATTTATTATTTGTAGACTTTTGGATCACAGCCATTCTGACTGGTGTGAAATGGTACCTCATAGTGGTTTTGATTTGCATTTCTCTGATAATGAGTGATGTTGAGCATCTTTTCATGTGTTTGTTAGCCATCTGTATGTCTTCTTTGGAGAAATGTCTATTTAGTTCTTTGGCCCATTTTTTGATTGGGTCATTTATTTTTCTGGAGTTGAGCTGTAGGAGTTGCTTGTATATTTTTGAGATTAGTTGTTTGTCAGTTGCTTCATTTGCTATTATTTTCTCCCATTCTGAAGGCTGTCTTTTCACCTTGCTAATAGTTTCCTTTGATGTGCAGAAGCTTTTAAGGTTAACTGGTCCCATTTGTTTAATTTTGCTTTTATTTCCAATATTCTGGGAGGTGGGTCATAGAGGATCCTGCTGTGATGTATGTCAGAGAGTGTTTTGCCTATGTTCTCCTCTAGGAGTTTTATAGTTTCTGGCCTTACGTTGAGATCTTTAATCCACTTTGAGTTTATTTTTGTGTATGGTGTTAGAAAGTGTTCTAGTTTCATTCTTTTACAAGTGGTTGACCAGATTTCCCAGCACCACTTGTTAAAGAGATTGTCTTTAATCCATTGTATATTCTTGCCTCCTTTGTCAAAGATAAGTTGTCCATATGTGCGTGGATTTATCTCTGGGCTTTCCATTTTGTTCCATTGATCTATATTTCTGTCTTTGTGCCAGTACCATACTGTCTTGATAACTGTGGCTTTGTAAGAGACACGTGTACCCAAATGTTCATCGCAGCACTGTTTATAATAGCCAGGACATGGAAGCAACCTAGATGTCCATCAGCAGATGAATGGATAAGAAAGCTGTGGTACATATACACAATGGAGTATTACTCAGCCATCAAAAAGAATACATTTGAATCAGTTCTAATGAGGTGGATGAAACTGGAGCCTATTATACAGAGTGAAGTAAGCCAGAAGGAAAAACACCATTACAGTATACTAACGCATATATATGGAATTTAGAAAGATGGTAACAATAACCCTTTGTATGAGACAGCAAAAGAGACACTGATGTATAGAACAGTCTTATGGACTCTGTGGGAGAGGGAGAGGGTGGGAAGATTTGGGAGAATGGCATTGAAACATGTAAAATATCATGTATGAAACGAGATGCCAGTCCAGGTTCGATGCATGATACTGGATGCATGGGGCTAGAGCACTGGGACGACCCAGAGGGATGGTATGGGGAGGGAGGAGGGTTCAGGATGGGGAACACATGTATACCTGTGGTGGATTCATTTTGATATTTGGCAAAACTAATACAATTATGTAAAGTTTAAAAATAAAATAAAATTAAAAAAAATAAAACGGAAAAAAAAAAAAAAGCCAATATATAACTTAAACATCTTTTCATCTCTAGTCATCAATGTGCCTTGGTATCTGTTTTTGAAACATTGTTAATATTCACTGAAATAGCAACCAGAATAGAGGAAGCATAAATTTAGGTTTGCCTGTTGGATAATAAGAAGACTCAGGTTAGACAGAGAGTGTTAGATATTGAATTTGGTTTTGAGTTTACTATGCCTGAAAGACAAAGAAGTAGGTGGTTTGGTTTTGTCTGAAGTTTTGTTGTTGTTTTTTTTCCATAGAAAATTATAAATAGTCTTCAATTCAGTTCAGTTCAGTTCAGTCACTCAGTCGTGTCTGATTCTTCGCGACCCCATGAATTGCAGCATGCCAGGCCTCCCTGTCCATCACCAACTCCCGGAGTTCACTCAGACTCACATCCATCGAGTCACTGATGTCATCCAGCCATCTCATCCTCTGTCGTCCCCTTCTCCTTGAGAGAATGTTAAATTTCAAGCGGAGTTACAGATTTGCAATGCATCCATGTATAGATGATAATTAAGGGAATAGGAGTGAGCTTTCCCAGAAAAAGAATACAGAATGATTTGAGACCCTGGGAGAGAGAATAGTATATAGCACATTGTGGGAAAAGTGCTTAGCATCGGCAGAGTCCTTCCTCAGTTGGAGAAGCAGATATGGTTTAGCTGTAACTATGGAATCTTGTTCCATAGTTACAGAGATCAAATTGCCAACATCTGCTGGATCATGGAAAAAGCAAGAGAGTTCCAGAAAAACATCTATTTCTGCTTTATTTACTATGCCAAAGCCTTTGACTGTGTGGATCATAATAAACTGTGGAAAATTCTGAAAGAGATGGGAATACCAGACCACCTGACCTGCCTCTTGAGAAACCTATATGCAGGTCAGGAGGCAACAGTTAGAACTGGACGTGGAACAACAGACTGGTTCCAAATAGGAAAAGGAGTTTGTCAAGCCTGTATATTGTCACCCTGCTTATTTAACTTATATGCAGAGTACATCATGAGAAACGCTGGGCTGGAAGAAGCACAAGCTGGAATCAAGATTGCCGGGAGAAATATCAATAACATCAGATATGCAGATGACACCACCCTTATGGCAGAAAGTGAAGAGGAACTCAAAAGCCTCTTGATGAAAGTGAAAGTGGAGAGTGAAAAAGTTGGCTTAAAGCTCAACATTCAGAAAACGAAGATTATGGCATCCGGTCCCATCACTTCATGGGAAATAGATGGGGAAACATTGGAAACAGTGTCAGACTTTATTTTTCTGGGCTCCAAAATCACTGCAGATGGTGATTGCAGCCATGAAATTAAGGACGCTTACTCCTTGGAAGGAAAGTTATGACCAACTTATATAGCATGTTCAAAAGCAGAGACATTACTTTGCCAACAAAGTTTTGTCTAGTCAAGGCTATGGTTTTTCCTGTGGTCATGTATGGATGTGAGAGTTGGACTGTGAAGAAGGCTGAGCACCGAAGAATTGATGCTTTTGAACTATGGTATTGGAGAAGACTCCTGAGAGTCCCTTGGACTGCAAGGAGATCCAACCAGTCCATTCTGAAGGAGATCAGCCCTGGGATTTCTTTGGAAGGAAGGATGCTGAAGCTGAAACTCTAGTACTTTGGCCACCTCATGTGAACAGTTGACTCATTGGAAAAGACTCTGATGCTGGGAGGGATTGGGGGCAGGAGGAGAAGGGGACAACAGAGGATGAGATGGCTGGATGGCATCACTGACTCAATGGACATGAGTCTCAGTGAACTCCAGGAGTTGGTGATGTACAGGGAGGCCTGGCATGCTGCGATTCATGGGGTCGCAAAGAGTCGGACATGACTGAGCGACTAATCTGATCTGATCTGATGGAATCTTGAGAGTTAGGAGGTAAAGCTATTTCTCCTGTGTCTGGTCTTAGACTCACGGGATTTGAAGTTAAACAGACCCCGGTTAAATTTGAGTGTGACCATTTCAGTACACTCAATTTTATACTACCTACCTGTATATAAATCTACTATTCTTACCTGAGCAATTGTCTGTCCTCCTCAAAGAGTACATGCTCATCCTTGCCACTTTTCACATATACTCTCTGTTTTACACACAGGAACCAACAGACTGTTTTAAAATATAACAGATTTTGTTATTAATCTGGCTTAAACGCTTTTAATAAAGCTTGAAGTCCTCATGGTGAACAAGTTCTACATGATCTGCCCTCCCCCAGCCCCGCCCTCTTGCTGTATCAGCCACACTGTCCTCCTTTGCTGTTCCTTGCACCCTTGTACTATCCAAACGCAAGCCTGCCTCAGCACTTCTGCAGTTTGTTTTCTGGCAGTAATCTTCTTTCCCAGATGATTACATCTCTCCTAGTTTTTATTAGGTTTGGCCTCATATGGGTACACACACACACACACATATATATACATATATATATATGTATATATATATATATGACAGCAGGCTCATTCATTGACCTCTAAAACATTTATCTGTTTAATTTTCTTGATGGTACTTATTGTCACTTAATATGGTACATATTTACTTGTTTAGACATTATCTCTCTTCTCCCACTGGAATGTAAACTCTTTGAAAGGATTAACATTGTCTGGTTTATTCATGACTATATCCCCTATGTCTAGAACAGGTCCTGTAAACACTCCATAAACATATATTGAATATGTAATAATAGCTAATGCTGATAAAGCATTAATTGTATCCCTGGCACAGTTTTACGTGTCACCTGTATATCAATTCATTTGATCCTTGCAATGAAGATAATATTGCCCGTATGTACCATTATTATTCCTGCTTAGAAATAGGGTCACTAATGCATAAAACAGTAAATAAATGTGGTCAAAAACACAGTTAGGGGCTGAGCCAGGAATACTAACCAAGCAGCCTAGCTTTAGATTTTAAACTTGTCATGAAAGCAGTAGTGGGGATGGATAGATGGATATATCTTCTAAAAATAGTTATATAACATTGTATACCTTCTCTAAGCCTCAGTTTCCTTTCCTGTAAAATGGGAATACTTATAAAATTATCTACTTTATAATGTAAATGTCAGTTATTAACATTATGATGAAATTATGCATTAATAATAGCATATCAATTTACCTCTCCCAGACTGGGTTTTTCACATTTTATAAGTAATATTAGGCCAAAGGAACAGTAAATTTCTCCTGTTACCCGAGTAATGTCGTTTTAAGAGCATGGTCTCTTGAACCAGAATGCTGGGATTAAAATCTAGGTTCCAATGAGGTGGAGAATAATGTTCATTTACAACTGGACATAGAAATGCTAGCCCTTACCTCTGGGGATGCCTGCATATCTGACCTTGACTTTTGGCTAATATGAGGGCAATGGAATTTATAGTGGGCTGTTTATAAGGTGCAAAACTCCCATGGTGACACCCAGAGCTGGTTTGTTGGTTGGTATTTTTCACCTGACCTCTGTGGTTAGACTGCCGGGTTTGACTAGCTGGTCAGAGGGGCGTGAAAAGATCCCATTTCTGGAGAACTTGTGTCCTGAGCTATTCTGAAGCCAGGAATCAGGACACACACCAAAAAACTGATTTTTTAATGCAGAGACAAATCATACCCATATGTTCATAGGACCTTAGTGAGATTTTCCCTGGATGTCTCACACATTCTCAGTGCTTGTCTGTATACTCTCATTCTGTAACATTTAAATAAAACTTCATTGTGAGTATGCTCTGGGGAATTTGGTAAGTCCTTCCAAACATACAAATGTATGCAGTCTTCACAAATAACAATTGCCTGTGTTGTTGAACAACTTAAGTTTTTTCTCTGGTACTCAGTTTTTCCTCTACTAAACAGGGAAACTTTATCTTACATACTGGGATGATAAAAGTTTAATTTAATTATATATACTTCTCATAAAAGTATGTAATACATAGTGAGAAATAAATGTTATTTTTATACACTTGATTCTTTCAAAGTCAAACATTATACAATGGCTTGACTCTGTGCTGATAGTAAAGATTATTTAAGGTCATACTTGCAATCTAATCTTGGCACTTCTAAAAGTACATTTGAATGTCATCATATAATTGTGTATTTTTGTTAGCACTTAAAAATGTGGCGAAGCATCACACACACTTGACTACTATTCTTGACTTATCTATAACAACACAACATAATACCTAGGAGAAATGGACAATGTGAAAAATAACCAATTGTGAAAATGTCAACTGAGGAGTAATTTTCTTTAGAAGCAATCTCATCTTTTAAATGCACTAAAAACTAGGAATTATAAAATAATGAATTGTTGAACTACCTCTTAAAATTTCATTTATTCAAACCCTGCCCAGTGACTTACCAATTATGACTTAGGAGAGGGAGTTAACCTCTCTGTGGCTCAATTTTCTCCCTTATAAAAGTAAGAAAAGTAATAGAGCCAACTTCATAAATTGTTGTGAGAATTCAATGAGATAATCTATATAATAGTAAATGCTCAATAGATACTCTACTTTCTTTTCATTTAAAATTGATGATTTCAGAATTTCATAAGAGCAAAATTAAAAAGTTACAATTTAGTGTGATAAAAAGCATTTATACTTTCTTAAATTTATTTATGTATTTAAAAAAGATACAGTGAGAAAGTACCGATTATATCATGCTTATTATTTGATTATTTTCTGTGTTTATTGTGGGCCAGTAGTCTGATAGATGAAGGAATAAAATGTTGAAAGATAGTCACAGTCTTCCTCAGAGAATTTATAATAAATCAGTAACTCAAAGAGTGATAAGTATTATAATAAGAGAAATGCCATGTAGCAGTAGCATAAGTAGAAACATATAAACTATTATTAATACCTTGGAGACTTCAGGAAATTAACCAGAGAAAATTTGTTCATTTGTGACCTGAAGGACAGGTAGACATTAATCCTGTGTCTTACAAAGTTAATAGCATTTATAGATATCCAGACTCTTAATACAAGTTTGTTTATTTCATGGATTGGGTGAAGTCCAGAATGTCTGGAGAATAAATTAACAGCTAATAGTTTCATAGCTCAACAAGAAACAGTTGATACAATCTAATTAAAATAAGTCATTAAATCAAGGTTTGTCATTAATAAACATTTATATATCCCACCTTTTAAACTTCCTTTATGACTAATGAAATTCCATTAGAAGTTATTTTACAACAATTCTGGTAGCACGTTCAGTTCAGTTCATTTCAGGTCACAGTCACGTCTGACTCTTTGCAACCCCGTGGACTGCAACATGCCAGGCCTCTCTGTCAAACACCAACTCCCAGAGTTTACTCAAACTCATGTCCATCTAGTCAGGGATACCATACAACCATCACATCCTCTGTTGTCCCCGTCGCCTTCCGCTTTCACTCTTTCCCAGCATTACGGACTTTTCCAATGAGTCAGTTCTTCGCGTCAGATGGCCAGAGTATTGGAGTTTCAGCTTCAACATCACTCCTTCCAATGAATATTCAGGAGTGATTTCTTTTAGGATGGACTGGTTGGATCTCCTTGAAGTCCAAGGGACTCTCAAGAGTCTCTCCAACACCACAGTTCAAAAGCATCAATTCTTTGGCACTCAGCTTTCTTTCTTTCTTTTTTTTTTATAGTCCAACTCTCACATCCATACATGACTATTGGAAAAACTATAGCCTTGACTAGATTGACCTTTGTTAGAAAGTAATGTCTCTGCTTTTTAATATGCTATCTAGGTTGCTCTTGGCTTTCCTTCCAAGGAGCAAACATCTTTTAATTTCATGGCTGCAGTCACCATCTGCAGTGATTTTGGAGCTCCCCAAAATAAAGCTTGTCACTGTTTTCATTGTTTCCCCATATATTTGCCATGAAGTGATGGGTCCAGGTGCCATGATCTTAGTTTTCTGAATGTTGAATTTTAAGCCAACTTTTTCACTCTCCTTTTTCACTTTCATCTGGAAGCTCTTTTGTTGTTCTTCACTTTCTGCCATAAGGGTGGTGTCATCTCCATATCTGAGGTTATTGATATTTTTCCCAGCAATCTTGATTCCAGCTTGTGCTTCTTCCAGCCCAGTGTTTATCATGATGTACTCTACATATAAGTTAAATAAGCAGGGTGACAATATACAGCCCTGACGTGCTCCTTTTCCTATTTGGAACTAGCCTCTTGTTCCATGTCCAGTTCTAACTGTTGCTTCTTGACCTACATAAAGATTTCTCAACAGGCAGGTCAGGTGGTCTGGTATTCCCATCTCTTGAAGGATTTTCCACAGTTTGTTGTGATCCATGTAGTCAAAGGCTTTGGAATAGTCAATAAAGCAAAAGTAGATGTTTTTCTCGAACTCTCTTGCTTTTTCAATAATCCAACAGATGTTGGCAATTTGATTTTTGGTTCCTCTGCCTTTTCTAAATACAGCTTGAACATCTGTAAGGTCGTGGTTCATGGACTGTTGAATCCTGGTTTGGAGAATTTTGAGGATTACTTTGCTAAAGCATGAGATGAGTGCAATTGTGCAGTAGTTTGTGCATTCTTTGGCATTGCCTTTCTTTGGGATTGGAATGAAAACTGACCTTTGCCAGTCCTGTGCCCACTGCTGAGTTTTCCATATTTGCTGGCATATTGAGTGCAGCACTTTCACAGCATCAACTTTTAGGATTTGAAATAGCTCAACTGGAGTTCCATCACCTTCACTAGCTTTGTTTGTAGTGATGCATCCTAAGGCCCACTTGACTTCACATTCCAAGATGTCTGGCTCTAGGTGAGTGATCACACCATCTTGATTATCTGGGTCATGAAGATCTTTTTCTGTACAGTCTTCCGTGTATTCTTGCCACCTCTTTTTAATCTCTTCTGCTTCTGTTAGATTGATACAATTTCTGTCCTTTATTGTGCCCATCTTTGCATGAAATGTTCCCTTGATATCTCTAATTTTCTTGAAGAGGTCTCTAGTCTTTCCCATTCTATTGTTTTCTTCTATTTCTTTTCATTGATCACTGAAGAAAGCTTTCTTATCTCTTCTTGCTATTCTTTGGAACTCTGCATTCAGATGGGTATATCTTTTCCTTTTCTGATAGCAAGAGATTTTCTCAATTTTTCTTCATATGACAGTGTCTTTCTCCTGCATTCCTAAAGAATATTTTCACTAGATAATTATGGGTTGCCCATCTTTTTCTTTCAGCATTTGAAAAATGTTATTTCCTTCCAAACTCTTGGCTTCTGATGAGCAATCCTCTGTTATTTAATTTGTTACTACCCTGTAGATTATGCATCTTTTCTTGCTGGCTGGTTTAAGATTTTTCTTTTTCTTTGGTTTAAAAAAAAAGATTCTTATTTTCTGGTTATTTATTTCTTTGAATTTATTTATTATGATCATTATTTTGATTGTACTAAGCTTCCTATATCTGTAGACTTAGGAGATTAACAAATCTAGAATGTCTTCAGACATTAATAGATCTACAAAGTTTTCAACCATTTTTTTTTTCAATTTTTTCATTTGAATATTTCTCCTTTTCCTGGAACACTAATGGCTATAAATGATCTGTCAGAGTGTTGCTCAAGTTCTGATCTGGGCTGCTTCAAATTGCTTATGTAGACAAAGGTCCTGACCAAAGTGTCTTGTATATACTCAGTGTAGCTTTGAAGAAGATATAGATCAAGATTGATGCTTTTTACCAGTGCTAATCTAATTGTTCCAACACTTCCATTGAATTATGTTTGAAAATCAACTGACAATATACAAGTAGGTCTAGTTCCTGTCTCTATTCTCTTCCATTGACCTATGAATTTATCACTTTAATAAAATTATGCTGCCTTCATTATTATAATTTTATAGATCCTTAAATTATATGTACTTCAACTCTTTTCTTCTTTTTCTAAACCGCTTTTACTATTCTAGTTCCTTCACTTCTTCACAAAATGTTTAGATTCACATTGACAGTTTCTGCTAAAATATTGTTGATTACAGATTTAAAACCTGATGATATTGCAAAGAAATTGCATTTATTATAGAATTATTTTTGCATTTAATTTACGGGTTAGTTAGAGGAGAATTGACATCTTTATAGTGTTGAACAATCTGATCCATGAACAAAGAATACTGCTCTACTTATTTAGTTCCTGCTTAATTTGCTCTATAAATGTTTTACAGTCTCAGTAAAAATTATGATTAGTGTTTCATACTTTTTGCAATGCTACTGTAATTTAAAAAATTCTAATTTTCAATTGTTCTTTGTTATCATAATTAATTATATACATTAATCTTATATCTAGTATCCTTGATAATATAACACTACTTGATAACAGACTTTTTTGTAGATTCTTTAGAATGCGTTGCATAGAAAATCCTGTCAATTGTGAAGAAAAATAATTTTCTTCTCACTTTTTATTCTGTATTTTATTAAAATTTTCATACCTTATTGCACTGACTAGAACTTTCAGTGCAATATTTATGAAGACTCACATCATTATCCTGCTCCTAATATTAAAGGGAACATAGTGTTTCATCCTAAAGGTCAGGTTAATTATACATTCTTCAAGGACACTATTTATCAGGTTGAAAATGTTCACATTAATTCCTACCCCCTTATAGATTATTTCAATGATAAATTGATGTTGAATTTTGTCAAATGCATCAGTTGAGATTATAATATTGTTTTCATCTCCAGTCTGTGCTTTGAGCTACATTGATTGATTCAGATGTTGAACAACCTTAAGTTAACAGAGCAGACTCCACCTTATCACCGTATAGTATCAGCTTTCCCTTGCACTGCTCTGCATATCCTTAATACAACCTTGTTGAAGAAGTACATAAATATTTATATTTATTTATATTTACTAATATTTTGTGGAAGTTTTTGCATTTATGTCCATGAAAGTTATTCTGCAGTTTTATTATAACTCCTTTCTTTGGTTGGAAATCAGGATAATTCTTACCTTGAAAAAATCAGTTGGGCATGTGTTCCTACCTCCTTCTCTAATGTAAAAAAGGGATTGTTTCTTAAATACTATATAGAATTAATGAGCAAGATTAGGTCTAGAACTTTCTTTGTGGGAAAGTTTTTAAATATAAATTTAATTCATTTAAAATGAGACAATTTGGATTATTCTTGAATTTCTATTGATACTTTCTATAATTCAAGTAACTTATACATTCATACACATTAACATGTTTCTTTTTAATCTCCCCTTAGTTTTCCTTTAATACCTGCAAAATCTTTATTGATGGACCAATTTTATTCCCAGTATTGGTAATTTATTTTTTTAACATTTTGAGGTTACAGTAGATTTACAGAAGAGTCACAGGAGAGTTCCTGTGTATTTTGTACCCATCTTCCCCTAAAGCTAACATTTTACATAACCACTGCATAGGAAATGGCTACCCTGTGCAGCATTCTTATCTGGGCAATTCCATGGACAGAGGAGCCTGGCAGGCTACAGTCCATGATGTTGCAAAGAATCGGATATGACTGAGTGTGCACACACACAGCATGGTTATCAAAACTGAGGAACTGACATTGGAAAAATACTACTAAAATGTTATCTGTATTTAAATATATTTTTTTTATGATTCCAGGGTCTAATCCATAGTCTCACTTGACATTTAGTTATCATGTCTCCTTGATCTCCTCCCATCTATGGCAGCTTCTCAATCTTTGTGTTTCATGACCTTGGCACATTGAAGTGTCTTTGTCAGTTATTTTATAGAATATCTCTAAATTTGACTTGTCTGATATTTCTTATGCTTATTTTGAGCTAATGCATTTTTGGTAAGAATATCACAAAAGTGATATGCTCTTTCTTGGTGATTTGTATCAGAGGTACATGTTATCCACATGAAGAGGAGCCTGGCAGGCTACAGTCCATGGGGCAGCATAGAGTAAGACATAACTGAGCACAACCAGAACAGTGATGTTGTAATTTCTATAAATTTGTGTCAAAGAATGTATCTTCTCCACTAACTTGCCCCTCCCTCAGTGTTAACCTGTTGCTTTTTGTTACTTAGTGCTTGCCAGTATGCTTTTGGAGAAAGTATCCTTGCCTCATGTGTAGGATTTTCTGTTTGCTTCCATCTTCCCCACGAGACTCAATTTTTGAATCTGTAGTGGGTTTTGTGTGGGACAAAGTGTGTTCCCCTAGAAAAAAGAGATTTCTAATCATATTGATATAGGATCCTGAGCTCTAGAATATTTCTTGATACTCCCCTAAGTTTTTAGGGTTTCTTTTATCCTTCTCCAACTCATAATCAAATTTCACTTGCATCTGGCAACAGCAGAATCTGTTGCTCTTCTCTCTGGTGAAGGCTTTCCCTCAGTATGAGAAGTGAATGCACAAAGAGGGTAGAGTTTAGAATCTTTCCAGCACCAGCAGTAAATTTCTTCCTGCAGGCATTGAGGGACAGAGATTCTCTTTGGGTTCATTCACTACTCTAGTCTTTCTTATAAGTTTCTAATGAAGATCTGTGACAAGGAACCTGCAACTGACTGTGATTTACCTCTTTTCTGGGGCTCCACGGGGTCCTATGGGCTTCCCTGGTAGCTCAGCTTGTAAAGAGCTGGTAAAGTTGGTAAAGAATCCACCTGCAAAGCTGGAGACCCCGGTTCAATTCCTGAGTCTGCAAGATCCACTGGAGAAGGGATAGGCTACCTACTCCAGTATTCCTGGGCTTCCTTGGTATCTCAACTGACAAAGAATCTGCCCACAATGTGGGAGACTTGGGTTCAATTCCTGAGTTGGGAAGATTCCCTGGAGAAGGGAACAGCTATCCACTCCAGTATTCTGGCCTAAAGAATTCCATGGACTGTGTAGTACATGGGGTCACAAACAGTCAGACACAACTAAGCGACTTTCACTTTCACAAGGGGTCCTATACTGTCACTGCAGATCACATGCATTCTTTTCACATTTCTTTACATTAGTTCTGTTTAGTCTTATTCACTTAGTATCAGTTGTGTTTTCCTCTTAGGTTCTCTCACATGTAAATCAGTCCCTGGCGTCCCTTCTGTCTCCTCAGAGACATATATCTCTCCAAATTTATATTTTTTGTAGCCATTTTTCATGTATCGAGTGAGATTTTTCTTCCAGCTTTTTCATTCCAAAAGGAAAGGAGATCTTTATTTTTTTAATTTAAATATGGTTATAATTGAAAATACCTAATAGCCTAATTTTGATCTTCTTAAAAGAAATATATAATAGAATTTTGATGTTTTGATTTCCCCAGAACTTTTGCTAATGCAGCTAAGATGCAACAAATCAATGTTTCCAAGAGAAGTTTTTATAAGATAAACTTGTTTAAACCTACTTAAAAGAATTACCTTTAATCATGATAAATTCTTCCACATGCTTAGAGTTCCAAGAACTTAAGATCTTTGTCATTTATTTTCCCATTAACCAGTTCACTCTATGGGCAGAATATTCTGGGCATTGATAGCTCAGTCTCTCCTCTTTCTCTTACGATCTTTGCACTAATAGAAATCATGGATTGTCTTCTACTTCTCCATATTACAAATGTAACTAGCCAGACTACATATATGGAGACCAATTCTTTGGCTTGATATTGTTAGTAATTCAATAGATGTAATTCCTTAATTCCTTGAATTCAGTTATAAGTCCCATTTGTATTCCATACTAACTGCATTCTCTAATCCAATTGCTATAAAAAATAGTGGTCATATTTTATTCCTTACCTAGTTATTCTTTTAAACATTTTTAATACTTTTTGAGCCTCAACAGGGAAGAGGTGCTCTGTTGGGAACACCAATATCTTTTGCATGACTGTAGACTTTGTAGAGTAGGAAAACACAAATATATAGAAGTGACTTTTTGTGGAATCTAGCTATGTGTCTTTGGACCTTATAGGATTTGAATGGGGCTTTGATTTTAATGATTTCTAGTGCCTGACAAGTTTTAAGCCTTGGGCTTTATGGTATTTTGAATTTGGTGGTGAGTCCTGTTTATGGAAGAAGCTTTGCTCATGGTTCAATGGCTATGTTTAGAAAAGTAAAGAAGTAGGAAAATGTAAACAAATCTTGGGGAAGGTGTTGGGAATGCAAACATGTAAAGGTAAATGAGTTTATGTGAGCAAAAGCAGATACAAAAGGAAAAGAGGGATGAGTGGCTACTTTGGGGGCTGGAAGAGAATCTCATATATACTGCAGGGTACAGAAATCAAAATAGGTGGGCACAGATCCAGAGATAATTCAATTATAAGAAAAGTAGACGGGTGACCTCTCCAACACCAGGTAGCCAAGAGAGTAGTCACAATTCCAAGGGCGTGTATGCAGGCTCAGGTAGTGTAAATTTGCAAGCTGTTCCTAATTTGCAATACAGGTGCAGTATCTCCTAGGAATGTTTGGCTGAAGCAAAGATTTGATGGTAAGAAAATGGATATTTTCAGTCTTTTTAAGCATTTATGTGCAGAATAATTTCAATTGCAGTTAAAATGCAAGGCATCTGAGCGTGCTTGTTCTA
This sequence comes from Bos mutus, assembly GCF_027580195.1. NCBI lineage: Eukaryota > Metazoa > Chordata > Mammalia > Artiodactyla > Bovidae > Bos > Bos mutus. Next base: position 74,930,084 of record NC_091622.1, on the reverse strand, counting down.
TGGAGCACAGGGGAATTTCCAGCTTTAAATTGTTAGAGCTAGGCTTATGTAGACATGACTAAGTACACTGAATCAAATTCCATTCTGCGTTCTGGGCCATAGAGGATTCTGTGGAGGGATATAGAGACTTGTCCACAAGCTTGAGAATGAGAATTACTCTATGAAATTATTACAGTGTAGTGTAAGGTGAGAGTATTATAGTAAGTGGGTATGCAGATACTGCTTGTGCCCAGAAGGATTATTCCTGAACAACTTATAGAATTGAAAATGGAGGAAAACAGCATTTTGAGGAGCACATAACTGATGTTTGGTCCATTCCAGTTCACCTCACCCTTAATTTCTGCCCACTGTGGCCTAGGCTTCAGCAACATAGCAGTTTCAGGTCAAAAATATGGTGAGTATGATTCTCCAGTCGAAACAAATGTGGGGACCTTGCCTAGGAGGCAGATTTCATAGAATGGCTAGCTCCTAGATGTGGTAAATGTGTTGCAACAAAATTAAGTTCTTGTTGGAATTTTTCCTAATTGAATGTTAATGAATCCATCATGGATTCCAGACAACTGGCACAAACTTACTGGTGTTCCAGACTGCCCAGTGTTTCTTTTTTTCTTTTTTTTTCCAATAAAGCCGAACAATACATTTCTGTACATTCTCCTTCAGTTCAGTTCAGTTCAGTTCAGTCGCTCAGTCATATCCGACTCTTTGAGACCCCATGAATCACAGCACGCCAGGCCTCCCTGCCCATCACCAATTCCCGGAGTTCACCCAGACTCACGTCCATTGAGTCAGTGATGCCATCCAGCCATCTCATCCTCTGTCATCCCCTTCTCCTCCTGCCCCCAATCCCTCCCAGCATCAGAGTCTTTTCCAATGAGTCAACTCTTCGCATGAGGTGGCCAAAGTACTGGAGTTTCAGCTTTAGCATCATTCCTTCCAAAGAAATCCCAGGGCTGATCTCCTTCAGAATGGACTGGTTGGATCTCCTTGCAGTCCAAGGGACTCTCAAGAGTCTTTTCCAACACGACAGTTCAAAAGCATCAATTCTTCGATGCTCAGCCTTCTTCACAGTCCAACTCTCACATCCATATATGACCACAGGAAAAACCATAGCCTTGACTAGACGGACCTTTGTTGGCAAAGTAATGTCTCTGCTTTTGAATATGCTATCTAGGTTGGTCATCACTCCATCACTTGAGTACAAATAAAACTCAGTCTTGGACTATAGTGATCCTGTGTACTCAGTCCCTGAGTGTATGGCATTAGTGTGACTTTGTTTCCCAAATATATAGCTAATGCTTTGAAGATCTTGTTTCTTAATCTTTTATTCTCTTTAAAATATGAATGATTCCACTGGGTAAATGTATGATAATTTGTTTATCTATTGACCAGGTGGTAGATGTTTGGGTTATTTACAGTTTGTGGTTATGTGTTGCTAAAAGCAAGAAACAGCGTGGATGCATCTTAAAGGGAAATAAAATAGACATAAAGTCCAAATAACTTATCATTTTGCTCATATAAAATTCTGGAAAGTCTAATGATAGAAAGCAGCTGACCAATTGCCAGGATCCAGGAGTTAAATGAAAAGTGTTACAAGGGAGATTTTGGAAGTGATAAAAATGTTATATATGATGATTGCAGTAGTGGTTTCAGGGCTGTGCACATTTGAAAAGTGCACTAACTTGTACACTTGGCAATTTAAAAGTATGGACACATTTGCACATTTAAAATTGAACCAATATAATTCAGAGACTCTATAGAAACTTTAACAATCAACAGACAAAACAGCATAGGCTGCAATTGCATAAAGAAAATAAACTTTGAGAAGAAACTTGAATTCAATAGGAAAAAAAGTCGGGGAGAATAGTTTTAGATTTAAACTTAAGGTTTTGGTCTTTGAACTTCTAAGTATGAAAGGAAAGAAAAATATTTTGAACTTAAAATGTTTTATTGTTTTAAAATTCAAGAAAACTAATATTTAACCTTAATTTCTCACAGAGAGTTTGTTACTCAGAAAGGATGTAATATAATCAAGTTTGGCCAAAATACTGATACCTAGTTAAGATAGGTTCCAAATAGGAAAAGGAGTACGTCAAGCCTGTATATTGTCACCCTGCTTATTTAACTTATATGCAGAGTACATCATGAGAAACACTGGACTGGAAGAAGCACAAGCTGGAATCAAGATTGCTGGGAGAAATATCAATAACCTCAGATATGCAGATGACACCACCCTTATGGCAGAAAGTGAAGAGGAACTCAAAAGCCTCTTGATGAAAATGAAAGTGGAGAGTGAAAAAGTTGGTTTAAAGCTCAACATTCAGAAAACGAAGATCATGGCATCTGGTTCCATCACTTCATGGGAAACAGATGGGGAAACAGTGGAAACAGTGTCAGACTTTATTTTTCTGGGCTCCAAAATCACTGCAGATGATGACTGCAGCCATGAAATTAAAAGACACTTACTCCTTGGAAGGAAAGTTATGACCAACCTAGATAGCATATTCAAAAGCAGAGACATTAGTTTGCCAACAAAAGTCCGTCTAGTCAAGGCTATGGTTTTTCCAGTGGTCATGTATGGATGTGAAAATTGGACTGTGAAAAAGCTGAGCACGGAAGAATTGATGCTTTTGAACTGTGGTGTTGGAGAAGACTCTTGAAAGTCCCTTGGATTGCAAGGAGATCCAACCAGTCCATCTTAAAGGAGATCAGTCCTGGGTGTTCTTTGGAAGGACTGATGCTAAAGCTGAAACTCGAATACTTTGGCTGCCTCATGCGAAGAGCTGACTCATTGGAAAAGACTCTGATGCTGGGAGGGATTGGGGGCAGGAGGAGAAGGGGACTACAGAGGATGAGATAGCTGGTTGGCATCACCGACTCAATGGACATGAGTTTGGGTGAACTCCGGGAGTTGGTGATAGACAGGGAGGCCTGGCGTGCTGCAATTCATGGGGTCGCAAAGAGTCGGACATGACTGAGCGACTGAACTGAACTGAACTGAAGCTATATTCATAATTTTCTTTTTTTAAACATGATTTTAGTTTAGAAGATATACTGGCCTCTCAAAGTAGTTGTGTAGCTTTTCTTATATCTCATACTCTCTTTAAGAGTTTGGATAAGATTAGGATGAGCTGTTCTTGAGATTTGGATGGACCCTGACTATAAACCACTTATATTATAACATATTCTATTAAAACGTACCTAGAAAAAGACTGAGAGTCAGTTTTTTAGAATAACATACTCATCCAACCAACCAAATTCCCCACTTCCCCCCTACAATTGTATTTTTGATTTTGAGTATATGTTTGGCTTATTATAGCTATTTTCTAAAGATGCCACAGTCATGATTTTGCTTTATGCTATGTACTCTGAGTTCCAGTTTTATTTAATTGCTGGTGATGAAGTTTATACTATTTCTAAGGTTCTTGGATTTGGAGGGTTTTCTGTGTCTTTGCTGTGTTATATTATTTTCACATTTAACCACATTTTTTTTTAAATTATGAAGAAACGGTGATGACATTAATAACATTACAAGGTTTAAACAAGAAAAAAAAATCCTTCAACGTATATCACTGAATAAAAATTAAAGCCTGTTAATTGCTGACTTATTTTTTTAAAATTTTTATTGGAGTATATTGATTTACAAAGTTGTATTAGTTTCTGCTATACAACACAGTGAGTCAATTATGAAATCAAATTATGAAAGTGAAAGTGCTAGTAGCTCAGTCGTCTCTGACTCCTTGTGACCCTGTGGACTTTAGCCAGCCAGCCTTCTCTGTCCATGAAATTCTCCAGGCAAGAATATTGGAGTGGGTTGCCATTCCCTTCTCCAGGGGATCTTCCCAACCCAGGGATCAAACCTGTGTCTCCTGTATTGGGAGGCAGATTCTCTACCATCTGAGCCACTAGGGGAAGAGTTACATAGCAGGAATAAGTTGTACACATGCATGCATATACTCTTTTTTAGAGTATATGGCCCATATAGGCTCATATAGGCCCTATAATGGCCCATATAGGCCATTGCATAGTATTGAGTAGAGTTCCCTGTGCTATACAGAGGTTCTCATTAGTTATCTTATATACACACACACACACACACACACTAGTGTGTAAATGTCAGTCTCCCAATTTATTCCACATTCCTTCCCTTCATCTTTCCCCTCTGGTATGCTGTGTTCTTAATTTAGCTTAAGATGTCTATTTAGAGCTTCTGTGTAACCTTTTTTTGCTTGAACAATTAGAGCAGACAAACACGTTTTTTGCCCTTATGTTACTAGCACTTTTGTTTCATATATTTTGCCTCATTTCTAAGAAAAATTCACACTGGTTTGTTTTTGCCTGATCCAGCAATGTTACTATGAGGTTCTCAGCTTATATTGGAGAAGGCAAGATCAAAGTAGCAGACTTCTTGTTTAAAAAGAAATGCTATTTAAAAAAACAGAGAATCTGTAATATGCTAAAACCTAATTTCATATGATGCTTATATTAGTTTCCTGTGGTTACTGGTACAAATTAAAATAAACTGAAGGCTTAAAACAACAGAAGTTTACTTTTTATTTATTTTTAGCAATTCTGGAGGCTCCTGAATGTGTGTGTGTGTGCGCGCGTGTGTGTGTGTACAAAATCTCCCTTTACTTCCTTCTTAGAAAGAAAGAAAGTGAAGTCGCTCAGTCGTTTTGGACTCTTTGCGACCTCATGGACTGTAGCCTACTAGGCTTCTCCATCCATGGGATTTTCCAGGCAAGAATATTGGAGTGGGTTGCCATTTCTTTCTCCAAGAGATCTTCGCAACCCAGGGATTGAACCCAGGTCTCCCACATTGTAGGCAGGCGCTTTACCGTCTGAGCCACCAGGGAAGTCTGGAAGTCTGGAGGCCAGAAGTCTGAAATCAACTCTGGGTTAATATCAAGGAGTCAGCAGGGCTCTTGCTGTAGAATGTAGGCAAGAATCTATTCCTTGCCTCTTTTAGCCTCTGATGGCTGCTGAAATTCCTTGTTTTGCGGGAATTCCTTGTTTCTGACTTCCCTCTTAAAAGACATGTGGTGGCTCAGATGGTAAAGTGTCTGCCCGCAATGAGGGAGGCCCAGGTTCGATCCCCGGGTTGGGAAGATCCCCTGGAGAAGGAAATGGCAACCCACTCCAGTACTCTTGCCTAGAAAATTCCATGGATGGAGGAGCCTGGTGGGCTACAGTCCATGGGGTCGCAAAGAATTGGACATGACTGAGAGACTTCATCTTCACTTTCACTTTCAAATACATTTAGGGTCCATCCTTATATTTCTGGATGTCTCAAGATCCTATTAATTACATTTGCAATTACCTTTTAATTTATTGTGTAATGTTTTTAGGTTCCAGGGAATAGGGCCTGATATCTGTTGTTCAGTTGCTCAGTCATGTTAGATTCCTTGCGACCCCCGGGACTAGAGCACTCCAGGCTTCCCTGTCCTTCACCACCCTACAGAGTTTGCTCAAGCTCACATCCATTGAGTCGATGATGCCATCCAACCATCTCATCCTCTGTTGCCATCTTTCTCTCCTGCCCTCACTTTTTCCCAGCATCAGGGTCTTTTCCAATGAGTCAGCTATTCGCATCAGGTGGCCAGAGTATTGGAGCTTCAGCTTCAGTCCTTCCAATGAATATTCAGGGTTGATTTCCTTTAGGATTGATATCTGTAGGGAAATGTTTTTTTCAGCCTACCACAATGCTGTCGCATATCCTGTCTCTATTCTGCTTTTAACTAAAACAAATTCTTCTGGAATTCACCTTCCTTCGGTCCTCTTTCTTTATCCCAAATGTTAGCTGCTTTTATTCTCTGTCCTTTGGGTTTTTAGTCCATTGGAGGGAAACCATCAGCTTTCCTTAAATCCCTCCTTAAAAGTACTCTCATCCATTTTAAACCACGCACACTTCATGTTATTTATAAATGTACTTTTAGCATAAAATAATTTCAAAGAAGTTTTAAACCTATTTTACTGGATAAAAAATGCAAGCATCTCATTTCATATAGAAATAATGCTTACTGTATGTGATAGTTTCTTTAAGTAGCCCATGCCAAATTTTATAAACATTTTATTATTAATATATTTTACTCTTATTATCTGATTTTCTTTGTAAATAATTTTTTCCTTGGCCATAATGACATTATGAATGTGTAGATTTGTGTGTGTGTTTATTTTCAACTGATTTAAATGGGTTTAGAAATGGAGAAATGTAGCTTGTACCAATGAGAATACAAAAAAAAAGTCATAAGTTTTGATCACAAAAGAATATATTTCTTTTTGTGTAAAAAAAAAAAAAAATCCAGTTGTATTGATATATAACTGACATGTGACATTGTAATAGTCCAAGGTGTGAAAAACAATATTAGCATAAATTGTGAAATATTCACCACAATAAGTTTCAGTTCAGTTCAGTTCAGTCACCCAGTCCTGTGCGACTCTTTGTGACCCCATGAATCACAGCACGCCAGGCCTCCCTGTCTATCACCAACTCCTGGAGTTCACTCATACTCACATCCATCGAGTCAGTGATGCCATCCAGCCATCTCACCCTCTGTCGTCCCCTTCTCCTCCTGCCCCCAATCCCTCCCAGCATCAGAGACTTTTCCAATGAGTCAACTCTTCACATAAGGTGCCCAAAGTACTGGAATTTCAGCTTCAGCATCATTCCTTCCAAAGAAATCCCAGGGCTGATCTTCTTCAGAATGGACTGCTTGGATCTCCCTGCAGTCCAAGGGACTCTCCGGAGTCTTTTCCAACACCACAGTTCAATGGCATCAATTCTTCGGCGCTCAGCCTTCTTCACAGTCCAACTCTCAGATCCATACATGACCACAGGAAAAACCATAGCCTTGACTAGACGAACGTTTGTTGGCAAAGTAATGTCTCTGCTTTTGAACATGCTATATAAGTTGGTCATAACTTTCCTTCCAAGGAGTAAGCGTCTTTTAATTTCATGGCTGCAGTCACCATCTGCAGTGATTTTGGAGCCCCCAAAAATAAAGTCTGACACTTTCCACTGTTTCCCCATCTATTTCCCATGAAGTGATGGGACTGGATGCCATGATCTTTGTTTTCTGAATGTTGAGCTTTAAGCCAACTTTTTCACTCTCCACTTTCACTTTCATCAAGAGGCTTTTAGTTCCTCTTCACTTTCTGCCATAAGGGTGGTGTCATCTGCATATCTGAGGTTATTGATATTTCTTCCGGTAATGTTGACTCCAGCTTGTGCTTCTTCCAGTCCAGCGTTTCTCATGATGTACTCTGCATATAAGTTAAATAAGCAGGTTGACAATATACAGCCTTGACGAACTCCTTTTCCTATTTGGAACCAGTCTGTTCCATGTCCAGTTCTAACTGTTGCTTCCTGACCTGCATACAGATTTCTCAAGAGGCAGGTCAGATGGTCTGGTACTCCCATTTCTTTCAGAATTTCCCACAGTTTACTGTGATCCACACAGTCAAAGGTTTTGGCATAGTCAATAAAGCAGAAATAGATGTTTTTCTGGAACTCTCTTGCTTTTTCCATGATCCAGCAGATGTTGGCAATTTGATCTCTGGTTCTTCTGCCTTTTCTAAAACCAGCTGGAACATCAGGAAGTTCAGGGTTCATATATTGCTGAAGCCTGGCTTGGAGAATTTTGAGCATTACTTTACTAGCGTGTGAGATGAGTGCAATTGTGCAGTAGTTTGAGCATTCTTTGGCATTGCCTTTCTTTGGAATAAATTTAGTTAACATCAATTACCTTGTAGTTAAGCATTTTTTCTTGTCATGAGAACTTTTAAGGTCTACACTCTTAACAGCTTTCAAATATACAATACACTGTTATTAACTATAATCATTATGCTGTATATTACACATGCAAAATTTAATTATCGTATAATTGGAAATTTTCACCCTTTTATAAAAGGGACAAAAATCCCACAAACTCATAGATACAGAGAATAGAACAGACTGACATTTGCCAAAAGTAGGGGTAGAGAATAGTAGAAATGGATGAAAATAGTCAAAAGGTAAAAAGTACATTTCTGACATAGAGGTTTTTACTAATATTATTTGAGAGACATGGCCTGGAATTGCTAAATACATAATAACTGATAATGCTAGCTTTTTAGCTTAAATATCACAATTTCTAGGTTGAGTCACTGAGACTGTAGAGCAAGCATGAAAGACCAGTAGCTTGCATTTGGAGATAACTTTTAATGTATGCATTTTTAATGGTAACACTTATTGGATTCTAAGTGCAAATCATAGAATTAATTAGCAACCTTAAGATTTGCAACAAACTGAAGAGAGAGTTAATATGCTTACTAAATTGATACAATTCCTTTGTATTAGGTCCATGACTGTCTTTGACTCTTAGGTCTATACATTTTTACTAGCTTGCAATTGTCTAGTCCAAATACATATATTTTCATTATTTATCAGTAGGCTAAGAAGTGAACTAAGAAACAATGAAAGCACTGAACCCAAGGCCACATCTGTTCACTGCCACCAATTAGAGTTGCATTAAAATAATCCTTTTTTTTTTTTTTGCTATAATGATAACTGAGTTTTATTAAAAATAATAAACTCCCAGCTATTAAATCTGTAAAAAGCAGAAATGGCTCTGCTGGCAACCAGAGCAGCACATTCTCAACCACATACCAATAATGCTTGCAGAATACAAGAAATGATCCAGCTAGACTATTCTGTGAGCTGAACTGAACTTCAGGCCACAACACTGCCACACTGCTAACAGGCTTGACTGCTGATCCCCCAGCCATGATAACTCTCCTCCTGACAGTGTGCTATCAAGAAGTTGACCCACTACCTTGGAAACTTGTCATCAATTCCAGCCCAAGTAGAAATTCTGGTAAAAGCCAGCAAGCCCTTCTAACTCACATCCTCCCATATGTGATACCCCATACTTGCTCTGAGGTATGTCTCCCATGCTGCAGCAAGCCCACTAAACATCTTCATTATTATTACTGTCTACTGATGTGTTTCATGGGGCATTTGATCAGTGCGATTTAACCATAATCACTTGAAAGTTCAACCATCTTCTTTAACATATTCTTCACAACTGTATTTTCATTGGCATATCTACTACCAAACTTCTGCATCACTTTAAACACCCTTGCATAGTCATTTGTGTTATTCATACATATTTACATATGTCCACCCTCCTCCTCCTAATCCTCCTCCATCAAAGCACAAGATGCCCTCACCTTTGAAGTTAGGTATGTCCCTATTACTTTCTATGTTTAATGAGTCAAGGGTGTGTATCTGGCACAGAAACTGCAAAAATTAATCATACCTACTCTTCCTTCTGTCTAGTTGATTTTAAAAGCAAATATTGAAATGGACCCTCTCTTACTCCACAACCCAGAGTAACTATAATGAGAAGACATTCTTTGCCCCTCCAGGCTTGTTCTAGATACACAGCATAAATAATGATAATGTTTAACATGTTTAGCAACTGGGGAATTCCTTGGCAGTCCAGTGTTTAAAACTCCTTGCTTCTAATACAGAGGGCACAGGTTCTGTCCCTGGTCAGGTAACTAAGACCCCGCAACCTGTGGTACAGCCAAAAAAAAGAAAAAAATAATTAAAAATAAATTAAAAAACAGGGTTAGCAGCTGGGAATTTTGAATATTGTTAAACCAATATACCAACTAACTTTCTCTGACTGATACAATGCACAGTTGTATTTGTGAATGACTTTTGGCTGCAATGTTATAAAATTCCTAGACAATTCAGAACTGTGATTTGTATTTCATTTGTATATCATTAATAGGTACCTTTATTTATGTTAAGAATTATTTCTAATGATTCAGAAACTTATATATTTGTCAAAGTGTAGACTGTTGTTAAAAATGCATTTTGTTCAATTACTTCTACAATATTCCAGAGTCATATATGCTAAGAATTATTTGAAGCCTATTTTCAAACTTCAGAATTTTATTTTTTGTAATTGCTTATTTTTTTAAATTTTATTTTATTTTTAAACTTTACAATTTTGTATTAGTTTTGCAAATATTGAAATGAATCTACCACAGGTATACCTGTGTTCCCCATCCTGAACCGTCCTCCCTCCTCCCTCCCCCCTACCCTCCCTCTGGGTCGTCCCAGTGCACCAGCCCCAAGTATCCAGTACCGTGCATCAACCTGGGCTGGCGACTCATTTCATACATGATATTATACATGTTTCAATGCCATTCTCCCAAATCTCCCACCCTCTCCCTCTCCCACAGAGTCCATAAGACTGATCTATACATCAGTTTCTCTTTTGCTGTCTCATACACAGGGTAATTGTTACCATCTTTCTAAATTCCATATATATGTGTCAGTATACTGTATTGGTGTTTTTCTTTCTGGCTTACTTCACTCTGTATAATAGGTTCCTATTTCATCCATCTCATTAGAACTGATTCAAATGTATTCTTTTTATGGCTGAGTAATACTCCATTGTGTATATGTACCACTGCTTTCTTATCCAATCATCTGCTGATGGGCATCTAGGTTGCTTCCATGTCCTGGCTATTATAAACAGTGCTGCAATGAACACTGGGGTACACGTGTCTCTTTCCCTCTGGTTTCCTCAGTGTGTATGCCCAGCAGTGGGATTGCTGGATCATAAGGCAGTTCTATTTCCAGTTTTTTAAGGAATCTCCTGTACTAGTTTGCATTCCCACCAACAGTGTAAGAGAGTTCCCTTTTCTCCACACCCTCTCCAGCATTTATTGTTTGTAGACTTTTGGATCACAGCCATTCTGACTGGCATGAAATGGTACCTCATAGTGGTTTTGATTTGCATTTCTCTGATAATGAGTGATGTTGAGCATCTTTGAATTGAAGTTATTTAGTTAGATGACAGTTTTAACATAGCAGATAAATTAGGGAAGGAAATCTCTTTAAATATTTGTTGTAACTAAACCAACCATTGGGCTTTCCTGGTGGCTCAGTGGTAAAGAATCCACCTGTATTGCAGGCAGTATGGGGAAGATTCCCTGAAGAAGGAAATGGCAACCCACTCCAATATTCTTGCCTAGAAAATGCCATAGCTACAGTCCATGGAGTCACAAAGAGTCAGACACAACTAAATGACTAAACAACAGCAAACCTACTGTAGCGTCTATAGGATAATCTTCAGTAGGGGGGCATGTTCATTATGTGCTGGTGCAATATACCAAAGGGAGAGAACTGGGTTTATAAATTTTTTTTTTAGTTTTAGAAATATCTTCCTATGACATTAAGGAAGCACTTTATTTATAAGCTGCTTTTTGCTAACAAACTGAACCACAAGGCACAAATCACCAGCTGGATCCTCTGAGAGACAGGTTGCTCACAGTGAAAACATAGGCTGCCTCTGTCCCCTGTGCTCTTACACAACTGAACTCCACTTCCTTGGAAGTATGGGCACTTACTAAAAAAGAGGGGAATGGCACTATTTTAAGCCTTCAGATTAAGTAACCTCAAGGAAAAGCAGTGGCACCCCAGAACAGATTTCACTCTGAGCCTAAGACAGAGGTTCTGAAACCACTGATACTTGCAGATTTATTGTCTAGTCAGACATTTACTGCTTCCCAAGACATTCTTCTCGGGACTTCTCTGTTACCTCTACATTGATAGACATCTAGAAAAAATTAAATCTCTTATTTCCAGTTGCATACCAGTATCTCCAGGAGTAAATTTCTGGTTGTATTTATGTTTGAGGTTTTTTCTGTCTCTTTGTTTAGGATGTTTTAGGAAAGAACAAAATCATCAGACAGAGAATCTCAGGGGTGCAGTGCAAATCCTACCAGGCTAAAGACCTTCCTTGCCTCCCAAAACAAAGCACTCTGTTCTCCCTGACCTATGTTAGACTCTCAGGGCTATGATTATGTTAAAAAGAACAAAACAAAACAAAACAAAACGCCTCTCAGTGCCATAGCCTGTATCTATCTAATACCTAACATTTCAATCCTGGTAATGCAGACTTGCCATAAAATACACGTCCAAACTTTTGAGGTCTTATTCTCTTGTTTATCCTGTGCCTTAGTCAAATAGAACCTCTTAGCCCTTCCTCACACATTCTTTGCATTACAGCCTGTGTACATTTGCTTATGCTTTATCTTCTGTTTGATTCACTTCCCCTGTCCTACAAGATCGGACTCAGTTTTTCTCTGATGAGTCAGTGTCTTCTTTCCTTTTATAAAACTTTATTCAAGCTAAAGAAAAAATTCAACCATTTTTTTTCACACCCCCCCCACCTCTGGCAACCACTAATTTGTTCTCTATATCTTATGAGCTTGATCAATATATGGGCTTGACACACACACACATGTGTGTGTGTGTGTGTGTGTGTGTGTATATATATATATATGTATATACACACGTACACATACATAATTCCACATACAAGAGATGCTATGCAGTAATTGTCTTTGACTTATTTCACTTAGCATAATCCCCTCAAAGTCCAACCATGTTGTCATAAATGGCAATATTTCATTATCGTTTTGTGGCTGAATATGATTTCTTTTTTTTCCACTGCTGAATGATATTCTGTTATACACATATATATACTACAATTGTTTTATGAGCCCATTTAAAAACACTTATGTTGTTTCTATATTTTGACCACTGTAAATAATGTTGGAGTGAACATAAATATCTTTTAAAATTCTTGTTTCCATTTTATTTTTCCAAATAAATACCCGAAGTGGACCTGCCAGATCATCAGATACTTCTATTTTCAGATTTTAGAAAAGTATTTATTTCATTATTTATTTGCTTGGGTAAATAAGCTGCACTGGGTTTTAGTTGCGGCACACATGGGATCTTCATTCTTTGCTGTGACATGCGGAATCTTTTAATGGTGGAATGCAAAATCTTTGTTGAGAAACTGGACCACTTAACTGTGGTTTGTAGGATCTAGTTCCCTGATCAGGGATCAAACCCTGTCCCCCTGTATTGGGAGCATAGAGTCTTAGCCACTTAACCACCAGGAAAGTTTAAATTTTCATGCTGTTTTCATTAGTGACTGCACAAACTTATATTTCCAACAACAGTGCACAAGGATTCTCTTGTCTCCACATCCTTGCCAGTATTTGTTATTACTTGTCTTTTTTTTTTTTTTTTAATATAAATGTATTTATTTTACTAGCAAGTGTGAGATGAGATATTCTTGGGGTTTTGATTTGCATTTCCCTGATTAGTGATGCTGACCATCTTTTCATGAACTTTTGGCCATTCTTTTGCCTTTTTTTGGAAAAAAGTATATTCCTCAGACACTCTGCCCATTTATTAATCAGATTGTTTGCTCTGCTATTGAGTTGTGTAAGTTCTTTATGCATCTAAGATATTAGTTCTTTATCAGGTATATAATTTGCAAATATTTTCTCCCATTTAGTAGATTGCCTTTTTATTCTCTTGCTGGCTTCCTTTGCTGTGCAGAAGCTTATCATTTTGATGTAGTTCCACTTGTTTATTTTTGCTTTTGCTTGTGGTGTCAGATTCCAAAAGTCATTGCCAAAACCTGTGTCTAGAAGCTTACCACCTGAGTTTCCTTCTAGGATTTTCATGGTTTCAGGCCATATATTCCAATCTTTAATTTGTTTTGAGTTAATTTTTGTGTATGGTATAATATAATGGTTCAGTTTCATTCTTTTGCATGTACCTCTTCAGTTTTTCCAGCACCATTTATTAAAAGACTGTCCTTTCTCCATTGTATATTCTTGGCTCCTTTGTTGTAAATTAGTTGACCATTTATGTGTGGGTTTATTTCTAAACTATTTATTCTAGTCCATTGATCTATGTATTTGTTTTTATGCCAGTACTACATTGCTTTAACTACTATAGTTATTTGATACAGTTTTAAATTAGAGAGTATCCTGCTTTCAGTTTTGTTTTTATTTCTCTAGACTGATTTGGCTATTCAAAGTCTTGTATGGTTCCATATGATTTAGTACTACTTACTCTATTTCTGTGAAAAATGTCATTGGAATTTTGGTTATATTTGATCTTTATATTGCTTAAGTACTGTGGCCATTTTAACAATATGGATTCTTCCAGTCAACGAACATGGAATATATTTCCATTTGTGATTTTTCAATTTCTTTCATTAATGTTCTCTAGTTTTCTATATATAGCTCTTTCACCTCATTGGTTAAATTTATTTCTAGGTATCTTATTCTTTTTAATGCAATTGTAAATAAGACTATTTCAATTTATCTTTATGAAAATGTATTACCACTATATAGAAATGCAACAGATTGTTGTACATTGGTATCTTGCAACTTTAATGAATTTGTTGATTAGTTCTAACAGTTTTCTGATGGAGTCTTTAGGCTCTTTTATATATAATGTCATCTGCAAATAGTGACAGTTTACTTTTCCCTTTCCAATTTGGATGCTTCTATTTCTCACTTTTGCCTAATTGTTCTGGCTGGGATTTCCAATACTATGTTGAATAAAAATGGTGAGAGTGGGAACCTTTGTCTTGTTCTTGATATTAGAAGAAATGCTTTCAGATTTCACCACTGAATACAATGTAGCTAGTGGGCTTGTCACCTATGGCCTTTGTTTTGTTGAGGTATGTGCCTCTACACCCACTTTGTTGAGAATCTATATAATAAATGGATATTGAATTCTGCAAAATGCATTTTCTGCATCTATTGAAATGATCTTCTTATTTTTATTATTCATTTCATCAATGTGGTATATAACATTTATTGATTTGGAGATGTTGAACCATTCTTACATTCTTGGAATTAATTCTACCCTGGTCATGATATAGGATCCTTTTAGTGAGTTGTTGAACATTTTAATTTTAAATATGTTTATTTTAAATTATTATACTTGTAAATTGAGAAAAATAGTGGCAATTTAAAAAATATGTTTTTTTTATACTTCTGTTTAGTTCATATAGTTACTTAGAGTGACTCTGTGTGTTAATTTATATTGCCTATAGCTTATAGGAATTTATACTTGTATTAATTGATTTATTTGGTTATACTATAGGCACAAAGGATAAATTAGTAAAAAAATTTGGATGAAAATCTCTGTCCTTGTATAGTTTACATTTGTAGTGGGGAGAGACATAAAGAAATAAGCAAATATATAGTAAAATCAAATAATGAAGAGAATAGAAGGTTGGAAACAGTACAGCTTAAAATAGTAGCACTAGGAGTGTAAAACAAAAGGTAACATTTGAATAACAATCTAAAGGAAGTGACTGAGCATGCAATTGTAATAACTTTTAGTTTTATTCTAAGTGTTATAAAAAGACATTAGCAGATTTTGAAAGAGAAGGATGACATAAGGTGCCTTATGCTGTATCAGTTTCACATTGGCTGCTCAATAAATATTACTCAATAAGTAATATTTAAACATACTTGTTGATAATGTATTCATAATTAAATGATATAAAAATATTCCCTTGGCCACTTAAGTCCAATATTTAACTTACATTTTATTAAACTAAACATTTCAGTAACTCACCACATATTTTAATCAATTACCAAGACTTCCTAAATACTAAATGTTTGCAAGAAACATCCTATTTTAAATATCAGTTATCTCTGGCTCACTAATCTCTATCACTTTAATAAGTCACCAGCAAACCTTGAATTGATTAACACCATTTATTCCCTGAAATGATTTTTTCTAATTCAGAACATAGTGCTATGTTCTTAATTTTATTAAGGATATAGGAAAATGTCCCACTTGAAAAGAATTTGTGAGGTTTTTCCAAATTATAATTAAAAATTTAAGCGGTCCAGGATGTGGGTACATACCACAATCTCATGATGTAGGTGTATAAATTAGATTGTGGATGGGGGGGAATAAATAAAACAACAGATAAGAATACTGTGGGAAATTCTGAAAGAGATGGGAATACCAGACCACCTGACCTGCCTCTTGAGAAACCTATATACAGGTCAGGAAGCAACAGTTAGAACTGGACGTGGAACAACAGACTGGTTCCAAATAGGAAAAGGAGTACGTCAAGGCTGTATATGGTCACCCTGCTTATTTAACTTATATGCAGAGTACATCATGAGAAACGCTGGACTGGAAGAAACACAAGCTGGAATCAAGATTGCCAGGAGAAATATCAATAACCTCAGATATGCAGATGACACCACCCTTATGGCAGAAAGTGAAGAGGAACTCAAAAGCCTCTTAATGAAAGTGAAAGAGGAGAGTGAAAAAGTTGGCTTAAAGCTCAACATTCAGAAAACAAAGATCATGGCATCCAGTCCCATCACTTCATTGGAAATATATGGGGTAACACTGGAAACAGTGGCTGACTTTATTTTTCTGGGCTCCAAAATCACTGCAGATGGTGACTGCAGCCATGAAATTAAAAGACACTCCTTGGAAGGAAAGTTATGACCAACCTAGATAGCATATTCAAAAGCAGAGGCATTACTTTGCCAACAAAGGTCTGTCTAGTCAAGGCTATGGTTTTTCCTGTGGTCATGTATGGATGTGAGAGTTGGACTGTGAAGAAGGCTGAGCACCGAAGAATTGATGCTTTTGAACTGTGGTGTTGGAGAAAACTCTTGAGAGTCCCTTGGACTGCAAGGAGATCCAACCAGTCCATTCTGAAGAAGATCAGCCCTGGGATTTCTTTGGAAGGAATGATGCTAAAGCTGAAACTCCAGTACTTTGGCCACCTCATGGGAAGAGTTGACTCATTGGAAAAGACTCTGATGCTGGGAGGGATTGGGGGCAGGAGGAGAAGGGGATGACAGAGGATGGGATGACTGGATGGCATCACTGACTCAATGGATGTGAGTCTGAGTGAACTCTGGGAGTTGGTGATGGACAGGGAGGTCTGGCGTGCTGCAGTTCATGGGGTCGCAAAGAGTCAGATACGACTGAGCGACTGATCTGATCTGAATGAACCATGAATAGGGGTTGAAATTTAAGGTAGAAGGGCCATGAAAGACCTTATTTTAAGAGTGACATTTGAATGAAAATCTGGGAAAGTAAGAGAACGGTCAAGCAAATGTAAATGAAAAGAGAAATCAAGGCAAAGAAAGTAGTAAATTCACTCAAGAAAGCACCTTCCTGGAATGTTGGAGAAACTTTGAGATAGCCAGTGAATTAGAAATAAAGTTAAGAGAAGGGAGGTAGAAGCCATATGAGGCCTCACCCATTATTAAATAGTTAATGGGAATAAATAATCTGGGAATTTACAAGTTTTTGGCTTTTACTATATACAGAAAGTCATTCATTATTTTTGGCAGAAGATTGACAATACTTGCCTTATACCTAGATGAGATTACTGTTGCTTCTCTATGAAGAACAGACAAAGCTGAAGATGGTTTAGCTCACACAGCAGAGTATCTAAATTTTTAAAATTGAAGTATAATAGACATATAAATTCATATAAGATTAAAGTGTACAACATGTTGGTTTGCTACATTTAAATATTGCAATATGGTATCACCATAGAATCAGCTAATACCTCTGTCATTCTCATAATTATCATTTCTTTTTTGTAGTGAGAACTTTTCAAATCTAGTTTCTTAGCAACTTTTAAGTATGTAATAAGGATTATTAACTATAGCCATATTGTTGTTTATTAGATCCCTAGAACTTACTCATCTTTAACTGCAAGTTTGTATCCTTTAGCCTACATCTAAGATTAAACAAATAAATGACTAGCTTTGACAGCTAAGTCACAAATAGGATTTTGAATGATCCACTTCAAAATTTCTTCCTCTATTCTGAAAAATAGCTGACAGACTGTTTGAAACCAAAGCCAATATTTCAGAAATTGTGTGTTGGTGATCTAAATGACAGATTTAGCCTGTAGATTTATTTTGTTTGGCATATAACTATTGGGAGCCAACATTTAAAAATTGGAAGTATCCATATAAAATATGGCTTTGCAGATTATCTGGAAATGTCAGACACTCTGGTGACATTAGACCCAGTATCAACAATAGGAGCTGGTTAGTGTCTGCCTTTACACAAAGCCGTAGACATTCTGATTTTCAACAGTTGTTACCAGACAGTACTGAAGCTTTAATAACCAAAGCTAATGGTAAGTTGCATTACATTATCACATCTGCTCTACTGTTTTTCTTACAATACAGAAATATTCTGCTATAAACTTCTCCCTGAAAAATGACAAAAATATAGGAAGAAAGTTGCCACCTTGATTTTTATTTTCTTAATCTATGAGTATTTAAGCTTGTGACTTTTGACTTTTACATATGATGTAACAAGTTTAATTATCCCATATAGGAAAATAATTAGACAACACATTCAATTGAGTTATATTTTGATATTAGAAAACAAAAAAAATTATTGCCAACAGAGGCACATTCTAAGATATTCTTCATTAAATTCTGAAACTGGTAATGAGGAAAATTGTTATGGGTCTAAAGGTCTCTTCACTTTTCTGAAATTGTTTCATTTCATAGCTCATAGCTCTGCTGTAAGACAAAAATTCATTATTTTTCTACATTTTGCTTAATTATATACACATTTTAAGTTCTAATGTGCCTTTAATGTGTATAGAAAGAGAAATATCCACAAAGATTAGTATATTTTGAAATATACTATTGGTTTGATGTTTCTTATAATATTATAAGTATTATAATATTTAATTACCCATAGAAATAATATATATATCTACATTTATTTCTATGTATTTAATAAATACACCTTTGCAGCCACAGATGTAGAATCTCTATGCCTTCAGCAAAAACAAGACCAGGAGCTGACTGTGGCTAAGATCATGAACTCCTTATTGCAAAATTCAGATTTAAATTGAAGAAAGTAGGGAAAACCACCAGATCATTCAGGTATGACCTAAATCAAATCCCTTATGGTTATACAGTAGAAATGACAATAGAATCAAGGTATTAGATCTGATAGACAGAGTGCCTAAAGAACTATGGACTGAGGTTTGTGACATTGTACAGGAGGTAGTGATCAGGACCATCCCCAAGAAAAAGAAATGCAAAAAGGCAAGATGTTTGTCTGAAGAGGCCTTACAAATAGCTGAGAAAAGAAGAGAAGCTAAAGGCAAAGGAGAAAAGGAAAGCTATACGCATTTTAATACGGAGTTCCAAGGAATAGCAAGGAGAGATAAGAAAGCCTTCCTCACTGATCAATGCAAAGAAATAGAGGAAAACAATAGAATGGGAAAGACTAGAGATCTCTTCAAGAAAATTAGAGATACCAAGGGAACATTTCATGCAAAGCTGGGCATAATAAAGGACAGAAATGGTATGGGCCTAAGAGAAGCAGAAGATATAAAGAAGAGGTGGCAAGAATACACAGAACTGTACAAAAAAGATCTTCATGATCCAGATAACCACGATGGTGTGATCACTCACCTAGAGCCAGATATCCTGGAGTCTGAAGTCAAGTAGGCCTTAGGAAACATGACTATGAACAAAACTAGTAGAGGTGATGGAATTCCAGTTAAGCTATTTCAAATCCAAAAGATGATGCTGTGAAAGTGCTGCACTAATAAGCCAGCAACTTTGGAAAACACAGCAGTGGTAACTGCTGAACGGGAAAAGGTCAGTTTTCATTCCAGTCCCAAAGAAAGACAATGCCAAAGAATCTTCAAACTACTGCACAATTGCACTAATGTCACACAGTAGCAAAGTAATGCTCAAAATTCTGTGAGCCAGGCTTCAATACTACATGAATGGTGAACTTCCAGATGTTCAAGCTGGATTTAGTAAAGACAGAAGAACCAGAGATCAAACTGCCAACATCATCCAGAAAAACATCTACTTCTGCTTTATTGACTATGCAAAACCCTTTGACTGTGTGGATCACAACAAACTATGGAAAATTCTTAAAGAGATGGGAATACCAGACCACCTGACCTGCCTTTTGTGTAATCTGTATGCAGGTCAAGAAGCAACAGTTAGAACTGGATATGGAACAACAGACTGGTTCCAAATAGGAAAAGGAGTACATCAAGGCTGTATATTGTCACCCTGCATATTTAACTTCTATGCAGAGTACATCATGTGAAATGCCAGGCTGGATGAAGCACAGGCTAGAATCAAGATTGTCAGGAGAAATATCAATAATAACCTCAGATATGCAGATGACACCACCCTTATGGCAAAAAGTGAAGAAGAACTAAAGAGCCCTTTGATGAAATTGAAAGAACAGAGTGAAAAATTTGGCTTAAAGCTCAACATTCAGAAAACGAAGATCATGGCATCCGGTCCCATCACTTCATGGCAAATAGATGTGGAAACAATGGAAATAGTGACAGACTTTATTTTTGGGGGGCTCCAAAATCACTGCAGATGATGACTACAAGCTATGAAATTAAAAGACAGTTGTCCCATGGAAGAAAAGCTATAATCAACCTAGACACCATATTTAAAAGCAGAGACATTACTTTGCCAGCAATAGTCCATCTAGTCAAAGCTATAGTTTTTTCAGTAGTCATGTATGGATGTGAGAGCTGAACTATAAAGAAATTGAGTGCTGAAGAACTGATGCTTTTTAACTGAAGACTCTTGAGAGTCCCTTGGACTGCAAAGAGACCCAATCAATCAATCCTAAAGGAAATCAGTCCTGAATACTCATTGGAAGGACTAATGCCGAAGCTGAAACTCGAAAAATTTGGCCACCTGATGCAGAGAACTGACTCACTAGAAAAGACCCCGATGCTGGGAAAGATTGAAAGACTGAGGAGAAGGGGACGACATAGGATGGGATAGTTCAATGGTATCATTGACTCGATGGACATGAGTTTGAATAATCTCAGGGAGCTGGTGATGGACAAGAAAGCCTGGCATGCTTTAGTTCATGGGTTCACAAAGTGTTGGGCATCACTGAGCGACTGAACTGAACTGATTTAATAAATATGAATGATATATCGATTAATTGAAAACATTATGAAGAATGAATAGTCTCTTAAATAGTAAGGATGGTACTTTGGAGTAGTTATGTTCCTAAGAGAAGCCAAGGCATAATGGTTATTACATATTTAAGAGGAAGATAACTAGAACTCAAAAAACTGAAGTATGAAAGAAGAATCTTATTAAACACAATATATCAAAGTGATTAGAATAAGAGCCCTGGATCTCATTTGAGGGAGGTATATGTTTATGTCCTGGATCTGGCTCTGTATTGAATAATTTGAAATTATGCTTTCTGTGCCCAATTTTCCTCATTTATTAAATGAAAACAATAGTACCAATCTCAAAGTCTTGCTGTAAAGATTAAAGAAAACATTTAATAGTTGTATTCTTGCTTCAGTATCCTCTTCTCTACAGTTCAGTAGTTGAATATCTTAAATATTATTTTAGATTCAATTACATTTATTCTTTTGTACAATTTATTTCATTTGAGATTCCATCCAGTGGTCCTGGTTATTGAAAAAATAGAAAATGGTAAGTACGATAGAATATTAAAATTTTTGCCATAAAAATCTAGACCTTTTTTTGAAATGTTACATTGAAGCAAAACAGTTATATCATTAATTGGCAGAGGATTTATTTTTTTTCACAACTGACACAACTAATATTCATGAATCTAGTATCTGAAAATCCAAACTTAAAAATATAAGTCATGAAAATAGGGAACAATTCTTTGGTGAGTTTTGTCAAAGAGTTCTGGATATAATGATTTTTTTTAAAATGTGAATTCATTTCAATCTTCTATCCAACACTGAGTTTCCAATGTTTATATCACAAATGACTTATATAACATCAGAAAATCTTTTAGGGTTCAGGCTATAAAATAGAATGTATGCCTTGAATCCCGTACAAATCGGCAAGGTTCAGTTAGCCTGGATTTGTATTTGGCTATGTGACATTAGGAAAACTACTTATTTTCTCTATGCCTATTTCCCCCTCCTCCAAAGTAAAAAGGTGAAATTAGTATAATTTCTTAGATATATTTTCATATAAAATGAGATAAATCATTGAATCAGTTTCCACAGCTAGTGATACAAAGAGTTTAGTAAAATATGGTGATTTTTGTAACTACATAAACACAGAAAACACAAAGGAGCTATAAGGAGACGGTGTTATGAGTCAAATTGTATTCCTCCCAAATTCATATTTGACATCTAAACCCCCAGAACCTCAGAATGTGACTTCATTTGGACATGAAGTAATTGCAGATGTAATTGGTTAAGATGAGGTCATACTGGAATAGAGTGGATCTGTAATCCAATATGACTACTGTCCTTATTCAAAGGAGAAATTTAGAGACCGACACATAGACAAGGAGAGGATCCTATGACAATGAAAGCAGAGGTTTGGTTAATGCAGCAGCAGCAAAGGAACAACAATATTGCCAGCAAAACATTATAAGCTAGGAGAAAGTTTAAAACTTGTTTCTCCCTCATAGCCCTCACAAGGGGCAACTCCACTTACACCTCGATTTCAGGTTTCAAGTCTCTAGAACTGTGAGACAGTTGATTTGTGTTGTTTAATCCACACTTTGTGGTATTTTATTATGGCAGTCCTAGAAAATTAACACAGATGGTAAATGGTAGTTATCTCTAAATCAAGAAATGATGAAAAATTTTAATTTTCTAATGTGTCATTTTGTTAAACTTTCTAATATCAATATATAGTACTTTTTATAACCAATATATGATAAGTTATACATCTATTTTATTTCATAATTTAGAAAATTAATAGTAAAATATGCTGATTATGCTTTATATAGGACAACCATGTGAATTACTGTTTTGATAATATTTACCACACATAAGGCCTTACCTGTTTGATTTGAACTAAAATGAGTTAGAATTATGCTATTGGTACTAAACATATAATCATGAAGAATTTGGGGAACTAAGAGACCCTACAAAGAATGACAGTTCAAATGCCACAATAGTCATTGTCATGGCTCAAAGCAAGATCTTGTAAAGCAAAATATGAGACTTTTTTTTTTCTTGTTTTTCTTTCATGTGCACGGTTAACACATTAGCCTTAAGATGGGCTCATTTTGATTTCTTAAGTATCGGAAAGCGCCTGATTAAGAGAGGGTGGAAATCAGATTTTTCCAATACAAGTGAAGTTAGCAGGAATTTTGTCTTAGTATAGACTCTTAAAAAGAGGGAGAGGGAACCAAAGTCATTATATGAATGGGAAAGTCAGAAAAGAGTGTAATGGGATAACACAGGAAACTTACATAATATTCTCATTTACACAGATTTTTTTTAAATCCCTCGGTCTGCTGCTGGGCTGCTGCTAAGTCACTTCAGTTGTGTCCGACTCTGTGCGACCCCATAGATGGCAGCCCACCAGGCTCCTTCGTCCATGGGATTTTCCAGGCAAGAGTACTGGAGTGGGATAACAGGCAATGTGGCAGACAGAGGAATCACTCCAAATAAATATATATTACAGAATACTAGTCAAGTTCTGCATGCTACATAGTAGGTACACATTTCTTTATCTATTTTATATATAGTAGTCTGTATCTGTTGATCACAAGTGCCAAATGTATCCCTACCCCTCCTTTCCACTTTGGTAATCCTGTTTGTTTTTTATATCAAATTTCTCTTTAAGTATATCAATCAAATATTTATACAACCAGTTAACATTTTTCATTTTCTATACTTGAAGAAAATACTTAGTAAAGGTCATAATCATCCCTCTTTAAATATTATTCACTTTAATGTTTTTGAAGTTTAACAAGTCATCACTGTTCCTAACTTGTGTTTGCATCGTTTAATCATAAAACATTCTACAGTTCTTTCACTTAGAGTTGTTGTTAAACATCCCAAAAGCTCTTTGGAAGGGTCTCTGATGCCTCTTACAAGCTCTGTTTTGTTTATTTGCCCCTTTGGAGAACCTCCAGCTGACACCTGACTGCAGAGCCTTCTATACTGGTTTTGTTTATTCTGAAGGAAATCAATATTGTAAAGGTTACATTACTTGGCCCTCATTTTCACATTACTTTAAAGCAAAGAAAGGAACTGGGAAATTTTAGGTTTAGGATTAAGGCCCTTTACCAAGCATCTTGCAAGCAAAATCTTTGTTCAGTCTTACTGTCCAGATACTTCAGTGGTAATTGCAACAAACAGAGCTAAAATTTCCTCCCAACAGCCTTGTCTTAGCTGCTGAAATGGACAAATTCATGTTATGAACAATGCGACTGATTATGAAATTAAATAGAATTAAATAAAATGATTAATTCAGGGATTGTAAGTAATCACCATAAGAGGCAGAAAAAGGTGAAGCTAAGAAGAGAAAGAGGAGAAATTTTAAAGACCTTGAAGCTCCTTTTTGAACAAATATATTGATAAGATCATCATGGCCTCTTTACAAGTCTTCATTTTCTGAATTTTAAAAAGTTCCTTCAACTGCAAAGTTGAGTATATACTGTTATAAATGGTGAAATGGTGTGTTACTATTACGGGGAGCTATAACATTTTCCTGACCTTCTGAAAGAAGGCCATCTTGTCCTGGAGCACTTGAAGCACTAGAATTTCATCTTTTGTCTATTATTATAACATGAATCACAGAGATAGAACATCAATTATAATTAGGCAATGCATTTTAGAGCAGAATTTTTCCATCCATCTACACCCTTTGCTTTGGTAATGGCAGTGCTTTGCCTGCATATTGGCTCAAGTTTGTATATTACTTTGCAGGTTAGTTTCAGCTCACAATTCACTAAGAGGAACCAACTACTTCTTAAAGAAATGAAAGAAGCAAATCACTAATCATGGGCTCTTTCCACCTGCTGGTATCTGATTACTTATTAATTCAGTGGTCAGGGCTGAATGGTCTGTAACTTAGAAAGTCCTCTAGTCGTGCTTGTCTCCATGCTAGCCAGGGTTCAGATTACTTCTTTATTGCATTTAGCATAGAGCAAACTGCTTCCAGTTATTTTATTTGTTTTTATCTCCTCATTACCCATAAACCTCAAAGATTAGAAGCACAATGCCTTATTACACACTATATCACTGGAACATTCTTTCTCCCAAAAGGGAAATATTTGCTGTTGTTAAAATGCGTCCTCAGGGCTCTATAAGACTAAATATCTCACAGAAAACTCTAAAGTTCTATTATGTACATGATAAACTCCCAAGGAAAATGTGCAGAGTGGAGATGATTATTGGTTACTGATTCTTCACATATCATTTTCATTTCATAAATATATCCAAAAGAACATAGTCTTGCAGTTTGAAAAATATAGTACATTAAAACATATTAAATCAGCAGAAGAAATTATTGATGTATATGAATCACCCGGAATGAGAGTTTAGTATTAGACTTAAATAGACTCATCCAGATAGGATATTATTATCATTACAACAAGAATAATAAATTATCTGTTAGCTTTAATGACAAGGAAATGTGGTATTATAATTAATCAAACATTTGGATTAATGCTATGGTGCCTATCATAGTTTTATGCAAATATGGCATGTTAAAAGTATTATTAAAATCATGCTGCAAAGAATTTAATAGATAATGAGTAAGATAATATTGAGGTGTTCACATTATCATAATTCTAAATAAATGCTGACTAATAGAGTTTTGATGACTATAAGACTGAATGAAATAAAAGTAAAGGAAATATCTACATGTCCCAATGCTAAGCACTGAAATTTCAAAACCAAGGTTAAATCAGCTCCCCCTCAGGGTCCAGTAAAAGTCATTTATTCACTCTTTTATCACATACTTATTGAACATCAAAAATGAGACACTCAGTTGAGTAAGGGCTATAAGTACTTTAGAGGACAAGACATAGTCAAGTCCTCAAGAAACAAAAAGTCTCAAGGGCAATTTAAGCAGGTAAGCATACAACCTATCATATAAATGACCTTTCTCAGAGCCTGCAATAATCTAGATTCATGGAGCCAGTAAAGGGAAAAGTTGAAGACCATTTCAGACAGCCAAACAGTAAGGACAGTGGACTAGAATAGAAGAAGCACGGCCAGAGGAAAAAATGAGGTTTTAGAATTAAAGCAGATTTCAGATTATAAAAGGTCATTGTCATAAATTATGAGTATTTATTTTCATCCTAAAATATAACATAATTAGATAAAAATTAGCTGAATTTCATTGGATCAATATCATATTATGGACATTGAGAAAATACTTGTTTCAGGCCTTGTAATATCACACAGAAAATTAATAATTAAGCAAAAAAAAAAAAAGAAGCCAGTTGTATTTTAATGGGAGATGGAGAGGGTGGGACAATTTGGGGCAATGGCACTGAAACATGTATAATATCATATAAGAAATGAATTGCCAGTCCAGGTTCGATACAGGGCACTTGGGGCTCGTGCACTGGGATGACTCGGAAGGATGGTACGGGGAGGGAGGTGGGAGGGGGGGTTCAGGATGGGGAACACGTGTACGCCTGTGGGAGATTCATGTTGATGTGTGGCAGAACCAATACAATATTGTAAAGTCAAAAAAATATTTAAAAATTAATAAATAAATTAATTAATTTAAAAAAACCTAAAAAAAAAAACCACAAAAAACATTTTGTTAGTTCTGATGGTGTGGGTGGATAAGGAGAAGATGGCTCCAGTCCCTAATTTCAGACTACAGCTATTTGAATAGCCTTCTAGAGCAGCTACACAGTAATATGAAATTTATCAAGGGCACTCTAGCAAAACTTAATTTATTACCATTAAAGGCTGTGGGGAAACATTATGATAATGAAATTATTAGGACAGAAATTAGAATGTGGACTACAGGGTTTATAGGTATGACTTGGTTTACTTCATTCCATCACTTATTCATAAATTATTTATATGAATATATATGAAAAGCGAAAGTGTTAGTCACTCAGTCTTGTCTGACTCTTTGCAACCCCATGGACTGTAGCCTGCCAGGCTCCCCTGTCCATGAAATTTTCTAGGCAAGAATACTGGAATAGTTATCCATTCTTTTCTCCAAGGAATCTTTCTACCCAGGGATCAAGCCCAGGTCTCCTGCATTGCAGGCAGATTCTTTACTGTCTAAGCCACCAGGGAAACCCCATAAATATATATATGTATGACTATAATTTATGATTAAATTATGGAATGTTATATATACATATATGTGTATATAAAATAAATGTTCAGTAGTTACTGTGCCAGGTAATTTTGTGGTCGCTAGGGACACTATGGAATGATGAATAACACAGACTAGGCCATATCTCTGCCTTTGGGGAATTTACACTTTTTTGTATTATAAGCTTTTTACTGTGAGCCTCAGTTTAGAATTATATGAAGTTGCAAAACATGTTCAGTTTGGGTAAACTTGCCAACAGTAGGGTGTGTGTAAGATTATGGGGAGATTTTATAGCAAACACAATGAAGGGATGGTCTATGAAATACAGTTTGAATGAATATTTTGTTTTTAGACTTCAAACCGTGTTTCACTATATTGAACCTTCAGTTTGTATTTACATTTTGAAACTTGTAATCAAAAGAGAAATACTAAGTTTTATTTAAAAGTAAGGATTCTTACACTTTTCCTAAACTGACCGTACTGGGCCTATTTGATCTTGTGGAACCTCCATAATGTTTCTGGATAGTATTTGTACCTCTTGAGTTGGGGTAGGGGAAAGGATGCCCACTTTGAAAGAGAGTCTCACATGTGAAAAATTCATTTGATATGGCAAATTTTATGGGATTTTATCTTTTAAAGACTTTAATTTTGGTTCCACAGAAAACTTAAGAGGAAAATTCAAATAATTCCCATATACTCCCTACTCTCACACATGCATGGCTCCCCCCATCAACAACATTACAATTTTTTGTGAACCTATGTTGATGTATCATAACCACTCAAAGTCTATATTTATATGATACTTCACTCTTGGTGTTGTACATTCTATGAGTTTGAATAAATATATAATAACATGTAGCCATTATTACAATGGGTCTTCCATGGTGTTTCATGTGATAAATAACCTGCCTGCAATGCAGGAGATCCAGGTTCAATCCCTGGGTTGGGAAGATACCCTCTAGAAGGGAATGGCAAGCCATTCCATGTTCTTGCTTGGAGAATTCCATGGACAGAGGAGCCTGGAGGGCTACAGTCAATCCATGGGTCACTAAGAGTTGGACACAACAAAGCAACTTCAGCAATATGAGAACCATGAACTGCCAGATGTTCAAACTGGTTTTGAAAAAGGCAGAGGAACCAGAGATCAAATTCACAACATCTACTGGATCATCAAAAAAGCAAGAGAGTTCCAGAAAAACATCTATTTCTGCTTTACTGACTATGCCAAACCTTTGACTGTGTGGATCACAATAAACTGTGGACAATTCTGAAAGAGATGAGAATACCAGATCACCTGACCTGCCTCTTGAGAAACCTATATGCAGGTCAGGAAGCAACAGTTAGAACTGGACATGGAACCACAGACTGGTTCCAAATAGGAAAAGGAGTTCGTCAAGGCTGTATATTGTCACCCTGCTTATTTAACTTATATGCAGAGTACATCATGAGAAACGCTGGACTGGAAGAAACACAAGCTGGAATCAAGATTGCTGGGAAAAATATCAATAACCTCAGATATGCAGATGACACCACCCTTATGGCAGAAAGTGAAGAGGAACTAAAAAGTCTCTTGATGAAAGTGACAGAGGAGAGTGAAAAAGTTGGCTTAAAGCTCAACATTTGGAAAACGAAGATCATGGCATCTGGCCCCATCACTTCATGGGAAATAGATGGGGAAACAGTGGAAACAGTGTCAGACTTTATTTTTTTGGGCTCCAAAATCACTGCAGATGGTGACTGCAGCCATGAAATTAAAAGACGCTTACTCCTTGGAAGGAAAGTTATGACCAACCTAGATAGCATATTGAAAAGCAGAGACATTACTTTGCCAACAAAGGTCCGTCTAGACAAGCCTTGGTTTTTCCTGTGGTCATGTATGGATATGAGAGTTGGACTGTGAAGAAAGATGAGCACCGAAGAATTGATACTTTTGAACTGTGATGTTGGAGAAGACTCTTGAGAGTCCCTTAGACTGCAAGGAGATCCAACCAGTCTATCATAAAGGAGATCAGTCCTGGGTGTTCTTTGGAAGGAATGATGTTAAAATTGAAACTCCAATACTTTGGCCACCTCATGCAAAGAGTTAACTCATTGGAAAAGACTCTGATGCTGGGAGGGATTGGGGGCAGGAGGAGAAGGGGACAACAGAGGATGAGATGGCTGGATGGCATCACTTATTCGATGGATGTGAATTTGAGTGAACTCTTGTAGTTGGTGATGGACAGGGAGGCCTGGCTTGCTGCAGTTCATGGGGTCGCAAAGAGTGGGACACGACAGTGACTGAACTGAAGCAACTAATGCTTACTTATTAGAATAGCATAGAGAGTATTTTCACTATCCTAAAGTACTCTGGGCTCCACCTATTCATTCCACTCCCTCTCAAATCCCAGAAAGCATTGATCTTTCCATCTCTTCATAATTTTGCCTTTTCCTGAATGTCATGAAATTGAAATCATATAACCCACCAACAAGATTTCCCTTTCTCTACATCTTTGGCAATATTTGTTACTTAGTCTTTTTGAAAATAGTTATTCTAATAGGTGTGAGGTGATATCTTATAGTTTCAATTTGCATTTCTCTGAAGATTAGTGATATTGCACTGGTTTTTTATGTAACTTCAGAGAGGGCAATGGCAAGCCCACTCCAGTACTCTTGCCTGAACAATCCCATGGACAGAGAAGCCTGGTAAGCTCCAGTCCATGGGGTTGCTAGGAGTCAGACACAACTGAGCAACTTCACTTTTATTTTTCACTTTCATGCATTGGATAAGGAAAGAGCAAACTACTCTAGTGTTCTTGCCTAGAGATTCCCAAGGACAGGGGAGCCTGGTGGGCTGCCATCTATGGGGTCGCGCAGAGTTGGACACAACTGAAGTGACTTAACAGCAGCAGTTTGTGTAACTGTTTATCCTCTGTATATCTTCTTTAGAGAAATGTCTATTTGTAAAAAGAAAGTATTAGTCGTGTCTGACTTTTTACCACCCCAAGGCCTGTAGCTTACCATTTTCCTCTGTTCATGGCATTATCCAGGCAAAGATTCTAGAGTGGAGCCATTCCCTTCGCCAGGGGATCTTCTGGCCAGTGATCAAACCCAGGTATCCTGCATTGCAGGCAGATTCTTTACCATCTGAGCCAGCAGGGAAGCCGTATGTATTTTTTTTTTTTTGGAAACATGTCTATTTAGACATACCTAATTAAAGATTACGGAGAAGGCACTGGCACCCCATTGCAGTACTCTTGCCTGGAAAATCCCGTGGATGGAGAAGCCTGATAGGCTGCAGTCCATGGGGTCGCGAAGAGTCAGACACGACTGAGCGAATTCACTTTTACTTTTCACTTCATGCATTGGAGAAGGAAATGGCAACCCATTCCAGTGTTCTTGCCTGGAGAATCCCAGGGACGGTGGAGCCTGGTGGTCTGCCATCTATGGGGTCGCACAGAGTCGGACACGACTGAAATGACTTAGCAGCAGCAGCAGCAAATAGAAGATTGCAGAGAAGGCAATGGCATCCCACTCCAATATTCTTGCCTGGAGAATCCCATGGATGGAGGAGCCTGGTAGGCTATAGTCCATGGGGTCGCTAAGAGTCGGATATGACTGAGTGACTTCAATTTCACTTTTCACTTTCATGCATTGGAGAAGGAAATGGCAACCCACTCCAGTATTCTTGCCTGGAGAATCCCAGGGACAGAGGTGCCTGTTGTCTATGGGGTCTCACAGAGTTGGACAGGACTTATGTGACTTAGCAGTAGCAGTAGCAAATAGAAGACTGAGCATCTTCGGTGGCTCAGCAGTAAAGAATCCACCAGCAGGAGACACAGGTTCAATCCCTGGGTCAGGAAGTTTCCCTGGAAAAATGTATGACTACCCACTCCAGTATTCTTGCCTGGAGAATCTCTGGATAGAGGAGCCTGGTGGGCAACAGTCCCTGGGGTCACAAAGAGTTGGACACAACTGAAGTGACTCAGCACACACACACATGCAAATAGAAGAATCAGTTTAGATCTTCTGCTCATTTTTTAATTGGATCTTTTCCCTGCTATTGAGTTGTGAAAGTTATCTACATGTATATTGGACATTAATCCTCATCAGATATACAAATTACCAGTATTGTCTCCCATTTAGTAAGTTACATTTCATTTTGTTGATAGTTTCTTTGCTGTGAAGAAACTTTTAAGTGTGGTATAGTCTCACTTGTTTACTTTTGCTTTTGTTGCCTTTGCTTTGGGTGTCAAGTCCAAAATTATTCATGAAGACAAATGTCAAGGAGCTTACTGCATGTTTTCTTTTAAGAGTTCTATAGTTTCAGATTTTATATTTAAGTTGTTAATCCATTTTTAGTTAATTGCTGTGTATGTTATATTATAGTATTATAATTTCTTTCTTTTGCATATGGCCATCCAGTTTTTCCAACACCATTTATTCAAGAGATTGTATTTTGTCATTGTATATCCTTGACTCTCCTGTCATAAATATATTGACCATATATGTTAGGTTTATTTCTTGGCTCTCTCTTCTGTTCTATTAATCTATCTGCTTTTATGCCAATATCTAATGTTTTGATTATTAGTATAGGGAATGTAATGCCTCCAGCTTTGTTCTTTCTTCTCCAGATTCCTGTAGCTATTTGGGTTTGTTTGTAGTTCTAAACAAATTTTAGGACTGTTAAATTTCTGTAAAAAAATTATCGAAATTTTGATAGAGATTGCATTGAATCTTTAGATTGCTTTGAGTAGTATGGGCATTGTAACACTATTAATTTTTCTGATCCATGTACACAAAGTATCTTTCCATTTATTTGTGTATTTTGTAATATTGAGTTTTTCAGTTTTTTGCTGCTGCATACACAATTTAGAATTAGTTTGTAGATAACTACAAAATAACTTGCTTGGGTTTTGATTGATATTGAACTAATTTGTGGATCTGGTTGAGAGGAACCGATATCTTTAAAATATTGAGTCTTTTTATCCATAAGAATGGATTATCTTTCTATTTATTTAGTTTCTCATCAAGGTTTTGCATTTTTTTTTTCTCATAGACATCTTTTACATACCTGTTTTTAGATCTATACATTTTATTTTTTCATTCAAGTGGGTGGTAATTTAAATGATATTGTGTTTCCTTCGTATTTCATTTTCTAATTGCTGGTATATGGAAATGTGACTTCAGGATATTAGTCTTGTCTCCTGCAAATTTGCTATAATCTACTAGTAGTTCAAGGAAGGTTTCCATTGATTTCTTTGGATTTTCTGCATAGATGATCATGTCATCTATGAACAGACAGTTTCATTTCTTTCCAATCTGTATACTTCTTGTTTTCTTTTCTAGTCTTACTGCATTAGCTAGAACTTCCAGTACAATGTTGAAAAAGAGTAGTGATAAAGGACATCCCTGACTTGTTCCTGGTCATAGTAGCAAAGTTTTAAGGTTCTCATCATTAAATATGATATTAACTGTAGGTTTCTATAGGCCTTCTTTATCAACTTGAGGAAGTTTTCCTCTATTCCTAGTCTGAGAATTTTTATTGTGAATATCTGTTGGATTTTGTCAAACACTTTTCTTATTGCATGTATGAGTGAGATCAATTTGACATTTTTTAGTCTGTTGTAATGAAGGATTATTTTAATTGGTTTTTGAATTTTGAACTACCCTTGCATATAGGATAATCCACTTGATTCTGATGTACAATCCTTTTTGTATATTATAAGATGTGATTTGCTAACATTTTGTTGAACATTTTTGCAATTATGTTCATGAGAGATATTGGTCTGCAGTTTTTTTCTTTTCCCCTTGTAACTGTGGTGTTGGAGAAGACTCTTGAGAGTCCCTTGGACTGCAAGGAGATCCAACCAGTCCATTCTGAAGGAGGTTAGCCCTGGGATTTCTTTGGAAGGAAGGATGCTAAAGCTGAAAGTCCAGTACTTTGGTCACCTCATGTGAAGAGTTGACTCATTGGAAAAGTCTCTGATGCTGGGAGGGATTAGGGGCAGGAGGAGAAGGGGACGACGGAGGATGAGATGGCTGGATGGCATCACTGACTCGATGGATGTGAGTCTGAGTGAACTCCAGGAGTTGGTGATGGACAGGGAGGCCTGGCATGCTGCTATTCATGGGGTCGCAAAGAGTTGGACATGACTGAGCTACTGAACTGAACTGAACTGAATGTTTTTATTAGATTTTGGTATTTGGGTAATTCTGGTCTCATAGAATGAGTTAAGAAATATTCCCTCTGCTTTTATCTGCAGAAAAACATTGTGATGAATTGTTGATATTTTTCCTGTAATGTTTTATAGAATTTACTGGTGGACACACACATATGTCTCTGTTTTGGAAGGTTATCAGTACTGATTGAATCCCTTTAATATATATATATATATATATAGGCCTATTTTATTGTCTTCTTGTGTTCGTGTTTTGTGCATCTGTGCATGCATGCTCAGTCTCTTCAGTCATATCCAATTCTTTGTGACCCCATGGACTGTAGCCTGTCAGGATCCTCTCTGCATAGGATTCACCAGGCAAGAATGCTGGAGTGGGTTGCCATGTACTCCTTCAGGGGATCTTCCCAACCCGGGATGAAACTCATATCTATTATGTCTCCTGCATTGGCAGGCAGGTTCTTTACCTTTAGTGCCACCTGGGAAACCCTTCTGCAGCTTGTGTCTTTCAAATAATTACTCCATTTCATCTAGGTTGTTGAATTTATGGGTATAAAGTTGTTCATAGTATTCTTTTACTAGTCTTTTAATGCCCATAACAGCATGGAAGCATTAGGTAGCTCAGTGATGTCCAACTCTATCTGACTCCATGGACTGTAGTCTACCAGGCTCCTCTATCCATGGAATTCTCCAGGCAAGAGTACTGGAGTGGATAGCCATTTCCTTCTCCAAGGGATTTTTCCGTCCCAGGGATCAAACTCGGGTCTTCTGCATTGCAGGCAGATTCTTTACTGTCTGAGCCACCAGGAAAGCCCTAGATCTGTAATAATGTCCCCTCTTTCATTTCTGATATTAGTAAATTGTATCCTTTCCTTTGGTTGGATAGCCTGGCTAGAGGCTTACCAGTGTCATTGATATATTCAAGGACTCAGCTTTTGCATTTGTTGATTTTCTCTATCGATTTATCATTTTCAAATGTATTGATTGTTGCTCTAATTATTTCTCTGTTTACTGTGGATTCAACTGGTTGCTCTTTGTCTAGTTTCCTAAGGTAGACTCTTAGAATATTGATTTTAAAACTTTTCTTTGTTAATATATTCATTCCATGCTATGAATTTCTCTTTAATATGCTTTCCCTGTGGTAGTTTTTGTTTTAATGCCATACATAATTTATATTTCACTCCATAGTATACCTTTTAATGAAAACATAATCTAGAATAATCAATACAGCAATTGATACAACACTCCTTTCTGTGGATTCAGGTGTTGTTAGCATGCCTTATGCTGCATAACCTTAAGGATATAAACATTTAAGGTAAGAAACAAACTGGTAAATTAATAGTTTTCAAGGAAAACAATTGTGGTTGGGAATATGACCTGGAAGGCAAGACCACTTCCTCAGGTTACAAAAATTCTGTTGCCTCTCAACAGTTACCTGTTGCTTTAATGCTGTTTCTAAACTGTTATTGACTGTGTGGATCACAATAAACTTGGAAAATTCTGAAAGAGATGGGAATACCAGACCACCTGACCTGCCTCTTGAGAAACCTATATACAGGTCAGGAAGCAACAGGTAGAATTGGACATGGAACAACAGACTGGTTATAAATAGGAAAAGGAGTATGTCAAGGCTTTATATTGTTACCCTGCTTATTTAACTTATATGCAGAGTACATCATTAGAAACCCTGGGCTCGAAGAAGCACAAGCTGGAACCAAGATTGCTGGGAAAAATATCAATAACCTCAGATATGCAGATAACACCACCTTTATGGCAGAAGGTGAAGAGGAACTAAAAAGCCTCTTGAAGAAAGTGAAAGAGGAGAGTGAAAAAGTTGGCTTAAAGCTCAGCATTCAGAAAACCAAGATCATGGCATCTGGTCCCATCACTTCATGAGAAATAGATGGGGAAACAGTGGAAAGTGTCAGACTTTATTTTTTTGGGCTCCAAAATCACTGCAGATGGTGACTGCAGCCATGAAGTTAAAACTTACTTCTTGGAAGGAAAGTTATGACCAACATAGATAGCATGTTCAAAAGCAGAGACATTACTTTGCCAACAAAGGTTCATCTGGTCAAGGCTATGGTTTTTCCTGTGGTCATGTATGGATGTGAGAGTTGGACTGTGAAGAAAGTTGAGCACCGAAGAATTGATGCTTTTGAACTGTGGTACTGGAGAAGATTCTTGAGAATCCCTTGGACTGCAAGGAGATCCAACCAGTCCATCCTAAAGGAGATCAGTCCTCGGTGTTCATTGGAAGGAATGATGCTAAAGCTGAAATTCCAGTACTTTGGCCACCTCATGCGAAGAGTTGATTCATTGGAAAAGACCCTGATGCTGGGAGGGATTGGGGGAAGGAGGAGAAGGGGACAACAGAGGATGAGGTGGCTGAATGGCATCACCGACACAATAGACATGGTTTTGGGTAAACTCCGGGAGTTGGTGATGGACAGGGAGGCCTGGCATGCTGCGATTCATGGGGTCGCAAAGAGTTGGACACGACTGAGCGACTGAACTGAACTGAAGTAAATAATAGAACTAATAGTCCAGGGAATTCTCAAGATTGAAAGAAGTGTTTGCTATATTAAATCAAGCTCAGACTTTAAAAGTTGTTCACAGAATATTATGTATATTTTGCACATCTAACTTTCTTGATGCTATGTAGTCTATGGCAGTAGAAGGGATTGGCATAATAGCAGTATTGAAAAATTTGAAATTGAACCTTCTTGAGTGAACACATTTTTTAAGAAGTCGTTTTTTAAAATATCTATTGCTAGTAAATGGTTTTCAGTTTACCTGAAAATGTGTTTGTTTTCCCTTTAATATTGATAGTTTTCCTAAGTATATGATTCTATATTGACAAATATTTTCTCTTGTCACTTTGATTTTATGAAGTAATATTTTCTTTGCTGTTAAAAACAGTCCTGTCTAATAACCAATTCTTTGTATGCAATCTGTCTTTTCTATTAGGCTGCTTTTTGATCTTTGTCTTTGATATACTTTAGATATAAATTTCTTTGTCATGTGCATAGAATATGATGCCTTTCATGAGATGGAGGACTTACATTTTTCATCAGTCTTGGTGAATTCTAAGTGTATTTTTAAGTATAGCCTTCCCATTGTCTTCTTTATTCCTTTCTGGAACTCAGATGAGATGTCTTGTACACCTTTTTGTGTTACTGACTGCGTCTTTTCTCAATTTCAGATTTTTCTCTTTCTTTGCACTGAATCATAATTTAAGACCAATCAAGTAAGTGTTTCTACACTTGCTTTTGATTTGCTCTTTAAGCTATCCTAAGATTGTATTTTATTTTGTTCTGTGTTTCTTTCATGGCAATACCTTTAATTACCAGAAGTTTAACTTAGCTTATTTTTAAGTATGCAGTAATATTCTAAAATTCTGTCATTTTTATTTCTCACTCATTTAAAAATTTTGTATGCATTCTTTTTAAAACCTCCTATATCATTATTTTGGGCTTCTCTGTTAGCTCAGACAGTAAAGAATCTGCCTGCAGTACAGAAGACCCAGGTTCAATCCTTAGGTCAGGGAGATCCCCTGGAGAAAGTAACGGCAATCCACTCTAGTATTCTTGTATGGAGAATTCAATGGACAAACCATAGAGTCACAAAGAGTTGGACATGACTGAGTGACTAATACTTTCACACTTTCCTATAATTATTTTATAATCTATATATAATATTTCCAATCCTGGATTATTTGGGTATAAATTTTGAACTATCCTGGCTAACTCATGCTTATGGTAGTCTTCTCGTGGCACTTGGTACTATGCTTTTTAATAAACTCAGATTTATTGGTACTTAATCTGGATCACAAAGATTTGGACATGACTGAGCACACACACATAATCTAAATGAATTATGGGACATCTGTGTTGAGAGATGCCTTCTATAAGGGTCCAAGAACCAAAATTCTATGTTCTGTAAAGTCATTCTCATCTACACACTTATGTTTCAACGATTATGAAGAAATGAGAAAAGTTACGGCTTCCGTATTCAATAGCAACCTAGATTTAGCTTGTCTTGTTTATTGTTTTGTTATTTTTAGATAACTTCCTTGTTTTTGTGAGTTCAAAATGTTTAAAAATATTTTATATAATTTACCTAGCATTTATATATTTTATTGATTATATTTATAAAATATATATTAAAAATACCTATGTTTTATTGATTTTATATTCTAGAATATACTATGACATTTACTGGAGTAGTTTTCATTAATATTGAAATTTTCTCAAAATTTATCCTTAGTAATTCTTACCTATACTACTACTACTACTACTAAGTCACTTCAGTCGTGTCCGACTCTGTGCGACCCCACAGATGGCAGCCCATCAGGCTCTGCCTTCCCTGGGATTCTCCAGGCAAGAACACTGGAGTGGGTTGCCATTTCCTTCTCCAATGCATGAAAGTGAAAAGTGAAAGTAAAGTCGCTCAGTCGTGTTCGACTCTTCGTAACCCCATGGACTGCAGCCTACCAGGCTCCTCTGTCCATGGGATTTTCCAGGCAAGAGTACTGGAGTCGGTTGCCATTGCCTTCTCCAATTCTTACCTATCAGATCAGATCAGTCACTCTGTTGTGTCCGACTCTTTGGGACCCCATGAATCGCAGCACACCAGGCCTCCCTGTCTATCACCAACTCCCGGAGTTCACTCAGACTCACGTCCATCGAGTCAGTGATGTCATCCAGCCGTCTCATCCTCTGTCGTCCCCTTCTCCTCCTGCCCCCAGTCCCTCCCAGAATCAGAGTCTTTTCCAGTGAGTCAACTTTTCGTGTGAGGTAAAACAAATATTGACTCATAGGTTAAATTTAACTTAATCAAATTAATCCTACCTTTTTATTTAATGAAATGTTGGTTTTAGTACTTAATCAAGTATTAGGAATCAAAAGTCTTAAATTAAATTTTAGAAATCAATATAAGATTTTCACTACTGACACAATGGACACATTATAATGGTACATAGACATTTTTACATAGTTGCAAGTATTTTCATATATATATTTGCAATTAAAAAGGCTATCTTTCTAAATTTGTGTGAATTTATTCATTTAAAAATTGAAATCTCCAATGAGATTTGAATACATATCAAAATGTTCCTTTAACGAGTACATTAAGCCTTCAGCAGTGTAATGCAGAAAGACAGCAAGGGAATGTTATTTGGTAGCAATGGTCGAATATTAGTTACTTCCTGAGTGCTTAGACAAGCTGGAAGAATCCCAAGATGGTTCCTACTTAAATTATAAAAGGCAAGCATGGCAAGACCCTCACTATTAACACATCTTTGTAACTTATACTAACTTATATTAAAGTCTACCTTACAAGAAGGATGGAAAAGTGGGTTTTTTTCAGACACGTATCTGTGCCCATGAAAAAAAAAAAAATTGAAATGATGTATCTAAATTCTTAAATATATTTGTTGAATGGAAATTCTTTTGAGATTTGTTTTCTATTTGTAAATGGATTTTTTAAAATTATTTTCAAAAAATTATTCCTTGTAATATAGGTAGATTTATCTCTATACTTTTTTCATGAAATATATCATACACTATTTTGAGAACACATTGTTACAAAAGGTTCTTAAATATACTGTTAATATATTATGAGCAAGAAGCATGTAAGGCATTCTCCCAATTTTCTTCATTTATTGATGTAATATTAAGAGTTCTAGACATAATTCAATGCCAATAAAATAATACCATACTATAAATATAAAAATTCATAAAGAATTAATTATAACATTGAATAGAAAAGTTTTCAAAAATTGTTTTATTGTCATCTTAAGCATCACTAGAACTCATTCTTGAATTTTTTTTCAAATAGTTTATGGTCATGAAGCTCATTAACAGAGACTAGGCAGATTAAAATTTAAGTGTCATGGTGAGTTATCTCAGCACCTGAAGTTGTATGCAAAACTACTATCCAGAATGTCAAAATAAAAGCCAATGTCTTCTGTTTTCCTCAACAGGGACATTTAAGCAAGACAGTTCTGTGTTCCTTGCTATGTTAATGACCCTATCCCCCAAGTAGCATAGGCCAGTGGCCTCCCCCCATAATTATGAGATCAATAGATAGTCCTCATACCACCAACAGTCTCCAGAGAAGCAGTATAATCCAAGTTAGTGATACATATAGGAATATATACCCAAGTTTTGCATTGATATGATTTATAGGTCTTTTCCTCTCTCTCATTATATATTATATCCTAAAATGTCTATATTTTCCCCAAACATATGATCTTCTTCTGATATAGATATCTCAGACAACCACAGTGTCTTATATTATCCATATTGCACAGTTCTTTTAAGACTAACCTTTGAAGACTCAGTAAGTGTTGACCATAAAATATTTCTGATATCAACACGTAAAATTTTACCCTTCTTGTTACAATGTGGTGTTGTCGCCATTTTAATATTTTTACAACCAATTGACATTTTTTTAATACATTGCTCAATTCTTCAAGGCATATATATTGGGCACTTTTTTTCTATAATTTCCATAAATTTATTTTTGTCTGCAAATTATAATTTTTTGTATTTTAATTTTATAACCCTAGTTTCTTATGAGTATGTATATATGTGTATAAAAGAAATAAATAAGTCATGCATATCATTAAAATATTTGTAATGAATTAAATAACTTACTCTGCTAATATTACAAACTAAATAATAGATTTTTTTAAACACTTTATGTTCTTTGTGTTTGGAGATTGTTAGATACTAGCAAAACAAAAAGCCACATGAGTTGCACAGATGTTTTCATAATGTAAAATATTTAATTTTATTCAATGTCAATTTTTTTCTTGATGTTCAGTCACTCAGTCATGCATGACTCTTTGCAAACCCATGGACTTCAGCATACCAGACTTCCTTTAGCATTACCTTACACAAATTTTTAATCCTAGATAAAATTGGGACTAATATGTAACTTTATATTACTAATGAATTTTAATTTTAAATGCAGTATAAATAAAAGAATGATTAAAATTTTAAAATTGCTAATGCTTGTAGATAATACATGTATGACCTCAACAAAGTCACATAGAAAGCTCAATTGTACAGACCTATAGTATATATGTATTCAAGTAGTATGTTACTACTGTTGTTGTTTAGTCACTAAATTGTGTCTAACTCCATGGACTGTAGCTTGCCAGGCTCCTCTGGCAATGGAATTTCCCAGGCAAGAATACTGGAATGGGAGGTCATTGCCTTCTCTAGGGGCTCTTCCTGACCCAGGGATTAAGGCTGCGTCTTAATCAGATTCTATGCTTCTGAGCCACCAGGGAAGCTATGTCACTCAGTTCCGTTCAGTAGCTAAGTCGTGTCTGATTCTTTGCGACCCCATAAACTACAGCACGCCAGGCCTCCCTGTCCATCACTACCTCCCGGAGTTCACTCAAATTCACATCCATCAAGTCGGTGATGCCATCCAGCCATCTCATCCTGTCGTCCCCTTTACATCCTGTCCCCAATCCCTTCCAGCTTCAGAGTCTTTTCCAATGAGTCAACTCTTCGCATGAGGTGGTCAAAGGGATGGAATTTCAGCTTTAGCATCATTCCTTCCAAAGAACACCCAGGACTGATCTCCTTTAGAATGGACTGGTTGGATCTCCTTGCTGTCCAGGGAACACCACAGTTCAAAAGCATCAATTCTTCGACGCTCAGCTTTCTTCACAGTCCAACTCTCACATCCATACATGACCACTGGAAAAACCATAGCCTTGACTAGATGGACCTTTGTTGGCAGAGTAATGTCTCTGCTTTTGAATATGCTGTCTAGGTTGGTCATAATTTTCCTTCCTAGGAGTAAGCATCTTTTTAATTTCATGACTGCAATCACCATCTGCAGTGACTTTGGAGCCCAGAAAAATAAAGTCTGACGCTGTTTCCCCATCTATTTCCCATGAAGTGATGGGACCAGATGCCATGATCTTGGTTTTCTGAATCTTGAGCTTTAAGCCAACTTTTTCACTCTCCAGTTTCACTTTCATCGAGAGGCTTTTTAGTTCCTCTTCACTTTCTGCCATAAGAGGGGTGTCATCTGCATATCTGAGGTTATTGATATTTCTCCCGGCAATCTTGATTCCAGCTTGTGCTTCTTCCAGTCCAGTGTTTCTCATGATGTACTCTGCATATAAGTTAAATAAGCAGGGTTTATAAACTCCTTTTCCTATTTGGAACCAGACTGTTGTCCCATGTCCAGTCCTAATTGTTGCTTCCTGACCTGCATATAGGTTTCTCAAGAGACAGGTCAGGTGATCTGATATTCCCATCTCTTTCAGAATTTTCCGCAGTTTATTGTGATCCACACAAGCAAAGGCTTTGGCATAGTCAATAAAGCAGAAATAAATGTTTTTCTGGAATTATCTTGCTTTTTCCATGATCCAGTAGATGTTGGCAATTTGATCTCTGGTTCCTCTGCCTTCTCGAAAACCAGCTTGAACATCAGGAAGTTCACAGTTCACATATTGCTGAAGCCTGGCTTGGAGAATTTTGAGCATTACTTTACTAGCGTGTGAGATGAGTGCAATTGTGCGGTAGTTTGAGCATTCTTGGCATTGCCTTTCTTTGGGATTGGAATGAAAATTGACCTTTTCCAGTCCTGTGGCCACTGCTGAGTTTTTCAAATTTGCTGGCAAATTTGAATGCAGCACTTTCACAGCATCATCATTCAGGATTTGGAATAGCTCAACTGGAATTCCATCACCTCCTCTAGCTTTGTTCGTAGTGATGCTTTCTAAGGCCCACTTGACTTCACATTCCAGGATGTCTGGCTCTAGGTGAGTGAGTGATCACACCATGATAATTATCTGGGTTGTGAATATCTTTTTTGTACAGTTTTTCTGTGTATTCTTGACACCTCTTCTTAATATCTTCTGCTTCTGTTAGGTCCATACCATTTCTGTCTTTTATCGAGCCCATCTTTGCATGAAATGTTCCCTTGGTATCTCTAATTTTCTTGAAGAGATCTCTAGTCTTTCCCATTCTGTTGTTTTCCTCTATTTCGTTACATTCATCATTGAGGAAGTCTTTCTTATCTCCTTGCTGTTCTTTGGAACTCTGCATTCAGATGCTTATATCTTTCCTTTTCTCCTTTGCTTTTCGCTTCTCTTCTTTTAACAGCTATTTGTCAGGCCTCCCCAGACAGCCATTTTGCTTTTTTGCATTTCTTTTTCGTGGGGATGGTCTTGATCCCTGTCTTCTATACATTGTCACGAAC
Organism: Bos mutus; assembly: GCF_027580195.1. Taxonomy (NCBI): domain Eukaryota; kingdom Metazoa; phylum Chordata; class Mammalia; order Artiodactyla; family Bovidae; genus Bos; species Bos mutus. The sequence goes on along the minus strand of NC_091622.1, from coordinate 74,887,743 downwards.
CTCCATCCATAGTTCATCAGGCTCTCTATCAGATCTAGTCCCTTAAATCTGCTTCTCACTTCCACTGTATAGTCATAAGGGATATGATTTAGGTCATACCTGAATGGTCTAGTGGTTTCTCCACTTTTTTCAATTTAAGTCTGAATTTGGCAATAAGGAGTTCATGATCTGAGCCACAGTCAGCTCCCGGTCTTGTTTTTGCTGACTGTATAGAGTTTCTCCATCTTTGACTGTAAATAATATAATCAATCTGATTTTGATGTTGACCATCTGGTGATGTCCATGCGTAGAGTCTTCTCTTGTGTTGTTGGTAGAGGGTGTTTGCTATGACCAGTGCATTTTCTTGGCAAAATTATATTAGTCTTTGCCCTGCTTCATTCCGTATTCCAAGGCTAAATTTGCCTGTTATTCCAGGTGTTTCTTGACTTCCTACTTTTGCATTCCTGTCCCCTATAATGAAAAGGACATCTTTTTTGTGTGTTAGTTCTAAAAGGTCTTGTAGTTCTTCATAGAACCACTCAACTTCAGCTTCTTCAGAGTTACTGATTGGGGCATAGACTTGGATTACTGTGATATTGAATGGTTTGCCTTGGAAATGAACAGAGATCATCCTGTCGTTTTTGAGATTGCATCCAAATACTGCATTTTGGACTCTTTTGTTGACCATGATGGCCACTCCATGTCTTCTGAGGGATTCCTGTCCACAGTAGTGGATATAATGGTCATCTGAGTTAATTTCACACATTCCAGTCCATTTTAGTTCACTGATTCCTAGAATGTCGACGTTCACTCTTGCCACCTCCTGTTTGACCACTTCCAATTTGCCTTGATTCATGGACCTAACATTCCAGGTTTCTATGCAATATTGCTCTTTACAGCATTGGACCTTCCTTGTATCACCAGTCACATCCACAACTGGGTATTCTTTTTGCTTTGGCTCCATCCCTTCATTCTTTCTGGAGTTATTTTTCCACTGATCTCCAGTAGCATATTGGGCACCTACAGACCTGGGGAGTTCCTCTTTCAGTATCCTATCATTTTGCCTTTTCATACTGTTCATGGGGTTCTCAAGGCAAGAATACTAAAGTGGTTTGCCATTCCCTTCTGCAATGGACAACATTCTGTTAGACCTCTCCACCATGACCTGCCCGTCTTGTGTGACCCCACAGTCATGGCCTAGTTTCATTGAGTAGACAAGGCTGTTGTCCGTGTGATCAGATTGACTAGTTTTCTGTGATTATGGTTTCAGCGTGTCTGCCCTCTATTGCCCTCTCACAACACCTACCATCTTATTGGGTTTCTTTTATCTTGGACGAGTGATATCTCCTCACTGCCGCCCCTCCTGACCTTGAACGTGGAGTAGCTCCTCTCCGCCCTCCTACACCTGTGCACCGCTGCTCCTTGAACGTGGGGTAGCTTCTCCCGGCTGCCGCTCCTGAATTCGGACCTGGGTTAGCTCCTCCCGGCCGCCACCCCTGACCTCACACGTGGTGTATCTCTTCCCGGCTGCTGCCACTGACCTCAGATGTGGGGTAGCTCCACGCGACCGCTCCTGCGCTATCGCAACCTGGCACTCTGGGCCGCCACCCCTGACCTCGGACTTGGGTAGCTCCTCTCGGCCTCTCCCCAGCCCCGACCTTGGATGAGAGATACCTATATGGTCCTATAGGAAATCAACTCTGTTGGCAACTTGATCTTGGACTTCCAGCCTCCAGATCTATGAGACAACATTTTCCCATCATTTAAGACACCCAGCTTGTGATATTTTGCAACATTTTGCCATGCCACTCAGTTCAGTTCAGTACAGTTGCTCATTCATGTCTGACTCTTTGCGACCCCATGAAGGGGGTCGCCAGGCCTCCCTGTCCATCATCAACTCCAGGAGTTCACCCAAACCCACGTCCATCGAGTCAGTGATGCCATCCAGCCATCTTGTCCTCTGTTGTCCCCTTTTCCTCCTGCCCCCAATCCTTCCCAGCATCAGAGTCTTTTCCAATGAGTCAACTTTTCTCATGAGGGGGCCAAAGTACTGGAGTTTCAGCTTTAGCATTACTCCTTCCAAAGAACACCCAGGACTGATCTCCTTTAGAATGGACTGGTTGGATCTCCTTGCAGTTCATGGGACTCTCAAGAGTCTTCTTCAATACCACAGTTCAAAAGCATCAATTCTTCGGGCTCAGCTTTCTTCACAGTCCAACTCTCACATCCATACATGACCACAGGAAAAACCATAGCCTTGACTAGACAGACCTTTGTTGGCAAAGTAATGTCTCTGCTTTTGAATATGCTATCTAGGTTGGTCATTACTTTCCTTCCAAGGAGTAAGTGTCTTTTAATTTCATGACTGCAATCACCATTTGCAGTGATTTTGCAGCCCCAAAAATAAAGTCTGCCACTGTTTCCACTGTTTCCCCATCTATTTCCCATGAAGTGATGGGACCAAATGCCATAATCTTAGTTTTCTGAATGTTGAGCTTTAAGCCAACTTTTTCACTCTCCACTTTCACTTTCATCAAGAGGCTTTTGAGTTCCTCTTCACTTTCTGCCATAAGGGTTGTGTCATCTGTATATCTGAGGTTATTGATATTTCTCCCAGCAATCTTGATTCCAGCTTGTGTTTCTTCCAGTCCAGCGTTTCTCATGATGTTCTCTGCATATAAGTTAAATAAGCAGGGTGACAATATACAGCCTTGATGTACTCTTTTTCCTATTTGGAACCAGTCTGGTGTTCCATGTCCTGTTCTAACTGTTACTTCCTGACCTGTGCATAGGTTTCTCAAGAGACAGGTCAGGTTCCCATCCCTTCCAGAATTTTCCACAGTTTATTGTGATCTACACAGTCAAAGGCTTTGGCATAGTCAATAAAGCAGAAATATATGTTTTTCTGGAACTCTTGCTTTTTTGATGATCCAGCAGATGTTGGCAATATGATCTCTAGTTCACTGCTGAGTTTTCCAAATTTGCTACACTAAAAATCAATAATTTTGAACCTGGCATTTCAGAAAACATAGATTAATGGATATCATACAGTAAACAACTCTACAATGGATTTTTTAATGAAGAAACCTAAAGTTTCATAGATGTTGAGTGTTAGGAACCTTATATTCAAGGAAGTGTTTAATTTTTCACATAAGTGAATGAGGAAGCTAGTCTGACACTAGCCTCCCAATCTTTAAGATTTTACATAACATAAAGCAATATAGCAAGGTGATTAAAAGCAAGAATGACAGAATTTGAATATGTAGCTTTTATTTCACATGCTTTGCTGTGCTTAGTTGCTCAGTCTTGTCTGACTCTTTGCAACCCCATTGACTGTAGCCCACTAGGCTCCTCTGTCCATGGAGATCCTCCAGGCAAGAATACTGTAATAGCCTCCTCCTGGGAATCTTTCTAACCCAGGTCTCCCACATTGCAGATGGATTCTTAACCATCTGAGCCATCAGGGAAGCCCTTATATCACATGTGAAAGAGAGAAATATACTAAACTTGTCTATTTCATTTTTTTCCTATGCTAATATATGAAAATATGCCAATATCTGTTTACATTCTTTGATAATTAAATATTAACGAATGCAAAGAACTCTATAGCACAGTGCACACTCATCAAATAAGAGCTATTGTATGAGTTTTACAGAGTATCAGGGGCATGTTTCTGCTGGATGATCTTTCTGTTCATTATTTCAATACTTTGTTTTATCTTGTTTCTATGGTTGTGTTTTTTTTTTAAACAGCAGTATGTTAGGTAATGTTTTACTGGTAGACACAATTTCCAGTTTCACCTTGAAAGCATGCTCACTTGGTAGTGATCTGCATTCTTTCTGATGTGCATCTAGGCACTTCTGGCAATTACAGAGCTTGCATTTTTTATGACATTGTACCATAAATTTATATCCCAAATCAGAACTGTTTGTGCTGATGATCTTCGTGAGTGACTAGTTTTCCATGTAAAGCATTTGGTCAAACACAGATGTATCCTTGCTGTTTGCCATGATAAATGACGTTTTATTCTATTCTATAACTTCTCACAAAAGATGGAATCTTTTTAGAGTTCATACTGTTCATGGGGTTCTCAAGGCAAGAATATTGTGGCCTCCCTTCTCCTAGACTTTTTGCTGTAAATTTCTTGGTTACAAGGATTGATAAGTGTCCTTGGATACCTGAATATCAGTGTAAGCTTACTTGTCTAGCTTCATGCTTGCTGTTTATGTTTTGACCTTAGGATATTTACTTAGCTTTTTAAAAGTCTGTTATATATTTAAAATAATTTTTACACATATTTTATCAAGTGTTTCAACATGTGTGGCAGGAGACTAAACATTGCAAGAAATAGCAATTATGATTGATTTTTTTGAGTGGTATACAAAAGTGACTGAGCACAAGTAAAGATAAGATGGCCAATTTGAAAGCTTTTGAAGTAGTTATAATGAAAGAGAAGAATGACTAGGACTAGTTTCAACAACAATGAGTAAATGTGGTCAAAACAGGATACATTTGGAAGTAGAGTCTAATAGGAGTCATTGAAGGATTAGCTATGGATTGAGGGAATCATAGAGGAAAATGTGCTTTCTAAGAGTTAAACCTGAAAAACAAGGAAAATGGAAGTATAGTTAATTACCTGGGGAAAAATGAGAGCAGCACAAAAGTCCCTAAGAGTGAGGCTGGAGATACACTAAAGATTTGCTGTAGAATTCATCAGATTTGATGACAGAAGGGTGATGTGTGTAGCAGAGAGGGAGATGGCTTATACATGATGTTCTAGGCTGAGGAAATTTCCAATGATTAATATAATTAAAGTGGCAAGGGGAGAAGGTATGCAAAGAGTGCTGATACAAATTCAGTTTTTGGCATATGTATGGGACAATTATATATATAAAGGATTTCATCTTCAGGATAAAGTTCTGAGCCAGAGATAAAAATTTTGAAGGCATATTTACATTAATTATCTAAGTTTCTGAGACATGATATGTAAACTTTTTGGAACTTATTGGATAACTTTTACAAAGTCAGGAGCATTTATGAAAATATTAAATGAAATTATACCACAATATTGGGGAGATTCCAAGAGTCTATTCATATTTTGGATTTGTTTTACTTGCAATGTAGCTTTTATTTATAACTTCTGTTCTTTGCAATAATGAAATCCATTAATATGTATTCGAGGTTTTAAACTTTGACTTTAAATGCTACTCTCCTGTGGCAGATAAACTGATTGAAATTAAGGCCCAGAAAATTATTTTATTACTCTGTAGTTTAGATGCTTACTTTCAATTTCTTGTATTATGTAACTTTGCTTCCAGGCTGAAATCTGCAAACAACTACAACACTGTGACTGAATTGGCCAAAACACAGGAATTTGTTTTAATGATCCCCATATTTTCAAATTCATCACTTGAAGTATAGGACCCTCTCCAGAGAGCAGAATCAATAAACCTTGAAGAATGCATATGGAACATTATTTAAACTAAGAGCTGAAGGGAAGCTCACAGATGCAAAGGAGCACTGAGGGTGAACTGCAGGAATCTACTAGGGACAACAGGCATATGAATGAAACATGTATCCACAGGATGGTAACTGTGGTATAATGAGAAAAGTGAGAAGAGAAAGAGCAGGGAAAATAGTTACTTACAGAACAGTAAGGGCCCTGTGTAAGTGCGAGTTCACAAAACTGATGTATTCACCTATTCATTTAAGAAAATGATTGGGACTTCCTGGAGCTGTGCTTGGTTCCAGCAGTACAGAATAGAATAAAATTTTGAAAGGAATACTTATCATTGTGATATTATTTATATACTCTAAGTAGCATTCAGTATTGCCATGGGAAGCCTTGGGAAGAACATTTGACACCAATCAGTAGGTTAGGAAAGGTATTCATCCCACTGGGAGTTTAACCTTTCAGGGATATCTTGGAGTTAGAAAATGGAAAAGGAAAACCTTCAAAGGAGAGAGAAAAGCATGTGCAAAGGCATGAAGGCAAGAAACAAGCAGTGTCCTTGAGATATGGTGCCTCCAGTGTGTCTATGGTACAGATCAGAGAGGATATGAAAGTGATGAGCCTGGAAGTGTTTTAAAGGGCTGAGATATAAAGGAGTTTGTGTGTTATCCTCAGGAGTTTGCATCTTAATTTGAAGGGGATGGAGAGGCACTGAATTCTTAGAAGCACAGAATGAAGTAAGAGATATGCACTTTGATAACAAGGCAGAAGATAACATGAAGAAAGGTGAAATCCATTTTGGACTCATAAATGACTGTAGTATTTAAGAAGCAGTGGTAAAAAATGAGGTGTAAGTAGAATTTGCAAATAATCCAACTACTAAACATTAAAATCCCCAAAATCTTTGAAATTCACTCACAGGTGTTTTATATGAAGATGGTTTTTCTAAGAAAATGCACAAATATTACCTACAAAATAAAATAACAAAGAATAATTAAATATAAATATCATGTACAGTGTTTGCTTAGCTTATTCAATGCGTAGCTGTAGCAACAAATGTCTAATGGACATTAACTTTCAAGAATGTTACCAATCTGTTCTATACATGTCTGCTCCTCTGTTAACTGTCTGAAAGAGAGACACTAATACATAATATGTTTCAAAGACTAATAGGATGAATAAGACATTCTCAAACTTAGCTTTAAACATTTCAAAATCTTATAGTTTTCATAATCATTTAATATTTGCCTTTTTTTCTCAAGAAACTTTTAATAGATGCGACATGCTCATTAACTTTAAACTATTGCATGATAATAATGACCGTTACAAAGTAATCAAAATGAAGTCAGGAACATCATGACTTTAATCCCTTCACTGTTATTCTTTTTGTATCACCAGTGCTAAGCAAATTTCCTTGTGCTGCCATGAGCCACTGCATTATCAGAATGATTTTGATTAAATTAAACATTTTATTTGTTCATCTATTCAATTATCACATTAATAAATATTTCTTGAAGGTTTTAGTGATGTGAGTTACTGAGCTAGGAATCAAGGATATGAAGACAGTCTAAAGAATTAAGTGGATAAATAGGAGCAGGTCCTACAAGAAACTTATGACAAGATGCAATTAATGAAGTGATATACTTTAAATCCATATCAATATATAAAGCCATAAAAAGCCTTATGTTAACTTGATTGGTTGGTAAGATAATGGTCAGCAAATTATCTTTGGTTAAGGTTAGTGTGGCTGCACTAAAATAAAATATGAATTAAACTGGTAAATGCAGTGAAAAAATATCCCACGAAATATTTACTAGAATTTATAATGTAGAAGTTGGGAAACCTTATCCTTTTCAAACGTGTGATTATATATATGTTTTGCTTTTACTATTCCAGTGGCAGTGTGAAGGATGCATTTGAAGGTAACAAAAATACAAAAAAGTTAGGACAGTACTGTATGAGTCCAAACTAGAAAGAATAAGTTCTACTGAGAGTAGCAAAGAGGGTACAAGATCCAGGGATGCAAAACTGGTCAAATCTAAAAAAATATAAAGGTGGTTCATTGTAGCAATGGAGGAAAGTAGTTACATGAGGTTAAAGAACAGGATTATAGGAGTAATGGAATGAAAGAGCCAGAAGTAAAAATGATGGTTATGAACAATTATTTGCCAATATATTTTAAATACTTGATAAAATGGATACATTCCTAGGAAAATGCCAGAACAAAAATGATAGAAGAGGTATTTGAATAGTTATCCATCAATTTTAGAATCTGTTGCTACTGCTGCTGCTGCTAAGTCGCTTCAGTCGTGTCCGACTCTGTGCGACCCCATAGACGGCAGCCCACCAGGCTCCCCTGTCCCTGGGATTCTCCAGGCAAGAACACTGGAGTGGGTTGCGATTTCCTTCTCCAATGCATGAAAGTGAAAAGTGAAAGTGAAGTCGCTTCAGTCGTGTCCGACTCTGTGCGACCCCATAGAGGGCAGCCCACCAGGCTCACCCATCCCTGGGATTCTCCAGGCAAGAACACTGGAGTGGGTTGCCATTTCCTTCTCCAATGCATGAAAGTGAAAAGTGAAAGTGAAGTCGCTCAGTCGTGTCCAACTTTTAGCCACCCCATGGACTGCAGCCCACCAGGCTCCTCCATCCCTGGGATTTTCTAGGCAAGAGTACTGGAGTGGGGTGCCATTGCCTTCTCCGTTAGAATCTGAGTCTGTAATTTTAAAATATTTTCACAAATAAACTTTTACATCTATGTGGCTTCACTCATAAAATTTAACAAATGTTGAAATTAATAAATTCTACTAAACTATGAACATCTCCTAAGGAATAAAAAAGTCAGAGCGTTCCACAACTCACTTTATGAGGCTTAAATAACCTTGATATAAAAACCAGATAAGGCTATTATAAGAAAATAAAATTTTAAAGAAACATAATTCATGAATATAGATGCAAAAATCTTAGAGTATATTATCAGTATAAATCCAGGGTTTTATAAAAAAGGATAGTAAAGAAAATCACTATCATTTAAAATAGGAATAAGTTCACTTCATAGAATTGTCATCTATACATAGTTAAGAGAGTGAAATGCAATTTGCTCAATTGCAGAAGGTATTTTCAAATCATATAACCTATAAAAGTCTTGTATCTAATTTATATAAATTATTAAAGCAATAAAAAAATCAAGAACCTAATTTTAAGAAGTCTAAGAAAGAATTCCTTGGCAGTCTAGGGGTTAAGTCTCTGCTTCCACTACAGGGGAGCCAGGTTCAATCTGTGGTCAGAGATCTCACATGCCACATGGTGTGGCCAAAAAAAAGTAATAAACTTTTCTTCCCAAGTGGCTCAATGGTAAGGAATCTGTCTGCCAATGCAGGAGACACAGGAGATGGGGTTCAACCCCTGGGTTGGGAAGATCCCCTGGAGAAGGGAATGACAACCCACTCAAGTGTTCTTGCCTGGAAAATCCCAAGGACAGAGGATCCTGATGGGTTGCAATCCATGGGGTCACAAAGAGTCGGACATGAGTAAGCATGGCAAGGGAGACATAAAGAATCAGTTTATGGTTAAATTATTTTAATTAGCTTATAAATACAGAAAGGTGCTAAATTCTTATGTAATTACAGAAATGCCAATGTATACTCAGCTGAATGACCGATAGTAAGAAAAAAGAAGGAAAAGTAAAAATCTGACAAACTGATGGTGGAAATACAGAGCAGTGGGAGCCCCCATATACTATTTGAAGGAATATAAATTGTTAAAATTTCCTTTTGAAAATTATTTGGTATTATCGACAAACATTTGCAGGTTGCTAACACTGAATCTGCAAAGACTGTATGAGACAGGAATTCCATTTCTACATATATACCCAATTGATATTCATGGGTATGTGCATCAAGACTCTTAGAGCTGTCATGGGAATGCTAAAATAGACCAGAAAACAACTAAAATACCTACTAAGAGTAGATTAGATAGATTGCTGTAAATAAATGCAATGGAATACTATAGAGCAATGAAAACAAAGGAATTATAAACAGTTTAACATTTTATACATATTTGGTGAGCAAAAGAATACAGATAGAAAATGGTACATGCTGGAGGTTACATTTACATTAGCTCCAAAATACTGGCCAAATAATACTATAGCTTTTAGTGTGGTATTGAGATGGGCAAGAAAGCTATTACCCAATATCAAGATAATATATGTCTCTTGGGGACAGCCAGAGGATGTAGAAAATGAAAGTGATAATGAAATATCTTTGGGGAGGTGGCAATATTCTTTTTTCTTTGGATCATTAGGTTGTACACTTTTTCTGTGTATTTTCTCTGTGCTACATATTGTAATGAAAAATGATACAAGCTACTGCTGAATGATAAATTCTCATTGGTTTAGTTCTGTTTATTTCAAATAAGTTTATCTTACTCAAAATGACCCTATGTGTAGAGTTATGTAATTCAACTCCTCAGAAATGTGTTTTCTAATGATGGGAAAGACTGATATTGATAGTTACTATATGGTTTTACTTTGAGAGGTAAATGAGAAAATGATGATTAAAAGGATCTGAAGTAGCAGATTTTCCTTATGTGTCAAATTTCTAATGTCAAATTATTTTCTAATCTAATTATATCATGTCAAACAAACTTACTCTCATCTTCATTCCCTTTTCTTTATTTCTTCTCCACTTCAATAATGATAGAAGTCTGTCAATTTATTATCAAAATATCTAAAGTCTCCTTCAACTTTCTTACTCTTTCTACTATGATTCCTTTGATATTAATTCAATAATGAGAGGTGGCTGGAAAATAGCATCATATTGAAGAGAAATTACTGATGTGGAAGTTGAAGGATTTAATAATTAGGAAAGTTCAATGGAAAAGCCTTTAAATGAGTGAAGGAAGGAAGTGGTGTTTATTATATGTTTAATATCAGAAACATGCTATGTGGAAAATTTAATAAATTGTGGATATAGTTAATTTGTTATGATCATTTGGATCATATAACAGGAGGGAATGCTCAGGAATGTGATAGGATATTAAGTGATAGGATATTCAGATTTAAAGAAGGATATTTGAACTACATATTTATACAATAATATTTATTAAAACACTTTATGTAAATTAGACGAATGAGAAGAACAGTGGGGTTAAAAATTAACCCAATGGCATACAATTTGAAATAGTGATTGAAATAAGCATGAGCAAAGAAACCTCGTTGTTGTTCAGTCACTTAGTCGTGTTCAACTTTTCGCCACAACATGAACTGCAGCACACCAGGCTTCCTTGTTTTTCACCACCTAGCAGAGCTTGCTCAAACTCATGTCCATTGAGTCAGTGATCCCATCCAACAATCTCATCCTCTGTCATCCCTCTCTCCTTCTGCCTTCAGTCTTTCTCACCATCAGGGTTTTTTGCTAATGAGACAGCTCTTTGCATCAGGTGTCCAAAGTATTGGAGCTTCAGCTTCAGCATCCATCCTTCCAGTGAATATTCAGGATTGATTTCCTTTAGGATTGACTGGTTTGATCTCTTTGCAGTCCAAGGGACTCTCAAGAGTCTTCCACATCACAGTTCAAAAGCATCAATTTTTCAGTGTTCAGCCTTTTTTATGGTCTTACTCTCACATCCATACATGACTACTGAAAAAAAGTAGCTTTGACTAGACAGACTTTTGTTGGCAAAGTAATGTCTCTGCTTTTCAATATGCTGTCTATTTTGATCATAGCTTTTCTTGCAAGGAGCAAGTGTCTTTTAATTTCATGGCTGCAGTCATCATCTGCGGTGATTTTGGAGCCCAAGAAAATTAAGTTTCTCACTGTTTTCATTGTTTCCCATCTATTTGCCATGAAGTGATAGGACTAGATGCCATGATCTTCATTTTTTTTGAATGTTGAGCTTTAAGCCAACTTTTTCACTCTCCTCTTTCACTTTCATCAAGAGGCTCTTTAGCTCCTCTTTGCTTCTTGCCATAAGGGTGGTGTCATCTTCATATCTGAGATTGTTGCTATTTCTCCCAGCAATCTTGACTCCAGCTTGTGCTTCATCCAGCCTGGCATTTCACATGATGTACTCTGCATATAAGTTAAATGAGCAGGGTGACAATATACAGCCTTGACATACCTCCTGTCCAAATGTAGAACCAGTCCATTGTTCCATGTCTGGTTCTAACTGATTCTTTTTTACCTTCATACAGATTTCTCAGGAGACAGGTAAGGTGGACTGGTATTGCCATCACTGTAAGAATTTTCTACAGTTTGTTGTGATCCAGACAGTCAAAGGTTTTAGCATAGTCAATGAAGCAGAGGTAGATGTCTTTCTGGAATTCTCTTTCTTATTCTATGATCCAACACATATTTGCAATTTGATCTCTGGTTCCTCTGCCTTTTCTAAATTCATCTTGAACATCTGGAAGTTCTTGGTTCACATACTGTTGAAGCCTGGCTAGGAGAATTTTGAGCATTACTTTGCTAGTGTGTGAAAGAGTGCAATTGTGATGTAGTTTGAACATTCTTTGGCATTGCCTTTCTTTGGGATTGGAACAAAAACCTACACAGCAACAAAAGAAGCACACATTTCAGATACACACAACAGTATAGATGAATTTTAATGGTATTGTGATAGAAACTAAGTATAGTGAGAACAGGCAAAATCATAGTGAGAGAAAGCAGATTAGTAATTGCTATGTACTGGCATATGTGTTAATGGCAAAGTGTCAGGAGGAAGCTGTTGAGGTGATGAAAGTATTCTATATTATGAGTATGGTGGTGTTTACATACTATGATTTCTATAGTAAAAGGATAATAAAATTATATTTTTATGATGGCTGAATTTTGTTGTATGTATCTGTCATCAGTTGGTCTGTATTCCCCAAAATGAGATGTTGAAGTCCCAGTCCCTGGCATCTGTGAATTTGATATTATTTGGTGATAGGATCTTTACTTGCAGATGTAATCAAGTTAAAATGAGATACAATATTAAAGTCCTGTCTAAATCCAATGACCAATATCCTTATAAAAGGCCATGTGAAGGCAGAGGTACAGAGTCAGGGAGAATGTCACTCAGAGACTGGAGCGATACAGCTGTGAACCAAGGAGTGTCAAAGATAGCTGGTAATTGCAAGAAAATAGAAGAGAATCATTATAATTTTATTTATTTTAAAACCTCAAGAAGGAACCAATCTTTCTGATGTATTGACTTTAAGCTTCTAGCTTCCAGAACTATGAGAAAATAAAGTTCAGTAAGCCACCCCATTTGCAGTCATTTGTTATAGGAATCCTAGAAAACTAAAATAGTATATTTTACCACAGTAAAAGCTCCCTTTTGGAAGATAGCATAAGGGAATATTTTGAATAATATATGCAAATTGTATTGGTGAAGTGACAAGTCAGTATTATAAGTAAAAAAAGAAAAATGCTTGGATAATGATAGTTATTAACTTAAAGTAAAAAAGATTGAATGACACATGACTGTCTTTAACTGATTTTAAAGTTGTGTACAAAATTGCTTTGTGTTTTAAATTAAATCCTAGGTTGTATATTAGTTAGCATTACCTAACTGATGTAATAACTAGGCCCCAAATGTGTTATATGTTTGCTCGGATGATAATACTGGGCAGGTGAAAAAGCTGGCAGTGATCCAGCTTGATGTAGCTCTGCCACATTCAACAGTTTGTTTCCTACATCTCCTATGGAGAAACACAGAAGAACACAGGTGGGATGGTTTTATGAGCCAAAGCTGGAATAGGTGCCAATCACTTCCACACATATTTCCTTGGCTGGCACACAGTCATATGGCTTAACCTAACTGCCAAGGAACCTAGTAAATTTGTTTAGCTGTGTACTAGCTCTTGAAGAAATATCGCTTCAGTTTGAAATGAGCAAAAATTGAATTTTCTCAGCTAAAGAATTTCTGTGAAAGTTCATTACGACCATACCACTTTAGATCAGGCTATAGCTGTAATATTATAATTGGTCTTCATGTAGCTATTCACTTCTCCACCTCAATCCAATGTGGACTTCTTAAAATTTGAGCCTCTTCTTGCCATGTCTCAGTTTAATACTCTTCGGCAGAGAGCCAGTGTTGATTTAAGTGAAAAAAATAGAGTCTAAGAATTCAAGCAGGATCTGAGTTCTGCTTATATTCGCAAACTTAGTTCTGGTCCTCTATATTTTGTTCTCAAACCAATTTTAGACCTCTCACAACACCTAAAATATCATACTTCAGTGTCTAAAACCCATCATGCTTACTCTTACCTGGAGTGTTCATATATCTGAAATATTTGCTGAACAATATCAGTCCTGGGTGTTCTTCGGAAGGAATGATGCTAAAGCTGAAACTCCAGTACTTTGGCCACCTCATGCGAAGAGTTGACTCATTGGAAAAGACTCTGATGCTGGGAGGGGTTGGGGGCAGGAGGAAAAGGGAACGACAGAGGATGAGATGGCTGGATGGCATCACTGACTCCATGGACGTGAGTTTGAGTGAACTCCGGGAGTTGGTGATGGACAGGGAGGCCTGGCATGCTGCATTTCATGGGGTCGCAAAGAGTCAGACACGACTGAGTGACTGAACTGAACTGAACTGAACTGAAGTTCATTCAAGTTTTTTCATATACTGTAATGGAAAAATGCTAAAGCTGAAACTCCAATACTTTGGCCATCTCATGAGAAGACCTGACTCATTGGAAAGACTCTGATGCTGGGAGGAATTGCGGGGCAGGAGGAGAAGGGGACGACAGAGGATGAGATGGCTGGATGGCATCACCGACTTGATGGACATGAGTTTGGGTGAACTCCGGGAGCTGGTGATGGACAGGGAGGCCTGGTGTGCTGCAGTTCATGGGGTCGCAAAGAGTCGGACACAACTGAGCGACTGAAGTGACTGAATGGAAAAACCTGAACAAACTTTTTGACTCAACCCAACACTAGTCTTCTCTCTCTTTACCTTAATAAACTTTTCTCATCTTTCAGATATAGCCTCAAAAATTATTTCGTTAAGGAATACTTTTCCATTGACTCTTATGCCCCAAGGGTAAGTTTGTTTTCCTGAATTTAGGTTTATATGAAATCCTGTACATATTCCTTTAGAGCACAAGCACATGAATAACTTTCAATAATCATAATAATTAGTTTTTAAATCTGAGTTTCCCAGTTAAAAATTTACAGGCAGAGATCGTGGTAGTGTTGTCCACCATTTCCTGTGTCAGTGATTATCATGTAGTAGGTTGCTAAAAGGCTAATTGATAGAGTTGCTTACTGTTTCATAGAAGGGTATCTAATTATGTATTTACAAAGTGGATTTTTCTTAAAAGAGACAGAGTAAGGCAACAAAATGTTTGTAGTTTTTTTTTTTTTTTTTTTAATTTGAATCCAATGAGGTAGCATACCATTCAGAGAAGGCAATGGCACCCCACTCCAGTACTCTTACCTGGAAAATCCCATGGATGGAGGAGCCTGGTGGGCTGCAGTCCATGGGGTCGCTAAGAGTCAAACATGACTGAGCAACTTCACTTTCACTTCTCATTTTCATGTATTGGAGAAGGAAATGGCAACCCACTCCAGTATTCTTGCCTGGAGAATCACAGGGACGGGGGAGCCTGGTGAGCTGCCGTCTATGGGGTCGCACAGAGTCAGACACGACTGAAGCAACTTAGCAGCAGAAGCATACCATTGATAATAGCACAAAATAACACACACTTAATCCCTTCCTCATTTTATAATCAAGTGTGTAATAAAAGTACACAGTGGAAAACAGAGGGACTTATTATTTAGTACAGAACTCATATATTCTAAAGATGCTATTAATATTTTAAATTTATTCGTTTCTATATTCACATAAAGTCTACATTAAAGAACAGAGTTTTTTTCCCAGATACATAGTTGATTTCACAAACAAACATACTTAAAACATCTATAACCCCCTGCCTCCCATCACAAAGCAATAGTGCTTGATTAGGACTGATAGAATAAATAAAATGAAACAACAAAAATAAAGTTTGAATGCCCTAAATTGCAAAATTTGCTTCATTAAAAAATTCTTAATGTTTTAAATGTGCATAGATATAATGTACAAGGCAGAGGTTTATTAAAGATTGCTCTCAGAACTTATCCCTTACAATCATAAGACATTATGTCCGAAATTTGCATGAATCTAAAATACTCATCACTTATAATTTGTCCATTTTTCATAGACAGACCCCATTTACCATGGAAAATTTCACTGGGTTATTAAAGTGGAGAGCTGGAACCCTCTTGCTGGGCTGGGAGATAAAGCAAGGCAGTGCTCCTGTAGTACTACCCCAGTGAGCACTGATGATGCTCATAGCCACTCCACCTGAGTCACAACCTAGGCCCCCTGGTCTTTCTCTGCATGGCTAGACTGACTCTCTTCCGAGGGCCAGATTGATGCAGACCTTATGCCAGGTTGTGGTGTAGAGTGAGCAGGGCCAGGGTAGTCACACCACTTGGGTTCAGATCAGATCAGATCAGATCAGTCGCTCAGTCCTGTCCGACTCTTTGCGAACCCGTGAATCTCAGCATGCCAGGCCTCCCTGTCCATCACCAACTCCCGCAGTTCACTCAGACTCACATCCATCGAGTCAGTGATGCCATCCAGCCATCTCATCCTCTGTCGTCCCCTTCTCCTCCTGCCCCCAATCCCTCCTAGCATCAGAGTCTTTTCCAATGATTCAACTCTTCGCATGAGGTGGCCAAAGTACTGGAGTTTCAGCTTTAGCATCATTCCTTCCAAAGAAATCCCAGGGCTGATCTCCTTCAGAATGGACTGGTTGGATCTCTTTGCAGTCCAAGGGACTCTCAAGAGTCTTCTCCAACACCACAGTTCAAAAGCATCAATTCTTCGGCGCTCAGCCTTCTTCACAGTCCAACTCTCACATCCATACATGACCAAAGGAAAAACCATAGCCTTGACTAGACGAGCCTTTGTTGGCAAAGTAATGTCTCTGCTTTTGAATATGCTATCTAGATTGGTCATAACTTTCCTTCCAAGGAGTAAGCGTCTTTTAATTTCATGGCTGCAGTCACCATCTGTAGTGATTTAGGGAGTGTGGAAAGGTGGCAGCTGCCTGTGAAAAGCTCTTCTTGTCTTGATTGTTGCCAAACCAGGGCACAAGCACTCCTCAAAAGTAGAATAAGCTCCTACAGCACTTCTGGTCTTATCAAGTGGTTCTCCTAACAGACAAGGGGGCTTGTCTCCTCCATGTAGGACACCAGGATTGGGACACTCCCTGTGTGGCCTGACCCAATTACTCTCAGGGTAAGTCTGCTCATACAAACTTTTTTTCCCTTTCAGACCCCTCTTAGGGGCTGAGTTCCTATGCCTTTCTTCATCTACCATGTCACTTGGAAATCTTTCTTACAGCTTTGGTTGTATAAGAGTTTGTCTGCCAGTTTCCAGCTAGTTTTCTGTGAGAACTGTTCCACAGGTAGATGTACTTTTGATGTGTTTATAGGGAGAGGTAATCTACATGTCCTCCCACTCTGCCATCTTGATCCCTGCTCCCCTCTGAGTCATGTAGAATTAAAATTTCAGCATCATTACTAAGAATTTCCTAAAATTTCCCTTCAGGCTTTCATAAAAAGACATTTTAAAGAGTTTGGGAGTGGATTAACAATAACTCTATATCATTAGGGAAACATTTTATATCTCTTTAAATGAAAGTTGGGAAATCTCAGTTCCATATTTTTTTCCTTTACATTTTTTTTCTAGAGATCGTTTTCATTCTAATACTAAAAGAATGCTTTTAAGAACATTATTTTAAATATTTTGGACTAATAGATGTCTCATTTGGGATTTTTAAATGTAAATGCTTGTAAATTATGTTACTAACTTATTCCATGTTGCTACTGAATATGGAAGATGTGCTTAGCTTTGTGTGTGTGCACACACTCATAAAGTATGATATATAGTCAAATAATTTACAAATAATGTATTTTGCAGTCATTCAATAGTAAAAGCTAAATTTAGTAATTTGTGGAATCTTCAACAATATCATCCAATGATAGATGATACCCCGAAAATGAAACATGTTATGTCCAAATTAAATTCCATCTAGTCCAGCTTAGACCTGAGCCTAGTGTTTCCTAAACTAGTGTTTCCTGATAAGAATATGAAAAGTTCATTTAAAAACAGTTTCATAAGCATGAATATTAAATGAGTAAAACTAAATTATTAACTTGAAAAGAGGATTAAAATATATATTTAATTCTCTGTACTACAATGAAGAGAAAGAAATCTTTAGGATTACGTAATTCTCAAAAAGTAAAATACTCAAGGCTAACTTTGGTGGTGGTGGTTTAGTCGCTAAGTTGTGTCCAACTCATGAGACCTCATGGACTGTAGCTCACCAGACTCCTCTGTCGATGGGATTTCCCAGGCAAGAATACTGGAGTGGGTTGCCATTTCTTCTCCAGGGTATCTTCTCAACCCAGGAATGTAACCAGCATCTCCTGCATTGCAGGCAGATTCTTTACCACTGAGCCATTAGTGAAGCCCATTACTAGTATTATGTATTATCTTAGGAAAGGCTTGTTTATTCCATATTTATTTCTTCTACTACATGACTTTTTCCACATTGAGTAATATTGCCACAGATTTACCTGTCTCAGACTTCAATTCCTTCTAATCTTGGAGGTATGCATATATTTTAAATAATTAAATGATAAAAACTTCAAATTACTTTACAAAATACATGTAGCAATGTTCTGCTAAGCTGGAAAACTCAACATTCACTAAGGCTGATTTGCCAACTTCCCCGACAATACACACATTGCATAACTTTACCTATATCACCTTCTCTCTCCTACCTTCTGTCTCATACATCTTGGGTACTTGATTTCTACCAGAAAGAATGAAACCCTAAAGTCTCAGTGAACCTTGGTTCATTTTTTTTCCCCCAGCTCACATGAAAGGAAACATCAGTTTTTTAAGATCTATTTCTATTCTCTCTCACCAACTTTTATTGACAGTGATAAACAACAATGAAAAGAATAACAATAAAGTTAACACCCCTATGCTTTTGAATGGTGGTGCTAGAGAAGACTCCTGAGAGTCTCTTGGACAGCAAGGAGATCAAGCCAGTCAACCCTATAGGAAATCAACCCTGAATCTTTATTGGAAGGACTGATGCTGAAGCTGAAGTTCCAGCACTTTGGCCACCTGATGTAAAAGCTGACTTATTGGAAAAGACTCTGATGCTGGGAAAGATTGAGGGCAGGAGAAGAAGGGGACAACAGAGGATAAAATGGTCAGATAGCATCACTGATTCAATAGACGAAAGTTTGAGGCAACTCTGAGAGATAGGGAAGCCTGGAAGTGCATGGAGTTTCAAAAAGTAGGACAAAAGTAAGTGACCAACAGCAACACCTCAATTAATGTGAAATATATTTTAATATCTAGATGGTGGAGAGGTCATGAACACAAAACTCTTCATTATTATAGACAAAATTAGGTAATAACCAACAATTGATAAAATAAAAATATCTAACTACAAAAAAATAACTGCAAATGAATGTAGATAAAAAAAACTTAGTGGAACCTATTAATAGAATGTAGTTTGACATTTACAGAGGTGACCTGGAGGGTGGTTGAAAAGACTACCCAGATAGATAAGCATCTGAGAATTGAAACTCAGAAAGAGATATCTGATAAGGAAATTTAGGTTGAAGTCCCAGGTAGTGAAATGTTCTTCTCAGGTTTCTCTCCAGGAGTATGATGAGAGTCTGACCTTTACTGGGAAATGTCCTGACAACTCTTCTTTCTCCTTACTCTCTTTCTCCATTGTTGTAGAGAGAGTTGTGGTGTTGCTGAGGAAGTTAGAGGAGTTGTGGACAAGTTAAAACAAAACAGTAATCCATGTAACATTTTATTTTTGGTGAGTAAACAAAGCATATCTAGTCTAAAATTTATAAACATAAAGCAAGCTTACTTTGTTTTATTGTACTTCACAGATGTCATGTATTCTATAAACTGAAAGTTTGTGGTAACCTTCTGTTTAGCAAGTATATTGGTAGCATTTTCCCAGCAGCATTTTTTCCCTTTTGTGTCTCTGTTTCCCATTTTTGGTAACTCTCAGTATTTCAGACTTTTCCATTACTATGTTTGTTATGATGACCTATGGTCAGTGGTCTTTGATGTTATCCTATGATTTACTGAGGGCTCAGATTGTGATAAGAATATTTTAGCCATAAAGTATTTTTGATTAAGGAATGCACATTGTTGTTTTTCTTTTTTTTTAAGACATAAGGCTATTGTACATTTAATAGACTATAAAGTAGAAACATAGCTTTTATATGCCTCAAGAAACCAAAAAATTCATATGACTTGCTTTATTTAGAAATTTGGTCTATTGTGGTGTTCTGCAACTGAAAACACAATATTTCTGATGTATACTTGTACCCTCAAATTATACAACAGAGTTTCTCACAGGAAAATGAAATGCACTCAGGAACATCTTTGTCCCAGTAAACAATAAGGTGAAGTACTTGAATATCTTAATCTTACAGGCCTCAGACTCATTTTTTGTTCATGTATAAAATTTTTAAATAAAGCCAGAAAAGTTATCAAATGTCCATAAAAAAGGATGATTTTCAATGGCACCCTGGGTTCACAAAAACAAAAAAAAATTAGTGACAACTTAAAGCTCTTTCTTTTTCATGGATTCAGTTAACCACTTAAAACTCTGTGAAAATGAAATGGTGACTTAATCTTAAAAGGGTGGATGTCATGTCATTATCATAACCTTCTACACTTCATATAAATCTCCAAGTTTTCTTCCTATTTAGGAAATGTATGAATGCCAATTTTTACTGGAGGTATCTGCCTTGGGGATATCTAAAACACACAAAGAGAGAGTTTAAATTTCCATGACCAGTCAGGCCAACCTCATGCATTTCATTTAAAAATGAAAATTGTATTTTCCATACATTTTCCACTTCTTTGTCAACTCTTCTGATAAGATGAATTCTACGCCTTGATGTGCAGAAGCAAGATGTTTGAAATAAGAGAGATAACATATATTGCTCAGTAAAAGCAGCCTATTCCTGAAAGAAAGAACCCAGGGTCTGTGAGACTTACCGGTGTGTTCAATGAAGCATGGTTGATGAAATGAGCAGGCTTGGAACCGAGGTGCTCATTTACAAAAGTGGAAGAGACAGGTCAGCTATTGACAACTGGAACCACCAAACTTCTGAACCAAATAAACAATAATTTTATATGTATTCACAGCAATGATGAAAACAAATAGGAAAAAGATAGGCTAATCAGAGGAAAATTATTTCTGAAGTCAGGACACCATGCTGTGCTAAATTATCTTTTCTGGTTGCTGCCTAATGAATTTTAAATCAATAGTTCTAGTGTACACTTATGTATAAAATTTTCAGTCAATGTATTTTACTTTTTAACATTGTGGATAAAGCTATTGTAGCAGAAAATTGTAAATGATTCAGAAATGAAGAAGAATAGATGAAAAATTCTAAAAACCTGATAAAAATACAGTGGGAGAGTTGTGGTAAGGAGCTATCAAAATAATATTTGTGGACAGAAACACTTATTTTTCAGTATATGTATCATTCACGTTTATGGTGTTTGAAAATGTTTCTCTCTAAATCTTTGACTTTTTTCATTCACTATGATGTTGCCAGGCACACCATTTTCTCTAGGGTAAATGCAAAGTGAAGAAGTGGGACTCACTCTCTCAATAATTTTGTTTGCATCACAAAGAGCCCCCACAACAAGAACCTCTGTCTCCTTCCTGTCCTTGACTCTTCTGCAAGTTTTACCGCCATTTCTTCTTGTCAGCTTTACTCTGCTAATAAATGCTTTCATCAAGATTGAACACTGTGGGGCTTTTATGGAAGAGAAAGATAAAACTCTTTTCCCCTGCCAATGGGGAAATTAATGTTTCATTCTGTTGGTTATTTGACCATTTTTTTACAATCTATATGTTTTGTCATGTGTGCATTATATGTGGGTAAAGCATGTATATGAAGGCGCACATATGCTTGTGTGCTCAGTCTATGATTATATCTATACGGTATTAAATAATAAGACAAAGAGATAATCTGCCAGATAAGCTAGCTATATAATATTCAGAGACCAAATCTGTCTCTTGTCAAAAGGAGGTCAATCAGTCAGGTTCATTTTTTCCTTCTCTCTGACTATTAAATTTATTCAAAAGGCTCTATTTGTCTATCTCAAAGATCTGATTAATTAGTAGTTTTCCCCCTTAGAAGAGCATTAGTTTTCTTCATCTGGAATCATTATACTTCACAAACACCCACATTTAATTCCTTTCAATCTATTTATCTTAGAAACTGAGGCATTGAACGAGTCTGTATACCTGATTCCTTTGTGGTTTAACCAGTGAGAGCATGTGTAGCAGGCCATGCTCAAACAGAGTCTTTTGTCTCCAGGTCTGTCTTTGTACTCAAAAGAGCCAACTGGGAATAACATCTGTAGTTTACTTACAAATTCTATTGTTATGTGGCCACAGCTTCAGACAGTCTCTTAAATGCCAGCTATATGTTGGCAATCAAAACAGCGTGGGTACCCATTCAAATCTGTATTCTCTTGAATATGCATAACCTCTTCATCACTGGAGAGTTTGCCAGCATTGAGAACTTGGATTCAAACACGAAATTTAAAACCCACAAAATGATTTTTTGTCAAAAACGAAAAACAAGATTGCCATTTAAACAGATGATTAGAAAATAATCAGAAAGAGATTCACAATGATGGGTAGAAAAAAATACACAAGGAGAGAAGAGAATAAAAAAAAAGGGAAAAGTTAGAAAGCCTTTGAGTGACATGTAATATATTGCTTAATTTATGAGTGATCAATATTACAGGGAACATGAACTCTATACAAATAATAGATATATTGTAAGCTGAAGGCAAGTGCAATACTTAATAAAATTATTAAAAGTCAATTGAACAATCAATTATAAAATTATGAACTAAAGACTAATTTTTGTGACAAAAGTGTTAAAAAATGAGGGGATGAGGAGATGAGAGAGAACTGGTATAACAGGAAAAAGTTTAAAGGCAGATGTTGAAACCAGGATGAATGCTACTTGCATAAAAAATACAATTTACTAGGTCAAGAAAAAAATTGAGTAAAGTCATAAGTGAAGCAATACAGGCACAATAGTGAGCTTGTATTATTTTTTTCCTGTGGCTACTGTTACAAATTACCACTGCTGGATGGTTTAAAACAACAGAACTTTATTTCTCATAGTTCTTGTGGCCAGCAGTCTAAAATTAAGATCACTGAATGAAAAGGCGTCAGCAGAGCTGTCCTCTCTCTGGATGCTCTAAGATACGGTACACATCTTGCCCCTTGGAGCTTCTGGTGCTATTGGCATCTCTGGTGCTTGCGGCCAAATCACTGCTGTGGCTGCTTCCTTGGGCACATTGACTTCTGTTTCTGTTAAATCTCTCTCTTCCCTTCTCCTAAATGTGCACTTGTGGTTGTATCTAAATATCTGTACGTGAATACCTTGATTTAACCATATCTGCCAAGATTGTTAGCTCATGTAATGTAACATTTAGACATTCCAAGGATTAGAAGTCTAATCCCCAGAGTCTGGGGATCATTATTCATTATTATTTCCACCACATGAGAACTCCAAGAGAGAGCAATGAGACTGAGCCAATGGGCCACTGAAGGAAGGAGGTTAACTGAGGAAACAGAAGTAGAAACTAGTGTTATTTTATAAATGATCCCAAAACCCAGAGTAATTTATACTTAGTAAGATAATACATGATCTTCCAATCTACTTTGTCCTGAAGATACCTTTTATAATAACATATCATTCTACAAATTTCCACAAGATATTTTTAAGCTTTTATTTTTGAGTGTTATTATAAAAGCACTTTTGAATATTAATGTTTTTGAAAAACACATAATCTTAAGGTGATACTGATTTTTGTAAAACTTTAGGTAATGTGATAAGGATGTACTCAATCCATATGGAATTTTCAAGAATATAGGTCAATGATACAATCAACATGTTTAGTTTTCATTATGTTAACACTTCTAATTAATCAAATCTCAAATGATGCTCAAAAATACCTTTTAAAGATTCTAAAATGATTATTTATTGTCTGATCTCATTGCTAACAGCATTATGATTTGGAAGGGAGAAAAACATGTTTCAAGGTGGCCACATATAGAACAGTCTTTTGGACTCTATGGGAGAGGGAGAGGGTGGGACGATTTGGGAGAATAGCATTGAAACATGTATAATATCATATATGAAATGAATCGCCAATCCAGGTTACATGCATGATACTGGATTCTTCGGGCTGGTGCACTAGGATGACCCAGAGGGATGGTACGGGGAGGCAGGAGGGGGGAAGGTTCAGGATGGGGAACATGTATATACCTGTGGCGGATTCATGTTGATATACCAATACAATATTGTAAAGTTAAAAAAAAAATAAAGCCTATTGATGAAATATTTAAAAATTTAAATATAAAAGCTGAATTAATCTTTTTAGTTGAAAATTAAAATAACATGAATTTGAGAAATGAAGGCATTACTTTTTTTTTTTTTCATTTTTGTCACATGCTATTACTCTAGCATGACCATATTTTTCTCTACAGGTATGAAGCAAATGCCACACAAGCATACAGCTTTGTTCTTGATTGTTCAAGTTGCCGTTTTGGTGCCAAATATAAAGAGATCCAAATGAAATCCAATTTTGCCATCACTAAACACCAGAAATATTTGAGCTTGCTTGGCTCAAATAGAGTTTGTTGATCCTGAAGGAAAAGTCTTAAGCAGTAATATGTTATTAGTTCCTCATTTTATGAGTAGCAAAATCCCAAAGAGAGTTTGATACTTTCTATGACTCAAAAAAAAAAAAAAAAAAAAAATCTGGGAATTGTACTCTTGATTTGCCAGTAAACTGCTTGCCTTCATTTATGAGGTGGTGCCTTTAAATATTACACGTGTTTACATATAGTTAGATTCAAATTCAAATACAGTTATAGAAAGCATCATGAAATGTCTTCAACTTAATAAGATTAAAACATCAATATATTATTTGTTCTTTGTACTAAATAAATCATGAGATCCTTTATTTAACAATCACACTCAAACCTAACAATATTTACAGCATTGATTCACAAGGGGATATATTTTTAAGTACTTTATTTCTTTGTTAAAACACATCATATATTGATTTTTAAATTTTGTTTTATGCATGTTTCTACAATAGTAATCAAAAACAAAAGGACATATAATTTGCTGTAACATAATTGAGGCAATAAATATTTCTCAAAACATCAATGTTTTGTGGTGAAGGAAATGGCAACCCACTCCAGTGTTCTTGCCTGGAGAATCCCAGGGACACAGGAGCCTAATGGGCTGCCGTCTATGGGGTCGCATAGAGTCGGACACAACTGATGCAACTAAGCAGCAGCAGCAGCAACGTTTTGTGGATATAAGAAAAATTACTGAACCAAATGTTGGGAAATCAGAAATTGTAGGCTAATTTGTTTTACCAGAAAAAACATTTCAGTTAGCCCTCTATTAATTCTGAGTGAAAAAAAAATTCTCTGTATTAGCAATAGTAACATATATCAGAAGAAAACCTGAGTAACTACAAACAAACAAAATAAAATCTTTTGTGTTATATTTTGTTCCAATCAAGAAAAATAAAATATTTGATGGATAAGATTATCTTCTCCAATTTAAAATGTTCAGGTGTCTAGCATAACATTTTATTCCATATTTAACTATTGCATTTAAACTGTTTGCCATAAAAACAAAAGCTATTAAACATATAATTCAGGTCAAGAGATATTTTCAGTAAACATTGTTTAGAGTATAGAAAATCATAGTTTAATACAGTTAAATAAAAAAAAAATCTTTTGAGTCAAAACAACATTTGAATTCCAACTGACGCACATACACACTTTGTGACTTTACCCTTTCAGAGCCTCAGTAGCCTTATGTAAAATATGGATGTATATTCAATTGTTCTGAACAGTAAATATGATCTACTTAATAAAGATAGCTAATGATCATTTAAAGCTTATTATGTGAAAGACACTGTGTAAAACTAAGTGTAATACATATTCACTTATTTAATCCCCACAGTAACTCAGTGAGTAAAATAAAAATATACTCTATTTTACAGAGGAGGCAAATAGATATAAAGAATGTTAGGAACTTGCCCAATTATCACACTGTTACTAGATAGAAGAGACAGGATTAAGACTTAAACAATTTCGCTCCAGAGGCTTCTCTTAATGATCAATAGCATAATGGCACAGCAATAATCTACCTTCCTAGAACTTATCTAATATGATGGAATAGACTATGTGTTCAATATGAGTGTGAGTCATGGTCTCTCAGTCATGTCCCACTCTTTGCAACCCCATGAACTGTATAGCCTGCCAAGCTCTTGTGTCCATGGAATTCTCCAGGTGAAAATACTGGAATGGGTTGCCATTTCCTTCTCCAATGTCCTCAATAAATGATAGCTATTTTTAAAACTCTTGACTCTCATCTTATGCGTATTTAGGAGTATGAACAATCAGTAAGCCTTTCTAAGTCCTAATCTTTCATTATATGATTGAAAGTATGAATTTAATTGCTTCCTCCTAAATCACAAATTCTATAATGATGCCAAAATATTATGTTTATACAATGATGTGCAAAAAGGCAATTTAATTTTTCTTCAATAAATAAGCTATGACAATTCTCTCTATATATTATATGTGTAATATATAATAAGCAGTTTTTTTATGATGAATAGTTGTAAATCATGAATGAAACTCAAAGTAATTACAATAGAATTATATAAAATAACTTTCACTTTAGAGTGCAATCTAGCACATTTAGTGTTTGTCTGCACTTGAGAAACTCATGTCTTTTAAGACCAGAAAATGATTCTAGCTGATGACGTGTTCATATATGAATAACTCAACCTTTTGTTAGTTTGTGCCTGAAAGAGTGCAATTTGATACATAAAACAAATTTCCTCCCCTTGAACGTCACTTCAAAATTCAATCACAATAGTTTGGTGATTTCTTTAGCAAAGTCTTTCCAGTCTAATTATAATTAAATGGAACAAATGTTTATTGGAATTTACTCTGGCAAGTACTACAGAAACTGTGCAGGAAAAAATAAATAAGACCAATATACAGTACCTACTCTCCAGAGATTAACAGTTGCAATTGCATGTCCACATACACATTCTAAGACAAAGCACAGTGAGATAAAATAAGCGTGTGTGTGTATGTGCGCACGCATGCACGCGTGTGCTCCACACGCATGTGTGTCTATTTGGAGGTATTCATTAAGAAAAGAAAGAAAACTTCAGGTTATAAACTGAAGATGAAATTGAAATCAATGAGGCACATTATACAGGATTTTCACTGACAACAAGCACGGGGAGTACAATCACGCCCAGTAAACTGGAATAATAGCATTACTTCTAGAAAGTTTAAAAACACTTTTGGAATGAATATTTTTTAGAGTTCTTTCAACTCTGTTGAAACTTAGAACCATACTTAAAAGATTAAAGTGGTAGAAAAAAGATTAAAGCAGGAGAAAACAACAAGAAGGAACTTTTCCTTGATCAAAGACTTTTGATCAGACATACTTTTTAAAACCATTTTTGTATCAAACCAAAGTCATGTCTCTGACACAATGACAAGTTCTAAATACAGATCAGTGAAGAAAAGTACTTGATTTGTTGGGATCAATTTATATGTGGCACTGATAGACTGTAATGGCAATACATTCATCTAAAAATGTTTCAAAGTACAGAATGCAGCTACACCTTGGAAACCTGAAAAGGCCTTTTACCTTCGGAAGGTGATCTTATAGTACTAAGAACATAGTAAGCTTTTCTTAATCTGTATTTTAAATTTGGAATAGTGTTCTCAGCATCTCAGACATAAGGTTGGCTTGTCTATGGTGGTCGTGGTTTCTGTTGAAAGGATGGGTGCATTTATTAGAAACTCCACTAATTTTTAAGATTTTACATAAATGATGCTAGTAAAGTAAAAGTGGCTCAAATAAAAAATAAGCTGATTTTTCTCAAAAGTAATGATGTGAGAGTAATCTATCCAAGAATATTGAATTAGCATCATGGTATCATAGACACAAGCCCTTGTATTTTCTGGTTCTAACATCTCTGTGACACACCCCTCATTTACAAGGTCCAAGGTTACTTGTTGCCGTACTTGTATTCTTACAAGAAAAATGCAGGAAGAAAGGAAAGGATGGCAGAGCTGTTCTTTTAGGAATATGACCTGAAATTTCTACTCATCCATACTTCTTATATTCCATGAGTCATCACTTTAGTGTGACTATTCATTAAAGTTGTAGGTAAGGCTGAAGAATGCATCTTCCAGTCAGCTGCCATGTGCCAAGCTACAATTTCTATTCTCTACAGAAAAGCAAGGAGACAATATTGTGTGAGAACTCAGTTTCTCCCACAATAATTTTCACATTGTATTGAAGGTGGTTTCCCTTGATAGTTCAAAGTCTCTGACAAAAAGGAGCTGGCCTGTTTTGCTGGGTAATTAGATGGCACCTTGAGGTTTTGTCAGCAGCTTAGAACCAAGCCATTGTGGAGGAGTTTACTGTTCATTTCAGCTAAGGGGAAATGGTGTTGAGTTAGAGAAAGGGAGTAAGTTTTGTCCTTTTCTATGATCTATCCAGGGACAAAGATTCTGAGCCATTGTAACATGTTCAATCACATTTAAACTCATTTTGGACTCTCTTCCCTTTCAATATTTTATAGAAATATGTAATATAAAGATATACAATCGTAGAAGAATTTTAAGGGACTTTTCAAATATTTTCTGTTCTCCCACTTTAGTGATTATTTATTTTATTGTACCTGTTGTTTACACATGTGCATTCTATGTCACTTCAGTCAAGTCCAACTCTTTGCAACCCTATGGACTGTAGCCCACCAGGCTCCTCTGTCAATTGGGATTCTCCAGGCAAGAATACTGGAGTGGGTTGCCATGCCCTACTCCAGGGGGATCTTCCCAAACCAGGGATCGAACCTGTGTCTCTTAAATCTCCTGTATTGGCAAGCTTGTTCTTTATCACTATTGCCACATGGGAAGAATGGTTTTGATATAATCAGGAAACTAAAGGGAAGTGTAATACACGTGATTGTCAAGAGGCTCTGGAACCATGTTGTAGATTTTCCAAGGGGTTCCCATACCCAGAAAGGTAGGTATTCCCATCTAAGACATTATCTACTATATACTGGGTTGGTCAAAAAGTTTATTTGGATTTTTCCATGACATCTTATTGAAAAACCTTAAAGAACTTTCTAGTCAACACAATAAATATGAAAACACTTTAATCCATGGAGATCTAACTAATGTCTCTCATGTAATCAATCCAGTTTAAGATCTTAAACTAAAAACCAAATTCTGAAAATTAAAATTGTAATGACAAAATAAAAAAAGAAATCCATCAGCCTCAGCATGGTGGGTCTAGTAGTATATTGGCATTTTGTTGTGTCTGGCAATACCCTAGGTATAAATCAAAACTTGTCATTGTCCTACTTGTTACAGTAGCCAGTGCTGCATAAATGAATAAAATACTGTCATTCAATTTCTAATGGAAAGGAGCAGACAGTGGTTGGACAAAGCCTCCTTTGATATTAAAGGCAATCATTGTGTTGGGTGGATTTGTGAGAAAAATTCACGACTTTACCCAGTCAACTGGAAAGTTTCATTTTAACTTGACTCTGTGGTAATCCATAGAAGATTTTACCTATTATTGTTTCACCTGACCTAACAGTTATACATGGAATCCACTGCAATTGTATTTTTTTCAAATTCAACTTGAATCTGAACTGAATCTTTTATTTTTATAATGATGAAAGAGACAGCTTTGTATCTAAGGCCGATATCTTTAGAGTAAAACAGGATCAGGTAACTGTCAGAGTAATACACAGCTAAGGAAGTTGCTAGAACAATAAAATGTACCAAAAACTATCCTGTGACAACACCCATTGATTAGAGAAAAGACCCATTCTCCTGACTATTAACAACACAGCCTCCTTCATTGCTGTCTGTAATGCATAACTAAAAGGCTTGACTTACAAAAAACCAATGCTTCAGAGGGATACCTTTTTTTTTTTTTTTTTACAACAATGTATCTCCACTAACAGGGAGCAAAGGAAATAGAACTATTGCTGAAGCAATAGAATTCATAGAAATATCAACAACGATTTCCCTATGGACACACTAGCAAAAAATTGCAAGATATCATTTCAGTAAGAGATAAAAGTAATTCCAGGAGGTATGGAGAAGTCAAACAACCTCCCAATTCATTTATCAAAGTGCCTACAGCTCCCTTTTCAAGTCAGGTGAAACAACAATAAATATTTGCAAAGTAAATTAATCTGTACTGAAAGCAATTTAATAAATAAAGGGTCAAAAGAACAAAGTACAGAGCTTTTAGCTCTTGCCAATTCTGTAAGTGAGATTTGACTACAAAGTAGAAAAAATAGCGTAAAGAAAATAAAAATACAAAGAGCTGTTGAAGAAAAGCTGGCCCAACTCATTTTATATCCATTCCTTGAATTCAATTTGAATCATAAAATGGTCACATACTGTAAATTGTAGCAGGTAATTAGTAACGAAAACACAGACCTAAATTTTCATTTTGATTACTGGCGGAAAAAATTTAAAAGTGCTCGGTATGAGAAGAGGTGGATGTTTATTTTATTAAATTGCAATGGGGAGTTAGAGGAATTTTCAGTTGGAGAAAGAATTCTTCTAGGAACAAGCTCAGATAATTCCTTTGTTTCTGTGTTTCATCTGTCCCCAAATTGAGTAAACACAGATTTTCTGAAAGTTCACAGAAATATCTAACAAAAATGTTTATTCTGAAGCAGTGCTTGCATATTTTCAGTTTATTTTCATTAAAAATCAAGGGTCTTCATGATATAAACTGAAGTTTGAGACCAACCACATTAACAATAACCGAAAAAAAATTACAATTGAATTTCTACCATCTGAGCAATTTCCTGTGTGGCAGGCCATCTTCTGCACTTACAAGTTTAAGAAATTATGAAACAAAACTCTAGAGCCCTATGAATGGCTAAAAGCAAACACAGCTCCAGAGTACTGGATATTATTTTGTATTGGACATCCTCCTTCTTGCCAGGCATGCATCTCAAGCCCACCCATCCATTATGTGTTAAACTGAATCTGTTTATTTTGTACACTTTGTATTCTTTTTTTTAAAAAAACATAATTGACTTCAGTGTTACTAAAAGCTTAAAGGAATTTTCAATTCTCTTCTTTACAATCATCAAATCACAAACACGTGTGTTTCTGTTTCTAAAATGTGCTTACCCCTTACTTTCTTCATATTGAAGACTATTGTATTAATCTAAGTCCTCCCACTGCTCATCTGAACCATCACAGTAATTCCCTAGGTAATCCTGCTTCTGCTACACAAAAATCAATTTTCTCCTCTTGGAGCAGTATATAAAAACAAACCTGCCACCATCAGAGTTTGAGAGCTTGCCATGGTTCCTATTACAAAGGTGAAGTTTTTCAGCATAACTTTTCATACATTCTGTGATTTGGTCCTATACTCCCTCTTATTAACCCCGCTTACCACTCCATGCCCCGTTTATCAAATTTCTTGTGTTTCCATACACATCCCTCACTGTTTTTGTCTCCTTGACTTCACTTAAATGTTTATTATGGGTGTTTGTGCACTGTGTGTTTAGTGCTTGTCATGTCTAGAGTAATAATAGTAATAATGATAATAATAATAGTAATCAATTCTATAGACTTATTTTCTCTAAAATGAGACTCGTTGTAAGAAACATGCATATATAAATGCATTTAAATCTAACAAAAAGACTATCAGAGATGTACTATTATATCTCATTTTATACATAAAGGAACTTAGGCACATTTATTCTATTTAACCTACCTATTCAGGGAGTGGAATATAAATCTAGGCAGTCTGGTTTCAGATTTTATGTTATTTAATTTTTTACAATTGGTTATTTCTACTCATTGTTTTAAAACAAATGTAGGACCTCAATCCTCTAAAATACATTCAATTATCCATGAGATAAAATTAGGTACATGTGCTCTCTGCTGTAGCCCTTATATATTGAATTCTGTTTTCCCTGAAATTGAAACAAGCCATTAGACTTGCTCTATCAAAAAAAAAAAAAAAAAAAGAAAGAAAGAAAGAAAGAAAAGGATATAAAATATGTTTAATCTATAAGCTTCTAAGCACATAATGTAGTTGACAAATGTTTGTTGAACAGAACATTCTTATTGTTTATATAAAACACATTTGCATAGAAATCTGGAGTATATATCTTTTCTGAGTTTCTTCTTTAGTAATTCTATTCAATTGGGTAAAAAGATTTTTTAATTGTTATTATGCATGGAAGCTATCTAACTTATAGCAATCAGTTCTATTTGACATGATTTATAAAGTGTATTGGGCTTCCCAGATGTCTCAGTGGAAAAGAATCCACCTGCCAATGCAAGAGACTTAGGTTTGATTCACAGTTTGGCAAGATCCCTTGGAGGAGGAATTAGCAACCCAGTGTAGCATTCTTGCCTGAATAATCCAATGGACAGAGGAGCCTGGTGGCTACAGTCCATGGAGTGTCAGAGTCAGACACCACTGTGTGCTTATATATGTATGTATGAACCCTTCTTTTTTGGAGCACCCTAATTGTGTAGCAGTAGCTAAGGAGATATGCATCAGTTCAGTTCAATTCAGTTGCTCAGTCATGTCTGACTCTTTGCGATCCCATGGACTGCAGCACACCAGGCTTCCCTGTCCATTACTAACTCCCAGAGTTTACCCAAACTCATGTCCATTGAGTCGATGATGCTATCCAACCATCTCATCCTCTGTTGTCCCCTTCTCCTCCTGCCTTCAATCTTTCCCAGCATCACGGTCTTTTCAAATGAGTCAGCTCTTCCCATCAGGTGCCCAAAGTATTGGAGTTTCAGTTTCAACATCAGTCCTTCCAATGAACGCTTAGGACTGGTTCCCCTTTAGGATAGACCGGTTGGATCTCCTTGCACTCCAAGGGACTCTCAAGAGTCTTCTCCAACACCACAGTTCAAAAGCATCAATTCTTTGGTGCTCAGCTTTCATTATAGTCCAACCATCACATCCATACATGACTACTAGAAAAACCATAGTAGACAGACCTTTGTTGGCAGAGTAATGTCTCTGCTTTTTAATATGCTGTCTAGGTTGGTTATAACTCTTTTTCCAAGGAGTAAGCTTCTTTTAATTTCATGGCTGCAATCACCATCTGCAGTGATTTTGGAGCCCCCCAAAATAAAGTTAGCCACTCTTTCCACTGTTTCTCCATCTATTTGCCATGAAGTGATGGGACCAGATGCCATGATCTTAATTGTTTTTTTTTTTTTAATTTTATTTTATTTTTAAACTTTACATAATTGTATTAGTTTTGCCAAATATCAAAATGAATCTGCCACCGGTATACATGTGTTCCCCACCTTGAACCCTCCTCCCTCCTCCCTCCCCATACCATCCCTCTGGGTCATCCCAGTGCTCTAGCCCCAAGCATCCAGTATCGTGCATCGAACCTGGACTGGCATCTCGTTTCATACATGATATTTTACATGTTTCAATGCCATTCTCCCAAATCTTCCACCCTCTCCCTCTCCCATAGAGTCCAAAAGACTGTTCTCTAACCTCTCTTTCATATTTGTCAATTGGTTCCAAACTCAGGAGGGAAAATTTATTCAATGGCCTCCTAAAACTCCAACGTTATCAACCCAATATAAGAATTTTTCTTGTCCACTAAGTGGACATGGATGGTGTCTCTGCTTGACTTTAGTGGTCAAAAATGTCTCCCCAAACAGTCACACTCTGAGTGGTCAGGGGGAGAGTAGCAATATCCAATTCAAAGATATGGTGAGCTATATATGTAATTTTAAATGTCTAGAAGCACATTCGAAAGGTAAAAATAAATAGGTGAGATTAATTTTAATGACATTTTATTTAATCTTACCTAATCAAAACTATCTTTCAGTTCAGTTCAGTCGCTCAGTTGTGTCCGACTCTGCGACCCCATGAATTGCAGTACACCAGGCCTCGCTGTCCATCACCAACTCCCAGAGTTCACTCAAACTCATGTCCATCGAGTCGGTGATGCCATCCAGCCATCTCATCCTCTGTTGTCCCCTTTTCCTCCTGCCCCCAATCTGTCCTAGCATCAGAGTCTTTTCCAATGAGTCAATTATTCGAATGAGGTGGCCAAAGTACTGGAGTTTCATCTTTAGCATCATTCCTTCCAAAGAACACGGCTGAAGTTAAATAGATGAAGATTCAAGATTATTGTTTCCAGGTATAATGTCACCACTGAGAGAAGACCTGTAAACTATGGTCTTCCCTAGTGGCTCAGTTGGCAAAGAATCTGCCTACAAAGCAGGAAACTCAGGTTCTATCTCTGGGTATGGAAGATCCTTTGGAGAAAAAAGTAGCAACCCACTCCAGGACTCCCTGGAGAATTCCATGGACAGAGGAACCAGGCAGGCTGCAGTCATGGGATCACAGAGTCAGACATGACTGAATGACTAACTTTCACTTCACTTTTCACTGTAGTCTATAGATCTCAATAGTCAATGAAATGTATGGGGCTGTGGTTGGAACAAATGAGATGGAAAGAACCCTGAGTTCTCCCTGAAACTTCTGCCAGAGTTTACTTTTAATCTACTCACTTATAAACTTATCACTAACATGTTGTTGTTGTTCAGTTGCTAAGTTGTGTCTGACTCTTTGCAACCTCATGGGCCCTAGCATGCCAAGCTCCTATGTCCTCCACTATCTCCCAGTTTGCTCAAATTCCTGTTCACCAAGTTGGTAATGTTATCTGATTTTCTCATTTTTTGCAGTCACCTTCTTTTGCCTTCAGTCACTAATATATATATATATATATATATATATATATATATATATATATACACACACACACATACATATATATACACACACATACATATATATATATATATGTATAACATATATATATATATACACATACACATAAAATTAATCATTTTTCATTGATTAGATATCAGTGTGCCTCCCATGCTAGACTGTGTTTTGACTCAAGATTAAATTTGCAAATCATTTACAGAGTATGACATATATTCTTATCATAATTGGGAGTTATGTTTCCTTATCATATAAAGTAGAAAGCAGAAATTCTGAAAGCAAAACTAGGACTTTCCAAAGGAAAATGATTCTGAGACTGCTCAAGATTAAAACTTCAAAGTCCAGCATTCTAGATCATCAAAGGGTTATTGGACAAGGAAAATGTTTTTATCACATATATATTTTCAAATTTCCTGAAAGAAAGCCTAAGTGTAATTGTTCAGCTCCTTCTGTTATGCAATCATGTAACTGGCTCTAAAGAGATTTAGATGAGTGTGGATTAGGCAAGTGGGAGAGGTTATTGAAGATATCTTTGAGAAGCAGAATAAACAGTTCCTATCAAATTAGGTATTAGACATGGTCCACAATAAAAATGAACTCATTGTGGAGTCTACTTCTGCCATGGTGCTTTCCTCCCATGTAGAAAAGTCAACTTAGTACCAACTTCTCAGGCACCATTACTCTGGTGTTCTTCCAAAACCAGAATTGTCTTCTTGTTTCAGAATTTCTATGCCTTACCCCTAAAGAAAACTTGTTTCTTCTGGACACTTTTTCCCTCAGGCCATCTCCTGATTGCTAAATTGGTGGTCCATTAGTTTGACAAATGAAGATGTTACAATGCTAACTCAAGTTCAGTTAAGCTTTTGGGCATCTAAGCCAAGTTTATAACAGATGCTGTGGAGATTATAAACAGGAGGTACAAATCTAATTTTCTAATGACTAAACTAGCTATATTGGCGGCCATTCCTTTCTTCTCTCTCACATAAAGGAGCCTGAAGCGAATGGCACTCATTAATGTGTTTTTGAGGAGCAGTGGCTGTTTGGGTGCAGGAGGGCCTAGAGGAGCTATCCCACATTGAAGGTCAGGAAGGGTGGCGGTGAGGAGATACTCCTCATCCAAGGTAAGGAACAGTGGCTGAGCTTTGCTGGAGCAGCCATGAAGAGATACCACAGGCCCAAGGTAAGAGAAACCCAAGTAAGATGGTAGGTGTTGCAAGAGGGCATCAGAGGGCAGACACACTGAAACCATACTCACAGAAAACTAGTCAATCTAATCACACTAGGACCACAGCCTTGTCTAACTCAATGAAACTAAGCCATGCCTGTGGAGCAACCCAAGATGGGTGGGTCATGGTGGAGAGATCTGACAGAATGTGGTCCACTGGAGAAGGGAAGGCAAACCACTTCAGTATGCTTGCCTTGAGAACCCCATGAACAGTATGAAAAGGCAAAATGATAGGATACTGAAAGAGGAACTCCCAAGGTCAGTAGGGGCCCAATGTGCTACTAGAGATCAGTGGAGAAATAACTCCAGAAAGAATAAAGGGATGGAGCCAAAGCAAAAAGAATACCCAGCTGTGGATGTGACTGGTGATAGAAGCAAGGTCCGATGCTGTAAGAGCAATATTGCATAGGAACCTGGAATGTCAGGTCCATGAATCAAGGCAAATTGGAAGTGGTCAAACAAGACATGGCAAGAGTGAATGTCGACATTCTAGGAATCAGCGAACTAAAATGGACTGGAATGTGTGAATTTAACTCAGATGACCATTATATCTACTTCTGTGGGCAGGAATCCCTCAGAAGACATGGAGTAGCCATCATGGTCAACCAAAGAGTCCGAAATGCAGTACTTGGATGCAATCTCAAAAACGACAGAATGATCTCTGTTCGTTTTCAAGGCAAACAATTCAATATCACAGTAATCCAAGTCTATGCCCCAACCAGTAATGCTGAAGAAGCTGAAGTTGAATGGTTCTATGAAGACCTACAAGACCTTTTAGAACTAACACCCAAAAAAGTTGTCCTTTTCATTATAGGGGACTGGAATGCAAAAGTAGAAAGTCAAGAAACACCTGGAGTAACAGGCAAATTTGGCCTTGGAATATGGAATGAAGCAGGGCAAAGACTAACAGAGTTTTGCCAAGAAAATGCACTGGTCATAGCAAACACCCTCACCAACAACACAAGAGAAGACTCTATACATGGACATCACCAGATGGTCAAGACCAAAACCAGATTGATTATATTCTTTGTAACCAAAGATGGAAAAGCTCTATACAGTCAACAAAAACAAGACCAGGAGCTGACTGTGGCTCAGATCATGAACTCCTTATTACCAAATTCAGACTTAAATTGAAGAAAGTAGGGAAAATCACTAGACCATTCAGGTATGACATAAATCAAATCCCTTACGATTATACAGTGGAAATGAAAAATAGATTTAAGGGCCTAGATCTGATAGATAGAGTGCCTGATGAACTATGGATGGAGGTTCGTGACATTGTACAGGAGACAGGGATCAAGACCATCCCCAAGGAAAAGAAACGCAAAAAAGCAAAATGGCTGTCTGGGGAGGCCTTACAAATAGCTGTGAAAAGAAGAGAAGCAAAAAGCAAGGGAGAAAAGGAAAGATATAAGCATCTGAATGCAGAGTTCCAAAGAATAACAAGAAGATATAAGAAAGCCTTCCTCAGCGATCAATGCAAAGAAATAGAGGAAAACAACAGAATGGGAAAGACTAGACATCTCTTCAAGAAAATTAGAGATACCAAGGGAACATTTCATGCAAAGATGGGCTCTATAAAGGGCAGAAATGGTATGGACCTAACAGAAGCAGAAATATATTAAGAAGAGGTGGCAAGAATACACAGAAGAACTGTACAAAAAAGATCTTCACGACCCAGATAATCACGATGGTGTGATCACTCATCTAGAACGAGACATTCTGAAATGTGAAGTCAAGTGGGCCTTAGAAAGCATCACTATGAACAAAGCTAGTGGAGGTGATGGAATTCCAGTTGAGCTATTTCAAATCCTGAAAGATGATGCTGTGAAAGTGCTGCACTCAATATGCCAGCACATTTGGAAAACTCAGCAGTGGCCACAGGACTGGAAAAGGTCAGTTTTCATTCCAATCCCAAAGAAAGGCAATGCCAAAAATGCTCAAACTACTGCACAGTTGCACCCATCTCACATGCTAGTAAAGTAATGCTCAAAATTCTCCAAGCCAGTCTTCAGCAATGTGTGAACCATGAACTTCCTGATGTTCAAGCTGGTTTTAGAAAAGGCAGAGGAACCAGAGATCAAATTCACAACATCCGCTGGATCATCAAAAAAGCAAGAGAGTTCCAGAAACACATCTATTTCTGCTTTATTGACTATGCCAAAGCCTTTGACTCTGTGGATCACAATAAACTGTGGTTTATGTAAACTTTCAGAATTCCCATTCAGAAAGAGATGGGAATACCAGACCACCTGACCTGCATCTTGAGAAATCTGTAGGCAGGTCAGGAAACAACACTTAGAATTGGACATGGAACCACAGACTGGTTCCAAATAGGGAAAGGAGTATGTCAAGGCTGTATATTGTCACCCTGCTTATTTAAAATATATGCAGAGTACACCATGAAAAACGCTGGACTGGAAGAAACACAAGCTGGAATCAAGATTCCCAGGAGAAATATCAATCACCTCAGATATGCAGATGACACCACCCTTATGGCAGAAAGTGAAGAGGAACTAAAAAGCCTCTTGATGAAAGTGAAAGAGGAGAGTGAAAAAGTTGGCTTAAAGCTCAACATTTGGAAAACGAAGATCATGGCATCTGGTCCCATCACTTCATTGGAAATAGATGGAAAACAATGGAAACAGTGTCACACTTTATTTTTTCGGGCTCCAAAATCACTGCAGCTGGTGACTGCAGGCATGAAATTCAAAGACATTTACTCCTTGGAAGGAAAGTTATGATCAACCTAGATAGCATATTGAAAAGCAGAGACGTTACTTTGCCAACAAAGGTTCGTCTAGACAAGGCTATGGTTTTTCCAGTGGTCATGTATGGATGTGAGAGTTGGACTGTGAAGAAGGTTGAGCAAAGAAGAATTGATGCTTTTGAACTGTGGTGTTGGAGAAGACTCTTGAGAGTCCCTTGGACTGCAAGGAGATCCAACCAGTCCATTCTGAAGGAGATCAGCCCTGGGATTTCTTTGGAAGGAAGGATGCTAAAGCTGAAACTCCAGTACTTTGGCCACCTCATGGGAAGAGTTGACTCATTGGAAAAGACTCTGATGCTGGGAGGGATTGAGGGCAGGAGGAGAAGGGGACGACAGAGGATGAGATGGCTGGATGGCATCACTGACTCGATGGACGTGAGTCTGAGTGAACTCCGGGAGTTGGTAATGGACAGGGAGGCCTGGCGTGCTGTGATTCATGGGGTCGCAAAGAGTCGCACATGACTGAGCAACTGAACTGAACTGAACTGAATGTGTTTTTAACGGAAAAAAATATTCCATTATCTGTCTCTTAGAGTTAATGTAAGTAGAACTCTGTTATGTGGAAGTTTATAACTCAGTCTTAGGAGTCCTGCTCAGTAGTAGTAGTAGTAGTAGTAGTAGTAGTAGTAGTAGTACTGTTAGTCGCTCAGTTGTGTCCAACTCTTGCAACCCCACCAGGCTACCCTGTCCATGGTATTCTCCAGGCTTGCTCAGAAAGGTTCCTTATTAAATGTAGCTGCTGCTACATATATATATATATACACACATATATATATATACATACATACATATATATATATATATATATATACATATATATATATATATATACATACATATATATATATATACATACATAATTTAGTGCTGGTCTTTTTCTGTTAAATGATCACAAGATCATAAACAAGTGAACATTTACATTTAAGAATACTTGATAGTTTAAATGACAATATCCCAGTTATAATGAAAACAGTCATTTATAGATTTAAGTAGTGATTGGTGTTTGTGTGTGTGTATGTATATATATATATATTTGAATATCAGTATATAAAAGAATTTAAACGCCTAGAATTTTATTACGAATTAACGGATATATCGAAGATTCCGGTGAATGATCTCTTACTAAT
This sequence comes from Bos mutus, assembly GCF_027580195.1. NCBI lineage: Eukaryota > Metazoa > Chordata > Mammalia > Artiodactyla > Bovidae > Bos > Bos mutus. The sequence continues at coordinate 74,848,217 of NC_091622.1, read as the reverse complement.
TGTCATACATGTACCTAATAAAGGCAGATTTAGCAAAATAAATCATTAGCTTTGCCATGGCAAATGTAATCATAAGTTTCTGAATTAATTTATTAATTCATATTACTTAGCTTAGGTATTATCTAGAAACATATTTAGACATTTGATTAAAGCCTTTTGATAAAAATCACATTTTATAAAATTACTCAATATAACCCACCACCGTTATCTAGATCTGATGCTCCAAACTCTCTGTTATATGATCTGGAATGATTTACTTGAAGATCATCATTGGCATGATCAGTTTGTGTGAAGATGTATGAACATATAAGACAGGACATTGCTTGAGGCATTTAGTAGCAAGCATACTTTCTTCTTCCTCTCAGCCTTGCATCCAAAATATTAATTAGATAGCTAATGTGAAAATCAAGAGAATTTATAGTTTAAGTTAACATTTTTTGGCATTTATTCCATATTTCCCAATATCCTTGAAACATCTTAGGCACATGGCAGTTCAATATTAAAGGAGAGAATCAATAATTCAAATGAATGTATGAAGGCAACAAAAATAAACAATTAAGATTTTGTTATTAAGGAGTGCCTAGAAAATTGACTCAAATAATCATATGTTGAACATAGCCTAAGTAATTTATTATGCTATGTTTAAGGAATTCCAGATGCTGATCAACTAATAAAGTGTTGGTTTTAAAACTTTAAAATTTTTACTTTTTGCATTTGTTTGATATAGGATACCCTGGTCACTGCTGAATCTTGAAACTGCAGATAATTAAAGTATCTTTCATCAGCAAACTTATATTTTCTCCCCAAAGGAAATATATTCTTGCTGAAATATGATCATAGGCCACACCACTGGATATTTAATCTTGGAGACAGTGAATTTTCCTGTATTATAAGGCTGGGATGATCAGCAGTAGCTATCTTTATTCTTTTTAGTGTCCAGATTATGCCTCTTGCTTCATTGGAGAGAGGAATTGAGGACTATCTATGGGATTTTATGCACTGTCAAACTATGCACTGATTTTAACAAAGATATTAAGCCTTCAGTACATAAACCTGCTGGAGTCAACAGCATTTTAATTTTACAAATATCTTCAGTTTCTAAATCACTGTGAAATATAGCCTAGAAGGACAGAAATGTACTGCCAATGGAATGCCCTCACAACAACTCTTCTACTTTTAAGCATTTTTAGTGCTTCTCTAAATACTTTCTTGGTTATTATAAAAATGGGATAAGGCTTTATAACAAGATATCTGAGTGATCCTTGAGACAAAGGCAGATTGAGTTGTGAAGTATGCAATGACATTTTAGCAGATAGAATTGTCATGAGTTAATAATTTGTATTGTTTTCATTTTGAGTGGTTCTTTTCTCCTGTTTCTGTAGCTCAATAATGGATTCTTAATTTGCTTTTTACATTATTATCTAGTGAGAAAGATAATATCTTAAAATTATCCTGCTTAATGTAAATGCTTCCTTGAAAGTTAATATCTATTAGTCTTTTGTGAAATAGCAGCAGTTTCAGAAACTTTGCTTTTTCAGTGAGCATAAAACCATGCTCACTGAACACACAACACATGCATGTATACTGTACAGAAAAAAACAAATGACAAATTATACAAATTACTTGACTAACTATGAATTAACAGTTATTTTTAAAATATATTTTATACTTTAGAGACTTCCCTAGTGGCTCAGATGGTAAAGAATCTGCCTGCAATGCAGGAGATCTGGGTTTGATAACTTGGTTGAGAAGATCCCCTGAAGAAAGGAATAGCTACCCACTCCAGTATTCTTGCCAGGAGAATTCTACAGATAGTGGAGTGTGATGGGCTACAGTCCATGGGGTTGCAAAGAATTGGACACAATTGAGTGACTAACACTTTCACTTTCATTTTACATTTAATAAGTTTATTGATACCCTAATAATATAAAAATTTATAATATATACTTTATTAATAAACATATATTTTATATCTTTCAAAAATTGTTTGGGCAGCACTCTCATTTTAACTCAAGATAACAGCATGGTATTCTTCAGAATAAGAAGTCATGACATATCATTAAAAAGAGGAAATCTAGTTCACAAACTGTATAACTTTGTTATTAAACGCTCCAAATATTTACATTGAAACATCAGAAAAAGTTCACAATATCATATTCATGCATACACAAACACAGTATCTGCAGGAGATAGATAAGTATGATTTAATGAATAAAAATATTGTGTGTTCTAAGATGAAGCTATGATTTATAATAGTTTCAGATCATGGTACAGAAGCAGCATGGATATAATTTAGCTGAATGTTCTCATTTTGCAGATAAGAAAAGGGATTCTTCAAGAACTAAATGGGAAAAAAAGAGTGGAGATCCCAACTAGAACTCTGATCCCTTGGCTCTGGTTCCATCTTTCTATCAAGTGCTATGTCAATTTAATATTTGAACATAGTTCTTGTTATGTTTGCCTACTGAAAACATTAAGGTAAAAGAAAATTAAATAGCTTGTCCAGAAGCTAGCTAATAATATAACAAAATCATCTTGAGGTGTTTGACTCAAAAACCTGTGATCTTAAGACTCCAGATTCTGCTGCTGCTGCTGCTGCCAAGTCGCTTCAGTCATTTCTGACTCTTAGTGACCCCATGGACTACAGCCCACCAGGCTCCTCCATCCATGGGATTTTCTGGGCAACAGTACTTGAGTGGGGTGCCATTGCCTTCTCCCCCAGATTCTGCTAACAGTGTCCAAATCTGAACAAGATGAAAAGACAGGTAACAATTCTAGAGAAAACATTTTCAAGTTACATGTCCGCTAAAGAAATTTTCTGTATTACATAAAAAATTCTCAAAAATCAATAGTAAGAAAACAAAGCAATAAACAAATTGACAAGATATTTTGTGATAATAAACAAATTGACAAAATATTTTGTGAAACTTCACCGAAGAAGATGTACAGATGATTTTAAGCAAATAAAAAGATACTGGACATCATTGGTCATTAGAATAGCAAATTTATACCACAATGACTTATCATTATACAATTATTAAAATTACTTAAATAAACTAATCAGACTAAAAGGCTAGAATACAGTGGTTCAGCAAGTATGTATAGTAACTCCAACTCTGAGAGATTATTGGCATGAATACAAAACAGATTTTTAATATGGTGTGGTTATCTCTTATAAAGTTAAAAACAAACTAAACATATGATCTAGCAATCCCCGCTACTAGATATTTACCCAATTAAAATGAAAATTTATGTCTCATAAAAACATGTACATAATGACTTAAAGCAGTTTCATTTGTAGTTGCTCACATCTGGAAGCAATCCAAATATACCTCAAATGGGGAAAAGCAAAATCTGCAGTAAACCCAAGCAATGGAATTCCACCCAAAAATAAAAAGGAATGAACTACTAATAGAACCAATAGCATGGATGAATTTCAAACAGTATAGAGTGTTTAGAAAGCAAGACACAAGAGTCTAAGCCATGCGATTTCATATAGTTTGTGGTTTTGCAACTGCAAAGCTATTAATGCAGAAAACAACTGAGTCATTTCCAAAAGCATGGAGTGAAGGGACTGGTTGGTTATAGAAGGGTGACCAAAGCCTTCACATTTTGCTCAGTCTAGTTAAAGTTTTGATAGAGGTCTTCCTAACTGTAGGTCCCTGAATTCCCTGTTATTAGGGCACTGATTTCAGATTTTATGAGGTAAATTTCTTGCATCTTCTGACATCTAAAAAATCACTAATCTCATCAATGGAGACATCTATGCCTCTTAAGTAGCAATAATCTTTAGCCAAAATGTGTGCTTGATTACAAGTATCCCCCTTTACTGATATGTTTATACTGACCTCCTCCACTACCTCTTTGAAGAAGTTGCACAGAGGTGAAAGGCTGTCTCCTGGACTGTAGTTCTCATTTGGTTCTATACAAAGCGTAATTCACAAATCTCACATTGTGTAATTTTCTTCAGTCAATAGCTTTAGCCAAATTTTAGCCAAAAGACATAATTTTTACATACTTTTCCCCTATAGATGTCTGATTATAAACATAGGTGTTCAGAACTGACATCTCCAAAATGTGCAATCTTGGCATGTGGATTATTTTGAGAAAAAGGCAATGGAGATCCTACAAGCTCAAGAGAAACTATTGCCTCCCCCTTAACTATTTGGACTTTCCTGGTGGCTCAGCTGGTAAAGAATCCACCTACAATGTGGGAGACCTGGATTTGATCCCTGGGTTGGGAAGATCACCTGGAGAAGGGAACCACTACCCACTCCAGTAAATCACTCCAGATGGTGACTGCAGCCATGAAATTAAAAGACACTTACTCCTTGGAAGGAAAGTTATGACCAACCTAAACAGAATATTAAAAAGCAGAGACATTAGTTTGCCAACAAAGGTCTGTCTAGTCAAGACTATGGTTTTTCCAGTAGTTATGTATGGATGTGAGAGTTGAGCTATAAAGAAACCTGAATGCTGAAGAATTGATGCTTTTGAACTGTGGTGTTGGAGAAGACTCTTGCAAGTCCCATGGACTGCAAGGAGATCCAACCAATCCATCCTAAAGGACATGAGTCCTGAGTGTTCACTGGAAAGACTGATGTTGAAGCTGAAACTTCAATATTTTGGCCACCTGATGCAAAGAGCTGACTCATTTGAAAAGACCCTGATGCTGGGAAAGAGTGAAGGCAGGAGGAGAAGGGGACAACAGATGATAAGATGGTTGGATGGCATCACTGATTCAATGGACATGGGTTTGGGTAAACTCTGGGAGTTAGTGATGGACAGGGAGGCCCAGCATGCCACAGTCCACGGGGTCCAAAGAGTCGGACACAACTGAACAACTGACCTGAACTCAACTGAACTCATTCCAATATTCTGACCTGAAGAACTGCATGAACTGTATAGTCCATGGGGTAGTGAAGAGTAGGACATGCCTGAGTGACTTTCACTTCACTCACTTAATTACTTAGAAGAATCTAAATTGTATACACTTCCCAAAAAAGAGGTATTACCAAAGATAAATTTTATCTAAGTGGTTCCATCTGCATGTCAGGGTAAATATCTGCTTTTCTTCTTATTGTTCTGTGAATGACACTCCTGTCCTTGAAGTCTCTGCCCAGACCTCATTCCTTAATTCAGGATGTTATATATGCCTTTTGTGTATGTGGGTGTTCCTTTATTTATGAAATAATTTTATTTTCTCCTCTTAATCTTTCTCATGTCAATTTAATTCTTAAAACATCCAGAAGAACATACAAGCATAGAGGAAAATTCTTTCTCCCCAGTGTAAGTTAGTCAGCATAAAGACAATAGTAAAAAGAAAGAAAACAGAGGAAAGATTGAAGACAAAATGAGAAGAGTGTGGCAGAGGATGAGATAATGTCACCAACTCAATGAACATGAATTTGAGTAAACTCTAGGAGATAGTGGAGGATAAAGGAGCCTAACATCCCACAGGCCAGGGGGTTGCAAAGACTAGTACACAACTTGGTGACTGAACAATAACAACAGAGGAGGGATGGGAAGATGTCCAGAGAATATAATAACCAAGTTGAGCCCAAACACCAAGTTAAAATAAGCTTGATCAGGAACAGAAAAGAATATTGTGAATGCTTTTGAGGTATTTAAAGAAATACAATGTGAACTGACCAAAAGGTGAGAAGAGAATCCTGAGTGACACCCTACTTACAGGTTAGAAGGAAAAAACCCACAAAGCATAATTATTTGGCATAAGCCTGAAGGAGTGGAGAAATAGCACAGTAAAAATGGAAATACCCCTCATTCTATTTCACTCAGAGATAGTATCTTCTCTGTGTTATATCAGAAAGGGTATCCCCAACATCTTCTTGAAAACAGAATAACCTGAGATCTGATTTATCAAACTGCTGGCAGGATAATTTCTTGACCATCTGAGTAGGTCAAAATAGAAGATATTAGTGTCTCTTTCTTCTTCTATTTACTTCATCTGATTACTCATAGGACTTCCCTGGTGGCTCAGACAGTAAAGTGTCTGCCTACAATGTGGGAGACTTGGGTTCAATCCCTAGGTCGGGAAGATCTCCCGGAGAAGGAAATGGCAACCAGCTCCAGTACTCTTGCCTGGAAAATCCCATGGACAGAGGAGTCTGGTAGGCTACTGTCCATGGGGTCGCAAAGAGCCAGACATGACTGAGAGACTTCACTTTAAACTTTAAAACAAAAGGAAAGTATATTGGACTTCCCATGTGGCATTATTGGTAAAGAATTCATCAGCCAATGCAGGAGACATAAGAATGTGGGTTCAATCCCTGGGTTGGAAATATCCCATGAAGGAGGAAATGGCAACCCACTCCAATATTCTTGACAGGAGAATTCCATGGACAGAGGAGTCTGGCACACTATAGCCCATAGGGTTGCAGAGTTCAGCACAACTGGGCATTGTTTGAGCACCACTACCACCACATATCATAAAAGGCATTGTGAAGTGAAAGTTGCTCAGTTGTGTCCGACTCTTTGTGATCCCATGGACTATACAGTCCATGCAGTTCTCCAGGCCAGAATGCTGGAGTGGGTAGCCTTTCCCTTCTCCAGGGGATCTTCCCATCCCAGGGATTGAACCCAGGTCTCCTGCATAGGAGGTGGATTCTTTATGTCTGAGCCACGAGGGAAGCCCAAGACTAATGTAGTGGGTAGCCTATGCCTTCTCCAGCAGATCTTCCCAACCCAGGAATCAAACCAGGGTCTTCTGTATTGTAGGCAGATTTTTTATCCACTGAGCTATCAGGGAAGCCCCCAAAAGGCATCGAAATTTCTGGTAAAAACTAGGAGTTCCCTTTTCTCCACATCCCCTCCATCATTTATTGTTTGTTGATATTTTGATGATGGCCATTCTGACCAGTGTGAGGTGATATTTCATTGCAGTTTGATGTATATTTCTCTAATAATGAGTAGTGTTACACATTTTTCATGTGTTTATTAGTCATCAGTATGTCTTCTAGCAGAAATGTCTATTTAGGTCTTTGCCTGCTTTTTGATTGGGCTGTTTGTTTTTATGTTACTGAGTTGCATAAGCTGCTTGTACATTTTGGAACTATGAAAGACAGTATGGAGATTCATTAAAAAAATAGGAATAAAACTACCATATGGCCCAAAGTCCCAATACTGGGCATATAACCTAAGAAAACCAAAACTGAAAAAGACCTATGTACCCAATGTTCATTGCAGCACTATTTACAATAGCTAGGAAATGGAAGCAACTTAGTTATCCATTAACACATGCATGGATAAAGAAGTCCTGGTACATATATACAATGGAATATTCAGTTCATTTCAGTTCAGTTGTGCAGTCCTGTCCAACTATTTCTGACCCCACGAACTGCAGTACACCAGGCTGCCCTGTCCATCACCAAATCCTGGAGCTTGAACAAACTCATGTCCATTGATCAGTGATGCCATCCAACCATCTCATCCTCTGTCATTCCCTTCTTCTCCTGCCTTCAATCTTTCCCAGCCTCAGGGTCTTTTCCAATGAGTCAATTTTTCACATCAGGTGGTCAAATATTGGACCTTCAATTTCAGCATTAGTCCTTCCAATGAATATTCAGTAATGATTTCCCTTAGGATTGACTGGTTTGAGCTCCTTGAAGTCCAAGGGACTCTCAAGAAGCTTCTCCAACATCACAATTCAAAAGCACCAATTCTTAGGCACTCAGCTTTATTTATGGTCCAACCATCACATCCATACATGACTACTGGAAAAACCATAGCATTGGCTAGATGGACCTTTGTCAGTGAAGTAATGTCTGTGCTTTTTAATATGCTGTCTGTGTTGGCCATAGCTTTTCTTCCAAGAAGCAAACATCTTTTAATTTTAAGGCTGCAGTCATCATCTGTAGTGATTTTGGAGCCCAAGAAAATAGTCTGTCACTCTTTCCATTGTTTCCCCATCTATTTGCCATGAAGTGATGGGACCAGATGCTGATTTTAGTTTCTTGAATGTTGAGTTCTAAGCCAGCTTTTTCACTCTCCTCTTTCACTGTCACCAACATGCTGTTTAGTGCCTCTTCACTTTTGCCATGAGGATGGTGTAATTTTCATATATGAGGTTTTGAAGTTTCTTCTGGCAATCTTTATTCCACCTTGTGCTTCATCAAACCGGCATTTCACATGATGTACTCTGCATGTAAGTTAAATAAGGAGGATGACAATATACAGCCTTGGAGTGCTCCTTTCCCAATTTGGAACAGTCAGTTGTTCCATGTCCAGTTATAACTGTTGTTTCTTGACCTGCATACAGATTTCTCAGGAGGCAGGTCAGGTAGTCTGGTATTCCCATCTCTTTTAGAATTTTCCACCGTTTCTTGTGATCCACACTGTCAAAGGTTTTGGTGTAGTAAATAAAGCAGAACTAGATCCTCTTCTTGAACTCCCTTGCTTTTTCTATGGTCCAATGAATGTTGGCAATTTGACCTCTGGTTCCTCTGCCTTTCCTAAATCCAGGTTGAACATATGGAAGTTCACTGTTTGCATACTGTTGAAACCTGACTTGGAGAATTTTGAGCATTACTTTGCTACTGTGTGAGGTGAGTGCAACTGTGTGGTAGTTTGACATTTTTTGGCATTTCCTTTACTTGGGATTGGAATGAAAACTGACCTTTTCCAGTCCTGTGGCCACTGCTGAGTTTTCCAAATTTGCTGGCATATTGAGTGCAGCACTTTCACAGCATCATCTTTTAGGATTTGAAATAGCTCAGCTGGAATTCCATCACCTCCAGTATCTTTGTTCATAATAATGCTTCCTAAGGCCCACTTGGCTTCAGACTCCAGGATGTCTAGCTCTAGGTGAGTGATCTCACCATCGTGGTTATCTGGGTCCCGAAGAACTTTTTTGTATAGTTATTCTGTGTATTCTTGCCACCTCTTCTTAATATCTTCTGCTTCTGTAGGTCCATATTCTTTCTGTCGTTTATTGTGCCCTTCATCACATGAGGTATTCCCCTGGCATTTCTAATTTTTTTGAAGAGATATATAGTCTTTCCCACTTTTTGTTTTCCTCTTTTCTTTGCATTTATCATGGAGGAAGCCTTTCTTATCTCTCCTTGCTATTCTTTGGAATTTTGCATTCAGATAGGTATAGCTTTCCTTTTCTCCTTTGCCTTTAGCTTCTCTCCTTTTCTCAGCTATTTGTAAGGCCTCCTCAGACAACCATTTTGCCTTTTTGAATTTCTTTATCTTGGGGATGGTCTTGATCACTGCCTCTGTACAATGTCATGAACCTTGTCCATAGTTCTTCAGGTACTCTGTCTATGAGAACTAATCCCTTTAGTCTATTTGTCACTTCACTGTATAATAGTGAGGGATTTGATTTATGTCATACCTGAATGATCTATTAGTTTCCCTACTTTCTTCAATTTAAGTCTGAATTTTGCAATGAGTTCATGATCTGTGCAACAGTCATCTCCTGGTCTTGTTTTTGCTGACTGTATAGAGCTTCTACATTTTTGGCTGCAAAGAATATGATCAATCTGATTTTGGTATTGACCATCTGGTGATGTCCATGTATAGAGTCATCTCTTGTGTTGTTGGAAGAGGGCATTTGCTCTGACCAGTGTATTCTCTTGGTAAAACTCTGTTAGCCTTTCCCTTGCTTCATTTTTGTACTCCAAGTCCAAAATTGCCTGTTACTTCAGGCATCTCTTGACTTCCTACTTTTGCATTCCAGTTCCCTCTAATGAAAAAGACATCTTTCTTTGGGTTAGTTCTAGAAGGTCTTGTAGGTCATCATAGATCCATTCAACTTCAGCTTCTTTGACAGTAGTGCTTGGGGTATAAACTTGGATCACAGTGATATTTAATGGTTCACCTTGAAAATGAACAGAGATTATTCTGTCATTTTTGAGATTGCATCCAAGTACTGCAATTTGGACTCTTTTGTTGACAATGATGGTTACTCCATTTCTTCTAAGGGATTCTTGTCCACAGTAGATATAATGGTCATATGAATTAAATTCGCCCATTCCAGTCCATTTTAGTTCACTGATTCCTAAAATGTCGATATTCACTCTTGCCATCTCCTGACCACTTCCAATTTACCTTGCTTCATGGACCTAACATTCCAGGTTCCTATGCAATATTTTTCCTTACAGCATCGAACTTTACTTCCATCACCAGTAACATCCACAACTGGGTGTTGTTTTTGCTTTGGCTTCGTCTCTTCATTCTTTCTGGAGTTATTTCTCCACTGATTTCTCATAGGATATTTGGTACCTACTGACCTGGGGAGTTCATCTTTCAGTGTCCTATCTTTTTGCCTTTTCATACTGTTTATGGGATTGTCAAGACAAGAATATTGAAGGGGTTTGCCATTCCCTTCTCCAGTGGATCACATTTTGTCAGAAGTCTCTACCAGGACCCATCCATCTTGAGTGGCCCTACATGGCATGGGTTGTAATTTCACTGAGTCAGATAAGGCTATGGTCCCTGTGATCAATTTGACTAGTTTTCTGTGATTGTGGTTTTCATTCCGTATGCCCTCTGATGAATAAAATAAGAGGCTTATGGAAGCTTTCTGATGAGAGAGACTGACTGGGGGAAACTGGGTCTTGTTCTGATGGGTGGGGTTATGCTCAGTAAATCTTTAATTCAATTTTCTATTGATGGGTGTGGCTATGTGCCCTCCCAGTTATTTAGCCTGAGACCAAAGTGTCACCTCAGGCCTCCACTGGAGACTTCTGGACACTCACAGCCAAGTCTGACTCAGTCTTTTGTGGGGACACTGCTCCTTTCTCCTGGCTCCTGGTATACACAAGTTTTTTCATGCCCTCCAAGAGTCTATTTTCTCAGTTCTGTGGAAGTTCTGTAATCAAATCCCACTGGCCTCCAAAGTCAAATTCTCTGAGGGTTCTCAGTCCCTTTGCTGAATCCCCAGATTGGGAAATCTGTTGTAGGTCCTAGAATTCTTAAAAGTGTGAGAATTTCTTTGATATAATTGTTCTGCAGTTTGTGGGTCATCTGCTGGGCAGCTCCATGGTGGGGCTAATGGTGACCTCCTCCAAGAGGGCTTATGCCACATGCTGAGTGACCCAGGTCTGCTGCAGCCAGAGCCCCTGTCCCCACAGCAGGCCACTACTGACCCATGCCTCCACAGGAGACACTCACTCAAAGGCAGATCTGGCTCAGTCTCTGTGGGGCCTCTGGGGCCTGGTGCACACAAGGTTTTGATTGAGCCCTCCAAGCATGTCTGGTGGTTTGGGGTTTGATTCTAAATGTGACTTTGCCCCTCCTACTGTCTTGTTGGGGCCTCTTCTTTGTCCTTGGACATGGGGTATCATCTTTTTTTGATGGGATCCAACATTCTCCTGCGGATGGTTGCTCAGCAGGAAGTTGCAATTTTGGAGTTCTCACAGGAGAAAATGGGCTCAAAGATGCCATCTTTCATCGTTTGGAGAATTAATCAGCTATTAAAAAGAATACATTTGAATCAGTGCTGATGAAGTGGATGAACCTAGAGTCTATTATACAAAGTGAAGTAAATCAGAAAGAGAAAAGCAAATATCATATATTAACACTTACTTATGGAATCTAGAAAGAGGTACTGATGAACCTACTTACAGGGTAGCAGTGGAGATGCACACATAGAGAAGAGACTCATGAAAACGGGGGAGGGGGTTAAGAAGGAGAGAGTAGAACAAATGGAGAGAGTAAAACAGAAATATTACAGTAAAATATGCAAAATAGAGGGCCAGTGGGAATATGTTTTATGACTCAGGAAACTCACGGCTCAGTGAAACTTGCAGCTCTGTGACAATCTAGAGGGGTGAGATGGGATAGAAGGAGGGAGGGAGGTTGACCAGGGAGGGGGCATATGTATATCTACGGCTGATCCATGTTGATGTACAGTGGAATCCAATACGCTATTGTAATTATCATCCAATTAAAAATAAATTTAAAAAACAAACAAAAAAAGGCAAGGAAGAATATGTTAAAATAACGTAGTTTCCTGACAATGTAGTTTCTGAAACAATCGTCTTTTGTGCTTTCTATTATGCTTATGGATATAAACAGCAGGGAATCTTAAATAAAACCAGGAGTTTCCATGCATATTCATACAGGTCAACTATTTGAAACTGAACAAAATTTACCTATGTTATGTAATGCTATCAAAAAGAAAAAAACAACAGGCCCAATTAAGGATGCTTGTAGGTAGAAAATGATCAAATATCTTGAATAACATGACCTACTACATACATAATAGATATATGCTTTACTTTTTTATTCTTCTTTAAGACTCACATTTTTCACTTTTAATGTTACTGAAACATAATTCATTTTATAATTACATATGTATTTAACACATTAGTGTTCTACTTTTATTAATTGTAATTCAGTGCAGTTCAGTCGCTCAGTCGTGTCTGATGCTTTGCGACCCCATAAATTGCAGCACGCCAGGCCTCCCTGTCCATTACCAAATCCCGGGGTTCACTCAAACTCACATCCACCTAGTCGGTGATGCCATACAGCCATCTCATCCTCTGTCGTCCCCTTCTCCTCCTGCCCTCAATCCCTCCCAGCATCAGAGTCTTTTCCAATGAGTCAACTCTTCCCATGAGGTGGCCAAAGTATTGGAGTTTCAGCTTTAGTATCAGTCCTTCCAATTAACACCCAGGACTGATTTCCTTTAGAATGGACTGGTTGGATCTCCTTGCAGTCCAAGGGACTCTCAAGAGTCTTCTCCAGCACCACGGTTCAAAAGCATCAATTCTTCAGTGCTCAGCTTTCTTCACAATCCAATTCTCACATCCATACATGACCACTGGAAAAACTATAGGCTTGACTAGACAGACCTTTGTTGGCAAAGTAATGTCTCTGCTTTTCAATATGCTGTCTAGGTTGGTCATAACTTTTCTTCCAAGGAGGAAGAACGCTTTTCAAGCGTTCAACCTTCCAAGAACGCTTTTCTTCTTAAGCGTCTTTTAATTTCATGGCTGCAGTCACCATCTGCAGTGATTTTGGAGCCCAAAAAGATACAGTCTGACACTGTTTCCACTGTTTCCCCATCTATTTCCCATGAAGTGATGGGACCAAATGCCATGATCTTCGTTTTCTGAATGTTGAGCTTTAAGCCAACTTTTTCACTCTACTCTTTCACTTTCATCAAGAGGCTTTTTAGTTCCTCTTCACTTTCTGCCATAAGGGTGTGTCATCTGCATATCTGAAGTGATTGATATTTCTCCCGGCAATCTTGATTTCCAGCTTGTGCTTCATCTGGCCCAGCGTTTCTCATGATGTACTCTGCATATAAGTTAAATAAGCATGGTGGCAATATACAGCCTTGACGTACTCTTTTTCTTATTTGGAACCAGTCTGTTGTTCCATGTCCAGTTCTAACTGTTGCTTCCTGACCTGCATACAAATTTCTCAAGAGGCAGGTCAGGTGGTCTGGTATTCCCATCTCTTTTAGAATTTTCCACAGTTTATTGTGATCCACACAGTCAAAGGATTTGGCATAGTCAATAAAGCAGAAATAGATGTTTTTTTCTGGAACTCTCTTGCTTTTTTGATGATCCAGTGAATGTTTGCAATTTGATCTTTGGTTCTTCTGCCTTTTCTAAAACCAGCTTGAACATCTGGAAGTCCATGGTTCACATATTGCTGAAGCCTGGTTTGGAGAATGTTGAGCATTACTTTACTAGCGTGTGAGATGAGTGCAATTGTGCGGTAGTTTGAGCATTCTTTGACATTGTGTTTCTTTGGGATTGGAATGAAAACTGTAATAATTATAATTAACTGATGATAAATCATATTTGTTGTTTTATAATTGATGAAAAATTGTATTCATATGAGGTTCTTTGTTAAAATCTGTGCCTAAATGGTAAATGCAAAATTTTAATCTGTTATATTTACAGTCTTATGAAGGAAAAAGCCATTAAGCAATGACCTAATATAACAATATAAACATTAAATATAATCATATTAAGTGTCCATTCTTCAAAAATTGATTGTCCACATCATGCCAATTTTATTCTAAGTCCTAGGGACAGAAGGATGTAAAAGACACACTATATCCCCTCTGATGGAGCTACTCTCTAGCAAAGGAGACAATATAATTTTTTAAAATAATTAAGGTAACGGTTGATGTTATGAACAACATCAAATCAAATGAGATGGGAAAGAGTAACTGGAAGGAAGTTGAAATTTGAAAGGATAATTTTGATTGCATGCTTTCTAAAGGCTTCAGTAGTGAGGTAAATTTTAACTCCGAATAGTATAATATTAAGGTGTTAGCCACAGAAATGTATAGAACAGAAAAGTGCAAACTATACCTATGGGCCCATAGATCCGACCTATCTCTTTTTCCCATTAATAAAGTTTTGCTGAAATACACCTTGGCCCACTTGTTTACACCATCTATACTGTCTTTATTGCTATAACTGAAGAGCTGAAAAATTATGACAGGGACCATATGGCTCACATACTGCTAAATATTACTCTCTGCCTTTATGGAAAAGTTTGACCATCCTTGTCTGAAGCAATACTGTCCAACTGAACCAAGAATGAGAGAAATGCTTTCCACACCATCCTGTTAGTTGTAACCACATATGACAATTGATATTTGAGATGTGACTGGTATAACCAGGTTTAGAGCAAGAACATTTAGGACATGACAAATAACAGCATGAAGCTACTGCAATAGGTCTATCATATTTCTACAATACAAAGAACACCAAAATAGCTTAAATTAAGGAAGCAAGACAAGTTAAGGCATTTGGATTTTATTCTGAAAATGATGGGAGGTCACCATAAGCTTTTAAGAAGTAGTGTGGCATAATCATTTAATTTTTAAAAATATCACTAATATTTCTGGATATTATAAAGAAAATTTATCAGCTGTTTTAAAGTATAAAATGAGAGCCTTAATACTATCCTGGATTCAGAAAGCTTTCCTATGGATGTCTATGTTAAATTGGAAATTTAGAGATGAGCAGGAAGTGGAAAAAGAAGATGAGAAAATAGTATCTCAGGGAAAGTAAGCAGCAGGTGCCATGACTGGCCCTAAGGTGGAAAAACGTGGTGCATTCCAATACCTATAAGATCAGTGTGGCTGAAAGATAAGGAAAAACATAGAGAAAGAGTAGCAAAATATAAAAGAGCGAGATCATGAGTGTCTGGACAACCATAGTAACAATATGAGATTTATCTCAAGCAATGAAAGACCATTTTTCATAAGTTTCTCTTCTGTTCCTATGACTAAACAATAGCACAAATACATTAGCATTAAATATAGAATCTAAATAATCACATCCCATAGCCAGCAAGCACCTGAGGCTTTTGAGCACTGGACAGGTGGCAAGTGTAATTTGAAATGTGCTAAAGTGTAAAATACTCAAAGACTTAGTACTGTCATTGGAAAATGTAATACTTTATTAACAAGCTTCATAGAAATCATATGTTGAAGTAATAACATTTCAGATAAATGTTATTTATCTGAATAAACATTTTTCAAAAATATATATTTAAATCTGAATGAACATTCAGATTTAAAATAATATACAATTGATTTTACAATACATAAACCTTTACTTTGTTTAATGTTGCTGGAAAAAAAACTGAAACTTATGTGACTCATATTATGGGTAAGCATTGCTGCTATTAGCACTGATCTAAATCAGTGATAGGGCTTTCCTGATAGCTCAGTTGGTAAAGAATTTGGCTGCAATGCAGGAGACTCCGGTTTGATTCCTGGGTCAGGAAGACCCCCTGGAGAAGGGATGGGCTACCCACTCTAGTATTCTTGGGCTTTCCCTGTGTCTCAGCTGGTAAAGAATCTGCCTGCAATGTGGGAGACCTGTGTTCGATTCCTGGTTTGGGAAGATTCCCTGGAGAAGGGAAAGGCTATCCGCTCCAGTGTTCTGGCCTGGAGAATTCCATAGACTGTATAGTCTATGGGTCGCAAAGAGTTGGCCATGACTGAGCAACTTTCTCTTTCACCCTACTAAATCAGTGATAACAATTAACATACAGGGGTGACAGTAGATTTGAGTAGCTAAATCATCTGCAAAGTGTGTACCCAGTTAATAAAAGAACACATATTATTATATGGCTGACTCTTAACAGTGTTTCAGAGATGTTTCTTCTGCCATTCTGCATGGCAGGGATGCAGTTGCCATTTTCAGATTTGATTTGGCTCAGCTTGAGCATTTGTAAGAGTCAGTATTTCTCAATAGGAAGTGATTCAATATATGCTATCCTTTGTTAAATAACTTGGGGCTTCCCTGGTGGCTCAGATATTAAAGAATTTGCCTGCAAAGTGACATATTTAGGTTCGATCCCTGGGTCAGGAAGATTTCCTGGAGAAGGGAATGGCTACACATTCCAGTATTCTTACCTGGAGAATACCATGGAGAGAGAAGCCTGGTGGGCTACAGTCCATGGAATCACAAACAGTTGGACATGACAGAGCTACCAAGTGTAAATACACACACACACACACACACACACACACATATATATATATATCATTGCATATGTATGAAATGGGCTATTACTCAGTCATAAAAAAAGAATGAAATGATGGAATTTGTGACAACATGGATGAATCCGGAGGGTATTATGCTAAGTGATATGTCAGACAAAGACAAATTCAAGTGTATTTTTTCACTTATATGTGGAATCTAAAAATTAAACCAATATAAAAAGAGAAACAGACTCACAGGTACAGAGAACAAACTAGTGGTTACCAGAGGGGTTGAGGCAAGACAGGTGAAGGGGATTAAGAAGTACAAATTACTAGATGTAAAATAAGTTACAAAGATGCAATGTACTCCACATGGAATATAGCCAATATGTTATAATGATTCTATATAGAATACAATTTATAAAAATAACAGATAACTATGTTGTATACCTGAAACTAATATAGAATACTATAACTACTAAGTTAACTATATTTCCATAAAATAAGATAAAGACATGCTAGGTATTAGGGGGAAAAAAGTTAGTGCTGTGTTTCATGATAATTTTCTGATTTGATTTCTCTAATAAGAATAGAGTGATTGGCTCCTTTTCCAAGTTACCATCATGTGTTTGGGGTTTTGGTACCCAGTATGTCTGATTTTTTTTAGACTTCACCACTTTTCTTTTCTGTTCATTTCTGTCCACAAAGAGGATTATTTTATTTTTTAGAAGAGGTAGCCCATTTGATCCGTTTAATACTCATCATAAAATCTTTAGCAACTCATTTTATCTTATGTACATTATCAAGTTGTACAGAGAAACTTTCCCATTTTTCCTGCAACCGACTTAAACTACCATAAGGTACCAACCCTTTCTATGACGACAAAGTATACTTACCCAGAATAATGTTTTATATTTCAATTGTATATCTTCTAACAATTTTCCCATCACTGATTTTTTAGTAAATTGCAAGCCTCTTGGGAATGTTCCAGCTGGGGAATACAGTATTAGCTGTAATGAGAAATAATGGAATTTTAATAAACCCTGTTCATTTAAAAGACTATTACATAGCTATTTTTGTTGTTCACAATCTTGTTCCTTACATATGCTTGGAAATTTTCCAGATACAAACATTAAGATGTCACTAATGCCTCTTATTTTCTTTTCTCTTTCTATGTTTCATAGATAGTTTCTTACTCTTAATATAGATGCCAAACTTTTACATTTGGATTAAAATATATTCTTTTTGCAATAGACAGCAATGACAAAGATAAGATCAAAGTAAATTGTAGATCAATTGAATTAGAATAAATATGATATGCTTTGTTTATCCATCCATCTTACCATGTACATTTAGGGTGTTTGTAACTTCTGGCTATTGTAAATAACGCTACTATGAATGTTGGTGTGCATATACTTTTCAAGCTCCTAACTTCAACTCTTTTGAGTATCTATACGTGGAGTTGCTGGGCCTTATGATATTTTTAATTTTTGAGGAAACAGCATACTGTTTTCAACAGCAGTTATACCATTTATATTCCTGCTAACAATGAATGGGGATTCCTATTTCTCCACAATCTTGCCAATAGTTTTGTTTCATTTCATTTCCAGAATAACCATCAGAGAGATGTAAAGTGATATCTCATTACAGCAGGTATTATTATACTGAATACGATCTGAATTTGTATTTTGTGTCTTGTCTCTGTGTCTTTTACCATGATAACCGAATTGACTATTAAAGTATCATTTGATTTTGAATACATGCTACAATGGCTCCCCCTATATCAAGGACTCAGGGCTTTACTGAATAGTATGTCCTCTTGTTCGGGGACCAACTTCCCACTCATGATTCTATCTAGGGATTTACTTTCTCCTTAGTGACACCTAGAAAGAATGTGACTTGACATTATTAGTTAAAATACTTTATCTTGTCAAGATAGATAATTTTAATATCTGATATTAAGAAAAATCTGAAAGTGTATCATTTACTGTTACAAGACTATTCTACTCGCTCTTTTCATCAATACACTATAAGGCTATAATAGTGTTCCCCCTGATAAATCTATAATACTGATAGTTTTGATCATAGATACATTTGATGACTACTTATTATTTTTCTGGCTTTGTTCTTAGTACTTATAGTTGAAGTCTTAAACTAAGTACTATAGTCTTAGTCCTTAATTAAATTGGTTATATTCCACCCTGTAAGAGGGGGTGTTATTATTATCTCCATTTTTAAGTTAATAAACTGAGAAACAAAAATTCAGTTAACTTGACCAAAACACAAAGTTATTAGTGGAAATTTAGGAATTTCAGTTTATAGAGTATGATTAAAGAGCCTAACTCTTAAGATATACTTTTACCCTAAATAAATTGAATTAAGTCAGTGTCCTATATCTGAGTCTTTATGTATATATCTGCTAGTATCTTATCTGAATTTAATTTCCTTTATCATTATTAATCATTAATTATTCATTATTTAATTACCCGTATAGCATTTTTTTTTTTTTGTGCAGCTTACAGTTTATTCTTCCAATTTTATTTTATTTTTAAACTTTACATAATTGTATTAGTTTTGCCAAATATCAAAATGAATCCGCCACAGGTATACACGTGTTCCCCATCCCGAACCCCCTCCCTCCTCCCTCCCCCACACCATCCCTCCGGGCCGTCCCAGTGCACCAGCCCCAAGCATCCAGCATCATGCATCGAACCTGGACTGGCAACTCGCTTCCCACACGATACTTTACATGTTTCACTGCCATTCTCCCGAATCTTCCCACCCTCTCCCTCCCCCACAGAGTCCATAAGACTGTTCTATACATCAGTGTCTCTTTTGCTGTCTCGTACACCGGGTTATTGTTACCATCTTTCTAAATTCCATATATGTGCGTTAGTATACTGTATTTATGTTTTTCCTTCTGGCTTACTTCACTCTGTATAATAGGCTCCAGTTTCATCCACCTCATTAGAACTGATTCAAATGTATTCTTTTTAATGGCTGAGTAATACTCCATTGTGTATATGTACCACTGCTTTCTTATCCATTCATCTGCTGATGGACATCTAGGTTGCTTCCATGTCTTGGCTATTATAAACAGTGCTGCGATGAACATTGGGGTACACGTGTCTCTTTCCCTTCTGGTTTCCTCAGTGTGTATGCCCAGCAGTGGGGTTGCTGGATCATAAGGCAGTTCTAGTTCCAGTTTTTAAGGAATCTCCACACTGTTCTCCATAGTGGCTGTACTAGTTTGCATTCCCACCAACAGTGTAAGAGGGTTCCCTTTTCTCCACACCCTCTCCAGCATTTATTATTTGTAGACTTTTGGATCGCAGCCATTCTGACTGGTGTGAAATGGTACCTCATAGTGGTTTTGATTTGCATTTCTCTGATAATGAGTGATGTTGAGCATCTTTTCATGTGTTTGTTAGCCATCTGTATGTCTTCTTTGGAGAAATGTCTATTTAGTTCTTTGGCCCATTTTTTGATTGGGTCGTTTATTTTTCTGGAGTTGAGCTGTAGGAGTTGCTTGTATATTTTTGAGATTAGTTGTTTGTCGGTTGCTTCATTTGCTATTATTTTCTCCCATTCTGAAGGCTGTCTTTTCACCTTGCTAATAGTTTCCTTTGATGTGCAGAAGCTTTTAAGGTTAATTAGGTCCCATTTGTTTATTTTTGCTTTTATTTCCAATATTCTGGGAGGTGGGTCATAGAGGATCCTGCTGTGATGTATGTTGGAGAGTGTTTTGCCTATGTTCTCCTCTAGGAGTTTTATAGTTTCTGGTCTTACATTTAGATCTTTAATCCATTTTGAGTTTATTTTTGTGTATGGTGTTAGAAAGTGGTCCAGTTTCATTCTTTTTACAAGTGGTTGACCAGATTTCCCAGCACCACTTGTTAAAGAGATTGTCTTTAATCCATTGTATATTCTTGCCTCCTTTGTCGAAGATAGTGCGTGGATTTATCTCTGGGCTTTCTATTTTATTCCATTGATCAATATTTCTGTCTTTGTGCCAGTACCATACTGTCTTGATAACTGTGGCTTTGTAGTAGAGCCTGAAGTCAGGTAGGTTGATTCCTCCAGTTCCAATAAAATGGACAACGTGGAAGAAATGGACAAATTCTTAGAAAAGTACAACTTTCCAAAACTGGACCAGGAAGAAATAGAAAATCTTAACAGACCCATCACAAGCATGGAAATTGAAACTGTAATCAAAAATCTTCCAGCAAACAAAAGCCCGGTCCAGACGGCTTCACAGCTGAATTCTACCAAAAATTTAGAGAAGAGCTAACACCTATCCTGCTCAAACTCTTCCAGAAAGTTGCAGAGGAAGGTAAACTTCCAAACTCATTCTATGAGGCCACCATCACCCTAATACCAAAACCTGACAAAGATCCCACAAAAAAAAAAAACTACAGGCCAATATCACTGATGAACATAGATGCAAAAATCCTTAACAAAATTCTAGCAATCAGAATCCAACAACACATTAAAAAGATCATACACCATGATCAAGTGGGCTTTATCCCAGGGATGCAAGGATTCTTCAATATCCGCAAATCAATCAATGTAATACACCACATTAACAAATTGAAAAATAAAAACCATATGATTATCTCAATAGATGCAGAGAAAGCCTTTGACAAAATTCAACATCCATTTATGATAAAAACTCTCCAGAAAGCAGGAATAGAAGGAACATACCTCAACATAATAAAAGCTATATATGACAAACCCACTGCAAACATTATCCTCAATGGTGAAAAATTGAAAGCATTTCCTCTAAAGTCAGGAACAAGACAAGGGTGCCCACTTTCACCATTACTATTCAACATAGTTTTGGAAGTTTTGGCCACAGCAATCAGAGCAGAAAAAGAAATAAAAGGAATCAAATTGGAAAAGAAGAAGTAAAACTCTCACTATTTGCAGATAACATGATCCTCTACATAGAAAACCCTAAAGAGTCCACCAGAAAATTACTAGAAATAATCAATGACTACAGTAAAGTTGCAGGATATAAAATCAACACTCAGAAATCCCTGGCATTCCTATACACTAATAATGAGAAAACAGAAAGAGAAATTAAGGAAACAATTCCATTCACCATTGCAACGGAAAGAATAAAATACTTAGGAATATATCTACCTAAAGAAACTAAAGACCTATATATAGAAAACTATAAAACACTGGTGAAAGAAATCAAAGAGGACACTAATAGATGGAGAAATATACCATGTTCATGGATTGGAAGAATCAATATAGTGAAAAATGAGTATACTACCCAAAGCAATTTATAGATTCAACGCAATCCCTATCAAGCTATCAACAGTATTCTTCACAGAGCTAGAACAAATAATTTCACAATTTGTATGGAAATACAAAAACCCTCGAATAGCCATATAGCATTTAGTATTAGGGAAAATGACTGGACCATGGTGGAAAATAATTTAGAATATGAAAAGCTGAATAATGTATTAAGCAGTTTGCATATTACATAAGAAAAGGAGCACAAAGACAATGATTATCATTAACCTATTAAAAGATTTTTTCATCTTGTTATGGCTTGATCATCTTGCCATTTGTTATTTATGTGACCTAGCAATTGACGTAGTTACTGTGTGAGTCATCAATTTATATTTCTCACTTCTCAGCTCAAATGTACCACATTTCTCTCAACAAGGTCAGAATCCCTAAGCTTATCCTTCCTTGAGTATTTCCCCTTAGTCTTATAAGTTACCACATTAACTCTCCTTGTATCTTATTCTTTTATTATAGTTAATTGTTATTTTAAACATTTACTATTTAACTTCCTGTGTGATTTCTATCTTTTGATTGTACCAAGGCTGCTGCAGTTGCAATTTCTAGTGATGTAGGAATATATTTTAGGAGTCATCCCATGTCACCCAGCAAATGGTCTTTCAGTTTAACAGGCATAACCCAAAATGTTAGCAAACTATGGTTATCTAACCTTTATTTTTATTTCATGTGCAATCATTTTTCTTACACTTGAAAATGCTGCCTCTGGCTCTAAATTCAATAATCTAGGATGAAAGGTTAAAAGATAAAACATCATAATAATGAAAGGGTCTCATAACAATCCATGATTTTCTAACGGTTGGAAAATTTGGATGACCATCTTACTCAGAACTACCAAGAAGTAGTGTAATTACTTTTCCTTAAGTATTGCTGCGAACTAATGAACGAGTGAGTGAACTTAATTTATTTTTATTCTCAATATATCGTCAAATAGTAAAGAGTGAAGGAAAGGGTATTTTGAAATTCAGAAAGGCAATTTTTCCTAAAGGCAACTGGCTTTTTCACATGTTTTAATGAATGAGATGTAACAGCAAAGGACTCATATGTGTTTCCTTCACGGAATGTTTTTCATTTAATTAGTAGGGTTTATAGACAGGGAGACAGGAGACTTAGCCCATCATCTCTTCTCAATTGTAAGAGTGACTTGCTCTGTCACTCACATACTGTTTTATGTTTCTAGGAGCTGTAATTTGATGCAATGAATAATTCTGATTTAAGATATTCTGATTTAGGATACTCATGGGCTATTTTCTTAAGTTTCTAAAACATGGGGAAATTATATCAGATTGATAGAATACTTTACAACTAACCTACCAGAAATTTAGCCATGATGATGTGGTGTCTGCTTTTGGCTTCAAGTTAGAAACTGGGTTCAGTTCTAGCTCTACCATCTACAAACTTTAGTTGACATCAATAGTCGATATTTTAGACTATTAGATATACAGTTACAATCCATTAGGATTGTAAAAATGAAATGATATAAGATATTTAATAAATGCTGTACCAATGGAGTTATTATCATAGTCAAATAAAACGTACAAGTATATAATGGAAACTTGACTTTGTAATCTTATAATTATTGCAAAAGAGAAAAGTAACTTCAGAGGAAAGGTAAGTGACTATTAAAATGTTCAGAGAAATCTCAAATGCTATAAGCTGCTCAGTGGAAATCTCAGCAAGCCAATTTGAGAACAGCACAAAAAATATAGAGGGAGTTTTCCAGGATTCAATAGAACCAGAGTAGAAAGTGTTTGGTGTTCTGAGAACTTTTGAAATGAACCAACTGAAACTTCCTTTGTCCAGAAAATACAAAGCCCTGTAGTGAGGAGGAATACTGGAGGTAAAATCTAGATTGAAGAGAACAGCTACAATAGGACAAAAGAAAAGAGAGGCTAGTTAAAGCTTGGGAAGCAGAAGAAACCACATTTTTAACACTTGGCAAAGCAATAGGAATACTTCTAGACAATGAAAGTAAGAAAACTTATTTGTCCCACCTTCCTTTTCTAAATGTTCAAGAAAATATACAGACTCAGAATATTGTAAGAACAATACTGTCTCACATAAAAAATGCCCAAATATTCATCAGCAGGGGAAATGACTGAATATACTCTATTATCTTCACATAATACCACCCTTTTTGGCTCAGATAGTGAAGAATCTGCCTGCAATGCAGGAGACCCTGGTTCGATCCCTGGGTTGGGAAAATACACTGGAGAAGGGAATGGCAACCCACTCCAGTATTCTTGCTTAGAGAATTCCATGGACAGAGGAACCTGGCAGACTATAGGCCATAGAGTCTCAAAGAGTCAGACACGACTGAACAACTTACACACATACACATCCTCATATAGTGAAGTATTATGTAAATACTTTTCAACTAACAAAAATCCCCAAAAGGAACAAGGTTGTCTTTATATGCTATCATGAAGTGAGCTCCAAGGCTTATTATTATTTTAGGATCAATGTGGAGAAATGTGTGCATAGCTAACATAATATAAAAAAAAAAAAAAAAAAAAACAGGACATGTCTTAGTTCACTAGGTCTGCTAAAATAAAAATACTCTAGGCCACATGGTTTATAAACAACAAACATTAATTTTTCACAGTTCTGGAGACTGGGAAATCCAAGATAATGATGCCTGCAGATTTGTTATTTGGAGAGCCTTCAAATAATAATAGAGAGCCTTCTTCTTCATTGTCAGCAATCTTCTCCCTATAATCTCATGGGGTAGGAGAAACAGGGATCTCTGTAGTCTGTTTAAAACAAAACAAACAAAACACTAATCCCACTCAGGAATTTTCCACTCTGGTAAGCTAAGTACCTCCAAAGTCTCTATTATCACACTAGGGATTAACCTTTAATATGACTTCTGTGGAGACACACACACACACATATATACTCAATCAGTCAGTCGTTCAGTCGCTCAGCCATGTCCAACTCTTTGCGACCCCATGAATCACAGCACGCCAGGCCTCCCTGTCCATTACCAACTCCCGGAGTTCACTCAGACTCACATCCATCGAGTCAGTGATGCCATCCAGGCATCTCATCCTCTGTCGTCCCCTTCTCCTCCTGCCCCCAACCCCTCCCAGCATCAGAGTCTTTTCCAATGAGTCAACTCTTCACGTGAGGTGGCCAAAATACTGGAGTTTCAGCTTTAGCATCATTCCTTTCAAAGAAATCCCAGGGCTGATCTCCTTCAGGATGGACTGGTTGGATCTCCTTGCAGTCTGAGGGACTCTCAAGAGTCTTCTCCAACACCACAGTTCTTTGTATGTATATATATGCTTTTGAACTGTGGTGTTGGAGACGACTCTTGAGAGTCCCTTGGACTGCAAGGAGATCCAACCAGTCCATCCTAAAGGAGATCAGTCCTGGGTATGAGCACATCATAGTATTTTCAGGGCATATTCAGTCCTTTTCCCTTCAATAAAAATCCTAGTTCACAATAACATCGCCATAACTACCCATTTATTTTTTTTTCAAATGCACATACAGCTGTCCCAGAATAATAATTATAGAACTACCACTGAATGAGATTAATTCTGAAGACATATTAAATTATAATTTCAATTCTTTTTATTGAAATTGAAATTCTTTTTATTATATTTTGTCTTTTATATCATACACATATATTATTTTATTATGTATATACTTGGATGTGTCTGAATACTGATCAAGGCAACCTTAATGCCTTCTCAGCTTGACTGTACTTAAAACAGGTTTCTTTCTGGCTATATGCACAGATCTACCTTTTCTTAGACCATTTACTTTAGAAAACTTTCAGTTGTAAATTCTTCCTTTGCCCCTTCAAGATGTAAATCTCCCAGCATCTTGCCAGTTTTACAACCCAGAGATGTCTTTCTCAAGGACCTGAGAGCCATCTATCTGAAATGTAATCATCAGCAGAGAGTCCCTATCTCTCGGTCTCTGGAGAGGGGAAGGGCATGACTTTGATAAGCACCAATGAGCAAACACAGATGTCCTAGTGACATTGACCAACCTCAGGAATGTCTTCCATTTCTTTTGCAACAGCTCATCCTAGCAATTAAAACACTCTTGCCTTTTGTTTCAAAGAAGTTGTGTTTAATCTTTTTCCCTTATTGCAATAGTTTTCAGTAGTCTTTCTTGCCTGTTTAACTTTTACTAATTTTCTTTAGTAACACACATACTCACACACACACATACAAATGTATTTCAAAAAATTTACTTCTGTCTCTAAAATGGTTGGAAACAATGTCCAATTTAATAGTAATAAAGCAATCCTAATATGCAAATTATAGTCTCTAAATATAAATTTCATAAAAGAAGGAACAAGGAGACCATTGGAGAAGTGGCAAGTACACCAAGGCAAGAATAAAAAAAAAAAAAACTAACAAAAACACTGTGATCAGGTCAAAATGTCTCAGGTACCAACTTAATGGTCCCCTGCCTCACCATAATAATGAAACAGTTTGAGCATTTAAGTAGATTTGGTTAAAACATGTCAAATATGTTTAACACAAGAATTCATAATATACTAAAAATCAAAAACAGATAGCAAAGCAAAACAAAACAAGTAAAACCTCTCATTGGTCACTTACAAGTGCTAGAAAAGCAGCTATTAATTTTAGAAGCTGAAAAATAATAATGGATATGTTTATACAGTTGACCTTTGAACAACAAGGGTTTGAGTTATGTGGATCCATTTACATGTGGATTTTTTTTTTTTTTCATAGTGAATACTACAGTACTATACAGGTCATGGTTGATTGAATTCATGGATGTGTAACTGAGGATACAGAGAATTGAATATAAATTAAATAGGATTTGTGGAGGGGAATATGTGGACGGTTGGGCACCTCTACCCCACACTGTTTAAGGGCCAACTTTATATTCTATCTCTTTTTCTGTGCCCCAGTTTATAACTGATAAAGTAATGGGATGATTAAAATGATGATTAAAATTATAGCTTTCTGTAACCTCTAGTAAACTAACATATCAATCAACCCTAATCTTACAAAAAAGATAGTAATTTCTTGAATAAAAACATGTAAACATCTAATACATCAAAGCTGACTTCCAGAATGGCCAAATGAGTCTCTCTCCCACAAAATCAACAATACTGGCAAAGCAGATACAGTCAACTATTTCAGAACTCTGGAAATTAACCAAACCCACCCCCACCCCCACCCCCGCCACACACAAAACTGATAGATTTTCATCCAAGAGAAACTACAAAACCTTGATAAAATAGCAGTGTTGATGGAATTCCAACTTGTGTGCAAACTCTCCTCCCTCTTTAACTTTTTGTCACAATAGCCATGAAAACCAGCAAACTCGCAGCCAGAGAGAGTATTCATCTCTTTCAGAGCCCTATTAAAAGCCCCATCTCCAGATTACAGTGACTATTTTGTGCAAACTAGCAACAACCTAAAAAATCTCCATTTTCATCATGTTGTGGTGTTTTGATTTGAGTCAGTGTACAATTCTGTGAAAAAGAAAAAAAAGAAAGCTTTATTCCAGGGTGTTACCAAAAACAATAGCAATCTGCTGACAAGATTACAGCATCTACAGTAACTAGAATCCAAGTGAAAATCAAGATCAGAAAATCAGTAAAGGTAATTACATGGATTAATATTTATAATGAGTGATATAAATGAGTTTTTGTTTGATAGTCTGACTTCTGACTGATTTGAAATGCAACTACTTAAAGCAATAATTGTGAAATAGAAAGTTATAATTTGTATGATAATAATAAAAGACAGCAGGAAAGAAAAAAACATATATTGGAACAAAGGTTTATAAAGGTTAGCAAAGAAGGAAATACTTCCTAAATGACTCTATGAAGCCAAAATTACCCTGAAAAAACAAAGACATTGAAAGAAGAGAAAAATATATAACAATACATCTTAAAAATAGAGATACAAAACGTCCTCAGTTGAATACCAGCAATGCGCCCTATACATCTTGACCAATGGATTATAACTCAGGGAAGCAGAGTTGGTTTAAAATCTGAGAAAACTGTATAATAGTCACAATAGATGTAGAAAGACCACTTGATGAAGTATAATACTCTTTTATAGTAAAAACACATGACAAACTAGCAGTACAAGAGAAATTATTTAACTTGAAGAAAAGCATTGATAAAAAAAACACAGCTGCCATTATTCTTAATGTTGAAAGACATTACTTATTCCCTATGATCAGAAAAATGATAAAGAATTTTGCTCTTACCACTTTAGTTCATCATTATACTGGAAATTGTAGGTATAGCAAGTAGGAATGCTTCTCTATTGGAAAGGGGAAAAAAAAATCTCTATTTGCAGATAATATTATTTTATATGCAGACTATTTTAAAGACTCTACAAAAAACACAATTATAACTAATATGCCAGATTGGCAGTTTTGCAAGATTCAAGATTAATTTGCTAAATCAATTGCATGTCTTTATAGTCCCTTATGGCAGAAAGTGAAGAGGAACCAAAAAGCCTCTTGATTAAAGTGAAAGAGGAGAGTGAAAAAGTTGGCTTAAAGCTCAGTATTCAGAAAACTAAGATCATGGCATCTGGTCCCATCACTTCACAGGAAATAGAAGGGGAAACAATGGAAACAGTGTCAGACTTTATTTTTTGGGCTCCAAAATCACTGCAGATGGTGACTGCAGCCATGAAATTAAAAGACGCTTACTCCTTGGAAGGAAAGTTATGACCAACCTAGATAGCATATTCAAAAGCAAAGACTTACTTTGCCAACAAAGGTCCGTCTAGTCAAGGCTATGGTTTTTCCAGTGGTCATGTATGGATGTGAGAGTTGGACTGTGAAGAAAGCTGAGCACCGAAGAATTGATGCTTTTGAACTGTGGTGCTGGAGAAGACCCTTGAGAGTCCCATGGACTGAAAGGAGATCCAACCAGTCCATCCTAAAGGAGATCAGTCCTGGGTGTTCTTTGAAAGCACTGATGCTAAAGCAGAAACTCCTATACTCTGGCCACCTCATGCGAAGAGTTGACTCATTGGAAAAGACTCTGATGTTGGGAGGGATTGGGGGCAGGAGGAGAAGGGGACGACAGAGGATGAGATGGCTGGATGGCATCACTGACTCGATGGACGTGAGTCTGGGTGAACTCTGGGAGTTGGTGATGGACAGGGAGGCCTGGCATGCTGCGATTCATGGGGTCGCAAAGAGTCGGACACCACTGAGCGACTGAACTGAACTGATAGTGCCAGTGAATAGTATGAAATGCAGAAAAAATTCATTTACAGTAGGATCAACAGAATAATTGTAAAAAGGTAAAAAACATGCTGAAAAATGCAAAACATTATTTGTTGTTTTTCAGTCACTCAGTCGTGTCCGACTCTGTCCAACCCCATGGACTGCAGCAGCCAGGCATCCCAATCCTTCACTGTCTCATGGAGTTTGCTCAAACTCACGTCTACTGAGTCCATGAAGCCATCCAATGATTTCATCCTTTGTAACCCCCTTCTTTTCCTACTCTCAATCTTTCCCAGCATCAGAGTCTTTTCCAATGAGTCAGCTATTCTTATCAGGTGGCCAACGTAATGGAGCTTCAGTTTCTGCATCAGTCCTTCCAATGATTATTCAGGGTTGATTTCCTTTAGGATTGATTGATTTGATCTCCTTCCAGTCCAAGGGACTCTGAAGCATCTTTTTCAACACCACAGTTCAAAAGCATCGATTCTTCAGCTCTCAACCTTTTTTATGTTTCAAATTTCACATCCATACATGACTGCTGGGAAAAAACATTGTTTTGACTAGACAGACGTTTGTTGGCAAGTGATGGCTCTGCTTCTTAATACACTGTCTAGCTTTCTCATAGCTTTTCTTCCAAGGAGCAAGAGTCTTTTAATTTCATGGCTGCAGTTACTATCTGCAGTGATTTTAGAGCCCAAGAAAATTGGCTCTCACTGTTTCCATTTCACCCCATCTATTTGCCATGAAGTGATGGGACTGGATGCCATGATCTTTGTTTTTCGAATGTTGAGGGTTTTTTTTAAATATAAATTTATTTATTTTAATCAGAGGTTAATTACTTTACAATATTGTATTGCTTTTGCCATACATCAACATGAATCCACCACAGGTATACACATGTTCCCCATCCTGAACCCCCCTCCCTCCTCCCTCTCCGTACCATCCCTCTGGGTCATTCTAGTGCACCAGCCCCAAGCATCCTGTACCCTGCATCAAACTTGGACTGCTGATTTGTTTCATATATGATATTATACATATTTCAACACCATTCTCCCAAATCATCCCACCCTCTTCCTCTCCCACAGAGTCCAAAAGACTGTTCTATACAACTGTGTTGAGTTTTAAACCAACTTTTCCACTTTCCTTTTTCACTTTCAAGAGGTAACTTTAATTCTTCTTCACTTTCTGCCATAACAGTAGTGCCATCAGTATATCTGAGGTCATTGATATTTTTTCCTGCAATCTTGATTCCAGTTTGAGCTTCATCCAGCCTGGCATTTCACATGATAATACTCTGCATATAAGTTAAATAAGCAGAGTGACAATATGCAGCCTTGATGTACTCCTTTCCCAGTTTTGAACCAGTGCAGTGTATTGTTCCATATCCAGTTCTAACTGTTACTTCTTGATCCGCATAGAGATTTCTCAGGAGCATGTAAGGTGGGCTGGTATGCCTATCTCTTGAAGAATTTTCCACAGTTTGTTTTGATCCACACAATCAAAGGCTTTATCGTAGTCAATGAAGCAGAAGTAGATGTTTTTCTGGAATTTCCTTGCTATTTGTATAATGCAGCAGATGTTGGCCATTTGAGCTCTGATTCCTCTGCCTCTTCTAAATCCAGTTTGAACATCTGGAAGTTCTCAGTTCACGTACTGTGGAAGCCTAGCTTGAAGGATTTTGAGCATTACCTTCATAGCCTGTGAAATAAGCACAACTGTGAGGTAGTTTGAACATTCTTGGACACTGTCCTTCTTTGGGACAGAAATGTAAGCTGATTGGAATGTTCAGTTCAACAAAACATTATAGAAATGATTTGAAGCTCGAAATAAATGCAGTTCAGTTCAGTTTCTCAGTCATGTCTGACCCTTTGCAACCCCATGAACTGCAGCACACTAGGCCTCCCTGTCCATCACCAACTCCCAGAGTCCACCCAAACCCATGTCCATCGAGTCGGTGATGCCAACCAACCATCTCATCTTCTGTCATCCCCTTCTCCTCCTGCCCTCAATCTTTCCCAGCATCAGGGTCTTTTCAAATAAGTCAGCTCTTCGCATCATGTGGCCAAAGTATTGGAGTTTCAGTTTCAACATCAGTCCTTCCAGTGAACACCCAGGACTGATCTCCTTTAACATCGACTGGTTGGATCTCCTTGCAGTCCAAGGGACTCTCTAAAGTCTTCTCCAACATTTAACACCACAGAAGACCTAAAATTTAGATGGCAGTCCTTCTCATATTTACCTCCAAAGTCAACATTATCCCCATCAAAATTCCAGCACCCTTTTCTGAGAAACTGACAAGTTGACACTAAAATTCATTTGAAAATGTAAAAGGCCCAGAATAGCCATAACAATCTAGAACAAGAATAAGTTTGAGGGCTCATTTTTTTTTTCCAAAATAACTGCACAGTTACTGTAATCAGTAAACAGTTACTGTTACTTTACATACTGTAAAGCATGTATGGTACTGCCACAAGAACAAAAATGTAAAGCAATGGAATTAAGTTTAAAATCCATAAAAAAATCTTTGCGGTAAATTGACTTCTGACAAAGGTGCCAACACAATATAATGGGGGAAAAATTGTCTTTTCAAGACATGATAATTGACAGCTGGATATCCACATGCAAAATATTGAATTTGGATCCCTATCTTGCAAAAATGAATTCAAAATGGATAAAAAATAATTCAAAGACATAAACGTAAAAGCTAAACATACAACAGTCTAACAGGACACCATATGAGCAAACCTTTATAACCTTGGATTTGGGGATGGTTTCTTATGTAGAACTACAATTGACAAAAGGAAAAAAAAATTTTTTTTCACTGAAACTAAACTTATGTTCTTTAGAAGATACATTTAAGAAAGAGAAAAGACAAGCTACAGACTAGAAGAAAAGTATTTGCCAACAGCATATAAACAGTCCCTAAAATATGATGGTTTGACCTAAGATTTTTCAACATTATGATGGTAGGAAACAATACTTACTCAGTATAAACTGTTCTTCATGTTTTAAGTCTTGATCATTTTCTGTGTTAGTACATTAGTTCATGGTCCAATACTCATGATTCTTGGCAACTGCAGCCACAACTCCCAATTAATCATGTGATCACAACTGGCACACTTACAGCCATTCTGTATCCATTTAGCCATTTTGATTAAAAAAAAATCAGCACAATATCCAATGAATTATATGATATATTCAACACTTTATTATAAAATAAACTTTGTGTTAGATTATTTTGTCCAACTGTAAGATAATGTAAGTGTTCTGATCATGTTTAAGGTATATCAGAGA
Organism: Bos mutus; assembly: GCF_027580195.1. Classification (NCBI taxonomy): domain Eukaryota; kingdom Metazoa; phylum Chordata; class Mammalia; order Artiodactyla; family Bovidae; genus Bos; species Bos mutus. The sequence goes on along the minus strand of NC_091622.1, from coordinate 74,815,978 downwards.
AAGACAAAGGCTCTATGTTATGACTTCTATGTGAAATCTTAAAATAAAACCAAGGGATAAACATAGCAAAACACAAATAATCACACAGACAACAGACTAGTTGTTACCAGTGGGAAGAGGAGGGGGAAGGGGCAAGACAGGCATAGCAGAATAAGATGTACCATATTTATTTATTCATCATAAAATAAATAAGCCAGAGGATATATTTTGTAGCATAGGGAACATAGTCAATACTTTACAATACTTTTAAATGGAGTATAATCTATAAAATTAGTGAATCACTGTGTAGTATACTTGAAACGAATATAGTATTATAAATCAACTCTACTTAAACTAAAATAAAATCTGCCATACATTAGGCTTAACTTGAGGGAAACTGTACATTGGAAAGCCATTATGTTCAACTTTTTATGAACTTAGAATGATAATTGTAACCAAAAAATGAAAAGTTATGAAATATTTGTAAACATTTTTCCTGGCTAATTTACTCAGCTGCTGGGTAACATGTATTTACCCAGAGTTGGCAATGAAGCTTCATCGCATTTTCAATATATATTCTATATGCCTATTGTATCCATTAGTTCAGATGGTTATTGGGGTTTTATTATTGTTTTTTATATAAAAGATGACAATATTTGAACAAGTCTAACCTTGAGCCTCTCTTTATGGATCTGACTAACTAGTGGGGAGTATTTAAATTCAACACTAATTATACATATTTCATATTGAGTTTACACTAAGGGTTAGGTTGTCAGCTCAGACTAAAACAACTTGGAGATTTCCGGTAGTATCAAAATGTATTAATAACTTCAATAATTTAGGTAATTAGGCAGAATGGACAAAGCAAAGAGACATCAGGGCATTTAGGGTAATTTTGTGTGTCTTTTTTACTGTCTTAGATATGAACTCTGTCCCAGAATAAAAGAGGGGCAGAGGTTCACAGGTTAGTGTCTTAAATATCAGGGAACATTCAGCTTATGAAACCTGTCTATTTATATTTCAGTTTACATGGCATTTCCCAGAAAACAATCCCATAAATCCTTAGTTTCAGGGTCTATTTTCTTCATGAAATTTTTAGCAAGGATAATCCTGTTATGAATATTCAATTAATAAGTACCTCTTACTAGCCCAAAATAGTCTATTTCATCATATGTATACTTACCACAGACAGGGAAATTAAATCTCATGACTTGCCTTCTTCGTTGCCCAGGATATTCGCCTGATTGAGAGAACACATAGATCACAGGCTTTGAAATTCACCTCTGATTTCCTCTTTTTATTTTCAGTTTATATAAGGAAAAAAACCTATGAAAGAAAATATTCCACAAGAGTACTTATCTGAGAATAGGAGTATGAGTATGGGTGCTACCGTAACTTCATAGTAAAAACACATAAATAAGTTCCTATTAAACCGTGTGTGTGTGTTAGTTGCTCAGTCCTGTCCAGCTCTTGGTGACCCAAGGTCTATGGAATTCTCTAGGCAAGAATACTGGAATGGATTGTCATTCCCTTCTCCAGGGCATTTTCCCGACCCAAGGATTGAATCCTGCATTGCAGACAGATTCTTTGCCATCTGAGCTACAAGGGAAACCCAATATTAAACTGTGTCACAGATCATTTATTCATTTTTCAGTATATCCTTTCCCCTCTTTGACTCAGTCTATAACCATGAAGGGAATAGTATGTCATTTTGGTCAAATGTATTCTAAGTAGTATTTGTTAAAAAGACTTAAAAGAGGAATGAATCTTCAAAAATTTTGCTGACCTGAAAAGTTGGTAAATTAGGCATCAAGAGCATAATCGTTTTTCTACACTTTTATATTTTTGCTGTGTATTGTTTTATTGCAGAATGTTTTATTGTAATAGCACTCATTTCGGGATCACACTTACGTTTATGATTTCCATATGGTTGGAATACATAAATAAAACCTGACTTATTAGTTGAAATAGATATCCACATATTTCTAAATGTCATTTTACCTGGTTTATATTTTATATAATTTACTGAAATGGATCTCTAAAGACAAATCCCATGAACTTTCATCTGCACAAATATTTTTTAACTGACAGGTTAATAGGACATCATGTCTTTGCAGACTGCACGATTCTAAAATGTGGGAACAAGGAGTAGCTAAAGATGAACAAAAAAGAAAGCCTAAAATATTTATAAGTAAAGTTATCAAGAGGAGTATAAATGTTAAAATACCTACATCATCAGTTCTCAAAGTTACTGAGAACATGATTGTGGTTTCCCATATTTTATTTTGATATATGATAGATAGATAGATGTAGATTAATGATATACTGATAGATTAGATGACAGTTGGATGTTGGATGGGCAGGTAGATAGATGCCAGGTAAAGAAATAGGATGTCATTCTATTTATAATTTTCATTTCCTTTACTAACTTTTGATTTTAGAGAATTATGCATGAGAAACTATATAATACCACACACTTTTAAGAGAGTTGTTAAAAGATCTAAATAAGCAAATATATGTTCACTAAAAACAACTGTTTGTTTTCCAGTTTTTAAAATTTGAGATACAATTTATTCACCATAAAACTTACCATTCCAAAGTGTAAAATTCAGTGGTTTTCAGTATTTATGAGGTTATGCAAATATCACCACTAATTTCTGAACATTCTCATCATCCCCAAAAGAAACTGATACCTATATAAGCAGTTACATTTCTTTTCCCCTTCCCTGATTTCTGGGCAACCACTAATCTACTTTTTGTCTTTTATGAATGCATGCTAAATCGCTTCAGTGATGTCTGACTCTACTACCTATGGACTGTAGCCCGCCAGGCTCCTATGTCTGTGGGATTATCTAGGCAAGAATACTGGAGTGAGTCACTATTTCCTCCTCCAGGGGATCTTCCCAACCCAGGGATCAAACCTGGGTCCTCTGCATTGGTAGGTGGGTTCTTTCTCGACACTCCATGTAAATGAAATCACAATATGTGACCTATGATCGTGACTTTTTTCACTAAGCATGTTTTCACATCTGTGCATGGTAGAGCATATAACAGTATTTTGTTCCATTTTATTGGTTGAAAAATATTCCATTGTACAAGCAATTATAGCAAGTGAAATTTGTTCAGTCATATCTGACTCTTTGCAACCCCATGGACTATAAAATCCATGGAATTCTCCAGGCCAGAATACAGGAGTGGGTAGCCTTTCCCTTCTCCAGAGGATCTCCCCTAATCAGGGATCGAATCCAGGTCTCCCGCATTGCAGGTGGATTCTTTACCAGCTGAGCCACAAGGGAAGCCCAATCCATTGTACAGATATACCATATTTTGTTTATCATTTCACCATTGATGAATGTTTCCATTGTTTCCACTTTTTGGCTATTGTGACTAATGCTACAGCATTATTTAAATTATTTAATATACTCTTGCTATATCCTATAATTAAGAGAGAAACTGGGTATTTGAATTAGGTGTTTGCTTATATATGGTTGTTTTTTATTTGATAGAAAAAGGTTTACCTTTATGTTGGACAATCCAGTCCTAGAGAAGAAATCATAATCAAACATTTGTGCAGCCTTAATATTGAAATTATTTAAAAATCAGAGGATATTTTAGGAAAATTCACAGCTATTGCTATGGCTGCAAAATTCATTGATCAAGATATTAGATTTCCTGTGGTTCTTTAAGCAACAGTTTTCCTGAAGGAAATTTGGGGTTTCTCAGTTGAGAATGGAAGATATGTATTGAAACTGAGGAGAAAAGCTGTGGACTAAAGAGGATTACCAACACTAGTAAAGATTGGGGATAGCAGTATTCATAGATGGAAAGATATTTAATGTTTATTACATGTTGATTCTGGTTTAAGTTTGGAGGAAAATGTATAGGGTCAACAAATTGATTAAGATTATGACTTTCTCCAGTGTTATTTAGTGATCAAGGAATAGGCATAAGTGAGATGGTTTAAGAATCTAGGGATAGTTTTACAGAAGCATGTGTGCCAGAGATGTAAGAAGGCAAGGAGATTGAAGGCCTCAAAGCAAGAGTATTTGATGTGATGAGCTATGAGAACTCAGCCAGAAGGGCATGAATCCAGCAGGCACCCACTTCCTTTTACCCTTCTATTAAGTTTTTACCTCACTTAAAAAAAAAAAAAAGTAGTGAATTTGTGTCAACAGAATGAGTCAGTTTACAAGTAGCATTATTTTGCTGATAATATTGGAAATAAAAATCAGTATTTTAAATAAGATTCATCCAATCAATGCACAGGTAGTTTAAGGGGTCACAAAGAGTTGGACACACTAAGTGACTGAAATGAACTGAACTGAACTGATATTGTGTTATATAGAAACTGTGTATAACTATAGGTAACTATGTTATTTGGCAGAATTGAAACATTTTACTATATATATTAGTGTTTCAATTCTACCAAGAAACATAGTCTCAGGCATACAGTTATATTGACCACATGTTCACCTGTTAAAACTCATAAGATTGAATTTACCAAGGCAATTATAACATTAAATAATTTTTTTCTAAACTATATTTTGAGTCAACATTGAAATCATTCCAAAATGTAAACAAAGCCAAAGATGTCATGGAAACATTAGTGTGAAATTTACTAGCAAAATAAAGTAAATCAACTAGAATTTTTGATAAACTAAAAGCACGTGTGTATGAGGAAGTAAATATTCATTTCTTGTTTATTTGAGTTAATATTGTCCTTTTATCTGATATCTCTGTATTTTTTTTTTCTTCCTAAAAAGTATTTCTTTACAAGTTCTTCAGAATTCTCCAAAAGAGTAGAATGGAGAGGTATGAAAGGATAACTGGGTCTTATATTTGTTTCATCACATTTTATTTTAAAAACTATTCATTATAAATAGGGGGTTACTCAATAAACATTCAACTGGCAGAAGTGCATACATTTTAACTAGTGTTTCTAAGACATTATTATTGAGAATGAAACCTTTCAAACTGATAATGGAAGAAAATGAAAGGTATCTGTACAGAGCCTTAAAAACAAAGGAACTTGACCAGAAACTATAAAACTCCTAGAGGAGAACATAGGCAAAACACTCTCCGACATACATCACAGCAGGATCCTCTATGACCCACCTGCCAGAATATTGGAAATAAAAACAAAAATAAACAAATGGGACCTAATTAAACTTAAAAGCTTCTGCACAACAAAGGAAACTATAAGCAAGGTGAAAAGACAGCCTTCAGAATGGGAGAAAATAATAGCAAATGAAGTAACTGACAAACAACTAATCTCAAAAATATACAAGCAACTCCTACAGCTCAACTCCAGAAAAATAAATGACCCAATCAAAAAATGGGCCAAAGAACTAAATAGACATTTCTCCAAAGAAGACACACAGATGGCTAACAAACACATGAAAAGATGCTCAACATGACTCATTATCAGAGAAATGCAAATCAAAACCACTATCAGGTACCATTTCACACCAGTCAGAATGGTTGCAATCCAAAAGTCTACAAGCAATAAATGCTGGAGAGGGTGTGGAGAAAAGGGAACCCTCTTACACTGTTGGTGGGAATGCAAACTAGTAGAGCCACTATGGAGAACAGTGTGGAGATTCCTTAAAAAAATGGAAATAGAAGTGCCTTATGATCCAGCAATCCCACTGCTGGGCATACACACTGAGGAAACCAGAAGGGAAAGAGACACGTGTACCCCAATGTTCGTCATAGCACTGTTTATAATAGCCAGGACATGGAAGCAACCTAGATGTCCATCAGCAGATGAATGGATAAGAAAGCAGTGGTACATATACACAATGGAGTATTACTCAGCCATTAAAAGGAATACATGTGAATCAGTTCTAATGAGGTGGATGAAACTGGAGCCTATTATACAGAGTGAAGTAAGCCAGAAAGAAAAACACCAATACAGTATACTAATGCATATATGTGGAATTTAGAAAATGGTAACAATAACCCTGTATACGAGACAGCAAAAGAGACACTGATGTACAGAACAGTCTTTTGGACTCCGTGGGAGAGGGAGAGGATGGGATGATTTGGGAGAATGGCATTGAAACATGTATAGTATCATATATGAAACGAGTCACCAGTCCAGATTTGATGCACGATACTGGATTCTTGGGGCTGGTGCACTGGGACCCAGAGGGATGGTATGGGGAGGGAGGAGGGAGAAGGGTTCAGGATGGGGAACACATGTATACCTGTGGCAGATTCATTTTGATATATGGCAAAACCAATAAAATATTGTAAAGTTAAAAAATAAAATAAAAAGAATTTTAAAAAAAAGGAACTTAAATTTAGGAGTGTCTTAAAGTAAGGAGATCCAACATGTCCATTCTAAAGGAGATCAGCCCTGGGATTTCTTTGGAAGGACTGATGCTAAAGCTGAAACTCCAGTACTTTGGCCACCTCATGCGAAGAGTTGACTCATTGGAAAAGACTCTGATGCTGGGAGGGATTGGGGGCAAGAGGAGAAGGGAATGACAGAGGATGAGATGGCTGGATGGCATCACTGACTCGATGAACATGAGTCTGAGTGAACTCCCGGGAGTTGGTGGTGGACAGGGAAGGCCTGGCGTGCTGCGATTCATGGGGTCGCAAAGAGTAGGACACGACTGAGCGACCGATCTGATCTGATACAGTAAGCAGGATCTTTGAGCATGTTACTCCTGATTTTTAAGTATCAGACTTCAGATAATGCAGTTCAAATAACAATTGTTATGGAGAAACAAATAGAAATGATAATAAGAGAATTATGTAAAAACAAAAACAGCTTAAATAATTTACATAGATAATTCTTGAAAAAGAAGCAACAAAATAATATTCATGCATAATAATGTGCCTTACTATTTGCATTGCAATAACTTTCATAAATATTTTCACGTAATAAATTTGATTCTGCAACTATGAGCCATATTTAAAAGCAGCTGAAAGTATCATTTAAAAAACTCATATGAAAGACAGGAATATTCATTATCATTCTTGTATTCTTACCTTTACATGTAGTATCTTTTTACTAAGTCAAAACTTTTGCTTTAAGCAACATAAAAAATATAATAACAAGAAATAAATGTTAAATCATGAATGACATGGAATTAATTTGTTTTCCTATAGAACTGGGCAAGAATTTCAAAGAGAGCAGGGAGATTTTTAAAAATTATATTCACTTTATATAGCAGAGGCTATCTATTTTTCATAGCAAAGAGATAAGAATGGCTATTAAAGACTTATCATACTCAAATACATAGTTAACTCTACCTGAATCAAAGATAAGAGAACAAGGTGATCATTTTTAAAGCACTCATCAGATGGAAATATATCTGATATTATGAAGCAATTGATTTGTCCTGGAAAATTAGCCATTAGAATAATGTCTATAAACACAGAAAAATTAAGTATTTTGCAACGTACTGTTGTCTTTTCCTCATGATATTGGAAAACAAAGAATAGGGATGTTCTTGGTTCTCATGAATCTTTCACCTCTGTTACTCATCATAAGTAACTTTTGGATTTAACTTGGATTTAGAGAATTAATGTGGTAAAGCATAAAAATAAAATGAGGAACTCAGATATCTCTGCTTCATGTTTCAAGGAAAGTAAACATGCTGCTCCATGTATTTGGGAATGATTGTTACAGTGAAATAACACCAATGGAATGATACTAATAGTAAAGTGAAGAAACAAAAATATTCTTGGATTTGTTTTCTTGACTCCCCAAATGCAACGGAATTGATCTATGTTAGACTTGTAAAACATTCATAGGAGAAAACACTTACTGGTCAGAGCAGGAAGCCGATAATTTTTACACCTAATACAGTGTCCCAAGACAGTACCACGATGTTTCTGAAATGTGTTTTTGAGAGACTCATTGTAGATACTGTTGGTTTCCATGAAAAGACTCAAATTTTAATCATCATGAAGGACTACCAACAAGAAAGCACCAAGGGGGCAATAAATGGAAACCCCGCACAGATGAGCACTTAAGAAAAATATCATACTTCTCTAAACACACACACACACATATACACTCACACAAGTAAAAAACGAGTACTCTGTTTGTGTTTAATATCACATTAAATTCTAAAACTAGAAGAGTTTTTAAATCTTTCATAGATTATGAAATTCTTAGATGATTAATTAATTCCTCTAGGTTACAACTCTATGTATGGCTATCACTGCTTAAGCTGCTACTGGGTTTTTGCCAAGATCCAAGCAGTCAAGAGTCTTATATTGCCCTGAATTATTATTATAATTGAAATTGAAAATTTCTGTGTCACATAAGAGCATCTTGACTTCTGATCTCTGGAGCTTTAAATTATTTTATAATGAAAATCATTTTAGGGATATTGTTCTTTTAGGTGTTTGGAAAAAGTTGTAACTTTATGCTTTGTTCATCTGAGAGAAAGCATTCATATGTTTTTGTAAATTATCAAACTCTTTGCATTAAGCACATCCTGGGTAATCAAGAAAAGATCCTGGGGAACTCACCTAGAAGTCTGGTTGGGTTCCCATGGCTGCCTGTGCTTTCTTTCCTTTACTGTATCTCTTAACTTTATTAAGACCTTTTGTGGATTTATACTATGCAGTCTAGTAAGTCTTTTCAAATAGCCAACCCAATGTAATCAATAAAATCTGGATGTTTAATGCAATACCACTTAAGCATGAACTCAAAAATAGTTGGGTTCTCTTCATTTGAAAAATCTCTGAGTACATATGACTTAATCTACATTTGGCCTCCATTACATTGTATTGTATTGTATTTATTTATTATACTAATACTAAGCATGGAGTCCATTACTTAAGTTTAAAACTAGACAAAACAACTCAAGACCTATTCAGTTTACAAATTTTCTCTTAAAAGACAGACAGTAAATTTGCCTGTGCAATCCATAACTACGTAAAGTAACTACCATACTCTGCTGTTAACAATGAAGTCATCGACAATATATCAATAAATGAACATAACTTTCAATAAGATTTTATTTACAAAAACAGGTTGTGTTGGCTCCATGTGCTATAAAGTCAAACATACAAAAGCAAAACTTTAAGCACTGGCTTCATGTTCACTCATATTTTATATATAGCCATCCTCATATTTTGAGAAGATAGATTCTATTTTATTTTCAGATATGATATGTGAAAGTATATTGTTGGCTGGCATGATTTTACAGTTTTCAATGTTGAGTTGTGAATGTCAACTACAAATTGGCACTTGCCACTGGCATTTGCCCCCTACCTCTACAAGGATTAAATCATGTGCTGCTGTAGCTGCTGACTTTCAACACCCACTGAGAGGAGTTCAGAGTGGAGAGCAGAAATGAGGCACTCTGTGCTCTTGTGGCGGAGAAGGCAATGGCACCCCACCCCAGTACTTTTGCCTAGAAAATCCCATGGACGGAGGAGCCTGGTAGGCTGCAGTTCATGGGGTCGCTAGAGTCGGACACGACTTCGCGACTTCGCTTTCACTTTGCACTTTCATGCATTGGAGAAGGAAATGGCAACCCACTCCAGTGTTCTTGCTTGGAGAATCCCAAGGAGGGGAAGCCTGGTTGGTTGCCGTCTATGGGGTCGGGGTCGCACAGAGTCGGACACGACTGAAGCGACACAGCAGCAGCAGCAGCAGTGCTCTTGTGGGGGCGGGGAGGGAACTGGCAGCACAGGTCTGCAGATAGTTATATATCTGATTTTATGAGCCCAATTTTTACATCTCCTTATATCTAGAAAAGCACTAAAATCCTTCATGGTGACAACTGCTTCCTGTGACTAGCAGAAACCTTCTGAAAAATAAGGGTATGGGGGAATGCATGCTTGATTACTTACATAATTTTACTTCACCAAAATCACTATTGACCTTCTTCCCTATCTTTTTGAAGTAGTTTCTCAGAGCTATCTGAAATGCTATTTTCTGGTCTATAGCCCTCATATTGCCCCAAATAAAACTTTACTCACAACGCTTAGGTTGAATTTTTTTAAGTCAGTATGAAAAAAAAAAAAAAAAAGAATCAGTCTAGAAGCTACAAGTTCCAACTTGAACCTGAAATTTGAATATGCTCTTTGAAATATGAATGCTTCCATCTTCTATGCTCTAAATCTACAGCCATATTTACAGTCAGATTTTTTTTTTAAAGATCTTCTTTAAAACTTGTCAGGTTAATGTAATTTTTATACTTACATTGAAAATATATATCCATTTCATCTAAATTTTTTGATAGGTGCCAAAATGAAAGTGTCGATGATGCAGAAATGTACTTCTATCATATAAAATAAATTGTAATATTTTCAACAATTACCCTAACATTAGTTACAGCAGTCTTATGAAAAGTGACACTGATTTGGTTCTTTTAATCCAAATTTGCACCTGCTAACTTTATATAATCAAGCAATAGTCTAGTCTTTTTCTTAAAGTCAAGGAGATTGAAGGAATGCATGTATGAAATGTTAGAAAATATTATCTTGATGAATTCTCAGGTGGTGAAATAAAAATTCAAGATTATTTTAATATATTTCTTGACTCTCATTTCCATATTATGGATGGTTTTCTAGAGAAAATTTTGTAAGTCTGGAGGTTCTTAGAAATCAAAAACATATAGTCAATAAACACATTTTAAATTATATGAACTCCTGGTAAGTAAAAAGAAAATAACAAAAGTGCCAATACATTTAATTTAAATGATATAAAGTATCATAAGAACAGGTGTGAGTTATAAGTATTTAAGATAGAAATTGAACTTTAATTCACCCTTAAAAATAATCTAGCCAAACCTCGTATTAACCAAATGCCTGTATACCAAGAAATGTGTCAGGTATGTTTCCCATCTTATAATACTGTAGAGTTTATATCAATATGAGTGCCTAAATATTAAAAAAAGGAAAATGAAACAAAACAGGTTTTAAAATACATGGAAAATAAACCTATTATATAATAAAGGTAAAATTTGACATTCTGTAATTTTATCTCTTAACTCTTTATATTTAATACATATTTCATATAAAAGGCTACTTTCTCAATCTTTTTTCTTCTAAAGTATTTATTTGGCTTCCAAATTAACTGATCTCATTTGCTTTGTCTCTGCCTTTTATATTTGAGGAAAATTAATTTCTCACTTTTTCCCTGGAGAATCATCTCTTCACCCCACGTGACATTTGACTTTTCCTTTTAATGGGAACATGATTTATTTACATGGAGTAAATGGTGTAGAATGACTGACTGCCTAGGTTGAATGCATGTTTTAACCCTGATCCCTGGGGTATCATTAAGTACAAAATACTTCTTTTGTTTATTTGTTTTATCAGTGAAAATGGAAATATCACTGCAGTAATTCACTGTAAACAATATTCAGCAGTATAATGGCTCCTTGTATTTTTGCCTTTCTTTATGAGTTGGCCTAATGGCAGGGAGTGACTTGTTAAGATAAGCCAGAGTAAAATTCCAATAGATTAAAATGCAATCAATTTGTTTTATAAAACTTCTTTATTTGATATAATATCAGGGAAAAGTGCAAGAACATGTGTAACGTCAGTGTAGATATCAAGATGATGTCAAATCACCCACAATGTCACTCTTCCTGCATTTCCTGGGATAGCAAGCTGTATATGAAAACTTTAAAAATATGACTTTCTTTAGGTATGTAATAGGTTAGTAACATATTCAAAAGCAGAGACATTACTTTGCCAACAAAGGTCCATCTAGTCAAGGCTATGGTTTTTCCAGTAGTCATGTATGGATGTGAGAGTTGGACTGTGAAGAAAGCTGAACACCGAAGAATTGATGCTTTTAAACTGTGGTGTTGGAGAAGACTCTTGAGAGTCCCATGGACTGCAAGGAGATCCAACCAGTCGATTTTAAAGGAGATCAGTCCTGGGTGTTCTTTGGAAGGAATGATGCTAAAGCTGAAACTCCAGTACTTTGGCCACCTCATGCGAAGCGATGACTCATTGGAAAAGACTCTGATGCTGGGAGGGATTGGGGGCAGGAGGAGAAGGGGACAACAGAGGATGAGATGGCTGGATGGCATCACCGACTCAATGGATGTGAGTTTGAGTGAACTCCCGGGAGTTGGTGGTGGACAGGGAGGCCTGGCTTGCTGCAATTTATGGGGTCGCAAAGAGACACGACTGAGCAACTGAACTGAACTGAACTGAAGTTGGTAGTGTTATGCTTATTTACTGTTATTTCACAAAGCACTTGCATTTTTTAATCCAAAATAAAATGTATTTCTATATCTCTCTTGAATAGAAAGACATAAAGAATCTAGAGCCTAGAACATAAGTGATCCCTTTACCTTTTGCCACAGTCTGCCACTTCCATCTCCAAATATTTCACTCATTTGTATTGCACTATATTTTCTAAAAGGAGAAAATATAAGAATATCAGTTAAAATGTTGGCATTTATTCCAAACAGTGGCTCTGCTAAGAGGAGAGTATCTCCTATATGATGTACATCTCTATGTGTGAACAGGGAAAAGGTTCTTGTAAAAACCTTCACTACAGAAACTTCTACAGTAGTTTACCAAATACCTTCAGTGTTTGAAGATAAAATTTTCTTTTTTAAAGACAAAAGAAATTATATAAACAGCACACAGTTCATTTAAATAAGGGGAAGAGGCCTTAATGATCACACAAAAATTGAACTTTGGATCCCATAGTCATTCCTCCGAAAAAATCTTTTTGCAGTTTTTTGCACCAAACGCATTTCCAACAGCTTGTGCCAAACATTTGAACTTTTGATGCTGCAATCTTCTGTGAGATTTGGAAAGGACAAAATATAATTTTAAAAATTATTAGTTTAAGTATTCAAAATGTCTTAAGTACTTGAAGTGGTATATAGAGCACATCACTACTGACCTGGTGGCCCATGAGCTAAGGTGAACTAAGAGGAAAGACCCTACCAGGTACTTTTTGTTTCCACATAAGATGTTCATAGATGCACATATTTTTTTTTAACTACTGTGAATTCTATATTTATAACTAAAAGAACTACTCTCAAATTAGTCAACAAATGAACAGATTGTTTAAAAATGAAAACCCTGTATGTGAGACAGCAAAAGAGACACAGATGCATAGAACAGTCTTTTGGACTCTGTGGGACAGGGAGGGGGGAAATGATTTGGGAGAATGGCATTAAAACATGTATAATATCATATAAGAAATGAATTGCCAGTCCAGGTTCGATGCAGGATACAGGAAGCTTGGGGCTGGTGCACTGGGATGACCCAGAGGGATGGTATGGGGAGGGAGGTGGGAGAGGGGTTCAGGATGAGGAACATGTGTACACCCGTGGCAGATGCATGTTGATATATGGCAAAACCAATACAATATTGTAAAGTGTAAAAAACATTAAAAAAATAATAATAAATAAAATTTAAGAAAATTAAGTAGTTCATACAAATAAAAATGTATCACAAAATGTTTCTAAAAACATTTAGAGAATTATCTGCAATCCTCTAACTTTTCTGCAGCATTCAAATGATGCTTCTGATAGAATTATTACATACTAAACCATTAAAAATTTTCTTTTAGTATATTTTACTGACATATAGTTGATTTACAATGCTGTGTTAATTACTGCTGTGTAGCAAAATGATACATTACCCATATATGTGTGTGTGTGTGTGTGTGTGTGTATATATATATATATATATATATATATACATATTCTTTTTTATATTATTTTCTATTATGGTTTATCATAGGATATTGAATATAGTTTCTGTGCTGTACAGTATAACCTTGTTGTTTAGCCATCCTATATATAAAAGCTTACATTTGCTAACTTCAACTTCCATTTTATTACTCCAACTCTTTCACCCTTCACAATCACCAGTTTGTTCTCTATGCCTGTGATTCTCTTTCTGTTTTAAAGATACATTCATTTGTGTCATATTTTAGATTCTACATATAAGTGATAACATATGCTATTTATCTCTCTCTTTCTGATTTGTATCACTTAGTGTGATAATCTCTAGTTGTATGCTTATTGCCGAAAATGGCTTTTCTTTTATTTATTCATCTTTTAAAAATTTTATGGCTAAAGCCATTTTATGGCCAGCGGTAATCCATTTTATATATGAACCACATCTTTATTCATTCACATATCAATGGACAGTTATGTTCATGTCTTGATTATTGTGAATTGTGTTGCTATGAACATAGGGATACAAGTATCTTTTTGAATTAGTTTTGTCTGGATATATGCCCATGAGAGAGATTCCTGGATCATTTGGTAATTCTATTTTTAGTTTTCTGAGGAACCTCCATACTGTTTTCCACAATGGCTGCACCAACTTAAATTTCTAGCAAATATAGAGGAGGGTTCCTTTTCCCCCACATCTTCTCCAGATGTACATATTTCTAAGATTGAGTGATAGATACTTGGACATTTTCATGGATTGGATCTTGTCTGGTGAGAAAATTAACCATTTGGAATGACAGAAACAACAGCTGTGCACAAAGTAATATTAAGCAGAGTCAATTAGTTAGGATATCCTCTGTTAGCTCATTGCCAAAAAATCAATAGAATGATTCAAAGAACCTCTACTTTTAATTCAGGTGAAAAATATTGATGCCTAAAAGATTGATGGATTTGATAAGCCATTAGCTAAGTGACTGGCTAGAGCTTAACTACTTTGTCTATGAAATTTAAAGAGAAAATATAAAATTACCTGCAAAAAGAAAAACAAAAAATCAAGCAACACATAGTTGATGTTAGTTATTGCAAAGTTTCTGACAAATAAATATGGATTTGTTATCAGCTTCTACTCCATTTTAAAATATTCATAAACAATTTAATCAGATAGAGGCAGTCTAATTCAATACCTCTTTATCTTAGTATTATAATGCTAAATATAAATAAACCCAGATTAGATACCTACTTCTAACAATAGTAAATTTGTAATTATTTATTATGAAAAATATAATTATAAAGCATATACAAGTTCCACCTTTCAAAAAAGAGGTTTAAGCACTGTTTCCATAAAATCTTCCCCAAAACAATTTACAAATAAATGTGAGAAACAAATTAGCACAATTTCTTTTCCACCTTTTACTTTTTAAATTTTCAGGCAGAAAAGAATCACAAGTCCAGGAATGGAATCAATATTTATTATGCACCCACATAGTGTTCATACTATTTTTTATTTAATTAATTTTTATATGAAGTGGGTTCATTTGTCTCTAATTCTGGGTGGGGAAAATGAAATTCAAAGATAAACTTTGCAGTTAATTGTTAGTAAGAAGCAATTGTCATAGTTAAGTTTTGAAACCAGGCCTCTCTTAAAACAAGAAATGTTCCACAAATGTTTTATATAAATCTTAGCCTAAGCAGGTAAATCATCTATATAATAGAAATCTGGTTGCCAGCAAGGGCTTCATTTTGTTTGACTAATGTGGCCTAAACAATGGCTTCCTGTTAAAAGATAGTGGTGGAGGTCATATTTTTTTAGCTTTATTCATTACTCCCCAAGCTACTTGAGAGACCATCACCCATTCATTTAAACTCTCTTTTGTCAGTTTCTTAGGTTATATGTGAAAGTGAAAGTCACTCAGTCCTGCCTGACTCTTTGTGAACCCGTGGACCTGGACCGTACAGTCCATGGAATTCTCCAACCCAGAATACTGGAGTGATTAGGCTTTCCCTTCTCCAGGGGATCTTTCCAACCCAGGGATTGAACCCAAGTCTCCCTCAGTGTGGGCAGATTCTTTACCAGCTGAGCTACAAGGGAAACCTAAAAATACTGGAATGGGTAGCCTATCCCTTCTCTAGCAGATCTTCCCCACCCAGGAATCAAACCAGGGTCTCCTGCATTGCAGGAGGATTATTTAACAACTGAGCTATCAAGGAAGCCTGTGAAGTGTAACATTTTCTGATGGTAAACAATGGTAATCTAAAGATATTACAAACTCTAAAGTAGCCATATATACATTTATCACAGCACTGTTTATAATAGCCAGGACATGGAAGCAACCTAGATGCCCATCAGAAGATGAATGGATAAGAAAGCTGTGGTACATATACACAATGGAGTATTACTCAGCCATTAAAAAGAATACAGGTGAATCAGTTCTAATGAGATGGATGAAACTGGAACCTATTATACAGAGTGAAGTAAGCCAGAAAGAAAAACACCAGTACAGTATACTAACGCATAAATATGGAATTTAGAAAGATGGTAACAATAACCCTGTGTACGAGACAGCAAAAGAGACACTGATGTATAGATCAGTCTTATGGACTCTGTGGGAGAGGGAGAGGGTGAGGAGATTTGGGAGAATGGCATTGAAACATGTATAATATCATGTATGAAACGAGTCACCAGTCCAGGTTCGATGCACGATACTGGATGCTTGGGGCTGGTGCACTGGGATGACCCAGAGGGATGGTATGGGGAGGGAGGAGGGAGGAGGATTCGGGATGGGGAACACAGGTATACCTGTGGCGGATTCATTTCGATATTTGGCAAAACTAATACAATATTGTAAAATTTAAAAACAAAATAAAATTTATAAAAAAAATACAAAATAAAAAAAGAAAAAAATATATATATAGTTGCCAAATCAATGGTATAGATACAGTGGAATACTAAAACATAAAAAAAAAAAAATTAATGCACATGAAGTAGAAAAGAGAGGGGAATGAAGAGAATATATAAATATCAAAATAAAGATTATGATGGTAAAATTAATTCTATTCATATAAATATTAGTATAAATTTAAAAGGAATAAATATTCCTCTTAAAAGTAATAATTATCATACTGGATTAAAAAGCAAGGCCCAACTATATGCTATTTACAAAAGATGCACATAACCTATAAAGCTGGAAAATGTTTTTAAAAAACATGAAGTTATACTATGCAAATACTAATCAAGAGAAAGTAAGAGTGGATATATTGCTATTAGGCAAAGCTGACCTGAGGGAAAACAGTATAAACAGAATTTTATGATATTTTTATGATTATAAAGGAAACATTCATAAAGAAGACATACAAATGTTCAATGTATATATACTCATTAACAGAAAATATAAGAAGAAGAAGAAAAAAAACCTGACAAATTGTAGGAAGTGAAAAAAAGTAAAGGTGAAAGTCCACTCAGTCTGTCCAATTCTTTGTGATCCCATGGACTGCAGCCTGCCAGACTCTTCTGTCCATGGAACTTGAAATTGGCCCATTCCCTTCTCTAGGGGATCTTCCCAATTCAGGGATCAAACCCAGGTCTCCCACATTGCAGGCAGATGCTTTACCAGCTGAGCTACCAGGAAAGAAACAAATTGTAAGGGAAAATAACAAATCCATGATTATCATTTGAGATTTCAAACACTTCTCTTAGTTACTGAAAGAAAAGTAAATGGAGAAAAGTCTAGTAAGAATAAAAAAAGTCCAAATACATAATACTATTTCTACATTCATTTATAAAATACAAAATAAGGCAATACTTTCCAATATAAATATTGAGGCTACATTTTTCCATATATACACTGATATTCTACATGAACTTTTTATTTTGCTGTATTTAATGATAAGCTCAGTCTTTGTATGAGCTTAATAATAGTAAAATATATTAAGAAACACTTTTATTTATGGATTGCATTTATATGTTACATTAAAAATGAATTTGAGGTAACTAAATTAATAAATTAAGCATAGAACTTACTCTGGGGAAGAATATATATATATATATATGATATTTATAAAATTGATAAAACATACAATATATAAAAGAGGTGCTCCATGGCCCAAAAATATATTTGCTAAGCTTACCACTCACTTTGTGGTCAGCTCCTGGTATATCACCTGATACATACAGTGAGTATTTTACTTTTCCATAAACTATTTCAACAATTGGAAATTAATAACAATTGTTCCTTTAAAAATATTAGGCAATTCTATTTTAAGGAATCTCCACACTGTTCTCCATAGTAGAACTGCCTTATGATCCAGCAATCCCACTGCTGGGCATACACACTGAGGAAACCAGAAGGGAAAGAGACACGTGTACCCCAATGTTCATCGCAGCACTGTTTATAATAGCCAGGACATGGAAGCAAGCTAGATGTCCATCAGCAGATGAATGGATAAGAAAGCAGTGGTACATATACACAATGGAGTATTACTCAGCCATTAAAAAGAATACATTTGAATCAGTTCTAATGAGGTGGATGAAACTGGAGCCTATTATACAGAGTGAAGTAAGCCAGGAGGAAAAACACCAATACAGTATAATAACGCATATATATGGAATTTAGAAAGATGGTAAATAATAACCTGGTGTACGAGACAGCAAAAGAGACACTGATGTATAGAACAGTCTTATGGACTCTGTGGGAGAGGGAGAGGGTGGGAAGATTTGGGAGAGTGACATTGAAACATGTAGAATATCATGTAAGAAACGAGTTGCCAGTCCAGGTTCGATGCGCGATACTGGATGCTTGGGGCTGGTGCACTGGGACGACACAGAGGGATGGTGTGGGGAGGGAGGAGGGAGGAGGGTTCAGGATGGGGAACACATGTATGCCTGTGGCGGATTCATTTTGATATTTGGCAAAACTAATACAATTATGTAAAGTTTAAAAATAAAATAAAATTAAAATAAATAAATAAATAAATTAAAAAAATATATATATATTAGGCAAGAAACTAAGAAGAATGGGTTAAAAAGGATAGATTGGTATTCTCTAACAGGAAAAATAGTTATTGGTGTAGACTATGAACAAATTGAGGTTTATTAAAGAATAATGAGGCAGGATGAGGTACAAGGGTTAGATAAAATTGTAGCTCCAAAGAACTGGAGAGAGATTTCAGAATTAAAATGAAATGGATGGTTAACTCACTATTTAATTTTAAGTGTGCTTTATACACATTTAGAATATAGTAAGAACATAGTGGAGGCTTCAACTTTCAAACACAACACCAAAGTTATAAAACTTGAAGTATAACACTAAATAATAAACAGTATGTCAAAAAGCATTGAAAATAGAAGGAAATGAACAAAATTTGAAAGTTGTCCACTTACAAGGAAAAACACTGATATTTGCTTAAATGAAACTTATTATAAGTCATCAGGAAACTGTGTAAAAAGCATAAACCCAGAAAAGAAGAAATACATAAAAATATGAAAAACTCCTCAAATATTTATGGAATCAGAGTAATGCAATTTAAAAAGCAATGAAATAATGTGATTTTTGAGATTGGCATATATTAAAATGAATAAGAATTTACATTGTTTTGAAGATGTGTCAGTTCATCCTCTCTACTATACAAGAAATACAATATATGTTGTTCAGTTGCTAAGTCATGTATGACCCTTTGTGGACCATGGATTGCAGCAGTCAGGCTTCCCTGTCCTTCACTGTCTCCCAGACCTTGCTCAAACTCATGTCTACTGAGTTCTAATGCCATCCAACCATCTCATCCTCTATCAACCCGTTCTCCTCTTGCCCTCAATCTTTCCCAACATCAGAGTCTTTTCCAGTGACTCAGCTCTTCTTATCAGGTGGTCAAAGTATCAGAGCCTCCGCTTCACCGTCAGTCATTCCAATGGAGATTCAGGGTTGATTTCCTTTAGGATTGACTGGTTTGATTTCTTTGCAGTTGAAGGGACACTCAAGTCTTCTCCAGCACCGCAATTTGAAAGCATCAATTCTTTGATTCTCAGCCTTCTTTATGGTCCAACTCTCACATCCATACACGACTATTGGAAAATGCATAGCTTTGAGTATATAGGCCTTTGTTGGCAAAGGGATGCCTCTGCTTTTTAATATGCTGTCTAGTATTGTCATAGCTTTTCTTCAAAGGACAAACATGTTTTAATTTAATGGCTGCAGTCACCATCCACAGTGATTTTGGAGTTCATGAAGATAAAATATGCCACTGTTTCCACACCCCCTGCCCCCGCATCTATTTGCCATGAGGTGACATGACCGGATGCTATGATCTTAGTTTTTTGAATGTTGAGTTTCAAGTCGCCTTTTTCACTCTCCTTTTCACCCTCATCAAGAGGCTCTTTAGTTCTTTTTTACTTTCTGTCGTTAGGGTGATGTCATCTGCATATTGAGGTTATTGATATTTCTCCCAGCAATTTTGATTTCAGCTTTGAGTCATCCAGGCCAGCATTTTGCATGATGTAGTCTGCATAAAAGTTAAATAAGCAGGGTGACAGTATACAACCTTGATGTACTACTTCCCCAATTTTGAACCTGTCCATTGTTTCATGTCTGCTTCTAACTGTTGCTTCTTGACCTGCATACAGTTTTCTCTGCAGACAGGTAAGGTGGTCTGGTATTGCCATCTCTTTAAGAATTTTCCACATTTGTAGAAATACACACAGTCAAAGGCTTTAGCATAGTCAATGAAACAGAAGTAGGTCTTTTTGTGGAATTCCCTATGATCCAACAGATGTTGGCAACTTGATCTCTAGTGTCTCTGCATTTTCTAAATACAACTTGTACATCTGGAAGTTCTTGGTTCATATATTGTTGAAGCTTGGCTTGAAGGATTTTAAGCTTCGTATATGGATGGCTTCATATATGAGAGGCTTACAAATAGCTAATATTTATTTCTCAGAGTTCTGGAACCTGTGGGGTCCAAGATTGTGGCAGCAGCAGATTTCATGTCCTATGAGAGCCTGCTTCTGCATGTTAGCTTTGTTCTTACTGTAAGTTTACATGAAGAAGAGGCTAGGGAGGTCTATTGGATCTCTTTCATAAGAACACTAATCTCATTCATGAGAGCTTCACCCTCATGACCTAACACTTTCCAATGGCCCCATTTCCTAATAAGATTACGTTGGGTATTAGGTCTCAACATGAATTTTGGGAGGATGCAAACATTCAGTTCATAGCAGAAGGAAATGAGTATTGTCAAACAGTTCTTGTCATATGAATGTTAGGAATGCAAATATGGAAATACATGTCAGTGTTTACCTAGTTCCCAAAAGAAAAGTGAAGTAGTAAGGTCTAGGAAAGAATATTATTTTCTTACTAAATATATGTACACTTTGGCCCAGCACTTTATCTTAAAAAAAAATCTTCCAAGTATGCAAAGTTTCACTTTTTAAAATTAATTCATTAATCACAACCTCCACATTTTCTTTCATTTATGAAACTCTTACTCTTACCAGACAGTAATACCAAGCTGGTGTTACTGGGATAAAGATGCTTGTGTAAGAATTTCTCTTGATACATTATTTATAGTATTGGAACAATGAAAGAAATCCAAATATTAACACAAATACACTGATTATAATACATCCATATAGGAATGTTATGCAACCAATAAAATAATGATATATGCATGTACTTATAAGAATAGAGAAGTATGTTCTTTAATAAAATAAATATAAATGGTATAAATAGTTTGATCTCATTTTATTTAAAAAAATGTGCATTTGTGGTGTGTGTACAGAAGTTACTCTCCATATTCTGTGTCATCAATTATTTTATTTATGAAAGAATGACCATGATTTACTTACATAATTAAGAGAAAACTTTCCAAATAATGTAAAATACAAGTTGACACACAGAATATTTAAATTTCTTATATTATTGCTCTTGATACTAGAATGAGTTTCAAAATTAACTGTAATTTTTTAATTTGTTTTTAATAGAGGGGTTTGATTCAGATTCAAACTGAATTACAATCTTAGCCTGAGGACATTGCATGTATATTTTTGAAGATCTATACCTGTGGTTCTAATGTTTTCCTCTCCAAATAAGGAACATAGTTAAAAATAGATTTGAAAAAACTTTTTATTTTGTGTTGGAGCATAGCCCATTCATAATGTTTTTCTTGTTTCAGGTTAACAATGAAGGAACTCGGCCATACATATACATGTATCCATTCTCCCTCACACTCCCTCCCAGCCAGGCTGCCACGTATCCTTGAGCAGAGTGCCATGTGCTATACAGTCGGTCCTTGATGGTTATCCTTTTTAAATATAGCAGTGTGTACATGTCCATTCCAAACTCCCTAACTATACCTTCCCCCTAAACTTCCCCTCTGTCAACCATAAAAAAATATAATAGAGTTAAGTAAAAATCCTGTCCATTTGCTACTATCTTCTGTCAGACATTTTTGAAATACAAAAATTGGTTTCTTGTGGCCCCTATCCTCAGTAGTTTACTTTCTAGTGGAAGAATGGAAGAGATGGTGGATAAATTTAAACAAAACAAGATAGAATAGAAGCATTAAATTTGTAGAAAATTTCTTTCAAGTTAAAGTTTTAGAAAGCTTCATGGAAATCGCCTGGTAGAGGCAATATAATATTTTAAGTGAAGGGGCCAGTATATGAAAACCCAAATGAAGCGCAGTGGGGAAAAGAGCTGGTCTAAACAGCTCTGTTTAGATGAAGTATGGAACCCATGAAAATGAAAGGTGAGACTAAAACTTGGAAAAGCAGACTAGAATATGAATGTGGAAGCCTGGACTATTCAGTTATTAATTTAAATTTCAGTCTATACTCAGTGGGGGTTGTATTAATGATTTGGAATGGAGAATTGACATGAACAGAGATTTATTTTTTTTAATTATGAAAAGAGAACATTAAATCACTAAAATGAAAGGAATTAGTGATAGAAAAAACACTACTGGTTTTGGCCAGACTTATACAGTTCAAGAAGGATTCTGCTAATCTCATAGATTAGCCTGTGCTTAGTCGCTCAGTCATGTCTGACTCTTTGCAACCCCATGGACTGTGGCCCACGAGGCTCCTCTGTCCATGGGATTCAATAAGGCAAGAATACTGGAGTGGGTTGCCATTCCCTTCTGCAGGGTATCTGCCTGATTCAGGGATTGAACCCTGGTCTCTTGCATTGCAAGCAGATGCCTTACCATCTGAGCCATCAGAGAAGTACTCATATTATATAAAGGCACTGTAAGTCCTATCTTTCTTCCTACCTTTCCCCAAATAAAGATTGAAATCTGTAACGTGTAATTGTTAGTAACAATTATCTGTAAGAAGTAATTAAAGATTATAATCTGTAACAAATAAGGATATCATATTTATTTTCTAGTCTTTACTGCTATTTTTATTTTGGGATATTGGTAAATATTCCTTTGTTAAAGCAATTTATAACAAAGACAGAGAGAAAAAATATACCATGTGGCATTTTTTAGTATATCTGGAAAAAGACTGATCAGAAAATCATGTTAATGAAGTGCTTTATTTTTAAAAATTATTTCCAAACTGGATTTTTTTTTCATTTTATATACACAGCTACCAATCACAATCTCTCAGCCCTATGTGTCTCCTCATTGTAGTGATAGAGACAAGAAATGATTCTTGCCCTAGTGGCTAATAACAGAGTTGACTCCCCAAGAGACACATGTGTTTAAATATAAATACCCCGTGGTGGATGCATGTTGATGTATGGCAAAACCAATACAATATTGTAAAGCAAAAAAAAAAAAAAAAATTAAATATAATAAATATAAATAACCCCAAAGAAGTGACCCGAGACAGTATTGAAACAAACTAAACAGTATACATTGTAAACAAAGTAATGCATACTCTGAGTTGAATAAGGAAAAAATCAGAGTGGCTTGAAGCCATAAAAATATGAATATTTGAAAGATATAACCAATAAAACACCTGCCTCTGGATTTTCTAAGCTAAGCAACCATAAGAAATGGCTGTGTAAAGTTAGAATATATTCCAAAACAACTTAAAAAAAGCACTTTGAGACCTGTGGAAACTGATCAACTATGTCTTAGGATAAGTGGTAATTTCACCAAACCAGGTGAAAAACACTAGATTAAGCAAAGGTATCATAGGGGTTTTAGCTTAAGGATTTTTCATTCCATAGATTTTGAACTATGTATTTTTTAGAGTTGAAAGTCATAGTAAATTGTATTCAAATTTTCTACTCAAAAGGCAAGTTTTCACTTTTTTCACCTGTCCTTAGGGCAAATATTCCCTAAACAGAACATAGATTTTATCATAAAATGAAATTAATTTTAACTACCACCTGGATACAAGACACTGTTGATATCTTTACCCTCCTCTCTTGTTCTCCCTAAACCCTTTTTTAAAAAGTTAAAATATTAGGTTTCTTTTAGAGTTCATGAAATATGGAATCAGGAATCAGCCATATCCTTTGCTTTGTTTTTCCCTCATGCAACCTAACTGAAGTCACCACATGAATGCTTTCCTTTGCCCTCAAACTTCTGTTGCCATACTGATAGCAGATGAAATGAATAATGCTGAAAATATCTAATAATTCAAAGAAAGAATGGTCTAATTCTGACATCCCATGCGTGTATAGTGGACTGAGGGTTGGCATGTGGGACCAGTTTTTGACAGAACAAAAGCTGAATAATTCCTCATACAATTGAACAAAATATGACAAAGGAGAAACTAAAGTGGGATGAAAAAAAGTTGAATTCATGAGATGATATATATCTGAACCTCAAAACTTCAGGAAAGTTTAAGTCTATAAAATGTTTATGAGATAAACTCATGTCTGAGTTAAGGATCGAAGCATTCCAAGGCAAGAGAGTTCCAGCAGCAATGTGCCTTAAGTAAACCCTTTAATGATATGGTTACAGGCAAAGCATTAATACATGGATGACTGATTCTGGGAAAGGATTTCCAACATTAGGTAAACAGTTGCATTTTTTGAATCCTAATTTAAGCCTTTACAAATTGAATGTCTGTCTATTTCTACTAAAAAACTACCTTCAGTTTGGTCCCAAATATTTTTAAAGCTCTTGAGGAGAGTCAGAGATCAATAAGGATGTTTGATTTTAAATAATAAAATCCATCATGAAGTCAGTGGAAGATGCTGAAAAGAAGGCTAATCCATATGGCTGTTGTTATAGTTTCTAATTTTGAATGAGTCTTCACTGGAAAATTGTGCTAAAGAAAAAAGAAAGATTTAGACATTAAGAAAGAGGAATCAAATGTACTTTCAGCCAAATTACATATTTTTTGCAGGGCAGAATTAAGAAAGACAAATGAATTTAGTCTGCAAAGTATTTGGTTTGCTTTCTTCCTATAAAATAGAGAACTAAGATAAGTGTATAGGGGAGCAGGCAGTGTGGAGGAAGATACATTAGGCTAAGTGAATTTCTTTAGAGAGCGTTTTACTAGGCTCTGTTATAAACCGAATGTTTGTGCTCCCCTAAAATTCATAAGTCAAATCTATGCCCCTAAATGTGATGGTGTTAGGAGGTGAGGTCTTTGGCAGTTAATTAGGATTAGATTACCATGAAGGTGGAACCCTCATGAATGGGATTAATGCCCTGAGTCAGAGGACCCTTCACTTCCTGTCTCTCAACTTGTGAGAATACTAAAAGTCAGCAGTCTGGAACCCTGAAATCCAAAGAGGGCTCCCACCAGAACTCTACTATGCTGGCATCCTGATTTTGGACTTCCCATTCTCCCAAACCATGGAAAAAAATTAAAAAAAGTTTCTGTTGCTTTTAAGCCTCTCAAACTATGGTATTTTTTGTTATATGTATGTTATTCTGTAGGGACTGAGACTCTATTGTGCTTTGATGAAGAGGTATTGTACATTAAAGGTGGAAATTTTATTTATATCACCCCCTTTGTTAGTAGAAGTTCTGCAAATGGTTTACTGTTAGCAATGATAAATTAAGAAGGTTCAGAGAAGTGAAATTCACTTCCTCTAAGAAATCTGAGTTGTTAGAATCGCTCTAGTCTCAGACCTATACCAGGTTTTGGAGTTTATATCTTTATATGCCAGTGTCAGGAACTCAGCTGAATTGGGGAGAGAGCTGACAGGTGAGGGAGTAGCAAGGTGTAAGGCATTTCACTGTTGAGAGCTCCCCTGACAAAACTCTAGGCTACTGAACTCGGGGTGGAAGGGCTGGAGCAGCGTGAGGTGTAGAAAAGTACTGGGTACTGAGTCAGAGTGGGGAAAAATATCTTCAAGATTTCCTTAAGGAATTCTTGGCAGAGGCAGCTGAAGAGGAGCCTAGCTAAAGGCCTCAGATGAAGAGACCTGGGCATAAAACTACCCAGAGTGAGAATCTAAATAATGCAAAGACTGTGACCAGCCAGCAAGCCTGAGACCTTGACTGCAACTGCCCTGAGAGCCTGCAGAGCATTTGCTGTGCCCGAGTCTGGTGTGGGGAGGGCAGATTTCCCTGGTGAGGTCTGTCCGATAAAGCCTTTGTAATTGCCTATTATATCATGTCTGAAAAAATCACATACATATTTTTAACCAGAAGCCAAACTCTTCAATCAGTTGTATCATTTGAAAAATAAATGAGTTGCTTGCAGTTGCTTTGACCTGTTTCACTAGAATACAGAAGGATTTCTGAGAGAGACTGCATATTTTATTATAAAGTCAAATAATGACCAGTAACAATTATTACTGTTTTTGAAAAGCCATAGTCATAGTGAAACAGTCCACAATAAGATGAAAGATTAGTACAAATTCTTCTGGTTTCACCTACTAATGAGTAACATGATTCACTAAATTTTAGAAGAATATAAGTCCTCAAAGTAAAAAATAATCAGCAATAACGGAAAAGTCAAACCCATCTCTAATGTATTGAGTGCTCTAATAATGAAGAAGATAATCAATAAAATAGAAGGCAATATACTAGAACAATTTTAGATTTTCAGTAATCGCTCAAACACCAGAGAAACACTTAAACTGTTATACCAGTTTTCACTGACTATGACTGCAACATGAATTTATTTTGGGGGAATGTTGAAGTTAAGGAAAGTCTATATGATTAAAAAGAGTATAATAGACAAGCAACCTAGATGTCCATCAGCAGATGAATGGATAAAAAAGCTGTGGTACATATAAATGGAGTATTACTCAGCCATTAAAAAGAATACATTTGAATCAGTTCTAATAATGAAACTGGAAAAGAGTGAAGTAAGCCAGAAGGAAAAAGAAATACAGTATACTAACGATATATATGAATTTAGAAAGATGGTAACAATAACCTGGTGTGAGACAGCAAAAAGAGACACTGATGTATAGAACAGTCTTACGGACTCTGTGGGAGGGGAGAGGGTGGGAAGATTTGGGAGAGTGACATTGAAACATGTAGAATATCATGTAAGAAACGAGTTTCCAGTCCAGGTTAGATCACAGGGATGCTTGGGGCTGGTGCACTGGGACAACCCAGAGGGATGGTGTGGGGAGGGAGGAGGAGGAGGGTTCAGGATGAACACATGGCCTGTGGTGGATTCATTTTGATATTTGGCAAAAAACTAATACAATTATGTAAAGTTTAAAAATAAAATAAAATTAAAAAAAAAAAAAAAAAGAGACTATGACAAACTTTCAGCAAAACCCAACAAATCACAATTGCTTCTTTCATTCCTATAATCCCGTTTAAAAATTAAGAGAGAAAGCACATGTGTGCATGTATATATATATATATATCTGTACTAGATATATATTTTTATATTTAAGATATTTGTAGCTGGGAAATCCAGAAGAAGTATAAAGGACTCTCTCCTTTATGTATTAGGAGATGTATTTTATATATATATATATATATATATAAGTATATATCTCCTAATACATAGGAGATGTATTATATATATATATATATATATATATATATATTAGAGATATATATCTCTCTAATACATAGGAGATGTATTATATATATATATCTCCTAATACATAAAGGAGAGAGTCCTTTACTTGCACTTCTTCTGGATTTCCAAGCTACAAACCATCTTAAATTTACCTGAGGTTAAAAAAAGCCCTGTGATCTAGTACAGATGTATGCCTTACTCTACAGCTTATGCCTGAAGCCAGTGAAATAAAATCTTAGGAGAACAATTTCCAAAGTGTATAATGGACTGTATCATCCTCAATAAATAGACTCAGACACAAGCAGTTTTACAGAAAAAACAATTTACCTAAAATTTCTGAGAATACAAGTTAAATGAATCCAGTTCTACACAAAAGATAAAAGAACCACTCCTTCCTTCCATAACTTCATAAATGCTATCTCTGTGCTTTTAAGCTAAAATTTGAATCTTTCATACTCAAATATTTAGTCTTCAGATTTTAATGAATTAAGTAACATGATCTTAGGAAAAGGTAATAGTATCAAGAGCCATATTTTGGATCAAATGTAGAACATATTGGAAAAAGAAGCAGAAGGAAAACGGTGTTAATGTTTCCCTGAGATAATTATCACTTAGTTGAAGGTGAAAGAGAAAGATTCTATGCTGCTGTGGCAAGGCAAATGAGGTGACAATATTTGGCAAAAACCATCAAGTTCTGGAAGCAAAGATTTATATTAAATGTCATGGACAGAAACCAAATTTAATTTGTGTTAAATGAATAGAGTCATAAGTTTACATTATATGATGGAAATATTGCTTATTAGAAATGGAGATTCAGATAACATGACTCATTCAACATTAATTATATTAATGTAAATAATTGGGAAAATATGACTTATCTAGATGTTGTACTGACAGTAAGAAGTAAAGAAATATATTTTAAGGAAAGCTATGCTTATTTTTGCCTCTCATGCTCCATGTTCCTAAAAAAAATGCATTGTATATTAAAACATTTCCTTTATTCAGTTCCATTCAGTTCAGTTCATTCGCTCAGCCATGTCCGACTCTTTTCAACCCCATGAATTGCAGCACGCCAGGCCTCCCTATCCTTCACTAACTCCTGGAGTTCACTCAAACTCATGTCCATCAAGTCGGTGATGCCATCCAGCCATCTCATCCTTATTACAAATCTATTAATTGATGTGGGCTTCCCTGGTGGTTCAGGGGTAAAGAATTTGCCTGCCAATGCAGGAGACTCAGGTTCAATTCCTGGGTTGGAAAGAGCTCCTGGAGAAGGAAGTGGCAACCAACCCCAGTATTCTTGCCTGGAGAATTCCATGGCCAGAGGAGCATGGTAGGCTACAGTCCATGGGGTAACAAGAGTTGGAAACAATTTAGCAACTACACAACAACAACAGCAACATTAATTTGTGTGTGTGTGTGTATGTGTATTTAAGCCAAGCTTGACCATTCTGTTAGTTGTATAGAATTAAAAGTACCCATTATTACTGATATCTACATCCCTTAAAGTATTATATTTAGGGAGTCTTTACTAGTTAAGCTGCATGGGAAAATCTTGAGATTTCCACACAATAGTGAAAGGAATACAAATAGAGGAGTTTCTATTAATTCAAATTCTTTTCTAAATGAAGTATATTTGTTTTACAACAGTATTTTTGCATATTATCTTCAATTATAGATTATTAGAAGATAATGGGTATCAGATCAGATCAGATCAGATCAGTCGCTCAGTCGTGTCCGACTCTTTGCGACCCCATGAATCGCAGCACGCCAGGCCTCCATGTCCATCACCAACTCCCGGAGTTCACCCAGACTCATGTCCATCGAGTCAGTGATGCCATCCAGCCATCTCATCCTCTGTCATCCCCTTCTCCTCCTGCCCCCAATCCCTCCCAACATCAGAGTCTTTTCCAATGAGTCAACTCTTCCCATGAGGTGGCCAAAGTACTGGAGTTTCAGTTTTAGCATCATTCCTTCCAAAGAAATCCCAGGGCTGATCTCCTTTAGAATGGACTGGTTGGATCTCCTTGCAGTCCAAGGGACTCTCAAGAGTCTTCTCCAACACCACAGTTCAAAAGCATCAATTCTGTGGCGCTCAGCCCTCTTCACAGTCCAACTCTCACATCCATACATGACCACAGGAAAACCATAGCCTTGCCTAGACGAACCTTTGTTGGCAAAGTAATGTCTCTGCTTTTGAATATGCTATCTAGGTTGGTCATAACTTTCCTTCCAAAGAGGAAGCATCTTTTAATTTCATGGCTGCAGTCACCATCTGCAGTGATTTTGGAGCCCAGAAAAATAAAGTCTGACACTGTTTCCACTGTTTCCCCATCTATTTCCCATGAAGTGATGGGACCAAATGCCATGATCTTCGTTTTCTGAATGTTGAGCTTTAAGCCAACTTTTTCACTCTCCACTTTCACCTTCATCAAGAGGCTTTTTAGTTCTTGATGGGTATAGTGTATTTTAAATATAATAGTTTTCATCTGTTAATTCTATACCTCTGGTTGGTCCCTCTCTCCTTCACTTTCGCCTCTGGTAACAACAAGGTTCCTATCTCTGTGAGTCTGTTTCTGTTTTGTATGTACATTCATTTGCACTGTTTTTTTAGATTCCACATATAAGTGATATATGATACTTGTCTTTGATTTATTTGACAAAGCATAATATTCTCTAGGTCCATCTATGTTGCTCCTAATATCACTATTTCATTCTTTTTGTGGCTAATATTCCACTCTGTGTGTGTGTGTGTGTGTGTGTGTGTGTGTGTGCATCACATCTTAATCCAATTGTCTGTTGATGGGCACTTGGATTGCTTCCATGAGGTCTTGGTATTATAAATACTGCTGCTAGGAACAATTAGATTTATGTTTCTTTGCAAATTAGGGCTTTTGCTTTTCTAGATATATAGGAGTGGACTTTTTGGATTGTATGGTGATTCTATTTTTAGGTTTTTAAAATTTTTGTTATTTACTGTTTTCCATACTGGCTGCATCAGTTTACATTCCTATGAATGATGTACCAGGTTTCCCTTTTTCTTCATCCTCTGTAGCATTTGTTATTTGTAGACCTTTTGATGAGAACCATTCTGACAGGTGTGGGGTGGTACCACATTGTGGTTTTGAGTTGAATTTCTCTAATAATTAGTGATACTGAGCATCTTTTCTGGAGAAGGTAATGGCACCCCACTCCAGTACTCTTACCTGGACAATCCCATGGACAGAGGAGCCTGGTAGGCTGCAGTCCATGGGGTCACACAGAGTTGGACACGACTGAAGTGACTTAGCAGCAATAGCAGCAGAACATCTTTTCATGTGCCTATTAGCTATCTGTATGTTTTCTTTGGATAAGTGTCTATTCAAGCCTTCTGCTTATTCTTTGATTCAGTTTTTTTTTTTTTTTTTTTTTCCCCTAAAGTTGAGTTGTATGAGCTGTTTGTATACTTTGGTTATTAACCTCTTGTCAACTGCATCATTTGCAAATCTTTTCTCATATTTCACAGGTATTTTTTTTCTCATTTTGTTGATGGTTTCCTTTGCTCTGCAAAAGCTTTTAAGTTTAATTAGATCCCATTTGCTTATTTTTGCTTTTACTTATTTTGCCCTGAGAAACAGATTCAAGAAAATATTGGTATGATTTATGTCAAAGTATTTTGCCTATGCTCTCTTCTAGGAGTTCATTCCATGTTCTACACTGAAGTCTTTAACCTATTATATGTTCTTTTTGTTTGTTTGTTTGTTTTTGAATGGTGTAAAATAATGGTCCAGTTTCATTTCTTTGCATGTGTGTATCTGTTTTTCAAACACAATTTATAAGACATTGTCTTTTCCCCACTGTATATTCTTGACTCCTTTGTCATAAACTAGCTGATCATATATATGTAAGTTTAATTCTGGGCTCTCTATTGTGTTCCATTTATCAATGTATCTGTTTTTATACAAATATCACACTTTTAGAATTACAATAAAATTTTAAAAAGTAAATTATTACAGCTTTGTAATATAGTACAAATTTTAGGACGATTCTATTTCTAGGAAAAAAGGCACTGGCATTTTAATAGGGATTGCATTGTACTTGTATATTGCTTTTTTTATATGGATATTTTAACAATATTGATTCCTCCAATTATGAGCATAGAATATCTTTCCATTTATTTGGCTCTTCTTCAAATTATTTCACTTATGTCTTGTAATTTTCTGTATATACAAGCCTTTCACCTTCCTGGTCAAATTTATTCTTAAGTATTTTATTGCTTTTGAAGCAACTATAACTGGAATTGTTTTCCTAATTTCTCCAATAGTTCATATTCGTGTATAGAAAGGTAATTTTTGTGTACTGATTCTGTATATTTTAATTCTACTGAATTCACTGATTTGTTCTAGCAGTTTTCAGAGGACTTGCTAGAGTTTTTGTATATATACCACGTCATCTGCATATAGTGAGTTTTAATTCTTCCTTGACAACATGGATTTTTTTCCCCCTGTCTAATTAGTCTAAGACTTTCAAAATTATGTTGCATAAAAATGGTGAGAGTTTTTTGTTCCAGATCATAGAAGAAAAGCTTTCTAGCTCTTTACCACTGAGTATGATGCTAGTTGTGGTCTTGTCATATATGGCCTTTATTATGTTATATTCCTTCCATACCCGCTTTACTGAGAGTCTTTATCATGAATGGATGCTGACTTATATTAAATGCCTTTTTGCCATCTACTGAGATAATAGTGGTCCACTGGAGAAGGGAATGGCAAATCACTTCGGTATTTTTGCTATGAGAACCCTATGAACAGTATGAAAAGGCAAAAAGATAGGACACTGAAAAATGAACTCCCCAGGTTGGTAGGTGTCCAATATGCTACTGGAGATCAGTGGAGAAATAATTCCAGAAAGAATGAAGAGACAGAGAAAAAGCAAAAACAACACCCACTTGTGGATGTGGCCAGTGATGGAAGCAAGGTCTGATGCTGTAAAGAGCAATACTGCATAGGAACCTGGAATGTTAGGTCCATGGATCAAGTCAAATTGGAAGTGGCCAAACAGGAGATGGCAAGAGTGAACATTGACATTTTAGGAATCAGTGAACTAAAATGGACTGGAATGGGCAAATTTGACTCAAATGACCATTATATCTACTACTATGGACAAAAATCCTTTAGAAGAAATGGAGTAGCCATCATAGTTAACAAAATAGTCCGAAATGCAGTACTTGGATTTTGCAATCTCAAAAACAACAGGATGATCTTTGTTCATTTCCAAAGCAAACCTTTCAATATCACAGTAAGCCAAGTCTAAGCCCCAACCAGTAATGCTGAAGAAGCTGAAGTTGAACGGTTCTATGAAGACCTACAAGGCCTTCTGAACTAGCATCCCAAAAATATATCCTTTTCATTATAACGGACTGGAATGCAAAAGTAGCAAGTCAAGAAACACTTGGAGTAACAGGCAAATTTGGCCTTGGAGTACAGAATGAAGCAGGGCAAAGGCTCATAGAGTTTTGCCAAGAGAATGCACTTATCATAGCAAACACCCTGTTCCAACAATACAAGAGAAGCCTCTACACATGGACATCACCAAGTAGTCAACTGCAAAATCAGATTGATTGTATTCTTTGCAGCTAAAGATGAAGAAGCTCTATACAGTCAGCAAAAACAAGACCTGGAGCTGACTGTGACTCAGATTATGAGTGCCTTACTGCCAAATTCACAGATAAATTGAATAAAGTAGGGAAAACCACTATATCATTCAGATATGACCTAAATCAAATCCCTTACGCTTATAAAGTGGAAGTGAGAAATAGACTTAAGGGACTAGATCTGATAGAGTGCTTGATGAATATGGACGGAGGTTTGTGACATTGTACAGGAGACAGGAATCAAGACCATCCCTTAGAAAAATAAATGCAAAAAAGCAAAATGGCTGTCTGAAGAGGCCTTACAAATTGCTGTGAAAAGAAACAAAGTGAAAAGCAAAGGAGAAAAGGAAAGATATACCCATTTGAATGTAGAGTTCCAAAGAATAGCAAGGAGAGATAAGAAAGCCTTCCTTAAAGATCAGTGCAAAGAAAGAGAGGAAAATAATAGAATGGGAAAGACTAGCTGCTGCTGCTGCTGCTGCTGCTGCGTCGCTTCAGTCGTGTCCTACTCGGTGCAACCCCATAGACAGCAACCCACCAGGCTCTCCCGTCCCTGAGATTCTCCAGGCAAGAATACAGGAGTGGGTTGCCATTTACTTCTCCAATGCATGCATGCATGCTAAGTCACTTCAGTTGTGTCCAACTCTGTGTGACCCTGTGGACAGCAGCCCACCAGGCTCCTCCATCCACAGGATTCTTTAGGCAAGAGGGAAAGACTAGAGATCACCTCAAGAAAAGTAGAGCTACCAAGGAAACATTTCATGCAAAGATGGGCTCAATAAAGGACAGAAATGGTATGGACCTAACACATGCAGAAGTTATTAAGAAGAGGTGGCAAGAATACACAAAAAATTGGACAAAAACGATCTTCACAACTCAGATGATAACAATGATGTGATCACTCCTCTAGAGCTAGACATCCTGGAATGTGAAGTCAAGTGGGCTTTAGGAAGCAACATGACAAACAAAGCTACTGGAGGTAATGGAATTCCAGTTGAGCTCTTTCAAATCCTGAAAGATGATGTTGTGAAAGTCCTGCATTCAATATGCCAGAAAATCTGGAAAATTCAGCAGTGGCCACAGGAATGGAAAAGGTCAGCTTTCATTTCAATTCCAAAGAAAAGCAATGCCAACAATTGCACTTATCTCACGCACTAGTAAAGTAATCCTCAAAATTCTCCAAGCCAGGCTACAAAAATATGTGAACTGTGAACTTCCAGATGTTCAAGCTGGTTTTAGAAAAGGCAGAGGAACCAGAGATCAAATTGCCAACATCTGTTGGATCATTGAAAAAACAAGATCTCCAGAAAAATATCTATTTCTGCTTTATTGACTATGCCAAAGATTTGACTGTGTGTATCACAAGAAACTGTGGAGAATTCTGAAAGTTTGGGAATAACAGACAACCTGACCTGCCTCTGAGAATTCTGTATGCAGGTCAAGAAGGCACAGTTAGAACTGGACATGGAAAAACAGACTGGTTCCAAATTGGGAAAGGAGTACTCCAAGGCTGTGTATTGTAACTCTGCTTATTTAACTTATATGCAGAGTACATAATGAGAAACTCTGGGCTGGATGAAACACAAGCTGGAATCAAGATTGCTTGGAGGAATATCAATAACCTCACATATGTAGATGACACCACCCTAATGGCAGAAAGTGAAGAAGAACTAAAGAGCTTCTTGATGAAAGTGAAAGAGGAGAGTGAAAAAATTGGCTTAAAGTTCAGCATTCAGAAAACTAAGATCATGGCATCTGGTCCCATCACTTCATGGGAAATAGATGGGGAACAGTGTTAGACTTTATTTTTTTGGGCTCCAAAATCACTGCAGATGGTGACTGCAGCCATGACATTAAAAGATGCTTACTCCTTGGAAGGAAAGTTATGACCAACCTAGACAGCATATTACAAATAAAAGTGAAAGTGAAACTCACTCAGTGGTGTCTGACTCTTTGTGACTCGATGGACTTTACAGCCCATGGAATTTTCCAGGCCAGAATACTGGTGTAGGTAGCCTTTCCCTTCTCCAGGTATCTTCCCGACCCATGGAGTGAACCCAGGTCTCCCACAATGTAGGCTGATTCTTTACCAGATGAGCCACAAGGGAAGACCAAGAGTACTTGAGTGAGTAGTCTATCCCTTTTCCAGTGGATCTTCCCAACCCAAGAATTGAACTGGGGTATCCTGCATTGCAGGTGGATTCTTTACCAACTGAACTATTAGGGAAGCATATTAAGAACCAGAGACATTACTTTGCCAACAAAGGTTCATCTATTCAAGCTATGGTTTTTCCAGTAGTCATGTATGGCTGTGAGATTGGACTATAAAGAAAACTGAGCGCCAGAGAATCAATGCTTTTGAAATGTGGTGTTGGAGAAGACTACTGAGTATCTTGGAATGTGGAGATCCAACCAGTCCATCCTAAATGAGATCAGTCCTGAGTGTTCATTTAAAGGACTGCTGTTGAAGCTGAAACTCCAATACTTTGGCCACCTGATGTGAAGAGCTGACTCATTTGAAAAGACCCTGATGCTGGGAAAGACTGAAGGTGGGAGGAAAAGGGGAAGACAGAGGATGAGATGGTTGGTTGGCATCACCAACTTGATGGGTATGAGTTTGGGTAAACTCCGGGAGTTGTTGATTGACACGGAGGCCTTGTGTGCTGCAGTCCATGAGGTTGCAAAGAGTTGGACAGGGCTGAAAGACTGAACTGAACTGAGATAATTGTTTTTTATCCTCTTTATGTTAATGTGGTCATCACATTGATTGCTATTTTGCCAATACTGATGGCTTCTTTCATCTATGAAATAAATCCCACTGGACCATGTTGTGTAATCCTTTTAATGTATTAATGAATTCTCTTGCTAGAATATTATTGAAGATTTTTACATTTATGTTCAACAGGGAAATTTGACTATAATTTGATTTTCCTCTTTGTATTCTTGTCTGATTTTTGTTATTAAGATAATGCTGGATTTGTAAATTGTGTTTAAAGTATTTCTTCTTTTTCTGTTTTGGCAATAGTGTGAGAAGAATTGGTATTTGTTCTTTCAAATCTTTGACATAGTACCTAGTATTTGATAAAAATACCAAGGACATAATTTTGACTCAAAAAATACAATAAAAAAATTTAAGTTTAGAAAAATCATACAAACAGAGCTAACAGAAGCTTTGTAAAACCATTTTGCTTGGTCAACTTCACTAATAATCTTCCTTGATTCTGCGAATTTTTTGCATTCCTAAAGCAAAATAATTTTTTTGTATAAATAAGTGGAAAAAACCTGTAAACATATTGGAAACTATGAAAGTTATTTGGAAAAATCAGTCCTTCCTAGTTTTAAATGTGTCAGTTCAGTTCAGTCACTCAGTCATGTCCAACTCTTTGTGACCCAATGAATTGCAGCACACCAGGCCTCCCTGTCCATCACCAACTCCCAGAGTTTACCCAAACTCTTGTCCATCAAGGCAGTGATGCCATCCAGCCATCTCATACTCTGTCACCCCTTTCTCCTCCTAGCCCAATCTCTCCCAGCATCAGAGTCTTTTCCAATGAGTCAACTCTTTGCATGAGGTGGCCAAAGTACTGGAGTTTTAGCTTTAGCATCAGTCCTTTCAAAGAACACCCAGGACTGATCTCTTTTAGGATGGACTGTTTGGAAAACCTTGCAGTCCAAGGGACTCTCAAGAGTCTTCTCCAACACCACAGCTCAAAAGCATCAATTTTTCGGTGGTCAGCTTTCTTCACAGTCCAACTCTCACATCCATACATGACTACTGGAAAAACCATAGCCTTGACTAGACGGGCCTTTGTTGGCAAAGTAATGTCTCTGCTTTTCAAAATGTTATCGAGTTTGGTCATAACTTTCCTTCCAAGAAGTAAGCATCTTTTAATTTCATGGCTGCAGTCACCATCTGCAGTGATTTTGGAGCCCAAAAAAATAGAGTCTAACACTGTTTCCCCATCTATTTCCTGTGAAGTGATGGGACCAGATGCCATGATCTTCGTTTTCTGAATGTCGAGCTTTAAGCCAACTTTTTTACTCTCCACTTTCACTTTCATCAAGAGGCTTTTTAGTTCCTCTTCACTTTCTGTCATAAGGGTGGTGTCATCTGCATATCTGAGGTTATTGATATTTCTCCCTGCAATTTTGAGTCCAGCTTGTGCTTCTTCCAGCCCAGTGTTTCTCACGATGTACTCTGCATATAAATGAAATAAGCAGGGTGACAAAATACAGCCTTGATGTACTCCTTTTTGGAGTACATCCTATTTTGGAGTACTCCTATTTGGAACCAGTCTGTTGTTCCATGTCCAGTTCTAACTGTTGCTTCCTGACCTGCATATATGTTTCTCAAGAGGCAGGTCAGGTGGTCTGCTATGCCCATCTCTTTAAGAATTTTCCACAGTTTATTGTGATCCACACAGTCAAAGGCTTTGGCATAGTCAATAAAGTAGAAACTCTCTTGCTTTTCCATGATCCAGCAGATGTTGGCAATTTGATCTCTGGTTCCTCTGCCTTTTTGAAAACCAGCTTGCACATCTGGAAGTTCATAGTTCATGTATTGCTGAAGACTGGTTTGGAGTATTTTGAGCATTACTTTACTAGCATGTGAGATGAGTGTAATTGTGTGGTATTTTGAGCATTCTTTGGCATTGCCTTTCTTTGGGATTGGAATCAAAACTGACTTTTTCCAGTCCTGTGGCCATTGCTGGGTTTTCTAGATTTGCTGACATATTGAGTGCAGCACTTTCACAGCATCATTTTTCAGGATTGGAAATAGCTCAACTGGAATTCCATCACCTCTACTAGCTTTGTTCATAGTGATGCTTTCTAAGGCCCACTTGATTTCACATTCCAGGATATCTGGCTCTAGGTGAATGATCACACCATCGTGATTATCTGGGTCATGAAGATCTTTTTTGTATAGTTCTATTGTGTATTCTTGCCACTAAGAATATATAAATAGAAATTTCTTAGGTGGTCCTACGATGGCAGAAGAATGTGATGGGGAGACTGCTTTCTCCCCCACAGGTTCATTGAAACAACATTTGAGCACCAAGCAAATTCCACAGAAGAAATTCTGAATGCTGGCAGAGGACATAAGGCACCCAAAAAAGCAGCGCATTTTCTCCAAAAGGAGGTAGGACAAAATATAAAAGATAAAAAGAGAGACAAAAGAGGTAGGGATGGAGATCCATCCCAGGAAGGAAGTCTTAAAAAAGAGATAAGTTTCCAAACACCAGGAAACACTCTCTGGTGGGTCTATGGTGAGGCTTGGAATCTCAGAGGGCAAAATAACTGGGAGGAAAAATAAATAAATAATTAAAACCCGCAGATTATGTGCCTAACAGCAACTTCCAGAGGTGCAACATCCCAACGTCTGCATGCCCCACTAGCAAGTGGAGGAGGTACAGGGAGAAGCGGGCAGCATTGCTTAGGATAAGAACCGGGCCTGAATGCCCTGAGGGCAATCTGAGGGAGCTAGCTTGAGATAGCAACCCAGACTGTGGGATATCTATCCTTGGATCCCGTGAAAAGCCCTAACCTCTGCCAGGCAGGCTCACAGAACAAAAGACTGAGCAGAACTAGCTGCTGCAGATTGGCCCATCCCCCACCGCAGACAGGCAATGGAGGGCAGCCAGAGTCGGAAGGGGGTAATCGTGGCCCCAGAGAGGCATCTGATACCAAACTGCAAGCAGACTTCATTGCTAACCAAGACTTTTTGAGATTCTGGATGGTCAGCAAATGCCAGGAAGGTCACAGCCAGAGATCAGCTTCCCAGAAGAGATTCATGGCACACCTGAGAAGGTGCACCCATTGTACACCCAGAAAACCTAGTGGCTGGGATGGGGGAGGGGATAAGTTACAGCCTTCAACTGGTGGAGACTACGCGCTCTTAAGGACCTGGTCATTTGAGCTTCTCAAAACTGGAATGGGCGCAAAACACAGGCCCAAGCAAGTCTGTGCCTTTGTGGAGTACACAAAAACCTGAACCTGAGCGGCTTAGACCTGGGAACTGCATGCAAACCAGGGCCCACATCAGACAGTTCTCAGCAGAGCAATCTAGAGTCTGAGCAGTGTAGACTAGGAAAGCACACATGTTTTAGTGGGAACAAACCCAGTGTGCCCGAATCACCGTGAACACACACCAGTGATCTTTGTTTGCAGTGGTCCTCCATCCTGAAAGCACAACTGAATAAGCAAGCCTAAAAAAAAAAAGTGACCGCCACTGTGCCCCTTGTGTCAGGGTGGAAATTAGAAAATGAAGAGACCAGCAAACAGAGGAAGCTAAAATAAACAGAGGGAACCGATTTGGAAGTGACAAGTGCAATAGATTAAAACCCTGTAGTTAGCACCAACTACACAGGAAGGGGCCTATAGACTGTGAGAAGTACAAGCCGGACCAAGGAACTATCTGAGAATTAACTGACCCCACACTGTCCGCAACAACTCCAGAGAAAGTCTTAGATATATTTTTACTATTATCATTTTTTAATTAAAAAATTTATTTTATTTTATTTTTTGTTAAAATCCGCATTACTTCTTTAATTTTCATTTTTATAACCTACATGACTGGGATAGAAGCAAGGTCCGATGCTATAAGAGCAATATTGCATAGGAACCTGGAATGTCAGGTCCATGATCAAGGCAAATTGGAAGTGGTCAAACAAGAGATGGCAAGAGTGAATGTCGACATTCTAGGAATCAGCGAACTAAAATGGACTGGAACGGGTGAATTTAACTCAGATGACCATTATATATACTACTGCGGGCAGGAATCCCTCAGAAGAAATGGAGTGGCCATCATGGTCAACAAAAGATCCAAAATGCAGTACTTGGATGCAGTCTCAAAAACGACAGAATGATCTCTGTTCGTTTCCAAAGCAAACCGTTCAGTATCACAGTAATCCAAGTCTAAGCCCCAACCAGTAATGCTGAAGAAGCTGAAGTTGAATGGTTCTATGAAGACCTACAAGGCCTTTTAGAACTAATACCCAAAAAAGATGTCCTTTTCATTAAAGGGCACTGGAATGCAAAAGTAGGAATTTAAGAAATACCTGGAGTAACAGGCAAATTTGGCCTTGGAATAAGGAATGAAGCAGGGCAAAGACTAATAGAGTTTTGCCAAGAAAATGCACTGGTCATAACAAACACCCTCTTCCAACAACACAAGAGAAGACTCTATACATGGACATCACCAGATGGTCAAGACCAAAACCAGATTGATTATATTCTTTGCAGCCAAAGATGGAAAAGCTCTATACAGTCAAAAAAAAAAAAAAAAAAAAGACCAGGAGCTGACTGTGGCTCAGATCATGAACTCCTTATTACTAAATTCAGACTTAAATTGAAGAAAGTAGGGAAAACCACTAGACCATTCAGGTATGACCTAAATCAAATCCATTATGATTATACAGTGGAAGTGAAAAATAGATTTAAGGGCCTAGATCTGATAGATAGAGTGCCTGATGAACTATGGAATGAAGTTCATGACATTGTACAGGAGACAGGGATCAAGACCATGCCCATGGAAAAGAAACGCAAAAAAACAAAATGGCTGTCTGGAGAGGCCTTACTAATAGCTGTGAAAAGAAGAGAAGTGAAAAGCAAAGGAGAAAAGGAAAGATATAAGCATCTGAATGCAGAATTCCAAAGAATAGCAAGAAGAGATAAGAAAGCCTTCTTCAGCGATCAATGCAAAGAAATAGAGGAAACAATAGAATTGGAAAGACTAGAGATCTCTTCAAGAAAATTAGAGATACCAAGGGAATATTTCATGCAAAAATGGGCTCGATAAAGGACAGAAATGGTATGGACCTAACAGAAGCAGAAGATATTAAGAAGAGGTGGCAAGAATACACAGAAGAACTGTACAAAAAAGATCTTCACGACCCAGATAATCACGATGGTGTGATCACTGACCTAGAGCCAGACATCCTGGAATGTGAAGTCAAGTGGGCCTTAGAAATCATCACTATGAACAAAACTAGTGGTGGTAATGGAGTTCCAGTTGAGCTATTTCCAATCCTGAAAAATGATGCTGTGAAAGTGTTGCACTCAATATGCCAGCAAATTTGGAAAACCCAGCAGTGGCCACAGGACTGGAAAAGGCCAGTTTTCCTTCCAATCTCAAAGAAAGGCAATGCCAAAGAATGCTCAAAATACCGCACAATCGTACTTATCTCACACGCTAGTAAAGTAATGCTCAAAATTCTCCAAGCCAGGCTTCAGCAGTACGTGAACCATGAACTTCCTGATGATCAAGCTAGTTTTAGAAAAGGCAGAAGAACCAGAGATCAAATTGCCTACATCTGTTGGATCATGGAAAATGCAAGAGAGTTCCAGAAACACATCTATTTCTGCTTTATTGACTATGCCAAAGCCTTTGACTGTGTGGATCACAGTAAACTGTGGGAAATTCTTAAAGAGATGGGCATACCAGACCACCTGACCTGCCTCTTGAGAAATCTGTATGCAGGTCAGGAAGCAACAGTTAGAACAGGACATGGAACAACAGACTGGTTCCAAATAGAAAAAGGAGTACATCAAGGCTGTATATTGTCACCTGCTTATTTAACTTCTATGCAGAGTACATCATGAGAAACGCTGGACTGGGAGAAACACAAGCTGGAATCAAGATTCCTGGGAGAAATATCAATAACTTCAGATATGCAGATGACACCACCCTTATGGCAGAAAGTGAAGAGGAACTAAAAAGCCCCTTGATGAAAGTGAAATCGGACAATGAAAAAGTTGGCTTAAAGCTTAACATTCAGAAAACGAAGATCATGGCATCTGGTCCCATTACTTCATGGAAAATAGATGGGGAAACAGTGGAAACCGTGTCAGACTTTTTTTGGGGGGGCTCCAAAATCACTGCAGAAAGTGATTGCAGCCATGAAATTAAAAGACACTTAATCCTTGGAAGAAAAGTTATGACCAAACTAAATACTATATTCAAAAGCAGAGACATTAGTTTGCCAATAAAGTTCCGTGTAGTCAAGGTTATGGTTTTTCCTGCCGTCATGTATGGATGTGAGAATTGGACTGTGAAAAAGGCTGAGCACCAAAGAATTGATGCTTTTGAACTGTGGTGTTGGAGAATACTTTTGAGAGTCCCTTGGACTGCAAGGAGATCCAACCAGTACATTCTGAAGGAGATCAGCCCTGGGATTTCTTTGGAGGGAATGTTGCTGAAGCTGAAACTCCAATACTTTGGCCGCCTCATGCCAAGAATTGACTCATTGGAAAAGACCCTGATGCTGGGAGGGATTGGGGGCAGGAGCAGGAGGGGACGACAGAGAGTGAGATGGCTGGGTGGCATCACTAACTAATGGACGTGAGTCTGAGTGAACTCCGGGAGTTGGTGATGGACAGGGAGGCCTGGTGTGCTGTAATTCATGGGGTCGCAAAGAGTCAGACACGACTGAACTGAACTCATTACCTTGGAAAAAAGAAAAGAAAAGAAATATCCTATTTTTAAAGCAAACTTCATTTATGTGTATTTTATAATTTCTGTGACTTTGTGTGTTTTCTTTTTGTTTGTTTGCTTTTTTGGAGTATTTTTTTTAATATTATAGTTTTGAAAATCTAATCTCTACTCAACATTTTTAATCTTTGCTTTTTGGTATTTGTTATCAACTTTGTACCTTTAAGAACCCAATCTTCAGTACCCATTTTTACTTGGGAGTGAGATCACTGGCCTGATTGCTCTCTCCCCCTTTTGACTCTCCTTTTTCTCCACTAAGTTGCCTCTATCTCACCCCTCCCCCTTTTCTTCTCTACCCAACTCAGTGAATCTCTTTGTGTGTTCCTAGGCTGTTGAGAACACTTAGGGAACTGATTATGGGCTTGACTTGTCTCTCTGCTTTTGATTCCCCTTTTTATCCTCCTGGCCACCTTTGTCTCCTTCCTCCCTCTTGTCTTCTCTATGTAACTCCGTGAACATCTCTGAGGGATCCAGACTGTGGTGGGCACGTAGGGAAGTGATTACTGGCTAGCTTGCTCTCTCTTTTTAATTCCCCCTCTTCTCCTCCTGGTCACCTCTATCTCCCTCCTCCCTCTTCTCTTCTCCATGTAACTCTGTGTACCTCTCCAGGTGTCCCTCACTGTCGAGAAACTTTTCATCATTAACCTAGATGTTTTATGATTGGTGCTGTATAAATGGAGAAGTCTTGAGGCTACTGTAGGGATAAAACTGAAAACCAGAGGCGGGAGGCTTAAGTCCAAATCCTGAGAACACCAGAGGAATCCTGAATCCAGGGAACATTAATCAATAGGAGCTCATCAAATGGCCTCTTACCTACACTGAAACCAAGCACCACCCAAGGGCCAACAAGCTCCAAAGCAAGACATACCATGCAAATTCTCCAGCAACACAGAAACATAACTCTGAGCCTTAATATACAGGCTGACCAAAGTTACACCAAACTCACTGACATCTCAGAACCTATTACTGGACACTTCATTTCACTCCAGAAAGAAGAAATCCAGCTCCACGCACCAGAACACTGACACAAGCTTCCCTAACCAGAAAACCTTGACAAGCCACCCGTCCAACCCCACTCACAGCGAGGAACCTCCACAATAAAAAGGAACCATCAACTGCAAGAATACAGAAAGGCCACCCCAAACACAGTGATATAAACAAGATGAAAAGGCAGAGAAAT
Organism: Bos mutus; assembly: GCF_027580195.1. Classification (NCBI taxonomy): domain Eukaryota; kingdom Metazoa; phylum Chordata; class Mammalia; order Artiodactyla; family Bovidae; genus Bos; species Bos mutus. Next base: position 74,772,163 of record NC_091622.1, on the reverse strand, counting down.
ACCCAGCAGGTAAAGGAACCGGATAAATGTCCACCAAACCAAACAAAACAGGAAGAGATAGGGAATCTACCTGATAAAGAATTCTGAATAATGATTGTGAAAATGATCCAAAATCTTGAAAACAAATTGGAGTTACAGCTAAATAGCCTGGAGACAAGGATCGAGAAGATGCAAGAAAAGTTTAACAAGGACCTAGAAGAAATAAAAAGAGTCAATATATAACGAATAATGCAATAAATGAGATCAAAAACATTCTGGAGGGATCCAACAGTAAAATAACGGAGGCAGAAGATAGGATAAGTGAGGTAGAAGATAGAATGGTAGAAATAAGTGAAACAGAGAGGAAAAAGAAAAAAAATAATTAAAAGAAATTAGGACAACCTCAGAGACCTCTGTGACATAGTTAAATGCCCCACATTCAAATCATAGGAGTCCCAGAAGAAGAAGACAAAAAGAAAGACCATGAGAAAATAATTGAGGAGATAATAGTTGAAAACTACCTTAAATGGGGAAGGAAATAATCACCCAAGTCCAAGAAAACCAGAGAGTCTCAAACAGGATAAACCCAAGGCAAAACACCCCAAAACACATATTAGTCAAATTAACAAAGATCAAACACAAAGGACAAATATTAAAACCAGCAAGGGAAAAACAACAAATAACACACAAGGGGATTTCTGTAAGGATAACAGGTGATCTTTCAATAGAAATTCTTCAGGCCAGAATGGAATGGCAGGACATACTTAAAGTGATGAAAGAAAATAACCTACAGCCCAGATTATTGTACCTAGCAAGGATCTCATTCAAATATGAAGGAGAAATCAAAAGCTTTATAGACAAGCAAAAGCTCAGAGAATTCAGCACCACCAAACCAGCTCTCCAACAAATGCTAATGGATCTTCTCTAGACAGGAAACACAGAAAGGGTGTATAAACTTGAACCCAAAACAATAAAGTAAATGGCAATGAAATCATATTTATCAATAATTACTTTAAATGTAAATGAGTTGAATGCCCCAACCAAAAGACAAAGACTGGCTGAATGGATACAAAAACAAGACCCCTATATATGTTGTCTACAAGAGACCCACCTCAAAACAAGGGACAAATAAAGACTGAAGGTAAAGGGCTGGAAAAAGATATTCCATGCAAATAGAGATCAAAAGAAAGCAGGAGTAACAATACTCATATCAGATAAAATAGACTTTAAAACAAAGGCTGTGAAAAGAGACAAAGAAGGACACTACATAATGATCAAAGGATCAATCCAAGAAGATATAACAATCATAAATATATATGCACCCAACATAGGAGCACTACAATACGTAAAACAAATAGTAACAAGTATGAAAGGGGAAATTAACAATAACACAATAATAGTGGGAGACATTAATATCCCACTCACACCTATGGATTGATCAACTAAACAGAAAATTAACAAGGAAACACAAACTTTAAATGATACAATAGACCAGCTAGACCTAATTGATATCTATAGGACATTTCACCCCAAACAATGAATTTCACCTTTTTCTCAAGTGCACATGGAACCTTCTCCAAGATAGATCACATTCTGGGCCATAAATCTAGCCTTGGTAATTAAAAAAAAAAAAAAAAAAAAAAACCTGAAATCATTCCAAGCATCTTTTCTAACCACAATGCATTAAAATTGGATGTCAATTACAGGAGAAAAACTATTAAAAATCCCAACATATGGAGGCTGAACAACACGCTGCTGAATAACCAAAAAGTCACAGAAGAAATCAAAATATGCATAGTAACAAATGAAAATGACACCAAACAACCCAAAATCTATGGGACACTGTAAAAGCAGTACTAAGGGGAAGGTTCATAGCAATCCAGACTTACCTCAAGAGACAAGAAAAAAAGTCAAATAAATAACCTAACTCTATAACTAAAGCAACTTGAAAAGGAAGAAATTATGAACCCCAGGGTTAGTAGCAGGAAAGAAATCTTAAAAATTAGGGCAGAAATAAATACAAAAGAAACAAAAGAGACCATAGCAAAAATCAACAAAACCAAAAGCTGGTTCTTTGAGAAGATAAATAAAATTGTCAAACCATTAGCAAGACTCATCAAGAAACAAAGGGAGAAAAATAGAAAAATAAAATCAACAAAATTAGAAATGAAAATGGAGAGATCACAACAGACAACACAGAAATACAAGGATCATAAGAGACTATTATCAGCAACTATATGCAAATAAAATGGACAACTTGGAAGAAATGGACAAATTCCTAGAAAAGTACAGCTTTCCAAAATTGAACCAGGAAGAAATAGAAAATCTTAACAAACCCATTACAAACATGGAAATTGAAACTGTAATTAGAAATCTTCCAACAAACAAAAGCCCAGGACCGCACGGCTTCACAGCTGATTCTACCAAAAATTTAGAGAACTAACACCTATCCTACTCAAACTCTTCCAGGAAATTGCAGAAGATAAACTTCCAAAATCATTCTATGAGGCCACCATCACCCTAATACCAAAACCTGACAAAGATGTCACAAAAAAAGAAAACTAAAGGCCAATATCACTGATGAACATAGATGCAAAAATCCTTAACAAAATTCTAGCAAACAGAATCCAACAATATATTTAAAAGATCATACATCATGACCAAGTGGGCTTTATCCCAGGGATGCAAGGATTCTTCAATATCCACAAATCAAACAATGTAATACACCACATTAAAAAATTTAAAAATAGAAACCATATGATTATCTCAAAAGATGCAGAGAAAGCATTTGACAAAATTCATTATCCATTTATGATAAAAAAAAAAAAAACTCCAGAAAGCAGGAATAGAAGAAACATGCCTCAACATAAGAAAAGCTATATACGACAAACCTCAGCAAACATTATCCTCAATGGTGAAAAATTGAAAGCATTTCCCCCAAAGTCAGGAACAAGACAAGGGTGCCCACTGTCATGACTACTATTCAACATAGTTTTGGAAGTTTTCGCCATAGCAATCAGAGCAGAAAAAGAAATAAAAGGAATCCAAACTGGAAAAGAAGAAGTAAAACTCTCACTGTTTGCAGATGACATGATCCTCTACATAGGAAACCCTAAAGACTCCACCAGAAAATTACCAGAGCTAATCCATGAGTATAGTAAAGTTGTAGGATATAAAATTAACACACAGAAATCTCTTGCATTCCTATACACTAACAATGAGAAAACAGAAAGAGAAATTAAGGAAACAATTCCACTCACCATTGTAACAAAAAGAATAAAATACTTAGGAATATATCTACCCAAAGAAACAAAAGACCTATATATAGAAAATTATAAAACACTGGTGAAAGAAATCAAAGAGGACACAAGTAGATGGAAAAACATATCGTGTTCATGGATGGGAAGAATCAATATAGTGAAAATGAGTATACTAACCAAAGCAATCTATAGATTCAATGCAGTCCCTATCAAGCTACCAATGGTATTTTTCAGAGAACTAGAACAAATAATTTCACAATTTGTATGGAAATACAAAAAACCTCGAATAGCCAAAGCAATCTTGAGAAAGAAGAATGGAACTGGAGGAATCAACCTGCCTGACTTCAGTCTCTACTACAAAGTGACAGTCATCAAGACAGTATGGTACTGGCACAAAGACAGAAATATAGATCAAAGGAGCAAAATACAAAGCCCAGAGATAAATCCACACACCTATGGACACCTTGTCTTTGACAAAGGAGCAAGAATTTACAATGGATAAGAGACAATCTCTTTAACAAGTGGTTCTGGGAAAACCAGTCAACCATTTGTAAAAGAATGAAATGAGGACACTTTCTAACACTATACACAAAAATAAACTCAAAATGGATTAAAGATCTAAGTGTAAGACCAGAAACTATTAAACTCCTAGAGGAAAACATAGGCAAACACTCTCTGACATAAACCACAGCAGGATCCTCTATGACCCATCTCCCAGAATATTAGAAATAAAAACAAAAATAAACAAATAGAACCTAATTAAACTTAAAAGCTTCTGCACAACAAAGGAAACTATAAGCAACGTGAAAAGACAGCCTTCAGAATGGGAGAAAATAATAGCAAATGAAGCAACAGACAAACAACTAATCTCAAAAATATACAAGCAACTCCTGCAGCTCAACTCCAGAAAAATAAATGACCGAATTAAAAAAATGGGCCAAAGAACTAAACAGACATTTCTCCAAAGAAGAGATACAGATAGCTAACAAACACATGAAAAGTTGCTCAACATCACTCATTATCAGAGAAATGCAAATCAAAACCACAGTGAGGTACCATTTCATACCAGTCAGGATGGCTGCTATCCAAAAGTCTACAAGCAATAAATGCTGGAGAGGGTATGGAGAAAAGGGAACCCTCTTATACTGTTGGTGCGAATGCAAACTAGTATAGACACTATGGAGAACAGTGTGGAGATTCCTTTAAAAACTGGAAATAGAACTGCCATATGACCCAGCAATCCCACTGCTGGGCATACACACTGAGGAAACCAGAATCAAAAGAGACACATGTACCCCAATGTTCGTCATAGCACTATTTATAATAGCCAGGAAATGGAAGCAACCTAGATATCCATCAGCAGATGAATGGATAAGAAAGCCATGGTATATATACACAATGGAATATTACTCAGCCATTAAAAAGAATACATTTGAATCAGTTCTAATGAGATGGATGAAACTGGATCCTATTATACAGAGGGAAGTAAGCAAGACAGAAAAAAACACCTATACAGTATACTAACAATTAAATACGGAATTTAGAAAGAAGATAATGATAATCCTGTATGCGAGATAGCAAAAGAGACATAGATGTATTGAACAGTCTTTTGGACTCTGTGGGAGAGGGTGAGAGTGGGATGATATGGGAGAATGGCATTGAAACACATAAAATATCATATGTGAAACGAATCACCAGTCCAGGTTTGATGCATGATACAGGATATTCGGGGCTGGTGCACTGGGATGACCCAGAGGGATGGGATGGGGAGGAAGGTGGGAGAGGGAATCAGGATGGGAAACACATGTACAATCATGGTGGATTTAAGTCAATGTATGGCAAAACCAATCAATATTGTAAATTAAACTAATTAATTTTTTAAAAAAGAAAAAAGAAATGTCTTAAATGTGATAAAAGCATTTCTATAAAAATATAGGAAATCTTAATACATTCTTTTACATTTAAGTACATAAAATATTTAAATGCGGTATTACAATTAAGTATTGCCATTATATTTTCTTATAATTGTCTCAAATATTTGTTAAGGAGACAGAGCATAAATAAATAATCAAACATATTTAATTAATAAATGTGTAATCTTGCAATTGAGGGATTTGTGTAATAGTATGCCAGTATGACTGCAGCCATGAAATTAAAAGACACTTACTCCTTGGAAGAAAAGTTATGACCAACCTAGATAGCATATTGAAAAGCAGAGACATTGCTTTGCCAACAAAGTTTCATTTAGTCAAGGCTATGGTTTTTCCAGTGGTCATGTATGGATATGAGAGTTGGACTGTGAAGAAAGCTGAGCACTGAAGAATTGATGCTTTTGAACTGTGGTGTTGGAGAAGAGTCTTGAGAGTCCCTTGGACTGCAAGGAGATCCAACCAGTCCATTCTAAAGGATATCAATCCTGGGTGTTCTTTGGAAGGGATGATGCTAAACCTGAAACTCCAGTACATTGGCCACCTCATGCGAAGAGTTGACTCATTGGAAAAGACTCTGATGCTGGGAGGGATTGGGGACAGGAGGAGAAGGGGATGACAGAGGATGAGATGGCTGGATGGCATCACTGACTCGATGGACATGAGTCTGAGTGAACTCTGGGAATTGATGATGGACAGGGAGTCCTGGCGTGCTGCGATTCATGGGGTCGCAAAGAGTTGGACATGACTGAGAGACTGAACTGAGCTGAACTGAACTGATGTACATAAAATACCTAATACATTTTTATTAGAAAATCTTAATAAAAATTATCTACATTAGTAGAAAAAAATAAAATTTCATTTAAAGTCAGGAACACATAAATTTTCTACCACCATAATTTATTTTTAATGTCTCCAAGAAGCAAGAAGAAAAAAAATATATATATTTTTCACTGATAATTTGACTCTTGAAAAACTGAAGAAATTTTAATTTAAAAATGGCAATTCTTAGTCTTGTAAAGTGGCTAAGCATAATATAAAGCAAAATGCCAATAGATTGTGTTAATTATTAAAATAAATATCTGGAGAAGAAATTGTTAAAAAGCATAATTATAAACAACAGATATCCATAAATTAAATTTATATAAAATTTTGACAGTTGTAGGTCAAAACTGAAATAATAGACATGCAACAACAGACTGGTTCCAAATAGGAAAAGGAGTACATCAAGGCTGTATACTGTCATCCTGCTTATTTAAATTATATGCAGAGTACATGATGAGAAACGCTGGGCTGGAAGAAGCACAAGCTGGAATCAAGATTGCCAGGAGAAATATCAATCACCTCATATATGCAGATGGCACCACACTTATGGCAGAAAGTGAAGAGGAATTAAAAAGCCTCTTGATGAAAGTGAAAGAGGAGAGTGAAAAAGTTGGCTTAAGATCATGGCATCTGGTCCCATCACTTCATGGGAAATAGATGGGGAAACAGTGGAAACAGTGTCAGACTTTATTTTGGGGGGCTCCAAAATCACTGCAGATGATTATTGCAGCCATGAAATTAAAAGATGCTTACTCTTTGGAAGGAAAGTTATGACCAAATTAGATAGCATATTCAAAAGCAGAGACGTTACTTTGCCAACAAAGGTTCATCTAGTCAAGGCTATGGTTTTTCCAGTGGTCATGTATGGATGTGAGAGTTGGACTGTGAAGAAAGCTAAGCGCTGAATAATTGATGCTTTTGAACTGTGGTGTTGCAGAAGACTCTTGAGAGTCCCTTGGACTGCAAGGAGATCCAACCACTCCATTCTAAAGGAGATCAGTCCTGGGTGTTCATTGAAAGGAATGATGCTAAAGCTGAAATCCAATACTTCGGCCACCTCATGAGAAGTTGACTCATTAGAAAAGGCCCTGATGCTGGGAGGGACTGGGGCAGGAGGAGAAGTGAACGACAGAGCATGAGATGGCTAGATGGCATCACTGACTCAATGGACATGAGTGGGTAAACTCAAGAGTTGGTGATGGACAGGGAGGCCTGGTGTGCTGTGATTTATGGGGTTGCAAAGAGTTGGACACGACTGAGTGACTGAACTGAACTGAAAGTAAAAATCAATGTGCATTACATATATAAATGTAATATATGAAGTTTTAATGTGATTTGTAAATATCTTACTTAAAATACACATGCAATTTGATCAAAGTAACCTCATATTAAAGGAGTCAGGTAGAGATGAGGAAAATAATAGCTTGCATTTTTGTTTTTAGAAAATTTTACTTGGTTTATCAAACATGTTTGACTGCTATAATCTGAAGAGAGAATTTATAAGAATTACTTAATTAAAATTATTTTAGAATGGTATTGTTGAGGCTTTAAACAGATTTAAAGGACTTGTAGTAACTGTAAATTCATGCATCCTAATATTTTTTTAAGGATGGTAATCCTAACTATGAGTTCATCTGGGTCATCTTCTCAGTGCCTTGTCATAAAAGGAAAGGAAATCTTGACAGGAAATAAGCATACTTCTATCTCAAACTGATGCATGGTGTCTGTATTAGGAAAAGGAGTAAATGTATGCTGATTATGAAAAGCAAAAGAAAGAGAACACTTTCTCTTATTTTTTTTTCATTCATTTTGTAATTATCTTTTGCTCTACATTTTTCAAGTTAAAGTAGAAGAATATTGCATAACTATTTTGAGATTAGTCACTACCACTAACATTTTGACCTCAAGTTCAAATATAAACACACAGTACTAATACAAGGTATAATGCATTATTTTTCTATTTCTGTGTGTGTTAGTCACTGAGTCATGTCTGACTCTTTGCATGTACTGTAGCCTGCCAGGCTTCTCTGTCCATGAAATTTTCCAAGGAAAATACAGGAGTGAGTTGCCATTTCCTCCTCCAGTGGGTCTTTCTGACCTGGGAATCGAATCTGGGTCTGCCGTGTTACACGCAGATTCTTTACTGTTTGAGCCACCGAACATATTAGTTATTTGCTTTTTAAAACAATTTGTAATCTTGTCATTTTTTTTCTAATGCTTATTGCATAAAATGAATAACAGTTACTGAGATTGAATAACTCATGAAAGTACATACATGAAAAATTACAAAACTGTTATTTGAAATTATGTCCATCAGCCTCAAAATCTGCTAATATTTTAGTCTTAATTGTTTTATTAAACAAGTATTTGTTGAGAATATACAGTAGCTAGCATATAAGCCTTGGATTTAAAAAACAAAGCAGTTAAGATTTTTCCACGTGTACCATTTGTTCAAACCAAAATACCTCCATTTTAAGGTTAAAATTAGCTGTGAATGGATCTCAAACAAGTGTAACAGAGTGTACTCACAATCCTTATGGAGGATTTTCACTATTGGTGATGTATCAGAGCGAATTGTGATTCCTGAAAAATATAAATATAAAACAATCACTGGATAACTTGGAAAGAAAATATAATATTTATAATGTATATTTCGAATGGGTTAAAGTATTTAAAAGCATATGGCTTACATTTAAATACACAATATGAAAAATAATAAACACATTCAGAAAAAATAGAAGTATCATCTTTTATACATTTGCACTGTCATGTTGTAGATTACTGCTTTATTAACTGGGATTGTATTCTCTAGACTTATATATTCTACTATATAAACTTTCTTTCAGAATCCTGTATGTTCAGTTTTATCTCTTATCAATGAAAACTTCATTTTATTTACCTATTTAAAGTGTGAATCATTTCTTTGGAAAACAGAAAAATGATCTAAGTTAAGTTTACATGCAAGTTTAAATATTATTTCCTTCACAACTGTCAGTATATCAAGATACATATAAAATATATATATAGCTTTCAAAACTATATATTAATCTTTGAATGAAATCCAAAAAGATTATATTCATACGTTTCACACGAATACAATTCTATGTGGTTTCTCTCTTCTCTTTCTATATACATATATTAGTGTCTATCAATTAATTTATATTTATATGTATGTGTGTGTATGTATACACACATGGATACATACATGGATATACACATACTTTACATTCATGAATATTATTTACAATCATAGTGTGAACTTATTCAAAATAATATGGAGTACCCCCAAAATTACATAGATTAGGTACATTCTATGTTTTCAAAATTTTAGTAACAAAATCATTACTAAAAAAAAAACTCAGATGTATTTTTGCACTGATGAATAGTCAACTAATAAAACTCACTGGAAATTTGAGAATAAGAAACAATTATAAACTGAATGAAATTGCATGGATAAAAAATGACTCATATTTAAAAACTAGTGTCAGCTAGATGATTTAAATGACTCCACATTGGTTTTCTCATAAACTGTCAAATTTTTCTGAAGGAGTAAAAAATAACTCAGTGAAAATATGACAAACTACTTACTCTAGTAAAAAATTCCACATTGGGAACATTTTCCATTTTGAAAAATCTTAATTTTTATGTATCTATTATAAATTTCCTGTTGAAATGAATTAGCAATGTGACTTTATTATTAATAAATAATTATTGAGTATAATCACTATTTTAATTTCTAATTGAAAGTTTAGGTTTACTCTTTAAAAGAAAAAATTGTACTAAACCACTTAGAAATTAAGTTTTCAATTACAAAATTTCAAAACCTCTATATAATATATATAAATTTAAATTTTCAATTAGATTGACAAATTTTATTAATATCTCAAAAATCAAGCTTAGAATGCACATCTTGTGCTTTGTTTATATCATTAAACTTTGGATTCCCTTCACATTCTTCATATTAATATGTTGTGACATTTGCCTATTTTTGAATTATACAATATAACCTAGATTTACTTTATAGTAAATTGTTAACGTTTAAAATACTAGTCAGCCAAAGAGAACAAAAAGTGAATTTTCTTTAAAAATTTAGAGAACACATTTTGATAAGTATTTATATGTTTACTGATATTGTTCCCATTGAATTTTCAGAATCTGTTTTTGTTTCATTTTTCTCTTATTTTACTTGGCAGGCCACTTGAAAACACAACCAGAATTGAAGTTCCCTAACTCTTTACCAAAGAATACATATTTCATATTTTTCTTTTCCTTTAAGTGCTTGAAAGTGTGTATTGACCTTAACTGCAGTTTATATATTTTCTGGACCTAAAAATCATGAACATCCAAGAAGAATTTTTTAGTTTATATTGCCTGCTTTTTAAGTGAACTGAATGACAAAACACAATAATTATCTCATAATACAAACAACATTAGGAAAGATGAAAATGTCAAAGCAAAAAGGAAACTTGGAATGTAGATCCAGTTGGCTCTACCTGTAAATATAGAAAGTCCAGAGGAAAGAAACAGTGCTTTACTAAGACATATATTACCAAAGACATTTTGGATGAACTGCAAGAGAATTGCTTCTCTCTATTAAAAGGTTTACTGAGCTGAACCTAGAAGATGCTTGAAAATATTTTCCTACAGAATTCCTGAAATCTAAGGAAAAGAAAAATGAGACTGTCACCTGAGTTCTTTACACAATACTGCAGTCTGACAAATGAAGCAAGATTAATGATAGCATATTAAACTAAAAATAAACAATAAAAACTATAGATTTCACTTTGCAAGAAAACTGTATTTTATAAATACATAGTTTCTTTTACTCTGTGAACCCAGTAATTTCATTCCTTGAGAATCTACCATCTAAGAATAAAAAACTAGACATGTATACAAGGATATTTTGTGATTTTTATGGTGTTAAAACCCATAATCTGGGTGAATGCCATCAAAGAAAATTGGTAAGCCATATCATATGATCTCCCATACCATAAAGTATGTTAGGCACAAAAATAGTATCTATTATTCGGCAAGATTTTCAGAGATATTTTTAAGTGGGGTAAAAACAAGATACACCAGGAGACCATGACAATTAGCATATTACATTTTGATAGACTTATTTCTATTATTTCTATTTTTGCCTAAGCAAATATAAACATATTATTTTTTACTAAACTAGATCTTTATGTAAATAAAAAAACAAGATACAAAAAGCATAGGTTCATATGTGTATGTTTCTCTAATTTAATAAAAATACATTAGCATGAAAAATATGAAAATGTTTATTAGAAAGTTGTTAACATCAGTGTCCAGGCATAGACAGCAATGCCTGTTAGAATGGGAATGAGAAAAGAGGTACAAACAAAACATGAAAAACAATTAACTGGTTTTGTGAAAAATATGTATGTCTGTATATATAAACACACATATATGTGAATGTACATATACATGCATACATATATTGTACCTTGTTTTATAAAATCATGTACATATGCTTGTGTCTCATAAATTATCAAATAAATATTGAGGAAAAGTGGCAAAATTTTATTACAGTCTTTAGTTTGGCTTTTCAAGTTTAAATCTAATAGGGCAATACTCTTTCAGCTTTGCGTGCATAACTTTGGTTTCATTCTTTATTATGAAGATACATTTAATTAGCTATTAGAAAGTCAATGACCATTCTCTGTCAGGATAGACAAGGTGATTTCAATTTCTATGCCTTCAAGCAGGTCTATCTCCATAATTTCTAAAGATTTTTATCTGTTATTTATAGGTACAATATATAATATTGCACATCCTGAAAAGTTGTCCAGAAATGCATTGCTTACACTATGAAATAATTAGCTAATGCAAATCTGAAGGCTGTCCAACAGACATACACAGATACAATATCTTCATAGGAATTAAAAAGCTTACTTACAGACATGTATAAATGTGTTTACAGTAAATAATGACTGTTTTAATGTGCTAGTAAAATTGTCAAATTTTTAAGTGTCTGGATTCAACCCAGAGCCAATAATTATTTTATTTCATTTGTAATGATGAATATTTCAATTGGATTATTAATTAGGTTATTGCATTCCCTTTCTCTTTATTTTTATGATTGATATGTCAGTTCCTTCATTAATTTTCTCATTTACTGAAATTGACTTAAATATTCTGAGATGCACCTTCATGGTCCTTCAGTTTATAAGTCTAATAACTTGGTGACCTTGAGTTACACCACTCTTGTATAAAGCAAATTAAATTGTTCATAGAAAAGTTGCTGAGAAGAAAACTGAAGATTCTTTGAGATGTTTTATGGATAGAAATCCTAATAGAAGATATGATGTGGAATAAATTATTGTTAGGTTTTATTTTATTATTTTTAACTAAATTATTTTTGGATCTTAATTATTTTAACATTTAAAAAATATAAACAATAGCTTGAAATAATAATGTGCTATTTAAATGAAACAATATGTTTACTCAATTGAAAAGAAGTTACAGGTATTTTTATAAACCTGGTAAATTTAGTCTCAAGATTTGGGTCAGCTACTTAGCACATTCAATTTCATTTATCTCCATGGATTTAAGGTAGTTTCTTCTTTTATTTGACTTCCCTGGTGGCTCAGACGATAAAGTGTCTGTCTACAGTGCAGGAGACCCAGGTTCGAGCCCTGGATTCTATTGCCTGGAAAATCCCATGGACAGAGAAGCCTGGAAGGCTACAGTCTATGGGGTCACAAAGAGTTAGACACGACGGAACGAACGGTTCAGTTTGGTTCTTTTATTTTCACAAAATAGAATTTGTGAAGCTACTTTTTCATCTGAAATATGCTGTAAGAGTTGCTTCAGTTTCTTGAACACTTAATCATAGGTTGTGTATGTATGTTAGTCGCTCGGTCGTGTCTGACGCTATGTGACCCCATGGACTGTAGCCCATTAGGCTCCTCTGTCCATGGACTTCTCCAGGCAGGAATACTGGAGTGGGGTGCCATTCCCTTCTCCAGGAGATCTTCCCAACACAAGGATCAAACCCGGGTCTCCTGCATTGCAGGCAGATTCTTTACTGTTTGAGCCACCAAGGGAAGCCCAATCTTAGGTTATGACTTATATATTTGAAATACATATAACTATTAATGCTATCAAATCCAGTATGAATAAAGCTTTATATAAATTAGCCACAAAGAGTACTGATTGAGAGAGAAAGAGAAGTGCTGGTCAGCAAAATAAAAATAGCTCTTCTGCCACCTTGTCACAACATTTTAATAGGGAAGAAGTGATATAAACAAAGCAAATCTTTTAATGTGCTGTAATTCATTGTGGATATTGAAACCTGGGATTGATAATAGACCTGTCAAAATTTATTTCTGATTTATAATATCTGAACGGATCTTAAGTAGAGAAGCCATTGGTACATGCATTAAATAGATAGAATTTTAATTCTTATTAACTGTATGTAATGAAACAAATCTCTCCTGACCAGTCATAATAACTTCATTTTTGGTTCTAAAAACAAACTCTGTAGAATATGTGTGACTCTAGAAGGTGAGAGAGATAGAACACTAGTCTGAAATAACAGATTCAAGGTTTTCCTCAAATGAAGGGTTTGGATACATTGGAAGGTAGAGTTGGAAGGTAGATGTAAGGAACTTCAAGCTTATTTATATAGTTTTTCTGAAACAGTCAAGGAATATATCCTTTACCTGTACTAAAAATTGGTGTTTGGTGGCAGGTGGAAGTATCTTCCCCTGAGGGCCTTCAGATCACTACAGTGGTATTGACATCAAGACCAGGCTAGGGTACTCAGATTTTCTAACTGGAACATTGAACTCTATTAGGCTTTAGGAATTGATTCTTACTCAAAATTACAGGATTCTGACTGATCAATTAAAATGGAAGTAAACACATGAATAGACCTACAGATTTTCAGTATTTTAAATACCAGTTTATATGCCATACCATAATCCTTTCTCAGCATTTAGGTACTTGAAAAATCAAATTTTGTCAGAGAATTGCTTACTGAACAAGAAATCAATATATAATAATAAAGTACTTTATGTGTCTAACAGATTAGATAATTCTCTTCTTTAATTCAGTGCTGGTTTATTAAAGTGAGATAGTTTTGTTGACTTACTAAAAATACATTTTAAACCACAAGAGAGGCAGCTTGATCCTTGAAAAGTTTGATATACTGCTTATTGGCTAGTTTAATTTTTGTTATAAAACAGATGAGGAAGGTGTGATCTAAAAATTAAAAAGATACATTTTCTTGGTTGATTCAAGTGAGGTGTACAACTATGAATTTAACACTGTATACATTATACAAACAGGAAAAATGCTTACAGTGTTAAACTCTGTTTAAATCTAAAGTGCTGTGTAAAAGTATAGGATATAAGATTGCTAATAAAAAACAAGGTGAAGGAAAGTAAGTTTTTAAAGTAGGTGTAGATTCTTTACTATATGCTCTAAGTGTGCTTTTATACTATTCCAGTGTCATTCTTTTTTTTCTCTTGTGCTCACAAAAATCTTGTTAGCTTTATGAATAGACAAAGCCACCAAAGTTCAGAGGAATAAAATAACATCACTTTTTGAAATTATCTGTAAATACATTCCCTCCCACATACACACAAAGTATCTTTCATAAACACTGACATTTTATTGTTTTTGTAAATCTCAGTTTTGACTGAACACATGTTTTCAAAGGATCAAACTTTATTTTTTATATATACTCTTTATTTCTTTGTAATTTGAGGATGTTCTATATGATATTACAATTGTTATAATAAAAATTATAATAATTTTAGTAGTACATGTTCAACAAGTTCTACTATTTTTAATTTGTTCTAAAAAGTGAGAAGAGTAAGCTAAACATACTTTTAGCTTTAGTGCCGACCCTTTTGAAAGTAATAGCTTCAATCAATCTTCACCAATATTGGTTATTCTAAGTTTTCAAATGTGATCAATTTAGTAGGCACTGGTGGGCTGCCGTCTATGGGGTCGCACAGAGTCGGACACGACTGAAGCGACTTAGCAGTAGCAGCAGCAGCGTCAACTATACATCTCAATTGTTTACTTTTAAAGTTTTATGTTTTTCTTTTTATTATTGATTTTAAAAATGATTTTTAAAAATAATGAAATATATTTATGTTTATGAGAATACATTGAATATTTGTATTTTGTCTGTTCCTTGTATACTTTTGATATATACTAAGCTAAAATTATTATGTAACTATGAATAGTGTCTGCAATTATAATAATTTTTATCTTAGACTATTATCCTTCTACAGGACTAGACAATATTTTAATTTTCTGATATTGTTCATGGTCTATTTTTTGATAAAGAATATATAATATATATTGGAAAAGAGAATGGCAAGCCATTCCAGTATCCTTGTCTGAAGAATCCCATGAACAGAGAAGCCTGGAAGGCTAAAGTCCATGGGGTCACAAAGACAGAACTGAGCAACAGACACCACACACATAAAATACGTATACATATATTTATATGTAGTATAAAGGGTATGTGCCTAATCATTTCTTGATGTTGATACTCATTCCCTTTGTGAGCTTGCCTTGATATTTTATATAGTATATGTTTTCCTAAACTCATATCATTCATTTCCTTGTCTAACTCTTTACTTCTATCTTATTATACTTTACTTGAATTTAAATATTTATAAATGTTACAAATAATCCACACAAACTTATTTGTTCAAGTCATATAGTTGTTTTATCTATCTAAATATACTTTGGAATGATTTTGGAGAAATTTAGACATAAAATCCTATGGGGTTTAGATTGAAATACAGTAAATTTAGGAGTCAGCCATCTTTTCATTATAGTCTTCCTACCCAAAGATATGATGTATCTCTCCATTTATTCAAATATTCTTTTATATCACTTAATAAACTTTTATAGCATTGTTTATAGAGGTCATGTTTCTTGGTCATATCCCTTGTTAAATCTATGCTGTGTCATTTTAATTTCCTGTAGCTAAACTCTTTTCTACTCTTTACTGTTGAGATTTTTCCTCACTTCAGTTCAGTCGCTCAGTCGTATCCAATTCTTTGCTACCCCACGAACTGCAGGACACCAGGCCTCCCTGTTTATTACCAAATCCCAGAGTTTACCCAAACTCATGTCCATTGAGTCAGTGATGCCATCCAGCCATCTCATCCTCTGTCGTCCCCGTCTCCTCCCTCCTTCAATCTTTCCCAGCATCAGGGTCTTTTCAAATGAGTCAGCTCTTCACAACAGGTGGCCAAATAACTGGAGTTTCAGCTTCACTATCAGTCCTTTCATGAACACCCAGGACTGATCTCCTTTAGGATGGACTGGTTGGATCTTCTTGCTTTCCAAGGGAGTCTCAAGAGTCTGCTCCAACACCACAGTTCAAAAACATAAATTTTTCTGCACTCAGCTTTCTTTATACTCCAACTCTCACATCCATACATGACTACTAGAAAAACCATAGACTTGACTAGATGGACCTTTGTTGACAAAATAATGTCTCTGCTTTTTAATATGCTGTCTAGGTTGGTCATAACTTTTCTTATAAGGAGTAAGCGTCTTTTAGTATTCTGGCTGCAGTCACCATCTGCAGTGATTTTGGAGCCCAATAAATAAAGTCAGTCACTGTTTTCAAATCTATTTACCATGAAGTGATGGGACCAGATGCCATGATCTTCGTTTTCTGAATGTTGAGCTTTAAGCCAATTTCTTCACTCTCCTCTTTCACTTTCATCAAGAGGCTATTTAATTCTTCTTCACTTTCTGCCATAAGGGTGGTGTCATCTGCATATCTGAGGTTATTGATATTTGTCTTGACAATCTTGATTCCAGCCTGTGCTTCATCAGGTGCAGCATTCCTCATGATGTACTCTGCATATAAGTTAAATAGGCAGAGTTACAATACACAGCCTTGGTGTACTCCTTTTCCTATTTAGAACCAGTCTGTTGTTCCATGTCCAGTTCTAACGGGTGCTTCCTGACCTGCATACAGATTTCTCAGGAGGCAGGTCAGGTGGTCTGTTATTCCCATCTCCTTCAGAAACTGTCACCGTCAAATCTTTGGCATAGACAATAGCAGAAATAGATGATTTTCTGGAACTCTCTTGCCTTTTTGATGATCCAACGGATGTTGCATATTTGATCTCTGGTTCCTCTGCCTTTTCTAAAACCAGCTTGAACATCTGGAAGTTCACAGTTCATGTATTGCTAAAGCCTGGCTTGGAGAATTTTGAGCCTTACCTTACTAGCATGTGAGATGAGTGCAATTGTGCGGTAGTTTGATCATTCTTTGGCATTGCCTTTCTTTGGCATTGGAATGAAAACTGACCTTTTCCAGTCCTGTGGCCACTGTTGAGTTTTCGATATTTGCTGGCATGTTGAGTGCAGCACTTTCACAGCACCATATTTCAGGATTTGAAATAGCTCAACTGGAATTCCATCATCTCCACTAGCTTTGTTCATAGTGATGCTTTTTTTTTTTTTAACTTTACAATATTGTATTGGTTTTGCCATATATCAAAATGAATCTGCCACAGGTATACATGTGTTTCCCATCCTGAACCCTCCTTCCTCCTCCCTCCCCATACCATCCCTCTGGGTCATCCCAGTGCACCAGCCCCAAGCATCCAGTATCGTGCAATGAACCTGGGCTGGCGACTCATTTCATATATGATATTATACATATTTCAATGCCATTCTCCCAAATCATCCCACCCTCTCCCTCTCCCACAGAGTCCAAAAGACTGTTCCGTACATCAGTGTCTCTTTTGCTGTCTCATATACAGGGTTATTGTTAGCATCTTTCTAAATTCCATATATATGCGTTTGTATACTGTATTGGTGTTTTTCTTTCTGGCTTATTCACTCTCTATAATAGGCTTCAGTTTCATCCACCTCATTAGAACTGGTTCAAATGTGTTCTTTTTAATGGCTGAGTAATACTCCATTGTGCATACGTACCACTGCTTTCTTATCCATTCATCTGCTGATGGACATCTAGGTTGCTTCCATGTCCTGGCTATTATAAACAGTGCTATGACGAACATTGGGGTACACTTGTCTCCTCAATTCTGGTTTCCTCAGTGTGTATGCCCAGCAGTGGGATTGCTGGATCATAAGGCACTTCTAATTCCAGTTTTTTAAGGAATCTCCACACTGTTCTGCATAGTGGCTGTACTAGTTTGCATTCCCACCAACAGTGTAAGAGGGTTCCCTTTTCTCCACACCCTCTCCAGCATTTATTGCTTGTAGACTTTTGGATCGCAGCCATTCTGACTGGCGTGAAATGGTACCTCATAGTGGTTTTGATTTGCATTTCTCTGATAATGAGTAATGTTGAGCATCTTTTCATATGTTTGTTAGCCATCTGTATGTCTTCTTTGGAGAAATGTCTATTTAGTTCTTTGGCCCATTTTTTGATTGGGTCATTTATTTTTCTGGAATTGAGCTGTAGGGGTTGCTCGTATATTTTTGAGATTAGTTGTTTGTCTGTTGCTTCATTTGCTATTATTTTCTCCCATTCTGAAGGCTGTCTTTTCACGTTGCTTATAGTTTCCTTTGTTGTGCAGAAGCTTTTAAGTTTAATTGGGTCCCATTTATTTATTTTTGCTTTTATTTCCAATATTCTGGGAGGTGGGTCATAGAGGATCCTGCTGTGATGTATGTCGGAGAGTGTTTTGCCTATGTTCTCCTCTGCTGCTACTGCTGCTAAGTTGCTTCAGTCGTGTCCGACTCTTTGTGACCCCATAGATGACAGCCCACCAGGCTCCCCCGTCCCTGGGATTCTCCAGGCAAGAACAATGGAGTGGGTTGCCATTTCCTTATCCAATGAATGAAAGTGAAAAGTGAAAGGGAAGTCACTAAGTCACGTCTGACTCTTAGCGACCCCATGGCCTGCAGCCCACCATGCTCCTCTGTCCACGGGATTTTCCAGGCAAGAGTACTGGAGTGGGGTGCCATTGCCTTATCTGTGTTCTCCTCTAGGAGTTTTATAGTTTCTGGTCTTATGTTTAGATCTTTAATCCATTTTGAGTTTATTTTTGTGTATGGTGTTAGAAAGTGCTCTAGTTTCATTCTTTTACAAGTGGTTGACCAGTTTTCCCAGCACCACTTGTTAAAGAGATTGTCTCTTCTCCATTGTATATTCTTGCCTCCTTTGTCAAAGATAAGGTGTCCATGCGTGCATGGATTTATCTCTGGGCTTTCTATTTTGTCCCATTGATCTATATTTCTGTCTTTGTGCCAGTACCATACTGTCTTGATGACTGTGGCTTTGTAGTAGAGCCTGAAGTCAGGCAGGTTGATTCCTCCAGTTCCATTCTTCTTTCTCAAGATAGCTTTGGCTATTCAAGGTTTCTTGTATCTCCATACAAATTGTGAAATTATTTGTTCTAGCTCTGTGAAGAATACCGTTGGTAGCTTGATAGGGATTGCATTGAATCTATAAATTGCTTTGGGTAGTATACTCATTTTCACTATATTGATTCTACCAATCCATGAACATGGTATATTTCTCCATCTATTTGTGTCCTCTTTGATTTCTTTCACCAGTGTTTTAGAATTTTCTATATATAGGTCTTTAGTTTCTTTAGGTAGATATATTCCTAAGTATTTTATTTTTTTCGTTGCAATGGTGAATGGAATTGTTTCCATAATTTCTCTTTCTGTTTTCTCATTATTAGTGTATAGGAATGCAAGGGATTTCTGTGTGTTGATGCAAGGATTCTTCAATATCCACAAATCAATCAATGTAATATACTACATTAACAAATTTAAAAATAGAAACCATATGATTATCTCAATAGATGCAGAGAAAGCCTTTGACAAAATTCAACATCCATTTATGATAAAAACTCTCCAGAAAGCAGGAATAGAAGGAACATACCTCAACATAGTAATGCTTTCTAAGTCCCACTTGACTTCACATTCCAGGATGTCTAGCTCTAGGTGAGTGATCACACCATCGTGATTATCTTGTTCATGAAGATCTTTTTTGTACAGTTCTTCTGTGTATTCTTGACACCTCTTCTTAATATCTTCTGCTTCTGTTAGGTCCATACCATTTCTGTCCTTTATCGAGCCAATCTTTGCATGAAACATTCCCTTGGTATCTCTAATTTTCTTGAAGAGATGTCTAGTCTTTCCCATTCTGTTGTTTTCCTCTATTTCTTTGCATTGATCACTGAGGAAGGCTTTTTTTATCTATCCTTGCTATTGTTTGGAACCCTGCATTCAGATGCATATATCTTTCATTTTCTTCTTTGCTTTTTGCCTCTCTTCTTTTCACAGCTATTAGTAAGGCCTCCCAAGACAGTCATTTTGCTTTTATGCATCTCTTTTCCATGGGGATGGTCTTAATTCCTGTCTCCTGTAAAATGTCACGAGCCACCATCCATAGTTCATCAGGCACTCTATCAGATCTAGTCCTTTAAATCTATTTTTCACTTCCACTGTATAATCATATGGGATTTTATTTACATCATACCTGAATGGTCTAGTGTTTTTCCCTACTTTCTTCAATTTAAGTCGGAATTTGGCAATAAGGAGTTCATGATCTGAGCCACAGTCAGCTCCTGGACTTGTTTTGCTGACTCTGTACAGCTTTTCCATCTTTGGCTGCAAAGAATATAATCAATCAGTTTGATTTCAATGTTGACCATCTGGTGATGTCCATGTGTAGAGTCTTCTCTTGTGTTGTTGGAAGAGGGTGTTTGGTATGACCAGTGTGTTCTCTTGCCAAAGCCCTATTAGCCTTTGTCCTGCTTCATTTCGTATTCCAAGGTCAAATTTACCTGTTACCCCAGGTGTTTCTTGACTTCCTACTTTTGCATTCCAGTCTCCTATAATGAAAAGGACATCGTTTTTGGGTGTTAGTTCTAAAAGGTCTTGTAGGTCTTCGTAGTACCATTCAACTTCAGCTTCTTCAGTATTACTGGTTGGGGCATAGGTTTGGATTACCATGATATTGAATGGTTTGCCTTGGAAATGAACAGAGATCATTCTGTCGTTTTTGAGATTGCATCCAAGTACTGCATTTCAGACTCTATTGTTGACCATGATGACTACTCCATTTCTTCTAAGGGGTTCCTGCCCACAGTAGTAGATATAATGGTCATCTGAGTTCAATTTACCCATTCCAGTCCATTTTACTTCACTGATTCCTAGAATGTCGATGTTCACTCTTGCCATCTCCTGTTTGACCACTTCCAATTTGCCTTGATTCATGGACCTAACTTTCCAGGTTCCTATGCAATATTGCTTTTACAGCATTGGACCTTGCTTCTATCACGAGGCACGTCCACAACTGGGTATTGTTTTTGCTTTGGCTTCATCCCTGCATTCTTTCTGGAGTTATTTCTCCACTGATCTCCAGTAGCATATTGGGCACCTACCGAACTTGGGAGTTCCTCTTTCAGTATCCTATCATTTTGCCTTTTCATACTGTTCATGGGGTTCTCAAGGCAAGAATACTGAAGCGGTTTTCTATTCCCTTCTCCAGTGGATCACATTCTATCTTACCTCTCCACCATGACCCACCTGTCTCGAGTGCCTCCACATGGTATGGCTTAGTTTTGTTGAGTTCGACAAGGCTGTGGTTGATGTGATCAGATCGACTAGTTTTCTGTTATTATGATTTCAGTGTGTCTGCCCTCTGATGCCCTCTTGCAACACCTACCACTATTCACCACTATCTATGAAATAAACAGATACTCACTAATATGTATAAAATTCATAACCAACAAGGACCTACTGTATAGTATAGTGAAGTATGCTCAATATGTTATAATAACTAATATGGGAAAAATAGATAAACAATAGATATATGTACAATATGCACAACTGAGTCAATTTGTTGTACACCTCAAAGTAACACGGGATTGAACATCAACTGCACTTCAAGAAAAAATCTTTAAAAGTACTATAATACTTAAATGAACAACTTTATCCCTTTTCCAGATTCAAAGAATTTACGTTTTATTCTAGTTGGTTGCTTTATCTAACTCTTTCCTTTGAACAATTTGAGAGTAAAGAATAATGTTTATTTATCCATAAATGTTTCACTGAGTATTTTTTCATAAAAAATGAGGTCCTCTTTTGTGACTAGAATAAACTTATCAAAATCATAATTTATCATTGACATAATTTTTAGATACTCATCACTCCTTTCAAATTTAATATATATTCCCCAAATCTTTGTTTTTGAGGAATCAGTTTAAGGGAATGCTGTTTTAAATATTTTTGTTTCCTTTTAGTTTTAAATTTTGGAGGGTTGGCAAATGGGCTGGAATTTGGCCTGCAGAAGCCATTGCTCTCCAGCCTCCATGGAGGATGTGTTCCACCTGTTGCTGCCCTGGCCACACCCTTTATGTTTGACAAATAATCTAAATTTCAGGAAAAAATGTAACACTGTACAAGGACTTTGTATATGAATTCATATACTGTTGTTGTTTTAGTCACTCAGTCATGTCCATATCTTTTTGCAACCCCATGGTCTATAAATCACCAGGCTCCTCTGTCAATGGGATTTCCCAGGCAAGAATACTATGTGTTGCCATTCCCTTCTTCAGGGGAACTTCCCTATCCAGGGGATCAAACCCACATCTCCTTCATTGGCAGGTGGGTTCTTTACTACTGAGCCACCAGGGAAGCCCCATTTTTTCATATAGGTACTAACAGTTTCTTTTAAATTATTTCATAATTACTGTTGTATCCCTTGTAATATTCTTTGATTTTGAAATCATCTAGCCAATTTTACTAAGAGTTAGCAAAACTAACACAATATTAAAATTAATATTATTGTAGACAATAAATACTTTATTTTTGATGAAAATTTTAGTTTCTAAGACTTAAGTCCTACTGACTACAATAAATGACATTTTAAAAGCTGTTTTTAATAAAACTCTTTCTTAATGATGCTGTGTTTTATTTCAAATTAACATATATAGACAAATTCTTAAAATGATGGTTAATAAGAAACCAACCTGACAGCCAGGTATATCATAGATGATCTGAAAAAAAATAGATGCATAAGCAAATATGACATCACTGTAACAAAAAATCCATGAAAATTAGATAATATAGATCAATTATATTTTGTATATAACTTTATAATATCAATATACATAAATTTATATATCATGATCTATCATATTATTATTCCATCATGGAGGCTTTAGTGAATCCATTTTCAGTACAATATCAGTGCTTATTTTTCTCATATAGCCTTTATATTCAACATTTGTTTAAGCCATAATGCCTTTTTGTTGAATGAAAATCTAACTTAGATGATAAAAAACCTAGAGTTATTTCATGTATATAATTAATTGGGAGGCTTAGACATAGGCAAAATAGTTAAAAATGTAAACTAGTACAATTATGCGCATTTGGACTTATAAAGTTCCTTCAATATCAAAGGTAAGTAAAAATTTACTCCAAAAGAAATGTAAGTTAATGAACATCACAAAAAATCATTATATGAAATAATTTACAGTTTAGTAATTATTTCAGTACATAGGAAGTATTAAGAAAGTATAATTGGTGATTATTTTAATAATTATGTTTCTTATTCTTAAATTCATGTCTGTTCAATTATGAGAACAAACTAAAATATGAAATGCTCTTTAAACCTATCTAAGGCTATTATAGAACTTGTTACATAAATATTTGTAAAGAAAAATAGGGAAAAAACTAGGTTCTGCTTGCTTAAGAAGCTATGCATAATTATGTATAAAAGCTGGAATAAATGATTACTGAGATATTTTTGTATGGTATTTTTGAAGCTTCAAGTTTCTCTATAATTTCTGCAAAGGTTTCAAAGCGCTTAAAAATGATTTTCATAACATTGATACAGGCACTCTAATTTAGAATCTCCTTAGTTGGCCTTAGTTGGGGCTTCCCTGGTGGCTCAGAGGTTAAAGCATCTGCCTGCAATGAGGGAGACCTGGGTTTGATCCCTGGGTCAGGAAGATCCCCTGGAGAAGGAAATGGCAACCTACTCCAGTATTCTTGCCTGGAGAATCCCATGGACGGAGGAGCCTGGTGGGCTACAGTCCACAGGGTCACAAAGAGTCAGACACGACTGAGCGACTTAACTAACTAACTAAATAACTAGTTGGGCATTAAGGCAATATTTATCTTACCATGTTTGGTAATATCAGAAAATAAAAATGTTTAAAACTGTACAACATAAAAACTTAAGATGAATGAGATCCTACCATCAGTTCCAACATAGTCTTTGAAGTGATCTAAGTCTGCATAGGTTTGACAAAAGGTCAACTGCAAAACTTTTTACTCACATACCTTAAAGCCACAAGATATTTAGTATAGTTCACTATGATGTGAATATATCAAACACCTTAATCCTTTGATATTGTGAAAATTTTTTATCAAAAAAACAAAAGACAATTTTACATACCCTGTCAAAGATGATAAATTCATTCTGTAACCCAACTCTTTTCTATAAGTGTATGAGCAACATATACCCCGGGATCATATTCCATTTAGCAAATGACATTAGGTGATGTTGACCTTATACTTTTAAAAAATGTCTTTTCCAATTTATCCACACACACAAAAAAACATATATACATCATAATAAAAACCATTAGAAATGTATTGCTTATATAAGAATAGTCCTCTTTTTTCTTCAATTTCAGTGAGAGGAAATTATGAGGTTGTTTAAACAGGGAGATTATAAAAAAGATGGCAAGCAGAGAAGCAAAAGTTTTCATAATTATCAACCTCAAAAAACTATACCCAGGTAACTAGCACCAATTTGTGTTTTATAAAATTCCAAATTTGGTACAATGATGTACAATTATGCATTTTGTTTATATAATACACAGATATAATTACGTATCTAACTTTAATAGTAAATAGTTTAAAAGAAATTACTTAGAAGTGTATGGCTCTACATACAAATATTGGTTCTGTAGCTTACAATTTGGGTTCTATTTGGAAAATGAATTTCTCTAAGCCTTAAATTTTGGTTCAGTGAAGACATAAGAGATGACTTCAAACATTGTAAGAAGGATTAAATGAGAATTTTTAAATGTGATAGAGTTGGAAATTAAGATATAGTAAAGTAGACAATGCCTAAGACATAGTAGTGTTCAATAAATTAGAGATATAATTATGAATTTGCCATTTATATTCTTTTAAATTGAAAATTTAGAGGTCTTCTGAAACATTTTGCTGTATAAACATTTTGGTCTAGGTAAACATTCCTAGAATAAAAAGGCTATTCTCTTGTAGATAAATAAATGTAACTCCAAATAACTGACAAATACAAAACTGATATTCTCCTGAACTTTAAAGTCTGTACTCTTTCCCCTTACTTGAAAATGCATTTGCATGCAAGCCAATGCTGTGCTTAGGGTACAGTCAATCTTCAGGTTCCTCTGCTACTATGTATTCCATTTATTACATTTAAAACAAAGAACAAGAAACATTGGAATTTTGGAAAAACTAATTTATCAATAATTCTATTTCCCCTTCAATTTGTTAATACCCCAAACTGACTTGCAAAAACTTTAATAGCATAAAGATAAAAGAGAAGATACTTTTAAAAATAGTACTCTTACAAATTGCCCAGAAATTTTTAAAGGCAAAAGAAACCCAAAACATCAGATTTTTTTCTAAACACATAAAATCAACCAGACTATACATTTCATCATAGCCTTTCCATCTTCAACTTTTATGACATTTTATTTAGATTAAAAAGTTGAAAATTAACCTAAAAGTTGAATTTGTCAAATCTGCTTTTTAATATACGTTCTCAATGTTCGTGACATTATTTCATCAAACCATTATTCTCAAGGGAAAGCAATCTTAATGCTTAGCTATTATTTTAAGTTGCAGATGTGAAGCAACATTTTTCAGTTTGGGGAAGTCGGCTGAGTCAGAATTCAATGAGAAAATATATGTTTATTGCAAACAGGCATTTTTATATGTTAGTAGAAATATATTTCTAGTTACAGGCCCTGAAGACAATATGAATTTTGCCGTGAGTACCCCTTCAGTGTAAGATTACAACTTGGCTTATGATTTAGTTTGTTTGGATGCAGTGCTTGTTAAGCATGGATGCCATTACTCTCCTAAAAGACTTTTGCAAAAATGGAAATACTTTCTGGATGTTGTTCTTATAGGTTCACGGAATAACATTTTGTAGATTGGGTCAGGAACAGTAATTGTTTTTTAATAAAAGGGGCATAAGAACTGTCTCAACCAAAATGCCAAAACTCAGAAAAATGCTAATATACAGTACACTTTTAATTTAGAAATGCTATGTCAAGCAAATGACAGAGCTAGAATAAAATATGAATCATTTCCATGAAGCTATGATACGTGAGCAACTGCCATACCATGAAGAGGTAACAGGGAAGGAATTACAAGTTCATGGAGACAATGTGATGTGGAACTGCCTGGAAATTGAAAGTTGAAGACATATGACCTGTTTTAAAGTATAACTTTTTTTTTTTTCTGTAATAAGTTAAATGACTCTGTAGACTATAATACTTTACACTTAGTAATCATAGCCTCTTAGTAATTCTATATTTAATAATGGTTGTGGTTGGAACATAAATTTTACAATCTGTAAGGAAATATGAAATAATATAGTATACATTTAAAAGGTTATATGAAAAAGACTTATGGGATATTTTTGCGATAGGATGGTCACTTGGAAACTTTCTATTTAAGATATGATGT
The DNA here is from genome assembly GCF_027580195.1 of Bos mutus. Classification (NCBI taxonomy): domain Eukaryota; kingdom Metazoa; phylum Chordata; class Mammalia; order Artiodactyla; family Bovidae; genus Bos; species Bos mutus. The sequence continues at coordinate 74,745,468 of NC_091622.1, read as the reverse complement.
TTCCCTTGGGTTAATAGAACTAGACTAACTATAGAGATTGCTTGAAAAGAAAGTAGCCCCCTTGTTTTATTGTAGCTAAAACAAGAAAATATTTATTAGCCTTAGTAACTACATTGGAGAATAAGAAAAGCAGGCATTCAAGGACTTTTTTTTGGTTCATTACCTTGGATTTTTTCCCCATACCTTCCTTATCTGCCCCCTGATGCCACAGATAGTAAAGAATCTGTCTGCAAGGAAATGGCAACCCACTCCAGTGTTCTTGCCTGGGAAATGTTGAATATAAGGAACCAGGCATGAAAGAGCATTACTCCATCATTTCATTTTCATAAAGTATAAAGATAAACAAACTAAACTGTGATCCTTGAATTCAAAATGGTTTCTACCTCTGGATAATACAGTAATAGGGTAGATCTCAAACAAAGTTTCTGGGGTACAAATTCTGGATTATATTCTCAGTATAGTTGGTGGTTATATCTCTGTGCTCACTTTGTGAAGACTGATTTAGTGCCAGAATTGTGGTTTTGTACTCGTACCTATTTGTTTTACTTCATAACAAGATTAAGACATTTATATTAGTAGAGAGAAGATAGAAAATAATGACATTAAGTTTCTCATTTTTATAACCCTCTTTTTCCACATTTTTTAACATGATACTTATACATGATACATATTTGAAATAATACTTCAAGTGCTGCAGTTACGATCAGATTGAAAGCATTTTTTGGAGTTTATACCAGTTTAGATGGCATACAGCATGTAGATCTGGCTGTGTTTGGCATTCTAAACAGCATGAAGAAGCTTTAGACAAATTAAGGGAATAAAGAACAGCTTTAGAGTTCAAACAAGAGTAATAGGGGTCATTTATATTGTGAGAGACATAATGACAACTGTAGTGATGGTACGGAATGACCTAAACTTGTACATAAAGTTATAATGGATGAAAAATAAAAACACAGATTTGATAGGTGGAAGTTTAAGACACACCCTTAAAGATTCTTGTCTCCTGGTATACATGCTTCATATAAGTACATCTCCTTGAGTTTGGGTGGCCCTGTTAATTTATAGGTATGTACACTCCCTTGGTTAAGTTACATTATTTGACAAAGGTAATGGGGTAGACACTTCCATAATTAAATCGTGATATATAAGGCTATTATAGCAGAGTTAGAAGAAATTATATTGCTGGGCTTGAATATGTAAGCTATGATGTTGTTGGAGGACCTATGGGGAGGGGACATGTAGCAAATAGCAACTGGTCCTTTGCCAACATCTCACAAGAAAATAGAGACTTCAGTAGCAGATTTTTTTTTTTTTAATTACAGAATTCTACCAATATTTGGTGAGTTTGGAAGAAGATCTCAAATCTGAGATGAAATTATAGCCTCAGCCAACATTTTGATATTAGACTGATGAGACACTTAGCAGAGGACACAGCTAATTCATTCTCATACATTTGACCTACAGACACTGAGATAATAGTGACTGCTGTTTTACACCTATGTGTAGAGTTATTATTCACCAAAACAATATGAATACAATAAATAGGAGTATTGATTTGACTGTGTATATGTATACACTCTCAAGAAAATAATTATTACAATCAGATGTGCTATGAAAGATGCAATCCTATAAAAATATTTTATTAGTTTGCTTATTACTGCATTTGACAGTTTCATTTTGCTTTTGTACCCTAACTTTACCATAGTGACTTAACAAAAACTGTCTGGTTAAGACACATTAACAAATCCAGCTGTCTATAATGGCCACTAACTTATAAGGCAGAAAAGTATGAAAACGTTATGCAATAAACAGGATTCATATTGGGGTGTTATACTCTTCTCCAGATAAAATATCTCTTGGTTAGCTTGAATACCAACTAAATGAAATACATGAACTGATGCTGAGAATGACACAAAGTTAGAGGATATCAAACAGAACAGAGCAACAGATACCCTGAAGATGCAGAAGTCTTGAAGTAGAAAAGAGTGCTAGAGAGTCAGTAAAGAGTAGACTAGGAAAAGGAAAAAAAAAAATATGGATGTTAAATAGTAGAAGAACAAGGTCATGAATAGAGCAATCTACTATATATACTGTTGGGGTATTAGACTGCTTTCATATACAAATGTCTTCTGTAATATGCCAAATATTTTACAAATTCAAGTTTTCAAGAAATTTAGTTTGAAACTTCTAAAACATCTCTATGTGTAGTAATTCAATAAATCCTATTTGACAATATAGTTTATAATTTGGATCTTGTAGTTTAATAGACTAAAATGAACAAAAATTAAGACTATAGAAAAAAAGCAAACTGTATGATCAAGCAATTAATACAAACAGAAACAAGTTATAAATTAACACATTAAATCCAATCTTTGTTGCATAAATGCAAATTTAAGCAGGCATGACAGCATTTCTAGCTTCAAATTAGCAAAAGTTATAATAATATATATAGTGTTAAGTTTTAGGAAGTATGTGGTTATTAGGTAGACACCTTCGTAATTTTTGGAGTGTAAATTACCTGAATAGTAATTTAGAAATTTACCATACATACTAGAAATTTACCAGCCATGAATTGACACACAGTGCTGCACTCTCAAAGTTCTCATAGGCAGGTCATGTAGGATGAGTAAGTACGATACATAAGGCAATAGGAAATAGTAGAAGTTTCTCTTACAACATCTGACTAAAGGAATTTAGATTCAATTATACTATTTTGGGAATGATGTCAGTGACAATAACAGAGTAAGGGCCATAAAAAATTCTTGTCATCTGTAAAAGCAATTTAATAACACTGGAAAGAAATTTGTCAGAATTATTTTTTTCAGAACTCTAGAATTTAAACGTGCAACAATCTGAGCCTTACTTATTTAAAGGGAACTGCTCAATTTCATTTTCAGCAGAAAATTATGTCATTCAAAGAAACAGGAAATTATATCCAATACTTAGAGAAGAAAGTAATAAAGAAAAACCCATGAAGCTTAAATATTGGAGTTACTAGAAAAAAATTTCAATTGGTTATTTTAATTATATCCAAAGAACAGAATGTAACTATCTTAAAACCTAAAGGAATGGATTGCTTTGAATGATGATTCAGCAAATAATCTCATAAAAAATAGAAACCATAAAAGTCAGAAAGAAATTATTAAGTTGAAAGCTATAATAACTCAAATTTTAAAATCCATTAGAAAGAAGGACAGCAGCTTTAACTAGATAGAAGAATTAATTAGCAAACTTCAAAAATGGTCAAGTGAGATTACCAGTCTGAAGAAATAATTTTTTAAATAAAAATAAAATTGTAGAGATCTATGAAAATTGAGTCCACCATTAGGTACACAATGGGAGTTTCAAAAGGACAAAATAGAAACAAACAAGAAAACAAACAAAAAACACAGAAAAAAAAATTGGAAACAAATGGTTGAAATTTCCAAAATCAGGTGAAAATATCAATCTACATATCTGTGAAGCTTAATGACCTACATATTGGAAAAATTTAAAGAGATTCACACCAGGATACATGATAAACTCTCAAAATATACGACATAGAAAGAATCTGGAAAACAAAAAGAGAAAAGTTACTCATCACATTCAGGGTCTCCTTAATAAGACTTCTGATTTCAAAACTGATTTCTCATGAGAAATTATGGAAACCAAAGGCAGTGTGTTAACCAATGTTAAATCAAATAAGACTGTCAACTAAAAATTCTATACCCAAATTATATTTTATATATATATATATATATATATATATATATATATATATATACATATATATCAGAGAGAAATTAAAATGTAAAGAAAAAAAAAGAAATGGAAAAACTAGTCCTTATCAAAGCTTCTGTAGAGGGCATAAAATAGGGTAGCTGGTAGGCTGAAACAAGAGGACACTAGACAGTACAGAAATACATGCTCATGGAAACATCATACAGATATAATATATATGAACATAAAAATGCAAAGAAGAGGAAATGGAGCTATATTGGAATAATTTTTCTATACACTTGAAATTCAGTTAATAGTATGAATTATAATAATTCAAGTAATCACAAAAAAGAAAACACAAAATGTATAGCAAAACGAATGATAGTGAGAATGAAACAAGTTGGCAGAATAGAAAGATGTGAGCTCGCATTTCTTAGGAAGACACTAAAGTCACAGCAAACAACCTAACTACCATTAGCAACAGCAACAAAGAAAGAATCAGTTCAGTGCAGTCGCTCAGTCGTGTCTGACTCTTTGCGACCTCATGAATAGCAGCACGCCAGGCCTCTCTGTGCATCACCAACACCCAGAGTTCACCCAAACTCATGTCCATTGAGTCGGTAAAGCCATCAAGCCATGTCATCCTCTGTCGTCCCCTTCTCTTCCATCCCCCAATCCCTCCCAGCATCACAGACTTTTCCAATGAGTCAACTCTTTGAATCAGGTGGCCAAAGTATTGGAGTTTCAGCTTTAGCATAAGTCCTTCCAATGAACACCCAGGACTGATATCCTTTAGAAGGGACTGGTTGGATCTCCTTTCAGTTCAAGGGACTCTCAAGAGGCTTCTCCAACACCACAGTTCAAAAGCATCAATTCTTCGGTGCTCAGCTTTCTTCACAGTTCAGCTCTCACATCCAGACATGACCACAGGAAAAACCATAGCCTTGACTAGACGAACCTTTGTTGGCAAAGTAATATCTCTGCTTTTCAATACGCTATCTAGTTTGGTCATAACTTTCCTTCCAAGGAGTAAGCATCCTTTAATTTCATGGCTGCAATCACCATCTGCAGTGATTTTGGAGCCCCGAAAATAAAGTCTGACACTGTTTCCACTGTTTCCCATCTATTTCCCATGAAGTGATGGGACCAGATGCCATGATCTTCATTTTCTGAATGTTGAGCTTTAAGCCAACTTTTTCACTCTCCTCTTCCACCTTCATCAAGAGGCTTTTTAGTTCCTCTTCACTTTCTGCCATAAGGGTGGTGTCATCTGCATATCTGAGGTTATTGATATTTCTCCCAGAAACCTTGATTCCAGCTTGTGCTTCTTCCAGCCCAGAGTTTCTCATGATGTACTCTGCATAAGTTAAATAAGCAGGGTGACAATATACAGCCTTGACATACTCCTTTTCCTATTTGAACCAGTCGGTTGTTCCATGCCCAGTTCTAACTGTTGCTTCCTGACCTGCATACAGGTTTCTCAAGAGGCAGGTCAGGTGGTCTGGTACTCCCATCTCTTTCAGAATTTTCCACAGTTTATTGTGATCCACACAGTCAAAGGCTTTGGCATAGTCAATAAAGCAGAAATAGGTGGTTTTCCAGAACTTTCTTGTTTTTTCGATGATCTAGCAAATGTTTGCAATTTGATCTCTGGTTCCTCTGCCTTTTCTAAAAGCAGCTTGAATATCTGGAAGTTCATGGTTCATGTACTGCTGAAGCCTGGCTTTGAGAATTTTGAGCATTACTTTACTAGCGTGTGAGATGAGTACAATTGTGCAGTAGTTTGAGCATTCTTTGGCATTGCTTTTCTTTGGGATTGGAATCAAAACTGACATTTTCCAGGCCTGTGGCTACTGCTGAGTTTTAGATATTTGCTGGCCTACTGAGTGCAGTACTTTCACAGCATCATCTTTTAGGATTGGATAGCTCAACTGGAATTCCATCACCTTCACTAGCTTTGTTCATAGTGAAGATTTCTAAGGCTCACTTGACTCCACACTCCAGGATGTCTGGCTCTAGGTGATTGATCACACCATCATGATTATCTGGGTCATGAAAATCTTTTTTGCACAGTTCTTCTGTGTATTCTTGCCACCTCTTATTAATATCTTCTACTTCTGTTAGGTCCATACCATTTCTGTCCTTTATTGAGCCCATCTTTGCATGAAATGTTCCCTTGGTATCTCTACTTTTCTTGAAGAGATCTCTAGCCTTTCCCATTCTGTTGTTTCCCTCTATTTCTTTACATTGATTGCTGAGGAAGGCTTCCTTATCTCTCCTTGCTATTCTTTGGAACTCTGCATTGAGATGCTTATATCTTTCCTTTTCTCCTTTGATTTTTGCTTCTCTTCTTTTCACATCTATTTGGAAGCCCTTCTCAGACAGCCATTTTGTTTTTTTGCATTTCTTTTCCATAGGGATGGTCTTGATCCCTGTCTCCTGTACAATGTCATGAACCTCTGTCCATAGTTCATCAGACACTTTGTCTATCATATCTAGTCCCTTAAATCTATTTCTCACTTCCACTGTATAATCATAAGGGATTTGATTTACGTCATACCTGAATGGTCTAGTGGTTTTCCCTACTTTCTTCAATTTAAGTCTGAATTTGGCAATAAGGAGTTCATGATCTGAGCCACAGTCAGCTCCCCGTCTTGTTTTTGCTGACTGTATAGAGCTTCTCCATCTTTGGCTGCAAAGGATATAGTCAATCTGATTTTGGTGTTGACCATCTTGTGATGTCTATGTGTAGAGTCTTCTCTTGTGTTGTTGGAAGAGGGTGTTTGTTATGACCAGCGCATTCTCTTGCCAAGCTCTATTAGCCTTTGCCCTGCTTCATTTCATATTCCAAGGTCAAATTTGCCTGTTACCCCGGGTGTTTCTTGACTTCCTACTTTTGCATTCCAGCCCCCTATAATGAAAAGGACATCTTTTTGGGGTGTTAGTTCTAAAAGGTCTTGTAGGTCTTCATAGAACCCGTTCAACTTCAGCTTCTTCAGCATTACTGGTTGGGGCATAGACTTGGATTACTGTAATATTGAATGGTTTGCCTTGGAAACAAACAGAGATCATTCTGTCATTTTTGAGATTGCATCCAAGTAGTGCATTTAGGACTCTATTGTTGACCATGATGGATACTCCATTTCTTCTAAGGAGTTCCTGCCTGCAGTAGTAGATATAATGGTCATCTGAGTTCAATTCACCCATTCTAGTCCATTTTACTTCCCTGTTCCTAGAATGTCAACATTCACTCTTGCCATTTCCTGTTTGACCATTTTCAATTTGACTTGATTCCTGGACCTAACATTCCAGTTCCTATGCAATATTGCTCTTACAGCATCAGACCTTGCTTCTTTCACCAGTCACATCCACAGCTGGGTATTGTTTTTGCTTTGGCTCCATCCCTTCATTCTTTATGGAGTTATTTCTCCACTGATCTCCAGTAGCATATTTGGCCCCTACTGATTTGGAGAGTTGCTCTTTCAGTATCCTATCATTTTGCTTTTCATACTGTTCATGGGGTACTCAAGGTAAGAATACTGAAGTGGTTTACCATTCCCTTCTCCAGTGGACCACATTCTGTCAGACCTCTCCGCCATGACCCACTTGTCTTGGGTGGCTCCACAGGGCATGGCTTAGTTTCATTGAGTTAGACAAGGCTGTGGTCCTAGTGTGATTAGATTGACTAGTTTTCTGTGAGTATGGTTTCAGTGTGTCTGCCCTCTGATTCCCTCTTGCAACACCTACTGTCTTACTTGGGTTTCTCTTACCTTGGACGTGGGGTGTCTCTTCACAGCTGCTCTAGTAAAGCACAGCTGCTGCTCCTTACCTTGGACGAGGCATATCTCCTCACCGATGCCTCACTGACCTTGAATATGAAATAGCTCCTCTAGGCCCTCCTGCACCCACACAGCCACCACTCCTTGGACGTGAGGTTGCTCCTCCTGGCCACTGCCCCTGGCCTTGGGCATGGGGTAGTTCCTCTTGGCTGCTCCTGTGCTGTCGCAGCCTGACACTCTCAGCCACTGCCCCTGACCTCAGACGTGGGGTAGCTCCTCTTGGCCTGCTGCCTCTGACCTCAGACGTGGGGTCCTCCCAGGTTTTTCCCTGATTTTGAATGTGGGGTAGCTCCTCTCGTCAGCGTTGTGTGTCATCGCATCTGCCCACGCTTGTAAACATGCCTCTGCCACAGCCCTGCCATTCAGAGGAAAAAAGACCTTGCTCCACCCACTAATGAACAAAAGCAAATCTCTCCAACCATGAAGCCTGCACAAGGGAACTAGCCCCATTCACCAAGTTGCAGACTGCAAAAGCAGGAACTACACACCTGCAGTCTGAAGAAACTGCAATGACAGAAATTTAGAAAAAAAAAATGATGCAGCAGAGGAATAGGTCCCAGATGAAGAAATAAAATAAAACCCCAAAAGAACAAATAAGTGAAGTGGAAATAGTCAGTCTTCCTGGAAAAGGATTTAGAATAATGATAGTAAAGATGATTCAAGATATTGGAAAAGAATGGAGGCACAGATAAAGAAGATAAAAGAAATGTTTAACAAACACCTAGACAAAAAGAACAAGCAGATGAATAATACAATAACTGAAATTAAAAAGACAGAATAGTGGAAATTACTGCTGCAGAAGAGAATAAAGAACAATGAAAAGAAATTAAGACAGTCTCAGAGATCTCTGGGACAACATTAAATGTATAAACATTCACATTATAAGGGTCCTTGAAGGAGAAGAGAGAGAAAGGACCCAGAAAGAGAAGAGAGAAAATATTTGAGTGAGTAGGCATTATCTGAAAGCTTCCCTAACATGGGAAAGGAAACAGTGACCCAAGTCAAGGAAGTGCAGAGAGTCTCAGGCAGGATAAACCCAAGGAGGAACATTTCAGCATATATAATAATCATATTAAGAAAAATTAAAGACAAAAAAGGAATATAAAAGAAACAAGGGGAAAGCAATAAGTAAAATACAGCAACTCTTCATACTTTCATCAGCTGATTTCTCAGCAGAAATTCTATCAATCATGATAAGAGGAGAGTTCAAATGCACAATATTGAGAATACATTGGAAATTAAAGGACCAGCAACTCGAAACAATCTTGTGTAAATATTGATTGCTATATCAAAAACTCATGGCAACTGAAAACTGAAAATCTACAAGAGATACACAAACAAAAAAGAAATCCAAACATAACACTAAAATTAGGCAGCAAATTACAAGAAAAAATAACAAAAGAAGAAAGAAATAAAAATCTACAAAAACAAACCCAAAATAGTTTTTAAAATAGCAATAAGAATATACATATTAAAAATTACTACAGATGTAAATGGAATAAATACACCAACCAAAAGACACAGGCTGGCTGAATGAATACAAAAACAAGACCCATATATGCTCTCTATAGGAGACCAGCTTCAGATCTAGGTACACATACAGACTGAAAGTGATGGGATGGTAAAAATATTCCATGTAAATGGAAATAAAAATGGAGTAGCAACACTCATATCAGATAAGATAGACTTTAAAATAAAGACTGGTACAAGAGACAAAGAAGGAGAGTACATAATGATCAAAGATCAATCTAAGAAGAACATAAATATTTATGTACCCAACAGAAAAGCACCTCGACACATAAGACAAATGCTAACAACCACAAATGGAGAAACCAACAGCAACACAATAATACTGTGGAACTCCACTTACACAAATGAACAGATCATCCAGACAGAAATAAGGAAAGGCAGGCTTTAAATGACATAACAGATTAGATAAATTGGCAGAAAATACTTTCTGACTGTAGAACTATGAAATCAGAAATCAACTTTAAAAAAAATCACAATCAAAAAAAAAAAATCACAATCATATGAAGGCTAAGCAATAGCCTTGTGCCCTACAAAACAATAGATGACTGAAGAAATCAAAGAGGAAACCTAAAATACCTAGAGACATGACAGTGATCCAAAACCTATGGGAAATAGCAAAAGCAGTTCCAAGAAGGAAGTTTTCTGCAATACAATCTTATCTCAAGAAATAAGCAAAATCTTAAATGAACAATCTAAACTTACACCTAAATCAACTAGAGAAAGAAGAAACAAAACACAAAGATAGTAGAAGGAAAGAAATTATAAAGATCAGAGCAGAAGTAAACAGAGATAAAGTAAACAATAGCAAATATCAATGAAACTAAAAGCTGGCTATTTGAGAAGATAAACAAAATTGATAAACTTTTACCCAGACTCATCAAGAAAAAAAGAGAGAGCTCAAATTATGAATTTTCCTGATTTGAAATGAAAAAAAGAGAAACTACAATGAACACCACATAAATACAAAGAATCTTCAGAGACTACTAAAAGCAAGGATATGCCAATAAAATAAATAAAAGAAATGGACAAATTCTTAGAAATGTACAATCTTCCAAGACTGAACCAAGAAGAAATAGGAAATATGAACAGATGAATCAGAAGTAATGAAATTGAAAGTATGACTAAAACCTTTCCAAAATACAAAAGTCCAGGACAAGATGAGTTTACAGGAAAATTCTATCAAATGTTTAGAGAAGAGGTAACACCTATCTTTTACAAACTCTTCCAAAAATTGCATAGGAATGCTCTATTGAGAGGAAAGAATACTCTCAAGCACATTCTATGAGGTCACCATCATCCTGATACCAAAACCATGAAAAGATGCTCAGTATAACTAACTAGAAAAACACAAATCAAAACTACAAGATATCAATTCACACCAATCAGAATCAGTCAGTTCAGTTGCTCAGTCGTGTCTGACTCTTTGTGACCCCATGAATCACAGCGCTCCAGGCCTCCCTGTCCATCACCATCTCCCGGAGTTCACTCAGACTCACGTCCATGGAGTCAGTGATGCCATCTCATTCTCTGGCGTCCCCTTCTCCTCCTGCCCCCAATCCCTCCCAGCATCAGAGTCTTTTCCAATGAGTCAACTCTTCCCATGAGGTGGCCAAAGTACTGGAGTTTCAGCTTTAACATCATTCCTTCCAAAGAAATCTAAGGGCTGATCTCCTTCAGAATGGACTGGTTGGATCTCCTTGCAGTCCAAGGGACTCTCAAGAGTCTTCTCCAACACCACTGTTCAAAAGCATCAATTCTTGGGCACTCAGCTTTCTTCACAGTCCAACTCTCACATCCATACATGACCACTGGAAAAACCATAGCCTTGACTAGACGGACCTTTGTTGGCAAAGTAATGTCTCTGCTTTTGAATATGCTATTTAGGTTGGTCATAACTTTCCTACCAAGGAGTAAGCATCTTTTAATTTCATGCTGCAGTCACCATCTGCAGTGCTTTTGGAGCCCAAAAAAGTAAAGTGTGACACTGTTTCCACTGTTTCCCCCTCAGAATAGTCATCATCAATAAATCTACAAATAATATATGCTAGAGACTGTGTGGAGAAAAGGGAAACTTCCTATACTGTTGGTGGAGATGTAAATTGGTACAATCACTATGAAAACAAGTATGGAGGTTCCTTTAAAAAATGAAAACTAGAACTAACATGTGACCCAACAATCCCACTTCTGGGCATATATATCTACAGAAAAATATGGTTCTATAGGATACATGCCCCCCAATTTGATTGCAGTAATATTTATAAAAGCCAGGTCATGGAAACAATCTAAATATCCTTAATGTCCATATATATATATGATGAAATATAACTCAGCCATAAACAAGGATGGAATGTCATTTGCAGCCACACCGATGGATCTTGAGTTTGTCATACTGAATGAAGTAAGTCTGACACAGAAAGACAAATATCAATTTCCCATGATATCACTTATATGTGGAATCTAAAAAAAGGTACAAATGAACTTAATAGCAAAGCAGATGTAGAGTCACAGATGTAGAAGACAAACATGGTTACCAGGGGAAAAGATGGGGAGGGATAACTTGGGAGATTGCAATTGATATTTACACACCACTATATAAAAAATAGATAACTAACAAGAACCTACTGTATAGAACAGGGAACTCTTCTCAATAGTCTGTAATGCCTTTATGGGAAAAGAATCTAAAGGATTGTATATATGTATATGTATAACTGATTCACTCTGTTGTATACCTGAAACTAATACAACATTGTAAATCAACTATACTCCAATAAAAATTTAAAAAATACTCAAAGTACTATACATATTAAAAAGAAAAATAACATGACCATCTAAATTGGTAAAGAAAAGGTATTTGACAAAATCGGGCACTCTTTGATGATCAAAAAAAAAAAAAAACAAACCCACACTCATCAAACTAGGCATACAAGGCAACATCCTCACTCTGTTAGAGATCATCTATGAAACAACCCCACAGTTAACATAATTAACGATGAACGACTGAAAATGTTCCTTATAAAATCAAGAATGAGACAAATATGTCTGCTGTTACTGATCATGTTTAAATATCTTACTAAGATTCTTGCCAAGAAAATTGGAAGTAAAAGAAAAATGGGGCATATAGATTAGAAAGGAAGTAAAATTGTTTCTTCTTGCAGGTTTTGTGATATTATGTATTAAAATTCCTTAGAAATTCATTTACAACACAAAACTTGCAAACCTACACACACACACACATAAACTTAGAGCTAGTAAATGAATTCTGTAGGGTTGAAGGATACAAGAACAAAATATAAAAGTTAATTGTATTTCTATATACTAGCAATGAACAATCATGAAATGAAGTTAAGAAAACAATTCATTTTACAATTGCATCAATAACAAGTTACTTATGAGAAATTTAACCAAAAAGTATAAGAATTTTATGCTGAAAACTACAAAACAATATTGAAAAAAATTAAACATCTAAATAAACGGAAAGATATCCCATGTTCACTGACTGGAAGAGCAACTATTGTTAAGCGCTCCTAAACTGACCTATAGATTCGTTGCAATCTATCAGAAATTCAGGTGACCTTTTTGTAAAAATTGATGAGGTGATTCAAAAATCCACGTGAAAGTTCATGAAACTCCCAGTAACTAAGAAAAATTGGAAAATAACAATGTTGGAGAATTAGCACTTTATTTCAAAACTTACTACCAAGCTATAATAATGATGATTGAGTTTCGCTGGTGGCTCAGACGATAAAGGATCCTCCTGCAATGCGGGAGACCTGGGTGCCATCCCTGGGTTGGGAAGATCCCATGGGGAAGGGAATGGCTACCCACTCCAATATTCTGGCCTGGAGAATCCCCATGGACAGAGGAGCCTGGCAGGCTATAGTCCATGGGGTCACAAAGAGTGGAACATGACTGAGCAACTTTCACACACAATAATGATGACTCTATTCATTAAAGTAAAGATAAATATAGTTCAATTAAATAGAAATGAGAACTTAAAGTAAAAAACTCGATGGAAATCTTCATAACTTTTGATTAAACAATAGTTTCTCTGACATGACAGAAAAAAAGTTCAAAGAAAAAAGATAAATATGAATTTTGTCTTTCAAAGGACACTTTCAAGAAAGTTAAAAGACAATACACAAAATTCCAAATAATCTTGCAAAGTACATTATCTAAAAGAGTCTAATACCTAGGACTATTTAAAGAATTCTTATGACTCAACAATTAAAAGACAACCTAATTGGGCTTCCTTGGTGGTCTAGAGGTTGAGAATCTGCATTGCAATGCAGGGACACTGGTTCTATCCCTGGTCCAGGAAGATCCCACATGCTATGGGGCAACTGATCCCATGCATCTACAACTACTGAACCAGTATTTTAGAGGCCACAAGTTGCAGCTACTGAAGACTGTGTCCCCTAGAGCCCATGTTCCACAAGAGAAGTCACATCAATGAGAAGCCACATGCAATGAGAATTGCAACTCTAGTCCGAAATTACCACAACTAGAGAAAGTCCATGTGCAGCAATAAAGATTCAGTATAGCCAAAAATAAAATAAATTTTTTAAAAGGTAATTAAAATATATAATGTATTTCTTCATTTATCTAAGTAAGTAATATAGATGAACAAAAAAACAGATGAAAAGATGTTGAACATCATTAGTTATTAGAGAAATGAAAATCAAAACCATAAAAAGGTATAACTCTATACTGAGGAGAATGGCTATAGTAAAAAATTGGGAAAGTTACAAATTTTGGCTGGGATGTAGAGTGAATGCTTATTGAAATGTAAAATGAAGCAGCAACTGGGAAAACTCTCTGGTCTTTCCACAAAAATTTAAATAGAGTTCTATGTTATTCAACAATTCTGCTCTTAATTATGTGTCCAAGTGATTTAAAACGTTTCCATGCAAAAGTCTTCTGCACAAATGTTCACCGCAGCATTAATCATAGTACCCAAAAATGGAGATAACACAAATGCCCATCAAATGATAATTGGGTTAATGAAATTTGGCCTGTTCTTACAGTCAGTACATGCTACAACATGGATGAACTCTTAAAGTATTACACTAAATGAAAGTAGACCAAAATTCCATATGTGTATACTAATTCTTAATAAAGAATAGATCAGGATTTCCCAGATGGCTCAGTGGTAAAGAATCCACCTGCAGTACAGGAGACATGGATTCTATCCCTGGCTTGGGAAGATCCCCTGGAGAAGGAAATGGCAACACACTCCAGTATTTTTGCCTGGGAAATCCCATGGAGAGAGGCATCTCGTGGGCTACAGTCCATGGGGTCACCAAAGGGTCAGACAGAACTTAGCAACTAAACAACAACAAAAAGAGAATAGATCCTTCACTGCACAGAGACCAAATAATATGCTATCTAAGAATATGAAACGAATGATAAGGCTTGCTTTGAAGTTTTCCCCTCTTAGCTCTCAAAATATCTCTCCCTGTTTATATTGTCATACATATACTTCTACAATAGAGATTTCACATGCACTAACCCTAATTAGATTTCCTATTCTCACTGCGTTATAAAATTATTTATGGCCTACCATCCATTTACAAGGTATTTTGCTCTGCAGTTACCTTTAAAGAGCTTATAGATTTGAGAGAATCCAGAAAAAAATAAATGTATAAAGACACATGATATATACATATGTTATCTTCACATGAGTGATATGTGATGTATATAATGATATATTTATATATGAATAAGTAAATTAAAATGTGTCCAGTGAAAACATTTTCAAAAATTTGCATATTAGCATAAGTCAGGATTGGAGAGAAGTTGTTAGTTGAGATACATAGTCAGGTAAAGTCAGTGAGGATGGAAAGAGAGGAAAATTCCAGTCTAGGAAGTAAGCAGTGAGTGCTTCCCAGATGAATGGTAAAGCATTCATCTGGAATACAGGAGACCTGGGTTGAATCCCAGGGTCAGGAAGATCCTCTGGAGAAGGAAATGACAGCTCACTCCAGTATTCTTGCCTGGAGAATTCCATGGACAGAGGAGCCTGGTGGACTACAGTCCATGGGGTTGCAAATAGTCAGACATGACTGAGCAACTAACACACACACATAAATATAAAGGCAGGAAATAAGTCTGTTGTGTTAGAAAAACAGTGGGACTGGATGAGTCAAAGATCTAATACTAACATTAAATGATATTGTCCTGATGGTGTTTCAAATCTTCCTTTTGCAAAAACATGGGAATCTTTAGAACTCAGACTAAAAATAGGCAATATGATGTTGTTATCCACATATTTTCTCCATTGAAATCTTCAATTTTATTTTTCATGTGAATGGCATTAATAGGGGGTTTTAAAACATTTTAGACAGCTACAATTGGTCTTTAAACTCCTGTCATCAAAGTGTCACTAATACTCAAATTTGCATATAAATTCCTATTCTTCATCATATACTATGTGAGTGAACAACATACCTGTTTGCTTTTTCAGTCAGATAAAAAGCATTTCAGGCAAACTGAAAGTGTTACATTGATAGTAAGATACAGAAACAGCTGCTGGAGATGATGATCACTGTGACAGCAAATTTAGGGAGGCATTTGAAGATGTGTTTTTGAGGTTGACTATTTCCTATTGCTGAGACACCACCAGCCTGGTAAGACCCATACTTTCCAGTAAGGAGATTTTGTAAATTACCTCTTTATCTACTGCCTTTCCCTTTAGCACAGCCACCTCATGGTCATTCCCACAGATGTAATGATTACCTCTGCAGCATTTACACCCTAGGTTTGGCTGGCTGGCTGCCTCTTACTCTGTGGCAAGATTATTGATTGCAGATGCTTATTAAGCAAGAATGAAGCAATAAGCTGTGAGAGCTGTTGATAATTCAAGAGGCAAAGCTAGTAATTATATAGGGATCATGAAGATTATTACAAACGAGGCCTTGGTAAATATGACTGATTGCTATTGCAGGGCTGTGATGACTGTTTGAATTTAAATGTATTATTATTGATTTTTTTATTGCATTTCAAATTGACAGGTTTTTAATGCAAATAGTCCATTCTACCCAACTGCGAGGTCCTGCTACTGTAACTTGATGATTAATGGACCTTTGCAGTGGTTACGGTTTCTATTGGTCGATCCAAAGCAAAGCCACTATCTATTTCCTTTAACTGTACCTTCCTGTCATTGCTTTCCAAATGTAATACATGTTGTGCATTGGAATTTCATGATCTATTGGCACTGTTGCACTGCTTATAAAAATGCAAATTAAAATCATTAATTAATATGAAAGTCTCTTCCGGATTGAACTCATATACCATTGTCTTCTTGTCTTTTTGTTTTGTAAGTTAAATCTTTCAAGAAGACAAAATTTTTACAAGGCAAAATATGATAAATTTTTAAGGAAAACTGGATAATGACAATAGTCTGAAATTTGAACTCAGCAAAGCAAACATACACAGTTTTTAGTTACTTTAAATGGTTAGTATTTTGATTCCTTGAATCATTGTAAACTGAGGAGGTAGAGAAATGTTAATTTCCTATAATGCTGATATATAATAAAGACAATGAATATGGGGAAGTAAAGCACATGGCTACCTGATGTGAAGAACTGACTCATTTGAAAACATTATGCTGGTAAAGATTGAAGGCAGGAGGAGAAGGGGACGACAGAAGATGAGATGGTTGGATGGCATCACCAACTCAATGGACATGAGTTTGAGTAAACTCCAGCAATTGATGATGGACAGGGAGGCCTGGCATGGTGCAGTCCATGGGGTTGAAAAGAGTCGGACACAACTGGGCTACTGAACTGAACTGACTAAAAGCACGTGTTTTATTATATGTTCATTTTTAGCACACTTTTAGTTCATTTGAAATATTCAGTAGAGAATGAATGCATGTTCAGAATTGTGCAGGTTTGCTTGTTCTAAAAACGGATATCAAAACATTCAACTGCTCATGGAGCAGATGACTAAACTGATCCCGGAAAATGTAAGAAACTTGTGTAAAGATATCTATCACATTAAATTTAAAGCAGAAATAATAATTATTTTTTTCCTATTCTTATTATGGCCAACACATTGTCTGTATACCATATAGTTTTGTATCATTCTGGCACTGGAATAACTTTATGAAGTAGATATTCTTATAATCTATGTATACATAAGATAGAACTGAAGCTAAATCAGTCACTTTTCTGAGGATATGTTACTTATAAAAGAGAGATCCAATATAATTAATGTCTAACTATAAACATCTTGCTTTTTAATCTCAGCACTGTTGGTCTATGACTCTAGTATTATGATTCTTCCTTTAAAATGCATGTTATTCATTCATGTATTCATGAGATATTGAAGGATTGCTATATGATAACACTATTCTAGATTTTGGATAGAATGTTGGTACAAAGATGGATGAAATCTCTTCTTCATGCTTGTTACATTATGATCAAGGAAACAGAGCAAAATATAGTTCACTACACAGAGTATTAAATAAAGGAGTGATAGTGTCATCAAATTTTAGTAATGTAAACAAAAAGACAAAGAGTGACAATGACAAATTTTATGTAGAAACATGAAAGAGACCAAGTCATTATTTGGGCCTGAAAATTCAGAGCTCTGAATCCAGTGGATATTGAATTTGAGATTCTTATAGCATGTTCAAAAGAAGACTTAAATTAGGGAGTTGGTTACATATCTCTAGAGATACACTGTCCTGGTTACTACCAGTCACGTGTAGATATTTCTATTTAATTTTAAATTACATAAAATTAAAAATTCAACTCCTTATTTACACTAGCTGCATTTCAAAGAATTAAGAAAGAACATGGGCAATTAGCTACCATCTTGGATAGTATGGATATAGAACATATATGCCACTATAGAAGTTTCACTTGGACGGTACTGGTTTGTAGCTCAAAGAAAAGGTCAGATTTGGAGAGAATAATCTGTATATCAAAAAATGATTCAATATTTTTTTTTTTTGAGCAACTCGTTAGATAGTGGTACCAATTCCAATTTTTGAGATAAGTAAATTAAAGAGGTTAGTATGTAGTTTGTGGATTGAAAGTTTTAATCTAAGGTGTATAAAATTGAATAATATATCTAAAACAAGATGAAATATGCTATAATGTAGAACAGAAAAAAATTGTGTTTAAGAATGTCAACATCAAACTTTTTTATTATTATATCAAACCTTTTATTTATTAAGAATGTTAGTATCAAACTGTTTATTCTCTTTTGCAAGAAAAAAAATACCTACAGTCCTGAAGTATGAGTATGTATTCTATTAATACATATAATTTGTGGAAACCTACTATGGATTATTTTATGTATTACCATCTCCAATTTATATAATTATTTTCACATAGATGCAAAATAACTTGAATATTAAATATATAGCCATAAACAACTTACTTCCATTGCTAGGATTCTATCATAAGTACCCCTTCCACTTTCATAAGAATTAGTATTTCTCCTGATAATTTAAAGAAGTTAGGCCACATCACCTGAATTGTTCAGTAAACTCTGTTTTAGAACAAAAAGTGTAGTATAAACAAAATCCATATATATCAAACATGTAGATCTTCTCTTTGATACTATGCATCTTTTTTTTTTAATTTTATTTTATTTTTAAACTTTACAATATTGTATTAGTTTTGACAAATATCGAAATGAATCCGCCACAGGTATACCTGTGTTCCCCATCCTGAACCCTCCTCCCTCCTCCCTCCCCATACCCTCCCTCTGGGTCGTCCCAGTGCACCAGCCCCAAGCATCCAGTATCGTGCATCGAACCTGGACTGGAGACTCGTTTCATACATGATATTATACATGTTTCAATGCCATTCTCCCAAATCTTCCCACCATCTCCCTCTCCCACAGAGTCCATAAGACTGATCTATACATCAGTGTCTCTTTTGCTGTCTCGCATACACAGGGTTATTGTTACCATCTTTCTAAATTCCATATATATGTTAGTATACTGTATTGGTGTTTTTCTTTCTGGCTTACTTCACTCTGTATAATAGGTTCCAGTTTCATCCATCTCATTAGAACTGATTCAAATGTATTCTTTTTAATGGCCGAGTAATACTCCATTGTGTATATGTACCACTGCTTTCTTATCCATTCATCTGCTGATGGGCATCTAGGTTGCTTCCATGTCCTGGCTATTATAAACAGTGCTGCGATGAACATTGGGGTACACGTGTCTCTTTCCTTCTGGTTTCCTCAGTGTGTATGCCCAGTAGTGGGATTGCTGGATCATAAGGCAGTTCTAGTTCCAGTTTTTTAAGGAATCTCCACACTGTTCTCCATAGTGGCTGTACTAGTTTGCATTCCCACCAACAGTGTAAGAGAGTTCCCTTTTCTCCACACCCTCTCCAGCATTTATTGCTTTTAGACTTTTGGATCACAGCCATTCGATCCTGTCTCCTTCCACCCAAGTGTCAATTCCCTGCTGTTAGCAAGGATAAGATACAGACTACAAGACCTTAGTCTGCTTTTCATATGCTTCTGTATTTATTCAAATACATTATTAAAAATATAAAAAGTAAATGAAAAGAAAACTATATTCTATTCCTACCATAAAATTAGTTTTAGCTTTTTCCTCTCTGAAAGTTCCTTCTTACTTATGTCTGATTTTTCCTATTTAATTTCATTTGGAATAATGAATCTCATGACATTATAATAATTATGAAAAATGTCTTAAAAGTAGAATGGTTTGCTTTAAAAAAAAATCCTTTGAAGGTGAGAATTATTACGTGTGTGTGTGTGTGATGACTAAATCACTGAAGACAATGTAAACAACACATGGCAAAGAAGCAAATGTTGTTTAAATAGATGACAGTGGGTCAGCCAAGAACTTTACTAGACACACTGAACATGAAATGAGCCTAAGTAAAATCTATCTGTAAATAAAAATATTTGGTAATTTTTATTAGCATTTTGCAACTGATAAAAGGTTTTTCAATGTTGAATTTTTCTTTCCCAGAAAGAACACCCTTCATTCTTAGGAAATACTGGAAATTATAACAATTCATCATTGTGAATTACATAATATACCACATAGACTTGTCAATGCTAGTTTACAGATAGATGAAAAGTATGATTAATCCCTCTATTACATATTCTTGGGCTCATCAAATTCAAGGCAACTTTCAATCCAAAACTGAGTGCAGACATTTATATTTAGAGAAAATCAGCAATGTTAATTATTATTGAATTTGATAATTATTCTTTCTGAATATTAGTGAGAAAGTTAAGACATAAAATAAACAAATCCAACTTTAATTGTTCTCAGTTTTATTCATGAACAATTATTTGATCAAAATAATCCAGGTTGCTTTTCAAGATCACATAGTCTAAATTTCATAATTTTAGCTAAGTGATAAAATAATTATACATGTTCTTAAGCCTTTGGCACCTATGAAAGCAATCATTTTCCAGGGCATCCTTTGTTTAACTTTGGTTTAAGATCTGAAAGGACACATATATTTCCTTTGTGAGTTATTTGTATACTGTGATATTTTTCCTTTAAGCATGAACCTTGGATTTTCTAGTTATTTTCATACTTAGTCATTTCCAGTTTCCCATTATGAATAAATCAGCTGGATAGCCAAAATTATATATATTTTGTGTCTCAACAGAGGAGAGATGTAGAACTTCAGGAAAACAACAGTGGAGGTTTTAATAAGATGCCACATTTGTATAAGGATGCCAAATATATATTTTGTTCAGATTATATTTGTTTAAGTGTTAAAATCAATTACCTGTCATTGTCTTTATATCAGTGTAGATTAAATTAGTGGGATACGAAAATATAACTAAAATTTAATTTGATATATTTTTATTGTAATTTTATTACTAAATCTTCATTAGATTTTTAAAAAATTGAACTTGTTATACATGAACAATAGCTTCTCCATGCAACAATCTGCTTCATTGTATCAATGGTCATTTTATTGCATATCTGTGCCATAAATAGTTGTTAGTGTTTATTTCCCATGGGAAAAGAGAAAGGCATAGTTTGGGCTCATTTTATCATTTAAAAGATTTTGTTGAAAGAATTCTGGTAACAAGTTATTATGTTTATCTTTCCTAGGAAAAGCCAAAACACAGACTATTTTTCAGTTCTAGGTCTTGAAGATTTGATAAGGACAATGATGATGATAATATTCAAGTTCCTTTCATCCACAAACTGAAGAGTTATGCAATGAGAGAAGAATACAAATTTGACTATTTCTGAAGCAGACCAAAATTTTTATCATATTTTTATATATACTGATTTCTTTACATGATAATTTGACTAAAAATGTATGCTCTTAAACCTGGAATCTAGAAATGTAGCAGCGAAACAATGTAACTCACATTCAAAATAATGATCTCAACTTTTACTGCAACTTCCAATAGGAGAATGAAAGGGGCTTTTATGGGAAGTAGCAAGAGTTAGTCATTTTCACTTTCAAGGCTCTGCATTTTAACTATCTCTTCCAGAGTTTCTGGCAAATAAACTATTTGGGTTAACTTTAAGAGTCCTCTTATTTATTGACTGAAAAAGTTGGTAGTCATTAGCAATAACTTAGAGCATTAATTATTGGTAAAATATTGCTGCATAGTACTAATTGCTTCACATTATGTTATAAAGAGAGTTTGATTCAATCATTTTTGGTATTAACTGTTTCTCCATCTTTTAAAAATATCCTGAAAATGTTCTTGGTAAGGAACTTCAAAATTAGCTGGAGAAAAACCTGAAAGTGGCCGACTGTTTTTGTATGGGTTCAGTTCAGTCACCCTTTCATGTCCAATTCTTTATGACCCCTTTGACTGCAGTACTCCAGGCTTCCATGTCCATCACCAACTCCTGGAACTTACTGAAACTCATGTCCATTGAGTTAGTGATGCCATCCAGCCATCTCATCCTCTGTCATCCCCTTCTCCTCCTGCCCCCAATCCCTCCCAGCATCAGGGTCTTTTCCAAAGCATCAACTCTTCACATGAGGTGGCCAAAGTATTGGAGTTTCAGCTTTAGCATCAGTCCTTCCAATGAACACCTAGGACTGATCTTCTTTAGGATGGACTTGTTGGACCTCCTTGCAGTCTGAGGGACTCTCAAAGGTTTTCTCCAACACCTCAATTCAAAAGCATCAATTCTTCAGCGCTCAACTTTATTTATAGTCCAACTCTCACACCCAGACATGACTACTGGAAAAACCATAGCTTTGACTAGATGGGACTTTCTTGGCAAAGGGATGTCTCTGCTTTTTAATATGCTGTCTAGGTTGGTCATAGATTATCTTCCAAGGAGCAAACGTCTTTTAACTTCATGGCTGCAGTCACCATCTGCAGTGATTTTGGAGCCCAAGAATATAAAGTCTGTCACCGTCTCCATTGTTTCCCCACCTATTTGCCATGGAGTGATGGGGCCAGATAGCATGATCTTAGTTTTCTGAATGTTGAGTTTTAAGCCAGCTTTTTCACTCTCCTTTTTCACTTTCATCAAGAGGCTCTTTAGTTCCTCTTCACTTTCTGCCATAAGGGTGGTGTCATCTGCATATCCAAGGTTATTGATATTTCTTCCAGCAGTCTTGATTCCAGCTTGTGCTTCATCCAGCCCAGCAATTCACATGATGTATTCTGCAAAGAAGTAAAATAAGCAGGGTGACAATATACAGCCCTGATGTACTCCTTTTCTGATTTGGAAAGAGTCTGTTGTTCCACTCCTGGTTTTAACTGTCTGGCTTCTTGACCTGCATACAGTTTTCTCAGGAGGTACATAAGATGGTCTGGTATTCTCATCTCTTGAAGAATTTTCCATAGTTTATTGTGATCCACACAGTCAAAGGCTTTCATTTAATCAATAAAGCAGAAGTAGATGTTTTTTCTGGAACTCTCTTGCTTTCCTATGATCCAACGGATATTGGCAATGAGATCTCTGGTTCCTCTGCCTTCTCTCAATCCAGCTTGCACATCTGGAAGTTCACAGTTCGTGTACTACTGAAGCCTGGCTTGGAGAATTTTGAGTATTACTTTACTAGCTTGTGAGATAAGTGCAATTGTGAGGTAGTCTGAACATTCTTTGGCATTTCCTTTCTTTGGGATTGCAATGAAAACTGACCTTTTCCAGTCCTGTGGTCACTGCTGAGTTTTCCAAATTCGCTCACATATAGAGTGCAGAGTACAGCTGGCATATTGAGTTCATGGGATTACCCAGACAGGAATACTGGAATGGTCTGCCATTTCCTCCTCCAGGGGATCTTCCCAACCCGGGGATTGAATTCATGTCTCCTGACTTGGCTGGCAGATTCTTTACCACCAAGTTACCTAGGAAAACCTCATAGCACTGAGGTTATACTAATTAATAGTGTTTACCTTATGTGGTTACTTTATAACTGACCATACACTATAGTTTCATAAATATGACTGATATACACATTTGTCTATTTGGAAATTCAAGGGGTAAAATTAATCTGGCATTTAGTAATAGATTGTGTCTACATATAAGGATGAATCTCAACTTTGGAATATCAGTAAATAAGAAACTATCAAGAAATAGTCAAGTGTAGGATGAAAAGTCTTATTTTACTTGATCCTATAGTAGTCATCTGATGCTTGGGCTTCCCTGAAAGCTCAGTTGATAAAGAATCCACCTGCAATGCAGGATTCCCTGGTTTGATTTCTGGGTCAGGAAAATCCCCTGGAAAAGGGAAAGGTTACCCACTTGAGTATTCTGGCCTGGAGAATTCCACAGACAGTCCATGGGGTTGCAAAGAATCAGACACAACTGAGCAATTTTCACCTTTACTTAAATCAAAGTCCATTTTACTACCCTGATACTAATGAAACCAAATGTACATATATATACTATTTATTGAATGCATTTTATTGAAGAGATACTAAACTAGAAATTGTATAAGCTTTATTATATTAACTTTTCATCAGTCATAAAAACTGAACATTATTATGTTAATTTTAAATATGAGAAAAACTGATCACTGGACTAATAGGCAGCCAAGCCAAGATTGTTATACAAACCAATATGGCCTCAATACCTATGTCATTGTAATAAAGACATTATAAAATAATAGATAATATATACTATTAACAATGAGTATTTAAATATATTTTTATGGCAAATTTACAAAAGGAGTACTTTCTGCATTAGTGATCTAAATGTGATCACTAATGCAAAGAAGATATAAGAATCAGATGAATTAAAGAACACATATTCCTTTTTAATGAGTGGCCAAAATTGCATCCCACCTAAGTATAAACAGAATCCAGCATGATAGATACTACTTGGTCTCTTGTTAGTGAATTGTCAACTACTGAATCACTTTATGTGCTTGCAAATAGCCTTCTGTGTATAACTAACAGGAGACTTGAGAGGAAACATATTTTGTTATATATAAACAAACAAAGCATTAAGAACAGAAAACGTATGGCAACTTTAAATATAGAACATGAGTTAAGTGGATTGGTAATATACAAATAAATTTGCAAATCTATCACTGAAAGCAAACTTTACCGTCCATAATAATCACTCACAAAAGCCCATGCTATGAAGTTCAGGGGAGGTCCCTGGACAGCACAACTTGCACTCTTGATATTCTTACTATGACAATCGGCCAGGAACTTGTGTTTTAATCATTCTTTTGTTTGACTATTTCCCGTGATTTCTAACCCTTTAGAAGCTCTGCTACCACCCTAGTTATTGGCATTCCCAAAAGAATTCTCACAAGGGTTTTACTTGCAGAAACTAAATGCACAACTTTGCACAGTCTAGTTCTTATCCTTGATCATGTAATTTGCCAAGATCTCTACAGTTGGGGTACTCAGTACTCATAGCTGGTGTTTGCTAAGGCTTTTTTTTTTTTTTCCAATTTAGAAAAATCCAGAAGCATTTATATATTTACTTTAATGTTTAGGTGACACAGGACCAAGTCAAAATTGGTGATATTTCTAGCTCTGATATATTGACCTAAATTTAATATATAAACTTCTGTCCTGTTCTTATGAATAAAATTACATCTGCTACCATACTTACTTGGATCCTTCCACTGGTTATGAATCTACATTATTATAGTGATAATCTATCCTGTATTCAATTCCATCATAACTGACTCCCAGTTTGGTCTTATCCTCTTGCCTCTCTTCTTCTTTTTTCTAATAAGCCACTAAGACACATTTTACATTTTCTGGGTACCGTTTTAATTGACATATTATTTTACTTAATATTCATGTTACTGTGAAGTATTTTATTACTGTCATTTTGCAGAATAATAAAATGGTAACAACTTATACAGAGTTGCACTGACAGACACTACAGAAACTATACTCACAAAACTTTTAGCAAATTTAACCTCTGGTTCTAACTTTATTATATATTGACATTTGCTAGGTGATACATGAAACTTGTAAGATGTTTATGTTTGTAGACCGATCTGAGTCTCTTTGCATACCCTGTTCCCAGCATTCCGTCATTTCACTCTGGAAATCTGCTAGATTTTTATCTATTCAGGTTTCATTGATATCAATCACTTAATAAGATTTCTAATTCTTATCTGCCCAGTCCTGTGCTGTGAATACTTGACTTTTCCTCCAGATAGAATTTCTACTCAAATCCATATGCGGGTCTTCCCTTATTCATTCAACCATTAAGTTACTAACTTCCCAGCCCTAACTATGAGGAAAGAGTGTAGGACATAATAAACAAGACAGTGATAGTACTTTCTATTCTACTTCATGCTTATATGTTATCTAATTTCTAAGGATAATTAATCTCTTAGTCATGTACTCATCTACTTTATAAAGCACAAAAACTTCTAAACATTCCCTTTCACTCTCATTTACTATGGGTTCAGGAATATGAAGTAAGATTTAAATCTATTCAGTATTTGTGTTCACATGTGACTATAAACCAGTTTAATTTCCATTGGTAACTCATTTGCCTTTATTTAACAAGAGACAACAGTTTTATCCCTTTAAATTCACTATATAGGGTCCTGAGATGAGCCCTCAACATATTTGGCTTTGAAAACATATGAAACTGTCATTACCATGAACTGAAGGGTTATAGCAAACTAAGAAATTCCTCTTAAAGGCCATCCAGATACATTATTCAGTGCAGAAAGAGCCATATGAAAAGCACTCAGATTTTATGTGAAAGAAATTCATTTGCTAATCGTAAGTATCTGTTGGAGGGACAGTGGCCTGTTGGGATACTCCCCAAGGACAGAAGTGTTAGCAGGCACCATTTTTGCACTCATACATTAGGAATGCTTATGAGCACCATTTTTGTTTTACTCTTTTTCCTCATCATAGGCCATCCTTGGATTCTTCCTATGCCACACTTCATGGCACCAGTATCAGTTCAGTTCAGTTCAATCACTCAGTTGTGTCCGACTCTGCGATCCCATGAATCTTAGCATGCCAGGCCTCCCTGTCCATCACCAACTCCCCGAGTTTATTCAAACTCATGTCCATCGAGTCAGAGATGCCATCCAGCCATCTTATCCTCTGTCATCCCCTTCTCCTCCTGCCCTCAATCCCTCCCAGCATCAGGGTCTTTTCCAATGAGTCAACTCTTCGCATGAGGTGGCCAATGGAATGGAGTTTCAGCTTCAGCATCAGTCCTTCCAATGAACACCCAGGACTGAACTCCTTTAGAATGGACTGTTTGGATCTCCTTGCAATCCAAGGGACTCTCAAGAGTCTTCTCCAACACCACAGTTCAAAAGCATCAATTTTTCTCTGCTCAGCCTTCTTCACAGTCCAATGCTCACATCCATACATGACCCCTGGAAAAACCATAGTCTTGACTAGACAGACCTTTGTTGACAAAGTAATGTCTCTGCTTTTGAATATGCTATCTAGGTTGGTCATAACTTTCCTTCCAAGGAGTAAGCATCATTTAATTTCAGGGCTGCAATCACCATCTGCAGTGATTTTGGAGCCCCCCAAAATAAAGTTTGACACTGTTTTCACTGTTTCCCCATCTATTTCCCATGAAGTGATGGGACAAGATGCCATGATCTTACTTTTCTGAATGTTGAGCTTTAAGCTAACTTTTTCACTCTCTTCTTTCACTTTCATCAAGAGGTTTTTTAGTTCCTCTTCACTTTTTGCCATAAGGGTGGTGTCATCTGCATATCTGAGGTTATTGATATTTCTCCCAGCAACCTTGATTCCAGCTTGTGCTTCTTCCAGCCCAGCGTTTCTCATGATGTACTGTGCATATATGTTAAATAAGCAGGGTGACAATATACAGCCTTGATGTACTCATTTTCCTATTTGGAACCAGTCTGTTGTTCCATGTCCAGTTCTAACTGTTGCTTCCTGGAGCAAAGTTTTAATGCACATCTGATGCCCTGGTTCTTAGTCCTAGTGTCCTGATCCCTGGGAAAGTTGCACGGGGAATTCCCTCTTTTTGCCTACCTGTGGTCAGGAGAGCTTGATTTCCTGGGTTGCAGAGAACTGTAGCAATTAGGGAGAGAGTTCTTGTCAGGCTATATGCCTAAGACATGGCACAGAGAAAAAGACTGATATGCACTCCCATTTCTTTCTGTGAAAGAGGGCTTTTGCTTGTCCCATAACTTCAAACTGAGGTGCAGAGTTCAGGACTGACATATCTAGCAGCCTGCAGATGTACCCTGAAGGAAGGTAAGCTATGCACACCATCTTTGTATTCTTCCTCTGCCTCACTAGCACTCACTGGCATCTCCTAGAAGGAGCTTATGTATACTCATTTGGAGTCCCAATTTTTGCTGCTTTATACAGTGGACATAGGTAGATTGCCAGGCAAAGGTAGTCAACAAGTTTTGTGCTCACAGTGTCATAGGATTATTTTTGTTGTGCAGTTGCCCAGTCATGTCCAACTCTTCCCAACCCCATGGACTGCAGGCCAGGCCTCCTTGCCCCTCACCATTTCCTGGAGTTTGCCCAAGACTGTTCATGTTCATTGCATTGGTGATGATGTCCAGCCATCTCATCCTCTGATGTCCTCTTCTCCTTCTACCCTTGATCTTTCCCAGCATCAGGGACTTTTCCCATGAGTCATCTGTTCACATCAGATGACCAAAATACTGGAGCTTCAGCATCAGCAGCAGTCCTTTCAGGGAATATTCAGCCTTTATCTCCCTTATAATTGACTGGTTTAATCTGCTTGCTGTCCAAGGGACTCTCAGGAGTCTTTTCCAACACCACAGTTAGAAGGCATCAGTACTTTGGCATTCTGCCTTCTTTATGGGCCAGCTCTCACAACTGCACATGACCACTGGGAAGACCATACTCTTAATTATATGGACCTTTGTTGGCAGAGTATTGTCTCTGCTTTTCTACACACTGTCTAGGTTTGTCATCGCTTTCCTGCCAAGAAGGAATCGTCTTCTGATTTCATTGCTGCAGTCACCATGTGCAGTGATTTTGGAGCCCAAAAAGAGGAAATCTGTCACTACTTTCACCTTACATATTTAGTGTAAAAGGAGCTTCCTGAATATCTGGCTTCCAATCAGCCTGAATCTAGGTACTGAATGAGATCATCTCCTTTGGGCCACTGATGGGTCTTGGCATACTCTCAACTACTGAGAGTCATTAAATAAAATGATCTGCTCTAACAATCACAAAAGTTTGAGACCATCAACAGCTAGGACAGGGTTGAATAATAAATTTCATCTCCTACTTCAATACTGAGAGAGTTGACTGTTCTATCTATTACATGGAAACAAACATACAGAGTCAAACAAAGTGAAGAAACAGAGGAATATGTTCCAAATAAATCTCTAAGACGAAGTATCAGGGGAGAAAAAAAAAAAAAAACTTAATGAAATGAAGAAAACTAATTCAGATGATAAAGGGTTCAAAGTAATAATCTTAAAGATGCTCCCTGAACTTTGAGAGAATAGATAAGCACAGTAGAACTTCAACAGAGAAACTGAACATATAAGAAAGTGTTAAACAGAAGTCATTAAACCAAAGACTACAATAACAACCAAAATATTACACTACAGGAGTTCAACAGCAGACTAGTTGAAGTAGACTAAAAAATATATGAACTAAAAAACCAGACTCTGGAACTCACCCAAGCAGGGCAGCCAAAAGAAAAAACAATGAAAATAGTGAAGTGAAGATAGTTTAAGGGACTCTGGGAAGACATCAAACAGAATAATATTTGCATCACAGGGCTTCCAGAAGGGGAAAAAAGATAGAAATTTTATTTGAAATAATAATGGCTAAAAACTTCCCAAACCTGGGAAAAGAAATAGACATTCAGATGCAGGAAACCCAGAGAGTTCCAAACAAGATGAAACTCAAAGAGGCCCAAACAAGACACATTATAATTAAAGTATCAAAAGTTAAAAATAAGGGGAGAAGCTTAAGAGCAGCAAGAGACAAACAACTTGTTGTATATAAGAGGACCTTGAAAAGACTATCAGCAATTTTTTCACAGAAACTTTGCAGGCCTAAAAGGAGTAGCACAAAAACAAATAAACAAACAAAAAATAACACAAGATGCTAGGAAAAACAAACTTCTGACCAAAATATTCTATCTACATGTCAAAGTTATCATTCAGAATGAATGCGAGATAAAGAGTTTTACAGATAAGCAAAAACTAAAAATGTTTATCACCACTAAACCAACCTCTTAAATGTTAAATGGAATTCTTTAAGCTTAAAATAAAAGGCAAGAATTGGGAACAAGAAAATATATGAAAGCATAAGTCTCACCAGTAAAACTTACTATAGAGTAAAAGTGAAATAGTTTACCGCAGATTGGAACACAAACCCAGCCAAAACCAAGTTTGAGACTTGAATCCATGTGGCTGGGACTCAAACAGAGCCCAAAAACTGCTAGGGACTCGAACCCATGTGGTTGGGACTCAAACCCAACCAAAACCCTGTTTGGGACTTGAACCCATGTGGCTGGGACTCGAACCCAGCCAAAACCCACAGTACCTGGTTTTAGGACCTAATGAAACTCAGGTTCTTAATGCCTCATTGCAGCAAAAAGAATTCAGTGAAAGACAAAGTGGTAGGTAAGAAATGGATTTATTCAGATTCAGAGAGAAGCACACTCCACAGACAGAGTATGGGCCATCACAGAAAGTGAGTGCAGCCAAGCAAAATGTGTGTTTATACACTCAGTTTAGTTCAGTTCAGTTGCTCAGTCGTGTTCGACTCTTTGCAACCCTATGAATCACAGCACTCCAGGCCTCCCTGTCTATCACCAACTCCCGGAGTTCACTCAGACTCACGGCCAGTGAGTCAGTGATGCCATCCAGCCATCTCATCCTCTGTCGTCCCCTTCTTCTCCTGCCCCCAATCCCTCCCAGCATCAGGGTCTTTTCCAATGACTCAGCTCTTCGCGTGAGGTGGCCAAAGTACTGGAGTTTCAGCTTTAGCATCATTCCTTCCAAAGAAATCCCAGGGCTGATCTCCTTCAGAATGGACTGGTTGGATCTCCTTGCAGTCCAAGGGACTCTCAAGAGTCTTGTCCAACACCACAGTTCAAAAGCATCAATTCTTTGGCGCTCAGCCCTCTTCACAGTCCAACTCTCACATCCATACATGACCACTGAAAAAACCATAGCCTTGACTAGATGGATCTTTGTTGGCAAAGTAATATCTCTGCTTTTCAATATACTACCTAGGTTGGTCATAACTTTTCTTCCAAGGAGTAAGCATCTTTTAATTTCATCACTGCAGTCACCATCTGCAGTGATTTTGGAGCCCCAAAACATAAAGTCTGACACTGTTTTCACTGTTTCCCCATCTATTTCCAATGAAGTGGTGGAACCAGATGCCATGATCTTCGTTTTCTGAATGTTGAATTTAAAGCCAACTTTTTCACTCTCCTCTTTCACCTTCAACAAGAGGCTTTTTAGTTCCTCTTCACTTTCTGCCATAAGGGTGGTTTCATCTGCATATCTGGGGTGATTGATATTTCTCCCGGCAACCTTGATTCCAGATTGTGCTTCTTCCAGCCCAGCGTTTCTCATGATGTATTCTGCATAAAAGTTAAATAAGCAGGGTGACAATACACAGCTTTGACATACTCCTTTTCCTATTTGGAACCAGTCTATTGTTCCATGTCCAGTTCTAACTGTTGCTTCCTGACCTGCATTCCTCAAGAGGCAGGTCAGGTGGTCTGGTATTCCCATCTTTTTCAGAATTTTCCACAGTTTATTGTGATCCACACAGTCAAAGGCTTTGGCATAGTCAATAAAGCAGAAATAGATGTTTTCCTGGAACTCTCTTGCTTTTTCCATGACCCAGCGGATGTTGGCAATTTGATCTCTGGTTCCTCTGCCTTCTCGAAAACCAGCTTGATCATCAGGAAGTTCACAG
This sequence comes from Bos mutus, assembly GCF_027580195.1. Taxonomy (NCBI): domain Eukaryota; kingdom Metazoa; phylum Chordata; class Mammalia; order Artiodactyla; family Bovidae; genus Bos; species Bos mutus. Next base: position 74,714,080 of record NC_091622.1, on the reverse strand, counting down.
TTCACATATTGCTGAAGCCTGGCTTGGAGAATTTTGAGCATTAATTTACTAGAGTGTGAGATGAGTGCAATTGTGTGGTAGTTTGAGCATTCTTGGCATTGCCTTTCTTTGGGATTGGAATGAAAACTGACTTTTTCCAGTCCTGTGGCCAGTGCTGAGTTTTACAAATGTGCTGGCATATTGAGTCTAGCACTTTCACAGCATCATCTTTCAGGATTTGGAATAGCTCAACTGGAATTCCATCACCTCCACTAGCTTTGTTTGTAGTGATGCTTTCTAAGGCCCACTTGACTTCACATTCCAGGATATCTGGCTCTAGGTGGGTGATGACATCATCGTGATTTCTGGGTCGTGAAGATATTTTTTGTACAGTTCTTCTGTGTATTCTTGCCACCTCTTCTTAATATCTTCTGCTTCTGTTAGGTCAATACCATTTGTATCATTTATCAAGCCCATCTTTGCATGAAATGTTCCCTTGGTAGCTCTAATTTTCTTGCAGAGATCTCTAGTGTTTCCCATTCTGTTGTTTTCCTCTATTTCTTTGCATTGATCGCTGAGGAAGGCTTTCTTATCTCTTCTTGCTATTCTTTGGAATACTAGATAATCTCATATGTTAATGAGTGGGCTTCCCTCATAGTTCAGTTGGTAAAGAACTTGCCTGCGTGCAGGAGTCCCAGGTTCGATTCCTGGGTAGGGAAGAAATCTTGGAGAAACTCATGGCAACCTACTCCAGTATTCTTGCCTGGAGAATCCCATGGACCAAGGAGCCTGGAAGGCTACAGTCCACGGTTTGCAAGAGTCAGACACAACTGCCAACTCTTTGGTCTTTTGACAATATCTTGGAACTGTCATGGCACCTCTGGGTGTGTCATTTCACTTGTTGATTGAGGATCCAGGGGTGGTCTTCTCTCCCATCTTGATCCCATTTTATTCTAATCAATTTATATCGTTACCTTGGGCTATATCATTCTTTCAAATGTTTTTCCCTGTCTTTTTCCCTCTTGCTACAAAAGTAGCAGTTTAGTTCACATATAAAGCTAGTTTGGACTTCTGTTTCAAGATGGTGGTGTAGAACATCATGCATTCATCTCCTTCTGGAAAAGCACCCAAATCACAACTAGCTGTTGAACAACCATTGACAGGAGGATCCTGGAACACAACAAAAAAAGTTACCCCATATCCAAAGACAGAGAAGAAGCCACAGCAAGATGGTAAGCAGGGAAAATCACAATAAAATAAACTCTCATGCCCACCAGGTGGTGACCCACAATCTGGATAACAATAATACAAAAGTTCTCCTGTGTAGGCCTATGTAGGCAGAGGATCACCACAGGGACAGGGGCACCAGCACCAGCAAGGAGTGCAACTGTACCCATTAGCAGATAATTGGATTAAAGATTTTACTGAGCAAGGCCCTGCCCAGCCCAGAAAGATACATTTTTTCCCACTGTCAGTTCCTCTCTTCAGGAAACTTACACAAGCCTCTTACCATCCTCTATCAGAGGGTAGACAGAAAAAGCAATAAGAACCAAAATCCCACAGCTAGAACAAAAACCACATTACAGAAAATTAATCAAAATGAAAATACAGAAAATTATGTCCCAGATGAATGGACAAGATAAAACCTGAGGAAAACAACTAAATGAAGTGGAGATAGGCAACCTTCTGGAAAAAGAATTCAAAATAATGATAGTGAAGATGATCCAGGATCTTCAGGAAAACAATGGAGAAAATGCAGGTAATTTTTATCAAAGACCTATAAGAACTAAAGAACAGAGATGAATAATACACTGCTGCTGCTGCTGCTAAGTCCCTTCAGTCGTGTCTGACTCTGTGCAACCCCATAGATGGCAGCCCACCAGGCTATGGCAGCCCACCAGGCTCCGCCATCCCTGGGATTCTTCAGGCAAGAACACTGGAGTGGGTTGCCACTTCCTTCTCCAATGCATGAAAGTGAAAAGTGAAAGTGAAGTCGCTCAGTTGTGTCCTACTCTTAGCAACTCCATGCACTGTAGCCTACCAGCCTCCTTATCCATGGGATTTTCCAGGCAAGAGTACTAGAGTGGGTTGCCGTTGCCTTCTCCAGAACAATACAGTAGAAGGAGTCGATAGCTAAATAACTGAGGCAGAAGAATGGATAAATAACCTAGAGGACAGAATGATGGAAATCACTTCTGAAGAATATAGAGAAAAGAATGAAAGAAATGAAGACAGCCTAAGAGACCTCTGGGACAACATTTAACACACCAACATTCACATTATAGGGGTCCCAGTAGGAGAAGAGAGAGAGAGAGAAAGGACCTGAGAAAATATTTAAAGAGATACTAGCAAAAAACTTCCCTAACATGGGAAAAGAAATAGTCAACCAAGTCCAGGAAGCACAGGGAGTCTCAGGCAGGATAAACCCAAGGAGGAAAACACCAAGATACATAGTAATCAAATTGTCAAAAATTAAAGACAAAGATAAAATATTAAAATCAACAAGAGAAAAATTACAAATAACATACAAGGGAACTCCCATCAGGTTACCAGATGATTTCTCAACTGAAACTCTACAAGCCAAAAGGAAATGACATGACATATTTAAAGTGATGAAAGGCAAGAAACTACAACCGAAAATACTCTACTCAGCCAGACTTTCCTTCAGATTTGATGGAGAAATCAAAATCCTTCCAGACAAGTAAATTTAAGTGAATTCAGCATCACCAAACCAGCTTTACAACAAATAATTAAGAAGCTTCTCTAGGCAGGACACAAGAGAAAGAAAAGACCTACAGACCCAAAACAATTAAGAAAATGGTAATAGGAGCATTATATCCATGACTAAGTTAAATGCAAATGGATTAAATGCACCAACCAGAAGACACAGACTGGTTGGGCAGATGAAAACATGTGAATGTATGCACTTCCACTTACCATATCACTCTGCTTGACACCCCCCCCACCGGGCTGCATACATTTATTTTATATTGTTAGGTTAATCATATAGATTAATTATGGCTTGATGGCTTCCAATTGTAATTATCTTTTATTTTTGGTCAACCATTGATTGTAAAAACTGATAAACATCTTTTACTATTGTGATTATGTAACTATTACTCATACAATACCATTGTATCATGATTAATCAACAGAAAAAATAATACAATTCTGTATCACTAAATACTGAAGTGGTTTGCCATTCCCTTCTCCAGTGGACCACATTCTGTCAGATCTGTCCACCATGACCCGCCCATCTTGGGTTGCCCCACAGGCATGGCTTAGTTTCACTGAGTTAGACAAGGCTGTGGTCCTAGTGTGAGTAGATTGACTAGTTTTTCTGTGAGTATGATTTCAGTGTGTCTGCCCTCTGATGCCCTCTTGCAACACCTACCATCTTACTTCTGAAGAAACACAAGCTGGAATTAAGATTGCCAGGAGAAATATCAATAACCTTGGATATGCAGATGACACCACCCTTATGGCAGAAAGTGAAGAGGAACTAAAGAGCCTCTTGATGAAAGTGAAAGAGGAGAGTGAAAAAGTTGGCTTAAAGCTCAACATTCAGAAAATGAAGATCATGTTATCTGGTCCCATCACTTCATGGGAAATAGATGGGGAAACAGTGGAAACAGTGTCAGACTTAATTTTGGGGGGCCCCAAAATCATTTCAGATGGTGACTGCAACCATGAAATTAAAAGACGCTTACTCCTTGGAAGGAAAGTTATGACCAACCTAGATAGCATATTCAAAAGCAGAGACATTACTTTGCCAACAAAGGTTCGTCTAGTCAAGGCTATGGTTTTTCCTGTGGTCATGTATGGATGTGAGAGTTGGACTGTGAAGAAGGCTGAGCACTGAAGAATTGATGCTTTTGAACTGTGGTGTTGGAGAAGACTCTTGAGAGTCCCTTGGACTGCAAGGACATCCAACCAGTCCATTCTGAAGGAGATCAGCCCTGGGATTTCTTTGGAAGGAATGATGCTAAAGCTGAAACTCCAGTACTTTGGCCACCTCATGCGAAGAGTTGACTCATTGGAAAAGACTCTGATGCTGGGAGGGATTGGGGGCAGGAAGAGAAGGGGACAACAGAAGATGAGATGGCTGTATGGCATCACTGACTCGATGGACGTGAGTCTGAGTGAACTCCGGGAGTTGGTGATAGACAGGGAGGCCTGGAGTGCTGGGATTCATGGGGTTGCAAAGAGTCGGACATGACTGAGCAACTGAACTGAACTGAACTGTATCACTAAATGAGTGAAGTGAAAGTCGTTCAGTTGCATCCGACTCTTTGTGCCCTCATGGACTATATAGTCCATGGAATTCTCCAGGCCAGAATACTGGAGTGAGTAGCCTTTCCCTTCTCCAGCGGATCTTCCCAACCCAGGAATCAAACCGGGGTCTCCTGCATTGCAGTGGATTCTTTACCAGCTAAGCCAACAGGGAAGCCCAAGAATACTGGAGTGGGTAGCCTTTCCCTTCCCCAGGGGATCTTCCCTACCCAGGAATCGAACCAGGGTCTCCTGCATTGCAGGCGGATTCTTTACCAACTGAGCTATCAGGGAAGCCTGTACCACCAAAACTACCATTTAATAAAAAACAAAAACAAAAAAAAAAAACCTGTAATCACTTTTTAAAATCCAGATGCACATCAGAATTATTTTGGAATTTTTTGAAAAATACAAGCGGTCATCATAGTCAGTGCTCACATTTATTTAGTTTCTGTTTTCTAATTTCTCCACCTCTTTTTTTTATGTTCTTTCTCAACCCTTTATCAAGTGTAGTAGAAAAGCTTTTATATACATACATACATATATATATATATATATATATATATATAGTATGTATAATGTATCTTAGAAAATGTATTTTTCAAACTAAAAATATTTTTGACATTGTGACTCTACTTGTTTGATTTAGTATGAATAGAATGCTAGATATATAATTAAAAAAATAGATATGCAACAAGCAACAAAGATTTACTGTATAGCACAGGGAACTATAATTAATACCTTATAATAACTTATTACAGAAAATAATATATGTGTGTATATATATATATATATATATATATAATCATATATATTAACTTAATCACCTTGCAGCTGAATATAGTAAAAGAAAATCACAGAGGTGCCAGCACCAAATACATTTATACATGTATATGAAAACATATAGATCTGATAAGGTTAGTACCCTCAATCATCTAGCATCAATGTTCTCTGCTTTGAGGAATTCAGAATGATATTTGTGGAATGTACCCATAAATGGAAACATAGATAACAGTTAGTCTGTAGAATACATGATATTATCTCTATATTAGCCAGGAGAACAATATAGATGCTAACAAATAAAATTCACTGAAGTTCAGCATTATTGATGTTTTTTTTTTTTTTTCTTTGCTCAATTTCTTCCTCAAATTAAAATCAAGCATCATCAAGTAAAGTTGTTCAGTTGTGTTCAACTCTTTGTGACCCCATGGACTGTAGCCTACCAGGCTCCTCCATCCATGGAATTTTTCAGGCAACTGTACAGGAGTGGGTTGCCAGTTCCTTCTCCACAGGATTTTCCTGGCCTAGAGATAGAACCCAGGTATCCTGCGTTGCAGGCAGATGGTTAACCATCTGAGCCACCAGGGAAGCTTTCAAATGAAAATGCTTTGCTGTTAAAAAAAAAAATCCAGTATGAATATTAAAAGTCAAAACTAAAAATAAAGGACTTCCCTGGTCATACATTGGATAGGAGTTTGCCTACCAAGGCGGGGGACATGAGTTTGATCTCTAATCCAGGTAGATCCCACATGCTGTGGAGAAACTAAATCTTGTGTGCCACAACTACTGAGCAGGCACTCTAGAGTACACAAGCTGCAACTACTGGGTCCATGCACTCTAGGGCTCTTGAGCCACAGCTACAAGACCACTTGCTGTAACTACTAAAGCTTATGTGCCTAAAACCTGTGCTCTGCAACAAGAAAAGCTGCCACAATGAGAAGCCTGCAATGAAGAATAACTCCCATATGCAACAACTAGAGAAAGCCTATGCACAGCAACTAAGACCCAGTGTACCAAAAATAAAGGTGTTTTTATTTATTTATTTATTTATTTTTAAGTAGTAAAAATAACTGCAGGGAAAACCATTAGACCATTCAGGTAAGACCTAAATCAAATCCCTTATGATTATACAGTGGAAGTTAGAGATAGATTTAAGGGACTAGATCTGATAGAGTGCTTGATGAACTATGGATGGAGGTTCATGACATTGTACAAAAGACAGGGATCAAGATCATCCCCATGAAAAAGAAATGCAAAAAAGCAAAACGGCTGTTTAGGGAGGCCTTACAAATAGCTGGGAAAAGAAGAGAAGCAAAAAGCAAAGGAGAAAATAAAAGATATAAGCATCTGAATGCAGAGTTCCAAAGAATAGCAAGGAGAGATAAGAAAGCCTTCCTTAGCGATCAATGCAAACAAATAGAGGAAAAAAGAGTGGAAAAGACTATAGATCTCTTGAAGAAAATTAGAGATACCAAGGGACCATTTCATGCAAAGATGGGCTCAATAAAGGACAGAAATGGTATGGACCTAACAGAAGCAGAAGATATTAAGAGGTGGCAACCTAGATGTCCATCAGCAGAGGAATGGATAAGAAAGCTGTGGTACATAAACACAATGAAGTATTACTCAGCCATTAAAAAGAATACATTTGAATCAGTTCTAATGAGGTGGATGAAACAGGAGCCTATTAAACAGAGTGAAGTAAGCCAGAAGGAAAAACATAAATACAGTATACTAACGCATATATATGGAATTTAGAAAGATGGTAACAATAACCCGGTGTACGAGACAGCAAAAGAGACACTGATGTATAGAACAGTCTTATGGACTCTGTGGGAGAGGGAGAGGGTGGGAAGATTTGGGAGAATGGCATTGAAACATGTAAAATATCATGTAAGAAACGAGTTGCCAGTCCAGGTTCGATGCACGATACTGGATGCTTGGAGCTAGTGCACTGGGACGACCCAGAGGGATGGTATGGGGAGGGAGGAGGGAGGAGGGTTCAGGATGGGGAACATGTGTATACCTGTGGTGGATTCATTTTGATATTTGGCAAAACTAATACAATTATGTAAAATTTAAAAATAAAATAAAATTAGAAAAAAAAAAAGAAGAAGAAGAGGTGGCAAGAATACACAGAGAACTGTACAAAAAAAAGATCTTCATGACCAAGATAATCATGATAGTGTGATCACTCACCTACAGCCAGACATCCTGAAATGTGAATTCAAGTGGGCCTTAGAAAGCATCACTATGACCAAAGCTAGTGGAGGTGATGGAATTCCAGCTGAGCTATTTCCAATCCTGAATGATGATTCTGTGAGAGTGCTGCACTCAATATGCCAGCAAATATGGAAAACTCAGCAGTGGCCACAGGACTGGAAAAGGTCAGTTTTGATTCCAATCCCAAAGAAAGGCAATGCCAAAGAATGCTCAAAATACCACACAATTGCACTCATCTCACATGCTAGTAAAGTAATGCTCAAAATTCTCCAAGCCAGGCTTCAGCAATATGTGAACCATGAACTTCCTGATGTTCAAGCTAGTTTTAGAAAAGGCAGAGGAACCAGAGATCTAATTGCCAACATCCGCTGGATCATCGAAAAAGCAAGAGAGTTCCAGGAAAACATCAATTTCTGCTTTATTGACTATGCCAAAGCCTTTGACTGTGTGGATCAAAATAAACGGTGGAAAATTCTGAAAGAGATGGGAATACCAGACCACCTGACCTGCCTCTTGAGAAACGTATATGCAGGCCAGGAAGCAACAGTTAGAACTGGACATGGAACAACAGACTGGTTCCAAATAGAAAAAGGAGTACGTCAAGGTTGTATATTGTCACCCTGCTTATTTAACTTATATGCAGAGTACATCATGAGAAACGCTGGGCTGGAAGAAGCCCAAGCTGGAATCAAGATTGCCAGGAGAAATATCAATCACCCCAGATATGCAGATGACACCACCCTTATGGCAGAAAGTGAAAAGGAACTAAAAAGCCTCTTGATGAAGGTGGAAGAAGAGAGTGAAAAAGTTGGCTTAAAGCTCAACATTCAGAAAACGAAGATCATGGCATCTGGTCCCATCATTTCATGGGAAATAGATGGGGAAACAGTGGAAGCGGTGTCAGACTTTATTTTGGGGGGCACCAAAATCATTGCAAATGGTGACTGCAGCCATGAAATTAAAAGACGCTTACTCCTTGGAAGGAAAGTTATGACCAACCTAGATAGCATATTCAAAAGCAGAGACATTACTTTGCCAACAAAGGTCCATCTAGTCAAGGTTACGGTTTTTCCAGTGGTCGTGTATGGATGTGACAGTTGGACTGTGAAGATGGCTGAGCACTGTAGAATTGATGCTTTTGAACTGTGGTATTGGAGAAGACTCTTGAGAGTCCCTTGGACTGCAAGGAGATCCAACCAGTCCATTCTGAAGGAGATCAGCCCCTGGGATTTCTTTGGAAGGAATGATGCTAAAGCTGAAACTCCAGCATTTGGCCACCTCATGTGAAGAGTTGACTCATTGGAAAAGACTCTGCTGCTGGGAGGGATTGGGGGCAGGAGGAGAAGGGGACGACAGAAAATGAGATGGCTGGATGGCATCATGGCTCGATGGATGTGAGTCTGAGTGAACTCTGGGAGTTGGTGATGGCTGCTTCAATTCATGGGGTCGCAAAGAGTTGGACATGACTGAGAGACTGAACTGAGCTGAACTGAACTGAAAAATAACTGACTATAATATTTAAGGGGTGAACAAGATAAAAAGATGCAAATTGCAATCTCAAGACATAAAATGTGGAGGAAAGGGTAAACGTTTAGAGCATTAGAATGCATTCAAACATTAGTTGTTGCCAATTTAAAACAGTCTATGTAAAATAGACTATTATAAATATTATAAAGAACAAAAACATGTAGTAGATATACAAAAGAGAGTGAAAGTACCACTAAAAGTCATCAAACCTCAAAGAAAGAGAAGTGAACAAGAAAGGAACTGCAATAAAGGAACTGAGAGGAACCACAAAACATCCAAAAAACATTATTTCCCCGCCAGTGAAAATAAGTACATATTAATAATTATTGTTAATATAAATAGATTTACTTTACAAATGCATAAAATAAATACAGAATAAGTGATTCTAAAACTTACATGGAAACCAAAAATAGACCCTGAATAACTAAAATAATCTTGAGAAAGAAGAACAAGAGGTGGTATTGTACTCCCTGATTTCAGACTGTATTTCAAAACTATAGTAATCAAAACAGTATGGTACTGGCATAAAATCAAACACACAGATCTATGGAATAGAATAGGGAGACCCAAGATAAACTCACACACATATGGTCAATTAATTCACAACAAAGGATTGAAGAATATACAACAGGGGATTGATAGTCTCTTTAATAAATGCTTTGGGGGCAACTGGACAGCCATGTAAAGGAACATAACTTGACCATTTATACAATATACAAAAATTAACTGAAAACAGATTAAAACATAAGACCTGAAAATATAAAATACCTAGAAGAAAACATAGGTAATAACCCACTGACATTGTTATTGGTGATGATTTTTTGGATTTGATACTAAAAACAAAGGCAACATAAGCAAAAATAAACAAATAGGGCTATATCAAACTAAACACTTTCTACATAGCAAAGCATCCATCAACAAAGTGAAAAGGCAACCTCCTGAATGGGAGGAAATATTTGCAAATCATATATCTGGTAACAAGTTAACATGCAAAATGTATAAAAAACTCATATGACTCAATAGCAGAAAAACAGTCTGATTACAAAATGGGCAGAGAATCTGAACAGACATTTTTCCAGACAAGCAGATAGCCAACAAATATATGAAAAGATGCTCAAGCACCTAGTAATCAGGGAAAAGAAAGTCAAAACTATGAGATATCACATCATACTTGTCAGAATGGCTATTATCAAAATGACAAGAAATAAGAACTATTAGCCAAGAGTTGAAGAAAAGGGAACCCTTGTCCACTTTTGGTAGAAATGTAAATGGGCACAACCACTGTGGAAAAGAGTATGCAGGTTCCTTAAAATATTAAAAATAGAACTTACCATATACTCCAGAAATTTCACTCTTGGTTATTTATCTGGAAAAGGAACAAGGCTAAATTTAAAGGATATATGAACACTCTTATGCTCACTGCAGCATTATTTACATTAGCAAAAGTATGAAAAGAAAAAATGTAGTGTTTACAGAAACACACACACACAGAGGAATATCACTTAGCCATAACAAAATAAGAATGAAATCTTGTCATTTACAACAGAATGAATGGACCTTGAGGGCATTATACTAAATGGAGTAAGTCAGACTGAGGAAGTAAATATTGCATGATCTCATTCATGTGTAGAATCTAAAAAATAAAAATAAACCAAGCGCATACAGAGAACAGATTGGCGATTGCTAAAAATGCGAGGAGGGTTGTGGGTGAGTGGTGTCAACAGACACAAACTTCCAATTATAAAATAAGTCATGAGGATGTAATATACAGTAGGTCAACTATATTTAATACTACTGTTGATGAAAGTTAAAGAGTAGAATGAAAAGCTGGCTTAAAACTCAACATTCAGAAAACTAGGATCATGGCATCTGTTCCCATCACTCCAAGTCAAATAGATGGAGAAACAATGAAAACAGTGACAGACTTTATTTCTTGAGCTCCAAAATCACTGCAGATGGTGACAGCAGCCATGAAATTAAAAGACGCTTACTCCTTGGAAGGAAAGTTATGACCAAGCTAGACAGTATATTAAAAAGCAGAGACATTACTTCGCCAACAAAGGCCCATCTAGTCAAAGCTATGGTTTTTCCAGTGGTCATGTATGAATGTGAGAGTTGGACTGTAAAGAAAGCTGAGCACCGAAGAACTGATGCTTTTGAACTGTGGTGTTGGAGAAGACTCTTGAGAGTCCCTAGGACTACAAGGAGGTCCAACCAGTCAATCCTAAAGGAAATCAGTCCTGAATATTCATTGGAAGGACTGATGCTGAAGCTGAAACTCCAATACTTTGGCCACCTGATGGGAAAAACTGACTCATTGGGAAAGACCCTGATGGTGGGAAAGATTGAAGGCAGGAGGAGAAGGGGAGGACAGAGGATGAGATTGTTGGGTGGCATCACTGATTTGATCGACATATGAGTTTTAGCAAGCTCCAGGAGTTGGTGATGGACAGGGAAGCTTGGCATGTTGCAGTCCATGGGGTTGCAAAAAGTAGGATACAAATGAACTGAACTGATTGTGTATTTGAAAACTGCTAAGAAAGTAGATCTTAAAATTTATCACAAGAAAAATAATCTGTAACTATATATTGTGAAAAATGTTAAAATTATTCTGGCGATCATTTCATAATATATGTAAATGTTGAATCACTATGTTGTATTGTAGCCGATTATATGGGAAAAAAGAAGAAAGGCACTCTTGAAAAACAAAAAAAAAAATACAATTTGGTTTTAAATGAATAGGCGCACACTACAAGTGTGTATTTGTATTCATATACACACAAAATAAAATGGTAAATGGAATATGTCAGGTCTTTAGTGATGAACAGGACTCTCAACTATTCAATTAACCTAATATTTGATGACGGTTCTACCTCTTCCAGGGAATTTTCTATTAGTAAATGGACATTATAAAAGAATAATCGACACAGTGTTGATTCTTGAAATGTTAAGGAGGTACAGAAAAGTTAAATATTATATGAGCTTGCAGTAACAAATTGTTTTTCTGTTAATATTTCTTTAGACTCACGGTACCCCACATTTCAAAAGTATGAATGTGTGCATGCTCAGTTGTGTTTGACTCTTTGCAACCCATGGACTGTAGCCCACCAGGCTCCTCTGTACATGGGATTTTCCTGGCAAAAATACTGGAGTGGGTTTCCATTTCCTTCTCAATTCAAAAGTGACAGGATCTGAATTGTTATTAACTATTAAATTTAGGATTGAAAATCTAAGACAACAGCAGATAACTTCATCTACATTAAGAACATGGGTCAGCAGGTAAAGTCAAACACACTTATTTTTACCATAATTCTGACTTTTTAAAAACTCACCAAAATACGAATATAGCCAGAGATGCTTTGATTTTTTTATATGTTTTGGTTCTTTATTTTCTATGTTTTATATTTTGATCCTTTTTTTTTAATTTATTTTTTTTATTAATTATTTTTTTCTAAATTTTTAAAAGAAAATCCATCCTGAACCCTCCTCCCTCCTCCCTCCCCATATCATCCCTCTGGGTCGTCCCAGTGCACCAGTCCCAAGCATACAGTGTTGTGATATTTCAAGTTTTCTCAAATTTAAAGAGAAATGTAACTGTTAAGCCTAAAATGTACCTGAAACTTGTTATTCCTGTAGAGGTTTATATTTCTCATCAGTTCAGTTCAGTTCAGTCTCTCAGTCTTGTCCAACTCTTTGTGACCCCATGAATTGAAGCAGCCATCACCAACTCCCAGAGTTCACTGAGACTCACGTCCATTGAGTCAGTGATGCCATCAAGCCATCTCATTTTCTGTCGTCCCCTTCTCCTCCTGCCCCCAATCCCTCCCAGCATCAGAGTCTTTTCCAATGAGTCAACACTTCACGTGAGGTGGCCAAAGTACTGGAGTTTCAGCTTTAGCTTCAGTCCTTCCAAAGAAATCCCAGGGCTGATCTCCTTTAGAATGGACTGGTTGGATCTCCTTGCAGTCCAAGGGACTCTCAAGAGTCTTCTCCAACACCACAGTTCAAAAGCATCAATTCTTTGGTGCTCAGCCTTCTTCACAGTCCAACTCTCACATCCATACATGACAATAGCCTTGACTAGATGGACCTTTGTTGGCAAAGTATTGTCTCTGCTTTTCAATATGCTATCTAGGTTGGTCATATCTTTCCTTCCAAGAAGTAAGCATCTTTTAATTTCATGACTGAAGTCACCATCTGCAGTGATTTTTGAGCCCCCAAAAATAAAGTCTGAGACTGTTGCCACTGTTTCCCATCTATTTGCCATGAAGTGATGGGACCAGATGCCACGATCTTAGTTTTCTGAATGTTGAGCTTTAAGCCAACTTTTTCACTCTACTCTTTCACTTTCCTCAAGAGGCTTTTTAATTTTTCTTTACTTTCTGCCGTAAGGGTGGTGTCATCTGATATTGATATTCCTCCCAGAAATCTTGATTCCAGCTTGTGCTTCTTGCAGCCCAGAGTTTCTCATGATGTACTCTGCATCTAAGTTAAATAAGCAGGGTGACAATATACAGCCTTGACGTACTCCTTTTCCTATTTGGAACCAGTCTGTTGTTCCATGTCCAGTTCTAACTGTTGCTTCCTGACCTGCATGTATGTTTCTCAAGAGGCATGTCAGATGGTCTGATATTCCCATCTCTTGAAGAATTTTCCACAGTTTATTGTGATCTACACAGTCAAGGCTTTGGCATAGTCAATAAAGCAGAAATAGATGTTTTTCTGGAACTCTCTTGCTTTTTTGATGATCCAGCGGATGTTGGCAATTAGATCTCTCCTTTCCAGAGGACTCACACAATAAAACTTAAAACAAAACACTATATCCCCAGCATAAATTGAATCTAATCACCTTAATAAGCAATTTAAAACTCAATCCAGCAGTCTACATGGTTGTTATTTCTATAAGCCACTGATTCCTTTCACTGAGAGAATAAAACTACAATTCCATTCATTTTTTAATGTTCAGCCCTTCAAAATGTATAACCAAGTAATATGTTTCTATTTCTTAATGAGGAGGCTCTCTGGTTACAGTACAGGCCTACGTAAAGAACTCTTAGACATTGATGGCCACAGTCCTACCATAAGGTACCTGTGTGTCATAGGATTAATATGTACATAAGCAATGGATAAGAGATTTCCACTGAACTGCAGAGTTAAACAATGAGAAGATACTGTGGCAAATGACTGCTGAGGCAAAATCAGGAGCTACATAGAAAGTTTAACAAAAGGGAGGTGGTTCACAGTACTGACTCACTGTCCTTAAAATGCTGCTTTTGCTCAATTATCTCCTGAAATAATTGACTTTCTACTTTTTTGATGCATGCTTTTCTCTCATTCCTGATAGCAGCTTTTTTCCTTGGTTCACATTTTGCCCTTTGCAATACCAATTTCCTCATGCCTATGCTTCTGTTTTCCTTTCTTGGCATCTCCCTGCATATGAATATAAGCATTCTCTTTTGAATAGTTTGTATGGCAAAATATTTCACATAGCTCTTATGAACATTCCCAAGTAGACCTTTGTCCTATTTAAATATTCCAAGCATCAATTCAAGTCAAAGCCTTACTGGTAAATGCTTTCTTCCTTTCAACAATGCTAGACATTTGTTTTATTTTTACACATTTAAAAACTATCAAAGAAAGACTTTGTTTCTTAACTATTAAATAACACATATTTACCTTCTCAATACAGCACAGTGCCACTAAAATCATATGCATGTTGCTAGGCAATTGTTTAAAAATGTCTAGACTGAGGGAATAATAAAACTTTGAGTGTGTTCAAAAAGATCATTCCTGGAATCTTCTAAGAGGACATGTTGAGCTCCCATAGGAACATGAATCATGAGCATTAGTAATAAAATGCTTATAGTTTTAACAGTTAATAACCCCTTTTTGTTTTGGCTGATCAAAGATATTTAATGAAAAATACTTTAAAATATGTATTAATTTTATGCTTTGAATATAAAGTATTCACATTTCAGAAAAAGAAGAATTCAGTTTTATTTTACTAACGATTATCAAAATTGTTTAATATTTTAAAAAACTCTAATCAGCATTTGGCTGTTAAAACTGTTAGTTTTTAATTTGTGGGAAAATTATTCTTGGGACTTATTTGTATGATGGGATTTGAGCTAAAATATGCTATGCTGCTGCTGCTGCTAACTCGCTTCAGTTGTGTCCGACTCTATGCTACCCCATAGACGGCAGCCCACCAGGATCCCCCGTCCAAGAACACTGGAGTGGGTTGCCATTTCCTTCTCCAATGCATGAAAGTGAAAATTGAGAGTAAAATTGTTCAGTCATGTCCGACCCTCAGCGACCCCATGGACTGCAGCCTACCAAGCTCCTCCGTCCATGGGATTTTCCAGGCAAGAGTACTGGAGTGGGTCGCCAGTGCCTTCTCCTAGAAATGCATTATTTGGCATCCATTCTTATCATTGTAAGCATATATTTGTCTGTCATTCGATTTAATTTATAGCTTCTCTGGGATATTTCCCAATTCTAAACATACAGGTGGTTGCTGTTAAATAACAAAAGATAGTCTGCTTTGCATCTCTAATTAAAATCCCGAAAGTTAGAAGTTTGTGGTACTCTCAGATGACATATAAATATGAACCTTTGTTTTGACACTTTATTAGACACTGAATTGCATATTATGTGTATATTTTATTTCACGCTCTCAAAATGCAAAAAAGCTGGTATTAATATATGGTCCACTGATAGAACTTCTGTGAGGGTCCAATTATGACTTAATACATGAATATTTATCAATTTGATTGTTACTCCAGATTGTTTCAGTTTGGAAGAGAATACAATTTTCCACTTAGGTAAGTCAGGTTTAACTCATTTGTTTCTTAAACATTGCACTTAGTAAAAACTAGTGACATCTAATAGGAAAGAAATATTTTCTATGCATTCATTTTGTTGCTGAAAGGAGAAATCACTGCAAATATAGGAAATACATTAGATTATCTTGGCCAGCCATCTGTCTTAATAGAGTATATTTAGCCCTATTTTACAGATACCCAGATGCAACTGCATGAATGACTGATGAAACTAAGTATATAGGAATACAGGCCCAAACCCCCATTAACAAGAATAGTTTTGTTGTTTTTATCTGTTTGATAGAAACAAAATTACACAGAAAAATTCAATGGAAAAGGATCTTTCATTTCTAAACTTGTAAATTTCCAGTCCTTCTGATACTGAAAAACAAATACTTGCTTATATAGCAATCAATATCCAAAAAGGAAAACTCTATTACAGACAATATGTCATTTAAAAAAAAAAAGTTTCATTTCAGTTCTTTCATACTATATTTATTTGATGGCTTTACTACCACCTTGATGTCATTATGTTTAAATTTTATATCAGGACCTCTCCATCCAAATGTACTACTTTTGTATTCATTCTATTTATACATCAACTTGTTTGAAGACTGAAAGATAAGGTTGAAAATCATTGTATTCTTTTTTCTTACCCCCCTCCTAAATGAACAGTACTAAAGCAACACTGTTTAATTTCTGGTGCCTAAGATTTTGCCTAGGTTATAAACTTGGTGATCAAGAGGGCTTTCTTCTAAAATACATATAAATATAATAAAACATTAAGATACTATCTTTCTTAGGAGTCTGCTCAATATTGAGTTCTTGAAAAATGAACAAACATAAAATAGGAAAACACAATAGGCCAAAAGAGAATTTGGCTTGTCACTGAGACCTGAGCATTACTGAAAATAAATCTTGGGACTTCTTAGCAATCACATTGAAAAGATATATAATCAGGAACATTTAAAAGTAGCTTAATTTGTCTTATTCTGATAGTATGACACAACCATTGAGTTATTTTGTAATTTCATTAGGCATTTACTCTATTTTTAATTTTATTCCTTTCAGAAAACTAGAGTGGCTAACACCTTATGCTGACTGAAAATTGTTTTATTATTTTCTTACATTCAGTATTTCTTACATTCTGTATTATCTACTCAATCCATTTGACACTTGGTAAACTTTTAAGTTAAATAATTCAAGAACAAGAAATTAATTTTACTGTAATTAGTAGTCACTTGGGGGCTTCCTGGGTAGCACAGTGGTAAAGAATCTGCCTGCCAATGCAGGAGACCAGGAGGACATGGGTTGGATCCCTAGTTGGGAAGATCCCTTAGAATAGGAAATAGCAACACCCTCCAATATTCCTGCCTGGGAAATCCCATGCACAGAGGAACCTGGCGGGCTACAGTTCAGTGGGCTGCAAAGAGTCATACATGACTAAGCAGCCGAGTATGCTCATGACCAAAGAACACTACAAATCGCTGTTTATTAAGCAACTGAATTAAATGTGAGGAAGCTGATTCATTTTTCCATTTGAATACTTATAGTTGTTTAATATCGAAGAAGGCAATGGCAAGCCACTCCAGTACTCTTGCCTAGAAAATCCCATAGATGGAGGAGCCTGGCAGGCTGCAGTCCATGGGATCCCTGCGAGTCAGACATGACTGAGCGACTTCACTTTACCTTTCACACATTGGAGAAGGAAATGGCAACCCACTCCAGTGTTCTTGCCTGGAGAATCCCAGGGATAGCAGAGCCTGGTGGGCTGCCATCTATGGGGTTGCACAGAGTCGGACACTACTGAAGCGACTTAGCAGCAGCAACAGTAGCAGTTTCTTAATATAAATACTGCCAAAGAACTTCCTTTGATTCTTATCTTAAAAATGATTTATGAATTTTTAAATAGCATGTCTTTGATCATATTAATTTAATGCTGGGATAAAGTGGAAAATTTCTAGCTAAAACTCAAATTGTGCTGATATATACTTATAAACACAGGAAACATACTCCTTATAACTCATTATTGATTTTTTTTTTTTTTAACTGAAATCAGGCAGCTGTTTATTATAGTGGTTCAGTTCAGTTCAGTCACTTAGTTATGTTCAACTCTTTGGGACCCCATGGACTGCAGCATGCCAGGCCTCACTGTCCATCACCAACTCCCGGAATTTATTCAAACTCATGTCCATTGAGTCGGTGATGTCATCCAGCCATCTCATCCTCCGTCATATGCTTCTCCTCCCGTGTTCAATCTTTCCCAGCATCAGGGTCTTTGCAAAAGAGTCAGCTCTTCGCATCAGGGGGCCAAAGTATTGGAGTTTCAGCTTCAACATCAGTCCTTCAAATGAACACCCAGGACTGATTTCCTTTAGGATGAGTTGGTTGGATCATCTTGCTGTCCAATGGACTCTCAAGAGTCTTCTCCAACACCACAGTTCAAAAGCATCAATTCTTCAGTGCTCAGCTTTCTTTATAGTACAACTCTCACATTCATACATGACCACTGGAAAAACCATAGCCTTGACTAGATGGACCTTTGCTGGCAAAGTAATGTCTCTCCTTTTTTTTTTTTTTTTCCTAATTTTATTTTATTTTTAAACTTTACATAATTGTATTAGTTTTGCCAAATATCAAAATGAGTCCACCACAGGTATACATGTGTTCCCCATCCTGAACCCCCTCCTCCTCCCTCCCCATACCATCCCTCTGGGTCGTCCCAGTGCACTAGCCCCAAGCATCCAGTATCGTGCATCGAACCTGGACTGGCAACTCCTTTCTTACATGATATTATACATGTTTCAATGCCATTCTCCCAAATCTTCCCACCCTCTCCATCTCCCACAGAGTCCATAAGACTGTTCTATACATCAGTGTCTCTTTTGCTGTCTTGTACACCAGGTTATTGTAACCATCTTTCTAAATTCCATATATATGCATTAGTATACTGTATTTATGTTTTTCCTTCTGGCTTATTTCACTCTGTATAATAGGCTCCAGTTTCATCCACCTCATTAGAACTGATTCAAATGTATTCTTTTTAATGGCTGAGTAATACTCCATTGTGTATATGTACCACTGCTTTCTTATCTATTCATCTGCTGATGGACATCTAGGTTGCTTCCATGTCCTGGCTATTATAAACAGTGCTGCAATGAACATTGGGGTACACGTGTCTCTTTCCTTCTGGTTTCCTCAGTGTGTATGCCCAGCAGTGGGATTGCTGGGTCATAAGGCAGTTTTATTTCCAGTTTTTAAGGAATCTCACACTGTTCTCCATAGTGGCTGTACTAGTTTGCATTCCCACCAACAGTGTAAGAGGGTTCCCTTTTCTCCACACCCTCTCCAGCATTTATTATTTGTAGACTTTTGGATCGCAGCCATTCTGACTGGCGTGAAATGGTACCTCATAGTGGTTTTGATTTGCATTTCTCTGATAATGAGTGATGTTGAGCATCTTTTCATGTGTTTGTTAGCCATCTGTATGTCTTCTTTGGAGAAATGTCTATTTAGTTCTTTGGCCCATTTTTTGATTGGGTCGTTTATTTTTCTGGAGTTGAGTTGCAGGAGTTGCTTGTATATTTTTGAGATTAGTTGTTTGTCGGTTGCTTCATTTGCTATTATTTTCTCCCATTCTGAAGGCTGTCTTTTCACCTTGCTAATAGTTTCCTTTGATGTGCAGAAGCTTTTAAGGTTAATTAGGTCCCATTTGTTTATTTTTGCTTTTATTTCCAATATTCTGGGAGGTGGGTCATAGAGGATCCTGCTGTGATGTATGTCGGAGAGTGTTTTGCCTATGTTCTCCTCTAGGAGTTTTATAGTTTCTGGTCTTACATTTAGATCTTTAATCCATTTTGAGTTTATTTTTGTGTATGGTGTTAGAAAGTGGTCTAGTTTCATTCTTTTACAAGTGGTTGACCAGATATCCCAGCACCACTTGTTAAAGAGATTGTCTTTCATCCATTGTATATTCTTGCCTCCTTTGTCAAAGATAAGGTGTCCATATGTGCGTGGATTTATCTCTGGGCTTTCTATTTTATTCCATTGATCAATATTTCTGTCTTTGTGCCAGTGCCATACTGTCTTGATAACTGTGGCTTTGTAGTAGAGCCTGAAGTCAGGTAGGTTGATTCCTCCAGTTCCATTCTTCTTTCTCAAGATCGCTTTGGCTATTTGAGGTTTTTTGTATTTCCATACAAATTGTGAAATTATTTGTTCTAGCTCTGTGAAGAATACTGTTGGTAGCTTGATAGGGATTGCGTTGAATCTATAAATTGCTTTGGGTAGTATACTCATTTTCACTATATTGATTCTTCCAATCCATGAACATGGTATATTTCTCCATCTATTAGTGTCCTCTTTGATTTCTTTCACCAGTGTTTTATAGTTTTCTAAATATAGGTCTTTAGTTTCTTTAGGTAGATATATTCCTAAGTATTTTCTTTCCGTTGCAATGGTGAATGGAATTGTTTCCTTAATTTCTCTTTCTGTTTTCTCATTATTAGTGTATAGGAATGTAAGGGATTTCTGTGTGTTGATTTTGTATCCTGCAACTTTACTATAGTCATTGATTAGTTCTAGTAATTTTCTGGTGGGGTCTTTAGGGTTTTCTATGTAGAGGATCATGTCATCTGCAAATAGTGAGAGTTTTACTTCTTCTTTTCCAGTTTGGATTCCTTTTATTTCTTTTTCTGCTCTGATTGCTGTGGCCAAAACTCCCAAAACTATGTTGAATAGTAATGGTGAAAGTGGGCACCCTTGTCTTGTTCCTGACTTTAGAGGAAATGCTTTCAATTTTTCACCATTGAGGATAATGTTTGCAGTGGGTTTGTCATATATAGCTTTTATTATGTTGAGGTATGTTCCTTCTATTCCTGCTTTCTGGAGAGTTTTTATCATAAATGGATGTTGAATTTTGTCAAAGGCTTTCTCTGCATCTATTGAGATAATCATATGGTTTTTATTTTTCAATTTATTAATGTGGTGTATTACATTGATTGATTTGCAGATATTGAAGAATCCTTGCATCCCTGGGATAAAGCCCACTTGATCATGGTGTATGATCCTTTTAATGTGTTGTTGGATTCTGATTGCTAGAATTTTGTTAAGGATTTTTGCATCTATGTTCATCAGTGATATTGGCCTGTAGTTTTCTTTTTTGTGGGATCTTTGTCAGGTTTTGGTATTAGGGTGATGGTGGCCTCATAGAATGAGTTTGGAAGTTTACCTTCCTCTGCAATTTTCTGGAAGAGTTTGAGCAGGATAGGTGTTAGCTCTTCTCTAAATTTTTGGTAGAATTCAGCTGTGAAGCCGTCTGGACCTGGGCTTTTGTTTGCTGGAAGATTTTTGATTACAGTTTCAATTTCCGTGCTTGTGATGGGTCTGTTAAGATTTTCTATTTCTTCCTGGTCCAGTTTTGGAAAGTTGTACTTTTCTAAGAATTTGTCCATTTCTTCCACGTTGTCCATTTTATTGGCATATAATTGTTGATAGTAGTCTCTTATGATCCTTTGTATTTCTGTGTTGTCTGTTGTGATCTCTCCATTTTCATTTCTAATTTTGTTGATTTGATTTTTCTCCCTTTGTTTCTTGATGAGTCTGGCTAATGGTTTGTCAATTTTATTTATCCTTTCAACGAACCAGCTTTTGGCTTTGTTGATTTTTGCTATGGTCTCTTTTGTTTCTTTTGCATTTATTTCTGCTCTAATTTTTAAGATTTCTTTCCTTCTCCTAACCCTGGGGTTCTTCATTTCTTCCTTTTCTAGTTGCTTTAGGTATAGAGTTAGGTTATTTATTTGACTTTTTTCTTGTTTCTTGAGGTGTGCCTGTATTGCTATGAACTTTCCCCTTAGGACTGCTTTTACCGTGTCCCATAGGTTTTGGGTTGTTGTGTTTTCATTTTCATTCGTTTCTATGCAAATTTTGATTTCTTTTTTGATTTCTTCTGTGATTTGTTGGTTATTCAGCAGCGTGTTGTTCAGCCTCCATATGTTGGAATTTTTAATAGTTTTTCTCCTGTAATTGAGATCTAATCTTACTGCATTGTGGTCAGAAAAGATGCTTGGAATGATTTCTATTTTTTGAATTTACCAAGGCTAGCTTTTTATGGCCCAGGATATGATCTATCCTGGAGAAGGTTCCATGTGCGCTTGAGAAAAAGGTGAAATTTATTGTTTTGGGATGAAATGTCCTATAGATATCAATTAGGTCTAACTGGTCTATTGTATCGTTTAAAGTTTGTGTTTCCTTGTTAATTTTCTGTTTAGTTGATCTATCCATAGGTGTAAGTGGAGTATTAAAGTCTCCCACTATTATTGTGTTATTGTTAATTTCTCCTTTCATACTTGTTAGCATTTGTCTTACGTACTGTGGTGCTCTCGTGTTGGGTGCATATATATTTATAATTGTTATATCTTCTTCTTGGATTGATCCTTTGATCATTATGTAGTGACTGTCTTTGTCTCTTTTCACAGCCTTTGTTTTAAAGTCTATTTTATCTGATATGAGTATTGCTACTCCTGCTTTCTTTTGGTCCCTATTTGCATGGAAAATCTTTTTCCAGCCCTTCACTTTCAGTCTGTATCGTCCTCTGTTTTGAGGTGCGTCTCTTGTAGACAACATATGTAGGGTCTTGTTTTTGTATCCATTCAGCCAGTCTTTGTCTTTTTGGTTGGGGCATTCAACCCATTTACGTTTAAGGTAATTACTGATAAGTATGATCCCGTTGCCATTTACTTTATTGTTTTGGGTTCGAGTTTATACACCGCTTTTGTGTTTCCTGTCTAGAGAATATCCTTTAGTATTTGTTGGAGAGCTGGTTTGGTGGTGCAGAATTCTCTCAGCTTTTGCTTGTCTGAAAAGCTTTTGATTTCTCCTTCATACTTGAATGAGATCCTTGCTGGGTACAATAATCTGGGCTGTAGGTTATTTTCTTTCATCATTTTAAGTATGTCTTGCCATTCCCTCCTGGCTTGAAGAGTTTCTATTGAAAGATCAGCTATTATCCTTATGGGAATTCCCTTGTGTTTTATTTGTTGTTTTTCCTTGCTGCTTTTAATATTTGTTCTTTGTGTTTGATCTTTGTTAATTTGATTAATATGTGTCTTGGGGTGTTTTGCCTTGGGTTTATCCTGTTTGGGACTCTCTGGGTTTCTTGGACTTGGGTGATTATTTCCTTCCCCATTTTAGGAAGTTTTCAAATATTATCTCCTCAAGTATTTTCTCATGGTCTTTCTTTTTGTCTTCTTCTTCTGGAACCCCTATGATTCTAATGTTGTAGCGTTTAATATTGTCCTGGAGGTCTCTGAGATTGTCCTCATTTCTTTTAATTCGTTTTTCTTTTATCCTCTCTGATTCATTTATTTCTACCATTCTATCTTCTAATTCACTAATCCTATCTTCTGCCTCTGTTATTCTACTATTTGTTGCCTCCAGAGTGTTTTTAATTTCATTTATTGCATTATTCATTATATATTGACTCTTTTTTATTTCTTCTAGGTCCTTGTTAAACCTTTCTTGCATCTTCTCAATCCTTGTCTCCAGGCTATTTATCTGTGATTCCATTTTAGTTTCAAGATTTTGGATCAATTTCACTATCATTATTCGGAATTCTTTATCAGGTAGATTCCCTATCTCTTCCTCTTTTGTTTGGTTTGGTGGGCATTTATCCTGTTCCTTTATCTTCTGAGTATTCCTCTGTCTCTTCATCTTGTTTAAATTGCTGAGTTTGGGGTGTCCTTTCTGTATTCTGGCAGTTTGTGGAGTTCTCTTTATTGTGGCGTTTCCTCGCTGTGTGTGGGTTTGTACAGGTGGCTTGTCAAGGTTTCCTGGTTAGGGAAGCTTGTGTCGGTGTTCTGGTGGGTGGAGCTGTATTTCTTCTCTCTCCTTTCGAAGAGTTGGGTTGCTTTTCTGGGTGCCTGATGTCCTCTGCCGGCATTCAGAAGTTGTTTTGTGGAATTTACTCGACGTTTAAATGTTCTTTTGATGAATTTGTGGGGGAGAAAGTGTTCTCCCCGTCCTACTCCTCTGCCATCTTGGCTCCTTCCCCTTGATTTCTTGATTGTCATTATGTAACTGTATTTTCTTAGGACACTGTAAAGTATCAAATGCTAAACAGTTAAACTTGTGATATAATTATTTATCATAGTTTTAGCTCTGTGCTCTACTACTTTACCAATGAAGAGGTCATAGTTCAATTTTTATAGAGGAATTTGCCTCTAAGTTCTACAAACATAAATGTGACTGTAATACTAATTACTCTCAGTATATTTATCCAGAAGGCTTTAGGTTTATTATTATTATTATTTGATAATGTGTAAACTCAAATGCTCAACTGAAAATTGATTGACAAAGAAATCTCAAACTAAGCCAAAGTAGAATGCTGGTAGACATGAGATACCCTATGCAACTCATTTATCAAACTGACACAAAACTATTGGTAGTAATATTATGTATTATTTTTAAACAAATACTATCTCTTGTCAGTCACTACATTAATGTAATGTGAAATGCAACTGTTTGCTTTCAGCCAGACTTGACAATTATTTTTCTTGGTTTCTACCTGAAACTCCTGGGAGTATTATTTTGTAAGTAAAGCTCAAGGGAAAGAACATTAAGGTTAAAAAGTAAAGGAATCTGTAGATTGTTTTATTCCATGGAATAAAACAAACTTTAAAAAATTTGAAAACAATTATGTATGTACATATGAAAACCAAAATGAACTAAAATCCTAATTCACATTTTATCCTTATTAAAACTTCATGATTAAAATGGAAAATATATGAGTTAAAAGTTTCCAGTTGTTTCTAAAAGTAAAATAGCAAAACATATCTTTGACCACAACAGTTTCTTGAGAATTATGAATGTGTATATATTTTATTTTTTTCAAATGATTTTATGATGTTCACTATGTGATTCTCATTTATCATATACATTGCTATAAACACACACTGACAGTAACATGCACATCAATTTCTTTTAATTATTTGCTTTTAGTTTTAGTATTTTAGGGACTTATAGAAGTATCAAAATATCAGAGATTTATTTAGTTAATAATATCATTCTTGATGTTTTGAGTAATGAGAACCTGAAGAAAGGAAAGGAATACTACCCACCTCAGTATTCTGGCCTAGAGAATTCCAAGGACTCTATAGACCATTGGGTTGCAAAGAGTCAGGCACAATTGAGGGACTTTCACTTTCACTTTTCAAGTACATATAACTCCCCCAAATATAAGATGACTGTCAGAAATTTTAAGTAGAGTATCTGCCTCTTGAGAAATTTGTATGCAGGTCAGGAAGCAACAGTTAGAACTGGACATGGAACAACAGACTGGTTCCAAATAGGAAAAGGAGTTCTTCAAGGCTGTATATTGTCACCCTGTTTATTTAACTTATATGCAGAGTATATCATGAGAAACACTGGACTGGAAGAAACACAGGCTGGAATCAAGATTGCCGGGAGAAATATCAATAACCTCAGATATGCAGATGACACCACCCTTATGGCAGAAAGTGAAGAGGAACTCAAAAGCCTCTTGATGAAAGTGAAAGTGGAGAGTGAAAATGTTGGCTTAAAGCTCAACATTCAGAAAACGAAGATCATGGCATTTGGTCCCACCACTTCATGGGAAATAGATGGGGAAACGGTGTCAGACTTTATTTTTCTGGGCTCCAAAATCACTACAGATGGTGACTGCAGCCATGAAATTAAAAGAAACTTACTCCTTGGAAGGAAAGTTATGACCAACCTAGATAGCATATTCAAAAGCAGAGACATTACTTTGCCAACAAAGGTCCTTCTAGTCAAGGCTATGGTTTTTCCTGTGGTCATGTATGGATGTGAGAGTTGGACTGTGAAGAAGGCTGAGCACCGAAGAATTGATGCTTCTGAACTGTGGTGTTGGAGAAGACTCCTGAGAGTCCCTTGGACTGCAAGGAGATCCAACCAGTCCATTCTGAAAGAGATCAGCCCTGGGATTTCTTTGGAAGGAATGATGCTAAAGCTGAAACTCCAGTACTTTGGCCACCTCATGGGAAGAGTTGACTCATTGGAAAAGACCCTGATGCTGGGAGGGATTGGGGGCAGGAGGAGAAGGGGACGACAGAGGATGAGATAGCTGGATGGCATCCCTGACTCGATGGACGTGAGTCTGAATGAACTCCGGGAGTTGGTCACGGACAGGGAGGCCTGGCGTGCTGCGATTCATGGGATCGCAAGGAGTGGGACACGACTGAGCGACTGATATGATCTGAAAACATGCAGTTAAATTTTCTGTGTTTTTTATCATTTCCCTTACTCCCTTGGAAATAATCTTTCTAATATAGGTTTCAAAATCCCACTGCTTTTAGGTTTATACAAGAATCTATTTATCCCTGTTGCCCTATTTAAGCTTCTGAAACTGAATATTATGACTTGTTAATGTTTTACCTGATAATATACATATTATAAAAAGATAAAGAAACAAAAATAATTGTGAAAACATCATAAGTTCTCTCATTTAGATTCTTAGTCAGTGTATATATGTATGTCTTGTATGTCTGATATATCTAGGTTATGTGGTTCTATACTATGTAATATGATGCAATGTCTCCAAGTTTTTCTCATCAATAGTTATTAAACTATTATTTTGGCAAATTGACTTTTGCTTCTTTTTAGCAAGATCCAGACCTAAATTTGCTAGTTTGAGGTCTAATCAATACTGTGCTAACTGCTCCATTAATCCTCTCTTACTGCTTTTCTCTCTCATCTTTCCAGAAAGATTTTCACTGTTGTTTCCTCACAGTAGATAATTGATTTTCTAAGGTAATAACTTTAGAAGTTTACCACTGATTTTTTCCTTTCCCTAAACTGCAGGACCCAATCAAATTTTGACATGTAGCACTCATTTCTGATTATCTAAAAAAATCATTCTGTAGTCCAAATTAATGAACAAAAAAGAAAAAGGGAGGAAAGAAAAAAAAAAAAAAGCTTCAGCACTACAGGTTCCAAATAGGTGTAATTAACAGAGTTTAAAGTATCCGATTCCATGAGTTGAAATAATTTGGCAATTCCTGAACAAAGGCCTTCTGGAGAAATTTAAACAATTACCTTGTGCATTTAACAACATGGACATGATAAAAATGTATTTGGACATCTCACACATTCAAAATTACAATTATACATAAAAATTTATAAGCTGAAGCTTATAGTTTCTAATATGAAAATGTCAGAATTTAAAAATTCTAGCTATTGTCTAGGAGCTGAAGCTTTCCTTTAGTTATGACTTAAAATGTAAAGTGTAAAATGACAACTTATTCTTAATGTTTTCTATATGCTTATGAAGGGCATGCTATTAATTGGTTTGTTTTACTCCTGCCTCATTTCTAATGATGGTTTATAAATTAGTTCCTTGAGATTCATCTGCTTAACTATACATATATTTTACTTTTTTAAGTTAATACCTTTCAAATTACCTTTTACACAACATAATAGTGACTATTGTAACTTATGGATATGAAACTTTCCAGTTACCTGACATTTTCAAAATGTCAATTCTGTTCATTGGTTGGAGAATGAAAATTATGCTTAGAAGAAAAGACTGTGTAAAGTCTAGATTCTTGCTTAATTAATTTGCTCAAGTTTTATCCCACTGCTTCCCAGGAGACTTGAAGGGTACATTTGGGTCTATGTCGAAGATGCTTTATGACCACTGAATAATTCCTCACTGAACTCGTCTTCACCTTCAATAAGGGGCACAGAGGCTTTCTCAGTAGCTATCTGAGCAGTCAACCAAAGGAGCAATGGAAGAAACTTCTGATTTGCAGTATTTGCTAATTTCTGTGTTGTAAATCCTCCAACCATGGGCAATTTCAAGCTATCAACAGTTGAAGAACTGCTTGAAAATTCTTGAAAATTTACAGTCAGATATTGTGAGCCAGTAAAAGCCAGTTTCAGCACATCACCAAATAAGGGCTCACACACTGTCAAAATTCCTTAAAATGCACACGTTAATTTTTACTTTATTTTATTTTAGATCTTACTTATTAACAGATGGAATTATAACACAGTTCTCCATAGGCCTTTTGTGCATCTGTATGCACATGCATACACATTAGCATACATACATGTCAACAAGTTTCCTTGGGCATCTTCAGCTACACCGCTAAAGCAGTACACTCTAGAGTCTTCTTGAATGCTCACTTTTCACCTAAAAGTGAAAGTGGAAATCACTCAGTCATGTTCCACTTTTTGCGACACCATGGACTATAAAGTCTATGGAATTCTATAGGCCAGAATAGTGGAGTGGATAGTTTTTCCCTTCTCCAGTGGATCTTCCCAACCCAGAAATCGAACCAGGGTCTCCTGCATTGCAGGCAGATTCTTTACCAACAGAGCTATCGGGGAAGCCTCTCACCTAAAGGAAACATCACATATGTGATAACTGTCTTTATCAGCCTTTCATCAAGCTATCAGTAAAGTAATAAAGATATAACTCCATGGTTTGTCTTTCTTGCTCACACATGCATATTAGATGCTTAATAGCTGCATTTACGAGAAGGCAATGGCAACCCACTCTGGTACTCTTGCCTGGAAAATCCGATGGGTGGAGGATCCTGATAGGATGCAGTCCATGGGATCTCGAAGAGTAGGGCATGACTGAGCGACTTCACTTTCACTTTTCACTTTCATGCACTGGAGAAGGAAATGGCAACCCACTCCAGTGTTTTTGCCTGGAGAATCCCAAAGACGACAGAGCCTGGTGGGCTGCCGGCTATGGGGTCGCACAGAGTTGGACATGACTGAGGCAACTTAGCAGCAGCAGCAGTAGCATCTGCATTTAAGTTCCTAAAAAATTATATCATTACAATTATTATTCAAAATGTAATAAACATTACTATATTTTGAAAATATAGGAGGCTGAGTATATACATTATGCTCACCATCAACCATCACCAGTCAATGGTAAAATTCAATCAACAACATAAACAATATGGGTAAATTTTTAAAATGTACTTATTATCTCTCAACTAATTTCAATTCTAACATTTTATTTCATGTGAATAAATACACCTACTGTTTTATGAAAAAGTCAGGGCTTCCCAGATGGCTCTAGTGGTAAGGAATCCACCTGCCAATGAAAGAGACATCGGTGATGAGACGTGGGTCCGACCCCTTCATCGACCCGAAGATTCCCTGAAGGTGGGCATGGCAACCCACTTCAGTATTCTTGCCTGGAGAATCCCATGGAGAGGAGCCTGGTGGGCTACAGTCCATAGGGTTGCAAAGAGCTAGACTTGACTCAAGAGACTTAGCACACAGGCAACCATTCTCAGGAATGCTCAAACCAAAGTTGCTTGAGAAGTGAAAGCTTTGCAGCAATTCTTAATATTATCTAGGAAGCTACAGATACAAGAAGCCTCAATGTAGTTCCCAACACAAACATGCATGTTTCTAGAACCACAAGATAAAAATGTAGAAGATAGTTATCTAATCCAATGAAGAGTTTCAAAAAATGATAGAGCCTTTTCCCAAACCATACCACAATACTATTCTTTGCTTTGCTACTCAACACCGTTGGGTACAGATAAACAAATGAATCTGCTTTTTCCCTTAAGTCATACTTTTAAATAGATTTTATAATGATGTTATAATTTACAGTTTATAGAAATAAAAAAATAATTAATGGGTCAGAAGTTAACTTAAAGATACATTTTCACACATTTACACTTTCTCAGTCAGTAAAGAATCTTCCTGCCTTGCAGGAGACCCAGGTTCAATCTCTGGGTCAGGAAGATCCCCTGGAGAAGGAAATGGCAGCCCACTCCAGTATTCTGGCCTGGAGAATTATATGGACTGTATAGTCCATGGGGTCGCAAAGAGTCAGACACGACTGAGTGACTTTCACTTTCACTTTCCAGTATTCTTGCCTGAGAAATCCCATGGACAGAGGAGCCTGGCTGGCTACAGTCCACGAGGTCATAAGAGTTGGACATGACTTAGCGACTAAACCATGCTTTATGCAAGTATCACTGCAGTCCGTTGATTCCTGAAGGACTTAAGAGCTGAATAGTTAACAACCCTAGTCTGCTTCAGACATTGAAATTATGAAGGCTACTCTTTTCTAAGTTGAATTTGCTGATTAGGATTTTTCAACCAAATCAGCCAATCTTTAAAATTTACTGTAAAATAATTATTCCATTTTTCAATGCTGCTGCTGCTGCTAAGTCGCTTCAATCATGTCTGACTCTGTGCGACCCCATAGACGGCAACCCACCAGGCTCCCCCGTCTCTGGGACTCTCCAGGCAAGAACACTGGAGTGGGTTGCCATTTCCTTCTCCAATGCATGAAAGTGAAAAGTGAAAGTAGAGTTGCTCAGTCGTGTCCGACCCTCAGCGACCCCATGGACTGCAGCCTACCAGGCTCTTCCGTCCATGGGATTTGCCAGGCAAGAGTACTGGAGTGGGGTGCCATTGCCTTCTCCGCCATTTTTCAATATTGAATGTCAATTTCTATAAATGCTGATATTATCAGCATTTAGAATTCTCCTTTCACTACCACTTTATACTTTTAATTCTAACAAACTAAAAGTTTTGGGGACTGATACTGTAATTTAGTCTATAAAAATAAATGAAGAGACTTCTGGTTTTATTTATGACATATAAGGTCTTGGAAGTTGATATGCTTGTTCTTAAAGCAAGAAACATATGCAGTAACTGAATATCAATCACATTTTTGACCCCATCAGAGAACTGAAGATTTGGGACAAACTGATACCCCCAAAATCTGGAGAGATAAGCATATCCAAGGAGATACAAAATTACAAAGCATAATGAAAGACAAGAAAAAGCACAGACTAAAAAGACAAAGCAATCCATACAATCATATTTAAATATGACACAGATGTTGGAATTTTTAGGCAAGTAATTTAAAATGACTATAAATAATATTAAAGACTTTGTGTAGGAAGTATTGACTCATCAGGCTTGGTTGTTCACACTGCACATTCCCCCAGAAAAGGCCTGTTTAGCATTGGCCCCAGTGAGCTCTGTGTCTGTGGACTATTCTTCGTGATAAGAGTATTTTTGGGTGCCTGAGGCTGTGGGGCAAGAGGTATTAGTTTGATCAAATAGTTAATAAACACTTGCTTCTGTTCACAAAGACTAGAGTCTTGAGTTACCAAGCTCAGTCACATAGATGCTACATTTCTATGTGACTGATCCCAAATATATAATCCTGGATACCAAGGACTGGGTGAGCTCTATGATTAGCAATACTATGTCTATATTATGTATCATCACAGAAGAATTAAGCATGCCTGTACAGTTCTGTGAATCTTCTGCCTGATTTTTTTCTCCTGGACTTCTTCGCATGTTCCTTTTCCCTTTTCTGAGTTTAATCTGTAGTCTTCAACTGTAATAAATAATGACTACACATGCATGAATTTTTTTAGGTTTTGTGAGTCCTTCTGGTGAATTTTCAAATTGAGGTGATCTTACGGATCTGGTCAACAGGGTTTAATAGAAAATAGTAAGATAACAGGCAAAATAAGATGGGTAATGTTAGCCTAGAGATGAAAACTACAAGAAAGAAAAAAAAAAAGACTAGAAATAAAACAATAAAGTAACATTAGTGAAGAAAATCGTTGACAGGGTCATCAGTAGATCTGACTCCAAGGAGAAAAAAAATCATTGAATTTTAAGATAGCTCAATATTAATGTCCTAAACACAAAGACAATGAAAAATTAAATATGGAACAGCATATCCAAGAAGTTTGGGACAATATAATTATATAATCAGAACACCAAAAAGGAAATATTTGAAGAAGTAAATACAGGCGGTACAATTGTTTTCAAAGATGGAACAGACATGAGATATCTCCAAGTTTCTTAAAGTTCAGAAATAACTAAAAATAAACCAGTAAAACAGTATCAAAGTCTTCACTTATAGAGATGTGTGAGAGACATGCAGATCATTGGGCATGGTTACTTTATATATGTGTGTGCATATATGAAATTAACATCAATATGCACAATTTTCTTTAAAAATGCGTGGAGGTTTTCTCTCACATGATCTCATGTGTGCCTATTTATGCAAATTTGGAAAATTTAACCTACAATTTGGAAACTTGACAAAGTTAGCTCATATTAAAATGAGGATATGGACTATACCTGGGAATACACAACAAAAGCAGGGACTAAGTTTTCCCAACCAGCCATTGGTTTTTTGATTGTAAGATCTGTAACACATTTTTATGTTTTAAGTGCTGGGTACAAAGTTCACAGAGTGATTTAGAAATCCAAATATATTAGAGAAGATAGAAAAATACCTTCTTAAGTCAAAGAGTTCAGAAATAATAAAAGTTTTTTGTTTCAGGAGCATGCTTCCAGTTCATCTAATTTTCAAGTCATTTATTGTACCCATAAACATGAAGATAAACTTTAGATGTCAGTATGCCTGAATGTCGCATCTGAATTGTTTCATATGGCAAAAATTTAGTGACAGTAAAAATATGATTAGATGTTGGTAGTCTGTCTCAAATAAAAATTTCTCTACTCAAGTAATGTTTCTCTGTATATTAGCTCAATAGAATTCAGAAACCAAGTATGGGGTTAGAGAACCTTCTTACAGCATTAGTAGAATCATTTAGATCTAAATATTATCAATGTATATGTCACAATATTGTAATATAATGATTTTTCTTATATTTTGGTTTGTATTGCTTGGATACATGGTATTTCTGGATCAACTATAATTCTAAGCTACAGTGAAATTTATTTTAAGAATGAATATACCGGGAGAGTATAAGTAATAGTAGACATAGAAAAAAAAACAGCTTATTTGAGATAATTGAAGAAGTGACAGTCAGGGGAGAGAAGATGAATGCATAGGACAGAAAAGAAAAAGTATAAACTTGTATAATGGAAAGTTTTTAATTATCATTGACCTATGTAGGCATGAAAAGTAGAATGAAGGTGTTGTATTTCTTCAAAATAAATCAGTACATGAGTAAAGCATGATATACCTACAATCTAGGTATTATATCTCAAACTATATGTGGGAATGCTAACAAAGCCAGCTGAGAACAATTTTGGATTAATTTTTTAGGGCTCAGAAATCATTAGGATGCTTAGCAGATTAGAATCCAAATTCAGTGAATGTGGGTGTGTATGTGTGGTGTTTTTATATACAAATGTGTTTAAATATTTATTGGATTTTTAAAACAGCATAAATAAGGTTAAATACATAGTTGGTTTTTTTTCTTTTATGCTTAATACTATAGCATTTGATTTCATTATAATTATTTTAAATCTTCACTGTTGAAAACTTTCCTGCAGACAATCATATAGATGCTTGGTAATATACTTATTGATTCCTTGCTGTGAAGTATTTATTTCATTTTCTCTTTGTCTTTTATTGATAAATTTGCAACAAATGTCACTGCATACACTGATAAAACTTATTTTTCTACAACTATGAAAATCTCCTAGAAATGGAAATACTGGGTTGGGTGTATAACTACTATAGAGACCCAGTATATATAATGAAATTTGCCTTCTAAATGTATTGTTATTTATAGCAATTTGAAGCCCAAATGACATGAGTTCCAAAAAAAGGCATAGTACAATGTTTTCTAAAATAATCTAGGCAGAGACCAGATACAGGTAGTGTCATAAAGGGAAAGCCAGTGGTTCTTTTCCGTCCATCTCACATATGCATAAGTGCCAGAGAATCACAGAGTCTGCCATCTAGCTAGCAAGACAAGAGGATGATTCTTTCCATTTTACACAATTTTGAGGACCTGAGTCTTCATAAAACTTGACATTTACACACATCATTGCAAATATGCACTGAGTCATTTCTTAGTTCTTCACAGTGATTAGGGCTTCCCTAATACTTCATTTGGTAAAGAATCCGCGTGCAATGTAGGAGACCCCAGTTCAATTTCTGGGTCAGGAAGATGCACTGGAGAAAGGATAGGTTACCCACTCCAGTACTCTCATGCTTCCCTTGTGGCTCAGCTGGTAAAGAATCCACCTGCAATCTGGGAGACCTAGGTTTGATCCCTGGGTTGGGAAGATACCCTGGAGAAGGGAAAGCCTACCCACTCCAGTATTCTGGCCTAGAGAATTCCATGGACTGCATAGTCCATGGCGTCACAAAGAGTCAGACATGACTGAGCCATTTACACATTTACTTTACAGTGATGAGAGTGCCTTTGATTTTTTTTCCCAGTGTATTAATATTTTGAACTTTTCTGTTGCTTCTCAGTAAATACTATTGTAATATGAATTCCTTTCTGAGTGGTACAGAAGAATAATTTCAGTTATTGAAAAGAATTCCAAAGGAACCTATATTTTGAAAAGAGAGTATCTGTATGGCAATTATATATGGTAAACTTACATGAAAAGGTGCTTTCTGAATATTCAAATTGCTCTTCATTTAAGTATGTGTATTATCTAGTCTTGAATACCATTTAGTGATTTAAAACTGTTGCAAATGTTTTATATGGCATATACCTAAAGAAGAGCACTACCTTTTGTTCAAGTAATGTTTTTGTACGGTGCTGCACCATTTATTTGAATGTATCCTCTCAGTAGGATACTTTTAAATGGAATAGTCAAAAAAGAGATTGCTGAATAAAAACACCTATATTCTTTCCTCACTTTATCATTCTTCAGTAAATTTCCCACATTGCAACCAGAGTAATATTATTAAAATTGTATTTGATTATGTAGTACTTCTGATTAAAATAATTTTGTCACTTTACAATGCACTTAGGAAAAGGATAAGCATGTTAGTATGGTTTACAATCCCTGGAAGACCAAGACTTTTCCTATTATCCAGTTTCTTTTCTCTTTGATTTTCTTTTAGGCCTACCCACATAACTCCCTCTACCTCCATGACACACCACATACTGCATATTATTTTCCATCCAGACATAATCATCTGTTCTTGTGAGACACTGGTTTCTAGTTTTCTCATAGTGTAGTTTTCTGCAAGTTATTTATGTCAATAGTATCCTACCCCTTTATCTTTATTGGACTAAACCTTCAGCTTTTTGGGTTTGGCTCAGATGTCAGTTCCAAGGTGAAGAATAATTTGATTCTATGTGTTTGACATAAAACACTTCCCTATGAAGGAATAACTCTATATTCATTCCTTCATGTCTGGACCATAGTACATTGGAATTGTGCGGTGTACCCTGAGACTATGAAGTCTTTTGATGGTACAGGTAGCATCTACAATTATTCACTAGTTTATTCCATGTGTTAACACTGTTTGGCAAGTATTACACTCTGAAAGTATTTGTTTAATGGGCAAACAAAGCAATGAGAACGTGAACAGTTTGGCTTCTTTAATCTGGAAATTTATAAGGATAAATTGTTGAGATTGGAAAATTCAAATTATGACATAAAAAATTCCCACTACTCAATTTTATTGTACAATTGACATTGGCATAAGATGTAAGGAGTGGGATTCTGATATATATACACATATATATATTTATATATATTATTCTTTCTTCCAGGGAACATGATGAAAAGTAAGTTTCTGTAAAGAGAATTGATTCTATTTTTCTCAGCTCACATTTTTGTTCTGCTTCTATTTTCCAATCCTACTGCTTCACTGATGTTTGCTCCATTTTACTCTTTATGTCTCTGTATACACATGTGTTTCTTATATCCACGTACTACCAGACTGATGGGAAATGAAAATGGATGCCAAGTCTGGCAGAATCATGAAGACTATTCCTCCAACTACTTCAAAAGTTAGAAGTGTTACTATTTACCCACTTCTGAAGTGGTTTTCAACAGCAATGCAGCAGAATAATGAAACATACTGGAAGTATTTCCTGGCCAGCTGACTGTTTCATTTCTTCCTCAGTGTCTTTCTTTAAGTTACTGTAGAATTCTCAGTGTATAGTATATAGAAAGTCCTTGAGGCATACTGACAAAATAATATGATCACAATGTAGCTAGGACATTTTTTTTCTGAGAAACCTCAATGTTCTCTCTCAGTCCTTTATTATTATGTCAACTAATGAATTCATAAACGAATCTATTCATTCTTCATTCAAATATATATTGAACTTGTTGGTGTTAAATACCATGTTATGTTAGTTGCTCAGTCATGTCCAACTTTTTTCAACGGTATGGACTGTAGCCTACCAGGCTCCTCAGTTCAGTTCAGTTCAGTTCAGTCTCTCTGTCGTGTCCGACTCTTTGCAACCCCATGAATCACAGCATGCTGGGCCTCCCTGTCCGTCACCAAATACCGGAGTTCACTCAAACTCATGTCCATCAAGTTGGTGATGCCATCCAGCCATCTCATCCTCTGTCGTCCCCTTCTCCTCCTGTCCCCAATCTCTCCCAGCATCAGAGTCTTTTCCAATGAGTCAACTCTTCGCATGAGGTGGCCAAAGTACTGGAGTTTCAGCTTTAGCATCATTCCTTCCAAAGAAATCCCAGGGCTGATCTCCTTCAGAATGGACTGGTTGGATCTCCTTGCAGTCCAAGGGACTCTCAAGAGTCTTCTCCAACACCACAGTTCAAAAGCATCAATTCTTTGGCACTCAGCCGTCTTCAAAGTCCAACTCTGACATCCATACATGACCACAGGAAAAACCATAGCCTTGACTAGATGGATTTTGTTGGCAAAGTAATGTCTCTGCTTTTGAATATGCTGTCTAGGTTAGTCATAACTTTTCTTCCAAGGAGTAAGCATCTTTTAATTTCATGACTGCAGTCACCATCTGCAGTGATTTTGGAGCCCAGAAAAATAAAGTCTGAAACTGTTTCCACTGTTTCCCCATCTATTTCCCATGAAGTGATAGGACCAGATGCCACGATCTTCATTTTCTGAATGTTGAGCTTTAAGCCAACATTTTCACTCTCCACTTGCACTTTCATCAAGAGGCTTTCTAGTTCCTCTTCACTTTCTGCCATAAGCGTGGTCATCTGCATATATGAGGTTTTGATATTTCTCCTGGCAATCTTGATTCCAGCTTGTGCTTCTTCCAGCCCAGTGTTTCTCATGATGTACTCTGCATATAAGTTAAATAACCAGGGTGACAGTATACAGCCTTCATGTACTCCTTTTCCTATTTGGAACCAGCCTGTTGTTCCATGTCCAGTTCTAACTGTTGCTTCCTGACCTGCATACAGGTTTCTCAAGTTCATGGAATTCTCCAGGCAAGGATACTGGAGTGGGTTGCCATTCCCTTTTCCAGGGGATCTTCCCCACCCAGGGATCAAACCCAGGTCTCCTGCATTGCAGGCAGATTCTCAACTGTCTGAGCCACCAGGGAAGCCCATTAAATACCATAAAATTATGCTAATCTCCTTGATTCCATGATGGATGTGAAATAATCTTTTAAAATTAATTTTATCTAGTTATTTTACTACTTAAAACCCCTCAGTTGCTTCCCATTGCCTTTTTTTTTTTTTTTTGCATTTATAAGAATGTTTAACTGATGCTAGAATGTGCTTCTCTACTTTGTGCACATGGTTAATATTTTAATAATTATATTTATCTCTTGGTTAGTATAGACTGAGAGTTAATTGAAAAAAATATATCCTTCACTTCTCAAACTTCAAGGACAAATATCACACAGATGACTGGTTTCACAGTATTGAAGGTAACTCTACTTTTTTATATAAAAATCATCAAAAATATTTACAACTTTATATAATATCCTGAATGTTCTGATGTCTGCAGATCTCTACAATGTGTTACTATTATTCTTCTCTTCACTCAATATTCTCTTGCTAAACTGCCTTCTTTTCAAAAAAAGGCCAATATTTACCTGGAATAATTTGCTCCATTTTTTAAATATTGGCCACTTTTTATCCTTCATATTTCTTCTAATATTGTACAATTTAAGCTATACTTGACTATCCAAACTAGAAATTTCCAAACTAATTTGTTATCTATTTCATTACCCATATATTTTTTTCACAGCACTTATCTATACCTCAAATTGTTTTCCTCCTTTATATTACTATTTACTTTTAATCTGTGTTGATGAAGTATGTAGGTTCTACATGGCAGGGTAGTTATTACTCTATGTCTCCAGACACTGGAAAAGTGATGAATAAATTAATAAGTAGATAATAAAATGAAAGATCATACAATAAAATGAAATGGTATAATAATCTTTCATTTTAATTGCACATTAAGATATTTTTAATGTGCCATATCTTTCCAAATCCCCCCAGAATTACTTTCATTGACACTTTTCCAAACTAAGACAAAGATGCATTCATTCTATGTCAAGGTTATGACATACATAACAAGCATGCTGGCTTCCAGAGTCGTGGATCTCAAGTCCAGGGTCTAGGTCTTATTCTAATAATTATTAACTGCCTAGGCATTTTCAAGCATCATTTGAAAAATTTTACTTATTCAATATCCTTCCTTCTTTTGTGCCTTTAAACATTGTAAGGAAAAATCTCAAAGATTCTCATACAAGCACAACTTTCATGTTACGTTTTTAACTATGTTTTCTTTAGTTCAGTCTTTAACCTCATAGTATTTCAAATGATTACTCTCCAACTTCCATGAGATGTTTTGTACATTCTCCCAGAAATAAATATCTGAGAAATAGATGTTGAGAATTTCTACTCATCAACAACTTTTCCCCTAAGAAAACCAAAATCCCAAATATCATAGTTTGTAACGGAATCTATTTTGTGGGTGACAGAGCTAGCCTTTGAGTGTTCCATTCATCACTTTCCTGCTGTAAAACTTCTCAGCACTGAAGACTTTTTTCTTCCACAGTGACAAAATAGATGTTGCTGGAATCCATGGAAAATTGGGTCAGTAAATAAGAAAACACTGATCTGTTTTAAACAAAGATCAAGTTTTGAGTCCTTTTAGTCCTTTTAACTCCTCAGGCCAAAATGTGTGAATCATGGTTGATGAGAAATCAGACTTCTTTCCTCACTTTTGATACCTTTTGCCCTCCCAGCTTTTTATCAAATCTATCATTTAATGAATTCTTTACTAAATCTAATAAGAGAATTTTCCATGAAGTATTATTACTCACTGACTGAAAGAAAGTGTATTAGGCAGGGTTCTCCAGAGAAGCAGGACCAGGAGACTCTTTCAATCTCTCCGTCTATCTTTCTGTAACCCAGAAAGACCCTATGGGGCCTTCTCAGGCCTTACCCTTCCCCTTATCCTCTGATTTAGCTCCTCTCTGAGGTATCTAATAATATTTCCTGAGCTGTTTTACAAATATGCAGCCATGATTTTAAAAGATACTTGATCCTTAGAAGGCAAGCTATGACCAACCTAGACAGCATATTAAAAAGCAGAGCCATTACTTTGTCAACAAAGGTCCATCTAGTCAAAGCTATGGTTTTTCCAGTAGTTATGTATGGATGTGAGAGTTGGACCATAAAGAAAGCTGAGTACCAAAGAACTGATGGTTTTGAACTGTGGTGTTGGAGAATACTCTTGAGAGTCCCTTTGGCATGCAAGGAGATCCAACCAGTCAGTCCTAAAGGAAATCAGTCCTGAATATTCATTGGAATGAATGATGCTGAAGCTGAAGCTGCAATACTTTGGCTACTTGATGAGGACTGACTTCTTGGAAAAGACCCTGATGCTGGGAAAGATTGAAGGCAGGAGGAGAAGGGGACAACAGAGGATGAGATGGTTAGATGGCATCACTGATGTGATGGATATGAGTTTGAGCAAGCTCCAGGAGTTGGTGATGGACAGGAAAGCCTGGTGTGCTGCAGTCCATGGGGTCACAAAGAGTAGGACATGACTGAGGGACTGAACTGAACTGAACTTTACAAATGTGAATCCCCTCCCTCACCATATGGAAGATGTTAACTATTTAATGACCATGAGCACATAGCCCCAGTCCTCTTGGAGCCTGGGAGTGATAATACTAAGTCCCGTGGCACTGCCCTGTTACCTCACCATCAGCCAATCAGAGAACTGTGCATGAGCTGATCATATACCCTGCGACCTTCCCCTTCCTCAGCTGCCTTTATTAAAACGTTTTATTGAAAGCCTTTGGCAATTTGTTTTTTTTTTTTTTTTGCACCTAAGCCATCTGTCTCCTTCCATGACCCTGCAATAAATCATTCTGTTCTCCAAACTCTGACATTTTGGTTCATTTGGCCTCGCTGTGTATCAGGCACATTAACTTGCACTAATATCTCCAGATAGATAGTATAGGCAGATATAAATCTCTCTATATACAGTGTGTGTATTAATATAAATATGCATATAAGTACATATACATATATACACCCATATATAGATACAGATAGTGAGAGAGAGAGGCTATATATATTCACTTACAACTATTTATATATGGAGAGAGGAAGAAATTAATTACAGAAAATTGGTTCACATGATTATGGAGGTTGAAAAGTCCCAAGGACTGTAGTTGGAAAGCAAGAGATCCAGTAGAGCCAATGTTATAGCTCTAGTCTGAGCACAAATGACTGAGAAGCAGGAGAGCTGATGGTGTAAATTCCAAGCCTATAATACATAAGAAGATAGATGTCCCAGCTCAAAGACAGACAGAGAGCAAATCCTTCTTTTCTCTACTTTTTTACTCTATTTAGGTCTTCAACAAATTGGTTGAGGGTCACTCACATTGGGGAGAGCAATTTGATTTATTCATCCTACCAATTCAAATGTTAGTCTCCTCTGGAAGCAACCTCACATACATTTACAGAATCCTGTTTAATCCAATATCTGGGTATATTGTGGCCCAGTCAAGTTAACATAGAACTAATCACAAAAAGACTCTGAAAAATGGTTTTGTATAGAGGTACCTACTGAATGTGATAAACCATAACCTATGTTAAGAGATGATGTTTATAGAGATAAGCAACAAATACGGGGTTCTCTAGAAAAACATATCCTAGTACAAGCTATTTGGAATATAAACTTAAGGATATTGGTTTAGAACAGACAAATATAGGAGGGAAATGATACGACTTTTAGATAAGAACAAACTGTGGCTAACTGTGACAAGAATTTTTATTTTCCACTAGGCACAGAAAAAGTTTTTTCTCAGATAACAGATTTTCTAGATTTCCTCTGGTTAGAGCTTAAAATGTTAATCTTCTCAGTAAAGCATTTGTTGAATTAAATTCTAAATTAAAACTTCAGAGAGCAAACAAACAAACAAATATATATATATATTTTTTTTTCATCATATAATCAATAATCTGATTTAGTCATAAGTCTAAAAGATTTCTTCCTCCTAAGGTTTTGAAACATTATTTTCCCCTTTTTCTTTCTGCTAGCTGACTAAGAAAAGCTGAAAGAGTAGAAATATTTTTTTTAATAATTTTCTCTGGATTCCTAATACAGATTTTCTTGAAGTCTCATAGAAAGCATTTTGTAAGGCATCCAGGCCACACTTACTAGCAGACAAGAATTTTACATAAGTTCCTTAAGTCAAAAAATTAAGGAAGGTTATCGAAGTCAACCAAATGAGATGTTTACCAGATAGATATATTAATAAATGATTAGGGAAACTTGATGTCCCAATATAAAAGTTGGCTTGATATCTTATACATTTATGTCTTTTCTAGGTCAAGTGTTCTTAACATTTTCCCAGTTATGGACTCTTTGGCAACTGTCAAGCCAATGGAAAACTCAGAAGACTGTTTTTAAACATACTGCTGCTGCTAAGTCGCTTCAGTCGTGTCTGAACCTGCGCGACGTTATAGATGGCAGCCCACCAGGCTCCTCCATCCCTGGGATTCTCCAGGCAAGAATACTGGAATAGGTTGCCATTTTCCTCTCCAATGCATGAAATTGAAAAGTGAAAGTGAAGTTGCTTAGTCATGTCCGACTCTTAGTGACCCCACGGACTGCAGCCCACCAGGTTCTTCCATCCATGGGATTCTCCAGGAAAGAATACTGGAGTGGGTTGCCATTTTCTTCTCCATTCAACATACTAAAAGTATACAAAGAGACTATAAAGGAAATAAAGATGATGCTGTTGAAGTGTTGTACTCAATATGCCAGCAAATATGGAAAACTCAGCTATGGCCACAGGACTGGAAAAGATCAGTTTTCATTCCAATCCCAAAGAAGTGCAATGCCAAAGAATGTTCAAACTGCTGCACAATTGCACTCATTTCACATGCTAGCAAAATAATGCTCAAAATTCTCCAAGCCAAGCTTCAAAAATATGTGAACTAAGGACTTCCAGATATTCAAGCTGGATTTAGAAAAGGCAGAGCAACCAGGGAGCAAATTGCCAACATCCCTTGGATCATAGGGCTTCCCTCAGAGTTCAGTTGGTAAAGAATCTGCCTTCATTGCAGGACAACGCAGTTCGATGCCTGGGTTGGGAAAATACCTGAAGAAGGGATAGGCTACCCACTTCAGTATTCTTGGGCTTCCTTTGTGGTTAGGTTGGTAAAGAATCTGCTTACAATGGAGGAGACCTGGGTTTGATCCCTGGATTGGGAAGATCCCCTGGAGAAGGGAAAGGCTACCCGCTCCAGTACTTTGGCATGGAGAATTCCATGGACTGTATAGTCCATGGGGTCAGCAAGAGTCAGGCACGACTGAGCAAATTTCAGTTTCACTTTCTGGTTCATTGACTACGGTAAAGCCTTCTACTGTGTGGATCACAACAAACCATGGAAAATTCTTAAAGAGATGGGAATACCAGACCAACAAACCCAGCTCCTACAAAATCTGTGTGCAGGAGAAGAACCAACAATTAAAGCTGGACAGGGAACAATGGACTGGTTCAAAATTGGGAAAACAGTATATCAAGGCTGTATATTGTCACCTTGCTTATTTAATTTATATGCAGAATACATTTGCAAATACCAGGCTGATTGAAGCACAAGCTGGAATCAAGATTCCCAGAGAAATACCAATAACCTCAGATATGCAGATGACACCACCTCTATGGCAGAAAGCAAAGAGGAACTAAAGAGCCTCTTGATGAACGTGAAAGAAGAGAGTGAAAAACTTGGCTTAAAGCTCAACATTCAGAAAACTAAGATCATGGCATCCGGTCCCATCACTTCATGGCAAATAGATGGGGAAACAATGCAAACAGTGACTTTAATTTTCTTGGGCTCCAAAATGACTGCAGATGATGATTGAAGCCATGAAATTAAAAGACACTTGGTTCTTGGAATAAAAGCTATGACTACCTAAACAGTATATTAAAAAGTAGAGACATTACTTTATTGACAGAGGTCCGGTTAGTCAAAGCTATTGTTTTTCATGTAGTCATGTATGGATGTGAGAGTTGGACCATAAAGGAGGTGGATACGCTAAAATTGATGTTGTTCAACTGTGGTGTTGAAGAAGCATCTTGAGAGTCTTTTGAATTTCAAGGGGATCCAATCACTCAATCCTAAAGGTAATCAACCCTGACTATTCATTGGAAGAACTGATGCTGAGGCTGAAACTTGAAAACTTTGGCCACTTGATATGAAAAGCCAGTTCATTAGAAAAGACCCTGATGCTGGAAAAGATTGAGGGAAGGAGGAGAAGGGGACAGCAGAGGTTGAGATGGTTGGATGGTATCACTGACTCAGTGGATGTGAGTTTAAGCAAGCTCCAGGAGATGGTGAAGGACAGGGAAGCCTGGTGTGTTGCAATCCATGGGGTCACAGAGAGTTGGACACGACTGAGGGACTGAACAATATCATCATCAAAATATGGGAGGAATCAGTGATATATTTATTGTGGAAGCTATAATAATAGTACACTTAGATCTCACCATTCAGGAGAGAACCTGCTGTGAGAAGCACAGTGGGGCTTACAGTTTCCATTGGTTTGACCTTCAGGATCCACTGATCTCCTCCCATGCAATGACTGAGCACAACAGAGTTAATAAGTTGGGATAGTCCCACCCAGTTTGGAATTCCTCCAAAAATATTCCTTGTGCTGTGGCTTCTCATGGATCTTTTCATGGCCAAGACTTTCTTATAGGTGCCTTGCAGCCTGAGGCTTTCTACCATCCTTTCTTCCTTTTGTCTCTCCTATTACATGTTTTGGATCAGCATCACCATATAACTATTTTTTTCTCTCTCTACTCCTTACCCTTTTATAAGTGTTTCTCTTAATTTTTCTTTTGTATTTTCAATTTTCTTTTGATATCTTCCTCTAGGAGAACCTAATCTGACATACCAGCTCATCATTAACTAGTTAATGACTTATGCTATTAATTCATCCAATAAAATAATCTAGGAAAGCTATCTAATAACTACATGAGTTCCTAAATAACCATGATGCTAAATTTATTTCAATGTATCATCAAAAACTATAATATACTCTGCAAAAGATCTGTAAGTTGTATCACTG
Source organism: Bos mutus (assembly GCF_027580195.1). Taxonomy (NCBI): domain Eukaryota; kingdom Metazoa; phylum Chordata; class Mammalia; order Artiodactyla; family Bovidae; genus Bos; species Bos mutus. The sequence continues at coordinate 74,670,172 of NC_091622.1, read as the reverse complement.
ACAAAATTTCAGGTAGTATTATGTTACATCTCAGGGATATGTATTATTGCACATATAAGTAATTGACAGAAATGCTAAATTTTAGTACAAGGGCAGTAAAAAATATAGATCTATTTTTCCTATCTGACTTTACAGATATGCTGAACATCACCCAGGGATGTTCAAGGACTCTAGAAAGAAACTTTCCTTGAAGCAAAGAGCTTAGAATTTTGGTAAAAAGTAAAGGCCAATTTTATATCAAGCTTCACTTACCTGAATATTTAGTCAAACAATATTGCCTGCAGAAATGCTGCAAAAATCTATGCTTGCGTTTTTCTTATTTTACTTCATTATGCCAATTTATTTTCTTTTTAGTTTTTTTTTTTGTGTGTGTGTGTGTGTGTGGCAAAAATAGAGGAATATTCACCTATAATCATCCATAATTTTAGCATGAATACTACTGTTGTTTAAAATTTATATTAATACATCTAAGTTTTCCAACATTTATAAGTTGTGTGCAAATACATAGAGTAGGTTACTAAATTTCTCACCTTAAATCTTCTACTTAATCTAAATGTTCTAACTTTCATCTTCTGCTTAAATTCAACCTAGTCGCTTACTCTCTTAAGACATACATATACACACACACCATATCCCTTGTTATCTCCTCAATTTCAAGGATTATAGTCACATTTGTCACTTTTCAGACATAAACCTGAAGATTGGTATATATTCAGCAATTTCTCAGAGAATAGTCACAACTACAGCAATTTCACGCAAAAAGGATCCATGGAGAGATCAAAATCAGGCTACAATATGATTTTTATAAAAAAATTACAAATAATTAAAGAGTATGGTTTCTAATGTTTTCATATTTGATTAGAACTTAAGTGTTGACAGAGATGCGACCTCAGATAAACATAACTGGACATTCAGATGATAATTCAAAATTAGACTGCACAAAGAGCTCTTATTTCTACCTCATTGCTTCTATAAACTTAGCACTTAGGGTTTCATTCCCATTATTCACATTTAACACATTAAATCTAGCTAGTAATGTCTATATTTTCTTTGAGGGTCATTAAAGCATCCTCACCTCACAGTTACTTGGTAATTAAAATTCAAATTTATCTTCATTTTGATTTAGCCGCTCATTTTGTTGTATCATGTATTTAGCCTCCATTAGGAATTAACATGTTGAAATTATTAGCATATAATTTGTGTTCTCTGATGTGCAGATGACACCACCCTTATCGCAGAAAGTGAAGAGCAACTAAAAAGCCTCTTGATGAAAGTGAACGTGGAGAGTGAAAAATTTGGCTTAAAGCTCAACATTCAGAAAATGAAGATCATGGCATCTGGTCCCATCACTTCATGGGAAATAGATGGGGAAACAGTGGAAACAGTGTCAGACTTTATTTTGGGGGGCTCCAAAATCACTGCAGATGGTGACTGCAGCCATGAAATTAAAAGACGCTTACTCCTTGGAAGGAAAGTTATGACCAACCTAGATAGCATATTCAAAAGCAGAGACATTGCCAACAAAGGTCCGTCTAGTCAAGGCTATGGTTTTTCCTGTGGTCATGTATGGATGTGAAGAGTTGGACTGTGAAGAAGGCTGAGTGCCGAAGACTTGATGCTTTTGAGCTGTGGTGTTGGAGAAGACTCTTGAGAGTCCCTTGAACTGCAAGGAGATCCAACCAGTCCATTCTGAAGGAGATCAGCCCTGGGATTTCTTTTTTTTTTTTTTTTTTTTCTGGGATTTCTTTGGAAGGAATGATGCTAAAGCTGAAACTCCAGTACTTTGGCCACCTCATGGGAAGAGTTGACTCATTGGAAAAGACTCTGATGCTGGGAGGGATTGGGGGCAGGAGGAGAAGGGGACAACAGAGGATGAGATGGCTGGATGGCATCACTGACTCATTGGACGTGAGTCTGGGTGAACTCCTGGAGTTGGTCATGGACAGGGAGGCCTGGCATGCTGTGATTCATGGGGTCGCAATGAGTCGGACACCACTGAGCGACTGAACTGAACTGTGTTCTCTGAACACAGAATCTTGTTTTTATCTTTATGCATCTCTCTTCTATTGAAATGTTGAGTAATTCTTATTGTGAGCTTTAGTCCCTGGACTTTATTCTAACTTTTTTGTCAATCTCTTTCTCCTGACCTCTTTTGCCACTCTAGTCCACTTATGTTTTAATTATTTCCTTTCTAGAATTCTCGACTGTCAGAGAGCTCATTAAATACTCTCTTCAGTGTTCCATTAGGTAGCACCCAATTGATTCATATCATTGTACACAAGCATGTTTCTGTGGAAATTGTGTAAATATAATGCTCTCTGATATTCTAAGATTGCATTGCTAGAGGTGTCTTGAATGATAAACTAAGTACTTCTAAATATCCTTGGCAAACAATAAGAATCAGTAATACTTTCTAGCAGGATGAAGCTGTGATTAAGGCAGTAACTTTTTCATATGTGCATTAAAGTTTGAAACTCGTAGGAAAGGTGTTATAACTGTCAAGGAAATCAATTTGGCATCTGCTGTAATAGCTCAGAAACTATTATCATTTCTTTTATTATGTTTTAGGTGTAGAAAGCAACATTTTTCTCCTTATATCTTTCAGAGGAGATATAACTAGCTATCCTAGAAGTTCAATATTCAGGAACGTCAGGACCCTATTTCTTAGAAAAGAAATATTCGCTGAGTTATATCTATAGGGACAATAAATCTGTTGGAGATAGGGCAAGAGAGGACTGAATATTCTACTATATGCTTAACCGGCATAGAAGTGAAAAAAAAAAAAAAAGTAGCAGTATGACAAACAGTATGATGAGGGGCCTGGTTTAAACTACTAACAATGCAGATGTTATATTTTTAATCTCCATGCACAATTGTAAACAAACAAACAAGCGAAGTCTCAATCTGTAAGCTTAAAGAATGTTGGATAGTATGAAAGCAGAAGTCACTTCTTCCTATCAAGAAATTTATTCCATTTTATAGATATTGAATATTATAACTGTCCCTTGATGGAACTATCTCCATTAACATCACAATAGAGATTTTAGCCCAAAGAAAAAGAAAGGAAGCAAGCCTTGGTGTTATGGACACTTAAAGAACTTCTTTAAAAATAAGTGAACTTTCTGTAATCACACTCTGACACCAGTTTCTGGTACCTCAGGAAAAAAAATTGCAGTTATACATGTTTATAAAGCAATTAACTTTTACTTAAAGCCTGGACTTTAAGAACTTAAAAGCACAGTGTTTAATGTTTCCTCTAATTATAAAAACTGGGTTAATAAAATTGTTCCTTACAATTTAGGTGGGCAAGGAATATGGGACAATGGACTCCCTTGCAAGAGTCAGCAGATAACAGAAAAACACCATAATGAATATCAAAAACAGAACTCAGAAGACCATTTTCTTTTAATTTTTGGATAGTTGAACAAAACAATCTTGTGTACCAAGATTGTTTGTACCAAGATTCCTTCCATCTATCTTTTCCTTTTACTATGTACTCCAAAACATTACTATTTTTGAAAACAGTTTAATTCATATAATATGATGTATATATTTCAGTAACACTTGAATTATTTTAGCAACTTCTAAAAACAGGTATCCATATGAGCTAAACACTCAAAGAGTCGAGTCTATACATTGTTGCTGAGTTTTTATATAGTCTTTTGCTGTACCATGATGTTTAAGTTAATAATGACACTTCACTGCAGTTAAATAAAGAAAATCATATTTTATGTGAATGTGTATCTATACTACTATTACACTTTAAAACAAATTCAGAACTTCTGGAATTGTAATAGTACTTTAAATAATAATTACTCCTGCTTTGGCACACCGCATGTAAAATACTTCTGCATATTCACACAAAAGCCACTTTCATAAACACATCATGATGTGTGAGAGAAACAGAATACTACTAAACTTATCTATAAGACAATGCATCTTTAGTGTTTTAAATATAGATAATGTAGAAATTTTACTCATCAGCAAAATAAAAATTCAAGTAGGCACTTTAATTTGGATAGGGCCATGTTATTTAGTCGTACAAAAACTACTTTGCTTTCTTGTGAAGTGTTTTGTGTCAGGGATATAGTTAACATCTAACTCATTAAGTAACTTTCTGTAAAACCAGAACCATTAGTTTGAGATGTTCAGTATTTGACTGTAAGTTGTTATAATTGCATGTAGAGAAAATCAAAGAGGTGTAACAAATTTTTGATAGTTTCTAACTACTGTTTCTAGCAATTAGAAGTAAAAATTTCATCAATTAGCAAAGTTTCTTCTAAATACTGATTAAGTTATAATACAACTTAACTCATTATATAGATTCCAGCTACATAATAAATGCAATCAAGGTCCCTGTAATCCATGCAAAAAGAAAAAAAGTCAAATCTGTTGACAAGAGAAAAAAGGATTATGACTTAGGAGCTCAATCAATGTATATATAACAAAATCTAAAAAAAAAAAAATCTCCAAAATTAAGATAGATTTCAACCTGGCCCAACAAAATAACACTTTATCCCACAAGTATGATAAATTGGGAAGAAACTATATTTATGATTTTCAGAGGTTTTATCATAATGTATATTTGCCTTTCAGCTAAGTTGCTTCAGTCGTGTCCGACTCTGTGTGACCCCATAGACGGCAGCCCACCAGGCTCTGCTATCCCTGGGATTCTCCAGGCAAGAACACTGGAGTAGGTTGCCATTTCCTTCTCCAATGTATGAAAGTGAAAAGTGAAGTGAGGTAGCTCAATCGTGTTCAATTCTTAGCAACCCCACTACCAGGCTCCTCCATCCATGGGATTTTCCAGGCAAGAGTACTGGAGTAGGTAATGATTGCCTTCTCTCTTTGCCTTTAGTTTTCTTTTTATTTCTTGTACTCCCAAACTTTATACATTGCAAAAATTGGAAAACTCTGTTTAATCTGAAATTTGCTTTCCAAGCTACTTGGAAACATGATTACTTTGAGGTTTCAGATCCTTCTTTTGTGAACTAAGTGAATTAAAACAGAAACACTGTAAGAATTTGTTTTTAATTTTATTTTATTTTTAAACTTTACATAATTGTATTAGTTTTGCCAAATATCAAAATGAATCCGCCACAGGTATACATGTGTTCCCCATCCTGAACCCTCCTCCCTCCTCCCTCCCCATACCATCCCTCTGGGTCGTCCCAGTGCACTAGCCCCAAGCATCCAGTATCGTGCATCGAACCTGGACTGGCAACTCCTTTCTTATATGATATTTTACATGTTTCAATGTCATTCTCCCAAATCTTCCCACCCTCTCCCTCTCCCACAGAGTCCATAAGACTGTTCGATACATCAGTGTCTCTTTTGCTGTCTCGTACACAGGGTTATTGTTACCATCTTTCTAAATTCCATATATATGCATTAGTATACTGTATTGGTGTTTTTCTTTCTGGCTTACTTCACTCTGTATAATAGGCTCCAGTTTCATCCACCTCATTAGAACTGATTCAAATGAATTCTTTTTAATGGCTGAGTAATACTCCATTGTGTATATGTACCACTGCTTTCTTATCCATTCATCTGCTGATGGACATCTAGGTTGCTTCCATGTCCTGGCTATTATAAACAGTGCTGCGATGAACATTGGGGTACACGTGTCTCTTTCCCTTCTGGTTTCCTCAGTGTGTATGCCCAGCAGTGGGATTGCTGGATCATAAGGCAGTTCTATTTCCAGTTTTTTAAGGAATCTCCACACTGTTCTCCATAGTGGCTGTACTAATTTGCATTCCACAAATCAATCAATGTAATACACATTAACAAATTGAAAAATAAAAACCATATGATTATCTCAATAGATGCAGAGAAAGCCTTTGACAAAATTCAACATCCATTTATGATAAAAACTCCCCAGAAAGCAGGAATAGAAGGAACATACCTCAACATAATAAAAGCTATATATGACAAACCCACAGCAAACATTATCCTCAATGGTGAAAAATTAAAAGCATTTCCTCTAAAGTCAGGAACAGGACAAGGGTGCCCACTTTCACCATTACTATTCAACATAGTTTTGGAAGTTTTGGCCACAGCAATCAGAGCAGAAAAAGAAATAAAAGGAATCCAAACTGGAAAAGAAGAAGTAAAACTCTCACTATTTGCAGATGATATGATCCTCTACATAGAAAACCCTAAAGACTCCACCAGAAAATTACTAGAAATAATCAATGACTATAGTAAAGTTGTAGGATATAAAATCAACACAAAGAAATCCCTTGCATTCCTATACACTAATAATGAGAAAACAGAAAGAGAAATTAAGGAAACAATTCCATTCACCATTGCAACGGAAAGAACAAAATACTTAGGAATATATCTACCTAAAGAAACTAAAGACCTATATATAGAAAACTATAAAACACTGGTGAAAGAAATCAAAGAGGACACTAATAGATGGAGAAATATACCATGTTCATGGATTGGAAGAATTTTTAATTGTATTGTTTAGGCGATGTGAACAAGGTCTAGGCACTGTTCCAACTGAGGAGGATTTGTCCCAGAAGAACTAAAGAGACTTTTGATGAAAATGAAAGAGGAGAGTGAAAAAGTTGGCTTAAAATTCAACATCCAAAAAGTAAGATCATGGCATCTGGTCCTATCACTTCATGGCAAATAGATGGGGAAACAGTGGAAACAGTGAGAGACTTTATTTTGGGGGGCTCCAAAATCACTGCAGATGGTGACTGCAGCCATGAAATTAAAAGACGCTTCCTCCTTGGAAGAAAAGCTATGACCAACCTAGACAGCATATTAAAAAGCAGCGACATTACTTTGTCAACAAAGGTCCATCTAGTCAAAGCTATGGTTTTTCTGGTAGTCATACATGGATGTGAGAGTTGAACTATAATGAAGATTGAGTGCCAAAGAACTGATGCTTTTTAACTGTGAAATTAGAGAAGACTCTTAAGAGTCCCTTGGACTGCAAGGAGATCCAACCAGTCAATCCTAAAGGAAATTAGTCCTGAATATTCATTGGAAGGAATGATGCTAAAGCTGAAATTCCAAACTTTGGCCACCTGATGAGAAAAACTGACTAATTGGAAAAGACCCTGATGCTGGGAAACATTGAAGGCAGAAGGAGAAGGGAGCGACAGAGGATGAGATGGTTGGATGGCATCACTGACACAATGGACATGAGTTTGAGCAAGCTCCAGGGATTGGTGATGGACAGGCAAGCCTGGCTTCCTGTAGTCCATGGGGTTGCAGAGTCAGAAAAAGCTGAGTGACTGAACTGAACCATCCCAGATTTAGAAAAATATAAACTTAAGCAAATCCTTAGGCTTACTGCTTAGGTTTAAAGGGAAAACTACATTTCCACTAACTTCATTTCAAATAAATGAAGATTAAAAACATACATACAGGTGTTTCCATATACATATTTCTAAATATCTCAGTGGGGATAAGGCTTAAGAAAACTAAAAGGCACAAGATACCTCTCCCTCTAGGCTTTTCCCTGTGTTTTTGTGGGTTACAGTGACCTCATCCATTTTGAAACTGTGGTTCACTCTTACTGACTTTACTCACTTTTCTGTGGCCCTTTCTCCGTCTACTACCATGTTGGATGAAATGTTTCATACACATACCTTATGTGTATCATATTGAATGAAACAATTTGTAAATAGAGGATCTTTCATTGATTTGAAGTTTTGAGAAAAAATCATGTGAGGAAGAATGTTGTATAGCTTATAGCATGGCTTAAGATCTGAGGCTACGTATAACTGACCACTGCCTACCCTTCCAATCACACCTAATTCCACTCACTCTGTATCTTTCAACACTGCACTTCCACTGAATTTCTGGCAATTCCTTAGACATTCCAATTTTTTTTTAACACATATTAGGTCACCATCTGGAGAAGGCAATGGCACCCCACTTCAGTACTCTTGCCTGGAAAATCCCATGGATGGAGGAGCCTCGTAGGCTCCAGTCCATGGCGTCACTAAGAGGCAGGCAGGACTGAGCGACTTCACTTTCACTTTTCACTTTCATGGATTGGAGAAGGAAATGGCAACCCACTCCAGTATTCTTGCCTGGAGAATCCCAGGGACAGAGGAGCCTAGTGGGCTGCTGTCTATGGGGTTGCACAGAGTCGGACACGACTGAAGAGACTTAGCAGCAGCAGGTCACCATCTATTCTTTAAACTGACACCACTCTCTCCCAAACATTTTTCATCTAGGTAAAGTATTCTCTGACTTCAGAATAAATGTTCTTTACTTAGAGACCTTCTCAATCTTTCATATTAATTAGATATATTTATCACTTTTTCTCATAATAGAGGGGTATGTTTCCAGCCTTTAATTATAATCATTTGGAAGCAAAACTATACCAACATATGCTAATGTATGATTGACTACCTCTTCCAACTTGACAACAAATACACGACTAAAGGAATATTCCTAGTTTTTTTCCTAAATAATATACAGTGCCTAATAAAGTCTTTTTCTAAATGGAACACCCAGAAATGATACCTGTGAGGGTCTATAAAATCTCTAAACTTGAGGTCACCTTTACTCTTTTTTTGGTGTTGGTTTAGTGGCTAAGTTGTGTCCAACTCTTTGTGACCCTGTGGACTGTAGCCCACCAGGCTCCTCTGTCCATGGGATTGTCCAGGCAAGAATACTGGAGTGGGTTGACATTTCCTTCTCCAGGGGAATCTTCCCCACCCAGGGATTGAACCTGGGTCTCCTGCATTGCAGGCAGAGCCCAGCACAATCCAAACATTGCAGGCAAAGCCCAGTCCAATTCCAACTAAGTCCAGCTCAAGTCAAAAATCTAATCTCCTAAAATGCACACTGTCTCTTCCAGCCCCACAACTAGTAACTACATACACACCTAGTTTTCCTGGTCAAGTGCCAAAAGAACTTCCCTAAATATCACCTACTTATGTGCATAAAAGTAACTGAAACCTCAATTAATCATATTTTCAAGTACCATGGAAAGTAATTATAAGATTAAAAACATTAGTAAGATTATACAATTTTTAAAATGTATATAATTTTCTGGGAGTCCAAGAAATGAAGATAAAATTAAAAAGAAAGCTATTCTATGATAAAACCTCTAAAGCCATAGCTTACTGTGATCAGCCCTAGCTACATTATTCAACACCCAGCTACAGGTTGGTCATGATAAACAGGAATATTAGACATGGTATAACTTCCATAAAATGGTTTTATTCATTCCTGATAACTTTGCATGTTGTCTGAAACACTTTCAGAGACCTTTAGCAATTGGTTCAGCTTCTCCAGCATCTGAGGCTTCTCTTTTCCCTGTATCACTTACCTACGTTGACTTCTATTCTTTGCACTATTTAATTCAGTTAACTTCCTATATTATCAATTGATTAATGAATTAATTCAGTAAGAAGATAATACCTAGATTGTTCAAGACACTTTTGCTACATGTTTGCTGCTAAGTCGTTTCAGTCGTGTCCAACTCTGTGTGACCCCATAGACTGCAGCCCACCAGGCCCTGCTCTCCCTGGGATTCTCCAGGCAAGAACACTGGAGTGGGTTGCCGTTTTCCATACCAAAAAAGAACATATTCTTGGTACCCCAAGAATAGTAATGGATGTGAGAGTTGGACTATAAAGAAAGCTGAGTGCCGAAGAATTGATGCTTTTGAACTATGGTGTTGGAGAAGACTCTTGAGAGTCCCTTGGACTGCAAGGAGATCCAACCAGTCCATCCCAAAGGAGATCAGTCCTGAGTTTTCATTGGAAGGACTGATGTTGAAGCTGAAACTCCAATACTTTGGCCACCTGATGCGAAGAGCTGACTCATTTGAAAAGCCCCTGATGCTGGAAAAGATTGAGGACAGGACGAGAAGGGGATGACAGAGGATAAGATGATTGGATAGCCTCACTGACTCAATGGACATGAATTTGGGTAAACTCCAGGAGTTGGTGATGGATAGGGAGACCTCACGTGCTGCATTTGATGGGGTCACAAAGAGTCGGACATGACTGAGCAACTGAACTGAAGAACAGTAATGAAGGACACACAATTCTACAATCACATCATATCTAAGATTCAAATGGAAACTGAAGTCTAACTGATAAGGTTGAGAGAAGCTCATAGCAGGAGGCATGCTTAATGTGAGACATAAAGACTAAGTTATGATGTTTTCAGGGGTTGGTGTTATGGGGAGTATATGTAAAGCAGAAGTAAAAGCTCAGAGGAAAGGCACAAAGAGTACTACAGTACAGATAGAGGCAGTCAAGAAACCAGAGTGTTATCATAAAGTAAAAATCTTAGGTTGAACTATAAACAGTTCGAGATAAATCATGCAAAGCCCACAGGTGATGCAGTGTTATTGAAGAATTTTATACAACAGGATAATATAAACCAATTTTTGTATTAGAAATATCACATGAACAAAAGCACTGACTTGAGTTACATGTTGGGCTGGGAAAGAGACTCCAACAAAAGACAAAGGCAATGTGTTGCTACAGTACAGGCAAAATTTTCAAGGTTCTGAGTTATGACAGTAGATGTGGAAGTGAATAAGGTGTGTATTTAGAAAGATAAAGGATATTTAATCAATGAAACATGGTTGTCAGCTAATCATGGAGAATGGACGTGGAATGATAAGGACAGAGCAAACTCAGTTATAGTGATGCCAGTGAAAAATAAGAAAAGAATTCTGAAAGATTTTACTTCTCCCAAAAATATTTTAGGTTTTCTTTTAACATGCTCAATTTGATGTGCCCAAAATCATCCAGTAGATATATGCAATAGCTAGTTAGACCCATACATCTGTTTTCTGAATATAAATGAGAATTTGAAGGCATTGGCTTCCGAAGATAGGACATAAAGACCACAAAGCCTCTTTCAGAGAAAGTGGGTGAATAAATTACAAAAAGACTGGTAAAAAAACAAGCATTCAGAAAACATACATTTTAAAGACACAACATAGGAAAAACACTTTCTGGAATTGAAGTGGCCTATGATACAGGACACAGTGACAGAAGTACTGGGATCCACTGGAGAAACTAATTTTTAAGAGGAGCCTTTCATTTGGAACTAGAACAGAGTAGTATCCAAAATCCTACCCATTCTTAAAATTTCAAGCTCATATTCCCTTTTTTTTAAAATTTTAACTTAGTATGTACTGAACAGAGTGGAATGTTTCAGTGCTCCAAATCTCCAGTTATGTTATCACCGTATTTACTTTAATAAACAAATCTTTTGTAAATGAGTTTATTTATTTCACAGTTTCCCAAATTAAATAATAAAACACTGGAAGCTGAGGTCATTTTTTATATCTAAAATATAAAATATAGATACCTGGTCATAGTCTTTCAAAAATGTTTGTTTACATTTTGATTCTAGAATTCCACTTTTTATCAGAAGCATGGAAACAATAATGGTTGCTTAGTAGCTCTTTTTTTTTTATTTCTACAATGAAAGTGAGACAGATATGCATATATATATATATATATATATATATTCCTTTTTAATATTTTATAATACATTCTTTCTTTCATCTTATTTGATAAAAGTATATTAAAAATACATCATTTAATTTAGACTTCTTCAACTGTGTAATACCTAAGTAAAATATTCCCTGTGTAGAAAATGAGGTTTATCCACTGTCAATTGGATTTCAGTTGGATTTCTTTGGAAAAAGGGAAAAGTCTAGTATGTAGAAAATTTTAATTTCTTCATGAAAACCTAAACTAGTCCTAAATTTGTGTCATTATCAAAATTTGCAAGCAATAAGCAGCAGTGTAGTGAGAACAGAGAATATCTGGAACTATGTGGCAAATTAACAAAGGTTCGTCTAGTCAAGACTATGGTTTTTCCTGTGGTCATGTATGGATGTGAGAGTTGGACTGTGAAGAAGGCTGAGCGCCGAAGAATTGATGCTTTTGATTGTGGTGTTGGAGAAGACTCCTGAGAGTCCCTTGGACTGCAAGGAGAACCAACCAGTCCATTCTGAAGGAGATCAGCCTTGGGATTACTTTGGAAGAAATGATGCTAAAGCTGAAACTCCAGTAGTTTGGCCACTTCATGCGAAGAGTTGGCTCATTGGAAAAGACTCTGATGCTGGGAGGGATTGGGGGCAAGAGGAGAAGGGGACGACAGAGGATGAGATGGCTGGATGGCATCACTGACTCGATGGACCTGAGTCTGGGTGAACTCCGGGAGTTGGTGATGGACAGGGAGGCCTGGCGTGCTGCGATTCACGGGGTCGCAAAGAGTTGGACACAACTGAGCGACTGATTTGATCTAATCTGATCTGATGTGGCAAATTGTTTTGATTTCCCTGTATCAATGGCAATTTCCTCCTTGTGTTTAGAAATCATTTTAATAGTAGCATTCAAATCCTTTCTCTTTCAAAATTTGACTATTCATTAGACTAAAATTTGAGCCTTACTTGGGGCATCCTTATGTCATAGAGATATTGTCCCAATTGAAAATAAATTGCAATCATTTTTATGGAAAATACTGGAAATGTCTATACATCATTAAAAGAATAGGAAAAAGACTACTGCCACTGACCAATGACAGAAATTAGAATGAAAACGTAGAATAAGAAAGGTGGATGAGAGATGTGTATTACTGTAAATGATCAGTTTATCTCAATTAACCATTATATAAATTGAAGATGTACCCTTTAATCTTAAGATTATTTGAGATTAAAACTTTAATTAGTTTTTATCCTTAATAAAGACAGTACCTAAACCTTTAATCCTAGGATCTCATAGCCAATTAAAAAATAAGTCCCCAGTTTTCCTTTAAAGATATACACATATTTGCTTCCTCATTTACAGTTAGAACCACAGTGGTAGAGATTCATTCCAAATCATATCCTAAAACATAAGGAATTCTGTCAACAGAGCACATGGTCCTTATTTCTTATCCAGTTATTTGAAAATGCTTTTTTTTGATTTAATTATTAAAATAGCATGCTATTAAAAATTAAAGCATATCATGCCTAATAATTAAAGTTTGAGTGGATGATACAATGAGTTTAACTTCTAGTTCTGAAAATCTTGTGATATGGAATCTTTCTGTTTTTTCAGCTTTCTAAAACTTTTGTTACTTTGTATAAAAATAAAGATCATAGTAGCATCCCTTGCAAAGTGTTACTTTGAGTATTGAATGATATAATGCTTTTAAATGCTTAGCATCAAGAAAGAACATATTAGGCAATCATTAATATCAGGTGCTATGGTATTAATAAATATAAAAGACAAGGAAGAGATACAACAGCTGAAAATAAATATAGCATTTTAAATATCAGTATTTATATATTTAAAATGGATATTGATAAGTACTTTCTTTTATGTACATACATGTATATATTTATATCTATTTGTCTGTACATAGACAGGTTGACATAGAAAAAGTATATAGATACAATATACTCATTGTTCAGTTCAGTTCAGTCACTCAGTCGTGTCCAACTCTTTATGACCCCATGAATTGCAGCACGCCAGGCCTCCCTGTCCATCACCATCTCCTGGAGTTTACTCAAACTCATGTCCATCAAGTCAGTGATGCCATCCAGCCATCTCATCCTCTGTCATCCCCTTTTCCTCCTGCCCCCAATACCTCTCAGTTAGGCTGTTATAAATGAAAAGAAACTGCCAAGAATCTAAAATAGGTCAAACTGATTCTTGGCTGGTGGAAAGCATCAAAAACAAACCTAAACACTGAGTTTATGCCGAACTCTAGGCAGCTGCATTATACAAAGAAGCACTAGATAAAGCCAAAGTCTATTAAAGCTGGGGAATGTTATAGCACCCCCAAGTAATGATGAGAAGTGAGATGTTTACACAGCTATTCATGGGGTATAAGAAATAAACTCCACTTTTCCCAGAAGGACAACAAGTAAATTTATCTAAAATCTGCAACTGTGTTAAGACAAAGAAAAAAGTCTCCTGAGAATTTATAACAACTTTTCACTGTCACATTTGCATTCTTAATTTATGCTTCTCATGTAATTAAAATAAATCTCAGATAAGAAATTGACATTAAAATAGTTTGAGTCATGGTCATCTTCAGGCTACTTTCAGGAGTTACATAAAATCTGCCTGGCAAAATTTTACTTCAAAATACACTTCAATGTATTATCTCAAATAAAATTCCAAGGAAAACAAAATGCTTGTCAAAAGTCAGAAAGTAAACAGACTCGTCAAAGGTTCAGATCATGGAATTATTTCACACAGAATAAAGATATCTATATATAAAGTGTGTAAAGAATAAAATTAAATGTTAAATATGATCAGGCAAAAAACAAATGTGAAAAAGAAGCAAAATATTAATAACATGGATATGAAAAATATGTTGTAATAATTACAAAGTCAGTGTATAAATCATTCAGTCAATTAGATGGAGCTGAAGAGAGGATGGGGGCAGGAGGAGAAGGGGACGACAGAGGATGAGATGGCTGGATGGCATCACTGACTCGATGGACGTGAGTCTGGGTGAACTCCGGGAGTTGGTGATGGACAGGGAGGCCTGGCGTGCTGCGATTCATAGGGTCGCAAAGAGTCGGACACGACTGAGCGACTGAACTGAACTGAACTGAACTGAAGAGACGATTAGGATTTAGTGAACCATAGGAAATATGGCAGAAGTAATTATCTTTCATTGTTTTAAAGTTCTCATACTCCCAAGAAAACACTGTTTACAGTCAGAGCATCAGGCAAATTCTAAACTACTCAAAAATCAATCAGCACCAATTGTTTCAGTGATCATGCTTCTGAAAGTTAACCAATCAATGACAGTCAAGTATTTTAAGGGTCAGCAAGTCTACAGTACACTCAGTTAGGTGAGCATGCTTCTAGGCTGATGACAACCTACCTACCTACAATCCTGTAACCAATATTATCTTCCCCCAAATGCTTTCCAAAACCTCAATTTGCTTTCCTATGAGATTTTGCTCTTCCAGTGTAGCTCACTCTAACTTAAATACTAAATTTAGTTATTTTATTTCAGATATTCAGTGTGTGTTCCTGCCTTCAACATCTAAACTGCAACCTAGAAAGGCAAAAATAAGAAATAAGAAATGTGTAAGACAGAATGAGATTGTCAACTACTCAAATAAGGGATTTAGAAGAAGATGAGTGTTTCAATGCCATTCTCCCAAATCATCCCCCCCACCCTCCACAGAGTCCAAAAGACTGTTCTATACCTCTGTGTCTCTTTTGCTGTCTCGCATACCAATACAATATTGTAAAGTAATTAGCCTCTAATTAAAATAAATAAATTTTAAAAAGAGAAGAAGATGAGTGCAGAGGGTGTCAATGATCAAAGACATTGTGACTGACAATTTCTCAATACTCCAATCTTAAAATCTAAGAATTCTAACAAATCCCAGGAAAAATTTTAGGAATCATCTAAATACATACTTCCCAGGCCATCCACTGGTTAAAACTCCAGGCTTCCAGTGCCAGGGATGTAGGTTCAATCCCTCATGAAGAACTAAGATCCCGTGTGCCACGAGGTGTGGTCAAAAATAAATAAACAAATACAATAAAATTTTTTAAAAGAATTATCTTAATGTATCTTTCTAGATATATATGACATACATAAATATGACAAAACACAGAAAGAACATAATAGAGCCTAACAAAGAGAAAAACAAATAAAACCCTCCAAAAACAGCTCAACAGATTACCTACAATAGAATGGCAATAATATAGCAAAAATGTGAATAGAATGATATTCTTTTTGTTTAATATAAATTTATTTATTTTAATTTGAGGTTAATTACTTTACAATATTGTATTGGTTTTGCCATATATCAACATGAATCCTTAATATTCCAATAGAAAATGTCTCTCACCTCCTAATTGTATAAAGTATATTTATCATCCTTTACAGACAAAATGTTTAGCTCCATGGAAAAATAGAATAGTCATCTTTATTGCAACTCATAGTCTCAAAATACATCAAGTAATGTTAACTGATCAACATTTTTTTAAAGAGACTACAATTGAGTGAGATGTAAAAATTACAGTTTTAGCAATTGATAGATCAAGCGGATAAACATGAAACTCATAAAAGTATAAGAAAGTAAAAGGGTATAAATAAGCTTGAGTTGGGGTTTCCCTGGTGGCTCAGATGGTAAAGAATCTGCCTGTAATGTAGGAGACCTGGGTTTGATCCCTGGATCTGAAAGATCCTCTAGAGAAGGAATGGACAACCGATTCCAGTAGTCTTGACTGGAGAATTCCATGGAAAGTGCAGCCTGGTGGGCTACAGTCCATGGTGTTGCAAAGAGTAGACCACTACTGAACGACAAACACAAGCTTGATTTAATGAGCACAATAGGTCAAATAAAGGTGGAAACAATTTTTCTAACACATTTATTAGGACAGTTAGGAAACTTAACTACATTGTAGGACAGGAAACTATATTAACATTTAAGGAATTGATAATATTCAGGACACATTATCCAATTCTGTCAACAAAGATTAGATTTAATTATAAAAGATGCTTAGGAAAAATCCACACATTTGAACATTAAAAAGCAAACTCAAAATACCAGAATCAGGGTAAAAATCAAAATTAAAAAGTGAGAACTGCCAAAGAACTATGTAACCTAACATGTCAGTTTTTAAATTTTATTGTTTATATCTGTTTTTCATTCTACTTAGAACAAGTTTTATTCAAAAAGTAAGTTTTCTCTATATACATTTTATCTGCACTTGTATTGAAATCTCACATTTGAATTATTCATCATTAGTGTATATATATATATATAGATAGATAGATAGATAGAGAGATAGATAGTATATTCACCATGCTGCTTTCTCTTTCAAATGATTGTTTAGTAAACAAAGGCAATAATACTTTTATTATTTGAAAATCTGGTGTTTTCTATGTTATATAATATTCTATGTGGCACAGTTATGTAAATTTTTTGTGTCATCAACTGTTTCCAAAATAACAGAAAAAGATCTTGTGCCTGCATCTGAATAAGAAAATAGAAAACTAAAAATGGCAGCCAAAATCCTGCAAAGCAAAAATTAAAACAATTATAGACAATGAATGAAGAGGTAACCAAAAAGTCCTTGAAGAATAATAAAGCAGAAATGGAGAATAATTAAACCTAAATTAAGTCAGTGCTTCAAAAATTGAATGTACTGGACACTGGAAGACATCCAGAGAGTATAAGGTCAATCCTCCATTGAGCATACTCACAAACCACATGGTTGCTTTGGAAAAACTAATACAATTATGTAAAGTTTAAAAATAAAATAAAATTAGAAAAAAAAAAAAAAAAAAAAACAAAAAAATCTTGTTTAAAACACTTTTGCTGACTCTCTACAACAGCAGTTTTATATGAGGTTTCAAGGTTAAGACAGTTAACTCCAAAAATTGGAGTGAGTTTTGAAGTATGCAAAGGTTTCTTGGCATTTATGTTAAAAAATGAAAATCATGGTCCTAGATTATGATTCTCCCACCACACTTTTGCACTCTCTCTCAAATTCAGATTTTATATGGAACACTGGATAATTTTATGGAAACGTTAGAAAATTATTTTCAAACTACAGTCTATCCTTATTTCTTGTGAATAATTCACTTCCTAAGAGAACTCATTATTGATGATGCAGATGATATTTGTTTAAAGAATTTAGAGATTTTTCCATTAATTAAGTTGTATGGATATGGTGAGCTTCCTTTTTGCTAAGTCTTTCTTTTGCAGAGTTTTATATGAAGAACAAAAACATGTGAGCACATCAATGATGCATACAAAATAGTAAAGCAATACTTGGAATTTCCCCTAATTCAGCAATTTAGATAATGCTATTAAAATATGTTAAAAGTGTATCATGGTCATACAAAGAAAATTGAAAGTGTAAGATTGTCTAAGATGCAGATATATCTTTATAACTACTTTTATTCTTTCATATCCATGAGGTAACAAATTAACATCTAAAAAGAATAAACTTCCCTTAGGGCTGTGAAGCAAGTGATTTTTAGAATCACTTTGAATGAAAAATATATTTCATTTAAATGTAGTTTTCAGCTGCATTTTTTGTGTTCACTTTGAAAAAAACTTTCAATGATTGAATTCCAAAAAATCCATATTGCTTTGCACATTAGTGATGCTAAGTTGAATATAATATCTAGACATGGTTACTGTGTCAAGAAAAGAAAGCTAAACTCAATTTTTCCCTTTTAGATATTCACCCACATAAATTTTATAAAGGTGTACATAGATGTTTGAAAGATATTTACTATTTTTTTCTCTTCTCTTCTTGGTCATCTTGTGATAAATTGTTGGTATGTTAATTTAACAAAGAAAGTATTCTCATATTAAAATAATAGTATTGAAAATATCTGGGGTATAAGTACCTTGGATATAAAATATCTATTTTCTATAGTAATTAATTGATCAATGTGCAGACATATTAGCATAAAAAGGTATAAGTTAAGACTTTTCAAAGAGAGTTGCTTGATGTTTGGTTTGTCTAAAGTTTAGGTGATTATTTTAACATTGGGTAAGTCAAGAGACTGATCATTTTTCATTTTGTTAGTATAGCTAAATAAACTGGATATAGTGATTATGACTCAAATAGTAATCATAGGTCTGGGTCAGTCTGGCTTAATCTGTCTAGTAATTGCAATAGAACATGTCTTGTTCTATTTTTTGAATGACAAAGTAAAACAACAAAGTATGCTTTTTAAATCCAATTATGATAAACAGAAACAAATAGTTGTGAAAAAAATCATATTCACCAAGTTTTCAGTAAGACCCAATAAAAACTAAAATAAATGTGGGATACCTGTGGAGTCTCACTCTTAGTTTGAAAAAAGTAATGCTTTGAAAAGGATGGGACCATCTTCCTTAACAGCTACTTACAAACACATCTACTTTTTGCTATTTATAATTTTAAATAAATTAGTATATTTTGTGTCAACTACAAATTGGTACTTGCCAAGAAAAAATTGTACTTGGAGTACAAAATGAAGCAGGACAAAAACTAACAGAGTTTTGTCAAGAGAATGCACTGGTTATAGCAAACACCTTCTAACAACAAAAGAGAAGACTCTACACATGGACATCACCAGATGGACAATACCAAATCAGATTGATTATATTATTTGCAGCCAAAGACGGAGAAGCTCTATACAGTCAGCAAAAGAAAGATCAGGAGCTGACTGCAGCTTAGATCTTGAACTTCCTATTGCAAAATTCAGACTTTAATTGAAGAAGGTAGGGAAAACCACTAGACCATTCAAGTATGACCTAAATCAAATACCTTATGATTATACAGTGGAAGTGGCAAATAGATTCAAGGGATTAGATCTGATAGAGTGCCTGAAGAACTATGGATTGAGGTTCGTGACACTGTACAGGAGGCAGTGATCAAGACCATCCCCAAGGTGGGGGGAAATGCAAAAAGGCAAAATGGTTGGCTAAGGATGGCTTACAAATAGCTAAGAAGAGAAGAGAAGTGAAAGGCAAAGGAGAAAAGGAAAGTTATACCTCTCTTAAGGCAGAGTTCCAAAGAATGGCAAGGAGAGATAAGATAGCTTTCCTCAGTGATCAATACAAGGAAATAGAAGAAAACAATAGAATGGGAAAAACTAGAGATCTCCTCAAGAAAATTAGAGATACCAAAGGAATATTTCATGCAAAGATGGGCACAATAAAGGACAGAAATGTTATGAACCTAACAGAAGCAGAAGAGATTAAGAAGAGTTGGCAAGAATACACAAAACTATTTTACAAAAAATATCTTAATGACCCAGATAATCACAATGGTGTGATCACTCACCTAGAGCCAGACATCCTGGAATATAAAGTCTAATGGGCCTTAGGAAGTATCAATATGAACAAAGCTAGTGGAGGTGATAGAAATCCAGTTGAGCTATTTCAAATCCTAAAAGATGATCCTGTGAAACTGCTGCATTCAATATGTCAGCAAATTTGGAAAACTCAGCATTGGTCACAGAACTGGAAAAGGTCAGTTTTCATTCCAGTCCCAAAGAAAAGATATGCTAAAGAATGTTCAAACTACCCCACAATTGCACTCATCCCAGATGTTAGCAAAATAATGCTCAAAACTCTCCAAGTCAGGCTTCAACTGTATGTGAACCAAGAACTTCCAGATCTCAAAGCTGGATTTAGAAAAGGCAGCAGAACCAGAGATCAAATTGCCAAAATCCATTGGATCATCAAAAAAGCAAGGGAATTCCAGAAAAAAAAAAATGTCTACTTTCACTTTATTGACTACGCCAAAGCCTTTAACTATGTGGATCACAACAAACTGGAAAATTCTTCAAGAGACAGGAATGCCAGACCACCTTACCTGCTTCCTGAGAAATCTATATGCAGGTCAGGAAGCAACAGTTAGAACTGGACATGGAACAACAGACTGGTTCCAAATTGGGAAATGAGTACATAAAGGCTGTATTTTGTCACCCTGTTTATTTAACTTATATGCAGAGTACATCATGTGAAATGCCAGGCTGGATGAAGCACAAGCTGGAGTCAAGATTGCTGGGAGAAACATCAAAAACCTCAGATATGCAGATGACACCATGCTTATGGCAGAATGGGAATAGAAACTGAGGAGCCTCTTGCTAAAAGGGAAAGAGGATAATGAAAAAGTTGGCTTAAAATTCAACATTCAGAAAAGTAAGATTATGGCATCAGGTCCCATCCCTTCATGGCAAATAGCTGGGGAAACAATGGAAACAATGACAGACTTTATTTTGGAGGGCTCCAAAAGCTCTTCAGATGGTGACTGCAGCCATGAAATTAAAAGACACTTGTTCCTTGGAAGAAAAGTTATGACCAACCTAAACAGCATATTAAAAAGTAGAGACGTTACTTTGCCAACAAAGGTCTGTCTAGTCAAACCTATGGTTTTTCCAGTAGCCATGCATGACTGTGACAGTTGGACCATAAAGAAAGCTGAAGGCCCAAGAATTGATGCTTTTGAACTGTGGTGTTGGGGCAGACTCTTGAGAGTACATTGGACTGCAAGGAGATCCAACCGGTCCATCCTAAAGGAAATCAGTCCTAAAATATTCATTGGAAGGACTCATGCTGAAGTTGAAACTCCAATACTCTGGCCATCTGATGTGAAGAATTGACTCACTGGAAAAGACCATGTTGCTGGGAAAAATTGAAGGCAGGAGACGGGGATGCTAGAGGATGAGATGGTTGGATAACATCACCGACTCGATGGATATGAATTTAAGCACAATCTGGGAGTTGGTGATGGACAGGGAATCCTGGCGTGCTGCAGGTTGCAAAAAGCTGGACATGACTGAGCAACTGTACTGACAGAAGAGAATTTGTCAGTGACTCAACAAGAGCAACAAAGGCAGTTGCCATCTGGCTCTTTGGAGATTAAACACTGTGCTCCTGCAGCTGCGGAACTTTGACACCCCCTGAGGGGAATTCAGGCACTCTGTTGCTCCAGGGGATCTGTTGAAACAGATCTTCAGATAATTTGGTATTCTCAGAAACTGATCTCATGATCCCAATCCTTGGATCTCTTCATATCTAGAAAGGCACTAAATCCTTCATGGTCACATCAGCTCCTCCTGACTAGCAGAAAACCTGTTGTAAAGTAAGTGCTTGATATCATTGAACTCCTCCTTCAACAAAATCTTATTTATTGACCTTCTCCCACTACCTCTTTGGAGGAGTCTCTCACAGCTATCTGAGGTGCTGTCTCTACAGCTGCAAGTCCTCATTTTGCTCCAAATAAAACTTAACTTGCAACTCTCACATTGTGCATCTTTTTAGTCAACAGAATTTTGGCAACCAAAATTCTAAAGCAGTCTTATCCTAATTGACACAAATATATTTCTCAGTATAGAGAAATACACATCTCACATGATCTAATGCTAGTAAAAACTTATCAATGATGGAGAGAGTTCAGTTTCTGTATTTTATTACAAGAATGTTGAGAGATGGGACTATTTCAGTAATTACACAAACATGCACTGAACATCTACCAGAAGGCAGTGAATGTCATACACACAAATTTTAAAAATACAGTTTTTGTCTTCAAAAAGGGTACACCATAGACTGAATATGGGGAAAATCAATCAGGTTGCCATGGGTTCTTGATTCAACTAATTCTATCACTTATTCACTGAATGTCTATACCTGCCTGCATACTAGGCACACTTTCTATTGTGTGAGTGTGTGTGTGTGTGCTCAGTCATGTCTGATTCTTTGTAACCCCATAGACTGTAGACCACCAGGCTATCTGTCCATGGAGTTTTCCAAGCAAGAATACTGGAGTGGGTTACCATTTCCTGTACAAGAAGAACTTCCCAACCCAGGGATCAGACCCATGACTCCTGTGTCTCCAGAATTGGCAGGAGGATTCTTCACCACTGAGCCACCAGGGAAACCCATACTTTCTGTTGGGAATAAGTAAAGTTGAACCAGTTAGCTAATGAGGAAAATGAGTCATATGTACAAATGAGTTATAACCATATTACAAATGATCAGTAATGGTGACTCACAACTAAAGTAGGTAAGTGTGTTGGAGAAATAAGGAAGATGATGTCTACATGATAGAATGGCTATGACTCTGCTATGATGAAATGGAGGGAAAGAAATTCAAAGAAATAAAACAAAAAAAAAAAAAAGGAAAAAAAATTCTGTGATGCACTGCCATGTGTAGAACAGCATAATGGGAAATATCAGACAAGTCAAATTCAATTTTGGCTGCAAGAATCTTTTCTATTTGTCTAATGAATCTGGGCAATATTTTCCCTTGTTTTTAAAAAAGCAGGCAAATAGACATCAGGATTTTGCTTTAATAAAGCCAATATAGTTACAAATATACATATTTTATTTGGCCTTTGTGAAATTTGCCAGAAGATGAGTTTGCATCAGGTGGGTAGCCTATTGTGCAGAAAACAGGTGCAAAGGTGGATTTAAGCACTGGAATAACAGGATTCAGAAGTTATTTGGATGTGAAACCATAATAGGAAAGAAGTAAAATTGAATTTTGTACCTCTATGATTAGGAAGATGGGGGTAAAAGAAACACCTCATGGAAAATAATATAAGAAGGAAGTTGTGGGGAGGATGAAAGAAAGTGAAAGTTGCTCAGGTGTGTCCGACTCTTTGCAACCCCATGGACTACACAGCCCACGGAATTCTCCAGGCCAGAATACTGGAGTGGATAGCCTTTCCCTTCTTCAGGGGATCTTCCCAACCCAGGGATCGAACCCAGGTATTCCACATTGCAGGCGGATGCTTTAGCAGCTGAGCAACAAGGGAAGCCCAAGAATACTATCCCTTCTCCAGAAGATCTTCCTGACCCAGGAATCGAACCAGGGTCTCCTGCTTTTCAGGCAGATTTTTTACCAACTGAGCTATCGAGGAAGCCTTATAAATGAGCTAATTCTCATTTTGTGGGGAGGATAAATTAGATAATTCTGGGTATGGCTTACCCGGTGGCAACAGTGATAAAGAATGCACCTGCCAATTCAGGAGACCTAAGAGACATGGGTTCAGTCCCGGGTTTGGGAAGATGCCCTGGAGGAGGGCATGGCAACCCACTCCAGTATTCTTGCCTTGAGAATCCCATGGATAGAGGAGGCTGGCAGGCTACAGTCCATGGGGTTGCAAAGAGTCTGACACGATTGAAGTGACTTAGCACAGTCCATGAGGTAGTTATGCCAAAGTGGAAATGCTATGCAATGACTTGGGCATGTGCTACAATAGTACAAAACTAAGCTATTGATATTAATTTGCAAGTCTTAAATTTTTCAAAGGGGAATATAGGGAAATAAATGTGGGATCATATTCTTAGACCAAACCAATCTTTGTTTCAGAAAAAAATATATTGGATCAGAATCAGGAGCACTAGATCTTAAAAACTGTTTCCTTAAAAAAAAAAAAAAAGGCATGGATTTAAAAGTTTATGGGTATTTGATATAAATAAAACTGAAAAAAAATGAAAAAAAAAACTGAATATAAAGACAATAGCCTAGTACATTTTCTCAGAAAATATTTTGCAGAATTATTCCTATGCAGAGACTATAACAAGTAGTTGTATGCACTTTTTTAGTATTAAAGAGATAATAAAAATACATCACAATGTACCTCTGCTCTTGTTCTATTTATACACCTAACTTCTATTAAGTTTGTGTTTTGGAAAAATAAGTGAGGGATGTGTGAACTGTGTGTTTTCCTGCCATCCTGTAAACAACTTAAAATGCTGCATGGAAAGGGTAAGAGTATCAGTAGCAAAAGAATAAATAAATAAATCTTTTGTTCATAACAAAAAATCCACAAATGAATTAAACAGGAAAAAAGACTGATAAGAGAAGATAGGAAAGGCTGAGAGTACTGAATAATGATGAATAGATCCTATGCATTTACATTAATTCTTTAGATTGTATTACTAGGAATAGTGAAATTGATAACGTTTTCAAATTATAAAAAATGATTTGGAGAATTGGTTAAGTATTTTTTTTTTGCCTGGAGAATTCCAAGGACAGAGTCTGGCAGCTACAGTCCATGGGGTTGTAAAGTTGGATATGACGGAGTGACTCACACACACACACACCTCTAATTAAAATTGTCAAAGAATGAAATAAATGACTATATAGGGAATGTTTTCAGTGAATTTTTTTGGATACTCTAGGAAGAAATTCTGAGATAATATGAATAAACCTGGGTCTAAAATGGAAGTGCTGAGAGATCAGAAATGTAATAGAAATGAAGGTGCTTCATCAGAAAGTGTTAATATTGAACCAAAGAGCGCAGTCAACATTCAGCACAAAGACACTAATACAAATCAAAATGTGAGCCTAGATTACCTAGACTGTCTCATGTTTTGAGACAAAGTGAAAAAAGAAAAGACTTATGTAAAAGTCAGCCAAGTTTTAATGTTAGCAATTAATTCAGTTTAACATTGGAGTGGAAGTTCTGATAGAAGTATTTTGTACAACTGAACCACATATATGAATATTAAGGGTGTACGTATGTATAGAAACAATATAGTCTGCTTTGTGATTATATAAGGCTTTGGATTCTATAAGGCAATCGAAAAATGAATAGGGTTCTTTGGTAAACATGCTTCAAAATGGAATGCATTATGCATTATGAATCTAGTAGATTAGAATTTAACTGCTGTTGTTTATTAAAAATGTTTTATTGCTACTTTTTTCTTTAGGAAGGAGAAAATAGAAATAATAGAGTACATAAAATATTAAGGTTTATGGGAAAGGTGGTTTGTTTCTTTGTATATACATTGTTAAAATTGGCAAAAACATTCAAAGAGTGTATTTAATTGGCTAACAAAATTTAATTTTATAAAGTTTATTTTTTATGTATGTCACATGATATTAAATAGCATCAATTTAAAATGCATATAAACTTTATTTTGATAGCTGAGGTAAATAATTAAATATGTAAGAACTGGGGGAGGAAGAAGAAGAGGAAATATAAAAATTTTGTGGTGAGGCCACTGGATATTGAAAAGACAGGGCACACACATTGAGGAAGCACAGAGAGAAGTCAAATGCTTTGTAAGGACTTGCAACCTAACTAGAAATTCCCTTTCCTTTTCACATGTTCAAATGGCGAAAGGGATTTACAGTGATATTTTTCTGTGTTCATAACTGATCTCCTTACAATCGATGATAGCAGGAGACTTGTTTGTTACTAACTCCCAGGTTATTGATACTTGGGCATTAATGGTAGAAAATGGGCATCAACGTACACAGAGTAATAGGAGAATTTTGAGGGGTATAGTCTCAAGTTGGGAGAAGCAAGCAGCCATGATATAAATGAGTATCTATCATATTTATAATCATATTGTATCTACCTACAACAAATAGTTCAACAGACTAATTGCCAATAGACTCTCAAATCAGCTAATAACATAGCACAATATGTATAAATCTCTTTTAGTTATGAATAGAATCTCAGAAGACAACTGGAGTATTGAGCCCTGTTAAAGTAAATTTTAAGAAAACAGATTTGGATTTCAGGGAAATACTTGCAAAATGTCTCTGAATATATTCACAAATAAAAATTTCTATACCTTGGATTCATTTTGATATTTGGCAAAACTAATACAATTATGTAAAGTTTAAAAATAAAATAAAATTTAAAAGAATAAAAATAACAATAATAATCAAAATCAAATTGATAAAAACATATCCAGGTTTCATTTGGGGGGAGTGGAAATAGATTTTGTGCTACACTTTGAATTTTAAAGGTAGGAAAATTTTCAGTGAGGTGAAGTTGATATTTGCCTGGACAGAAGGCAAGAAAACTCTATTAATTTTTTCTCTTTAAAAAAGCAATAGTTGAAGTTTCAATCTTCTTTAAAGCAATCTGAATTCTTTTTCTTTCTGTCCAGAGAAATAAACTTTCCGTGGTTTCTGTCATATGATTTAGAGGTTGTTGGCCTAAGACGTTGGGCAGAAAGTCAATAATCTCTTTTGAAAATCCTGCTGAGACTGGGGATCATCTAATACAAGGCATTCATTCAGAATCAATCCACTATTTAGGAGCAATGTTCCTTCTCTTGTCAGAGCTACCACCTGGGATAATTTCCCTAGAGCTTCTGATACTTTGTCATCAACACTCACTAGAGAATAAGAAATAAAAGACTGTAAGGCTAAGAAGAATGGTTGGTATATGATGGTTCAATTCTCTTGTTTCATCATATAAAAGGGATGAAACAGATGCCTGTGCTGGTTGGAGGCTAAGAAGAAATGGAGTGAATCATAAATTTGTAACAAATTATTCTCTGTAAGCAATCTCTTATATTTAAAAGCAAGGGGTTCTTTTTTAAGCTGACTAACATTTTGTTATTATTCTCACACTTAACTAATTTACTTTCCCATCTACTAAATACACCCAAGAATTGAAAAATAACAAGCAAACTAATATATCAGGCTTCCCTAGTGGCTCATTTGATAAAGAATCTGCCTGCTGTGCAGGAGATCCAGGTTTGAAAGAAAATTAGAGGTCTATAATCAACAGTTTGTCCTGGATTCATTAACATAATTTACAGGAGAGGTCCTTGCTCTGATCTATTTTGACTGTTATTTTAGACACAGTTACAAGAAAACCAAGAAAATTGGTTTTCTGGTTACTCTTTTTTATACGAGTGTAAAAGGAACAAATTAGATGGGGCATTGCTCTCATCCTGGTCACAGCAATAGCTCTAGGAAATTACAAAGTCACTAGCTCAAAGTAATTGCTGCTGCTGCTAAGTTGCTTCAGTCATGTCTGACTCTGTGTGACCCCATAGACGGCAGCCCACCAGGCTCACCCATCCCTGGGATTCTCCAGGCAGGAACACTGGAGTGGGTTGCCATTTCCTTCTCAATGCACGAAAGTGAAAAGTGAAAGTGAAGTCACGCAGTCATGTGTGACTCTTCGTGACCCCATGGACTGCAGCCTACCAGGCTTCTCCATCCATGGAATTTTCCAGGCAAGAGTACTGGAGTGGGGTGCCATTGCCTTCTCCGAAAGTAATTGCTAACGCTCATCAAAATAACTATGAATCAGAATAACAACAACAACAACAACAAATGTCATTTTAAAATACATTTTTATCAACATGGTGTGAAAAGATAAATGATGCTTAAATATTTAAGTTCATTATATAAAAGATTCAAAAAATGAATTTGGGGACAAAATTAAGTAGAGCCATGTATAATTTCTATAGTTTAAACTGAACCATATGTAATTGCAAAAATATTGATTCAATATATCCAAATATTAAGCATTAACACTTAAAAGATAATGTGAACATTCAAAATTCATCTATTATAGGAGCAAATGGGACATTTCAGGACAATATTGGAAATATAAAACAATTAAAATACTTCAATAATAAGTCACCTCTGTGAAAGCTCCATGTCTTTATTTTCTTGGGCTCCAAAATTACTGCAGATAGTGACTGAAGCTATGAAATCAAAAGATGCTTGCTCTTTGAAAGAAAAGTTATGACCAACCTAGAAGCATATTAAAAAGCAGAGACATTACTTTGCCAACATAGGTCTGTCTAGTCAAAGCTATGGCTTTTCCTATTAGTCATGTATGGATGTGAAAGTTGTACCATAAAAACAGCTGAAAGCCAAAGAATTGATGCTTTTGAACTGTGATGTTGGAGAAGACTCTTGAGAATCCCTTGGATTGCAGAGATTAAATCAGTCACTCTTAAAGGAAGTCAGTCCTGAATATTCATTGGAAGGACTGATTCTCAAGCTGAAGCTCCAATACTTTCACCACCTGATGTGAAGAACTGATTTAATACAAAAGACCCTGTTGCTGGGAAAGATTGAAGGCAGGAGGAGAAAGGGATTCTGGAGGATGAAATAGTTGGATGGCATCACTGACTTGATGCACATGCATTTGAGCACAATTCAGGAGTTGGTAATGGACAGGGAAGCCTGGTGTGCTGCTGTCCATGGGGTCACAAAGATTCGCACTTGACTGAGCTACTGAACTGAAATGAACTGATGCAAACTCCAATACTCTGGCCATCTGATCTGAAGAGCTGACTCATTGGATCCTGAAGCTGGGAAAGATTGAGGGCAAGAGAAGAAGGGGGCCACAGGCATGGGATGGTTGTATGGTATCATTGACTCATTGGACATGAGTTTGAACAAATTCAGGGAGATAATGAAGGGCAGAGAAGCCTGGCATGCTTCAGTTCATGGGGTCACAAAGAGTCAGGCATGACTTAGCGACTGAATAACAACAATGCATAGAATCAATATTATGTTCAGCTTATAACATTTTCAGATTTTTACTTAATTTTAATAATAATTATGTTTAAGAATGTGACATTAAATAAAATGTTAAAAAGAATATATAAATATATATATATATATATATATATATATATATATACACACACACACACTCTAATAGTAACTTTGGAAGCAAAATAAAAAAATTAAACATTATGCAAATATAATGTCTTTGGTTAGTTCAATTATCTTTAACATAAAAAAAAAAAACTATACAAAAAATACCTGAATTAAGTCCCTTGAGACCCAATCACTCCAACCCCATAACTCTCAAATTAAAAGATATTATTTTGTGCTACAGTATTGTCAAGGATGCCTGATTTCAGATTTACTGAGTAACTGGGTTAAAATATTATCTTTTGCACATAGTAAGCTCATTTGGTCTCAACTTTGGGTTTAGTATCACCCTGGGAATTTTCTGGAAATTCATATTCTTGACTCCATGAAAATATTTCAATTTAAAATGAAAGCAAAGGATATGAAATTGATAATCTCATATATGCTCCCTAGGAATGAAATTTAAGAACTGAGAGACTCATTTCCTGTAAATGTCTGAATAGCAAAACATTAAGACTTATCTTTTCAGGGAGTGGCCAAGATGGCAGAGTAGGAAGAGCCTGAGCTCATCTCCTCTCACAAACACATAAAAATTACAATTATTTATAGAGTAACAAATTATGAGAAAGACTATAAGTCTGGAAGAAAGTATCTTCTACAACTAAAGATACAAACAGGGAATTACAATGAGGAAGGTAGGAGGTGTAGAGAAATGGTATAGTCAAGATCCATACCCCAAGTGGACAAGCTCCAAACAGGAGGATAATTACAATTAGCCAGAAACATGAAGAAAAATAGAGAGGGCCCAAATCAATAAAATCATAAATGAAACAGAAGTAACCACAGAAATGACAGAAAAACAAAGAAGATACTAAGAGATTAGTATAAACAAATATATGCCAAAAAACTGTCAACCTAGGAGAAATGAACAAGTTCTTAGAAATATATACTCTCCCAAGGCTAACCCAGGAAACAATAGAAAATATGAATAGACTAATTGCCAGTAAAGAAATTTAATCTGTAAAAAAAAACAAACCTCTCTCAACAAACAAAAGTCCAGGACCACATGGTGTCATAGGTAAATTCTACTACACAATTTTAAAGAGTTAACATCCATCCTTCTCAAAGTACTCCAAAATGTTGCAGAGGAAGGAACACTTCTGATCACTTTCTATGAGGCCAGCATCACCCTGATACCAAAATCAGAAAAAAAATATATCAAAGAAGAAGAAATATAGGCCAGAATCATTGAACACTGGGTGAAAAATTATAAGCCAATTGAATTCAACATTATAAGTATCATATACGATTATCAAGTGGGATTCCAGGGATGCAAAGATGGGTCAGTATCTGCAAAACTGATGTGATACATTCAATTAATAAACTGAAAAAAATATGATCATCTTAATAAATGCAGAAAAACTCTTGACAAAATTCAACATCTGTTTATGATAAAAACTGTCAACAAAGTGGGTATGGAGAGAACATTCTTCAACATAAGAAAGACCATATATGATATGCCCACAGCTAACATCATACTCAATGATGAAAGCCAAAAGCATTTTTCACAAGGTCTACAACATAACACGAGTGCCCACGCTCATCACTTTTACTCAACATAGTATTGAAAGTTCTAGCCACATCAATTAGACAAGAAAATAAGATGAATGAAATTGAAAAAGTAAAACTGTTTCTGTTTGTAAATGACATGATACTACATGTGGAAAAATCTAAACATGCCACCAAAGGACTCATGAATGAATTCAGTAAAGTTGCAGGATATAAAATTAATATGCAGATATCTGTTGCATTTATAGATACAAAAACTGTAAGAGGAATCAAGAAAAAAAAAAGCTCTATTTACAATCATATCTAAAAGAATAAAGTAACTAGGAAGAAATCTAAGGAGATAAAACACTTGTACTCTGAAAACTCTATGATACTCATAAAAGAATTTGAAAAGGACTTATACCGAGGAAAACTGGCTCACGAACCCTGGGCAATCAATAGACTGAATGCAATCACTATCAAAATATCAATGTCAGTTTTCACAGAACTAGAACAAATAATTCTAAACATTGTATGAAAACAGAAAAAATCCAGAACAGTCAAAATGATCTTAAGAAGGAAGACAAAGCTGGAGGTATCACTCATCCCAATTTCAAACTATAAAACTAAACTGCAGTCATCAAACAGTATGGTAATAGCACAGAAACAAACACATAAATCAATGAATAGGGAGTCCAGAAATGAACACACACTTTTAGGTACAATAAATCTATGACAAAGAGGCAAGTATACACAATGGGGAAAAGACGTTCTTCAAAAAATGGTGTTAGGGAAGCTGGACAGACACATGGAAAATAATAAAACGGGACTATTTTCTCAAACACAAAATAAATTCAAAATATATTAAATATTTAATGGAAGTCCTTCAACCATAAAACTTCTTGAAGAAAACATACAGTATGTTCTCTGACATTGGTCTTAGTATTATTTTTCTGAACATGGGAAACAAAAAACGAACAAATAGGACTGTATCAAACTAAAAGGCTACTGCATGGTGAAGGAAATTATTAACAAATTGAAGAAGACGCCTACTGAATGGGAGAAAATATTTGCAAACAATATACTCAATAGGCATTAATATCCAAGACACACAGAAAACTTAACATCAAAAAAAAAATACAATTAAAAAATAGGCAGAGAATCTGAACAGGTATTTTTCCAAAGACAGCATACAGATGGCCAATGGACACATGAAAAGAAGCTCAACATCACTAATCATCGGTGTAATGTAAATCAAAACCACAGTGAGATGTCACCTCATACCTGTCAGAGTAACTATTATCAAGACAAAAACAAGTGTTGGTGAGGATATGTAGAAAAGGGAACACGTGTAGTATTGGTGGGAATACAAATTGGTGCAGCTAATATGACACACAAATGGAGATTCCTCAAAAAATTAAAAATGTATTGACCATACATTTTACAACTCCACTCCAGGGTATTTATTCAAAGAAAATGAAAATGCTTATTTGCAAAGATATACTCAATTATATGCTCATTGAAGTATTATTTACAATAGCCAAATGGAAGCAACATAAGTGCACATAAATAGATGAATGGATAAATAGGAGATGGTATATTATATATTATACACACACAGGCACACATATAATGGAATCTTAGCCATAAAAATAAAAAGAATGAAATCCTGCCTTTTGCAACAACATGGAATTGATTGAGAGGGCATTTATTCTAAGTCAATCAGATAAAGGAAGACAAATACTATGTTATTTTACTTAATGTGTAATCTAAGAAAAAAATCATGTCAAACATATCAAAACAAACACAGTTATAGAAACAGAACAAAGAAGTTGTTTATCAGAGGAAGGGAAGGTGGGTAGAGGAAATGAATAAGTGAGGGAGATTAAGAGGTGCAAGCTTCCAGTTGCAAGATAAATAAATCCCTCACGGTTTGAGATATACAGTATGGCAAATATAGTCAAATATAACTACATAATATCTGTGTATGGCAACATAATGTAACTAGGGATATGCAGTGATTATATTGAAATATATAGAAATATCAAATCACTTCAGTAATCACATTGAAATATGAAGAAATGAATCACTATGTTGTGTAACAGAAGCTAACATAGTGTTGCAGATCAACTATACTTCAAAAATAAACAAACTCACAAAAATACAGATTAGTGGTTATTAGAAGAGGGGTCCTAGGGAGGGGGGAGGATCTGGATGAAAGCAGTCAATAGGTACTTTCACTTATAAGATAAATAAGTACTAGGGATGTAGTATACAACATGATAAATATAATTAACAATGTTGTATGTGATATATTAAAGCTTTTTTAAGCAAGTAAATCCTAAGAGTTCTTATCACAAGAAAAATAATTTTTCTACATTTTAATTTTTATCTATTTGAGATAATGGATGTTCTCTAACCTTATCATGATAATCATTCCATGATGTTGGTCAAATCAGTGTGTTGCACACCTTAAACTTTATACAGTGCTCTATGTCAATTATATCTCAATAAAACTTGAATTAAAAATAAAAAAAATCCTCATCTCCTGGTCAATGAACATCAGGCAAGAATCTCTCCCTATCTTCAAACTAATAAATTTTTACTGCTTGGATGCTGGCTAGACTCTCCCCCAAACTGCCCTCTGCGCCCACAGACACAGCCCACCCCAAACCTCCAGTGAACTCACCAGTCACTTGATACAGCATATTTTCCAAATTGCAATTCCTCTACTGTTCCTGAGTAACCTCAGTTTCTGGTAATTTGACCTTGCCTCAGTTTATCTTTTTATTTAATCCCACAGCTCTCAGAGAGTCTTAGAAAGCAATCAGAAATGGGTTCTCATCAATCAGCACTTTAAACTATATTCACAAGAACTCATGATGCAAAAAATCAATGGGTTGCAGAAAGCTGTTCCAGGTGTGTCACTTTGGTGAAGTTAAATAACCACACATGCCCCCATTTATAAAATATGAAAAAAAAAATCATGGCATATCTCAAGGACTGCTTGTAGCATTAAATGAGATAATGCATTTGCTCAGTCGCTCAGTTGTGTCTGACTTTTTGCGACCCCAAGGACTGTAGCTCAGCAGGCTTCTCTGGCCATGGAATTTTCCAGGTAAGAATACTGGAGTGGGTTGTCATAATACATGAAGTGAATTTAGAGCAATGTCTAGAGTGAATGAAGCATTCTATCAAAATTATGCATTTTGGGTTCTGGTTGTGGTCATTTTAAACTATACCTGGAGAGGGCAGTGGCACCCCACTCCAGTACTCTTGCCTGGAAAATCCCATGGACAGAGGAGCCTGGTGGGCTGCAGTCCATGGGGTCGCTAAGAGTCGGACAGGACTGAGCAACTTCACTTTTCACTTTCATGCATTGGAGAGGAAATGGCAACCCACTCCACTGTTCTTGCCTGGAGAATCCCAGGGACGGGGGAGCCTGGTGGGCTGCCATCTATGGGGTCGCACAGAGATGGACACGACTGAAGCAACTTAGCAGCAGCAGCAGCAGCAGTGATATAAGTAATAGATTATGTCTCCTCCTTTCTTTTTAGAAAATGATCAACACCTTTGTGAAAAGGCTTTAAGGGAAGTTGGATTCAGACCTGGTTTTTGTTGGGCAAAATGGGAAAAAACATTAAGGAAAATGCTTGAGGGAAGGAAACTGTCTCTTAACTCTATTGCAAAAGTTCTGAATAGCCTAATGGTTCAACTGGAGATATGGGAGCATTAGGTGTATATATATGTATTTTTAATATAAATTTATTTATTTTAATTGGAGGTTAATTACTTTACAATATTGTATTGGTTTTGCCATACATCAACATGAATCCGCCACGGGTGTACACGTGTTCCCCATCCTGAACCCCGCTCCCCCCTCCCTTCCCATACCATCCCTCTGGGTCATCCCTGTGCACCAGCCCCAAGCATCCTGTATCATGCATGGAATCTGGACTGGTGATTCGTTTCATATATGATATTATACATATTTCAATGTCATTCTCCCAAATCATCCCACCTGCTCCCTCTCCCACAGAGTCCAAAAGACTGTTCTGTACATCTGTATCTCTTTTGCTGTCTTGCATACAGGGTTATCGTTACCATCTTTCTAAATTCCATATATATGCATTAGTATACTGTATACGGTATTGGTGTTTTTCTTTCTGGCTTACTTCACTCTGTATAATAGGCTCCAGTTTCATCCACCTCATTAGAACTGATTCAAA
This sequence comes from Bos mutus, assembly GCF_027580195.1. Taxonomy (NCBI): domain Eukaryota; kingdom Metazoa; phylum Chordata; class Mammalia; order Artiodactyla; family Bovidae; genus Bos; species Bos mutus. The sequence goes on along the minus strand of NC_091622.1, from coordinate 74,635,578 downwards.
TGTATTCTTTTTAATGGCTGAGTAGTACTCCATTGTGTATATGTACCACAGCTTTCTTATCCATTCATCTGCTGATCAACATCTAGGTTGCTTCCATGTACTGGCTATTATAAACAGTGCTGCGATGAGCATTGGGGTACACGTGTCTCTTTCAACAGTCTCTTACCCCTATGGCAAAAGTTCTGAATAGCCTAATGGTTCAATTGGAGATATGGGAGCACTAGGTGTATATTTTAAAACAAAAGAATCATTGATAATCACCTGTGATCTACCATAGTCTCTTATTCTTTTGCTAATAACTTTAATTTGATTTCATTATTTTCTTTTACTCCCATCCCCACCTGCCCAAACTCAAATATGAGATTAATACAAATGATTGTTATCTAAGCATCTATATAAGCACTTCTGGAGAAAAGTCACCTCACTGGGTAATATTGACACTGCTTGAAAAGAAACTTTGTAGGCGCATTAGTCATATTGACTAATAATCACGGTCAAAGTCATTAGTCATATTGACCCTGAAAAGATGTAAATAAGCTTGATGGTGAGGAATGATTTATTCAAAGGCTTCAAATCAAGAAGAGTTAAAAGAGTCAGATGTTCTAGCAAACTTGTGTATCTCTCTCAGATGTCTTTTTTATTCTTTCTTATGAAGAACATGGCCACTGACAGATCTGAGACAAATATTTAAGTTGCATGAACAGAACAAAAAAAAAAAAAAAAAAAAATTCCCCAAAATAACTCCAATTAGAAATATCTTGGAGAATATATCTGATTGCTTCAATTTGTCATAAAATTATAGTCTCTCATGTAGTCTCTCATATAGTCTCTCAATGACTATTATTATTATTATAAATTTGTAGGCTATCACCTTTCTAAAGCCATATTATTCTCTATTTTTCTACATCAAATACAATATAAGCTTTCCCAGGAAAAGAACAGTCTTGTAAGTCACCATTAAGCCTCTCAAGCTTTGAACAGAGTCTAATAAGTAAATAGTAATAACTATATGGGGCATTAATAGGTTAAGAATTTTAAAACTAAAATAAAAAATTCAAAATTTTCTGTAGGTATGATTCTGATACATTTCTATTTCTGACGATAATTTCCTATTACTGAATCTTATAATCTTTATAATCTTAAAGTTGTTTATTTTACTTCTTGTATTTAGGTCCTCCACCAAATGATTTAACAATTTCTTTAAATGCCTGAATTATAGTAGTGTTATATCTGCTACCTCATTATCCACCTTAATTCTTCTCAGAACTAAGCATGTATATTGTTATCATAAAAAGCTGCCTGTGGGTTTCATGGAGCATTTGTTAAACGAAAGGTTATATTCACATGGAATAAAATGACTCAAGCATAAAGCTAAAATGGGAGCAAAACATACTTTGACCTATTTTTTTTTAAAGTTCTCTAAAGCCAGATGAGTTCACGGTATTTCTTTTGACATTTCTCTTCCATTTTCCATTAGGATTTCTTTATAAGAATTTTAGAGGAAAGCAACATATGGGAGAAAATACAAGTATGTAATAAGAACGTGTTCCTTGCCAGTTTAAATTATGCCCTGTCTTTGATTTATTTAAGCAGAGTATAAAATGTCATATTCTGAGACAAGAATTTCTAATAACTTTCTAAAACAATAAACAAATTATAATATAAATAGGTAAAGGAAAGAACCTTGGTTTCTAAAGGAATGAATTTTTAATTAAAGAAAAATATAAAAAGTTGTTTTGTTGTGCTACAGAAAAATAAACTAAGGATTTTTATTGTTATCAATAATACCAAAGACTAAGTTATATTCAAATATTCAAAACAAAAAACATTATCCACTATATGTATAAACATAGTTTTCTTCTAAATATATGTGTTTATGTACTATGTGTAAGAATGCATATTTATTTATAGTTTTGTTAAAAAAACATAAACTATGAATATATTTAGAGAAATAAAAAGTATATGCTCATGTAACAGCTATAAACAAATGTGTGCATCTGGATAATACTGATGCTGATCCAAGTCTTAACTTAAAATTATTTAGCATTTTTATCAAAAAGTGAAAGTAAAATTTTAAAAACATAAAAACCATTTAATTATTATTATTCTAAAAGCAAAGTGTAAGTTTTAATTTCCCTTTGCTGAAAAAGTGTATGACACTAATCCATAATTATAGGCTTTGCTTTGCCATAATTAGCACTCATATCAGTGCTAATCGAGTGGCTATTGAAATAACTGATCTAATAAATAAGGATGGTTATGAATCAGCCTACTTAGACATTTGTAAGCTAAACTGTTTCAGCTTTGACAGAGTTGTTGATTCTTACTGAGTCTATGCTGAATGTATTTAATTGCATACTACTTCTCCCTTTAGTCATCAATTTAATTAACAGTCCACAAAAAGCTATTGGTCTTCTGAAGATCTTTGCAGGTTTGTAGAGTTTCATTACTTTCTCGACGTTGATATTCCAGAGTTAGCAATGAGTTTGACCTAATCAATAGCATATGACAGTTAGAGGAGAGCAGTCAAATTGCCAGAGGGATCCAAAGGGAGTTATCATTCATGTGCTGTCCAGCAAAAGGTCCATTTTACTCAATGATGTCATAAGACTGACAAATTTTATCTGGGGTGCTGTGGGAACTCCATAAATTCTACAGTTTCTCAATTCTGAATTATTGGAGTGGTATACTTTCATTAAAAAACTAAACAGCTGGAAAATACTATAGTTACTTTTAAATATAAATGTATGTAAAACTATACATCATATATAAATAGAAGTATATATAAATATACTATAAATATAAATACTATAAATATAAAATATAACTTTTATAAAAATATTAGAATTTTAAGATTTTATTTGATGATATTAAAGTGACTATAGTACTTTATGGGAAGGTAATGAAAATCTGCCAGGAAAAATCCCATGGATGGAGGAGCCTGTGGGCTATAGTCCACGGGATCGCTAAGAGTCGGACACAACTGAGTGACTTCACTTTCACTTTTCACTTTCATACATTGGAGAAGGAAATGGCAACCCACTCCAGTGTTCTTGCCTGGAGAATCCCAGGGACGGGGGAGCCTGGTGGGATGCCATCAGTGGAGTTGCACAGAGTTGGACATGACTGAAGCAACTTAGCAGCAGCAGCAATGAAAATCTGCTAAATAACCAGTTTTCCTTCATATGCTGCTCTTCATGAGGCACACTTCTCTAAGTTATTTGGCTTATTTTGGTGGATGGCCATTTGGATGTAGAAAGTGGTCAGATAAAGGAGAAATATAAGACACACAAGCATAGGAATGAGTGCTGTATTGAACATGGGGTGAGAAAAGGAATGTCACAGCATCCCCTAAGCTTAGTTTTGTCACACCTGTCTAGGTGGTGATGGCTTTCAGCAGGACATTGAAGAAGAAAACTAGATTTAAGAGGAATCATTTGAGTTTATTACTGGATATGTTCAGCTGCCTTTGAGGCATTAAAGTGGAAAGGTTGAACAAACAAGTATAAGTTAAATTTTTCAGATTCATGTTTAGCAAACTTTAGTAAAGATTTTGGCTTATATAAAGGTACAAATTATTCATACTACAAGGCCATAGGAAAGAGTGGTAAACACATTTAGGACCTGCCCTGCCAAAGTAACTATATTGTCTTATGACATTAAACATTACCATATGTCATAGTTCTTCATTTAAGAAAAACCGATAAAATCTTGAAGAACTATGAAAAAACAAAAATGTTCTTTAAAATGTCAGCTTTTTAGAGTACATGGTCAGAAACCCCCGTTCTATTATTTTCAATAGCTACCTATTTAACTGCCAAATTTAGTTAAGAAACTTGTAAGAATATTATTCACTTTCTCCAAGGAGGCAGATTGTAAAACTTTAGAATAGAAAGGCTCCCTATCTCTCTGTTATCTGTTCCTGAATTTTCTTCTCCCCTCCATGTTTATTACATTCCCTCTTACAACTAAGAAAAGCTAATGCACTGCTTCTCACAATCCTACAAAGCTAACATATAAAAAATACTGTATACAGAATCACCCAGAGAAGACATGTCTTTTTGTCCTAAACCTGAAAGCATTTACTTAGGTATTTTATGAAATCAAAGTACTTTCAAAAATGTTAGAAAAGAATTGATGTTACATATTATATGAGCTATTAAGCATTCTTTTAGAAAGGTTTGGCTAAGTGCTAATTAAGTGCTCTGCTGATTCACTTTCCTGAAGGTTTTTTCATTCTTCAAAGCAGAATCACCTGAACATAATACAGTTGCTATTGAGTACTTTTGCTATTAGCAGTTCAGAAACATTATCATCTGAGTTTGAAAAGAAATTTATATAGATCAAAAGAAAATGCTATCAGATCATAACACCAATTAAATAGCAAACTCACCCTGATAAACTATTAGTAACTTTCTGCAATTACCAGTGAATTGATCAAACTGAAACTAATTCAATAAATTACAAAGTCCTACAATTATTTCTACCAAGTGAGTAATGGGCTACCTATGGGAAAAAAAAATTCAACAAATGCTCTTCTGTCAGCTTATTACAAGAGATGAATATTACTTAAATCATTTTAAATGCAGTTCCCAAATTTATATTTCATTATTAAAACATATCCTTTCTTTTTTTTAGAATGGCATTGCAAAATATATTTAGTATTCAGTTCAGTTCAGTTCAGTTCAGTCGCTCAGTCATGTCCGACTGAGACCCCATGAATGGCAGCACGCCAGGCCTCCCTGTCCATCACCAACTCTCGGTGTTTACCCAAACTTATGTCCATCGTGTCGGTGATGCCATCCAGCCATCTCATTCTCTGTTGTCCCCTTCTCCTCCTGCTATAACTGACTCATTATTCATAAGTTATGTATAAAGAACCTCCTATAAGGGGGATATTCTGTTAATTACTAGGATATAATATTGAGAAAGATGTGTATTGTCCCTGTGTCCATGGAGGTGATTTTTCTGTGAAAGGATGTAGACATTTAGGTATGTAAAGATAATAAAAATGAAAGTTAAAAAATTACGATTGAGAAAGTGTAAAGCACTATGGGCATTTACAGAATGAACACCAAATAAGTCTGGGGATTAAGGGAGGACAGGAACAATGATAACTTCTCAATACTGTATTTTGGGGATAGTAATCCAGTTATGCATCACTCATGTTAAGTTGCTTTCTTTAGTTTTTGTTGCTGCTCTTCCTCATTATTTTATCTATTTAATTGATTACTGAATAATGACTTGGTATCAGAGATTTAAGGTACCTTATCTGTGACACTTAACCTTAAGTCCTTGGTACATACTCGGCAGATCTCCAATTGCCAGTACCTATATTTCTTTGCCCAAGAGTTCCTCTGGATTTTTGGAGTCATCTTTTCCACCACCCCACACGTGTATTTCCTAGGATCCTCCCGAATAAACTCTTTACAGTAATACTTGATGGAAGATATGCTTCTGGGTAAATACAAATAGACTGCAAACTGGTGACTGTATTTTTTCATGAATTTGATCATTTTCTGTATGATCCTTGACATTGTGAATTGGCTAATTTGTCTAAATCTTCTCACATATTTTTTCTACTGTAGATTTTATATTTAAGTATTGCCCCTGGTTACTCTGTACATAATGAGTGTGTCTGTCATTTAGCAATCAAATATTGGTATATTGGTATGAATTTTCTAGAAAGAAGCAATTATGTGATTTAATTAATTTTTCAACTACTTAAAAGGAGTGAATATATGTAAAATATATATTTACTATATAGTATATAAAACAAATGAAATACCTATATAAATGAGTTGTTTTATATCCTAAGAGAAACGAGGAAGCAAAATGATAGGTTAGTTAATGCAGGTAACAATTTTTTGCTCACTGCTGAATCTCCCACACTTAATATGAGATTAGTACTTAATAAAAATTAATAAATATTTTATAAAAAAATGTCATAAGATCAAAGAATAGTCACTGAAACTCTTTCTAAACATAGGACAGCATTGCAAGATTTGAAACTATGCTATTGGCCATTTCTGTTTAAGAAAAATGTGCTTTTCATCAGCGTTAGTGAGTAGACAACTTTAAAAACATTAGGCATGTCAAACAAATAAACAAGCTACTTGAATACAACACAGGGAGTTCATGTTAAATGATTATCAGAATAAAGGGGATTGTGATTTATATCACCTATAAGACACCATGAGCTGAAAGAGAAGTGATACAAGCAGAACCCATGCTGTTTCCTGTGGTACGGTAGTAGTTAGTATAGCAAAAGGTTACTGCCATTCATTTAAACAAAATGGGTATTTTATGTACCTTCACTGTCAGACAAGATGCACTTGAGCAATGCTTTTGTCGAATATTATAAAGGGCATGAGTAATGGGGGTGAGGGATGAAGCAAGGAGAGAGAAAAAGCTATTTCATCCTATTGATAGCCAACCCCAGAGACAGCTATTCTCTTTTGAGCATAGTATCAAGTGACTTTTCAAATGACCCTGGCTCATTCTCCTAAAAGAAAATCTTTCTAGGTGGGTAATTCAAACATTTATTATCAGCTCAATAGGGAACTGAAAAAAAAAAACAACAAAAAAAAGGGCTTCCTTGTAATGTGCCGTTTTGCTTCCTTCAGAATGAAGGGCATTGGAATTCCTATCTTTACTAAGTAAGGTGTCCTGTTTGGAAGTATAGTTGTTTATAGTAACATATAGTAACATAACTAATAGTTACTTTGTGACTAGCCTCCTACAATTACCTACAGGAGGCTGCAATTAACCATCTTCCTAGGGTAACCTGAAGATTTAAATAGATTTTGAGCGCCTTCTCTAATGCTTTTACCTATAACTATAAAAGGATATGTTATTGGTAATAACTAATTGATATATGGTTTTGAGCAATAATGTCAGTAACTAACAATTACCACAGCCTAGATTGAGTAAATACCTTATACTAGAAGTAAATACCTTATAAGAGACTTGTCAAATAGTTTGCATTTACCTAATTTCATCCTCACACCTGCCCAGTGCACTGGGACGACCCAGAGGGATGGTAGGGGGAGGAAGGGGGGAGGAGGGTTCAGGATGGGGAACATGTGTATACCTGTGGTGGATTCGTGTTGATATATGGCAAAACCAATACAATATTATAAAGAAAAAATAAAAAATAAAAAAAAGACTATTATCATTATTCTCATTTTAAAGACAAGGAAGCTAAGTCTGAGAGTGGTTAAATACAATTTTCATAGCCAAAACAATTAGATAATATGACTATTACCCAATTCTGATAAGAATAAATAGCTAAATGACTTAATTCCTGGATTCATAAAAATATTTTTAAAGTTTTTTTTTTTTTTAATGCTTCTAAAAAATGTAAGAAACAAAACAATTTTGGGCAAGGTTTAATGACTGTCATTATTTAGTCACTAAGTTGTGTGTGACTCTTTGCAACTCCATGGACTGTAGCCCACCAGGCTCCACTGTCCATGGGATTTCCCAGGCAAGAATACTGTAGTGACTTGCCATTTCCTTCCCCAGAGGATCTTCCCAACCCAGGAACTGAATCCGCATCTCCCACATTGGCAGGCGGATTCTTTACCAGTGATCCACCAGCGAAGCAAGTTTAATGATGCCGCATGCAAAATCACTTCTATCCATTCACACTTGGGATAGAAATTTCAGCAGCATAGTATCATGTGTGCATCACTATCTTGAAAAATGCAAACGAGCGAAATCGCTTCTGTCATGTCTGACTCTTTGCAACCCTATGGGCTGTAGGCCATCAGGCTCCTTTGTCCCTGGGGTTCTCCAAGCAATAATACTGGAATGACCCGTGTCTTCTTCCAGGGTATCTTCCTGACCCAAGGATCGAATCCTGGTTTCTTACATCTCCTGCATTAGCAGGTGGGTTCTTTACCACTAGTGTCACCTGGAAAGTCCATCTGCAAAGGCATAAAATCTTTATCTGTGAACAGGAAACAGAAGCAGGTAAAATGCTAATTTCTGTATGGACATCTAATTCAGAAAGCTCTAGCAGAAGAATAAATTGCTTTAATGCATACTTTTTTTAGTTCTGAAAAGCCAATTGAAAATATTTTTTATAATATTACACCCAAATGTTCTTCACTGGGTTCATTTGAAGGACCAATGTAACTAAAATATAACAACTATCATTAACTTTTAAACAAACTCATTTTTTTCCATCAATAAAAGACTGTTACAGAATATTTGGTAGAAATCTGATGTGGGTATGTGAAAAATGAATCCTAAAAGACTTATCTTGTCTCTTAGAGAATATAAAAGTGACAAAGCCAGCTGTTCCCCTTTCTGGATCTGATTCTTAATGCCAAGAATGTCTTAATTGATGATGTCATGTAAAAGTCATAGTTTACTTTGAGTGAGACAGAATTACACAGGCATTTTAATGATGTTCCAGATCTGAGAAACCCAGGAGTGTATTAACCAATGTATTTAATAATCATGCTATAAAAGAGTGATAATGTGTATAAATATGTTCTCATCTATCTGACACATAAAGGTCAGTAACTTATACTATTATCATTTTTGCTAACTGAATAATAATCATAGTCAAGAACTGGTTATTACTTAGGAATGGAAGACATGATGGAAGAATGGAAACAAGAAAAAGTGAGAGGATATGAAACTAGTAGAATTAAAAGAAGAACAAGGAAGTAAAGAAGGAATGGATTAAGAAAATTCAGTTAATTTGGAAGATGGTAACTTATGCAAATTGACTGTCAAATACATCCTATGAGCCGAAGCAGAGCTCCTTAAATGTGCTAAGCTGTACCACACAGACAAGGAGAGAGTGATGGTACCATGAGAAGTCAATAACCATTACTGTGTACCACTGGCTATGGAGGAGAATGATGAGATTGATCTGTTAGCATCATTCATTCAATAAGGAAGAGTTTTAAAGATTTTGTAGGAATGATGTAAAACTCTGCCTTTTTTGTTATCAATATAAATTATAAAATGAAATTATTGCAAATTTTCCTCAGCTACAATGAAATGCATATGTCTGAAAAAGCAACATGTGATGGTGGCTGCAGACATGAAATTAAAAGACACTAGCTCCTTGGACGACAAGTTACGACAAACCCAGGAAGCATATTCAAAAGCAGAGACATCACTTTTCCAACAAAGATCTGTATAGTCAAAGCTATGGTTTTTCCAGTAGTCATACATGGATGTGAAAATTAAACCATAAGAAGGCTGAGCAGAGAAAAGAATTGATGCTTTTGAACTGTGGTGTTGGAGAAGACTCTTGAGAGTCACTTGGACTGCAAGGAGATCAAACCAATCAATCCTAAAGGAAATCAATCCTGAGTATTCATTGGAAGGACTGATGCTGAAGCTGAAGCTCCAATACTTTTGGAGCTACCTGATATGAAGGGCTGACTCATTAGAAAAGCCCCTGATGCTGGGAGAGATTGAAGGCAAAAAAAGAGAGCAGCAGAGGATGAGATGGTTGGATAGCATCACAGACTCAATGGGCGTGAATTTGAGCAAACTCTGGGAGATAGTGAAGGACAGGGAAGCCTAGTGTGCTGCAGTCTATGAGGTTGTAAAGAGTCAGAATAGACTTAGTGAATGAACAACAACAGACTGATTAAATTGTATACCTCTCTGAACTTTGGTCCTTTGGCTTAGAAAGAACTCAAAAAGAAAATTTTAAAACAGTTGATTGACAATTGGCTGAATTAAGGGTTCTTGGCTACTCACATATGGAGTAGAGTTTCCATCATGTTAATGTAGGAAAGAATTGTGTTGTGGCTCAGATGCCACAGACTCTTACTATTTGAACCAAGTTTAAGTAGATTTTGTTTAGTAAATATTTCTTCTTTTATTGCACGCCCTTAAAAACATTCCCAGAGATTTTGTACATTTTAAAAAATAATTTTTATCATTTCACTAGGGAAGAGATCTAGGGAGTTCTTCATACTGGCACATAGTCAATGAATCCTTCAGTTGAGAGTCATTTTTTTAAAACAAAAATGTATTGTAATCCATTTCAAAAAAAAAATAATAAAACACCTGACACTTTTAATTCTTAGCTAAAAGTTAACTCTCATCTGAAGTTTCTGGCATCTTCCTCCAGACTTTCTGTAGATATGAATTTGCCTATATATGATACCTCATATGAGAGGAATCATATAATATTTGTCCCTTTGGGTCTGGCTTACTTAACTTGGCATAACGTTTTCAAGGTTCATCCACGTTGTAGCATGTGTCAGAATTTCAGTTCTTTTTAGGGCTCAATAATATTCCATACTATGTATATACTGTATATTGTTTATCCATTCATCTATTGATGAATTTTGGAGAAGGCAATGGCACCCCACTCCAGTACTCTTGCCTGGAAAATCCCATGGAGGGAGGAGCCTGGTAGGCTGCAGTCCATGGGGTCGTGAAGAGTTGGACATGACTGAGCGACTTCACTTTCACTTTTCACTTTCCTGCATTGGAGAAGGAAATGGCAACCCACTCCAGTGTTCTTGCCTGGAGAATCCCAGGGATGGGTGAGCCTGGTGGGCTGCCGTCTATGGGGTTGCACAGAGTTGAACATGACTGAAACGACTTAGCAGCAGCAGCATTGATGAATTTCAGGTAATTTGCAACAATGCCCACTGCTTTTTCTGTGGGTGTTTCTAGTTATGTGAGAAGGAGACAAGCAAGTCTTTAAGGTAAACTCCAAATGTGTTGGAAGAGACATACATGCTCACTTGCAAATAAGGTCTTCTTTACTCCCTCCAGTTCTAAGAGGGGAGCTGAGAACCAGGTTGCCACCCCACTTAAGAATCAAGACAATCATTGCACCAGGGAGGGTGCCAAGGGAAATAAAAATACCACAAACATCCTACAATTTTGAAGATAACTGTGTATTAATTGGGGCTTTGTTTCATTGCCACAAATCTTTGATTGTTTTCTAGAGCTCCTACAGCTTATGGTAGATTTTTGATGTTTCTGTGGGAGAATGAAAACTTGGAGATTTGTAATCTGCCTTTTGGCTGATGTTAGCCCTCACATATTTTAAATTAAGTGCTGTAGCACTAATATATATTTTTAAAAACAAAATGAAAAGAAATCTATATATACTCAGTGTATTAACAAAAAAAAAAAAAAGTAGGGAAAAACCATAAATTTGCCCATTATCTCTTGATGATTTTAAGTCTCTTGTCACAGGACAGGTTATCATAGGCCCCATCATTCCTTTGCTTTGAGTATATATGGCTTTCCACGTTGATGACTCTTCTTAGACAAAGGATCTCCTCTGAGAGTCACTGCCCCAAAAGGAATTGAAAGAATAGATGACGATATCAGGGTGTTTTCAGAAGAAATGACTATAGAGCAACCACAACAAGAAAACCTTGTAATAGAAACACAGATCTTTTATGCCTCCGCTCCTTATAGTCACATCTTATTTCTCATTGTTTCATTTCATTCTATGACTGGAAGATGGAGCAGGAAAAGGTGGATGACCAACTCTTCATCGTTCAATTAGTTTACTTTTCTTGGAGATATGTACCTAATACTAAATATTCTCTGTCTTGGTGAAACAGGTTGACCACCATAGATACCTTTTATATATATAATATGTTTCTCAGTCAAAACATGTAAGTTGCAAACCCTGACAATTTGTGAACATTTAGGGAAACTTTTGTTGTAAATAAGCAAGGAAAAATAAAAACAACCTAGATGTCCGTCAGCAGATGATTGGATAAGAAAGCTGTGGTACATATACACAATGGAGTATTGCTATGCTAAGTCACTTGAGTCGTGTCCAACTCTGTGTGACCCCATAGACGGTAGCCACCAGGCTCCCCTATCCCTGGGATTCTCCAGGCAAGAACACTGGAGTGTGTTGCCATTTCCTTCTCCAATGTATGAAAGTGAAAAGTGAAAGCAAAGTCACTCAGTTGTGTCCAACTCTTTAGTGACCCCATGGACTTCAGCCTTCCAGGCTCCTCTATCCATGGGATTTTCCAGGCAAGAGTACTGGAGTAGGGTGCCATTGCCTTCTCCGCAATGGAGTATTACCCAGCCATTAAAAAGAATACATTTGTATCAGTTCTAATGAGGTGGATGAAACTGGAGCCTATTATACAGAGTGAAGTAAGCCAGAAAGAAAAACACCAATACAGTATACTAACGCATATATATGGAATTCAGAAAGATGGTAACGATAACCCTGTAAGCGAGACAGCAAAAGAGACACAGATGTATAGAACAGTCTTTTGGACTCTGTGGGAGAGGAAGAGGGTGGGATGATTTGGGAGAATGGCATTGAAACATGTATAATATTATATATGAAATGAATCGCCAGTCCAGGTTCGATGCATGATACTGGATGCTTGGGGCTGGTGCACTGGGATGACCCAGAGGGATGGTACAGGGAAAGAGGAGGGAGGGGGGTTCAGGATGGGGACATGTGTATACCCGTGATGGATTCATGTTGATGTATGGCAAAACCAATACAATATTGTAATTAACCTCCAATTAAAATAAATAAATTTATACTAAAAAAAAGAAAAAAATCATCTAGTGAGATATTCATACAATATAGGCTACTTCCCTCATTAATTCCAACACCAAAATTAAGTAATTATATAAATACATTATGAATGTAATGCTAGTTTAAATGTAAGATACAGTTAAAAACATAAAATATTACCGTCATACATGAGTAGGATTCTAAGTAACAAACTGCTACTGTCATGAAGAATATTATGATCAATCCTATATCTCCAGATATTAAATCAATGGTTCATTTTCAGGTAATATCATCTTATAACCAAGATAAAATTGTATATTTAATAAGCGCATTCCCAAATCAGGCCATAATCTTAACCAATTACTCTGGAAAACATATTTCTAAGTATTCTGTGACATTTTTCCTCCTAAGAATATTCCCAGTTTAAAAATGAAGGCAAAATTTAGAAATACTATTTTCATATAATTAACTATAAATTCATATTTTTGCATAGTATATATTTATATGGCAGGAATTGAGCTATGTTTTCAGAAACTAAATTTTACAATTTAGTTCTTTTTAAATTGTCCATACTGAAATATAATCACACTTCTTGATGTCTTACTGAGCTCAGGTTATAACAATCTTTTTTTTTTTAATGTTTATACAAAGGCTGTAGTATAGTATGAAACTTCAAAACCTTGGTCCCCAATTTAAGCATGATATAGAATATAGACATTGTTTTAAAAGTGTCAGCTTCAAAATATTCAGACAGAAAACAATGCCAAAAATCTAATAACTGTTGTATGATATTTAAATGAATGTGATGGGCTTTATAAGGCATTTAATCTCAATGCTTGTGTCTACATGACAATCTGGCTGAAAAAAACAATAAATTAGATAGTCATCTGGGGATTTCATTTAAGGACAGATATATCTGAAGAAATGAATAAGTTTAACTTCTCTTTTTAGTTTGAATGTCATGTCTGTATAAGAAAGTGCTATTGTTACAATATATTAAAGAATTTGCTGAAACATAAATCTTAAAAATTAACATTTTCTGTATGATATCATTTCTAACATAGACTTACTTAGGCTTACTTTTTTGGTATTACTCCAACAAATGCTCACTGACTATACTTTTAAAATTATTTCTAGTATTAGAAAATGTTATAAATACACAAATGCAGCATCCATTTGAGGTAGGCTCTAATACAGCAGTATATCATTTTCTGTAATATGTTCTATTTTATAATATTTATATATCTAATGCATTCAGAAAAGTTAATTTATGACATTTGAAATAATTGTACTTGAACATTAAATATGTTATGTTAAATGATTACCCTGACATTGCTGTTGTGGCTTAGTCGATCAGTTTTGTCTAACTCTTTGTGACCCCATGGACTGTAGCACAACAGGCATTCCTGTCCTTCATCTCCCAGAGCTTGCTCAAACTCATGTCCATTGCATCAGTGATGCCATCCAACTATCTCAGCCTCTCTGGTCCCCTTCTTCACCTGCCAGCAATCTTTCTCAGCATCAGGGTCTCTTCCAATGAGTCAGCTCTTCATATCAGGTAGTCAAAGTACTGGAACTTCAGCTTCAGCATCAATAATTCCAATGAATATTCAGGACTGATTTCTTTTAGGATTGACTGGTTTGATTTCCTTGCTGTCCAAGGGACTCTCAAGAGGCTTCTCCAACACCAGAATGCAAAAGCGTCAATTCTTCAGCCTTCAGCTTTCTTTACGGTCCTACTCTCACATCCATACATGAGTACTGGAGAAACAGTTTGACTTTATGGACCTTTGTGGGCAAAGTAATGTCTTTGCTTTTTAATATGCTGTCTAGGTTGGTCATAGCTTTTCTTCCAAGGAGTAAGTATCTTTTAATTGCATGGCTGTAGTCACCATCTGCAGTGATTTCGGAGCCCAAGAAAATAAAGTCTGTCACTGTTTCCATTTTTTCCTCATCTATTTGCCATGAAGTGTTGGGACCAGATACCATGATCTTCGTTTTTTGAATGTTAAGCTTTAAACCAGATTTTTCACTCTCCTCTTTCACTTTCATCAAGAAGCTCTTTAGTTCCTCTTGGCCTTCTGCCATAAGGGTGGTGTCATCTGAATATCTGAGGTCACTGATATTTCTCCAGGCAGTCTTGATTCCAGCTTGTGCTTCATCCAGTCCAGCATTTCAAATGATATATTCTGTATATAAGTTAAATAAGCAGGGTGACAATATACAGCCTTGATGTAATCCTTTCCCAATCTGGAACTGGTCCATATTTCCATGTCCAGTTTTCACTCTTGCTTATTGACCTGTGTACAGATTTCTCAGGAGGCAGGTAATGTAGTTTGGTATTCCCATCTCTTTAAGAATTTTCCAATTTGTTGTGGTGCATACAGTCAAAGGCTTTTGCATAGTCAATGAAGCAGAAATAGATGTTTCTCTGAAATTTTCTTGCTTTATCTATGATCCAATGGATGTTGGCAATTTGATCTTAGGTTTTATTGCCTTTTCAAAATCCAGCTTGAACATCTGCAAGTTTTTGGATCATGTAATGTTGAAGCCTGGCTTGGAGAATTTTGAGCATTATTTTGCTAGCTTTGGGGCTTCCCTGATAGCTCAGTTGGTAAAGAATCTGCCTGCAATGCTGGAGACATTGGTTCCATGAGAGGGGATAGGCTACCCACTCCAGTATTCTTGGGTTTCCCGTGTGGCTCAGCTGGTAAAGAGACTACCTGCAATGCGGGAAACCTGGGTTTGGTCCCTGAGTTAGGAAGATCCCCTGGAGAAGGGAATGGCTACCCGCTCCAGTACTCTGGCCTGGAGAATTCCATGGATTGTAAAGTCCATGGGGTCACAAAGAATTGAACACAATTGAGCAACCTTAATTTTCTCTTTTTTTAGCTAACATGTGAAATGAGTACAATTGTGTGGTAGTTTGAACATTTTTTGGCATTGCCCTTTTTTGGGATTGGAATGAAAACTGACCTTTTGGAGTTCTGTGATCACTGCTGAGTTTTCCAAATTTGCTGGCATACTGAGTGCAGCAATTTCACAGCATCATCTTTTAGGATTTGAAATAGCTCAGCTGGAATTCCATCATCACCAGTAGCTTTGTTGATAATGGTGATAATAAGGCCCACTGACTTCTCACTTAAGGATGTCTAGCTCTAGGTAAGTGATCACATCATCGTGGTTATCTGGATCCTTAAGATTTTTTTTTTTTTTTGGTACAGTTTTTCTGTAAATTCTTGCCACTTCTTAATATCTTCTGCTTCTGTCAGGTCCATACCATTTCTGTCTTTTATTGAGTCCATCTTTGCATGAAATGTTCCCTTTGTATCTCTAATTTTCTTGAAGAGATCTCTAGTCTTTCCTATTCTATTGTTTTCCTATATTTCTTTGCATTTTTCACTTTAGGAAGGCTTTCTTATCTCTCCTTACTATTCTTTGGAACTCTGCATTCAAATGGGTATATCTTTTCTTTTCTCCTTTGCCTTTCATGTCTCTTCTTTTCTTAGCTATTTGTAAGGCCTCCTCGGACAACTATTTTGCCTTTCTGCATTTATTTTTTTTGGCAATGGTTTTGATCAGTATCTCCTGTACAATGTTTGGAACCTCTGTCCATAGTTCTTCAGGCATTCTGTCTATCATATCTAATCCCTTGAATCTATTTTTCACTTTCATTATAAAATCACCAGGGATTTTATTTAGGTCATACCCAAATGCCCTAGTGGCTTTCACTACTTTCTTCAATTTAAGTCTGATTTTTGCATTAAGGACTTCATGATCTGAGGCACAATCAGCTCCTGGTCTTGTTTTTGCTGACTTTAGAGAGCTTCTCCATCTTCTCCATCAATCTGTTGATGTCCATGTGACATTACCTAACTATATCCCCTTTGATGATTTGAACTGTTGACATTCTGTCTTCAAATAGATGGTATTTTAACTAACAAATAGGCACTTTAAGGATAAAATAGATAAACTGAATGTGTATTAAGAAATATGAGTGAAATCTTTGTAGCAAATTGTAATTTTCCTTTTAAGGGTTAGGATAATAGTAGCAATGACTGAAGATTAACACACAGAGAAAGGAATTATTACTAAATTATAAATACAAATGTTAAAGAAATACAAATGTTAGGGGAAATAACTAGGAGAAGTAGTAATATATTAATAATCTTCCAAAGGTAGAAGGAAATGAAAAATAGATTGGAAGATTAAACCTAAGACATAATAAAAATAGATGATACAGCAAAATATAAATGAGAATAAAACAAATGTTTATCTTTCTTTTTTTTCTTAAAATCATATACAGACTATACTTTTTAAGTGAAAATCTCATATAGTGATAAAATTAAGTGCCTTTGAAAGATATGGACCTGAGTGTGCAAGCAAGCTTAGAAATTAATAAGGTATGGTATTTTTTTATTATGACACTTTTAAAGCAGTCTAATCTTCATAGTAAAATTGAGGAGAAAGTACATAGATTTCCCATATGCCCCCACCTCCACACATTTCTAACCTCTCCTCTTAGCAATATCTTTCACCAGAGTGGTGCATTTTTAATAATTGATGACCATATAGTGATCATAATCACCCTGAGTAAACAATTTACATTATGGTTCACCCTTGGTATTGTACATTCTGTTGGTTGAGATAAAGGTATAATGACATGCATCCATAATTGTAATATGATGCAGAGTATTTTCATTACTAAAAATTGTCTGTGCTTTGTCTATTCATTCTTCCCATTATCCTCACTCTAGGAATTCATTGAATTTTTTATTGGTCTCCATGGTCTTGTCTTTTCCAGATTGTCATATAGTTAGAATAATAGGACATGTAGACTTTTAAGATTGGTTTCCTTTGTTTTGTAATATGCATTTAAGATTCCTCTGTTTTATGTTTGATAGATCATTGATTTCTAGCACTGAATAATATTCCATTGTTTGAATGTACCACACTTTAATCACTTACTGAAAGACATCTTTGTTGCTTTCAAGTTTTGCTAATCATGAATAAAGCTGCTGTAAACCTCCATATGATGGTTTCTGTGTGGACATAAGTTTTCATCTTCTTTGGTAAATAACAAGGACTGCAATTGCTGGCTCATATATTGATGATGTTTAGTTTTCTAAAAGACCACCAAACTGACTTCCAAAGTGACTGAAGCAGTTTTAATTCCCAGGAGCCATGAATGAGACTTCCTGCACACTTTAGCAACACATGGTGTTATCTGTGTTCTGGATTTAAGATCCCCTGGAAAAGGAAATGGCAACCTAGTTGCCATTCTAATATGCCACCTAATGCCATTCTAGTATTCTTGCCTGGAAAATCCCATGGACAGAGGAGCCTGGCGTGTCACAGTGCACGTGGTCGCAAAGAGTCAGACGTGCCTGAGAGACTAACAACAGGCAGGTAGAAGAATCTCATTGTTGTTTTAATTTGTATTTCCTTGATGACATATGATATGGAGTTTCTTTTCATATGCTCAATTGCCAACTGCAGATCTCCTTTGGTGAGATCTGTTCAAATTTTTGCTCATGTTTTAATTTGGTTGTTTTCTATTGATAGGTTTCCTTCTCCTTCAACGTTGTTTTGACTATTCTGGATCTTTTGCCTCTTCATAAAACTTTAAAATTAGCTTACCAATATCCCAAAATAGCTATGATTTTGATTGAGTTTTCATTTAATCTAAAGATCAAGTTGGGAAGAACTAAAAATCAAGGAAGAACTTCGACAATATTGGGCCTCTCTATCAACATTCATAAGCATGGACTATTTCTCCAGGTTTTTTAATTAATTAATTAATTACTTAATTTTACTTTATAATATTGTATTGGTTTTGTCATACATCAACATGCATCCACCATGGGTGTACATGTGTTCCCCATCTTAACTTAGAGAAATTCTCAGTCATTGCTCTTTGAAATATTTCTTCTCTTTCATTTTTATTTTTCTTATCCTTTTGGTGTTCAATTACACACAGTATATGCTTGTTCTGTATTATTTGGCTATTCTGTTTTGTTATTTACAATTTTTATTCTTTTTGCTTTTCAGTTTTGAGGATTTGGTATTTGACAACACAAACTTCAAGAATGTGGGTGGTTTGAAGGAGAAAGGAGGAAAAAAATGGAAATTACAAGCAAGTATAACACCTAATTCTCTGCCAAGACAAAAAAAGACCAGGATTTGGGAGAGGGGGGTTAGAATTCACCACTTAAGAAAGCTTTGAGATTGATACTATTCTAAGTGTTAGGCATGTTTAAGTTTAATTAAAAAGTAAAATAAAAGAGAGTAAGGGTGGGAGAAAAAATAAAATTTCAGAAATAAATTTGTAGATATTGGAACCAAGTGACAATTTTCAGAGGCCATATTAAAAATATGTGGAAAGAATAAGAAGGGGAAAATTGAGTTACATGAGTATGTGAATAGAGAAGCTGAAAGGCAACAGTTCAGATGAAGATGAATGAACAAAATCTACATGTTAGAATGGACATATGATAAGAAACTCTGAAACATAAAATAGATAAAGACATATCTTGCTTAGTCACTGGGTCTCACAATTTTCCAGAGATATAAATAGAAAAAAAATTACAAACATGAGGGAAAAAAAAAAAACATATAGCATCAGAATTCAACATGGCAGTAGTGAATCATAGAAAATAATGGAGTGTTTTGATTATCATATACAGCCATAGTTAATTTAATGGAAAATGAACACATATTTTCAATTATGAAACTTCCTTTGGAAAACAAATGATTGGTAAAAGATGAACACAAATATAAACATATGGGCTGGTAGCTTGTGATAAAAGGACTAATATGAGACCACGGTTTCAGAAAAGATTACTAGTCAGAGGGCAGACACACTGAAACCATACTCACAGAAAACTAGTCAATCTAATCACTCTAGGACCACAGCCTTGTCTAACTCAATGAAACTAAGCCATGCCTGTGGGGCAACCCAAGATGGGCGGGTCATGGTGGAGAGATCTGACAGAATGTGGTCCACTGGAGAAGGGAATGGCAAACCACTTCAGTATGCTTGCCTTGAGAACCCCATGAACAGTATGAAAAGGCAAAATGATAGGATACTGAAAGAGAAACTCCCCAGGTCAGTAGGTGCCCAATATGCTACTGGAGATCAGTGGAGAAATAACTCCAGAAAGAATGAAGGGATGGAACCAAAGCAAAAAGAATACCCAGCTGTGGATGTGACTGGTGATAGAAGCAAAGTCTGATGCTGTAAAGAGCAATATTGCATAGGAACCTGGAATGTCAGGTCCAAGAATCAAGGCAAATTGGAAGTGGTAAAATAAGAGATGGCAAGAATGAATGTCGACATTCTAGGAATCAGCGAACTGAAATGGACTAGAATGGGTGAATTTAACTCAGATGACCATTATATCTACTACTGTGGGCAGGAATCTCTCAGAAGAAATGGAGTAGGCATCATGGTCAACAAAAGAGTCCTAAATACAGTACTTGGATGCAATTTCAAAAATGACAGAATTATCTCTGTTCGTTTCCAAGGCAAACCATTCAATATCACAGTAATCCAAGTCTATGCCCCAATCAGTAATGCTGAAGAAGCTGAAGTTGAATGGTTCTATGAAGACCTACAAGACCTTTTAGAACTAACACCCAGAAAAGATGTCCTTTTCATTATAGGGGACTGGAATGCAAAAGTAGGAAGTCAAGAAACACCTGGAGTAACAGGCAAATTTGGCCTTGGAATACGGAATGAAGCAGGGCAAAGACTAATAGAGTTTTGCCAAGAAAATGCACTGGTCATAGCAAACATAGAAGAGGTTCCAAAACACAAGAGAAGACTCTATACATGGACATCAACAGATGGTCAACGCCAAAATCAGATTGATTATATTCTTTGCAGCCAAAGATGGAGAAGCTCTATACAGTCAGCAAAAACAAGACCGGGAGCTAACTGTGGCTCAGACCATGAACTCCTTATTGCCAAATTCAGACGTAAATTGAAGAAAGTAGGGAAAACCACTAGACCATTCAGGTATGACCTAAATCAAATCCCTTATGATTATACAGTGAAAGTGAAAAATAGATTTAAGGGCCTAGATCTGATAGATAGAGTGCCTGATGAACTATGGAATGAGGTTCGTGACATTGTACAGGAGACAGGGATCAAGACCATCCCCATGGAAAAGAAAAGCAAAAAAGCAAAATGGCTGTCTGGGGAGGCCTTACAAATAGCTGTGAAAAGAAGAGAAGCGAAAAGCAAAGATATAAGCATCTGAATGCAGAGTTCCAAAGAATAGCAAGAAGAGATAAGAAAGCCTTCTTCAGCGATCAACGCAAAGAAAGAGGAAAACAACAGAATGGGGAAGACTAGGGATCTCTTCAAGAAAATCAGAGATACCAAAGGAACATTTCATGAAAAGATGGGCTCGATAAAGGACAGAAATGGTATGGACCTAACAGAAGCAAAAGATATTAAGAAGAGATGGCAAGAATACACAGAAGAACTGTACAAAAACGATCTTCATGACCCAGATAATCATGATGGTGTGATCACTCACCTAGAGCCAGACATCCTGGAATGTGAAGTCAAGTGGGCCTTAGAAAGCATCACTATGAACAAAGCTAGTGGAGGTGATGGAATTCCAGTTGAGCTATTTCAAATCCTGAAAGATGATGCTGTGAAAGTGCTGCACTCAATATGCCAGCAAATTTGGAAAACGCAGCAGTGGCCAAGGGCTGGAAAAGGTCAGTTTTCATTCCAATCCCAAAGAAAGGCAATGACAAAGAATGCTCAAACTACCGCACAATTGCACTCATCTCACATGCTAGTAAAGTACTGCTCAAAATTCTCCAAGCCAGGCTTCAGCAATACGTAAACCGTACACTTCCTGATATTCAAGCTGGTTTTAGAAAAGGCAGAGGAACCACAGATCAAATTGCCAACATTCACGGGATCATGGAAAAAGCAAGAGAGTTCCAGAAAAACATCTATTTCTGCTTTATTGACTATGCCAAAGCCTTTGACTGTGTGGATCATAATAAACTGTGGAAAATTCTGAAAGAGATGGGAATACCAGACCACCTGATCTGCCTCTTGAGAAATTTGTATGCAGGTCAGGAAGAAAGAGTTAGAACTGGACATGGAACAACAGACTGGTTCCAAATAGGAAAAGAAGTTCGTCAAGGCTGTATATTGTCACCCTGTTTATTTAACTTCTATGCAGACTACATCATGAGAACTGCTGGACTGGAAGAAACACAAGCTGGAATCAAGATTGCTGGGAGAAATATCAATAACCTCAGATATGCAGATGACACCACCCTATGGCAGAAAGTGAAGAGGAACTCAAAAGCCTCTTGATGAAAGTGAAAGTGGAGAGTGAAAAAGTGGGCTTAAAGCTCAACATTCAGAAAACAAAGATCATGGCATCCGGTCCCATCGCTTCATGGCAAATAGATGGGGAAACAGTGGAAACAGTGTCAGACTTTATTTTTCTGGGCTCCAAAATCACTGCAGATGGTGACTGCAGCCATGAAATTAAAAGAGCTTACTCCTTGGAAGGAAAGTTAGGACCAACCTAGATAGCGTATTCAACAGCAGAGACATTACTTTGCCAACAAAGGTTCGTCTAGTCAAGGCTATGGTTTTTCCTGTGGTCATGTATGGATGTCAGAGTTGGACTGTGAAAAAGGCTGAGCGCTGAAGAATTGATGCTTTTTTTTTTTTTTTTTACCTTTCAAGGTTGCTTTATTTTTTTTTATTTTTAAACTTTACATAATTGTATTAGTTTTGCCAAATATCAAAATTAATCCATCACAGGTATACGTGTGCTCCCCATCCTGAACCCTCCTCCCTCCTCCCTCCCCATACCATCCCTCTGGGTCATCCCAGTGCACCAACCCCAAGCATCCAGTACCGTGCATTGAACCTGGACTGGCATCTCATTTCATACATGATATTTTACATGTTTCAATGTCATTCTCCCAAATCTTCCCACCCTCTCCCTCTCCCACAGAGTCCATAAGACTGTTCCATACATCAGTGTCTCTTTTGCTGTCTTGTACACCGGGTTATTGTTACCATCTTTCTAAATTCCATATATATGCGTTAGTATACTGTATTGCTGTTTTTCCTTCTGGCTTACTTCACTCTGTATAATAAGCTCCAGTTTCATCCACCTCATTAGAACTGATTCAAATGAATTCTTTTTAATGGCTGAGTAATACTCCATTGTGTATATGTACCACTGCTTTCTTATCCATTCATCTGCTGATGGACATCTAGGTTGCTTCCATGTCCTGGCTATTATAAACAGTGCTGCGATGAACATTGGGGTACACGTGTCTCTTTCCCTTCTGGTTTCCTCAGTGTGTATGCCCAGCAGTGGGATTGCTGGATCATAAGGCAGTTCTATTTCCAGTTTTTTAAGGAATCTCCACACTGTTCTCCATAGTGGCTGTACTAGTTTGCATTCCCACCAACAGTGTAAGAGGGTTCCCTTTTCTCCACACCCTCTCCAGCATTTATTACTTGTAGACTTTTGGATCGCAGCCATTCTGACTGGTGTGAAATGGTACCTCATAGTGGTCTTGATTTGCATTTCTCTGATAATGAGTGATGTTGAGCGTCTTTTCATGTGTTTGTTAGCCATCTGTATGTGTTCTTTGGAGAAATGTCTATTTAGTTCTTTGGCCCATTTTTTGATTGGGTCATTTATTTTTCTGGAGTTGAGCTGTAGGAGTTGCTTGTATATTTTTGAGATTAGTTGTTTGTCAGTTGCTTCATTTGCTATTATTTTCTCCCATTCTGATGGCTGTCTTTTCACCTTGCTGATAGTTTCCTTTGATGTGCAGAAGCTTTTAAGAATTGATGCTTTTGAACTGTGGTGTTGGAGAAGACTCTTGAGAGTCCCTTGGACTGCAAGGAGATCAAACCAGTCCATTCTGAAGGAGATCAGCCCTGGGATTTCTTTGGAAGGAATGATGCTAAAGCTGAAGCTCCAGTACTTTGGCCACCTCATGGGAAGAGTTCACTCATTGGAAAAGACTCTGATGCTGGGAGGGATTGGGGGCAGGAAGAGAAAGGGACGACAGATGGATGGCATCCCTTACTCGATGGACATGAGTCTGAGTGAACTCCAAGAGTTGGTGATGGACAGGGAAGCCTAGCGTGCTGCATTTCACGGGGTCGCGAAGAGTTGGACACGACTGAGCGACTGATCTGAATATGAGGGAAAAAAAGAGATAGATGATAATTTGTGATTTGTGAATGCTAGTAACCTGTATTCATAGAGAAGAAAAAATCACAACTATCTAAAATATTTTTAAAGTGCAGTTTAATAACTCTAAATTCTTAATGTTTTAAAATTGATTTTTTCAACCTTTGAAATTAAAGGAATTAATATCTCCTGGGTGATAAAATATGCCTGCAAAATATAACAATTCCTTTCATCTCACCACAGTTTTCTTCTCCTATATTAAATGACAAATTAAAGCACAATTTTAACAGTTCTATCATTTTTATTATAAAGCAGCATGTATAATATAATCTAATTCATATGCTCTTTATACATGAAAAAATTCAGCGAGTTATCAACTTAGCCACTCAATAATTTTTCCTATAAAGATATATAGTGCTCTTCCATGAATTGTGGAGGATATAAAAAGTAAAAAATATCTATCCTTTACATCTTATAGATTTATATGAAAATATTAAATATGAACAGTATGAGTTTTATTATTAAACTATTTACAAAGTATTATCAGTTAAGACAAAAGGTATATATATATATTTCATCAACAAATTATGCATGATGGATACAGAACTAAAAGATCTATAAAATTAGGGAAAATGCAGAATTTCCTACATGTATTTTGATTTTGAGACTGGGGTGTTTATTGATTGTGCAGTAATGAGTTATAGGCAAAGAATTCTTGGCCTATAAAATAAAGAGATATTTTTGTACTTATAACTGAAAGTTCACCTAGTGGCATACAGAAACTCAATGAAAAGATGAGTTTTATTCTTTCTCTCCTCTATGTCTTCCATTATATTTATGTCAAGTCAAAGCCAACACTTTCTGAGAAATCTCAAGTATTCTAGTAGCTTTGGGATTCATGTGTTTCCTTTTTAGTTATTTATTTATTTTTTTGTGTCAACCAGAATGAAAGGGCATTTCTTCCATCTGAAAAGATCAGGAAATATTTTTCTGAAACCGTCAACAAATGTGCCTTAGTTTTTTGCACACTGAACCAATTATCGTGGCCAATAAGATGGGAAGTAGAATCTCATATGGCAACTTGTGATTCCTTCTGGGTTCGAATAACATGTATTACTTAGTGAATGATAAGTCACTCATCCATGCCAAACTGAAGTTTTCTCAACAATAAAAAAGAAATGACACCAGACTGTTATCAGGGACCATTACCATGATATATTTTTGCCTGATTCGTCAAAGTTCTGGATGGCATAGCAGACACAAAAAGTGTTTATTATATACAGTCATGCTCAATGAGACTCAATAAAGCTGTCAGGTAATAATGCTTTCTGTTATGCTGGAAGACAGTATTGGCCAGTGGAAGGAGAAAGTATGCCAATGAATGACAATTACATAGATAGTGAAAAAAAAATTAGGCTCATTGATTTATATGGTTTTCTTAATTTTAATTTTAAGAAAAAAATTATCTCAAAAATATTTTATACTTAAAATCATTGCATGATTATTATATAGATATCATACTATTATCTATTTTTCTATTTGTGTCTAAAGGAACAAAAGAGAAAGCTTATTGAATAAATGTCACTATGTACTATTTTTGTGGTAAAGTTGTACAGTAGTTGAATATCACTGACTAAAGATGGACACCTTAATGAAGTTATATTAAAGTCTTGAATGGAAATTTTAGCAAGTTCCATTTGGAATGAACACCCAGAAACCTTATCATACTAAATCTAAACAAAAATAAATCTTTCTGGGAAAGTGCTAATGTGACATTAAACACGACCTTTTAAGCAACTGATTGAAATGCAAGGTTTTTTTTTTTTTTTTTTCAAGGAGGTAAAGCTAAATAATGTCACATCAAATAGTGTATCAATTTATGTCAGTTTCATTAGAAATGCATAATTAAGTTTTTCCTTCAATTTATTATTAGTTTAGAATGTATGTTTATATGGTCCTGGGTTTCCCTGGTGATTCAGATGGTAAAGAATCTGCCTGCAAGGCAGGAGACCTAGATTTGATCTCTGGTCATGAAGATCCCCTGGAGAAGGGAATGGCTACAAACTTCAGTAATCTTACTGAGAGAATTCATTGATAGAGGAACCTCAAAGCTATGATGTTTCCAGTAGTCATGTACAGATATGAGAGTTGGATGATAAAGAAGGCTGCTGCTGCTGCTGCTAAATCACTTCAGTCATGTCCACATCTGTGTGACTCCATAGACAGCAGCCCACCAGGCTCCACCATCCCTGGGATTCTCCAGGCAAGAATACTGGAGTGGGTTCCCATTTCTTTCTCCAACGCATGAAAGCGAAAAGTGAAAGTGAAGTCGCCCAGTCGTGTCTGACTCTTAGCAACCCCATGGACTGCAGCCCACCAGCCTCCTCTATTTATGGGATTTTCCAGGTAAGAGTATTGGAGTGGAGTGTGATTACCTTCTCCAGATAAAGAAGGCTGAACACCAACAATTTATGCTTTTGAACTGTGTTGCTAGAAGAAGACTCTTGAGAGTCCTTTGGACTGCAAGGAGATCAAAGTAGTCAATCCTAAATGAAGTCAACCCTGAATCTTAATTGGAAGGACTGATGCTGAAGCTGGAGCTACAATATTTTGACCACCTGATGCAAAGAGTCAACACATTGGAAAAGACCCTGATTTGGTGAAAGATTAAAGGTGGGAGGAGAAGTGGGTGACAGAGGATAAGAATGTTGGATGGCGTCATTGATTCAATGGGCACGAGTTTGAGCAAACTCCAGAGTACAGTGAAGGACAGGGAAACCTGGGCTGCTGCAGTCCATGGGGTTGCAAAGAGTCAGACGTAATTTAGTGACTGAACAACGGCAATAAGAAGTCTAGAAATCAGAGTATAAGTCCTCTAATTTACTTTTTTTCAAAGTTTTTTGGGTATTCTAGCTCCTCTGAATGGGCATATAAATTTTAGAATTATTATTTTTTTTTTTACAGATTAATTGAATAATTTGTCAATATAAAGAACTTTCCTATGTTTTATGAGATTTTTCCCCTAAGTGCTCATATTCCTCATGGTATTGTAAAGGGATTTTAAAAAAATATTTATGTATTTATTTGGCTGCACCAAATAAATGGCACATGGCATCTTTAGCTGTGGCACATAAGATCTAACTCCCTGACTAGGAATTGACCCCAGGCTTCCTGCATTATGAACACAGTCTTAGCCACTGGAACAACAGAGAAGCTCCCTAAAAGGGATTTTTTAAGCTTTTAATTTCCTATTGTTCACTGATAGTATATAAATACAATTTTTAAAAGATTGCTTTTGCATCCAAGAAGCTTTCTAAATGTAAATTTATTAATTCTAGTAGCTTTTTGTAGACCCCTTTGGATTTTCCAGGTAGTAAAATGTGGTCTGCAAATAACTATAGTTTTTACTGCTTCCTTTACCATATGGATCAGTTTTATTTTTTATTTCACTGAATAGAACCTCCAATATAATGTCAAATAGAAGTGGTAAGCATTGGCATTTTTATACTATTCCTTATCTTGGGGGAGGGTATTTCAGAATTCCATCGTTAAGTATAGTGTGAGTTGTACATTTTTTCTAGATGCACTTACCAAGCTGAGGAATTTCCCCTCTATTCCTAATTGGCTGAAATTTTTTTAATAGAAAATAGTGTTGTATTTTACATCTACTGACATGTGCATATGGATTGTTTTTCCTTGTTTTTCTATTTTTTATAAGGTCTGCTTGTTTCACTTGAGTTCTTCCTTCTTGCACTATAGCTTAGAAACTTCTTCCTCAAGGCAGTAAATTTGAGCAATGGTAAAGCTATCTCTGTTGTTTCCCATCTCTCAGGAATTATTTCCCTTCAGCCCTTGATGTCCAATGTCTTAAGAACCACAGTTTCCAATTTTATCTTTGTTTTCTTTGGTTTTATGGTTGTATTGGTCAGGAAAATAAGCCCAGGTCTAGCTATCCCATTTTGAGGGTAGGTAGAAGACCTTAAATCCTTAGATATGTCGAGAGAACACTATGAAGTTATACCAGATCTGGCATTGCAAAAACTGATTCAGAAATAAAAGATCCATATCCCAAAAAGATTTAAAATTCCCACATGTGAAATAACATGATTTAGTGTTTAAGACAATTTTTAAAAATCTAAAAAAAATAATAATAATTTTTGATGACTATAAAAACTCAGTCATTTCAAATTTTTCAAACATATTTTTAACATGTCCATCTGTTGCACACTGAGTTTTCCAAAAAGTGGACTCAGGATCACAGATCAGCCTATAAGATGCTTATTCAGTTCAGTTCAGTTTAGTCGCTCAGTCATGTGCAACTCTTTGCCACCCCATGAATTGCAGCACTCCAGGCCTCCCTGTCCATCACCAAATCCCAGAGCTCACCCAGACTCATGCCCATCGAGTCAGGGATGCCATCCAGCCATCTCATCCTCTGTCGTACCCTTCTCCTTCTGCCCCCAATCCCTCCCAGCATCAGAGTCTTTTCCAATGAGTCAACTCTCCGCATGAGGTGGCCAAAGTACTGGAGTTTCAGCTTTAGCATCATTCCTTCCAAAGAAATCCCAGGGCTGATCTCCTTCAGAATGGACTGGTTGGATCTCCTTGCAGTCCAAGGGACTCTCAAGAGTCTTCTCCAACACCACAGTTTAAAAGCATCAATTCTTAGGCGCTCAGCCTTCTTCACAGTCCAATTCTCACATCCATACATGACCACAGGAAAAACAATAGCCTTGACTAGCTGGACCTTTGTTGGCAAAGTAATGTCTCTGCTGTTGAATATGCTATCTAGGTTGGTCATAACTTTCCTTCCAAGGAGTAAGCGTCTTTTAATTTCATGGCTGCTGTCACCATCTGCAGTGATTTTGGAGCCCAGAAAAATAAAGTCTGACACTGTTTCCACTGTTTCCCCATCTATTTGCCATGAAGTGATGGGACCGGATGCCATGATCTTTGTTTTCTGAATGTTGAGCTTTAAGCCCACTTTTTCACTCTCCACTTTCACCTTCATCAAGAAGCTTTTTAGTTCCACTTCACTTTCTGCCATAAGGGTGGTGTCATCCGCATATCTGAGGTTATTGATATTTCTCCCGGCAATCTTGATTCCAGCTTGTGTTTCTTCCAGTCCAGCGTTTCTCATGATATACTCTGTATATAAGTTAAATAAGCTGGGTGACAATATACAGCCTTGATGTACTCCTTTTCCTACTGGAACCAGTCTGTTGTTCCATGTTCAGTTCTAACTGTTGCTTCCTGACCTGCATACAAATTTCTCAAGAGGCAGACCAGGTGGTCTGGTACTCCCATCTCTTTTAGAATTTTCCACACTTTATTGTGATCCACACAGTCAAAGGCTTTGGCATAGTCAAGAAAGCAGAAATAGATGTTTTTCTGGAACTCTCTTGCTTTTTCCATGATTCAGCGGATGTTGGCAATTTGATCTCTGGTTCCTCTGCCTTTTCTAAAACCAGCTTGAAACATCAGGAAGTTTATGGTTCATGTATTGCTGAAGCCTGGCTTGGAGAATTTTGAACATTACTATCGTGTGAGATGAGGGCAATTGTGCGGTAGTTTGAGCATTCTTTGGCATTGCCTTTCTTTGGGATTGGAATGAAAACTGACCTTTTCCAGTCCTGTGGCCACTGCTGAGTTTTCCAAATTTGCTGGCATATTGAGTGCAGCAATTTCACAGCTTATGAGTACTTAGATGACACCACCCTTATGGCAGAAAGTGAATAGGGACTCAAAAGCCTCTTGATGAAAGTGAAAGTGGAGAGTGAAAAAGTTGGCTTAAAGCTCAACATTCAGAAAACAAAGATCATGGCATCCGGTCCCATCACTTCATGGCAAATAGATGGGGAAACAGTGGAAACAGTGTCAGACTTTATTTTTCTGGGCTCCAAAATCACTGCAGATGGTGACAGCAGCCATGAAATTAAAAGACGCTTACTCCTTGGAAGGAAAGTTATGACCAACCTAGATAGCATATTCAACAGCAGAGACATTACTTTGCCAACAAAGGTCCAGCTAGTCAAGGCTATTGTTTTTCCTGTGGTCATGTATGGATGTGAGAATTGGACTGTGAAGAAGGCTGAGCGCCTAAGAATTGATGCTTTTAAACTGTGGTGTTGGAGAAGACTCTTGAGAGTCCCTTGGACTGCAAGGAGATCCAACCAGTCCATTCTGAAGGAGATCAGCCCTGGGATTTCTTTGGAAGGAATGATGCTAAAGCTGAAACTCCAGTACTTTGGCCACCTCATGGGAAGAGTTGACTCATTGGAAAAGACTCTGATGCTGGGAGGGATTGGGGGCAGGAGGAGAAGGGGATGGCAGAGGATGACATGGCTGGATGGCATCCCTGACTCAATGGACGTGAGTCTGGGTGAACTCCAGGATTTGGTGATGGACAGGGAGGCCTGGCATGCTGAGATTCATGGGGTCGTAGAGTCGGACGTGACTGAGAAACTGATCTGATCTGATACAATCAATACCTGTGTTTTGGAGATGTTGGACTAGGATTCAGCAGTGGGAAAGTTGATCTACAAAAGAAGCCCTACTAAATCTTTGGCTAGCCCTACTGAAAGCTCAAGGGCTAACCAGTCCGTCACAATCATTCTGCTTTGTAATGAAATGGAAGCTGAGGCAATCTGTGCTTGGGAAATAGCTGAAGGACGTCTACAGATGACCCCCCTGGCAGCACAGGCAAAAAGCCCTTCCCTGAAAAGGGATCTGTGGTCTGAATCACCATGCTTTATCACACTGACATAAAAATAGGGGAATAAATGAATGAGTGACATGTATAAATTTCCTCTTGTCTTAGATAACATTAATATAGTTATATATGCTCTAGTAATTTTTTTAAGTAGGATAAAATCAAATAATCACAATTTGTTTTTTTCCTTAAAGTGAAGTGAAGTCGCTCAGTCATGTCTGACTCTTTGCGACCTCATGGTCAGTAGCCTACCAGGCTCTGCCATCCATGGGATTTTCCAGGCAAGAATACTGGAGTGGGCTGCCATTTCCTTCTCCAGGGGATCTTCCCAACCCACAGATTGAACCCGGGTCTCCTGCATTGCGGGCAGATGCTTTACTCTCTTTTAACATTAAAAAAAAAAAAAAAAAAAAAAAATGGCTTTCATTATTAGTCAGTCATTTCTTGAAAAAAAAATTCATACCTCTCTATAGTCTTTTGGAAAGCAGATCTTGGCATTAAAAAAAAAAAAAAAAAAAGGTTCTGTCATTAGGTTAGTATGTTTCTGACTCATACCATCAAAGAGTATACTGAAGGACCTTTAGAATTGCACTCTGAAAAGTACATTGCTATTGATTGACTAATCAAGGCCCTTATTGAAAACAAGTCAAATTTCTTTCTATACACTCATTAGTGACCTTCATAAATCAAAACAGAATTATTACAGAAATTCTACAATATAAACATAGTTTAACACACACCCATGCCAGCAAATCCTACATACAACACTTCACTTGGCAATAATTGCCTTATACTCCCATGTCAATGTATTACCTACAGTCATGTATTAAAATAATATTCAATGAAACAGTGACAGTCAAGTGATATAATAACAATCCTCTAAATGTTCCCTGAATAAGGAGCCTAGTGTCCAAGAGATACAAGGACAGAAACAGTAAGGACCCAACAGAAGCATATTAAGAAGAGGTGGCAAGAATACAAGCTTACAACAAACATCTAGGGAGTGAAAAACACTGATCTATCTATCCAGATGTTTCCCTGGAGCCATTTATCTTTCTGTTTTGGGAAATGAACCTTATTTTGTAATTTTCTAGATTTTAAATGTTATTTAGATAAGTAAGTCTGGTATATTATTGGCAAAAACAAAAGGAGGGGAATATTTATTGACAAATTCAATTATCTTGTGTACGATTATCTGTGAACACCTAAATCTAAATATTTTGCAATTAATTATGTTATTTTCTTTAATATGTAAACCCTCCCACATAATTATTTACTATCAAAGTATTATTTGCTTGATAAAGGAACATGTTATATTTTACATCAGTTCGGTTCAGTAGGTCAGTCGTGTCCGACTCTTTGCAACCCCATGAATCACAGCATGCCAGGCCTCCCTGTCCATCACCAACTCCCAGAGTTCACTGAGACTCACGTCCATCAAGTCAGTGATGCCATCCAGCCATCTCATCCTCTGTTGTCCCCTTCTCCTCCTGCCCCCAATCCCTCCCAGCATCAGAGTCTATTTCAATGAGTCAACTCTTTGCGTGAGGTGGTCAAAGTATCGGAGTTTCAGCTTCAACATCATTCCCTCCAAAGAAATCCCAGGGCTGATCTCCTTCAGAATGGACTGGTTGGACCTCCTTGCAGTTCAAGGGACTCTCAAAAGTCTTCTCCAACACCACAGTTCAATAGCATCAATTTTTTAGTGCTCAGCTTTCTTCACAGTCCAACTCTCACATCCATACATGACCACAGGAAAAACCATAGCCTTGACTAGACGGACCTTTATTGGCAAAGTAATGTCTCTGCTTTTCAATATGCTATCTAGGTTGGTCATAACTTTCTTTCCAAGGAGTAAGCGTCTTTTAATTTCATGGCTGCAATCACCATCTACAGTGATTTTGGAGCCCAGAAAAATAAAGTCTCTCACTGTTTCCACTGTTTCCCCATCTATTTGCCATGATTCTTAGCTAAATGTATTTTAGTAGTTGACCTCTAATTCTTGAGTCATGATTCTATTCCCTAAGATCTAAACTGATAGAAAATCACAAGTACATCATCATCATTTTCTTTTTTTTTTAATTCTTTTAAAAATAAATTATTTATGTAAAAATAATTTTAACCTATAAAATATTGCAAGAGGAATACAATGAAAATCAGTGTATTTTTAATTAGATTCAGTATACTGTTAACATTTTACCATGTTGTCTCATTATTTTCTCTCTCTTTCTCATCTCTATGCATACATAAACACTCTTACAATATTTCTTTGTTATTTGAATGTAAGTTTCAAACATTTCAATTTCATATATATGTGCATACAATCACTAAAACAAATGCAATCATCCATATAACAAAAGTGTCATCATTGTAGTCAATAAACATCATAATAATGCAATAAATAATATCAAAAAGGTACAGTCCATATAAAAGTTTCCCAACTGTTTCACTACTGTATCTTTAGGTGTTTTCATCCATAATCCAACCAAGTATAACTTACTGCATTTAATTTTCATATCTCCTAAATACCTATTGTCCTTAGTTTCTATCTATGATGGGAAGAATGTCGATTCCAAAAAGATATACTGATGTTCTGGAACATGTAAATGTAAATGTGACCTTACTGGAGGAAAAAAAAAGGAATCTTTTCAGATGCAATTAAATTAGGATTTAGAGAAGTTATTATTTTGAATTATCCCAGTGTGCCATAAATCCAGTACCAAATGTTCTTACAAGACACAAGAAGATAAGACATGTAAAGTGAAAGTCTCTCTGAAGAAACAGCAAAGATCTGAGTGATACTGCCACAAGGAAAGGGACAGTTAGAGCCATCAGATGCTGGAGGCAGCAAGAAGGCATTATCAATTCTCCCAAGGGCTTACAAAGGGAGCATGACTCTGATGAAGTCATGGTTTTTGACTTCTGGCTTAGAGAACTGTGAGAGAAAAAAATATGATAATTTGAACCACCGAATTTAAGGGAATTTTTTATGGCAGGCCTGGGAAATTAACATACACCCTAAATGACTGAGGAAACAGAAGTCAAAAGCAAGGGAGAAAGGGAAAGATACACCCAACAGCGTGCAGAGTTTCAGAGAACAGCAAGGAGAGATAAGAAGGCATTCTTAAATGAGCAGTGCAAAGAAGTGGAGGAAAACAATAAAATGGGAAAGGCTAGAAATCTTTTCAGGAAAACTGGAGATATCAAAGGGACATTTTCTGCAAGGATGGGCAAGATAAAGGACAGAAATGGTAAGGACTTAACAAAAGCAGAAGAGATTAAGAAGAAGTGGCAAGAATACTCAGAAAAACTATACAAAAAAGTTCTTAATGACCCCTATAACCACAATGCTATGGTCACTTACCTAGAGCCAGACATCCTGAAGTGTGAGGTCAAGTGGGCCTTAGGAAGCCTCATTACGAACAAAGCCAGTGAATGTCACAGAATTCCAGCTGAGCTATTTACAATCATAAAAGATGATGTTAAAGTGGTACATTCAATATTTCAGCAAATTTGGAAAACTCAACAGTGGCCACAGGACTGGAAAAAGATCAGTTTTCAATGCAATCCTAAAGAAAGATAGTACCAAAGGATGTTCAGACTACTATACAGTTGCTCTCATTTCCCATGCTAGTAAGGTTAGGCACAAAATCCTTTAAACTAGGTTTCAACAGTACATGAACTGAAAACTTCCAGATGTATATGCTGGGTTTAGAAAAGGAAGAGGAACTAGAGAACAAATTGCCAACATCCATTGGATCACAGAGAAAGCAAGGGGATTCCAGAAAAAGACATCTACTTCTGCTTTATTGACTATGTGAAAGCTTTTGACTGTGTGGAGCACAACAAACTGAAAAGTTCCAAGAGATGGGAATACCAGACAACCTTACCTATCTCCTGCGAAACCTGTATGTGTGTCAAGAAGCAACAGTTAGACCTTATATGAAACAATGGACTGGTTCCATATAAGGAAAGGAGTACGTCAAGGCTGCATATTGTCACCTTACTTATTTAACTTATATGCAGAGTACATCATTCAAAATATCAGGTTGGATGAATCACAAGCTGGAATCAAGATTGCTGGGAGAAATATCAATAGTCTTAGATATGTAGATGATACCACTCTAATGACAGAAAGTGGAGAGGAACTAAAGAGCCTCTTCATGAGGGTGAAAGAGGAGAGTGGATAAACTGACTTAAAATTCAACAGTCAAAAAACTAAGGTCATGACATTTGGTCCCATGAGTTCATGGCAAATAGACAAAATGGAAACAATGAAAATCTTTTTTATTTTCTTAAGCTCCAAAGTCACTGCAGATGGTGACTACAGCCATGAAATTAAAATACACTTGCTCCTTGGATGAAAATCTATGACCAACCTAGACAGTATATTAAAATACAAAGACAACTTTACTGACAAAGGTCCATATAGTCAAAGCTGTGGTTTTTCCAGTAGTCATGTACAGATTTGAGAGTTGGATCATAAAGAAGGTTGAGCACTGATGAATTGATGCTTTCAGACAGTGTGCTGGAGAAGACTCTTGAGAGTCACTTAGACTGCAAGGAGATCAAACCAGTCAATCCTAAAGGAAATCAACCCTAAATCTCATTGTAAGGACAGATGCTGAAGCTGAAATTTCAATACTTTTAGCCACTACATGTGAAAAGCTGGCTCGCTGAAAAAGACCCTGATGCTGGGAAAGACTGAAGGCAAAAGGAAACGAGGACAAGATGGTTGGATGGCATCATAGACTCAATGGACATTAATTTAAACAAACTCTAGGAGATACTGAAGGACAGGGAAGCCTGGCATGATGCAGTCCATGGGGTTACAAAGAGTTGGACGTGACTTAGTGACTGAACAGCAACATAATCCAATACCAATATTATCATTATCATCACATCATCAATGTTATTTCTTTGATTATTCTAGATTTGACTATTGGGAGTTCTTTCAGTTTGGCCCCTGTGTCCCTTTGACATGCCTTTGTTCTTTTGTTTTTTAACATCTTCATAATTTCTAGAAGTGTAAGATATTCCACACTTATTCTGTCAGAAAACATTAATGTATGTAATATAAAATATGACATTTTGTCCATTTTAAGTATACAATTCAGTTACATTAATTACTGCAATATTATAGTTTATAATAAGAAATATGTATTTAATATTTGTCTTTTCTGGCACACAGCTCTTAAAACTCTTCAATTTCTTTAGAGGTGAGAAGAATGAGGTAACTTTTGGAAAGCCCCTGGGTAACCTGGCTGTCGGGCTTCCCAGGTAGCTCAGTGATAAAGACCCTGCCTGCAAACATGGGAGACATATGAGACTCAGTAGATCCCTGAGGCAGGAAGACGCTTGGAAGAGGAAATGGTAACCTATTCTAGGCTTCTTACCTGGGAAATCCCATGGACAGAGGAACCTGGTGGGCTATAGTTCTTAGGGTTGCAGAGAGTCAGATGCAAGTCAGCACAGATGCATGTAACCTGGCTGTTCCCAGGGGTTATTGTTGTTCAGTCTCTAAGTCATGTCCTACTCTTTATGACCCTATGGACTGTAGCAGTCCAGGCTTCCCTGTCCTTCACTATCACCAGGAGTTTGCTCAAACTCATGTCCATTGAGTCAGTGATGCCATCTAACCATCTCATCCTCTATCAGCCCCTTTTACTTCTGCTGTCAAACTTTCCCAGCATCAAGGTCTTTACCAATGAGACAGTTCTTTGCATCAGGTGGCCAAAGTATTCAAGTTTCAGCTTCAGCATCAATCCTTCCAATAAATATTCAGGATTGATTTCCTTTAGGATTGACTGACTGATTTCCTTACTGCCCAAGGGACTCTCAAGAGTCTTCTCCAGCACCACAAATTGAAAGCATGAATTCCTCAGTGCTTAGCCTTCTTTATGGTCCAACTCTCACATCTGTACATGCCTACTGCAAAAACCATAGCTTTGAGTCTACAGACCTCTGTCAGAAAAGTGATGTCTCTGTTCTTTAATACACTGTCTAGGTTTATCATAGCTTTTCTCCCAAGGAACATGTGTCTTTTAATTTCATAGCTAGAGTCCTGTCTTCAGTGATTGTGGAGTCCAAGGGAACCCAACTTTGAGGGTTGGAACTTTCAGTCCTACCACCTGACTCCAAGGAGGGGAGGGACTAGAGACTGAGTTAAATCACCAATGCCAGTGATTTAATCAACCATGCCTATATAATGAAGTCTCCATGAAACCCCAGAATGATGAGGTGCAGAGAGCTTCTAAATCAGTGAACATGTAGAGATACTGGGAGAGCAGCACACTTTGCAAGAGTATGAAAACTCCTTGCCCTGTCTCCCTACCTTGCTCTCTGCTTCTCTTTCATCTGCTTGTTCCTCACTTACAGCCTTTTATAATAAAATTGTAATCTAGCAAATAAAACTTTTCTTTGAATTCTATAGGCCTCTCTAGCAAATTGATTGAACCCATGAAGAGGGTCAGTGGAACTTCTGATCTACAATCCATTGACTACAATCCATTCTGATCTACAATCCACAAACAACAACCTGGACCTGCAATTGGCATGCTAACTGGGGGAAGAGGTGGTCTTATAGGACTGAACCTTTAAACTGTGAGATGTGCCACTATGCGTGCAGACAGTGTCAGAACTGAGTTCAATTAAAGACACCTAACTGGAGAATGGTTTGGTGTGGTGGAGAACCCCACACATTTAATTGGTGCTGAAGTGGTGCATGTATCCAACAGAATACTACTTAGCTACTAAATAACAAGACAGTGCCATTTGCAGCAACATGGATGCAACTAGAGATTATCATTCTAAGTGAAGATAATCAGAAAGAGAAAGACAAATATCACATGATATTACTGATATGTGGAACCTAAAATAATGTCACAAAGGAACCGATCTACAACACAGAAACAGACTCACCAACATAGAGATCAGACTTGTGTTTACCAAAGAGATGGTGGGAGAGGAATGGACTGGGAGTTTCAGGGTTGATAGATGCAAACTATTATATTTAGAATGGATAAACAATAAAGTCTTAGTGTATAGCACAGAGAACTATATCCAGCCTCCCTGGATAAACCATAATGGAAAAGAATACAAGAACAAGGATGTATACATGTATAGAACTGTGTCACATTGCTGTAGAGCAGATTGGCATAACATTGTAAATCAATTATACTTCCATTAAAAATATATACACATATATACATAATTACATTGTGTAATTATCATCTTCATTTCTAAAATATTTTCATCACCCAATATAAACTCTGTACCTGTTCATTAAGTAATAGCCTCACATTCCTTGTCTTCCCTGTCCCTTGTAATCTTTAGTTTACTTTCTGTCCCTATAAATTTGTTAATTTTAGATATTTCATATAAGTGGAATCACACAGTATCCATCCTCTTGTGTATGGCTTATTTCATTTAACACTTTCAAGTCTTATCCATGTTGAAATATCTATGAAAACTTCCTTTATTTTTATAATGTAAAAATGTTCCTCTGCATGCATTTTCTTTATCCATTAATCTGTTGATGAATACTTGGGTCATTTTCTAGTGTCTTTCTCAGGGATTGATGACACCAGGAAATCTTTGCCATTAGCCAGAAACTACAAAGTAAACCCAGGCATTATTCTTTCTTTTACTATTTGTATGACTCTTTATTAAGTCCATTCATATTAATTTGTCTTAAGAGAAAAACAGACATTTGATGTTAGTTATGAAGTCTTAACATATGGGTGCCAAACCACCTCTGTTTATCTTGACCTGGGATCCAGCCACACCGGATCTCCTAAGATTTCTCAAATCTCTAATGCACCATTTGACTACATAAATTCTGCCTGAAACCATGTTTCTACTCACCCTTACCCTTTTCTCTGGATAACTTTTAATTACCTTAAAATCTAAGTTTAATGCTCACTTCCTCAAGAAAACTTCCCTGACTTTTTCTATTTTTTATTTGTTTTGATATATATTGTCATAGGGCTTCCCAGATAGCTCAGTGGTAAAGAATCTGCCTACCAATTCAGGAGATGCCAGAGATGTGGGTTCAATCAGTGGATCAGGAAGACCCCCTGGAGAAGGGAATGGTGACCCACTGTAGTATTCTCACCTGGAAAATTCCATGGACCGAGGAGCCTGCTGGGCTATGATCTAGGGCATCATGTAGAGTCAGACATGACTGAGCATGCACATATGTACATGCTGTCACAGAACTTTCTTCCTTTCCTTCAGAGTGCTTACTTCTTTTTAAATTATGTATTTGTATGTATACATCAATATGATTATTTAATTCATATTTGATTTCTCCATTGGATTGTAAGCTCTACAAGTGCAACAAATGTTTTCATGTTTATTTAACACTGTATTCCCAGCACTTAGAGAATGCTTGGAACTTATTAGGTGTACATGAAATACCTTTTTAATGAATAGCTATGGATAAACAAATGAATGAATGAATTTTTAGACATCCTTCTATCACTTTACACAACTAAAAAATAAAGCCTAAACAGCTAAGATTGAAATTAAAGAATGTTCCACATTCCTTACTGGTCATTTCTTCATATTAAACCTCTGTAGAATAATGAAATATAAAAGCCCTTTCTAAAATACCCATATCAGTATGTATTTGTGGTTGTATTTTTAACTGTGCCACCTACTTTGTGAGGTTCTCTGTATTTCTTTTTCCTAAATTCTGCTACCAGCACCACTCCATACTCTTAACAGACACACAGACACAATATCTACCTACAGCTGATTCAGTTATTTTGATAGTGCTCTTTTCCTTAGTTTGTGAGCTTTTGGAGATCAGGCAACATGTACACTTTTTTGTGGGTACCCAGGATTTAATTACTTGCTTGTCATAAAAATTGATTCTCAATAAGTGTTTTCTGAATTAATGGATGTTTATAAACTGTTTTTAAGCCAATACGTTTTTCCATAGTCTCTTTACGAGTTTTAAATTGAGATATGGATATATGCAGGAAGAGGGACTGCACATTTACAAATTCATGCCATACAGGAAATGTTTTTCCCATCTGTTAACCTATGCTATTGTAATATTGATTAAATATTATTTTTATATACAGTAAAAGTAGACACTTCATGGTCCTTGTCAAGTAATAAAATGTGTTTTCCAGTTCCATTTTCATTTTGATGAATGCAAACATAATGTACAAACTATTTTGAGACTTTCCACCCACAACTCCGGTCCAGTATAACGGCATTTTACTGAGGAACATGGTTACTCCAGAGCATCTTAGTTCAAAATGAAGATCAATTGCATACATATTTGACAACGCAGAATGAATTTAGATTAATACAAAATCCTAACATTGTCCATTAAGAGAAAAGCAAATATCGTATATTAACACATATATATGGAACCTAGAAAAATGATATTGATGAACCTATTAGCAGGGAAGGAATGGAGATGCAGATGTAGAGAATGGACTTGTGGACACAGTGGGAGAAGGAGAGAATGGGATGAATGGAGAAAACAGCATCAATATATATATAGTATCATGTGTGAAGTTGATAGCTGGTGAGAAGTTGCTACATTTATAGGGAGCCAAGCCTGGCACTCTGTGATGAACTAGAGAGGTGGGATGTGGGGAGGGGAGGGAGACCCAAGAAGCTGGGGACATATGAATCATTGTGGTTGATCATGTTGCTGTACGGCGGAAACCAACACAATGTTGCAAAGCAATTTTTCTCCAATAAAAAAATAAAAAAATCCTAACAGAATTTAACCAATTCTGGTAGAAATAGGTTTAAAAACTTTTTAAACCAAGATGTCATGTGCCTCTCATGGGATACTTATGGAGCATATTTATATATGATGGTGACATTTATCAGAACTTATAATTACTGATCATTTTAAAATGTGTTTTATAAACTGCAGAACTTAACTCATTAATTTTATAAAATTTAACAGCAAAACCAGGGCTCAAAAATATGAAACTAGTTGGACAAACAGATTAAATTACTTGATTTTAATGTCTAGTAAGAGAGACAGAATACGAACCCAACCTATATGACTTCAGAGATGCCATTTTAAACATCTGCAGTTCTGTGAACCAGACCAGCTTAGCACCTTTCAGAATTCAGAGACAAACTGGGATATAGGAATGCTAGTAGATCAGAGGAATAATAATCACTGTATAATTAACCTTAATTACATTTGGGTATATTAACATTAAAAATAACATCAAAAGTTTTCTTGAAATACTGCTTTATTTTAATTTGGATAATTTTATAGAAATCCTTGAACACCTAGATAAAGGTAAAGAGAAGAGGAGCTTATTATTTAGGTACTTGTTCATCTCAGAGACTTCCTTATTTTTTATTTGTGTATGTCTAATCTAAATAAAAACCAATTTATTAAGTCCATTCTAATATGTCACTTGTCTGAATTCTAATCATAATCACATATGATTAACTGATGTGATATGAAGTTTTTTTAATTATTAGTAAGCCACTATTGGGTTGTTTTATCCCTCATTCTGTGTAGGTAGTAAACCAAGATTTGTAAAACACACAAAGTAAAAACTGTTTCTCTCAGGGAGAGCAACAAATAGTGCCAGAGATAATGATGAAGAAAATCTAAATTATAATATGTAACAAGGAATAAGATTCAGTATAGCTGGTTTCTGCACAAGACCTACTGCCACAAAGTCATCTGACTGTAAGTCATACTGACCACTGAGTCATTCTGACCTCAATTCTCTACTGACGATGGCTGTGAGATTGAAGGAAAAGTTGGGCATATTAGACTAATTTTACCAGCAAAAATTTTATAGTATTGCATAATCTAGAAATGGACCTGACTCCCTAACTCATCCCATTTATTCCTTGGCCAGTTCTCAACTTTCCATTCAGAAGAATATTTAAGAAATACAGAACATATTTCATAATTTCTCTAGGAACATTTATTATATTTAATGCCATTCTCACATAATCTACTTTATGTTCAAGCTCAGCAGTAAAGAATCCTATTGTTGAATCCTAATCGTTCAACATCTATACACGCTAAAGAGTGATCAACACCACAAGTCTAGTTGCCATCTATCACCATACAGCTTACCTATTTCACACATTTTATCCCCTAAACCACTTCCCTTTTGATAACCATTATCCTGGTCCCTGTATCCTTATTTTGTTTGTGTGTTGGTTTGGAGTTAGTTTGTTTTTGATTCTATATATGACTGAAATCACAGTATCTATCTTTCTCTGTCTGACTTATTCCAGTTAGCATAATACCTTTTTGAGTCCATCCATGTTGTCACAAATTGTAGGACTTCATTCCAATTTGGCTGAGTAGTATCCAACTGTGTGTGTATACATATGTATGCATATATGTGTGTGTGTATCTATGTCTGTATCTATATTTTATGTTATGCACATATTTTTGAATTAATGTTTCCATTTTCTTCAAATAAGTACTCAGAAGTGAAATAGGTGGATCAAATGCGAGCTCTATTATTAATTTTTTGAGGAATCTCCATACTGTTTTCCATAGTGATTACATCAAAGCACATTCCCACCAACACTGTTCAAGGACTCCATTTTCTCTACATCTTCTCCAACACTCGTTCAGTTCAGTTCAGTTCAGTCGCTCAGTCGTGTCCGACTCTTCGCGACCCTATGAATCGCAGCACGCCAGGCCTCCCTGTTCATCACCAACTCCTGGAGTTCACTGAGACTCATGTCCACCGAGCCAGTGATGTCATCTCATCCTCTGTCGTCCCCTTCTCTTCCTGCCCCCAATCCCTCCCAGCATCAGAGTCTTTTCCAATGAGTCAACTCTTCGCGTGAGGTGACCAAAGTACTGGAGTTTCAGCTTTAGCATCATTCCTTCCAAAGAAATCCCAGGGCTGATCTCCTTCAGAATGGACTGGTTGGATCTCCTTGCAGTCCAAGGGACTCTCAAGAGTCTTCAACATCACAGTTCAAAAGCATCAATTCTTCAGCTCAGCCTTCTTCACAGTCCAACTCTCACATCCATACATGACCACAGGAAAAACAATAGCCTTGACTAGCTGGACCTTTGTTGGCAAAGTAATGTCTCTGCTTTTGAATATGCTATCTAGGTTGGTCATAACTTTCCTTCCAAGGAGTAAGCTCTTTTAATTTCATGGCTGCAGTCACCATCTGCAGTGATTTTTGAGCCCCCCAAGATAAAGTCTGACACTGTTTCTACTGTTTCCCCATCTATTTGCCATGAAGTGATGGGACTGGATGCCATGATCTTTGTTTTCTGAATGTTG
Organism: Bos mutus; assembly: GCF_027580195.1. Lineage (NCBI taxonomy): Eukaryota > Metazoa > Chordata > Mammalia > Artiodactyla > Bovidae > Bos > Bos mutus. Next base: position 74,592,882 of record NC_091622.1, on the reverse strand, counting down.
AGCTTTAAGCCAACTTTTTCACTCTCCTCTTTCACTTTCATCAAGAGGCTTTTTAGTTCCTCTTCACTTTCTGCCATAAGGGTGGTGTCATCTGTATATCTGAGGTTATTGATATTTCTCCCAGCACTCTTGATCCCAGCTTGTGTTTCTTCCAGTCCAGCGTTTCTCATGATGTATTCTGCATATAAGTTAAATAAGCAGGGTTATAATATACATCCTTGACATACTCCTTTTCCTATTTGGAACCAGCCTGTTGGTTCCATGTCCAGTTCTAACTGTTGCTTCCTGACCCCCTTACAGATTTCTCAAGAGACAGGTCAGGTGGTCTGGTATTCCCATCTCTTGAAGAATTTTCCACAGTTTATTGTGATCCACACAGTCAACACTTATTATTTGTTGTCTTTTTCATAATAGCATAACAGGTATGAAGTAATATCTCACTGAAGCTTTGATTTGAATTTCGCTATAAATAGCGATGTTGAATATCTTTTCATGTGCCTGATGACCACCCATGTATCTACGGGGAGGGAAGAGGGTTCAGGACGGGGAACACGTGTATACCTGTGGTGGATTCATGTTGATATATGGCAAAACCAATACAATATTGTAAAGTTAAAAAATAAAATAAAATAAAAAATAAAAAAATAAAAATCAAAGTAAAAAAAAAGAAAAAAAGAAAAGAAAAACCCTCTATTCGTTTTGGAAAATCCTCTACTCAAGTCCTCTACTCATTTTTAATCAGGTTGGTTTCTGTTCTTATTTCTGTTGCTGTTTAGTTTTATGACTTCTTTATATGTTTTGGATATTAACCACTTTTCCAATATTCCAATTTTCCAATAAAAATATCTTATCCCATTTAATATCTTGCTTTTTTGTTTTGATGATGGATTTTTCTGTTGTTCAGAGATTTTTAGATTGATGCATTCCCATTTGTTTATTTTTGCTATGTTTGCTTCCCTTGCTTTTGGAGTCAGATCCACAAATACATCACTAAGACTAATATCAATAAGGTTACCACTTATGTTTTCTAAAATTTTTATGGTTTCAGTTCTTACATTCTTACAAGTCTTTCTGAGTTATTTTTACTGTTTGGTGTAAGACAGTGGTTTGGTTTTATTCTTTTGTATGAGGCTGTTCAGTATTCCCAACACCATTTATTGAAGAGACTGTCCTTTCTCCATTGTATTATTTGCTCTTTTGTTATTAATTGTACATACACATGTCAATTTATTTCCGGGGTCTCACTTCTGATCAGTGTGCTGCATTTGTGCCAGTATCATAGTGTTTTAATTACTGTAACTTTGCAGGATAATTTAAAATCAAGAGGTGTGATACCTCCAACTTTGTTCTTCTTTCTCAAGATTGTTTTGGGTATTTGGGGTCTTACTCCTGGGGTTTCTTCTGGCTCACTGACAACCTTCTTCTAATAGATACACATTTTAGAATTACTTGTTCTATTTCTATGAAAAATGCTATTGGAATTTTGATAATTGTTGCATTGAATCTGTAGATAGATTTGGGTAGTATAGATATTTTAATAACATTAATCTTCTAATCCATGAGTATGAAATATCTTCCCATTATTTTAGTATCTTCTTCTATTTCTTTCATCAATGTACAGAGCTTCCACCTCCTTGGTAAAATGTATTCCTGAGAATTTTATTATTTTTGATGCAGTTATAAAAGGGATTATTTTCTTAATTTTTCTTTCTGTTAGTTTGTTATTAGTGTACAAGATGCCACAGATTTCTGTATGTCAATTTTGTATCCTTTGACTTTATTTATTAGCTCTAACAGTTTTTTTTTTTTTTTTTTTTTTTTTGGTGGAGTCTTTAGGCTTTTTAATATTTGGCATGTTATCTACAAATAGTGAAAAATATTACTTCTTTCCAAATTTGGATGACATTTATTTCATTTTCTTACCTAATTGCTGTGGACAGGATTGACAATAAAATGTGCAATAAAAATGGTGATATTGAGCATCCTTGTCTTGATCTTGATCTTAGAGGAAGACCTTTCGCCTTATTGTCATTCATATGATGTTAGTTGGGGTTTGTCTTTTACAGTCTTTACTATGCTGAGGCACCTTCCCTCTATACCCATTTTGAGAGATTTTATCTTAAATGGAGACTCTATTTATCCAGTTTTCAGTATATTTTCAGAGGGAATAACTCCATACATAGTTTTCTATTTGTTATATCCACAGAAGGAAGTGAGTTCAGGATCTTCTGACACATCCTGAATCCTCCTTCTGCAGGAATGTCTTATTTGCACTTTAACCATGAAAATTTGTGTCAGAATCTTGGTTTCTAATATGGCTTTGACTGATTAAAGAAGGTTTTAGGTTGGCCACCTGGTCAGACTAGTGCATAATCCAGATCCAGTATGTATTAGAGGAAATTAACACCTCTTCTCTCAAAAACACATGTCAATACCCACATCATAAAATAATAATAGCTAACATTTTTGAGCACCTGATGTTTATTATTGTCATTTTAATATAAGATTTATATATGTCCCTGAATATTTGTTGGTTTAGAAACATTCTTCATCAATAGAGTTTTAGAGCCACACTCTAACTCTGCTCACTAGCCATAACCCATCCCAGAAGCTTTGCATAGGAAACTAATTCCAACAATTTACAAATTATTTCTGGTTTTCTCATTGTCTTTAAATTTCACTGAGATCATTTTTTCAAAATATAGCATGAACATGACTCATTCCTTGAAACAGTATTTGAATCACAAATCATTTCACTAATACTCTATTAATACTCTCAAATAACACAGTGTTCTGTGAATATTCTCTTTTTTAAGGCTTCAATTCATGTTGAATTAGGTTTGCTAAAAGTTTTACATTCACTTCAGCAGTGATACTCCTTTTTTAAAAAAAGTATGTACATACACACTTCCAACATTTCCTTTTTAGAGCATCTAAGTTACTCAGAGTTTTATCTGCAACTCTTGGGACCCAACTGCCCCAGTTCTGCTAAAGGTATATAATGATCTGTCATGGTTCAAAGACACTATTTTTGATAAGTCACTGATTTCTGCTTTTTCTCAGAAACTCCATACCACTAGGACTACACTGAACAACATTTCATTGATTTAATAGAATGCTAGGGCTTCCCTGCTGGCTCAGAGGGTAAAGTGTCTGCCTACAATGCTGGAGACCTAGGTTGGAGACCTGGGTTCAATTCCTGGGACGAGAAGATCCCTTGGAGAAGGAAATGGCAACCCACTCCAGTACACTTGCCCAGAAAATCCCACAGATGGAGAAGCCTGGTAGGCTACAGTCCATGGGGTCGCAAAGAGTTGGACACGACTGAGCAACTTCAATTTATTTCACTTTATTCTAAAACTGTAAGACTAAAATAGATGAGTATCAGCAATAGTTCAAATAATGATGTCTTAGCAGTAAAATCTGCATGCAATCACAATGAGACAATTCTAAGCAAAGTAGGGTAGCCTGACATATCCCCCAATTTTTATTAATGCTAGGCTATCTTGCAAGTGCCAATTTTCTAACTACAATAAACTTATATAATCAAATCAACATTATCTTAAAAGTAACAATTAAAAGTCATTTCCTCTTTGTCTTATACTTCTCTTCCCCTGAAAGGGTCAAGCTGTCAGTATGGAAGAGGGGATTGCAATAACCAAAGGAACCAATGAGGTTGAAAAAGTGGAGTGCCAAGGGATTGACATTGGGCTTCTCAGCAAAGCTGGGGAGACTTCAGTGTGGCTAGTAGTTGAGGAAGTGAGTGGCAGTCAGGACATTGGGTATATTTCTAGGGGGACAGAACAACTAAGGAAGTATATTGAGAGAGTAAGAAACAGGATTCTCGCTATCAGAGAAGGGATTTACAAAAATGAAAAGGGAAAAGGTGTTATATTGCTGTGGTGTTGTTGCTGTGAATAGACCTCCAAAATTTTCATATAGAAATAAATGTAGGTAGGTCTATATAATATTAGACATATATTTTTAGCTTTTTCATTTAGAGGACCTGGATTCCATGATACCTCTGCAGCAATGAGGGCACCAACTGCACAGATATTGGTATATGAATACCATCCTCTACTAAAGGAATGAAGTATCCTTCATCAAATTACTTAATGGCTGATATCAAGCCAGGAAAGTATCAAGTGAAACAAGAGTACATTTTTGTGACAGAAATTAAAGTTCTTAAAGAAGTATGGAGACATGTGAAAATCAGACAAAAGTAAGTTTGAAGGGTTTCCTTGTACTAAATTTTGGAAAATGTACACATCAAGATATCAATAGCAATGGCTTATTTTGCATGAAATAATATCATTATTAATGATTTATATAGATATAAATAAACAAATGGATAATTGCATGTTGCTAAAGGGAAATCTCATTCTTATAATAGAAGTACAATACATATAGGAAGAATGAGAGGGATAGAAAATAAAACATTATAGTGGATGTTGATTTTGGCAGGGAGCATCAATTGTAAAATCAGTGTGTGAAAGTTTGATGACAGAATATCAAGGTGGATTCACAGTAATTTCTTTCCAAATATTTAAAAGTTACACAAGGGATAAGCCATGAATTTTCAGTAGAGAAAATTTACAGACAATTTTGCAATTTAGCCAGCTGACCAAAGATAGAGCTTCACTGAGGGATATGAAGCTGTCCTGTTCTCATAAGGTGATATGCTATAAGCCATAGCATCATTTTATGGTATTGCTCCCCAAAAGTCACAAACTGATTCTATATATGAGGAAACTTTCAATAGAACTGAATAGAGGGAAAATCATCCAGACAGAAAGCCTTACATACCTTAAAAAAAAAAAAAAAAAAAGTGTAGGTCATGAAAGATAGTGAAGACCACGGAAATGTACCAAATTGAAGAAAATAGAAACATAAAATTGCACTACATGATCCTGGCTTTGATCTTTGACAAAAAAGGGAAAAAAAAAAAAAAAAAGAAATACTGTTGGACTTTTAGCAGAGTTTGGAATCTGCAGATTGCATGGTATCATTGTATTAATGCTGATTTCCAGATGTGCATGGTTGTGCTATGTTTTGTAGAATGTCTTATTTTTAACTTATATGCAGAGTACATCATACAAAATGCTGGGCTGAATGATTCACAACTGGAATAAAGATTGCTAGGAGAAAAAAACAGCCTCAGATATGCAGATGATATCAATCTAGTGGCAGAAAATGAAGAGGAACTAACAAGCCTCTTGATGAGGGTAAGAGAGTGAAAAAGCCGGCTTAAAACTCAACGTTCAAAAAAACTAAGAATATGGCATCTGATTCTATCACTTCATGGCAAACAGAAGGGGAAAAAGTAGAAACAGTGACATATTTTATTTTCTTGGGCTCCAAAACCACTGCAGATGGTGACTGCAGCCATAAAATTAAAAGATGCTTGCTCCTTAGAAGGAAAGCTATGACAAACCTACACAGCATATTAAAAAGCAGAGACATCACTTTGCTGACAAAGGTCTGTCTACTCAAAGCTATGATTTTTCTAGTAGTCATGTATGAATGTGAGAGTTGGACCACAAAGAAGGTTGAGCACTAAAGAACTGATGCTTTTAAATTGTGGTGCTTTAGAAGATTCTTGAGAGTCCCTTCAACTACAAGGAAATCAATCCAGTCAATCTTAAAGGAAATCAACTCTGAATATTCACTGAAGGTCTGATGCTGAAGCTCCAATACTTAGGTTACCTGATGCGAAGATCCGACTCACTGGAAAAGACCCTGATGCTGTGAAAGATTGAAAGCAAAAGGAGAAGGGAGCGACAGAGGAAGAAATAGTTAGATAGCATCACTGAGTCAATGAAGACAAATTTGAGCACACTCCGGGAGATAGTGGAGGACAGAAGAGCATGGCATGCTGTAGTCCCTGGGAAAGCAGAGTCAGACATGACTTAGCAACTGAACAACAAGTCTATTTTCATAAAATAAGCCCTATAATAATAAGACTGATGGAGCATGGTGTCTGAAACTATTTTCAACAGTTCACAAGAGAAGAATGATATGGTAATATGTGTTCATTTTTGGCTGATAATTCTCCATGGCTGTTTGCTTTTCTATATATCTTGAGAAAGGTTTTATTCCATACTATCTTTGTAAGGCTGCCTGTAGAGCAAAGAGCTGTGCAATACAGGGGTAGTATCTCCTTCCATTGGACAGAGAGAAAGTTTATTTTATGACCAGGATAATAAACTTAATGTTTCCCTCTGAGGTATTAGGTATACAGCAGCCTCCATATAAGATGGAGGCTTCTCTAAGTTTGCAATTACCCAGTTATAATAGAGACTCCCTGTGTATACATCATCCATCTGGGCCTGACTTCTCATCATCCCCACCACCATCCCCATAGCACTGGGCAAGGACCAACGGGAACATGGAGCTAATGCTCCCTGCTCTGTCTGAAGTAAGCGTCTTAATGAGCAATAATATAGCCTCTGACTTAAAAGTCTCTTGACCTCTACCAGCATTTACAATACTTTGTCAAGGTAACTTGACAAGCAGGATAGCTTGCAAGCAGGATAAAATCTCACTCCCTTTATAATTCTTTATAGGTAGTGAGTTAAAAAAGACCTGACTGAGCAAACTTAGTAAAATATCATCAACTGGGGAATCTGGGTAAAGACTATGTGAAAGTTTCATTACAACATTTCTGCAATCTTGATTCCATTTTCAAATTACTCTAAAATACAGTTATATAAAAAGTTATATGGGTTTTAGAATAAAATAAAATGTATGTATTTTTAACAACATAAAAGTCTTTGAAATTGTATTTAAATGTTAAATTATTATTTAATCTGCATATAAGCAGGCTTTATCTACGAAGATAGAGCCAGATCTGTCATAAAGGAGTCAGGCAGTTATTCTCACTTGGCCTATAATATATACGTTACACTCATTTTCAGCCTGCCATTTATATTTTCAAAACTAATTATCTTACTACCATTTAAAGTAAAATGAATTTTACTTTACCATTTAAAGTAAAATAAATTCTGAGAATTTAGTTGCATTTTAATGTTTTCATAAACAAGCAACAGTATTAAACAAAAAAAAGCTATACACAAGCAAAACACAGATGCAGGTAGAGAATAAGGTGTCGTCTATAACACTAATGTTTCAATTTTTCCCATTTGTAATCCATCTAAAGTGTACAAACACACGCACAAACACATGTTTAGATATTCTCATAATGTCATAACTTTTTTAATCATGAAAAATACTGCCCTCAGAAAATATATCCTCCACATTAAACATGAAATATTAATATTTTAATTTAGCATTTATTAGGAGTGAAATATCCAAGGTGACAGTAAAGTAATTATAACTGCAGGGTTTGAAGGCAAAGTGTTTGGAATTTGTTCTTGTGTGTATTCTATAACATGGTTCATCCTCAATTTTCTGACCTGTAAAATGAGGATAATAGCAACACCATAGAGAGGAGAAAATGTAAACGATCTGGCACACAGTAAGAATCTAATATATCTTCTTTTGTTTCACCTGCCTATGTTTTTCTTTTCTCATGTACAAAATTCTAGGGAACTATGAAAATATGTATTCCAATGGGAATAATACTCTATTTTCTAATAAGGCCTAATTTCCTTAGAAAATATTTATTTAGCCCAGAAAGAAATCTTTTTCTTTCCCTGGGTCTCTTGTCCAAAATTTATCATTTGAATGAGCTCTCTGACACAGATGACCAAAGCAGTCCAAAAGTACACACCAAGCTGAAGGTAATAAAAAACTTTTATAGGTAATAAACCATACTAATAATGCTTTGAATTCAACTCTCTTCATGATTAAAAAGAAATCATGCAATTTTGAGGTGTTTATTTTGAGATTGATAAATGGTTTATATCCATAATATGCTTTTTCACTGTTTTTCTTATTTTATTCAGAGCATTCTCATTTTTAAAAATCATTGCAAGCTTTGATTACTCCAGTGTGAATTATCTTTCATTCTCAAACCACTAACATTACCCTTCTCAATATTTTTCCTTGGAGCCAAAGAAGAAAATAGTGCTTGATTCATTCCTCCAATGCCTGTCTTCATGAATTGGGATTTTATTCCTCCAGGGAAGCATGAGGGAGGCAAAAAATGTTATCCACTTAAAATTAAAGCACCCACATTTGCTGATTTTAACTCTATCTTAGGGGGAAATTCATATTAAAATTCCAAAGTGTAAAAAAGCACTCACATCTCAATACGTGTATTGAGTAAAGAGAAAAGAACCTTAGGGAGTTGGTTGAGATAAGTGGACTCCATTTTCTTTTATTCTTAAAACAAAGAAGTGAATTATGTCAAGCTCAAATTTAGATATCCTTTGTATTTGCATTTTTTCTTTTCTCAATTTTCCATACTACTGCCACTGTTCAAATCTTACTTACCTCCTGCTCTTTGATCCACCCAAGAGACACTGTGCTCTCTTCCCACCAAGGTTCTTCTACAGTACTCTCAGAGGTACTTCCCTACAACCCATCTTTAATGATGCTATCCCCCTGTGCGTCCATGCATGTATTAGTCAGCTGTTTTTTAAAAGAATTTCAATGTGTGCCTTTTCTCTAGTAAACAAATATCTAGCTGAGTGAGTTTTCTTTTTTCTTTTTGTAAATTTTATTTTATTTTTTAACTTTACAATATTGTATTGGTTTTGCCATATATCAGAATGAATCCCCCACAGGTATATATGTGTTCCCCATCCTGAACCCTCCTCCCTCCTCCCTCCCTGTACCATCCCTCTGGGTCGTCCCAGTGCAACAGCCCCAAGCATCCAGTATCGTGCATCGAACCTGGACTGGTGACTCATTTCATATATGATATTATACATGTTTCAATGCCATTCTCCCAAATCATCCCACACTCTCCCTCTCCCACAGAGTCCATAAGACTGTTCTGCATGAGTGTCTCTTTTGCTGTCTCGTATACAGGGTTATTGTTAGCATCTTTCTAAATTCCATATATATGCGTTAGTATACTGTATTGGTGTTTTTCTTTCTGGCTTACTTCACTCTGTATAATAGGCTCCAGTTTCATCCACCTCATTAGAACTGATTCACATGTATTCTTTTTATGGCTGAGTAATACTCCATTGTGTATATGTACCACTGCTTTCTTATCCATTCATCTGCTGATGGACATCTAGGTTGCTTCCATGTCCTGGCTATTATAAACAGTGCTGTGATGAACATTGGGGTACACGTGTCTCTTTCGATTCTGGTTTCCTCGGTGTGTATGCCCAGCAGTGGGATTGCTGGGTCATATGGCAGTTCTACTTCCAGTTTTTTAAGGAATCTTCACACTGTTCTCCATAGTGGCTGTACTAGTTTGCATTCCTACCAACAGTGTAAGAGGGTTCCCTTTTCTCCACACCCTCTCCAGCATTTATTGCTTGTAGACTTTTGGATTGCAGCCATTCTGGCTGGCGTGAAATGGTACCTCATAGTGGTCTTGATTTGCGTTTCTCTGATAATGAGTGATGTTGAGCATCTTTTCATGTGTTTGTTAGCCATCTGTATGTCTTCTTTGGAGAAATGTCTATTTAGTTATTTGGCCCATTTTTTGATTGGGTCGTTTATTTTTCTGGAATTGAGCTGTAGAAGTTGCTTGTATATTTCTGAGATTAGTTGTTTGTCAGTTACTTCATTCACTATTATTTTCTCCCATTCTGAAGGCTGTCGTTTCACTTTGCTTATAGTTTCCTTTGTTGTGCAGAAGCTTTTAAGTTTAATTAGGTCCCATTTGTTTATTTTTGCTTTTATTTCCAATATTCTGGGAGGTGGGTCATAGAGGATCCTGCTGTGATGTATGTCGGAGAGTGTTTTGCCTATGTTCTCCTCTAGGAGTTTTATAGTTTCTGGTCTTACGTTGAGATCTTTAATCCATTTTGAGTTTTTTTTTTGTGTATGATGTTAGGAAGTGTTCTAGTTTCATTCTTTTACAAGTGGTTGACCAGTTTTCCCAGCACCACTTGTTAAAGAAATTGTCTTTAATCCATTGTATATTCTTGCCTCCTTTGTCAAAGATAAAGTGTCCATATGTGCATGGATTTATCTCTGAGCTTTGTATTTTGTTCCATTGATCTATATTTCTGTCTTTGTGCCAGTACCATACTGTCTTGATGACTGTGGCTTTGCAGTAGAGCCTGAAGTCAGGCAGGTTGATTCCTCCAGTTCCATTTTTCTTTCTCAAGATAGCTTTGGCTATTCGAGGTTTTTTGTATTTCCATACAAATTGTGAAATTATTTGTTCTAGCTCTGTGAAGAATACCATTGGTAGCTTGATAGGGATTGCATTGAATATATAGATTGCTTTGGGTAGTATACTCATTTTCACTATGTTGATCCTTCCAATCCATGAACATGGTATATTTCTCCATCTATTAGTGTCCTCTTTGATTTCTTTCACCAGTGTTTTATAGTTTTCTATATATAGGTCTTTAGTTTCTTTAGGTAGATATATTCCTAAGTATTTTATTCTTTTTGTTGCAATGGTGAATGGAATTGTTTCCTTAATTTCTCTTTCTCATTATTAGTGTATAGAAATGCAAGGGATTTCTGTGTGTTGATTTTATATCCTGCAACTTTACTATATTCATTGATTAGTTCTAGTAATTTTCTCGAGGAGTCTTTAGGGTTTTCTATGTAAAGGATCATGTCATCTGCAAACAGTGAGAGTTTTACTTCTTCTTTTCCAATTTGGATTCCTTTTATTTCTTTTTCTGCTCTGATTACTGTGGCCAAAACTTCCAAAACTATGTTGAATAGTAATGGTGAAAGTGAACACCCTTGTCTTGTTCCTGACTTTAGAGGAAATGCTTTCATTTTTTCACCATTGAAGATAATGTTTGCTGTGGGTTTGTCATATATAGTGTTTATTACCTTGAGGTATGTTCCTTCTATTCCTGCTTTCTGGGGGTTTTTTATCATAAATGGATGAATTTTGTCAAAGGCTTTCTCTGCATCTATTGAGATATGGTTTTTATTTTTCAATTTGTTAATGTGTTGTATTATATTCATTGATTTGCGGATATCAAAGAATCCTTGTGTCCCTGGGATAAAGCCCACTTGGTCATGGTGTATGATCTTTTTAATACGTTGTTAGATTCTGATTGCTTGAGTGAGTTTTCTAAGCCTAAATTTTCTCTGTTATGTCGTAATAATAATGAAAGTGCATTTATTAATACTGCTTAGAGTTCCTGAGCTATATAGTAAGTACTCAATAAGTATAAAGTATGGTTATTATGTACATTTAAAATAGGAACTTATCTTATGTTAGAGTTTAAATTTGGACAAGCAATAGTAATGAACTTTGTCTTAAATTACATTTTTATTGAGCTCCTCTATATTTTCCTGCCCAGGTATTTGTGGTTTGCTCTGTTTCTCTCTAGGCATCCCTGGTGGTTCACTGGTAAAGAATCTGCCTGTCAATGCAGGAAACGCAGGGTCAATCCCTGGGTCTGGAAGATCCCCTGAAAAATGAGACAGCAACCCACTCCAGTAATCTCGCCTGGGAAATCCCATAGAAGGAGGAGACTGGTGGGCTATGCAAAAGAGTCGGATGTGACTTAGCAACTAAAATAACACGTTCTCTTTAAACTACTGGAATTGGAATTCCCTATAACATTGGAAAACATCCACACAGATTTTCAGGGGTCTCCTTGGGCACTTCAGAGAAGAGGGATTACTCAGAGGGGATCAAACCAGTCAACCCTAAAGGGAATCAACTCTGAATATTTCGTGGAAGGACTGATGCTGAAGCTAAAGCTCCAAAACTTTGACCACCTGCTACAAAGGGCCAACTCACTGGAAGAGACTCTGATCTGGAAAAGATTGCAGGCCAAAAGAGAAGGGGGCAGCAGAGGATGTGATGATTAGATAGGATCACTCACTCAATGGACATGAATTTGAGCAAATTCAGGGAGATAGCAAAGGGCAGAGAATTTTGGTGTGCCATAGTTGATGGGGTCACAAAGAATCGGACATGACTTAGTGACTGAACAACAACAACAAAAGACTTGATCCAAACAGGATGTTACTTTCCCTCAAACACCCTGTAGCTTTCACGGATGGATGCCTTGTTTGCAGGTGATAGAAAATCCCCACTCCTAACAACGTTTGTAGGAACAGCAGTTGAGGCTTTATAACCTGCTACATCTGCATAAGGAAATATGTTCATTGCATTTAGGGTCCTAAATGAAGCATACACATGTTAAAAGTTAAACATACTTTAAAAATTCCAATGAAATGCAATTGTTTGATAGCCTTAATTAATTGCCTATTAATTGCCTTAATTAAGATATGCCCCTTTCCTTACATAAAACAGTAAGTTTTCAGAACGAAAATAAATAGAGCCTTTATTCATTACATGGTTCACCATTTTTCTTACTTCAGACATGATCCATCATTCAATCATTAGCTCTGAAATAACTATGACAAAATTCAACTGCTCAATAGTACAAGAGGTTTTTGCTTTAAAAGTAAGTCTTACAGGATCCTAAGTCTAAAAGAATCTTTAAAATAGATTTTCTTAAAAAATAAATAAAATAAAATAAATTTTCTTTTAGACATGCAAGTAAATAATTTGACATCACAAAATACTTACACCTTCTAAACAGCTCAAAGTAACTTCTCACACTCTATGTTCACTCCACAGCTCCCAAAAATAGAGATAATTTCAAGCATCTTCAAAGCTTAAATGATACTGTATGCATCAAAATAGTTAAAATGTGAATTTCAGAAATATTTGTTTTTCATGTACAAAGGTGAGATAGATAATTTGAATTTGGTCTACTTAAGTAAGTCAGCAAGCAACATACCAATTAAGTCTGACTTTTAAAAGCATTTTTCTCGTTTTAAAAATATTTTTTCACACACACTTCTGCCAGTGGCCTCTACTAAAACTCCTCTCTTTTGCAAGACAGATTTTTAAATTAAATGTTTTTTTATATATAATTATGTTTAACTTGCCAAATAAAGCTTTATAAAAAAATACAAATGGCTTAAAACAGGAAATGAGAAAAGAATGAAATAATAGTGGGACAAATATAGAAAGAGTTAGAATAAGAAAATAAAGAAATGATAAAGGAAAGCAGGAAGAAAGGAGGAAAGGAGACAAAGGAATAAAGGAAGGGAGGGAGGACAAAGGGAAGAAACTTGGAACTTCCAACTTTCACACTTGAAAGAAACAAATTTGGATCAGAATAATGAGGAAAATGCATCTGTTGAGATGATCATATGGTTTATATTCTTTAATTTGTTAATATGATGTACCATAATGATTGATTTTGCATTTATTGGAGAATTCTTGCATTCCTAGGTAAACCCCAGTTGATCCTTTTAATGTGTTGTGGAATTCTGCTTCTTAGTATTTTGTTGAGGATTTTTGCATCAATGTTCATCACTGATATTGGTTTGTAATTTTCTTTTTTTGAGTGTTATATCTTTTTCTGATTTTGATACCATCACTAGGGTGATGGCAGCCTTGTAGAAAGAATTTTGGAGTGTTCCTTTCTTTGAAAATTTTTGGAAGACTGAGAAAGATGGGTGTTAGCTCTTCTCTAAATATTCATTAGAATTCGCCTGTGAGGCCATCTTTTCATAGACTTTTGTTTGTTGGAAGATTTTTAATCACAGTTTCAACTCCTTTACCTGTGATTGGTTTGGTCATTCTTTCTGTTTCTTCCTGGTTCAGTCTTGGAAGATTGTACCTTTCTAAGAATTTGTCCATTTCTCCCAGGTTATCCATTTTATTGGCATATAGTTGTTTGTAGTAGGTGCTTATGATCCTTTGTATTTCTGTGGTGTCATCTGTAATTTCTCCTTTTTCATCACTACTTTTATGAATTTAAGCACTCTCCCTTCTTTTCTTGATGAGTCTGGCGAAAAGTTTTGTCAACTTGGTTGATCTTCTCAAAGAACTAGCTTTTAGTTTTATGTATCTTTGCTACTGTTTTCTTCATTATTATTTCATTTATATATACTCTGATTTTTATGACTTCTTTCCTTCTTCTAACTATTGGTTTTGTTTGTTCTTTGTCTAGTTGCTTTAGGTGTAAAGTTAGGTTGCTGACTTGAGATTTATATTGTTTCTTGAGGTAGGTATACTACCCAAAGAAATCCATGGATTTGATAAATCCCTATCAAGTTACCAGTGGTATTTTCCCACAAAACTAGAAAAAAATACAATTTGTATGGAAACACAAAAGACTGTGAATAGCCAAATCCATCTGGAAAAATAAAAATGGATCTGAGGAATCAGGCTTCTTGACTTAAGACTATACCGCAAAGCTACAGTCATCAAGACAGTTTGTACTGGCACAAAAACAGAAATATAGACCAATGGAACAAAACAGAAACCCAGACATAAACTCATGCAAATATAGGCACCTTTTCTTTGACAAAAGAGGCAAGAATATACAATGCAGAAAACACAGCCTCTTCAATAAGTGATGCTGGGAAAATTGCACAGCTACATGTACAAGAATAAAACTGGAACACTTCCTAACACTACACATGCAAAAAAACTCAAAGTGGATTAAAGATCTAAATGTAAGATTGGACACTATAAAACCCTTCAGTTCAGTTCAGTTCATTTCAGTTCAGTCACTCAGTCGTGTCCGATTCTTTGCAACCCCATGAATTGCAGCATGCCAGGCCTCCCTATCCATCACCAACTCCCAGAGTTTACTCAGACTCATGTCCATAGAGTCAGTGATGCTATCCAGCCATCTCATCTGCTGCTGCCCCTTCTCCTCCTGCCCTCAATCCCTCCCAGCATCAGGGTCTTTTCCAATGAGTCAACTCTTCACATGAGGTGGCCAAAGTACTGGAGTTTCAGCTTCAGCATCAGACTTTCCAAAGAACACCCAGGACTGATCTCCTTTAGAATGGACTGGCTGGATCTCCTTACAGTCCAAGGGACACTCAAGAGTCTTCTCTAACACCACAGTTCAAAAGCATCAATTCTTCAGCACTTAGCTTTCTTCACAGTCCAACTCTCACATCCATACATGACCACTGGAAAAACCATAGCCTTGACTAGCCAGACCGTTGTTAGCAAAGTAATATCTCTGCTTTTAAATATGCTGTCTACCTTGGTCATAACTTTCCTTCCAAGGAGTAAACGTCTTTGAATTTCATGGTTGCAGTCACCATCTGCAGTGATTTTGGAGCCCAGAAAAATAAAGTCTGACACTGTTTCCCCATCTATTTCCCATGAAGTTACAGGACCAGATGCCATGATCTTTGTTTTCTGAATGTTGAGCTTTAAGACAACTTTTTCACTCTCCTCTTTCACTTTCATCAAGAGGTTTTTTTAGCTCCTCTTCACTTTCTGCTATAAGGGTGGTATCATCTGCATATCTGAGGTTATTGATATTTCTCCCAGCAATCTTGATCCCAGCTTGTGCTTCTTCCAGCCCAGCGTTTCTCATGATGTACTCTGCATATAAATTAAATAAGCAATGTGATAATATACAGCCTTGATGTACTCCTTCTCCTATTTGGAAACAGTCTGTTGTTCCATGTCCAGTTCTAACTGTTGCTTCCTGACCTGCATATAGGTTTCTCAAGAGGCAGGTCAGGTGGCCTGGTATTCCCATCTTTTTCAGAATTTTCCACATTTTATTGTGATCCATACAGTCAAAGGCTTTGGCATAGTCAATAAAGCAGAAATAGATGTTTCTGAAACTCTCTTGCTTTTTCAATAAAATTCCTAGAGGAATACAAAGGCAGAACACTTTTTGACATAAATTGCACTGAGATCTTTTATGACCCACCTCCTAGAATAATGAAATAAAACCAAAAATAAACAGATGAATCTTAATTAAACTTAAAAGATTTTGCACATAAAAGGAAACCATAAACAAGATAAAAAAAACAGCCCTTAGAATGGGAGAAAATATTTGTAAATGAAGCAACTGACAGGGGATTAATCTCCAAAATAAACAGCACTTGTAGCTCAATATCAAAAAAGTAAATCACCCAATCAAAAAATGAGTGGAAGATCTAAATAGCCTTCTCCAACAGGCCATACAGATGGCTGATAAGCACATGAAAAGATACTCAATATCACTAATTATTAGAGAAATGCAAATCAAAATTATGATGAGTTACCACCTCACACCAATCACAATGATCATATAAAAAAAAAATATATATATATATAAACAATAAATGCTGGGGAGGGTGTGGAGAAAATTGAACTGTCTTACATTATTAGGGGGATGTAAATTGATACAGCCACTATAAAGAACAGTATGGAGATTCCTTAAAAAACTAAAATTACAGTTACCATATGACCTATCAAACCAACTCCTGGAGATATACCCTCAGAAAACCGTAATTCCAAAAGATGCATGCACCATAATGTTCATTGCAGCACTATTTAGAACAACCAGGATATAGAAACAACCTAAATGTCCATTAACAGAGGAATGGATAAAGAAATAAGGTACATATATAAATGAAATATTAGCCATAAAAAGGAATGAAATTCTGCACTTTGCAGGGATGTGGATGGACGCAAAGATTATCATACAGAGTGAAGTAAGTCACAAAGAGAAATACAAATAATGCATAATATTGCTTGTATGTATAATCTACAAAAAATGGTACAGATGAACCAATTTGCAAAGTAGAATTAGAGACACAGACATAGAGAACCAACATATGGACAGGTGGGAAGGGTGGTGGGATGGGTTGGGAGGTTGCGACTGACATATGTAAACTACATTGTGTGAAATAGATGGCTGGTTAGGGCCTACTGCATAGCACAGAGGGTGGGGGATAAGGTACAATCTGTTTGTAAGAAATGTAAGTTAACCTTAAAAATACATTCCAGTAGATGTTTGCTATTTAGATGCTAAGTTTTTTTTTTTTTTTTAGATGCTAAGTTTTGTCCCACTCTTTTGCAACCCCATGGACTGTAATCTGCCAGGTTCCTCTGTCCAGGCAATAATACTAGGAATGGGTTGTCACTTCCTTCTCCAGGAGATCTTCCTGATCCAGGGATCGAACTAACATCTTCTGCCTTGAGGGAAGATTCTTTATCTCTGAGTCACCGAAGAAGCCCCCCAACATACATTAGGTGCAGATAAATACTGTTTGAATCCTCTTTTACAAGGTGCCTAGAACAGTCAAATTCATAGTCAGAAAGTACTTTGGTAGATGTTAGGCAACAGCAGATTGGGAATTAGTGTTTAATGAGGACAGAGTTCCAGTTTAGGAATGTAAAAAATTTGGGACATGGATGATGGTGAAAGTTGCACAATGTGCATGTACTTAGTGCCACTGAAACATACAGTTAAATATGGTTAAAGCATAATGTTTTAATTATGTTACTTTAGCCACAATTAAAATAAAAGAATCATGAGGAAAGTGTTTTCCAGATTCACTGCTTCTAATCTTTCCAAAAATACTAACACATTTCTCAATACAACTCTACAGTATTCAAATTCTGAATATAAGAACCCTATATTTCAAAGCCAAAACTTCAAATTTGACAAATAGGAAGTTGCACTCAGCAACTCATTAACAGTGCCATCTGCTGACCAAAAAAAATTGATATGAGTTTTGCTATTATTTCTTTAAATATGTAACCAATAGCACTGGAAACTTTGTAATGTGTATCATAAAATTTGTGTTTAGTAACAAGTAACTGATATAAAATATTAATTTATAAATATAACTAAATCTGAGGATTAAGAAGTATGAAAAAGTTCAAAAGGAGATATTTTGGTTTATAGCAAAAGTGAAATTATGGTTTTATTAGTAAACCAAAACAGGAAAATTTTTTCAATTTGTTAATGTGGTGTATTACATTGATTGATTTGCGGATATTGAAGAATCCTTGCATCCCTGGGATAAAGCCCACTTGGTCATGGTGTGTGATCTTTTTAATGTGTTGTTGGATTCTGATTGCTCGAATTTTGTTAAGGATTTTTGCATCTATGTTCATCAGTGATATTGGCCTGTAGTTTTCTTTTTTTGTGGGATCTTTGTCAGGTTTTGGTATTAAGGTGATGGTGGCCTCATAGAATGAGTTTGGAAGTTTACCTTCCTCTGCAATTTTCTGGAAGAGTTTGAGCAGGATAGGTGTTAGCTCTTCTCTAAATTTTTGGTAGAATTCAGCTGTGAAGCCGTCTGGACCGGGGCTTTTGTTTGCTGAAAGATTTTTGATTACAGTTTCAATTTCCATGCTTGTGATGGGTTTGTTAAGATTTTCTATTTCTTCCTGATCCAGTTTTGGAAAGTTGTACTTTTCTAAGAATCTGTCCATTTCTTCCACGTTGTCCATTTTATTGGCATATAATTGTTGATAGTAGTCTCTTATGATCCTTTGTATTTCTGTGTTGTCTGTTGTGATCTCTCCATTTTCGTTTCTAATTTTGTTGATTTGATTTTTCTCCCTTTGTTTCTTGATGAGTCTGGCTAATGGTTTGTCAATTTAATTTATCCTTTCAAAGAACCAGCTTTTGGTTTTGTTGATTTTTGCTATGGTCTCTTTTGTTTCTTTTGCATTTATTTCTGCTCTAATTTTTCTAATTTTATTTTATTTTTAAACTTTACATAATTGTATTAGTTTTGCCAAATATCAAAATGAATCTGCCACAGGTATGCATGTGTTCCCCTTAAGATTTCTTTCCTTCTACTAACCCTGGGGTTCTTCATTTCTTCCTTTTCTAGTTGCTTTAGGTGTAGAGTTAGGTTATTTATTTGACTTTTTTCTTGTTTCTTGAGGTGTGCCTGTATTGCTATGAACTTTCCCCTTAGGACTGCCTTATGATCCAGCAACCCCACTGCTGGGCATACACACTGAGGAAACCAGAAGGGAAAGAGACACATGTACCCCAATGTTCATCGCAGCACTGTTTATAATAGCCAAGACATGGAAGCAACCTAGATGTCCATCAGCAGATGAATGGATAAGAAAGCTGTGGTACATAAACACAATGGAGTATTACTCAGCCATTAAAAAGAATACATTTGAATCAGTTCTAATGAGGTGGATGAAACTGGAGCCTATTATACAGAGTGAAGTAAGCCAGAAGGAAAAACATAAATACAGTATACTAATGCATATATATGGAATTTAGAAAGATGGTAACAATAACCCGGTGTACGAGACAGCAAAAGAGACACTGATGTATAGAACAGTCTTATGGACTCTGTGGGAGAGGGAGAGGGTGGGAAGATTTGGGAGAATGGCAATGAAACATGTAAAATATCATGTAGGAAATGAATTGCCAGTCCAGGTTCGATGCATGATGCTGGATGCTTGGGGCTGGTGCACTGGCACGACCCAGAGGGATGGTATGGGGAGGGAGGAGGGAGGAGGGTTCGGGATGGGGAACACATGTATACCTGTGGCGGATTCATTTTGATATTTGGCAAAACTAATACAATTATGTAAAGTTTAAAAATAAAATAAAATTAGAAAAAAAAAGAGTCTTCTCCAGCAAAACAGGAAAAATTAATTTTCTGATATTCTATCCACACTTATTTCAGTTCAGTTCAGTTCAATCGCTCAGTTATGTCCAACTCTTTGTGACCGCATTAACTACACCACGCCAGGCCTCCCTGTCCACCACCAACTCCCAGAGTCCACCCAAACCCATGTCCATTGAGTCAGTGATGCCATCCAACCATCTCATCCTCTGTCATCCCCTTCTCCTCCTGCCCTCAATCTTTCCCAGCATCAGGGTCTTTTCAAATGAGTCAGACCTTCACATCAGGTGGCCAAAGTATTGGAGTTTCAGCTTCAACATCAGTCCTTCCAATGAACACCCAGGACTGATTTAGCTATGAACAAATATTTAAGGGTTAATTGAAGCCATAGCATTCTCTCAGATTATACCTTTAAGGTAGAAGTTTTCTTCCAAAAATTCATTATTCACCAAAAAACAGTCTTAATACTCAAAGGAAGATCAGGTTGATGAAATCACAGGAAAATATCCAGATCTTAAGGGTGCTTCCCTTTCATCCTTCTGCTGTCTTTTTTCCCATATTAAGCAGGGAATGTAGGTATGAAAGTGAAGATTTTAATGTACATAGGGGGAAAAGACACAGGGCTTCCTGATAGATCATATTGGGTAAATATATGAGTTATGTGTTTTAGTCACTCAGTCACATCTGACTCTTTGCAAACCCATGGACTGCAGCCCACCAGACTCCTCTGTCCATGGAATTCTCCAGTTGTGATTACTGCAGTGGGTAGCCATTCTTTTCTCCAGGGAATTTCACAACCCAGGAATTGAACCTAGGTCTCTTTTACTGCAGGTGGGTTTTTTTTTTTTTTTTTTTTACCATAAGTTATATCCATAGGATATAAGAGAGATCCCAAAATTACAATGATATTTGTTTCTGTGAGTGTCAGTGATTTAGGGAGTATCCTAATTGACCTGCCCTTATGTGCCAAGTCTGACTTGACAGAATGCAGGAATAACATATATATTCTGTGCAGAAATTTCTCCCATTATACATTCCCACTTAATGTCTTTTCATGAAAGTGTTGCCCTTCATACTCCAGTTATAGGAATTTGTTCACAGCTCAAAGGAAACTTCATGATATTTCACCTCTGTGCCTTTGCTCAAGCTGCTGTCCCTGTCTGCGATGCAATTATCTTTGTGAGGATGTTCTTTTGGACCTACTAACTTCAGGAAGGCCAAATTTCCTTCCTCTCTGTTCCCAGAATGCTGGATATTTGCTTACTATGGCACTTACCATGAGAAAGTGCTTCCTGTTTCATCAGTCTGTCATCTTTGCTTCATGGTGAACTTCAAAAACTGGAGATCTTGACTTCTCTCCAGATAATCCATGCCTTGCTTGGCCCCTTTTGAAGTTAATTTTTAAAAATCTCCCAATATTTTAGAAATTCATACATTTTCCTGGTCTTCAACATTTCTGAAATGACAGAGAAATTTCCATAGAAATCAATAACAGCATGTTAGGTTTGGTGGCTTCTACTAGTTGGTTACACACAGTTTAGTATATTATCTTATGATAATCCCTTGCCCCACCTTTGGGACGTGAGCTATTTCAGACTGCATATTGTCCATCTAACTGAGTATTGTTCATGAGCCAATTGTTCTTAATAAATATGGTATTGCCATATAAGGGCTTCTCTGGTGGCCCAGACAGTAAAGAATCTACCTACAAAGCAGGAGACGTGAGTTCAATCACTGAGTCAGTAAAATCCCCTGGAAAAGGACATGGTAATCACTCCAGGGTTCTTGCCTGGAGATTTCCATGGATAGATGAGCCTGGCAGGCTACAGTCAATGGGTTCTCAGAGTTGGACACAACTGAGTGACTAACACATATAGATCTTTGTCATATAATCTCAACTAGATTAACAAAATATAAAGTCTCAATATGATATAAACATACCATGTAATTCAGGGATTTAAAATGGAAAAAGTGGAACAAAGGTGGGGATGAATTAAATCTATTTAGGGGATATCTTGGTTGAAAGTGAATCTCAGTGTATAGCCAGGGCTATACTGGATTAACACAGTGATTCTCTATAGATCAGAAAGAAGCAACAAAATGTGCAATTTGTCTGGTAACTAGCAAGTAGATCTAGAATATTCTGTTTGTTTGTTTGTTTTCTTTTCTTTTTAAAGCTCTACGTGGGACATGCATGGAAAACAATAAAGAGAAATGACAAACATATTGATGATCCTATATTATAAAACTTAAAAATAATATGAAAGTGGCCCTTTATCAGGAGAATTGAAGACAGCAGTTATTTCCTAAATGTCTGATCATTAGATTTAAAAATGGATCAAAATCTCTAAAAATTATTTGAGAAAGAAACAAAACAGCTTGACCAATTTATTTCTTTAATACTCATTTCAAAGCATTGTTGAAGGTCAGTACTGGGCACTTTATATAGGTAAGGAAAGAGGCATTTAAAACACTGTGTGCTGACAAATGTAGTAAGATTTTTCTGGTCCAATGCGTTGTTCTTACACATTGGACCAGTATCAAAGTTTTTAATACTTCTATATTATAGAACCAAATATCAGTGACATTGTTATTAAATGCTATTAAAATTCATAATTATCTATGAAGTCCTGCAGTCTTTACATTCCTCACTTTCAGGAAATCTTTAATGCTAAGATTAACTTGGATATGAAGAAAAGCAAGTTGATCCTTAAGGGACTAGATATATAGTAAAAAGTTTCTTTATTTTATTGTCCTTTTTTATTATGGTGAAAAAATCTTACATGAGATTTATCCTCAATGAAATTTCAAGTACACAATAGAGTATTGCCAACTACAAGCACACTGTTGTACAGCAGATCTTTAGAACTTATTCTTGCATAACTGAAAATATGTACCCATTGAACAGCAATTCTCCATTGTCACCTTCTTCCAGCCCCTAGTAACCATTATTCTATTCTCTATATCTATAAATTGACTATTTTAGATACCTCATATAATTTGATCATGTGGCATTTATCCTTTTGTGACTGGTTTATTTCACTTAGCATAATGTCCTGCAGGTTGATACATGCTGTCTTATATGGCAAGATTTTCTTCCTTTTTAAGACTGAATAATAATAATCCCATTGTATGTATATATCACTTTTTCTTTATTCATCATTCAGTGATGGACAATTTTGTTGTTTCTACATATTGGCTTAACAAATAATGTTTCAGTGCACATAGAAATACAGATATCAGAGATCTTGACTTCAAATCTTTTGCAGGAGACATAAGAGATGTGAGTTTGGTACCTGGGCCGGTAAGATCCACTTGAGGAGAGTATGGCAACCCACTCCAGTATTCTTGCCTGGAGAATTCCATGGATAGAAGAGCCTGATGGGCCTACAGTCCATAGGGTCATAAACAGTCAGACATAACTGAAATGACTTAACATGCATGCCTGCAAGCACAAATCAGCATTCAATTCAGCTGAGTTTTCATATAAAAATGAACTATCTGAAAAGGAAATCAATAAAAATTACACTTATAATAGCACCAAAAATAATAATATACTCAAAAAACTTTAACCAAGGAGATAAACTTTTAAACTGAAATCTGCAAAGCATCAATGAAATAAAGACATGCAAAGAAGACTAGATTGGAAATTTGATGCTGTTGAAATATCTATACTATCTAAAGCAATTATAAATGTAATGAAACTCCTACCAAAATCCCAATAAAATCTTTACTAAAAAAAAATGTAAAATTCATAAAGTGCTATAATAGACCTTCCATAGCCACAGCAATCTTGAGAAAGAAGAACAAAGCAGGAGACATCACACTTCCTGATTTCAAAATATATTACAAAACTATAATAATGAAAATGATATGGTATTGGCATAGAAACAGACATATAAATTAATGAACAGACTAGAGAGCCTAGAAACTAATCTATCCATGCATATATGACCAACTGATTTTTTACAAAATTGCCAAGAATACACAATGGGGGAAGGGTAGTTCTATTCAGTAAATGACGTTGGGAAAACTGGATATACACATGCAACAGAATGAAATTGGACTCTTGTACCCCCCAAAAAAAACAAACAGCAAAAACAAATGCAAAATGGACTAAAACTTAAATATAAGATCAGAAACTATAAAACTCAGAAGAAAACATAGAGGAAAAACTGCCTGACACTGGTCTTAGCAATACTTTCTTGGATAAAAACACCAAAGTCACAAGCAACAAATGCAAAAATAGACAAGTGGGACTACATCAAACTAAAAAGCTTCTGCACAGCAAAGAAAATCAACAGTGAAAAATGCAATATATGGAGTGGGAGGAAATACTTGCAAATCATATATCTAATATGGTATTATTTAATATATGAGGGACTCCCACAACTCAATGGCAAAAAACAACAAGTAAATAACTTGATTAAAACTCATTGGCAAAAAACAACAACTTGACTTTAAAATGGACGAAAGACTTGATAGACATATTTCCAAGAAGATATGTAAATGGTCAACAGGTGCAGGAAACTATGCTCAATATCACTAATTGGGAAATACAATTCAAAACCACAATGAGATATCACTTCACACCTATTCAGTCAGTTCAGTCACTCAGTCGTGTCTGACTCTTTGCAACCCCATGAACCACAAGCACTCCAGGCCTCCCTGTCCATCACCAACTCCTGGAGTTAACCCAAACTCATGTCCATTGAGTTGGTGAGGCCACCAACCATCTTATCCTCTGTCATCTCCTTCTCTTCCTGCCCACGATCCTTCACAGCATGAGGGTCTTTTCAAATGAGTAAGCTCTTTGCATCAGGTAGCCAAAGTATTAGAGTTTCAGCTTCAACATCAGTCCTTCCAATGAACATCCAGGACTGACCTCCTTTAGGATGGACTGGTTGGATCTCCTTGCAGTCCAAGGGACTCTCAAGAATCTTCTCCAACACCATGGTTCAAAAGCATCAATTCTTCTGCACTCAGCTTTCTTTATAGTCCAACTCTCACATCCATACATGACTATTCGCAGGATGGCTATTACAAAAAAAAAAAGAGAGAGAGACCGTGAGATCATGGGTTGTCAAGGATACAGAGAAATACTTGTATATTGTTGGAACCCTTATAAATTGTTGATAGGCATATAAAATGATGCAGTCACAATGAAATACAGTAGCATGTTTCAATACTGATGGGAATGACAGAATCACTGGATCTCAAATCAATGGATCCCAAGAGTAGAGCAGATTCTAGGTAGAGGGACAAAAATGGAGATACCTGGAGAGAATAATCTTATTGACCAAGGGCATGGAAGGTAAGATCATAGGAAAAATACCATTCATGTTTTATATCCAGGCATGCCATTTTATTTCTATGTGTACTGTTTCACATAGAAACAGTGGATGTTTCACATAGAAACAGTTAGAAAACTGTGGATGGCATCTATATATTTTTATATTTAATTATCATAAAATCACACTTAGAACAGGGTTAGTAGTTTCATTTTACCAATAATGTGGCTGAGACTCAGTAAAGGAATTATTATGTTCATCATCATAACTTCTATTAAGTAGGAGAACTGTGCTTCCAACCAGTCTTAGGTGACCATAATTGATGCTCTTATTTCTATTACCAGATTCTATATAAGTAAGTTTCACTATATATGGTGTGGTGCCTGGAAAGGTCATCTCTAGAGCTAGAGTCTCCTCATGCACAACCCCAGGTCTGCCTCTTGTTAGCTGTGTAGTCTTGCACAACTTATTTGATCTCTCTGTGCAAATTGTTGAACTACTTTGAAGCAGATGATCTGATTATTCTCTTCTGTAGACAGACTAAAAATAATACTATCAATATAAAAGCAATGGCTGGCATGTAAGAAGCACTAATATAACAGTTTTAACTACTACTCTAGTGTTGGGCTTCCCTAGTGGCTCAGAGGTTAAAGTGTCTGCCTGCAATATAGGAGACCTAGGTTCGATCCCTGGGTCAGGAAGATCCCCTGGAGAAGGAAATGGCAACCCACTCCAGTATTCTTGTCTGTAGAATCCGATGGATGGAGGAGCCTGGTGGGCTACAGTCCACGGGGTCGCAAAGAGTCAGACATGACTGAGCGACTTCACTTTCTTTCTTTCTTTCTTACTCTAGTGTTACTACAATGCTTTTAAGAAGCAAAAGTACTGAAAAGAAAACAGCTACCAAAAGAGAAGTGTACAAACTCATGGCTGATCTTTTTGTCAATGCAATGACTGTTAGAAGTAAATTTTTTTCTCTTCTTTTGTGATTTGATTTCCTGTCAGGATTCCTTAGTTTTATTACCTAAAGGCTTGCAGATCTTCAGCATGTAAGAGTAGGGGAATAAAGCCAAAGAATGAGCAAAAACAAGATATAATCATCAAATCCTATTGCAAAGGACTATTTAGTGGTACAGAAAACAAATGGATCTGGTAACCTTCGCTGGTCACTGGCAAAAAAAAAAAAAAAAAGATGTGTGTGCTTATGTGCTTAGTCTGTTATAAGACTCAGGATCCTCAAAATAGCTCGTGAGACAGAATGCAGAGAGTAAGCAGCAGACGGCAAGCTACCCTCTGAGATATGGAGGGTAGGGAGATAGAGAGAGAAAAGAGAAGGGAAGGGTACATGTGGATGACACAGAGGCAGAATTAAAGCAGGGCTGTGACATTTTAAAAATTCTCTTTATTTCCTTCACAAAATGCTTCTTTGTGTCTTAAAAAAAAATGAAATTACAAAAAAAAAAAAAAAAGTCTGTGAAAACAAAAGTGTCACCCCTGATTAGCAATGGCATAAGAGGCAGCAGAAAAGCTTTATGCTCAGCTTGAAGTCTTGGGGAAATAAGAAAACCTTTCAGGAGCAAAAACAAAACCTAGTAGAGGAAAGGCAGATTAGTGTGACTCCAGAAATGAGTTCCAAGACTACTGAAGCACAGTGGATTAGCTTTATGAAGAGAGCCATTAGCTCTCCACAGACAGGCAATATTTCTAAAGAGCTGCACTGCACAAAGAAGAAAATGCGAAGGATCTAGGAAAAAAATTCTGCTTTCTCACAAGTTATTAACCTCATTTATACCACGGAGTCACTATCATTATGCTCATTGCCCTGACACGGTTCAGCGCATTGATATTTCATTCAGCAGGGTGCCAATTCTGACGACAGAGAAAGGGAACCCCAGGGGCTTGGCTGCTATTGCCTTTGTAATGACCAGCTGCACCTCAGATGAAAGTAAAAGTCTAACTGTTCTGGGAAAGAATTCCCTAAATACATTTTCAGAGTCTTTTATCTTGAGGTCAACTCATCAACTATCTGTTTATAAAGATTCTACAGTTTTTCAGTTCCTATTTTAAAAACATTTGTACACTTTCTATCTAAAGCATCGGCCAATAGAAGTTGTACATTTGTAAAGTAATTCTTGAAGATATTTTCATTAGTCTCTTTAAGGGAAATAGCTTTTTATGAATTTGAGGAAATTGTCCATCTCAGGTAGATGGATTGGAAAGGGTAGAGGAGGTAGCATCATAGCTTCTTGAAAATTAAAACAGAGAATAAACTATCCTTACTTGACAATTATAGAGTCAATACCATTTGAAGAGCAGTTAATGAATCCTAAGACCTCAAGTTTCTAACTTTTGGGGTCTAATATGAAGGCAACACTACAAAAGAAATTAAGACATGTCTAATGAAGTAGAATTAATCAAAATTTATTGAGTATCAACAGTGATCTTTGATAAAATACTATCTCTTATTGAATAAAATGTAAGATCATCTTTAAGTAAAAACATAGCAGCAGCTATTTCCTACAAATTCTAACTTCATGAAAAAGGGGAATTTTTCATTCATTAAAATGCTTGATCAATCATATATAGTACGATTTGTAAGATGTCATTAGTACAGACAAGTAGCTTTGACATTTGGAAATAACCTTATTTAAAGTTCAAGCATTCATAAGAGAAGCAAACTTTTGCACTTCAGTCTGAATTAATCTAAATATTTGTATTCATGAAACATGTCTGAAGTCAGACTATCAACTAGAAGGTAAATATTGCATCTATCTAAGATGTTACAATTTAAAAAATAAGAAAATTTATCCATATTGAATCAAAAAATTGTAAATTGTGATCAAACAATAATGTGAATGTTTTGGAATATATTATGTGTAATATTAAAATGCTAGCAAAGTAATGCTCAAAATTGTCCAAGCTAAGCTACAAAAGTACATAAACTGAGAATTCCTAGATGTTCAAGCTAGATTTAGAAAAGGCAGAGAAACCAGAGATCACATTGCTAATGTCTGTTCGATCACAGAAAAAGCAATAGAATTCCAGGAAAAAAATCTACTTCTGCTTCATTGACTTTGCTAAAGCTTTTCACTGTGTGAATCACAACAAACTGTGGAAAATTCTTAAAGAGATGAGAATACCAGACCACCTTACCTTCCTCCTGAGAAATTGGTATGTAGGTCAAGAAGCAACAGTTAGAACCAGACATGGAACAATGGACTGGTCCCAAATTGGGAAAGGAATACATCGAGGCTGTATATTGTCATCCTGCTTATTTAACTTCTATGCAGAGTACATCACACAAAATGCCAGGCTGGATAAAGCACAAGCTGGAATCAAGATTGCTGGGAGAAATATCAACAACCTCAGATACACAGATGATACCACCCTAATGGCAGAAAATGAAGAGGAATTAAAGAGCCTCTTGATAAGCGTGAAAGAGGAGAGTGAAAAGGCAGTTTTCAAGTCAAAAAACAAAATCATGGTATATGGTCCCATCACTTCATGGCAAATAGATGGGGAAACAATGGAAATAATGAGAGACTTTGGCTTCTCTCATAGCTCTGTTGGTAAAGAATCCACCTGGTTAGATCCCCTGGAGAAGGGAAAGGCTATCCATTCCACTATTCTGGCCTGGATAATTCCGTTGGAGTCGCAAAGAGTCAGACACGACTGAGCGACTTTAACTTCACTTCACTTATTTTCTTGGGCTCCAAAATCACTGTAAATGGTGACTGCAATCATGAAATTGAAAGGCACTTGTTCCTTAGAATAAAACCTATGACAAACCTAGAGAGGATATTACAAATCAGAGACATTACTGACAAAGGTCCATCTAGTCAAAGCTATGGCTTTTCCTGTAGTGATGTATGGATGTGAGAGTTGGACTATAAAGAAAGCTGAACACTGAAGAATTGATGCTTTTGAACTGTGGTGTTGAAAAAGACTCTTGAGAGTCCCTTGGACTGGAAGATTAAACCACTCAATACTAAAGGAAATCAGTCCTGAATATTCATTGGAAGGACTGACGCTGAAGCTGAGGCTCCAATATTTTGGTCACCTGATGCAAAGAACTGACTCATTGGAAAAGACCTTGTATGCTGGGAAAGATTGAAGGCAGGAGGAGAAGGGGACGACAGAGGACGAGATGGTTGGATGGCATCACTGACTTGATGGACATGAATTTGAGCAATCTCTGGGAGTTGGTGATGGACAGGGAAGCCTGGCATGCTGCAGTCCATGGGGTGGCAAAGAGTCAGACAAAGAGCGACTGAACTGAACTGAATATTAAAACAGCAATATAAATGTCATTATTGCATTTTAAAAGCATTCACAATTAATAGGAAAAATAATAGATTAAAATTTAATATATTTGAAACAAAAATATAACCTCACTACTTAGATTATAAAAAACTTGAAATTGATATCTGATATATATTTAATATATCATACAATTTTAAGATAAATTATTAACCACTAATGAGTCTGCTGTTTCTTTGTGTGTGTGTGTTTTAATTAATTATTTTTAATTTCAATTTATTTATTTTAATTGGAGCCTAATTACTTTAAAATATTGTATTGGTTTGCTGTTTCTTCTGGCTTCACCCCACTTTGCCTTTTAGTTTTCTGAACAACTAGACCCATGTGGCTTAAGCATTTATTTTCCCGAATTTAGCTCTGTTGTGTGCAGATTTTAGGACAGTCTTTCCAAGGTTGTTTCTCTGCTCTAACCAGCAGAACTACTCAAATAACCAAAATATTCCTCTTCAGTGAAGGAAGGAGGTTAAAATGGGGTAGAAAATTGACAAAGCTTGGTGGTAATATGCCTGGAGAAGGGAATGGTTACCTACTCCAGTATTCTTGCCTAGAGAATTCCCTGTACAGAGAAGTCTAGAGGGCTCCAGTCCACTGGGTGACAAAGAGTTGGACACGACTGAGTGACTAACAGTATCTACTATTTATCTAGTGGTAATATAAAGTAGTAAAGTAATGCTCGAAATTCTCCAAACCAGGCTTCAGCAATACATAAACCATGAACTTCCAGATGTTCAAGCTGGTTTTAGAAAAGGCAGAGGAACCAGAGATCAAATTGTCAACATCCACTGGATCATCAAAAAAGCAAGAAAATTCCAGAAAAACATCTACTTCTGTTTTATTGACTAGGCCAAAGCCTTTGACTGTGTGGATCACAATAAACTGTGGAGAATTCTGAAAGAGATGGGAATACCAGACCACCTGACCTGCCTCTTGAGAAACCTATATGCAGGTCAGGAAGTTACAGTTAGAACTGGACATGGAACAATAGGCTGTTTCCAAATAGGAAAAGGAGTATGTCAAGGCTGTATATTGTCACCCTGCTTATTTAAGTTATATACAGAGTACATCATGAGAAACGTTGGGCTGGAAGAAGCACACGCTGGAATCAAGATTGCCAGAAGAAATATCAATAACCTCAGATATGCAGATGACACCACCCTTATGACAGAAAGTGAAGAGGAACTAAAAAGCCTCTTGATGGAAGTGAAAGAGGAGAGTGAAAAAGTTGGCTTAAATCTCAACATTCAGAAAACGAAGATCATGGCATCTGGTCCCATCACTACATGGGAAATAGATAGGGAAATAGTGGAAACAGTGGCTGACTTTACTTTTGGGAGCTCCAAAATCACTGCAGATGGTGATTGCAGCCATGAAATTAAAAGACGCTAAATCCTTGGAAGGAAAGTTATGACCAACCTAAATAGCATATTCAAAAGCAGAGACATTACTTTGCCAACAAAGGTCCATCTAGTCAAGGCTATGGTTTTTCCAGTAGTCATGTATGGATGTGAGAGCTGGACTGTGAAGAAAGCTGAGCATCAAAGAATTGATGCTTTTGAACCGTGGTGTTGGAGAAGACTCTTGAGAGTCCCTTGGACTGTGAGGAGATCCAACCAGTCCATTCTAAAGGAGATCAGTCCTGGGTGTTCATTGAAGGTACTGGTGCTGAAGCTGAAACTCCAATACTTTGGCCACCTCAGGCAAAGAGTTGACTCATTGGAAAAGACCCTGATGCTGGGAGGGATTGGAGGCAGGAGGAGAATGAGATGACAGAGGATGAGATGGCTGGATGGCATCACCAACTCAATGGACATGAGTTTGCGTGAACTCTGGGAATTGGTGATGGACAGGGAGGCCTGGCGTGGTGCGATTCATGGGG
Organism: Bos mutus; assembly: GCF_027580195.1. Classification (NCBI taxonomy): domain Eukaryota; kingdom Metazoa; phylum Chordata; class Mammalia; order Artiodactyla; family Bovidae; genus Bos; species Bos mutus. Next base: position 74,561,940 of record NC_091622.1, on the reverse strand, counting down.
TTGCAGAATCAGACATGACTGAGCAACTGAACTGAACTGAACTGAACTGAATATAAAAATGAGAAATTGTTGATGAGTTTCTCAATGATGGAGGGTGAATAGGAGTGGAAGAGGGGAAGCATTAGTGAAAGAGGAAGAGATATTGGAGAAATCACCTCTATAGTACCTGAAATGATATTACAATAACAGACAGTGATATTTGATCCCTTTAAAGTAGCACAGAGTAATGGAATACTGGAATACCAAAAAGTCCTTATCTAAGGCATCAATAATCATGACTTACATTTAGCTCTATAAGTTGAAAAAAGGTATTTCATAAATAATAAAACTGAACATGGAAAAACTGCAACTTAAGTTCCCTTAGTTAGTAAAGGTTAAGAAGCTCAGATTTTTAATTCCTAACAGAGTAGAGAAGAATTTCATGGTAGGTCTACCTAGTTAGAAATGCAGTGATGGTACCTTTAAGTGTTTTGTCTTTAAGGTGTAATTTTCTGAATTTATCAATTCAGCTTTTTCTCCTTCAAAAGTTTTTAACCTTCTATTCACATTTCTGCAACCTGTTTTTTGTTGTATTGATAGCAAAACTCTTCTGCCAATTGCAGATAGTGAACAAATTCTTCCCTCCAATCATGTTGTATTTAATCAGAATGGCCTCTGTGAAAACAGCTTATCAATGGAAAAGTGCTTTTTTTAGGCTAGAAGAGTTCCTGAGACTTCACAATCAAACAGCAAGACTGCCAGTCTTTTGTTAAGGGTAAATGAGCTCAATCACATGAAAGTAAAAAAAAAAAAAAAAAGTCCTGTGACAATTAAATTTACAAGCAATTATATTGTTTAATTAAAGAATTAAAACTGAGATTCAACAGAGCAACTTTTAAAATTTCCCCACTCGGATTGTGGTTAGATAATAGTTATAAAGTTTTGAGACATGAAAGACAGCTAAGTGACAGGGATGGATTTGGCAAAAGAATATAAATGTGAAAAAAGTATAGAAATGAGCTATGATATAACTTCTACAATAATTTGATTACATTATTTCAATTAACAAAATACCCCTGTGGTGTAAAAAGAAATAAAATATCAACAAAGATAATTTTTTAACATTAAATTTCTATGAGATTCTTTAGCTGAATGAATAATAACATGAAAATGCTGTTATATGTTACATTAGATTTTTCTATAATTTTGCAATTACAACGCCTGGTCTTTAAGAGCATCCTTAAATAATTTCAGGTGTATTCTACATAAATTATGTAGCACTTCCTATAGGCTTATGATTTTGATGAGATTTCTAAAGTATTATTTTTTTTTCTGGCTCAATAATACAGTAGCACTATTTACAATAGCCAAGATATGAACACAATCCAGGTGTTCATCAACAGATGAATGGATAAAGGTGTGGTGTGTGTGTGCATGTGTATGTATTTATGTTTGCGTGTGAGTGTGCTTAGTTGTTTCAGTCCTGTCTAAGTCTTTGTGACGCTATGGACTGTAGCCCCCCAGGCTCCTCTGTCCAAGGGATTCTTCAAGCAAAATACTGGAGTAGACTTGTAGCTCATCCACACAGGATTTCTCATGATGTGCTCAGCATATATGTTAAACAAACAGGGTGACAACAGACAGCCCTATCATACTCCTTTCTCATTCTTGAACCAATTAGTTGTTCCATAAGGTTTCTAACTGTTGCTTCCTGACTAGCATAAAGGTTTCTCAGGGACAGGTAAGATGGTCTGGTATTCCCATCTCTTTTAAGAGCTTTACACAGTTGTTTTTTGTTGTTGTTGTTGTTGTTGTTTTTTTATGATTTAACAGTAAAGATTTAGTGCAGTCGATGAAACAGAGGTAGATGCTTTTTTGGAATTCCCTTGCTTTCTCTATGATCCAGCAAATGTTGGCACTTTGATCTCTGTTTCCTCTTCCTTTTCTAAACTCAGCTTGGACATCTGGGCATTCTTGGTTCACATAATCCTGAAGCCTAGAGTGCAAGATTTTAAGCACAACCTTATTAGCATGGGAGAAGAGTGCAATGGGAGTTAACACATTCTTTAGTACTACTCTTCATTGGAATTGAGATGTGAATTGACCTTTTCCAGTCCTGTGACCACTGCTGGGTCTTCCAGATTTGCTGACATATTGAATGCAACACCTTGATGTTATTATTCTTTAGGGTTTTGATTAGCTCTACTGGAATTCCATTGCATCCACTAGCTTTATTAACAGCAGTGCTTCCTGAGGCTCACTTGACTTCGCTCTCCAGAATATCTGGCTCTAGGTAACTGACCACACCATAGTAGTAATCCAGTCCTTTAAGATCTTTGTTGTGCAGTTCTTCCATTTATTCTTTCCATCTCTTCTTATTCTCTTCAGAATCTACTAGATCTCTACCATTTCTGTTCTTTATTGTTTCCATCTTTGGGCCAAATATTCCCTTGATATTTCCAATTTCCCCGAAGACATCTCCAGTCTTTCCTCTTCTGTTGTTTTCTTCTAGTTTTAGGTACTGTTCATTGAAGAAGACCTTCTTGTCTCTCCATGCTTTTCTTTGGAACTCTCCTTTTAGTTGGATGCAGCTTTCCCTTTCTCCCTTGCTTTTTGCTTCTCTTCTTTCTTCAGCTATTCGTAAAGCCTTCTCAGATAACTACTTTGTCTTATTGCTTTTCTTCTCCTTTGGGATAGTTTTGTTCTCTGCCTCCTGTACAATATTATGGACCTCTGTTCATAGTTCTTCAGGCACACTGTTAACTAGATCTAATCCCTTGAATCTATTCATTGCCTCCACCATATTCATAAGGGACTTGATTTAAGTTGTACCTGGCTGGCCTAGTGGTTTTCCCTACTTTCTTTAGTTTAAGCCTACCTTTTGCTATGAGAAGCTGATGATCTGAATCACAGTAACTATAGGTCTTATTTTTGCTGACTGCATATAGCTTCTCCATCTTCAGCTACAAAGAATCTAATCAATTTGATTTCAGTATTGACCATTTGGTGATGTCCATGTGTAAAGTGGTCTCTTGTGTTGTTGAAAAAAATTATTTGCTATGACCAGTGCATTTTCTTGGCAGAATTCAGTTGGCCTTCACAGATCACTGCCTCATCATGTTGAATGCATTTGCGTATCTCAATGAAGCTACAAACCATGCCATGCCATGTAGGGCTACCCAAGAGACAGACGGGTCACAGCAGAGAGTTCTGACAAAACGTGGTCCACTGGAGGAGGGAATGGCAAACTACATCAATAATCTTCCTGTGAGAACCTCATGAACCGTATAATATACAAGTTATACAGAATCAAACATTACTGAACTCGAAAAAAATGAAATTTTGCAATTTGCAACAACATGGAGGGACTTGGAGGGTATTATGATAAGTGAAATAAGTCAGAGAAAGACAAATACTGTATAATATCACTTATATGTGGAGCTTAAAAGATACAACAGATAGTAAATACAACAAAAAAGAAACTCACTCAACATAGATATCAAAGTAGTGGGGAGAGAAAAGAGGAGAGGAGAAACAACATAGGAATAGACTACAAACTGTTGAAGTACAAACTGTTATGTATAAAATAAGCTGTAAGGATATATTGTATAAAATAGGGAATACAGCCAATAAGAAATAACCACTATTTTATAATAAACATAAATGGACTATAAACTTTGTGAATCACTATAGTATAATATTGTACATCAACTATATTTGAATAATAAAAAATAATAATGCTACTATAATAATGATAATATATTCCATTTATTAAATATTTCTTCATCTAAGTTGGCAGATATTTTCTTATTAATTCATCAAAAAATCATCTGATAAAAATAATTTCCTACTTTATAGATAAAAGTTAAAGTTTAGAAATGCTAAGCAAATTGCCCAAAGTTACATGATAAACTAGAAATTCAAACCTATGTATATCTACCTTAAAATTTAATTCCTCCAACCAAAGAGCTGTATTCAGTCTTTAAAGAAAACTCTGAATATTAATAAAGGATCAAAACAAATAACAACTGGATAACTGTCAGAATGCATTAAGTATAGTATAGATAAAGGAACACAATGCTAATTCAAAAGAAAGGTGAATATGAATGGAATTTGATGATAGTTCCTGCACAAAGCCAAATTTTAAATTCATTTATTTAACTGAAAATATTCATTAAATACCCTGTGTACTGTTTTTGGCACTCAGGATTTACAAAGGAACAAAATTTTAAAAAGTACCTCAGTTCAGTTCAGTTCAGTCGCTCAGTCATGTCCATGTCCACTCTTTGCGACCCCATGAATCGCAGCATGCCAGGCCTCCCTATCCATCACCAACTCCCAGAGTTTACCCAAACTCATGTTCTACAACTGGAAGAATAGAACTGCTATTTACTGAAATGAGAAGACTGTGGAATAAAGGCTTCATTTTCACCATGGCCTCCAAAAACCTCAAGGATATGTCCTGGTCTGCCCATCTTTGCACCCTCAACATATGCCTTTATCTTCCCTTGTTTTCAGCCACAGTGACCTTTGCCTGATATCTTCAAAAGTGCAATGCTCTTGTCTGTCTTTAGGGTGAAACCAACATTCTGTTCCCTCCACCTGGCGTATCATTTCTTTTCTTTTTTAAAAATATCTTTAAGGACACAGTATAGATATTCCTTGTGCTTCCCTGGTGGTTCAGACAGTAAAGAATTTCCTGCAGTGCAGGAGACCTAGGTTCAATCCCTGGGTTGGGAAGATCCCCTGGAGGAGGGCTTGGCAACCCACTCTAGTACTCTTGCCTGGAGACAGAGAAGCTTGCTGGGCTACAGTCCGTGGGGTTGCAAAGAGTTGGCCATGGCTGAGCAACAAAGCACAGCACAGCATAGCATAGATATTTCTTATCCACAGTGAAATTCTTTTGGAATGGTTTTAATTACAAATTTGATTTTTTTAAATAGATGTAAGACTACTCTGGTTATCTATTTCTTATCAGGTAAAGTTGGTTTGAGTTTTTTAAGGAATCATCCCACTTTTGAGTTTGTGGATATAAGTTTTGAATATATAATTATCATTGTAAGGTTTTAAGGTCTATTGAAATTTCCTCTCTTCTATTTCATATATTGGTAATATATGTATTCTCTTTCCTTGGTAAGTCATCCTAGGAGTTTATACATTTTATACATCTTTGATTGTCTGTTTATAAGGCCACTGGTTTTTGTTCTTAAGCAATTTTTTCTGTTTGCTTTGGTTTTAATTTTTTCTCTAGTTTTGTGTTTGTTTCTGTTTAATTTTTTAAGATGAAATTTTAGCACATTTATTTGAGCCAATATAGCTTCACTGGTGAATTCAATCACACATTTAGCAAAGAAGTAATACCAATTCATTACACATTCTTCCAGGAAATACTAGAGAAGGAAGTAACCCCTGATTCATTTTATAAGGTGTCATTACCTTGATTCTAAAATCAGAATCATTTCACTAGATAAAACCATATATATATATATATATATATATATATATATATATATATATATATATACATATATATGTGTATATATATATATATATTTTTTTTTTTGGTGGTGATATTTAGTAGCTCAGTCTTGTTTGACTCTTTTGTGGCCCCCCATGGACTGTAGCCTTCAAGGCACCTCTGTCCATGGGATTTTCTGGGCAAGATTACTAGAGCAGGGTGCCATTTCCTTTTCCAGGGGATCTTCATGACCCAGGGATGAAACACATGTCTCCGTGTTTCCTGCATCACAGAAAGATTCTTTATTGCTAAAGCCACTAGGAAAGCTTTAAACCTTGCATAACCACAAGCCTAAACAAACCAGAAATGAGTAGAGAGGTAGGAGTCTACCTGGGTTGAACTTCTGGAAAAAAAGAAAAAAAGGCATAAAGAAACAGTTTGTGAAAAAATCATCTACAGGTAACATAACACTCTAATGTTAAAGACTGAATGGCTTCCCCCTAATTGCAAGAATAAGAGCATCCACTCCAACCACTTTTAATCAGCATAGTACTGGAAGTTCTAAGCAGTTCAATAAGGCAAGGAAATAAATAAATAAAATGCATACAGTTTGGAAAGAAAGAAATAAAAGTGTCTTTAACTACAGATGACATGACTGTCTATATAGAAACCTCAAAGATTGTTTACATAAAAACCATTTTTATTCAACAATTATTTGTAGACTAGCTTCTATATTTAAGAGCTTGTTAAGCTGGAGTTTTAGTAGTTAGTCCTCATGCCCATGGAAATTGTATCCTAAAGTAAAGGATAAAGACAATTATCAAGAAATTAGAAGTGTTTTTTTTTTTTTTTTAAGAAAAATAAGTTGGAGAATACACATAGCAGAGAATTGGAAGGCGGAAAAAGTTCTGAATGTAGTGGTAAAGTAAATTTCTCATTGAGAGGATAATATTGAAACATGGAGATGAAAAAGGAAAGGGAGCAGACTAGGCACTTATTTGAAAGAGGCACTTCCCATATAATGGGACCAGAACTTGTAAAGGCACAGAGGTGAGAATAAGTCTTATAGACAGATCAGTGGGAATCCCCACATTCTATTTCTTATTCTCAGTAAGATGACTGCCCTCAGGATTGATGATGATCAAACAGGATTATGAGGGACTCCAAGTAACTAATACTGTTCCTAAGAGAGAGGAAGGGAAGAGTCATAGTGAAAACCAGAGGACAAAATAGAAGCCTACAGTCTCATGACTCAGACCAACTTTAACCCTATTCCCTTGCCCTGTCTCAGAAATGCCTGCAGCCAGGAATATGTTTATTAGGCAGAATAGGAGAACTATTTGTTGAAAGAAATTAAGAGTCATAGAGTAAAATCTTCAAAACATTGACATTAGAGTCCATAATAAAAAAGTTTATTACTATTTTCTCATATTACAGTGTAGCCCACATGTAAATTTTCTCTACTTAGACATGCAGAACTGTCAATCAATCATTAGTGTCACACCCTTAATGATGAATTGACCATAACAAATGCCAGTCATGCAAGCAAAGTCTCCAACTCAAAACACAATGATAAGGGAAGGGCTCTATCCCAAATGAAACAAAGGTAATGAAAAGGGAAAAATCTACAAATTTTATCTAGGGATAAAGGAAATGAAATATTACATTTATAAAGCAATAATAAGAATACATGAAAAGTGACCAATCACTAAAGAATAATGAGATCTGAGAATTTAAATTTTAATAGCACAAAACTATTGAACAATAGAATTAGAAATAATGTATAAAGAATCTGAGAAAATTAAAAAAAATCAAAATGAAAAGAAGACTAAGAAATTTAAAGAATCAACTTAAAAATTTTCATTTGTGACAGAGAAATTTAACAAAGTAAGAACAAATGACACTGAAATTGTTATAAAAGGCAACATTTTCAAGTTGCCAATCAAAGAAATTCTTATATAGAAAGGTATATTAAATTGTGTACCTAACTGCCCAACACAATGCATAAAATGATATGCAGGACATACTCTACCTAAAGAATCTGATCATGAAATGTACACAGCAAAGCATAAGGAAAACACCAGAGAAAAAATAATATTGCAACGATACAAAGAGAATTGAAATTATAACAGGTTTCTTACTAGAAACATGGCTAAAATTTTTGAAGGAAAGCAATTTTCAGCTTAAAGTTATATGCCAAACCATTAATCAGCCAAGTGTATGAGTTAAAAAGAAGACATTTTCTCTAAAACAATATTCCTGATATGTATTTACTTTCCATACTTTGATTTGGAGCTATAACACGTAATGTCTAGAAAAGAGGAAGAAACCCAATGATAAAAAGAAGCAAAAGATGACCTAGAATCAGATAAGGAAAATAAATTAGCTCATTAACTGTGCCATCAGCTTTGAGAACAGCCAGAACTTCATGTAGCAGGATTAAGGGAGCTTCCATGGGAAAAAAACAAAAATAAGAAACTTCTGATTGATAATCTCACATGTTTAGACATCTTTAAAATGACATTGGTAAGTATCATATCTAATGGAATATGCAGAAGCAATGAGATTAAAGTACAAAAAAAGAACACATCATGACACAAGCTAGTATTTAATTTCAGAAAATCCAGTGGTTTTTATATCACAGAAGCACAAATATGCTTTAACACTGCTGTAGAAATAAAAAACTTAAATATATAGGCAATATAATAAAAAACATAGCTGTATTTTAAACAAAAATTCTAATATAACTATATATTGTAATACATAGGGAGCAGAAATTGAGGGAATAGAGAGATAGTAAAAATGTAACTTCCTTAAAAGGATATTGATAGCTCATGTAAAATATTGTTACATCAAATTGCTAATAGAGTGTGGTGGTGTTGGTTTAGTAGCTAAATCATGTCCAACACTTGTGACTTCATGGACTGAAGCCCAGCAGGCTCCTCTATCCATAGGATCTTCCATCAAGAATACTGGAGTGGGTTGCCATTTCCTTGTCCACTACTATAGTGTGGGTACTATAGTTCAGTGTGTGTTCAGTTCAGTTCAGTTCAGTTGCTCAGTCATGTCCAACTCTTTGCGACTCCATGAATTGTACCACGCCAGGCCTCCCTGTCCATCACCAGCTCCCAGAGTTCACCCAGCCTCAAGTCCATCGAGTCAGTGATGCCATCCAGCCATCTCATCCTCTGTCATCCCCTTCTCCTCCTGCTCCGAATCCCTCCCAGCATCAGAGTCTTTTCCAATGAGTCAACTCTTTGCATCAGGTGGCCAAAGTACTGGAGTTTCAGCTTTAGCATCATTCCTTCCAAAGAACACCCAGGACCAATCTCTTTTAGAATGGACTGGTTGGATCTCCTTGCAGTCTAAGAGACTCTCAAGAGTCTTCTCCAACACCACAGTTCAAAAACATCAATACTTCGGCTCTCAGCTTTCTTCACAGTCAAACTCTCATGTCCATATATGACTACTGGAAAAACCATAGCCTTGACTAGACAGACCTTTGTTGGCAAAGTAATGTCTCTGCTTTTGAATATTCTATTTAGGTTGGTCATAACTTTCCTTCCAAGGAGTAAGCGTCTTTTAGTTTCATGGCGCAATCACCATCTGCAGTGATTTTGGAGCCCAAAAAATAGTCTGACACTATTTCTACAGTTTCCCTATCTATTTGCCATGAAGTGATGGGACCAGATTCCATGATCTTCATTCTCTGAATGTTGAGCTTTAAGCCAACTTTTTCACTCTCCTCTTTCACTTTCATCAAGAGGCTTTTTAATTCCTCTTCAATTTCTGCCATAAGGGTGGTGTCATCTGCATATCTGAGGTTATTGATATTTCTCCCGGCAATCTTGATTCTAGCTTGTGTTTCTTCCAGCCCAGCGTTCTCATGATGTACTCTGCATATAAGTTAAATAAGCAGGGTGACAATAGACAGTCTTGATGTACTCCTTTTCCTATTTGGAACCAATCTGTTGTTCCATGTCCAGTTCTAACTGTTGCTTCCTGACCTGCATATATATTTCTGAAGAGGCAGGTCAGGTGGTCTGGTATTCCCATCTCTTTCAGAATTTTCCACAGTTTATTGTGATCCACACAGTCAAAGGCTTTGGCATAGTCAATAAAGCAGAAATAGATATTTTTCTGGATCTCTCTTGCTTTTTCAATGATCCAGTGGATGTTGGCAATTTATCTCTGGTTCCTCTGCCTTTTCTAAAAGAAGCTTGAACGTCTGGAAGTCCACGGTTCACATATTGCTGAAGCTTGTGTGTACTGTAGTTCAATATAAAAGTAAACACCATGAGTAATAATTAATATTTGAAAATAGTTAGCCCTAGTTTGTGGGAGTAGGGACTAGGGAAGGATGATGCAAAGTAACACTATTTTCACTTGAGCACCTCATATATATTTTAATTTATTTTTTCAACTCAATTGCTTCTATTTCTTCAACACAATATGACTTAAAGTGCTATATATAATAAAATAATGACTTGCATTATCCTGAAAGCAGCTCATTGAAAGAAAATAAATATTTTAAATGAAAAATTTAAAAGCAGAAATCAAAAGCCTGTGATTGTCAGAAGATAGAATGGGGGAAAGTAGGCAAGGACAGGCACAAAATGTTTTTAAATATAAAAATAATTGCATATGAATGAATCCAAGTATCATATTTATGCCCTGCCATAAACATTTCAATTTTTGTTTCTCTAAGTGCTCACATTTTTGGTAGAAATATTTTGAGTAAGTATAATATAGAAATTTCTTCCTCTAAAGCTTCTTTGCAAACTGTTTATGTAAGTATTACAACCCTATGCTAAAATAATCAGTATTAGTACCCTTCAACATGCTTTTACAATTTCCCACAAATTAGTTGTCTAGTTTTCTTAAGAATGACTTTATTAACCTTGAAGAAATCTTATTGTCAGAATAAACTGTCTATATTTCAACAAATTGGCAGGAGATTTACAAAAGGCAAAGGAAGCAGAAGTTGAATTGCCAATATCTGTTGAATCACCAAAAAAGCAAGAGAGTTCCAGAAATATATCGACTTTTGCTTTATTGAGTACGCCAAAGCCTTTGACTGTGTGGATCACAACAAACTGTGGAAAATTCTGAAAAAGATGGGAATACCAGACCATCTGACCCGTCTACTGAGAAATCTGTATGCAGGTCAAAAACCAACAGTTAGAACTGGATATGGAACAACAGACTGGTTCTAAATCAGGAAAGGAGTACGTAAAGCCTATATATTGTCACCCTGCTTATTTAAGTTATATGCAGAGTACATCATGAGAAATGCTGGGTTGGATGAACCACAAGCTGGAACCAAGATTGCTGGGAGAAGTATCAATAATCTCAGATAAGTGGACGACACCACCCTCATGGCAGAAAGCAAAGAGGAACTCAACAGCCTCTTGATGAAATTGAAAGACAGTGAAAAAGTTGGCTTAAAACTCAACATTCAGAAAACTAAGATCATGACATCTGGTCCTATCACTTCATGGCAAATAGATGGGGAAACACTGGATACAGTGAGAGTCTATTTTGGGGGGCTCCAAAAATCACTGCAGATGGTGACTGAAGCCATGAAATTAAAAGATGCTTGCTCCTTGGAAGAAAAGATATGACCAACCTATACAGCATATTAAAAAGTAGAGACATTACCAACAAACGTCCGTCTGGTCAAAGCTATTGTTTTTCTTGAAGTCATGTATGGATGTGAGAGTTGGACTATAAAGAAAGCTGAGTACCGAAGAACTGATGCTTTTGAACTGTGGTGTTGGAAAAAGCTCTTGAGAGTCTCTTGGACTGCAAGGAGATACAACCAGTCCATCCTAAAGGAAATCAGTCCTAAATATTCATTGGAAGGACTGATGTTGAAGCTGAAACTCCAGTACTTTGGCCACCTAATGGGAAGAACTGACTCACTGGAAAAGACCCTGATGCTGTGAAAGATTGAAGGCAGGAGTAGAAGGGGATGGCTGAGGATGAAATGGTTGGATGGCCTCACCAACCCAATGGACATGAGTTTGAGTAGGCTCCGGATTTGGTGATGGACAGGGAAACCTGGTGTGCTGAAGTCCATGGGGTTGCAAAGAGTTGGATACAACTGAGCAATTGAACTGACTGACTGTCTAATAAGCAAATAAACTACAATCAAAGAGTAAAGAACCCAATAAGTAATCATTACTTGTTTGCTAAATGAACAAATAAATAAGTTTTCCATAGCAACTTAAAAAACAAAAGCAAACAAAACAAAGCATGAATTGCATTGCACTCTATGATCCAATTCTAGCATTTTCGTTTGGAAACTTGGAAACCAGTTCAGCAAGTTATCTTAAGAGCGGAGGCTGCTTTTGAGGAGATAATTGCCAAATCTAGTACAGAGTGCCAAAAAGGGAGCCATTTGGTTTTCAGTGGCTGAATAAAAAAATCATGACCATAAGAAAATTTTGCCAACTTTCCAGAAGACAAGTTGCTTTGGAAGAAAGAATATAAAATTAACTCTTTTGTCTACCACTGTGTTATATTCAGTTTTCCAATAATACAATGATTTTCTGATTGTATTACCTTTTAATGGTATGGTCAAGATGGCACAGTAGAAAGAAACTGAGCTCATCTCCACCCATGGGCACACCAAAATTATAACTATTTATGGAACAACTATCAGTGAGAATGACCTGAAGACTAGCAGAAAATACTTTCCACAACTAAAGATATAAAGAATAAACCACAATGAGATGGATGTGGGTTTGTGCTCCTGTGTGTGCTCAGTCATGTCCAACTCTTTGTGACCCCATGGACTATAGCCTGCCAGGCTCTCCTGTTCATGGAATTTTCCAGGCAAGAATATTGGAGTGTGTTGCCATTTTCTTCTTTAGGATATCTTCCTAACTTAGGGATCAAACTCATGTCTCTTGCATATTCTGCATTTTCAGGCAGATTCTTTACCACTGAGCCAACTGGGAAGCCCTTGTGGGATATGGAGGAAGCTATGTAGTCAAGATGCACAACTCCAGGTCAGTGATCTGAAAATAAGAGGATAATTACAACTGCAAAAGTTCTCCACAATGAGGGAGGGATTTTAGCCCCAAGTAAGACTCCCCCACCTAAGGAATATGTGCCAGGAAGATGAGCCCCCAGAACATCTGCTCTGATGGCCAGCAGGGCTTGGATATGCTTCCCTGGTGACTCAGCAGTAAAGAATCTGCCTGAAGTTCAGAAGACATGGAGATGTGGGTTCAAACCCTGGATCTGGAAGATCCCCTTGAGAAGGAAATGGGAACCCACTCCAGTTTCTTGTTTGGCAAATCCCATGGACAGAGGATCCTGGTGGACTACAGTCCATGGAGTCACAAAGAGTCAGACATAACTTAGTGAATAAACAACAGCAGGGCTTGCACATGGGAGAGCTGAAGAGCTAGAGTAAACAAAGATGCTGCTCTCACAGGGTAGGACACAGAATCTACATGCTCCAAATCTCAGCAGAGTAGCAGTAATTTGAAAGGAAACTGGGTTAGATGGACTTGCTGATATTGGAGAGCATCCCAGAGAGACCAGAGGCAACTGGGATTCGTTCTAAGGACACAGACACAGACACAGAGCAGTCATTTTGGGGAACTCATTCTACCATGAGGACACTGATGCTGGCAAATATGATATTGCAATCCTCCAGCCTATCAGTGTCAGGGGCTTATGTAGTCAACAGTGTGCGTGCACAAGACCCAGAATCCCCAGAGCCACACAGCCAGTCACGCTAGGAGGCAATTCAACCCACTAGCAGGCTGCAGTCACTGCACAAGCCAAGGCCTGGTAACAAACCAGATTAGAGCCAGTTGCAACTACCAGAGTGGCCAGAATAGTCAGTCCTGCCACAATAGAAGGGCCCATTCAGCCCACATAAGGAGCTTTGGTGACCAGAAGGGAGAATGTTGCCGAATCCCATAGGATGCCTTCTCTATAAGGCCATTTTTCCAACATTAGGAAAAGCATCCGACCTACCTAATACATAGAGAATGCACACACACACACACACACAATGGAACATTATTCAGCCACAAAAAAGTAAATCATGCCACTTGTGACAACATGAGTAGATCTAGATGATATTATGTTAGCCATAACAGATCAGACAAAGACAAATACCACATAATTTTACTTACATGTAGAATCTAAAAAATAAAACAAACTAAAGAAACAAAATAAAATGAAATAAAATAAAAACAGACTCATAGATGCAGAGAACAAGCAGATGATTACTAGAAAAGAGGGGTTGGAGGGTGAGCAAATAGGAAAAGAAAATTAGTAGGTATATACATACTTTACATAAATAATGTCACACATATTATTCAGCATGAGGAATATGCTCAATAATAGTATAGTAACTTTTCATGATGATATATTTTCATAAACTTATTGTGATCGTTTCACAATGTTTGCAATATCAAATCATTATGTAGTAAACCTAAAACTAACATAATATTTTATGTCAACTATATCTCAGTTAAAAACAAATATATTTTCTTCAAATATATTTACCTTAACATCCCATGGACAGAGGAGAGTGGAGGACTATAGTCCTTGGGGTCGCAAGAATCAGACAGGACAGGGACTTCCACAAAAAGTAGGAGTAGAAATTCTCATTGTTCTCTTCTGGACCGTATTTTACCTATAGGTTTAATGTGAACCCTCACAACTTATCTGAATTAATTTTTACTTCTCTGTGCATGACTGTCAAATCTTTGTTTCTAGCCTTGCTTTAACTGTTTTCCAGTCCTAAATTTTCGGTCCCTTCTTCTAGATAGCTTTAGATATCCTATGACTCTATAAAATATGAAGCCTTTTTCATCTCAGGTTTCTGTAGTTTCATATTTTCTTATCTTTACATCTGTCCAGTCACCTCAACTCAAAATCTCAGTGTCATCCTGTTTGACACTACTTTGTGTTCTCATATTTTATATCCCCTCAACAACATTTTCACATATTTCCTCATATTATTCCCATTCCTTCTCTCCTAGTTCACACATTACCCTTCATTTTGAAGTTAACAGTTGTCATCTAGCAAGTCTCCAATGACTTAATTATCATCTTATCAAAAATACCAATGCTTCTTCAGAATTTAAAGAATAAGCACTGTTTCCTTGCTTGTAATTCAAAATTTTCTAGGTCTTGATTCTAATTATACTCAATATCGATGCTTACCCTGGTGGTTCAGAAGGTAAAACATCTGCATGCGATGTGGGAGACCTGGGTTCGATCCCTGGGTGGGGAAGATCCCCTGGAGAAGGAAATGGCAACCCACTCCAGTACTCTTGCCTGGAAAATTCCGTGGACAGAGGACCCTTGTAGGCTACAGTCCATGGGATTGCAAAGAGTCGGACACAACTGAGCCATTTCACTTCACTTCACTTCACTTATACTCAATATCGTTCATTCCTTTATCTGCTAGCATGATTTTTCCCTGTAAATACTTTAAATACTTGTACCTGCTGGATGCATTTCAATCACATATTCATATTGATATTCTGTTTAGTATTGTCTTTCACCTTTAACTGCAGCTGGTGGGGGTGGTTCACTAGCTAAGTCATGTCCAACTTTTTGCAACCCCATGGACTGTAACCCTCCCAGGCTCTTCTGTTCGTGGGATTTCCCAGGAAAGAATACTAGAGTGGGCTGCCATTTCTTTCGCCAGGGGATCTTCCTTACCTAAGAACTGAACCTGTGCCAGGTTCAATTGGCATTGCAAGTAGATTCTTTACCACTGAGTCACCAGGGAAGCCCTAACTGCAACTAAACAAACTCATTACATCTTTTCATAAACATTATGATATCAACTGTAACAAAGATTTTCAAGTTCACCACCAAGAAATAATTTCACGCACATTTTAGTTCTCACAATAATGTTGTGTGCCTACACTTATTGCATAAGGGTATAAAAGACCCTGATGCTGGGAAAGATTGAGGGCAGGAGGAGAAGGAGACAACAGAGGATGAGATGGTTGGATGGCATCACCGACTCAATGGACATGGGATTGGGTAAACCCCAAGGAGTTGGTGATGGACAGGGAGGCCTGGTGTGCTGCAGTCCATGGGGTCGCAAAGAGTTGGACAAGACTGAGCAACTGAACTGAACTAACACTTATTGCCCAATGTAAAAAAAAAAAAACTCTGAAGGTCATGATTTATACTAATCTTCCTTGTATTATTTATTTATATAGAAAGCACCTGTTAAATATCTGATATTGTTCTTGGTATTATGAATACAGAGATGAATAAGACAAGATCCCTTATATCATAAGCTTTTATCTTTATGATGAAGATGAAAGAATGAGAGAAACAGATATTAAATAAGAATGTGAATACAAATAAAGTAATTTAGGAGATTGAGCAGCATTCTGAAGAAAATAATGCAGATTGCTAGAGAGTATGTATAGGCATCTGTTACGGAAAAGTTGGCTAGCATAATTAATATGATAATATAATATAACTTTCCTGGTGGTTCCGATGGTAAAGAACCTGCCTGCATTGCAGGAGACCTGGGTTTGATCCCCAGATCTGAAGATTCCCTGGAGAAGGGTTTGGCAACCCACTCTAGTATTCTTGCCTGGAGAATTCCACAAGCAGAGGAGCCTGGTAGGCTACAGTCCATAGGTTTGCAAATAATCAACAAACACTTTCACTTTCACTTTCATGAAAGTGATAGAAGGGGACAAAAAAAGAAAGGACAGATGCAAAAACTGTACTTATATCAAACAATGTGTAGGACAGTTAATTTACTTATTCAAAAATGTACAATGGGTAGATAAAATATGCCTGACCTACTATAACCCTTGGATGAAAAAGACATGATACAGACTCACATAGCTCATGTTGTGAGGAGGCAGGTACATAAGATTGCATGCTGTGTGTGTATGAGTGCTCAGTCGCTCAGTCATGTCCGACTCTTTGCAACCCTAAGGACTGTAGCCCACCAGACTCCTCTAACCATGGGATTCTTTGGGCAAGAATAATGGAGTGAGTTGTTGTGCCCTCCTCCAGGGGAACTTCAAGAACCAGAAATTGAACCCGAGTCTCCTGCATTGAAGGTGGATTCTTTACCACTGAGTGACAAAGGAAGCCCCAGATTGTATGATGCTATGTGATAATTTTGATAATGGCATTTTGAGTATGAATGAATTTCTATATGGAACATGAAGCAAGTAATAATTAATGCAGTTTTGAAAAGTCTGATGAACATGGTTTTAATTGCAGACCTTAAAAAAAATTAATGCTCACAACTTTTCCCTCCTTTCCAGTTAATGAGAATGCCCTCCTTCCAACAACTTAATGATTATGGCAACTTCAGTATTTTTTTGTATTTTTTAAAAAAATCTATGCTTTCCTATCCTCAATGGATGCCCTACAAATTGGCTTGTATCCCATACCCTTAGGTCATAATGGATTGGTTTAAGGCTGGACACCTAACCAAATTTGAACCTTGTTTATAGAAACCCTAAATTTGGGGTAAAAGATAAGAATACATAGTTTCCTTTAATTATAAAGCTGTCAGGAATTCATCAAACGCTGCAATTTATTTTCAGATGCAGGGAGAAGGCCAATTAGAAAAATGAAAAAGACATGAAGGAAGAAATAGATAGTCATCCAGAGAAAATCAAATTTTTCCAAGATTCTGTTCATTCCTGAAATCTAGTTTAATTCTTAACATTTCACTGTTTTTTATTTATTTATTTTAAATTAAATTTATTTATTTTAATTATAGGCTAATTACTTTACAATATGGCTTTTTAAATTTATATTTTAGTAGGTGCTAATTAGAATCTTAGTTGAGCTATTTCAAATCCTAAAAGATGATGCTGTTAAAGTGCTGCACTCAATATGCCAGCAAATTTGGAAAACTCAGCAGTGGCCACAGGATTGGAAAGGGACAGTTTTCATTTCAATCCCAAAGAAGAATGATGCCAAAGTAAAACTACCACACAATTGCACTCATCTTATGTACTAACAAAGTAATGCTCAAAATTCTCCAAGCTAGGGTTCAACAGTACATGAACTGTGAACTTCCAGATGTTCAGGTAGGATTTAGAAAAGGCAAAGGAACCAGAGACCATGTTGCCAACATCCATTGGATCATTGAAAAAGAAAGAGAATTCCAGAAAAAAAAAATCTACTTTTGCTATATTGATTACACCAAAGCCTTTGACCATATAGTTCACAACAAACTACACAAAATTCTTCAAGAGATGGGAATACCAGATCACCTGACCTGCCTCCTGAGAAATCTGTATGCAGGTCAAAAAGCAACAGTTAGAATTGGACATGGAACAACAGACATTCCAAATTGAAAAGGAGTATGTCAAGGCTGTATATTGTCACCCTGCTTATTTAATTTATATGCAGAGTACATCATAAGAAACACTGGGCTGGATGAAGCACAAGCTAGAATCAAGACTGCCAGGAGAAATATCAATACCTGGTATACACAGATGACACCACCCTCATGGCAGAAAGCAAAGAAGAACTACAGAGACTCTTGATGAAAGTGAAAGACAGTGAAAAAGCCGGATTAAAACTCAACATTCAAAAAACTAAGATCATGACATACGCTCCCATCACTTCATGGTGAATAGATGGGGAAACAATGCAAACAGTGAGAGACTTTAAATGTTTGGGCTCCAAAATCACTGCAGATGGTGACTGCATCCATGAAATTAAAAGACACTTGCTCCCTGGAAAATCCCATGGATGGAGGAGCCTGGTAGGCTGCAGTCCATGGGGTCACTAGGAGTCGGACACAACTGAGCGAGTTCACTTTCACTTTTTTTTATTTTTTATTCTTTAACTTTACAATATTGTATTGGTTCTGCCAAATATCAACATGAATCCGCCACAGGTATACACATGTTCCCTGTCCTGAACCCTCCTCCCTCCTCCCTCCCCGTAACAACCCTCTGGGTCATCCCAGTGCACCAGCCCCAAGCATCCAGTATCCTGTATCGAACCTGGACTGGCAACTCGTTTCATATATATTATCGAACCTGGACTGGCAACTCGCTTCATATATATTATACATGTTTCAATGTCATTCTCCCAAATCATCCCACCCTCTTCCTCTCCCACAGAGTCCAAAAGACTGTTCTATACATCAGTGTCTCTTTTGCTGTCTCGTACACAGGGATATTGTTACCATCTTTCCAAATTCCATATATATGCGTTAGTATACTGTATTGGTGTTTTTCCTTCTGGCTTACTTCACTCTGTATAATAGGCTCCAGTTTCATCCACCTCATTAGAACTGATTCAAATGTATTCTTTTTAATGGCTGAGTAATACTCCATTGTGTATATGTACCACTGCTTTCTTATCCATTCATCTGCTGATGGGCATCTAGGTTGCTTCCGTGTGCTGGCTATTATAAACAGTGCTGCGATGAACATTGGGGTACATGTGTCTCTTTCCCTTCTGGTTTCCTCAGTGTGTATGCCCAGCAGTGGGATTGCTGGATCATAAGGTAGTTCAATTTCCAGTTTTTTAAGGAATCTCCACACTGTTCTCCATAGTGGCTGTACTAGTTTGCATTCCCACCAACAGTGTAAGAGAGTTCCCTTTTCTCCACATTCTCTCCAGCATTTATTACTTGTAGACTTTTGGATCACACCATTCTAACTGGTGTGAAATGGTACCTCACAGTGGTTTTGATTTGCATTTCTCTGATAATGAGTGATGTTGAGCATCTTTTCACGTGTTTGTTAGCCATCTGTTTGTCTTCTTTGGAGAAATGTCTAGTTCTTTGGCCCATTTTTTGATTGGGTCATTTATTTTTTTGGAATTGAGCTGTAGGAGTTGCTTGTATATTTTTGAGATTAGTTGTTTGTCATTTGCTTCATTTGCTATTATTTTCTCCCATTCTGAAGGCTGTCTTTTCATCTTGTTTATAGTTTCCTTTGTTGTGCAGAAACTTTTAAATTTAATTAGGTCCCATTTGTTTAATTTTGCTTTTATTTCCAATATTCTGGGGGGTGGGTCATAGAGGATCCTGCTGTGACATCACGAAGTTTACGGTTCACGTATTGCTGAAGCCTGGCTTGGAGAATTTTGAGCATTACTTTACTAGCGTGTGAGATGAGTGCAGTTGTGCGGTAGTTTGAGCATTCTTGGCATTGCCTTTCTTTGGGATTGGAATGAAAACTGACCTTTTCCAGTCCTGTGGCTTCTGCTGAGTTTTCCAAATTTGCTGGCATATTGAGTGCAGCACTTTCACAGCATCATCTTTCAGGATTTGAAATAGCTCAACTGGAATTCCATCACCTCCACTTGCTTTGTTTGTAGTGATGCTTTCTAAGGCCCACTTGACTTCACATTCCAGGATATCTGGCTCTAGGTCAGTGATCACACCATCGTGATTATCTGGGTCATGAAGATCTTTTTTGTACAGTTCTTCTGTGTATTCTTGCCACCTTTTCTTAATATCTTCTGCTTCTGTTAGGTCCATACCATTTCTGTCCTTTATTGAGCCCATCTTTGCATGAAATGTTCCCTTGGTATCTCTAATTTTCTTTAAGAGATCTCTAGTCTTTCCCATTCTGTCATTTTCCTCTATTTCTTTGCATTGATCGCTGAGGAAGGCTTTCTTATCTCTTCTTGCTCTTCTTTGGAACTCTGCATTCAGATGGTTATATCTTTCCTTTTCTCCTTTGCTTTCACTTCTCTTCTTTTCACAGCTATTTGTAAGGCCTCCCCAGAAAGCCATTTTACTTTTTAAATTTATTTTCCTTGTGGATGATCTTGATCATTGTCTTCTGACAATGTCATGAACCTCAGTCCATAGTTCATCAGGCCCTCTATCTATCAGATCTAGTCCCTTAAATCTATTTCTCACTTCCACTGTATACTCATAAAGGATTTGATTTAGGTCATACCTGAATGGTCTAGTGGTGTTCCCTACTTTCTTCAATTCAGTCTGAATTTGGCAATAAGGAGTTCATGATCTGAGCCACAGTCAGTTCCCGGTCTTGTTTTTGTTGACTGTACAGAGCTTGTCCATCTTTGGCTGCAAAGAATATAATAAATACAGCATATTATAAAGCAGAGACATTACTTTACTGACAAAGGTCTGTCTAGTCACATCTACGGATTTTCCTGTAGTCATGTATGGATGTGATTTTTGGACTATAAAGAAAGCTGAGTGCCAATGAATTGATGCTTTTGAACTGTGGTATTGGAGAAGACCTTAGAGAGTCCCTTGGACTGCAAGGAGATCAAATCAATCAATCCTAAAGGAAATCAGTCCTGAATATTCTTTGGAAAGACTGATGCTGAAGATGAAACTGCAATACTTCGGGAACCTGATGCAAAGAACTGACTCATTTGGAAAGACCCTGATGCTGGGAAAGGTTGAAGGCATGAGGAGATGGGGATGACCTAGGATGAGATGGTTGGATGTCATCAACGACTCTATGGACATGAGTTTGAGCAAGCTTTGGGAGTTGGTGATGGACAGGGAAACCTGGCACGCTGCAGTCCTTGGGGTTGTGAATAGTCTGACATGACTGAGTGACTGAACTGAACTGAATTACAATTTTGTTGCTTAAAGCCAAACCATTTCCAAATTAATAGAGCATTCTAGTAGAGAAGGTGACAATATACAGTCTTGACATACTCTTTTTCCTATTTGGAACCAGTCTGTAGTTCCATGTCCAGTTCTAACTGTAGCTTCCTGACCTGCATACAGATTTCTCAAGAGGCAGATCAGGTGGTCTGGTATACCCATCTCTTTCAGAATTTTCCACAGTTTATTGTGATCCACACAGTCAAAGGCTTTGGCATAGTCAATAAAGCAGAAATGGATGTTTTTCTGGAACTCTCTTGCTTTTTTGATGATCCAGTGGATGCTGGCAATTTGATCTTTGGTTCCTCTGCTTTTTCTAAACCAGCTTGAACATCAGGAAGTTCATGGTTCACGTATTGCTGAAGCCTGGCTTGGAGAATTTTGAGCATTACTTTACTAGCATGTGAGATGAGTGCAACTGTGCAGTAGTTTGAGAATTCTTTGGCACTGCCTTTCTTTGGGATTGGAATGAAAACTGACCTTTTCCAGTCCTGTGGCCACTGCTGAGTTTTCAAAATTTGCTGGCATATTGAATGCAGCACGGGCTATGGTTTTTCCAGTGGTCATGTATAGATGTGAGAACTGGACTGTGAAGAAGGGTGAGGGCCGAAGAAACAATGCTTTTGAACTCTTGAGAGTCCCTTGGACTGCAAGGAGATCCAACCAATCCATTCTGAAGGAGATAAGCCCTGGGAATACTTTGGAAGGAATTATGCTAAATCTGAAACTCCAGTACTTTGGCTGCCTCATGCGAAGAGTTGACTCATTGGAAAAGACTCTGATGCTGGGAGGTATTGGGGGCATGAGGAAAAGGGGACAACAGAGGATGAGATGGCTGGATGGCATCACTGACTCGATGGACATGAGTCTGAGTGAACTCTGGGTGCTGGTGATGGACAGGGAGGCCTGGCGTGCTGTAATTCATGGGGTCGCAAAGAGTCAGACACAAATGAAGGACTGAACTGAACTGAACTGAACTGAGTAGAGAAGGTAAAATGAGCAAAGACAAAAACTAAGACACTTTCATGAGTTTTATTTGTTTAGAAAGTATAATATCAATATGTTTATACTAGAGATTTTAAGACTAGTCAGGACAAGGAAGGTAGTAAATGATTAAAAATAAGACGTCATGTGTCTATATTTTAATGATCATGATAAGAAAATTTGTATAAATTAGCAACACTAAATTATATTTGCTGTCTAGGTTTGACATACAATATGCTTTGTTAAACTTACTAAAACTCTTTCATGATTCTCTTTTACTCATTTCAGACACATTTTCAAAAATATTACCAATACCAAAGGAAAAGTATTAACATCCAATTGATTTCTGGAAAAAGAAAGGGAGAAATGCTGAATTCCAACAAGAAAAGCAAAAATATTTTCTCCATTACAATGTTAAGACATTGATTATAAAGTAAAAGGTAAGGAAAATACTGGCAAAGAAAACCCAGTTCTACAGAGGTCAGTCTATGGGTGGATGTGTTGGGTTGGAATGTAAAAGCACATTTTATTTACATTAGAGTCAGTATGAAGTGATAGTAATAATTTTTCAACTAATTGTAACTTGTAGAACTTAAAAAATTAAGAATCATTCTTATGTATGATGAGAGTCAAAGACATCACATTATTTTTTGCTTTTTTTTTTTATTTCACAAACATAAAGCAGAGTCATGA
The DNA here is from genome assembly GCF_027580195.1 of Bos mutus. NCBI lineage: Eukaryota > Metazoa > Chordata > Mammalia > Artiodactyla > Bovidae > Bos > Bos mutus. The sequence continues at coordinate 74,539,225 of NC_091622.1, read as the reverse complement.
GATATCCATAATAAGCAGTCTAACAAAATTTTGAGTTGAATTTAAATTCAAATTGAGCATAATGCCAAGATGCCAATACTGATCCTTCAGTTTTATTCTATTGTTATCTGACTAATGGAAAACTGTTATCTGTCTGTTTTGTCTTAAACAATAGATGTCAAATAGAATTATTGAAAAATAAAGACTACTGCAGCTTTTGCTTGAACATAAATTGTTAAAAAAAATTTTTAATTATCATTAAGGTACATTTTCATAGTTTTGTACAATATAAAAAAATGTAATACTTCTGGAAATCTCAAACATTGAAGAAATAAGTTTGCTTTCAGTAATTAGTAATTAGTGATTAGTAATTGATAATTAGAAATACTTATGGAAATAAAGTAGTTTAAGTGCAGAGAAGAAATATTTCCAGGAATGGAAAGATGAAACAAAAGATATTGGAATCTAATGTAAGAACCCTTTATTTTACCAATGCACATGAAAGTACACATCATTATTACCTTCCATTTATAGCTGGAAAAGCTGTGGATCTGAATATATGAGTAACTTTCTCAAAGCTGCACAAAATGTAAGTGATGAAATAGGGTTCAAAGCCAGACCCCTGAACTCCACGGAGACTATATTCTTAAGCACAATTGTATTATACTATCATCCAAAAATGAAACTGGGGCAAACAATATATCTTATTGAATAGGAAGAACAGAGATAACAATAATACCTAAGTATAAAAGGAATATTTTCCTGAAGTGTTTGTTATCTTCGACTGTTACAGATTCATTAGCAAATCGAATTAAAACTTAGAACACTGTCTAAAGGAAATATAATTATTTCTATAAGGTAGTATGTATAGTCTCCTTAAAGAAAAAAAATGAAACATTTATCAAAATTATAGGCACATAGAAAAAACTATGCAATTTGAAACATTTGGACAAAATACTTAATACTTTGCAACACAGGAGATTTGTCTATGAATCTACTTACATTTTTTATAGTCACTTTGGGCTTTAAAGATTTTAAAATATAGTTGTGATCAGAATTAATGAGCCCCAGTTGACAGAGTTATCCATAGCATTATGATATTTTTTTATGTGAGACATGAAAATTCTAAACATCCTGTACTTTACCAAGGTTCTGTCTGGCAAGGGATTACCATGAGACACCTTTATGAGTTGTTTGAAAATTTCTTTGCAAAGGTCAGTTCCCTACAGGATTGATATTGGTAATTGGTTCAAAAGCAAACCACCTCTTCAAAATGTGCCGCTTTCAGTCTGATTAGAGCTTAGAGGCCAAAACAAAAGAGGGTTTTAAATGATCTTTTTTTCTAAAGCAGACTTTTTCAGAATCGGTTTCAAGGGCATAGGAATCCACACTCCTCAGCATATTGTTACGAATTCTGTGGTGAGGCAGGCTTGTGAGAATTACAGATTTCTTTTTAGATAAAATTGGCATTTTTTAGAGCTTATTATTTGCTTCCCTCTGGCAGCTGCCATATTGTTGTGAACATTTCTGTGTCTGCCATCATTTGTGACACACTCCGTGGGAGACCCGTCAGGAAATTTTGCTCTTGCACTCTATCCTAATGCAGATTCATCAGTCATAAAAATTCTATACTTTAAAAAAACATTAAAAATATTCTTGGGAGCATGAGGACTGAAAACAAGACAGTGGTAAACTCTGAGCTGTCTGTGGCATTCCGAGAGGATCAAGACGAGAACACTCCACTGATTTTGTAGCCCCAGATATGCTCACATCTTTGTGTAACTGATTTGTGAAAATATAGAATGACCAAAATGGTTCATGTATTTAAAATGAATCATAGATAAAAACTGTAAGGAAGAGGTCAATTCTCCTGTCATTTGTTCCCGAAGAATCAAAGAAAGGGAAATAATAGAAATATGTTCTCCTACTTCTTTTTGTATTCTATAAATTATACAATTTTTCCTGGAAAGTAGTACATTCCTGTCTTATCTTCAAAAAGTTTCTGGGGAAATCATAAGAAGAAGAAAATAAAATGGATAGAACCAGATTTGAACATGAGAACAAAGAAACTAAGCCCTAGAGAAGGGCTGAATCAGAAACAAACTGGTCATCTACTTGTACACAATACAACACAGCATTACTAGCTGTGTAGTTTACTGTGGAGTCCCCTAAGAATGTGAAAAATATAGGAACTAAACTAGTTTTTAAGAATGAAACCAGCCAAGTTTATTTATTCATTCAGTTATAAGCAACAAGTGAAAATAGAATAATTTAGCCTAAGTATCTTTTTAAGACATTTATTAAAAAAAAAAAAAAAAAAAAAAACAGGCTATATGGAGCTATTACCTGAAATTATAATTTAAAGTAATTATTGTACTTCAGAGTGATAGTAATTAAGTATCAGAAATTTAATCATTGATATGGACTCTATTTAGGGAAACTCCAATAATTTGGCCACCTGATGCGAAGAGCTGATTCACTGGAAAAGAACCTGATGGTGGGAAACATTGAAGGCAAGAGAAGAAGGGGGTGACAGAGAATGCAATGGTTGGGTGGCATCATTGACTCAATGGACTTGAGCCTAAGCAAACTCAGGGAAATGGTCAAGGGAAGCCTGGTGTGCTGCAGTTCGTAGGGTCATGAAGAGTCGGACATGACTTAGCGACTAAAATATAGGGAAATACTAGGTCAGGAGTTGGTAACATGGTCTTATACAAAAGGATAATTCAGCCACCCAGAGATTTCATTATCCTCATTCATGGATTTTCAAAACTCAAGTGACCTGGCCTGAAAATATAAAAGCTTTGTTCCTTAGGTGGGTTACGATATTATTATTGCTTATACTGGGTTACTCTATTAACTTCTGTTGCTTTATTTATATTTTCAAGTTCTGATTATAATAAGCATGACTGTGAAGCTTTCCTTGGGTAGGTAATGTACTGATCTCATTATTCAAACATTTTTAGTGTCCTAGGCTAAGATGGGAGAAGGCAATGGCACCCCACTCCAGTACTGTTGCCTGGAAAATCCCATGGATGGAGGAGCCTGGTGGGCTGCAGTCCATGGGGTCACTAAGAGTCAGACACGACTGAATGACTTCACTTTCACTTTCCACTTTCATGCATTGGAGAAGGAAATGGCAACCCACTCCAGTGTTCTTGCCTGGAGGATCCCATGGACAGAGAAGCCTGGTAGGCTGCAGTCTATGGGGTCGCACAGAGTCGGACACGACTGAAGCGACTTGGCAGCAGGCTAAGATGAGATTGTTGATTTTTCTCACTGCAAATTACTGGATTATAATTCTGTCTAGATTACAATATCATTTTATTTGAAATTGGGTAGTATGATTTTGCTCTCTTAGAATCATTTACAATTTCCATTTCTGGAAAAAAGAATGGAAAAAGATAATGTTTTGTGCTTAGCGGGTTCAAGTCAGATTCCTGGAATATGGTTAATTTAATAAGGTATACCCCTTGTTGAGAGGTACATGGCCAGGAAGCCTAGAAAGTCTGTTGATATCATATTTCCTTCATGGCACTCAGCCTTTGTGAACTAAACTAAGTCAGTTTATTAGTGGCTCAGTAACCAAGTCATGTCTGACTCTTACCCGTTTACAATATTAGGTTCTTTTGGTAGCTAGTCATAGGCTTCAGAAGTTATATGGGAGGGCTCTAACTCAACTCTCTTACAAATTTGCTACCAGATGAGAGTAAGTTTGCAAATGAATTCTATACCAACAAGCAAGCAAAAATTAAGTCACATAACGTATTCTCATGAGTTCAGCAAAGCTGCAGACACTCCTGAGTACTCTGTATGATTGATTCAAGGCACGTGCAATGATATTTTAGCAGCAGGAGTCAGCCAGCCTTTAGTTGGAATCTTATTACAGAATTTTCCATTGTGTGATAAACAAAAACAAACAAAAAAAAAAGAATCAGATGAATGTCCTATGTGTAGAGCACCAAGACAAGAGATATGAAGTGAAGTGAAGTGCAAGTCTCTCAGTCATGTTTGACTCACCCATCAGGCTCCTCTGTCCATGGAATTCTCCAGGCAAGAATACTGGAGTGGGTATCTGTTACAAGAGTAAATGTTTTTGAAGACTATTTAGAGCCAATTCACATGTTTAGAAGAGGAAAATCAAATTATGCCCAGTATTTCTTATGCTGCTACAATGTCTCTTGCCATCAGCCCAGCAATCATGACACTATTATTGATAATCATTTTGCTTGGGAAAAGGGTGAGTTTTAGGTTTTGCCTAAGTCATCACCTTTGTAGTCTTTTTGTATACAATATCCATTAAGAAGTTGATAGCCAATGAAATTTGGTTGAGACTCAGTGTTAGAGGGTATAGTCCAAAAAGACCCCTGAGTACAATAGTACTTGTCCAAAGTCACCTGTGTCCTTTGGGAACATGAGAGGGAAGTGACTGTAATGTTGCTAGAAGGTATCCATTGCATTTCTGTTTTGTTTCACTTCAGTGGACTGGCAAAGTGGGAAAGGCGCATCTCATAGGACAGACCCTTCCACCAACCTCAAGAGATGACAGATGGCTGATGGATGAGCCAAAATGCCAGCAGTTTAGGAGATAGTGACAGCCTTAGGATCACTTGTGTCTAGCTGGATAAAAGCACAATGATCTAGAGCAAGCATGTAGCTGTTGATACTGCTGCTATCTTCATCACTGTCAGCCCCTAGGCAGAAGACTGGGAGCTGAATTGGACCTTTGATTATCCTTATTTAGCATGTCAGAGAACAACACAGTGAACTGCAAATAAACAAATCACTACCCTCTAGCATAGAGAGATGTGCTGACACAGTAAAGCTTTTTCTTCCTTTTAGGAATAAACTCTCTATTAGTGCTCCTGCAACCAACCCTAGGTGACTAAGCAGGTTCCTCATTAAGGCCCCCCTACCTTCTCCTGCTCTTGTCCCAGGTTGGTGAAGAAGAAGGATCTCAAATGTCCCCACCATCATCATCTTCAATTTCACTGACAGATACTGGGATAACATCTTTACAGTTTTTCATTCTTTTTTGTCTTGTTTCTTACTTCATTGGGAGAAAAATGTAGTTTATAAAATTAAGGATTGGTGGAGAAAAAGGCAAATTTTCTTGCTCCAAAAATCACTCTCCCAAACTTGTGGGAAGTGCTTCCACAGTTATTAATAAACTAGGAACTTCAAACTTAGACCCTTGGACCTTGGATTCTGTCCAGCAGAAACTTCAGCTTCCCTCTCTTATGATATTTTTGGCTGTCATTGGTTATTTTTCCTCTCTAACTTTACTCCCCAACCCATTCTGCTTCTTTATTCTGGGCAGCTGCTACTTTCTCAGGTCCTAGCCTCGTAGAATGGGTTAACGCAAAGCAAAAGAGAAAAAGCAGAGGAGGTCCTCCCTGCAACTCCAGCCTCCACACCTCTTCTGTCACTCTTTCTTCCTTCTCAACAACCTGCCACAATAAATGAGACTAAGGAAAAGTATGGATTGTAAATCAGAATTGCTTTAATAACAAGTCACCATTTTTGGAGTGTGCATTCTACTGAGTAAGCTCTTTGAGAAGTGTAAAGTTGCCACATAGACATTTATCTTGAACACTATATACTCAAGCATTTCAGAATGAATTAAGGCAATATAACACTCATTACACATGCTTCTTTCAGTTTTCAATGCATATTATAACACGTTAATATTGTACAACAGCACACTGTTTTAACAGTTGCAACAAGATGAAAAATAATGCAAAAATGAGACTAAGAAGCTAAGTCAAATCATTAACAGTTGTGACTGAATCAAATTCTACCCTTGCCAACTTACTCCAGAGTCCAAACATGAGATTGTTATTGTCATGTCCTCTATTTTGCAAAATAAAGTATAAGCATTAGGTAAGTCAAATGCCTAAAACAAAAAGTCACATTTTTAGTGGTAGAGAAATTGTGTAAAAACATATTGTCTGATTCCATATTTAGGGGCTTTCTACCTCTGTTTTAAATACTTTCAGAACACTCTAAATCAAACTAATAAAAATATTTATGTTCCTGTTTATAAGCCTGAAATTATATTCAATAGTTTTGCTATGATTAACACAGTTCATTTGTCAGGGTGCTGCTTGCTATACACTGCAAGAATATCTTGTCAATTCTACATGTGACTTCAGAGGGTATTAATCAATGAGCTTATTCAGTAAATAAAATAATCCCATAAAACACTAAAAAAAGGATCAAGAGCAGATTCTTCTATATACTCCTATAAAATATGTGGAGCTATAACTAAATAAAGACATTTATTAATCAAAAATTTTATATAACTTTAGAACAGAGAAAAGGCAAATAAGTAATCACCTATCTGTTGGTAAGGAATTTTCCATGAATCCCTTTCTTTTTATATACATTGACAGCAATAACACTGATAGCTTTGGGGCTTTCCTTTTAGGGTTGTTTGCATAGTTTCATACTGGAGCAGATGGCACATTTATTGATAATCTAGTATACTAAAGATGATGTCTCCCTGGAGCAGACATTGGACAGTTTTTGTTCAAGTCCATTATAAAAAATTGGGGTTTCCTAAGTTTCAGATTCCTCAGCTATGATGCAAACCTATTGCATGCACAGCATATGACCTGGGTCTCCTCATGTCACCTCGTTAGACTTAGAGGTTGAGGGGGACAATATAGACATAAAACTCAGAATGATCAATGTTCACTAGTAATCAACTCTTCTTGTCTTTGACCCAGGAGTCTTGACTTCTGCCAGCATCCATGAAACTATATAAAGCTAATCTGTGAGCTTGTAAGTAGTGTATAGTCACATTGTAATTGTAATTGTTGACATTAACATGACTAAATCTCTATTCTTTCCTTTAACATAAAAGAGATATACTATATCTGTGGCAAAAAAGTGTGAATTTGCCAAAGAGAAGAATGTACAACAATGGAAGTATTTAAAAGTGTATAAAAAACATTTTAGATTTTTTACTAAGATTTCATTAAATTGATAGTTCATAAGACAAAAATGAAATCTTCACTTGTTTCTGACTGCTTAAAATTTAGAAGATAAAAAAAAAATGCTGCTTGTGTTGAGTATATCCAGGAGTAGAATTCTGGGTCACAGGACAGGCTTATGTTTAGATATGATCACTATTGCCAACCATTTTTCCTGGCTGGTTTTATAAAATTACACTCCCATCCATTAGCAATGTATGAGAATTTATTTATGATACTTTAAAACTGGAAACAATTCAAATATGTTTTAAATTGGAGAAAAGTAGAGCAAGGCCATATTTCTGTTATAAATGAATCAACATCCCCCAGAAAGTAAGAAACATTACAAATCTTAACTTGTAATCAGAAATCATGTCTTCCTATCTAACTTCACACATTAACATTGTCATAGAGTAAGTATAAATGCACAGAATGACACATTCAAGAAATATTATATGACTTGAGGGAAAATAAGCATGTATTTAAAAAAAATAAAATGTTATGGAGCTTAAATTTTCATGAACACACGTCAATAAATGTTATTAAAATGTGTGGTTGCTCATCTCCAAAGATGGCCCCAGAAATTAATACTCTTTGAGAAACTGTGAATGGATTTGATTAATAGGATGCAGTGAAAGTAATATTCTGGACACCAAGCCTGGGCCTTAATAGGACTAGCAACTTCTGCACTTGTCTCTTCAAGTCGAGCCTACATGCTCTGAGAAGCCCAAGCCAAATAAAGAGACCACATAGAATATGTGTGTGAGGGTGTAAGTTGCTCAGTCATATCCGACTCTTTGTGACCCCATGGGCTACACAGTCCACGGAATTCTCTAGGCCAGAATACTAGAATAGGTAGCTGTTTCCTTCCCCAAGGGATCTTCCCAACCCAAGGATTGAATCCAGGTCTCCTGCATTGCAGGCAGATTCTTTACCAGCTGAGCCACAAGGGAAACCCAAGAATACTGGAGTGGGTAGCCTATCCCTTCTCCAGAGGATCTTCCCAACCCAAGAATCAAACCAGGGTCTCCTGAGGCGATTCTTTACCAACTGAACTATCAGGGAAGTCCTACATGGAACATCAGTTCAGTTCAGTTGCTCGGTCATGTCCGACTCTTTACAACCCCATGGAGTGCAGCACACCAGGCCTCCCTGTCCATCACCAACACCTGGAATTTACCCAAACTCATGTCCATTGGGTCAGTGATGCCATCCAACCATCTCATCCTCTGTTATCCCCTTCTCTTCCTGCCCTTAAACTTTCCCAGCATCAGGGTCTTTTCAAATGAGTCAGCGCTTCCCATCAGGTAGCCAAAGTATTGGAGTTTCATCTTCAACATCAATTCTTCCAATAAACACTCATGATTGATATCCTTTAGGATGGACTGGTTGGATATCCTTGCAGTCCAAGGGACTCTCAAGAGTCTTCTCCAACAGACACAGTTCAAAACATCAATTCTTTGGCACTCAGTTTTCTTTATAGTCCAACTCTCACTTCCATACATGACTACTGGAAAAACCATTGCCTTGACTAGATGGGCCTTTGTTGGCAAAGTAATGTCTCTGATTTTTAATATGTTTAGGTTGGTCATAACCTAGACAGCATGGAACATAACCATGAACTATATTCAATAGCTCTAGATGAACTCCCAGCCAAAAGCCATATGAACCATACAGTTGAGTCATTTTGGATGGCCTAGTCCAGTTGAATGCCTGGATGAGTTAAGTTCATCTGGCTTCACTTATTTCATAAGAATTACTGGGCCAAACCCAGTCATTCTACAAAAAATCATGGAGGATAAGAATAGATTCTTGTTTGAAGCTGTTTTTTTTTGTTTGTTTGTTTGTTTGTTTGTTTTGTTTTTAATTGAAGTATAATTTTCTGTATCTATATCTATATCTGTATATATATACAATTTTTAAAAGTTACTTTCCATCTACAATTATTCCACAAAATATTGGCTATATTCCCTGTGTAGTACAATACATCCTTAAATCTATCTTACACCCAATGGTTTGTGCCTCCCATATCCCCACCCCTGCATTGCCCTCCACCTCCACTGGCAACTCCTCGTTTGTTCACTATATCTGTGTGTCTAAGCTGTTAAATTTTGAGGTAGTTTATTATTCAGAAATAGATAACCAAAATAACATACATATATGTGTTTCTCAAAACAGAGAAATAAAGGACTGACAATGCCATTATATGTGTGTACATACATATACCAATTTTGGCTTAATGTTTCTTTTAAGGTTCACTTTGAGTCTCTTACTGGCAACATAATTAAGGATCACTGACAAGAGCCCATGTGAAGGCAGTATGATTACTCCTAGCATGATAAAAAGTGATTTTTTTCATGCCAATATCTCCCTTCCCAGTTGCCAATTATACCACATTATATGCATGTGCTAAAATTGATCTATGTACACTCAGATGTTTCATAGTTTTAAAATAAGATCAGAACTGGAAATATATGTCAGATCTGCTGGGCATGAAGCTACAGAGTCTGTAGTGGCATTACATTTTGAGACAATAATGGATACTTCCTTCACTGGTATTCTGTTTCTTTATTTCTTTCCATCACTGGGTAGTTTGAACTACAGTATTCATTTATCTCAAGAAACAACCAAGTCAAACTCTTGATCTCTGATATTTAAACCCCAAATTATACACATAATGTAAATCACTGAGAATGTTTGATATCTAAGAAGATAAGAGGGGACAAAAGACAAAAAGGAAAGGGAAGAGAAGGTGAGGAAAAACAGGGAGTTCAACTGAAAGTTAGATCCTGGCATATCTCTTTGGCTGCTGCTGCTGCTGCTGCTAAGTTGCTTCAGTCGTGGCCAACTCTGTGCGACCCCATAGACGGCAGCCCACTAGGTTCCTCCGTCCCTGGGGCTCTCCAGGCAAGAACAATAGAGTGGGTTGCCATTTCCTTCTCCAATGTATGAAAGTGAAAAGTGAAAGTGAAGTCGTTCAGTCGTGTCCGACTCTTAGCGACCCCATGGACTGCTGCCCACTGGATTCCTCTATCCATGGGAGTTTCTGGCAAGAGTACTGGAGTGAGGTGCCATTGCCATCTCCATATCTCTTTGGCATGAAATCCTAATTTCTAAGAACCTCAAGTCCTACCAACACAAATACAGAGTAGGGTAAAGGAGAGATCTGAGGGTTCAGATTTAGAGAAGATTTATACTCCCAATTCCCAGAGAAGAATTCAGGTTGATGACCAGGTTTCAGAGAGTTCTGTCACTGAACTTGTGAGGAGCCATAGAGAATCAGTGGAGACAGAAAAATCAAATTCATCCTCAAAAGTGCAGTGGTCCTCAACTGGATGTGACTACCATGTCTGGGAACTTGTTAATTATAAAGACCTGTGTAGGGGAGCAGGTGGACTCTAGTGCTTATAGGTCAGGGATAGTGCCAATCGCCCAATAGTGCATGGGATCACAAAGAGCTATCTAGACCAGTGTGTCAATAGTATCAGGGTTAAGAAACACTAATTCTTAACCGAATTCCCTTAATTCCTGAGGGAATTCATCTGACCTGTTCTCATCTTCTTCTGCAAGAACTTCAAAATTACAACTCTCTGCTGAATAACCATCGACAGGAGAATGGTGGGTTCCATGAAAAAAAGATACCCCACATTCAAGGGCAAAGGAGAAACCCCCAAAAGATGGTAGGAGGGGCAAAATTGCATTTAGAATTAAACCCCATACTGACCAGAGATGATTGGAAGGCTCACACAAACCTTATGTGCACTAGGACCCAGAAACCCCATAGCAGCTGAGACAGAACTGGGTTTGAGTGTCTCCTGCAGATATGGGTCATCAGCGGACTGCTGCAGGGGCAGGAACTCTGGGTGCAATAGGCCTGGGTATGGCATAAGCCCTCTTGGAGGAGGTTGACAAAAACCCTACCATAGAGCCACCAGAACTTACACAGGACTGGGGAAACAGACTCTTGGAGGGCACAAACAAAACCTTGTGCATACCATGACCCAGGAGAAAAGAGCAGTGATCCCACAAGAGACTGACCCAGACTTGCCTGTGAGTGTCCAGAAGTCCCTGGAAGAAGTGTGGTTTGGTGGTGGCCTGCTGCAGGGTTGGGGCCACTGAGTGTAGCATTGCCTGCATAGGATCTTTTGAATGAGGTCACCATTATCTTCATTACCTCTACATAGTTTGAATTCAGGTCAAACAACAGGGAGGGAACACAGCCTTGCCCATCAACATAAAATTGGATTAGAGATTTACTGAGCATGGCCCTGCCCATCAGAAAAAGACCCATTTTCCCCCTCAGTCAGTCTCTCACATCAGGAAGCTTCCATACATCTCTTATACTTCTCCATTAGAGGGCAAACAGACTTAAAACCACAATCACAGAAAACTAACCAATCTGATCACATGGACCATAGCCTTGTTTAACTCAGAGAAAATATATGAGCCATGATGAGTAGGGCCATCCAAGATGGACAGGTCATGGTGGAGAGTTCTGACAAAAAGTGGGCCGATGGAGAAGTGAATGGCAAACCACTTGAGTGTTCTTGCCTTGAGAACCCCATAAACAATACTAAGAGGCAGAAAGATAGGATACTGAAAGATAACTCCCCAGGTTGGTATGCGCTCAATATGCTAGTGGAGATCAGTGGAGAAATAACTCCAGAAAGAATGAAGAGATGGAGGCAAAGCAAAAACAACACCTACTTGTGGATGTGACTAGTGATGGAAGTAAAGTCCAATGCTGTAAAGAGGAATATTGATTAGGAACCTGGAATGTTAGGTCCATGAATCAAGGCAAATTGGAAGTGGTCAAACAAGATGGCAAGAGTGAACATCCACATTTTAGGAATCAGCAAACTAAAATGGACTAGAATGGGTCAATTTAAGTCAGATGACCATTATATCTACTACTTTGGGCAAGAATCCCTTAGAAGAAATAGAGTAGCCATCATAGTCAACAAAAGAGTCCAAAATGCAATACTTAGATGCAATCTCAAAAATGACAGAATGATCTCTGTTCGTTTCCAAGGCAAACCATTCAGTATCACAGTAATCCAAATCGATGTCCTGACCAGTAATGCTGAAGAAGCTGAAGCTGAATGGGCATTCTAGAATGTCTAAAAGACCTTCTAGAATTAACACCCAAAAAAGATATCCATTTCATTATAGAGGACTGGAATGCAAAAGTAGAAAGAGTAGAGATACCTGGAGCAACAGGCAAATTTGGCCTTGAAGTACAAAATGAAGCAGGCAAAGCCTAACATAGTTTTGCCAAGAGAATGCACTGGTCGTAGCAAACATCCTCTTCCAACAATGCAGGAGAAGACTTTACACATGGACATCACCAAATGGTCAATACTGAAATCAGATTGATTATGATCTTTGTAGACAAGGATAGAAAAGCTCTAGAGAGTCACTTAACACAAGATTGGGAGCTGACTGTGGCTCAGATCATGAACTCCTTATTGCCAAATTAAGACTTAAATTGAAGAAAGTAGGGAAAACCACTAGATCATTCTGGTATGACCTAAATCAAATTCCCCTTACGATTATACAGTGGAAGTGAGAAATAGATTCAAGGGGTTAAATCTGAAGGAGTGCCTGAAGAACTATGGACTGGGCTTCATGACATTGTACAGGAGGCAGGGATCAAGACCATCATCAAGGGGTGGGGAAATGTAAAAAGGCAAAATAGTTGTCTGAGGAGGCCTTACAAATAGTTGAGAAAAGCAGGGAAGTGAAAGGCAAAGGAGAAAAGGAAAGATATATCCATTTGAATGCAGAGTTCCAAAGATTATCAAAAGATAAGAAAGCCTTCCTCAGTGATCAGTGCAAAGAAATAGAGGAAAACAATAGAATGGGAAAGACTAGCGATCTCTTCAAGAAAATTAGATACCAAAGGAATATTTCATGCAAAGATGGGCACAATAAAGGACAGAAATGGTATGGACCTGACAGAAGCAGAAGATATTAAGAGAGGGAGCAAGAATACACAGAAGAACTGTACAAAAAAGCTCTTCATGATTCAGTTAACCATGATGGTGTGATAATTCACCTAGAGCCAGACATCCTAGAGTCTGAAGTCAAATGGGCCTTAGGAAGTATCACTACAAACAAAGCTAGTGGAGGTGATGGAATTCCAGTTGAGCTATTTCAAATCCTAAAAGATGATGCTGTGAAAGTGCTACATTCAATATGCCAGCAAATTTGGAAAACTCAGCAGTGGCCACAGGACTGGAAAAGGTCAGTTTTCATTCCAGTCCCAATGAAAGCAATGCCAAAGAATGCTCAAACTACCACACAATTGCACTCATCTCACACTCTAGCAAAGTAATGCTCAAAATTCTCCAAGTCAGCCTTCAACAGTATGTGAACTGTGAACTTGCATATATTCGAGTTGGATTTAGAAAAGTCAGAGGAACCAGAGATCAAATTGCCAACATCTGTTGGATCATCAAAAAAGCAAGAAAGTTCCAGAAAAACATCTATTTCTGTTTTATTGGCTATGCCAAAACATTTGACTGTATGGGTCACAAGAAACTGAGGAGAATTCTGAAAGAGCTGGAAATACCAGACAACCTGACCTGCCTCCTGAGAAATCTGTATGCAGGTCAGGAAGCAACAGTTAGAACTGGACACAGGAAAGGAGTACATCAAAACTGTATATTGTCATCCTGCTTATTTAAAATCTATGCAGAGTACATCATGAGAAATTCTGGGCTGGATGAAGCATATGCTGGAACCAAGATTGCCAGGAGAAGTATCAATAACCTCAGAAATCCAGATAATACCACCCTTATGGCAGAAAGTGAAAAAGAAATAAAGAACCTCATGATGAAAGTGAAAAAGGAGAGTGAAAAAGTTGGCTTAAAGCTCAGTATTCAGAAAATATGATCTTGGTATCCGGTCCCATCACTTCATGGCAATTAGATCGGAAAACAATGGAAACAGTGAGAGACTTTATTTGGGGGGCTCCAAAATCACCGAAGACAGTGACTGCAGCCATGAAATTAAAAGACGCTTGCTCCTTGGAAGAAAAATTATGACCAACCTCGACAGGATATTAAAAAGTAGAGACATTACTTTACGAACAAAGATCCATCTAGTCAAAGCTATGGTTTTTCCAGTAGTCATATATGGATGTGAGGGTCTGACTATAAAGAAAGCTGAACACCAAAGAATTGATGTTTTGACTTGTGGTTTGTGAGGACTCTTGAAAGTCCCTTGGAGTGCAACTAGATCCAATCAGTCCATCCTAAAACAAATAAGTCCTGAATATTCATTGGAAGGACTGATGCTGAATCTGAAACTCTAATTCTTTGGACACCTGATGCCAAGAACTGACTCATTTGAAAAGACCCTGATGCTGGGAAAGATTGAAGGTGGGAGGAGAAGGGACAACACACATAAGATGCTTAGAGGGCATCACCGGCTCTATGGACATGAGTTTAAGTAATCTCTGGAGTTGTTGATGTACAGGGAAGCCTGGCATGCTGCAGTCCATGGGGTTGAAAAGAGTTGGACACGACTGAGCAACTGAACTGAACTGAACTGAACTAAGAAATCTGTCATAGAACTCATTCACATCCTTGTGTGATGTAAATAGCAGGGAACTATATAGCACTGCCCATAAGATGAACAGGAAGGTAATCAACAGCTTATACGACTTCATTCTTTCATTAGCTCCCAAGTAGATTGACGGGAATTCAGCTTTCTTTTGTATCTAAGAAGGTAAGAAAATATTGAGAAAGAAACAGTCCTGAAATGATGTGTTTTTGAATAAGGCAGAATGTGGCACCCTATTGTATAAAACAGCACTTGAGACCCAACAGCTAACAGCACAGAAAGTCCAACAATAGGGTTATCAGACCCTCTCCATCACTGACTGCTGCACAGTATAAGTCCCTCATTTTTAGCTGTGGCCTAAAGAAAAGGAGAGGGTTCAGAGAAATTCTTTCCCAAACTCAAGTTTTTAGACCAGCGAAACAAGGGTTTGATTGGGAGATTCAGTTCAATTTTATAAAAACTAAATTTCTAGCACCTCTGAATTTGTAGAATGAGTATCATACATTCATGTTAAGTTGCTTCAGTCGTGTCTGATTATGTGACCCTATGGACTGTATCTCACCAGGCTCTTCTGTCCACAGGATTCCCCAGGCAGGAATGCTGGAGCAGGTTGCCATGCCCTCCTTCAGATGATCATCTCAACCCTGGGACCAAATCCATGTCTCCTGAATTGGCAGGCAGATTCTTTTTTTTTTTTTTTAATATAAATTTATTTATTTTAATTGGAGGCTAATTACTTTACAATATTGTATTGGTTTTGCCATATTTTACCATTAGCACCACATGGGAAGCCCTATGAGTATCATATCTGTTCCTAAACTATCATCTTTAGAGTTAAAATGGAAGTTATCAGCTGTGTTGAGTCACTTATCTGTGCTACATCTTTCACCTTGTTGAAAACAGAGTGAGGGGTATTGATGGTTAAACATTAGGATAAGAAATGCTAAATCTGGGGTATTGTTGAGTGTGAAAAACTTAACAATAGCTTTTCTTCAAAAGAAGACATGAAATATTAAAATAAAATTTAAAAAATATATATAGAGAGAGTGAGTCATGTTAATGCCATGTGGCATTTGATTAAAACTCTCTACATGAATTTCTTTATTCCACAAAATAATCCATATACCTGTCTTAGGCCATATATTTATTTACTATCATGTTACACATAAAACAAGAAAGAAAGGATAGGATTAAATTGCCTTCAACCAAGTGGGCCATATTTTGTTAGTGTTCATATATTTCTTTTTTTTTTTTTAATTTTATTTTATTTTTAAACTTTACATAATTGTATTAGTTTTGCCAAATATCAAAATGAATCCACCACAGGTATACATGTGTTCCCCATCCTGAACCCTACTCCCTTCTCCCTCCCCATACCATCCCTCTGGGTCGTCACAGTGCACTAGCCCCAAGCATCCAGTATTGTGCATCAAACCTGGACTGGCAGCTCGTTTCTTACATGATATTTTACATGTTTCAATGTCATTCTCCCAAATCTTCCCACCCTCTCCCTCTCCCACAGAGTCCATAAGACTGTTCTATACATCAGTGTCTCTTTTGCTGTCTCGTACACAGGGTTATTGTTACCATCTTTCTAAATTCCATATATATGCGTTAGTATACTGTATTGGTGTTTTTCCTTCTGGCTTACTTCACTCTGTATAATAGGCTCCAGTTTCATCCACCTCATTAGAACTGATTCAAATGTATTCTTTTTAATGGCTGAGTAATACTTCATTGTGTATATGTACCACTGCTTTCTTATCCATTCATCTGCTGATGGACATCTAGGTTGCTTCCATGTCCTGGCTATTATAAACAGTGCTGCGATGAACATTGGGGTACACGTGTCTCTTTCCCTTCTGGTTTCCTCAGTGTGTATGCCCAGCAGTGGGATTGCTGGATCATAAGGCAGTTCTATTTTCAGTTTTTTAAGGAATCTCCATACTGTTCTCCATAGTGGCTGTACTAGTTTGCATTCCCCCCAACAGTGTAAGAGGGTTCCCTTTCTTCCACACCCTCTCCAGCATTTATTTGTAGACTTTTGGATCGCAGCCATTCTGACTGGCATGAAATGGTACCTCATAGTGGTTTTGATTTGCATTTCTCTGATAATGAGTGATGTTGAGCATCTTTTCATGTGTTTGTTAGCCATCTGTATGTCTTCTTTGGAGAAATATCTATTTAGTTCTTTGGCCCATTTTTTGATTGGGTCATTTATTTTTCTGGAGTTGAGCTGTAGGAGTTGCTTGTATATTTTTGAGATTAGTTGTTTGTCAGTTGCTTCATTTGCTATTATTTTCTCCCATTCTGAAGGCTGTCTTTTCACCTTGCTAATAGTTTCCTTTGATGTGCAGAAGCTTTTAAGGTTAATTAAGTCCCATTTGTTTATTTTTGCTTTTATTTCCAATATTCTGGGAGGTGGGTCATAGAGGATCCTGCTGTGATGTATGTCAGAGAGTGTTTTGCCTATGTTCTCCTCTGGGAGTTTTATAGTTTCTGGTCTTATGTTTAGATCTTTAATCCATTTTGAGTTTATTTTTGTGTATGGTGTTAGAAAGTGGTCTAGTTTCATTCTTTTACAAGTGGTTGACCAGATTTCCCAGCACCACTTGTTAAAGAGATGGTCTTTAATCCATTGTATATTCTTGCCTCCTTTGTCAAAGATAAGGTGTCCATATGTGCATGGATTTATCTCTGGGCTTTCTATTTTGTTCCATTGATCTATATTTCTGTCTTTGTGCCAGTACCATACTGTCTTGATAACTGTGGCTTTGTAGTAGAGCCTGAAGTCAGGTAGGTTGATTCCTCCAGTTCCATTCTTCTTTCTCAAGATCGCTTTGGCTATTTGAGGTTTTTTGTATTTCCATACAAATTGTGAAATTATTTGTTCTAGCTCTGTGAAGAATACTGTTGGTAGCTTGATAGGGATTGCATTGAATCTATAAATTGCTTTGGGTAGTATACTCATTTTCATTATATTGATTCTTCCAATCCATGAACATGGTATATTTCTCCATCTATTAGTGTCCTCTTTGATTTCTTTCACCAGTGTTTTATAGTTTTCTATATATAGGTCTTTAGTTTCTTTAGGTAGATATATTCCTAAGTATTTTATTCTTTCCGTTGCAATGGTGAATGGAATTGTTTCCTTAATTTCTCTTTCTATTTTCTCATTATTAGTGTATAGGAATGCAAGGGATTTCTGTGTGTTGATTTTATATCCTGCAACTTTACTATAGTCATTGATTATTTCTAGTACTTTTCTGGTGGAGTCTTTAGGGTTTTCTATGTAGAGGATCATGTCATCTGCAAATAGTGAGAGTTTTACTTCTTCTTTTCCAATTTGGATTCCTTGTATTTCTTTTTCTGCTCTGATTGTTTTGGCCAAAACTTCCAAAACTATGTTGAATAGTAATGGTGAAAGTGGGCACCCTTGTCTTGTTCCTGACTTTAGAGGAAATGCTTTCAATTTTTCTCCATTGAGGATAATGTTTGCTGTGGGTTTGTCATATATAGCTTTTATTATGTTGAGGTATGTTCCTTCTATTCCTGCTTTCTGGAGAGTTTTTATCATAAATGGATGTTGAATTTTGTCAAAGGCTTTCTCTGCATCTATTGAGATAATCATATGGTTAGGAGCCAAGATGGCGGAGGAGTAGGACAGGGAGAACACTTTCTCCCCCACAAATTCATCAAAAGAGCATTTAAACGTTGAGTAAATTCCACAAAACAACTTCTGAATGCCGGAAGAGGATATCAGGCACCCAGAAAACCAACCCATGTCTTCAAAAGGAGGTAGGAAAAAATATAAAAGACAAAAAAAGAGACAAAAGAGGGAGGGACGGAGTTCCGTCCCGGGAAGGGAGTTTTTTGTTTTTTTGTTTTTTTAATTTAATTTAATTTTATTTTTTTAATTTTTTAAATTTTTTATTTTTTTTTTTTTAAATTTCAGGTATACACGTGCTCCCCATCCTGAACCCTCCTCCCTCCCCCTCCCATACCATCCCCTGGGCCGTCCCAGCGCACCAGCCCCAAGCATCCAGCATCGTGCACTGAACCTGGACTGGCATCTCATTTCATAAGGGAGTCTTAAAAAGAGAGAAGTTTCCGAACACCAGGAATCCTTCTCACTGCCAAATCTGTGCCGAGCTTTGGAAGCACAGAGGGCAACATAACAGGGAGAAAAAATGAATAAACAATTAAAACTCGCAGATTGTGAGCCCTACGGTAACTCCCCCAGTGGAGAAGCAGCGCAGACACCTGCATCCGCCATTAGCAAGAGGGGGCTGGGCAGGGAGGCGTGGTGCGGGCTGCATTGCTGAGAGTAAGAATCTGGCCTGAATACCCTGAGCGCTATCTGAGCGAAATAATTTGGGCTAGCAGACCAGACTGTGGGATATCTACCACGCGAAAAGCCAGCCCCAACCTAAGACACTGCCAGGCCCGCACACGAAACAAAGGACTGATCAGAGATAGCTGGCTGCAGACCTTCCCCCTCTGGTGACAAGCAGCCAGAGCTGGAAGTGGGATATCGCAGCCCCAGAGAGGCATTATCTATAAAATTGTAAGCAGGCTTCTTTGCTATCTAAAACTTATTGGGGGTCTGGACGGTCAACATCTGCCTGAGAAGGTGCGCCGGTTTTACACCCAGATAACCGAGTGGCAGGGAGGCGATAAGTCGCAGCATTGGCGCTCGCCAAACACCTCTTCACCTGAGCTGCTCGGACCTGAGAAGAGCACAAAACGCTGGCCCAACTTAGTCTGCGCCTCTGAGGACTACCCGAGTGCCTGAACCTGAGCAGCTTGGACCTGGGAGGTGCATGCAGCCCAGGGCTGGCCTCGTATTGTTCCCGGCGGAACAACCTAGAGCCCGAGCAGTGTGGGCAGGGAGGCTACACGCGCCGTGAGCGGGGGCAGACCCAGTGTGGCTGAGGTACTGCGAGCGCATGCCAGTGTTATTTGTTTGCAGCATCCCTCCCTCCCCACAGTGCGACTGAACAAGTGAGTCTAAAAAAAAAAAAAAAAAAAGTGTCCTCCACCGTCCCCTTTGTGTCACGGCGGAAACCAGACACTGAAGAGACCAGCAAACAGAAGTTATAACAGAGGAAAACGCCTTGGAAGCTACAGGCAATAGATTAAAACCCCGTGGTTACTACGGAGTACATAGGAAGGGGCCTATAGATCTTGAGAAAAATAAGTTGGACCAAGGAACTAGCCAAAAATGAACTGAATCCACAATACTCACAACAAAACCAAAGAAAGTTCTAGATATGTTTTTACTATTTTTACGATCATTCTTTCTTTTTTTTTGTATTTTTTTAAATTTTAAGTCCTCTATTGTTCCTTTAATTTTCACTTTTATAACCTATTACTTTGCAAAAAAAAAAACCCTATTTTTTTTCTTCTTCAGCAAACTTCATATATATATATATATTATAATTTTTTGACCTTGTTTTTTTTTTTTTTTTCTTTTTCTTTAACATTGTATTTTTGAAATTCCAAACTCTACTCTAGATTTTTAATTTTAGCTTTTTGGTATATGTTATCAATTTTGTACCTATAGTTTTTTTATAATTTCTGTGACTTCTTTTTTTTTTTTTTTTTCTGTTTCTTTCTCTTCTTCTTTTATATAACATTGTATATCTTAAATTCCAAACTCTACTCTAGATTTTTAATTTATGCTTTTTGGTATTTGATATCAATTTTGTACCTGTATTTTCTTTATAATTTTTGCAACATTGTTTGTTTTTGTTTGTTTGTTTGCTTTCTCTCTTTATTTTTCTTCTTTTTTTTAACATTGTATTTTTGAAATTCCAAACTCTACTCTAGATTTTTTATTTTTGCTTTTATGTATTTGTTACCAATTTTGTATCTTTAAGAACCCAATCTTCAGGATCCATTTTTTCACTAGGGAGTGAGATTACTGGCTTGACTGATCTCTCTCCCTTTGGACTCTCCTTTTTCACCACCAGGTCGCCTATGTCTCCTCCCTAACCCCTCTCTACTCTACCCAACTCTGTGAATTTCTGTGTGTTCCAGACGGTGGAGAACACTTAGGGAGCTGATTACTGGCTGGATCTGTCTCCCTCCTTTTCATTCCCCCCTTTTATCCTTCAGGCCACCTCTGTCACCTTCCTCCTTCTTCTCTTCTCTGTATAACTCTGTGAACATCTCTGAGTGGTCCAGTTGTGGAGTGCACATAAGGAAGTGACTACTGGCTAGCCCACTCTCTCCACTATTGATTCCACCTCATCTCATTTGGGTCACCTCTAACTCCCTCCTCCCTCTTCTCTTCTCCATGTAACGCTGTGAACCTCTCTGAGTGACCCTCACAGTAGAGAAACTTTTCATCTTTAACGTAGATGTTTTATCAATAGTGCTGTATAGAAGGATAAGTTTTGAAACTACTGTAAAAATAAGACCGATAACTGGAAGCAGGAGGCTTAAGTCCAAACCCTGACTCCAGGGAACTCCTGACTCCAAGGAACATTAATTGACAGGAGCTCATCAAACGCCTCCATACTGACACTGAAACCAAGCACCACACAAGGGTCAACAAGTTCCAGGGCAAGACATACCAAGCAAATTCTCCAGCAACAAAGGAACACAGCCCTGAGCTTCAAGATACAGGCTGCCCAAAGTCACCCCAAAACCATAGATATCTCATAACTCATTACTGGACATTTCATTGAACTCCAGAGAGAAGAAATACAGCTCCACCCACCAGAACACCGACACAAGCTTCCCTAACCAGGAAACCTTGACAAGCCACCTGTTCAAACCCACACACAGCGAGGAAACGCCACAATAAAGAGAACTCCACAAACTGCCAGAATACAGAAAGGACACCCCAAACTCAGCAATTTAAACAAGATGAAGAGACAGAGGAATACCCAGCAGATAAAGGAACAGGATAAATGCCCACCAAACCAAACAAAAGAGGAAGAGATAGGGAATCTACCTGATAAAGAATTCCGAATAATGATAGTGAAATTGATCCAAAATCTTGAAATTAAAATGGAATCACAGATAAATAGCTTGGAGACAAGGATTGAGAGGATAAAAGAAAGGTTTAACAAGGACCTAGAAGAAATAAAAAAGAGTCAATATATAATGAATAATGCAATAAATGAGATCAAAAACACTCTGGAGGCAACAAATAGTAGAATAACAGAGGCAGAAGATAGGATTAGTGAATTAGAAGATAGAATGGTAGAAATAAATGAATCAGAGAGGATAAAAGAAAAACGAATTAAAAGAAATGAGGACAATCTCAGAGACCTCCAGGACAATATTAAACGCTACAACATTCGAATCATAGGGGTCCCAGAAGAAGAAGACAAAAAGAAAGACCATGAGAAAATACTTGAGGAGATAATAGTTGAAAACTTCCCTAAAATGTGGAAGGAAATAATCACCCAAGTCCAAGAAACCCAGAGAGTCCCAAACAGGATAAACCCAAGGCAAAACACCCCAAGACACATATTATCAAATTAACAAAGATCAAACACAAAGAACAAATATTAAAAGCAGCAAGGGAAAAACAACAAATAACACACAAGGGAATTCCCATAAGGATAACAGCTGGTCTTTCAATAGAAACTCTTCAAGCCAGGAGGGAATGGCAAGACATACTTAAAATGATGAAAGAAAATAACCTACAGCCCAGATTATTGTACCCAGCAAGGATCTCATTCAAGTATGAAGGAGAAATCAAAAGATTTTCAGACAAGCAAAAGCTGAGAGAATTCTGCACCACCAAACCAGCTCTCCAACAAATACTAAAGGATATTCTCTAGACAGGAGACACAAAAACGGTGTATAAATTCGAACCCAAAACAATAAAGTAAATGGCAATGGGATCATACTTATCAGTAATTACCTTAAACATAAATGGGTTGAATGCCCCAACCAAAAGACAAAGACTGGCTGAATGGATACAAAAACAAGACCCCTACATATGTTGTCTACAGGAGACCCACCTCAAAACAGGGGACACATACAGACTGAAACTGAAGGGCTGGAAAAAGATTTTCCATGCAAATAGGGACCAAAAGAAAGCAGGAGTAGCAATACTCATATCAGATAAAATAGACTTTAAAACAAAGGCTGTGAAAAGAGACAAAGAAGGTCACTACATAATGATCAAAGGATCAATCCAAGAAGAAGATATAACAATTATAAATATATATGCACCCAACACGGGAGCACCACAGTATGTAAGACAAATGCTAACAAGTATGAAAGGAGAAATTAACAATAACACAATAATAGTGGGAGACTTTAATACCCCACTCACACCTATGGATAGATCAACTAAACAGAAAATTAACAAGAAAACACAAACTTTAAATGATACAATAGACCAGTTAGACCTAATTGATATCTATAGGACATTTCATCCCAAAACAATGAATCTCACCTTTTTCTCAAGCGCACATGGAACCTTCTCCAGGATAGATCACATCCTGGGCCATAAAGCTAGCCTTGGTAAATTCAAAAAAATAGAAATCATTCCAAGCATCTTTTCTGACCACAATGCAATAAGATTAGATCTCAATTACAGGAGAAAAACTATTAAAAATTCCAACGTATGGAGGCTGAACAACACGCTGCTGAATAACCAACAAATCACAGAAGAAATCAAAAAAGAAATCAAAATTTGCATAGAAACGAATGAAAATGAAAACACAACAACCCAAAACCTGTGGGACATGGTAAAAGCAGTCCTAAGGGGAAAGTTCATAGCAATACAGGCACACCTCAAGAAACAAGAAAAAAGTCAAATAAATAACCTAACTCTACACCTAAAGCAACTAGAAAAGGAAGAAATGAAGAACCCCAGGGTTAGTAGAAGGAAAGAAATCTTAAAAATTAGAGCAGAAATAAATGCAAAAGAAACAAAAGAGACCATAGCAAAAATCAACAAAGCCAAAAGCTGGTTCTTTGAAAGGATAAATAAAATTGACAAACCATTAGCCAGACTCATCAAGAAACAAAGGGAGAAAAATCAAATCAATAAAATTAGAAACGAAAATGGAGAGATCACAACAGACAACACAGAAATACAAAGGATCATAAGAGACTGCTATCAACAATTATATGCCAATAAAATGGACAATATGGAAGAAATGGACAAATTCTTAGAAAAGTACAACTTTCCAAAACTCGACCAGGAAGAAATAGAAAATCTTAACAGACCCATCACAAGCATGGAAATTGAAACTGTAATCAAAAATCTTCCAGCAAACAAAAGCCCAGGTCCAGACGGCTTCACAGCTGAATTCTACCAAAAATTTAGAGAAGAGCTAACACCTATCCTGCTCAAACTCTTCCAGAAAATTGCAGAGGAAGGTAAACTTCCAAACTCATTCTATGAGGCCACCATCACCTTAATACCAAAACCTGACAAAGATCCCACAAAAAAAGAAAACTACAGGCCAATATCACTGATGAACATAGATGCAAAAATCCTTAACAAAATTCTAGCAATCAGAATCCAACAAAACATTAAAAAGATCACACACCATGACCAAGTGGGCTTTATCCCAGGGATGCAAGGATTCTTCAATATCCGCAAATCAATCAATGTTCATATATTTCTAATGGAGAGGATGTGCAAAGATACATGACTTTCTCTATTAAATGAAGGAAAGAGGTAAGTGTGTCTATGAAGTTACGGTTCCATGTGGAATAAGAAGGAAAATAAAGTTATAAAAGGGTAGCAGACTTTCAAAATAGAAAAATAACTAAAACCAGCAGCTGTAGAAGAGTGAGATTGTTGGAAGGATAGTAGGCTGTGGACTGAGATAATAAGTCCAACACTGGGGGATAGTTCTTATGACAGATCTTGACTGTGTATAAGGACATCTGAAATAAAATGAAAGGAAAATATGTTAGAGAAAAGAAGACCAAGGAGAGTTAATTTATGAGAATGTCTCTGCTTTCTATAAAAACATGGTTAATTCTGACTGCATGGCTTTATCTACATTATATAAAGATGTGTGAGTTCTCTTAAAACTTTATATCATAACAATTTTTTTGCTTTTGTCTGTTTGAATTGTTCAAAGAGGGGACACTATATCATAAAAACATTGTGTTTCTTTTTCTCTTTTACTACAGCACTCCAGAGAAAAATGCTAGAAGTAAATGATCAAGAAAGAGGGAAAGGAAGAGAAAGATAAAGATTAGAAATAGTTATCTGCCTTCTCAGGAGCTCATAGTAGGCTTAGATAATGGCATGATAACCCTTCCCTCTGAGCCTGAGTGCAGCTGTGATTTTTCCTCAAGTCAGTACTCCAGAAAATCATTACCAATTTATTGAAGGAGGCAAGTGAGATAAAATACATTTTATATCCTTATTATAGATGGATCAATTTTATTTCCTGTTGAGAAACTATCACACAAAAACTGATACACAACTATAATTATTAGCATATTAGTTCATACTTTCCTCCTTATAGGCCATTAACATCTATGAATTCTTTTGCATATTCAAGACATAATATGCCAAAATTCACTGTATCATATGCTTGAGATACAAAGAATAACATGATTCTTCTGATCACTGAGGAGCTCAATAACCAGTATAAACAAGAGATGGTGAAAAAGACAAAGGAAAATAAAAGAAGAAATATGAAAACAGATGGAATTACTACAGAAGGTGAAAGAGTAAGACGAGAAGGTTGTTACCCTTGAGCAGAAGTAGGTTTTTGCAAGTTGAACAGTGCATTAATAACACAGCAGTATGTGCAGGGGTGAGGTGATGGAGGAGAGAAGAGAACAACTGAGAGGCAATAAGGGGAAAATACTGCAACTTCAGCAAGATTCAGGACTTTTCTTACCATGCTATTTTTCACTCCTGTGCCTCCAATTTCTAGAATAGTGCCCACCACATAATAGGTGTTCAATAGTATTTCATGACTAAAATATCTTCTCGTATTCTTCTTTTCTGATGTTTTTGCAAGGGTAAAGGGAGATAGAAGTATAAAAGATGGCTTTTCTTTGTGCATGTAGTTTTACATGATGAATTTAATGCTATTTTTTACACTTGCAAATTTCAATAGGTATGAATTTTAACTTGTTAGTTATGCAAAACTTTCACAATCATTTCATAACATTGTCAAGCGGTTGCGGAAGGAATTTACTTTGCTTGAGGCCTGGCTTAGTTCTGTTCGTGTATTCTGCTGCTGGGTAGTCAAGCATATTTTTTTATGCTATTTTATAGTGTTCTTCAGAATTGAGCAATACCCTAGGGAGCTGTCAAAGCATTGCCTGAGGTGATTTCATATGTTTGTGCTTATAATTGTAAAAATGTAACTGCAGTTGCACAGTATGAATTTGTACTGGGACAGGTCTGCATAGTTTTACATCTGCTGCAGAAGTACTCTGCCATCCAGGAGCAAGAGAAGAGGGGGTGAGTATGCGAGTCATGGCAGCTGGGTGGTTATTGCTGTGGGCAGAATAGAAATTCACTTGGGAGAAAGAGAGTAGTGCTGAGGACAGCATTTCAGTTCCAACCAGCAAGCACCAAGAAGGAAACACTTTTTTGGCAGAAGGGACAAGTTTTGTGGAAGATAATTTTCCATGAACCAGCGGCCGGGGGATGGCTTGGGGGATGATTCAAGCACATTCCAGTTATTGTTCCCTTTATTTCTATTATGACTACATCATTTTCACCTCAGATCATCAGGCATTAGATCCAACAGGTTGGGGATTCCTGGTGTAATGGATTGAGCCCCGCATCACCTACCTGCCTCAGGTTTAGTGGATGATGGCCACTCAGCTAAATACCTCCAAGGCATAAATTCTCCAGCTAAGAGTTTCTAATCATTTTCCAGAGGAGCCCACATCTTAAGACTGCTAGGAAACTAGGATGGTTCTTGGAAGCAAAATGCAGGTGAGAAGACAGTGACAACCTTGCTTCAAGGCAGGTCAATCTAAAAGGACATCTCAGCTTCCCATGGGATTAGCTAAGGCCTTTGTGAACTGTATCATAATTCAATGCCTCCCTCTACCCAGTCCTATTTCTTTACTCATCCACTATGTATTGAGGCTAGTGGCAATCCTCAATATTACTTCTCCCTATAATAATCTTGGGGGTTTCCCTGGTGGCTTACCTAGTAAAGAATCCGCCTGCAATGAGGGAGACCTGGGTAAATTCCTGGGTTGGGAAGATCCCCTGAAGAAGGGAATGGCTACCCCACTCCAGTATTCTGGCCTGGAAAATTCCATGCACTGTATAGTCCATGGAGGTTACACAGTCCGACACAACTGAGTGACTTTCACTTTCCCTTTCATAATAGTCTTGCATGCATATCTCCATCTCAAAGACTGTTTTCCAAGGAACTTGAACTAATATATTTGATGACAAAAACTATCTGATGAATCAGTCTGTAAGAATATTTTCAAAACTGGCTGGAAATTAGGACTTCATCACTGGTAGTAGGTGGAGCCCTAGGAACCCTTGGCATGCTATACAGTAAGATTGTTATAACATCAATAAATGTGGAAAATGGATATAGGACAGCAGCAAAACATACTGGTCACTGCAATATCTTAGGCATTTAAAAGGTTTAGGAAATTCTAATTAAAAGGATAATGGAACTGGACGACTATGTTGAGAGCCACTGATGCTTTGGAGGAAGAAAATGAAAGGCAGGGGGTGATTAATCATCAATTATAGCTGCTTTAGCAATATTGGCTAAAAGTCAAAATGACTCCTTGGCAGCATGCAAAGAGAAACTTATCTCCTGCAGTCAGAGGAAGAACATAGGGATAACAGAGCTCCAGAGAGAGATGAATTTTCTATTCCAGCCAGTCTGCTTTGTCAAGGTCAGTTTGAGAAGTGGGCCACTGACACTTCGACTGAGATACGGACATTTGACTTGGTATTCTCAGAAACACTGAAAATCCATATCTCCATGAACCTAGTAAATATGCAGAGGTGGTTCCCTCTTTTCTGTCAGAGGCTGCTGCTGCTGGTGCTGCTAAGTCGCTTCAGTCGTGGCCGACTCTGTGCGATCCCACAGACAGCAGCTCACCAGGCTCCCCCGTCCCTGGGATTTTCCAGGCAAGAACACTGGAGTGTGTTGCCATTTCCTTTTCCAACGCATGAAAGTGAAAGTGAAGTCGCTAAGTCATGTGCGACTCTTAGAGACCCCGTGGACTGCAGCCTATCAGGCTCCTCCGTCCATGGGAATTTCTAGGCAAGAGTACTGGAGTGGGGTGCCATTGCCTTCTCCACTCTCAGAGGCTAGCACTACTTGGAGATGATGCAAAGGCTTCAGGACCTAACCCCCTTTATTTTCCCGATCACTAGACTGTTAACTATGGTCACATTTCTTGCTTGCTAAATCGCATCGGTAATGTTTGATTCTTTGCAAACCCATAGACTGGCCCACCAGGCTCCTCTGTCCCTGGAAATCTCCAGGCAAGAATACTGGTGTGGGTTGCCATGCCTTTCTTCAGGGGATCTTCCCAACCCAGGGATTGAACTCTGATCTCCTCCATTGGAGGTGGATTTACCATCTGAGCCAATAGGGAAGCCCATAGCAATGCAGTTAGCTAGGGAACTGCTGAGAAAGGAAAGGATCTGTACTCCAAGGAGCTGCAGAACCAAGTCCACATAGTTTGTGAGAAGCTCTAAAAGTATATATAATACCAGATTCCCCAAAAGCTATAGTAAGGTATGTAGGAAATAAGGATGGAGAAAGGAAAGCTTACTGATTTGGGAGTATTCTTCCAGTATACAGGATTTAACACCATGGGAAAGTGATACTAACACTGTTAGCATCAGTGAGGCCTGTTGGAATCCTGGAGAAACCAAGGCACCATAGTAATTTCACCACTGGTTACCTTGACAGGCAGTGGGAAATGGAGCTAGGAGGCTTAGAGAGACAGACATGTGAGAGTACCCACACTTTGGGAGCCTAGAAAATACATCAACAGATTATTCCTCACAGAGGAGCCCAGATGGCATTCCATTTTGTAAGGTATTTATAAAGCATATGCTGGTGACAGTCACATTGTGGGGATATTTGTGAAGCTCAATAACAGTTGTCCTCTTGTGGGTCAGACCAATGGTAGGGAAAGCTATAAAGGAACTGAGTTTTCCAAGAGCAGTGGTGATGATAGAACTATGATATAATAGAAGCCAAATAAGGGAGGCTGCTGCTGCTGCTGCTAAGTTGCTTCAGTTGTGTCTGACTCTGTGCGACCCCACAGATGGCTACCCACCAGGCTCCTGTGTCCCTGGGATTCTCCAGGCAAGAATATGGGAGTGGGTTATCATTTCCTTCTCCAATGCATTCATGCATGCTAAGTCTCTTCAGTCATATCCGACCCTGTGCGACCCTATGGACAGCAGCCCTCCAAGCTCCACTGTCCACAGGATTCTCCAGGCAAGAATATTGGAGTAGGTTGCCATTTCCTTCTTCCATAAGGGAGGCTAAATGTCGGAAAAAGGCAGGAATGATTTTCATAAAGGACAGGAAAGATGCCCTGCCAGCCAGAAGAGCCTGATCTTCAGATAATTAGAAAGGTAACGAAAATAATCATCAATAGGGGCAAGAAAAATGAGCAGAGAATAAGGATATTATCCAATTCATAAAATCAAAGTAAATAAGGATTGGATAATCAGGAAAATGACAAAATGCCCCAAGTAAAGTCACAATCCCTAACCCAAATTCTGGATTTAAGCCAGTTGTTAGTCCTGAGACCCACTGAAGAAACAAGAGTCTAGATTTCCAGGAGGAGGGACCCTGTAACTTTACAGCAAGTGTATACTGTCTAACTTCCACCAACAGGCACAAAAGCTGAGAACTTCATGTGGCACTATACCTCAAGTAGATCAATAAGCTACGGGGTGGCAAGTAGATTAAATTGGACACCTTCCAAACTTGAAAAGATACCAATTAATCATGAATAGAATTGACATATATTTTGAAAGTAGATTCATATTTCTCTTTCAGCCTCAGTCAGCAGCACCACTATCCATGCTGGTATGTAATGCACCAAAATATAATCTTGCATAACATCTGTTTGAGCTAAGGAATCCACCTATAATACAAAGAAGTATGAGATGAAATCTAATAATCCTACGGCATAACTTACAATTAGAAGCTGCAAGCCTTACAGAGTGATGGAACGTGCAGCTGAAGCTCCAGTTTAGTTAATAAATTGTGCAAAAATGAGAAGCTATCCTCCAAGAGGGAGAGAGAGACACATGCTGTTGTTGTGCTGTCGTTCAGTCATGTCAGACTCTTTCCAACCCCATGAACTGCAGCATGTCAGGCTTCCCTGTCCTTTACTGTCTCCTGGAGCTTGCTCAAACTCATATCTATTGAGTTGGTGATGGCATCAAACCATCTCATCCTCTGTCATCCCCTTTTCCTGCTTTCAGTCTTTCCCAGCATCAGAGTCTTTTCCAATGAGTTGGCTCTTTGCATCATGTGGCCAGAGAATTTGAGCTTCAGCTTCAGCACCAGCACTTCCAATGAATATTCAGGGTTTATTTCCTTTAAGATTCACTGGATTTATCTCCTTGCATGCCAAGGGACTCTCGAGAGTCTTTTCCAACACCACAGTTCAAAAACATAGATTCTTTGGCACTCAGCCTTCTTTATGGTTCAATTCTCACATCCATACATGACACTGGAAATACCACAACTTTGACTATAAGGACCTTTGTTGGCAAAGTAATGTTTCTGCTTTTTAAGATGCTGTCTAAGTTTGTAATAGCTTTTCTTCCAAGGAGCAAGGATTTTTAATTTCATGGCTGCAGTCACCATCTGCAGTGATTTGGGGCCTAAGAAAATAAAATCTGTCATGGAGAGACATGTATTTTTATAAATGTTTGTATTTATAAGTTATATATGTATTTATAAATTACATAATTGTAATATTTATATTATATACTTCATATAAATACACATATTATACATTACTTATATTAGGTTGGCAAAAATTTTTGCTTTTTTTTTTAATATCTTACTTTTTGGACAGCTCAATATATTATAAATCAACCAATGGTAATTATTTAATTTTTGCTTTATTTTCATAAAATCTTTAGACTTATACCTTAATCAGAAACCATTATTGAATATATATGTAAAAGGAAATAAATGCATAATTGATTAATCCATACCTAAAATACATTTTTATCAGACTTCTGATTCAGTGTTTGGTACAGTCATCACTGCTCACATTTCCTTGCATAGTATTCTATTCTATGCTATCACCAGACTAGCATTGCTCAGAGGTATGTCCCTCTGCTCTCTCTCAGATTCACTTATAAGCCACTGACATTCATGATAGAGGTGTTTATGCTAGTGCTTACACATCTACAATCCATTTAACATCTGAGGAAAGAAATGTTTATTGAAAGTAAGTGAAATACAAAATTCCCAAAACTTTAAGAAGTAAGAAAAAATTTGGAAAACCTTTATACTGTAGGTCATTAGAAGGAACATATGCATACCTGTAGTTTATGTCATAAGTTATTTACAGGGAATCACTTTGCTACTGAGTAGATGATAATGATGGCAAGAGAAGAAAAAAATGAGAAAGTTTGAATTTTTCTGTTCCCAGTATGATCTTAGGAAATTGGTTATTATCTGCTAACCATTCATATTAAGCACAGCTGCTGCTGCTGCTGCTAAGTCACTTCAGTCGTGTCCAACTCTGTGCGACCCCATAGACAGCAGCCCACCAGGCTCCCCTGTCCCTGGGATTCTCCAGGCAAGAAAACCGGAGTGGGTTGCCATTTCCTTCTCCAACGCAGGAAAGTGAAAAGTGAAAGTGAAGTCGCTCAGTCGTGTCCAACTCTGTGCGACCCCATAGACTACAGTCCACCAGGCTCCTCCGCCCATGGGATTTTCCAGGCAAGAGTACTGGAGTGGCTTGCCATTGCCTTCTCCACAATTAAGAACAGAGAATGCCTTAAATCTGCGTTCTTAAAGAAAAGTGAGCACCAAAGAATTGATACCTTTGAACTGTGGTGTTGGAGAAGAGTCCCTTGGACGGCAAGGAGATCAAACCAGTCAATCTTAACAGAAATCAGTCCTGAATATTCACTGGAAGGACTGATGATGAAGGTGAAGCTCCATAACTTCAACTACCTGATGTGAAGAACTGACTCATTGGAAAAGACCCTGATGCTGGGACAGATTGAAGACAGGAGGAGAAGGGGACAACAGAAGATGAGATGGTTGGATGGCATCACTGACTCGATGGACATGAGTTTGAGCAAGCTCTGGGAGTTGGCAATGGACAGGGAGGCCTGGTGTGCTTCAGTCCGCAGGATCACAAAGAGTCAAACAGGACTGAGCAACGGAACTGAACTGAACTGAACTAAAGGAATGCTCTGCTCCATGAAGAACACTTAGTTTCCTTCACTTAAATTAGAGATGTTTTGTCTGTTTCTTTCTACTCGTACTTATCTGTGTGTTATGCTTATAGGAAGTTTTAGTTCAGGTAAGACTTGGCTGAAGCAAGTCCAAACTAGCTAAGGACTTGGTTTAGAATCCACAGACATATATTGAGGATGGAGCCTAGACTGAAAACATTGGGTGTGAAGTCAGTTAAAAACACAGCCAATTATTAAGATTAAATAAAGAAAAAGGAGAAATAGAAATAGTTCAATGCACGGCACCAAGGAAGAGATAAGAGAAAGGATTCCAAAGATGGGATTCCAGGAGCTGAACAGGGTTCAAATAGCCAAAGGAGCCTAGATACTGGTTTGAGCCAAACAAGAGGCAGAGTAAATGGGGAGGTGCTTCAGGAAAGATAAAGCAGAAACTCATTTCCTGGAGCACAGACAGAAACAAAATGTTAGGGAGGAGCACCCTTTCTGGTATTGTTTCTCTGGACAACTGTCTAAGTGCCTACTCTTTCAGTGAGATATTGGAGGCTTCTGACAAGGGAGACTGATAGGGGCTATAAAACAAACACTATTACTATTAATGCTTCGAGTGTTAACAATATTGCAGCTTAAGCAGTAAGTAACCATGGCAACTAGGAAACATAATTCCAGATGCCTTCAGAACTCAGAGAGCTTTGATGGATGGGAGAATGTCTTCTTCAGAGGGATTCACACTCTCTTATTTTTTTCATTTGTTAAATATTGATTGAACACCTATAATTTGCCACATACTTTCTAGATGCTTACAATAAGAATAAAAATAAATAGACTTTTGTCTAGAGCCATACTGGTGTAGCTTTAAGGATTCACAGAAAACAGCAATTCCACATACATTTTAAATGTTGTACATGAATGGTCATTTAACTGTAAATTATATAGGACATTAATCATAACCAAATTCCTATTATGTGTTTGGAATTGTTTTGCAGTGTTCACTAATTGTTTCATGTTTATCTATATTCTTCTCCAGTAATTTTACAAGTTACTTGAGAGCAAGGCCTCTAACTCACTCTTTTATCTTTGTCTCTCACTGAATAAGGATAAGAAATTAAAAATGTCTCAGGGAACTCAAACAGGAGTTTGAGTTTGTATCAACCTAGAGGGGTGGGATGGGGAGGAAGAAGGGAAGGAGGTTCAAAAGGGAGGGGATATATGTATACCTATGGCTGATACATGTTGAGGTTTGACAGAAAATAACACAATTCTGTAAAGCAATTATCCTTCAATTAAAAAATGAATAAATTTAAAAAATGTATCATCAAGTATTTGACTATGGAAAAAGTAAAAGCAAACAAATCTTTACAAATGTAAAGTGATGGGATGTTTCTAATGATAATGTGCACTGAAGAACTAAGGAAGCAGATATCTGATTATCAGTTTCTTTTCTAGTGGTTCAGTACATAAAGTTCTCAATTTAAATATGTAGACAATTATTACACATGACTCATTTATATGGAACAGTTTTGTGTGTTCTGCAGCTGATCCATTCATATGGATTACACTGTAATTTAATCAAGACCAGAAAACCAGATGGTCTGAAATTTATTTCATTAATAATCCTTTTCAAAATGTTGACTCATATGTACATAATCTTTTCCTATTTTTGTTTGTTCTAGTTAATTTTATAATTAGACACATGTATTTATTTAATTAAATTTTAGAAGAATAGAGAAAAATATATCACTGTTATTTTTAAACCGAATTTCACAAAAAGCCTTCTTCAGGTCTTTTGATGATTTCTCCAACAAGGAAAAAACATGAGGCCAAAGACTGTGTCAAACCTAAGCTTGTAAGTTTATTTTCCTAGGAGAGTTTTTCCTAGAGCCTTGTTATCAAGGGCTTCTGGTTAAAACCAGTTTCCTAGAGGAACAAAAACATATCAGCATTCCTCTTTTATTTTCTTCATACCCAGAGCAATATTATGCTATGGTTCACAACTTAATCAAATTTATTTTTAATAATCTAGAAATATTGAGATTTGAGGGAGTAATATGACTGCCTGCAATGGTTATTATCAGAAGTTTTCTTAAGGAGGACAGAACCAATTATGGAGAGCAAGAAGAAAAACAGATTGCATGCATGTACCCATTATGAAGGTCTTTGTATAAAGGGTATATTATTTCAAAATGCATGGCTTCTACAAATGTTCCCTCAAAAGAATTTATTTGGCTACTAAAAAAAAAGCAAAAAAAGAGGAAAACTGCCAGTAAATATAAACAAATGCTGAATTTGGTTATTTCACTTTTAAGACATTATTTTTTCAATGTTTTCCTGATGCATGGTTTGGTATTAGTCTTTGAGAAGTTACAGACTTTTTAAATGGCATAGTCTGTGAGTTCTAGGTGAGTATCGGGCTTTAGATATTCATTTAGATTTTACTTTTCAGGAGAGCAGTGTGACTATCATATTCTGGTTGACTAATTCAACATCTTTTTGTTCTATTTTTTTTCTAACCTTGCACTTTAAGTTGTGTTGTAAATGATTTTCTTTATTTAAATGGCTCAAGTTCTCTGAAATGGATTCTAATATTGTAGAGTCTGGAAGATCATCACTTGAAGTATCTGGCATCCTTAAGTGGAAATATATTGATCAGACAACATCTCGTACATAATCATAATGCTCTCAGGAAAAGGCCTTTCCTTGGCAGGTATGGAGATGGATGAGGAAGTATGCCCTCCTGGAGTTCTTTAAATGCTTATCCTTGAGGAGAGCTTCAATAACTAAGGGACCAGTAAGACTGTATGAGCATACTAAAAGCTACCTTTATAGAAATGCAATTTATTGCAACAAAATAGCTAAAGATGTTCCCTATCAACATGTCACTAAATTTGTTTCATTTCCTAAAACCAGAAAACACTCTGGTTTTCCTAAAAGTAGTTTACTCACTTTTAGACAGACCTTCCCACTGTATGATGTACATTTCTGGTCATCTATATAAAATAGATGGCATATTAAAATTAGGATTATTACTACCATGTTTCAAAAGGAACTGTTTAGGAAAGTGTGGTTGGGTATAAAGAAACAAAGGAAATATTACTGCAATCTTCCATGCAACACCAAAGCAGTGGTTGCTAGAAACTGAAAGAAAAGTGCCCTGTAGAGAAAACAGTCTTGAGAGGAGCACTTACCTTCAGGGAGAGCTAGCTAGGCCTCCTCTCAGTGAGGGAATTAGTGCAACAACTAGTTAACCTGATCTCACCATGTCCTCTGGGGCTGCTTAAGGTGGTGCTAGTGGTAAAGAACCTGCCTGCCAATGCAGGAGATGTAAGAGTTGCAGGTTCAATCTCTGGGTGGGGAAGACTCCCCTGGAGGAGGGCATGGCAACCTGCTGCAGTATTCTTGCCTAGAGAATTCCCATGAACAGAGAAGCCTGGTGGGCTACCCATAGGATTGCAAACAGTCAGACATGACTGCAGCAACTTAGCACACACACACTGTTCTCTCCTTCCATCTCTGCCTGGGCTCACCACTGGCCTATCCTAACCTGAAGCCAGAATGCAGGTACTTGTTCACACAATCCTGGAAGGTCATTGCCCCAGCACACACAGCAGAGTGGAGAAAAGTGGAGAGTGGTTGTGAGAAATACCTAGAATAAACAGTAACAAATGGAGGCAAAATGGGACACCTTAACAGCTTTAAATTAAATCCCTACATAATTAATCCTTGGGGAAAAAAATGGCAACCCACTCCACTGTTTCTGCCTGGAAAATCCCATGGACAGAGGAGTCTGGAAGGCTATACTTCATGGGGTCACAAAGTGTCAGACATGACTGAGTAACTGAGCACAATCCTTGGTTTGTTTTTGTGGTATCAGACCCCAGGTGAGCTTAACGACACTTCTTCAGTCAAAAGAGTGTAGTCTTTGGAAATTATGGAGGTGAAAGAGGAATACTCCTAGGTACCCAGCAGAACATATTTCTATTTTCTTAACAGAGAAATAGGAAACATAAGAATATAACTGTGTACAACATGCCATAGTGGACACTACACTGTGCATGTACATGTCACTGTTCAAAATTAGATGGAATATCAGGAAGAAACTCGATTTTATAGTATATAGTATAAATTAAACTATAGTAGCAAACTAAAAGCCATCATCTTTAAAAACATTTTGATATTTGGCAAAACTAATACAATTATGTAAAGTTTAAAAATAAAATAAAATTGGAAGAACAAAAAAAAAATAAAAATAAAAAAAATAAAAACGAAATAGAAAAAAAAAAAAGTTCTATTAAATTGAATCTGAAAAAGAGTTTGGCCTTAAATTCCTATTACTTCATAAATAGAATCACTGCTGCTGCTGCTGCTAAGTCACTTCAGTCATGTCTGATTCTGTGCAACCCCATAAGTGGCAGCCCACCAAGCTCTCCTGTCCCTGGGATTCTCCAGGCAAGAACACAGGAGTGGGTTGCCATTTCCTTCTCCAATGCATGAAAGTGAAAAGTGAAAGTGAGGTCACTCAGTCGTGTCTGACTCTTAGCGACCCCATGGACTGCAGCCTACCAGGCTCCTCTGTCCATGGGATTCTCCGTTGTCATTGCCATCTCCAAAATAGAATCACTAGTTTACTTTTATTCTCAGTTTTCTTGTGTGTATGTTAGTATATTTAAGCTTTACTACAGAGACAGTTGTCTTCCAATAGTAAAGCAGGTAGACAAGATGGGCTGTGCATGTGTTCCTGCTAAGTTGCTTCAGTTGTGTCTGACTCTGTGCGACCTTATGGACTGTAGCCTGCCAGGTTCCTATGTCCATGGGATTATCCAGGCAAGAATACTGGTGTGGGATGCCATGCCCTCCTCCAGGGGATTTTCCTGACCTAGGGATCAAACCCACATCTCTTACATCTACCTGCACTGGCAGACAAGTTCTTTAACACTAGTGCCACCTGGGGAGCCCTAGATGGGCTGTACCATATGCAAATTACCAACTCTCATTTCTTGCACTGAACAATGTCAGAACCTGATTTCAATAATCACATGAGTCCTGATCACATTTCAAAGGTCAGAAACTCAAGTTGTGGCCTTACACAAATAGGTGCAATATATTTTATCAAAAACAAACAAAGAGAAACAGGGCCATTGTTTTTTAAAGGAATAAACCATAAAAATAGGTGGTGCATGCTAAGTGGCTTCAGTCGTGTCTGACTCTGTGTGACCCTATAGATTATAGCCTGCTCTCTTCCTCTGTTCACAGGATTCTCCAGGCAAGAATATTGGGTTGCCATACACTCCTCCAGGGGATCTTCCTGATCCAGGGATGGAACTTGAATCTTGTCTCTTATGTCTCCTGAATTGGTTTGTCAGGTGGGTTCTTTACCAGTAGAGCCACCTGGGAAGTAGATGTAGAAAAATAAGTGAATAAAATGAGCACAATTTAAGTTGAAGAAGACAAACTTTAAGGACCTTTGCCAGAACATCGGTCTGTATGCCTTATTGTAAAAATGCTTTAAAAACATATACACTTACAAGCACAGGAGTACTAGAAGAATTAAAACAAACTGAAGAAATGTAGGGTTTAAAACATGAGGCAAAAAATGATTTCTTTAAGATAAAGTGTTATTAAAATGAAATAAATGAGTAAAATCTCTGGTTTTTAACTGATCTTAAACTATTAGGGAAAGAGAGATATTATTATTATTACTAGAACAGAAAGAAAACAGAATGCAATGAAACCTAATAAAAATATGATTAAGATGTCAGAGAACTGGCTTATAAACTAGCATCAAAGGGAATCAGTTTCTTGGTGGGAGGGAAGAAGTATTTTCTTAAAACTGCAGATCAAGTGTCCCTTGTTATACTATGTGGGAACCAATACTTAAGAATCAAGACAGATAGAACAAATAGTTTCAAAAGTTGGACTTATTTGAGAGGAACAATTCAGAAAGATTGATGTAAAACAGTCAAAGAGTAACTGGGTGAGTTTCACGGAGGAATAGTTACTGAAGGGTTGCTTCCCTGTTGGCTCAATGGTAAGGAATTCGGCCTGCCAATGCAGGAGATGTGGGTTCGAACCCTGGGCCTAGAAGATCACTTGGAGAAGTAAATGGCAACCCAATCCAGTATTCTTGCCTGGAGAATTCCATGGACAGAGGAGTCTGGTGCACTGTATAGTCTACGGGATTGCAAAAAAGTCTATTATGATTTAGCGACTAAACAACAACAAAAACAATGTAAGTATTACAACAATGTAAGTTTGTTCTTAGGGAATTGCACATAAAATTTGTAGAACTGAAGACTAACACATAAGAATACAAAACATTATAAGGAAGCCAAGAAGGACTTTTTTAGAAATGTGTAACTTTCTATACTTACAATCAGTCATAAGGCTGATTTGAAAACCTTAGCAAAATAATGCTACAAATCAGAGAAATTTACACTAAGAAAATTAATCCCTACTAAGAAAATCTAACAAAAAATTAACAGACTGTGATGTTAAATTTTATACTGTCCTGTATGAATTTATTTATATTTTGTCTAATCAATGATTTTAAGTGAATTAAGTATATAACACATGATAAATTTCAGAAGGTCAGATACTAGAATATATATTAGTGAAGAAGGATACACAAAATGAAATGCTGCTAATTACAAGCAAGGCCATAGGTAAAATCCAACTCTTCATCAAGGTTCAGACAAAATCACAAATATTGAAACTTTGAGAAATAAACTGTAAACTCATAAAATGTGTATTATTAAAGACATTGCTCTGGCAATTATGAACATAATAAACTCATTGGTTATTCATTGTGCTTCTTAAATTTTTTAATACAACTTGCAATCAGATCAGATCAGATCAGTCGCTCAGTCGTGTCTGACTCTTTGCGACCCCATGAATCACAGCATGCCAGGCCTCTCTGTCCATCACCAACTCCCGGAGTTCACTCAGACTCAGGTCCATCGAGTCAGTGATGCCATCCAGCCATCTCATCCTCTGGCGTCCCCTTCTCCTCCTGCCCCCAATCCCTCCCAGCATCAGAGTCTTTTCCAATGAGTCAACTCTTCACATGAGGTGGCCAAAGTACTGCAGTTTCAGCTTTAGCATCTTTCCTTCCAAAGAAATCCCAGGGCTGATCTCCTTCAGAATGGACTGGTTGGATCTCCTTGCATTCCAAGGGACTCTCAAGAGTCTTCCCCAACACCACAGTTCAAAAGCATCAAGTCTTTGGCACTCAGCCTTCTTCACAGTCCAACTCTCACATCCATACATGACCACAGGAAAAACCATAGCCTTGACTAGACGGACCTTTGTTGTCAAAGTAATGTCTCTGCTTTTGAATATGCTATCTAGGTTGGTCATAACTTTCCTTCCAAGGAGTAAGCGTCTTCTAATTTCATGGCTGCAGTCACCATCTGCAGTGATTTTGGAGCCCCAAAAAATAAAGTCTGACACCGTTTCCACTGTTTCCCCATCTATTTCCCATGAAGTGATGGGACCGGATGCCAGGATCATTTTCTGAATGTTGAGCTTTAAGCCAACTTTTTCACTCTCTGTTAATGTGTATTCACAATAACATGACTCTATTTGTTTTCCAATTATGTAAAAGTGATAACTGCCTTGCTTGTATCTTGTCCCATCACCAGGAATGGATGCTTCTAAGCTGATCACAAATAATATATTCTGTAGCTTATTTCTTCTGTAATTGGTCTTCTGAATACTTGCCATTTCTATGACTATGATTCTTTTCATGCAAAGATGCTAGAAGTTTTTAGATACATTCCTATTTTGTCATCCTGTGTTTTGAACTTGATTAAGTGACTGTGATACTATGTCAAGTTTTCTATTAAATGATAAAAAGGAATTCTTGCTCACTATTCTATTTCTAAAAAGAAAAAATAATAAGGAAAAATTAAAAAAAAAAAAACACTTCTTTTGTTTCTTCTATTCCTGCTTTAGAAGGCAGTTTCTGAATTTCTTAAGTATTGTTGCAAAGCTAAACAATGATTATGAAAGAGCGCATCCTTTCATAGTGTCTCCTTCCAGATCTCCCTCTGTAATCATGTGTCTTGAAAAAAAACTAAACAAAACATCTTTTTATTTTGTAAGCCACTTTTTCACCCAAGTATCACAAATCCAGTCAGCTTGGAAAATATTCCTAGTATTAACAGCTAAACTTCAGTTGGTTATGCTGTAAATCTCTTTTATTTTTCAATGTATTACAATAATCTTCTTTCTTAGTCTGTTTATAGAAAAAAGCATCTTTTATATTCAAGGACATGCCTTAAATCAATCTTAGCTGGGAATATGTGTGCTTGAGATTTACCTGTGGCTGTCACACTTAAAAGGTTTCTCCTAATGAACTTCATATTAGTACCAGGACAGAAAATAATCCTTGATATTATGGAAGGTTTTTTGAAATTAGCTCTAGTTTGTTAGGCTAAAATTCATGATAGGAGCATTACTGAATGCACTGTCAAATTTAAGGCCTTGTGATATATGTACTAGATTATTTTTCCATTGTTATGTAGTAAAACATCCACAGATTTAGCAGCTTGAAACAGCTTACATGTATTATCCTGTGGTTACCATGGAATAGACATCAGAGAATAGCCTAGTGGTGTCTTCTGCTTAGGATCAACATGGCTGCAACCAAGGTGTTACCATGTCTCATCTGCAGTCCAGGGTCCTTTCCCCAGCATTCATTATTCTAAGCAGAATCAATTTTCTGAGAGCTGTATATCTCCTGACACCTTTCTTCTTCAAGGATAGTAGGGTAGCTTCCTCTCCTGCTTTAAGTTTTTATAAGGAGCTCAACTGATTAGGTCAGGCCCCCTAGGGATAATTTCCTTTTGATTAAAGTTAGCCAATTAGCCTTCTATCTATCAAATTCCTTCACATCTGCCAAATAATGTAACCTATCATAGGAGTGGGGCTTCCCTAGTGGCTCAGACAGTAAAGAATCTGCCTACAATGAGGGAGACCCAGGTTCAATCCCTGGGTTGGAAAGATCCCCTGGAGAAAGAAATGACCATCTATTCCAGTATTCTTGCCTGGAGAATTCCATGTACAGAGGAGTCTGCTTTAGTCCATGGGGTCACAAAGAGTCAGAAACAACGGAGCAACTAACACTTTGGCTTTTCACTTTTCATCATAGGAGTGGCATCTATCAAATTTACACTTCACTTCCACACTCCAGGGGAGGGACTTCCAATCATCCCTCAATGCCCTTGAGGAATTGGTTCCAGGACTCACCAAGGATGTCAAATTACAAGATGCTCAAGTCCTATAGCCAGCCTTCCCTATTCTTAAATTCCACATCGTCGGATTCAACCAACCCAGGACTGTGCATTGTTTGCCACCTGTGGTTGGTTGAATCCTCAGTTGCAGAACATGCAGATATGGAGGGCCAGCTATGTATTTATCAAAAATATCTCTATATAGGTGAAACCACACAGTTCAAACCTGGTGTTGTTTGAGAATCAGTGGAGCATGCATACCAGAGCGTAGAGACTTTGGGACCCATCTTGGAAATCTTCCTATCACATGTATCTTGCTTACAGTGGGCAAAGTAACTGCAGTAAATGTTTTTCAGAGTTGCAGTAAGAATTCATATCTATATACACATATATAGCAGGTTCGTGCACACCCCAAATTTGAGAAATTTAGGAAAACATGTATGCATAAATTTCTGTTATGTATATATAAGCCCGACAATACCGAATCTGCTTATATATCTAGTGAAAATATATTTTTATTTTAAACCAGTGAGAAATACAGGGATGAATTATGCAAGCATCTGGATCCCCTTTTTCTCACACTAGACAGTTATAAACAACCAGATGTTCCCTTAAATTAACTCCTTGTTTGTCTAGTCAAGTCAAACCACCTGTATTTCAAAGATTTGTATGTTTCAATAAAGGAAAAATATTAGAGCTAGGTAATAAATTATTCTGACAAAGTGATTTAAGTATTTCCTTTTAATTTTATCTTCAACTGATGGTAGAGAATATAGTAGCATAAAAAGTGAACTAATGAGGAAAATAATTTTGAAGACAGAGCCAGTGGAACATATACTCAAAATTTATCTTATGTTATCATTAATTGAATTCAGTGTATAATTATTTAACACCTGGCATGTTAATGATAATATTACTTTTCATTCATATGTTATTTCAGGCTTACAAACTTCTTAAAAAACAGTACATTATTTTTCACAGAACAAATTAGGAATTAACTTTATTGAGACAGAAAGTTTTAAATGACCAACATTCCTTATTTTTTAAATCTTCTTACAAAAGTGAAATTAGAATAATATTTTCAAAGGCTTGCTTGGTTCAAGCAATATTGTCTTTTCACTATGAGCATGTTTCTGAATTTGAAATGGATATTTCTGATAGTTAGAATCTTAGAATCAACAAGAGTTCGGTCCCAGAAAGCTATTTGGTTATTTTTCATTCATGATACCCCAGACAAAATGATCATTGTGCACTGTGCAAATCAAAGTGCTGCTTAAATATATATGTCTAACTTACTGAGCTGATCCAATATTTCCTCTCATCTCCACAATTTTTTATCTAATTTGTTAAAACTTTTCAGTGAATCAAATATGTTCTAACCTGTGGAATATACGAAAAATTTTAATGATTTGGAAGAAAAATGAGTTTCTTTAAATTCTGTTTATCCTGGTGTATTGTAAGATCATGGGTTCTGTTGTCAAATGGACTTTGGAGTGAATCACAAGTTTATCATATTCGGATAGACTTTAGAAAGTTATTTAAGTTTTCTAAGATTCAATTTATTTTTATACAAACTGAAAGAGAGCAAAACCTATCTTGTTTGTCATGAGCATTATAAAAATCAATGCATGTGAAAAGTCCAGCATACTATCTCGTCCCTGGTATGTACTTGAAAAACAACCTTCTTCTCTTACTTCCTTTTCTTCCTCCGTCCATTGTTACTTTCTTTTCATTTTTATTAGCTAATTTATTAAGATATAACTCATGTCAGGAAGTTCACCTGTTTAAAGTGTGCAATTAAATAACATGTTTGTATAACCACAAAACTTGGCAATCATCACAGCTATTTAAATTTTAAACCAATTTTTCACCTCCCAAAGTAACTCTGATAATCATTAGCAGTTACTCCTCATTGCCCCTCCCTAAACCAGCTACTAACTTCCTTTTTGTCTTTGTAGATCTGCCTTTTATGGATGCTTCATATAAATGAAATCATACAATATGTGATCTTTTGTGATTGGTTTCTTTCACATAGAATAATGTTTTCAAGGTCCATCCATGTTGTCAAATGTATCAGCACTTCATTATTTTCCTGGTTGAATGATATTCAGTTCTATGGTTACAGCACTGTTTTTTTAATCCACGCATAAGGTGATAAACATTTGGGTTCTACATTTGGGCTATTATGAAAACTGCTGCTAGGCAAAGTCATGTACAAGTGTTTGTATGGATATGTTTTCCTTCTTCTTGTGTATATAACAAGGAGTAAAATTCCTGGATCATATGGTAACTGTATGTTTAATTTTTGTAGAAACTGTCAAATTTTTTTCTAAGTAGCTAAATCATTTTAT
The DNA here is from genome assembly GCF_027580195.1 of Bos mutus. Taxonomy (NCBI): domain Eukaryota; kingdom Metazoa; phylum Chordata; class Mammalia; order Artiodactyla; family Bovidae; genus Bos; species Bos mutus. Next base: position 74,495,751 of record NC_091622.1, on the reverse strand, counting down.
ATTCCAACCAGCAATGAATGAGAATTTTAATTTCCAACATCCTCACCAACACTTGCTATTATCTGTCTTTTTGATTGCAGCCTTCTAACTAGGTGGCAAGGTAATATTTCATAGTGGTTTGATTTCCATCTCCTATTTTTAATCAGGTTGTCTTTTCATACTTCATTGTAAATGCTTTTTTTTTTTTTGTATTTTGGATATCAATTTTTTTCCTATTATATAAGTTGCATTTTCAACTTTTTTGAAGTATCATTTGTAACAAAAGCATTTTTAATTTTTTGAAATCCAATATATCTATGTTTTTCTTTTACTGCTTATATTTTACTTTGTTATATGTAAACAATTCCCATCTAATCTAAAGTCATGAAAGTTTACTTCTATACAGTCTTCTAAGATTTTTATCATTTAGCTCTTATACTTAGGGGTACAATATGATGAGTTAATTTTTGCACATGGTGTGAATTTGGTCCAAATTCATTTATTTGTATAGGAATATCTACTTGTATCAATACTGTTTATTAAAAATATATTATTTCCCCATTGAAAGTGAAAGTGTAGTTACTCAGTCACATCTGACTCTGTGATCCCATGGACTGTAGCCTGCTAGGCTCCTTTGCTCATGGAATTCTCCAGGCAAGAACACTGGAGTGGGTAGCCATATCCTTCTCCAGGGGATCTTCCTGACGCAGGGATTGAACCCAGGTCTCCTGCATTTCAGGCAGGCTCTTTACCATCTGAGTCACCAGGGAAGCTCTATTTCCCCATTTTATATACTTATTTATACAGGTATTCTTAGAAATCAATTAACCACAGATACATGGGTTTATTTCTATTCCATTGGCCTATATGTTGGTCATTTCAGTGTCATACAGTTTTATATTGCTATTTCTTTATGATGGATTTTGAAATCAGAACTGCCTGATCTTCCAGTTTTGTTCTTCTTTCCTCAATGGATTCTTGGCTATGTAAAATGAGTCTTTAACATGTTTATTTGAATTTTAAGATCAAAACGCCAATTTCTGCCAAGATGCCAATCGGAATTTTGATAGAGATTGCATTGAATCTGAGGGCTGGGAGGAGCTACTTCACGTTCAAGGTCAGGAGGGGTGGCCATGAGGAGATACCCCTCATCCAAGGTAAGGAGCAGTGGCTGCGCTTTGCTGGAGCAGCCGTGAAGAGATACCCCATGTCGAAGGTAAAAGAAGCCCAAGTAAGATGGTAGGTGTTGTGAGAGGGCATCAGAGGGCAGACACACTGAAACCATAATCACAGAAAACTAGTTAATCTGATCACATAGACCACAGCCTTGTTTAACTCAATGAAATTAAGCCATGCCATGTGGGGCCACCCAAGGCAGGTGGATCATGGTGGAGAGGTCTGACAGAATGTGGTCCACTGGAGAAGGGAATGGAAAACCACTTCAGTATTCTTGCATTGAGAACCCCATGAACAGTATGAAAAGGCAAAAGGATAGGATACTGAAAGAGGAACTCCCCAGGTTGGTAGGTGCCCAATATGCTACTGGAGATGAGTAGAGAAATAACTCCAGAAAGAATGAAATGATGGAGCCAAAGCAAAAACAATACCCAGTTGTGGATGCAATTGGTGATAGAAGCAAAGTCCAATGCTGTAAAGAGCAATATTGCCTAGGAACCTGGAATGTCAGGTCCATGAATCAAGGCAAATTGGAAGTGGTCAAAGAGAAGATGGCAAGAGTGAACGTCGACATTCTAGGAATCAGTGAGCTAAAATGGACTGGAATGGGTAAATTTAACTCAGATGACCATTATATCTACTACTATGGGCAGGATTCCCTTAGAAGAAATGGAGTAGCCATCACGGTCAACAAAAGAGTCTGAAATACAGTACTTGGATGCAATCTCAAAAATGACAGAATGATTTCTGTTCGTTTCTAAGGCAAACCATTCAATATCACAGTAATCCAAGCCTATGCACCAACCAGTAATGCTGAAGAAGCTGAAGTTGAAAGGTTCCATGAAGACCTAGAAGACCTTTTAGAACTAACACACAAAAAAGATATTCTTTTCATTATAGGGGACTGGAATGCAAAAGTAGGAAGTTAAGACACACCTGGAGTAACAGGCAAATTTAGCCTTGGAGTATGGAATGAAGGAGGGCAAAGGCTAATAGAGTTTTGCCAAGAGAACCCACTGGTCATAGCAAACACCCTCTTCCAACAACACAAGAGAAGATTCTACACATAGTCATCACCAGATAGTCAACACCAAAATCAGATTGATTACATGCTTTGCAGCCAAAGATGGATAAGCTCTATATAGTTAGCAAAAACAAGCCCAGGAGCTGACTGTGGTTCAAATCATGAACTCCTTATTGCCAAATTCAGACTTAAATTGAAGAAAGCATGTGAAACCACTAGACCATTCAGGTATGATCTAAATCAAATTCCTTATGATTATACAGTGGAAATGAGCAATAGATTTAAGGGACTAGATCTGATAGACAGAGTCCCTGATGAACTATGGACAGAGGTTCATGATATTGTACAGGAGACAGGGATCAAGATCATCCCCATGGAAAAGAAATGCAAAAAAGCAAATTGGCTGTCTGGGGAGGCCTTACAAATAGCTGTGAAAAGAAGAGAAGTGAAAAGCAAAGGAGAAAAGGAAAGATATAATCATCTGAATGCAGAGTTCCAAAGAATAGCAAGGAGAGATAAAAAAGCCTTCCTCAGCAAGCAATGCAAAGAAACAGAGAAACACAACAGAATGGGAAAGACAAGAGATCTCTTCAAGAAAACTAGACATACCAAGGGAACATTTCATGCAGAGATGGGCTCGATAAAGGACAGAAATGGTATGGGCCTAAGAGAAGCAGAAGATATTAAGAAGAGGTGGCAAGAATACACAGAAACTGTACAAAAAAAGAGCTTCACAACCCAGATAATCATGATGGTGTGATCACTGATCTACAGCAAGACATCCTGGAATGTGTAGTCAAGTGGACCTTAGAAAGCATCACTACCAACAAAGCTAGTGGAGGTGATGGCATTCCAGTTGAGCTATTTCAAATCCTGAAAGATGATGCTATGAAAATGCTCCACTCAATATGCCAGCAAATTTGGAAAACTCAGCAGTGGCCACAGGATTGGAAAAGGTCAGTTTTCATTCTAATCGCAAAGAAAGGCAATGGCAAAGAATACTCAAAGTACCACACAATTGCACTCATCTCACACGCTAGAAAAGTAATGCTCAAAATTCTCCAAGCCAGGCTTCACCAATACGTGAACCGTGAACTTCCAGATGTTCACGCTGGTTATAAAAGGCAGAGGAACCAGAGATCAAACTGCCAACATCACTGAATCATGAAAAAAGCAAGAGAGTTCCAGAAAAACATCTATTTCTGCTTTATTGACTATGCCAACGCCTTTGACTGTGTGGATCACAATAAACTGTGGGAAATTCTGAAAGAGATGGGAATACCAGACCACCTGACCTGCCTCTTGAGAAACCTGTATGCATGTCAGGAAGCAACACTTAGAACTGGACGTGGAACAACAGACTGGTTCCAAATAGGAAAAGGAGTATGTCAAGGCTGTATATTGTCATCCTGCTTATTTAACTTACATGCAGAATACATCATGAGAAATGCTAGGCTGGAAAAAGCACAAGCTGGAATCAAGATTGCCAGGAGAAATATCAGTAACCTCAGATACGTAGATGACACCACCCTTATGGCAGAAAGTGAAGAGGAACTAAAAAGCCTTTTGATGAAAGTGAAAGAGGAGAGAAAAAGTTGGCTTAAAGCTCAACATTCAGAAAATTAAGATCATGGCATCTGACCCTATCACTTCATGGAAAATAGATGGGAAAACAGTGGAAACAGTGAGAGACTTCATTTTTTAGGGCTCTAAAATCACTGCAGATGGTGATTGCAGGCATGACATTGAAAGACACTTACTCATCGGAAGGAAAGTTATGACCAACCTAGATAGCATATTGAAAAGCAGAGATATTACTTTGCCAACATAGGTCCGTCTAGTCAAGACTATGGTTTTTCCAGTGGTCATGTATGGATGTGAGAGTTGGACTGTGAGGAAAGCTGAGTGCTGAAGAGTTGATGCTTTTGAACTGTGGTGTTGGAGAAGATTCTTGAGAGTCCCTTGGACTGCAAGGAGACTCAACCAGTCCATCCCAAAGGAGATCAGTCCTGGGTGTTCATTGTAAGGACTGATGCTAAAGCTGAAACTCCAATACTTTGGCCACTTCATGCAAAGGGTTGACTCATTGGAAAAGACTCTGATGCTGGGATTGATTGGGGGCAGGAAGAGAAGGGGATGACAGAGAATGAAATAGACTGATGGCATCACCAACTTGATGGACATGAATTTGAGTGAACTCTGGGTGTTGGTGATGGACAGGGAGGCCTGGTGTGCTGTGATTCATGGGGTTGCAAAGAGTTGGACACACAGAGCAACTGAGCAGAACTGAACTGATTTCTTAATATATTTTCTGTAGAGAAATATTACACTTCTTTGTTAAATTTAATCCTTAATTTTTTTTATTTTTGATGTTATAAAAATTTATTTTAATTTCATTAATTTTCACATTATTCATTGTGGCACACACAGTATCAATGAGTTTTACAGATTTATATATTATGCTCATTGATTAATTTTTGAATTTTCTTTTCTTTTTTCACTTTTTGCAGATTCCTGATGTTCTGTATGCAGGGTCATGTTATCTGCAAATAAATGTAGTTTTACTTTTCTTTTTTTCTAATCTGTATTTCTTTTCTTTCTTTCTTATCTAATCACCCTGACTAAAATTCCTTGTTTCTATTCATTTTTTTTTTTTTTAGGAGAAGGCAATGGCAACCCACTCCAGTACTCTTGCCTGGAAAATTCCATGGGCGGAGGAGCCTGGTGGGCTGCAGTCCATGGGGTCCTGAAGAGTCGGACATGACTGAGTGACTTCACTTTCACTTTCATACACTGGAGAAGGAAATGGCAACCCACTCCAGTGTTCTTGCCTGGAGAATCCCAGGGACGGGGGAGCCTGGTGGGCTTCCATCTATGGGGTCGCATAGAGTTGGACACGATTGAAGTGACTTACCAGCAGCAGCAGCATTCATTTTTTAACAAAACCTAAGTATTTGTTATATGTTACAAACCGATATAATTTTTAACCATATGATAAATAAATAATTTTGATTATCTTGATGAAGTGCTGGGAACTGTAGACCACTGTGATAGTGAGAAATTTCCAGGGGTGGCAGTTTTAGGGAGACCGCCACACCTCTGACGTTTTTTACTTCTAGGAATCTAAAAAGGTTCTCGTGGTGAAGAATCAGTTAGGGCTCCTCCATGTCAGGACTCCTGTTTCAGGGGAGCAAAAAGTAATTGGAGCATTCTCCATAACAAAGTCTTCCTCTTCAGTTCAGTTCAGTAGCTCCGTCGTGTCTGAATCTGCAACCCCATGGAATGCAGCAGGCCAGGTCTCCCTATCCATCAATAACTCAACTCATGTTTACTCAGACTCATGTCCATTGAGTCGGTGATGCCATCCAACCATCTCATCCTCTGTCATCCCCTTCTCCTGCCTCCTTCAGTCTTTCCCAGAACCAGCGTCTTTTCAAATGAGTCAGTTCTTCCCATCAGGGAGCCAAAGTATTGGACTTTCAGCTTCAGCATCAGTCCTTCCAAAGAATATTTAGGACTAATTTCCTTTAAGATGGAATGGTTGGATCTCCTTGCAGTCCAAGAGATTCTCAAGAGTCTTCTCCAACAACACAGTTTAAAAGCATCAATTTTCAGCTTTCCTTATAGTCCAACTTATATATCCATATGTGACTACTGGAAAAACCATAACTTTGACTAGATAGAACTTTGTTGGCAAAGTAATGTCTCTGCTTTATAATATGCTGTCTAGTTTGGTCAAAACTTTTCCTCCAAGGAGTAAGCATATTTTAATTTCATGGCTGTGGTCACCATCTGCAGTGACTATGGAGCCCCCCAAAATAAAGTCTGTTACTATTTCCACTGTTTCCCCATCTATTTTCCATGAAGTGATGGGACCAGATGCCATGATCTTAGTTTTCTGAATGTTGAGTTTTAAGCCAACTTTTTCACTCTCCTCTTTCACTTTCAATAAGAGGCTCTTTAGTTTTTCTTTGCTTTTTGCCATAAGGGTGGTGTCATCTGCATATGTGAGGTTTTTGATATTTCTCCCAGAAACCTTGATTCTAGCTTGTGCTTCATCCAGCCCAGAATTTCTCATGATATACTTTGCGTATAAGTTAAATAAACAGGGTGACAATATACAGCTTTGACATACTCCTTTCCCTATTGGGACTAGTCTGTTGTTCCATGTCCAGTTTTAACTGTTATTCCCAGCTCTTTCAGAATTTTCCACAGTTTGTTGTGATCCACACAGTCAAAGGCTTTGGCAAAGTCAATAAAGCAGAAATGAATGATTTTCTGGAACTCTCTTGCTTTTTTGATGTTCCAATTGATGTTGACAATTTGATGTCTGGTTTCTCTGCCTTTCCTAAATCCAGCTTGAACATCTGGAAATTCTCAGTTCATGTACTGTTGAAGCCTGGCTTGGAGAATTTTGATCATTACTTTACTAGCATGTGAGATGAGTGCAATTGTGCAGTAGTTTGAACATTCTTTGGCATCACCTTTCTTTGAGATTGGAATGAAAACTGATCTTTTCCAGTCCTGTGGCCACTGCTGAGTTTTCCAAATTTGCTGGTATATTGAGTGCAGCACTTTCACAGCATCATATTTTAGGATTTGAAATAGCTCAACTGGTATTCCATCACCTCCACTAGTTTTGTTCATAGTGATGCTTTCTAAGGTTCACTTGACTTCTCCTTTCAGGATGTCTGGCTCTAGAATTTACCAGAACCTTCTCCAAACTGGTAAAAGTACATTTCTACTACCCTACCCTCTCTGTCCTCCCTTTCTCACCTAAAGGTGTGAGAAACCTAAACACTTATGGAAGTCTTTAAGAAGTACTTGTGAAAGTTTCAGCCCAAGGACACAGGCCTAGCAAAAGACTAAGATTTAACCATTATTATTCTTTTCCTACCACCAACCAATAGATCTCCACTAAAATAACAATGGAGTACAAATGTAAGATCTGCAAGACACATACTGTCTGAGGAATCATACTCAGGGAAGATCAAGGTCAAAAAGGAAGACAAACACAAGGATATAAGAGAAAGCTATGGTTTTTCCAGTGGTTACCTATGGATGTGAGAGTTGGACTCTAAGGAAAGCTGAGTGTCAAAGAATTGATGCTTTTGAACTGTGGTGTTGGAGAAGACTCTTGAGAATCCCTTGGACTGCAAGGAGATCCAACCAGTCCATCCTAAAGGAATTCAGTCCTAAATATTCATTGGAAGGACTGATGCTGAAGCTGAAACTCCAATACTTTGGCTACCTGATGCGAAAAATTGACTCATTTGAAAAGACCCTGATGCTGGGAAGGATTGAAAGTGGGAAGAGAAGGGGATGACAGAGGATGAGATGTTTGGATGGCATCACCAACTTGATGGACATGAGTTTGAGTAAGCTGTGGGAGTTGGTGATGGACAGGGAAGCCCGGCATGCTGAAGTCCATGGGTCACAAAGAGTCTGAGCAACTGAACTGAACTGAAGAGAAATCTGAATTTACAGTCACTTATATCCCAGACCTCTAGCCAGAGTAACATAAATCTTCAAACTAGGCTTTTTTATCTAAGATATTTTACCTGATATAATATTTTCTACACAGCATTTTTTATTAGAAAAATGTACATGTCAAAACATAAGAAAAATCATGGTCTTAAGAGATAAAACAAGCATCAGAAAGACATAAGATAGTACGTGAATGTTGGAATTGTCATGGAGGAAATTTAAAATAACTATGATTCATAGGTTAAGAACTTTCATGGAAAAAGTATACAACATGTAAAAACATAGCATAATATAAGCAGAGAGTTTGCAACTCTAATGAAAAATCAAAATAAATGTTAGAAAGCAAAAACACTGCAACTTGAGTAGACTTCAATGGTTAAGAATTCACCTGTCAATAAAAGAGACACAAGAGACATGGGTTTGATCCCCGGGTTGGGAAGATCCCATGAAGGAAGGCATGGCAACCCACGCCAGTATTCTTGCCTGGAGAATACCACGGAAAGAGGAGTGTGGTGGGCTACAGTCCATGGGGTCACAAAGAGTCAGACACAACTGAGTGATTGAGCACATACGCATATATCCTGTAGACAGAACACAAAAGAGGAAAGAATCAGTGAGTCTGTCAATAGAAATTTCACAACCTGATATGCAAAAAGAAAAACAAAACACTAAGAACTAAGAACGGAGGTATTCAAAGAGACACAGAAACCAACTGAAAAATCTCCCAAAGGCTAAAGCTGGAATATTTCAAACAATAAGTAATTGACCACATGTGTTAAGTCCCTTCAGCTGTGTCTGACTTCTTGCGATCCTATGGACTGTAGCCCACTAGGCTCTTCTGGTCATGGGATTCTCCAGGTAATACTACAGGAGTGGGTTGCCATGTCCTTCTCCAGGGGATCTTCCTGACCCAGGGATCGAACCTGGGTCTCCTTCACTGCAGGTAGATTCTTAACCATCTGTGCCATGAGGGAAGCCCTAATTGACCATATACAGGATTGGAACCAAAAGTATAAAATCAATGCTTCCATATTTACTGATTAACATAAACAAATGATTGAAAAAAATCTTCAAGTAAAGGATGGAGCATAAGTCCTCACTCTTTAAATGTGTATTCTGCAAAGTGACTTCCCTCCAAAGAGAAAAATATGCAAAGTGAGATTAAAAGAGATTAATTTAAAGAGATTAAATTAAAAGATTAACTTCAGTGGGGAAATCTGATAAAAACTGCCTTGGTCATGTGATCAAAGTTCATTTGTTTTTCCCTGCTCCATACCAAGTTAACACAGATTTAGCAATGTAAATAAAACCACATACACTTATTCTATCTCAATTTTCCTGAGTAAAGCATCTGGGCATGATTTAGCTAGATTTTTAGGATTTAGCTTCTTATTAGGTCTCATCAGGGAACAGAAATGTTATACAACTTTCTTGGAAATTTGTCTACTTCAGATGTCAAAAAAAAAAAAAAGCGCAAATAAAAATCCCAAGGATATTCTTTATGTCCTTTGGGGCTCTACTCACACTGTATTTATTCTATGGGTTCTTATATTAAGCACCACATCATTTATGTGGTTCTCAGTCTTTAGCTGATCAGTTAGTTCAGTTCAGTCACCCAGTCATGTCTGACTCTTTGCGACCGCATGAACCGCAGCACGCCAGGCCTCCCTGTCCATCACCAACTCCCGGAGCCAACCCAAACCCATGTCCATCAAGTGAGTAATGCCATCCAACCGTCTCATCCTCTGTCATCCCCTTTTCCTCCTGCCCCCAATCCTTCCTAGCATGAGGGTCTTTTTCAATGAGTCAACTTTTTGCATGAGGTGGCCAAAGGATTGGAGTTTTAGAATCAACATCAGTCCTTCCATTGAACACCCAGGACTGATCTCCTTTAGGATGGACTGGTTGGATCTCCTTGCAGTCCAAGGGACTCTCAAGAGTCTTCTCCAACACCACAGTTCAAAACCATCAATTCTTCTGCACTCAGCTTTCTTCACAGTCCAACTCTCACATCCATACATTACCACTGGAAAAACCATAGCCTTGACTAGATGGACCTTTGTTGGCAAAGTCAAGTCTCTGCTTTTGAATATGCTGTCTAGGTTGGTCGTAACTTTACCTCCAAGGAGTAAGCGTCTTTTAATTTCATGGCTGCAATCACCATCTGCAGTGATTTTGGAGCCCTAAAAAATAAAGTCTGACACTGTTTCCCCATCTATTTCCCATGAAGTGATGGGATCAGATGTCATGATCTTAGTTTTCTGACTGTTGAACTTTAAGCCAACTTTTTCACTCTCCTCTTTCACTTTCATCAAGAGGTTTTTTTTTTTTTTTTTTCCTCTTCACTTTCTGCCATAAGGGTGGTGTCAACTGCATATCTGAAGTTACTGACATTTCTCCCGGCAATCTTGATTCCAGCTTGTGTTTCATCCAGCCTAGCGTTTCTTATGACGTACTCTGCATATAAGTTAAATAAGCAGGGTGACAATATACAGCCTTGACGTACTTCTTTTCCTATTTGGAACCAGTCTGTTGTTCCATGGCCAGTTCTAACTGTTGCTTCCTGACCTGCATACAGGTTTCTCAAGAGGCAGGTCAGGTGGTCTTGTATTCCCATATCTTTAAGAATTTTCCACAGTTTATAGTTATCCACAGAATCAAAGGCTTTGACATAGTCAATAAAGCAGAAATAGATGTTTTTCTTAGCAGATCACAAGTATCAAATTCACAAAAGTGAGAAATAGAATATGAAAATCTTATGAAGTGATGAATGTAGCATGGGAGAATGAAATAAAATCATTTTCAGGAATCCAATAAGGTAGCTACTCTGGCATTCAGTGGTATGTGTTAACAGCCTTTGGGATTAAATCTGCTCATTAGGGCTTCCCTGGTGGCTCAGATGGTAAAGAATCCACCTACAATGCAGGAGACCTGGGTTCAATCCCTGGGTCAGGAAGATCCCCTGGAGAAAGGAATGGCAACTCACTCCAGTATTGATGCCTGAAGAATCCCATGGACAGAGGAGACTTGCAGAATACAGTCCATGAGATCACAAAAGGTTGGACATGACTGAGAAACTAAGCACATTTTAAGACAGGTCAAAAATTTCTATTAGGTAAGGACTTCTAAGTGGGCTTCAGTGGTCTGGTATGGGAAGTTATGGGGTGATGGAACTCGATTAGTTGCTACACAAACATTAATTAATGCATGTGATGAATTGTAATAATTGGAAATTGATGGAAAATTATAAAATAAAGGCTAAACTGTTTCTGTTACAACCTCTTAAAATGCAGCTACTCTTAACATTTACTTAATAAGTTCTTGCTATGTAGAAGAAAATAAAGTATCATTCGCCACAAAAAAAAAAAAATCCTGAGGTAGATTTTATTATTCATATTTTAAATGTAGGGCTACTGAGTTTTAGGATATTTACTTCACCCATTCAAGCTCACACAGCTAGTCACCTGGGTGCCCTGTCTCAGTACAAGCCATCTCTTTCCTACAACAAAGCCATCTCTCTTTGAGGGGGCATAATGTTACACAATTGAGATGTCAGTGCACAAAAGCATCATAGGTGTCTCCTATTATAGACAAAAAGAGCAGCTAGGCAACGTAGATAGCACAAGCAGACTGATTGTAACTAATTATGAAGCAGACACTTGTTCTTTTGAATGCCTTAACTAAGTGCTTCTAGTTTTCTAATTGAAGTGTGAAGGGGCCATGTGCATTCACTCTTAACACTAGCTCTTTTTCACCTTCTTATTCATAGCTTTGAAATTTTTTTTTCTCTTTAAGAGGCTTATTTCTGATGTTCATGTATTTGTTTTTTGCTTTTAAATAATTCCATATCTCTAAAATAAGACTAGATGGTGATATTTTTAGGGTGGCAAAACAGTATAAAATATTGAGAGCTGAGAAAACTAATTCTAAATGTAATACAAGTGGTAGACATATATATTAAATTTCCCCAAATATCTTACATTTACTAAGGTAGACTCTTAAAGAGAATTTAGTTGACAAAGGATATAATTGGAAGACAGAGTAAGATTTAAAATTTATGCATTAGCGTTAATTTTTTTTTGTAATTATTGCAATGACAGAAAGTACTTATAGATGCATCCTGGCATAGTAACAATGCATAATTGGTTAGAAACCACTCCACCACTGCTTTTTTGTTTCAAGGTTCGTGAGGAGTAAAGACTGGACTATCTTATTTCCTTCAGTTCTCTGCTGCTGCTGCTGCTGCTAAGTTGCTTCAGTTGTATCCGACTCTGTGTGACCCCAAAGACGGCATCCCACCAGGCTCCCCCATCCCTGAATCTCCAGACAAGAAGACTGGAGTGGGCTGCCATTTCCTTCTCCAACGCATGAAAGTGAAAAGTGAAAGTGAAGTCTTTCAGTCCTGTCCGACTCTCAGCGACCCCACGGACTGCAGCCCACCAGGCTCCATCCATGGGATTTTCTAGGAAAGAGTACTGGAGTGGGGTGCCATTGTCTTCTCTGTCAGTTCCTTAAGGAGTACTTAAGAACATGGTCTTTGTTTTCAGAGTTGGAGTCTAGTCTCAGCTCCATCCTCTGTAGCTATATCACCTTGAGGTCACCTTGGGAATCTTCTTTTTTTAATCTCAAATTCCAAATAGCTTCAGTTTCCTCATCTGTAAAATTTGAATACCAGTAATGATTAATAAATTTGTGGCAAAGAGATATAAAACAAAAGTGCATATAAATTTCACATTACAGATCAAACTGGAAGATATGGTTTTGTTTGTTTACTTATTTCATTTCAGAAAACAGAGAAGGAAGAATAAGAGGAGGGAGGACGAGGTCTTGATTTTGAGTCCAAAGACTATGGCAAATGACTATTAGTACTAATATTTTCCTGTGTATACGCAGATATACTGTGCTTAGTCACTCAGTCATGTCTGACTCTTTGCAACCCCATGGATGGCAGGCTCCTTTGTCCATGGGATTCTCCAGGTAAGAATATTGGAGTGTGTTGCCATGCCCTCCTCCAGGGGATCTTCCCAACCTAGGGATCAAACCCAGGTCTCCCACATTGTAGGCAGATTCTTTACCAACTGAGCCACCAGGGAAGCCCCAAAATACTGAAGTGGGTCTCCTGAATTGCAGGAGGATTCTTTTCCAGCTGAGCTACCAGGGAAGACTCTAAATGCAGATACAGCACCTTAAAACACTCACTCTTCCTGAGGGATGGTATGGGGAGGGAGGAGGGAGGAGGGTTTAGGATGGGGAGCACATGTATACCTGTGATGGATTCATTTTGATATTTGGCAAAACTAATACAATTATGTAAAGTTTAAAAATAAAATAAAATTAAAAAAAAAAAACACTCACTCTTCTTAAGTATGATATGCTATATTCAGAATGGAATTATAGGGCTATCTAAGAATTAGTTGTTCATGGGGAAGGCCCAAGTACCTCATGCCTAATCAAAATGACTTGACTATTCAGATCCTATCTTTTCACTGAGCTGTGTTTCTGTCCCTTCACAGTTGAAAGCCTTTAAACTTATCTTCCCAAGGTTTTCAGAATGAGGTGATTTGATTGCTTTAGCTTAATGGAACTGAAACAACCAAGTAACAAAGAGGGTTAATTAATTTGCTTGGAATCCAAGTTTTAGTTTTGAATTGAGTATAAGGGAAATAAGCATAAAAGATAAACTGCTTGATCAGCAGAGGACAATTTTAAGAGTGCTATGATTTAGATTATAAACCTGTTAAGACTGTGTTAGTTTGTTGCAATCTCTAAACCCAGTTGTATAGTAATAAACCTTAATTGTATGCCTGAATGCATAATCTGTAGTCAGTGGTTGACTAGAAATATGTTGTCAGTTATGTGCATTCTCATGTTTTATCATAGGAACTTTGGCCATTTACTTGTTGAATCTATATTTTATAACTTATGGTTGCCTCTGTGAGTCTTATCAAAATTTTCCAAACATTTCTATAAGAAGTAATCTCATTTAGTTGGATATTTATGTCAAGTACACATTGGCAATTGCCATGGGCACTTGCCATCTGCCTCTACAAGGATTAAACCATGTGCTGGGACCTTCAACAGTCCCTGAAGGGAGTTCAGGGTGGAGGTTAGGGATGAGGTACTCTGCTCTGAGAACAAGCAGAACTGGCAGAACAAGTCTTCAGATAGTTAGATATTTTCAGGAGCTGATTTTATGAGCCTAATCCTTGTATCTTCACATATCTAGAAAAACACTTAAACCCTTCATGGTAACACCAACTTCTTGCAAGTAACAGAAAACTTTTGCAATGAAGTCCCCTTTCACCAAAGTCACATATATTGACTTTCTCCACCTACCTCTCTGGGGCAGTTCCTCAAAGTTATCTGAGGTGATACCTTCCAGGCTACAGTCCTCATTTTGTCCCAATAAAACCTAGTTTGCACTCTCACATTGTACAATTTTTGTAAGTCAACACTTAAAATAGACTTTGAATGGAAAATAAGAAAGCTAAGCAAAATTTATTCAGTAAATATTCAAGAAGTCCATTAAATTATTTTAAGTTGTATACTTTATCCTAATATTCTACCTCCTCTGTGATATGGTGTGAAAACTGGAATAGTTCTTTGCCCACTTATCTATCTTGGGATTAATAATAGTAGCACAATTTGACATTCAGTGAAACAATATACTGCAGAGTGAAGATACAACATCACCTATGACATATTCTTGACAAAACATTTAGCTTGAATCTAACCAGCTTGTTAGATCTAACCTCCAACCGACACTAAATACAAGAGAATAAGAACACTTTAAAAGACATAAGAAATCAATCAGACAAATTCAGAAGGTGGGACTCTCAACAGGAAAAATTGATTTCTTTCTTCATTAAGCTTAATCATAAAAAAAAAAAATGTGGTACTGTTTCTATCAAAGGGGTTTCAGTGACATAATAGTCAAATGCAATATATAGATTTCGTCATATACTGATTTGAACAAGTAACCTGAGAAAGGCATTTTAAGAAAATCTGGAGGAATAATATACACTGGGAGTTAGATAATACCAAAGAATTATTATTTTCTTAAATGTTATTCTGATTAATTTATACAGGAGAATGTCTTTGATTTTTAATATTCTTATTAAAGTATTTTGGACTAGATAACATAAGATTCTTTTTAAATGTTAGAGTAAGAAACATTTAACATTTACCACTAGCACTTCCCAGGAGGCACTGGTAGTAAAGAACCCACCTACCAATGCAGGAGACATGAAAGTCACAGGTTCAAGCCCTGGGTCGGGAAGATCCCCTGGAGGAGGGCATGGCCACCCACTTCAGTATTCTTGCTTACAGAATCCCATAGATAGAGAAGCCTGGCAGGCTATAGTCTGTGGGTTTGCAAAGAGACAGGCACAACTGAAGTGACTTGGCACACAGAGTAAAAAAGATGAAATAAACATAAAATATACTGACAAATTGTTAGATTGATGATGGGAATTCGGTGTCCAGCATAATTCCGTTCTATATTTCCATATTTTTGAATTAATTAAAAAGTAATATGAAGGTACAGTATACCCAATAATAAGTTATATATGAAAAAATAGTTTAGCCAACAACTATTCATTAACTATCTATGTACCATGTACTGGGTTCCATGCTATCCATGGGGGTTGTACAGTGAACAGGTATGATTCAGTGCTTGCTGTCATGGAACTTATTGCATAAAGGGAATGATAGATACTGCCCAATAATTATAAGGGATCTGAATAAAATGTCAGCTACTATAAATGAGTATAACAGTTAAATCTGCCTTATTCAGAGGGAAAGTAAAAATTCCAGGAGGAGATGCCTATAGGAAGAGCTTGCAAGAGCAGATAAAGGAGCAGTGGGTGGTGGACAGACTTAATGCCTCTAGGAAAAATCCCGTGTTTAAAAAAGTATATATTTAAAAGCATGCTTTATTAATACAGACAAATACAGTATGGTGGGAAAAACAAGGGAGAAAAAGAGAAATGAGACAAAATTTAAACATTAAAAAACAGCTAAGATACTTACAAGTTAGCTTAAGGGTCTGGGTGTTTAATTCTGAGAAAAATAGGAAATTGAAGGGCTTTAAAAATAAAGTAGAATTGAATGATTATGTCAGAGATCTCATTCTTGCTGAAATGAGGAGAATGGAATAAGAGTTGGCAAATGTGACTTTGACAGGAGAGTTAGAAAAACACTGTATCTAGCCATACAAACACATGAAAAGATGCTCAACATCACTCATTATCAGAGAAATGCAAATCAAAACCACTATGAGGTACCATTTCACACCAGTCAGAATGGCTGCGATCCAAAAGTCTACAAATAATAAATGCTGGAGAGGGTGTGGAGAAAAGGGAACCCTCTTACACTGTTGGTGGGAATGCAAACTAGTACAGCCACTATGGAGAACAGTGTGGAGATTCCTTAAAAAACTGGAAATAGAACTGCCTTATGATCCAGCAATCCCACTGCTGGGCATACACACTGAGGAAACCAGAAGGGAAAGAGACACGTGTACCCCAATGTTCATGGCAGCACTGTTTATAATAGCCGGCACACGGAAGCAACCTAGATGTCCATCAGCAGATGAATGGATAAGAAAGCAGTGGTACATATACACGATGGAGTATTACTCAGCCATTAAAAAGAATACATTTGAATCAGTTCTAATGAGGTGGATGAAACTGGAGCCTATTATACAGAGTGAAGTAAGCCAGAAAGAAAAACACCAATACAGTATACTAACGCATATATATGGAATTTAGAAAGATGGTAACGATAACCCTGTGTATGAGACAGCAAATAGAACAGTCTTATGGACTCTGTGGGAGAGGGAGAGGGTGGGAAGATTTGGGAGAATGGCATTGAAACATGTATAATATCATGTATGAAACGAGTTGCCAGTCCAGGTTTGATGCACGATACTGGATGCTTGGGGCTGGTGCACTGGGACGACCCAGAGGGATGGTATGGGAAGGGAGGAGGGAGGAGGGTTCAGGATGGGGAACACATGTATACCTGTGGAGGATTCATTTCGATATTTGGCAAAACTAATACAATATTGTAAAGTTTAAAAATAAAATAAAATTTAAAAAAAAGAAAAACACTGCAGGCATCAAGAGATGATGGCATTTCATGAAGTGAAAAGGTTTAGAAATGGTTCCAGGGTTCACACTTCTGGGGCCTGAACTTGGAGTGCTTTCCTTATAATGTTCTTTACAAGTCTCCCTCTGGTGCTAGGGTTGGGCAAGATGGCAGTTCCTATTCAAGCAGGGCATCCTGAGCTTATATCATGACTTACTATGAGCGCTGGGACTCACAGTGCCTTCAGGACTCCTTCAAATCTTGATTCTCTGCACAAAATGGATGGACAATAAGTGGTGCTGGGAAAACTGGACAGCTACATGTAAAAGAATGAAATTAGTCTACTCTCTAATACTACACACAAACAAGAACTCAAAATGGACTAAAGACCTAAATATAAGACTTGAAACTATAAAGCTCTTAGAGAAAAATAGGCAGAATATTCTTTTACATAAATTGCAGCAATATCTCTTTGGACCCAATTCCTAGAATAATGAACATAAAAACAAAGATAAAAAAATTTAAAAAACTTTGAACAGCAAAGAAAACCATGAAAAATATAGAAGACAACCTTCAGAATGGGAGAAAATATTCGGCAAACAAAGAAGCTGACAAGGGATTAATCTCCAAAATATGCAAAGAGTTCATGAAGCTCAATATAAAAAACAAACAAACAAACAAACAATATTCCCTACCCAGGGATCTAACTCAGGTCTCCTGCATTGTAGGCAGATCCTTTGCCATATGAGCTACCAGGAAAGTCTGAAAGATGTTTAACATCACTGATTATTAGAGAAATGCAAACCAAAACTGCAATGAGGTATCACTCACAGTAGTCATAGTGGCCATCACCAAAAACTCTACAAACAATAAATGATGGAGAAGGTATGGAGAAAAGGAACCCTCTTACACTGTTGGTGGGATTATAAATTGAAACAAGTCACTATAGAGAACAGTATGGAGGTTCCTTAAAAAACTAAAAATAGAACTCCCATATGACCTAGCACTCCCACTATTGGGCATTCTAAATTGCTTCAGTCAAGTCCAACTTTTTGCAACCCTATGGACTATAATTCACCAGGCTCCTCTGTCCATGGAATTCATCAAGCAAGAATACTGGAGTGGGTTGACATGCCCTCCTTCAGAGGATCTTCCTCACCCAGAGATCAAACCTGCATCTCTTACATCTCCTCCCCTGCATTGCCAGATGGGTTCTTTACCACTTAGTGCCACCTGGGAAGCCCACTCTTGGACATATACCCTGATAAAAGCACAATTCAGAAAAAAATACATGCAATGCCGATGTCCACTGCAGCACTATTTACAATAGCCAGGGCACAGAGGCAACCTATATGTCTGTCAACAGAGGAATGGATGCATGCATAGAATGGAATGTTACTCAGCCATTAAAAGAAATGAAATAGTGTCATTTGCAGAGATTTATGTGTACTTAGAGATTGTCATAGAGAGTGAAGTAAGTCAGAAAGAGAAAAGCAAATATTGTATAATGCTTATATGTGGAATCTATAAAAATGATACCAATGAAATTATTTAAAAAGCAGAAACTGAAACACGTGTATCAGGAGAACAAACATATGGATACCAAAGGAGGAAGTGCAGGTGGATTGAATTGGGAGATTGGGATTGACATATACATACTATTATGAATAAAATATATAATTAATGAAAACCTACTGTATAGCAAAGAGAACTCTACTCAGTGTT
The DNA here is from genome assembly GCF_027580195.1 of Bos mutus. Classification (NCBI taxonomy): domain Eukaryota; kingdom Metazoa; phylum Chordata; class Mammalia; order Artiodactyla; family Bovidae; genus Bos; species Bos mutus. Next base: position 74,477,270 of record NC_091622.1, on the reverse strand, counting down.
CTCTGTGGTACCTAAATAGGAATGAAATCCAGAAAAGAGGGGATATATGTTTATGTATAGCTAATTTACTTTGCTGTAAGTAGAAATTAACAGAAATTTGTAAAGCATCTGCTGCTGCTGCTGCTGCTGCTAAGTCGCTTCAGTCATGTTCGACTCTGTGTGACCCCAGAGACAGCAGCCCACCAGGCTCCCCCATCCCTGGGATTCTCCAGGCAAGAACACTGGAGTGGGTTGCCATGTCCTTCTCCAATGCATCAAAGTGAAAGTGAAAGTGAAAGTGAAGTCGCTCAGTCATGTCTGACTCTTAGCGACCCCATGGACTGCAGCCTACCAGGCCCCTCTGTCCACGGAATTCTCCAGGCATGAGTACTGGAGTGGGGTGCCATTGTCTTCTCCGGTAAAGCACCTATACTCCAATAAAAATTAATTACAAATTTTTTTTAAGAGTTACATATATTTAAAAACTCTACAGACTTAGAAGAAATATCATGTTTAGTTAAATCTTCAGTCGTGTCTGACTCTTTGCCACCCATGCACCAGAGCACGCCAGGCTTCCCTGTCCATCATCAACTCCCGGAGTTCACCCAAACCTATGTCCATCGAGTTGGTGATGCCATCCAACCATCTCATCCTCTGTCATGACCTTCTTCTCCTGCCCTCAGTCTTTCCCAGCATCGGAGTCTTTTCAAATGAGTCAGCTCTTTTCATCAGGTGGCCAAAGTATTGGAGTTTCAGCTTCAACATCAGTCTTTGCAATGAAAATCCAGGACTGATTTCCTTTAGGATGGAATGGTTGGATCTCCTTGCAGTCCAAGGGACTCTCAAGAGCCTTCTCTAACACCACAGTTCAAAAGCATCAATTCTTCAGTGCTCAGCTTTCTTTACAGTCCAAATCTCACATCCATACATGACCACTGGAAAAACCAAAGCCTTGACTAGATGGACCTTTGTCGGCAAAGTAATTTCTCTGCTTTTTAATATGCTGTCTAGGTGGGTCATAACTTTCCGTCCAAGGAGTAAGTGTCTTTTAATTTCATGGCTGCAATCACCATCTGCAGTGATTCTGGAGCGAAAGAAACAAAGTCTGACACTGTTTCCCCATCTATTTGCCATGAAGTGATGGGACCAGATGCCATGATCTTAGTTTTCTGAATGTTGAGCTTTAAGCCAATTTTTTCACTCTCCTCTTTCACTTTCATCAAGAGGTTTCTTTAGTTATTCTTCACTTTCTGCCATAAGGATGGTGTCATCTGCATATCTGAGGTTATTGATATTTCTTGTGACAATCTTGATTCCAGCTTGTGCTTCCTCCAGCCCAGCGTTTCTCATGATGTACTCTGCATAGAAGTTAAATAAGCAGGGTGACAATATACAGCCTTGACATACTCCTTTTCCTGTTTGGAACCAGTCTGTTGTTCCATGTCCAGTTCTAACTGTTGCTTCATGACCTGCATACAGGTTTTTCAAGAGGCAGGTCAGGTGGTCTGGTATTCCTGTCTCTTTCAGAATTTTTCACAGTTTATTTTGATCCACACAGTCAAAGGCTTTGGCATAGTTAATAAATCAGAAATAGATGTTTTTCTGGATCTCTCTTGCTTTTTTAATGATCCAACGGATGTTGTCAATTTGATCTCTGGTTCCTCTGCCTTTTTTTTTTTTTTTTTTTCCTCTGCCTTTTCTAAAATCAGCTTGAACATCTGCAAGTTCATGGTTCACATACATTTAAATTCTGATTTGGAGGATTTTGATCATTCCTTTGCTAGCATGTGAGATGAGTGCAATTGTGTGGTAGTTTGAGCATTCTTTGGCATTGCCTTTCTTTGGGATTGGAATGAAAACTGACTTTTTCCAGTCCTGTGGCCACTGCTTAGTTTTCCAAATTTGCTGGCATTTTGAGTGCAGCACTTTCACAGAGTCATCTTTCAGCATTTGAAATATGTCAACTGATATTCCATCACCTCCACTAGCTTTGTTCATGGTGATGCTTTCTAAAGCCCGCTTGACTTCACATTCCAGGATATCTTGCTGTAGGTGAGCGGTCACACCATTGTGATTATCTGGGTCGTGAAGATCTTTTTTGTACAGTTCTCCTGTATATTCTTACCACCTCTTCTTCATATCTTCTGCTTCTGTTAGGTCCCTAAAATTTCTGTCCTTTATTGAGCCCATCTTTGCATGAAATGTTCCCTTGGTATCTCTAATTTTCTTGAAGAGCTATCTAGTCTTTCCCATTCTATTGTTTTCCTCTATTTTTTTACATTGGTCACTGAGGAAGGCTTTCTTATTTCTCCTTGTTATTCTTTGGAACTCTGCATTCATGTTTTAAAGATTCACAATCAGGAGTATACCCTACAGCAAGGACCTGCCATTCCCAGATGTCTCCTTTAGAATTCTTTTAATTTAATTTGCTAACATTTTGCTGCTTTGATTGAGACAAGATGAAGAAATAATAAAACTCAACAGAAGTAAATTAAAAAAGAGCCATTGTAGCAATGGACTTGCTAGTTATTCCTCACAGAGACAGATAAGACATCAGCCAAGAAATACATATTTGGCAACAGAGAAAGTACATGAAGAGATGGTTCCTGGACCTGAATGGGAAGATATGGTACCTCACTATAAATAAGTTTCACATGAGCTGATGAGAAAATTATTAAAAATGTAAATACCATGAACCATTCAAAATATTCACTGATAAATCATTATACTTGTCATGAGATGATGAATAATTTTTAAATCAAATGCTTACATAAATAAGGACCTCACAATAAGTAAGTACTGATACAGCATACATACTTATTTAACTCAGATGACCATTATATCTACTAATGCAGGCAGGAATCCCTTAGAAGAAATGGAGTAGTCATCATAGTCAACAAAAGAGTCAAAAATGCAGTACTTGGATGCAATCTCCAAAATGACAGGATGATCTCTGTTCGTTTCTACTGCAAACCACTCAATATCATGGTAATCCAAGTCTATGCCTCAACTAGTAATGCTGAAGAAGATGAAGTTGAATGGTTCTATGATGACCTACAAGATCTTTTAGAACTAACACCCTGAAAAGATGTCCTTTTCATCTTTTCATAGGGGACTGGAATAAAAAAGTAGGAAGTCAAGAAACACCTGGAGTAACAGGTAAATTTGGCCTTGAAGTACAGAAAGAAGCAGGGCAAAGGCTAATGGAGTTCTGCCAAGAGAACACACTGGTCATAGCAAACACCTTCTTCCAACAACACAAGAGAAGACTGTACACATGGACATCACCAGATGGTCAACACTGAAATCAGACTGATTATATTCTTTGCAGCAAAGAAAGAGAAGCTCTCTACAGTCAGCAAAAACAAGACTGGGAGCTGACTATGGCTCAGATCATGAACTCCTTATTGCCAAATTTAGACTTAAATTGAAGAAAGTGGGGAAAACCACTAGGCCATTCAGGTATGAACTAAATCAAACCCCTTATGACAATACAGTGGAAGTGAGAAATAGATTTAAGGGACTAGATCTGGTAGACAGAATGCCTGTTGAACTATGGACAGAGGTTCATGACATTGTACAGGAAGGAATCAAGACCATCTCCAAGAAAAAGAAAGGCAAATAAAACAAAATGGCTGTCTGAAGAGATCTTACAAATAGCTGTGAAAAGAGAAGAAGTGAAAAGCAAAGGAGAATAGGAAGGATATACCCATTTAAATGCAGAGTTCCAAAGAATAGCAAGGAGAGATAAGAAAACCTTCCTCAGTGATCAGTGCAAAGAAATAGAGGAAAACAACAGAATGGGAAAGACTAGAGATCTCTTCAAGAAAATTAGAGATACCAAGGGAATATTTCATGCAAAGATGGGCTCAATAAAGGACAGATATGGTATAGACCTAACAGAAGCAGAAGATATGAAGAAGAGGTGGCAAGAATACACAGAAGAACTGTACAAAAAAGATCTTCATGAACCAGATAGTCATGATGGTGTGATCACTCACACTCACCTAGAGCCAGATATTCTGGAATTTGAAGTCAAGTGGGCCTTAGGAAGCATCACTATGAACAAAGCTAGTGGAGGTGATGGAATTCCTGTTGAGCTATTTTATCCTAAAAGACGATGCTGTGAAAGTGCTTCACGCAATATGCCAGAAAATTTTGAAAACTCAGCAGTACCCACAGGACTGGAAAGGAAAGTTCCAATCCTAAAGAAAGATAATGACAAAGAATTTTCAAACTACTACACAATTGCACTCATCTCACATGCTAGTAGAGTAATGCTCAAAATTCTCTAGCCAGGCTTCAGCAATACATGAACCATCAAGTTCCAGATGCTTAAGCTGGTTTTAGAAAAGGCAGAGGAACCAAAGATCAAATTGCGAACATCTGCTGGATCATCAAAAAAGCAAGAAAGTTCCAGAAAAACATTTATATTTCTGCTTTATTGACTACACCAAAGCATTTGACTGTGTGGATCACAATAAACTGTGGAAAATTCTTCAAGAGATGGGAATACCAAATCACCTGACCTGCCTCTTGAGAAATCTGTATTCAGGTCAGGAAGCAACAGTTAGAACTGGACATGGAACAACAGACTGTTTCCAAATAGGAAAAGGAGTATGTCAAGGCTGTATATTGTCACCCTGCTTATTTAACTTCTATGCAGAATACCTCATGAGAAATGCTGGCCTGGAGGAAGCGCAAGCTGGAATCAAGATTTCCGGGAGAAATATCAATAACCTCAGATATACAGATGACACCACCTTCATGGCAGAAAGTGAAGAGGAACTGAAAAAAAACTCTTGATGAAAGTGAAAGAGGAGAGTGAAAAAATTGGCTTAAAGCTCAGCACACAGAAAAGTAAAATCATGGCATCTGGTCCCATCACTTCATGGCAAATAAATGGGGAAACAGTGTCAGATTTCATTTTGGGGGGCTCCAAAATCACTGCAGATGGTGATTGTAGCCATGAAATTAAAAGACGCTTACTCCTTGGAAGGAAAGTTATGGCCAACCTAGACAGCATATTAAAAAGAAGATACATTACTTTATCAACAAAGGTCCATCTTGTGAAGGCTATGGTTTTCCAGTAGTCATGTGTGAATGTGAGATTTGGAGTATAAAGAAAACTGAACACCTAAGAATTGATGCTTTTGAACTGTGATGTTGGAGAAGGCTCTTGAGAGTCCCTTGGACTGCAAGGAGATCCAACCAGTCCATTCTAAAGGAAATCGGTCTTGGGTGTTCATTCGAGAGACTGATGTTGAAGCTGAAACTCCAATACTCCAATTTGGCCACGTGATGCAAAGAGCTGATTCATTTGAAAAGACCCTGATGCTGGGAAAGATTGAGGACAGGAGGAGAAGGGGATGACAGAGGATGAGATGGTTGGATGGCATCACTGACTCAATGGACACGTGTTTGGGCAGACTCCAGAAGTTGGTGATGGACAGGGAGGTTGATGTGCTGTGGTTCATGGGGTCGCAAAGAGTCGCACACGACTGAGCGACTGAACTGAACTGAACCTAACTGACCCTGCATACCCAAGAGTCAGCTTGGTGTAAAATAGCGGACTGAAAAGATATTTTGAAGTAGAATCTAGTTGATTCTTGGTGATTGATCAGATACAGAAAAAGAATTAAATGGCTTCCAACGTTTCTGACTTGAAAAGTTAAGAGCTAAAAAATTATAATGTTTCTCCACAATGTTGTGATTGTTTTTTAAGTATTATCTAACTCATAATTTCATATTTTTAGCTTGACAGAGGTATCCATTTGTGTGTGTACACTCAGTTGCTTCAGTCATGTCTGACTCTGTGTGATGCTTTGAACTGTAGCCTGCCAGGCTCCTCTGTCCATGGGATTCCCTAGGCTAGAATACTGGAGTGTGTTGCCATGCCCTCCTCCAGGGTATCTTCCTAACCCAAGGATTGAACTTGGGCATCTCTTGTGTCTTTTACATTGCAGGAAAATTCTTTACTACTGAGCATCCCAAGAAGCCCTTACTGAGGCATATTTGACATCTAATTCAAAATTTTGTTTCAATAAGTGTGTTTTCTCAATTTTCAAAAAATTGATGTCATTATAAATTTGTTTTTAAAATAAAGTTTAATCTTTATCCAAATTAATATCCACATTGGAATAAAGCAACACCATTTACATGAATTTTTTTCTTTTCTCTATTCACTTAAATATGATCCTTTTATATCTAATCTATTTTTATGAATCAAAGTGTATTGTATAAATACTCTAATAAAATACCTTAAATCATAAACCCTTCAGTTTTTCCAAATGTACTGAATCAGTGTAGAGCAATCCACACAACTGAAATAAAAAGTAGGGAATTGTATTCCCCTGTCTTAGTTTTTAGTAGTATAGTGCATTGAATTATATTTGAGAAATGTAGATTTAGTGCTTTCTCTCCTGAGAGGATAAGAAATTGCCTCAGCATCAATAACATCCATTTCTATATAACTAGGCTATTTTGTCACCCTCATTCTCAAAAAAGTTGCATTTTGATTTAAGTTTGATTTAAATATGAAAGGGGTCCTATATTTAAATGACATGCAGTGTTATTTTAAACATTATTTCAAGTTGTCTACCAAGTTTTTAGAGATAATTTAAAAATTTATAATCAGTTGAACGTAATAGCATCAAAAGTACCCTACATTACCAACTCAGGGAACCATCAAAAATATCTTACAGCATCAGCTCATGTTTCTATTATTAAAGTCACTCTATGTGTATTTGAATGGAAGGAAGAATGACTAAAATTCACCTTCTTTCATTTTAATACCTGCTAGTGACTTTCACAATACTCTGGATTTTTTTCTTTCTGTGATTTTCCAGCTGGTGATTAGTCTGAGCTCTGAGAGGAAAGCATTTCATTGCCTTCTACTACCCAGTGCCATCCTAGATCTCCTTCATTTTTGTTACTTGTAAGAACAACAAGTATCCACCTGCCAATGCAGGGGATGTGAGTTTGAGACCTGAGTTGTGAAGATTCCCTTGAGAAGGAAATGGCAACCCAGTCCAGTATAATTGCCTGGGAAATCTCATGGACAAAACAGCCTGATAGGTTGCAGTCCATGGAGTCGCAAAGAGTAGAACATGACTGAGAGACTAAACAATGACAAAATCAAGAACGATGTAGTGAGAATTTATCATGTGCAAAGTTCTATGTTAAGCATATGGCAAACGTTTTGTCCTTTAATTTCACAAATATCCTGTGAGGCAGGACATTATAGATGAAACTAGTTTATAGATGAAAAAACATGTTCATCAAGATCATGTAATCGGACCCAGGTCATATGGCATGTAGGAAAATGCTCAAAACTTCACATTTAGGCCCCTCTGCTACTAAGTGACCATGCTCTCTATTATTCCCAAATTCCTTGTATGAGTGTTAGCTTTATCAGAAATTGAGGGGAAAAAAACAACAACCATTATTTGGAATTATTATATATTTTTATCAGCATTGTGAAGATTGACACTGACATTGGAAGTGTCAATATAATAAATTCTCAGAATGACATGGTACATTCCAAGGAATACATTCAGTTCAGTCGCTCAGTCATGTCCGACTCTTTGCAACCCCGTGGACTGCAACACTCCAGGCCTCCCTATCCATCACCAACTCCCAGAGTTTACTCAAACTCATGTCCCTTAAGTCACTGATGCCATCCAACCATCTCCTCCTCTGTTGTCTCCTTCTCTTCCTGCCTTCAATCTTTCCCAGCATCAATGTCTTTTTAAATGAGTCAGCTTTTCCCAGGAGGTGGCCAAAGTATTGGAGTTTCAGCTTTTCAGGTTGACTAGACAGACCTTTGTTGGCAAAGTGATGTATATACTTTTCAATATGCTGCCTATGTTGGTCATGATTGGAAAAGAAATATCAATAACCTCAGATATGCAGATCAAACCACCCCATGGCAGAAAGTGAAGAAGAACTAAAGAACCTGTTGATGAAAGTGGAAGAGGAGAGTGAAGAAGTTGGCTTAAAACTCAACATTCAAAAAAGTAAGATCATGGCATCTAGTCCCATCACTTCATGGCAAATAGATAGGGAAATAATGGAAACAGAGAAAGACTTTATTATTTTGGGGGGAGGGAGGGCTCGAAATCACTGCGGATAGTAACTGCAGCCATGAAATTAAAAGATGCTTGCTCCTTGGAAGAAAAGTTATGATCAACCTAGACAGCATATTAAAAAGCAGAGACATTACTTTGCCAACAAAAGTCCATCTAGTCAAAGCTACTTTGGCCACCTTATATGAAGAACTGACTCATTTGTATGAGTCAATTGTATGATGCTGGGAAAGATTGAAGGTGGGAGGAGAAGGGGATGACAGAGGGTGAGATGGTTGGAGGGTGTCACCGACTCAATGGACATGAGTTTGAGTAAATTCCAGGAGTTGATAATGAACAGGGAGGCTTGGCGTGCTGCAGTTGAAGGGGTCCTAAATAGTCAGACACGACTGAGCAATTGAAATTAACTGAGGTTGGTCATAATTTTTCTTCCAAGGAACAAGCATCTTTTAATTTCATGGCTGCAGTCACCATCTGAAGTGAATTTTGAGCCCCCAAAATAAAGTCTGTTACTGTTTCCATTGTTTCCCGACCTATTTGCTATGAAGTGATGGGACCAGATGCCATGATGTTAGTTTTCTGAATGTTGAGCTTTAAGCCAACATTTTCACTCTCCTCTTTCACTTTCATCAAGAGGCTATTTAGTTCTTTTTCACTTTCTGCCATAAGGGTGGTGTCATCTGCATATCTGAGGTTATTGATATTTCTCCCAGCAAACTTGATTCCAGCTTGTGTTTCATCCAGTCCAGCATTTCTCATGATGTACTTTGCATATAAGATAAATAAGCAAGGTGACAATATACAGCCTTGACGTACTCCTTTTCCTATTTGGAACCAGTCTGTTGTTCCATGTCCAGTTCTAACTGTTGCTTCCTGAACTGCATACAGATTTCTCAAGAGGCAGGTCAGGTGGTCTGGTATTCCCATCTCCTTCAGAATTTTTCACAGTGTGTTGTGATCTACACAGTCAAAGGCTTTGCCATAGTCAATAAATCAGAAATAGATGTTTTTCTGGAACTCTCTTGCTTTTTAGATTATCCAACAGATGTTGGCTATTTGATCTCTGGTTCCTCTGCTTTTTCTAAATCTGGCTTGAACATCTGGAAGTTCACAGTTCACGTACAGTTAAAGCCTGACTTGGATAATTTTGATCATTCCTTTGCTAGCACGTGAGATGAGTGCAATTGTGCAGTAGTATGATAATTCTTTGGCGTTGCCTTCTTTGGGATGGGAATGAAAACTGACCTTTTCCAGTCCTCTGGCCACTGCTGAGCTTTCCATATTTGGTGATATATTGAGTGCAGCAGTTTCATAGCATTATCTTTTAGGATTTAAAATAGCTTAACTGGAATTCCAGCACCTTCATTAGCTTTTTTTTTTTTTAGTGATGTTCCTAAGACCCACTTGACTTCAGACTCTAGGATCTAGAACAGGTGAATTATCACACCATCGTGGTTATCTGAATCATGAAGATCTTTTTTGTATAGTTCTTCTGTGTATTCTTGCCCCCTCTCTTAACATCTTCTGCTTCTGCTAGATCCATGCCATTTCTGTCCTATATCTCTAATTTTCTTGAAGAGATCCTTAGTCTTTCCCATTCAATTGCTTTCCTCTTTTTCTTTGCATTGATCACTGAGGAAGGCTTCCTTATCTCTCATTGCTATTCTTTGCAACTCTGCATTCAAATAGGTATATCTTTCCTTTTCTCCTTTGTCTTTCACTTCTCTTCTTTTCATAGCTATTTGTAAGGCCTCCTCAGACAACCATTTTGCCTTTCTTCATTTCTTTTTCTTGGAAATGTTCTTGATCACTGCTTCCTGTACAATGTTGCAAACCTTCGTCCATAGGTCTTCAGGCACTCTATCAGTTCTAGTTCCTTAAATCTATTACTCACTTCCACTGTATAATCATAAGGGATTTGTTTTAGATCATACCTGAATGGTCTAGTGTTTTTCCCTATTTTCTTCAATTTAATTCTGAATTTGGCAATAAGGAGTTCATGTTCTGAGCCAAAGTTAACTCCCAGTCTTGTTTTTGCTGACTGTATAGAGCTTCTCCATCGTTGGCAGCAAAGAATCTAATCAATCTGATTTTGGGGTTGACCATCTGGTGACGTCTTTGCTGGAGCAGCCGTGAAGAAATACCCCAGGTCCAAGGTAGGGGAAACCCAAGTAAGATGGTAGGTGTTGTAAGAGGGCATCAGAGGGCAGACACACTGAAACCATACTCACAGGAAACTAGTCAATCTAATCACACTAGGACCACAGCCTTGTCTAACTCAATGAATGTAAGCCATGACCATGGGGCAACCCAAGACAGGTGGGTCATGCTGGAGAGATCTGACAGAATGTGGTCCACTGGAGAAGGGAATGGCAAACCACTTCAGTATTCTTGCCTTGAGAACCCCATGAACAGTATGAAAAGGCAAAAGGATAGGATACTGAAAGAGGAACTCCACAGGTCAGTAGGTGCCCAATATGCTACTGGAGATCAGTGGAGAAATAACTCCAGAAAGAATGAAGGGATGCGGCCAGGGCAAAAAGAATACCCAGCTGTGGATGTGACTGGTGATAGAAGCAAGGTCCGATGCTGTAAAGAGCAATATTGCATAGGAACCTGGAATCTCAGGTCCAGGAGTCAAGGCAAATTGGAAGTGGTCAAACAAGAGATGGCAAGAGTGAATGTTGACATTCTAGGAATTAGCGAACTGAAATGGACTGGAATGGGTGAATTTAACTCAGATGACCATTATATCTACTACTGCAGGCAGGAATCCCTCAGAAGAAATGGAGTAGCCATCATGGTGAACAAAAGAGTCTGAAATGCAGCACTTGGATGCAATCTCAAAAATGACAGGATGATCTCTGTTCGTTTCCAAGGCAAACCATTCAATATCACGGTAATCCAAGTCTATGCCCCAACCAGTAATGCTGAAGAAGCTGAGGTTGAACGGTTCTATGAAGACCTACAAGACCTTTTAGAACTAAGACCCAAAAAAGAATGTCCTTTTCACTATAGGGGACTGGAATGCAAAAGTAGGAAGTCAAGAAACACCTGGAGTAACAGGCAAATTTGGCCTTGGAATACAGAATGAAGCAGGGGAAAGACTAATAGAGTTTTGCCAAGAAAATGCACTGGTCATAGCAAACACCCTCTTCCAACAACACAAGAGAAGACTCTACACATGGACATCACCAGATAGTCAACACCGAAATCAGATTGATTATATTCTTTGCAGCCAAAGATGGAGAAGCTCTATACAGTCAACAAAAACAAGACTGGGAGCTGACTGTGGCTCAGATCATGAACTCCTTATTACCAAATTCAGACTTAAATTGAAGAAAGTAGGGAAAATCACTAGACCATTCAGGTATGACCTAAATCAAATCCCTTATGATCATACAGTGGAAGTGAGAAATAAATTTAAGGGACTAGATCTTATAGATAGAGTGCCTGATGAACTATGGAATGAGGTTCATGACATTGTACAGCAGACAGGGATCAAGACCATCCCCAAGGAAAAGAAATGCAGAAAAGCAAAATGGCTGTTGGGGGAGGCCTTACAAATAGCTGTGAAAAGAAGAGAAGTGAAAAGCAAAGGAGAAAAGGAAAAATATAAGCATCTGAATGCAGAGTTCCAAAGAATAGCAAGAAGAGATAAGAAAGCCTTCCTCAGTGATCAATGCAAAGAAATAGAGGAAAACAACAGAATGGGAAAGACTACAGATCTCTTCAAGAAAATTAGAGATACCAGGGAATATTTCATGCAAAGATGGGCTTGATAAAGGACAGAAATGGTATGGACCTAACAGAAGCAGAAGATATTAAGAAGAGGTGGCAAGAATACACAGAAGAACTGTACAAAAAAGATCTTCATGACCCAGATAATCACAATGGTGTCATCACTCACCTAGAGCCAGACATCCTGGAATGTGAAGTCCAGTGGGCCTCAGAAAGCATCACCACGAACAAAGCTAGTGGAGGTGATGGAATTCCAGTTGAGGTATTTCAAATTCTGAAAGATGACGCTGTGAAAGTGCTGCCCTCGATATGCCAGAAAATTTGGAAAACTCAGCAGTGGCCACAGGACTGGAAAAGGTCAGTTTTCATTCCAATCCCAAAGAAAGGCAATGCCAAAGAATGCTCAAACTACCGCACAATTGCACTCATCTCACATGCTAGTAAAGTAATGCTCAACATTCTCCAAGCCAGGCTTCAGCAATATGTGAACAGTGAACTTCCTGATGTTCAAGCTGGTTTTATGTTGGGCAAAACTAATACAATATTGTAAAGTTTAAAAATAAAAAAAAAAAAAAATAAAGAACTGAAAGAAAAAAAAAAAAAAAAGAGGAACGAGAGATCAAATTGCTAACACCCACTGGATCATCAAAAAAGCAAGAGAGTTCCAGAAAACATCTATTTCTGCTTTATTGACTATGCCAAAGCCTTTGACTGTGTGGATCAAAATAAACTGTGGAAAATTCTGAAAGAGTTGGGAATACCAGACCACCTGACCTGCCTCTTGAGAAATCTATATGCAGGTCAGGAAGCAACAGTTAGAACTGGACATGGAACAACAGACTGGTTCCAAATAGGAAAAGGAGTACGTCAAGGCTGTATATTGTCACCCGGCTTATTTAACTTATATGCAGAGTACATCATGAGAAACACTGTATTGGAAGAAACACAAGCTGGAGTCAAGATTGCCGGGAGAAATATCAATAACCTCAGATATGCAGATGACACCACCCTTATGGCAGAAAGTGATGAGGAACTCAAAAGCCTCCTGATGAAAGTGAAAGTGGAAAGTGAAAAAGTTGCCTTAAAGCTCAACATTCAGAAAACTAAGATCATGGCATCCGGTCCCATCACTTCATGGGAAATAGTTGGGAAAACAGTGGAAACAGTGTCAGACTATTTTTCTGGGCTCCAAAATCACTGCAGATGGTGACTGCAGCCATGAAATTAAAAGACGCTTACTCCTTGGAAGGAAAGTTATGACCAACCTAGATAGCATATTCAAAAGCATAAACATTACTTTTCCAACAAAGGTCCGTCTAGTCAAGGCTATGGTTTTTCCTGTGGTCATGTATGGATGTGAGAGTTGGACTGTGAAGAAGGCTGAGCACCAAAGAATTGATGTTTTTGAACTGTGGTGTTGGAGAAGACTCTTGAGAATCCCTTGGACTGCAAGGACATCCAACCAGTCCATTCTGAAGGAGATCAGCCCTTGTATTTCTTTGGAGGGAATGATGCTGAAGCTGAGACTCCAGTACTTTGGCCACCTCATGCGAAGAGTTGACTCATTGGAAAAGTCTCTGATGCTGGGAGGGATTGGGGGCAGGAGGAGAAGGGGACGCCAGTGGATGAGATGGCTGGATGGCATCACTGACTTGATGGACTTGAGTCTGAGTGAACTCCGCGAGTTGGTGATGGACAGGGAGGCCTGGTGTGCTGCGATTCATGGGGTCGCAAAGAGTCGGACATGACTGAGCTACTGAACTGAACCAAACTGAACTGTTGTGTAGAGTCTTCTTTTGTGTTGTTGGAAAAGGGTGTTTGTTATGATAGCTGTATTCTCTTGCAAAACTCTATTAGGCTTTGCCTTACTTGCTTGAACAAGTAACAGGCCAAATTTGCCTGTTACTCCAGGTATTTCTTGACTTCCAACTTTTGTATTCCATTTCCCTATAATGAAAAGGATATCTTTTTTGGGTTTTAGTTCTAGAAGGTGTCGTAGGTCATCATAGAACCGTTCAATTTCAGCTTCTTCAGTATTACTCATGAGGGCATAGGCTTGGATTACTGTGAATGATTTGCCTTGGAAATGAATAGAGATCATTCTGTCATTTTTGAGATTGCATCCAAGTACTGCATTTTAGAATCTTTTGTTGACTATGATGGCTACTCCATTTCTTCAAATGATTCTTGCCTACAGTAGTAGATATAATGGTCATCTGAGTTAAATTCACCCATTCCAGTCCATTTTACTGAGCTGATTCCTGAAATGTTGATGTTCACTCTTGCCATCTCCTGTTTGACCACTTCCAATTTTCCTTGATTCATGGACCTAACATTCCAGGTTCCTATGCAATATTATGCATTCCGTACAGGTTCCTATGCAAACTAATATGCCTTTACAGCATAGGAGTTTACTTCTATCACCAGTCACATCCACAACTGTGTGCTGTTTTTGCTTTGGCTTCCTCTCTTCATTCTTTCTGGAGTTATTTCTTTATTCTTCTCCAGTAGCATTTTGGGCACCTACCAACCTGGAGAGTTCATCTTTCAGTGTCCTATCTTTTTGCCTTTTCACACTGTTCGTTGGGTTCTCAAGGCAAGAATACTGAAGTGGTGTGTCATTCCTTTCTCCAGTGGACCACATTTTGTGTACTAAAGTTTATGTAATTTATTTAGATAGTATGTCTTATGAATAACTAATGATAGGTACAATTTAACATTGAAAGGAATGGTAATAAAGAGAATGGAAGAAGAGAATGACATATAGCTTTCTATTTTTGCTTGTCACTTTTGTACTAATTCCATGAAAACATAATTAGAAAATATTGAATTCTCCAAAATACTCTAAATTGTTACAGACAAGGGATAAATTGTTCTCTATATCATTATTGTATAGCCAATATTTTAACTCATTACTTATGCAGTAATTACCCAAGTGCTATAAATGATAGCATTATTTGACTAAATGTAATACTTTTTTCATAAAGAAATATATTTCTTTGAAAACCCTTTCTTAAGTCATATTATTTTGTAAAATGAATTTTCTACTATACAGCCACTTCAAAATTTTTTTCCAACTTTGTTATTTGGGGGAAAAGCCTTTTAAAAAATATTCTGTTAAAATGCTGTTCTGTAGGAAGATACACATAGCATTGCATTTAAAATTATTTTCTGAACAGATGTAGGATAAGATATATTCTGGAAGATTTATAGAAAAATAGGTACGTGCAGTCAGAGTTTGTTGTAATAAATGACAAAATTTTATATACCAAGGATATTCATTGACACTTCAGAAAAGGCAGAAGGAAACTACTGTAGAAAACAGTAGACATGACTTGAAGATATGATAGACAGATGGGAATCATAATGAAATATAAATGGAATATAATGTTGCAGAAAAATTAAATATTAAAAACATATGCAGTGATTAAAAATAGAAAAGCCTATAATAAAGTAAAATCTTAGGGAGGTTCTGGTAGATTCTAACCAGATGGGATAGAGATAAATCCATCAGAGAGCATATGGGATTAATGAATCCAATCAGAGTTTAGGATGTGTTTAATTTTATGTGTTGGTCACTGTATTCAGGACTACTAACTTTCTCTGTGTTTTGGGACACAGAATCTGTGCTTATGTAATGAATGTATCAGAGTGTATGGAGATTGCCAAAGAATGCCTAAGACAACTTCATGTAGAAGTATGAAAGGTAACTTTTTGGCTGAAGACATATTTCTAGCTAAAGTAAGCACAATTTGAAATACTTGTTTTTGTCATTGTCATGGTTAGTGTGGCATTTGGTTACTAGAAATTAGTAATGCTATATTAAATCTTTGTAATGCTATCTTATAGAGTGGTTTTCTTCCACTATCTCTAAGATATTTCCAACCTGTAAAAAATGAACAGGATATTCAAAACAGTTTCTTTCTACCTCCTTTCTTAACAATAAACCAGTATCTGTCAATTTGTGAACCCAGTTTTTCATAGCCCGTTCAGCAAGGCTTGTCTTTCAGGAGCTTTTACTTGCCTACAGAAGCTTTGCTCACTGGGTTTTCAGGATCTGGGGCTCTGGTTAGGAGCTCATATAGATTAAGAGGATTCAATATGCTTTGAATCCTACTGATCTTTAGAAATTACACATTCCAGAAGAGCAGAAAAACTCCTCATATTCAATCAGATTTATTGAAATTATTTTAAACTAGAAAATGTTGTAATGATACTTCTTTAAACTCTAAGCACTTATATAAATGAAAGGTTTTTTCATTATTAAATATTTTTTTCTCTGGAATACAGTTATGGCTCCATATCAACTAAGAAGATATCATGAAGAAATTTTGTACTATGAAATTAGAATGATTTGAATTTGGTTCTGCATGAATTTGAGTAAATTATTTATAGTTTACTGCCTTTAGTTTTATTTTCTGTACAATGAAGAAAATTCTGAGGGCTTTAAGTATATGAGAAAAATTGTCAAATGAAAACTAAATTAAAAATACTTTGACATTTAATCATCATGTTTTTCACACACTTTCTTAAAGAACAATTTCCAAATACAAATTCACTTAAATTCTTTTTGTTATTATAAAATAACTATGTGGTAAAATCGTAATTACACATTACCTTTCATAGCCAAAAAAGTGGCACTTTCGTGGTTGTCAAGGCATAAGTAAGATCACCTGAAATGTTATTTAAAGTAATGTTTAAAATTCCCGAATGCTATTTTGTAGCACTTTCTTAAAATTATTTTCTTATTAATTAGTTTCAGGAAATTCAGCTTGCTAAATAATAGTAAATTATGTGCAAATCCTGCTTTAATAATTTCAAGAAAAATTATGTTATTAAAGAGGTGTATTTCATTGCTTATATAGTAACTATTCACATACTTTTTAATTCAAAAACTAATGAGCAAGTTTTAAGTATAGAGCTGAAACATCTGCTCACCCCATTTTAGGGTCAACTTTAGACATTGTTTTGGTAAAATAAACCTGCTCAAGTAAAGTAAATAAATGAGAAAGATGCATATCAAGGAAGTTTATTATAAATATAAAGGATATGTCATTGAAAACAATGGCAGAAACTTTATTTGGTGAATTCAAGGCTCAAGAGAAACTAGACACTGAAACTGAAATATTTCAAGAACCCAAATAGCTGTCCATGTCATTTATCTCTTTTTCTATGAACTGGTATGGTTTCTTTATCTCTTCATTCTCCACATGCTTACTTAGAATACTGACTGACATATAGCAAGTGCAATATGTGTGTTTGCTAAAATAAAAATATATATCCTGTAAATATGATGTTTTTAAGTACATAATGATTCACAGAATACAAGTTTCATTTTGAGAGATTAAAAAATAGTAACCTGACATATCTCTGAATCCAAATTTCTAAGGGGAAGAATTAGATTGGCCTAGAATGACTTCTGGGTTCACACCTGGTTACATACAGTGATTAGGGGGCAGAATCAAGAAATATATACATAGACAGACAAAGCAATGAGAAATGTATATACTCTGGGCTAGAAATTCAAGGGATGCTTACTATGGAATGTTGGTGGTCTCCTGTCTATATCCTCCATTAGTACCCATGAGCCATGCAAAAGAGAACAAAATGCAGCAGGCTCTTCCTTCCTTCTTTCAAGGTGGCCTTTAGCTCACCTCCTCTCTCAAGAAAACCAACATTACAACTAACTGCTGTATAACTATCCATAAATAAGATTGGAACTTACCAAAAAAAGAGATATTCTACATCCAAAGACAGGCTTTCCGGATGGCTCAGTGGTAAAGGATCTGCCTGCCAATGCAGACACAGGTTCAATCCCTTGGAGAATGAAATGGCAACCCGCTCCATTATTCTTGCCTAAGAAATCCCATGGACAAAAGAGCCTGGTGGGCTATAGTCCATGGAGCATCACAAAAGAGTCAGACACAAATAATGACTAAACAACAACAGACATGAAGAAGAAACCTAATGAGATGATCGTTTTTGTTTTTTAGTTGCTAAATCATGTCTGACTTTTGTAACCCCATGGACTATAGCCTGTCAGGTTCCTCTGTCCATGGGATTTCCCAGGCAAGAATAATGGAGTGGGTTGCCATTTCCTTCTCCAGGGAATCTCCTGACCTAGGGATAAAACCTATGTCTCCTGCATTGGCAGAGGGGTTCTTTACCAATGAATCACCAGGGAAGCCCTCAAAGACATGCTGCTGCTCCTGCTGCTAAGTTGCTTTAGTCGTGTCCGACTCTGTGCAACCCCAGAGATGGCAGCCCACCAGGCTCCGCCGTCCCCGGGATTCTCCAGGCAAGAACACTGGAGTGGGTTGCCATTTCCTTTTCCAATGCATGAAAGTGAAAAGTGAAAGTGAAGTCACTCAGTCCTGATCAACTCTGAGCGACCCCATGGACTGCAGTCTACCAGGCTCCTCTGTCCATGGGATTTTCCAGGCAGAAGTACGGGAGTGGAGTGCCATTGCCATAGGAGCCCATAATCAAATCTCAAGAGAGAACTGTGTTTTATTGTTTTTTTTTTTTTTTTTAATGACATCTTTTTGGTTTTTAGGAGAAATATCTGAGCAATTTTTTGTACAGTAAGATTTTACTCTTATCAAACAATTTGGTTTGGTTGTTTTTCTCTCCCATTAAACAATCCGCCTCTTAAATCTCCTCTACATATTATCTGCACGTAATTTTTTCCTTTAAGTTTTCTTTGTTTTCTCATATCAATGTGATTTATGGTGAACACTTTAGTTCCACCTGTTTATGATTTGTGACTCTATGTCACGTCTGGAGACAAGAGTGAGGCTACCACCTCCACTGGCAACAGCTACCAGTGGTCCCCAACCTTTTTGACACCTAGGACTAGTTTTGTGGAAGACAATTTTTCCACAGACCAAGGAGAGAGGTGTTTTAGGGATGTTTTAAGCACATTACATTTATTGTGTGCTCCATTTCTGTTATTATATCAATTCCACCTCAGATCATCAGGTATTAGATCCTGGGGGTTGGGGACCCATGACCTAAGGGAGATGGCAAGGCAGAAGAAAGCACTCAGGGATAGGGCTTTATATTAATAAATTGCCTCTAGAAAATTATACACCTATTTATAATCCCATTGGCTATGGATAAGGATACCTCTTTTCTTAATTCTTAGACTATTGTGGTTAGTTTCAGCCTTAAAATGTGTCATTTCATAAGGAGGAAACTAGCAACTCATTTTATGTCTTGATCATTTCTCTAATAGAATACATCTTATAAGTTTACACATTTGTCTGTTTCCTTTTTTTGTGTTTTTCTTAAATGATTTATTTCTTGTAATATTTGTCTTAGTTCTTACTACTTTTAATATTTACATTTGAGCTGGAGTCACCATTGAGAAGCTGGCTTCAAACTGAGAGTTGAGACCACTGTATATCTTTTGTATTTCTAATCTTATTTACTGGTTTATCTTACTGCATGTCTTTAGTATCGGAGCCTGAAGAGATGAAGACATGAAAAGGTCCCTGCACTGTATGTTTAGATACTGAGCTGAGGCTGGTACAGAGTAACCTTGCCAGTTAACACCTGGGACCGCAGCTCAGAGCTGACATAGAGTGCTATTGAATCATTTGGGTAGAAACTTGAAAACAGATTAAACATTTCATTCTCAAAATTACACTGGGCTTCAAAAAAATTGAAGGCACTATGAGGGTATAATGCTTTGTTTTCTTCAGGGATTCACAATCTAGTGTTTACTTCTGGATATCCATTAGATGGATACTTAGGTTAAATTTTTTACTTAAAATGAAGTTCAAGTTACACCACTTGATGTGGCACAGGGTTTCATCTGAAGTGGTGAGAACTTTCACTGTGTACAGTTACCTGGAAGAGAAGCAGGGTTTTTAGAGGGAGTGTCTAGTCAGACTGCATCCAGGTAAACTCACTCTGTGGATGTGTCACAAACCCATCAAGGGAGAGGGCAAAGAGATGCTACAGAAGCTAGGCAAAAGAAACTTTAAAAGACAGGAGGCTATGACAGCTCTTTGAGGCACCAACAAAGTTCCTGTGTCCCAATAAGAAATGGAACATAACCTTTCAGCCTTGATACAAGCTCTCTGTGGTGGTACAGTCATTACACTTGTATTTTTAAAGCCATTCTATATTTTTATACTCTCTTTTATTTTTATCTTGCTTTCTTAATATTTATTAAAGCATGAATTTATTTATTTACCTTTATAGGCTACTTGTGCTGAGCTAAATCTGAACTAAGAGTAGAATTGGGGTACAAATTTATAAGGTAAAATTATAAAATTATAGAGTGGAAATGGGATACCTTAATGTTGTAGTACAGGATATCAAAGTATAAGAACTCCAATGAGAGATAATTCACTCTGGGAAGTACTAGATTAATTAATGATAGGTCCCTTCTCCCCTAGAGATTCATCTTCTGTGTTTAAGGAACAAAATGCTGTCTTGCTGTAAAAACCGGGACAAGTGTCCTAACACACATAGACATGTATAAAAACAGAACAAGGAACTTTGTGGTAATTGCTATAATCTGAATTACATTTTAGTGAAATACACTTACAGCTTCTAATCAATTAATACCCAGTGGATTTAATCGCACATGTTTCATTCCATTTCTTTGCAAAAAATGATTAAGTGGAATTTTATTCATTCTCTAATAATGATTAAACTAGGCTAAGTTATCTGTTTATTATGAGTTTGATAATTTCAAGATCTATCCCTAAGGGCAATATTGGCCAGTCCAATTTAGTTCCTGAAACACATACTTAAATTGCATAGATATGCCCTTGATACATCATATATATTGATTCCAGGGATTTATGCATAAATACTGCAGGTGATAGAAATAAGACAGCAAAAATCTCAGTTGGGGTAGGTATAGTGTGTGTGTGTGTGTGTGTGTGTGTGTGTGTGTATACATATATATATGATGACAGGCCAAGGGAGGTTGATGCAAAGAGCTAGGTCTTCTACAGATAATTGTTGGGTAAAGTCTGGGTTCTCTGAGGATCAGATACCAAACTGAGAGTAGAGATGCAATGATTTTAAATATGGGGAATCAAAGAGATAAATCAGACTACTTGTAAATCTGGTGCTGAGGAAAGAAGAAAGGGAGAAAAAGCTGGTAGAAAAATGATAGACTTCCATGCAGCCTAAGGAATGTTTGGTAAGGGCTTCAGAAGTCTTCAAGCCAAGGTCAGCTTTTAAGAGTCATATGTCTCCCAGGAAGGCCTTACCTTAGTGACCTGCCAACACTCAGTCTGTGCTTTCAGTGCTAGCATGGCTGTGATTTCAGAACACAATAGCTGGGGCCCTTGGCTATGATCTTCCCTATAGTTGGAGGTCTGTAAGGTACTTTTTAAGGGCATCACAATAAAAAGGCAAAGTGGACAAATTATCTAAGAGTTCATTAGGTATTTATCAAATGCTTGTGATAAGGGTTACATGTGAATTCATGTTTAATGCATACAATAATTACTTAAGTAAAGAGCTACGATGTCACAATTTATAAATGAAGAATTAGAACATGGACAGGTGTAACAATTGGCCCAAGACCACAGGCTTTTTGGTGGAACATAAGCAGGAGTCAACTCCCCAAATGATCCCTGTAACTTCCAGAGTCAAGCTGTTGAAAGACAATAAGGAAAACAAATGAATGAATGGGAAATTTTAGGGAAAAATAAACTACACAAAAGAAATTTATGTCCATTCTTACAATTGCTACAGCTGTTAGCTAGCATAGGTTCTTGCGTAAGAAAGGCAAAAGTGAATGAAATAACAGAATAATGATTTGTTACTGATTCTTTGGAACTCTCTAGTATATTTTTGATAATAAAGAGTGGTACTCACTAGTATCCAAATTAAATTGTAGTTAAATGAAAGCCATACATGTTGAGTAGACTACAAAATTTTGAGGACATTCCTGAAATGTGCAAAGTATTGAAACGTTTCTGGATGATGAGACCAACAGTTTTCTGTGGTCATCTCCTATTTTCAATGTTATTGCCTCACACACACACACACAAACCATCTCTAAAAACATTTAAAAATTTAATAGCTGAAAGGAGTACTAGAGTATTAGTTTACCCCAGGTAAAACATGTTTCAGGTAGACTTTCCATTGAAGGGTGATCATAACACAAAAAATATGCCCCAAACACATTTTGAGAGGTAGAGATATTCTTTCTAATTTATAGACTTATAATTGAACAGATTATAATAAAAAAAGGACATTTTCATTTTACTTTTCTTAAAGTATTACCTATATAATACAATCTTTTAACTTTCACAACCTCTATTTTGGTCTACTTGATGCATTTAAAACATCAAAAATAAATGATGATCTAATTTTTTCATGATTCAAGTTTGTCACAGTCACCAATCCTTTAATTAGACATTGAAAGGCTGAGATATGAATAATTGTAGGCAAATGAAAACACATTACCTGTAACCTTTTAAAATGTAGAGTTATTCTAACTAAAGAAAGAATAAATATGCAACCAATCAAAATGAATTAACAGTCAGAGTTGCAATGGCTAATTCTTAGAAAACCTGAGTCAGGAAGAAGCTGTGTAGGGTACAGTGATTAAAGGAACGAGCTTGCACAAGTTTAAGCTCTGACTCATACCTTCAAGTACTTGTATAATGCTTTTAAATGTTCTATCCCTCAGTTTAATCAACTGTAAAACTTAAATAATAATACTTCATAAAATTTATAAGATGATTAACAGCATTTAAAATGATGCACAGCACATAGAGACAATCAATGAATATTATTAAAAAATTATTAGCAATATAATTTAACAAAAAAGGAAATAGAATTAATATTCAATAGTAAATAATAGTGAAAATGAGAGACTAGTCAATGAATAATGACTTTTAAAAAGCTAAAATGATAATATTTTGTGGAGTATTTCTTAATAAGATTATATTTTTTGAAGAGAGTTAGCAATAGTAAAGTAATAGATAACAAGAAAGTAGGTCTCTCAATCTCCTAACTTGAATATTTAATGGGTTTTTCTATACATTTTGGTGTGCTTTTTATATCAAGATATTTCCCCCCCCCACTGGTTCTCAAAAAACATATTTAAAAAAAAAAAAGGGAAAACATACTCATTGTTGAAAAAAGTATGTGCGTGAGTGTGTACTAAGTCACTTCAGTCATGTCTGATTCTTTGCAACTCCATGGACTATAGTCTGCCAGGCTCCTTTGTCCATTGGATTCTCCAGGCAATAATACTGGAGTGAGTTGCCATTTCCTCCCCCAGGAGATCTTCCTGGTCCAGGGATGGAACCCACAACTCTGGTGGTTCCTGCATTGCAGGCGGATTATATTGCCAAGCCCCTGGGGAAACCCTTACAAAAAGCATCACTAATCATTTATTCATAGAATATTCACTTCTGGGCTTAAGAAGCCAAGTTATCCATCAATGTAATGAGTAAAGGCAAATGCTAATTATTATTGAATAGATGGCTGTTTTTAAGATCTTGTCAGTGGACTTCAGGAAAAAGATAACTAGGTATACATCTGTAATCAAACAAAGTTGAGTTTATTACTTGCTTAAATGAGGACACCATAAACTATGAGGAACCATGGATCATCTCAGTTTCAGGGCATCACAAAAATTGCTACAGATTGACATTATGACAAGTAATTATGATAAGCTATTTGAGTATGAGCTCTTTACTCTGAATGTTAGGCAACAGGTGAAATTTCATGTCTTAAACTGTAACTTCTATAAGACAGGGGGAATGTGAAAAAGCTAAGTTTACAATTAGTAAAGAAGCGGTAATTACTCCTTCTATCCAGATAGGGATAGTTTGGTACTTTAGCACTTTATATGATGACCGTGCTTCTTTTTTGTACTTAGACAAAACTACAGAGTGACTTTGTTTTTTCAATTAATTTCATCTTTTCTTTTTTTTAAAGACAGTGTCTTTTTAAAATTTTTCTTGCTCTATGAGTTTGTTCACGTACAAAAGGAGAACACTACAGTCCATCTGTGGGTGCCAGGCCAAATTCTAACAAAACAAAGGTGCAGGTATTGTATCACATCATTCTCCTGGTGTAAGAGGAAGCCTTCTTTCTTCCTCAAACCAAACAGAAAAATTACAACAGCGTATATCTAAGTGATCCATTTGTATTAATTACCTATTGCTTTAGAACAGGAACACTATAATTTAGCATCGTAAAACAACAAAATTTTTTTTTTAAATCTCCGATTCTGTGGATTTGGAATTTAAAATGTGATAGGTATTTGGTTAGGGCTCAGGGTCTTTTAGGATGTTACAGTCAAGATGTGGGTTAAGGCCAAAGTAATGGGAAGGTTTGACTGGGGATAGAGGGTCTGCTTCTAAAATAAATCAAATACATGGCCTTTTGACAGACTGTCTCAGTTTCATATCACATGGGCTTGTCCATGTGTAAGAGAAACCCAAGTAAGACAGTAAGTGTTGTGAGAGGGCATCAGAGGGCAGACATACTGGGTCATGGTGGAGAGGTCTGACAGAATGTGGTCCACTGGAGAAGGGAATGGCAAACCACTTCAGTATTCTTGCCTTGAGAACCCCATGAACAGTATGAAAAGGCAAAATGATAGGATATTGAAAGGGGAACTCCCCAGATTGGTAGGTGGTCAATATGCTACTGGATATCAGTGGAGAAATAACTCCAGAAAGAATGAAGGGATGGAGCCAAAGCAAAAACAATACACAGTTGTGGATGTGACTGGTAATAGAAGCAAGGTCCAATGATGTAAAGAGCAATACTGCATAGGAACCTGAAATGTTAGGTCCATGAATCAAGGCAAATTGGAAGTGGTCAAACAGGAGATGGCAAGAGTGAACGTCGACATTCTAGGAATCAGTGAACTAAAATGGACTGGAATGGGTGAATTTAAGTTAGATGACCATTGTATCTACTACTGTGGGCAGGAATCTCTTAGAAGAAATGGAGTAACCATCATAGTCAACAAAATAGTCCAAAATGCAGAACTTGGATGCAATCTCAAAAATGAAAGAAGGATCTCTGTTCATTTCCAAGGCAAACCATTCAATACCACAATAATCCAAGTCTATGCCCCAACCAGTAATGTTGAAGAAGCTGAAGTTGAAAGGTTCGATGAAGACCTACAAGATCTTTTAGAACTAACACCCAAAAAAGATGTCCTTTTCGTTATAGGGGACTGGAATGCAAATGTAGGAAGTCAGAAACACCTGGAGTAACAGGCAAGTTTGGCCTTGGAATACAGAATGAAACAGCACAAAGGCTAATAGAGTTTTGCCAAGAGAATGCACTGGTCATAGCAAACACCCTCTTCCAACAACACAAGAGAAGACTCTACACATGGACATCACCAGATGGGCAACACCAAAATCAGATTGATTATATTCTTTGCAGCCAAAGATGGAGAAGCTCTATACAGTCAGCAAAAACAAGACCAGGAGCTGACTGTGGCTCAGATCATGAACTCCTTATTGCCAAATTCAGACTTAAATTGAAGAAAGTAGAAAAAACCACTAGACCATTCGGGTATGACCTAAATCAAGTCCCTTATGATTATACAGTGGAAGTGAGAAATAGATTTAAGGGCCTAGATATGATAGATAGAGTGCCTGATGAACTATGGAATGAGGTTCGTGACATTGTACAGGAGACAGGGATCAAGACCATCCCCATGGAAAAGAAATGCAGAAAAGCAAAATGGCTGTTGGGGGAGGCCTTACATATATGAAAAGAAGAGAAGTGAAAAGCAAAGGAGAAAAGAAAAGATATAAGCACCTGAATGCAAGAAGAGATAAGAAAGCCTTCCTTAGTGATCAATGCAAAGAAATAGAGGAAAACAACAGAATGGGAAAGACTAGAGATCTCCTCAAGAAAATTAGAGATATCAAGGGAATATTTCATGCAAAGATGGGCTCGATAAAGGACAGAAATGGTATGGACCTAACAGAAGCAGAAGATATTAAGAAGAGGTGGCAAGAATACAAAGAAGAACTGTACAAAAAAGATCTTCACGACCCAGATAATCACAATGGTGTGATCACTCACCTAGAGCCAGACATCCTGGAATGCAAAGTCAAGTGGACCTTAGAAAACATCTCTATGAACAAAGCTAGTGGAGGTGATGACATTCCAGTTGAGCTATTTAAAATCCTGAAAGATGATGCTGTGAAAGTGCTGCACTCAATATGCCAGCAAATTTGGAAAACTCAGCAGTGGCCACAGAACTGGAAAAGGTCAGTTTTCATTCCAATTCCAAAGAAAGGCAATGCCAAAGAATGCTCAAACTACTGCACAATTGCACTCATCTCACAAGCTAGTAAAGTAATGCTCAACATTCTCCAAGCCAGGCTTCAGCAATATGTGAACCGTGAATTTCCTGATGTTCAAGTTGGTTTTAGAAAAGGCAGAGGATCCAGAGATCAAATTGCCAACATCCACTGAATCATTGAAAAAGCAAGAGAGTTCCAGAAAAACATCTATTTCTGCTTTATTGACTATGTCAAAGCCTTCGACTGTGTGGATCACAATAAACTGTGAAAATTTTGAAAGAGATGGGAATACCAGACCATCTGACTGGCCTCTTGAGATACCTATATGCAGATCAGGAAGCAACAGTTATATCTGGACGTGGAACTGGACTCATTCAAAATAGGAAAAGTAGTACGTCAAGGCTGTATGTTGTCACCCTGCTTACTTAACGTATATGCAGAGTACTTCATGAGAAATACTGGACTGGATGAAGCACAAGCTGGAATCAAGATCGCTGGGAGAAATATCAATAACCTCAGATATGCAGATGACACCACCCTTATGGCAGAAAGTGAAGAGGAGCTAAAAAGCCTCTTGATGAAAGTGAAAGTGGAGAGTGAAAAAGTGGGCTTAAAGCTCAACATTCAGAAAACAAAGATCATGGCATATGGTCCCATCACTTCATGGGAAATAGATGGGGAAACAGTGGAAATAGCATCAGCCTTTATTGGGGCTCCAAAATCCCTGCATATGATGATTGCAGCCATGAAATTAAAAGACGCTTACTCTTTAGAAGGAAAGTTATGACCAACCTAGATAGTATATTCAAAAGCAGAGACATTATACTGGCAACAAAGTTCCATCTAGTCAAGGCTATGGTTTTTCCTGTGGTCATGTATGGATGTGAGAGTTGGACTGTGAAGAAGGCTGAGCGCCGAAGCATTGATGCTTTTGAACTGTGGTGTTGGAGAAGACTCTTGAGAGTCCCTTGGACTGCAAGGAGATCCAACCAGTCCATTCTAAAGGAGATCAGCCCTGGCTGTTCTTTGGAAGGAATGATGCTAAAGCTAAAAGTCCAGTACTTTGGCCACCTCATGTGAAGAGTTGACTCACTGGAAAAGACTCTGATGCTGGGAGGGATTAGGGGCAGGAGGAGAAGAGGTCGACAGAGGATGAGATGGCTGGTTGGCATCACTGACCTGACGGACGTGAGTTTGAGTCAACTCTGGGTGTTGGTGATGGACAGGGAGGCCTGGCATACTGCAGTTCATGGGACATGACTGAGCGACTGAACTGGGCTTGTCCACGAGATTGCTTGGATATCCTAAAACAATGGCAGTTTGCTTCTCAAAACACATGACAGAAGCTGCCACATCTTTTATGACCTACCTTCAGAAGTCACACTCACAATTTCCGCAATGTCTTAATGTTTATTGCTATGGACTCTATGGTGGTAGTGATTTAGTCGCTAAGTCGTGTCCAGCTGAATGTCTTTCAAAAATTTGTATGTTGAAGTTCTAATCCCAATATGACAGTATTTGAATGTAGAACTTTTGGGAGGTAATTCTGTTTAGATGACGTCTTGAGAGGGCTTCCTAGGTGGCTCAGTCAGTAAAGAATCTGCCTGTAATGCAGGAGACCCAGGTTTGGGTCCTGGGTCAAGAACATCCCCTGGAGAAGGAGATGGCAATTCACTCCAGTATTCTTGCCCAGAGAATTCCATGGACAGAGGAACCTAGCAGACTATATAGTCCATGGGGCCTCAAAGAGTCAGACATGACTTAGGAACTAAGCCAACACCACCAAAGTCATAAGATTAGTGTTCTTAAAAGTAAAGAAAAAGACTAGAACTTTCCTTCTCTGACATGTGATAATCCAGCAAGAAGTTGGCCATCTGCAAAGCAGGAAAGGAGCTCTCCCTAGAGCTCTGCCAGCACTTTGATCTTGAACCATCCAGTCTCCAAAACTATGAGAAAATAAATGCTTGTGGTCTAAGCTACTCAGTCTATGCTATTTTAACATCCTAAACTAAGACAGCCATCTATATCAAGCCAAATAATTGTGAGGTGGAACTACATAAACATATGAATACTGAGGGGCAAAGGGACATGATTGGCTATTTCAGTGTGGTTACTACACACATTTCAAAGTAAATACTAGAAGAAATTTGCACTGTATGATTTCTGGCATAGAGCAATACATAGTTGCTTCCCCTTAATAAAATGACTAAATAGAAATCACAAACCACTTGGTTTGATGCCTTGGCACCAAGCACAGTAGAGAAACATTTGAACAAGCAATACCAAAAGGATATATCTATAGTAATTTTGTAAGTAGCATTAAAGATTCAGAATGTACAGAATGATGATATTTTCTATGTGCTAAAATGAAAACTATGACAGACAATAAAGGAGGCTATGCAGGGATATTGCCTTTACTATTGAATTTAGTATGCCAATAATAAGCAAAGCAAAACAACTTACTTCCTATGAGAAATCGAAAGCTACCAAAGTACTTATCCAAGTAACTTAAAGAGATACAAAGTTTTCTGATGATGTTAACCATTCTTTCACCAGTGCCAGAGACATGTGAATAGTATGAATATTCAGCATCAAATTCAGGCAAAGGAATACTGGGCAACTTCCTACTACCTCCACAAAACTGAAATTGTTGTGCAAATGGTGCAATTTAGCTGCCCAGAAGCAAAGAAATATTTTAAAAGAGAGTATAGTTGAACAGAGAGCTTATCTGAAATGACAATGAGAAATCTAATTTTGCAATTAAATGGGGAAGGCACTTTCCTACTAAACATATTAACTCAGACCAATATTGTTCAAACTTGAATAACAGAAAAACCCTATTCAAATGAGGAAAATAATTTTCATGAATTCCTGAATGCTGATTTAGATTATTTTTAATATAATTCTAGTTAAATATATAAAGCCACAAAATTTGGTATCAATCCATAGCTAATATAAAAAGGTAAAAATAAGCACACATTTTTATAATCAACATGAAAATGCACTTAAGATAACCTTTAAATTAAGAGATGATGTTCATAAGTGGAATTTCTTATGAAATAAATATTATATGGTATCCCATAGCATTTTTTTAAATTCAGCACATCTATAGAACTATGTGCCTCAGGATAACTCATATCTATCACTTATCTAAACTTAGGCTATTGGAGGGCACTTATTGTAGTCATGGCATCATATGACCTTGAGTTGATACGGATATTAAGTCATGAAATATTGAATCTATCTCATATTTTGACAATAGATTTGGTGTTATTATTACAGTAAACAAAATGCAAAGAAGATACAATAGTAGCATGATTTTAATTGACTGAAAAATGCTGATACAGACAATCCAACACACACACACACACACACATACACACATCCTAGTATGTAATGTATATGTATTCACGTGCATATTTAAATTAGCATGAAATTAAATATAAAATTGGGAAAATAAACAAATAAACTTTTATAATTCCTAACTATTTTGGAGAAAAAGGGAAAAAAATGGATGAAAAACATTTTCTGCTGTTTGAATGGAAGTGAAGGTAGGAGTAGTTGAAAGATTTAAAATCTAGTTGAGGCACCAGCTACTATTAAGAAATTGTAATGGTGAGAGTTAGAAATATATGTTAAGAGAGTACTGCACAAAAAAAAAGTGCTATGAATTTCTACGGCACCTGTGCCAGATAAAATATAAGTATTTATACAATTTTGGACTAAGGGCTAAGATGCTTGGTCCTTGGAAGAAAAGCCATGACAAACCTAGACAGAGTACTAAAGAGCAGAGACATCACTTTGCCAACAAAGTTCCATATAATAGAAGCTAATGTTTTTCCAGTAGTCATATATGGATGTGAGAGGCGGACCATAAAGAAGGCTGAGTGCCAAAGAATCGATGTTTTTGAGTTGTGGTGCTGGAGATAACACTCGAGAGTCCCTTGGACAAGAAGGAGATCAACCCAGTCAATCCTAAAGTTAATCAATGCTGAATATTCATTAGGATTGATGTTGAAGCTGAAGCTCCAATATTTTGGCCACCTGATATACAGAGGTAACTCACTGGAAAAGACCCTGATGCTAGGAAAGATTGAAGGCAGGAAGAAAAGGGAGTGATAGAGTATGAGATGGTTGGATGGTATCACCAACTCAATGGACATGAGTTTGAGTAAACTCCAACAGACAGTGGAGGACAGGGAAGCCTGGTGTGCCACAGTCCATGGGATTGCAAAGAGTTGGACAGGACTTAATGACTGAACAAAAACAACATAGTTTCAGTACGAGAGCCTAGTTTCCATGTGTTTCTTTGGTGGGAATTGAACTAGTTGGGGAAAGAATTCTACAAAATTCATATACATTGTTATCCATTAAAAAATTTATATTGAGAGTTAAGTGTATAATCTGTAAATGGGGATTGTTTAAAAACTTATTAGGTTTATTGTTTAAAAGAAAACCAATTCCATTTAACACTGCTAGATACTGTAGATACAGAACAATACTATTATATCTGCTTTTTGAGAAGCTGTTAAATTCTGGGATTCTAGAATGTATTATGGTGCTTTGTTTCCATTTTAAACAAAAATATTTTACAATCTCTACACTTTCTTTTTATTTGCAGTGTCCTGCTAACAAACACTTCCTCACTATTCCACATAAGAATCTGGTTATAAAAACTGAGGAGAATTCACAGACTAGAACACCGGTCAGAATTATACCAAACAAGCGTCCTGCTCACTTACAGTGGGCAAAGAACAGGAAAATCAAGAGCAAATCTTTCCCTCTAACTTTATGGCAATTTCATTTGTAGAGCACTGTGAAAAAATGTGAAACTGTTTAAATGTATCATGAAATATTCTATTTACTTATAAGTTTTCTGATCCTGAAAGTCTAATTTGCATTCAACCAAATGGCTGTGATTATCTAAAGAGAAGAATTTAAAAGAGAAGAAAAGCCAAGTAAATGCAATTATTTTTATTGGCAAGCAGACACTGAAATCTGAAATATAAGTTAATATGATTGTTCTCATATTTAAATTGAAATCTCCCCATTGCTGAATAACATGGGAGTTGTGATTTAGGTAATCTTTTAGCCCTACCTGTTAGGGTGAATTGTTGCAAAGCGTATATTTTTAAGAGTGCACAAAGCAAATGATTCTATGTGTCAAAGAAATAAACTTTTGTATCAAGTAAACTTTTCTAATCAGTTTTCATGGCTCATTTTTAAGAAATTGAAAAAAAAATTTAAACTGTATAAATGTATGGATGTCTGAAGAGAAGATATTATACTTTAGCAAGCATATTAATTGCTGGAGAAGACTCTTGAGAGTCCCTTGTACAGCAAGGAGATCAAACCAGTCAGTACTAAAGGAAATCAACCCTGAATATTCATTGGAAGGACTGATGCTGAAGCTGAAGCTCCAATACTTTGGCCATGTGATGGGAAGAGCTGACTCACTGGAAAATAACCTGATGCCAGGAAAGACTAAGGACAGGAGCAGAAGTGGGTGACAGAAGATGAGATGGTTGAATGGCATCACCAACTCAATAGACACATGAGTTTGAGCAAATTCTGAGAGATAATGAAGGACAGGGAAGCCTGATGTGTTGTAGTCCATGGGGTCACAAAGAGTCAGACATGACTTAGAGACTGAATGAGAAGCATATTATAAAAGGCAATGATATTTTTAAGTAGATAATATGCACACTCATTTGTGTAATTCCTTACTTCTATACCGATTTCATGTAAAAGATTAATAGTTTTCTATATTCACATAATGTGCACTTAATACAGATTTAAAACTAAATTCAAGTATTCAACTCACCATTATTCACATTACCAGTATTGGGTCATAAAATCATTTTATACCCTTATTAACCAAATCAAATTTCATTGTAAATCAAGGAGTCAGTTTTAAAAATACACACTGAACTCTCTGAAACTCTCTTCAATTATTATTAAATCAATAATAAATATAATAATCATTCTTTGTCTTTTATGGTTCCTTAGATCATACCTAATTCTAAGTTTTCTGATACTTTAGCAAGTATACATCTTTTCAAGAGCACTTAATATATCAATAGGGAGAGACTCATGATCAGAAATCTGAATTAAATATTATACACATTTTCCCATGAATTATACTATTGGTGTTTACTGAATTAAGATAATTACTGATGATTATGTTTGAAACTAAAAAGTACAATTGCACCTCATTAACACAAAATTACCTGGAAAAATTTTAAAGAAATAAAATCTTACAATTTAAAGTAACAAAATTTTTTAAAAAGTTAATTATGTTCATAAAATGTACATGTAGAAGCTTCTATATTCTCTTAATCTAGATAAAATGAATTC
Organism: Bos mutus; assembly: GCF_027580195.1. Lineage (NCBI taxonomy): Eukaryota > Metazoa > Chordata > Mammalia > Artiodactyla > Bovidae > Bos > Bos mutus. The sequence continues at coordinate 74,444,833 of NC_091622.1, read as the reverse complement.
CAAGTAACATTTTATAAGCATAAAAGATTATTAGACCATGTGCCATCACCAAGAGCCATTATCTTTGGAAAGGACTATAACATTCCTGGATTTTATTTTCCTCGCATGTAAGCTACAATGGCTTTTATAATTTTTGTGCCTCTAAAATTATATATGATTTAGGTGACCTTCAGAAAAGTACTGAGAAGGTTCATTTTCTTGAAAAAAGTCAAAAGTAATATTGCTGTAGTGAAAATATTCCAGAATACTATAACATTATTGATAATAATGTTTGCTAAGATTTTATTTGTGCCAAGGACTTTCCATATATTAATTTGATTAATTTGCACATCACTATGAAGTAGGTGCTATTATTACTTCTAGTATACAGATGAGAAAATTGAGATCTACAGAGTTTATGAAACATGCCTGAACTCACACAATTAATAAAGGGAGGAACAATCTCACTTCAGAGCCATTTTTTATAACTTCATTATATTTAAAAAAAGACATGCCTGTAACTGATTTCTAATTATTTGTAGACAGTGATGGGAGACATAATGACCAAAAGCTATCTTTAACCTTCAAATAGCACATGAACTAAGTTATGAAAATGCTAAAATTGTGAAAAGAGATCTGTACTAGAAGGTAGATGATCTTTCTATGCTGGTTCCATTACTTGTTGTTTTAGTCACTAAGCTGTGTGTCCAACTCTTTTGCAACCCCATCGACTAGCCTGCCAGACTCCTCTGTCTATGGGATTTTCCAGGCAGGAATTCTGAAGTGGGCTGTCATATCCTCCTCCAGGGGATCTTCGCGGCCCAGGAATCAAACCCATACCTCATCAGTGCTCACTGCATCCTAACTTTCAGATCTTTACACTTTGTCACTTACATAAAAACATGCTCTAACATCCACAATTTCTACTTAATTCCTATTACTGTACACTATAGAAACATTGACCTACTTGTAATCTTTCTTTCACACCACACTCTTCATCCTCCACACTACAATAGTACAGAAAAGTTTGTACTGTACAGTCTAATAGTCATCATAGAACTAAAGACACTAACTACATAGAAAAATTTAGCAGATCTGGTTGCATTAAAAGATGGTGGTTGGTTACTATCATAATGATAAGAAAGTATACATTTTACATATTTCTGTACCCACAGTGCAGTCAAGTAATACAGCCTATGACTTTGCCACAGATTCTCTACGTTGGTTCATGGAAAATGACCTTATTAAATTTAGGGTATAGCTATTTGTATACAAGGGGCTTCCCAGGGCTCAGTGGTAGAGAATCTGCCTGTAATGCAGGAGGTATGGGTTAGATCTCTGGGTTGGAAAGATCTCCTAGAAGAAGAACTGGCAACCCATTCCAGTATTCTTGCTGGAAGAATCTCATGGACACAGCAGCCTAGAGGGCTACAGTCCATGGGGTCACAAAAGAGTTGGATACAACTGAGCAACTGAGTACAGCACAGTGTTTGTATACAAATCTGCAGGAAGTTGAAAGCATTCATGTAGCCCAAAGCCAAAATGTCAGCCAGATTTTAGATATGGAATCAATTGAAGAAGTGACTATGTCATGATGAGGAAAGACTTTTCAATACCAAAAAAGTATATATTGTGATGATTGTCCCAGTCTTGGTGAAAGGGGAAAAATGAGTTATTTCAGGGTTGTTGCATTCAAGGTCTGAATTGACATTGGAACTAAGAGACTGTATTTCCACATGTGATTCTCTACTTATACATAAAAAGTATGTTCCATTTTTTAAAACAAATTGTAACAGGCAATGAAAAGTGGATACTGTACGCTAATGTGGAATGGAAGAGATCGAGAAACAAGTGAAATGAACCACCATGAATCACATCAAAGACCGGTCTTCATCCAAATAAGGTAATATTGTATATACGGTGGGATGGGAAAGGAGTCCTCTATTATGAGTTCCTTCTGGCAACTCAAATGATTAATTACAAATACTGCTCCCAATTAAAACAATGGAAAGCAGCACTCAACAAAAACCATCTGGAATTAGTTAACAGAAAACACATAATCTTCTATCAGGATAATGCAAAGATCACATGTTTCTTTGAGACCTGTTAAAAACTGTTACAGCCAGGCTGGGAAGTTTTGATTCATCCACCATGTTCACTAGACATTGCACCTTTGGATGTCCACTTATTTTGGACTAAAAAGTTCTCTTAATAGATAAAAATTTCAATTGCCTGGGAGACTGTAAAAGGCACATGGAACAGTTCTTTGATCAAAAAGATAAAAAGTAGAGGAAGATGGAATTATGAAGTTGCCTTAAAAATGGCAGGAAGCAGTGGAAAAAAGAAGTAAGTATGTTGTTCAATAAAGTTCTCAGTGAAAATGAAAACTGTCTTTTATTTTTACTTAAAAACTGAAAGAAATTTTTGGCCAACCCAATATATAATACTGTTACTTTTTTTTTAACCTCTGAAATTTTATAATGATGTTTATCCTTCTGCATTACTTCTATTTGCTTCTTGGCTTCCTCTTCTCTTCCGAGCTCCCAAGAGGTCACCACTTCTCTTGCTTATTTCATTTTGCCTACTTTAAACATATTTGTCCTGACTGATGATTTAGAGAGAGCCTCTTAATTTCATTTTTCTGCACTTTGCTGCCTTGTACTGTAATTCAGGGTTCTAATGTTGGGGAAATTTAAGATAATATCAAATAACACAAAATAACATAAAAAACGTTTATCCACTGTATGTATTTAAGCTATAAATTCTGAGATATTCCAATGAATTAACACAAAAAAATTCAGGGATAAATAAATGCACATTTGTATCATGTTTTTCCCTTTTTATAAATCAGGTCACCATGTTCCTTTATATGATAACCATTCATTTCCTACAACCTCTGTCAAGATGATTAAATAAACGCGTGCATGTGTCTTCACCCAATGCTGAGGATACATTCTTGGCAAATGCTATCCAACCAAAGGCAGCATTTCAAGCTTTCCGTTAGGAATTTGGCTTTGCTACAAATATCTGAAACTGATTTCAAGTTCTTCTTAGCTTCAGAACACTTCAATAATTCATCTTCATTTTCATTGGCCACTGCCCTTTGTTTGACCCTGCATAAAAAACTACATTTTCTCTCTTCTTTCTGCTGAAAAAGGAACTCAAAAGACAAACATCAAAGTATTTCCAAAGTGCTTGTTATTTGTATTGTTGTATGAGACAATATCACCTCTTTTTCCATCACCCAGAGGAAATATGTTTAGGCCAAGCTGCATCACAGTATCTACTTCAGTTATGCTTCAAAATCTGAATCAATACCACTTACAAGAAAATAGTCCCAGTGCTCTGAGTAGTACCAGATATATTTTAAGGCAGCCTATTATTTAATAGCTAACATATCAAAATAATGTGGCATTTTCTAAATTTCTATTTGAAATCTTAAAGCAGAATTTCCCAATTAAAATCTTGATGTTGGTGGTAAACCATGTTATTCTAAATAAGTTCAGTTTATTCTTAACTTTCACCTAAAATCAGTTTTCACTATGTCATATTGAGGTTTTGATCTGAAACACCCAACTCCATTGTGAGAGAGCTACTCAGCAACATTTCTGGTTCCTCACTTTCTAGGCACACAATATAGAAGCTAAAGGTTAAAAATAGCCAGTGAAATGTGAGTTTCCAGGTGGAGTTTTTAAAGTTGGTGATACACAGTTCATGCCAGTCACTCCTTTTCTGTGCCAGGCCGTATTCTCAAGAATAAAGGCTTATTCAGCATAGTCCCTGTTTAAGAACACTGTGATGGATATGATCATGAGAAAAAAACAAACAAACAAACATTTGCTGTTTTGAGGCCCCAGTATGTTGGGGTTTGTTTTGTTGTTGTTGTTTTCTACAGTATAATAATCTAATTTATCTTGGTGATTGCATTGGCTTCGTGGTCATTTGTGTCTGACTCTATGACCTCATGGACTGCAGCCTGCCAGGTTCCTCTGTCCATGGAATTTTCCAGGCAAGAATACTGGAATGAGTTGCCATTTCCTTCTCCAGGGGAATCTTCCCAACCCAGGGATGAAACCCTTGTCTCCTGCTATTCCTGCATTGCAGGCAGATTGTTTACCACTGAGCCACTGGGAAAACCCCATCTCAGATGATGCAATGGTAAAGAGTTTGCCTGCCAATGCAAGAGATGCAGGTTTGATCCCTGGGTCTGGGAAATCCTTTGGAGATGGAAATAGCAACTCACTCCAGTATTTTTGCCTGGAAAATCCCATGAACTGAGGAACAAGGCAGACTATATCCCATGGGATCCCAAAGAGTTGGACATGACCTAGAGACTGAGTGTTCACATGCATGGGCCCCCCCACACACACACACACCACCTACTGGGGCTTCTCAGGTGCCTCAAGGCTTCCCAGGTGGCACTAATGGTAAAGAACCTGCCTATCAATGCAGGAGACTTAAGAGATGTGGGTTTGCATTGTGGGTCAGGAAGATCTACTACAGAAGGGTATGTCAACTCACCCCAGTATTCTTGCTTAGAGAATCCCATGAACATAGGAGCCTGGCAGGCTACGGTCCATAGGGTCACAAAGAATTGGACATGACTGAAGCGACTTAGCACAATGGTGGCTCAGTGAAAGAATCCGCCTGCAGTGCAGGAGACTTGGGTTCGAGCCCCAGCGAGAAGATTCCCCGGAGAAAGAAATGGCAACCCACTCCATTATTTGTGCTGAAGAAATCCCATGGACAGAAGAAGCCTGGCGGGCTACAGTCCATGGGGTCAGAAAGAGTCGGACGTGACTTAGCGACTAGACAGCAGCAGCAGTGGCGGTGGCAGCAACCACATCCATCGCCCGCTCTCCCTTTTCCATGTGTCACAGAGCCTCTCCATCATTTACACTGTCTTCTTTGTTTTAAATATTCAGAAGTATCACTGTGATGTTTTAAAATAATATCCACATGTTTTTACTCTCATATTTTAGTTTTGTTTGCTTCTTTGTTTATCCCATTCCTCCTCACACCCAAATTTTCCTTTCCTAAGATAATTGGAATGGTATTGAGAAAAATAGCAAAAGACCTAGATGGGAAGAAGAAAAGCAGTTTTCTAGTCCCATTTCCATTGTTTATTAGTGCTTTGTCTTAGGTCTCAATTTCTTCATCTGTAATATACAGCGCTTGCCCTCTCTATTTCCCAGGATTGACAGTATAATTAGATAAACAGACTAACACAATTTATAAATACCTTTATAAATCAAGGGAATTAACTTTATTACTTTGGGGCTCTGTTTTGCTGTACCATCAAAAATTGGTTCTAATAGATTAACTAGTTAATAATTCCTTTCTACAAATTCTTATATGCCTGAACCAATTTTATATATATATACATATATATATATATATGTATATATATACACACACATACACATATATATTAAAATAAAATTTAAAAAATGATTAAACAGGCAGATTTTTTGTTCAGGTAGAACATTAGGGGGCCCTCCAAATTGCATGATGCACATTTACTGTTTACTCATGATTCATTACTTCTTCTCTTTCCTTTTTATAGGAAACAGAAATTTATGTCTGAATTTATCTTCAGTACTAGCTTTACCCTTTCTGTATTTACATATTTTAATGGCATGAAGGAAAGTACTTTAAAACCAATTATTATATTTGTGGTTTTGTATGTCCTTCTTCAATCTTAAAGCCAGGTCCCACTGAAATATCTATAGTACTTGTCCCTTTCCTTCAAACTTTACTGACATCTGGCAGATGAGGACACTTCAGTAATTTCACAGAAAGGCTGCCAAATATGACATGAGAAAAAGTACAAAGCATATATCCTTTCCTGCTACAAAAAGCCCAAGGCCTAATGACATCCCTAAATGCCTGGAGAAAGCAAGTGAAAACATGACTGCCGATAGTGGTGTTGGCAGGTGTTAGATGGAATGGACTAAAGATGTCAAGAGGAGAAATGTCCCTCCTGAGCAGGGCACACTATTTTGCTTATACACTCATAAACACACCAGCTATTTTATATAATAACTACAACAGCAACACTCAGATGACATATCTTCTGTATTACACATAAATCACATTTAAATCACAGGAATGCCTTTTACCCACTAACTGACTAAAACAATAAAAAAATAAAATTTCTTGCAATTTCTTTTCATGAAAGTAAAATACTATTTTGTATTAAGTAAGTGATACTTTGTCCTTTTTCCTGAATTCTGTTATCTATTCTTTCCTGATTGTGATAGGAAGACTAAAACCTCCTTTATCTCCAAAGATGTCCAAGTCCTAATTCCTGGAACCTAAAATTCTGTTACACATGTCAAGAAGGACACTGCAAATGTGATTAAGGACCTTGACATGGGAAGATTATCCCTGTATCATTTGGGTGGGCCCTATCTAAGTACATAAATTCTTAATGGAAAGAACCTTTTCTGGCTATGTTGAGAGGGAGTTGTAACTGTGGGAAGACTGTAAAAGGGATGAAACCTTGCTGGATTTGAAGAAGGAAGAGGTTATTGGTCAAGGAATGTGGAAACCTCTAGAAAATGGAAAAGGCAAGGAAAGAGACTTCAGAGAGTAATGCAACCTTGCCAAGACTTGCTGATAGCGCAGTGAGACTGGTGTTGGGCTTCTAAACTACAGAACTATAGGAAAATAAACTTGCATTGTTTTACACCATTGGATTCATAGTACTTTGTTATACTAGCAATAGAAAATTAATACAACTAGAGAAAAGATGCATATCTACAAGCATGTGCTCAGTCTCTAAGTCATGTCCACCTCTTTGCAACCACATAAACTGTACACCATCAGGCTCTTCTGTCCATGATATATATCTATATCTATCCATATATAGAGAGAGAAAGTAAAAATATATGTTAGGAAGATGTTTGTAGTGGATGGCAAAGCCTATTAGAAAGCATACACCATAATGAGGCACTGGAAAACCACATGGGCAAAATGACTGGACCAGGTGATGACTAACCAGCTTGACCAGGTTAGTCAAGGTTCCCTGTCTTTTGTTTTCACCTTTATTTTTTCCCCCCTGTTTTCAACATCATCAGTATCTATTGTCTATATCAGTGGTCACCAATCTTTTGACACAAGGGACCAATTTCATGGCGGACAATTTGCTTTCAGGATGATTCAAGTGCATTACTTTTATTTTGCACTTTTATTTCTATTTATTATTACATCAGCTCCACTTAGAAACCAGGCATTAAATCCTGGAGGTTGGGAATCCTTGATCTATTGGACACATATCTTCATCAATTAATTATGCATTAATTTTCATAACACAAACCTGATACTTCTGTCCCAAACACTGCTAATTCCTTTCCTTCTTTTGATATTTTCATTTTCACATAAGAAACCACTAATGAACTATTTCTTGACCATGATTGTGATGTCTGAATGCTGTTGCTGGCTGAATATTTGAAATTTGTCATAGGAAATCCTAACTGGGGTTGGGGGGCAGTAATGGCTTTAACGGGGAGAAGCCTTTTATTCTTAGTGAAGAATCACATAGGACTAATTCAGCATAACATTGTGTGAGAATTGATTCCCAATATGTTTTCCCTCCAAGCATTATTTTCCCCTTTCCCATAGATCTAGGGTTCACTACATCTAATTCATAAATCTGAAGTCTTTGAGAGTCTATGGTTTTATGACCGCTTCCATTCATCAATTATCTTTTGGTTTTGTTGCCCTTAGTATTATTCTAAAGTATTTTTATTATTCTGTAAGTGCTTTCAATGATCTATGTCAGATTAATGTTTATACATTTTTGCTTTAATGTAAAATAAAATTTCATGTATTTCAAATGTTTATACTTTATTTTGGAGAATAAAGCTTCATTATTTTTACAGATTGTTCTATTGAAATGGGTCATATTTTATACTTTTTTCAACCACAAAAAATATAATTAGAGTGATAAAACATAACCATGTTAATTCCTTAGAATTTACAATTTTATCTTAATGGTATATGAAGCTATCAAAGGGTGTTGAATAGTGGAATTTCACAATCAAACATACATTTTACTAAAATCCATTTTGTTTACAGTGAAACAGAGTGGGATGTCTTAAGCAAAAAGAGATCCACTGTACTGAAAGCTGCTAAGTGATCGTATAAGATGACAAAATTAAATCTAACATAGATTATTAAGAACTTTACACAGAGTTCTGGAAACAGGAAATAATTTCAAGTCAGATAAGAAAGAAAAGGGAGGTGAGGAAAAAGTGAACAAATGTCTAACTTGACTCATAAACACTGACGTTGACAAGCCCTCAGTCTGTTCCCAAACTTGAACCAGGTAACAGACTTGGAATCCCTTTAAAGAAAAGGAAATGTAGTTCCTTTGACAAAGGACTCCACAATACTGCTAAAACTGTACACTGTTCATCTTTCTGCCAGCCTTCCTTAGGTCTTCAAAATGACTGAAGACTTTTAACTGGAGTGACGATGCCTTGGGAAAAAGAAAATAATCAGAATTCTTGATTATTCCTGAACATTTACTCTGAACCAGCACTAATGCCAGGAGATCCAAAACATCACTGTGGGCTACCAGTCAGTCAGATGTAGGTCAGGTGATCGATGGAGTTTTAGCTCAAATCCATATCACGGTGGATCCAGTGGTTCCCTGACCCCAGAGCACAATTATTTTCCCGATTACAGAATGCATGATTGGAACAGACATACTCAGCAACTGGTGGAATACCACACTGGGAATTCTGTTCTTCACCTTTTCCCCACTTAAGCTTCAATTAAAATTTGAATTTTGAAGGATATTATCCCTGACTGTCTCTACCAGATTGTGTTAGATGGCTTAACAAAATAATCCCATAGTACCATCAAATTCTCATTTATGCCGCTTTCGGATTCATAATTTTATATTAATTAGCTGCTACTTTTAAGCGTGTCTTATCTGCTACATTGTAACCTCCAAGAGAGTAGAAATCTGTCTACTTTATTCATCAGTTCAGTTCAGTCACTCAGTCATGTCCGACTCTATGCAACCCTGTGGACTTCAGCACCCCAGGCCTCCCTGTCCATCACCAACTCCCGGAGTTTACTCAAACTCATGTCCATTGATCAGTGAGGCCATCCAACCATCTCATCTTCTGTCATCCCCTTCTCCTCCTACCCTCAATCTTTCCCAGCATCAGGGTCTTTTCAAATAAGTCAGCTTTTCACATCAGGTGGCCAAAGTATTAGAGTTTCAGCTTCAGCATCAGTCCTTCCAGTGAACACCCAGGACTGATCTCCTTTAGGATGGACTGCTTGGATCTCCTTGCAGTCCAAGGAACTCTCAAGAGTCTTCTCAAACACCACAGTTCAAAAGCATCAACTCTTCAGTGCTCAGTTTTATTGTCCAATTCTCACATCCATATATGACTAATAGAAAAAACATAGCCTTGACTAGACGGACCTTTGTTGACAAAGTATTGTCTCTGTTTTTTAATACACTGTTTAGGTTGGTCATAACTTTCCTTCCAAGCAGTAAGCATCTTTTAATTTCATGGATGCAGTCACCATCTGCAATGGTTTTGGAGTGCAAAATAATAAAGTCTCCCACTGTTTCCATTGTTTCCCCATTTATTTGCCATGAAGTGATGGGACCAGATGCCATGATCTTCATTTTCTGAATGTTGAGCTTTAAGCCAACTTTTTCACTCTCCTCTTTCACTTTCATCAAGAGGCTTTTTAGTTCCTCTTCACTTTCTGCCCTAAGGGTGGTGTCATCTGCATATCTGAGGTTGTTGACATTTCTCCCAACAATCTTGATTCCAGCTTGTGCTTCATCCAGTCCAGCATTTCTCATGATGTACTCTGCATAGAAGTTAAATAAGCAGGGTGACAATATACAGCCTTTGCATACTCCTTTTCCTATTTGGAATCAGTCTGTTGTTCCATGTCCAGTTCTAACAGTTGCTTCCTGACCTGCACACAATTTTCTCAAGAGGCAGGCCAGGTGGTCTGGTGTTCCCATCTCCTGAAGAATTTTCCACAGTTTATTGTGATCCACAGAGTCAAAAGCTTTGACATAGTCAATAAAGCAGAAATAGAAGTTTTTCTGGAACTCTCTTGCTTTCTCGATGATCCAATGAATGTTGGCAATTTGACCTCTGGTTCCTCTGCCTTTCTAAAACCAATATATACCTCTGGAAGATCATGGTTCACATACTGCTGAAGCCTGGCTTGTAAAATTTTGAGCATTACTTTACTAGCATGTAAGATGAGCACAACTGTGTGGTAGTTTGAGCATTCTTTGGCACTACCTTTCTTTGGGATTGGATTGAAATCTGACCTTTTCCGGTCCTGTGGCCACTGCTGAGTTTTCCAAATTTGCTGGCATATTGAGTGCAGCACTTTCACAGCATCATCTTTTAGGATGTGAAATAGCACAACTGGAATTCCATCACCTCCACTAGCTTTGTCCGTAGTAATGCTTCCTAAGGCCCACTTGACTTCACATTCCAGGATGTCTGGATCTAGGTGAATGATCACACCATAGTGATGATCTGGTTCGTAAAGATCTTTTTTGTACAGTTCTTCTGTATATTCTTGCCACCTCTTCTTAATATCTTTTGCTTTATTCATAGGTATACTCTAAACATCTGCACAGTATGTTTCCATAAGGAGGATATTTAATCAATGTTTATCAACTTGATGTCAAAACAAAGCTAGTGGAGGTGATGGAATCCCAGCTAAGTTATTTCAAATCCTAAAAGATGATGTTCTTAAGTGTTGCACTCAGTATGTCAGCAAATTTGGAAAGCTCAGAAGTGGCTGCAGGATGGGAAAAGGTCAGTTTTAAGAAAGACAACGCCAAAACATGTTCAAACTACCAAACAATTGCACTCATACCACAGGCTAGCAAAGTAAGCTCAAAATTCTCCAAGCTAGGCTTCAACAGTACATGAAACGAGAACTTCCAGATGTTCAAATTGGATATAGGAAAGGCTGAGGAACCAGAGATCAAATTACCAACATCTGCTTGACCATAGAAAAAGGAAAAGAATTTCAGAAATCATTTCCTTCTGCTTCACTGACTACACCAAAGCCTTTGACTATGTTGATCATAGCATCACAGCAAACCGGAAAATTCTGAAAGACATGGGAATACCAGACCCACCTTACCTACCTCCTGAGAAATCTGTATGCAGGTCAGGAAGCAACAGTTAAAACCTGACGTGGAACAATGAACTGATTCCAAATTTGAAAAGAGTATGTCAAAGCTGTGTACTGTTACCCTGCTTATTTAACTTACATGCAGAGTACATCATGAGAAACATTGAGCTGGATAAAGCACAAGCTGGAGTCAAGATTGTCATGAGAAATATCAATCACCTCAGATATGCAGATGACACCACCCTTATGGCAGAAAGTGAAGAACTAAAGAGACTCTTGATGAAAGTGAAAGAGGAGAGTGAAGAAGTTGGCTTAAAGCTCAACATTCAGCAAACGAAGATCATGGCATCTGGTCCCATCACTGCACAGCAAATAGATGGGGAAACAGTGGAAACAGTGGGAGACCATTATTCTGGGCTCCAAAATCACTGCAGATGGTGATTGCAGGCATGAAATTAAAAGACGCTTGCTCCTTGGAAGGAAAGTTATGACCAACCTAGACAGCATATTAAAAAGCAGAGAAATTACTTTGTCAACAAAGGTCCATCTAATCAAGGCTATGGTTTTTACAGTAGTCATGTATGGATGTGAGTGTTGGACTACAAAGAAGGCTGAGCACCAAATAATTGATGCTTTGAACTATGGTGTTGGAGAAGATTCTTGAGAGTCCCTGGACTGCAAGGAGGTTAAACCAGTCAATCTTAAAGCACATCAGTCGAGAATATTCATGGAAGGACTGATGCTGAAGCTGAAGCTCTAGTACTTTGGCCACCTGATGGGAAGAACTGACTTATTGGAAAAGACCCTGATGTTGGGAAAGATGAAGGCAGAAGGAGAAGGGGACAACAGAGGATGAGATGGTTGGAAGCCATCACTGACTTGATGGACATGAGTTTGAGTAAGTTCTTGGAGTTCATGATAGACAGGGAAGCTTGGTGTGCTGCAGTCTATGGGGTTGCAAAGAGTCGGGCATGACTGAGCTACTGAACTGAACTGAACTATTATTTCAATCATTTCGTTTGATCTGCTACCACATATTTAGATATGTGTAATATATAAAAAAATATATATATATATATATTCCACATGTTTACTGCTTATCACCTCACTGTCCATTAAAAGCATCTATCACCTTTTCAATTCACTCAAGATGATTATACACTGTTCTTTGTATCCATCTTATTTTTATGCTCTTATTTGTAATCGGCAGGTAGTTCTTCATATTAAGTCAGTCTTGGACTTCACTTTTTTCTCTTAAAGTATAATGGATTCTAAGTTAGAGAACTTATATGACTAGAGTTTAGGAATCTTCAGTTCAGTTCAGTTGCTCAGTCATGTCTGACTCTTTGTGACCCCATGAAAGGCAGCACACCAGGCCTCCCTGTCCATCACCAACTCCCAGAGTCCACCCAAACCTATGTCCATTGAGTTGGTGAGGCCATCCAACCATCTCTTCTTCTGTCATTCCCTTCTCCTCCTACCCTCAATCTTTCCCTTTCATCAAGAGGCTCTTTAGTACTTCTTCACTTTCTGCCATTAGGAATCTTGCAGGCTGGTAAAGAGGAAAACATCTAGGAAAATATACCATTCTGTACAAACATTTTACTTCCAGATAAATGAAAGATTCCTCAGCTAGGAGTCTTTGCAAAACAGTCTCTAACACTTTGAGTCCATTTCTTTTTTCCAGGACAAGAATTCTTTTTTGTTTGTTCACTTTAGCTTTTCTAATGATGTCCAAATTAAATTTTAACTCTAAGTCTTTTGTCATTCATCTTATACTCTCTCATCTTTTCCTATCAGTATTTTTTTGTGATTGACTGGAACATCACCCTCACTTTGATATTACCTTGCTGTTGTATCTTTCTCTCCTAATCTACTATGTGATAAATCCTGTGAGGAAGCCATATTCAGTGTTCAGTTCAGTTCAGTCGCTCAGTCGTGTCTGACTCTTTGCGACCCCATGAATCGCAGCACACCAGGCCTCCCTGCCCATCACCAACTCCAGGAGTTCACTCAGACTCAGTGTAAATATACAGTATTCCATACTCCTTCTAAAAAGGAACTTTTTCTTTGCTTCTTCTTTTCTTTGGATAATGAAGCAAACAAATATCTTACAAAGAAGAGATTCTTTTATTTAATAGCATGCATTCTGATTCAATAGCAAAAAACTGAATATGTTAACAATATAAATTTAAATCAATTCAAATAATTCTTCTCATTGTGGTACATAACATTAAGACTGTGCTTCTGAATTCAGCTACAAAAGGTAATTTACATGCATTATCTATATTTCTATTTGCAGATTACACTATTATATAAAATGCTTCATATTTAGTTTCATAAACCAGCATGCTTAGCAAACTTCATTTGCTCCTGTACTCACTGCAATCAAAGGATGATGTATAATTATATTTCCATTGGAAGAAAACTCTGAATATCACTGATATTTGGGTTTCAAAAAAGTAGTAATGAATGTGTGGATAAATCTAATGGCAAATTTTGAAGATTTTGGTGAATTGGTCTGGTTGTTCTATAACCATAACTTCACTTTTTCCTACACTTTAATTTAAACATAGCATCATACATATAACTATCCTTGAAGTTTAGCATTTCTAATTACAACACTTATAGATGAAGTATATATTCTTCAACAGGGAATATTCATCTTTTGTTGCTTGTATAGTATAAAGATAATTTATACACAATAACTTGTAAATGGCAGATTTTAATCTGGAGTTTATTTTTAAAAATAATTTTCCTTATTAGTTGAGGTATGTTTACCTATTATACATGGCACTGTAACCTACTTTATAGAAATATAATTAATATAATGCAGGCAAATTCAATCTGGAATTTTTATAGAGGTTTAATATTGGTTCCAAATAGGAAAAGGAGTACGTCAAGACTGTATATTGTCACCCTGCTTATTTAACTTATATGCAGAGTACATCATGAGAAACGCTAGGCTGAAAGAAGCACAAGCTGGAATCAAGATTGCCGGGAGAAATACCAATAACCTCAGATATGCAGATGACACCACCCTTATGGCAGAAAGTGAAGAGGAACTAAAAAGCCTCTTGATGAAAGTGAAAGAGGAGAGTGAAAAAGTTGGCTTAGCTCAACATTCAGAAAATGAAGATCATGGAATCTAGTCCCATCACTTCATGGGAAATAGATGGGGAAACAGTGAAACAGTGTCAGACTTTATTTTTTGAGGCTCCAAAATCACTGCAGATGGTGATTGCAGCCATGAAATTAAAAGACGCTTACTCCTTGGAAGGAAAATTATGACCAACTTAGATAGCATATTCAAAAGTAGAGACATTACTTTGCCAGCAAAGGTACGTCTAGTCAAGGCTATGATTTTTCCAGTGGTCATGTGTGGATGTGAGAATTGGACTGTGAAGAAAACTGAGCACTGAAGAATTGATGCTTTTGAATTATGGTGCTGGAGAAGACTCTTGAGTATTCCTTGGACTGCAAAGAGTCCATTGCAATGCAACCAGTCCAGTCCAATGCAACCAGTCCATTCTAAAGGAAATCAGTCCTGGGTGTTCATTGGAAGGACTGATGCTGAAGCTGAAACTCCAATACTTTGGCCACCTCATGTAAAAAGTTGACTCACTGGAAAAGACTCTGATGCTGGGAGGGTTTGGGGGCAGGAGGAGAAGGGGATGACAGAGGATGAGATAGCTGGATGGCATTACCAACTGGATGGACATGAGTTTGAGTGAACTCCAGGAGCTGGTGATGGACAGGGAGGCCTGGCGTGCTGCGATTCATGGGGTCGCAAAGAGTCGGACATGACTGATTGACTGAACTGAACTGAACTGAATATTTCTTAGGTTTTTATATTATGTATTAAATATTTGGTTTGTTAACCTGATATTTCTTCAAATTTGTTTCAGTAATTTCATATAAGAAACTTGTACTGCTCTTCTTACATAATTAACGTTCTTAAATTTGAAAAAGAAACAGCAACAACAATAAATTAGAGATAAACAACAAAATCTCTAGATGTTTACTACACAGATAATCAATTAATATTTGTATGTTTTACTTTTTTTTAATTCTAGCAAAGTAGCAGAGCAGCACCGTATGGGGTCTGCCCAGGACAGACCTCCCCTCCTACACATCCTCTGCCTGACTCTTCTTTGTAGAAAAGCTGTAATTTCCCAGATCTCCCCTGAGCCACAAAGGCCTCACTCAAGAATTAAGGAATGAAGGATGTGAATATGTAGTAACAAAAGTAGCAGCTAGGTCAGGAGAACTGGTTATAAACAGTATATCAATCATATGGCTCACAGAATCTTTAGTTTCTCCCTGAAATACCTAGATAACAGTATCTGATGCTCATTTCCTGAGTTGTGTTATAGATGCTAAATCATTCTCGCCAAATAGAAGACGTCAACTACATAATTAACATGAGCATGTAGCTCCCAAACTGACTGGAAGCTGAGGATTGATAATGTTAAACTTTGTGACACCATCCTGTTATCTCACCATTAACCAATCAGAATTGTGCATGAACCCATCACATACCCTGTGACTTCCCTCCCCCACCATGCCTTTACAAATGCTTCTCTGAAACCCCTTTAGGAGTCTGGGTTTTTTTTTTTTTTTTTTTTTTTGGAACATTAGCTATCCTGGATTCCTTGTCTGGCACCTTAAAACAAATGATTCATTTTCCTTCACCACCACCCTGTGTCCGTAGATTGGCTTTACTATGTAACGAACAAAAGATATAAAATGCATTACTTCCTGGAAATGAGCTTTCCAGAAGAGAGAAGGACAATAAATAAAAATAAATGTTTTTAAAAGTTAATGTATGTTAGAAGGAAAAAATAAAACAGTACTAAAGTGATCTGAATAGTGTGGTATTTGAGCTAGCTCATAATTTAAACAAGGCATTCATGTTGGAGCTCATTCAGAAGATAATATTTAAGGAAAAATGTGAAAGAGGTGAGGGAGTTAACCAAGCACATACTTAAGGAGATGATGTCTAGAAGGAGAGAGGAGCCAAAGCAATTCCGTAAGGTAGAAACATCCAAGAGGCCAAAGTGATGGGAAGTAAGGGCACGCCGATACAGAATGAAGTCAATGAGGGAACAGCAAATGATGCAGGAGAATAAATGCAAGTAAAACATGCCGATACAGAATGAAGTCAATGAGGGAACAGCAAACGATGCAGGAGAATAAATGCAGGTAAAATAGATGTTTAAAATATTTAAAGAACCAAATTTTATGCAGAGACAAAGCAAGATAACCCTAAGTAGGTTTCCTTAGAATATATAAAAACAAATTTAAATTTCTAACCTTTAGTATATTTAAAACATGGGATATATAATCAAAACTGGTACTTTTACCTTGGAATATGATCAGAAAGAAGTTCAAGAGTACTGGAAAATGAGGATCAAGTTCACCAATGTTCTCAGCGCTAATATTCTATGATTTTCTTAAAGAAAACATTTACTATTGCTAGCTATCAGGATAGTAATAGATTAACAATTGTATCCAAATCTACCTTTTCTGAGTAGCACAATAAAAATTTTAGAACAAAAATATTAAGCAAGACAAAGTAGGAGACATAGAACCATTTATATTTTATAATATAACCTGAATTATTTATGGTGTTTCTCTAGTGGAAGTATGCACATCTTTATTTCTGTTTAGTAATACTTGATGACATAAATATGACTTCATCTGAGTCAGATAAACTGACAATTGAATAGAAGGGCTAAAATGTGCTTTATGTGTAATTTTTACTTTTCATTGCTGTTTCTTTTTAAGGACTGGGATACACCTGAGGGTAAATTTTGTTGTTCCATGCCCATTACTTGATACCAGACTTAAAATTAGTAGACAGTCAACAATGTTTTATTATTAAAATAAAATATTAATCAAAGGCTCCCCAACTTCAGTATGCATCAGAATGACAGGTACTCTGTTTTAAAAATGAAAATTATCTACTTTCCCTTCCTATATTATACTTCTATAATTAAAGAAAAACACTCTTCATGACTTCAATGAAGAGAATCTAAATATTAGAATGTATATATAGAGAGAGTTGTTGATATTTGTTTATAATTCATTTACAATACCCTTTCAAACTTTTCCTTATGTTTATTACTATCAAATACTAATTCTGAGGCCTCTCCGAATCCTTTATTTTAATTTCTAAAATATTTTAATATTTTGCTTCTGAATATGTATGAAGGGAAAGAAGAGACCCCACATCTCTATAAAGAATCTTATTGTAAACTAAGAGAATTAAGTTAGAATAGAAGTTCAGAAGAAAGGTTTTGGCATAATTTAAAGCCAATGATACATGTATTCCCAAGACATCTGACATGACTTTCAATTTCAGTTTTTTCTACCTCCTGTTGGTACTAACACTAGAAACCACCACAGATCAGTATTTCAGAGACAATATGGTACAACAGTTAAGAACATTGCTCAAGTGATCAGAAGGTAAGGATCCCAAATTCTGGTTCTGACACTCACTATGGATGTTCCCTGGATAGTTGTTCCTTGTCTCCCTCAACTTTGCAGCCACAGACTGAAGGAAACTCATCTCATTTTCTCATAGGGTTGTCAGAAGCATAAAACGAATCTGCAAGTGTGATATGCCTTACATAATGTAAGCATAAAGCATGCTGCCTATTTTAATAAACAAAGTATTAACACACTTCATGGGAAATAGATGGGGAAACAGTGGAAACAGTGTCAGACTTTATTTTTCGGGGCTCCAAAATCACTGCAGATGGTGACTGCAGCCATGAAATTAAAAGATACTTACTCCTTGGAAGGAAAGTTATGACCAACCTAGATAGCATATTCAAAAGCAGAGACATTACTTTGCCAACAAAGGTCTGTCTAGTCAAGGCTATGGTTTTTCCTGTGGTCATGTATGGATGTGAGAGTTGGACTGTGAAGAAAACTGAGCGCCAAAGAATTGATGCTTTTGAACTGTGGTGTTGGAGAAGACTCTTGAGAGTCCCTTGGACTGCAAGGAGATCGAACCAGTCCATTCTGAAGGAGATCAGCCCTGGGATTTCTTTGCAAGGAATGATGCTAAAGCTGAAACTCCAGTACTTTGTCCATCTCATGTGAAGAGTTGACTCATTGGAAAAGTCTCTGATGCTGGGAGGGATTGGGGGCAGGAGGAGAAGGGGACGACAGAGGATGAGATAGCTGGATGGCATCACTGACTCGATGAACGTGAGTCTGAGTGAACTCCAGGAGTTGGTGGTGGACAGGGAGGCCTAGTGTGCTGCGAATCTTGGGGTCGCAAAGAGTCGGACACGACTGAGCGACTGAACTGAACTGAATGTCTGTTAGGCCAAAAAAAAAAGAAGACGGACTGCAAATAATTTCCAGTTTGTATATTTTAAATAGATTTCATATAAAAGAAGAAACTTTGAGTATCCAAAGGCTCTTCCTATTCTCTTTGACAAGTTTATCCTCTCTCCCAATATGGAAGAGTATATAACCCACAGAAAGGAACAAACTATTTAGGTTAATCAACCCTAGCTTTGCCAGGCGGGTTTTCATTCTCTCAAATAAATCTCTCTTATGATTTTAACATAAACATTTTGTGTGGTTAAATACATAAATAAATGGTCCACAAGCTTTTCCTCTCTTTCAAGTGTTTTAAGTATGTGAGACAGGGTTTTGTTACACAAGTGGAGACAAAATTCTACTGAGCAACATCTTGAGGATTCAGTTGTCTCTAAACATCAAAAGGCCAAAGATACTAGACTTTGATTCTTGAACATTTTAAGTGTGTGTTAGTCATTCAGTCATGTCTGACTTTTTAAAACCCAATGGACTGTAGCCCACCAGGCTCATAAGTCCATGGGATTTCTCAGGCAACATAATAGAGTGGGTAGCCATTCTCTTCTCCAAGGGATCTTCCGAACCCAGGAGTCAAGCCTGGATCTTTTGCATTGGAGGCTGATTCTATAGTATCTGAACTAGAAGCTCTGGTTCCTTACAGTTTTTCATTCATTATTTCATGTTAATATAGAGGGCAACAGTTTCCTCACCAATAAAAGTCAACTATAAATAATTCTTGCCTACCTCATCCCTCACAAATGCTTGCTACACATTTCTATTTCAAAAGAATCACATTCTTTCATTTAAACATTTTGTGCTGAGGCTCATGAGAATAAAAGCAATATTGTAGGAATGTTGTCAACTTTGTCACCTTTAACTTAAATATTTCAATAAGAACTTAAAAGCAATTTTTTAAATGTATAAATCAGTTCCTTCTGTAGATTGTCATACTTTTAAAGATTCATGTTCAGAATACATTCTATATCTTGGATAGCTTTGTGCTAAATTTTTTATTAGGATGACCAGGAAAATAACTTTTTTTACATCATTATAGATTCTTTTCTAATTTAATGCTTTATTATACTTAAATATGGTCATTTAATTTTTTTAGAGTTCTTTTTGACTTATCATTCAGTTATGTTTTCCTTTCATCTTGGGTTAATAATTTGTTCTTTTTTAAAAATATTTTTATGAATTACAATTTCTTGCATTTTATTTTATTATGATTTTAGTGCCTTTATTTTATAGAGTTTTCTTTTTTCTTTTATTTACCAATGTTCAAACATACACTAAATGCCTTAAAAAGAGAGGCCTGACAGGAACTGCTTCTAACCAATGTGTAGTTTTTAATTTTTTTAATAAAAGATTGCCCAGAGAGACTTATAGTCATGATTGGGAGATAAATGATATTTATACCAATAAGAATTACTACTTATTGATAGAAAAGATCCAATATCATTGCAGCATTATTTGAATATACTAGAACCTGCAAATCAGACTTCATCTGAAAGACTCTGCTATAAGCATTCCTGCTGCTGCTGCTGCTGCTGCTGCTGCTAAGTCGCTTCAGTCGTGTCCGACTCTGTTCGACCCCATAGATGGCAGCCCACCAGGCTCCCCCATCCCTGGGATTCTCCAGGCAAGAACACTGGAGTGGGTTGACATTTCCTTCTTCAATGCATGAAAGTGAAAAGTGAAAGTGAAGTCTCTCAGTCGTGTCTGACTCTTAGCGACCCCATGGACTGCAGCCCACCAGGCTCCTCTGTTCATGGGATTTTCCAGGCAAAAGTACTGGAGTGGGGTGCCATTGCCTTTTCCTGAGTTACAACTAAAATACAAAAATACATCCTAAATACTGTGTTCAAACCCTCTCATTCTTACATGTGCAAAATGAGCTTTAAAAAGTATATGTGATTTGCAGAAACAAAAATCGATTTTGAGTAGTCAAAGGAATTTAGACTTAGAACATTTAACAGATAATATCTTCACACTTAGGAAATGATCATAGGATGAAAGATCAAGTCAGGGAAGCAGGAAGAATGGGAAAGTACAAAAGGACATGATGATTCTTTTTCTTTAAAGGATTTTTCCATATATATCAACAGCAGTGTCTACCTACTTTAACTTGGTAAGAAATTAGTCACATAGTACCTACTAAATTAAAAAACCTGAAAAGAAATTCACACAAAGTGTTCAAGAATTATATTTACCCTAGTCTCTGCAATAATCCTCTTCCTACACGTCTTCCACCTCTTTTTTGTGTTTTCCTACTTCTATCTTTCTACACTATTTTGCTTTATTATTCTTTAACTTATTTTGTTCAGAGAATAATCATTTCTTGATTAAAGTCCCGTGCTTTTATTAAAAGTATCAGCATGCATGGAAATACTGAACAAATGTTTGAGAACTTCTCTATACCATGCAATACAGTAGGCAGCCTGCATTTAATGTAAGTATAATCTTGTTTCCTTCTTTCACAAGCTTAGAATATAGTAGAGAGACCTATGGGGCTTCCTAGGTGGCGATAGTGGTAAAGAACTCACCTGCCAATGCAGGAGACATAAGAGACCCAGGTTTGATTCCTGAGTTAGAGAGATCCCCTGGATGTGGGCATGGCAACCCACTTCAGTATTTTTGCCTTTACTTTAAAGAATTTTAGTTTCTTGTAACTAGTTCATAATTCTTAGATTCTCCAAGCTATGTTATTACCTATATTTAAATGTAAATTTGTTTAACACAAATGTAAATATTTGTGTTAAATTTTCAGATAGGTATCAATAACAGTACTGATACCTCTCCTTCATATCACCCTGTATTACATTGTACAATATATTTTCTTTTAATTTTAACATTTTAAAATCTTAGCCATAAAATTAACATTGTTTAGAATTTTCTGAATACCATAGGAAGTTATATATAAGATTCTCTGTGGCTTTTGCTTTCATCTTATTGCATACTCTGTTTAAGACTCTTCATATGTTATAATCTTGCTTTTTAAATAAAACTTAAAACATCTAGTAACCTAATTTAGCTTTAATAACATTACATGAAAAGTATTTAATGAGTTACAAACTATTTACAGCTAAGTAATCCTTATTTTTCCCCCAAAATCAGCAATGATGTTAGCATAAAATCATATGGGAGAAGAAAATGAACCTCATTAAATACCCTCATAAACACTCCCACACATAAATGCATCAACAAAAACAACCAAAATTATACTGAGCAAAGATTATACTGAACAACATAATGGCAAGACATCTCACAGTAAATATAATTCCTGTTCAGGAATGAATCAGAAACCAAAGTAAACCCAGCTTATTACTTCAAATACAAATTAAGACTTTATTCAGCTTTACATCAAAATTTTTAATTTGGGTTATACAGACACTTTCAGTGTAGCACTCACCCTTCAGAGAAGTAGGCAAGAAATACAACTATACTATGTATAGAATGTGTTAGGGGCACAAACCAGAATATCTATACTTTTGGAAAGAAAAAAAAGTCTATTTATATACATACTAACCTAAGTCACACAAATAAACTGTCCACTACAGAGAGTGGTTTCATTTGATGCACAGCACTGGTGAATTTTTCTCACAGACTTATCAGTCTGTGATCTGATGAAATCAATTAATCTCATATCTTGTTGATGTTAATATAGGGAAAAGGAGAAAAAACAGCTTTCCTAACAAACAACATTAATACTTACTTAGAAGAGAAAAGCTTTATCTCTTTAGTGGGTCTCTTTTCAGGTTTTATTCTTTTAGTTCATTTTCTAACTAAAGTCTGTCATTTGTAGTCAGGATATGAAAGATAAATACTTTTTTTTAGAGTAAATTGTCAAATTTTAAAAACTCAGGTTAACTTTTAGAGTTATTTACAGTTCTCTAAATGTTAGTCAACCAAATATCACCATACATCAAAACCTGAGTCTAATATATTGACAAAATCCATGTGCTTTATGAGCACTGCAAGTATTTACTGGAAGAAATCAAGCCACAGATGACTAAGACACTATTACACACTGAGATTATGTATAGAGTGTGAAAACTGTGATTGAAAAGTAATTCTGGAATCAGCATATTCTGCTATGGCAATACATCTCTTTATATCAATTTCTACTGTATATATCATCTCCACTATTGAGAACAAACCCCTCTGAGGCATGACAGCACCTGATACAATCAGGAAATTTGTGCTGGAGTAACAAAATTGCTTTGATAAATAAGTTTTCCATTTTAGTGATTTCTCCTTTCTACAGTTATTTTTTATATCTGTTTCTGACAGTAAACTTACTGTTGCATAATTAAAAAAGATTAAACTGCATTGGCTGATATGACTTTGAAAGACATTCAATGAGAACTTTATAGAGTTTCCTGAGCAAAGGAAAACAAAAAAATTTGATGCTGTGACATTGTTCAATGTGTGTGGTTCCCAAGCATTTGAAGAAAAATTGTCAGAATGTTCAAGGCTAGTAGACTAGAACTTTTGTAACTTTGGCAATTAGAAAGTAAACTTTCACTTGATTTAAAGTTAAGTGGTTTTGCCTGCCTGCCTTTTTCTCTTTCTTTCTCTCCTTTTGTTTTCCTCCTATTTGCTTTTGATGCTGAAAAAAGAGTTCAGACCTTTGACATAGATAGCTATGCAGTAATGAATATATTATCCTCTCTTATAATATCAAAGCAGTAAAAATTATGATAAATCAAGAAAATATTGTATCAGTCATAAAGAAACAAAAAAATTCTGTTTAGCTCATAAAAATAGAGTGGAATTCCTCTCCCTCTATGGCCACACTCAGTGATGATGATGATATTGAAAGGAGGAGGAGAGTGGAAGGAAAGGGGAAGAGGAAAATGAGGGAAAACATCAAATTTTAAAAATGCCAAAGGTCACCCTAGCAGGATTGACCACAAGTTTTAAAAAACTTTTTAAAAAACCCTATAAGAAAGGTAATGTCCATTATCTGTCCAAAATTTTGTGAGGAAGTTTTCTGAGGGGAAACTATAAAAAGCATTTTAAAATTGTGGTTATAAGTAAGTACAGGTAAGCTTAATTTTCTATTTGTTTATTCATTTTACATTATTATTAAAGTCTAACTTTACACCAGGTGTTGTATTCAGCACTGAGCATACAGTGGGTAACAAACAAAAGAAAATTTACTTATACTTAACTTACACTTCAGTGTAAAGGAATATAAAGTAAACAGGTAAAATAGACACATCAGGAGCTAGGGTATTTAGATAAATAGCTAATTCTAGATCTGGGGCAGAGAAAATCCAAGATAAATTTGATGTGCAGGGGTGAGCTTGACAGAGTTCCAAAAGTGGAAAAATGTCAGCAATAAAACAGGTAATAGTACCTTGTGAAAGTGTTGGTCCCTCAGTTATGTCTGACTCTTTGCAATCTGAGCCACTAGGGAAGCCCTAAAATTGTAGCCTGTCAGGCTTATCTGTCCATGGGATTCTCCTGGCAAGAATATTGGAGTGGAGAGACATTCCCTTCTTCAAAACTCAGGGATTGAACCTGGGTCTCCTGCTTTGTGGGCCTTTTCTTTACCATATGAGTCACCAGGGAAGCCCAATAGTATCTTACCCAAAGAATAAAATAATAAAAGCCTTAACAACATCAATAAATGATTTAATAAGTAAAAAATGGAGGAAAAGAGACATATTTACCTTTCAAAAGAATTTGAAAATCTAAATGTAGATCATCTCCTTTTCAGGAGCTAGAGTTTAATTTCCTTCCCCTTGAGTGTGGACAGAATGTAGATACTGGATAGAGTATATAAAGGGGAAAAGAGTGCCATTGCAATGAAGACACGTGAGAAATCAAGTGTTCAAGGTTAACATCATCAGTGGTAAGTCATGTTTATATAATGTATATCTGATATGATGCCACAGAAGTACTCTTCACCTCTGTCGTATTCCTCCCCCAATTCCACAGCTCTCATCTAATTATGAGAAAACATCAGATAAGATCAAACTGAAGGGCATTCTAAAAAAAATATCTAATCTCTTCCAAAGAGTGAAGGTCATGACAAACAAGGGAAGACTAATCAGAGAGGGGAAGGACTAAGGAGACATGGTATTTAAAAGGGTCATTGGATGCTGGACTGGATCCTGGAACAGAAAGATGTGTATTAGTGGAAAAACTAGAGAAATCTGAATGAAGTCTGATGTTTAGTTAATAGTATTGTATCCAAGTTAGACTCATAATTTTAACAAAGGAAACCTTGTTACAAACGAAGCTAACATTGGAGGAAGCTGGACAAATTCTCTACTATCTTTGCAACTTTTCTGTACATATTAAACTATTCAAAAATATATATAAGTGATATATAATCCACTTAAAAAATAAACTAAAATTTCCAAAAATAGGAAATTTTAGTTTATTTTTAAAGTGGATTATATATCACTTATATATATATATATATATATATATTTATGGCATGTATACGGGCATGTATTATATAATGACATATACGACAATTGTTAAGTGAAACTGAAGAGAGTGTTAGGGAATGTTCATAAAAGCCTTCAGCAAGGTGACAGGGATGACAATGACAGAAAGAAGAGAAAGAACCACCTATATTCAGAATCCACCTATATTCCGCTATCTGCCATCCAGACACACAGAACAGCTAGAGCTAAGGTCTGGAGGAGAGAGCTTCTGGAGTTTTATTCATTTTAACTCTTCATTGTTAATAAAATGGCATAATGAAAATGGTGGGTCTTAAAAAAGTTATGAACATAAAGAAAGTGATCAGTTTCACACCAATGCTTTCCATTTATTCAATTTAATTGAAAATATAAATCAAATCATTTTCTTTGGTTTATATTTTTATTTGGGAGTTGGGATTAAACTTTTTAGTAAAATTTTGACACTTGAATGTTAAAATAGCAATAAAATCCTTTGGGTCACTCTAAAATATTTCTAAAGAAATCTGGCATGAAAGCATGTCCTTTACTTTCTGAGCCACACATACATATTTTAAATTATAATGCAAAGAGGTAATTATCCTTAAAATAATGACTGGGAATAATGAAACAATAAGCCATCTGATCTAAACATGAATTAGAAAGGCTTTTCATCTGAGTACTAATTGTTTCATAACTTTGTATACTTATTCTATTGCCTTTTCAAACATCTGCCTATTAGTATATGTTAGAAATAGCAGTCAGTGAATATAAGAACATTCATAGTGAGGATTGGCTAGCATCTCATTTGATTAAATTAACTTGCCAGTAAATGAAGTCTTCTCTTGGTTTCAGTGGCTATTTTTAGTCTTTTTATTAATTAGTTATTAATTTGTTAATGAAATAATTTGACATATTCTTATCATAGCTATCTTTATAAACAGATTTTGTATTATGCTAGAAACTATGAAAAGGAAACCTGGAAAAGATCAATGTTCTTTCCAATCCCAAAGAAAGGCAATGCCAAAGAATCTTCAATCCACCGCACAATTGCACTCCTATCACACGCTAGCAAAATAATGCTCAAAATTCTCCAAGCTTCAACAGCACATGATTGGAGAACTTACAGATGTTCAAGCTGGATTTAGAAAGGGCAGAGAAAACAGACATCAAATCTCCAACATCTGTTGGATCATAGAAAAATCAAGAGAAGTCCAGAGAAACATCTACTTCTGCTGCATTGACTATATTAAAGCCTTTGACTGTGTGGATCACAACAAACTGAAAAATTATTAAAGAGATAGGAATACCATGCCACCTTACCTGCCTCCTAAGAAATCTGCATGAAGGTCAAGAAGCAACAGTTAGAACTGGACCATAACTCAAAACTGGGACAGTACATCCAGTACAGTACATCCAGTACAGTATGTCAAAGCTTTATATTGTCATCCTACTTATTTAACTTATATGCAGAGTACATTGTGAGAAATGTCAGGCTGGAGGAAGCACAAGCTGGAATCAAGAGTCCCAGGAGATATATCAATAACCTCAGATATGCAGATGACACCACCCTTATGGCCGTAAGCAAAGAGAAACTAAAGAGCCTCTTGATGCAAGTAAAAGAGGAGAGTGAAAGGGCTGGCTTAAAGCTCAACATTCAGAGAACTAAGATCATGGCATCTGGTCCCATCACTTCATGGCAAATAGATGGGGAAACAGTGGAAACAGTGACAGATTTAATTTCCTTGGGTTCCAAAATCACTGCAGATGGTGACTGCAGCCATGAAATTTAAAAACACTTGCTCCTTGGAAGAAAAGCTATGACCAATCTAGACAGCATATTAAAAAGCAAAGACATTACTTTGCTGACAAAGGTCCATCTAGTCAAAGCTATGGTTTCTCCAGCAGTCATATAGGGATATGAGACTTGGACTATAAAGAAAGCTGAGTGAGGAAGGTTTGATGCTTTTGAACTGTGGCATTGGAGAAGACTTTTGAGAGTACCTTAGACTGCAAGGAGATCAAACCAGTCATTCCTAAAGGAAATAAATCCTGAATATTCATTGGAAAGACTGATGCTCCAAAACTTTGGCCACATGATGTGAAGAACTGACTCATTGGAAAAGACCCTGATGCTGGGAAGGATTGAAGGCAGGGGGAGAGGGGGACAACAGAGGATGAGGTGGTGAATGGCATCACTGACTTGATGGATATGAGTTTCAGCAAGCTCCAGGAGTTGGGGATGGACAGGGAAGCCTGGCGTGCTGCTGTCCATGGGGTTGCAAAGCGTCAGACATGATTGAGTGATTGAACTGAACTGAGAAACTATGAAACCTCCTAAATCAAAATATTAATATTCTTATTCAGTTTAAATCCCTGCTTCATCATAATTCTAAATAATAACAATAAATTAAAAAGTAGTCCATTGCTTCCTGAGTGGCTCAGATGGTAAAGAATCTGCCTGTAATGCAGGAGACCCAGTTTTGATCACTGGGTCAGGAAGATCCCCTGGAGAAGGGAATGGCAACCCAATTTCACACTCTTGCCTGGAGAATTCCATGGACAGAGGACCCTGTGGGCTACAGTCCATGGAGTTACAAAGAGTCAAACATGACTGATTGACTAACACTTTCACTTTCACTTTTCATTGGCTAAAAAATTATAAATCTTCAACTAATAGTATGGAGACAACTGGATAACCACATATGAAAGAATGAAGTTGGACCCTCACTTCACTCATGCAAAAATTAACTCAAAATGTATGAACATCATAAATATAAGAACAAAAATTATAAAACTATTAGAAGAAAACATATGGGTGGATTTTCACGTCCTCAGATTGGACAATGGATTCTTAGATCTGATACCAAAAACACAAGTAGTAAAAGAAAAATAAACTGAAATTTATGTAAAAAGAAAAAAAAAAAAACTTTTGTGTATGAAAGAACATTATCAAGAGAGTTTAAAGAAAATCTACAGAATGGAAAGATATTTTAAATCATGTATTTGATATGAATTTCTATTCTGAAATATATAAAGAAATTTTACAACTCAACAACAAAAAGACAAAAGAACTGGTTTAAAAAAATGAGCAAAGAATTCAACAGACATTTTTTCTAAGAACGTACACAAATGTCCAACATTCACACTAAAAGATGTTCCTGCATAAACATACATCTAAACCACGATGAGATACCACTTCATACCCACTAGAATGACTATTTGTCTGTTTGTTTTTTAATGGGAAAGTAGCAAGTGTTGATAAAGATATAGAGAAATAGGTACATTACTGGTGGAAAATAAAATGGTGTGATAATCATGGCAAATGGTGGTTCCTCAATAAGCTAAATATAGATCATGTTTAAACATTAATCCAACCATTTTACTTCTAGGCAAATACTTAAAATAAATGAGAACAGGTATATTATACTCAAACGTGTTCATGTATGTTCATAACAGCAATATTCACATTAGTCAACAGGTAGAAAGAATTCAGGTGTCACTTGTGGAGGATAAAATAACAAGGTGTAGCTACTTCCACAGTTTCATGAAATGGAATATTTATTCAGCTATTAAAAACGACTGAAGTAGTGATACCTGCCGTATCTTGAACGAACCTCAAAAACGTGGTTAGGAAAAGTCAAACACAAAAAATCACATATTGTGGTTTCTTTTATGTGTGTGCTCAGTCACGCCAGCCATATCTGACTCTTTGTGACGCTATAGACTGTGGTCCCCCAGGCTCCACTGTCCATGGGATTCTCCCAGGGGTTGCCGTGCCCTCCTTCAGGGGATCTTTCCAACACAGGGATCAAATCCATGTTTCCTGCATTACAGGCAGATTCTTTACCACTGAGCTCAATGAAAGGACTGACTGACTGAAAGATAAGAGAGCTCATCACAGATGATAAAAAATTTTGAAGACAAAGTCGGTGGTTGCACAACACAGTATATGCAGTAAATACAAATGAGTAGTACAATTCAAAATTGTTAATTTTATGTTATGTAGCCTTCCAATTTAATTCAACATTAGGGATATTAAAATATTATTCTGAGTTATTTTATTTTGCGATTTATGAAAAAAATACTTTTCAATTAGAAATACTATCTGCATGATTTAGATATAATAAATAGCCAATATTCTATGAAAGCAATGGCATAAAATGATTGATTCAATGGCTGATTTTTGTTGGACTCTGTTTGCATTGAAAATATTTTTAATATCTCAGTTTTGAAGTATGTGCAGAATGTTTATCTAAACACTGATCATTGAAATCTAATCCATTTAAAACACCATCTTAAGTCTCTTTTTTCTGATGCCACTCAAAATAGAAATGAGCTTGAAGGAAAAAGTCTGTCTATAACAGATGAGACTCTGTGTTGTCAACGTAGCTTGAGTATCAATGAACAACTCGACCCAGACCAACCCAAAGTATTCAATCCCAGATGGGAGAGTAGATAAAAAGAACATAACCAGCACAACACACAAACATTTGTCTTTAAGTCATCCAGATGAGTGTCCTCAAGAGCAGTTACTATGTCTTATTACTGTCAGAAATTGCCACTGCTACAATGTCTAGGGATTAGAAAGCACTTATTAATATTTGTTAGCTAAAGTGACTAAAATCTTGAATGAATTATTGGAGGGATGTTAGTAGATATCAGGAAGTTCCCTAGTCACTGAGTAGAATATGGAGTAAAGGACTGGAAGTATGGCTCTCTGTCCTGAGTTTAAGCATTTCTTTGGCTTATTTGATATTTATGCAACCTGCTATAGAAAATATTTTTCTCTTTTCTCCTGCTTGGACCCTCTTTTATGAGGTGCTAGTATGTTTACCTGCACAAATTACCACTTGTAATGACTTTGTTGGTTATGACTGCCACGTTTGCTGATACCGCTTCCTCTCAGGTTCTAGAGGTTTCTGAGGCACACGTTCTAGTTCTATGGGTTCTATGGAAAAGTGAGAGGATCTCCTCATTTCAGTGTTATACTGTTTCCAATTGTGTCACAACCAACTCTTGTGTACGTCAGTGCCTAAAAGAGATTTATTGTTACAATCCTTCACTTTCAGCTACATCATTCCCCATAAAAACCTCTCTCTCTTTTCTAAATTGGAGGAAAGTTCAAGTGACAAATACAAATTTAAAATTTCCCTCTTGCGTGACTTCAAAGTCTTTCTTGCAAATACGACTCTGTTGATAATTTTTCTTTATTTTTATTTTTTATTATTATTTTTTTTAATTTACAGTATTGTATTGCTTTAGCCACACATCAACATGCATCCGCCACAGATGTACACGTGTTCCCCATCCTGAACCCCCCTCCCACCTCCCTCCCCATACCATCCCTCTGGTTCATCCCAGTGCACCAGCCCCAAGCTTCCTGTATCCTGAATCGAACCTGGACTGGTGATTCGTTTCTTATATGATACTACATGTTTTAATGCCATTGTCCCAAATCATCCCCCCCGCCCTCCAACAGAGTCCAAAAGACTGTTCTATACATCTGTGTCTCTTTTGCTGTCTTGCATACAGAGTTGTCGTTACCATCTTTCTAAATTCCATATATATGCATTAGGCTAAGCTAAGTCACTTCAGTCGTGTCTGACTCTGTGCAACCACATAGACGGTAGCCCACCAGGCTCCCCCGTCCCTGGGATTCTCCAGGTGAGAACACTGGAGTGGGTTGCCATTTCCTTCTCCAATGCAGGAAAATGAAAAGTGAAAGTGAAGTCGCTCAGTCGTGTCCGACCCTCAGCGACCCCATGGACTGCAGCCTACCAGGCTCCTCCATCCATGGGATTCTCCAGGCAAGAGTAGTGGAGTGGGGTGCCATTACCTTCTCCAATATATATGCATTAGTATACAGTATTGGTGTTTTTCTTTCTGGCTTCAATTCAGTTCAGCTCAGTCGCTCAGTCATGTCCGACTCTTGTGACCCCATGAATCGCAGCACACCAGGCCTCTCTGTCCATCACCACTCCCAAAGTTCACTGAGACACACGTCCATCGAGTCAGCGATGCCATCCAGCCATCTCATCCTCTGGCGTCCCCTTCTCCTCCTGCCCCCAATCCCTCCCAGCATCAGAGTCTTTTCCAATGAGTCAACTCTTCACATGAGGTGCCCAAAGTACTGGAGTTTCAGCTTTAGCATCATTCCTTCCAAAGAAATCCCAGGGCTGATCTCCTTCAGAATGGACTGGTTGGATCTCCTTGCAGTCCAAGGGACTCTCAAGAGTCTTCTCCAACACCACAGTTCAAAAGCATCAATTCTTCAGCACTCAGCCTTCTTCACAGTCCAACTCTCACATCCATACATGACCACAGGAAAAACCATAGCCTTAACTAGACGGACCTTTGTTGGCAAAGTAATGTCTCTGCTTTTGAATATGCTATCTAGGTTGGACATAACTTTCCTTCCAAGGAATAAGCGTCTGGCTTACTTCACTCTGTATAATAGGCTCCAGTTTCATCCACCTCATTAGAACTGAATCAAATGTATTCTTTTTAATGGCTGAGTAATACTCCATTGTGTATATGTACCACTGCTTTCTTATCCATTCATCTGCTGATGGACATCTAGGTTGCTTCCATGTCCTGGCTATTGTAAACAGTGCTGCGATGAACATTGGGGTACACGTGTCTCTTTCCCTTCTGGTTTCCTCAGTGTGTATGCCCAGCAGTGGGATTGCTGGATCATAAGGCAGTTCTATTTCCAGTTTTTTAAGGAATCTCCACATTGTTCTCCTAGTGGCTGTACTAGTTTGCATTCCCACCAACAGTGTAAGAGGGTTCCCTTTTCTTCACACCCTATCCAGCATTTACTGCTTGTAGACGTTTGGATCGCAACCATTCTGACTGGCATAAAATGGTACCTCATTGTGGTTGTGATTTGCATTTCTCTAATAATGAGTGATGTTGAGCATCTTTTCATGTGTTTGTTAGCCATCTGTATGTCTTCTTTGGAGAATTATCTATTTAGTTCTTTGGACCATTTTTTGATTGGGTCGTTTATTTTTCTGGAATTGAGCTACAGGAGTTGCTTGTATATTTTTGAGATTAGTTGTTTCTCAGTTGCTTCATTTGCTATTATTTTCTCCCATTCTGAAGGCTGTCTTTTCACCTTGCTTATAGTTTCTTTTGTTGTGCAGAAGCTTTTAATTTTAATTAGATCCCATTTGTTTATTTTTGCTTTTATTTCCAATATTCTGGGGAGAAGGTGATGGCACCCCACTCTAGTACTCTTGCCTGGGAAATCCCATCCACGGAGGAGCCTGGTGGGCTGCAGTCCATGGGGTCGCAAAGAGTCATACACGACTGAGCAACTTCATTTTCACTTTTCACTTTCATGCATTGGAGAAAGAAATGGCAACCCACTCCAGAGTTCTTGCCTGGAGAATCCCAGGGACAGCAGAGCCTGGTGGGCTGCTGTTTATGGGGTCTCATAGAGTCGGACACGACTGAAGCGACTTGGCAGCAGCAGCAGCAGCAGCAGGGAGGTGGGTCATAGAGGATTCTGCTGTGATGTATGTCAGAGAGTGTTTTGCCTATGTTCTCCTCTAATATTTTTATAGTTTCTGGTCTTATGTTTAGATCTTTAATCCATTTTGAATATATTTTTGTGTATGGTGTTAAAAAGTGCTCTAGTTTCATTCTTTTATAAGTGGTTGACCAGTTTTCCCAGCACCGCTTGTTAAAGAGATTGTCTTTTCTCCACTGTATAGTCTTGCCTCCTTTGTCAAAGATAAGGTGTCCATAGGTACATGGGCTTTCTATTTTGTTCCATTGATCTATATTTCTGTCTTTGTGCCAGTACCATACTGTCTTGATGACTGTGGCTTTGTAGTAGAGCCTGAAGTCAGGCAGACTGATTCCTCCAGTTCCATTCTTCTTTCTCAAGATTCCTTTGGCTATGTGAGGTTTTAGTATTTCCATAGATATTGTGAAATTATTTGTTCTAGCTCTGTGAAGAATACCGTTGGTAGCTTGATAGGGATTGCATTGGATCTATAGATTGCTTTGGATAGTATACTCCTTTTCACTATATTGATTCTTCTGATCCATGAGCATGGTATATTTCTCCATCTATTAGTGTCCTCTTGGATTTCTTTCATCAGTGTTTTATAGTTTTCTGTATATAGGTCTTTAGTTTCTTTAGGTAGATATATTCCTAAGTATTCTATTCTTTTCATTGCAATGGTGAATGGAATTGTTTCCTTAATTTCTCTTTCTGTTTTCTCATTATTAGTGTATAGGAATGCAAGGGATTTCTGTGTGTTGATCTTATATCCTGCAACTTTACTATATTCATTGATTAGCTCTAGTAATTTTCTGGTGGAGTTTTTAGGGTTTTCTATGTAGAGGATCATGTCATCTGCAAACAGTGAGAGTTTTACTTCTTCTTTTCCAATTTGGACTCCTTGTATTTCTTTTTCTGCTCTGATTGCTGTGGCCAAAACTTTCAAAACTATGTTGAATAGTAGTGGTGAGAGTGGGCACCCTAGTCTTGTTCCTGACTTTAGGGGAAATGTTTTCAATTTTTCACCATTGAGGATAATGTTTACTGTGGGTTTGTCATATTTTTTTCTTTAATATGCATTCATAATAACAGGCTTCTCAGTCCCGCATACTAAGAGATTTTTCAGGCTGGATTCACCATTTCAATAGTGACAAGGCTTAGGATGAAGTTTCCCTTAACTCACCCTCACTCATCACAGAGATAAAGATAACACTTGTCCATGGCATCTTATAAATACAATTTTCCAGTCATTTTGATTTATCAAATACATTTGAGGATTTTCTTGCAAAATTGTTTTAGAAACAGGGATATCTCATCATACCCAACCCTTTGTTTTTAGTGTGAATGATTAAGACCATTAAAAGAACCTCAGTAACAAAAGGAATATAAAATAGGGAATATAACAAAAGCACTGATTTGCAACATGCATTAAGGGAAAAGGACTGATATACTGTACACTATATGAAAAGCAGCTGAAAGAGATGAAAAGAGCAGCCATAAAGTCTAAAAAATATGGACAGATTTTTAACATACGCATATGCATTTGAGGGACAAGGAGCATTTATGAAAGTTCCAAAAAATGTCAACTTTGCTCAACCTGATGGCAGACTGTTTTCTATTTTTGCATGACAAACTAAGAATTACAAAATTTTCAATATATAGAAGTAATTTTAAATTTTATATTTTAACAAATCTTTATTTCAAAGCCCTTCTAAAACTAGTATTCCTGATGTCCAAACATTAGTACAATATAAAACTGTGTTTAGGATGGCAGAGAAAGTGAAAGTGTTAATTGTTCAGTAATGTCCAACTCTATGGACAACCCCATGGATCAGGTTCCTCTGTCCATGGAGTTCTCCAGGCAAGAATATGGAAGTAAGTTGCCATTCCCTTCTCCAGGGGATCTTCCTGACCCAGGGATCAAACACTGGTCTCCCACACTGCAGGCAGATGCTTTATCTTCTGAACCATCAAAGATTCTGATTATTCCCGACATATATGACTCTTTTTTTTTTTTCCCCAAGAAAATCTACACTGCCTACCTTCTTGCAGCAAGATTTAGCCATGCGATTTAGTTCCGTTCAATGACAGAGGATGAGATGGTTAGATGGCATCACTGACTCAATGGACATAAGTTTGGGTAGACTCTGGGAGTTGGTGATGGACAGGGAGGCCTGGCATGCTGCAGTTCATGGAGTCACAAAGAGTCAGACAAAACTGAGCAACTGAACTGAACTGAATGATATAAAATGTTCTGTGCAATTTTCAGTTTATATTTTCAAAAAGAAAGATGCGTGCCATGTGTTAAGATTCTGCAAACATAGAAAAAACAAGACAGCCCTTTTCCATCCCTGAACTGTTCACATTTCATTTATAAAAGAGAGAAATAATCTTCTGTCTACCATTGTTTCTCTTGGTTCTTTATATTCTAATACAAGAGACAATAGCTCTTATATTATAATTATTAGTTAGAATAATTCGAATTTTTTTTGCAATTTTTAGTAATTATTTTTTGGAAAGTCTTGAAAGTTTAGTTTCTATAATTAAAGTGGCCATAACTATTACCAAAAAATTGCCTTTATTTAAGAAATTTTCCAGAAAGGGCACTTCAATTTCACAAAAATAAAGCAAAGGCTATTTTTTGTTTTGGATAAGTAATTGCAGTTTTGAATATAAATGCTGGGTATTAGCTTAAACTATAAATATAAATTATAGCAAAATAGACAGCAAGACACATATCAGTTGTGCTAATGAAGAATGGTAAAAAAAAAAAAAAAAGTTATTCATAACGTGTTACTTAAGCACAAATAACCCAAACGTCGGAAAAATCCCCCTGTGACAAGAAAGGTGGAATTTTCCCCTTGTAGTTAGAGTACTTATCTTAAAAAAAATTACCTTTGTCCATTGGGTATTGGGTATTGGGTATTGGATTTAGGTGAATAATAGGAAGGACTTGCTTTCTAATACTGAAGGCTCTTTAGTGCAATATGAAGGCCCTGGAATTTGTTCCTTCATTATGAACATGAGGTACCACAGAGATGGATTTTAAAATCTATAAATACAGTCACTGGAAACAATTTCCTAACTTACTCTCTGTGCTATAGTTCTGTGTGTGTTACTCCAGTCAGTCATGTCCAACTCTGTGATCCCATGGATTGTAGCCCACCAGGCTCCTCTGTCAATGAGGGTTCTCCAGGTAAGAATTTTGGAGGGGTTTGCCATTTCTTCCTCCAACCCAGTGATAGGGATCTTCCAAGCCCAGGGATTGAAACCGAGTCTCCTGCACTGTGGGCAGATTTTTTACCACCTGAGCCAACAGGTAAGCCTGTGTTATAGTTCCAATGTATCTTAAATATTCAGTAAAGCTTTAAGAAACACTAGCTTAGTTTATGAGAAATTTTGGAGAATTAAGGATTAACTGCATTTGTGCTAAAAAGAAAAAAATGATATAGAGTTAATCAATTTGAAGATATTAGATAGTAAAGAATTCTTGAAAAAACAGTATTTACAGTATCCAGAGAAGACAGAGTAGTGCAAGATAAATAATGGTAGAACATATAAGCATTACTTGAGACTTCCTGGAAGAACTTTAAATAAAAAAATGACAAGTAGAAGATAAGACTTTCTGCAAAATTGAGACAAGAACCAAAGAAAGAACTATTCAACTGTAAGTCTAATTTTCTGGTGCAAACAACTCTCTTAAAGTAGCATCACATTGTTACTAACACAGAAACCAAATCTTCTCCCTGCTACCAGAGGTATCTTACCTCAGTCTCTCTTGCTCTCCTGTCTTTTATTTCTTTCTTGCTCTTGTTATCTTCTTCTTGCTCTTTTAAATCTCTTTTCCCTTTCTTTTAAGTCTATTTTGCATAGAATTATAAACTTCTTTTACATTGCATTCTTCATGTTTTATAGTTTATTTTCTTTAGAATCCTAAAGCTCTGTGACATGGATTATATGCCTAGATCACTTTTGAATGGAAAAGGGGTTGTGTTAGGCATACTAATCACAGGACAAAGAATTTAATCTAGACAGCATAAAAATCTCAACTGAAAAACACAGCTCTTCAAAGTTCCAAAGACAGTTGTGATTAGAAGTCTTATACTCCTCAACATCCTATAAGGCAATCACTGTCATAGAACAACGAACTAATATTCTCTAAAATAACATGACTAAATATTAGTTATAACTAGTCTAAAGGAAATTATGCAATGCAAGTTATATAGATATATTTCATGAGGAATATTAAGCTAATGAAAATGAGTTTATAGTAACATCTACTATCAAAAAAGAAAACAAAAACAACTATTGGAACATATTTTAAGTATGTAACTTAGTGTTGTAAAAGAAGTTTTATGTTGTCTACCTCTCAATTAATTCAAACTACACTGAATAAATGGCAACCAGCTCCAGTATTCTTGCCTGGAAAAATCCCATGGACAGAGAAGCCTGATGAATTACAGTTCATGGGGTCGCAAAGAGGTGGGCATCACTGATGCAACTGAGCACATATGCGTATATGTATGAGCACACTGTATATTATTTTGGGCTCCAAAATTATTGCAGATGGTGATTGCAGCCATGAAATTAAAAGATGCTTACTCCTTGGAAGAAAAGTTATGACCAACCTAGACAGGATATTAAAGAGCAGAGACATTACTTTGCCAAGAAAAGTCTGTCTAGTCAAGGCTACAGTTTTTCCGGTAGTCATGTATGGATGTGAGAGTTGGACTATAAAGAAAGCTGAGCACCAAAGAATTGATGTTTTTGAACTGTGGTGTTGGAGAAGACTCTTGAGAGTCCCTTGGACTGCAAGGAGATCCAATCAGTCCATCCTAAAGGAGATCAGACCTGGGTATTCATTGAAAGGACTGATGTTGAAGCTGAAACTTCAATACTTTGGCCACCTGATGTGAAGAGCTGACTCATTTGAAAAGACCCTGATACTGGAAAAGATTGAGGGCAGGAGGAGACAGGGACGACAGAGGATGAGATGGCTTGATGGAATCACCGACTCAATGGCCATGGATTTGGGTGAACTCCGGGAGTTGGTGATGGACAGGGAGGCCTGGTTTGTTGAGGTTCATGGGGTTGCAAAGAGTCAGACACGGCTGAGCAGCTGAACTGAACTGAACTGAACTGATTATCCTAAAAATAGATGGGGATAGAAAACTCAGTCCAGGAACATATGAAACAAGATTATATGGTGTCAGTTCAGTTTAGTTCAGTCACTCAGTCATGTCCGACTCTTTGTGACCCCATGAACCACAGCATGCCAGGCCTCCCTGTCCATCACCAACTGCTGGAGTCTACCCAAACCCATGTCCTTTCAGCCGGTGATGCCATTCAACCATCTCATCCTCTGTCATCCCCGTCTCCTCCTGCTCTCATTCTTTCCCAACATCAAGGTCTTTTCAAATGAGTCAGCTCTTCACATCAGGTGGCCAAAGTATTGGAGTTTCAGCTTCAACATCAGTCTTTGCAATGAACACCCAGGACTGATCTCCTTTAGTATGGACTGATTGGATCTCCTTGCAGTCCAAGGAACTCTCAAGAGTCTTCTCCAACACCACAGTTCAAAAACATCAATTCTTTAGTGCTCAGCTTTCTTTATAGTCCAACTCTTTCATCCATACATGACTACCGGAAAAACTGTAGCCTTGACTAGACAGACCTTTGTGGCAAAGTAATGTCTCTGCTCTTTAATATCCTTTCTAGGTTGGTCATAACTTTCCTTCCAAGGAGTAAGCATCTTTTAATTTCATGGCTGCAGTCACCATGTGCAGTGATTTTGGAGCCCAGAAAAATAAAGTCAGCCACTGTTTCTACTGTTTCCCCATCTATTTCCCATGAAATGATGGGACCAGGTACCATGATCTTAGTTTTCTGAATGTTGAGCTTTAAGCCAACTTTTTCACTCTGCCCTTTCACTTTCATCAAGAGGGTCTTTAGTTCTTCCTCACTTTCTGCCATATGGATGGTGTCATCTGCATATCTGAGGTTATTGATATTTAGGATAATAGAATAAAAATATGATATTACAGAAGCATCCTTACTAAGAAGAGAGAAACAAATCTTTTGGCAAAATTACACAACAGCTTAGAGAGGCACTACAACTATTATAAGAAAACAGTATGCACTGTTTTCTACAGGTTTCAAAGGAACACTAGAATTAAAATGGCCATTTCAATGTATACCACTTTCCACTTATGAAACCTCTTCAATATCACGTCCCCAGTTTTATACTAGGAAAAAACAAATGGAGCCAACTGACTGAGAGCCTAAGCCAAGGCTGACCTCAGGGAGAAGAAAAGGATTATTCCAAGTAGTTTATAGGAATAGGTGAGGCAAGGAAAGAGAGAAAAGATCCTGTGACAACTATTTGGAGTGGATTCAGAATAGCTGGCATACACTGGAATGGGTAAGCAAACATCCCCTAAGAATCTATTTGAAAAAAGTACCAAACGAAAGGAGGGAAGAACTTCAAAACCTACTACACATGACATCTGAATCATAATTATCACATACCTGGACTTTTCTGTCAAGGAAAGCCCAATTTACAGAGGCACACCAGATGGTACAATCATCTTTTCTTTGTTTATATTTGGTTTATGCAAAAATAAACAAACAATCTTTCAAGAAGTTTGGTTTACATTTGCCTTACCCATTGTCCTTTCATAAACCCTTTTATATTCATCCATGTCCACTGTAAATTTCCTCTAAAGTTATCCTTACTCAAAAATTATACAACCTCAGTCCATGACTCCTACCTGTAAAGCAGTTCTGTGTTTTTAAAACTATTTCACATAACATTACTCTCTCACACAGTCTTTCTAAAAGTTACAACTTTCTCATCATCAAAATTTTATAAATCTTTTTGACCTTAAAATTATGCAGACAACTTTTATTAAGTGTAAAACAATACCCTATGCATTTTTTATATGCTTAGCACTTCAACAACCCTCTAAAATAGTTTGTATTTTTTTTTTTTTTTTTGTGTGGTAACAAATGAATTTTATTTTTTGGTATTTTTAAAAATAACTTTCAAGTTTTCTTTTTTTTTAAACATATGTATAGTTGAGTTACAAGATTATGTTAATTTCAGGTATACAACATACTGATTCAATGTTTTATAGATTATATACCATACAAATTATTATGAAATATTTACTATATTCCCTGGGCTGCACATTATATCCCTTATTTATTTTATAACAGTAGTTTATATTTCTTAATCCTCTTCATCTATTTTGCCCTTCTGACCAAAAAAAAAATCTCATTACTAATTCACATTTTAAATGAGAAAAATTAGGACCTGGGGTTTAACTTACTTGAAATTAGTTTTATTCTGCTATTGCTTAACTCCCTCTTACCTGTTTTGATTATAATTGCATCTCATTAAAATAATTCATGAATTTTGAGACTATTTAAAATTTTAGGGAATTAGGTTTTTTTAACCAAGAGCATGGGACCTCTTTTCATTTGTTATATTTCTTTTTATCACTGTTGTCTTATTTTAAATTTTCCTTCCAGTTTTATTGAAATATAATTGACATACAATACTATATAAGTTAGACGTACAGCATGATTTGACTTATCCACATCATGAAATGATTATCATGATAAGTTTAGTGAGTGTTCATCTACTCATATAAATACAACATTAAAGAAATAGAAAAAAAATACTTTTCTCTGTGATAAGAACTCCTAGCATTTACTCTCTTAACAACTCTCATGCATAATATTACTGCTGCTGCTAAGTCACTTCAGTTGTGTCCGACTCTGTGCAACCCCATAGACGGCAGCCACCAGGCTCCGCATCCCTGGGATTCTCCAAGCAAGAACACTGGAGTGGGTTGCCATTTCCTTCTCCAATGCATGAAAGTGATAAGTGAAAGTGAAATCGCTCAATCGTGTCCAACTCTCAGCGACCCCGTGGACTGCAGCCTACCAGGCTCCTCCATCCATGGGATTTTCCAGGCAAGAGTACTGGAGTGGGGTGCCATTGCCTTCTCTGATGCATAATATATAGCAGTATTAATTATATTAATCATGTTGTACATTACCAACCCTAGTCCTTTTCTATCTTATAACTGGAAGTTTGTATTTTTGACCTCTTCATCCAATTACCCCTGCCCCCACTCCCTGCCTCTGGTAACAAGTCTAAGCTCCTTTTTGATGAGTTTGTTTGCTTGTTTTAAAATTCTGATGTAAAACTGACTTAAACACTATGTTAGTTCCTGGTATACAATATACTGATTCAGTATTTCTAGATATTTAAAAATGAACTTTTTTGGTAATGACTGTATGAGGTCTTAGTGTTTAGTTTGAACTAGTCTCAAAATTACATTGGGGAGATTTTCGTCTTTTACAGTCTGTAATTTTTGAATAACATTAGACTTAACCACTCTTTAAAGGTCAGTATATAATTCTGAAGGGTATTCCTTGGGCTATTTTAAAATAGTAAAACTTTAATCACCTTTTCAATATCTCTAGAGGGTTATCCAAAAAATTTTCATATTCTTAGATGAGTTTGGTTTGCCAGGAAAGGAGCCTCTTAGAAGTCCTCTTAGACTTATAATTTGTTGTCAATATCTTATACACAGTATTCTCTTAAAATTTTTAAAACTTCATGCACATCAGTTATTTCTCTATTTTTAATTTTTGATAATGTTATTTCCAATTTCTAATCTATTTTGCAAGGAATATAAGGTATTTAACTTTTTAAGGAAATATATTTTGGATGTATTTTCTACATTTTTTAACTTTATTGATTTTAGCTACACTTATTTGTCTTCACATTATTTTTTCTAAGATCTTATACTGAATGACTAGTTACTTCATGTTTAATTTTTCTTTCAGTATGATCTTGTCTCTTAACTGCTTTCATCTTTTTATCTCTGTCAATATGAACTACATTATAAGCAATTTCTTCATTATCATTTTCCAGTTTATGAATTCACATTATGATTGTGTCCTGTGGAGACTATATCTTGTTTGTTGCATGATTTATTTTCATGAACCTTTATTTGCACAGCTATTTTCTATACAAACAAGATTTTTTTAATGAGTCATATTTAAAGAAAATTGTTGCCTTCCTCTATTTCTTTAAACAACTTCAACACGTGTTTTAAATTTAATTTTAGATTTTTCTATATTGATTTTTATATAACAGGATTCACACTTTGATAATATTATTGTCCTCCTCTCTGTTTTTTATGTTTCGAATACTGTCACGCTGAATTATTATGAGGGAGTTTTTTTTTTAATATTATTATTTGGGATTTTTTTTGTTTTTGTTTTCAAAATCTCTTAGTTTCTTTTACTGTCCCTCTATGGTTACCTCCCTCTTCCTGCTGGTTGTCTCTTCTTGGCCCTCCAGACTCTGTATAACAAAAATTCTTAAAAT
Source organism: Bos mutus (assembly GCF_027580195.1). Taxonomy (NCBI): domain Eukaryota; kingdom Metazoa; phylum Chordata; class Mammalia; order Artiodactyla; family Bovidae; genus Bos; species Bos mutus. The sequence continues at coordinate 74,403,018 of NC_091622.1, read as the reverse complement.
CTTTTTAGAATTACTCCCTCCAGGTGATCTGGGGTTATAACAATGAGGTCACTGTCTGTAGTAAGTATTGTTACTTGATACCACATTATCAGGTAACAGGGGGGAAACAAGTCAGGAAGGCAGGGGCAGAGAGTACTCTAGCTCTGTCATTAAACAGGAGACCTGTATGCAGTTCTTCAGCTTTCATTGGGCAATTTTAAACTTTTTCATCTCCTAGAAAATAGAATTTCTTGCCTCCCAAGCATAATTCCACAAACAGACCCTACCATATTGACTTCCTGTTAACTCTTTATTTGATCTTTTCTGTCTTCTTTTTCTCCACTTTATGTTTTGCTGCCATAGTTTATGTTTAGGGAGGATTATAGAAGTATGATGAAAGTGAAAGTGGAGAGTGAAAAAGTTGGCTTAAAGCTCAACATCGAGAAAACGAAGATCATGGCATCTGGTCCCATCACTTCATGGCAAATAGATGGGGAAACAGTGGAAACAGTGTCAGACTTTATTTCTTGGGGCTCCAAAATCACTGCAGATGGTGACTGCAGCCATGAAATTAAAAGACGCTTACTCTTTGGAAGGAACGTTATGACCAACCTAGATAGCATATTCAAAAGCAGAGACATTACTTTTCCAACAAAGGTCAGTCTAGTCAAGGCTATGGTTTTTCCTGTGGTCATGTATGGATGTGAGAGTTGGACTTTGAAGAAAGCTGAGTGCTGAAGAATTGATGCTTTTGAACTGTGGTGTTGGAGAAGACTCTTGAGAGTCCCTTGGACTGCAAGGAGATTCAACCAGTCCATTCTGAAGGAGATCAGCCCTGGGATTTCTTTGGAAGGACTGATGCTAAAGCTGAAACTCTAGTACTTTGGCCACCTCATGCAAAGAGTTGAATCATTCGAAAAGACTCTGATGCTGGGAGGGATTGGGGGCAGGAGGAGAAGGGGATGACAGAGGATGAGATGGCTGGATGGCATCACTGACTTGATGGACATGAGTCTGAGTGAACTCCGGGAGTTGGTGATGGACAGTGAGGCCTGGCGTGTTGTGATTCATGGGGTCGCAAAGAGTTGGACACGACTGAGCAACTGAACTGAATTGATGGACGTATAAGCTCATTATGTCACTTCTACTGGAAGCTCTATCTTTTTTATTCTTTGGAACAATTAAAACAGCAGAGAAATAATATATTTCTTGAAGCTTGGTAAACATGCTCAACTGTGCCCCTCTCAAAAAAAAAAAAAGCACGATTGTCAAACTTCTGTCTTGCTATTGGCAGCTGTGACTACATTTAAATTTACTTTTACATTCTAATCTTTCTAAAATTACACTTGAAATTTATTTTATAGAAAAACATTCTGCAATGCAGGAGTCTGCCTGCAGTGCAGGAAATGCAGATTGGATCCCTGGATTGGGAAGATCCCCAAGAGAAGGAAACTGCAAACCACTCCAATATACTTGCCTAGGAAATCCTATGAACAGTGGAGCCTGGCAGGCTACAGTCCATAGGGGCACAAGAGTCAGACACAAGTTAGCAACTAAACCACAATTCATTTTATTTATATATAGATTAAGCCACTTCTACATTATATTGTTTTTCTTCATGCGATTTTTATAATTTAACTCTTCCATTGCTCTAACCGTATTTGTTTTGTTTTGATTTGGGAGAAATACATGTGCATATATGTGTATATGTATGCGTTTTCTTTTAATTCTTCCATATATGTATGATATCCAGCCTTTAGACTTAAGTAATATATGTATACATATGTTAATAAAAAGTCAAACTTTGCAAATATACAAAGTACTTCTGATCAAAATACAGTTCTTTTCTTTTCTGATAAAAAGTTAAATATCTAGTAAAATGATGTGTCTATACATACATATGTCTTGGGAAAAAGAAAATCAAACTTACAGAAAGGAGCAGGGATAAGATATATTAAAAACATATAAATATATTTTACCCAGATTTACTTATTGTTATTATTTTATCTTATTTTATTTCATTTGCTTTATTACATTCTGTGTGTGTGCACACATGCATTTAATTTCCTTTTTAATAATTTAGATTGAGCTTCATACATCATGGTTCTTAGTTTAACCCTAAATTATAGCTCACCATGCATTTCCTAAGAATAGGGATATGTTATTACATAGTCAAGACAGTTATTAAAGAAAGTTTTTATATCACATTTTATCTAATCTTGTGTCCATTTTCTGATTTGTTCCTGTCGAACCAGTCGTTTGCATCTTATCATATTTTTTTTTTCATTCTGGTGCAGGTGATCTGATTTTGCATTAAATGCCATGTCTTTCAAATCTCATTTAAATTGGAGAACAGCAAGAGCCTTTTTGTATTTTTTTTTTCCCAGTGGCAGTTTTAAGGAAAATTCTTAAAAAAAAAAAAAAAAGCTCATTATTTGGGTTTTGTTTGACATTTTCCATGATTAGATTCAGGTTATGGATTCCTAGAAAAAGTTCTACACAGGTGAAATGATGTCATATCTGGACATTTGATATTCAATTATCCCTCATTGGTGATATTAATTCTGTTTATATAGCCACAATCTCATTCAATTTCTTTACTGGATACTTACTTATACTTACTGTATAGGATCAAGCAAATAACTTATTCTTCCTGAAATATTTCCAAAACAAAAGCCTTTCCTTCTCTACCATGTTTATTTTGACATCATCTTTTATTTTTAATTAAATGATTGATATTGGCATTGATATAGATAAATGGATTTATTTTTATATATAATTTTTTATAATTTATTTTTGGGCCAAATTTTCCTGATATTCAAGTTGTCTAACATATCACACAAAGGCACTCATCTCACATGCTAGCAATGGCCCCACTCCAGTACTCTTGCCTGGGAAATCCCATGGACGGAGGAATGGGGTCGCTAAGAGTCAGACACGACTGAGCAACTTCTCTCTCACTTTTCACTTTCATGCATTGGAGAAGGAAATGGCAGCCTACTCCAGTGTTCTTGCCTGGAGAATCCTAAGGACAGAGGAGCCTGGTGGGCTGCCATCTATGGGATCGCACAGAGTTGGACACGACTGACATGACTTAGCAGCAGCAGCAGCAGCAGCGCATGCTAGCAAAGTAATGCCAAAATTCTCCAAGCCAGGCTACAGCCATAAGTAAACCGTGAACTTCCAGACGTTCAAGGTGGTTTCAGAAACGGCAGAGGAACCAGAGGTCAAATTGCCAACATCCATTGGATCATCGAAAAAGCAAGAGAGTTCCAGAAAAACATCTATTTCTGCTTTATGGACTATGCCAACGCCTTTGACTATGTAGATCACAATAAACTGTGGAAACATCTGAAAGAGATGGGAATACCAGACCACCTGACCTGCCTCTTGAGAAATCTGTATGCAGGTCAAGAAGCACCAGTTAGAACTGGACATGGACCAACAGACTGGTTCCAAATAAGAAAAGGAGTACATAAGGCTGTATATTGTAACCCTGCTTATTTAACTTATATGCAGAGTACATCATGAGAAATGTGGGTCTGGAGGAAGCACAAGCTGGAATCAAGATTGCCAGGAGAAATATCAATAACCTCAGATATGCAGATGATACCACCCTTATGGCAGAAAGTGAAGAGGAACTAAAAAGCCTCTTGATGAAAGTGAAAGAAGAAAGTGAAAAAGTTGGCTTAAAGCTCAACATTCAGAAAATGAAGATCATGGCATCTGGTCCCATCACTTCATGGCAAATAGATAGGGAAACAGTGGAAACAGTGTCAGACTTTAATTTTCTTGGCTCCAAAATCACTGCAGATGGTGACTGCAGCCATAAAATTAAAAGACGCTTACTCCTTGGACAGAAAGTTATGACCAACCTAGATAGTATATTCAAAAGCATAGACATTACTTTGCCAACAAAGGTCCGTCTAGTCAAGGCTATGGTTTTTCCAGTGGTCATGTATGGATGTGAGATTTGGACTGTGAAGAAAGCTGAGCACCGAAGTTCACTTCAGTTCAGCTCAGTTCAGTCGCTCAGTTGTGTCCAACTCTTTGCGACCCCATGAATCACAGCATGCCAGGCCTCCTTGTCCATCACCAACTGCTGGAGTTCACTCAAACTCACGTCCATTGAGTTGGTGATGCCATCCAGCCACCTCATTCTCTGTCATTCCCTTCTCCTCCTGTCCCCAATCCCTCCCAGCATCAGGGTCTTTTCCAATGAGTCAACCCTTTGTAGGAGGTGGCCAAAGTATTGGAGTTTCAGCTTCAGCATCAGTCCTTTCAATGAACACGCAGGACTGATCTCCTTTAGGAAGGACTGGCTGGATCTCCTTGCAGTCCAAAGGACTCTCAAGAGTCTTCTCCAACATCACAGTTCAAAAGCATCAATTCTTCAGTGTTCAGCTTTCTTCATAGTCCAACTCTCACATCCATAATCCTATTTAAAAACACTCAAAAATTATTTTTTGCAGAAATTCATAATATTTTCAACTTTGGGCTGACAAAATACTGTCAAACAATGAAATCTTTGGATGTAATATGACTGAAGTTGGAAACTAGGTCTCAGTGTTCTTGATTGGGAATGCTCCTATTTATGCAAGTCCACATGATTTTCTTTCAAGTCTATGTAGATTGATGTTAAAGTGATTGTAAATATTGACTGAAATCTTTATATACATGTGGTTAAGAATAAGACTGAAAAGAGAACTTCATTTGGTTTGGTTTGGAGAGAATCCAAGTCAGGGAAATGTATACTAAAGCATACAAAGGAAAACAATATAGTTTAAAAGGTGCTATACATGGTCATCAGTGATACTGGTCTGTAATTTTCCTTTTTTGTGGTATCTTTGTCTGGGTTTTGGTATCAGCATGATGATGGCCTCATAAAATGACTTTGAAAGTCTTCCTTCCTCTGCTTTTCTTAGAAGTTTCAGAAGGTTACATGTTAACTCTTCTCTAAATGTTTGATAAAATTCTCCTGTAAAACTATCAGGTCCCGGACTTTTGTTTGTTGGGAGATTTTTTAGTCACAGTTTCAATTTCAGTGCTTGTAACCGGTCTGTTCATATTTTCTATTTCTTCCTTTTTCAGTCTTGGGAGACTGTACCTTTCTAAGAATATGTCCATTTCTTCCAGTTTGTCCATTTTATTGGCATAAAGTTGCTCATACAAGTCTTGTATGATCCTTTGTATTTCTGTGAAGTCAGTTGTAACTTCTTTTTCATTTCCAAGTTTATTGATTTGAATTCTCTCCATTATTTTCTTGATGCGTCTGGCTAAAGGTTTATCAATTTTGCTTACATTTCCAAGAACCAGCATTTAGTTTCATTGATCTTTGCAATTGTTTTCTATTATGTAATTTATTTCTGCTCTCGTCTTTTTCTTTCCTTTTAATAACTTTAGTTTTTGCTTGTTCTTCTTCCTCTAGTTGATTTAGGTGTGAAAGTGAAAGTGAAAGTGAAGTCACTCAGTCATGTCTGACTCTGCAACGCCGTGGACTGTAGCCTACCAGGCTCCACCGTCCATGGGATTTTCCAGGCAAGAGTACTGGAGTGGGTTGCCATTTCCTTTTCCAGGAGATCTTCCCAACCCAGGGATTGAACCTGGGTCTCCCACATTGTAGGCCAACACTTTACCATCTGCAGTGTAAGGTTAGGTTATTTGAGATTTTTCTTATTTCTTGAGGTAAGATTGTACTGCTATAAATTTCTCTCTTATAACTGATTTTGCTCCATCCTATACACAAAAATAAGCTCAAAATGGATTAAAGACCTAAATGTGAGACCAGACACTGCAAAACTCATAGAGGAAAACATAGGCAGAACAATATCTAACATAAACCACAGCAATATATTTTTCAATTTGTCTGCCAGAATAACGAAAATAAAACCAAAAAATTTTTTAAAAGGACCTACTTAAATTCAAAAGCTTTTGCATAACAAAGAAAACAATAAACAAAACGACAACCCACAGGTGGGGAGAAAATATTCACAAAAGATGTGACCTATAAAGGAGTAGTCTCCAAAATTTACAATGAGCTCATGAAGCTTAACAGCATCCAAATAAATGGCCTACTCAAAAAATGGACAGAAGACATAAACAGACATCTGTATAAAGAAGACACAGGTCAGCAACAGGCACATGAAAGGATGTTCAACATCACTAATTATTAGAGAAATGCAAAACAAAACTACAATGACATACCAGCCAGAATGTTTCTGTTGTTCAGTCACTCAGTCCAACTCTTTGCAACCCCATGGACCGCCACATGCCAGGCTTCCCTGTCCTTTGCTATCTCCTGGACCTTGGTCAACTCATGTCCATTGAATCGGTGATACCACCCAACTGTTTCGTCATCTGTTGCCCCCTTCTCCTTCTGCCCTCAATTTTTCCCAGCATCAGGGTCTTTTCCAATGAGTCAGCTTTTCACATCAGGTGGCTAAGGTGGCTATCACCAAAAAATCCACAAACAATCAATGGTGAAGAGTATATGGAGAGAAGGGAACTCTCCTATATTGTTGGTGGGAATGTAGATTGGCACAGCCACTATGGAGAACAGTATGGAGGTTTCTTAAGAAACTAAAATAGAGCTACCATATGCCCCTCTTCCCAGGTGGTTCAGTAGTAAAAAATTTATCTGCCAATGCAAGAGATGCAGGAGACACGAGTTCAATCCCTGGGTCAGTAAGATATCCTGGAGGATATGGCAACCCACGCCAGTATTATTGTCTGGAAAATTCCATGGACAAAATAGCCTGGAGTGCTATAGTCCATGGGATCACAAAGAGTGGGACAACTGAGTAAATGAGCATGCACCACCCTGCAATTCCACTCCTGGACATATACCCAGAGAAAAGCATGATCTGTAAAGATACTTGCACCCCAAGGTTCATTACAACACTATTTAGAATAGCCAAGACATGGAAGCGACCCAAATGTCCACTGACAGAGTAATGGATAAAGAAGTGTACATATATACAGTGCATATATATATGCAGTGAACTATTACTGTATATATGTAATACAGTGTACATATATACAGTGGAATATTAGTCAGCCATTGAAAAAATGAAATAATGCCATTTGTAGCAACTTGGATGGACATAGAGAGTGTCATACTGAATGAAGTCAGACAATAAAGGAGAAATATCATATGACATCCCTTATATGTTGAATCTAGAAAGAAATGATACAAATGAACTTAATTACAAAACAGAAATAGATTCACAGGCTTCTAGAATGAGCTTATGGTTGCCAGGGGAAAAGGAGAGGGGAAGGGACAGTTCAGGAACTTGGGATGGACATGTATACGCTGCAAACTTTAAGATGGATAACCAACAAGACCTACTGTATAGCACGAGGAATTCTGCCTAATGTTATGTGGCAGCCTGGATGGGAGGGGAGTTTGGGGGTTGAATGGATACATGCATATATATGGCTGAGTCCCTTTGATGTTTACCTGAAACCATCACAACATTGTTTGTTAACTGTCCCTGGGCCCTGAAGATACCCTGGAGAAGGGAATGGAAATCCACTTCAGTATTCTTGCCTGGAGAAATCCATGGACAGAAGAGCCTGGTGGCTACAATCTACAAAGTTGCAAAGTGTCGGACACAACTGAACAGCTAACACACATACCCCAATACAAAATAAAAAGTTTTTTTTTTTTTTTAAGGTGCTATGAATAATTATATTTATACAATTATATAGGAGTTGAGAAAAGAAGTCTCACCAACTTATAGCTTCATATCAGTAAGTGGATATGAAGACAAGAGTGGAGGTAGAGGACTATCAAGACATTTCCAATCCAGATAAATACTGTGGAAGGTGTAATATATGATTCAGGAAATATAGCAGGCTATTGGGACCAACCTTCTTGCTGACAGCAACTTAAAATAAAGGATTAAAAAATATCTCAAATACATAGAAGAGGTGAAAAGGTAGGAAACAGTTATCATGATATAAACTAAGATAAAATGAGATTAAATATAAGACAGCAACATCAGTTTTGATAAATTGTGTGAGGTACAGAAGAAATAGCCAATAATTCTGACTAGGAATCTACCACCTATTCTTTCAAAACATACATCCCAAGAGACTGGGAAAGTAATTTCTTTATTGTTGAACAGAGCAAAGGAAAATACATGAGAGAAACTGAAGCCGAAAGCTGGTATTTGCAGCCCTAATATTTGTACAGAGAGGATCCAATTAAGCCTCCAAGTCATATGCTTAAGTTAAATGATATGGTACTAGATGCACTCTTATATGCTTGGCCCAATAAGTAAATTCTCTCTGGAAAGTAAATACTTTTATTCTGGGCCCCCTGAAACACCTACAACTATTTTTAGCAGTGTATGATAAAAAAAAAAAAAAAATCCATGAATGCATGAAGCATAACACCATAACAAAAATCAGCAGTAATAACAGATAACAGAAGCAGTATGATATATTATTCAGAGATCTGAATTATTAGTCACAGATTAATTACTAAAACATTTAGCACTATACTTAAAGAAATATGCTAACATTCAAGAAATAGGATATTATGAAACTTTAGCTTACAAATGAGGCAAAGAAACAAACTGATTTTTTAGGACATTTAAACAACTAATGGAAGTTCAAACAAAATGTCTAGGTTTTAACATCAGAACAGACATAGCTAAGGAGAAAATTGGAAAACTGGAAAAGAGGTCAGAATCAATTATCCAGATAACAGAGAGTGATAATTAGAAGTAAAATATGGGAAAATGTTAACAAATAAGGAACATAAATTCTTTCACATAGATTGTTTTTAATATTGCAAAGGTTAAGGGAGAGAGAGAATAGGACAGAAGCAAAGTCCAAGCCTACAATAAAAATAAACAATGACATTCTCTGATCATAAACTGTTTATTATAAGCATGTAATTACTATAGAAAATTACAGTGAACACTCTGGATAGAAGGAAGATAATCACAGAAATAAGAAACTTAAAAAAGAATTAATGTGATCTCAGATGGAAGGTATGGGATGCAAAAAGGATTAAAGAACAAAAATCTGGTAAACATGAAGGTTAATTTATCAATGGAAATATGTTTGGAGTTAAAAAATAGCATTGTTGTTAATATATATAAGAAAATTTATGTACAATTTGAGAGGAAAGCAATAGGAATTAAACTCCTTGATGGGTGTTCTTGCTCAGGTGAAAGATAGTTTCTGATTAACCACAATTGTGATAATTTAAAATGTTGTGATTTCTAGAGTAATTACTAAAATAATAGAAATAACTCATAACTTCAGAACAAGTAAAGAGAAAGCAATTGAATTACACAAGAAATAATCAGTTTGAAAGAGGGTAAGGAAGTAGAGAAAAAGAATCAAGGAATATCTAGGTAGGACAAAGGGAAAGAACAAAATGACACTTTCCATTTAAACAAGCACATCCTTCTCTAGGGGATCTTCCTGACCCAGGGACTGAACCTGTGTCTCCTGCACTGGAAGGCAGATTCTTTATCTCTGAGCCACCAGGAAAGCCCAAAAATAAAAGTGAAGTCGACTAAATGCTTAGGGAAATTTACAGAGTTACTACTTGAGGGAATCTATCAACGTGTTGTAGAAAGGAAAAATACGTAAAACATAAAGATAATGAAAGATAATAAAATGCAGGAAAAAAGATACACCATTGAAAAATTAACAGAAAAAAATGATGTTACCATATTAATAGAAGAAAAAAAATTAAGTCATTTAATTATGAGCAATAATGATATTAATTCATTATGATAAACATGCCATACATCAAGTAGATCTATTATACTTTTAAATTTGCATATGTCTATAGGCACAGCCTCAAAATACATACATTAGTTTCCTAGGAATGCTATAACAAAAGTACCACAGACTGCGTGGCTTAAAATAATAGCTTTTAGTGCTAAAATTTATTGAGGCCTGAAGTCCTAAATCAAGTGTTGGCAAGGTAGGTTTCTTCTGGAGATTCTGAAAGACAACCCATCCCACCTCTTTCTCCAAGCTTCTTGTGGTTGCTATCATTCCTTTGTATGTCTCTTTATCTGTTTTCTTTGTTTATAAAGACATCAGCCTTTTTGTTAGAATCTACCCTAATCCAGTACGACCTCATGTTAATTTAACTAACTATATCTACAAAGACAATTTTCAAATAAAATCACATTCTAAAGTTGCAGATGGATTTGAATTAGGAAGGACATTAGTCAACCTACTACAATATATAAGGCAAAATTAATAACTACAAAGAAAAATAGACCAATACATAATGATTGAGTCAAATATTAACACACTTTTCTTGGTAGTTGATATAAAAGAAAACAGGTTATAAAAGTTTAAGCAAGGTTTTTAAATACTAATATTTATATACACTAATGAAAAACATTGATCATGTCCTAAAATTTTTGAATATCATCAACACTTATCATTAGTGTCCAGAAACATTTTAGAAGACTGAAATCACATTTCAAACAGTTCAGTTCAGTCACTCAGTCGTTTCTGACTCTTTGCGACCCCATGGACTGTGGCACGCCAAGCGTCCCTGTCCATCGCCAACTCCCGGAGTTTACCCAAACTCATGTCCATTAGGTTGGTGATGCCATCTAACCATCTCATCCTTTGTTGCCCTTCTCTGCCTTCCCTCAATCTTTCCCAGCATCAGCGTCTTTTCAAATGAGTCAGCTCTTTGCATCAGGTGGCCAAAGTATTGGAGTTTCAGCTTCAACATCAGTCCTTCCAATGAACACTCATGACTGATCTCCTCTAAAATGGACTGGTTGGATCTCCTTGCAGTCCAAGGGACTGTCAAGAGTTTTCTCCAACACCACAGTTCAAAAGCATCAGTTCTTTGGTGCTCAGCTTTCTTTATAGTCCAACTCTCACATACATACATGACTCCTGGAAAAACCATAGCCTTGACTAGATGGACCTTTGTTGGCAAATTAATGTCTCTGTTTTTTAATATGCTGTCTTCGTTGGTCATAACTTTCCTTCCAAGGAGTAAGCGTCTTTTAATTTCATGGCTGCGATCACCATCTGCAGTGATTTTGGAGCCCCAAAACAAAGTCAGCCACTGTTTCCACTATTTCCCCACCTATTTGCCGTGAAATGATGGGACCGGATGCCATGATCTTAGTTTTCTGAATGTTGAGCTTTAACCCAACTTTTTCACTCTCCTCTTTTACTTTCATCAAGAGGCTCTTTAGTTCTTCACTTTCTGCCATAAAGGTGGTGTTATCTGCATATCTGAGGTTACTGATATTTCTCCCAGCAATCTTGATTCCAGCTTGTGCTTCATCCAGGCCAGCGTTTCAATCAATCATATTAATTTTGGAAGACTGATAACATATTCAGTATAATTGATCCAAAATTTAATTTTTCAACCGTTCATACATTACAAAACATACATATCATGAGAGATATTCACTTTTAGTAATATTTGCTTTAAATTATACATTTTTTTTTATTCTTCCAATTTTATTTTATTTTTAAACTTTAGGTAAATTGTATTATTTTGAAATATCAAAATGAATCCATACATATTTTGATTGATGTATTTTTTGATATGTTCTTTATCAAGTGCTTTTCTTTCTGTTTTTATTTGTAAAAGCTTTTATGAGGCTTTCTACTCCTGCAGTTATTTTCTATGATTTATATTTTTTGATCATAATTACATTTTTTATCAAGATTTTATAAGATAGTAACAAAAAGCAGTACATAAATTCTTTCAGAATCTCTGGATCATTATATGTGTCTACAGTTGGCCCTCCATAGCCACAGGTTTCACATCTCAGGATACAGAGAGCAGACTGTATGCATTTTTACTATGCCTTTTTATATAAGGACTTGAGCATCTGAGGATTTTGCTAACTTTGGAGCTCCTAGAACAAATCCTCAGTGGATACCAAGGGAAAACTCTATATTATTTTTCTTATAGCAATGCTATATAATATATAAATATCTATATATAATATATGTGCAATATATACATATATATATATATATACACACACAGATATTTATATATCATACATATATTCTAGCTTGATCCTAGTTGTCTATTACATTTTTCACATTATCTCTTAGAAAACAATAATTTTACCAATTTTCTCTTTTCAAATTTATTACTTTTTACTTCATATTTCATTTAACTTTTCCATATAGCTCAGGTTTACTTTATTGCTCATATTTTAATCTCAAGTGAAAACACAATTTTTCTCCTTAATAAATTCTTGTTATTAATAGTGAGTAAAGAAAAAAGATGTTATTTTGATGCAAAAATAGTTATTTTTTAAGAAATATAAATTGGATTTTTATTTTTTCATCAGTTTCACTGTTGTTTTAAAATTTTTCTATATGAATATTTTATACTCTCCATGATTAAAATTGTACTGCAGTTTAGAAATTATATTGTATGTTTCTACTTTTTACAATGTATTGAATTTTTTCATAACCATAAAGGTATGTGACACCTTTTAATAAATGTTCTAGAACAAGTTGAACACTGCTTGAGGAATGAATTTTAAATGATGTATTATCATTGTCATTTCTGCTCTATAATTCACCTCACTCATTTTATTATTGAAATTTTGAATACTGAATCCCAGACCTCTATTGTTCCTCTTTCAGCTGTTCTTTGATTTCTATCAATTTTCAAAAATGTTAACATACTGATATGTGCTTTTATTATTTGTAGATATTTTTATAGTTAGACTTTTCATAAATTATTTACTTTATTAATTTCACTGAGCCTATTTCTTAAGAAATATATATTAAATGGAATGACCGTTATTAAAATATAATAATTTGCTTAATGCAACATGTAATAAGAATGACAAAGTAGAACAGATCAATAATAATTATGCCTGGTGTGCTAAGTACCTTCCCTGCCCTGAGATCTGCCATCCACCTTGTCCTGAGTTTTTAGAAGCTGACAACATGCACTATTCTGCTTCTTTCTCTGGGCCTCTGACTTCAGTTCATGTCTGCCCAATGGGAACCACCAGTGGAGATTAATGAAAGGAAGAGAATGAAATTCAAGGCACCCTTCATTGTTGCCTCTGGGGGCTGCAACCCTGGTTGAAAAGCCAGAGCTTTTCTCCAGAGTCTTGTCCACATATCTCCCTCTCCCTCTTCTTCCCTCAAGGCTGAAGAGTTTGAGAGTTTTAATCGTGAACTGCTGTGCCAATATCACTTCACTATCCTTTTGAGGTTTTCTCATAGGCCCCCCCTTTTTTTTCCCCTTTTGTACACAACTCCTTAAAAAATATATCTTCAAATTACCCATCTTGGATGTACCATCTATTTCTACCCATACTGACATTTACTGACTGATATACCAAGATATTTTCTTGCAATGACTGGGTCTCATGGAAACTGGGTAACTCTCAGCCAAATTCTTGGTGATCAGTCAGCTTCACTTCGTTGATAAGACCCTTGATCTAAACTTAACATCTATGCTCTCTTTTTAAACATGGAGAGTGAGAAAGTCACTTCCATTCTTGTACAGATTCTGAGTATTACCACTATCCCAAACACATGTTTTCCAAACAATTTCAATTGTTTTAAAGTGTTTCTTTGTTAAATTAAGAGAAATGGAAGTAAAATTCATATATATCAAAGGTTCTGGGAAAGAGATTTGCCATATAAAACCTCAAATTAATTAAGTGATCAGAGGAATAAGTCAAAGCAAATAATGGATCTAGAGAAAAGAAAATAATGGGAGAGAAATAATGCATACTAAGAATTGAAGGAAAGGAAGACATTTCAATAAAGAATAATCACAGTCAATAAGAACATTATCAGAGATGAATAGCTGCTTTTAACAAAAATGAACAATTTTAAAGGATGAACAAACGTGAAAAATTTTTTTTTTCAAATGCAACATCATTAATAATCAAAAGGCATAATGAAATGAAAACCAAGGCAGCTCAATTTATTATGAATAGGACTAGTTCTGATTGGGAAAATTATTTTTATTAAATAATTTAGAAACAAATAAGTTACCATGTACTGGTAAGTTAAATATACACCAAGGATTCCTTGCTCTGATTGTAAAACAAAAGAGATTTCCTTTTGGAATCCATATTTAAAGGCTTTATACGTCACACTTTCAGGAATTAATATCCGAAGAGAAAACTAACAAACTGGAACAAAATGACAAGTGTTTGGTTTCCATTTTCTCTTTCTGCCTATAGGAAGAAAGCAATTTTATTACTTCATGTACATTAGGAATATGTAGGGAAATATAAATAATTTAACAAATGCATGTAAATTAGCAGTTAGAAATATATTAGCCAAAAGTTGTATAGGTATGTTTTAATGACTCTAATAGACAGTTTTTTTAAAATAGTTATAAAGATTTATGTTTGACAATATAGCTTTTGAATGAATCACCCTGAAATAAAACTAGCTAGGTACCTGCTATCTTCATATTAAGCCACAGTGAACCATAAGGCAAATGTTTATTTTTCATTTCTACATACATTTCATTGAGTAATACACAGCATGATTCTTGTAGATAAACTCAGTACATTAGATATTTAAAATTATTCTGCTCAAAATATTTAGAGAAATAATAGCCTAATCACATTAAACTTAAAATTATGTCTCTAGCAAAGGCTAGCTTACTGCAATTTTGGAAACTTGCTAAGGTAATTAAGATAATCATACCACATTGTAAGCAGTTTTTAGAAGGGCCAGCAAGGATAATTTGTCTCTGAAAAATTCAAACATATTCATGCAAAAATGTTCCATTTGTTCATGCTTGCACACACTCTTGCCTGAATTGAAGAAAAGAGGAAGAGACTGATTAATAAAAAGAAATGTGACTATAGATGAGACACAATGAAAATGAGGCTCTAAAATTAAACTTGGAAAATACCAGAGGAGAATAGGGGATATTTTGGGTCTGTTGTACTCTTTAGTGTGGACATGGATATATCATGCTCACGCTTTGGCTAAATTGTATCCTTGCTCTAAATTTTAGTTTTAACGTCAACCACACAGCATATTTTGATTGTATTTCCTTTCTTATATCCCTTTGTATTTTTCCTAGTATTCAAAGAAAGGCAATTTATTTTCAATTGGTACTGGATGTGTGCCAGGTAAGGTTTTCCTCTCAACTTAACAATAGTCAGAAAATTTTTCTCAAAATAGTCAAAGGCATCAGGCTGAATTGTTGTTGTTGTTTTCTGGTATCATGCCTTCTAAACTTATCCATCCTCCTGCTCCAAACAAACTATCAGTGGGCTACCAGTCTGTCCCTCAGATGTCTGTTATTTTTTATTTTTTTCTCTTAGTCCAGAAAATCCCTTTGCCCTCTTTTATACTGGATCCTTGAGGTTCCCTGGTAGCTCAGGTGGTAAAGATTCCACCTGCAATGCAGGAGTCCCAGTTTCAATTCCTGGATTGGGAAGTTCTTCCCCTGGAAAAGGGATGGGCTACCCACTCCAGTATTCATGGGCTTCCACGGTGGCTCAGATGGTAAAGAATCTGCCTGCAATGTGGGAGACCTTGGTTTGATCCCTGGTTTGGGAAGATCCCTTGGAGGAGTGGCAACCCACTCCAATATTCTTGCCTGGAGAATCCCATGGACAGAGGAGCCTGATGGGCTACAGTCCATGGGGTCGCAAAGAGTCAGTACATGAGTGAGCAATTAAGCACAGCACAAGCCCTATTGGATCTAGTGTCTCCTGTATATATCATCTTCCTATTTCTAAGTTGTGCTTCATGTTCATACCTCCAGAGACTTCTGGCAAAGGATACATCAGAGGAAGTTTTTAAAATGCAATACATCTAGTGTATCTTTACATTTCCCTTACATTCAATAGATAATTTAGCCAGGGTACAATTCTAAACTTCATCAGAATTTTGAAGGCATTATATTTTAACTTTCATTTTCTGTATTTCTCTTGTGAAGTTTGTACGTTTTTTATTTGTATTACTTCATACTGTGATCTTGCAGCTGTTCTTTCCCCTCAGTGAAAATTCTCAGAGACTACTTTTTATCCTGGTGTTCTGATCTTTCTTGCTTATGCATTCTGGTGTGTATTTTTTTTTAATTTATTTTATTCAGTTCTAAATGTGTCCATACAATTCTGAGAAATAGTCTTATGTTATTTTTTCATAATCTGTTTCCCTCCTTTCTCTCTTTTCAGAAATTCCATGATTAGATATTTAATTTCCAGTACTGAATATTGACTTTTCTTATGATTTCTGAGACACTTTCATCTATCTCTTTTTCCTCCACCTCCCCCTACTCTGTTTTGTAGAATTTTTTAGAAATCTTTTCATTACAAATAGTTTATTGCTGATAGATATTTAATAACCAGCTCTGTGGCAAAACATATGGATATAGATATTCATGCATGTTTGATATAACTTTTTACTGATATAAATAATGTGTAGTATAAACTTACAGATAATAAAATATAAAATACTCTTCATTTTGAATTCCACAAAGCAATTGATTCTCATAGCATGTTTTCAATTGATTTTTGCAGAATTCCTTTACCTGTCTCAAACTACAGCTGTGATTCATAAAACATTGTTCTGTTCTGAATATTGTTCGATATATTTACTTTAAAAGTAAAACAAAAGTAAAACAGCAAAGACATATGAACTTGACTCATTCTTCAATAACATTCTTTAAAAAATATAGATTATATATATTTTCTCTTAAAAGTAGGGAGACTTGGCAACATTGGGCCTCTGACTTTGCCTGGCTGCTCTAAATAGAAGAGAAAGTGAACTGAAGTGGCTCAGTCCTGTCTGACTTTTTGTGACCCCATGGACTGTAGCCTACCAGGCTTCTCTGTCCATGGGATTTTCCAGGCACAAGTACTGGAGTGGGTTGCCATTTCCTACTCCAGGGATCTTCCCAACCCAGGGAATGAACCCAGGTCTCCCACATTGCAAGCAGATGCTTCACCCTCTGAGCCACCAGGGAAGCAAAAGAGGAGGGTGACCTAGTTTGCCAGGACCCTATGACATGTTTGAGTTCTATGGACCATTAGCATATTCAAAAGCAGAGACATTACTTTGCCAACAAAGGTCCGTCTAGTCAAGGCTATGGTTTTTCCTGTGGTCATGTATGGATGACTGAGAGTTGGACTGTGAAGAAAGCTGAGCACTGAAGAATTGATGCTTTTGAACTGTGGTGTTGGAGAAGACTCTTGAGAGTCCCTTGGACTGCAAGGAGATCCAACCAGTCCATTCTGAAGGAGATCAGCCCTGGGATTTCTTTTGAAGGAATGATGCTAAAGCTGAAACTCCAATACTTTGGCCACCTCATGTGAAGAGTTGACTCATTGGAAAAGACTCTGATGCTGGGAGGGATTAGGGGCAGGAGGAGAAAGGGATGACAAAGGATGAGATGACTGAATGGCATCACCGACTCGATGGACATGAGTTTGAGTGAACTCCGGGAGCTGGTGATGGACAGGGAGGCCTGGCATGCTGCAATTCATGGGGTTGCAAAGAGTCAGACACAACTGAGCGACTGAACTGAACTGAACTGAATTGATGACCTGCTTGAGTTGTATGGACTATTTCAGGTTTTAATACCACATTCTGCAGTTCACATAGCTTATACTCAAAAGACAAAGCAGCTTGTAAAATGATCTAATTCATAATCTGACAATTAGACGTTTTCATGGGAATTCAAATGAGCTGCATCTACCTTGAAATCCAAGAATTTAAATTATGGAAATGAAGCTTAATCAAATATTGGTACTAAAAAGTATTAGATTTTAAAAAAGAATCTAAAGACTTTCCATCTAATCTTTCAGTATTATCAAGTAATCAAGTATACTAACACAGTTATCAATTGTTTATTTGTTAGTATTTCATTGCTATTTAATGGCTTATTTGTTTTGTCATTTGAGGTTGATGGCTTGTAAAATCCATTTCTCCCATACAGTGGTGTTTCCAGGAAGGATCAAAATAATAATATGTGTATTCAATTTTATCTTGTTTGAAAAATAATGTCCATTTTCTCTTCTACTTACTTTGTTCTGGTTTTTGTTAACACTGATTTACTAACAATGATTTTTTTGATCACCAGTAATCTGTTGCCAAAACCAATTGTCACTTCTTTGCACACAATTTCCTCAAATGTTTAGTGACATTTAGCACAATTCACTATTTTATCGCTTTTGAAATACATACCTGACTTAGGTGATTTTTTTTTTTCCAGTTTTTCCTGCTGACTCCTTCTACTCTTGAAAGTGAAAGTTGATCAACCATGTCCAACTCTTTGTGACCCCTCTTGGAGTTCTCCGGGTTGTAATACGGGAGTAGGTTGCCGTTCACTTCTCCAGGGGATCTTCCCAATTCAGGGATGGAAGCCAGGTCTCCCACATTGCAGGCTCATTCTGTACCAGCCACCAGGGAAGTCCAAGAATACTGGAGTGGGTAGCCTATCCCTTTTCCAGTGGATCTTCTTTTTTTTTTTTTAATTTTTTATTCCTTTATTTCTCATGTGTTCCCCATCCTGAACCCTCCTCCCTCCTCCCTCCCCATACCATCCCTCTGGGTCGTCCCAGTGCACCAGCCCCAAGCATCCAGTATTGTGCATCAAACCTGGACTGGCATCTCGTTTCATACATGACATTTCACATGTTTCAATGCCATTCTCCCAAATCTTCCCACCCTCTCCCTCTCCCACAGAGTCCATAAGCCTGTTCTATACATCAGTGTCTCTTTTGCTGTCTCGTATACAGGGTTATCGTTACCATCTTTCTAAATTCCATATATATGCGTTAGTATACTGTATTGGTGTTTTTCCTTCTGGCTTACTTCACTCTGTATAATAGGCTCCAGTTTCATCCACCTCATTAGAACTGATTCAAATGTATTCTTTTTAATGGCTGAGTAATACTCCATTGTGTATATGTACCACAGCTTTCTTATCCATTCATCTGCTGATGGACATCTAGGTTGCTTCCATGTCCTGGCTATTATAAACAGTGCTGCGATGAACATTGGGGTACACGTGTCTCTTTCCCTTCTGGTTTCCTCAGTGTGTATGCCCAGCAGTGGGATTGCTGGGTCAACTCCAGAAAAATAAATGGCCCAATCAAAAAATGGGCCAAAGATCTAAATAGACATTTCTCCAAAGAAGACATACAGATGGCTAACAAACACATGAAAAGATGCTCAACATCACTCATTATCAGAGAAATGCAAATCAAAACCACTATGAGATACCATTTCACACCAGTCAGAATGGCTGCGATCCAAAAATCTACAAATAATAAATGCTGGAGAGGGTGTGGAGAAAAGGGAACCCTCTTACACTGTTGGTGGGAATGCAAACTAGTACAGCCACTATGGAGAACAGTGTGGAGATTCCAGTGGATCTTCTTAACCCAGGAATCCAACAGAGTCTCCTGCATTGCAGGCAGATTCTTTACCAGCTGAGCTACCAGGGAAGCCTCTTCAACTCTTAATAATGTCTAAATGTTAAGAAGTATTCTACTCCCTATTTTCTTCTTTTTTCATATCAATTCACATCAAGTACAACACTGATGATTCTCAAATCTCCAGGACCCCACCTCTTTTCTGAGCTCTGAACTTGCGTGATATATTCATATTATATCTCTTAAAGTGCTTGACAAGACTCTTTCATCTTCCATCGGCCTTTATCCCAGTCAATGTCATTCACTTCTCAAACCTAAAACCTGATGATCCTGATTCCTCTCTCTGTCTCTTTAACTCCCACATCTAATTTATCAGCAAGTCCTGTTGATTCTGTCTCCAAATACATAGCTCTAGTCTGTTCATCTCTTACCCAGACATCTGCAAGCTGCTATTAAGTATTCAAGTATTCTTATGATTCCTTCTTGCTCCCATACCCACAATTCATTCCTTCTATCATAGCACATAGGACCCTAAAAACTCCCTTAACATGACTCAGATGACTCAGAATCATTTATCTAATCACTAGCTAGCTCACCAAGTATGTTCTTTCCTCCTTAATTCTTTAGGCAGAGCTATCTTCATTTCGTCTCATAAATGTGACAGAATATTTTCTCAAGGTTTCTTATATTCTACTGTCTTTGTAATTCTTTTTTCCATACTCTTGGAATGATTATAATCATTTTAGCTTTCAAAATTAAGTTCTCATAATCAGAGAAATTATACTCAAATACTATTTTTTTTAACTTCCATAGCTTTTATCACAACTTATAATCATTTATGGGCTTCCCTGGTGGCTAGACTGGTACAGAATGCTCCTGCAATGTAGGACACCTGGGTTCCATTCCTGGGTTGGGAAGATCCTCTGGAGAAAGGAACAGCTACACACTCCAGTATTCTGGCCTGGAGAATTCCATGGACTATACAGACTTCCCTGGTGGCTCAGACAGTAAAGTGTCTGCCCACAATGCGGGAGACCTGGGTTCAATCCCTGGGTTGGGAAGATCCTGTGGAGAAGGAAATGGCAACCCACTCCAGTACTCTTGCCCGGAAAATTCCACGGACTGAGGAGACTTATAGGCTACAGTCCATGGGGTCACAAAGAGTCTGATACGACAGAGCGACTTCACTTTCTCTACAGAGTCAAAGAGTCAGACACAACTGAGCAACTTTCACGTTCAAAATCATTTATAAATATGATGGTTAAATGAATTTTTTCCAGTTAAATATTTATGGATGAAGAAACACTGTCTGCCTAATATCTCACTGATATTTCAACAGTAATCCTACTACCTAACTCATAGTAAGTTCTCATCAAATATTAGTCAATTTAATGAATAATAGCACTGTTTTATCATAAATGGATGTGACATTTCATAATACAATATGTATTTTAGCCCTTAAAAAACAGATTCATGTAATTTAATAATTATTTATTTATAATAATTGTTGTTTAGTTACTAAGTCACATCTGATTATTTTGTGACCCTGTGGACTGTAGCCCACTAGGGTCCTCTGTCCATGGGATTCTTCAGGCAGAAATAGTGGAGTGGGTTACCATTTCCTTCTCCCTCGGATCTTTCATAGTCCAGGGAACAAATTGGTGTGTCCTGCATTGAGATGCAGATTCTTTACCATTGAGCCACTTAGGAAGCCATTCATAATATTACCCTGTATTAAATAGTGTTTAGTAGAGGAAAGCCATAAATTTTTATGTTATCTTATGTTATATATTACTTGAGTTTTCAGCATTCTGTGTCTGTGTTAAACTTTTCATTGGTTCAAGTAGCCATAGTTGGACACCAACAGTAGTTAAGGACAAATTTATTGTATATAGTGTGTCTAAACAAAATTTTTTCCTCAGAAAACTTGGCCTACTGTGCCATTGCATTGCAACTCCAGAAGCAACAAGTCATGATTGTTTTCTTTCTGCCAGAAAATTCCAGTGAAGTTCATAGATTTAACTCTTGCAATTGTTATCATTCATTCAGTTCAGTTCAGTTCAGTTGCTCAGTCATGTCCAACTCTTGGCAACCCCATGAACTGCAGCATGCCAGGCTTCCCTGTCTATCACAAACTCCCAGAGTCCACCCAAATCCATGTCCATTGAGTCGGTGATGCCATCCAACCATCTCATCCTCTGTCGTCCCCTTCTCCTCCTGCCCTCAATCTTTTCCAGCATCAGGGGCTTTTCAAAGGAGTCAGCTCTTCGCATCAAGTGGCCAAAGTATTGGAGTTTCAGCTTTAGCATCAGACCTCCCAATGAACACCCAGGACTGATCTCCTTTAGGATGGACCGGTTGGATCTCCTTGCAGTCCAAGGGACTCTCAAGAGCCTTCTTCAACACCACGGTTCAAAAGCATCAATTCTTCAGCGCTCAGCTTTCTTCACAGTCCAACTCTCACATCCATACATGACTACTGGAAAAACCATAGCCTTGACTAGATGGACCTTTGTTGGCAAAGTAATGTCTCTGTTTTTTAATATGCTGTCTAGTTTGGTCATAACTATCCTTCCAAGGAGTAAGCATCTTTTAATTTCATGACTGTAATCACCATCTGCTGTGATTCTGGAGCCCAGAAAAATAAAGTCATGTAAAGAACATATTGTTTTGAGACATTAGCTCGAACCACATTTATTAAGTTGCAATGCAACCTACAGAACTCATTGGTCAGAGAATCAAATAATCTTTCAAGGATATCTTATTATCCTGATATCCAATCTCTGCATACTAAAGGATTTTCATTGTTATCTACACATTAATAAACATTTCATCATCTTTAGGATCATTCTTTGAAAGGATTGCTTCTTCCATATATTCAATGTCTACTGAAAATTCAAGTTAAAAGAGTAAAGTCTCAGAGTAGATCATGCACAACTCTTGGAGCCAACTTTCTGCATACTTTTTCTTTACTTTAATAACTTAGTACTTCAGTAGTTTGGGGCAGAAAAAAAACTATGGCCCATGGGTCAAATTTGGTTCACTGCCTATAAAGAAAGTTTTATTGGGGAAAAAATCTAATTTCATTTGTTTTCACGTTCTCTATGGCTGCTTCTGAGCTACAATAGCAGAGCCAAGTACTCACAACAAAAATCGTATCATCAAAACGCTTCTAGCCCTTTGCAGAGAATGTTTGCTGATCCCTGATTTAAGACACTGGCCTAGGCCCCTCATTTGTAAGTGCCTGAGGGGGCTGGACTACATTAACTCTAAATTCTATGCCACCTCATGCTTATTATCTTGTTTTCATTAGTTTATCTGTGTCTGGCTCTATAGATCCAGACAACATTAGCATTCATGTCAATAGTATACTTTTTTTTTTTTTTCTGCTTTTCCCTTTTTCTAGTTTGAACACATTAAATAAATATGGTACCCTCAACAGAACAATTATTAACTGCAACAGAAAGAAGGATCAATATTCTCTGTTTCTAATTCATATTTCATTCTTCGTAGAAAAGTAAGGAAGGGCTCTCAGGTGATGACAAGAAGTCAAATTCCAGTACATATTAGCAGATTTACAGGTTTTTTGTTTGTCTTGATTTGGGTTTGGGGACTTTTCTTGTTTTTTATTTAGACATCATTGGCAAAACATACTGTAATCAAGATGGAACTCAATATTTAATTTTATTTTAATCTGTAAAGAAATTTCCTTGTTCATACTATGTAGTGTATATTAGTTATTTAAAAATTAGAATATTTTAGAAATTATTTTTGGCAAATCTGTTTCTAACAGATGAGATGTTGTATACACTGAATGCTAACTAATGACATTGGTCAGCAAAAAACTGAAGGAACACTTAGAATATTTCTACATAAAATAGTTGCAAAAAAGGAACATTAAAGTTCATGACAATGAAATAATGGAGCCAAACTATTGATTTCCAACCTTTTCCTTCCTTTGCACATCTGATTTTCAACTTCAAAAGGCAATAAAGTCACTCATAAAATTGAGCAAAGAGATAGATATGAACAGACAAAGGAGGTCAGTGGTCAAATGGGAGGAAACCACACATTTTACCATCTTGTAAACAGTGAGGGTCCTTGGGCAGACAAAGAAAAGCTGGAACCTCCAGACTGACAGGAAATCACACATTTTGAGTTTGACAAGGGCTCTATAGGCAGAGGAAAGGTGGGAAAATGCAGGACTATTTGGCATCACAATGTAATCTTTTCCTTTTTATGCCCACACTACAATAAAATTAGCCCTAAAGAAGTACCCATAATGCCCTGTTGCCATGACACTTCTAATTTAAGCTAAATAGGGACAAAAATCTTTCTTTTCCTTGGGAAGGTAGAGCTGGGATGAAAATCAGGAAATACTATACAAAACTCCTCCCTCTTCACTGAACATTCTGCCCATTCATTTTTCATGCCCCTTATAATATGCTTGCCAAAGAAACTCAGGGCAGCTACTCACCTCAGTCTGCCCTCTCACCCCTTGAGAGTATAGTACACTTAATAAACCCTTGCTTTGTTTTCTTGACCTCCATATCTCCTCTCTGAAATCTTTCTGTGACAAGACAAGAACCTGCTTTTGGAAAACATCTTAAATTCTGTACACCCGTGGCAGATGCATGTTGATGTATGGCAAAACCAATACAATATTGTAAAGTAAAATAATAATAATAATAATAAATTCTGTATGGGAACATATTAATATGATTTCCTCAAACTATACATTATATATATGATCCTAAAACAGTTTTTTTAAGAAGTGCTATGCTGAATAAATGGTCTGAAATCTGCTCAGTTAGATCTGATAGCTTAAGTCAGTCTGGTCTGTAAGGACGTCTTGCCATGAGGTAAGAGCTACATCCCAAGAGTCAAAAGACAAAGCAAAATTTTCTTAATGCAAAATTTAAAAAAAAATATTCTTCTTGAGTGTATAAGAGCAAAAGAAATAACATCCTTCAGGAGCAAACTGACATAGGCTATCATCTCGACACTATTTAAAATAGTTTTAACTACATTTTAGAGGAAAATGATGGCAGGGGCACACCAGAAAGATCATCCTTGTTTAATATTCAAAATCCAGAAACCATACCCTCAAATATTACGGTTTTCTACCAGGAAGGCATTGACTTAACAATGAAAATGCTACTCCGACTTGCCTGATTTACAATGTTGTTTTTCACTCTTCTCACATTGACTATTTTATCTAGTCTCTCAGTTTATTCCTGGGTGAACGCTATTTTCTCTGACTAACTGGATTCTTCTCAGAGATCAGAGTGATATAGTGTAGAAGAGACAATGCTTTGCTGCCCTTAAGAAAGGAAGATGCAGATGTGAATGACCTTAAAGGTCTTTGTCCAAATCAGCTTCTTTCCTCCCCATCCTTTCCTTCCTGCAGGAGGAAAATCAGTCATGTCTACACAAATCCCAATTCCATTAACCTTTCAGATACTGTGGAGACACAATTGTACTAAGGTCCCTAACATTATATATGTCAAGAATTGGCTGGCATGTCCTTTACATGTCTCTCTTATAATATCTTGACTATTTCAAAGAGCTTATAGTTCAGATGCCTGAGAATATTAAAGTGCAGGACAATTTTTATTTCTGAAATTAATGCCTGAACTTAAGGTTCACTGGAGGGACAAAGAATACCAAAGGCAGACTCTCTCATACACACGATATATTTAGTTCCCTTATTTTATGTACTTGTTAAAGTCTCTATGCTTAAAGTTCATAAAAAGACAATAAAGAGGAAATACTAAACCAAAATTATTCATTGGAAACCACAGGAAGATGTGTAAACTGAGTCCTCATATCAGACTGGATACTACAGCAAATATGAATACTAGAAACTTGGTGGATTAACTCCCATTCTAGCTTCACTTTTTATAAAACATGTAGCCTTGGGACTATAACAACTTTTCTGTGCATCTGTTACCTCAGATATAAATAGGAATGAAACTGACTAATATAGCTACAAAGATGACTGAGTTGATATTTGCTGTAACTATATTTGTATGTGTATGTATGCTCAATTGTGTACAACTCAGTGACTTAGCAGCAGCAGCAGCTGCGACCTCATGAACTATAACCCACAAGGCTCCTCTGTCCATGTGATTTTTCCAGGCAAGAATATTAAGTGGGTTGCCATTTCCTACTCCAGTAACTATATTTAAGCATGGTTTACTAAAATTTTTATTTTTAAATTTTAAAGTAACTTTTAATAATAGATAAATATCAAGTATAAAAATATTAAAAAGTAAAAGGATCAGAGACCAAAAGACAAGATTTTTTAGGCCATACTAAAGTAAATAAAACCTTTTATAATTACAATATATTAACTTTTTAATCTGTTAATATAATATCATTGTATTTCTACACAGACTCAGTTCAGTACAGTTCGGTCGCTCAGTCTTGTCTGACTCTTTGGCCACAACATGCCAGGCCTTCCTGCCCATCACCAACTCCCGGAGTTTCAGCAAATGCATATCCATTGAGTCGGTGATGCCATCCAGCCATCTCATCCTCTGTTGTCCCTTTCTCCTCCTGCCCTCAATCTTTCCCAGCAACAGAGTCTTTTCAAATTAGTCAGCTCTTTGCATCAGGTGGCCAAAGTATTGGAGTTTCAGCATCAACTTCAGTCCTTTCAATGAACACTCATGACTGATCTCCTTTAGGATGGACTGGGTGGAACTCCTTGCAGTCCAAGGGACTCTCAAGAGTCTTCTCCAACACCACAGTTCAAAAGCATCAATTCTTTGGTGCTCAGCTTTCTTTATAGTCCAACACTCACATCCATATACGACTACTGGAAAAACCATAGCCTTGACTAGATGCACCTTTGTTGGCAAAGTAATGTCTCTGCTTTGTAATATGCTGTCTAGGTTGGTCATAACTTTTCTTTCAAGGAGTAAGCGTCTTTTAATTTCATGGCTGCAGTCACCATCTGCAGTGGTTTTGTAGCCCCCCAAAATAAAAAGTCTGTCACTGTTTCCCCTGTTTCCCCATCTATTTCCCATGAAGTGATGGGACCATATGCCATGATCTTAGTTTCCTGAATGTTGAGCTTTAAGCCAACTTTTTCATTCCTCTTTCACTTTCATCAAGAAGCTCCTTAGTTCGTCTTCACTTTCTGCCATTAGGGTGATGTCATCTGCCTATCTGAGGTAATTGATATGTATCCTGGCAATCTTGATTCCAGTTTGTGCTTCATCCAGCCAAACATCTCTCATGATGTACTCTACATATAAGTTAAATAAGCAGGGTGACAATATACAGCCTTGACATACTCCTTTTCCTATTTGGAACCAGTCTGTTGTTCCATGTCCAGTTCTAACCATTGCTTCCTGACCTGCATACAGATTTCTCAAGAGACAGGTCAGGTGGTCTGGTATCCCCATCTCTTTAAGAATTTTCCACAGTTTATTGTGATCCACACAGTCAAAGGCTTTGGCATAGTCAATAAAGAAGAAGTAGATGTTTTTCTGGAACTCTCTTGCTTTTTCAGTGATCCGGAGGATGTTGGCAATTTGACCTCTGGTTCCTCTGCCTTTTCTAAGACCTGCTTAAACATCTGGAAGTTCACAGTTCATGTATTGCTGAAGCCTGGCTTGGAGAACTTTGAGCATTACTTTACTAGCATATGAGATTACATAACCTCAAAACATATTAGATTATATGATATTTTCATATCTTTCACTCAATAAATGAGTGAATTAATCGCAATGGAGGGAGTGGAATACATTCATTACAGAAGGAAAAGCCCATATTGTGGGCCAGGAGAGTATGATTTTTGCAAATATCCTATATTCCAGGATGTGATCTCCTCTCTCTTTTGTACTTTCAGCCTCTTTATTCATGTAGGCCCCATCTTCTCATTTGATATGTTCTGTAAGAACTTTTGCTTTGTTAAGCGCAATACAAAACCTCCCATTTCCTATACCATCATCCCTTTTCTTTGAATACAAAATTATTTAATATTGAGATCAACATGTAATTTTCAATTTTACCTCCTAATATACTTGCTGCAATTTTATTTTTAATTTTTTAATTGGAAGTAATTGCGTTACAGCATTGTGTTAGTTTCTGCTGTATATCAAATGAATCAGCTATAGATATACATATGTTGCCTCGCTCTTGACCTTCCTTCCTATCTCCCACCCTATCTCACCCCTCTAGGTTTCACAGAGCACTGACTTCAGCTCTGTGTGTTACAGAGCAAATTCCCACTTGCTATCTATTTTACATATGGTAATGTATATGCTTCCATGCTACTCTCTCCATTTTCTACCCTCTCCTTCCCCACTGTGTCCACAAGTATGTTCTCTATGTCTGTGTCTCCACTGCTCCCCTGCAAATATGTTCATTAGTACCATCTTTCTAGATTCCACACACATGCATTAATATACAATGTTTGTCTGTCTCTTTCTGACTTACTCTGTATGATAGGCTCTAGGTTCATACACCTCATTGGGACTGACTCAAACGCATTATTTTTTTATAGCTGAGTAATAGTCCATTGTATATATGTACGACAATGCTATATCTATTCCTTAGTCAATGGACATCTAGGTTGCTTCCGTGTCCTAGCTATTATAAAAAGTGCTGCAATGAACAATGTGTCTCTTTCAGTTATGGTTTTCTCAGGTTGTATGCCCAGTAGTGGGATTTTGGGGTCATATGGTAGTTCTATTACTAGTTTTTTAAGGACTCACTGTACTGTTCTCCAAAGTGGCTGTCAATTTACATTCCCACCAGAAGTGCAAGAGGGTTCCCTTTTTTCCACATCCTCTCTGGTATTTGTTGTTTATAGATTTTTAATGATGGCCATTCTGACCAGTGTGAGGTGATACCTCATTGTAGTTTTGACTTGTATTTCTCTAATTGTGAGAGATTTTGAGCATCTTTTCATGTGTTTGTTGGCCATCTTTATGTCTCCACTGGAGAAATGTCTATTTAGGTATGCCCATTTTTTTAACTGGGTTATTTTTATGGTATTTAGCTGAATGAGCTGCTTATATGTTTTGGATATCCTTTGTCAGTTATTTTGTTGCAATTATTTTCTCCCAACAATTTATTAAATCTATTTTCTTTAACTGGGAAGGGAGTATTTGGGGGAAAATGGATACACATATATGTATAGCTAAATCCTTTCACTCTTCACCTGAAAGTATCACAACATTGTTTGTTAACTGGCTACACTGCTAAGTCACTTCAGTCGTGTCCGACTCTGTGCGACCCCATAGATGGCAGGCCACCAGGCTCTGCCTTCCCCGGGATTCTCCAGGCAAGAACACTGGAGTGGGTTGCCATTTCCTTCTCTAGTGCATGAAAGTGAAAAGTGAAAGTGAAGTCGCTCAGTCGTCTCCGACCCTCAGCGACCCCATGGACTGCAGCCTTCCAGGCTTCTCCGTCCGTGGGATTTTCCAGGAAAGAGTACTGGAGTGGGGTGCCATTGCCTTCTCCGGTACCCCAACACAAAATAAAAGTTAAAAATTAGATTAAAACACCACTACTTTCTTTAAGATCATTGATTATTTCCCCAAAATCACATGAAACATTTTTGAGTTTTACTGTTTGCCTATGTTTTCTTATCATTGTGCTAAGCAACAGTTCATCTTGATAATCTGTATTCCCAATGTTGTATCTATATGATTAAGTCTATCTCTCCCCCTGTAACTATGTAATTATGAGAGATATCCTTATCTCTCATTGAATCATTATTTTTTATCTCTTCTGCCTCCTCTCCTAAGTCTATGCAACATTCACCAAGATTATGGTCATAATACTCTACATTTTATTTAACAAGTTATTCCTCTTTCATATTGTATAACACTCAATAACTTCACTCATCACATCTATGCCAAAGGCTAGAGTCTCTGACGCTGTAAACAGTGTCAGAGTGATTCAGTGTTGAGAAGACTGCTGCGTTGTTGCTCTTAAGAAAGTAAGTTGCAGATATAAATGACTTTTAAAGTCTTGGTATAAATCAGCTTCTTCCCCTCTTCTTTGTTTTCCTTCAGGAGGAATATCAGTTAATAAAAATGGCAAAATATTATTATTGCATTTGTATTCGAATTTGAATTAAAATACATATATCTACCTTATTCTCTCCTGCTATTGGTTCTGTATCTTTAAGCCTGCAGTCACTTTCAGGTCTTTTCTTTTTCTGTCATAGTCAACAATTATCTATGCAACTGAAATTCAGTTTATTCTAAATGCATACCCTACATTACAGAGATTTATTTATTTCTGTTATGAGTTATATTGTATCCCCAGGAAAAAATATGATAATGTTCTAACCTCTAATATTGCCTTTGGAAACTGAGTCTTTGTAGATATAGTTCACTAAGATGAGGTCATAATTGAGTAGGATGAGCCTTAATCTATTACAACTAGTTTCCTTATAAGAAGAAGAAGACAAACACACAGGGATAATATCATGTGATGACAGAGGCAGAGACTGAAATGATGTAACTGCAAGCCCAGGAAAGCCAGGGATTGAGGACCACCATTAGAAACCAGGAGGAGATAAAGATTCTCCCTCAGAGGCTTCAGAGACCATGACCCTGACAACACCTTGGCTCTATAATCTCCAGAACCATGAAGCAATGAGTTTATCTTCCTTTAAACAATCCATTTATGGCCCTCTATTGTGGCAGCCCTAGGAAATTAATATATAGTTGCCCTTCTCATTTATTAATCATAAAATAGTTCTGAGTTCACATGGTATTCTGTACATTCCACTAAAATTCCATTCAATTTCTGACTATAAATGTGATTTTGTCTATTGTTCTTTGTAGTTTTAGCAAATGTTGGTGCATGTGTGTTGATGCTCTAATATTATATGCACACGTTTAAGATTATTAGGTCTTCTTGGTGAACTGACTCCATTATTGTTATGAAATGATCCATTTAAGCTCTTGTAATATTCTTTTCTCTAGAATAAATTAACTATTCAGTTTTACTTTGATTAGTGTGAGCATGGTATATTTTTTCCATTATTTTATTTGTATCTATATATATATATATATAAAAAGTGAGTATCTTACAGGCAACACATGGTGAGTGGTGTCTTGCATTTTTTATCCAAGCTGACAATTCCTATCTTTTAATTAGGATGCTTAAAGCAGTGAAATTATTATAGCATATTTAAAATAAATAGTTTTGCTATTTGTTTTCTATTTATCCCATCTGTTCTTTATATACATTTTCCCTCTTTTTCTGCCAAATCCTACCTACCAACAGACTGTTTTTGTATAGCCGCAAAACAATAAAAAATTTGTTTTTTCCCATTTAAAAGGTTATAAGGAAAACAAAACAAAATATATGCAATAGAGATTAAATGTATTCCTCAAGGACTAAGCTATTTACTTTCTGCCCCCTTACAGAAGCATTATAATATATACCTGTGATGTTTAAACAGCTAATTTAACTTTTAAAGATATTTACATTTTTAATGTCTTTTATATCTATACCATTTAACCACTATTTTTGCTTCTTACTCCTTTGGAAAGATCAAGATTTCCATTCAGTATTATTTTTATTCTACTTAAATTATCAGTTCAGTTCAGTTCAGTCACTCGGTCTTGTCTGACTCTTTGCTGGACTATTGCCTGCCAGGCTTCTCTGTCCATGGGACTTTCCAGGCAAGAATACTGGAGTGGGTTGCCATTTCCTCCTTCAGGGGATCTTCCAGACGCAGGTTAGGAACTTGCATCTTCTGCATCTCCTGCACTGGCAGGCAGGCAGATTCTTTACCAATAAAGTAGTACCATCTGTCTGTTAGTCGCTCAGTCGTGTCCAGTTCTTTGTGACCCCAAGGACTGTAGCCCTCCAGGCTCTCCTGTTCATGGGATTTTCCAGGCAAGAATACTATAGCTGGTTGCATATATATTAACAAATATATATATATATATATCTGCTAATATACATGTCCTACATCTCAGCTATACTCTCTACTTTTCATGTGTGTTCATTTTCCAGTCATTATTTTCTGTTCCCCTTTCATTTTTATTACCTTATGTTCCTGTTCACTAATATTTTCTGCTGTAATAACTAAGCATCCATTATTAGTCCTATCTAGTGTAGTTTTCATCTCAGTCATTGTGGTTTCACCTTTAGATGTTTGATTTGGATGTTTGATTTCCTTTTTGCATTTTTCAAGTCTCTTTGTGTTTAATATTCCCTCTAGGATTGTGAACTTATGGGAAAGAGCTATAACTGTTTTTAAGGTTAGAAAGAAAAGAGAAAGTGAAGTCGCTCAGTTGTGTCCTACTCTTTGCGACCCCGTGGACTGTAGCCTACCAGGCTCCTCCATCCATGGAATTTTCCAGGCAAGAGTACTAGAGTGGGTTGTCATTTCCTTCTCCAGGGGATCTTTCAGACCCAGCGATTGAACCCGGGTGTCCCTCATTGCAGGTAGACGCTTTACTGTCTGAGTCACCAGGGAAGCCCTTATTAGTCATTTGTATCAGTTTTGATTAACCAATTTTATCCTCATAATATGTGGTATTATTCTGCTGATTTCCAAGCCTGGCAATTTTTGATTGGATGACAAACACTGTTGAAATTTACCTTGTCGGTTGCTGGATTTTTGTATTTACACAAAAAATCTTCAGTATTGTTCTGAGATGCATTTGAGTTACTTAGAAACAGTTAATTCTTTTGAAATTTGTTTATATCTTTGTTAATTGAGATAAGAGTAAGATTTGCTGCTGCTGCTGCTAAGTCACTTCAGTCATGTCCCACCAGGCTCCCCCGTCCCTAGGATTCTCCAGGCAAGAGTACTGGAGTGGGGTGCCATTTCCTTCTCCAATGCATGAAAGTGAAAAGTAAAAGTAAAGTCGCTCAGTCGTGTCCGACTCTTAGCGACCCCATGGACTGCAGCCTACGAGGCTCTTCCCTCTATGGGATTTTCCAGGCAAGAGTAAGATTTACTCTATGTCTAATTTTCCTGTACTTAGAGGAAAGACCTTCTGAGTAAAATACTTGATGCATTTTACATTTCATAGGTTTAGCTTCTGCCTGGTAGGAAGAGGAAATATGGGCAGATTATAAGAGGTTCAGATATTGCTCCTGCTAATCCTCTTGGTTGATTTTTTGTCTAATCTTGGATCATCTCCTGACACCCACGGGCTGATTAGTACTCAATGATTACTCAAAGAATATTATTTAAAGATCTCCAGAGCTATTTCTCTGAGAAATTCTCTCTTCTTTGATACTTGGGTCTGCTAACTGTAGCTTCACTGACCCCTCTGGACTCCCAGATTCATCTCCTCCTGTGAGAAATCTTCTCCAGTTACATCTGGGTTTCTCCATTCTGCAAGTAGGTTGAAATAATTATTGGACTCATCCTATTTAATGTTTCTCATATACCAGGTACCATTGTTCTTCATTGCCTGATTCCACTGTCTTGAGAACTATTTTCTTTGAAATGTTTTCCCTGTTTTTAGTTGCTTCTATTGGTTCAGTGTCAAATATTCCATCTTGACTGAATATGAAATTCC
Organism: Bos mutus; assembly: GCF_027580195.1. NCBI lineage: Eukaryota > Metazoa > Chordata > Mammalia > Artiodactyla > Bovidae > Bos > Bos mutus. The sequence continues at coordinate 74,370,155 of NC_091622.1, read as the reverse complement.
CCTTAAGTCAACTTTGAGCTCAATTTGCAGTAAGCTATTAGTGTAGCGATGAAAAATACTATATTATTTGCAAGTTTATACAAAATACATAGTCATATGCATTCCATCAAAAGTATATTAACGCTCTTGGAACACTGAAATAACTACTGATCAGCCCATATATATGAAGAAGATATCAAAATCCAAGGAAATCAAGGCATTTTTTAAGTATACTACATAAAAGAGCAAATATAGTATCTTAACAAAGGATAAATACACTAGTCAATAAACAAGTGCAATTATGGATTGAACAGAATCAATGGTTAATGAAACTAAAATTGTTAATCACCGAGAAGGTAGAATACACAGCTGAGATTGAAGATACTTTATTTAAAAAAAAAAAAAATTCTGAAAGAGATATTCCTGTGCATTTTTGTGCTTTTACACAATCAAAAAGAAGGTGAAAATATAGTTTATTTATTAAGAACCACAGGACTAGTGTTAAAGAACTGCCCTGCCAATGCAGGAGATGTAAGAGACACAGGTTCAATACCTGGTTTGGAAAGATCCCCTGAAGAAGGGAATGGCAACCCACTCCAGCATTCTTGCCTGGAGAATCCCATGGACAGAGGAATCTGGAGGGCTAAAGTCCATAGGGTCATAAATAATTGGTCACAACTGAAGCAACTTAATACAACACATTAAGATCCATAACTCTATATGTCTGCCATTTCTGCGTAAATGGTCAAAAATTCATTGAATCCTTGTTCTAAAGTGATTAAAGATCAGGAATATTCATGCAATCAATTTTAAACAACTAAGAACTCAGGTTAGTTTTTTTTTTTTTTTTAGAGAGGCTACTATATATACATTATACATTATTGAAAAAAGGCAAAAGAGGAAACTTAATTACATTTAATAAGCATATGCTTTTTATCAAGATTTTTTTAGAATTATAAGTTTGAAGGCCTTCTCTACCACTGTTACTTTTTTGTTGAATTTATATAGTTTTTTTTTCCCTAAAAGTGATAGAACTGAACCATTAAAGTATTTTTAGCATTACCTTTTTTTAACTTAAATCTTTCTTCCAATCTACACCTTTCTAGCAATGTCAATGCTGCTGCTACTAAGTCACTTCAGTCGTGTCCAACTCTGTGTGACCCCATAGATGGCAGCCCACCAAGTTCCCTTGTCCCTGGGATTCTCCAGGCAAGAACACTGGAGTGGGTTGTCATTTCCTCCTTCAGGGGATTTTCCAGACCTGTGGATTGAACCCACATCTCCTGTCTTCTGCATTGCAGGTGAATTATTTAACCACTGAGCCATCGGGGAAGCCCAAGATGATGCAAAGCACTCATCAAAAAATGAATCACAAGTAAATGGATAAGAAAGTAAATTAACATATTCACTTTTATATTTGCAACTGTTGGAACAGTGACTATCCCATAATAGGTGTTCAAAATTGCATGTATTTAATGAATAAGGAATTTTCCTTGTAGAAATTTTAACAAATTGTTTGAGTGAGGAATTACTGTTGTTTCAGAAGGCAGATGGAACAGGAGATCACTGAGCCAAGCACATGGCCTCACGGAATATGCCAAGTAGTTTGTACCTCATTAATATTTATTGAGTAAATAATTCTCAAGTTTTCATCCATTCAGGTAGATGGATGGTGAAGTATAATGAAACAATAGTTTGATAATTAACAATACTTATAGATCTTAGGGAGTGTCAAAGCAAGTATTTCAGGTATAGGTAAGAAGGCAGAAATATGGAAGAATTAAATATAGAAAGCTCGTTAAAGTTGCCACATATTAGAGATACATCTCTCTTCAAAGATATATTTTAGACTAACTCTTCAGTGACTCACATTTTAATCAGTTAATATAATTACATTTCATGAAAGGGATAACATGTTTAGCAGCTAGTATATTAACGGGATCTGATCATTATGGTCTATTATCACTACTAGAGGTTTCAGGCAATTGCACAAAAAGCTAGCTGAATGTTCCAGCAAGTAATGGGTGAGGATGTGGAAAATTCTTAAAGAGATGGGAATACCAGATCACCTTACCTGCCTCCTGAGAAATCTATAAGCAGGTCAAGAAGCAATAGTTATAAACAGACATGGACAATGGACTAGTTGCAAACTGGGAAAGGAGTATAACAAGGCGGTATATTGTCACCCTGCTTATTTAACTTATATGCAGAGTCCATCATGCTAAATGCTGGACTGGATGAAGCAAAAGCTGGAACCAAGATTGGAGGGAGAAATATTGCAGGGAGAAATATCAATAGCCTCAGATATGCAGATGACACCACCCTTATGGCAGAAAGTGAAGAGGAACTAAAGAGCCTCTTGATGAAGGTGAAAGAGGAGAGTGAAAAAGTTGGCTTAAAGCTCAACATTCAGAAAACGAAGATCATGGCATCTGGTCCCATCACTTCATGGGAAATAGATGGGGAAACAATGGAAACAGTGTCAGACTTTATTTTTGGGGGCTCCAAAATCACTGCAGATGGTGACTGCAGCCATGAAATTAAAAGATGCTTACTCCTTGGAAGAAAAGTTATGACCAACCTAGATAGCATATTCAAAAGCAGAGACATTACTTTTTCCAGTGGTCATGTATGGATGTGAGAGTTTGACTTTGAAGAAAGCTGAGTGCTGAAGAATTGATGCTTTTGAACTGTGGTGTTGGAGAAGACTCTTGAGAGTCCCTTGGACTGCAAGGAGATCCAACCAGTCCATTCTGAAGGAGATCAGCCCTGGGTGTTCTTTGGAAGGAATGATGCTAAAGCTGAAACTCCAGTACTTTGGCCATCTCATGTGAAGAGTTGACTCATTGGAAAAGACTCTGATGCTGGGAGGGATTGGGGGCAGGAGGAGAAGGGGACGCCAGAGGATGAGATGGCTGGATGGCATCACTGACTCGATGGACATGAGTCTGAGTGAACTCCAGGAGTTGGTGACGGACAGGAAGGCCTGGCGCACTGCGATTCATGAGGTTGCAAAGAGTCGGACATGACTGAGCGACTAAACTGAACTGAACTGAACTCATATTCATTGATTATTATATTGCTTTAACTGCCTTCAGTAGAAAAAAAAAATTTAAAAAATTGTTTTCATGTAGATGATCTCAAACTTTGTTTTTTATATTTGATGTCTGCCTTTACATATGTAAAACCTAAGAAAAAAGCCAACTGTATATTTTACTCATTCATTTGCCAAAGGATAAGATTTAATATAGCAAGATTCTGAAAACTGTAGTATACATTTTTGCCTTGTGAATAGAAAATGAGTTGATCTATAATTATTCACTGAAGAGTTGGGCAGTAATCATCATTCTGACCAATTTTTTCTTTATAAATTGGGAATCTTTGAAAACATATCTTTTAGCATTTCTTTCAAATAGGCTATATTGGTTGAGTTATTCAATGAAATCACTACCTAAGCAAAAAAGAAAGCATTTGAATTAATATACAGTTTTTAAGTAATTTTACTCCTTCATCACATTATTTATTGCATTAACTAAAGTGGATTTATTTGCCTTCTCACAATCTGCAAAGGATATGTTCACGGTCATCTCCTGCAATTAAAAAAAGGAAATCACTTTTACGATAGATTTTTTTTTTTTTAATTTGGCTGCCTGGGTCTTAGTAGCAGCATGTGGGATTTGACCCAGTTCCCTGACCAGAAACTGAACCTGGGCCTCCTGCCTTGGGAGTGTAGAGTCTTAGCCATTGGGCCATGAAGGAAGTCTCTATTTTCATGGTAGACTTTTATGTTAGTTTCAGAGTATCTTCTAATTATCAAATGTATTTAAAATTATGTATACTTTAATTTCCTATCCAGAATATAAATAAGCCTTTTCAATTAATGAATTAATGCACAATTATTGTAGGCAATTCAGAAAGTTAAATTCTATTACACTCCCTAAGTGTTAATCAATTAGCCATTTTCATTAGCTATAAGTCAGAATACTGGAGTGCCCCCAAAGAATGAATTCTTTTTAAAAATTAAAATATTTTTATAATTCAATTTAATGAAATATGTCATATCTCTGGCTAATTTTACCTTTTCCTTTTCATTCTCACTCAAATCCTCTACCCTTGCCCTTTGGGCATGCACAGAAGCCCAGCTCTGTACATCCACACATGACATTCGATTACACATATTCCTAACTGCTGGCATGAGCTGTATACTAAATATTGTACCTATCAAGCTTTACATGTTTTCATTTTAAAATTCCCATTTAAATGCAAATTCTGCCATTTAAATAGAGTCCTCGTGTGCTTTATTACACTATAATTACTATTTCCCATCTTCCTGGAACCAACTGCAAGAAAGGCCATAGGTCACTTTACCAGCCCTCTAAAAGTGCAATTGAAATCGGGAAGTCATCATCTACAGCATGTGTGAATGACACCCATTTGTTAAGGGAGACCTGAGGGACTGATTCAAACGGTGCCCTAAAACCTGTCTTGTCCTGTGATTTACAGGAACAAGAACAAACAAAGCCCACAGCTATAATCTCTTCAGGTCCATGTGAATTAAACAGGTTAGCCAGAATTTGGCACAAATAAATAGCAATTGAAATGCTGCCCTCATTTTGAAAGGAGACACATGCCAAATGATACAAGCTAATTCCAATGTCAAGGGACAAGAAAGGAACACAAATGTATTTAGTTATTGTCTATTCTTATTTAATGAAACTCAAAGTCATGGGTTTAACTTAGTATAGATGATAGAATTAACATTTTCTATAGGATTGTTTATTAATACCATGTGATAAATGGGATAAATATAAAAGATATACATAAATGTATATTTGAAAGTCTTTAGGATACATGAACATATAGTAAATTAATAATATTAGTAATACATGGTTATATATCTGCAGAATATCTATAAACTCATTCATTATAGCATTCTTAACATTTAATTCTCTGTTGTTCAGTCACTAAGTCTGATCAGCTCTTTGTGACCCCATGGAATCTCACCAGGCTCCTCTGTACTCCACTATCTCTCCAAGTTCGCTCAAATTCATGTCCACTGAGTCGGTGGTGATGCTATCTAACCATCTCATCTTCCACCTCCCCCTTCTCTCTTTGCCTTTGATCTTTCCAAACATCGGGGTCTTTTCCAATGAGTTGGCTTTTCCCATCAGGTGGTCAAAGTATTGGAGCTTCAGTCACAGTCCTTCCAATGAATATTCATGGTTGATTTTCTTTTTGTCTTTTTTTTTTTTTAATTTTATTTTTGAACTTTACAATATTGTATTAGTTTTGCCAAATAGCGAAATGAATCCGCCACAGGTACACCCACGTTCCCCATCCTGAACCCTCCTCCCTCCTCCCTCCCCTACCCTCCCTCTTGGTCGTCCCAGTGCACCAGCCCCAAGCATCCAGTACCGTGCATCAAACCTGGACTGGCGACTCGTTTCATACATGATATTATACATGTTTCAATGCTATTCTCCCAAATCTCCCCACCCTCTCCATCTCCCACAGAGTCCATAAGACTGATCTATACATCGGTGTCTCTTTTGCTGTCTCGTACACAGGGTTATTGTTATCATCTTTTTAAATTCCATATATATGTGTTAGTATACTGTATTGGTGTTTTTCTTTCTGGCTTACTTCACTCTGTATAATAGGTTCCAGTTTCATCCATCTCATTAGAACTGATTCAAATGTATTTTTTTAACAGCTGAATAATACTCCATTGTGTATATGTACCACAGCTTTCTTATCCATTCATCTGCTGATGGGCATCTAGGTTGCTTCCATGTCCTGGCTATTATAAACAGTGCTGCGATGAACATTGGGGTACACTTGTCTCTTTCCCTTCTGGTTTCCTCAGTGTGTATGCCCAGCAGTGGGATTGCTGGATCATAAGGCAGTTCTATTTCCAGTTTTTTAAGGAATCTCCACACTGTTCTCCATAGTGGCTGTACTAGTTTGCATTCCCACCAACAGTGTAAGAGAGTTCCCTTTTCTCCACACCCTCTCCAGCATTTATTACTTGTAGACTTATGGATTGCAGCCATTCTGACTGGCGTGAAATGGTACCTCATAGTGGTTTTGATTTGCATTTCTCTGATAATGAGTGATGTTGAGCATCTTTTCATGTGTTTGTTAGCCATGGTTGATTTTCTTTACAGTTGACTGGTTTGATCTCCTTGCTGTCCAAGGGACTCTCAAGGAACTCTCTGTCCAAGAGTCTTCTCCAGTTTGAAAGCATCAATACTTTAGAGCTCAGCCTTCTTTATGGTTCTTAGCATTTAATAAAACATTTAGTAGAAAGAGTTAATAAAAGCTTGACATTATATATTTTATATGTGTGTTCTGTGGTATGGTGTGCATGTGTATTTGGGGTAGTGTACATGTGTTTTTGGGGTGGTGGATTGTGAGTGGCAACCAGTAAAAATAAAAAAGAGAAAAGACCAAAAAAAATGGCTTCTATAGGCAGCTTATCTCCAAAATGCTTGTTAAATTTATCTGAACTTCTGCCCTGAGAAATGAAAAGAACATGGACATTTGAATCAGACAAACCTGGGGTCAAACAAGATTTACAAGTGACCAAATTGGTATCCTTAAGCAAGATATTTCATCTCTCTCTCTGAAATTGGAAACTGAGAGTATAAAATGTCTTAGAAGCCAATACATTACAGGCATAGACATAGGTATAGAATACAGATAACTTTAGATAATAACATCTTTGAACATAGAACACATAACTTCCTCAGACATTCAACACCCCCATGCATTTAGTTCCACACTGATTATAGACATGTATTACTTAAACACAGGACAGAGAGGCACCACTTTTCTCATAACTGCTCTAAGCCCCTCTGTGCTGTGCTTAGTTTCTCAATTGTGTCCAACTCTTTGCGACCCCATGGACTGAAGCCTGCCAGGCTCCTCTGTCCATGGGCATTCTGCAGGCAAGACTACTGGAGTGGGTTGCCATGCCCTACTCCAGGGGATCTTTCCAACCCAGGGATCGAAACCAGGTTTCCAGCATTGCAGGCAAATTCTTTACTGTCTGAGTCACCAGGGAAGCCCAAGAATACTGGAGTGGGTAGCCTATCCCTTCTCCAGGGGATATTCCCAACCCAGAGATCGAACTGGGGTCTCCTGTATTGCAGGTAGATTCTTTACCAGCTCAGCTACACCAGGGAAGCCCCAAGTCCTCTAATGATAATGTATTTTCAGCTGAGATTATTAAGTTACAAATCCTAGGGCCCTGAGTCCTGAAAGGAGCCAATCATTTATATACAGGATAGGTTCAAATTTAGCCCTGTCATCCTTGACAGTATTCCTTTAAAGTGAATTAAGTAGCCAACTAGAAATACATTCTTTGTTCTACTGTTTGTTCTCACCTTGACTTCTTATGATCTTGTCTCTAAAACAAAGGTAAATCAGGTTTCATTTTCTAAGTTTACTTATAATATCATAGTTGATGTAATTAAAATTAGGAAACCAACTTAAACATTACATTACTCATGTGGCTCTGATCTTGGTAGTCACTGGTCCATGCTGAACTTCTTGAAGTACATCTTGTCAAATTTGTTTTTTCTGTCAAATATATGATTTATTCTTGTCATCTGGAATTATTCCTCATATCAATATTGAGATACTTGGTTCCAAAATGTTCTAATGATTTCTCTGGCTTTTTTTTATAGGTTTTGTTTCAGCTAATTTATTAAAATTTGGAATGCCCTTATGAAAATATAGATGCATTTTAAAACATAGCATTCTTCAGAATATGAACTTAAAAATTCAGTTCTCCTAGCATAGAACATAGGATTTAATCTCTGAGGCTCCATATTTTTAACCACCTGGCTATACTTACCTAGCTCGTAAGGCTGGAACTACTAGAGCCTTTGGGGGAAGGTTTTGGCAAACAGGGCCATAGTTTTCAGTATTCTACTTAATGTACAAGCTTTGATTGCACTCAATTACAAGTGCCATTTCTAGATTTAAATGCTATTTTAAATACTGTTTGCAATTAGTGAACCTACATGTTTCAATTTTCCTTCCCAAACTATTCATTAAAACCTCTCATAGGATCATGTTCTGGAAGAATTTTTCCTCCCCACATTCATTTTTTTTAGAAATTAATGGGATGGCTCAGGCACATATTTCCACACAGAAAATAAATATTCTTTAAGTTTATGCTGTGGATTTATCTTTACCTTTATTCTCTTTTCTATACAACAATATTTGAACTTGGTAAATTGTTTCAGAATGTCAGTGGAACTCAATTGCTTTTGTCAAGATATTAACAGTATCAGTAATTGAATCTCCCCTTTCATTTATGGTTCTGGCTGCATTATGACATCTCCCGTTCCTGGCAGTTCACCAGATTAGTGCTTAACTTATTTAAACTTCAAAAACTGGAGCACCTGTCAAAGACACTAATTTCACCCACCTGTGGTTTATTTAGTTATTCTTTCACTCAGCACCAATATATCTTGATTGCCCACTCTTATGCATGTGTGTGCTAAGTTGCTTCAGTCATGTCCGACTCTGCGACCCTCTGGTCTATAATCCACCGGGCTCCTCTGTCCATGACATTATCCAGGCAAGAATATTGGAATGGGTGTCTGTGCCCTCCTCCAGGGGATCTTCCTGACCTAGGTGTTGAACCCAAGTGTCTCACATCTTCTGCATTGGCAGGCAGGCTCTTTACCACTAGTGTCCTCATCAGTCTAATTCAGGCACTGGGGTAAAAGTATCAGCCTGTCAGATAATTTTGCTGCTTTCATAAGTCTTAACTTTAGTAGGAGAAAGAAACGCAAAAATAAATATATATTTGAATAAATATATTTCATAATGTCAGCTGTTAAGTGCCATAAGGAAAATAAAGAGGCATGAAGTGAAATGAAAAAGAGGCACATGGGGGGTCAGAAAAATCATTATATAGATGGAGTGTCCAGACCATTCTTTATGATCTGACTTGTGAGAGAAACCTGAGTGAGATAAGTGAGATCTTACCAAAATTGGGGAGAAAAAACTGTTCCACTTGTAGAAAATAGCAGGGAGAGACCCTGAAAGGGTGAGCATGTGTTATGTTCAAAGTTAAAAAATGCTGGCTAATTGGAGATGAGTGAGTAAAGAAGGAGACTGATTATAAATGAGGTCAGGGAGTTGCCAACTGCTGCATCATATGGGGCCTTTGAAATTCAAAGCAAAGGCTTTGAAATTTGGTCTCTCCTATAAAAAAGTATTTTGTTTCCAATGAGATTATTTTAGCTACTATCTGAAGAATTGATTTGTCAATGAAAGAGTGGAAAGATTTATGCAGTCTGAGGCTGTTGTAATGGTTCTGGAAAGATGGCAATTACATGCACAAGGGTGGCAACGGTGGGCATGGTAGCAATAGAGGAAAAGTAACTACTATATACTACACACACACACATACACACATACACACACACACATATATAAGAGCTTGCTTGTAGGACATACTAGCTCTTTTGTTTCACAGGATAAGACCTGATCACCGAATTCTTCTCTTTCTCTTCCCACAAACTATTCATCAGCAAACTATATTGCTTCAAGTTTTAAAATATAATCAGAGTCCAACTGCCTCGCTTGCTTCATTGCTATAAAACATGGGCCAAGTCTGCAGTGTCTCTTTCTCAGATGAATGCCTCCTCACTGGTCATCACATTTATATCTTTCCCCTATGTTGTCTGATATCTAATATTGTTGTGACAACACAGTAACAGCCAAGATACTGCTAATCTGTAGAAAAGAGAAATTTACTTTTCTGTTCAAACCTTTGAAATGGCTTTACCTATCTGGTTCATAGTTATACCTTCAATTTAGTTCTTTCTATATGCCTCCAGCACACCCCTTCCAGCAACACTGGCTCCTTTGCTTTTTCAGGAACATACAACACAGATCTCTACCTTCAGGGCATTGTGTTTTCTCTGCCCTCTCTAGAATTCTCTTCCTCATAGGTGACTCTGTCACACCTTTCAACCTATTTCACGTCTTCATTTGCTGTCGACACCTATGGCACCTTCCCTGATTTACCCTTTTAAATTGAACCCCCTAAATCTAAACTTTTTATTTAGCTTTCCTGTTTTATTTGACTTTACTCCATCAATATAATCTATATAATATTATAGTCAAAGATCTGGTCAAAGCTATGGTTTTTCCAGTAGTCATGTATGGATGTGAGAGTTGGGCCACAGAGAAAGCTGAGCACTGAAGGATTGATGATTTTAAACTGTGGTGTTGGGGAGAAGATTCTTAAGAGTCCCTTGAACTGCAAGGAGATCAAACCAGTCAATCCTAAAGGAACTCAGTCCTGAATATTCATCGGAAGGACTGATGCTGAAACTGAAGCTCCAATACTTTGGCCACCTGATGCAAAGAACTAATTCCTTGGAAAGACCCTGATGCTGGGAAAGACTGAAGACTGGAGAAGGGGACAAGAGAGGATGAGATGATTGGATGGCATCACTGACTCAATGGGCATGAGTTTGAGTAAGCCACAGGAGTTGGTGATGGACAGGGAAGCCTGGCATGCTGCAGTCCATGGAGTCGCAAAGAGTCAGACATGACTGAGCAACTGAACTGAAATGAACATATATATCTTACTTGATTTCTTATCATATGCCAATATCCATGCTGCTCACAAAATGTTTTGAGTTCTCCAACTTCTAGGTATGTGGGAGGATTACACTTTATGGCCCTTTAGTGTTTGAATGGGATCATGTAACTAGGTCTAATAAAGTGTGAGTAATACTACTGTGTGTCATTTCGGTTTTGGAGCATTTATGCATTGGTATGAGAAACAGTGGAAACAGTGTCAGATTTTATTTTGGGGGGCTCCAAAATCACTGCAGATGGTGACTGCAGCCATGAAATTAAAAGACACTTACTCCTTGGAAGAAAAGTTATGATCAACCTAGATAGCATATTGAAAAGCAGAGACGTTACTTTGCCAAAAAACGTCTGTCTAGTCAAGGCTATGGTTTTTCCAGTGGTCATGTATGGATGTGAGAGTTGGACTGTGAAGAAGGCTGAGCACCGAAGAACTAATGCTTTTGAACTGTGGTGTTGGAGAAGACTCTTGAGAGTCCCTTGGACTACAAGGAGATCCAACCAGTCCATTCTAAAGGAGATCAGCCCTGGGTGTCCTTTGGAGGGAATGATGCTAAAGCTGAAATTCCCGTACTTTGGGCACCTCATGTGAAGAGTTGACTCATTGGAAAAGACTCTGATGCTGGGAGGGATTGGGGGCAGGAGGAGAAGGGAACGACAGAGGATGAGATGGCTGGATGGCATCACCGACTCGATGGACGTGAGTCTGAGTGAACTCCAGGAATTGGTGATGGACAGGAAGGCCTGGCGTGCTGCAATTCATGGGGTCACAAAGAGTCGGACACGACTGAGCGACTGAACTGAACTGATGAGACCCTTCTTGGTACTCTGCCTTTTTTCCTCTGTAACTGGCACAAGTGTAGCTACATAATGAGTCTTGACTGCAGAGAACATAAACAGCAGATCCCTTAGCCAATTTGTATTAAACATTCAGCTTATATATGTTAAACCTTTATTGCTTTAAGCTTCTAAGAATTTGAAGTTATTTAATAGAGCAGCATTATCTAGGTCTACGTGGGCAGGGATTTTTGTCTGCTTTGCTCATTGTTGCATCCTTGGCAACTATAAGTACCTTGCATATAGTAACTTCTCAAAAAATAAATTTGCTGAATGAATAAACTATCCAGTGACTACTAACTACCAGATTATAATCATTTCTCTGTCATAGTCAAGAACAACCTCTCACTGAAAACTATCATTAACCCTCAACTTCTTAGTCTTCATGGGAAAAAAAAGGATTTTTATTGGACTATCTTTGTGATTTTAATGCTGCACTTGGAATGTTTATTAGCCTTGGGTGATTTTAAAGAGTTAACCCTTTTCTCAGAACTTGATTGATATGATTGTACTGTCAACCATGGTGAATATTGATGGAAAGGTTAGAGAAGGCTAGAGAAAATCAAATGAAATGAGAAATTATGAATGTTTGCCAAGTGCCATACATATTTTTTTTGAGTCATTATCAAGAGAGAATACTTTGTTGAACATTGTAATCCCTTTGGAGGAAAGACAGTACAATAGAAAAGAGTGCAGAGAAAGTCTATGCCTTGCCCAGAGCAAAAAATATCCTCTAGGAGGGCAGCACCACTGACTGTTATATAGGCTTGATCATAATGTTGCTCCAAGGTAATTTGGGGGAAAAATAAAAAAATTAAGTAGTGAACTGTAAATATCATGGCTAACACTAGAAATAAAGCATAGTTTATGATCTATCACAGCTATGTAAATGTAAATGATTCTAAGCAGCCAGCTCCATGAGAACACGATCAGTAAGAAGCAGCTGAACACACTGAGACATAGCCACCAGTGATACTAGAAACAGCGGAAAATAAGGAAACACTAAGTAGCTTTTGGCAGGTTATTAGTGGAATCAGTGATTTTATTTTTTCTCTATTTTCTATTCAGAGTGCTTCTTAAGTTGCTTTCGTTTCTGATGTTTTGTCAGATTTTAAGCAATTGCTTAAAACCATTGTTAATAATGGCTATTTTGAGTAGCAGAGAGGATGTTAGACACTGGAAAGTTTTACAGATCTCAGACCTTCAAGTATGAGTAACAGCAAATGACCTCACACATATAAATTAATAGCCAAGATATAGATAAATTATTATTTCACAAGTAAAATGATATTTTCATATATCCAGATACTATGAGTAGTAACATGGGCCACATTTGAGACCCCAAATTGAAATTCATCCTTAGTTTCCAATAATATATAGTAACCTGAAAAATAAGTATCATCTATTCTTGATCTTAATTATGACATCTATGATCAATTTAAATTATGTCATATATAGTATATCATATATCACACATAATTACAACATAAACATATACTCAGCAGGATTTAGCTTTTCTTTCACTTGAATTTTCCATATAATTATGTTTGGCCTACAGTTACTTCCTATAAAATATTTTTACCAATAATTCACAGCCTAATAAACATATATTTAGATGATATCTATAAAAGTGAAGCTGTATTAAACAATGATAAAACACAGTCTGTTTAATTTTTTCTAATTTAAGCTTTGTGAATTTTTCTCCCTTATGGGAAAAAAATACATCCCGAAAACACTCCAAAACATCATCAGTTACCTTTCAAAAAAAAAGGAGGTGGGGAGGCAGGGCCAAGGTCATGAGATTCTATTTTATTAAGGTCATAATAATAGCTACAGATTGAATTTAATTTTGCTATCTTACTCGAGTAAGAGTGTTCATGCCCATTATAGAATATTTTAAGACAGTGGGACTATGGGGAATTTAGGCAAGTGGTGCGACTCACCTGTTTGTTTTCTCTTTTATGTTCAGTAACTCTCTTAAAGGTACAGGAGGACCTTGTTTAAATTTAGGAGGATCTCCACACATAACTCTTAATTTGAGTCTCAGTTCAGTTCAGTCACTCAGTCATGTCTGACTCTTTGTGACCCCATGAATCACAGCACACCAGGCCTCCCTGTCCATCATCAACTCCCAGAGTTTACCCAAACTCATGTCCATAGAGTTGACAATGCCATCCAGCCATCTCATCCTCTGTCATCCCCTTCTCCTCCTGCCCCCAATCCCTCCCAGCATCAGGGTGTTTTCCAGTGAGTCAACTATTCACAAGAGGTGGCCAAAGTATTGGAGTTTCAGCTTCAGCATCAATCCTTCCAATGAACACCCTGGACTGATCTCCTTTCAGATGGACTGGTTGGATCTCCTTGCAGTCCAATGGACTCTCAAGAGTCTTCTCCAACACCACGGTTCAAAAGCATTAATTCTTCGGTGCTCAGCTTTCTTCACAGTCCAGCTCTCACATCCATATATGACCACGGGAAAAACCATTTGACTAAAAAAAATGTGAGTCTCAGTATCAATGAAAACTATGAAGTTTGCCAACCAATACATTTTGGCATATAAAATTCAGAACCTATGTTGTAGAGGTGCCAAAGCCAATCTTTTACCTTTTTGCTGTAAAAATTTCTTTTAGTAAACTTTAGATTTCTTATTGAATCAAATTGTGGACTTATTTGTTTTGTGTTTCTACCCACTTCCAGGTTTTTATTTTATTTATTTGCATTGTCCTTTTTGTTTGTTTTTACTTCTGGGTATAATTCAGAGATCGTTCCACACTACTCTGCTCATTTTTTATTTTTCTTCCTGTAGAAGGTCTTAAATCAGTATTGTCAGGGTTAAGGATCTTCCTATGGCTCGGTTTTTTATTTTTATTTTTTTTGCTTTGAAGAACCCTGGGCTTGAGGTAGGTTCTATCTGCCATGGGTGTTCCATAATGTCTTTACCTATGAATCTAAATATCAATATCTTTATTATGATAAAGGCATAAGCAACAGCAGTAGCAAAAGCATTTTGTAGAGTTCTAGTAAGCATTCTGCTTTAAAGACTATGACTTCAGCATGCTACATAGTAACTAATATTTTTTCACAGAAGTAACGATTTAACTGGCCTGTATATTGCTAGGCATAAGCCTTTTCCTCTGAGCACTCAATAAAATGGAGGTCAATTTCTGTTTAAGATACTGCCAATCATCACAGGGTAAAAGTATTTTCCTGAGATCAGTGTATTTCACAACTTAATCTACAATTGAGACTTATGATGCAATCTGAGATGCACAGCTATGTCTAGGTTGATTCTCACAAAACAAGTGACTTTTTAAAGGACTCCACTCTCATATTCCTGTTCCCCTTCACTACCTATCAAAACTTGTGACTTATGTAGGTTAAATTTATAAAAGAGGCCCAGAAGGACTTAGCTGATGTAGCACAGAGAAATGTTGTTGAAACTGAGAGTTGTCAACTGGCACCAGCACAAGCCATAGCAAGAGAAGACTTTCTGGCGATCATCATCGAGATGCTACCATGTTTGCTGTGCTGTTTTTTGTGATTACAGCAATATTGGAGGTGAGTCCTACCCTAAATCTGGTTTGGATGGCAAGACTACTGATGCCACATTTGTACCAAGAGAATAGGAGAAACGTTTATTCACATCAAGAGATTTTCTGGGAGAACAGGACTGACTCTTAAGCTGGTCTGAGAAGGCTTGAGAGAGCTGGGAAAGGAGAATGGCTTGGTTTTTATGGTGGTTAGGGTATGCGGCTAGAGTGAGAGTTCTTGCTCTGGCTGGGGCTTACATGGATTAAACTTTTGCTGGGCTTTCTTATGAGCTTTCCAGATCTGGGGCAGAAAGAGAAAAGAAGAGGAGTGGTCAAGCTTGAAATTTGTCAGCAGTCAAAAATGAAAAACCCATTGTTATACTCAGCTAACTTTAGTTCGTTTTTTTTTTTTTTTCTCATCCCAACTTCCACATATTCAACTCATCACAAAGAAGATCAGCAAAACAACAAAATAATCATCTCATAAGTCAAATCATTTGTCAATATCTCTAAGAGGACAGATCATCCATGTCACTTTTGGCCCTCAGTTAGACATATAACTACTCCCTGTTTCTTCTTTGATCCTTCTAAGACCAAACAAAGTTCAGCAATTAACAATTCAGAAAGAGAAACAACTGTGGTAGCAAAAGCAAGAAATACAGTATAGAGAAAGTGGATGTTTATAAATAAATGGTTACAAGAGCTCTAGGGAGTAGGTTGTAGCCTGCGTAATGAGAAATTACTTCTAGAAATATAGAAATGATCCAGCAAATAAGCTACAATCTAAGAGCTAAAACTGAAGCTATATCATAATTAACTCTATACCATCAATTCTCAAAAAACAGTTGCTGTACAGAATTAGAGTAGTAATACATATAAAGCACTCTCATACCGCATTGTCTAGAACATAATAATGATTGATGGCTTATTTTTGCTATGATAGAGTTCTCTCTTTGCCATCTATAGTTTAAATAACATCAACATTTTATGGTATCTATTTATTTTTCTATTTTCAAAATATCTCTGTAGTCATTCTATCTTTTTTGAGGGAGAATATATCATTTTCAAAAACACTGACTTATTTCAGTTTATTTCAATATAATATGAAAGTGCTAAAATACTTTGGAAATCTAATCAACTTCCTCTGAAGACTTCCTTATTGCACCACATGCTAATTGCTGTATGCTGATTTATTTTATGGATATGGACCTGATTTTACTGGAGAGTTAAGCATATTTCTTTTTATGTGACCATAAAAGCTTATAATTCTAATATTTTTCACAGTTTTCAAAAATTATTCCCTATAAATTGAACCACAACTTAAATCCTGAAAAAAGAATACTGGGATTTATTTTGTGTTTTTGTAAACTAAAATAAAATAAGGTACAGAGATCAGAATGTAAAAGAAAAATGCCCTTGCCTTCCATAGGATAATGGTGGATGCTCAAATCCAAATCTCTCTATACGTTCTTCAAAACCACATGTAAATATGAAAGGCAAATAAATCCACATATTACCAAATGTCTATAGCATCAGTGGAGAGAAAGAATATTTCTAATTATATGTAGGCAGACAAAAAACTTTCTAAAATTATCGGAGACATAGAATTTTTTTTTCAAAAAATTTGGCATAAGTAAATAAATGTAAATATATTCTGGTCTTGCACAGTTCTACATAAAATAAAATTAAATGTTAAAAATTCTGTATTAGCTCCACTCTATAGACCCATACATTTAGAGA
Source organism: Bos mutus (assembly GCF_027580195.1). Classification (NCBI taxonomy): domain Eukaryota; kingdom Metazoa; phylum Chordata; class Mammalia; order Artiodactyla; family Bovidae; genus Bos; species Bos mutus. Next base: position 74,353,440 of record NC_091622.1, on the reverse strand, counting down.
CTACTTTCTAAATACCAGACTTTAAAGGAACAATAAAAACCAATATTACTTGGAGTAGTTTGAGCTACTCTGACAGTTTCTTAAAAATAAAATATTTTTGAAGAATTGTTCAATTTTTTTTATTTGGAGAATATTGCTAAAATTTTCAGAATAATTATTTTTCTGTCTTCTATAGCATGTGTGAATCATATGCACACTTAAGTCAAACTGTCATAGAAATACAGAATTTATATTTTTACTGAATATCATGTTTTTTTCATTTTATATCACTTTTAGATATTGTGGTAGATTACAGATTGCCACAGAGTAACAGGCACCCATTGCTGAAAATATTTGTGGACTTATCATGTACTGAAAATCTAGCTAAATTACCAAATCCACAAAGAGAATTAAATTTTTCTTGTTATTTAAAATATTTTAATTTTTGAAGTTTAATTCCTAGACTCTGAGCAACGCAATTCCAACTGTATATTTAAACAGAAAAATTCATACTAGAAAACACTGTATTCTAGTCTCATGAGCAAAAGAGTAAAACATACACCCTATGAACAACTTGAATTCTAATGAAATTAACTTAGATTAAGAAATACATAGACAATTTCTGTACTCCTTATAGGAAAAGCAGTAATAGAATTTCTGGTAAGAGCACAATTATATTACTTAAAACAGAAAAGGACTTTCTATTCCAGTTACTTCCAGGACTTTATACAACCTAAACTCAGCATTAGGAGCCACATCAGATGAGAGATATGTGGAAGGATCCTCTCTGATAGGGTAAGTTGATGAAGAATTTCACCAGGAAGACAATTGTTACATTGTAGACTTGGATAGAGTTAAGCTCTTGATCTCAGTCAAGTTATTTTACTCTCATCCATCCTTTGTGTCTTCAGTAGGAAATAAGAAGGCTAAGACTTGCATCAAGAATTAGTTTAGGGGGTTAAATAAAATATTCTGTGTAAACCATTTCACATATGAAATGGCTAGTATATTGAAACCTCAATAAATGATAGACTGGCAAGAGTGGTTCATTTAGCAATCACAGTATTTGAATACTTTCTCTTTATGGAAAAGAGTTTAGCATTATTTTAGTTTTAAAATAATTTTTTGTTAATTCTATCTTAATTTAAACATATTTTAGTATGCTTTTAAATATCCCTGTTATTGACAGACGAGTGTCTTACTTATGGTACATTCAAAATGAGTTGTTTTTTGTTCTGAATACCTTTGTTATCATAAGAGACTTAATTTTTCATTGCTTTGTAGTTGTCTTCAACACAGTCTAAATGTAATTTAGGTACTTCATCATGTTGATATTTATAGAGTATATTGCATTTTATGATCTCATAATGAAATGCAAGCATATGTAATCTAATAAATTTAATCTGGAAGAAAAACACACAGGCACTAATACACAGGCTGCTTTATATAGTCCCAAGGAAATGTTTCCTGTTTGCAAACTAGCAACTGAGCATTGGTGACAGTCAAAATAGTATGATGCTATTAATAATCTTCTGTATCATAAATGGAAAAATAATGAACCAAGGGCCATGGGTAATTAAGCTATGTCTAGATTTTTAGTGGTGAACCAATATTGCTAAATAGTTTCACTGAATGCACACTTACATGATGGATACGTGCAGTTTTTGACCCATTTGAAATTCCAAGTAACTTACATACTTTCATTCTGAGCTCAGAGATCTCCACTGGCAGAACTGTAAGGGTGCCAGAGAACATTCCAATATGACCAGTCATCTTTTCTGTCTATGAGAATATGTATAGTCAGAACCTAAGTTACTAAGTAACTATTGCTGTTATCCAGAGTTCATTGTTCTAGGTGGACTTGACTGATCCTCAGGCAAAGAGCTACTTATACTCACAAGCACAATGAGATGGTTGGATAGCATGACTCAATGGACATGAGTTTGAGCAAGCTCCAGGAGATGGTGAAGGACAAGGAAGCCTGGTGTGCTACAGTCCATGGAGTCACAAAGAGTCGGACACAACTGAGCAACTGAACAACAATAAATGCTTAACAATGCTGTTAGGTGATCTCAGAAATTATGTCACAAATTTTCTACTGTTATATCTGAAATCTCCATTATATTTGCAGTTCTTACATCATTGATCTTTTTTATGGGGCAATAACAGATAAGCAGATATGTAATGAAAATATCTAATGCAAGAAACTATTAAAAACATTCCAGAATCTGAGTGTGACAGGTCTATTTGGTACTGCCCTTGATCTTACAGATTCTAATAGATAACACTCTTCTTTGTTGACCTGTGATATGAGAATAATCATAATGCTACACACACACACACATACACACAAAACAGCTACCTGTTTGCCTTGAAAAAAAATTCTGAATTTTTTGATCCATTTCTTTAAGTTGCTGCTGTTAATAAGCTATTTAATATTTCAATGCTACAGATTACTGGTAACACATAGGGCCATTTTATCACTAATGAATCAGAATTATGCATAGTTAGAAGTTTCTCCTGAACTCATTGTCCTTGAATCTGAGAAACACAGAACAACTTGAATTATATACATACTTTATTTCCTGAAGCAACTAGAATGGAGAATAAAGAGAAAGGAAAGCTAAAGGTCCTTTTTATCTTGTTTTTCAATCCTAGAACAAGTTTTACACTTTCTAAACTGCTTTCTCGGAGAAGGCAATGGCACCCCACTCCAGTACTCTTGCCTGGAAAATCCCATGGGCAGAGGAGCCTGGTGGACTGCAGTCTATGGGGTCACTAGGAGTCAGGCACGACTGAGTGACTTCACTTTCACTTTTCACTTCCATGCATTGGAGAAGGAAATGGCACCCCACTCCCGTATTCTTGCCTGGAGAATCCCAGGGATGGGAGAGCCTGGTGGGCTGCCATTTATGGGGTCGCACCGAGTCGGACACGACTGAAGCGACTTAGCAGCATCAGTAGCAGCAGCAAATAGCTTCCTAGCCTGCCTGTCCATGAGACAAAAAGATACTTGCCATCTGGTGGGTGCACTGCAACACCAAAGATCCTTCTTACTAAAAAATAAAAGCAACCTCTCCAGATTTTTAAATTTCATTAAACCCTTCCCTATCTAAGATGCCACTATTATCATGTGATATATGGATCTAAAGAAAGGGTAGGTTTTCAAAAACATATGGTTGATTTTATCACTACTTCTCAAATAAATATTACCTTTATTATTTCTAACTTTATTCTACTTTTTATATTGTTCTACACATTTCAGCATTATTAATTTCATTTTATATTCCTATGCATTGTGTGTGTGTTAGTCGCTCAGTCATGAATGACTCTTTGCCACTTCCTGGATTGAAGCCCACCAGCCTCCTCTATCCATGGAATTCTCCAGGCAAGAATACTGGAACTGGTTGCCATTTCCTTCTCTAGATCTTCCTGATTCAGGGATCAAACCCAGGTCTCCTGCATTGCAGGCAGACTCTTTACCATCTGAGTCACCAGGAAAGCCCATTCCTATGCATAATATTTTCTCTTATGTTTTACTTAATAATTACCTGAGGATCTACCAGTAGCATGTAGAGCCCACAGTGTGTTTACTTAACAGAGAAAATGTAAAAACTTTACCTTGGTCTACAGCCTATTATTTTTTTTTTTTTCTTAATCTTCATGGAAGAATGGCAATGAGTACAGCAAGCATTTCAATAGCAAAAACAAAAATACTCTTTACATCTATATGGCACATATTTGCCAGGTTCTGTTGTGCTTTCCAAATAATGATTAATTTAATACTTACAATATCCCTTCACTATTATTATTTCCATTGGAAAAACAGGAACCTAAAGGACAGAGAAGATGAATGACTTGCTCAAGCTCAGCTAAATAATAAGCAGTTCATGAGCTCAAACTCAGGAAATCTCTCTCAGGGATGTACTCTAAACCATGAAACCACACTCTCAATGGTAAATACATTTATTTAAGATTTAGCAATTCCAGACTAGATAACTTTCTGGAGATCTGAAGAAGTGCTTTATAATAGGACCTGGCACTGTCTTTCTGATTTGACTCTATAGATTCAATTCTATCTCAATCAAAAGCATATGTTTTGTTTAAGAAACTGGCAAGCTGATTTAAAAATTATTCTGGAACTAGAAAGGGAAAAAAAAATAGCTGAAATAATTTTGCAAAGAAAACCAAAGTTGGAGGACTTATAATGCTTTATTTCAAAGTTAACTACAATGCCACTATAATCAAGACTGTTTGGCATTTGTGAGGACAGACATGTAGATCAATGAAATAAACTAGGGGACTTATAAATAAAGGCACAGCTTCACTGTAAACTCATTTTCAACAAATATGCATAAATAATGTAGCACATAAAAGGTAGTCTATTCAACAGATGATGTTTGAAGCAAGTGAGCATCTGTATGGAAAACAATTACCCTATCCCTTACTTCACACTGTACAAAAACATCAACTTGAAATTCGTCATGAACCTAAAGGAAAAGCTAAACTTATGAAATAACTTTATGTTCTTAGAGTAGGCAAAAATTTTCTGGTAAGATGCAGTAATCACTAACAAAGAGAGAAGAAAGTTAACAATCTGAGGTTCTCTGTCATATATAATTTATAAACAGTAATTATATACATATATATATAATGTTCATTGGAAGGATTGATGCTGAAGCTGAAGCTCCAATACTTTGGCCACCTGTTGCAAAAAACTGACTCAATGGAAAAGACCCTGATGCTGGGAAAAATTGAAGGCAGGAGGAGAAGGCGACAATAGAGGATGAGATGGTTGGGTGGTACCACTGACTTGATGGACATGAGTTTGAGCAAGCTCCAGGAGTTGGTGATGGACAGAGAAGCCTAATGTGCTACAGTCTACAGGTTGCAGAGTCAGACACGATGGAGTGACTAAACTGAATATGTATTGGAACTGGAATATATATTGAAGTGATATCATATTAGAATTCATAGACATTAAAGATATTTTCTTTATAAGCCATATTCAAGAAAAGTACAAGCCAGAGACTGAAAAGAAAGAAATAACAATAATTACTATTATTTATAAATTATATATGACAAAGTATTTATATCCAAAATATATAAAGATATATATGACATATTAGGGGCTTCCCAGGTGGCACTAGTGGTAAAGAATCTGCCTGCTAATGCAGGAGATACAAGAAATGTGGGTTCAATTCCTGGGTCAGGAAGATCCCCTGGAGGAAGGCAAGGCAATCCACTTCAGTATTCTTGCCTGGAGAATCCCATGGATAGAGGAGCCTGGAAGGCCACAGTCCATAGGGTCACAAAGAGCTGCACAGGACTGAAGCGACCTAGCACACACATAACATGTAAAGATACAAATAAATAATGAGAACACAAACAACCTCACAAATGGAGAAAGCCCTGTAGAGCCACTTCACAAAATACAAAAATAGCCATACACATATGAATAATGTTCAACATTATTATTCATTCAGTTCAGTTCAGTTCAGCCGCTCAGTCGTGTCCGACTCTTTGCAACCCCATGAACTGCAGCACGCCAGGCCTCCCTGTCCATCACCAACTCCCAAAGTTTACCCAAACTCATGTCCATCAAGTCGGTGATGCCATCCAGCCATCTCATCCTCTGTTGTCCCCTTCTCCTCCTGCCCCCAATCCCTCCTAGCATCAGAGTCTTTTCCAGTGAGTCAAGTCTTCGTATGAGGTGGCCAAAGTATTGGAGTTTCAGCTTTAGCAGCAGTCCTTCCAATGAACACCCAGGACTGATCTCCTTTAGAATGGCCTGGTTGGATCTCCTTGCAGTCCAAGGGACTCTAAAGAGTCTTCTCCAACACCACAGTTCAAAAGCATTGGAAGAATGCAAATTTAAACAACTAAACACACACTAAAATGCCAAAATGAAAAAGAATCACAACACCAATATTGATAAGAATGTGGAAGAACTGGAATTTTCATTGCTGGTGGAAATAATATAAAGTGACACAACTACTGTAGAAAAAGTTTAGCATTTTCTTATTATTTAAAAATAAACTTGCCGGACAACCCAGCCAGTCTACTCCAAGATATTTTTCCTAGAGAACTAAAATATGCGTCTACACAAAACTTTAATGTAAGTTTTCCTAGCAGCTTTATCCTTAGTTCAGAACTGGGAACAGTTCAAATGTCCATCAATAAATGAACGGATAAACAGTCTCTGGTAAAGAATGTTATGCATTGCTTAATAATATAAAATAACAAAGTATCAATGCATGCAAATGTGACTGAACCTCAAAATCATTATTTTGAGTGAAAGAAGCTGGACACATTAAACTGTATAATTTCATTTATATCAAATTATAAGACATGTTAAACTAATTTACAGTGACAGCAAATCAATGGTTGCTAAGGGCCAGAGTCAGCTGAATAGACACAAAACAGTCAGAGGCATGTGTGGTGATACAAATAATGTATATCTTGGTTATGATTGTGGTCACATTGGTAATTATAATTGTCAAAACAATTGAGGTTTATACCTAAAATGAGTGTACTTATTGTATGCAAATCTTCTCTCAATAAAGATGATTAAAACTGTACCATGAAGAACTGTGGAAACATTAAGTGGAACTAAATAAAGAGGCAAAAATAAGGGAGTTACCACTCTAAATTAAGAAAGTTATTATGAGTTGACTTAAAAATCCTATTCATTTGTATAATTAGATGGAGGTTAACCCAATTCCCCTACTGTTGGCACCTTCAGTGAGAAAGCCTGAAGGGTAAAACTACAAACAATGAGATTGTATTATTTTTTTCTCTTTATTTAGTCCCTCAACTCTTCCTCTCAGATAATTTGAAAAAAAAAAAAAAAACAACAACAAAAAAAAACTCATAGAAGCAGACTCACCCCCACACACAGTTGAGATTTGAGCTAAATGAATCCAAGGTATCACTGCCTTGGAATTGCTTCTGAGTGGCTAAGCCACCTACAGGGCCTTCAACTGACAATGCTACTAGCCTCCCAGCAAGCTCACACCCTAGACAACAGTCCAAAGTTAAAAGTAAATCTAAGTTCCTGAAATGACTCCACTAATGCCCCTCTCCTGCCTCTCAGCTCCTTTCCCTATGCATCCCCAAGATAAGACCCTGAAAGCCAGTTAATCACTCAGTTGTGTCCGACTCTTTGTGACCCCATGGACTGCAGCCCAACAGGCTCCTCTGTCCATGGAATTCTCCAGGCAAGAACACTGGAGTGGGTAGCCATTCCCTTTTCCAGGGGATCTTCCCGATCCAGGGATCAAACCCAGGTCTCCTGTGTTGCTGGTAGATTCTTTATTGCCTGAGCCACCAGGGAAACCCATAAAATCCTGAGGGGCTTACCAAAGCCTGCTCTTTTGGGTTTGAACTAACTAATCCAGCATCAGTTCAAGAACTCCAAAGCACTCCACCTGTGAATCTTAAAAAGTATGCGCCCGAGGTCCTGCTACTCACTCCACTCTCTGCCTACACCTTGCTTTCACCTTCCTGTGTGGCCCCTCAAATTATGTCCTGTATCTCCTCCAGGACCTGTAACTAATAAGCTGATCTATTTCACTCTCCACTGTGGTCTTTCAGTGAAACTTGGTTTATCTGTGACAACCCTGGAGCTCTATTTAACAAATGTTAATTTAAGAAAAAATCACAACACTCACACATTTACACAGATACATATGCCCCATACTTCCAGAAGCTCAGTGAATCAGTATATGAATGCAGAGAGTAAAAACAAAGAATATGAGCAACTAAGCAAGGACTTCCCTGGTGGCTCAGACAGTAAAGCATCTGTCTACAATGTGAGAGACCTGGTTTGATCCCTGGGTCGGGAAGATCCCCTGGAGAAGGAAATGGCAATTCACTCCAGTACTATTGCCTGGAAAATCCCATGAACAGAGGAGCCTGGTAGGCTACAGTCCATGGGGTCACAAAGAGTCGGACATGACTGAGCAACTTCACTCATTCAAGCAAGGTGAGGAAATTCCCCTGACATTCAAAACTAGGGAGAGAGTACTACCAGCATATTTCCAATTCTATACATTTATTAAGTAAAATATTGAGCAAAAAAGCTGGCTTTGAAATTGTTTCCTTAGAAACAGAGGTGTGTGTGCACAGTTGCTTCAGTCATGTCTGACTCTGAGACCCCATGGAATGTAGCCCACCAGGCTCCCCTGGCTATAGGATTCTCCAGGCAAGAATACTGGACTGGGTTGCCATGTCCTCCTCCAGGGTATCTTCCCAAACCAAGGAATGAACCAGTGTCTCCTGCATTGCCTGTGTTGCAGGCAGATTCTTTACCTCCTGAGCAATTGGGGAAGCCCCTAGAAGCAGATACTGAATACCAATCATCTCAAGGAACACTAATAACCAAAACCTTACTAAATTGTTGCAAGCAGTTTTTCTTCAAATATGCATGTCTATTGTGCATTTGGCTAATAATTTAACCAGAGTAAATGAATTCAAGTCAAATTATTTCTCCAAAGCCAAGGATGGCAATTAACTGTTCTTCTGTCCTTAAGAAAACTGAAGAGACACTAGAGGCACAGAAATAGAAAGTAGAAGATAACTTGTCATTTCATGTACTTCAACTACTCACTTTGCAAGAAAACTGGCATTCAGAGAAAGAAATCAAGGCAATAGTGTTTGACAGAAATGATGTAATGTCCCTAATGGCATATCTTATTACTGAAGCTATGTCAAATCCAAATCTGATTCTCAGTTCAGTATTCTTTTTATCATACCATGAAATACAGGTTATTAGGAAAATAGTTGTGTGTCATCTAGAATAACCAGCACTTAAATGTACCATTGTATTTCTATAATACTTATATCAAACCCTTAATTAGAAACTTTTTTGCACATATTTCTCTCACATAATTAATTCACTAGATATTCTCATTCACATCATATTCCTATAAGTGAAATCTGGTAGACACTGACCTTACTCCATGTAGTGAAATTAAATCTTTGAAATTCTCTGAAGGAGCCTACATGGTACTTAGAGGAACTATACATTTGAGAATTTTGTAATTCTCAATGTTAACTGCTTAGATTCAGTGAATTGCATGTGAATGTGATATAAATTTCTAAAGCAATCTAAGAAACTAAAGAGAATATTAGGAAGTGTCACTAAGAACAAAGCTACTATAGGTGATGGAGTTCCAGCTGAGCTATTTCAAAGCCTCAAAGATGCTGAGGAAAGGAAAGTGCTGCACTCAATATGCCAGCAAACTTGAAAAACTCAGCAGTGGCTACAGGACTGGAAAAGGTCAGTTTTCATTCCAGTCCCAAAGAAGGACAAAGCCAAAGAATGTTCACACCTACTGCACAATTACACATATTTCACATGCTAACAAAGTAATGCTCAGAATCCTTCAATGTAGGCTTTAACAGTATGTGAACCAAGAACCTCCAGATGTACAAGCTGGATTGAGAAAAGGCAGAGGAGCCAGAGATCAAATTGCCAACATCTGTTGGATCATAGAAAAAGCTAGATAATTCCAGAAAAAACAACTACTTCTGCTTCATTAACTACGCTAAAGCCTTTGACTGTGTGGATCACAACACACTGAAAAATTCTTCAAGAGATGGGAATACCAGACCACCTTACCTGCTCCTGAGAAACCTGTATGCAGCCCAAGAAGCAAGAGTTAGAACCAGACATGGAATGATGGACTGGTTCCAAATTGGGAAAGGAGTATGTCAAGCCTGTATATTGTCACCCTGCTTATTCAACTTCTGTTCAAAGTACATCATGGAAAATGTTGGGCTGAATAAAGCACAAGCTGGAATCAAAATTACCGGGAGAAATATCAACAACGTCAGATATGCAGATGATACCACTCTCATGGCAGAAAAAGAAGAGGAACTAAAAAGACTCTTGATGAAAGTTAAAGAGGAGACTGAAACAGCTGGCTTGAAACTCAACATTCAAAAAATGAAGATCATGGCATCTGGTCCCATCACTTCATGACAAATAGATGGGGAAACAACAGAAACAGTGACAGACTTTATTTTTTGGGGCTCCAAAATCACTGTGGACAGTGACTGCAGCCATGAAATTAAAAGACCCTTGTTCCTTGGAAGAAAAGCTATGACCAACCTAGATAGCATATTAAAAAGCAGAGATAAAACTTTGCCTACAAAGGTCCATCTAGTCAAAGCTATGTTTTTTTCCAGTGGTCATATGGATGTGAGAGCTGGACAATAAAAAAGGCTGAGCACTGAAGAATTGATGTGGTACTATGCTGTGAAAATTTGAATAAAATCAACTCTATGCCTTGTATTTGTTTTCATTTCTTACCCATTTTTGAAAAAATGGGAATATTTTCATTTGCAAATAGAAAAGGAAACATTTACTAGAGACACAATCGTCATAAAGACATAAAGCCCCTCCATTCATTTAGCACAGAGATTAAACGCTTCTCCACTCTCCCCTATTATATAATTTATGTTTGGAAGATTTTTGAATTGATAAGAAAATTTGTAAGAAAAATGTCTATTATATTTTAATAGCCTGCACTTCTATCAACTGCACTGTCTGTTTCACGTTAATGACAATAAAGAGAAGATTTCGCATCGCATCTTTATCTCAGCTTTTCATTTTTAAAGAGTGTAGGAGTTTCTATATTTTACCAAGGGTAGTATTGCTACAAATCAGGAGAGACTTACTACAGTGAAATTGAAAACTAATTATTTATTTACTCTTATAGTATCATTTTGTAAAAATGTATTTGTTTACACCTCTATAATTTTACTACATGAAAATAGAATTAATTCTGAATATTCTTTGTATAATAATTTCTTATACATAAAAAATATTTTAGTAAAATTTTTTTGTCCTTCAAAACTCTCGGTATACATGTAGGCATCTACAAAGCAAAATGCCTTGCAAAATTATGTCAAATTTCTGATAAATTTAAGTCCACATTTGGCCATTTTAAATGGGCCAAATCATTAGTTTAGAGAGTTTGGTATTTTTCAGCCAAAGGATTTGTGCGTGTATATGTATGTGTGTACATATGTGTTATCTATGGTACCATGTTGCAATAATGATTCTTCCATTTGTTCACACGTCCCTCCAGGGAGCACTTAAAGCACTTGGGTAGCCCCCTAATACACTGATTCTTGAAAGAAAAAAAACAGTGACAGTGTTAGTTGTTTCCAACTCTTTTCAAACCATAGACTGCAACCCACTAGGCTCCTCTGTCCATGCAGTTACCAGGCAAAAATAATGGAATATGTACCCATTTCCTTTTCCAGGGAATCTTCCTGACCCAGGGATCAAACCCAGGTCTCCTGCATTGCAGGCAGATCTTTTACACTGATCCTTATATGCTGACAATTTGACTTCTTTGGCCAATAGTAGAGTAGCAAACAAGAAACCAAACAGTGACTTGCGAGAGTGCTTTAACACTGGTCTTTGCCCTGTCACTGCTCTTGAAATATTGCTGCCATATATATAATCACAGGTTAACTTCCTACAGGATAAGAGACCGGATGACGTGATTGACATCTGGGAAATCAAGGCCATCATAAACCACAGCCCCACCCAAACCACAAGCTGTTCACACATAGGTGAGCAAACCCAGCTGAGATTAGGTGAACAAGAGTTCTAGATCATAAGTTTCAACCAGCTGGACATCACCCAAATTGGCTAAATATATTGTGTGTGTGTGGGGGGGGTGTGGGTGTGTGTGTGCATGCATGTCTCAATACACTGTGTGCGTGTGTTCTTATGCAACCCATACTATCTGAAATATTATCTGTCTTCCCCAATTCATCAGAAGTTTATTAACCAGGAGCTTTATCTAAACTTTTTATATCTCCACAACAGTGCCAAACTGTAGATTTTCAAGTATATATATTTGAAATATATGTATTGAGTGAATGAATAGCAAATGAAAGAATGAATTAATATTTTTCTGCACTTTCTCTTAGCCAAAAGACTGAGAAGCACTAATTTTTGTTTTGGATTTTTAAGATTCTTGTCTGTCACAGGAGCATCAATATTAAAGTGCTTAATATATACTATTGTTCCTAAATTTTTGCTCTTAATTATAAAATTTCTCAGAGAAAATTATGTGGCTTTTCACAAGTAACATAGACTCTTTGTTAAGTTTCTCAGATTCTCTGTTAACATACAGGATATGGTAGAAATGAGAAGTGTGGCACAGATAGAAACTGCTCTCTTCTGCTAATGAAAATAAGAACATTTTCTTCCAAGAATGATATTAAGATTTACACAGGTTACTCTATGGGTGAAAGCTCTGTTTGTTTAATATATCATATTGTCACATATGGTTGTAAGAGCTGGATTGTAAAGAAGCCAGAATAGCAAAAAATTGATGCCTTCGAACTGTACTGCTGGAAAAGACTCCTGAAAGTCCTTTGAACAGCAAGGAGATCAAACCAGTCAATCTTAAGGGAGATCAACACTGAATATTCACTCGAAGGACTGACACTGAAGCTGAAACTCCAGTATTTTGGTCATCTGATGTGAACAGCTGACACATTGGAAAAATCCCTAATGCTGGGAAAGACTGATCATGGCAGCAGAAGAGGGTGTCAGAGGATGATACAGCTGGATGGCATTATGATGCAATAGACATTAACTTGGGCAAACTTCAGGAGATGGTGAGGGACAGGGAGGCCTGGCATGCTGCAGTCCGTGGTGTCGCAAAGAGTTGGACATCACTGGGTGACTGAACAGCAAAAAAATTGTCAGATATATGGGAAACACAATTACAAATATAAACTATTTTAATCACTGATATTCTGAGAGAGATTAGTAGTTTGCATTGTTGAAATTTTTTTACATATATAAAAATATATAATGTCAGTGTTTAACCTTATGATGGGATTTTTTTTTCAGGTGAGTTTATTTTTTTATTGTTCATGTTATTTTTTTTAATTTTATTCTTAAACTTTACAATATTGTATTGGTTTTGCCATATAACAAAATGAATCCACCACAGGTGTACATGTGTTCCCCATCCTGAACCCTCCTCCCTCCTCCCTCCCTGTACCATTCCTATGGGTCGTCCCAGTCCACCAGCCCCAAGCATTCAGTATCGTGCATCGAACCTGGACTGGCGACTCATTCCATATATGATATTATACGTATTTCAATGCCATTCTCCCAAATCATCCCACCCTCTCCCTCTCCCACAGAGTCCAAAAGACTGTTCTATACATCAGTGTCTCTTTTACTATCTCGTATACAGGGTTACTGTTACCATCTTTCTAAATTCATATATATGTGTTAGTATACTGTATTGGTGTTTTTCTTTCTGGCTTACTTCACTCTGTATAATAGGCTCCAGTTTCATCCACCTCATTAGAACTGCTTCAAATGTATTCTTTTTAATGGCTGAGTAATACTCCATTGTGTATATGTACCACACATGTTATAAAGTCAGAGCAGTCACCATATATTATCTGAGGACTGGCAAGAGTATTCCAGGAAGACGTTTTCTGTTATTCCTATCCACAGATATTATTTCTTCAGTGACTTTTCACAATACAATATTTTTGTTTAAGAGAACATGATTTTGCATAGATAGCTGCTTTTCTGTTGGAATTTGGCTGGTTTTCCACTTTGAGTATGTGATACATCTAATAACATTGTGTGTTCTGTTAACTCTTTGAACATTGTATAGAGTGATGCCCATAAAAGACATGGTTTTGAATTAATTCAAATTGGAAGGAAAAAAGAACTATCCTCTTTACAGTAAATATAGATAGACCAGGAGATAGTAGAAAGAACTGAGTGGTTGAGAGGGAGAAGAATATGAATTTATAGAGGACACTAATTTAACTGCCACACAGATTATAAAAATGTAGAGGACTGTATACTGGAAATAATTCTGTATCCTTCACAAATACTACCTACTACATGCACACCAAATGTGTACAAAAATGCCCATAACACTAGTATTAATGATACTTAAATATCTGGAAATCATACAGATGTTCATTGTGAATTGTATACTCACTGAATGAATTATGGCTATAAAAATATATAAACCATAGCTGCATACCAAAATAAGATGTACCTCATAAAATAATCTTGAGCTAAAAAAATTAGAATATAAAAATACAGGCTATATAATTCCATTTCTATACAGTTCAGAAAAACTGGCAAAAAGTAACCTTTAGTGTTAAATGTCAGGATAACAGTTACCTTTGGGAAAGATACAAGGGATAACAACTGGAAAAGGAGATAAGAGTCTTCAAGAAAGCTGGCAATATTTTGTTTCTCTTTGCATTCTAATACCAATAAATGATTTTGGTAATTTATTAAAATTTATATTTTTATTATTCCTAGTCATTTTTAATAGTTTTGCTGTTTATTGTCTTAAGAAATATTTGTTCATTTAATCTCTTTTATTGCCATGCATGTTTCTAGATTCAGAAACTACAGACGTAATTACATAGATAAAAACATAACCCCATAGAGCTTACATACTAATAAAAAATAAACAAAATAAAATTAATAGGTTACATCTTATAGTTATCAATACAACAGAAAAAAGGCACAGAAGGGAGGTAGAGAAAGTATGTGTGTGTTAGATGTGTTGTAGTTTTAATAGGATGGTCCTAGGCCTGACTGAGAAGAAGACATCTGGGCAAAGACCTGAGGAAGCAAGACATTGAGCTCTCAGATGTGTGGAATGGAGACAGTCTAGACAAATAGAATATCAAGTGTAAAGACCTAGGCAGGGAGATCAAGGGATTGAGCAACAGATGATGACTTTAGAGGAGTAAGGACAGCCAGTACATACAAGTACAGTGAAAGCCTTGGGTTTTACCGTGGATAATTTGGAAAGCCATTTAGGGTTTTGTTTTCTTTTCTTTTGTTTTCTTTTTTTTTTTTACAAAAGCCCAGTGGTATCTGTCTCTCATTGAAAAATATCACTTTGGCTACTTCCCTGAGATTTGACTCAAACATAGAAGACAGGGCATGAGGAACTGGGAACTATTACAAAGATATAAAAATAGGCCAGAAAGATAATGGTGGATTAGATAAGAAAAAAATGCAGTGGAGGAAAATGGTCAAATTCTGAATTTATTTTGAAGGTAAAATTGAAAAATAGTATGTGCTGACACGCTGCATTTGAGATGTGAAAGTAAGAGTAGTCAAGAATGAATCTAGACATAAACACCTGGTCAACAGGATTTGCTGTCATTGCACTGAAATAGGAAAAGAGAGTTGGGGAGAAAATATAAGGATCTTGGATTCGGACATACTGATTTTTAGATGCCACATAGACACTCAAATAAGAGTCAAGAGGACAAGAGACAGGAGGACAAGGACAAGAGTGAAGAGACACTCAAAAGGATGAGTAGATTAGCAAGAACTAACTGAGAAGGTGGAGACATAGAGTCAGTGAGCTAAGGGAAAGCAAAGAAAGTGTTTCAGGAAGGAATGATTGATAATACATATCTAATGTTCCAGAAAGAGATATAATAGTTAATTTCTGTGATAGGTACCACTTACACAGATTAAGATAAAACATTCATCACTTGTACTGAGTACTGCAATATTCTTGAGGGAGAGGCAGACTTCAGTAAGAGTGAGATGCCAAACGCGTGCTCTGAGAAAGTACCAAGATACAGAGCATTTTGATAATTGACCATGTAGTCTAAAGAAAGAAGAAAGGTCTAGAAAACAGATAAGAGTAGGTGATGTGTAGGAGAATCAAGGGTTTCTTTGAATGATGGACACAAAAGGATAAAAAGAATCATGAAAGGAGGTCAGCAGCTTCCTCTTCACTCTTACCATTACTTACAGGTAGGCTAGAAGTTGGGGGTGAGACTCAAAAGCACAGGGCTTTCAGATGCCTCAGTCTCTTCTGTCTATGCTCATAGACATTCTTCCTTTCATAGACTTTCCTGTAGCTGTCTCTACTCCATTACAAAAAAATATTTTCCTTCTGTTCATTCTCCTAAACCCAGTTTAGTTATCAATTCCTCTAGGAATACTTTCTTCAACCAATCCAGCCATGCCCAATCTAAACTGTATCATTTTTCTCTGTTTCTATACCATAAATCATAGCTGCCATTTATTTCTCTGTCTCCTATTAGATGGTTATCTATTGAACATGCTTAAAAACTGTTTTATCCTGTACCACCAATACCAGCCACATAATAGGTCACTTTTTGAATGGAAAAAAAAAATCATTCTTAGTAATCTTAGTTAAAAAAGACATACTTGGATTTTCAATAAAGCTAGTATAGCTGTGTAAGAATCTGTTAGGTAACATTCAAATTAACCAGCATAAATATTGGAAAAGAAGGGCTAACTAAAGAAGAGTCACAAATAATAGCTCATCCGACCTAACAGAAGCAGAAGATATTAAGAAGAGGTGGCAAAAATACACAGAAGAACTGTACAAAAAGGATCTTCACGACCCAGATAATCATGATGGTGTGATCACTCACCTACAACCAGACATCCTGGAATGTGAAGTCAAGTGGGCCTCAGAAAGCATCACTAAAAACAAAGCTAGTGGGGGTGATGGCATTCCAGTTGAACTATTTCAAATCCTGAAAGATGATGCTGTGAAATTCCTGCACTCAATATGCCAGCAAATTTGGAAAACTCAGCAGTGGCCGCAGGACTGGAAAAAGTCAGTTTTCATTCCAATTCCAAAGAAAGGCAATGCCAAAGAATGCCCAAACTACCGCACAATTTCACTCATTTCACACGCTAGTAAAGTAAAGCTCAAAATTCTCCAAGCCAGGCTTCAGCAATATGTGAACCGTGAACTTCCTGATGTTCAAGCTGGTTTTAGAAAAGGCAGAGGAACGAGAGATCAAATTGTCAACATCCGCTGGATCGTCGAAAAAGCAAGAGAGTTCAGAAAAACATCTATTTCTGCTTTATTGACTACGCCAAAGCCTTTGACTGTGTGGATCACAATAAACTGTGGAAAATTCTGAAAGAGATAGGAATACCAGACCACCTGACCTGCCTCTTAAGAAATCTGTATGCAGGTCAGGAAGCACCAGTTAGAACTGGACATGGAAAAACAGACTGGTTCCAAATAGGAAAAGGAGTACGTCAAGGCTGTATATTGTCACCCTGCTTATTTAACTTATATGCAGAGTACATCATGAGAAATGCTGGGCTGGAAGAAGCACAAGCTGGAATCAAGATTGCTGGGAGAAATATCAATAACCTCAGATATGCAGATGACACCACCCTTATGGCAGAATGAAGAGGAACTAAAAAGCTTCTTGATGAAAATGAAAGAGGAGAGTGCAAAAGTCGGCTTAAAGCTCAACATTGAGAAAACGAAGATCATGGCATCCGGTCCCATCACTTCATGGGAAATAGGTGGGGAAACAGTGGAAACAATGTCAGACTTTATTTTTTGGGGCTCCAAAATCACTGCAGATGGTGACTTCAGCCATGCAGCCATGAAATTAAAAGACTCTTACTCCTTGGAAGAAAAGTTATGACCAACCTAGATAGCACATTGAAAAGCAGAGACATTACTTTGCCAACAAAGGTCCGTCTAGTCAAGGCTATGGTTTTTCCTGTGGTCATGTATGGATGTGAGAGTTGGACTGTGAAGAAGGCTGAGCACTGAAGAATTGATGCTTTTGAACTGTGGTGTTGGAGAAGACTCTTGAGAGCCCCTTGGACTGCAAGGAGATCCAACCAGTCCATTCTGAAGGAGATCAGCCCTGGGATTTCTTTGGAAGGAATGATGCTAAAGCTGAAACTCCAGTACTTTGGCCACCTCATGCAAAGAGTTGACTCATTGGAAAAGACTGATGCTGGGAGGGATGGTGGCAGGAGGAGAAGGGGACGACAGAGGATGAGATGGCTGGATGGCATCACTGACTCGATGGACGTGAGTCTGAGTGAACTCAGGGAGTTGGTGATGGACAGGGATAACTGGCGTGCTGCAGTTCATGGTGTCACAAAGAGTCAGACACGAATGAGTGACTGAACTGAACTGAATTGAACTGAAAGTTTAATGCAAGGTTAACAGGAAAAATCCATTTCTATGTGTGTTCTGTCTTTGACAACATAGAGATAATGAGGATGGAGGGAAGAATCATCTTTAAACTGGATAATTAAACCAAGTATCAACCATAGGCAAGCTGAGCTCAAGATAAATGGAAACACAATATGAAGGCAATGACTAATAAATAAGCCAACACACTTAGTCTAGGCATTTGGTATCCAAGGATACTAATAGATTCCCATTAACAAAATTATTTATGTACATAGTGATTTACGAGTATTCATATGTTGTACTCTAGTCTTTGAAATACTATGCCATTACCTGGACCTTATTCCATCTAATTGTTCAAACAGTTGTCTAAGTAATGTATTCTTATTTCTATTCTACACATGAGAGCAGCAGCCATACCTGACTTGCCATAAATCCTACATAAGGTAAGAAGAATTGATGCTTTTGAACTGTGGTGTTGGAGAAGACTCTTGAGAGTCCCTTGGACTACAAGGAGATCCAAGTATTCCACCCTAAGTGAGATCAGTCCTGGATGTTCATTGGAAGGACTGATGTTGAAGCTGAAACTCCAATACTTGGGCCACTTAATGTGAAGAGAGGACTCATTTGGAAAGACCCTGATGCTGGGAAAGATTGAGGGCAGGAGAAGAAGGGGACGACAGAGGATGAGATGGTTGGATGGCATCACCAATTCAATGGACATGAGTTTGGGTGGACTCCGGGAGTGGTGATTGACAGGGAGGCTTGGCGTTCTGCAGTTCATGGGATCACAAAGCGTAAGACACAACTGAGCGACTGAACTGAACTAAAGCTAAGATGATCCAAGACTTGAAATCACGTCTTCTGAATCCAAATTCAGAACCCTTTCTATGGACAGGAAAACTGGAAAATGCATGCTCAGAAACACATTTGAGAAAGAATAACTGTTTGAGAAATTATGAAAAACGGGAGTTGTTGTTGTTTAGTCTCTAAGTTGTGTCTGACTCTTTGTGACCCCATGGACTGTAACCCACCAGGCTCCTCTGTCCATGGGACTCTCCAGGCAGAAATGCTGGATTGGGTTGCCATTTCCTTCTCCAGGGGAATCTTCCCAACCCAAGGACTGAGCCTGTGGCTCCTGAATTGGCAGGTGGACTCTACCACTGAGCCACCAGGGAAGCCCCCAGTAGATTTGTATCCATGTATTAAAACACTATCATCCCAAACACTGGGGATTATTTCACAGTGGGAACTTATGACAAGGTGAGAAGTACCATCTAACACACAAATTTAATTATATAGAAAAAACTTTTATTCGAGTGGAAAAATAAAGTTGGAAGAAAAGAAATGTATTCACTACTTATTTCATTTCTACTTCTAATCAGGATCTTCTTGGTAGCATTTAAGATTCTACACCAGTTAGTTACAACACAGCGATTCAGAAATCTCAAAATTATCACAGTGTAAAAAAAATTACAGTAAGCAGCATAAAATTACAATTTATTATACGGGCAGGCATTTTCACAACAACCTGTAAAAACATTTAAAGGCTAACTTCTTACAGAATTCTATTTCTGAACTTCTGTTTTTGTCACTCCTTCTTTTCCCCTTTTGTTTTATAAGCACTATAAACCTGGTATGAAATCTACTGGACATTGCAAAGCTGGGTGAGTGCTTCCTTGGATGACAGAATAAACCTGCTTGAGTAATTCTTGCTGGGACCTGGAGAATATGGGAGAGACACAAATATTCAAGGGTCAGTCTATATATTAATGTTCAAAAAGAAGAAAGAGTTAGATATTTAAAACTGAAGAATTAAAGCCGATTATTTTGATGCCAAATCCCAGGAGGATTCAAAAGCACTGGTAAACAGTTGCTTCGAGGGCATGAGGAAACAGAATAAAATTACCTAATGCTGGTTTATTAAAAATAAACACTCAATATCATTCTCTATTATTGATTATATACTTTCTTTTCTGCTTGGGGTGGAGAATGCCATAGATATAATGAATGTGAAAAAAGTATTTAATCATTTCTCTCAATATACCTTTGTGGATAATATGAAGCTGATTAAACAATCATTCTTAGTGAGTGTTGTATCCTGGAGTAAGGGAAAAATGCAGGAAGTGCTGCTAGAATGCATAAGTATCCATCCTTGCACATACCCTGTAGGTCTAAAATACATCAGAGGTGGAATGTATCCCAGTGTTGAACTAAATGATTTAGATAATAAATGCTGACTCACTTCCTTCTGGAAAGAGCTGAAACAGATTTTTATGTGATTTTCATATTTAACATTGATTGGTCTCTTGCAATTAACAGCATTTGATCAAACCTAAGTGACTAGGAAAATCACCTCAATGGTATTGAGTTGGGCATAGCTGCATTTCCAGGCACACTATTATTCTTCCCTCTGTAGTATAATAAAATAATTAAACATAATTCTAATTTCCTTCAAAATGATAAACAACAAATGTAAGGGGAAAGAAAGGAAAAAAAACAACAGAAATCAACCTTCCATTTTTCAGCATGGCATATTCTTGATATAAGCACAGCTGTTGCTGCCAGCAAAACCAATTATAAATGCAAGTAAATTCATTTTTCCCCACAAATAATATTTTCATTAATTTCTCAGTATTCCAGGAATAAATCATATTGTACTAGATCCTTTGGCATGTCAAACAAAAGCTAGCCTTCTTAAGTAGATTATGGACCACAGAAAGTTGAGTATTATTCTCTATGTTATGATGAATTACGGGTTTTCCCCTATTTGCTTATATATTTGACATCATAATCGCTATAATTGGCATGATTCCTAAAAGAGTAAGAAGATGAGGGGACATGGGAAAAATGACCATCTTAAAATCAGTGAATGATACTCTATTTAGTCACAAAATGTCTATAAAATTCAGAATCTTTCAGTGGTAAGAAAATGAATCTTTGAACTCAGGAAGGTCAGGTTCAAAGTTGTTCTCATTCAAGATTGTGCAACTTTTGACAAGTTACATAATTACATAATTTATTTTCATCCTCCTACTTTGTAACAGAAGGAAAAGAGAAGGAAAGAAAAGAAAAAAAAAATGATTCTTGAACACTGAAATGTTTTCCATCTATTTTCTCTGTTTTGTTTTGCTTTGTTCTTTTTGTGTAGTAAAGAAATAATTTGTAGAGAATAAAATGATAAGAAGATAACTTATTAGAGGTTTGGTGACAGTTGAAAGATTGTGGAAAGTGGAAAATGAAACATCCAGAGAAAAAGAATGTTTCAGCAGAATTTAAGACCTAGTTGAGACTGTTGATAATTTGTTGATCATTTATAGCTGTAAATATCCTCAGTTGAAATACTCTCAGCCCAGGTATGGGCAAAATGATGCAGATAGTTAAGTTATCTAGGATTAGGGATTTGTTGTGTGATGACAGGAAAGGGCAAAAAGGAAAGTGGATTTAGAATTTTGACAAGAGAGTGAGTGATATGACAGAGTTTGACTCAGAACTGTTAACATGGGCCTTCCCTGGAGTCCAGTGGTTAAGACTTCGCCTTCCAATGCAGGGGTGTTAAAGTTCAATCACTGGTTGGGGAGCTAAGATTCCACATGCCTCTTGGCCAAAAAACCAAAACATAAAACAGAAACAATATTTTAACAAATTCAATAAAGACTTTAAAAATGGTCCACAAAAAAAAAAAAATATAGAAAAATCTGTTAATGCAAAATATTAGGTATCCACATGAATTTAGTATACAGTTGTAATGGGCATAGGATTAGCAAGAAATTTAGAAAACAACAGAAAACTTAGGTAATAAAGAAAAATGTCTAAATTTGTGATTTTTTTTTTTTTTTTGATAGAACAGTGTAACAACAGGATTCAGTCAATGTGTAATCATCTAATTTGGCTAAAATGTAGAGAAAAGCCATGCTATTTCAGATATTCAGAAAACTGAGATGCTGGGTTTTTCACAAGACCTCCATATAAATTTTGAAATCATACATGATGGCTGGGGTTTCCATGGGGGAAAAAACAAAAGACTGTAAACAATATTCCAAATTTGTTGAAGAATAAAATAATACATAAAAGAGTTATTAGATATGGTGAAAGTGAGGGTGATTTAGGCAAGTTGCACAACTCACAAAGAGGAGGGGATTTTACAAGAGAATAGCATTGTAATTGGAGAAGGCGATGGCACCCCACTCCAGTACTCTTGCCTGGAAAATCCCATGGACGGACGAACCTGGAGGGCTGCAGTCCATGGGGTCCCTAAGAGTCGGACACGACTGAGCGACTTCACTTTCACTTTCATGCATTGGAGAAGGAAATGGCAACCCACTCCAGTGTTCTTGGCTGGAGAATCCCAGGGACGGGGGAGCCTGGTGGGCTGCCGTCCATGGGGTCGCACAGAGTCGGACATGACTGAACCGACTTAGCAGCAGCAGCAGCAGCATTGTAATGCTTTAAATCTGGTGTAGGTCAGGAGGAGGATTTCAAATACACATAAACATACAATGCATGTAGTATGAGGAAATTTACGTTTTCAACTGGAGGGAGGTGCATTTCACTGAATCTTCATCTGAGGATCAAGTTTCAGATAAGACAAAGGAAATCTTTAGTTAAAAGGTTGAAACAAAAGACTATTAATTATGGATTAGGTTTGTTTTGAAACAAAGGGTTTCTCTGGTGGCTCAGATGGTAAATAATCTGCCTGCAATGCAGGAGACCCCAGTTTGATCCCTGCGTCGGGAATATCCCCGGGAGAAGGGAATGACAACTCCAGTATGCTTGCCTGGAAAATTCCATGGGCAGAGGAGCCTGGGGGTCTACCGTCCATGGGGTTGCAAAACATCAGACATGACTGAGTATCTAATACTTCACTTTTCACTAAGAGAAGAAAAATTAAAAGAGGCCTATCCATATGAAAATACTGTGTCAGAAGAAAAGGCATTCTGTTTTGCCAGGAGAAAAATGGTCCTTGTGGTTTCAGTTACAAAATATGCCTAGAAGGGGGAGGAATCTTCAAGACCATAAAACGTAAACTACAGTTTAAAGAGAAATTGACCATAAGTGGCAGGTAGCAATTGATCACAAGCCATATACCTTTTCAAATATACATGCGTTCTAGCAGTGAGCATCATTTTAAGTATATATTACTATTTAAACAACAACAGCAAAACTTGGGAACTCTGTGTGCTGATTGAGCACAGACTTTGAAATCAAAAAGATTTAATATCTATCTATCTTTGGCACTTTCCAGCTTTGAAAACTAGCAATTTCATATTTTCTTTCAGGCTCAGTGTCCTCATCTCCAAACTGAAGGGGAGGGCTTAGAAAGAGGTTATTTATCCAAGGTCAAATAACTAGCAAGCAAGTAAGACCCTGAAACTAGATTTGCTAATGTTCTTTCTGTTCTGCTATATTACCATCACCTATGGTTAAACATCTAGAAAAACCAATAAAGAATTCACGATTCATATGCTGGGTTTGGGAAATTCAGACAAGATTTATGTTAGTGCTTATCTCCACCAGCTGTCTTTAAATCACAAGGCTAAACACAGGCAACAGTTTGCTTGGATTTTCCATTTTGGTTACTTGAAACATATTGCAAGAAGCTTCTGTACCTTGGTTTAAAGCACAGTGTAGTCAGTGGCAAAGACTAACTGTTCTCTGCAAAAAATCTAAACAAGTACTAGGCATTTCTTCAGTTTTCAATCAACTGTGCTGCATGTTTAAAACATAGTTTAAGTAATAGCAAAACTAGAAACATGGCAGAATGCAAAGTAAGAGATAGGCAGGGCCACTTTGCCACCACAAACGGAAACAGATGGAGAATCATGTAACTAGGAAAAATCAGAGCCAACCAGAAAGTGTAGATGAGCCAGCCTGATGAGAGTAGTGCCAGTGAAGAGCACAGGCAGATTGCTAAGCTCTACCGGGGCAGCAACAAGGTATGAGAGACAGGCTGTAGGCGACGAATCACTGTCTGGGATTTTCCAGTAACAGAGGCAAAGAAAGCAGAGTATACTAATGAAAGAGACACTGCACAACACCTGTGTCATATCTTCTGAACTGAAGGTCTTCCCACCCTGGTACTCATGAATGATGCTTCAAATGTCCCACTCCTGTTGCTTAGTGAATACCTGCAGTAAACCAAAATGTCAGTAAAACTACATGACTCTGAGGTTCTGGACCCTCTTGATATATCCCCATTTCCCAATAAACAACTCTCAACTAGTAATAGTAATTTTTTTCTCTATACTTTGGGCATAACATACCAGCCTGCCATTTTAACTGTTTAAGGTTACTACAAAGACAAAAGAAGCCAACATATATTTGCAGGCAATTAAGTGAGTTATCCCTAGAGAAGGATATGGCAACCCACTCCAGTATTCTTACCTGGAGAATCCCGTGGACAGAGGAGCCTGGCAGGCTATAGTCCATGGGCCTGCAAAGAGTCGGACACGACTGAGCTACTAACACACATAATTGAATTGTCACATATTTAAACACACGCTTCTAACCTTAGTTTTTTCTACTGGAAAAGTACTAAACAAACTTAACCAAAAAGACACTGATGTGAAGGATGAAAATCATCATCATCATCATGTAAAGCAATTCCCAATGGGAAATACAGATTCAGTCTCTGCCTCGAATACCATACAACCAACTTCCTAATCAGCAAGCTCCTTCTCAAAAACTACTGCTGCTGCTGCTGCTAAGTCGCTTTAGTCGTGTCCGACTCTGTTCGACCCCATAGACAGTGGCCCACCAGGCTCCCCTATCCCTGGGATTCTCCAGGCAAGAACAGTGGAGTGGGTTGCCATTTCCTTCTCCAATGCATGAAAGGGAAAAGTGAAAGTGAAGTCAGTCAATCGTGTCCGACTCTTCGCGACCCCATGGTCTGCAGCCTACCAGGCTCCTCCATCCATGGGATTTTCCAGGCAAGAGTACTGGAATGGGTGCCATTGCCTTCTCCATCAAAAACTACAGATAACAATTGATTCTTCCTTCTTCATGGAATATGACACAAATAGCCTTCTATGCTTTTTCAACTAAGTTGTATAATGTTTAGGTTGCTTTCATCTCCAACTCCTTTGATTATAGAACTGAAGTTTCTACTTCCCAGTGAGCATAAAGAACTTAAGCAAAATATTCCTTGATAGCTCATTACACTGTTCTATAGAGTCTATTCCACTATTGTGCCGTGTTAGTTTCAAGTAATATTGATATTTGGTCCTTTTGCTAATTACAGAGAAAGTTAACAATGACCACATATCACTGTTTTGAATTTGTCAACTGATGTATAATCAAATTTGAACTTTGTTTAGACCAAGAGAGGAGAATTGATACACTGAATTGATTTTGTCATAATACTTTTAAAAAGCCAAACCACTTTAAAACAGCAATTTACTTTTTTTCTTTAAATCTGATTTTTTGATTGTTTACGGCTAACAGATGACCTTTCCTCCTACTTTACAGAGAAAGTGGGATCATAAAACTTAAAGTACAATGTTTTGTTTCCATATATATAGATATGTTCTTAAAACCCTATCTATTTACATTTCATCTCAAATGAAAAAGTCAAATCTTTTTAGATCTAAAATAACCTTTTATACCTCATTTAAGACTTTTCTCTATAATTTATCCTCTCTCATGTATCTTATAGACATCTCAGGTGGAGTGAGTGCTAAAGAATCTGCCTGCCCATACAAGAGACACAGAGATGTGGGTTCTATACCTGGGTTGGGAAGATCCCCTGTAGTGGGAAATGGCACCCCACTCCAGTATTCTTGCCTGGAAAATACCATGGGCAGAGGAGTCTGGTAGGCTACGGTCCACGGGGATGCAAAGAGTTGGACATGACTGAGAGCACTGAGCATGTATCTTAAAGTTTCTCTTTTCCTCTTCCCAATTGTTTTTCAGTTTATAAACATGACCAAAATGTTTTATCCCAAATATCTTCCCAACTTCTGAACTCATCTTGATGTATGTTAAATTATAACCTACAGTTATGAAAATAGTATGTTAATAGAATAGTAACTGATTCTAAGAAAAAAAAATCCTAAGAATATATATGCATTTAATTTAAAACACAAAGGACCTGGAAACAGTATTGCAACTTGAAGTGCAAGAAAAGTATATTGTTTAACTTCATACCATACAAAACCTAAACGGATAAATTGTTAGATAAGAAAATATCTAAAGAAATATCAAGTTTAAAAATAAAATAAAATTTAAAAAAATAAAATAAAAAACAGAAAAAAAAAAAAAAAAGAAATATCTGAAAGTGAATAGAGGTTCTTTACTGAAGGAATTTTCCTAACATACTACATAGGCTATTTGACCTTATACACCATATTTCAGTAACATTTAATAAAAGGATGGGTTCAACAGAAATAAAAATTAACTTGGAAATATCTATACCCAAAATGTTTTATCTTTCCATACATATTTTATGATGTTATGAATTAAAACTATATTTTTTAACAACTGTGCAGAGGAAGTGAGGCTTTTAAAAAAGACAGTTTTCTGGAGACTGTGAGTAGACTATTCACCATTATCAGGCATCTACAGCACATGATATGCATGTGGTTTTCAACAATTTGGAATGATTATACAATTTCATTTCTCACTTTTATGTCAACTTCTAAATTCACTAGGCAACTGATAGAACTGTCATATATCATTTTTATTTAGGCTGTTTTGTTTACTAAACTCATTGTCTCAGTATCTTTTCTGAACCCTGCAAAAAGAGCTATGCTTCATTATTCAATAAATAATGTGAACTTTAATATTATCTGCTTAAAAGAACTCTTTGTTCTTTATCTCTGTTGTGCATAAAATGAAGGCAGTGTTTTTCTAAGGACAGTATTTCTACTGGTAATAATCTGTTTTACACATCATAATAACAAGAATAGACCTACTGATATATGCCTTTCCTTGAGATAATTTCTCTATGAGAAAATATCCATAAAAAGTGTCCAGTTTCCTTGGAAGAAAACACAAGCCATAAAATGTGCTATTTCGTTTATAATAAATCATCAATTCATCAGCATAAGATTATAAGTCAAGCATTATTCCAATAAACAAGAAATAGAACACTCAATAATTCATTTTGTGTGTGATTTTTAAGTTCTAATGGACAGGCCGATATTAAGCCAACAAGTAAATATACAGCATGTGCATGTGTGCATACTCAGTTATGTCCAGCTTTTGTGACCCCATGGTCTGTAGCCTGCCAGGCTCCTCTGCCCATGGGATTTCCCAGGTGAGAATACTGGAGTCAGTTGCCATTTGCTTCTCCAGGGGATCTTTCCAACCCAAGGATCTAACCGTCATATCCTGTGTCTCCTGCTTTACCAGGTAGATTCTTTAACACTGCACCACCTGGAAGCACAGTACATCAGGTGATAAAATGGAAGCTAACAGAAAGGAAAGCTGATAATGAGATAGGAAAAGGGAAGTCATTTTAAGTAGGTTAGTCGAGGAAGGTCTCATTCAAAATAGGCCATTTGAGTAAATACTTGAAAGGTGAGAGCAGGTCATGAATGTGTTTCAACAGAGTGCAAGTAACTGCAAAGACTCATAGGAAGAAAATTCCTTGATGTGTTTACAGAACAAAATGACAGTCTGTGGGCAAGAGTGGAATGGAAGACAATGAACTTGACAGTCAAGGTCAGAGAGGTCATCAGGCTTGTAGGAGACAGAGGTGGCTAGACTTTGAAGATCATTCTGCAAATTAAATGGACTTCTTTTGTACTTTGAGCAAAGGAGTTCACAATTGGGATTGTTCAATTTTATCACTCTGGCTATCCTGCTTAGAGAATGAAGTGTAAGGAAGAGGGACAAGGGTGGAAATTATTACAATAACCCCCATAGACATGATGGTTATATGAACCAAGCTGGAAGGTGGTGAGAAAGCCACCTTCCAGATATTTTTGAAACTGTGTTGACAGACCAATTGTGGTTTGAAAGACTGTAGAAACGGTAACTAGAAACATTTTGACCTGAACAACAGGTTGGATTTGCAAAATCATCCGATGTCCAGAATTCCATTTCAATCTTTAAAATAGAAATCTAGTGTGGTATTAAATTATAAATTACATGTAAATATATGCAAATAGGAGAACAGATTATGGAGTTACCAATTTATTTTTCTATGCATATTAGATTATAATGCAACCTGGCTATTAAATATACTGGAATTTATAGAAACATAGTTTACTGGTTTTCTAAGTAGATTCTCTGAAACTATTAGGCTGTGACAGCACAAACTGTCTCTGATCATGTAAGCGCATGTGTATTTTCCAAATTTTCACACAAAAAATTTTATTTTGTACCTTGGTTAACCAAAATTTGCTGCCTTTCTAAGCATACAAACGATTGTGAGGAAGACAGAAACATGTAGGTGGACAAGTGTATACACTTATTTACCCTTTGGAAAATGCCCTTTTTAGAAAAAATTATAAATAATAAGGGCAAGATAGATGCAATGTTTATTAGATTTTAAAGTATTCATGTATATATTAAAATTGTACTGTATTTGCTCACAATCCCTCTCTTTCTTTTTTATTCCTGTTGCCAAGGTTCCTTTCAAATACCATTAATTTGAAGGACAAAATTTCACATGCTAAATGTTGAATGAATAACCCAATATCAAAGATATTTTGTACTACTATTCATCAGCCAAAGTCAACTTAAGCCAGCAGGAAAATAGTAATAATTAGCCACACCAATAATATTATTTGGAAGAAAAACAGTAGCATGTTCCTTAGAAATATTATCTGAATTCACAAATTATGACGTGGACTTATACACGAATGAGTCCTATGCAATGAATAAAATTTCTACATGTAGTCATCATCTACTGTGCAGTCCAAAAATCATACATATATTATCTGAGAGTCCAATAATCATACATATATTATCTAAACCCTACTTTTTAATCATATACAAGCATATTTTTACAAAGTGGTCTTGTAATGAGATGTTTCATCCATAATTTATGACAGTCACTTTAATTTTTCAGAAATTTGTAAAGTTACTGCATTGTTGTAACATGAATTTTTCCAAATGAGATTAGTGACCATTCACAGTCCTAGAAGAAAGAATTTTATCATCTTTAGAATGGAACTGGTGGGTGCCTTCTATATCAGATGATTTTCAAACTTTTTGATAATGAAAGAAAATGAATTCAATGTGACTTTAATAAATCTCACACAAGATACAGGACCTTATTTAATGATATTCTTTCTAATCAGTACTTTTATATTCTTATTATGTAGAGTTATTTCATACTTCTAAATCACTAACATCTCGCTACTTTTTCAATTTAAAATAATTATGCATGGAATTTGAACATTTGACATTATTAAGGTGAATGTGCTCAGTCACTTCAGTTGTGTCCAACTCTGCCTCTTTGGAACCCCATGGACCACAGCCTACCAGGCTCCTCTGCCCATGGGATTCTCCCAGCAAGAATATCGGAGTGGGTTGCCGTACTCTTTTCCAGGGGATCTTCCCAACCCATGAATGGAGCCTGCATCTCCTGCATTGCAGGTGGGTTCTTTATCACTGAGCCACCAGGGAAACCCCAATGTCTTAATATTGGTGCCTATTGGTGTAACTATCAGATACTAAATTTTTAAGTAGTTAGTTACCACCACTTTCTTACCAGTTATAAGATAAGGCTCAGGAATGAATCTTTTCTAAAGGTTTCCTAGATATTTGGATACATAGTTATCCATGTTTGGAAACTCTTGCTCTAAAGGATAATGATGACATTCAACTTGAAACTAAGAAGTGTGCTTATATTAATGTGAAGAGATCTCTTCAAGAAAATTAGAGATACTAAGGGAACATTTCAGGCAAAGATGGGCTCAGTAAAGGACAGAAATGGTATGGACCTAAGAGAAGCAGAAGATATTAAGAAGAGATGGCAAGAATACATAGAACTGTACAAAAAATATCTTCACAACCCAGATAATCACGATGGTGTGATCACTGACCTAGAGCCAGACATCCTGGAATGTGAAGTCAAGTGGGCCTTAGAAAGCATCACTACGAACAAAGCTAGTGGAGGTGATGGAATTCCAGTGGAGCTATTTCAAATCCTGAAAGATGATGCTGTGAAAGTGCTGCACTCAATATGCCAGCAAATTTGGAAAACTCAACAGTGGCCACAGGACTGGAAAAGGTCAGTTTTCATTCCAATCCCAAAGAAAGGCAATGCCAAAGAATGCTTAAACTACCGCACAATTGTACTCATCTCACACGCTAGTAAAGAAATGTCGACAAATGACTTTAAAACCCCTACTCTGCTATTTTTTTTTTCCTCTGCTTCTCAGAAGGCTGTGAGAGAACTGAGTATATCGTCAGTGCTACTTATCCATCTTGCTCCTTACTTCAGTGATAGCAGCTACCTTGAGATTGTTACCTACAACAATGATTTGTAGGCTCTGGATAAACAGCATTAAGGAAAATAAGACAAGCTTTTGCTCCCATGGAGCTTACAAATCAGTTTTAAGACACAGGAAATTAATATATAATCTGATCATTGTACAGTGTGCTAGACAGTGATCAGGTACATACATCTTTCTTCTCCTATCATACTTTATTATTTGTAGTAAAAATAGTCGAAAAAATCCTAACATTTCAGTCCATTGCAACAAGTTACTCAAACTCAGGGGTCTGAATTTTTAATCTCTCAGAGGCAGATTATATCATACAAACTTCATGGTATATATACAAAATATTTAAACTTATGTACTGCTTTTCACATAGTGACCATGGCTTAGTGCTCAATGAGTATTAGTATCTATTGGGTTGGCCAAAAAGTTTGTTCTGATTTTTCCATAGGATAGTATGGAAAACCTGAATAAGTTTTTTGGGTAACTCTCTTTCTCTCTCTCTCTCTATACATATATATATATGTGTGTGTGTGTGTGTATGAATATCACAAAAGGGAAGATACGACATATTTAAGGTTCATTCAAGGAGGTTTTATTTACAATGTGACAATTGCAAATGTGACAAATAGTAAAGTATAAGAAAAATCACAGGCAAAATGGGTCTAGTAGCCCATATCTGTTATCATCCTCACCCATTACATCATGAAGGAAGGCAGAGGTTACTGAAAACTAAAGGGAGTCAAATCCTGAGCAGGGAAATAAACGTGTTGACCTCAAACTCTTTTCTTTCATACTGCTTGCCATGCTTTCCCACCAAGGAACCAAATGCAATAAAAATATTATGGAAGCCTTTAGAATAGGGTCATATGTGCCCCTGGAGGCAAGGAGTAATATGGAGAAGAAAGAAAAAAATGTTTCCGGAGAAGAAACAATCGGAAAGTAGGTAACATAGAATACTTGTCTATTAGGAGAAAGGTGAAAAAACAGATATCTTCTTTTTATTGCCGGGGCATGTGGCTTGCAGGATCTCAGTTCCCTGACCAGGGGTTGAGCCCATCCACAGCAATGAAAGCCCAGAATCTTAACCACTAGGCCACCAGGGAACTCCTTGAGAAGGATATTCTTAGTGTCTCTTCTTTCTCTCCTTCTTCATATATCAGATCAGATCAGATCAGTCATGCATTCCTGTCTGACTCTTCGCGACCCCATGAATCGCAGCACGCCAGGCCTCCCTGTCCATCACCAACTCCCTGAGTTCACTGAGACTCATGTCCATCGAGTCAGCGATGCCATCCAGCCATCTCATCCTCTGTCGTCCCCTTCTCCTCCTACCCCCAATCCCTCCCAGCATCAGAGTCTTTTCCAATGAGTCAACTCTTCTCATGAGGTGGCCAAAGTACTGGAGTTTCAGCTTTAGCATCATTCCTTCCAAGGAAATCTCAGGGCTGATCTCCTTCAGAATGGACTGGTTGGATCTCCTTGCAGTCCAAGGGACTCTCAAGAGTCTTCTCAAACACCACAGTTCAAAAACATCAATTCTTCAGTGCTCAGCCTTCTTCACAGTCCAACTCTCACATCCATACATGACCACAAGAAAAACCATAGCCTTGACTAGACGAACATTTGTTGGCAAAGTAATGCCTCTGCTTTTGAATATGCTATCTAGGTTGGTCATAACTTTCCTTCCAAGGAGTAAGCGTCTTTTAATTTCATGGCTGCAGTCACCATCTGCAGTGATTTTGCAGCCCAGAAAAATAAAGTCTGACACTGTTTCCACTGTTTCCCCATCTATTTGCCATGAAGTGATGGGACCGGATGCCATGATCATCGTTTTCTGAATGTTGAGCTTTAAGCCGACTTTTTCA
Source organism: Bos mutus (assembly GCF_027580195.1). NCBI lineage: Eukaryota > Metazoa > Chordata > Mammalia > Artiodactyla > Bovidae > Bos > Bos mutus. The sequence goes on along the minus strand of NC_091622.1, from coordinate 74,321,211 downwards.
CTCTCCACTTTCACTTTCATCAAGAGGCTTTTGAGTTCCTCTTCACTTTCTGCCATAAGGGTGGTGTCATCTGCATATCTGAGGTTATTGATATTTCTCCCGGCAATCTTGATTCCAGTTTGTGCTTCTTCCAGTCCAGCGTTTCTCATGATGTACTCGGCATATAAGTTAAATAAACAGGGTGACAATATACATCCTTGACAAACTCCTTTTCTTATTTGGAACCAGTCTGTTGTTCCATATCCAGTTCTAACTGTTGCTTCCTGACCTGCATACAAATTTCTCAAGAGGCAGATCAGGTGGTCTGGTATTCCCATCTCTTTCAGAATTTTCCACAGTTTATTGTGATCCACACAATCAAAGGCTTTGGCATAGACCCAAGACGGGTGGGTCATGGTGGAGAGATTTTACAGAATGTGGTCCACTGGAGAAGGGAATGGAAAACCACTTCAGTATTCTTGCCTTGAGAATCCCATGAACAGTATGAAAAGGCAAAAATAATAGGATACTGAAAGAGGAACTCCCCAGGTCTGTAGGTGCCCAATATGCTACTGGAGATCAGTGGAAAAATAACTCCAGAAAGAATGAAGGGATGCAGCCAAAGCAGAAACAATACCCAGCTGTGGATGTGACTGGTAATAGAAGCAAGGTCTGATGCTGTAAAGAGCAATATTGCATAGGAACCTGGAATGTCAGGTCCATGAATCAAGGCAAATTGGAAGTGGTCAAACAAGAGATGGCAAGATTGAATGTCGACATTCTAGGAATCAGAGAACTGAAATGGACTGGAATGGGTGAATTTAACTCAGATGACCATTATATCTACTACCGTGGGCAGGAATCCCTCAGAAGAAATGGAGTGGCTATCATGGTCAACAAAAGAGTCCGAAATGCAGTAATTGGATGCAATCTCAAAAATGACAGAATAATCTCTGTTCGTTTCCAAGGCAAACCATTCAATATCATGGTAATCCAAGTCTATGCTCCAATCAGTAATGCTGAAGAAGCTGAAGTTGAATGGTTCTATGAAGACCTACAAGACCTTTTAGAACTAACACCCAAAAAAGATGTCCTTTTCATTATAGGGGATGGGAATGCAAAAGTAGGAAGTCAAGAAACACCTGGAGTAACAGGCAAATTTGGCCTTCGAATACGGAATGAAGCAGGGCAAAGACTAATAGAGTTTTGCCAAGAAAATGCACTGGTCATAACAAGCACCCTCTTCCAACAACACAAGAGACGACTCTACACATGGACATCACCAGATGGTCAACACCGGAATCAGATTAATTATATTCTTTGCTGCCAAAGATGGAGAAGCTCTCTACAGTCAGCAAAAACAAGACCAGGAGCTGACTGTGGCTCAGACCATGAACTCCTTATTGCCAAATTCAAAGTTAAATTGAAGAAAGTAGGGAAAACCACTAGACCATTCAGGTATGACCTAAATCAAATCCCTTATAATTATACAATGGAAGTGAGAAATAGATTTAAGGGCCTAGATCTGATAGATAGAGTGCCTGATGAACTATGGAATGAGGTTGGTGACATTGTACAGGAGACAGGGATCAAGACCATCCCCACGGAAAAGAAATGCAAAAAAGCAAAATGGTTGTCTGGGGAGGCCTTAAAAATAGCTGTGAAAAGAAGAGAAGTGAAAAGCAAAGGAGAAAAGGAAAGATATAAACATCTGAATGCAGAGTTCCAAAGAATAGCAAGAAGAGTTAAGAAAGCCTTCTTCAGCGATCATTGCAAAGAAATAGAGGAAAACAACAGAAAGACTAGGGATCTCTTCAAGAAAATCAGAGATACCAGAGGAACATTTCATGCAAAGATGAGCTCTATAAAGGACAGAAATGGTATGGACCTAACAGAAGCAGAAGATACTAAGAAGAGATGGCAAGAATACACAGAACTGTCCAAAAAATCTTCACGTCCCAGATAATCATGATGGTGTGATCACTGACCTAGAGCCAGACATCCTGGAATGTGAAGTCAAGTGGGCCTTAGAAAACATCACTACGAACAAAGCTAGTGGAGGTGATGGAATTCCAGTTGAACTATTCCAAATCCTGAAAGATGATGCTGTGAAAGTGCTGCACTCAATATGCCAACAAATTTGGAAAACTCAGCAGTGGCCACAGGACTGGAAAAGGTGTTTTCATTCCAATCCCAAAGAAAGGCAATGCCAAAGAATGCTCAAACTACCGCACAATTGCACTCATCTCACACGCTAGTAAAGTAATGCTCAAAATTCTCCAAGCCAGGCTTCAGCAATATGTGAACTGTGAACTTCCTGATGTTCAAGCTGGTTTTAGAAAAGGCGGAGGAACCAGAGATCAAATTGCCAGCATCCATTGGATCATAGAAAAAGCAAGAGAGTTCTTCATATACAGATATAGGTAAACACAAATAAGAGTATAGGTATGGTATACGTACAGGTATTGATTATATAGATAATTATAGAAATGTAGTGATATAGATTTGAATATAGGTATAGACAAAATTTAAACTGGTGTTTTGAGGCACTGCTTTATTTAAAGTACAGTTTGGACATCATTCTTTCTTATGAGGATGTTATCTTATGTAACCGCATTACAATAATACACTTCAGGCAATTTAACATTGATACAATACTATTATCTAATATAGTCTATTTTTTTATTTTTATTTTTTTACCAACTGCTCCAATAACATCCTTTATAGCTTTTTTCCCTCTTTAATGCAGGACCCAATCAGGATTGTGCACTGAATTTAATTTCCCTGTTAAATCTTTTTAAAATTTAGAACTTAGTAGATGCCTTGATTTTAATTTTGCTGCTGTTTAGTTACTCAGTCATGTCTGACTCTGCAAACCCATGGACTGGCACCCGCCAGGTTCCTCTGTCTATGGGATTTTTGAGGCAAAAATACAGGAGTGAGCTGACATTTCCTTCTCCAGGGGATCTTCCCCACCCAGGGATCAAACTTGAGTCTCCTGTGTCTCTTCCTACATTGCAGGCAGATTCTTTACCCTCTGAGTCATCAGAGAAACTCCAATTTTAATTTTGCAAATAGATTTATTTCCCAAAATATCACTCTGAATTTTAGCACTGAATAGTCTTTCTCAAGCTAAAGATTCTTCCATTTTCACACATTTGAAAAAGGTCTTAGATTTCTGTTGATGTATACGTTTTTATAGTTTATCTTACTATGTCTTTTCATTTAGAAATGAGAGATTGAAGAAATCAGAGACTGTGTTCTAGATATCATGATGCTTGAAGATGGTCATAATGATGTAGAACAAAAATGGCAATTCAGAATCTTTATATGAATGACAGTTAATCATAATCAGTCATGTATATTGTCAAATCTATTAGAAGAAATTCCAATCAGTTTCAATGAATATTTGTTATACAAATCAAGTCAGCATTTTTTTTCTAAATCTATGTTGTGGTAAAACTTCTTTAGAATGTAATCTAGGATGAGAAATATTTAAGGTCTCATTGCATAAGGGTCATATTTTGTCATAAAATAAGAATTATTGGCCTTGTTTCATGTTATTTTAAACCTAAATCTTTTTTTTTCAATAAATATTGGACTCAAGTTTAACTGCAACCAATCAAAACATAATTATAGAAAAATATTTAGCAATATTTGAATGCCTGAAAAAAGTGATTTGTTTAAAGTAGGAGTTTTGTTATATTATTAAGGATAACTTGCACAGAAAAGCAATAAGAACATCCTGAATTCGGAAAAATATAGCTATCTAGACTCACATTTCGTTTTCTTATTAAATGACTGCTATCTTATTCACACACATGGCACACACAAACATTACAAAATGCAATGGACATGTTTTTCCCGCTAGTACACCAGACTTGTGGAGAAGGCAATGGCACCCCACTCCAGTACTCTTGCCTGGAAAATCCCATGGATGGAGGAGCCTGGTAGGCTGCAGTCCATGGCGTCGCTAAGAGTCGGACACGACTGAGCGACTTCACTTTCACTTTTCACTTTCACTTTTCACTTTCATGCATTGGAGAAGAAAATGGCAAGCCACTCCAGTGTTCTTGCCTGGAGAATCCCAGGGAAGGGGGAGCCTGGTGGCCTGCCGTCTATGGGGTCGCACAGAGTTGGACGCGACTAAAGTGATTTAGCAGCAGCAGCAGCACACCGGACTTGACAAAAAAAAAAATATACTGAGATGTGGGCATTAATGTCCCATGGGGACTCAGTAAGAAGACTTTTGGAGTAAAATATATATATATATATATATATAAAAGACTTTTGCAATAAAAATAAATGTAACTTTTAAAAATTAAAAGTCCATTAGATGAATCTTTATCTTTAAAACCCTCAGAAAATAATTTTCTTTCTCAAGTATACCTGAAAATATACTCATTTAGAAATATAATAATGTAGACATTAGAATTTAGCAAAATATCTATTTGGAATAAATATGCACACATATATGAATTAAACATATACATCAACCATGAAATTTCATATGTTCAAGTTGGTTTTAGAAAAGGCAGAAGAGCCAAGATACGATTGCCAACATCCATTGGATCATCGAAAAAGCAAGAGAATTCCAGAAAAACATCTATTTCTGTGTTATTGACTATTCCAAAGCCTTTGACTGTGTGGATCACAACACACTTTGGAACATTCTTCAAGAGATGGGAATAACAGACCACCTGATCTGTCTCTTGAGAAATCTGTATGAAGGTCAGCATACAGTTAGAACTGGACATGGAACAACAGACTGGTTCCAAATAGGAAAAGGAGTACATCAAGGCTGTATATAGTCGCCCTGATTATTTAACTTATATGCAGAGTACATCATGAGAAATGCTGGGCTGGAAGAAGCACAAGCTGGAATCAAGATTGACGGGAGAAATATCAATCACCTCAGATATGCAAATGACACCACCCTTATGGCAGAAGGTGAAGAGGAACTAAAAAGCCTCTTGATGAAAGTAAAAGTGGAGAGTGAAAAAGTTGGCTTAAAGCTCAACATTCAGAAAACAAAGATCATGGCATATGATCCCATCACTTCATGGCAAATAGATGGGGAAACAGTGGCGATTTTATTTTGGGGGCTCCAAAATCACTGCAGATGGTGATTGCAGCCATGAAAATAAAGGACGTTTCCTCTTTGGAAGAAACGTTATGAACAACCTAGACAGTATATTAAAAAGCAGAGACATTACTTTGCCAACAAAGGTCCACCTAATCAAGGCTATGGTTTTTCTAGAAGTCATGTATGGACGTAAGAGTTGGACTATAAAGAAAGCTGAGCACCGAAGAATTGATGCTTTTGAACTGTGATGTTGGAGAAGACTCTTGAGAGTCCCTTGGGCTGCAAGGAGATCCAACCAGTCTATCCTAAAGGAAATCAGTCCTGAATATTCACTGGAAGGACTGATGCTGAAGGTGAAGCTCCAATTCTTTGCCCACCTGATGCGAAGAACTGACTCATTTGAAAAGACCTTGATGTTGGGAAAGATTGAAGGCAGGAGGAGAAGAGGATGACAGAGGATGAGATGGTTGGATGGCATCACCAGCACAATGGACATGAGTTTGAGCATGCTCTGGGGGTTGACGATGGACAGGGCGGCCTGGCGTGCTGCAGTCTATGGGATCACAAAGAGTCAGACATGACTGAGCTACTAAACTGAACTGATATGAATTAATTTTTTTCATTTATAACTATGCTAAACTATATTTTAATAATATCAAGATTAATCAAAAAGTTTATATTTAATTTTTCTCTCAGAAAGCAACCAGAGATAAAAATGAGATGGATTATAAAAATTCCTGTGAAAAGATTCATGGCGTAAAATTTAATCTATTGTGAGAACTAGTAAATTGATTTACTTTGATAAGCAAACAAAGGATGTGCTTTTATTCTAAATCCCATCTATCTCAACTATTGAAAGAAACACATTTTCAGCAGTTCCATTACTCTCCTGAATTTTAAAAGCCCTTCATGCTGAGGAATACTTATTTGGTAAATTTCTACTTCCCAGAAAGAGAGGAAAACCTTTGGTTTGCAAAAAAATTGTCACTGGTAAGATGGGCTTAAAAAATTTAAGAGAGATGGTCATCCACACCAAACAGTTTTCTACAATTCAGATTAATGTTGAGTAAGAAAGAGATAAGGAGAGGATTTCCAACATCCTTTGCTGGCTAAGTCTCCATAGTCATGGGCATTTTAAAAATGAAATGTGGAGAGGGAGAGGGTGGGATGATTTGGGAGAATGGCATTGAAACATGTATAATATCATATAAGAAATGAATCCCCAGTCCAGGTTCGATGCAGGATACAGGATGCTAGGGGCTGGTGCACTGGGATGACCCAGAGTGATGGTATGGGGAGGGAGGTGGGAGGGGGGTTCAGGATGGGGAGCACGTGTACACCCGAGGCGGATTCATGTTGATGTATGGCAAAACCAATACAATATTGTAAAGTAATTAGCCTCCAATTAAAATAAATAAGTTTAAATTAAAAAAAGGAAAAAAATAAAAATAAAACCAATAATAAAAAAAAATGAAGTGTACATTGGTTACTTTAAACCCATGAAAACAAATGACAGTATTTTTAGAGATTTAATGTGTGAAAATTTCTAAAATATATATGTGAATCTCTAAAATGGCAAACTAGATTCTAAATATTTTTATAGTCCACCATATTGGTCACTTGTAAGATTGGCTGATTTTAAAGTTCAAATACCTTCAGTAGTCTGAACACCAATGCTAACTAAACTGGCACCATACAGTTTCCATATTTAATCAGAATTTTAGATGTTCATGCCTCCATATTTACTGCACATGAAGACACTTTCATATTCAAAAAAGGCACCTACCTACTTCAGTTCAATTCAGTTCAGTCACTCAGTTGTGTCTAATTCTTTGTGACCTCATAAACTGCAGGACACTATTCTTCCCTGTCTATCACCAACTCCTGGAGTTTACACAAACTCATGCCCATCAAGTCGGTGATGCCATCCAGCCATCTCATCCTCTGTTGTCTCCTCCTCCTGCCTTCAATCTTTTCCAGCATCAGGGCCTTTTCTAATGATTCAGCCATTTGCATCACGTGGCCAAAGTATTGGAGACTAAGCATCAGTCATTCCAATGAATATTCAGGACTGATTTCCTTTAGGATGGACTGGCTGGATCTCCTTGCATTTTAAGGGACTCTCAAGAGTCTTCTCCAACACCACGGTCAAAAGCATCAATTCTTTGGCACTCAGCTTCTTTATGGTCTGACTCACATTCATACATGACTACTGGAAAAATCATACCTTTGAGTAGATGGGGTTTTGTCAGCAAAGTAATGTTTCTGATTTTTAATATGCCGTCTAGGTTTGTCACAACTTTTGTTGCAAGGAGCAAACATATTTTAATTTCATGGCTCCAGTCACCATCCTCAGTGATTTTGGAGCTCAAGATAATATAGTCTGTCACTGTTTCCATTGTTTCTCCCATCTATTTGCCATGAAGTGATGGGACCAGATGCCATGATCTTAGTTTTTTGAATGTTGAGTTTTGTTTCTTTTTATGGGTAAAAATCAAATACAGTTTTTATTTATTCAGTAGAATTTGTATGGAGTGAATATGAATATTTTGTATACAATTACTAGTGGAATTTTTTTTGGGGGGGTTGATATGAGTAAGCAGTATCTGAATAGAAATTAATTTAGGAGGGGAAATTTGAAAAGTTTCAGTTGATTCCAGGGGGCTTAAATAAACTCACATACTAAAATTAATCAGATTTGATTTACAGAATGGCAAAAGTAGACAGCTTTTCCCTCCCTAGAGACAGAAGTTCTCACTTCTCAGTCTTATGGATTCTGAGTGAAAAACCTTGGGAAACACAGTTCCATTCCACATGTTGTAAGTGTTCTGGAGCCAATCCTGTGCGATGGATCCAAGAGGCAGTTCACCAGCTGAAAGTCAAAATGGAGTTTTGACCTTAACTTCACCACCGAACCCTCCAATTTTCCTACTGGATCTAAACTGTAATCTGATGCCTGGGCAGCTTGGCCAGGGCCTGGCAAGTACCCAGCTCTCCTTGGCTTGTCTTTCTGCTCCTGGTACTCTGCTAGTTTATGGCCTCCAAAGGACCAGCCTCCTTTTCACTGGAGATGCGGCCTTTATGTGGGATCTCAGTCCCCATCCCCTCTTCAAGTGGGCTGACGCCACATTTTCTTTTTCTGTATGCTGTCACATTCAAGACTCTTGGTGATGGGGACTAATTTGAGTCAGGTATCACCCACCCCCAGACTTTCCAGGCTGCCTGATTACTAATCACTCTGATTTTCACTCCTACATTTGTTTCTGATACCTGCGGATTTTCTTTTTTCTTTTTTTTAAATTAATTGTTTATTTTAATTGGAGGCTAATTACTTTACAATATTGTAGTGGGTTTTGCCATACATTGACATGAATCAGCCATAGGTTTACATGTGTTCCCCATCCTGAACTTCATCCTCCCACTTCACTCCCCATCCTATTCCTCAGGGTCATCCCAGTGCACCAGCCCTGAGCACCCTGTCTCATGCATTGAACCTGGACTGGGGATGTATCTCACATATGGTAATATAGATGTTTCAATGCTATTCTCTCAAATCATCCCATCCTTGCCTTCTCCCACAGAGTCCAAAAGCCTGTTCTTTACATCTGTGTCTTTTTGCTGTCTCACATATATCATTACTATTTCTCTAAATTCCGTATATTTGCATTAATATACTGTATTGGTGTTTTTCTTTCTGACTTACTTCACTCTGTATAATAGGCTCCAATTTCATCCACCATATTAGAACTGATTCAAATGCACTGTTCTTAAGAGCTGAGTAATATGCCATTATGATTATACTGTGGAAGTGAGAAATAGATTTAAGGGACTAGATCTGATAGACAGAGCGCCTGATGGACGGAAGTTCGTGACATTGTACAGGAGACAGGGAGCAACACCATCGTCAAAAAATAAAAAATGCAAGAAAGCAAAATGGCTGTCTGAGGAGGCCTTACAAATAGCTGTGAAATGAAGAGAAGCGAAAAGCAAAGGAGAAAAGGAACGATAGACACATTTGAATGCAGAGTTCCAAAGAATAGCAAGGAGAGATTAGAAAGCCTTCTTCAGTGATCAGTGCAAAGAAATAGAGGAAATAATAGGATGGGAAAGACTAGAGATCTCTTCAAGAAAATTAGAGAGACTAAGGGAACATTTCATACAAAGATGGGCTCAATAAAGGACAGAAATGGTGTGGACCTAACAGAAGAATAAAATATTAAGAAGTGGCAAAAATACACAGAAGAACTGTACAAAAAATGTGTTCAAGACCCAGATAATCATGATATTGTGATCACTCACCTAGAACCAGACATCCTGGAATGTGAAGTCAAGTGGGCCTTAGGAAGCATCACTACAAACAAACCTAGTGGAGTTGATGGAATTCTAATTGAGCTACTTCAAATCCTAAAAGATGATGCTGTGAAAGTGCTGCACTCAACATGCCAGCAAATTTGGAAAACTCAGCAGTGGCCACACGACTGGAAAAGGTCAGTTTTCATTCCAGTCCCAAAGAAAGACAATGCCAAAAATGCTCAAACTACTGCACAACTGCACTCATTTCACATGCTAGAAAAGTAATCCTCAAAATTCTCCAAGCCAGGCTTCAGCAATATGTGAAGCGTGAACCTCCAGATGTTTAAGCTGGTTTTAGAAAAGGCAGAACCAGAGATCAAATTGCCAACATCCACTGGAACATCGAAAAAGCAAGAGAGATCCAGAAAAACATCTATTTCTGCCTTATTGACTATGCCAAAGCCTTTAACTGTATGGATCACAATAAACTGTGGCAATTCTAACAGAGATGGGGACACCAGACCATCTGACCTGCCTCTTGAGAAATCTGTATGCAGGTCAGGAAGCAACAGTTATAACTAGACATGGAACAACAGACTGGTTCCAAATAGGAAAAGGAGTATGTCAAGGCTCTATATTGTCACCCTGCTTATTTAACTTATATGCAGAGTACATCATGAGAAATGTACGGCTAGAGGAAGCACAAGCTGGAATCAAGATTGCCAAGAGAAATATCAAACACCTCAGATATGCAGATGACACCACCCTTATGGCAGAAAGTGAAGAAGACTTAAAGAGCCTCTTGATGAAAGTGAAAAAGGAGAGGAAAAAGTTGGCTTAAAGCTCAACATTCAGAAAACTAAGATCATGGTATCTGGTCCCATCACTTCCCCATGGCAAATAGTTGGGGAAACAGTGGCTGACTTTATTTTTGGGGACTCCAAGATCACTGCAGATGGTGACTTCAGTCACCATGCAGCCTTAAATTAAAAGACTTACTCCTGGAAGGAAGGTTATGACCAACCCAGATAGCATATTAAAAAGCAGAGACAATACTTTGCCAACAAAGGTCCATCTAGTCAAGGCTATGTTTTTTCCTGTGGTCATGTAAGGATCTGAAAGTTGGACTATAAAGAAAGCTGAGTGCCAAAGAATTGATGCTTTTGGACTGTGGTGTTGGAGAAGACTCTTGAGAGTCCCTTGGACTTCAAAGAGATTCAACCAGTCCATCCTAAAGGAGATCAGCCCTGGGTGTTCATTGGAAGGATTGATGTTGAAGCTGTAACTCCAATACCTTGGCACCTCATGCGAAGAGCTGACTCATTTGAAAAGACCCTGATGCTGGGAAAGATTGAGGGCAGGAGGAGAAGGGGACAACAGAGGCTGAGATGGTTGGATGGCATCACTGACTCAATGGACATGAGTTTTAGTAAACTCTGGGAGTTGGTGATGGACAGACAGGCCTGGCGTGCTGCAGTCCATCGTGTCACAAAGAGTTGGACATGACTGAGCAACTGAATTGAACTGAATATTCTATTGTGTATATGTACCACAGCTTTTTTACCTATTCTTCTGCTGATGGACATCTAGGTTTCTTCCATGTCCTAGCTATTGTAAACAGTGATGCAATGAACATTGGGGCACACGCATCTCTTTCAATTCTGGTTTTCAGTGTGCATACCCAGCAGTGGGTTTGCTGGGTCATATGGCAGTTCTATTTCTAGAATGTTGAGTTTTAAGCCAGCTTTTTCATTCTCTGTTTTCACTTTCATCAAGAATCTTTCTTCCTCTTTGCTTTCTGGCGGGTGGTGTCATCTGCTTCATCCAGTCCAGCATTTATGCTGGTATAGTCTACCAGTTATAAATCAGATTAATATGGAAAATATAGAGCCCTGTTCATGCTCCTTGGGAAAAGGGTCATTTCAAAAGCATCCAGCAGCTGGTTAGTCAACAGTTACATTGCCAGTTGATATTAAATGAAGCTGGTGGCTCAGTCGTAAAGAATCTGCCTTCCAAATCCTGCCAGTGCAGGAGGTGTGGATTTGATACCTAGGTAAGGAAGATTCCCTGGAGAAGGAAATGGAAGCCTATCCCAGAATTCTTATCTGGGAAATCTCATGAATTCCACATCCTACATTCCATAGGCCACAAAGAATTGAACACAACTGAGTGGCTAACACTTTCACTTCATTATACATTTGTTTTAATTTGTTATGTAGTACATAAATATAACGAATAACAACATGAGGGAGACTACATCATAAAATTGTTATGCAGATAACCCAATTATATGACAACTTTTTCAGTGGCCAGTAACTGTTTACTCAAGGTTATACATGACATAAATTAATGTCAGTGACCTCAAGTTTACTCCTTTTCTCAATCTAATGCTACAGTTTTTAATCAGGTTTATTTACCTGACCTCCTCCTGTCAATCGCTAATGCTCACTTCTGTTACTAGTCCAAATCTTACTCCTTTGATATAGATCCCTTTATCAAGTCGCTACAGTATTGTATCTCAAATCACTTAAACAATTTTTGTTCGTAAAAAAAAAAATCCCTCACTGACCCTCTGGGTCTTCATTCCTTTCCTGATTTTCTATTTCAGCTAATGAAATTATTCTCCTCAACAAATCTTCACTTAACTGAAGTAAATTCCACTGATGCTCTCTGGAAAATGCTAACTATATTTTTCTTTTTTTTATGTATAATAGACTTTATTTTTTAATATAAATTTATTTAGTTTAATTGGAGGTTAATTACTTTACAATATTGTATTGGTTTTGCCATACATCAACATATATTTTTCTAATTGTACCTCTACTGTCATGATTTTCTGACTATTCATTGCTAGTGTGATGGTTAATTTTACAGGTCACCTTGACTGAGTCATGAGGGGCCCAGACATCTGAGTAAACATTATTCTGGGTAAATCGGTGAGGATGTTTTAGGATGAGATTGCCATTTGTATAAATGGACTAAGTAAAGCAGAGCACCTTCCCTAATGTAGGTGACCCTCATCCAATCAGTTGAAGGTCTAAATTGAACAAAAAGGCTGCTGCTGCTGCTGCTAAGTCGCTTCATTCATGTCCGACTCTGTGTGACCCCATAGACAGCAGCCCATCAGGCTCCTCTGTCCCTAGGATTCTCCAGGCAAGACCACTGGAGTCGGTTACCATTTCTTTCTCCAATGCATGAAAGTGAAAAGTGAAAGTGAAATCGCTCAGTCATGTCTGACTCTTCACGGTCCCCATGGACTGCAGCCTAACAGGCTCCTCCATCCATGGGATTTTCCAGGCAAGAGTACTGGAGTGGGGTGCTATTGCCTTCTCCAGAACAAAAACGCTAACTCTCCTTCAAGTTAGAGGAAACTCCTCCTGCTTCATGGCTTGAACTGAAACATCAGTTCTTGTCCTGCTTTCACCCTCAAACTAAAGCACTTCAGTTCAGTTCAGTCGCTCAGTCCTGTGTGACTCTTTGCAACCCCATGGACTGCAGCATGCCAGACTTCCCTGTCCATCACTGACTCCCAGAGTTTACCCAAACTCATGTCCATGAGTCGGCGATGCCATCCAATCATCTCGTCCTCTGTTGTTCCCTTCTCCTCCCGCCTTTAGTCTTTCCCAGCATCAGGGTTTTTTCAAATAAGTCAGTTCTTCACATCAGGTGGCCAAAGTATTGGAGTTTCACCTTCAGCATCAGTCCTTCCAAAGAATATTCAGGACTGATTTCTTTTAGGATGGACTGGTTGGATCTCCTTGCAGTCTAAGGGACTCTCAAGAGTCTTCTGCAATACCACAGTTCAAAAGCATCAATTCTTCAGCACTCAGCTTTCTTTATAGTCCAACTCTCACATCCACACATGACTAATGGAAAAACCATAGCCTTGTCTAGATGGACCTTTGTTGGCAAAGTAATGTCTCTGCTTTTAATATGCTGTCTAGGTTGGTCATAACTTTTCTTCCAAGGAGGAAGCGTCTTTTAATTTCATGGCTGCAGTCACCATCTGCGTGATTTTGGAGCCCCAAAAGTAAAGTCTGTCACTAAGTCTCAAGCCTGTGGGCATTTGGACTGAAACTTACACCACTCTGATTCTCAGGAGTTGGGACTTGGATTAGATCTATACTATCAGCTCTCCCATACTCCAGTTTACCAACTGTAGACATTGGGTATCCTCAGCCTCTATAATATGTGAGCCAAAGTCTTACAGTCTCTCTCTCTCTCATGCTCTCTTATCTTGCCTCCCTGCCTATCATCCACCCTTTCTCCAACTCTTTATTTGATCTGTGCCCTGAATTTTTTCCCACTAAATTTCTGAATATATTATTCTGTTGCTTGTATTTTTAGTTTTATTTATAATCATCCACTGGTATTGTAATAGGACACTATTTGGATATTGTAACAGGATAATATCTTCTTTGTTAAATTAATTTGCTCAACAATTTACTCATTCATTCAATCAATGTTTATCATATGTTTCCAATGTACCATGCACTGTGCTAGACAGATTATAGTAATGTACAAGGCAAAAATTCTTTCCTCATTGAACTTACATGTAGAGAGATAAACAATGAACTGTTTAATAAATTTTAAATGTACTGTAATTTCAAGTATAAATTAACATTATGAGGAAAAGGAAAAGGTATACAGGGATTAACACTCATAGAGGATTGCCATTTTAGATAAATTTATTAGCATGACCTGTACAAGGAAATTATAACTGAGCCAAAAAAGGATATATCAGATCAATTTCGAAAGAAGGAAAGATAATTCTAAGTAGAGGTACAACTAGCAAAATGTCTTTTTGATTTATTATAACAATAAGAATAAAGAACAGTGGGGAATTATAATTGTTATAAAACTTAGGAAAGGGTATTTTGGGGTTCTATATAGAAAAACAAAATGAAAGTGAGCCCATATTATACCCCATATTCCCAAATCAATTTCAGATATATTACATAGCTAAATCTATAAGGCCATGTTAAAAAGAAAGTACAGGCAAGTGTATTCATGATGTCAGTATAGCAAACAACTTAAACAAGGCTCAAAAGGTATTAGTCAGAGTTAATAATTGATAAATTTGACTACATTAAAATTAAAGCCTCTGTTTATCATGAGACCATCAAATAAAGAAGTAAATTTTGAGTCTGATAATTTTGACTCATAAAATAACAATGGTACATATTTAGAATATATAAATACTACTACAAATTAATTGGAAAACAGCAATCATGCAGTTAAAAAATGGGGAAATTACTTCAAAAGGCATTCTACAAGAGAAAATTCAAATATCAGACAGCATATGAGAGTGTTCAGCTTCACTAATAATTGGGAAAATGAAAATGAAAATCAGAATGTTAAGTATTAACATTCACTCGACATTCAACTATTAACTGTCTGGCAAAATCAAGTACTGGAAACAATACATACTAATACAATGCTATTGGAGTAGAAAATGTAACATTTATTTGTAAAACATGGCTTCCCAGGTGGCACTAGTGGAAAAAACCTGCCTGCCAATGCAGGAGATGTACAAGACATGGGTTCCATCCCTGGATTAGGAAAATCCCCTGGAGAAGGGCATGGTAACCCATTCCAGTATTCTTGCTTGGAGAATCCCATGGACAGAGGAGACTGGTGTGATACAGTCAATGGGGTAGCAAATAGTCGGGCATGACTAAAGCGAGTTAACACACACATTTGCAAAACAGTTTAAGTATAATATCCTATATACTAACTTAATTCTATGTTATAAAACCTACAGTCTTTTATGTGCAGCAGGTTAAATGTATAGAACGGTTATTACCATATTATTCATAACTCCAACTGGAAACAAACCGGGTGTTTGGTAGAAGTGTGCATCAATAGGCTGTGGTATATATATACAAAGTTATGAGTACAGTGAGAAAAATGAAAAAAATGTATATCTGTCTGCAATAATATTGACAAAATTGTAAAATAAAATTCTGCCACAAAAAAAAAAAAAACAGAAAAAAAGCAAAACAAACCTGCATGTGGTATGAATATATTTATATATGTATGTTTTTTAAAAACACAAAACTTTATTGATGCATAATTACATCAGAGCTTCCCAGGTGGCTCAGTGGGCAAAGAATCTGCCTGTAATGCAGGAAATGCAGGAGACGTGGGTTCAATCCCTGGGTGGGAAGATCCCCTGGGGCAGGGCATGGCAAATCACTCCAGTGTTCTTGCCTGGAGAATCCCATGGGCAGAGGAGCCGGGCAAGTTACAGTCTATAAGGTCACAAAGAGTCAAACATGACTGAGGCCACTTAGCATGTACACACCAAGAAATATAACAACAACAACAAAAAAAAACATGAAAGTGACTATCACAAGTGTCAGAGCTGTGGTAAGCTGTAGGAAAGAGGAAAGAGATTGTGACCAGGAAAACACATATGGAGACTTTCTAGGGGTGCTGGCAATATTCTATTTTCTTATCTAAATAGTTACACAAGTGTTAGTTTATAATTTATTTAAGATATACATTTATGCATAATGGATTTTATGTTTTATTCTATAAGAAAATATTACAGATTGAATATAAGCACCTCATGCTGAATTAAATGGGGTTTCTTTAGATGGCTATGAGGAAAGGAGTAATACAAACTTCAGTTAATTTAAGCAATATCTATTGATCAACTATAATATAATGTTCTGGATTCTTGTTAAAAGTCCATAGAGAAAACCATCAGAACATCTGCTTGAATGGTATTTACATATGTGTATGCATGAGTGACCATAGTATAATATGAACTATATAGTTTGTTGCAGGATTCAAGATAAGATGATTAGGAGTAAATATAAGATGGGAGTTGCAGTTTGAAATGGGATGATCAGGAAAAGCTTTATTGAGTGGGTATTTTTTGATTAAATACTTAAAGGAAGTGAGGAGGTAGCCGTGTGGTATCTATAACCACTGTAAAGACACTATGGAAGTGAACAGAATAGTGTCCTTCCAACTATGTTCAAATCCCTAAACTCTAGTATCTATGAACATGAAATTCTTTAAAAATAGACCCCTTACAGTTGTTGATCGGTCCCTCAGTCACGTCTGACTCGTTGTGACCCCATGGACTGCAGCACTCTAAGCCTCCCTGTCCTTCACCATTTCCCAGAGTTTGCTTAAACTCACGTCCATTGAGTCAGTGATGTCATCCAACCATCTCTTTGCAGTAGCAATTAAACTAAGAATCTCAAAATGAGATTATCTTGGATTTAGAGTAGGGGCTAAATCCAGTGACTAGCTGGTAGGCTGCAGTCCATGGGATGGCAAAGAGTTGAACACGACTGAGTGACTTCACTTTCACTTTTCACTTTTATGCACTGGAGAAGGAAATGGCAACCCACTCCAGTATTCTTGCCTGGAGAATCCCAAGGGACAGGGAGCCTGGTGGGCTGCTGTCTCTGGGGTCGCACAGAGTCGGACACGACTGAAGTGACTTAGCAGCAGCAGTGTTTTAGTAAGAGAAAGGAAAGGGAGATTTAAGGCATAGAGATACACAGGAATAAGGCCTTGTGAAGCTAGAGGCAGAGATTGGAGTTATTTAGCCCCAAACTGTAGTAACCCTGGAATCACCAGAAGCTGGAAGAGCCAAGGAAAGATTTTCCCCTATAGACTTTGGAATGAGTAAAGCTGTTTGACACCTTATTTATGGCTTTCTAGCCTCTGCACCTGTGAGTGAATTATTTTTGTTCTAAGCCACAAAGTTAGTGGTAATTTTTTTACAGCAGCTCTAGGAAAATAATACAAACAGTATGCTGGGAATGTTAAGTTATTCTTCATTATTTTTCTTGATTTTCATTATTTATTCATCTCTTTAGATACTGAGGAAGTGTTTGACTTGTGGAAACTAAATTATCACACACATAAAAATTCTTCTGGGCCTTCCCTAGTGGCTCAGTGGTAAAGAGTCGACCTGCCAATGCAGGAGACACAGGTTCAATCCCTGATCTGGGAAGTCCCACATGCCACAGAGCACCTAAGCCTGTGCAACACAACTACTGAGCCTGCTCTCTAGAGCCTGGGAGCTGCAACTACGGAGGCCACATGCCACAACTACTGAAGCCCACATCATGTTCTGCGACAAGAGACGGCACCACAGTGAGAAGCCCATGCACCACAGCTAGTGAGTAGCCCCCACTTGCTGCAACTAGAGGAAGCCTGTGTGCAGCTTCAAGAAACAGCACAGCCAAAAATAAATAAATAAACAAATCTTTAATAAAACTGATCTGTATATATCTGTTTAGCTCAGTAAAATATGAAGTTGAGTGCACAGGAATAGTTTCTTATGTATGTACTTACACATTTAATACTTAAACATGATTTCAAATAAATTGAAACTCAAACACATTGAAATGATTATTTTTTAGTTTTCCATAATCTAACTCTCTATATATAATCATTTTGATATATTCTTTTCCAAATGCTGTACCCATGTACTCAATAGTAAGATGATAGTGAACATAAACTTTTAGTATCTTCCTTTTTAATTTAACTATGAACATTTTATCATAAAACTTAGCAGTCTACAAAACATTGACTTTTAAATGGAAACATACTTTTTCATTCTTTGATGTAACATAATTTATTTAGCTAATCCTCTAGTATTGAAATTTAGTTTTCTCTAGCAGTTTTCTATTATTAAAAGTACAGTGAGGATCCCCTTGTATCTAAATCCTTGTGTATATTTTTATCATTCCTTTGCAATGAATTCTTAGAATTAGAATTATTCTATCAAAAGATACAACTCTTTGAAATATTTTTTTAAAATCAAATAGCTGTCCAGGAAATTTGTATCAATGGAAACTCACCCCAAGAGGAGTGTACAATGAGGCAACACATAACATTTTTCAAAAATTGCTTCAAAGTCAGATCAAACTGCATGTCATATTTCTTTTCAGTTTTGAAATATAATTGACTACTGAACTGTTCTGTTTGTAAACTGAAGTAATAATACGCAACTGATCACAAAGAATAGCTTGGAGGCTTACAGATAATTTATGTAAAACATTTTAACTCATGCCCAGAATGATGAATCTCTTAAAAAGAGGGCTCTGGAAGATGTCTAAAAATTCACTGATCTGTGTCCCATATTACTTCAGGTGCTCTGTGCCTGCTGTCCCACACCTGGCCCTTGGTTCTATGCCACATCTTTTTGCAGTATATATGAAAAGTGATATTCTGCTAGAAACTTTTCTAGTTACTCTCAAATGCCACTGTTCTTTCTCAGTGGGCATAGATATTTTTTTTCCTTTGAGCCTATGCTGCCTAAGCAATACCAGTAGAAATTCTTTCAAAATTGTGGAATGAAGATTGTAAACTTGCCTAGATTCTAGCAATACAGCATATTCTATAACCCAACCAATTACTACTTTGTATTATCTTCTATCATACTAATCATGGAGAAGGCAATGGCACCCAAGTCCAGTACTTTTGCCTAGAAAATACCATGGATGGAGAAGCCTGGTAGGCTGCAGTCCATGGGGTCAATAGAGTCAGACACAACTGAGCGACTTCACTTTCACTTTTCACTTTCACACAATGGAGAAGGAAATGGCAACCCACTCCAGTGTTCTTGCCTGGAGAATCCCAGGGATGGGGGAGCCTGGTGGGCTGCCGTCTATGGGGTCACACAGAGTCAGACTAAAGTGACGCAGCAGCAGCATACTAATCAGGTAATATATTGCATACCAATCTTAACAGTTTCTGTTATTTTCATATATGTCTATACTCTGATTCTAGCAATTTACCATTCAGTATTTATTGCACAAATAAGTGCTAGCAGATATTTTCACATATTAAACAAACATGACCACTATTTTTCAATACTACATGCCAAATAACTGGATATTTTGCATATTTAAAAATTATTATTTCACACTAGACTAAGTAAAGCCACATTTTCTTTTTGATAAATACATTACAAATAGAATGAATGTGCCCCAGCAAATATCTATATTTTAAAGAAGAGTCAAAAATAGTGTTTTACACTTCTTAAGAGATTTTCCAAAAAAGTAGAAAATATAATATCTGATTTTGATGACCAAATAATTACCAAATACTTTCTAAATTCTTATGGATTATCCAGGAATCTGTTAAATAACCACATAAAATCCCTAAGAAGACAAGAACATTGCTGGTTGTATGATGATGCTCTAAGTACAAGCATATTAAAAACAAACAAAAATCCAAAGCACTGTGTTCCTTTTGAGTAAAAGTACATGAAATTAAAATCAATCTGGTAAACAAAAGAAAAATACTTGTGATGGATTTTAAGACTGTAATAACAAAGCAGATTAAGCATAGCCAGTAGTGATCATTATACATGTATTGAAATCTGAACTGTTTTCACTTCCTTAACAAAATAAAAGACCCATTTTGATTTATAAACTCATCTCCACAGAATAACTACTAAACTCTGAAAGCACTGCCCTGACAATAACTTAGATAACATGAAATGAAAGAAAACAAAAAGAAAATTAAAGAAGAGGAAAATTAAAAGAAAGTGATCAAAGTCAGAATGGCTTTCATGGAAGTTTCTTAAATAAGTAGAGGAAAGCAAGTGGATATAAAGCCTTAACACTCCTGAAGTGGATTCCACACAGTCCCTAGTGGAACAATGCCCCTGTGGCCTAGAAAACAAACAGCTTATTAATACATTCTTTATAGCTTCCCCTCCCCTGCCAACACTTTCCCAACTCACTCATTTCTGCTCCTTGATGTCAACTTCCAGAAAAGTACTTCCATGCAGCATACTCTCCGTTTGTCCCCCACATACACCACACACACAAAACTTAAATGGGTGTGTGCAGACAACAAAAAGCTTAGGGAAGACAAGCTCAGAAGTCAGTCATCCTCTCCTTACCCAAATATTGAAAGCCACATACAAATGGTATATATAGCCATAAACTAAATAGTATCTGGGCATGGGAATAATGATTCTTCAATTGCAGGCTCTTTCTTCCTACATGTCTTTCTCCTTAAATATCACTATCCTTGCCAGCAGGCCTCAATCTTATCCATTTTTAAAATCCATTCTCAAATACTATATTCTTCATCCTGTCAACTGGATGTTAAACACTAGCCCATTGAATTAACTGTATCTCTTTAAAATACTTTACTCAACCCTGTATTGCAAACTTGAATCATCCATTCATTCAAGAACTATTTAAAAAACCTTGACACCTGACAAGAATAAAGCAGACTGTAGGATGAAGAAAAAGCAGACACAGACACAGGTCAGGTTGCCATGGAATTTACAGACTAAGAAGAAAACATATTACTCACCATAACTTAAATGTCATTTTTAAAGAAGAAATACGAAGTTCTACTGATTAAGAAGTGTACATTATGACATAATTAGCTCCTTCTTAATCAGGGACTCTCATCAACATCACATCAAACAACAACCATAGTGTGACCCATATAATAAGTACTTTATAAATATCTGAAATAAAAGCAGTTGAAGAATTAAGTGACTATAAAGAAAGGTGCAAGACTTATTGTATGGAAATGTATTTGCTTTCTCTGTTCTTATCAATTAAAACATATACACAGTTTTGGCTAATCAGTTCAGGTGATTTCACTGTGTTGAGTGTTTAATAGCAGGTGAGATGACATAGAATAAACTGGTTTTTCAATTTATAAGCTATATATGTATAAATGTGCATTTTGTGTGTGTGTGCCACACTTCACTAGTATAGAGTTTGCCATTGATTTTTTTCAGGAATGGGCTATAGGAATTTCTATTTAAAAAGCTAAATCACATGTGTAATTGAAAATGTTGCAGAGTCTCTGCTGTATTCCTCATTAGATCTTCCTTTGAATTAAAATTGAGTTTGTAGGCTAGGTCAATACCTTCCATGTGAGTAATTAGAATTGTTTGGGCAACAGGTCAGAGTTCTAGACTCTAGCTGGTATCATTCATCAAAATTATGTCTTCAATTCTTTTTTATGTTACTAGAAATAGGAGAATCAAATTCTACAATGAGATTTCCACATATTAAAAACAAACAGAAAAGTAACTTACTAGAAGATATATTCTCCTGAGACCATTTTTTTGTTCATTGTCTTGTTATATGTTTTCTAAGCTACAATATTCAGAAATGAACAATAGTAATTGTATTTCTCCTTGGAGTCTGGAAGCCAGATCATATGAATCTTGTCATAGCACAATCACAGAGTGAGAAGAGCCTGAACTAATTGTTAATACTGAGAAATAAAGATGTATGAATCAGAGAGAGAGTGTGTGGAAAGGCTCAGCAAAATTTGGTGCCTGATACAGAGAAACTGATAAACCTGGAAGAAGTGAAGCTAGGACTATCTGACTCGATATATTGGAGAACGATGGTATGTATTACTGATATTCCTGATATATAAATAAAGAGAAAATGCAGTAGAAAATGTTGAGGGTATATTAGCAAAGCAGAAAGCTAATTCACCATGAAGAACACCAGTATTATGTCATAATTTGATGTATATTTTAACTTGAGAGTTGTTGAATGAAGGCAAACTGATTTCCAAAGAAAAATTTTGAAATAGCATAATAGTATCAAGGTAGAATGCAATTAGATTTATTTTATTCTGATATATGTTCCATTTATTTGAAAAATATCTGACTTAGAATTTTAGTCCAGGTGTGAGTGTGCTATATAAAATTTAATACACTGATTAACTTCCTAAGCATAAAATAATAAGAAAAATTATCTTTGAAATAAGGATATGATTTTCTCAACTTAAAAATTTCATATAAGCTTCACTTTTTAATATCTAGTTATGATAAATGAAAAATGCTAGATATTTGGATACTGCCACATTTGTGAGCCACTGGTTAGGTAGAAACCAAATGAATTGAAGCAATATAAATCATTCTTTGGCATTATTTATGAATGTTAGTGTTGATCATGAAGGCTCAGTCTGCAGAAAGAGTTCCAATAGCTGTACAAGACTTAACTTACACTTCTGCTAAAATGTACTTAATAAAATACACTTTTCAATAATCTCAACTAAAATATAATTGATTTTAATTGGCTTTTTTAAACATCAACTGAACATTTTCTAAATTCTGTACAATGTTTGTATTTATATTGTTTAGAATGAAAAAGAATAGATATAGCAAATACCACATATATATGATCTCAAATTTTTAAAAATGACACAACTGTCATATTCCAAGATACATGTGGTATATGAATTATTTTGTTAATTTAGATTGAAAAGTACTGGGGTAAAATTACTATTTTATGAAGCGAAATATTTTATGAGTAAAGCTAATAAAATATAAATGGCATTGTTATGAGATAGCCAGCTCTTTCAGTAAATGATTTTCATTGGTTTTATCTGTTCAAATAAATATATAAAATATGTATTTATTTTATTTTTATAAACTATAAATTTTAGAAAAATATAAAGAAAGCAAATATCCCATATAGTCCCTCAGCTCTTTTCTAACATACACTTCCATATATAATTGTTTTAATGTTTATTAATATTTGGTATAGAAAGTAAATTGCTTTCCAGGAAAATTAACTCTATAAATGGCCAAAATACTTTCTCTCTGTTCATCTTAAATAAATTGTCTATAAACTCATAAAGCAATATTCATACCACTCTATATGATGGTTCTATAAGGAGTATGCCTATAACTAAGTACTGCATTATAAAAGAACTCTCCTTTTATCTCTTTAAAAAGTAGCTCTTTGTTTTCTGACCATCAGAAACTGAAAAAACAACCTGTAAACTACCTCATCTTTGTGTACTTCTATCCTGATAAACCAGCTACGTAAAGGGATTGTTTCTAACTTGTACTGGATTATGTAAATATCAATTTATAAACATATCCTTTCATTATATTTTTCTATTTTTATATGTTTTATATTATCATCCAATCATTTGATTGTGCTGGTAAATAAATTGATAACTTGAGCTCTTCAATGTATTAACTACTTAGGCAAATATCTAAATACTTTTTAGCATATGTTGTTAACAGTCAATAGCAAAATTGTTTAAAATTCAAAAGATGCAATGCAGTAAGAAAGTCTGGCTGCTGACCCTTTCCTATACCTACTCAGAATTTTGCCTTTCTGGAGGGAATGCTGATGGGCAATTTATTATAGCTCTTAATGGAGATAGTCTATACCTTGATAAAGCATACATTTATAGCTTTTCTTCTACACACAAATTATTGTATAGACTGACCCTTGGATAATGCAGGTTTGAACAGCCAGGGTCTACTTCCTGCTTAATACTTTTCAGTAGTTAATACTATTGTACTGAATGGTTTAATCTGTGGCATGTGGAGGAAGCCCAGAAGTGGAGGAAACCCAGAGGTTTCCTCTGTGGAGTAACCACAGAGATGGAGGAATCACAAATGCAGAAGAATCATAAATAGGAAGGCCCATTATGTTGTCGTTCATCTCTAAGTTCTGACTCTTTGTGATCCCATGGACTACAGCACACCGTGCTTCCCCATCCTTCACTATCTTCCAGAGTTTGCTCAAACTCATGGGCATTGAGATGGTGTTGCCATCTAACCATCTCATCCTCTGCCACCCTTTTCTCCTTTGCTTTCAATCTTTCCTAGCATCAGGGTCTTTTCCAATGAGTCAAGTCTTTGAATCAGGTGACCAAAGTATTGGAACTTCAGCTTCAGCATCAGTTCTTCCAATGAATATTCAGGCTTGATTTCCTTTAGGATGGACTGGTTTGATTTCCTTGCTTTCCAAGGGACTTTCAAGAGTCTTCTGCAGCACCACAATCAAAAGCCTCAATTCTTCAGTGCTTAGCCTTCCTTATGGTCCAACTCTCACATCAATACATGACTACTGGAAAAACCCATAGTTTGACTAGACAGACCTATGTCAGCAAGGTGATGTCTCTGCTTTTTTAATATGCTGTCTAGGTTTGTCATAGCTTTTCTTGCAAGGAGCAAGCATCTTTTAATTTCATGGCTGCAGTTTCCATCCACTGACTTTGAAGCCCTAGAAAATAAAGTCTGTCACTGTTACCATTTTTTCCCCACCTATTTGCCAGCTTTTTCGCTCTCCTCTTTCACCTTCATCAAGAGGTTCTTTCTGCCATTAGGGTGGTATCATTTGTATATTTAAGCCTGTTGATTGCAAATAGTTGTTGAACAACCATCAACAGGAGGATGTTGGAACCCACCAAGAAAAGATACCCCACGTCAACTTAGGAATCAATGAACCAAAATAGACAAGAATGGGTGAATTTCATTCAGATAACCATTATATCTGCAGTATAGACAAGAATCCCTTAGAAGAAATGGAGTAGCCCTCACAGTCAAGTGGAAGTGAAAGTGAAATTGCTCGGTCGTGTCCAACTCTTTGCAATCCCACGGACTGTAGTCTACCAGGCTCCTCAAAAGAGTCAAAAATGCAGTATTTGGGTACAATATCAAAGGCCCACTACAGATTATAGGTGGATTAACTCCCACACTGTTTGACAGTTATCTGTACTCTATTTACTTCATCTGCAGTATACATCTATATTAGCACAAAAAAAGCTGTATCACTCACTTTCATAACTGAATATGTTTTTCTGTGTGGACATGTATACCATGATTATCTTTTGTGTTAAATATGGGAGGTCTACTATAGGACCTCCCATATTTTTAGAGTGATCTCCAAAATAAAAATTATTGATTTTCACTGGTGGTCCAGTGGTTAAGAATCCACCTGCCTGTGCAGGGGACATAATTTTGATCCCTGGTCTGAGAACTAAGATCCTACATGTTGCAGATCAACTAAGTTCATGTACCACAACCACTGAAGCCCACATGCTTTGAGCCAATGGTCTGCAACAAGAGAAGCCACTTCAACGAGAAGCCCACACGCCACAACTAGTGAGTGGTCCCTGTTCACACAATCAGAGAAGGCCTGTGTATAGCAATGACAATACAAAGCAGCCAAAAGTAAATTTAAAATCAAATTAAAAACAAAATTATTGCCTTATTGTATATATTTCTACATGTTTAATATTTTAGTTTTCTATCTTCATATATGCTTACTGGAAGCCATTTTACTTGATCTTAACTTTCTGGCTTTCAATTATTAAGTTATTTCTAATTTGGAATATGCAAGATCAAAATTCCTCACAATGTTTCCAAAGTGACAAAATATTTTTCTTTTTGGCCACATGGCATGCAGGATCGTAATTCTGCATGACCAAGAATCGAACTTGTGCCTCTTGCAGTGGAAACATGAAGTCTTAACCACTGGACTACCACGGAAGTCCCCACAAAGTAAAAATTTTTTTTACCACAAATTCAGCTGTTATTTAATTAGTAAATAATAGCAAAATAAATAATACTAGAAAAGTCAATGTCATTATTTGACATAAAAATCTGAAAACAACAACAAAAAAAGAAAATTTTAAAAAAAGCCTGTGAGTGAAAGTCACTCAGTTGTGTCTGACTCTTTGGGATCCCATGGACTATATAGTTCATGGAATTCTCCAGGTAAGAATAGTGGAGTGGGTAGCCTTTCTCTTCTCCAGGTAAAAAAGGCTTAGAGCAAAGCAAACTGAGAAAGTGAAATAATGCACATACTTTTCAGACAAGGAAGAATGAGAGAAGGAATATAGATGGACAGAAAGAAACAGGAAGGAAATAAAGAAAAGAAAGGAAGGGAGGGAAAAAAGAGAGAAGGATTGAGGGAAGGAGAGAGTCTAAATTTGTAGATTTCCAGAAAACAAACTTTTAGGAACAAATTTGATACTCTAGTTTTAGTTAAAGGAAGTCCCTAGAATTATGAGAAATAATAATAAAATCAGCAAAAAGCTATTAATTATATTGTCCTTTTAAATTTCTCATTTTACACAAAAACAATAAATGGCAGCATATTTCTCACCATAAATAGTTGGGAAACCATTTTTTCTTTTTATATAGAAGTTTCTTCTTCTTATTGTCCTAATAAGCATAATAAACATAATTATTTATATTTTAAATATCTAAATAAAATGGAGTAATGCATGACAATAACTCCCAACTGAACAATATGTTTATCCTGTAAGTCAAAGACCTGCATTAATTTAGTATAATTAATTTCATAGGACAGACAATATATAGCATTATAATAGTATACCAGCCTTACTCTTTCTCCACAGATTAAATATCAACCAAAATACCATTAGAATAACCATGTGGAAGTACCATTTCTTCATATACACATTCATTTATTCTTCACCTGTGCTGGGTCATGTAGGAATACTTTGGTAACTATAACACAAAGGTACTCAGTATTTGAAGACTTAAAACCTAGGAAAATTACCTACTAAAATTTTGAGTAATTTTTCAAATTTTACACTAATGCAGTAATTTTTCCCTAAAGTAGTTCTGATGAAAAATAAAAAAGTTAAAACTATTATCAATAAAATAAAAAGATAAAAATTAATAAAAAATAAAAGAAACAGGGCATAAACTTTTTCTTTCCTAAATTTTTCTATCCATTTAGTGTTGATTAAAAAATTCATGAATTAAGTATATAATTTGACTATTTGGGTAATATACCTGTCTATTAACTTGAGAGTATATTTTCCTAATCTTCATTTTTCAGAAAATCTTTTGCAGTACTCAGCTTACTGGATTATCCATAAACATTCATATACATAGTGCCTTTCTTGCATTATTCTATCATCAAATTTACTCCTTAGTTTACTACAGATGTTTCTATAATTCTATCTTGACTAGGCCTGTAATTGTTCAGTCACTGAGCCAAGTTCAACTCTGCGATTCCAAGGACTGCAGTGTGCCAAGCTTCCCTGTCCTTCACTGTCTCCTGGAGTTTGCTCAGACTTCATGTCCATTCAGTTGGTGATGCTATCCAACAATCCCATTCCCTGTCATCCCCTTCTCCTCCTGCCCTCAATCTTTTCCAGCATCAGGATCTTTTTAAATGAGTCAGCTCTTGGCATCAGATAGCCAAAGTATTGGAGCTTCAGCATAAGTCCATCCAATGAAAATTCAAGGTTGATTTCTTTTGGATTGACTGGTTTAATCTCCTTGCTGTCAAAGGGACTCTCAAGAGTCTTCTCCAGCACCACAATTCAAAAGCATCAAATCAGTCTGCAATGCAGGAGGCCCAGGTTTGATCCCTGGGTCTAGAAGATTGATCCCTTGTAAAAAGAATGGCTACTCACTCCAGTATTCTTGCCTGGAAATTTCCATGGACAGAGGTGGGCTACAGTCCACAGAGGCAGATATGACTGAGTGAATAACACTTTCACCTTTAACTTTAACCCCTATTTTGATGAGGGTTAGTTTACCTTTTTTTTTCCCCCTTGAAATATCTCCCCAATCTCTGCAACTATGTCAGTAAGTTCTCTGGGTTGGCAATACTCATTATTTCATTAACAGAGACCTCATAGAACTTCTGAGTCTTACTGAATGACATTAAATAACTCTAGAAACTATTAATAATTGCTATCACATTGTTACTTATATGTTTGACAAACAATTAAGATAAAGAAAACCTTGTTTAAATATTCTGAAACACAATATACCTAAACTTGTTTGGTGCACTCTGGTTTTACTTGATACCTGATAAAAACAATGCTTCCATTTCTAAAAGAAGGATATACTTATTTATCCTCTGCCTCACTGTCCTTTACTTGACCAACATTTTCTCTAACTTTCAACTCAGGAAGTAATAGATTCTCCAAGAGTAAAGCTGTATGGGTTTCCCAGGTGGCTCAGCGATAAAGAGTCTGTCTGCAATGCAGGAGACACAGAGACATGAGGTTCAATTCCTCAGTATGGAAGACCTTGCCAGGAAAATTTCATGGTGGTTGCAAAAGAATCGGACACAACTGAATGACAATAACAACAAAAGTTGTGCATGCTGATGAATCTACTTAATTAACAGAAGTAGTTTAGTTCCACTTGCCATCCCTCCAAAACAAATACTCAATTGAAAGAATTAAAAAAATAAAATAAGATAAATAAAAATGTATAACATTTCCTAAGTGAAACATTTCACCCAGGTCCATAGTTCTTTGCTTGAATGTACAAGAGCCAATCTTTGGAAAATTCAGATATTTATTTCATTTCTTCAGTACTTATTAAGATATTTGTTATTTTTATAGACATAGATGATGTTTTAAATTATAAATGACCATTAACTGAAGCTACATCTGATGTCATGAGAATTCTACTTAACTTTTTAAGAGACAGTTCCTGATGTAAAGTTATTCTGAACTGGTTTTTGAAATTCATAAAAATGAGAAATAATATCTAGAATATTTTCTTTTTTTTTTAATATTTTTTTCTAATTTTATTTTATTTTTAAACTTTACATAATTGTATTAGTTTTGCCAAATATCAAAATGAATCCGCCACAGGTATACATGTGTTCCCCATCCTGAACCCTCCTCCCTCCTCCCTCCCCATACCATCCCTCTGGGTCGTCCCAGTGCGCTAGCCCCAAGCATCCAGTATCGTGCATATTTTCTTTAAAAGTTATCAAATCTCTTTCCTTAGCCTTCTAAGAAAACATGATACAATGCAAGGACTTGATAAACATTTCCTGGAATTGTGGCTTTCAGATATGCTAGTCAACAATCTTGCCATTCTGTGCTTATACACGCTAAATTGCTTTAGACTCTGTGACCGTGTGGACTGTAGCCCATCAGGCTCCTCTGTCCAAGAGATTCTCCAGCAAGAATCCTAGAATGGATTTCCATGCCTTTATCCATGGAAATCTCTCCTGACCCAGGGATCGAACCCATATCTCTTACTTCTCCTTCATTAGCAGGCAGGGCCTTCCCTGGTGGCTCAGAGGATAAAGTATCTGCCTGCAATGCAGGAGACTTGGGTTTGATCCCCGGGTTGGGAAGATCCCCTGGAGAAGGAAATGGCAACCAACTCCAGTATTGTTGTCTGGAGAATCCGATGGACAGAGGAGCCTGGCAGGCTACAGTCCACGGGGTCGCAAATAGTAGGACACAACTGAGCGACTTCACTTTCACTTTTTTGTACCACTAGCGCCACCTGGGAAGTTCCATTCTGAACACAGGGATCTGGATTATAAAAGTCAAATTCCTTTTCTAGATCATAGAAGTATCAGTCACAATATTTAAAAAATAATCACTCAGAATGAATATAAGTATGTGCAGAGTATGAAACACATGCACTTGTTTGACAGAGTGGATTATGAGAATTAATATTTATCTTTATGAGTTTACCTTAAAATTTTTACCATCTCAAATGCTGATGTGCTCAGAATCAAAAATTCTAGATATCGACATACATAATTCTACAGATTTCCTTTACCAAATATTAAGATATAGGAAGAAGAGTAATAAAAGAGGAATTTCAAGAAAACAACATAATCATGTTAAGAGAGATTCTCAATCTAATCTTGTCAAAACTGGCTTAGAGGAATTAGTCACAGAATCATATAAAAAGAAGGCTTCCTTGAGGTGTGTGAAATCATCTATACAGACTTTTCAGCCTCTCCTTTTGTCACTCTTGATATCTGAAATTGCTTTTACTAGAATTAGCTAAAATTAGAATGCCACTGTGAGTCATTTTTTCAACTTTTCCTGTTTAAAAGTTTTGCAGTTGTATAGGATTGGGTGGAGAACTTAAAAGAATAGCAGCAACTGAAAAGAAAATCACTTAAGAGGAACACCTCATTTAAAGTTTCCAAATAACTTAAGCATAAATGTCATATGCAGACAGATAGATAAAAGAACAAAGTGAACAAATCAATGGATAGATACATACATATATATAAATAAGTACATAGGTTTACAATGCCTTTCATATTATACCTGCCAGGCTCCTGCCTGCAATGTGGGAGACTGGGGTTCAATTCCTGGTTTGGGACAATACCCTGGATAAGAAAATGGCACCTCCTTATTCTTGTCTGGAGAATCCCATGGACAGAGAAGCCTGGCAGGATATATTATCCATGGGGTCACAAAGAGCTGGACACAACTGAGCAACAAACACTTTCACTTTGAACCATAGAATCTTCCTTATTAAAGTAAGAAAAGTGGTTCAGAAATTTTCTTTAATGAATTACCATATTAACATTTAATTTTTATATTTATTAATGTATTAATGTTAATGTAAATGCACGGTGTGTGTGTGTGAAGTTGCTCAGTCGTGTCCGACTCTTTGCGACCCCATGGACTGTAGCCCACCAGGCTCCTCTATCTATGGGATTCTCCAGGCAAGAATACTGGAGTGGGTTGTCCTTTCCTTAAATAAATACTCATTAGTTTCTGTTCATGTGCCAGGCCTGCTATTAGAAGAGACAGAGATGCAGTGTTGAGTCAAAGAAACCAAAAGTAGTTTTCCATGGACATTATACTTTTATGGCAAAAGACTGAGAGAAAACCAATGGCACACAAGCATGTGTGAAACACACACATCATGTGGTAAATAACAGATATTGATATAGTGATATGTATCAAGTAGCAATTCTAGTGAAGAAAATAGATCAGAGTTAAAAGAATCATGGGTTGGAGTTTTCTATTTTACATAGAAGAGTCAAATAAGTCTTTTTATTATGATCTTATTTGATCACAGCATTGGATGGAAGATGTGTCAGATACAATAGGAGGACCATGTGTACAATATTCAGAACTTTGATTCTTGTTATGAACAATACAGGAAGTCATCACAGTTTTGAAAAGAAAACCGGTATAGTTTGTAAAAGCCCTTTAGCTGCAGTGTGACAAATAGACTATATTGGTGTGAATGGGCAAACAGGGAAACCAGTTGGAAACCACTTTACAAATATTCCAGCCAAGGGATGCTGGTAACCTGGGGAAAGCAGTAGCCTTAAGAATTTTGTATCTGTGTGTTCTTTTTTTAGTCTGGAATCTTCACTATACATCAGTGTGTTGTAACATCTCATTTTACCTCATATATGTTTCCTTTCCCCACTCCAGAACTCTTGCCTGGAAAATCCCATGGACAGAGGAGCCTGGTAGGCTGCAGTCCATGGGATCACTAAGAGTTGGACACCACTGAGGGACTTCACTTTCACTTTTCACTTTCATGCATTGGAGAAGGCAATGGCAAGCCACTCCAGTGATCTTGCCTGGAGAATCCCAGGGACAGGGGAGCCTGGTGGGCTGCCGTCTATGGGGTCGCAACGAGTTGGACACAACTGAAGCAACTTAGCAGCAGCAGATGTTTCCTTTCATTGCTATACTATTTCTACCTCTCTAGATAATTCCTTAAATATCTATTGTAAGAATACACTATCTTTATAGCTACTATATAAGTCAAAGATATTTACCTTAAGAAAGTTTAATAATATTATTTTTGAATGTTAAATAAATATGTAATAATTATAGAATATTTGGAAGTAAAAACAAAAGAAAAATGAAGACCATCTTTAATTCTGCCATCAAGTAATTAACACTCTTTGGTTCTGTATACATACATATATATATATGATTTTTTTAGATAATTTATTTTTTACTGAAGGATAATTGCTTTACAGACTTTTGTTGTTTTCTGTCAAACCTCAACATGAATCAGCCATAGGTATACAAATATCCCCTCCCTTTTGAAACTCCCTCCCATCTCCCTCCCCATCCCATTGGTCTAGGCTGATACAGAGACCCTGTTTGAGTTTCCTGAGCCATACCACAAATTCTCATTGGCTATCTATTTTACATTAGGTAATGTAAGTTTCCATGTTACTTTTTCCATACATCTCACTCTCTCCTCCCTTCTCCCCATGTCCCTAAATCTATTCTCTGTCTGTTTCTCCACTGTTGCCCTGTAAATAACTTCTTCAGTACCATTCTTCTAGATTTCGTATATATGTGTTAGAAAATGACATTTACCTTTCTCTTTCTGATTACTTCACTCTGTATAATAGGTTCTAGGTTCATCCACCTCATTAGAATTGACTCAAATGTGTTCCATTTTATGGCTGAGTAATATTCCATTGTGTACATATACTATGACTTCTTTATCCATTCATCTGTCAATGGATGTCTAGGTTGCATTCATGTTCTAGCTGCTGCTGCTGCTGCTGCATCACTTCAGTCATGTCCGACTCTGTGTGACCCCATAGACGGCAGCCCACCAGGCTTCCCGTCCCTGGGATTCTCCAGGCAAGAACATTGGAGTGGCTTGCCATTTCCTTCTCCAATGCAGGAAAGTGAAAAGTGAAAGTGAAGTCGCTCAGTCATGTCCAACTCTGAGCGACCCCATAGACTGCAGCCTACCAGGCTCTTCCATCCATGGGATTTTCTATGCAAAAGTACGGGAGTGGGGTGCCATTGCCTTCTCTGATGTTCTAGCTACCTAGATGTTGTTCTGGAAGCAACATTCAGTTCAATCACTCAGTCATGTCCGACTCTTTGTGACACCATGGACTGCAGCCTCCTTGTCCATCACCAACTCCTGGAGTTTACCCAAACTCATGTCCATTGAGTCAATGATGCCATCCAACCATCTCATCCTCTGTCGTCCCCTTCTCCTGCCTTCAAATTTTCCTAGCATCAGGGTCTTTTCAAATGAGTCAGCTCTTCGGTTCAGGTGACCAAAGTATTGGAGTTTCAGCTTTAGCATTAGTCCTTTCAAAGAACACTCAGGACTGATCTCCTTTAGGATGGACTGGTTGGGTCTCCTTGCAGTCCAAGGGACTCTCAAGAGTCTTCTCCAACATCACAGTTCAAAAGCATCAATTCTTCGGGGCTCAGCTGTCTTTATAGTCCAACTCTCAAATCCATATATGACTACCGGGAAAACCATGGCCTTGACTAGATGGACCGTTGTTGGCAAAGTAACATCTCTGCTTTTTAATACGCCGCCTAGGTTGGTCATAACTTTCCTTCCAAGGAGTAAGCGTCTTTAAATTTCATGGCTGTAGTCATCATTTGCAGTGATTTTGGAGTCCAGAAAAAATGAAGCCAGCCACTGTTTCCACTCTTTCCCCATCTATTTGCCATGAAGTGATGAGACCAGATGCCATGATTTTCTTTTTCTGAATGTTGAGCTTTAAGCCAACTTTTTGACTCTTGTCCTTCACTTTCCTCAAGAGACTCTTTAGTTCTTCTTCGTTTTCTGCCATAAGGGTGGTGTCATCTGCATAGCTGAGGTGTTTGATATTTCTCCTGGCAAGCTTGATTCCAGGTTGTGCTTCATCCAGCCCAGTGTTTCTCATGATGTACTCTGCATATAAGTTAAATAAGCAGGGTGACTATATACAGCCTTGATGTACTCCTTGCCCTGTTTGAAACCAGTCTGTTTTTCCATGTCCAGTTCTAACTGTTGATTTCTGACTTGCATACAGACCTAGATGTATACAAACATATATATATATATATATATATATATTATTTTGATCACTATAATTTTAGAATGCTGGGCTCTGATTTTTGCACAGACACATGTATATATTTATATATACCTACTTATATTCAAGAACCTCATATTTTGCTTTTACTTGAGTGACACAAGTGAATGGAAAATATACTATGTTTGTGGATTGGAAGAATTAACACTGTTTAAATTAACATATCCTCAAAGGCAATCCATAGATTCAGTGAAATCCCTAACAAAATATCAATGGCATTTTTCACAGAACTAGAACAATAATTCAAAACTATGTATGGAAACACAAAAGACCCCAAAATTCCAAAAGAAACTTGAGAAAGAAGCAAAGGTCCCTGATTTCAAATGACACTACAAAGCTACAATAATCAGTTTCATCCACCTCATTAGAACTGATTCAAATGTATTCTTTTTAATGGCTGAGTAATACTCCATTATACAGAGTGAAGTAAGCCAGAAAGAAAAACACCAATACAGTATACTAACGCATATATATGGAATTTAGAAAGATGGTAACAATAACCCTGTATACGAGACAGAAAAAGAGACACTGATGTATAGAACAGTCTTTTGGACTCTGTGGGAGAGGGAGAGGGTGGGATGATTTGGGAGAATGGCATTGAAATATGTATAATATCATATATGGAACGAGTCAC
This sequence comes from Bos mutus, assembly GCF_027580195.1. Lineage (NCBI taxonomy): Eukaryota > Metazoa > Chordata > Mammalia > Artiodactyla > Bovidae > Bos > Bos mutus. The sequence goes on along the minus strand of NC_091622.1, from coordinate 74,286,851 downwards.
CAGTCCAGGTTCGATGCATGATACCGGATGCTTGGGGCTGGTGCACTGGGACGACCCAGAGGGATGGTATGGGGAGGGAGGAGGGAGGAGGGTTCAGAATGGGGAACACATGTATACCTGTGGCAGATTCATTTTGATATAATGCAAAACCAATACAATATTGTAAAGTTAAAATAAAATTTAAAAAAAAGCTACAATAATCAAAACAGTATGGTACTGGCATAAAAACAGCCACATAGATCAATTGAATGGAGTTCAGAAACAAACCTACACACTTGTGGTCAATTAATTGATGACAAAGGAGGCAATAATATACAACTGGGAAAAGGTTGCCTCTTCAATAAATGGTGTTAAACAGCTACATGCAAAGATATCAAACTGTACTAATTTTCCACAACCTATACAAAAACAAAGTCTAAGTGGATTAAAAACTTAAGTTTAAATGTAGGATGTGAAATCATAAAACTCTTAAAAGAAAACAGAGGCAGTTGTGTAGTCTTTGACATCAGTCAAATTTTTCCTGAAAAAAAAAAAAACAACAATATTTTTTTTGGATATGTCTCCTCAGGCAGGAACACAGTAGGAAAAATAAACAAATGGGATTATATCTAGTTAAAAATCTTGTGCACATTGAAAGAAACTAACAACAAAGCAAGTAAGGCCCTAGTGAATCAGAGAAGATATCTGCAAAAGATATATTTGATAAGGAATCAATATCTAAAATATACAAAGAACTCAGACAACTCAACATCAATAAACCAAACAACTTGATTTTAAAAATTGGAAGAAGATCTGAATAGATATTTTTCCAAGGAAGACATACAGATGGTCATCAGGTATGTGAAAAGATGCTTAACATAATTAGTCATCAGAGAAATGGAAATCAAAACCACAATGAGACATAATTTTATACACATCAGAATGACTATTATCAAAAACACAACAAATAACCAGCATTTATGAGTATGTAAAGAAAAGGGAATCCTCCTTCACTGTTGCTAGGAATGTAAACTAGTTCAGACACTATAGAAAACAGTGATGGAGATTCTGCAAAATACTAAAAACATAATTACCATATGACCCAGTCATTCCATTCCTGGATATACATATGAAGAAAATGAAAACACTAATTCAAAATGATACATGCACCTCAATGTTAATAGTAGCATTATTTCCACAGCCAAGAATGCATTCAATGCCATAAATTTCCCTCTAAACACTGCTTTTACTGCATCATACAATTTTTAATAAGTTGGACTTTTCATCTACTGATGAAATATTTCAAAATATTCTGAACTGTCTCTTGAGATTTCTTTTTTCATCTATTTATGTTATCTAGAACTCTGTTTTTCAGCCTCCAAGTATTTTGGGATTATACAGCTATCTTTCTATTATTGATATCTAGGTCAATTCTACCGTGGTCTGAGAGCAAAGATTGTATAATTTCTATTCTTTTTAAAAATTTAGGTTTGTTTTATGACCTAGAATGTTTTTTCATCTTGTTACATGTTCCACAAGAGCTTCAGAAGTATCTGTTTCTGCTGTTTGGGATGATATAATCTACAGATGTCAGTTATATCCAGTTGATTGATGGTGCTGTTGAGCTTAACTATGTCCTTACTGACTTTCTGACTGATAGATTTGTCAATTTCTGATAGATAGGTATTAAAGTTCCCAACTATAACGGTGGACTCATCTATTTCTCTTTGTGGTTCAATCAACTTTTGTTTCACATATTTTGACAGTTTGTCGGTAGGTGCATCCACCCTTTCCTTATTCTGAAGTATGCTCTATCAGGAATGCAAACAGTTACTCCCTTTCTTGATTACTGTTAGCATATTATATCTTTCTCCAATCCTTTATTTTAATGGTATGTGTCTTTATATTTAAAAGGTGTTCATTGTAGAAAAGATATTGATTCTTATTTTTTTGCTTGACTTTGTCTTTTAATTGGTGTATTTACATCACTGATGCTTTCAGATGGTTATTGATATAGTTGCCTTAACAACTACCATACATTTCTGTTTACTGCCTTCTGTGACTTTTGAACATTTTATACGATTCCATTTTGCTTCTTTACCATATCAACTATATTTTTTAACCTTTTTTAGTGTTTGCTCTAGAGTTTGCAATACAAATTTATGACTAATCCAAGTCCATATTTCTTTCAAGGCGGTCTACTTGCAACAAATTCCTTCAATTTATTCTTTCTGAGAAAGTTAACTTTATCAAATTTGAAGGACAATGTCACAGGCCACAGAATTCTAGGTTGGTGATATTTTTCTTCCATGCCTTTAAATATTTCATTCAACTCTTCTTGTTTGCATGATTTATTAGGAAAATTCAGATAGAACTCTTATCTTTGCTTCTTTCTTCATTAGAATATATGATTTTTACATATTAAATAAAATGTTTTTCCATTTTTATTGTATCATTTTTTTTCTTTTCTGTGATTTTCTGTAATTTGAATGTAATATGCCCAGTTTTTCAACACCAAATTTTGAAAATCCACTTCACTCTTTCAATAGTTTATCTGTAGTTTAACCACATAGCTTTTTTTTTGTTTTTTTTGAGATCATCTACTCTGAAACCTTATTTTACAAATAATTCAGATGAGTTCCATGAAAATAGTGATTATTCTAAAGAAAACAGACCTAGGGTAAAATAAATTTATAATCCATTGATGTCTAGTTATTTTGCTTTCCACTAAAAGCAAACAGAATGCATTTCTCCATTTGAAAGTAAATTAAAAAGTCTATATGAAAGCATTATTTTACTTTATGAGAGGTGTTAGATAAAACTCTTACAAATGGCCTAAACTCCTTGAGTATTCTAGAAATAAACCTTAATCATCAATCTAGATATTTGTATTAAAAAATGCAACATTATTTCATGTTATTCAGGAAACTGGTATTACTAAGCTTCACCATCTTTATACTCATAAATATTATAGGCATTAGTAGGTAATATCTTCATTAAAAACTGAGAAAATATTTATAGTTACCAATTTTTAAAATGTAATAGATAACCTAAGCTACAATTCATGACATTATATGCAGTCACATATGTTTCTATAAATATGTAATGTACTTTATTTGTCTCCTTCAAGAATATTGTGTTTCTTTTAGCAGAGAGATCTTTGTCATATAAAGAATTAAGCACCCAATATTTCTTATAAGTTCTCTTTTGATGACTTAATGCTTTTGTTATTCTGACATGATGATGAAAAGGAAAATTTAATATGGCTTAACATATTTAGCTCAAAAAATGGGGTGCCAATTAACTTTAAAATATCCAGTTTATGTTTGTATTTTAAGTCTTCCATATTTAAAGGAATCATACTCTTCATTTTCCTCTAAGATAACCAAGGTGTACCTGCTTTTTGGGTAAAGATATAAAAGATACCTGGGGACTTTCCTAGTAGCTCAGTTGGTAAAGAATCCTCCTGCAATGCAGGAGACCCCAGTTCAATTCCTGGGTCAGGAAGATCCACTAGAGAAGGGATAGGCTACCCACTCCAGTATTCTTGGGCTTCCCTGGTGCCTTAGATGATAAAGAATCTGCTTTCAATGTGTGAAACGTGGGTTTGATCCCTGGGTTGGGAAGATCCCCTGGAGGAGGGGGCCCCACTTCAATATTCTTGCCTGGAGAATCCCCATGGACAGAGGCACCTGGCTGGCTATAGTCCATGGGGTTACAAAGAATTGGACATGACTGAGCCACTAAATGCATACAGACTATAAATGATATTTACTATTTCAAAACTCTCCATCACTATGAAGTTTGCTTGCTGAAATTATTTTAGATTGGCATGAGAAAAGGACAATTGACAGGAAATCACTTATTTTTCATGGTATATATTTTAAATATTATTTAATTTACATTAATTGGGGAATTTGAGGAGTGCTCATCCATCTGGGTGGCTCATTTTGTTGTGTTCCTTTAACAAAGGAGACAAACTTTTAGGATACTGCCATTTGTAAAATAAATAGGAAGCACTGAGAAGTTTCAGGAAATATTCTTATTCTGAATAAACTGTATGTAACTACTGATAACAATGATGTGTTATGTATGTGTGTGGGTGTAGAGAGAGACACAGAGAGACAGAATGTTATATATAGTTATACATTTAGTTATCTATATATTTTACATAGGCTATGTTTTATATATAGAGAGGATGCTACACCTATATATATATAGTTATAGAACTATTTAATCACATGTATATTTATATATAAAGGTATATAATATGTATGTGTATATATATGTTTTTGGGTGTATGTGCGTGTATGTATTTATTCATGTCCGACTTTCTGTAACCCCATGGAAGGCAGCATGCCAGGCTCTCCTGGCTCAAACTCCTGGACCTTGCTCAAACTTATGCCCAGTGAATCAGTGATGACATCCAACCATCTCATCCTCTATCATCCCCTTCTCCTACTGCGTTCAATCTTTCCCAGCATCGGGGTCTTTTCAAAGGAGTCAGCTCTTCACATCAGGTAGCCAAAGTATTGTAGTTTCAGCTTTAGCATCAGTCCTTCCAATGAATATTCAGGACCAATTTCCTTTAGGATGGACTGGTTGGATATCCTTGCATTCAAGGGAACCTCAAGAGTCTCTCCAACACCACAGTTCAAAATCATCAATTCTTCAATTCTTCAATGCTCAGTTTTCTTTATAGTCCAACTCTCACATCCATACATGACTACTGGAAAAACCATAGCTTTGACTAGACAGACCTTTGTTGGCAAAGTAATATCTCTGCTTTTTAATATGCTGTCTAGGTTAGCCATAGCTTTTCTTCCAAGGAGCAATCGTCTTTTAATTTCATTGCTGTAGTCACCATCTGCAGTGATTTTGGAGCCCAAAATTAAAGTCAGCCAACTGTTTCCACTGTTTACCCATCTATTTGCCATGAAGTGATGGAACTGGATGCCGTGATCTTAGTTTTCTGAATGTTGAGTTTTAAGTCAAATTTTTCACTCTCTTCTCTCACTTTCATCAAGAAGCTCTTTAATTCTCCTTCACCGTCTACCATAAGGATGGCATCATCCGTGTATCTGAGATTATTGCTATTTCTCCTGGCAATCTTGATTCCAGCTTGTGCTTCATCCAGCCCAGCATTTCACATGATATTATTCTGCATATAAGTTAAATAATCAGAGTGACAATATACATACTTGACATACTCCTTTCCCAATTTTGAACCAGTCTGTTGCTCCATGTTCAGTTCTAACTGTTGCTTCTTGACCTGCATACAGACTTCTCAGGAGCCAGGTCAGGTTGTCTGGTATTCCCATCTCTTTAAGAATTTTCCACAATTTTTTGTGATCCACACAGTCAAAGGATTTGGTGTAGTGAATAAAGCAGAAGTAGATGTTTTGCTGTAACTCTCCTGCTTTCTCCATGATCTAGCTGATGTTGGCAATTTTATCTCTGGTTCCTCTGCCTTTTCTAAATCTAGAATGAACATCTGGAAGTTCATGGTTCACAGACTGTTGAAGCCTGGCTTGGAGAATTTTGAGCATTATGTTGCTAGAGTGTGAATTGAGTGCAACTGTGCAGTAGTTTGAACATTCTTTGGCATTGCCCTTCTTTGCAATTGGAATAAGGCTAGAGAATCAATATTAACCCCAATAGAGTTAGAGAATCAATATTGATGTCTAAACAGAGCACAGTTACAGAGCTTGTAAGCAATTTTATGCCTCTAAAGAATGCCATTGAAAACTTCAAAGTAGTAATTAATCAGAAATAACTACATCTTGTGTTTTACAGAGGACATATATTTACAATGATAATAGTGGATTTCCTATGTTTCAAGTAGTGTTTCAAAAACTCTAATGAAAAACTCTAATGAATTGAGTCATTTCAACCTCACAAGGACTTTGCTATATAGTGGCCATCAATATTTTACAGGTAAAGACAACAAAGGAGAGGAATGAAATACTTGTCTAACAAGATCTCACAGTTAGCAATTTCTTGACCTTGAATTGATTCCCAGTTGACTTCACAGCCATCACACTAAATCAATGTGATATCATCTACTAACTCCATATCCGGGAAATACGACCACATGGCCACACTACATACAGATAAGAACATCTTCTTAAAATGCAGTGATGGATGCTAAAGATTGATAAGGACTCTATTGAAGATATTAATTTATTAGGCTCACACTATCTTAAATCTAAAATAATATTAATCAAAACCAAAGCTGAAATCAAGATTGCCAGAAGAAATATCAATAACCTCAGATATGCAGATGACACCATCCTTATGGCAGAAAGTGAAGAGGAACTAAAAAGCCTCTTGATGAAAGTGAAAGTGGAGAGTGAAAAAGTTGGCTTAAAGCTCAACATTCAGAAGATGAAGATCATGGCATCCGGTCCCACCACTTCATGGGAAATAGGTGGGGAAACAGTGGAAACAGTGTCAGACTTTCTTTTTCTGGGCTGCAAAATCACTGCAGATGGTGACTGCAGCCATGAAATTAAAAGACGCTTACTCCTTGGAAGGAAAGTTATGACCAACCTAGATAGCATATTGAAAAGCAGAGACATTACTTTGCCAACAAAGGTTCGTCTAGTCAAGGCTATGGTTTTTCCTGTGGTCATGTATGGATGTGAGCGTTGGACTGTGAAGAAGGCTGAATGCCGAAGAATTGATGCTTTTGAACTGTGGTGTTGGAGAAGACTCTTGAGAGTCCCTTGGACTGCAAGGAGATCCAACCAGTCCATTCTGAAGGAGATCAGCCCTGGGATTTCTTTGGAAGGGATGATGCTAAAAGCTGAAACTCCAGTGCTTTGGCCACCTCATGTGAAGAGTTGACTCATTGGAAAAGACTCTGATGCTAGGAGGGATTGGGGGCAAGAGGGGAAGGGGAAGACAGAGGATGAGATGGTTGGATGGCATCACTGACTTGATGGACGTGAGTCTGAGTGAACTCCGGGAGTTGGTGATGGACAGGGAGGCCTGGCGTGCTGTGATTAATGGAGTCGCAAAGAGTCGGACACGACTGAGTGACTGATCTGATCTGAACTTTGTTTATTAACATATTTTCAGATAACAAACATTATCACACAAATTGATTATAGATGGGTATTATCCTTCAAAGTATTAAAATAAATATAAATATATGGTTACAATTTAATGGATAGATAAAAATTATAGATGATATATACATACGTACATAAATACTGTTCATGGTTTGCTCCCACCAAGAATACTGGAGTGGTTTGCCATTTCCTAATCCAGTATGAAAAGGTAAAAAGTTATGACACAGATAGATGAGCTACCCAGGTCATAAAGTGTCAACTGTCGTACTGGGTAAGAGCTGAGGGCAATTACTAATTTAAAGCAACTGGGCCAAAGCAGAAATAATATATATCCACAATGTGTCTAGTGGTGAAAGTAAAATCTGATGCTGTAAAGAACAATATTGCATGCTGCTGCTGCTGCTGCTGCTAGTAAGTCGCTTCAGTTGTGTCCGACTCTATGCGACCACATAGACAACAACCCACCAGGCTGCGCCATCCCTGGGATTCTACAGGCAAAAGCACTGGAGTGGGTTGCCATTTCCATCTCCAAAGCATGAAAGTGAAAAGTGAAAGTGAAGTCGCTCAGTTGTGTCTGACTCTTAATGACCCAATGGACTGCAGCCTACCAGGCTCCTCCATTCATGGGATTTTCCAGGGAGCAAGTGTCTTTTAATTTTATGGCTTCAATCACCATCTGCAGTGATTTTGAAGCCCCCCAAAATAAAGTATGACAATGTTTTCACTGTTTCCCCATCTATTTGCCACAGAGTGATGGGACCAGATGCCATGATCTTCGTTTTCTGAATGTTGAGTTTTAAGCCAACTTTTTCACTCTCCTCTTTCACTTTCATCAAGAGGCGTTTTAGTTCCTCTTCACTTTCTGCCATAAGGGTAGTGTCATCTGCATATCTGAGGTTATTGCTATTTCTCTCAGCAATCTTGATTCCAGCTTGTGCTTCTTCCAGCCCAGTGTTTCTCTGATGTACTCTGCATATAAGTTAAATAAGAGGGATGGTATGGGGAGGGAGGAGGGAGGAGGGTTCAGGATGGGGAACATATGTACACCTGTGGTGGATTCATTATGATACTTGGCAAAACCAATACAATATTGTAAAGATTAAAAATAAAATAAAATTTAAAAAAATATACAATAAAAATAAAAATTTTATTTGAATTTTAAAAATAAATAAATAAATAAGCGGGGTGACAATATACAGCCTTGACGTACTCCTTTTCCTATTTGGAACTAGTCTGTTGTTCCATGTCCAGTTCTAACTGTTGCTTCCTGACCTGCATATAGGTTTCCCAAGAGGCAGGTCAGGTGGTCTGGTATTCCCATCTCTTTCAGAATTTTCCACAGTTTATTGTGATCCACACAGTCAAAGGCTTTGGCATAGTCAACAAAGCAGAAATAGATATTTTTCTGGAACTCTCTTGCTTTTCCGTCGGGTCCAACTCTGTATGACCCCAGAGACAGCAGGCCACCAGGCTCCCTCGTCCCTGGGATTCTCCAGGGGAGAACACTAGAGTAGATTGCCATTTCCTTCTCCAATGCATGGAAGTGAAAAGTCAAAGTGAAGTCACTCAGTCGTGTCTGACTCCTAGCTACCGCATGGACTGCAGCCCAACAGGCTCCTCCGTCCATGGGATTTGCCAGGCAAGAATACTGGAGTGGGTTGCCATTGCTTTCCCCGCTTTTAGGCATCATATCAGATCATATCAGTCGCTCAGTCGTGTCTGACTCTTTGCAACCCCATGAATCACAGCACACCAGGCCTCCCTGTCCATCACCAACTCCCGGAGTTCACTCAGACTCACGTCCATAGAGTCAGTGATGCCATCCAGCCATCTCATCCTCTGGCGTCCCCTTCTCCTCCTGCCCCCAATCCCTCCCAGCATCAGAGTCTTTTCCAGTGAGTCAATTCTTCGCATGAGGTGGCCAAAGTACTGGAGTTTCAGCTTTTAGCATCATCCCTTCCAAAGAAATCCCAGGGCTGATCTCTTTCAGAATGGACTGGTTGGATCTCCTTGCAGTCCAAGAGACTCTCAAGAGTCTTCTCCAACACCACAGTTCAAAAGCATCAATTCTTCTGCACTCAGTCTTCTTCACAATCCAACTCTCACATCCATACATGACCACAGGAAAAACCATAGCCTTGACTAGACGAACCTTTGTTGGCAAAGTAATGTCTCTGCTTTTGAATATGCTATCTAGGTTGGTCATAACTTTCCTTCCAAGGAGTAAGTGTCTTTTAATTTCATGGCTGCAGTCACCATCTGCAGTGATTTTGGAGCCCCCCAAAATAAAGTCTGACACTGTTTCCACTGTTTCCCCAGCTATTTGCCATGAAGTGATGAGACCAGATGCCATGATCTTCGTTTTCTGAATGTTGAGCTTTAAGCCAACTTTTTCACTCTCCACTTTCACTTTCATCAAGAGACTTTTGAGTTCCTCTTCACTTTCTTCCATAAAGGTGGTGTCATCTGCCTATCTGAGGTTATTGATATTTCTTCTGGCAATCTTGATTCCAGCTTGTGTTTCTTCCAGTCCAGCGTGGCATAATCCACACTTAATCAACTACAATAGAGTGTATACAAACTTTTACATGCACTGGGAAAGTAAAAGATTCACCTGACTCACTTTATTGTGACATTCTCTTAAATTATGATGATCTGGAACCTGACCTGCAGTATCTCCGACGTATGCCTGTACTTATAATCTCAACTATGTATAGAATCTTTAAAAAATAAAAAAGCAACTCTCCATTCTTTCAGAGGTTCAGGCTCTTAAAAAAACGCTGCTGCCCAGGCCCCACTGGGAGAGGAAAGAGAAAGAGAGAGAGGGGAAGGGAGGATCAGAGAAGAGGAAGGAGAGGATGGAGTCGGCACTGCAGAACCTAGAAAGTGAGCAGATGATGGAGTCCAGCTCCTGCAGCATGACTGGCGCAGCCTCCGGCACAAGGGAGCCTGGGAGCCTCGCGGTGGGCTCTGGGCCATTCAGACCAAATAGAAGATACCAAAGAAACTGATATTGAATCTCAACGATTTGATGTGACCTCATAGAGCTCCCCTAGGCAGGGACCAAGGCATGGAAATAGCCTTATCCCTTCAGGGAGGCTGAGGGCCAGGGGTTAAGGGGGGCTAGTTTCCACCTACTAAGCTCTCTAGTTCCATCTTGGATAATGGCGGAGGTGGGGGGTGGGAGGGGATACTTTAACACAGCCATTACCCACTTCTTCAGAGCGGCCACTGATATCAGGTAGTTACCCTTCCAACACAGAGGTATTCGTCTTAAAGGGGAAGGAAGGGAGTTAAAAAAAAAATTAATTGTTGTGTTAGTGTGTGATATATAGCAAAATGGCTCTTTCATATTCTTTTCTATTATAGTTTATTTAAAAATATTGAATTTAGCTCCCTGTGCTATGCAGTAGGACATTATTGTTTATCCATTCTACCTATAATAGTTTGCATCCGCTAATCCCAAGTTCCCAATCCATCCCTCTGCCAGCCCACCTCCCCCCTAGCAACCACAAGTCTATTCTCTGTCTATTCTGTTTCATAAATTAAATTCACGTGCATCATATTTTAGATTACACATATAAGTGATACCTTATGGTATATGTATTTCCTTTTCTGACTTAGTATGATAATCTCCAGGTCCATCCACGTTACTGAAAATGGTATCATTTCATTCTTCTTTTTTTTTTTTTTTTTTTAATGGATGAGTAATATTCCTGGGTCAGGAAGATCCCCTGGAGAAGAAAATGGCAAACCATGCCAGTATTCATGTCTGGGAAATCCCATGGACAGAGGAGCCTGGCTACAGTTCGTTGGGTTGCAAAGATTTGGACATGACTTAGTGACTAAACAACAATATTTCATGTACCACATCTTCTTTATCCGTCCCTCTGTGAATGGACATTTAGGCTGCTTCCATGTCCTGGCTATTGTAAACTGCTGCTATGAACATAATGGTGCATATATCTTTTCAAATGAAAGGCATATATAAGCTTTACTGACAAATTGTCTTTTCTTCCTAATTTCACTGAAAGTGGAAATTTGAGCCCCATATTATATGAAGTATATGCAAATTAGAGGAGACAGGTTTTCAGGAAAGGCATTGACTGTAATGTGTACTTTTTCAATCACATAAGGTACAATTTGTGATAAAAATAGAGAAGTAGAATGAAAAAAAATCTTAAATTTAATCTAGTGGAAAAACCTCTTAATATTCACTTTAAGAAAATACACTATTTTATCATGGAATTGGGGTCATGCTGTACATACAATTTCCTTTCCCAATTTATGTACTGCATGATTTATTTTGAGGAGTCTACCAATTCTACAAATAGTCAACGGCTATACCTTGACTGCACTTTCAGCTTCCTCTTCTCAAACACACAACTACGAAAACAAACTCGTATTTGAGCCCTAGCGCTTAGAGCTCCAGATTGTAAGGTACATTCTCCGTATTTGGAGATAAAGATGCAGGGAAGACCCAATTCTGTGTCCATGTTGGATTTGTTTCTTTGACTTGTTCTTTGTTGCTTTTGTTTTACACACACACACACACACACACATATATATATATATAAATGTATGTATATAGCAAATACCTGCTTGATGGCTCTGGAGCTCCCAGGGGACACTAGTAGTAAAGAACCCACCTTCCAATGCAGGAGACATAAAAGGTTCAATCTCTTGGTCGGGAAGATCCCTGGGAAGGGAATGGCAACCCACTCAAATATTCTTGCCAGGAGAATTCCATGGACAGAGGAGCATGGAATATATATATATATATATATATATATATATATATATATATATATATATACACACACACACATACATATACACTTCATCTCCAAGCATTTTAGTGCAAGAATGAACTCTTGAGTGCATCTTTTCTCACGTCCCTGTTTTCCCAAGTTTCAGAAAGGTCGTGATTTGAATAAGACTATCACTCAGTTGTGTCTGACTCTTTGTGACCCACCAGGCTCCTCTGTCCATGGAATTTTCCAGGCAAGAATATTGGAGTGGGTTGCCATTTCCTTTTCCAGAGGATCTTCCTGACCCAGGGGTTTGAACAACCATCTCCTACATCTGTCTCCTGCATTGCAGGTGGATTATTTACCTGGCTGAGCCATGAAGCATCCATGCTAAGTCGCTTCAGTTGTGTGCGACTCTTTGTGTTCCTATGGACCATGGCCCACCAGGCTCCTCTGTCCATGGAATTCTCCTGGCAAGAATACTGGAGTGGGTTGCCATTCCCTTCCCCAGGGATCTTCCTGGCCCAGAGATTGAACCTTTTATGTCTCCTGTATTGGCAGCTGAGTTCTTTACTACTAGTGTACCCTAGGAAGCCCCCAAGCCATCAAGCAGCTATTTGCTATTATAATCATACATAATAGCCTGCCTCAGAGAATGTGGTCCCTCTGCCTGACAGGTAAACTACAGTGCCTTTGTTCAGTTCACAGAGAGATAATTGGACCCTGACCACCTATGCATAGCTGCAAAAAAGGACTTCATCCATCCATCCTGAGTCCCGCCATTCCTAGAGCTGCTTTATAAGACTGAGGACCCTTTTTACTTTTCTTCCACATTGCCTCTCCCTCTCTATTCTGCCTTTTAATTTAGTTCCTCAGTGCTTGTCTCTCTCTGGTTCTATGAAATAACTTGTCATCCAGACTCCAAAAAGATGGTTATTCTGAGACTTCAGTCTGCAACTTATTGGTGAGTTGGTGTTTCGAATAAAGTCATATTCCTTGCTTCAACACTTCATCTCTTGGATTTATTGGCCTGACATGCTGTGAGTAAAGGAAGCTTAGACTCAGTAACAATAGGATCTTCACAAGGTTAATTAATTTAAAAGGAGGCAATGCCGTGGCCCTTGCTCTAACATGACTTGCCTTAATATAAGAGTAAGGTTGGAACAGAAATATGCAGAGTGAAAACAATGTGAAGACACAGGGTGAACAAAGCCCTCTACAAACCACGGAAATGATGCTGAAAGCTCTTTTCTGTACTGGTGCCAAATTGAAACTCAGAGAATAGTGTTTTGGATTGAGTAAAAAAAGAGTAGCTTTATTGCTCTGCCAGGCAAAGGGGGACACAGTGCACTGCTGCCCTTGAAAACTATGAGTCCCAACCCAGAAGAATTCTATGAAGAGTTTTATATTAAGGGTTCAAGGGTGGAGTTGCTGACAAGATGAGGGTGTATCCAGAGCCTGGATCTCATCTCAGGTGGTAAGTCTCTAATGTTTAACAGCTGAGTTTCTCTGGCCCCTTTAATCCTGTCTTCTCCTCCCTTAATTAGCAACTGTTTGAATCTGTCCTTTGGAGCTCAGGGACAGTCAAAGAGGTTAGAGTCTTGACTGTGGCGGATTCATTTTGATGTTTGGCAGAACTAATGCAATTATGTAAAGTTTAAAAATAAAATAAAATTTAAAAGAAAAAAATAAAAACTTATAATTAAAAAAAATAAATAAATAAAAGAAATGTGGGACAAAAAGGTTTCTATGCCCAGGAGCCTCCCAGGGTCCTTCTCAGTTTCAGAAAGAAGTTCTTCACTCAACAACCTTCTGTAGGAACTAACCTTACAAACATTTTGACCTGGGACTTCTTAGTCTCCAAAACTGTGAGAAAATAAATTTCTGCTACCCAGTCTGTGCTTTTTTCTTACTGAAGCCCTACCAAACTATGCAGGCATTTATGAAAAACTTAAATGATATTCCCATAAAAGCTGAAATAAGACCGTGTATACTCTCAATGTTTCTATTTAACATTGCAACAGAGCTTATCTCACCCCCAAGCTAGTATAATTAAGCTAAAAAAATCTAAAAAGCATATGGATAATAAAAGAAATAATATTCTACTTACAGATAACACAACTGGGTTTGTAGGCAACCCTGAAGAATCTACAAAACGGCTATTAGCACTAATACATGAATTTAGTAGGGTCACAAATTATAAGGTCAATATAGAAAATTAATTATATTTGCCAACACTGGTAATAAACATTTGGAAATTATATCATTCACAATAACATTAAAATGCACAATATACATGGATGCTGCTGCTGCTGCTGCTAAGTCGCTTCAGTCGTGTCTGACTCTGCGACCCCATAGACGGCAGCCCACCAGGCTCCCCCGTCCCTGGGATTCTCCAGGCAAGAACACTGGAGTGGGTTGCCATTTCCTTCTCCAATGCATGAAAGTGAAAAGTGAAAGTGAAGTCACTCAGTCGTGTCCGACTCTTAGCGACCCTATGGACTGTAGCCCACCAGGCTCCTCTGTCCATGGGATTTTCCAGGCAAGAGTACCAGAGTGGGGTGCCATTGCCTTTTCCAATATACACTGATACATTTAACTAAATATGTGCAAGATATTGTTAAAATTGCAAAATATTGTTAAAAGATTAAAGAACACATACATATGAACGAAGACACTGTACTATATTAATGGACCAAAAGACTTTATAGTGTTAAGACTGTAATTCTCCAGTAGATATAGACTTAACTAAGTCCCAAATATAACCCAATAATGCTTTTAAAGAACTTATCAAATATATTCTAAGATACATATGAAAATGTAAGGGAAATAGAAGAGCCTAAACAGTTAAAGTGTAAAGGACATAGAAGACTGATTTTTCCTGATTCAAGGCTCATTATATTAGTCAGAAAAAGTGTGGTATTTAAGAAGGGTAGACATATAGAGGAGTGGGACAAAACAGAGAATTGAGAAATTAACATGCACATATTAAGTTAAATGATTTTTGCCAAAGGTAGCAAAAGCTTTTCAATGGAAAAGTGATCATTTTTCCAATAAACTGTGCTGGGGAAATTGAGGAGAAAAAGAAAAAAAAGAAAAAGAAGAGGAAATGCTTAAAACTGAAACTTCAAATGAATCATGGACCTAAACATAAGTGGTAAACTTTAAAAGTTATATAAGAACACTTAGAAAAAAGGGAACATTTTGACTTTGAGTTAGGAAAGATTAAAATGAGGGACAAAAAGAAGGAACTCTAATTTAAAAGTCTAATTTCCTTGGAGAAGGAAATGGCAACCCACTCCAGTGTTCTTGCCTGGAGAATCCCAGGGAAGGGGGAACCTGGTGGGCTTCTGTCTTGGGGTCACACAGAGTTGGACACAACTGAAGTGACTTAGCAGCAACCTAAACTTTATCAATATTAAAAAAGGTGGATTTTCAAAACATAGTCTTAAAGAACTGAAAAGCCAATCACAACTATGAAACTATGTTTAAAATATAAATGGGTAAAAAATGATATCAATAATGTATGAATAACACTTAAATTCAATAAAAAGACCAAACCACATTTACAAAAAAATTTGAAAAGTTAAGAAATAAATACACATAACTTTAAGACAGACTAAAGGAGAAAAAACTTAAATCACAGAATGGATGAAGATTTTTAATACAGTTATTTAAAAGGATTTGTTTCTAGATTATATAAACTCATTTTACAAATCATTAAGGTGGAACAAAAGGAAGAAAAGAACAATGATGAAACAAGAAGGAAACAGCTCAAAGTTTTAAAAAGCCAACTCACAAAAATAGAAAAGCCAATACTCAAAACACAAATGAAAATGTCTTCAATGTAACTACCCTTTAAGGGAAAGCAAATTAACATTATAGTATGACATATCTTTATATACACTAGCATAACTAACACAAAACATATAATTCCAAGGTATTTTGTTAGGGGAACAAACAGAGCATGTACACATTTCTAGTAATAGCGCAAATTTGAATCATTACAAAGTGCTTTGAATTATCCACATTGAAGATATATGCCTATCCTAGGCATATATGTAAAAGAAATATTTAAATATATTCACTAAAATACATGCCCAAGAATGTCATACCATTGCAATATGTAATAGCCAAAAAATGGAAATTTCCTAAGTCCTAATAAAGAACAAAAGGGATAAATCGTGGTATCATCATGTGCATATCATGATTGATTCAGTTCAGTTCAGTTCAGTTTGATTGATTACTATTTAATAGTACCAATTAAACTAGACAAACTATTGATGTAAACATTTATGAACAACATATGCTAATAAAAAGGCATAAAAGAGAACCTGTCTGACTTCATTCATCTAAAGTTAAAGAGGAGGAAAATCTAATATGTGATGGTAGAAATAAAAATAGTGGCTACTAGCTACCTTTGGGGAGGCCAAAAATGGGGACAGGGAACGGGACATTTCTAGGATGCCAGTAATATAATATTCGGTGTGTGTGTGTGTTTATGTGTATATTTTTTTAATTTCAGTAATTTTGCAGGTGTATTTACCTCTGAAACTTATCAAACTGTGACTTTATTATTTCTGTACTTTTCTCTAGTCATGTTTTATAATACAAAAAAATGCAATCTAACAAAAAACCCTGATCATTGTAATACTGACAGGCTATACAATGAAAGAAACTATGACAGAAATACAGAATACTTGGAAAAGCAAATAAACAATTATAGTGTACTGCTTTTTGGCTATAACTCAACATTATAACAATCAAATTAATTTATCACGTTAAATTACATATCCGAGAGAGCTGAATACTTGTTGGGTGCTTCCCAGATATATTTGAGATTAACCAATTTAGGGAATAATAAGATATATAGAGGAAATAGAATTATTTTAATAACTGTAAACATATTGTGCTGTGTCTCTCAGTCATATCTGACTGTGACCCCATGGACTGCAGCCCATCAGGCTCCTTTGTCCATGGGGATTCTCCAGGTAAGAATACTGGAGTGGGTTGCTATGCCCTTCTCCAGGGGAATCTTCCCAACCCAGGGATCAAATCCAGGTCTCCCTCATTGCAGGTGGATTCTTTACCATCTAAACCACCAGGGATTAGTTTGTAAAAATTAGTTTATAATTTGTTATATGTTGTCCTATATATAACTATGGCATGTTGGTGTACCATAAACTTAGATATGATAAAAGGATCTTTGTAAATATTGTGATGTTCTATAGTCTAATAATGGTAAGATCAAGATTTCCTGAATATTGGAAGAACTAAATATTTAAAATTCCTCAAATTAGACTATAGCTACATTAAATTATCTTTAGATAACAGCACATAATATTTGATAATTCAAGGAAATTTCTTTTTACCATTTCCACTTACAAATATTCAAGTGCTACATAGATAAACAGTAATATTAGATATTTCATGCATGCAGTATCGATGAACCCACTTACTCAGACAGAAAAGAATCTGCCTGCAATGCAGAAGACACAGGTTTGGTCCCTTGGTCAGGAAGATCCCCTGGAGAAGGAAATGGCAGCCCAGGCAGGATACTCCTGCCTGGAAAATCCCATGGACACAGGAGCCTGGCCAGCTAAGGTTCATAGGTTCATAAAGAGTTGGACATGACTGAGCGACTAAGCACATACACTTCTATGAACCCACTTACTCTGTAAAGGTCTTGGGAAGTAAGGGGTGACAGCACTTAGAATGATTTTTCTAACTCTGCTGTGTTCTGTGTTGTGAAGCTACAAAGCAAGCATAAACAATGTTTTTACTGAATTCTAAAACCAGACTTCCTTACAATTTTCCTTCTCAATCAGGCTTAAGAAACCATCCATTCAAATGTCCAGAGATTGTTTTTGTAACTTAAATATCTTCCCAATATTTATGAAATGAGCTTAAGTTACATAAACTCAGTGCATAAATTAATTTGTGATTTATGTAAAGTACAAAATAGCAAGTGTTTTTTAAATTAGGCCACTAGTCTCCAATGTAAGCATATTAAAATGCTGAAAAACATCCATTTTATTCAGCATAATGAAAACAACATTGTTACTATATTTTGTATACAATTTGTGTAACTCAAAACTAATTTTTTAGGGATGCTGTATGAAAGTAAGCTTTTAAAGTAAGGGATGCCAGTAAGCTTTTATTTTTTGTATATATTGCAATTAAGCATGGCCAAAATTATCCAATTTACTCAAAGTAGATCAGAAGTTACTGTAGCAAGGTATAAGCATATATTTAGTAGAAGAAGTTATCTGGTGGCTTTTGTTTATATTTTTTTTAATGAATAGGTATTACTATCTACCAGAAACACAGTAGTTAATCTCTTTTCTATTAAAACATTCTGAACAAAGGATAAAGGGACTTAGCATTTATGAAGTGTTTTACATTTATCAGGCACAAGGATATACTTCATATAAATAAATTTGTTTATTCTGTATAACAATCTTACAATGAGAAACATGTTTAGAAGGGAAAAAAGTTACAATCAGAACATCATGCAGCTGGGAACTGGTAAAGCTGAGGTGTTAAGTCATTCTCTCTGTCTGACTACAAATTTCTCATCTTTTCTATAATATGCATGCTAATTTCCCACACTACTAATCTAAAACTCATTCATATTAAAATATTGACATAAGGTTCAACTTTATGTCTGGCCTAAGACAGATATTTAGATGAACAGACCAGAAATGAGAGTTCAGAAATAGATTCACATATATGAACAACAGATTAAAAAAAAAAAAAAAGATGGCAACTCAAGTAGAAAGGATTGTCTGTACAGCAAATGATGCTGGGGGAAAAAAAGATATCCATAAGCAATAAGATTATTCTTTAATGCCATAAAATTATACTAAAATTGATCAGAGATCTGATTTAAGACCTAAAATTATAAAACTTCAAAAAGAAAATGTAGAAAAACTCTTTGGGATTGTGTATTTTGGAGAAAATTTCTTAGACTATAAATATAGAAATTATGAAACATAAAAATGGTAAATCAAACTCACCAAAAAAAAAAAAAGTTTCTTTCTTAAAAGACAATGTTAAGAAAATGAAAACCACAAGTTGGGTAAAAATATTTGTAAAACATGCGTAAGTTAAATTACTCTTTCCAGGTATATTAAAAAGTATCAAAACACTAATAGTGGATAAATCACCATATATTTATACATATATGTAATGTATATGAAATGTAATGTATGAAAAATGTGATTGATATATATACCACACATGAGCATATGGGTTTCCCAGGTGGCTCTAGTAGTAAAGAAGCCACCTGTCAACCTGTCAATGCAGGAGATGTAAGAGGCTTGTGTTCAACCCTGCATTGGGAAGATCCCTTGGAAGAAGCCATGGCAACTCATTCTAGTGTTCTTGTCTGGAGAATCCCATGAACAGAGGAGCCTTGCAGGCTACAGTCCATGGAGTCCCAAAGAGTCAGACACAACTGAAGTGACTTAACAAGCACACACACACCTACTGTTAGTGACTACAGTATGCAACCACAGAACAAACCAAATAAAAAAGCTTGACAAGGCCAAGAATCAGCCATGGGTTGGAGACTTGTACACTTACACATCTCTTATTTTTTCTAATTGAATAAATTTGACAGGTAACATTTGTTTATGTTTAATATTATACAGTGTGTTATTTATATATTGCAATAAGATTTTTGATATGGTAATAATGATCACATTACATAATTATAAGGTAGTGATCAATGCAAAGAAATAGAGAAAAACAATAGCATGGGGAAAACTAGAGATCTCTTCAAGAAAATCAGAGATGCCTAGGGAACATTTCATGCAAAGATGGGCTCAATAAAGAACAGAAATGGTAGGGACCTAAGAGAAGAAGAAGATATTAAGAAGAGGTAGCAAGAATACACAGAAGAACTGTACAAAAAAGATCTTCACAACGCAGATAATCACAATGGTGTGATCACTCACACTCACCTAGAGCCAGATATCCTGGAATGTGAAGACAGGTGGGCCTTAGGAAGCATCACTAGGAACAAAGCTAGTGGAGGTGATGGAATTCCAGGTGAGCTATTTCAAATTCTAAAAGATGATGCTGTAAAGGGCTGTACTCAATATGCCAGCAAATATGGAAAACTCAGCAATGGCCGCAGGACTGGAAAAGGTCAGTTTTCCTTCCAATCCCAAAGAAAGGCAATGCCAAAGAATACTCAAACTACCACACAATTGCACTCATCTCTGCTGCTGCTGCTGCTAAGTCACTTCAGTTGTGTCCGATTCTGTGCGACCCCTGAGATGGCAGCCCACCAGGCTCCCCCATCCCTGGGATTCTCCAGGCAAGAACACTGGAGTGGGTTGCCATTTCCTTCTCCAATGCAAGGAAGTGAAAAGTGAAAGTGAAGTCGCTCAGTCGTGTCCAACTCTGAGCGACCCCATAGACTGCAGCCTACCAGGCTCTTTTGTCCATGGGATTTTCCAGGCAAGAGTACTGGAGTGGGGTGCCATTGCCTTCTCCATGCACTCATCTCACACGCTAGTAAAGTGATGCTTAAAATTGTCTAAGCCAGGCTTCAGCAATACATGAACCTTGAACTTCCAGATCTTCAAGCTGGTTTTAGAAAAGGCAGAGGAACGAGAGATCAAATTGCCAACATCCACTGGATCATCGAAAAAGCAAGAGTTCCAGAAAAACATCTATTTCTGCTTTATTGACTATGGCAAAGCCTTTGACTGTGTGGATCACAACACACTGTGGAAAATTCTGAAAGAGATGGGAATACCAGACCATCTGACCTGCCTCTTGAGAAACCTGTATACAGGTCAGGAAGCAACAGTTAGAACTGGACGTGGAACAACAGACTGGTTCCAAATAGGAAAAGGAGTACGTCAAGGCTGTATATTGTCACCTTGCTTATTTAACTTATATGCAGAGTACATCATGAGAAACGCTGGGCTGGAAGAAGCAAAAGCTGGAATTAAAATTGCCAGGAGATATTTGGCAAAACTAATACAATTATGTAAAGTTTAAAAATAAAATAAAATTAAAAAAAAAATTGCCAGGAGAAATATCAATAACCTCAGATATACAGATGATATCACCCTTATGGCAGAAAGTGGAGAAGATCCAAAGAGCCTTTTGATAAAAGTGAAAGAGGAGAGTGAGAAAGTTGGCTTAAAGCTCAACATTCAGAAAACGAAGATCATGGCATCCAGTCCCATCACTTCATGGCAAATAGATGGGGAAAAAGTGGAAACAGTGTCAGACTTTATTTTTCTGGGCTCCAGTATCACTGCAGATGGTGATTGCAGCCATGAAATTAAAAGATGCTTACTCCTTGGAAGGCTAGTATGACCAACCTAGGCAGCATATTAAAAAAGCAGAGACATTACTTTGCCAACAAAGGTCAATCTAGTCAAGACCATGGTTTTTCCAGTGGTCATGTATGGATGTGAGAGTTGGACTATTAAGAAAGCTGAGTGCTGATGTTCTCCTCTAGGAGTTTTATAGTTTCTGGTCTTACGTTGAGATCTTTAATCCATTTTGAGTTTATTTTTGTATATGGTGTTAGAAAGTGTTCTAGTTTCATTCTTTTACAAGTGGTTGACCAGATTTCCCAGCACCACTTGTTAAAGAGATTGTCTTTAATCCATTGTATATTCTTGCCTCCTTTGTCAAAGATAAGGTGTCCATATGTGCATGGATTTATCTCTGGGCTTTCTATTTTGTTCCATTGATCTATATTTCTGTCTTTGTGCCAGTACCATACTGTCTTGATAACTGTGGCTTTGTAGTAGAGCCTGAAGTCAGGTAGGTTGATTCCTCCAGTTTCATTCTTCTTTCTCAAGATCACTTTGGCTATTCGAGGTTTTTTGTATTTCCATACAAATTGTGAAATTATTTGTTCTAGCTCTGTGAAGAATACCATTGGTAGCTTGATAGGGATTGCATTGAATCTATAAATTGCTTTGGGTAGTATACTCATTTTCACTATATTGATTCTTCCAATCCATGAACATGGTATATTTCTCCATCTATTAGTGTCCTCTTTGATTTCTTTCACCAGTGTTTTATAGTTTTCTATATATAGGTCTTTAGTTTCTTTAGGTAGATATATTCCTAAGTATTTTATTCTTTTCGTTGCAATGGTGAATGGAATTGTTTCCTTAATTTCTCTTTCTGTTTTCTCATTATTAATGTATAGGAATGCAAGGGATTTCTGTGTGTTGATTTTATATCCTGCAACTTTACTATAATCATTGATTAGTTCTAGTAATTTTCTGGTGGAGTCTTTAGGGTTTTCTATGTAGAGGATCATGTCATCTGCAAATAGTGAGAGTTTTACTTCTTCTTTTCCAATTTGGATCCCTTTTATTTCTTTTTCTGCTCTGATTGCTGTGGCCAAAACTTCCGAAGAATTGATGCTTTTGAACTGTGTTGTTAGAGAAGACTCTTGAGAGTCCCTTGGACTACAAGGACATCCAACCAGTCCATTCTAAAGGAGATCAGTCCTGGGTGTTCATTGGAAGGACTGATGTTGAAGCTGAAACTTTAATACTTTGGCCACCTGATGTGAAGAGCTGACTTTGCAAAGACCCTGATGCTGGGAAAGCTTGAGGGCAGGAAGAGAAGGGACGACAGAGGATGAGATGGTTTGATAGCATCACCAATTCAAAGGACATGGGTTTGGGTGGACTCTGGGAGTTGGTGATGGACAGGGAGGCCTGCAGTTCATGGGATCACAAAGAGTTGGACACGACTGAGTGACTGAACTGAACTGATTACTGTTTATACTCAAGATACTGTGCATTAGGTCTCTCTTTATTTTTTAGTGTTCATTTCTATACATTTCTAACTAGAATTCAAAATAGTATAGCCACTTTGGAGACCAGTGTGATACCTTGTTTCAAAGGTAAAACTATTTCCACCCAGTTATCTCAAAGTCCTTTTAATAGAAAGAAAACATGACCATAGAAACTGTGTGCTTTATTGTGCATAGCAACAGTGTTTGTAATAATCAAAAACTGGGATCAGCCAAGTGACCATCAACTTACGAACATAAAATTGAATTTAATGGAGCATAACTTGACAATAAAAAGAACAAACTACTTATATATATATATATATATATATATATATATATATATATGATTTATATGATATATTATATATCAACCTTGAACTAATTTCAGATGTTGAACATATGAAATTACATACTTTATAATTCCATTTTATGATTTGTTTAAATGATAAAACAATAGTGAAATAAAGTAGAACTGTAGTTTTCATGAGCTAAAAATGTGAAGAGAAAACTGTAAATGAGCATGAGCAAAGTTCATTGGGTAAAAAAAAATGTTCTATATCATTAATGTTATGGTGTTTATAGAACTGTATTCATTTGTCAAAACTCATTGATTTATACACTTGAGTGTGGCAAATTTTACTATATATAAAATTATGCCTCCATATTCCTGATTCAAACAAACTGGGTGAGGATGATTATTGTTCATCACTAATTAAAAAGTGTTATCAGAGGTTGGTTAAGATAAGTTCAACTTGTTACAGAAGCTTAAAGTTTTTGGAAGATCCAAGTCCTTGAGACAAGGAACAAAACCTCAAAATCTCTGCTCTTATATGAATCACTGACCAACATGTTAATTGTTTTTGTATATAAACTCTCTACATATAGAGAAAGTTAGAAAAATACAAACTATTTAAAGTATAAAGAGTGATTTAAAAAATATTTGTCTAATTTGATGCCTAAATAAATTATGTTCATAAATTGGAGACAGGGAAATTACTAACCTATGAATCTGTTACTATAAAGTTTCTTCAATAACAAAAGAAAAACTTCTAAATTTTCAGAGGATATCACTACAGCTTGAACTACTTCCTATAATTTTTTAAATCATGTATCCCTACTCTATCTTAATGAGTAATGACTATATAACTTCAATTACACTTCTGTCAGGATGAAAGGATATTATGAAAGGATTTGCTGTGACAATGCAATTAAAATACTGATACTCACAAGATACTTATGAATGTTGCTATGACATAGGAAAGTGAAAAATGTCCAGAAAACGAAAGAGTCAAGTGAAAAGAAAGGAGAAACAGAAATATAGAAAGAAGAAGAAGAAGAGGAAAGAGGAGGAGTGCAGTGGAGTGTAGGAGGGAGATGAAGAGCAGCAGAAATACTAAATCAAAATGCAAATGGAATGAGCAATAAACACCCATTTGAGCACTGAACCCTAGTACAAGTGCTAAAACCCATAACTAGCGATTCAGAGTTTATATGCTGAAGAGTGGCCTGGAACTGGCATTCCATATATAACTGGGAATCAAAAGCAACACACATACCTAAGGACAGTAGCAAGGACCGGAGAAGCAAGGGTGTTCATTCCTCCCTTGCACTTATTGAGCTCACTCATTTGGCCTCTGCAAAAACTGGACAGCTTTAATGAATGGCAGTCAATTATCAAAACAGGTGGTGGCTCCAATTACAGCTGCTATTCCAGATTTTGTCTCTTCTATGGAGCAAATCAACATAGCCCTAGCACATGGTATGCAGCTAATGAGCTGGCCATGGTTTTGCCTCTATGTTATTTAGCATAGACCACCAGAAGCAGTTTGAGTGGACAGCAGGAACATATCACTGTCTTTTGCAGGGCCAAGTCATTCTTTCTCTGTCACTATTCAGACTGGAGTGAGTGTGACTGCTTAACTATCTCATAGGACATCTTGGCTTCATGGATGGCCTCATGCTAAATGAATCTGTAGAGAACGAAGCAGCGAAAAGCCTTTATGTACCACCTGCATGACAGAAAATATATCTCACCAGATTGAGAATTTCTTCTCAGTAGAGTTCTAGGGATCCAATGGGATAAGTTGTAATAATGACCAGGATGAATGAGTTGTCTTCCATGAAGTGAGTGGTAGTAGAGCCATCAAGCTGTATAAGAACACTTTCTGACTGAAGAGTAATTATCATGCTTCATATATGTGTGACTGAGTTTGAATAGATATCAAGGTTCAAAGAAAGTTCCCTAAACTTAATTTAGATTCTCATGCCACCCACATTTGCTACATTGTCACTTCTTCTTTTATACTTGTATAATGCTAAGAATATTTAGGCTATATTCCACTAAAAATAACAAAGCCCAGTGGTTTATGATAATTAAGGTAAATACCATAAAATGAGAGGTACAAATATGACCAAGACACCATGTTTCAAACTAGAAGTAAAGGATTTAAATTCACCATCTTAGAAGCAGATTTTTATACTGAATATAAATGCATAAACCCAGCTAAATTATTTTTAAAAATTATATACTACGCAGGTCAAGAAGGAACAGTTAGAACTGGACATGGAAAAATGGACTAGTTCCAAACTGGGAAAGGAATATGACAAGGCTATATATTGTCACCCTGCTAAATTAACTTCTATGCAGAGTACATCATGCAAAATGCTGGGTTGGATGAAGCACAAGTTGTAATCAAGGTTGCCAGGAGAAACATCAACAATCTCAGATATGCAGATGACACCACCCTTATGGCATAAAGTGAAGAGAAACTGAAGAGCCTACTGATGAAAATGAAAGAGGAGAGTGAAAAAGCTGGCTTAAAATTCAACATTCAGAAAACTAAGATCATGGCATTTGGGCCCATCACTTCATAGCAAATAGATAGGGAAACAATGGAAACAGTGAGAGACTATTTCCTTGAACTCCAGAATCACTGCAGATGGTGACTGCAGCCATGAAATTAGAAAGCACTTGCTCCTTGGAAGAAAAACTATGACCAACCTAGACAGCATATTAAAAAGAAAAGACATTACTTTGCCAACAAAGGTCCATTTAGTCAAAAGCTATGGTTTTTCCAGTAGTCATATATAGATGTGAAGTGAAGTGAAGTGAAGTGAAGTCACTCAGTTGTGCCTGACTCTTTGTGACCCCGTGGACTGTAGCCTGCCAGGCTCCTCTGTCCATGGGATTCTCCAGGCAAGAATACTGGAGTGGGTTGCCATTTCCTTCTCCAGGGGATCTTCCCAACCCAGGGATCAAACCTGGGTCTCCTGCATTGGAGGCAGACGCTTTAACCTCTGAGCCACCAGGGAAGCCCAATGGATGTGAAAGTTGGACCATAAACAAAGCTAAGCACTGAAGAACTGACACTTTTGAACTGTGGTATTGGAGAAGACACTTGAGAGTCCATCAGACTGCAAAGAGATCAAAGCAGTCAATCCTAAAGGAGATCAGTCCTAAATATTCATTGGAAGGACTGATGCTAAAGCCGAAACTCCAATACTTTGGCCACCTGATGTGAAGAACTGACTCATTGGGAAAGACCCTGACGGTGGGAAAGATTGAAAGCTGGAGGAGAAGGGGAAGACAGAAAATGAGATGGTTGGATGGCATCACTAATTGGATGAACATGAGTTTGAGCAAGTTCCCAGAGTTGATAGACAAGGAAGCCTGGGGTGCTACAGTTCATGGGGTCACAAAGAGTCGGACATGCCTGAGCAACTTAACTGAACTGATAATCATGAAAACATGGAAAATTTAAAAAGAAATTAAAATAAATTTTATAATCATGAATATGTATACCACAGGCTAATAATGAGTAGTTCTATTAATATCAGATTAAATATATGATTTTTAAGTGTCATTAAAGAAGAAGGGAGCCAGTATATAGTGATAAAAATTTTCCAGAAAATTTTAAGCACTCTAAACTGTTATTTTCTAATAGTACAACCTAAAAATAAATTGACTTCCCTGGTGGCTCAGATGGTAAAGAATCTGCCTGCAATGCAGGAGACCTGGGCTCGATCCCTGGGTAGGGAAATTATTTGGGGCTTTGCTAGTGGCTCAGACAGTAAAGAATCTGCCTGCAGTACCGGAGAACCAGGTTTGAACTGTGGGTCAGGAAGACACTGTGAAGAAAGGAATGACAACCCACTTCAGTATTCTTGCCTTGAGAATCCCATGCACAAAGGAGACTGGCGGGCTACAGTCCTTGAGGTCGCAAAAAGTTGGACACAACTGAGTGAATTTCACTTCACTTCAAAAATATTATGTAGCATTTTATGAAAATGAAAGAGCTAATTGACAATTTCTAATCATATTTTCAGATTACAACCTACCTTTCCACTTAATGTAACTAATATAAGCTTTCTTAATTGAGGCAAGGGTTTTTCTCTCTTCTTACACCAGATCCTCATTTGTCTTAGTCTATTCAGGCTGCTCTAACCAAATACCACTGACTAAGTAGTTTATGAACAGGAGAAATTTATTTCTCACATTTCTTTAGACTAAATCCAAGCACAAGAGGCCAGCATGTAAGTTCTGATGAAGGTTTACTTTCTCTTTCCTGTGTCTTCAGGTTATGAAATGGATGATGGATCTCTGTGGAGTTTCCTTTATAATAACATTGATCTCACAACATGCACACACTGCTGTAATTAAAATGAATAATCAAGGACCTACTGTATAGCACAGGGAACTCTGCTCAATGTTATGTGGCAGCCTGGATTGGAGGGGAGTTGGGAGAGAATGGCTACAGTATATGTAAGGCTGAGCCCCTTTGCTGTCCGCCTGAAATTATCACAACATTGTTAATTGACTATATTCCTATAAAATAAAAAGTTTAAAGAAAAGAGCTTTGATATCATTTGTGCTGACTCCTCACTCATGACCTAATCACCTCCCAAAGCCCCCACCCAACTGGTACCTTATCTTTGAAGATTAGGATTTCAGTGTATGAATTTGGGAAGGACACATTCTGCATATAGCATCATTTAATACAAGAAGGACCTCAATAAATATCAGCTGATTAAATAAATTATTGATAGACCTAACACACAAGATATAAAAGTATGAAATATATCAAATACATTTAGTTTACTGGATATATAGGGATCCTTGCACCCCATAATAAAACAGTAAATAACCTATACTAATAAAATAGAATATTTACAATGGTTTTCCATTAAACTATCTTTGAAAGAGATTTTCTAAATTTGCATCATACAGATCCCATGCATTAAAAACTATTAATTTAGAAGTAAATGATAAAAGATACATTTAAAAATAAGGGAAAGAAACAACGTTATAAATGAAAGAAAATTAGAAAAATAAATAATATAAAAGACCCAAATTAATACACTAGAAAAAGATGACATTGATATAGATTATCAGCAGAAACAGCCATTGTCTCTTTGAGAATGCTAAAAAATGAGAAAATAAGACAGGTTTAAATACAAATGATTAGAAATGAAAAAGGAAATATAATTTTCAAAAAATAGAATAAAATCCCAAGAATGTTATGGATACACATTTGAAAATTTCAAAGAAATAGAAAAGTTCTAAAAAACTATGATTTACTTAGACTTACTTGAGAAGAGTCCTGGGTGTTCATTGGAAGGACTGATACTAAAGCTGAAACTCCAATACTTTGGCCACCTCATGCGAAGAGTTGATTCATTGGAAAAGACCCTGATGCTGGGAGAGATCTGAGAAGGCAATGGCACCCAACTCCAGTACTCTTGCCTGGAAAATCCCATGGGTGGAGGAGCCTGGTGGGCTGCAGTCCATGCGGTCGCTAAGAGTTGGACACGACTGAGCGACGTCACTTTCACTTCTCACTTTCATGCATTGGAGAAGGAAATGACAACCCACTCCAGTGTTCTTGGCTGGAGAATCCCAGGGACGGGGGAGCCTGGTGGGCTACCATCTATGGGGTCGCACAGAGTCGGACACGACTGAAGCGACTTAGCAGAAGCAGCTGGGAGGGATTGGGGGCAGAAGGAGAAGGGGATGACGGAGGATGAGATGGTTGGATGGCATCACCGACTCAATGGACATGAGTTCAAGTGAACTCCGGGAGTTAGTGATGGACAGGGAGGCCTGGCGTGCTGCGATTCATGGGGTCGCAAAGAGTCAGATACGACTGAGTGACTGAACTGAACTGAACTTGAGAAGAAATTAATATCAGAATGATCTCAGTTCTTTTCAAAAAATGTACCAATAATTAAAAGCTGCACTCTTAAGCAAAAATACATCCAAACTTTTTAAAATAGAATTTTATTAAAATTTCAAGAAATGTATCATTCCAAGATCTGTGCAAAATTCCAGGAAAACAGAAAGATGGAAGACACACCCAGGTTTTAAATATAAGGCCACTACGACATACTTGCTTCCCTGGTGGTTCTGAAAGTAAAGAGCCTTCAGAGCTGGAGCCCCAGGTGAGATTCCTGGATCAGGAAGATCCCCTGGAGAAGGAAGTGGCAGCCCTCTCCAGTATTCTTGCCTGGAAAATCCTTTGGACAGAGGAGACTGGCGGGCTATAGTCCACAGCTTTGCAAAGAGTTGGACATGACCAAGCAACTAACAACAAAAACATGATATAATTGCAATAATCCTAAACAAAATACTATAATATATCAAGTGTTGAAGATTATGATCAAGTTAAATTCATTCTAAGAACACAGAACTGCTCTAATATTAAAAAATCTGTTAATATAATTCACCATAGACTGAGATGAAAATAATGTGCTAACTAAAACACTGTATTAAAATAGTTAAAGAAAATCAACACATCTTTACTATTAGAAGCAAATATCTTACAAACTAAGACAAGAAAACTTATTAAACCTGATAAGCTGCATTTACAAAGACACCTTAGCTGGCATCATTTACGATGATAAAGTGTTAGAATGGCACCTCTTATAACAAGCAACAAGAAAAAGATATCCACTATCCTATCATACATCATCTGAATATCATATTTTAACTCTTAACTAAGAGATAAAAAAACAAATAGTAGACACAGACTTGAATGGGGATACAAATATTGTCATTATTTTCAAGTACCAATATCTTTCTGGAAAATGATGTTCTAAGTGAAATATGTAATGTTCATGTAAGAATAATAATTTTAAAATTTTGCAACTTTTTTGCAACTTCTTTTGAATAAAGAGATCATGTTCATGGATAGTTCAGTTTTCCCCTAAGTGATCAAGACTTTTCATAGAATTTGACAATCTATCTCTAAATTACTATGTGTTGCAAAATAACCAACATAGGCAGCAAAATCACAGATTGTACAGAACCAGAAATGTATTATAAAATGTAGGAGGACTCTTGTTGGCCACGGGGCTTCCCTGGTGGCTAAGATGATAAAATATCTGCCGGCAATGTAGGATACCTATGTTTGATCCCTGGGTCAGGATGATCCGCTGGAGAAGGGAATGGCAACCCACTCCAGTATTCTTGCCTGGTGAATCCCCATGGACAGAGGAGACTGGCAGGCTACAGTTCATGGGATTGCAAAGAGTCCGACACTACTGAGCAACTACATTGCTGGCTACATTCCCACTCTGCTTAATGTGATTTTCAAACTCAGGGAAGAAAAGATAAAGGGTAAAAGCCATAATATGAAAGTTGGCTCATGAAACGTAGCTTTCAAAGCAGTGTAAAAGTGAAACTAATCCAATCTGGGATTGACAGCTAACCAAGACATCTTTTGTTCTTTGGCATTTAAAGGATGCTCATCCTTAAAATGCAAGTGTTTCAATGTAATTAACATCAGCATATTATAACTCTTAAGAAACAGAACAGGGCAAATATTTTACTGCCACAATCTGTATTAATGACTATAACCCCTAGATCAAACTTATTGTCAGGTCTGCATTTTTTTTCTAAATTACATTTCTTATTCTAAATAATATCCCATTTACAAAATGGCTTTTCTTGCTTACTACTTATGTAGAATGTATGTTCAATGCAATGTGATAGAAGGAGAAAAATCACATTACCTGTAAATGATCCCCATGCTTAATAAGGAATGTGGGGTTTAAATTATTATTTTACTTTATTTTTCCCACTTTCTGGTTTCAACATCAGGATAGATCAAGCCTTTTTTAAGGAAAAAAAAATTCTAAATAAAAACATGTTCAGGGCTTCTCTGGTGGCTCAATGGTAAAGAACCCACCTGACAATGCAGGAGACATGAGTTTGATCCCTGGTCTGGGAAGATCCTACATACTGCAGAGCATGAAGCCTATGTGCCACAACTACTGAGCACATGTGCTACACTATTGAAGCTGGCATGCCTACAGCCCATTCTCTGTAATAAGAGAAGCCACTAAAATGAGAAGTCTGCACACGGCAACTAGAGAGTAGCTCCCGCTCAACCACAACTACAGAAAATCTTGCACAGCAATGAAGACCTAATACAGCCAAAGGAAATTAAAAAAATAAAAATTTTAAAAAGTTCATAATTTACAGATATATAATAACAACACACAATACACTCAATACCCATGTATTATATACCTAAATATATGTACACATAAAACATCTCTATATTATATGCAAAATTATAGATAATTTTTCAATATATTTCAGATAAAACTTAGTAGGGTTAAAAATTCAACTTACTTGGGGGATACATATCAACTAGTAAAAATTAAAACTTTCATTTAAAAGGCCCCATTAATTTTCATATTCAAAGTACATTCATGAAAAAGGCTGCCAAGTAAGCTACCTTCTTCCTTGAGATCCTGCTTTCCTTTGTCACGTGATTCATATCATGTCCCTGAACATAAAATAACTCATTTTTTTATATGTAGAAAGGGTATGTTTTCAGAAGACATATTACACACATGTTATGCACAACATGAACAGTATGGAAAGGCAAAATGATAGGATACTGAAAGAGGAACTCCCCAGGTCCATAGGTGGAGATCAGTGGAGAAATAACTCCAGAAAGAATGAAGGGATGGTGCCAGAGCAAAAGCAATACCCAGTAGTGCATGCAACTGGTGATAGAAGCAAGGTCCAATGCTGTAAAGACCAATATAGCATAGGAACCTGGAATGTCAGGTCCATGAATCAAGGCAAATTGGAAGTGGTCAAATAGGAGATGGCAAGAGTGAACATCAACATTCTAGGAATCAGCAAACTAAAATGGACTGGAATGGGTGTATTTAACTCAGATGACCATTCTATCTACTACTGCGGGCAGGAATCCCTTAGAAGAAATGAAGTAGCCATCATGGTCAACAAAAGAGTCCGAAATACAGTACTTGGATACAATCTCAAAAACGACGGAATGATCTCTGTTTCCAAGGCAAACCATTCAATATCACAGCAATCCAAGCCTATGCCCCAACCAGTAATGCTGAAGAAGCTGAAGTTGAATGGTTCTATGAAGACCTACAAGATCTTTTAGAACTAACACCCAAAAAAGATGTCCTTTTCATTATATGGGACTGGAATGCAAAAGTAGGAAGTCAAGAAACACCTGGATTAACAGGCAAATGTGGCCTTGGAATATGGAATGAAGCAGAGCAAAGACTAATAGAGTTTTGCCAAGAGAATGCACTGATCATAGCAAACACCCTCTTCCAACAACACAAGAGAAGACTCTACACACGGATATCACCGAATAGTCAACACCGAAATCAGACTGATTATATTCTTTTCAGCCAAAGATGGAGAAGCTCTATATAGTCAGCAAAAACAAGACTGGGAGATGACTGTGGCTCCAATCATGAACTCCTTATAGCCAACTTCAGACTTAAATTGAAGAAAGTAGGGAAAACCACTAGACCATTCAGGTATGAACTAAATCAAATCCCTTATGATTATACAATGGAAGTGAGAAATAGATTTAAGGGACTAGAACTGATAGATGGAGTGCCTGATGAACTATGGACTGAGGTTCCTGACATGGTACAGGAGACAGGAATCAAGACCATCCCCGTGGAAAAGATATGCAAAAAAGCAAAATGGCTGTCTGGGGAGGCCTTACAAATAGGTATGAAAACAAGAGAAGTGAAAAGCAAAGGAGAAAAGGACAGATATAAGCATCTGAATGCAGAGTTCCAAAGAATAGCAAGAAGAGATAAGAAAGCCTTCCTCAGCAATCAATGCAAAAAATAGAGGGAAAAAACAGAATGGGGAAGACTGGAGATCGCTTCAAGAATATTAGAGATACCAAGGGAACATCATGCAAAGATGGGCTTAATAAAGGACAGAAATGGTATGGACCTAACAGAAGCAGAAGATATTAAGAAGAGGTGGCAAGAATACAGAGAAGAACTGTACAAAAAAGATCTTCATGACCAACATAATCACGATGGTATGATCACTCACCTAGAGGCAGACATGCTGGAATGTGAAGTCAAGTGAGCCTTAGAAAGCATCATTACGAACAAAGGTAGTGGAGGTGATGGAATTCCAGTTGAGCTATTTCAAATCCTGAAAGATGGTGCTTTGAATGTGCTGCATTCAATATGCCAGCAAATTTGGAAAACTCAGCAGTAGCCACAGGACTGGAAAAGGTCAGTTTTCATTCCAATCCCAAAGAAAGGCAATGCCAAACAATGTTCAAACTACCGCACAATTGCACTCATCTCATACACTAGTAAAGTAATACTCAAAATTCTCCAAGCCAGGCTTCAGCAATATGTGAACGGTGAACTTCCAGATGTTCAAGCTGGCTTTAGAAAAGGCAGAGGAACGAGAGATCAAATTGCCAACATCTGCTGGATCATCGAAAAAGTAAGAGAGTTCCAGAAAAACATCTGTTTCTGCTTTATTGACTATGCCAAAGCCTTTGACTGTGTGGATCACAATAAACTGCAGAAAATTCTGAAAGAGATGGGAATACCAGACCACCTGACTTGGCTCTTGAGAAACCTATATGCAGGTCAGGAAGCAACAGTTAGAACTGGACATGGAACAAGAGATTGGTTCCAAATAGGAAAAGGAATACTTTACGGCTGTGTATTGTCACCCTGCTTATTTAACTTATATGCAGAGTACATCATGAGAAACGCTGGGCTGGAAGAAGCACAAGCTGGAATCAAGATTGCCAGGAGAAATATTAAAAACCTCAGATATGCAGATGACACCACCCTTATGGCAGAAAGTGAAGAGGAACTAAAAAGCCTCCTGATGAAAGTGAAAGTGGAGAGTGAAAAGTTGGCTTAAAGCTCAACATTCAGAAAACGAAGATCTTGGCATCTGATCCCATCACTTCATGGGAAATAGATGGGGAAACAGTGTCAGACTTTATTTTTGGGGGGCTTCAAAATCAGTGTAGATGGTGAATGCAGCCATGAAATTAAAAGACGCTTACTCCTTGGAAGGAAAGGTATGACCAACCTAGATAGCATATTCAAAAGCAGAGACATTACTTTGCCAACAAAGATCCATCTAGTCAAGGCTATGGTTTTTCCAGTGGTCATGTATGGATGTGAGAGTTGGACTGTGAAGAAAGCCGAGCGCCAAAGAATTGATGCTTTTGAACTGTGGTGTTGGAGAATACTCCTGAGAGTCTCTTGGACTGCAAGGAGATCCAACCAGTCCCTTCTAAAGGAGGTCAGTCCTGGGTGTTCCTTGGAAGCACTGATTGTAAAGATGAAACTCCGGTACTTTGGCCACCTCATGTGAAGAGTTGACTCACTGTAAAAGACTCTGATGCTGGGAGGGATTGGGGGCAGGAGGACAAGGGGATGCCAAAGAATGAGATGGCTGGATGACATCACCGACTCGGTGGACGTGAGTTTGCGTGAACTCCAGGAGTTGGTGATGGACAGGGAGGCCTGGCGTGCTGCAATTCATGGGGTCGCAAAGAGTCGGACAGGACTGAGTGACTGAACTGAACTGACACGCAACATGTTACACAGAACACCTCAAATATTAGATCTTACTTTGATTATTTGTTGTTACACTGTAGTCATTTTTTATGTCCATTAAATGTCTATGTGTGCTTTGTGTGATAGAGAATCAAAAATAGGATGGCCAGCTGTTTTTTTGACACATGGGCATATATGTGAGTATATATTTCTTTTTTTAATTAATTTATTTTTTTTATTGAAGGATGATTTCCTTATCAACTTTTGTTGTTTTCTGTCAAACCTCAAGGTGAATCAGCCGTAGGTATACATATATTCCCTCCTTTTTGAACCATCCTCCCATCTGCCTCCCCATCCCACCCCTCTAAGTTGATACAGAGACCCTGTCTGAGTTTCCTGAGCCATACAACAAATTTCTGTTGGCTATCTTTTACATTTGGTAATGTGTTTCCATGTTACTCTTTCAATACATCTCTCCCTTTCCTCCTCTCTCCCCATGCCCATAAGTCTATTCTCTATGTCTTTTTCTCCACTGTTGCCCTGTAAATAAAGTCTTCAGTACTATTTTTCTAGATTCTGTATATATGTGTTAGAATACAATATTTATCTTTCTCTTTCTGACTTACCTCACTCTGCATGATAGGTTCTAGGTTCATCCCGCTCATTAGAACTGACTCAAAGGCATTCCTTTTTATGGCTGAGTAATATTCCATTGTATATATATACCACAACTTCTTTATCCATTCATCTGTCGATGAACATCTAGGTTGCTTCCATGTTCTAGCTATTGTAAATAGTGCTGCAGTGAACAATGGGATACATGTGTGTTTTTCAATTTTTGTTTCCTCAGGGTATATGTCTAAGAGTCATGTTGCTGGGTCATATGGTGGTTTTATTCCTAGTTTTTTTTTAAGGAATCTCCATACCGTCTTCCTTAGTGGCTGTATCAATTTACATTCCCACCAACAGTGCAAGAGCGTTCCCTTTTCTCCACACCCTCTCCAGCATTTATTGTTTGTAGACTTTTTGATGATGACCATTCTGACTGGTGTGAGGTGATATCTCATTGCAGTTTTGATTTTCATGTCTCTAATAATGAGTGATTTTGAACATCTTTTCATGTGTTTGTTAGCCATCTGTATGTCTTCTTTGGAGAAACAGCTGTTTAGTATTTTTTCCCCACTTTTTGATTGGGTCGTTTGTTTTTCTGCTGTTGAGTTGTATGAGCTGCTTGCATATGTTTCTTATCATTAAATAGATAGTAACGTCCCACAGTGGGAAAGAAATATTCAGAATCAATTAAGATGACATTTGAATAGATAATTCTGCTAGATAATCTAAGCCTTATTATATGTTTTTACTAAGTCAGTCATGAGCCAGTTTCAAACTTTTCCCAAGCTAAATGATATGATGATACAACTATAATGCCATAGCTGGTGATATAATGTGTGTCCTTTTACTTGGTGATGGAACCTGAACTGCTCATATAATTAAATAAATCTAGACATAGACCTTATAGCTTTCGCCAAAATCAAATCAATTTGAATTTCAGATGCAAGTGTAAAAGCAAACTGTAAAATTTCTAGAGGGCAACACTGGAGAAAATAGTAACTTCAGTTTGGGGAATGACTTTTTCATACAATACTAAAGCACCATTTATAAAAGGAAAACTGATAAGATGTACCTCATTTAAATTTGCAAAAGACACATCTAATAAAATACTCTAGTGGATAAAACCCATGAAACAAAGGTTCTAGACAGTAACCTACAATAAGGGACTTACTTTATTATGGTATCTATTCAAAAGTAATTCATCTTCTTATTTCACAATATGGGGTGGATCTGAATTTCTGTTTTGCACACTTATTTTTTTTCACATTCCTCTACCAGATGACCCAGGTCCTCTGACTCTGTAATATCCTCAGAATTTTTTCCTACTGTCACAGGAAAATGTTAGAGAATTAATTCAGCATATGCCCCCCTCATTTTTAATTTTACAGATTGAAATTTGAGTAATTTTTGAAGTTGTATTCCTTATGTTTCTCATTCCAGATAACTGATCTCAGTGACTCTTACAGAATAATATGAGATTATTTATGTGTGGATAAATGGAAGTGTGCTTTTTCCACAATATGGATCTTCAAATCTATTACACATATTATTTACAGTACCAAATCTCTAGAAAAATATTGACAATAAATATCAATCGTCTGGAATTCTTTTCAATATCAAATAGTTGATGCTATATCTAGTATAAAAGAAGGAAAGAATAATTTGTATATATGCAAAAAATTTAAGTGCACTGAGATACTCATTTAACAAATAAAATGCAAAATGATAAATTTGTGTTAGTTTTCTCTTTATTCAATAGGCTTCAACTAGAAATCATGGGCATGAAAAAAACAGGTGAAACAGTTTTAATTAGCTATCTCAGCTGCTGGAGATGATCCTACATTTTCTGATATTCAAAAATTAAATTGCAGTTGTCTCTTTTCAAAACACAAGAAACATAGGGTTTCCAATATTATTGTTCATTATTACCTTTGAGATGATTTAATATATATTTCATTGTTAGTATCCTTGCTGCTGTTCAATATCTACTAATTTCCTTTTTGTGGATTCATGTTTTGGGTGTTAATTTGCTAAGTGGAACTCAGAAGAAGGAACGTGGTCAGGTAGGTTCTCTTCTTCTTCTGAATGAAGTTATCATAGTGTTTTAAGTGAACAAATACATGGCATACTTATTGCATGAATATTTAAAATATAATGATCATGTTTCAGTTCAGTTCAGTTCAGTTGCTCAGTCTTGTCCGACTCTTTGCAACCCCATGAATTGCAGTACGCCAGGCCTCCCTGTCCATCACTGACTCCCAGAGTCCACCCAAACCCATGTCCATCGAGTCAGTGATGCCATCCAACCATCTCATCCTCTGTTGTCCCCTTCTCCTCCTGTCTTCAATCTTTCCCAGCATCAGGGTCTTTTCCAATCAGTCAGCTCTTCGCATCAGGTGACCAAAGTATTGGAGTTTCAGCTTCAACATCATTCCTTCCCATGAACACCCAGGACTGATCTCCTTTAGAATGGACTGGTTGGATCTCCTTGCAGTCCAAGGGACTCTCAAGAGTCTTCTCCAACACCACAGTTCAAAAGCATCAATGCTTCGGCACTCAGCTTTCTTTAGAGTCCAAATCTCGCATCCGTACATGACCACTGGAAAAACCAAAGCCTTGACTAGATGGACCTTTGTTGGCAAATAATGTCTCTGCTTTTTAATATGCTGCCAAGGTTGGTCATAACTTTCCTTTCAAGGAGTAAGTGTCTTTTAATTTCATTGCTGCAATTGCCATCTGCAGTGATTTTGGAGCCCAGAAAAATAAAGTCAGTCACTGTTTCCCACTATTTCAACATCTATCTGCCATGAAGTAATGGGACCAGATGCCATGATCTTAGGTTTCTGAATGTTGAGCTTTGAGCCAACTTTTTCACTCTCCTTTTTGACTTTCATCAAGAGGCTCTTTAGTTCTTCTTCACTTTCTGGCATAAGGGTGGTGTCATCTGCATATCTGAGGTATTTGATATTTCTCCCAGCAATCTTGATCCCAGATTGTGCTTCCTCCAGCCCAGCATTTCAGATGATGTACTCTGCACATAAGGTAAATAAGCAGGGTGACAATATACAGCCTTGACGTACTCCTTTTCCTATTTGGAACCAGTCTGTTGTTCCATGTCCAGTTCTAACTGCTGCTTCCTGACCTGCATACAGGTTTCTGAAGAGGCAGGTCAGATGGTCTGGTATGCCCATCTCTTTCAGAATTTTCCACAGTTTATTGTGATCCATACAGTCAAAGGCTTTGGCTTAGTCAATAAAGCAGAAATAAATGTTTTTCTGGAACTCTTGCTTTTTTGATGATCCATCAGATGTTGGCAATTTGATCTCTCGTTCCTCTACCTTTTCTAAAACCAGCTTGAAAATCTGGAAGTTCATGCTTCACGTATTGCTGAAGCCTGGCTTGCAGAATATTGAGCATTACTTTACTAGCATGTGAGATGAGTACAACTGTGCAGTAGTTTGAGAATTCTTTGGCATTGCCTTTCTCTGAAAACTGATCTTTTCCAGTAAAGCCAAAGAAGCTGAAGTTGAACAGTTCCATGAAGATCTACAAGACCTTCGAGAACTAACACCCAAAAAGATGTCCTTTTCATTATAGGGGACTGGAATACAAAAATAGGAAGTCAAGAAACACCTAGAGTAACAGGCAAATTTGGCCTTGGAGTACAGAATGAAACAGGGCAAAAGCTAATAGAGTCCTGCCAAGAGAACACACTGGTCATAGCAAACACCCTCTTCCAACAATACAAGAGAAGACTCTACACTTGGACATCACTAGATGGTCGACACTGAAATCAGATTGAGTCTATTCTTTGCAGCCAATGATGGAGAAGCTCTTTACAGTCAGTAAAAATAAGACTGGGAGCTGACTGTGGCTCAGATCATGAACTCCTTATTGCCAAATTCAGAGTGAAATTTAAGAAAGTGGAGAAAACCACTAGACCATTCAGGTAAGACGTGAATCCCTTATGACTATACAGCAGAAGTGAGAAATAGATTTAAGAGGCTAGATTTGATAGACAGAGTGCCTGATAAAGTATGGATGGAGGTTCATGACATTGTACAGGAGACAGGAATCAAGACCATCCCAAGAAAAAGAATGGCAAAAAAGCAAAATGGCTGTCTGAGGAGGCCTTACAAATAGCTGTGAAAAGATGGGAAGCGAAAAGCAAAGGAGAAAAGGAAAGATATACCGATTCGAATGCAGAGTTCCAAAAAATAGCAAGGAGAGATAAGAAAGCCTTCCTCAGCAATCAATGCAAAGAAATAGAGGAAAACAATAGAATGGGAAAGATTAGAGATATCTTCAAGAAAATTAGAGATACCAAGGGAACATTTCATGCAAAGATGGGCTCAATAAAGGACAGAAATGGTAGGCACCTAACAGAAGAATAAAATATTAAGAAGAAGTGGCAAAAATACACAGAAGAACTGTACAAAAAAGATCTTCATGACCCAGATAATCACGATGGTGTGATCACTCACCTAGAGGCAGACATCCTGGAATGTGAAGACAAGTGGGCCTTAGAAAGCATCACTACGAACAAAGCTAGGGGAGGTGATGGAATTCCAGTTGAGCTTTTTCAAATCCTGAAAGATAATGCTGTGAAAGTGCTGCACTAAATATGCCAACAAATATGGAAAACTCAGCAGTGGCCACAGGACTGGAAAAGTTTAGTTTTCATTCTAATCCCAAAGAAAGGCAATGTCAAAGAATGATCATATTTAGGGATAATAGTTGATGACTTTTGCTCCTGTACAAACACAGACACATACACACTGTTCTTTCCCCTAAGTGAAGTAATCTCAAATGACTTTGAAAGTGAACAAATCTTATTTGAAAACTCTGAATTTGAATGTGCTCAAATATTTTCTAAACCATCATTATTAAGCATATACTTTACATGAAGTATAATATGGCCTTTATAATGTAAAGTTGAATAATATATAATCCCAGATATTAAGGAAAAGAAATTCTAGTAGAAAATACAAATATGTTCATTAGCATTTACAATAGATTCTCATGCTGTACTGTTATACTGTTGTTATGTTGTATTAGCCATGGGTGCCTCAAAAGATTGACTGTGCTTGGGCAGTCATTCACCAAAATTTATGTTTGTGCATTTATATAGTGTGGGTGGATCTTCATGAAAATATAATATAATTCCAAGTGAATATATGTGCTAGTGCTAGTCCTAAGTCGCTCCAGTGGTGTCTGACTCTTTGTGATCCTATGAACTGTAGCCTGCCAGGCTCCTCTGTCTATGGGATCCTTCAGGCAAGAAACGAGTGTGTTGCCATTTCCTTCTCCAGGGGATCTTCCCGAAATGGAGACTGAACCTGAATCTCTTACATCTCTTGCATTGGCAGCTGGGTTCTTTACCACTAACCCACCTGGGAAGCCCAAAGAATATATGCTATATACTAATACCTGGGTTCATACTTAAGCACAGCTTTGTCTTAAGTGTAACTCAGGTATGTTTCCAGACAAGAAACTCTGTGTTCTTCAATATTATTACATCGAAATAGAGATAATAATAATTCTTTTATATAAGGAGTTACCATGTATAGACAAGTTCCTGGCACATGTTAAATTTGAGTAAACCTTGACTTCTTTATTATTATTGCTACATTATTGTAATTAAATGCAAAAGGTACCACTTGCTGCAGGCTGCAATTTTATCACTGTCTCAGTAATTTTTTTCAAACTTTGGAAAGCCTTACATAGGCCATCTTTCTGCTAGTTTTGTTGTATCCAAGTACCCCTTTTCTAGTATATCAGGGATATTAAACTTGTATCTGTTTTAATGTCTTTCACTAAATATTCTCTTTCCTTGAGTTCTTTCTATACTGAACCCAGATGTGCTGTGCATTATACTAGGTTCTAAGAAGACCATGGTAAGCAAAAAGAAAGATACAGTGTCTGTCTACTGATGGAGTTTATCATCTAGTTCAGCTAGTGATATAATTAAGTGTTGAAAGTGAAAGTGTTAGTCACTCAGTTGTGTCCAACTCTTTGAGACCCCATGAACTGTATGTTGCCTGCCAGGCTCCTCTCTCCAGGGAATCCTGCAGACAAAGATACTGGAATGGGTAGCCATTCTCTTCTCCAGGGCATCTTCCCAATCTAGGGATCAAACCCAACTGTCTGAGCCACCAGGTAAGCTCATGATAATATTACAAAGAAATTAGAATAATATTATCAGTCTGTCATAGGCAGATGACTTAGTGATTTCAGGGAAAGTTCTGTTAGGAAGCTTTAGATGAGGTCTGTAATACAATTTGCAGTTTATAAAGTAAATGAAAGAGGGAGTAGGAAGAGGCTATGAATTTGTATGAAAGCCATTGTGATTGCAATGAGCAATCTATGGGGAGCATATATTGAGATGGGGTTGAAGAAACTGACAATTTTATGTCATGCAGGCCGTTGGAGGTCCTGTTGAGATATTTAAATTTTAGTATTATTGTGTTTTTGTTTATTTATTTATTTACTTATTTTAATTTCTGAGAGTCCTGGGCAATCACTGAAATGGTATATGTATCTGTGTACACTAATACTAATACATATCTAGGGTGGGATGGATGATAAGGTTAAATTTGAGGAATCAAATTTATACCAAATTTTAATCTCCAAATTTTTCTCGTTGGATTTTTCCAGGAACAAATAATGAACATTCATCTGCTGATATTTCTCTTTGGCATTTTTTACTCCCCTGAGTGACTAGAGTGATTGCAGTTTCTCCATGTTTTGCCTGTGTCCACCTGGAAGATATGCCTTCTCATGCTAGGCAGTAATGGCATCTTCAAAAGCACACTGCTTAGTGTTAGCTATCATTTATTCTAGATACCAGTCTCTATTTGACTTTTCACATTTCCTCTCATAAGTTGGTTTGGTTCCTGACCCAAGTGGATTGGTCTGATTTTTTTCTATTCATATTTCTTCTTTTAATCAAGCTCTCCCACCACCCACTTAACTTCTTAGATACATTTTAACTTCTTAAAGAACCAATTAAATCTGAACTCAAGTTTTAAGTACATATGTTCCCACTAAAAAGGATTTTTTTCAACATGTATATGAAAACAGACATTTTAACCTACTTTGGTGTATCTTTTTTAATCATTTGAAAGCAGGAACTGGAACAAGAATAACTACTGGGAATTAGCCTAAATTCATGGAAACACTTAATTTTTCAGGATCTGATTTTAACCCTAGGGCAATGCTTTTGACAACATATGGTTTAGATTTGGCATAAGAGTGGAAGCATGCTGAAATCACTGCCTAGAGATTCACAGTCCTTTAATACAGAAGTGTTCCAGTTAGATTTGGTCAGAGATCACAGAAGCACATTTCCAGAGAATGCTTCAGCTTGTAAAATGTACTAAAGAATACAGCAGTGAAACCAAGGGACCACAATTCAGCCACCATTATTAGGCAAGCTACTATATTTCAGCTAATGTGTTGCACTTTGGGGACATAAAGATTTTGAGGTTTTGGTCCTCTATTACAGTTAGAACTTTGACCTAGTTATTTCTTCAAACAGCTCATATTATAAAGGTATAAGAGATACCTAATAATAGAATGTGAAAGTATGAGTCAAGCAATTTTGCTAAAAAAGCTATGAGAACCTAGAGAACTAAGTTATTTGCTCAGGCCATGGTGTGAGGGAAGGTACTACAGAGTAGGTGACATTTAATCTGAAATCGTGAAAATTGAGTATGATGTTTCTAAAAGTGGGGGATGATATTTCAGGTAAATGGAATGGTAGATGCCAAAGTAGAGAGATGTGAAACTGTGTGGCCAAGAACATCATTCATGAGTACTTGAGTTTTCCTGGCAGCCTAGATGGTAAAGACAATGCAGGAGACCTGTGTTCTGATCCCTGGGTTGGGAAATCCCCTGGAGAAGGGAATGGCTACCCACTCCAGTATTATTGCCTGGAAAATTCAATGGACAGAGGAGCCTGGTGGGCTATAGTCCATGGGGTCTCAAGGAGTCAGACATGACTGATCGACTAACACTTTCACTTTTTCATACAGTAAAGGATTTGAGACTTAAAAAGGCAGATTTGTATCAGTTCACAAGTAATACATCAGAAGGACTGATGCCTAGCTTCAAAATATTTTAAGTCCTGATGGGATAAAGGTGACCATGGTTTGCAAGTAACCCAAACACATAATATATCCTAGAAAAGATAGCAATATCCCAGACTTCATTTACCTCTGTAAGACAGTCAGCACACTATCCAAAAAAAGTGGATATACAAAGAGACAAGATTTAATTGATACCAGGAGGTAGAATAAGCAGAAGATAGAGTTATTGAATGTGGATTCTAAAATACAGTATTCCCACAGTCAAATGGCAACTATCTTAATATTTAATAAAAATTTTAGATTTGAAAAATGTATAGGTAAATTTATTCATTAATAGATGGGTTTAACACAGATTAGACACAATGGAAAAGACAATATGAAAACTGTAAAATAGATAAATATGCAAAGCAAGCATCAGTCAGTTCAGTTCAGTTCAGTCGCTCAGTCGTGTCAGACTCTTTGCGACCCCATGAATCGCAGCACACCAGGCCTCCCTGTCCATCACCAACTCCCGGAGTTCACTGAGACTCACGTCCATCGAGTCAGTGATGCCATCCAGTCATCTCATCCTCTGTCGTCCCCTTCT
This sequence comes from Bos mutus, assembly GCF_027580195.1. Classification (NCBI taxonomy): domain Eukaryota; kingdom Metazoa; phylum Chordata; class Mammalia; order Artiodactyla; family Bovidae; genus Bos; species Bos mutus. The sequence goes on along the minus strand of NC_091622.1, from coordinate 74,243,124 downwards.
GCTTCTGCCCCCAATTCCTCCCAGCATCAGAGTCTTTTCCAATGAGTCAACTCTTCGCATGAGATGGCCAAAGTACTGGAGTTTCAGCTTCAGCATCATTCCCTCCAAAGAAATCCCAGGGCTGATTTCTTTCAGAATGGACTGTTTGGATCTCCTTGCAGTCCAAGGGACTCTCAAGAGTCTTCTCCAACACCACAGTTCAAAAGCATCAATTCTTCGGCGCTCAGCTTTCTTCACAGTCCAACTTTCACATCTATACATGACCACAGGAAAAACCATAGCCTTGACTAGACGAATCTTTATTGGCAAAGTAATGTGTCTGCTTTTCAATATGCTATCTAGGTTGGTCACAACTTTTCTTCCAAGGAGTAAGCATCTTTTAATTTCATGGCTGCAGTCACCATCTGCAGTGATTTTGGAGCCCCAAAAAATAAAGTCTGACACTGTTTCCACTGTTTCCCCATCTATTTCCCATGCAGTGATGGGACTGGAAGCCATGATCTTCATTTTCTGAATGTTGAGCTTTAAGCCAACTTTTTCACTCTCCACTTTCACTTTCATCAAGAGGCTTTTTAGTTCCTCTTTACTTTCTGCCATAAAGACTTAAAAAGTTTAAGCATCAGAGAACAGTGAGAGAGATGAAGGAAATACAGTTCATGATATAACATACTGGTATTCTGTGTCCTCAAAAACAAGAGAGAGAAAATGAGAAAGAAACAATATTTTAAAAGTTAATGGTTCAGAGTTTTCAAAACCACAAATGATGCCAAATTATAAAATCAAGAGCTTTTACAAAATCAAGAACAATTATAAACTCAAACATATTTAGACAAATTACAGTATATCTGCATGGTTAAAAAATAACCAATGCTATTTCTTCAAGAAATAATACAATGTCAAAAGATAAAAAAGAAATATGTTTTAAATACTGAGAGAAACTGTCAACCCAGAACACTATGCCCAATAATAACTATTATTAAAACCAAAACCCAAAAAACCTGAATTCTGCTTCCAGCTAAAATGAATTAAGCTGTGCTAGAATTTCTCTCCTATCTAAAACAACCAGAAAAACTAAACCAAATTTATCAAATAGCAAGTTTTGAGATACTGAACACTGAGAAACAAAGGAGAGACACCCCAGAGAGACAGGAAACAAGGTAAGCCCTATGATTATTTCAGCTTACTATTTGAGACATATTCCAGGCTGAAGCATAGGGAAATGAATCTATGCAAATCTAAGCAGACCCCTGACTTTAGAAGACAGAGATGAGTATTCTATTTGTGAAGAGGGAGTAATTAGAGGTTAGTGGACAGAGTACTTGAGAGGTGAAAGCTCACAAACAGAATGCCAGTGATCTGCAGAGGGCCCTTCTCAAATATTCAGCGGAGGATTATTAGTGCATGCATATAAGAAAACTAGTTGATGTCAAAAAAAGAAAACCTACAAAAAGATTAGAAGAAACATAATTGGCATAAACACTTGGTGCATGCTTATTTTCCCCAGCCAGATGGAAAGCTTCCATAATCCATTGATCATTGGGTAGAATACACAGGAAAGTCTTGCCTCAGTAGTAGGAAATAATTAGGTCAAGATTAAACACTGATTAACTTTTGCCAAGTACATCTTAAAAGCAGGACATGAAAGGATCACACTGACTTCAAATAAAAAAAAAACTATGTCCTAGAGAAAAGTCCAAACTGACTTCAAATAAAAAAAAACTATGTCCTAGAGAAAAGTCCAAAATATTTATAGGGATATAATAATATCTAGTGCTCTAATATCCAACTAGGTAGAGTTCACAGCCTAATCAAAGATAATTAGGAATGAGAAGAAGCAGCAAAGTCAAACTAGAGGAAAATAATCACTCAATCAACCTTTGATCAAGAACTAACACAAATATCAAAATGAATCCATCACAGGTATACATATGTAAAGTTTAAAAATAAAATAAAATTTTAAAAAAAAGAACACAGATGTTATATTTAGCAGATAAGGATATTGAAAGTTATTACAACTATATTTAATATGTTAAAAAGCAAAGTAGAAACTGAAAAATAAATTGAGTCAAAATAAAATTTCTAGAGATGAAAACTTTAATGACTGAGAAGAAAATACACTTAAATATTAAATTTAAGTCACATAGGAATACAATTAAAGTCAGATAGGAAATTTCAGAAGAAAAAATAGTGAACTTATGAAATAGCAATAGGGACTATCTAAATTATCACACAGAGAAAAAGTTAACAATGAAGATTATTAGTGAGCTGTAAGGCAATTTCAGTTGGCTTGATACAAGTATGTGTGTACTTTTTGGGGTCCCCAACAATGAGTACTTTGGCATCCTGAAAAGATATAACAGGAGACAATAAAACATTCATTGAAGACATAATGCCCTACAATTTTCCAAATTTTATAAGAACTATAATTTCAGATCCAGGAAGTTAAACAAAAATAAATATATACTTAAAATGAGATGTTAGTAGGTATACTGAGAGCAAAAACCCAAAAAAGAATTTTTTATAGCCCAAAGTAGAGATTAATTGGGATCATTGAAAAAAATACAAAAGGCAGAAATAGAAAGGGGGACAAAAACAGAAGGGGCAAAAAGAAAACTAATAGTAAGATAAAAACTAGATCAATAATCACACTATGGCTTCCCTAGTGGCTCAGGGGTAAAAAATCCACCTGCCAATGTAGGGGACCTGGGTTCAGTCCCTGGTTCAGGAAGACACCACATCCTATGGTGCAACTAAGCCCATGTGCCACAAATATTGAGCCTGTGCTCTGGAACCCAGGAACTGCAACTACTGAGTCCAAGTGCCACAATTACTGAAGCTCGTGTCCTAGAGCCCATGCTCCACAACAAGAGAAGCGACTGCACTGCACACCACAGCTACAGAGTATCCACACTCACTGCAACTGGAGAAAAGCCCACACAAAAATGAACACAGCACAGCAAAAAATAAATACATAGAATTATTTATATATAAATAACATGTATATATATATAAATAATATGTATATATGTAAAATCACACTAAATATAACTAGTTTAAACAGCCCAATTAAAAGTCAGATTGGATAAAAATGCAATACCCAACTATAAGTTGCCTACAAGAAACACATCTTAAATATAAAGGGAAGTTCTTGAGAAATCTGTATGCAGGTCAGGAAGCAACAGTTAGAACTGGACATAGAACAACAGACTGGTTCCAAATAGGAAAAGGAATACATCAAGATGGTATATTGTCACCCTGCTTATTTAACTTATGTGCAGAGTACATCATGAGAAATGCTGGGCTGGAAGAAGCATAAACTGGAATCAAGATTGTTGGGAGAAATATCAATAACCTCAGATATGCAGATGACACCACCCTTATGGCAGAAAGTGAAGAGGAACTAAAGAGCTTCTTGATGAAAGTGAAAGAGGAGAGAGAAAAAGTTGGCTTAAAACTCAACATTCAGAAAACAAAGAGCATGGCATCTGGTCCCATTATTTCATGGGAAATGGATGGAGAAACAGTGGAAACAGTGACAGACTTTATTTTGGGGGGCTCCAAAATCACTGCACATGGTGATTGCAGCCATGAAATTAAAAGACGCTTACTCCTTGGAAGAAAAGTTATGACCAACCTGGACAGTATATTGAAAAGCAGAGACATTGCTTTGCCAACAAAGGTCCGTCTAGTTAAAACTATGGTTTTTCCCAGTAGTCATGTATGGAAGTGGAAAGGTGAGCACTGAAGAATTGATGCTTTTGAACTGTGGTGATGGAGAAAACTCATGAGAGTCTCTTGGACTGCATGGAGATTCAACCCGTCAATCCAAAAGGAAATCTATCCTTAATATTCATTGGAAGGACTAATGCTGAAGCTAAAACTCCAATACTTTGGCCACCTGATGTGAAGAACTGACTCATTGGAAAAGACCCTGATGCTATAAAGATTGAAGGCAGGAGGAGATGGTTGGATGGCATCACGGAGTAAATGGACATGAGTTGGGGTAAATTCTGGGAGTTGGTGATGTACAGGGAGGCCTGACATTCTGCAGTCCATGGGGTTGCAAAGAGTCAACAAGACTGAGCAACTGAACTGAACTGAACTGAACTGAGTTAAAAATAAAATGATAAAAACAAATGTTCAGTTCAGTTCAGTTCAGTCACTCAGTCATGTCCGACTCTTTGCGACCCCATGAACCACACGATGCCAGGCATCCCTGTTCATCACCAACTCCTGGAGTTCACTCAGACTCATGTCCATTGAGTAAGTGATGCCATCCAGCCATCTCATCCTCTGTCGTCCACTTCTCCTCCTGCCCCCAATCCCTCCCAGCATCAGAGTCTTTTCCAATGAGTCAGCTCTTCGCATGAGGTGGCCAAAGTACTGGAGTTTCAGCTTTAGCATCATTCCTTCCAAAGAAATCCCAGGACTGATCTCCTTCAGAATGGACTGGTTGGATCCCCTTGCAGTCCAAGGGACTCTCAAGAGTCTTCTCCAACACCACAGTTCAAAAGCATTAATTCTTCAGCTCTCAGCCTTCTTCACAGTCCAACTCTCACATCCATACATGACCACTGGAAAAACCATAGCCTTGACTAGATGGACCTTTGCTGGCAAAGTAATGTGTCTGCTTTTGAATATGCTATCTAGCTTGGTCATAACTTTCCTTCCAAGGAGTAAGCGTCTTTTAATTTCATGGCTGCAGTCACCATCTAAATTTAATCAAAATAAAACTGAAATAACTACAGTTAATTAAAAAAAAAAACTAGATTTTAAAACAAATAATATCAGTTCAGTTCAGTTGCTCAGTTGTGTCCGACTCTTTGTGACCCCATGAACCGCAGTACGCCAGGCCTCCCTGTCCATCAGAAACTCCCGGAGTTCACCCAAACCCTTGTCCATTGAGTCAGTGATGCCATCAAACCATCTCACCCTCTGTCGTTCCCTTCTCCTCCTGCCCCCCAGCATCAGGGTCTTTTCCAGTGAGTCAGTTTGTCACATCAGGTGGCCAAAACATTGGAGTTTCAGCTTCAACATCAGTCCTTCCAATAAACACACAGCGCTGATCTTAGGATGGACTGGATGGATCTCCTTGCAGTCCAAGGGACTCTCAAGAGTCTTCTCCAACACCACGGTTCAAAAGCATCAATTCTTCGATGCTCAGCTTTTTTTATAGTCCAATTCTCACATCCATACATGACCACTGGAAAAACCATAGCCTTGACTAGATGGACCTTTGTTGACAAATAATGTCTCTGCATTTTTTTTTTTTAAAGTCAGTTGAAATTTTCTTTTAATTAAAGACCCAAGGGACAAGAAGCTCCTTTGTGTTACAGTATATAACATATGGCTCTTATACAGAGTAAAACAGACACCAGGGAGTCGAGTGTTTATACCAGCGCTAGTGCTTTCTAATTTGGTTATAACTTTTCTTCCAAGGAGTAAGTGTCTTTTATTTCATGGCTGCAGTCACCATCTGCAGTGATTTATCATGAGGGAATAAAAAGAGAGTTTATAATGATAAAAGGGTCAGTTTGTCATTTCTATCATAGGCAAAAATCATCTGGCTATTTCATGATACTGGACATGTCTGTGCATTTACATTACATATGTATTTACACAAATTACTGAAATAAAGGATTAATCTATGGTTCTTATTTTACTGTAGAAATGGAGCCTTATAAAATATTTGTAATTAAATATTTGTGTTGGTGTAACAACATGGATGAATTTCAAAAACATACTAACTAAAAAAGGTTATATTTAAAGAACACACTGTGGGATTGCATTTATGTAAAATTCAATAAAAGATAAAATTATTGTTGTGAAAAAAATAGATCAAAGGTAGTATGCTGAAAGTCATATCAGGATTTACTGCAGTGAAATACAAGCCTACTTTTCCAGGTTCTGCTAATGTTCTATCCTTGCAGAAGGGAATGACTACCTACTCCAATATCTTGCACAGGGAATTGCGTGGACAGAGGATCCTGGCAGGCTACAGTCCATGGGTTTGCCAAGAATCAGACAAGACTAATTGTTCTATATTTTTTATTTTTGTGGAGCTTGGAGATATGCTGTGTTGTGCTTAGTCTGTCAGTCAAGTCCAACTCTTTGTGACCCCATAAACTGTAGCTGATCAGGCTCCTCTGTCCATGGGGATTCTCCAGGCAAGAATACTGGAGTGGGTTGCCATGCCCTCCTCCAGGGGATCTTCCCAACCCAGGGAACAAATCCAGGTCTCCCACATTACAGGTGGATATTCTACCATCTGAGCCACCAGGGAAGCCCATAGATACTGGAGTGAGTAGCTTATCTCTTCTCCAGGGGATCTTCCTGACCCAGGAATCAAACCTGGATCTCCTGAATTGCAGGACGATTCTTTACCAGCTTGGAGATATACACACATTTATAAAAACTCATTAAACTGTATGCTTAAATTATTTCCACTTAGTTAAATTGTATCTCAGTATAATGTATTAAAATATTTATAATAGAACAAATAAAAATACAGTGTTGATTCTGACAAGGTTGAGAGCTATTAACTTATATCTGCATAGTCTCAGACATTTATTTATTGTCATAATTATTTTCTCTCAAATATATTCACTCTTTCTTCTATCACCAGAAAATTGGAGGAAACATCAAATTTTCCTTCTTTTTTTTAAAAATAACATAATCCATTTCATTGCCCACCAAACTCTGGCCAAACAACCCAAATGACACATTAAGGTGTTTTGCTAAACAAGCTCTGTTGTCTGAGGGAAGAAAAATTCCACCACATGGTTTAAAATGGAAATGTTTTTCCTCAAGTGATTAAAATAAATTATCAAAGAGAATCAAAGTTGTATTAAGAGTTTGGAGTTCTCTTTTTATACAGATATACATATATCCAGAGAAATATAAATATATTTATTTACTGCCATTTATATCTGGTGTTCGGAGAAGGCAATGGCAACCCACTCCAATACTCTTGCATGGAAAATCCCATGGACGGAGGAGCCTGGTGGGCTGCAATCCATGGGGTTGCTAAGAGTCAGGCACGACTGAATGACTTCACTTTCACTTTTCACTTTCCTGCATTGGAGAAGGAAATGGCAACCCACTCCAGTGTTCTTGCCTGGAGAATCCCAGGGACAGAGGAGTCTAGTGGGCTGCCGTTTATGGGGTCACACAGAGTCGGACATGACTGAAGAGACTTAGCAGCAGCAGCAGCATATGTGGTGTTGATTCGAGAACATTGCAAAAATAAAAGAAAAATTGAGGAGTTCCCTGCTTTAATAGCAACAGAAGATATACTCTGTTCCCACCCCTCATTGTGATCAGTAACACTAATTTTCAAAACAGCAGTTAGAATAAGAAGAAGGAAACACCAAGTGTTGAGAGCCACACATGTGTATAAGAGAGATCTTTATTCACTCACTAAGACACACTTTCAGTTCAGCAGTTTTCCTTTCTAGATTGAACTTCTCAAGAATATGATTATTAAATCAGACAGTGATGTCCCAGGTTTTTAGCTTGGCATTTATAAGAACTGTTGAATATATATGATTGAAAATAATTACAAAATATATCAGAATGATTGCTCAGTTAAGCTGTGCTGTAACTGTTACCAAGTTACCACACATTCCAGATTAGTCTTCAATAAAATTATGTTTTGGGGGAATACACACACACACACACATGTCACTCAGTCATGTCAGATTCTTTGCGACCCCATGAATCACAGCACGCCAGGCCTCCCTGTCCATCACCAACTCCCAGAGTTCACCCAAACTCACGTCCATCAAGTCGGTGATGCCATCCAGCTATCTCATCCTCTGTCGTCCCCTTCTCCTCCTGCCCCCAATCCCTCCCAGCATCAGAGTCTTTTCCAGTGAGTCAACTCTTTGCATGAGGTGGCCAAAGTATTGGAGTTTCAGCCTTAGCATCAGTCCTTCCAAAGAACACCCAGGACTGATCTCCTTTAGGATGGACTGGTTGGATAGATTAATATATACTTGATTAATTTTATCATGAGTACAAATTCTGACATTCCAAATCAAAGGCAACTTTTATTAAAATAAAATATTAGCTACACCCTCTGTAAACAATCGATTGGTCAACAATCGATTGAAAAAACAGATTACAAGCTGATTATCTAACACCTTCAGATGTGCTCTCAGGGAGGCTGTCACTGTTTTGGAAAACACCATGTGCATAGAAGATAGAGCAGCTCTATGCTTTTCATCTTTAAAACTACTTCCTAGCAGAGTTTAAGAAATTCTGGAATGGAACTTCTGATATTTAAGAAAATTAAGATTCCTAACTAGCTGTTTTAGGTTTTATTGTTTGGTAGCATAAACCACTGAGAAGACAAAAAAAATTACATAAAAAAAAACATATATATATACTGAAATCCTTCTATGTCAACAGTATCAAGGTATATGGATTGAGCTTATCTGCTTACCTGGAGAAGGCAATGGCACCCCACTCCAGTACTCTTGCCTGGAAAATCCCATGGACGGAGGAGCCTGGTGGGCTGCAATCCATGGGGTCGCGAAGAGTCGGACAGGACTGAGCGACTTCATTTTCACTTTTCACTTTCCTGCATTGGAGAAGGAAATGGCAACCCACTCCAGTGTTCTTGCCTGGAAAATCCCAGGGACAGGGGAGCCTGTTGGGCTGCCGTCTATGGGGTCGCACAGAGTCGGACACGACTGAAGTGACTTCGCAGTAGCAGTATCTGCTTACCAGTGCTATATATTCTATCGCATATAATAAAAGTTCCACAGGGTCCATTAACGCCTGATGTATTTTGATATATATGCATTAGTTGTCTCATTTAATGCTCTTAGTAACACTGAAAATTAGGTAATAAAATGTTCAGTTTGTAACTAAAGAAACTGATAATTATGAAATAGTTAATATGCAGATTAGAAAGAAAAAGGAAAGATAGTTGATCAGTCACGTCTGAATCTTTGCAAGCCCACGGACTGTAGCCTACCAGGCTCCTCTCTCCATGGGATTCTTCAGGCAAGAATACTGGAGTGGGTAGCCATTTCCTTCTCTAGCGGATCTTTCCTACCCAAGGATAGAACCAAGGTCTCCTGCATTTCAGGCAGATTCGCTGCTGACTGAGCTACCAGGGAAGCAGATTGGTGAACTTCACAATTATGTTGGTGGGCGTGTATAAATACTAATCTGTGCCAGTAGAAAGAAACTACAGAATATTGATTAAATAGGCTTGTCATCCAAACTAAATGTTTAGTTTTCACAGCTTCCAATAATTCAAATCATCGTGGCCCTTTTCAACTCTGAGATATCAGGGCCAGAGAAGTTTAGTCAGGATACTTAATACATTTAAGCAGTCATTAGTAAAAATGGAATGCACAATTGCCAGAAGCCGCAATAAAAAAAGCCAAATGGTGACGTGGAGTTGAATAGCACTGAATATGTTGTGATTCTAGAAATTAGGGGGATTAAGAAAAAAACAACAACAACACTGTTTTTCCAATAAATCATTAAAACTAGAATTACCATTTTAAATGTCTAGCATAGTTTATACCAAAAACATATGAATGGCTCTCACTGAAACAAATTAATATTGAAAATCAAATGCACACCACCTAGTTGCTTAATCAATTCTTTAATATTTTAAATTATACTTATTCCTGTTACTGAACACTCAGAAGCTTCTGACATATTACTTCTCAGTTATATCTTGTTCTTTCGACATCAGTGACATGATAGAAATCCTTGTTCTTTTTATGAAGACTGATATAATGGGATTTATTTGGGAATGTCCCAAATTGAAAAACCAGCAAAATAACACAGCAGGCACTTACAACTTTTATTGTCTGTCTCCACTGGAAAGTTATATCTTAATTCACTATACATTATTTCTAGAGGCTTAGCCTCAAAGTTTAATACTTTACTGGATTAATGAATATAGGTCATCTATGATATTCATTCATTGGGCTTCCCAGGTGGCGCTAATGGTAAAGAACCTTCCTGCCAATGCAAAAGACAAAGAGATGCAGGTTCCCTCCCTGGATGGAGAAGGTCCCCTGGAGTGGGAAATGGCAACCCACTCCAGTATTCTTGTTTGGAAAATCCCATGGATAGAGGAGCTTGGTGGGCTACAGTCCATGAAGTTGCAAAGAGTCGGACACAACTGAAGTGCCTTTGCGTGCACGCATTCATGATATCCATGGGAATCCCGCCAGTGGCTCAAAGGGCAAAGAATCCACCTGCAACGCAGGAGACTAGGGTTCAGTCTCTGGCTCAGGAAGATCCCCTGGAGAAGGGAATGGCTACCCACTCCAAAATTCTTGCCTGGTGAATCACACGGACAGAGGAGCCTGCAGGCTGTGTTACAGTCCATGGGGTTACAGAGTCAGACAGGACTGAGCGACTATGCTATATGATATTCATGTTTTGTTGTTTTGTTGCTGTTTTATTTACTTTAAAAGATGAAAGAGCATTCAGTCTATCCCAGATTATCTCTTTGTGCCCATAAAAGTCTATATCTCCTGGAGTCATCATGAAGTGACAATGTTTATAATCCAGTTACACAGTAAAAATTATATAAATAATTCTTAAAAGAAGTGAATTCAGTTCAGTTCAGTTGTTCAGTTGTGTCCGACTCTTTGCGACCCCATGAATTGTAGCACGCCAGACCTCCCTGTCCATCACCAACTCCCAGAGTTCACTGAGACTCACGTCCATCGAGTCAGTCATGCCATCCAGCCATCTCATCCTCTGTCGTCCCCTTCTCCTCCTGCCCCCAATCCCTCCCAGCATCAGGGTATTTTCCAATCAGTCAACTCTTTGCATGAGGTGGCCAAAGTACTGGAGTTTCAGCTTTAGCATCATTTCTTCCAAAGAAATCCCAGGGCTGATCTCCTTTAAAATGGACTGGTTGGATATCCTTGCAGTATGATAAAAAAAAAAATCTAAGTCATCCTTAGCAATGAACATATTCACCTGACCATACCTACACCTATTTTATTTATTTTATCACTTTTATAGGGCTCATTATAAGTTAAGAAATTTTATGAAATTGTATTGATCAGATTACTTTAGCTGATGGTTATCAGAACTTGTAAGAAAGAATGAATGGTTTTGAAAAAGATACCATCAGACTTGGTAAATAATTATATATTTATTTCATATTTATTCTATGATTCTTGCCAAATTTCTGTGGCATAATTGTCTAATCATATTCATTCATTTAATAGATGAGAAATCTGAGCCTAAGAGGCTATGTGTTGTCCTTGGTCTAGTGTAATTAAAATATAGAGTTGAACTTGAATCCAAGTTTTCTGGCTCCATGATCAGCATTCTATCTGATGAAACATAACTTGAAATAAAAAATGATTTTTTTCTTTTCCTTTCCTTCCTTCGTTTTCCTCTTCCCTCCTTCTCCTCTCTCTCTCTCCTCCTTCCCTCCTTGCCTTCCTTTCTTCCCTTTTGCCATCAATCTATCCTTTAATATTTGATTTTTTGCATACATAAAATGATATTAATAAGTAAATTGTATTCTACATTGCAGTCATTGCTCATTGGGAGATAACACTTGTATTCTAATGGTTATTTTGTTCCTGGTATCTGATGTATCAGCTAGTTTACTTTTAATACTCTTAAATTTCTTAATTGTCTTATTACTTTAGGGCATCGCAGCCACAGATAATACAAGCATGATCATAAACTAATGTTAGGGTGGAATAATTATTTCAATATTCAATAATTATTTCAATACGACATACCATGTTTATAGAATAAGAGAGGTCATTCAGTTCAGTCCTTTTCAGATTGGATTTTGGGGTTTCCTAGTGCAGATTTCTTATGGACAATGGCCTCACAGGACTGAGGGTAAAAGATAATGGTAAAGTGACAGGGCTCTGTTTTCTTTCACTCCCACTTCAGTCAGAATAACTGTACTTTATCCTTTTTGTAAAGTGAGTTTCTATGAAATATTATATTTCAATAATTTCTGGGCTAAAACTCTGAAAATGCAGATTTAGTTAAATTATCATTACTATAAATGACATATGAATAATTCTCATTTCTTAGCCTCTTTTCAAATACCACAAAGTGTACTTTACACATATTCTTGTATTTAATTTTGTCACAACCCTGAAAAGAGATATTGTTCTTTCCATTTTACTAATGAAAATAAGGATAAGAAAGGTTTAATAACTTGCTAAAAATTACACTGTGATTCCTGCATAGTTGGAGTTTCAACACAGTCTCTCTGACATGTAATTTTTGGTTATTAACCATTCTTCTATTAAATATCGTTCAAGAACGTAACCCAATGAGACATTTTATTATGAATTATTATCTGATCATGAGAGATGAGATGAGAAATTCATAGTAATATATGATAGCACTTTTACATGACAGAGAAAACCTAATAATTAACAACTACTCATTATAGTAAAAAAGTGTGGTGCCTAGTGGCTCTGGAACACCCTGCATAAGTCTGAAACGCACCTTTGCCACCTAAAGCTGCATATATATATATATATATATATATATATATATATATACACATATATATTATATATCTATAATACTTAATGCACACATAGTATATATTATGTCTTCCAAAATATTACCGATTATTAAGAAAGTGTTTATGATGATTTTTGGCTTGTGCTTGCTTTAATATAATTCCAAATATCCATGAGTTGAGAACGCAGAAGAGGACATTTTTCTTCTTATTCTTTGTTAGGCATTGCATGAACATATTATGACTACCAAAAATGAGAATTCTCAAAGATTCTTCAATTTAGACTTGAATTTATAAGATGTTCAAATTTTAACTCTAAAAAAACTTTTATTATGAAAGACTTCATTTAATAAGTAATCACTTTGAGGCCAGATCCAGAAAACAGATGAAATCAGACTCCTCCCAACATTTCCTTCAGTTCCTTCACAAAGTGTTAATTCACGAAGTTTTATGTAAATAGGCTTACTGAATTGGAATTTTTAACTGCCAATTATAGTTTCCAACATAGGTAATTCTCGATGAAGATAATCTAGAGACAATATCTGAAAAACTCTGCTCTGGATACAATAAAAATTTTTCTTACAAGTTTACCTAATAGATATTGAGTTATGATTTCTTATTTTCTCAGAATAATTCTTGATGCATTTCTAAAGGTTCTGAATCACTTACATTAAGGTTTAGGTGTAGAAGTGAAAAGAAATAAGGATGAGTTAGCTCGTGTTATTCACCAGGACAGGTGTCAAAACTATTACATGTTGATAGCAATGTGAAGTTTCACCAGTTATAAAAGTTAATTAGTTTGGAAGTTTACCTTCCTCTGCAATTTTTTAGAAGAGTTTGAGCAGGATAGGTGTTAGCTCTTCTCTAAATTTTTGGTAGAATTCAGCTGTGAAGCCATCTGGACCGGGGGTTTTGTTTGCTGGAAGATTTTTGATTACAATTTCCTCCGTGCTTGTGATGGGTCTGTTAAGATTTTCTATTTCTTCCTGGTCGAGTTTTGGAAAGTTGTACTTTTCTAAGAATTTGTCCATTTCTTCCATATTGTCCATTTTATTGGCATATAATTGTTGATGGTAGTCTCTTATGATCCTTTGTATTTCTGTGTTGTCTGTTGTGATCTCTCCATTTTCGTTTCTAATTTTGTTGATTTGATTTTTCTCCCTTTGTTTCTTGATGAGTCTGGCTAATGGTTTGTCAATTTTATTTATCCTTTTAAAGAACCAGCTTTTGGTTTTGTTGATTTTTGCTATGGTCTCTTTTGTTTCTTTTGCATTTATTTCTGCTCTAATTTTTAAGATTTCTTTCCTTCTACTAACCCTGGGGTTCTTCATTTCTTCTTTTTCTAGTTGCTTTAGGTGTAGAGTTAGGTTATTTATTTGACTTTTTTCTTATTTATTGAGGTGTGCCTGTATTGCTATGAACTTTCCCCTTAGGACTGCTTTTACCGTGTCCCACAGGTTTTGGGTTGTTGTGTCTTCATTTTCATTCGTTTCTATGCAAATTTTGATTTTTTTTTTTTTTTTTCTTCTGTGATTTGTTGGTTATTCAGCAGCGTGTTGTTCAGCCTCCATATGTTGCAATTTTTAATAGTTTTTCTCCTGTAATTGAGATCTAATCTTACTGCATTGTGGTCAGAAAAAATGCTTGGAATGATTTCTATTTTTTTGAATTTACCAAGGCTAGCTTTATGGCCCAGGATACATACAGATGACTAACAAACACATGAAAAGATGCTCAACATCACTCATTATCAGAGAAATGCAAATCAAAACCACTATGAGGTACCATTTCATGCCAGTCAGAATGGCTGCCATCCAAAAGTCTACAAATAATAAATGCTGGAGAGGATGTGGAGAAAAGGGAACCCTCTTACACTGTTGGTGGGAATGCAAACTAGTACAGCCACTATGGAGAACAGTGTGGAGATTCCTTAAAAAACTGGAAATAGAACTGCCTTATGATCCAGCAATCCCACTGCTGGGCATACACACTGAGGAAACCAGAAGGGAAAGAGCCACGTGTACCCCAATGTTCATCGCAGCACTGTCTATAATAGCCAGGACATGGAAGCAACCTAGATGTCCATCAGCAGATGAATGGATAAGAAAGCAGTGGTACATATACACAATGGAGTATTACTCAGCCATTAAAAAGAATACATTTGAATCAGTTCTAATGAGGTGGATGAAACTGGAGCCTATTATACAGAGTGAAGTAAGCCAGAAGGAAAAACATAAATACAGTATACTAACGCATATATATGGAATTTAGAAAGATGGTAACAATAACCCGGTGTACGAGACAGCAAAAGAGACACTGATGTATAGAACAGTCTTATGGACTCTGTGGGAGAGGGAGAGGGTGGGAAGATTTGGGAGAATGACATTGAAACATGTAAAATATCATGTAAGAAACGAGTTGCCAGTCCAGGTTCGATGCACGATACTGGATGCTTGGGGCTAGTGCACTGGGACGACCCAGAGGGATGGTATGGGGAGGGAGGAGGGAGGAGGGTTCAGGATGGGGAACACATATATACCTGTGGCAGATTCATTTTGATATTTGGCAAAACTAATACAATTATGTAAAGTTTAAAAATAAAATAAAATTTTAAAAAAAGTTAATTAGAAAAAGAGGCAGGGTTGGGGAGTCTGTGTAAATGAAATTTACTGAAATATCAGTAACATACAGTCAGCTATTGATAAGTGGGAGTAATGGGAGGGTGTGGGGAAAGGACAAATATAAGCTTAAATCATGGATAAATAAAAACTACTTATCTCTTGATTACTGGGGGAAAGATTAATTGTTTAACCACCAACAGGCAGCTTACTCTAGAACAATAATGAGGCTTCTATTGATTACTGCTGTTTGCCAGCCATGTGGTCCAACACCTTTGGGCTGATCCACATTTGTTATCTGATTAGAGTACAGGAGTGGAATTAGGAGGCAAGTAAAAATGAAGAATAGGCAGGTTATAATCAGCACTAATCAGTTGCTGTCTCATTGTTAAAGAACCCTTCTTTCCCTCAGCTTAGCTAGTTTGCATTCTTAAACACTCTATGGATAGAGTCTAACCTGCATAAGAATGGAAAATATTGAATTATTGATGTATAATACACAGTAGGTCCTAGTCTTATGAATTTCCAGGTACTCACACATGGATATATTCTAATTTCTCTATATATACTGCAGTCAGTAGTGACTATAGGAAGAGGGCATGGCAACCCACTCCAATATTCTTGCCTGAAGAAATCGATGGACAGAGGAGCCTGGCAGGGTATAATCCACAGTATAGCATAGAATCAGACACAGCCACAGCAGCTTAGCACTCCTGCATGCACAGTGATTATAGACTCAAATTAATTCATCTTAAACTCCCTTTTTGTATAACATATCTGCTATGTTAATATATAACAAGAAATTATAAATAATATACGTTTCCTCTTCAGTTCAGTCACTCAGTCGTGTCCGATTCTTTGCAACCCCATGAATCGCACCATCACCAACTCCCAGAGTTCACTCACACTCACGTCCATCGAGTCAGTGATGCCATCCAGCCATCTCATCTTCTGTCGTCCCCTTCTCCTCCTGCCCCCAATCCCTCCCAGCATCAGAGTCTTTTCCAATGAGTCAACTCTTCGCATGAGATGGCCAAAATACTGGAATTTCAGCTTTAGCATCATCCCTTCCAAAGAAATCCCAGGGCTGATCTCCTTCAGAATGGACTGGTTGGATCTCCTTGCAGTCCAAGGGACTCTCAAGAGTCTTCTCCAATACCACAGGTCAAAAGCACCAATTCTTCAGTGCTCAGCTTTCTTCACAGTCCAACTCTCACATCCATATATGACCACGGGAAAAACCATAGCCTTGACTAGATGGACCTTTGTTGGCAAAGTAATGTGTCTGCTTTTCAATATGCTATCTACGTTGGTCATAACTTTCCTTCCAAGGAGTAAGCGTCTTTTAATTTCATGGCTGCAGTCACCATCTGCAGTGATTTTGGAGCACAGAAAAATAAAGTCTGACACTGTTTCCCCATCTATTTTCCATGAAGTGATGGGACCAGATGCCATGATCTTTGTTTTCTGAATGTTGAGCTTTAAGCCAACTTTTTCACTCTCCACTTTCACTTTCATCAAAAGGCTTTTTAGTTCCTCTTCACTTTCTGCCATAAGGGTGGTGTCATCTACATATCTGAGGTTATTGCTATTTCTACCAGCAATCTTGATTCCAGCTTGTGCTTCTTCCATCCCTGTGTTTCTCATGATGTACTCTGCATATAAGTTAAATAAGCAGGGTGACAATATACAGCCTTGACATACTCCTTTTCCTATTTGGAACCAGTCTGTTGTTCCATGTCCAGTTCTAACTGGTGCTTCCTGACCTGCATATAGGTTTCTCAAGAGGCAGGTCAGGTGGTCTGGTATTCCCATCTCCTTCAGAATTTTCCACAGTTTACTGTGATCCACACAGTCAAAGGTTTTGGCATAGTCAATAAAGCAGGATTAGATGTTTTTCTGGAACTCTCTTTCTTTTTTGATGATCCAGTGTATGTTGGCAATTTGATCTCTGGTTCCTCTGCCTTTTCTAAAACCAGCTTGAACATCTGGAAGTTCACAGTTCATGTATTGCTGAAGCCTGGCTTGGAGAATTTTAAGCATTACTTTACTGGTGTGTGAGATGAGTGCAATTGGGATTATGCTGAGTTTTCCAAATTTGCTGGCATATTGAGTGCAGCACTTTCACAGCATCATCTTTCAGGATTTGAAATAGCTCTACTGGAATTCCATCACCTCCATTAGCTTTGTTCATAGTGATGTTTCCTCTTAGCCAAACAAAGTTTTATGCATTTTTAATTAAAACTTATGACAAATTGTTAGATCATTAAATCATGCATCAAAGAACACATTTCTTAACCTATTCAACAAATAATTATTGTACCTCTACTCTCCTGCCAGGATCTAAGTTACAAGCTGGTAACATAGGAATGAGTAAAATATATATGGCTTCAATCTTTATATAGATTAACTCTACTGAGAGATGACATATCCACAAACTATTTATATGTAAACAGACACATAGAATCATTACAAATTGTAATAATTATATTGTGAGAGATAGGCTGGAAATGAGTTTAAGAAAAATTAGGAACTTTATTTGGATAGACTGATTAGGCAAAGACTATCAAAGTAAATTTCATTAACACTGAGACCAAAAAGATGAGGTGGAGCCATAAAAGATCAGGGAAAGGAGAAAAGCATACACAGAAGCTTGGAGGGTCTAAAGTGCTTTATATTCTAAAACCTTAAAAAAAATTACCAGTGTTTCTAGAGCACAGAGAAATAGATAAAAAATTTTCCCCATATCAAAAATGGGTAGAATCAAAAAAAAAAAAATGGGTAGAATCAAAGACTACATTCAAGTGTAATGGCATATATTTAAGGATTTTACATGTGGAGTGACTCAATCAGATATATATATTTTAATGAAATAAATTCTAACTTGTATGGTAAGGATACACTTAAAGGGGGCACAAAATTAAGTGGAAAATCAACTAGGAAATTATTGCTTTATTCTGGAGAGACATAATGACTCTGGCTCCTGCACCTGACAGTGGAAATGGACAGTTGTAAAGCTGAAACCAGTTTTAGGGATAGAATCTGTATAAACTACTGATGGGTTGCCTGTGCAGAATGAGATAAAAAGAATTTTTATGTTTCCAGCTTTTAGCACAGGAAGTGGTATTATTTACTCGTGAAGGCTTAGAGGTAAACAGGTATGTCTTTATCCATGTGTATGTGTTTTCTTGAAATATTGAAGAGTTTGATTTCAAGCATATATTTTGAATTTTATGAGATCTGTAAGTAAAGATATCAAGGAGACAGCTGAATGTGAATATCTGGCATTAAAGTAACTCTGGGCAGGACATTCATATTTTGAAATAGGCACCTTCAAGATGGTACTATGAATGTGGATGAAATTACCTACAGAGGTGGTGGAAAAAGTGAATAAATGATAAGTTTTCTATCCATTTAAAAAAAAAAAAAAGCAACCACAGCTCAATGACATAAAGGGCAATGATGTAATCAAGTTTCCATGTACAAGGACCATGTGTTGATTTAAATACTTCTCCATCTTTTTCCATGAATACAAAAGGTTTGATGCTTCCTAAAACCCTCATTTCTGATTTAAGAGAAAGTTTAAGGGTACAAGTTTTCCTTTTTGTTGTTGTTGTTTAGCCACTATGTCACGCCTGAGGCTTTGCAACCCCATGGACTATAGCCTGCCAGGCTCTTCTGTCTTTGGGATTTCCCAGGCAAGATTACTAGAATGAGTTACTATGTCCTTCTCCAGGAGATATTCTTGATACAGGACTTGAAGCTGCCTTTCCTGCATTGGTAGGTGGATTCTCTACCACTGAGCCACCTGGGAAACCCTTTGCCTACTAAACGAGATCTTTTCTTATTTTAGAACAAAGGTGTGGATCTAGTTCTTGAACTTTCCTGATCATGGGATTCATATTATAAACAGTCTGAAAAGAGTGATTTCAGACATCAGGATTAGTAACTCCTACCACCATTAAAAAAAAAAAAAAATTCACATATTTTTTTTTTCCCCCACATACCATATAGATTTTAATTTTAACAGCAAATTTCTCCCATAAGATTTATAGGGCTATCTTATTTCTAGATGTCTTCTGTATACATACTACCAAAGAAAGAGGATCCATCTGTTATATTAGAACATTTATTGATTAAATTCACTTCTTAGGACTTCCCTTGTGGTCCATAGGTTAAGACTCCACATTTCCACTGCAGGGGCCACCTGTTTGATCCCTGGTTCGGGAAACGAGGATACTCTATGACATGCACTGCAGCCAACAAAACAGAATTCATATCCCAGTTGCAATATATCAGACAAATCAGAAATTTGATACAAATTTTCCTAGCATTGACTGAGTGAGAATAGAGATACAGGGCAATACAATTTTCTAATAAATTTCTTAAAATTATACAAAAGATCCTAGAGAAATTGTTGGAGGCATTCCATTTACCCCTTCATTTTATTAAACCTAGTGATGGTCACTTTGAAGAGATTATGCTAAAGCACTTTTGTAAAAAACATCTTTTACATGTATCTGTATCTTTGTGTGTGGTAGAAAAAGTGAATAAATGTGGGTGCACACACATTACGTTTATAAATCCACTGAATATTAAGATTAACTCCACTGAGACCTTATTTTAATCTTTCTTTCCTAGGATTTTACATTTGTCCAAATAATGTTCCTTTTTGTTTTTGCCATATGTGCATAATCACATCTAGAATTTTGTAGAGGAAAGAAAAAAAAATGAAGTAACTCTTTTTTTCCCAAATATCCTCACCAACTGTAAAGCATAAATGTATAAATGTGTGCAAAGCGTAACGTATAAAAGAGTATAGATTCTCTGATATCCTCACACTTGGTCTGAAATGAACCTATTTCAACCTAATTGCAGTCACATTCCACCTCCTTAAATGTGTTTCATATATATCTCTTCCACTGATGATATTCCCTAGGCGTTAACACACAGTCACCAAATTTTCTGTCTCTAAAAATATAGATGTTTAGTGTAATCTCAAAAACTATTAGAAAACAAAAAGCAGGCTATTCAGCTGTCACCCTGACTTCTATGCTATTCTCTAAGAGAATAATTTTCTATTATTCGACATAAGTATCTTACTTCCTAGAAATAAAACTTTCCTTGAGGTTTGAGTATATGCTTTCTCTTGAAGTCAATAAGAGTCAAGATTGTGCATTGAAAGGCACAACTTAGGTGTTGAATGCCATGTAACTGCCAATAATCCGTCTTCCCTATGTCTTTGCTACATTCTTATTTTCTAACATTTTTCATACAAACTATTTCAAGTAAAATTTATACCTATACAAGATAATATAATACAAAAATATATAGTGTATGTACGACACATAGCAGCTAGCTTTGTCTAATATTAATACTTTATATTTTACATGCCTTTATTTTCAAACATCATAGATAACAGAAACAGTAGAAGTCTTCTCTGTATCCTTTCCAATCTCACTAGGGACCAATTTTCCTTTAAGCAAACTGCCATTATGAATTAGGTATTTAAACCTCCCAATTTTACACACACACACACACACATACAGACACATACATATACACACACACATATACATATACACACACACATATACTCAGATGGTAAAAAATCTGCCTCAGTGAAGGGAACCTGGGTTCAGTCCCAGGTTGGGAAGATCCCCTGGAGAAGAGAATGGCTATCCACTCCAGTATTCTGGCCTGGAGAATTTCATGGACATAGAGCCTGGAGAGCTACAGTTCATGGTGTGGCAAAAAGTCAGACATGACTGAGTGATTAACACTTTCACTTTTTACATACACATATACACAGTATATAGAATTGTTATATTTATGTTAAATTTTACATAAATGTTGATTATTTTTTAATTTTCTTTATTTTCTTGTTTAATGTTACATTATGAAGTATTATTTTCTTTGAAACCTATATCTATCTTAAGAACAGAGTAGCACTCAATTATATGAAAAATATATTTATCCATCATTTTATTAAAAAATATTTGGATTATTTACAATTATCGCCATTTCAAACAATACTTTATGTTGAAAACATTTGCATATAATTTTCTATACCAATGTCTTTCAAACATTGATCATGACCTGTAATAAAAATAATATATACTATGAGTCCCAACACATACATACAAACTTACATGCAAAAGCTGAAACAAAATATTCATGGTATAATAACTATCCTGATTATTTATGATACAACCTGATATTTCCTTTGTATTTTATTTCATTTAATCTAATTACCTAAAATATTGGTCAAGAT
The DNA here is from genome assembly GCF_027580195.1 of Bos mutus. Lineage (NCBI taxonomy): Eukaryota > Metazoa > Chordata > Mammalia > Artiodactyla > Bovidae > Bos > Bos mutus. The sequence continues at coordinate 74,221,736 of NC_091622.1, read as the reverse complement.
CTATTAATTTGATTTAAAGCCTTACATCACAGTTTGAAAAAACACTATTTTACAATAATCTTAGAAGAGAAATTGTCTGTTTTTGGAGTGCACATTAAAGTAAAAATAATCTACTTAAAGATAACTTCTTCCAATGTAAGGGAAGAGAAAAATTTTTTATCAAAGGGGACCGTACTGAGAGAAAGAGAGAGAGAATGGATTTACTGCTGAATGTGTGACCTATACAACCAACCAATTGGGAATACTGTTCTCTTTCTGAATGAGCCAAAGTAAACTGAATTTTTCTTACATAAAAGAAGAATTACAGAATTTTGAGAACTGATTACAAACAGAACTTCTTTTTTTTCCCCTGCCCTTGAAAATACTCTACCCTTCTTATCTAAACCTGGAGATTTATTAAATCTACTTTCTAACCTCTGCTACTTCAAATTTCAAATGTGCTCCACCTACCAACACTTTCTTTCTATTTACCTTAGCAGAAATATACTTTGTTTTGTTAATTTATTTTCTGAACAATACACTTGATCAGAATTTTAAGGAAAAGCTCTTAGCTTTCATTTCTCTTGCCAGATAATATTAATGAGGGCATTTCCAATGTATTCAACAGTAACGCTAAGAGCATATTGCTTAGGACTAGAGCTTTTTCATTAGATTAGTAATTTTGCACTTGAAATGGAACACAATATAACATTTGGTTTTGTCATAAGGCAATGGACATGGAACAACAGACTGGTTACAAATAGGAAAAGGAGTATGTCAAAGCTGTATATTGTCACCCTGCTCATTTAACTTATATGCAGAGTACATCATGAGAAATGCTGGGCTAGAGGAATCTAGCTGGAATCAAGATTGCCGGGAGAAATAGCAATAACCTCAGATATGCAGATAACACCACCCTTATGGCAGAAAGTGAAGAAGAACTAAAGAGCCTCTTGATAAAAATGAAAGAGGAGAGTGAAAAAGTTGGCTTAAAGCTCAACATTCAGAAAACTAAGATCATGGCATCCAGTCCCATCACTTCATGGGAAATAGATGGGGAAACAGTGGAAACAGAGACAGACTTTATTTTTCTGGGCTCCAAAATCACTACAGATGGGGATTGCAGCCATGAAATTAAAAGATGCATCGAACCTGGACTGGTGACTCATTTCATACATGATATTATACATGTTTCAATGCTATTTTCCCAAATCTCCCCTCCCTCTCCCTCTCCCACAGAGTCCATAAGACTGATCTATACATCAGTGTCTCTTTTGCTGTCTCGTACACAGGGTTATTGTTACCATCTTTCTAAATTCCATATATACGCGTTAGTATACTGTATTGGTGTTTTTCTTTCTGGCTTACTTCACTCTGTATAATAGGTTCCAGTTTCATCCATCTTGGGGCTGGTGCACTGGGACGACCCAGAGGGAGGGTATGGGGAGGGAGGAGGGAGGAGGGTTCAGGATGGGGAACACAGGTATACCTGTGGTGGATTCATTTCGATATTTGGCAAAACTAATACAATATTGTAAAGTTTAAAAATAAAATAAAATTTAAAAATAAATAAATAAATAAAAGATGCTTACTCCTTGGGAGGAAATTTATGGCCAACCTAGACAGCATATTAAAAAGCAGAGACATTACTTTTTCTACAAAGGACCATCTAGTCAAGGGTATGGTTTTCCCAGTAGTCATGTACGGATGTGAGAGTTGGACTATAAAGAAAGGTGAGTGCCGAAGAATTGATGATTTTGGACTGTGGTGTTGGAGAAGACTCTTGAGAGTCCCTTGGACTGCAAGGAGATCCAACCAGTCCATCCTAAAGATCAGCCCTGGGTGTTCATTGGAAGGACTGATGTTGAAGCTGAAACTCCAATACTTTGGCCACCTGATGTGAAGAGCTGACTCAATTGAAAAGTCCCTGATGCTGGGAAAGATTGAGGGCAGTAGGAGAAGGGGATGACAAAGGATGAGATGGTTGGCTAGCATCACCGACTCAATGGACATGGGTTTGGGTAGACTCCAGCAGTTGGTGATGGACAGGGAGGACTGGCGTGCTGTGGTTTATGGAGTCACAAAGAGTCAGACATGACTGAGCAACTGAACTGAATGCAATATAAAGCTCTAGTCACATTTTCCTCTTGATGAACTTAAATCTTCACCAATTAGAGGAACAGAAGTGTAACAGTCTACAAATATGTCTGACAAATATGTAATACTAAAGCCTCTATATAGTATTACTTTAACTTACACTCACCTCTAGTAAATAGTAACTCTCAATCCCATAAATAGGGATTGATATGTACAATAGATTCATAGAATGCTATTGTCAACATGTTGATCTCCTAGCTCTGCAATTTGAGTTTTCTAAGGCAATTATTTTAACATGTCTATCATATTATGATTATATTTCTGGAGAACAGGTGGCATGTTGTGAAAAGTTACAGACCATAAAGAGATATTTCAGTTAGGATAAAACAACGTATCGTTTTCTTTAAATCTCTCAGTCCTTGCTCATTTTAATTTGAAACACTTTGAATGAACACAACATTAGTTTTCCAGTTATGCTGCACTCAAAATTTACCATATTTCTCACCTGAAGGAATAAACTTTAGTGACATCCTAATCATTTTCACTACAATAGTGCTTGTGCTATAAACTGCGGATTAAATAGTAGGTGGGGAATAAGCAGCAGGAGCAGATGAATTTCAAAAACAAATGATCTCTATTTGAATGCAAATATTCCCATTAATAAAGAATGAGAAAGGAAACATTTTAAAAATCAGTAATATATTAAAGTGAATTATTTCTGAGCAGGTTATTTTCCAGAAGCTCTTAATGAGCTATATCTTCATATGTTGGTAACTAATTATTACATATATTTTGTATGCATTTTTAATATCCATAAACTATGGATTTGATTTTTATTTCTTGTCAGTGTATTTGAAAATAATTTCAGAAACACATTTAAACTGCTGGGTTTCATGCTAAGTGGGAAACAATGGATTGAAGACTTAATTTACTCTGCAAGCAAGAAGATAAATAATAGTCTTTAATATAACGTGGAGAAAATAAGGATTTGAAAAGCCTCTATCTGGCTAAATTTAAATAGATATGAAGATGCTAAATTTTGCAATGGTAGTTGATCATGGACAACAATCTAGTCTATGCTATATATCAGTGCGATGGTACATGATTGATATTTTCAAGATACTGTATTTCAGATGAAGTGTGGAAATTTTATTTAAAGGCAAACAAGAAAGTGGGAGTCATCACTCTGTTAACTGCATATATTGTGTTAGAAGACAAAGAAGGAAGTAATGGATTTAGGTGCTAAAATTTTACCATCACTTTGATGGTAGATTGTGTTAAATAAAAGTCATATTTTATAGCCAGACAAGAGAAATTTAATCAAAATTTTTTTTCTGCCCTTTGGCTTCTTCTTTCCACACACCATGCATGTGTGTCTGTATTATGTATTGACCAAACCTTCCCCATCAAGGGAAATACATGGTCAACCATAAACAGCAACATCCTCTAGCATCAACAAGACACTCCTCAAAAGATATCATTTCTTCTTGATCTTGTAAAGGGTCACATGACCCACAATGATGAGACTTAGAGGATTATACAAACTGTCAGTAGTTTGATGTATGATCCTCTGTCTCAAAAAAGCTTATTTAATTGTGCCTTGGCTTCTAATAGATAGACCAGTTCTCAGAGCTTTCTGAGATGCTATTCCTGAGTTATAATCCTCAAATTTGGCTCAGATAAACCTGTTCATTTCTTTCTTAGACTAACTAAGTTTTCATTAACAGGCTCTTCTATGACCTTATTCTCTGTAACCTAAACTCAAATTGCATCTCTTGTCATCAGTGTGTGTCTGGATCTTGTCCTTTTCTAGTCTGTGCCCTTGCACATGCAGGGCTTCCCAGGTGACACAGTGGTAAAGAATCAGCCTGCAATTCAGGAGACACAGGAGAAGTGAGTCAGATCACTAGGTTTGGAAGATTCCCTGGAAGAGGAAACAACAACCCATTCTTCTTGCCTGAAGAATTCCACAGACAGAAGAGCCTGGTGGGCTACAGTCCATGGAGTTGCAAAGAGTAGGATATGGCTTAGCATGTACACTCGCACTTGCACATGCTATTCTCTCCTCCTAAACTGCTTTCTCATCTTGTTATGCAGGCAGACTGCTGCTCATATTTAATACCTAAACTCAAATGTGACCTCCCCTTCATAGGATTCTATGCTTCCAGTGGCACCGTTATTTCTACTGATTTGGTATCAGTGATGATTCAGTGATCAGTGTTTCAACTATGCCTTTATTAGAAGATTTACTTTTTATTTATATTTGTCTTTATTCCTACTATGCATAGTTTTTAATTCTTAAAGTGTCTCTTTCCTCTCTGGCTATTTGTTCTCCATCTTTTTTACCTGTTACTCTTTCTCCACTTGGCTTTTGATAAATATTTCAGTTAGTTCTTCAAAATATTTCTGTGGGTCCTATATCTAACTCTTTCATATTATTTTCCTAGGTAATTTAATCCATACACATGTGTCTCACACATCCATCAATAGGTCCAAACTCTTCTTTGGAAACTAGACACATTTCCTTGAAGTTTCAAAAATACTTTAAATTCAACAAGTCTTGAAAGAACACAACTGTGCCCCAAAACCTAGTATTTCTCCATATTTACTAAATCAGAGAGTGATATCACTTTATTGCCAAAGTCAGACATCTGCATGTATTTTTCAAATCTTCCTTTTTAAATCTTCTCTAATATCACAAGTAGTGTGAATTTATTCCCAGGTCATCTTTTTAATCTACACACATTGTTATTTCTATTACCACAATAATAGTTTAATTGATCATCTTTTAACTGGACCACTGTATTAGTCACTTAACTGGTATCTAATCAGATAATCTTGCTTTCTGTAGTTTCTTCTTGACAGACTGCAGCTGGAGTGAAATGCTAAATTACAAATCTGATATGAGGAAATCCCATTTGGGAGTATTTAATTTACTTTACTAGAGTAATTTCTTTGTTATGCAAATGTTATTCAATGGCCAAATTGCCTTTCTAAGGAACCATCATTTAGACAGAAAAGAGTTTTAATTTATTGAAATAAAGAAATGAAATAATTATTCAAGTAAATAATTCTCTGTGAAGTGTTTACGCATCCATCTCTTATAAGATATACTTGATAAATCTTTTACATGTACACTTGAGATCTTTAAATTTTAAGTACTCACAAACTCTTTGAGAGCACTCATTTCTTACCCTATAAATAAATGGGATGTTTTCTTTGGAAAAAATTTACACTGTAGTCATATCAATATCATTAATGTTTAAAACACCATTTACATTTGTAAGCAACCTGAATAATTAAAAAAATGCAAATTTAACCTACTTAGGAGCAGTAACTTTATATGTAAGTTTTATAAACTGAATTTCATTACTTATTCATAATGTACTAACAAATACAAAGTAATGTAAGAAAAATGTAAAAATCAATACATAAATAAATGGTCCTATGGCAAATTAGGTAGAGTAAGATACTTTCTTCTTGTCTGTCAGGGAAATGAATTTTATCTGGGAAATATTCACTGCCTTCAACCAAAATAAATTTTCTTCTAAATAAAATGAATTTGCAGAATCATTTTCTTCAGAATCATTTCACTATTAAGTCACACTCAGCTACTGGGCCTGCTTTAATCATAAAAACATCAAATTTCAGAAAACTGATTTTAGAGGTAGGTATTACCTATTGTTGTAGACTATCATTTCAATATAATACTGCAAAGCTGAGTTTAAATAAAAAACATAAAATATAGTTCCCTGTATTTTCAAAAAATAAGGTTTTATTATTAAAGTTAAGAATTAATCTAATGGTAAAAAGAAATTCATAATTTAAAATCTTATTAATCTGTAACAGTTATGTGGTCATTTGTAGTTCAATTCAAATAATTTCACTTATTCTTTAAATTGTTTCCTAGAAACTTAGCCAAGGTATAAAGGAAATTCTATTATTCCCATGTTTAGGCTATTTTGTTTTTATCCATCATTTTTAAATTTGTAACATTTTTAACCCTGAATAAATTATTCCTTTCTTGCATATGAGGCTGATCCTTTTCACCTACCACCATTTTCTATCAAGAAAATATTTTTAGTTTGTTCTCTATATAAATCTCTCTAGAAAAATAAATTTTATCAAAACATGAAAAGTCAAAATAAAAATTCTAGAGAGTCAAAATTAATGGCCCATATACTTTACCATCTATTTCAGTTCAGCTCAGTCGTGTCCAACTCTTTGCAACCCCATGCATCGCAGCATGCCAGGCCTCCCTGTCCATCACCAACTCCCAGAGTTCACTCAAACTCACATCCATCGAGTCAGTGATGCCATCCAGCCATCTCATGCTCTGTAGTCCCTTTCTCCTCCTGCCCCCAATCCCTCCCAGCAACAGAGTCTTTTCCAATGAGTCAACTATTCACATGAGGTGGCCAAAGTACTGGAGTTTCAGCTTTAGCATCATTTCTTACAAAGAACACCCATGGCTGATCGCCTTTAGAATGGACTGGTTGGATCTCCTTGCAGTCCAAGGGACTCTATAGAGTCTTCTCCAACACCACAGTTCAAAAGCATCAATTCTTTGGCACTCAGCCTTCTTCACAGTCCAACTCTCACATCCATACATGACCACTGGAAAAACCATAGCCTTGACTAGATGGACCTTTGTTGGCAAAGTAATGTCTTTGCTTTTGAATATGCTATCTAGTTTGGTCATAACTTTCCTTCCAAGGAGTAAACATCTTTTAATTTCATGGCAACAGTCACCATCTGCAGTGATTTTGGAGCCTCAAAAATAAAGCCTGACCTTGGTTCCACTGTTTCTCCATCTATTTCCCATGAACTGATGAGACCAGACGCCATGATCTTCGTTTTCTGAATGTTGAGATTTAAGCCAACTTTTTCACTCTCCTCTTTCACTTTCATCAAGAGGCTTTTTAGTTCCTCTTCACTTTCTGCCATAAGGGTGGTGTCATCTGCATATCTGAAGTTGTTGATATTTCTCCCAAAAATCTTGATTCCAGCTTGTGCTTCTTCCAGCCCAGTGTTTCTCATGATGTACTCTGCATAAAAGTTAAATAAGCCGAGTAACAATATACAGCCTTGACGTACTCCTTTTCCTATTTGGAACCAGTCTGTTGTTCCATGTTCAGTTCTAACTGTTGCTTCCTGACCTGCATACAGGTTTCTCAAGAGGCAGGTCAGGTGGTCTGGTATTCCCATCTCTTTCAAAATTTTCCACAGTTTATTGTGATCCACACAGTCAAAGGCCTTAGCATAGTCAATAAAGCAGAAATAGATGTTTTTCTGGAACTCTCTTGCTTTTTTGATGATCCAGTGGATGATCAAATTTGATCTCTGGTTCCTCTGCCTTTTCTTTTTTTTTTTTTTTTTTTAATTTTTATTTATTTATTTATTTTTAAAATTTTATTTTATTTTTAAATTTTACAATATTGTATTGGTTCTGCCATAAATCAAAATGAATCTGCCACAGACATACATGTGTTCCCCATCCTGAACCCTCCTCCCTCCTCCCTCCCCTTACCATCCCTCTGGGTCGTCCCAGTGCACCAGCCCCAAGCATCCAGTATTGTGCATTGAACTTGGACTGGCGGCTCATTTCATATATGATATTATACATATTTCAATGCCATTCTCCCAAATCATCTCACCCTCTCCCTCTCCTACAGATTCCAAAAGACTGTTCTATACGTCAGTGTCTCTTTTGCTGTCTCGTATACAGGGTTATTGTTACCATCTTTCTAAATTCCATATATATGTGTTAGTATACTGTATTGGTGTTTTTCTTTCTGGCTTACTTCACTCTGTATAATAGGCTCCAGTTTCATCTACCTCATTAGAACTGATTCAAATGTATTCTTTTTAATGGCTGAGTAATACTCCATTGTGTATATGTACCACTGCTTTCTTAACCATTCATCTGCTGATGGACATCTAGGTTGCTTCCATGTCCTGGCTATTATAAACAGTGCTGTGATGAACATTGGGGTACATGTGTCTCTTTCCCTTCTGGTTTCCTCAGTGTGTATGCCCAGCAGTGGGATTGCTGGATCATAAGGCAGTTCTATTTCCAGTTTTTTAAGGAATCTCCACACTGTTCTCCATAGTGGCTGTAATAGTTTGCATTCCCACCAACAGTGTAAGAGGGTTTCCTTTTCTCCACATCCTCTCCAGCATTTATTACTTATAGACTTTTGGATCGCAGCCATTCTGACTGGCGTGAAATGGTACCTCATAGCCTTTTCTAAAACCAGCTTGAACATCTGGAAGTTCATGGTTCACGTATTGATGAAGCATGGCTTGGAGAATTTTGAGCATTACTTTACTAGCATGTGAGATGAGTGCAATTGTGTGGTAGTTTGAGCATTCTTTGGCATTGCCTTTCTTTGGGATTGGAATGAAAACTGACCTTTCCCAGTCCTTTGGCCACTGCTGAGTTTTCCAAATTCGCTGGCATATTGAGTGCAGCACTTTCACAGCATCATCTTTCAGGATTTGAAATAGCTCAACTGGAATTCCATCACCTCCACCATCTATTTAAGACCCAACAATCCCATTATTGGGCATCTTTGGAAACCAAAATTGAAAAAGACACACATACCCTAGTGTTCATTGCAGCACTATTTACAAAAGCTAGGACATGGATGCAGCACAGATGTCCATCTGTAGATGAATGGGTAAGGAAGTTGGGGTACATATATACAATGGAATATTACTCAGCTGTAAAAAGTAACACATATGAGTCAGTTCTAATAAGGTTGGTGAATATAGAGCCTATTATATGAAGTGAAGTAAGTCAGAAAGAAGACAAAAATTAATGCATATACCTGGAATCTAGAAAGATGGTACCAGCAATCCTATGTACAGGGCAACAAAGAAGACACAGACATAAAGAACAGACATTTGGACTCAATGGGAGAAGCGGGTGGGATGATTTGATGAATAGCAGTGAAACATATACATTACAATATGTAAAACAGATAACCAGTGTGATTTTGGTGTATGAAGCAGGGCACCAAAAGCCAGTGCTCTCTGACAACCTAGAGGGATAAGGTGTGGAGTGAGGAGGGGGGAATCAAGATGGAGGGGACACATGTATACCTATGGCCAGTTCATATTGATGTATGGCAAAAACCATCACCATATTGTAAACAATTATCCTCCAATTAAAATAAAATAAATGTATATATTTTTTAAGTTAGAGAGTTTAACTGACTTTCTCAATTTTACCTAGTTAGTATATATTAGAAAGACTGAGTCTATAATCTGGGTCACTTATTTCCTAGGCCAATGCACATAAAACTCTGCAGCTACCTCACATTTAAAAAACAGTGACTTCATTGGTGTCCCTCTGAAATAGTGCCCAATGTGAAATTAACCTATTGTTCTCTCAGCCATTGATTGAAGAAACAATCACAGCCAAGGTTTTCATTTTGAAATGTGATGGATGTAGATTTCTTACCAAAATCTTTTTGTGAGGTGCAAAGTATTATACATTTCAGAATTTTCAATATTGAATCAGTATAAGATAACAATGAGTTCACAGTGAAAGAAAGATATATTTACACATATGCAAATCTATGCCTTTGGTGTAAATGAACCTTACTCAGGTCAATCAAATAATAGCATGTGTTGGACATACAGTTTCATTTTTTACTTCATCTTGGAACAAATCCAGGAAAAAGAATGAGGAAAAGTAGTAATATGCTATATTCTCTAATACTCTAGAAGATTGCTTCTTTTAGTATCTTGAAAAAGTGCTCTTAGAATGATAGAGGGGAAATGAGCATAATCTAGTATCTATGGATATTTTGATGGTATGAAAAACATCTCCAATTTTTAAAAATAGTTTCATTGATGAGTTACTGACATACAATATGGACATTCCTGAAGAACATTGTGCTTTGCAAAATAAACTAGATTAAAAAGAGTGCATACTATAGAACTTTCTAAAACAGACAAAACTAGTGAATAATGATTTAAAACTGATCAGTGGTTTCTTATGTTGAAGAGTAGTGATTGATCACAAAAGGCACATCTGGTATGATGAAAATATTCTTAGTATTTCAGTATTCATTACATGACCATATATAATTTTCCAGAAGTTATCAAATTATATTCTTTAAGGTGTGCATTTAATGTTTTTAAAATGTATGCCTCAATAAATGTGATTACATAAAAAGTTATTTTAATTTTCAATATTTTTTTTTGGGACAGAGCAGGTGATGGGTAACAATTGCCTTCAGTCAGTTCAGTTCAGTTCAGTCACTCAGTCATGTCCAACTCTTTGCAACCCCATGGATCGCAGCACGCCAGGCCTCCCTGTCCATCACCAACTCCCAGAGTTCACTCAGACTCACGTCCATCGAGTCAGTGATGCCATCTAGCCATCTCATCCTTTGCTGTCCCCTTCTCCTCCTGCCCCCAATCCCTCCCAGCATCAGAGTCTTTTCCAATGAGTCAGCTCTTCACATGAGGTGCCCAAAGTACTGGAGTTTCAGCTTTAGCATCATTCCTTCCAAAGAAATCCCAGGGCTGATCTCCTTCAGAATGGACTGGTTGGATCTCCTTGCAGTCCAAGGGACTCTCAAGAGTCTTCTCCAACACCACAGTTCAAAAGCATCAATTCTTCAGCGCTCAGCCTTCTTCACAGTCCAATTCTCACATCCATACATGACCAATGGAAAAACCATAGCCTTGACTAGATGGACCTTTGTTGGCAAAGTAATGTCTTTGCTTTTGAATATGCTATCTACTTTCAAGGAGTAAGCATCTTTTAATTGCCTTAGTGTGGTAAAAGAAGTTAAGATAAAACTTCCTCCTAGGAAAGAATTTATTGAAATGAGGTGATACAACTTCATAGAACATGAGTTACCACAATAATATGAGAGCAATAGATACTGATTCCAGAAGACAAGCATATGGTATATAGCTAGAAGAGCTAGAGAGTTTGATCAGAAAATTTCTTAGAAATTGATGTTTCTCACCACTTTTCCCATCCTTAGATGTCCTGAAAGAAGCAAAAATCACAGCAACTCTCTTCCTCACACTGCAGGAGACTGGAAATACATCAACCAAACAAATCTAAATAGCATGAATCAACAGATTTAAAAGCAAGTAGGAATAGCCAGTAGCAATAGATTTTTAAAAATGTTTATACCAAGGTACATCATGATAAAATTTCAGAACAACTTAAATAAAGGATAAATCATTAAAATCCACCAAAATAAGACAGGTTATCATAACAAATGTGTAGCAGGAAATTAACAGTTTTTAAACAATGGTATTTGGAACTAGAGACATCAAAATTCTGAGTAAAAATTATTTTCAAATTTGAATTTTATACCCAGACATAGTATATATCAAATATGAAAACAGAATATAGATATTTTTCAGACATTACATTTCTCAGAAAACACACATCTCCTCTACCATTTCTTAGAAAGTTATTGAATGAAAAAAAAAAAGTTATTGAATGACCTATTTAACCAAAATGGAGCAGTAGGACTGGAAATCAAGACAGTGAAATAGATAAATGTGAAGCTCACTGCTTCTCACAAATACATTAAAAATATACCTACACTTGGAACAATTCTCAAAAAATACCTGCTGAACACTGGCAGAAGATCACATTAAATCAAAATTACAAAAAATATCACCATGTAACTGAACAAGAAGAAAGAAAAAAGAAAGAATTATGTGAAGACTTGCACCCCTGGTAGGGAGCTGTGGAAAAGGAATGGTTCTCTCACCCTGGGAAGCTGCTTCACTGGTAGAGAGATGAGCCAGGACAAAAAGGAAGCTTCAGAGGCTTAGAAAAGAGTTTAACAGCTGGTTTGTGACAATAGAACATAAAGAGATTAGCACAGAGGGTCCTGGTTACCTCCCTGAACTCCCAGACTGAGATGTACACCTACTGGTGCACATGCTGCTAAATTCCTTAACTTGATATATCAGGTTTTCTTTAATTAACAGTAATCTCTTGAGGTTTCAACTGCCTGGTGTTTGTTGCAAAAACGCCTATATATCTTAGCTCCTTCATCCACCAAATAAAACACAATTCTCTACTTTTTGGCTGTGTGATTTTTCAGTTGACATGTTTCTCTACTGACCACAACAACACTCAAATACATAATCACAGTTAGTCATGCAGGAAGAGACCTTGGAAAGACATACACCAAAACATTAGCCCAGTTAATTCTGGAGGAAGGCAATGCCAAAGAATACTCAAACTACCGCAGAATTGCAGTCATCTCACACGTTAGTAAAATAATGCTCAAAATTCTCCAAGCCAGGATTCAGCAATATGTGAACCATGAACTTCCAGATGTTCAAGCTGGTTTTAGAAAAGGCAGAGGAACCAGAGGTCAAATTGCCAACATCCACTGGATCATTGAAAAAGCAAGAGAGTTCCAGAAAAACATCTAATTCTGCTTTACTGACTATGACAAAGCCTTTGACAGTGTGGATCACAATAAACTGTGGAAAATTCTGAAAGAGATGGGAATACCAGACCACCTGACCTGCCTCTTGAGAAATTTGTATGCAGGTCAGGAAGCACCAATTAGAACTGAACATGGAACAACAGACTGGTTCCAAATAGGAAAAGGAGTACGTCAAGGCTGTATATTGTCACCCTGCTTATTTAACTTATATGCAGAGTACATCATGAGAAACGTTGGACTACAAGAAACACAAGCTGGAATCAAGATTGTTGGGAGAAATATCAATAACCTCAGATATGTAGATGACACCACCCTTATGGCAGAAAGTGAAGAGGAACTAAAAAGCCTCTTGATGAGGGTGAAAGAGGAGAGTGAAAAGTTGGCTTAAATCTCAACATTCAGAAAACAAAGATAATGGCATCTGGTCCCATCACTTCATGGGAAAACAGTGGGGAAACAGTGTCAGACTTTATTTTTGGGGGCTCCAAAATCACTGCAGATAGTGACTTCAGCCATGAAATTGAAAGACACTTACTCCTTGGAACTGATGCTTTTGAACTATGGTGTTGGAGAAGAGTCTTGAGACTCCCTTGGACTGCAAGGAGATCCAACCAGTCCATTCTAAAGGAGATCAGTCCTGGGTGTTCATTGGAAGGACTGATGCTGAAGCTGAAACTCCAATATTTTGGCCACCTCATGTGAAGGATTGACTCATTGGAAAAGACCCTGATGCCAGGAGGGATTGGGGGCAGGAGAAGAAGGGGACGACAGAGGATGAGATGGCTGGATGTCGTCACTGACTCAATCAATGGACATGAGTTTCGATAAACCCCAGGAGTTGGTGATGGACAGAGAGACCTGGCTTGCTGTGATTCATGGGGTCGCAAAGACTCGGACATGACTGAGCAACTGAACTGAACTGAATTCTAGAGGAAGGGCTTTTGGCGATTTTTTTCCTTCTTCTTCTTAATAATTTGCTATACTCCGAAATTTTTTTCTTTGAGCATGTGTTATTTCAAATCTCAACAAAAATAAAGTCTAAAGAATAAACATGGAAGTGTTAACAAACGACATTGTTCCCCAGAAACAGCGTGTTCAACACAGAAAATATGAAACATTAGTTAGTTTTAAGATGATCTCAAATGAAAGTCTTAGGATAATAGTTGTGAAATCTATAAAAATTTTTAGGAAAAAATGAAGGACAAATACATAGAAATCTAAGGAAAAAATGAGGCATTTATTAACTTCAAGAATTAATAAACATCATGAAAGAATGGATGTTGAGAAAGGCTCTTTTTTGAAATATAGACCTTCATAGAACAAACAAAAAGAAACTTGAAAATCACAAAGAAAATGAAATGTCACTTTAATATTGGAAACTAAATTTTTCAAAAATTTCCCAGAACATATAAATAGATGCTATCATCATAGAAAAAAAAAAATTGAAGGATTGATCCAGAAATAATAGCACCCAAATTTGTGAAAAAAAAAATGTCAAAGCAAAAAAAAAAAAAAAAAAGAAAACACTAGTAATAGGCCTCCCATATTTTATCAGCTTTGGGAGATTTATAATAACTTTGTAAAAATATTTAGTTTGTGTGTTGAACAAAAGCCCAAGTCTGATTTTTGTAATTGTACTGAAGTACAAGTTCCAATTATACACCATATAGGCATGAATCTAAACTTCAATAACAATGAAACTCAGGTTTAGAAGAACAGTGAACTTTCTGCAGAAAGTTCTTTTCTTTTCCCAGAAACATAGAACCTTCTTGTCAATGTTCTCTATCTCTAGAGTGTTGGAATGATTCTTTTCCCAGAAACATAGAACCTTCTTGTCAATGTTCTCTATCTCTAGAGTGTTGGAATGAGATCAGAGAATGATTGAACACATTTTTGAAATTGGCTGAGATTTCATTTAATATTCCAGATTCTGTTAGTTTGGACCATATGAAAACTCTGCTTTGAAAGTCAAAAATTTTTTATTCTAATTTCATAAGGTTTTGTCTAAAATTTTCAGTTTTAAAAACTTTTTTAGATTCACCCTAAATAATGGGAGCCAATAAGGTCTCTAAAGACAAGGTTTCACCCTTTTATTACAAACAGAAAAATTTTTCATTAACTTTGAAATTTCAGAAGACTGGTGTTAACTGTTTGTGTATATGGTACTTAATTATGTTATGTTATTGACTCATATATATTGTCCTTTGGTTTATATATTGTTTATTGAAACCCACCAGCTTCCCTGATGGCTCAGATAGTAGAGAAAAAAAATGAAAGTGAAAGTCACTCAGTGGTGTCCGACTCTTTGCCACCCCATGGACTATATAGTCCACGGAATTCTGCAGGCCAGAATACTGGAGTGGGTAGCCTTTCCCTTCTCCAGGGGATCTTCCCAACCCAGGAATCAAATCCAGGTCTCCCCCACTGCATGCAGATTCTTTACCAGCTGAGCCACAAGCAAAGCCCCAAATGGTAGAGAATCTGCCTACAATGCCACAGACCTGGGTTCATTCCCTGGGTCAGGAAGGTGCCCTGTAGAAGGAAATGGCAAACCACTCCATTATTCTTTCCTGGGGAATTCCATGGACAAGAGGAGCCTGTTGGGCTACAGTTCATGGGGTCACAGAGTCGAACATGACTGAGTGACTAACACACACGTTGTTTCCTTTAACACAAAACTGAGATTACAATAATTAGACTTTGATTTATGGAATTCTCACATGTGTTTATTCATAGAGAAATTTTTATTTTTACATTAATTCTTAAAATATTTTAAGTATATATTTTATTAAAATGTTAATACTGGTTCTCCATTTGTCTGAAATACTTCTAGTATATGCTCATTATAGAGTCTAGATAAAAGATAATTTGAGGATGGACTTTTATAATAATCCAGAACATTAACTGTATAATTACAAAGGAATTTAATTAGGTCATATCTGAATGGCCTAGTGGTCTTCCCTACTTTCTTCAATTTGAGCCTGAATTCTTTGATAAGGAGCTGATAATCAGAGCCACAGTCAGCTGCAGATCTTGTTTTTGCTGAAAGTATAGAGTTTCTCCATCTTTAGCTGCAAAGAATATAATCCATCTGATTTTGGTACTGACCATCTGATGATGTCCATGTGTAGAGTCATCTCTTATATTGTTGGAAGAGGGTGTTTGCTACGACCAGTGTGTTCTCTTGTAAAGCTCTGTTAATCTTTGCCCTGCTTCATTTTGTACTTCAAGGCCAAACTTGCCTGTTACTCCAGGTATCTCTTGACTTCCTCCTGTTGCATTCAGGTCCCCTATGATAAAAAGGACATCTTTTTTAGTTGTAGTTCTGGGAGGTCTTACAGGTCTTCGTAGAATCATTCATCATCTTATTTGGCATTAGTGGTTGGGGCATAGACTTGGTTACTGTGATGCAATCACTTCATGGCAAATGGATGGGGAAAAGTGGAAATTATGTCAAATTTCATTTTTTTGGGCTCCAAAATCAATGAGGATGGTGACTATAGCCATGAAATTAAAAGATGCTTGCTCCTTGGAAGAATAGCCATGACAAACCTAGATAGTGTATTAAAACGCAGAGATATCACTTTGCCAACAAGTTCTGTCTAGTCAAAGCTATAGCTTTTCCAGCAGTCATGTCATGTATGGATGTGGGAGCTAAACTTACCATGAAGAAGGCCAAGGGCCGAAGAATTGATGCTTTAAAACTGTAATGCTGGAGAGCCTCTTGAAAGTCCCTTGTTTGACCAAGGAGATCAAACAAGTCAATCCTAAAGGAAATCAACCCTGAATATACATTAGAAAGACTGATGCTGAAACTACATACTTGGCCATCTCATGTGAAGAGCTGACTCACTGGAAAAAACTCTGATGCTGGTAAAGATTGAAGGCAGGAGGAGAAGCAGGCGACAGAGGATGAGATGGTTGGATGGCCTCACCGACTCAGTGGATGTGAGATTGAGCCAACTCCAGGAGGTTGAGTTGCCTGGCCTGCTGCACTTCATGGGGTCACAAAGAGTCAGGCCCAATTTAGCAACTGAACAACAACAACAAAGAACTTTCAGTTTTCTTTGCTTCTTGTTCCTGATTGCTGTGACTATACATACAAAATGCAAAAATAAAATGATCCCAAGGGCTATTGCCCTAAAGTGTCTTGTGTCTTGTGTTATGAGTTTGCTATAGAATGTGGCTATGGTAAAGGCAAATAGTGAGTTATCATACCAAAAAAAAAAAAATATATATATATATATATATATATATATATCTTTGAGTTAAAAAGAAGAAAAAGTAATTACTTAGATTTTTGTTTAATAATTTCAATCCTCTTCTCTCTCTACTCTCCAATTCCTAACCACCTCCACTACCACCAAAAAAAAAAAAAAAGGTCATCCAAACCCAATACCCTACAGCATTTGCTTCTAAATTGACTTTAATTTAGCTTTCTGAACAGGAATAATTAAGCAGAAGTTGAAATTTATGCATCCAATAAGTATTGTTCCCCTGAAAGTTATATTATTTGTTTTATTTTTGTGTTTCTCACACATAAATTGGGTTCCTTTGTGGCTCAGCTGGTAAATAATCCAGAGACCCCAGTTCGATCCTTGGGTTGAGATGATCCCCTGGAGAAGGGAAAGGCTAACCACTCCAGTATTCAGGCCTGGAGAATTCCATGGACTGTATAGTCTGTGGCATCGCAGAGTCGGACAGGACTGGGCAACTTGCAATTTCACACATAAATTAAGTGTACCATTAATAGAATTCTTAAAATTTTTACATTTTGTTAAAACAAAGTCTTAAGACCAGATTTAAGTTGATTTCCTTTCTAAAGCTTTTTATTCTATCATGTCAAAGTGTTTTGCTTTTATTTTTTAATGGTTTCGTTTTTTTTTTTTTTTTTTTTCTTTCTGTTTCCCCAGTAAGTGTTGTAGTATTATTTATATTTGAGTACATGTGCTTTGGAGACAGTCTTGGTTTTGAATCCCAGATCCACAATTTACTACCTCTAATGACCCCAGTGAACCTCTGCTTCCTTTTTTATAAAGCAGTGATAATACTGTCTCTTTCAAAGTGTTTTTTATAAGCATTAAACAAGATATTATATATAAATATATAACATGTAATGTATAGTGTATATATGCATATCTAAATCTATTTATCTATTCATTACCTATATATCTATGGGATCAATAATGAAAACTTCATTATTATAACATGTACAAAACTAAGTCCTCTTATTCTTTTAGATATTTGAAACATAAGCATAGTAAAGTAACTCCTAGCTATTGGCTAATATTATCCCTAGAATAGAAGGAAAACTGTCTAGAAATAAAAGTAAAATTTCAAAAGGATAAGCAAATCTGGTGTTTTAAGATTTAACTCTATCTTCTCAATGGCACTTATGAAAATAAAGATCCCATTTATTCCCATAAAACCAGTTGCATGAAACTTCCATTTGTTACTGAGAATACTGCAGTGACTCAAGGGTTTACGTATTCTAGAAAAATTCATGGATTTAGGTTGTATCTATTTTAGGACATAACTTAGAGTACAGGTTAACTCCTTTACAGAGTTAGAAAATTAAATAAATATTTTAGATTACTGAATTACTATAGAACTACAATACACACACAGATGCATCAGGTGTTAGGCTTAAAAGATGTAAAATGAAAATACTCAACACTACCTATATAGAAGAAAATATGTAAGGAAATATTTCCCATAAATACTAGGCAGATGCTTTGATATATGCACAAAGTGAAAAGATCAAAAAAGCTTCTCATATCCTCCATCTTCCACCTAGGTGGGGTGAAGGGAGCATAAAGGTAATGGAGGGAAGGCTCTCAGAGCAAATAATCTTGTCTTTGAAGCAGAGTGATATTTTAATTGTACATTTTAAAAGTATTGCCTTATTAGCAATGGAGAGAATGAAAAAGGGTCAAAATTTTACTAGTAAATTATACAATTATCAAGCAATGAGTCATTGTATTTGAAGTTTGTAATACATTTCAATTTGAATCTCAACTACACTATATCTTCTGTTACATCTTCACCCTGAATCCTTGAACTTCAGAACTATCGACTCATGTCACAGAATGGCTCCCCTACCCCTGCTCACCATCCATGTCCTCAGAGACTTTGCTGGCAGTGCTGTTCTGGAAGGTAAGGGAAAGGAGAATACAAGGAAGGAAGGAAGAGAACAGGAGAAGAAAAAAGGAAGGAGAGAGAAATGGGAACAGAAAGAAGGAAAAGCAAAAGGAAGCAAAGAATGGAATAGAACCAAGAGAAGGGAGACTATGGGTTGGGGGAAGGAAAGCAAAGATTTAAGGGAAAAGGCTCTCTTACTTTTTGAAAATTTAAGGTATATCAGGTGCTTGACATTGCACACCCTAAAACTTGGAAATAACAACAACCATTTCAGAGTAAAACAACCTGCTCGCAGCTGCTGAAAATCACAAATCAAACTAGGCATTCAGAATACGTCTGATTGACACTGAGAACAGGAATTAAAGAAACATGTTAAACTTAAATAGAAATTATAGACTTTAAACACACAAGGACAAAAAAATTAATTTATGACTTTAATTCTTTGAATATTGGTGTTTTTGTACTTAAACTCACAAGGGATATAATTTTGGTTTTTATTTCTTCTTGAAAAAATTAACATTAGGAGAACATTTTCAAAATCTTTTTCTTCTCAATACTTTATTTTTGGAATACATTTGTGTCTTTAAAATTATATTGCAGAACATTTTAATATTTTCTGGACATTGTGGTTGTATATAATTTGGGATGAAAAATTGAAATGAGCTTACCTTTACATTATAGGAAGTAAGCATGGATTTGTAGTCGAGTTATTTAACACACTGTTTTGTTTTAACTCACATTTGGCTTTATAGGGCAGCATCTAAACTTCTGTTACTAATGACAGAAGGATGTCAAAGAGAGCCATGATCGACATTGAAGTGTATGACTTGGGAGTTGGGAGCTGTGCTGATCCCATAGACAGTTGATTTCAACCTCAAAAGTGTAGTCATATTCTTGTTCTTAAAGATCAATCGCACTCATCCTGGAGTGTGAAGTAAAGTGGGACTTAAGAAGCATTACCACAAACAAAGCTAGTGGAGGTGATAGAATTCCAGTTGAGCTATTTCAGATCCTAAAGATGATGCTGTGAAAGTGCTGCAGTCCATGTGTCAGTGAATTTGGAAAACTCAGCAGTGGCCACAGGACTAGAAAAGGTCAGTTTTCATTCCAATCCCAAAGAAAGGCAGTGCCAAAGAATATTGAAACTACTGCACAATTGCAGTATTGGGTTAGGAACAAAATTTAGAGAAATTTATTAACTAAAAATTCTTCTCTATTGCTGACAATTCCTTTCTGTCATGGGAGTTTAAAGAGAAACTGAGTGGCAGAACTACTTGAGAAATTTAAAAATTTGCTTAACACAATCATTTTTCTTTCTCTTAAGAAGCAGTCTGCCCAGTGAGAATATATTGTAGACTCATTTTCCTTAAGGCTAAAGTAAAATATGTACATAACTTGTTCCAGTCTGCAGGCCAGTTAGCCAACCTATTTGGCTCTCACACCAAATTATATTCTCAAAATCATGTCCATTAATAATGAAGCTGATGGCCTTTAGCAAATCACAATAAAATGTGAAAAAAGCATTACCTATTCAATTTCAATTAAGCTAGGAACTAAAAAAAAAAGAAAAGGAAAGATATATCCATCTGAATGCAGAACTCCAAAGAATAGAAAGGGGAGATAAAGTATTCTTAAGTGAATAATGTGAAGAAAGAGAGGAAGGCAATAGAATGGGAAAGACTAGAGATCTCTTTAAGAAAATTGAAAATATCAAGGGAACATTTCATGCAAATATTTGCACAATAAAGTACAGAAATGGTATGGACCTATAAAGCAGAAGATATTAAGCAAAGGTGGCAAGAATACATGGAAGAACTGAACAAAAAAGGTCTTAATGATCCAGATAACCATGATGGTGTGATCACTCACTTAGAACCAGACATCCTGGAGTGTGAATTCAAGTGGGCTTAGGAAGGATCACTATGAGCAAAGCTAGTAGAGGTGATGGAATTCCAGTCAAGCTATTTAAAATTCTAAAATATGATGCTGTGAAAGTGCTGCACCCAATATGTCAGCAAAATTGAAATTTCAGCAATGGCCATAGGATGGGAAAAGTCAGTTTTCATTCCGATCTGAAAGAAGGGCAATGCTAAAGAATATTCAAATTACCACAAAGTTGTGCTCATTTTACACACTAGCAAAGTAATGCTCAAAATTCTTCAAGCTAGGATTCAACAGCACATGAACCAATAACTTCCAAAGTACAAACTAGATTTATAAAAGGCAGAGGAACCAGAGATCAAATTGCAAAATCCATTGGATCATAGAAAAAGCAAGGGAATTCCAGAAAGACATCTACTTCTGCTTGATGACTATGTTAAGCCTTTCACTGTGTGGATCACAACAAACTGTGGAAAATTCTTAAAGAATACCAGACCACCTTATGTGCCTCCTGAGAACTTGTATGCAGTTCAATAAGCAACAGTTAGAACCGGGCATGGAACAATGGACTGGTGTAAAATTGAGAAAGGAGTATGTCAACGTTGTATATTGTCACTCTGCTTATTTAACTTATATGCAGAGTACATCATGTGAAATGCTGGGCTGGATGAAGCACAAGCTGGAATCAAGATTGCTGGGAGAAATACCAATAACATCAGATACACAGATGGCAGAAATTGAAGAGTAACTAAAGAGCCTTTTCATGAAGGTGAAAGAGGAGAGTGAAAATGCTGGTTTAAAACTCAACATTAAAAAAGCTAAGAACATGGCATCTGGTCCCATCACTTCATGACAAGTAGATGGGAAAAAAATGGAAACAGCGACAGTCTTTATTTTCTTGGGCTCCAAAATCACTGTGGACAGTGACTGCAGCATGAAATTAAAAGATGTCTGCTCCTTGCAGAAAAAGCTATGACAAACGTAGACACCATATTAAAAAGCAGAGACATCACTTTGCCAACAAAGGCCTGCATATTCAAAGCTATGGTTTTTCCAGTAGTCGTGTATGGTTGTGAGAGTTGGACCATAAAGAAGACTGAACATGCAAGAATTGATGATTTGGAATTGTGTTGTTGGAGAAGACTTTTGAGAGTCCTGTAGATAGCACGGAGATCAAACCAGTAAATCCTAAAGGAAATCAATCCTGAATATTCATTGGAAGGACTGATGCTGAAGCTGAAGCTCCAATACTTTGGCCACCTGATGCAAAGAGCTGACTTATTGGAAGTGACCCTGATTTTGGTAAAGATTTAGGGCTAGAGAAGAAAGGGATGACAGATGATAAGATGGATTGATGGCATCACTGACTCAACAGACATGAGTTTGATCAAACTCCGGGAGATAGTGAAGGACAGTGAAGCCTGACTGCTGCAGTTCACGAGGTTGCAAAAAGAGTTGGACAGGACTTAGCAACTAAACAACAACAAAGGATATGCATTTGATGTCATATCTAAGACATATTTGCCTATTCTATGGTCACACAGATTTTTCACCTGTTTTTCTGCTTCTGTTCTTCCTTCTTCTCTTCCTTTTCCCACTCCTTCTCTTTTTTCTTTCCCTTTCCCTCTTCCCATTCCTCTCTCTGCCTCCTCCATCTCCTCCACCTACTCCTTTAGTTTAGAATTACTTTTAGTTCTATAATCTATTTAAGTTTAAATTTTATGTTAGTAAGGTATTGTAAACAAAATAAACAAAAATTAACTCTGATTTTAATTTTTATGGAGATGCTTGAATGTCCCAGCATCACTTATTGAAAAAAATTTATCCTTTCTTAACTGAATTGCTTTTGCATCTTTGTTGAAAATCAGTTGGCCAAGTTAAGTGTAATTGGGTTTCTAAACTCTATTCAGCTCCATGTCCACCCTTGTGCTATTACCACAATGTGATTATTTTAGGTTTATAGTAGGTTTAAATAAAGTATTCCAACCTCATTCTTCCTTTTGAAAAAAAAAATAGGATTCTGTACTCTCTCTTTCAAATATAAATTATAGAGTCAGCTTTCTAAATTCTAAATATCCCTTTAGGAATTTGGTGGGTTTGTGTGGAATCTATATGTCAGTTAGAGAAGGACTGCTTTATTAACAATATTTGTATTGTATGTTAATAATGTAAATTGCATTGATTGATTGATTTGAAACATCAAACCAATCTTGCAATTTCAGGATAACATCCTTAGTTATGATGTCTTATACTTTAAGAAATAGAGGAAAACAACAGAATGGGAAAGACTAGAGATCTCTTCAAGAAAATCAGAGATACCAAAGGAACATTTCATGCAAAGATGGGCTTGATAAAGAACAGAATTGGTGTGGACCTAACAGAAGCAGAAGATATTAAGAAGAGGTGGCAAGAATACACAGAAGAACTGTACAAAAAAGATCTTCAAGACCCAGATAATCACGATGGTGTGATCACTGACCTAGAGCCAGACATCCTGGAATGTGAAGTCAAGTGAGCCTTATAAAGCATCACTACGAACAAAGCTAGTGGAAGTGATAGAATTCCAGTTGAGCTATTCCAAATCCTGAAAGATGATGCTGTGAAAGTGCTGCACTCAATATGCCAGCAAATTTGGAAAACTCAGCAGTGGCCACAGGACTGGAAAAGGTCAGTTTTCATTCCAATCACAAAGAAAGGCAATGCCAAAGAATGCTCAAACTACTGCACAATTGCACTCATCTCACACGCTAATTCTCCAAGCCAGGCTTCAGCAATATGTGAACCGTGAACTTCCTGATGTTCAAGCTGGTTTTAGAAAAGGCAGAGGAACCAGAGATCAAATTGACAACATCCGCTGGATCATGGAAAAAGCAAGATGGTTCCAGAAAAACATCTATTTCTGCTTTATTGACTGTGCCAAAGCCTTTGACTGTGTGGATCACAGTAAACTGTGGAAAATTCTGAAAGAGATGGGAATAGCAGACCACCTGACCTGCCTCTTCAGAAATTTGTATGCAGGTTAGGAAGCAACAGTTAGAACTGGACATGGAACAACACACTGGTTCCAAATAGGAAAAGGAGTACATCAAGGCTCTATATTGTCACCCTGCTTATTTAACTTATATGCAGAGTACATCATGAGAAACGCTGGACTGGAAGAAACACAAGCTGGAATCAAGATTGCCGGGAGAAATATCAATAACCTCAGATATACAGATGACACCACCCTTATGAAAGTAAAAAGGAACTAAAAAGCCTCTTGATGAAAGTGAAAGAGGAGAGTGAAAAGTTGGCTTAAAGCTCAACATTCAGAAAACGAAGATCATGGCATCCAGTCCCACCACTTCATGGGAAATAGATAGGGAAACAGTGGAAACAGTGTCAGACTTTATTTTGGGGGGCTCCAAAATCACTGCAGATTGTGACTGCAACCATGAAATTAAAAGACGCTTACTCCTTGGAAGGAAATTTATGACCAACCTAGATAGCATATTGAAAAGCAGAGACATTACTTTGCCAACAAAGTTTCGTCTAGTCAAGGCTATGGTTTTTCCTGTGGTCAAGTATGGATGTGAGAGTTGGACTGTGAAGAAGGCTGAATGCCGAAGAATTGATGCTTTTGAACTGTGGTGTTGGAGAAGACTCTTGAGAGTCCCTTGGACTGTAAGGAGATCCAACCAGTCCATTCTGAAGTAGATCAGCCCTGGGATTTCTTTGGAAGGGATGATGCTAAAGCTGAAACTCCAGTGCTTTGGCCACCTCATGTGAAGAGTTGACTCATTGGAAAAGACTCTGATGCTGGGAGGGATTGGGGGCAAGAGGAGAAGGGGACGACAGAGGATGAGATGGCTAGATGGCATCACTGACTCTATGGACGTGAGTCTCAGTGAACTCCGGGAGTTGGTGATGGACAGGGAGGCCTGCAGTGCTGTGATTCATGGGGTCGCAAAGAGTCAGACATGACTGAGCGACTGATCTAATCTGATCTAATACTTTAATAAAATGTTGGAATTATTTGCAAATATTTTGTTGAGGAAAGTATTCTTACATTTATATTTATAAGATATATTGATTTGGCATATTCTTTTCTTTTCTTTAAAAGTTTTTTGTATCATCTAAATGCTGATATAAAAAACTGTTATCTCATTTTCTTCTTTCTGGACGTTTTGTATATAATGGATATTCTTTCTGGAGTACTGGGGAACTAAAATCATCTGGGCCTAAAGTATCATTTATAATGCATCAAAATACAAGTTCATATTTAAATAGGTATAGGACTGTTCATATTATCTTTTTATTGAAAGTGAAAGTCTCTTAGTCATGTCTGAATCTTTATCACCCCATGAACTATACAGTACCTAGAATTCTTCAGGCCAGAATACAGGAGTGGGTAGCCTTTCTGTTCTCCAGTGGATCTTTCCAACCCAGGTCTCCCGCATTGCAGATGGATTCTTTATCAGCTGAGCCAAAAGGGAAACCTAAGAATACTGGAGTGGATAGCCTATTCCTTCTCCAGTGGATCTTCCTGACACAGGAATTGAACCGAAGACTCCTGCAATGCAGGCAGATTCGTTACCAACTTCACAATCAAGGAAGCCCTTGAGTGAGCATTAATAGAATATTTTTTTCAAGGAACGTGTCTGTTTGACCTAAGTCTTAAATTTATGAGCATTAAGTTGTCTGTAATATCCTTCATTATCCTTCTATTGTCTGTAGAATTTGTATTGATGTCCTCTCATTCATTTTTGATATTGATAATTAACATCTTCTTTAATTGTCCTTGGTCACTTTAATTCAGTCCAGTTCAGTCTCTCAGTCGGGTCTGACTCTCTGCGACCTCATGGACTGCAGCACAACAGGCATCCCCTCCATCACCCACTCTCAGAGTTTACACAACTCATGTCCATTGAACCAGTGATGCCATCCAACCATCTCATCCTCTGTCGTCCCCTCCTCCTCCATCCTTCAATCGTTCCCAGCATCAGGGTCTTTTCAAATGAGTCAGTTCTTCACATCAAGTGGCCAAACTATTGGAGTTCCAATTTCAGTATCAGTCCTTCCAATGAATATTCAGGACTGCTTTCCTTCAGGATAGACTGTTTGGATCTCCTTGACAGTCCAAGGGACTCTCAAGAGTCTTCTCCAACATCACAGATCAAAAGCATCAATTATTTGGTGCTTAGCTTTTTTTATACTCCAATTCTCACATCCATACATGACTACTGGAAAACCATAGCCTTGACTAGATGGACCTTTGTTGGCAAAGTAATATCTCTGCTTTTTAATACATTGTCTAGGTTGGTCATAACTTTCCTTCCAAGGAGTAAGCATCTTTTAATTTCATGGCTGCAGTCACCATCTGCAGTGATTTTGGAGGCCAAAAAAACACTGTTTTCCCATCTAGTTCCCATGAAGTGATGGGGCCAGATGCCATGATCTTAGTTTTCTGGATGTTGAGCTTTAAGCCAACTTTTTTCTTTTTTTTTTTTAATTTTATTATTTTTAATTTAATCAAGAGGCCCTTTAGTTCTTCTTCACTTTCTGCCATAAGGGTGGTGTGATCTGCATAGCTAAGTTTATTGATATTTCTCCTGGCAATCTTGAATGCAGTTTGTGCTACATCCAGCCCAGCATTTCTCATGAGGTACTCCACATATAAGTTAAATAAACAAGGTAACAATATATAGCCTTGACTACTCCTTTACCTATTTGAAACCAGCCTGTTGTTCCATGTCCAGTACTAACTGTTGCTTTCTGACCTGCATACAGGTTTCTCAAGAGGCAGGTCAGGTGGTCTGGTATTCCCATCTCTTTCAGAATTTTCCACAGTTTATTGTGGTCCACACAGTCAAAGGCTTTGGCATAGTCAGTAAAGCGGAAGTAAATGGTTTTCTGGAACTTTCTTGCTTTTTCAATGATCCAAAGATTGTTGGAATTTTGATCTCTGGTGTCTCTGCCTTTTCTAAATCAAGCTTGAACTTCTGGAGTTTCATGGTTCACATACTCTTGGAAGCCAGGCTTGGAGAATTTTGAGCATTACTTTACTAACGTGTGAGATGTTTGCAATTGTGCTGTACTTTGAGCGTTCTTGGCATTGCCTTTCTTTGGGACTGGAATGTAAATTGATATTTTCCCATCTTGTGGCCACTGCTGAGTTTTCCAAATTTACTGGCATATTGAGTGCAACACTTTCTTTTTTTTTTTTAGTTTTTGTTTATTTATTTATTTTTAATATATTTTAACTTTACAATATTGTATTAGTTTTGCCATATATCAACATGAATCCACCACAGGTATACCTGAGTGCAACACTTTCATAGCATCATCTTTTAGGATTTGAAATAGCTCAACTTGAATTCCATCACCTCCACTAGCTTTGTTCATAGTGATGCTTCTTAGGGCATATTTGACTTCACATTCCAGGATGTCTGGTTGTAGGTGAGTGATCACACCATCATGATTATCTGGGTTGTAAAGATCTTTTTTTGTATACTTCTCATGTGTATTCTTGCCAGCTCTTCTTAATATCTTCTGCTTCTGTTAGTTCCATACTGTTTCTGTCCTTTATTGTGCCCATCTTTGTATGAAATGTTCCCTTGGTATATCTAATTTTCTTGAAGAGATCTCTAGTCTTTCCCTTTCTATTGTTTACCTCTTTTTCTTTGCACTGATCTCTGAGGAAGGCTTTCTTATCTCTTCTTGCTGTTTTTTGAAACTTTGCCTTCAAGTTGTTATATCTTTCCTTTTCCCCTTTGCCCACTTCTCTTCTATTCACAGCTATTTGTAAGGCCTTCTCAGAATGGCAAACCACTTCAGTAATCTTGCCTTGAGCACCCCATGAACAGTATGAAAAGGAAAAATGATAGGACACTGAAAGATGAACTCCCCAGGTCGGTAGGCACCCGATATGCTACTGATCAGTGGAGAAATAACTCCAGAAGGAATGAATGGATCGAGCCAAAGCAAAAACACCACCCAGTTGTGGATGTGAATGGTGATGGAAGTAAAGTCCAATGCTGTGAAGAGCAATACTGCATAGGAATCTGAAATGTTATGTCCATGAATCAAGGCAAATTGCAAGTGATCAAACAGGAGATGGCAAGAGTGAAACATTGACTTTTTAGGAATCAGTGAGCTAAAATGGACTGGAGTGGCTGAATTTAACTCAGATGCCCATCATATCTACTACTGTGGGCAAGAATCCCTTAGAAGAAATGGGGTAGCCATCATATAAACAAAAGAGTCTTAAATGCAGTACGTGGATGCCATCTCAAAAAGGACAGAATGATCTCTGTTCATTTCCAAGGCAAACCATTCAATATCACAGTAATCCAAGTCTATGCCCAGACCAGTAATGCTGAAGAACCTGAAGTTGAATGATACTATGAAGACCTACAAGACCTTCTAGAACTAACACCCCCAAAGGATGTCCTTTTCATTATATGGGACTGGGATGTGAAAGTAGGAAGTCAAGAAATATCTGGAGTAACAGGCAAATTTGGCCTTGGAGGTCAGAATGAAGCAGGGCAAAGGCTAATAGAGTTTTGCCAAGAGACCTCACTGATCATAGCAAACACCCTCTTCCAACAACACAGGAGTAGACTCTACACATGGACATCACCAGATCGTCAATACTGAAATCACTCTTATTACCTTTTACCAATTTAAAATTTTGTTTTTAAAATTATCTTTATAGTTTCTCTGATTTAAATTGGTTTGAAACAATAAATTCAGTGGTATCTATAGCTTCAAAATCTGCAATATTGCTGAACTTATGTGAAATTTATATGAAACTAAATAGCTCAGATTTTTTTTTTAATAAAGGAGCAATACTGGAGAATTTAACTGTACCAGGCATTAAGACACATGCTACAAAGTTTAAGAATAAATCAATGTTTTATTAAATTAGTGTTATAGCATAGACCATCCAGAAATATGCTTATTTATAGTAGAGATTACCTTTTGGATAATTAAGTAAAGAAATATATATATATATTGTGGACAAAGTGGCTCACGGTGCTCTGAGAATATAATTCATATTTACTTACACTAAATGAACAAATAAAATCCAGTGAATTAAAAATAAATGTAGAGTTTAAACTTTACTGAATATCAAGTAAAATAGTAGTGATAGCTGTGGCATTTGAGAATTTCTAGTTGTTAAAAAATTCCAAAGTATGAGCTCTGCTTCAGCTTTTCCTTTGGTTTGGAATTGTTTCCCTCTGTATAGCCACATGAAGTCTGTCTTTTCTTTCTTTATGTTTTTTACTTAAATATCACTGTCATTGATCTCTATTGATAAATTTACACTCTCCACTGTCACAAATGATAGGGAAGCCTGGCACATTGTGGTTTACGGGCTTGCAAAGTCACAAATGATTTAGCAACTGAACGACAATTATCACTCTGTATTTTACAGGGCATATTTTCTTTTTTTCATAGCTCTTATAACCACCTTCTATATTTTAAGGTTATGCATTTGATGCTTGTTCATACCCACACAAATATGTAAACTTCATTGAGAATAGGGATTTTCATTCACTCACACATTAGACCTGGTCATGAGAGTCCTCAAAAAGTTATTTGGAGTCAATGAATAAATTAGTGATGTATAAACTAGTGAAACCACTGGGGAAAAGATTGATTAACTAAAGAAAAAGAAAAAAGATAAGACATGAAAAGAAAAAAATTGTTTACAAGTATATCATCATAAATGATAATTGGTAATAGTTTGGGAGATATGGCAATATCTAAAAGTTACTATTGCTTAATATACATTTAATCCTGAAAATTGACTAAGAAAATATATTAGGAAAAGTGTTAAAAGGATATAAATTGCTAATACATAGAAAACAAACAAGTATGAGAAAACATATTTGACAATGTTCTTAAAATTATGAGCTATACAAATGTAAGCAACACTAACATAGAATTTGAGTTTCATAAGATTGGAAGAAATAATAAAGTCTGATAATGCCAAATATCTGCAATGATGTGATATTTGAGAATATTTTTTTTCTTTTCTAGTGTGCATTAACATTAAAATGAATCTTTTCCATTCTAGGTATGTCAAAATTATATTTATTTTCTAAAAAACTTAGTAACAGATTCTTATAGGAAGAGGTAGCAAAACATTTATGACAATATTAAAAAGTAGAAAGAATTTGAAGACAACATATGTGTCCATCAATAAGGATAAAAATTAAGTGCTAGATGTGTAAAATGAAATACCTTGCAGCAGTAAAATAACAACTGGAAAACAATAAAGATAGTAAAACTTAGTACTAGGTCAAAATATAAGCAAAGGATGATTCCTAACAAAATTCTGGTTAAAGAATTAAAATGCAGTTCAATACTATAGAAGATAACTATCTAAGACCATAACTTAAATAGACCAAAGTATTAATAAGTGTCTGGATTCAGATGGGGAAAGAAATTGGGTCTAGAGACGAGTGAAAACAAATTGTAAAATGAATAAATGAAGCATTTGTACAGACAATGAATAACTTATAGTTCAGGTCAATTTAACTTTTTGTATTTGCGGTCTAATATTTTTAATGAGAGTTTATCCAAGGCAAAGGTGACAAGCTCATATTGATATCATACCTCTATAATGATTTAAGTGAGGGTTTGTTATCCTTGGGTATTTTGTCATTGAGGTAGAAAGATCACAATGGTGAAGATATTCATCCATCCATGTTAACCTTTCAACACAAGCCATCAAACTACTTTCAAGCTGTTTCAAAGATCATCAAGCAAAATTCTGGTTATAATTAGCTAGGGAGTTAGGCTAGAATACAGGGACAGGAAACAACAAATACTCAGTAATAAAAGATCACAATGTATTTTTTATTACATTTTAAAAATTTAAATACATATTTATATTTTCAGTGCACCTGTTCTTTATTAAGTGTCTATACCATGATAGTGCTTAGGGAGCCTATTTTCCTTTGGGCCAAATAATTACTGATCTTCTAAGGCTGCAATGGTAAAGAATAGACATGAGTTTGGGGACAATACCTGGATACTGCCATTTTCTGGGAAAAGCTATTTTTTCTCAGGTGAGATAACCTTCTCCATTACAACATTTCCATTCCATTTAGGGCACCACTCACCCCTATGGTTGTGAAGGTGAGGTGGGGTAATAAACAGTTTAACCATTCATAGATTTTTATTAATTTTTTAAAATGTTAATTATTGAAATCAACATTAAAATACCATAGAAGCTAATTTACATCTGGGCGAAAAGAGAGGCATTAGAATGGGAGGGAAATGGATAGAAAAAGGAAAGACAAAAATATGTTTCTATTTACCATATTATTCTTAGAGCATGACACTCTGCATATCCTCAGCAAACATAAAAATTTCTATTCAGTTGTTGTATCACTCCATCTTTACAGAAATATTAAACTATGGATTGTTAATCAGGAGAGATATAATAATTGGTCTACTTTATTGTATAAGAACTGTTGGCTTTCAGTATCAGTTTGCATATTATATATGCATTATATTGCCTGCTTGAAACTGTTTGAATTAGCATTTAAAAATTAGATATTTGAAGTACAAAAAAATTCTTAAATAAATGTGAAATAGAAACATTGTCATACTAACCCAAATTCCTGCATGGAAATAATTGCAGATTATTTTTAGAGGAGATAGTCACTCTTCAGTTTGCTGAAATAGTCACCTGATACGTTTAATTAACTTAAATTAGCAGTTAGATTCCTGTGGGTATTTGGATCTGTGACTCCTATTCAGACCATTCTTTTAATTTCACAGGTGAGAAATAGAGTTTAATTGCAATTAGGTACAGGTGAGTTCACAGAAGACAATGGTGATAATAGAGTCTGTCTAGAATAGAAGTCTTCTGGTTTGATTTATTTTTGCACCAGATATGATAATTTCCCCCATTTTGACAGCTCAAAAAATGTAAGCAATGGCTTTTAATTATTCTAACACTTAAACCATACTTTAAAATAGAAATTGAAACCTTCCCAATAGTGCCGTTCACTTTATTATCATGAAGTGGTTTGTCTTGAGGACATGTGCTAATTTTATTCAAATATTTTAATGAGAAATGAAATACCATTCTGAATTTCTGAAACTCATTCACATTTCTAACATTAAATTGATAAGGAGTAAACTGTTACAGTGTTTAATGATCAATTGAAATCATTTTTAAAAGGTGCAATTCATGTCCATGAATATTATTAATAAGGTATAGAAAGTAGATTTTGCTGTTTGGTTTTGCTGATGAGGGATTATTCTACTCTCTTTTTAGACATTCATCTAATTTTTTAAAAGTTTTTAATGTAATTCTTTTTTTATTTGAGCGTTAGGGCTCAGGAAAATGTGAAAAACACTCTTCCTCAAACACAACAGTTCACTTCCTACAATAGGAGCAGCCTCCTTTCTAAACCTGTGCTCTGTCTGAATTTACTAGCTAGGCAAACCTAGGTTACAGACAATTAAGTATTTTACACAAGTTCGCAAAGCAATTCAGAGTGCATGAAGCAAGCAAATCCAAACTAAAACCTTTCTCGTAAAACTCTAGCCATAGCTCCCAGACATCTCAGTGATTTCACTGCTTATCTCTTCGCCAGAATCTCTCACCACCCAGTTGAAATACATATCCCATAAACCTTTCTTTAGATTATTTGTAGATAATTTCTCTCTTAGCTATTATTTATTAGCTGATATGGCAAAATGATATTTAACTCTATAATGATGCTATTTAACTTTAAAATGTGTTTTGAGATAAATTTTGCATAAAAAATGGTGTAAAAAGTAGCATTTTATTGTACTGCATTATGACCAGTCATTAGGTTTGGTGAATTGGTTCTTCTTGCTAATGTTTGTGTTAAATTAAAAACACTAAATTGAGATAACCATGCATGAATCCTGCATGAGACATTAACTATAGAATGCTGGAAACAAAACCAATATCTATTGCACTGTAAGTATTCAAAGGGGAAAAAATGTTAGGCTGCAAACAATGTATGATAATTTCAGTTCCCCTGGAAAGAAAATAGTATTGTTTCTATTCTAACTATATTAATGTAGTATAGTATAATTAGGAAAAAAATAAAGGTAAGTAATTACATTCAGGTGAACTGTAAACTAATGTGTTCTATGGAAGCATTATTTTCAAGTAATGAAAGAGGTGTTTTAACTATGAAGCTTGGCTGTTTCAACTTTTTAAAATTAGAAATGAAAAACAAATAAAAGAATAAACTCACAGTAGTTTAATTCCATGCATGCTCTTAATAGATATAAATCTACTAATTATGTGTTCGCCCTTGGGAGCTTTGAAAAAGCTTACAGTCCTTGCTCATGCCAACAGTCATTTCATTCATCTGTTACCATTTTGGTTGTTTTCCTGTCTACTGACTTTTAATAATTGAGATTGTATATTGCGCCCACTCTTTCCTCTGCAAACACTGACCCTTAGCTTCTGTGGCACTAGCCATCTGGAACTGTCTGCCCTCTTCTCTTCACATCACTGGAAACCTAATTCACTGCTTGCTAAAGTACAAAACTCCCATTTAGCTCAGCAGAAGTTTAAAGAAAGATGAGTGGCAGATTGAACACTCAAGATCTTCTACTCACTTTTGAAACGCAGCCAAAATATGACCACTCTTGTGAAAGGGATGTTTGCCATGTTAAAAGTGAACACACATTCAAAGCAAATATCAAATCAACAGTATCATATACCCTATTCATATATATCACATCCATGTCACCTATTGGAAACATATCCATCAGGGTTGCATTTCTCTGACAAGCAAGCATTTTACATTTGAGAGAGTCACAATGTTCCCATCATGTAACCAAGGCAGTAACGCCACAAAACCATTACATTATTGAGGTAAGTAGTATAAATTATTTTGGTCAGATGGATAGTCACTGCTGCTAAGTCACTTCAGTCGTGTCCAACTCTGTGCGACCCCATAGATGGAAGCCCACCGGGCTCCCCCGTCCCTGGGATTCTCCAGGCAAGAACACTGGAGTGGGTTGCCATTTCCTTCTCCAATGCATGAAAGTGAAAAGTGAAAGGGAAGTCGCTCAGTCATGTTCAACTCTTAGCGATCCCATGGACTGCAGCTTACCAGGCTCCTCCGTCCATGGGATTTTCCAGGCAAGAGTACTAGAGTGGGGTGCCATCGCTTTAGTTTGCCTAATTCTTTTGGATTCAAGGAAGAGGGACTTTCTCAGGTACCTGGAATTTTTGTAACTATTTATAAATAAATTGTTGACAATACAGCTAAGTCCTCCTATTACCCAGAGTAAGCAATGTAACCAGGACTCAGAGGAAGAAATTATGCTTGGTGTATGAATGGCTTTCAGAGAGTATACATACCTTGTATGTATTTAAAATTCAGGACAGCTATACCACATCAGTCTTTTTAACAAACTGCAAAATATTTCATTACTTGCGATTTTGAAATAAACTAATTTCAATAATTATGTTCCTCAATTATCTCTCTCCATTCTTGTTCTCTTGACTTTAGGAAGTGACGATTCAAGGCAAATGTTTTTTTCTAAGGTGCTTTTCTATATCCATTGGCCAATATGAGATAAAGTGATTAATCAGCGAAAATTTAGAAGGACTGGTAGAGAAGAGGTTCTTACATATTTAATTATTGTCCATTCAGTGCAGATGAAGACTCGTCATTGTGTTCAGGCATCATCTCTTTCTATTCTATTGGAGAATAAAAATTATAGGTTTCCTGCTAACTTCATATATTCCACTATGATAAAAAGGAAGCAATACAGTGAATACTAGCAATGCCATGCCCTTTGTTACTCATTTGCATTGAGAGGATATAGGTCTTCTGGTCTCTGTTCCATAATGACATTTAACACTGGCTACTTAATTACTTGTATGCTGTATCATTCATTGGGCCACCCATGGATTCTGCCATCCAATGACTTTCTCAAGGATTGTTTTTGTTGTTTTCATGATAAACACAAATGCAAGTTTTACCCCAGAGTGTGCAGAGAAATTCAGATGATCATTTATTTTCTATTCATGTTATATTTGCCATTTGGATTTTTTTTTTTAGCATCAAAGTAGAACAGCACATCTTCTAGCCATTTCTTCTCTTGAAATTCTGAGACTGTTGTCATTGCATTATATACAGAGAATATAATCTCTTCCAATGTTGATGACACCATGATTCTGTCATTTCTTGGGAGAAAAGGTGAGGAGCCCATGCAAAAGAATAATCCCATTTAGTCACAAATTTCCACTTCTCAGCCAGCACAGCTGAAGATTCTCCCAGGACAGTGTAGCATTACCACACGATTAGGAAGAGAAGTGAATATCAATCAAAGGGCTCATTGGCTTTGCAAAGCTATCTTCTTAGACGTTTTCTAAGGAGAGAGATGTGACCCTTTCTCAGCAAATAACCTGAGTGAATACTGAGCCTGTGGAAAGGTTGGGTACCCATCATGTTATCAACAAATAAAGGACAACAGAGCCAACAGGGCCTTCTACCACCATTGCTGATTTGAGCAGCCATAAAAGCGAGGCAGGATTGCAATCAGAACCCAGATGGGAGAGAGCTGAGGCACAGGCCACACACATGACTGCATAACCCAAGCCTAAGGGTCTACGGTGGAATACTGAAAGCCAGGTGTAATGTTCTCTTTTTTGGTCCCTAACTCAGAACAATGGGAAACAGTAGTTAAGGTCAGGGAATCTCTTCCGGGTGGGTTGCCATTTTAATGAG
Organism: Bos mutus; assembly: GCF_027580195.1. Taxonomy (NCBI): domain Eukaryota; kingdom Metazoa; phylum Chordata; class Mammalia; order Artiodactyla; family Bovidae; genus Bos; species Bos mutus. Next base: position 74,186,452 of record NC_091622.1, on the reverse strand, counting down.
GTTAAGATTCACGTTTTGACATGCTAGAAGGAAAGGGAAAATTATATCTTTATGGGCGCTGTGGCCAGACTTCTAGCTTCCAATTCTATTGCATCCATCCTTATTGGATGGATGAAGAATTCTTTATCTCTATGGATTGAATCCTCAATCCTATAAGTCTGAGATATTGCAAAATTCATCATTTTGCTAGTGAATGCCACTGAGACTATCCGTATAACACTGTTGCTGCTGCTGCTCCTGCTGCTGCTAAGTCACTTCAGTCGTGTCCGTCTCTGTGCGACCCCATAGACGGCAGCCCACCAGGCTCCCCCGTCCCTGGGATTCTCCAGGCAAGAACACTGGAGTGGGTTGCCATTTCCTTCTCCAATGCATGAAAGTGAAAAGTGGCTCAGTTGTGTCTGACTCTTAGTGACCCCATGGACTGCAGCCTACCAGGCTCCTCCATTCATGGGATTTTCAGGCTAGAGTACTGGAGTGGGGTGCCACTAACTTCTCTGCCATGTAACACTAGTAAAGCTATATTTTGTTTTCCTCTATGATTTTACAAATTCAATCAAGGTTTGTCAACTTTTTTTTTTTTTTTTTGTAAGTCCTTATTAGTTCAGTTCAGTCTCTTAGTCATGTCCGACTTTTTGCGACCCCGTGGACTGCAGCATGCCAGGCTTCCCTGTCCATAACCAACTCCTGGAGCTTGCTCTAACTCACGTCCACTGGTGATGCCAGTGATGCCATCCAATCTCTGTCATCCCATTCTCCCATCAGGAAGCTTCCACAAGCCTCTTATCCTTATCCATTAGAGGGCAGACAGACTGAAACCCACAATCATAGAAAACTAACCAAACTGATCATATGAATCACAGCATTGTCTAACTCAATGACTATGAGCCATTCCATGTAGGGCCATCCAAGACAGACAAGTCATGGTGGAGAATTCTAACAAAACATGATCCACTGGAGAAGGGAATGACAAACCACTTCAGTATTTTGCCTTGAGAACCCCATGGACATTATGAAAAGTCTTATTAAAGACACAGAAATTAGTAAAGAAACTCCAATGATCTAATATTTACCCAATAAATGCTTTAAAATTATAAGCTCCCATGTACAATGGGTGGGTAAGAAAGCTTATTCTACCATTTTGCTTTTTGTACTGTAACTCTTACAAATTGAAATCTGTAGATATACACTGCCTTCTACCTATTTAATTTAGCCAAGTTTACACAACAAAAGTGGTCAATAGTATCTTCCACTTTAAGTAACCCTATCTTAGGATCTTTTCAGTGATGATGTAGAAGCTCAAGTTTAAAGAGATGGCTGATTCAGGAATTACTTGAGTTCTAGAAGTTCCATGGCATCAGAAATACATTTCTAGCTTTCTACTTCCATCTATATTGGTTTGATTCACAGGCATTTGAGGATTTATGGCAACTCTAGACTTATTTTTACAATTAACAGACATGTTATAAGAAAATAAGATCATCTCTTTCTCATGATTTTCACATGATTCTCCACATAGAAATGCATCCTGACAACTTTGGGCAAGTATTTCAGACATGTTAAATTACCATGTTATTGTATTTGATTTTTTGCCAAATAATTAAAACATTGTAGATGATAATATAAACATAATCACCATTTAATTTGATAAATCACTTGGAATTGCTTGATGCAAGCTTGATTTTATTTCCATTAAACTATTTATTACTACTTCTTTGTAAATGTGACTTTTCCATTTCATTAATCCACATATGTCTCTTTAAAAAGCACTCAGTTTCAAAATGATGATATCTAAATAAATACAATTTATAATAGTTTTATTTTATCTTTGGATATTTCCTCTGTTTCTGTAAATAAAAGCAATCTCCCAAAGTATGTTTTTAAGAAAATATAAGGGCTTCAAAGGTATATTCAAAATTTACAGGACATTAGAACCATTTTCATGAAGTTCAGTTTTCTCTACAAAATAGTATAGCAATGCCAGTTAATAGACAATACTTCATGATAAAATATGAATAAAACTAGTTTCATTTTACTAAAATTGCACTGTTTTCTTTCATTGTATATGCACTAGTATCTTGTTCTAATTTCCTAAATGTTTTAGTATAAAATTGGATGTTGTTAAGGAAGCAAAATAAGCCATTAAATTACTCCACAGAACACAAACACAAAGCAAAGGAAAACAAGAAAATCAAGGTAGATACAGTAATGTAATAATTTCCACTAAGGGAAATGCAAATCTTTAAGCTCTTTTTTCCTCAGGTTGTAGTTTTAGTTGCTAAATCATGTCAGACTCTTTTGCAACCCCATGGACTGTAGCCTATTAGGCTCCTCTGTCCATAGAATATTTCCTTCTCCAGGGGATCTTCCTGATAAAGGGATCTTCCCGACCCAGGGGTCAAAACTGCATCTTCTGCATCCGCAGGCAGATTCTTTGTTACTGGGCCTTCAAGGGAGTTTTCTTCCTCAGGATCTTCCCTTTTTTTTGAATCCACACACAGATTGCCTAAAGTAGAGTTATGTCTTATGCATGTAATGATCTACTCCCCAAGGCAGGAATAAGGATATATGCATGGATATTCATTTTGGAATTCCCCATTTATATGCCCTTGGATTGCCAGACTTCATTTAATGAAAATTATCTTATAATGTCAATGTTTTTCTCATCAGTCATTTTTTTTTCTGTTTTATGAGAATCACTTTAGTTTTTCCATGCCCCAAATTTGAGTGTCCTCAGAACAAAAGATATCATTTGGTCATCTTTATATTGAATAGTTGGCTCTAATAAAGTTAAGACTTTTCTTAATTCATGCCACAGTTGGAATCATTTGCTTTATTTTAATAATCTCTTACACCTTTATTCTTTTATTTATTTATTGCCATACTATGTAGCTTGTGGGATCTTAGTTCCCTGACCAGGGATTGAACCGTTGCTCCCTGCTTTGGAAGATTGGAGTCTTAACCACTAGACCACCAGGGAAATCACTTTATTCTTCTTTTTAAATTGAAGATTCAGGTATATAGATATTGATGATCAAATTTATGTATATATTCATTGTATGCTATTACTCTAAAGAATTATTTTATTTCAACTTAGGAAAATTTGTCTTATGAGAAAATTTCATTTTTAGGAATTATTTTTTAAGGCTGATTGGCAAATATTTTCGGCAAAAGGTAAGTATTTAAGGCCTGGCCTTTATCACAGTTAACAAAATCTGCCATTGAAGCGGAGAAGGCAATGGCACCCCACTCCAGTACTCTTGCCTGGAAAATCCCATGGACGGAGGAGCCTGGTAGGCTGCAGTCCATGGGGTCGCTAAGAGTAGGACATGACTGAGCGACTTCCCTTTCACTTTTCACTTTCATGCATTGGAGAAGGAAATGGCAACCCACTCCAGTGTTCTTGCCTGGAGAATCCCAGGGATAGAGGAGCCTGGTGGGCTGCCATCTATAGGGTAGCACAGAGTCGGACATGACTGAAGTGACTTAGCAGTAGCAGCCACTGAAGCACAAAAGCAACAATAAATATTAGGCAGATGAATGAGTGAGAATGTATATACATAGATTGAAATTTGAATTGCATAAACTTTTATAAAATCTTGGGCTTATTTTGATTTTTCAAACATTTTAGTGTTTAAAATGTTTAAAAAATTAGCTTGCAGGTCATATAAAAAGAGGTAAAACAGACTTATCATACAAGTTGTAGTTTGTGATCTCTGCTCTCAGACAAGGAAAATAATATATTTAATTTAAAACAGTTTCAAATGATAAATTACATAGAATACAAAATTTAAATATAACAGGATACTATAATATTAAAAGGTAAGCTTTCCCATCTTCTCTGTAGATATTTTTGCTTAATTTTTTTTATTCATGAAAATGTACACATACACTTTTAAAAATCATAGTGTAGACTATAATTAAAAGTAGCAAAGAAAATACCCATATCTCATCTCTTGAACTCCTTTACCAAGTAGCCAGTTAAAGTATTCATGTTTTTAATACTCTAGATAGTCAATTAAGTATCTCAAAATGGTAAGATTAAACTGCTATTTGTTAATGAATCAACTTGTCCATGTTCCAAATCCAACCTGTCAATAAATCTCTCCTCATTTCTTCCTTTAAGTTATCTTTTAAATATTTTAAAATTTCTCTTGTTTATTCTATTAATACATATTTATATTAATATACAGAGAAGGCAATGGCACCCCACTCCAGTACTCTTGTCTGGAAAATCCCATGGATGGAGGAGCCTGGTAGGCTGCAGTCCATGGGGTCGCGAAGAGTCAGACATGACTGAGCGACCTCAGTTTTACTTTTCACTTTCATGCACTGGAAAAGGAAATGGCAGCCCACTCCAGTGTTCTTGCCTGGAGAATCCCAGGGACGGCAGAGCCTGGTGGGCTGCCATCTATGGGGTCGCACAGAGTCGGACACGACTGAAGTGACTTAGCAGCATATTAATATACATTAATGCATTGATTCTATTAAATATAAACAATCTTTCTGCGTTACCACCATGTTTTTATTACAGTTACCAATGGTCTATTTAGTAAAATCAAAGGAAAGTTGTAAAGATTTTGTTTTGTTTTTATTTTTACCAAATTACTATGTTATAGACTATAGATGTTTTCTGCTACGATATATAATATTGAAGAATCAATTTAGAAGACATCATAGTTAATAAACAATATTTTGTTTAATTTCCCTACAGTATTTCATTTTCTTAGCTTCTGTGTAACATCAAATCTTTTTTAGTGGCTGCAGACAGGTCTGGGCTTTTGGTGTGCCACGTGTATGATGCTGATATAAATTTACGGCTGAACTTGTCTAGTGTATCACTCAGTGCATCAATGGTCTGCAACTGGCAATCAACCTAGTTCCTCCTGCTTTAATCTGGATGTTTTGCTATGATTGAAGAGCAGCGGAAACCCTGGATTTTTCTAATCTGCTATCAGTTGTTAGGGTCACAATTTCTGAAGCCTGTTTCTTCTGGCTTTATTTCCTTAACTTGTTAGAATGCATCCTCTAGTAGTTTCCTTAGTAAGCACACATGAGAGATAATTTTTCTGAATCATTTAATTTCTTTACTTTGTCTTTATACTAGATGAGTATAGCTAGATATAATTTCCAGGCAGAAAATCACTTTCCTAGCATGCATTCTTTGTATTCTGTCTTCCAGTGTTGGTCTTTTTTCCATGAGACACATGATCTTCAGTCCTTGAAAAGTTTTATTAACAGCTATTGTAGTATATCAGTCTTTTCTTTTTTATGTACTGTTCTGTCTTAAAAGATAGATCATTCTGACATTGGAATTCTTCTAATCATTTTCTGATTATTTTGTTATATATATTTTTGCTGTCTTTTGGGAGTTTACTGAGTTTCAATTCTTCTATTGAGAGTTTTACTTCCTTTTCCTTTTCTTTTTTTTGACCTCACTACCCAGCTTGTACGATCTTAATTCCCCGACCACAGATTGAACCCAGCCACAGCAGTAAGAGTGCTGAGTCCTAATCACTGGACTTGCCAGGGAATTCCCGAAAAGTTTCATTTGCTTTGACTATTACCTTTTTTTTTTCCTAAGAACATCTTTTCATTTCTCTCTTTACAAAAACCTGCATTTGTTCTTAAATTGATGCCAGACTTTCCTTTGTCGTCCTGCTTTGCATTTATTTGTTTTCTGTTTTGTTTTGTTTTCCTGTTCTTTCAAATAGCATTTTGTCCTCATTTTATGTTTGTACACTTTCTTTATTCCATATTTTAGAAAGTTTAATGTTTGTATATTTTCATAACTTCTGATCCTTATCTCTTTAAATTAAAAATAGGAAAGTTCTAAGTGATGACAGGTATTTGGGGCTGTATTTTGAGCTAGTCAATTGTTTGGGTTCATTTCATAGAGGCTGCTGTAGCACCAAATCTTTTAATATATTGTTTTCCAGATTGAAGCAGATAAAAGTCTTTTCATTAGGTCTCTTTGCTTTCTCCCCATAAGAATCACCTGATGTCTTGCATACAAAAGAGCTGCCTTACTGCTTATGTAATGAATATGGTGGAGAATAAGTTTTAGAATCTAGTCATTCTATGTGCTTTTCTTTTCTTTTAAACTGATACATAATTTTCACACAGTAAAGTTCATAATCTTAACCCTAGGCTAAGTTGACTTTATATATTTTATGTATATAATTAGTCACTAGTTAGATGAGGATAGAGAACACTTTCAATGCCTAAGAAGGTTTCCTTACATTACCTTCCAGACAATATGTTGCTCAAATTAATCACTTCTGTGACCTCTATAGGTCAGTTCTTTCTATATTTGAATGTAATATAAATACAGTCATACAGTGTATAGTCTTTTCTGTCTGGTTTCTTTCAATATTATTTCCATGAAATTCATCTGTGCTATTATGTTATCATTAGTTCATTATTTTTCACTGATGTGTAGTATGACATTATGTAAATGCATCAAAATACATTTACCCATCTCTCTGATGATACACATTTAGGATGTTTCCATGTTTGGACTTTTATAAATGAAGCTGTTGTAAGCATTATTTATGCTAAGTTTATTGAACAGGTGTACATACAGTTTCAGTGTCTTGGAGTATGTATCCAGGATTGATATAATGGATCAGAACATAAATAAACATTTTATTTGATTCTGATAAAGCATCTTCTAGAATAGCTATAGCAATTTATATCTCCAAAGCAATACATGAAGGTTTCAGTAGCTTCGTTTACTTGCCAGCACTGGGGCAATTTAGTTTGAGCTTGAAACAGATCCTTTTTGTCTAATGTTAGGTTTTGTTTTTATGTCTGGCGTGCTTCAGTTTCCACTTATTCCTTGGTATAGCTTTATTAAGTGAAGACTTACTTGGAGGGTAAGAACCTTATACCTAGTGGTCATCCTATCTTCTAAGGCCTGATTTCAGAGTTTTTGACTAAAATTCTGAAGTGTTTCTCAAGACTTGTTATTGAGAGGGATTTTAAAAGATATAAGAGAATGGAGAAATATATGTTGGATTAGATGATTAATATTGCTAAGATGTCAATTTTTCTTCAATTAACCTAAAAATCCAATATAGCCTCTAATATCATCCCAGCATCCTTTTTGCTCTTGTTGAAATTTCCAAGCTGATTATAAAATGTATGTGAGAAAGAAAAGAGCTTTAAAATATCCAAATATATTTTGAAAAAGCAAAAAGTTTCTAATACTTTCACTGCTTTCCTCAGAAATGTAATAAAAACATACATGGATCAAGACGATGTGGAGTGGAATAAATATTAGAAATTGAATCGATGAAAGACCAGAATGGAGACCTGGAAATGTCCTCATTTATCCAATTGATATTTCTCAAAAGTGTCAAAACAACCCATAGTTGAAAGCGTAGCATATTTAATAGATACTTTAGTAAATTATTTCCATCAGCTGGGATTAGGCAACTCTTTTTGTAGACAAATCACAGAAAGCAATAGCTGTAAAGAAAAAAAATTCATAAAGAAAGATCTTAAACAATGTTAAGTATTTTTACTAATCAAAAGACATAAAAAATAAACAGATAAATTACAGATTTAAGAAAATACAGAGAATATGTATTTGATAAAGGACTCATATTTAAGATACATATAGAACTCATGTAAGTGTATTTACAAAAGGCTATGTAATCCAGTAGAAAAATAGGCTAGTCGCTTGCACAGAAACATGACCTAAGAAAATATATGAATGGCAAAAAACAGATGAAACACTACTCGATATTATTAGTTATAGTGTGTGTGTATGAAGTCGCTTCAGTCTTGTCTGACTTTATGACCCTGAGGACTGTAGCCCACCAGGCTCCTCTATCCTTGGATTCTCCAGGCAAGAATACTGGAGTGGGTTGCCATTTCCTCCTCCAGGGAATCTTCCCAACATCTCTTATTTCTTATGGATTGTCAGGTGGATTCTTTAATAATGTACTATTTAATATTATCAAGACTGATTAAAATTTAAAAAATGATAGCTGTAAAACTGCTGAGGAAGCATAACAATGGAAGTTTACAAATTGTGGTTAAATTGGTACAACCACACTGGGAAGTAGTTCATGTGATGAGTCGTAATACAAAATATATAACAATAAGGTCCAGTATATTACTATGAACTATTTATAAATACATATAATATATATACACACACTCACAGAAAGAAACATATAAGAATGCTTTTAATGGTTTTATTTAAAATAGCCTCAAACTGAAAACAAATCAAGTGTCTATCAATAGAAAAATAGATTTACAAATTAAATCATATTAATATTCAATAATATAAAGAAATTCATTACTGGCGTGTGTAAAACAAACACAATTTGAATGAACCTTGAAAACATTACACCAAGCAATATAAGCTTTAATCTGCATCATAGTAAAAAACTGGGCATGAGATCTGGGGTCAGTAAAGGCAACAGAAGAGGCAAAGAAAAGAAGAACAAACATTTTTGATTCTGGGTGAACAAAAATGAAGAACATTCTTGCTGAAGAAAGGTAGATTTATTTTCTGTACTTATAAAAGTAAATCAAAACTTCAAATATTAAAAAAGAAGTTTTCAATTACAGACTTGATGGCCAAAAATATCACTAAGTTAAAGAAATTAAGAATGTTAATTCTAAAAATATTATATAATAGATTATTAATACATCCAACAAATTTCAGAATAAAATTTTATATGCATGGAATAAAGTGTAAATAAGCATAATAATATTACAAAATGCATGAGAACATAAATAAATTCCAATGATAGACTCAGTTCAATTCAATACCTCAGTGTGTCCGACTCTTTGCAACCCCATGGATGGTAGCACGCCAGGCTTCCCTGTCCATCACCAACTCTTGGAGCTTGCTCAAACTCATGTCCATTCAGTTGGTGATGCCATCCAACAGTCTCATCCTCTGTCGTCCCCTTCTCCTCCTGACTTCAATCTTTCCCAGCATCAGGGTCTTTTCCAATGAGTCAGTTCTTTGCCTCAGTTGGCCAAAATATTGGAGTTTTAGCATCAGTCCTTCCAATGAATATTCAGGACTGATTACCTCTAGGATAGACTGGTTGGATCTCCTTGCAGTCCAAGGGACTCTCAAGAATCTTCTCCAGCACCACAATTCCATTCATCAATTCTTTGGCGCTCAGCTTTCTTTATAGTCTAACTCTCACATCCATAATCTCACATCCACACATGACTACTGGAAAAACAATAGCTTTGACTAGATGGATTTTTTTTTTTGGCAAACTAATGTCTCTGTTTTTTAATATGCTGTCTAGGTTGGTCATAGCTTTCCAGGGAGCAAGCATCTTTTAATTTCATGACTGCAGTCACCATCTGCAGTGATTTTGGAGCCCAAAAACATAGTCTGTCACTGTCTATATTGTTTCTCCATCTATTTGCCGTGAAGTGATGGGACCATATGCCATGATCTTAGTTTTCTGAATGTTGAGTTTTAAGCCAAATTTTTCACTCTCCTCTTTCTCTTTAATCAAAAGGCTCTTTAGTTCTTCTTCACTCTCTGACTTAAGGGTGGTTTCATCTGCATATCTGAGGTGTTTGATATTTCTCGCAGCAATCTTGACTCTAGCTAGTGCTTCATGAAGCCCGGCATTTCACATGATATACTCTGCATAAAAGTTAAATAAGCAAGGTACCAATATACAACCTTGACCTACTCCTTTCAATATTTGGAACCAGTCTGTTGTTCCATGTCCAGTTTTAACTGTTACTTCTTGACCTGCACACAGATTTCTTTGGAGGCAGGTAAAGGGGTCTGGTATTTCCATCTCAAGGTTCAATGCTGTAAAGAGCAATATTGCATAGGAACCTGGAATGTTAGGTCCATGAATCAAGGCAAATTGGAAGTGGTCAAATAGGAGACGACAAGAGTTAATATAGACATTCTAGGAATAAGCAAACTAAGATGGACTAGAATGGGTGAATTTAACTCACATGACCATTATATCTACTACTGTGGGCATGAATCCCTTAGAAGAAATGGAGTAGCAATCATAGTCAACAAGAGAGTCTGAAATGCAGTACTTGGATGCAATCTCAAAAACAACAGAATGATCTCTGTTCATTTCCAAAACAAACCATTCAATATCATGGTAATCCAAGCCTATGCCCTGATCAATAATGCTGAAGAACCTGCAGTTGAATGGCAAATTTGGCCTTGGACTACAAAGTGAAGCAGGGTAAAGGATAATAGAGTTCTGCCAAGAGAACACACTGCTCATAGCAAACACCCTGTTCCAACAACACAAGAGAAGACTCTACACATGGACATCACCAGATGGTCAACACTGAAATCAGATTGATTATATTTTTTGCAGCCAAAGATGGAGAAGCTCTATACAGTCAGCAAAAAGAAGACCAGGAGTTGATGGTGGCTCATATCATGAACTCCTTATAGCCAAATTTAGACTGAAACTGAAGAGGGTGGAGAAAACCACTAGACCATTCAGGTATGACCTAAGTCAAATCCCTTATGACTATACAGTGGAAGGGAGAAATAGGTTTAAGGGACTAGATCTTATAGACAGAGTGCCTGTTGAATTATGGACAGAGGGTGATGACATTGGACAGGAGACAGGGATCAAGACCATCCCCAAGAAAAAGAAATACAAAAAAGCGAATTGGCTGTCTGAGGAGGCCTTAAAAATGGCTGTGAAAAGTAGGGAAGCAAAAAGCAAATGAGAAAAGGAAAGGTATACCCATTTGAATGCAGAGTTCCAAAGAATAGCAAGGAGAGGTAAGAAAGCCTTCCTCAGTGATCAATGCAAATAAATAGAGGAAAACAATAGAATGGGAAAGACTAGAGATCTCTTCAAGAAAATTAGAGATACCAAGGGAACATTTCATGCAAAGATGGGCTCAATAAAGCACAGAAATGTTATGGACCTGACAGAAGCAGAAGATATTAAGAAGAGGTGGCAAGAATACACAGAAGAACTGTACAAAAAAGGTCTGCACGACCCAGATAATCACGATGATGTGATTATGCACCAAGAGCCAGACATCTTGGAATGTGAAGTCAAGTGGGCCTTAGGAAGCATCACTACAAACAATGCTAGTGGAGGTGATGGAATTACAGTCGAGCTATTTCAAATCCTAAAAGGTGAAGCTGTGAAAGTGCTACACTCAATATGCCAGCAACTTTGGAAAACTCAGCAGTGACAACAGGACTGAAAAAGGTCAGTTTTCATTCAAATCCCAAAGAAAGGCAATGCCAAAGAATGTTCAAACTACCGCACAATTGCACTCATCTCACACACTAGTAAAGTAATGCTCAAAATTTTCCAAGCCAGGCTTTAGCAATACATGAACTGTGAACTTCCAGATGTTCAAGCTGGTTTTAGAAAAGGCAGAGGAACCAGATATCAAATTGCCAACCTCCGCTGGATCATCGAGAAAGCAAGAGAGTTCCAGAAACACATCTATTTCTGCTTTATTGACTATGCCAAAGCCTTTGACTGTGTGGATCACAAAAAACTGTGGAAAATTCTGAAAGAGATGGGAATACCAGACCACCTGACCTGCCTCTTGAGAAACCTGTATACAGGTCAGGAAACAACAGTTAGAACTGTACATGGAACAACAGACTAGTTCCAAATAGGAAAACGAGTACATCAAGGCTGTATATTGTGATCCTGCTTATTTAACTTATATGCAGAGTAAATCATGAGAAACACTGGGCTGGAGAAATCACAAGCTGGAATCAAGATTGCCAGGAGAAATATGAATAACCTCAGATATGCAGATGACACCACCCTTATGGCAGAAGGTGAAGAAGAACTAAAGAGCCTCTTGATGAAAGTGAAAGTGGAGAGTGAAAAAGTTGGTTTAAAGATCAACATTCAGAAAACGAAGATCATGGCATCTGTCCTGTCACTTCATGGCAAATAGGTGGGGAAACATGGAAATAGTGCTGACTTTATTTTTCTGGGCTCCAAAATCACTGCAGATGGTGATTGCAGCCATGAAATTAAAAGACGCTTACTCCTTGGAAGGAAAGTTATGACCAACCTAGACAGAATGTTAAAAATCAGAGACATTACTTTGCCAACAAATGTCCATCTAGTCAAGGCTATGGTTTTTCCATTGGTCATGTACGGATGTGACAGTTGGACTATAAAGAAAACTGAGTGCCGAAGAATTGATGCTTTTGAACTGTGGTGTTAGAGAAGACTCTTGAGAGTCCCTTGGACTGCAAAGACATCCAACCAGTCCATCCTAAAGGAAATCACTCCTGGATGTTCATTGACAGGACTGATTTTGAAGTTGAAACTCCAGTACTTTGGCCACCTGAGGCGAAGAGCTGACTTATTTGAAAAGAGCCTAATGCTGGGAACGATTGAGGTCAGGAAGAGAAGGGGACAACAGAGGATGAGATGGTTGGATGCCATCACCGCTTCAATGGACATGGGTTTGGGTAGACTCCGGGAGTTGGTGATGGACAGGGAGAACTGGCGTGCTGTGGTTCATGGGGTCGCAAAGAGTCGGACACGACTGAGCAACTGAACTGAACTGAAATGAAAAAATTTTCCGGTTTGTTGTAATCCATACAGTCAGAGGCTTTGGTGTACTCAATAAAGTACAAGTAATGTTTTTCTGAAACTCTCTTACTTTTTCAATGATTCACCGGATGTTGGCAGTGTGAGCTCTGGTTTCTGTGCCCTTTCTCAATCCAGCTTGAACATCTGGAAGTTCACAGTTCACATACTGTTGAAGCCTAGCTTGGAGAATTTTTAGCACTACTTTGCTAGCATGTGAGACGTGTGAAATTGTATGGCTCTTGGTGAGTGATCACACCATAATGGTTATCTGGTTCCTGAAGATTTTTTTTGTACAGTTCTTCTTTGCATTCTTGCTGCTAAGTCACTTCAGTCATGTCTGACTTTATGCGACCCCATAGACGGCAGCCCACCAGGATCCCCAGTCCCTGGGATTCTCCAGGTAAGAACACTGGAGTGGGTTGCCATTTCCTTCTCCAGTGCATGAAAGTGAAAAGTGAAAGTGAAGTCGCCCAGTTGTGTCCAACTCTTAGCGGCCCCATGGACTGCAGCCTACCAGGCTCCTCCATCCACAGAATTTTCCAGGCAAGAGTACTGGAGTGGGGTGCCATTGCCTTCTCTACCTTTTCCTAATATCTTCTGCTTCTGTTAGGTTCATACCATGTCTGTCCTTTATTGTTCCCATCTTTGGATGAAATGTTCCCTTGGTATCACTAATTTTCTTAAATAGATCTCTAGTCTTTTCCATTCTATTGTTTTCCTCTATTTTTTTGAATTGGTCACTGAGAAAGGCTTTCTTATCTCTCCATGCTATTCTTTGAAACTCTGCATTCAAATGAGCATATCTTTTCTTTTATCCTTTGCCTTTTGCTTCTCTTCTTTTCTCAATTACTTGTAAGGCCTCCTCAGACAACCATTTTGCCTTTTTGTGTTTCTTTTCTTGGGATCACTGCCTCCTGTCCCATGTCAAGAACCTCTATCTATAGTTCTTCCGGCACTCTGTCTATCAGATCTAATCCCTTGAATCTATTTGTCACTTCCACTTTATAATTGTAAGGGATTTGATTTAGGTCATACCTGGATGGTCGAGAGGTTTTCTCTACTCTCTTCAATTTAAGTCTGAAGGGACTAAGAACCTCGAGGGAATTTGACTTTGGAGGCCAGTCGATTTGATTACAGAACTTAGACAGGACTGGGGAACAGACTCTTGGAGGGCACAAACAAAACCTTGTGTGCATCAGGACCCAGGAGAAAAGAGCAGTGATGGCACAAGAGACTGACCAAGACTTGCCTGTGAGTATCCAGGAATCTCTGGTGGAGGTGTGGGTTGGCGATGACCAGCTACAGTGTCAGGGGCACTGGGTACAGCAGTGTGTGCATGGGGCCTTTTGAAGGAGGTTGCCATTATCTTCATTATCTTCCCCATAGTTTGGCCTCAGGTCAAACAATAGGGAGGTAACACTACCCCACTGATTAACAGAAAATTGGATTAAGGATTTACTGAGCATGTCCCTACCCATCAGAACAAGACCCAGTTTCCCTCATAGTCTGTCTTTCCCATCAGAAAGTTTCCATAAGCCTCTTATTCTTATCCCTCAGAGGGAAGACAGAATAAAAGTCTCAGTCACTGAAAACTAATCAAACTGATCACGTGGACCACAGCCTTGTCTAACCCAAGGAAACTATGAACCATGCCATGTAGGCCCTACATGGCATGGCCACCCAAGATGGACCAGATCATTGTGGAGAGTTCTGAAAATACGTGGTCCACTGGAGAAGGCAATGGCAAACCACTGGCATATTCTTGCCCAAGAACCCCATGAACAGTATGAAAAGACAAAAAGATAGGACACTGAAAGATGAACTCCCCAGGTTGGTAGGTGCCCAATATTTTACTGGAGAAGAGTGGAGAAATAACACCAGAAAGAATGAAGAGATGGAGCCAAAGCAAAAACAATACCCAGTTGTGAATATGACTGGTCATGGAAGTAAAGTCCAATGCTGTAAAGAGCAAAATTGCATGGTGTAAGGGTTTTTACAGACTGGGCCCTGGGGACCGGAGTCAATGAAAAGAAAGAGAGGAAAATAGAGAGAGCACAGTATTTCTCTGGTTACGTGGAAAACCAATGAAGCCCATATACAGGACTTGTACCGCTCACGAAGGCACAGGGCATCCTCTCAAGGAGGTCTTGAAAGCCCGGGTGAGAAAGTGAGCTCAGCAGGCTTCCATATTCTGAAGAGAATAAAGACAGAAAAAAGGGTGCGGGGGACCCAGGTCTCTAGTGGCACAAGGGTATTTTATTAGCAGAAATGCAGGCTTATATATCTTAGTAAAATAAAATGATTATTCAGCCATTACAAAGGATGAAATTCCATCAGTTGCAACAAAATGGATAGTCTAATACATACAAGGTCACTGATGTTGAAAAGAGTCACTGAAGGGAGATACTGAAAGGAATCCAAACAGGTACCCTTTCCTATGATCTCAGTCCTGAGAACTGCATGCAGCTCTACTCATTCTCAGAATAGGAACTGATAAGGAACAGAGCATCTTTGAGAAATGGCACACAAAGGGAGAAAAATGCAACATTTTGGGTTCTTTAAAGCTGAACATCCCCTGACACATGGGAACCTGGAATATTAGGTCTATGAATCAAGGCAAATTGGAAGTGGTTAAACAGGAGATGGCAAGAGTGAACATTGACATTTTAGGAATCAGTGAGCTAAAATGGTTGGGAATGGGAGAATTTAACTCAGATGACCATTATATCTACTACTGTGGGCAAGAATCCCTTAAAGAAATGGAGTAGCCCTCATAGTCAACAAAAGAGTTCAGAATGCAGTACTTGGATGCAATCTCAAAAATGACAGAATGATCCCTGTTCATTTGCAAACAAACCATTTAATATAATAGTAATCCAATTCTATGACCTGACCAGTAATGCTGAAGAAGCTGAAGTTGAATGGTTCAATGATGACCTAAAAACCTTCTAGAACTAACTCTCCCAAAAAATGTCCTTTTCATTATAGGGGTCTGGAACACAAAAGTAGGAAGTCAAGAGATACCTGGAGTAACAGGCAAATTTGGCCTTGGAGTACAAAATGAAACAGGGCAAAGGCTAACAGAGCTTTGCCAAGAGAACACACTGGTCATAGCAAACACCCTCTTCCAACAGCACAAGAGAAGATTCTACACATGGACATCACCAGATGGTCAATACCAAAATCAAGATGGAGAAGCTCTGTACAGTCAGCAAATCAAGACAGGGAGCTGCCTGTGACTCAGATCATGAGCTCTTTACTGACAAATTAAGACTTAAATTGAAGAAAGTAGGGAAAACCACTAGACCACTCAGGTATAATCTGAATCAATGATAGATTAGCATTTTCAAAATATGCTTACATTATAAATTATAAATCAAGTTCAATATGTTAATGACATCTCTCTCCACTTTCTGTTATCAGGCTCAAAAAAAGATTTTTAAATTTTCTTTCTGCCTGCCCCACATCCAGTTTGTAGCTATGGGATTTGAATTTGCTAAATAATCTAGAATCCCTCTGTTTTTCAGTGTTCTCATAGTCAAATGTTGACAATCACATTTGTGTTGAGATTGTATGCATTACTGAATATGAGAATGTTTTTGGCTATTAAATGATAGCAAGTATTGTTAATCTCGGAGAAAACAAAGATAATGTTCTCTCCCTTTAAAGAAGAAAATATTATCTAAGAAGTAATCTTTCAATTCAAACCTTTTCATTTAATTCTTAAGATCACATTCCCCTACAGAAAGAAAGAATATCTCAAGATGTGTAAATAGAAAATATTTTCCCCAAAGTTTTGGTATATCATTGCAACATTTAGACTTGTTGTTGTATTGGGAAAGGGTACACATTTTAGAATTCTATGATTGATATTTTGAGAGGCATAGATTTAATTTGAAAAAAAATAGTATCATTTACTGTACAAAGTTTGAAGACAATTAGAGGAAAACTTATGAAATGGTTTACTATCCCATGCTACACAATAAAGTCAACATTTATTCAACTCTCTCTCACAGTTTATATTAAGCACTGTGCTAACTGTTGATTTAGCTACATTATCCATATAAAATTCTATTATTATCTCCACTTTAGAGATAACTGGGTTTTAGAGATTAGGTATATTGCTCAAGGTTACATAGATGATAATAATTAGGAATTGGTAAAACTCAGATATTGCTGATGATAAATCCAAGATAGTAAAAATTCCTCTTGTAGCTGAGAAGTGTGGTGTCAGTACAGCAATATCAGAATTATCTGAGGTGCCCACTAAAAATGCCTATTCTTAGGACCCACAGAAAATGTGCTAAATCTGACTATTCTAAGATACCAGCTCTCTAGGGTGAGAGCTGGTATTTTAAATGTAATCTTCAGATTGTTAAGTTTGAGAACCAAATATACTATATTTATTAGGTTAGCTATATATATATATATATATATTTATATTTATATATATGAGCTTCCCTGGTGGCACAGATGGTAAATCATCTGCCTGCAATGCAGGAGACCTGCATTTGATCCCTGGGTTGGGAAGATCTTCTGGAGAAGAAATGGCAACCCACTCCAGTACTCTTGCCTGGAGAATCCCACGGACGGAGGAGCCTGGTGGGCCACAGTCCACGGGGTTCAGAAAGGAAAAAGATATAAGATAATGATAGTGTATCAAAAGTAGCAATTTGACATATATAGATAAGTGAAATATAGCAATAAAAAGTGAATCTAAAGGAGATTAAAAAGTAACTTTACAGTGTAAAAATGGCAACCACTACTTTAGCAGATGATGAAGATCAATTTCAACAGTAATAAGTCATGTTTTTAATGTACCTTTTATATGATGTGATGAAAATGGAAATTTACCTTTGTGATTTTCTCATGGCAAATCTGTAATACCAAACTAATCATAAGAAAAACATAAAAAAAAAAAAAAATCAGTAAACAGACAGTCTTCTGAATACCTGACTAGTACTCCTCAAAATTATTAGTCATTCAAAAAAAAAAAAAACCTGAGACATGGTCAACAGGAACCTGATCTATAATATATAAATTCATCTTATTTTCTTGGATAGGATCCCAGAATACAAAATTATATATAAGTTAAAAATTAAAAATACAAATAAAATATAAACTTTAGTTAATAATACTATATGTATATTGCTTCATTAATTGTAACAGATATACCATATTGGTATAAGACGTTAATAATAGAAGAAGATCTGGGAACTCTACTATTTTCATAAATTTTCCAGAAATCCAAAATTGTCCTTGAAAATCTCAATCTTATAAGTTGAATATAGTGAGAAAATAAAATGTAAAATCTCAAAACTAATGTTATTAGTAATATCACATAAGATTAAGTGAAACTGATGAAAAATAAAACACTACAATGATTTTTTTTTAAAGATCGAATTTAAAAAATAATAGATTTAAAACTAAAATAATCTCACCTAATAAGTAATAGAAAAGTAAATTACCCTGGTAAATATAAAATACAGAATTCAAAACTTAATATAAACACAAACATTATGCTATAGGTTGAAGCTGAAAGTGCAGACTGAAAATTTTGGGTGCTTATGTGGGGTATGTAAAAGTAGAGATGGTCAAAAAGATATACTCAGAGTAAAATTCCAAAAAGAGAGATTTGGAACCAGGCCTTTTAATTTTTACTGGTATATTTTGCTCTGGGAGAATTTAGCTTTCTTATGATAAGATTTTTAAATAAGTGAACATTACCAGCTAAGTTTGTACCTCAACCTCAAGTAGACACTGGCAGAAAAGACTGTTAGAGGATCTGAGGGGAAGAAAGCACTTTACAGACCTCTTATGTCCATGCATTTGTAGAATCTTTGCAGCTTTCCCACAAGTGAGCACATACATCCTCAGTGAAGAAACAAGGATGGATATTTCAAACTTCCCTGTAAAAATATATGAAAATGTACATAAAAGGTTTATAACCTTACTCTTATTCACTCACTTTGTCATCTTCTCACACAAGAAAATGAATTTTAATGAAAAAATGCTCAGTTGTTCCTCTACTAACTGCTGTTAAGTCTTTTTCTCTCTCTGTGTGTTTCTCTGTCTCTCTCACAGTCTTTCTTGTACATATGTATACATACATATATGTGTATATATATATATACACACATATATAATATATCAAAAAAGAGACATTAAGTATGTATATGTATATAATATATATTATTACATATATGTATGTAATAATCTAAGAAAGTGCATTGAAGATCGAGAAAATTATGTCTCTACCTGAATAGGACATTTGAGTCACTCCCAGTCATAAGAAAAATCCCTCTTGCATAATCTTCCATTTTCCCACTCTGGTCAGAGTTCACCCTCAGATGTCAAAATTTTCCAGTCAGTTTAAGGTTGGCCTATGACCAAGTATACACTCACAAGGTGTAGCTAAACAACATTTATGACTTCCATAGTAAGTATTAGTCATAGAAAAATTAATGATAAAGGATAATTCAACAGCATAAGAAACAAAGTGATACATCAAAAGATTCTACCTGTTCTGAGTATTCAAGCTTTATTTTACATTCTGTTTTATTTTCTCTTTATAAAATGTATGAAAATTTCTTCCTGGAATTATCTATAGTGGAGAATTTAAACTGTGATTACTTATTTCAGTGGTGTGTAGCTGATAATCTGTGCTGACTCACCCCCCTCTAATCAGGTGTAATGAATTGCTAAAATTTTATTTGGAGACATCTTAACAACAAATGTCCAGTCCCTGGATCTGAATAAAATAATGGAATAATTCTTAGAGATTATTTAGCAATTTTTTTTCTTGTCTTGTGAAAGTAGTAAATCTCATTTAATATATGTGATATTTCCTAAATCTTATAGCCAGTTATTGTCACACTTCTATGGAAACTAGCATTCAGCTATATTTACTCACTAAACATCAATTTTACTTGTAGCCAATACATAACCTGATAAATATTTGGTATATTTATAAAAATCTCAGTTTCAGATCTAAAGTCAACTAACAGAAGAATATTCTTTAAAAATAAGGAACAGGAGAAACTATAATACATTCTTCCTGTAAATGGTCTAACAGAGATGAGAAAATAAGATAGATGTGAGACTTGGAATTACAAAACTTCTGTAAGAAAGCATAGGGGAAAGCTTCTGACATTGGCCTTGGCAACAATTTTTCAGGCAATAAAAGGAAAAATAAACAAGTGTAAATATAACAAGCTACAAAATTTCTGTATAGCATTCAACAAGATGAAAAAGCAATCTACATAATGGAAGGAAATATTTGTAAATGATTTATCTGATAAGTAGTTAACATCCAAATATGTAAGGAAATGATACACCTCAAACAGTTCACTTCAGTCACTCAGTCCTGTCTGACTCTTTGCGATCCCATGGACTGCAGCACACCAGGCTTCCCTGTCCATCCCCAACTCTTGGAGCTTATTCAAACTCATGTCCATTGAGTCAGTGATGCCATCCAACCATGTCATCCTTTGTCATCCCCTTCTACTCCTATCTTCAATCTTGCCCAGCATTAAGGTCTTTCCCAATGAATCCACTCTTCACATCAGGTGGCCAAAATACTGGAGTTTCAGCTTCAGCATCAGTCTTTCCAATGAATATTCAGGACTGATTTCCTTTAGGACTGACTGACTGGATCTCCTTCAGTCCAAGGGATTCTTAAGAATCTTCTCCCTAACACCATAGTTCAAAAGCATCAATTCTTTGGCACTCAGCTTTCTTTATGGTCCAACTCTCACATCCATATATGATTACTGGAAAAACCATAGCTTTGACTAGATGGACATTTGTCAGTAAAGTGATGTCTCTGCTTTTTAAGATGCTGTCTAGGTTGGTCATAGCTTCTTGTTGAAGGAGTAAAGGAAAGATAAACCTCAATAGCAAAAATAAAACAAACAAACAAACAAACCACAAATAATCCAATTAAAAAATAGGCAAAAGACCTAAATGGACTTTTTTCTAAAGAAGACATAGAATTGGCCAACAGGTATATGAAAAGGTACTCACCATCAATAATTAGAAAAATGCAAATCAAAGCCACAATGAGACATTGTCTCACGCCTGTAATAGTGGCTATTAGGAAGAAGACAAAGCATATCAAGAGCTGACTAGCATGTAGAGAAAGGGGAAACTACATTATTAGTGAGAATGTGAACTGGTACAGCTATTATGGAGAATAATATAGAATTTCCTCAAAAACTAAAAATATAACTACCATATGATCCAGCAATATCTCTTCTGATCCATATTCATTGAAATGAAATCAGTACCTTGAAAAGATATCAGCTCCATTGTTCATCGCAGCACTTCTTAAAAATGCCAAGATATAGAAACAATCTAAGTGTTCATCAACAGATGAGTGGCTAAAGAAACTGTGGTTTAGATATACAATGGAATGCTATTTATTCAGCCTTTAAAATGAAAGAGATCCTGCCATTCACAACAATGTGCATGGATTCGGAGGACAGTACACTAAATGAAATTAACCAGACATAGAAAACCAAAGAAAAAGAAAAACGTGCATGATCCCATTCACATGTGAAATGCACAAATGTCAAATACATAGAAGCAGAGAGTAGAAGTGTAGTTACTAGGGATAGGAAGCTGGGGAAATGGGGTTTGGTTGGTCAAAGGGTGCAAAGTTGCAATTATATACAGCTGTGTATTCAATATTATGATACAGTAACTCGGTCACAACTTAGCTACTGAATGATAACAATTACAACAATAAATTCAAATTAACTTACAACAATGTAATTAAACTTCCATGACTGCAAATGTTATAGTATGAAAAAAACACCATTTGCTATAAGTGAACTCATATTTGAATTATATTCACTTAAAATAAATGAATAGGTTATAATAAAATCACAAAATAATTTACACAAAATAATCCATAGGTAAAATGCAAAAACTCTACTTTTATGTCCTGCTGCTGCTGCTACTAAGTCGCTTCAGTCGTGTCCAACTCTGTGCGACCCCGTGGACTGCAGCCTACGAGGCTCCTCCATCCATTGGATTTTCTAGGCAAAAGTACTGGAGTGGGGTGCCATCACCTTCTCCGTTGTGTCCTAGCAAAGTATAAAATATTCAAAAACATTCAGAAGAATAAAAATATTTTTAAAAAACTAATTCCAATTACCTAAAATATTTTAAAGATTATAAGTAGCAATATATTTGCTTAAAAAGTCATTCTTCACAACTCAGGCACTCAGAAAAGCCTATGAATCATTGTGACATTGAATTAAAATGTACCATTAATGTAAAGTTTAGCTGTGAAATTAGAATGTTCAGGATAACTGTGATTTTCTTATAGTGAAATTATTTGGTACCATAAAGCATGATGGCATAAATATTGTTCGTTAATGCTACTATAAAATGAACTTTACTGTGGAACAATCAGTACTACTCTTTATAATATCTAGACAATGTTATAAGTTGTATCACTATACCAATCTTACAGTGACTTAAACAGTATAAACAATGTTGTTAGGCTTTGGTATCAATATCTCAAATAAATACACAAATATATTGTCTGAACACATCTCTTACTGATATGCAGTGACCAGTATTTTTTTTTTAATTATAAGTCAGAATAGGCGATTGTAACTCCCAGTGAAACAATACAATGTCAGTGTGTATCTGTTTTAATTCTTTTGTATCACTTGATTTAACAAACATCTCAGTTTACTTAATGTGAAATGAGGGCAAATGGCAATCACAGCATTCTTTCCCAGAAATAGGGAAAGAACATATGTCTTCTCTAAAGTCAATATTTATTTGATTGGAAAGAGCCATAATAATTACTTATTGATTTTAAAATTCTTTAGAGTAATACTTTAAAAAATCTGTGTCAAAAGAGAATCCAAGCCTTCAAGAAGGTATCCAAAGCTCACACAATTTCTAAAATCCTCTCCACAGAGAAACAAAATTAAATTCCAAAAGCATGATTGAGTACCTACAACACTAGGTCATTTATTTGGGATAAAAAGCAACTGATTAACAATGTGAAATATTGATATATAAAGTTATATATATTGATATATAAAGTTATATTATGGAGTAACTTTTCCATAATTTGTATTGTGCAGCTGTATTTCAATTATATCCATAAAATGAAAAGGCAAGCTTTTAAATATTACTTAGCTTAAATTATTGACAAACTTGAAGACAAAAGAACATACAATACCAATAGAACATTATGGAAGGTTTTGCTTAATACTTGTTATTTTAATTGAAAGTCAATATAATCACATATCAATGTGGAATGTAATGCTGTTAAAGAGCAAAAGATAGCAGTACAAAAAATGAAATCTATTAAAAAGCAAATAAACATTAGAATAGCTATAAATGGAGTATAATCTTTAAAAATTGTGACTCACTATATTGCAAACCTGTAACTTATATAATATTGTACATCAAATATACTTTAATAAAAAAGAAAACATAAGGTAAAAGTTGAAAACTTAAGATGTGTTACATAAGAGCTTTAATGTGATACTTTGAAGTTTATCATTCATTCTCACCTTTAAAATACATTTTATAACAAACCAAATACACTTTACAAAAATGTATCACATAATACTGACAAGTGAACCAAAATTATCAGTCAGAGAATTCAAGAGACATACTGAGTGGTCATTTAGATTAGACTTTAAATAAAATGAGCAAAATTTCAACCATTCTTTATAATATCAGGCTACCATGTCATACAACTACAGTGTGAGAGGCAACTGATCTGGCATACTATCTGAAGATAGAAAAGAAAAATATTAATTCTAGGTGAAATTACTGTGGAAGAAGAAAAATCAAATATAATTCTATTCTCATGGAGGTTACAGATTATTAATTTGAGATCTATATTCTTTTTTTCTATACATGTTTATAGCAGTGTCCATTGAGTATTATTTTAACTGTATCCCATAAGTTTTGGAATGTTGTGTTTTCATTTTAATTCATCTCAGAGTATTTTCTAATTTCTTTTGTGATTTCTTTTAGGACCTAATCATTGTCTAGTTCATTGTCGTTTAACTGCCATATTGTTTTAAATTTGACAAATATTCTGCTGCTATTAATTTCTAATAAGATTCTACTGAGATACAGTAACATGCTTCATATAATTTAAATCCCTTCAAAATTGCTAACATATGTTTTATGGCCTAAAATAAGGTCTACCTTGGACCGTACTTCATGTACACTTAAAAAGAATAGGTTTTCTGCCATTGTTGGAGGGAGGTAGTGTTCAGTAGATGCCCATTAGGTCCACTTCTGTTTTAGTATTGCATACTACTATGCTGAGGGGTGGGGGTGGGGAGCAGGAGTGAATAGATCCATTTGTCGTTGTTTAATCGATCCTTTGACAGATGTGTGTGAGCTAAGATACAGGGTGAGCAAGCAGATGAGTTTGTCCTGTCTCCCCCGCTGGGCAGAGGGCAGTTCACCCCCATATCGCTCCTGGCACCCCCAGAGGTCGACAGTCTGGAGCGCTGATCACCAGTGGGGCCTTGGAGCCAGTCTACTTGGGTTGGAACCCTGGTTCTGCCCCTCTGAGCTGGCTGTGTCACCTAAGGCTTGAAGGTGGCTTCACATCTCTGGGCCTCCGTGCCAGTCACTGTGTTGGAGAGTTAATAGCAGCACTGCCTCAGAAGCTTTGGTGAAAATTCTGAGTTCCTTCCTTAGTGCTGCATTCAAAACGTATTCGGAGAAGGCAATGGCAACCCTCTCCAGCGTTCTTGCCTGGAGAGTCCCAGGGACGGAGAATCCTGGTAGGCTGCCGTCTATGGGGTCACACGGAGTCGGACACGACTGAAGCGACTTAGCAGCAGCATGCTGAGTGCCGTATGAGTCACTTCTATCTTCTCTAATCTATTTTATTATTTATTATTTTATATTCTCTCAGAATTGCTTTAAAAGTTGGATACACAAGTTTTTCTTTTGTAAATAATTTTTCCTTTGAGAGGGCCACTCAACTCTTTTGGCACATACACGCCAGTTCTCTGTCATGCTATTTGAAGAAAGAATTGAGCTTATCACATGATCCATATGAATGAGTTTCCTTTCCTTAACTCCTAACATTTTGAATTATAATAAAGATTTTAAATCTGAAAACAATATAATAATATCATTTCTGTTAAACTAAATGCTTTAAAGTCACACAAAACAGTAAACCTTACAAGATGTCTTCTACTTAGCATTCAAAGCCTACTATCCTGTCATACAATTTCTTCCTTTCACCATGATAACACTTCTAGTCTGATTTATCATTTCTTTGTACCTGTAAATTTCCAACTTTTTCTTCTTTGCACATAGATTCTGATAATGACATTCCCTTTGCACAATGTTTATTCTTAGCAGAAATCCCTGTCTTTCACTCAGTGTGTATTTCAATATCACCTTCTCTGGAGCTTCCCTGTAATTTCCCTGAGGCACTCGGGAGCTCTTACTTCTAAACTTCTACAATCCTTTTATACTTATGAGACTTGCTACTGTTATTTTAAGTGGAAAAGAGGAAATCTAAGGAATTAAACTAAAATTAATTCTTTGAGTTTCAATAAATGAGGTTAATGCTTGTCTTTCTCACTGGTAAAATGGCTATATGAATAAATATATCAGGCTGTCTATGCATAATGAAAGTATACATGTAAGTGCAGTTTTTTAAGCAATCAATAATTACAAATTAAAAATAAAACTGTTAGCTTTCTTCAGTAAATTGGTTCATCTATACTTTATCGAATCTTTATATGCTGTTCCTTTAAGAAATCTTGTGAAAATTTCATTCCTGTTTCTTTAGTTATTTCTCACTGGCTCTCAATACTTTGTATCTGACAGAAATTCAAATAATTGGCTCTCTCATAGGGCCTGTTTGTGAAATCTTTGTAGGTCCTATGAGACTTCCTCTGTGCACAGTTCTCTGAAATGGAAGTTTAACTGTTGCTTAACTTTGTCCAACCTTGCAGCTCCATCCCTAGTGATATGATGTAGAGCAGCAAGACAGCTGTAACTCACTTTTCCCTTGTGTCCACTCAGTTCATGGATAACTCACTCATATTTAACAAATCAAAATATAGTCTATTATACCATTGTCCGTATTTCCCTTCTATCTCTTTTCTCAGTCTCATTCTTCTAGGCTTAAATACACATAGGGAGAAGATCACCAAATATGTTACCTAACCAGAATCCAGATGGAAAAAGAAATTCAGATCCACATCCAATACATAGGAAGCAACAGTTAGAACTGGACATGGAACAACAGACTGGTTCCAAATAGGAAAAGGAGTTCATCAAGGTTGTATATTGTCACCCTGCTTATTTAACTTATAGGAAGAGTACATCATGAGAAATGCTGGGCTGGAAAAAGCACAAGCTGGAATCAAGATTGCCAGGAGAAATATGAATAACCTCAGATATGCAGATGACACCACCCTTATGGCAGAAAGTGAAGAAGAACTAAAAAGCCTCTTGATGAAAGTGAAAGAGGAGAGTGAAAAAGTTGGTTTAAAACTCAACTTTCAGAAAACTAAGATCATGGCATCCAGTCCCATCACTTCATGGCAAATAGATGGGGAAACAGTGGCAGACTTTTTTGTGGGGGGCTCCAAAATCACTGCAGATAGTGACTGCAGCCGTGGAACAAAAAGACGTTTACTCCTTGGAAGAAAAGTTATGACCAACCTAGACAGCACATAAAAAGCAGAGACATTACTTTGCCAACAAAGTTCCATCTTGTCAGAGCTATGATTTTTCCAGTAGTCACATATGGTTGTGAGAGTTGGACTATAAAGAAAGCTGAGTGCTGAAGAATTGATGCCTTTGAATTGTGGTGTTGGAGAAGACTCTTGAGAGTCCCTTGGACTGCAAGGAGATCCAACCAGTCAATCCTAGAGGAAATCAGCCCTGAATATTCATTGGAATCACCCATGTTGAAGCCTAAACTCCAATACTTTGGCCACCTGATATGTGAACTGTCTCATTTGAAAAGACCCTGATGCTGGGAAAGATTGAATGTGTGAGAAGAAGGGGACAACAGAGGATGAGATGGTTGGATGGCATCACTGACTCGATGGACATGAGTTTGAATAACCTCCAGGAGTTGGTGATGGACAGGCAAACCTGACGTGCTGCAGTCCATGGGGTCTCAAAGTGCTGGACACGACTGAGTGACTGAACAGAACTGAATTACAAATAACAAATAAATCAAAGTGCTTCTGGTAAACCAAGATATATAATTCCATTAATTTGGGTCTCGGTTTGTTAACCTTGTCAGGATATCCTGGATGAAAAATATAGATTAGTATCTGGGAAGTAAATAAGGCTTTTAAAAAATAAGGTGTATCAAGAAATTAAAGACTTCTGCAAGTTCTCTTGCTGTATCAATTTCCAATGCTTTTACTGGTCATTAATTTGTAGTCCAGGTGACGCTTGTTCATTTCTATCAATACAATGTGCATGCTGACATATATCTTCCCTGTACTAACGATCCGAGTTCTTAATGACAATCATGTGTATAGGTGGATACTGCTATCTCTTAATTGAGGAAAGTTAATGTTTCGGAAAAAAACATAATAGAAAAAGAAAACTATTAAGCAGATGACAGTTATAGGCAATTCAGTAACTTTATGTAAGAGACACCGATTATCCAAATATTGTAGTTCAATATTTAAAAGTCATGGTAAATAAGAGACAAGGAAAAAATTAGTGATTGTTAGCCCCTCCTGTTGTGGTCTCAGCTCTGACTCAGCACAGATTGACAAGACTGAAGATTCTAAACAATTAGTGTAAACAATCTTGCCAAAAATATATCTTCCCCACAAATCCATTGATAGTGTTTTTTCAATTTGATTTTACTATTCTGTTGTATAGGAGAAGGCAATGGCACCCCACTCCAGTACTCTTGCCTGGAAAATCCCATGGATGGAGGAGCCTGGTAGGCTGCAGTCCATGGGGTTGCTAGGAGTTGGACACGACTGAGCGACTTCCCTTTCACTTTTCACTTTCATGCATTGGAGAAGGAAATGGAACCCACTCCAATGTTCTTGCCTGGAGAATCCCAGGGACGGGGGAGCCTGGTGGGCTGCCGTCGATGGGGTCGCACAGAGTCGGACACGGCTGAAGCGACTTAGCAGCAGCAGCAGCAGCAGCAGCATTCTGTTGTATACCACTGAAAATATAGCAATTAGGTGAAATTTTTGAAATGAATAATGCTTTCAAATGCTTTATACAAGGGTGCATATCAGAGTTCTCCACAGATACTGATTCTATAAATAAAAAATAAGACACATTTTATTATATACAGATCTCCAGTACATTACCAAATTTTGATAATATACGTGGGATACTGGAACATTTACAATTAAGGTTCTTATAAGCTATTTTTTCTTATCAATTTTGAGAGGCTTCATTGCCTTAAATTATTTCCTCCAGTTTTAAAATATTTTAAGTACTCTTTCTTGATTTTAATTAATTTAAATGTTTAGTTTTTATTCATCTGTATTTCAAATATGTGTTATTTTCAAAATAATGCAAACACTTAAAATGTTTATTTTCATATTTCTAAAATGAAAAGACTTCTAATGGCATATTTTAAGAGATGCTTATTTTTTGGTGGGAGTTGTCTCTACTTTCTTATTTAAGACAAATACAGTTTATGTAGTGTTATGTTTATTTATTTATTAATCTCTATTAGACCTTGAAGTGTTTATCAATACTCTTGTCACATAAGATAAGATTATTGGAGCTCTGTCAGCTAGTTTGCCTGATAAGAGTTTGTTTTAACTTGAGTTGGCAAGGATTCTTTCTGTTAAAGAAGATAATTCTTTTTTGCCTATTTTTCTGTCTGATTAGAAGACTTTGCACTCTGTCACTTGCTAGTGTAGGAGACCACTCACTTTAGAACAATCTCTCACATTTAAGTCACTTTGAGGCTTTAGTCCAGGATATTTAAGAAATTTCTAGCTTTATGTAGCTAGGAAGCCAACTTTTAATTTCTGATATGTGCAGAGCCTGGAGAGACAAAAGCTTTTTGGTCTCATACAAGTAATATTTAGGAATTTCTATTTCCTTAAGTTGAGCTTTCTAGTTGGCTCAGAGGTAATGAATTGACCTGACAATGTAGGAGATGCAGGAGACACAGATCCTTGGGTTGGGAAGATCCTCTGGAGAAGAAAATGACAACTCACTCTAGTATTCTTGTCTGGAGAATCCATGGACAGAGAAACCTGGCAGTCTATACTTCACAGGGTCAGAACGAGTTGTACATGACTGAGTGACTAAGCATGCATATGCATTATCTTAAGTTTGTACCCCATAGGATTTAACTGCATTGCATAGGGCCTCTATATTAGCTCATAGTTGATGAAATCTGAAGTTCTGTAAATTCCACTCAAAAATGATTTTGGAGAAGATAAATATAAATTTTCATCATAAAATTTCTAAGGAAAAATTCAACATAAAACCAGACTAAAGTTAATATCTACTCATAATTTTGAGTTTATATGTTCAGTGTTCAACTTACCACTAAATATCTTATTAACAAAAATGCCTATTTATGAACTAGCATAAAGACTAGAGCATGGGAATCCAAAGATTTAAGGTCATTTATTATCTCCTTTATCATTGCCTGGTTATAACTTTATTCAGTAGCTCCATTTTTAATTTAATCTCAGTGTTGAAATGAAATATTTCAAAACCCCTTAGTTTTGTTGTCATTGTTGGCCACACTCCTAACAAGTTGCCACTCAATGTGTGGCACACCGGTGTACAAGGACCTGTGTGAAGACCTGGGATATAACTTATGCAGAGACAGATTATGAAAAGTTAACTATAAACTACGTATAACAACTGCTTTTTCGCTCACATAAAAAAGTCATCATATTTTACTTAGCACAACCAACAAGTTTACGATATTCTGGCCTTTATTTGTCCTTTGAATTTACATTTTTACTAATCACTTTTTTCATATTCTGTCCTTTTCTGTGTTCCTAAAATGAGCTAGACTCTGACCACTGATGATCAGTGGTCATCAGGACTCAGATTTCAGACCATATATTCATCAAAATTTAAATTTCTACATTTTTTTCCCTCCATAAGGAAAATTCTCCCACATATTTATCATAAATCCCATTTTTATTGTTAGCTAACATCAGTTTCTACTGCCTTACAACTATTTCAACTTGAGCTAATATGAAATTAGCATTTGATATGGAATATTATAAAGGACTTGAATGTGAATTGACAAATTGAGGGGAGGAGGGTGAATAAAGAGGATTTCTCAGTGTTGGTCTAGGAGGACAACCATGAGTATTATGTTTTAACAATACAACTGGTCAAATGATTTACTTGAGTTTTCAGTTTCAAAATATGTTTTCAAATAACTTGTAGCTTTAGGATACATATGGTGGTTTAGTTAATAAATCATGTTCAACTCTTGTGATCCCATATAATGTAGTGCACCAGGCTGCTCTGTCCATGGGATTTCCCAGGCAAGAATACTGGAGTGGGTTGCCATTTCCTTCTCCAGCAGATCTTCCCCAGGGATAGACCCAGGGATTGAACCCAGGTCTCCTGCATTGCAGGTGGACTTTTTCCTGACAGAGCCACCAGTGAAGCCAAGTGAATATAGATATATAATAGCAAAATTTATATTTATATTTTTTCATTTCATCACATGCCTAGGGCACCCCACTCCAGTACTCTTGCCTGGTAAATCCCATGGACGGAGGAGCCTGGTAGGCTGCAGTCCACGGGGTCGCTAAGAGTCAGACACGACTGAGCGACTTCACTTTCCCTTTTCACTTTCATGCATTGGAGAAGGAAATGGCAACCCACTCCAGTGTTCTTGCCTGGAGAATCCCAGGGACGGGGGAGCCTGGTGGGCTGCCGTCTATGGGGTCGCACAGAGTCGGACACGACTGAAGCGACTTAGCAGCAGCATGTAACTAAATAAACATCCTAAAGAAGGCCAGACACTAACCCAGAGTTTCTACAGTTCTTGTTTCTTCCATGCCACCTGAGGACTGAGGGCATAAACACCTTATCATATACTCAGATAGTTGAGAACACTGTTGGAGTGTTTTGCTATAGGGACCTGATAGAAAAGGACAGAAGATTGGCATGTATGACTGCTTCTTGCACTTGTTCCCCATTACCCCCAATTCTATGTGTTTTACAGAGAACTCAGGGGAAATGTAATCTCTTCAGTTATAAAGCTTGACCAAGGGAATTACTCAATAAATAAATAAATGCAGTTGCAAAATTCTTGTTCAAAAAACTTACATTTGGTTTGATCCATAAGAATATATGATAGGATTCCTTTTTGTTTTCTCTAAACAGATTTTAGAGTTTCTGTGGTATATACATATACATACAATTGTGTTCTGTGGTATATACATATACAGTTTCTGTGGTATATACATATACATACAATTGTATTAGGTTGTGATATCAGGATTGACCACTACAAGATATAACTGAGAGGAATTCACATTGATGATATATTGTTGGCTGAGTTTCCAATGCAGTCATTAGATGCTATTGTGAACGGGTTGGTTCTTGACTTTCTAATGGATAATGGCATTAAAACTGGGAGGAGGATATTCTTTAAAAAGTTAGTAAGCGAGAAGTATGTTTACGTGTATGGTCGTGTGTATTGGGAAACCAAGTGGTAACCTGTGACTATTACTTTTTTCTCACAGCCCCTCTATCCTCCTGTTTGTATTAACAGAACTTACTCTTCTGACCACTTAGGGTTAGTGATGTAAACAGTCTTGAGAAACTACAGTGTCGAAGGCCCTAGATGGATTGATCAAAGAAGTGCTTAACCACTGGAATTCATCCATGAAAATTTCCTTCCTGACATCTTAGAGAAATATTCTGTCTTCTCTCTGGTAATGAAGCTTTTAAGGTACTAAGTCAAGAAATATCTGAAACTACGCTGAAAAGCACAAGAAAAAAAAAAAAAAAGAAGAAGAAGACGAACATAAAGAATTATAGCAGAAAAGAAATGCATATGATACCTTGGGTAACCAGTTCCTGAGAGACCTAGGGCTGTCCACTTTCTAAAGTGCTGCACTGAATTATCTGAGCTATTCAATGCCCATCAAATAAATTGAGTGTGTGTGTGTCTTTAAATCATTCTTAGGCTGTGCTGAACTGGGTCTATCACTTGCAATTGAAAGATTCCTGAATGATGCATTTAACTTTCAACTCTGACATTCTTAAATTTTAAGATACAAAGTTTGTTACCAGAAATATATCCAGGACTATTTTAGCATTCAATAAATAATATGAAAAGGTTGCTAATCTAAAACAGCCTTTCTATAATTAAATTTGTCATTGGTCTTTCAGGCTATAATATATTTAGTGATTCAATAATAACAACCATCTGAAATAGCTATTTATAAAAATGAAAGTGATGAAAACATTTGATTAAGGACAATGGCTTCCTGCCTTTATTCATCTTCCTTAATCCATTTAAAATAATTTATGAGATTAAGCTTCACTGAAGTAACACAGTTGAATTCAATATCAATTTTCACTAAACCCATCTTTATGAATGGCAGAATCATTTCTGTTTTGTTTACCTTAGTGTCATGTAAAAGATACCCGGTTAACATTTCTAAAATTCATAAATGGCTTTTACTCTGCTTCTTGCTTCCTTATCATCCTAGGCAGCTGATCTCTCCTTTCTGAGCCTGTTTTCTCATCTATAAAAATGGATATGGGACAGCGACATGTTAAAGAATTCAATGAATGTTTTCAATCTCAGAGTAAAGACAATTGTCAAAGACAGGCAATTAAGGATTCACAGATCCATCTACCACTCAATCTGTGATGTAGAATCAGTTTCTTGACTTTATCTGTATATCAGTATCTCTTAAGGAAGTTCTCTTTTGTATCTCTCATCTCCATCAGTCTTCATATCAATGAATTCTTTCTTTGCCTAATGAACCTCTTCAAGGAAATAATTTCAAGTACTGAATATGATTACAAAGCAGAATAACTTAATATATTGTGCAAGTTTTCAAAAAATAGCTTAAAAACAATTACTATGGGATTATATATTATAAGCTATATGTGAAAATTAATATCCCTAAGATTAGATTTATTGATTCTTTTTTCCTTACTGTAAACATATAGATTAAAGTAATAGACCAATAAGCTGTAGATAAATACAGGTAAGACTGACAAAGTATATCTTTGAAAGAGTGACTAAGAAGAGAGAAATAGAGACAGAAATAGGATGATATGAATGAATAAGAACTATCTGATATTTTTTAAATAGAAGAATTGTTTGTGTGTTTTAATTATTTCAAAAGGGGATGTATAACTGGAGCATAAATTCTGGCTAATCTATGTAGTGAAGATTTCTGAAAGATAGGGAATTGATTAGATCACTCAGCAACCAAAAGCAAAATGTATTAGAGCAAGAACTGAGGAAATTTTTTTTTCTCCTCATCTTGAATTGCTGAGTAGACAACAGACCATAGGAGATTAAGAGCAGAAATAGCTAGACAATTTGTGAGGGCATTATTATCAGTCTGGGCCATGGATTGGGGGTGCCTGGTGTGTTGCAGTCCATGGGGTCGCAAAGAGTTGGACACAACTGAGCAACTGAACTGAACTGATGGATGGGGGAATCTAGAAGGTAAAGAGTAAAAGTCTTGATAGGTAAATAGGCATATGTTTTTAGAGACATATTTTGAAGGCGGATCAAAAATAGGCTTGCTAAACTGGATGTTAGAGATGAGGAAAAGTGATGAGTAAAGGTTAATTTTGGAATTGTGGCATTTGCAAATACGTATAAAACAGAGATGAGCAAGACTGTGAGAACAAGTCTGGGTTTGGAGAAGGAAATAAGATTTTCTTTTTATGTATCTTTTAGTTGAAGAATTCAAGTAAAAAAATATAATATATTTAGTCTGGGACCCCAGGGCAACGAGAAAGCTGATATTTGAATTTGGAAATTAACGGGTCCAATCTAGGAAGAGACCTAAGGATTAAAATTTGACTCACACAAGCACTAAGATATCTGTAAGAGGAAAAGAATCTCACAGGTGAAATTTTGAAGTGTACAGGGAGATCAGAGAAATCAAGATAGTGATTTGTTGTAGAAATTAAATTAAGAAATTGTGTCATGGCTAGTTCAAAGATATTAAAATGTATTAGAAATCAAGTCATGACACAATAACATACAATTGGCCATTGGATTTAGAAAGGAATCTTTGCAAAAACTGAGGAATATTTTCAATAGTGTGATGGGTATTATATCCTTATTGAAGTAGTAAAAAGGAGTGGAATAATGTATAAACAAATTAAGTGGGTATAGAAGGCTTTCTTGAGAAATGTTCTAAGAAAAAAGATAGATAAGGTAGTTTGATGCATGGGAGGAATTCTAAGTTTTAATTTTAGGTGAGTAGCCATATATATGTGAATACATACACATACAAACACACACACATATACACACACACACATTTATACACACGTAAATGTGTATAAATATTAGCAGGAACAAAATTTTAAGAACAATTATTTTTTAGATGGTGATATGAGATGTATTCAACATATAACACTGACTAACATTTGCTTCTAACTAGGCCACAGGAGAAATCGCTCTTGTTTTTTTTTTTTTGAAATCTCTCTTGTAACATAAAAGACAACATACAGATAGAAGTGTGCAATTCATGTCCTATTTGAAACATTCTATTGTGTTCATAAAATATATTTTGAACAATTTCAATCTTTTTAAATTTTTTGAGACTTGTTTTATCTTTTGAGAACTCTCTTATGGCTTTTCCTTGGAAACATCCCATATGTGTTTGAAAAGAATGTTTGATTTGTGTTGCTGGAAAAAGCATTCTAAAATATAAATTAAGTTAGTTGATAGTGTTACCTTAATCTTAAATATACTTTTAGATTGTCTAGTTTTTCTACAAAAATCAAGAGTGTGATATTAACATTTCCAAGCATAATCATTTCTTTAATTTTCCTTTTTTGTTTGTTTACCTTTTTTAAAATTTTATTTTATTTTTAAACTTTATAATATTGTATTAGTTTTGCCAAATATCGAAATGAATCTGCCACAGGTATACCTGTGTTCCCCATCCTGAACCCTCCTCACTCCTCCCTCCCCATGCCCTCCCTCTGGGTCGTCCCAGTGCACCAGCCCCAAGCATCCAGTACCGTGCATCGAACCTGGACTGGCGACTCGTTTCATACATGATATTATACATGTTTCAATGCCATTTTCCCAAATCTCCCCACCCTCTCCCTCTCCCACAGAGTCCATAAGACTGATCTATACATCAGTGTCTCTTTTACTGTCTCGTACACAAGGTTATTGTTACCATCTTTCTAAATTCCATATATATGCATTAGTATACTGTATTGGTGTTTTTCTTTCTGGCTTACTTCACTCTGTATAATAGGTTCCAGTTTCATCCACCTCATTAGAACTGATTCAAATGTATTCTTTTTAATGGCTGAGTAATACTCCATTGTGTATATGTACCACAGCTTTCTTATCCATTCATCTGCTGATGGGCATCTAGGTTGCTTCCATGTCCTGGCTATTATAAACAGTGCTGTGATGAACATTGGGGTACACGTGTCTCTTTCCCTTCTGGTTTCCTCAGTGTGTATGCCCAGCAGTGGGATTGCTGGATCATAAGGCAGTCCTATTTCCAGTTTTTTAAGGAATCTCCACACTGTTCTCCATAGTGGCTATACTAGTTTGCATTCCCACCAACATTTCTTGCAATATATATGGCTATTCTTAGGTGCGTGTCCTTATGTTTGTTATGTCTTCCAAATGTATTGGCCCTTTTATTGTAAAACATACTTTTATATCTGTAAAAATAATTATTGTCCTAAAGTCTATTCTAAATGACCAATTAATATAACTACTCCTGCTCACTTACTATTATTATTTTTCCAATTAAAAAAATTTAAATATCATTGAATCCTACATTTTAGCCTGTGTGAAAATATGTTTATGAGAATGTTTAGTTTATTCTCATTTAGTATAATCATATGGTTGCATTTATTTCTGATGTTTTGCTATTTATTTTCTAAATGAATTATATATATTTAGTTTCTCCATTGATACTTTACTACATTCATTATGTTAGGTAAACATTACTGGTTTACTATCCTAATTCTTCTGTTGATACTTTAACTAAATTTAAAAATCATTTTCTCAGTGGTTTACAAAGAAATTACAATATACATATTAATTTATCATTGTTTCCTTAAGGTTAAGGGCCTCCCCCATGGCTCAGTGAGTACAGAATCTGCCTGCAGTCCAGGAGACATAGGAGATGTGGGCTCAATCCCTGAGTTGGGAAGATCCCCTGGAGGAAAAAATTCCACTCCAGTATTCTTGCCTGGAAAATCCCATGGACAGAGGAGTCTGACCAGCTACATTCTGAAGGGTTACAAAGAGTTAGACACAACTGAGTAACTATGAACCGTAAGGTTAAATTTTTGTTTTTTTTTTAAATAGCGACACTGTTCAAATATACTACAACTTTCCCTTTCTCCTCATTTTGTTTTATTATAATCATATACATTATCTAATTATTATAAACCCAATAAAACAGTGCTACAATTATTTTTATGTAACATATTATTTTAAAAATTAAGTAGCTAAAATTAAAAATATGTCTTGAAGTCTTTCATGTTTTCCAATATATTGCCCCTCCTCTTTTTTTTGGTCTTTATTTTTTCTTATGATTTTGAGTTACTGTATGGTGACATTTCCTTTTAGCCTGAATGAATTGTTTTGCTGTCAGTACAACAGATCTCTTAGAAGAAATCTCTCAAATTTTGTTTTAAATTTTGGAGATGTATTTATTTTACTTTTATTTCTAAAGGATATATTGACTGGTATAGATCTTTTGGATAACAGTTATTTTCCATAAAAACTTTTAATTTTTTAATTTTTTAACTTTTTAAATTTCTCTATAATTATTTAGGATGAGAATTCAGATGCAAATTGTATAGCTGCTCCTTTGACTATGATAACATTTAACTCTGTTACTATCAAGATTTTCTCTTAGTCTTTCAGGACTTTGACAATGATGTCTTTAGCATTAGTCTTTTTTATGTGTACACCCTACTTGGAATTTGGAAAGCTTATTAGACCTTTGTTGTTGTTCAGTCACTGAATTGTGTCCAAATCTTTGAAACGCCATGGACTGTAGCATACCATGCTCTTCTGTCCTCCAGTATCTCCTGGAGTTTGTTCAAATTCATGTCCATTGAGTTGGTGATGCTATCTAACCATCTCATCCTCTGCTGCTCCCTTTTCCTCCTGCCTTTAATCTTTCCCAGCATCAGGGTCTTTTCCAGTGAGTTGGCTCTTTGCATCAGGTAGCCAAAATATTGGAGTTTCAGCTTCAGCATCAGTCCTTCCAATAAATATTCAGGGTTGATTTCCTTTAGAATTGACTGGTTGGATCTCCTTTCAGTCCAAGGGACTATTAAGAGTCTTCTCCAAAACCACAGTTCAAAAGTACCAGTTCTTCAGGACTCAGCCTTCTTTATGATCAAAGTATTCACATCCATACATGACTAGTGGAAAAACCATAGCTTTGAATATACAGAACTCTGTCAGCAAAATAATGTCTCGACTTTTTAACATGCCATCTACGTTTACCATAGCTTGCCTTTCAAGGAGCAATCATCTTTTCATTTCACTGCTGCAGCTACCATATGCAGTGATTTTGGAGCCTAAGAAAATAAAATCTCTCACTGCTTCCAAAATTTCCCCTTCTATTTTGCACGAAGAGATGTGACTGGATGCTATGTTCTTAGTTTTTTTCTTTTTTTTTCATGTTGAGTTTCAAGCCAGCTTTTTCACTGTCCTCTTTCACCCTCATGAGGAAGCTCTTTAGTTCCTCTTCACTTTCTGCCATAGAGTGATACCATTTGCATAACAGAGGTTGTTCATATTTCTCCTGGCAATCTTGATTGCAGATTATGATTTATCCAGTCCAGCATTTCACATGATATACTTTGCATATAAGTTAAATAAGCACAGTAACAATATATAGCCTTGTCATACTCCTTTCCTAGTTTTGAACCAGTCAGTTGTTCCATATTTAGTTCTATTAATAAATAGATCTTGATCTTCATATGACTTTCTCAGGAGACAAGTAAGGTGGTCTGGTATTCCCATCTCTTTAAGAATTTTCCAGTTTCTTGTGATCCACAGAGTCAAGGGATTTAGCGTAGTCAATGAAGCAGAAGAATATGTTTTTCTGGAACTCCCTTGCTTTCTCCATGATCCAACAAACGTTGGCAATTTGATCTCTGGTTCCTCTGTCTCTTCAAAACCCAACTTGTACATCTGGAAGTTCTCAGTTCATGTACTGAAGCGTAACTTGAAGGAATTTGAGCATAATCTTATTAGTATGTGAAATGAGAGCAACTGTATGGTAGTCTGAACATTCTTTGGCATTGATCTTCTTCAGGATTTAAATGTAAACTGACATTTTCCAGTCCTGAGGCTAATGCTATGATTTCAAAATTTGCTAATGTACTGATTGTAGCATTTTCACAGCATCATTTTTTAGGATTTTAAATGTCTCACCTAGAATTCCATCACCTCCACTAGCTCTGTTCCTAGTAATGCTTTCTAAGGTCCACTTTAGCTCACACCCTAGGATGTCTGGCTCTAAATGAGTGACCACATCATTCAAGTTATCCAGGTCGTTAAGACCTTTCTTGTATGGTTCTTCTGTGTATTCGTCCCATGTCTTCTTAGTCTCTTCTGCTTCTGTTAGGTCTTTACCATTTCTGTGCTTTGTCATGCCTATCGTTGCATCAAATGTTTCCTTAATATGTCCAAAATGTAGAATTTTGTCTTACAATGGAGTAATCTACTTTAGCAAGACCATGATGCATTTACTAGGGGGGTTTTATGCATAAAATCCATAATTTGTAAGCATTTACTTATGAGTACACATACAATTTAGAAATACATTTATTCTCTTGCTTGTTGAATAATTGGCTTTACTTTTGTAAATAAAACTTGGGAGAATCTCCAAACACTGGGTTTTTCAGGTTGGTCCTTTTATTAAATACACAGAGAAGCCTGGCGGGCTATAGTCCATGGGGTTGCAAAGAATTGGATAGGACTGAGTGACTAACAGTTTTTAATACTTCAAACTTTTAGTAGCAAAAAAAGTAACTCAGGGAAATTAACTTGATGGTTTACATGAAGTCTAGTAGAAAATCTATTCTGATACCCTGCTAAAATAGTTCTTAAAGCAAATATAGTTATCTAGGAGGTGTTTTTGTCAGTAAAGTTAAGCATAATATTCAACTCCATTTTTATGGAATTTATACTGCTGTTAGCAGTCTATTATCATATTTGCTGTTTGGAAAGATACTTAACTCTTTTCAGCATATAGAATAAAAATAAATCAAAGTCCATTTGCTTGTTTCTAGAAATATATATAATGGTAGTTTTCATATATTATTAAGATGTTTTTGTACTATCCAATGAATTGTTAGTGATATAAATCTTCCTATGTTTTTCAGTCTAAGTCTTATTAAGTTGTTTAGCAGAATAGATATAGGGAAGCTCACCCAGACACTTAATTATAGCAAAGGAATGGGTAATTAAACATTATCTATTTAATCTGCAATAAAATTATACATTTTTAAAAGGACCAGTCCACAAAAAAACCCAAAATGAACAAAAGAACATAGAGAACATACCACAGCATTAGCAAACATAGCCAGCATGTGGGCTTCCACCCACTATAAACACAGCCAATGTTTTTCACATCATCTTCTGTTCTTAACCCTCTTCAATATGTTCCCTTAAAAATGAACAAAAATTAAGCCTTTGTTAAAGCCCAAGAATGAAATAAGCTATGTTTGAGGTATGGTAATTTTGTTATTTTATATCTCCTCATCACATTCATATTAAACTGGGTTAATTTAATAATTTATTATTCTATAATCTGTTTGCTATGAATTTGTCTTCCACTAAAAGTATTCATTATGTACACTGATAACTGAGTATATATAAATATATCACACCTGAAACTTTTCTTCTAAAATAGTGGACCATTCCTCCAAAAATGCCAAGCAGTGTTTTCAATGCATACTGTACACTATCATTATTTATAACAACACCTAGATGTAGAGACTACAATCATTTATATTAAACAAATGGAAAAACTGAAGCATTGTAAGGTTATTTAATATGTGAAAGGACATACATATATATATATATATATATATTTTTTTTTTTTTGTGGCAGAATTAGGTTTGACATTAACATGCACAGGCTCTGGAGACTATGCTTCTAATCACTTTGTTACTGAAAAAATATGTACCATTATTCTCTATAAGCAAGTAGACTTTTAAAATGGAAATAAACAAATCTTTGAATTAAGAGTTATGCTATACTACTGAAACTAGATAACTCAATAAATAGAAGTAACACATTCTATGTTTAATCTGCCTACAATTTATTACCACCATGCACGTATCCATCTGTGTAAGAAAAAATTTAATTTTTTTGGAAAGGAAAGACTTTACCTGGCTCATATTTACAATATTATTAACATTCAAAGTGAATATTCAATTAGAATTTGTACATTTGAAATAAAAATTTGAATAATCATTGTAAAAAGAGGAATATAATTATGCATTTAAATGTTAGGACTTAGGGCACTTGATAATTGTTTAATAAATTCTGCCTCACAGTAAACATTTTAATTCTATTAACCTGATCCCAAATTCTTTTAGTTTACTCAAGAATTTGTTGTTCAAACTTAAAATAACTCTTACTGTCACTTTCTCTTTGTTTTTCTCATATCACTGTTCCAACTAATTTAACTTCTATTACACACCAGAATTATTCTGTCTCTCTCTGACTCTCATACTATTACTCTAAGAATGTAACTTCATTTATCAACTCCAATAATTACCTCCAGATATCAATATCAAAATCTATCTTTGAAGTTATTTGTTGAAAAGTTAAACGACAGAGATAGATAGAAATACAAATAAACTGTATAAGCATAGTTACTTTTGCCTAGCTTAAGTCATTATAACTTTGCCTAGTCTAAGTGATAGTTTAAAAATTATTCACCTCATATTTTGGAAAAGAAAATGCTAAAATCCACCATATCTCAAAAGAGGGAGGCAATTAAATATTGTTGGTGACACTATAAGTATTATATATATATATATAATATTAAATATATTAAATTTAATATGGAGTAGTGAAAGCATTAGTCACTTAGTCATGTCTGACTGCAACCCTATGGAGTATAGCCCAAAAGTATCCTCTGTCCATGGAATTCTTCAGGTAAGCATACTGGAGTGAGTACCAATTCCTTTCTCCAGGGTATCTCCCCAACCCAAGATCAAACCTGGGTCTCTCGCACTGCAGCCAGATTATTTAACATCTGAGTCACCAGAAAAGCCTGTGTATATGTGTGTGTGTATATATATAAAACAGTAAATATTATATATATATATATATATATATATATATATATATATATATATAATGTAGTTATATATAGTATATAGTATAACCATGAAGGGAATTTATCATAGCACTTCATGCTTACTTTGTGCTATATAATTTTAATAGTAAAAATTCTGTCTGTGGTAACTTTCCAAGTTAGATGTCTTTTCTTAACACACAGTATTTTAAAATGCTTCAGTGCTCATTCAGAAAGCTATAAATATATTATTTACAGATTAATATTATACTGATATGTATAAACTGTATGGTAGAAATCTGCTTAAATTAGTGATAGCATAAATTAAATTCTGTAAAACACATAAGTTAATGAGATGAAAGTTATGACCATCTAAATATAAGTTAGGACTAAGAAGATGTCTAGGATAGTAATTTGTAATACTATGTAAAAACTATATGTCAGTGCAGGAGTGGAGGTTAGAGGATGACAGGAGGCTTAAGATAACATGAATAATATTGATATTCATCTGATGTAGATGACTAGATCGAGTTAAGAGAAGAAGAATCAAGGTTTTATACATTTAAAGCTCCAAAGACCACTTTTTCCTCATCCCTGACATCCTCTTATCTACTTATAAGCCTTGAAACTGGTCAAACTTTGGTCATTTTAGCTTGGCTAGCTTCTTTCTTCCTGACCTGTTTCTTTGGAGTTTGGAAGATATTGTCTATTCTTTTTATTTCATTTCAGCTTTAATTATGCTCTTAATAAGTAAATTTATATGAATAAGAAAAACATCTATAACCTGATAAAGTCAGGAATTATAAGTTTTTCCAAGTTTATGCCCCCAAATAGCATTTGATAAAAAATCACTACCACTGACAAAAAGAAAAAGAAATATATTATGATCTGAAATGAAAAGTCATATAATATCTCTAATGTTATTTAATTTCTGTGAGCATATTTATTCCTTTATTTTTTAAAATAGGTGTTGTTCAGGAAATAAACATTCTCCCAGAGATTGTTCCCATCATGATATACAGTATAGCAAGTGAAATAATTGACAACAGAAACTTGCTTCAGAATTCTAGTTCAGGTTGTAGATTATCTTCAGTCACTCAGTTCAGTCGCTCAGTTGTGTACGACTCTTTGTGAGCCCATGAACTACAGCACAC
The DNA here is from genome assembly GCF_027580195.1 of Bos mutus. Classification (NCBI taxonomy): domain Eukaryota; kingdom Metazoa; phylum Chordata; class Mammalia; order Artiodactyla; family Bovidae; genus Bos; species Bos mutus. Next base: position 74,144,242 of record NC_091622.1, on the reverse strand, counting down.
CAGGCTTCCCAGTCCATCACCAACTCCTGGAGTTTAGTTAAACTCATGTCCATTGAGCTTGTGATGCAATCTAACCATCTCATCCTCTGTTGTCCCCTTCTCCTACTGACTTCAATCTTTCCCAGCATGAGGACCTTTTCCAATGAGTTCATTCTTCACATCAGGTGGTCAAAGTACTGGAGTTTCACCTTCAACACCGTTCCTTCCAATGAATCAGTTCAGTTCAGTTCAGTCACTCAGTCATGTCCAACTCTTTGTGACCCCATGAACCTCAGCAAGCCAGGCCTCCCTGTCCATTACCAACTCTCAGAGTTCACCCAAACCCATGTCCATTGAGTCAGTAATGCCGTCTAGCCATCTCATCTTCTGTCATCCCCTTATCCTGGCTTCAATCTTTCCCAGCATCAGGGTCTTTTCCAATGAGTCAACTCTTCGCATGAGGTGGCCAAAGTATTGGAGTTTCAGCTTCAACTTCAGTCCTTCCAAAGAACACCCAAGACTGATCTCCTCTAGGATGGATTGGTTGGATGTCCTTACAGTCCAAGGGACTCTCAAGAGTCTTCTCCAACACCACAGTTCAAAAGCATCAATTCTTCGGTGCTCAGCTTTCTTTATAATCCAACTCTCACATCCATACGTGACCATTAGAAAAACTATAGCCTTGACTAGACAGACCTTTGTTGACAAAGTAATGTCTCTGCTTTTTAATATGCTGTCTAGGTTAGTCGTAACTTTCCTTCCAAGGGATAAGCGTCTTTTCATTTCATGGCTGCAGTCACCATCTGAAGTGATTTTGGAGCCCCCCTAAAAAAAGTCAGCCACTGTTTCCACTGTTTCCCCATCTATTTGCCATGAAGTGATCTGACCAGATGCCATGATCTTAGTTTTCTGAATGTTGAGTTTTAAGCCAACTTTTTCACTCTCCTCTTTCACTTTCATCAAGAGGCTCTTTAGTTCTTCTTCATTTTCTGCCATAAAGGTGGTGTCATCTGCATATCTGAGGTTATTGATATTTCTCCCAGCAATCTTGATTCCAGCTGGTGCTTCCTCCAGCCCAGTATTTCTCATGATGTACTCTGCATATAAGTTAAATAAGCAGGATGACAATATACAGCCTGAAAGTAATGCTCAAAATTCTCCAAGCCAGGCTTCAGCAATACATGAACCGTGAATTTCCAGATGTTCAAGCTGGTTTTAGAAAAGGCAGAGGAACAAGAGATCAAATTGCCAACATCTGCTGGATCATGGAAAAAGCAAGAGAGTTCCAGAAAACATCTATTTCAACTTTATTGAACTATGCCAAAGCCTTTGACTGTGTGGATCACAATAAACTGGAAAATTCTGAAAGAGATGGGAATACCAGACCACCTGACCTGCCTCTTGAGAAACCTGTATGCAGGTCAGTAAGCAACAGTTAGTACTGGACATGGAATAAGAGCAGACTCCAAATAGGAAAAGGAGCCTGTCAAGGCTCTGTATTGTCACCCCTTCCAATGAATATTCAAGAATTATTTACTTTAGGATGGACTGGTTGGATCTCTTTCCAAGCCAAGATACTTTCAGGAGTCTTCTCCTTTAGGATGGACTGATTGGATCTCCTTGCAGTTCAAGGGACTCTGAAGAGTCTTCTCCACATTTCTAAAGCATGAATTCTTCAGTGCTCAGCTTTCTTCATAGTCCAACTCTCACATCCATACATGACTACTGGAAAAGCAAACAAACAAACAAACATAGCTTTGACTAGATAGACCTTTGCTGGCAAAGTAATGTCTTTGCTTTTTAATATGCTGTGTAGGTTGGTCATTAGTTTTCTTCCAAGGAGCAAGTGTCCTTTAATTTCATGGCTGTAGTCTCCATCTGCAGTGATTTTGGAGCCCAAGAAAATAAAGTCAGCCACTGTTTGCACTGTTTCCCCATTTATTTGCCATGAAGTGATGGCACCAGATGTCATGATCTTAGTTTTCTGCAAGTTGCCAACTTTTTCACTCTCCTCTTTCACTTTTATCAAGAAACTCTTTAGTCCTCTTTGCTTTCTACCATAAGGGTGGTGTCACCTGCATATCCGAGGTTATTGATATTTCTCTGGACAATCTTGATTCCTGCCTGTGCTTCACCAAGCCTAGCATTTCTCTTGACATAGTCTGCATATAAGTTAAATAAGCAGGGTGAAAATATATAGCCTTGACGTACTCCTTTCCCGATTTGGAACCAGTCTATTGTTCCTTGTCCAGTTCTGACTATTGCTTCCTGACCTACATACAGATTTCTCATGAGGCAGGTCAGGTGGTCTGGTATTTCCATCTCTTAAAGAATTTTTCACAGTTTGTTGTGATCCACACAGTCAAAGGCTTTAGGATAGTCAATAAAGCAGAAGTAGATGTTTTTCTGGAACTCTCTTGCTTTTTTTTTTTTATGATCCAGTGGATGTTGGCAGTTTGATCTCTAGTTCCTCTGCCTTTTCCAGCTTGAACAACTGGAAGTTCACAGTTCACATATTGTTGAAGCCTGGCTTGGAGAATTTTGAGCATTACTTTGCTAGTGTGTGAGATGAGTGCAATTGTGAGGTAGTTTGAGCATTCTTTGGCATTGTCTTTCTTTGGGATTGGACTGAAAACTGACTTTTTCCAGTCCTGTGGCCATTGCTGAGCTTTCCAAATTTACTGGCATATTGGGTTCAGCCCTTTCACATCATCATCTTTTAGGATTTGAATTAGCTCAACTGGAATTTCATCACCTCCACTAGCTTTGTTCATAGTGATGCTTCCTAAGGCCCACTTGACTTAACATTCCAGGGTGTTTGGCTCCAGGTGAGTGATCACACCATTGTGGTTATCTGGGTCATGAAGATCTTTTTTGTATAGTTCTCCTGTGTATTATTGCCACCTCTTAATATCTTCTGCTTCTGTTAGGTCCATACCATTTCCATCCTTTATTGTGCCATCTTTGTATGAAATGTTCCTTTGTTATCGTTCATCAGGCACTCTATCAAATCTAGATTATCTTAGTCATCCTTAAAGTTATATTACTATAATATATGAATTGTTTGGATACTGTAAAGTATAATCAAGCTCTGTTTGTTCAGCAGTAAAGAATCTGCCTGATACAGGAGATGCAGTTTCAATCCCTGGGTTGGGAAGATCCCCTGGAAAAGGGAAGGGAATGGCAACCCACTTGGGTATTCTTACCTGGGAAAAACCATAGACAGAGGAGCCTGCTGTGCTACAATTCACTGGGTAAAAGAGTCAGATATGACTTTACATGTAAAGAGTAACAACAATAAAATAGAATTATCTTAGTATAAGAGTAATCTATTCACAGTGATTGTGGCAGATATATAAAGCTCATAAATCCCTCAAATATTCTGTTTATCTCATATATCAAACAACTATTTTTGCACATAATCTCCAGATGCTTTTCAAATTAGCTCTTTTCCTTTGTAGAGATGTCAAGGTACTATCACATTTTTACCCACCATCAAACAAAAATCACAGTCTCTATTTTTCTTTACTTCAGAACTGTCTGGAGAGTAGAGGTGCTTGGAAGATATTAGTTGCACAGACCTTTTCAAAATTTGTCACATCTGACATAAGCATGACAGTACGAATTGTAGCAGGATGATGGCGATTGCATTGTTGTTACAGTTTTCCTGTCTCTTTGGCAAAGTAATACTTCTTTTTAGTTTAGAGTTCAGTGGGTGAGAAAATATTGAGCTTTTAGTTCAGAAAGCACAGAGTTATTATCTGATCATTTCCACTGTAAACTTCAATAACAACTTTTAGAATATCTATCAATTTTATTCCTGCCATATCTTTTTCTGGAACAGTAGAGAGAAAATGATACCATTCATAATATGATTGCATGTTTCTCATGTTTTAATGATAAGGAACACTTTTTAAACTTGTTTCACAGTATCTGCTTAGATAACAGTTTTCTTTTTAGATGGCAAATAATTTTAAGTTAGAAAAAAACTTAGAGGTTACAGCAAACTTACCTATAGACTAAATGGTTTTCCTAAGGTTTTACTATGTATTAGTTACAGGGTTATGAAAGGAAACTTAATCTCCTAATTCTAATTTAGTTTCATAATTATTCCACAATCTTCTAATTTATTACTTAAAAAAAAACTTTGTAGAAACCATCAACAGAAATGAGAAAAAAGGTTAATAATGAGGATTTATAACTTAAAGATAAAAGGTAGAAAAATTACCCTTGGGAGACATTCTTTAAAATGTATTTCATAACTTCCTTTAACCACAATGGATGGTAGAAGGGTAATTATAACAATATTGTAATTTTAAACACTATTATAGAAGGTATGAAAGTAGGGCATTCCCATGTGAAAGAGATATTTCCCAAATTGGCAAAGAAAATTCCAAAGAGTAATCTTGTAGAGTGGACAAATAAAGAAGAATTATTACGAAAATGAGCTGTTATCTATATTGCCATCTAATTTCTCATCATTGGATGTTTATGTGTCTTTGCAGTGCTTTGCTTAGTCACTCAGTCATGTCCAACTCTTTGTGACCCCATGGACTGTAGCCGGCCAGGCACTTCTGTCCATGGGGATTTTCCAGGCAAGAATATTGGAATGGGTTGCCATACCCTCCTCCAGGGGATCTTCCCAACCCAAGGATCAAACCCAGGTCTCCCGCCTTGCAGGCAGATTCTTTACCACCTGAGCCATCAGGGAAGCCCAAGAATAGTGGAGTGGGTAGTCGATCCCTTCTCCAGGGGATCTTCTTGACCCAGGAATCAAAACAGGGTCTCCTGCATTTCAGGTGAATTTTTTACCAGCTGAGGACCAGGGAATCCCAATGTGTCTATAGGATCACCTATAAATAGTAAGACTGCTCATGTTAAAACTTCAAGAAAGAAGTTCATTACTTCATGTCAAAAAATGGGGAAAAAGTCAAAACAGTGGCAGATTATATTCTCTTGGGCTTCAAAGTCACTGTGGATGGTTACTGCAGACTTGAAATTAAAAGATGCTTGCTCCTTGGAAGAAAAATTATGACAAACCTAGACAGCATATTAAAAAGCAGAGACAGCACTTTGCCAACAAAAGTCCAGATAATCAAAGCTATGGTTTTTCCAGTAGTCATGTATGGATGTGAAAGTTGGACCATAAAGATAACTGAGCACCAAATAAATGTTGCTTTTCAATTGTCATGCTGGAGAAGACTCTTGAGAGTTCCTTGGACTGTAAGGAGATCAAACCAGTCCATCCTAAAGAAAATCAACCCTGAATAGTCAAAAGAAGGACGGATGCTGAAACAGAAGCTCCAACACTTTGGCCACATAATGCAAAGAGTTGACTCATTGGAAAAGACCTTGATGCTGGGAAAGATTGAAGTCAAGAGGAGAAAGGAGAGGCAGAAAAGAAGATGGCTAGATAGCATCACAGACACAATGGACATGAATTTGAGAAAACCCTGGGAGATAGTGAAGGACATGGAAGCCTGGCATGCTGCAGTCCATGGGATCACTAAGAGTTGGACACAACTTAGTGACTGAACAACAATGAGCATACATAATTTTAGTGAGTACATATTTCTTGGCAAATATCCATTCTTTGAGGGAATCAGGCTTTCTGAATTCCATAAGGTCTAAAAGAATGTGTCAACGATCATCTCAATCTTTCTTAAAGTGACTATCTCAATTATTCTCAAAGTATGTCCTGGGCATGTAATTGATTCAGGGAAGAACATTCTACTGAAGCCAATGAGGTATGTAGACTTACTCCTAGGATTGGAAGGATGGACCTTCTCCCACCCATATTCAACAATGTAAGTTGGATTTGAGTCTCAGACTCCTCTGAAACAAACTTCCTTCTTTCATCTAAGGAGAATAATCAGAGAGTGGAATCTACATTAAAAAGATAGTAGCAGTTGCTATTTTTCAGTTGCTCAGTTGTGTCCAACTCTTTGAGACCCCATGGACTGCAGCATACCAGGCTTCTTGGTTCTTCTCAGAGATTGTTCAAACTCACGTCCACTGAATACATAATACAGAAAAGTAGAATAAAAAAAGGTAAAATATAGATGAAAAGAGTAATAGAATGCTGACACCATCGTTTGAACTCCCAGTGTCCACTTGTATTTCAAGCTATGGGTTTCCTAATTAATTAAGCTGAATTATTTTCACTTGCACTTGAAATATTCTCGATCGATAAGAGGTACTATCTCAATTTTCCATAAGGAGAGACTATGATTAAGAATTTAATGTAAAATATCATGTATGAAACGAGATGCCAGTCCAGGTTCAATGCACGATACTGGATGCTTGGGGCTGGTGCACTGGGACGACCCAGAGGGATGGTATGGGGAGGGAGGAGGGAGGAGGGTTCAGGATGGGGAACACATGTATACCTGTGGTGGATTCATTTTGATATCTGGCAAAACTAATACAATTATGTAAAGTTTAAAAATAAAATAAAATTAATTTAAAAAAAAAAGAATTTAATGTACACCCAAGTGTGCATGCATGCACACATTTATCAATCTATTTAATATTTACTTGCTTGTTTGAATCATTCTTATTCTGTCCAAAACTGCAAACAAATATTAAATAATATACACCAAGCTAATATCTGTATTTCACAATTCAATATCATTTCATAAAAAAAATAATTATCCAACAAGGGAAAAAAGTTGAGTTTGGTACCTGGGCACCCCATGGGGCCTTAAATATGCTTACATAGATGAAAAACCAGAGCACTAACCCTTCGAGGATTCAAGCCAATGGCACTGCGTCTCTGTGCCTACAGAGGATGCATGTTCTTGGGTAAGCCCCCAAACTCAATGAGGGACTGGGTTTCTAATACTTACACAGTACCAAGGGTGCGGTGCTGTGAGACCATGGAAAACGAGGGACCAGATCTAAACTAAACTAGAGTTTATAATACATACATAAACTAACTACAATTATGGGAAAGACAGTTAATAGATAACTTAGCACAAATACTTTCTCCTGTCCTCTAAAGTTATTTAGTTTTAAAGTCATCTAAAAACATTGAATGCAAAGTAAGTGGGCCTTAGGAAACATCACTACAAACAAAGCTAGTGGAGTGATGGAATTCCAGTTGAGCTAATTCAAATCCTGAAAGATGATCCCATGAAAGTGCTGCACTCAGTATACCATAAAATTTGGAAAACTCGGCAGTGGCCACAGGACTGGAAGAGGTCAGTTTTCATTCCAATCCCAAAGAAAGGTAATGACAAAGAATGCTCAAACTACTGCACAATTGCACTCACCTTACACACTAGTAAAGTAATGCTCAAAATTCTTCAAGCCAGGCTTCAACAGTACGTGAACCGTGAAACTTCAGATGTTTAAGCTGGATTTAGAAAAGGCAGAGGAACTAGAGATCAAATTGCCAACATCCATTGAATCATCAAAAAAGCAAAAGAGTTCCAGAAAAATGTCTACTTCTGCTTTATTGACTATGCCAAAGCCTTTGACTGTGTGGATCAAAACAAACTTTGGAAAATTCTTCAAGAGATGGGAATACCAGACTATTTGACCTTCCTCTTAAGAAATCTGTATGCAGATCGGGAAGCAACAATTAGAACCGGACATGGAACAACAGACTGGTTCCAAATCAGGAAAGGAGTATGTCAAGGCTGTATATTGTCACCCTGCTTATTTAACTTATATGCAGAGTATATTAAGAGAAACGCTGGACTGGAGGAAGCACAAGCTGGAATCAAGATTGCCAGGAGAAATATCAGTAACCTCAGATATACAAATGACATGCCCCTTATGGCAGAAAAGAAGAACTAAAGAGCCTCTTGATGAAAGTTAAAGAGGAGAGTGAAAAGTTGGCTTAAAACTCAACTTTTAGAAAACTAAGATCATGGCACATCCAATCCCATCACTTCATGGGAAATAGATGAGGAAATGGGGGAAACAGTGACAGACTTTATTTTCTTGGGCTCCAAAATCACTGGAAAAGGTCAGTTTTCATTCCAATGTTGACTGCAGCCATGAAATTAAAAGATGCTTGCTCCTTGGAAGAAAATTTATGACCAACCTACACAGCATATTAAAAAGCAGAGACATTACTTTTCCCAAAAAGGTCCATCTAGTCTAAGCTATGTTTATTTTTTTTTCCCAGTAGTCATGTACACATGTGAGAGTTGGACTATAAAGAAAGCTGAGCACCGAAGAACTGATGCTTTTGAACTATGATGTTGAAGAAGACTCTTGAGAGTCCCTTGGACTGCAAGGTGATCCAACCAATCCATCCTAAGGGAAATCAATCCTGAACATTTATTGGAAGGACTGATGCTGAAGCTGAAACTCCAATACTTTGACCACCTTATGTGAAGAACTGACTCATTGGAAAAGATCTGATGCTGGGAAAGATTGAAGGCTGGAGGAGATGGGGTTGACAGAGAGTGAGATGGTTGTATGGCATCACTGACTTAATGGACATGAGTTTGAGAAAACTTCAGGAGTTGGCGATGGACAGGGAAGCCTGGGGTGCTGCAATCCATGGGGACACAGAGACTGACACGACTGAATGATTGAAATGAAGTTAACTGAAAACACTGATGTCACAGGATATATTATGGTGGGAAATGTATGTGGAATTTTGTTAGAAGTTTTCTGAGAGGAGTTGCCCTTCACTTTTCTCATCATTTGCTATTTCAGCCAAATTCTTAACAGTAGTAGTTAAAATCTCATATTTTGCAATATCAATGAATGTCATTGAAATATGGAATAAAGAAGCAGAATATCCAGGGATTCTCTTAATATCCAAATCAAATAATTAATGCAGAGGTTGTGATTGGACATTTTTCCTCAGGTGATACTTCCCTATATGAGGTGGTCACATGGCCCTTCACTCATATTTCTGTGCCGTGTGCTCATTTCACTGGCTTTTCTGTGTACAGTGTTTCAACATGTGTTCTTGATTTATGGCTTTCATCTGCTGAATTCCATAATAATCATCCACAATATATTTTCAGAAGAGGCCCAACTAATTTTCCCCATCAACCTTGACAGTGATACATAATCTCCCTAACCACAAATATTTTTTAAGAGAAAGTTCTCTATATAGTCTGAAATCCCAGTATCACTGATTTTTCTATAGCTAATATGCTGCTGCTGCTGCTGTGTCGCTTCAGTCGTGTCCGACTCTGTGCGACCCCATAGACGGCTTCCCGTCCCTGGGATTCTCCAGGCAAGAACACTGGAGTGGGTTGCCATTTCCTTCTCCAATGCATGAAAGTGAAAAGTGAAAGTGAAGTCGCTCAGTCGTGTCTGACTCTAGCGACCCCATGGACTGCAGCCTACCAGGCTCCTCTGTCCATGGGATTTTCTAGGCAAAAGTACTGCAGTGGGGTGCCATTGCCTTCTCCAATAGTTCATATATATGATCTTTAATGGGAACATAATGATTTTTCTTTTGCTGGCTTCCTTAGAGTCTTATAGAGAACACTGGATCCCTAAAGAATGCACAGTGAAATGTATTAATTGGCAAAGTCACATATATTAATAGAACCAAATATCACTTCTTTTATTTAAGAACTTTTGAAAATATTTCCACCAAATTTTCTGCAATATGTTGTTACATTTTTTCAAATAACCATGTCTTCAATTCTGTACTTACAGAGACTGTCTCGATTGGAGAAGTACACTTCTTACAGTAAATTTAGGGTTGGACATATGACTTGCTTACAGAAGTGACATAAGTCATCTCTGAGCATAAGTTCTAAAAGGCAAGATTACTTTTTTTTTTTTTCAATTTGAATTCTGTGTGAAGACTCCATTAGTACAGTCAAATCTGACCCATAGCAACATTTAACATGAAAAAAAAAATTTGCTATGGTTATGTTTTAGGAGTCATTTGTTACTCTGCCATTACTAGAGAAAGCTAATATACTACTTACAAGTCTCATAGGATACTTATTTTTGACATCTAACACTCATTTTGGAAATCTCTTAGCTATTATTTATTCCAATATTTCCTTTTTGCTTTATGAATGCTTGGTTAATTTCCACAAATTTACTTCTTATGGTGATTAGTGAAAATTTGACTAATCTACAAAACTGTTCCAAAAAGAAAAATTTGGCTATTGATGTTCTTTGTGATTCCATTAAGGTCTTTTTGGATATATCTGTTTTGGTTAAAATTAGAATTAGAAAATTTTTCAGTATGCCATTAGTTTTCTAAAAACTGCCTTATAAGTGCACAACTCTCATTATCAAATCATGAGCACCAGCATAGCTGTTCATGTCAGCATTAAAATGATTAGGTTCAAATGGGTTTCATATGTGTGAAAAATAAGAGTTTTTCTTCTCTTAGCTCTGCCAAGTTTCTCATTAATATACCCTCATTTTATCTGAGATATGTCCAGATAAAGCCATAAAGGGTAAAATGATAAATTTACCATCCAGCTGTTAGTCCATACATAATAATTAGAAAAAAATGTGAAAAATATTTCACTTTGTTGTCTGATTTGTGGCACATGCAGGTACAAGATAAAATATTAAATATTTTAATAAAGAGCTGGTGCATTTTAATTAGTGTAAGTGTATATATATTCATATATGATGAATGCACAGTTATGCACATTTGTATGCATGTTTAAACATGCTTATTACCTGTTTTGCATAATACAAGCAGATATATATGAATAAATGGTAACTATAAGTTGTAATATTCTTTATTCATAACTATATTAATACTGTACAAAATCCATTTTTATTAAGCACTATGTTTTTCTTCTTGCATGTATATCAATAATTTTTTTTCTCAAGTCATGATATTTTTCACTTGTTTTTGGAAATCGACAATAAGTGGCCTCCCTAATTGGGAGGTTGCGTATCAAAAGTACCTTTAATTCTACAGTACAGCTCTGCATTCACAATACTGTTTTGCATCACTGTCATATCCTGGCAGATTTGAATGACAAGTCCAAAAGATGCCATTTTAAATTTTGTGTAGAGAGGAAAAAGCAGACACTTTTAATAAATAGTTTTTCTTGCTTTCTATAATAAATGGGGTGCATGGATATGTTCAGCCCAGCTAAAATCTGTAATTAGAATGAAATGGATGCATCAAGGAGGATTTGGTAAACACCAGAAACTACTAACTATGGTTGAAAGATTTATGAATATAAAATTAAAACCCACTACAGAACCACCTTTAAAGTCACATTTACTGAGCGAAATGTAAACTTGCTGAATGCTATTGAGAAAGCAAACATTATTTCAAGCTCTAGGCATGAAAGTACAGAACATTAATAACCACTATTTCTAGCTTTAATCCATGCAATTAAAAAGGTCAAAAGTGTTAATGTTGATAAAGGTCTTTTAGAAAGAGAAATAGTAGATGAGACCCTAATTATCAATCATCATCAAGAAATGTCCTGATAGCAATTATCACATCATCATAAAATAAGTATCTCAGAGGACTCCCAAGAATATAAGCATATTTTCTTACCCAAACTTGAATTTTACATTATTAAAGACACAGGAATAAAGATGTATTTCAAACATCTAACACAACAATTACATGAAAATTTGCAAAATATGCCTCACAGATTGGGTATGTTTAGTCATAACTATATTAAATAGTAGCTCATATTATATTTTTGATGTGTCCTCTCAAAAGGTGCACTCCACACAGGGCATGGTATTTGCAAAAGTAATCATGTATTTTATTTGAGTTGATTATTTTTGTACTCTTTTGGTGATGAAGTGGAAAGAATTCTATTTTAATAAAAAATGACTCAAGATTATTGTAAAGTTTTGTGCTCACAATGAAGTCATAATTTAGAAAAGGAAGGTAAACATGAACACTAAAATAAAAAAAAATTTAAAAAAAAGGACTTAGCGATGATAAATGAATCTAAAGAATTTAGAATTGTCTGATATTTTCCAAAGCTACTCATTAGCAATTTCACCATTTGAGAATTAAAATGGGACAAGATATTTAGTAATAAACATAAATACTCATTTATTGATTGATTTATATCCTGAGTCCTTATTAAGTTCCAGTAAAGTGTACTAGTCACTTCTTATTTACTTAATATAGTATACTAATATTTGTGTAGGTGACAGTAAATCTTAAGGGCTATATAAAAATGTTGTTTACCCATTTATTAATTCACAATTCACTAGTTACTTATAGTAGTCATTGTGATAACTTCCAGTGATTAAAAAAAAAATGTTGAGAAAAATTCCTTGCTCTTGGGTAGCTCTAGTTCTAATGCTATCCATTGCAGCATGATAATTATATGGACAGAACTGTGTTTAAAATGTTATAAGAGCTCAAATGTTACTCTGCCCTATGGGATCCAAAAAGGACTGTAGAGGTGATATCAGATAAGGAATGCAATACCTTATTTGAGTAATATGAGTAATTTCAGCAGAGGTGTGGAAACTGTAAAAAAGAATAAAATTGAAATGCTAGAAATAAAACAACACAAAACACTAACAGAAATGAAAACATATTTAATGTAATTACTAACAAACAGATATAACATTGTAGAAGAAAATATTTCAGTGAATTTGAAGGTAGGTCAATAAAAATTACCCCAAATGCAATGCAAATAGTAAAAAGGTAAAAACAAGCAAAACAAGAGGCCCACACTATCCAAGCCTTATGACATGATATGAAAAGTATCTATAATTGTGTAATTGGAACCTTGAAATGAGAAGACTGAAAGAATGAGGAGGAAGAAATATTGAATGGAATAACGTCCAAGAAATTTTCAAACTTAGTGTCAGACTCCAATAATAATTCTTGTTAATATCAGGCGTTACCTCACAAGATACAGTAAGAAGTACACTTCACCTCCCTTGTATTCTCCTGTAAATCAATAATCTCACTCTCATGATGAGAAACCATTAGACAAAAGCCAAATTCAAGGGAGAATCTACAAAATGCTGAGCTACTAACTCTTCAAAATGGCAAGGTTCAGCAAAATATGTAAAGATAGAGAAACTCACATATATTTTTTTACATATTATTACATAATATGTATGTACATATTACATAACTAAATGGAATATGATATTCAAAATTGAATCTTGGCGGAGTAAAAGGACATTGTTGAAAAAGGCTGGCAAAATTTGAATAAAACCTACAACTTAGCTAATAGCATTGCATGACTGTTAATTTCTTGATAGCAATAAGTATACGACGTTTATGAAAAATAATAACAAAGGGAGTTGAATGAAGGATGTAATAAATCTTACTGTACTATCTTTGCAACTTTTTTGTTAATCTAAAATAGTTCCAAAATAAGTTTAAAAGGTATTAAGAAATAAATTTGGATACAAAATGTAAAATAAAAGTTCAAAATATAATTCTGAAAGTTTTCTATATTCTACAAACATACAATTTATTTTCATATTTTACTCCTCTAATGGCTGACATTTATAAAATACAAAAATTCATTTCAAATTGAAAACACTCCTTTATTATCCCTTTGAAATTAATATTTGTAATAACATTTAAGAAAGTGCAAAATCAAAAGCTATTGTCATTATTCAAAAACATTAACATCTAAAAGGAGTTAATTGCATTCTAAGGAAGTAGAAGTTTGCAAGGATTGACACATGAACAAAAGATGTAAATTTAAATGATTATAGTTGGAAATTAATATTTTGATTATATTATATACAATATTTCTTATTTATATTAAATAAATATATTTTTATTACATTGCCAAATCTTCCTAATTAGTCAAATGCAGCCAGGCAATATCATTACATGTAAATATAACCTTAAGGAATATCACACAAATATGTCCATGTAATGAAAAGATTCATTAAGTAGAAAGATAGTCATTATAAAATTTGTTGACTAAAACTCTCTTTTCTAAACTACTTAATGGGCACACAGTTCCAAGTTAATCTGCATATGATGCAAATCACTATGCCAATTGTTACTGTTATCTAATTGAATAGCAAAGAGATTTTTAACATTAAAAGAATATCCAGTTTTAGTACATTCTAGTTATCTTTGCATTTGGCCCTGTGCATATTTAATACTCCTAAATAATTGTTTATGCACTATAGATTTTACCATTTATACATCTCTCATACTATTATCTCTGTTTTCTATTTTCTGTCAAATCTTATTGAAAACAAAATATATTTTTTAAATAAAGTTCAGCAGTATAAATGCAAACCAGCGTGTAAGATAGTTGTAGAAATGCATCTTTATAGAGATAAAACATAAGAGGTGTGTTTCTCCAAACCTTCCTCACATTCACCCCTTCATATTTACCTTGCTAATTTTGATTAAAAAAAGGATGATTGCAGTATACCAATACATAATTACCATGAAATTTATCAAGTAGGAATATCCTATTTGTACTTCACAACAAAGCTGTTGGGATATCTTCTCTGCCATCAAAATTTGAGAGAATGTAATTCTATCACCTGCTTTTTCCATCTATCCAGTTCTATACGATTTTTATTAACTCTTATCTTTTCTATTAAAGCCTCAATAACTCCTTAACCTTTCTCTGGGATTATAGATCCCATTGTCTCTGCTACTCTTATTGTAGAAACTTGCAGTGTTTCTTATATTGATACCTTGTGGGTTTTTTTTGCTGTTGTTAATTTAGTTATCATGCGATCTTATCTTGTTCACTTTGCTATTCACATTATAATAGTTCAAAATATATTTATGTGGTAAAATAAAAATACAACACAAGCACAAATAACTGCTATAGAATACATAACCCAAATGGTATAATGATATCAATTAGAATGTAATGCATGTGTGCACATTACTGGGACTCTAGCATATGACATGTGTGAAAAAATGCAATCAGTAAATAAAAGAAAAATATTTTCATATTATTGTAAGACCAACAAACTAGCATTATTTAGGGTTTATTATCATTTGTGCACACCTATTCTATTTTGGGCACTCAGTATACTAGAATATCCTTTATCAGAATATTTCTTACAAAGAGATGTCAAAGAAATAGTGTTAGACATCCTATTTCTAAATTGAAAAGAGCTTCATGTAGTTACCAGCATTCTTACAATAAGAAAATAGCTGAAAAAACTGAACATTGAAAAAAATATGCCAATCACAGGCCCAAGTAGCAGGTAAAAAAAATCCAAAACTGAACATTAATAACTCTCTTTGAATTCATCAGAGAATGGCGCTTTCATAAAAGATGTCATTCCTCAATCTAGAGACGAATTAATCCAGAGTCACAGCCATTATTTGTTTACCTTGGGCAGAAGTCCCCAGGGCCATAAGCAAACAGGAATCTTTAAATGTCAATTTAGAGTAATTGTTGGAGGCTAGGTGCAGAGTGGCTTGAGAGTGAAAAAAATCCCAGATGACTGTTTGCAGGGGGAACCACAGTTTCATAGGTTTGGTCTCTAAGAACCCAAACATACTCTCATGATTAAAAGCTAAGAAAGATGTCCTCATAAGTATGACAGGTTAAGGGGAAAAGTAAATGTTTTGAAATATGTCTAAAATGTTCTTCACAACAAAAACCTATACTCCAGGGGGAAAAGACTTCTACCAGCTGAGGGAAGGGACTTTCTGCAAATCCAGAGCCCTCTAGTTCTATCTCACTTAAAGAGAAAAAAGAGGTAAGAAACATCTGTGAATGTTGCAGCTCAGGGACAGGTGTCCGCAAAATGGCTGAGATTTCATTTCAGAATTATCAGACAGGGAATTTAAAATAACTATCATTTATATGGTAGAGACAAAAGTAGACAAAAAGTAGACATGTAGGAACAATGGGTAAAACAAGAAGTGATATCTGGAAACTCTAAAAAGAGTTAAAAGAAGATGCTAGACATTAACGGAGAAGGCGATGGCACCCCACTCCAGTACTCTTGCCTGGAAAATCCCATGGACGGAGGAGCCTGGTAGGCTGCAGTCCATGGGGTCGCTGCCAGTCGGACACGACTGAGCGACTTCCCTTTCACTTTTCACTTTCATGCATTGGAGAAGGAAATGGCAACCCACTCCACTATGAGTCAGACACACCATAGGGATTGAACAAAAAGAATGGTATTAAACTCTACTGCTGACAGCTATGAATTTCTAGCATCATTCTGGAACACAATCCAGAATTATTTTATTAATGACAGAATTGGGCTCATAAACTTGGATCCATGTCTTTTTCAGATAATATGTTTTGAACTTTACATACAAATTTCTTCATGGGTACATAGTTCCAGTACATAGCTCTCATCTATGACATATTCATCTTGAGCAATCTTCACTGACTAATCAAGTAGTAGTTTAGTATTCTGTGTAATTCTTCTATGCTATCCTAGAGGGAAATGAAATGGGCTATATCATCAATTCATATTTTTTTCTGGAAAATATATGTGTAATTACAGCCTTTACTCAATTCCAGTTCCATTAGTATTTAAACTCAGTAAGCAGCTATGATGACTACAATATTTTTTCACACTAACTCAAAAATTCCAGGTATGACTTATTAAACATATTGAAGAGTATATCTGAATGACCTAATCTCTAAATAAAGAATCATGTTAATGAGAAGCTTGAGGAAAAAGTAGTAGAGCATCTTCTAATGAAATAAGTGTAGTAGATTTTAAACAAAATAACAAGTTTTTGAAAAAATATATGCATGTGTGTTTGATGTGTGTGCATATCTATACCAATGTAATTATCATTATAGATGTATTGACCTTAATTCATGTTAGTATTCCTGAGTTTAATTTATATTAACAAATTAATATTCATGAGTATTAGAGAGATGAAATAGATTAGTGGTTGCTAGAGTATGTGGGGAGGGGAGATGGAGGACTGGGTGTTGTTTGGAATGATGATGAAAGTCTTGAAACTAGAGAGGTAATGATTGCACAACATCGTGAATATACTAAATGCCACCTCATTAAGACATTTATTTATGGTCATTGAAATTTAAATGTCATAAAATATATGTAAAATACTTTATTTTTTCTCTTTCTTCAAACTTTTAAAACATAACATTTATTCTTAGTTTGAAGCCTGGAAAAAATCCTGTTGTGGGCTGAATTTGGCTTCTAGAGTCTATTTTGCTGACCTGTGGTCTAGAGACAAAACATTTCTACTTTCTGGAAATTAGCTCTTGTCCTCAAGCAAGTCACCAATGTCTATGTTTTCTCTATTTATGGAAATTTATCATGTTGAGGAAAAGAAGCAGATCAGTCTAGTTTCCATTGAGCAAATCAATGGGTAAGATTCTGCTCCTGTTATTGAAGCTTCAAATAGCTGCTTTAAAATAAGGAAAATAATACATTTACAAATATTGATTTTAAATAATTTAGTGTTTTCTTAATTACATGTTGAAATTATGGAGGGAACACATGTTTGCCTTTGGCTGATTCATATTGATTTATGGCATAATCATCACAATATTGTAAAGTAATGATCTTCCAATTAAAATAAATTAATTTTAAAAAGTTTTTGTAACCTCATTCCTACTAATGTAATTTAATATTTTTTCTACAATTAAAATGTTTTCTGCATTGGAATGTATTGGCAAAGTAAAAAAATACAAACCATTCAAAACTAACCATCTTTCATAATGTCTTCCAAATAATTACTGTTTTATACTTTATGTACATATTGAAATTATTATATACAAATATTTTATTGGTATATACGTGTAATATTTTACTACTTTGGAACTTGGATTTTATGTGGATTTCTCTCTATACTTCCCCCTGATAAACATTTCACAGGGGATAATTACACAGGTGGGTGGATGATTATTTGCATTAACATATGTCTCCCACACTTGACAGTTTGATCTATGCACACAGTATTAATAATTGTATAGTATAGTGCTTGCCACATACTAGAGAAATGTATCTCTTAAGTCTTCATTTTCTTCTATTATATGTTTATATAAGCTTCTATTGATGTACAGTTAGATTGTATGTATCATCTTTACTGAAATAAAATTGGCTCATTCCAAAATATTTTATCACAAACAATAGTACAATGAGTACCAAGGCACAAATATAATTGCCTTTTAGCAGTGGATTTACTAGGTCAAAGGGTAAGCCCATTCATAATAATCCACTGATAGACTTCTTGTTGGTAATGTTTTTTGACAATAATACATGTATAATTTTTCTGTATCTCCCAATACACAATTCTCATCATGTGCCTTCTCTTTTGAGCTTTAATCTTGAAGGAGTAGTATAATAAACCATTGGTTATCATGCTTTATAATTTGGGAGATTATGCAAATTTCCATAGAAGCACTCAGATTAAAGTACTAAATCAAAACAGAATATTATTTGAATATAAATGTGCCCTCATAATGCAGCATTGTTTCTGTAAAAATAAGCTTGAAATTCAATTACAGAAGAGAATATTTAACAGATTTCTGGCAAGGGCCTTTTACAGATGGTTCTTTGTGAAAACACCTAGCTTGTTTGAGGTTGAAATGTTTCTTTACCAGAGTTAAACAGTCACAAGGGTAACAATGAGATATAAGCCACAGCTAGAGATTCTAGATTCAAAGCCAGGTGGTGATTTTGCCTGATTGAAAAATACAACCAAAATGCCCATGTTCATTCAAAAGCAGCTAAGCAAGAAAAGTAATTCAAGTTGATGACTAGAGCTGTATGAGAAACTGACATTGTCTCCACCTACTGGCTTTCCACAGAGAGTTCTGAAAGAAGTATTCCGTGTGCGTGGGTTTCCAGTTTGTCCTCAGAAGCTTCAGAAAAGTCCCAGTTTACATTTATAATATACATAATTTTTTTTTGCATTTCAAGATTCAATCAGAAATGTATCATTAGTTATAACAATAGATATTTAAAAGCTAAGTGACGATTGTATTACATATCATGTCAGAATTGTAGCTCATTAAAATTAAAAAGCAAATTTCCAAGTGAAACAAGTAGCAAGTAAAAGCATTTGAAAAACTTGTAATATTCTGACTGTGAAGTGGAAAAGTATATGTTTCACTTGGTTTGAACCTAAATGAAAGTGCTCAGAAACAATGCAAATACAAGAAGTTACATATAAAACTGAACTTCAAGGGCACTTTATGTAACGAGTCATTTCTATTTAATAAAGCTTACCTATATACAGTCCATTCTTTGTTTTATTCTGTAATGGAGCATTCATAATTTGCTAAAGCCATTAGCACACCCATCTTGGATTAAAATGTACGGACAATAATTCAAAAAGCTTACTGGATTCTGTACTGATTGTGAATCTGTTATTAACAATCAAGAGTATTTAAGTTTATCATAACTCAACGTACATTTCTTAACCTTTCAGTGTAATATTTCATAGACTTGAGACTCATGTTTAAAATGAAGACTAGTAGTGTCTTTATAGATGTTAAATATGTTTAGACTCCTTCTAAAAGATTTTTAAGATAATAAAAACAACAAAGACTATGAAAATATAGTTTTAATCATTTTCTTCACTGATTATAAGGTTATCTTCTAGGACATATCTGGTGTTTCTGAAGTGTGGACATTTATGTGGGCATATATTTTAAAATTAGGAATTATTAATGTATTAATATAAGACCTGAAAATTTTGACAGATATACCACATTTTATAAGAAACTTTTAAATTATTTTCAAGACCAGGTTATGTTAATAATAGTATTAACAATGTTTTATTTTTTTCATAGTACTTTTTTGATTTGTTTTGAAGTTTCAGAAAATCATAAGAGGAAAATAAACAAGAATAATCCTACCATTCAAAGGTAATCACTGATATCATTGTTTATAAAAACTGACAGGCTTGGTATGTCTCTTATTTCTTTAATAATAATGATTAAATAATATATTCAACCCTTCAATCCAGTTATTAATTTGATAAAATATTATATTTTTAATTACAGAATACCTCTGTGTATTAGTCAAGATTCTTTTCTTTGAATGTAACATCCAGTCACCTGAAAGATGCAAAAGAAAAGAAGAGGAACTTATTCATTCAACCTTATCCTAAAAATGTCAGTCTGCATAACTATTTCTCAGGAATAATAAGATAAAACCTTGATGCATGACTGTTTTCCAGGATTTTCTTCCCAAGGCTTCTCTGTTATACTCTGCGTTTTATTTTTACTTTTTGCTGTACTTCATGTGTAAAGAGGTTACTATTCCCATAGCAGTTTCACAGCCTTCCATCTTCCGTCAGGTAAGTGTGATTTCAGCACAAGATCTCTCCCGGAAAGTCTGTGCTGCTTCCATCTTCCATATGATGGTGGTGTGACCCATCTAACAATCATTACCTGTTATCTTCAGCTACCATTACATTTGCCTACAACGGAAAAAAGTCTCCTAACTTAACTCTTTTCTATTGTACCCCCTCCACCAGCCTAAATTGCTTATCACATACCCGTGTTGACTTTCTGAAATAAAAATCAGATAACATTCTTCCTATTAAAATCTTCCAGTGGTTTTCCATTGAAATAAGAATAAATCTGGGGCTTCCCTGGTGACTCATTTTAAAGAATCTGCCTGCCAATGCAGGAGACATGGATTCAATCTCACATGCCACAGAACAGCTAAGTCTGTGTACTACTGAGCCCACCCACACTAGAGCCAGTGCTCCACAACAAGAGAAGATGTAGACAGTAGTCCCCACTCAGCACAGCTAGAGAAAATCTGCACAGCATCTAAGACTCAGCACAGCCAAAAATAAATAAATAAATAAAATTATATTTAAAAAATCTGAGTACCCTACCAAAATTCACATGGTCATGAATGATCTGCTCCTGCTTCCATTGCTGGCCTGCTTTCCTCCATACCGGACCTCATCATCTCTCACATTATTTCACTTAAATCATCTTCTGTCCATCCTTCAAATACTTTAAACTCATTTTCAGGGTTATGAATTATTAAATCATGATCAGTGTACCCTTGGTGTCACCAAGACACTTTGAAGAGTTCTACAAGGTCAAATCTATTTTTATCATAATACTAATGGCTTTACATGCCTGGTAAGCTCTATTCTCTCACAACTGTGAGAATTTTCCACAGTGGCATTTTCAAGAGTCTACATAAACTATTATATTCCACAGGTTAAAGGTAAAAGCAAATATAAGAACCTAGGAATCTTTGTTAAGGCAGATACTAGAGAATTTTGGAAAAATGTACTGCATTGACATTCTTTTGCATGCTTATTATGTTTTAGAAAATATAATTCAAACACATATCCTATTAACATGTATGTTTATGGTTGGCTTTAAATAAATCATTTACTATATTTTAAATTCTTATGTTTCTAATATGGCAAAAAGTGATAGACACAAAGGAAAAATTTTTTTAAAGTTTTTTGATTGCTTAATGATTTCCAAGAGTGAAAGGAGAGCATATCCAAAAAACTTAGACACCACTGCACTGGACATTTCAGTCTGCTTTACCAGTATATTCTTGCCTAAAATTTTCACATGGCTCTTCCATCATGCTGTTTCCAATGCTTCTTTATAAACATTCTTATCACTATTCAGTTGTCAAATCCTTGGAGAAGCCCCTCCAGAAGAAAAGTGAACAAGAAGCTCACAAGTAATCTAACACAATGGAGCATATTTTTAAATCAGGTATTAGAATCAAAGATAACACCTCACATAAAACATATAAGAAATCAGATGCCATGAGCAAATCAAAGAGAGTTATGAGACTTTGATAGAAATCCCCAGACCTTCATCTCCATATGAGACACTTTCTCTAATCCAGAATAATGAGTTCTCTTCATGAAGTACATGTATTACTTCTCACAGGGAGCAGCTTGTCAGTGATATCACTTTATACACCAAAGAATTTTAGAGCTAATATAACACTTTCTAGGTATCTGTGATGGAAAAATTTATAGATTCTAAGCTTATCATGAGCAATCCAATCCAATGATTTCCTGCTAAAATTATTCCAAGTGAGTATTCTCTTCACAATCAAAGATGGAGAAGCTCTATACAGTCAGCAAAAACAAGACAGGGAGCTGACTGTGGCCCAGATCATGAACTCCTTATTGTCAAATTCAGACCTAAACTGAAAAAAGTAGGGAAAACCACCAGACGATTAGGTGTAACCTAAATCAAATCCCTTAAAATAGGAAGTGACAAATAGATTCAAGGGATTAGATCTGATCGAGTACCTGAAGAACTATGGATGGAGGTTCCTAGCATTATACAGGAGGCAGTGATCAAGAACATTCCCAGGAAAAAAAACGCAAAATGGTTGTCTGAGAAGGCATAACAAAGAGCTTAGAAAAGAAGAGAAGCAAAAAGCAAAAGAAGAGGAAAGATATACCTATATGAATTCAGAGTTCCAGAGATAGCGAGGAGAGATAAGAAAGCCTTCCCCACGGATCAATGCAAAGAAATAGAGGAAAACAATAGAATGGGAAATACTAGAGATCTCTTCGGAGAAGGCAATGGCAACCCACTCTAGTACTCTTGCCTGGCAAATCCCATGGACGGAGCAGCATGGTAGGCTGCAGTCCATGGGGTTGCTAGAAGTTGGACACTGCTGAGTAACTTCACTTTCACTTTTCACTTTCATGCATCGGAGAAGGAAATGGCAACCCACTCCAGTGTTCTTGCCTGGAGAATCCCAGGGACGAGGGACCCTGGTGGGCTGCTGTCTATGGGGTCACACAGAGTCGAACACGACTGAAGTGACTTAGCAGTAGAGATCTCTTCAAGAAAATTAGAGATACCAAGGGACTGCTACTGCTACTGCTAAGTCACTTCAGTCATGTCGGACTCTGTGTGACCCCACAGACGGCAACCCACCAGGCTCCCTCATCCCTGGGATTCTCCAGGCAAAAACACTAGAGTGGGTTGCCATTTCCTTCTCCGATGCATGAAAGTGAAAAGTGAAAGGGAAGTCGCTCAGTCGTGTCCGACTGGCAGCGACCCCATGGACTGCAGCCTACCAGGCTCCTCCGTCCATGGGATTTTCCAGGCAGGAGTAGTGGAGTGGGGTGCCATTGCCTTCTCCAAGGAACATTTCCATGCAAAGATAGGCTCAATAAAGGACAGAAATGGTAGGGACTTAACTGAAGCAGAAGATATTAAGAAGAGGTGGCAAGAATACACAGAAGAACTACACAAAAAAGATCTTCATGACCCAGATAATCACGATGGTGTGATCACTCACCTAGAGCCAGACATCCTGGAATGTGAAGTCAAGTGGGTCTTAGGAAACATCATTATGAATAAACCTAATGGAGGTAATGGAATTCCAGTTGAGCTATTTCAAATCCTGAAAGATGATGCTAAAAAAGTGCTGCATGCAATATGCCATGACATTTGGAAAACTCAGCAGTAGCCACAAGACAGAAAAAGGTCAGTTTTCATTTCAATTCCAAAGGAGGGCAATGCCAAAGAATATTCAAACTACTGTACAATTGCACTCATCTCATATGATAGCAAAGTAATGCTCAAAATTCTCCAAGCCAGGCTTCAACAGTATGTGAACCATGAACTTCCAGATGTTCAAGCTGGTTTTAGAAAAGGCAGAGGAACCAGAAATCAAATTGCCAATTTGATGATCCACCGGATCATCGAAAAAGCAAGAGTTCCAGAATAACATCTACTTCTGCTTTATTGACTGTGCTAAAGCCTTTGACCATGTAGATCACAACAAACTGGAAAATTCTTAAAGAGATGGGAATACTAAATGACCTTACCTGCCTCTTGAGAAAACTGTATGCAGGTAAAGAAGTAACAGTTAGAACTGGGCATGGAACGACAGACTGGTTCCAAATAGGGAAAGGAGTACGTCAAGTCTGCATATTGTCAAACTGTTTATTTAACTTATATGCAGAGTTAAATATTATATGTATATATATTATATATATATATATATATCTCTCTCACATTTTTAGGCATGTGACAAAACCATCATTAGAAAAGTCACAACACTTTGCGTCCCTGTCAGTAGCATGTGAAATTGTCTGCTAAGTCACAGAGTCAAATATAATTTGTAATGTTGTTAATACTACAAGCCAAAATAAAGTTTTTAAAATGTGTTTTTCTTTGATTACTAGTTAAAATAAAATGTATTTCATATGATTACAGTAATTTATGATTTTTATAAATTGTTGATTTCTTTTCCGCATTTCTCTCTATATTATCTAGGTATTTTCCCACAGTTTTATGTATACACTTGTTCAGTTTTTCACTTGGCTAAGATAAGAAGAAAACATGAGACTATTCTGTAGGTATCTGTTAACTTCTGATTTCTGGGTATAATTACCATCACCCTAGGAATGACTGAATGGAAATTATACCATGAAATACAGTTTATTGTTGATATACATTGCTCTCACAGAGTTAAATATTATATAATTTTATTTATTTTTTTAAAGATAAATAAAATTTATTTATTAAAATTTTTTTAATTTTAACTTTACAATATTGTATTGGGTTTGCCATATATCAAAATGAATCCACCACAGGTATACATGTGTTCCCCATCCTATAAATAATGTTATAATTCAGTTCTGGATTCTTCAGGTATAATTTTATAAAAATATAGCTACTTAACATAAAATATTGTATATTTAATTGTACTACTGAAAACATTACTTTCTGCAAACTTTTAGAAATTATTTCCCTTCTGTTTTATTTTAACGCTTCAAACAAAAGTCATAAATCAAACATCTTCAGATATAGACAGGTCGTTTTAGTGTCCAAAAAAAAAACTAATAATAAAGTGTGGTGCCAGTGGTAGCCAACTAAAGAATGCAAGTTCAACCAAAGCCAGCTTCACTTCATATAGTTAATTTTGGTCAAATAAAACACATTGACTGGCTTAACCCAGAATCAGTTCTCACAGTTCTCAAACTTTAGAGAGTGAGAATTCTGTATGTTTAGTGAAAATCACCATTCCTTATAAATTTCATAGAATAAATTTATGCTTGCTTTAAACATACACACTTGTGTTTGTGTGTACTGTTTCTACACACTGCAATATCTTCCCTATCAGTTTAAGTCAGACATGTAGATGATATTTTTTGTTTCAGTATTCAATACCTGCTAAAAACTTTGAAAGTTGGCAGTAACAATACAAACCAAAAACACCTGTGTAACAAAACATTTTTATATAAGACTAGTTTGTACCACAAAACAAAAAAGGCTATATTAATAAGCTATATTTATTTAATAATATCCTTCCCAAATTTTTTGCAGTTTTCCATTAAAAAAACACTAATAATTAATTTTTTCTAATGATGAGAATTATTCAATTTATTCATATATAGTACATAAGTAAAAATGATTTTGCCGTTTATTTCTAAGTAATTTTCTGATGGACTCATTATTAGTGTATAGGATGCATTTCTGACTTTATTTATAACTACTGGGAGAAATAGGAAAGGAGTATGTCAAGGCTGTATATTGTCACCATGCTTATTTAACTTATGTACAGAGTACATCAAGAGAAAAGCTGGGCTGGATGAAGAACAAGCTGAAATCAAGATTGCCAGGAGAAATATCAATAACCTCAGATATGCAAATTAAACCACCCTTATGGCATAAAGCAAAGAAGAACTAAAGAGCCTCTTGATGAAAAAAAAAAAAAAAAAAGCCTCTTGATGACCATGAAAGAGGAGAGTGAAAAAGTTGGCTTAAAACTCAACATTCAGAAAACTAAGATCATGGCATCCCGTCCCATCACTTCATGGCAAATAGATCGGGAAACATGGAAACAGTGACAGATTTATTTTCTTGGGCTCCAAAATCACTGCAGATAGTGACTGCAGCAATGAAATTAAAAGACACTTACTCCTTGGAAGGAAAGTTATGACCAACCTAGACAGCATATTAAAAAGCAGAGACATTACTTTGCCAAAAAAAGGCCATCTGTTCAAGGCCATGGTTTTTCCAGTAGCCATGTATGGATGTGAGAGTTGGACTATAAAGCAAGCTGAGTGCCAAAGAATTGATGCTTTTGAAATGTGGTGTGTTGGAGAAGACTCTTGAGAGTCCCTTGGACTGCAAGGAGATCCAACCAGTCCATCCTAAAGGAAATCAGTCCTGAGTGTTCATTGGAAGGACTGATGTTGAAGCTGAAACTCCAATACTTTGGCAACTTGATGAGAAGAGCTGACTCATTTGAAAAGACCCTGGTGCTGGGAAAGATTGAAGGCATGAGGAGAAGGAGACAACAGAGGCTGAGATAGTTGGATGGCATCACCAACTCAATGGACATGAGTTTGAGTAAACTTTGGGAGTTGGTGATGGACACGGAGGCCTGGCGTGCCGTGATCCATGGGGTTGTAAAGAGTCAGACACAACTGAGCGGCGGAACTGAACTGAACTGAACTGGGAGAAACAGAATGTAAGTGATAATTTTTCTATGCCATTCCTCTTTTAAGTATATCAAGTGAGATATAATTTAAAAAATTGACATTTTGATAGCGTTAAGTACAAACTGGAAATATAGATAAGTGCAAGAAAAAACCCAACACATACGTGTAATTAAAGTAAAATGATAATTACAGAAATAATTGATTCAATAATACTTAGATTATAGGATTAAATGCACCAATTTAGTGAATGGCTTTAGAGATTTTATAGCTTACTGATTAAAATTCATCCATTTATCCATTTTCTTTTTCTATAGATAGTAAAAATGCTTAATTTGTATTACTGAAGCAGAACTTTCTAATTAGGTAATAATCAATACATTCCTAAATTGTTATGTATTTAAAGTAAAGCATTTGGTATTTCTGGGCCAGAAAATTTCTGAGAAAGTGTTTTGAGGACAACCATATTTGGCAAAAATAATGAAATAGATCTAGTAAGCTGGAGAGCTGAGCGTTATTTTAACAGACATGGGAAATAAGGTCTGTACCTGCCTATCTCGGCCCTTGTTTGCAATGCTTCACTGGTGCTGGCTTTCTGCCATTTTCAACCACGGTATAAATGAGGTATACAGTTAACATTAAGTGACAAGGTCACTACTAATGATGTCCTGGAGGGCAGCCAGTCTAGTCCTAAATTCTGAATTGGCCATGTGGAAAGAAATGGACATGAAACATGAAAAATTACTGCTCCTAAATTCAATGGTAATAATACACAGATTCTATGCTTTACAAAGCATATTAATGTGCAGAATTTATTGTAATAATCACAGTAGGGCAATATTTTAACACTTACAAAAAAATCCATGTTCAGAATCAAATGGCATGTTTAAGATCAGAGTTTTATTTAAAAAAAATAAAAATAAAAAGGGACTCTTTCTCAAGCAAGACTAGGAGAAAGACAAATGAAGCCCTAAATGATAACTATCAATTGGAGGTTAAAACTGATACCCAATACATGTAAAATAAAGGTCCTGGTTGGAGAAGGGAATGGAGAGGGAGAAAATAAAGCAAAAGCCTTCATAGATAGTAAACCTGGATGGTGAACATCTTTTACATTTCCAACAAATGTGTGATTCAGTAAGCCCTTGAACTATGATGTGTTAAAGAAAAGTCTAAAGTAAAATAGACCTGTCACTCATGAAGGAAATCAACCTTAAATATTCATTGGAAGGACTGATGCTGAAGCTGAAGCTCCAATACTTTGGCCACCTGAGGTGAAGAACTAACTCATTGGAAAGGACCCTGATGCTGGGAAGGATAGAAAGCAGGTGGAGAAGGGGACAGAGGACGAGATGGTTGGATAGTATCACTGACTCAACGGACATGAGATTGAGCAAGTTATGGGAGATGGTGAAGGACAGGGAAGCCTGGCATGCTGCAATTCATGGGGTCACAAAGAGTCAGACATGACTGAGTGACTGAACAACAATAGTAAAGTAAACATTTTAATTTTTCAGTTTATATACACTGATGCTCATATTGATGTAAAACCTATGTCCTCATGATCTTTAATCATCAGTATCTTTAGCTCTTATTAGAAGCTATCTCACTACCTCCATCTCTACATATATATAATTCTTGAGCCAGGAAAACCCCCAGAAACACTTAAGACTATTCACTTTACCTCACAAATATGACACATGAAGATTAAAACATTAATCTTCACCTTAACCCAAATAGTTAGGAAAGACAGCTTATGTCCCAGTCACTAACATGCCACTATTATTTTCAAAATAGCACTGAAAGCTAGACTTGTGTATGTATGCTCAGTCGCTTAGTTGTGACTGACTTTTTGTAACCCCAAAGACTATGTAGCCTTCTCGGCTCCTCTGTCCATGGAATTTTCCAGGCAAGAATACTTAAGCAGGTTGCCATTTCCTACTCCAGGAGATGATCCAGAGATCAAACTCAAGTCTCCTGTTTGGCAGGAGGATTCTTTATCACTACATCTGATTTAATAATTAGTTCAGTTCAGTAATTCAGTCATGTTGAACACTTTGTGACCCCATGGATTGAAGCACACCAGGCTTCCGTGTCCATCACGAACTCCCAGATCTTACTCAAACTCATGTCCATTGAGTTGGTGATGCCATCCAACCATCTCATCCTCTGTCATCCCCTTCTCCTCCCACCTTGAATCATTCCTAGCATCAGGGTCTTTTCCAATGAGTTTATTCTTAGGATCAGGTGGCCAAAATATTGGATTTTCCACTTCAACATCAGTCCTTCCAATGAATATTCAGGACTGATTTTCTCTAGGATTGAATGGTTAGGTCTCCTTGCAGTCCAAGGGACTCTCAAGAGTCTTCTCCAACACCACAGTTCAAAAGTATCAATTCTTTGGCACTCAGATTTCTTTATACTCCATGACTACTGAAAAAAAAAAACAAACAAACATAGCTTTGACTAGACAGACCTTTGTTGGCAAAGTAATGTCTCTGCTTTTAACTATGCTGTCTAGGTTGGTCATAGCTTTTCTTCCAAGAAGCAAGTGTCTTTTAATTTCATGGCTGTAGTCACTAGCTGCAGTGATTTTTGAGACCAAAAAAATAAAGTCTGTCATTGTTTCCATTGTTCCCCTATCTATCTGCCATGAAGTGATGGTATCTGCCATGAAGTGATGGGACCAGATGCCATGATCTTAGTTTTCTGAATGTTAAGCTTTAAGCCAACTTTTTCACCCCCCTCTTTCACTTTCATCAAGAGGCTCTTTAGTTCCTCTTCACTTTCTGCCATAGGGGTGGTATCATCTGGATATCTGAGGTTATTGATATTTCTCCTGGGCATCTTGATCCCAGCTTGTGCTTCATCCAGCCCAGCATTCTGCATTATGTACTCTGCATATAAGTTACCAGAAGGTAAAAGATTTCTAAATAAAATCCCAAAATTAATGATCCAAAATAGTGTAGATTTACTAATAGAACATGTATTAAGTTACTGGCATATTTCAAATTATGATGCTATATGTATGTATGAACTTAAATATGGTATGTCATACCAAGATAGAAAAAAATAGATTAAAATTGTGGTCTTTATTTTTAATTCTAAAGAGTATTTTTTAAAAGAAATTTTAGGTTCAGAAAACAAATTAAGAAGTTACAGACATTTCCCATATATATCCTGACCCTTCACACTCCTAGCTGCCCCCATTATTGGCATCCCCCACTGGAGTGGTACATTTGTTACAACTGATGAACCTCCATTGACATAATCGCCCAAAGTTCATGGTTTACATTAGAGTTCATATCTGGTATTTTGCATTTTATGTCATGTCATTAACAATTGTACAACAACATGAATCCATCTTCATACTATCATAGAGAGAAGTTTTATACCTCTAAAAACTCCCTGTGCTTCAACCTACTCATCCCTTGCCCACCTCTACCAAATCCCTGGCAACCACTGATATTTTTACTGTTTCCACAATTTTGTCTTTTCTAGAATGTCATATGGTTGGAGTCATACAGTATGTAGCCTTTTCTGATTAGCTTCTTTCACTTATAAATTAACATTTATGTTTTGTTTTGTTTTGTTTTTTTTCATCACTTGATAGGTCACTTCTTTTAGTGCTAAGTAATATTCTTTTATAGTTTGTTAGTGTGATGAATCACATTGATTTTTCAATGTTAAAACATCCTCATATGGGATAAATCCCACTTGGTCACTTCTTTTTATAAATAGTCATATTTGACTTGTTGCTATTCTGTTGAGGATTTTTATAGCTATGCTTATGAGAGATACTCCTTCAACGTTTTCATTGTATGTAGTATCTTATCTTGGAGAAGGCAATGGCACCCCACTCCAGTACTGTTGCCTGGAAAATCCCATGGATGGAGGAGCCTGGTAGGAGCCTGCAGTCCATGGGGTCGCTAAGAGTCAGACACGACTGAGCGACTTCACTTTCACTTTCCACTTTCATGCATTGGAGAAGGAAATGGCAACCCACTCCAGTGTTCTTGCCTGGAGAATCTCATGGACGGAGAAGCCTGGTAGGCTGCAGTCCATGGGGTCGCACAGATTCGGACACGACTGAAGCGACTTAGCAGCAGCAGTAGTGTCTTATCTTAGTTTTGGTATTAGGGTAATGCTGTCCTCATAGAATGGTCCATTGACAACCAGTTCCTTCAGAGTTTGTTTGAATAAGTCTTTCTTTTTCTTAACATGAAAAATTATTTCACAGTGTTCCAAATTCTAGGTTGTTTGTTTTGTTTTTCCTCTTAACATTTAAATATGTGATCTTGCTCTCTTCTTGTTTGCATAAATTCTGAGGAAAAGTTAATGTGATTCTTTGTTTTTAAATTTATTTTTTTATGGAAGGATAATTTCTTTAGAAACTTTTGCTGTTTTCTGTCAAACCACAACATGAATCAGTCATAGATACACATAGTAAAGTTAAAAACAAACAAACAAACAAAAACTTCCCTACCATCTTTCTCCCCATCCCACCCCTCTAGGTAGATACAGAGCCCCTGTTTGAGTTTCCTGAGCCATACAGCAAATTCCCATTGGCTATTTTACAAATGGTAATGTAAATTTCCATGTTACTCTTTCCATACACATCACCACCTCTTCCCCTCTCCCCATGTCCATTAGTGTGTTCTCTATGTCTGCTTCTCAATTGGTGCTCTGTAAACAAATTCTTCATTACCATTTTTCTAGATTCCGTATATATACATTAGAACACAATATTTATCTTTCTCTTTGTGACATACTTCACTCTGTATGATAGGTTCTAGGTTTATCCACCTTATTAGAACTAACTCAAATATGTTCCTTTTTATTGCTGAGTAATATTACATTGTGGATATGTACCATAACTTCTTGATCCATTCATCTGTCAATGGGCATCTAGGTTGCTCCCATGTTCTAGGAATTGTAAATAATGCTGCAATGCAAAATGTAATATATGTGTCTTTTTCAATTTTGGTTTCCTCAGAGTATATGCCTAGGAGTGGGATTGCTGGGTCATATGGTAGTTTTATTCCCAGTTTTTAAAGGAATCTCCATACCATCTTCCATAGTGGCTGTATCAATTTACATTCTTATGAACAATGCAAGAGTGTTCCCTTTTCTCCACACCCTCTCCATCATGTATTGTTTGTAGATCTTTTGATGATGGCCACTCTGGTGTGAGGAGATATAATATCTCATTGTAGTTTTGATTTGCATTTCTCTAACAATGAGTGATGTTGATCATCTTTTCATGTTTTTTTCATCTGTATGTCTTCTTCGGAGAAATGTCTGTTTAGGTTTTTTCCCCAATTTGATTGAGTTGTTTGTGTTTCTGGTATTGAGTTGTATGAGTTGCTTGTATATTTTGGACATTAATCCTTTGTCAGTTGTTTCATTTGCTATTATTTTCTCCCACTCTGAGGGCTGTCTTTTCACCTTGCTTATAGTTTCCTTTGGTGTGCAAAAGCTTTTAAGTTTAATCAGGTCCCAATTGTTTACTTTGGGTTTTATTTCCTTTACTCTAGGAAATGGATCATAGAGGATCTTGTTTTGATTTAAGTAATAAAGCGTTCTTCCTATGTTTTCCTCTAAGAGTTGTATAGTTTCCGGTCTTACATTTAGGTCTTTAATCCATTTTGAGTTTATCTTTGTGTATGGTGTTAGGAAGTGTTCTAATTTCACTCTTTTACATGTTGCAGTCCAGTTTTCCCATCACCATTTATTGAAGAGGCTGTCTTGCCTCATTGTATATGTTTGCCTCCTTTATCAAAAGTAAGGTATCCATAGGTGCATGGGTTTATTTCTGGCCTTTCTATCTTGTTCCCTTAGTCTATATTTCTGTTCTGTGTCAGTACCATACTGACTTGATGATTGTAGCTTTGTAGTATAATCTGAAGTCAGGAAGGTTGATTCCTCCAGCTCCATTCTTCTTTTTAAAGATTGCTTTGACTATTCGGGGTCTTTTGTATTTCAATATGGATGTGAGAGTTGGACTGTAAAGACAGTTGAGCACCAAAGAATTGAAGCTTTCGAACTGTGGTGCTGGAGAAGACTCTTGAGAGTCCCTTGGACTGCAAGGAGATCCAACAGTCCATACTAAAGATCAGTCCTGGGTGTTCATTGGAAGCACTGATGTTGAAGCTGAAACTCCAATACTTTGGCAACATGATGAGAAGAGCTGACTCATTTGAAAAGACCCTGATGCTGGGAAAGATTGAAGGCAGGAGGAGAAGGGGACAACAGAGGATGAGATGGTTGGATGGCATCACTGACTCAAAGGACATGAATTTGAGTAAACTCCAGGAGTTGGTGATGCACAGGAAGGCCTGGTGTGCTGCAGTCCATGGGGTCACAAAGAGTCAGACATGACTGAGTGACTGAACTGAACTGATAAATTGTGAAATATTTTGTTCTAGTTCTATGCAAAATGTCACTGGTAATTTGATAGGGATCACAATGAATCTGTAGATTGTGTTTGGTAGTAGAGTCATTTTCACAATATTGATTCTTCCTACCCAGGAACATGGAATATCTCTCCATCTGTTTATGTCACCTTTGATTCCTTTCATTCAGTTCAGTTCAGTTCATTTCTGAGTCTCTGAGTCGTGTCCGACTCTTTGCGACCCCATGAATCGCAGCACGCCAGGCCTCCCTGTGCATCACCAACTTCCGTAGTTCACTCAGACTCATGTCCATCAGGTTGGTGATGCTATCCAGCTATCTCATCCTCTGTCATCCCCTTCTCCTCCTGCCCCCAATCCCTCCCAGCATCAGAGTCTTTTCCAGTGAGTCAACTCTTTGCATCAAGTGGCCAAAGTACTGGAGTTTCAGCTCTAGCATCATTCCTTCTAAAGAACACCCAGAGCTGATCTCCTTCAGAATGGACTGGTTGAATCTCCTTGCAGTCCAAGGGACTCTCAAGAGTCTTCTCCAACACCACAGTTCAAAAGCATCAATTCTTCGGCACTCAGCTTTCTTCACAGTCCAACTCTCACATCCATACATGACCATTGGAAAAACCATAGCCTTGACTAGATGGACCTTTGTTGGCAAGGTAATGTTTCTGCTTTTGAATATGCTGTCTAGGTTGGTCATAACTTTTCTTCCAAGGAGTGTCTTTTAATTTCATGGCTGCAATCACCATCTGAAGCAATTTTGGAGCTCCCAAAAATAAAGTCTGACACTTTTTCCACTGTTTCCCCATCTATTCATCTACTTCCCATGAAGTGTCTTATAATTTTCTGTCTACAGTTTTTTTTCTTTTTTCTTTTTTTTTATCTCCTTAGGTAATTTATACCTAGATATTTAATTATTTTTTGTTGCAGTGGTGAATGGGATTGATTCCTTAATTTCTCTTTCTGATTTTTCATTGTCAGTATATAGAAATGCTGTCAGTATATTGTCAGTATATAGAATAGTGATTGTCAGTACATTGTACTGTCAGTACATTGTCAGTACAATGTACTGACAATTGTCAGTACATTGTCAGTATATAGAAAATTGATTTCTGTGTATTGATTTTGTATGCTGTAACTTTGCTAAATGAACTAATTAGCTCTAGTAATTTTCTGATACTAACTTAGGGTTTTCTTTGTACAGTATCATGTCATCTGGAAACAGTGAGAGCTTTACTTCTTTTCCAATCTGGATTCCTTATTTATTTTTCTTCTCTGATTGCTGTAGCTAGGGCTTCCATAACTCTGTTGAATAATAGTGTTGAAAGTGGACACATTTGTCTTGTTCCTGTTCTTAGTGGGGAATGCTTTCAGATTTTCATTATTGAGAATAATGTTTGCTGTAGGCTTATCATATATGGCCTTTACTATGTTGAGGTAGCTTCCTTTTATGCCCATTTTTTGAAGAGTTTTAATCATAAGTGGGTGCTGAATTTTTTCAAAGGCTTTTTCTGCATATGGTTTATATCTTTCAATTTGTTAATATGCTGTATCACATTGTTTGACCTGCATATATTGAAGAAGCCTTGCAACCCTGAAATAAACCCAATTTAATCATGGTGTATGAGCTTTTTGATGTGTTGCTGAATTATGTTTGCTAAAATTTTGGTAAGGATATTTGCATCTATGTTCATCAGTGATATTGGCCTGCGGTTTTCTTTTTTTGTGTTGTCTTAGTCTGATTTTGGTATCAATGTGATGGTGGCCTCATAGAATGAGTTTGGAAGTGTTCTTCCTCTGCAATTGTTTGAAAGAGTTTTAGAACAATAGGCATTAGCTCGTCTCTAAATGTCTGATAGAATTCTCCTGTGGAGCCATTTGGTCCTGGGCTTTTTTTTCTTGGGAGATTTTTTATCACAAGTTCAATTTCAGTGCTTGTAATTGGGTGTTCATAATTTCTTTTTCTTCCTGGTTCAGTCTTGGAAGATTGAACTTTTTAAATAATCTATCCATTTCTTCCAGGTTACCCATTTTATTGCCATATAGCTGTTCATAATAGTCACTTGTAATCCTTTGCATTTCTGCATTATCTGTTGTAACCTCTCCTTTTAAATTTCTAATTTTATCGATTTGATTCTTCTCTCTCTTTTTTCTTGATGAGTCTGGCTAAAGGTTTGTCAATTTTGTTTATCTCCTCAAAGAATCAGCTTTTAGTTTTATTAATCTTTATTATTGTTTTATTTCATTTACTTCTGCTTGAATCTTTATGATTTCTTTCCTTCTACTAATTCTGGGGTTCTTTTATTCTTTTTTTTCCAGTTGTTTTATGTGTAAAGTTAGGTTGTCTATTTGACGTTTTTCTGTTTCTTGAGGTAGGATTGTATTGCTATAAACTTCCCTCTTAGAACTGCTTTTGCTGTATCCCATAGGTTTTGAGTTGTTGTGTTTTCATTGTCATTTCTTTCTAGAAATTTTTTTATTTCCCTTTTGATTTCTACAGTAACCTGTTGGTTGTTTAGAAACGTGTTGTTTAATCTTCATGTGTTTGTGTTTCTTACAGTTTTTGTTTTTGTTTTTTCCTTGTAATTGATATCTAGACTTGTGGTCAAATATGCTTGATATGATTTCAATTTTCTTAAATTTACTAAGGTTTGATTTGTGACCCAAGATGTGGTCTATCCTGGAGAATGTTCCATGTGCACTTGAGAAGTTGTATTCTTCTGCATTTGGATGGAATGTCCTGAAGATATCAATGAGATCCATCTCATCTAACATATCATATAAGACTTGTGTTTCCTTATTAATATTCTGTTTTGATGATCTGTTCATTGGTGTGAGTAGGGTCTCCTACTATTATTCTGTTCCTGTCAGTTTCTCATTTTGTGTCTGTTAGTGTTTGTCTTAAGTACTGAGGTGTTCCAATGTTGGGTGATATTTAAAATCATTATGATATTTAAAATCATTATGTCTTCCTCTTGGATTGATCCCTTGATCATTATGTAGTGTCCTTCCTTATCTCTTATAAGCTTCTTTAATTTGAGGTCTATTTTGTCTGATATGAGGATTGCTACTCCAGATTTTCTTTCAGGTTTACTCCAGGCTTCCCATTTGCATGGAATGTATTTTCTGTCCTCTCATTTTCAGTCTATATTTGTCTTTAGGTCTGAAGTGTGTTTATTGTAGACAGCATATAAATGTTTCTTCCAGTCTGTGTCTTTTGGTTGGAGCATTTAATCCATTTACACTTAAAGTAATTATTGATATAGATGTTCCTATTGCCATTTTCTTAGTTGTCTGGGGTTGATTTTGTAGTTTTTTTTTTCTTCTCTTGTATTTCTTGACTATATAAGTCCCTTTAACATTTGTTGTAAAGCTGGTTTGGTGGTATTGAATTCTCTTTACTTTTGCTTGTCTTAAAAGCTTTTTATTTCTCCATCAATTTTGAATGAGATCCTGGCTGGATACAGTAATCTTGGTTCTAGATTTTTTTTTTTCCTTTAAGTACTTTAAATATATCCAGCCATTCCCTCCTGGCCTGCAGAATTTCTGCTGAAAGATCAGCTGTTAAGCACATGGGGTTAGGCACATGTCACTTGTTGCTTTTCCCCTGCTACTTTTAATATTCTTTCTTTGTGTTTAATCTTTGTTAGTTTGATTAGTATGTATCTTGACATGTTTCTCCTTGGGTTTATCCTGTATGGGACTCTTTGTACCTCTTGGGCTTGATTAACTATTTCCTTTTCCATGTTGGGGGAATTTTCAACTATAATCTCTTCAAAAATTTTCTCATACCCTTTCTTTTCCTCTTTTTCTTCTATAATTCAAATGTTAGTGCCTTTGATATTGTCCCAGAGGTCTCTGAGATTATCCTCAGTTTTTTTTTTTTCATTCTTTTTACTTTATTCTGCTTTATTCTACTTTATTTATTTTCTACTTTATTTATTTATTTTCAGAAGTTATTTCCATTTTAACTTCCAGCTCACTGATTTGTTCTTCTGCTTCAGATATTCTGCTATTGATTCCTTCTAGGGTATTTTTAATTTCAGTTATTGTATTGTTTGCCCCTGTATGTTTATTCTTTAATTCTTCTAGGTCTTTGTTAATTGATTCTTTCATTTTCTCCATTTTGTTTTCAAGGGTTTTAATTATTTTTATTATCATTATTCTGAATTCTTTTTCAGGTAATTTGCCTATTTCCTCTTCATTTATTTGGATTTCTGTGTTTCTAGTTTGTTCCTTGATTTGTGTAGTATTTCTCTACTTTTTCATTATTATTTTTTTAACTTATTGTTTTTGAGGTTCCCTTTTTCCAGGCTTCAGGGTTGAATTCTTTCTTCCTTTTGGTTTCTGCCCTTCTAACTTTGGTCCATTGGTTTGTGTGAGCTTTGTATAGGGTGAGATTTGTGCTGAGTTTGTTTGTTTGTTTGTTTGTTTTTCCTCCGATGGACAAGGCTGAGTGAGGTGGTAATCCTGTCTGCTGATGATGGTATTTATATTTTTGATTTGTTTTTTAGAAGAGGTATCCTGCAAAGGGTGCTACTGGTGGTTGGCTGATGCCAGGTCTTGTATTAAAGTATCCTTTGTGTGAGTTCTCACTATTTGACACTCCCTAGGGTTAGTTCTCTGGTAGTCTAGAGTCTTGGAGTCAGTGTTCCCACTCCAAAGGTTCAGGGCTTGATCTCTGCTCAGGAACAAAGATTCCACAAGTGGTTTATTATGGCATTAAGTGAGACTAAAACAAATACCCAAAAATGAGATACCAAAGATAAACCCCAGACAAATGCCAGTTGCAAAATCAAGCAAATAATAATTTAAAATAATGGAATATACACATATACATATACACCCATGAGCAAAGTCAAAACAGTCCAACAAAAATAATATACAAGATTGACCCAGAGAACAAAGGAAATCAAAAATTATATAAACCAGTTGAGAACAAAACTAACTAAAGCACAAAGTGGAAAAACAAAACTAAATCAAGATGCCAAGTGGGGAATAAAGCAAGGAAAACAAAACTAACATATATGTCAAGAGAAAAGAAAAGAAAGAAAGAATAGATATGCAAAGTTAAATAGAAGCAGAGAAAGAAGATGGATATACATTAAAGATTAACTTCAAGGGGAAAAGAACAGTAGGAAAGGCAAGCAAATAAATGTTGAAAAAGTATAATGTTAAAAAAATCAATAATTAAAGTTTTAAAAAAGAGGAAAAAAGAAAAAAAGAAAATTCCACAGAACTGCAAAAGTCCAACATAGAGGCAGAATTTATAACAACAATAAAAAATGTGACTGAGGAAAAAAAAGCTCAAAAGCTTAGTTGGATTTCATAGTGCCAATAAAATTGACAACTACAATGGCGGGGGTGGGGGGGGGGTTGGAAATATGGAAGAAAAAAAGGAAAAATCCAAAAGAATCTATAGAACAAGTCAAAACATAAGAATTATAAATGCTTTTTTTTGAGTTATTGCTGTCAGAGTCCTTTCCCTCCGTGGGAGTCACAGTCCACCTCACCTCCCTAGGTTGCTCTCCAACCCTTTGCTGATCTCTGGACCTGCTGTGGGAGCAACTCAGATTCTAATCTGGTTCTACTTCTGTGTATTCTTGCCTACAGTGTCCACAGCTATCGGAACTAGTTTATTATCTTTTGTGGGAGCTCTCAATGGCCTTTTATATATTCTGTAGACACAGAGTCTGCCTAGTTGATTGGGTGGATTTAATCTACAGCTTGTACATCTGGTGGGAAGGTTCTGGGTTTTCTTCCTTAGCCATGCTACCCCTGGGTTTCAATTGTGGTTTTATGTCCACCTATGCATATGGATTGTCCACTGGGGTTTGCTCCTGAGACTGCCCTGGAGGAGTTGAGTTTGTCCCTGTGAGGGCCAGGTGTGGAGGTGCTGCAGCTTCTTGGGTCACAGAGGTTCTGGGAGCACCAGGTACACAGAGAAGTTGGCAATTAGGGCAGCAGGAAATATAGTGCTATAGAAGGGTATGGCAACCAGTATTGGCCATCACGCTCCAGTATTTTTGCCTGGAGAAGCCCCCTGACAGAGATGCCTGGCAGGCCATAGTCTACAGGGTCACAAAGAGTTGGACATGACTGAAGAGACACTATGTGCAAAGATGCAAGACATTTTTGTCTGTGGCAGCTCTGTCCCAGTGAGGGTTGAGCATAAAGTTGGGGCAGTTGTTTGACTTGCAGGTACCCTGGTGATGCCAAGTGTGCAGGGACACGGACTGCCTTCACCACAAGAGTTATGGCCCTATCAGAGTCTTTTCTTGAGTCTATTGTAGCTGGTGATCAGAAGGCCTCTTTGGCCAGTCTTTCTCTGTAGCTATGACCATTCAGGCACTTAGAGAGCTCTCTTGTATAGGGTCCTTCTTTGTTGTTTAGCAAGTCAGGCACATAGTGGGGTCCTCTTGGCTGGGGTCCTACTCAGAACATCAGCACTTCAGGCACTTAAAGGGACACCCTGGGTGGCGTCCTCTGTAGTTTAGTCTGTCAGGCTTTTGATGGGCCAACCTCTTTATTGTTCAGCTGCCAATGCTGGCCTGTGGGGAGAAAGAGGCTATGGTGATGGCTCCACCTCCTATGCATGACTCAGCTATATCACCTTGCTTCCATGGCTTCCACAATCTTCTCCCTCACATCCCCTCGATGCCTCTGTCTGCAGTCAACATCAGCCCTCACCCTGGGATTGCTCCACAATCCCTAAACTCTAGCTCCCAGCCGCTGCACCTTCCAGGGGATCTGCATCCCTGTCCAGGGTATGCATGGCTGCAGCAAGAACTGTCTGATTCTCATTCCATTTAGGCTGCCACAGGCCAGCTGTTTCACTCTCAGCCTTAAATGTTTCTCCTCTGACTCAGACAATTGCTCCAATGTGGGGATCGAACTCCTACTTCAGTTCTCCCACCTACCGAAGGCAGGTCCAGTCCTACAATCATCTTGTTTTCCCCCCCTAGTTCCTTTGTCCTACTGAAGTTTGCATGGTTCTATATATTCATTTCCCCCTGTCAGGTACTCCTGTCCACTCTCAGCTGATGTTATGCACGTACTTCTGTATCTGAAGGTGTATTCCTGATGTATCCATGGAAGTACTCCACAACCACCTGCTCCTCTGCCATCTTGTACTCTTCTGGATGTAATTCTTATCTGTGGTCTTCTATAGCTAAGGTGCTTTTTTCTGTGGCTTCTTTCAGGATTTTTCCTTATCTTTGATTTTCTATAGTTTTAAAATGACAGAGATAAAGGTTGTGTTTTGGGCATTTATTCAGCTTGGATCTATGGTCTTTTATTTAACAGTTGGAGAAATTTTTAG
This sequence comes from Bos mutus, assembly GCF_027580195.1. Taxonomy (NCBI): domain Eukaryota; kingdom Metazoa; phylum Chordata; class Mammalia; order Artiodactyla; family Bovidae; genus Bos; species Bos mutus. Next base: position 74,104,266 of record NC_091622.1, on the reverse strand, counting down.
TCACTATTTTTTTCAAAAAAATTTCTTCTTTTCCTTTCTTTCTTTTTCATCTGGTATTCCTATTACTTGCATGTTAAGCCTTTCATAGTTGTCCCACAGTCCTTGGATATTCAGTTTCGCTGTTGTTGTTGTTTGTTTGTCTTTGTTCTCTTTGTTTTTACATTTTTAAAGTGTCCACTGATATATCCCAAAGTTTAGAGGCTCTTTCTTCACGAGTATTTAGTCTATTAGTACCCCACTCTGATGGCTCCTTTTATGTATTAACTTGACGGGGTATAAAGGATATCCAAATAAGTGGTAAAGTGCTTTTTTCTGAGTATATTTATGAAGATTTTCTGTAATATATTTGAATCAGTAGACTGACTAAAGATTTGTCCTCACTAATATGGGCTGGCATCATGTAATCTTTTCAGGGCTTGAATAAAACAAAGAAAAAAGCAGGGGAGGGCAAACTCTTGCTCTCTCTTCCTGAGCTAGGAAGTCCATCTTTTCCTGTCCTTGAACAACACGTGCTTCTGGTTCTTGGGCCTTCAGACTCCAGGATTTACATCAGTGGCTCTCTGGTTCAGTTCCCCTGGTTGTTGGACCTATTGAACTAAAAAGTAACTTCCCTGGTGGCTCAGAGGTTAAAGCGTCTGTCTGGAATTCAGGAGACACGGGTTCGATCCCTGGGTCTGAAAGATCTCCTGGAGAAGGAAATGGCAACCCACTCCAGTACTCTTGCTTGGAGAACCCCATGGCGGGAGGAGCCTGGTGGGCTACAGTCCATGGGGTCACAAAGAGTTGGACAGGACTGAGCGACTTCACTCGCTCAAAAAATAACTATGGCTTTTTTGGTTTTTCAGCTTGCAGAAGGCAGATGGTGTGATTTCTCAGCCTCCATGACCACATAAACCAAATTCTATAATACATCTCCTCTTCTTTCTTATCTATCTATTATCTACATATGCTATCATATCCTATTGCTTATGTTTATGGATAATCCTTGCTAATACACCATCAAAAGCATTCTTCATTTTTGCTATACCGTTTTCTATTTCTAGCATTTATATTTTATTCTTTCTTAGGATTTCCATCTCTATTTACACTACCTATTTATTCTTTCATGTTGTCCATTTTATTCATTAGAGCATTTAGCAGATTAATCTTAGTAGTTTTAAGTTCCTGGTCAGATAATCCCAACATCCTTGCCATTTCTGATTCTGATGCTTGTTTTATCTATACAAACTTTTTTTTTTTTTTTTTTTTTTTTTTTTAGTAAGCTTTCAATCATTTTTTCTGAATAGCCAGACATGAGGTACAAAGTAAAAGGAACTGCTTGAAAATGGCTTTTAATAATGTGGTAGTAAAATAGGGGAAGGGAAGCATCCTAGAGTCTTCTGACAAGAAGTCACCCTTTCAGTTAGCTTATGCATCTGGACTATGAACTTCACAACTCTGTCAGGTTTTTCTCATCCATTAGGTGGGACCAAATGGCTAGAGGGAGGTGGAATTGAATATTTCCCTTTTCCCACTAGGAGGGCTAGAACTGACGGGAGTTGGTTATTTCCATTCCCCTAGGTGAATTAGGCTTTGATAATACTGATTAGGCTCTGGTTAACTTTCCTTGAGTTTTTCTTGAGAGCAGGTCTGTTGAAAACAGAGTTCTTTTGTATATTTGAAAACATTTCTTTTTGCCCATTCTCTGAAAGAAGTAGGAGGAGAATTTTCACTAATATTTACTTTGAGAATCTGGTTGAGCTTCAGAGGTAAAGTTCACAAAACCGTAGGTGGCAGGCCCCATGCCTGGGTCTCACTGGAGTTTTTGACATTTGAATTGTCTACACTGAGCTTCCAGAATTTCATCAACCATGGGTTATGGCATTCTTTTCTAGAGTTTGGCAGTTTCTGCTGTTGAGCTTCTGTTTTGTTAAGCTGTGCCTCCATTTATTGGCCTGAGTCCAATCTTGGATGAAATAACTTGCCATGTGTCTTCCCACTGCTTATAGATTCAAGAAGAACTGTTTATTTTTTAGTATGTTCAGATCTTTACTTGCTGTTAGGATAGAATGGTGACTTCCAAGTTATTTATATACTGAACCAAAACCCAGAACTGCGTTTTTGTTTTGTTTTGTTTTTTTAACACAACTAATGACACTCCATCTTTGTCTCTATAACCTGATTAGAGTTCCATGTATCTATCCTCCGATGATTCTATGTCATATTGACACTTGGATAGATTTCTGTGCCTTGTTACACACATTTGTTTACTTTCTTCCTGCTGTTAGATAGTTTGACTATTGCACTTGATTATTTCTGTCTTGTTAACTGTAATTATTTGAGAATGTGGACAGAATAAATGTCTTCTTGGCCCTCCATCCCACAGGTTTAAATATCTTAAAATATATTGCTCTTCACAAGAATAGCCCATTTGTTTCTTTTCTGATCTCATTTTCCCTTTTTTTCTTTCATTTGGTTTAGAATTTCAGGTGGGTATTAGGTCTGAGTCATTAGGAACCTGATTATAATAAAACTAAGTACTGTGCAGAAAGAAACAATGGTACCATGCAAATTGCCTCTAATGCCATTCAACAATCACCCTCCCAAATATTTTATTTGTTTATTGCCAATAAGGGAATAAAGTTATAGCTTCATACTTCAAGGAATTTGCAACACACAACCTCCATTACTCCATTATTACAACCTCCAAACTCAATTATTTTTGCCTGGAGAATCTCATGGACAAAGGAGCCTGGCAGGCTACAGTATATAGGGTCCCAAAGAGTTGGACATGACTGAAGTGACTTAGCACATGTGGATAAAAACATGTACACATTACTGAAACAAAATGCTATGTACAAAGTGGGTCATTAAGGTACATAGTGTTCTTCAATTTAATTCAAGGAATACCGAGCCTATTAACAAGTACTGTGCTGCAGGCTGAATAGAAAATTGTTTTCTTAGCAGCTCTCTACCTAAGGAGAAAGACAGAAAAGTAAACAAACCATTATGATACTCTGAGAAAAGTGCTATAATGGGAGAATTATTTAATAGCTCAAAAGAATGAAGGTGCAATTTCCACACACTGCTCTGATATAAATCAGTTTCTAAATTTATTTAAGATTTTAGAATAATAGTATCTAAAGATCCTCTATAGAAGTTTCATTAGACATTTGGCTGCATCCAGAAAAGGACACAAATGTTGACAAAGTACTTCCTCTAAAAATTAATGCTGTTGAAGAGTACAAACAAAGGAAGAGATAGCTTCAAACACTTTAATCTTTAAAATAGTCTCAATTCTCTCTAAAATTACTTCAGTACACAAAATTCTATTAACAAAAACATAGGAGTTTATACATTTACAAGGTAACTCTTAAAATGGATAATCATAATATTAACTGAAGTCAAATACAAAATTTAGAAGCATAAACTATTAATCAGGAAGGTTTGGAAGAGACAAGATGGATAAGGCTCATAAATGTCACTTCAGCCTCTCAGAACTTGTTCTTAATTTCAAATGACACTGGATGTAGTTCTATAATTAATTATTGGCATAATTCAATGAATATTTGTATCTTTCTATTACATTTCATAGAGCAATTTAGCAAAGGCTACATCATTTCTGTCCCATAAATGCATTTTGGAATAATCATAATTTCAGTTTTATAAATAAGAGGAAGAGAGACTAGAGAAGACAAGAAATAGCAAGCTGGTCAAGTCACACCTTGAGCCAGATCTAATTTCAAGTACAGCAATTTTTTTCCACAACATTTCAACTTCTGGAAAAATCTTGGTTCCATGCTTTGTGTTTTAAGTGCTAACTCATTTTTATTGTAGAATCTATAAGTTTATGTAGACAATTCTATCCAGCCCTTTCTGATTTTAACATCCCTTTTCAAAATATTAGTTGTGGTAAAATTTCAATACATAAAACACGTGGAGGTGTGGGTTGGCAGTGGTCTGCTGCACGGCTGAGGGCACTGAGTGTAGCTGTGTATGCCTGGGACATTTTGAAGGAGGTCATCATTATCTTCACTACCTCCACCATAGTTTGGCCCCCAGTAAATAACAGGGAGGGAATACAGCCCTGCCCATTAACAGAAAAATGGATTAAAGGTTTACTGAACATCACCCCACCCATCAGAACAAGTACCCTCAGTCAGTTGCTCCCATCAGGGGGCTTCCATCAGCCTATTATCCTTCTCCATCAGATGGCAGACAGACTGAAAATCACAATCACAGGAAACTAACCAATCTGATCATATGGGCCACAGCCTTGTCTAACTCAGTGAAACTAAGAGCCATGCCATGTAGGGTCACCCAAACTGACAGATCATGGTGGAGAGTACTGACAAAAAGTGGTCCACTGGAAAAGGAAATGGCAGACCTCTTCACTATTCTTGCCTTGAGAACCCCATGAACAGTATGAAAAGGCAAAAAGATAGGACACTGAAAGATGAACCACTCAGGTCAGTAGGTGACCAATATGCTGCTGGAGATCAGTGGAAAAATAACTCCAGAAAGAATTAAGAGACTGAGCCAAAGAAAAAACAACACCCAGTTGTGGGTGTGACTGGTGATAGAAGTAAAGTCCAATACTGTAAAAAGCAACATTGCAGAGGAACCTGGAATGTTAGGTCCATAAATCAAGGCAAACTGGAAGTGGTCAAACAGGAGATAGCAAGAGTGAACGTCGACATTTTAGGAATTAGCAAACTAAAATAACTGGAATGGGTGAATTTAACTCAGATGACCTGTAGGCAAGAATCCCTTAGAATAAATGGAGTAGCCCTCATAGTCAATAAAAGAGTCTGAAATGCAGGACTTTGATGCAATCTCAAAACGACAGAATAATATCTGTTCATTTCCAAGGCAAACCATTCAATATCACAGTAATCAAAGTCTATGCCCCGACCAGTAATGCTGAAGAAGCTGAAGTTGAATGGTTCTATGAAGACCTACAAGACCTTCAAGAATTAACACCCCAAAAAGATGCCCTTTTCATTATAGGGGACTGGAATGCAAAAGTAGGGATTCAAGAAATACCTGGAGTAACAGGCAAATTTGGCTTGGAGTACAGAATGAAGCAGGAAAAAGGCTAACAGAGTTTTCCCAAGAGAATGCTCTGGTCATAGCAACACCCACTTCCAATAGCACAAGAGAAGACTCTACACATGGACATCACCAGGTAGTCAACACTGAAATCAGACTGATTATATTCTTTGCAGCCAAAGATGGAGAAGCTCTATACAGTCAGCAAAAGCAAGACTGGGAGCTGACTGTGGCTCAGATCATGAACTCCTTTTTGCCAAATTCAGACTTCAATTGAAGAAAGGAGGGAAAACCACTAGACCATTCAGGTATGACCTAAATCAAATCCCTTGCTTGGGGCTAGTGCACTGGGATGACCCAGAGGGATGGTATGGGGAGGGAGGGGGGCGGAGGGTTCAGGATGGGGAACGCATGTATACCTGTGGCAGATTCATTTTGATATTTGGCACAACTAATACAATTATGTAAAGTTTAAAAATAAAATAAAATTTAAAAAAATAAAAAATAAATAATAATACAGTGGAAGTGAGAAATATATTCAAGGGATTAGATCTGATAGATAGAGTGCCTAAAGAACTGTGGATGGAGGTTGGTGACACTGTACAGGAGGCAGAGATCAAGATCATCCCCAAGAAAAAGAAATGCAAAAAGTCAAAATGGTTGTCTGAAGAGGCCTTACAAATAGCTGTGAATAGAAGAGAAGTAAAAGACAAAGGAAAAAATGAAAGATATACCCATTTGAATGCAGAGTTTTAAAGAATAGCAAAGAGAGATAAAAAAGCCTTCCTCAGTGATCAATGCAAAGAAATAGAGGGAAACAATAGAATGGGAAAGCCTAGAGATCTCTTCAATAATTTAGAAATACCAAAGGAACATTTCATGCAAAGATGGGCACACTAAAGGACAGACATGGTATAGACTTAACAGAAGCAGAAGATATTAAGAAGAGGTGGGGAGAATACACAGAAGAACTATACAAACTATACAAACTTCATGAGCCAGATAATGATGATTGTGTGATCATCAATCAACCCAGAGCCAGACATCCTGGAATGTGAAGTCAAGTAGGCCTTAGGAAGCATCACTATGAACAAAGCTAATGGAGGGGATGGAATTCCACTTGAGCTATTTCAAATCCTAAAAGATAATGCTGTGAAAGTGCTGCACTCAATATGCCAGCAAATTTGGAAAACTCAGCAGTGGCCACAGGACTGGAAAAGGTCAGTTTTTGCTCCAATTCCAAAGAAAGGCAATACCAAAGAATGCTCAAACTACTGCACAAAGGCACTGATCTCACACACTAGCAAAGTAATGCTCAAAATTCTCCAGCCCAGGCTTCAACAGTACGTAATTGTGAACTTCCAGATGTTCAAGCTGGTTATTGAAAAGGCAGAGGAACCAGAGATAACATTGCCAACATCCACTGGATTATCAACAAAGCAAGAGAGTTCCAGAAAAACATCTACTTCTGCCAAAGCCGTTGACTGTGTGGACCGCACCAAACTCTGGAAAATTCTTCAAGAGATGGGAATACCAGACCACCTGACCTGCCTCTTGAGAAATCTGTATGCAGGTCAAGAAGCAACAGTTAAAACTGGACATGGAGCAACAGACTGGTTCCAAATCAGGAAAATGAGTATGTCAAGGCTGTATATGGTCACCCTGCTTATTTAACTTATATGCAGAGTACATCATGAGAAATATTGGGTTGGATGAAACACAAGCTGTAATCAAGATTGCTGGGAGAAATATCAATAACCTCAGACATGCAGATGACACCACCCTTATGGCAGAAAGTGAAGAAGAACTGAAGAGCCTCTTGATGAAAGTGAAAGAGGAGAGTAACAAAGATGGCTTAAAAATCAGTGTTCAGAAAACTAAGATCATGACATCTGGTCCCATCATATTATAGCAAATAGATGGGGAAACAATGGAAACAGTGACAGACTTTGTTTTTGGGCTCCAAAATCACTTCAGATTGTGACTGCAGCCATGAAATTAAAAGACACTTACTCCTTGAAAGCAAAGTTATTACCAACCTAGACAGCATATCAAAAAACAGAGGCATTATTTTGCCAACAAAGGTCCATCTAGTCAAAGCTATGGTTTTTCCAGTAGTCATGTACGGATTTGAGAGTTGGACTATAAAGAAAGCTGAGTGCCAAAGAACTGATGCTTTTGAACTGTGGTGTTGGAGAAGACTCTTGAGAGTCCCTTGGACTGCAAGGAGATCCAACCAGTCCATCCTGAACCTAATCAGTCCTGAATATTCATTGGAAAGACTGACGACTGACGCTAAAGCTGAAACTCCAATACTTTGGCCACCTGATTCAAAGAGCTGACTCATTTGAAAAGACCCTGATGTTGGGAAAGATTGAGGACAGGAGGAGAAGGGGACGACAGAGGATGAGACGGTTGCATCAGACTCAATGGACATGAGTTTGAGTAAACTCCAGGAGTTGGTGATGGACAGGGAGGCCTGGCATGCTGCAATCAATGGGGTCGCAAAGAGTCGGACATGACCTAGTGACTAAGCTGAACTGAAATTAAATAAAACTTCTAAAATACTTAATAAAAGCCACTCAGTTGTGTCTGACTCTTTGTATTCCTATGTACTGTATAGTCCATTGAATTCTCCAGGCCAAAACACTGGAATGGGTAGCTGTTCTCATCTCCAGCAGATCTTCTGAACCCAGGGACTAAACCCAGGTCTCCTGCATTGCAGGTTAATTCTTTACCAGCTGGGTTACTGGGGAAGCCCATGAATACTGGAGTGGGTAGCCTATCCCTTCTCCAGGGGATCTTCCTGACCCAGGAATTGAACCAGGGTCTCCTGCATTGCAGGCAGCTTTGTTACCAGCTGAGCTACCAGGAACACTCTAATAGCACTAAAGCACTTACTATCCACCCACAAGGTCTTTGGATTAATTTCATGTATAGTTTTCTTTCAACTAACCTGTATACTCATTACTTTAACAATATATGTTCATGACTATTCATTATACCTATATATTTCAATTTATATTATTAATGCATTTGATTTTTAAAATATTCTTTAAAAGGAAATCTAATACAAAACTCAATTAAACTGATTAAATTACAAAAACATATTAAAAAACATCATATATGTTAGAATTCACCTTGTCATATTGGGTAAAATTTGTACTAACTTGGGCATACATTTCCAAGTAATAATAAGATAAATAAAAATAGCCCCCAAAGGGACAAAAATTGATTCTTAGGGGGACACAATGTTAGGTATTATAATGATGCATAGTCCTCCAAAAATGCCACAGTTCGTCCTCAGATACATAGTGTATCTTTTGTATTAAATGTCATGGAGCTGGATAATTACGGAAACAATAATCTAAAAAGGCTGATAAGGGAAGCGTGCAATAACAATAAAAAAAAAAAAACAAGAACTAAGATATGAAACACTAAGGATTCTATCTCACTGGATCCCAGAATTCTGTATTCTGAGAGAGAGAGAGAACGAGAGAGAGGACTATAGTTGTAGAATTTTTATGAAGTGGAAAAAAGCAGGTTTAATATACAGATCCACTGTATAGTTACCAGTTATCCACTATTCTAGAATCCCAAAACTTTGTTCTGAAAATCAAATAATGTTCATAAGCTGGCATCTGAAGAGAAACAAATCTGGATATCCCTGAAATCTCTTTTCCTACCTTCTTTCTGGTAGCTTGGGCTTCCCTGCTGGCTCAGAGGGTAAAGCATCTGCCTACAATGTGGGAAACCTGGGTTCAATCCCTGAGATGAGAAGATCCCCTGGAGAAGGAAATGGCAACCCACTCCAGTACACTTGCCTGGAAAATCCCATGGACGGAGAAACCTGGTAGGCTACAGTCCATGGGATCGCAAAGAGTTGGACACGACTGAGCAACTTCACTTTCTTTCTTTTCTGGTAGCTTATCAAAGAGCTGTCTCAGCAGATCTGAGCTGAATCAAGAAAATAAATAGTATCTAATTCTACCTCCAGAGCCTCCACTCCCCCTTTCTAGGGAAGCCACTTTCTTGACCTCCTAAATTTCTAAAACTTCCTTATCTCCTAGATGTTGCAGTCCACCTGTGTTTTCCATTCTATAAGTGACTGAACTTTTGTGGGTTGGGAGTCTTATTCTAGGGTTAGTTCCACATTGTGTACATCCCACTTACATCCAAACTAAGCACAAACCTGACATGAATCGATGTGAGGTTTTTATTGACTTATACCACTTAATGGACTTCCCTCGTGGCTCAGACAGTAAAGAATCTGCTTACAATACTGGAGACACAGGTTTGATCCCTGGGTCTGGAAGATCCCCTGGAGAATGTCACAGAAACCCACTCCAGTATTCTTGCCTGGAGAATTCCATGGGCTACAGTCCAAGGGGGTGCAAAGAGTTGGACATGACTGAGCGACGAACTCTTTCACTCTCACTTTCATACCACTTAATGGAAATATTTATTTGTGTAACACTAGAAATATCCATATATTTGCTTACTGAATGTTGCCCCAAACACCACAGGAGATATTATTAAATATACAGAATATTATTACAGAGATTAAATATTATCTTTCTGAAATTAAAAAAAATCTGAACTTAAAAAAATCATCTGGCTCCAAGTGTTTCAGAAAAAGGATTAAAAACATGAAGAAAATGCAAAATTTTGCTAGAGTGCTTGAGATATCATAATAAGGAATAAGGTAGTAAATAGGACAAGTAGGAGATGAGTTCTATGAACATTGGGTTTATGGTTACAAGTAGGGTAGATGTGATATCTCTGTGTGTGTGGGATGAACTTTACAGCTGACTTCCTTAATGCTATGAACTTCTATTGTGCATCCCTCAGGCCTGAGCATTTTCCAACTGGTAGCGTCTACATCTTTTTGCTTTAGGGTTTTCTCTGAAACCAAAGTAGTCTCTTCCCCTCCTTTTACCAGCAGAGTTCAAAAAAAATGATCAGTAACATTTGGTATGTAAATCCTCTTATTCCTTTGCCTCTTGAAGCTGGCTTAACACATACTTTATTGGCTACCTTCAACTTCCCTTTTTATTTATTTATTTTTTACTTCTGCACTTCTCTACTTGTGTTTACTCTGTGTTCTCAGTTGTTCAGTAATGTCTGACCCCTTGTGACACCATGGAATGTACCCTGTGGCTCCTCTGTCCATGGGATTTCCCAGCCAAGAATACTGGAGTGGGTTTGCCATTTCCTCCTCTAGATCTTCCCAACCCAGGGATTGAACCCACATCTCCTGCGTCTCCCTCATCAGTAGGCAGATTCTTTACTACTGAGTTGCCTGGGAAGCCCACTTGTGTTTATTACCCCTTTACAATAAACTATGTGTCCTTTCTTCCTTGTCTCTGGGCTGATATTGGGGAAAACTAAACTGAAAGACTTTTAACTTCCCCAGTCTTAACTAAGAGCAAAAATCCTCTAATGGACTCGCATATTGATGCCGGTGCTTCTGCTACCTCTGTATCTCTAATGCTGCCTGATCACCTGCCTGGCTTTCTAACAATTTGCTTTTCCATTCATAATTATGATTTTCTGTCTGTAAGTTAATGATTCTGTAGTATCGGGTTAAACCAATGCTCTCCCCTTCAAGCTGCTTAATTGTTTAAACCTGTTATGTAGTTTCATAACCTACTTTTAAAAGTTATAACATACCAGCTGGATTAGACCTCTGATGTATTTCCTTTGAATCTAAATGCTTCTCTGTGTCTGAAAATCTCTTAGTGTCAAGCCTACATTCAAGCTAGCAATGATCAGCTTGCTGTATCCTACTATAATTAAGTGGGCTGTGTCCAGCCATTTTCTGAGATAATAAGATCTCATGAATCATGATAATTACCATCATAATAAAAATTATGAAAGACTTACTAAGTGCAATGAACTACATTAAATGCTTTATGTGGTGTCTCATCTGTATGAACTAGCTCTGTTTATCATCACGTTTAGTCTTAGAATGGTAAAGTAACATGATCAAGGATATGACTATGAAGAGGAAGAGTAGCGCTTTATCCCCAGGACATCTGACTGTAGAATACAGGCTTCTAATCATATCTATACTATGGTATAGACTTGGTTTTAATTTTTCCAAACGAAAGAATTCTTGTCTCTTGGGAAAACAAATCTTAGTTCAATATTAATAATTAGATGGTTTTTATTCATAACCTTGGCACCCTAAAATATTACTTTTTATCAGACTATACCAAGATTCCCAAGATGGCTGTAGATTCGATCTTTCCTTATCTTTACTTGTTGTCTTTCACAGATCAAAAGCTGTAACTAAACAAGAGATACAGTAGCAACTTATAGCTGCTACCTTAGTTCCAACTTTCAAATATTTGTATTATAATTTGTGATGAGTAACACAAGTGTTTCAAACAGTCTTAAGTCCTACAAAAAGGAACAAGATAAAATGTCATTAAATTCAGGGCTTATTTTATATCTTAAGATGTTATTGTATTACAAATGCTAGTTAATAGTTTAATCATTACAAGATGTTTATATGATTAATACCTACTTATCATTTAAATCCTTAAATGGAGCTTTTTTCCAGATAATCCCCGTTCAAATACTGATGTATGCATCAGGTGTATGATGAATATTGAAGCTATTGTTGCATACCTGACTTGTGTCAGGCACTGTACAAAGTATTTTACATACATTATTGTGCTAAGCCTCCCAACAACCTCAGAGAATATGAATTAGCTACATTTTCTTTTTCAAATAAACTGCAAAATGAAAAGATTTTGACCAACTGCTCAGAGTCACATGTTTTAAATTAAAAAATCAATTGGGAATTTTTGAGTTTCGCTTTCTCTAACGTTATTTCTTTTCTTAAAAAAAAAAATCTTTAAAAATTGTGGTAAAGGATACACCACAAAAAATTTACCACTGTGACCATTTTTAAGTGTTCAGTTTCTAGCATTATGTACATTCACAGTGTTGTGCAACCATCACCACCATTCATTTCCAAAACTATTTTTCATCTTTCCAAATGAAAACTCTGTACAATTAAACAATAAATCTCCATTTCCCCGACTCCTCAGCTCATAACAACAACCAATTTACTTTTCTATGAAATTGACTACTATAGGAGCCTCACATGGGGATTTCCTGTTGGTTCAAGTAGTAAAGAATTTGCCTGCAATGAAGGAGACACAAGAGACGTGGGCTTAATCTCAGGGTCAGGAAGATCCCTTGGAGGAGGGCATGACAATCCATTCCAGTATTCTTTCTGGCAAAATTTCATCAACAGAGAAACCTGGTGGGATAAAGTCCATGGGGTTGGGAAGAGCTGGACATGACTGAAGCGACTGAGCACACACACAAAGGGATCTCACATAAGTGGAATCATATGGTACTCATCCTTTGTTGACTGGCTTAATTCACTTAGCTAATATCATCAAGATTTATCCAAATTGCAGTATGCATGATAATTTCCTTTCTTTTTTAAAGCTGAATAATATTTCATTATATATATATGTGTATATATATATATATCACATTATGTTTCTTCCTTCATCTGTTGTTACTTGGGTTACTTCCACATTTTGGCTGCTGTGAACATTGGTTTACAAATAACTGAATCCTTGCTTTCAATCATTTGGGGTATATAACTAGAAGTGGAATTGCTGGACCACAGTCTATAATTACTTTTTTATGGAAATGCCATACTGTTTTCCACAGAGCCTCCTCAGTTTTACATCCCCACTAACAGTGTTCAAGGATTGCAATTTCTTCACGTGCTCACTGACAGTAATTTTTCTCCAGTTTTTTTTTTTTTTTTAATAGCCATCCTAATCAGTTTGAGGTCGAATCTTATTTTATTTTTTATTTGCATTTGCCTAATGATTACTGATGGAGAAGGCAATGGCACCCCACTCCAGTACTCTTGCTTGGAAAATCCCATGGGCGGAGGAGCCTAGTAGGCTACAGTCCATGGGGTCGCTGAGGGTCGGGCATGACTGAGAGACTTCACTTTCACTTTTCACTTTCCTGCATTGGAGAAGGAAATGGCAACCCACTCCAGTGTTCTTGCCTGGAGAATCCCAGGGACGGGGAAGCCTGGTGGGCTGCCGCCTATGGGGTTGCAGAGTCGGACAGGACTGAAGCGACTTAGCAGCAGCAGCAGCAGCAATGATTAGTGATATTAAGGATCTTTTATGTGCTTATCAACTAATTGTATGTTTTCTGTAGAGAAATATCCTTTCAAGTACTTTACCCATTTCTAAGTTATATTGCTTTCTTAGCACTCAATTGTAGTTATTTAAGTGCTCTGGATATATTAACTCCTTATCAGATATGTGATTTGAAAATATTTTCCCTTGAATAATCCAAGTTCATTCATCTGCATGTGGATATTCTGTTTTCCCTAAACTAATTGTTTAAAATTTTGCCTTTTCTCCATTGAATGGTTTTGGCACCTTGTAGAAATTATTTAATCGCGTGTGAGAGTTTCTGGACTCTCAATCCTGTCTGTCTATGTGTTTGTCTGTATGTTAGTACCACACGGTTTTGATTACTGTAGTTTTGTAGTGTTTGAAATCAGGAAGTGTGAGACCTCCAATTTGGTTTTTCTCAAGTTGTTTTGTCTGTCCAAAGTTTTTTGAGATTCCATGTGAATTTTATGTAGATGGCTTTGGGAGTAATATAGCCATCTTAAAATAGTAATTCTTCCAGTTAGTGAACATAGATTGGCTTTCTATTTATTTCTTTTGTTCTTTAAATTATTTTATCAACATCAGTAGTTTTCATCATACAGGTCTTTTGCCACCTTGGTTAAGTTTATTCCTAAGTATTTTATTCTTTTGGTGCTACTGTAAATGAAATTGACTGCTTAATTTCCTCTTCTGATTCCTTTTTTTTTATTCAGCATGTGGAAACACAACTGATTTTTTCAGTGTTGATTTGGTATAATGCAAATTTGCTAAATTTTTTCTACTAATTCTAACAAGGTTTTGTTTGTTTTTGAACCTACTTCTTTATGGCATTTCATTTTTCTTTGCCTCTATATTACTTTGCCTCTATAGTTAGCTTGACTTCCAGTCACTATCAATGGAATTGTTGCAGAGTCATAACTCTCATTTGTTTCCCCACCTTCAAAGCAGGGGTTGTGAAAATAATAAAAAAATAATAATATCAATGCTATTAAAACATAAATCTAAGCAAAAGTTGATATTAGCCCTTCTCCATTACAATACATGCTTTTTTTCTGTCCTGAGCATAATTCAATCAAAATATAATTTTTAAGCCTATCATGGGACAGTGACTTGCTAGTACTTAATACCTGAGCCTCAGTTTCCCCTTCTATTACTTGGTATGAGCAGAAATTTTGAGGATTCAATAAAATGAATTAAGGTAATAGACAGACTGTGCTGTGCTTAGTTGCTCAATCATGTCCAATTCTTTGTGACCCCATGGACTATAGCCTATCAGGCTCTTCTGTCCATGGGATTATCCAGGCAAGAATACTGGAGTGGGTTGCCATGCACTCTTCCAGGGGATCTTCTCAACCCAGGGATCCAAATGGGGGCTCCTGCATTGCAGGCAAATTCTTTACTATCTGAGCCACCAGGGAAGCCCAATGGACAGACTATCTGGCTTATAAATCAGTGAACAGTAGAATCTACTATCTCACAATGTCCTCACATCAAATAAAATAATATATATGAAAAAAAAAAAAAAAAACTGATCCAGAAAACTCTGAATATAGTGAAAAGTAAAAGTCAAAGTCGTTCAGTCTTGTCTGACTCTGCGACTTCAAGGACTGTAGCCTCCTAGGCTCCTTTGTCCATGGCATTTTTTAGTTCAGAATCCTGGAGTGGGTAGCCATTCCATTCTCCAGGGAATATTCCCAACCCAGGGATCAAACCCAGGTCTCCCACACTGCATCTATATAAGAAAATAATTTTTAAGGCATATATTCTTTCACTTACTGACAAATGAGGAAGATATTTAACCTATAAGGCTTCTACAGGAACAATGAGTTTCTAGTCCTTGAAAACAGAGTGGTCATTAAATGTTCTTTGCACTTGTCTCCTGCAATTGGATCACTATAAATTGCCCCCTGATCATGGAAGCCCCATTATTTCCACAGTCTCTTTGTCACTGCTAACAAGTACCTTCTAAACATGTGTAGCTACTTCACATGAAAGCTCTAAAGCGTATAGTAATTCAGCCATAGTTTAATGAGTATTAACGTGTTTATATTTGTAAGACATTTAGAATGCTGCATGATACATAGATGGTATTATACAATTATTTATTCAGTAACTAAAATGTGAACAGTTATGTGCTACAAATGCTATGTCTTTGTTTTCTGCTTAATTGGGTGATTTTGTGTTGTTTTATATAAAATTCTAATAAGAAAGTATAAGAGTATAGAACTTCTAGAGAGTACAGAATAAGAGATAGAAACTTCAGCAATTCATTTTTTTGCTATTTGGTCAGCCTTAATTGATAAAGAAATAGCTTACATATTTTGTAAAATATGTTGATGTTTTACAAAACAGGGCTTCAAAAATTCTTAAGGCTTTTTTCTTCTGCATATCTCAGGGTAGGCTGTAATTGCTTGGCTGTTTATTTATAAATATCATATTAGTTCAGTTCAGTCACTCAGTCGTGTCCGGCTCTTTGCGACCCCATGAATCGCAGCATGCCAGGCCTCCCTGTCCATCACCATCTCCCGGAGTTCACTCAGACTCACGTCCATCGAGTCAGTGATGCCATCCAGCCATCTCATCCTCTGTCGTGCCCTTTTCCTCCTGCCCCCAATCCCTCCCAGCATCAGAGTTTTTTCCAATGAGTCAACTCTTCGCATGAGGTGGCCAAAGTACTGGAGTTTCAGCTTTAGCATCATTCCTTCCAAAGAAATCCCAGGGCCGATCTCCTTCAGAATGGACTGGTTGGATCTCCCTGCAGTCCAAGGGACTCTCAAGAGTCTTCTCCAACACCACAGTTTAAAAGCATCAATTCTTTGGCGCTCAGCTTTCTTCACAGTCCAACTCTCACATACATACATGACCATAGGAAAAACCATAGCCTTAACTAGACGGACCTTTGTTGGCAAAGTAATGTCTCTGCTTTTGAATATGCTATCTAGGTTGGTCATAACTTTTCTTCCAAGGAGTAAGTGTCTTTTAATTTCATGGCTGCAGTCACCATCTGCAGTGATTTTGGAGCCCAGAAAAATAAAGTCTGACATTGTTTCCCCATCTATTTCCCATGAAGTATTGGGATCATATTAGTTAAGATATAGTTATTGATTAACTCTTCAGTGTTGAGAATGGAACAGTTATCTATGGATCCACTGTGGACTGGGGAAGTAGTCACCTTGAAATAACAATTAGTAGACTTAAAAGGAGCACTTGTCAGGACAGGAAAATTAAGATTTTGGAGTTACACCAAATTGAAGTGTTAGTGTTACAATTCCTGAAGAACACATTTCTTTAAGGAACTTCTTTCACTTTTTGACACCCACATACGATAAAACTATACTTGGTGTGTAGATAATCTGATGCCAAAGCCTTAATTAATAGGGTATTCAGCTCATAGAGCAACTTATGAAAGTGTAAGTGATCAATCTGGAATCACCTATGTACTATGAAACTCTACTATGAAATGCAGGGGAAAAAAGCATCAGGTTGATGCTGATGAAAAAGCATTAGAGGGTGTGGAGAAATTACAATATAAAGAAGGAGGGGGCTGTACATCTCTCAAGGATAGACTTTAATATGTCCTTTAAAGGACATGCTATGCTATGCTAAGTCACTTCAGTCGTGTCCGACTCTGTGCGACCCTATAGATGGCAGCCCACCAGGCTCCCCCATCCCTGGGATTCTCCAGGCAAGAACACTGGAGTGGGTTGCCATTTTCTTCTCCAATGCATGAAAGTGAAAAGTGAAAGTCAAGTCGCTCAGTCATGTCCAACTCTTAGTGACCCCATGGATTGCAGCCTAACAGGCTCCTCTGTCCATGGGATTTTCCAAGCAAGAGTACTGGACTTGCTGGTATATAAGGTGGTTCTTTCACAAACTGAGTGCCTTTCAGAAACTAAAAAATCCTGGGAACACCTGTGTTTGGAAAGGGAATAATATGTGGTCATACAAAAATTGATATTTTTCTGTGTATATAGGCAAAGTGAACAAAGCCACTGTTAGCTTTGGCAAATGTTCACAGTTATTATAGCATCTACAGTGAGCCTGAACACTATCATAGCTAAGTGAAAATGTGTTATTATAGCTTTATAATAAGCCTCTGTGCTTTTAAAATAAGAAAAGAATGAATAAAAATAGAATGCTTACTACGATAAATAAAAACAGTTGCTATAAAAGAAAATATAACACCTTAAAACTATCCAACAGATTTCACAAAAAAGATGTGTCTCTGAATTTACCTTGAAATTAGAGACTCTCTTACTTATATTTTTCCTGAACTACAGGGACTAGCTACCCATGTTGCACATTAGTAGTTACTCCATTGAATGTAAGGAATGTTAATATCATTACCAGAAATTTCAAAGAATTCTAACCTAACTTCTGAAGTAAACATATTTACTAAAGCTCTATTTTTATATAATGTCTATAAATTATTAATATAGTAGTTACTACACTACTACCATAATAATCTATTTAAAAACAAACTACAAAATTATTGCTTGATGAATCATAGATTGTAAAAATTTAAAGCAAAACAATTTAATGTAAAATAATCATAAAGGGAAATGCTTATTGAAGTACTATACTTCAAGAAAACAGTTCAAGAAAAATATGATTAAAAAAAAAGACTATGAATCAAAGGGTTAGACAGAGGAAAGTAAAGCATGATCATTTTAGGAAGACAGTATTTGTACAAAGATCATCAAAATGGTCTTGGCATTCATTGAATTTAAAAAATAGAATAAAAGCACTAATAGTAGGAGAGAGAGAGAATCCAATAGTGGTATTACTTTTAATGCTTTTATTATGTACAGGAAAAATTTGAATATTTCTCTGTAGCCAAAGTCTCATTCATGGTCTGGCCAACTAACTATTCACTTTTTTCTATTGTATCTTTCACTAGTCCCCTTATCCTGCTATGTGACCCATCTCCATGATAAAGAATACACAGCCCAAATTCCAATTTTACTGAAATGCAGTATACTGGGGATAGTCCTTTAATAATATAGTTTCGAACTATCTTGCTATTATACATTAATTTTCTCTGCCTGTAATGCCCTTCTTTTTCTTCTCTATTTTGTTATTTCCTGGTCTAAATTCTACTTGTGAGGTTCTTGATGGAAGGAGCTGTGCTTTATTCTTTTTGTATCCCCAGATGAGGCCACATTGTAAGGTCTAAATAAATTAATTAACAAAAATAAGAGTGTTTGATTAAAATAATTGAATGCAAAAAGTAAAAAAAAAATCAGAAAGATGAAAATTATTTTAATAGATACAAAACACAGGATTATTCCAATTTAAGAAATTATGCATTATAAACTAAAATAGAGAATTTTTGCTGAATTAATATTGCTTATTTAGTTACATTTCTAGGAGAAAAATTAGGGTAAAAGCATATTAAGAGAAAAGACATTGAAGTGGGAATCAAAATAACTGGGGAAATCCTGTACCTATTGCCAATGAATTCTCTAATGAGGGAAATAAGGTTATCATCTGACCAGTATAGAAAAAAAATAAATAAATAAAAGCAAAAAACTCCTACATGCCTTTCTTCCATATATTTGAATTCACATTATATTTGGGATTATTGTTGATTTTTGCTATAAGTAGTAATAAATTTCATAAATAATAATGCAGTTAATAAAATAAAAATTTGAAATGTTTCCATTTTTATTTCTTACATGTGCTATACTCCAATAATAAGATATGGTAAACAACACATTATGTTGAAACAATAGCACAGGTAGCAAGAGCTGGCTGGGAGTAGCCTAGGAGAGCAGCTTTTGACATGGGAAGTTTGACATGTGTATTATACTATGGGGAGTCTTTTGTGCTGCTCACTGGTATCCAGTTTCCCACTCTTCTAGGCATACAGAAAGCTGAACTTGCTCAGTTCCCTGCGTTTGAGTGTTTCTACTTAGTTAGTTGGACACAGTTTAGTGACCAAACAACAATAGCAGCAACAAAAGTGAGGTAAGGGAAGTAAATGTCATGTCATTTCTAAGCTGTAATTTTTAATTCCCAGGATGATAAACTCTAGAGTTCTCTTTCCCATGTTAAGGTGATTGTGAAATTTTGGAGGTATTTAATTCCACATCAAAACATATCCTATAATGACTGTAAAGAGAATTCAGTTCATACTTGTGATATGTGATATTTGATTAGGTTTTCAGAGGCAGGTAATTAGGTAAAATCAAAGGCTAGAAAGATGGAGATCAGGGACAGGCTTACTAAGAAGTCAAATAAAATCTTAAGTCTCAGGGACCCCTACTTATGTGGTTCACTTTATAGCTCTGGATAGAACTCAGTAATGTGCTCATATTTATTTTACATGTTAACATTTACAAAATGTGCAAAAATCAGGTTTATAATCTCATTTTGTAAAGACCACTCTCTCATTTTACTATAATTTCCTATCCATTTATCTAAGGCAAAATTGAGTTGGAGATATATTTAGTTTGAGCTTAATGAAATATAAGAATGTGACTCACAATTTATAGCTAAATTGTTTTTAGCCATGCCAGTACAGAAATGCTTTCCAGAATATTTTTGCAACCCTTTGTGCCAAGTCACTTGGAATTATTCAGTAGAAACATGTCATGAAGCACCTGAAATCAGAAGGTGAATTCTTTGGAAGGAATGATGCTAAAGCTGAAACTCCAGTACTTTGGCCACCTCATGCGAAGAGTTGACTCATTGGAAAAGACCCTGATGCTGGGAAGGATTGGGGGCAGAAGGAGAAGGGGATGACAGAGAATGAGATGTCTGGATGGCATCACTGACTTGATGGATGTGAGTCTGAGTGAACGCCGGGAGTTGGTGATGGACCGGGAGGCCTGGCATGCTGCCATTCATGGGGTCTCAAAGAGTCAGACATGACTGAGCGACTGAACTGAACTGAACTGAACAAGATTGAAACATTTAAAGTTAGAAACTCATACATGTAATATTGTTTCTAATTATCAAATTATAAAATCGTAAGTGGAGGATTTGTTTTTTATAGGAGCCTAATCAGAACTGAAGTTCTTTCCTATCTGTAATATAGGAAATAATGTGAGATATAGATATAAAAATGTGAGATATATATATATATATATACATAAAACAATAAAAACAATGCCATTTTCATTTTTATAAAAGTTATAGAATTTATGAGAATTCTTTTAGTATTAATGGGGCAAAAACATAATAATGGGGCAAAAATGTGCACCATTATTACTAACAATAGTATTTCTATGCATGGAGTCTAATGTTTCATGTATCCAAATTGTCAATAATTTAAAAAGATCTATGATGCTAAAGAAAAGAGATTTGTATTTCTATTCTCTGAGAGAAAAACATTATAAAACATTAATATTAAAACATTAATTGAAACATTAATATTATACAATTTAATATACTATTATTCATAATATGTAATAATGCAGTCAAAAAAGAAAATATTTTTTAAACTTCTGATGGCTCTGGTATTTATCATGTTTTACATATGTGATTATTTTGTGATATATGTTTTCTATTTCTTGTCTGAGCCGCATGGTTTGCAGGATCTTAGTTCCCCAACCAGGGAACTCGTTAGTTCCCAACCCATGCCACTTTTAGTGGAAGAGCAGAGTCTTAACCACTGGACTATCAAACCGTTTAGTTCAGTCAGTTCAGTCACTCAGTTATGTCCAACTCTTTGAGACCCCATGTAATGCAGCACTCCAGGCCTCCTTTTCTGTCACCATCTCCCAGAGCCTGCTCAAACTCATGTTCCATCAAGTCGGTGATGCCATCCAATCATCTCATTGCAAATATTCAATTTTGTTTCTGATTTTGTGCTTATAATTTGTATTTACTTTTTAAAGGCAGGCTACTAAGCTTTTTCTCTGAAAACTTGAACACATACCATTATACTGATTCTAACTCTATGGTGGTATAACTTTTATCAATAATTAAGCTTGTTTTTGATACTTTGGGACTCAAAAAATGTCTAAAAATCTTATAACCCTGGGGTTACCGGTTGAAATACAAATTCTTAATAATGTGTGGTTATTGGCTGAATTTGGCCAAGTATTAATACAAATTATCCCAGAACATAACCAACAGTGATGAATGAAAACAGACAAAGTCCCTAAATTAAGGACCCTATAGATTTGGAAAAAGAAGCTATTTAACCATAGATAGTTAAATGTGTCATTTAAAACTGAAAATCAAGATATTTGTACATGAATATTCAAAGAAGTTTTAATATCAGTGGACAAAAACTAGAAACAACTCAAATGCCCATCAATAAGTAAATGAATAAACACATTTTCCTTTACATCCACAAAATGGAATACAACAGAACAATACAATAGGGATGAATGTCAAAATAATTATGCTAAGTACAGCAAATAAAATTCAATCTATATAAAATTCTAGTCACAAAACAAATAGATCAGTTTTTGTTTGGGGGTAAGGAATATAACGGAGGCTATGGACAAAAAGGCACGAAGAAACTTTTGCAGGTGATTACTTTGTCCATTATATTACCTGTGGAGATCCTTTCACAGGTATATACACATGTAGAAACTCAGTGGACTACACTTTAAATGTGTCATTTATTGTCAATTACATCTCAAAAGTTTAAATGCTTACTTTGTGGAAAAAAAAGTCTGATTAATACTCAGTTTTGTTATAAGGAAAAAATAAAGAATATGGCCTTCCATTCATTAATTAGTCTTTGAAGGAATAGAACTGGTAACCAGTATCTTCATGATTGAAAATACACACCTATGTATTTCAAATGTATGTCACAGAGAAAACATACTGCATGTGTGGATTTCCCAATGAAGCCTGAGAGGGTGGCATTTATAATTAAGTCAAAGGTAGGAGTGAAAAAATGTAAAAGAGAGTAAGAAAGAGAACTGTATTCATTCTGTGAGGCTAAAAATATTTTCGTTTTTAATTAAAAAAAAAAAGCCAAACTGAGAAGTATTCCAGAAAAGAGCTGGAATATGACCATTGGCATATATTACTGATTTGGAATCTACTTGATGATGAATTCACTCAAATTCAAGGTTTGAGACAGTAGCAGGGACAAAAATAACATGGAACCTGGAGTTAAAATGGGTCTATGTCTGAGTCTTAGAATAACTTTTGATTCCAAATCCACAGAATGCATAAAACCAGGAGTGAATTCCCATGTAAACTATAGGCTTTGGGCGATTACTATGTGTCCAGTTAGATTCAGAGATTGTAAAAACATACCACTCTAGTAGGTGATGCAGATAATGGGATGTTCTAGTTTTGGGATAGGCATGTGAAGGGACAAGGGAATGTACAGGGAAATCTCTGTAACTTCCTTAAATTTTGCTGTGAATCCAAAACTACTCTACAAAAAAAGAGGGTTGAATAAAAAGACAAAACCAATAACAGAACAACAACTAAAAACTCTCCAGTTGCAAATTTCTAAAGTAGGCTGTCAGCTGAGAAATCTTCTTACCTTCTTAACCATCCACCTACTCTTACAACCAAGAAAGTTTGATATTCAGTGTCTACTTTCTTTGCAATGTTAACTTAATTAAACAAGGAGGCTATTAGACTGAGACAGCTCTAATGCCTTAACAGGCTACAAAAAAACCCCAAAATCTAAGCGTGTAAATGCCTGAAAGTTATAAAACCAAAACCTAAGGGCAACCACTCAACAAAAAGACAACTTTAACCTACTCAGTTCAGTTCACTCCATCAGTTATGTCCAACTATTTGCCACCCCATGGGCTGCAGCACGCCAGGCCTCCCTGTCCATCACCAACTCCCAGAGTTTACGTAAATTCATGTCCTTTGAGTTGGTGATGACATCCAACCATCTCATCCTCTGTCATCCCCTTATCCTCCTACCTTCAATCTTTTCCATCATCAAGGTCTTTCCAATGAGTCATTTCATCACATCAGTGGTCAAAGTATTGGAGTTTCAGCTTCAGTATCAGTCCCTCCAATGGATATTCAGGAGTGATTTCCTTTAGAATGGACTAGTTGGGTCTCCTTGCCGTCCAAGGGACTCTGAAGAGTCTTCTCCAACACCGTATTTCAAAAGCATCAATTCTAAAATGTTCGGCTTACTTTACAATCCAACTCTCACATCCATACATGACTACTGGAAAAACCATAGCTTTGACTTCAATTCACTTCAGTCACTCAGTCGTGTCTGGCTCTTTGCAACCCCATGAAGTGCAGCACGGCAGGCCTCCTTGTCCATCATCAATTCCCGGACTTCACCCTAGCTCATGTCCATTGAATCGGTGATGCCATCCACCATCTCATCCTCTGTCGTCCCCTTATCCTTCTGCCCTCAATCTTTCCCAGCATCAGGGTCTTTTCAAATGAGTCAGCTCTTCACATCAGGTGGCCAAAGTATTGGAGTTTCAGCCTTAGCATTAGTTCTTCCAATGAACACCCAGGACTGATCTCCTTTAGAATGGACTAGTTGGATCTTCTTTGGCACTCTGCATTCAGATGCTTATATCTTCCCTTTTCTCCTTTGCTTTTCACTTCTTTTCTTTTCACAGCTATTTGTAAGGTCTCCCCAGACAGCCATTTTGCTTTTAGGCTTTTCTTTTCCATGAGGATGGTCTTGATCCCTGTCTCCTGTACAATGTCATGAACCTCTGTCCATAGTTAATCAGGCACTCTATCAGATCTAGCCCCTTAAATCCATTTCTCACTTCCACTGTATAATCATAAGGGATTTGATATAGGTCATACCTGAATAGTCCAGTGGTTTTCCATACTTTCTTCAATTTAAGTCTGAATTTGGCAATAAGGAGTTCATGAACTGAGCCACAGTCTACTCCCGGTCTTGCTTTTGCTGACTGTATAGAGCTTCTCCATCTTTGGCTGCAAAGAATATAATCAATCTGATTACAGTGTTGACCATCTGGTGATGTCCATGTGTAGAGTCTTCTCTTGTGTTGTTGGAAGAGGGTGTTTGTTATGCTCAGTGTGTTCTCTTGGCAAAACTCTATTAGCTTTTGCCCTGCTTCATTCCATACTCCAAGGCCAAATTTGCCTGTTACTCCAGGCGTTTCTTGACTTCCTACTTTTGCATTCCAGTCCCCTATAATGAAAAGGACATCTTTTTTGGGTGTTAGTTCTAAAAGGTTTTGTCGGTCTTCATGGAACCATTCAAATTCAGCTTCTTCAGTGTTACTGGTTGGGGAATAGGCTTGCATTACCATGATATTGAATGGTTTGCCTTGGAAACAAACAGAGATCATTCTGTCGTTTTTGAGATTGCATCCAAGTACTGTATTTCAGACTCTTCTGTTGACCATGATGGCTACTCCATTTTTTCTAAGGGATTCCTGCCCACAGTAGTAGATATAATGGTCATCTGAGTTAAATTTACCCATTCCAGTCGATTTTAGTTCACTGATTCCTAGAATGTCGACGTTCACTCTTGCCATCTCCTGTTTGACCACTTCCAATTTGTCTTGATTCATGGACCTAACATTCCAGGTTCCTATGCAATATTGCTCTTTACAGCATCGGACTTGCTTCTATCACCAGTCACATCCACATCCACAGGTGGGTATTGTTTTTGCTTTGGCTCCATCCCTTCATTCTTTCTGAAGTTATTTATCCATTGATCTCCAATAGTATATTGGTCACCTACCGACTTGGGGAGTTCCTCTTTCAATATCCTATCATTTTGCCTTTTCATACTGTTCATGGGGTTCTCAAGGCAAGAATACTGAAACTGTTTGCCACTCCATTCTCCAGTGGACCACATTCTGTCAGACCTCTCCATCTCCTGTTTGACCACTCCCAATTTGCCTTGATTTATGGACCTAACTTTCCAGGTTGTTATGCAATGTTGCTCTCTACAGCATCAAACTTGACTTCCATCACCAGTAACACCCACTATTTGGTGTTGTTTTTTTCTTTGGCTCTGTCTTTTCATTCCTTCTGGAGTTATTTCTCCACTGATCTCCAGTAGCATATTGGGCACCTACTGAACTGGGTGGTTCATCTTTCAGTGTCCTATCTATTTGCTTTTTCATACTGTTCATGGGGTTCTCAAAACAAGAATACTGAAATGGTTTGCCATTCCCTTTTCCAGTGGACCACATTTTGTCAGAACTCTCCACCGTGACCCGTCTGTCCTGGGTGGCCCTACATGGCATGACTCATTGAGTTAGACAAGGCTGTGGTCAATGTGATCATATTGGTTAGTTTCAGGTGATTGTGGCTTTCTGTCTGCCCTCTGATGGGGAATGATAAGAGGTTTATGGAACCTTCCTGTTGGGAGAGATTGACCGATGGGGAAATTGGGTCTTGTTCTGATGGGCAGGCCTTGTTCAGTAAAACTTTAACCCGATTTTCTGTCGATGGATGGGCTGTGTTCCCTTCCTGTTATTTACCTGGGGTCGAACTATGGTTGCCCTAGGTAAATAAATTTCAGTTCAGTTCAGTCCCTCAGTCATGCCTGATTCTTTGTAACCCCATGAATTGCAGCACGCCAGGCCTCCCTGTCCATCACCATCTCCCTGAGTTCACTCAAACTCATGTCCATTGAGTCAGTGATACCATCCAGCTATCTCATCCTCTGTCGTCCCCTTCTCCTCCAGCCCCCAATCCCTCCCAGCATCAGAGTCTTTTCCAATGAGTCACCTCTTCGCATGAGCTAGCCAAAGTACTGGAGTTTCAGCCTCAGCATCAGTCCTTCCAAAGAACACCCAGGACTGATCTCCTTTAGAATGGACTGGTTGGATCTCCTTGCAGTCCAAGGGACTCTCAAGAGTCTTCTCCAACACCACAGTTCAAAAGCACCAGTTCTTTGGCATTCAGCTTTTTTCACAGTTCAACTCTCACATCCATACATGAATACTGGAAAAATCATAGCCTTGACTAGACACACCTTTGTTGGCAAGGTAATGTCTCTGCTTTTCAATATGCTATCTAGGTTGGTCATAACTTTTCTTTCAAAGAGTAAGCATCTTTTAATTTCATGGCCGCAGTAACCATCTGCAGTGATTTTGGAGCCCCCCAAATAAAGTCTGACACTGTTTCCCCATCTATTTCCCATGAAGTGATGGGACCAGATACCATGATATCTGGTCATGGCATTAGTTTTCTGAATGTTGAGCTTTAAGCCAACTTTTTCTCTCTCCACTGTCACTTTCATCAAGAGGCTTTTGAGTTCCTCTTCACTTTCTGCCATAATGGTGGAGTCATCTGCATATCTGAGGTTATTGATATTTCTCCCGGCAATCTTGATTCCAGCTTGTGTTTCTTCCAGCCCAGCGTTTCTCATGATGTACTCTGCATATAAGTTAAATAAGCAGGGTGACAATATACAGCCTTGACAAACTCCTTTTCTTATTTGGAACCAGTCTGTTGTTCCATGTCCAGTTCTAACTGTTGCTTCCTGACCTGCATATAGGTTTCTCAAGAGGCAGGTCAGGTGGTCTGGTATTCCCATCTCTTTCAGAATTTTCCACAGTTTATTGTGATCCACACAGTCAAAGACTTTGGCAGAAATAGAAAGCATAAATAGATGTTTTTCTGGAACTCTCTTGCTTTTTTGATGATCCAGCAGATGTTGGCAATTTGATCTCTGGTTCCTCTGCCTTTTCTAAAACCAGCTTGAACATCTGGAAGTTCACAGTTCACATACTACTGAAGCCTGGCTTGGAGAATTTTGAGCATTACTTTAATAATATGTGAGATGAGTGCAATTGTAATTTGAGCAGTCTTTGGCATTGTCTTTCTTTGGGATTGGAATTAAAACTGATCATTTCCAGTCCTGTGGCCACTGCTGAGTTTTCCATATTTGCTGGCATATTGAGTGCAGCACTTTCACAGCATCATCTTTCAGGATTTGAAATAGCTCAACTGGAATTCCATCACTGCCATTAGCTTTGTTCGTAGTGATGCTTTCTAAGGCCCACTTGACTTCCCATTCCAGGATGTCTGGCTCTAGGTGAGTGATCACACCATCATGATTATCTTGGTCTTGAAGATCTTTTTTGTATAGTTCTTCTGTGTATTCTTGCCACTTCTTCTTAATATCTTCTGCTTCTGTTAGGTCCATACCATTTTTGTCATTTATTGAGCCCATCTTTGCATGAAATGTTCCCTTGGTATTTCTAATTTTCTTGAAGAAATCTCTAGTCTCTTCTATTCTGTTGTTTTCCTCTATTTCTTTGCATTGATTATGTTCAAGGAGCGGTGGTTGCACGGGGGCAGGAGGGCTGAGAGGAGCTACTCCATGTTCAAGGTCAATAGGGGTGGCAGTGAGGAGATACCCCTCATCCAAGGTAAGGAGTGGAGGCTGTGTTTGCTGGAGCAGCCATGAAGAGATACCCCACGTCCAAGGTAAGAGAAACACAAATAAGATGGTAGGTGTGGCGAGAGGGCATCAGAGGCATCAGACACACTGAAACCATAATCACAGAAAGTGAGTCAATCTGATCACATGGATCACAGCCTTGTCTAACTCAGTGAAACTAAGCCATGCCGTGTGGGGCCATCCAAGATGGGAGGGTCATGGTGGAGAGGTCTGACAGAATGTGGTCCACTGGAGAAGGGAATGGCAAACCACTTCAGTATTCTTGCCTTGAGAACCCCAGAACAGTATGAAAAGGCAAAATGCTAGGATACTGAAAGAGGAACTCCTCAGGTCAGTAGGTGCCCAATATGTTATTGGAGATCAGTGGAGAAATAACTCCAGAAAGAATTAAGAGACTGAGCCGAAGAAAAAACAACACCCAGTTGTAGATGCAACTGGTGATAGAAGCAAGTCCGATGCTATAAAGAGCAGTATTGCATAGGAACCTGGAATGTTAGGTCCATGAATCAAGACAAATTGGAAGTGGTCAAACAGGAGATGGCAAGAGTGAACGTTGACATTCTAGGAATCAGTGAACTAAAATCGACTGGAATGGGTAAATTTAACTCAGATGACCATTATATCTACTACTGTGGGCAGGAATCCCTTAGAAAAAATGGAGTAGCCATCATGGTCAACAAAAGAGTCTGAAATACAGTACTTGGATGCAATCTCAAAAGCGACAGAATGATCTCTGTTCATTTCCAAGGCAAACCATTCAATATCACAGTAATCCACTCTATGCCCCAACTAGTAACGCTGAAGAAGCTAAACAGTTCTATGAAGATCTACAAGACCCTTTAGAAGTAACATCCAAAAAAGATGTCCTTTTCATTATAGGGGACTAGAATGCAAAAGTAGTAAGTCAAGAAACGCCTGGAGTAACAGGCAAATTTGGCCTTGGAGTACAGAATGAAGCAGGGCAAAGGCTAATAGAGTTTTGCCAAGAGAACACGCTGAGCATAACAAACACCCTCTTCCAACAACACAAGAGAAGACTCTACACATGGACATCACCTGATGGTCAACACTGAAATCAGATTGATTATATTCTTTGCAGCCAAAGATGAAGAAGCTCTATACAGTCAGCAAAAGCAAGACCGGGAGTAGACTGTGGCTCAGTTCATGAACTCCTTATTGCCAAATTCAGACTTAAATTGAAGAAAGTATGGAAAACCACTAGGCCATACAGGTATGACATAATCAAATCCCTTAAATAACTTTAAGCTGTAACAAATCAGCAATTTCCTTAGGCTTTACTTTTCTGTCTAATAGCTTCTCCCTAAGTTTCTGTTGGTGTAGTGCCCCTAACTACTTCTGGTTTGTTGCTGCCCTGATTAGAATTAATTTTTGTGAAAATAGCTCTTAAATTTTTAAATAAATTTTAACTTCCTTCAATGTATCTTTTAACAGTAGCCAACAATGCTATCCTTTTTTGTTATCCTTTAAAAAATCACATAAAGGACAACACAAAAACTGAAAATATAGGATACAGTAGTATGAGATAACAAAAAGCCTGTTGACTGACTGATCTCCATGGGTTTGACATAGACAGGTTGGTGAGGAGTAGCATCTCAGGAAATAGGCACCATTCCAACACTTTGAATGGAAGAAATGGACAAAGTAAACTAGAATTTTTGGTAAACCATTTTATCAAATGTCTTCGCCATTCTGCCTCCCAATACACTGGGAAAAAGATATACTAATTCAAAGAATTAAACATTGAGATGAATCTTATTCTAGGAACTTCATACATTTATTTCTTTGTAACTTAGGAAAACATGAAGATAAAAAATTTAGAACTTTAGGCCTCCTGTCTTTTGTTTGAATTGACACCATCCCCTTTCCTTCCCTGACTACCACTTTACCCTATACACATAGGATAATGGGGGAAAAAATGTGATGTTTATTATATTCCTTCACTTCCAAATTACCAACACATGTTTATTGATATTAAACTCCTTTTCAGCAAATATAAATGGGTATATTTTAGGATATGTTTATTATTTCTATGTAAATACATAGAAATATTCATAAGATGATTTTATACAATATAAACTCTTGAAATTCATGCTTTGAAATAAGACCAATTATTTGAACATTTAAACTTTAATATTTACTGATTGTAAATCAATCATTTGATTAAGTCACTTAAACATATATATCTTCAGAGTTCTTATCCACAAAGTAAGAAGAATATAAAAAGTACAACCAGCTAAATGTATTTGCTCAAATGATTAAATAAAATAACCAATTTTATGGGACTAAGTTGATGTCTAACCCATAGTGAGCATTTTAAAAATTGCTATTCTTTTTATTACATGAATAAATCAAGTTTTGAAGTTTTCAGGATTTTTTTAATGTCTCAGATATAATAAAAGAAAAATTATATTTTCCTCTGATCTCCATACACATGCAAAAAAGATGTGGGGGCTGGAATTTTTCATAGGAAAATAGCACTGTTGGATATTTCTAATTTTCCATGAAATTTTTCCGAAAGTGAACTATGATCTGAAGTTTTCATTTTATATGAATTATTCTGAAACTATCAGGAGGTTGAAGAGCTAATTAAAAAGGTTTTCTGTAGAAAATCTCTCCTTGGCCTAAAGCTGGTAGATCAGAAAAAAGAAGTAAAGAAGAGAGGGTAGTCTCTGTACTGATGAATTTCTAATGAACATTGAGGGGCAACAGGTCAAGCTACAAAAGTATGATGTCCCATAAATACTTTTTTACTAAGTTGAACTTGCAGTCACATCTATCCTTAATGCTTTCTTCAAATGCAAATGTCTGTAGGTTTTAAGAGTGGAAAACTATCAATTTATGATTATATAATAAGTTGACTGATTAAAATAAAATGATGTATGTCAATACAATTATTTTGCCAGAAATATGATAAGTAGTAGACATAATATAATAATAGGTGTGGAAAAAGATGAAGGGTAAAGAGAAAGAGTAAAAAACAATAGTATTGGTTAGCTTTAGTTGGTTTGATTCAAAGAATTGAGTTTAGGCTAGTTAAGAGATTTTCTTTTCTTATGTTTTGTTAGCTTTTTTTTTTTTTAAGTTGTTTTTTTAAAGAAAGATAAATCAAATCCTATAAAAATTCAAGATCCATGATAAAGCTAAGCTCATGTTTGGATCTGAATTAGAAGAAACTCTTGGAACCTCAGTGGCAGATTTTGTGGCTCATCATGTAAGGAGTTCTCCCTTTTCTTGATTAATTTATCACATATCCACCTGGGCCAGAAAGCCAGGGGTATAATTTGTTACAAAAAGTTGCCTGCCAATACTGTATCAGTTGATAGAAAGTAATTTATAAAATAAATCTTCAAAGGTGCCAGAGGTTATTCCCTATGTCTGGGAATTTGGAGGTAGCATTAGAGAAAAACTGTATTTAAATTAAGAAGGACAGTATAAGGGGTGTGGTCTTTCTTTAGAAAGATATGGAAAGGTAACAGACAAAGAGCAATTATCAAAGATTAAAGTGGTGGATTTATGATAGTGAAAACAGACTCCCATATTCTGAAACAAAATTCCAATACAAAGATCATGGTAGTGCCACATTCACAGTTGTTGGTTAGCTCTGTGTGTGTATGTGTGTGTATGTGCAAACCCCACTAATTTCCAACATACTCATGGTCCCTGTTCTCTTGTTCTTTCCTCCAAAGGTAAAGAATTATTTTGACTCATTATTCTGTCTGTACTTTCTCTCTTCACATCATTTCGTGAACCTATTTGCGAAACCTATTAGGATTTTACCCTCACCCTTTCTACTTTAAAGAGTTTTTGTTTGTTTGTTTGTTTGTTTGTTTTTTGCCAAAGTTAGCAATAACCTCTACTTAATCCCACAACTAAATTTCAGTTGGTGTTTTAACTTTCTAGCAGCCTTTAACAAAATTTATTATTCTTCCCTTCATAAAATAATTTCTTTACTTAACTTTAACAGTATTGCAAAATTCTGGCTTAACTTTTCCTCACTAATCACTCTTATTAGTCCTCTTGTTGGGTCTTCTGCATTTCTTGGATCTCATTTCATGTCATTTCTTGGATCTCATTTCATGAATGTTGAAATGTTTTCAGATTCAATCCTTGGATGTCTTTTTAGTTTTTCAGTCTACTTACTCTTTTGATGATGATATACAGTCCGTCTCCCAAATTCATATACTGTTAGAGCATTCTACTTCACTGAAATTCAGAAATAAATACATACCTTGCTATGCAGTATTTTGACTTGGATGTTTAACAGGAACTTCAAAATTCACATGTCCAAAAGCAAGCTCCCAATCTTCCCCTCCAAACTTGTGATGCTTATATGTGTCTCCATCTCAAATAGTGACAGTTCTGTCCTTCCAGTTATTCAGGTCAAATAACTTGATGTCATCCTAGACTCTTCTTGTCTGGTCACGCCGTTCACTCAATTTTTTTTCAGCATGTCCTATCATTTCAATATTCAAAATAAGTCCAGAGTCTAAACATTTTTCAACATCTTCACTGCCATTGCCCTATTTAAACCACAATTATCATTCATCCAGGTCTTGTAATAGTCTCCCTAACCTGTCTGCACAATCTGTTGTCAAGGCAGCAGACGAAGTGATCCTGTTGACGATGCATCACAGCATGTCACTGCTCTTCACAGAATACCCCAGTGCCTTCCTGTCTCACTCAGAGTAAAAACCAAAGTGCTTACAGTGATTTATAAGGCCCAACACAATCCCTTATAGACTCTTTAGTTTTGTTTCCTTCTACTCACTCCATACACTGTTTTCTCTACTTTTCCTTGAACTGGTACATGTGTCATCTCAGAACCTCTGGAATCAGTGCTTAAGCTGCCTGGAATACTATTCCCCCAGTCTTCAGCATGCCAGACTCTTCTGTCCTCCACTGTCTCCCAGAGTTTGCTTAATTCATGTCCATTGAGTTGGTCATTCTATCTAACCATCTCATCCTCTGCTGCCCCCTTCTCCTTTTGCCATCAATCTTCTTCAGCATCAGGGTCTCTTTCAATGAGTCGGTTCTTCACATCAGGTGTCCAAAGTATTGCAGCTTCTGCCTCAGAAACTGTCCTTCATGAGTATTCAAGGTTGATTTCCTTTAGGATTGACTGGTTTTATTGCCTTGAAATTCAAAGGACTCTCAAGAGTCTTCTCCAGAATCACAACTTAAAAGCATTGATTCTTTGGTGCTCAGCCTTCTTTATGGTCCAACTTTTACATCTGTATATCACAACTGGAAAAACCATAGCTGTCTATACAGACCTTTGCAGGCAAGGTGATGTCTCAGCTTTTTAAAGCACTGTCTAGGTTTGTCATAATAAGCATCTTTGAATTTCATGACTACAGACACCATCAGCAGTGATTTTGGAGGTCAAGAAAATAAAATCTGTCCCTGCTTCCACTTTTTCCTCTGATGGAACCAGATGCCCTAATCTTAGTTTTGTTAATGTTGAGTTTTAAGTCAGCTTTTTCACTCTCCTCTTTTACCCTCATCAAGAGGCTCTTTAGTTTATTATTTACATCCCACTATTTCAACATAAACTCCTTGAAGGTAGAAAATTTTTCTTTTAACTGCTATATTCCTAGAGCCTAAAACATTGTCTGCCTCAAGGTAAGAGCTTGAAATGTAATTAAGTGATTGAATATTAAATGTCTAGTTATTAGTACTGACTGCAGCAATTTAGGAGTTCAGATGAGAGAACACCAGCCGTTACAAAAATGTCTATATAGATAAAACGTTACTAGATTTGGACTGCAAATGAGGATACTGTACACATGAGGAAGACAAGCAAGCAAGAGCATCAACATGCCAGCAATGTGTGCACAGTTAGTTGAGTAGGTGACTTGTACTGGAGAATGGGATAGAATCACTTTACAAAATGATTCTTGTTCCATCTGATAGAATAGGACATGGATCTCCCAACTGGAGAGCTTTAAGAATTTCTTTCTTTTCATTAAAAACAAAACATAACAACAACAACAAAAAAGAAGCTCAAAACAACCTAGTGTCAAGATTTCAAAACATTCCAATACATAATCATTCTGAGAAGTGATAGGGCAATAGCAGCAACACGAATCTTTAAATAAATTTTTGGCTAAAATGATTTTGAATTACTGCCATACAATCAGTGCGTTCCTTTGTGCGCTTGTGTCCTACTCATATCTCCTTGTGTTTCACCATTTCAGTGCACACAGAAAGCTTCCAGTGGCTGCATGTGAATCTCTGTGCTTGAGGGCTTTTATTTTTTTTCTCATTTCTGGAACATGTTCTGCCCACAGGTAAACCTTGAAGAATCAATACCACCTACAAGTAGTCCTCAACTAATCCCTATTGGAAATTGGTATAATGAATGCCCCAGATATTTTGTCCTTTAGGTGGGATAACTCTGGCATATATTTGCCTGTCAGAGATATCCCCACTACGGTTAAGCTCTAATTGTACACAGGGTCACTTATCTGATAACACAATATATTGACTGCCTTCCCTTTCCTACTTTTCTTTCTTACTGCCATATAGGTGTTTTATAATCAGTTTCTAAATAGACTGTTCACTCTCTGATACTCTTACATTTGTGTTTTCAGTCTAGTATACACAGTCAGACATGTTGCATCTTTCAGAGAAATTTAAACATTTTATGAACATAACAGAACAAGTCCAATAGTGTTGATATTATCAGCTTGAATTTACATTGATGATCCTTGTTTACTTTAATTCTAATACCTTTATTTTATTAAATAAAATAGGTCATCTATATGCAAGTGAGTGCATGCCACAAATATTCTGTGCAAACACCAGTTTAATTTCGGCAGAGAGGAAATGAGTGCTAAAGAAATTAGCAGTACTGTTAATAAAACCACAGTAGGCAAGTTCCTTAAAGGCTTTCTCCTCTTGTGCTGACCCTTGCTACCTTATTTGTGAAATTCAGTTTCATTACATCATCAAATGGTATGGACATAGACCAGTAAGCTGTATGGGGTAAATATGAACTTTCAAGCCTTAACATAATTCCATTGTCCTGAATTCTTTAAACCTCACAGAAATCATTTTATGTCAATTATACATTTCCACATATAGCCAACTGTAATGAGGCCATTTTACCATAAGTCCTCATGTATTTATTTGCTAGCTTTTTGAATTCTAGCATAATATATTGACTAGTTCCTAGGTATATTGTTAATGAGAGGTACTTGCCATTATCAAATTCTGCTCACTTAAAGATTCTGATTTTAATTATTAATATTTGACTTGTCATCACAGCCTCAAGTACTTTTTTCTGGTAAGAAGTAAACTGACATATATGTATCAAAAGAGGGTTTTTTAAAAAATATTAATTCAGAAGGAATGTTACCTATATGGGTATATCAAATTTGAGTTTGTTAAGCTTTTTTTTTTTTTTTTCATTCTACATCTTTTAAAGTTCCATAATGAAACTTCCTGCATAGAAAACTGGTTAAGCTTACACTTATCAATTGAACAAAAGAAAGAGAAAGACAGAGAGAGAGAGGACAGGGGAATTAGCAAACACTACTGCAATAGTTTAGTGGAAAATAAAGTATAATAGTTTTAGGTACAGTGTTCTTAATAAACTATTAAAATTATTAAACCATTAAAACATAGTAATTTTAAGGACACTGTTCTTAATTTTGAAAAACATCCAACTAGTGATTCCCATGGCTTTAGAGGAGAAAGAAAAACCCTATCATTTGACCAAGTGAGACTACTATAAAAATTTTTAATTCAATTGATTGCTCTAAAACAGTATTTCTAGAGTAAGGCAAAAGACAAATGTCAGTAAATTGAGAATATTCATGTGAAATAAAAATCTATTGTTGAAAAGAAAAATTCTCTTCTGTCTTTTTACAGTGTAGTGATGAAAGAACTGTTAAAATATACAGGGCACATTTAGAATAGTTTCTATTACCACTAAATAAATTTTAAAACAAAATTTTGGACTATTTAGAAGACTTAAAATTGAAAATAGAGAAGAAAATAATATCTCAGAAATGTTAAACTTAAAAATATAATTTGATTATTACTTTCCCTCAGTACATTTCAATTTTTCTAATTCAGAGAGCTTAATAATAATGTTTATGAAAAATAAAGACAGAAATGAATCTGATTGGTGAATAAATATATTAATATTACATATATTATCTCTTTGCAATTAAGAACTTTAAATCTGAAGTTTGATGGTAAACTCAATTTTGCATCCTAGAAATAAAATCTGTCAAAAAATTCTATGATAATTTTATTTAGTTATTTACTTATGTTACAAGCTTGTATGTAAAAAAGACAATTTAATTAATTTTTTTCTTCATCAAATTCATTTGCAAAGTAGCTACAATAATTAATATTAAAATTAGCTCCTGATTTTGGAATTTGTGAAAGTCATCTATAAGCATATATAGATTCCTTTACCACTGCCCTTCCCACGTGGCATGTGGTAAAGAAACTGTCTGCCAATGTATGAGATGTAAGAGATGCAGGTTCCATTCCTGGGTTGGGAAGATCCCCTGCAGGAGGGCATAGCAACTCACTCCAGTATTCTTGCCTGGAGAATCCCATGAACAGAAGAGCCTAGAGGGCGACAGTCCATAGGGTTGCAATAGTCGGACACGACTGAACCTTCTTAGAACACACACATATATGCCTATATATTGGAGAAATTTCCAAGAAAGTATAATTGGCAAAATCTCCAAGTTTATTTGCTAGAACCTTTTCTCCTTCTTCTCTAATCCCCACTGCCATCCATCTGCCCCAATTTCACAAAGGTAGTGTTCAATAAAATGCTATATAAATAAAAATGTTTATCAGTAGAATGATATAACAAGGACAACACTTTTGGAATACAGACATCACCTACATGGTGGTGCAGAGAATACACCAGAAATTCGAGACACTACCTGTGTGCTAATTTGCTTCAGTCGTGTCTGACTCTTTGGGACCCTGCAAAGCTTCCCTGTCCATGGGATTCTCCAGGCAAGAATACTGGAGTGGGATGCCATGCCCTCCTCAGGGGGTCTTCCCAACCCAGGGATAGAATCCACATCTCTTAAGTCTCCTGCATTGGCAGGCAGGTTCTTTACCTCAAGTGCTACCTGGAAAGCCAGTTAAAGACGACACAACCACCCAAACCAAAAAAACATACAGCTTTGACATTTTTTTCAAGTCCTGCTTCGACCTATGGTGCATCAGTTTGGCTACCTACGTGGCACTAGTGGTAAAGAACCTGCCTGCCAATGCAGGAGACGAAAGAGATGTGGGTTCAATCCCTGGGTTGGTAAAATCCCCTGGAGGAGGAAATGACAACCTGCTCCCGTGTTCTTGTCTGAAGAATCCCACAGACAGTGCAGCCAGGCAGGCTACAGTCCAAGGGGTCACAAAGAGTCAGACATGACTGAAGTGACTTAGCATGCACACATCACTTTGGCATGGTGGAAATGTTGATACCTAATATTCTGGTCTTTAATTTTGAGTATATTTGAAATGAGACAGAAATTTTCCATGTTGATATTTCCATTAGTGGTGAAAAATTATGCTATAGACAAGTTTGTGTCTTAGATTTATCCCCAAACTGTGTGTTTAAAGTTAATTGCTGCAACATTATCTATAGCTTGGAAATCCAGTAGGATGTACAATAACATTGTAGTTACATGTATTTAGAAATATGTGTGATGTGCTTTGTGCTGAGCAGAAAGGGACAGTTCTCCTAGATGCATGGTTCCCAAAGTGTGAGTCAATTTGACTTCCAAGTTTTAAAACAGTTTTATATGCAGAAATTAATTATGAATTAGTAGACTTTTATGTATATATTTTTTAATTTCATAGACTGCATTGAAGTTATGTGAAAAGTTACAGAAAGCAAAAGATGCTCTTCTAATGTTGCCCAAATAATGAAATAACATATTTCTTAGTGTTAGGTTAAGAGACACACACATATCCAATATTTGCCTTTAAGTAAAATCATACAAAAACAGGCAAAATGTTTTTTGTTCAATTCTTTTAATTACTTACCTTATAATTGTTAGAATCAATGAAATACCAAATAAAACTATTTTTTAAAGTTATCATTTACTAACTCCTCAATACTGGTTCATTCATCAATCTATTAATTAATTTATAAAGTGTGAGTTGAGTATGGCAGAAATAGCCATAGCCAGAGCCTTAACTTGTGCACCATGAAGTGTGAACAGGACATTCCCTCCTACATGACCTGAGTAGTAGCACCTGAACTAGATAAAATAATGGCAACTAAATATTTCCTAAGTGTTTCTGAAATCGATGAAGCTTTGATATCCAAGTGTACACTCTAATTTTAGGGTTTATGACCATGAAAGAACAAATCCTTCCAAATGCCCTTCTCTGTCAATAAAGTTGATTTGCCGAGTTTATAGTAAATTAGGGATCCTCAATTATTCATAATATATAAATCAGCTCTAACCTCTGATGGTAGACCTCAAAGTAGATCTCAGTCTCCTAATGGGTACAGAAACAACAGATGAATTTTTTAACTTTGAAGAATGATATAAATGCTGTTGCATTCCATGTATAACTATAATCTTCTTCCATTTGACAAAATCATGTGGAATTTGTATTTTCTTAAAGGAATCTCTTTTTCAGCCATCCCATGTTATTTGTTATTGATTCTAAAAGATATTTTAGACAATGTCATCCAGAACAATATTTCATGGATTTTTAGCTAATAACTTTTCATTTTGATTAGAAAAGATGTTTGATGTGCTCTATACCTCAGCTTTAGAAAAGGCAGAGGAACCAGAGATCAAATTGCCAACATCCACTGGATCATTAAAAAAGAAAGAGAGTTCCAGAAAAGCATCTACTTCTGCTTTATTTACACCAAAGCCCTTGACTGTGTGGATCACAGCAAACTGTGGAAAATTCTTAGGGAGATGGGACTAACAGACCACCTTATCTGCCTCCTGAGAAATCTACATGCAGGTCAAGAAGCAATAATTAGAACTGGACATGGAACAACAGACTGGTTCCAAATACAGAAAGGAGTACTTCAAGGCTGTATATTGTCACCCTGCTTATTTAGCTTATATGCAGACTGCATCATGTGAAGTGCCCGGCAGGATGAAGCATAAGCTGGAATCAAGATTTCCGGGAGAAATATTAATAACCTCAGATATGCAGATGATGCCACCCTTATGGCAGAAAGTGAAGCTAAAGAGCCTCTTGATGAAAGTGAAAGAGGAGAGTGAAAAAGTTGGCTTAAAACTCAACATTCAGAAACCTAAGATCATGGCACCTGGTCCCATCACTTCATGGCAAATTGATGGGGAAACAATGGAAACAGTGAGAGACTTCATTTTGGGGGCCTCCAAAATCACTTCAGATGGTGGCTGCAGCCATGAAATTAAAAGACACTTGCTCCTTGGAAGAAAAGCTATAACTAATATAGACAACCTATTAAAAAGCAAAGACAAGCAATCCCACTGCTGGGCATACACACTGAGGAAACCAGAAGGGAAAGAGACACGTGTACCCCAATGTTCATCACAGCACTGTTTATAATAGCCAGGACATGGAAGCAACCTAGATGCCCATCAGCAGATGAATGGATAACAAAAGCAGTGGTACATATACACAATGGAGTATTACTCAGCCATTAAAAAGAATACATTTGAATTAGTTCTAATGAGATGGATGAAAGTGGAACCTATTATACAGAGTGAAGTAAGCCAGAAAGAAAAACACCAATACAGTATACTAACGCATATATATGGAATTTAGAAAGATGGTAACAATAACCCTGTGTACGAGACAGCAAAAGAGACACTGATGTATAGATCAGTCTTATGGACTCTGTGGGAGAGGGAGAGGGTGGGGAGATTTGGGAGAATAGCATTGAAACATGTATAATATCATGTATGAAACGAGTCGCCAGTCCAGGTTCGATGCACGATACTGGATGCTTGGGGCTGGTGCACTGGGACAACCCAGAGGGAAGGCATGGGGAGGGAGGAGGGAGGAGGGTTCAGGATGGGGAACACATGTGGTGGATTCATTTCGATATTTGGCAAAACTAATACAATATTGTAAAGTTTAAAAATAAAATAAAATTAAAAAAAAAAAAAGGCAGAGGACTCACCACCAGGTGTTGGAATTCTGGCTCTAATCCAAATATTGCAATTTTTTGTCCCCATATTCCCTTATAGGAAACTTCTTACTAAATAATTGGGATTGAGTTGTAAAGTTGAATAAAAACAAGTTATGTCCAGTCAAAAAAAGAAAAGCAGAGACATTACTTTGCCAACAAAGGTCCATCTAGTCAAAGCTATGGTTTTTCCAGTAGTCATGTATGAATGTGAGATTTGGACCATAAAGAAAGCAGAGTGCTGAAGAACTGATGCTTTTAAACTGTGGTGCTGGAGAAAACTCTTGAGAGTCCCTTGGACTGCAGGGAGATCCAACCAGTCCATCCTAAAGGAAATCAGTCCTGAATATTCATTGGAAGGACTGATGTTGAAACTGAAACTCCAATACTTTGGCCACCTGATGCGATGAACTGACTCATTTGAAAAGACTCTGGTACTTGGAAAGATTGAAGGTGCGAGGAGAAGGGGAGGACAGAGGATGAGATTTTTGGATGGCATCACCAACTCAATGGACATGAGCTTGAGCAAACTCCAGGAGCTGGTGATGGACAGGTAAGCTTGGTGTGCTGCAGTCCATGGGGTGGCAAAGAGTGGGAAGTTACTGAGTGACTGAACTGAACTGAACTGATACCTCATATTATATAAGTAGAAAATTACCTGCTGTCTCGCGGTTGCTCTCTGAAGATTATATTTTTAATAGTAGATAATGTGAAGTTAGGAAGAATATTCTACACTCAAGTATATTTCAAAAAAGTCTTTAATGATCAGCATCAAGTCAATTCATAATTATATTCTCTTTCTAGAGCATTTCATAGTTAAGTTGAATAAAAGTACAGGTTTAATGGTTTAGATTCATAAAATTCAATAGATTTTGTGGTTTATATTATGCTATATTTTCTCTAACACATCATCTTTTCTATTTCAAATCAATCTTGATGTAAAAAATGAGAACAATAAACATGATTGTAATTAGAGAGACTTTGTTAAATGTGCTTTAATAGGTTCTATTGTGAGATGTGTCTGGTATACAAGCAGAAATCAAGACCAGCATACTTAAATAGAAAAGATAAACAAACCACATGGTTAGTCAGTAGATATAGAGCTTGAAATTGTTTGGTCTAGGAAGACATCTAAAATACAATTTGGTACATACAGAAAATGTAATTAAACGATAATTGCACTGAAGCACAATGAGTGCGGGATAAACAGCTTGTGAATCAATAAACCATGAGGTGGCAGGCTGAGGTATTTATTGATTTATGATTCATTTAGCTCCAAGTTTACTCCATTTCTAATTCAATTGGAACTACTGTATTATCCTTCATTTTGAGAGCTGGATGAAGTGATTGTATCATTTCATATGGGGAAAAGATTGTCTGAATTAATATCAGTTTATGTGAGTACATTCCTATGAGTTTTTTCTATTTACTTATCAAATATATGGGCTATGATATATCAGTACACTAAAATTTTTCTAGGAACATTAAAATTTACAATCAAAAACTTTAGAACAGCATACACTTCTAGTGGGGGAAATTCTGTAATTGTAAGACATAAATATTATCTTTTATTGCATATTCTACCATGGATTCTAACAAAAAGCATTACCCTAGGGAAACTGTAAGTTTTAAATAAATCAGACATTCTTATTGTTGCCAAGGAGTGTCATGATTAGCTTCTGCATACATTTGTGTATTTATATACATATATATTTGTTGCTACATTTAACACATTCATACAATTTGGTACATACAGAAAATGTAATTAAACATCAGTGTAGTTTACTATCCAATGTTTATCAGAGCTGAAAAGCTGAAAAGACTTATAGAAGTGTAACATCTTGTTTTAATGCCTTGCTTTTGTATAGGCAGGTTCTTGCATAATGCTTATAAGTAAAATTTGGGGCTTTGTTGTTAGGTATTTTAAAACGTGGTTTTCATGCCTTGAGCATGTGTTTCTACATTATAAAACAGAATACATTATATTTTGACAGGAAATACACCAGTTGGTTTATGAGCACATGTGGCAGAGTTTTTTGAACAAATCAGTTCACACAATGAAATGTCACTAGAAAGATGATTTGTATATGAAATTCAAGTACTTAAGATTAAAGTTGCTAAGGTAAACTGAAGTTAGTCTACACCTGAAGATATAGATAAATTTGACTAAAACAAAAGCAGGGTCTTACATCAAATTATTCGCTGAAAAAATTCCTGAGAGGCCTGGTTATCTCTATCTCTGAGCCACTGCTCCTACTGAATTTGTTCAGTTCATGGATCTTCTCTTCCTCCAGGGCACCTTGCCCCTTTCTATACTGTACACATGTAGATGCAAAACTCAAGCCATCTCAGCTTTATTATACTCCACTACCTGCTACCAGCATACCCTTAAACACACACACACACACACCAACATTTATTTGTAGCAAAATTCTTTGAAGTGTACTTACATTGTAGTAGATCAGTAACATGAAAAGGGATGATAAATATCTTGTTTCTAAGACAGTACAAAACAAAAAATCAAAACAATACATAAGGTATTAATCTGCCTGTTCTGAGGATTTTAGTCCTTATCCTTTTTCAAATTTATACTAAAAAAAGAGAAAAAAATAAACTACCAGCCAAAGATGCCAACTCATTTTGTTATTAAGGGCAATTATTTGTCATTATGTAATATCATCTCATACATAAATATATGGAGACATCATAACTAGAACATCTATACTCAGGAAACATAGATTTGATTTAGACAACTGACAAATTTTACTTCACTTGCTTCCTTCTTTATAAGAAATATGATAGTATAGTATATCTGATAGTATATCTGATAGAAAATACCAGAAAATTTTAAAAGTTCAACTATCTCAGTTCAGTTCAGTTCAGTCATTCAGTCGTGTCCCACTCTTCGTGACCAAATGACTTGCAGCACGCCAGGCCTCCCTGTCCATCACCAACTTCCAGAGTTCACTAAGATTCACATCCATCGAGTCAGTGATGCCATCCAGCCATCTCATCCTCTGGCGTCCCCTTCCCCTCCTGCCCCCAATCCCTCCCAGCATCAGAGTCTTTACCAATGAGTCAACTCTTCACATGAGGTGGCCAAAGTACTGGAGTTTCAGCTTTAGCATCATTCCTTCCAAGGAAATCCCAGGGCTGATCTCCTTCAGAATGGAGTCGTTGGATCTCCTTGCAGTCCAAGGGACTCTCAAGAGTCTTCTCCAACACCACAGTTCAAAAGCACCAATTCTTCAGTGCTCAGCCTGCTTCACAGTCCAACTCTCACATCTATACATGACCACTGGAAAAACCATAGCCTTGACTAGATGGACCTTTGTTGGCAAAGTAATGTCTCTGCTTTTGAATATGCTATCTAGGTTGGTCATAACTTTCCTTCCAAGGAATAAGTGTCTTTTAATTTCATGGCTGCAGTCACCATCTGCAGTGATTTTGGAGCCCCGCAAAATAAAGTCTGACACTGTCTCCACTGTTTCCCCATCTATTTGTCATGAAGTGATGGGACCAGATGTCATGATCTTCATTTTCTGAATGTTGAGCTTTAAGCAGTGATTAAATATAAATTGAAATAAATTTTTTAAAGATGATTAATTTAAAATACGGACACAACTTAAAAGTCCATAGATGAATTGGTAAATAAAATACAATATAAACATAATGGAATACTGTTGTGTATTTTCTAAGTTGTGTCCCCATGGACATGGCCTACCAGGCTACTCTGCCCATAGAACTTCCCAGGAAAAAATACTGGAGTCAGTTGTCATTTCCTTCCTCAGGGGATCTTCTAATTCAAGGATCAAACCCACATCTCCTGAATTGATAGGCAGATTCTTAACCACTGAGCAACCTTGGAAGTCCAAGGAAATTATTGGTGGTGGTGGTGGTTGTTTAGTTGCTAAGGCATGTCTGACTCGCGACTCCATGGACTGTAGCCTACCAAGCTCCTCTGTCCATGGGATTTTCCAGGTAAGAACACTGGAGTGGGTTGCCATTTCCTTCTCCAGGGGATCTTCCCGACCCGGGAATCGAACCAGGTCTCCTGCATTGCAGGCAGATTCTTTACCTACTGGGCTATGAGGGAAGCCTTCATAAGGAAATTATTATCCATTAATAAAAAAGAAGGAAATAATGCCATTTGCAATAATATACTTGAACCTAGAGATAATCATATTAAGTGAAGTAAGCCAGAGAAAGACAAACATCATGACATCACTTATTTGTGGAATCTAAAAACATTCAGAAAACTAAGATCATGGCATCTGGTCCCATCACTTCATGGGAAATAGATGGGGAAACAGTGGAAGCAGTGTCAGACTTTATTTTTTGGGGCTCCAAAATCACTACAGATGGTGATTGCAGCCATGAAATTAAAAGACACTTACTCCTTGGGAGGAAAGTTATGACCAACCTAGATAGCATATTGAAAAGCAGAGACATTA
This sequence comes from Bos mutus, assembly GCF_027580195.1. Classification (NCBI taxonomy): domain Eukaryota; kingdom Metazoa; phylum Chordata; class Mammalia; order Artiodactyla; family Bovidae; genus Bos; species Bos mutus. The sequence continues at coordinate 74,060,142 of NC_091622.1, read as the reverse complement.
CTTTGCCAACAAAGGTCCATTTAGTCAAGGACATGGTTTTTCAGTAGTCATGTATGAATGTGAGAGTTGGACTGTGAAGAAAGCTGAGTGCCGAAGAATTGATGCTTTTGAACTGTGGTGTTGGAGAAGACTCTTGAGAGTCCCTTGGACTGCAAGGAGATCCAACCAGTCCATTCTAAAGGAGATCAGTCACGGGTGTTCATTGGAAGGACTGATGTTGAAGCTGAAACTCCAATACTTTGGCCACCTCATGAGAAGTGTTGACTCATTGGAAAAGACCCTGATGCTGGGAAGGATTGGGGGCAGGAGGAGAAGGGGATGAAAGAGGATGAGATGGCTGGATGGCATCACCGACTTGATGGACATGAGTTTGAGTGAACTCCGGGAGATGGTGATGGACAGGGAAGCCTGGCATACTGCGATTCATGGCATCACAAAGAGTCGGACATGACTGAGAAACTGAACTGAACTGAACTGAACTGAAAAAAAAAAGAATACAACTGAACTTATTTACACAAAAGAAACAGATCCACAGACATAGAAAACAAGCTTATGCTCACCAAAGGGGAAAGGGGGGGCTGAAGGGATAAATTAGGAATTGGGAATTAACATATATACACTACTATATATAAAATAGATAACCATCAAGGACCTACTGTATAGCACAGGAAAATATACTCAATATTGTGTAATAATGTGGCAGTGATCCATCATAGGAGTTTCAGAATGGGGCTGCAAAGACAATAAAGAGAAACAGCAAGGTGGGTGCAATTGCCAAAAGGGCAGACCCAAACCAGTAACTCAGCAACTATCCCTCATTCTCCAGTCTACATAAAGGAAGAATTACACAAAGCTCCCACATGGGGTTTCAGTAGAGATCTAGGAAGCCATGGATGTCTCGTTAATGAACTAGATAAGGCTTATTCATACCAGAAGGACATAATCTGGGGAAGATTCACAGACTGATTCTAGTTTCATGCTGAGAGTACCACAAAATTTCAGGCACCTCTTGGTTCTAGTTAGGCTCATTTTTTGTGTGGATAGAAGCATTTCCTGCTAGAACTGAACTGGTAGCTGAAGTGGCTAAGGAATTTCTAAAAGAAATAATCTCCAGGTTTGGGCTCCCAGGATCTCTATCAAGTGGTAATTGCTCTACATGTACGTCTCAAGTGAATAAAGGGAAAACAAGTGATTGGGGAATAAAATGGACCCAACACTCAGCCTGGAGACCTCCTTTGTCAGGGAAAACAGAGAAATCCAATCAGACCTTGAAATGGGCATTAGCCAAGCTATGTCATGAAACTCAAGAATATTGAATTAAGTTGCTTCTGACTATCCTACTACACCTGTGATTAGCTCCAAGGGATAAAGTTAAGTGAATTTGAACTTTTGTATGGTAGACTAATTTCCAAAGCCCCCATACGGCCACTTTAACCCCTTAGAAATGGAAGAATTCAGGTGTATTCCCTCCAGGTTGGAGAAACCAGGAAAATTCTCATTCCATATAATAACCAAATGTTGCCCACAGGGACCTGGCCCTCTGCCCCACCTGGCCAGGAAACTGGGTGAATCTAAAAACCTGGAAAACAGACAGCCTGAAGATCACTTCTAAGTGGAATGTATGCCGCGTGGGGATCCTAACTATCCTGAAATTACAGGGGTATTGCTCCAGAGGTACATCACACTTGAAAGAGGAGGGCCCCTGAGCCTCAGACTCCAGAGAGACAACCTGAGGCAAAAGACTCCCTTGGCTTCTTGTGTGACCCTCCCACCGCTCTGAAGCTTCTTTTTCAAAAACAATGAGGCAGTGAGCCTCAACATCAGGGCAGGCACAAGATCTAGATACCTTCATCTTTGGGGAAAAAATTTGATCTGTGATCATTCTCCTTTTGCTAATATTTGGGCTGTGTATCTTAAATTGTCAGGTGTCCTTTGCCTCCAAACAATTAGACAAAGTTGGTCGCTAAGGGATATGAGTAGCCCAGCTGAGAGCTGGGGACAATTAAATGTGTCTAAATGCAGTTGGGGAGAACTTCTGCTCCTCCACCCAGGATTACGATGAGGCACCAAATCAGCAGGAAGAAGTACAGAAGAATTCAAGAATGAGGAGTAGAACAAAAGAAAGAGGAGGGATTTGTCACTAGCAAAAACTAGTAATAATTCCCAGGAAATAAAAATATATTCTGGGTAATAAAATAAAGTCTCACTTTTTTTTTTTTTTCTTTGTGGCTTAGTCTAGTTATAGTTGCTCAGAAGGTGCTATGTGCAGAGGCCTCACACGCACTGCTTCGGACCAGAGTCTCTCTGGGCGAAACCGCTCAGCTCCTATGCAGAAGCGTTGAGCACCACAAGGCAATTCAAGATGGCGGTGGCCCCAACAGAGCCACAGCACCTGGCACTAGGACCTGGAGCCAGAGGGCAGCTTGGCTGCACCAGCGGGAGCTTTTTACACCATCTTTCTCTGATCTCAGAATGAAGCTTTCCCTGGCTTCTGAACTGAACGCTGCGTGCTCCTATTGTCTTGAAGAATACTCATCAGGAAGACCCCTGCCAGGGCTGGACTCAAAATGGTCAGTTGCATTTTCACCTGACTGCTTTTGTGTATACAGCTTAATAATGATCAGCGAGTTATAATCATCGAAAAGTGAATTATTAATCTACATCTTAAAAATAATATGATTACATAAATTCTAGTAGTGGTCCAGTGGTTGATTTATTTAATTCAATTCATGCAACTAACAGGGTTTCCTCATTATCATTATGAATATCTAATTGTTTTTCTTCTTGAAGTCTCAACGCACATGATTATCAGGAATGTATCCATGGTGAATTTTTATGCATTTTCAAGTCTAGATTATTTGATAAGTGAGCTGTTTACAATCCCTTCTCCGTTTCATACTTTCTTATCAAAGGAATAATTTACTATTTCTATTACATATTCTGAATTTTGTTGTATTATGGGTGAAGAACCTATTCTCTAACGCCAGATGAATCTGTGCTTTCAAACTTGCTTTCCTAATTCTCAGTTATTACTAATGTTTTCATGGTCTGATGCCTCATACATGAAATGGAGAAAGGCTTCTGACTTACCTGAAAGGGCTGTTGTGAGGGTTAAATGTATGTGCAGTACCTAGCTGATGACCTGGCTTATAATTAGTACTCTAGAAATATTTCTTTAAAAAGAGCACCAATATGGACAACTTAGATTGACATTCAGTTAGTTCACATTGAGATGCTGAATATATTTCCAAAAAAGGCAATCATATCATTAGTTTGATGTATGAAAAACAAACACAATGACATGGTTTGGAAACTAAAATCTCTATTCATTTTATTTCTTGGGTATAACTTTGTCACTGTGAACCTCTGGAAGTAGTCAGTTATAAAACAGATGTTTGGAAAATGACAGAAAGAAGTACAAAATCTTTTAAACAGTTAGTTTCATCAGAATAATGGAAAATTGTTGTGAGAAAATAATTCATGCTGTTATGTATTTTAATTTTGTTTTGTTTCCATCAAATTATTTCTCTGACTTCTGTTTAGATAATCAAGTGATAGGTATAAGACCTACCAACTTTTCACATAGCTTCAAACACATGGCTCCACTTTTTTTTTATTGTTTTCTAATATTACCAACAATGAAAGAGTATTATAAAAAATATTTTAAATGGCTGAATTTAAATAATGTAATTATAAATTTTATTTTAAATTTCAAATAAAACCTGAAAAAATAAAAATTAAATTAATTGAATATATATATATATATATATAGAGAGAGAGAGAGAGAGAGGCATAAATTTCAACTTCTCTAAAATTATTAGGGACTAAAGTTTTAAATTTATGAAGCAAAAAGTCCTTCACCTTTGAATTAGACATTGTAGAATTTAAGAACATCCCATCTCTCTCCTAGCCCCTCCTACTTCAGTGCTGCTGCTGCTACTGCTAAGTCACTTCAGTCGTGTCTGACTCCGTGCAACCCCACAGACAGCAGCCCACCAGGCTCCGCCGTCCCTGGGATTCTCCAGGCAAGAACACTGGAATGGGTTGCCAGTTCCTTCTCCAATGTAGGAAAGTGAAAAGTGAAAGTGAAGTCGCTCAGTCATGTCCGACTCTGTGACCCCATGGACTACAGCCTACTAGGCTCCTCCATCCATGGGATTTTCCAGGCAAGAATACTGGAATGGGGTGCCATCTCATTGAATACATCTACTGATACTACCTTATCATCTGTCTCTTCTCACCAGTCTCTTCTGGCTGATCCTAGGTGATCTGAAAGCCCTTTTAGGTGGAATTTGAGGATTAAATATACCACATTAAAAAAAAAAAGTGGTTATTTTTTGTTTGATTTATGATTATATATTGACAGAGTGAATTCCTAGGCAGATTGATAAGTTCAGGGTCCCCAAGGAGGAGAAAGGGGTCTGGGGCTCTTGAAGTGGAGATTGGGGGTCTGGAATTCTCAAGGAGGAGAAAAGGACAAATGTTTTTTTTCCTCTGCATTCCTTAGTCTCAGTAAATTACACAACTCAGTTTAAACTCTGTACTAGGGATTATACAGCAACAAGGTATCCAGCTGGAGGACAGTTTCTCCTTCCTGAAAACCTTTTGACTAATCCTGATATCTTAGAATGAATATTATGGGAGTGGGTCTGGAGGATCTTTCTATTGTTAAATTCTAATCTTGTTATCCTAAAATGTAAATTGCTGGAGTAGGTCTGGTAAAATTTTCACAAACTTGAGACATTCTTTGGATTCATTGTAATAACTAATTAAAAGGTATATAACTCCATTGCTAACACTAGCAAGAGGGTACTCTTTTTGCCCCCTTCTGATGTCTATGTCAGAAGCTCTCTCTATCCCTTTTATACTTTAATAAAATTCTATTGCACAAAAGCTCCGAGCAATTAAGCCTCGTCTCTGGCCCTGGATTGAATTCTTCTCTTCCAGAGGCCAAGAATCCCAGCATCTTTTCATGGGTCAGAAACAACCTTTCAATATATTAGGATTGAAATTTTTGTATGTAATATATGTTGTCTAAATTACAGTGAATTACTATCATGATAACAATATTTGACATCACTCTCTTTTGTAGTCTACCTAAATTCTAGGTGGTTTCTATATTCAACCTGCTAAAAATTCAATTTTTTTAATTTCAGCAATGGAGAACTTTAGAAAATCAAGAGATAGAGATCAGTTAAAGGGTTCTCCGTGCCATTTTTCATATTCAAATTATTAGTAATCATCTGTGTTGCTTTTAGCCCTCTGATTTTAAATAGATAGCATCCTTTGTGTTAATATTGGTGGCAGACAAATGATTAGGATAAATGAGGCTTAAATAGCTGTAGCCTACAGATAGGCCCAAGATTTATAGATAATGTTATCATCCCTATATATAAACTTTCCTGTGGTTGAGGAAGAAGGTAATGATTTCCTAATAATAAATTATTTTCAGCCATGTATTAATCATATTAGCATGAACAATGTTCATTGTCTCAGGTCTAAAAAAATACCAACCTTTTCATAAATATTATACGTTAAAGGGAATTCTCTGGTTGTTCAGTGATTGGGACTTATGCTTTCACTGCCAGAGCCTGGGTTCGATCCTTGGTTGAGGAACGTAGATCCTGCAAGCCATGCATGCTGCCAAAAAGAAGAAAAAATAAATAAAATTAGAAAGTGTACATTTAATAGACTAAAGCTATAGGACTCTAAGCAAAAGAAGAAAAGGAGGGGATATTGAAATATGTACATTCAAACTTCTTCAGTGCAAAGTGAAGACATAGGAGTAGCTTAAGCCAAGAGAAAAATGTCAAGTGCCATAAAGGCCAAGACACCTGTGATGTCTTGTTAGATATAATTGCTGCTGCTGCTGCTGTTTAGTCACTAAGTCGTGTCTGACTCTTTGAGACCCCATGAACTGTAACTCACCAGTCTCCTCCGTCCAAATTCATTAATCATTTATTTCCATAAGAAAGAAAATATTCGTATAGACTGGCAAGAAGTTTCAAATTTCTGTGGAGGGAGAGTTTTCTAAAAATACTCTCTTACATAGACATTGTGATAATTGTGAATTCCCCTAGATATAACAAAATTGGACTTCTATTCATAAGCCGAAAGTAATTATGTTTCATGTTTTCAGATATCAAAACTGTTTCTCAACCATCACAATGAGTAAGGAAGGTAGAGCGTATTCTGCCCTCCCTGTTGTAGTGGGCTTCCTAGCTAAGTGCAGCCACCTGTGCCTTTACACTGTCTCTCATTCTTTTGCTTTCTCTCTCTCCGTGGCTTCTTTCCTTGTTTAATGCATTACTCTTATATGCATAAATTTTACCTTAGGAGGTGTTAAATTACAAATTACAGGGCCCACCTGCAGAGTCTCTGATTTAGAAGAACTGCTTTATGACCCCCAAATTTGCATTTTTATCAAGTCCCTTAGTTGATTGTAATCCAGTTAGCACTGATGATATTTTAGGAAAATACACCCTGTACTAGATAGAATGTTGCACACAAGCCTGACTCCCCACGTCTTAGTTCCCCCATCTAGAATTTAGTGTGCTTGCAAATTCCTGTTTAATTTGCTTAAGATATTCCTTATTTTCATAAATATTTCATCTCTTATTGCTTCTCTGCTCAGTTTTCCAAAGTGCCAGTGCACCCGTGGCCAGTTTTTCATTCTTCTCAAACTCTTATGCCACTGCCATGGCTCTCACTTCCTTTGGATATCTTAGCTTTCTGCTTTCCCGAGATGTAAAGTCTATCAATAATGTGTTTCCTCAACTTCCATAACTCTTTTTCCTCTCCAAATGACTATTTTCACTACCTCTTAGCAGATTTTTAACATGAGTATAGAAAAAAGTGCTTCTGTTGTACATTTTTCCAAGGTTAGCCTCCACACTCTTTTCTTAATTTTATCTTTTTGTTTCTTTCCAGAGATCTTGCCAAATCAATTTTCATATGGGTATTATTTTACAAAAAATTATTGGCAATCCACTATGGTTCAGATCCAAATACAAGCAGATGCCTCCTTTCACAAAATTAAACTTTTTTTTTTTTTTTCCCCCCATGAATCCTAAAAATCACACTCATGGATTCCTGTCACAGTCTAAAATACTTTTCCTTGTTACTTCTGCTTCCTTATTCCTGTTGGATAAGTTCTTCACAGAGCATCTCATCCTGGTTAATATCACCTTTAGCCATCTGAGTTTGCCACAAGCTGCTGCTATTCTTCTGTTTGATTCATGGCCCTTAATTAGCACCTCCTCATAGCCTCTTTTACTTCTTGGTACATCTGACACTTAGGCAAAACTTCATAAATCTAAGATTGTAATTTCTGAGAAACTGAACTTTCTATAGAATTTTATATTTTCTTTTCTTATCATTTCCTAACACAAGGTTCTCTTTCTTCACTGTAGCGTTGAAATTCCAAAAGTTCTAACCTGAACCTCAGGTTTTCTTTCCAAGAGTTCTCTCTCCTGGCAATATCAACTATAAAATATGTACAATTATCCATAATTCAGAAAGGTACATCTATTAAAGGAAACTGTAGGGGATATTCATTGCACATTTTCTGGCATACATAGTGCATTCATAATAGATCTTAAATGGCTATTATTTCTATGGATTTGTTGATAGAAATTATTATTGTGATTACATCTAAAGTTCCATTGTCTTTCTGAAACTCCAAATATGCTATTTTTTCTGATTACACCTGAAAGAATCATTTATGATTCAAACTTAAAAGAATCTATGTCTAAAATGTTATCAGTTAGGTCTTCATCAGTTTTGAGATTTTCACTATTTAGATGGATTTGTACCATTACAATTTTCCTTCTGATTATTTAAATATTCTTAAATATACTGGGAAATATTTTTTTTGCAAGGGAAAAAAATAATTCTGGATTACTACCTTAGTTCAGTTCAGTCACTCAGTCATGTCCAACTCTTTGCAACCCCATGGACTGCAGCACACCAGGCTTCCCTGCCCATCATCAACTCCTCGAGCTTACTCAAACGCATGTCCATTGAGTTGGTGATGCCATCCAACCATCCCATCCTCTGTCATCTCCTTCTCCTCCTGCCTTCAATTTTTCCCAGAATCAGGGGCTTTTCTAAGGAGTCAGTTCTTTGCATCAGGTGGCCAAAGTATTGGAGTGTCTGCTTCAGCATCAGTCCTTCCAATGAATATTCAGGACTGATTTCCTTTAGGATTGACTGGCTGGATTTCCTTGCAGTCCAAGGGACTCTCAAGAGTCTTCTCCAATAAAACAGTTCAAAAGTATCAGTTCTTTGGCCCTCAGCTTTCTTTATAGTCCAACTCTCACATCCATACACGACTACTGGAAAAACCATAGCTTTGACTAGACAGATCTTTGTCAGCAAAGTAATGTCTCTGCTTTTTACTTTGCTGTCTAGGGTGATCATAGCTTTTCTTCCAAAAAGCAAGCATTTTTATAATTTCTTGGCTACAGTCACCATCTGCAGTGATTTTGGAGCCCAAGAAAATAGTCTGTCACTTTATTTTCTTATAAGGATTACTAATTTATGAAAGGACTAAGGCAGCTTGATGCAAGAAGTAATTTCAACCTAATAGCACAGAAAGGAAACTTAATTGTTGCTACTGCTGCTGCTAAGTCATTTCAGTCGTGTCTGACTCTGTGCGACCCCATAGATGGCAGCCAACCAGCTCCTCTGTCCCTGGGATTCTCCAGGCAAGAACACTGGAGTGGGTTGCCATTTCCTTCTCCAATGCATAAAAGTGAAATCGCTCAGTCATGTCCGACTCTTAGCGACCCCAGGAACTGCAACCTACCAGGCTCCTCCGTCCATGGGATTTTATGGCTTTTATTTACAGAGGAGCCTTTATAATGAATCCCACATGGGACCACATTTATAGAAATGTTCTAAAGGACATCTAAAGGTAGCAATTTTGTGCCATTGAAATGATTTTCATTAATACAGTTTTTATTTTGTTTATCTCACATGAGAAATTAATTAGTTTATAAGGTAATCAGAATAGTGTTACATTATTCCGGATATAAAACTATGTGCCCAGAACTTAACCAGTCACTAAACCCTTTCTATTTGCAATCTTTGAAGGAGATATATCAATGACATATAGACTGATGAGTTGTATAACTGAAATACAGGTGTTATAAAAGCAAATAAAGACATTTTTGCTAAATTTACAGATTTTCCTAAGAAACAATCTAGAGTGATATCTAAAAGTAAGGAAAAAAATAGCTAAATGCATGGTTGTCTGTATAGTTAATGCTCCTGTGTACAACATTATGTGGTCCTGATGCTAAAACTCTTCATTATCAGAATAAAAACTAAGAACCAAACCATGAATCAATTTAGGATTACCAACTGTACAATAGCTAGAGAAAAAAGACTTCTCTTCAAATGTTCAATTAACTGTTGTGGAAATGTTTTTAAGGTATAAACTCAAAACCTCAGATAAGTTTAAATAATAATTCTTAATTCTTGTGAACTCCAAATTCATCTTTTAGTTTCTCAGTCTCACTCAAAAAACATTCAATCCTCTAAGGAATCTTTGTTCCTTTAATTAGAAAATGGTACTAAAGACCAAGCAACAGGTAGGCTTATGGCTCCTGGGGTGTCACTACTTCTAGGCCCTATGGACAAAGTTAGAAAATATGAGTACATATTCTAACACATATATAGACAAACATCTATGATTATTTAATTGTATGTTAAGCTAAAAAAAGTCCACAGCGATGTCTCCAATTCTAATTCAGGAGAACAATGTTCATTCCAGTATTCTTGCTGATGTGTAATTTCCCATCCAACAGTGAGAAACTCGCCTCCAAACATTCACCATCTACCATTCATTTACTTGTTTATACATCCACAGTATATATAGAAAGGAGCTTTAGAACTGTTAACCCATATCTCTGTGAGAAACATTTTGGCTTTCAGTGAAAACACCATTTTTCAGTTACTGAAGTTAGTTCTCACTTTTACCTACCCCCTTCAATGAGTTTATACTCTGTATTTATAGTACAACATGAATCTTCTTTTTTTTTCACAGTCTGCATTCCATCCTGAGATCCCTGAACTCATGCTTGATTTTTTTCTTTTTCTTTTGCAAAATGTATAGAGTCATGGGTCTACCACTTCAGAACCATAGAGAATAGTTTGAACACTCTGAAGATTAGCTTATGTGTTCTCTTTTAGTCAACTGCTTCCCAGTTTCCCAGTCCCTGGTAACCACTGATTTGTTTCCCATCCATAACTTTACCTTTTCACAAGTGTCATATTATAAATTCCTATAACATGTAGATATTTGCATCTAGCATCTTACTCTCAGCAAAATGAATTTTAGGTTTATTTTCTTGAACTTTGTTGTTGTTTACACACATACACACATATGTATATGTAGATACATATGTGTGTAATTGTTCCACCATTTTTTGAAATGGCAATTATTTCTCCATTGAAATGACTTTGCACGTTAGTCAAAAAGCTATTGACTATACTGGTGTTAGTTTATTTCTGGTCTCTTCATTGTATTCCATTCATCTATAGCTATCCTTTCACTGATACCTGCCTTGAATACTGCAGATAACTAGTAACTCTAAAAACCAGGCAATGTGAGTCCTGTGACATTGTTCTTTTTCAGAAGGAATAATAAATACAGTGCTATCAGGAGACAGTAGTGCAACAATTCTGAATTCAATAGCATGGTGCAACTAACTCATAGTGTTATTAAAATGTAGCCAATATATGTGTTCAAAACATCTTAAATTTCTTTCTCTATAGTCATTAATGAACTTTTGTATCACTAATGATTCACTTACATATTCAATCTATGAGTTTTAGTAGAATGAATTTGGAGAGACTTGAAATAATGACCTAAAGGAACTGAACCATGAATTTTTTCAAGGACGATTTGGATGGCTTCTCACAGTGTACACTCAAATATTATGATTATTAAATTTTAAGTTACTAACTCTACACTGATTGACAATAATATGAAGGAACCATATTTGAATTTTGGTAAAATAGATTGCCCTTTTAAATGTCTTTGGGAAGACAAAGTATGTGAAATTTTATATAATTTCTCTAAATCTTAGGATATATTTTATATATACAAATATAAATAAAAGTAATAAATTAAGCAAAAAAGAGTATCACAAAGATAAACTTTAATACAATTAAATGTTATTTCTTTGTAGCATTCGGACTCTATTTAATAAGGTAGGAAAACCGGATTTAAAATTATTTTCAGTTGGATCAGAAAACTATATCAAAAAGTCAAAAATGGCAAATTTCTTGTTTCAGTTTTCAAAAATGTTGTATATTGTTACGTGAAAATATAATTGGTATTTGGTGACATTAACACAAGTAATAACAGAAATGGTATGGACCTAACAGAAGCAGAAGATATTAAGAAGAGGTGACAAGAATACACAGAAGAACTGTACAAAAAAAACTTCATGACCCAGATACTCAAGATGGTGTGATCACTCATCTAAAGCAAGACATCCTGGAATGTGAAGTCAAGTGGGCCTTAGAAAGCATCACTCCAAACAAACAAAGATAGTGGAGGTGATGGAATTCTAGTTGAGCTATCTCAAATCATGAAAGATGATGCTGTGAAAGTGCTACACTCAATATGCCAGCAAATTTGGAAAACTCAGCAGTGGCCATGGGACTGGAAAAGGTCAGTTTTCATTCTAATACCAAAGAAGGCAATGCCAAAGAATGCTCAAACTACTGCACAATTGCACTCATCTTACACGCTAGAAAAGTAATGCTCAAAATTCTCCAAGCCAGGCTTCAACAGTATATGAACCGTGAACTTCCAGATGTACAAGCTGGTTTTAGAAAAGGCAGAGGAACCAAAGATCAAATTGTAAACAGTAGCTGGATCATCAAAAAGCAAGACAGTTCCAGAAAAACATCTAATTCTGCTTTATTGACTATGCCAAAGGCTTTGACTGTGTGGATCACAATCAACTGTGGAAAATTCTGAAAGAGATGGGAATACCAGACCACCTGACCTGCCTCTTGAGAAACCTATATGCAGGTCAGGAAGCAACAGTTAGAACTGGACATGGAACAAAAACTGATTCCAAATAGAAAAAGGAGTACTTCAAGGCTGTATATTGTCACCTTGCTTATTTAACTTATATGCAGAGTACATCATGAGAACTCTGGGCTGTAAGAAGCACAAGCTGGAATCAAGATTGCCGGGAGAAATATCAGTAACCTCAGATATGCAGATGACACCACCCTATGGCAGAAAGTGAAGAGGAACTAAAAAGCCTCTTGATGAGAGTGAAAGAGGAGAGTGAAAAAGTTGGCTTAAAGCTCAACCTTCAGAAAATGAAGATCATGGCATCTGGTCCCATCACTTCATGGGAAATAGATGGGGAAACAGTGGAAACAGTGTCTGACTTTATTTTTCTGGGCTCCAAAAATCACTGCAGATGGTGATTGCAGCCATGGAATTAAAAGACGCTTACTCCTTGGAAGGAAGGTTATGACCAACATATATAGCATATTGAAAAGCAGAGACATTACTTTGCCAACAAAGTTTCATCTAGTCAAGGCTATGGTTTTTTCAGTGGTCATGTATGGATGCGAGAGTTGGACTGTGAAGAAACCTGAGCGCCAAAGAATTGATGCTTTTGAACTGTGGTGTTGGAGAAGACTCTTGAGAGTCCCTTGGACTGCAAGGAGATCCAATTAGTCTATCCTAAAGGATATCAGGCCTGGGTGTTCATTGGAAGGACCGATGCTGAAGCTGAAACTCCAATAATTTGGCCACCTCCTGCGAAGAGTTGACTCATTGGAAAATACTCTGATGCTGGGAGGGATTGGGGGCTGGAGGAGAAGGGGACAACAGAGGATGAGATGGCTGGATGGCATCCCCAACTCGATGGACGTGAGTTTTAGTGAACTCCAGGAGTTGGTGATGGACAGGGAGGCCTGTCGTGCTGCGATTCATGGGGTTGCAAAGAGTCGGACACGACTGAGCAACTGAACTGAACTGAACTGATCTGATGGGCATTTTAAGCTATTTAGTTGATTATGAATAGTTACATCTAGTTTTATTGTTTCTCATGAAACTTATAGTGTTGATATAGCATTTGTTCTCATGGGCAAATTTTAGCTAAATGAACATACACAATGTTACACAAACTTTAAGATCTAAAATCTCCTTATAAATAAAATGGGTCAGATTGATCTTGTATTTCTCAGAGGAAATGTTATGTTATGGGGAATGGAAGGTATTATGACTGTTTACGAAAATGTTGTTTAATTCAAGGATTATGTGGTGAGATACAATTTGGCAGTGTTAACCAGTGTGGATCTATATATTTTCTTGGCTGTGTTATCTTGCATTTTCCCTTCATTTATCCTCTCAGTCTTCAACTGTTCAAACTATAACTTGGCTTTCATTCTCCAGAGAAGTTAGATCATAAAGTCAAGAACCTCCCACAAATAGCAGCTTGGATAAATAACTGACTTCTTGTCTTGATTTTCTTGTTCTCTTCTGTGAATTGGGAAAGGGATACACTGAGAAATAAAGCTGGAGATTTTATTTTTGATGTGATCCTCTGAACAATCTCAACACCCTACTCCTCTCAGATCAGACATTGAAGGTAGTGGTAACAAAACCATAGTATTGGGTACCAAGAAAGTGAACAAGTGTGTGGTTTATTTCTCATCTCAAACTTGGCAAGCAATAGAATTTCAGGTCCCCACTCCAATATTCAGTTTTCCAGTGAAACAGCACCAATAAGGGACTTCCCAGGTGGCTCTAGTGGTAAATAACCCACCTGTCAATGCAGGAGACGTAAGAGATGCTGGTTCAATCCCTGGGTTTGGAAGATCCCCTGAAGAAGGGAATGGAAACTCCAGTATTCTTGCCTGGAGGATCCCATGGACAGAGAATCCTGGTGGGCTACAGTTCATAGGCAAAGAGTCAGACATGACTGAAGTGACTTAGCACAAGATACATATAATAATATAGGTACCAGATTCAACCGTGGCATTGAAACTAGAATTTTTTAATTGTCATACATTTACTAAAGCATAACTACATGCCATATGGGCTTCCCAGGTGGCCCAGTGGTAAGGAATCTTCCTGCCAATGCAGGAGACCCAGGTTCGATCCTATGGAGAAGAAAATGGAAACCCACTCCAGCATTCTTGCCTAGGAAATCCCATAGACTGAGGAACATGTCTGGCTACAGTCCATGGGGTCGCAACAGAGTTGGGCATTCAGTTCAGTTCAGTCGCTCAGTTATGTCCTACTCTTTGCAACCCCATGAATCGCAGCACGCCAAGCCTCCCTGTCCATCACCAACTCCCGGAGTTCACTCAGACTCACGTCCATTGAGTCAGTGATGCCATCCAGCCATCTCATCCTCTGTCGTCCCCTTCTCCTCCTGCCCCCAATCCCTCCCAGCATCAGAGTCTTTTCCAATGAGTCAACTCTTCACATGAGGTGGCCAAAGTACTGGAGTTTCAGCTTTAGCATCATTCCTTCCAAAGTGCACCCAACACGGGAGCGCCGCAATATGTAAGACAAATGCTAACAAGTATGAAAGGAGAAATTAACAATAACACAATAATAGTGGGAGGCTTTAATACCCCACTCACACCTATGGATAGATCAACTAAACAGAAAATTAACAAGGAAACACAAACATTAAATGATACAATAGACCACTTAGACCTAATTGATATCTATAGGACATTTCATCCCAAAACAGTGAATTTCACCTTTTTCTCAAGCGCACATGGAAACTTCTCCAGGATAGGTCACATCCTGGGCCATAAAGCTAGCCTTGGTAAATTCAAAAAAATAGAAATCATTCCAAGCATTTTTTCTGACCACAATGCAGTAAGATTAGATCTCAATTACAGAGAAAAACTATTAAAAATTTCAACATATGGAGGCTGAACAACACGCTGCTGAATAACCAACAAATCACAGAAGAAATCAAAAAAGAAATCAAAATTTGCATAGAAACGAATGAAAATGAAAACACAACAACCCAAAACCTGTGGGACACGGTAAAAGCAGTCCTAAGGGGAAAGTTCATAGCAATACAGGCACACCTCAAGAAACAAGAAAAAAATCAAATAAATAACCTAACTCTACACCTAAAGCAACTAGAAAAGGAAGAAATGAAGAACCCCAGGGTTAGTAGAAGGAAAGAAATCTTAAAAATTAGAGCAGAAATAAATGCAAAAGAAACAAAAGAGACCATAGCAAAAATCAACAAAGCCAAAAGCTGGTTCTTTGAAAGGATAAATAAAATTGACAAACCATTACCCAGACTCATCAAGAAACAAAGGGAGAAAAATCAAATCAATAAAATTAGAAATGAAAATGGAGAGATCACAACAGACAACACAGAAATACAAAGGATCATAAGAGACTACTATCAACAATTATATGCCAATAAAATGGACAATATGGAAGAAATGGACAAATTCTTAGAAAGTACAAATTTCCAAAACTCGACCAGGAAGAAATAGAAAATCTTAACAGACCCATCACAAGCATGGAAATTGAAACTGTGATCAAAAATCTTCGAGCAAACAAAAGCCCAGGTCCAGACGGCTTCACAGCTGAAGCTGAATTCTACCAAAAATTTAGAGAAGAGCTAACACCTATCCTGCTCAAACTCTTCCACAAAATTGCAGAGGAAGGTAAACTTCCAAACTCATTCTATGAGGCCACCATCACCCTAATACCAAAACCTGACAAAGATCCCACAAAAAAAGAAAACTACAGGCCAATATCACTGATGAACATAGATGCAAAAATCCTTAACAAAATTCTAGCAATCAGAATCCAACAACATATTAAAAAGATCATACACCATGACCAAGTGGGCTTTATCCCAAGGATGCAAGGATTCTTCAATATCTGCAAATCAATCAATGTTATACACCACATTAACAAATTGAAAAATAAAAACCATATGATTATCTCAATAGATGCAGAGAAAGCCTTTGACAAAATTCAACATCCATTTATGATAAGACCTCTCCAGAAAGCAGGAATAGAAGGAACATACCTCAACATAATAAAAGCTATATATGACAAACCCACAGCAAACATTATCCTCAATGGTGAAAAATTGAAAGCATTTCCTCTAAAGTCAGGAACAAGACAAGAGTGCCCACTTTCACCATTACTATTCAACTTAGTTTTGGAAGTTTTGGCCACAGTAATCAGAACAGAAAAAGAAATAAAAGGAATCCAAATTGGAAAAGAAGAAGTAAAACTCTCACTGTTTGCAGATGACATGATCCTCTACATAGAAAACCCTAAAGACTCCACCAGAAAATTACTAGAACTAATCAATGATTATAATAAAGTTGCAGGATATAAAATCAACACACAGAAATCCCTTGCATTCCTATACACTAGTAATGAGAAAACTGAAAGAGAAATTAAGGAAACAATTCCATTCACCATTGCAACCGAAAGAGTAAAATACTTAGGAATATATCTACCTAAAGAAACTAAAGACCTATATATAGAAAACTATAAGACACTGGCGAAAGAAATCAAAGAGGACACTAATAGATGGAGAAATATACCATGTTCATGGGTTGGAAGAATCAATATAGTGAAAATGAGTATACTACCCAAAGCAATTTATAGATTCAATGCAATCCCTATCAAGCTACCAACGGTATTCTTCACAGAGCTAGAACAAATAATTTCACAATTTGTATGGAAATACAAAAAACCTCAAATAGCCAAAGCTATCTTGAGAAAGAAGAATGGAACTGGAGGAATCGACCTACCTGACTTCAGGCTCTATTAAAAGCCACAGTCATCAAGACAGTATGGTACTGGCACAAAGACAGAAATATAGATCAATGGAATAAAATAGAAAGCCCAGAGATAAATCCATGCACATATGGACACCTTATCTTTGACAAAGGAGGCAAGAATATACAATGGATTAAAGACAACCTCTTTAACAAGTGGTGCTGGGAAAACTGGTCAACCACTTGTAAAAGAATGAAACTAGAACACTTTCTAACACCATACACAAAAATAAACTCAAAATGGATTAAAGATCTCAATGTAAGACCAGAAACTATAAAACTCCTAGAGGAGAACATAGGCAAAACACTCTCTGACATACATCACAGCAGGATCCTCTATGACCCACCTCCAAGAATATTGGAAATAAAAGCAAAAATAAACAAATGGGACCTAATTAACCTTAAAAGCTTCTGCACAACAAAGGAAACTATTAGCAAGGTGAAAAGGCAGCCTTCAGAATGGAAGAAAATAATAGCAAATGAAGCAACTGACAAACAACTAATCTCAAAAATATACAAGCAACTCCTACAGCTCAACTCCAGAAAAATAAATGACCCAATCAAAAAATGGGCCAAAGAACTAAATAGACATTTCTCCAAAGAAGACATACAGAGGGCTAACAAACACATGAAAAGATGCTCAACATCACTCATTATCAGAGAAATGCAAATCAAAACCACTATGAGGTACCATTTCACGCCAGTCAGAATGGCTGCAATCCATAAGTCTACAAGCAATAAATGCTGGAGAGGGTGTGGAGAAAAGGGGACTCTCTTACACTATTGGTGGGAATGCAAACTAGTACAGCCACTATAGAGAACAGTGTGGAGATTCCTTAAAAAACTGGAAATAGAACTGCCTTATGATCCAGCAATCCCACTGCTGGGCATACACACTGAGGAAACCAGAAGGGAAAGAGACACGTGTACCCAAATGTTCATTGCAGCACTGTTTATAATAGCCAGGACATGGAAGCAACCTAGATGCCCATCAGTAGATGAATGGTTAAGAAAGCAGTGGTACATATACACAATGGAGTATTACTCAGCCATTAAAAAGAATACATTTGAATCAGTTCTAATGAGGTGGATGAAACTGGAGCCTATTATACAGAGTGAAGTAAGCCAGAAAGAAAAACACCAATACAGTATACTAACGCATATATATGGAATTTAGAAAGATGGTAACAATAACCCTGTGTACGAGACAGCAAAAGAGACACTGATGTATAGATCAGTCTTATGGACTCTGTGGGAGAGGGAGAGGGTGGGGAGATTTGGGAAAATAGCACTGAAACATGTAAAATATCATGTATGAAACGAGTCGCCAGTCCAGGTTCGATGCACGATACTGGATACTTGGGGCTGGTGCACTGGGACGACTCAGAGGGAGGGTATGGGGAGGGAGGAGGGAGGACGGTTCAGGATGGGGAATACAGGTATACCTGTGGTGGATTGATTTTGATATTTGGCAAAATTAATACAATATTGTAAAGTTTAAAAATAAAATTAAATTTTAAAAAAAAGAAAAAAAATGATATAATAATTAAAATGTAAAAAAAAAAGAACACCCAGGACTGATCTCCTTCAGAATGGACTGGTTGGATCTTCTTGCAGTCCAAGGGACTCTCAAGAGTCTTCTCCAACATCATAGTTCAAAAGCATCAATTCTTCAGTGCTCAGCTTTCTTCACAGTCCAACTCTCACATCCATACATGACCACTGGAAAAACCATAGCCTTGACTATTACTTAGTAACTAAACAACAACAATAGATATAGATAAGAAGAGATTTATTGTAGGTATTGGCCCATGTGTTTAGGGAACCTGAGAAATCTAACAAGATGTTGGTGTCAGCAAGATCTACATATCTATCTGTAACTATATCATTTATGTAGGAGGTAATACTTTTGATGTATTTTGTAAAAGTGTTTTTTAGCTCATTTCTTAAAGAATTAAATTACATTAACATATTTTCCAGTTCTATATTTCTATGCCTTACTTATTATTTTTTGCTAAAGAACTTTGAGACAATCAGTTTTATTCCAGTAAAATGATAATCTTATTTGGAGGTAGGTGATTTTTTTCCATTAAAAGAGAACTATTTGATGTAACAATAAAAGAACAATTCTAGAATCAGATATACTTGAGTTTGGTTGCCAGTACCAGCAACATTCTCTAGTAATGTAAATTTGACTACACTATAAGAAAAACTGTGGTTTCTCATACATAAATTTATTTTGAATGTTAATTGGATGAAATTATGAGGAATGCATAAAAAGGTATTTAGCCCAATAAATCACTCAGGAGAGACACTCATCATGTGGCAGCTATTGTTATACTGTCAGAGCATAGTAATTAAGTATGTCAAACACAGTATTTCACACATAATTTTCGCATAGTTATTGAACAAATTGAGCCAAACTAACAGTACGTCTATTAATGGTCAATACAATTTTAAGATGCTTTTCATATATCTAATTACTTTATAAGAGTTAGGACTTAACCTGCAGTCTATTTAACTGCATCTGAATTATGTTATCTGGGATCTCTGCTGCTGCTTCTGCTGCTAAGTCACTTCAGTCGTTTCTGACTCTGTGCGACTCCGTAGATGGCAGCCCACCAGGCTCCCCCATCCCTGGGATTCTCCAAGCAAGAACACTGGAGTGGGTTGCCATTTCCTTCTCCAATGCATGAAAGTGAAAAGTGACAGTGAAGTCACTCAGTCTGTACTCCTACCTCAAAGGTAATGTTGGAAGGATTTAGGAGCTCTATCAAGTCCTTTGAGCTCCTTGGCAGGATGGTGCCACAGAAAAACAAAAGGTTATTTGCACATGTATCACTGAAGTACCATGGGGACCCTTGAAACTGTATCACAATTGGCCTTCTATCACTGAAGTATGACATTAGGAATTGACTATTCTGGATGAATGCAGGCCCCTGGTGCAATTTGGGTTAAGATGTAAAAAAGTCAAACTGTGAGGCCAGGGAAGGTATTCCCTGAATAATAAAGAGCTTTTGGAATGTTATGCATCATATGTACTGTGAATAATGAACAGCTTTTATCATACTCTGAATCACATATCCAAATAACCAGATTCCAATCGTTGCTACTTCCTTTTAGCAAATTGTCAAATTTAACACTTCAAAGTTGTATCTACCTCAACAGGTAAATTCACTTACTGAAAAGACCTGAGTGCTTTATAAAGCTTAGGAACAAAAGTATCAGCTACTCAAATGACCAATTACACCAGTATATCTTCATTTTAATAGATTAGCAATTTATTGGTAGTTGGCTTTTCAATTTTTCTTTACATTCACGTGAAACAAAAAATAACTTTGTTCTAATAGGAAAACTATTTTTAAACCAGCCATTCCTATGTTGTAGTAATAACACTTAAAATTACTTGTTAGATTGTTGGTAAAATGACACAATATATGTGTCATATGTTTCCCTCTCTATTCCTGCTCTAGGCCTTGAATTACAAAATTTACATTTACAAGCCTGATGGGAATTTTCTAAACAAATGAGGAAATCTCTATACTTATTTAGCTTTATTATCATTCAGTTAATTATATACATAAAGGAAAAGAGTTTCAGAGATAGTTGGAGTATACCATAAGTTCAGTTCAGTTCAGTCTCTCAGTCACGTTCGACTCTTTGTGACCCCATGGACCACAGCATGACAGGCTTCACTGTCCATCACCAACTCCCAGAGTTTACCCAAACTCATGTCCATTGAGTTGGTGATCTCATCCAACCATTGCATCCTCAGTCATCCCCTTCTCCTCCTGCCTTCAGTCTTTCCCAGCATCAGGGTCTTTTCACCTTATCAGGTGGCCAAAGCATTGGAGTTACAGCTTCAGCATCAGTCCTTCCAATGAACACTCAGGACTGATCTCCTTTAGGATGGACTTGTTGGATCTCCTTGCAGTCCAAGGGACTCTCAAGAGTCTTCTCCAACACCACAGTTCAAAAGCATCAATTCTTCACTGCTCAGCTTTCTTTATAGTCTAAATGTCACATCCATACATGACTACTGGAAAAACCATAGCCTTGACTAGATGAACTTTTGCTGGCAAAGTAATGTCTCTGCTTTTTAATACGCTGTCTAGGTTGGTCATAACTTTCCTTCCAAGGAGTAAGCGTGTTTTAATTTCATGGGTACAGTCACCATCTGCAGTGATTTTGCAGCCCAAAAAAATAAAGTCTGACACTGTTTCCACTGTTTCCCCATCTATTTCTCATGAAGTGATGGGACCAGATGCCATGATCTTAGTTTTCTGAATGTTCAGCTTTAAGCCAACTTTTTCACTCTCCACTTTCACTTTCATCAAGAGGCTTTTTCGTTCCTCTTCACTTTCTGCCATAAGGGTGGTGTCATCTGAATATCTGAGGTTATTGATATTTCACTTGGCAATCTTAATTCCAGCTTGTGCTTTCCAGCCCAGCATTTCTCATGATGTACTCTGCATATAAGTTAAATAAGCAGGGTGACAATATACAGCGTAGACATACTCCTTTTATATTTGGAACCAGTCTGTTTTTCCATGTCCAGTTCTAACTGTTGCTTCCTGACCTGCATACAGGTTTCTCAAGAGGCAGGTCAGGTCATCTGGTATTCCCATTTCTTTCAGAATTTTCCAGTTTATTGTGATCCACACAGTTAAAGGCTTTGGTGTAGTCAACAAAGCAGAAATAGATGTTTTTCTGGAACTCTCTTGCTTTTTTGATGTTTCAGCAGATGTTGGCAATTTGATTTCTGGCTCTTCTGCCTTTTCTAAAACCAGCTTGAACATCTGGAAGCTCATGGTTCACATATTGATGAAGCCTGGCTTGGAGAATTTTGAGCATTACTTTATTAGCATATGACATGAGTGTAATTGTGTGATTGTTTGACCATTCTTTAGCACTGCCTTTCTTTGGGATTTAAATTAAAACTGACCTTTTCCAGTCCTGTGGCCATTGCTGAGTTTTCTAAATTTCCTGACATATTGAGTGCAGCAATTTCCCAGCATTGTCTTTTATTTTAGGACTTGTAATAGCTCAGCTGGAGTTCTGTCACCTCCACTAGCTTTGTTTGTAGTGATGCTTCTTAAGACCCTCTTGACTTCACATTCTAGGATGTCTAGCTCTAGGTGAGTCATCAGACGACCGTGATAATCTGGGTTGTGAAGATCATTTTTGTACAGTTCTTCTGTGTATTCTCGCCACCTCTTCTTAATATCTTCTGCTTCTGTTAGGTCCACACCATGTCTGTCCTTTATTGTGCTCATCTTTGCATGAAATATTCCCTTGATAACTCTAATTTTCTTGAAGAGATCTCTAAACTTTTCATTCTATTGTGTTCCTCTATTTCTTTGCATTGATCACTGAGAAAGGCTTTCTTATCTCTCCTTGCTATTCTTTGAACTCTGCTTTCAAGTGGATATATCTTTCCTTTTCTCCTTTGCCTTTCACTTCTCTTCTATTCACATCTATTTGTAAGGCCTCTTCAGACAACCACTTTTTGTTTTCACACTTCTTTTTCTTGGGTTTGGTCTTGATCCCTGCCTCCTGTACAATGTCATGAACCTCCGTTCATAGTTCTTCAAGCACTCTGTCTATCAAATCTAATGCCTTGAATCTATTTCTCACTTCCACTGTATAATTGTAAGGGATTTGATTTAGGTCATACCTGAATGATCTAGTGGTGTTCCTTACTTTCTTCAATTTAAGTGAATTTGGTAATAAGGAGTTCATGGTCTGAGCCACAGTCAGTTCCTGGTCCTGTTTTTGTTGACTGTATAGAGCTTCTCCATCTTTGGCTGCAAAGAATATAATCAGTCTTATTTTGTTGTTGACTGTCTGTTGATGTCCATGTGTAGAGTCTTCTCTTGTGTTTTTGCAAGAGTGTGTTTGCTATGACCAGTGTGTTCTCTTGGCAAAACTCTATTTGCCTTTCCCTGCTTCATTTTGTACTCCAAGGCCAAATTTGCTGACAGGCATAATACCATATTGTCTGTAAAAACTGTACGCAATTGAAAGATATTGGGGTAAGATTATATCAATTACACACTTTAGGAAACTTAGTTTATTACTTTTAAGATCACAAATCAAAATCTGGTTTGTTCATAAATAAACTATATATACCATAGAGGAACTTTTGGTAACACTAAGAAAATGGGCTCTCATAACTATAGGTCTCAAACTTGTAATAGTTTTAAAGAATGTTTTATCCACCATCATCCATGCTGATGAATTCTGTCTCATATACAAATGCAAAAAACAAAATATCACAACTTCATTGGAAAGATGCAATAGGTATATAGCTTCTGCTTCTCTTTGACTCTCACTATGTATGATTTTTTCCATTTTTCTGTCTTTAGCTGTATGATTAGCAAGGATTGCCAAAAACTGACACCTGGTCTTTGCACTTGTTCAGTGTTAATTCAAAACATTTTCAGGGAATTTATGTTTGAACTGTATGTTTCCTTTACTACCTTAAACCAATATCTTTACTCCCCTCATACTTATTTTATACTTAGCTTCAAATTGGATATTAATATACCTCATTTACACAATGGATTTTATAGAATTTTTATAAAATACCTTTTAAATGCCTAACATAATGCTGGAATTCATAGTTAACAGATCTCACTCTCAATATATAAATAATTTTATTATAGTTCATTTGTAAGGCTTACCAATTACTTACAATGTTGTACAAAAACAGGGTACTGAAAGTCTAATTTTCCATTCTGTAGGATGAAATACAGAAGGTTTTTACTTTTCCAGATGCAGGAGTAAGAAAAGACTTTCTTGTAGAAACAATTTATAGGTTGTGACTCAGTTACACTCAGTTGTGTTCGACTCTTTGCGACCGCATAGACTGTATAGCCCATTGAGTTCTCCAGGCCAGAATACTGGAGTGGGTAGCATTTCCCTTCTCCAGAGGATCTTCCCACCCCAGGGATCAAACCAGGTCTCCCGGATTGCAGGCGGATTCTTTACCAGCTGAGCTATGAGGGAAGCCATAGGTTAGGAACCTATAGATTCCTAAAGAAAAAGTAAGAGCTAGCCAGACCCACAAAGGTGCTGGGAAGTTAAAAAAAAAAAAATATTGGGAATAGTAGAGGCAAAGACCCAAAATCTGAAGCCTCTGAAGAATATTTTAGACAACAAAGTTCAAAATAAATGGGATGTATCCTGACCTTTGGGAATTTAAAATTCATGAGGAAATGATGTGAAACGTGAAATATGCTATACAAGTGTAAGGGATTATTATCTCTAGTAAATGCTCTCTGGTGAGTGGAAAAAAAAAAAAAAAAAACAGGATTAAAAGTCTGTTTAATTTTGAACACATTATTTTTTTCCCTAAGCCATAGACAAAGCATCTAGTTAAGCTTAAATGCTTTTTATTTCTTCTAATTTCCCCTTTTATTCTGCACTGTGGTATTTGGTACCATTCTAGATATATTAAGAAGGATTGCAAATAATTGCTTTTCCCTACAGGGATTTTCTGAAATTTAGTTACATTTGTATTTGGTCCAATTATCTAGTAAAAAAAAATGTTATGAGGGCTATATATATTTATTCAGGCAAAGTTGTCGTAACTGCATAAGTTACATTAAAAATTCATATATGATCGAATATCTCAGTTCAGTTCAGTCGCACAGTCATGTCCGACTCTTTGCAACCCCATGAATCGCACCACACCAGGCCTCCCTGTCCATCACCAACTCCAGGAGTTCACTCAGACTCAAATCCGTTGAGTCGGTGATGCCATCCAGCCATCTCATCTTCTGTCATCCCCTTCTCCTACTGCCCCCAATCCCTCCCAGCATCAGAGTCTTTTCCAATGAGTCAACTCTTCACATGAGGTGGCCAAAGTACTGGAGTTTCAGCTTTAGCATCATTCCTTCCAAAGAACACCCAGGGCTGATCTCCTTCAGAATGGATTGGTTGGATCTCCTTGCAGTCCAAGGGACTCTCAAGAGTCTTCTCCAACACCACAGTTCAAAAGCATCAGTTCTTCAGTGCTCAGCTTTCTTCACAGTCCAACTCTCACATCCATACATGACCACTAGAAAAACCATAGCCTTCACTAGACAGACCTTTGTTGTCAAAGTAATGTCTCTGCTTTTGAATATGCTATCTAGGTTGGTCATAATTTTCCTTCCAAGGAATAAGTGTCTTTTAATTTCATGGCTGCAGTCACCACCTGCAGTGATTTTGGAGCCCCCAAAAATAAAGTCTGACACTGTTTCCCCATCTATTTCCCATGAAGTGATGGGACCAGATGCCATGATCTTAGTTTTCTGAATGTCGAGCTTTAAGCCAGCTTTTTCACTCTCCTCTTTCACTTTCATCAAGAGGCTTTTTAGTTCCTCTTCACTTTCTGCCATAGGGTGGTGTCATCTGCATATCTGAGGTTCTTGGTATTTCTCCCGGCAATCTTGATTCCAGCTTGTGCTTCTTCCAGCCCAGCGTTTCTCATGATGTACTTTGCATATAAGTTAAAAAAGCAGGATGACACTATACAGCCTTGATGTACTCCTTTTCCTATTTGGAACCAGTCTGTTATTCCATGTCCAGTTCTAACTGTTGCTTTTTGACCTGCATATAGGTTTCTCAAGAGGCAGGTCAGGTGGTCTGGTGTTCCCATCTCTTTCAGAATTTTCCACAGTTTATTGTGATCCACACAGTCAAAGGCTTTGGCATAGTCAATAAAGCAGAAATTGATACATAATTTATAAAAGATCAGAAGAGGAGATTGAGTTACTGGCTGTCTCTTAAGAGGAAAGTCAGTCTATCACAGATTTCCAATTTCACAACTGGGGAAAGTGCCCTCCGATAATGAGGCACTACTGGGCTGGGCACAGAGCAGGGATTATGAATACCAGTCCACTAACAGGCTTCATTAGTATCACCTAGGTAGCTTTAAAATAGAAGTTCTTTCCCTTTGTGCTGATTCTGTTTCTGGATTTATATTTCTAATATAAGATCCAGGAATTTGAAGGTTAAAACTAAATATGGAAACAGTTGTCAAAATCTGAAACTTTCTTTTTAGTTTATTTACAGTGCTTTGTCAATTTCTGCTGTACAGCAGAGTGATTCAGTTACACATATAAATACATTTTTTTAATATTCTTTTCCATTTTTGTTTATCTCAAGATTTTGAATATATTTCCCTGTGCTGTACAGTAGGGCCTTGTTTACCCATCCTGTATGTTATAGCTTGTGTGTGTTCTCTGTCAGTTGATCCTGACTCTTTGTGAACGCATGGACTGTGAAATAGCTTGCATCTGTTAGCCATAAATTCTCAGGTGCTCCCTTCCAACCCAAAAACTACAACATTTTAAATCCGTCCAAATATGAACTATCAGTTCAGTTCAGTCACTCAGTCATTCGGCCTTTTTGCAACCCCAAGGACTGCAGCACGCCAGTCTTCCCTATCTATCACCAACTCCGGGAGCTTGCTCAAACTCATGTCCATTGAGTCGGTGATGCCATCCAACGATCTCATCCTTTGTCATACCCTTCTCCTCCTGTCTTCAGTCTTTCCAGCATCAAGTCATTCAATGAGTCAGTTCTTTACATCAGGTGGCCAAAGTATTGGAGCTTCTGCTTCAACATCAGTTCCAATGAATATTCAGGACTGATTTCCATAGGGTTGACTGGTTGGATCTCCTTGCAGTCCAAGAGACTCCCAAGAGTCTTCTCCAACACCACAGTTCAAAAATATAAATTCTTTGGTATAAAAGAATTGGAAAGCTGAGGCTTTCTTTATAGTCTAACTCTCACATCCATACATGACTACTGGAAAAACCATAGCTTTGACAAGACAGACCTTTGTCAGCAAAATAATGTCTCTATTTTTTAATATGCTGTCTTGGTTGATCATAGCTTTTCTTCCAAGGGCAAGTGTCTTTTAATTGCATGGCTGCAATCACCATCTGCATTGATTTAGAAGCCAAAGAAAATAAAGTCTGTCACTGTTTCCACTTTTTCACCAATTATTTTCCATGAAGTGATGGGACTGGATGCCATAATTTTACTTTTTGAATGTTGAAAAGCCAGCTTTTCACTCTCCTCTTTCACTTTCATCAAGAAGCTCTTCAGTTCCTCTTCACTTTCTGCTATAAGGGTGATGTCATCTGCATATTTGAGGTTATTGATATTTCTCCCAGCAATCTTGATTCTAGCTTGTGCTTCTTCCAGCCTGGCATTTCACATGATGTATTCTGCATATAAGTTAAATAAGCAGGGTGACAAAATATGGCCTTTACGTACTCCTTTCCCAATTTGGAACCAGTCTGTTGTTCCATATCTGGTTCTAACTGTTGCTTCTTGATATGCATACAGGTTTCTCAGGAGACAGGTAAGGTGCTCTGGTATTCCTATCTGTTTAAGAATTTTCCACAGTTTGTTGTGATCCTCACAGTCAAAGGCTTTGGCGTAGTCAAAGAAGCAGAAGTAGATGTTTATCTCGAATTTCTTGCTTTTTCTATGATCCAATGGATGTTGGAAATTTGATCTCTGATTCCTCTGCCTTTTCGAAATCCAGTTGAACATCTGGAAGTTCACAGTTCATGTACTGTTGAAGCCTAGGTTGGAGAATTTTGAGCACTACTTTGCTAACGTGTGAGATGAGTGCAATTATGCAGTGGTATGAACATTCTTTGCCATTGCCTTTCTTTGAGATTGGAATGAAAACTGACCTTTTCTAGTCCTGTGGCCACTGCTGAGTTTTCCAAATTTTCTGGCATATTGAGTGCAGCAATTTCACAAAATTGTCTTTTAGGGCTTATAATAGCTCAGCTGGAGTTCCGTCACCTCCACTAGCTTTGTTTATAGTGATGCTTCCTAAGGCCCACTTGACTTCAGACTCCAGGATGTCTGGCTCTGTGTAAGTGATCACACTATCATGGTTATCTGGGTCATGAAGATCTTTTTTTGTATAGTTCTATGTGTTTATAGATCCAAATGATACTCTCATCTAAAGAATTCAGAGTCTGAAAATATTTGATGGTGACATTTGGACCAGTTATAAGTGCATGTAATGAGAAGGGGTTTGAAGGAGAAGGCTCTGTAGCTCTCTGGGAGAATAGCCTTCCATTGCTTGCTCTTGCTGAGCTAAGGGTTTAGGAATGCATTCAACTATAGACCTTTTGTGGTTGTGGTTTGAGTCATGTCTGACTCTTGGCAATCCCATGGACCATAGCCTGCCAGGCTCCTCTGTCCATGGGATTTTCTAAGCAAGAATACTGGGGTGGGTTGGCATTTCCTTCTCCAGGGGATCTCCCCTACCCAGGGATCGAACCTGGGTCTCCTGCATTGCGGGCAGATTTATTTTAGACTATTTATTGTTTTCCATAAGTTGAGCCTCTAGATGAAAGTGAGAGAGGAGAGTGAAAAAGCTGGCTTAAAACTCAACATTCATAAAACTAAGATCATGGCATTAGGTGCCATCATTTCATGACAAATAGATGGGGAAAAAATGGAGACAGTGACAGACTTTATTTTCTTGGACTCCAAAATCACTGTGGATGATGCCTGCAACAATGAAGTTAAAAGACGTTTGCTCCTTCGAAGGAAAGCTATGACAAACCTAGACAGCATATTCAAAAGCAGAGACACCATTTTGCTGACAGATATTCATATAGTCAAAGCTGTGGTTTTTCCAGTAGTCATGTATGGATGTGAGCGTTGGGCCATAAAGAAGGCTGAGTGCTGAACAACTGATGTTTTCAAATGGTGGTGTTGGAGAAGACTCTTGAGAGTCCCTCAGACAGCACAGAGATCAAACCAGTCAATCCTAAAGGAAATCAACACTAAATATTCATTAGAAGAACTGATGTTGAAATTGTAGCTCCAATACTTTGGCCAGCTGATGTGAAGAGCCTACTCGTTTGAAAAGACCCTGGTGCTCAGAAAGATTGGGGACGTGAGGAGAAGCAGGGGACAGAGCATGAAATGGTTGAATTGCATCACTGACTCAATGGACATGAGTTTGAGCAAACTCCAGGAGATAGTGAAAGACAGGGAAGCCTGGAGTGCTACAGTCTATGGAGTCTCAATATGTCAGACATGACTGAACAAGTGAACAACAAATACTGGAATCCCATTGGTATGATGAGAAGAAAGGGAAGCTTTCCATATTTTTATACTGAACTCTCAGGTCTTTAATTGGTGTTTCTTCATGCTCTGACATTCTCACATATTTTTCCAGTGCTCTTTCTCTTTTCTTTTTCTTTTGTCTCATCCTTAGGTGAGATAAGAAGGCTTTAAAGGGACTTGAGGAGGAGATCCCTTTCTCCAATTTCTATAAAGCCTTAGTAAAGTCTTTTCACCTGGAAAATAAATCCTATTCATGGAGGAGCAGGTAGCAGGCTTTTCACAATGATTACTCTTCCCCTCTCCCCGCTAGAGCATTTCATGAGAGGATCTGTTTCAAGATCAATGTAAAACCCTGGTAGGTTTGTTGGATGTAAACCCTTAAGAAGTTGGGAACCACCTCTAAGATTGAGACTAATATGAATCTCTCAGTTTTATGCTAGTCTCACCAATCCATCAAAATAAACAGTTTCATGTTTCTACCAGTTTATGACTCTGGAAAATTCTGCTTCACGAAAGTCAACCTCAGAAGTGCCTTTTTGGATATACACATCTCTCAATATATCTTAATAGCGATGTGCTCTATGAACTCAGATCTCTTATGTGTCTAAGAAAAGTTGGTGATTTTCCATTTGTTCAGTTTTCCTTTAAATATGGGAGTGACATTTTCTAAGCTCTCTTTATGTTGGCCGTAAAACAGTAAGTCCCTTTTATTTGGATTTAATAGACACTTCCCTAATGATTAGACTACTGACATTGGACTTTTTTTTCATGTTTATTGTCTACTAGCTTACCTTTTGGAGAAGGCAATGGCACCCCACTCCAGTACTCTTGCCTGGAAAATCCCATGGATGGAGGAGCCTGGTAGGCTGCAGTCCATGGGGTCGCTAAGAGTCGGGCACAACTGAGCGACTTCACTTTCACTTTCATGCATTGGAGAAGGAAATGACAACCCACTCCAGTGTTCTTGCCTGGAGAATCCCAGGGACTGGGGAGCCTGGTGGGGTGCCGTCTATGGGGTCACACAGAGTCGGACACGACTGAAGTGACTTAGCAGTAGCAGCACCTTAACTCAGTTTCCTCAAATACCTGTTCAGTTTCTTTGTTAAGTTCTCTCTTCCTGGCTTTCAGAAGGAACCAACATACTGACACCTTGATTTCAAACATCTACCTATTAGGGTTATAAAAGAATACATTCCTCTTGTTTTAAACTTCCAGTTGGTGGTAATTTGTTATGGCAACCCTAGGAAACTAATACACTTGTCTTACTGAATTTTTATGTGAACCGTGAACTTCCTGATGTTCAAGCTGGTTTTAGAAAAGGCAGAGGAATCACAGATCAAATTGCCAACAACTGCTGGATCATGGAAAAAGCAAGAGAGTTCCAGAAAAGCATCTATTTCTGCTTTATTGACTATGCCAAAGCCTTTGACTGTGTGGATCACAATAAACTGTGGAAAATTCTGAAAGAGATGGGAATGCCAGATCACCTGACCTGCCTCTTGAGAAATTTGTATGCAGGTCAGGAAGCAACAGTTAGAACTGGACATGGAACAACAGACTGGTTCCAAATAGGAAAAGGAGTTCGTCAAGGCTGTATATTGTCACACTGTTTATTTAACTTATATGCAGAGTACATCATGAGAAATGCTGGACTGGAAGAAACACAAGCTGGAATCAAGATTTCCGGGAGAAATATCAATAACCTCAGATATGCAGATGACACCACCCTTATGGCAGAAAGTGCAGAGGAATTCAAAAGCCTCTTGATGAAAGTGAACGTGGAGAGTGAAAAAGTTGGCTTAAAGCTCAACATTCAGAAAACGAAAATCATGATATCCAGTCCCATCACTTAATGGGAAATAGATGGGGAAACAGTGGAAACAGTGTCAGACTTTATTTTTGGGGGCTCCAAAATCACTGCAGGTGGTGACTTCAGCCATGAAATTAAAAGACACTTACTCCTTGGAAGGAAAGTTATGACCAACCTAGATATCATATTCAAAAGCAGAGACATTACTTTGCCAACAAAGGTTCATCTAGTCCAGACTATGGTTTTTCCTGTGGTCATGTATGGATGTGAGAGTTAGACTGTGAAGAAAACTGAGCACCGAAGAATTGATGCTTTTGAACTGTGGTGTTGGAAAAGACTCTTGAGAGTCCTCGGACTGCAAGGAGATCCAACGACTCGATTCTGAAAGAGATCAGCCCTGGGATTTCTTTGGAAGGAATGATGCTAAGCTGAAACTCCAGTACTTTGGCCACCTCATGCAAAGAGTTGACTCATTAGAAAAGACTCTGATGCTGGGAGGGATTGGGGGCAAGAGGAAAAGGGGACGACAGAAGATGAGATAGCTGGATGGCATCACTGACTCAATGGAGATGAGTCTCAGTGAACTCCAGGAGTTGGTGATGGACAGGGAGGCCTGGAGTGCTGCGATTCATGGGATCTCAAAGAGTTGGACACAACTGAGTGACTGATCTGATCTGATCTGTTCTTACCTGTAACTGCACTCATCTCATTATCCAAAATCACATGAAAAAAGCTGATATCAATGGGCACATATAGATAATTGTCTCTGGGAGGGACAGTAAATATTTTGTGATAATAGACATAGTCAACTGCACTCAGTTTTATACTTTTATATGCATAAATTTTAAACATTAGTAAGCTGGAATCAAGATTGCCAAGAGAAATATCAATAACTTCAGATGTGCAGATGACACCACCCTTACGGCAGAAAGTGAAGAGGAACGAAAAAGCCTCTTTTTTTTTTTTTTTTCTTTTCAAAAAAGCCTCTTGATGAAAGTGAAAGAGGAGAGTGAAAAAGTTGGCTTAAAACTCAACATTCAGAAAATTAAGATCATGGCATTTGGTCCCATCACTTCATGGGAAATAGATGGGGAAACAGTGGAAACAGTGTCAGACTTTATTTTTGGGGGCTCCAAAATCACTGCAGATGGTGACTGCAGCCATGAAATTAAAAGATGCTTACTCCTTGGAAGGAAAGTTATGACCAATATTCAAAAGCAGAGACATTACTTTGCCAACAAAGGTCCATCTAGTCAAGGCTATGGTTTTTCCAGTAGTCATGTATGGTTGTGAGAGTTGGACTGTGAAGAAAGCTGAGTGCTGAAGAACTGATGCTTTTGAACTGTGGTGTTGGAGAAGACTCTTGAGAGTCCCTCGGACTGCAAGGAGATCCAACCAGTCCATTCTAAAGGAGATCAGTCCTGGGTGTTCTTTGGAAGGAATGATGCTAAAGCTGAAACTCCAGTACTTTGGCCACCTCATGCGAAGAGTTGACTCATTGGAAAAGACTGATGCTGGGAGGGATTGGGGACAGGAGGAGAAGGGGATGACAGAGGATGAGATGGCTGGATGGCATCACCAACTCAATGGATGTGGGTGTGAGTGAACTCCGGGAGTTGGTGATGGACAGGGAGGCCTCAGTTCAGTTCAGTTCAGTCGCTCAGTCATATCCGACTCTGTGACCCCATGAATCGCAGCACACCATGGAAATTGCTTATTATATTTCATCAAAATTTTGATAAAATAAGTTTGTGATATTACATTTAAAATTCTAATATCCAAGGTTAGTTTATGTCTATAGCTTTTTTTTCCACTGGTAATCATAAATAGAAAAGATATATAATGAGTTACATATACCTAAATGGAAGGATGATATCATGTTCTCTATTCTCTACATCATCAGTCTTCTCCAGTTTTATATTTTGCTAGGCAATTTTCTCTCATAATGCTTCTCACATTTACCATAGTTAACAAAACCAACTGCAGCTCTTCATTTGGAAGAGTTTTACATAGAGTAGAATATTTGTTTCCAATTTTCCTGCCTTTTCCCCTCATAGGACACACCTGTTTGTTCTTACTTTTGAACTTAAAAATAGTTTTTTATTTAATAAATTTAATTTATTTATTTATTAAGTTATTTTTGGCTGTGCTGAGTTTTCGGTGCTGTCTGAGAGTTTTCTCTAGTTGTGGTGCACAGGCTTCTCATTGTGGTGGCTTCTCTTGTCATGGAGCAGGAGCTCTAGGCACACAGGCTTCAGTAGTTGCTATGCACAGGCTTAATTGTCCCTTGCCATGTGGGATCTTCTTGGACTGGGGGTAGAACTGGTGTTCTCTGCATTGCAAGGCGGACTTGTAATCACTGGACCACCAGAGAAGCCCTAAACATAGTTTAAGTATTAAATTACCTAATAATGGAAACATTTTCAAACATACTTTTTTAAAAATTGCTTTCTACATAATAAATTTATTTAGAAAAGCACTGCTTTATCTTATTATTTGTAAAAAATGTTTCCCTTGCTTTGAATAGAATTATTAATATTCCTTTTCTCTTTCAAAATCTCTATTGCATACTCCTGCCTTGTCATTTGTCATCACATATCGTGTCATCAAATGCAGAATGTTCCTGTTTTGTAATCTCATCTAAAGTTCTATATTAACAGTTAACCAGCATCCTTGTGTAAGATAAAAACCTTCCTGGTAGTGTGTTATCTCATTACAAAGCATTAAAAAGCACAGTGCTTATTGTTCATTTTCAATTAACCATATGAATAATATCATAAAAACTTCTGATTTTAAATTATGTGTTGGCATTTGATTACTTGAACATGATTTTAATACATTTCAAACATTCATAAATGTAACTTATTAATTTTATTTTATAACCAAAGCAGATAAATCATATTTACTTTTAACTTCAAATTTTCTTGGTAAATTTTTCTATCAAACTTGGTTAGATTGTTCTTGTTTTAATCTTTTAATATTTCTAGTGAAGAATTTTAGTAAGGTGTCTTGTCAGCATTGTGATTTTTTTCACTTGTGTTCACATGAAATACATCTCTTAAGAATTTTTTAAAGACAAATGTATTCTATGAGGGTCAGTTTCTTTCTTAAGTTATATTTGGATATGATATGATATGTAAACATGGAAAACCTGGACTACTTTTCAGGAGGCTACAAGTGAGTGATAGTGCAATTGTCACTGTGCTGCCAGGCCTCCCATTGGACATGAGTTGGCTTGTCTATGACAGGTGACCATCTCTCATATGGACTCAGACAAAGGCTTGCTGTTTTCAAATTTAAACAGTTTGTCAAAAGATTATGTGATTTTTTTTTTTTTCATACCAACTGTTGGCTTTCACTTCTTGATGATTTTTTTTTATTTTATTTTATTTTTAAACTTTACAATATTGTATTGGTTTTGCCAAATATTGAAATGAATCCGCCACACGTATACATGTGTTCCCCATCCTGAACCCTCCTCCCTCCTCCCTCCCCATACCATCCCTCTGGGTTGTCCCAGTGCACCAGCCCCAAGCATCCAGTATCGTGCATCGAACCTGGACTGGCGACTCGTTTCATATATGATATTATACGTATTTCAATGCCATGAAACATTGATGATGTTTTATAACCCAATTTTGGACACTGTGGTCTTAGAGAAAATTTCAAAGTGTCTCCCTTACTTGATTTTCTCATACAATATCAGTTCTGTCGTACTCCTTTCCTTATCCCTCAATCTGGTCAATCCTACAGGGAAAGAAAATATATATATATATAGAGAGAGAGAGAGAGAAGAGAGAAAATTGAAGGTGAAAAAGTGCACCTTTAGTTTGTATTTTACATCATCTTTGTAAATGATTTTATATTTAAAATCATCTCCTAAGAAGTTTTCTTTTAGTTTTTAAATTTTTACAATGGCTCATTTTAACAGCTTTAAGATTTGGTTCATATACCATATAATTATTCTACTTAAAGTTTACAATTCAAAGCTTTTTAATACATTCATAAAGTTCTGCCACTGTTATTACCATGTAATTTAAAAACATTTTATAATCCTCCCAAAAAAACTCTGTAGACATTAGTAGTTCCTACCCATGGCTTCCTGAGCGATGCTAGTGGTAAGGATCCTGCTTGCCAGGTTCTTTAAGAGACGCAGATTTGATCACTGGGTCTGAAGGATCCCCTGGAGGTGGGCATGGCAACCACTCCAGTATTCTTGCCTGGAGAATTCCATGGACAGAGGAGTCTGGCAGGACATAGTTCATATGGTCGCAAAGAGTTGGGCATGGCTAAAATGATATGACTATATTTTGAAGACATTAGCGTGCATGCAGTCATTACCCATATCCCCATCTCCCACCCCCAGGTTTAAGCAACCAATACTCTACTTATCATCTCTATAGATTTGCCTATTCTGGAGATTTCATATAATAGAATCCTAAAATATGTGTTCTTTTGTAACTGGTATCTTTTGCTTAGCCTACACTTTTGAAGGTTTTTCCATTCCATAGGAGGTGTTGGTATTCTTTTCTTTTGATTGCTAAATAATATTTCTTTGTATGAATAGACTACATTTTGGAGACATTCACCACTTGGTGGTCATTCCAGTTTGAGGCTATTATGAAAAATGTTGTTATAAGCATTTGTTTATAAATATGATGTGGACATATGTTTTCTTTTTGGTGAGTATCTACTCAGGAAAGGGATTGCATATTTTATAATGTTTGAAGAACTACTAGCCTGTTTTCCAAATTCTTACACTTCTTTCCATATTCACACATACTCAATATGTATAATGGTTCTAATTTTTTTACATCCTGAACTCATTATTTTCTTTTTTTTATCATTGGCTTTCTACTGTGTGTGAAGTGATTTCTCATTGGAGATTTGATTTGCATTTCCAAATGGCTAATAATTTTGAGCATCTCTTCATAGCTTATTGAATAATTGTATATATTCTTTCAATAAATATCTATTCATATCCATTATACATTTTATTGAGATATTTATCTTTTCATTATTGAGTTATGTATTCTTTATATGTTCTGAGTAAACTACCTTATCAAATACATGAATTGCAAATATTTCTTACTTTCTGTGGGTTTTCTTTTTAATATCACCTTCCACTTTCTTTTCACATTTTTGTATGGCTGAAATTCCAAAGCTTCTTAATTTTGATGAAACTCAATTTATCAGTGTGTTTATTTGCTCACTTGTGCTTTTCAGTGTCATATTTAAGAAACTATTGACTAACACATGGTCATGAAGATTTATGTCTGTTTTCTTCTAAGATGACTACAATTTTAGCTCTTGTGTTTAGGTCGACAATTTATTTTGCAGCTATTTTTTTTGGTGTGTTAAAATCAGTGTCAAAGTTGTTTCTTTTGTGTATAAACAGATAACCTAGTTCATCTTGCACCATTTGTTGAAAAAACTATTCTCTGCTCCAAGGAATTATCTTCACACTATTTCAAAATCAATTGACAATAAAATAAGGGTTTATTTTTGGACTCTCAATTTTTTTCATTGATGTACATGAGTACTTTGGCTTTGCAATGTATTTCAATCTCAGAAAATATGAGTCCTCAAACTTTGTCCTTTTTCACCATTATTTTGGCTATTCTCAGTCCTGTGCATTTCCAAATAAATTTAAAAGTCAACTGTCCAGTTTCTGAAAACAACTCTGTAAATTGTTACAGAAAAAATTTCTGTAAATTCAGTAGGAATTTTTTTGAGCTGTAGATAAATTTAGGAGTATATTATCTTAATAATGTTGTCTTCTGATCCATGAACAAGGAATTTTTTTTTCCATTTTTGGCATAAACATTATATAGTTTTCAGACTACAAGTCATGAACTTCTTTTATTAAATTTATTCCCACTTGGCCTTTTGGTTTAATCTTGATAGTATTTTGATAGATCCAGACATTGAATTTAATATAGTTTTAATGTAAAACATAATATATAATTTTATTATAAAATTTATATTCTAGACTTGCAAACACACAAATATACAAGCACTCAATATACTCTCAGTAAGTTATTTCTTTTTTTTTTTTTTAACATTTCTTAGTAAGCTACTTGAATAATTTTCATTAAGAATGAATTGGATTAAGAACAAATTCAAATGAACTCTATTTTAGGAGAGTTGAAGTTAGGCTAAACATAGCAGTAATTGATACTTAGCTTTAAGCAATTTAAAGACAGAAATTAGTGATTTGTAATTTTTTAATTATTGAATTAATGAAATTATTCAATTAGTGGAATGTAAACATAGCTGTTACTGTTTGCAATAACATTTAGAATGGCAAAAGATGATAATTAACATGAGCAAAATACTTAGAAAAAAAATGAGCCAAGTGGAAATCAGTTTTGTGTTGTTTCCTGTTGTAGGCAGAAAAAAATGCCTCCTCCAAGATATATTAATTTCCAAATTCCTGGATCAAATGAATATTGTATTCCATGGTAAAAGAGTAAATATTACTTTGTATGACAAAATATGATAGTTAAGGATTTTAAGCAGACCTTAAATCCAATGGCAATTGTCCTTATAGGAAACTGAAAGAATAAGAGATACAGAGGAAAAGACAATGTGAGGACAGGATTAGAAACTGGAATAATATGGTCATGGACCAAGAAAAAGGAATGCCAACAGTCACCAGAATTAAGAACAACCAAGGAAAGATACTCCCTTAGAGACTCCAGAATAAGTGTGTCCCTCCCAACACCTTGATTTCAGAATTTCAGCCTCTGAAACTGAAAAAACAAGTTTCTATTGTTTTAAGCCACGGAGCTTGTAGGGATTTGACACAGCAATTCTAAGAAATGAATACATATTTTTTCAGAAATATTTGGTCTAGATTCTAACATTTCTGTTTTCAGATTTGTTTAAAATTTTTTAAAGTATTGATTTATGCAGTGTATTATGTATTAAATTAGTTGCTTATATATTAACAAGGAGATTTAGCATTTTAAATTGAATTATGAGGAGTATAAATTTGATTTCTCAAAGATAAGTTTCTGCCTTTTAAAAAAAAATATAATTAAATTCAAAAATTGAAACTGAGACATATACATCAAGTTTTAGTATGTATGTGTATGCTCAGTTCACTCAGTCTTGTTCAACCCCTTGCAACCCCATGGAATTTTCTCAGCAAGAATACTGCAGTGGATTGCCATTTCCTCCTCCAGGGAATCTTCCCGACCCTGGGATCAAATCTGTGACTCCTGCATTAGCAGGTGGATTCTTTACCACTGAGTCACCTATTTCAAATAGCTTTGTGAAATTTAAAGCATTGAGAAATAGTTTAATACTAAAAATGATTGTGAAACATTAATTTACCCATTTTGCAGGCCACCATGTATATTGGCAGAATAACTAAGTTAATATTTATCAAGAAACATATTGATATCTATAAAAATAAAGCTGTCTTTCTATACTAAATATAGCTGCTACCTTATTTGCTGCCACTGCTGCTGCTAAGTCGCTTCAGTCGTACCCAATTCTGTGTGATTCCATAGACCGTAGCCCACTAGGCTCGTCTGTCCCTGAGATTTTCCAGGCAAGAATACTAGAGTGGGTTGCCATTTCCTTCAATGCATGAAACTGAAAAGTGAAAGTGAAGTCGCTCAGTCCTGTCCGACTCTTCGCGACCCCATGGACGGCAGCCTACCAGGCTCCTCTGTCCATGGGATTTTCCAGACAAGAGTACTGGAGTGGGTTGCCATTGCCTTCTCCGACCTTATATGCTAGAGCTTGTCAAATTTCAGATTGTCATAATATTGATGATTTCCAAAGGAAAAAATATTTAAAGGATATTAGTTTATGTAGCCCTTAGAATTCTATATCATGTGTGTTGCTGCTACTGCTAAGTCATGTCAGTCGTGTCCGACTCTGCGCGACCCCATAGACGGCAGCCTATCAGCTCCGCTGTCCCTGGGATTCTCCAGGCAAGAACACTGGAGTGGGTTGCTATTTCCTTCTCCAATGCATGAAAATGAAAAGTGAAAGTGAAAAGTCACTCAGTCATGTCCGACTCAGCGAAGCCATGGTCTGAAGCCTACCAGGCTCCTCCATCCATGGGATTTTCCAGGCAAGAGTACTGGAGTGGGTTGCCATTGCCTTCTCCAATATCATCTGTACCTTAGTATAAACGTGTTTTTCAGTAAATAAAATCTTAGATACAAGCTTTTTAAGCTCTTAGAATAATAGAATAAAAATACATTATTATTTTAGAATTTTTTAAGTGGCTAATATAAATTCAAATGGCCTTAATATCTTTTCTTTGATTTAGATAATAAAAGTTAACTAATATGTGACTATCTTAATTTTTATCTAAGTTAAAATTCATATAGACATACTCTAAGCCTCATAAAATATTGAATTCATTATAGATTACATGAAAAAGAATGGTAATTTTATTTTTTATTTTTATTTTTTGCATCTCCCATATTGTTTTAATGTTTAGTCAACTTAAGACAGGTTATATGATTTCCACTTTATAAGGTGTGAAACTTGCAACACAGAAATAAAGTAATTTTGTTAACAATATAAAACCATTATTTAATAGGGAAACTAGGATTTGAACTTAGTCTGGTACCCAAATCCTCTAGGGGACCATATGCATCTCACAAAGTAAGTGGACAGTATTTTGCAAGTAAGCATGGAACAAGTGCTTTTAATCCCTTGCTTCTCAAAATGGCTTAGGGCAGATATTGAACTAAATGGCAAAGATGCTCAATTTCTTGAGCACAAAATTTACTTGATTATTTTAAGGAGAATAATTGTAAATATAATAATTGCAAACATTTTCATTTTAGAACTAACGGTATAATGCATACAGTTCAGTTCAGTCGCTCAGTCATGTCCGACTCTTTGCGACCCCATGAATCACAGCATGCCAGGCCTCCCAGTCCATCACTAACTCCCGGAGTTCACTCAGGCTCACGTCCATTGAGTCAGTGATGCCGTCCAACGATCTCATCTTCTGTTGTCCCCTTCTCCTCCTGCCCCCAATCCCTTCCAGCATCAGAGTCTTTTCCAATGAGTCAACTCTTCTCATGAGGTGGCCAAAGTACTGGAGTTTCAGCTTTAGCATCCTTCCTTCCAAAGAAATCCCAGGGCTGATCTTCTTCAGAATGGACTGGTTGGATTTCTTGCAGTCCAAGGGACTCTCAAGAGTCTTCTCCAACACCACAGTTCAAAAGCATCAATTCTTTGGCGCTCAGCTTTCACAGTCCAACTCTCACATCCATACGTGACCACTGGAAAAACCATAGCCTTGACTAGATGGACCTTTGTCGGCAAAATAATGTCTTTGCTTTTGAATATGCTATCTAGGTTGGTGATAACTTTTCTTCCAAGGAGTAAGTGTCTTTTAATTTCATGGCTGCAGTCACCATCTGCAGTGATTTTGGAGCCCAAGAAAGTAAAGTCTGACACTGTTTCCACTGTTTCCCCATCTATTTCCCATGAAGTGATGGGACCAAATGCCATGATCTTAATTTTCTGAATGTTGAGTTTTAAGCCAACTTTTTCACTCTCCTCTTTCACCTTCATCAAGAGGCTTTTTTTTAAAGCATCTTTCTGACCAGATTTGGTTCTTTTTTCCATAATAAATATTTAGACCAGTATAAACATGGCATCCCAAGTGGCGTCATTAGTAAAAAACCTGTCTGCCAATGCAGGAGACATAAAAGACTTGAGTTCAATCCCTGGGTTAGAAAGAGACCCTGAAGAAGGAAATGACAACCCACTCCAGTATTCTTGCCTGGAGAATCCCATGGACAGAGTCACCTGGTGGGGTATGGCCCTTGGGGTTGCAAAGAGTCAAGCATGACTAAAGAGACGTAGCATGCATGCAAAAATAGCTCCAAGAGATATTATTGCACTAAATAGCTTTGTTTTTTTTACCTTCTTATTTTTTTTTAAATTATTGCAGTATAATATGAAACTTTGGAGAAAGGAACACACTTTAATCTTGAAATCAAAGCTTCAATCTGCCCTTTACTCTTGTCTCCAAAGTTTAGAACCCTGACACAGTTAATCACATAACCAGTCTAGTGCTGCTATTCAGTGTTGAACAATCACTTTAGATAGACCGCATTTAATATGGTGACCCTTTTTCAACACTCTCCCTTTTCCCTCCATGTAATTTTTACAAATCTTCATTACTTTCTTTATGTCTCCACTCAACTTCTTTCTTCTACCCTACCATAATGTCCTTCTTCTCTACCCATAAGTCTTTGCACCTCTGTATTTATTATTTCTTTCTCTTCTTCCAATACATCAAAGAAACTATTAAGAGTGTGCAATACATTCAAACATTAATGTTAATCCAATTTATCTCTCATCTTCACACATGACATGCTCTTTCTGATCTCTTTCTTGCCCATATTTACTTTTCTTAAAATTTTGAGTATATTCAAATTTCCACTGTTAGACTTCTGCTTCACTGTATCAGTTATTTTGGCATGCTTTCCCAATGCTAAATTTGAAATACTACCTACTATATTCATAATTCCTAACCTATTTCTCCAAGATTGAAGCTATACATGTCATGCCTTGCAGCTTCAAATATCCAATATCTTGCTGAATTTCTTCATGCAGGTGTTTCACAAACTCAGCATATTCAATAAATACCTTCATAGTTGCTCTTAGAACTCATCCTTTTTTTCTCTTCTATACTTGGTAATTTCAACCTGTTAACTCAAGTTTAAAATAATGCTAGTGACCTATGTTCCTCTTTATTTCTAACTGTTCATTAAGACTCTAAACAGTCTTTTTTCATCTAAGTAATAGACTACTAAAATTCTTTACATTCTTTCTGCATCATAGATTTTTGTGAAGATTATTTGAGATAATTAATGCAAAGTACTTAAAATAGAGTCTGGCTAATGGTACAATGTCAAGACATTAGCTTCCACCACTATAATTTTAGCAAAATTATTTTCCAAATGTACTGAATGAAATAATTCAAAACCAAAATGAGCAAATTGAACTAGGGAGCTGTTGTTCAGCTGTTAAGTCGTGTCCAACTCTTTGTAACACCATGGACTGCAAGACACCAGGCTTCCCTCTCCTTCACTATCGCCCAAAGTCACTCATACTCATGTAGATTGAGTCAGTGATGCCATCCACCATCTCATCCTCTGTCACCACCTTCCCCTGCCCTCAGTCTTTCCCAGCATCAGTGCTTTTTCTAATGAATTGGCTTTTTGCATCAGGTGGCCAAAATATTGACAAAATGTTGGAGCTTCAGCTTCAACATCGGTCCTTCCAATGAATATTCAGCTTTGACTTATTTTAGGATTGACTGGTTTTAGCTCCTTGCTGTCCAAGGGACTCTCAAGAGTCTTCTCCAACACCACAGTTTGAAAGGATCAATTCTTCAGTGTTCAGCCTTCTTTATGGTCCATCTGTCACATCTATACATGACTACTGGAAAACCATAGCTTTGGCTGTATGGACCTTTTTTGGCCAAGTGATGGCTCTGCTTTTGAATGCGCTATCTAGGTTTGTCATAGCTTTCCTTCTAAGGACCAAGTGTCTTTTGATTCCTTGACTGTAGTCTATCTGCAGTAATTTTGGAGCCCAAGAAAATAAAATCTGATACTATTTCCATTTTTCTCCCATCTATTTGCCATGAAGTGATGGGACCAGAGGCCATGATCCTTGTTTTTTGTATGTTGAGTTTTAAGCCAGCTCTTTCATTCTCATTCACCTTCACCGCGTCCGAGGTCAAGGGAGGAACTATCCCACACCCGAGCCTTGGGTCAGCAGACGGGAGGAGATACCCTATGCTTGAGGCTAGGGGCAGCAGCCGGGAGGAGCTACCTCACGTCCAAGGAGTGGTGGCTGTGTGGGCACAGGAGGGCTGAGAGGAGCTTCTCCACGTTCAAGGTCAGGAGGGGTGGCTGTGAGGAGAAACCCCTCATCCAAGGTAAGGAGCCGCGGCTGTGCTTTGCTGGAGCAGCTATG
Source organism: Bos mutus (assembly GCF_027580195.1). Lineage (NCBI taxonomy): Eukaryota > Metazoa > Chordata > Mammalia > Artiodactyla > Bovidae > Bos > Bos mutus. Next base: position 74,017,418 of record NC_091622.1, on the reverse strand, counting down.
AAGAGATACCCCACGTCCAAGGTAAGAGAAACCCAAGTAAGATGGTAGGTGTTGCAAGAGGGCATCAGAGGGCAGACACACTGAAACCATAATCACAGAAAACTAGTCAATCTAATCACACTAGGACCACAGCCTTGTCTAACTCAGTGAAACTAAGCCATGCCCTGTGGGGCCACCCAAGACAGGCAGGTCATGGTGGAGAGGGCTGACAGAATGTGGTCCACTGGAGACGGGAATGGCAAACCACTTGAGTATTCTTGCCTTGTGAATAATATGGTAAAGATCTCAGAAAAGTGTTCCTTCACAAAAATAATGATGCTGTAAGTGAAAATGACCAAGATCAACATTTTTTTCCCCCAAATTCTGGAATTCAAAGCTTTGGAACAATATGAAGGTCATTTATTCAAGGAAAATGACTGAACTGTGGTAGAAACAGTGATTTTTCCATGGGCTTCCCTGGTGGCTCAGATGGTAAAGCATCTACCTGCAATGCGGGAGACCGGGGTTTGATTCCTGGGTCGGGAAGATCCCCTGGAGAAGGAAATGCCAATCCACTCCAGCACTCTTGCCTGGAAAATCCCATGGATGGAGGAGCCTGATAGGCTACAGTCCATGGGGTCGCAAAGAGTCAGACATGACTGAGCAACTTCACTTTCACCTTCATAAAGAGACTCTAGTTTCTCTTCACTTTCTGCCATTAGGTTAGTAATATCTGCATATCTGAGGTTGTTGATATTTCTCCCAGCAATCTTGATTCCAGCTTGTGCTTCATCCAGCCCAGTGTTTCTCATGATGCACTCTGCATATAAGTTAAATAAGGTTGATATTTCTCCCAGCAATCTTGATTCCAGCTTGTGCTTCATCCAGCCTAGTGTTTCTCATGATGCACTCTGCATATAAGTTAAATAAGCAGGGTGACAAAATACAGCCTTGATGTACTCCTTTCCCAATTAGGAACCAGTCCATTGTTCTGTGTCCGGTTCTAACTTTTGTGTCTTGACCTGCATAGGCAGAGAAAAAGGAAAAGCAAAGTTAGAATATAGGAAAGGTTAAATGTAGACAGGGGAAGTAGATGATTCAATGTTATATCATAAAATATTTCCAGAGAAAATATACAGACATAGTTAGAAAATTAGGTTGGGGTCAAGTTTTAACATACACAGAAGTCCATAGTAATAAAAAATAGCAGAAAACGTAAAAATCCCAATGACAGAGAAAGTACTTGGAATGATATGGTAAAGATCTCAGAAAAGTGTTCCTTCACAAAAGTAATGATGTTGTAAGTGAAAATGACCAAAATCAACATTTTTTTTTTTTCAAATCCTGGAATTCAAAGCTTTGGAACAATACGAAAGTCATTTATTCAAGGAAAATGACTGAACTGTGGTAGAAACAGTGATTTTGTGGAGTTTCTACTTGCCCTTTTCATACTGTTCATGGGGTTCTCAAGGCAAAAATACTGAAGTGGTTTGCCATTCCCTTCTCCAGTGGACCACATTCTGTCAGACCTCTCCACCATGACCTGCCCATCTTGGGTGGCCCCATGGGCATGGCTTAGTTTTATTGAGTTGGACAAGGCTGTGGTCCTAGTGTGATTAGATTGACTAGTTTTCTGTGATTATGGTTTCAGTGTGTCTGCTCTCTGATGCCCTCTTGCAACACCTACTGTCTTACTTGGGTTTCTCTTACCTTGGACGTCAGGTATCACTTCACAGCTGCTCCAGCAAAGCACAGCCGCTGCTCCTTACTTTGGACGAGGGGTATCTCCTCACAGCCGCCCCTCCTGACCTTGAACGTGGAGTAGCTCCCCTTGGCCCTCCTGCGCCAGCACAGCCACCACTTCTTGGACTTAGGGTAGCTCCTCTTGGCCGCCGCCCCTGACCTCGGACATGGGGTAGCTCCTCTCGGCCACGCTTCTGCAAGGTCCGTCGCAGTTAGAACTGGACATGGAACAACAGACTGGTTTCAAATAGGAAAAGGAGTACGTCAAGGCTGTATATTGTCACCCTGCTTATTTAACTTCTATAACAGAGTACATCATGAGAAACACAGCTGGAAGAAGCACAAGCTAGAATCAAGATTGCTGGGAGAAATATCAATAACCTCAGATATGCAGATGACACCACCCTTATGGCAGAAAGTGAAGAGGAACTAAAGAGCCTCTTGATGAAAGTGAAAGAGGAGAGTGAAAAGGTTGGCTTAAATCTCAACATTCAAAAAACTAAGATCATGGCATCTGGTCCCATCACTTCATGGCAAATAGATGGGGAAACAGTGGAAACAGTGGCTGACTTTATTTTTCTGGGCTCCAAAATCACTGCAGATGGTGACTGCAGCCATGAAATTAAAAGACGCTTACTCCTTGGGAGGAAAGTTATGACCAACCTAGAGAGCATATTCAAAAGCAGAGACATTACTTAGCCAACAAAGGTCCGTCTAGTCAAGGCTATGGTTTTTCCAGTAGTCATGTATGGATGTGAGAATTGGACTGTGAAGAAGGCTGAGTGCTGAAGAATTGATACTTTTGAACTGTGGTGTTGGAGAAGACTCTTGAGAGTCCCATGGACTGCAAGGAGATCCAACCAGTCCGTTTTAAAGGAGATCAGTCCTGGGTGTTCTTTGGAAGGAATGATGCTAAAGCTGAAACTCCAGTACTTTGGCCACCTCATGCGAAGAGTTGACTCATTGGAAAAGACTCTGATGGATGTGAGTTTGAGTGAACTCAAAAGGCTGGATGGCACCACCGACTCGATGAATGTGAGTCTGAGTGAACACCGGGAGTTGGTGATGGACAGGGAGGCCTGGCATGCTGTGATTCATGGGGTCGCAAAGAGTAGGACACAACTGAGCAACTGAACTGAACTGAAGTGAACTACTTGCCCTATTTCTGTGACCCATATTAGTTTTAAAACTAGTAGCTTGGCAGACACTGGAGGAGGGAGTACAGGTTTGGAACTCCCTCAAATGTCCCAGATTAATAGACTTTTTAGGTGTATTTCCTCTTTGGCACCTCTGTTGTGAAGTCCCATTCATAGGACTTATCTTCAATTGACTTAATAAAATTTTCCTCAGTGGGAAAACTCTGTTCTCGAGAATTTTTTCAAAGTAGTGATACCCACTAGGGCAAATAAGAAGCTGGCCAAAGACTTAAAAGGGAAATCTGGGGGATTTTCCAGATGGCTCTAAAGGAACTTGAAAAGTTCTAACATATTCCTGGAAATTTAGAGACCCTGTGCATATGCAGGGTTCTGTGTCTGCTGAGGAAAGACTTGAGGCTTTAATCTTTTGTATCTCTCTGACTTTATGTCACCAAGTAAGAAGAAAACAAATGCTAGAAGTTTTGAAAGCTTGCCAAGTTCAACGGGGCTTCCCAGCTGGTGCAGTGGTAAAGAATCTGCCAGCCAATGAATGAAGGAGATGCAGGAGACTCAGGTTCTACCTTTGAGTCAGCAACATCCCCTGGAGTAGGAAATGGCAACCCACTACAGTATTCTTGCCTGGAAGATTCCAGGGACAAAGGAACCTGTCTAGCTACAGTCCATAGGTTTGCAAAGAATCGAACACACTGAGCAACTGAGCACCAATATCACCAGTTCAATGAGCCCCTCAGTGATAGGTCAGAGAATAATTAGTAAAAAGAAATCTAACTAACAGTTGATTACTAAACATACAGAATAGCGACTTTAGTGGTCTCAAAAGACAACAGAGACTAGTATAAGAAAGTCACTGAACAAACAGATAACAACAACAACAGCAGCAAAACCCTAGAGGGGAGGGAGAGGATGTTTTTCAGTGTTGCCAAGTTATCATATTTAAAATATCCAGTTTAAAAAATACATGAAGCATTCAAAGAAACAAGAAATAAATATTAAGTCTATAAAAATTCTCCCAGAACAAGCCCATATTTGCTTTAAGTAGATAAAGACTTTAAAGGAGTTACTATAAAGTGTCTAAAGAACAAAGAACAGAAAGTATGAGAACAATGTCTCACAAATAAGGCAAAATTTAGCATAAGAAGGAAATGAATAATATTAGCTCTATGGTTACTTGCATGTGATATGCTTTAAAGAAACATTTTTCATGTTTTGCATAGTTATGTATATATATATTTTTAGAAATTGAAAGAAGACTTCCAAAAAAATTATCTTGTCTCTAAGTCCCCATCTCTAGATAGATATTTTGTGTGTTTGCATAGCTATAAAATGGGTGAATAAATTTATGTAAGTGAACAATAGAACATTGTAGAGCAATGAAAATGAAACTATAATTTTATCCAACAGTACACATATTATAAGCATAATTAAGAGTAAAATAATTTTGTACATAAAAAGAGTACATGTCACATGTTTCAATTTATAAATAGTATTAAAAGCAGAAATAATTTTTCTATGCTTTTGAAGGTAGGACAATGATTGCCTTGTAAGTGATAGGATCTAGAAATCTGGACTTCTGTGGTACTGGTAAAATTCTTTTTCTTAATATGGGGATTGGTTTTACAGTACTAATAGTTCACAAAAATTCATTGAACTGTTCATTTATGGGTATATAGAATTTTCTTTATGTTCACTATACTTCAAAGAAAAGTTTTGAAAGGAAAATTATATGTTGCCACATAATTTAGTGTTTATACTATAGAATTAAGTAGAAAATTAAGAGAAATATATCTGGGAATTGAAAATGTAAAATATCACTTAATAAGCTAGGCAGGCATACAAGTAATTGACTGTATAAACTTATTTAAATAATATGTAATGGTTAAATCAAAATATTAAGGACAATAGTGATTATAGCTTACTCTCATATTTTAACATTGTCAATGAATAATATGTATTTGAGAGAGTGGACACAGAAGTTTTGACTTTTTCATATTATTTTTCTTTAGCAGTGAACTTAATAATTTCTTTTCATTATAGGCTTATTAGTTATTGCTAATAATTTAATAATACATTTAATAATATATTCAGTCCAGTGGCAGATGTTTATGTATTTGAATGCTTTTTGTACTGTGTAGACATATTCAATTTTTCTGAACCTTGGATGTCTGAGAATATTTGATGTTTCAACAACTCCAGGGTTCTCAACATTTCTGGGGCAATCAAAATCTTTCTAGTTTTTTAGGAAAGATTAGAGCACATTTAGAGATGTGAAAGGCAAAGGAAAATGGGAAAGACATACTCAACTGAATTCAGAGTTCCAGAGAAGAGCAAACAGAGATAAGAAAGCCTTCTTAGTGAATAATGCAAGGAAGTAGAGGAAAACAATAGAATGGGAAGGACTAGAGATCTCTTCAAGGAAATTGTATATACCAAAGGAACATTTCATGCAAGAATGGGCCCGATAAAGGAGAGAACGGTAAGGACCTAATGGAAACAGAAATGATTAAGAAGAGATCACAAAAATATACAGAACTATACAAAAAAGGTCATAATTATCCAAATAACCATGATGGTGTGGTCACACACCTGGAACCAGACATCCTAGAGGGTGAAGTAAAGTGGGCCATAGGAAAAATTACTATGAACAAAGTTAATGGAGGTGATTCAATTCCAGCTGAGCTATTTAAAATCCTAAAAGATGATGCTGTTAAAGTGCTGCACTCAATATGTCAACAAATTTGGAAAACTCAGTAGTGACTACAGGACTGGAAAAGGTAAATTTTCATTCCAATCCCAAAGAAGGGCAATGCCAAAGAATGTTCACACTACCAGAAAATTGTGCTCATTTCACACTGCTAGTGAGGTTATGCTCAAAATTCTTCAAGTTAGGCTTCAGCAGTATGTGAATCAAGAACTTCCAGATGTACAAGCTGGGTTTTGAAGAGGCAGAGGAAACAGATAAAACTGCCAACATTCATTGGATCAAAGAGAAAGCAGGGAGTTCCAGAAAAACATACTTCTGCTTCATTGAATACACTAAAGTCTTTAACTATGTGGATCACAAAACATCTTTGGAAACTACTTAAAGAGATGGGAGTATCAGACTACCTTACCTGTCTCCTGAGAAACGTGTGTGAGGGCCAAGAAGCACCAGTTAGAACTGGACATGGAAGAATGGACTGTTTCAAAATTAGGAAAGGAGTACAACAAGGCTGTATATTGCCACCCTGTTTATTTAACTTATACACAGAGTACATCATGTGAAAGACTGGCCTGGATGAACCACAAGATGGAGTCAAGATTGCTGGGGGAAATATCAACAACCTCAGATATGCAGACAGTAGCAGTCTAATGGCAGAAAGTGAAGAGGAACTAAAGAGCCTCTTGATGAAGGTGAAAGAGGAGAGTGAAAAAGCTGTCTTGAAACCCAACTTGAAAAACTAAGATCATGTCATCCAGTCCCATCACTTCATGGCAAATAGAAGAGGAAAAAGTAGAAGCTGGGACAGATTTTATTTTCTTGGGCTCCAATATCACTGCAGATGGTTACTGCTGCTGCTGCTGCTAAGTCACTTCAGTTGTGTCCGACTCTGTGTGACCCCATAGATGGCAGCCCACCAGGCTCCCCCATCCCTGGGATTCTCCAGGCAAGAACACTGGAGTGGGTTGCCATTTCCTTATCCAAAGCATGAAAGTGAAAAGTGAAAGTGAAGTCACTCAGTCGTGTCCGACTCTTAGCGACCCCATGGACTGCAGCCTACCAGGCCCCTCCACCCATGGGATTTTCCAGGCAAAAGTACTGGAGTGGGGTGCCATTGCCTTCTCCAGCAGATGGTTACTGAAGCCATGAAATTAGAAGACATTTGCTCCTTGGAAGGAAAGCTATGACAAACCTAGGCAGCATATTAAAAAGCAAAGACTTCACTTTGCTGACAAAGGATCGTTTAGTAAAAGCTATGGTTTTTCCAGTAGTCATGTATGGATGTAAGCATTGGTCCATAAAGAAGGCTGAAAGCCACACTATTTTCAAATCATGGTGCTGGAGAAGATTCTTGAGAGTCCCCTGAACAGCATGGAGATCAAACCAATCAATCGTAAAAGAAATTAACCCTGAATATTCTTTGGAAAGACTAATGTTGAAACTGAAGCTAAATACTTCAGTCACCTGAAGTGAAGAGCCAACTCATTGGAAAAGACCCTGATTCTGGAAAAGATTGAAAAATTAAGTGAGCGGCAGGGAATGAGATGGTTAGATGGCATCACTTACTCAATGGACATGAATCTGAACAAACTCCAGGAGACAGTGTAGGTGAGAGGAGACTGGTGTACTCCAGTCTATGGAGTCACAAGGAGTCAGACACAACTGAGAGACTGAACAACAATAACAACAATAGCAAGAGCATGTTTGGCTAAATGATTCTGGAAAGAACGTAATAAGTATGAATGAATATACCTGATAGATTGACAACATGCAGGAGAATTTGCTACATATTTTGCATATAGAATATTATAAATTTAAGGTCAATTTATATTTTATTTTCTCCTAGTAGCTCTGAGTAAGTGTGTAAGTAAGTCATGTCTGACTCTTTGCGACCCCATGGACTGTAGCCTGCCAGGCTCCTTTGTCCATGGAATTCTCCAGGTAAGAATACTGGAGTGGGGTTGACATTTCCTTCTCCACCTAGTAGCTCTAACCACCACCCCCACGCCCCGCCACCCCTGCCAAATATCTACAATAGCTATGCTGCTATGACACTGCAACAGTCAAAAGCTTTAGTTCTTCAATATGCAAGTAAATCAAAAGGGACACTTTAACATTGCTAAGATATTTGCAGATAACTACAGGATCCTGAGTATTCTATTTCCAAGGTAAATGTTTTTTGCCACATATTACCCATTCAAGATAGAATGAGGCATTTGCTGTAAGCACTCTGTTAATACAGTGCTAGTTTTTATACCTCAGAGTTGCAAATGCTCTTTAGTTTAGACTCATAATAAAGAAAAGGCATATAAAAATTTCAAAGAACATGCATAATGTGAAAGTGCCTTTTTAATAAAAGATTATCACTAGGGGGTCATTGTAATTTTCTCTTAATGCAAAAACTGTCTTTCAAACAAAGACTTACGGGTGTTGGGAAGAAGTTACCAAGTTAACCCACTTGAAGGTACTTGAGGAGAGTGAAGAGCAGTTTTTAATTTCAGTACCAATTTGAACTAGGTCATATTTTTTCCAAGGTGGTAGCTAGCTGCAATCTGGTAGATAATGTACTCATTCTTGTCCATAACACCACTTCAGCATATAAGAAGCACACATCAGAAAATGTGTATGCATCTGTCTGTGATTGATTAGGATAAGTGCTAGTTCATTTCTTTTGTAGGCCATCTCTAAGTCTATTTTGTATGAGCAGAAATGACCCAATTAGTACCTGTAGGTCAAGCATTTTGCCTTCATCTTCCTTAAAGATCCACAGCCTACTACCATGCCCATATCAAAACAGATGTTTGATTTGGCTGAATAATTTAATAGCTTACTTGCTGCTATTACTGAAAATTGCCTTATTATTAATATTTTGTACAGCCTTGGCATGAAAAAAAAAATCTGTTAGTTGCTCAGTTTTGTCTGACTCTGTGACCCCATGGACAGTAGCCTGCCAAGCTCCTCTATCTATTCTCCAGGCAAGACTACTGGAATGGGTAGCCGTTCCCTTCTCCAGAGGATCCTTCCAACCCAGGGATCAAATCCAGATCTCCTGCATTGCAGGTGAATTCCTTACCATCTGAGTCACCAGGGAAGCCCATAGGCTTAAGATAAAGTACACTATTTCCAATTTACATGTTTAAAACAAGAGAACTCCTCAAAGATTATCCTTAGGATGATTGCTTTGATAAAATTGGAAGCATTTAATTCATAGGTAAATTTTCAGATTCATTCATGGTCTTAGCACAAAGGGTCAAGGACAGTTTTTCAAACTGCCTTCTGACTGACAGCAGTTGAAAACACCACTCACTGAAAGACGAATACTCTTTCCAAAGAAGTTAAAATGAAAATGTAATAAATTATAAATTACTGAAAAAGGGTAGATGTAAACTGGCTTTTCTCTAGGAAAAATATATGAAAGTTATGCTGACTTTTGTCCCCTCTCATGTCAACCCCTCTTTACGCCCATGTGGCTGAAGGTCCTGTCTGTCTTTGATGATGCACCACTTGTCCAGAAACTCTCTTTACTCTTCAGTTAATCTCATCACTATACTCACTCTCACAAGCTCAGACTAATGTTTTCTATTTTTAGCTGTTTTTTAAAGTTGTGTTCTAGATTTTAGTATTTTCTTGGGTTAAAAAAAATCACATTGCTTCCAAAAAACTATGGTTAGGCTTCACGACAGACTAGAGAGTAAAATTTTTAAGAAATACTTTGATAATTTATCCAGGCAGTTATATAATTCTGTAGAATAACTAACACTGAATGAGTGCTTTTTTGACCATTTTTGGGGGGGACCTACTCATGCCCAGGGCTGTGACAGAGGCGCAGGATGCAGAGAGGAACAAGATAGACATATGCCCTAAAACCATAGACATTTGTCTAGCATGAAAAATTTCTGACGAATCAGTTAGAGCTCTTCTTTTAAAAAGACGTTATTTATTAGTTATTGTTTTTAAATGCAATAGCAATATAAGCAAAAGATAAAAATTCAAATATATAGGCATTTAAGTATTATGATAAATCTTTTATTCATTCTCCATTTGAAACTAGATGTAAATGCTTTGATGTACATTTCTAGGTTTTTCTTTCTCTTATTCCTCCTTCCTCCCATCTACTCCCCCATCTCTAAGTCCTCTATCACACACACATATGATTTTTTAGAGGAAATACCATTTTTTCTACTATATATCTCACTATATACTTATTTATGTATAGTATTTTTATTCCCAGGTTTATTTAACTACATTATGGAGTTATCACTCTGTCAGTACTCATTCATTTATATCATTGTGTTTAATGATTTTATAATGTTTCATAAAATACTTTCATAGATACACTCATGATGATATATTTATTCTTTGGATTTTTTATAATTTTACCCATAGGTGATATACTTCAGTGGCCATTGTTTACCATTAATCTTTGGCTACTTCTGCAAAGGCTTCTGTAGGATAAAACATTAATAATAAAATTATCCACCAAATGATATATTTGACATTGTGTTACACAGTCTCTATTAGCCTTTATAGATGCTATATACTTTATATTTCCATCCATCAGAGGATATGAGAATATTGATTTCTGATACTCATAAATATGACATACTAACATTTTCATTTGTTAATTGATATATTTTTCTTGGTAGTTTAAAAATGAAATTTGTTTTCTCTAACATGTATTATTATTGTTATTATTGAAGTCCTACTCATAGTTTATATGCTTAGGATGTGATTTATACTCTTTCTGAGAACTGACACTTCATTTTAAATATATACATATGTTTTTCTATTGAGTTATATGCTTTTTGGAGGGTATTTATATATTACATATGTCAAGCAATTATTCCTATTTCCCATAGTAATTAATGTGTCAGTCACTCAGTCCTGTTGAGACCCCATGGATCTACCTGTTAAAACAAGAGAACTCTCCAGGCAAGAATACTTTCATGAGTTGCCATTCACTACTCTAAGGGATCTTCCCAACCCAGGGGATCTTCCCAATCATACCTGTCTCTCCTGCTTTGGAAGCAGAATTCTTCTGAGCCATCAGGGAAACGCTACAGGCAATCCAAATAATTATCATTTATTATCCATCTATTGTGGGCCAAGAGTTTTGGTAGAACCTCTACAGATACCATTTTCATTTCTTGCAGCAGCTGTATGAGGGTGAGATATTTCATTTCCATTTTGTGTATAAGAACTAAGTCTCAAAGCTAACTAAATACCAAACTGAGATCAGACATACACACTGAGGAAACCAGAATTGAAAGAGACACATGTACCCCAGTGTTCATCGCAGCACTGTTTATAATAGCCAGGACATGGAAACAACCTAGATGTCCATCAGCAGATGAATGGATAAGAAAGCTGTGGTACATATACACAATGGAGTATTACTCAGCCATTAAAAAAGAATACATTTGAATTAGTTCTAATGAGGTGGATGAAACTGGAGCCTATTATACAGAGTGAAGTAAGCCAGAAAGAAAAACACCAATACAGTATACCAACGCATATATATGGAATTTAGAAAGATGGTAACAATAACCCTGTATACGAGACAGCAAAAGAGACACTGATGTATAGAGCAGTCTTTTGGACTCTGTGGGAGAGGGAGAGGGTGGGATGATTTGGGAGAATGGCATTGAAACATGTATAATATCATATATGAAACGAGTCACCTGTCCAGGTTCGATGCACGATACTGGATGCTTGGGGCTGGTGCACTGGGACGACCCAGAAGGATGGTACTGGGAGGGAGGAGGGTTCAGGATGGGGAACACATGTATACCTGTGGTGGATTCATGTTGATATGTGGCAAAACCAATACAATATTGTAAAGTTAAAAAATACAATAAAATTTAAAAAAATACATGTTAAGTGAAAAAAAAAATCAAAAATCAAAAAAAATTTTAAAAAGTGAGGGAACTTCATGATGCATATACATAAGGAATAAGGATAGAGTTATCAGTCTATCTCTTGGCCTTTAGTGGTCTTAGTTCTTAAAAGTACTGTATCCAAGGAGTCATCACAGTCCTAACAAATCAGAACAGTGCTTTCCTAGATGAGTACATGTCCACTAAGGTGAAATAAAGCAAATGAAGTTAGCAAATCTTGAAATAGCATAATTTTAAGATTGGAATTCTAAATAATTTGAAGTTACTCCTTTTTCTGGAGCCAATGAGAATAATAAATTATAGTTCTGAAACACTATAAAGGTGGAATCATTAAGGCCAGTTTATAATTGTTGTTGTTCAGTCATTAAGTCTTGTCCAACTCCTTGTGACCCTATGGACTGTAGTTCGCCAGGCTCCTCTTCCCTCTGTCTCTCAGAGTTTGTTCAGTTTCATGTCCACTGTGTCAGTGACGCTATCTAACCATCTCATCTTCTGCTACTCCCGTCTCCTTTGGTCTTCTATCTTTTCCAGCATCAGGGTGTTTTCCAGTGAGCCAGCTCTTACATCGGGAAGGCAAAATATTGGAGCTTCAGCAGTGTCCTTCCAATGAACATTCAGGGCTGATTTTCCTTAGGATTGACTGGTTTGATCTCCTTGCAGTCCAAGAGATTCTCAAGAGTCTTATCCAGCACCACAATTTGAAAACATCACTTCTTCAGTACTCAGCCTTCTTTATGGTTCAACTTTCACATTAGTACATGACTACTGGAAAAACCATAGCTTTGATTACATGGACGTTTGCTGTCAAAGTGAGATCTTGGTTTTGAATACGCTGTCTAATTTTGTCTTAGTTTTCCTTCAAGGAGTAAGCATCTTTTAATTTCCTGCTTCAGTTACCATCCACAGTGATTTTGGAGCCCAAGAAAAGAAAATCTGTCACTGCTTCTACTTTTTCCCCTTCTATTTGACATGAAATGATGGGACCAGATTCCATGATCTTAGTGTTTTTATTATTTTTTTTAATATTGAGTTTCAAGCCAATGTTTCTACTCTCCTCTTTCACTCTCATTAAGAGGCTCTTTATTTCCTCCTCACTTTCTGCCTTTACAGTGGTATCATGTACACATCTGAGATTGTTAATATTTCTCCTGACCATCTTAATTCCAGCTTGTGATTCATCCAGTATGTCTTACATAATGTACTCTACGTATAAGTTAAATAAACAGGGTAACAACATATAGTGTTGTCATACTCCTTTCCCAATTTTGAACCAGTCAATTGTTCCCTTTCTGGTTCTCACTGTTGCTTCTTGACCCCCATACAGGCTTTTCAGGAGGCAGGTAAGATGGTCCTGTACTTCCATTTTTTAAAGAATTTTCCACAGTTTGTTGTGATGCACATAGTCAAAGACTTTAGCATAGTCAGCGAAGCAAAAAAGTTTACAATTATAGACTAGCAAATTACTTTCACTGGAGAAAGTATATGGTCTAGAAAACCAATGTTTCAACTGTGTAACAATAAATATGAAAACCTTGTGACTTATGCAAATCTGTAAACTAGGTTCTGTGCAGTCAGTTGTTAAAGGGCAAGATAAATGTGACATGCAGTACTTTGAGGTTTTTGCAAATGTGATTATATCTACAAGATTGTCACTGATTGAGTGTTGGCCTTTTATTTTTTTTTTTAAGATTAGATCCACAAAATATTTTTCACTAATTTTGTCATACATTTTTAGATTTTCTATTATGGAAGACAGAGGGTCACAGAGTATTAAATGGCTAACAAGCAAGTGTTTTCTGACCTTTCAAAAATAACACTATATTATAAATACAGTCTGTAACACAAGCACCATATGCCTCAATTTCTGTCAGAAACTTGAGAAATATAAAAATGCATATTATTATCAAGTCTCTTTCAATTTCAGAAAATATTCATTTGAGATATTTTCCTTTCTGTATCAAGGGTAATTTCCATCCTACTAGTTTCAACATCAAGAATGATTTGAAAGAGATAATCAATCAGGATAATAGGATAAATATTTTAAAACACAATTGCTTATAGAGACTGTCTTGAGGTGAATGTTACTATAATTACCTCTTCATTCATTTTCATTGTTTTCTTGTTGCTTCTTAAGTTTTCTGAAATAATAAATTCTTTTTTAAATTCATACAGTCTTTTAAAATGGAAATATAGTTCATTTACAATGCTTCAGGTATACAACCAGAGAAGGCAATGGCAACCCACTCCAGTACTCTTGCCTGGAAAATCCCATGGACGGAGGAGCCTGGTGGGCTGCAGTCCATGAGGTTACTAAGAGTCGGACACGACTGAGCGACTTCACTTTCACTTTTCACTTTCATGCATTGGAGAAGGAAATGGCAACCCACTCCAGTGATCTTGCCTGGAGAATCCCAGAGACAGAGGAGCCTGGTAGGAGGCTGTCTATGGGGTCACACAGAGTCGAACGCAACTGAAGCAACTTAGCAGCAGCAGCAGGTATACAGCAAAGTGATTCAGTTTTAAAAATATATATCTGTTTTTTTCAGATTCTTCTCTATTTTAGGTTATTAGAGGAATATAATTATCTGTGCTAGTCAGTGGGTCTTTGTTGTTTAACTATTTTATAGGTAGTGCTCTGCATCTGTTAATCTCAAATTTCAAATTTAGCTCTCCCCCTTTCCCTTTTGGTAGCCGGAAGTTTATTTTGTATGTCTGTGAGTCTACTTCTGTTTTGTAAATAAATTCATTTGTATCTTTTTTAAAGATTTCATGTATAAGTGATATCTTATTTTTGTCTTTCTCTTTCTGATGTACTTCACTTAGTATGATAATCTCTAGGGCCACTCGTGTTGCTAAAAATGGAATTATTTCATTCTTTTTTTATGGCTAATAGTCCATTGTATATATCTACCACATCTTCTTTATCCATTCATAGTCAATGGACATAAAAATTAATTCACAAAAATTTAATATTCCAAACACCAATAGTTGAATTGTTTAATATTCCAAACATCAATAGTTACTTACAAGAAAAAGTCCAATAGTTTGCAAAGTGTTGTCCACAAGATCTAAATCATTTTCACAGTAATATTAAAACTCATTTTATTTTTAACTGTGTAACATTTGCATTAATTTTGACAAAGCTGTGGTGGATAAAGCTGCTGGTGCCTTAGTGTAGTGGCTCCCCATGTCATGAGTATTTATTTGTAATCAACACTACTACATACTCACACTAAATAAAATAACTTTCTTTTAAGGTTGTTCTTGAAATAAAATTCCTGAATATATAATTTCATAAAATAATCTATAAGACAAAATCATAAGAACAAAAAGATTTTATGCTGTATACCAAAATATAATGCTTATCTTCCAGCAAAGCACTTGTGTAAAAGTTTTAGCTGTGTACCAAGCTGAGTTTTTCATGAAATGACATTTTAAACTGTAATAAGAACTGACAGATAAAGTACACATTTCACATTTCATTAGTTGGCAGACATTTTCTTGAAAATGAGTGAAGAAACATGGCTCTACAAATAAAGTAGCTAACAGTATTATTGTTAGTTGAAATTTTGCATATTTAATAAAGAGTTCTGATGCCATTTGCCATCTGTATCCATGGATTCCCCATTGATTTAGACATGGAATTAGATGAACCTACAGATGAAGAAATGATGGATATGGAGGGCCCACTGTACTAGGCCATTGTATACAAGAGACATGAACGTCCATGGAGTTTGTATCTGCATGGTGAGGTGGGGTCCTGGAACCAATATCCCGTGGATACCAAGGGTACTGAAGAAAGAGTGTGCTGGAAAACCTCTACCTGCCTTATTATGCACTTACTAACTTTTCAATATTTAAAGAGGTTCTTGATAAGATTGGTTGCCAAACTAACATCTTATTATTTAATATTTAAAATTTGCAGAGCCAATTCATTGGAAAAGACCCTTATGCTAGGAAAGATTGAAGGCAAAAAGAGAAGGGGATGACAGAGGATGAGATGGTTAGATAGCATCACTGATTCAATGGACATGAGTTTGAGCAAATTCCAGGAGATAGTAAAGGACAGGAAAGCCTGGTGTGCTACAGTCCATGTGGTCTCAAAGAGTCTTACATGACTTAGCGACTGAACACAGACCCATACAATAAAATGTGTCCATCTTTAGGATATATGAATAATTCAATAAGCCAATAATTTCCAAATGGTACGTATCTGATATGATTTTTTTAAATTATATATTGGTTAAAGATCAATTTCAAATATAGAATGGGCTAATGGAATCTATTGAATCTAAACCCAAAAGTTCGCTGACATTTTAGATTCTACATTGCAAGTAACCTTTAAGAAACTGCCCAGAGTCAAGTTTTGGTGTAATATATGGCATGGAAACATGTATAATATCATATAAGAAATGAATCGCCAGTCCAGGTTCAATACAGGATCCTTGGGGCTAGTGCATTGGGATGACCCAGAAGGATGGTACAGGGAGGGAGGTGGGAGGGGGGTTCAGGATGGGGAACACATGTACGCCCATGGTGGATTCATGCTGACGTGTGGCAAAACCAATACAATATGGTAAAGTAATTAGCCTCCAATTAAAATAAATAAATTTAAATTAAAAAAAGAAAATAACCATCTATGTTTATATAAAAGGAAATTAAATTACCTTTACATTTATTTTATAACTATAAATCTTTTGTGAAGTCAGGTTTTGTTCATAACACTTCAACAAAAACAGTATATGGTAACTGATTGAATGTAGAGTAAACATGAGAATCCAGTTATAATTTGATATTCTGAGACCAACTCCAAGTGTGTGAGTTGGGGGTCCCCACACATACAACCAAGCAATTCTCAGACCCTAGAAGAGAATTCAATTATATTCTGACACTATCTACCCAGAGATAGGATCAGATTCCATAGGTTAAGGGTCAGTTCTACAAGCCTGACCCAATTACCTACAACCACTTCAGATATGCCAGTTGCAAGCCCAAGTTATCACCTGTTTTTCTGACCCACTTGTCTTTAGATTGGAGCTTCTTACCACTCCTTCCTTGAACTTCAGATGCTAGTTGCAAGTCCAGGTTATTACCTGTACTTCTAACCAACTAGTTATAAAATAAAGATCCCCACAGTCTCCTCCTTGGGTTCAAATAATTTTCTATGGCTGCTCAAAGAGCTTGGAGAATCAATTTACTTATTAGATTGCTTGTTTATCATAGAAGGATATAGGTCAGAACAGCTGTATGGAAGAGCTTCATAGAGCAAGGCATGAGGAAATGACACAAAGGTTCCATGCCCTCTTCAGCTATGCCATTCTCCCAGGACCTCTTGTTGCTGTTTAGTCGCTACATATGTCAGACTCTTTGTGACCCTATCAACTGTAGCCTGCTAGGCTCCTCAGTCCATGGGATTTTCCAGGCCAACTATACTGGAGTGGGTTTTCATTTCCTTCTCCAGGAGATCTGCTGCTACTGCTACTGCTGCTAAGTCACTTCAGTCATGTCCAACTCTGTGCGACCCCATAGACAGCAGCCCACTAGGCTCCCCCGTCCCTGGGATTCTCCAGGCAAGAACACTGGAGTGGGTTGCCGTTTCCTTCTCCAATGCATGAAAGTGAAAAGTGAAAGTGAAGTCGCTCAGTCGTGTCCTACTCCCAGTGACCCCATGGACTGCAGCCTACCAGGCTCCTCCATCCATGGGATTTTCCAGGCAAGAGTACTGGAGTGGGATGCCATTGCCTTCTCCGAGATGCTAGTTGCAAGTCCAAGTTATTACCTGTACTTCTGAGCAACTGGTTATAAATTAAAGATCCCCACAGCCTCTTCCTTAGGTTCAATTAATTTTCTATGGCTGCTCAAAGAGCTTCTTCTCCAGGAGATCTTCCCAACCCAAACACTGAACCCGTGTCTCCTTCATTGCAGGCAGATTCTTTACCACTGAGCCACCTGGGAAGCAAAGTTTATATATGACTTGAACTTAAATCTATATTAAAGTAAATAAGGGGATCTGTAGACAAACATAACAGGGACATTACAAAGGTAAATGATTGCAATATTCACCTAATATCTCCCCCAAATTATCGTACATTTCTGTATATGTCAGAGACCAAGCCTGGATGTTATAATAACAAAGAGGGATTTTAATGTTCCAGAGGACAGATGATGATGGTGTAGCCCAGAATAATAACAATCGAGCAGGAGAGAATCTAGATAGCTTTTAGAAGTATCCACATAAAATGACTCAAGTACTTTATGACTCATTCTAAGGAGTTACAGAGTGAGTGAGAGTTGTTTAAGATGTCATCCAAGTTTCTTGGTGTCATTTACTGAGATAAAAATATATGAGTAGGAGATGCTTTGAGTGGGAAGATGATCACAGTTTAGAAATGTCGAGTTTCAAGTGGAAATGCTTGTCTATTTCTACATAAATATTGAAATATCTGCTTGGTGCCCAGGAAACAAGTCTCAGAAGAAGGAACAGATTTTGGAAGGTCATTGATGGTGATTAAAGCCACAGGAATAAATAAAAAGTAGAGCGTTTCAAACAAAGAGAATGAAAGTGTAAACCAGAAAGTTGTGAGGTAGGCAGAGTAAGCATATCACTTCAGGAGGCAGAATCAGCTGCCAACTAATCAGGACTGAAAGGAAGAGAATGTGATTTCAAAGAAAAAGGCAAAGATGGGCATGGTTGTCTATTTTAAATGCTTCTGAGAGATGAAGCAAGGTATAGACTGAGAAGTATCGTCCAAAATGGGATTCAAAATATAATCAGAGACCTTGACAAATACACTATCAGAGGAATGGCTAGAGTGAAAGTGATTGAGAACTTAATGACAAGGTTGGAAAGTGATCAAAATAAAGCAACTGTACTTATCAGAACACAAACACCACATAAACAATTTGTAGCTTACCAAGACTTATGTTGGTATTGTGGGGAAAATGCACTTTTCCCCATGCTGCTTAAGCTAACACTTTTTAGGTATAGAAGATCTATGCTGTATCTGCTAATGGAGATTCGGGCTCACTTGAAATATAAATAAGAGCCTAACACAACTAAGGGACTTTTTTATTCAAATATTATGGTAAAATTGATAAATGGCTCAAATGCTTCAACATGTATGTCAAATTCAATTATTTTTATATCTACAACCCCACATATATGAAAACCAAAGCACAAAGAGATTGTCCTATTATTTTATTGACTGCTTTTATTTGAAGTTAGAAGAATAAAAAGCATCTAAATTCATTTTACACCTTTTATCATTCAGTTTTCAATATTGTTATAAATAAAATTGTGTCTGTCCTTCTTATACCCTGTGGGAGATATAGGAAATGTTAGTAATTCTGGTTTAGATAGAGCCTATAAGTTGTTTTCCAAGCAAATCTATAGTGTACATAAATGGATTAACTCTTAATAAGCTGAATTTTTAAGTGAAAAGCACTATGTTCTCCACCTATGAGTATCTAACATTAATTAAATGTTTCAGGCATAGATTAAGCATTTTATGCATTTTATTATTTAATCCTCAAGCTCTGTGTGGTGGACTCTATTATCATAGGACAACACTGAGAGTTGAAAAGCTCAGGAAATGTTTTCATTTCACATAATTGCTAAATAAAGGATAGAGTTAGGAATACCAATTTGAACTTTTTCATTCAATCAATAAATACTGATTCTGTCCCTGTTATACGCTAAGCAACAATGTGAATCCCTGAGATATATTAATGAATACAACAAAGAACTCTGTCTCTCATTGTGCAGCTTACTTTCTACTGGAAAAAAATCAGACTACAAACAATAAACATTAAATAAATAAGGCAGTAGGCTAGAACAGGTGTTGGCAAACTTTTCCTGAAAGGTCAGATAGTAAATATTTCAGAGTTTGCTGGGAATAAGGTCTCTGTTGTAACTACTGAACTCTGCCATTGGAGTGTGAAAGTAGCTATAGATAACTTGTAAAAAGATGGGCATGGCTGTGTTCCAATAGAACCTAATTTGCAAAACAAATGAAGAACTGGATTTCTCCCATAGGCTTTAGTTTGCCAACCCTCGTGCTAGAAGACAATACGTGTTTTGTTTACGGGTTTGGTTTCGTTTTATTTTTTTGTGTTTGTATGTATGTGTGTTTAGATTCTATATATGTCTATTAATCTATTAATCACATCCATTAATCACAGAGCTAAACTACCAGCCACATCTCCCCTATGATCATAGGGGAGCTGCTTACCTCTCCCCTATGATCCAGCTTTCATGAGCAAGAGAAAAATCACATTACAAACCCTCTCATCAATCCTGAGTCCATACCCCCGACCACTTTATCTAACTCACACACACAACAAGCCAATATTTTTCCTACCCTAAATCAGGGCAGGTTCCAGAGAGTTTATAAAATATTCCTATATCCCAGAGCCTGCTGACTTTATTCAAATTAGCCAGCTCTACGCTGTTTTCCCTGCTCTTTTCTATAGAAAACATAATGAGGGCTCCAAGCCATGTTTTCTTTTCAGTCCTCTTTTTACCTCCTAACTGAACCTGGTGCTTCCCCTATGGGCCTGCATAGTATAGCATGACTCCTCCTTTCAGGAAGTGTAAACAACAAAAATCTTCTTTAAATGGCATATACCTCTTGGTGTCATCACTCAGTCACCAATATTGATCAAAATCCAGGCATAAATCAAATTCTATGGAAAAAAGAAACAGTATAGTAAAACATGTCCTTAAAGAAGCAGATGCCAAGGCCAGAATAGATGCACAAGAGGCTGACTGGGAAAACTTTTTCTGTGAAGGAGAAAGTGGAAGAAGCCAGAGAAGGCAAGAAGAGCCTTCCAATTGTAATTGCAGATCTGACTGTCTTTAAGGACAGATGGAACTTCTCAGGTGGTACTAGTGGTAAAGAGCCCACCTGCCAATGCAGGAGACTTAAGAGATGAGGGTTCGACCCCTGGGTCAGGAAGATCCCCTGGAGGAAGGCATGGCAACCCATTCCAGTATGCTTGTCTAGAGAATCCCATGGACTGAAGAACCTGGCAGGCTACAGTCCATAGGGTCATAGAGAGTCAGAATGACTGAAGCAACTTAGCATAGCACAGCACAAGGAGAGACGGAAGGAGGGCATGTTGAATAGGAAGAGTCTTGACTGTAACACAGCTCTAGGAAAGTGTTAGCTAGTCTGATGGGAAATCTTTGAAACAAAACCTTCCATTAAAGGAGCTGCATGCCTTGCAGGAATGAACCTCTATTAAAACTCCAATGATGCTCAATTACTGATTAGGAGCTGAAGAGACACATGGAAAGAACAAGTCAGGGGTGTTGTCAGAGGTTGATGAGAAGGGTAGCAATCTAAAAATTAGTCAACTACTCACTGATGTGCTAGAGATTGAGCAATGCATATTCATGGCCAAAACTACATGGGGGTTCTGAGGAGGTCTGGAAGTGGAGTAAGAACGAGTAGGTTGATCTCAGTGTTAAAAAGCTTGGTCAGAACAGGGTTCATTGAAAAAAGTGACATCTGAGCAAAGATTCGAAAGAGGTATAGTGTTTGCCAATATTCTAGGAAAGATATTCTAGGAAAGAGCATTCTTAGGTAAAGGAATCTGTGGATTAAAATCTCCGAGTATAAAATGTACCCAGCAGGATACGTAGCAATAAAACTATCAGTATGGCTGGAGCAAAGTTAGTAAGAAAGAGAATGCTGGAGGATATGATGGAAGGTCATAAAAGACTTTGTGAGCCATAGTAAAGATTTCAGCTTTACTCCAGATGAAGTTTCCAGGAGGTCAGAACAAATGAGTAAAATAATCTGATTTATATTTCTTTTTCTCTTTTTTTTTCTGGCTACTATGTTAATACACAATGTAGGGGTCAAGGGTAGAAGCAGGGAAAACCAGTTTGGATGTTCTTGAAAGAATCAAGCAGGAGAGGATGGTAGCTCAGACTAAAGCCATGGCTGTAGAAGTGAATGGTGAAAAGTGGTGGGATTTTGGATATATTTTGAAGTTAGAACTGACCTGCCGGGAGCCGGTGAGGCATTCCACTCGTGACAAAGGTCATGAGGAAGGAGGCTCGGCATACGCAAAGGCGGGATCGAGCCTCAGGAGTCCGCCCGGATATTCTCGAGCATTTTCCCCCCAAAAACCATAGTCTGCCTACTTTATTGCTTTGTGCTCTCACCTCTGACTTTACTGGGGGCTGTCCCCTACCACCATCTCGCTCTCTCTGTCAAAGAGTTAACTTACAGCTCCAATTAATAAAGTTCCTGGGCAATTAGGAGTGTTTAAATCCAAACCCCTCAGATGGCTCTCTAACTTGCCTGACAAATTTACCCGGACTCCTGCAGCTATGCATACGATTGTTTACAGTCTCCCAGCCTCGAGAGGCACGGGAAGCTTAAGATATTCAAATAGCTTAGAGCCTCTCAGAGAGTTAAAAACTGTCAGAATAAACTAGTAAAGGATTTCATTGATGAGTCAATGTTTGTTGCCAAGTTTTCACATCCCCTAAATTGTATCCTTGAATATGTATTAATTAATAGTTGGTATATAGAAAAAATAAGTAGTGGCCTTGGTGTTAGTAACTTTAGACCCTTAAGGTAATAAATTCTTTCCTTTGTTGTAAACCCATTACACATCCGCCCTATAGGAATGCAATTTTATCTTTGGAAGATGGCGCCAAACCTTAAAATAATTACTCTTAGAGAAAATAAGTCTTTGTTGATAAGTCCTTGTCAAGAGTCATAAAATGTTAGTAGGCCTTCTGGCCAGAAGATTATGTAAATCACCTAAACCATTTGTATACGATAAATTTGCAGGAAAGAAACCTTGGTTTTTGATAAGAATCAAAGACTGCTGACTTTGCATCCCCTATTATCCTCTATGTGTAACTTAGGGTATAAAAACCCCTGTTAAAAATAAAGCTATGGGCCTTGCTCACCAGCGCTTGGTCTCCCCGTGTCATTCTTCCCTTTAACTTCCAGCTGAGTCTCCATCTGGAGCGCGGAACCCACCACGCTTACTAATTATGCCTGGGCTTCTAAGACCCACTCGAGAAGGTGTCTAGGGTGAGGCACCTTCCGCTATTCGAGAGGGCGCCTGCGGCCTACGTAAGTGGTGCAAACTTCTTGTCTTGAAGTTTTATTGGTCTCCCGCGTAAACCAAGCTACTCAGCCTCTTTTCTCCACTGAATTTTCCTACTGAGCTATCCTCATTCTATTATTCTTTATATCTCTAATTAGCATATAAATAGTCGCCTAGGCCGTCTCTCCTTCGAATACCCTGGATCAGCTGGGGCTGGTCCCCAGCACTGACCAGATACCCTGATCTCAATACCCATGTTCTTATTCATTACATGTTACTGATTTGATTCTCTTCCTTTCTGCCTCTTCTGTTATTTTTTTCACTGAAATGATACTGTTTGTATTCAACTAATTCATTCATTCAACAATGAATGTCTATAAACACTTGTTATGAATCAAATGCGTTCTTAGCTTCTGACACAGTAAAACTTTGTCCTTACTTTTAAATAAAATCCTAACATACTCATTATAGATTACATATGGATGCTCTAGACAGATGTAGATATATATATGATATAAACAACCTATATGTAGATATACATGCATGGATAGATAGACACACAAAGGAAAGGTAGAAGTAAAGATAAAATTAGAGACAGAATTAGAGGTGATGATTGAGATGATGCAATTTCTAACAATGCAAAACCAGGTGTGAAGAGTGGGGTGATAGAAGTTTGACTCTAATGTGGTGAGGACAAAAACGTAGACACTACAATTGTCATTTCCACCTGGGGTAAGTGGAGACAGGATATATTTTACATAGAAAATCAGTTCAGTTCAGTTCAGTTCAGTCACTCAGTCGTGTCCGACTCTTTGCAACCCCATGAACTGCAGCACGCCAGGCCTCCCTGTCCATCACCAACTCCCGGAGTTCACCCAGACTCATGTCCATTGAGTCAGTGATGCCATCCAGCCATCTCATCCTCTGTCGTCCACTTCTTCCCCTGCCCCCAATCCCTCCCAGCATCAGAGTCTTTTCCAATGAGTCAACTCTTCGCATGAGGTGGCCAAAGCACTGGAGTTTCAGCTTTAGCATCATTCCTTCCAAAGAAATCCCAGGGCTGATCTCCTTCAGAAGGGACTGGTTGGATCTCCTTGCAGTCCAAGGGACTCTCAAGAGTCTTCTCCAACACTACAGTTCAAAAGCATCAATACTTCGGCACTCAGCCTTCTTCACAGTCCAACTCTCACATCCATACATGACCACTGGAAAAACCATAGCCTTGACTAGAGGGACCTTTGTTGGCAAAGTAATGTCTCTGCTTTTGAATATGCTATCTAGGTTGGTCATGACTTTCCTTTCAAGGAGTAAGCGTCTTTTAATTTCATGGCTGCAGTCACCATCTGCAGAAAATAACAAGAGCTAAATTCTAAAAACAGACAGCCAAGAGGTAACAGTAGAACAGGTAGAAAGAGAAATATGGCCTAATGAGAGAGCATTGCAAGCTTTGGGATCTACATGATCGCAAGACCCTGAGGCAAGAAGGAGCCTAGGAGAAAGCAAGGGATAAATCCAGAGCTCAGATAGGAGTTAATTATCGAGAAACTTGTAGGATACAATAAGGGATTTTGGTTTATGTTTTAGTTATTTACAGAATCAATGAAGTTTCAAGTAGGGAATTCAAAAATTAAGAATTATGTTTACAAAAAACCTCTTTGGCAGCAGTATACAGATAAGATTGTTTAAGAAGTCATAAAGAAGTGCAGAACAAAATATACACTGCTGTGTTTTTTTCTTGAAAGATATTACAGACTAGAATGAGAACTGTATATGTAAACACAAGAGAGATTGTAAGTACTGACAGATATTCCAGACAACCAATATTTCACAAAGAATACATAGATACAAATATTATATTTATATAGCATGTATCTATATTATATATAATATAGATATTTTAATATAATACTTCTTGGAAATACTATGCCTTAGTGGAAAAATTATGTGTATATCATATCTATCTATACAGATAGATAAATATCTATCTATAAACATCTATCTATATAGATATGCAATATATGTATATATATATAGCTATATAGATACAAAATTTTCTCACTAAAGCCTAGTATTTCCAATAAATAAAGTAGAAAACCTTGTAATGATGACCTTAATGATACATTTTTAGTTAACAAAAATATTTGTACATTTATTTGAGATAAAGAATTTAAACCACCAACTTGCTGAAATGGCAGATCGATTTATGATTTAGGCTGCATCAAAGGAATGAAAACACTGGTTAAGATGACCAATATGATGTTTCTCAGAAATATAAATAGTAACTGTTCATTCATAGCATAAGAATGTATATCTGAAACACACTAAAGCTTTTGGTGTCTCCAGATGAATCAGATTCCTTTTATGTTACAAATGGTTCCTTATAGTAGCTTCAATAAGAAAAATTCCTCCTGCTAGAATTTAAAATGATGCAAATTAAGATCCAATCTTATAACAATGAAAAGGGCAGCTCCCAAAAAAAACCAGAGTCCTTATCTATGCTGTAAATCTAAATATTTTGTGTATTTGTGTGCTCAGTCCTGTCCACCTCTTTGCAACCCCCTGGCCTCCTCTATTCATGGAATTTTCCAGGCAAGAATACTGGAATGGGTTGCCATTTTCTTCTCTGGGGGACCTTCCCAGCCCAGGAATCAAACCCCCATCTTTTATGTCTCCTGCAATGCAAGCAGACTCTTTATCACTACACCACTTGTGAAGCCATACCACATTTTAATGAAAGGCAGTTAGTTGACACATGTAATAGTTGAATGTTTCACTTCTGATTCTCTCTTTTATCTAAGGAATGTTCTTTCTAAAAGGGAAATGGTTCTGAATAGTATTGAATCTTTACTTCAAAAATTAGCATGCACATACACATACAGTATTCATGTGTGCTCAGTCGCTCAGTCATGTTCTTTGCAACCCTATGGACTGTAGCCTGTCAGGCTCCTCCATCCATGGAATTTTCCAGGCAAGAATAACAGTGGGTTTCTATCTCCTCATCAAGGGATCTTCCTGACTCAAGGATCAAACCCACGTCTCTTGAGTCTCTTGCATAGGCAGGTGGACTCTTTACCCCTGCACAACCTGGGAAGCCTGAAGATAATGATTTCACCATTTACTAAGATGATACTTACCTGATATTTACTTGTATAAATATCAACGCAAATATGATATATAGGTGCCAATTTCAGAGTGGGTTTAATTTATATAGAGATATTTTCTTCATTCATTTAAATCTTTCTTCAGCTATAAGCTTATTAAATCCTAATCTTGTGGTATTATTTAAGTGGAAGCTATTTTTAAAAATAAAGTTCCAAAAGGTGAGACTCAATTAACAGTTGAAATTCAAATTAAAGACCGTAAATCTTCTAACCTACATAAAATCCCTGAGATATGTTTTGTAAGCCATGACCTATGAATTCTTTCTGAATTCCAATGTCTTCAAAATAACATTGTCTGCAAGTCTCTGTCTAATTAGAAATGGCAGTTAATAACAACACTTTATATTATGCCACCAACTACCAATTTATTTCAGTGTCATATGTCAATAACGTGAACCAAGCAAAGATTTTGCTCACACAGAAGTCGCCTCGCCTATCATGATAAGCAGCTGAAAAACACACATAAGCTGTATGAACCCAGCAGAATCCATCTGGTGAACCATCTGTGTGAGGACTCACAAAAATTGTACGCCATCTGTTGTTTCATTTTTGCTAAGACTGCCAACCTTGTCCTCGCTCCATTATCTAACTATTTTCCCTCCCTGTGGACCTCGTCTGTACATTTGCTTTTATTCCCCATTGGTAGCATATATCTAATTTCCAAAACACTCTCATTTTTGAAAGAAATTAATTTATGCATTTAATTTACGCTGTGAACAATCCAAAAGAATTGCAATAATACCATAGGGTTGTTAGAAAATGAGTGCATTATTATAAATACCAATTCCTGCCTGGTAAAGCTGAAATATATACTTTTTGCCAGATTGACTAATTTAAATATCAGTATAGTGTGTAGTATCATGTTTATTTGGTCACCGCTTTATCCTCTAATCTATTATCCATTCTATACCATAATATTACTTCCTAAAACATCCTTGCTGCCCCACTTCTTCCAATCAACACCCATCAATGATTTTTCCGTATTTCCCAAAATAAACTCTGATAAGATTTTAGCTCAAATTCTCAGGTCTTCACAGAAGTTTTCTTAACAAACCTGTGGTCATTGTAGGCACAGTCTATACCAGATATACTCACCTGCTACTTGTTCCATTATCTTATTCTATGTTGTCAACATGGCACTTGCATTTCCATTTACTTCTTGCAATTTCATGATTTTTCATGTTATATGTCTTGAATCCACAAGTAGATAATTAAGCCTCCAGAGAGCTGGAACAATGCCCCCATATGTTTTGCATCTGAGCTGAGCTATTTGTGTACATGTTAAAGATGCATTCACTTTCACTTTTCACTTTCATGCATTGGAGAAGGAAATGGCAACCCACTCCAGTGTTCTTGCCTAGAGAATCCCAGGGATGGCGGAGCCTGGTGGGCTGCTATCTATGGGGTCGCACAGAGTCGGACATGACTGAAGTGACGCAGCAGCAGCAGCAGCAGCAGCTGTCCTCTTAAAGAACCTCTGTCCTTATTTTGGTTTAAAGTATGGAAACTTAACTAAGTAACACATTCTGATTCTATTATAGTAAAGACAAATCTTAAAATAATCATATTGTCTTTGATAAACTTCAAATCTGTTTTTATAGACACACATCATAAAGGAAATACTACTCTTGATAAAGCATATCCACTTCACATTTATTTTTTTTTTTTTGACCCTGTCTTCTTAATAAACACCAGCTGCATTTGCTGTGGACCTTTGGAAAAGATAGCATGATCCAGACACCTCCTAAGAGTTAGTCTCTGTTCAAGTCTGTAGAGGTGAAACTATATTTTGGGACTTGTCTAAGCATAAGACATATTGTCATGACATCAGACCACATCTGAGGCCAAAGACTTTAATAGAAAACTGCACTGGTTGATCTCCATCTATGTGTGTGTCTGTCTCTTTATATGTATCTAAAACAATATATCTTTGTTTCTGTATCAACTTATGTAAAATGTATCAACAGAAAATATATTTATATATATATAGATAGATATCTATAAATAGTTATAAATAAATAAGGAGATTATGAAATAGTATAGGAGACAATATATAAGTACAGTTGTGAAGAATGCATACTAGCATTTTTAAGTAGAATAAAACCCCATATATCTAAAGATCAGAGAGGAACAACCACATACATTCATGAGGAAAATGAATCAATAGTTTTATGTGTTCCATTGTGAAAGAGCAATTTTCAAAATTTGATATATCTTGGATATTAGGAAGAAACATATAAAGTAATTACAGAAAAATTATAGTCTTTTTGAGAACAGAAAATAGTAAATCACACAACGATTTACTCTGATCAGTTGCTCAGAGAAACTTTCCCCCACCACTGTATCAAAAATAGCCTTATATATCATTTTCTGGTAACTCACTCTTATTATTCTTCATAATATTATCAAGATGTGGTTTTTAACTTATTAAGTTGCTTATCTCTTTGCTGTCTTTCTTATATTATATTAGAACACAAACTTTCTCAAAGGTAGAGACTTTGCTTAGGCCCCTTTTGTCCCCTTGTGTGGCCCAAAGCAGGCACTCAATACAGTTATTCTTGTCTAGGAAAGAGTATAGAGGAAACCTTGGAGGGTATCATCTTGTTATATGTATATAAGTGTTAAGTGTTCGTCACTCAGTCATGTCTGACTCTGCTACCCCATGAATTATAGCCCACCAAGCCCCTCTATCCATGAATTTTCCAGGCAAGAATACTGGAGTGGGTAGCTATTTCCTTCTCCAGGAGATCTTCCCAACCCAAGGATCAAACCAAGGTCTCTTGCACTGCAGGCAGAGTCTTTACTGTCTAAGCCACCAAGGAAGCCCCTTCTCTATAGGACAAATCACAGTCCTATGCTCTAAATTCAATTCATATTCCTACTGAGTCAATAGTTCTAAATCCAGTTTAGTTATTGCCTTAAATTGTTTTAAATAACCTCATGAATATTATTCATATTACCCCAGCCTTTCTGGCAAAAGAGAGAATAGCCTCACAATAATTAAAACCACACATTATATGTCTTCTTTATACACTAGAAAAAAATAAGATGTCTTCAGCTTTCTTCCAGTAATTTTTCAAACCTCCCAGCATGTGTTGTAAATACGTTTCATGAACCAATTCTTTGAGACTTGCTGTTGTTGTTCAGTTGCTCAGTCGTTACTGACTCTGTGACCCCATGGACTGTGGCATACCAGGCCTCCCTACTCTTCATCATCTCCTAGAGTTTGCCCAGGTTCAAGTCCATTGCATCAGTGATGCCATGCAGTCATCTAATCCTCTGACAACCTCTTCTCCTTCTGCTCTCAGTCTTTTTCAGAACCAGGGACTTTTCCAGTGAGTTAGCTCTTTGAATCATAAGACCAAAATACTGGAGCTTCAGCATCAGTCCCTCCAAGGAGTATTTAGGGTTGATGATTGAATGATTGGCTCTCCTTGCTATCCAAGTAACTCTCAGGAGTTGTCTCCAGTACCACAGTTCGAAGGCATCAATTCTCTGGAACTCTGCCTCTTTATGGTCCACTTCTCATAACTCCCTGTGACCACTGAGATGACCATAGCCTTGACTATATGGACTTTTGTTGGCAGAGAGATGTCTTTGCTTTTCAATACACAGTCTAGGTTTGTCATAGTGTTACTGCCATGAAACAACCATCTTCTGATTTCATGGCTGCAGTCACCATCCACAGTGATTTCAGAGCCCAAGAAGAGGAAATTTGTCACTGCTTTCACCTTTCCCCCGGAGAAGGCAGTGGCACCCCACTCCAGTACTCTTGCCTGGAAAATCCCATGGATGGAGGAGCCTGGTAGGCTGCAGTCCATGGAGTCACAAAGAGTCGGACACGACTGCGCGACTTCACTTTAACTTTTCATTTTCATGCTTTGGAGAAGGAAATGGCAACCCACTCCAGTGTTCTTGCCTGGAGAATCCCAGGGACGGGGGAGCCTGGTGGGCTGCCATCTGTGGGGTAGCACAGAGTCGGACACAACTGAAGAGACTTAGCAGCAGTAGCAGCCACCTTTCACCCTGGTATTTATCATGAAGTAATGGGGCCAAATGCCATGATCTTAGGTTTTTTTTAATATTTAGTTGTAAGCCAGCTCTTTCACTCTCCTCCTTCACCCTCATCAAGAGGTTCTTTAGTTCCTCTTCACTTTCTGCCATTAGAGTGGTATCATCTGCATATCTAAGGTTGTTGATGTTTCTCCCATCTATCTTGATTCCAGCTTGTAACTCTTCCAGCCCAGCATTTCTCATGATGTGCTCAACCTATAGATTAGACAGACAGGGTACAGCAGATGTCCTATCTTTCTCCTTTCTCAATCTTGAACCAATCAGCTGTTTCATACAGTGTTCTAAATGTTGCTTCTCGACCTGCATACAGGTTTCTCAGGAGACAGGTAACATGGTCTGGTACTCCCATCTCTCTAAGAGCTTTCCACAGTTTGCCATGATCCATACAGTCAAAGAATTGAGCGTAGTCGATGAAACAGCGGTGGATGTTTTTCTGGAATTCCTTTGATTTCTCTATGATCCAGTGAATGTTGGCAATTTGATCTCTGGTTCCTCTTCTTTTTCTTTGAGCCTTTCCCCCTCTAATTCCATGGCTCTGTGATATGTCACTTGTTACTGTTAATGATAAAAGGAAGAGGCAGTGGTGGGGCTAATCTGATGGAACCTACCAAGGATCACAAGGGCTTTGTTACTGGACTCCATCAAAGGGAACACTCCTGCTGCCTGTTAGTGCTTGCCAAAGCACCAGCCTCCAGCTTTCTGACAGAGTTATTTTCACTGATCATCATAATGGTGCTGTCAATGCCCATTATTGAGAGTCCTGATGTTCTTCTTGTGTTATTTTGAAATCAATGGGATTTATCCCCAATGTTGTAGAAGCTACTGGCAATAACATACCTGAAATGCATGTGTTTGATTTAAGTAGATAATACTGGAAAGATAAAGGACATTTTTTTATTTGAGTCTCATCTTTCATTTCCCTTGGTCTTGCCTAAGGTCTGAGATATATGTCTTTGGCAGCTGAGTTGAGGGATTAACTAAGAGAGAGCTCTGACCCTTTTTCTCTGATCCAGACTCACCATCCTTGAAACAAAACTCTGTATCACAATATCCTTAGTGCAAGTTCTTTCTCATGAGGTACCTTGTTCCCTCACATAAATCTTAGGGTGAGTATAATTTAGTCTCAACCTGGGATGCCTGCTATAGAAAGTACTGTGACTGAGCAGCACATTGGATCATCAATGAATTTCAAATGCTTTTGAGTCTGTGGTTCGGTATAAAGGGTAAGCATGAAAGGCAATAGCTAGCAGCCTTCTCAGGAGGAACAATATTCAAAGACACTTTGATGGAAAGCAGGTGACTTTTTTTTTTTTCTTTTCTTACCTGGAGTGAGGCAGCATAGCAGCACTCCCTCCATACCTCTAAGCCAATGAGGTCGGACATGCAGCAGCAGCCAGCTGTGACCTTAAGACTATGATATTCTGGCATATTTGGGCAAACGGAGTGTGAGGTATCTTCTTTATTTAAGGAATTATTATGATAGGTCTAGTTTGTCAGGTTGCAACGTCTCAAAATCTGGCACCTGTAGAAGTGTGATTTGTGTTACTGGAAGAGATACACAGTGCAACTAAAAATAATAAAATCAACAGATAATTATACAGGCTTAGGATTTCATGTCATGACACATTCAAGCTACAGGACGCTGCCACCTGTTGCTTTGAGACATCCGACAGCCCACCAGGGATTGGAGTAAGGATCTCTAAGGAAAGACTGGATGCTTCCCCAAGAACTCTGTTGGCAAGATACAACCAAAATGTTTGGCTTCTTTATTTTAGTGCAACTCAAAGACATTTGCAAAATATTAGAATTGTTAAAAAGAAAAAAAAAATCTCTTAACATTAGCCAATAAAATATTATATTTGAATGTTAAACATATCTTTTTTACTGTGTGGATCACAATAAACTGGAAAATTCTGAAAGACATGGGAATACCAGACCACTTGACCTGTCTCTTGAGAAACCTACATGCAGATCAGGAAGCAACAGTTAGAATTGGACATGGAACAACAGACTGGTTCCAAATAGGAAAAGGAGTACGTCAAGGCTGTATATTGTCACCCTGCTTATTTAACTTATATGCAAAGTACATCATGAGAAACGCTGGGCTGGAAGAAGCACAAGCTGGAATCAAGATTGCCGGGAGAAATATCAATAACCTCAGATGTGCAGATGACACCACCCTTATGGCAGAAAGTGAAGAGGAACTAAAAAGCCTCTTGATGAAAGTGAAAGTGGAGAGTGAAAAAGTTGGCTTAAGACAGTATGGTACTGGCACAAGGACAGAAATATAGATCAATGGAACAAAATATAAAGCCCAGAGATAAATCCATGCACATATGGACACCTTATCTTTGACAAAGGAGGCAAGAATATACAATGAATTAAAGACAATCTTTTTAACAAGTGGTGCTGGGAAATCTGGTTGACCACTTGTAAAGAATGAAACTAGAACGCTTTCTAACACCATACACAAAAATACACTCAAAATGGATTAAAGATCTAAATGTAAGACCAGAAACTATAGAACTCCTAGAGGAGAACATAGGTAAAACACTCTCTGACATACATCACAGCAGAATCCTCTATGACCCACCTCCCAGAATATTGGAAATAAAAGCAAAAATAAACAAATGGGACCTAATTAACCTTAAAAGCTTCTGCACATCAAAGGAAACTATTAGCAAGGTGAAAAGACAGCCTTCAGAATGGGAGAAAATAATAGCAATGAAGCGACTGACAAACAACTAATCTCAAAAATATTACAAGCAACTCCTACAGGTCAACTCCAGAAAAATAAATGACCCAATCAAAAAATGGGCCAAAGAACTAAATAGGTATTTCTCCAAAGAAGACATACAGATGGCTAACAAACACATGAAAAGATGCTCAACATCACTCATTATCAGAGAAATGCAAATCAAAACCACTATGAGGTACCATTTCACACCAGTCAGAATGGCTGTGATCCAAAAGTCTACAAATAATAAATGCTGGAGGGGGTGTGGAAAAAAGGGAACCCTCTTACACTGTTGATGGGAATGCAAGCTAGTACAGCCACTATGGAGAACAGTGTGGAGATTCCTTAAAAAACTGGAAATAGAACTGCCTTATGATCCAGCAATCCCACTGCTGGGCATACACACTGAGGAAACCAGAAGGGAAAGAGACACATGTACCCCAATGTTCATTGCAGCACTGTTTATAATAGCCAGGACATGGAAGCAACCTAGATGTCCATCAGCAGATGAATGGATAAGAAAGCAGTGGTACATATACACAATGGAGTATTACTCAGCCATTAAAAAGAATACATTTGAATCAGTTCTAATGAGGTGGATGAAACTGGAGCCTATTTTACAGAGTGAAGTAAGCCAGAAAGAAAAACACCAATACAGTATACTAACGCATATAAATGGAATTTAGAAAGATGGTAACAATAAACCTGTGTATGAGACAGCAAAAGAGACACTGATGTATAGAACAGTCTTACAGACTCTGTGGGAGAGGGAGAGGGTGGGAAGATTTGGGAGAATGGCATTGAAACATGTAAAATATCATGTATGAAACGAGTTGCCAGCCCAGGTTTGATGCACAATACTGGATGCTTGGGGCTAGTGCACTGGAACAACCCAGAGGGATGGTATGGGGAGGGAGGAGGGAGGAGGGTTCAGGATGGGGAACACATGTATACCTGTGGTGGATTCATTTTGATATTTGGCAAAATTAATACAATTATGTAAAGTTTAAAAATAAACAAACAAACAAAAAAAAAAAGCTCAACATTCAGAAAATGAAGATCATGGCATCTGGTCCCATCACTTCATGGGAAATAGATGGGGAAACAGTGTCAGACTTTATTTTTCTGGGCTCCAAAATCACTACAGACAGTGACTGCAGCCATGAAATTAAAAGACGCTTACTCCTTGGAAGGAAAGTTATGACCAACCTAGATAACATATTCAAAAGCAAAGACATTACTTTGCCAATAAAGGTCCTTCTAGTCAAGGCTATGGTTTTTCCAGTGGTCATGTATGGATGTGAGAGTTAGACTATAAAGAAAGCTTAGCACTGAAGAATTGATGCTTTTGAACTGTGGTGTTGGAGAAGACTCTTGAGAGTCCCTTGGACTGCAAGGAGATCCAACCAATCCATTCTGAAGGAGATCAGCCCTGGGATTTCTTTGGAAGGAATGATGCTAAAGCTGAAACTCCAGTACTTTGGCCACCTCATGCGAAGAGTTGACTCATTGGAAAAGACTCTGATGCTGGGAGGGATTGGGGGCAGGAGGGGAAGGGGACGACAGAGGATGAGATGGCTGGATGGCATCACTGATTCAATGGACGTGAGTCTGAGTGAACTCCGGGAGATGGTGATGGACAGGGAGGCCTGGCATGCTGCGATTCATGGGGTCGCAAAGAGTCGGACATGACTGAGTGATTGAACTGAACTGAACTGAAATTCATTTTTATTTACTCACCTTCCCCTTTCTTCAAAATGCATCCAGATATACTATAGCCAAGTAAAGACATTTCTTATCCTTATATCTAAGGAAAACCCAAGTACATGACTGGAAAGTGCATTTTTATTCAACATGTTTTTGTATACAAAGTGTGAATGAAGGTCTTTCTATATCTTTAAGTAGGGAAATTAAGTACTAAAATGAGAGTTATACCACTAGAAATACATGCCATTCAAAAACCTACAACACTCTTACATGTTTGAGGGGTCATGCCTATAATATTATATCCTCAAAGTTATAATGAGGATATAATATATGGACTACTAAACTGATGCTCTGTAAAAAAAAAAGTGCTCAATATATCTGACATATTCTGTTTTGCAGCTTATTTGGAAGTGCTTTTACAGTTATTTCCCATGCTTTAATGGGATATGAAGGCATAAGCCTGTCAGGGAAGTATAGTGCAATGCCATATCATTGTTAGATGGATCAGTACTGTCAATGGCTTTACTTGAACTTTATTGATTTACCTTATATTACGTGATACTCTGGTTCACATAATGTATTTAGCTGTGAAGTTGTAGAAACTACCAAGCAACCAGATTTTATAATAAATCTACCTTGTGGTTTGATAGGGACTAAAAATGTGGTGGAAGAAACAACTGCAATAATTAGACAGCCATTAATTCATATCTAGCTGCCTCTAACTATTGCTCTCATACCTAGGCTTTTCCCAAGTAAATTCCTAGATCTTCTCTACAGAAAATGAAACTAATCATCCAACTTTCTCTTGATAGTATTTCCAACGAAGAGTGTTAGAAGTAAAGAGCTTAGTTAAAATACGTAAATACTAGTTGATTATGTCAAGCTACATGACACCTGTGGTTCATAAATTATGCACATACTTGTGGAAGCTACAGTATGATGAGAAAAAGACACATAAGGCAACATAAAAATGTAATAAGAGTACTGAACAAATTTTTCTGAGAAAAGGAATTACTTTTAAACTTCAAAATCTTTAATATAAGCTCCTACAAAAGTGTATGTTCAATAAAAGTTAAGTAATGATAATGATAATATTATTATTATTGTATCCATCATTACATGAAGAGTTTATGTTTATATGATACCTGGACAACACAAATCAATCACTTGCCATTAAAAAAGAACAATTTCATCTATTTAAATTTTTAGAAGTAATTTCTTAGATAAAATAGCCTCCCATGGCTGTCACATATACTACAGATGTTTATTCTAAGACATAACAGTTAGTACCCTGCATGGAACAATTGATTTGTTCAAGATTGAGAAAGGAGAACAACAGGACAAACTTCATCACCCTATTTATTTAACCTATAGGCTGAGTACATCATGTGAAATGCCAGGCTGGATGAGTTACAAGCTAGAATCAAGATAAGTGGGAGAAACATCAACAACTTCAGATATGCAGATGATACCACTCTAATGGCAGAAAGTGAAGAGGAACTAAAGAACCTCTTGATGAGGGTGAAGGAGGAGAGTGAAAGAGCCGGCTTACAACTAAATGATAAAAAAAACTAAGATCATGGCATTTGGCCCCATTACTTCATGGTACATACCAGCGGAAAGGTGGGAGCAGTGATAGATTTCCTCTTCCTGGTCTCTGAAACCACTGTGGATGGTGACTGCAGCCATGAAATCAGAAGACAATTGCTTCTTGGCAGTGAAGCTATGACAAACCTAGACAGTGTGTTGAAAAGCAAAGATGTCACTTTGCTGACAAAGATCTGTATAATCAAGGCTATGGTCTTCCCAGTGGTCACATAAGGTTGTGAGAGCTGGAGAGTAAAGAAGGTAGAGCACCAAAGAATTGATACCTTCAAACTGTGGTGCTGGAGAAGTCTCCTGAGCATCCCCTGGACAGCAAGAGATCAAACCAGTCAATCTCAAAGGGAATCAACCCTGAATACTCATTGGAGGGACTCATGGTAAAGCTCCACTATTTGGGTCATCTGATGAGAACAGCCAACTCATTGGAAAAGTCCCTGATGCTGAGAAAGATTGAGGGCAGGAGAAGAAGAGGGTATCAGAAGATGAGATGGCTGAATGGCATCACTGATGCAATGGACATGAACTTGGCCAAATCCAGGAGATGGTGAGGGGCAGGGAGTCCTGGTATGCTGCAGTCCACGGGGTCGCAAAGAGTCGGACATGACCAGGCACTAAACAACAACAATGCTAAGAAGGTAACAAACTATTTTTATCCTTATATTATTCTAATTTGTAAATCTATTTACTGTGTAGTTTTTTTTTTTTTTTTTTTACAATCCTAGCTATACTATTAGTTTATTCTGAAAAATAATAAAAGATAATAACAATAGATGGAACATTTATTCTTTAAAGGACTGCTTGTTTTAAAATGTATTGAAGGTTAATTTTTCCCTCCATGAATTCATGAAAGCTTAAATGTAGCCTACAAAATGTTAGCCAAGATTTCTCTCATACAGAAAATGCTTTTTCGTTCTGACATGTTCAAGCATTATGATCTGAAGCACTGTTAATTATTTAACATTTTATGTTATTTATTGAGAAGTCTTTTTTCCATTTGACTTATAACCTTTGTGTACAATTTATGGATAATAACTTATTAGTTAATTATATCAACAAAGGATGCTTGATGCCCTCTAAAGGAAATTCAGTTCCATACTCACAGTGTTGCTTCTTTCTTATTCAATGTTTAATGATGACCAGCTGGGGGATAAAGGAGGTGTGTATGTTTGAGCAAATAGTTTTTCTAAATATGAATGACACTCATCTTAAGGCATTTAAGGTAAATGCTAAACTGCTAGTACATTATTGCTATTAATGATAAAGGCTGGCTGAGAAATACAGTTCAGAGGCTACCACGTGGGACTGTAAATTAAGATGTATAAAGGCAGAGGGAGGGATCCAACTCAAGTGGAGGAAAGGAGGGAGTGAAATGTCTGTAGAAATCTTAGAAACAAAGATGCAACTGACCAAACGTTGTTTTGATTTGTATTGTAACCATCCACCAGCAATCCTAGACAATATTAGTTATAAAGAAGTACTTTCTTACTTGGTGAACCGCCCCCCACCTCCCTCCACCTTGGTTCATCATCTCTAACGGGCAAACTTACTGTCACAGGTAACCATGGATGAGACCAGAAAGAGCCACCAGAGGTAGTGTAGAAGGAACTCTTCCTTCCCAGGAAAAAGAAGGAAAAGACTGAGCTTGGCCTGACTTGGATTTTTTTCCAATCTACCAACCATTATTTACCTACCTCCAATGGGACAAAATATTAATACAGAGGTATAATTGTAATTAGGATTCATAATCATGGTAGAAAACATGAAAATCGGAAAGAAATAATCCTTTAAGAAGAATTAGATATATAATAAAGGAAGATGGCAAGAGAAATAAATAAAATATCTAGCCTGAAATTGAACTATTCACAAACACATGAATAGCATTTGGTTTATTTATTTATTTTTCATAGATATTAGGTGAATCCTAGTCCTTGCCTCTGCTTATGACAGTCTCCATGCTCTATTAGTGGTGTGTGAGAGCGTACTTCTTTCACTTTAAGTTACACCACTCCTAGTTTTTATTTCAGGACAGTATTGCAGGATTTGGAATTTCCATTTCTCTTCCTAGTGATCTGCCATCTTAAAAACAAACTAACATATTTATCTGGCACACTAGCCATATGTTTTAATAATAATATATTAAATGATTAAATAGGTATTTATAGAATCTGAATTTAATGGCTTATGATATTTAGCACTTTTCTAAGACTAGCTTCCAATATGCTGATATGCAGTCTTAGACTAGATGTAGAATTAGACATTAGTGTTTTCTCTTTTGAGATCATAGTCTTTTTGGAATTAAAAACTTAATCCAAATGAAATTCTTCAAGTTTCATGATAAAAGGGGGCTTCAAGAATAAGTATTTGTTGGAATAATTTAAATCTTGAGATAAAAATAATTTTACATCAGAAAACAGATCAATAAATATGTAGTGTTTCTAGAAATTACATTTTCCAAATATTAGATGCCATGATAAAATGGAAGTTTGTACTAATTCCCCTCTACACCTTCAGCTCTTCAATGCACACAGACTCATAGCAGAATTCAACTGCTTTCTATTCCGCTATGTACAATATTATATACATTGTTTGTGTATGTTCATTTGTGGATGCTCAGTCCTGTCCTACTATTTGCGACCCCATGGAGTGTAGCCTGTCAGGTTCCTCTGTCCATGAAATTTTCCAGGCAAGAATACTGGACCAGGTTACCATTTCCTACTCGAGGGGATCTTTGCAACCCTGGGATCAAATCGATGTCTCTAGCATCTCCTGCATTAGCAGGTGGATTCTTTACCACTGTGCCACTTGGGAAGCCCTTATTACATAAATTACAAGTGTACAATATAAAGGTTCTATCCCATTTATAGTTAATTATAAAATATTAACTATGTCTCCTGCATTGTACAATATATAGTTTATTTTATACCTACTAGTTTGTGACTTATACTGCTCTAGCCCTATGTTGCCCCTACCCCAGCTCCCTCTCCCCACTGGTAACTCTTTAGTTTGCTTTCTATATCTATGAGCCTGTTTTTCTTTTGTTATATTAATTATCATACTGTTTTTGTCTTTCTGTCTGACTTATTTTACTTGGCATAATGCCTTCCAAGTCCATCTATGTTGTTGTAAATGGCAAACATTGATTTATTTTTATGTCTGAGGAGTATTTGACTGCATAAAGGAAATAAGTGCAATGAATAGGTGAGTTCTATGTTAGAAAGAAATAGATTCTATAACAAAGAAACTGATGCAGAATAACAGGGATAGGGAATGTTGGAGATGACGTGGTATAATAGCAAATAGGATTGTCAAAGCAGGCCGGCCTCAATGGACATACATGAATAAAATCACATGCTTCATTATCAACAAACCAAAAATATTTTAACTGGTACAAGATGATAGCCATGCTGAAATTGGATTTACAATAGTATTTTATGTCCTAAATTTAGCAACTGGGGTCAAGGGCAAATAAATGAACAAATTCAAGAATTTATAGTTAATACAACTTTAGAGATGAATACAATGGAATACACACATTTTCAATGGAAAAAATGTGTCAAGAGTTTGAAGGAAGTGAGAATGGTGGAATGGTGGAAAGTAATTCCAGGAAGAGGGAAAAAGAGAAGGCTATATAAGATATTTGCTATTAATACAAAGCAATGAAGTCAGTTTGCTAGGAGCAGAGTCAGTTAGCAAGAGTAGCAGAAAAGGAGGTAGGATAGAAGAAGCCAGATTATATTGTGCCTTCTAAAGCATCACATGAATTTGGCTATTACCAAGTGTGAAAGAAGAGGTCTTGCAGGAATATTGGTCTGAACTTCTGGAAGTTTTGTGGGAGAAGCAGGTTTTTGAGTGGTAGAGGATTTAGTTCAGTATTGGACATGAAGTATTTAGATATCTAGTAGACATTCAAGTGGAGATGTCAAGTAGGCAGATGCATATTTACCTACACTTCAAGAAAGTGGTATACCCTGGAGAGAAATATTTGAGGACAAGAATACAGTGTATATGGGTTTCTCAGGTGGCATTAGTAGTAAAGAACCTTCCTGCCAATGCAGGAGATGAAAGAGACATGGGTTCAATCCCAGGTTAGGGAGATCCCCTGGAGGATGGCATGACAACTCACTCCAATATTCTTGCCTGGAGAATCTCATGGACAGAGGAGCCTGATGGGCTATAGTCTATAAGGTCACAAAGAATGGGACAAGACTGAAGCAACTTGTCATGCACGCATGCATACAATATATATATAGCCATTATAGTGAATTAATTCAACAAAGAAGTGAGTATAAATCAATGTACAAGTGGATAAAACAGAGAATCCTGGACCACTATGTCATGAAAAGATTAGGAGGGAAGACCAGAAGAGGCTAAGATAAAACAAACTGAAGATGTAAGACAACTTGAAATCCCAGAGAAAACAAGAAGGGAAAGTGATCAACAAACATGCTGTGGGTTGTGATTTTTCTGTTAAGAGGGGGACCAAGAATTAGTTTTTATATCAATTTTATATTAATATCCATCAACATGGAAATTGGCCACCTGATGCAAAGAACTGACTCATTTGAAAAGACCCTGATGCTGGGAAAGATTGAAGGTGGGAGGAGAAGGGGAGGACAGAGAATGACATGGTTGGATGGCATAACCGACCCAATGGACATGAGTTTGAGTAAACTCCAGGAGTTGATGATGGACAGGATAGCCTGGTGTGCTGCAGTCTGTGGGGTTACAGGGACTTGGACATGACTGAGTGACTGAACTGAACATGGAAATCACTGGTCAAGTTGACAAAACCTTATTATTTTTTTTTTTAAGAGGGACAGATAACTAACTTAAGTAGGCTTAAGAGAGATAAGGAGAAACAAAACTAGGACAGTAAATATAAGCAACTGTTTCAAAGAATTTTGCTGTAAACATGAACATAAATATACAGAAATAACTGGAAGAGGAATGAGAATCAAGATACAGCTTTGTTTGTTTGTTTGTTTTAATGGGAAAAACAGCAGCATGTTTGTCAGCTAATATAATTGATCCAAGAAGAGGAAAGAAATGATGATGCTAAAAAGGAAAAATTTGCTGGAGGATTGACCTTGAGTTGACTAGAGCAGACAGAAAATGCTTCATAATAGAAGAATTAGCTGGAAATTGAAGCAGGAGGAGTTCATTTACTATTATCAGGAAAAAAAAAGCAACAAATTAGTAGATATGGGTGATAGTTGAAAAATAAATGTGAATGTGGAAATCTGTGGGCATTTTTTTTTATTTGCTTTAAATTCTTTACCAAAGTAAAAAGCAAGTTCAGCAGCTGAAAATAATGATGAGGGACAGATGTTGAAGTTTGAGAGAGGAGAAGGCATGTAAGAACTCTAGAGGGTAGATGGATGAGGCAAATTTATAATTATTGCTAGGCAGAATTCAGAACATAGTCAAATTGATGATAATAAATTAAAAAGGAGAGCTGTCACCTATATGGTCCTCCTGTATGAAGACATTCTCAAAAAAGACATTTCAGAAATATTGATTTTATATCATAGAAATCCCCTAATTATGACGGGACCTTAGTGCCAGAATGGGAATCATTTAGAATCTGGTACATACTCAAGAACCATTTTGGTAATTTTATAACTGTGGACACTACTGGTCATATTTAGAGAACTAAATATATGTCAGGTGCTAGACTATCCTTTAGATTTAACACTTCATCTATTCTTCATAACAAAATTACAAAACAAAACTCTATATATTTTTAGACTAGCAAACTGACATTTGGAGGAATTCAGTAACTTGTCTAACACTCAAACTTGAAAGATCATTGTCTTAAGATTTAAATCCATGCAGTAACATAATCTGTCACTTCCCAATAGACTACTTGAAGAATATATTCCCATTTTAAAAATTACTGCTTTCAGAAACCCATTACAGGTCTGACTTTCTTCATTTAATTCAGGTTTTGTGTCCTGTAAATATCCTTCTTGTTTTTAGAGATGTAATTAAACTGTAATTAATCACTTACTAACTTTCAGTATTCCTACTGAACAATTTTGAGACTGTATCATATTTACATAAACATCTTAGGAAATTTATTAATAATTCCTCTCAGTAAACACCTTCCCAATCTGAAAATCCCGTCACTCTCTCTCCTATTTGCTCTTTCTAGGGCCCGGTTATAACCTGTCATTTCCTAGTCAATTTCTTTTTGAACTTCTAACCTTCCGTTTATTTCTTCTATTCTCCTTTCCTTAGAGGCCTTTCTTTGAAAATCAGTCTCCATGTACCACACTGCAGATTTCCTGCCACAAATTTCAGAAATAATAACTCACAATTCCTTTATCTGCTGACACTTCCCCCATTTTCTTCACTTGTTACCATCACTATGACCCAGCTAATATCCTAGATTCCAGAGTTAGCTATCACACTAGCTGACTTATATGACATTTAGCCTTTACTCTAAGCAGTAATTTTATTTAGCATCTAAGGTATGCAAGGTAGTGAACATACATGAATAAAATCACATACTTCATTATCACCAAACCAAAAATATTTTAACTGATGCAAGACAACAGATGAAAAAGCCATTCTGAAATTGAATTTACAATAGCATTTTATGTTCTAAATTTAGAAACTGGGATCAAGGTCAAATAAATGAACAAATTCAAGAATTTATAGTTGATACAACTTTAAAGATGATTACAAGTTCTCTAATAAGTCTACACAGAGACCTTTTTATTTATCATTAACTGTCTCTTCAATTGAACACAAGAATGGCTTAAATCTGAGCATCAAACCATATGGAAAATACATTTCTTTTTCATTCAGTATGCTGAGATTCTCATATGATGAGATTGCTAAGTCACTTCAGTCATGTCCGACCCTGTGCGACCCCATAAACGGCAGCCCACCAGGCTCCCCCGTCCCTGGGATTCTCCAGGCAAGAACACTGGAGTCAGTTGCCATTTCCTTCTCTAATGCATGAAAGTGAAGAGTGAAAGTGAAGTCACTCAGTCTTGTCCGACTCTTAGCGACCCCATGGATTGCAGCCGAACAGGCTCCTCCATCCATGGGATTTTCCAAGCAAGAGTACTGGAGTGGGGTGCCATTGCCTTCTCCGATGTGATGAGAAGCCCATGGGAAATGAGACTGACTAAGATAGGGCAGAAACTGAAGAAGAACTAAAAAGCCTCTTGATGAAAGTGAAAGAGGAGAGTGAAAAGTTGGCTTAAAGCTCAACATTCAGAAAACTAAGATCATGGCATCCGGTCCCATCACTTCATGGGAAATAGATGGGGAAACTATCAAACATTATGTTTTTGG
Source organism: Bos mutus (assembly GCF_027580195.1). Classification (NCBI taxonomy): domain Eukaryota; kingdom Metazoa; phylum Chordata; class Mammalia; order Artiodactyla; family Bovidae; genus Bos; species Bos mutus. Next base: position 73,974,276 of record NC_091622.1, on the reverse strand, counting down.
CTCCAAAATCACTGCAGACGTTGATTGCAGACATGATATTAAAAGACGCTTACTCCTTGGAAGGAAAGTTATGACCAACCTAGATAGCATATTCAAAAGCAGAGACATTACTTTGCCAACAAAGGTCCCTCTAGTCAAGGCTATGGTTTTTCCAGTAGTCATGTATGGATGTGAGAGTTGGACTGTGAAGAAGGCTGAGCACTGAAGAATTAATGCTTTTGTGGTGTTAGAGAAGACTCTTGAGAGTCCCTTGGACTGCAAGGAGATCCAACCAGTCCATTCTAAAGGAGATCAGTCCTGGGTGTTCTTTGGAAGGAATGATGCTAAAGCTGAAACTCCAGTACTTTGGCCAGCTCATGTGAAGAGTTGACTCATTGGTAAAGACTCTGATGCTGGGAGGGATTGGGGACAGGAGGAGAAGGGGACGACAGAGGATGGGATGGCTGGATGGTATTACCAACTCGATGGATTTGAGTTTGAGTGAACTCTGGGTGTTGGTGATGTACAGGGAGGCCTGGCGTGCTCCAATTCATGGGGTCACAAAGAGTCGAACATGACTGAGAGACTGAACTGAACTGAACTGAATCAAATTCAGGGTATATCTAAATTATACAGTAAGCATGGAAATGTCTTCTTACAAAATTTTCCTAATTTTTGAACCTGCTTTTTGTCTCTTATATTCTTTCAAACTCTCCTCTCAACATCCACTCAGGTAATGATCTAAAATTCACTCACATTAAGTTGTAAATAAATGAAAAACTATGTTGCTCCTATTGAATTTTTAAGTTCAAAATATTAAACAAAATAAATGAATATCTAAAGATACTTAAGGTACAACCAATAGAATGATCATCTACGATGCAGAGCAAAAGACCAATCTTTGTTGACTGGCTAAAAGCCTGCCAACACGAATCTGTTAGAGACAGTGTTTGTCCTAGCAAATGAAGATACAGTAAGCAAGTAGCATTTGGTGATTGCACAAAAGTTTGCTGATATTAGGTATTTAAAAGTAAAAATAGTTTGATAAATAATGATGTAAAACCTATATGCCATCAGTCACCAAATTGTCCTTAAATGTATTGACTAACAAAGAATATGAGATTGTGGAAAATCACTGAAAAGCCATTTATTATACTTAGCTAATTTTAGTGATATAAATTTTACTGCTCTTAACCAGTCACATTTTGCAAATTTTCTTCTCAGTGTCTCTATTCTGACTGCCAACATGGGTGCTAATTAGCATCAATTTTGCTGGTAATATTTTTCTCCTCTTGGGGACTGAGTACAGCTGTTCACTAGGAACAGAAATGAGAGTACCCCCTGATTTCTGTGGACCAGTGGACTGTGGTAATTGATTTTAGTCATAGCTAATCCAAGTTAGTTTAGAACTCCATAACTGACTATATATCCTATTTGTGATCCCATTAACCATCAAGCTTGCCTGAGGTGACAAGGAAAACAACTCAATAGCACCAAACTCAGTCACCATGGAAAATAAACTCACCTACTGTGGAATGACAGGATTCACTTGGGAACCAGGCTTCTGTAACTCAGTACATTTTCAAGAAGCTCTCTTCAAGCACTTAATGAAATGGAGTTTTCTTTATGACTTTCATTTAAAAATACATTATGAAAGCCACTTGGCTCTTCTTGGTTCTTGCCAAGTTTTGGATACCTGATTTTCAGACCCACAGCAGAGCTATAACTAATTTTATATATTATGAACATATGATTTCATTTCAATTTATGGCAGCAAGTATCCAAGTTTGAAACTCATTCATTGCAGAGGACAAATACTGTTATCAACTCAGCATACTGTGAAGGGAAGCATTTAACAAAACATCAGTGTCTGGTAAGATGGTTAAAATTTTGTTTTTAATTTTAAAATAGAACTTTTACTTCTATGGGGGTACTTGATGAATATTATTGTATATGAAAATTTCTTGTTGCCTCTAATAAATATCTACCTGAGCATATTACCACTGATATGATTACCACTGATGATTACCACAAATAAATCATCACCACTAAAGACTTTCCAAACACTTCCCTATAAATACTCTGCAAATTCACAATTTAGTCTAGAAATTATTCACCTTCTTTCCCACATCTTCTTTGTCACTGAACACTAACATTTCTCCCTTCAAATAGTCTAACTTGTTTTATTCCCTGTGAGTAAACTCCAGAGATCAAATTGCCAACACGTGTTGGATCACAGAAAAAGCAAGAGAATTCCAGAAAAACATCTGCTTCTTTGACTATGCTAAAGCCTTTAACTGTGTGGTTCACAACAAACTGTGGAAAATTCTTGAAGAGTTGGAAATAAAAGTTATCTGCCTCCTGAGAAAACTATAATACAGGTCAAGAAGCAACAGTTAGAAATAGACATGGAACAGACTGGTTCAAATTAAGAAAGGAGTACATCAAGTCAGTATATTGTCACCCTGCTTATTTAACTTATTTGCAAAGTACATCATGTGAAACGCTGGGCTAGATGAAGCACAAACTGGAATGAAGAATGATTGATTGATTGAAAGTCTCTCAATCATGTCTGACTCTTTGCTACCCCATGGACCATATGGTCCATGGAATTCAGGCCAGAATACTGGAGTGGGTAGTCGTTCCCTTCTCCAGGGGATATTTCTAACACAGGGATCTAACCCCGGTTCCCCACATTGAGGCAGATTCTTTACCAGCTGAGCCAAAAGGGAAGGCCAAAAATACTAAAGTGGGTAGACTATCCCTTCTCCAGTGGGTCTTTCTGACTCAAGAATTGAACCAGGGTCTCATGCATTGCAGATGGATTCGTTACCAACTGAACTATCCGGGAAGCCTTAAAGCTTTGACTAGATGAAACTTTGTCAGCCAAGTAATGTCTCTGCTTTAGTATTCAAGATTTGTGGGAGAAATACCAGTAACCTCAGATATGCAGATGACACCACTCTCATGGCAGAAAGAAAAGAGAAGCTAAAGAGCTTCTTGATGAAGGTGAAAGAGGAGACTGAAAAAGCTGGCTTTAACTTCAACATACAAAAAATGAAATTCATGGCATCTGGTCCCACCACTTCATAGAAAATAGATGGAGAAACAATGGAAACAGTGACAGACTTTATTTTTTTGGGCTCCAAAATCATTGCAGATGGTGACTGCAGTCATGAAACTAAAAGATGCTTGCTCCTTGGAAGAAAAGCTATGAAAAACCTAGACAGCATATTAAAAAGCAGAGACATTATTTTGCTGACAAAGTTCTGTCTAGTCAAAGCTATGGTTTTTCCAGTAGTCCTGTATGGAAGTAAGAGTTCGACCATACAAAAGGCTGAGCGCCAAAGAATTGATGTTTTTGAACTGTGGTGCTGGAGAAGACTCTTGAGAATCCCTTGGACTGCAAGGAAATCAAACCAGTCAATCCTAAGGAAATCGGTCCTGAATACTCATTGGAACGACTGATGATGAAACTCAAACTCCAATACTTTGACCACATGATGCGAAGAACTGACTCATTTGAAAAGACCACGATTCTGGGAAAGATTGAGGGCAGAAGGAGAAGGGGATAACAGAGGATGAGATGGTTGGATGGCATCATGGACTTGAGGGGCATGAGTTTGAGCAAGCTCCAGGAGATGGTGAAGGACAGGGATGCCCAGTGTGCTGATGTCCGTGGGGTCACAAAGAGTCAGACACAACTGAGTGACTGAACAGCAACAAGAAAAAACTCCTTTTCATGGCATCCCTGAATTATAGGGGCCACCTCACGACTGTATTACCTGCCTTTAGTCCAGGAGTGCCCCACCTTGGTTCAGCCAGGGAAAATTTGAAAAATATGGATACCTGAGTTCCAGTCCAAGAACATCTGATTTAATTGGTTTATGGGGCATCCCAGACACTGGGTTTTTCTGAAGTTCACCATGTGAGTTTAATATTCAGGTTGAGAACAATGGCATCTAGTTTCTCTTCAGTATTATCACCAGGGTTATCACATCAGGATTCTTATCAGCTAAGGAACCGATAGTTCCATTTATTTGCTGCAGTAGCAGGTTTAAATACCTTCACCTGTGTTTTAAAGTCTGCCTTTTTTAAGCCACAACCCTAATGACCCTAATCTTATTTCCATATATAACTCCTACATTTGGTTTTCTGGAACCAGACCTATGCATATGAATGTTCATAGCAGCTTGACTTGTAGCGATCAAAAACTGAAACCAGCCCAGATGTCCTTCAACAGATGAATGGTTAAACAAACTGTGGCACATCCACATCATTGACTGCTACACAGTAATGAAAAGAAAACTATTGATATATACAATGACTTGGATGAATCATCAGCCAGCTATATGAAGTGAAAAAAGTCAAAATGTTAGTATACAATTCCATTTATGTAACATTTTTGATGTGACAGAATTTACAAAATGGAAGACAAATTAGTGGTTGCCAGGGGTTGGGGACAAGTGGGAGAGATGAGGGGAAAAGGGAAGGAGATGAGTTGCAGTTTGGTTTTGAAAAAGCAAAACAGAGAACTTGTGATGTTTGAGCTGTTCAGCACCTTGACTTTGGTGGTGGATACACCAGTATTCTTCCCTGGAAAACTCTATGGACAAAGGAGCTGGGTAGCCTACAGTCTATGGCATCTCAAAAAGTTGGACACAACTGAGTGACTGAGTGCACACACACACACACACACACACACACCCCAACCAATATAAGTGATAAAATTGCAAAAAAAAATTTTCACACAAACAAAAAAAACTACATAAGTCTTGAAAATCTGAATAAGCAGATTGTATTAATTCTGATGTTCCATAATATTATTCCATAGTTTTACCAAATATTACCACTTTGTGGTAATATTATTTCATGTAAAATAGCATGTGAAGCTGTTATCTTAATAAAATTATTGAGACAATTTTTTAAATTCGAAATACAAATTAAAATAATTTTTTATTAAGTTAAAATTTTGAATTAAAAATATCTTACCCATTTTTCAAGGCCCAACCACATACTGTCTATTTGCACACATTTTGTTCATTACTCAACAATTTCTTAGAGAATTATCAAAGTTAGGAATTGCACATAATATAAAGTCTGTTTGTACATGCTAGTGTTTTTCCCATGAAGGCCTAACTCTATACTATTCTTTTCTTTGATATGGATTAAGCAATTGATAACTGATATCAATTTGCTATCTACCATGTTTCCCTTTACATAACAAGTTATTAGTAAATTAAATATGTAAAAGGAAACATCGTAGATTTCATTCACACTTTTTCCACAAAAAATTATCCACTTGCAGTTGGAGAAAGGGCACCTTGCTATACTTTTCATTTTCTATTTTGATATACTTACTTCCTCTTTTTAAACCTTTTTTTTTTTTTTAACTGAGGAACAATATACATACAGAAAAGAAGACATATCCTAAGGATCCAACTCAATAGACATTTATAAGCTGAGATTTTACACATCCATGTAACTGAAAACCAGATCAAGAAATAGAACCTAAGGAGAGTTCCAGAATATTCTCATACTCCCTTATAGTTAGTACAAACCCCAGGGGTAACCAGTGTGGTTTTTAGACAGTATATCATGCAATATGCTTTGTTGCTGGCTTCCTTTGTTCAGCAATGCTTGTTCAATTCATGCAGATTGTGTATGTTGTGCTATATTGTATTGGGTGAATTTCCATTTTACTTTTGATGACCATTTGAGTAGTTTCTAGTTGTGGCTGATATGGATAGTGTTGCTATGAATATTTTTGTCTGTACCCTAATTAACACTTCCTGAAGATCAATTTGCTCCTCATCTTCATCCTCCTTTCTTTTTAAATGATACTTAGAAAATGATACTTCATTACATAAGCAAAAATGATCTTTTTCTGCAGATAGTAGAAAGTCAAGCAGATCTGAAAAAGAAAAATAATTCAGAGATTCATTTTTCAGTTTCCACTTTCAGGAAAGATATATGACACCTAAGCCCTTAATTATCTTTTCTATTTCAAGAAGTTGTATGAGACAGAACAGAAGCATAGATGTGAAAATTTCAGGCATCAAGAGTGAAAGTAATGCTTCCTGTTAGGTGGCTCTGAAGATTCAATAGGGACTCCAAGAAGCTCTCCCTTCCTTTATGAGGCAGACTGAACAAGATAAATTACCTATTTGCTCTGAAATGTATAAACAACAAAGGAAACTTTTAGCAAAACTAATTATAAAAATAAAGTGGATTGTTCCCCTAGCTCATGACTTCTCTGATTTAGCATGGCTAATGCAACCGAGGGTCAATTGCAAATAGCACTAATTAAATAGCATTCATTTTGCATCTATCCACTTAATCTGGCCCCAAAACAGTGAAAAAATGGAATGGCATTACTTTTATCTTCAAGAAAGGTTGAAAAATAGTTAGAAAAATAACTAATATATTTAATACTAGGCACACTTTTCCATCTGTAAGGCATACAATGAATCAGTATTGAATTTGATACATTGTAAAATAATAATGAACAATAACATGTAATTTGATTTAAAGCTGAATCATATAACCTAAGTAGTTTAGAGCAAGGGTTCTGTGAAGGCTGAGGTAATCATGAAAGTTCCTCAGCAGTTAAGGAATTTGTATAGAAAGATAATTTACTCAGATAAAGAGAGAAGGAGGTGACAGATGACTGAGGAAAGGTAACTAATTCTAAACCTAATTCCAACTATATCATATGCTAACTGATATTTCTACAGTACTGAAGTATGAATCAAATGGCATTGGAAGGATTGAGAGTATTGCAGTCAGGGTACAGTGAAGTAGTCTAACATTATAACTAGAACAGAATTAGGTGATTTGCAAGGGTAGAAATGGAAGCAACTTTAACAGCCCGCTGTATGTTCTTTAATCAATTTTTCAATAATGGAGTATCAGTCCTCATATTTTTATAATAAAGTGACTTTTTACTCTGAAGCTTGGTTTCAGATGAAATGACGTTCCAGAACTTCAACTAGAAAGCATTGTTCTGCATCATAATCTGTATTAATTCATTCATACTGATATAGTGTTTGGAGACATTTTTAACACATTGAAACTTCTGTTTAATCAGTTAATTGATTACTAGATATTTGGCTCTGCACAAAATGTCCATTGAGATATTTTAGTATACACTAAAAGGTTTAAAATGTGATTTTATAAAAAAACATCTGTGAGCACATTTGGTCATGACAAATGGTCCTTGATATTTGCTCCTGTAAAAAAACCTCCACATTTAGAAAATGTTCCTGGAATCAAATAGTCCATAACAGTTGCTTATACTTTTGGTTTACAGGGTTGAAAAATTAAAAAAATACTACCATGTTTTATTGGTCCAATAGACATTTTCTAGCTCTATTGCCAATAGCAACTCTCTTTCCTCGGCAGTCTAGCTAATAATGGCATATAGGGTTAGGTAGCTGCATCAGGATTTAAACCTTGCAGAAGAGTGGGATTTATGTTAATTATGCATACAAGAAATAGGCCTACAGATAGAGAAATGCACAGAAAATAAAGGATGAGATTTTGTGATGGTTGGTGCACTAATATTTCCTTAGACATTTGAATTGATGTGGCTGGTTTCAACAATGGTAGAATTTGAAAGGAAGAGCTAGGTCAAGTGCAAGGTAAAATGGCCTGCATATGGGCCTGCAAATGGGCTGCCATAAACAATTTACAGAGTGTATTGCTTGTTCAGGAGGAGTGAGATGGGTGTGACTCTCTTACCACATAGTGGTTGGGTGTAAAATGCCCCATTTGACGGGGGTGTTTTGCATCTAATCAACCCCCCACAACTATCCCATCATCCAGGGTTAATGGTGATGTTTTCCTTGAATCAATGTCCTGTAAAGGTATATTTGTGGTAGATTGCATGAAATGTTTGCCATTATTTGGGGAAGTTTTAGGGGGTGTGACTTCCACACATCCCTGTCAATAAGCATGGACCACCACACTCTTGGCTGGTGATTACCAACCCAGTGCTTGATCCAGTCATATTGAACCAGGTTTCTAAACCATAAGGTATTAGTAAGAATTCCCCTACCAGGAAATCAGTGACCATAGGCCAGTCAACTATAAAATCCAAAGAAAATATGACATCTTTTTGAAAATATTCAGTGGAATGTGGTAGAAATACTATAATCATGGAGGCAAAAATGCCAGTGCTAAATTATAGTGGTTTGGGTTACCATTTCGAGATAGGTGTGAAAGGTACTGGTGCTCTGATGAGAGGAAAATCTTCAATGCCTGATGCATAATTAGTCAGAGTTTGGATAGTATTGCAACCATTCAGGATAATGCAGGGAAATATCAATTTTCCTTCCTTCCTTCCTTTCCTTTCCTTTCCTTACTTCCCCTTCAATGTTGGTGTTGAAGGGAAAGTAAGAAAAACCCTGAATAGGTCAAAATGACATACAGAAAAAGACCAAATGCAACACCATCAGAGGTACATTCATAAACTCTCCACAATGTTTGTGATAAAGAGGTCCTGTTAATAGTACCATAAAGAAAGTCATTGAAGAGGTAAATAGAATTCAGAACAGACATCAACCTCCAAACCCAACTTCATTGCATGGAGTTGAAATTCCAGAGGAATATAACATGACCAGAATCACAGAATAATTTCTTATGCAAGATTCCAGTGTTCAACATGATAAAAAAAACTTATTTACTCAACTTCTGACATTATTCAATATTTAAGTGTCAGTACCACATTATTCAATGATGACACCTTCAAGATGGCACCAACAGAGTTCACTCATCTACTGTGCATAATGTATTATTGAGTTATACTATGCCACTGATTGGGCATGCCAGGTGGCACTAGTGGTAAAGAACCTGCCTGCAATTCGGGAGATGTAAGAAATGTGAGTTGGATCCCTGGGTTGGGAAGATTCCCTGGAGAAGGGCATGGCAACTCATTCCAACTCATTCTCTTACCTGGAGAATCTCCATTGACGGTTAGCCTGACTGGCTACAGTCCATAGATAAGGTAACAAAGAGTCAGACACGACTGAAGCATCTTAGCACACATGCCATTAATTTATGCACTGACAATGAAAATTGGATTAAAGATTTACTGAGCATGGGCCTACCCATCAGAACAAGACCCAGTTTCCCCCTCAATCACTACTCCCATCAGAAAGCTCCCATAAGCCTCTTATCCTTCTCCAACAGAGGGCAGACAGACTGAAAATGACATTCATAGAAAACTAACCAATCTAATCACATGGACCATAGTCTTGTATAACTCAATGAAACTATGAGCCATGCTGTGTTGGGCCACCCAAGACAGACAGGTCATGGTGGAGAGTTCTGATAAAATGGAGTCCACTAGAGAAGGGAATGGCAAACCACTTCAGTATTCTCGCCTTGAGAATCCCATGAACAGTACTAAAAGGCAAAAAGATAGGACACTGAAACATGAATTCCCCAGGTCAGTAGGTGCCCAATATGCTACTGGAGATCAGCAGAGAAATAACTCCAGAAAGAATGAAGAGACAGAACCAAAGAAAAAACACCACCAGTTGTGGATGTGACTGGTGATGGAAGTAAAGTCTGATGCTATAAAGAGCAATATTGCATAGGAATCTGGAATATTAGGTCCATGAATCAAGGCAAATTAGAAGTGGTCAAAAAGGAGATGGCAAGAGTGAACATCGACATTCTAGGAATTAGCAAACTGAAATGGACTGGAATGGGTGAATTCAACTCAGATGATCATTATATCTAACACTGTGGTCAAGAATCCCTTAGAAGATATGGAGTAGCCATCATAGTAAACAAAATAATCCGGAATGTAGCACTTTCCTTCAATCTCAAAAATGACAGAATGATCTCTGTTCATTTCCAAGGCAAACCATTCAATATCACGGTAATCCAAGCCTATGCCCCAACCAGTAACACTGAAGAAGCTGAAGTTGAACGGTTCTATGAAGACCTATAAGACCTTCAAGAACTAACACCCAAAAAAGATGTCTTTTTCATTATAGGGGACTGGAATGCAAAAGTAGGAAGTCAAGAAACACCTGGAGTAACAGGCAAATTTGTCCTTGGAGAACAGAATGAAGCAGGGCAAAGGCTAATAGAGTTTTGCCAAGAGAATGCACTGGTCTTAGGAAACCCTCTCTTCCAACAACACAAGAGAAAACTCTACACATGGACATCAACAGATGGTCAACACTGAAATCAGATTGATTATATTCTTTGAAGCCAAAAATGGAGAAGCTCTCTTAAGTCAGCAAAAGCAAGACCAGGAGGTGACTGTGGCTCAGATCATGAACTTCTTATTGCCAAATTCAGACTTAAATTGAAGAAAGTAGGGAAAACCACTAGACCACTCAGGTATGATCTAAATCTAATCCCTTATGATTATACCATAAGAGTGAGAAATAAATTTAAGGGACTAGATCTGATAGACAGAGTGCCTAATGAACTATGAATGGAGGTTCGTGACATTGTACAGGAGACAGAGATTAAAAGCATCTGCAAGAAAAAGAAATGCAAAGAAGCAAAATGGCTGCCTGAGGAGGCCTTACAAATAGCTGTGAAAAGAAGAGAAGCAAAAGGCAAAGGAGAAAAAGAAAGATATACCCATTTGAATGCAGAGTTCCAAAGAATAGCAAGGAGAGATTAAAAAAACCTTCCTCAGTGATCAGTGCAAAAAATAGAGGAAAACAATAGAATGGAAAAGACAAGAGATCTCTTCAAGAGAATTAAGGATACCAAGGGAATATTTCATGCAAAGATGGGCTTGATAAAGGACAGAAATGGTATGTCTCTAACAGAAGCAGAAGATATTAAGAAGAGGTGGCAAGAATACACAGAACTGTACAAAAAAAGATCTTCATGACCCAGATAATCATGATGGTGTGATCACTCACCTAAAATGAGAAATCCTGGAATGCGAAGTCAACTGGGCCTTAGGAAACATCACTATGAATAAAGCTAGGGGAGGTGATGGAATTCCAGTTGAGCTATTTCTAACCCTGAAAGATGATGCTGTGAGAGTGCTACACTCAACGTGCCAGCAAATTTGGAAAACTCAGCCTTGGCCACAGGACTGGAAAAGGTCAGTTTTCACTCCAATCTCAAAGAAAGGCAATGCCAAAAAATGCTCAAACTACCACACACTTGCACTTATCTCATATGCTAGGAAAGTAATGCTCAAATAATCCAAGCCAGGATTCAACAATATGTGATCTGAGAACTTCCAGTGTTCAAGCCGGTTCTGAAAAAGGCACAGAAACCAGAGATCAAATTGCCAACATCCACTGGATCATTGAAAAAGCAAGAGAGTTCCAGAAAAACATTTATTTCTGCTTTATTGACTATGTCAAAGCCTTGATTGTGTTGAATCACAACAAACTGTGGAAAATTCTGAAAGAGATGGGAATACCAGACCACCTGACCTGCCTCTTGAGAAATCTGTATGTAGGTCAGGAAGCAACAGTTTGAACTGGACATGGAACAACAGACTGGTTCCAAATAGGGAAAGGAGTACATTAAGGCTGTATAATGTCACCCTGGTTATCCAGAGTACATCATGAGAAACACTGAGCTCGATGAAGCACAAGCTGGAATCAAGATTGCCAGGAGAAATATCAATAACCTCAGATATGCAGATGACACCACCCTTATGGCAGAAAGGAAAGAAGAACTAAAGAGCCTCTTGATGAAGGTGAAAGAGGAAAGTGAAAAAGTTGATTTAAAGCTCAACATTCAGAAAACTAAGATCATAGCATCCAGCCCCATCACTTCATGGCAAATAGATGGGGAAACAGTGGAAACAGTGGCTGACTTTATTTTTCTGGGCTCCAGAATCACTGCAGATGGTGATTGCAGCCATGAAATTACAACATGCTTACTCCTTGGATGAAAAGTTATGACCAACCTAGATAGCATATTCAAAAGCAGAGGCATTACTTTGCCAACAAAGGTCTGTCTAGTCAAGGCTATGGTTTTTCCAGTAGTCATGTATGGATGTGAGAGTTGGACTATATAGAAAGCGGAGCACCGAAGAATTGATGCTTTTGAACTGTGGTGTTAGAGAAGACTCTTGAGGGTCCCTTGCACTGCAAGGAGATCCAACCAGTCAGTCCTAAATGAAATCAGTCCTCATATTCATTGGAAGGACTGATGTTGGAGCTGAAACTCCATAACTTTGTCCACCTGATGTGAAGAGCTGACCTATTTGAAAAGACCATGATGCTGGGAAAGATTGCAGGTGGGAGGAGATGACAGAGGATGAGATTGTTGGATGGTATTACTGACTCAATGGACACAAGTTAGAGTAAACTCTGGAAGCTGGTGATGGACAAGGAGGCCTGGGTTTCTGCAGTCCATGGGGTAACACTGAGTCAGACACGGCTGAGAGAGTGAATTGAACTGGACAATGAAAAGGCTAGGAAATATTTGCATTTGCATGGGAAAGAAATCTTGACAGTAACCCCTTCATTGTGCTTGATGGCTTTCAAGTTTGTAAATGTGAACATAGTTTGACTACTCCTATTAAATGCACAAATAAAAAGGTACTTTTTTTTTTTTTTTACTTTTCACAATCACTTAAGTGATTGTATCTTTTTTGGTGAAAAGTATCTTCTTTGGTTCTAACTCATGAGTATATGACAATGGAGAGTCATCCATTGTAACTGTGCATCCATTTTGGGACTTCCTTTGTACCTGTCGAAGATATAAATGAAATGAGTATACTATGAAGAATCCAGAAAATTTAGATGACCTAATGGATCATATTGAGACGATGTACATCTGTGGAAGGCATGGCACAGACAAAACAAGACCAGGAACTCCAAGATTTCCAGAAGAAACTTGAAGTCTTTATAAGTCAGTACTGAATGGTGATCACAGGATGAACAAGGCTAGTGGAGGCTGGCAGAGCAAATTTCAGAAGCTTATGGTAGTGCCTTATCCTTTAATTTGGAGATTTATTGAAGTGTTGAAAGATGAACAGAAAAGCAATAGACAAGTTACCACCCAGGTTTTAAACTCTCTGTCAGGCAATTCGATCCCCCCTCCCCCCCCAACACCCTGAACTCTCACCTACAAATACCCTGGATACATTAAATGTACCTTAAGTACTGTAAGTCTGATTTAACAACCAAGAACAAACTGCTTGTATATGATGACTATAGCTCTGTACATTGTATTAACTTATACCAGCCAGAGTAATGGTTGAATAAAAACGTACCTTGATGGCCTTTAAATGTTGAACTACTATCTGTACATCTAGATGTTTGCACAGGCTAGTTTCTGCTCATAGGAAAATTCTTGTATTTCATAGAATTTCTGAGTCAGCAACTTGATCTGCAAGCAACTTTGACCTTCTAATCCTATTCAGATTATCAGCTTGGGTTTAAAAACCTATGCTCATCCATACGTTTAGATAAGTCATTATATCAATTTGAAAATATCTTTCCTCCATCTTGAAAGCTGTCTGGAAAATAAATATCCAATGTCTGTCTTTCAAGTCTCTCTGAAGACATCTCTCTATTTCAAACATTTTTGCTCTCTCAGTTCCAACTTTGAAATTGCTGTCAATTGTATTCATAGAATTTCAGTCAGTGAAAGGAAGTCAAAGTCCAGGCAGCACAATAAAGAGTTAATTCATATTCACCAACATAAGATGTTTTAGTCTTATGTTAGTGTACATATCCTCCAGGATAAATGACTTGGAGGCTGCACTTTAGAACTAACACCACTTTGCATATCATACAGTGCCTTGCACACAGCATGACTGTAATGGAGAATTGGGAAACCAAATGAAATATTCTGTTTATGTTTGAAGTTCCATGTTATTAATGCAGAGGGTTTCTACTAATGCTTGAAAAAATTGTGTACTTTTTGAAGTTGGTTGAGTTAAAAATTAGTCATTAGAACCAACAAATATTTATAAGATTTTTGTTGCTGTTGTTTTGACTACAAAGTAAAAAATTTATCTGCTTGACAATGATGGAATGCAAAGAACCAAAGTGATTGTACTTGCAATGCAAAAAAATAAATCCTAGGAATTCGAACAAATGACATAGGGGGAAAGTAAACAGCTTGAAAACTCCCGGTTGGATTTTGGTCACAGTAAAAAGAAAATCAGAATTCTTTTTGCCCTTTCCTTCTTTAGAGAACAAATATAAAAGAAAAAGTTTGAACTAAAAACAAGCTTCTCAGTTTAAGAACCCAGTTGTAAAAAGCATCCTCCTTTCCAAATTTTACTCAAATTGTAGCCCTCTTTAATCTCTTTTTTCCCCTCTGAGCTCCATTAGAACAAAATAAGCTTTCTTGTATAAACTGTATTGATGATTGAGTTCCTAAAATGAATTTCTATGAGCAGAGTTTTGAAACTATGTATTTATAACCAAAGTGGTTTTCACCAACCAATGCTATTAATAGTCATACTTGAAAACACACATTATTGAACTATATCTGATAATATAATATTGCCCCAGCTGAAGCTAAAGGGCTTGATACCCTACTGGCTATGTCCTCAACAAACTCAACTCCTCAGCCCTAATTCACATAATTCATTATAATGTTATATTAGACTTTAGTATGTATATGAGTGTGTGTGTGTACATATATAATAAATTATATATTATATTTTATGTTATATTAAACATGAACTTGAGTTGAATTTATAGGCCACTTTATTCTACATCCTTCCTCAGCTTCTAAGCCTGTTTCAAGAATCTTTATATGTGAATTTAAAAATATATATAATTTTGCATTTTCATAAAATTTACCTAATGATAAAATTATCAGTATGCCCTTCTAGTCATTTACAGATATAGAAGATATCTTATACTGAATTATTTTCCCTGCTTTTAATATTTTTTATGCAAATTAAATATAACAACATTGAAAAACAATTTTCCTGTGTAATAATCATGACCGAGCAGATAACCCAGAAGAAATGTCAAGAATCTGCTTAATTTTAACTATTTTTTGTTTTTACGTGTTTGAAAACATTTTCTCATTTGCTGTTCACTGTATTGTTATAAACCAAACATGAAATATTATTTAGTAATTAGTATTCATCCTACCTATTTCATGTTTACTTGATAAATATGAAAAAACACTTGATAAATATGAAGCAACCTTGGGATTAGATTAAAATTTTTAATAGACAAAATACTTGTCTTTTGGGCCCCATTATAAAGTGCATTATGTTCTGAAGAGGAACTTTGCTCCA
Organism: Bos mutus; assembly: GCF_027580195.1. Taxonomy (NCBI): domain Eukaryota; kingdom Metazoa; phylum Chordata; class Mammalia; order Artiodactyla; family Bovidae; genus Bos; species Bos mutus. The sequence goes on along the minus strand of NC_091622.1, from coordinate 73,959,080 downwards.
TAGGTACAAAACTAACATCATCCTTTGCTAACATTCTCATCAAACATTCAGGTAGTATTAGTGTAATATTATTCACCAGTAGCTTTACTAAAGGTGCAAACTTGTATCATATTTCAAATTATGTGAAGTGATTTTCATATGAAATTATCTGGGGAATTGTCTTCCAATTGTTACCTGCCTAACTGCCATGGTTTTTCTAGGCGAACATTTAAAATGTTAGTAAAGGTGTTTTTAAATTCATTTAGAGTCTAACCACCATGGAACTTTAGATTCTTTAAAAGAGTTTTCTTTACTATTTTAAGCATGTTTCTTCTAAAACTAGCAAATTGGAATATAACATTTTTGATCCCGAAGTGAAGAACACTGCCCATAGGACATCTTTTCACAGACAAAGAAAACATATGGAAGAGTGTCTGAGAATTACAAGTTAGCCTAATATCTCTAAGGATAAGCTTTTTAAATTTCTGATGTCTTTAAAGACCTTGAAAAAGCATATGTACATAAGTCATTGTTCATAATATCATGAAAACCGTATATATTCTACTGAAATATATTTTATAGAAATGATTGCTATAAGATAATCTAAATCATTAATATAATGTTAATGCCCCTAAGTGGAATAGTGTCTTCCAGGTAAAATTCTAAATGGTTCCTTATAATAATTATATAAGTTAAATGAGGACAGAAAGGTTAAAATATAAATACTTTTAAAAATTAACTACTTATTCAGATATTGGTAATCACATAGGACTAGGGAATGGTCAGAAAGCTTTCTAAGCAATTTCTCATTGCCACCTGACTTGAGACTTTTCTCTATAATTTTAAGTACATTTTGACAGTTAGTTCTTTGACAGTTTTTGAAAAATTCTGGTAATGTATGTTTTCCAGATAAAAATCACATTTTTATCTAAACCACAACTAGCATATATTATACAGTATTTGCAGTAAGTGAAAGTTGCTCAGTAGTGTCCGACTCTTTGCAACCCCATGGACTATACAGTCCATTGCATTTTCTAGGCCAGATTACTGGAGTGGGTAGCCTTTCCCTTCTCCAGGGGATCTTCGCAACCCAGGGATCGAACCCACATCTCCCTCATTGTGGGAGATTCTTTACCAGCTGAGCCACAAGGGAAGCCCAACAATACTGGAGTGGGTAGCCTATCCCTTCTCCAGCAGATCTTTCTCACCCACGAATCAAACTGGGGTCTCCTGCATTGCAGGCAGATTCTTTACCAATGGGCTATGAGGGAAATATTTGCAGTGTGTTCCCATTAACATAGAAGTATTCTTGTAGATTGATTGGTCAATTTCTCCTTCTCTGTTTTTATATACATATACATAGAAGATGTCTATACTGATAGTTTCCACATGTTATTAAAATTACTGATTACCTTGTATGATGGGATTTAGAGTGATTCATCACAGTTGTTTTGATGTGTTATTACTGCTAGAAATTTAATAATGGATTTTATAAATGACAGTCTTGATACAAATGTTTTAGTATTAAATTATCTTTGCTATACTTCATTGACTACTGCATCTCATGTGAATATTTGTTTAGTATACTGTTCTCTGCTTTTTCTTTCAAACGTGTGTGATTTTGTGTTATATTAATATATCACTCTAATATGAAGACCATGGAATTCTCCAGGCCAAAATACTGGAGTGGGTGGCCATTTCCTTCTCCAGGGGATCTTCCCAACCCAGGAATTGAATCGAGGTCTCCTGAATTGCAGGTGGATTCTTTACCATCTGAGTCACCAGGGAAGCCCAAGAATACTAGAGTGGGTAGCCTAGTCCTTCTCCAGTGGATCTTCCCAATCTAGGAATTTGAACAGGGGTCTCCTGCATTGCAGGCAGACTCTTTACCAGCTGAGCTGGCAGCCTCTTTACCAGCTGAGCTACCAGGTAAGCTCATATACAAAAGATGGTGATATTAACTGTCTTGTCCACACTCCAGTTTATTAGAATCTGCTCACTTTTCAAAATTCCCTAAAATAGCTGACTGAACACATGAGACAAGAGGTGCTCCCAAAATAGATACTGTTGTTGTTGTTCAGTGGCCTATTCATGTCCAACTGTCTGCAATCCCATGGACTGCAGCAGGCCAGGCCTCCCTGCCCCCCACCATCTCCCAGAGTTTGCCCTGTCCACCCCATTATACTTGCCTTGAGAACTTAATGAACTTTATAAAAGGCCAAAATAGATACTATGAGCTGTTAATAAGATACTTTTCCATGAAAAAATAAATTGAGATACAGACAACCTAATTTTGACATTCAAATGTCCTCCTTCCCTAACATGGCTTTTCTAGCTTTTTCTTGGCCTTCTGGAATCTAAATGCATTAAGGACTCTTAATTTTCCATTCAGGTTTTTAATTCTTACATCTAAATGTGTCCTATTTAAAATAAGTAAATGAACAACTTATTTGGCTCTGCTTAAAATTTAGTGTTCGTTATAATCTAAGAATATTTGCCTTTTGATTAGAAAGCTTCACCCATTTATTGGTTTTTATAATAGAAAATGTCTCTTTTTTTTCTTTATTCTATTTTCTTCTCCCCCTGCTGTGGTATACATTAATTTCCATATTCTTTCATTTCTGAGATGTTTTATAAAACATTTTAGACTCTTTTATGTCCTAATAATAGGTATCTTAATTTTTTAAAAAATTTCATAATATCAAAAGTTATTTTATTAACATACTACTCAAAGCAACATTCAGGTTCACTGTAATCCCTATCAAATTACCAATAGAATTTTCACAGAACTAGAACAAATGATTTTAAAATTTGTATGGAAATACAAAAGAACCCAAATAGCCAGTACAGTCTTGAGAAAGAACTGAGGTAAAGGAATCATGCTCCCAACTTGAGACAATACTACCAAGTTACAGTAATCAAAACACTATGGTTCAGTTCAGTTCAGTTCAGTTCAGTCCCTCAGTTGTGTCCTACTCTTTGCGACCCCATTAATCGCAGCACGCCAGGCCTCCCTGTCCATCACCAGCTCCCGGAGTTCATTCAAACTCACGTCCATTGAGTCAGTGATACCATCCAGCCATCTCATCCTCTGTTGTCCCCTTCTCCTCCTGGCCCCAGTTCCTCCCAGCATCAGAGTCTTTTCCAATGAGTCAACTCTTCACATGAGGTGGCCAAAGTACTGGAGTTTCAAGTTCAGCATCATTCCTTCCAAAGAAATCCCAGGGCTGATCAGAATGGACTGGTTGGATCTCTTTGCAGTCCAAGGGACCCTCAAGAGTCTTCTCCAACACCACAGTTCAAAAGCATCAGTTCTTCGGCGCTCAGCCTTCTTCACAGTCCAACTCTCACATCCATACATGACCACAGGAGAAACCATAGCCTTGACTAGACGAACCTTTGTTGGCAAAGTAATGTCTCTGCTTTTGAACATGCTATCTAGGTTGGTCATAACTTTCCTTCCAAGGAGTAAGCATCTTTTAATTGCATGGCTGTAATCACCATCTGCAGTGATTTTGGAGCCCCAGAGAATAAAGTCAGACACTGTTTCCACTGTTTCCCCATCTATTTCCCATGAAGTGATGGGACCAGATTCCATGATCTTAGTTTTCTGAATGTTGAGCTTTAAGCCAACATTTTCACTCTCCTCTTTCACTTTCATCAAGAGGCTCTTTAGTTCCTCTTCACTTTCTGCCATAAGGATGGTGTCATCTGCATATCTGAGGTTATTGATATTTCTCCCGGCAATCTTGATTCCAGCTTGTGTTTCTTCCAGTCCAGCGTTTCTCATGATGTACTCTGCATATAAGTTAAATAAGCAGGGTGACAATATACAGCCTTGACATACTCCTTTTCCTATTTGGAACCAGTCTGTTTTTCCATGTCCAGTTCTAACTGTTGCTTCCTGACCTGCATACAGATTTCTCAAGAGGCAGATCAGATGGTCTGGTATTCCCATCTCTTTCAGACCAGCACCAAAATAGACACATAGATCAATGGAACAGCATAGAAAACCTAGCAGTAAATCCATACACTTATGGTTAATTAATCTATATAAAAGGAGGCAAGAATATACAGTGGAGAGAAAACAGTTTGTTCAATAAGTGGTTCTGGGGAAACTTGACAACTACATGGAAAAGGATTAAATAGAACATTTTCTAATACAAAGATAAACTCAAAATGGATTTAAAAATTAAACATAAGACTAATCATTCTAAGTTCCTAAAGGAAAACATAGGCAGGACACTCTTTGACATAAACTGCAACAATAATTTTTTGGATCCATTTCCTAGAGTAATTTCCTAGAGAAATGGCATGCATTTCCTAGAGTAATGGAATCAAATGGCATCTAACTGAACTTAAATGCTTTTGAAAAAACAAAGGAAACCACAAGCAAAACAAAAAGACAACCGATAGACTGGAAAAAAAAATGCTTTCAAATGATGCAACTGACAGGGATTAATTTTCAAAATATGCAAACAAACAGCTCATACAGATTAATATGAAAAAAAATATCAAAAAGTGAGTTTAAATAAGCTTTTCTCCAAAGAAAACATACAGATGGCCAATAAGAAGAAAAAATCTCAACATTGTTTGTTATTAGAGGAATGCAAATCAAAGCCACAATGAGGTATCATTTCATACCAGTCAGAATGACCATCAAAAATAATGGTCATCTACAAATAATAAATGCTGAGAGGGTATGGAGAAAAGGAAACTCTCCTACATTGTTGGTGGGGATGTATATCAGAACAGCCATTATGGAGAACAGTATGGAGGTTCCTTAAAAAACTGAAAATAGACCTAGTCCCACTATTTTCTGAAAATAGAGCAGACCCACTCCTGGGCATATATCTAGAGAAAACTCCAACTCAAGAAGACACATGCACCCCAATATTCACTGCAACACTATTTACAGTAGCCAAAACATGGATGCAATGTAAATGTTCATCAACAGTAAAATAAGATGTGCTATATATTGTAGTAACATGGATGAAGCTAGATATTATCATACTAACATGAAGTTAAGTCAAACCGAGAAAGAAAAACGTCATATGATATCACTTTAAATGTAACAAAATAACTTATTTACAAAGTAGAAATAAATTCACCAACATAGATAACAAATTAATGGTTACCAAAGGGGAGAGTGGGAGGAGGGATAAATGTGGAGTTCTTGGTTAACATATAGACAATACTATATATAAAATAGCTAAACAAATAGCTAAACACCCTTGGGTCCCCAAAGCAGTGTCTCCTCTTCGGGGCCCAGCCTCCGGCGCCCAGAACAGGGGAGGTGGGGCAGAGGGCGAGGGGGCTCCCACCTTCGCACACACATGCAGACATCCCAGGTATAGCACAGGGAACTATATACAATATCTTCTAATAACCTATAATGGAAAAGACTTTGAAAAAGAGTGTATATATAGATAGATATAGATATATTTAACTGAATCACTTTGCTGCACAACTGAAGCAATGTAAATCAAATATAGTTCAATAAAAATAAAAAGGTTACCTGTGATGGATTCATTTTGATATATGGTAAAACCAATACAATATTGTAAAGTTAAAAAATAAAAAAAAATAAACACACACACAAAAAGGTTATTTTCACTCTGAATGTTTAAGTCCATTGTATGAGTGTGCATGTGTGTATATGTGTGTGTGGGGGGGTGGTAATATGCATGTGGCAAGTTCACTCACTTGTGTCATCCGTAGATTCTGTTGATGCGTATTTATGATTCCTTATGTTATAATCGGGATACATTTGTGGAGCCTGTAATTCAGTAAATTAACACAGCCAGTCAACAGATTATGTATTTTTAATGTTTGTTTATTTTGGCTAAAGTACATGTATATATTGAATTCTCAGTCCAAATCACATTTCTAGCAAGATTTTTACCTTCTTTTCAGTCATGATTTCTTTCTGCTACCATTAACCGTAAGAAACATTGTAATTTATGGTAATATAAGTGAAATTCCTGAATCCCTGACATCAACATCTCCTCTTTTTATCTCTACCTCTTGTTGCAGGGCTTTATAGAAAAGTATTTCGTTCTTCTTATAGCAATTTATGTCAGTATCATCATTTCCTCCTATATCTTTTTAATAATCATCGGCAATTTAATCTACCCAGAGGGACAAAAATAAGCTAAATATGCACTTTAGGCATTATACTCTTCCAGTCTCACTGAGCAGTATCTAGTATGTAGAAATCAATATCTATTTAAATTTTCATGTTGTACATATTTATTTATCAATTTTCGGCCATGCTGTGCTTTTACTAATTGTGGTGAGCGGGCCCTGCTTTTCATTTCTGTGTGTGGGCTGCTTTTTGTGGTGGCTTCTCTTGTTGTAGAGCTTGGGCTCCAGCTGCTCAGCAGCTTCAGCACGTGCAACATGTGGGCTCAGCAGGTGCCGCACATGGGATCTAGGGGGCATGGACTCTAGGGCAGAGGCTCAGTGGATGTGGCATATGAGCTTAGTTGCCCCACAACATGTAGAATCTTCCTGGATCAGGGGTGGTATCCATGTCTCCTGCATTGGCAGGTGAATTCTTAACCACTGGACCAGGGAAGTCATATGTTGTACATTGTTCAGCCATAGATGTCATATAGATTATCATTTATAATTATATACAATAATTATAATATATATAACAATATACTATGTAATATGAGATGATATATAATACATGATAATTCTATATAATATATAGAATTATATATATTGGCATTTATATATATATTATTTATATATAATGGAAATTATAATAATATATACCATGTTCTAGATAGAAAGGATGCTTAAATCCAGTTTATCTATCTTATAATATTAGCTAAATTCTTTTTAGCTTTTTAGCTTCTGACATTAGACTGGATTTTGATCTTTTTCTTTGTTATTATACTATTGCTGTGGGGTTTTTGTATTTTTATGATAATCCATATTTCAGGGGCTATTGTATTTTTGTACTAGAAATAGATAAATATATTAAAAATTATTTTTCACATTACACTCCCTCTTTCATTTTTTTGGAGTTTCTTTGTTACTATTAACTTTCTTTCAATAAAGTTTTTTTTCTACCAGACCTCCGCATAAGCTATTATAAAAAGAGGAACTGAGGACTTCTTATGTTTGAGTGATAATAACCTCAACGCTTGAAAATACCGTTAGAGCAAACATACAAAACATATCAAACCAACCAATAAGCAAAGAAATAGAGGATAAAGAGACATGATTCAGAGAGGCTACTTTATCGTGATTCTAGCTAATGATGATGATGTGATTCTGAGAGACAAAACAAATCCTAATAGCCCTCAATTGGTTCAATATCATCTTCAAATGAGAAAATGGCATAGGAATTTGCAGTCAAAATCCTAAGCAGCAGGCACTTACCTGAAGTACTCTCTTGCCTGGAGTACCCTCTGTGTTGATGAGACCTCTCAGGAAACCAGACAAGTAGTAAACAGATGGACATGTTTTAAACTGTTCCAGGACTGATCCTGGCCAGCAGTATCTCAACTACCATAACGAATCTCCTCCTGAATGGTCTCACATCTAATTGATTTTTGGTGGCATTGAGTGCTCTTTTTTTGCATAACCTTACACTCTGCACTACAGTCATGAGAAAGAAAGGTGGAAAGGCACATTCTGAACAAAGAGAAAATTAAGAAAAATTATCTTAATTTCTTTTTTATTCAGGTACCTTATATAATGCTTCCTACCAAGGCCACTTTTTGATATGGCTAATGCTGTCAAACAAGAAAGATGGAAAAGGATTAATTAATCAATATCTCCTAAGGGCTTTTAGCTAAAAGGCTAACGCAAAGGCCAAGCACTGTCATTATCACTGTTTGGTCTGATTATGGTGATTATGTGACCTAGAAGAAAAATGTCAGAAGGGAGACATTCCCGTTAATTTGCATTGTTAATATAACTGTTGACAGCAAAGAAAAGTTTGCATATTTGAATCAGATCCCCCAACAACAAAAATCCAGCTGTCTTATAGATTGATGTATTTGATTAAGCTAATTTGTCACAGCCAGAATTATCATCGTCATTCAACATTAACATTAAATATCCATTCACTAGAGCTCAAGAACAATGCATATGAAGTATAGGGCTCAGGAGGATACATGATAACATTTGTAGCTTTTCAGTGAGTGTACAAATAACAGAGGCCAATATTTACAGCATCAATCTTAGAGACTTTTAGTTTTTCACACAAAAAAGATATAATAGCATTACCATAATTCAGATTAAAGTAAAGTAATATCCACAAATACATTTATAAGTACATAAAGCTATAGGAAAGAAAATATTTTATTAAAAATACTCTAGACTGTCACTTAAAATCTTTAACTGAACATTTAAATTTGGCCTTTAAGGTTCTATGAAGCATTTTGTGGGAGAGGGCAATGGCAACCCACTCCAGTACTCTTGCCTGGAAAATCCCATGGATGGAGGAGCCTAGTAGGCTGTAGTCCATGGGGTCACTAAGAGTCGGACACTTATTGAGCAACTTCACTTTCACTTTCATGCATTGGAGAAGGAAATGGCAACCCACTCCAGTGTTCTTGCCTGGAGGATCCCAGGGACGGCAGAGCCTGGTGGGCTGCCATCTGTGGGGTCGCACAGAGTCGGACACAACTGAAGCGACTTAGCAGTAGCAGTAGCAGCATGAAGCATTTCGTAAATGCATAGAATACATTGATTTAAATGTTTATTATCTTGATTTATAAGCTTCCCCAGGTGGCATTAGCAGTGAAGAACCCTCCTGCCAATGAAGCAGACATAAGAAATTCGGATTCAATCCCTGGGTTGGGAAGATCCTCTGGAGAAGGTAATGGCAACCCAATCCAGCATTCTTGCCTAGGAAATCCCATGGACAGTGAAGTCTGGTGGGCTACAGTCCATAGCGTTGCAAAGAATCAGACACAACTGAGTGACAGAATGCATAAGCTTTAAAAATTTGGAACTACAATATGTAGGTCTTAGTTTATAATCTTGCCCCAATCCTGAGTTTGCAAGGAGCACGTCTGGCTTTTTAAGTTTGGAATTATCTGACTCCCTTTGGTTTGATTGTAAGTAAGATTGTAGTTTCACAGAGAGGGCTGGCTCTGAGTGTGCTCCCCTCAACCTACCTCCACCACTTGAATCTCATGTTATTTTCCCCTTGTGTAGATTTACAACAATATTTTCAGAAGTTATGATATCTGACCAGAGAGAAAAACAATATATATAGAAGATTTCAATGATTTAATGAATAACCCCCCAATAGTATATTATAATACTATTCGTATGGTGGTGGTGATGTAATCACTAACTCCTGTCTGATTTGTGACCCCATGGACTGTAGCCCACCCACCAGGCTCCTCTGAACATGAGATTTCCCAGGCAAGAATGCTGGAGTGGGTTGCCATTTCCTTCTCCAGGGGATCTTTCCAACCCAGGAATTTAACCCATGTCTCCTGCTTGGAAGGCAGATTCTTTACCACTGAACCACCTAGGAGGTCACATTATTATATATAATATATGTAATAGTATAAATATAAACTATTATAGTATTGCTATATGTGCTTATACATGTGTATATGTATATGTGTTATATGTGAATATATTTATATGGAGAGAGGGTACATTGAAAATCAAGAAATACAGTATAAAAATTAATTTTAAGAACAAATGCATGCTGAAACATCAAATAGACTGGTTTTTTTTTTTTTTACCATTATTCACTGAAATTAGAAGTCAATGGTAAAAAGAGAGATTAAAATGTTCTCATATTTAGAAATTAACAACCAAAATCCCACAAAAATAAAGTCATATACCTAAATGTGAAACACAAAACTCTAAATCATCTGGAAGATGAGACAAGAAAAAAATCTAAATAACCTTGACTCTGGCGATGCAACCAGATACACTACAAAAAGCACAATCCATTAAAAAAATAATTGGACCTTATAAAAATTTAAAAATCTACTCTGTGAAAGACATTGTGAAAAAATTAAAAAGACGAACCACAGACTGGAAGAAAATATGTGCAAGACACATATCTGAAAAAAGATTTGAATTAAAAATACACAATTCTCAAAATTCAACAGCAACAGCACAATTGAAAAATGAACAAAAGATCAGAATAACTCTCTCAGAAAAGAAGACATACAGATGGCAAATCAGCATACGAAATGATGCTCAACGTCATATGTTATTGGCAAATTGCAGATTAAAACCATCATGATATTCTACTACCTATCTAACAGCAAAAGAGACACTGATGTATAGAACAGTCTTATGGACTCTGTGGGAGAGGGAGAGGGTGGGAAGATTTGGGAGAATGGCAATGAAACATGTAAAATATCATGTAGGAAACGAGTTGCCAGTCCAGGTTCGATGCATGATACTGGATGCTTGGGGCTGGTGCACTGGGACGGCCCAGAGGGATGGTATGGGGAGGGAGGAGGGAGGAGGGTTCGGGATGGGGAACACATGTATACCTGTGGCGGATTCATTTTGATATTTGGCAAAACTAATACAATTATGTAAAGTTTAAAAATAAAATAAAATTGGAAGAATAAAAAAAAAAAAATAAAATAAAAGAATGGCTAAAATTCAAAACACCGAAAGAAACAAATGCAGATGATGATGTGGAGCAACAAGAGTTCTCATTCATTGCTTGTGGATATATAGAATGGCACAGCCACCTTGTGGGCTTTCCTGTGGTTCAGACAGTAAAGAATCTGCCTGCAATCCAGGAGACCCAGGTTCAACCCCTGGGTGGGAAGATCCTCTGGAGAAGGGAATGACAACACACTCTAATATTCTTGCCAGGAGAATCCCATGGACAGAGGAGCCTGGCGTCTACAGTCCATGGAGTTGCGAAGAATCAGACACGACTGAGTGACTGAGACTTTCACAACTACTGGTGTTTTCTTGCAAAGCTAAACATGATCTTACTATACAATCCAACAATTGTAACCCTAAATATTTAGCCAAATAAGCTGAAAATTTACGTCTACACAAAAACCTGAACATGAATGTTTATAGTAACTTTAAACTGTGTGATGGGATTTGTTTTTAGCCACATGAAGGCTTTTAAGTTACAAATGGTTGCTCAGACTCCTCCCACTGTGGCAACTTCCTCCAACTACTACTTGGGGACCTTGGATCAGAGACTCTCAATATGAGGCTTAGGAGAATATGTTGCCTCACCAATTTAAGGACAATGTCCCTTTCCCTAGGAAATATAATTCTCTTAAAAGAAGAGGGGTGGGGGGAATGAGAGGGTAACAGGTAGGAAGGCTAGGAGTCTCCAAATGGAGAAAATAGGCTGCAAGTGTCAGACATTTTTTATCTCTCTCTTAAGCGGCAGGAGGAAACAACTAGAAGAGTCAGATTTTTGGCTTCCCTGATAGCTCAGTTGGTAAAGAATCCCCCTGCAATGCAGGAGACTCTGGTTCAATTCCTGGGTTGGGAAGATCCCCTGGAGAAGGGAAAGGCTACCCACTCCAGTATTCTGGCCTGGAGAATTCTATGGACTGTATAGCCCATGGGGTTGTAAAGAGTCAGATACGAGTCAGTGACTTTAAATGTAATGTAATGTATTTATAATTGCCAATATTTCAAAGTAGTCATGACATTCTTCAATAGATGAATGATTAAAAAATTGTATTGTATCCTTAAAATGGGGTATTGCTCAGTGATAAAAGGAAATAGGCTGTTGTTGTTCAATTGCTAAGTCATGTTTGACAATTTGTGACTCCATGAACTGCAAAAGACCAGGCTTCCCTGTCCTCCAGTGTCTCCCAGAGTTTGCTTAAACTCATGTTCATTGAGTCAGTGATGCTATCCAACCATCTCATCCTCTGTCACCCACTTCTCCTCCCATCCTCTATCTTTCCCATCATTAGAGTCTTTTCCAGTGAGTCAGCTCTCAGTATCAGGTGGACAAATTATTGGAACTTCAGTTTTAGCATCATCCTTTGCAATGAATATTTAGGGTTGATTCCCTTTAGAACTGACTGGTTTGATCTTATTGTAGTCCAGGAGACTCTCAAGAGTTTTCTCCAGCACCACAATTTGAAAGCACTAGTTCTTTGGTGCTCAGACCTCTTTATGGTCCAACTCTCACAACTGTACATGTTTACTGAAAAAACATAGTTTTGACTATATGAACTTTTATCAGCCAACTTATTCTCAGTTTTTTAAATATGCTGTTGAGGTTTGCTATAGCTTTCCTTCCATGGAGCAAGCATCTTTTAAATTTCATGCCTGGAGTCACTGTCCATGGCCATATTGAAGTCGAAGAAAAGAAAATTTGTCACTCTCCACTTTTTCCCCTTCTATTTGGCACAAGGAGATGGGACCAGATTCATGATCTTCATTTTATTAATGCTGAGTTTCAAGCCAGCTTTGTCACTCTCTTCTTTCACCTTCATCAGGAGACTCTTTAGTTCCTCTTCACTTTCTACCATTAGACTGATATCATCTGTATATCTGAGCCTGTTGATATTTCTCCTGGTAATCTTGACTCCAGCTTGTGATTCATCCAGCCCTGCATTTCATACAATGGGTTCTACACAGAAGTTAAATAAGCAGGGTGACAACATATAGGCTTGTATTCCTTTACCAATTTTGTACTGGTCTGTTGTTTCATGTATGATTCTAACTGTTGCTTCTTAACCCTCATACAGGTTTCTCATGTGACAAGCAAGGTGGTCTGGTCCTCCCATCTTTTTAAGAATTTTCCACAGTTTCTTGTGATCCATACAGTCAAAGGTTTTAACATAGTCAATGAAGCAGAGGTAGATTTTTTCCTGAAACTCCCTTGCTTTCTCCATCATCGAATGAATGTTTTCAGTTTGATCTCTGCTTCCTCTTCCTCTTCAAAATCCAGTTTGTACATTTACAAGTTCATGGTTTACATACTATTAAAGCCTAGCTTGAAGCATTTTGAGCATTATCTTACTGGGTTTCCCAGATAGCTCAGTTGGTAGAGAATCTGCCTGCAATGCAGGAGACCCTGGTTCGATTCCTGGGTCAGGAAGGTTTGCTGGAGAAGGGATACACTACCCACTCCAGTATTCTTGGGCTTCCCTTGTGACTCAGCTGATAAAGAATCCGCCAGCAATGCGGGAGACCCGGGTTCAATCTCTGGCTTAGGAAGATCCCCTGGAGAACAGAAAGGCTACCCACTCCAGTATTCTGGCCTGGACAATTTCATGGGCTCTATTATAGCTTTAAGGATTTTGAGCATTACCTTACTAGCATGTAAAATGAGTGCAATTGTATAACAGTTTGAACATTATTCTGCATTTCCCTTCTTTGGGACTGGAATGAAAACTGATCTTCTCCAGTCCAATGGCCACTGCTGAGTTTTCCAATTTGCTGACATATTGAATGCAGCACTTTAATAGCAACATCTTTTAGGATTGTAAATAGCTCATCTGGAAATGAGCTACCTACCCAGAAAAATACCTGCAAGAAACAAATGCATATTTCTGGGTGAATGAAGCTAGTCTGAAAGGGTAACATACTGTATAATTTTAATTATATGATGTTGTAGAAAAGATAAAACTATGAAGACAGTACAAGGATCAGAGGTTGCCAAGACCTAGAAGACAGGAAGACAGTAGGAATGAATAGGTTCAGCAGGGAGGATTTTTAGGCCAATAAAACCATTCTTTATGAGTTTTTAATAGTGAACATATGATATTATGCATTTGGCTGAATCCATAGAACTGCACAAGGCAAAAAGTAAACTCTAATGTAAACTATGACTTCACTTAATAATGTCTCAATATCAGTTCTTCAATTATAGCAAATATACCTCCTCAGTGCATGACATTTATATTAAAATAAACTGAGGGCAGAGAGAGAGATCATATGAGAATTCTCCGTACTTTCTGTTTATTTTTTCTGTCATTCTAAAACTGCTCTGAAAAATCAGGTGTATTTGCGGATATTGAAGAATCCTTGCATCCCTGGGATAAAGCCCACTTGATCATGGTGTATGATCTTTTTAATGTGTTGTTGGATTCTGATTGCTAGAATTTTGTTAAGGATTTTTGCATCTATGTTCATCAGTGATATTGGCCTGTAGTTTTCTTTTTTTGTGGGATCTTTGTCAAGTTTTGGTATTAGGGTGCAGAGAAAGCCTTTGACAAAATTCAACATCCATTTATGATAAAAACTCTCCAGAAAGCAGGAATAGAAGGAACATACCTCAACATAATAAAAGCTATATATGACAAACCCACAGCAAACATTATCCTCAATGGTGAAAAATTGAAAGCATTTCCTCTAAAGTCAGGAACAAGACAAGGGTGCCCACTTTCACCATTACTATTCAACATAGTTTTGGAAGTTTTGGCCACAGCAATCAGAGCAGAAAAAGAAATAAAAGGAATCCAAATTGGAAAAGAAGAAGTAAAACTCTCACTATTTGCAGATGACATGATCCTCTACATAGAAAACCCTAAAGAATCCACCAGAAAATTACTAGAAATAATCAATGACTACAGTAAAGTTGCAGGATATAAAATCAACACACAGAAATCCCTTGCATTCCTATACACTAATAATGAGAAAACAGAAAGAGAAATTAAGGAAACAATTCCATTCACCATTGCAACGGAAAGAATAAAATACTTAGGAATATATCTACCTAAAGAAACTAAAGACCTATATATAGAAAACTATAAAACACTGGCGAAAGAAATCAAAGAGGACACTAATAGATGGAGAAATATACCATGTTCATGGATTGGAAGAATCAATATAGTGAAAATGAGTATACTACCCAAAGCAATTTATAGATTCAACGCAATCCCTATCAAGCTACCAACAGTATTCTTCACAGAGCTAGAACAAATAATTTCACAATTTGTATGGAAATACAAAAAACCTCGAATAGCCAAAGCGATCTTGAGAAAGAAGAATGGAACTGGAGGAATCAACCTACCTGACTTCAGGCTCTACTACAAAGCCACAGTTATCAAGACAGTATGGTACTGGCACAAAGACAGAAATATTGATCAATGGAATAAAATAGAAAGCCCAGAGATAAATCCACGCACATATGGACACCTTATCTTCGACAAAGGAGGCAAGAATATACAATGGATTAAAGACAATCTCTTTAACAAGTGGTGCTGGGAAATCTGGTCAACCACTTGTAAAAGAATGAAACTGGAACACTTTCTAACACCATACACAAAAATAAACTCAAAATGGATTAAAGATCTCAACGTAAGACCAGAAACTATAAAACTCCTAGAGGAGAACATAGGCAAAACACTCTCCGACATACATCACAGCAGGATCCTCTATGACCCACCTCCCAGAATATTGGAAATAAAAGCAAAAATAAACAAATGGGACCTAATTAACCTTAAAAGCTTCTGCACATCAAAGGAAACTATTAGCAAGGTGAAAAGACAGCCTTCAGAATGGGAGAAAATAATAGCAAATGAAGCAACCGACAAACAACTAATCTCAAAAATATACAAGCAACTCCTACAGCTCAACTCCAGAAAAATAAACGACCCAATCAAAAAATGGGCCAAAGAACTAAATAGACATTTCTCCAAAAAGACATACAGATGGCTAGCAAAAACACATGAAAAGATGCTCAACATCACTCATTATCAGAGAAATGCAAATCAAAACCACTATGAGGTACCATTTCACACCAGTCAGAATGGCTGCGATCCAAAAGTCTACAAATAATAAGTGCTGGAGAGGGTGTGGAGAAAAGGGAACCCTTTTACACTGTTGGTGGGAATGCAAACTAGTACAGCCACTATGGAGAACAGTGTGGAGATTCCTTAAAAAACTGGAAATAGAACTGCCTTATGATCCAGCAACCCCACTGCTGGGCATACACACTGAGGAAACCAGAAGGGAAAGAGACACGTGTACCCCAATGTTCATCGCAGCACTGTTTATAATAGCCAAGACATGGAAGCAACCTAGATATCCATCAGCAGATGAATGGATAAGAAA
The DNA here is from genome assembly GCF_027580195.1 of Bos mutus. Lineage (NCBI taxonomy): Eukaryota > Metazoa > Chordata > Mammalia > Artiodactyla > Bovidae > Bos > Bos mutus. Next base: position 73,943,093 of record NC_091622.1, on the reverse strand, counting down.
GCAGTGGTACATATACACAATGGAGTATTACTCAGCCATTAAAAAGAATACATTTGAATCAGTTCTAATGAGGTGGATGAAACTGGAGCCTATTATACAGAGTGAAGTAAGCAGAAGGAAAAACATAAATACAGTATACTAACGCATATATATGGAATTTAGAAAGATGGTAACAATAACCCGGTGTACGAGACAGCAAAGAGACACTGATGTATAGAACAGTCTTATGGACTCTGTGGGAGAGGGAGAGGGTGGGAAGATTTGGGAGAATGGCAATGAAACATGTAAATATCATGTAGGAAACGAGGTGCCAGTCCAGGTTCAATGCATGATGCTGGATGCTTGGGGCTGGTGCACTGGGACGGCCCAGAGGGATGGTATGGGGAGGAGGAGGAGGAGGGGGTTGGGATGGGGAACACATGTATACCTGTGGCGGATTCATTTTGATATTTGGCAAAAAACTAATACAATTGTGTAAAGTTTAAAAATAAAATAAAATTAGAGAAAAAAAAGGCAATGGTTAAAAGAAAGATTTTTAAACAAAATTTATATTATTTTTATTTTATTTTATTTTATTTTTAAACTTTACAATATTGTATTGGCTTTGCCAAATATTGAAATGAATCCGCCACAGGTATACATGTGTTCCCCATCCTGAACCCTCCTCCCTCCTCCCTCCCCATACCCTCCCTCTGGGTCGTCCCAGTGCACCAGCCCCAAGCATCCAGTATCGTGCATTGAACCTGGACTGATGACTCATTTCATACATGATAGTATACATGTTTCAATGCCATTCTCCCAAATCATCCCACCCTCTCCCTCTCCCACAGAGTCCAAAAGACTGTTCTATACATCAGTGTCTCTTTTGCTGTCTCGTATACAGGGTTAAATGTAAAATAGATACCATATGTGATAAATAGATACATAGATGATCAGCTAACAAGAGTAAATAATCTAATTCTGACCTAATTTGACTCTAGTGATAGGTAGCAGCATGTCTTCAACTCAATGATACCACAAGATTAATTTTTTCATACATATCACCTAGTGATTTTGCTGAGATTTAAAACATATATATATATATGTATGTATATATATATATATATATATATACACACACACACACACACACAAAGGAGTTTAAATTTTGGTGATTGTGCAAACTTATTAAACTCATGCATATATATATTTTTCATACAAATTTCTTTCATTAATGAGACAGGTACCTCAGTACATTCCTACTATCCATGTTCCATCTCACTCTCACATTCTCCTCCTCCTCCTACACTTCCATCCTGCTCTTTAACACTTCAAGGTATTTCACCTGTAGGCATGTGGGCAGTCCAGCTTCTACATACAAGCCCCATTCACAATTCTTGCATGTAACTACCCACTGGCCACTCATCCAGTCTAGAGCTGTGTGCACCAGAAGCAGTTTGATTTTGGGGGACAAACCAGTGCAGCCCTGTAAAACAAATGGCTTGAGGACATTTGAGCAGAAAATTCTGGGGCCCTAGGTACCTGAAATATTGTCTAGAAGTAAGTGGAGGGCAGGGGTTGGGGCGGTGGTGAGCAGAGAACACATGGAAATGTTCTTGATGAGGAAGTCCTCTTGGTCCCTTAGGTTCTTTCTCCTGGAAGGAGGACACAGCCAGAGGACGATAGGAGTGGGTAGCTTTAAAGCACAAAGACCCTTCTGCTTGGATCTTCAAGTATGTCTGGCTAGAGTTAGAGATATGTAAATAACCTCCAAGGCATCTATCAGGAAGCCACAAATCAGAGGTCTATGCTACAACATTAACGTATCTTGTATAATGCAAACGTGTGAGAAGAGTACTGAAAAGAATGAGATCTGTTGAAAAAATGATTTAAATTTAAAATATCTAAAAACATCACTTTTTAAAAAATGTATATACCTAAGCATATATAAAATCTATGAGTGTGAGCACCTATAAAGGTAAATGGAATGGAGTACAGGCTGGGACTAAGGGAAAGAGAAATAAATACAGTATACCCTGAAATAAGGAGCATATTTAATTCTCCTTTTTAGTTTTGCATTAATAAATAGCAGACAGAAAAACATTTTAAAAATAAATACTAGAACCGTTTGCTTGCATCTCTTGCATAAGCCTCACCTATCTTACTTCCATTTTTGATTCACCCAGCTCTCTTTGTTTGAAATATGATTCTCCATCCTAGTCTTTGTCTGTAGCTACACTGCTTGCAGTTTAAGCTGAGACCATGTCTTCATTTTCTATCTCTTTCAAAAGACTTACTCAGACAATTCTGCTTCACTCTAACAATGTTCTTTCATGACACAGCATATTTATTCATTGATATCTCCATTTGTTTATTCAACAAACACTTTTAGCCCACCAGGCTCCTCCGTCCATGGGATTCTCCAGGCAAGAATACTGGAATGTGTTGCCATTTCCTTCTTCAGGGGACCTTCCTGACCCAGGGATCGAACCCAGGTCTCCCACATTAGAGGCAGACACTTTAACCTCTGAGCCATGAGGGAAGCCCCTATTGATACCTAACTGTGCTCAAACCAAAACACTGGTATTCTTGGAGAAAAGGTAAGTAACAATTTCCATGGTTTAATGAGCTCACAGTCTAGAAAAACACCCAGACAAATTGCAATACACAAATACAGATTGAGTTTAACATAAGGTGCCGTGAGTGCTGAAGTATACTGTGAATATTAAACCCTGTTCTCCATTAATAGGCTAATATTTTACATAAATTATGTAATGGTTAATATTAAATATTGATAAAATATTATAGCATGTTAGTAACACTGCTGCTGCTGCTGCTAAGTCACTTTAGTCGTGTCTGACTCTGTGCGACCCCATAGACGGCAGCCCACCAGGCTCCCCTGTCCATGGGATTTTCCAGGCATGAGTACTGGAGTGGCTTACCATTTCCTTCTCCAATGCATGAAAGTGAAAAGGGAAAGTGAAGCCACTTAGTTGTGTCCGACTCTTAGCGACCCCAAGGACTGCAGCCCACCAGGCTCCTCCATCCATGGGATTTTCTAGGCAAGAGTACTGGAGTGGGTTGCCATTGCCTTCTCCGTTAGTAACACTGACATCCACTAATGCAACTAACACCCACTAATACTATAAATGGCAAGAGTAATAAAATTGCACCTTGTTATAATAAGTTTAACCAAATAAACCTTGATGCAAAACCTGCTAAAAGTCACTGTTTATATCAACCACTCCTCTGAAATCTTCTTATTGTTGTTCTTTTTTTTATTGTAAATAATCAAAAGTTGCCTATCAATTAGCCACTAAAATTCACTAAGTAATCTCTAGTGGTGATTTATACTGTTGTCAGAAATATGCAAGGAATAAATATGCTTATAATTTTGTTTCTACAATGTGCAAATGTATTTCCATATTTATGGTTCAAGGTTTGCTGATTACTTACAAAGTAGGTGACAGCAAGCTTAGGAGATATAAATCCTTAGTCTCTCAAGGGCAGGATCAAAGCTGCATTACCAGTAATCTCCAATCAGCCCATTTTTTTCCAATTTGCAAAAGAAGCCTCAAATTTATCAGTACTCCTGCATTAATGAGACAATTGCAAGTATAAAATGATAAATAGTAAAGGGTATATTTTAGGAAAGTGTTAGCAGGCATTCAGTGACCAATTTGCCTAGATGCTTCTATGCTTCCTTTCTTTCTTAAGAACTACTTTTAGTAAAGTGGAGTAAACATTTCCTGATATATCGTAGTGATTGCCTCTGACCTACTGTTTGGTTGCTTCATTTAAGTTAATGTTTATTTATCTTTCTAATATGTTTTCCCCACATGTATTCCTGGGAGAACTATTAGTTCCTTATTAGTTTCAGCCTCATTTTCTCTCTCTTAACAATAATGTAAGTACGGATTCTTAATTCCAAGTGAATTTCATTCTACATCATGTTCTGGACATGAAAAAGTGGAAAGTATGTGCAGCATTTGGTAACTCTGAGTTTGCCTCAATATATTTCAGATATCTGTGTGTGACTTTTCCAACAGCTCCTGTTATTCCACATTCACTCACTCATTAAACAAACCTGGGTCAGCTTCCTGGGCACGAGACCTATATATTTACACATGTTCCCATGCTTGGAGAAGGAAATGGTAACCCACTCCAGTATTCTTGTGTGGAGAATCCCATGCACGGAGAAGACTGGCAGGCTACAGTCCACGGGGTCCCAAAGAGTCAGACACGACTGAGCGACTTCACTTTCACATGATTAAAAGGGCTTCATACTTAGTTTAGTGCTCTGCTACTGCCATCTTGGAATTCTTAATAACTCTTGAAGAAGGATTACTACATTTTCACTTTGCACTGAGCTACTTAAAAGACGTAGTCTAATATTTTTAGACTATATAAAATAAGTATGGAAGAATAACAGAAGGATAAATACAAATGTTAACAGTAGTTATCTTTAGATGACAGTTTAAGAATGATTTTAATTTTTTTTTCTTTTTTCTTCCTTCATTTTCTAATTTCCCTGATTTTTGGAGATAAGGAAGATTAAAAGTGTCGGAAATCCCTTCAGTTCAGTTCAGTTCAGTCGCTCAGTCGTGTCCAACTCTTTGCGACCCCATGAATCGCAGCACGCCAGGCCTCCCTGTCCATCACCAACTCCCGAAGTTCACCCAGACTCACGTCCATCGAGTCAGTGATGCCATCCAGCCATCTCATCCTCTGTCGTCCCCTTCTCCTCCTGCCCCCAATCCATCCCAGCATCAGAGTCTTTTCCAATGAGTCAACTCTTTGCATGAGGTGGCCAAAGTACTGGAATTTCAGCTTTAGCATCATTCCTTCCAAAGAAATCCCAGGGCTGATCTCCTTCAGAATGGAGTGGTTGGATCTCCTTTCAGAAATCCCTTAGACTGCAATAAACAGAAGTTATTAGATTATCCTTTTGAGCTAAAGGATTTTGATCTACAATAAACAAGATATATTTTTAGTATAATACTATATTGTGGTATTCTTTATTGAAGTATACTTAGTCTACAATATGCTACTTAATCTATAATGTGCAAGTTTCAAGTATACAATGTGTTAATGTCAAGTATACAAGCAAGGTGATTCAGATATAGATATAGATATTCCTTTTCGGATTCTTTTCCACTCTAGGTTACTACAAGACTTTGAGTATAGTTCCCTGTGTCACAAAATATATTCTCATTATTTACCTATTATATATATAGTAGTGTGTATATGTTAATCCCAAACTCCTAATTTATCTCTATTCACGCCTCCCCTGCCTCCCTTACCCTTTGATAACCATAAATTTGTTTTCAATGTCTGTAAGTCTATCTCTGTAATTTACTTTGTAAATAAATTCATTTGTATCAATTTTTAGATTACACATAGAAGGGATATCATATGATATTCATCTTTAACTTACTTCACTTTGTGTAATAGTCTCTAGATCCATTCATGTTGCTTCAAATGGTACTATTTTATAATTATTTACAACTGAGTAATATTCTATTGTGTGTGTCTTTATCTATTCATTGTCGTTATCTATTCATTGTCTTTATCTATTCATCTGTCTATAGACACTTAGGTTGCTTCCATGTCTTGGCTATTGTAAATAGTGCTGCAATGAATATTGAGGTACATGTATCTTTTCAAACCAGAGTTTTCTCCAGATATATGTCCAGGAGTGGGATTGTGGATCATATGACAACTCTATTTTTAGCCTTCTAAGGGGGAGGGGGTTCTCTTTTCTTCACACCCTCTCTAGCATTTACTATTTCTAGACTTTTTAATGATAGCCATTCTGACTGCTGTGAACTGATATCTAACTGCAGTCTTGGTTTACGTTTCTCCAAAAAATTTGTGATATTGGGCATCTTTTCATATGCCTGTTGGCCATATGTATGTCTTCTTTGGTGAAATGTCTATTTAGGTTTTTTGCCCATTTTTGATTGGATTTTTAAAAGATACTTTCATTTATAAAGGTACAGATAATTTTACATCAATAGTAAAACTTCATTGAAAATGAAATATAGTATATTGAACCCAGAAAAAAATTGATAAAAGTCTTGTATTCTCATAATGGTACTGTGTTACTCTATACAATTTAATTATAGCCTATTTTCCCTGAACACCCTCTCCTTTCTCTGTATTTGTTTCTGTTTAACACAGCATTGTTTGAGGCTTTAAAAAAATTCTAAAAACTGGAAGAAAATTAACAAGAAAAAACTTTTACAATTATTTGGAGAATTGTATAGCATCAAGGTTTGAGTGTACAGCAAGCAAAGTTGGTTTGCAATAGCTGACAGATTTCATTTTCATTGCCATTTTACAATAACTGTACTTTCCCTCTTGAGGGATAAGATTCAGCCGGTAATTACTTTAAAAGAATAAATAAGAAGAAAGAAATATTTTTATTCTGTTCCTTTCTTTGTCTTTTCAAATTGTTATAGTCTTTCAAGGGTGAATATGCTGGAAATTTTTTTAACTCATTTTCACTTTTCTGTATGAATTGAAAGTAATTTATCTTAAAGCCAGGATATATACAATAAACAAACAGCGTGAGAGCAAATTTGCAATACTCCCTTCAATCTTTCTGTGGAACACTCTATATAAGACAGAACTCTAAGGGGAAATTTATATAATTTTTCATTCAATTTCTAGAAATAGTCACCAATCAGGATATTCAGACAAATTGCTTTGCTTGCTATTCTTGGAACTACAAGGAAGAAATCAGAAAATCAACAGAACTTGATGTTTAATGGTGTAGCCGCTAGTGTCATAGTATTGAGGTTAAATTCATAGTTGTGTGACTTTGGGCAAATAGCTTAACCCTTTTTCTGAGCTTTATTCCCCTCAACTGTAAGACAGGGATAATAATAGAATTAAGTGAATTTTAATACATGTTAGAAACAAAAATTCTTGGTACTTTGTGAAGTTCTTCAAAAGTCAGCAATTACTATTGTGTACTTTATTTTAATTTAAAAATTTCTCAATTCACTAAATTATACAAAATCATCTCCCTTTAAGGGAGAATGATACAAAAATGTTTATGTCACTAATTTTAAGGCAAAATGATCATAATATCCTAAAATACTATAACATGGAAAACTCACATTCAACTTTTTATTACTGAAGCAGTTCCTCAGCAAATGCATCATTAAAATAAGTTTTTATGTTTATCTTTGTGAAGAATTTATTTATCCCCTTTTTTCCTGGAAGTTGCTGTTTTCAGGACTTGTATGAAGTGTATTTTTCTGAATAGTGTAACGGGGAATGTAACTGATAACATCATGCAATTCTGATATCCCTCCAGGACTGAAGGACTGTTTTGTCAGTTCTTGCAAGCACTGCTGGTAATACACTCTCAACTACTTTCCCTCCTCTCTGACTTAGGATGATGGAAGCAGACCTTCCTAAGGCCAGGTCCCTTTTTGGGGCAACTGCATCTAATGACTGATGGATGCTGTCTTGCTTCTAAACAGACAACTTAAGATGGCTTTCCAGCTTTAGCAATTCCTGTGTACTGACCGAAGCATTTAAAGGAGACAGCAACTCAGACCAAATTTTCTGCTCACCCGTTCCTACCGCTTTCCATCTCTTCCACTGAAATCGATCCAAATAACAGCTTCTAATAAATTCCTGTCCACTAATCTCTGTCTCAAATTCTGCATCTCAAGGAATCTGATCTCTGACATAAGATGAAGCAATTCTAAATGATACCCAATGCAATACCAAGAGAATGGCCACTGCACTTCAGTGGAGTGGAGGTGAAAGATGTGGAAGAAAAGAGGCCCAAGTTCTAGTAGGCAAGGACATTAGACTGATTATTTGGATAAAACTGGATGGAGTTTACACATGTTTGATCTTTGTGTTGTGGGGGAAAAGCCTAAGAGAGTTATTACTTGGCAATAATGAGTATGGGAGAGGGTTTAAATTAAAAAAAAAAAAAAAAAGTTTTCTTTTAAAAATACTTGGCAGGTAATGTAAGAAAATGGGGTTGTAGAGAACTAGAGGAATACCACCCTGTCTCTGAGATTTGGGAAGAATAAGAAAACTGAAGTTTTATCTTAGTCAATTCAGGCTGCAGTAACAAGTTAACATAGACTGGGTGGCTTAAACAATAGACAATTATTTCTTACAGTTCTGGAGACTAGAAAGTCTAAGATTAGAGAGTCCCACTCCTGCTTTAAAATGGCTTCCTTCTTGCTGTCTCCTCACATGGCATAAAAGGCTCTAATCTCTTCCAGTTCTTGTAAGGACATTAATCCTGTCATAGGGACTTTACCTTCAAGGTTTCATCTAAACCTCATTAGCTCCCCAAAGCCCCACTTTCAAATATCATCACATTGGAGATCATGGTTCAATATGTAAATTTTCAAGGGGAGATAAGCATTTAGTCTCTAGCAGGTATGGAGAATAAAAATAAACCTTAACTTATCTGTGGAAAGGTAGTTTTCAGGTCAGGCAAAGAAACAGAGTAAACATTTGTTTTAAAAGTAAAGAATGCAGGAATATTTACTGGCAACATAGCAGATATTTTAAAGAAAGGCAATGGAAAAGTTTAGGGAAAAATGGTATAAAAAAAAAGAGTAAGTCATCTAGTAAAGTAGCTGGATTGGACTGAATAAGGAAAAATAAATATGCAAGCAGGGGTCTCTGAATAAAAATTGCTGCATACCTTTAAAAGTCTATAGATCTTACAAATGAAGGAAGAAATTTGAATCATAGACGAGGATAGCGTGAATAAAACAAGGCATCCTAATGGATCCACTTACATACAAGATGGCATTTATACCTAAATGCTTTAAAACCAAGAATTTCAAAATATGTTTAGTTCAGTTCAGTTCAGTCGCTCAGTTGTGTCAGACTCTGCGAGTTTGGCAGCAAAAACTGAATACCTCATCAAAATGATTCAACATAAAAGCCATTTGGTTAGTTCACATAATTAGAGCAAGACTTAATGCTGATAGAAGAAGCTGAACTCTTTCTACATTTTGGCTTAACCTTCACCTACAGTTTTCTCCAGCTACAATATTACATTTTTTCCCATGCTTGTTGCCTGGCAGACAGTAGAAGGCTGTGATAGCTCTTGGAGATCTCTATCCCAGCTATTTACTGGTAGACATATTATATCCCATCCTCTAGAAGCAGATCACGGAGAAGGCAATGGTACCCTACTCCAGTACTCTTGCCTGGAAAATCCCATGGACGAAGGAGCCTGGTAGGCTGCAGTCCATGGGGTCGCCAAGAGTCTGGACACGACTGAGCGACTTCACTTCACTTTTCACTTTCATGCATTGGAGAAGGAAATGGCAACCCACTCCAGTGTTCTTGCCTGGAGAATCCCAGGGACGGGGGAGCCTGGTAGGCTACCATCTATGGGGTCACACAGAGTCGGACACGACTGAAGTGACTTAGCATAGCATAGCATAGAAGCAGATCAAGAGTGAAACTGGAAAAGTATTTAAGTATCTGGCAGATAATGGAAAGCAGAAATTGATGAATTAGCTAACAAGGTATTGTCTGCCCACTCCCCAGGGATGCTTTCAAAATCACAATCTCCAAAGATGTATAGCAATCACTTTTCATATTTTGTCTGGAGAATAGGTATATGGGCAGTTTAGAACAGTGAGTACTAGATACCATGCTGGGTATCTAGGCTAAAGGGAGAACAAACAAACAAAATCATCTTTTTCTTGGTAGATCTTCACTATCTCTATAGATATTATTAAAACAAATAAATTCAAATATCTGAAAGCTACAAAATTTCTGAGTAGTAAACAAAGCATTCCCTTTTTTAGTGAAAGAAGAACAGAAACAGGCTCTAAGTTAGGAAACTCATTTTTGGTTTTACCATCTAATGTAGTGTGTCAATAATTATCATTTAATCTCAGTGAAGCCTAGTTTCCCTTGTTATATGGGCTTCCCTCATAGCTCAGTTGGTAAAGAATCCACCTATAATATAGGAGACTCCAGTTGGATTCCTGGGTCAGGAAGATCCCCTGGAGAATGGATAGGCTACCCACTCCAGTATTCTTCGGCTTTCCTTGTGGCTCAGGAAAAGCCACAAAGTAAAGAATCTGCCTGCAATGCAGGAGACCTGGGTTCAACCCCTGGGTTGAAAAAATACTCTGGAGAAAGGGAAGGCTACCCACTCCAGTATTCTGGCCTGGAGAATTCCAGGGACTATACAGTCCATGGAGCCACAAAGAATTGGACACAACTGAGCAACTTTCACCTTCACTTTCATGGTGATAAAAACAACAGCAGTTTACCTGGAAGGTTTGTTTCAAAGAGTGGTGAGATATCTTTTAAAGGCTTTGTGCTACTTAAAAATGTTCTTGGATTTTTTTCTTCTTTTTTACTCCTTGAAATTTTCTTACTCTATAAAAGTGTGTAGACTTTTTCAGATAAAATAATCTTAACCCAAGAGTGAATCCAAAAGTGAATCTTTATGGTTGTGTTTTTTATATCTCAAAACATGTTCATTGGGTATATACATCCATCACAAAGGGATACAAGCCATGCAAAGATTACTGCTGAAATACAGTTCAGATTTTAAATTAAATCAAGAAAGTATTTATTTTCAAAATTGGCAGCCCCAACTACTAATATGAAATTTGTTCATATATAAATACATGACTCAGTTTTGCATGAGATGTTTTGTTTTGTTTTTGCATCAGAAATTCCCCAGAAGCATATTTTTTGGTGTGTTAAAAAAGAAAACTGGAGTAAATATAGAACTAGTACACTGTATCAGTGTTTTCTTATCAGAAATTAACTGTATTAATTATGATATTTTACAAAGCATTCATATGATATATGATGTCTTCATTTTTGTCAGTGATGCACAAAACATCATTATATGACTCTTTTAAAGATTATGTTTCTCACATGCTTTTATAAGCCTGTAGAGCATATAGAGGAAAGAAAGGCAAATATTGTTCTGCTTTTGCCTTACTATTCTTCCTTTCTAATAAATGATTTACTAAAATCCTATTATGATTTACATAACAGATAAAAAAGAAAAGTCTATGTTCCTCCTTAATCTCACCCTCTTATTGAATCTCTACTCTTTCTTTTGGGAGACAGAGTATTGTCATTTAAGTGGCAATTTTGCTTCACTGTGAACAGACTCTGGAAAAGGGAACCAGGTGTACTCCTCCTGGAACCTTGACCTCCTCACAATAAGATAGAGACTTATGCTATGCTGTGCTATGCTAAGTCACTTCATCCTCTATATCATTAAGATGTACAGCACTGTCTAGCATGATGCAATTAACTGTTTCTTTATTTAATAAATATGAAAGAACTACTATTTATCAGCAAAACCAGTAGAAAGGTATCTTTTTATCGTAGTTCCAGTTTTGGTAAACAGACACTAACTGCTGCTGCTGCTGCTGCTGCTAAGTCACTTCGGTCATGTCCGACTCTGTGCGACCCCATAGACGGCAGCCCACCAGGCTTCCCTGTCCCTGGGATTCTCCAGGCAAGAATACTGGAGTGGGTTGCCATTTCCTTCTCCAATGCAGGAAAGTGAAAAGTGAAAGTGAAGTCGCTCAGTCGCGTCCGACTCATAGCGACCCCTTGGACTGCAGCCTACCAGGCTCCTCCACCATGGGATTTTCTAGGCAAGAGTACTGGAGTGGCTTGCCATTGCCTTCTCCGAGACACTAACTACAAGCACTCATATCTGGCAGGTTGTTTCCCAGACTCTATTTAAAAATATGAAGTGATTCTCAATTTTTCTCCCTACTCCCCCATGTTAAACTAAAAAAAAAAAAAAAAAAAAATCCAGAATCTTGATTTTTATCAGTAATAATGATGTCTGTGTGTCCTAAGTCGCTTCAGTCGTGACTGACTTTTTTGACCCTATGGACTGTAACCCGCTAGGCTCCGCTGTTCATGGGATTCTCCAGGCAAGAATACTGGAGTGGGTTGCCGCGCCCTCCTCCACGGCATCTTCCCAACCCAGGGATCGAACCATGTCTCTTATGTCTCCTGCATTGGCAGGCGGGTTCTTTATCACTAGCGCCACCTGGGAAGCCTGTAATAATGGTGGAAAAAGTCAAAATAGAATGAAGATACAGATAGCAAACATAGGGAGTTTTGTATATTACAATAAACCTCAGAGAGCTAGTTAATGCCAACACTAAAAGATAAATGTTGCTTGACTTATAACTCCTTAACTCCCCTTATGTAATTCCATTTAATGGTCCTAGTCATTCTTGTCTTAAATGTCAGTCAGTCCAAACCATCTATCACTTTAATTCTGTAGTCTGTAATCCTGCATTTCACCACCCACTCCACTGCCTCTTGGGACCTTTGAGAATGCATGCATAGTATATGGTAGATGCACACCAATATTCATGCACTGTTTGAACAATAGGGAAACAGTATTTTGTATAATAAATTTTGTTTTTTAAGGTAGATTCCTTAGACCTCAAAGATATATGGTGTGAAATGGAGCGGCAAGCATTTAATGGCAGACACATGGATCCATATGAAAGGGGAAGGCACTAAAGAGAATGTATGTCAAATAAAACTAAAATTTATTGAGCACCAACCAAATGCCAGGCTCTTTACAAACGTCATCTTACTTAATTATTCTGTAGCAATATATTGTGGTATTTATTATCACCACTTCACAGATACACAGATGAAGCAACATTTTCAGAAAGGTTAAAATAACAGCGTGAAGGGACATAACTCAGATTTTAACCTAACTCTGCTTGGATCCAAAGGCTCATCTGTGTCTAAGAAAATCACCCTGCCACCAAAAAGTTCATTCCTGCAATTTCACTAAGAATGTCTAAGTCATCTTCTAACTTGATCCTATGTTTATTTTGGGGAGAAATAATATGATACCAACCTATACAAAGTCAAAGCAAACCACTTCTTCCTTTTGATTAAAGTCAGTAAATATCATGCATTTATGTTGTAAAACATAAAGAGACGATAATACATATGCTGACACCTCTGGGTGTCAAATAAGTACTTTGAAATTTAATATATCTGAGCTATGATATAAATAATAACATTTTTCTCAGGTCCAAGTATTTTTTTAGCTATAATACCTTGGCAGGTGGCTGTATCTTCCAGAAGATTGTGAGCTGCAGATTATAAGAAACTTGCTTTATTTGTTAATTTGTGTGTCTGTTAGTCACTCATTTGTGTCCGACTCTTGGCAACTGCATGCACTGACCCACCAAGCTCCTCTGTCCATGGAATTCTCCAGGCAAGAATACTGGAATGGGTAGTTATTCCCTTCTCTAGAGGATCTTCCTGACCCAAGGGTTCAAACTTGGGTCTTCTCAGTTCTGAACCCAGGTCTCCTGCATTGCAGGCAGATTCTTTACCAACTAAGCCACCAGGGATCCCCGTTTATTAATTTACTGACAACTATTTCTGAATACACTTTCTGGAATATAGCTGCTAATCAATCAATGAACAATGAAAAATGGAGAATCTAGAGTTTTCTATAGTTCTATAACATATTTTATTTCTGCCCTAAAAATCATTGACTGCTTGCTATTTCAAAAAACAACTCAGAAGTGCTCTTTGAGAAGTGGGTGCTAAACATGGCCTCTTTCTTTCTCACAAAGGACATAACCAGGACAGTCCTGAAGGGTTAGAGGGAAGAAATAGGGGGAAGAGAAAAAGAACAAAGACTAAATCCTAGCCTTCTAAGAATATTATTTCCACTCATATTTGAGGATTTCTGTCATGCTGTCCATTGAGAAATAAATCTGCATATTCAGAATGTGTGTGTGCTCAGTCACTCAGTCAGGTCCAACATTTTGTGACCCCATAGACTGTAGCCTGCCAGGTTCTTGTGTTCATGGGAGTTTTCAGGCAAGAATACTGGAGCAGATTGCCGTTTCCTACTCCAGGGAATCTTCCCAACCCAGGGATCAAACCCATGTCTCTTGCATCTCCTGTAATGTCAGGCAAATTCTTTACCACTGCACCACCAGGGAAGCCCCATCCATATTGTAGAAGCGGACAAAAATTAGACATATTTGTTCTTACACATCTTTTTTTTTTTGATAGGTAGGTGAAACAATGCTTCTCATTAGCATATCAACTTTGGCATTTGAAGTTCAAGATGAAAAGTTATATTTACTGACAAAAAAAAGATATAGACGAGGATTACTATCTGATGTTTCCAAAAACATCATTTCATATAGGACTAGCATCTATTTTTCATTGTTAGGAAAAGCCAACCAACAAATTTTACCCTACACACACCATAGCAGATATAATGATTCCTTACCAATAGATGACTTTATGCACTCATTGAGAAAATACGAATAATATAAAAAATGAATCTCAATGTCACTGTCACTACCTTGAGTTCCACTGAAGGGATTTCTTATGTTCAAAATGAGACTATATAACTTCACTGAGCACTCATCAATGAATCTATGCCAATTGCAATATACTACACTACAACCTGAAAATTTGAATCAGCCAAATTGGTTATTAAAGCCCAGATAGCTAGACTCAACCACCAGAATTTCTGCCAAGCTGGAGTAGAGCTGAGAATTGACATTTCTAACAAATTTCCAGTTAATAATGGTGGTATTGCTGGTCTGGAGACCACACTTCAAGAACCATTCATTGAAAGAAACATGTCTCAAAGTGCAATCTTCCCTCTGATTTCATCAGAGTATATAAAATAAGAAGTGCTTAGTAAGATGAAGAACCCCAGATACCACACCAGATCTAGTAGATTAGAATGTCCATGATACGACCCAGGTTCTGCATTTTTAACAAGAATTCCAAATAGTTCTGATGCACACTACAATTTAAGAATCTCTATTCTTCTGTCCAGTTCTTATATTTTGTTCAGGTTCTCACTTTCAAGACTCGGTGTATGGTTCGGTGTTTCTTGTGAAAAAATTGTTCTCTTTATGGTATTTTTATTTTTTCATTTTTCAGAACCCAAGTCAAATATCTCTTGCTTCTAAGAACTTTCCTGTCAGGAAGATGAATTTATCCATCAATTCTAGAAGCAGTCACTGCATTATATACTCACATGTTTCTTCCCATTAATGAAAGATGAGGTTCTAGACTGAGAAAAGCAGTATTGCATTTTTTCCACTGAGTTTTGCATCATTAGGTAGGGAACACATTAAACCATCAGGAAAATATTATCAACTTTACTAAAAATGAAAAATATAAACTTGAAGACCCAATAAAACTGAATTTTATATTTTGCAATTTAGAAAAATCTCCTTTCATAATTATCAAGACCAGACTATTTCAAATGAATATGAGAATTTTTGTTTCAGTGAAAGTTATTTTCTGAAAGGACTTTTAATGAATATATATGTGCAAAAACACATGCTTGTGCACCTTTTTCTGACCTTTTCAAAATATCTTATTGCTATTTTTTAAGGAATTAGATTGTCTCCTTAAAGAGTTTCTGCCCTCTTCATCTGCCAGTTTCCCATTTGTCTAATGGTAACAGCTGCTGCCTTAGGTAACATCTGTTCTCTATTAACTCTTCAGAAAGACATTTTTGAGAGGTCATAGGATCAGAGCTGTGATACACCTGGAGACTTGGCCTAGAAGATTTGATCAGTGGCTTATGGTGTGATTCCATATCCTAAGATGCTTTAGGTATTATGACATCTACACTTCAAAATAAGTCTATGAGGATTTCAAAGATAATATGATCATTAACAAAGCAGGAGGAAAATGTGAATAATGCCAAGCTCTTACCATTTCAATTTTATTTCTATTATAACGATAATGACTTGTGCAGTTGGTAATTATTGCTATAGTTTCTTCCTTTCTTTCTCCTTGGAGAAGAGGAGCATTGGCATATCAAAGTCATGATGAAAACATTAGAAAGCAGAGAAGCTTCTCCCTGATAATGAAAAAGGACATTTTGTCAGGACAGTAGAGTAGTATATTAGAGATGATTATAGATCTAAAATATGGTACACTCTGGGTCCATTGTAACATTAATGATACAGTTATGTTGGTTGAATAATGTAGTAAATGTTAATAAATACCAATCATAGAAAATACAATAAATATGTAAAAAATAATTCTGATGCTAAAAAGTAAGAGATACTCTGAACTAAAATATGCACCAATATCAAGGCTGGTTTATGATTTGTTTAAAATCTTCTCTACCATTATTTTAATATGCTAGTGAAGTAATAAAAATCCACCTTCAAATACATTTGCAACACTGAGCACTTTATTTACATTTTATTGAATTATTTCAATTCACCCCTAGCAACTAACCTGATAGGTAGGGACACTATAAGTGTTCATAAAATGAGTTTGTAAAGGAAGCATTCTCTAGATTGTTGAAAGCTGAATCCTAAATGAAAATGAAGAATTATTGTTCCTGACAAGTCTTGTTAACTTCAAAATGGATACATAATATGAGATCATCTCAGTTCTCTCTTGAGTTCCCTGTGGCATAATGATGTAGAAACCAATCAAGGATATCTATAAATAAAAAAAAAGTAAAAATCAGGAAAACTTGAAGAGACAATTCATCTAAACAGGAGTTCACTTCCTTATTCAGACATACCTCAGTTTGTTTGTTTGTTTAGTATATTTTAGATATTATATGCAGGGACTGAATATAAGTTTCTATAAAATAAGCTCCCCTCCCTGCAAAAAGAGAGACACAGAGCTAATGGGGTTGAATTTCAAATTGGGAAATGATCCATTTAAATCAGCTTTGTCACTTAATGGCCATGTTCTATAACATGGAACACATTATTTTTTCATCATAGGTGGGCACAGTATCCCAATTTATATATAATAAAATATTTTGTAAGATATAAGCAGCTACATTGAAGCAACTATAAGCTGACAAACTTTTAAAGATGTATTACTATGTAAAAGAGGGCAGAGACAAAAAGAGTACATAATTTAGAACTGCCTTATATGAAATCCATTAAATAATCTATGATGTGAGAAGTTAGGATAGTGGTTATGTGGAAAAAGGGGGGCATTTTTCTCCTGGGCCACTCAATAACTTAAGGTGAACAGTTTTAGCATTCACCGGAAATCTTTAAACCACTCCCATCCTCCACAGCTCCTTTAGACGTGTGTTTAACATAAGCCTTAAAGCTCTGGATGTTTCATGAAAGACTTTGTGAAATACTTGCTTTGACATCATATTCACAGCCTTGACATCACTTTTCACCTTAATACCATCAGCATTAATCTCCTTATTTTCTATAGGGCAATTAGAATTTAAAACCAGGAGTTCAGTTATCTCGGGCTTCCCTGATAGCTCAGTTGGTAAAGAATTCGCCTGCAATGCAGGAGACACCGGTTCAGCTCAGTTCTCATCTCCCGGCTTAAATCCTGATAGGGTTTTTCAAAATGTACTTTCTGATAAACCCCACTCTTTACTTCATCCTAAAATCTTTTCACTGTACTTTCTGATGGTGATTCATCAGGAAAATCCTGCCTTTCCTAAACCCCATCAGACTTTTGCTCTGAAGAAAACCAGGCTCTCTCCTAAGGACACTGATAAAGGACACAGATAAAGAATTTATTTGGACTTTATTCTTAGTTTATGGGAGTGAGCTTCTAACCAGTGAAGTTGCTCAGTCATGTCCAACTCTTTGTGATCCCATGGACTGTAGCCTACCAGGCTCTTCCATCCATGGAATTTTCCCGGCCAAGACTACTGGAGTGGGTTGCCATTTCCTTCTCCAGGGGATCTTCCCAACCCAGGGATCAAACCTAGGTCTCCCACATTGCAGGCAGATGCTTTACCGTCTGAACCACCAGGGAAGCCCTCCAACCCTGAATTTCTAAACCCTTAGAATTTTCCAAAGTGATAAAAAGCAATGAGAGTGCCTTTAAAAAATTCTTAGCAGGCTCCTGGGCCACATTTGAATTTATCTTAAAAAACTGAATCGTGATGGGTTTCACTCCATTGTTTCTGGCAATGCAAGAAAAATCAACCATGTGAATAGAGTTGAGACTCTGAGCCAGGTAATATTAACCTGACCTCCAGGGAAGTGAAGGGAGCTGAAGATGGAGTTCAATTATGTGCCAAGGATTCAACCAATCATAGCTTCATAATAAAATCTCAGTAAAACTGGCTCAGTAAAATGGAGCTTCCTAGTTGGTAAACACAAATCAATATGCACCCATATTCCAGGAGACATGAAAGCTCTGCATCTGGGACCTCTCAGAACTCCCTCCATGGGTCTCTTCTTTTGTCTGGTTCTTGATTTGTATTCTTATATTAAAATTATAATTTAAGTATAGTGCTTTCCTGAGTTCTATGAGCTGTTTTAGTGAGCTATTGAATGTGAAGGGGCATGGGGAGCTCTTGAATTTATAGCATTTGTCAGAATAACTGGTGACCTAGGGAGCCCCAAACTTGTGGCTGGTATCTAAAGTAAAAATATCTTGTAGGAGTTCATACTCTTAACTTATAGTATCTATGATTACTCTACTAGTTAGCATCAGAAGTTCATTGCAGATAGTAGCAGTTTTCTCCAACCCTACATGCTAGATAGGTGCCCTGTGTGTTCCCTACTGCCCATTCAAAGTGATTATCAGTACCTCCTCCATCCAAAAAAAAAAAAATTAAAAAAAAAAAACCATAAATTGGTTATCAGACTCTAAGTACCAGTATTACTTACTGTCACCACAGTCTACAGATCTTTACATGATTCTCTGTTGCTTCTTAGAGATTTGGGGCTCCTAGGTAACTGTCACTCTTTAACACTCTTTTTATTCCGATACACAAATTATTGATCTTTGCAATGTTTTGCTTTCTAAGTTCATTGAATGATTATCCTCCATTAAGATTGTTACACTAATGTCTGTCCTCTAGATATTCACCACCACGATCATTTTCTAAAACTTGTCATTAATAGTAACTTTGCAAGTAATAAGTCACTTCAGTCATGTCTAACTCTTTGTGACCCCATGGACTGTAGCCTCTAGGCTCCTCTGTCCATAGGATTCTCCAGGCAAGAGTATTGGAGTGGGTTGCCATTTCCACCTCCAGGGGATCTTCCCTACCCAGAGATCGAACCCGCATCTCCTGCATTGGCAGGCAAGTTTTTTACCACTAGTGCCACCTGGGAAGCCCACCAGTAACTTTAACCCTTCCATAATCTTAGATCCATGTGCCCCACTCTATGACAACCATCTCTTCTCTCTGGTTCACTTTTTTTGATTACTAAATTTCAGCAATTCTCCAACAATCCTAAATCATACAATACTGCCCAAAATTCTTTCTGTATTTCCTAACACATTCACACTCCCCTTATCCTCACTTCAACATCTTTTCCCCCATCCATATTCTTAGTTGTCACATTAGTCTCTATTTTACCAAGAAAATCTGAGCAAATATCTCTACTTTAAAGATACAAAAGTGAGTTGTAAAAGAGTTAATTTTCTCATGCAAACAAAATTTACAAGTTCAGGGATTTTGATATTTGTATTAGCCAGCAGCAACCATAAGAATGCTGCATAAAAAATTGCCCCAGAACTCAGTGACCTCTAAATGGTCATTTTAATGTCCCTGAGTATCTAAGTTTGCTCCAGTTGAGCCAGTCTAGGATAGGCTGGGCTAGGCAACTCTGATTCATGATTCATTTATTTTCAGTCTGTTGATTTGGTTCAGTTTTGTTCTGTTTGCATTTGTTTTAAGACCTAGCTTTTCTTTTTGGAGTTAGATATTACAGACATTATTCAGAAATGAAGTGAATACCCATTTTCTTTAGCTGATTAATCTCAGGAATAAAAAGAACTCTCAATTTTTCTTCTAAGATTACAGGGAAAAAAAAAAAAAAAAGCATGTTCCCAGGTTAGAACTGCCAACATTGTGATTCTTAACCTAGATGTTTTTTGTAGATATAGTTAACTTGTTATTAGCTTTGAGCATTATGGTACTATTGTTTGTCATGATAGGATAATTGTAAAAATAAATGAAAATAATTTTGTGATACTTTAAAAATTGTATTTCAACCCTATCCTCATAAATGTATGCTCATAAGGCAAAAGAGGAGATTCCATAAAAAGATGGCTTCACTTTCCCTCTCTGTCATACAAAAAGGTGGTAGAAGGTGGTAAGAGATAATCCTATTGCTAGTTTGTTTTTTTAAGGGTGGAGTATGAGTTAATTTTTTATGACAATTTGGGTTTTCTAACCTTGAAAAGCCAATGTGCAATATCTCCCCATACATCCAGGCAACACATTATATAAAGCCATGACCAGCAATCCTTTTAAAATGTGCTCCTTCTTTTATCTTGGCCTCTGTTTTGGGATTAGTAGATAATGAGTACAGCAAAATAGGTCACACAGTCCTGACCTTATGAGATATAGCTCACAATACTGAAATGTCATGGCTATGAAAAAAATGGAGATCATCATTTTCTCATCCTGACATTTTTCCACATCATAACTCACAGGTACTTCATTAAAGATCAAAAATGAAATAGAGTAATAAGACTATATTGACAACCCTGTAAATAAAATTTAAGTCTATGTAATATATTTATGCTTGGGTCTTAACCTAAAATTTGACATTTGGTTATATAGATATTAATCATGAAGAAATATAAAATATACACTAACTACACACACAGAAGAAAAAAGATATGAAAATATTTACAATCTGAGTGTTTTAACTGAGATGGAGGTAGTAGTGGAAAACACCTCTTTTTTCTGATCTCCATAGGACAAATTATATACTTTAAGTGAGGTATATGTAAATATAAAGACATATGATCCAAATAAGGAGAGTCTATAAGTTATTAATATATATTAAGAACATGGGAAGAGTTGACTCATTGGAAAAGACTCTGATGCTGGGAGGGACTGGGGGCAGGAGGAGAAGGGGATGACAGAGGATGAGATGGCTGGATGGCATCACCGACTCAATGGACGTGAGTTTGAGTAAACTCCGGGAGATGGTGATGGACAGGGAGGCCTGGCGTGCTGCAATTCATGGGGTCGCAAAGAGTCAGACATGACTGAGCAACTGAACTGAACTGAACTGAAGAAGAGGTAGACCCATATTAGTCATCAGAACAAAACATGGTATAATTTTATATTTATCATTTGAAAAACACTTCAAAAATACCTCCAACATTAGACATCTATGAAGTTATTTTGTAAACATATACATATGTTTCACTTTAACTTAATAAGGAAAATATTCTCATATAAAAATGATATAAATACCATATGTAAATAACAACGGGAAGTTGTATAATTTAAGTTGCTGATGGTTTATTCATTCATTCCTTTAAGCACTCATTCAAAAAATGCCAATAACTACCATGTGGCAGATGGATAAGTCACACAGGTCTAGTGATTTGTAAACCTCTTGATAAGGAAGGAGATATGATTATGATAATATTGTCAATGATTCCAGTAATCCCTCTTTGAATCAAACCACTGAGAGATTTTTTAAAAACAGTTCTTTGCTTTTATTGTAGCCTAACACTGCATTATGAACTTGAAGTGTTTAGACCAAATAGCTAGTAGGAAACCTCAATACAATTTAGAGCATATGCTTATGTCTTGAGGTTGAATTTATTTTTATTTCTGCACTGCAAAAAAATGTTGCATTTTGATAGGAAAAGCACAGCCTTCCCACTCACTTACCTCCATTTTCTCAGTGTGCTAGAAATAAATTTTTCTTACCTTTATTAATTTTACAGACGGCATACAAGTGCTGTAAGTACATATAAACAATTTCTGAGGAAACCAGTCAAATTCAAACTCTCTGGCCTCTCATTAGAAATATAATAAAGCAGAAAAAAAATTCTAATAAGACTGATTTTCAAAGTTGATTAAAGCAAAGAAAATATATTTTCATCGAAATGGTAGAAATTTTTACCAAATCATTTTTGGGTGGAGAAAGAAGCATATACCTTTGAATCTGATGCTAAAGAATCTCCCAGCCTTGTTAGTATTGTTCAGTCACT
This sequence comes from Bos mutus, assembly GCF_027580195.1. Taxonomy (NCBI): domain Eukaryota; kingdom Metazoa; phylum Chordata; class Mammalia; order Artiodactyla; family Bovidae; genus Bos; species Bos mutus. Next base: position 73,921,151 of record NC_091622.1, on the reverse strand, counting down.
AAGTCTTGTCCCACTCTGCAACCCCAGGGCCTGCAGCATGCGAGGCTCATCTGTCCAGTGCCATCCCCTGGAGTTTACTCAGATTCATGTCCCTTGAGTCAGTAATGTTATCTAACCACCATATCCTCTGTGGCTCCCTTCTCCTCATGCCCTCAGTCTTTTCCAGAATCAGGGTCTTTCCCTTTGAATTGACTCTTTGCATCTAGTGGCCAAAGTATTGGAGCTTCAGCTTCAGCCATCAATCCTTCCAATGAATATTCAGTGTTGATTTCCTTTAGGAGTGACTGACTTGATCCTTTTGCAGTTTAAGAGACTCTCAAGAGTCTTCTCCAGCAGCACCATTCAAAAGCATTTCTTTGGTACTCAGCCTTTTTTATGGTTCAAGTCTCACATCTGTACATGACTACTAGAAAAACCTTTAGCTTTGACTATACAGACAGTTGTCAGAAAAGTGAAGTCTCTGCTTTTCAATATGCTGTCTAGGTTTGTCATAATTTCCCGCCACCTTCCCACCCCGCCCCCCGCCGCCACCCCCCTGCCCAAGGAACAAGTGTCTTTTAATTTCATGGCTGCAGTCATTGTCTGCGGTGATTTTGGAGCCTGAGAACATAAAATCTGTCACTGCTTCCACTTTTCCCCCTTTATTTACCATGAAGTGATGGGACCACCTGCCTTAATCTTAGTTTTTTAATGTTGAATTTCAAACCAGCTTTTCCACTCTCTTTTTTCACCCACATCAAGAGAGTCTCTAGTTCCTTTTCACTTTCTGCCACTATACTGGTATCATCTGCATATCTGAGATTGTTTATATTTCTCCCAGCAATCTTGATTTTATTTTGATTCATCCAGCCTGACTTTCTGCATTTTGTACTTTGCACATAAGTTAAATAAACAGGGTGACAATATACAGCCTTGTCATAATCCTTTCCCAATTTGGAACCAATCCATTTTTTCATGTCCAGTTCTGTTGATTTTTTACCCTAAGGTTTCCTAGGAAATAGGTAAAGAGGTCTGGTATTCCCATCTCTTTAAAAATTTTCCTGTTGTAATCCACACAAAGTCTTTAGCATAGTCAATGAAGCAGAAGTAGAGATTTTCTGGAATTCCCTTCCTTTCTCCATGATCCAATGAATGTTGGCAATTAGATCTCTGGTACCTCTGCTTTTTCTAAACCCAGCTTGAACATCTGGAAGTTCTTGGTTGGTTCACACACTGTTGAAGCTTTGCTTGAAAGATTTTGAGCATAACCTCACTACCATGTGAAATGAACACAACTGTATGATAATTTGAATATTCTTTGGCATTGCCCTTCTTGGGATTGGAATGAAAACTAACCTTTTCCACACCTGTGGCCACTGCTGAGTTTCCAAATTTGCTGACATATTGAATGTAGGAATTTAACAGCATCATCTTTCAGGATTTTAAATAGCTTACCTGGAATTCTGTCACCTCCACTAGTTTTGTTCACAGTTATGCTTCCTAAGGCCCACTTGACTTCACATTCCAGTATTCTGGCTCTAAGTGAATGACTACAGCATCATAAGTATCTGGGTTATTAAGATCTTTCTCGCATTGTTCTTTTGTTTGTTTTTGCCTCCTCAAACTTATAGCCTATCATCATTTTGGAATAAAGCCTCAGAATGTTATATGCTTTTTATTTAGGGGAAAGCTAAATGATAAGATTTATTAACACAAGATTTGGGATCATGTTACTTAGAATTTGCCTCAAAATTATACCATTAGAATTTTTTTTTTAATTTCTATAGTACATGACTAGCAAAAACAGTTAGCTTTCCCTTCTATGTTATCACTCCTTTTAAATGTTTTCTATTCTTTTTATCCCTACTGACACCCACCATACCTTATTTAACTAGCTTTTCCTGTATTCCTCAATAAAGTTCAGTAGACTGGGTAAGAATCTCTATCTTCAGCCTCAATTCTGTGATCACCACCTAATATCTCAGTAACATCAGTTGAATGTGAGAGATGTAAGACAAAGTTTGATTATATCTTTATCCTTAGAGTTCATTACAACCTTTCTTTTCTTAGAGAGTCTTCACTTGATGGATATGACTTGACAAAAACAAATCATGGATAGGGCTTTGGAAACTTTCCTGAAGAAATGTTGACTGAAAAAGAAATTCAATATGTTTTTATGTTTACATGAAGGAAGGTTATGAGACAATACTGTTCTGAAGCTGCCAATATAGCTTTTCTTCAGCAGAGGTTTCACATATTTACCTTTGAAAAATTGGGAAAGTACATATTTTTATTTAACCATATAATCAGAATACTTCAAATATTGAACAATTTTGAAATCTATTTACCAAAATAAAGATAAATTATTGCCCTGATTTATAAAATTTGGAGTATTTATTTGACAACATATAATTTTCTTGTTCAAAGACATAAATCCATGTTCATTTTTATAAAAAGAGTGAAATCCCTAGAATTTTCCCCCCAAAATCCAAAAAACACAACTATTTTTTGAGTGGCTACAATATATACATATCCATGCATTCTTCTGTATCATTTATTTTCCCTTTTTCCAATTAACACAAAGATGCTCATGATCACCAATACAACTTACTGATTAAGAATCTTCCCTTGTTAAAGTTGTCTAACAAAATTACTGAAAATGAGAGACGCAGAGAAGCTAAAAGAAATACAAATCCTTTATGATAATTTTTCCCAAGTGAAATCATACAGACCATTTACTTCCCAAGAGCAAACTGCAAAATGAACTGATTTTCCCCTTAACACCCACGAGAAATGTTGACCTATCTGACTGGGAAATGGAGTTAAGGGTATTCAGGATACAAATTGCTGGAAAAGTGGTCACTCTTTACTCTCTCCCTTTATCTTTCTCTCTTTTTGATTCCTTCCCCTATTTGCCTACCTACCTACCTACCTATAGAAGTCTGTATTAATTTAGGAACCTAACAAATGTGATTTTGAATGATTTTCTCTCCCTTTAAAAGAAAATAATATTAGAAAAAAGTATAGACACCTACTAAGTTTGCATGTATATTTAGATTATACTTACATGTAGTATATAACATAAAAAATATGTAATAATTAATTTCAGAATAATAAAATGTCCCTAAAATTACTTAATAGTAATTGTTGGTAACTTTATTGAATAAATGATTAAGTTGTATATGTGCATTCCTAGAGGAGGAAATGGCAACCCATTCCAGTATTCTTGCTAGGAAAATCCCATGGACAGAGGAGCCTGGAGGGCTACAGCCCATGGAGTCACAAAGAGATACGACTGAACAACTAAACACACACACGTTTGTGGATTATCAATTTCAAAGCACAAAAATTACTCTTTGAAATAACGGCCATTGTTTTAGTTACTACAGGTGAGGATAGAAGTTTAGAGAGGTTCTTGTCTAATGTCACACAGTTAGAAAGTATCAGAGCCAGTGGAGAAATCTGAGTGAAATATCACCACATTCTCTACATGGAAAGATTTGGTGAGAAGGATTTAAAAAGTACTGTTCAGGATATAAATTGTTGATCTTCATGGAAATATTTTCTTAAATGTAGAAACATTCAAAATGATAATTAGTTTTACAATCTATGATGCTTCTTTATAATTAAAACCCTTTTAAAATAATCAAGTCAAAACGATTCCTGCTTTAAAATTCTATCATCACAACACCACATTAATATACTATTGTTAAATAATATACTTGGGGATCATTGAATTTGATGGCTATTTTGTTGGTCAGAACATATAATTGAAGTAAGTGTTCCAAAACATATTGGAGACCATAATTATGCATGTCAAAGATGGCAAGGATTTTGAAAATTGCCAAAGGGGTACAGTACTATGATTAATGTCTATTATTTGCTATCAGATTCCTCGGTCCTCATAATCACTCTTTTTCTCAACAATGGTATTACTTAAGCCCTGTCAGAAAATCCTATTTTAATGTATTTTCTCGACCTTGTCTTGAACTTAGATATTAGTTTTAAAATGTTAACATTTTGCATATTTGATTAATTTATTTTCCTAAAATATCAATAATAATATTTACAAATATCACTAAAGTTTCCTCATTCCCATATCTTATTACTTTCTCTCCCAACCAAAAAGTAAACATTTTAATGTTAGTATAAATTTATATCTTTAATATATTTGATACTTAGATGTGTTATTTAATACTTAATATTTTGGGTAGTAGAAGTAAACATGAATGTTATTAGAATTACATATTCTGTTGCAGTTTGCCTATTATACTCACTGTTATAATTGCAGAATTGATAGTTTGTACCATTAATTTTAATTATTTTGTTTTTGTTTTAGATCACAGTGTTGTTATACCACAGATAGAAGCAATCTAAATGTGTACTGATAGATGAAAAGATAAAGCATACGTGGAATACATATATAATACAATGTTATTCAACTTAACAAAGAAGAAAATCCTACCATTTATAAAAATGTAGATGAGCCCGGAGGACATCTGTCTAAGTGAAATAAGCCAGACATAGAGAAATGATATATGTTCTCACATGATGAATCTAAAATAGTCAACTCATAAAAAAAGAGTGCAATGATGATTCCAAAGGACTGGGAATGAGGGGGAAACTGGGAGATATTCGGCAAGTAGAGAATCTCTGTTATCCTACATGCATAAGTCCCAGGGTACACTATAGTGCCTATATACCTAACAACACAACACAGTATAGTATACTTCAAAGTTTGATAAGAGGTTAGATGCTATATTAAGTGTTCTTATCATCTTCCTCCACCTCCTCCTCCTTATCACCATCATCATCATAAACAAGAGGTTGGGAGGAAATTTTGAAGGCGATGGATAGGTTTACAGCATAGATTTTGGTGACAGTTTTGTCAGGGGAGTTTGTAATTTCCTCAGTTCTGTCTAGTCACAGCAAAAATTTGAAGCGATGGATGGACCAGTGTTACAGCTAAGTTTTATTTGACAAGGAAGGGAAAATACATCCTCGAGGCATGAGGGTGAGCCAACCCAAAAGACAAGAAGAAAAGCGAAGCCAGAGGCTCAATTTTGGCTGCTCTTTTAATTTTTTTTTTTTTTTTTCTCCTCCCCCTGAGCCTGTCCTGTATAAATTGTGATCTCCAGGAGGGCTGTTTGTTTTACCTGAGGTCCTCACTTAGGTCCTCTGACCTTACTTTGTTCTATTTTCATGGGCTTTTCCCTTCTGTGTCTTTTAGCCACTGCCATTCTGGACTACTTTTTCTTATGCTAACTGCCTAACATTCCCCCCTTAAGAGATGGGAGGCACAATTCTTTGAGAATAGGGGCATTGAGGTCTCTCTGGCTACTTCCAGCTGAACTGGATGACGAGGGGCATTGGGCCTCCTCTTCTTGCTAGTCTCAAGCCTCAGAGTCCTTACAGAGATGTTCATCTAAGGGTGAGTGATATTTTCCATAGTAGGCTGTGGTTTTATACATCCTTGTTGAACTGGCACTGCATGTTGTAGCTTGTTGACTTGGGCAGAGACAAAATGGATTAGATAATTGATAATACACGGGGCAATGATAAGCAGCATCAGTATGGTGGTAATAAGAATTAGTAGAGGCATTAGTCAACTCCAAATTCCCTATCACCAGGAGAAGGATCCCCCAAAGAGAGATTGTAGCCACCCTGAGAACTCTCCAGCTTTTCTTTGAGATCCTATAGAATCTGAATATTTTTTTTGAGGACTGTGAGGCTTTCTTTAACTTAGTTGGAGGTATTTACCCAGAAACAACATGTCTCTTTCAAGATGGCTCAAGTTTCTCCTTTTTCAGGGATCAGGAGATCTATATTCTGTCTATTTTGGAGTACAACACCTGCCAAGTTGTGTTGTCTCTTTAGAGCTATCCTGTGAAATGTTATCCCAAGAAACTTAATTTTGGGGGTGTTCATTAGAATTCCACTCATTTGTTGCACTGAATAGGTATCTGAGATCTCCCAGACCTCACAAGTGTATTGAGTGTCCTCTTCTGTTTTCTTCCACAGCTTGACTTGTGAGTAGTGAATCCAGGAGTCATGTCCTGATACCTTGACTGCTGTGGTGGTAGAAAGTATTACAGGGTAGGGGTCCTTCCATGTGGGTTGGAATTGAGCCTTTGGGGAAACATCTTTCCAAACTTTAATTAGGACTTGGGTCCTTGGAACATATAGTGGGGACTCTTTAGAATCTTTTGGGTCCTGTTTTGGAGAAGACACTTAAGAGTCTCTTAGACTGCAAGGAAATCCAACCAGCCCATCCTAAAGGAGACCAGTCCTGGGTGTTCATTGCAAGGACTGATGTTGAAGCGGAAACTCCAATACTTTGGCCACCTGATGGGAAGAGCTGACTCATTTGAAAAGACCATGATGCTGGGAAAGACTGAGGGCAGGAGGAGAAGGGGACGACAGAGGATGAAATGATTGGATGCCATCACTGCTTCAATGGACATGGGTTTGGGTGGACTCTGGGAGTTGGTGGTGGATAGGGAGGCCTGGCATACTGCGGTTCATGGGGTCGCAAAGAGTTGGACATGACTGAGCAACTGAACTGAACTGAACTGACACCCCACAAGTGTATATCCTGTTGGAATTGCCCAATAACTATGGTATGAGACCAGAGGGTCTGAGCCTCTGGATCTAGGAAGAGATCATTGACATAAACAAAAGGTCACCCTTATAGTATCTCATAAGGACTAAGACTAGCCTGTTCCTTAGGGGCAATACAGGTGAAGAGGAGAGCTCCTGGAGCTCCTGGAGCTCCTGGGTAGGTCCCCCATTGTTGAATATGCTGGGCCAGCTGGGGACTTCGAGCTCCTTGGGGGTTGTTTAATTGGCAAGGGGGACAAGAGGAGACCACTTGCCTTATTGTCATTTGGAAGCCTGTTCCTCTGAAAGACATTTCTAGAAATCTTTGGAGGGCCTTCTCCCCTAAATGAGTGGTGGCATGTAAGGAATTAACCAGCTTCCAATGGAGGTTCCCAGGCAGAAAAAGGAGTCCCTCCATTTGGAACCACCCCATATGATCTTATTGAAAGCCCTCACTCTTAGCTTTAAGAATCTTACCTTCAGTATATGAAGGAAAGAAAGTGAACTAGCTTAGTCATGTCTGACTGTTTGTGGCCCCATGGACTATTGCCTACCAGGCTCCTCTGTCCATAGGATTTTCCAGGCAAGAGTACTGGAGAGGATTGCCATTTAAGGAGTTTCCCGGTAAATTAGTCTGTGGAACTGAGGTCTCAACCCCTATTAAGTCATTGTTCTGTAATGCTGCTCTCTTACCTGCCTGATCAGCTGCTTGGTTCCCTCGTGCCACTTCTGTGCTCCCTTTTTGGTGTCCTTTACAATGGGAGACTGAAACCTCAGTGGGCAGATGGTCTGCCTCCAAGAGCCTAAGGGTTTGATCACTGTATTTGATCGGGGACTTGTGGGTGGTCAAATGGCCTCTTTCTTTTCATTAGCAGTATGTACATATGGCATCAGAAAGGCATACTTGGAGTCAGTGTAAATGGCTACTCTTTTTTCCTTTTCCCAGCTCTAAAGCTCGAGTTAGGGCTATGAGCTCAGCTAATTGGGCTGAAGTATCTGGTGGCAAAGGTTTAGCCTCTATGGTCTCAGAATTGGAGACTACTGCATATCCATCTTTTACTTTTTTCCATCCAAGACACAGCTGCTTCCATCAGTGTATCAGATTTCATCAGGATTGTTCAGAGGATCTTCTGACAATCTCTCTGGGGATTTTGTCCAGTGGTCCAAGGTTTCTAGGCAAGAGTGAAAGGCAAGAGAGCCCTAGTGGGTAGGCAGGACGGTAACTGGGTTAAGAACCTCACAAGGGGATATAGTCAGGCCTGGATTTTCCATTAGCACCTCTTGATATCTGAAGATTCTTAGATCAGACACCAATAATGGCCTGTCCCATTCAGGAGTTGTTTCACTTGGTGGCTGGTAAAAATAGTTTGCCCTCAAGAGAGAGGACATCTATTTTAAAGCATCTTCTATAAGGACTGCAATAGCTGCAAGATTTTGAAGGCAGGGAAACATCTTTTCCCAATAAAGGAGTAGGACCCTCAGGGACCACCAGAAACTGGTGGGAATGTATTAGTCCATCCCAGCAACAGAGAAGTGCTTGGGTGAATCTTTCTGTATTTGTTTTTCCTATTACACCCAAAATGGTACAGGTTTCAGAGGAGAAGGCTCAGGAGTTGGAGGCCAGGTAGTTGGGGCTACAGATTAGGTAGCCCCTGTGTCAACCAAGAAATTCTAAGGCCTACCTGCCACATCCAGTTGCAGCCTTGGCTCCAGAACTCTGATAGTTTTCTGTGACAGGCAGGCTAGCTGTAGCAGGCTGCTTCAGTCCTGTTGAACCATCTTGAGGGAAGGCTTGGCACTTGACCTTGAGGCTTTTGGGTTCTGAGGGCAGGGGGTTGCCCAGTGTCCCAACTGATGCCATTTGTAGCAAGCCATTTTAGGAACTTTTCATGGTTTGGAAACTCTTTGGCCAATGTCCTAATCAATGCCCAAAGATTAGTCATTTGCCTTATGCTTTGTCCTTTACGGACTTGGAGTTTGCGATAGGACTTCCCTGGAGGGCGGCCAGCATCTGGGCATGCCTTATCTCTTTCCTTTTCTCCCTTTCCTGGGCCTTGGCCTCCCTCTCTTGTTCTCTGTTACAAAAGGAATTGGTGCCTGTCTGGACCATCTCATCTAAAGAGGAAGCAAGATCCTGCTGCTATAGCTGTTTTAACTTTTCCTTATGTCTGATGCACATTGGGACAGGAATTTGTCCTTTAAAATAACCTGTCCCTCATAAGAGTCTAAGTCCAGATTGGTAAACTTTTGGAGGGCCTCTTTTAGACTTTTCAGGAAGACAGTGGCATTCTTTTTGGCCTCTGAGTTATTGGTGAGATTGGACACAGCACCACAACTAATAGGCTTCCTTCTATTTCTGTGGGTGGACTTCATTAGGAGTGAGTCTTTCTGAAGTTTATCCTACCCAGTAATGTTGCAGCCTGAGAGCCAGGCATCCCCTGGTCAGGGTGCAGATCCCCAGGCAGGCTGAGAAGTGACAACCTCCTGGAGATCAAATCCCCAGGCAGGTCGAGGCAGGTTGGCCTCCTGAGAATTGGGTCCCTGGGCAGGTCGAGGCATGTTGATCTCCTGGGACCCTTAGACTGGAAGATCTCCAAGCAGGTTGAGGAGTGACAACCTTTCAAGGACCAGATCCCTAGTCAGGTCAAGGCATGTCGACCTCCTAGACTGGAGTTGGACATTCCCACGGTTTCCAGCATGACTAGTGCTGGGTAGGATTGAGGGTTGTAATCTTAACTCATTGCTGGTTTGTCCACCATGAATGGGAATATGTATCATGATGTAAAGAAATCCAACCCTGTGCCCTGAGACTGGGAACCTGGTGAAACATCCACAAGTCTTATCCTCTTATTGCTCTAAGGGAATGTAAGTCACTGATTTCTTCCCCTAGACCTCCATTGGGCTTCCCTCGTGGCTCAGAGGTTAAAGCATCTGCCTACAATGCAGGAGACCCAGGTTCCATCCCTGGGTCAGGAGGATCCCCTGGAGAAGGAAATGGTAACCCACTCCAGTATTCTTGCCTGGAGAATCCCATGGACGGAATCCTCCATAAAAGCAGTTTAGGGTGTCTCCAATGGTAAACATTTCATTTTCATAGACCCACTTTAGGTAATAGCAGAAGTAATGAAAAAGGGAGTAGGATATCTGGTTCTGTTAGGGGCATTAGGAGTATTTTAATAATAAGCAGGGTAGAGCAATGTTGCCTACAAGGGGGCAGAGTCCTGGTTGTGGGAGTTAGTAAGTGGCTCAAGAACAAATTAATGAGGCAACAGACCAGATATTCCATAAAAGTGGAGTGGAGATTTGATCCAGGGGTATGGTTGTAACTTTAGAAGAAGGGTGGTGAGAGTTTGCACCCAAATGGCCTGCAGGGTTAACTCCCAAAGTGGAAAACATTATCCCTGGAAGCCCAATTGCCCTTTAAGGTATGCTACCAACAGATGGATTTCTAGCAGCCCTATCACTTACTCTAGCCAGTTCACTGAGAGATGTTTTGGTTGCACAAGTTGTAGGAAACATGGAAGATGAAGGTCAGAATATCTAGAGAGATTAGATATTATACAGTGTTTCCCTCCTAAAGGCCAGCTATTTTCTGGTTGTCCCTACAGAAAATTATAGAGGCAACATTGTGGGGTTCAATGAGCCCCAATGAACTCAATGAGCCTCAATGAGCCCCAGTGAGCTCAATGAGCCTCAATGAGCCTGATGGGGCTCAAGAAAAGAGCATGAAAAAGGAGGGAAGGGGACAGGGCACAACTTTTGAAAGAATGTCATAGCCTGAGGGCATAACATAAACAGATTCCAAGATGACAAATAAAATTTAACTAAACCTTGATCCTCAGTCTACACACTAAATGACACACCTTGAGTCACCTAGGAACTTGGAAGACCTAGTTCTAAGTGAAGTGAAAGTCACTCAGTTGTGTCTGACTCTTTGCAACCCAATGGACTGTATTCCACCAGGCTCCTCTGTCCATGGAATTTTCCAGGCAAGAATACTGGAGTGGGTTGCCGTTTCCTTCCCCAGGGGATCTGCCCGACCCAGGGATTGAACCCAGGTCCTCTGCATTGCAGGCAAACACTTTACCATCTGAGCCACCAGGGAAGCCCCAAGTGCCTAGATCCAAGGCACTGTCAAAAGACCGAGGAGGGGATGGTTCCTAATTGTTGGAATGATCCTCCCAGTCATTAGCATAAAAACTAACCACACCACATTTGATGGCCACCACACTTGCACTCGCCTTCTGTGATGGCCCACACCCTGTGGACTGTGCTTCTCTCTGAATCCAAACAAATCCACATCTTACATATCGCTGTGTCTCTCACTTAATTTTTGCAGTGAGACATTAAGAGCCTGAGCTTCATTAGGTCCTGTAGCCAGGCATCATGGGTTTTGACCAGGCTCGAGTCACACTTAGGAGCTGAAGGAATGGACAAAAAAGCAGTGGGAAAAATGTGCTAAGGAATCCCCTTTATAACCTGCTAGAAAATCTGCTAAATACCTGACTTGTGCTCACAGTTTTCATTGGCCTGATCCTTGGCACAAAGAAGATTAAGGACAGAAGAACCCCCCAGCTTGGACAATAGAACTAAGTAGCCCCTGTCAGAGTCCCTCAATCGCACCCACTGTGGCTCCCCTTTTGGCGGGGGGTTCAAGGAAATAAGAAATAAGAGATTGTAAAGGAATTAAGATTTTGTTAGCCATATGTCCTCCAGCCATAGGAGTGAGTATGTCCTACCTTAACCGGTCTTCTGGAATCTGCAACTGAGCCGTGTGAGCTTTCTGCAGTTTGTATTTGCTTTCTCAGTTTCCGGAACGCTGGGCTTCTTGTCACTTCCTCTGCGCTGGGTTTTCTTCACATTCATTTTCCACCGTGGGAGCTTTTGCCAAATTGGGCTTCTGTTGTGCTTGGCCTCCACCTTGTGGGAGCTGAGCCGAGGTTGTTTCAGCCAGGTTAAATCCTAGTTACCACACCATATACGTCCAGGGAGTTTGTAATTTCCTCAGTTCCGTCTTGTTGCAGCAAAAATTTGAAGCAACAGATAGACCAGTGTTATAGCTCAGTTCTATTTGGCAAGTAAAGGAAAATACATCCTAAAGGTAATAGGGTGGCCTACCCAAAAGATCCAAAGAGAAGGGAAGCCAGAGGTTTGATTTTGGCTCCTCTTAGTTTCTGTTTTTTTCTCCTCACCCTGAGCCTGCCCTATGTAAATTGGGCTAGCCTGGAGGGCTATCACTTCATGTCCCTGGAGGGCTGTCACTTCATTCTGGTCCCATCACTTCATGGGAAATAGATGGGGAAACAGTAGAAACAGTGTCAGACTTTATTTTGGGGGGCTCCAAAATCACTGCAGATGATGACTGCAGCCATGAAATTAAAAGACGCTTACTCCTTGGAAGAAAAGTTATCACCAACCTAGATAGCATATTCAAAAGCAGAGACATTACTTTGCCAACAAAGGTCCGTCTAGTCAAGGCTATGGTTTTTCCTGTGGTCATGTATGGATGTGAGAGTTGGACTGTGAAGAAAGCTGAGCACCGAAGAATTGATGCTTTTGAACTGTGGTGTTGGAGAAGAGTCTTGAGAGTCCCTTGGAGTGCAAGGAGATCCAACCAGTCCATTCTGAAGGAGATCAGCCCTGGGATTTCTTTGGAAGGAATGATGCTAAAGCTGAAATTCCAGTACTTTGGCCACTTCATGCGAAGAGTTGACTCATTGGAAAAGACTCTGATGCTGGGATGGATTGGGGGCAGGAGGAGAAGGGGACAACAGAGGATGAGATGGCTGGATGTCATCACTGACTTGATGGACATGAGTCTGAGTGAACTCCGGGAGTTGGTGATGGACAGGGAGGCCTGGCATGCTGCGATTCATAAGGTCGCAAAGAGTCAGATATGACTGAGTGACTGAACTGAACTGAATTGGAGGGCTGTTTCTTTCATTGAGGTTCTCACTACAGTCCTTTGACCTTCCTTTGTTCTGTTTTTGTGGGCTTTTCCCTTCTTTGTCTTTTAGCCACCACCGTTCTGGGCAGCTTTTTCCTTTTCTAACTACCTAACAGTTTCACGGTTATGAATTCTTCAAGCCTTATACTTATATTTATATTAATTATATAAGGTTTTTCACAATGATAATTGAATAACAAATAGCAAAATAAAAGCCTATATGTTTCCTGATCAGCATTTTGTATTTAGCATAGTTAGAGTTCAGTCCAGTTCAGTTCACTCACTCAGTTGTGTCTGACTTTGTGACCCCATGGACTGCAGCACGCCAGGCTTCCCTGTCCATCACCAACTCCTGGAGTTTGCTCAGACTCATGTCCATCAAGCAGGTGTTCCTTCCTCAAGCTATTTTTTCAAAAGCCTTCCTCTGTACCTCAGTACAGAGGATCATCAGCCTCTGAATTACCCAGGTGAAGTATCTAGGTATCTACTATGGTTCTTCCATTTCTTTCACTAATAACCCACATATTAGCTTCTTAACTGTCATTCTCCAAACCAAATCTTAAACTTGTCCATTTTGTTTCAATACTAGCTCAAAAAATCATCATCCATCATAAGAATTACTGAAAAATGTTCTTAACTGGTCTCCTTGCTATCATTTTGCTTCTAATGTATTATCCAACTAATAGCTACAATAACATTTTATAATAGTAAACCTAATTATATCCTTCCACCCATGGCTTCCTATCTATTCTAAATTTACACTAGCCCCATATCATGTTTTATTTTTATGTCTTTATTTTTTATATTAATTATTTTTTAATTGAAGGATAACTGCTTTACAGAATTTTGTTTTCTTCTATCAGTTCATGTTGAAGTTTGACAGAAAATGACATATCATGGCTTTTAAAAAGACCCAATAACCTGGCTATCTCTCAGACCTCTCTTGTACCTGTCTCCAGCTAGTGCAACATGCTCTAGGCATGCTGCTTCTGCTTACTAGCCCTGGTCTCAGGCTCTGATTTCTAGATGCACACAAACTAGGACTCTGGCATTGCAGTTTCCCATTTTTTCTTTAAATAAGTTGTGATGCATATATTTTATGAAGTTAATTAATACACGAAATATGCACTTCTCTTTTTAATTTTACCTGTATTCATGTGTCCATTCTATACTCTGAAAAGTTAATTATTTTCAGGCTTATGAGGTAGTAAGGGGCTTCCCAGATAGCTCAGCTGGTAAAAAATCTGCCTGCAATGCTGTGACCTGGGTTTGATCCCTGGGTTGGGAAGATAACCTGGAAGAGGGCATGGAAACCCACCTCAGTATTTTTGCCTGGAGAATATCCACGGACAGAGAAGCCTGGCAGGCTGCTGTCTATGGGGTGGCAAAGAGTCAGACACGACTGAACAACTAAACACACACACATGAGGTAGTAAACTGATCGTTGGGAAAGGAAATGACAACCCACTCCAGTATTCTTGCCTGGAAAGTTTCACGGAGCCTGATGAGATGCAATCTAAGGGATTTCAAGGAGTCGCACACAACTAAGCATACAGGCACAAGATCTTTACTACATGTGAATTGTGATCAATAATGCTAGCCTGAAGAGAGAGGATTTTGTTTGTTTGTTTATCTCCCCTCCCACACCTGTATTAGCAGAATAAAGGTATGAAATATAGCTAACACCAATGAAAACTATGGACTCAGTCATGAGAACAGAATGTTTTCTTTGATAGAGTCAGAGAGAGGACAGAGAATACTATACATATTAAACCTTTCCCTTGCTACGAAATAATGGCAAATTCACATGTAAGATTTTATGTGCATTGATAGCAAAATTTAGGTGCTTTGTCATATTTCTGTGTCTCAGTCTGAAGAACTATATACCTACTCTCCTAAAGAGCTTAAAGTTAAAACACCAATTTTACTGCTTAGGATAAATTAATATTCTAGTTTAGGAAGCCTTAAACTAATTTATTCAAACTGGTGAAATATATGTATGTGTGTGTGTATATATATATATATATATATATTGTCCTTTTGGGTGTATAGTTTATTCTTTTACCTATTATTTAACTTCTGCACTTTTTACCTATCATTGGTGCCACAAGGTGAGATTTTATCAGTACTTTTTGGGTTCAAAAAGAAAAGCCCCAAAGCATGCGTATAAAATATATAAACATATACCTGTAAGTATAAAGGATTTCCTGATGATACATATTTAGATATAGAGGTTCTGCCATTAGAAATTAATAGTGATATAGTTTCTCTGAAAGATAACTATTCACTGAAATCATAAATTAAGAGTGAGTAAAAGCTAATATAAAAGCATAATGATCATCATAGAACATTTAATATGAGAAATGCATTATTTTAGGTGAAGTGTTTCATTCATACTTGTCAGTCAGTAAAACTTAAAGGTGTGAGATAGCAAACTTATTTCTGAAAAGTACTGTGACCATTAAAGTCTTATTGAAATTTATAAGCTAGCATATTTCTGCTAAATCCAAAAGTCAGCTCAACTATTGAGTATACTTTGTCTTATACTATACCCAGAGTGAAGATATTAAAGTAAAAAGCCAGTTTCATTTAGTACTAATGGATAATATGCCCTATACATGAGACAGACAATGAAAGTAAAAATCACTCAGTCATGTCCTACTCTTTGAGACCCCCTGGACTATAGTCCATGGAATTCTCCAGGCCAGAATACTGGAGTGGGTAGCCTTTCCCTTCTCCAGTAGATCTTCCCAACCCAGGGATTGAACCCAGGCCTCCCACATTGCAGGTGGATTCTTCACCATCTGAGCCACAAGGAAAGCCCAAGAATACTGGAGTGGATAGCCTATCTCTTCTCCAGGGATCTTCCCAACCCAGAAATTGAACTGGGGTCTCCTGCATTGCAGGTGGATTCTTTACCAACTGAGCTATGAAGGAAGCCCCAGAACTAAACTAAACTCTAGTTTTATAATTTGCAAATTATTTCAGAATATAGGGACATATCTATCCATTCATCATCTAACATGCATATGTATATTTGTAAATTGGGATGTTTAAAATAATAGCAGATTAACATTTGTTCTGGGATAGGTTTAATCATCAATTATGTTCATTTCCCTATTACAATGCTCAGAACCCAGTAGAATCAATAAGTATTTGTTGATGAATGAATAAGTAAATAAGTTAAAGCTGAATATTTGTTTTCCTCTTCAGGTATGTCTGTGAGTTGAATAACTTAGTTTAACTAGTTTTTCCAAAGTTAATTTACTTCAGACACAATCAAACAATGTTGTACAGAACCCACATTAGGGAACTATTTCAATTTAAATTAATAATCTAGAATGAATATGACTGCATTATATGGGCCAAATACTTGAAAGATTTCGGATTTTTGGTACTCTAATTTTAGTGGTTAGACTTGTCAATAATCATTTACTTGGTGAGCAGCATAATGTCAAGGTTTTTATTTCAAGAACAATACTATAAACTTTGAAATGTGAAAATACTATTCTTTTCAGTTGTTATTGTTGTTCAGTCACTCGGTCCTGTGTGACTCTTTGCAACCCCATGAACTGCAGCACGCCAGCCTTCCCTGTCCTTCATTATCTTCCAGAGTTTGTTCAAACTCATGTCCACTGAGTCAGTGATGCCATCCAACCATCTCATCCTCTGTTGCACCTTTCTCCTCCTGCCGTCAAGTTTTCCCAGCATCACAGTCTTTTTTCGGCTCTTCACATCTGGTAGACAAAGTATTGGATCTTCAGCTTCAGCATCAGAAAAGTAACCTCTCGTTTGTTAATATGCTGTTTAGGTTCATCATAGCTGTTCTTCCAAAGAGCAAATGTCTGTTAACTTCATGGCTGCAGTCACTATCTGCAGTGATTTTGGAGCCCAGGGAAATAAAGGTATAGGTGCATTTTCAAAAACAGGCTCTCCCTTTCCCCCTAATAATATGATATATTATATTGAAATAAATTGTACTGGATACAAACTGAAATGGCTCTAACAACTAAAATTCAGCCTACTTGAAAGAGGTAATTCAGGACTATCAGTATTTTAGACAACTTGAAAGGGTCTGACATTAAGCTTCCACATTTAACATTTTACTAACAAATATATGCACTAGGTAATCTTGATATTTGATAGGAAAATGATGATAGTTATGACTTTTTCACATATCCAGCTGAGAATTAGCTTATATATTTTCATCCAACATTTCCTCTACTCTGTCTTTCCTTGACAATACCTGCACTTGCACACCTCTTCCATGATGTCATCTTTTACCCCATGTGAAATTACTGATTTCTGACTAAAATGGAAATCACACAGAAAATTGATATAGAAAAATTACTATATAAATTAATTTAAATTGGCATTTTATATTTTCTCAAATTCTTTTATATTAATTTTCCTCATTTAACCCACTATTAAATACAATCTTTCCCTCTAGATAAAATATCTGAAGTTGTTCAAGGTACATAAATTTTTGTTTCTACACATTGCTGGTAAAATAATGCTCGTTTTTACTAAATTATTTTTCACTTTTTAAGAAAGCAATATTATTAAGCCATATATTTGCTATGAATTAAAAACCCAACTGTATCATTGGAGGTTGAGGGTAGAATATCAAATATGTTAAGTTGGTTCTGTTAACATTTCTATACAACATGTTGTTTAATTTATAGTTTATTATATGCATATGTGCCTAAGGTAGAAAATGTATAAAATAAAAATATAAGAAACCACATTAAAAATAAGCTATAATCCCAGTGCCTAGTGTCAGAGTTTACCTTGGGAATATTTCTTCAAAATCTCTTCATCTTAGTTGTATAATTCTTTATTTTCAAATCATTATATACATCTATACTTTTATGAAAGCTAAATATGGATAAACACCAAATATATATCACCAATATTAATATATTTGTAAAATTTCATGATGATATAACCTCAAATGTACAGAGGAGTTATAAGACTATTACAAAGAAATGCTATATATCCTTTACCTAGACTGACCAATTATAATAATTTACCTATTCACTTTATCAATACTCCTCTTTCTTTTCCTCTCTCTCTCTCTCTTAATAGATAGGTAGATAGATACAGATATAGGTATATATAGGCTCCTCTGTCCATGGGATTCTCCAAGCAAGAATACTGGAGTGCATTGCCATTTCCTTCTCCAACCATATTTCATAGTCATAGTACAATTATTAAAACCAGAAACTGTATTATTAATAGGATGTTATTACTTAAGCTATAATATATAGTCAAATTGTATGAGTTGTCTCACTAATGTTCTTTACAATTATTTTACTAGCTTGTCCAGAATTAAATTCATGATTGTTGTTGATTAGTTTCTAAGTCATGCCTGACTCTTTTGCAACCCCATGGACTGTAGCCTGCCATGCTCCTCTGTCCATGGGATTTTTAGGCAAGGATACTGGAATGAGTTACCATTTACTTCTCCAGAGGATCTTCTCAACCCAGGGATCATGCATTGGCAGGCAGATTCTTTACCACTGAGCCACCAGAGAAGCCCTAAGTTCAGTTATTCATTGCATTTGGCCTTTATTTCTCTGTCAGTTAATTTCAAATTGTTTCATCTCAAGTTTATTTCAATGGACTTTTTAAATTTAGAATATGACTCTTTTTTTCCTTTTATGCTTATTTCAAGAAAATATTTATTGTAAACTAGACATCTTGGATAGTAGACAATAGAGACTTTTTTTTTTTTTTTTTTTTATAACCCAGGCTATTCTGGTCTGGTAGGCATTAACTTGACTAAACTCAACTCTGCCTTTCTGTGGCAGACATATCCTAGAATGGCCCCGTGTTCAAGCCTGGATAATCAATTTGAGAAGAATCTGTGACTTACTTCTAACCAATAGAATATGGCAAAGTAGATGAGATATCTCTCCCTTCCTTATGGTACTGCTGCTGCAGTATTTAACTTATACACAGAGTACATCATGTGAAAGACTGGCCTGGATGAGTCACAAGATAGAGTCAAGATTGCTGGGGGAAATATCAACAACCTCAGATATGCAGACAGTACCAGTCTAATGGCAGAAAGTGAAGAGGAACTAAAGAGCCTCTTGATGAAGGTGAAAGAGGAGAGTGAAAAAGCTGTCTTGAAACCCAACTTGAAAAACTAAGATCATGTCATCCAGTCCCATCACTTCATGGAAAATAGAAGAGAATAAAGTAGAAGCTGAGACAGATTTTATTTTCTTGGGCTCCAATATCAGTGCAGATGGTTACTGCTGCTGCTAAGTCGCTTCAGTCGTGTCCGACTCTGTGCAACCCCATATATGGCAGCCCACCAGGCTCCCCCGTCCCTGAGATTCTCCAGGCAACAACACTGGAGTGGGTTGCCATTTCCTTCTCCAATGCAGGAAAGTGAAAAGTGAAAGTGAAGTCGCTCAGTCATGTCCGACTCTTAGCGACCCCATGGACTGCAGCCTGCCAGGCTCCTCTGTCCATGGGATTTTACAGGGAGGAGTATTGGAGTGTGTTGCCATTGCCTTCTCCATCATTATGGTACATTATATGGCAAAAATGATACTGTGCCATATCCATTATCTTATATTATATAGAACTCTGCCTTAGACTAGGAAGACTCCCTCCTGCTGGTCCTAGAGTAAACTGCCTTATTACACAGGAAGGGTCTTATGTTCGGAAAGTTCAGGTGATGAACTCTGGGATCTGAGAAAAATTGCTAAGAAATTAATCCTGCCAAAAGAGAGAGTGAGTTTAGGAGACTACTTCAGTCTTCAAAGGATACTCTGGCCCCAGTTGATGCTTTGCAGCCTGTGCCCAAGCAGAGGGTCCAGCTAAGCTATGGCCAGGCTTCTGAGTACTGCTGCGGCTGCTGCTAAGTTGCTTCAGTCGTGTCCGACTCTATGTGACCCCAGAGACGGCAGCCCACAAGGCTCCCCCGTCCCTGTGAGTATGAGATAACAAATGAGTATTTTTTAGTTTTTGGTAATTTATTATGCTGTGACAGAAAACAAATACACATCCTTGTGGTAGGTCACAATCAAAAGTCTCCATTTCCTCAGCCTGACCACTGATGCCACCTTCCACCAGAATCTTCAGAGTCTCTTACTCACATGCATGCTTCTGAGGTCAGCTGAAGCCTTGAGGCTTCTTTGCTAGAAGATTCTTTCCAGGATTTCTCCTTGCTTCTTCAGGTTCTTTGACAATCCTAAATCCATTCCAAAGACTTCTCAATCACTTATCTTTTCCTTTGAATTCTAGTTGCCTTGCCATGAAAAGCCACATAAATACAAGTCTTTCCTAATGTAGTATCCTTATTTTAATAGGGGCAGACTCTTTTCCTCCCTTGTTTCTGGCTACTTTTAATGTATCTCTAACTCTTTCAAATAGTAGAATTTTAAAAAATTTTCCAAATTTATATTTAATATCTGAAGAATCTTTAGTCTCAAACAAGCTATTTTTTCATTTCCAAAAGTCAGTACCTATCACTAACATCCTGATATATGTGTATATGTCTCCATTCTTCTTCCAAATATACATATTGTGAAATACATCAATTTAATGAGTTTGAGATTTTTAAAAACTCATAAAAAACTTACTGTTAAGGGAAAAGGGACATCAAAATAAAATATTCAGTGGAAATAAATCAGGATTTCTATTCCTAATGAAGATGTAAACACAAAAATTATCCAAATAATGTATTTGCTACCACTGAAGCAAAATGAGAAGAGAATTGTGAATATCAATTTTAAACATTTCTTGAGGAAAACCTTTTGGCTGGGTAAATGTGGAGAAAAAAGTAGCAACTACCCTGGAAAACAGAACTCTCAGCTCAAAGATTTCCAGGTATAAGTAGAAATATGACTTTGAAATCATGAGATCTAGCTTGCAATGGAAGAATATTCAGAGAAGATTTTAAAATAAGTTCAGTAGATTGTTCAAGACTTTTACTTGGAGACATTCATTTAATAAATGTAGGCTTTCTCAGAAAATAATACAGAGGATTCAAAGATCACTTAGATGGAATACAGTATTTAAGTAAGGGCTAAATACTGTAATACATATTACATGGGCTAAATACTGTAATACATATTACATATACACTTAGATGGAGTATAGTATTTAAGTCCTAAAGCTTTAAGTAAAGGCTCAGGAACTAAATTTCCACCTTTAGTACCTTTGTGATACTGAAGTAACTAACTACTTGAAACTTTAGTTGATTTATCTGCCAGATAAAGTTTATTAGTCTGATAAATCAAACAGATTTATCTGATAGATGGGAAAATAAAAAAAAAATCTGTACCATGTGATTATTCTAACGATTAATTGAGAAATTAGTGCAAAGCATGAAGCATGTGTACTCAGTCACTTAGTCGTGTCTGACTCTTTTTGACCCTATAGACTGCCAGGCTCCTTTGTCCCTGGGATTTCTCAGGTAAGTATCAAGAATACTGGAGTGGATAATTACAATTATTATGTCTTCCTCTTGGACTGATCCCTTGATCATTGTGTAGTGACCTTCCTTATCTCTTATAATCTTCTTTATTTTAAGGTCTATTTTGTCTGATATGAGGATTGCTACTCCAGCTTTCTTTTGCTTCCCATTTGCATGGAATATATTTTTACATCCTCTCACTTTCAGTCAATATATGTCTTTAGATCTGAAGTGGGTTTCTTGTAAAGAGCATACATATGGGTCTTTTTTGGTATCCATTCAGCCAGTCTGTGTATTTTGGTTGGAGTGTTTAATCCATTTACATTGGTACCTTATTTTTGACAGAGGAGGCAAGAATATACAATGGGGCAAAGATAGCCTCTTCAATAAATGGTGCTGGGAGAACTGGACAGCTACATGGAAAAGAATGAAATTAGAACACTTCCTAACATGATGCACAAAGATAAACTCAAAATGGATAAAAGATTTAAATGTAAGGCCACAAACTATAAAAGTCTTAGAGGAAAACATAGGCATAGCACTCAATGACATAAATCAAAGCAAGATCCTCTATGAAATCCTCCTCCTAGAGTAATGGAAATAAAAACAAAAGTAAACAAGTGGGACCTGATTAAAAGCTTTTGCACAGCAAAGGGAACTATAAGCAAGGTGAAAAGACAACCCTCAGAATGGGAGAAAATAATAGCAAATGAAAGAACTGACAAAGGATTAATTTCCACAATATACAAGCAGCTAATACAACTCAATGTCAGAAAAAGAAACAACCCAATCAAAAAGTGCAAAAAGTACCTAAACAGACATTTCTCCAAAGAAGACATACAGATGGCTAACAAACACATGCAAAGATGCTCAACATCACTCATTATTAGAGAAATGCATATCAAAACTACATTGAGATATCACATCACACCGGTCAGAATGGCCATCATCAAAAGTTTTACAAACAACACATGCTGGAGAGGGTGTGGAGAAAAGGGAACGCTCTAGCACTGTTGATGGGAATATAAATTGAAACAGCCACTATGGAAGACGGTATGGATATTTCTTTAAAAATTAGGAATAAAACCACCATACGACCTAGCAATTCCACTCCCAGGCATATACCCCAAGGAAACCAAAATAAAAAAAGACACATGTATCCCATTGTTCATTACAGCACTATTTACCTTAGCTAGAACATGGAAGCAACCTAGATGTCCATCAACAGATGAATGGATAAAGAAGTTGTGGTATATATACACAATAGAATATTACTCAGCCATGAAAAGGAAGGCATTTGAGTTAGTTCTAATGAGGTGGGTGAACCTAGAACCTATTATACAGCGTGAAGTTAAGTTAGAAAGAGAAAGATAAATATTGTATTCTAATGCACATATATGGAATCTAGAAAAGTGGTACTGAAGAATTTATTTACAGGGCAGCAATGGAGAAACAGGCATAGAGAATAGACTTATGGACATGGGGAAAGGGGAGGAGAGGATGAGATCTATGGAAAGAGTAACATGGAAACTCACATTACCATTTGTAAAACAGATAGCCAATGGGAATTTGCTGTATGGCTCAGGAAACTCGAACAGGGACACTGTATCAACCTAGAGGGGTGGGATGGGGAAGGAGATGGGAGGGAGATGGGAGGGAGGTTCAGAAGAGAGGCGATATATGTATACCTATGACTGATTCATGTTGAGGTTTGACAGAAAACAATGAAATTCTGTAGAGCAATTATCCTTGAATTAAAAAAAAAAAAAATACTAGAGTGGGTTGCCATTTCCTTCTCCAAGGGATCTTCCTGACTCAGGGATCAAACTTTCATTTCCTGCATTGGCAGGTGTATTCTTTATCACTGAGTCACCAGAGAAGCTCCAAAGTGTGAAGCATCATGTACTTAATATTTAATAAAGACTAGGTTGACAATGACAAGACTGCTGCTATTGTTGTCTACTTCTGAGTGAACACTTTCCTTGTATCATGGTGTTTTGTCTAGATCGTCAATGACAAGAGTTACTGATCTAATACATCAAATATTAATGTTCATTTTTTTTACCTTTTCCTTTGTACTTCTATTTCCCTTGGGAAACTCATGGAATAATGTGCAAACCCAAACCCAATTTCTAGTTTATACCAGATGTTTGTATGTGGTCTTCTGGACTGACTTAGAACATTTTATTCACTGCTCCAGTTCTAAGGATTTATGTATGAGTCTGCTGAAGTTTGCAATTTTTCTTTAACTCATGTAATATAAAATACCTTTTTAACTATAATATTTAAGAATACTTTCAATTTATTTTCCTCAGTTAACCATGCATCCAATGGTGATTTGTGTCCCTGCTCATCTCCAGCAAATGTTTTGTCCTAATAATTATAACTGTTGAAACAAAGAAACTGAAAAGTTCAAATGGTAGACAAGAATCAGTTCAATAGATAGTTCACAGGAATTTTGTGCCAAGAGGTCTGTGTTTATTATTTTTGAAAACTTGTTTCCTAGGGTTACTGTTAGAACTAAAATACATAGAAGTCTTCTCTACAAGATAAAGGTGACCTGTCTGAAGTTGGGGTTATAGCAACAATCTGGAGGTGGCTGAGAATCTGTATGTATGTGTAGAGCTGAAGAAAGAGACTTTAATTCTTTATCAACTTCACATTTAAGAAAAATGTCTGCCAGGATTTTGGTAATCTCTTAGCTTTAGTTTATTATTTTTCCCATAAGTTTTTTCCCTTACATATATATATTTTTTTTTTTAATTCTTGATTAAATATGAACTTTCATTAATGTAAATTAGGTAGAAATGTTATTTGAGTAACTGACAGTTTAAAGAAGCATAATTAATGTATTTGTTTATTCATCATGGATATTAGTGAGGGTTTTGATTTAGCTGTTTCACATGTTCTTTTTTAAATGTAAAGTGAGAATGAAAGTGAAAAATACAACTATGTGCACATCAATTATACAGTAAAGCCAGCTACCTACAATACAGTGCAGAATCTAAACATAAACAAAATGGTTTGAGGGGAGCAATCAAATTCCAGGTGTCATATCCATATAGTAACATGAACTATATGTCTTACACACATGCTTTTCTTATAGCCAAATAGTCCAGAGAATCAACCAAGTAAACATTGTATTGTGTTTATATTGGTGTGTGTTTAGAAAGAAATTTTTAAAGAAAATAGACACCTCGATAATAGTCTTAGAAACAACATTACCAAAATTTTCCTAAAATGTATAAGAATATTCATTAATGGGAGCTTCCCCAGGTAGCTCAGTGGTAAAGAATCCACCTGCAATGAAGGAGCCACAGGAATTGCAGGTTTGAACCCTGGGTTGGGAAGTTCCCCTGGAGGAGGGCATGGCAATCCACTCTAGTATTCTTGCCTGGGGAATCCCATAGATGGAGGAGCCTGACAGGCTACAGTCCATGGGGCAGCAAAGAGTCAGACACTAATAAAGCGACTGAGCACACATACACACTCATAAATGGAGACAGTGGAGAAATACATGCTTAACACTTACACAAAATTATCCAAGTCAGGCTTCAACAGTACCTAAACTGTGAACTTCCAGATGTTCAAGCTGGCTTTAGAAAAGGCAGAGGAACTAGATCTCAAATTACCAACATCCGGCTGCATCATTGAAAAAGCAAGAGAGTTCCAGAAAAACACCTACTTATGGTTTATTGACTATGCCAAAGACTTTGACTGTGTGGGTCACAACAAACTGTGGAAAATTCTGAAAGAGATGGGAATACCAAACCACCTGACCAGCCTCTTGAGAAATCTGCATGTGGATCAGGAAGCAACAGTTAGAACTGGACATTGTAAAACAGACTGTTTCCAAATAGGAAAAGGAGTACATCAAGGCTGTATATTGTCACCTTGTTTATTTAACTTATATGCAGAGTACATCATAAGAAATACTGGGCTGGATGAAGCACAAGCAGGAATCAAGATTGCTGGGAGAGATGCCAATAACCTCAGATATGCAGATGACACCACCTTTATGGCAGAAAGTGAAGAAGAACTAAAGAGCCTCTTGATGAAAGTGAAAGAAGAGAGTGAAAAAGTTGACTTAAAACTCAACATTTGGAAAACTAAGATCATGGCATCTGGTCATATCATTTTATGGCAAATACATGGGGAAACAATGGAAACAGTGAGAGACTTTATTTTGGGGGGCTCCTAAATCACTGAAGATGATGACTGTAGCCATGAAATTAAAAGACACTTGCTCCTTGGAAGAAAAGTTATGACCAACCCAGACAGCATATTAAAAAGCAGAGACATTACTTTGCCAACAAAGCTCTGTCTAGTCAAAGTTATGGTTTTTCCAGTCATCATGTGTGGATGTGAGAGTTGGACTATCAAGAAAGTTGAACGTTGAAGAATTTATGCTTTTGAACTGTAATGTTGGAGAAGACTTTTGAGAGTCCCTTGGACAGCAAGGAGATCTACCCAGTTCATCCTGAAGGAAATCAGTCTTGAATATTCATTGGAAAGACTGATGTTGAAGCTGAAACTCCAATACTTTGGCCACCTGATGTGCAGAACTGACTCACTGGAGAAGACCCTGATGCTGGGAAAGATTGAAGGCAGGAGGAGAAGGGGATGACAGAGGATGAGATGGTTGGATGGTGTCACTGACTCAGTGGACAGGAGTTTGAGCAAGCTTGGGTGTTGGTGATGGACAATGAAGCCTGGTGTGCTTCAGTCCGCAGGGTCACAAAGATTCAGACTGAGCGACTGAACTGAACTGCACTTTCACTCTCCTCATTCATCAAGTGGCTCTTCAGTTCCTCTTGCTTTCTTCATAAGGGTCGTGTCATCTGCATGTCTGAGGTGATTTATATTTCTCCTGGCAATCTTGATTCCAGTTTGTGCTCTACTCAGCCTAGCATTTCACATGATGTTCTCTGCATATATGTTAAATAAGTAAGGTGACAATATACAACCTTGACTTTTTCCTTTCCCAATTTGGAACCAATCTGTTGTTCCCTGTCCAGTTCTAACTGTTGCTTCTTGACCTCCATACAAATTTCTCAGCAGACAGGTAAGGTGGACTGATATTCCCATGGGGAACACATGTATACCTGTGGCAGATTCATTTCAATATTTGGCAAAACCAATACAATATTGTCAAGTTTAAAAATAAAATAAAATTAAAAAAAATAAAAAAAAAAATAAAAAAAAGAATTTTTGACAGTTTATTTTAATCCCCATATGTTATTGGAATTCAGTTATTGAACTTTTATTTTGTTGTGGGGTTGGTAATGATGATTTTCAATTTCTTTATATGTGGTCTGGAAACTGGACCTCCAGTTTCTCTAATGGACTGTTAAATCTTCTATTATTGAAGAGAATCCCACATCAGTGTTCCAGAACTACACTGTCCAATACTGTAGCTACTGGCATCATGTGTCTACTGAGCCCTTGAATTTTGGTTACTATATATTTAAATGTGCTATAGTGTAAAATACAGGATCTGAAGATCTAGTTTAAAACAGAAGAATACAAAATATCTCAATGATACGTTTACATTGATTATATGATAAAATTTATATATATATATGTTATATATATATATGTTATGTATATGTTATATATATATATTTAAACATTAACTTTCCTTTGACTTTTAAATGTTGATTTTCTTTTGATTTTTTACTATAAAACTTATTTGTAAATGTGGCTCACATTTTATGGTTCAAGATCCACTAAAAAATGAGAGATTGTAGTGTATTATTGGCAAAATGGGAGAAGATTGCCTTCTTGCCATTCTAAAGTTGATTGTAGTGTTCTGTTTAGAAAACAATATGTGAAAAATTTATAATTGCAAAATACAGACATCAGCCAGAGGGCTTTATAAGAAGAAAATTCATTGCCCACAAGTAAACACAAATGAGGGTCAGCACAAAGTGACAAATACTGATGAGAACGTGCTGTTGCTTAGGCAAAATGTCTGCAGATACACCAGCACATGCATCCATTTTGTTCCATTGTTATTTCCATTGTCCTAATAGGTCTAGGCTTCTAAAAGCTTAGTGAGCCCTACTTAAGGCCATTCTCGAGATATAGATGATAGATATAGATGACCGTCTGGACTGGCAACCCCAAGAACATAGTAAAATAATTATATATACTTTAGTAACAATGAGTCAAAAGCTACCTGTCAATGCTACATTTTCGTTATAAATTGGATAACTCCAATGAAGTAGGGACCTTTACCATTCTAGCCAT
Source organism: Bos mutus (assembly GCF_027580195.1). Classification (NCBI taxonomy): domain Eukaryota; kingdom Metazoa; phylum Chordata; class Mammalia; order Artiodactyla; family Bovidae; genus Bos; species Bos mutus. The sequence continues at coordinate 73,893,936 of NC_091622.1, read as the reverse complement.
AATTTAGTACTTAGAAGGTAACATAACACATATTAGATGGTCAATAAATATTTATTGAATAAAGGAATGAATTAATAATTTTTTTCTTGTTGGGTTCATTTAGTTTCTAACTCCATGGACTCTCTGCCTTAGAATGGGAAGTAAGATGGTCTCTATTATATGTTTATTTAAATTAAGGTGATTTTCAAACTAAAGTACACTTCAATTTTCAAATTATGATCTAAATTTACATATTTTTCTTGAGATTCAGCATTTTTTCATAGCTGATAAGATAGTGTTATTATTTAGGTTATTGGTAATCATGTAATATATGGCCCTAAGAGGTTTACCGAAAGTAACATTAACCAATAAAAGTGATCCATGTAAGTTTTCAAGTAATATTAGAGTACTATTAGAGAAATTGTGTTATGGTAACCAGTATACTCTGAGTACAACAAAATATTCTTAATTAAACTGTATTAAACAGAATTCAAGTCTTGCCAAACTGAGCCATTAAATGTAGCCACTGTAGCCTGGTAATACACAAAGAATTAACAACAAGATGTAGGGCAAATAATAACATAAACAAAGCTGGAAGAATAAAAGTGGAATAAGTCTGTAGCTGTTCTACTGAGTGATGTTATGTGGTGGTTAACAGATGCACTGAAAATGGTATTATTTTGAAAAAATAGGGAATATTCTTGCTTTCCCAAATATGCAATAAACTGGCACTGTCCATGTGAAGTGAAATACTAACTCAAGCCTTGAGAAGCATAAGAATGAAAATTAACAGAGTTATGGGAGTCACACAGGAAAAAATTAAATTCTTGATTATGTGGTCTTTATTTCCTACATTCCCACTTAGCTTATATTTAGAATTGCCTTGGCCTTAGCTAGTAATTCTTCTTTTATGCCTTATTGGCTTGTAGAGTTAATTCATTTGATTAAAGATTTTATTTTTCATTTTTAGCATTTTAGTGCATTAGTCATGAATCCCAATGTTTTACCTTAATAATGAGTGTTGTCATCAAGTTTCAACCTCATATTATGTAAACAAGGATAAAATATTATAGTTTTATTAAAGAAATAGTTCTTTGATTTTTCTTCTTTTCCCTAGTTTGTGGTCATTTTTCTTGTAAACCATATAACTTTGATTCTAATCAAGCAAATGATGTTCCTCAATCATTACTCCCTCCCTTATGTCATAAGAAAATTTCAGGCCTCCATACTTGAATTTATCAATCTTTTCATGGTGGACATGGTAAAACAAATTTGGGGATCTGAGACATTTATTGACTACACTGCTACCTGTAATTTATCGGTTTACTTTGTTTTGTCTGCCATCAAGATAGATGGCTGGAGAGAGAGAGCACCATAAAGGATACAATTGTTGGGAAGATAAATGGCCTGTGCGAGAACTACAAGTCCCTAGAGTGTGGGGCAGAGGGCACAAAGTTACTTGGCTAAAGCTTTTGTTTATATCCATGTGTTCAGGCAGTGCTGGTACTCTGGGAATAGTATTCCTTAACTCATAGCTTCAACCACTTCTCAACTTCATTCCTGTTCTCTTGGTCATGACTCTACAGAAGTGTTCCTGGCCTGAAACCAGGATTACTCTTACTCTACTGGGGAAATTATAATACTTTTTGAATTAAAGTAAGCTGTGTTTATTGAATACCAGCTTTATCTAGGAACTATCTAACTCTTCACAGTGCTTCCTGGATTTAAGACTTAGAGGCAGAAAATGGTGGCAGAATATATAAAACTATACATAGATAAAAGATACATTTGATAACCTGTCATATAGGTCAATCTTCAATCAAGAAAAAGTAGGCAGAAAAGGAAGGAAGAAAAGAAGGAAGAAGGGAGGGAAGAAAGGAGAGGATTTGTCACTCTAAAATGTGCCTCTTTGGCATAAAGATCATTTTAGGCTAATGATTTTTAAGAAACAGCAGAGATAAGAAAACTCTGAAGACATGACCCTTCTGATATTTTCATTTATTAAAAAAAAAAAAAAAAAACTCTCCATTTGTAAAGGTATCTCCCTCTCTGTAGCAGGAAGAGGAGGATGACCGAATCTCTAGAAATTCTTACTAATGGAGGAATAACTGATTTAAATCTTCACAACAAACATACCTTGTTCTTATGTCTTCAGTTGATTGTATTTAAGATGGTGGCTTGGGTCATTTCTGAGAGTTGCTCAGTTTTCCAGGGTATCTCCTATATGTACAGGAGGTATACATGATGGGCTTTCCAGGTGGCATTAATGATAAAGAATCTGCCCGACAATGCAGGACCTAAGAGACAGGGGTTCAATCCCTGGGTTGGGAAAATCCCCTGGAGGAGGGTATGGCAACCCACTCCAGTACTCTTGCCTTGATAGTCCCACGGACTGAGGAGCCTGGTGGGCTACAGTCCATAGTGTGGCAAAGAGTCGGACTGAATGGCATGGTACATGTTATTAAACTTCTGTATTTCTCCTTTTAATATGTATTTTATTACAGTCTGATCTCAGCCAAGAACCTAGAAGGGTAAAGAGAAAATTATTTTTCCTCCCCTACATTAGGAAAGAAGGATGGAGCAAAATAACGACTGAAAAAAATACACAACATACAAACAGTGAATTTCAGTTATAGTGAGGATTATAGCCTGGGAGACAGTGTCTCAGATAGCTTTGAGGAACTGCTTCTCAGAGGTAGAGGAGTGTGTGTGTGTGTGTGTGTGTGTGTGTGTGTATGTATGAATTTTAAGGTTAGGAAATACATGTAGTCAAGCAAGAGATTACTGCTAACCAAACAGGACTGACACTTCAAGTTAATGATTTTAGTGCTTTGCTGTGTATGGAAAAATACAAGAAACTAAAGTCATTGAAATTCTTCCTTAGATATGCATCTGAACTATCTATTGCCCCCAAAGCACAGAATGTTTCTTTCTGATTTTTTATCCTGAATTCCCTTAAGGGTACACTGTCCAGGATTGATTGCAGTGGATTGTGCCTTAACTCTTTGTATAACTGAATGATGAGCAACACTCTTTGCTCGTTTTGTTTATGGAAGGAAGGAAGTTCGGATGATTCAGAGGAGTGATGGCATCAGAAGACTGAGGAAAATATTTACATTATGTGTGATGCACTCTATAAAAAAAGGAATCACAAAAGATTATATAATACCTGCATATGCTATGCTATGCTATGCTAAGTCACTTCAGTTGTGTCCGACTCTGTGCGACCCCATAGACGGTAGCCCACCAGGCTTCCCCGTCCCTGGGATTCTCCAGGCAAGAACATTGGAGTGGGTTGCCATTTCCTTCTCCAATGCATGAAAGTGAAAAGTAAAAGTGAAGTCGCTCAGTCATGTCTGACCCTCAGCGACCCCATGGACTGCAGCCTTCCAGGCTCCTCCATCCATGGGATTTTCCAGGCAAGAGTACTAGAGTGGGGTGCCATTGACTTCTCCAAATACCTGCATAGTAGCCCTAAAAGAGATTCAAGAGAACATTGCCTCTGTTAAATATGAGAAACAGGGATAATGTGAATCATAGTAGTAATAGACCTGACAAGCATTAGGGAGGAATAGGATGAAATACTAACTAGCTACATACATAAATACATAAATAAAAGGCAAAAGAAGATGGAAGCAGAGGATGAGATGGTTGGATGGCATCGCTGACTCAATGTACATGAATTTGAGGAAACTCTGGGAGATAGTGAAGGACAGGGAAGCCTGGCATTTTGCAGTACATAGGGTCCCAAAGAGTTGGACATGACTTAGCAACTGAATAACAAAAAGAAATAAACAGGTGAGTGTAACAGAAATTAAATGCACACTGAAATAAATAAAATCAGATTTTCTCTGCAGAAAGTAGGTTGTGAATTAAAAGCCACCATTTAAAAATACTCCCAAATCAGAGGATGTAAAGTATGTCAAAGAGATAGATCTGTAGGATACATCTTGGGGTTCATCTATAAATTATAGTTATTACATAAGGATAAAACAAGGCAAAGAAAACAGAAGAAATGTTGCAATATAAACAAAAGAAAGTCTTTCTGAGCTGAAATAGAAGCTGGGTTTGCAAACCAGGGTTTCTTATCCTTGAAACCACATGTGTGTGTGCTCAGTCATGCCTGACTCTTTGCAACCCCATGAACTATAGCCCCGTCAGTCTCCTCTGTCCATGGAATTTTCCAGGCAAGAATACTGGAGTGGGTTGCCATTCCCTTCTCCAAGGGATCTTTCCGACCCAGGGATCAGGGATCAAACCCATGTCTCCTGCATTGGCAGGTCAATTCTTTAGCATGGATCCACTTGGGAAGCCTTGAAACTATATATAACCTGATTAATAAATGTAGTCTTTGAGTATTCATCATATTCAAAAATGATGAAAACTTCCACAAGCAGCTAAACTGGAAAAAAATCTTGAGTCACTTATTCCACCAAGAGTTATTGAGTATATTCTGTATCCTAGGTCCTGGAGAGAGTGATTAAGGAGGCAGTCATGGTCCCTACTCTTCCAGGATTTCAAGCCTGTTGTAGGGAAAACCAAGTGCTGAGAGAGTAGCACAGTAGTTGTGAATATTAATTGAGCACTTACTCTGGTCTAGCACTGTTCTATATGCTTCTGGTATTTAATCCTTATTATCTATTTTAAAATGACTAGAGGCTCAAGGGCAGAAAGGTTAAGAGACTTGCCGATGTCACAGAGATTTTAGGTGAGAAGAGTTGGGATTTGAGTAGACTGTCTAGTTCGACCCTCCTGATTTTTTTTTTCTACACACCTTAGGGATGAAAGATTTTTAAATTGAGGCCAGCAAGTATGCAGTAGATGGCTGGGCAGAAGTAGGGGAAGGCAGGGAGTAGGAATTTTCCAAGTAGAGAAAAATTACTTGTTTCAGAGACCCTAAAGTGAGGGGGAACTTGGGTTTTTGGGAATTTGGAAGAATACCCATGTGGTGAGTTTTAAATTATAAATTTAAAAATCAATGAGGTAAATTTTCTTCCAACCATTACAATTTAGTGTATTTCATCCGTTCCATACTCCAGGCCTTATGTACTGGGAATAGCTCCAGAATTCTTTCTCATTTCTCTTTTCTTTATACTAATTTTTTTTTAAGATTTTAACCTATTATTAGCAACCATATATATATTGACTTTACTTTTAAAAATTCTCTGAATAGACTGGTGCACTGGGATGACCCAGAGGGATGGTATGGGAGGGAGGAGGGAGGGGGATTCTGGATGGGGAACACGTGTATACCTGTGGCAGATTCATGTTGATGTATGGCAAAACCAATACAATATTGTAAAGTAATTAACCTCCAATTAAAATAAATAAATTTATATTTAAATAAAATAAAATAAAAGGTAAGATAAAAATAAAAATAAAAAATACTTTTCACTGCCTTAAAAAAAAAAAGCTAGCTTTTCTTTCTTTCTTTCTCTCTCCCACCAACCCCCCTCTCCCAATCTGTCTCTCTCTCTTTCCCTCTCTCTCTCTCTCTTCCTCTTTCTCTTAAATATAAGTGTGATTGGTCAAGTGAATCCTGACCATTTTTATTTGCATATCCCACAGGTACCTCCTCATACCCCAAACTGAAATTATCCCCACACATACTTGATTTACTTTCAGTATTACTTATCATGTGAGTGAACAACTCAGGCTATCCAAAGCCCCAAGAAATAAATCTAAAAATCAAGCCCAATTACTCTTCATGACTTACCATAATTTTACATTACCAATCATCTAGTTCTATGCAGTCTACTTCCTAAACAGCTGCCAAATTCATCCAGCTTTCTCATAACCACTGCCAAAGACTAATTTTAACACTCACTATTACTCATGTGGATTACTTTTAGGAAAACCTCCACACTACTTAAACTCTGAATAATCACATCCTTCCTTTTGTAGGATATGGAGCTGAGCTGGAGAAGCTGAGGTGCCAGGTGTCAGATAAAATAACAAGCCAAAATGAAAGTAACAATCAAAACTTTAGTCACATACTGTGATATATAAGCAACAGGCTACAAGAGAGAAAGCACTGATGCCCCCACTGTTGCATTTTTCTCAGGAGGTGGCACCAACAGAAAGTCAGATAGATCAGTACAGGGGTGGGGAACTGCCTCAATACTGATGAAGCCCATAACAAAGTGCTTCTGCAGGTTTTATGAAACTGCAGGCTGAGAGAGGGAAAGAAGGAAGGATAGGAGTAGAAAAGTACTGAGCTATAAGTCAGATAGAAGAAGAGTACCTTCAAGATTTCTCCTCCCCGCCCCTCTTCTCCACTCTCCCCTTCCCCCCTCCCTCCCCTCCCTTCTCCTGATAAAGGCCCAGGAAGGCCTCTACTCAGTCTAGGAATGCAGAATGCCTAAGAGGTTGGCCTACTAGGGGGCTTTTAGCTGGGTCTGAAAAATCAAATGTATTTAAGCCAGACACTAGATTCCTCAGGGCTTCTGGGTGGTGCTAGTGGCAAAGAAGCCGCCTGCCAATGCAGGAGGTGTAAGAGAGGCAGGTTTTGTTTCCTGGGTCAGGAATATCCCCTGGAGGAAGAAGTGGCAAACCACTCCAGTATTCATTCCTAGGGAATCCCATGGACAAGAGGAACCTGGCAAGCTACAAGTCCCTAGGGTTGCACAGAGTCAGACATGACTGAAACAACTGAGCACACACATAAGCAGACTCCTCACCTGCTGTATTCACTTCTCACTGCATTTTTCTTTGTACTACAGACACCTGCAGTGACATATACTTTCACATAGACTTATTCTCCTGCTTCTGCCTTGCCCACTCTGTTAACCTTTTTTTTGTGTATATTTATCCTTTCCTTATACTTCACATCATAGTACAGATACCAATCTCACCAGTAATCATCCTTGAATTGCTAATTAGATTTCTTCTAAAACTTTGAGCTAGGTGAGTCATGGTTCCTAACTCTTGGTGCATATCAAAAATTTCTTGTGATTATTTGTGTCCTAAAATTAATGTTACTAAATATTATTTCAAGTTTCATACTTTCTAAATTGTGTTGAGTATTTACCTATGTGTTGAAAACAAAACACACTTTTTAAAAGTAGCATAAAATTTCTCCAAATAAGAATTTCTGGAAGAAAGAGATATTATTCTGTCCTTGGTTGAACAGACTTGTGACACAAGGATTCATTTTGGAACAATTCAGTGTAGTTCAGTTCAGTTCAGTCACTCAGTCCTGTCTTTTTGTGACCCCATGAACTGCAGCATGCCAGGCCTCCCTGTCCAACACCAACTCCCAGAGTTCACCCAAATCCATGTCCATTGAGTCGGTGATGCTGTCCAACCATCTCATCCTCTGTCGTCCCCTTCTCCTTCTGCTCTCAATCTCTCCCAGCATCAGGGTCTTTTCAAACGAGTCAGTTCTTCTTATCAGGTGGCCAAAGTATTGGAGTTTCAGCTTCAACATCAGTCCTACCAATGAACACCCAGGACTGATCTTTAGAATGGACTGGTTGGATCTCCTTGCAGTCCAAGGGACTCTCAAGAGTCTTCTCGAACACCACAGTTCAAAAGCATCAGTTCTTCGGCACTCAGCTTTCTTTATAGACCATTTCTCACATCCATACATGACTACTGAAAAAACCATAGCCCTGACTAGAAGGACCTTTGTAGACTAAGTAATGTCTCTGCTTTTGAATATGCTATATAGGTTGGTCATAACTTTCCTTCCAAGGGGTAAGCGTCTTTATTTCATGGCTGCAATCACCATCTGCAGTGATTTTGGAGCCCATAAAAATGAAGTCAGCCACTGTTTCCCCATTTATTTGCCATGAAGTGATGGGACCAGATGTCATGATCTTAGTTTTCTGAATGTTGAGCTTTAAACCAACTTTTTCACTCTCCTCTTTCGCTTGCATCAAGAGGCTCTTTAGTTCTTCCTCACTTTCTGCCATAAAGGTGGTGTCATCTGCATATCTGAGGTTATTGATATTTCTCCTAGCAATCTTGATTCCAGCTTGTGCTTCACCCAGCCCAGCATTTCTCATGATGTACTCTGCATATAAGTTAAATAAGCAGGGTGACAATATACAGCCTTGATGTACTCCTTTTCCTACTTGGAACAATAATTGTACTTAATAAAAAAATTGCTTCTTATATTGAATAGAAATCTATACACTTTCAACTTTGAGTATTTGTTCAACTTTTTGATATCTAATCTGTTTTTGTTTGTTTTCATTACAGGTATTCAGTTATTTGCAAACAGATACCAGTACACCAGGACAAATATCAATAACTGCAGATATGCAGATGACACTACACTTATGGCAGAAAGTGAAGAGGAACTAAAAAGCCTCTTGATGAAAGTGAAAGAGGAGAGTGAAAAAGTTGGCTTAAATCTCAACATTCAGAAAACTAAGATTATGGCATTTGGTCCCATCACTTCATGGGAAATAGATGGGGAAACAGTGGAAACAGTGGCTGACTTTATCTTTTGGGGCTCAAAAATCACTGCAGATGGTGACTGCAGCCATGAAATAAAAAGACACTTACCCCTTGGAAGGAAAGTTATGACCAACCTAGATAGCATATTAAAAAGCAGAAATAGTACTTTTCCAACAATGGTCCATCTAGTCAAGGCTATGGTTTTTCCTGTGGTCATGTATGGATGTGAGAGTTGGACTGTGAAGAAAGCTGAATGCTGAAGAATTGATGCTTTTGAACTGTGGTGATGGAGAAGACTTTTGAAAGTCCCTTGGACTGCAAGGAGATCCAACCAGTCCATTCTGAAGGAGATCAGCCCTGGGATTTCTTTAGAAGGAATGATGCTAAAGCTGAAACTCCAGTACTTTGGCCACCTCATGCGAAGATTTGACTCTTTGGAAAAGACCCTGGTGCTGGGAGGGATTGGAGGCAGGAGGAGAAGGGGACGACAGAGGATGAGATGGCTGGATGGCATCACCAACTCGATGCACATGAGTTTGGGTGAACTCCGGGAGTTGGTGATGGACAGGGAGGCTTGGCATGCTGCAGTTCATGGGGTCGCAAACAGTCAGACATGACTGAGTGAGTGAACTGAACTGAACTGAACCAGTACACCTGTAAGTATCCTCTCCTTCTTTAGCTCTTCTTTAAATATGGTTTCTAGATCTTTTCCCACTCTGAACATTATCATTTTGATGGCTCCTGTCTCTAAATATTCCTATAAAATGTAATCCTGTGAATGAACTAAATAAAGCTGATGTCATCTTAATTTAATACACTGGAGCTATATTAATTCCTTGATTTTGTTATTACAATTCTTATCAAGATTTAGTACATAGTCCTATAAGTTACATTTCAAATATCTGAAAATCCACATATATTTTAATAACTTGTTTCCCCTTTAACATGCAGACAAGTGAACTATTAAAATATGTGCACATTTAAAGATATAAGCTAAAAGTTTTCTTTTGTCATTCAGCAAAATACTTAAACAGTAAATCTTTTTATCTCTTCTACTTGCATTGTTCTACTAATATTTACTTTTTGTCTCAGCTATAACTTTGTGGTATTATCAGTAAAGCATATTTTGTGTGGAGTATTTATTGGCATCTCTTGTTACTAGGCTCTACTGAACTGAATGCAGCCAGAGGAAAAGAAGAAAAGACATATTCCAGGAGCACAGAGTCATGTTATACAAGTGTCAAAAAATGCTTGTACAGTCCCAGTGGATGTGGCTTTGCTATGAACCATCTCTAATAAATATAATAAATAAATATAATAAAAATAAAATAAAATAAAAACAAAATATCTCTTTTACAAACTTTATTCTGAAAGGTCATGTCTCTAATTTTATGATGGAATTCATTGGGAAAGTGAATCTGCTTTACAGAAATTCTGTTAAATATATTGTATGGAATCCAATAAAGGGAGAAATAAATACCATATGTATATAGAAATATAAGTACATTTTTTATCCCATTCAGTCTACCTCTTGTCTATGAAATAGAGATCATGAGAAAATCAATTCAATCATTTCCAAGTAAGATTTAATAATCTGGTATGTCAAAAATATTTTATTAAGTCTAGCTATCATTCATCTGTAGCAAAATTACACATGAAAATTGAAGTCTTTCAGCTTGGAGAAGAGTTGTACAGTCATTTACAAACTGATTTAAGGAGAAACAATGAGTCTCTGCTGATAGTGACATTTAAGAGATATATACATACCCTTAAAGCAAGGGTATGCAAGTAATTCAATGAATGAACAAATAATTTAAATCATTATTTTGAGAAATAAGTTTTTGGAATGTTGCTTATGCAAAGAAATAATTAGGGAAAAGAGAGGCTCCTTTTGACCATGATTTTGTTCAAAAGGTCTCTGGATCAGAGCTCAGGCTTTCCAACATAGTAGTAAAGGAAGGTCCTAGACATAGACTGCCTGGGTGCAGAACTTTGCTTCATCTCTTGCTAGCTATGTCACCTTTTCTCCTGTGTGCTCAGTTGCTAAGTCATGTCCAACTCTTTGTTACCCCATGGACTGTAGCCTGCCAGGCACCTCAGTCCATGGAATTTTCTAGGCAAGAATACTTTCCCCTTTTTACAATGAAAATAACAATAGTACCTATCCAACAAGTTTGTTGAAGAGATACAAAGAAATATCACATCTAAAATAACTTAATGCAGTGTTTGGCACACAGGAATTACTAAGTGAAATCATTATCAGCTTTATAAGACTGCACAAGGCACAAAAACCTCTATTCTTTTTCTTACTAATATAAAATTTTAGTATTTTGTACTATCATAATTGTTTTGAAACTATTTTTAAGCAGAGAAACTTTAAGACTTAAAAGTATAGCCCTTTTGAATGAACTTCCTAGTACAGTGCCTTTCACATAGAAGGCAGTAGATAACTTTTTAATGAATAAACAGATTGATGGTCATTCTGAAGTCCTGAGCCTCCTCGTCCTCTCCACCTGGGGTTTCCCAGAGCATCTTCTGAAATATCATGCTCTGGGATGCTATTGGAATAGTTGCAGCAAATAGTTCTTAGATCTAGATCTCTGGTCTTAGGAAAAGTCGCAGCAGAACAGATAGAAGAGTTAGACTGTGTAACCCAGCTGTTAGGGAGATGCATTTCATGTGGAGGTGATGGGAAATAGACCAGTAAACAGAAGAAGCATTTTCTGTACTGTGTCTCGACACGAGTATTTGAGATGCCTTAATCTTAACAAGCAGGTAACTCCTGGCTTGTGGTGAATTCTGGAGCAGGATTTATCCACTGATGCAGGAAGGAGTGTCATGGGATTTACCAGACAACAACAGAGCCACAGACACAAATGTGTTCTGGGAAAAAAGTATTGAAAGACCAAGCAAGGCAGGAACTGAGTCCTAAAGAAACAAGATCTTTGATAGGTTACTAACAGAGGGACTTGTGCATAAGGAAGCAGTAAGCCCTTTATCATAACAAATTAGAGATGGTCTTTGAGGGAAAAAGAAACCATGTTTGAAGAAATACGTCACATGAAGATTGCATCGCAGTCAAGTATAACGTGACTCAAAGTGTTAGCATTGTGCGTGCATGCTCAGTTGTGTCTAACTCTTTGTGACCCTATGGACTGTAACCCATCAGGCTACTCTGCATGGAATTTTCCAGGCAAGAAAACTGGGTGGATTGCCATTTCCTTCTCCAGGTGATCTTCCTGAGCCAGGGATTGAACCCATGTCTCTCACATGTCCTGCATTGCAGGCAGATTCTTTATTGCTGAGCCACCAGGGAAGCCTGCAGCAGCTTTTAAAATCCCTTTGTCTAAAGTTAAAATCCATCTTAAGAGAAGAGAGCTGTATATAGGATTAAGTATTCCTTGAGAGAAAAAGGATGCTGAGGCTTGAGATCAGGCAACACCCTAAGATTCTCAATACCATTTATAATTAGATCTTAAAATATGATTTATTCTTATAATAACTATAAGAATTTTGATATCTTGTTTTTGTAATAGTGTTTTAACACTGTCTTGATGCAACAAGTTAAAGTTTCTTGTTGTGTTGAGCATTTGTTCTTAACACCCTTATATTCAGGAATTCTTTATCCCCCTTCCCATTGAAACATTTGGAGATTTTACACAAGAATCCTGGCAAATATCCACACTACCTCAAATCCTTTCAAGTACAATTGATATTCTTGTAGAGAACACAATGATTTGGGGGATTTGGATCTACTTATACTAATTCAGGCTCTGTTAACTCTCTTAATCTCAGTCACTCACTTGCCAACACTGCAACAATTCATGGCATTTTCTTGCTATGTCTTCCATGATCATCTCTGGCACTGGAATTGTCTTAGTGTCTGGTGGTATGTAGCTGACATAAGTGATTTCAAATGTATTTTATGCTTTATCAGCAGCCCAGCCTTTGGTGGGATAGTGGTAAAGAATCCGCCTGTCCGTGTAGGAGATGCAAGAAATGTGGGTTCAATCCCTGGGTTGGGAAAACCCCTTGGAGTACAAAAAGGCAACCCACTCCAGTATTCTTGCCTGGAAAATTCCATGGACAGGGAAGCTTGGCGGGCTACAGTCCCTGGGATCACAAAGAGTTGGACACGACTGAGCAAGTGAACACACACACGTACATACCAGTCTTTTGTGGATCTTATTCCCAAGTGTATCTGCTCCATACCTTTGCCAAGAAAAACTCAGATGTCTTAAGAAATTGTGAGTTTACAGAGGCAGAATTCAGCATCATTTCTAGCCTGCAATATTCTGAAAATTTTCTTAGATTTTCACAATCAGAAATACTTTAGTATGCTTCTGGTAACCTTACTGAAAACTGAAGTCTGCAATCCCTGTATTACAAGTCTGATTTTAAATGACTTCTATAGTTTCTCTCTGATGATGAGTTGAACAACTAGGGTATAATAAAGATAAAAAAATTCTTATGTGAAGAATATTTCACATATCTTTGCATTGAAATAAACACAGAAGGCATTGATAAGAAGGTAGATTTAACTGAAGCTTTCCCAAAAGTGTAAATTAGAGACTGTATTTCCTATCACATAACAAGTCTTCTTAATTATCCCTTTTTGCCTCTGCACGATCATTTGTCATCTGAACCTCATCATCTGTATCTTCAAACACATCATATGCTCTCTGGCCATTGCTCTTCCTTTTGTACTCAGAGCAATTTAGTGTTCTCTTGATTTTTTCTGATTAGCTTCTCAAGCTATTCCCCTATTTGATTAAAACAATTGCTTTTATTTTTTCCTTTATTTGTCAAGTAGAGTAATATACTATAAAAACTAATAATAAAATTTTATTCTTGCAATAATTTGATAGCAAGATCTTTACCATTGTCAGTGTATGATTGATAAAAGATCTCTTTTCATTAAAATGTTGTCTCTCTTTTCCAATACAAAATAAGGTCCCATTTCTTGGGTTTCATATTAAGAACAGACTTTGAGTTAATTTACTTCTCAACTTAGCTCACCCTTTCTCTGTCAGTGAATCCAGACCTTGGCAAAGGTAATTGGATAAAATGCTAAGTCGTTGCTGATGCCAAGACTTTATGAGGTCTGCATTTGCTTGACAGGCCCTCAATAGACATGAAAAAAAAAAAAATCCTACACAGTTTTCTTCTTTTTTTTCTTCCCTCCAGATGCTTATGTTTAAAAGACTGAAGGTTTGGAAAGGTATTCCCAATGTGATTGTTCTTGATGATGTTTAATATAGTCTTCTTCTCAGGAAAAAATACCTTGTTACATAATTGCTTTTTTGTAATATGTCATAAATACATCTATATCATATACCTGAACTCTTTCAAGAAACAATGGCATTCTAGTGGATTTTGCATTCTAGAAATCCTTTCAAACACTTCATTACCTTAACACATTTTGACATTCTTACTTTATAACTCCAGGATTAACATATACATAATTATTTACATAATCTGAGATTTTCGTATTTCCTAATTGCAAAGAATTTGGCAGATAAATTTACAACAGATGTTTAGACAGATGCCTATGATATATCATCCTTAACATCAGAATCTAAACATATAATCTTTTAGGTTATGTGCATTGGTTGTTTAACATGATTGTGGAAGGCATAGTTTTTTTTTTTTTTTTTCTAATCTGATTATGCTTCTACTCTTGGAATAATGATTAAAGTGTGACTGAAATCCGAAAAATTACAAGGTAAAGCTAAGAAGCCTTATTTATTATTTCCTCCTGTCAGATTTCAGGCATAAATTACAGAGAACTGATTTAAATTTATGAGCAGTCTTTTATATTTTTTTTTCCAAATCAAACTATCACACTTCTATAAACATTTGACTATGTTTTGAAAGTAGATCAGGAAATCTCTGTCATATACATATACTGTTCAAACACATTTATTTATTATAAATACATATGTATATTTAAAAAATTTACTTTATATTTGAATATAATTGACTAACAGTGCTGTTAGTTTCAGGTGTACAGCAAAGTGATTCATTTATACATATATTTATTCTCTTTCAGATTCTCTTTCCATTTAGGTTATTATAAAGTATTGAGTAGAGTTTCCTATGCTATATAGTATGCTGATTATCTATTTTATTTATTTTGGTCAGTTTAGTTGCTAAGTTGTATCTGACTCTTAGGATCCCATTGACTGTAGCCTGCCAGGCTCTTCTGTCCATAGGATTTCCCAGGGAATCTTCCTGACCTAGGGATCAAAACAGGGTCTCCTGCATTGCAGGGGTTGCCTGTTTTACTACTATTTAGTATATAATGGTGGAGAAGGCGATGGCACCCCACTCCAGTACTCTTGCCTGGAAAATCCCATGGACAGAGGAGCCTGGTAGGCTGCAGTCCATGGGGTTGCGAAGAGCTGGACACGACTGAGTGACTTCACTTTGACTTTTCACTTTCATGCATTGGAGAAGGAAATGGCAACCCACTCCAGTGTTCGTGCCTGGAGAATCCCAGGGACGGGGGAGCCTGGTGGGCTGCCGTCTATGGGGTCACATAGAGTCAGACACGACTGAAGCGACTTAGCAGCAGCAGCAGCAGCAGCAGTATATAATGGTGTTTATATGTTAAACCCAACCTCCAAATTTATTCCTCCCCCTACCTTTCCACTTTTGTAACCATAAGGTTCACTTCTAAGCCTGCGAGTCTGTTTCTGTTTTATATATAAGCTCATTTGTATATTTTTTTGGATTCTACATATAAACGGTATCATATGGTAATTGTCTTCCTCTGTCTGACTTACTTCACTTAGTATGATAACCGCTAGGCCCATCAGTGTATGAGTACACAGTTGCTCAGTTGTATCTGACTCTTTGTGACCTCATGGACTGCAGCCTGGTTCCTCTGTCCATGGGATTATCCAGTCAAGAATACTGGACCAGATTGCCATTGCCTACTCCAGGAGATCTTCTTGACCCAGGGATCATTCCCACTTCTTTGGCATCTCCTGAACTGGCAGGTGGATTTTCTTTATTACTTTGAACATTTATGACAGGGTTTTAAAATCATTGTCTGCTATCCTAACTTTTGAGTTATTATGGTGCCAGTTTCTATTGACCAATCTTTTTTTTTTTTCTTAATTATAGTTCCGTTTTTGTTTTGTTTTGTTTTGTTTTGCTTCTTTCATGTCTAATACATGTAATATATAATACTTAAAATATTTTATGCTGGACTTTGTAGATATGCTATAGAGACTTTGATTATATTGTCTCCCTTTAAAGGCTATTGAATTCTGTTTTAAAGAAACACCCTCATCTCAAGATGTATCACTCATCACAATTATCACTCATCCATTTCCATTTTTCAAAGTATTTTACTATAATCTCTTTATTCAGCCTCTTCGCCCTACAATATATGCCATTTTGTGGCATTTATGTCATTTACATGAGATTTTGGCAGGAAATGAAAGGAGACACTAGTGTCCAACCTGTCATCTTTAAACAAATTTTAAGCTGAATTTTCTCACACTCTACTTTTTCAAATGCAAAACTTACTTTATCCACTGTGCTGACTGCATTCAATTTTCCAGCAGCCTCCAAGCTTTTAAGATTCAATGATTTAAAATACTCATTTCCCTTTGGCTCAAATGCATTTTCTCACTGTCACTGCCTTCTCTTCTTATTGATATGTTATTCTTACCTGACGGCTTGCTAAACTGTTTCTTTCTCCTTGAAACCTTCCCAATTCCTATCAAATTAGAATTAAAGAGCTTCCCAGAGCCTAAAATATTTTTCTGTGGCTTTATTTTGCACTTTATCATATTTTGTCTACATCATGTTAATATTTACCTATCAGTCTCTGGAAACACACTGCAAACTCCCTTAAACAGAAGAAAATTTTGAATTTCCACTTTTTTTTCAGTCATACTGAATAAAGATTTTCAGATGTGTCATATTATTAAAGAATAAATTATTCTGACATGTTAAAATTGCAAATAACTCATTCAAAACTATCACCCAACTTCCCTGTAAGTCCTGTGGTAAGACTCAGCTTCTGCTGCAGAGAGTGCTAGTTGGACACTTGATTGAGGAACTGGGGGACTAAATAGTGCAGGCCGAGCAGAGCAAAGACTATTACCATAAGGTTATTGTAAAAGGAAGAGCAACTGTGTTCAACTCTGAATATAAGAAATGCAGCTGGGGCTTCATAGCCAATATGAATGGTCAATGCATGGAAAGTTATTAAGAGAAGACATCAAGTGTCACAGGATTCTTATTAAACTGACCTAAACAGGATTCTTGTTAAAGGCAGGCCAAGGATTTATACATTAAAGGTGAAGAGATGAGGAAATTGATCAGATATCAAAGGTGAGAGAATTCTTGCTAAATTGACTTAGTAGGATTCTTTCTAAAGTTGGGCTAGGTAGAATAAAGAAAAGGCAGGGGCCAAAATCTATGCTATGCTAAGTCACTTCAGTCATGTCCGACTCTGTGTGACCCCATAGATGGTAGCCTGTCAGGCTTCCCCGTCCCTGGGATTCTCCAGGCAAGAACACTGGAGTGGGTTGCCATTTCCTTCTCCAATGCATGAAAGTGGAAAGTGAAAGTGAAGTCACTCAGTCGTGTCCAGCTCTTCGCAACCCCATGGACTGCAGCCTACCAGGCTCCTCTGTCCATGGGATTTTCCAGGCAAGAGTACTGGAGTGGGGTGTCATTGCCTTCTCCGGCCAAAATCTAGGCGTAGTCAAAATCAAGGTTCAGAAGATCCTGATTAAAGTTTGGTCAAAGAGAGAGTTTTTGTCAATATACTCTTATCTTTTCATTTCTTTGAACATTTTGAACCCTCTGCTTGAAATAGTTTTACTACCTCCATCCAGTACCTAGTACTTCCTCATGCCAGTATCCAAATGTTATTTCATTAGTTGGTATCTTTCATTACCTATGTTGACTAAAAAGAAAAAAAGAAAAAAAAAATTGAACAACCTAAAAGTTGAGATTAAGCTTTATTCAGTGGGTATGTTAGGACTCCAGCCAGGAGACAGTATCTCAGGTGACTCCCAGAGAGCTGACTCCAAAGAGGCAGGGGAGGACCAGGCTATGTATACACACATTTATAGCAAAGAGTAGGTAACCTGAATAACAAAAGATTACTGTTAATTAAGAAAAAACCAGATCTCTCACATGAAAAGATTTAGGGATCTTCTATATATGGGAAGATGCAAGTGTCTAGGCTTGCTGAACTCATTTCTTTCATATGCATCTAGTTATCTGGGGCCAATCCTGCTTCCTTGATTATTCACATCCTAATTCCTTATTTACCTTAAAAGATGGTGGACATGGCAGATAGCAGCCTCTCATATCTTTCCAGCTCCTCAGTGCTAACCAGGAAGGAAGTAGCTGGTGGCTTGCAAATAGCTGGCTCTGTTTCACCTGGGCTTAGGAATCTGCATTTCTAAAAGGCTTGTTTACTGGTAGAGCATGGAGCAGAAACATTTCATTTTGCACCTTGTTGTTGTTTGGTCTCCCACTCTTGTCCCAGTCTTTGCAACCCCATTGACTGCAGCACACTAGACTTCCCAGTTTGAGCCCAGAGTTGCTCAAACTCATGTCCACTGAGCCATTTAGTAGGTGATGCCATCCAACCACCTCATCCTCTGTCATCCCCTTCTCCTCCTGTCTTCAATCTTTTCCAGCATCAGGGTCTTTGCAAATGAATCAGTTCTTTGCATCAGGTGGCCAAAATATTGGAGCTTCAGCTTCAGCTTCAGTCCTTCCATTGAATATTCAGGACAGATTTCCTTTAGGATTGACTGGTTTGATCTCCTTGCAGTCCAAGGGACTCTCAAGAATCTTCTCCAGCACCACAATTCAAAAGCATCAGTTCATTGGTGCTCAGACTTTTTTATTGTCCAGCTTTTATCCAGTTATGTATTATCCATACATAACTACTGGAATAACCATAGCTTTGACTATATGGACCTTTGTCGACAAAATAATGTCTCTGCTTTTTAATACACTGTCAGTTTGTCACTGCTTTTCTTCCAAGAGAAAAAAGCACTTATTGCAGAAATAATGAGATACAGTGTAGTCTGATCTCATAATAACTTTTGTTATTATGATAGTACTTGTGTTAGTTGCTCAGTCATGTCTGACTCTTTTGCAACCCTATGGACTGTAGCCTGCCAGGCTCTTCTGTCCATGGAATTCTCCAGGCAAGGATATTGGAGTGGGTAGCCATTCATTTCTCCAGTAGATGTTTCCCATCTAGACATCTAAGTCAAGTCTTCTCCATTGCAGGCAGATTCTTTATGATCAATGCCACTAGGGAAGCCTGATAGTTCTTATAACAGGATAATATTGTGCTTGGATTTCCTCCTGTAATAGACTCTAGCTATAAGCACAAGAAGGAAGACTAATTCAATATTTTAGTTCTCATGGTATAACAAAGTACAGTGGACTGCTTGTTGAAATGAATTTCTTGACCTTTTACATCTGAAGAATACTAAAAAGTTATCTAGAATTTTGGGGTGTCACCCAGATGATTTGTGAAACTTGTCACTATCAGCTATAATCACACATTTATTTATAAGCACTCTTATTGAATTTAGGTGAAGGTTTGGGGCCAAATAAATGACAATCTTGATCAAGGGAAAGGTAAGGTCAGTTCCTATTTGAAGGATAATGAACCTTGATTGTCATTTAAACATGATGATAATATGTTGGTTTCCATTTTTATATATCATTCTTTAATTTACACTTAATTTGGTTTTTTATAAATATAGTTCAGTTCAATGACATTTTGAAAGAAATTTTCTTCAATAGAGTTTTGAATGTGAGCATATCAGTCCATTCTGAAGGAGATCAGCCCTGGGATTTCTTTGGAAGGAATGATGCTAAAGCTGAAACTCCAGTACTTTGGCCACCTCATGCGAAGACTTGACTCATTGGAAAAGACTCTGATGCTGGGAGGGATTGTGGGCAGGAGGAGAAGGGGACGACAGAGGATGAGATGGCTGGATGGCATCACTGACTTGATGGACATGAGTCTGAGTGAACTCCGGGAGTTGGTGATGGACAGGGAGGCCTGGCGTGCTGTGATTCATGGGGTCACAAAGAGTAGGACACGACTGAGCGACTGAACTGAACTGAACTGAGATGTAATCATTTTTAAAAACACCACATATTATGCATTGCTACTCAGGCTTTTCTATATTCCATGTATGTAATATATGGAATGTGCTGTTCTGAGTCGCTCAGTTGCGTCTGATGCTGAGAATCCATGGACTGTAGCCCACCAGGCTCCTCTTTCCATGGGGATTCTCCAGGAAAGATTACTCCAGTGAGTTACCATACCCTCCTTCAGGGGATCTTCCCAACCCAGGGATTGAACCCAGGTCTCCTACATTGCAGTCATATTCTTTATCATCTAAGCCACCATGGAAGCTCTAATATATGGAATATAACAGTACTATTTGTTTTGTGTTGAATTATTATTAATTATACTCATGGTTTCTCTTAATTTGCATATATATTTCAAAATAATTTATGGGATCCAAAGGATTCTGGACTTTGCTACTTCTGAAATGGGCTAGTTGCTAAAAGTGAGGATGATGGCACAGAAGTAAAACTTCACAGGAGATAGAAAATGATAGGTTGCCCTCAAATAATGTTTTTAAAAAAGGACATACTCCCTCTATTTTCTCACTAGAATTTGCTTAAACATGCTAAGTTTACTAAAGGTGTCTTCCTTGCTCATAACTTGGCAAAGATATCTTAGTTTTCATCAGAGTTGATGAAAGAGTATATGGAGGCAAAAGAATGATGCTTGTGACAGTTATGGAAAGAATACCAAAGGAAATAAAGAAGACAGTGCCTCATAAAACTGGGGGGAAAAAAGGGAGAAAAAGTTAAGTCAGTTGAATAAAATTTTATAGACCATTGGGTTAGGGGGTAAACTAGAGAAAAATCTAGAAGAAATAAATGTGTGAACAAGAAAAAATAGCAAGAATTTTGTAGTCAGAAAGTTTTATGTGCCAGTAAGAGAAAGAGTTGAAGCTGACTTAACAACAGCAGAAAAGAGTCTGTTTGGGTTGGTGGGAGTAGAAAGAAAAGGATAGATGTTGTCTCATGAAACAGATCCATAACTTGAACCATATTGGATCCAAATACTTAAGTGAACTAGTCAAATCTATGTGACTCTCTTAGCCTGTCTTCATTCTTAGTCATACTTTCCTCATGGTGAGGTTGAAGATGGCTATCAGTTATTACAACCAAGTAACTGAATTACTAGAAACAGAATATATCTTTCTAGTAGACTTGAAAGTTTTGGGGGATTCTTTTCATTGACCAAAAGCACATCATAAACTCAACCTGAATTAAGATTGTATGAGGAAAAGGTAAGTCTGGGTATTGGTATCTGAGAATGAGGAAATTAATTCTAGGTGATTTTCAACAAATAAGCAAACAATGTATACAGGAAGAAGGTAGCTTATACAGTAACAGAGAGGCAAGGCTATTGGATGAAAACAAAAAGTGAAAAATGAGAATAATGGTAGTGGGGTAAAGGAAGTAAATATAAGATGGACATTAAAATTTTAAATAATTATTATCAGAAGATATATATATATATATATATATCATATATAATATATAATGGCACATGTGTAAATGTAAGATGCATATATATACTAATGTCATGTGTATATATTTATATAAGGTGTGTGTGTGAAAGGAGTATATCAAGGCTGTATAATTGTCACCCTGCTTATTTAATTTATACGCAGAGTACATCATGAGAAACTCTGGGCTGGATGAAGCACAAGCTGGAATCAAGATTGCTGGGAGAAATATCAATAACCTCAGATATGCAGATGACACCACCCTTACGGCAGAAAGTGAAGAAGAACTAAAGAGCCTCTTGATGAAAGTGAAAGAGGAGAGTGAAAAAGTTGGCTTATAGTTCAACATTCAGAAAACTATGATCATGGCATCTGGTCCCATCACTTCATGGCAAATAGATGGGTGTTTCACAATGGAAACAGTGAAATACTATTTGGGGGGGCTCCAAAATCACTGCAGATGGTGACTGCGGCCATGAAATTAAAAGATGCTTGCTCCTTGGAAGAAAAGTTATGACCAACCTAGACAGCATATTAAAAAGCAGAGACATTACTTTGTCAACAAAGGTCCATCTAGTCAAGGCTATGGTTTTTCCAGTAGTCATGTATGGATGTGAGAGTCGGACTATAAAGAAAGCCAAGTACCGAAGAATTAATGCTTTTGAACTGTGGTGTTGGAGAAGACACTTGAGAGTCCCTTGGACTGCAAGGATATTCAACCAGTCCATCTAAAGGAAATCAGTCCTGAATATTCA
This sequence comes from Bos mutus, assembly GCF_027580195.1. NCBI lineage: Eukaryota > Metazoa > Chordata > Mammalia > Artiodactyla > Bovidae > Bos > Bos mutus. The sequence goes on along the minus strand of NC_091622.1, from coordinate 73,872,194 downwards.
TTGGAAGGACTGATGCTGAAGCTGAAACTACAGTAGTTTGGCCACCTGATGCAAAGAGCTGACTCGTTTGAAAAAACCGTGATGCTGGGAAAGATTGAAGGCAGAAGAAGTAGTGGATGACAGAGGATAAGATGGTTGGATGGGATCACCGACTCAATGGACATGAGTTTGAGTAAACTCTGAGAGTTGGTAATGGACAAGGAGGCCTGATGTGCTGCAGTCCATAGGGTCACAAAGAGTCAGACATGACTGAGTGACTGAACTGAACTGAACTGAACTGATGTGTGTGTGTGTATACATACTTATGTATATACAGATACAAGAAATTGGTACATAGACTTATTTTTTAACCTAATGGTACATTTATCATAGTAATTAATGTTTAGTAGTAGTGATTGAAAATCTGAGTAAATGCACCCTCCTCAAATTCTTTTTCATTACCAAGCTAGTTGGTTTGATTTTGTGCTCATTCAGTCACGTCTAACTCTTCACAACCCCATGGACTGTAGCCAGCTAGGCTTCTCTGTCCAAGGGATTCTCCAGGGAGGGATACTGATGTGGGTTGCCATTTCCTCCTCCAGGGGATCTTCCTGACTCAAGGATCAAAATGGCGTCTCCTGTGTCTCCTGCATTGGCAGGCAGATTCTTAACCACCGAGCCACCTAGGAAGCCTAGTTGGTTTGATTAGATGCTGCAGTAAATAAAACAGAAGGTAGCCTATTCTTCCCTCTCAAACAAATATTTACTCTCTCAAATCTGCTAGGAAAGATATATTCATTAAGTGTAAGAGGAGATATACACATATATTTTTAAAAGTAGACACGTATAATAAAAATGCACTAATGTAGCTAAATTCTTGGCTTTAACCTTAGCTAATTTCAAAATTGGAAGCAGCAGTGCTAACAAAAATAACAGATTTGTGCATGGCTGCCTATGGTTGCTATTTTACTGTATCTAAAACACTGCAAACCATTTTGAAACAGATGAGGGCTAAAGGTTGAGTGGTTGTAATGAAGCAGAATTGCAGGTTCCCAAGGGCAGGGTGGAAAAGCAAATGAACTGTGTTTTTAGTTCCTTAGAAATTACTTTGGCAATTAAGAGGTGTTCATATGTGTGGTTTGACTGCAATCAGGGCACCCAGTGGAATACCCAGACATTTCTTAATGTATGTTGGCCATTATTTCAGCAATTATAAAAGGGATATAAATGCTAACATGCACATTTCCAGGAATATGGCTTTCAGTCCCTATACCATCATTGTAGAAAAGTATTATGTGGCTTCTTTAAACCCAGCTTGCTCTGCAAGGTCAATACAACCAGCAATTCATTCCTTGCAGAGTAACCATTTTATTAGGTAGCGTGGAAGTCAGAGCTCCCTATTTCATTAAATGGCAATTAAGTAATTTAAAAATAATACTAAGCCTCTTAATCAGCTTGTTTTGCCATGTGTTCCACAAGGGACCTTGGCATTCTCTAACAATTAATAAGAAAAGTGCTTCATGAATACAACCGATGCCTTTGAGCTTTGAATTTTCCTGCCAAACCAGAGGTTTTAAAATATTTCTATTATGAAAGTGGTCTTTTAAAATGCATTCTTTCTCAATAAGAGAAAAGCTTTTAATGAGTTAATGAGGTAATTATCTACTGTTAGGCTGAAGATATTTTATTTTACAGTAGTTTAGACAAAAAACAGTCATATCCTAGATAAGTAGTTATGAACATGGGCTTACTCACAGGGCTGGCAAGTTGGTGCTAACTTTCAGCTGGCAGTTCAACCAGTGGTGTGGACCCTGGTTCCTCTCCATAGGGTCCTTGGGCTTCCTCAGACCATGGCAGCCACATTCCAAGAGCAAGCACTCCACGAAAACCCTGTGGAATTGTGTTGTCTTTTTGGACTTCGATAAGAAAACAGCAGAGCATCACATTTGCCAGACTCAAAGGGCTAAGACCCCAAGACCCCACCTCTTAATAGGCAAAATTTCAGTCACATTGGAAAAAAGTAGAATAGGAGATACTAAATATTGTAGATATTTTTGGAAAATTCTATCTGTCCCAATATTCATAATAAGGATGGAAATAAACTTAAGACCACTTGATTAAAAAAAAAATGATACACTCCTTTCACTCAGAGTAAGAAGAAAATAAAACTTTTTAGGTCTTAATTTGTTGGTCCTTGTTCTAATCCACCAACTATTCAGTATAATACCTGCAAAGGGGAATGTGTGCTAGAGTCCAGCATTGTATTCTAAACCCTCTGATGACTAGATGGGAGACTCTGGGAATGCCACATATGTTCTCTGAGTACCTTGCTATTCATTATTACAGTTAAGTATAATAACAACTATTTTGCTGGTATATTTGCAATACAGATTAAGTGAGGTAATGGTGTAAAGAACTCTGCATGAGTGATTGATTTCTGACTAAAGTAAATATATTAGCAATGTCAGTTATTATCAAATACAATGAAAGCAGTGATAATTTTATATCAAACAAAGCAATATCAAAAATGACCCCAGTACTCTATCTTAGCAACCTTGATAATATACAGAGGATGTGTCTACAGTTCACTCACATGGGGTTAGTTTGAAAGACTGAATTTCAACCTACATGACTTCTAGCATCCTGCCTCCTGATTCTTCAAGTACCTGACTCCTCATACTGCTGGAAAGAAAAATACTGTAAACTAAACAATTCCTTTTTTTCCTAGAACATGAAGAAATAAAGTCACCTATCACAAAAATATGTTTAAATATTTTTGATGTTGTTATTCCTGTTAATTCACAGTTAAAGTGGATTGGAATGGATCAATTATCCTGAATAATATATAGCTCACTTAGTCTTCTTCTACTTATTTGCTAAACACCCATGGGCAGTTTATAAATATATCACTATCTAATTATAGATGCTGATACTCAATAAGTTATATTGTTGATCATATACAAAAATCAAAATGCCCAACTCAATCTGGTTTTTCTTACATTAACATGTAACTTATAAAATTCTTAAGAGGCCTCATATTTAATCATAAATTTATATTTTCACACAACCCACTCCTCAGTTATATACACAGACCATATTAAAATTCAGAACAGAAAGCAAACATGGAAGTGATTTTCCATTTTTAACCTACCTGTATATCCTAGAAATGCTACATCCAGATCTGTACTATGTACACACTTAATGCGTTGCTAACCCCTTTCTGTTTGGTTTTGACAGAGGAAAGAAACCTTCCAGTTTATAAAATTAAAACTTCTATAAAGCATTAAGTGTACAAATATAGCATTATTATATTTGTATGTTTCCCTGCAGTCTGCATGGAGATATGACACTGTTTAAAACTATGAAAGTGATTAAACTTTCTATCTGGAGAAGGCAATGGCACCCCACTCCAGTACTCTTGCCTGAAAAATCCCATGGACGGAGGAGCCTGGTAGGCTGAAGTCCATGGGGTCGCTAAGAGTCGGACACGACTGAGTGACTTCACTTTCACTTTTCACTTTCATGCATTGGAGAAGGAAATGACACCCCACTCCAGTGTTCTTGCCTGGAGAATCCCAGGGACGGGGGAGCCTGGTGGGCTGCCGTCTATGGGGTTGCACAGAGTCAGACATGACTGAAGCGACTTAGCAGCAAACTTTCTATTGTTATGAAATTCAAATATCTTATTTTTCTTTGCTGACATAATCCATTTAAATATTCTTCTGCCAGTTCTAATTTTAAATTAAAAGATGGAGAATAGTCTGATTGAACACAGACACTGTTATTGAAACATGGTTGAAAAGTGGTGATTAGAAAAATTATACTAATATAGAATACAGAAAAGCAATTTTCTGGGAATAGGTACTATTTTCCTGTGGACTTACTGAAATAAGACTCACTAAGTTTGTTTCTCTGGCTTCTAGCCAAGTTTGAACAATGAGAAATCAGAATAAAATTTTACTTATTTTTTTTTTTGTAATTTTACTCTACTTACTTCACTTGTAATTTTACTTTACTTAATAAAGTATAGAAATGTTTCATCAATCTAAATAACACATTTGATAACCACAGCTATCTGATAAAGCTACAAAACATAACTTTGTTTGAAAAACCACTACGGCATAATGTGGTTTCAGAGAACATTTATCCATGTGTCTATTTCTCTTTTTCTTGTCCTATGGTAACTCCTTGAAGCCATCTAACTCCTTGAGATTAATCATTACCAATTGAGCCAATGAAATGTGAAGAGAAGAGTCGCTTTTAGATAGAAGTCTTTGAGAAGTAGTGCATGCATTCTCAGTCAATTCAGTCATGTACAACTCTTTTTGACACCATGGATTGTAGCCCACCAGGCTCCTTTGGCCATGGGATTTACCCAGCAAGAATACTGGAGTGGGTTGCTGTACCCTCCTCCAGGGGATCTATTCAATCCAGGGATCAAACCTGCATCTCCTGCATTGCAGGTGGATTCTTTACCTGCCGAGCCATTGGGGAAGCCCAAGATGGGTAGTACATGATTCATCATATCTTTCTACCCCTCCCACGGAAATCTGATTCCCTGAGTGAAGAGGAGCAAAGATGTGTTCCCAAACAACTGAAGCTCACAATTACTACTTATCTGAACAAGAAATAATGCTTCACTTTAAATCGTGTTTTGTGGATGTTTACCTCACCATAACCAAGCTTAGCTCAGTTTATACAGAGCCCCACATATCTACTGTAAAGCCCATAGGGGTATTAAATTAGGTTACAAACCTGACAAGTACAGCTTTGTTGAAGTTGCCTCCATTGGTGCCCTTTGTAGACACAGGAATTCAGTGTGACACAGAATATACTCAAGTCAGCTTTCAAGCTGCAGTCATAAATGCTGGCTTACCAAGCGAAATTTAGTCTTGATGTGATATTTTTTCGAAAGGTCAATTAATTAGATGATGTAAAAAGTAAAGCTTTATATTTTTTCAATTCTCAAAACACTTAAAGATATAAATTGGAAACTAGGAAATAGCGAAATTTATGTTTGACAACAGAAGACAGAAACCTCAGCAAATTAAACCCCCACATTTCACAGATGTTATTTTGTGAAGAAAAACCTAGACTTGGTGATACTAACAATTAAAACAGGTAATAATTAATGTTTGCTAGCATGAATGGCACCCCACTCCAGTACTCTTGCCTGGAAAATCCCATGGGTGGAGGAGCCTGGTGGGCTGCAGTCCATGGGGTCGCGACTGAGCGACTTCCCTTTCACTTTTCACTTTCACGCATTGGAGAAGGAAATGACACCCCACTCCAGTGTTCTTGCCTGGAGAATCCCAGGGACGGCGGAGCCTGGTGGGCTGCAGTCTATGGGGTCACACAGAGTCGGACACGACTAAAGTGACTTAGCAGCAGCAGCATGATTGTGGTACTTAAAAAACTTAAAATGGAATCATAACCACAATTGGTCAATTATGTATTTTATACAAGGTGTTTCACAGGCATTGCTTATATCTTTTCAAGCACAACTCTGCCAGACAAATATCATCAAACTGTATATATTCTCTTATATGAATTTATATATTCTTATATATATGAATATTCTTATATATGAATGTTCTCTATATATGAATGTTGATATGTATATATGTTCATATTATATGTATGAATAGTGTTTTCTTCCCCAGCCCTAACTCCTTTTTGGCATTTTACCACCACTTTCCAGGCACTCTAGCCCATAATTAGCCAAGATAATAGAAGAAATTATTTGATATCACAGAGAAATTAAAGACTCTTTAAGGATATTAATGCAATGAATTTCTATTACTCAAAAACAAAACCCCCAAGACTCTAAATTTGTTTTATTCTGGAGCTGGACCAAAAAAGTAATTTTCCTGCCTTTCTCCCTCTATACTCCAAGTTCCTTAAAAAAAAGAAGAAGAAGAAGAAGAAACCCATTGCCTGCAACTTAAACCAGAAATCAACATAAAGGAAAGGATCTCTGGGGGGAAGAAGAGGTCCCAAATCTAAGGAGGCCAGATTACTGAGAGGAAGATAGGAAGAAAAACAGAGAAAGACCCAATGACGTCCACTGAAGGCAGACACAGCCTGCCTGTCTGATGGAAGGCAAAATACAGAACTGTTCTGAAGTGCTGGAACCAGATTTCAAACTCAGAAAATATTTAATTTTAGAATACACATTGGCCCCCTAACACAAAATGTCTCATTTTATTCTATTTATTCTAAGAAAAATGTATTACATTAACTTATATTAACTGATTTCTCTATAATCTGACTCCATTCACAAATACCTGAAAGTATCTTATCCAGAAATGATGAAGTAATATTTCTGGAATTTTTTCTTATACAAATGCATACCATTGAAAACTAAAAGCAGTTTTATTACTGGAGCACTTTTAAATTCAAGCAAGATGTCATTTGAGAGCTATCTCTCAACACTGATACCATGTACCCCTAACTCTAGACACTCAGCCTTATGCTTAACATTGTTTGATCCCTAAGAAAAGGCTTATTTCCTTTTCTTTAACTAGTTCTGGGGCCAGAGAAAGTGAAAAGATTTGAGGACCAGATCAGTGCCAGTGTTGGAGTTGTCATAGCTTTAAAGTAAAGGAAGGACTCATCAGCAAAAGTGCTTGCACATAAAAAATGAAGTATCAAAAATTTTCTTAAATAAGTGTTAGCTTAATGGACTTTTGCACAGGAAAGAATGATTTCTCAGCAGCGCTGTGTCTGTTTTCTTGCCTCTCTTTTTGTTCTGATTTGTAATTCTAGAGGTACTTATGAATTAGCATAGCACTGACATTAGATGAACACAGCAACTGAGAAACATTTTGAAAGAAATAATTGATATTCCTTTTAAACTTGTTTAAGACTAGATATATGGGCCTCCTTATGGCTCTGCGGTAAAGAACCTGCCTGCCAATTCAGGAGACACAGAAGATGTGGGTTCAATCCCTGGGTTGGGAAGACCACCTGGAGGAGGGCATGGCAACCTACTCCAGTATTCTTACTTAGAGAAACCCATGGATAGACGAAACTTTCGGGCTACAGTCCTTGGGTTGCAAAGAGTCAGATACGACTGAGGTAACTTCACATGAACACCACTAAGCTACGTATACAGGAAGCATGATACCAATTTTTAAAATTTACAAAGTGTCATTTATTTAGTGGTAGATTTTGCTATTAATTTTATTTTTAAAAGATTATTGTAGTTTAACTTTTATCCAAATTATTTTTAGATTTATTTGAATGTTTGATTTAAATTATGATATTTAATTATTATTTGGATAAGTTCAAATGTCTTAGAAAATTTTAATATATTAGGAAAAAATAACTTCCTTTGGAAATGTGTTAAAAACTTTTACCTTTTAGTTTTGTAATTATTTGTGATTACTTGATATGTAATATACTATGAATACAGTTATCATTCTTTATGCCATTTAGATTATTATTCAGAGTGAATAATAAAAATAATAAAAAATCATGCTAGAAATAAAAAACAGTAATTCAATTTAAGAAAATAAAAGTAAAAATACGAAAATCTTCAAAAAGCAGCCTGCTTAAATTATTAAAAACTGGAACAATAAAAGTGAGCAAATTTCTGTCCAACATCATCCACACAAAATTTGCAGTCAGGGCATTACAAATTTATTGATTTAATTAAAATTTAGTTGCTGATGAAAATAAAAATTAGCAAGAAAATTATTCTAATCAAATAAAAAAATTCAATCTAAACAGGTCAGATAAAATTCCTGCAACTACAGATTCTTTACAAAAGGAAGGTTTACTTGTTGACCATGAAATATTGCTTGCTTACAAATGAAAGTGAAATTCTCTCCTTGTGTCTGACTCTGTGAGCCCATGGGCTATAGACTGCCAGCTCCTTTGTCCATGGACTTCTCTAGGCAAGAATACTGGAGTGGTAGCTGTTCCCTTCTTCAGGGAATCTTCCCAACCCAGGGATTGAACCTGGGTCTTCTGCATTGCAGGAAGATTCTTTACTATCTGAGCCACCAACAAAAAGCAAGTAAGTGCATGCAATTTTACAATTTAAATAATGCTGATATAAATAAACTCCAAACAATTCATTGAATTCAACAGAAAGAAGAGACAATCTCTACACAAGTGTAGAGATTATAACCATGATGTTCTTTACAAGTAAAATGCTTCATTTTTGTTTACTTTTGGTGTTAATAGAAGCAATATATTTGTAGAAAACAAATGTAAAAGTTAAGCTCTATAAAAGCACTTTTGAAATTTGATGCTAGAATGGCTGAACACATAGAAAGGATACAAAGATAATTAATTACTAACTAATTACTATCTAAGCTAGCAAAGTGAAAATGATAAAAATTACTTTATCAAGTAAAAGACTAAGGAGAACTTATGATGTGTAAAAAGCTGGCTTAAATCTAAATATTAAAAAAAAAAAAAAAAACCTAAGATCATAGACTCCATCCCCATTACTTTATGGCAAATAGAAGGGGAAAAGGTAGAAGCAGAGGCAGGTCTCCTCTTCTTGGGCTTTAAAATCACCATGGATGGTGACCACAGCCACGAAATCAGAAGACAATTGCTTCTTGGCAGGAAAGTTATGAAAAACCTAGACAGTGTGTTGAAAAGCAAGATATCACTCTGCCTACAAGGGTCCATATAGTCAAGGCTATGATCTTCCCAATGGTCATGTACAATTGTGAGAGCTGGGCCATAAAGAAGGCAGAGTGCCAAATAGTTGATGCCTTTGAACTGTGGTGCTGGAGAAGACTCCTGAGAGTCCCTTGAACAGCAAAGAGATCAAACCAGTCACTCTTAAACCAAATCAACCCTGAATACTCACTGGAAAAACTGAAGCTGAAGATGAAGCTGAAGCTCCAGTGTTTTGGTCACCTAATATGAAGAGCCAACTCACTGGAAAAGTCCCCCATGCTGAAAAAACCGAGGGCAGGAGAAGAGGGCATCAGAGAATGAGATGGCTAGATGGCATTACCAGTGCAATGAACATGAACTTGGGCAAACTCTGGAAGATGGTGAGGGACAAGAGGGCCTGACATACTGTAGTCCATGGAGTCACAAAGAATCAGACATAACTAGGTGACTGAACAACAACACTAACAAAATTCATACATATAAGGGTAAATGTATTATTATTCATTTCAGTTAAATGATATCAGTGATAAAAAACCTATTGAGAAACTAACATTTATTTTGTATATTATGAAACCTTTAGGAGATGTTAAAGATATAGGTGTGGACTAAAGTGTTAATCACTCAGTCATGTCCAACTCTTTGTGACTCCATGGACTATAACCCACTAGTCTTCTATGTCCATGGAATTCTCCAGACAAGAATACTGGAGTGGGTACTCATTCCCTTCTCCAGGTGGATTATTTATTGTCTGAGCCACCAAGGAAGGCCTTTTGGCTAAAGCAAGAAACAAGCAAGAACGCTGAATTCTTGAAATTACTACAAAAATTTATTGCAGATAAGCTTATTGTATTGTTACCATGGTGGTTCAAGTAGAGAAAAGAAAGATATAAAAGAAAATTTTGGTCAAAAATCCAGAACATTATTTCATACTATGGAACCCCACATCCAAGGAGAGGTGGCTGCACAGGCGCAGGAGGGCCAAGAGGAGCTACTCCACGTTCAAGGTCAGGAGGGGTGACTGTGAGGACATGTCCCTCGGCCAAGGTTAACGAGCAGTGTCTGCACTTTGCTGGAGCAGCTGTGAAGAGATACCCCATGTCCAAGGTAAGAGAAACCCAAGTAAGATGGTAGGTGTTGCGAGAGGAATCAGACGGCAGACACACAAACCATAATCACAGAAAAATAGTTAATCTAATCACATGCACCACAGCCTTGTCTAACTCAGTGAAACTAAGCCATGCCGTGTGGGGCCACCCAAGATGGGCAGGTCATGGTGGAGAGGTCCGACAGAATGTGATCCACTGGAGAAGGGAACGGCAAACTACTTCCGTATTCTTGCCTTGAGAACCCCATGAACAGTGTGAAAAGGAAAAATGATAGGATACTTAAAGAGGAACTCCCCAGGTAGGTAGGTACCCAATATGCTACTGGAGATGAGTGGAGAAATAACTCCAAAAAGAATGAAGGGATAGAGCCAAAGCAAAAACAATACCTAGTTGTGGATATGACTGGTGATAGAAGCAAGGTCTGATGCTGTAAAGAGCAATATTGCATAGGAACCTGGAATGTCAGGTCCATGAATCAAGGCAAATTGGAAGTGGTCAAATAGGAGATGGGAAGAGTGCACCTCGACATTCTAGGAATCAGCGAACTAAAATGGACTAGAATGGGTGAATTTAACTCAGATGACCATTATATCTACTACTGTGGAATCGCTTATAAGAAATGGAGTAGCCATCATGGTCAACAAAAGAGTCCGAAATGCAGTACTTGGATGAAATCTCAAAAACGACAGAATGATCTCTGTTCATTTCCAAGGCAAACCATTCAATATCACAGTAATCCAAGTCTATGTATGCCTCACCTAGTAATGCTGAAGAAGCTGAAGTTGAACAATTCTATGAAAACCTACAAGACCTTTTAGAACTAATACCCAAAAAATATGTCCTTTTCATTATAGGGGACTGGAATGTAAAAGCAGGAAGTCAAGAAACACCTGGGGTAACTGGCAAATTTGGTCTTGGAATATGGAATTAAGGAGGGCAAAGGCTAATAGAGTTTTGCCAAGAGAACACACTGGTCATAGCAAACACCCTCTTCCAACAACACAAGAGAAGACTCTACCCATGGACATCACCAGATGGTCAACACCAAAATCAGATTGATTATATTTTTTGCAGCCAAAGCTAGACAAGCTCTATACAGTCAGCAAAAACAACACCAGGAGCAGACTGTGGCTCACATCATGAACTCCTCATTGCCAAATTCAGGCTTAAATTGAAGAAAGTAGGGAAAACCACTAGACCAGTCAGGTATGACCTAAATCAAATTCCTTATGATTGTACAGTGGAAGTGAGAAATAGATTAAAGGGACTAGATCTGATAGACAGAGTGCCTGATGAACTATGGACAGAGGGTTTGTGACACTGTACAGGAGACAAGGAGCAAGACCATCCCCATGGAAAATAAATACAAAAAAAAAAAAAAAATGGCTGTCTGGGGAGGCCTTACAAATAGCTGTGAAAAGAAGAGAAGTGAAAAACAAAGGAGACAAGGATATAAGCATCTGAATGCAGAGTTCCAAAGAATAGCAAGGAGAGATAAGAAAGCCTTCCTCAGTGATCAGTGCAAAGAAACAGAGGAAAACAACAGAATGGGAAGGACTAGAGATCTCTTCAAGGAAATTAGAGATACCAAGGGAACATTTCATGCAAAGATGGGCTCAATAAAGGACAGAAACGTTATGGACATAACAGAAGCAGAAGATATTAAGAAGAGGTAGCAAGAACCAGAAGAACTGTACAAAATAGATCTTCATGACCAAGATAATCATGATGGTGTGATCACTTACCTAGAGCCAGACATCCTGAAATGTGAAGTCAAGTGGGCCTTAGAAAGCATCATTACGAACAAAGCTAGTGGAGGTGATGGATTCCAGTTGAGCTATTTAAAATCCTGAAAGATGATGCTGTTAAAGTGCTGCACTCAATATGCCAGTAAATTTGGAAAACTCAGCAGTGGCCACAGGACTGGAAAAGGTCAGTTTTCATTCCAATCCCAAAGAAAGGCAATGCCAAAGAATGCTCAAACTACCGCACAATTGCACTCATCTCACACGCTAGTAAAGTAATGCTCAAAATTCTCCAAGCCAGGCTAAAGCAATATGTGAACCGTGAACTTCCTGGTGTTCAAGCTGGTTTTAGAAAAGGCAGAGGAACCAGAGACCAAATTGCCAACATCCGCTGGATCATCGAAAAAGCAAGAGATTTCTAGGAAAACATCTATTTCTGCTTAATTGACTATGCCAAAACCTTTGACTGTGTGGATCACAATAAACTGTGGAAAATTCTGAAATAAATGGGACTACCAGACCACCTGACCTGCCTCTTGAGCAACCTATATGCTGGTCAGGAAGCAACAGTTAGACCTGGACATGGAAAAACAGACTGGTTCGAAATAGGAAAAGGAGTATGTCAAGGCTGTATATTGTCACTCTGCTTATTTAACTTATATGCAGAGTACATCATGAGAAATGTTGGGCTGAAAGAAGCACAAGCTGGAATCAAGATTGCAGGGAGAAATATCAATAACCTCAGATATGCAGATGACACCATCCTTATGGCAGAAAGTGAAGAGGAACTAAAAAGCCTCTTGATGAAAGCGAAAGAGGAGAGTGAAAAAGTTGGCTTAAAGCTCAACATTCAGAAAACTAACATCATGGCATCTGGTCCCATCACTTCATGGGAAATAGATGGGGAAACAGTGGAAACAGTGGCTGACTTTATTTTTCTGGGCTCCAAAATCACTGCAGATGGTGACTGCAGCAATGAAATTAAAAGATGCTTACTCCTTGGAAGGAAAGTTATGACCAACATAGATAGCATATTCAAAAGCAGAGACATTACTTTGCCAACAAAGGTCCATCTAGTCAAGGCTATGGTTTTTCCAGTGGTCATGTATGGATGTGAGAGTTGGACTGTGAAGAAAGCTGAGCACTAAAGAGTTGATGCTTTTGAACTGTGGTGTTGGAGAAGACTCTTGAGAGTCCCTTGAACTGCAAGGAGATCCAATCAGTCCATTCTAAAGGAGATCAGTCCTGGGTGTTCATTGGAAGGACTGATGCTATAGTTGAAACTCCAATACTTTGGCCACCTCATGTGAAGTGTTGACTCATTGGAAAGGACCCTGATGCTGGGAGGGATTGGGGGCAGGAGGAGAAGGGACGACAGAGGATGAGATGGCTGGATGGCATCACCGACTCAATGGACATGAGTTTGGGTGGACTCCGGGAGTTGGTGATGGAATGGGAGGCCGGGCATGCTGTGATTCATGGGGTCGCAAAGAGATGGAGACAGCTGAGCGACTGAACTGAACTGATCCTTGCTGATAATCACATCCTTGCAATACTCAACATTGTTTATAATTTTTCTTTCAATTTTTATCTCTGTTTTTAAAAGTTAGATATCTTAATGGAACACATATTGAATTTGACATAGTAATCACTTTTGGAAACATTATTCTCATCTTGGCTCATATTCCATTAAAGAAAATGGATTTCATTTAGAAAACATTTAAGGTGCACAGAAAAATTAATAGTGGGAGTGGCACTAAAAGATCCTCAAAAAGCTAATTCTGATTGTTGTCTCACCAAAAATTGAAACTAATATAGAATTTTCTCTGTAGTTATTCTCATTATGAACTATTGCTTCTACTAACATTTTTAACAACAGCTTATAAAAAATTCTAACCATTGTAATTTTTGGCTATTTAACATTCAATAGTGTGTTTTTTTTGTTGTTGTTGTTAATTTGTAAGAGAAAATTTCCTTCAGTGAACTCCATATGAAATATCAGCAAAAGTGACATTCCAGTTATGCCAAACACTAAAACAAGTAAAATATTTGTGTGGCTATGAATGAGAAAATTAATGAAAAATAGTCATTTTTCTTTCTACAGTAAAACTTCTTTCCACAATAGTTTCATTTTAGAAATCAATTATCAATATAAAAATCCAGCATTGAAAATGTTCAGAGGAGAAGATGTTGAAAATCATGGTACATATGATAGCAACTTGTATGATTACATTAAAATGTTTTCTAATGATAACAATGACTATCTGTGTCAATACATTTGTTTATCCCAGTATATTCTTCCACAGGATGATAAGACTAAAAATTTGTATACAACTTCAACCTTTACTTCAGAAAATACATGCAAATATTTTCCAGATAGTTTACTTTGATGACATTCCAGTGTCTACAATATTAAGATATTATGTCACAAGGCTAATTCCCAATCAGTTTCTTGAATGATTCTCCCTAAACTATATAAAGTTTAGACTTCAATACAGTCTCCCTTCTTCCTCTCTTCTTTCTTTGTCTCTATCTCAACATATATATGTATAGTGTGTTCAGTTCAGTTCAGTTCAGTTCAATCGCTCAGTCGTGTCTGAGTCTTCCACCACCAACTCCCGAAGTTCACCCAAACTCATCTTCTGTCATCCCCTTCTCCTCCTGCCCCCAATCCCTCCCAGCATCAGGGTCTTTTCCAATGAGTGAACTCTTCACATGAGGTGGCCAAAGTATTGGAGTTTCAACTATAGCATCAGTCCTTCCAATGAACACCCAGGACTGATCTCCTTTAGAATGGACTGATTGGATCTCCTTGCAGTTCAAGGGACTCTCAAGAGTCTTCTCCAACACCACAGTTCAAAAGCATCAGTTCTTCAGCACTCAGCTTTCTTCACAGTCCAACTCTCACATCCATACATGACCACTGGAAAAACCATAGCCTTGACTAGATGGACCTTTGTTGGCAAAGTAATGTCTCTTTTCAATATGCTATCTATGTTGGTCATAACTTTCCTTCCAAGGAGTAAGCATCTTTTAATTTCATTGCTGCAGTCACCATCTGCAGTGATTTTGGAGCCCAAACAAATAAAGTCAGCCACTGTTTCCACTGTTTCCCCATCTATTTCCCATGAAGTGATGGGACTAGATGCCATGATCTTCGTTTTCTGAATGTTGAACTTTAAGCCAACTTTTTCACTCTCCTCTTTCACTTTCATCAAGAGGCTTTTTAGTTCCTCTTCACTTTCTGCCATAAGCGTGGTGTCATCTGCATATCTGAGGTTATTGATATTTCTCCTTGCAATCTTGATTCCAGCTTGTGCTTCTTTCAGCCCAACATTTCTCATGATGTACTCTGCATATAAGTTAAATAAGCAGAGTGACAATATACAGCCTTGATGTACTCCTTTTCCTATTTGGAACCAGTCTGTTGTTCCATGTCCAGTTCTAACCTTTGCTTGCTGACCTGCATATAGGTTTCTCAAGAGGCAGGTCAGGTGGTCTGGTATTCCCATCTCTTTCAGAATTTTCCACAGTTTGTTGTGATCCACACAGTCAAAGGCTTTAACATAGTCATATGTACAGGTATAAATATATAAATTTATAAATAAACATAAGTGTACACAAATAGAAATACATACATTTATGAATAAATATATAATATGCAAAATATATGTATGTATTTGTTTCCTTGAACTGTCCTTTCTGAAACACAGAATGATTCAGCCAAGGTGGTGATCTCTTTCAATAGTCTAACACCATATGCTTTGCTAAATAAACAGGTTTATTTTATGTTGGTCTTCTGGGTGATGCATTATTAAGAGCGTTACTCACAGCATTTTAAAATGTTATTTAAGCTACCACATTATAATGTCTCATGAAGTGTAAAATTTATGCTTTATTTCATGCATTTAGAACCACTTTAGGAATTTTATAGAAGGTTTCAATTGCTATTGCCTCAACAGAGCAAAACTTTTACAAACTGAAATTAATAAAAAGCTATTTAAGACTGTACAATGGTTATTAAAACATTATTTGCAATTTTGTTGAACTAAAACAAAGAAAAATATATTTCATAGAATTTTTTATTAAATATATACATTTAACACATTATTGAGATATTAATAGAACCCTCTGGGTTTGTACAACTATAATCACCTTCGATAATCTTTGTTATTCATTCCACTCTCACTTACATAAAATTATAAATTACATTTTTCAGTTTTGTTATTATGGACATTTACTGTTAGGATAAAGGAATAGAACATCCTTTATTTAGCATTTTGAGGTGTCCATTTGTCCTCTTGCCTGTTCCTCTCTAAAAACATGTATGTTTGTTTTGGTCCTTTTAGTGAAAACAAGCCAATTTTCCACAATCAGACTTTTCCTTATATGAATAATATAGTAATGGCAGATTATTGAAGTGTTTTTGAAGGTTGATGCTCTGCTTTTTTTCAGGAGCTATCTTCTATCTGGGTGAAGTATGGCAGATTTGACAGTAATTAGTGACAGTTTTTAGTCAGCTCTGGACAACAGAGCTCCAGATAGAGAAGGTCAGGTTAATGCTGGGGCAAAAGTATGTGTGACTACAATCGCATGTTTACATTGACAGAGTGATTGTATCTAAAATTTTAATGTTGAATTTTGAAAATACATTCTGCATATTTAACCATTTTGACATGGACTTTTAAAAGAAATAATGACCTACTTCTGGCAATTATGTACTATTTTCTACCTACAAATAATAGGGATTATCAGAAACTGCCATTATAAACTTCTTTTGAATAATTACCCTTTTGGAGAACGAAAACATGCCCCAAACATACTTTTATTCATCAAAAACTTCTCCAAATCAACATTTTTGGTCCCTTTTCAAATTTTGCATTTAATATCAATGTACAACCAAAAATAAGGGCTCGGTAATAATTATTCATAAACCAAAGTTATTGGTTTTGATAGATAGTTGCAAAGAGTTGGATGCTACTGAGCAACTTTCACTTCACTTCACATCACTACTAAAATCAGCATGTTTATATCAATTTTTTTCATGTAGCAAGTCCATTCACTCAGGTATTCAAAGGAGCAGTTTGCTCATAATTAACCCTGGGCAGGTGCACTAAGAAACCAAGTTGCTTAGGATCAGATAATCCATGAGAGGTGTATTGATTTTTCCTCAGGATTGTAAAGACTACTGAAAATTTTCAAACCCAGCATTTCACCATCCACGTTTTAGGTATAACATTTCTGATTATTCAGCTGATATCTGCTCATAAGATAGAACAGGAGTAGGAATAATGCAAAAAGAGGAGAGTGTAAATCTGTATGTCTGCATGAGCTAATGCTGACACAGTGCTCTGAAGAGAGTAGTCTTTAAATATTTATTTAAATTTAATATTTAGTAAATTTAAATATTTTACATTAATGGATATAACCAACTTTTACGTAGTTGTTTGGATGATCTTTAATTTCAACAAGAGTTAATGAAATTCCTAAACTAAGATCTTATTTTGAAAGCAAAATATGCTGCATTCTACCAGCATTTAAAAATAAAAACAATACTAAAAACTAGTTTTTCAAAGGTCCAACCATGAGCTGCTCTACAATTCCTGTACCAAGTTAAATAAGAGAAGTAGAATCTAGGGAAGACTTGAAATAAGATATATTTATTAGTCATCTATTGCAGTGTAACAAAACTTAGCAGCTTAAAACACTGATTTTTGTGGGCCTGCAATTTGGCAGTAGCTTAGTGGTGTGGTTTTCTCTCAGCCACTCTAATGAGATTGTCAACATGTTGGCTGCAACTGCAGTCATCTGAAAGCTTATTTTAGGCTAAAAGATCCCCTTCCAAGGGTTGTTGGCAAAAGTCTCCAGTTTCTTGCCACATGGATCTCTCCACAGGGATGCTTGAGTGTACTTATGACATGACAGCTTGTTTCCACCAGAACAAATAATCCAAAAGAGAGCATAGAAAAGTTACAATGCCTTTGTAGCCTCATCTCAGAAGCCACATATCATCAATTCTGCTGTATTTTATTGATCATACGGACAAAACCTGATACAATGTGCAAAGGAACTACTACACAATTCTGTGAATATCAGAAAAATTTTGTTAGTATTGAGATAATCTTGAAAGTGGGCTAAAACAAAATTCAATATGTAGTATCTCCTGTGAATTTTATAAAGCTTAAGATCAAAACGAATAATGAGGATTCTGTATATTTGGGCCAAATTAGTTTATTGCTTATAAAACTGTCTTCATTGAATTCTCTATGATTGTTTAAGTATCAAAGGTAGCAAGAATTAATACAACTATAGACTTGATTGTACATTCTTGAGGACATTACTCATTTTAATGTTCTCTTATAAAGTATATTTCCAAGTCAGAAATGTGTAATTTAGCACTTTTTAATTTTTTTTTCCCTGCAGACATTCTGAAGACCACTAGCTAAATGGGCAAAACGGTCACTCTAGACAAAGAATAGAAGTCTACTACTGCATCATGGTTCACTTTGTATCCCTTCCAATAAGTTTTTGAAGGAAACACAAAAGAAACTACATAATTACTGTAACTGCAAAGCCAGATCATATTAAGAATATTGTTTGATAACTTTCAGAGTTTTATCTTCAAAACAAAAGCTATTGCATAAAGAATAGTTCATATACTACTTCCTAATATACATACTAGGTAATATTAATATTGTATATAAAATTTAGTTACACAAGCATTGGTAATCATATTTATGTGAACTATAATGTAAATATGATGTTTCATAAAAAAAGGAAAAAACATTTTCATAATACTGGTGGATGTGCATCGCAAAATATGTGTATATAAAATATACCTGTTTCTATGTATATTCTTGTCCTGTATATTCGACAATTTTATACTAAGTGGGCTGGGAGCTAAAAGAATAACGACTCTGGGTTAAGACTCTGTGCTTCCACTGCAGGGTACACAGATTCAATCCCTGGTCAGGAACTAAGATCCCACAAATTGTGCATGAGGCATAAAAATAATAATAATAACTATCACTATTTCATATTTTTAAATTTCCTCTGGCAATATTAATTATCTTAACGAATAGGAAGCTGAATCTATGTGAGTAGCATCAATTGACTTTCATGAGGTCCCAGGGGAACCATCACTTTTATGCAATCAAATATCTTTTGTACAACATTGTCAAGACACTTCAGAGAAGTCAACCTGGAGTCTCAACATTGATTTAATTTTCCTCTTTGATAATATGGCGACAATTATACCACACAAACACATCGATTTCATTCATATACTTCATTTATTCATTATTCACAGGTACACTTCTCCCCAAATTGAGCACTAATAAGCAGTATCTTAGGTGTTTTAGGTACTTCAGTGAACAAGCTTTCATCATCTTCACCCAGGGTAAATGTTCCATTGTGTATGTGTAATAATTTCCTAGGACATACTTAGGCACACCCAGCTTAAAGGCATAATTTTGAGATATTCATTTTTGTCTCTCAGTTCAGTTCAGTTCAGTCACTCAGTCGTGTCTGACTCTTTGCAACCCCATGAATCGCAGCACGCAAGGCCTCCCTGTCCATCACCAACTCCTAGAGTTTACTCAGACTCATGTCCATGGAGTCGGTGATGCCATCCAGCCATCTCATCCTCTGTCATCCCCTTCTCCTCCTGCCCCCAATCCCTCCCAGCATCAGAGTCTTTTCCAGTGAGTCAACTCTTCGCATGAGGTGACCAAAGTATTGGAGTTTCAGCCTCAGCATCAGTCTTTCCAAAGAACACCCAGGACTGATCTCCTTTAGAATGGACTGATTGGATCTCCTTGCAGTCCAAGGGACTCTCAAGAGTCTTCTCCAACACCACAGTTCAAAAGCATCAATTCTTCGGTGCTCAGCTTTCTTCACAGTCCAACTCTCACATCCATACATGACCACTGGAAAAACCATAGCCTTGACTAGATGGACCTTTGTTGGCAAAGTAATGTCTCTCCTTTTGAATATGCTATCTAGGTTGGTCATAACTTTCCTTCCAAGGAGTAAGCATCTTTTAATTTCATGGCTGCAATCACCATCTGCAGTGATTTTGGAATGAAAACTGACCTTTTCCAGTCCTGTGGCCACTGCTGACTTTTCCAAATTTGCTGGCATATTGAGTGCAGCACTTTTGTCTCTACTCTCTTCTAAAACTAATTCTCCTGAGGAAACCATCTGTGATTCCATCCTTTTCTATTTCACCTTCAGAAGTTTTAATCATCCAAATTCTAAAAGGAAGGTATATTTCTCACATATTCCCTAATATTAACAGAGTGCATTGCCCAGGGATGTCAAACCCCTGTATGCCAAAAATATAACAATTTGATATATTGGTATCAGTAGTGAGAAAGTGAATGACTTTAATGAGTGAGGAACGAATCACTATGTAAAGCAGGACATTTCCAACTCTTTGCTTTCAAGAAAATTGAAGGAGAACACCATATGTCAGCTAATAAATTATTAAAAATAATTTTTAATGATAGAACACTATGACTTTTGGCATATAATTCACATTGTAACCAAAATCATTGAGTTACATTGCTATAACAAAATTCCTTTATATCCCATCTACTTTTGTCATCTGCATAAAACTTCTCAGGACTCAAATCTATAAATTTAAAACAAAATATAATAAAATTGCTAACAGTGAATCCTTCCCTTAAAGGGTTTGCCTATGAGGGGAAATGAGATATTTGAGATAATACTGAGAATTTATATGTTTGTCTTATGCCTAGCACAATGTAAATAAACAATATACACATTCTATTTACCTGTTGTCAAATTGAATTAAAATGGAATTCAGTGAGATATCACTTCACACAAGTCAGAATGGCCATCATCAAAAAGTCTACAAACAATTAATGCTGGAGAGAGTGTGGTGAAAGGGATCACTCTTGCATTGTTGGTGGGGAGATTAATTTTGGTCATATGGTTATTTTATTTCTAGTTTTTTAAGGAATCTCCATAGCATCTTCCATAGTGGCTGTATCAATTTACATTCCCACCAACAGTGCAAGAACGTTCCTTTCCTCCACACCCTCTCCAGCATTTATTGTTTGCAGACTTTTTGATGATGGCCATCCTGACTGGTGTGAGGTCATATTTCACTGCAGTTTTGATTGTCATTTCTCTGATAATGAGTGCTGCACTCAATATGCCAGCAAATTTGGAAAACTCAGCAGTGGCCACAGGACTGGAAAAGGTCAGTTTTCATGCCAATCCCAAAGAAATGCAATGCCAAAGAATGCTCAAACTACCGCACAATTGCATTCATTTCACACGCTAGTAAAGTATTGTTCAAAATTCTTCAAGCCAGGCTTCAGCAGTACGTGAACCGTGAACATCCAGATGTTCAAGCTGGTTTTAGAAAAGGCAGAGGAACCAGAGATCAAATTGCCAACATTCGCTGGATCATGGAAAAAGCAAGAGAGTTCCAGAAAAATATCTATTTCTGTTTTATTGACTATGCCAAAGCCTTTGACTGTGTGGATCACAATAAAATATGGAAAATTCTGAAAGAGATGGAAATATCAGATCACCTGATCTGCCTCTTGAGAAACCTATATGCATGTCAGAAACCAAGAGTTAGAACTGGACATGGAACAACAGACTGGTTGCAAATAGGAAGAGGAGTAGGTCAAGGCTGTGTACTGTCACCCTGATTACTTAACTTACATACGGAGTACATTGTGAAAAACACTGGGCTGGAAGAAGCACAAGCTGGAATTAAGATTGCCGGGAGAAATATCAATAACCTCAGATATGCAGATGATACCACCCTTATGGCAGAAAGTGAAGAGGAACTAAAAAACCTTTTGATGAAAGTGAAAGAGGAGAGTGAAAAAGTTGGCTTAAAGCTCAACATTCAGAAAACTAAGATCATGGCATCTGGTCCCATCACTTCATGGGAAATAGATGGGGAAACAGTGGAAACAGTGTCAGACTATTTTTCTGGTGTCCAAAATCACTGCAGATGGTGACTGCAGCCATGAAATTAAAAGATGCTTACTCCTTGGAAGGAAAGTTATGACCAACCTAGATAGAGAAGGCAATGGCAAGCCACTCCAGTACTCTTGCCTGGAAAATCCCATGGATGGAGGAGCCTGGTAGGCTGCAGTCCATGGGGTCGCTACTAGTCAGACGCGATTGAGCGACTTCACTTTCACTTTTCACTTTCACGCAATGGAGAAGGAAATGGCAACCCACTCCAGTGTTCTTGCCTGGAGAATCCCAGGGATGGCGGAGCCTGGTGGGTTACCGTCTATGGGGTCGCACAGAGTCGGACACGACTGACATGACTTAGCAGCAGTAGCAGCAGCAGATAGTATATTGAAAAGGAGAGATATTACTTTGCCAACAAAGGTCCGTTTAGTCAAGCTATGGTTTTTCCAGTGGTCATGTATGGATGTGAGAGTTGGACTGTGAAGAAAGCTGAGTGCCGAAGAATTGATGCTTTTGTACTGTGGTGTTGGAGAAGACTCTTGAGCATCACTTGGACTGCAAGAAGATCCAACCAGTCCATCCTAAAGGAGATCAGTCCTGGGTGTTAATTGGAAGGACTGATGCTGAGGCTGAAACTCCAATACTTTGGCCACCTCATGTGAAGAGTTGACTCATTGGAAAAGACCCTGATGCTGGGAGGGATTGGGGGCAGGAGGAAAAGCAGACGACAGAGGATGAGATGGCTGGATGGCATCACCGACTCGATGGACATGAGTTTGAGTGAACTCCGGGAGTTGGTGATGGACTGGGAGGCCTGGCATGCTGTGAATCATGGGGTCACAAAGAGCTGGACACGACTGAGCGACTGAATTGAATAATGAGTGATGTTGAGCATCTTTTCATGTGTTTGTTAGCCATCTGTATGTATTCTTTGGAGAAATGTCTGTTTAGGTCTTTTTCCCACTTTTTGATTACAATTTTTGTGTTTCTGGTATTGAGTTGTTTAAGCTTCTTTTATATTTTGCAAATTAATCCTTTGTCAGTTGTTTCATTTGCTATTACTTTCTCCCATCCTGAAGGTTTTCTTTTCAACTTGCTTATAGCCTTCTTTGCTGGGAAAAACCTTTTAAGTTTAATGAGGTCCCACTTGTTTGCTTTGGTTTTTATTTCTGTTACTTTAGGAGGTGGGACATAGAGGATCTTGTTTGATTTGTCATTAAGTGTTCAGCCTATGTTTTCCTTTAAGAGTTTTATAGGTTCTGGTCTTATATTTAGGTCTTTTATCCATTATGAGTTTATCTTAATGTATGGTTTTAGGAAGTATTCTAATTTCATTCTTTTACATGTTGTTGTCCAGTTTTCCCAGAACCATTTATTGAAGAGGCTGTCTTTGTTGCCCCATTGTATATTCTTGCCCCCTTTCTCAAAAATAAGGTACCCATAGGTGCATGGGTTTATTTCTGGACTTTCTGTCTTGTTTCATTGGTCTATATTTCTGCTTTTGTGCCAGTACCATACTGTCTTTATGACTATAGCTTGTAGTATAATCTGAAGTTAGGAAGGTTGATTCCTCCATCTCCATTCTTCTTGATCAAGACTGCTTTGGCTATTGGGGTTCTTTTTTGTTTCCATATGAATAGTCATTTTTTTTTTATTCTAGTTCTGTGAAAAATGCCATTGGTTATTTGATAGGAATCACATTGAAGCTGTAGATTGTATTTTGTAGTACAGCCATTTTCAGATTTTTCATTCTTTCTACTCAGGAACATGGAATGTCTCTCCATCTGTTTATGTTGTCTTTGACTTCTTTCATCAGTGTCTTATAATTTTCTACAGTTCTTTTGTCTCCTTAAGTAAGTTTTTTCCTATATAGTTTATTCTTTTTGTTGCAACGATGAATGGGATTGATTCCTTAATTTCTCTTTCTGATTTTTCATTGTTAGTATATAGAAAGTCAAGTGATTTCTGTGTATTTATTTCATATCCTTCAACTTTGCCTAATTCACTGATCAGCTCTAGTAATTTTCTGACACTATCTGTAGGGTTTTATATATACAGTATCATGTCATCTGCAAACAGTGAGAGCTTTATTCTTTTCCAGTTTGTATTCCTTTTATTTCTTTTTCTTCTCTGATTGCTCTAGCTAGGACTTCCAAAACTATCTTGAATAATAGTGGTGAAAGTGGGCACCTTTGTCTTGTTCCATATCATAGGGGGAATGCTTTCAGTTTTTCACCATTGAGAGTAATGTTTGTTGTAGGCTTATCATATATGACCTTTAATGTTGAGGTAGGTTCCTTCTATGGAGAAGACAATGGCATCCCACTCCAGTACTCTTGCCTGGAAAATTCATGGACAGAGGAGCCTGGTAGGCTGCAGTCCATGGGGTCGCTAAGAGTCGGACACGACTGAGCGACTTCACTTTCACTTTTCTCTTTCATGCATTGGAGAAGGAAATGGCAACCCATTCCAGTATTCTTGCCTGGAGAATCCCAGGGATGGCGGAGCCTGGTGGGCTGCCATCTATGGGGTCGCACAGAGTCGGACACGACTGAAGTGACTTAGCATTAGTATTAGCAGGTTCCTTCTATGCCCATTTTTTGAAAAGTTTTAATCATAAGTGGGTGCTGAATTTTGTCAAAGGCTTTTTCTGAATCTATTGAGATTGTAATATGGTTTTTATCTTTCAATTTGTTAATATAGTGTATCACATAGATTGATTTGCATATATTGAAGAAGTCTTGCATCCCTGGAATAAACCCAATTTGATCGTGGTGTATGAGCTTTTTGATCTGTTGCTGAATTCTGTTTGCTAAAGTTTTTTTTTTTTTTTGTCTTGTCAACCTTTATTTTTTTTTTTTTAATTTTATTTTATTTTTAAACTTTACATAATTGTATTAGTTTTGCCAAATATCAAAATGAATCCGCCACAGGCATACATGTTTTCCCCATCCTGAACCCTCCTCCCTCCTCCTCTCCCCATACCATCCCTCTGTCGTCCCAGTGCACCAGCCCCAAGCATCCAGTATCGAGGACTTTTTCTTACATGATATTCTACATGTTTCAATGTCACTCTCCCAAATCTTCCCACCCTCTCCCTCTCCCACAGAGTCCATTTGCTAAAGTTTTATTGAGGATTTTTGTATCTGTGTTCATCAGTGATATTGGCCTGTAGGTTGTGTGTGTGTGTGTGTGTGTGTGTTATCTTTGTCTGGTTTTGGTATCAGGGTGATGGTGGCCTCCTAGAATGGGTTTGGAAGTGTGTTTTCCTCTGCAATTTTTGGGAAGAGTTTTAGAAGGGTAGGCATGAGCTCTTCTCTAAATGTTTGATAAAATTCTCCTGTGATGCTGTCTGGTCCTGGGCTTTTGGTTTTTGGGAGATTTTTTATTACAGTTTCAATTTCTGTGCTTGTAATTCGGTGTTCCCAATTTCTATTTCTTCCTGGTCAGTCTTGGAAGATTGACCTTTTCTAAGAATCTATTTTTTCCAGGTTGTCCATTTTATTGCCATATAGTTGTTCATAAGAGTCTCTTATAATCCTTTGTATTTCTGCATTGTCTGTTGTGACCTCTCCTTTTAAATTTCTAATTTTGTTGATTTGATTCTTCTCTCTTTTTTTCTTGATGAGTCTGGCTAAAGGTTTGTCAATTTTGTTTATCTGCTCAAACAATCGACTTTTAGTTTTATTTATCTTTGCTATTGTTTCTTTCATTTCTTTTTCACTTACTTTTGCTCAGATCTTTATGATTTCTTTCCTTCTACTAATTTTGAGGTTTTTCTGTTCTTTTTTTTCCAGTTGTTTTAGGTGTAAAGTTAGGTTGTCTATCCGATGTTTTCCTTGTTTCTTGAGGTAGGATTTTATTGCTATAAACTTCCATCTTAGAACTGCTTTTGCTACATCCCATAGGTTTTGAGTTGTCATGTTCTCATTGTCATTTGTTTCTAGAAATTTTTTTTATTTCCCTTTTGATTTTTTCAGTAACCTGTTGGTTATTTAGGAATGTGTTGTTTAATCTCCATGTGTTTGTGTTTCTTACAGTTTTTTTCTTGTAGTTGATATCTAGTCTCATAACGTCGTCATCAGGGAAGATGCTTAATATGATTTCAATTTTCTTAAATTTGCTGATTTGTGACCCAAGATGTGGTCTATCCTGAAGAATGTTCTATGTGCACTTGAGAAGAAGGTATATTCTTCTGCATTTGAATGGAATGTCCTGAAGATATCAGTGAGATCCATCTCATCTAATGCATCATTTAAGACTTGTGTTTCCTTATTAATTTTCCGTTTTGATGATCTGTCCATTGGTGTGAGTGGGTTGTTAAAGTCTACTACTATTATTGTGTTCCCTTCAATTTCTCCTTTTATATCTGTTAGTGTTTGTCTTATGTATTGAGGTGCTCCTATGTTGGGTGCATGTGCTGTGCTGTTGCTCACTTAGTCACTTAGTCGCTCAGTTGTGTCCAACTCTTTGTCACCCCATGGACTGTAGCCTGCCAGGCTCCTCTGTCCATGAGATTCTCCAGGCAAGAATACTGGAGTGGGTTGCCATTTCCTTCTCCAGGTAATCTTCCCAACCCAGGAATCAAACCCAGGTCTCCTGCATTGCAGGCAGATTCTTTACCAACTAAACTACAAGGGAAGCCCATGTTAGGTGCAAAGATATTTACAATTATTATGTCTTCCTCTTGGATTGATCCCTTGATTGTTATGTAGTGTCCTTCATTATCTCTTGTAATATTCTTTAAGTTCTATTTTTTCTGATATGGGGATTGCTATTCTACCTTTCTTTTGCTTTCTATTTGCATGGAATATAGTTTTCCATCCTGTCACTTTTAGTCTATATGTGTCTTTAGGTCTGAGGCGGTTTTTTAGTAGACAGCATATATATAGGTCTTGTTTTTATATCCATTCAGCCAGCCTGTATCTTTTGTTTAGAGCATTTAATCCATTTACATTTAAAGTAATCATTGATACATATGTAAATATTGCCATTTTCTTAATTGTTTGGGGTTTATTTTGTAGATCTTTTTCTTCTCTTGTATATTTATATTGGTATGATATATATCTATCAAGTAGTGCCTAGATGATTCAATTGAGTGAATTTGATATATTTAAAATGATTTTTTCAACAAGTCTTTCAGTATTAAGAAAGGATTGTAATTATCAGAATTCAAAATTGATACTTTACATAATGCACTAGTAAATATTCTCCAGACAAGGAGAATCAATTTGGTGCATTTATAATGAGAGATGGAGAATGAAATGGCAACCCACACCAATATACTTGCCTGGAGAATTCCATGGAGAGAAGAGCCTGACAAGATATAGTCCATAGGGTTGCAAAGAGTCAGACACGACTAATGACTTAGCACATATAGAGAGAGGGCTTCCCTGCTGGGTCAGACAGTAAAGAATCTGCCTGGCATGCATGACACCCAGGTTTGATCCCTGTTTTGGAAAGATCCCCTGAAGGAGGAAATGGCAACCAACTCCAGTTTTCTTGCCTGGAGAATTATATAAAGAGATTATTAAAGGGAATTGTTTCATGAGACTGTGAATGCATAATGGGTCCAATATGCCAGGGGCAGAGGTGGCATTCAACAGGCTCAAGACAGGCAGTTTGTTGTAGAGCCAAAAGCTGATATTGCAAATGAAATTCAAAAGCAGCTTGCTCATAGAATTCCTATTTCCTTAAGAGGAGGTCAGACTTTTGCTTTATTGTCTTTCAACTGATTAAGTGAGGTCTACCTACATTATGGAGGGTAATATGCTCTACTCAAAGCTCACTGATTTAAATGTAACATTATCCAAAAATACCCAAACAACATCCAGTGTAATAGATCACCATATATTTGGGTGCCATGGCTCAACCATACTCACTATAAAATTATTTATCAACCAAGGCTCTATTAGATTATTCCACAGCATTTACCTAAGGTAGATATAATAATATTCATTTTACATATAAGAAAACTAAGCTATAAAGCTTAAAAATACTTTCCCAATGTCAAATGAAACCAAACATCTTTGAATGTAAAGATTTCTTTCTCTACACTGAAATAATGATTTATAATGGAAGTAAATCTTTAAATAATTAACATGAACAACTAAATTGTTTGCAAATTGAAAAGTTTGAAGTTCAGGAAAAAAATCCTCTTTGTTTTGTAATGAAACTCCATTTTAATGTGTTTGCTCATTTGTTGCTTAGAAGGAATCTTGTTTACTGATTCTTTGAATGGAAACAAATGCCAGGAATCATCATTCCATCCCTATACAGTTCTCAATGTCACAAAGCTTCCCTTTGTAATAAACCAAAACTGTAGTTTACTAGTCTTTCTCCTTTTACAACAATATAAAACAGTCAAACATTCTTTTTACACATGATTTCTTAAAAACTAAAGATAGTATGTATACATTGACAAGTTTCTTTCTTAGGTTAAACAGCTTGAGTTTTGCCAACCATTTCAGTGATATAGTTGATACCTTCTCCACCCACTCCACTCACAAAGTGTCCTAGCTTCCCCTCTTAATATGGTTTGGTTACAGCTGACATATATCCAGCTGTATAATTTACTGTCAGCAAATCTACATGTTAGAATTCTTCACGATTACATGTACTGGTCTGCTTTTTGTTGCTATATCAAAGGCTAAATAACAAATATGTATTTCTCACACTTCTGGAAGTCAGGAAGTCCATGTTGAAGGTGTCAACAAATTCTCTTGCTGCTGTGGACCTTCTTCCTGACTTTCAGACTGCCAACTGCTTGCTATGTTCTCACATGGTGGTGAAAGATTGATCTTTCTTTTTCTTACACTTCATATAAAGCCACTCATCAAATCATGAAGCACCACCACCATGATCTCATCTAACACTAATTACTTCCCAATGGCCCCACTCCAAATACTATCAAATTGGAGGTTAGTTCTTCAACACATGAATTTTGAGAGGACACAATTGAGTCCATAGCAGTGTATAAATTTATAGTGTCTGGGTTCTAACCAAATAGTAAATAGCTAATAAAAAATGAGTACAATTTAGATTATTATCACTTTTAGGTTGAGTGGTGAGGAGCAGCTGTGCCGCACTGGAGGGTTGAGTGGCTGAGAGAAGACACACCACTTCCAAGGTCTGGAGTGGTAACTGTGAGGAGATACACCATGTCCAAGGTCAGGAGCGGGGGCCATGAGGAGACACCTAACTTCCAAGGTAAGGAGAAGTGGCTGCGCTTTGCTGGAGCTTTAGCCCATGTCCAAGGTAAGAGATAACCCAGTAAGACATTAGGCACTGACAGAAGGCATCAGAGGGAGACAGACTGAAAATCACAGTCATAGAAAATTAGTCAATCTGGTCACACGGACCATAGCCTTGTCTAACTCAATGAAACTAAGCCATGCCATCCATGTGGGGCCATCCAAGATGGACAGGCCATGGTGGAGAGTTCTCACAAAATGTGGTCCACTGGAGAAGGGAATAGCAAACCGCTTCAATATTCTTGCCTTGAAACCCCATGAACAGTATGAAAAGGCAAAAAGATAGGACACTGAAAGATGAACTTCCCTGATCAGTAGGTGCCCAATATGCTACTGGAGATCAGTGGAGAAATAACTTCAGAAAGAATGAAGGGACAGAGCCAAAGCAAAAACAACACCCAGTTGTGGATCTGACTGGTGATAGAAGCAAGGTCCTGTGCTGTAAAGAGCAATATTGCATAGGAACCTGAAATGTTAGGTTCGTGAATCAAGGCAAATTAGAAGTGGTTAAGCAGGAGATGGCCAGAGTGATATTGACATTCTAGGAAATCAGTGAACTAAAATGGACTGGAAGGGGTGAATTTAACTAAGGTGATCATTATTTATACTACTGTGGGTAGGAATCCCTTATAAGAAATGGAGTAGCCATCATAGTCAACAAAAGAATTCAAAATGTCATACTTGGATGCAATCTCAAAAACAACAGAATAATCTCTGTTCATTGCCAAGGCAAACCATTCAATATCATGGTAATCCAAGTCTATGCCCCAACCAGTAATGCTGAAGAAGGTGAAGTTGAATGGTTCTATAAAGACCTAAAAGACTAACACCAAAACTAGTTTTAAAACTAACACCAAAAAGATGTCCTTTTCATATAGGGGACTGGAATGCAAAAGTACGAAGTCAAGAAACACCTGAAGTAACAGGCAAATTTGGCCTTGGAGTACAGAAAGAAGCAGGGCAAAGCCTAATAAAAGTTCTGCCAAGAGAACGCACTGGTCATAGCAAACACCCTCTTCCAACAACACAAGACTCTACACATGGACATCACCAGATGGTTGACACCAAAATCAGATTGATTATATTCTTTGCAGCCAAAGATGGAGATGCTCTATACAGTCAGTAAAAACAAGACCAGGAGCTGACTATGGCTCAGATCATGAACTCCTTATTGCCAAATTCAGACTTCAATTGAAGAAAGTGGGGAATCCACTAGATCATTCAGGTATGACCTAAATTAAACCCCTATGATTACACAGTGAAAGTCAGAAATAGATTTAAGGGACTAGATCTGATAGATAGAGTGCCTGATGAACTATGGATGGAGGTTCATGACATTGTACAGGAGACAGGAATCAAGACCATTCCCAAGAAAAAGAAATGCAAGAAATCAAAACTGCTGTCTGAGGAGGCCTTATAAATAGCTGAGATGAGAAGAGAAGTAAAAAGCAAAGGAGAAAAGGAAAGACATAATTTGAATGCAGAATTCCAAAGAGTAGCAAGGAGAGATAAGAAAGCCTTCCTCAGTGATCAGTGCAAAAAAAAAAAAAAAAAGAGGAAAATAATAGAATGGGAAAAACTAGAGCTCTCTTCAATAAAATTGGAGATATCAAGAGAACACTTCATGCAAAGATGGGCTCAATAATGGACAGAAATTGTATGGACTGAAAGGAAGCAGAAGATATTAAGAAGAGGTGGCAAGAATACACAGAAGAACTGTACTAAAAAGATCTTCATGACCAAGATAATCACGATGGTGTGATCACTGACCTAGAGCCAGACATCCTGGAATATGAAGTCAAGTGGGCCTTAGAAAGCATCACTACGAACAAAGATAGTGGAGGTGATAGAATTCCAGGTGAGCTATTTCAAATCCTGAAAGATGATGACTTGAAAGCATTGCACTCAATATGCCAGCAAATTTGGAAAACTTAGCAGTGGCCACAGGACTGGAAAAGGTTTTTTTCAGTCCAATCCCAAAGAAAGGCAATGCCAAAGAATGCTCAAAATACCACACAATTGCACTCATCTCACATGCTAGTAAAGTAATGCTCAAAATTCTCCAAGCCAGGCTTCAACAATATGTGAACCAAAACTTCCAGATGTTCAAGCTAGTTTTAGAAAAGGCAGAGGAACAAGGGATCAAATTGCCAACATCTGCTGTATCATCGAAAAAGCAAGAGAGTTCCAGAAAAAGATCTATTTCTGCTTTATTGACTATGCCAAAGCCTTTCATTGTGTGGATCTCAATAAGCTAGGAAAAGTCTTCAAGAGATGGGAATACCAGACCACCTGACCTGTCTCTTGAGAAATCTGTATGCAGCTCAGGAAGAAATAGTTAGAACTGGACATGGAACACCAGACTGGTTTAAAATAGAAAAAGGAATATGTCAAGGCTGTATATTGTCACCCTGCTTATTTAACTTATATGCACAGTACATTATGAAAATGCTGGGCTGAATGAAGCACAAGCTGGAATCAAGATTGCTGAGAGAAATATCAATAACCTCAGATATGCAATGACACCACCCTTATTTCACAAAGAACTAAAGAGCCCCTTTATGAAAGTGAATGAGGAGAGAAAAAAAACTTGGCTTAAACCTCAATTTCAGAAAAGTAAAATCATGGCATCCGGTCTCATCACTTCATGGCAAATAGATGGGGAAACAGTGGAAACAGTGGCTGACTTTATTTTTTTGAGTTCCAAAATCACTGCACATGGTGACTGCAGCCATGAAATTAAAAGGTGCCTACTCCCTGAAAGGAAAGCTATGATCATCCTAGACAGCATATTAAAAATCAGAGACATTGCTTTGCCAACAAAGGTCCATCTAGTCAAGGCTAAGGTTTTTCAAGTGGTCATGTATGGATGTGAAAGTTACACTATAAAGAAAGCTAAGCACTGAAGAATTGATGCTTTTGAACTGTGGTGTTGGAGAAGAGTCTTGTGAGTCCCTTGGACTGCAAGGAGATCCAACCAGTCCATCCTAAAGCAGATCAGTCCTGGGTGTTCATTGGAAGGACTGATGCTGAAGCTGAAACTCCAATACTTTGGCCACCTGAAGTGAAGAGCTGACTCATTTGAAGAGACCCTGATGCTGGGAAAGATTGAGGGCAGGAGGAGAAGGGGATGACAGAGGATGAGATGGTTGGATGGCATGACCATCTCAATGGACATGAGTTTGGGTAATCTCCAGGAGTTGGTGGCAGACAGGGAGGCCTGGAGTGCTATAATAGTACATGGGGTAGCAAAGAGTTGGATATGACTGAGTGACTAAACTGAACTGAATAACTTTAGGTAAGCCTGTTAAATACTTTGAAAAATAAGCATATTGTCTGTAGATTTCTTTCCGGTAGAAATGATAACCCTTACAGTTGTCACTTATTTCTTTGTAGAATATTAACTTGTTTTGTGGCTAAATTAACATTCTGGTTTTAACAATGACATTTTAAGTTGCTTGTAAATACCAAACTCTTAAAATTCTTTGAAAATCAGGCTTCTTATTGGAAATTAAGTAGTTTATATAAAAAGATAATCCAAGTTTACATATTCTGACTAAACCAGTAAAGGCTCGTATTTGTGACTTTAAGAATATAAAGCATTTTCCAATAGTGTCTTATTTTAATGCTCAAAACTACTCTAGACCTTAGGTAAGATAAATATAAGTTGCTTATCTGAGAAATAAACAAGTTGAGATTTACCCGAAGTGACATAATAAATTAGAGTTCCTTCCAGATCTTTAAATTCCAGTTCAAAGAATTTCTATTTTAAAGGGTATTATTGTTTAAAAGTTATTTCTTGCATTGGAAGTAACAGATGACTATCTAATATTCTTGAATTGTGACATCCTTGGAAAATGAAAGTTTTATTCTACTTTATTACTTATTTGATGTCAGAGGCTCAAATTGCTACCAAAATTTAAAAAAAATAATAAAAAGCATAAAAAATACTCTAGCTGATAATAGTTTACACTTTCAAAAAAGCAAATGATGAATCAGACTGATCAATCAGTAAAGCAAAACTTTCATCAATCAGTTAAATTTTGCCAAGCATTGTCAGAAAATATCCTAAGTACATATATAAATAGAGGGCTGTTTTAACTATTACAACAGGTGTGATATGACATGCCATACTAAGTCGCTTCATTCATGTCCAACTCTGAGATCCTATGGGCTGTAGCCTGCTAGTCTCCTCTGTCCATGGGATTCTCCAGGCAAGAAGCAAGTGGATTCTTTACAGTTAACACCATCTGCGATGGATTAGAAATTTTAAGTATTGAAATTATCCTAAAGATTAAGTACCTTATTTTTGTTGTTCAGTCACTAAGTTGTGTCTGATTCTTTGTGATCCCCATGGACTTCAGCACGCCAGGCTTACCTGTTCTTCACTATCTCCCAGAGTTTGCTCAAATTCATGTCCATTGTGTCAATGATGTCATCCAACCATCTCATCCTCTGTAACCCCTTCTCCTCCTGCCCTCAATCTTTCCCAGCATCAGGGTCTTTTCCAGTGAGTTGGCTCTTCCCATCAGATGACCAAAGTACTGAAACTTCAGCTTCAGCATCAATCCTTGCAATGAATATTCAAGGTTGATTTCCTTTAAGATTGACTGGTTTGATCTCCTTGCTGTCCAAGGGACTCAACAGTCTTCTCCAGCACCACAATTTGAAAGCATCAATTCTTTGGCACTGAGCCTTCTTTATCATCCAACTCTTACATCCATACATGACTACAGGAAAAACCATGGTTTTGACTATGGACCTTCATCAGCAAAGTGATGTCTCTGCTTTTTAATATGCTGTCTAGGTTTGTCAGAGGTTTTCTTCCAAGGAGCAAGTGTCTTTTAGTGTCTGCAGTCACTGTCTGCAGTGATTTTGGAGCCCAAGAAAATAAAATCTTTCACTGTTTCCACTTTATCCCCATCTATTTGCCATGACCAGTCAATCCAAAAGGAAATCAGTCCTGGATATTCATTGGAAGAACTGATGCTAAAGCTGAAAATCCAATACTTTGGCCACCTGATGTGAAGAACTGACTCACTGGAAAAGACCCTGATGCTGAGAAAGATTGAAGGTGGGATGAGAAGAGGTCAATAGAGGATGAGATGGTCAGATGCATCACCGACTCAATGAACATGTGTTTGAGCAGTCTCCGGGAGTTGGTGATGGACAGGACAGCCTGGCATGCTGCAGTCAATGGTTTTGCAGAGTTGGACATGACCGAGCGACTGAACTGAACTAAACTGATTTGCCATGAAGTAAAGGAAC
Organism: Bos mutus; assembly: GCF_027580195.1. NCBI lineage: Eukaryota > Metazoa > Chordata > Mammalia > Artiodactyla > Bovidae > Bos > Bos mutus. The sequence goes on along the minus strand of NC_091622.1, from coordinate 73,838,231 downwards.
TGGATACCATGATCTTAGTTTCTTTGAATGTTGAGTTTTAAGACAGCTTTTTCTCTCTCCTCTTTCACCTTATCAAGAAGCTCTTTAGTTCCCCTTTGCTTTCTGCCATTAGAGTGGTATCATCTGCATATCTAAATTTGTTGATATTTCTCCTGGCAATCTTAATTCCAGCTTGAGAGTAATCCCATCATATGCTGTACTCCGCACATAAGTTAAATAAGGAGGGTGACAATATAGCTTTGACATACTCTTTTTTTCAATTTTGAACCAGTCCGTCTTTCCATCTCAGGTTCTAACTGTTGCTTCTTCTCCTGGGTACAGGTTTCTCAGGTAAAGGTGGTCTGATATTCTAATCTCTTTAACTATTATTCACAGTTTGCTGTGATCCTCACAGTTAAAGTCTTTAGTGTAATCAGTGAAGCAGAAGTAGTTATTTTTCTGAAATTTCCTGGCTTTCTCTATGATACTAACGGATGTTGGTAATTTGAACTCTCATTCCTTAAATAGCCTTTATTTAAACTGCATAATTCACTTATAGTGTTGTGCTTCTATTTAGATATATATTTACTTCAATCAAATGCAAAGGAATTGTACTATTAAGTATAATTATCCTTAGCAGCTTGTTGTACGACATATAATGAAAAAGACCCACATAATAACATCATGTATTTACTGAATTTAATAAACTGCGCTTTTTGTCCAGGTAGTATGATTTGTACATCTTTTTGTTGCTAATGATATTTCCTCTTTGTCCATTACTGAGAATCTCTCTCTCTCTCTCTCTCTCTATATATATATATATATATATATATATGTATGTATATGCATATGAGAAATCTCAAAACATTTTATATACATTAAGATCCAAAAGTATTTTTTTTTCCTATTTTAGTTAGCTTTTGTCTGGCTGTTTTTCATAGAAAACTTGATAATGCAAAGCATGAAAAAAAGCTACAGGTATCAATAAAGAAACTCTAGCCAATTAGCTTGGAGAAGGAGATGGCAACCCACTCCAGTATTCTTGCCTGGAGAATCCCGGGGAAAGAGGAGCCTGGTGGGCTGCCATCTATGGGGTCGCACAGAATCGGACACAACTGAAGTGACTTAGTATGCATGCATGCATGCATTGGAGAAGGAAATGGCAACCCACTCTGGTATTCTTGCCTGAAGAATCCCAGGGACAGAAGAGCCTGGTGGGCTGCCGTCTGTGGGGTCGCACAGAGCCGGACAGGACTCACGAGACTTAGCAGCAGCAGCAGCCAATTAGCTTAGAATAAAATAAGATTTAAAATATATTACTGCACAGTGCTACCCTAATACAAGGATTTAAGCAAGTTAAAATATGTATACCACCTCAAAATATTTAATTTACCAAAGTGGGATTTACAGATTAAGTATAAAGGAAATGATATTTATTTTGTGAAATTTCTCATTCCAATGTATTATAGTTAGTACTTATTTTACTATCATTACTACTTTCATGTCCTTGGTTATTTTGGGGATAAAGTTTTAATATCTCTTAAAAAACGAAAACTCTGGACCTTTAACAACTAATGTTTTAAAAGCTAAGTATCATTCCCAAACACCTGCACTGAAGGTACTCTGAATTAATTCTTTAAGCCAGTCAAAATCATACAGTCTGTATTAGTTTATGCATTATACTGTGTATGGCTCCTATTCTTAGGGCAATTTAGAGTTGCTATGTCCTGAATGAGTTACAGATGCTCTCTTGGTATTGAATTTAAAAGAGTGTGGTTCTCTATTTCATTTCAAAGATTTAATTTTTTTTTCTATTTTAATAAAAGGTCACAGTATCTTATAACTTAGAGAAATAAGATGATATTGAAAGTGAAGTGAAGGGCAAAATGACATAAACTAGGGATAAAAATTGAGCCCTAGATGATATTCCAATTCTCCAGGAAATTCAGTCCCAGACCGTGATAATCAAATACACCTATCCTAATTGTATTACAACTGTGCAGAGTTATATTAGCAGTAATTTGAAATACTCTAGTAAAATAAGTGATGAAAGACTACCCCATTAGAAAAGGAAATAATGACTAGATAAAAAATGTTAGCATATCTTTGAATGCCATAAAATATAGCACATTTCATTTTATTCTGTAGAAATAATGACTCATTTGTGTGCATGGGTGTATTTTCTTTTCAAAAATAATGATGTTCTACATTCATTAAAATCCTCATTTAATGTACTGAAACCTAGCTGCACTTGCAATGTCCATATTTAATACCATATATTGTTTGGTTAGGTTTATATTAAATAAAATAAAGATGTCAAACTGTGGTTATTGCACTGATAAAGAACAAAGCTTTATTGAAATAAGGAACACAAAGAAAACAGGGATTTGTGAGTACTCAGTCTGACAGAAGAAACATAATATGAGTTTTTGAGTTGGACCTTGATAAGTAAGGACATGATTTCCATTTATTACTATGATTGAAAGTTTATTCAGCTCTCTTAATATCATTTTATTCATCTCTTTCTTTATTCCTTCATCCAGTATTTATCATCAATCTTCTCTACACCTAAAATGTGTTTTTTCTTACCTTAAATAAACCCAGTGAGAGAGATTGATATGAAAACAAAATTAGAATATAGATACCATTGTAGAGATATTCACGAACACCTACGTTTAATCATTCCTCCAAAACATATTTACTGAGCAACTATTATGTGGTACAGACATTCTTTTTGCTGAGGATATACACTGATAAGAGAAAATAAATCTGTACTCATATAGCTTTTATCTTAGTGAAGGATAGAGAAAATAAACTAATATGCTACAAAGATATTCTAAGAATTTAAGCAGGTTATAACCTCTCAACCCAATATTAAACCTCTTAGAGCAAGATTTACTAGGTAATTTAAAAAGAGACTTAGTATTTTTGTGAAACAAATATTGTATGCTAGAGAATTTCATGTATATATAAATAAAATAAATATTGATTTTATGTATGAAATATATAGTTTTATATATATATAAGATATATAATACTTATGGAAAAAAATTAACAGTAAAAGAAAGCAGAAAAAGGAAGAAATAGAATGTTAGGAAATGCCTCTATAGAAAGATAGCCTTGAGCAATTGAGCAGGAATGAAGCAAGGAAGGGAGCCATGTGCGTATCTATGGCCATACATATGGCATTTGGAATCTCCAATGCAAACATCTTGAGACCAGAATATATCTGACTGTATCCAAAATAACAGAGGCTAGCCGTCTATGGGGTCGCACAGAGTCAGACAGGACTGAAGCGACTTAGCAGCAGCAGCAGCAGTATGACTACAACAGAATGAGAAAGAGGGAAGTGTGATAGGTGGTAATTATATAGGTATCCAACCTGACCTAATTACCCAACCCTTTACCTCCTCTTTTAGGGCCTTCAGAGCAGTTTCCCTGCCTCCTTTGTAGAAATAGTCTTGTGATTTGAGTTTGAAGCAAAGGAATATGAGTGAACATGATATGTATAATCCCAGGTGAAGCCCCAAAATACTTCCACTTAGTAACACCCACATACTCCTTCAGGCTTGATACAGAGGAATTAACAAGCTAAGTTACATGCTTGAAAAAGTCAGAGCACAAGATGGCAGAAGCTTGGTTATGAATCATCACTTGGAAGAGAAATTCTCATTCATCCAGGATATCCGTTTTAAATCTGGATGAGTAAGGAATACATCATATTGTGCTAATTCACTAAAATTGGAAATTTCTCTGTCAGAACAGCTATTGCTATCAGAGTTAACACAGATAAGGTTACTGATTAACCAGCAAATTGTGTAGGAAACTTGGGCCATTGTAAAGATCTGGCTCTTTAATTGGAATAAGATAGAAGATCGTCAAAATTGTTAATACAATTTATGTTATGTTTTAAAGGGATTTCCTAGTTTTCAATCTGTTAACTATTATTTCACCATTTGAGTGAGTCCTACCCTTACCGAAATTAAAATCTTCACTTTCTAATCCTTGTTCAGATACCCTTCATCCTCCTGATACTGCTTTAAAATTCTTTTTCCACAGTGTTTTATCAGATTTCAAAATACATTTTTATGTTTGTTTGTATTATCTGTCTCTCCTGAGCAGAGTGTAAGCTCCATAGAAGTAGAAATCTATGTTTCATTGATACATCACAATTGCTGTTCATTATATATATAATCTATTCAGTAACTCTAGAGGAACTGATTAAATGTAAGTTATTAAAAGTAATACACATTAATCTCAGTTTGGGATTAACATATACACTCTGCTATATATAACACAGGTAAACATCAGAGATCTACGTACAGTAGAACACAGGAAACTCTGCTCATTACCAAGTAATAACATATAATGGAAAAGATTCTGAAAAAGAATATAAACATATATGTATATAATTTAATTGGTTGTAAATTTGCTATACACTTCAATTAATGTAACATTGTAAATTAACTATACCTCAATTTAAAAATATACTTTACTAAAATAAGGCATTTACTTTTCAGTTCAGTTCAGTTCTGTCGCTCAGTCATGTCCCATTCTTTGCGACCCGGTGAATTGCAGCACGCCAGGCCTCCCTGTCCATCACCAACTGCCAGAGTTCACCCAAACTCATGTCCATTGAGTCGGTGATGCCATCCAGCCATCTCATCCTCTGTCGTCCCCTTCTCCTCCTGCCCCCAATCCCTCCCAGCATCAGAGTCTTTTCCAATGGGTCAACTCTTCACATGAGCTGGCCAAAGTATTGGAGTTTCAGCTTTAGCATCAGTCCTTCCAATGAACACCCAGGACTGATCTCTTTTAGAATGGACTGATTGGATCTCCTTGCAGTCCAAGGGACTCGCAAGAGTCTTCTCCAACATCATAGTTCAAAAGCATCAATTCTTCAGCTCTCAGCTTTTTTCACAGTCCAACTCTCACATCCATACATGACCACAGGAAAAACCATAGCCTTGACTAGATGGACCTTTGTTGACAAAGTAATGTCTCTGCTTTTGAATATGCTATCTAGGTTGGTCATAACTTTCCTTCCAAGGAGTAAGCATCTTTTAATTGCATGGCTGTAATCACCATCTGCAGTGATTTTGGAGCCCCAGAGAATAAAGTCAGACACTGTTTCCACTGTTTCCCCATCTATTTCCCATGAAATGATGGGACAAGATGCCATGATCTTAGTTTTCTGAATGTTGAGCTTTAAGCCAACATTTTCACTCTCCTCTTTCACTTTCATCAAGAGGCTCTTTAGTTCCTCTTCACTTTCTGCCATAAGGATGGTGTCATCTGCATATCTGAGGTTATTCATATTTCTCCCGGCAATCTTGATTCCAGCATGTGCTTCTTCCAGCCCAGCGTTTCTAATGATGTACTTTGCATATAAGTTAAATAAGCAGGGTGACAATATACAGCCTTGATGTACTCCTTTTCCTATTTGGAACCAGTCTGTTGTTCCATGTCCAGGTCTAACTGTTGCTTCCTGACCTGCATATAGGTTGCTCAAGAGGCAGGTCAGGTGGTCTGGTAGTCCCATTTATTTCAGAATTTTCCATAGTTTATTGTGATCCACACAGTCAAAGGCTTTGGCATAGTTAATAAAGCAGAAATAGATGTTTTTCTGGAACTCTCTTGCTTTTTCCATGATCCAGTGGATGTTTGCAATTTGATCTCTGCTTCCTCTGCCTTTTCTAAAACCAGCTTGTACATCTGGAAGTTCACAGTATCAAACCAAAGTAAAACCAAAGTGAAAACAGAAAACTTGCTGCCTTAAGCAGTGCTCTATTTTCACATATTATGCAAATATATTAAAAACTTGATAGATGGTGAGAAAACCTATAAAATATGCTTTTTTATTTTTATTAGGTGGCTTTACTTTTTACATCAGGTAGACTTAATGCCTAGTCACAAAATTTTTTCACATCACAAAGCACTGAAAATCAAATCATACATATCTTCACTTTCCTTTCTTGAGAAGCAAATAAGTTCTTGAGTTATGGAAAATAAGTTATTGAGTTAACCCCATTATTTCTTATAGGGTCTTCCTAGGAGGAGCAGTGGGAAAATAATCCACCTGCTAATTCAGGAGATGCAAGAGACATGGGTTCGGTGTCTGAGTTGTGAAGATCCCTTGGAGAAGGAAATGGCAACCCACTCCAATATTGTTGCCTGGAGAATTCCACGGACAGAGGAGCCTGGTGGGCTACAATTCATGAGGTTGCAAAGAATCAGACATGACTGATTTAATGCCTGTGCTCAAAGGAAAGACTGATATCCAAGTATTATTTAAATTTATGACTTAAATTTGAAACTCACTAGAACATATGTTTCTAAAATCATATATTTCAAGAATTTTAAATGTTGTGTTCTGCATTTTTGAAAAGAAATTTTGAGTAAGAGAGTGAAGAGAAATGTTGTAGTTTTCAAAATATTACCTACAGTTGAAGGAGGAGGAGGAGGAAGACAAGCAACTTATAATTGCAGTATATTTCCTAAAGATTGATCCAAACTTATGAAAGAGTGTCAGAAATAGAAAATAGTCTCTTAATAATATCTCCAAATTTTTACTTCCAAAATTTTTTAAATGCCAGCATTTCCATGTCTTTGTCTTCTATCTATGTAATTTTATTCTCCTCAACATAGCTGTGATAGGAAGAACAGGTTGTTATTTACATGAGGGAAACCAGTAATTTGGGACAAAGATTTAATCTAATTTGCATTGCACACTTAAGCAAGACTGGAGCCTACATCATTTAGCTCCCAGTCTGGGGTCCATCCTATTCCTTTATATGCCTAACTTCTATGACAAAAAGGCTAAGAAATTGGTTGTAAAAAGCCAGGTGTTTAATAGATATTTATGCTGGCACCTATATGAAAGATGGACAGAAAGAAAGATGGAGGAAGGAAGAATGAATGCAGAAAAGAAGGGAGAGAAGAAAGGAAGGTGGAGAGAAAGGAAGGAAAAAGAAAGAAAATAAACATGAAAAAGAAATTGAAAGAAAGCTAAAGAGAATAACATGGAGTCTAGTTAGTATCAAATGATAGAATTATCATAGTATCATAGTATTTCAGGCAATAAGGAAATAGAAGAGACCATAGTTTGTGATCTTTTGTTAGCAAATATAACTCTTTTTTTTTTTTAGTTTTACCATCTCATCACAATCTTTGCAATTTAAAATATGTAAATGTAGAATACTATAATTATTCATAATTTAAAACTAAAATTTTAAGTGTGGGAATTCATAAATGATTTGGGTAATAGTATTCTCTTTAAAATAAGGTAACTAGTTTTCTATGTCATGAAGAAAAAATATGAATCTATTTCATGTGTGTACCATAGGGTAGCTGGAGAAACCTCAGATGGATTAAAAAAAAAATGATGGAAATAAATTATGATTTTAAGCAATGGTCTTTAATTGGTCAAAATGTGTATGCTAACAGTGCTCAGAAACCACGAATTTTAATCCATGTGCTGTGCTTAGTTGCAAGCGACTCTTTGAGACCCCGTGGACTGCAGCCCACCAGGCTCCTTTGTCCATGGGGATTCTCTGGCCAAGAATACTGGAGTGAGTTGTCATGCCCTCCTCCAAGGGATCTTCCCCACCCAAGGATCGAACCCAGGTCTCCCGCATTGCAGGCGGATTCTTTACCCTCTGAGTGACCAGGGAAGCCCAAGAATACTGGAGTGGGTAGCCTATCCCTGCTCCAGAGGAACTTCTTGTCCCAGGAATCGAACCAGGGGTCTGCAACATTGCAGGTGGCCTCATTACGAGCTGAGCTATCAGGAAAGCCCATCTTAATCCATAATATTTTCCTAAAGACTTTCTTAGCAGAAGTTTTTATTGACTTCCAAAAGAGAAGCCAGTATAGACTATTTGCCTTCTGAAATACCAATAATTATTTTCATGTATTCAGCTACCAAAATGTTTCCTTTGGAAATAAATTTGGGATTTAGGAAATAAGAGAACTGAGTTCTACTCCCAACTACCCCATAGGCTAGCCCTGAGCCTCCAGCCCTTCACTTAACTCCTATAGACTTAGTTTATCCAATGAGTAAAACAAGTAAGTTATGTTAATTACTATCTCTTGTTGCATGGGTTGACTAAGATAATAGATAGAAAAGCCTGAATTATAATAAATTTTCAATAAATGCTATCTACTGTTAATCACACTGGACCTACCATCTTGAACCTAATTGGTCACAGTTTATGCTTTTTACAAAAATAGGAAAATAGCAATGAAAATTTAAGTGCCACTATTTAACAGTTTGTATTTGAAGTGCTAATGAGTAGTTGGACATTCTTGTGTATAATTTCAAAAACATTGTTTAGTCTTTATGAGATCACTAGAATGATTGTAGTCTGTGTCAGTAGTGGTCCCCCTAAGTAAGCTCAGCCAAAAGTGGTCTTTAAAACTGATGTGTTAAAAAATAAATTAAAAACACCAGTATGACATCAAAACTCTTTTACAATTCATTTTATATTCTTATTTACTTACTTAAAATTTCAGAGCTTACAATTACTATAAAATTATGCTGCCCTAGTAATTTCAATCTATACATCTGTAAAATTATTTGCAAAGAGCTTCAAATGGTGCCTGGCATACACAATACTCTCTCTGTGTGTCTCTTTTGCTCACATTTACACAAACACAGTATACATAGCTTATATTATTTATCTAGCTATATACAATAGATGAGTTGATAGGTAATGACAAACATACAAATTTTTTTCTTAATGGGAATATTTACATAAGTAGAAGAACCTGGATTGAGAGGTCTTGATTCTGGTCTCCATAAGAATATAACAATAGCTTATTTCCTGAGCCTGCTTTTGATCCTAGAAAAGACAAATAAAAAGTTCCTTTTCAAGACAGCATATTTCTGTTTCTTGACCTATAAATGGAGACATACACAAATAAAATCACTGAAAAGCAATGAATTTTAGATAGTAAAACTTTTTACTGCCATTTTTTCTCTTATGAAGTAATATTTTCATTTTAATATATATTATATTTTAAAACTTTTTGTTCTCTTACAAGATAAGTTAAATATTTAACTTTTTATAGCTTAAATAACATTATGGCAAAAATTTATGAATACTCAGAAAACAACATAAAATGAAAAGATGAAAAAATTATGCCCCCATCTATGAATGCCAGCTTTGTTAACATTTTCCCAATTAATGACACTAGAACACATCTATCTTTCATAATTATTGTTTAATAATGAACAGGATATTTTAACAGAAGTAGTAGGAAGAGCATAATCCTGAAAATTTTGCTTCATGAAAAATTCACCAGAGAGTATTTTTGTTTTTCTTCCCATGCATCTAGCTTTTACCTAGCACTTGAGAAAGACTGGCTTAACTTTTTTCCCCATTTTTAAATACATAACATAAAGGAAAATTTACCCTAGAAATAACAGAATCTTAATGAGTTCATAATTAAAGGAATGTAAATGAGAGTTATAGAATCTCAGCTAATGAAGATATATTATTGAAAATCTAATATTCCACTTGCTTCCTAAAACTACCATCAACAAGACTTTTTATCATTTCATTTTTTTTCAACAAAATCTAATGTCCACACTCATTTATTTACCCTACTTGTCTTCCTGTTACAATGAGTGATTTGACCCTGACACTCTCTCTAAGGCCAACATTTCCACTGTCCTACAAAATTACCTTCTGTGTCCTGATTTGCAGTTGGCCACCTGTCCTGCAACATCGTTTTCTGTTGGATAGCTCCTATCTTTAGGTAAAATAGTCTAGAGTTTTCTATCTTGAAAAATAGTTCTCTTTACTTCATAACTCTTCAAAATACAGGTGCTGTAGCAGCAGGACTTCACTCAAAAGCTGTCTCCAGTTCCTGCCAGTCTGCAAAGAAACTTCCCAAGGTCCTCACTGAATTATAATAAAGCTCAAATTACTTATGCAGTTTATAAGAGCCTAGTAGTCCCTATGGGTTGTCACACTCATCTTGATGACTCCGGATCCCTCAGTCTATATTCACCAGTACTAATCTTCCAGGTCCTCAAGCAGGCTGACAATTTTTCTTTATGGACCATTTGATTTGCTTTGCCCTCTTTCTAGAGTGTTCAGCTCTCAGACAACAGGATATCATTCAGGTCTCCACTCCAACACCACTCTGCCCTGAGTCCTACAGTACTCAAGCAACTTCAGTAACATTCCCCAGTACATTCACTCCCATCACCTATTTTACTTTCTTCTTACCACTATCTATAACTGACTTGGCCTTTTTTATAAAGTTTTATTACCACTCTGATACATAAACACCATGAGAGTAGGGACAGGTTTGTTTTATTCACTACTACATCTGGTGTACATAAAACAGTTTCTGGCCCATAGTTGTAGACAATAGTATTTGCTCTTAATACACCCAAATGGTTAATTATGTATCAATGAATACTGCTCACATTCCAACACACTTATATTTTTACAGTTGTATTAATTAGCTTCTGCAGTAGATTCTTGAGATGTGACTGCTTTGTGATTACTCTGATAAGAAATGATACATAATTGCAAATATGATTCTTTATAATTTTCAAATAATTAGAACTTTAAGAAATCATATTGGTTATTGTGACTTGGACTAAAATTAGAGAAATGAGAAAAAGTCTCTAATTTTTACTATGATCAATAAACATCAGATTAAAAATATATTCATAAACATTAACATATTTTAAAATTTAAGAGACAATTTGGATTTTTTTATTGATAAGGGGAAATTTGTAAGATTTCTACTTTTTGAAATCAAGATTGTAGCAATAGCTATTTATAGTCTTTCAGGAGCTTTTCCATCACAAATATGCACACAGGCTTAGTGGTAGGTGACTCTAAGATGGTCTACATGATTCCTGCCTCTTGGTTTTCAGGCCTCTTCTTATAGAGAGTAAAAATAAAAAGGAAAGATAATAAGTCATTACTTTCATGGTTAGGTTACATAAAATTGTGGTTTCTGTAATGCTAGCAGACCATATTGTTCTCAACATGTTCTCAATAAGGCAAGTTGCCGTGTTGTAGACACCTCCATGCCAGTGCACTGAGGTAGACCTCTGGCTAAAAGCCAGAGGAAGTGTGGGGCTGAATCCTGCCCAAAGACATCAAAAGCAGACCCTTTTCCAGTTGTTTTCAGATGACTTCAGCCTACACTACACCTATGGCAGCCTATGAGACTTCCTGATGTAGAAGAGCCGGAATAGCTGTGCATGAATTCCTAACACAAAATAACTGTAAGATATTTTGACCTGCTAAATTATGAGACAATTTATGACACAGCAATAGATAATTAGACAAGCTCTTTTACATTGAGTCCATTTTAAAATATTCTTAGAGCTTTCACTTTATTATATGGTGCTCATTTTACATGAGTAATTTAAATGTTTTCCTCTGAAAGTTTGCTATTGTTCTAGTTGTTTTGTTTAAATTCTAAACCCATGTTTTCTTCTTTTTACATCTGGTGAAATCATACCATTTTATTTAATAATATAATTATCTGATAAATTTCAAGTTACTACAGGGAGAACTGAACATTATTGACCATCAAACCCTATATGTGCATCTGTTGCTGAACTTTTTGAAATTATAGAAACAGATGCTTGTTGGGGAACGAAGAGGAATGGCACATATTTCAGTGGCATATGGATTGAGGAGGAAGCAGAGCTCGGCATAAATAAATTGGAACTTCTCAAGAGTTGGGAGAGCTTGTCAAAAATAGTTTACCCTAATCATTTATTTTATTATGTTTCTGTCAAGCCATGCACACAGATATTTTTGAAATTGGATGCTGCAATTTGAAATCATCACATCTAGTTGCAAGAGTTAGTGAAATGCATATGAAAATCAATATAGGCCCTTAAATTCCTGACAGCCAGTTACTCTAGGAAAATACCAGGTTTATTCTTTATAAGCATCTAATAAAGTTCAAGACATCATTTGAGGTGGCACACGGTAGGCATTCACAAATTTTTATACTTGAATTGGCAAGAAATGTTGGACTTCTATTTAAATGCTGTTGAGTTATAGAGGAATATGTGAACCATGAACTTCCAGATGTTCAAGCTCATTTTAGGAAAGGCAGAGGAACCAGAGATCAAATTGCTAACATCCGCTGGATCATCAAAAAAGCAAGAGGGTTCCAGAAAACCATCTATTTCTGCTTTATTGACTATGCCAAAGCCTTTGACTGTGTGGATCACAATAAAATGTGGAAAATTCTGAAAGAGATGGGAATACCAGACCACCTGACCTGCCTCTTGAGAAACCTGTATGAAGCAAGAGTCAGAACTGGACATGGAACAACAGACTGATTCCAAATAGGAAAAGGAGTATGTCAAGGCTGTATATTGTCACCCTGCTTATTTAAATTATATGCAGAGTACATCATGAGAGATGCTGGACTGAAGGAAGCACAAGCTGGAATCAAGATTGATGGGAGGAATATCAATAACCTCAGATACGTAGATTACACCATCCTTATGGCAGAAAGTGAAGAAGAACTAGAGAGCCTCTTGATGAAGGTGAAAGAGGACAGTGAAAAAGTTGGCTTAAAGCTCAACATTCAAAAAACTAAGATTATGGCATCCATTCCTATTACATCATGGCAAATAGATGGGGAAACAATGGAAACAGTGGCTGACTTTATTTTGGAGGGCTCTAATATCAGCAGATGGTGATTGCAGCCATGAAATTAAAAGATGCTTACTCCTTGGAAGAAAAGTTATGACCAACCTAGACAGCATGTTGAAAAGCAGAGACATTACTTTGCCAACAAAGGTCCATCTTGTCAAGGCTATGGTTTTTCAAGTAGTCATGATAGATGTGAGAGTTTGACTATAAAGAAAGCTGAGTGCCAAAGAATTGATGCTTTTGAACTGTTGTGTTGGAGAAGACTTTGAGAGTCTATTGGACTGCAAGGAGATCCAACTAGTCCATCCTAAAGGAGATTAGTCCTGGGTGTTCATTGGAAGGACTGAGGTTGAAGCTGAAACTCCAATACTTTGGCCACCTGATGTGAAGAGCTGATTCATTTGAAAAGACCCTCATGTTGTGAAAGATTGAGGGTAGGAAGAGAACGGGACGACAGAGGATGACATGGTTGGATGGCATCACCGACTCAATGGACATGGGTTTCGGTGAACTCCAGGAGTAGATGATGGAGAAGGGGGCCTGGCATGCTGCAGTTCATGGGTTGCAAAGAGTTGGACATGACTGAGTGACTGAGCTGAACTGAACTGAGTTATACAGTGTGATAGTTACCATTCTAATTCAATGAAATTTATACTAAAATGTATTTATTTATTTATGTCTGTCTTTCTTGTAATGACAAGGACCATCTATTTTTTAAACACCATGTGTTTTTTATAAAAAAATGAGACAATACAAATACAATGTAGTCAATACATAATTTTTAATTAAAAAGATAAAAATTCCATCACATTTTAATGTTCGTTCTCACATTTATTATTTTTTATATAATGTGAAATTATTTTGATTTTTCTTAATACTCCTGTGTTCAACTTTCATTCCATTCAGTATCCAATCTGATGCTAGATTTCTGGTTTTATTGTTTTCAATATTTGTGTGTATCTATGTGTTTAGATATGTGTCTCCAAAATCCAGTATAATCATGAACTTCAAGTATAATTATAACAAATCAATACTAGTGTATAAAATAAGACCTTAATACAACATACAAGTTCTTGCTAGTACAGAGCATGAACATATTGCAGATTTGAATCAAGTAGTTCTGTGAGCGATGCCATGGGCTTCCATTTATCAAATATAAGTGGCATTGGAAATTGTATTTTCTTTATTCTCAATTTCACTATTCATCAAGGTGAAGACAAGATTTCATACCTTGATGTTTATTGAGACGATTGAATGAACTGACATTTGGGAAGAACGTATTCAGTTACATGATCTATAAAATCAGAGGGTAGCTGCCATCAACAACCTCGTTTCTTATTGACCTCACTTCCTTTTATCCCTCCAACCATGAGTTAAAGACATGCTAGGGTGTTTCACTTCACATAGTATTCTCAAGATCAATAAGTCTCTTTCTCCTATTTCCTCCCTGATAATTTCTAAATCTGTTTTTCAAAAGCATTTCAAATAACATAACGTATAGGTCATCTTCTCTACTATTCCTATAAACCTTACTGTTCTGTACATCTCTTTATTCAATTTTTAAAGTGTCACTTTACATATTATTTTTATCATTAATAAACTTAGAATTTCAAAACTGTAAAAAAGTCATATTTTATTTTATACTCTCTGCATTTAGCACAGCTCAAAGTAGGCACTTAATTCATCTGTGAGTAAGTAAATTTAATTAATCACTCAGAACCTATTTCTAGTTACTGAATTTGTGTTGGACATGTACTGCAAATAACAGCAAAATAAACAATTCAACAGCAAAATAAAAAATTCAATTTAAAAGTAAAAAATGCAACAAAATAAACAGTTGTTCACTTGCCATAAAATCAATTATATAAACTAAAAGTAGCAGAAGAGCTACCCTTGGCACAGTGGATTATAGATAATTCTTCTTCAGAAGCTTAATTGTATACATTATTGACTTCTTATCACATAAAAGAAATATAGGTCTCTCTTCTCTGATGGTAAGTTTTGTGTTCTTCTCATGGCCTCTAATTTACCTTCAATTAAATAGTCAAAAGAACAGTTAGATTTAAGGGATTTCTTTCTTGATTAGACCACTTGGCTCTCTCTATCCTTCCATTGGGAGCATTGATACAGTCTTAGATTACTTGGAAAAATTGATAATGAATTATGCTCCTCGAGGCTGTAGTTAATTAAATTGGCTACCCTTTTGTCTTCAGCATGGCAGCTGGGGCACTGGACTGCAGAGGACTAATGAATCCTACTTAAGGTAAGTCCTCAAGGGATTTGAATTCCTGCTGTCATGGAGAAATATGATTTAGATCACAAGGTTCTCCAATCTACTAAGTAGGTCAGACCCTCTATGGGAAAATTTAAAGCAATTTGGGGTCTGTTAAAATCAGAAACTGTACATTTAATCAATTATTATATCCAACAAACTTTAAAAAAATACCACATTGTAAAAAAGTGCTTAGGAAATCCTTTATGTTTAATAGGGAAGCCTTTGGATCAAAGAATAGTTCTGTTGGAAGCCACATGTCTCAGGATTCAAGGACTTTTAGCAAAAGACATATGCCTAAACAGGTCATCAGATTTATACTGAAATTTTTAAAGCACTAGTCAGAGAGGTGATTAAAAATACTGTACCTGATAACAAATTACATTGGATTATGCATTTTTAAAATGCTGTACATGTTATGCGTGCCTACCAGTTTGGTGCTAAGGATAAATAAATATGCTGTGACTTTCTAATTTTTCATTTGTATTTAGTCGATAAATTTTTAGCATAACCTAAGAGCATAGAGCACAATTAGATATTTCCACATGTATTAGTCACTTCAGTGAGAAATAATATTGAACTATTCTAATGTAGATCAAACTAGAAGTGAAAATTTCCGATTAACAGCATTAATGATAATAATGAGTTATTAAGAGCTCTGAAATGGCAGATACTATAATAATCATTTGTTGATTAATTTATTAAATATTTACAAAATGATATATTTTAATTATTATTATTACTATCATTTTAAAAACAAATTAAAAAAAAACTGAGGCACAGAGGGAATAAGAAAGTTGGTCAAGGTTATGCAGCTAATCCACCATGAAGCAAGTTTTCAAGTCCATGGTTACAACAGTTCCCACCCTCTAATAGAAAAAGCAACATTGCCTCCTTTTGGCAATGAATTGAAAAGTTTCACAGAGCGATGTATTTTGGATATGGTGGCATGTTAAATAAATATAATATAATAATTTACTATTCAGTATGTACTATGAACCAGCAGCATCAGCATCATCTGGTAGATTGTTAGAACTGTAGAATCTTAGCCACAACCAGACACACTTAACCAGAATATATGTTTTGTCAGATTCCACAGTTGCTTTCAATACAATTTAAATTCAAAAATATGAGAAGCACTGTTCAAGCACAGTGTACACAACCATATGTGTACGCAAGTACGGTGTACACAGCCATATACTCATTTAGAATTACCTGGGAAAGGATATAATTGAGGTTGCCTAGAAATGAAATGAAGAAGGGGTTGAAAGGCCAGACTGTAAATCAGGTATGCCTGGTTTAAAATTTACTTCTGTCACATATTAATTTGTAAGCCTGGGCAAGATACTTATATGTGGCCTGCTTTACAAATCTTCACACCTACACAATAAATTTAATAATGTCAGTTTCATAAAGAGTTGTAAGGATAAAACCAAATGCACATAAATAACCAGAATATCATGTGATTGCTATCCTTGCTTAATCCATTATTTTAGCCAATTACTGACAAGAATGGAATGGGAACTCAAGCCTCTTTTAATTTTTCCCCTATGTCCCAATTGCATCACCTAGTATTAAACTGTATATTTCTAATTAATTTTATTTAGATAGATAGTACTAGTAAATAGAGGGAGCCAAACATATGGTGAGAGAAATGAAGAGTTTGGATTTTTTTCTTATAAGGTTAATTACCCAAATGCTAATTACAGTGGACAGTCTCACTCACAGACATATCTTGCATCTAATTGAAAAGTTTTATCTCTCTGGTTTTTTAAATATATCAGTGGTCAATAGTCCTATTACCACAAATAGAAGAATATTAAAAGGACTTCATAAATAGTATGTTTACTGTTGTTCTCCTTAGCTTTCATTATAAAATTCAACTTTCACCTTAGGTTCCAGAGCTATTTTATAAGCTAATTCCTGCATACCTCTTTTTTTAGGCCTCCTTCATTTCCCTCATACACAATTTTCACCGAAGCTTAAAGAAGGAACTTGAAAATTACTTATATCAAAATTTTATTTGAGCTATGTGGCTCCTTCACATTAATTTTCTACTGCATTTCCTGTTTTCCTTACTGATTCATCCTGTAAACCTGCAGCAGCCTATGTGATTGTCTGGAATGGACTAAGCACTGCATTGTGTTGAGTTATATGGTGCACTTTCTATCTTCACAAGTTTTGAGGGAAGAGATCTTTATTATTTTCTTACATTTCCAAAGCTTCTCCAAAGTTTGTTGTATTGTAAACACTCGATAAACATTTGCTTAATGGACAAGGTAACAATGTCCTCCAGAGTGGGATAAACACTTCAAAACCAAGACAAATGAAAATATACAAGTGCCATACTGATAGTGCAAATATGACTTTATATCTGGTTTAATGAATTCAGATTGACTAGAGTTTTCAAAAATGGAGCAGGAAACATTGAAATTTGTAAGTAAAATAAAACTTGAGGTAAATAGCAATGTACTCTGCTCTTAGAAAAGTGAACTATTTCAATCCAATATGAAAAATAATCAAAACAATTTATTAATACATTTTTTGAGGCCAGAACTTTAAGGTGAAATAGTCTCCATGAAAATCACTGGATATGAATAATGAGAATGGAAGATAAAGAAAAATGTGTCTTATACTAACAAACATACTCTATCCTAAATGTGTTTAAAGTACATGAAATGAAAAAAACTTTAAAGGTATTTAAGTAGCAGTTCAAATTCATTTTATTTTAGAGGAACATTGCAATTAGGGCAGCCAACAAGGTTATGAGGCAAGAAACATTTTATGAAATTGCAGAGGAAGCTGTGAATCTTGCTGTGCCAAAATAAATGAACCACAAGATAAAAATAACATGGAAGTAGAACAAGCAGAAGAAACATAAGACCAACTTTGACAATTGCTTTCCCTCAGGTGAAGCAAGGAGGCCATTTGCAAAGACATAATAGGACAAAAAGTAAATAAAGGAGAATATTAACACTAGCAACATAAATGCAATGTTAAAATATAACCATGAATATGTTCATTCTATTTTTGATCATCAAAAGAAGTAGCTATAACATAAGAGAGCAATTATTGGACTATGAATTGAATGCCTAAAGTATAAATTCATCTCTGAACTTATTGGTTAGGTGACCTTGAACATGGTATTTAACTTCTGAACTTCAATCAATGAAAATCTCTAATCTGTGTGTGTGTTCACTGAACTAACAGACTTAAAACCCCCAATCCATTGTCTAAAATACAGAGTACACTTAACCTACTTCTGTATTTGGCATGCAGTTCAGTTCAGTTCAGTTGCTGAGTTGTGTCCGACTCTGCGACCCCATGGACTGCAGCACACCAGGCCTCCCTGTCCTTCACCAACTCCCGGAGTTGAGTCAAACTCATGGCATTGAAGTATGTAACAAAAAATTTTTCAAATCTGTTTAGTATTTATTTCAGAGATAATAAATCCTTAAAAATGTAGCCCCTTAACAACAAAAAGTTTGCAAATATTAATAGCAGATGCCTGAAACTTTATATTTGAACTGTGACGTTGGAGAAGACTCTTGAGAGTCCCTTGGACTGCAAGAGATCCAACTAGTCCATTCTAAAGGAGATCAGTCCTGGGTGTTCATTGGAAGGACTGATGCTAAAGCTAGAACTCCAATAATTTGGCCACCTCATGAGAAGAGTTGACTCATTGGGAAACACTCTGAAGCTGGGAGGGATTGGGGGCAGGAGGAGAAGGGGATGACAGAGGATGAAATGGCTGGATGGCATCACTGACTCGATGGACATGAGTTTGAGTGAACTCTGGGAGTTGGTGATGGACAGGAGGCCTGGCGTTCTGCGATTCATGGGGTCGCAGAGTCAGACACGACTGAGCGACTGAACTGAACTGAACTGAAACTTTATCTAGTGAATGTCTCTTTAAATAGTACCCCTTTTTGCTTTTTTTCTTGAAAAATATCTACAGTATTGACAATCTTGTGCCACCAAATGAGAAAATTTGGCTTCTACTTCTTTGAAGCTCCTAGGTCTGGCCTCTTACTGAATCTTAGATATTCATTTTCAAGAGCAGTAATAGCCTGACCTTCAGGGAAATGCAGAAGCAGCAACATTAAATGTAGTCATCCTCTTGGGGGAGGTGACATGAAAGCCCACTCTCTAAAGATTTTTTCAGCCCTTCTCTCCAGTTTTTACTGTGTGAGGTGCACATACCAAAGTCATCTTTTGCCATTGGTAGTAAAGTAATGCTAAAATTCTCCAAGCCAGGCTTCAGCAATACGTGAATCATGAACTTCCAGATGTTCAAGCTGGTTTTAGAAAAGGCAGAGGAACCAGAGATCAAATTGCCAACATCTGCTGAATCATGGAAAAAGCAAGAGAGTTCCAGAAAACCATCTATTTCTGCTTTATTGACTATGCCAAAGCCTTTGACTGTGTGGATCACAATAAACTGTGGAAAATTCTGAAAGAGATGGGAATACCAGACCACCTGACCTACCTCTTGAGAAATCTGTATGCAGGTCAGCAAGCAACAGTTAGAAATGGACATGGAACAGCAGACTGGTTCCAAATAAGAAAAGGAGTACGTCAAGGCTGTATATTATCACCCTGCTTATTTAACTTATATGCAGAGTACATCATGAGAAACGCTGGACTGGAAGAAAACAAGCTGGAATCAAGATTGCTGGGAGAAATATCAATAACCTCAGATATGCAGATGACTCCACCATTATGGCAGAAAGTGAAGAGGAACTAAAAAGCCTCTTGATGAAAAGTGAAAGTGGAGAGTGAAAAAGTTGGCTTAAAGCTCAACATTCAGAAAACTAAGATCATGGCATCTTGTCCCATCACTTCATGGGAAATAGATGGAGAAACAGTGGAAACAGTGTCAGACTTTATTTTTCTGGGCTCCAAAAATTACTGCAGATGGTGACTGCAGCCATGAAATGAAAAGATGCTTACTCCTTGGAAGGAAAGTTATGACCAACCTAGATAGCATATTCAAAAGCAGAGACATTACTTTGCCAACAAAGGTCCGTCTAGTCAAGGCTATGGTTTTTCCTGTGGTCATGTATGGATGTGAGAGTTGGACTGTGAAGAAGGCTGAGCGCCGAAGAATTGATGTTTTTGAATTGTGGTGTTGGAGAAGACTCTTGAGAGTCCCTTGGACTGCAAGGAGATCCAACCAGTCCATTCTGAAGGAGATCAGCCCTGGGTGTTCTTTGGATGGAATGATGCTGAAGCTGAAAGTCCAGTGCTTTGGCCACCTCATGTGAAGAGTTGAATCATTGGAAAAGACTCTGATGCTGGGAGGGGTTGGGGGCAGGAGGAGAAGGGGACGACAGAGGATGAGATGGCTCGATGGCATCACTGACTCAATGGATGTGAGTCTGAGTGAACTCCGGGAGTTGGTGACAGACAGGTTGGCCTGGCGTGCTGCGATTCATGGGGTCGCAAAGAGTCGGACACGACTAAGCGACTGAACTGAACTGAAAATAATTCAGAATCAGTTCTCAAGTCTCACCTTTTGTCCACTCAGGATTTGTAACCAAACAACCAAATTAAGCAAGGGATAGGAAGGGAGTTCATAAACTAAGCGTCATCAACATTAACAATAAAGAACATCAAAAAAACTTTGACAAGACTAAAATATTTTTAGATACACAGAAAATTATCATTATGTGAATTATTAAAGTAACCAAGCATTCAGATACATGTATTCCTAACAATACTGAATCAACACAGGTACAAATTTAAAATTCAGGATGGGGAACACATGTATACCCATGGTAGATTCATGTCAATGTATGGCAAAACCAGTACAATTTTGTAAAGTAAAAAATTTATTAATTAAAAAACTATAAAGTTTAAGTCTTTGGTCTTTGTGAAAAGATAAGATTATCTTAGAAATAATGGAAAATCATTGTCTAGGAACAGTTGGACATAGCCTTAATAAATGTAGAATATCAGACTGAATTCATTATCAGTTCAGTTCAGTTCAGTTCATTCACTCAGTCGTGTGCGACTCTTTGCGACCCCATGAACCGCAGCACGCGGGCCTCCCTGTCCATCACCAACTCCTGAAGTCCACCCAAACCCATGTACATCGAGTTGGTGAAGCCATCCAACCATCTCATCCTCTGTCGTCCCCGTCTCCTCCCATGCTCAATCTTTCCCAGCATCAGAGTCTTTTCCAATGAGTCAGCTCTTCGCATGAGGTGTCCAAAGTACTGGAGTTTCAGCTTCAACATCAGTCCTTCCAATGAACACCCAGGACTGATCTCCTTTAGGATGGGCTGGTTGGATCTCCTTGCAGTCCAAGGGACTCTCAAGAGTCTTCTCCAACACCACAGTTCAAAAGCATCGATTCTTTGGTGCTCAGCTTCCTTTATAGTCCAACTCTCACATCCATACATGACCACAGGAAAAACCACAGCCTTGACTAGATGGACCTTTGTTGGCAAAGTAATGTCTCTGCTTTTGAATATGCTATCTAGGTTGGTCATAACTTTCCTTCCAAGGAAAAAGCGTCTTTTAATTTATTGCTGCAATCACCATCTGCAGTGATTTTGGAGACCCCCAAAATAAAGTCAGCCTCTGTTTCCACTGTTTCCCCATCTATTTGCCATTAAGTAATAGGAATGGATGCCATGATCTTAGTTTTCTGAATGTTGAGCTTTAAGCCTACTTTTGCACTCTCCTCTTTCACTTTCATCAATAGGCTCTTTAGTTCTTCTTAACTTTCTGCCATAAGGGTGATGTCATCTGCATATTGAGGTTAAGGATATTTCTCCCAGCAATCTTGATTCCAGCTTGTGCTTCCTCCAACCCAGCATTTCTCATGATGTACTCTGCATATAAGTTAAATAAGCAGTGTGACAATATACAGCCTTGACGTACTCCTTTTCCTATTTGGAACCAGTCTGTTGTTCCATGTCCAGTTCTAACTGTTGCTTCCTGACCTCATAAACATATAATTTATGAACCTCCTACTACAATGATTTTCTATAAAAGTTTGGACACACCATTTCTCAATTTAAGAAAATTCCATTTAGTTAAACAGCCTTAGACCTTGATACTGAATTCTGCCACTATTCCACCAGATGGTTATTTATTATTTGCTTTCCCTTCTCTGAAAACCTTTTTGTTAATGTACTACTTTATGAGAAAAGAGTATTCTTTTATTCTTAGTACTTGTTCCTGGAATATATTATATACCTTTCCTATGTTATATTTGAAAAACTGAAAGAATAATTGTAATATTGCTTTCAGAACACAGCATTAGAATAATCTTAATTTACTAACTTAATGAACATTTAATAAGCATTTGGGCATCCTAGGCAGTTCAGTGGTAAGGAATCCACCTGCCAATGCAGGAGCTACAAGAAATGTGGGTTTGATCTTTGAGCTGGGAAGATTCCCTGGAGGAGAAAATGGCAATGCACTCCAGTATTCTTACCTGGAAGATGCCATGGACAGAAGAGCCTGATGGGCTACAGTCCATGGGGTCGCAGAGTCTGACACAACTGAATGAACAGGAGCAGGAGGAGGAGGAATAAGCACCTACTATTATCTGGGAACTATTTTAGGAGTATAACTGTATATGCTTGGGGGATAGAGGAACAGTTTTTGTTGCTGTTGTTCAGTCGCCCAGTTGTGTCCAAAGAACAAATGAACAGGAAAAAAAAAAAAAAAGCAAACATGTCATCAGACAGTTTACCATCTGAGCCACCTGGGAAGCCTCTCTCTTATGTTAGAAAATAATAAATGTGACAGAGCAGAAGAGTCAGAGGAAGAAAATAAGAGTCTGGTAGCAGGGTGGGATGCTATTCACTGAAGCTGCATAATGAGGAGTGACCCAGGATAAATGAGACAGAAGCCACATTGCTTTCTAGGGAAGAGTGTTGTAGGTAAAGGAAACAGCAAATGCAGAAACCCGAGTTACAGCCTGAAGCAGTGTGAATGGAGCAAGTAGACAAGGGTGAGAGTGGTAGGGGTAAGGGAAGACTGGTAAGAAAGGAACCAGAGTGAATAAGGACTTGCAGGCTGCTGCAAAGAAGGTCGACTTTTCACTAAAATGAGAACCATTGGAGGGTTTATCACAGAAGAATGATACAATCTGACATTCATTTTAAAAGAATAGCTCTGATTGCTGCACTGAGTACAGCCTTGGCCTATTAGGAAGTTGTGACCATCTGCTCGGCTTATTGGATGAGTGGAAAGAATGAGAACTCGTCAAACTAGTTTGTTGATGGTCCAACATGTCCTCTGTAGGAAAATGAGGAACCAAGGATGACTCAATGTCATGTTGATGACAAGAGTCAGTGGACTCTTTTCAGTCCATTGATGAAGTCAATGTACACATCCCCCAGCCCCAGTATAGTTCTCGCCTGCACACCAGTTCCCCAGTCCTAGAGAAACACAGTCAAACATTTACTCTCTGCTTTTCCACTTATATGCATGGAAAAGTTCCATTTCTGCTCCCCTCTGATCAGGAAGTCATCATGACGGAGGAAGAACATCTATTGAGCACAAATCATGTGCTATGAATCACAATAAGCATGCTATGTTTGTGAATTCATTAACTTTCATAAAATTCCCATATGATAATTATACTTATAGATATATTTCTATGTAATTTATACTCACACTTTATAAATAAAGGATACAAACTCTATACAGGGACTATATGATTTACCCAGGGTCTTCAAAATGGATATATTAAAGCTTTGAGTTCAGATCTGTATGCTTTCTGAAAAAGCCAACTAATCTCACTAATTGCATATTGCATGTATGTTTATTTTTAAAAGTGAATTACCAGAAGCTAGCTATATTTTCAATTATCTGAACATAACACATTGCAGAGTTCTTATATAATTGCCTATATTACTGATGATATGTTAACCTGGAACTACTTATACTAAGCTTTGTTAAGCTCAGAACAGGTCCCAGGCACTGCAGTGAGAGTAAATCCACAGGTGTAGGTGAAGGAGTCCTACCTGGAGATTGTGGGGGACTTAGGGCAAAGGGCAGGAGCTGGATGTGTGTGTCAGAGCTTGTGTGTTTGCATACATATACATGTAAGACTTTGATTTAAATGGTGGACTTGACAAATATCATGTTTCCGTTGCTAATTTGGCTTAGTCTTGTATCTAGGCCAAGCTTCAATTTTTCCTGTGATTCCTAGTTAGGTTTCCAAATATATATTTGTTAGCTACAGATCTGTACCATTCCTCTGCATATTTATTTCAACACTAACAATTTTGAATGTTACTGCTGTAGCATTGACTTTTAAAGAAGTACATAGTCAATATATCTTAATCTAGAGTGCCTTTGTTCTACTCTATAGCAGTCATATAGATTAAACACACCCTTAAAAGTGGGGAACAACTTAATATTAGACAATTAGAAGCAACAGTCAACTCCAAATGGAGACATATTTATTGTCTTCAACTTAATCATTAACCACCTTGTAAGCATTTCATTTTTGCTATTTAAATTTAGCACTAGTTTGAGATATTACTCTCTAGTTTTGTATTTTATATGATAATTTATAATACTTCATTTGTATTTATAATCATGGTTAGGATCAGCTGTGAATTCATTATGCATACAAAGTTTAAATAAATAGTTAGAAAATTACCTGAACAAATCAGCAGAACAACCAGGCACTTTGTATTTTGCAATTAGTGGCAGATAAAGTTCTTAAAATCCAGTTTATTTTGCACAAGAAAAAAATGTATGTAATTATGAGAGCCCTTTCTAAGCTATCTAAATCACCCATGATTGGCAACTTAGTCTTTTGTATACAGTTTTATTTGGTTGATTTTGCATATTCTGTCAATTAAATGTGCAAGGAACTCCTCTCATAGGCACTTTAAATGAATAGCATTATAAAAGAAAGCCAGGCCTTAAACCTTAGGGCAAGAACACCAGTCCTTGTACCATGTTAATTGTTGAGTTTTGTTTGTTTGTTTGTTTTATTGGGGTGTAGTTGCCTTACAATACTGCATTCGTTTCTGTTTTACAACAAAGTGAATCAGCCATATGTATACATGTATCACTACCCCCTGGACCTCCCTCCCACCTTCCCCATCCCACCCTTCGAGGTCATCACAGAGCACCAAGCTGAACTCCTGTGCTTTGCAGCAGGTTCCCACTAGCTGTTTTATACATGGTGGGGTGTATGTCAATCCCAGTCTCCCAATTCATCCCACTCCCTGTTTCCCCCCTCTCCATGTCCACGAGTCCGTTCTCTACATCTGCATCTCTAGCCTTGCCCTGCAAATAGGTTTATCCATACCATTTTTCTAGATTCCATATATGTATTAATAGACAGTATTGCTTTTCTCTTTCTGACTTACTTTAGACATACCCTAGGTCCATCCATGACTCTAAAAGTGACCCAATTTTGTGTTTTACTTCAATTAGGGACTTGAATAGATTGGATTTCTGTTTTGAGTAGAATGTGCATATATTAGCTTACTGATAAAAATATCATAATGGGACAGAAATATCAATTCTGTTTATGGATGTTCAGTGTCTGTTAGACATGCCTTACTTTGCCCCCCTATAATCTCTTCAGCAATCTGCCCTGAGGGCTCCTATATAACAGAAAACTTCCAGGAGCCAATGTGTAACAGAAAGGGGTCAAAAGTAAAAGAATTAAAATCCTTCTAACCTGTCTTACTTAACAATGATGATGTTACTAACAACCTTCATGGCCAAATGCCTCCTCCATTTTAACAACCTTCCCATGAAGCCTATACTAGGTTTAGTTAGACTGTCTCAGGGGGTTAACCACATCACTTGCTGAAGGAAGATCTAAAGAAGAGTGTCATGCTAGTCTCTTCTTTCTATTTTTAATCCCTGCTGAAAGGGAAAACTCTGAAACTGCGTGTGTGTGTGATGGGTGTATATACATATATATGTATACATATGAATCCAAATTACTCAGATTGGAGGGAAAAGATTTTGCATATTACAACAATATGAAAATTATATTTTAAATTTATATACATATATAATGATTATATCCTTTTTAAAAATCTCTATATTTTAAAAAGACACAGAGACTTTGACTGGAAGTTTTATAGTAGTGCTGGGGACCTTACTTTCTGTTCTTATTTGATAAGATATCAAATATCTTCAATATCTACCATTAATATCTATCTACCTATATACAGATAGAGACAGAAATCATTTTAACCTTTAGGCTTCTCTGGTGGTTCAGACAGTAAAGAATCTGCCTATAATACAGGAGATCCAGGTTCAGTTCCTAGGTTGGGAAGATCCCCTGGAGGAGGGCATGGTAACTCACTCCAATATTCTTGCCTAGAGAGTCCCATGGACAGGGGAGCCTGGCGGGCTACAGTCCATGGGTTTGCAGAGTCAGACACAACTGAGTGACTAACACACACACACAGTAATATTAATTGTATATGAGTCAGTACCCAGGAAAGAGAAAAGTCCTGAATATATCTTGGGGGTGGGGAGAGCAGAATAGACACATTTTGAACAGTGACAGTATTAAACAATGAAAACTGAGTACCCAGAAATATGAACATATTAGTGGTTCTGGGGATAGATCTAGAACAAGTAAAGATTCTAAGAGATATCTTAATAAGAAAGACAGGATGAACGCTGCATATTTTATATTGTATTAGGATAGATACAGTTGTTTTGTGTTTGATGTAATAATATAGGCTCAAGGTTCAGATGGAGAAGGAAATGGCAACCCACTCCAGTATTCTAGCCTGGAGAATCCCAGGGACAGAGGAGCCTGGTGGGCTGCCATCTATGGGGTCGCACAGAGTCGGCACGACTGAAGCGACTTAGTAGCAGCAGCAAGGTTCAGAAAACAGCATTATAATGTTGACAGTCTTACTTAACGATCAAACAGGCCATTAAGGTTAGAGTACAAGTCACAGTTCTCACAGCAACACAGAACTAGCACTTTATGTAAAAGTAAAATAGGGACTCATCAATCACAACAATGATATCAGATGAGTTTCTGAAATTTAATATGAGCAAATGGATTGTATTTACTTTATTTTATTTTATTTACTTTATTGTGTTATCTGTAGAGTGAGTGTCTGTTTTATCTGCTCCTTTTTAAGTTGGGCTGACTCAGGAATGAGCCACGCTCCATACCAGCTATTTAAATAAATGTATAAATGCCAGCAGCTATTTCCAAAACTGAGCAGAATTTTCCTACTGCTTTCTATCTCACTCTCTCCTTAACCACTATGATCACAATCACATACAATACACACACACACACACACACACACACACTTGCTCTTGTCCCATTCATGTATTGTCTTGTTCCGTAGGCCATAAAGCTGACTCTATAAATCAGTTTTTAATATTAATTTTACTTCCATTCAATTTTGATGACTTTCCATTTCCTATGTCCTCAGAGTTGATTGAACTTCTGAAATTATTATGATTTTGTTCCATCTTTGGTTTCTGTGTCCTGTGTAGTATGTGCATGCCTGCTAAGTCACTAAGTCATGTCCGACTCTTTGCAACACCATGGATGGCAGCCTGCCAGACTCCCCTGTCTGTGGGATTTTCCAGGCAAGATTACTGGAGTGGTTTGTCATTTCCTCCTCCAGGTCCCCTGTAGTACTGTATGAAAGAAAGTGAGTGTTAGTTGTTCAGCTGTGTTGGACTCTTTGTGGTACCAGACCATGGCTTGTTAGGAACTGGGCTGCACAGCAGGAGATGATCAGCAGGCAAAACTAAAACCATCCCCCAGTGTCCCTATCTGTGGAAAAATTGTCTTCCACTAAGCCAGTCCCTGGTGCCAAAAAAGTTGGGGACTGCTACTATAGTTTATTAAATGTGCAATACCATTATGTTAAATAAAACAATGACATAACTTCACGAATCACCAGTCCAGGTTCGATGCATGATACAGGATGCTTGGGGCTGGTGCACTGGGATGACCCAGAGGGATGGTACAGGGAGAGAGGTGGGAGGGGGGTTCAGGATGGGGAACACATGTATACCCGTGGTGGATTCATGTTGATGTATGGCAAAACCAATACAATATTGTAAAGTAATTAGCCTCCAATTAAACTAAATAAATTTATATTAAAAAAATAAAAAATAAAACACTCTATTGCTAAAAAATACTATGATTTGAGTCTAAAGTGAATAATAATTTTTTTTTTCTGGTAGAGAATTTGAGATATTATGCCAATTACCACTGTGACACAGAAACAGGAAATGAGCAAATATTGTTGGAAGAAGGACCCAAACAAACTTGCTTGGCATAGGGTTCCTACAACCTTCAATTTTTACAAAACCAAACCAAATGAGAAAACAACAACAACAATAAAAATAACTGCTGCTCTCCCCCGCCCCACAAAAGAAAGTCCAGTAATATCTATGAAGCACAATAAAGTGAAATGCAGTAAAATGCAGTTGGTTTGGATGGATAGGAGAACAACAAATGAGAGAACTTAGTGCATTCCAGGAATAGCCAAGTGTGCCTAGAGCCAAATGAACAAGAAAAGTTTTCTGTGTTTGCCATTGAACAATCAGATGACTGTGTATATCATTTTTTTTCCTCTTTGGAAGCCTTTAGTTCTAGTCTTTGTGCTTCATATGCTGAAGTTTCAAAGCAGGATAGTTTTCAATCCAAAAACATTAATCCCTCAATTATTGGGAAATTTGCTTTAAAACATATATATACAGTCAACTCTCAGTATCCTCAGAGTTTGGTTCCAGTATCCACAAGTATCAAAACCCGTAGTTACTCAAGCCTCATACAGTTGTTACTGCATATCCACGGGCTCTGTATCCACAGATTCAACCAAACAGAATCCACCACAGCTGGTTGAATCCAGGGAAGGGGAGGCAGAACCTGCAAATGCTGGGGGCTGACTGTACTGCTTTTAAAGTCTCCTGACCATATACACACTACTATTCATAAAATAGACAACGAACAAGGACCTTCTGTACAGCACAATAGGAACTATACCCAATATTTGGTTGGATGGTTGGATGGTGTCACCGACTCAATGGAAATGAGTTTGAGCAGGTTCTGGGAGATAGTGTAAGACAGGAAAGCCTGGTGTGTTGCAGTCCATGGGGTCGCAAAGAGTCGGAACTGACTGAGCCACTGAACGCAAGAAAAAGCCGATCTTTTGTAATACCTCTAAGAGAAAATAATCTGATAAAGAATATCTATGTATATATACATAGATATATATAACAGAATCACTGTTATATACCTGAAACTAATACAATATTGTAAATCAACTATTACTTCAATTAAAAAATCTAATATTATGCTCAATTTTATCTGTTATCTTTTTTATTCAATTCTTATTAGACAAATGTTAAATCTCCAATATTTATCCTTCAGTTTTCTTGTTTCTTATTTCCTGTTGTCCATGTTTTTGTATTTTTAATTTTCTGCAAGAATTTTTTTGTTTTAACTTCCAATGTTTTACTCACTATTAGAACATTCTGATTGTATTATCAGATACCAGTTATACTTTCTTATTCTCATCTGCTTCCTTTTGTAAAGCATTTCTTTCTTATTTCATTAGGGAAATAGTCTCCATCATCCCTCTGAAACAAAGTTTTTGGAAGTATTTCGCTCCACATTTCAGTCTGGTATTTTATCTCTATTCCATTTTGTGACTGCTGTCCCCAATGTCAGAGCCTCTTTTGTTCACATTTTCTTTGGAATAACCACCTAGTCTTTAGAGTTTGCAACTATATAATCTCTGTTGCCACTATTCTGCTCCATCACTGTAGCATAATAGCAGCCATAGTGAAACTGAAAGTCGGTCAGTTGTGTCTGACTCTTTGTGACCCCATGGATTGTATAGTCCATGGAATTCTCCAGGCCAGAATACTGGAGTGGGTAGCCTTTCCCTTCTCCAGGGGATCTTCCCAACCCAGGGATCAAACCCAGGTCTCCCGCTTTGCAGCCCTACATACCTGTAGATGTCTGAGTATGGCTATGTTCCAAAATGGTATTTATGTTATGAACACTGAGATTTAAGTTTCATATATATTTTTAACTGTAATTAAAGTTTTCCAGCTATTAAAAAATAATTAATAGCTTGTGGGTCACACAAAAACAAGCAGCAAGCTGAATTTGACCCACAGGTCATAATAAATAATTGCCTACTGACATATAACTAGTTTGCTCCAGGGTTAAGCATAAATCCTTCACATCACAAAAGGTAATTCTCTTTCTATTTTAATTTCTATATGGTCCTACCGAAACCAAACATTTCTCAACTCTCTTTACAAATCTTTAATTTAGTCTTTTTTTAAGAAGATAGAAATGCCAATGTAGAAGAAGACAGAAAACATCTGAAGCAGTTTTTATTCTTCTTTTGTTCCTTTTCAAAAGCAGTATCAGTGGTATCCAGATATTGCTCACATTTTCCTGCCCTCTGTTCGAAGGTGAAATTCTTCAAATGTCTGACTGTCCAAAAGCCAACAACTGACAAAGTTCACTGGTATAAGAGTACAGGCTGATTTTCTAAGGTAAGAAAATCATTATTTTCTTTTATTAAAAGAGATTTGTAGATATTGTAGTTCTCTTTTGCTAAAAATATATGGTCATAAGAGACACAATGTCCTTGGCCTACTATAGTATTTATTACTGCTGTTTGTTAGATATATATACCTTCTTGTCATCTGATAGCGTGTTATCCCCAGTTCCCTTGTACTTTGATGGGACCATGTAATCATTCTAGTCAATGAATTGTGAAGAGAAAGCTAAGTGTGCCACTTCTAGGTTAACATTTAATTGTTTCTATAACACCTTCTGCTATATAACCTTGATCGGAACAAGTGGATATATTTTAGACTGTTGCTTCTCCATCACTTTAGGTCCCACAGTGAAAATGATGACAACATGGAAAGATATTTGGAGTGAACAACACATAAAGCAAATAAGAAATAAGTCTTTGTTGTTTTAGGCAACTAAGGTTTGTCATTGCTGGGGATGGGGTGGGGCGGTATTCATTTATTACTCTTACATAAATTTCCCTTTCCTAACTGATGTATTTATTTGGCTTAAGTATAAAATCTGTTAACCCCAGTAGCCTTTGTAAGAAAGACAACCATTTCACAAAGAAAATTATACTGAGGACATTTACTTCCATATGTTATTTTCCAAGTGGATATGCACTATGCACAAGATTATGTTTGGTCTACTATGATCTTCCAGGTCTATTTGATCTACTTTATCATGGATTACCTAGTGGGATAGCCTTTGCTATAAAGAGCAAAGGAAAAGGCTTGAGCATATGATTCTTGATCTTGACTTCACAAGTTAAACTCCGGCAATATTCTTTGTTGGTTTGTAACATTTATTAATACTTGCTTCTTAGAAAGTAGTTTTTTTTTTTTCTTTCTTTTTTTTGGTACAAATTACAAAAAAAAAAGTAAATATAAGGCAGACATCAGCTGAAATACTCTGTCTTTTGAGATTCAAATGCAAATGCCTCCCATCCCAAAAGTCATTGGGACGTTCCTCCCATTACTCAGGATGACAGATTATTGTGAGACATTTATATTGAAAATAATATTTGATGTTACCAAGAAGGAATAAGTGCTTTTTGTTGCTTTGTTTTTATTTTAAACATCTGTGTAAAAAATCTATGTATGTATCAATTAAAAGCAAGTATCAACAAAGATGACCTGTTTAGATGATAATATGCTGTTAACAAAATCATAGAGTAGAAAAGAGCCACTGAATGGGGAAGTCAAATTTGAAGAGATGCCAAAAAATATAGCTGACATGATTGCAATAAGAAAAAAGGAAGGGTGACTTAGACACGCCTGAAGTATCACAACTAAGAATAGTGGATTTTCAAATAGTGAATGGTTCACATTTTATTCATTTTTGTAGTGTACAAATTAGGCTAGAAACTTTGTTTTTGCTACTGAATATTTAAGACCCTAATGAAAGCAGTCAGATTATGTAAAGTGACTAAATAATTTATGCACATAAGATATCTTTTCATGCCAGAGTTAAATCCCCAAAGCCAGACATGACAGATAGACTTATGAGATTCCAGTGGGAGAAATTGCACACGATTCTTTCAGAGGTGCATCTGTGAGGTAAGGCATTTACACATGAGAATACAACAAATTCAGTACTGAAATAAAGAAGGAAACCAGTAGACCAGCAGTGACATTAAGCTAAACACTGGTTTAATAAGTGTGAGATTATGGCACTACATATCATATGACTGTTCTTTAAATCTTTCTAGATTGTCATTTCCAAAATATTATTATACTCATTATTTTATTTATATTTTAAACATTTTATTAAATATACTTATGATTATATATTTTGTCTTTTGTCACTGGGTTGTAGTTTTAGCATTGTGCTCATGCTCAGTTACTAAGTCATGTTCTACTTTTTTGTGACCCAATGGATTGTAACCTACCAGGCTCCTCTATCCATAGGGTTTTTCCAGCAAGAATACTGGAGTGGGTTGCCATTTCCTCCTCCAGGGAATCTTCCTGACCCAAGAATCTAACCCGCATCTCCTGTATCACCTGCGTTGGCAGGTGGGTTCTTTACCACTGAGCCACCATAGTAATAGTAAATACTTCTGTTTGCAGCTATAGAATTCCAGTCATAACATCTACTAACATCAAGAAAGCTTTTAGGGCTCCAAATCAATTTATTTGATTCAACTCAGATATCACACAAAATAAATCTATTATATGTGAATGGTGAGCCAATTATAGCAAGAAACTTGTTAAAAGATATGAAATCTTAAGAACTGGTACTTAAAAGAAAAATAAAAAAGAATTCAAATGTATCAAAATAGCAACAAAGGATGATACCATCTTGCATAAGTGAGGAATAAAATCTACTAGTACCTTTTGAATAATAAGCTTAACAGAAATAAACAGAACTTGTAAAGATATACTATTTTTTATATTCATGAAGCCTTGCAATGACTAAACAGAAACTAAGGGAAAATCATAGATATTTTACATAAGATAATTATTATACTATGCAGGTCATTTTAAAATAATAATATTGTCTCTGTTTTAAAGAAAGTGACCCTGTACTGTCACAAAACCAATACATGAAATTTCACTTTTGTACCTGATTTGTGAACAAATTTGTCCCATAAAAGTTCCCTTACCCATGAAGCTTATTTATGTTAATCCTAAATAAAAAGTCTTTTTCAATCCTAAAGAAAACAGTCATGATGCTTATCAAAATATTTTATAAGCAATTGAAGTATAAGAAATATACATTTAGATATGAAGATACATCTTTATTCTCTTCATATCCCCTTGCACACAGAAGAATGGGTATTTTTAATGGTTCAGGGAGGAAAAGGAATATTATTTTACCATTAACTCTACCCTAAAATGTCCATTTGAGGAATAAGGACAACAGATAATAAGGAAGAGCAGTAAGAACAAACTTAGAGTCAGCTTTAGTTTGATTTGAATTTAATAGAACACCAATGAAGAAGCTGTGTAGCAAGTGGGAATAAAAACACTTTGAATACATAAACTTTATATGCATGCAAGATAAAAGTGTTTAAAATGTGGCTGATTGAATGCATATTAGTGAGCTTTCATATATTTGACGGAAGACTGAAATTGGAGCAAGAAGTAAACTACAGCAGTAGCAACAACGATATCTGCCTTGGTTGGTTATAAATTCAAGAATACACACAAATTATGGGTTAAAAATATCTTCTTTCTGTCCAAACATATTGTAAACCAAACTTGTCGGCTTCTTAGTCGACAGGGAAATTTGTGAACATTGACGTTTTCTTTATATATTCATTAAAAGCTGTTATTGCTGTCAGCTCCTCACCAAAATCAAAGAATCATACAAATTTATCCTTAATTACCAACAAATGTGTTCACTAATGTTATACTTCTTTTGCAAACTTTGTTAGCAACCTATGGTAGGAAATAAAATGTTTTTAAAAAACCATAATATTCGGTTTTCCTTCAAGAAGGTATTTATTATCCCAATAATCAGGTAGATGTAGAGTGAGGCATATATATATATATATGCTGCTGCTGCTGCTGCTAAGTCGCTTCAGTCGTGTCCAACTCTGTGCGACCCCATAGACGGCAGCCAACCAGGCTCCCCTGTCCCTGGGATTCTCCAGGCAAGAACACTGGAGTGGGTTGCCATTTCCTTCTCCAACGCATGAAAGTAAAAAGTGAAAGTGAAGTTGTTCAGTCGTGTCCGACCCTTCGCGACCTCACGGACAGCAGCCTACCAGGCTCCTCCGCCCATGGGATTTTCCAGGCAAGAGTACTGGAGTGGGCCATTGCATTTTCCTTTTATATATATATATATATAAATAATGATACCAGTCAGGAAAGAGTTGAGTAGATACTGACGATGAAGTCTAATAAATACTAAAAAGCTATTTTCCTTCAGATAATCATTATTGACGATCTACAAATACTAGACTTTCAGGCAGTGTTACAATGTGTCAGTGTTAGTTAGCCCCACAGAGCAGTGAAAAGTTACAGACCCTGCCATACATAACTACTAGTTGTTCTTTAAAACGAAAATCAAAGGTAGACACAAATGATCTCATTGGAAACCAGAATTTATTATGGACAGCTCACCACCATATCAAAGGAATTCTTTTCTAAGATTTTTATCAGATGCTTTAAGAAAAACAAGGCTTTTCACCTATTTTTTAAAATATCAAATATTTTAAATGATAGTAATTCAATAATTTAAGTGTAATTTATTCAAATAAATGTTGATTATTTGTTTATGAAAATGTTGCCCATTGGCACAAACATTCAATTAATTTTCAAGATTAGAATTATCCTGTTTATAAATTAAGGATTTGAAAACTCTCAAGCATTTATTAAGAATCACATTTATGCAAGCAGGTTTCTTACATTGGTCATTTATTTTTCATTTGGGCCTCCAATTTGTTGAAGAAGTAGGTTAATATAATATGGGAAAGGGATTTATTTGATGAGGTTAAATTTTGTAGGAAAAATATGAAATTAAACAAATATTGCTCATATTTCATGGCCTTAGGCTAAAATTGTAATACTTGAGAACCATCTTAAATCTTTTTCTCTCCCTTAAGTTAACCAGTTATACTATGTATGGGTGAAAAGATGACAAAATTCCATTTTGCATGCCTTATTGACGATAGCTCATTAGTGCAATGCTTAACAGAATACAAACTACTACTTGCATTTTCACATGTTAAAGGAGTTTTCATATGTTAAAAACTATAACTGTATAAAAAGAAACTCTTACATAAGTCAGAACAGCAGAGCGTCTGAGAAGGAGAGAGACATTCAACTTTGCTGGGGTATTAACATTCAGACCCTTGGAAGGAGCAGTATGTGAAACAACATAGGGGGTTAAGAGAGCATTTGGCAGTAAGGGACTATAATTTGGCAAAGTTGGAGCACAATTCTGCCTGAGCTTGGAGGGAATAGAGGCTGGTTCAAAAGAGTGTCTTATGAAGAACATTCTCGATAACTATATTTAGCCCATTAAGTGATAATCCATAAATCACATTTTATCATCGTGCCTTACTCACCTTTCTAGGGCACCAGCCATGAATAGCTGGTAGAATTGTAACTGGGACAAAATGTCCTGCTATTGGAAAGCGTTCAGATCTTGTTTAGAAAGAATATACAGGAGGGGGGACATGAAGCAAGGATTCTCTCTTAGTCTATAGAATAGGGGCTCCCTTGTGAGAAGAGAAAATTTAGAATGTACACAGGTCAAATCTCATTCTAGTGACAACTAGTGAGGGTTATGCCCTCCTTGTATTTGTGTTAAGATACCCAACCAAGGTTTTGGCTGCCTTTGTATTTTTAACCTTAGGAAGATATGAAGAAAGACTGAGAAAGGAAAGAATTTCCTGTGCTGAATAACTTTTGACAATGATTTTCATTCTAAATGATGTTTAAAAGCAGTGTTATTCTTGGCCGTTATCTAGGATCCTAAAATACCTTTAGTGTAGTGCACTATTCATTGTAATGATGTTCCTTTTGTAATGAATTTAGAGCTTATTTGGTCAGAAATAGCACCAAATTGGATTGGATAAACACAAATTTTGCTGAAGTTATGAAAAAAGAATCATTATCTTAGAAGTTTCTAGGAGACAAAAAGTGTATCAAAGTGGCAACATAATAGCTTATATTGTTTGCTCCTTGGAAATGTCTCTGCTTTGAAAATTCAATTTAGAGTTTATATTGCCATAAGAAATATTCTGGATGGAATATCACTTGAAGCAAATATTATTTTTCTAGTAATTGTAGAAGAATGGAGGTCCCAAAACCAACTCATAAATGAGGACATATAAATTCAGACCAAGATCCTGTAAAATGTTTCAGTTTTATTACACATCTATGATAACTCATTAAAAATAAAAGAAATACATGTATTTGGGGCTTTCCATATAGAATTTCATTTTACCTCATTTTTATTTGCTATAATTTAATTTTTAGTGTAGCTTTCTTTTTGACTTTCTTTTTAAGGCAATTCTTCTTTTTTTATGTTTGCCCCAAATAATTGTTTTACAAAGAAAACATGTGCCATACCATAATAATGCATAGAAATATGATCCTCTTGTCAGAAATTTGTTTACTGATGAACAATCTCCTTATGTAGAGCCCTTTTATTTTTTAAATTTTATTTATTTATTTTTAATTTAAATGCATTTATTTTAATTGGAGGCTAATTACTTTACAATATTGTATTGGTTCTGCCACACATCAAAATTGTACTCGATCACTCAAACATTTGAACTTACTTCAAATGAAAATTTTTAACTTTAAAGACACTATACCTTAGTCTTACTATTTCATCACATTTCTTTCATTTTTAAACAATTTTATTTCACAATATTCTTCTAAGTGATAGCAAGTTTATCTTCTAATTAGCTAAAACATCATCTGTTGAATGATCTGTTTCATTCTTGTCTTTGAAAGATTAAAATTCTTTTTTTTTTTTCTTTTCAGACAGTAAAATTCTTACCAATAACCTGTTTTTATGGTGTTGGCTTAGTTAGTAATACACTGCAGCACTTTATAGTACACTGGACCAGGTGTCTTCCCCTTAAAAGAAAATTTTAAGTAAGGAAAGAGCATATTGCAAGACAATTTTTATCTTTACCACCATTTACATTGATCTTGTAAGCTTTTTATTAAAAAGTATGCTATCTTATTTTACACATTCTACTTTTAGAGCCTTCTACTACTTAGATTAAGTATCTTATTTAAATATATTTCATGTAAAACAAAAAGTTTAATATTCCAAGATTTATCTAGTTTTACACAGACTGCCTTCACATTCATCTCCTAAAATGGGAAGCTCCAGATTGTTGACATTTCATCATTATTTCTTATTTAATTTATTTATTTGTGTTGACCTCTGTGTTTTTTTTAAATATAAATTTATTTATTTTAATTGGAGGTTAATTACTTTACAATATTGTATTGCTTTTGCCATACATCAACATGAATCCGCCACAGGTATATACATGTTCCCCATCCCTAACCCCCCTCCTTCCTCCCTCCCCATACCATCCCTCTGGGTCATCCCTGTGCACCAGCCCCAAGAAACCAGTATCCTGCATCGAACTTGGACTGCAGATTCTTTTTTATGTATTTATTTTAATTGGAGGCTAATTACTTTACAATATTGTATTGCTTTTGCCATACATCAACATGAATCCACCACGGGT
Organism: Bos mutus; assembly: GCF_027580195.1. Classification (NCBI taxonomy): domain Eukaryota; kingdom Metazoa; phylum Chordata; class Mammalia; order Artiodactyla; family Bovidae; genus Bos; species Bos mutus. The sequence goes on along the minus strand of NC_091622.1, from coordinate 73,800,618 downwards.
GTTCACATGTTCCCACTCCTGAACCCCCCTCCCACCTCCCTCCTCGTACCATCCCTCTGGGTCATCCCAGCACACCAGCCCCAAACATCCTGTATCCTGCATCGAACCTGGACTGGCAATTCGTTTCCCATATGATATTATACATGTTTCAATGCCATTCTCCCAAATCATCCCCCCACCCCCACCCACAGAGTCCAAAAGACTGTTCTATACATCTGTGTCTCTTTTGCTGTCTCGTATACAGGGTTATCATTACCATCTTTCTAAACTCCATATATATGCGTTAGTATATGGGTGTTTTTCTTTCTGGCTTACTTCACTCTGTATAATCAGCTCCAGTGTCGTCCACCTCATTAGAACTGATTCAAATGTATTCTTTTCAATGGCTAATACTCCATTGTGTATATGTACCACAGCTTTTTATCTATTCATCAGCTGACGGACATCTAGGTTGCTTCCATGTCCTGGCTATTATAAACAGTGCTGCGATGAACATTGGGGTACACGTGTCTCTTTCAATTCTGGTTTCCTTGGTGTGTATGCCCAGCAGTGGGATTGCTGGGTCGAATGGCAGTTTGATTCTTATTTTTTATTTTAAAAGATTCTTGAAAGTAAAATGCTTATTCTGCTCGAAAACAATTTTTTCAACTGATTTCCTCATTTTTTACCTGCCCTGTTGATATGTTTTTAACATCAAGTACCAAAGAATCTGGAATCTAAATAACTTACTTCTACTTCTCTATTTTTAAAAGGCAGAGCTGAATTTGATGTTGACAGATCATTTTAGTTTCCTTTCATTGGACTTAACCTGACTGTAGAATACAAAGACTATATATACTATTTATACACAGTATATATAATATTACATATTGTAAGTCAGAAGCAAATATGTTAACACTTCAATCTCATTAAATAATTAATGTTTTCAACAACTTAAAGTAAGAAATAATTATCCAATATCTCTTCACTGTGAATCCCACATATTTAATGTGGGAATCAAGGTCATTGTTTGCATTTTCTTATTCCACAGGCAATAATGATTATTTTACACAGCACTCAGCTTCTGTCAGACTAGAAGCAGGTTATAAGAAATGAAATACTGTGGAAAACACTTTTTCAAAATTACTGGAGTTCAGTTAAAATCATTTTTTTCAAAATCACAGGTGTATTTTTTACTGTTGAGCAGAAACTAGTATTGCACAGAATCAATTTAATGGACCTACAAAGCAATGTTAATGACTAGCTTTCTTCAAGAACAAAAAAATTGCTTTTCTTAAAACACGAGCAAGCGCCAGTGACGTCCTAACAGAATTAATAAAATGATTTTTGGTGTACCATTACAGCTTCCTTGTTTCAATTAATTGATGTTTTTGTTGTTATTTATACTGCAAACACAGGAGAAAAACACTAACAAGCAAATATTGTGATGTTTTCACAAAAGAAAAAGATGGAACTAGCTCTATATAAAATTGCTTCTATTACTGATTTTTATAAGAATGAGAAATTTTACAAGCTGTTTTTTAATAAAATTTCAAAATAAGAATTTGTCAATTTATTTGTTCATTTTAAATATATAAATTCTATACACAACCTTGTTTTGCCATAGATATTATATAATGTATATGAAATATATGCTAATATTTAAAATAGATTAGAAAATTATTTTAAATATTTTAATATTAAATTAAAACATTTTCTTAATATTTTATTTTTTAGAACATTTTTAGATCACAGCAAAATTGAAGGGAAGGTTCAGAGATTTCACATATATTTCTGCCCCAATACATACAAATTCCTTATTTTTAATATCACTGATTCTCTGGTGGCTCAGAGGTTAAAGTGTCTGCCTGCAATGTGGGAGACCTGGGTTCGATCCCTGGGTCAGGAAGGTCCCCTGGAGAAGGAAATGGCAATCCACTCCAGTATTCTTGCCTGGAGAATCCCATGGACGAAGGAGCCTGGTGGGCTACAGTCCACGGGGTTGAAAAGAGTTGGACATGACTGAGCAACTTCACTTCACAGGAATGATATATTTGTTACCAAGCATGAACCTATACCATACACTGTAATCCACCCAAAGTCCATACATAGTTTTCTTTTGGATTTACTTTTTGTGCTGTTCATTGCATGCTTTGACAAATGAATAATAATAACATGGGGGCTTCCCAGGTGGTGCCACTGGTAAAGAACCTGCCTGCCAATGCAGGAGATATAAGAGATGAGAGTTTGATCCCTGGTTTGGGAAGATCTTCTGGAGGAAAGCATGGCAACTGACTCCAGTATTCTTGCCTGGAGAATCCCATGGACAGAGGAGCCTAGTAGGCTATGTTCATAGGGTCACAGAGTCGAACATGACTGAAGCGACTTAGCAGCAGCAGCAGCATAACATATATCCATCATTACAGTATTATAGAGATTATTTTCATTGCCCTAAAAATCCCCTATTCATCCCTCCCAAGCCCCCATCCCTGGCAACCAGTCATCTTTTTATTGTTTTCATAGTTTTACCTTTTCCAGAATGTCATATAGTTGAAATCATACAGTATGTAATCTCTTTAGATCAGCTTCTTAGTAAGATGTGATTAAGATTCCTCCATGTCTTCTCATGATTTATTAGCTCATTTCTTTTTCACGTGGAATAGCATTTTATAGTATGGATATACCACTGTTTTATTCATCCATTCACCCACTAAAATCCATTGTGGTTGTTTCCAAGTTTTGGTAATTATGAATAAAACTGTTGATCAGCATCCAAGCTAAGAGTTTCACATGGATGTAAGTTTTCACAAGCCATGCATTTTAAATCAACTTGACAAAATAGTTTGTCATCAAAATACATAAATATTTTATTATTAACTTGTTTGTATAATCGGCTTAAATTTGGGTCATAAAAGGCCAAGGAGAAATGTAAAGGAAATGCAGAAGTGAAGAAATCATCATTCCTTAGAGAATATATGAAGCTACTTGCTTATTTCAAAGAATAAGCAATAACTTGAAACTAATTTACCATTAATATGAGCTAACCATGTCCTATTAACTGAATTTTATTTGTTCTCCTATTTTCAAAGCCCCTGAAGGCACATTATATACAAATACATGTTTAGGTGATTGTCATGGTAATTAACAACAAAGAAAAGAAAGCTTTATTCTAGAGATGATAGTCTCACATAACTTTGCATTAGTTTTCCTGGATGTGTAAAAGTCTCTATGACTTGGCAGTTTAAAACAATACATACATGTTATCTTACACTTTCTGAGGGTCAGAAGTCCAGGGACAGATTAGCTAGTTAGTTCTTCTGCTTAGTATTTCGCAGGCTGCAGAGCCTCAGCCAAGGCTGTTCTCTCATTTACAGGCAGGAATAGGAGTCTAGCAACTCCATTTCTGAATACATCTCCAAAGAGAATGAAAAGGCTAATGAAGGGATGCATGTACTCCCCAGTGTACTAGAGCTTTAAGCTCTTTTCACAATAACTAAGACATGGCAACAATCTAAGTGCCCATCAATGGATGAATAGAGAAAGATTGTGTGGTTTATATATATATATATATATATATAAAAACATATACACACAGTGGAATATTACTGAACCACGAGAAAGGAAACCCTGCCATTTGTGACATGAATGGACCTAATGATGTTACGCTAAGTGTGATGTCAGATATAGAAGTACAAATACTTAATGAATCACTTATACATGGAATCCGAAGAGGCAAACTCATACAAACAGAAAGTAAAATATTAATTTCAAAGGGTTGGGTGGTAGGAAAGATGTTGTTTAAGGTAAAAACTTGAAAGGAGTAGTAAATAAGTCCTAGAGAGCTAATGCTTAGTATAGTGAACATAGGCAATATTATATTATAATCATCAAACTTACTAAAATACTAAATTTTAATTATTCCAATGACAATTACATGATGTGATAGAAGTGCTAAGTATAAGTGCTAAGTATAGCTACGATGACAATCATATTACAATATGCTAAGTTGCTTCAGTCATGTCTGACTCTATGCAATGCAAGGGACTGCAGCCTACCAGGCTTCTCTGTCCATGGGATTCTCCAGGGAGTATACTGGAGTGGGTTGCCATTTCCTTCTCCAGGGGATCTTCCTGACCCAGGGATAGAACCTGCATCTCTCATGTCTCCTTCATTGGCAGGTGGGTTCTTTACCACTAGCACCACCTAAGAAGAACATTACAATATATGAATGTACCAAATCAACATCTTTTCACGTTAAATTTACACAATATAATATCTCAAATACACTTCAACAGAGGTTGGGCAAGGGACGGATACACTTCCCTGGTCTTCGGTTTTATTCAGTTCCTTGTAATTAGATGATTCCTGGAAGCTTCTTCTTAAAAGCCAGATATGAAGGAGACAATCTCTAGATTGTGTCTGATTGCAAGACAGAGTCTTACAAAACATAATGTAATAATGGGAATTAAGTCTTGTCACCCTTGTGATATTTCACATTTAGAAGCAAGCCATAGGCCTTGACCACACTCAAGGAAATAACATGATACAGTGGGAAATACAAGCAGGTGGGGTCAAGGGAGTCCCTACATAAATTGCCTCCCATTCAGAGCCTAACTTAACCAAGCACTGGTAGGAAATGAACAAAACATAGAGAGAAAGGCTAGCATTAAGTTTCCATCTTCTAGAAAAACAATTACATAGTTTCTTAATTTAAAAGTCTGAATCTCATTATTTATTGACATAGAATGGAAAAAAGTTATGTGTCAAATCAAAGGCTATCTTTTGATGAATAATCATAAAAATGCAAGCTAAAAAAATTGTTCAAATAGACTAGACTTCAAACACAGAAGTAATCTCTCACATATGTGGATGACATAAACGGTAAAATAAAATGCTATAACTACAACCAACTAGTTTTTAAACATACCAACCAATTTAGCTTTCTTAATCCATATGCTATTTCCTTTTATTTTAAAAGTATGGCATATACATGGAACAAGATATGAAAATAAATTTTAATAAAGAACTGGAACAGTGGCACATGCTATTTCAGAATAATAAATTTTAATAAAGAACTAGACGATGGCAAAAAATATTTCATAATAATAAATTTTAAACAACTTCTTTCATAATTCTAAAATTGGACTCCAGAAATGCCTTTCCTTAGCTTTCAAATAGAATTATCGCCTTTATCCATATAAGCAAATTAGGTTTTCCATTTTTAATTCAAAGGTCATAGAAGGTATTATATCTAAATTTATTGCTGAATGAAAAATATACCCAGTTAAGATCATCTTTTCCATCTCTTTAAGTTTATTAACTTTGAAATTTTTTAAATGATACAATATAAATCCTCTATTTGAAGAAAAAATAAAACACATAAACTTGTTTTCTATTAACTGTCTTCCTCTATTGCTTCCAAAAAAAATCTTTAAAAAAAATAAAACCAGGCAATTTTAGTTTTGAAAAAAAAAAAAGACAATTAAATTAGCCCTTTCTAATAAACTCATGCAGATTAATGAATAAAGATAACATGTAAGAATTTGTTTTGAGTAGCTCAATTCTGTTTAAAAGGCTAGCCTTGGCTTCCAACATCTGGTTTTACTCATGTGGCCTATTTAAGCTGTCCCTTACCATATTTTATCTTCTTTTCTGCTTTTTCCTTTTCTACCCTTTCTTTTTCCTTTCTTTGCTTTTATTTAGTGTCTTATTGCTTCCCAACAGAGACTGCTTGGATTCCTTTCAGTACTTTCCTTAGTTTCTAAATATCCTCTCACTACCTAATGTTGCTCTTTTACTAATCACCTCCAGGCTATGTCTCACACTGATTAGTGGTTTTGAAGATGTTACCACTTAACCAGTAAAGAAAGCACAGTTATGGGTAAACTCCTTTCTATATAAAGGCAATGAGAAGAAGTTCAACATGAGAACTTGGTGGAAGGAAAAACAATAATTCCTAAGGAAGATAACTAAACTCCTTAAATAGTTGCAAATTCTATTTATCAGTCTATTAAAAATATAAAATATCATATTATCAGTTGATTAGGTGCTGCTTTTATGGATGCAGTGAAAGCTAACAAATTAGGACTAATAATCCATTATGCAAATGAAGAATAAATAATCCATTCTACAAAAGTGCTGGTTCAGTGGTCTGATCCACATCAATCTGGCCAACAGTCAAATGGGGAAAATGAATATTTGATTAGTATTAAGAAAAACACATCATATTGCAAAGCAAGATTTTAAAGAGGATGAATTGGTGAATATAGCTCAGTAAAGGACAAATCTATTCTAACAGTCTTTATAAAACTAATTATTGAATCTTATATGTTTGGAATGCTTTAGGGATATAATTCTGACTCCAGACCAGAAGCAGCGCCCTCTGCTCCATACAGCAACATAGTTGTAGGGATTCATTAAGAGATTAACTCTGGAGCTGCCAGGTGCAGACCCAGATAATTATCTTACTGGCTTACCTAAAGAAAAAGGAAAGTAAAAAGTTCCCTCAAGATGGACAGCATCTTCCAATGTCTATTAAAGAAAGTCTGATTTGTAGTATCTGAGTCATTGAAATAGCAATCTCTTTCTCTCTTCAAAGGAGATAATAATGAGAGTAGAAAAAGAGGTAATAATTCTCTTCGCTCCCCTGAGTTATGCAGTGCATCCTCAGTTGTGTTGACTATTTTCTCACCAGGCTTCTCAGTCCATGGAATTTTCCAGGCAAGAAAACTGAAATGGGCTGCAATTTCCTCCTTCAGGGCAATCTTCCCAATCCAGGCATTAAACCCGTGTCTCTGACATCTCCTGAATTGACAGGCAGATTCTTTACCACTAGTGCTACCTGGGAAGATACAAAAGTTTAAGCAGAAATAACACCTTCCCCAGAGGTTGAGATGTAAGGTAAAGGCAGAAAGTATTTCTTATTACCTATAATGCAAAACAATATTTTCCACCATTCTGGTCCAAGCGAGCAAGAGCAATGAATCTTGGCACTACTTTATAGACACAAGTCATCTCAACTTGAAATTACACATTTAGAACTAGATGACTCTAAAACAAAATGTATGGCACTTTAAGATCTCTTTGTTTCTCAAACTTTTTTATTGAACACAGCTCCTGTCACACCAGGACAAATTTGTTGACATTGTATCAGATTGCAAAAATAATTTTTATGTTGATGGCTTTCGTGATAGCCTTGTATATACTCAGCATGTGTCAGTGAATACAGGGTGAATACATGGCTTAGATAAACATTTGAAAAATCATACACTGAATAGTGTGCATCTGTAAGCTCTGTGTGTTTTGTTGTATTATTTACTTATTTATCTATTATCTTGCCTCATGGTGCTGAACATATGTTTCTTACCTCTCTTTTCACTTTTGCCATGTATTAGATAAGAAAAGCTCAGTTGAAGATCCACTCTTCCAAGAGCTCTGAACTATACTAAAGTTCAATTTACTCAAACTGTTATTGTTCTATACTACTGCAAATTTTCTCCATAAATGCTTTCAATAAATTTATTGAGATGACCCTTATTACTCTGATAACTTTTATAAACCTAAACTTTGATGCAGTGTAGTTTTTAACTGTTGTCTCATTTAATTTCACTTTCAGCACATAGTTACATTTCTGATGTAAAATTTTACAGGGAATTTCAAAAGAACAAAGAGTCCAAATATATGCTTTGCTGCTGCTGCTGCTGCTAAGTCGCTTCAGTCGTGTCCGACTCTCTGCGACCCCATAGACGGCCTCCCACCAGGCTCCCCCGTCCCTGGGATTCTCCAGGCAAGAACACTGGACTGGGTTGCCATTTTCTTCTCCAATGCATGAGAGTGAAAAGTGAAAGGGAAGTCACTCAGCCGTGTCCGACTCAGCGACCTCATGGACTATAGCCCACCAGGCTCCTCCGTCCATGGGATTTTCCAGGCAAGACTACTAAATACATGCTTTAAATTCCCTTAAATATCAGTTTTAGGAACAAACATTATATGTTCCTTAAAGAAAATTGCATTTTAAATTGTTTAAATTGTCATCAATACTTCAATTCAACTAAACATAAAACAAAGTTTTATGAGATATATTTCACATTAATTTTGACCAAGAAAATTATTAAAATCATTTTGTGTTTAAAGTTATTAGAAACATTTATTTTTTCCCTTAGTGGGCATATAAAAATGTGTTGATTAACCACTTGTATACATTTTTAATTGAGAAAAAAACATAGTTAAGCACTTCAAAGCTTATTAAATAATTAACAGTTTTCAACAACAGAAAACAGAGTAATTACCAATATTTTGCTCAGTGAACCTTGCACCCTTTTTCTGAGAAGCAAGGTCATTTACTTATTCTTCAGCCACTGATGATTGCTTTTTATTCAGCACTCAACTTCTTTCCTCAGATTAGAAACACATTGCAAAAGACAATGAGGGCTTCCCTGGTACCTCATCTGACAAAAATTACACCTGGAATGCAGAAGACCCCAGTTCAATTCCTGGGTTGGGAAAATCCCCTGAGGATAGGATAGGCTACCCACTTCAGTATTCTGGCCTGGATAATTCCATGAACTGTATAGTACATGGGGCCCCAAAGACAGAAGACAAGGAGGGAATTATTTTTAAAATATGTAGTGATTGTACCAACACACACTTGAACGTTCTGATAAAGGGAAGATTTTTGTTAATCTATTTTCTTTATATTCTGACACTATATATGTTTTTTATGTTCTAGTGCTTCTAGAACTTATCAGAAATGTTGCTTTGGCATAGGTTTGTTATCCTAAAACAGGATTCTCTGAATAAAAAGTTCTGATTTTATGAGAATACTGTATCTGATAAAATTTTTATGAGAACAATTATGCTTAGCATAGGCGTCCCTGGTGGCTCATATGGTAGAGTCTGCCTGCAATGTGGGAGACCTGGGTTCGATCCCTGGTTTGGGAAGACTCCATGGAGGAGGGCATGGCAACACACTCCAGTATTCTTTCCTAGAGAATTCCCCATGGACAGAGGAGCTTGCGGAGCTACAGCCCATGGGGTCACAAAGAGTGGTGCATGACTGAGCAACTAAGCACACATATCCTTAACATAGTTGTTTCTGATAAAAATTGTATATACATAAGAATATCAACTGTATTTTTCTCTTAATGGAAGCTGACTATAAAATATTTGACTATGTTTTCAGTCAGAAAAATAAAAAGACTTTTTTTTTTTTGCCATGTAGAGCAACCTGAAAAATATAACAGAAAGATAAAAAGAAATTGTGTGTGTTAAGTCACTTCAGTCGGTTCCAACTCTTTATGACCTTGTGGACAGTATCCAACCAGGCTCCTCTGTCCGTGGGATTCTCCAGGCAAGAATACTGAGGTTGGGGGAAGGGGAGCGTTGTCATGCCCTTTTCCAGGGGATCTTCCCAAGCCAGGGATTGAACCTGTGTTTCTTAGATGTCTCCTGCATTGGCAGCTGGATTCTTTACCACTAGCGCCACCTGGGAAGCCCCCAAAAGAAATCAAATATAAACAATTATATTTTTTAAATGATACTGTCTTATTAATAAGAAGAAATTAATTTATAGTACAATTCGGTGCAGGGATTAACTCCCTTTTAAGAAGATCATTGTGATTGTCTTCATAAAAATACATGCAAAGAAATTATGTACAGATTATCAGAGCATAAGTAAATTTGTTCGAAGCCCATCCAACCATCCAACTAGTGATTCACTTGGAGTTTGTGGAAGTTGGCCCAGGAAAGACATACTTCCTTTCTCAACACTTGAAATTCATTTTATTCCTCTGTTAGATGGCACACCTTTAGCTAAGTCCTTAACTCATTATTTAAATTACTTGATTCTATTCATAATAAATGACAAGGTATATAATTATCATACAAATTAATTATTTTAAAGTATTTTTCTAATGATTTTGAAACAATCTAGAAAGAATATATCAATAAGATATTTTGTCATGACTCTATATCCTACATTATTAAATCTAGAGACAATACCCCCCACCCAAAACTGTTAAACTTCTCTTTATTTCATAGATGCTATTTTTCATGAGGATTTAACACTGTTTCTATCTGCTAAAAAAACTAGTACATAGTGCTAACTATTGGATATGAGAAGATAACAGAATGAGATGTAAATGTGTGTGTATGTGTGAGTGTGTGCATGTTCTGTCAAAGAAGAATTTCAAGGAAGTGCAACGTCAGAATCAAAATCTGTTTGGAGACAGTTGAGCTAGTTTGGATACTATAGAAAATTGAAACATTGACACAGAAAACAAACTAGATGTACTCCCTGAAGAAGGAGAAAAGGTATGTAGCAGAGAACAAGCCTGACCCCATATTGTTTCTATTTCTTTAGCTTTAAACTTTGTGCTCTTTGCTTGTGCTTAGACATGCTGACTCACCTGTATTTCCCCAATTAGTAAAAGACCCCTGCCTATACCCTGAAATATACATAATAGCCCTTTCTCATAGCTCTGCCTCCTAGGCTTGACCTTTAAAGCCACAATACTTATCATTCATATAGAGATAAAAAGTTACAGAACAGAAAATAACACTCATCTTGTTGAAAGTTTACAAAACCACTGTGATCAGATCTATATGGACAGCTGTTAGAACAAAAGATTATCACATTGCCTTGGGGATCTGGCAGCACCAAGAATTCTGCAACAACCAGTCACACCTCCTCATATTTTAGTATAAAAGAAGGCTGAACTCTAACTTGGGTAAGATGGTTCTTTGGGAACCTAGACTTCCATCTTCCCGGTCTTCAGGCTTTTCAAATAAAGTTACTATTCCTTGCCCCAACACCTTGTCCTTTGATTTATTAGTCTATCATGTGGCAAGTATTATGAGCTTAAAGTAACAGTAGTACTCACTCAAAGACGAGACGGAAGAAGACTGTTATAAAGGATGATATATCATATGATTCCATTTTAAGACATCCTCAGAAAGGCAAATCTATAGAAACATAGTAAATTTGTGGTTTCCTGGGGCCAGCAGTTTTGGATGATGAGGGTGAACAGTAAATGGATTCTCAATTGGTCAATTTAGAAAGTGTTCTAAAACTGATTTATGGTAATTATTGAAGAACTTCATACATTTATGAAGTATCATTGAATTATATACATGAAATGGGTGAGCTATATGATATGTGAAATATGTCTCCAAGGACATAAGAGAAAATGAAATTTATAAGCAAATGAAAGTAATACAAATATGAAAGAAGGAGAATGCTGATCTTATGTTCAAATTTATTTTATTCTATATTTTTAAAATGCCTAAAAGATAATAAATAGTAATTGATAAAATAATAAAAGAAGAAAGCTAAGTTGAAAGTACATTAGTTAAGGGATCACTGAATACCTGAAAAATAAATTGTAGATGATTGAATAAAAGAGAAAGAAAAAATTCTGTTGATGTGTAGACAGGGAATAAAAGTAAATTTGGGCACAGAAAACGAAGTGGGACAAAAACCGGGCTAATTCTTTCTTCCAGTGTTAAAAAGACAATAAGTTTGTGGTTTGAGAATTTTGAAAGAATTGTATCATTCAGAAATAAAAAGCCTAATAATTTTCCATATGTGAAATTATTATTTGCTTTAAACGTACTAAACTTGAGAAAATATACTACCAAGATTTTTTTTTAGAAATACTATATTTATTCTAGTTCACCATAAAAATTAAAATTCATAATGGGAAGTGATTTTTAAAAAATTTTTTCAAGTTTTCTGCTGATTATTTTAGAGCCAGAACTCAAGAGTTAATTTTTTAGATAGTTTATCAGACAAAGATGCAGTATTATCCTCTATTGCTTCCCTTAATTCTCTTTTTTATGTAGGCATATCTTTTAATTTTTAGATATTTATTTCTTATATAAGATCTGTCACCCTATTTGTTAAATATTTTACTATGTTTCATTTAAACCTGAAAAATAATGACTATCATCCTTTTCCAAATTTTTAAAATCAAATTACATTTATGCCAGAAGAATCAATGAACAAAATAATTCAGTCTCCCTTAGCATAAATATATTGCATTGAGATGACTTTTTAGATGTGAAAAGACTTGAATCACAATTTATTGCCTTTTTAAAAGACATAAAATTACTTTTTTTACTAAGTTGGAAAGCCCAATAAATTCACTAATGATTAATGTCACATTCATATTATAAATTTTATCTTATAACATAGTTGTGTATTATATATATATATATATATATATATATATATATATATATATATATAAACTGTACAAAAAAGATCTTCACGACCCAGATAATCACGATGGTGTGATCACTGACCTAGAGCCAGACATCCTGAAATGTGAAGTCCAGTGGGCCTTAGAAAGCATCACTATGAACAAAGCTAGTGGAGGTGATGGAATTCCAGTTGAGCTATTTCAAATCCTGAAAGACGATGCTGTGAAAGTGCTGCACTCAATATGCCAGCAAATTTGGAAAACTCAGCAGTGGCCACAGGACTGGAAAAGGTCAGTTTTCATTCCAATCCCAAAGAAAGGCAATGCCAAAGAATGCTCAAACTACCACATAATTGCACTCATCTCACAGGCTAGTAAAGTAATGCTCAAAATTCTCCAAGCCAGGCTTCAGCAATATGTGAACCATGAACTTCCTGATGTTAAAGCTGGTATTAGAAAAGGCAGAGGAACCAGAGATCAAATTGCCAACATCCGCTGGATCATCAAAAAAGCAAGAGAGTTCCAGAAAAACATCTATTTCTGCTTTATTGACTATGCCAAAGCCTTTGACTGTGTGCATCACAATAAACTGTGGAAAATTCTGAAAGACAGGGGAATACCAGACCACCTGATCTGCCTCTTGAGAAATTTGTATGCAGGTCAGGAAGGAACAGTTAGAACTGGACATGGAACAACAGAGTGGTTCCAAATAGGAAAAGGAGTTCGTCAAGGCTGTATATTGTCACCCTGTTTATTTAACTTTTATGCAGAGTACATCATGAGAAACGCTGGACTGGAAGAAGCACAAGCTGGAATCAAGATTGCTGGGAGAAATATCAATAACCTCAGATATGCAGATGACACCACCCTTATGGCAGAAAGTGAAGAGGAACTCAAAAACCTCTTGATGAAAGTGAAAGTGGAGAGTGAAAAAGTTGGCTTAAAGCTCAACATTCAGAAAACGAAGATCATGGCATCTGGTCCCATCACTTCATGGGAAATAGATGGGGAAACAGTGGGAACAGTGTAAGACTTTATTTTTCTGGGCTCCAAAATCACTACAGATGGTGACTGCAGCCATGAAATGAAAAGATGCTCACTTCTTGGAAGGAAAGTTATGACCAACCTAGATAACATATTCAAAAGCAGAGACATTACTTTGCCAACAAGGTCCATCTAGTCAAGGCTATGGTTTTTCCTGTGGTCATGTATGGATGTGAGAGTTGGACTGTGAAGAAAGCTGAGCACTGAAGAATTGATGCTTTTGAACTGTAGTGTTGGAGAAGACTCTTGAGAGTCCCTTGGACTGCAAGGAGATCCAACCAGTCCATTCTGAAGGAGATCAGCTCTGGGATTTCTTTGGAAGGAATGATGCTAGAGCTGAAACTCCAGTACTTTGGCCACCTCATGTGAAGAGTTGACTCATTGGAAGAGACTCTGATGCTGGGAGGGATTGGGGGCAGGAGGAGAAGGGGATGACAGAGGATGAGATGGCTGGATGGCATCACTGACTCAAAGGATGTGAGTCTGAGTGAACTCCAGGAGTTGGTGATGGACAGGGAGGCCTGGCGTGCTGCGATTCATGGGGTCACAAAGTGTCGGACACGACTGAGCGACTGATCTCTGATCTGATATATATATATGTATATATATATATATATATATATATCTAAGCTCAATTATCATTGAATATTTATGTGGAAAGTGTGTAAGGAAGTACATTCAAATGTTACAAGTACTCCTGCCTACATGTTAGAGTTCGGTTCAGTTCAGTTGCTCAGTCGTGTCCTACTCTTTGAGACCCCATGAATCACAGCACACCAGGCCTCCCTGTCCATCACCAACTCCTGGAGTTCACTCAAACTCATATCCGTGGAGTCAGTGATGCAATCCAGCCATCTCATCCTCTGTCGTACACTTTTCCTCCTGCCCCCAATCCCTCCCAGCATCAGAGTCTTTTCCAGTGAGTCAACTCTTCCAAATATAGGGGTCCCAGAAAAAGAAGAGAAAAAGAAAGGTTATGAAAAAAATTTTGAAGAGCTTTTAGTTGAAAATTTCCCCAACAAGGAAAAGAAAATAGTCAATCAAGTCCAAGAGGCACAAAGAGTCCCATAAGGGATAAACCCAAGGAGAAACATGCCAAGACACATACTAATCAAACTAACAAAGACTAAATACAAAGAAAGAATATTAAAAGCAGAAATGGAGAAACAACAAGTAACATACAAGGGAAACCCCAAATGCTTAACAGCTGATCTTTCAGCAGAAACTCTGCAGGCCAGAAAGGAACAGCAGGATATATTTAAAGTATTGAAAGGGAAAACTACAACCAAGATTACTGTACCCAAGCAAGAATCTCATTCAAAATTGATGGAGAAATAAAAAGCTTTTCAGACAAGCAAAAGTTAAAAGGATTCAATACCACCAAACCAGCTTTACAATAAATGCTAAAGGGACTTATATAGTCAAGAAATACAATAGAAGAAAAAAGACCTACAAAATCAACCCCAAACAATTAAGAAAATGGCAATAGTAACATATATATCAATAATTACTCTAAATGTAAATAAATTAAATGCTCCAAACAAAAGACACAGACTGGCTGAATGGATACAAAACAAGACATATATATATATATATATATATATATATATATATAGTCTACTAGACAGCATATTAAAAAACAGAGACATTACTTTGTCATCAAAGGTCCGTCTAGTCAAGGCTATGGTTTTTCAAGTAGTCATGTATGGATGTGAGAGTTGGACTATAAAGAAAGCTGAGTGCCAAAGAATTGATGCTTTTGAACTGTGGTGTTGGAGAAGACTCTTGAGAGTACCTTGGACTACAAGGAGATCCAATCAGTCCATCCTAAAGCAGATCAGTCCTGGATGTTCACTGGAAGGACTGATGTTGAAGTTGAAACTTCAATAGTTTGGCCACCAGATGTAAAGAGCTGACTCATTTGAAAAGACCCTGATGTTGGGAAAGATTGAAGGCAGAAGGAGAAGGGGACGACAGAGGATGAGATGGTTAGATGACATCATCGACTCAATGGACATGAGTTTGGGTAAACTCCAGGAGATGGTGATGGACTGGGGGTACTGGAATGCTGTGGTTCATGGGGTCGCAGAGTTGGACAAGACTGAGCAACTGAACTGAACTGAACAAGAAATCCATTTCAGACCTAAAGACACATACAGACTGAAAGTGAGAGGATGGAAAAGTATATTACATGCAAATGGGAAACAAAAGAAAGCTGGAGCAATAATCCTCAGATCAGACAAAATAGACCTTAAAGAAGATTACAAGAGATAAGAAAGGAGACTACATAATGATCAAGGGATCAATCCAAGAGGAAGACATAACAAATGTAAATACCTATGCACTCAGCATAGCACCACCTCAGTACACAAGACAAACACTAAAAGACATAAAAGGAGGAATTTATAGGAACACAATAATAGTAGGAGACTTTAAAACCCTGATACCAAACCCAGACACAGACAAGACACAAAAAAACTACAGACCAATATCACTGATGACCATAGGTGTGAAAATCCTTAACAAAATTTTAGCAAACAGAATTCAGCAACACATCAAAAAACTCACACACCATGATCAAGTTAGGTTTATTCCAGAGACGCAAGATTTCTTCAACATATGCAAATCAAACAATGTGATAACCCATATTAACAAATTGAAAGATAAAAATCATATGATCATCTCAATAGGTGCAGAAAAAGCCTTTGACAAAATTCAGCACACATTTATTGTTTGCAGATGACATGATACTGTACATAGAAAACCCTAAAGTTCATATCAGAAAATTACTAGAGCTAATAAGTGAATTTAGAAAGGTGCAGGATACAAAATCAATACACAGAAATCACTTGCATTTCTATATACTAACAATGAAAAACCAGAAAGAGAGTTAAGGAATAAATCCCATTCACCATTGTAACAAAAAGAATTAAATACCTAGGAATAAACTTATCTAAGGAGACAAAAGAACTGTACACAGAAAATTGTAAGACACTGATGAAAGAAATCAAAGATGACATAAACAGATGGAGAGATATTCTATGTAAATATGTAGGAATAATTAAAAACGTGAAAATGACTGTACTACCAAATGTCATCTATAGATTCAGTGTGATCCCTATCAAATTACCAATGGCATTTTTCACAGAACTATAACAAAAAATTTCACTATTCATATGGAAACACAAAAGACCCCGAATACCCAAAGCAGTCTTATGAAAGAAGAATGGAGCTGGAGGAAGCAACCTTCCTGACTTCAGATCATACTACAAAGCTACAGTACTCAAGAAAGTATGGTACTGGCACAGAAACAGAAATATAGACCAATGGAACAAGATAGAAAGCCCAGAAATAAACCCATGCACCTATGGGTACCTTACTTTTGACAAAGGAGGCAAGAATATACAATAGGGAAAAGACAGCCTCTTCAATAAATGGTGCTGGGAAAACTGGACAGTAACATGTAAAAGAATGAAATTAGAACACTTCCTAACACCATACACAAAGATAAGCTCAAAATGGATAAAAGACTCAAATGTAAGACTGGAAACTATAAAACTCTTAAAGGAAAACAGGCAGAACACTCAATGACATAAATCAAAGCAAGATCCTAGAGTAACAGGAATAAAAACAAAAGTAAATAAGTGGGACCTCATTAAACCTAAAAAAACATTTGCACAGCAAAATAAGTTTTAAGCAAAGTGAAAAGATAACCTTCAGAATGGGAGAAAATAATAGCAAATGAAACAACTGACAATGGATTAATTTCCAAAATATACAAGTATCTCATACAACTCAATGCCAGAAACACAACCCAATCAAAAAGTGGGAAAAAAGACATAAACAGAAATTTCTCCAAAGAATACATACAGATGGCTAACAAACACATGAAAAGATGCTCAACATCACTCATTATTAGAGAAATGCAAATCAAAATTACAATGATATATCACCTCACACCAGTCAGAATGGCCATGATCAAAAAGTCTGCAAACAGTAAATGCTGGAGAGGGTGTGGAATGGAGGGAATGCTCTTGCACTGTTGGTGGGAATGTAACTGATACAGCCACTATGGAAGAAGGTATGGAGATTCTTTAAAAACTAGGAACAAAACTACCATATGACCCAACAATCCCACTCCTAGGCATATACCCTGAGGAAAACAAAATTGGAAAAGACACATGTATTACATTTTTCATTGCAGCACTATTTACAAAAGCTAGAACATGGTAACTACCTAGACGGCTATCAACAGATGAATGGATAAGGAAGTTATGGTACATATACATAATGAAATATTACTCAGCCTTAAAAAGGAATGCATTTGAGTCAGTTCTGATGAGGTAGATGAACCTAGAACCTATTATACAAAATTAAGTAAGTCAGAAGGAGAAAGATAAATGTCATATTCTAACACAAAGAAAGGCAATGCCAAAGAATGCTCAAACTACCTCACAATTGCACTCATCTCTCATGCTAGTAATGCTCAAAATTCTCTAAGCCAGGCTTCAGCAATATGTGAACCCTGAACTTCCAGATGTTCAAGCTGGTTTTAGAAAAGGCAGAGGAACCAGAGATCAAATTGACAACATCCACTGGATCATCAAAAAAGCAAGAGAGTTCCAGAAAAACATCTATTTCTGCTTTATTGACTATGCCAAAGCCTTTGACTGTGTGGATCACAATAAACTGTGGAAAATTCTGAAAGAGATGGGAATACCAGACCACCTGACCTGCCTCTTGAGAAACCTATATGCAGGTCAGGAAGCAACAGTTAGAACTGGACATGGAGAAACAGACTGGTTCCAAATAGGAAAAAGAGCACATCAAGGCTGCATATTGTCACCCTGCTTATTTAACTTATATGCAGAGTACATCATGAGAAATGCTGGGCTGGAAGAAGCACAAACTGGAATCAAGATTGCCAGGAGAAATATCAATAACTTCAGATATGCAGATGACACGACCCTTATGGCAGAAAGTGAAGAGGAACTAAAAAGCCTCTTGATGAAAGTGAAAGAGGAGAGTGAAAAAGTTGGCTTAAAGCTCAACATTCAGAAAACTAAGATCATGGCATCTGGTCCCATTACTTCATGGGAAATAGATGGAGAAACAGTGGAAACAGTGTCAGATTTTATTTTTGGGGGCTCTAAATACACTGCAGATGGTGATTGCAGGCATGAAATTAAAAGACGCTTACTCCTTGGAAGGAAAGTTATGACTAACCTAGATAGCCTTTAAAAAGCAGAGACATTACTTTGCCAACAAAGGTCCATCTAGTCAAGGCCATGGTTTTTCCAGTGGTCATGTATGGATGTGAGAATTGCACTGTGAAGAAAGCTGAGTGCCAAAGAATTGACGCTTTTGAACGCTCCTTCTCTGTAAGGAGAAGACTCTTGAGAGTCCGTTGGACTGCAAGGAGATCCAACCAGTCCATTCTGAAGGAGATCAGCCCTGGGATTTCTTCGGAAAGAATGATGCTAAAGCTGAAACTGCAATACTTTGGCCACCTCACGCAAAGAGTTGACTCATTGGAAAAGATCCTGATGCTGGAAGGGATTGGGGGCATGAGGAGAAGGGGACAATAGAGGATGAGATGGCTGGATGGCATCACCGACTCAATGGACATGAGTTTGAGCTCATGAACTCTGGGAGTTGGTGATGGACAGGGAGGCCTGGCATGCTGCAATTCATGCGGTCACAAAGAGTCGGACATGACTGAGCGACTGAACTGAACTGAATGCATATATATGGAATCTAGAAAATTCTACTGAAAAATCTATTTACAGGGCAGCAGTGGAAAAACAGCCATAGAGAATGGACTTTTAGATTTGGAAAGAGGGGAGGAGAAGATGAGATGTATGGAGAGAGTAACATGAAAACTTACATTACCATATGTAAAATAGATGGCCAATGGGAATTGGCTGTATGGCTTGGGAAACTCAAACAGGGGCTCTGTATCAACCTAGAGAGTTGGGCTGGGGAAGAAGAGGGGATGGAGGTTCAAAGTGGAGTAGATATATGTATACCTATGACTGATTCATGCTGAGGTTTGACAGAAAACAACAAAATTCTCTAAAGCAATTTTTTATCCTTCAATAAAAAATTAATTAAAAGAAAAAAATTATATTTCATGAAATATGAATAAAAATATTATGTGTGTCCTGAATATTACAAAAGTCATACTTATGCTGAAGTTAAATTTGAATTTCACATATCAACAAATAACTTTTAGTGTATGTTTTTTGAAACATATTTATAGTAATAAAAATATCCATTGCTTGTTTTAAATGCAAATTTAACATAGTATCCTGTATTCTATCTGCTAACTCTATTCACCATGAGAAAATACACTTAATTTTATTTATAAAAATACAATTCAATTTAGCGCACTTAGATTAATGGATTTGGAAGAAAATGAACAAGTATGGTACATCTATTTCCTTAAGTTCCAAGTTGTAAATGATGCAATATCATTTATTTTTGTAATGAAAAATATTTAGAAATAAAGACTGAAAAGGATCACTAAAGAAATTAGAATATGAATATGAAAAGGCACAACTCATTCTGAAAGAGATCAGCCCTGGGATTTCTTTGGAAGGAATGATGCTAAAGCTGAAACTCCAGTACTTTGGCCACCTCATGCAAAGAGTTGACTCATTGGAAAAGACTCTGATATTGGGAGGGATTGGGGGTAGGAGGAGAAGGGGACGACAGAGGATGAGATGGCTGGATGGCATCACTGACTCGACGGACGTGAGTCTGAGTGAACTCCGGGAGCTGGTGATGGACAGGGAGGCCTGGTGTGCTGTGATTCATGGGGTCACAAAGAGTCGGACATGACTGAGTGAATGAACTGAACTGAACTGAATGGCAGAGAATGAAGAGGAAAGAGTCTCTTGATGAGAGTGAGAGAGAGTGAAAAACCTGGCTTAAAATCAACATTAAAAAAAAAAATTAAGATCGTGGCATCTGGTCCCATGACTTCATGGCAAATAGAAGGGGAAAAAGTGGAAGCAGACAGGGACAGATTTTATTTTCTTGGGCTCTAAAATCACTGCAGAGAGTGACTGCAGCCATGAAATTCACAGACACTTGCTTCTTGGAAGAAAAGCTCTGACCAACCTAGACAGCATACTAAAAAGCAGAGAAAACGCATTGTGACAGAAATCCATATGGTCAAATCTACGGTTTTTCCAGTAGTCATATCAGGATGTGTGAGTTGCACCACAAAGAAGATCAAGAGCCAAAGAATTAATGCTTTTGAATTATAGTGCTGGAGAAGACTCTTCAGAGTCTCTTGGACAGTATGGAGATCAAACCAGTCAATCCTAAAGGAAATCAACGCTGAATATTCATTGGGAAGACTGGTACTGAGTTGAAGCTCCAATACTTTGGCCAATTGATGCAAAGAGCCAACTTATTGGGGAAAAAAACCCTGATGCTGTGAAAGATTGTGGGCAGGAGAAGAAGGGGACAGCAGAGGATGAGTTGGTTAGATTTCATTGCCAACTCAATAGATATGAATTTAAGCAAACTCTGAGAGCTAGTGGAGGACAGAGGAGGCTAGCGTGCTTCAGTTCATGGGTTTGCAAAGAGGTGGACATGACTTAGCAACTGAACAACAACATGGCTATGTCATTATTTCAAAGGATGTGCCCTGTCCCTTTCCCTCTTATTTCAAACACACTAATAAACCACAAGTGAATGGAAGACGGCTAGGAAAAAATCAACAGTTAGTGAAAATTTATCAGGCACAATTAGTTTCTAGTTTTTCTCTGTAAATTTTTTGATCTGGTCTTCACTTACATGATAATTTCCTGTTTGGATATATAGCTCCATAACAATAATAAGCAAAACTAAAGTTTTAATGATGTCATTGTGGATGACTTAGAAGAATATTACTATCATTAACTCACACTTAAATATACACATATACACAGTGTTCCTCAACTTTTTCTATGAAAACTCTCAAAAATAGATTTTCATGTGTTTTCTCTCTAAAAAGTTTGGATACCTAGGTGATGATAGAAAGCATGTCTTAGATATAATTTATCGATTTAGCTCTTTCCTCTTCTTTTTCTTTTTTTGGCCTGACCTAACAGCTAGATTAGAAGAGTCTGACTGGCGTCTGAAGGAGAATGAAATCTTCTAAGCATCACAGGTATATGGGTCAGTTTCCCAGGGGAGATAAGACTAGTTTTCACATCACAGTTAAAAGCATTCTACAGAAAGACTACTGTTAAGAAACCCATTAAGTCTTGACAGTGTGGCTCTTGTACCAAGGTGATTCAAATTTGTGTACTCAAAAGACTTTCTTCTTCTTAAGTAAAGCAGGGAAGTTCTGATCATCTCACTCCAATGACTAGAGAGTGCAATGCTGAAATCTACCAGCATCTCCAACAAAGTGAAATGTATGTATGCTTGGCTAGTGCATATAATGCTACAAAAGCAAAGACATCTCAAAAAAATGAAGTGATGACTACATAAGTCTCTAGGATTATGAAGTAGTCAAATACATACAGCACAATATTTAAAATAAAAATGGAGCATAAATTTCCAACTAAAAAGCACAGCAAAACTTCATTTTGGAAGTTATTAGCTACTAGAAGCAAAGTCTTTTTATTAAAAATGCTAGATAAATTTATCTGTGTGGATAAGGGTGATGTAAAAAGAAAATAATTTCTCATTTTAATGCCTAGTTAAGTGTTTTATTTTATAATTAAGAGTATAACATAATTCAGATAATAAAAGTTCTCCAATTTTCAATTGGGAAAGATTGGGTAGCAGAAATAACTCATAAAATAGGACGGGAAAAAAATTACACATAACTAGGTGATTTTATTTTAGAATAACTTGTTCACAAAATAATCTTTAAAAAGCTTATAATTTTGTTGGCTAGGTACAATGCCAAAATATTGGAGTAAAAAACTTGTTTGATTTCAAGTCTTTTCACTTGGATCCTGGAAACAGCTTTTTTTCTGTTTTTGTTGAATGAAGCTACATATCTATTTCCTACTGTTACTCATAAAGGAAAATATCAGGAATACTTACATTCTATCATAAGGTTAAATTATGCTGCTGTTGTTTTCCCTATTGACTCATGCATTTAAATGATACATTATCCTCCATTACAAAAGGCATGAAGCAACAATTTTTTATGAAGGAGAATTTATTAAATGTTTATTTGAAAAATCATGCCAGACAAAACTATTTAATGAAAACTATTATGAAAGAAATCATTTTTTATTGTCATCTTCATTGTAAGCAGAGAAGGAAAGATTGACTAATCTGAAAGGCACCTATAAAAAATCAACTTTTCTATTAAACAAGTAGACTTTCCCCAGAAGGCAGATGCCCTTGTTTGAAGAAATCCATGAAATACATTGTGCACAATACTGATACAAAAATTACTGCTGAATATAGCTGTTCCTCCTGTCAACAAACACCTGCTGAATACCCACAGCATGAATGACGTGAAACTCCCTTCACTCAGAGCTCGGGAAAGACATAGACAGTTGTTTCAAACTCTCTTTGATTTGAAGGAGTCAATGGCCACACTCAACTAAAAATAATAATTTATAACCCATTATATTATTCTTTTCACTCTTTCTTGCGCCTAAATTGACTAGAAAGTCCACAAAAGAACTTATATCGAGTCTTGCCACAATAATGTTCTATTTCTTTTAAATGGGAGTTGTCCCCCATGTTCTATAATGGATAGAGTGGCTTTCATCTACATATTAAAAAGTGGGCTTATTGCCAGTTTAGAAAAGCTCTCTGGAAACTTTTACTCCATTATTGCAGGACCTTGGAAAAAGAGCCTAGCTACAGCAGAACAGATAGTGTCTTTCCACGGAAGGAAGAATCAATAGAGGCTACAAAAATGGAAAAAGGCAAAGTACTGTAGGTTCTTAAATGAAAATTGATTTGCACCATTGACCATGGAACAAGCTCATCAGTAGCATCACATTTAGAGGGAATCTAATTGTTTCTTCTTATGGTAGGCTTTGAACTTGGAAGGGAAGTGTAAGAGGGAAATCAATCCTCTGTTATCAAAAGTAGTTTAGTCACAGCATACTGATTTGAGAATATGAGAATATACAATTGCTCAAGAGGCCTTTGTAACCACTCAATGGATTGCTTCGGAAATCCAAGCTGCATTCCTCAAAAACATATGGGTTCAATTTTTAATTCTTTCTTTTTTCAGGACCGTACCTAATCACTAGAGACACTCTGAATTCCTTTCAGTCACATAGTAAACTAAACACAAAAGAAAATGACTAGTGAAAATTCACTAGTAAAATCATGCAAATTGTAGGCCATATTGATGATCACCTCTGTATGTAACAGACAGCATGTTTTATTCACTTATCACTTAAAGCATAATAAGGTTGCAGAACTGACCGTGGTTCACAAATCCCTGGTTTTCTGAAGCTTAAATTTTATTTTATATAGGAGTGAGAGAAGTGAAGTTGCTCAGCCGTGTCCTATTCTTTGCGACCCTGTGGACTGTAGCCCACCGGGCTCCTCCATCCATGGGATTCTCCAGGCAAGAATACTGGTGTGGGTTGCCATTTCCTTCTCCAGGGGATCTTCCTGACCCAGGGATTGAACCTAGGTCTCCCGCATTGCAGGCAGACGCTTTAACCTCTGAGCCACCAGGGAAGTCCAGACGGTAAAGCATCATATGAGTGAGAGAGGAGGTAGATATATAAAGAAGTAAAAAAAAAAAAATGAATGAAGAAAATAATTTCCAATAAGGTAAATAGTAAGACCTGACCTTGAAGGAGAGTACTGCAGGCAAAGGGAATAGCAAAAAGTAGAAGTATGATTTCCATGTCAAGGAACCAAAAGAAGAAAGTCTTGTATGGCTGATCTGAATAAGCTAGAATGGTATTACAAACTGGTATGTGAGGGGTATGACTTCCCAGGTGATGCTGGTGATAAAGAACTTGTCTGCCAATGCAGGAGATGTAAGAGACACAGATTTGATCCCTGGGTCAGAAAGATTTCCTGAAGGAGGAAATGGCAACCCACTCCAATATTCTTGCTTGGAGAATCCCAAGGACAGAGGAGACTGGCAGTCTATGGTCCACTGGATCATAAAGAGTCAGACATAACTGAAGGGACCTAGCACACAGGCACACATGGGAAGTTTATGCAGAAGCATAACCATGCATGACTGATCTCATGTGGCCTCACCTGCAGCAGCTTGAATACGATTTTGGTTTCAAGCCAGAGACAGGTTGGGCAGCAGCAGGGAGAGTGCTGAATCCTAGCCACTAGACCACCAGGGACAGTGGCCAGTGACAAAGCCCAGGTCTATCATCTGGGTAGAAATGAATTTTCACATAGAGACAGGACAGAGTGAAGTGCATAATGCATTTATTAGGAGGGAAAAGAGTCCAGTACTTGTGGATAGACATATGGACGGGCTCACAGAAAAAGTTATGCTCTCGTCGCAGTTTGAACCACTTTTGTGGGGAATTTCTTTTGCGTTTCCTTTGACCAATTATCTTGCTTTGTCTGGTTTTGAGGCTGTATTTAGTATATCTCAGGGTCCTCCCTTCTGTGCATTCACATTTTTTAGCCAAGATGGATTCCAGTGAAGAGGCCTATGGGTAGTTGACATCACTTACTATGAGGTGACATTTACTATCTCTTGACCTCCAAAGAAGATTTGTATGCCTGTGATCACAGAAGTCTCGCTGACTTTGAGAATAAATCTATATGGTCTAGGTAGGGCCTAACCTTCTCCATCATCCTGTTTTTATGCAGTTTCTGATATTATGAAGTTTCTGTCCATGAGGGAGAAACTGTTCAATCTGAAACCCATCTATTTCCTGTCTCATGGCTATGGAGACCTTGGTAAGCAGGTTTGGTCTCACTGAAAGTAAGTTTGGAAACTGGAAGGTTTGGAGGGGTGGAAGGGGACATTATTTAATTAACACTGTTTGAAAATTCATGCTGGCTTTGTTATTGTTCAGTTGCTAAGTTGTGTCCGACTCTTTGTGATCCCATGCAGCATGCCAGGCTCCCTGTCCTTCACTATCTCCCAGAATTTGATCAAATTCATATCCATTGAATTGGTGGTGCAATCTAACCGTCTCATTCTCTGTCACCCTCTTCTCCTTCTGCCCTCAATCTTTCCCAGCATCGGGGCTTTTCTAATGAGTCAGCTTTTTGCATCAGGTGGCCAAAGTATTGGAGCTTCAGCTTCAGCATCAGTCCTTCCAATGAGAATTCAGGGCTGATTTTGTGCTGGCTGATACAGCAATCAGGCCTTTATACTACTTCAGGGGAGGAACGACTGTGTCTTGGACTATGGTGATAAAAGCTTTTGTTAAAAGTCTCTAGTGTTTTCACTAAAAGCTTTTTTTAAATTTAGCCATCTCTGGCTAGGGCATTGCATAGAAAATCACTGAATGTGGTTTAGTGAGAAGAAAAGTAGAGAGAGCTGTAAATACATCCTCAGAGAGGAATAAGCCACAGAATAGCAAACACCCACAATAAGTAATCAAGCCTTCCAAAAAATCTTGTAATCCATCTGATATGTATGAATACTATGTTGTTATACGTTCAGGTTCTTTTAATTACATAAGGACTACTATCAAGTTACTACCTGTTTCCCTGGCCAAACTCCTTCCCTCATCCTTCATTCAAATATAGTTCATTTGTATTGTGATTTTGTTAGTGTACAGCTATCATTAACACAGTCTCTTTTTGCACAGTGGAAATAGCATTGATTTAAAAGCAGATCGATTCCAGCCCTGATGCTTACTGCCTGTCATGAATTTGGGAAGTTCTTAACCTTTCCGGGTCCTAATCTATACTGTTAGGAGAATAAACCTATCCTATGTTTTATGTGCTTTAGATGTTTCAATTTAATCCACAAAATAATTCTATGAATTAGATGTTACTGTTGTTCTTGCTATTATCATTCCCCTTTAATGGGTAAGAAAATTGAGCCATACAGACAAGGTGATCAGCTTAGTCAAGGTCACCAACTAGTAACTTGCAGAGCCTAAATTTGAACAGTCTTCATGAGCACAGAAACCACATTCTTAAACACTACATTACATCTTTAATGGGCTAACATATCATAGATATTTGATAAAAATTTGTTACCTCTTGCATCTTTTTCTACACTTCCTCACTCATTTCTGGAGAAGGAAATGGCAACCCACTCCAGTGTTCTTGCCTGGAGAATCCAAGGGATAGGGGAGCCTGGTGGGCTGCCGCC
Source organism: Bos mutus (assembly GCF_027580195.1). Classification (NCBI taxonomy): domain Eukaryota; kingdom Metazoa; phylum Chordata; class Mammalia; order Artiodactyla; family Bovidae; genus Bos; species Bos mutus. The sequence continues at coordinate 73,774,149 of NC_091622.1, read as the reverse complement.
TATAGGGTCGCAGAGTCAGACACGAATGAAGTGACTTAGCAGCAGCAGCATTCATTTCAGCTTGTAGTAATTGTATGCTTAGTAATAGTTGTATCTATCAGAATTATGCACCTTTCAGAACCTTTGCCTAAATTTGTACCTCCCCCTCTGAATTTGTCTTCTTTTTCAGAAGTCCTGAATAAACTGTCACCCATTATAAAGAAATAAATGTTTATTTCACTTCTCTCTTTACAACTTCCATAGTCATATAACCAAGCTGGTAATGTTAATGGAATTCCAAATCTTTTAGATAATTCCAAATCTTTTCTTCTAAAAGAAAATAATATGTGTAATGTATTTTTAGGGTTCAGGGAAAATGATAAAATTTTCTGAATTTGATAAAGTAACTGATTACAGTTAGGACTTTCTGTAGTCTCACTTTCAAGTAACAGTGAATAATTTTTGATAAACAGAAGCAAGAGAAAATATGAAGAATTAAAAAAGAATCTGAATAATCACACACCTTAAAATTTAAGGAAAGTCACTTCCTATCCAGTTAAAGGTGTATTACTATTGATAAACAGGCTACTGAATAATTGAAGTGGGTTATCAGAAGAAAGTAGTAGATGAAGTATTGGTGCCAAATAGTATTGGGGATAGCACTGAGGATTTGTTTTTAGTTTCAAAAATAGTAATGATGTTCTTCATATAGACCTCATGTTTGGTAACATACAACATTTATATATATGAACAAACATCTTTTCTATGTCCCCTGGGTTCGAGAAAGCCACCATGATTTGGTCAAACATTTTTCATACATAGTTTTTCATTTTACATTGCTTTTATAATAACCTGAGCTTCCCTGGTGGCTTAGAAGTTAAAAAATCCTTTTGCAATGCAGGAGACCCAGGTTCAATCCTTAGGTTGGGAATATACCCTGGAGAAGGGACTGGCTGCCCACTCTAGTATTGGGCTTCCCAAGTGGCACTAGTGGTAAAGAGCCCACCTGCAAATGCAGGAGATGTCAGAGACAGTGGGCTTGACCCCTGGGTCAGGAAGATCCCCTGAGGAGGGCATGGCAATCCGCTCCAGTATTCTTGCTGGAGAATCCCACGGACAGAAAAGCCTGGTGGGCTACAGTCCATGGGGTAGCTCAGAGCTGGACACAACTAAGTGACCAACACTATTATAACCTAGAAAAATAGGTAGTAGTGGTGGGGCAGGTTGTATCATCTGCAATGATAGTAGTAACAGTAGAACTATTTTATAGAAGTAGAAATTGAGAAAGAAAAATACAGCTAATAAGAGGTATAACTGGATCATAAACTCACTTCTTTACACACCAAATCTCTGGATTTTCCACTATAAAAAGGCTTTGAACCTAATTTCAGTTTTCATTAGAGTATGTAACTATTTCAGTAGGAAATTTTTATATTTGAAAAATACATTCATAGCTTGGCATATATAATATGTACATTCTATTTTGGAAGGAAATGTTTTAAATAGAATATTGTTCTTTAAATACCTAAGTGGAATAAAAATTATTGAGCATAATGAACTTAAAGAGTAAATACAGTGGAAATAAAATCCCTTTAATGTGTTTAATCTAAATTTATCTGCAATCGATTACATGATATTAAACACTAGTCTCTCTCTCTTTTTTTTTTTTTTTTAAGAAAACAGATTTATTGAGGCCATGGAAGAGCTCTCAACAAAGTTAACAAATCCATTAGTTATTCTAGTTTTAGCTTGCCCATTGTTAACATAAATATCCTTATACAATGAAAATTGTGCTGGTCTCCAAAAGTGTGCACAATTTTGCATATATATATACATATATATATATATATAAAAATACATATTATACATATAATCTTGAAAAATTTAAAAGTTCACCAAGAATCATCACTCAAACAAGAATGGAACTAACAATATTTACTGGATAACCATAGTGCCAAATAAGTGCTAATTGTTTTCACTGTGGCATCTCATTTAATCTTGACAAATCCTTTTCAAGGAATGATTGAAAAATTTTGTCAAAAGAGTAAACTTTAACTGAGAAAGATTAAATAACTTGTCCAAGTCATGCCACTAGTAAATTTCAGTTTATATTTGGTGATGCTAGTAGGGTTCAATCCCTGGGTTGGGAAGATCTTTTGGAGAAGGGAAAGGTTACCCACTCCAGTATTCTGGCCTGAAGAATTCCATGAACTCTATAGTCCATGGGGTTGCCAAGAGTTGGACACAACTTTCACTTTCAGTATTTTTTAGAGACCAGTTAATCCGTAGCAGTAGCTGAAAAATTCTTTTTTAAACAAGAAAAAGAAAATTCATTGACACCAACCACATATTTATTATTATCAATGGTTTAATATTTATTTCTCAGGACAATTCCCTGCTACCATGGCATCAGCTCATACAACTACCAAATAGTAACCACAAAGCAATGACTTTTGGGCTCAACAAGCCTAATCTTAATACTCCTTTGTCACTCTGAAGAGACAATAGATCCATATCTCATTACTGTGTCACCTGTTCCTTTTTGTGTTCTTGTGATACTAACTTGGCACTGTTTCTTTATTTTCTATCAAGCTGTAATACTATATTTACTAGCTTTTACTACATTTCCATTTTAAGTACTTACAACTTCTCAAGATAAATATTTGAGCGCTGCAGAAATGAGATAAGGTTTGCCAATTAGCACACAAGAAACTCTTGAACTGATATTATAAACAGACATTCAGTGTTTCTGAAATCTCTCATCTATTTTAATAGTAGAGTTCAATATAAGAGAAATAACAAAGGACATTTTTACCATTATAACAATCCTAATCCTCTATAATGAATAAATATTACATATTTACTACTTAGGGTAACAGTAACAAATAGATAAAAATTCAAACCTTTGTAAGCAAAGTTTTAGAAAGTTCATGACAACTACAGAAGTACTCCAGGTATTAAGAAAGCCATCTAGATTTTTGCCTATTTATTATTTTAACAGTAAGGCACCAAAAATAAGTGGTCAAAATTTAAAAACCTTAGACACCACAGTTCCTACAGAGCCATGAACTGGAAACAAAGGAGAAGAAATTGTGTATCCAAAATATGATTTTATGTATTAAACAATGTTGTATAATTTAGTAATATCTTTCCCAAATGCAATTTACATTATAAAGTTACCTTTAATTGGTAACTCCAATTGAACCCTATTTGGAGAAGGAAATGGAAACCCACTCCAGTATTCTTGCTGGGGAGTCCCAGGAACTGAGGAGCCAGGCAGGCTATAGTCCATGGGATTGCAAGAGTGGGATACAATTTAGCAACTAAACCACCACCATGATCCCCATTATATTGATCAAAGTTCCACTACATTTGACTATAAAGAAAAATTTTAAGCAAATTTCCTACAACTCCCATTTGCAATTAGATTTGACTCAAATATTAAAAATATTTTGGCAATTAAAAACTTAAATAGCTATATGTTTGCATGCTAAGTTGCTCCACTCCTGTCCGACACTATGCGACCCCATGGACTGTAGCCCAGCAGACTCTTCTGACAGTGGGATTATCAAGACAAGAATTCTGGAGTGGATTTCCATGAGTTCCTCCAGAGGATCTTCTCAACACAGGGATAGAACCCATTGCTTCTGACATCTCCTGTATTGGCAGGTAGGTTCTTTACCACTAGCACCACCAGGGAAGCCCAATACTAGAGTGGGTAGACATTTCCTTCTCCAGGCGATCCTCCCAACCCAGGGATTGAACCTGAGTCTCCTTCATTGCAGGCAGATTCTTTATCATCTGAGTCACTAGGAAAGCTTTTTAAAAGCTAACTTCTTGTTATATCATTAACAGGTTATAATCAGTTGATTTAAACACTTATAACAATGAACAATGAGATGGAGCCAAAGCAAAAACCAAGCCCTGATGTGGATGTGACTGGTGATGGAAGTAAAGTCCAATGCTGTAAAAAACAATATTTCATAAGAATCAGGAAATGTTAGGTCCATGAATCAAGGTAAATTGGAAATGATCAAACAGGAAACGGCAAAAGTGAATATCAACATTTTAGGAATCAGTGAATTATAATGGACCAGAATGGGTGAATTTAATTCAGATGACTGTTTTATCTACCACTGTGGCCAAGAATCGCTTAAAAGAAATGGAATAGCCGTTATAGTCAACAAAAGAGTCAGAAAAGCAGTACATGGGTGTAATCTCAAAAATGACAAAATGATCTCTGTTTCCAAGGAAAATCATTTAATATCACAGTAATCCAAGCCTATGCTGCAACGAGTAATGCTGAAGACGCTGAAGTTAAATGGTTCTATGATTACCTACCAGAATTTCTAGAAATAACACCAAAAAAAGATGTCCTTTTCCTCATAGGGGACTACAATTGAAAAGTATGAAATCAAGAGATACCTGGATTAACAGGAAAGTTTGACCTTGGGAGTGTAAAATGAAGCAGGGCAAAACTAACAGAGCTTTGCAAAGAGAACACACTGGTCATAGCAAACACCCTCTTCCAACAACACAAAAGACGACTCTACACATGGACATCACCAGATGGTCAACACCGAAATCAGATTGATTATATCCTTTGCAGCCAAAATGGAGACGCTCTATATACAGTCTGCAAAAACAAGACCAGGAGGTGACTGTGGCTCATATCATGAATGCCTTATTGCAAAATGCAGACTTAATTGAAGAAAATAGGGAAAACCACTAGAATATTCAGGTATGACCTAAATCAAATCCCTTAAAATTATATAGCAGGAGTGATGAATACTTTCAAGGGATTAGATCTGATAGAATGCCTGAAGAAATATGGACAGGTTTTTTACATGGTACAGGAGGCAGTGATCAAGACCATCAAAAAGAAAAAGAAATGCAAAGAGGCAAAATGGTTGTCTGAGGAGTCCTTACAAATAGCTGAGAAAAGAACAGAAGATAAAGGCAAAGGAGAAAAGGAAAGATATACCCATCTGAATGCAGAATTCCAAAGAATAGCAAAGAGAGATAAGAAAGCCTTCCTTGGTGATCAATGCAAAGAAATAGAGGAAAACAATAGAATGGGAAAGACTAGAGATCTCTTCAAGAAAATAAGAGACACCAAGGGAACACTTCATGCAAAGATGGGCACAATAAAGGACAGAAATGGTTTGAACCTAACAGAAGCAGAAGATATTAAGAAAAGGGGGCAAGAATACATAGAAGAACTACATAAAAAAGATCCTCATGACCCAGATAACCACGTTGGTGTGATCACTCACCTAAAGCCAGACATCCCTGAATGTGAAGTCAAATGGACCTTAGAAAGCATCACTATGAACAAAGCTAGTGGAGGTGATGAAATTCCAGTTGAGCTATTTCAAGTGCTAAAATTTGATGCTGTGAAAGTGTTGCATTCAATATGCCAGCATATTTGGAAAACTCAGCAGTGGCCACAACTGGATAAGGTCAGTTTTCATTCCAATGCCAAAGAATGTTCAGACTACCACACAATTTCACTCATCTCACATGCTAGCAAAGTAATGCTCAAAATTCTCCAAGCCAGGCTTCAACAACACGTGAACCATGAACTTCAAGAAGTTCAAATTTGATTTAGAAAAGGCAGAGGAACCAGAGATCAAATTGCCAACATCCATTGGATCATCGAAAAAGCAAGAGAGTTCCAGAAAAACATCTACTTCTGCTTCATTGACTACATCAAAGTCTTTGACTATGCCAAAGTCTTTGACTGTGTGGATCACAACAAACTGTGGAACATTCTTCAAGAGATGGGAATACCAGACCACCTGACCTGCCTCCTGAGAAATCTGTATGCAGGTCAAAAAACAACAGTTGGAACAGGACATGGAACAACGGACTGGTTCCAAATTGGGAAAGGGGTACATCAAGGCTGTATATTGTTAATATGTTTATTTAACTTATATTCAGAGTATGTCATGTTAAATACCAGGCTGCATGGAGGACAGGCTGAAATCAAGATTGCCAGGAGAACTATCAATAACCTAAGATATGCAGATGACACCACATTTATGGCAGAAATTGAAGAGGAACTGAAAAGCCTCTTGACGAAAGTGAAAAAGCTAACTCAACATTCAGATAAACTAAGATAATGGTATCTGGTCCCATCACTTCATGGCAAATAGATGGGGAAACCATGGAGACAGTGACAGACTTTATTTTGGGGGGCTCCAAAATCACTGCAGATGATGACTGCAGCCATGAAATTAAGATCGCTTGCTCCTTGGAAGAAAAGCTATGACCAACACAGATAGCATATTAAAAGCAGAGATATTACTTTGCCAACAAATGTCCATCTTGTCAAAGCTATGGTTTTTCCAGTAGTCTTGTATGAAAGTGAGAATTGGATCATAAAGAAAGCTGAACACTGAAAAATTGATGCTTTTGAATTGTGGTGTTGGAGCAGACTCTTGAGAGTCCTTTGGACTGCAAGGAGATCAATCCAGTCAATACTAAAGGAAATCAGCCCTGACTATTCATTGGAAGGACTGATGCTGAAGTTGAAGCTGCAATACTTTGGCCACCTGATGCGAAGAAGTGACTCATTACAAAAGACCCTGCTGCTTGGTTGGATTGAAGGTTGGATTGAAGGAGGATAAGGGGGCGACAAAGGATGAGATGGTTGGATGGCATCACCAACTCAATGGACATGAGTTTGAGCAATCTTTGGGAGTTGGTGATGCACAGGGAAGCCTGGTGTTCTGTAGTCCATGGGGACACAAAGAGTTGGACACCACTGAACGACTGAACTGAACTGAACAATGAACCTCAGATCTTGTGATATGCTTTTTGTATGACAAATACAACTTCTGCCTAACATCAGTTTTGTAGGAGCATTAGTTTCTGATTCTAAAGATGTCAAGGAAAATATGGATCTGTATCAGGCAATCTATCATCAAAATGAGGAAAAAATTGTAGCAAATTTCTACATTTTAAAAGCACAGTAATGATATGCTTGGTATCTGGGATCTAAATGTCAGATTCTTTGCGAAAAGAATTAAGATAGAAACATTCCAGTTCATAGCTGGCAAATCAGCAGGAAAGCCACAACTTTCCAGGATCTGTAATAAATGTGAATCTGGGATGAAACTGTAATATCTAAAATGTGTAATGTGGAAGATGCGATTTTAAAGCAGGCAATTCTGATTATACAGCAAACAGAGTATATAGATTCAACATAATTTTAAAATGACCCATCTGTGATAAAACAAGATCTTAGGCAGAAACTAGGGATACAAGGTTCTATTCTTCCAACTAGCCAGAAGCAAATAACAAGCAACATATACAGTTAAGCACAATTAAAGAAAAATATTGTCAGTGTCATGACCCTTGCTTCTAAGAGCTGCCATACCCCCTGCCAGAATCCCAACAATGAGAAATCCAGCTAAATACATATTCTTTGACTAGAATATCACCCCCAAATGCCTAGCTATTCTCCTTAACTGGTAATGTGCATCAGTGAACGCTAGCCAAGTGCCACTTTTAAACTGGGTCCAACTTGATGTCTGCATGATCTTCTCCATAAATCTTGTCTTTAAATAGCAAACATCTTTAAATCTCAAAATGAGAAGTGGGAGTATTTCCTCACTTGTGAAATGGGGCCATCAATAAAACCTTAAACCCTATTGAGGTTGTTTCTATGGCCTTGAGAACTGCATTTTGCCTTATACTCACAGGAGAACTCTCACAAGGGCCTTGAAGGGTATATACTGAGGAGAAAACCTACTGGCTCTTCTCAGGACAAAGTTTCTGAATCTGATGGTAAACTTTAAGCAGGCCACATCACATCACACTGAAAGTGTATAAAAAGTATTCAGTTTTTATAGATACATGCTTTGACTTGTGAAAATCAAATTTAAAGACTTAGTGATCTGAAAAGATTAAAAGCTTCTGGTTAGAGATTAAGTACTATATAAGGTAAGAAATAGATTTCTGGATGGAGACTGAAATCTTCCCAGGTGGCTCAGATAGTAAAGAATCTGCTTGCAGTGTGGGAGATCCAGGTTCGATCCCTGGGTTTGGAAGATCTCCTGGAGAAGGAAATGGCAAGCCACCCCAGTGTTCTTACCTGGAAAATCCCATAGACGGAAGAACCTGGCAGGCTATAGTCCATGGGGTCACAAAGAGTCGGACAAGACTGAGCGACTTCAATTTGAAATACCTTCAGATTTTTTATTTTCATTTAACTTATTCCCATCAGAATGTTTTCTCATACTGTATGTAATGGCAAATACTATGCATTGCAGAATTATGTGAACCTCTATTAAAAAAAATTGCTATGAAATTGTGGAAATCCCACTTTTATGATAGGCTTCCTGGGTACTTCAAATGGTAAAGAATCTGCCTGCAGTGCAGGAGAACTGGGTTTGATCCCTGGGTTGGGACGATCCCCTGAAAAAGGGAACGGATACCCACTCCGATATTCTTGTCTGGAGAATCCAATGGAAAGAGTAGCCTGACAGGGCTATAGCCCATGGGGTCACAAAGAGATGGACACTACTGAGTGACTAACACTTTCACTTTTATCATACACACAAACACACGTACACTGTTTCCCTCCGTTTATTTATTGAGTTGTCTAATTCTGCTATTGTTCTAAGTTGAATTTTCTGTCAGCTCTTAGTAGCATGGTAACTGAGTAATACCAGGGCCATTGAAGAAGTGGAAAATCATAGTGTTATTCAGATCTGGCCAGGGTGGGACACAGGACTCTACTAAGGTGCTGAAAATCTTATCTAATCTTTTTGGCAAGAAATGCCTGACTGCATATGCCAAAAGACTTGTGCTTTCTCCTCCCTCTTCCAAAAATTAAACAACAAAATATACTCTCATCCTTCAGAACACATTATTTTGTGACTACACAAAGTTCTGAACCCAAATGAAAAAAAAAAAAAAATCAGATGCTACACAATGTTACATACAATTCTTTCCAGGAGAAATATATGTGATCTAGATAGTGGACTGGTTTCAGAGTCTATGGCAGCCATATATATATGTATACACACACACACACACACACACACACACACACACACACATAATGGGGATAATATAAATTTTGGCTTAGCATAATGATGATGAGATAAAGTGAAAATGAGATGTCTTCCAGATCTTTGCTAATCATGTAATAAATTAATGGCCCCCAAAGGACCATTGTTGCATATTATTTGTTCTACAGAGGCACCAGAAAGTCCTGCATTTGGGATCAAGGTCTTTGGCTCAGACTGTTGATGAGGCACCAATCTGAAGACCCCCGAAGCAACCTTATAATAAAGCAGTCATCATGACTCATCACTGAGGAAAATAACAAAAACAGGACATGATTTCCAGGATAAGAATTCTAAAGAATGAGAAAAGCACCAAGAGGCAGAATGTGAGATAGATTAAAATATGGATTGCAGGCAAAGAGATATAATTGATACCAGGATGTCTGTAGCTTATCCTATGCTGAGTCCTGACCAGTAATTGGTTCACAAGGATAAAGATACTGGGTTGAGCCAGGTATTATCAATAAATACATATGACTATACCCTGTATTGTCAATAGTACCACCATATATCATGACTAACCTTCAGAAGATTATTCAAAGTATGTGCCTTATCTCATTTACTTCATGAATTCGGTGAGCCCCATATTATATGTGTAAATCTTGTTTAAGATGAAGAACCTCTATCCACACATTTAGGAAGTTATATATTCCAATGGATCTCATATTTTTTTTAAGACAATAACCTATGTAAAACAAGAATTCAGGAATAAAGAGGTTTATATTTGATGATTCTTTTCAATATGCAAGTAAGTTTTCCCTGAGACATTTGAGATAAATTTATGTATTAACAGCAACTATTGAACAAATACTTGGCAGACATGAATTAATTCATGTTCTGTTCTGCATCATCTCATAGTCTAATTCTTTAGCCAAGTCTATGCTAAAATTCAAAGTAACAATATGTTTTTTTAACGCTATTTTTGAGTAGTGAGGAAATATATACTGAGTGCCTGAAAGGTAAACTGTGTTATATATCATATCCTAAATATGCCAAGGACAAGTGATTTTAATTTGCTCACTTAGTAAACTCTTTGGAATTTCAAATGTATTTTAAACAAGCTGGTGATTGAGAATATGCATTTTATTAGTGTGATTAAATATGACACTTTCATCTATTGCAGTTTCGGCCAGTCCTAGCTTCATGACTCATCTGTAAGAAATGGAATAATTATATATACATATCATGTGCCCTAAACAATTTTTCCTATATCTCATTGAAATTCTGTCACAATTCATCAGTATTTAAATACCATATGGTAATGGTACTCTAAGAGATGTCTTCAAAGAAAAAAAAAAATGGGCTTAACAGCATGTATTCATCCTTGGGGAGCTCCGTATCTCTTTGATTCAAGAAAGAAATACATAAATTTATGGAATGGACTAAAAATTCCATAATTTAAATCATTGGTTACATCATGTGGAAATAAAGTCTAAAGGTATTAAGCTGCTCACAAATCATAGGTATATATTTTATATGGTCTGTCAATATGTTGGTAGTAAATCTTTACATGGAGAGGAATTGATGAGGTGGAAATTAAAAGAAGGCCAAAGATTTCTTGCTACTCTGCAAGTACCTTTGAAATTATGAAAGGCATATTCTTTTGAATATCACTTTTAAAAAGCAGTTATCCACATCTAATCCACATTCTGAAAGCTATTATGGAATTTCTCAGAACAGTCTGGATTCTAGTGCCTTATCATTCCCATCTTTCACTGACAGTAGAGACTTTTGAATAGGAAACTCTGATTTTATTCATTAGTTAAAATTTTCCAGCACTAATTATTCAAGTAATACTAAGTACTAGAAAAAGAATAATTTATTTCTGTTTTAACAATTGAGATTATTTTACTGGAAAAAAGTTTTTAAACTATTGAAATAATTACTTAAATTCATAACCTTTTAATGTGCAGAAATTTGAAAAACAAAAGTCATCAGATCTGAAATGCATTACCAATTTCCTATAATATCATGTACTCTATAATGAACTATACAATGTGCTGTAACTTAATAAAAGAACATTTGGACTTAAGTGTTGATCTAAATGTTTAAAACCATAATTTCCCTTTACAGAGTAGGATTACTGATAAAGTGTGGATTTTTAAAGGCAACAAAAGTAACTTCTTAATGAGATCCAATACAATGAAATTACTCCCATAGCAGAGGTAGCAGAGGTAAAACATTGTCTATATCTAGCATAAATACCTAAATGAAGGTGATGTGCAGTTTTGTCAATAAATGTTGCTCCATTTACAAGCTTATTTAAGAGGGAACACCCATTTTTCTCTCTCACCTATTCTTACAATAATAAAACCCTTTTATTTTCTGACAAGAGTACTTTCTCCACTTTTGATTGAATCTCACCACTTACCCCATTCTCAAAGTCTTCAAGTCTATTAATCCTGCCTCTCTATATTACTATAATCATAGTGTTATTGGACTTGTCCTAGATTATCAACATCAGCATTAATCTATGATCTATTGTCCCAAACTAATCTCTTCTGTGAAAAACTTTGGATTTGGAAGGGATGGGGAGCATGATTTATATCACTGCTCCTTGTTTTCCTCCTGTTTCTGTGAATTTGTCTGTGTTGCTTACTGCTCTTTCTGCACAAAACCTCCACATATCTGGATTCCCCTGGGTAACAACATGAGCTTACTTCTTTCATCCCTGAAAATTCTAGCCAGTGATATAAAAAGTTTCCCTGAATTTAGAGTTCAACTATCTGCTGATGTTACCCTCATTAATTTATCCATCACAGAGTCCTCATATTGATGCTTTCTTTGAATGTCTCCATGGTCTTTCCAAAGTGATCAATCTATTAGCAATTCTATTCATTTTATAGTCAAAATATTTGTTTCACTCATTCTCTGTTACTCATCTTACATTCATAAATTTCGTTCACACCACTATCATCTTTTACATAAATTCTACCAATAGCATCCAAACTTCTATCCCCAGCTCTCTTCATCTTACTTCCCAACATTTTTTCTTCATCTTACTTCCAAATATTTCCCTCATTTCAGGCAGATTCTTTACCGTTTGAGCCACCAGGGAAACCCTGTACATACAGATTATCATTAGAACTAACAGTGTTAGCCACTCAGTCGTGTCCGACTCTCTGTGACCCCACAGATTGTAATCTGCCAGGCTTCTCTATTCATGGCATTCTCCAGGCAAGAGTACCGGAGTGGGTTGCCATCCCCTTCTCTAGGGGGTCTTCCTGACCTAGGGATGAAAAATGGGTTTCCTGTATTGCAAGCAGATTCTTTACCACCTGAGCTACAGGCAAGTCCAACAATTTTTTATCCAGTTGCAAAAGGAAGCTTAAGATACATATGTCACCATAATTTTCTTGCAGATTAAGTGTTTTAGTGATTTCTCATTATACTTAGAATCAAGTCATATTACTTATTCCGGTCTGAAAATTCCTGCATAATTTCCCTATCATTCCAACTGTGCTTTAGGCACTCTAATGACTTTGGGATCCTGAAATAAGCCAAGTTCTTTCAGCCTCAGGACACTTGCAAATGGTGCATACCATAACTAGAATGTTCTCTTCATTCCATCATCAAATAGCTAGCATCTTCTAATTCATTTTCTGTCATACCTTATATTTTAACTCTTTGAAAAGCTTGTCATGACCTCTGTCCCTAAAACAGCAGTTCTTTCACCTTGATTATATTCTCTATTGATTTTGTTGTTGTTTTATTTTTTTATTTATTTTTTTATTTTATTTTTTAACTTTACAATATTGTATTGGTTTTGTTGTTGTTTTAGTTGCTAACTTGTGTCTGACTCTTTTGCGACCCGTGAGACTTAGCCCACCAGGCTCCTCTGTCCATGGGATTTCCCAGGCAAGCATATTGGAATGAATTGCCATTTCCTTCCTGACTCAGGGATTGAACCTGTGTCTCTTGCACTGAAAACAAATTCTTTAGCACTGACCCACCAGGGAAGCCTATATATACATATTTATCCCCCACTGGACTGTAAGCTTTATTTTGCTGGATACCAGATCTATTTTTGTTATCCGTAAAAGTCTCAGTCCCTAAGATAGAGTAAGCACAGTATTCTTAGAGTTGTAACTATTTCATTGAAACAGAAATTAAACTATACTTAGAATATTAGCATTTCTTATTATTTATTTACATTTTTATTGTTATGTTTGTAAATTCTCATGGATTATGTCAAAACAATCAATAAGCACTTAATACTTTACACATTCAAGCCTATACATTTATGTGGAAAGTATATGATTTTTAGGTATATAAGAAATATGAGCTGTCATATTTTAATAAATACATTTTATGTATTACAAGTTTTGTTAGGATTTGATATAAAAACCTGTCATTTTATAACCTGTTTAGCTAGAAAAGGTATATAGTGTTAGTTATTCGCAAAAAGATATTCCATATTAACAAAAAATATTAACTAGGCTATTTTAAGAAGAAAAAGAATATTATCATCTTTATTTCTAGAGTTGCATTTGGATTTTGGAAAATTGTTGTTTCAAGAACTAATATTTTAATTTCTACATTATACTAAAAATGCTGAAGTGATGAATTTTCATGCTTTAGAAAACTCCCCTATCTTTTAACCTCCGGACGTATATTTTCATCTCTGTCAACCTTGTACATTTAAGTTTAAAACACTCTCATTTGGAATAAAAATTTATGTTCAATATATATGCAGTATTATGTGCAATATAATTATTATGCACAATACAATATTATGTGTGTATTTTTGTTGTGTTTAGGATACAATAGACAAAGTAGTGATCCCTGTCTTTGTGGATTTATAATCCTGGGGAAATCTGACAGTAAGACACTAACTTTAGAAATGAATTTGTTGCATACTATGTTAGAAGTTTTCACAGCTATTTCACAAATAGCTGTGAAAAGAAGAGAAGCGAAAAGAAAAGAAGAAAAGGAAAGATATAAGCATCTGAATGCAGAGTTCCAAAGAAGAGCAAGAAGAGATAAGAAAGCCTTCCTCAGCAATCAATGCAAAGAAATAGAGGAAAACAACAGAACGGGAAATACTAGAGATCTCTTCAAGAAAATTAGAGATACCAAGGGAACATTTCATGCAAAGATGGGCTCTATAAAGGACAGAAATGGTATGGACCTAACAGAAGCAGAAGATATCAAGAAGAGGTAGCAAGAATACACAGAAGAACTGTACAAAATTGATCTTCACGACACAGATAATCACGATGGTGTGATCACTGACTTAGATCCAGACATCCTGGAATGAGAAGTCAAATGGGCCTTAGAAAACATCACTACGAACAAAGCTAGTGGAGGTAATGGAATTCCAGTTGAGTTATTTCAAATCCTGAAAGATGATGCTGTGAAAGTGCTACACTCAATAAGCCAGCAAATTTGGAAAACTCAGCAGTGGCCACAGGACTGGAAAAGGTCAGTTTTCATTCTAATCCCAAAGAAAGGCAATGCCAAAGAATGCTCAAACTACCGCACAATTGCACTCATCTCACATGCTAGTAAAGTAATGCTCAAAATTCTCCAAGCCATGCTTCAGCAATATGTGAACCGTGAACTTCCTGATGTGCAAGCTCGTTTTAGAAAAGGCAGAGGAACCACAGATCAAATTGCCAACATCTGCTGGATCATTGAAAAAGCAAAAGAGTTCAGGAAAGCATCTATTTCTGCTTTATTGACTATGCCAAAGCCTTTGACTGTGTGAATCACAATAAACTGTGGAAAATTCTGAAAGAGATGGGAATAGCAGACCACCTGACCTGCCTCTTGAGAAACCTATATGCAGGTCAGGAAGCAACAGTTAGAACTGGACATGGAACAACAGACTAGTTTCAAATAGGAAAAGGAGTACATCAAGGCTGCATATTGTCACCCTGTTTATTTAACTTATACGCAGAGTATATAATGAGAAACGCTGGGCTGGAAAAAGCACAAGCTGGAATCAGGATTGCTGGGAGAAATATCAATCACCTCAGATATGCAGATGACACCACCCTTATGGCAGAAAGTGAAGAGGAACTAAAAAGCCTCTTGATGAAAGTGAAAGTGGAGAGTGAAAAAGTTGGCTTAAAGCTCAACATTCAGAAAATGAAGATCATGGCATCCAGTGCCATCACTTCATGGGAAATAGATGGGGAAACAGTGGAAACAGTGTCAGACTTTATTTTTGGGGGCTCCAAAATCACTGCAGATGGTGACTGCAGCCATGAAATTAAAAGACGCTTATTCCTTGAAGGAAAGTTATGTCCAACCTAAATAGCATATTGAAAAGCAGAGACATTACTTTACCAATAAAGGTCCGTCTAGTCAAGGCTATGGTTTTTCCTGTGGTCATGTATGGATGTGAGAGTTGGACTGTGAAGAAGGCTGAGTGCCAAAGAATTGATGCTTTTGAACTGTGGTGTTTGAGAAGACTCTTGAGAGTCCATCCAACCAGTCCATTCTGAAGGAGATCAGCCCTGGGATTCCTTTGGAAGGAATGATGCTAAAGCTGAAACTCCAGTACTTTGGCCACCTCATGAGAAAAGTTGACTCCTTGGAAAAGACTCTGATGCTGGGAGGGATTGGGGGCAGGAGGAGAGGGGATGACAGAGGATGAGATGGCTGGATGGCATCAGTGACTCCATGGACGTGAGTCTGAGTGAACTCCAGGAGTTTGTAATGAACAGGGAGGCCTGGCGTGCTGCAATTCATGGGGTCACAAAGAGCCACGATTGAGCGACTGAACTAAACTGAACTGATGTTAGAAGCTAAGTGTTATGAAAAAATGTACAGAGCTATGAAGAAATACCCCACATCCAAGGTAAGAGAAACCCAAGTAAGACAGTAGGCATTGAGAGAGGGCATCAGAGGGAAGACAAACTGAAACATCACAGACAACTAGCCAATCTGATCACGCAGACTACAGCCTTGTCTAACTCAATGAAACTAAGCCATGCCATGTGGGGCCACTCAAGATGGACGGGTCATGGTGAACAGATTTGACTTTATGTGGTCCACTGGAGAAGGGAATGGCAAACCACTTCAGTATTCTTGCCTTGAGAACCCCGTGAACAGTATGAAAAGGCAAAATGATAGGACACTGAAAGATGAACTCCCCAGGTGGGTAGGTGCCCAATATGCTACTGGAGATCAGTGGAGAAATGACTTCAGAAAGAATGAAGAGATGGAGCCAAAGCAAAAAAACACCGAGTTGTGGATGGGAGTGGTGATAGAAGCAAGGTTTGATAATGTAAAGAGCAATATTGCATAAAAACCTGGAATGTTAGGTCCATGAATCAAAGCAAATTGGAAGTAGTCAAATAGGAGATGACAAGAGTGAACGTCAACATTCTAGGAATCAGTGAACTAAAATGGACTAGAATGGGTGAATTTAACTCAGATGACCATTATATCTACTACTGTGGGCAGGAATCCCTTAGAAGAAATGGAGTAGCTATCATGGTCAACAAAAGAGTCTGAAATACAGTACTTGGATGCAATCCAAAAATGACAGAATGATCTCTGTTCATTTCCAAGGCAAACCATTCAATATCATGGTAATCCAAGTCTATGCCCCGACCAATATCACTGAAGAAGCTGAAGTTGAACAGTTCTGTGAAGACCTACAAGATCTTCAAGAACTAACACCCAAAAAAGATATCCTTTTCATTATAGGGGAATGGAATGCAAAAGTAGGAAGTCAAGAAACACCTGGAGTAACAGGCAAATTTGGCCATGGAGTACAGAATGAAGCAGGGCAAAGGCTAATAGAGTTCTGCCAAGAGAACGCATTGGTCATAGCAAACACCCTCTTCCAACAACACAAGAGAAGACTCTACACATGGACATCACCAGATGGTCAACACCGAAATCAGACTGATTATATTCTTTGCAGCCAAAGGTGGAGAAGCTCTATACAGTCAGCAAAAACAAGACCAGGAGCTGACTATGGCTCAGATCATGAACTCCTCATTGCCAAATTCAGACTGAAATTGAAGAAAGTGGACAAAATCACTGGACTATTCAGGTATGACCTAAATCTAATTCCTTATGACTATACAATGGAGGTGAAAATAGATTTAAGGGACTAGATCTGATAGACAGAGTGCCTGATGAACTATTGATGGAGGTTCATGACATTGTACAAGAGACAGGGAGCAAAACCATCCCCAAGAAAAAGAAATTCAAAAAGCAAAATGGCTCTCTGAGGAGGCCTTAAAAATAGCTGTGAAAAGAAGGGAAGCAAAAAGCAAAGGAGAAAAGGAAAGATATACCCATGTGAATGTAGTGTTTCTAAGAATAGCAAGAAGAGATAAGAAAGCCTTCCTCAGCGATCAATGCAAAGAAATAAAGGAAAACAATAGAATGGGAAAGAGTAGAGATCTCTTCAAGAAAATTAGAGATAGCAAGTGAACATTTCATACAAAGATGGGCTCAATAAACGACAGAAATGGTAGTGACCTAACAGAAGCAGAAGATATTAAGAAGTGGTGGCAAGAATACACACAAGAACTGTACAAAAAAAAAAAAAAAAAAATCTTCATGATCCAAATAATAATAATGGTGTGATCACTCATTTATAGCCAGACATCCTGGAATGTGATGTCAAGTGGGCCTTAGGAAGCATCACTATGTACAAAGCCAGTGGAGGTGATGGAATTCCAATTGAGCTATATCAAATCCTGGAAGATGATGCTGTGAAAGTGCTGCACTCAATAAGCCATCAAATTTGGAAAACTCAGCAGTGACCACAGGACTGGAAAAGGTCAGTTTTCATTCCAATCCCAAAGAAAGGCAATGCCAAAGAATGCTCAAACTACTGCACAGTTGCACTCATCTCACATGCTAGTAAAGTGAGGCTTAAAATTCTCCAAGCCAGGCTTCAGCAATACTTGATCTGTGAACTTTTAGATGTTCAAGCTGATTTTAGAAAAGGCAAAGGAACCAGAGATCAAATTGCCAACATCCACTGGATCATCGAAAAAGCAAGAGAGTTCCAGAAAAACATCTACTTCTGTTTTATTGACTATGCCAAAGCCTTTGACTGTGTGCATCACAATAAATTGTGGAAAATTCTGAAAGAGATGGGAATACCAGACCACCTGACCTGCCTCTTGAGAAATCTGTATGCAGGTCAGGAAGCAACTGGACATGGAACAACAGACTGGTTTCAAATAGGAAAAGGAGTATGTCAAGGCTGTATATTGTCACCCTGCTTATTTAACTTTTATGCAGAGGACATATCATGAGAAATGCTGGGCTGGAATAAACACAAGCTGGAATCAAGATTGCTGGGAGAAATATCAATAACCTCAGATATGCAGATGACACCACCCTTATGGCAGAAAGTGAAGAAGAACTAAAGAGCCTCTTGATGAAGGTGGAAGAGGAGAGTAAAAAAGTTGGCTTAAAGCTCAACATTCAGAAAACTAAGATCATGGCATCTGGTCCCATCACTTCAGGGCAAATAGATGGGGAAACAGTGGAAACAGTGTCAGACTTTATTTTTCTGGGCTCCAAAAATCACTGCAGATGGTGATTGCAGCCATGAAATTAAAAGACGCTTTCTCCTTGGAAGGAAAGTTATGACCAACTTAGCATATTCAAAAGCAGAGACATTACTTCGCCAAAAAAGGTCTGTCTAGTCAAGGCTATGGTTTTTCCAGTGGTCATGTATGGCTGTGAGATTTGGACTATAAAACTGAGTGCAGAAGAATTGATGCTTTTAAACTGTGATGTTGGAGAAGACTCTTGAGAGTACTTTGGATTGCAAGGAGATCCAACCATTCCATTGTAAAGCAGAACAGTCCTGGGTGTTCATTGGAAGGACTGAGGTTGAAGCTGAAACTCCAATATTTTGGCCACCTGATGTGAAGATCTAACTCATTTGAAAAGAGCCTGATGCTGGGAAAGATTGAGGTCAGGAGGAGAAGGGGATGACAGAGGATGAGATGGTTTGATTTCATCACCGACTCAATGGACATGGGTTTGGGTGGACCCTGGGAGTTGGTGATGAACAGGGAGGCCTGGGGTTCTGTGGTTCATGGGATCACAAAGAGTCAGACAGGGCTGAGTGACTGAAATGAATTGAACTGAAGTGATATATACTACAGGATAAGAGGAATCTGGAGAACTAGGCTTGGAGAGAGGAGTGGGTTGATCCTCTTATCTGTTGAGCATAGTAATCCACTTTGAGAATAAAGATGTACTTTGAACAAATACTTGAAGGAGATAGGGAATTTAAACCTGGAAACATCTGTGGGAAGAGATGTTCATAGAGGTTAGGGAATAGCCAGGTCAAGGCTGAAAGGTAAGAACTAGCTAGGCATATTGACAGAACATGAAGGCCTGTGTGCTTGTGAGATGGGAATCTGAGTTCTTGTCCATGGAGCCGAAGAATGAAACCCAGGAACATGTAACCATTCTTGGTAGCAAGCAAATAAAATTTATTAAAGAGGAGAAAAGTACAAAGCTCTCAGCATAGCCACTGAGAGGGGATAAAGGGTCCCTGAAAGGTGGGGCTTACAGCACTTTTTAAATCCTTAATCCTTTTTAAATTCTTCCTTAAATCAGGTTATCTTCCCTGGTGGCTCAGCTGCTAAAGAATCTGCCTGCAATGCAGGAGATCCTGGCTCAATTCCTGGGTCAGGAAGATCCCCTGGAGAAGGGAAAGGCTACCCACTCCAGTATTCTGTTTGGAGAATTACATGGACTGTATAGCCCATGGGATCACAAAAAGTTGGACATGACTAAGTGACTTTCATTTTCCCTTTACATCAGGTTATTTCTAACCAATCAATTTAAAGGTCAAGATACTTAACATCTTTATGGCTTTTCTTGATCCTTGGATTAAGTCACCACCCTTTTTCATGCCCCCTGGTCATTATACCAAGGACCAGATGTATGGGTTTAAGATTAATGATCACCAGTTGTTTTTCCCTCAGGCACATGGAAGTTAATTACTGCCCTTCCCTGGATCTGAGTGCTGAAAATTTATCAGACCAAGGACACATTCCAGTAAGTCAGGACAATGGAGGGGAATGTTTACTGAAAACAAGACCCAGGTATCAGAGTTCTACACTGCCTAGTAATTTCTGCCTCACTTGGAATGCAGTGACTAAAAGAATTTTAGCAGGTAATTTCAGAGAGAAGTTATAATCAAGGTTCTTAAACATTGTTGTGGACTTTAGCTTTTACTCTGAGTAAATCTGAGAGCTTTTCCAAAAATTTATTGGAGGAGTGACATGATTCTGTGCTGTGTGTGCTTGGTTGCCATCATGTCTGACTCTTTGTGATCCCATGCATTGTAGCCCACCAGACTCCTATGGTCATGGGGATTCTCCAGGCAAGAATCCTAGAGTAGGTTGCCATGCCCTCCTCCAGGGAATCTTCCCAACCCAGGGACTGAACCCAGGTCTTCCACATTGCAGACAGATTCTTTACCATCTAATAATGTTTTTAAAAAATCACTGAACTGCCTAGTTGAGAATACAGTGGTTGGGGAAAATCAAATAGAATTGGCAGGCCAAATATAAAGCATAACTGTAATCCACACAAGATAGAACTGTTTTTTACAATAGGGAGTTTATAGTGGATGTGAATAAAAGTACTCAGGTTCTGAATATATTTTGTGGTTGTAATGAATAGATTTCAACAGTATTTTCTGATACTAGCATGTTTCCTAGTCTAGAATGTATATAGTACCAGTGTATCAAGTTTTTTATCAAAGTTTTTGATCTGAGTAAGTGGAAGACTAGATTTGCAATAAGTTGAATGTTATGGGAAAGGATGAACGTGGAGAAGTTTTTGTCTGCTTGTGTTGGCAGGGGGAGTGACTTCATCTCATCTTTAGACATGTTGAGTTTGAGATGTCCTATTTGACTGCAGGCATGAAATTAAAAGATGCATGCTCCTTGGAAGAAAAGCAATGACAAACCTAGACAGTGTATTAAAAAGGAGAGACATCACTTTGCTGACAAAGGTGATACAGTCAAAGTTATGGTTTTTCCAGTAGTCACATATGGATATGAGAGTTGGACCATAAAGAAGCCTAAACACCAAAGAATTGATGCTTTCAAACTGTGGTGCTCAACTCTTGAGTCCCGAAACCTAAACAGCAAAGAATTGGTGCTTTCAAACTGTGGTGCTCAACTCTTGAGAGTCCCTTGGACAGTAAAGATATCAAACCAGTCAATCCTAATGGAAATTTACCCTGAATATTCATTGGGAGGACTGATGCTGAAGCTGAAGCTCCAATACTTTGCATCTGATATGGGGAGCTAACTCATTGGGAAAAACCCTGATTCTTGGTAAGAAAGAAGACAGGAGGAGAAGGGGATGGCAGAGGATGAGGTGGTTGGATGGCATCGTTTATTCAATTGACATGAGTTTGGGCAAACTCCAGGATACAGTGAAGGACATGGAAGCTTGACGTGCTTCAGTCCATGGGGTTGCAAAGAGTTGGACATGACTGAGCAACTGAACTGAGTGAGCCTAAATTGATACCTGATATATAATAAGCACTAAATAAATGTTTATTACTTTTAAGTTGAATTATCGGTTTCTAAACAATGAATGTCAACTCGCTATAAAATTGTTGCTGCTGTTCAGTTGCTCAGTCCAATTTAATTTGGAAATTCTCCAGTTTGTTTTTGTAAGAATGAGAGCTATATCCTCCTGCCAATTTCTATATCTTCTGCAGGAACCCTCTTTATTCTTAAAATATTGGATATTTTCCTAAATAAAGTTCTATTTAAAATTTTGCTTATTAGTTATCCATCATTCTGATTTTTTGTGTTTTGTTCTCCCCCACCTCTAACAAACGGTACAGATGAAAAAATATAGTCATCTTCATCTTTCTAAGCAAAGTCCACAAATATTGCCTCAAGAGAAAAGAATATTGGAGTTATGAGTTTAATTTTCAGAAGAACTTATACCCAAAATAGGCAAAAGTGGTTACTTTGTGGGGTCCACTGAAATAATAGACTTTGTTTCACTTTTTATTTTTATTGTTTTGTAGTGATTGATTCTTTTAACATTGTGTATTATTACCACATTAGACTGACCAGGGGATCTAATTGAAAGTGAAAAACAACAAGTTATGAGTGAGGTAAAGCCGGAGAATTGATGCTTTTGAACTGGGGTGTTGAAGAAGACTCTTGAGAGTCTCTTGGACTGCAAGGAGATCCAACCGGTCCATCCTAAAGGAGATCAGTCCTGGGTGTTCTCTGGAAGGACTGATGCTAAAGCTGAAACTCCAATATACTTTGGCCACCTCATGAGAAGAGTTGACTCATTGGAAAAGACTCTGATGCTGGGAGGGATTGGGGGCAGGAGGAGAAAGGGACGACAGAGGATGAGATGGCTGTATGGCATCACCAACTCAATGGACATGAGTTTGAGTGAACTCCAGGAGTTGGTGATGGACAGGGAGACCTGGCGTGCTGCAATTCATGGGGTCGCAAAGAGTCGGACATAACTGAGCAATTGAACTGAACTGAAAGCAAGGTCTGAGGATTTACAGAAAAAAGAGACAACCTCTGAGTTTTCCCAGGGTTAAAATCCAATTAGCAGAGGCAACAAGATAGAGTAATATCAATAATCATGAAATAAACTAAATAGATTATTCAGGGATCAGTCAGAGAAAGCTTCAAATAAGAACATGAACTTAAAATGTACCATTTTATTATGTTTCTCATCTCTGTCTCCAATATAATACTGCATAATACGGTAACAACTATCTGCATAATGCAGGTTTGGGCACAAGTATTTTAGCGTAAGCTAGGGGAAAAATTGTTGCTATTGATTTGTCATTTCATGATACTTATAACCTTAAAATACATGAATTTTTGAACATGTATATAAAATTTGCTGACAATGATAATTGTCTTTCACATCTATATTGAAAATTATTACCATGAGCATGTTACTATAGATTTAAGTTGTTAGGCAATAAGATGTACTGTGTGTCTATTTTATAAGTAGTCATGCTGGATCAATTGACCTAAAGTACTTATGAATAATGAACATATATAGGAATAACTAAATCACTCTACAACTGAAACTAACACAACATTGCTAATCAACTGTACACCAGTATAAAATAAAAAGTTAAAAAAAAATAATGAATCAAGATATTGTTTTTTCATCAACACTATAAGATACTAGAGGTAATTATTGTTTCAGCCTTGAAAATTGCTAGCAAAACTAAATCAATGACACATCTCTACTTTTTAATAAAGCAGAAATTAGTGCAGCCTCTATATAAATACTTTTTTTTATGATTACTTACACATTTAAGTAAGGAAAGGAACTATCAAACAACAAGCACAAATGTGATAGGTATTGCACACGAAATTGAAATAACCATCAAATAATGTATTATATACCAATTCTATTTATAACATTTTAGCTTATACTAGAAACACTAATTCATCAATGTTGTACACTATTTGAGAGCTCTGGCAGAGTCAGCAAATGATTAGAAAGCACATGTAGTCTTACTGGATGAGAATTGAGAATGTGATATTTATGTTAAAATAAAGTATAACAGTTTATACTGTCTAGTTTTATAACATGTATGTTCATAATTATAATAAAAGCTATTTGTTTGAGTCATTAGACTTCACATAAATTGGTTGCAACCTGGGGACCAAAATTTTATGACTTGCTTGAATTATTATTCTATAGTTAGTACTGACTGCTTAAATGAATCAGTGAATCATAAAAATGTAGGGCTGGGAGCCATCTCAAAGTCACCTTTTCCAACCGTGCAGAAGCAATCGAAACAAATGGAGTCTATCTGATGGCTATCTGTCTTGTCATTAAAAATTTCCCTTAAGAGAAATTTACCAATCTCCCTGGGTACATGGCTCTGAGGTCTGATTGGCCTGATTACCTTGAAACTAAGTCTGCTTTTTTACTAAAAAAATGTCAAAAATATTTAAAAGCTTTTTGGAAAGCTTATTTCTTTACTCTTTATATTCAGTATAACACTGGAAATAAAAAAGAGAATGGAGCACACAGGATGTTTAGGGCAGTGAAAATACTCTGTACAATACTGGAATCATGGGTGCATGTCATTAGAATTTTGTCCAAACCCACAGAATGTACAACACCAAGAATGAGCCTTAAGGCAAACTACAGATTGTAGGTGGTTAGGATGTTCATCAATTGTGACAAATATACTTCTCTGGTAAGTGATATTGATAACAGAGGAGGCTCTTCATGTGTGGAGGCTGGGGGTACAGAAACCTTTGTAGCTTCTTTTAAATTTTGCCAAAAACCTAAAACTGTTCTAAAAATTGTCTTTTTAAAAATGAGAGAGACTTTTTGTCTTTGCTTAAGGTCATCTCCATGTATATACACCGTGCCCTCCATTCAATTCTTTCCTCCTTTCTCTCACACTGTATCTCTCCCCAAATTCCTTCCAATCACACTTTCTTCTCTGGCTATTTTATAGTCAAGTTTTTCTAGTCCCCAAAACAAATTTTCGTTAACCTATGGTAACCATTAAAGCTATAAGTCCTATCTATACTTTCAAGTTAATCACACCTTTATTTACTAAATTTTTCTAGAGATTGTTCAACTCTTGGCGGCCCCATAGACTGAAACCTGCCAGGCTACTCTACCCATGGGATTTCCCAGGCAAGAATACTGGAGTGGCCATTTCCTTCTCCAGGTGATCTTCCTGATCCAGGGTTAAAATCAATGACTCTTGCATCTCCTGCATTGGCAGGCTGCATTCATGTCCCTAATATCCATCCTAATTCTTAATTCTTTATTTTGATCATTATTCACTCATAAAACAATCCTTTCTGAATTTTATTAAGTTCCAAAAACCAACGGTGGCTGGAAGAAAAATGAGATAATCACAGGTGGGAGGTAGCAAAAACAAGGCTTGTTGTCATGATTCTGTTACAATTTTTTTCTTTAAAGATCATTGATAATAGTGTAATTGTTATGTCTAACAGGTTTTATTCAGTGCACTGACTTGCTCTTTTTGGAATGTGTGACCCAATTGACTCTTTCTTGACAATTTTTCCTGCCTTGGCTTCCATGAATGTAAATCTTGCATGGACCACAGGAAGCATTTTGGCACACTGCATGCATGAAACAAAAATAAAGTAGCTAATACAAAACACTTTAACTCAATTCCTTATCTGTACTGCTTTTGACATCTAGATTTTTTTGCAAAATGCCAACATCAGATGGTCTTTCTGCCTCTTGACACAACTCTACTGCCTAGACAAGCTCTCAACTTGAATCTCAAATGATCCCCTTTATATTTTTATGATACTTCACAATTTAAACTTGTCTGTCGTTCTTCGATCTGATGAATCTCTAGGACACATGGCCACAGAATTACCTTTAAAGACATTAGTGGTCATGTCATTTACTTGCCTAACATTTAAATATCTTCCCAGTACCAAGAGGCTGTACTGCTGTCATTCTGTTCTGGATGAGATACTGAGAGATGCCAGACAACTGAAACATTGGCCCCACTGTTGTGTAAAGACTCCATAATCTTCAATGCATACTCATATATTTTTATTCTTTATAACTTTAGGAGAATTTGTGAAGGCAAAAAGTAGTAAACAGAACCAGATTAAGAATGTGGTTAATGAGCTCTTAATGAGAGGTCATAATAAAAACTTGCAAGTTAAACAGAAAAAAAATGACTCTCTCTATATAATTTTTCCCTTTCTGACTTAAAATTACATATTTTCACCTCTCTTCACACCCTCAGTAAACAGAGAGAATGTTGCTATGCACAAACATATACATGCTAACACACACAAACAATAGCTCAGTGACAACAAGGATAAAGTCTTGTTCACTCCTCTGTACCAAGACATAGCCCCATGGTTGGCATGTATTAAATGATTATTGGCTTTAGATTTCATGGATATATAAAGGAAACAAATGATGTTATTGCATATATCTTCTCAGTACTTTAAGAAAAGATAGTTTAGAAGAATGCTATCTATACAGCCCCTAGCTTGTATAGAATATCAGATGTTATCTATGCAACTGAGTACTATTAATGTTGCTCATATGCAGGTCCAAACTAGAAACAGAGTTCTTATTTAAATTCTCTTGGCTGAAGTAAAAATCAGACTCAAGATCAGACAATATTCCAATTATTCTGTTCAATGGCATTGATAAGTTTTATTTATACATGAGCTATCCACCCTCCCCTTTCCAGTCAAATTATTAGTTGTGATTTCTTTGGTATTTTCAGTTCCAGCTCACATGTCCTCACTCAACTGTCTCTTTAGATCACTCCTATGGAATTTTGTTTTTGCCTGTGTTGTAGAGAAATGAATAGCTGCTTGAATTTGCAAAGACATTTTTTTTTCCCTAGCTTCATCACTTCTTAGTTGTGTTAATATAAAAAATACTTTTTTAAACCATATTTTTATCTGCAAATTTGAATATTTCCTTCTCTAGGTAAGAGTGATTGCAGGTGTTTTTGATTGACAGTCTGCATGTGGATGCTTGGGGTGCTGTGCAGGGGAGAAAACTGTGCCATGTGGTTTCCAGATTATTGTTAAAAATATATCTTCAAAATCTCTTCTTTCCCAAAACTATGAGAAATAGTATTGATAATGACATTCCTAAACTTCTGCAAGTACTGTAGCTTTGAACACAAAAATGTATGCAAATAGATTTTGCACAGAAAGGTCTATTTTGGGCATCTGCTCTCATCTCCAAGAGCTGACCATTTTCATTGATAAGGATGCATCAGGAGAAAGCCTACACAATATCTTAACAATGGAAATTACATCAAACATGTACTTAAACTAAGTTTTTCCATTACCAAATTGTATCTTAAGAGTATGAATCAAAGAGATAAGAATCAAAGATGACTGTGAAAAAAGTTAAATAAATTCTTTTACTGCACTTATGCTCTAGAGTCTGTGATGGGGTATCTTTCCATGACTTCATATAATGTAGCACTTACACATCACATCAGAATAAGTTCCTTTCAAGCATACATTTGAAGAACAGGTCATGGATTCAGAAACTTTTTTTTTTGAGGATGTTGTGCACATCAATTTGAAGGCATTTCTAAAACAAGAAAACAGCTTTGAGCTCTTACCTACATGTTCAGTATGTCAGATCTACTTTCCAGCTAGGTGTTTGAACAGGTGTGTATGTATGTGTTTGATATTATAATACGAGAGAGTATTATGTCAACATCTGAAAACAGACTCAGAAGAGTAAACAAAATGTTATATGTATATATACACACACATATATGTATGTGTGATATTATCAGTGAATGATGAAGGTACAGTTATTTTATAGTTGCGTTATTATTAAAATATTATAGTTTTAACTGAAAATTAATATGTATTCCATTTAAAAAAATAAGTGGGATGATTTACATATATTCCTTTGCAGTCTGGATTTTCAAAGAGAAACTAAAAAGAAAACAAGAAAAGAATGAATAACAGAAGGAATCTTCCCAATCCAGGGATTGAACCTGGGTCTCCTGCATTGGAGGCTGATTCTTTACCATTTCAGCCACCAGGAAAGTCAACAGAAACAGACAAGAGGTAAAATTATGAAAGCAGAGAAGAATATTCTCTCACATTTTTAATGTTAACTTTAAGATTTATTTTAGGTATTTCTGTAAACCCTGGCCTTTTCCCCAAAGACTATAATTTATTTCTCTAAATTTTCATGGTATTATTGTTAACCAAGTTAAAACATAAGGATTGACAAAGCAATTGTAAGCTTAAAGCTTCTGTGCTCTAAAAATTTAACTGCAAAAAAATTTATGCATCAGAGCAAACACACATGCAATGCTATTTGTCCACATCTACTTAATTCCTTGTGCATCTTCCCAAGTGATTCTTTGAGGCAATAACTTAAAGAAGCCATGGGAGGGACTTACCTGGTGTTCCAGAGGTTAAGAATCTGTTTCCCAGTGCAGGGGACTTGAGTAAAATCCCTGGCCCAAGAACTAAGATCCTACATACTGTGAGGCAACTAAGTGCTACAATTACTGAGCCCTCAGACTGTAATTAGAGAGTCCAGGTGCCATAAAAAAGATCCTGTGTGCTTCAACTAAGACCCAACACAGCCAAAAATAAATGCATATTTTATAAAACCATGGAAGGATATCTATTATCTATTTGTGTGTTATGTATGTATTCATACACATATGCATGTGTATCTCTCTTTATGTATGTATATAGGTATGCCAGTATGTCTGTGTGTACAAATCTATCTCCTGAAGAAGGAAACAGCAACCCACTCCAATATTCTTGCCTGGAGAAACTCACGAACAGAGGAGCCTGGTGGGCAACAGTCCATGGGGTCACAAAAAGTCAGACATGACTGAGTGACTGAGCACAAATACATGTATATGGATATAGATTATTCATTTCAGTTCAGTCTCAGTTTTGTCAGACTCCTTGCGACCCCATGAACCGCAGCACGCTAGGCCTCCCTGTCCATCACCAACTCTAAGAGTTTACCCAAACTCACGTCCATTGAGTCAGTGATGCCATCTAACCATCTCATCCTCTGTCGTCCCCTTCTCTTCCTGCCATCAATCTTTCCCAACATCAAGGTCTTTTCAAATGAGTCAGCTCTTCACATCAGGTGGCCAAAATATTGGAGTTTCAGCTTCAACATCGGTCCTTCCAATGAACACCCAGGACTGATTTCCTTTAGAATGGTTGGATCTCCTTGCAGTCCAAGGGACTCTCAAGAGTCTTCTCCAACACCACAGTTCAAAGCATGAATTCTTTGGTGCTCAGCTTTCTTTATAGTACAACTCTCACATCCATACATGACTACTGGAAAAACCACAGCCTTGACTAGATGGATCTTTGTTGGTAAAGTAATGTCTCTGCTTTTTAATATGCTGTCTAGGTTTACTTTCCTGTCTAGGTTTCCTTTCCTTTTAAGGAGTAAGAGTCTTCTAATTTCATGGCTGCAATCACCATCTGCAATGATTTTGGAGCCCAGAAAAATAAAGTCAGCCACTGTTTCCACTGTTTCCACATCTGCTTGCCATGAAGTGATGGGACCGGATGCCATGATCTTTGTTTTCTGAATGTTGAGCTTTAAGCCAACTTTTTCACGCTCTTCTTTCACTGTCATCAAGAGGCTGTTTAGTTCCTCTTCACTTTCTGCCATAATGGTGGTGTCATCTGCATATCTGAGGTTATTGATATTTCTCCCGGCAATCTTGATACTAGCCTGTGCTTCTTCCAGCCCAGCATTTCTCATGATGTACTCTGCATAAAAGTTAAATAAGCAGGGTGACAATATACAGCCTTGACGTACTCCTTTTCCTATTTGGAACCAGTTTGTTGTTCCATGTCCAGTTCTAACTGTTGCTTCCTGTCCTTCATACAGGTTTCTCAAGAGTCAGGTCAGGTGGTCTGGTATTCCCATCTCTTTCAGAATTTTCCACAGTTTATTGTGATCCACACAGTCAAAGGCTTTAGCATAGTCAATAAAGCAGAAATAGATGTTTTTTTCTGAACTCTCTTGCTTTTTCAGTGATCCAGCAAATGTTGGCAATTTGTAGAATCTCTATTTTTTTCTAAAATCTTATCTGAAACAACTTTTTAACTCTACTTAACTTTTCTTCAAGTTTTCCTTCTACCTTATCAACTTCTGTCTGTAATTTACATGCAGGCTCAACTCACAAATAATTTTCATTTTTTTCCACAATGAATAAATACAAACAAAATCTAACCAGTCAAGGAATAAGGTTTTTAGTTTGGGAGGTAAGTGGGTATGTGGCTATGAAATGTCAGTATGAGGTATCCTGTGGGGATGGAAATGTTTTGTATCTTGAATGTATCAAAGTCTATATCTTGGTTGTGTTTTTTCCAATACTTCTGCCAGATATTGCTTTGGGAGGACCTCCATAAAGTGTATAGGGATCTCCCCATACTACTTCTTAACACTGCAAGTGAATCTACAAGAATTTTAAAAGTTTCCAAAAAATAAAAAAAAAGAGCTGCTATAATACTATGATACTGCCACATAGTTCCCCTTAAAACATAGTTGGTTTGCATCATTTATTAACTGAGTCATCTTCTCCTTACCATGTAGAAGCTAAAAACATACTAGCATACACACATGCATTTATTTCTGGGTTTTCTAATTAACCCCATAGATCTGCCTGTCTATCTTGTTATTGATGTCCTATTTAGTTTTTCATTACAACTTACATATTGTGTTAAATATAGGAGTAATGGAACTTGTTTCCAACTTTAAATTTTTGTTGTGCTTAATTATATAAGTACTTTAAACTATCTTTTAGAAATTGTTATTGGAATATAGTTGATTTATAATGTTGTGTTAGTTTCTGCTGTATAGCAAAGTGAGTCAGTTATGCATAATCATATATATCCACTCTGTTAAAAATTCCATTCCCATATAGGACATTACAGAATGTTGAATAGAATCCTCTTTGCGATTCAGAAGGTTCTTATTAGTTATCTATTATATATATAGTAGTGTGTTTATTTCAATCCCAGTCTCCCACTTTATCCCTCCTCTCCTTTCCCCTTGGTAACCATAAGCTTGTTTTCTACATGTATACACTTCAATAATGATAACTAATATTTCTGATCCAGAATACCCATGCATATATTCTGAGTAAGTTTCAGTTCAGTTCAGTTGCTCAGTTGTGTCCAACTCTTTGCGACCCCATGAACCACTGAGTAAGGTTAATAACAATAAATATTAAAAGCATTCATTCTATGTGCCTGCAAATGCATCTGGAATCTGGATCATAAACACCTTTCCTGATTCTTTCTTTCCTTGAAAATTATTGTTCCTTTTTCCTGTGGACTTGTGTTGAGAGAATAAAAATCTAGAATGGTGCTGGGCATAAGTGATACAGAAATGATTGGGATGTGGTTTCTATAAATAATTTAACATGTTCTAGTGTGAGACAGTCATGCTAACAAATAAGTGCCAAAAAGTTCCTCAGTCCCTGGTACTGATAGCAAGTATTTAGGAGGAAGTAAGAACACAGAGCAGAGAAGGCAATGACACCCCACTCCAGTACTCTTGCCTGGAAAATCCCATGGATGGAGGAGCCTGGAATGCTGCAGTCCATGGGGTCACTGAGGGTCGGACACGACTGAGCGACTTCACTTTCACTTTTCACTTTCATGCATTGGAGAAGGAAATGGCAACCCACTCCAGTGTTCTTGCCTAGAGAACCCCAGGGATTGGGGAGCCTGGTAGGTTGCCATCTATGGGGTCGCAGAGTCAGACATGACTAAAGCAACTTAGCAGCAGCAGCAGCAGTAAGAACACAGATAGGTGGAAATTAAATTAGACTTAATCTTGATGGGGATGAAAAGGCTTTATAAAGGACACCCATACACTGAACAAACATACTGTTAACTTGCTCAGTATCATGCACTGTTTTAGCTACTACCTGTGCAAAGACAAAAGTGTATGTCTGTTTTAAGAGATTTATTGCTTGGTGGAAGAGTCAAAAAGTAACTTTAACTAAGTGCTGTGATAAGAGCAGACACAAGGCTGTGTGTGAAAGATAGACAGATAAATATTTAGGAAGCAGAATTTTCAAGACTTGGTATCAACTAGAATGAAGGAATAGAGAAAAAAGGAGTTTAAGATGAGTATCTTTTCTGGTTTAGATGATTAGAAGAATGGAAAGGGTGCTAAGTTGCTGTCCAACTTAGTCATATCCAACTTCTTTGTGATCATATAGACTGTAACCCACCAGGTTCCTCTGTCCATGGGATTCTCTAGGCAAGAATACTGGAGTGGATTGCCATTTCCTTCTCCGGAGATCTTCCTGATCCAGGGATCAAACCCATGTCTCTTATGTCTCCTGCATTGGCAGGCAGGTTCTTTACCACTAGCACCATATGAATAGCAGTGCCATTTAAAAGGAAAAATACAAGTAATCGGATCTAGGTTTAGAGCTCAGAAGAGAGATCAGGGCTTGTGATAAGGATTTTTCTAGCGTAACCATACAGATGTTTCCCCAAAGTCCCATATTTTCCCCTACTCCCTTTCTTTCACACTCAAGGCAGATATAAAGACATCAATTATTCCTACTGATCAGGAACATAGAATAAAAATCCTTAGTCTTAGCCCTCCAGATAACACTATGAAATTATTAAAATTGACAGATAAGATAAAACCAATTATTTTTCCCTTTTCAAGGTAAAGGAATGATTTTAATAACTGTTGGGCAAATATAACTAGTGGAAATGTCAGAGAACCTAAATCAAAATTTAAAGCATAGTAAAATTAGAGTTGTGAGGTAAGGGAGAAGTACTATAGATCAAAAATAAGTGAAAGCACAGACTTGACTCATATTGTTATAATATGAATCATTATACACTGTAGTTAAAATCAAATCATGCAATCTTAGTATTATGAGAAAAAATATTAAGACAGGTGTCAGTACTGTTTTGTGACTATATTCTCTTAACAAGATTACATTCTACTTAAAAAACATGATGCCTTGTATATTGCAAAAATTAAGAAGGTAATTTTTCTAACAAAGAAGAATGCTTTTACTGAGCACCATAAATAACACTGCGTTAGTTAAGGTTCTTCAGAGAAACTGAACCTGTGACATCTACATCTACAACCGTGCATGCTGTCACTTCAGTCATGTGCAAATCTTGTCGACCCTATGGACTGTAACCTGCCAGGCTCTTCTGTCCATGGGATTCTTCAGGCAAGAATACTGGAGTGTGTGGCTTTGCCCTCCTCCAGAGGGTCTTCTCGACCCAGGGATCAAACCCACTTCTCTTATGTCTCCTGAATTGGCAGGCAGGTTCTTGACCATTAGTGCCACCTGAGAAGCCCCATCTACATCCGTATCTGTGTCTATATGTACAATAAAGAGATCTGTTTCAAGGAATCAGGCGATTATGGAGAATGACAAAGGACATGTCAGTAGATTGGAAACTTTCAGACAGGAGCTAATGCTGCAAACATGAGAAAGAATTTCTCTTCCTTCAGAACAAAAAACAAACAAAAAAGCAACTCAGCTTTTGCTTATTAAGACTTTCAGACAATTGGATGAAGCCCACTTACATTATCTAACCAGATACATGGTCCAGAGCAGACCAAATATAGCTCCCAGATGAAATGAGGATCAATACTCTCCTTCCCAGTTGAACCCTTTCTTCTGCAGAGTTGGAAAAAGTCAGCGGTAAGAACTGGTTTGCTTTTCCCAAGCCCCACACCAATTTCTACAGAGGGAAAATGGAAGAGCTGAGATGGAGCCATGTCTGAACTCAGAAGCACAAACTTTTAAAGATGTTTGGCTTTTTCTAATGCCTCACAGACATAATCTGTTTTTTTTTTTTTTTTCTTCTATTCTGATGGCTATTTCATTAAATATAAACACTGTTTTATTTCTTAAGTTGAAAAATACTGCTAAAATTGAGCACAAGTCAGTACAAAGTGTTTCTATAAAGATACAACATTTATCTGTGTTAAAGATTTTGAACTGTTTTAAGAGTATCCCAAAGGAAGATAGGAAACAGGAAGGGTAATAGAAAGAATGGAGAAGGCAATGCAGAAAGAAAAGCTATATATTTCCAGCTAATTGAATTTGTTCAATTCTCTTTATAACTTTCAAAGCTATAATCAAAGAGCAAATGCTATGTGTCTTGGCATAGTGCTTAAGTTATTGAGAAGAGGAGAAAACTGTTTTTCATCTTGTTAATTGAGAAATTTATTGTTTAAATAATTCTCTCAGGATTAAAAAAATATATAAAATATTTTACATTAACTAAGTAGGATAAAGGGAATAGATTAGAACAGGTGACAAGAAGGAAAAAGACTAAAAATGAAAACTGAGGCACTAATAATCATAATAAACATTTTAATTACTCTATCATGTTGAATAATTGAATATCTTAGCACACTTGGCACATTTTATATCAACAAAAGTGATACATATTATCCATATTTCTAAGCATTCCATGGAACACCTTAAAGAAACATTCCTCTCTAGGGAAGTTTGACCACCTACATATTTGATACAAACAACACAAAACCTCCAAACAAAAACTGCTATAAAACTGACACCATTAGAAATTCCATATTTGACTTAAAAAACAGTATGAAGTATCCACAAGTTAATGTTTCTACATCATTTATGTAAGTTACTTTATAGCATTTGAACCTATATAATAAACCATTCATAAATGGCAAACTACTCCAGTACTCTTGCCTGGAAAATTCCATGGGTGGAGGAGGCTCCTGGTGGGCTGCAGTCTATGGGGTCTCTAAAAGTCTGACGCGACTGAGCGACTTCACTTTCACTTTTCACTTTCATGCATTGGAGAAGAAAATGGCAACCCACTCCAGTGTTCTTGCCTGTAGAATACCAGGGACGGGGGAGCCTGGTGGGCTGCCATCTATGGGGTCGCACAGAGTCGGACACGACTGAAGTGACTTAGCAGCAGCAGCAACATACATCAAGCAGGATGTAATAAATAATTGTTGAGGATTTTAAGAACAACTAAACCAACTGTATTTTATAAAATTTTATAAAGCCAAAACGAACTACAGGGAGAACTTAATTTCTAGTTGGTTTTTACAAACTAATTCTTAAAATATACTTATTTTTGGTAGATTTCAGTATCACTTTGAGGATGATGTAAAATTAACACTTTGACAATATCGAAGAGAGAATATTTGCATTTTGTGCTAAAGAAATATACTTGAAGAAGTCTTGCAATTCAAAATTTATATAATTCAAAGCTTATTTTTCTCCAGAGGAATGAAATATATGAGAGCATATGAGTCCATATTCTTTCTGTATGCATGTGGGAATTAAATACGCCAGAGCACATGAATCCACACTATTTCTGTGCTGATAATGGTGTGGACCTTACATCCATATTACCAGATTTTTTAAACATTCTTGCCTGCTTACATATAGGTTTTAAAATTATAAGTATCTGCTGTAATGTCCTTTTTAAAAAATGTTGCATTACCTCAACATTTTGTAAAGTATCCAATTCCAAATTAACCTCAGAGTGTGGCACATTATTTATTTGAGCTTTTAAAAATTTTTGGCAGATTTTGTCATATCTAATGATTTTAGGAATAATTTTTATTAGTGATGCTAACAATAATAAGTAAAGAATGCTTGGATAACATTAAGGAAGGATGTGAAGATATTTTAAATTGTAAAAAATAGGTAAGAGTAAAATAACTTCACAATAGGCATGGAAAATTACTCAGGAAAAAAAAAAAAAACAGTGCATTTAATAGAAAAATTGTAGTCAAGATACTGAAGTTGCTGTAGATATGTGTTTTCCTGGAATAAGTAGATCTGCCACCTGGACATGGCTAAAACAAAATTCTTTTTTCATCGACTTTGAAGTTATGCAATTCTTGAATTTTTATAATTTGCATGTCTTATATTATTTCCTTAATTGTGCATTAAATGGAATTGTTAGGTAGTTAGAATAAGAAAAAGGAGTCCAAAATAGCGGTGGCTAGAAGACAAAGAAAGGAAAAGCCTGCAAAAATAGAATAAAGGAAGGTCCGAAAACCAGATTGAGAACCTCAGGTGAAAAAAACAGCCCTCCTGGCTAGCCCAATTTACTCAGGGCAGGCTCAAGGAGAGGAGAAAAAACGTATAAAAAGAGAAGCCAAAATTGGGCCTCTGGCCTCTCTTCTCTTCAGGTTCTTTTGGGTCGGCCTTCATGCCTAAGGATGTATTTTCTTTTGCTTGACAAATAAAACTGTGCTGAACTCTGGTCCATCCATCGCTTCAAATTTTTGCTGTGGTGAGACAGAACCAAGGAAATCACAAACTCCCTCGACATATATGGTGCTGTTTCTCAGATTTAACCTGGCTGAAACAACCTGGGCTCCGCCTCCATGAGGGAGAGGCCAAGCCCAACAGAAGCCCAACTGTGCAAAAGTTCCCATGGTGGAAGATGAACACGAAGAAAACCCAGCCCAGTGGAAGTGACAGGAAGCCCAGCGTGCTGGAAACCGAGACAGCAAAAACAAACTTGACAGAAAGCTCATGTGGCTCAGTTTCAGATACCAGAAGACATCCGGTTAAGGTGGGATGTCCTCTCTTCTATGACTGAAAGGACATATGGCTAACAAAATCTTAATTCCTTTACAATCTCTCGTTTCTTGTTTCCTGAACTCCCGGCAAACAGGTGAGCAGCA
Organism: Bos mutus; assembly: GCF_027580195.1. Taxonomy (NCBI): domain Eukaryota; kingdom Metazoa; phylum Chordata; class Mammalia; order Artiodactyla; family Bovidae; genus Bos; species Bos mutus. The sequence goes on along the minus strand of NC_091622.1, from coordinate 73,737,916 downwards.
GTGGGTGCAATTGAAGGACTCTGGCAGGGGCTACTTAGTAGCTGTTGCCCAAGCAGGTGGGGGTTCTTCTGACCTTAATCTTCTTTGTGCCAACGATCAGGCCAATGAAAACTGTGAACACAGGTCAGGTATTTAGCAGGTTTTCTGGCAGGTTATGAAGGGGATTCCTGGGAATGTTTTTCCCACTGCTTTTTCCTCCCATCCTTCACCTTCTCTCTCCCAGAACTTGAGCCCTGCCAAAGCCCACAGTGCCTGACTTCAGGCCTAATGAAGTTCAGGCTTTTGATGTCTTATTGCAAAAATTCAGTGAGAGACACAGCAATAGGTAAGAGGTGGATTTGTTTAGATTCAAAGAGAGGCACACTTCAAGAAAGTGTGGGCCATCACAGAGGGGAGTGCATGGGCCATGGAATGTGGTGAGGTTAGTTTTCCCTAGCTGGGTAATTTCATATGCGAATGAGGAGGATCATTCCAACAATTGAGGAGCCACCCACTCCACTTCTCAGTCTTTTGACAGTGCCTTGGAACTGTCCTGGCACCTCTAGGTGTGTCATTTAGTTTACAGATTGAGGATCAAGGTTTAGTTGAATTTGACATATCATCTTGGACCCATTTGATTTTAATTGGTTTATGTTATGCCCTTGGGCAATGTCATTCTTTCAAAAGTTGTGCCCTGCTCCCTTCCCTCCTGTTTCATGCTCTTTTCCTAAGCCTTGTTGGGCCCACAATGTTGCCCCTATAATCTTCCAGAGGGACAACCAGAAAATAGCTGGCCCTCGGGAGAGAAATACTGTATAATATCCAATTTCTCTAGATATTCAGGCCTTCATCTTCCATGTTTCCTACAACTGTTCAATAACAGCATCTCTCAGTGAACCTGCTAGGGCAGGTGACAGGCACACAATGCTTGTTAGAAGTCCATCTGTTGGTGTCATCCCTTCAAGGGCAACTGGGCTTCCAGGGATAATATTTGCCACTTTGGAAGTTAGCCCTGCAGGCTGTTTGGGCCCAAACCCTTAACACGCTTCTCCTAAAGTTACAAACATACCCCTGGATCAAATCACCACTCCACTTTTATGGAACATCTGGTCTGTTGCCCCTTATCATGTTCTTAAGCTACTTACTAACTCCTACAACCAGGACCCTGCCCCCTTGTAGGCAACATTGCTTTACCCCACTTATGATTAAATAATACGAGTATTATTAAAATACTCTTAATGCCTCTAACGGACTTCCCTAGTGGCTCAGATGGTAAAGCATCTGTCTACAATGGGAGAGACCTGGGTTTGATCCCTCCAGTACTCTTGCCTTGAAAATCCCATGAACGGAGGAGTTTGGTGCAGGCTACTGTCCATGGGGTCGCAGAGTCAGGCACGACTGAGCGACTTCACTTTCTTTCACTAATACCTCTAACAGGACCTGATAACCCACTCCTTTGTCATTACTTCTGCTATTACTGAAAGTGGGTCTATGACAATGAAATGTTTTCCATTGGAAACACCCTAAACTGCTCTTATGGAGAACCAGGAGAGGAAAATCAGTGACTTACATTCCTTCAGAGCAATAACAGGATAAGTCTTATGGCTGTTTCACCAGGTTTCCAGTCTCAGGGCACAGACTTGGATTGCTTTACATCATGATACCTTTCCATCCATGGTAGACAAATCAGCAATGAATTAAGATTACAACCCCTTAATCCTACCCAGCACTGGTCACCCTGGAGACCTTGGGGATGCCCAACTCCAAGCGTGAGGGTCCTAGGAGGTCAACCTGCCTCAACTTGCTTAGGGATCTTGTCCCTAGGAGGTTGTCCTACCTCTATCTTCTCAGGGATCTGCCAGTGTGGGGGTCCCAGCAGGTTGACCTGCCTTGACCTGCCTAGGGATCTTGTCCTTGGAAGGTTGTCACACCTCAACATGCTCGAGGTCCACCAGTCCAGGGGTCCCAGGAGGTCAACATGCCTTGACCTGCCCAGGGACCAAATTCTTGGGAGATTGACCTGCCTTGACTTGCCTGGGGATTCAATCTCCAGGAGGCTGTCATGCCTCAGGCTGCCTGGAGATCTGCACCCTGACCCAGAGACACCCAGCTTTCAGGTTGCAACAGTACTGGGTAGAATAAGCTTCAGAAACACTTATCCTTAAGGAAGTCCACCCATAAAAATAGAAGGAAGCCTATTAGTTGTGGGAATATGCCCAGGTCTCAGCAAAACTTAGGAGCCCAACAAGAACTCCATTGCCTTTCTGTAAAGGCTAAAAGAGGCCTTCCAAAAGCTTACCAGTCTGGACTTAGACTCTTACGAGAGACAGGTGATTTTAAAGGATAAATTCCTGTCCCAATGTGCATCAGACATCGAGATAAAGTTACAACAGCTACAGCAGCAGGACCCTGCTGCCTCTTTAGATGAGATGGTCTAGACAGCCACCAATACCTTTTATAACAGAGAACAGGAGAGGGAAGCCAAGGCCCAGGAAATGGAGAAAAGGTACAAGACAAGTCATACCCCAATGCTGGCCACCCTCCATGGAAGCCTTATGGCAAACCCCAAGTCCTTGAAAGACAAGGTATGAGGCAAAATGCCTAATCTGTAGACAGGTGAGGCATTGGGCCATAGAGTGTCCAAACCATAACAAGTGTCCTAAAATGACTTGCAACAAATGCTATCAATTGGGACATTTGGTGGCACTTTGCCCTGGGGACCTAAGAGCTTCAAGGTCAAGCACCAAACCTTCCCTTGGAATGGTTCAACAGAACTGAAGCGGCCCACTCCAGCCAGCCTGCCTGTCACGGGACTGGAGACAAGGGTGAAACTGGATATGGCAGGTAGGTCCGAGAATTTCTTGGTTGACACAGGGGCTACTTACTCCATACCAATCTCCTACTCTGGAGCCTTCTCCTCCCAAACCTGTACCATTCTGTGTGCTACAGGAAAAACAATTACAAAAAGATTCACCTGAGCACGTCTTTGTTGCTGGGGTGGATAAACATTTTCCCACCAGTTTCTGGTGTTCCCTGAGGGTCCTACTCCCTTACTGGGAAGAGATATACCCACTAAACTGGTGACCACCCTTGTGATAGGAAGCTTTTCAGCCCTAGAGCCCTACAACTTCTGGGTACTGCTGAGGAACCCACTACACCCTCTCCAATAGGAAGAACCAAAAACTATGGGAGGACAAAATTAACCCTCAGTTGTGGGACCAGGGACTCCTGGATGAGCCCATCAAGCTGTACCGAGATCCCACTTGGTTTCCAAACTGGAAATAATACCCCCTCAGGAGAGAAGCTCTGGAAGTACTACAGCCTCTATTAAATAAATTCCTTGCCTGTGGGCTATTGGTCCCCACCAATTTGCCATGTAACACCCCAATTCTCCCTATAAAGAAAAAGGACCTGGTGAAAGTTTCAAGATCTCCAGATCATAAATGAAGCTGTAGTTCCCCTCCATCCCACAGTAGCCAATCCGTATGTAATCTTGGGAGAAATCCCACCCAGTGTCAAATGGTTTACAGTCCTGGATCTCAAAAATGCATTCTTTTGCATACCACTGGTTAAAGAATCCCAATATCCACTTGTGAGGTTCTTAAACCAGCCATCTTCCTGCTTACCTCCAAGGGCTCTCTCCCCTTTAACTCTTGCCTAGAAAACTGGGACCACTGGACAAAAATCCCAAGAGGGATTGTCAGAAGATCCTCTGACCAATCCTGAAGAAATCTGGTACACTGATGGAAGCAGCTGTGTCTTGGATGGAAAAAGAAGAGATGGATATGCAGTAGTCTCAAATTTTGAGACCATAGAGGTTAAACCTTTGCCATCAGGTGCTTCAGCCCAATTAGCTGAGCTCATAGCCCTGACTCGAGCTTTAGAGCTGGGAAAAGGAAAAAGAGTAGCCATTTACATTGATTCCAACTATGTCTTTCTGGTGCCACATGCATATGCTTCTATTTGGAAACAGGCCACTTCACCACCTGCGGATCCCCAATCAAATATAGTGATCAAATCTTTAGGATCTTGGAGGCAGTCCATCTGCCCACTGAGGTTTCAGTCTCCCATTGTAAAGGACACCAAAAAGGGAGCACAGAAGTGGCACGAGGAAACCAAGCAGCTGTTCAGGCAGGTAAGAGAGTAGCATTACAGAACAATGACTTAATAGGGGTTGAGATCTTAGTTCCACACGCTAACTTGCCAGAAATTCCTTAAATGGCAACCCACTCTTGCTTGGAAAATCCAATGGACAGAGGAGCCTGGTAGGCAATAGTCCATGGGATCACAAAGAGTTAGACATGACTAAGTGAGTTCACTTTCTTTCTTTCCTTCATATACTGAAGATGATATTCTTAAAGCTAAAAGTGAGGGCTTTCAAGATCATATGGGGGTGGTTCCAAAAGGAGGAACTCCTTTTTCTGCCTGGGAACTTCATTGGAAGTTAACTCCCTACAGGCCTCCACTCATTTAGGGGAGAAGGCCCTCCAAAGATTACTAGAAACGTACTTCGGAGGAACTGGCCTCCAAATGACTATAAAGCAAGTGGTCTCCTCTTGTTCCACTTGTCAATTAAACAACACCCAAGGAGCCTGAAGACCCCAGCTGGCCCAGCCTGTCCAACGACATGGGACCTGCCCAGGAGAGGAAAAGCAGATAGACTTCACCCAGATGCCAGTTTCTCAAGGGTATAAATACCTTGAGATTTTATACTATATTTTCACTATGTTTTAGTCATGATAGATATACTCACAGGATGGGTTGAAGGCTTTCCCATGGGGACTGAGAAGGCTGAGGAGGTGATTTAAAAAACTGCTCCATAAAATCATTCCAAGATTTGGCCTGCCCAGGTCACTACAAAGTGACAATGGGACATCATTTACTTCTAAGGTCACCAAGGGGTCTCTAAAGCATTGGGCATTACTTATTATCTCTATCGTGCCTGGAGGCCTCAGTCTTCAGGAAAAGTAGAAAGAGCCAACCAATTCTTAAAATCAGCGATAAAAAAGATAACCCGTGAAATCTCCCTGGGAAGGAAGGAGGCTCTACCAATATCTCTCCTCCGCACCCATATTGCCCCTAAGGAACAGATTGGTCTTAGTCCTTATGAGATGCCATATGGGAGACTTTTTGTTTATGCCAATGATCTCTACTTAGATCCAGAGGCTCAGACCCTCTGGTCTTATACCATGGCCATTAGACAATTCCAACAAGACATACGCTTGTGAGGTGTCAACCAGGACTCAAAAGATTCTAAAGAGCCACCACTATATGCTCCAGAGATTCAAGTCCTAATTAAAGTCTGGAAAGATGGGTCCCCAAAGGCTCAACTCCAGCCCATATGGAAGGGCTCCTACTCTGTAATACTTTCTACCCCCAGAGCAGTTATAACAGGACACAACTCCTGGATTCACTACTCATGAGTCAAGCCATGGAAGAAAACAAAAGAGGGCACTCAATACATCTGTGAGCCCCTGGGAGGTCTCAGATACCTACTCAAGACTACAAACGAGTGCCATTCTAATGAACACCCCCAAAATTAAGTTTCTGGGGATAAGATTTCTCAGGATAGCTCTAAAGAGCCAACACAGTTTGGCAGGGGGTGTACTCCAAAATTGACAGGAGATAGATCTCCTGATCCCTGAAAAAGGAGGGACTTGAGCCATCTTGAATGAGACATGTTGTTTCTGGGTAAATACATCCAGTTACATTAAAGAAAGTCTCACAGTCTTCCAGAAAATCATTCAGATCCTACAGGATATCAAAGAATAAGTTGGGGCATTCTCAAGCTGGCTAAAATCTCTATTTGGAAGATCCTTCTCCTGGCCAGTGGGAATTTGGAGTTGGCTAACCCCACATCCAAGGAGCGGTGGCTGCGCAGGTGCAGGAGGGCTTAGAGGAGCCACTCCACGTTCAAAGTCAGGGGGGTTGGCGGTGAGGAGATATCCCTCGTCCAAAATAAGGAGCAGCAGCTGCGCTTTGCTGGAGGAGCCATGAAGAGATACCCCACGTCCAAGGTAAAACAAACCCAAGTAAGATGGAAAGTGTTGCGAGAAGGCATCAGAGGGCAGACACACTGAAACCATAATCACAGAAAACTAGTCAATCTAATCACATGGACCACAGCCTGGTCTAACTCAATGAAACTAAGCCATGCCCTGTGAGGCAACCCAAGATGGGCGGGTCATGGTGGAGAGATCTGACAGAATGTGGTCCACTGGAGAAGGAAATGGCAAACCACTTCAGTATTCTTGCCTTGAGAACCCCATGAACAGTAGGAAAAGGCAAAATGTAGGATACTGAAAGAGGAACTCCCCAGGTTGGTAGGTGCCCAATCTGCTACTGGAGATCAGTGGAGAAATAACTCCAAAAAGAATGAAGGGATGGAGCCAAAGCAAAAACAATACCCAGTTGTGGATGTGACTGGTGATAGAAGTAAGGTCCAATGCTGTAAAGACCAATATTGCATAGGGACATGGAATGTAGGGTCCATGAATCAAGGCAAATTGGAAGTGGTCAAACAGGAGATGGCAAGACTGAACGTCGACATTCTAGGAATCAGCGAACTAAAATGGACTAGAATGGGTGAATTTAACTCAGATGACCATTATATCTACTACTGCGGGCAGGAATCCCTTAGAAGAAATGGAGTAGCTATCATGGTCAACAAAACAGTCCGAAATGCAGTACTTGGATGCAATCTCAAAAATGACAGAGTGATCTCTGTTCATTTTCAAGGCAAACTATTCAATATCCCAGTAATCCAAGTCTATGCCCCAACCAGTAACACTGAAGAAGCTGAAGTTGAATGGTTCTTTGAAGACCTACAAGACGTTTTAGAACTAATACCCAAAAAAGATGTCCTTTTCATTATAGGGGACTAGAATGCAAAAGTAGAAAGTCAAGAAACATCTGGAGTAACAGGCAAATTTGGCTTTGAAATACAGAATGAAGCAGGGAAAAGGCTAATAGAATTTTGCCAAGAGAACTCACTGGTCATAACACCCTCTCCCAACAACACAAGAGAAGGCTCTACACATGGACATCACCAGATGATCAACACCAAAATGAGATTGATTATATTCTTTGCAGCCAAAGATGGAGAAGCTCTATACGGTCAGCAAAAACAAGACCGGGAGCTGACTGTGGCTCAGATCATGAGCTCCTTATTTTAAAATTCAGACTGAAATTGAAGAAAGTAGGGAAAACCACTATACCACATTCAGGTGTGACCTAAATCAAATCCCTTATGATTGTACCATGGAAGCGAGAAATAGATTTAAGGAACTAGATCTGATAGATAGAGTGCCTGATGAACTATGGAGGGAGGTTCATGACATTCTGCAGGAGATAGGGATCAAGACCATCCCCATGGAAAAGAAACGCAAAAGACAAAATGGCTGTTTGGGGAGGCCTTACAACTAGCTATGAAAAGAAGACAAGTGAAAAGCAAAGGAGAAAAGGAAAGATACAAACATCTGAATGCAGAGTTCCAAAGAATAGCAAGAAGAGATGAGAAAGCCTTTCTCAGCGATCAATGCAAAGAAATAGAGGAAAACAACAGAATGGGAAAGACTAGAGATCTCTTCAAGAAAATTAGAGATACCAAGGGAACATTTCATGCAAAGATGGGCTCGATAAAGGACAGAAATGGTATGGACCTAACAAGCAGAAGTTATTAAGAAGAGGTGGCAAGAATACACAGAAGAACTGTACAAAAAAGATCTTCATGACCCAGATAATCATGATGGTGTGATCACTCACCTAGAGCCAGACATCCTGGAATGTGAAGTCAAGTGGGCCTTAGAAAGCATCACTACGAACAAAGCTAGTGGAGGTGATGGAACTCCAGTTGAGCTAGTTCAAGTCATGAAAGATGATGCTGTGAAAGTGCTGCACTCAATATGCCAGCAACTTTTGAAAACTCAGCAGTGGCCACAGGACTGGAAAAGGTCTGTTTTTATTCCAATCTCAAAGAAAGGCAATGCCAAAGAGTGCTCAAACGACTGCACAATTGCACTCATCTCACATGCTAGTAAAGTAATGCTCAAAATTCTCCAACCCAGGCTTCAGCAATATGTGAACCCTGAACTTCCAGATGTTCAAGCTGGTTTTAGAAAAGGCAGAGGAACCAGAAATCAAATTGCCAACATCCGCTGGATCATCAAAAAAGCAAGAGAGTTCCAGAAAAACATCTATTTCTGCTTTATTGACTATGCCAAAGCCTTTGACTGTGTGGATCACAATAAACTGTGGAAAATTCTGAAAGAGATGGGAATACCAGACCACCTGACCTGCCTCTTGAGAAATTTGTGTGCGGGTCAGGAAGCAACGGAACTGGACATTGAACAACAGACTGGTTCCAAACAGGAAAAGGAGTATGTCAGTTTCACCCTGCTTATTTAACTTGTATGCAGAGTACATCATGAGAAACGCTGGGGTGGAAAAGCACAAGCTGGAATCAGAATTGCTGGGAGAAATATCAATAACCTCAGATATGCAGATGACACCACTCTTATGGCAGAAAGTGAAGAGGAACTAAAGAGGCTCTTGATGAAAGTGAAGGAGGAGAGTGAAAAAGTTGACTTAAAACTCAAAATTCATAAAACGAAGATCATGATATCTGGTCCCACCACTTCATGGCAAATAGATAGGGAAACAGTGGAAATAGTGTCAGGCTTTATTTTTGGGGGGGCTCCAAAACCACTGCAGATGGTGATTGCAGCCATGAAATTAAAAGACGCTTACTCCTTGGAAGGCAAGTTATGACCAACCTAGATAGCATATTGAAAAGCACAGACATTACTTTGCCCACAAAGGTCTGTCTAGTCAAGGCTATGGTTTTTCCAGTGGTCATGTATGGATGTAAGAATTGGACTGTGAAGAAAGCTGAGCACCAAAGAATTGGTGCTTTTGAACTGTGGTGTTGGAGAAGACTCTTGAGAGTCCCTTGGACTGCGAGGAGATCCAACCAGTCCATTCTAAAGGAGATCAGTCCTGGGTGTTCTTTGGAAAAAATGATGGTAAAGCTGAAACTCCAGTATACTGGCCACCTCATGTGAAGAGTTGACTCATTGGAAAAAACTCTGATGCTGGGAGGGATTGGGGGCAGGAGGAGAAGGGGACAACAGAAGATGAGATGGCTGGGTGGCATCACCAACTCGATGGATGTGAGTTTGAATGAACTCTGGGAATTGGTGATGTGCAGGGAGGCCTGGAGTGCTGCGATTCTTGGGGTCGCAAACAGTCGGATATGACTGAGCGACTGAACTGAACTGAACTGAACTGAACTGAATGCTCCTACTAATCCTTGTTATCACCATGTTGATGCTGCTTCTGATTACTCCATATATTATCAATTGTCTAACCCATTTTGTCTCTGCCAGGTAAACAAGCTAAAACATGCAGCACCAGTTCAACAAGGATATATAAAAGTACCCCCGACCATGAAAAATATCACTCACCCTTCAGTCAGTTCAGTTCGGTTCAGTCGCTCAGTCGTCCATCGAGTCAGTGATGCCACCCAGCCATCTCATCCTCTGTCATCCCCTTTTCCTCCTGCCCCCAATCCTTCCCAGCATCAGAGTCATTTCCAATGAGTCAACTCTTCACATGAGGTGGCCAAAGTAATGGAGTTTCAGCTTTAGCATCGTTCCTTCCTAAGAACACCCAGGACTGATCTCCTTCAGAATGGACTGGTTGGATCTCCTTGCAGTCCATGGGACTCTCAAGAGTCTTCTCCAACACCACAGTTCAAAAGCATCAATTCTTTGGCGCTCAGCTTTCTTCACAGTCCAACTCTCACATCCATACATGACCACTGGCAGAATCATAGCCTTGACTAGATGGACGTTTCTTGGCAAAGTAATGTCTCTGTTTTTCAATATACTATCTAAGTTGGTCATAACTTTTCTTCCAAGGAATAAGCGTTTTTTAATTTCATGGCTGCAGCCACCATCTGCAGTGATTTTGGAGCCCCCAAAAATAAAGTCTGACATAGATGGACACTATTAGAAGGACTCTGAGTCTAGATAACTTATATGCAGCGTACATCATGAGAAACGCGGGGCTGGAAGAACCACAAGCTGGAATCAAGATTGCCGGGAGAAATATCAGTAACCTCAGATATGCAGATGACACCTTCCTTATGGCAGAAAGTGAAGAGGACTAAAAAGCCTCTTGATGATATTGAAAGTGGAGATTGAAAAAGTTGTTGCTAAGTCACTTCAGTCGTGTCCAACTCTGTGTGACCCCATAGACGGCAGCCCACCAGGCTCCCCCGTCCCTGGGATTCTCCAGGCAAGAACACTGGAGTGGGTTGCCATTTCCTTCTCCAATGCATGAAAGTGAAACGTGAAAGGGAAGTCGCTCAGTCGTGTCCGACTCTTTGCGACCCCATGGACTGCAGCCTACCAGGCTCCTCCGCCCATGGGATTTTCCAGGCAAGACTACTGGAGTGGAAAGCTTAATATTCAGAAAATGAAGATCATGGCATCTGGTCCCACCACTTCATGGCAAATAGATGGGGAAACAGTGGAAACAGTGTCAGACTTTATTTTTGGGGCCACAAAATCACTGCATATAGTGACTGCAGCCATGAAATTAAAAGACGCTTACTCCTTGGAAGAAAAGTTATGACCAACCTAGATAGCATATTGAAAAGCAGAGACATTACTTTGCCAACAAAGGTCCTTCTAGTCAAGGCTATAGTTTTTCCTGTGGTCATGTATGGATGTGAGAGTTGGACTGTGAAGAAGGCTGAGCACCGAAGAATTGATGCTTTTGAACTGTGGTGTTGGAGAAGACTCTGGAGAGTCCCTTGGACTGCAAGGAGATCCAACCAGTCCATTCTGAAGGAGATCAGCCCTTTGATTTCTTTGGAGGGAATGATGCGAAGCTGAAACTCCAGTACTTTGACCACCTCATGCGAAGAGTTGACTCATTGGAAAAGACTCTGATGCTGGGAAGGATTGGGGTCAGGAGGAGAAGGGGACGACAGAGGATGAGATGGCTGGATGGCATCACTGACTCGATGGACGTGAGTCTGAGTGAACTCTGGGAGTTGGTGATGGACAGGGAGGCCTGGCATGCTGTGATTCATGGGGTGGCAAAGAGTCAGACATGACTGAGTGACTAACTGAACTGAGTCTACATATTAGTAAAATGGGGAGGCCCAATGCTCCTGGCCATCCTAGGTCAACAGGAAGTAGCCAGCAATACCTTGATGCCCATATTCCCAAAGAATATGGGCCTTCCATCTCTTGAGGGGGGAATGGTAGGTAGATAGAATAGGAAAAAGGAGTCCAAAATAGCGGTGCCTAAAAGACAAAGAAGGGAAAAGCCTGCAAAAATAGAACAAAGGAAGGTTCAAGGACCAGATTGAGAACCTCAGGTGAAACAAACAGCCCTCCTGGCTAGGCCAATTTAAATAGGCCAGGCTCAGGGGGATGAGAAAAATCATATCAAAAGAGGAGCCAATATTTGGCCTCTGGCCTCTCTTCTCTTAGGGTCCTTTGGGTCAGCTGGCACTCATGTCTTGAGAATGTATTTTCCTTTGCTTGACAAATAAAACTGAGCTGTATCACTGGTGTATCCGTCGCTTCAAATTTTTGTTGTGGTGAGAATAAACTGAGGAAATTACAAACTCTCCTGATAGAATCTTTATTAATACTTTAAAAATTATATAAATTCTCCAAACTTTTAGACCTAGTTCTTAGAGACCTAAATTTTGTGTCTAGATTTTCATTAATTTAAAATTGCTGCAAATTACTAAAGTTATGTCATGATTGCGTTTGTGCTATAATGTTGGGCTCTGCTATTGTCTCAGGACATGAGAGCACCTCCTTTTAGTTTCCCAATGCTATTTACTTAAGGTTTCTATTTAATAAATTTTTATGATTGGTTCAGGGGTGGACTTCAGTTGGGGTAAATTATTTCTCAAGTACTCTCAATCCACTGGGCTTTTGAGTGAGGAGAGATTCAGCAGACTGCAGGCAGCTTTCTCACAAAGCTGAGAAGTCATGCCTGCAAATGGAGATGTAAAGGTGACTCAAGGACATGGGCCAAATGCAGACTGAATCCATACAATGAATAATCAGCCTGAAAACACTTAACAAACACATGAATCAAATGGAAAAATTGTGCAATATTAAACGGCCAGCACTAGAAATGCAAATTGTTTTTTTAAATTGAATTATTTAAGAACTAAAGGAAAAAATTCTTAGGCAATGATGCCTGCTCATTTAAATATAAGAAATATCAATTTTAAATAAGTTTTCCTTCTCTCCAAGTTTTAATTTATGAATTTTCTCAAGTGATATTTGTGTATCGATTATTCAATTTAATAAATTGTAAGAAAAATAAATAAATATTATTTTGCCTCTTTCTTTTCAAAGGTTTATATCTTTGAAACTAAACAGTAAGCTTGTGTTTATGTAACATAGGGTTACATACACAGATATTGGAGTCAAAGACACCTGGACTACTAACTCTGTAACTTAGACATTTTGTAGCCTGGGACACATTACTCAGTTTCTCTGACACTCCATTTCCCTGTCAGAAAAATAAAGACAATACTTACCCCTCAAGATTGCTTTAGGGATTAAGTGAAGTGAGATACATAAAAGTGTGCAATACCTAAAACATGGAAAGCATTTACAGCACCCTCAGTTCAGTACAGTTCAGTCACTCAGTCGTGTCTTACTCTTTGCAACTCCATGAATTGCAGCACGCCAGGCCTCCCTGTCCATCACCAACTACTGGAGCTCACCCTAGCTAAGTTCAAATAATTTGAGTAATGTGGATTTGTAAACATGTTTCAATAAAATCATCTATGATCTCTAAGTTTTCAGAAAAAATAGGATTTAGGCAAGTAAATGAAGATTTACCCACTAATAATGACAGAGTTTCTGAAGGCCCCCCATCCCTGGCTAAGATAGTGTTACTAGATCTGATCTCTCCCAATGAGCCTATAGTTAGCCAAAGAAGCCCCCATGTAATCATAGGCTCAAAGTTTTACAGATCACATCTCATGAAAATTCATTGCTTAGGTTTCAGAAGTTTTAACTGTTTTAAGAAAACATTAGACATAGAGTCATCTCTAAAGCAGAATTTCTCCAGAATTGAAAGAGACATGTGTACCCCAATGTTCATCACAGCACTGTTTATAATAGCCAGGACATGGAAGCAACCTAGATGTCCATCAGCAGATGAATGGATAAGAAAGCTGTGGTACATATACACAATGGAGTATTACTCGGCCATTAAAAAGAATACATTTGAATCAGTCCTAATGAGGTGGATGAAACTGAAGCCTATTATACAGAGTGAAGTAAGCCAGAAAGAAAAACACCAATACAGTATACTAACGCATACACATGGAATTTAAAAGATGGTAACAATAACCCTGTATATGAGACAGCAAAAGCGACACTGATGTATAGAACAGTCTTTTGGATTGTGTGGGAGGAGAGGGTGGGATGATTTGGGAGAATGGCATTGAAACATGTATAATATCATATATGAAATGAGTCGTCAGTCCAGGTTCAATGCATGATACTGGATGCTTGGGGCTAGTGCACTAGGATGACCCAGAGGGATGGTACAAGGAGGGAGGAGGAGGAGGGTTCAGGATGGGGAACATGTGTATACCTGTGGTGGATTCATGTTGATATATGGCAAAACCAATACAATATTGTAAAGTGAAAAAATAAAATAAAATAAAAAAATAAAGCAGAGTTTCTTTCTGGCATGGGTTAGAGCCTATGCAAATGTTATCTTTCCTCATTTCCTATTTCAATCAGGCTCAGCAAGTTGTCTGCTTCATGGATCATAGCCTTGTTGTCGCAAAAGGGCTTGTGTAACTTCAGTGAAGGCATGAGCCATGCCATGCAGGGCCACCCAAGATGGACAGGTCATAGTGGAGAGTTCTGACAAAACTTGGTCCACTGGAGAAGGAAATGGCAAATCATTCCAGTATTCTTGCTTCAAGAACCCTACAAATAATATGAAAAGGCAAAAAGTTACGACTGCCAGGTTGGAAGGTGTCCAAAATGTTACTGGAGAAGAGCAGAGGGCAATTCTCCAGAAAGAATGAAAAGGCTGGGTCAAAGTGGAACCAATGTTCAGTTGTGACTGTGTATGGTAGTGAAAGTAAAGTTTGATGCTGTAGAGAACAATATTGAACAGGAACCTGGAATGTTAGGTCTGTGAATCAAGGTAAATTGGATGGGGTCAAGCAGGAGATGGCAAAAGTGAACATCAACATCTTATGTATCAGCGAACTAAAACGGATGGGAATGAGTGAATTTAATTCAGATAACCATTATATCTACTACTGTTGGCAAAAATCACTTAGAATAAATGGAGTATTCCTCATAGTCAACAAAAGTCTGAAATTCAGTAGTTGGGTGTAATCTCAAAAACAGCAGAACGATCTCGGGTTGTTTCCAAGGCAAACCATTCAACATCATAGTAATCAAAGTCTATGCCTCTACCACTAATGCCGAAAAGGCTGAAGTTGAACAGTTCTATGAAGAACTGCAAGACCTTCTAGAACTAACACAAAAAAAGATGCCTTTTTCATCATAAGGAACTGAAATGCAGAAGTAGGAAGTCAAGAGATACCTTGAATAACAGGCAAGTTTAGCCTTGGAGTAAAAATTAAGCAGGGCAAAGGCTAACAGAGTTTTGTTAAGAAAACACACTGGTCATAGCAAATACCCTCTTCCAATAACACAAGAGATGTCTCTACACTTGGACATCACCAGATGGTCAATATTTAAATCAGATTGATTATATTTTTTGCAGCTGAAGATGGAAAAGTTCTATATAGTCAGCAAAAACAAGACCTGGAGCTGACTTGGGCTCCAAAATTACTGTGGATGGTGACTGTAGACATAAAATTAAAAGATTCCAGCTTCTTGGAAGGAAAGAAAGAAAACAGTGAAGTCACTCAGTTGTGTCTGACTTTTTGCGACCCCATGGACTGTAGCCCACCAGGCTCCTCCATCCATGGAATTTTCTAGGCAAGAGTACTGGAATGGGTTGCCTTTTCCTTCTCCAGGGGATATTCCTGACCCAGGGATCAAACCCAGGTCTCCCACATTGCAGGCAGATGCTTTACTGTCTGAGCCACCAGGGTATCCCTCTTGGAAATAATGTTATGACAAACCTAGACAGTGTATTAAAAAGCAAAGACATCACTTTGAAATGTCCACACAGTAAAAGCTATGTTTTTCCCAGTAGTCACATATGGATGTGAAAGTTGGTCTATAAAGAAGGCTGAGCGCCGAAGAATCAATGTTTCTGAACTATGTTGTTGGAGAAGACTCTTGAGAGTCCCATGGACAGCAAGGAGATCAAACCAGTCAACCCTAAAGGAAATCAACCCTGAATATTCATTGGAAGGACTGATGCTGAAGCTAAAACTGCAATACTTTGGCAACCTGATATGAAGAGCTGACTCACTGGGAAAAAAAATCTGATGCTGGGAAAGATTGAAGGCAGGAAAAGGAGATGGAGAGAATGTGATGGTTAGATAGCATCAATGACTCAATGGATATAAATTTGAGGAAACTCCAGGAGATAGAGAAAGACAAGGAAGCCTGGTGTGCTGCAGTCCATAGGGTCACAAAGAGTCAGACATGACTTAGCAACTGAATAACAATAGTGAGCTGTAGCCACATAGCTTACACATTCCAGAGAAAGTAGTATCACCAATTTTGTGCCTTGCTTTTAACTTATTTGTTAATCTCCCTAGACAAGTATAAACCTAAAGTCTAGCCTACCATCGCCTCAGGATCTACTTTGAGAAATTAATTAAATTCCCAATGCCCTAGTCCCCATCAATAAAAATAATAATATTAAAATTTACCTAATAATTATGTTAATGATTAATACAGGTAGGCAAACCCCTTAGAAGAAAAGCCTAACTTATAGTAAGCTTCTGAAAGTATTTTATTTAAGCAATTTTTATAATTATTATTTCCTATTAAATTTCTAATTCATTATGGCCTACAGCTCAGAAATCTTTAATTGAATGTACTACATGTGTCATTCATATAAGCTAACTTTTTAGAGTGAATATTGATTTCAATATATCTTTAAAAAATAATTTGCGATTTACTGTGTATTAGCTCTTTAAATCAGACATTTCTGTCTATAGTATTATACACTGGTATTTTTGTATTAAAAACATTGGTCTAGGTTTTCCCAATCTGCTATAAATTCTTCAAGGCTTCTCTATCCCAGGGTGTACTTTATAGAAATCATTTTTATCATACAACTTCAAATAGATTGCCTATCTGTCACTGGCTCCTGCTAAGTCTGACTTATGGGAAAACCCAGAAGCTTTTTCCTCCTAACCTATGATAGGAATTCTGCCCATGGAATTCTCCTCTATCTATGGAATTCTGCAGTCAAGAATACTACAGTGGGTAGCCATTTCCTTCTGCAGGGGATCTTTCCTACCCAGGGATCAAACCCAGGTCTCCTGCATTGCAGGTAAATTGTTTACCATCTGAGCCACCAGGGAAGCTCTTATATTCTATCTATCTTTGGCTTCTGCAAAGGCTGACTTTAGAAAAAGAAGTACGTCAAGGCTGTATATTGTCACCCTGCTTATTTAACTTATATGCAGAGTACATCATGAGAAATGCTGGGCTGGAAGAAGCACAAGCTGGAATCAAGATTGTCAGGAGAAATATCAATAACTTCAGATATGAAGATGACACCACCCTTATGGCAGGGGGTGAAGAGGAACTAAAAAGCCTCTTCATGAAAGTGAAAGAGGAGAGTGAAAAAGTTGTCTTGAAGCTCAACATTCAGAAAACGAAGATCATGGCATCTGGTCCCATCACTTCATGAGAAATAGATGGGGAAACAGTGGAAACAGTGTCAGACTTTATTTTGGGGGGTTCCAAAATCACTGCAGATGGTGATTGCAGCCACGAAATTAAAAGAAGCTTACTCCTTGAAAGGAAAGTTATGACCAACCTAGATAGCATATTCAAAAACAGAGACATTACTTTGCCAACAAAGGTCCGTCTAGTCAAGGCTATGGTTTTTCCAGTAGTCATGTATGGATGTGAGAATTGGACTGGGAAGAAAACTGAGTGCCAAAGAATTGATGCTTTTGAACTGTGGTGTTGGAGAAGACTCTTGAGAGTCCCTTGGACTGCAAGGAGATCCAACCAGTCCATTCTAAAGGAGATCAGTCCTGGGTGTTCTTTGGAAGGACTGATACTAAAGCTAAAACTGCAATACTTTGGCCACCTTATACAAAGAGTTGACTCATTGAAAAAGACTCTGATGCTGAGAGGGATTGGGGGCAGGAGGAGAAGGGGACGACAGAGGATGAGATGGCTGGATGGCATCACCGACTTGGTGGACATGAGTTTGAGTGAACTCTGGAAGTTGGTGATGGACAGGGAGGCCTGGTGTACTGTGATTCATGGAGTCGTAAAGAGTTGGACACGACTGAGCGACTGAACTGAACTGAACTGAATGCTGAATTATGGCAAAACCCTGCAGTTTGTTCCTGCTAACCTATGAAGAGATCTGTCTCTGAAGTATATCTTTCCTAGCTTAATTAAATGATATAAATATTGGCAAGCACCATACAAAAAAACAGTGTTACTTGTTGCACCATTAAAACTAAAAGATCATGAAATTGCCATTACTCACCTTCCTCCAGTTGGTACTTTGGATGTTGCAAGTTCTGACAGCAGTCTCAGATGCTGAATATTAAAATGCTTTGAATGGAATAAGAAGCAGGTATCCTTTTCTTAGAAAGAATAATATTGCAATACAACTGTGCTAAGGTACAAGGGTTTGTATACCTTGATCTTTTATGAAGTTCAATAAAGTGCTAATAGCCACAAAGTATTGGAATCAGGGATTCAGGCTTCATTATAGTGGGACCAAAATGGCATGCAGGAAACCCTAACAGTCCTGTTCAGTATTGAAATACCTGGCATACCTTGCAGATGGTTTCCAGGAACTCATGTAATAGAAAATTGAGGAAGAATACAGCAGAGAGCAAAGTAATAAGCATATTGAAATTCTTTTTTTCTCAAAATTTAAAAAATATTCAAGTACTCTTTAAGAATCTCTTGAAATTGTTGTCATAGAACTGAAACAAATTAAAATCAACCCTTACCTAAGCTCTGTTATATTTAAATTTTTTCAAAGTAAAACATCAATAGAAGAATATAAGAATATCCTTGAAAATATTACAAATCTGCCTGTCTAGCTAATAATGAATTAATATTTTGAAGTCAAATTATTCAAGACCTAAAGCCAAGAATATCTAAATCAAACTTTAACAAAATTCCCTATAGAATTTGTAAAGCATCAATATAAATATACCACAATCCCCTTGTGAGTCATAACTTTGATCAATATATCTTTGAGAGCATAAATATGTATAAAGCTTGTATAGGATTATGAAATTAAAAGCTTGTGCTACTGGAATAAAATTGCCTCTGCTTCTCCCAAGAGAAGCCCAGGAATCCCCAGACCCATTTGATTTTATATTCCTTGTGAACACTGCTTAGTATCTCTGGCTTAGTTGTAAAGAATCTGCCTACAATGTAGGAGACTACCTGCAATGCAGGAGACATGGGCTCGATCCCTGCATCAGGAGAATCCCTGGAGAAGGAAATGGCAACCCACACCAGTATTCTTGCCTGGAGAATCCCATGGACAGAGGAGCCTGGCAGTCCATGGGGTCACAGGAGTCAGACTTGACATAGCGGCTAAATCACCACCTTGACCCATATTGTTCATTAGAAATGTAATGTGAACTGTAAATGAAAGGCAAAAATATATGTTAAAATTTCTAATAACCACCTTAAAAATTTTAAAAATAAAAATAAAATTGATTTTAAAATATAGTTATACTTAGACCAACCTATCCAACAAAATAAACTATTAGGAAGATATTTTATATAACTTTTCATACTATTTGCTTAAAATCTGGTGTGCAATTACACTTACAGTGCAATTCAGTTTGGAATAACCACATATAAAGTAGCCACATTACTATATCAGATAGCTAATTCTAAGTTTTAGGTGCCAGCTTGATATGGCCACTTACATGAAGCATGGGCAACGCAAACCAAACTGGTCTCAAACCTATGAGTATTCAATATACATAAAAGTGTATGTACATATTCCTGCTCCTCCATTGGTTGTCAACATAATGATAAACAGTTGTGCGTTTCTAGGTTCATTCTCCATGTCCTCTTTCTCCTGGTCTGATTCTGTCAATATCTGATACCGATGTGAAAAAGCAGGAGGAATCAGGGGAGAGTCAACGTGTCTGTCATTCCCATAGCCACTGCTCCTTGGCAGTTTGTGCTCTGACAGTGACTGAAATCTACCTAAAACAATGGTTCCTTCTTGGCTGCCTGTCTCATAGTTAGAGATTCAGTAGCACACCATCTTTCCTTACCCTTCAGGAGGGCACTATTGACTTTATGTGGTGCTAGTTCCCAGGTGCTTTACCATCTCTTATCAGATTCCTTTACCTTGCCCACATCCCTGTAAATAGCTTCTTTAGTATACTCTCTGCAACTAATCTTTTGTATTTACCATCTGTTTCTTATTGTGACTCTAATTGAGATAATGGTGCAATAATTTATCTAATGTTACTTACGCTGTAAAACTAACAGCGTTTTTGCCTCCTTTCTGCCAAATTAGCAGGCTATTTGACCATTAGTGGCTTTCTCCTGTTACTTTCCATATTTTCACCTTGGACCCAGTCACTTTCTAATATAATTGGTCAAAATCTTCTTTTACCTCTTCATTTAGCTAAAAGCTGGATGGGTTTTCCCTTAAGATACCACTTTTAACTATCTTTTTTTCATAC
Organism: Bos mutus; assembly: GCF_027580195.1. Taxonomy (NCBI): domain Eukaryota; kingdom Metazoa; phylum Chordata; class Mammalia; order Artiodactyla; family Bovidae; genus Bos; species Bos mutus. Next base: position 73,718,064 of record NC_091622.1, on the reverse strand, counting down.
TCATATAATAGGATCAAAGGCAAAGTCTACATTTTTATTTTTCATTTTCCACTTTATTTATCATTCTTTGATTTATTCTTCCAGCTTTCATTTAACAAATATTTATCAAGTACTAACTATATGTGTGGCAGAGTTTAAGAGTAAAGAAAAATCTATGACCAATGATGTAAAATTATCTGCTCTTATGACCTTATATACTCTTAGGAAAGACACATAGTTAACACGATAAATAATTATAGTATATTATGCTAAAGAGCGATACTGCCACTTACATATTATTTCACTTCAACAATGCATGAACTTCCTCTTTTGAGGGTAGTACCATCTAAATGAGAACATATAACAATTTATGACAGTTTTACCCTATTCTTTTCCATGACAGTTTTGGCCTTGAACTCATAGTCTTCATCTTCCTACTCCAATTATTATTCTCAGAGACCAAGTTCAATCCATGGGCCAGGAAGATCCCCTGGAGGAGGGAATAGCTACCACTCAAGTATTATTCCCTAGAGAATTCCATGGACAGAGGAACATAGTGGGCTATAGTCAATGGGGTTGCAAGGAGTAGGAAATGACTGAGTAGCTAACACTTTCACTTTCACATTGTCCATATTAATATGTAAAAGCTGACATACACTCCACACTCAGAGTTCTTTCACCTTCTTAAAATCCCCCTTCTTTAGATCAATCCCTCTATGACAACCAAACTCCATGGGTATACGGAGTTATGTCACAGAAGCACAAGTTCCATGTCTGGTCTATTCATACAACCTAACACCCTCTTACCTAAACTACTGTCATTCTATGATATCAACAGCCTTATTGTCACTACAGTTTTCTTTATAACCAAAACTTTAGAACATCTATATTCCTATGGGCCATCGACCACGTACTGTTTTTAATTACTTCTCTGTCCAGCATGGACTGTACATTTCCCTTTGCAAGCTTTCTAACTGGCACTTTTAACTTTATCAACCCGGCACCACAGTGTAAACTTCTAAACCTTAATGAACCAAGATTAAATGCTTTCTTTGCCTGAACAGCCAGATTTATGCAGACACACAAACATAGATGTGCAAATACAAAACAGCAACCACAATCCTGCATATTTATTGTTAACCAAAATTTCATAAATGGACACCTGGATGAAATAAAGAGGTGTCTATTTGAGGTTTATTAAAACTACAGACCAAGGGATACAGATTGAAGAAACACTTGAATTGCATTCTACTGGTCCACAAAATGCAGGAAGCTTATAAAAGGAAAACCTGCAAAGCTGCAATTATATGGATTGCTTATCAAGAATTATAACTGGGGTACATAATAGGAGTAGGCAATTAAGAGGTACAGACAGGTATAAAATAAGCTATAATGATATATTGTACCACACAGGGAATATAGCCAATATTTTATAGTTCTTATAACTAGAATATAATCTTTAAAATTGTGAATCACTTTACTGTGTATCTGTAACATATAACATTGTACATCAACTACACTTCAATAAAATAAATTCTGATTGAAGCTGACAAGAAGTAAGGGTGCTTGTTAAACAAGGATTTTTTGGAGTCCGAGATGGTTACACAGTTACGGGGGTGGGGGGTGTGACCTTGAGACCATAAGATTGCAGCTAGCATACATTGCTTTAAAAATAACTGGTGTCCTCTGGGTTTGATACAGTCACAGAAAGTTCAAGTTCTCAGTGTCTCAGCAGTGCAGGGACATGCCTGAGACCAGATCCTCAATGGCCACCAGACCCCATTTTGCATGCCTGAACTATGATTATTATGATTTCAATCTTTCATCATTACAAATCACAAACTTAATACTGCCTGTTTGTTTCTGTACATGGTTTTAGTTGATGCATGAAATATTCAAGTAGTCTAGTCTTTTATCTCTCATAATCCTCCTTGCTCACCTCTAATAATGACTTTCTACACAACAGGAGCTGACACAAATATACATAAACTGCCTCACTTCTTCCCCAGTGACTTACATGCCTTAGGCCTATGCTTACCTTCTCATCTCCTGTCTCTAAAGAGTAGACAGCTCCATTGGCTACTTCATCATTGTGCATCTTAGATACCATTACTTCATTTCTTACCTTCTGCTTCAAGCCTTCCTTTTCCTTCAAATATCCATTTTCCCTCCTCTAATCTTCTAATGGACATTGTGCTAAACATGTAACAGAGTTCAATGTTGTTCCACTCAAACACAAACAGGACATGAGCAAATAAGTCAAGTAAGAAAATGAAATAAACAACTTCTTATGTCTCATTTTTTCTGTGCCATATTTCTGGAATTCATCAGTAACAAAAAAGAGGGGAGAGGAGTTAGAGGAGTCAATACAAGGTAGCAGGAGAAAACCTTCTTTTTCTATCATTGTCTAAATAAAAGTCTGGTTCCATATGAGTTAGGAACAAATTCCAGCTCCATCACTCACAGTCGTGTAAAATTAGGGAGAAGCTGATTAATTTCTCTAGACTTTCTTCTGGTCTTCTTATTGGAAAATGGGAAGAAAATGTAGCTAAATAATCATGATGATTATTCACTACATTAATGTGTAGGACAATATATATCATATCTTAGTAATCAATGAATGTCATCTATCATTTTACTTCACCCAGAGAATACTATTGAATATGATCATAGCATTTATAACATTTAAGAAAATAATCTGGAAGCCTCCCTCTTCCTGCTTTTTATAAATTAATAAATTACATTAAATAACTACTTATCATTTAGTCCATAAATCTATCCCATTTAGGCATTAACAATTCAATCTCAATTGCAACATTTTTATTAAAAAAAACAGGTTGAATATATTTTCTAAAATTAAATGCCATATTTTGTGTCAAAAATTGCCTAATGGTAAGTTTTTGATTATGTATTTAGATTTGATAATCAGTGGTACTCAATCCCTGTGATTAAAGATGACAGAAAGACAGCTTTGATTTGCCTTGTAAGGATTTTTCAGTCTGAGAGAATACTGCAAAAACATCTAAAATCAACATACTTATTTCCAGTGATTGATAGATAAAACAATAGGTGATAGGAATTACCTTGAGGCACTAGTTTATTTAAAACATATCATTGCAATTGGCATGACCTTGGAGGGCCCTGAACACTGTTTCCTTTAACCAACTAGAAAATAGGAGCCAAAAATGGTCTTTTAGTAAATGTCAATCCTGCCACACCTCTCTGATGAGTTTCACTTAGACTGTCACAAGAGGACATGCTACTACTACTACTAAGTCGCTTCAGTTGTGTCCGACTCTGTGCGACCCCACAGATGGCAGCCCACCGGGCTCCCCTGTCCCTGGGATTCTCCAGGCAAGAACACTGGAGTGGGTTGCCATTTCCTTCTCCAATGCATGAAAGTGAAAAGGGAAACTGAAGTCGCTCAGTCTTGTCTGACTCTTCACGACCCCATGGACTGCAGCCTACCAGGCTCCTCCTTCATCCATGGGATTTTCCAGGCAAGAGTACTGGAATAGGGTGCCATTGCCTTCTCCAAGAGGACATGAGAAGCCCCTAAAAAAAACTTTGCTGTGATCTTCTATTGATAATAGAAGAAATGCAAGTCTGCCAAAAACCTTGATTTTAGCCCATGAGATTAATTTCAAACTTGTGATCTATAGAACAATAAGATAATAATAAATGTGCATTGTTTGAAGCCACCATTTTGTGGTGAACTGTTAACAGAAGCAATATGAAACTAAGAAACTGCTCAAAAGAAATGTATAGTCAATAAATTATATTCACAAATTACTCAATAATTACAATACAATATCTAGAATATAATAAAGCTTTATTGACACCAGTGGAAGTACAGAGAAAAGGCATCAAACTTTCACTGATTATGGAAGACTTTCTGAATAAGTGATTATTGTTAATTTTGAACTGTGAATAGAAATTAACTAATATCCTTAGGCAGTATCACTACTTGTTCTTGAAACATGCCACTCCCAATGCCATTTTTTTAAAATAAAAATCTGATCACATTATTCCCACACTTCTCCCTCAGTAGATTCCCATTACTTATAGTTCTGTTACTTTTTTTAATAAACAAATTCCCTTCAATTTATCTGTCTAATCTCTCACTTTACTAAACAATAGGGAAGAAAATAAAATAAAGGCACCACCTTCAACGCTTTGCTTGAATATCTCCTTTGCTGTATAATCAACTCTACCACTTATCAATTTTGCTTTGTACATAACTGTAGGAGACATTTTCCCTAAGTTGTCAATGAGTATGAAACATGAATCCATAGCCTCTAGTTTCCAATAATGTGTTCCTCTGAGTCCTTAGTAGTAACAAACTATAGTCTTCTACTAACAGCCTTTTTCAAGGTGATTTAGGCTTTCTCTACCATGCTCCTCAAAGACCCTCAAGCCTCCATCCATTTGCAAGTCCCAAAGCCTCTCTGACACTTGTAGGTATTCATTATAGAAGCACCCTACTTCTGGGACAAAAACTGATGCCAGTTTTCTATTGCTTAGCAACAAATTAACTCAAATATAGTGACTTCAAAGAGCACACATTTGTTATTACTTAGATTTTATATGTAATCTGTCAAAGCTTGGCTGCACCTTCTGCTAAGGATCTCTCAAGGCTACAACCAAAGTATTTGTGCTTCCATCTGAAGGCTGGATTGGAAAATAATCTGCTTTCAGACTCATTCAAATTGTTGGCAGAATGCATTTCCTTTCAGCTAGCTGTGGGCTAGAGGTTGGCTTGAGGCCAACAATAGTTTCATGTCTTGTGGAATTTCTCAACATGGACACTTATTTTACCAAGCAAATAAAAAGAATTTCATGCTCCAATCAGTTAACATGAAAGTTTATATAACATAACATAATCCTGGGGACAATACTTCATCACTTTTCCTATATTCTACTGCTTCGAAGCCACAGCTTTTTGCCGACAATCGGAGGGAGGGTATTATACCACATATTGACACAACATTCCTTAAGATTCCTTGGACTGACTTTCTCTCAAGTGTCAACAAAATGATTCCCCATCATATTGTTTTTTTAATTGCCAAAAATGCTTTTGAATTGTGGTGTTAGAGAAGACTCTTGAGAGTCTCTTGGACTGCAAGGAGATCCAACCAGTCCATCCTAAAGGAGATCAGTCCTGGGTGTTCGCTGAAAGGGCTGATGTTGAAGCTGAAACTCCGATACTCTGGCCACCTGATGCAAAAAGCTGACTCATTTGAAAAGACCCTGATGTTGGGAAAGATTGAGAGCAGGAGGAGAAGGGGATGACAGAGGATGAGATGGTTGGATGACGTCACCAACTCAATGGACATGGGTTTGGGTGAACTCTGGGAGTTGGTGATGGACAGGGAGGCTTGGCGTGCTGCGATTCATGGGGTTGCAAAGAGTCAGACATGACTGAGCGACTGAACTGAACTGAACTGTTTAACTTAGATTCCTCAATATTTCCATTAACAATTTTGATGTTAGATGAGTATATGTGTGTTCTTTAGTGTATGGTGGCAAAGTAATGTGGTAGACATAGCTTAGATTATGAATTATTATGTGGATTACTGACTTGTCTATAGCTTCTTTTCATATTCTTATATACCATGAGCCAAACCATTTTAAGTCTCTGAGCCTAAGTTTCTTCATTGGTATAATCAGGGTAATAATCAACAAGTATTGAAAAATTCTATGTATGTGTGTCTATATGTATATATATATATGTATGTATGTATATGTGTGTGATATATAACCATACATATGCACATATATAATGTACATACATATATTAATACACATATCCTTTGTAAACTGTAAAGTTCTATGTGGATATTGATTTAAATAATATTTGTAATCATGATATTACATGTGAATGCTGTGTCAGTTGCTATAGTCTCAGGAAATTCTAAACAGACAATCTAGCAAAGTACTTAGTCTCATTACTTTATTATTATTATTATTCTGTCTCATTACTTTTCAAAAAGATTCCATTCCATAATCATCTGTTTTGTACAAACGTATTTCATCTAAACACAATGCCTCCTCTGAGTCTTTTGCCCAACATCTTTTGGTTTTCTCTGATTTTCTCCTAAATATGCAGTGATATTAATGATCCTATTCTCTCTAAATGGTAATTTACTTTAATAGAACTGGTTTATAGATACTCAAGTAAAAATATTTTTTCTTTTATCAGCCTTTTCATTCAACTTTATCTTCAGTCTTTATGTGTTTTGTTTAATCGTTAGTTATATTCTTTGTCTTAGAATAGATTTTTTTTTTTCTGTTTAGCTCTTCAACTCAAGCCCATTGTCTGGAATTAAAATCCCTATGGGTATTTAGTTGATAGTACTATAGGTTTCAACTATCTTCAACTTTCCATTACTTTATTATAATTAAATAATAACTATACACATACTAAAAAAAACACATATTTTTTATTTTTATTTTAAAGAGTGCTATCTGAAAGAATTGCCACAGCAAAAAATGATTCCAGATGGCATAAAATCAGATTTTTATTGTCACACAGAATAAGTCAATTAATTTCTAATGAGTAAAAATTTAGCCCCAAGAAAATGGAACTTTTCAGAAAGTAAAATGGTAGGTCTCAAGAGGTATAGGTATTTTTATCCAAATTAATGGATTTTACAAAAGCAATACCTGAAGTAATTTTAAAATTTCATTTATAGACATGAATAGTTTATTTTATAATAAAATTAAAAACATGACTCTGGAGTTCTTATTTGTTTAATTGAAATGTATAGTCAATTCCCTCTTAAAGCCTTATTTTTGGCCTTTCTAAATATATAATTTCATTTCTGTGTTAATAGGAATTCTTGTAATTTATTCTCATTTATTTAGTATTCTAATTTTGTTATTTCTTTTCATTATTATATTTAGCCCAGAAATCTACTTAAAATATAAAATGTATATAAATAGTAGAACTAACATTACTTTCTCCCCTTATTTTTATTTTCTGATTTGAAAAATATCAAAGAAAAATATATAATTTTGATACCTTTGCATACAAGTCATTGATCTCTCTATGAATTCCTAAGGAATAATGACAAGAAAAAGTACTAGTAAATATTTAGATTCTGAACTCTTTCAACTCTAGATGTTAATATAAGTATTTTTTTTAGAAAATGACAAGTGTTTTAAAATTATATGGCCCTTGTAAGATACTGTAATGATTATTGATGACTTTTGGACCTCTTCAAATAGTGGGGAATTCTTCACATTAAAGTTTTAATCTTAATATGTCAAATGCTTTCCAAAACATTTTTCTCTTGTTTAACATTTATGGGACACCTGTTACCTTCAGGCAGTTAGGAAATCAGTTCACTTGTAAGACAGGAAATAAATCAAAAGATAAGAAAGCTACAAATGAAATGGTGGACTCAGAATAGAACTAGTAATAATCAGCTAATTTTTCCACTTATACTGTTACTTAATATTTATTAGCAGGTATTTATTCCTTAGGTATTATCAGCTAATTGTTCCACTTATATTTTTAACAATAAGATATCTTTTTGTCAATTTAGTATATTTGATTATAGAATATGTCAAGTGGTAAATCAGTAAATATGTATTTATTTAACAAATATTTGAACAATATTTAATTTTATTTAACAAATATAAAAATATTTAACAAATATGCAAACAATAAGATCAGAAGTAAAGATCACTTCATGGCAAATAGATGGGGAAACAGTGGAAACAGTAGCTGGCTTCATTTTTCTGGGCTCCAAAATCACTGCAGATGGTGATTGCAGCCATGAAATTAAAAGAACAATTACTCCTTGGAAGGGAAGTTATGACCAACCTAGATAAAATATTCAAAAGCAGAGACATTACTTTGTCAACAAAGGTCCGTCTAGTCAAGGCTATGGTTTTTCCAGTGGTCATGTATGGATGTGAGAGTTGGACTATAAAGAAAGTTGAGCACCGAAGAACTGATGCTTTTGAACTGTGATGTTGGAGAAGACTCTTGAGAGTCTCTTGGACTGCAAGGAGATCCAACCAGTCCATTCTAAAGGAGATCAGTCTTGGGTGTTCATTGAAAGGACTGATGTTGAAGTTTAAACTCCAATACTTTGGCCACCTGATGCAAAAAGCTGACTTATTTGAAAAGACCCTGATGTTGGGAAAGATTGAGGGCAGGAGGAGAAGGGAACAACAGAGGATGAGATGGTTGATGGTATCACTGACTCAATGGACAAGGGTTTGGGTGGAGTCTGGGAGTTTGTACTGGACAGGGAGGCCTGACGTGCTGCAGTTAATGGGGTTGCAAAGAGTCAGACACAACTGAGCGACTGAACTGAACTGAACAGAAAGATGAATAATATTCAGTATATGCTCTCAAGGGATATGTAGCCTAGTTCTGAAGACACCTATGCATAATTACAATAAACATCAAAATACCATTAGTATGGTGGTGGTTTGTGGTGGTTTAGTCATTAAGTCATGCCTGACTCTTGGGAGCCCATGAACTGTAGCCTGCCAGGTTCCTCTGTCCATGGGATTTTCCACACAAAAATACTGGAGTGGGCTGCCATTTCCTTCTCCAGGGGATCTTCCTGACCCAGGGATTGAACCCGGGTCTCTTGCATTGCAGGCAGATCCTGTATTGAGTGAGTAGAACTTACTAAAAAAATAAAACTAAATTGATATAAATAAAATCATGGTCATTTAAAAAGAGGGACAAAAAATGTGTTTTTTTGCCCAAAATCAGAGAAATCTTCTTGAGGAAGGTGGCATTCAGTTTTGCTTTGCATAGTAATAATGTTGTTCTTTTAGACAAATGTCAAGTGTTGACGTGACCAGCTATAATGTCAGAGTTTGTGTAAAATAGGAAAGAGAGCTGACACTTACTGAGTATCTTCAATGCACCAAATGCTGTTTTGAGCTTTTTATTTGTTTTCTTTTTCTTATTATTACTGTGGTATAACTAATTATCACAAATGTAGTGTCCTGAAGTACATTTTACAAATGTACTACCTCACAATTCTTTTGGTCAATAGTCCAACTTGGTGGCTGGGTTTCTCTTAGGATATCACAAGGCAGAAATCAAAGTGATAACTGGGCTGGGTTCTTATTTGTAGGCTCTGTAAAGAATCTTGTAAGCTTATTCAGACAGGATATGGGCAAATCTGAAGTCCCTGTTTCTTTGCAGCAATCAGTCAGAGGCCACTTTCTGCTCTTCTGTACAGAGACCTTCTGTATTCCTTCTCATGTGGCCCCCTCCAAGTTCAAAGCAGAAACAGGGTACTGAATCCTTCTCATGTTTTAAATCTCTGACAGCCCTCTCCACTGTATCTGTCTTCCTTTTCTGTCTTAGTCTTCTGCCATCATCCAGAGAAATTTCTTTAATTAATGGCCTATGTGATTAATTTAGACCCTTCTGGATAATTTCTGCTTTATTCAGATAAATGGTGCCATGTAACATAACATAATTATCACCTTTACAGGTACTGAGAATGAGGACTTGTCAGATTCCAATGTTCAGGTTTGAAATTCCACTGCCTATAAATTAGTCATGTTCAGGGATGTGAAAATTATGTAAACCTCATACTTACCAAGTCAGAAACACTGCAGTTATTAAATAAACTGCTTCAAAAGAAAATTGTGTTTCTTAGCTCCAATTTAAAAGTATCTGATGATAACACAGTGAAGAAACTATCAAGAGAGAGACACATCAAGTAGAAAATGGGCACTCAACGGGGTTTATGCTAGACCTACCAATGAAGCCCTCTGTTACCCAGAAAAACAGAGGGGCACCAAGGATCCCACACAGGCAGTTACAGCATGAACATGATACCGGAAGACCTAGTTGATCACAATTTCAGGACCTTTGATAACCATAATGGCCCCAGAGAATCTTTAGTCAGGCCTTTATCAGCTTGGATGATTCCAGAATAAACTTGATACCACACAATCCAACTTGTCTCACATCAAAAAGAATAAAATACTTAAGAATAAACTAAACTCCACAAAAGAAGTGAAAGATTTGTACAGTAGAGACAATAAAATGTTGCTGAAATAAATTAGAGAAGGTACAATTAAGTGGAAAGATATCCCGTGCTCATGGATTGGAAGACTTAATATTATTAAGATGTCAATACCACTCAAAGAAATATACAGATTTAATGCAATCCCCTTAAAAATCTCAATAGTGTTTTTTTGTTTTTTTTTTTTTTCCAGAAATAGAAAACTCCATCTAAAAATTCTTGGGCTCTCAGGAGACCCATAATAGCCAAAACAATCTGTAAAACAGCAAAGTTAGAATTATCATACTTCCTGATTTCAAAATTTAGTACAAAGCTACAGTAGTCAGACAAAATGGTATTGGCATAAAGATGGGCATATAGAACAATAGGGAAAAATAGAGAGCCCAGATATATGGCCTCACATATATGGTCAAATATTTTTTGACAGACGTGCCAAGACAGTTCAATTGAAAAAACTGTATCTTAAAAAAATAGTGTTGGGAAAACTGGATATCAATGTGCGAAAGAATGAATTGGATTCTTACTTTAAAATATGTAATAAAAACTAACTCAAAATGAATTAAACACAAATATCATCTCTAAATCAATAAAACTCTTAGTAGAAAACATAAAAAATGTTTCATGACACTGACTTTGGCAATGATTTCTTAGTGATATAACCAAAAACACTGGTAACAAAAGTAAATATAAATAAGTTGGACTTCATTAAAATTAAAAGGATGCAATCAATAGAGCAAAAGGGCAATCAACATAATGGGAGAAAATATTTTCAGATTATTTTATATAGGTTAATATCCAGCATATATAAAGAATTCCTATATCTCAACAAAAACAAAAGCACAAATAACACAATTAAAAGGTCCATATAGTCAAAGCTATGGTTTTTTAGTAGTCATGTATGGATGTGAGAGTTGGACCAAAAAGAAGGCTGAGCACCAAATAATTGATGCTTTCAAACTGTGGTGCTACAGAAGACTCTTGAGAGCAAGAGGACATCAAGAAGATTAAATCAGTCAATCCTAAAGGACAACGACCCTGAATATTCTCTGGAATGACTGATGCTGACACTGAAGCTTCAATCCTTTGGCCACCTGACGCAAAGAGCTGACTCATTGGAAAATACCCTGATGCTGGGAAAGTTTGAGGGCATGATAACAAGGGGGCAAAAGAGGATGAACTGGATGGATGGCATCATCAACTCAGTAAACAAGAGTTTGAGCAAACTCCGGAAGAGAGTGAAGGACAAGGAAGCCTGAGGTGCTGGGATTGCAAAGATTTGGATTCGACTAGGTGAATGAACAACAAAAAGCTCTTGAGTAAATGTTTCTGCAAAGAAGATATAAAAATGGCCAACAAGCCCATGAAAAGATGTTCCACTTCACTAACCATCAGAGAAATGCAAATGAAAATCAAAATGAAATAACATCACATACCCAATAAGATGGAAACTATTACAAGAACAGAAATAAAGAGGGTTAGTGGGGATATGGAAAAATTGGAACACTTGTGCACTATTGATACAAATGAAAAGAAGTGCAGTCACCATGAAAACAGTACAGTGGTAATTCAAAAAATGAAAAGTAGAACTTCCATATGACCCAAAAATTCCATTTCTGGCTATATACACAAAAGAATTGAACACAGGAACTTGAACAGATTTTTGCATATTCATAGCAGCAAAGAATCTGCCTGCAATGCAGGAGACCCTGGTTTGATTCCTAGGTTGGGAAGATCTCTGGAGAAGAAATAGGCTAACCACTCCAGTATTCTCAGGCTTCCCTTGTGGTTCAGCTGGTAAAGAATCTGCCCGCAGTGTGGGAGACCTGGGTTCGATCCCTGGATTGGAGAGATTCCCTGCAGAAGAGAAAGGCTACCCACTCCAGTAGTCTGGCTCAGAGAATTGCAAATAGTCAGACAGGACTGAGCGACTTTCACTTTCATAGCAGCATTGTTTGCAACAGCCAAAATTTGGATACAACTTAAGTATTCATCAGCTAATGAATGGATACACAAAATGTGGCATATACATACAGTGGAATAGTATTCAGCCTTACAAAGAAAGGAAACTCTGCTATACATTACAATATGGATGAAATTTGAGAAAATTGTTCTATATAAGTAAGTCACAAATAAGGCAAATACTGTGTGAATTTACCCAGAGTAGTGTGATTGATGGAGACAGAAAGTAGAAGGGTGGTTGTCAAGGGAGATGTGGATTAGTTGTTTAATTGGTGCAGAGTTTCAGTTTCACAATATGAATAGTGTTCTGCAGATTAGTTACAAACAATGTGAATATAGTTAATACTACTGAACTGTATGTTTAAAAACTGGTTAAGATAGCAAAGCTTATGTATTTTGCCACAATTGAAAAATATATGTGATTGCAAAAGCAGTCCTTGAAGATTTTTAAGTAGAATTTATCCACTATTATTCTATTGTTTGAGGAAATGTGCCCATACACACAGAAGAGTTGAATATGAAGTGTAAAAATCAAGGAGAAATCTATTCTTAGCTTATAAAAGTATCTGAAAATGTTTGAGTGAAAGTCAAAGTTAAATTCATTCAATATTGCTTTCATATAAGCTACCTATTGATTTATATAAACATCATGCAAATGTTTACTCACGTGGTACCAAACACCTGCGTATTTGAAAGCATGCTACAGACATTTTTTTTTTTTTTTTCTCACTCTCCTTGGATCGATAGGTACACAAAGCACATTTCAATTTTCTCTGCAAGATTTTGCCAAATTGTAGTAGGAGACCTATATTCAGAGTATTTACATTATATTTAAATGCAATGAACCTATTTCTTTTAATAAAAGGTTATTTATCCTTAAGAAGATGTAATTCTGAACCAAACTAATTTTCATTCAAGGACAGAATGGATGTGTACATAAGTTTTAGATGCATTAAGTTATTGGATAGGATACTGTAATTTATAATTATTTAACATTGATTATCTCAAGAGAAAGACACTGAAAATGTTGGATTGGGATAAATAAGGCATATATTATCCATGTTTTCATTATATACCTTTGTTATTATTATTGAGTATTAACATTTTAAAGAATCCATCACAATATGGAAAAAAATCGTATTCATAGTGTCCTTTCATCAACACTATACTTCTTTTTGATAACAATGTCAATATTTTCTGGAAGAAAAACTTGTGTTTAATTCAAATGCAGAAATCCCTCAACAAAATCTTTATAAGTAGAAGACTTACATAATTTTTATACTTTGGGTTATTCTTCTACAAATGAATTGGATCTGTTGCTATTGTAGTGGCCTTCAATAAACTATTTAATTTGAAACTCAAGAAAGCTCAAATGTATCAGTAAGTAGAAATTCTGAGAGTAGTTAACAGCTGTTTATGCCTCCCTAGTGGCTTAGTTGATAAAGAATCCGCCTGCAATGCAGGAGACCCGGGTTTGACCCCTGGGTTGGGAAGATTCCCTGGAGAAGGAAATGGAAACCCACTCCAGCACTCTTGCCTGGAGAATTCCATGGACAAAGGAGTCGGGCAGGCTACAGTCCATGGGATCCCAAAGTCGGACACGACTGTGTGAATAACTTTTGCTTTCAATAATTGTTCTGGCCTTAATTTTAGCAAGATTAAGGGCACCACAAATCTAGTCATTAATAACAACAACAGTATTGTATTTCTGAACCACTTTAAACTTTACAGAGTTATTTTTACTGTGTGTATAAAATGATTCATGGAGTTTCTGTCATCTGTGTCTCCATGATGAAAGAAACGATAATAAGATGTTGGATAATTTGCCAAAAGTCAAAGCTAATGTGTGGCAAGGTTGAGAAGAAACTCAGAGGTATCTGAATCTAATTTTAGTTTCTGTTACTTATTTCTGTCATATTTCAAAACTGTGTAGGTAGCCATTTGTTGAGTTCCTGTAACAATCTCTAATTTGCCAGTCTTTCCCTGATACTCTCTCTGGCCCAGAAAAGGAAAGTTGCTCTTTTTTCTGACAAGGTGGCATGCTGCCATTACAACATCCTTTAATAAATAAACACATCTATTCAATGTCACAACAAATTAGAAAGTACTTATTTCTGTTCAGTGAGCCGGATGAAATCAATAATCACCAGGGAGTTGCCACTATAATTCATTAGAGCCATTCAATGGGCCTCAGTAATCAGCTCAGAGAATGGAGCCAAAGTCTGGATTCATTGGGGAGACAAGGTTAGGATCAAATGTCTCAGCTCAAGTGAAAAATAGTATCTAGTAATCATTGCATTACAGCCTTTTACACTTCAAAGAACTGAACTTCCTTCTCAATAATGGAAGAAATGGTCTCAGAATCACCCATTAATTTTGAGAATGCAACATAGCATTTTAAAAAATAAAAAGAAGTAATGAATAACCTCAGATATGCAGATGACACCACCCTTATGGCAGAAAGTGAAGAGGAACTAAAAAGCCTCTTGATGAAAGTGAAAGAGGAGAGTGAAAAAGTTGGCTTAAAGCTCAACATTCAGAAAACTAAGATCATGGCATCTGGTCCCATCACTTCATGAGCAATAGATGGGGAAACAGTGGAAACAGTGTCAGACTTTATTTTGGGGGGCTCCAAAATCACTGCAGATGGTGATTGCAGCCATGAAATTAAAAGACGCTTACTCCTTGGAAGGAAAGTTATGACCAACCTAGATAGCATATTGAAAAGCAGAGACATTACTTTGCCCACAAAGGTCCGTCTAGTCAAGGCTATGGTTTTTCCAGTAGTCATGTATAGATGTGAGAGTTGGACTGTGAAGAGGGCTGAGTGCTGAAGAATTTATGCTTTTGAACTGTAGTGTTGGAGAACACTCTTGAGAGTCCCTTGGACTACAAGGAGATCCAACCAGTCCATTCTAAAGGAAATCAGCCCTGGGTGTTCTTTGGAAGGAATGATGCTAAAGCTGAAACTCCAGTACTTTGGCTACCTCATGCAAAGAGTTGACTCATTGGAAAAGACTCTGATGCTGCGAGGGATTGGGGTCAGGAGGAGAAGGGGATGACAGAGGATGAGATGGCTGGATGGCATCACTGACTCAATGGACGTGAGTTTGAGTGAACTCGGAGAGTTGGTGATGGACAGGGAGGCCTGGCGTGCTGTGATTCATGGGGTCACAAAGAGTCGGACATGACTGAGCAACTGAACTGAACAGAACTGAACTGAATGTAAGCCAAAATAAATCATTGCAGTGATTTTTGAGAAGTGTTATATGACATTCTGATCTTTTTGGTTCCCCAAGGTCACATCAAAAAAAAAAAAACAACTCACCAGCTCCTCACTTGTGTATATCATGACTTACTACAATCAGTTTCCTGCCTCAAAGTCCCTTTTTCTCTTCTACCTCAATCTTGGAGACTGCAAGACACATCCTTGTTTAAAATGTCCTCTCTATATTAAAATTTATTTTTCTAGTGATATTATTCAGTTTCCCAGCTTTAAATAACTTTCAAACCTCCAGGAACCCTGGATTTATGTGTCTACCCTAAATTGTTTGCTGAGCTCTTGACTCAGATATTCAATTTGACACAACAAATAGGCAACTCCATTTGGACATCTAAGAAACTATTTTAACTCTTCACATCCAGACCGGAATCCCTCATTTCCTTCCTAAAACCACTCTGTTCAACCCACCTTGTTTGACAGAAATTCGGTTGTTCAGTTGCTCCATCTCTCAAATTTGAAGTCATACTTCATTTCCCACCTTTTCTTAGACCTGATGTCTATCCCAGGAAACTGTATAATCCTTTGAAAATAAAAATCAGATAAAGTGAGTACTCTGTTTAAAATCTTGCAGTGGTTTACATAGGATAAAAGCCAAGGTCCCAAAAATGCAAAATCCTGTAGGATTTGGCCCACATTTACCTTCTTATTCACTTTCCTCCACATCCTGGCCTGCATGAATGCACTGCAACTCCATGGCCTCCTGCAACTCCATGAATGCACCAGGCCTCCTTCTGCCTCAGAGCCTCTGCCCTGGCTGCTCCCTCTGCTTGCTGTGTCCTTTCTCCTCCTATCTAGAAGGCCATCTCCTTCAAATCTTCATTCAACTCTCATATGCTCAGAGACCCTTTTTTAAATCAGCTTGTCATCCAGCAAACTCCACTAATCTAGTTTCATTTTCCCCCATATTTTATATCATCTTCTAAGTCAATTCAGTTGAGTCATTCAGTCATGTCTGACTATTTGCGACCACATGGACTGCAGCACACCAGGCTTCCCTGTCTATCACCAGCTCCCGGAGCTTGCTCAAACTCATGTCCATCAAGTGGGTGATGCCATCTAACAATCTCATCCTCTGTTATTCCCCTCTCCTTCCTCCTTCAATCTTTCCCAGCATCAGGGTCTTTTCCAGTGAGTCAGTTCTTCACATCAGGTGTCCAAAGTATTGGAGTTTCAGCTTCAGCATCAATCCTTCCAATGAATATTCAGGACTGATTTCCTTTAGGATTGACTGGTTGGATCTCCTTGAAGTCCAAGAGACTCTCAAGAGTCTTCTCCAACACCACAGTTCAAAATCATCAATTCTTTGGTATTTAGCTCTCTTTATAGCCCAACTCTCACATCCATACATGAATACTGGAAAAACCATAGCTTTGACTATATGGACCTTTGTAGGCAAAGTAATCTCTCTGCTTTTTAATATGCTGTCTAGGTTGGCCATAGATTTTCTTCCAAGAAGCAAGTGTCTTTTAATTTCATGGCTGTAGTCACCATCTGCAGCAATTTTGGAGCCCAAGAAAATAAAGTCTGTCACTGTTTCCATTGTTTCCCCATCTATTTTCCATGAAGTGATGGGACCGGAGGCTGTGATCATAGTTTTCTGCATGTTGAGTTTTAAGCCAACTTTTTCACTCTCCTCTTTCACTTTCATCAAGAGGCTCTTTAGTTCTTCTTTGCCTTCTGTTATAAGGGTGTTGTTATTTTTATATCTGAGGTTATTGATATTTCTCCTGGCAATCTTGATTCCAGCTTGTTCTTCATCCAGCACAGCATTTTGCATGATGTACTCTGTACATAATTTAAATGAGCAGGGTGACAATATACAGCCTTGTAATACTATTTTCCCAATTTGGAACCATCTGTTGCTCCATGTCCAGTTATAACTGTTGCTTCTTGACCTGCATATAGAATTCTCAGCATGAAGGTTAGGTGGTCTGTTATTCCCATCTCTTTAAGAATTTTCTACAGTTTTTCAAATCATCTTCTAATTTATTATAAAATCTACTTGATTATTGTTGTTCAGTCACTAAGACAAGTCCATCTTTTGCAACCCCATGGACTGTATCATGCCAGGCTTCCCTGTCATTCACCATCTCCTAGAGTTTACTCAAACTCATGTCCATTGAGCTGCTGATGCATCCAACCACCTCATCCTCTGTTGTCCCCTTCTCCTCCTGCTTTCCATTTTCTCAGCATCAGGGTCTTTTCCAGTGATTCAGCTCTTCACATCAGCTATGATCGTATTTGCTGTCTATCTTTTTCTGTTAGAATGCAAGCTCCAAGAGGGATTGGATCATTACTTTGTTCACAGTTGTGTAGTAGCCACCTAAAGTGTCTGACAGATAACAGACACTCAGCCATGTGGTAAATAAAGACTTAATTTTTTTATTTTTAATTTGGCTGAGCCAGGATCTTTAGTTTCAGCATGAGAACTCTTAGTTGCAGCATGTGGGATCTAGTTCTCTGATTTGGAATCAAACCAAGGCCCCCTGCATTGGTATTGTGGAGTCTTAACTACTGGGCCACCAGAGAAGTCCCAGTAAATACTTTTTCTAAAGAAAGTGTTCTCTTTAAATTGTCACAATAAGTGTTTATCTATATGTCTTGTAAAAAAATGTATGCATATATACATACCAATGAAATATATGTGTATGTTTACATTCTTTATTTCTAATATTTTAAAAATATATGATTTTGTCACCATCTTGAGTAAAATCAGCCAGTGACCAAAGCATATAGTAGTTCACAGAACTAACCCATCTCATATCATTCATCAGGTTCATTATTCAGTAAGAGTGACAAAGGCTTTTGGTAAACAGAATAATGGCATCGCCAGTGTTTGCATTCTAATCTCAGAAACCTATGAATATGTTGCCCTACATGGAAAGGGGATATTACAGATATGAAAATGTTAAAGGTCTGGTGATGAGGAGATTATCTAGATGTGATCATAGACTAAGTCCATGCACCACAAGTATTGAGCCTATGCTCTAGAGCCCAGGAATTGCAACTATTGAGCTTATGTGCCACAATTACTGAAGAATGTGCACCCTAGAGCCAGTGCTCCACAGTAGGAGAAGCCACCACAATGGGAAGCCAGCACACTATAATGAGGAGTAGCCCCTCTGGCCACAAATAGAGAAAAGGCCTGCACAAGACTGAAGACCCAGCATTGCCAAAATAAATAAAACCATAAAAAAAAAAAGGAAAGAAAAAATACTTATTTAAGAAAAAAAAAAAAAGAGTCTTATAGGAGGGAGACAGGAAGGTCAAAGTTACAGAAGGGAATGTGACACTGAAAGCAGAGATATTTTCATCCTGGTCTCCAGAAGTTGTGAATGCTGCTGCCGAAAGGAAACTTTGGAAAGGTGATTATATTAAGGATCTTGAGATGACAGGATTATCCTGGGGACCCAGGTAGGTCCAAGTAATCAAACAGGTTTTTATAACAGGGACTCAGGAGGAGCCAGAGGAGAAGCAGATGTGATGATGGGAGCAGAAACTGGAGTGACCCACTTTGAATATGGAGGAAGGGGCCACAAGGCAAGGATACAGGCAGCCATTAGAAGCTGAAAAAGACAAGGAAAGATATTCATCCCTGAGAGACTCTGGAAGGAACAAGCCAATGCTTTAGCTCAACAAAACTGATTGTAAACGTCTGACCTCCAAAACTATACAAATAAACTTGTGTTGTTTCAAGCCACTAAATGCATGATAATTTGTTACAGCAGCAATGGAAAATTAATACAATATGTAGAGAAAGAAAAGCATTTGCCAAATCAAGAACTATGTAATAGGTGCCAGAGAATGTATGTATTTGTTTTTACACCAAAATCTTTTCTGCTACAGCAGTTGCAATGCAAGTCACCCGCTCATAAAGTTTATAATTATCAATGGTTCATTTTTCTTCTACACAGGCCAAACTAGTGAGCTAAGGGGGCATGTGGTAGCATGTGTGCTAAGTCGCTTCAGTTGTGTCTGACTGTTCAATCCTATGGGCTGCAGCCTGTGAGGCTCCTCTGTCCATGGGCTTCTTCAGGTAAGAATACTGGAGTGGATTGCCATGTACTCCTCCAGGGGATCTTCCAGATCCAGGGTTGAACCCATGTCTCCTGCATCGGGTTCTTTACTACCAGTGCCACTTGGGAAGCCTTTTTCTTACTATAAAAGCCCTTAGTTCAAAGGTTAGGGAATCAAATGGGAAGATTTCACTTGTTGTCCACTATGTCCCTTTCAATTTTACATCTGGAACTGAGGAAATAACCACAGAATGTGTTCAGAGACCTACTGAGTACAGTAGGCTTAACTAGAGCCCAAACTCCGTTGGTCACCTGACCATCAGCCTCTACTCTAACTAGTAGTCACTATTCTAACAGTGAGTTTGGGTCTCTAGGACTTAATTTAATTTCTTATCCAGCATTTTGCAATCTAAAATGTCAGATTATGCTCCCTTCCTTAATTTACAGTTATACTAGAAAATGGCTACAGTTCTCTTTAAAGAAGGCAGGGAGGAAAATTAACAGTATAAATTTTTGACAGTGTACCAGAATTCTTCCTCAAGAGGACCTAGGGTTACATTTCATTCAGGGAGCTCTAAGTCTGTAAATTGGTTCAGATTTGGGAATTAAATGAATGAGGGCCCATTGTTCTTTGACTTGGTTACTCCAGTCACTCTGTTCACTAGACCTAAAGCTTTTCCATTTATACAAATCAGGTAAGACTGTAGTTTCTACTCATCTACTTCACTCTAGGGACACCAAAGACCAACCAGCCAACACCATATCTCTGCAGGTCAGAACATTCAGATGACTGCTTTGGCTTTCCTGTTCATTGCAGTAACTATGTGCAGCATCTTGTCTTTGGCTATTAAGTGCTGCCACTTGGCCCTGTACCCTGGGATTCTATCATCCTCTCTGAATTTAGGGAATCCCAGTTCCATGGTAGCAGTTCTCACTATAATGTCTGACCCCAGAGAAGAGTAACAATAGAGCTTTTCAGTGATGCTGAGGCTCTTTTCACAATTGAATTCTTAAAGGTATGGTGAAGAACATATCCTCTGGATTTCAATGAAGGCAGGTTGGCAAGTCTTGTGTAATAGATGCTCTCTAGCAGTTTAACCTCCCTAAGTCTTCTGACACTTCGATCAATAGTACAACAAAGAAGTTCTGGCATACTGGTTTTATTGGTGTAAGACATCTTTGTGGTTGTATCCGTCTTTAGTGAGTGTAAGGCATATTTGGATCGTTATTGTGAATGTGACTGGTGATAGAAGCAAGGTCCAATGCTGTAAAGAGCAATATTGCATAGGAACCTGGAATGTCAGGTCCATGAATCAAGGAAAATTGGAAGTGGTCGAACAAGAGATGGCAAGAGTGAATGTCAACATTCTAGGAATCAGCGAACTGAAATGGACTGGAATGGGTGAATTTAACTTAGATGACCATTATATCTACTACTGCAGGCAGGAATCCCTCAGAAGAAATGGAGTGGCCATCATGGTCAACAAAAGAGTCCAAAATGCAGTACTTGGATGCAATCTCAAAAATGACAGAATAACCTCTGTTTGTTTGCAGGGCAAACCATTCAATATCACAGTAATCCAAGTCTATGCCCCAACCAGTGATGCTGAAGAAGATGAATGGTTCTATGAAGATCTACAAGGCCTTTTAGAACTAACACCCAAAAAAGATGTCCTTTTCATGATAGGGGACTGGAATACAAAAGTAGGAAGTCAAGAAACACCTGGAGTAACAGGCAAATTTGGCCTTGGAGTACAGATTGAAGCAGGGCAAAGGCTAATAGAGTTTTGCCAAGATAATGAACTGCTCATAGCAAACACCCACTTCCAACAACACAAGAGAAGACTCTACACGTGGACATCACCAGATGGTCAACACCGAAATCAGATTGATTATATTCTTTGCAGCCAAAGATGGAGAAGCTCTATACAGTCAGCAAAAACAAGACCAGGAGCTGACTGTGGCTCAGACCATGAACTCCTTATTGCCAAATTCAGACTGAAATTGAAGAAAGTAGGGAAAACCACTAGACCATTCAAGTATGACCTAAATCAAATCCCCTATGATTACACAGTGGAAGTGAGAAATAGATTTAAGGGCCTAGATCTGATAGATAGAGTGCCTGATGAACTATGGAATGAGGTTCGTGACATTGTACAGAAGACAGGGATCAAGACCATCCCCATGGAAAAGAAATGCAAAAAAGCAAAATGGCTGTCTGGGGAGGCCTTACAAATAGCTGTGAAAAGAAGAGAAGTGAAAAGCAAAGGAGAAAAGAAAAGATATAAACATCTGAATGCAGAGTTCCGAAGAATAGCAAGAAGAGATAAGAAAGTCTTCTTCATCGATCAATGCAAAGAAATAGAGGAAAACAACAGAATGGGAAAGACTAGAGATCTCTTCAAGAAAATCAGAGATACCAAAGGAACATTTCATGCAAAGATGGGCTCGATAAAGGACAGAAATGGTATGGACCTAACAGAAGCAGAAGATATTAAGAAAAGATGGCAAGAATACACAGAAGAACTGTACAAAAACGATCTTCACAACCCAGATAATCACGATGGTGTGATCACTGAGCTAGAGCCAGACATCCTGGAATGTGAAGTCAAGTGGGCCTTAGAAAGCATCACTACGAACAAAGCTAGTGGAGGTGATGGAACTCCAGTTGAGCTATTCCAAACCCTGAAAGATGATGCTGTGAAAGTGCTACACTCAATATGCCAGCAAATTTGGAAAACTCAGCAGTGGCCACAGGACTGGAAAAGGTCAGTTTTCATTCCAATCCCAAAGAAAGGCAATGCCAAAGAATGCTCAAACTACCGCACAATTGCACTCATTTCACAGGCTAGTAAAGTAATGCTCAAAATTCTCCAAGCCAGGCTTCAGCAATATGTGAACCATGAACTTCCTGATGTTCAAGCTGGTTTTAGAAAAGGCAGAGGAACCAGAGATCAAATTGCCAACATCCACTGGATGATGGAAAAAGCAAGAGAGTTCCAGAAAAATATCTATTTCTGCTTTATTGACTATGCCAAAGCCTTTGACTGTATGGGTCACAATAAATTGTGGAAAATTCTGAAAGAGATGGGAATACCAGACCACCTGATCTGCTCTTGAGAAATCTGTATGCAGGTCAGAAAGCAACAGTTAGAACTGGACATGGAACAACAAACTGGTTCCAAACAGGAAAAGGAGTATGTCAAGGCTGTATATTGTCACCCTGTTTATTTAACTTCTATGCAGAGTACATCATGAGAAACGCTGGAATGGACAAAACACAAGCTGGAATCAAGATTGCCGGGGAAAATATTAATAACCTCAGTTATGCAGATGACACCACCCTTATGGCAGAAAGTGAAGAGGAACTAAAAAGCCTCTTGATGAAAGTGAAAGTGGAGAGTGAAAAACTTGGCTTAAAGCTCAACATTCAGAAAACGAAGATCATGGCATCTGGTCCCAGCACTTCATGGGAAATAGATGGGGAAACAGTGGAAACAGTGTCAGACTTTATTTTTCTGGGCTCCAAAATCACTACAGATGGTGACTGCAGCCATGAAATTAAAAGACGCTTACTCCTTGGAAGGAAAGTTATGACCAACCTAGATAGCATATTCAAAAGCAGAGACATTACTTTGCCACCAAAGTTCATCTAGTCAAGGCTATGGTTTTTCCTGTGGTCATGTATGGATGTGAGAGTTGGACTGTGAAGAAGGCTGAGCGCTGAAGAATTGATGCTTTTGCACTGTGGTGTTGGAGAAGCCTCTTGAGAGTCCCTTGGACTGCAAGGAGATCCAACCAGTCCATTCTGAAGGAGATCAGCCCTGGGATTTCTTTGGAAGGAATGATGCTAAAGCTGAAACTCCAGTACTTTGGCCACCTCATGCGAAGAGTTAACTCATTGGAAAAGACTCTGATGCTGGGAGGGATTGGGGGCAGGAGGAGAAGGGGATGACAGAGCATGAGATGGCTGGATGCCATCACTGACTCAATGGACGTGAGTCTCAATGAACTCCGGAAGTTGGTGATGGACAGGGTTGCCTGGCGTGCTGCGATTCATGGGGTCGCAAAGAGTCAAACACGACTGAGCGACTGATCTGATCTGATCTGATCTGGTTTCAGTCAACCAACCAAGCAAACTATTAGAGTCATTATTAACCTTCTCAAGTTAAAACATTGATTCTGAAGCACAGCTTCATATTTCTTCAGCCTATACCCTCTTCTCTTAAGCTTCATGGTTGTTTTTCAGTTGCTAAATCATGTCCAACTCTGTGACAACATGGACTGCAGCACATCAGGATTCCCTATCCTTCACTATCTCCTGGAGTTTGCTCAAACTCATCTCCACATAGTTGATGTTGCTATTCAACTATCTCATCCCCTATTGTACCCTGATTCTCCTGCCCTCAATCTTTCCCAGCATCAGGGTCTTTTCCAATCAGTCAGCTCTTTGCATCAGGTGGCCAAAGTATTGGAGTTTCAGCTTCAGCATCAGTTCTTCCAGAGAATATTCAGGGTTGATTTCCTTTAGGATTGACTGGTTTGATCTCCTTGCTCTTCAAAGGACACTCAAGTATCTTCTCTGGCACCACATTTCAAATGCATCAATTCTTCAGGGCTCAGCCTTCTTTATGGTCCAACTCTCATATCTGTACATGCATACATGCAAGTGTGCTAAGTCATTTCAGTTGTGTCCAACTCTTTGTGACCCTATGGACTGTAGTCCACGAGGCTCTTCTGTCTATGAGATTGTCCAGGCAAGAAGGCTGGAGTGGGTTGCCATGCTCTCCTCCACGTGATATTCCAGGCACAGGGATCAAATGTGTATCTCCTGTGATTCTTGCATTGCAGGTGGATTCTTCCCAGGTGCGTTACAGCCATTAGGGAAGCCCCATCATTCCTGCCTACTGGAAAAACCATAGCTTTGACTATACAGACCTTTGTTAGCAAAGTGATGTCTCTGATTTTTAAAATACTGTTTAGGTTTGTCATAACTTTTCATCCAAGGAGCAAGCATCTTTTAATTTTGTTGTTGCAGTTACCATCTGCAGTAATTTTGAAGCCCAAGAAAATGAAATCTGTCACTGTTTCAAATTTTTCCCCATCTATTTGCCATGAAATCATGGGAATGGATACCATGATGTTTGTTTTTTGAATGTTGTGTTTTAAGCCAGTTTTTTTGCTCCTCTCTTTCACCCTCATCAAGAGGTTCTTTAGTTCCTCTTTACTTTCTGCCATTAAAGTGGTATCATCTTCATATCTGAAGTTGTTGATATTTCTCCTGGCAATCTTGATTCTAGCTTGTGAGTTATCCAGCCCAGCATTTCACATGATGTACTCTGCATGTAAGTTAAATAAGTTGGGTGAGTATATGTAGCCTTGTCATATTCCTTTCCTAATTTTGAACTAGCTTATTGTTAAATGTCTGGTTCTAATCGTTGTTTCTTGTCCTGACTACAGGTTTCTCAGGAGACAGGTAAGGCGGTCTGGTATTTTCGTCTTTTTAAAAATTTTCCACAGTTTGTTGTGATCTATGCAGTCAAAGGTTTTAGTATAGTCAACAAAATTAGATCGTTTGGGGGATCCCTTTGCTTTTTCTATGATCCATCAGATGTTGGCAATTTGATCTCTGCTTCCTCAGCCTTTTGTAAATCTGGCAAGTTCTCAGTTCACATACTATTGAAGCCTAGCTTGAAGGTTTCTGAGCATTACCTTGCTAGCATGTGAGATGATTGCAGTTGATTGAGCATTCTTTGGCATTGCCTTTCTTTGAGATTGGAAGGAAAACTGACCTTTTCACACATATTCCCAAGGCTTCAGTTGATACATATTGGTAAAATTGTGCAATTATTTTAGTATGCCTCATTCTTCCTGTGGGCCACACTTTGTAACTCAGATCCTTTGGGGTCTGAGAGAACTTGAATCTGGGTATGAATCTGGACATGAATATAGGTGATAGGGAAAGGCCCTGAGGAGGAATCATTAGTGCTTTACAAGGCAACTGCCTCACTGGAACAATTTATATTGAAGAGCTTTTTCAGGAAAGGGAGGTTAGTCTTCTCAAGCCGAGCTGATTCTACAGAAGACACAACATAATTTAGGTATTCAGGGTTTTCAACCTCACTGGAATCTGTCCATATGCCCTCATGCCAAATTTTACTATTGCATTCCTTCTGAAGTGTTGTTCCAGCTTTATTGAAAGTGATCATGAGCCATCAAGAATTCAATTTATATTATTATTCAGTCATCTATAGGGTTAGACATTGAGTGTGGTTTTCAAAAATCCTGGTTCTGCAGATATGAAAGATATAGGCTTCCTTCAGGGGAATCAGAGAAGTTTTCAATTTCCTTGAACTGAGAATTTAAAGTTTTATCTTACTGTACTATTTTCTAAATTATTCAGTGTGGTAAGGAGCAAAACAACTAACTCCATCTTACTCTTTTTACTGTCACTTAAATATTTATAGCAGTAAATAATGTGTTGTTCAGTGCCTTACTTTTTATAGATAATTGATTATAGTTATCTATAGATGATAATCTGAGTGACCACTTGCCATACATGCCATAAATTACCCAGGGCCTACTTCACCACTAGAAACTTAAACATTAATGCCTTTAAAGCAAATACAATCAGAGAGCCAGTTTCAAGAAACTCACTGGAGAAACTGATGCTGAAGTTGAAGCTCCATTATTTCAATCTGATGTGAACTGCCAACTCATTGGAAAAGTCTCTGATACTGGGAAATATTGAGGGCAGAAGGAAAAGAGGGTGTCAGAGGATGAGATGTTTTGCATCACCTATTTAATTATCATGAACTTGGGCAAACTCCAGGAGATGGTGAGGGGCAGGGAGGCCTGGTGTGCTGCGGTTGATGGAGTCGCAAAGACTTGGACAAGATTGGGCAACTGAACAACAACAATTTGTATGTATAGTCCTGCATTGACAGACATTTTCTTTATATACATCCCAAAAAAATTGATTTAAAATATTATAATAATAAAATGTAAAATACTATATGTAAAAACATAACTATTTTAATGTTATGTAAAAACATTTTCATGACTGATATGTGAATAGATGGAAATGTATCTTATTAAAATTTTTAGTGTTTATTTGAAAATTGAAGCTCATAGTGGATATGCAGCAAAATAGCAAAAATAAAATTTGTTTTGAATTAAAACACCTATATTAAAAACTTTGCTTCATTCTGTCAACTAAATGACATGCATTCTTTCAGATAATTTTGTATTCATATGTCAATATATCCACTTGAAGAAATTTTGTCGTACAGATAATGACAAGTTCAAATCCAGCCTTGCCTTTTCTCAAATTCTCACATTTCAGTTTTCAAAAATGGTCTGAATTAATGAGTCATTTTTATGATAAAACTCTGAAAGAAACATTAAAATGATGAATATGTCACAAACTTAGGAGAGAACGGGTGTCATAAAAAGAACTTCATACTTCTAATAATAAATAATTCTCTCAACTGCTGAATTTTCAGTTCAATATCTTCTCAGGAAGATGTCAGAATGAAGCATTAAAGGTTTCTCTGCTCCATCAGAATGGGAATAGAGTGGCAATACTGAGGAGAAAGGAACTGGAAGACTCAATAAAACTCCACAGGATGACTCCACAGAGAGCTGAATGGAATTAGTAGTATGAGCACTTAGGACAGACCAGATGTTTTTAACTTATTTTTCATTTAGTTCTCACAATAAAACTAGGTATTTTTTAACATGAGGCTAAAGGAGATATGGTTTAAAAAGCTTAAATGACTTGAAAAATAAGAATTACAATGTGCTACACCAAGATAAAAACCAACATCTGTCAGGATAAGCTGCCAGGAGTGTGGTCCATGGAACAGCTGCATTAGTATTACCTGGGACTTTGTTGTAAAAGTCTACCTTGGCCCCATCTCAGACGTACCAAGTCAATCTGTAGGGGTGGCACACAGAAATTGGGTTAAACAAACTTTCTGGGTGATTCAAATGTATTCAACAGTGTTAGAAACTACTTCCCTATACCACACAGGGACTTGGAATTGGGTTTAATTTATCATATTTACACTATGTCCTTGTACAAATCACTGAACTCTATATATAATTTCATCATCTTTGTAAAGGTGAAAAAAAAAAAAAACCCTCTATGCCTTTCTTTACAAGAGAATAGTGTATTCTATAAAGCATTATAAAATATAAATATTGAAATGTATTTGTATCATCAAACATAATTTAATATAGTTATTTTTATGTCACCCTGCATGAAATTTTTTTGTAAGTTAAAATTCTTTAAGAAAGAAGCCAAAATACCATCTCCCAATCTTATCACTTCATCTTTTGTCAAGAGTTCTTAGCAATTGCCCTTGACCACAAAAGTAACTGATGGCCTTGTAAACATGATTATCTCATTTGAGGATCTACTTTCCCAACTTTAGAAATAATTAGCTTACTTAAATTATTAAATTCAAAATTGGAGTGGAACTGTTATTTATTTTTAGGAGAATAAGGTTTTTTGGATCTCAAAACCTGCTTTGTACTATGTCAGTTACTTGCAAGATTCATTATCACTGTCAAGTTTCTATACACCATGGGCAATGCCCTTAGATCAGAAAAGGGTTATATTCACTAGATTTTCAAACATTTCCCTGGGTGTTCTAGTTACTATCTAGGAGTAAATAAGGAACAAAATGTGCTTTTAGACTTTCTCCTGAGGATGAAAATTTCCAAATTAGAGGTAGCCCTATCATAAAAGAGATTTTCCTTGAAGATGGAAGAGGCACCCCTATCTTTAATTAAGATGCTTTCAAACTTAACATTTCTTTGTTCGACTTGTTTCCATGAATTTTACAAGGTGAAAATAGGTGAAGTAAAATGTTTTTACTGCTGCACTTGCCTTGAAATCCTTGAAATAAGATGGAACAACATGAAAATAGGGGTGAAAACATATCTAGGATATAGAGATAAAATTCTGGAAATGCACTAAAACGGTGTGATCTGGCTGGCAGAGCAGAAATATGAGACAGAGAGATGAAAAATTACTCAAGAGATAAGTTGAGGTCTTGACTTTTAAAAACTGAGTGTGATAAAGTTGGTTGGATATTACATTTAGGTGGCCCCTCCTCCTCCCCAACTCCATTGAAGGAGAGATTAATCCCTCAAAGAGAACATTGCTAACACTTCAAAAATCCAATTTATGAACAATGTTCAAGTGTCTGAGAATACACATTTATAATCTTAACAACATCCTAGTCACTCAAAAATTGGAGGAAACATCATTCATTTTCAAATATCAGAGGATGTTATACCCTGAGGAGAAAATTAACATCCAAATGAAAAAAAAATTGTGGAAAATTGAAGAAAGAACAGTAAAAGATATAGGTATTTTTGTTCCCTTAACAATAATATTTAGCTGACTGGTACTTGGGCAAATATTTTGGGTTTAATATTTTGGTTGGAAGACTTAAAATGACCTTTTCATGTTATTTATTAAGTACTTAAGAATATGGAGAGGTCTACTTCAAGGTAGACTAAAGTTGCAGGAGAAAAATTCTCAAAATAAAAATTATAATAAATATGTTTTATATGTAAAGTTTGAATCTCACATACTAAAATCCATCTTCTCAAAACAAAATTAAAATAACTAAACTTCATACACATTTAAAAATTATTATTAATGTCACTAAGTTTTCATTATTTCATCTGTAAAGTGATAGCAGTTATCATAGTTGCTGTGAAGATTAACAAAAAAATCATAAAAGCTGTAGCAGAGTTCATGGCACAGAACAGATACTTGTTAAATGTTAGTTATACTACTACTGGCATTTCAAAGACTTTTAAGTATTGTTGCTGTTGTTCAGTCATTCATTTGGGTGCCACTCTTTGCAACCCACCAAGTTCCTGTGTCCTTGGGATTTCCCAGGCAAGAATAGTGAAGTAGGTTGCCATTTCCCTTCTTTAGGGGCTCTTCCTCACCCAGGGATAACACCTGTGTCTCCTGCATTGCAAGTGAAGTCTTTACCACTGAGCCACCAGGGAAGCCTCTTTCAACTATTACCAACATTAACATCAATAATGATGACTTGTTGTTTTTAAATTTGTATTGCTACTCAGTTTTTATATATCCTATTAATATGACATTATGTTTGCTTGATTACTTGATCATAAGAAATTAAATATAAGACAGATGTTTAAAAATTATTTACTCTTGTTTCTCTTTAAATTTGCTACAATAATCTATACCACAAAGATTTTTCAAGATATGCATCAAACAACTAAAATTTAGGGGAAAATACCATTTTCTTTGATTAAAAAAGTAACAAAACACATAGTGAAATTATTTGGCAAAATTATTTTCTGAAACCTGTGTTGGCATATAGATAGAAACAGTCAATAACAAAGGAAAACTTTTACCTGTGTTATGAATGGTTTATTTTAGTAAAAGAAGTTTAAAAAGTTTGTTGTTGATATTGTAACATAAGGCACAAAGTGTTGTTAGTTATTAATTTTGTTACTTTCCTGTATGGTTTCATTTGAGCATCCATTCTATGTAAGGCGCTTAGACACATGTGCTGTATACATTTTGAAGGTCTGGTGAGAGGAATTGTGGTATACATTAAAAGAATAAAGCTGTGCTTTAAAAAATATCCTCAAATTAATAACTGGAGTTACCCTAAGCAAGAAAAAAAAAAAAAAAGAAGAATTAATGAAAGGATGGGAAAAAGGAACAATGGTTACTTGCCAGGGGTTGAAATCAAAAACTAAAAATCCAAAATGAATTTCCTCTCATAGTTGGTTCGGCATTTCTCCAATATTTGCCTCAGTTCAAGGCTCTACATGACACAGTTTCCCACTCTCATAGCTGAGAATGGCCACCCCGCTGTTCCTGAATTCACAATTTCTAATTCCAGCTCATACAGAAAGACTCAACAGTGTCCTTGAATCCCAATCTTGAATTCTCAGGGACAGAATACGATTGGCCCACCGTGAGGCAACAGTTTATCCCTTCTGATTAATTGTGGCTGAAATGACAGTGTCACATAGAACAGTAATAGCTTTCAATCCCTGGAAGTCAGGGAGGCAAGTCAGGAATAAGAGGACATGTGAAATGGAAAAATCCCCTCCAGTGTATTGATAGTATCTAGTATTATTCTCAAGGCTGAATACTCAGTGGTTTGGCTTATACTGGCTACCTTTCAGAAACTCACGTTCATGCCAAACAACTTCCATTGTAAGATTCCCTCCAAAATGTGCCCTATGACCCCACTGCAGATAGTGACTTCACTTTTCTCCACAGTCCAATAACTGTTTGGGAATCTTTTGCCATGCTTCCAGAAATATATTGAGGAAAGGCAAATTGAAAAACAAAGCTATATTTTCTCATTGCTATTTCTATACTGTCATTTGTGAAGCATGGTTTATAAATGCTGATTAACAATGCTATTTATCTTTCACAGGCAAGATTCCAGTTATACTTGAAGCATACAAAAAGCCCCAGTGATTTGGTTAGCCTACAAAAGTCAGTTCAATAAGAAATATAAGAGTAGTCAGGTCAGTTGTATGCTATTATGTATAAAGAGTAATAGAAGCAACAACAGCCACAGAAACCAGCTCATTGGTTGCCTGAATATTTTTCTTAAACAATAAGTTGAAATGGTGTAGAGACAATTACAGAGTTAAATTTGGGGCATATCTTCGTTAAAATTCTGAGGTGTTCATCACGGTGACTGCCCTTTAGCTTTCATAATTCTCTGTGTATTTTTTAAAGCCCTTCAACATTTTATGTGCACTGTCTTCATTGTACCTTACCACTCATAAGAGTAAGTTGAATTATATTGGGTGATCTGATGGTTTGAATATTAGTATGTTCCCTCAAGTAACTAAAACTGTGAGTTACATGAACTTGCCCCTCTCTTAAACGGAAAATATGAGTAATTGAGCAAGATAGACTCAAATCCACTTCAAGATATTAAACTGAGAAATTTTATGAAAAATAATACTTATGATTTTACACTAAATTTTAAGTGCAGAAAAGAATAACATTCAAGATTTCTCCAGGAACCAGGGGAATGTTTTTTGCCTCTATGAATCGTAATGACTACATAAAAGCTGCATATGTATCTAAAGCTAGAGGTAGCTGGCAAGAGTTAAACAGGAAAATCCCCTTGGAATATTTGCCTTCCCAAAGAAGCTAGGGAAGAAGATGATTAACCCAAAGCATTAAGTACTGTAAGTGAATGATATGTGATGGTGACCAGCCTATAGAAGATTCAGACCTATGGGCTGCACCAGCTCATATGGAAAACTGGCACATGTGTCAAATGTTTACAAAGTAAAATTCCTCACTTATAAAAGTTATTTCTATATATTTTAAAAAGCAATCTTAATGTATTATGGCTTATTATTATTCCTCAGTTGTATCTAAGTTTGAATTGTTTTTTTAAGTTAGAATGCTGTTCATCTTGCCTAATCAATCCAAAATTCATCTTTTGGGATGATTATGTTGAAGCCTAAAGTCAGACAGATAATTATGGTAGTTACTTTCGCCCCTCTGCTTCTGAGACTCCAGAATTAGGAACTATTTTCTGATTTTTCGATTTAGAAGCTGTGACAATTATCAGTATATTTCCTCTCAGTTCTAAGTGCAGACTTTTTGAGATGTTTTTTGCAAAGATGATACTAGGACTGAATTCTGTGAACATTTCTCTTTGGCTAGCCAGAGCTAGTTAGGTCTTTTCATGGAGAATAGAGGAGGGTCATTGTGGGGTCTGTGTCTGTGCACGTTCAGTCCTGTATGAGTCTTTTGCAACCCCACAGACTGTAGCCCACGAGGCTCCTCTGTCCATGGAATTTCCCAGGCAAGAATACTGGAGTGGGCTGCCATTTCCTTCTCCAGGGATTCTTCTTGATCCAGGGATGGAAGTTGAGTCTCCTGCATGGCAGGCAAATTCTTTACCGCTGAGCCACCAGGGAAACTGGGTTGTTGTGAGACTATAGCAAAAGTAAGATGCCTTTATTCCTAGCTATGATAGGTTATTGCTTTGTGGGTGTGCTTGCTAACAATTGTGCCTGTTGGAGACCCAGTGGTGTTTATCTCTATGTCCTTGCAGACCAGCCCTGGATCATCTGGACCCTTCAGCAAGTTTCTTGGCACCAGTGGATTACTACTACAAACCAGCTTTGGCTTGCCCATACTTACTTTTTAATTTCTCCTGATCATTCACCCTTTCAGCCCTCATCTATTCCTTTTGTGAAGTTTCTCTGCCTCGGATAGACTGTACGTTTCTGTGGCAGTCACACATTCTCCCATTAGTTCAGAACCTCCCGACTGATGGAAATGGGCCAGAAGATGTCTCCATGAATTTTTAGTCTCTTCCTTGCTCACTTTTTATCAGTCCTAGGGGTAGTAGCTCCCCCTGCATTGACTTTTTCCATATTCCTAGAGTCTCAGCTTACAACCCTTTTATAGTAGCTAACCTTTTTACTAGTTGATAATGATTTGCATTAAATGGTACCTGTTCAAATTATTGATATGGTTTTTACTTGGTGACTGATGGAAATGCATATTTGTATTTAGTCACACTGAAAAGTTTAAATTGTATTGGTGGTGAGCCTTTTATAAGAAAATATCACTAGATTTCAAAGAAACAAAATTAAAAATACCAAATCAAGGAGGTAGGTTTATTTATTTTAATATTTAGGTTTGAGACTTCAGACGAAAATATAGGAAGGAATAGACAACATTTGCTAGTAAGAGGTAAATATATCCAGTTAACTATTGTACTCATTACTTGACTCAGTACAGAAACATCTTGTCCCTATGTGTTTCAAACACATAAGAAGCTTTGGGAATGTTTTTGTGGCTTTGAGGGTCTTCCAATGACATTCATTTCCATCATCTCTACTCATTTATGAAGAATTAGAGAACAGTAACTGAAGCAGCTTAAAATAATTAATGGGATACTGTTTCCATGTAGACAAAATTCTCTCAGGAAAGCAGCCCATATCCTATTAGACACTCCTAAATCTTTTCTATTTGGGATTTTAGTTATATAACTTCCCGTATCATCACTATATTATACAATTACCTTAGGAAACTTTAAAGCACTGATATTTTCCTGAGAAGAACACTTCAAGCCCAAAAGCATTGGAAAAGATGCTTTTGATGTTGTCTGGTAAAATCTACCTTCCTTCCCCAAAGCAGAAGATGCTGAAATTGAGACTTTCCTGGCAGTCCAGTGGTTAAGATTCCATACTTCCGGTTCAAGAGGCATATGTTTGATCCCTGGTCAGGGAACTAGAATTCCACATGCCAAGAGGTACAGCCAAGAAAATATTTTTTTTTAAAAAAGGAAGAAAATGTATTATTCGAAAGACACTGAAATCACCTCAAAGAAATCAGTGGAAAACCTAAAGACAGTGGAAGAGGAGATTCCTTAGGATTTATCTCCTCCCAGTCTCGTCCCAAGGCCTATTAGTTCACTGTAGTGTTCACTAACTCACGCTGTCTCACTATTTTCACCACCTGCATTGCTGCTGAAACAGGAAAATCTAAAGTTTTCCACCATGCCCCATTCACCTCAAGGTCAGAAAGTAGAGATGGCATCCTCACTGTCCTCTGATGCCTCTACTAGGTGGTCACTCTTTCAACTGTATAGGTCTTCCAGCTCCTGTGAATTAATCATATCTGACTATACAACTCTTCTTTCATTGCAACAGACTTCAAATTTCCCTATCAGAACCATTAATCAATTAGTCATTAATCATTAATTATCAATCAATGAAGGCTTTAAATCTACCCTTTCCAACCTAACCCTTGTCATTAGTTTAACATATCAAAGTCCATGAAAACACATTTTCCAAAGAATACTAATAGATCAGTCTTTCTCCTTATAATGAATGACTTTATCTTCCAATCCTTCTCAGCCACCTGATCTTATATTCTCCGCATGGCCTGAAACTATTTTATTTCCTAAAATGTTAACTTTGGCATGTCATTCTCTGGCCACAATCTCTTCCCTCTTCAGTTTTCTGTTCTTAGTCATAATGCAGACCAACAGTATATGATGTAAAATCAGTGCCATCGCCCCTTTATTTTCTCCACGTCCAGCTTTGAAAGTGTTAATCACTCTGTTGTGTCTGACTCTTTGTGACTCCATAGGCTGTAGTCCACCAGGCTCTTCTGCCCATGGAATTCTTCAGACAAGAATACTGGAGTGGGTAGCCATTTCCTTCTCTAGGAGATCTTCCTGATCCAGGGATCAAACCAGGGTCTCCTGCATTGCATGTGGATTCTTTACAATCTGAGCCACCAGGGAAGCCCATATCCAGCTTTAATTACAAGCAAAAACAAACAAACAAACAAAAACCCCTCATTTCAATCACTATCTTGAAAATGTCCAGATCCCTACACCACTGCTTTTACATTGCCACCTCATGGCAAATTTATATCCACAGTAAACGCAGTCTGAAGCTTTGTCCTTGCCTACAACCAAGTAGCTGGATGTTTCTGGGGAAAAAAAATCACATATTCGAGAAACTTATAATAATTTGTGACTTTTAGCCTCATAAGGGACTTCAGTACTTCCCAGAGATATCACAGTGTTTCTCCAGTAAGTTAGCTCGTCTTAAACCTCTGACCTCCTTATATTCCTTTGTGCAAAGAATATTACTTTTCCTCTGCTGCACTGACAAAAATAGAAGTTTCTATCAGATGCAAACTCTGTCAACATTCTCTAGTAAACAGAATGGCAGATACTATAAACATTCTGCTCTTGCCTTGATGCTATAATGTGGGGGAAAAGAAATGCCTTTTACTTAAGGTTTAGCTATTTATTTAAGCTTTAGTGCCACATCTTTTGGAATTCTTAGGACTCTTTTGCTATAGATTTTCTTTTCTACCTCTCAGAGACATTTTCAATTCACTAAATTCTTTCCATTAGAATTCAAATATGTTTTGTCAGTAGTTGTCATAATATGACTCTACACTACAATCATGTGAAGTTCTTTTACAAATGCCAAGAGATTCTGGTTAATTGACCATTAGCAGGTCCTGTACATCTTTTCAAAAATAATCTCTGGATTATTTTAATGTACAGGATTGAAAAGCACTGTTATAATATCTCATATAATTAAAATTGTACTGGGAAGAATATCCCAGTACACCTATCTGTTCCAGACGTTGTTTTCTTCCCTTCAATGCAAAATATCTCAAAGAATAATTTACACTACTTGTCTAAATGGCCTTCTCTGTTGAACTATCAACACTCTTTACAAAATCTTGCCAACCAAAAAAATGAGTACCATACAATTAAATCTAATATGTACCTTCAGTCCTTATTTTACATAACTTCACATCATTTGACACATGACTATTTGATATTCTTACAACACTTTCTTCTCTTAATTTTCTCTTCTAATTCCATCTACCATTCTGAAAACAGCCTTTTAAACTCTTTTGTCATTGTTTCTTTTGTATAAAATCATTAAATATTGTAATTCATAATTTATTGAGATTCCTCTAGGATATAAGGTATTAATTTTAGATCAGTAAAGTTTCTATCCAATGATCTCAAAATGTGGACTGAAGCATATAGCAATCAAGACAGGTTAGATCTGACTAAAAGGTAAAAAATATCCATGACTTAAAGTAGAAAATGTTAATTTTTCATTCATAGTTCATAATCTGCATCAGGGACTGGCAAGGAAGAAATATCTGCTAATAGTACTCACTCATGAAATACACCTGGCAGATCAGCTATCATCATAAATGTTACCTGTTACTGTGCAAAAAAAAAAAGTCCCAGTCCAAAAGTGACAAGTATCACTTCTATCTTCAATTCAATGGCTAGAACTAATAGTCATATGCCCATGTTAACCACAAAAGGTCCACAAAAAGCAATTCCACCATGGGCCAGAAATCAGAGAACTGCATAACAGTGAACAACACTAATGACTGCTGCCTGAGTAAAAAGACCTTTTTCACCGTTATGGAGCTGCCAGACAAGACCATTTGGGAGAGAGCTCCAGTGCTTTATGTGTGATATGTAACAAGCATTCAAGAGATCTGTGTGCACACTAAAATTAAGATCCACTTTTCTGAGGGTTCCATAAACAGACTTCAAGGAGGCTTAACAAACATGTAAAAAATCTGGTTAGTAAATGTACATAAGCAAGGTTATAATTATAATATATTATCCAAAGCAATGCACTTTTAACAGTGAAAGGTCCTTGATTAATATTTTACTAGGAAACAGACATAAAGTAGGACTATCAAAGAAACAATACAGAGAAACAGAAGATAAGAAATATTAACTAATTTCCCCCAAACCAGATGGCTCACTTGTATTAAAAAAGAAAAAAAAAAGATGAAATGGTTTTCCTGGTTCTAGTGATCATGCAGTTGCTTCAAAATCTAAATAAGATCCCTGTTCATCTTCATTGCAAATGTAGAATTTTTCATACCATTATATAGTTGGAATGAGTAATGACCACTTTCAAAAATAAAGGGATATTTTCCTTATAAATTCTACATTGCAGACTCCAATTTGGAATTATTTTTATCCTACTTATATCTTTAATTGCCTTATGTTTCTAACTTGAAGTTTGAAAATGTAAATTTCTAGAAGTTAGAAAATAAACTCTTCAGATTTTTCCTAGCAACTGTAACTATCCTAATGATAAGAAGACTTTACTAAAACTTCAATGTAACCCTGATTTTTCTTTTCATGTGATGCATTTATGTGTCACATTAATATAACTGAAATGTAATTCCCACTGATTCTAGATTATAAGAGAATGAAGGTTTATGCTTTCAGAGGATGATCTCAATTTTTATAATCTTCATTTCTCCTACAACATGCTAGTACCTATTCTTTCAAGTAGATGTCCTTCACTTTATCTTAGTCATAATGATTCTTACTCTATCTTTGTGTCATGTGAGTTCTTAATAAAGAAATAAGTTGTAAGAAAAAGAATAACATAGAAAGCATTCTCTTGACAAAGGATAAATATACATATATACAGAGAATATATTTCAAATATATGCAAAGAACTCTTAAAACTCAATAATAAGAACCAACCAATCCAATCAAAAATATAGGTCAAAGGCCTGAATAGATACCTTGTCAAAGATTTACAAATAGGTGCCACATCATATGTCTTTGGAGAAATAAACATTAAAACAACACTGCAATTTAAAACACATTGATGGAATAGCCAAAATATGGAAAATTGACAACATTAAATGCTGATGAGTATGTAAAGCAATAGGAACTCACATCCATTGCAAAAACTTTGGATGACAGTTTAATGGTTTCTTACCAAATGAATCATACACTTACCACAAAATCCTGCAGTCAAGTTTCTTGATATTTACCTAAAATAACCAAAAACTTACATCAATACAAACACCTGCGCATGGATGTTTACAGCAGCTTTATTTGTAACTGCCCCAAACTTGGAAGCAAACAACATGTCCTTTAGTAGGCTAATGGGAAAATAAGCTATGGTACATCTAGGCTATGAAATATTATTCAGTGGGAAAAAAAAAGAGCTATGAAGTCATGAAAAAATAAGAAGAAATTGTAAATGAATATTACATGTGAAAAGAGTCAACTGGAAAACATTACATAGCAATTCATTCCAGATTATATGAAACTTTGCAAAAGGTAAAGCTATGGCAACAGTAGAAAGATCAGTAGCTGCCAGGCTTAGGGGTGTGGGTGGGATGAATAACTGGAGCACAAAAGATTTTAGAGCTGTGTGGTGCTGTAATGATGGATACTTGCCATTATACCTTTGTTCAAACCCACAGAATGTATAATAGCAAAAGTAGAATTGTAACATAAACTATGAACTTTGGGTGATTATGATGTGCCTATGCATAAATTGGAGAAGGCAATGGCAACCCACTCCACTATTTTTGCCTGGAAATCCCATGGACGGAGGAGCCTGGTGGGCTGCAGTCTGTGGGGTTGCCAAGAGTCGGAAAGGACTGAGTGACTTCATTTTCACTTTCATGCACTGGAGAAGGAAATGGCAACTCACTCCAGTGTTCTTGCCTGGAGAATCCCAAGGAAGGAGGAGCCTGGTGGGCTGCCATCTATGGGGTCGCACAGAGTCAGACAAGACTGAAGTGACTTAGCAGCAGCAGCAGCATGCATGCATAAATCATCAGTTGTAACAAATGAACCACTCTTGATGAGGATGTCCATAATGGGGGAGGCTATACATGTGTGGAGGTGGGGGTATATGGGAAATCTCTATACCTTCCCTTCGACTTTGCTGGGAATCTAAGGCAACTGTAAAAAGTAAAGCAATTATAGAAAATTTACGTGTTCCTTTTAGCTCTGTCCTAAGGTGAAACATTTAATATCACACATGAAATAAATACCTATACAAGGTACTATATAATATTCTTCCAAGTTTTCTGATAATAGTAAATTTGAATCACCCTAAAAGAATGAATATTCATAAAGAAAATAGAAATACACCCTCAATTTGGCAGTCTGTCACATGTGAAATGAAACTTCTGAATAGACAGGAAAATAACAGTTATTGAAGCACAAACAAATATGACACCATCTATGCAAACTACAAATGACAGCTACTTAACCATTTCACTGCTTATTTTTCTTACTGATCATCTTTAAAGAAATTCACACGGAATATGCATTATATAGAAAGTTAAGCAATAAAGTGATTTTGTTAAAAGTCTTTAACATCATGAAATGAAACCTCTAAAAAAAAAAAAGAAACCTCTATCACATTTAAATAAGCTTGATTAATACTTTAAAGTACAAGTAAAAATAGGATTTATTATTTGAACTACTTACTACCTAACCTAATCTGGGGTATCTTTTAAGTTTTTTCTTATTTTTAAAATTCTTTCCAATTTGTTGTAAATTTAAGGTCACTTATGCACATTCACTCATACCAACTTTGCTTATTAATATACCAAATTTTACATGAGTACAGGCTGATATAATAAGGTTGTCTTTAAAATGCCTGTATCCTCTTCATTTCTCTTACCTCTCTCTTCCCTTCTGTGCAAACCAAGTTAGTAATGGAATCTGCCTTAGTTCCATGTTTTTCTATATGTCTGCCGCTGCTGCTGCTAAGTCGCTTCAGTCGTGTCCAACTCTGTGTGACCCCAGAGACGGCAGCCCACCAGGCTCCCCCATCCCTGGGATTCTCCAGGCAAGAACACTGGAGTGGGTTGCCATTTCCTTCTCCAATGCATGAAAGTGAAAAGTGAAAGTGAAGTCGCTCAGTCATGTCCGACTCTTCGCGACCCCATGGACTGCAGCCCACCAGGCTCCTCCATCCGTGAGATTTTTCCAGGCAAGAGTGCAAATGTCTACCTAAATCTATACATTTGTAAGAGATTCTAAATTCTTCGGGGGCATTATTCTTGCCCCAAAATACAAGCATGACGTATTTTTATGCACCTTATATTTCTTTTCAATTTAGCTTTTATAATACTTTGAAAGTCAACTGTTAGAGCTTAAACTATTTTAATGATTACATATTAGCTCATGGTGCATATATGGCATAACTTGATAGATCATCACAATGAATGATAGGTTTGTATGTTGTTTCTACAAAATGTTGCAGAAAACTTTCTTATATGTTCATCTTTATGTTCTCATGCTTTAGCATAGATTTGTATAATTCATTTTTCTAGAATGACACATAAATAATTTAAAATGTTAATATGTTTATCCAGTTTGCTGTTCGGTGTATTTATAATTTTGCATTTTACAACTCTCAGTATATAAGAAGACCATTTTGTCACCATGCTAGTTGGCAAAATCTTTTTGCATCTTTGAAATACTTTTTAGTCTGATACATATAAAACTACTTCAAGTTATCGAAATTGGCATTTATCTTACCATTAGTGAATTAAATAATTTTTCTCAAGTTTGTTAGTCATTTGAATATGTTCTTCTCACAATTTCTTATTCAAAATCTTGTTTTAATTACTCATTGAGTTGCTTGCTTTTACCATGTCAATTTGTAAGTGCTAAGAACTTTTTGTGTGTTCCAGAATCTAGACTCGTACCATTTGAGTAATTTTCTGAATTGAGGATAGTATGGATAAATAATTTCTCCAACTAGTATCCTTATATTTTTTTTTATGGTTTCTAAAGTTCTACTTTTTGTAAAAAATATTTTCATGCCTTTAGATTGTAACAGGTATTGATTTCGATTTTTCTAAGATATTTGTTGTTTTTTCACATGCATACTTTTATTGTCAAAAAAATCTTTCATCTATGTTATAAGGTAGAGACAAAACTTCATTTTCTTCTAGATCTATCATTATTTAAGCCAGATTACTTAACAAATAATATCAATACATCTCTTTCCTACTGAATTGAAAGGTATTATACTTTTCATAGAATATATTCTTGTATACCGAACTGAAATCTATCTCTGTATATCAGGTTGTATGGTTCTACTCTATTCATCTACATCAATTGTTGGTACCAAAAAAATATTGATGTTATTATGGTTATGTTGATAGACAATATGATACTGACAATTTAGCGCTTCTTGTTTTTAAAACTTCTTAGATATTGTAAGGCATTACTTTGTAATATGAATGTTGAAGTTAGTTTATCCAGGGGGCATAAGAAAATTGTTTATAAAATGTAAAAGTAATTGGAGAATTCACATCTGTAAGATACTAGTTTCATAACCAAGGATATTTGTGTTTTGCCGTATGTTTAGATTTTTACATATTTCACCAAGATTTGTAATGTAATTTCTATATCATCTGTCTTCCCTGGTGGCTCAGACAGTAAAAGCGTCTGCCTACAATGTGGGAAACCCGGGTTTGATCCCTGGGTCGGGAAGATCACCTGGAGAAGGAAATGGCAACCCACTCCAGTATTCCTGCCTGGAAAATCCCATGAATAGAGAAGCCCGGTAGGCTACAGTCCATGGGGTCTCAAAGAGTCAGACACGACTGAGCAACTTCACTTTCACCTCTCTACATCATCCTAAAACACATTTCTAAATTTTTAGACTTTATGTTTATTGTGAAAAATAATATTTCCCCAATTTTTACTACTGGAAGTATATTTATTACTGGAAACTGGCATAAGTAATAATTGACTTTACATGCTAATATTGTATACAACTAAACTATCTTTTTTTTCTTGGCAGTTTTTTACTAGATGCTCCCAGGTTTTTGAGCAAATCAATAATAAGGAATTTGATGACAGTAAAGAAGCTAAACTTTCTTCTTATTTTCCAATGTTTATGTTGCTTATTTAGTTTTCTCATCCAATGAATCTTTAGAAACTCTAAGACAATATTAAGCAAAAATAGGTGATATCCTTTAGCTGGTATCTTTTGCTAGCTCCCATTTTACTGAAAATATTTTTAAAGATTTCCACATTGGCATAGTATTTTTATTAAGTAAATTTAAGTAGTTTATATTATTTATACAGTTTTCTTCTATTACGTTATGTTTAGTCTTTGATTTATAATGGTAGTGAAATGTTATCAAGTGTTCTATGTTTTATTGAGCTTACCTTCATACTTTTCCCCCTTATGTGTTAATATAATTATGTATGCATATATAATTCCACTGAAGCCACTTTTCCATTTCTAAAATTAAACTTATTTGGCATAATGAATTAATCTTCACATATGATTGAACTATAATGCTAATTAATATTTTAAAAATTTTTTTAATTTTATTTTATTTTTAAACTTTACATAATTGTATTAGTTTTGCCAAATATCAAAATGAATCTGCCACAGGTATGCATGTGTTCCCCTTCCTGAAACCTCCTCCCTCCTCCCTCCCCATACCATCCCTCTGGGTCATCCCAGTGCTCTAGCCCCAAGCATCCAGTATCGTGCATCGATCCTGGACTGGCATCTCGTTTCATACATGATATTTTATATGTTTCAATGCCATTCTCCCAATCTTCCCACCCTCTCCCTCTCCCACAGAGTCTATAAGACTGTTCTATACATCAGTGTCTCTTTTGCTGTCTCGTACACAGGGTTATTTTTACCATCTTTCTAAATTCCATATATATACGTTAGTATACTGTATTGGTATTTTTCCTTCTGGCTTACTTCACTCTGTATAATAGGCTCCAGTTTCATCCACCTCATTAGAACTGATTCAAATGTTTTCTTTTTAATGGCTGAGTAATACTCCATTGAGTATATGTACCACTGCTTTCTTATCCATTCATCTGCTGATGGACATCTAGGTTGCTTCCATGTCCTGGCTATTATAAACAGTGCTGCGATGAACACTGGGGTACACGTGTCTCTTTCCCTTCTGGTTTCCTCAGTGTGTATGCCCAGCAGTGGGATTTCTGGATCATAAGGCAGTTCTATTTCCAGTTTTTTAAGGAATCTCCACACTGTTCTCCATAGTGGCTGTACTAGTTTGCATTCCCACCAACAGTGTAAGAGGGTTCCCTTTTCTCCACACCCTCTCCAGCATTTATTATTTGTAGACTTTTGGATCGCAGCCATTCTGACTGGTGTGAAATGGTACCTCATAGTGGTTTTGATTTGCATTTCTCTGATAATGAGTGATGTTGAGCATCTTTTCATGTGTTTGTTAGCCATCTGTATGTCTTTTGGAGAAATGTCTATTTAGTTCTTTGGCCCATTTTTTGATTGGGTTGTTTATTTTTCTGGAGTTGAGCTGTAGGAGTTGCTTGTATATTTTTGAGATTAGTTGTTTGTCGGTTGCTTCATTTGCTATTATTTTCTCCCATTCTGAAGGCTGTCTTTTCACCTTGCTAATAGTTTCCTTTGATGTGCAGAAGCTTTTAAGGTTAATTAGGTCCCATTTGTTTATTTTTGATTTTATTTCCAATATTCTGGGAGGTGGGTCATAGAGGATCCTGCTGTGATGTATGTCAGAGAGTGTTTTGCCTATGTTCTCCTCTAGGAGTTTCATAGTTTCTGG
The DNA here is from genome assembly GCF_027580195.1 of Bos mutus. Lineage (NCBI taxonomy): Eukaryota > Metazoa > Chordata > Mammalia > Artiodactyla > Bovidae > Bos > Bos mutus. Next base: position 73,674,861 of record NC_091622.1, on the reverse strand, counting down.
TCTTACGTTGAGATCTTTAACCCATTTTGAGTTTATTTTTGTGTATGGTGTTAGAAAGTGTTCTAGTTTCATTCTTTTGCAAGTGGTTGACCAGATTTCCCAGCACCACTTGTTAAAGAGATTGTCTTTAATCCATTGTATATTCTTGCCTCCTTTGTCAAAGATAAGGTGTCCATATGTGCATGGATTTATCTCTGGGCTTTCTATTTTGTTCCATTGATCTACATTTCTGTCTTTGTGCCAGTACCATACTCTCTTGATAACTGTGGCTTTGTAGTACAGCCTGAAGTCAGGCAGGTTGATTCCTCCAGTTCCATTCTTCTTTCTCAAGATCGCTTTGGCTATTCAAGGTTTTTTGTATTTCCATACAAATTGTGAAATTATTTGTTCTAGCTCTGTGAAGAATACTGTTGGTAGCTTGATAGGGATTGCATTGAATCTATAAATTGCTTTGGGTAGTATACTCATTTTCACTATATTGATTCTTCCAATCCATGAACATGGTATATTTCTCCATCTATTAGTGTCCTCTTTGATTTCTTTCACCAGCGTTTTATAGTTTTCTATATATAGGTCTTCAGTTTCTTTAGGTAGATATATTCCTAAGTATTTTATTCTTTCCATTGCAATGGTGAATGGAATTGTTTCCTTAATTTCTCTTTCTGTCTTCTCATTATTAGTGTATAGGAATGCAAGGGATTTCTGTGTGTTGATTTTATATCCTGCAACTTTACTATAGTCATTGATTAGCTCTAGTAATTTTCTGGTGGAGTCTTTAGGGTTTACTATGTAGAGGATCATGTCATCTGCAAATAGTGAGAGTTTTACTTCTTCTTTTCCAATTTGGATTCCTTTTATTTCTTTTTCTGCTCTGATTGCTGTGGCCAAAACTTCCAAAACTATGTTGAATAGTAATGGTGAAAGTGGGCACCCTTGTCTTGTTCCTGACTTTAGAGGAAATGCTTTCAATCTTTCACCATTGAGGATAATGTTTGCTGTGGGTTTGTCATATATAGCTTTTATTATGTTGAGGTATGTTCCTTCTATTCCTGCTTTCTGGAGAGTTTTTATCATAAATGGATGTTGAATTTTGTCAAAGGCTTTCTCTGCATCTATTGAGATAATCATATGGTTTTTATTTTTCAATTTGTTAATGTGGTGTATTACATTGATTGATTTGTGGATATTGAAGAATCCTTGCATCCCTGGGATAAAGCCCACTTGGTCATGGTGTATGGTCTTTTTAATGTGTTGTTGGATTCTGATTGCTAGAATTTTGTTAAGGATATTTGCACCTATGTTCATCAGTGATATTGGCCTGTAGTTTTCTTTTTTTGTGGGATCTTTGTCAGGTTTTGGTATTAGGGTGATGGTGGCCTCATAGAATGAGTTTGGAAGTTTACCTTCCTCTGCAATTTTGTGGAAGAGTTTGAGCAGGATAGGTGTTAGCTCTTCTCTAAATTTTTGGTAGAATTCAGCTGTGAAGCCGTCTGGACCTGGGCTTTTGTTTGCTCGAAGATTATTGACCACAGTTTCCATTTCCGTGCTTGTGATGGGTCTGTTAAGATTTTCTATTTCTTCCTGGTCGAGTTTTGGAAAGTTGTACTTTTCTAAGAATTTGTCCATTTCTTCCACGTTGTCCATTTTATTGGCATATAATTGTTGATAGTAGTCTCTTATGATCCTTTGTATTTCTGTGTTGTCTGTTGTGATCTCTCCATTTTCGTTTCTAATTTTATTGATTTGATTTTTCTCCCTTTGTTTCTTGATGAGTCTGGCTAATGGTTTGTCAATTTTATTTATCCTTTCAAAGAACCAGCTTTTGGTTTTGTTGATTTTTGCTATGGTCTCTTTTGTTTCTTTTGCATTTATTTCTGCTCTAATTTTTAAGATTTCTTTCCTTCTACTAACCCTGGGGTTCTTCATTTCTTCCTTTTCTAGTTGCTTTAGGTGTAGAGTTAGGTTATTTATTTGACTTTTTTCTTGTTTCTTGAGGTGTGCCTGTATTGCTATGAACTTTCCCCTTAGGACTGCTTTTACCGTGTCCCACAGGTTTTGGGTTGTTGTGTTTTCATTTTCGTACGTATCTATGCAAATTTTGATTTCTTTTTTGATTTCTTCTGTGATTTGTTGGGTATTCAGCAGTGTGTTGTTCAGCCTCCATATGTTGGAATTTTTAATAGTTTTTCTCCTGTAATTGAGATCTAATTTTACTGCATTGTGGTCAGAAAAGATGCTTGGAATGATTTCTATTTTTTTGAATTTACCAAGGCTAGCTTTATGGCCCAGGATGTGATCTATCCTGGAGAAGGTTCCATGTGCACTTGAGAAAAAGGTGAAATTCATTGTTTTGGGATGAAATGTCCTATAGATATCAATTAGGTCTAACTGGTCTATTGTATCATTTAAAGTTTGTGTTTCCTTGTTAATTTTCTGTTTAGTTGATCTATCCATAGGTGTGAGTGGGGTATTAAAGTCTCCCACTATTATTGTGTTATTGTTAATTTCTCCTTTCATACTTGTTAGCATTTGTCTTACATACTGTGGTGCTCCCGTGTTGGGTGCATATATATTTATAATTGTTATATCTTCTTCTTGGATTGATCCTTTGATCATTATGTAGTGACCTTCTTTGTCTCTTTTCACAGCCTTTGTTTTAAAGTCTATTTTATCTGATATGAGTATTGCTACTCCTGCTTTCTTTTGGTCCCTTCTTGCATGGAAAATCTTTTTCCAGCCTTTCACTTTCAGTCTGTATGTGTCCCCTGTTTTGAGGTGGGTCTCCTGTAGACAACACATGTAGGGGTCTTGTTTTGGTATCCATTCAGCCAGTCTTTGTCTTTTGGTTGGGCATTCAACCCATTTACGTTTAAGGTAATTACTGATAAGTATGATCACGTTGCCATTTACTTTATTGTTTTGGGTTTGAATTTATACACCATTTTTGTGTTTCCTGTCTAGAGAATATCCTTTAGTATTTGTTGGAGAGCTGGTTTGGTGGTGCAGAATTCTCTCAGCTTTTGCTTGTCTGAAAAGCTTTTGATTTCTCCTTCATACTTGAATGAAATCCTTGCTGGGTACAATAATCTGGGCTGTAGGTTATTTTCTTTCATCATTTTAAGATGGTATGTCTTATGGCAAGAATGGTATGTCTTGCCATTCCCTCCTGGCTTGAGAGTTTCTATTGAAAGATCAGCTGTTATCCTTATGGGAATTCCCTTGTGTGTTATTTGTTGTTTTTCCCTTGCTGCTTTTAATATTTGTTCTTTGTGTTTGGTCTTTGTTAATTTGATTAATATGTGTCTTGGGGTGTTTCACCTTGGGTTTATCCTGTTTGGGACTCTCTGGGTTTCTTGGACTTGGGTGATTATTTCCTTCCCCATTTTAGGGAAGTTTTCAACTATTATCTCCTCAAGTATTTTCTCATGGTCTTTCTTTTTGTCTTCTTCTTCTGGAACCCCTATGATTCGAATGTTGTAGCATTTAATATTGTCCTGGAGGTCTCTGAGATTGTCCTCATTTCTTTTAATTTGTTTTTCTTTTATCCTCTCTGATTCATTTATTTCTACCATTCTATCTTCTAATTCACTAATCCTATTTTATGCCTCTGTTATTCTACTATTTGTTGCCTCCAGAGTGTTTTTAATTTCATTTATTGCATTATTCATTATATATTGACTCTTTTTTATTTCTTCTAGGTCCTTGTTAAACCTTTCTTACATCTTCTCAATCCTTGTCTCCAGGCTATTTATCTGTGATTCCATTTTAATTTCAAGATTTTGGATCAATTTCACTATCATTATTCAGAATTCTTCATCAGGTAGATTCCCTATCTCTTCCTCTTTTGTTTGGTTTGGTGGGCATTTATCCTGTTCCTTTATCTGCTGGGTATTCCTCTGTCTCTTCATCTTGTTTAAATTGCTGAGTTTGGGGTGTCCTTTCTGTATTCTGGCAGTTTGTGGAGTTCTCTTTATTGTGGGTTTTCCTCGCTGTGTGTGGGTTTGTACAGGTGGCTTGTCAAGGTTTTCTGGTTAGGGAAGCTTGTGTCAGTGTTCTGGTGGGTGGAGCTGTATTTCTTCTCTCTGGAGTGCAATGAAATGTCCAGTAATGAGTTATGAGATGTCTATGGTTTTGGGGTGACTTTGGGCAGCTTGTATTTTGAAGCTCAGGGCTGTGTTCCTTTGTTGCTGGAGAATTTGCTTGGTATGTCTTGCCCTGGAACTCATTGGCCCTTGTGTGGTGCTTGGTTTCAGTGTCGGTATGGAGGCGTTTGAATAGCTCCTGTCAATTAATGTTCCTTGGAGTCAGGAGTTCCCTGGAGTCAGGGTTTGGACTTCAGCCTCCTGCTTCCAGTTATCGGTCTTATTTTTACAGAAGTTTCAAAACTTCTCCTTCTATACAGCACCATTGATAAAACATCTACATTAAAGATGAAAAGTTTCTCTACTGTGAGGGTCACTCAGAGAGGTTCACAGCGTTACATGGAGAAGAGAAGAGGGAGGAAGGAGTTAGAGGTGACCCAAATGAGATGAGGTGGAATCAATAGTGGAGAGAGTGGGGTAGCCAGTAGTCACTTCCTTATGTGCACTCCACAACTGGACCACTCAGAGATGTTCACGGAGTTATACAGAGAAGAGAAGAAGGAGGAAGGAGACAGAAGTGGCCAGAAGGATAAAAGTGGAGAATGAAAAGGAGGGAGACAGATCCAGCCAGTAATCAGTTCCCTAAGTGTTCTCCACCGTCTGGAACACACAGAAATTCACAGAGTTGGGTAGAGTAGAGAGGGGTTAGAGAGGAGACACAGGTGACCTGGTGGAGAAAAAGGAGAGTCCAAAGGGAGAGAAAGCAGTCAAGCCAGTAATCTCACTCCCTAGTGAAAAATGGGTCCTGAAGATTGGGTTCTTAAAGGTACAAAATTGGTAACAAATACATAAAAGCAAAAATTAAAAATCTAGAGTAGAGTTTGGAATTTCAAAAATACGATGTTAAAGAAAAAGAAGAAAAAAGAAAGAGAGAAAAAACGAACAAAGAAAAACAAACAAGGTCACGAAAATTATAAAGAAAATATAGGTACAAAATTGATAACTAATACCAAAAAGCAAAAATTAAAAATCTAGAGCAGAGTTTGGAATTTCAAAAATACAATGTTAAAAAAAAGGAAGAAGAAGCATAAAGAGAGAAAACAAACGAACAAACAAAAACAAACAATGTCGCAAAAATCATAAAGAAAATACAGGTACAAAATTGATATCAAATACCAAAAAGCATAAATTAAAAATCTAGAGTACAGTTTGGAATTTCAGATATACAATGTTATATAAAAGAAGAAGAGAAAGAAACAGAAAAAAAAAAAAAAAGTCACAGAAATTATAAAAAAACTATAGGTACAAAATTGATAACATATACCAAAAAGCTAAAATTGAAAAACTAGAGTTTGAAATTTCAAAAATACAATGTTAAAAAAAAAGAAAAAAAAAAAAAAAAAAAAAAAAATATAATATATATATATATATGAAGTTTGCTGAAGAAGAAAAAAAAATAGGGTCTTTTTTTTTTTTTTTTGCAAAGTAATAGGTTATAAAAGTGAAAATTAAAGGAACAATAGAGGACTTAAATTTTTTTTTTTTTAAAAAAAAAAAGAAAGAAAGAATGATCGTAAAAATAGTAAAAATATATCTAGGACTTTTTCTGGTTTTGTTGTGAGTATTATGGGTTCAGTTCATTTTTGGCTAGTTCCTTGGTCCGACTTATATTTCTCAAGATCTATAGGCCCCTTCCTATGTAGTCCGTAGTAACCACAGGGTTTTGATCTATTGCCTGTAGCTTCCAAGGCGTTTCCCTCTGTTATATCTACTTCTGTTTGCTAGTCTCTTCAGTATGTGGTTTCCACCCTGACACAAAGAGGACGGTGGAGGACACTTTTTTTTTTTTTTAGGCTCACTTGTTCAGTCGCGCTGTGGGGAGGGAGGGAGGGATGCTGCAAACAAATAACACTGGCGTAAGCTCGCAGTACCTCAGCCACACTGGGTCTGCCCCCCCCCTCACGGCGCGTGTAGCCTCCCTGCCCACACTGCTCGGGCTCTAGGTTGTTCCGCCGGGATCAATCCGAGGCCGGCCCTGGGCTGCATGTACCTCCCAGGTCCAAGCCGCTCAGGTTCAGGCACTCGGGTAGTCCTCAGAGGCGCAGACTCAGTTGGGCCTGCATTTTGTGCTCTTCCCAGGTCCGAGCAGCTCAGGTGATGAGGTGTTTGGCGATCGCCAATGCTGTGACTTATCGCCTCCCTGCCACTCGGTTATCTGGGTGTAAAACTGGCACACCTTCTCAGGCAGATGTTAATCGTCCAGACCCCCAAGAAGTTTTAGTTAGCAAAGAAGCCTGCTTACAGTTTTATAGATAATGTCTCTCTGGGGCTGCGATTGCCCCCTTCTGGCTCTGGCTGCCTGTCACCAGAAGGGGAAGGTCTGCAGCCGGCTATCTCTGTTCAGTCCTTTGTTCCGTGCGTGGGCCTGGTGGTGTCAGGTTGGGGCTGGCTTTTCGCGTGGTAGATATCCCACAGTCTGGTTTGCTAGCCCAAATTATTTCGTTCAGATAGCGCTCAGGGTATTCAGGCCAGATTCTTACTCTGAGCAATGCAACCCGCGCCGTGCCTCCCTGCCCAGCCCCCGCTTGCTAATGGCGTGTGCAGGCGTCTGCACTGCTTCTCCGCTGGGGGAGTTACCGTAGGGCTCGCAATCTGCGAGTTTTAATTGTTTATTTATTTTTTCTCCCTGTTATGTTGCCCTCTGTGCTTCCAAACCTCGGCACAGATTCGGCAGTGAGAAGGTTTCCTGGTGTTTGGAAACTTCTGTCTTTTTAAGACTCCCTTCCTGGGACGGAACTCTGTCCCTCCCTCTTTTGTCTCTTTTTTTCCTACCTCCTTTCGAAGAGTTGGGCTGCTTTTCTGGGTGCCTGATGTCCTCTGCCGGCATTCAGAAGTTGTTTTGTGGAATTTACTCGACGTTTAAATGCTCTTTTGATGAATTTGTGGGGGAGAAAGTGTTCTCCCCGTCCTACTCCTCCGCCATCTTGGCTCCTCCCCTATTTTAAAATTTTTGCAACTATTTTCATAAGTGATATAATCATGTTTATAAGGTATAAAAAATGTATCTAACAATTTATTATTATATTGAATGCATATGTCTTGAACTAATTTACCAAAATAAAATGTTCTGACTTCAGTTTTACTGAGACCATGATAACAAGCATTACAGAAATCACTGAGGTAAAGAAAACTTGACATTCATTGATTCTGTATTTGGTGGTTTCTTAGCATATAATTTCAGCCCCAATGCATTTAAACCCACAGAAATCTAAATTTCTTAAACTTCAATAATAAAACAATGTCAAATTGTTCAGAAACAAATAAGCCAGTGAAATGCATGTAATTATACATTGAAACAGTTAGAACTGGATATGGAAAAACAGACTGGTTCCAAATAGGAAAAGGAGTTCGTCAAGGCTGTATATTGTCAACCTGTTTATTTAACTTATATGCAGAGTACATCATGAGAAACACTGGACTGGAAGAAACACAAGCTGAAATCAAGATTGCCGGGGAAAATATCAATAACTTCAGATATGTAGATGACACCACCCTTATGGCAGAAAGTGAAGAGGAACTCAAAAGCCTCTTGATGAAAGTGAAGGTGGAGAGTGAAAAAGTTGGCTTAAAGCTCAACATTCAGAAAACAAAGATCATGGAATCCGGTCCCATCACTTCATGGGAAATAGATAGGGAAACAGTGGAAACAACGTCAGACTTTATTTTTCTGGACTCCAAAATCACTGCAGATGGTGACTGCAGCCATGAAATTAAAAGACGCTTACTAAAGTTATGACCAACCTAGATAGCATATTCAAAAGCAGAGACATTACTTTGCCAACAAAGGTTCATCTAGTCAAGGCTATGGTTTTTCCTGTGGTCATGTATGGATGTGAGAGTTGGACTGTGAAGAAGGCTGAGCGCTGAAGAATTGATGCTTTTGAAATGTTGTGTTGGAGAAGACTCTTGAGAGTCCCTTAGACTGCAAAGAGATCCAACCAGTCCATTCTGAAGGAAATCAGCCCTGGGATTTCTTTGGAAGGAACAATGCTGAAGCTGAAACTCCAGTACTTTGGCCACCTCATGCAAAGAGTTGACTCATTGCAAAAGACTCTGATGCTGGGAGGGTTTGGGGTAAGAGGAGAAGGGGACGACAGAGGATGAGATGGCTGGATGGCATCACTGACTCGATGGACATGAGTCTGAGTGAACTCCAGAAGTTGGTGATGGACAGGGAGGCCTGGCGTGCTGCGATTCATGGGGTCTCAAAGAGTCGGACACGACTGAGCGACTGATCTGATCTGATCTGATACATTGAAAGTGAAAAGTGAAAGTCACTCAGTCATGTCTGACTCTTTACGACCCCATGAGCTATAGAGTTCATGGAATTTTCCAGGCCAGAATACTGGAGTGGGTAGTCTTTCACTTCCCTAGGAGATCTTCCCAACCCAGGGACTGAACCCAGGTCTCCCTCATTGCAGGCGGATTCTTGCAACATAAGTATACATTCTTGCAATGTAATGTAATTATACATTACTTTAAATTAATGGGCTTCCCTGGTGGCTCGGACAGTAAAAAATCTGTTCATGTAAAGCTTTATCTTCATAGCTGATCCCAGAAAACAACAGCTTGATTCTGATGTGATCTGAAAGGTGCAAGAAGCCCTTCCATGCTCTGCTGCTGCTGGTGCTGCTAAGTCACTTCAGTCTTGTCTGACTCTGTGTGACCCCATAGACGGCAGCCCACCAGGCTCCGCCATCCCTGGGATTCTCCAGGCAAGAACACTGGAGTGGGTTGCCATTTCCTTCTCCAATGCATGAAAGTGAAAAGTGAAAGCTAAGCCACTCAGTCTTGTCCGACCCTCAGCGACTCCATGGACTGCAGCCTACCAGGCTCCTCTGTCCATGGGATTTTCCAGGCAAGAGTACTGGAGTGGGGTGTCATTTGTTAATGTTTTGAAAATCTTGCATAGTTATAAACATACATTCTGAAAGTATGTTTTGATAAGAAATGGTTCAGTTCAGTTCAGTCGCTCAGTCGTGTTGGACTCTTTGCGACCCCATGAATCGCAGCACGCCAGGCCTCCCTGTCCATCACCAACTGCCGGAGTTCACTCAGACTCACGTCCATCGAGTCAGTAATGCCATCCAGCCATCTCATCCTCTGTCGTCCCCTTCTCCTCCTGCCCCCAATCCCTCCCAGCATCAGAGTCTTTTCCAATGAGTCAACTCTTTGCATGAGGTGGCCAAAGTACTGAAGTTTCAGCTTTAGCTTCATTCCTTCCAAAGAAATCCCGGGGCTGATCTCCTTCAGAATGGACTGGTTGGATCTCCTTGCAGTCTAAGGGATTCTCAAGAATCTTCTCCAACACCACAGTTCAAAAGCATCAATTCTTCAGCTCTCAGCCTTCTTCACAGTCCAACTCTCACATCCATACATGACCACAGGAAAAACCATAGCCTTGACTAGACGGACCTTTGTTGGCAAAGTAATGTCTCTGCTTTTGAATATGCTATCTAGGTTGGTCATAACCTTCCTTCCAAGGAGTAAGCGTCTTTTAATTTCATGGCTGCAGTCACCATCTGCAGTGATTTTGGAGCCCCAAAAAATAAAGTCTGACAATGTTTCCACTGTTTCCCTATCTATTTCCCATGAAGTGATGGGACCGGATGCCATGATCTTCATTTTCTCAATGTTCAGCTTTAAGCCAACTTTTTCACTCTCCACTTTTACTTTCATCAAGAGGCTTTTGAGTTCCTCTTCACTTTCTGCCATAAGGGTAGTGTCATCTGCATTTCTGAGGTTATTGATATTTCTCCTGGCAATCTTGATTCCAGCTTGTGTTTCTTCCAGTCCAGCGTTTCTCATGATGTACTCTGCATAGAAGTTAAATAAGCAGGGTAACAATATACAGCCTTGATGTACTCCTTTTCCTATTTGGAACCAGTCTGTTGTTCCATGTCCAGTTCTAACTGTTGCTTCCTGACCTGCATACAGATTTCTCAAGAGCAGATCAGGTGGTCTGGTATTCCCATCTCTTTCAGAAATTTCTACAGTTTATTGTGATCCACACAGTCAAAGGCTTTGGCACAGTCAATAAAGCAGAAATAGATGTTTTTCTGGAACTCTCTTGCTTTTTCCATGATCCAGAAATTTGATCTCTGGTTCGTCTGCCTTTTCTAAAACCGGCTTGAACATCAGGAAGTTCACGGTTCACATATTGCTCAAGCCTGGCTTGGAGAATTTAAGAGGGCATAAAGACACTGAATAGCTTTTAATATAAAAGAATACTCAAGTCCAGGAGCTAACTGAGGTACATACGGAAGTGAAGAATTGAGTCAATATAAATTGATAGTAACTCGTCCCTCAGAGTTGTTTTTGCTCACATCTGCATTGTTAAGTATACCCTTTCTATCTTGACACTAGAAAATCATTGAAAGGGACCATGCATCTTAAGCCATTGACTAAGTGAGACAATTCACCTATTTCACAGAAGGAAGAATCCCAAGGCAAGGAAGGTCCTTATACATGGCCATAATTAGATGATAAGGTTTAGATAATCTTCCTCTTCTATGGAAAAAAAAAGATACATATAAACACACACACACATATATAACATCTTTCTAAGATATTCAATTCTATCCAGTTAAAATTAGTATATACATGGTTTGCACCTGCAAACATATATGTGTGTGTGCAAGAGCAGTTACTCAGTCATGTCTGATTCTTTGTGACCCCATGGACTGTAGCCCACCAGGCTCCACTGTCCAAGGAATTTTCCAGGGAGGAATACTGGAGTGGGTTGCCGTTTCCTCCTCCAGGGGATCTTCCCGACTTAGGGATTAAACCCAGGTCTCCTGTGTTGCAGGCAAACATACATGTGTGCTAAATCACTTCAGCTGTGTCCAACTCTTTGCAATCCCATGGGCTGTAGCCCATCAGACTCCTCTGTCCATGGAATTTTTTTCTTTTTTTTTTAATATCAATGTATTTATTTTAATTGGAGGCTAATTACTTTATAATATTGTATTGGTTTTGCCATACATCAACATGAATTCGCCACAGTTGTATTCCCCATCCTGAACCCCCTCCCACCTCCCTCCCCTTACCATCCCTCTGGGTCATCCCTGTTCACCAGCCCCAAGCATCCTGTATCATGCATGGAACCTGGACTGGCGATTCAAGAATATTGGAGTGGGTTGTCATTTTCTTCTCTAGTTGACTTTTCCAACTGAAGGATCAAATCCATAGCTCTTACATCTACTGCACTGGATGTTCTGTTCTTAATTGCTCAGTTGTGTCTGATTCTTTGCCACCCCATGGACTGTAGCCTGCCAGACTCCTTTGTCTATAGGGACTCTCCAGGCAAGAATACTGGAGTAGGTTGCCATGCCCTCCTCCAGGAGATCTTCCAAACCCAGGAACTGAACTGGAGTCTCCTAAATTGCAGGTGGTTCTTTCCCTCTAGCGCCACCTCACTAAATAAAAAAGGAGTTTAGCTGTTAGCTGTCTTATTATCTGAAAGTGTAATAAGAATTTTTTAAAAATTACTTTCCTAAAAATTATCAGCTGTTGAGTTCATTTAATAATTCCAAAACTGAAATCACTCTAAAATAGAATACAGAGTCTATGCTGTTGTTAATCCTAATTTAAACACTAATTTTTCATATAGAAAAGTAAGGTTGGTTGACTGTGAAAGATTGAGACCAATAAGAAGTCTGAAGGAAATCTTATACTTTCTTTCCTCAGATAAATACCTGAGACACTGGCAAGGAGAAGGGAGTGTTACCTTGAGCTGCACCACCTGTGTAAAATTCTAGAAGTATCCTAGATACAGAAAAGGTTGGGACGACCCAGAGGGATGGTATGGGGAGGGAGGAGGGAGGAGGGTTCAGGATGGGGAACACATGTATACCTGTGGCAGATTCATTTTGATATTTGGCAAAACTAATACAATTATGTAAAGTTTAAAAATAAAATAAAATTAAAAATAAATAAATAAAAAAATTAAAAAAAAAAAAAAAGAAAGAAAAGGTTCAGTAAGATCACAATGAGCTGTCTAAAAGCACTTTAACCTCAGGACGAGTAATCAGGATGGAAGAAAAAAAAAAAAAAAACATGATATTAAGGAAGAGGGGAAAAAAACATGGCTGTTTTTCTTATTCCTTTAATTTGGGCCAAACTGCCAAAAAAAGATATGGATCTTCCTCAATCTACAATACTGAATCTTTGGCCTTTAAGGCCACAGCTCCCCACAGGTTAATAGATTTTTCAACAACAGAAGAGAGGCTGTGATCGATTAGAGCACTTCATCATGTCAAAGCATTTTTTGTTGTTGCAAAGAGGGACGGATAATGATCATTTGTCACTAGCCCAGCCATTCCTCAGTAAGAGAGGTTTTTATGAACAGTTGAGTTCCATCTTTAAGATGAAGGCTAGCATAACCAACAGATTTTATATTAGAGAGAATTGAAAGGTAATCATTTAATCATGTTACTTGTTAAAATGTTTGGTTTTTCACTTTGTAAAGTGAATTGCGTTACTTGGCGTATATTCCACACAATTTGCAAACAAATGTCAGTATTGATTTTATTCTATCCTGGTACTGTATGGGATCAGTAGAACATACATATTTACAGAACACAGAAAACATAAAAATGTAAGACTATAAATGAAAAGGACTTCTTTTGTTTCTCCATTAGGGTGTTTATTAGAAAAATAACCAAAAGTCATTTCCAGGAGTTTTAATGAGATCTAACTTCTTGGAAGGAAAGTTATGACCAACGTAGGTAGCATATTGAAAAGCAGAGATATTACTTTGCCAATAAAGGTCCATCTAGTCAAGGCTATGGTTTTTCCAGTGGTCATGTATGGATCTGAAAGTTGGACTGTGAAGAAAGCTGAGTGTCGAAGAATTGATGCTTTTGAACTGTGGTGTTGGAGAAGACTCTTGAGAGTCCCTTGGACTGCAAGCAGATCCAACCAGTCCATCCTAAAGATCAGTCCTGGGTGTTCATTGGAAGGACTGATACTAAAGCTGAAACTCCAATACTTTCACCACCTCATGCGAAGAGTTGACTCATTGGAAAAGACCTTGAGGCTTGGAGGGATTGGGGGCAGGAGGTGAAGGGGACAACAGAGGATGAGATGACTAGATGGCATCACCAACTCGATGGACATGAGTTTGAGTGAACTCCGGGAGTTGGTGATCGACAGGGAGGCCTGGTGTGCTGTGATTCATGGGGTCGCAAAGAGTCGGACACAACTGAGCGACTGAACTGACTGAACTGAATTTTTCATTCCAGGTATCTCATGACTTCCTACTTTTGCAAGGCATCTGGTCCCATCACTTCACGGTAAATAGATAGGAAAACAATGAAAACAGTGACAGAATTTACTTTCTTGGGCTCCAAAATCTCTGTAGATGGTGACTTCAGCCATGAAATTAAAAGACTTGCTCCTTCGAAGAAAAGCTATGACAAACCAAGACAGCATCAAAAGCAGAGACATTACTTTGCCAACAAAGGTCTGTCTAGTCATAGCTATGGTTTTTCCAGTAGTCATGTATGGATGTGAGAGTTGGACCATAAAGAAGGCTGAATGCCAAAGAATTGATGCTTTTGAACTGTGGTGTTGGAGAAGACTCTTGAGAGTCCCTTGGACTCCAAAATGATCAAACCAGTCAATCCTAAAGGAAATCAATCCAAAATTTTCATTGGAAGGACTGAAGCTGGAGCTGAAGCTCCGATAGTTTGGCCACTTGATGTGAAGAGCTGACTCATTAGAAAAGAATCTGAGGAGGAGAAGGGGACAACAGAGGACAAGATGGTTGGGGGGGCATCACTGAATCAATGGACATGAGTTTGAGCAAGCTCTGGGAGATGAGGAAGGACAGGGAAGCCTGGAATGCTGCAGTCCATGGGGTTGCAAAGAGTCAGACATGACTGAGCAACTGAACAAATGAGATCTAAAGAACCAGGCATTTGAAGTACTAACCAGTATGCCTTGGTTGGTGGAAGCAGTCCAGAGTTGCTTAGTTATCTTCCAATTTGATGTTTGTCTCCAACATCATCTTCACCTATTGGTGAAGCTAAATTGGTTTTAGACTTGCTTTCTGTGTGTGCTTAGTATTGAAGAAAAGACAGAAGAAAGTGAATTGAGGATTTAGAGAATTTTCATGGGGACCTTGCAAAATAAAAAAATTTAATATCCTAAAATCATGATAAACTTTTTGATTCAGAGTTGGTTTTTGTTTTTTCCAGAAAAGATAGTGCATAAGAATTAGATCTAAGAAAAATAGGCATATATGGATATATATATATATATATACACATATATTTGTATATATGTGAACTTTTCAAATTGCTATCTTTAAACTCCTAGGTTTTTGAAACACACAAGAACACTTATAAATGATATATTATGACAACGGTCTTATCATACCATTATATCCCCTCCCTTCACCCGAACTAAACTAAATCATTTTTACACAATGCAGATACCTTTTAAAGAATTGGATGAACTCCAAAGTGGAAATTATAAGACTTCAAAAGATTATTTTGATTGCTCTTCAGCTAGGATGGAAATTCTATGAAAAGCTCCTTTGTGACAGGCTGTCATGAGAGCCAGAAGAACCTTGAAATATTCGTATGAGGCTGGAGACAAGACACCAAATATAACTAAATAAATACTTAGAAAATTATAACATTGACTACATCTATTAAAATATTGATATTTTTGAAATAAAGTATTCAACTGAGAAACTAGATTAACAAGAAAAGAAAACTAGACAATCTAGAAATAAAATAAGAAAAAGTTTAATGAAATATTAAAGACAGACTAAAAGGACAATTCCTTGAAACAATTAATAAAATTGGCACATGTCTGGCAAGGTAGATCAAAGATAAAAAAGTGATATGGAAAATAATATTAGCAATAAGACTTTTCAAACTATCATTGCCTGATTTTATGAAAATACAGATGCTACTGTTATTGTTTAATAGCTCAGAAGTGTCTGACTCTGCAACCCCCTGGACTGTAGCCTACCAGGTATCTCTGTCCATGAGATTCTCCAGGCAAGAATACTGGAGTGGGTTGCCATTGCACTCTCCAGGGGACAGATGCTATAAATTTGTCAATAAGCAGAATGTACAGCTTTCTAGAGACATAGCTTAACAAAAATTAGTATAAAATTTGAAACACATACTATTTTATAAGTATTAAGTAATCAAATAAATATTTAAAATTTTCCCTCAAGAAACATCATCAAACTCAGCTATTTTTATCAGACTTTCAAGTAATAGATATCATCAGTCTCATACAGACAATTGAGATAATAGAAAAAAATAGAATGTCCCTGGTTTCATTACATAAAGCAAGCACATCTTTGATGAAAAAGCAGGCATCAATCATACGATAAATTAAAATAACCATCCAATTTCACAAATTATCAAAAATATATTGTGACTAAAATATGAGCAAACTGAATGCAATAACATTTCATAAAATAAGTTTCAGTCTGCCTCAGAAATGTAAGTATAGTTTATAATTAAAATAAACACATTTTATTAATATATTAATATTTTAAGGTTACAAATGTATTATCAATGCAAAATACAAAGACTCTTATTTCACTAGAACATCTCAACAACTTATCAAAAGAAGTGAGCTTCTATAACTTATAAAATATAGCACAAAGTGATAGAAATGTATTTTAACTTTAGAAATTAGGAAAGGACTCCTTCTAGTGAGAGATAAAATGCAGATACTACATTTATTAAAACATAAATTTTATGTTTGGAAAGAAAACACAAAAGAGCAATTATTTTATATATGCTCATTATTATTCTCACAATAATGTCAAGTAACTTTGTAGAGAATATTTACAATATGGAGATCATACAAATCTGTATCCAAAATTTATTGTGCCTCCAACATCTAAAATGGAAATTATTTACATCTATATCATGTACAAGAGCAGGAAAAAAATTAAAATTTTAAAAGGTCTGACACAGAATTTTGATAAATGATATTGAAGAACTTTTCAGAGAAAGGTATGAAATATTCATCAAAAGACCTATAAGAAGATCTAAACAAATGTAGAAATATATGTTCTATACAATTTTATTTAAATTCTCAAATATTTTTTCATGAACTGACAAGCTAATTCTAAAAATTACTGAAAAAATAGTGGACCATTAAGAACAAAAATAATTGGAAGAAATACTAGCTCTAAGGACTCATTTTTCCAAATATCTGTAGGCATCATTGCCTAATAGACCACTGTAAACAAAATCACCTATATAGGAAAGCAGGGTATAAGACAAAGGAGGCATTGCAGGTAATCATTGACCATGACAGACTTTTCAATAAGTAATGTAAAAATTGTCGCAGTTCAGTTCAGTCACTCAGTCTTGTCCAACTCTTTGCAACCCCATGAACTGCAGCACGCCAGGCCTCCCTGTCCATCACCATATCCTGGAATCTATCCAAACCAATGTCCATTGAGTCGGTGATGCCATCCAACCATCTCATCCTCTGTCGTCCCCTTCTCCTCCTGCCTTCAATCTTTCCCAGCATCAGGGTCTTTTCCAATGAGTCAACTCTTAGCATGAGGTGGCCAAAGTATTGGAGTTTCAGCTTCAACATCAGTCCTTCCAATGAACACCCAGGACTGATATCCTTTAGGTTGGACTGGCTGGATCTCCTTGCAGTCCAAGGGACTCTCAAGAGTCTTCTCCAACACCACAGTTCAAAAGTATCAGTTCTTCAGGGCTCAGCTTTCTTTATAGTCCAACTCTCACATCCATACATTTGTATGTAAAAAAAGATAAAATAAAATCCCTAGCTTGGACAAATAAAACATGAAAAATGTAAGGATTAAGGGAATAAATATGAAGAACAAAACTGTATAATTATTAAAATCAATATATGCCTTATTGCCTTAAACATAGTTTCTAAGATATAAATTTGTATGTAGAGACCTTTTTTTTATTTTTTCCATTTGAAATAATTTAGCTGTTGTCTTCACATAGTTGGCTTGTCCACAGGCAGAGAATTGAACACTTAGAGGAATGTCATCAACAAAATCTTATTGCATATCTGGTGATGTTTTATTTTATAAAAAGAGCTAGAAAGGATTGTATGCATTGTATGAATACACACTGTGAATTTGGCAAATATTTCTGTGAAGAAATGATGATTGATGATTACTTTTCAGGTATAGATGGTATTGTTGTTATTGTAGTTCAGTGACTCATGGAATTTCCCAGGTAAGAATACTAGAGTGGGTTGCTGTTTTCTTACTCCAGGGGTCTTCTGACCTAGCAATTGAACTCAGGTCTCTGAAGTTTCCTACACTGGTAGGCAGATTCTTTTTAGTTAAAAGCCCCATGTTTGTGTCACAATAGTGTTTCTTCTATTGGGCTGATCATCTCAAAAGTAAATTTGCATGCAATGTATAGAGAATAAAGAGCAGCTCTTGCTCAAATGAACCCAAATGAACATTCAGAGTATATCTGCTCAAGCCTGCAATGCTATCTAAGTAAGAATTACACCATTTCTAAAGTAGCTTAAATTCGAGTACTGTATTAGGAGTCTCTGGAGAAACAGACCCAATAAAATAGAAATAGATAGAGACAGAACTAGGTATCTGTATATACCTATGTATTTATATATTCTTATAGGAAATGGTTTATGCAATTACAGAGGCTGAGAAGTCCCACATCTGATGTTGTCTGGAGAACCAGAAAAGTGGGTGGTGTAATTCAGCCCAAGTCTAAAGGCCTGAGAACCAGGGAAGCCAGTAGTTTTTAAGTCTCAGTCCAGTCTAAAGGCCTAAGCCTGCAGAATGAGGAGAAAGGGAGGATAATGATATAAGTCCCAGTCCAAGTCTAAAGGCCAGAGAACTAGGAGCATTCATGTCAGAGGAGATGATAGATGTCATCTCAGGCAAAGAGCACATTTTCTCTTCCTCCATTTTTGTTCCATTCAAACCATGAGGGCAATGGATGATGCCTACCTGCCCTGAAGAGAGCAATCTTTACTCAGTCTATAGAATCAAATGCTAATCTCTTCTGAAAACACCCTTACAGATACATTTAGAAATAATGTTTTGCTAGCTATCTGGGCATCCCTTAGCCTCGTCATATTGACATATAAAATTAACCATCATAGGTACTATATTTCACCAAAACCTAGATTATCCTAAGGAATGCCACTTGTCATTTTCAGAACAGCAACTTGCAGTAACTCTTAACTGGAAGTTATATTTCAAAATCAAGATCATTTTTGTTCAATTCTGCTTGCCATATTTTAAGCACAGCATGGACTAACAAACATGCATTAAGATGCTTAACCGGATAGATAGCAGGCCTCAAATTAATAAGATATTGGAGAACTACTGACTACTCAACTTGAAAATAATGCTTTCAGAGCTCACTACTCATTTACTCATTCATTAATTCATTTACTTTTAACTTACTGATAGCATGTACATTTTAATTTAATTCTTTGCCCTGGAACTGAAAAGATGATTTAAACAGTTTCCACACTCAAAAGGCAGATAGCATTGTGGATAGAAAAGATTAAATAACTACAGTAAATTATAATAGATATTCTAAAGCATGCAGAGAACTACAACTTGGTAGAAGTAATGATTAACAGAGCCATGGTTTGAGGTTTGCAGAATTTTTAGATAGGCAGGTCTAGGTTTATTCTCGTAGGATATGTAAGAATTTAAGGAAAACAAGGCTTAGATGGGCGATTGAAAAGAAAAAGCAGTACATGAAAAGCATAAAATCATTCTCTTCCAATATTGTTAAGTGCTGTCACATGGAAGAGAGCACAGAGTTGTTTTGCTTTGATCAGAAATATCAGTGAGGGCATTTTCTGTGGAAGACTGAACAGAGGATGTGTAAAGCCAGTCATTTTCATGGTACTAAAACTGGACTTGATAGATGAACACAAAGGGCTTTGGGAAAAGACTTAAAACTCCAAAAGTGGTTTCCTAGATGACACCAACCAAGTCAAGCAGAAAAGTGAACATGGTCATTCATCAAAGGAGCCAGGCAAATGCTAAATATAGAGACATGTTTGTAGAATGGGAAACTGAAGAGCAATTTAACAGAAGGGTTGGTCTAGGTTAATTCTGTACAGTGAGTACCAGCGTGGCTTTGAAACACCACCAGCTAGACTTGGGTAAACAACTGGTCCTCACAAGTGTTATGCATAAACAGAGAGTTTGTAGAGAGAATTTTTTTTTCAGTATAAAACAGAACTTTTACTTTTTTAAATTATATTTCTATATTCTTGCAATAAATTCCTTCCTCTAAGAGGTTTAATTGTATCCCTCAAAAAAGATATGTTGGAGCCCTAATTCCCAATCTCTTGATATCTTTGATTGTGACTTTATTTAAAGGAACTTTACAGAGGTAATCAAGTTAAAATGAAGTCATTAGTATTAGTCACTCAGTCATGTCTGAGTCTTTAAGACCCCTGGGGTATAGCCGGCCAGGCTCCTCTGTCCATGGAATTCTCCAGGCAAGAATACTGGCATGGGTTGCCATGCCCTTCTCCAGGGGATCTTCCCAACCCAGGGATTAAAACTGGATCCCAATATCTTTCATTATGGCTCTACTTAGAAGGACCTTTACAGAGGTAATCAAGTTAAAATGAAGTCATTAGGCTGGACCCTAAATTCAATATGACTGATATAACATGTAGAAATTAGGACACAGGGCAGAGAGACACACCAGAGAGAACCATGTGAAGGCATGTGAAGATAAAAGCAGAGATTGAAGTGAAGCATCCACAAGCCAAAGAATGCTGAAGATTGACAGCAATTCACTAGAAATTGAGAAGAGGTGTGAAAAAGATTCACCCTCATAGCCCTCAGACAGAACCAACTTTACCATCATTTTGACTTCGGACATCCAGATTTTCCAGATTTTGAGACAATAAATTTCTATTGTTTAAATAAGCCCAGTTCACGATATTTTTGTTATGGCAACCCTAGGAAACTAACATAATAATAATTTGTTGGAAATTTAACACATTATAGGGCTTCCCTGGTGGCTCAGAGGTTAAAGTGTCTGCTCGTGATGTGGGAGACCCGGGTTCAATTCCTGGGTCAGGAAGATCCCCTGGAGAAGGAAATGGCAACCCACTCCAGTATTCTTGCCTGGAGAATCCAATGGACGGAGGAGCCTGGTAGGCTACTGTCCACCGGGTCGCAAAGAGTCGGACACGACTGAGTGACTTCACTTCACTTCACTTCACTTTAACGCATTATATGCTCTGTTGTGGTTTTCTCATTGGCTCAGCAGTAAAGAATTCACCTGCAATGCAGGAGACACAAGAGATGTGGGTTCAGTTCCTGGGTTGGGAAGATCCCCTGGAAAAGGAAATAACAATGGATTCCAGTATTTTTGCCTAGGAAATCCCATGAACAGACAAGCCTGGTGAGGTACAGTCCATGGGGTTGCAAAAGAGTTGGACACAACTTAGCAACTAAACAACAACAACAACATGTGCTCTGTTAGACACTTTCCTATCATGTTATTGGTTATGACTTTATTAATGTATATTAAGGATAGTAGTTAATGCAGCATCTATCAGTAAGCCATTTCTGTAATTTTCTTTCTCTTTATTTTTTTCAAATTTCCTTGTCAAATTTTAAAATCAGGGTCATAATGGCTTCAAAAAAAAAAAAATGGACCCATCAGCCCTCCTCCTTTATTTTCTGAAAATATTTATATTAAATGTGTGCTATTTTTTCCTTAAATGTCTAATACAATACAACAGCAAAATCATCTGGACCTTAACAATTTCTGGAGATATTTTGATAACAAACTCAATTTCTTCAGTAGATACAGAATTATTCAGATTTTGGGGGAAGAGGTTGTATCACTTTTGATGTTATCTTTTTCAAGAAATATGTCCATTTGTCTAAGTTGTGAAATTTGTTGGTATAAAGTCATTCACAGTATTCAATTACTACATCTTAATTTCTAAAATATTTGTAATAGGCCCTTCATACTGGTCATTTTTGTAACCTCTTTTTCTTTTATTTAGTCTACCTAGGAATTTGTTGATGACATTGATCTTAACAACATATATCTTTTAGCTTTTCTAATTGTTGCCTATCTGTTTTCTATCTGTTTTCTATCTGCCTATCTGCTGCCTATCTGTTTTCATTGCATTTATATATGTTCTTCTATTTATTATTTCTTTAGTTCTATGTACTTTGTGTTTTTCTTTTCTTTTTCTAACACATTAATTTTGTATCATCGATAATTTATTCTAAATTATTTTTCTTTCCTAACATAACAATTTTAAGCTATGAATGTCCCACAAAGTATTTCTTTAGCTGATTCAAACAAATATTGATAAGCTGGATTTCAATTGTCATTCAGTTTATTTTCTAATTATCTTTCTTATTTCATTTATCACCCACCCAGGGATGTGTTGTTTGGCCCATGAATTGCACAGATGTGTTTTTTAATTTCTAGATATTTGAGATAGAATTCTACATCTTATTTTAATTTAATTTTATTTTTGTTAGAGAATAAAAGCTTTATGTTATTTCATCATTTTAAATTTAGAGTATTATTTTAAGGTCCACTATATGGTCAATATAAATAGCACTTTTCCTATGGAAAACAATGTGCATTGAGTATACATCATTGAATATTATAATGCAATACATAATATTTCTAGTGATGAATAGAGAGATTAAGATTTTCTGTATCTTTAATGATTTGTCATCTTTATATTCTATCAGTTGTTGAGACAGGGATGTTAATATCTCATATGTTTGTTGAATTGTCTCTTTCTGAAATTCACTCAATTTTTAATTTATGTATTTTGAAACTATTTTATTAGTTTGAGGTGCATGTACATTTTGAATTATATACTATTGAGTATTTCCCTCTTTTATCATTATAAAATGCTCTATTTTATTTCTGATAGTATTCTTTGTCTTGAAGTCTATTTTATCCAATATTAAGATAGCCACTCCAATCTTATTAAGCTTACTGTTTGTATGATAAAACTCATTCTATTCCTTTACTTTCAATCTACTTGTGAATTTATATTTAAAATATTTTTCTTGTAGGCCACATATAGTAAAGTTCTACATTTTAATCCTCCTCTGTCTATCTCTGGTCCTTGGTACTTAGGCCATTAACATTTAATATTATTATGATTATGGCTGGATATAGTCACATATGGTTGATATATGCTGTTCAGTTGCTAAGTTGTGTCCGATTCTGTGATCCCATGGGGTGCAAGAGGCCAGACTTTGCTATTTTTTCCTGTCTCCCGGAGTTTGCTCAAACTCATGTTCATTGAGTCAGTGATGCCATCCAACCATTTCAAAATCTGTTACCCCCTTCTTCTCCTGCCCTCAATCTTTCCTAGAATCAGGGTCTTTACCAACTAGTCAACTTTTTGCATCAGGTGACCAAAGGCTTGAAACTTCAACTTCAGCATCAGCCCTTCCATTTACTATTCAGCATTGATTTCCTTTAGGACTAACTGGTTTGATTTCCTTGCTGTCCAAGGGACTCTCAAGAGTCTTTTCCAGAACCACAGTTCAAAAGTATCAATTATTCGGTGCTCAGCCTTCTCTATGGTCCAACTCTCACATCCATACATGACTATTGGAAAAACCATAGCTTTGACTATATGGACTTTTGTCAGCAAAGTGATTTCTCTGCTTTTGAATACTTTGTCTAGGTTTGTCATAGCTTTTGGAGAAGGAAATGGCAACCCACTCCAGTGTTCTTGCCTGGAGAATCCCAGGGACGGGGGAGCCTGGTGGGCTGCCGTCTATGGGGTCGCACAGAGTCAGACACGACTGAAGCGACTTAGCAGCAGCAGTCATAGCTTTTCATCCAAGCAGCAGATGTCCTTTAATTTCATGGCTCCAGTGACTATCCGCAGTGATTTTGGAGCCTGAGAAAATGAAGTCTATCACTGTTTCATTTTTCCCCATCTATTTTTCATGAGTTTCATTTGGCGGCGGAGCAGGTTCCCTGCTCTCTCCCAGCAGGAAAGATATTGAGGTGGGGTGGGTAAATGGAATATCTGGGGCATACCCACTCATGGCCTAGACACTGAGTGTGGCTCAATTGAAAGACACTGAAAAATTCGATCCACTCTCAAGATACTGGGTGAGGGGCTGATTGAATAAAAGCAAACAAACAGGTGATTATTAACCCAGTGGAAAGATGCTGGAGGAGGGGCATGATGGAAAGAAATCAAGGAATACCTGGGGCTCAGCTGAAAGGTGGCTCCCATATGGCTCCATTGTAGAAAGACATAAGGAATGGAGCTCATACTTGCAAGTACCTAGTTAACTGAAGACATTAAATCTCACTGTAAATATTGAGGGGGATCTTTAATGCCTATGCAGTTAAAAATTAAAAGCTGGCTTGGTAAAATTTTAAGCAAGGCTTTCTATGGGGAGGCTCAGATTTCTCTGTGTCTTTGGGATGACCCAGCTTTCCTAGTGGCTCAGACATTAAAAATTCTGCCTGCAATGCAGGAGATTTGGGTTCAATCCCTGGGTCAGAAAGACCCTTGGAGTAGGAAATGGCAGCCGACTCCAGTATTCTTGCCTGGAGAAATCCGTGGACAGAGGAGCCTGGTTGGCTATATCCCATGAGTCACAAAGAATCAGATTTGACTGAGCAACTAACACACATGAAGAGATGGGACTAGATGCCATGATCTTAATTTTTTGAATGTTGATTTCTAAGCCAGCTTTTTCACTCTCTTTCACCTTTATCAAGAGGCTCTTTAATTCCTCTTTGCTTTCTGCCATTAGGGTGGTATCATTTCATGTCTGAGGTTGACTAATATAGTCTCATTTATCATTTGCTTTCTGTTTATCCCCTATGATTTTTGTTGCTCTGTTTTACCTTTGGTCCCTTCTTTTGGATTATTTGATCATTCTATTTTAAGGTATCAGATTTTGGACTGTATCTCTTTGTATAACTGTGTTACTCTAGGAACTTAAATACACATATTCAAATGTTCACAGCCATTTCAAAGTAAAGTTTCACTACTTCAATAAAATACAGAATGTTTGTTGCCAGTTAGGTCTCTTTATACCCCCATAAGGATATGCAGATGACACCACCCTTATGGCAGAAAGTGAAGGGGAACTAAAAAGCCTCTTGATGAAAGTGAAAGAGGAGATGAAAACATTGGCTTAAAGCTCAATATTCAGAAAACTAAGATCATGGCATCTGGTCCCATCACTTCATGGGAAATAGATGGGGAAACAGTGGAAACAGTGTCAGACTTTATTTTGGGGGGCTCCAAAATCACTGCAGATGGTGACTGCAGCCATGAAATTAAAAGACACTTACTCCTTGGAAGAAAAGTTATGACCAACATAGATAGCATATTGAAAAGCAGAGACATTACTTTGCCAACAAAGGTTCATCTAGTCAAGGCTATGGTTTTTCCTGTGGTCATGTATGGATGTGAGAGTTGGACTGTGAAGAAAGCTGAGCACTGAAGAATTGATGCTTTTGAACTGTGGTGTTGGAGAAGAGTCTTGAGAGTCCCTTGGACTGCAAGGAGATTCAACCAGTCCATTCTAAAGGAGATCAGTCCTGGGTGTTCTTTGGAAGGAATGATGCTAAAGCTGAAACTCCAGTACTTTAGCCACCTCATGGGAAGAGTTGACTCATTAGAAAAGACTCTGGTGCTGGGAGGGATTGGGGGCAGGAGGAAAAGGGGACGACAGAAGATGAGATGGCTGGATGGCATCACTGACTCGATGGATGTGAGTCTGAGTGAACTCTGGGAGATGGTGATGGACAGGGAGGCCTGGCGTGCTGTGTGTGATTCATGGGGTCACAAAGAGTCGCACACGACTGAGTGACTGAACTGAACTGAACTAAAGGTTTATCTTATATTATCTTAGGTTAATAGTTGCTAAATCTATTACATCTACATATGTTGAAAATCCCACTGGACATTGTTATACATTTTATTGTCAACATGTGTACTAACACCACTTGGGAAGCACCACAATATGATTATACTAGTTTACATTTATCATATACAATTGTCAGATAGGGGAAGCTGTATCTGGTGAGGCTCAGGTGATCTGCAGCAGGATCTCCATTTCCATGAGGAAGGTGTCACTGGGCATGTTCCCCAATGATCTTGAAGAAGAGATGCCTAGGCATTTCAAGCTGATAAACTGCAGGGCTGGGGGCACCACAGCAGTTTTTCAAAGATACCCAGTTGTTCCAGATACTTCTACTTGGTGTTGGTCTCAAGAATGACATAATCTTTCACAGAACCTCTTGGAAATTGGGCAGACCCTTGATAGCTGGGTTAAATGCACTGTGGCTTGCAGGCTTCCCAGCTTTGACTTACTCATCTACTTCATTTTGAGCACCACCTCAGCCAGAATTCTGTCAAAGATGGAGTCAACCCCAGTGCTATGGTTATGGCTCAGATGATTGTATAAACCTGTGGCCAGAAGGATGTCAACCTGCACAGAAACCAAACGGTTAGAGAATGAGGCAATCACCAATCCACTGCACCCAGCCCAGAACAGAATAACCTAGTCCTCCAAAGTGAGGTCAGAGAAGTGGGAAAAGTACTTGGCTCATTCAAAGAGAGTGCAAAGCTGCTTACTGGCTTTTTTTTTTTTTTTTCCCAACACAGCACATTTATGTTGCCTTTAAAACATCGCAATATGAACCATCCAGCAGCTTGCCGTTTTGGTAGCTGGACAACTTGTCTTAATCATCAGTCTGCTGAACTTCCTTTTTTAGAAACATAAAAAACATCCAAAAATTCTCTGATAACTGTGTCTTTAACTGCTAGGGCTTGCTGAATCAAAGCAGCTAGATTTGATACAAGATCAGTGTTGTTACCTTCAGGAATTAACTTTTTTTTCTGATGCTTAAGATACTGAACAAGAAACACCTGGCCTCTTCCGAACTCTGTGGATGTATTTTTCGCCCAAGAAATTTCAAATTTCAACAAGAGACCTATTCTTTTGAATAATGATGCCAATGGGGAAGTGAGTTAAGCGCAGATCTCATCTTGAAACAGAAACCCAGCATAACACCTTTAATCGTGTTTTGTGCATGACTTCAGATAGTGCCAAAGGTAGCCAGTTCCTTTCTATTTCTCCACAGTTTGTCAGCTCAGAGCCGCTTCTTTTTCTTTTGAAGGAGACTTTTGTATTCTATCCAAAGATTTAGTTGTAAGCAGAAGACGCTGCAGTGACTTTATGCAGCCACAGCATATCTGTAACTATACAAGCCAAGTAAGAGTGACGTGGGAATGCAGTGATGAAAGTGTGGGATTCAGATATGGAGAAAAGCGGGGTCTATTCAACATGAAAATCCTTACTGAAAAAAATGAAATTTGTGACCCTAACTCACAGCATACATAGAAAATATTGCCACATTGTGTGTGTGCTTAGTCGCTTAGTCAGATTTGACTCTTTGAAACCCCATGGACTGAAGTCAGCTGGGTTTCTCTGTCCATGGGATCTTTCTAGGCAAGAATACTGGAGTGGGTTGCCATTTCCTCCTCCAGGGGATCTTCCTGATTCAGGGATTGAATCATCTCCTGTGTCTCCTGCATTGCAAGTGGATTCTTTACCCGCTGAGCCATTGGGGAAGCCGATAATACTGTAAGCAATAAAAATTTTTTAAATATATACAATCTTTATAATCATAAAGTATAAAATATTTTAAAGACAAGATGCAAAAGTAAAAATTATAAATTAGAAAAAGCAATAAATTACTACATGATAAAAAAAGGTATCTAACTTGAATTTATGAGCCATTGCCTCATTGAACAGCATAGATGGACTTTACAACATAATACTGAACAAAAGAAACAAAACACTATCCATGAAATAATTCTTTTTATACAAAATTCAAAAACAGACAAAGTGATACAGTTTGTAAGAAGACAGGGAAGTGGTTATTTTTCAAAACACATATTGACTTAAAGGGGAAATGAAAGCTTCTTGGGTGCTAGTAAAGTTCTGTTTCTCAATCTGGGAATTGTTATATTTTCGTTTTTGTATTTGTTTTGTTTTATTGTGTATGTATGAAAATTCATCAAACTGGTCACTTATTTGTTGTTTCCTATCTGAACTTACACTTTAATAAATATTAAAATGAAAAGTAAGTAAGTAATACATGCAAGTTTTAGGATAATTAAAATATAAAGAGGCATTGGATGGTAATTAGAAGCACAAAAGATGATGCATTGCTATTGACAAAGTTCCAGTTAAGTTGGATTGAGGATTGAAGGATGTTCATCTTATTATTTATTTTTACCATGTGGACATACATGTATCAACTATTTATACAACTCTTACAAAATAATTAATAATCATGTTATTGCATAAAAGTGACATAATAAATAGGAGAAAGAACCTCATGATTGACACAGCCTAGACTTTCAAAATATTTGTGAAATGACAAAACATGATTAATTCATTTCAATATATCTTTTTACTGGCATGTTAATCATATATTATCATTGTATATTTTAATAAACACTGATATTACACTAAGCATTTTACAACTTTTTGTTTTCCATTTCACACTAAATTCTAAACATCTATTTTAAATTTTTTATTGTTGCTACAGATATAATCATATGGGTGAGTCATATTTCATTTAATTTGCTTAAGAGGAAGAGCAAAATAATGATGCAATAAATTGAAAGCCTTCTATAATTGACCTAGAGGAACAGTGGTCTGAAATGCAAAAGTCCACTTGTATACAGATTTTTTCACTAAATATGTACCATATATCCTCAGTTGGTGTGGAGTTTGTTGATCCCTAGTGCAGTATTATTCAAGGGTCAACAGTATATAGATGCTTAGACTGTCCCATTCATGCAAATATGCTCATGATATTAATTTCTAAGGATGAGAGTATGGTACAAAAAAACCTCTAAAAATGTTTGCCTATTAGTAAATGACTCAAAGTGTGTAGAAATTGAGTCCACATTTCACCAACAGCATATAAAGAGATTCCGTTTCTCCGTGCCAACAATAATTTTGTGTTTACTATCTCTGCTCATTCATATAAGATAGAGAAAGATAATTAGGATTATTATTTGCATAGAGAAAAACAGCTTTTTAATGTGAATGTTGGTGAATGTAATCATATATTTGGCATAGAGAAATACAGATATATGACAGGTAGATAGATGGATACGGGCAGTATTTCTTAAAGTTTATTTTTAATTCTTTATTAGTGAGGTTGATCATTTGTTTTATAATTCATTTTCTTTTTTACTCTCATTTATTTGGGATATTCCTTTTACCATTAATTTATTAGTGTTTCTTCTATGATAAAAAGAATGTGACTATTATCTCTTTTATTCATAGCACCTGACTTTGAATTTGTGTTCCATGTTCCAGAATTTTTGTGATGATTTTATTTCAACATAAGGCTCTTTTGAAATCTGTGTCATTGTTCTGCAATGAATATTCACTGATAATTTATTTAGTAACTGTATTTTTTGTTTAAGATTTTGAGTCAGCCATAATTATTTATGATGTAGAGACAGGAATCCAGCTTAATTTTATCTTCAAATGGCTAGCTAGCTAAAAATAAGAACTTAGTAAGACTTTAATTTCCAGTAGTTTCAAAGGTTTGACATATATTAAAGGTGTATGTTTTATATTGAGAATCTTCATTTTGAGACAGTTTAAACATATAATTGGCACCCCACTCCAGTACTCTTGCCTGGAAAATCCCATGGACGGAGGAGCCTGGTGGGCTGCAGTCCATGGGGTCGCTAAGAGTCGGACACGACTGAGTGACTTCCCTTTCACTTTTCACTTTCATGCATTGGAGAAGGAAATGGCAACCCACTCCAGTGTTCTTGCCTGGAGAATCCCAGGGATGAGGGAGCCTGGTGGGCTGCCATCTATGGGGTCGCACAGAGTCAGACACGACTGAAGCAACTTAGCAGCAGCAAACATATAATAATTATGCAATTCTTTTTTACTTTGTAGTTATAACAAAATTTAAACCATTTCTGGTAAAAAAAAAAAATCGAAACTATTTTGAAAAGTGTATGGTTGTATATCATTGCAGTCAATGCATTCTTCCATTTTTCCACCCTAAATCTTCCTGTACTTTGAAAGTCTTTACTTGTATATAAACAGTTTTGATGATAACACACAAACATTGAATGTTGGAAAGGGAACAACAGATTTATAATGAATTTTATAGGTGCTTAGGACACATCATTTTTTTTCAGCCTTATTTTTATGTTTACTTTTTATATGTAATATATCTATAAAGGAAATAAAACTCTTCAGCAACAAATTCTTACATATGCTTTTTCATCTGATACCAGAAAACAGTCTTGAATTCATTTTGTGGGATGTTTACATCAAATCTAGCCAACAACACATTTTTTTTTTTTTTTTTTAATTTAATTTAATTTTATTTTTAACTTTACAATATTGTATTGGTTTTGCCATATCAAAATGAATCCACCACAGGTATACATGTGTTCCCCATCCTGAACCCCAGAATATTGGAAATAAAAGCAAAAATAAACAAATGGGACCTAATTAAACTTAAAAGCTTCTGCACAACAAAGGAAACTATAAGCAAGGTGAAAAGCCAACAACACATATTAACCAATGTAAAAATCATGCTGAAATCTTGTGTTCCTATTATGTAAAATTATTAGTTTCTTCTCATTTTCATGATAGTCAGTTTGGAACTAACTTGTATATTAGGAAATAGGGAAGGGAATGAAGATTATACAGTATGTATCAGTAAATGGGTTGAAAATGTTTTTTGAGTGAACCTTTCTTTGTAAATATGATTTGGGATTTCGAAAAGAGCATATTGCAAATGCCACCCAGTGCATTCAGCAAATGTTACCTTCTATCATAGAAGATAGGCTCCAAATGTGATTTGAGTAAAAATGAACATGAGGGAATAGCTTGTAAATGACACTTAAGCTTTTCAGTCTTGATTGATTTCAATACTGAATTTGAAAACAATATAGTTGCAGTTGTAAATAAAGTTTACTTCTACTTTTATATAACTGTTAAGTGTTTTCCTTCAACATTCAGGAAATTATTGCTTCTTCCACTAAAGTCTATATTTCACGTCTGTCTGTAATAGATTTTAAAACTTTGGATAAACAGATTTGAAATCCTAACTGATCCTGTGAGTATTCCTTGCATTTCATAAAATTATTTTTGGAGTGAAACTTCTTCAAGAATACTTTAACAGGTGATCGACCAGCCTTTTCTGGACCTATGTGCTTCTTAATATTGTTGCTTACTGCCCTTGCCATCAAAGATACAGAGATAGGAAAATCCTTTAAAGCTTTCTTTTACATTTGCTTTTCAGCTTCATTATAGAGTCTTTGTATTGACAAAGGATCATATCTACAAAATCTATTCAATAACAAAGTTTTAAAATGACAATTCATATAAAAATAGGAATTTGGAGAATAACCAAAACAAAATATTCTAAGCCATATTCTTTACACCCAGCATAAAATCACATCCATCTCCACAGATCATCCTCATTTATGATTTTTCATTCACATTCTGCTATCACAGAACTCATTTAGAGAGAACAAAATGTGATTACTATTTTTTAAATTGCACTAAGAATTAGGATAACTCATAAACTTTGGATTACTCTAACTTCTAGTAATGAGTCAATGATATAAGCCCTCCAATGGAAATTAAATTAAGATCAAGGTCTTGTTTAGTCACTAGTATTAATGGTTCAGTCATGTCTGACTATTTATGACCCCATGGACTGTAGCCCACCAGTTTCCTCTGTTCACGGGATTCTCCAGGCAAGAATACAGGAGTGGACTGCCATTCCCTTCTCCAGAGGGTCTTCCTGACCCAGGGATTGAACCTGGGTCTCCTGCATTGCAGGCAGATTCTTTACCATCTGAGCTATAGGGGAGTCCCCTTTAGTCACTAAATTGTATCCAACTTTTTGTGACCTCATGGCTTGCAGGCTCCTCTGTCCACAGGATTTCCCAAGCAAGAATACTGAAGTGGGTTCCCATTTCCTTCTCCAGGGGATCTTCCCTGAGCCAGTGATTGAAACTGCATCTCCTGCATTGCAGATGGATTCCTTAACATTGAGCCACCCAGGAGACCCCAAGGACAACATTTCAAGAGTCACATCATGCAAGGTGCTATATAACAGATGATTTGGTAGTGGCCCAAGGAAAAGAAATGCAAAAAAGCAAAATGGCTGTCTGGGGAGGCCTTAGAACTAACTGTGAAAAAAAGAGAAGCTAAAAGCAAAGGAGAAAAGGAAAGATATAAGCATCTGAATGCAGAGTTCCAAAGAATAGCAAGGAGAGATAAGAAAGCCTTCCTCAGTGATCAATGCAAAGAAATAGAGGAAAACAACAGAATGGGAAAGACAAGAAATCTCTTCAAGAAAATTAGATATACCAAGGGAACATTTCATGCAAAGATGGGCTCGATAAAGGAAAGAAATGGTAGGGACTTAATAGAAGCAGAAGATATTAAGAAGAGGTGGCAAGAATACACAGAAGAACTGTACAAAAAAGATCTTCATGCCCAAGATAATCACAATGGTGTAATCACTCACCTAGAGCCAGACATCATGGAATGTGAAGTCAAGTGGGCTTAGAAAGCATCACTACGAACAAAGCTAGTGGAGGTGATGGAATTCCAGTTAAGCTATTCCAAACCCTGAAAGATGATGCTGTGAAAGTGCTGCACTCAATATGCCAGGAAATTTGGAAAACTCAGCAGTGGCCACAGGACTGGAAAAGGTCAGTTTTCATTCCAATCCCAAAGAAAGGCAATTCCAAAGAATGCTCAAACTACCACACAATTGCACTCATCTCACACACTAGTAAAGTAATGCTCAAAATTCTCCAAGCCAGGCTTCAGCAAAACGTGAACTGTGAACTTCCAGATGTTCAAGCTGGTTTTAGAAAAAGCAGAGGAACCAGAGATCAAATTGCCAACATCCACTGGATCATTGAAAAAGCAAGAGAGTTCCAGAAAAACATTTGCTACTGCTGCTGCTAAGTCACTTCAGTCGTGTCCGACTCTGTACGACCCCATAGAGGGCAGCCCTCCAGGCTCCCCCATCCCTGGGATTCTCCAGGCAAGAACACTGGAATGGGTTGCCATTCCTTCTCCAGAAAAACATCTATTTCTGCTTTATTGACTATGCCAAAGCCTTTGACTGTGTGGATCACAATAAACTGTGGAAAATTCTGAAAGAGATGGGAATACCAGACCACCTGATCTGCCTCTTGAGAAACCTGTACGCAGATCAGGAAGCAACACTTAGAACTGAACATGGAACAACAGACTGGTTTCAAATAGGAAAAGGAGTACGTCAAGGCTATATATTGTCACCCTGCTTATTTAACTTCTATGCAGAGTACATCATGAGAAACGCTGGGCTGGAAGAAGTACAAGCTGGAATCAAGATTGCTGGGAGAAATACCAATAACCTCAGATATGCAGATGACACCACCCTTATGGCAGAAAGTGAAGAAGAACAAAAAGCTTCTTGATGAAAGTGAAAGAAGAGAGTGAAAAAGTTGGCTTAAAGCTCAACATTCAGAAAGCTAAGATCATGGCATCCAGTCCCATCACTTCATGGGAAATAGATGGGGAAACAGGGGAAACAGTGTCAGACTTTATTTTTTGGGCTCAAAATCACTGCAGATGGTGATTGCAGCCATGAAATTAAAAGACACTTACTCCTTGGAAGGAAAGTTACGGCCAACCTAGATAGTATATTGAAAAGCAGAGACATTATTTTGCCAGCAAATGTCCGTCTAGTCAAGGCTATGGTTTTTCCAGTGGTCATGTATGGATGGAGAGTTGGACTGTGAAGAAAGCTGAGCACCGAAGAATTGATGCTTTTGAACTGTGGTGTTGGAGAAGACTCTTGAGAGTCCCTTGGACTGCAAGGAGATCCAACCAGTCCATCCTAAAAGAGATCAGTCCTAGGTGTTCATTGGAAGGACTGATGCTGAAGCTGAAACTCCAGTACTATGGCCACCTCATGTGAAGAGTTGATTCATTGGAAAAGACCCTGATGCTGGAAGGGATTGGGGGCAGGAGGAGAAGGGGAGGACAGAGGATGAGATGGCTGGATGGCATCACTGACTCAATGGACAGGAGTTTGAGTGAACTCCGGGTGTTGTTGATGAACAGGAAGGCCCGGCATGCTATGATTCATGGGTTGCAAAGAGTTGGACACAACTGAGGGACTGAACTTAGTTAAGGATACCACTCAAGGGACACAACTGGTAAGCTTAATATGGCACATCTCAGAAAAATCTTTAAGCATCTTATATAACTAAACCACCATAATCCTATTTTTAATAATTAATTGCAGTTGGTTAGGGGTTGTTTTCAGGCCCTTGAGGCTGCTCTAGTCTCTAACAAATGGCCCCTTCCACCTTTAAAACCAGGAAAGATGAGTGAAATCTTTCTTTTGTTGTGTTGTTTTGAGTATCTTTGACTTCCTATTTTTCTACTAGCTTAGAAGTATGTTTACTTCAGAAGTGTTCATATAGTTAGGTTATATCCACCAGGATTATTTGTATTTTGATTATCTTAGTGTCAACTGATCAGAAACCTGAACTACACCTGCAAGATCCATTTTAGTCTGTAATGATGTCATCATGGGCAAGACGTCTTTCCCTGTACTTATGGAAATGGGGAATAAAAAGAAATATACTGAGGGACAATTTTATAACTTGCCAACCATAGGAGTTGATTTTCTACCCCCTACCTATCATAAAGAGGCAATGCTCTAATTATACTACTAAAGTAATATCAGTGTACTTAAGCCAGGGATAGGTCTTCAATCCTCTATACAGCAGAAGCAGGCAATGCTCTAATTCACCTACTAGACTACTTTCATGAAGGCCCAGCAAGGAGCCCCCTACTACAGTCAGCAGCAGTAATGCTTAACAAGGTGGTAGAAGGTGAGTTAGTTAGCATTCCACTTGCTATGTCTTTGTATCAACAGGACCTAGTGAGGAGCTGAGGCTTCACTCCCATCTAACAAGACTGAATGAAGTGTATGATGCAAGGCTACTCAGCACTCTGGTCTTCCTCACCTCACCTTGGTGTCAGTAAGAATCAGTGGGGACTGGAACCCTCACCCTCATCTAACTATAATATATCCTAAACGGGACAACTGCTTGAAAAAAAGATTATATAGAATACAGAGTCTCATAACATAATACCCAAAATAGCCACAGGACAATAAAAAAAAAAAAATCTCTGTTTTGCAAATAATCTCTCTTTTACAAATGAACAACTTGCATAAAGTACAATCATAAGGAGACATCAATATTGAGAATATCAACTACATCGACACTGTGGTTACCTGAAAAGGATTTTAAAGTAGTTGTCATTAAAATGCTTCAGTGACCAACTATGAACACTCTTGAAAGAAGTGAAAAAAAAAAATAGAAAATCTCTGTTAAGGGAATTGAGATAGCAAAAAGAAATAAAATAAATTATAGATCTGAAAAATACAGTAACCAGAGGGAGCTTGGGGAAGACATCTCAAAGCATGGGCTCAATAGCAAAATGAGATGACAGAGAAAAGAATCAGTGAACTCAAAGACATATCAATAGACATTACCTGATCTGAACTAGACCATTCAAGCATGACCTAAATCGAATCTCTTATGATTATACAATGGAAGGGACAAACATATTCAAGGGATTATATCTGATATAGAGAGTGCCTGAAGAACTATGGCTGGAAGTTTGTGACATTGTATAGGAAGCACTGATCAAGACCATTCCCAAGAAAAATAAATGCAAAAAGGCAAAATGGTTGTCTGAGGAGGCCTTACTAATAACTGAGAAAAGAAGACAAGTGAAAGGCAAAGGAGAAAAGGGAAGATATACCCATCTGAAAGGAGAGTTCCAAAGAATAGCACAGAGAGATAAGAAAGACTTCCTCAGTGATCAGTACAAAGAAATAGAGGAAAACAATAGAATGGGAAAGACTAGAGATCTCTTCAAGAAAATTAGATACTAAGGGAGTATTTCATGCAAAGCTGGGCACACTAAAGGACAGAAATTGTTTGGACCTAACAGAAATACAAGATATTAAGAAGAGGTGGCAAGAAAACACAGAAGAACTATACAAAAAATATTTTTCATGACCCAGATAACCACGATGGTGTCATCACTCACCTAGAGACAGACATCCTGAAATGTGAAGTCAAGTGGGCCTTAGGAAACGTCACTGTCAACAAAGCTAGTAGAGGTGATGGAATTCCAGTTGAGCTATTTCAAATCCTAAAAGATGATGCTAAAAAGTGCTGCACTCAAAATGCCAGGAAACTTGGAAAACTCAGCAGTGGCCACAGGATTGGAAAAGATCAGTTTTCATTCTAATCCCAAAGAATGTTCAAATACTGCACAATTGTTCTCATCTCACACACTAGCAAAGAAATGCTCAAAGTTTTCCAAGCCAGGTTTCAACAGTACATGAATTGAGAACTTCCAGATGATCAAGCTGGATTTAGAAAAGGCAGAGGAACCAGAGACCAAATTGCCAACATCTTTTTGGATCATCGAAAAAAGCAGGAGAGTTCCAGAAAAGCATCTACGTCTGCTTCATTGACTACAGCAAAGCCTTTGACTGTGAGGATCGCAATAGAGTGTGGAAAATTCTTCAAGAGAAGGGAATACCAGACCACCTGACCTGCCTCCTGAAAAGTCTGTATGCAGGTCAAGAAGCAATAGTTAGTACCAGACATGGAAAAACAGATTGGTTCCCAATTGGGAAAGGAGCATGTCAAGGCTGTATATTGTCACCCTGCTTATTTAACTAATATGCAGAATACATCATGTGAAATGCTGGACTGGATGAAGCACAAGCAGGAATCAAGATTTCTGAGAGAAATATCAATAACTTTAGATATGCAGATGACAGAAAGCAACCAACTTTATGGCAGAAAGCAAAGAGGAACTGAAGAGCCTCTTGATGAAAGTGAAAGAGGAGAGTGAAAAAGCTGGCTTATAACTCAACATTCAAAAAACAAAGATCATGGCATCCAGTCCCATCACTTCATGGCAAATAGATGGGGTAACAATGGGAACAGTGACAGACTTTATTTTCTTGGGCTCCGAAACTGCAGCTGAGAAATTAAAAGATGCTTGCTCCTTGGAAGAAAAGCTATGACCAACCTAGTCAGCATATTAAAAAGCAGAGACATTACTTTGCTGACCAAGGTCCATTTAGTCAAAGCTATGGTTTTTCCAGTAGTCATGTATGGGTGTGAGAGTTGGACCATAAAGAAAGCTGAGCACTGAAAAATTGATGCTTTTGAACTGCGATGTTCAGTCCTGGGTGTTCTTTGGAAGGACTGATGTTGAAGCTGAAACTCCAATACTTTGGCTACCTGATGCGAAGAGCTGACTCATTGGAAAAGACTGATACTGGGAAAGATTGAGGGCAGGAGGAGAAGGGGACAACAGAAGTTGAGATTGTTGGATGGCATCACCAACTCAATGGACATAATTTGAGCAAGTTCTGGGAGCTGGGGATGGACAGGGAAGCTTGGCTTGCTGCAGTCCATGGGGCCACAAAGAGTCAGACACGACTGAGCGACTAAACTGATACTGATACTGATCTGAGTAACCTGGTAAATAGAGAGATATTGATTTGAAAAAAAAAAAAAAAAGAAGAATGGAGTCTCAAAGACCCATAGAGTATACAGGACTATTTATCTTAGCATTCATATCATTGGAACCCTAGAGAAGAGAAAGAGTATGTGAGGGTCATAAAAAAATTGGGTAGATCTCAAGTGAGTTTCCCCAGTGTCTCAGCAGTAAAGAATTTTCCTGCAATGCAGTCCACCTTGGTTCAACCCCTGGATGGGGAAAATACCCTGGAGGAAGGCACAGCAACCCACTCCATTATTCTTGCCTGGAGAATCCTGTGGACAAAGGAGTCCAGGTGGTGGCAGAGTCAGAAATGACTGAAGGGAATGAGCACACACAAGTAAGTGAATAAAAGCCTATCTCAGAATGTTAGATATTGTATCATTCCATTTATTTGACATTGCTGGCTAGAGAAATTATAGAGATAGACAATAGATTGCTGGTTTACGAAGCTTAGGAATGGAAGTGAGAGAAACTTTGAGTGAGTCTAGGAAAGGTTAGTCTGATGGACCTTGTGGTGGTGTAACAGTTCTGTAATCTTGAGTATGGTGGTAGTTACATGAATCCATACATGTGGCAAAAAGGCACAGTACTGTATATAAAACACACACAGGCACACACACACATGCACACACACACAAACAAGGGATTCTGTGTAATATATACCAATGTTAATCTCCTGGTTTTGATGTTATACTATGGTCTTTCATGATATTACCACTGTGGAAACCTGGGTGAAGAATCTCCTTATGTCTTTTGTTTTCGTTTTTTGTGACCTACAGTGAATCTAGTGAAAGTGTTAGTCTCTCATCTATACTCATTTTTTAAAAGTTTAAAAAATTATTAAACAGATACTTTTTCATAAAATTTGGTCTACTCTGTCTCCCTCAGTTTCCCTGTTCTTTCAAATATTTTCATTTGGTCCGAATTATTTATCAGGACTTTGTCCTATAAAGCATCCTGAGAACCTATGTTGGCCCTTTTCCTTAGACAGCTAACAATAAGATATCCTACTTTTGAAATTTTCAATGCATAACTAAATTTTTGTGCTTTCTCTCTATCTGCTTAATAATGAATAGGATAATAATAACTAGATAAAAAAAATGATGCTAGGAAAATACATTCCAGATGCCTGAGTCTACCTGTGTAACTACCTGAGGAGGACCCTGGATCTCTGGTGAAACAACATGGACCATTGCAATTGTCCCTAGATTTTAATAGGGCGTTTGAGACTTCTAGAGTTGTCTCTTTATCCCATTGTTCGTTTTTTAGTGATGCTTTCCTTACATTGTAAAAATTTTGAAAGGATTAACTATAAAATGTCTAATTGCATTTTAAAAGTCTGTATGTAGTTTTCATAGCATGCTATAACAAAAAAAAATAGGCAGGAATTAAAACTGACATTGTAAAATAGCTGCAGATTCTAATACCAAAGGAAATTAAAGGAGGAATATACGTCAAAAGAAAAGTAATTATGATCATTTAGAAGACAGGTTCAACTTAGTAATACAGAATCCATATTTAAGTTAAAAATCTGTAGTCTCAAGATAAAATAAATGACATTCACAGACATGTTTGGGCTTCCCAGATGGCACTAGTGGTAAAAAGCCTGGCTGCCAAGGCAGGAGTAAGAGACACAGGTCCCTGAGGTGGGAAAGTCCCCAGGAGAAGGGCATGGCAACCCACTCTAGTATTTTTGCCTGGAGAATCCCATGGAGCGAGGAACGTCCTGGGCTACAGTCCATAGGGTTGTACAGACTCAGACACGACTGAAGTGACTTAGCATGGGCACAGCACAGACATGTTTAAGCAACTTTATAATCTAATTATAAAAATGCTCAGTTAGTAAACTTGGTCAATCCCTAAGTTTTAAATACTGACTTAAAAAATAAAATTATGTTTAAAATAAAAATTTTTAACATTTTTTATTTTGTACTAACAAGAGGAAACCTAAGGTAGTTTGGCAGATGTTCTTTCTCAAGTTAATATCTCAAATAAAGTGGACCAACACAACACAAAGAAGTAAATGTTAGAAGTAAATGTTAAATTTGTTTGAAAGGTTTAAACATTCCCCTAGTAAATCGCCAAAGAATGTTGAAGGTTTTGTGACACAGTCTGTTGTATTTCATGACCGCATTTTTCCTTGTTTTAGGGTGAACATATTGGTGTCCTCAAGTTGTATTAATGAGAAAATTGCAACCTAGAAAATATTAATGCTTCAGTACCACTTGACCTGAAACAAAGGCACGGGAACATCATAGAAGAATGAAACTTTTTTTATTTATTTATTTTTTTTTTTTAAGTCCCTGTGGAGAAGGGTGGGATCCGCCTCTTTCTCTCTCCGCCTGAAGACTACCACTCCAGGGACCGCTGGTTGAAACTTTTTTTATAAAGCTATCAACTAACTACTCAATTAGAAAGAATTAAAAAATAGAAGTTAAACCATAAATTACTGCAGTAAAGAATAATTAACTTTTTTAATTTTCTGGTCAAATTATATATATAAAAGAATAACTTTTTAATTTGTAGCCTATAAGAATATCACTGCATTTAGATTTGGGGGATATTTCATTATTCATCTTTTCATCGTTATGTTGAGTCATAATTACCAACAACTGATTAGTTAAATATCAAAATTAGATTACTTTTTAAATGATGCATTTTATTTATACCGGGTTTGGACACATAAAGTCTACCTTTCCAAGCAGTTCTAATTGACTAAATCCAGTCTTATACTTTAGTGAGTTTATAAATTCAAGAATCACCTGAACAAGTGTTCTGAGAAAGCACAGAAAGAAAACACCTGAGAGAAAAGGCTGTAAGGACAAAACAGGAAAAAAAATCATCCAAACTGTCAGCACCTAGAAAAATTGTTCAGTATTTTTGACAAGAAGGTCAATGGTGAATTCTCACCTTTTGCCTTTTGGACTTAAAAATATATACAGTCAGCAAGTTGGCAGTTCTTAGTGACTATGTAATTCAATGAGGTACTGGGAGAAATCCAGTTTCTTGTCTGCTACACTGTGCTTTACAATTTCAAGAAATCTTGAGACACTTGAGCCTGACCTTCATATTCTTATTGTTACTGGACCAAGAAAAAAGGGAAGAAAAAATTTTGTTTGCTTCTTAAAATAATTAATGATTTTACAGTTACTTAGTAGGGATAAGGGACTTACAGAAATTCAGCTTATTCAGATATAGCATCATTTTTCTCTACATATAAATCTCTACTACCTTGAAATGTATTAGAAATATTAACCAAATATTTAACATAACAAATAAAAAAGCCCCCAAAATTGCAGGTTGCAATTTTGTAAAAAAAAATCCATACTCTGACTATGCTGAAATCTCTACATATCTTTATTAATTAGAAAAAAAAATCTCAGAAAAAAGGCAAGATGAAGTGAGATGAAATGTTCTATAGATATGCTGTGTAAAATATGGCAGCCAAGAATTATTGAACAAATAAAATATAACTATATTTCAAAATAAGCTGTGTTTAGCTGTAAATACATACTAGATTTTGAAGACAGTATGGAAAGAAGAATGTATAAATCTCATTAATATGTTTGTAGTAATTAAATGATGAAATGATAATATTTTGAACAAATTGAGTTAAATAAAACATATTATTAAAATTAATTTCACTTTCTATCAAGCAACTATAAAATTGTAAACTACCTATGTTTAGATTTTGTAGTTCTTATTATGTTTCTATTAGGCTAGGATGCTCAGTAAATTAACTCATAGTTCTTTCATTTACAGTTCCTTTTCTATAGTAAAAATCTATCTAAATTCAGTAATGAGCAGTCTTATCACCAGGGTGGGACTGCCAACTGACCAGGTAGTTATTGTTCTCCCAGCTTTGAGGACAAATGCTATCAGGTGGTCCTAGTGGTAAAGAACCTGCCTGCCAATGCAGGAGACATAAGAGACATGGATTCAGTCCCTGACAGTGGAAGATCCCCTGGAGGAGGGCATGGCAACCCACTCCAGTATTCTTGCCTGGAGAATCATGGACAGAGGAGCCTGGTGGGCTACACTCCACCGGGTTGCAGGGAGTTGGACGTGACTGAAGCAACTTAACATACATGCCTAGCTAGCTCATGCTAATGGCATCTTCCCAATTACCATAACCTTGAAAAGAATAAGTCAGAATGTATGTTTCTATATTCCATTTTGCTATTCTATAAAGCTTTATTTCCTAACTTTACTTGCTTATTCATCTGTGTTTCCCCCTGTGAATTCCCAAGGATGAAGCATTTCTGTCTTTGCACTTTTTTGAGGTAAGATTTACAAGAAGTGAGATTGCACTTGCATAGGATAGATGTGAAATAAATATCAATACACATTAAATGTTCCCAAATCCCATCCCTATTTTATTTGGGATGTTATATATTTATTTCCTTATTGGATTATCTCTGCCTCCTCTCACTAGAAAGTTCTCTAAATGCAAGAATTTGGTTTAACTTAATAATTGCCATTATATATATCTACAGTTTAGAATATTGCCTGACAAAATGATATTCAAAAGTGTCTGATGGATGAATGAAAGCAGAGCCTTTGACAAGGACCAGAGAGAGTGAAGAGTCAGTTCAAGCTGTCAAGGCAAACACTTTTTTTTCTTTTTTCACCCCTTTCTGCACATAATGAGATTTTACTTTCCAAACCATCACAGTTAAGGAAATAGCCCTCCAACTTATCCTTATTAATAGGAGGGTGTTTTTTTTTCTTTCTTTTCCAATTGTCAGCTGTCTGGCAGAACATCCTATTCCATATTTGCATATTTCAAGGAGCAGATTATAAATATCAGTTAAGGCAAAATACTTTCACAGATTATTTTGTTATTCTTGTGTGAATAGAGTTGTCTCAACTTTGATCTACCTCTGCACCATTTCAGGTCAGTCTTTAATTTCTTGAACAAAGAGAACTTCTTTTAAGGGACATTCATAATTATCAAACAAAGTATTCTTGAAAGTTTTCTTGGAAGTATTTTGAAACTGTCATCGGTATACTTAGGTGATTGGGAGGAAAAGCAAGGGAGCTAAACATTGTTTTTATCACCAGTAAGTGCATCTAGATCAAAATAAATAAGATATATTCATTTTCTAAATGTTTGTTAATGTATTTATTATAAATTTATAATATTAAAAATCTCACATTAATTGATAAAATAGGTTTTATTAATTTTCATCATATCATAGATTCTCTGAATTAGAGATCAAAATCATTTTAAAAGAGGGCAGAAAAATTAACAAAAGGGAAATTCAATCCTATGGAACTAAGACAATGTCTTTATTTTAGAAAGTAAAATTTCTTTGAAGTCCTAAAAGCTTCATGTTACCTATCAAACAAAGACAGAAATGTTCCCTAGTCAGTTATATAAAAAAAGACAGTCTCAGACAGAAGATTAAACCCTAATATATAAGACCAAGAAAATTTCTAACAAAAGTGTCAGATGCAAAGGATCAAATCTTTATTCAACTCTGAATTGTCACTACGACTTACTCAAAATGCAGTGATTTAGAATTCAGTATTAATATTATTGTCCTCTTCTGGTAGCTCAGATGGTAAAGAATTTGTCTTCAATGTAGGATACCTGGGTTCGATCCCTGGGTTTAGAAGATCCCCTGAAGAAGGGAATGACAACCCACTCCAGTATTCTTGCCTGAAAAATTTCATGGACAGAGAAGCCTACAGGCTACAGTTCATGGGGACTCAAAGAGCCAAATACGACTGAATGACTAACACTTTCCTTTTCACTTTCTCACATCTGTACATGATTCCTGGAAAAAGCATAGCTTTGACTATATGGTCAAGCTTTGTTGTCTCTTTGACAACAAAGAGACATCACTTTGTTGGTAAAGTGATGTCTCTGCTTTTTATTACTTTGCCTAGGTTTCTCATAGCTTTTCTTCAAAGGAGCAAGCATCTTTTAATTTTGAGGCTGCAGTCACAAAGCCACTAGTGATTTTGGAGCCCAAGAAAATAAAATTTGCCCCTGTCTCCACTTTTTCCCCATGTATTTGCCATGAAGTGATGGGCCTGGATGCTGTGATCTTCATTTTTTGAATGTTAAGTTTCAAGCCAGTTTTTTTCACTATCCTCTTTCACCCTCATCAAGAGGTTCTTTAGATCCTCTTTACTTTCTGCCATTAGAGTAGTATCATCTGCATATCTGAGGTTGTTATTTCTCCCAGCTATCTGTATTTCAGCTTTCAATTCACCCAACCTGGCATTTCGCAGGCTGTATCTTGCATAGAAGTTTAATAAGCAGGAAAAACAGTATAGAGCCTTGTCATTTCCTTTCCCAATTTTGAACCAGTCAGTTGTTCCATGTCTGGTTCTAACTGTTGCTTCTTGACCAGCATATAGGTTTCTCAGGAGACAGGTAAGGTGGTTTTATAATCCCACCTCTTTAAGAATTTTCCAGTTTGTTGTAACCCACACACAGGTATTAGCATAAACCATGAAGCAAAAGCAGATGTTTTTCTGGAATTCCCTTGCTTTCTCTATGATCCAACAAATGTTGGCAATTTCATCTCTGCTTCCTCTGCAT
Source organism: Bos mutus (assembly GCF_027580195.1). NCBI lineage: Eukaryota > Metazoa > Chordata > Mammalia > Artiodactyla > Bovidae > Bos > Bos mutus. The sequence continues at coordinate 73,631,504 of NC_091622.1, read as the reverse complement.
CTTGGAAACCCAGCTTGTACATTTGGAAGTTCTCAGTTCCAATACTACTGAGGCCTAACTTGAAACATTTTGAGCCTAACCTTGTTAGCAAGTGAAAGGAGCACAATTTTATGGTAGTTTGAACATTCTTTAGCATTTCTGTTCTTTGGGACTGGAATAAAAACTAACCTTTTCCAGTCTTGTGCTTCTGTGGAGTTTTCCAAATTTGTTGGCATATTGAGTGCAGTACTTTAACAGCATCATCTTTTAGTATTTTAAATAGCTCAGCTGGAACTCTATCACCTCCACTAGCTATTTTCTAGTAATGTTTCCCACTTGACCTCACACTCCAGGATGTCTGACTCTACATAAGTAACCACACCATCATGGTTATTCACATCATTAAGACCACTTTTGTATAGTTCTGTGTATTCTTGTCATCTCTTGTTTATCTCTTCTGTTTCTGTCGGGTCCTTGCCATTTCTGCCCTTTTTCATGCCCATCTTCTCAGGAAATATTCCTTGATATCTTCAGTTTCCTTGAAGACATCTTTAGTCTTACCCTTTCTGTTGTTTTTCTCTATTTCATTATATTGTTCATATAAGAAGGCATTCTTATTTTTCTTTGCTATTCTCTGGAACACTGCGTTCAGTTGGAGGAGGAAATGGCAACTCACTCCAGTATTCTTGCCTAGAGAATCACATAAACAGTATGAAAAGGCAGAAAGCTATGACACCAGAAGATGAGCCCCTTCAGATCAGAAAATGTTGAATATGCTACTGGGAAAGAGTAGATAGCAATTATGAATAGCTCTAGAAAGATTGAAGTGACTGAGCCAAAGTAGAAATGACACTCAGTTGTGGATGTGTCTGTTGGTGACAGTAAAGTCCAATGATGTAAAGCACTATATTGCATAGGAATCTGGAATGTTAGGTCTATGAATTAAGGTAAATTGGATGTGGTTAAGCAGGAGATGGCAAGATTGAAAATCTATATTTTAGGCATCTGTAAACTAAAATGAACAGAAATGGGTGAATTAGTTCAGATGACCATTATATCTAATACTGTGGGCAAGAATCCCTTAAAAGGAAAATAGTAGTCCTTATTGTCAACAGAAGATTCTGAAATGCAGTACTTGGGTGCAATTTCAACAATGACAAAGTGATCTCATTTCCAAGACAAACCATTCAACATCACAGTGATCCAAGTCTATGCTCCAACTACTGATGCTGAATAAGCTGAAGTTGACCACGTTCTATGAAGACCTACAATACTTCATATTGTGTGGCATTTCATGTGTGTATGTGTGTTAAAGTCGCTCAGTCATGTCCAACTCTTTGTGACCCCATGGACTATAGAGTTCATGGAATTCTCCAGGCCAGAATATAGGAGTGGATAGCTGTTCCCTTCTCCAGGGAATCTTCCCAACCCAGGGATAGAATCCAGGTCTCCCACATTTCAGGCAGATTCTTTACCAGCTGAGCCACCAGAAAACCCACACCTTCTAACACAAAAGATTTCTTTTTCATGATGAAATTGGAATACAAAAGTAGGAAATCAAAAGATACCAGGAGTAACAAGTAAGTTTGGCCTTGGTGTACAAAATGATGCAGAGCAAAGGCTAACAGAGTTTTGTCAAGAGAACACACTGTTCATAGCAAACTCCTTCTTCCAACAACATAAGACACGCCTTTACACATGGACATCACCAGATTGTCAATACTGAAATCAAGTTGATTATGTTCTTTTCAGTCAAAGATGGAGAAGCTCTATAGAGTCAGTAAAAACAAGACCTGGAGCTGACTGTGGCTCAGATAATGAGCTCATTATTGCAAAATTCAGGCTTAAATTAGAGAACGTGGAGAAAACCATAAGCCACTAAGATATGACCTAAATCAAATCCCTTCCTATTATACAGTGGAGGTTACAGATTCAAAGGATTAGATCTGCTACACAGAGTGCCTGCAGAACTATTGACTGAGGTTTGTAACATTGTACCAGAGGCAGTGACCAAAATCATCCCAAAGATAAAGAATTACAAGAAGGCAAAGTGGTCGTCTGAGGAGGCTTTACAAATAGCTGAGGAAAGAAGAGAAGTGAAAGGCAAGGGAGAAAAGGAAATATATACCCAACTGTATGATGACTTTTTAGGGAGAACCAATATGGCACAATCCATGAAAGAAATAACTGACAAACTGTATGTCATTAAAAGTAAAAACTTTTGCTCTTTCAAAGACAATGTCAAGAGAATAGGAAGACAAGCCACAGACAGAAATATTCGTAAAAGACTCATCTTAAAAAGGAATATTTTCCAAAATATACAAAGAACTTTAAAACTCAACAGTAAGAAACAAACAATCCAATTAGAAAATGGTCCAAAGACCTTAAACAGATGTTTCAACAAAAATATACAGATGGCAAATAAGCATATGAAAATATGCTTCATATCATTTCTCATCAGGAAAATGCTAACTTAAACAATAACAAAATGCCATTAGAAACTTTTTAGAATGGCCAAAATATGAAACATTGACAACACTAAATTCTGGGCAAGATGTGAATTAATAGTAACTCTCATTTATTGCTGGCAGGAAAGCAAAAGTCGGAGGACAATTTGATAGTTTCTTACTAAACTTACATAATTTTACCATATGATCCAGCAATTAAATTCCTTGAATTGAATACTTATGTCCACACAAAAACCTACACTCAGACATTTATAGCAGCTTTATTCATAAGTGCCAAAACTTATAAGCAACTAAGCTGTCATTCAGTATATGGATGAATAAACTGTGTTACATTGATATAATGGAATATCATCCCATGATATAAACAAATGAGCTATCAAGCCATGAAAGGACATGGAGCAATCTTAAATGCATACTAGTAAATATAAAGAAATTAATCTGAAAGTTTTCATATTGTATGATTCCAATTATATGACAATCTAGAAAAGACAAATTATCATAATAGAAAAAAATAAAATTAGTAGTTTCTAAGGGTCAGGTCTTCCCTGGTAGCTCAGATGGTAAAGAATCCACCTGCAATGCAGGAGACCTGGATTTGATCCCTGGGTCAGGAAGATAGTGACCACTGCAGTATACTTTCCTGGAGAATCCCATGGACAGAGGAGCCTGGTGGGCTACAGTTCATAGGGTCACAAAGAGTTGGACATGACTGAGTGGCTGAGCACACAAAAGTCAAGGTCAGGGAGGGGTGACCAGGCAGAGCAAAAAGAATTTTTAGGGTAGTCAGACTATTCTGTTTGATACTAGAATGCTGGTGCTTCCCTGGTGGCTCAGTTGGTAAAGACTCTGCCTGTAAGTCAGGAGACTTAAGGTTTGATCTGTAGATTGGGAAGATCCCCTGGAGAAGGTCAGGAAGATCCCCAGGAGTAGGAGAGTAGGAATGCTGACTTCTTACAACTAGAGTAAGTCCACAGAATTCAGATATTACAATGTAAGTGACTACAATTGGATTTTAATTTGAAACAGCTATACTGAGCCTGCCAATGCAGGATACATAAGAGAATCGGGTTCAGTCCCTGGGTGGAGAAGATCCCCTGGAGAAGGGAATGGCAACCCACTCCAGTATTCTTGCCTGGAGAATTCCATGGACAGAGGAGCCTGGAGGGCCAAAGCCCATGAAGTCACAAACAGTCAGATACAAATGAGGGACAAAGCACACACAGATGCTAGAATGTCAGTACATTTGTCCAAACACATAGAATACAACACCAAGAGTGAACTTAATTGTAAACCGTAAACTTTTAGTGATTCTAATGTTTGAATGTGTCCTTCAACTCTAATGTGTATACCACTCTAGCAGGGGATACTGATGATTCAGGAAGCCATGTATATAAGGGGGAGGGAATATATGGAAATGTCTGTACTTTCCGTTCAATTTTGCTTTGAACCTAAAACTGCAAGTTTAAAAACCTGTTTTTAAACTATAGCAGCTATTCATTTTTAATATGTAAAGGTTTCTTTTATTCACTTCAAACACATAGTTCTGAGAAAACTTGCTGATTAAAACCCTCAGCTGTGAGAAACATAACTGTCTGAAATTAAATCAGTGAGAATGAAACATTCTGCCTTTGCTTAAAGGATCTGAACTATTTGGGTCACTATTGAACTAACCTTAATTTTCAACCTCAGTTCTTCAGATTAGAATAATTTTTTGGTTCACTATTTTTGTTGTTGTTGTTGTTGTTTTTACAGCATTCCTCATTTATTCTAACTTTGTATTTTCTGGAAAAACAGAACCCAAAGTCATCTTCTTAGTATGATGGGTAATCAGATTATAGCATTTCTAACAGAAACTAAATGAATGTTTTCAACTAGACATGGCCAAGGCCACATAATTAAAGCAATTATGGCTTCCTGACCAATGATTTCCTCAGTCTTGCTTTTACTGCCTCCTGAGTAAGACTGCTGTGATAAACATCTAGTAATGTTTCACGCTTCTTCCAGGTGCTCATTAGAAACAGGCATTAGGCAGAAATGTGAGCCCTATTAAAAGTCCCTTCCCATTTCTTTTTAGTTATCTGCCCCATTTTTCCTCAAGGGCAATGTTCACCAATACTGCAGAAAACTAAAATGAACCAAATTTTGTTTTACTGGCGTAAAATAAGCCAAATTTTGTTTTACTGGTGTATTCTTAGTGGTATTTATCAGACAGGTTTTCTCAAGATGAAAATGTGTAGCTTAACACAGGTCGGTAGACATTTGCAGACTGATTCTTCAGTTCCAATTCTCCTTTCTCCATCAGCAGTTTTTGATCGTCCCGTTCTTAGCTACATGACTCTAGTAGAATTGGCTTCCTGAAACAAACCTCTCTGGCCACTGAAAATGAATTCAAATCAATGGAAAAAAGTAATTTCTAAGATTTCAAAAGATAGCAGAAGACAAACTCTAATTTCTCTTGGAATGTAAACCATAAAAATGTGCAAAAAGGTGCAGTCTGAATATGTGCTAGTGATCTTACTATCCTAACAGGAGAGTCTGGAACTCTAGTGTGGAAACTTACATCATCAAAGCATATCACAGAGACAGATGTGAAGTCCTATGGGAGACTGGATCCAATATTGCCTGCCTCTAGCCTTTCAGATAAATAGGTCAATAAAATCCATTCTTTATTTAAGCTACACTGAGGTTTGTTTGCTTGTTTGTTTTAAATGAACTTGAAAATATCCTCTTATAAATGACTCTGACCTAAAGACGTACAGGATATAGTCAAAGTTCAGAGAGATACCAGTTTTGCTGATTCCACATACACCATGGCAGAAAAAAGCAAAGACTAGTCTATTCCCACTGTGGCTCAGATCATAAGCTCCTCATAGCAAAATTCAGGCTTAAACTAAAGAAAGTGGGGAAAACCACTAGGACAGTCAGGTATGAGACTTAAACCAAATCCCCTATGAATATACAGTGGAGGTGATGGATAGATTCATGGGATTAGATCTAGTAAACAGAGTGCCTGAAGAACTATGGACAGAGGTCCATAATACTGTACATGAGGCAGCCAAGAAAAAGCATAACAAAGAAAAAGAAATGCAAGAAGGCAGAGTGGTTGTCTGAGGAGGCTTTTCAAATAGTCAAGGAAAGAGGACAAGCAGCAAGGTAGAAAGAGAAAGGTACATTCAACTAAGTGCAAAGTTCCAGAGAACAGTATGGAGAGACAAGAAGGCCTTCTTCAATGAACAGTGCAAACAAATAGAGGAAAACTACAGAAAGGGTAACACTAGAGATCTCTTCAAGAAAACTAGAAATATCAAAGGAACATTTCATCTACAGATGGGCAAAATAAAAGACAGAAGGGGTAAAGACCTAATAGAAACAGAAGAGATCAAGAAGAGATGGAAAACCTACCCAAAAGAACTGTACAAAAAAGATCTTAATGACCTGGTAACCAAGATGGTGTAGTCTCTCACTCAGAGCCAGACATTCTGGAGTGTGAGGTCAAGTGGGCCTTAGGAAACAATGCTGCCAATAAAGCTAGTGGAGGTGATGAAATTCCAGCAGATCTATCTAAAATCCTAAAAGATGATGCTATTAAAGTGCTTGCAATATATCAGCAAATTTGGAAAACCCACCAGTGGCCACAGGACTGGAAAAAGTCAATCCTCATCACAATTCCCAAGAAGGGCATTCAATGTTCAAATCAATGGACAATTGCACTCATCTCCCATTCTAGTAAGATTATGCTGAAAATCCTCCACACTAGTCTTCAGCACGTGAACTGAAAACATGCAGATGTTCAAGCTGGGTTTAGAAAGGCAGAGGAACCAGTATCAAAATGCTAACATTTTCAGAATCATAGAAAAAGCAAGAGAATTCCAGAAAAAACATCTACTTCTGTTTCATTGACTATGCTAAAGCCTTTGACTGTGTGGATCATAACAAACTATGGAAAACTCTTAAAGAGATGGGAATACTAGACCATCTTATCAGTCTCCTGAGAAATCTGTATGTGGGTCAAGAAGCAACAGTTAGAACCCTGTATGGAACAACTGACTGGTTTGAGATTGAGAAAGGAGTACAACAAGGCTATTTATTGTCACCCTGTTTATTTATCTTATATGCAGAGTGCATAGTGCAAAATGCCAGGCTGGATGAGTTACAAGCTGAAATCAAGATCGCTGGGGAAAATATTAACAATCTTAGATATGTAGATGATACCACTCTAATGGCAGAAAGCAAAGAGGAACTAAAGAACCTCTTGATGAAGGTGAAGGAGGAGAGTGGGAAAAAAAAAAAAAACAGCTTAAAATTAAATATTAAAAAAATTCAGATCCTGACATTCGGTCCCATCACTTCATGGTAAATAGAAGGGGAAAATGTGGAAGCAGTGACAGAGTTCCTCTTCTTGGATTCTAAAATCATTGCAGATGGTGACTGCAGCCATGAAATCAGAAGATGATTACTTCTTGACAAGAAGCTGTGACAAACCTACCAATGTGTTAAAAAGCAAAGACATCACTTTACTGACAAAGGTCTGTATAGTCAAGGTTACGGTCTTTCCAGTAGTCATGTAGAAATGTGAAATCTGGACAACAAAGAAGGCGGAGTGCCAAAGAATTGATGCTTTCAAACTGTGATGCTGGGGAAAACTCTTGAGAGTTTCTTGGAAAGCAAGGAGATCAAAATAGTCAATCTTAAAGGAAACCAACCCTCAATATTCATTGGAAGGACTGACGCTGAAGGTGAAGCTCCAATACTTTGGCCACCTGATGTGAACTGCTGACTTCTTGGAAAAGACCCTGATGCTATGAAAAACTGAAGGCAGAGAAGAGGGCTTTAGAGGATGGGATAGTTGGATGGCATCACCGATTCAATGTATATGAACTTGGACAAACTGGAAGATGGTGAGGGACAGGGAAGTTTGGCATGCTGCAGTCCATGGGGTCCCAAAGATCAGACATGACTTGGTGACTGAGCAACAACAACAACTATTCCCACTAACAATGGCCCATGTACATGGCAAGGAAATGACACAGTACCTAGGAACTGTTTGTTTGATGCTGCTGCTGCTAAGTCACTTCAGTCCTGTCTTACTCTGTGCAACCCCATAGATGGAAACCCACCAGGCTCTGCCATCCCTGGGATTCTCCAGGCAAGAACACTGGAGTGGGTTGCCATTTTCTTCTCCAATGCAAGAAAGTGAAAAGTGAAAGTGAAGTCGCTCAGCCTGTCTGACTCTTAGTGACCCCATGAACTGCAGTCCACCAGGCTCCGCAGTCCATGGGATTTTCCAGGCAAGAGTACTGGAGTGGGCTGCCATTGCCTTCTCCATGTTTGTTTGGTAGTGCTCTTTAATAATAGCAGAGAGATGTCTAATACTCTTCATTAAGCCAGTATCTGACTGAGAAAAAAAAAAAAAAAAGGCAACCTTGAGGGTATTAAAATCTTGGAGACTGTTTACTTATTTTGGAAAAGAGAGAATTGAATAGACTTAATTATTGCTTTTCAGCATTGAGACAGTCTAAAAGAGTGAAAACAACCACTAACTATTCTCTGCCTTCAAAGAGAAAAACATTTGTAAGTTTTGTGAGTGCTGTTCTTTGAAGGCAAGAAAAGTGAGGCTCAGAGACATAAGAGGTCACTCATAGCCTGTAACTCATGAAATAAGAATAGTGAAAATAATAGCTACATTTTATAGCTTCATCATTCTGTTTTAGATTGTACATAGTTTATTCCTCTCTGTCTGAAGTATTATAATTATAGTCATGTCACTCTATTGACAAGAAACAGGTGTAGAGAGCAACTTTTCCGATATTGCCCAAAAGCAGCTACAAAAGATAAACCTGGGATTTGAATCCATGTCTGTCACCCTCCAAGGAACACATACTTAACTACTAGCTGTGTTTCATCACTAGAATCCAAATTCTTTGATTTTCAGTCCAGAGAGCCAAAACATCTTTAAAGATGGGATCAAATTTATCAGTTTGCTTCTCAAGGAAATTATTAGTAAGAATTCAATAGAAACATGATGTCTTTGACAAATAATTATTTCTATAATTGCTATTTTAATAGCTACATCCTGTCTTTTTCTATTGTGTGTGTATGTGAGGAGCCTGGGAGTCCTTTATTCAATAATAAATAGCAACTACTTACTCTTTTAATATTTGTGCTGATAATACAACTTCTCATGGAATTGACACTTTAGTGGGAAAAAAGAGATATTGAGCAAGTAAAATAGCAAATACATAATGTTAGTAGCTACTTAAAAAAAGCAATCTGGAAGAAAGAACAGAGTAATATTATATTGTTAGACTAATGAGAGGATAAAGTCTGAAATGTAAAAATCAAGGAAAGACAAGTGAAACAATTGAGAAAGTCATTTAAAAATCTGGAAGAGCTCTTCAACTTAAGAAAGTAAGAACAAAACTATTTAGGTGAGAATAACTTGACAATTTGAAAGAATAGCATAATTCCAGTGGCTGAAGAGAAGGAAGCAGTTAGGTAGAGATAGGAGATGAATTTGGAAAAGTTGGTAATTTCATCTGTGTTATGAGGACTAGAAACATGCATAACTTTGCAGGACATTTTAATGTATTTAGTTTTTTTTTTTCAGAGTTTCATGGAAGGGGAGTGGAGTTTCAGTTAAATGTGCCAACAAATTTCAGGTTTGATAATTAATAATCCATTTTTAAATGATGTGGCATTATAAGTATTTTAATATAAAATCACATCTTGAGTGTAAAAATGTTTTCCTAAAGCATATTTGCCATTTTCAAATATAACTTTACTACTCCAAGCCTTATTATGTTATCACATTAGTTCTTTGTTATATAAACAAATTTAAATAATCTAACCTTTGTGCTTAAGAAAGCCAGAACCAAAAGTAAAACGATTTTCAGGAAATCACAGAAGGTTTTATGCCTAAATATACTTTTGAGAAAGTTAAATGCAGTTCAAAGCAAGAATTTATAAATAAGATTACATCCTCTCTTGGCTAAAGTGTTCAGAACCGTAGACATAATATGGTTTTAACTTTTTGCATTCAATAGACATTATGCATTCATCTCAATGAAATATATATCTCCTTTGGGTTTTAATAGTTCCAAGCAAAATCTTCTTTAGGAAAATAGAATTAATCTTCTATTTTGTGGTCTTTATACTGTTTTAGCACAATTGGACTTTAGCTCAATTGACATGGCAGACATCAGAAGAACGAATTTTCCACTATCAGAAAAAAAATATTCATCTGTTTTTTATCTGGATTGTATCAGGATGTTCTCTTAACCAGTATATCTATCCTCTGGTTTCCAGTATATCCTATATAGAACCATAGCCATATCTGGACTTCTGAACTACATACTGCTGCTGCTGCTAAGTCACTTCGGTCGTGTCCGATTCTGTGCAACCCCATAGACGGCAGCCCACCAGGCTCCCCCAACCCTGGGATTCTCCAGGCAAGAACACTGGAGTGGGTTGCCATTTCCTTCTCCAATGCATGAAAGTGAAAAGTGAAAGTGAAGTCATTCAGCTGTGTCCAACTCTTAGCGACCCCATGGACTACAGCCTACCAGGCTCCTCTGTCCATGGGATTTTCCAGGCAAGAGTACTGGAGTGGGGTGCCATTGCCATCTCCATCTGAACTACATAGCTGTGTACTAAATATGCATATAGGTTGCAATAACTAGATGTGATTTCACTCTTGGCAGAGAAAAAATAAGTGTCATTAGACTAAATCCCCCACTAATAACAGCTATAAAATCTGGCTAAAATACAAAAACAGTGTTTGAAGGCATTAAGAATTAAACATGATAGCCAATGTTTGAGAGAGAATACTTTGAAGGACAGGAAATACACAGATGTGAGTGCTAAATTTCCACCTATTCCCAGGCTTAAAATTTTATTATTTACTGTTTGGGATCAAAGAGCAAAAACACACAGTGGTCCAGAGTTTGTGACAGTCTCACTGGGCTGAGCAGATAGAAACTGTCTGTCACTGAGGTCTAATAAATAAGGATGACTTCATGGGTCAAGATGCAGAGGAAAGGGAACCAGAATAAAGTCCAATATTTTGAATGCAATTTATTTTTATTTTTTGATGCCAAAGATTCTCATTCTTAGGGTAATATTTGTAAATGACCAATCTACAGCAGTTTCTAAAGCTAAGCAGATACTTCAACAGCCTTATCACATTAAAGAGATGCAAGTTAGCATTTAAGGTTTTTTCCAGTATAAGAGGCCAAGTAAATATCCCAGCCTTTCAGTTCAACCTTACAAATATAATGCCCTGAGGGAAAAAAAAGCAAACTGGAAATTTATCATCATTGGTTAAGAGGGTGATATGCCCTTATCCTAATTACTGGAAGAAGATGAAATCCTTTCTGAAAGAGGATATTATTATGCAGAGTCTGTATTATGTTTAATACACAATATCCAGCATGTAGGCTAAAACTTACCTATAACATAAGGAGACAAAATTCAAAATATCAAAATTATAAAAAGTAGAGATAGAGAAAATAATAGATAACAAATTTTAAATCCCAAGGATTAGCATGTTTATTAAAAGAAAATTCAAAATAAAAAAAATCACAAAGAGCAGAAGTAAAAACAAATAACAAAAGGTGACTCATATAGCTAAAAAATGCAATGGTTGAAATTAAAATTCAGTAGATAGACAACATCCAACTAGACTGAGCAGAAAAGATAATTGAAAAACTAGAATACAGGTCAATAGAATGAACAGAGATTAAATAAAGCACAAAGCAAAAAAATGATGTTGAAAACAGAGGGGAAAAACCCATGATGAAAAGATATAATAAGTGTGTTTGGAGTTGTATGAAGAGATATGAGTAATAACAGAGCAGCAGTAAAACTTGAGATGGTACTGCCCAAGAATTATCCAAAATTGACGAAATGCATTATGGTAGTCTGCCTCCAAGTTGACTCACAGAGACCCCCACTCCTGATACCCATGCCTTTGTGTTGAGCATTGGCTGGACCTAGGCTCTCACTTCTAACTGGTAGAATGAAGGAGAATTAATGGTCTCTAATTCCAAGTCCACAAGGCTACAAGAAATAGTGTGTCATGTTGTTCTCTCTTTTGATCACTTATTCTGGAAGAAGCCAACTACATGAAGAGGCCTTCAAAGGAAGGAACCGAAGCCCCTGCCAACTTCCATGGTTGTCATTGTGAATGTCTATCCTTCAGCTGTCAGATAACAGCTACCCCACTAACAGCTTAACTGCAACATCATGAAAGAGCTTGGTCAGAACCACCCAGGTAAGCCACTCTTGGGGTTCTGATATTCAAAACCTTAATGAAACAGTAAATATTTGCTTTAAGTAACTAATTTGTGGATAATTTCTTATTAAACAACAGATAGTTAATACAATCACATGGTCTAAAAATGAAACCAATGGTATGCCTACAAAACATTTTGTTAAAACCTTAAAAAGATAAAAATAGCACCCAAAAGGATTGTTTAGTCAGACAAAAGATCATTTAAAGTTTTTAAAAGTACAATTCTCTAAATAAATAATAGGCCTCCTAAGAAATATAAGGACATTATTACTCAGGAGAAATATGTTAGCAAAGTGCTTGTTTTGAAGAAATCTACTGGTATTTTTATTTTTTGTTGTTGTCAAATGTGGTGACAAAAAAATATTCACAGGATATCTACAAAGATTTTCATATTCAGCAAGGTGCCAGCTTGAACTGAAAGAAATAGTACAAAATGAACAGAATCCTATGGACATCCAGAATTCTGACAGGAAATAGATTAAAAAAAAAAAAAAAAAAAAAGCTATTTGGCTGTAAACACATGCTAACTTTCATGAAAAAGGAAATATGGTTCAGAAGGTAAATCAGGACCAAAGAGTAATTTCAAGAGACAGGAAAAGTTATTTCCGGGGATAAGTAAAAGCAAATTATAACCAAGAAATTTCCAACATAAGTCCTGCTTTCTAATTTGCCATCTATTTAAATAACTCAATTAACTGATAAAATTTGTTTTCTGCCAGTCTTCAAAAGACATTTTATCTCTTTCAAGAATGTATATCTTTATGGAGTTTTACAACCAATAGGAAATTTAGAGATCCACTAATCTAACATTTGTGTAGAAGTTAAAATCTTTGTACCTGCAGAGTCAGGATCATGGCCCAGACTAATGTTGTCAGTAAAAATGTCAGTATAAATTCAATGAATGGCCTTCTGTCTTCACTATGGCTATGTCTCTTAACCTAATATGCAATTTCATTAACGCATATTAAACACTTTTTTTTCAATTATATAAGGAGGATTTGGTGTGATAGCTTTGTTGTGACAATGAAAGTAAATGAAATATTTACTAAGTAAAATGAAATATTTAAAAGCTTAAAGTACCCATATGTTGCTCAAAGCATAGGTTTTTCTTCTTGTATTTGGAATATTTGAGATTCCTCCCTTCCACCTTTCTCAGTGTCTAAAGCAAAGAAGAGTAAATAACAATGACCACAAAGAATAGCAACTACAAAAACCACAACCACACCATGAACGAACATTTCCATTACCAAAAGATGGGAATAAAGAAAAAAGAGAAGCTTAAAGGTGTTCCATTGGGTCAGCCGAATTATTATTATACATATTTCTATACTTTTATGACATAAAAGTACACTGATATATATAAGTAATTGCCAGCATTTGAAACACCAAAACTGGAATGAATAAGCATTCAATAAAGAATATGAGGCTAATACGCCATAGGTTTCATCTTCGAAAGGAATAAATTATCAATTATAAATTGGCAGAAATGGCCATTGAGTTTTTAAAAACACCATTAAGAAAGATTTGCCCTTCTCTTGTTTATTTTTTAATAGTGTCTTCCCACTTGCACTTAAAACTCAGCCTCTTATTTTGGTTGATTAAAATAGCTACAAAGAAGCGTGCTCCTCTTGAATGTTGGCAGGTCTGTGGTTGCTCTGACAAATAGCATACAGAGGAAGTGATTCTATATCTGCTTTCAGATCCTAGCTTCAAGAGACTGACATTGTCTTCTTCCTCTCTCAGAATACTTGCTCCTGGAATTCTGAGCTGCCCGGGTAAGAAGTCCATCTATCATAAGGCTATGATTCTGAGGACACCAAGATAGAAAATGATGTAGAAAAAACAACAACAAAAAAGAAACCCTGAGATAATATGAAGAGATATCTAGCCAGTCCCCAACTGTTCCAGCCCCGAGTTGTTTGACTTACCCCAGCGGAGATGCTATATATTGTGGAGTAGAAACAAGTCTTTCCCTGTGTGCTCTGCCTATCTTGGATCCACAAGTATAAAGAATAACAACAAAAAAAAAAAAAGAATAACAAAATAGATGCTGTTTTAAGCTTTTAAACTTGGTGATAGTTTATTATGCTATAACAGAGAACCAGAGCATTGACCATGATAAAGTCTAGAATTATGTATTAGAGAAAATCAAGCTCCTATTTAGGGAGTTTTCTTAATACCACTCAACCTCCAAATGGAAGAAAATGTATACAAACTTCAAATATGTCAAATTGCAAATTAAAAATTTGTAATTAGGCCACAATTCCGATAGCAATGTTTGGAAAGCAAAGGTAAATTAGCAAAAGTTACTACAAATAAGGGACTTCTCCGGTGGCTCAGAGGTAAAGAATCTGCCTGCAATTCAAGAGCTACAGGACACATGGGTTCAATCCCTGGGTTGGGAAGATCCCCTGGAGGAGGGCATGGCAACCCACTCCACCATTCTTGCCTGTAGAATCCCATAGACAGAAGAGCCTGGCAGGCTATAGTCCATAGAGTCTTACCTAGTGTGCATGCACACACTACAAATAAGAGTTACTACTTTTGATGAGGAGCAATTCAGTCAAAAAATAAATTTACTGAGCATCCACAGTATGACAGACCCCATTAAAGATATTGGAGAAAAAGTGCTAAACTAGAAGAAAGAGTCAGAGAAGGCAATGGCATCCCACTCCAGTACTCTTGCCTGGAAAATCCCATGGACAGAGGAGCCTGGTGGGCTGCAGTCCATGGGGTCGCTAAGAGTTGGAGACAACTGAGAGACTTCACTTTCACTTTTCATTTTCATGCATTGGAGGAGGAAATGGTAACCCACTCCAGTGTTCTTGCCTGGAGAATCCCAGGGACGGGGGATCCTGGTGGGCTGCCATCTATGGGGTTGCACAGAGTTGGACACAACTGAAGCAACTTAGCAGCAGCAGCAGAAGAAGAAAGAGTACATGACCTTATGGAATTGTACACTTTAGTAGACAGACAAAAAGAAAAGAATGAAGAAAATACTTTTAGTATGAATAAGAGCTAATAAAACATTAGAAAGACAAGAGATCACCAAGGGAAAAACTACTTTAAATAAAGTGCTCAGGGAGAATATCTTTGAGCATATGTCATGTAAGATAAGACTTAAAAATGAAAAGGAAGCAACCAGATGAAGAGGAAAGCGTGGGGACATTTAGTGGGAACATGAGTGCAACATGTAAATGTGTGTGTGCCAAGTCGCTCGGTCATGTCCACCTCTTGGCAACTGTATGGACCATAGACTGTCATGCTCCTCTGTCCATGGGATTCTCCAGGCAAGTATACTGAAGTGGGTTGCTGTGCCCTCCTCTAGGGGATCTCCCTGACTCAGGGATTGAACCCATGTCTCTTATGTCTCCTGAAATGGCAGGTGGGATTTTATCACTAGTGTCACCTGGGAAGCCCCCCAACATGTACATCTCCACAAGAATAAGTAAAAATAGCTTTCAGAAGGGTACAACAGTAAAGTGAGTTTACTGATTCAACAAAGGTGAATCATGCCCAACTGCATAGATCACAGTAAGAGTGTGAAATTTTTTTTTGAGAGCTTTGGGAAGTAAAACTTTTAAGTAGTAAAACACTGTGACCCAACTCACATTTTAAAAGATCACGTTTACTGTCATATAGAAAAGAGGACTTCCTTGTAACTCAAATGGTAAAGAATCTGCCTGTGACGCAGGAGACCAGCATTGGATCCCTGGGTCAGGAAGATCTTCTGGAGAGGGAATGGCAATCCACTTTAGTATTGTTGCCTGGATAATTCCATTGACAGAGAAGCCTGGTGGGCTACAGTTCAGAGGGTCGCAAAGAGTTGGACACGACTGAGCAATTAACACACACAGAGAAGAAGTTGAAGCAAATGGACAGGAGGTATTGCTTGTAATTCAAATAATAGCTAACAGCAACTGAAGATAAAGATCAATTACATAGTAAAGGAATCTAAAAATTGACAGATATTTCCAAAACAATTCAAATATGTAATCAATACATTTTTCAGAGATATAATCAATAGTACTTGCTAAGGAAAGGATAGGAAGGAGCAATTTTGGGTGTGGAATTGACAAATCTGTAGTTTTGGTGGTGGAATGTTGAATGAAATGGTTTCTGGTAACTTCTGCTTTCTCAGTGAGTTAAAAGATGAATACTCAGCCCAGATTAAAGGTGATGAAGTTTAGAGTTAAAAGGAAGAAGGAATACATCATGGCATGAAAACATGAGCCCAAAAAAAAGCACTAAAAGAGAGTTAGGTAGTCTTGAGGATCTGCTTAAAATGTGTGATATAAAATGATTCAGGTCAACCAAGCAGTTATGGGCTGTAGTACAGATTGTGAGAAAATAAATGGATATTGGGGTTTAGATCACTTTAATAGCTTCAGGTGTGTATTATGGATATGAAATAAAAGTAAGAAATAATGATAATGATGGAGTATGAATTGTAGGCTAGGCAAGGAAAAATGAACACCAGAGATTTTCGGTTAATAATGATAAAGTGCCCAATAAATGTATTAGAGATCTCTCAATGAAATCAAAGATTCACTGTAGTAGAGGTTCTTTAATGAATGAACTCGAAGAATAGGATATAATCAGAGAGAGAGAGAGATTTTTGATAGTGAGACTTCAGAAGTAAATTATAGCCTAAGCAAATTTATATAACTTGATAATAAACTGATAAAAATCTACAAGTGAATTAGAAAATACATTACTACCTAAGATTTAACCATATTAAGTTTCTGATGAAGTGCTTTTTAAAATGAATACTGTATAAATTTGACAGAATATCTGGTTAGAATAGCTAATACAAGTAGACATAAATGTGGCCAACTCATTTATAGACAACGTGTGGAATATAACTTGATGGGGTGAGGACTCAAGTTAGGATCCTTCAATATAGCGGTACCCAACCTTCTTGCCACAAGGTATCAGTTTTGTGGGAGACAATTTTTCCATGGGCTGGGGGAAGAGAAGATGGTTTCGGGATGACTGAAGCACATCACATTTACTGTGCACTTTATTTCTATTATTATTCCATCAACTCCCCCTCAATCCTTTGGCATTGGATCCTGAAGGTTGTGGACCCTCTGGTTTAAACTGATTATGTTCCATGAGCTGAACATAATCTGTGTAAAGGATATAGCTGTAATTTTAGAAGAGCTTATTTTCTCTACAAAGAAGAGGATATTGTGGGTTTGATTTTTAAATTTAAGTAATACATCTGGTAGCCAATACAAACATTCAGGAGAAAATGAGTTAAATTTCTGAATTTTGTTGCCATTTTCAGGTACATGAGAAAAACCAAACATAGACAATGACATATTTGATAGTTCAAATGTAATGTAAGATGCACCTCAGGGGGAACATAAACTACATTCATAGGAGGTGCATGGCTCATTCCCAAACCAGAAATATGCAAGAAGTGTAATTTTCTTTATTTTTATAATACAGCATGATGTGAATATATATATATACATGTATATATTGAACATATAACTAACACATATATATTTTATATTTATATAAGTATATAAATATACTTTATTTATATTTAGTATATTTTATAAATGTGCTTATTATATATTCATATATTCAACATATACATGTATATATATTTATTACATTTTTAATAAATAAAATTTACACTGTATTATAAAAATTAAAGAAAATTACACTTCTTGCTTATTTCTGATTTTGGAGCATGCCAAAAGTGTTTCCAATTATTATCACAGTTGTTCTTCACAAAACTCTGAGAGATGACGATCCTAGAGTGTGAAGTTAAGTGGGCCTTAGGAAGCATTTTTTGTGTTTGCTTAGTTGCTCAGTCATATCCAACTCTTTACGACCCCATTGACTGCAGCCCACCAGGCTCCTCTGTCCATGGGTATTCTCCAGGCTTGAATACTGGAGTGGGTTGCCATGCTCTCTTCCAGGGGATTCTCCCAACCCAGGGATGGAACCCAGGTCTTCTGCATTGCAGGCATATTCTTTACCATATGAGTCACCAGGAAAGCCCTAGGAAGCATTACTATGAACAAAGCTAATGAAGATAATGAAATTCCAGCTGAGCTATTTAAAATCCTAAAATATGATACTGTTAAAGTGCTGCACTCAGTATGTCAGCAAATTTGGAAATCTCAGCTGTGGCCACAGGACTGGAAAAGGTCAGTTTTCATTCCAATCCCAATGAAAGACAATGCCAAAGAATGTTCAAACTACTGTACAATTGTGCTCATTTCTCATGCTAGCAAGGTAATGCTCAAAATCCTTCAAGCTAGGCTTAGCAGCATGCAAACCAAGAATTTCCAGATGTACAACCTGGATTTAGAAAAGTCAGAGAAACCAGAGGTCAAATTGCCAAATTCCATTGGATCATAAAGAAAGCAAGGGAATTCCAGAAAAACATCTACCTCTGCTTCATTGACAATGCTGAAGCTTTTGACTGTTTGCATCACAACAAACTGGAAAATTCTTAGAGAGATGGGAATATCAGACCACCTTACCTGTCTCCTGAAAAACCTGCATGCAGGTCAAGAAGCAATTGTTAGAACTGGACATGGTACAATGAATTGATTCAAAACTGGGAAATGAGTATGTCAAAGCTGTATATTGTCACTCTGCTTGTTTAACTTACATGCAGAATTCATCGTGCAAAATGCTAGGTTGGATGAATCACAAGTTGGAATCACAATTGCTGGGAGAAATAGCAACAACCTCTGATATGTAGATGATACCACTCTACTGACAAAAAATGAAGAGAAACTAAAGAGCCTCTCAATGAAGGTGAAAGAGGAGAGTGAAAAAGCTGGCTTAAAACTAAACATTCAAAAAAACTAAGATTATAACATCCGCACCATCACTTCATGGCACCATGAAAGGAGAAAAAGTGGAAACAGTGACAAATTTTATTTTCTTGGACTCCAAATTACGGTGGACAAAATTAAAAAAACATCTGCTCCTTGGAAGAAAAGCTATGACAAACCTAGGCAAAATATTCAAAAGAAGATACATCACTTTGCCAACAAAGGTCTGTATAGTCAAAGCTATGGTTTTTCTAGTAGTCATGTAGATGTGAGAGTTGGGTCACAAAGTTGAGTGCTGAAGAATTGATGCTTTCAAAATGTGTTGCTGGAAAAGACTCTTGAGAGTCCCTTGGACAGCAAGGAGATCAAACCAATCAAACTTAAAGGAAATCAACCCTGAATATTCATTGGAAGGACTGATGGTGAGGCTGAAGCTCCAATACTTTGGCCACCTGATGCAAAGAGCAGACTCACTGGAAAAGACCTGATCCTGGGAAAGACAGAGGCTAGGAGGAGAATCGGGTGACAGAGGATCAGATGGTTGAATGGAATCACTGACTCAATGCCCAGGATGCTGAGCAAACTCTGGGACATAATGAAGGTTGGGAAACCTGGCATGCTGCAGGTCATGGCATTGCACGAAATTGGACACGACTTAGCAATTGAACAACAACAACAACACATTGAACATATATGTCATATCTGAAGTACAGAGATCATCAGTCAGGTGTGTTAGGAAAAATATATATATTTTAAAAGTCTTCTGTGTGAGGGTGTTAATAAAGAGAAATGGAAGAATATTGCTCTATTGTCTTCCTATTTGCATCATTCTGATAAGAAATCTGCTATCATCTCCATGTCTTTACTCCTCTGTACATATTTCAGAGCAATATGATTATTTTATGATTTGAGGTAGTTTTCTTCATACTTTTTTGTTTTGAGTTTTTGTTGAGATTTTTAAATCTGTGGATATATTATTTTCATAAAATTGGAAAAATTCTAGCCATCATTACTTCAATGTTTTCTGACCCTCCCCTTTTTCACAGACCACAATTAGGCAACTTGAAGTTCCATACATTTTCTCTGTTTCATTTTGGAAAGTTACTTTAACTATCTTTTCAAGTTCACTACTCTTCTTTTGCATTATCTACTCTTCCATTCATTTCATGTGTGATAGTTATTTGTGTGTATACATTTGACTAAAAAGAATAGAAATTTTAAATTACAAGTTTAATAATATTGATATTCAAATTCAGAAATTAACACATTCCTTCATAAAAGCTAAAAATGTCCTGACTGACAACAATTTAACTCATTAATGAATTATATCCTTTCTTTGATTAAGCCATATTACTATAGGATTCTAAATTCTATTCTAAGGTGGGTTTAAAATGTATAAGAGATGAGAAAAGTAAGGTCATCTTATTATAAACAATTCATTCATGTTTTAAAAAGAATAATGAAAAAAGAATGATGAAAAGAAAAGCCAGTTATTAAAGTGGAGAGTGAAGCTAAGAAAATCATATCAATAATCCTTGGTTAAAAAATACAGTCACAAATGGGAACTTCCTGGCATCTATAACAAAGAGGAAAGGGAACTGTGTGCCATTTGCCTTATTTAGAAAATTACACTAAACATATGAATCTAAACATAGAAGCCATAGAGAACAAAAGAGATGATATCCTTAAAGAAGTTATATTTTTAAAAGCAGCGATTTTCTCACGCATATTGCTTCTACATCATCGCCTCATTGCTGCTGCTTCACAGTGTGATCTCAGAAGTGCCACTGCCAGGGGATTTGTCTCCACAGTGAAATAAAATGTGAAGAAACATCAATGTTCATTTGACATAGCCCTTAGACCTATTATTTTCTTTAACATTTTTGCTCTGTATCTAAGCACTCTAATGGAAAGATGTAAATTATTGTTAATAATTTTGGCTTAATGTAATTACATGTACATGATACTAAAAAAAGTACAGTATCAGCCTTCTGAATGATCTTGGACCACCTATTTTCCATGACAAGAGAAAAGTGTTTATCCAAAATATATGTTGAATACTTCATATCCAAGTAAGGAAGAAATGCAACTATGAAGCTCAGCTTAAAATTATAGAAGTTTACTTTGCTAGAAAGAAATTGCTCGCTCTTCTTTCCTAACCTACATATAAATAATCTCTGTTGGTGGAGCTCTAAATAAATAAGCACATGCTAGATCAATCACTGCACAGATGGTATTGCCCTTATTTTCAACCAGTGTTTTTCTGAGTAAAAGAGAGGGCAACAAAGGCCCAAAATAACTAATTGGACCAGATATCTGCTTATTTTCTTCCACAGGATATTAGACCAAGAGTTTTGTAAAAGGAGAAGCTGGTGTGAATTTTGAGGGGAGAGTTGGGTCCAATGGCTCTTCATTTTAGAGAACAAGTAAATATCTTTGAATATAAATACCTTTTAAATATCTTTGAGATAGACTGTACTTTGGGAACAACCTCTGCCATAATCATTCCTTTGATGTGTTTCTCTTTGAGAAGATGTATTCATTTGGGATACAAATTGAGGATAGAAGGTATACTTCTTTTTCCTTTAAAAGAAGGATAATCACCAAAGCTCAAGCATCTATTTGACATTTTAGTGAAATTTCTTTATCCACTTCTTGTTTCTATAGTAACTCATGTTGCTCTAATAAAATGACCCGGATTGGCATCACTGTTTTCAGGTGAGATTTTTGAGATTGAATTTCCAGGCTATTTAGCACTGAATAATTTCCAACTATAGTTGTAATCTGTTTAGACTTGTGAAATCTTAAATTACCATCCAGGTATAAATGAGCAAACATTTCATTAAAAAATGAAGAGCTTTATGACAATATCTTTCCTTGGAAAATGGAGCCACCTGAGCTTTCCTAATAGCTGGTGACATCCATTAGTGGTTTTCTCTGAAATTGAAAACATTTTCCATCTGTTCATACACACTCATTACAAAGTAGTTAAGAGCCTGTGGGATCACAAAGGCACATTTTGGCAAATTACAAAATATCAAAATGAGTTATTGAAGAGGCAGCAATGACTCTATAATAAGCTGCTCAAACTTGCAATTGTCAGGTTTTGTGTAAGAAAAGACATCTGTATGCTAAAATCTAGTTTACCTTTTACTACTTGGGACCCTTCCATTTGATGGAATTCATTTCTGTGCCTATGACCCAGATTTTTTCTTCTAAGGGAATTTGTGTAATTTTGTGAATTTTCAAAAATAAATGCTTTATTTTTCAGTCTTTGGAGAACTGCTATTTAATCGATCCTCTTCAGAGGAACACATGGCAGCAATGGGCTGAAATAAAGGCAGTGCAGGATTCAGCTGAGCACCAAGAAGAATATTTTGGTTGTCGGTTGACTAAATAATGGAAAATAAGCAGAGCCGGTGATAGAGGCCCTTCATGTGGATGTCTTCAGAAATAGAATACATGGTCTTTCCTGCTGGATCCTGAAGACATTCTCTTGTCCAATAGACAGTGAAAGTTTCAGATGATCTTTGGCAGATGTTTCAGTGATTTATTTTTCTGTCCTTATCCAATAATATATTACCTATGAGCAAGCTGCTTATGTGTCACCTAGAAGTTATGATCTGAAGGACTGTGATATATGACAGGTAAAGTTTAACCTAAGGTGCAGAACAAAACATAGCAATCCCTGTAAAACAAGAGAAGTTAGGCTTTGGATGGTTACAACATGAGATCTGAAAATGAAAAAGAGACAAAACATGACATAGCATGAAAAAGAAAACCTTGTTTAGTTTTAAGTATTTCCCAAGACTTGTCTGCAAGTATCTACATATAGATATTTTTTCTTTTAAAAATAACACATAATTTTCTCTAATAGGATACTGTATAAAATACACATATAAATAATATCCATTTTTATAGCATTATATAGAATGAATATTAAAATATGATAAATAAATGTTATTTCATATTAAATCTTCCCTAGGCAATGTTGTCAATACAATTCATACTGCATGAATTATATATTAAGAACTGGAAAGAAAAGAAGAAAGGGAAAAAGAAAGGAAGAAGGAAGGAAGGGGAACAATGAAAAATGGGAGAAGGAAGAAAAATGGAAGGAGGGGAAAAAAGAAGGCGGGACAAAGAAAATACTTATTAAACTAATATGTGAAATTCTAATACCACAATACCTGGCATTCACTTAACATTCATTTAACATTATACTCAAACAATTTTTCAGATGTTTCTGGAGATACAAATCAAAATGAAACTGGAAGAATCACAAAGGATTTTCAACACCATTTCTCAGTGTTTGATAGTTTTGGGCAATATGGCTGTTCCTAATCCAAGCCTCATTAATTATAATAAAGATTAGTTTTAACACTTTTACATTTAAATTTTTGTTCACCAGCCAAATTGACTTTAATGACCTTTAATATTAGATTTAGTTCAAACTGTCTGTTAGAGAGTTAATAGGTCTGCTCTCTCCAAAAACATTCCCTAAGAAACCAGAATGTCAAAAGACTCCATAGTTAAATATGTAAGAACTCTCATTAGAAAGTATTTGGTAGTTTTGATGTGTACCAGGAGTGTCAGTTCATGAAAGTAGCAATATTTTTCTGTTTCTTTCAAGATTCCTTTCTTTTTCTACATTGAACATTCAATATTCCCTTCTACTTTCTATAGCCTTTAACCCATAATACAGTATCTAATATATTTCTCTACCACCTTGTTTTCCATACCACTCCTAACTATTGGGCTTCCCAGGTGGTACAGTAGTAAAGAATCAGCTGTCAATGCAGGAGATGCAAGAGATGTGGGTTAAATCCTTGAATTGGGAAGATCCCCTGGAGTAGGAAATGGCTACCCACTCCAGTATTCTTGCCCGGAAAATTCCACGGACAGAGGAGCCTGCCAGGCCACAGTCTATCGGGTCTCAAAGAGTCAGACATGACTGAGAGACTGAATACACACCCAAACTATTAATCAAAAGAGGAAATAAGAAGGAAACCAGTTGCTTGAGCATTCAAAATGTATCAGTGTTTGCATTACACATGCAGTCTAATGTAAATGGCACATTCTTGGAATGAGGCATCTTCCTCATTCATTTGAAAAGCACTATATGGCATACATACAACTGTGAATAAGAAATATTTTCTGATGAAATCTGCTTTGGATATTTGCAAGAAGATTAACCTTTAAAACTTGAGGAAGTTTGTATGGAAACTCAAAATCATTAAACACCTAAGAATGCCTCTCAGCCCCCAATTCAATGCAGAATAGAATCTTTGCCCAGTTTGTGGTAAATGCCTTATGAAGTTTTGTAGCACTAATATCAGCTCTTATTCAGTGAAAGACAACTCATTATCATTCAAGGTGGACAATACCAAGTACTGTAAATTTGTATTTTGAGGCTATATTCTTTTATGTATTTTAAGTAAGAAACAGATTTGACTTCATGTTGAATTCAGTAGTAAAGCTGCAAAAATTGATATATAAATTCTGTCTTTATCAGCTGTGATGGCAAATGCAGTCTGTATGCTAATGGCTTAAATGAAATTGAGTTCACCTTGATGGGAATAAGGCAGGGCCCTAACAAGAATAAAGTACCAAGCCCCAAAGAAATTCAAGCCATTTCTAAATTCACAGACTACTTGTTTAGTTTGCATCAAAATAGGTTTGTAAATTCTCAGCATATTTGCTACAGGCAGATGCTAGTGTTGTCTTAGCTTATTAGAACAAGGAATAGTCAGAGGTACGGATTAATGGGTACTATTGATAAATAAGAGGCTTCCCTGTTGGTTCAGACAGTGAAGAATCTGCCTGCAATATGGGAGACCTGGATTCAGTCCCTGGGTCTGGAAGATCCCCTGGAGAAGAGAATGGCAACCCACTCCAGTATTCTTGCCTGGAAAATCACATGGACAGAGAAGCCTAGCAGACTATAGTCCAAAGTCACAAAAAGTCAGACATGACTGAGCAACAAACACATTGATAAATAAGGGTGGGCTGAATACATTTTCAGCAAGCTGAGAAAAAGAATGCAGACCCAGTGTTTCGGAGAATGGTTTTAAAGCTGCAGGGTGTATTTATCTATCAACATTCTTAAACAGAACAGGGTAAATATTCAAGATAATTAAAGTGAATGACATCCATTAGCAGAATAAACATGAGCCAAATATTTCTGATGTTGGATATGGGCTTATCAATGCCACATACGTATACATTAGAATATTTTATTTTTCTACAGTGAAATAGGTTCCTTAAATAAAACCCAGATATCTTTAGGATTTTATGTTGAAACACCCAAGCTTTCCTTTCAGTATTCTTCAAGGCATGGTAACAACATTTTAAAGTGTAGAGAAATAGATGAATGGATACAAACAACATTAATTAAGAATCAACAATAAATATTTACGGCTCAAATGAACATTTGTGAAGATCAAATGTAAAATGCTTTGCATTTGCAGTTAAAAGACCAGGTTTCAAGTCCAAGATTCATTACTTACAGTCTACGGAAATGCAGAATAGTAGATTAAACCCTTCAAATTAAAATTTGGGCATTATAATAATTATCACATACAGTGTTTGTGAAAATCATACAATCTCCAATTATTGCCTCAGTCACTAGTAACTGCTTGATTCAAAGGATTCTAAATGTTGCCTAATATATCAGTATAAATGGAACATTTGTGATTGAAGATATTAGTTTATCTGATTTTTTTCCTTAAACAAGGCAAATAATAAAGTACAGTTAAAAATGAAAACGTTTAAAACCTACTGTTTGTGTAACATAGCAAAGAACACAATTCGAGCACAATCTTGTATAAGAATACAAAACAAATGATCTCTGTAAGGGCAGTAGGCAACAAGAAAGCAATAAAGTTAGGAAAATAAAAGTTTTCATTGAAGTAGAAGGGAAGTGTCAAGTATGAGGAAGAATAAATAGGTTCTTATCTAATTAAAAAAATAAAAGTGATAAGTAGTGACACATTTTATTTTTTAGATAGCCAAAACATAGGGCCACAGATTTTGAACATCATTTCTACTTGTTTAAACTTATTTGTGACAAGATGCATCATTCAAACTAAGTCACTTCAGTTGTGTCTGACTCTGGTGTCCCTGTAGACTGTAGCCCACCAGGCTCCTTTGTCCATGGGATTTCCCAGTTAAGACTCTGTGGGAGAGGGAGAGGGTGGGAAGATTTGGGAGAATGGCATTGAAACATGTATAATATCATGTATGAAAGTAGTTGCCAGTCCAGGTTCGATGCACGATACTGGATGCTTGGAGCTGGTGCACTGGGACGACCCAGAGGGATGGTATGGGGAGGGAGGAGGGAGGAGGGTTCAGGATGGGGAACACATGTATACCTGTGGTATTTGAAATTTTGTAAAGTTTAAAAATAAAATAAAATTTAAAAAAATAAAGAAAAACTAAAAAAAAATAAAGAAAGAAAAAAAAATAATAGAGTGGGTTGCTGTGCTCTCCTCCAGGGGAGACACATCATCAGTTCAGTTCAATTGCTCAGTCCTGTCAGACTCTTTGCGATCCCATGAATGGCAGCACGCCAGGCCTCCCTGTCCATCAACCATGTTCGGAGTTCACCCAAACTCATGTCCATCGAATGGGTGATGCCATCCAGCCATGTAATCCTCTGTCGTCCCTTTCTCCTCCTGTCCCCAATCCCTCCCAGCGTCAGGGTCTTTTCCAATAAGTCAACTCTTAGCATGAGGTTGCCAAAGTACTGGAGTTTCAGCTTTAGCATCATTCCTTCCAAAGAACACCAAGGACCAATCTCCTTTAGAATGGACTGGTTGGATCTCCTTGCAGTCCAAGGGACTCTCAAGAGTCTTCTCCAACACCACAGTTCAAAAGCACCAATTCTTTGGCACTCAGCTTTCTTTACAGTCCAACTCTCACATCCATACATGACCACTGGAAAAACCATAGCCTTGACTAGATGGACCTTTATTGGCAAAGTAATGTCTCTGCTTTTGAATATGCTATTTAGGTTGGTCATAACTTTCCTTCCAAAGAGTAAGCGTCTTTTAATTTCATGGCTGCAGTCACCATCTGCAGTGCTTTTGGAGCCCAAAAAAATGAACTCTGACACTGTTCCCAGTTTCCCCATCTATTTCCCATGAAGTGATGGGACCAGATGCCATGATCTTAGCTTTCTGAATGTTGAGCTTTAAACCAACTTTTTTCACTCTCCTCTTTCACGTTCATCAAGAGGCTTTTTAATTCCTCTTCACTTTCTGCTATAAGGGTGGTATCACCTGCATATCTGAGGTTATTGATATTTCTCCCAGCAATCTTGATTCCAGATTGTGCCTCCTCCAGCCCAGCATTTCTCATGATGTACTCTGCATATAAGTTAAATAAGCAGGGTGACAAAATACAGCTTTGACATACTTCTTTCCCTATTTGGAACCACTCTGTTGTTCCATGTCCAGTTCTAACTGTTGCTTCCTGACCTGCATACAAATTTCTCAAGAGGCAGATCAGGTGGTCTGGTATTCCCATCTCTTTCAGAATTTTCCACAGTTTCTGTGATCCACACAGTCAAAGGCTTTGGCAGAGTCAATAAAGCAGAAATAGATATTTTTCTGGAACTCTCTTGCTTTTTCAATGATCCAGCGGATGTTGGCAATTTGATCTCTGGTTCCTCTGCCTTTTCTAAAACCAGCTTGAACATCTAGAAGTTCATGGTTCATGTACTGCTGAAGCCTGGCTTGGAGAATTTTGAGCATTACTTTACTAGCGTGTGAAATAAGTGCAATTGTATGGTAGTTTGAGCATGCTTTGGCATTGCCTTTCTTTGTGATTGGAATGAAAACTGAACTTTTCCAGTCCTGTGGCCACTGCTGAGTTTTCCAAATTTGCTGGCATATTGAGTGCAGCACTTTCACAGCATCATCTTTCAGGATTTGAAATAGCTCCACTGGAATTCCGTCACCTCCACTAGCTTTGTTCGTAGTGATGCTTTCTAAGGTCCACTTGACTTCACATTCCAGGATGCCTGGCTCTAGGTCAGTGATCACACCATCGTGATTATCTTGGTCTTGAAGATCTTTTTTGTACAGTTCTTCTGTGTATTCTTGCCACCTCTTCTTAATATCTTCTGCTTCTGTTAGGTCCCTACCATTTCTGTCCTTTATCGAGCCCATCTTTGCATGAAATGTTCCTTTGGTATCTCTAATTTTCTTGAAGAGATCTCTAGTTTTTCCCATTATGTGGTTTTTCCTCTATTTCTTTGCATTGATCACTGAGGAAGGCTTTCTTATCTCTTCTTGCTATTCTTTGGAACTCTGCATTCAGATGCTTATATATTTCTTTTCCTCCTTTGCTTTTTACTTCTCTTCTTTTCACAGCTATTTGTAAGGCCTCCCCAGACAGCCATTTTGCTTTTTTGCATTTCTTTTCCATGGGGATGGTCTTGATCCTTGACTCCTGTACAATGTCACGAACCTCCCTCCATAGTTCATCAGGCTCTCTGTCTATCAGATCTACTCCCTTAAATCTATTTCTCACTTCCACTGTATAATCATAAGGGATGTGATTTAGGTCATATCTGAATGGTCTAGTGGTTTTCCCCACTTTCTTCAATTTCAGTCTGTATTTGGTAATAAGGAGTTCATGGTCTGAGCCACAGTCAGCTCCTGGTCTTGTTTTTGCTGACTGTATAGAGCTTCTCCATCTTTGGCTGCAAAGAATATAATCAGTCTGATTTCGGTGTTGACCATCTGGTGATGTCCATGTGTAGAGTCTTCTCTTGTGTTGTTGGAAGTGGGTGTTTGCTATGACCAGTTCATTATCTTGGCAAAACTCTATTAGCCTTTGCCCTGCTTCTTTCTGTATTCCAAGGCCAAATTTGCCTGTTACTCCAGGTGTTTCTTGACTTCCTACTTTTGTATTCCAGTCCCCTATCATGAAAAGGACATCTTTTTTGGGTGTTAGTTTTAAAAGGTCTTGTAGGTCTTCATAGAACCATTCAGCTTCTTCAGCATTACTGGTTGGGGCATAGACTTGGATTACTGTGATATTGAATGGTTTGCCTTGGAAACAAACAGAGATCATTCTGTTGTTTTTGAGATTGCATCCAAATACTGCATTTCGGACTCTTTTGTTGACCATGGTGGCTATTCCATTTCTTCTGAGGGATTCCTGCCTGCAGTAGTAGATATAATGGCCATCTGAGTTAAATTCACCCATTCCAGTCCATTTCAGTTCGCTGATTCCTACAATGTCAACATTCACTCTTGCCATCTCCTGTTTGATCACTTTCAATTTGCCTTGAATCACGGACCTGACATTTCAGGTTCCTATGCAATATTGCTCTTTACATCATCACACCTTGCTTCTATCACCAGTCACATCCACAGCTGGGTATTGTTTTTGCTTTGGCTCCATCCCTTCATTCTTTCTGGAGTTATTTCTCCACTGATCTCCAGTAGCATATTGGGCACCTACCGACCTGGGGAGTTCCTCTTTCAGTATCCTATCATTTTGCCTTTTCATACTGTTCATGGTGTTCTCAAGGCAAGAATATTGAAGTGGTTTGCCATTCCCTTCTCCAGTGGACCACATTCTGTCAGACCTCTCCACCATGACCCGCCCGTCTTGGGTGGCCCCACATGGCATGGCTTAGTTTTGTTGAGTTAGACAAGGGTGGTCCATGTGATTAGACTGACTAGTTTTCTGTGATTATGGTTTCAGTGTGTCTTCCCTCTGATGCTTTCTCGCAACACCTACCATCTTACTTGGGTTTCTCTTACCTTGAACGTGGGGTATCCCTTCATGGCTGCTCCAGCAAAGCGCAGCCACTGCTCTTTACCTTGGATGAGGGGTATCTCCTCACTGCCGCCCCTCCTGACCTTGAACATGGAGTAGCTCCTCTTGGACCTCCTGCACCCATGCAGCCAGTTGGGTATTACCAGTTGCAAGCAATATTCCCCATTTTAATTCCTTGTGAAAACATAGGTCCAAGTTTCAAGGTTTTCCTCAAGGGTATCTCAAGAAAAACTTGAGTATTTCTTTAGCAGAGCCAGTTAGCTGGAACATGAAGAGAGAGGGCTTGAAATGGAAGAAAGCTGTGCCTCTAAGACGCTTCCCCCATCAGGGTCTTCCTCTGGACAAGCCAACTCCAAGTGCGGAGCTAGTGAGGCCAAGCAAGTTTAAGGGATGGTTAGTGACAAGTGGACACATCATAGCTACCACCAAAAAGGAGATCTTCTAATAATAATTTTTGTTACATTTTTCTCTCAGCAGTAATAATAGTAGCAAATATCAGCATATAATGAATAAATGGAGGCATTAAATGACCATCACTGTTCTTTGGAAACTTACTTTATATATCCATTTTTTAAATCATGTATATCACATACCAACTCGATGCAATAAATTTACCCTTTATTGTTTAGTCACTAAGTCTTGTCTGACTCTTTGCAACCCCGTGGACTATAGCCCACCAGGCTCTTCTGTCCATGGTATTTCCCAGGCAAGAATACTGGAGTGGGTTATCATTTGGATCTTTCTGACCCAAGGACTGAACCTACATCTCTTGCATCTCCTGCTTTGGCAGGTGGATTCTTCACTGCTGAGCCACTGGGAAAGCCCACCCATGGAGTATTAGCTAATATAATTATAGAGACAGCAGAAAAAGTTATAAAACTACTCAATGGTAACAGATATGAGAAAAGAATCTTAAAAAGAATGAATATATGAATACATATAGCTGTATCACTTTGTTGTACACCTGAAACTAACACATCATAAACCAACTATACTCTAATAAAAATCATGGAAAAAGACTATATAATTAAAAAAAAATCTGTTAATTCTTTTCCTGTTAAACTAAGTATACTGGACCAAGTTCATTGAATGGTTCAGAGAAGCCCACAGACCATATGGCTTGCAGAACTTTTTTTTAAAAAGGGAAATACATCATATTATAAATACTTTTGTGACACAACAAAATGATTCTAAAAAAAAATTTAGGTTGCTTTTGCTCATTGATAACCATATATAGAATTGTCTACTGCTTTTTTTAAATACTTTAATATGTCTAGCTAATACAACAGAAATTTAATATTAGAGAATAAAAATATCAAATATTGAGATATAACAATTTAAGGAAAAGAACAAGGATTTTGAGCTCAGAGGACTTGATTCCATTCTTAGTTTTATCTCTGTTAAAGAAAAACTATTCTGGCATTTGTTAAAATGGTAAGGAAGACTTTATTCCAGACTATTGCAATAGGTGTCACAACTATGGCAATAGGGCAGAAAGACTGAACTCAACCTTGAACACAACAAAGGAAAGGGAACACAGCTGAAGAGCAGGTTGAAGAAGGTGTTGGTGGATGGAAAATTACCAAGAGGAGACATCAAGAAGTGGGGAGTTCTTACTATGGTGACTCGGTATTTTTGCTGAAAGCAGGTCAAGTTGGAGGATGGGGGATTTGATCAGATATAAAGAGTGAAGGATTCTCTCTAAACTGGCTCAGCAGAATTCTTGCTAAAAATGGACTATGTGGGCTTAGAAGGGCTGGGACACAGTCTGATCTAGTTGAGAAGAAGGCTTAGAGGAGTTTGAATAAAGTTTGGTTAAAGAGAGTCTTTTCACCACTTATTAGCTCCATGACCTTTTAATTTGCCAAACCTTTTTTTTTTTTTTAATGTCTCATTTTTTAAAATTTATTTATTTTTTATTGAAGGATAATTTCTTTACAGAATTTTGTTGTTTTCTATCAAACCTCAACATGAATCAGCTAGGGCAATAATGGAGAAACAGACATAGAGAAGAGACTTATGGACATGTGGAGAGGGGAGGAGAGGGTGAGATGTATGAAAAGAGTAACATGAAACTTACATTACCATATGTAAAATAGATAGCCAATGGGAATTTGCTGTATGGCTCAGGAAACCCAAACAGGGGCTCTGTGTCAACTTAGAAGAGTGGGATGGGGAGAGAGATGGAAGGGAGGTTCAAAAGGGAGGGGATATATGTATACCTCGCCAAAACTTTTTAAGCATCAAATTCCACAGCAGCAAAATCGGGACATCGATCTTAGGAAGCTGTTATGAGGCAGCGTTCCTTTGGTACTTGCCTCGCATGCTGGTCCAGCTTTCAAACACCTGGGATCCCCAGGTTCGTAAGCTAGACTTCAGTCACGAGAAGAAAGATTCTCCTAACCACATGGCCTTACTTCCATAAGAATTTCAGTGAAACAGTTTTAACGCCCTAGCTTTAGCATTTAAAGTTGTTTATAAATGTTGGCTTAAAGCTCAACATTAAGAAAACTAAGATCATGGCATCTGGTCCCATTACTTCATGGGAAATAGGTGGGGAAACAGTAGAAACAGTGTCAGACTTTATTTTGGGGGGCTCCAAAATCACTGCAGATGGTGATTGCAGCCACGAAATTAAAAGACGCTTACTCCTTGGAAGGCAAGTTATGACCAACCTAGATAGCATATTCAAAGCACAGACATTACTTTGCCAACAAAGGTCCATCTAGTCAAGGCTATGGTTTTTCCAGTGGTCATGTATGGATGTGAGAGTTGGACTGTGAAGAAAGCTGAGCGCCAAATAATTGATGCTTTTGAACTGTGGTGTTGGAGAAGCCTCTTGAGAGTCCCTTTGACTGCAAGGAGATCCAACCAGTCCATTCTGAAGGAGATCAGCCCTGGGTGTTCTTTGGAAGGAATGGTGCTAAAGCTGAAACTCCAGTACTTTGGCAACTTCATGCGAAGAGTTGACTCATTGGAAAAGACTCTGATGCTGGGAGGGATTGGGGGCAGGAGGAGAAGGGGATGACAGAGGATGAGATGGCTGGATGGCATCACTGACTCCATGGACATGAGTCTCAGTGAACTCCGGGAGTTGGTGATGGACAGGGAGGCCTGGCGTGCTGCAATTCATGGTGTCTCAAAGAGTCGGACGCTACTGAGCGACTGAAGTGACTGATGCTTTTAAAAGATAGAAACCCAACATGACAGTTTAAACCCCAGAGACTTAGTGTATAGCTCCAGTTGCCCAAAGGTGATGGCAACTTAAATTTTAGTTTTCTAAAGAATGAGAAAAAAAAAATAAGATTACATTAGCAAACTTTTTTTTTCTCTATCCCCTCTGAGCATTGAATTTCATCTCCTCTTCATAAGTTTATAAATGATTTGAAACACTAAATGATGATGAAAGAAGTAAATATCAGGGATCAAGTAAAGTTTGTTAACATAGCCAATGTCAAGTCTCAATAAAGTAAATGTATGGGAGAAAGACGACAAGTACAGTCTTTCTGTTCACTTCCTGGTCACCATCCATAGGAACTCTCATTTTTATCGGACTTTCTTTTTACCAGAGAGGATTCAGTGTGAAGTAAACTCAGCGTGCATGTGTGTATATGTTTTCATCCATCTGTTATATATTATATTTTAAAATGTCATTTTTCTGAAAATAAAGTCTGGGCTACTTGTTTTAAAGCTGATTTTGTAGAATGTGAAATAAAGACAAGTAGGACCCAAGGCATCCCATTTTTAAAGGGCAAAACTCTATATTATTTTCTCTTCAAAGAAAGGTTTTATTCTCTATTGCTTTATCCTTACCCAGTATCAGACAAAAAATTAAATTTTATTTAAATGTGCATGTCTAGTCTTTTAAATAATTTATGACATTTTGTGAATGAGTAAAAGAATTTATCCATGGAAAGTAAAGTTTGAGAATATTGTTTTTCTTTATTTTATATATCTTTTTCTTACTTAAATCAATTTTTTGCCATATGAACAATGGTTAGTAAAATATTGGTTTTATGACTTTGCATGCTATTTTTCCCTATAAGTTATTCATACCTAAAAGTGGAGAAATCTATAACACAAACTTTCAACAAAGATTTTCTCAACATTCTGTGTCAGGTTGAGAGAAAAAGAAATTCTAGAAAGTAGAGAAATCTTTAAGATATATTCCAGACCCAATATTTTGCTCAAGTAAAAATGTTCCCTTTTCTTTTAAATTTCTGCAATATCATTCATATTTTAAATAATTTTTTAAAAGATTAATTTTCTAATTTCTGTGACTTTATGAAAGATAATAACAATGAGAACAATTACTACCCATGACTACTTACCATATTCTATTAGAGTATTGTACTTACAATATTCATTTTCCCACAAAGTATCTATATGATAGGTGATGTTATTTTTATATTACAGGTGTGGAAATTTCAGCTTACTAGACATAAGAAACTTACCTAAGACTGTACAGCAGCCAGGTGGCAAAGTCATGATTTTAAGACATGTCTACATCATTCTTGAACTCTTCCTTTCCCCTATGTAAAACAGCTTTTATAGTTATAACTCTACAGTTAATTCAGTTTCTGCTGACCAAATTATTAACTGTCTGAGAAAACAACTTATAATTTTACCCTTGAAAAGTTTTTGTTTACTTTTTGGTTCTTCTGAAGGGGTTAATTATTATGTGAAACAAGCAAATGGCTTCATGCAGAAGGAAAAAAAATGATATCTTATTCCCAGGATCAAAATAAAAGCCCACACTCTCGCTTTGTCAAAATATGCTTCCTGTCCAGCTTTCTGGCTCAGAAATAAAAAAATAATAAATGTGTTGGGTAAAATTCTAACCTGAGGTGATTATTCTGGCCTAATTAGGACTTTGGGTATTGCTTTTGTACTAAGAAAGGGATCTTGAATTTCTGATGAAGGGTTATAGTACCTGCAGTGATGCTCAGTTAGCAGATAATTGATGTTTATCCAAAGAAAATAGAAGAATAGAGAAAGAAATGCATCACACACACAAAAAAATTCTCAGAGTAGCCAAGATAGCAGAGTAGGAAGACCCTGAGCATACCTCCTCCCACAAGCACACCAAAATTGCAACTATTTATAGAGGAACTATTGGTGAGAAACATAGAAAGATTATTGGAAAATACCTTCTTCTACTAAATATATAAAGAAGGAACCATAGGGAGAAGGGTAGGAGTGGCAAAGATGTTATACCCAAAACCCGTATCCCTGGTTGGGAGACCCAAAAATGAGAGGACAATAATTTCAGAGATTCTCTCTAGGGAGCAATAAGAGGTGTTAGCCCCACATCAGGCTCTCCAGCCCAGGAGCCCTGCACCAGGATGATGAGGCCCAGCATATTTGATTATGAAGGCCAGTGAAGCTTACTTTCAGGAGATCCAGCGGGCTATGGGAAAAAGAGATCCCACTATTAAAGGGCACACACAAAACCTCACATGCTCCAGACCCACAGCAGAAACAGTAATTCAAAAGGAGCCTGGCTGAGACCCACCTGCTGTTCTCAGAGAGATGCCTGGAGAGGCAAGAACTCATCATAGGGATATAGACACTGACAGCACCCATTTTGAGGAGCTCATTCGACCTCAATGACACTGGTGCTAGCAAGCACCATGTTGGAAAACTTGCTCTAGCTTATTAGTGTTGGGACCCAGCCCTGCTCACCAGCCTGTTGGCACCAGTATTGGGATGCCGCAGGCCAAGCAGAGAACCTCATGCACTTTGGTAGGAATGTGTACTAGTGCAGTCACTGTGGAAAACAGTATAAAGATTCTTAAAATATTTACAATAGACCTACTGTAGCAATTTAATCCCTGGATATCTATCTGAAGAAAGTGAAAATACCAATTTGAAACTCCCTTGTGTTCACAGCAACATTATTTACAAGAGCTAAGATATAAAAACAACCTAAGTGACCATCAGTAGATAAATGAAGATGTGGTGTATATATATACAGTGGAATATTATTTAGCCATAAAAACAAAATCATGGCATTTGTGAAAACATTGATGGACCTAGACAGTATTATGTTAAGTGAAATAAATCATACAGAAAAAGTCAAATACTAGGTGATTTCACTTATTTGTGGAATCTAACAAACAAATGAACAAACATAAAAAAAGAAAACAGAGATACAGTTATACATTCAGAGAATAAACAGGTGGTAGCCTGAGGAAAGAGGATTAAGGAAAGCAAATAGATGAGGAAGATTAAGACAAAATTCCAGCTGAAAAACAAAGGAGTCAAGAGTATAAAATGTACAGTGTAGGGGAAATAGTCAATAACTATGCAATATCTTGAGTGTTTGAGTGTCTCCTGCAGAGGTATGGGTCAGCAGTGTCCTGCTGCAGGGGCAGGGGCCCTGGGTGCAGCAAACCTGGGTATGGCATAAGCCTTCTTGGAGGAGGTTGCCATAAACACCACCATAGAACCTGCACTTATAAAGGACTGGGGAAACAGACCCTTGGAGGGAACAAACAAAAACTGTGCACCAGGACCCAGGAAAAAGGCACAGTGGCCCCACAAGAGACTGACCCAAACTTGCCTGTGAGTGTCCAGGAGTCTCCAGTGGAGGTGTGGGTTGGCAGAGGCCTGGTGCAGGGTTGGGGGCACTGAGTTCAGCAGTGCATCCATGGACCTTTTGAAGAAGGTTGCCATTATCTTCACTACCTCCACCATAGTTTGGCCTCAGGTCAAACAAGATAAAGGGAACACAGCCCCACCCATCAACAGAAAATTGGATTAAAGATTTACTGAACATAGCCCCACCCATCAGAACAAGATCCAGTTTCCCCTCAGTCAGTCTCTCACATCAGGAAACTTCCATAAGCCTCTTATTCTTATTCATCAAGGGCAGACAGAATAAAAACCACAATCACAGAAAACTAATCAAACTGAACACAGGGGTCACAACCTTGTCTAACTCAGTGAACTATGAACCATGCCAGGTAAGATCACCCAAGATGAATGGGTCATGGTGGAGAGTTCTGACAAGATGTGGGCCACTGGAGAAGGAAATGGCAAACAACGTCAGTATTCTTGCCTTGAGAACCCAATGAACAATATGAAAATGCAAAAAGATAGGACACTGAAAGATAAATTCCCTAGGTCAGTAGGTGCCCAATATACTACTGAAGAACAGTGGAGAAATAACTCCAGAAAGAATGAAGAGACGGAGCTAAAGCAAAATCAACACCTAGATATGGATGTGACTGGTGATGGAAGTAAAGTCCAATGCTATAAAGAGCAATATTGCATAGGATCCTGGAATGTTATATCCTAGAATCAAGGTAAATTGGAAGTGGTCAAACAGGAGATGACAAGAGTGAACATCAACATTTTAGGAATCAGCGAACTAAAATGGACTGGAATGGGTGAATTTAACTCACATGACCATTATATATACTATTGTGGGTAGGAATCCTTTTGAAGAAATGAAGAAGCCCGCAGTGTCAGCAAATGAGTCTGAAATGCAGTTCAGTTCAGTTCAGTTCAGTCGCTCAGTCGTGTCCGACTCTTTGCAACCCCATGAATTGCAGCACGCCAGGCCTCCCTGTCCATCACCAACTCCCGGGGTTCACTCAGACTCACATCCATCGAATCAGTGATGCCATCCAGCCATCTCATCCTCTGTTGTCCCCTTCTCCTCCTGCCCCCAATCCCTCCCAGCATCAGAGTCTTTTTCAATGAGTCAACTCTTCGCATGAGGTGGCCAAAGTACTGGAGTTTCAGCTTTAGCACCATTCCTTCCAAAGAAATCCCAGGGCTGATCTCCTTCAGAATGGACTGGTTGGATCTCCTTGCAGTCCGAGGGACTCTCAAGAGTCTTCTCCAACACAACAGTTCAAAAGCATCAATTATTTGGCGCTCAGCTTTCTTCACAGTCCAACTCTCACATCCTTACATGATCACTGCAAAAACCATAGCCTTGACTAGACGGACCTTTGTTGGCAAAGTAATGTCTCTGCTTTTAAATATGCCATCTATGTTGTTCATAACTTTTCTTCCAAAGACTAAGCGTCTGCATGCATTCTCAGAAACAACAGAATGCTCTCTGTTTTTATCCAAGGCATACCGTTCAATATCACACTAATCCAAGTCTATGTCCCAGCAAGTAATGCTGAAGAAGTTAAAGTTGAATGGCTCTATGAAGACCTACAAGACCCTCTAGGACTAAAGGCCAAAAAAGATATCCTTTTCATTAAAGGGGCTGCTGCTGGGGCTGCTAAGTCGCTTCAGTCGTGTCCAACTCTGTGCGACCCCATAGACGGTAGCCCACCAGGCTTCCCCATCCCTGGGATTCTCCAGGCAAGAACACTGGAGTGGGTTGCCATTTCCTTCTCCAATGCATGAAAGTGAAAAGTGAAAGTGAAGTCACTCAGTCGTGTCGGACTCTTAGCAACCCCGTGGACTGCAGCCCACCAGGCTCCTCTGTCCATGGGATTTTCCAGGCAAGAGTACTGGAGTGGGGTGGCATTGCCTTCTCCTCATTAAAGGGGACTGGAGTGCAAAAGTAGGAAGTCAAGAGATACAGGCAAATTAGGCCTTGGAGTACAAAATGAAGCAAAGCAAAGGCTAACAGAGTTTTGCCAAGAGAATGCACTCATCATAGCAAACACCCTCTTTCAACAACACAAGAGAAGACTCTACACATGGATATTACCAGATGGTCAATAATGAAATCAGATTATTATAATCTTTGCAGCCAAAGATGGAGAAGCTCTACGCAGTCAGTAAAAACAAGACTGGGAGCTGACTGTGGTTCAAATCATGAACTCCTTTCTGCCAAATTCAGACTTCAATTGAAGAAAGTAGGGAAAACCACTAGACCATTAAGGTATGACTGAAATCAAATCCCTTACAATTTACAGTGGAAGTGAAAAATAGATTCAAGGGATTAGATCTGATATACAGAATACCTGAAGAACTAAGGACAGAGGTTGATGACATTGTACAGGAAGCAGGGATCAAGATCATCCCCAAGAAAAGGAAAAATGCTTGTATGAGGAGGCCTTAAATAGCTGAGAAAAGAAGAGAAGTGAAAGGCAAAGGAGAAAAGGAAAGATATATCCATTTGAATGCAGAATTCCAAAGAATAGCAAGGAGAGATAAGAAAGCCTTCCTCAGTGATCAATGCAAAGTTATAGGGGAAAACAACAGTATGGGAAAGACTAGAGATATCTTCAAGAAAGTTAGAGATAACCACAGAAAAGTTCAGGCAAAGATGGGCACAATAAAGGACAGATATGGTTTGGACCTAACAGAAGCAGAAGATATTAAGAAGAGGTGGTAAGAATACACATAAGAGCTATACAAAAAACATCTTCATGACCCAGATAAGCAGGATGCTGTGATCACTCAACAAGAGGCAGACATCCTGGAATGTGAAATCAAGTAGGTCTTAGGAAGCATCACTATGAACAAAGCTAGTGGAGGTGATGGAATTCCAGTTGAGATATTACAAATCCTAAAAGATGATGCTGTGAAAGCGCTGCACTCAATATGCCAGCAAATTTGGAAAACTCAGCAGTGGCCACAGGACTGGAAAAGTCAGATTTCATTCCAATCCCAAAAAACAGCAATGCCAAAGAATGTAAAAACTACTGCAAAATTGCACTCATCTCACATGCTAGCAAAGTAATGCTCAAAATTCTCCAGGCCAGGATTCAGTAATATGTGAACCATGAACTGCCAGATGTTCAAGCTGGTTTTAGAAAAGGCAGAGGAACCAGAGATCAAATTCCCAACATCCATTGCATCATGGAAAAGGCATGAGAGTTCCAGAAAAACATCTACTTCTCTTATTGACTACATCAAAGCCTTTGACTGTTTGGATCAGAACACACAGTAGAAAATTCTGAAAGTGATGGGAATACCCAGCCACTTGACCTGTGTCCTGAGAAATCTATGTGCAGCTCAAGAAGCAACAGTTGGAACTGGATATGGAAGAACAGACTGGTTCCAAATTGGGAAAGGAGTACATCAAAACTGTATATTGTCACTCTGCTTATTTAACTCCTCTGCAGATTACATCATGCAAAATGTCAGGTGGATAAGCACAAGCTGGCATCAGATTGCCAAGAGAATCAAACACCTCAGATATGCAGATGACACCACCCTTATGGCAGAAAGCAAAGAAGAACTAAAGAGCCTCTTGATGAAAGTGAATGAGGAGAGTGAAAAAGTTGGCTTAAAGCTCAACATTCAGAGAACTAAGATCATGGCATCTGGTCCCCTCACTACATGGCAAAGAGTTGGGGAAACAATAGAAACAGTGACAGACTTTATTTTGGGGGTTCCAAAACCACTGCAGATGGTGATTGCAGCCATGAAATTAAAAGACGCTTGCTCCTTGGAAGAAAAGTTACAACCAACCCAGACAGCATATTAAAAACAGAGATATTACTTTGCCAACAAAAGTCCGTCTAGTCAAAGCTATCACTTTCTAGTAGTCATGTGGATGTAAGAGTTGGACTATAAAGAAAGCTAGGTGCCGAAGAATTGTTGCTTTTGAAACATGGTGTTGGAAAAGACTCTTGAGAGTGCCTTGGACTGCAAGGAGATCCAACCAGTCCATCCTAAATAAAATAAGTCCTGAATATTCATTGGAAGGACTGATGCTGAAGTTAAAACTCCAATACTTTGGCCACCTGAGGTGAAGAACTGACTCACCGGAAAAGACTGATACTGGGAATAATTGAAGGCAGGAGCAGAAGGGGACCACAGAGGATGAGATGGTTGGATGGCATCACTGACTTGATGGAGAAGAGTTTAGTAAGCTTTGGGAGTTGATGATGGGCAGGGAAACCTGGTTTGCTATAGACCATGGGGTCGCAAAGAGTGGAACTTAACTGAGCAACTGAACTTAACTTATGTAATAACTTTGTATTGTTGACATATCCTAACTGAACTTACCTTGATAATCATTTTGAAATGAATAGAAATATCAAATCACTATAGCATATACCAGGAACTTATGTACTTCAAAAACAAACAAACAAACAAAGTCATAGGGAAAGAGAGAAGATTTGTGGCTACCAGAGGCAAGGGAAAGGAGGGTGAATTGCATGAAGGCAGCCAAAATGTACAAACTTCCAATTATAAGACACATAAATACTATGGATGTAATGTACAACATTAATGCAATTAACACTGCTGTATGTTATTTATGAACATTATTAAGAGAGTAAATCCTGTACTCTCATCACAAGGAAATTTGTTTCTATTTAATTTCTTTTATCTATGTGAGATACTGGACATTCACTAATATCACTATGATAATCATTGTGTAATGTATGTAAGTCAAATCACACTGTACACTTTGAGCTTATTATACTATAATTTTTTTCTTTTTTTATACTTTATTTTATTTTATTTTATTTTTTAACTACAATATTGTATTGATTTTGCCATATATCAACATGCACCCACCGCAGGTATACATGTGTTCCTCATCCTGAACCCTCCTCCCTCCTCCCTCCCCATACCATCCCTCTGGGTCGTCCCAGTGCACCAGCCCCAAGCATCCAGTATTGTGCATTGAACCTGGACTGGCAACTCGCTTCATATATGATATTATACATGTTTCAATGCCATTCCTCCAAATCATCCCACCCTCTCCCTGTCCCACAGAGTCCAAAAGACTGTTCTATACATCAATATCTCTTTTTCTGTCTCATATACAGGGTTATTGTTACCATCTTTCTAAATTCCATATATATACGTTAGTATACTGTATTGGTATTTTTCTTTCTGGCTTACTTCACTCTGTATAATAGGCTCCAGTTTCATCCATCTCATTAGAACTGATTCAAATGTATTCTTTTTAATGGCTGAGTAATACTCCATTGTGTATATGTACCACTGCTTTCTTATCCATTCATCTGCTGATGGACATCTAGGTTGCTTCCATGTCCTGGCTATTATAAACAGTTCTGTGATGAACATTGGGGTACACGTGTCTCTTTCCTTTCTGGTTTCCTCAGTGTGTATGCCCAGCAGTGGG
The DNA here is from genome assembly GCF_027580195.1 of Bos mutus. Taxonomy (NCBI): domain Eukaryota; kingdom Metazoa; phylum Chordata; class Mammalia; order Artiodactyla; family Bovidae; genus Bos; species Bos mutus. The sequence continues at coordinate 73,590,134 of NC_091622.1, read as the reverse complement.
ATTGCTGGATCATAAGGCAGTTCTATTTCCAGTTTTTTAAGGAATCTCCACACTGTTCTCCATAGTGGCTGTACTAGTTTGCATTCCCACCAACAGTGTAAGAGGGTTCCCTTTTCTCCACATCCTCTCCAGCATTTATTGCTTGTAGACTTTTGGATCACAGCCATTCTGACTGGTGTGAAATGGTACCTCATAGTGGTTTTGATTTGCATTTCTCTGATAATGAGTGATGTTGAGCATCTTTTCATGTGTTTGTTAGCCCTCTGTATGTCTTCTTTGGAGAAATGTCTATTTAGTTCTTTGGCCCATTTTTTGATTGGGTCATTTATTTTTCTGGAATTGAGCTGTAGGAGTTGCTTGTATATTTTTGAGATTAGTTGTTTGTCAGTTGCTTCATTTGCTATTATTTTCTCCCTAACTCTAACCCTAATTTTTTTAAAAAAATGATTCCTACCACCTAGATAATGTAGTGGTGGTGCAGTGGTAAAGAATCTGCCTACCAGTGCAGGAGATGCAAGAGACGCAGGTTTGATCCCTGGGTTGGGAAGATCCCCTGGAGTAGTAAATGGCAACCCACTCCAACATTCTTTCCTGTAAAATCCCATGGACAGAGGAGCCTGGCAGGCTGCGGTCCAAGGGGTCGCAAAGAGTCAGACATGCCTGAGCCGCACGTACACACAGGCATACACACACACACACACACACACAACATATGTTCCACACAAGTCCAAGGCCCAAATGCATGTCGTAAGGGACTGTTGTTTGTTTTATTCAGTGCTGTATGCCAAGAACTTCAGTAGATTCCCAGTAAACATTTGTATAATAAATGGTCTACTATTCATTTGTAATAGCAATTTAAAGATGGAAGAGTTTGAAGAGGGAGAGGGCACTATAATTTTTTTCCTGGTTTTCAACTGTCAATTTTATTGTAGAGAGATTTTATTCTAAAATTTTATTAGAATAGTCTGAGAAGCAATGAAATTGAAGCCATGAAAATTTTGTGTAAATCAGGCTATTAAGGACACTGTTGTCATTTACGTCTACGGGCTTTCTGCTGGAGGCATTCTTAAAAAACATGGGAATTTGTGACATGGGAGACAGGAGCAGGGATCAGAAACAGGAGCTCTCAGACACAGGGATCATATCTAACAGCACTGGATTCCCAGTGTAGGCACAAATTTGAAATATAAAACTTCAGAAAAAATGGGGAAGGTCAGGGAAGGAGACAACTGCGTTTAGCATCACTCCTTGACAGAAAAACAGCTCCTGTACTGATCCCTGGGAGGACATGATATAAACTGCTCACAGAAAAGTAGGTAAGCCTGAAAGAACAAGGTTACCTTGTGAGACCAAAAGAATATGAATCAGTTAGGGTATCCAACAGCAACTAAAAAGGCGACAGATAATTTTTACTAATAGCTATTATAGAATGTCTATTATGTTCCAGGTGCTTTGTATCCATTATTTCTAATCTACTAGCAACCTTCCAAGGTCACATTTACTTTTCATATAAGAGGAAACTAAAACCTAGCTGGCGTAGTTACTTTCCCATAGCCACACAAAGATGGGATTAAAAATCTATGCCTGTCTGGTTTTAATACCTTTGTGCTTTACATTATACCATGATACCTGGGAAATATGTAACTCTTAGTGGAAACAATCCTAATTTATTGATTGCCCCAGATACTGGAGGGCATCTGCCCAAGGCTGAAAGGGATCTTACAGTACAAGGACTACTTAGTTTTTTTACACTGCCCTTTCTTTCAATAAATAGTATTTTAAGCATTCTATAACTATGATAGTAGGCATTTTTCCTTAAATAAGTTGCCCTTGATATGGAGACACAAAAAATAAGTTAGGAAGCACTTTGGTATCACAAGCAGCCATTTGTGAAGGCTGTTGGAATTGGAACTTCAATAGAGTAAAAAAAAAAAAAAAAAGAATTTAAAGCTTCATTGATTTAAGTTGGGTACTTGATATTTTTTTCCTTATGTCTGTGTTAGCCTGTGGCAGTTAAAGTTTACATTAAATAGAGTCATCAGCTCTCTTTTCTCGATTCTCCTCTTCTGACTCTATAAATTCTATTGCATAAATCTCACTAAAGGAAATGTGAAAAACCTCCAGGCTTTGAAAAATGCCATTCAAGTATGCAATAAAGCATGTAATAAAGACCAGATGTAGATGCCATGGTTTAAAACACTACCAATGATGCATAACTCAAACATGAGGAATGCTATAAAGGGAAAAACAGGACATTGTATTTAAAACCTATTTCAAAAAAAGCAGTGGAGCCCAGTTGATTAGTCCCTGCAGTAAGAGTTAAAATAACTTCAGATTTTATCCTATTCTTTTTTGAATGACTGAAAGCTTATCTTAGGATTTTAATTTTGTCCTAAATTTAGCTACCTTTCTCCCAAGGACATCTAAGTAATGTGTAAGCATAGAAGAAAATGAACATATATCCTTATGCAGCCATATGATTTAAGAAAACCAATTATTTAACAAAAATTACATATTGCTTCATTATTCTGCAAAAAAAAAAAGCTCACTCATTTGTAACAACATTAATGCATAAAAGAAATATGAATTAGTTCTTTACTGCCACTTGACTTCTTATCAGGAACAAAAATCAAATATAGGCTCTCTAAAATATTGCTGCTATTATGTAGTGCATACATGCGTGCTCAGTCATTTCAGCCATGTCCAACTCTTTGTGACCCTATGGACAGTAGCCGGGCAGGGTCTTCTGTCCATGGGATTCTCCAAGCAAGAATGCTGGAGTGTGTTTCCAGGCCTTCCTTCCAGGGAATCTTCTCAACTCAGGGATCGAACCTCAGTCTCCCACTTTGAAGGCAGATTCTTTGCCTATTGAGCCACCTCAGTTCAGTTCAGTGCAGTTGCTCAGTCGTGTCCAACTCTTTGCAACCCCTTGGACTGCAGCAATTATTTACAATTATTATTGTGTTAGTTTCTGTTGTACAATAAAAGGTTCATCCATATATATATATATATATCTATATCTCATTCCTTTTGGACTTCCCACCCTTCTAGGTTATCACAGAGCACCTAGCTGAGCTTCCTGTGCTTTATAGCCACTTCCCACTATCTATTTGACACACGATACTATGTTTATGTCAGTCTTAGTTTCTCAATTCAACCCACTCTCTCCTTCCCCACCATGTCCACATGTCTCTTCTCTTCGTCTGTATTTCTATTCCTGCCTTGGAAGTGGGTTAACCTGTACCATTTTTCTAGATTCTATATATATGCATTAACATGTTATTTGTTTTTCTCTTTATTACTTCACTCTGTATGACAGATTCTAAATTCTAGGTCCATCCACATCTCTACAAATGACCCAACTTCATTCTTTTTTATGACTGACTTAATATTCCATTATATAAATGTATTGTGTCTTCCTTATCTCTTCATCTGTCATTAGGCCTTTAGGTTGTTTCCATGTCCTGGCTATTGTAAACAGTGCTGCAATGAAATTTAGGGTACATATGTTCTTTTGAATTATGACTTTCTCAGGGCATGTCTGTACTTCAGTTCAGTTCAGTTTAGTCGCTCAGTTATGTCTGACTCTTTGCGACCCCATTAACTGCAGCACACCAGGCCTCCTTGTCCATCTCCAACTGTAATAATTGTAAAGCAATTATATTCCAGTTGTTAAAAAGGAGGGCATAATAAAAAACACTATTTACAATGACTCATGACATTTTGTTTAATCACAGGACTACTTTATGTAGATGAAAATAGACCAATCCTGGCATAGCTTAGCAACTTTTCACTGATATGCCATATTATACAACAAAATACCAATTTCCATGTGTAACTTAATTCTAGAAATCTATTCTCAACAAGTTTGACCCTGTTGCTGTCTTGAAAGATAGTTTATCATTCTCTGGCTGTAAGAACATTGAAGTCTGAGATTTTCAGCTTCTAAGTGGTCCCAAACATGTTTCAAGAGAAGTGAATGACATTTATATTGCTTAGGAAAGAGCTACTCAGTCATCCTGACAATTAATCACAAAGTACAAAGGAGTAGACACTTTTAAAGAGAGAACAAGAAAGAATATGTGAAATGGGTCAAGAAGATTGATACTCCCTCATATGTTTAGGTAAAGGTAAAATTTTAATAGGCATCACTGTGACTTGTAATTGCTTACTTTTTTCATAATTATATTCACCTAAAAGAATAATTTGGTCTCCTAGTACATATCTATGAGAGGTTTTAAAGTCCTTGTTAGGTTCACTAGTATGGAATTTCTAACAAAAGTGGGAGAAGTTGAGTCTAACTTTTTAGTCATATCTGCCCATGCTTTCTTTGCCTTCTCATTTTTTGAAATACATTGTTCACTCCTCAGGAATGTCTTATGGTATTTATTCTCTTAGACTTATATATGAATCCATTCATTTCTTAAAGCTTTGCCTCTCTACTCTGATATTCTTTAACCCTCTCATGAAAATTAATAATATATAGATTATGTGATAATATTTTGACTATTATTGATAATGGTGGTGGTGGTTTTAGTCACTAAGTCATGTCCAACTCTTAAGACCCCATGGACTCTAGCCTGCCAGGCTCCTCTATCCATGGGATTCTCCAGGCAAGAATACCAGAATGGGTTGCCATTTCCTTCCCCAGGGTCCTGATCCAGGAATCAAACTGAGGTCTCCAGCATTGCAAGCAGATTTTTTACCAAATGTGCTACAAAGGAAGCCCATTATTGATAATAGTATTAACTATTGATAACTCTATTAACTATTAGAACTATGAACCATCTTGTATGTTCAGTTATAAGTTAGGACATATCTGCTTGACTAGTTTGTATATACAGCAAAAAGAAAATCCATGTTAGATATAACACCTAAAATGATGAATATAGTGAGCTCTGCAACTAGTTGATTAATAATATGATTCACTGAGGCATTGAAGCAAGTTATCTAAATAGAAATAATGAGTTTACTTGAATTACAGGAACTAATAGAAAAAGGTTCAGTTCAGTTCAGTCACTCAGTCATGTCTGACTCTTTGTGATCCCATGAACCCCAGCACGCCAGGCCCCCCTGTCCGTCACCAAACCCTGGAGTTTACACAAACTCATGTCCATTGAGTCACTGATGCCATCTAACCATCTCATCCTCTGTCATCTCCTTCTCCTCCAGCCTTCATTCTTTCCCAATATCAGGGTCTTTTCAAATGAGTCAGCTCTTCCCATCAGGTGGCCAAAGTACTGGAGTTTCAGCTTCAACATCAGTCCTACCAATGAACACCCAGGACTGATATGCTTTAGGATGGGCTGGTTGGATCTCCTTGCAGTCCAAGAGACTCTCAAGGGTCTTCTCCAACGCCATAGTTCAAAAGCATCAATTCTTCAGCACTTAGCTTTCTTTATAGTCGAACTCTCACATCCATACATGACCACTGGAAAAACCATAGCCTACTAGACGGACCTTTGTTGACAAAGTAATGTCTCTGCTTTTTAATATGCTGTCTAGGTTGGTCATAACTTTCCTTCCAAGGAGTAAATGTCTTTTAATTTCATGGCTGCAGTCACCATCTGCAGTGATTTTGGAGCCCCCCAAAAAAAGTCAGCCACTGTTTCCCCATCTATTTGCCATGAAGTGATGGGACCAGATGCCATGATCTTTGTTTTCTGAATGTTGAGCTTTAAGCCAACTTTTTCACTCTCCTCTTTCACTTTCATCAAGAGGCTCTTTAATTCTTCACTTTCTGCCATAAGGGTGGTGTCATCTGCATATCTGAGGTTATTGATATTTCTCGCAGCAATCTTGATTTCAGTTTTTGCTTCATCCAGCCCAGCATTTCTCATGATGTACTCTGCATATAAGTTAAATAAGCAGGGTGACAATATATAGCCTTGACATACTTCTTTTCCTATTTGGAACCAGTCTGTTGTTCTATGTCCAGTTCTAACTATTGCTTCCTGACCTGCATACAGGTTTCTCAGGAGTGAGGTCAGGTGGTCTGGTATTCCCATCTCTTTCAGAATTTTCCACAGTTTCTGTGATCCACAAAGTCAAAGGCTTTGGCATAGTCAATAAAGCAGAAATAATGCTTTTTTGATGATCCAGCGAATGTTGGCAATTTGATCTCTGGTTCCTCTGTCTTTTCTAAAACCAACTTGAACATCTGGAAGTTCACAGTTTACGTATTGCTGAAGCCTGGCTTGAAGAATTTTGAGCATTACTTTACTAGCGTGTGCGATGAGTGTAATTGTGCAGTAATTTGAGCATTCTTTGCCTTTACCTTTCTTTGGGAAAAGAAATGACAAATTACCTTGAAAAGGTTAGGGTTGTTGTAAATATGTTTTTTTTTTTTTTTTTCAGCTTATACTTTTAAAATTTAATCAAAGTCATGTTCTGGGTAAATCCTTCAAGTTTCAATATTCTTCCCCCCCTCCCCCCACCAATAACATCTATCTGAAGAAGGTAAAGCAGTTTTAATTAGGGTGAAAGAAATGGGGAATTTGTACTTATATAAATAACAGGAAAAAAATGAAAACTATGTTTTTATAGTAAGCTGTATCTTTGAATCATCTCATTATATTTTTCCCTATAGACAGAAATTCCCAGGTGTTTGCTTAAACAAATATTAGATGAAAGGAAAGGCAAATTCAGTTATTTCAGTTGCTTATTTCAGCAACTGAAATTAGCATGATGGAAATGTTCAGGAAGAGATATAATTAGAAACAACAGATGTGTTTTTATATATTGAGTTGCCATATTGTAATCACAGAAATAATCACAATGTCTAAGAAAGTCATATCTTTATCCATTGGTGTTGATGTGAAAACAGCAATACAATATAGACATTTCAGTAATTGGAGTCTTTTCTCCCAAATATGCTATATTAAAAATATAGGTGTTTTATACAAAGTCACCTTGCTTCCCATCAGATTATATTCTTCAAGAACATTCTTCCCACCATGACATGCAGCAAGAAATCTCACTGATGCTGCTCTTTACAAAATCACACTTCCTTCCAGCCTATTGAGTTGGGTATGAGTTTGGTAAGGGCACTACCTTTCTATTTGATTAAGTTGAATAATAAATTACATTAAACACTTTTATAAAAATAGTACCTGATCAAGAATACAGAATCCCTGCCAGTGATAATAAAATTGCTAACAATTGTACAAATCATTTATACATTTGATTAAGAATATATTCTACAGTGAATAATTCAACTGTTTGAGATAATAAGGGAACATAAGAACTAGAATACATAAGAATTAATGATTATGATACTTGAAATGTTAGAAGTTTATGTCACAGTTTCCATTCATATTTCTAAATCAACATTTCCCACCTGAGATATTACAACTCTATTGTCACATATACTTATATCTCAAATGGTTTCTACCTAAAGATAGACCTTTCTTCTAGTAACAACTAGTATTCTAACAAAACAAATTGTCAACAAAATCAAGCAAGATTTGCCAGTGATGATAATGACAATGAAAGCTAAATGTTGTTTCCTCTAAGCAGTGCAACAAAATACTAATTTTACCTTGATGACTTCTAAAATACTTAAGAAATCCTCATCACTCTAATGTTTGTGGTATATGCTTCCTACTGAGTTGATTAATAGATGCTAGATAATAAGATTTGTTCTAAAATGCTATTAGGATAAAGGAATGAGCAGAATGCACTGTTAGGAAGATGACTTCATTCTATCTTTTTGAACTATATTCAGAAGTTTATAACTTGTTCATTTTTTCTTCTAATTATGTGATCTATTATAGCCAACCTTCTGTCAATAAAAAGTCTTTTTGCTTGGCTTCTATTGTTGTCGTTCAGTCACTAAGCCATGTCTGATTCTTTGCAACCCCATGGACTGCAGGACGTCAAGCTTACCTGTCCTTCACCATCTCCCAGAATATGCTCAAACTCATGTCCGTTGAGTCGGTGATGCCATTCAACCATCTTATCCTCTGTTATCCCCTTCTCCTGCTGCCTTCAATCTTTCCCAGCATCAGGTGTTTTCCTGATGACTCATCAGGATGAGTCAGCTCTTTGCATCAGATGGCCAAAGTATTGGAGCTTCAGCATCAGTCCTTCCAATGTATATTCAGGATTGATTTCTTTTAAGATTGACTGGTTTGATCTCCCTGCTGTCCAAGGGACTCTCAAGAATCTTCTATTAGAAGTCTATATATTTACTCACAAGTTCAATATCCAGAGCTGCACTATAAGAAATGTAACTTTCAATTTTCAGGACTAAAATTGTAATATTTTTATAAACTTTTGATTTGAGGACAGTTTCTGATTTATAGAAAAGTTCAAAGATAGCACAAAAAGTTTCCGTATTGTCCATACCCAGTTTACCTTATTGTCAATACTTTATATTAGTATGGTGCATTGCTCATAATTAATGAAACAATACTGATACATTATTATTAATTAAAGTCCATACGTTACTCAAATTTCCTTAGTTTGTTACTAAAATTATTTTTCTTTCTCAAGATCTTATGTAGGATATCACATTACATTTTGGTATCTTTTCTCCTTAGGTGCCTCTTAACCATGACAGTTTCTCAAACTTGCCCTATTTCTTATGACTTCAACAATTTCAAGAAGTATTGTTCAAACATTTTGTAGAATACGCCTAGACTGGTATTTTTCTTATAATTATATCTACTGTTATAGGTTTGTAAGGAAGACCATGGAGGTCAAAGTCATCTTTATTGCATCATATCAGAAGTACATACTGTTAACATGACTTAACACTCTTCATGTTAAACTTAACAACCTGTATTGAGATCGAATTTGTCAGATTTCTCTATTGTACAGTTACTATTTTTTTCTTCTATTCTCTTCTGTAGTCTTCGGAACATGGCCATTATGTACAGCCTACCTTAAAAAAGTGGGAAGTTATACTCTACCTCCTGGAGCCTGGATTATGTACATAAATTATTTGAAGACTTTTTGCCCAGAAGATATGTTTATTTTCCTCAATTACATATTCATCATTGATATGCATTTTACATTTTGGGTTATGCTCCAATACTGTTGTGTGTGAATGTGCATGTGTAGCTCAAATTGTTTTATATTTGGCAACTTGAAACTCTTTCATTTGGTACCTATGTCCCCTTAATATACCTCTACCATTGCTTATGTTTTTTTTTCTTCAATTGTAATTTTTAGTACTAACTCAATTTCAGGCACTGTGAAATGCTTCAGGCTCATCTTGTACATGCCCTGCCCCAATATTTGCTAAATCAACTATTTCCCCAAGTACTCCTACTTTCTTCCATTTTAAAATGGTATTAGAAACCAAGATATGAACACTTAGTGTATTCTTTGCTCTGAGGAATTATTGCCTATAGATGCTCTCACCTGATTTAACAAGGAAATTTATATGCATATATTAACCCATATATAAGGCTTTCAGGTGGTGCAGTGGTAGAGAATCCATCTGCCAATGGATTCTCTACCTTGCAGGACACACAAGAGACATGGGTTCCCTCCCTGAGTTGGAAAGATCCCCTGAAGAAGGAAATGGCAACCCACTCCAGTATCCTTGACTGGAAAATTCCATGGACAGAGGATCTGATGGACTTCAGTGCATGGGGTCACAAAGAGTCAGATACAACTGAGCAACTGAGCACACACACACATATGTATACATACACATGTATGTATATATATCTGTAATTATTTCTCTATGTAACATCTGTTTATGCAAAGGTAAATATGACTTGGTCCTATTGTCTCCAGCTGAGTCCTTTAAGGCATGAATCATTCTAGCCTCCTTCTCTTGCTGAATGTACCCTTCCACTTTAACAGTGAGAAATCCTACCATTTATTTTCATAATTGTTAAATTTTAGGATACATGTAGAGTGTTTTCAGAATTGTAAATTTGCACTCCCATGTAAACAAATAAGTTCATGTACTACTATATAGAGTTATGTACATTTCCCTTTGTTTTTAGTCTCACAGATTCCACTTACTTCCAAAGTTACATAGGTCAGCAACTTTTCCTTCCAACCCCAATACAAGGTTGTTTCTTCTATCTGTAAGACAGTTATCCTTGGTAGCTCAGCTGGTAAACAATCTGCCTGCAATGCAGGAGACCCTGGTTCAATTTCTGGGTTAGGAAGATCCCCTGGAAAAGGGAATGGCTAACCACTCCAGTATTCTGACCTGGAGAATTCCATAGACAAGGGAGCCTGCCAGGCTATAGTCCATGAGGTCACAGAGTTGGACATAACTTGGCAACTTTCACTTATATTCTTTTGCCATGGACAGTACCCCATCATAAGACTCATGCCATCTTCTTTTTTTTTTAATGTACCATAAGATTTTGGAGAAGAAAATAGCAACCACTCCAGTATTCTTGCCTGGGAAATCCTGTGGACTGAGGAGCCTGGTGGGCTGCAGTCCATGGGGTTGCAAGTGTTGGACACGACTTAGTGACTAAACCACCAACAACACCATAGTAGGGTTTACTCTGAACTAAGTTATGTGAGTATGCATGGGTGTGTGCTAAGCCACTTTAGTCCTGTCCGACTCTGTGTAACGCTATGTACTATAGACCAGCAGGCTCCTCTGTCCATGGAATTCTCCAGGTAATAATACTGGAATGGGTTGCCATGCCCTTTTCCAGGGGATCTTCTCAACCCAAGGATTGAACACCCATTTCCTACGTCTCTTGCACTGACAGGGATTTTCTTTACCACTAGTGCCACCTGGGCAGGGACTCTATGGGGTATAGCCAGTTAACAGTGTTGTGACAGTTTTAAGTGAACAGTCAAGGGACTCAGCCATATGTATACATGTATCCTTTCTCCCCCAGATACCCTTCCTATTCAGGCTACCACATGACATTGAGCAGAGTTCAATGTGCTACACAATAGGTTCTTGTTGGTTATCTATTTTAAATATATCAGTGTGTACATATCCATCTCAAATTCCCTAACTATCCCTCCCCCACAGCAATAAACTTATCTCTGCAGTTTTTCCTTTTCCAGGATGTCATACAAATGGAATCAAGCAGTCTGTAGAATTTTCACACTGACTCCTTTCACTTTACAATATGGATTTAAAATTCATCCATGTCTTTGCACAGCTTGGTAGTCCATTGTTTTGTTTTGTTTTGTTTTTTAATTGAGAGTATTCCATTGGAAAGTTGTATTATGGTTTGTTTGCATATTCACCTGAGTGACATCTTGGTTGCTTTGTTTTGAGTGATTATGAATAAAGATGTTATAATTACCTGAAAGCCAGGTTTTTTGTGTGGAAATTGTGTCATGTAAGTTGGGTAAATGCCTAGAAGTGCAGTGGTTGGATTGTATAGTGGAGCTCAGGTTAGCATTTTTAAAAACTGCCAAGTTGTCTTCCAAAGTGAATGTTGTGAATTACCATCAATAATGAATGAGAGTTCTTCAGTAGTAATTGGTTTTATCCATTTACTGAATTTTAGCCATTCTACTGAAAGATGACACATGAGCAAGAGCTAAAATTGAGAAAGATGAGAAGAGCTGCAATGAATTTCTATGTACTACTCAATCTCACTATTTCTCCACTTCTAGATCATGTATGGGCACTGGGATTGGGTAAAAGGCTTGTGTTAGCATTTTAAACTGTGTTCTTTTAAAGTGTCTTGAGTATTCTTCCCTTAAGGGAAATTGTCACTGTGGTTTTTTTCAGTGCGGGCTTCAGTCATTTACCTTGTTCAAATAGCCCCTCTATCTCTGTCAGAATTCCTTCATTAATTTCCTTAGAATCCCTGATCTCAGTCGCCAAAGCCCTTTACATTTTTTCCAGAGAAGTTCTGGGTTTTGATCTGCCATTGCACTTCCAAGTCATACCCAGAGGGTTTCTTTACACAACCAAGAAAGTCCAAGGGGATTCAGAGAAATCTCTTTTAGAGATCTTGTGGTTAACCTTTTATTTAATAATTTTGTTTTGTTTCATTTCTACCACATATGGAATCACACACATTGCCCTGTAGGGCACTTACATATCCACCCAAATCTGCAACAGGCTTGGCCCATCCTAAGACTTCTCAGTCTAGGGTGAAAGGAATTCTTAAGTGAGAGTGGGAAGTGCAGAGACTGAAATGGCTCTCCGGGGAAAGAAAGGGGAAACTGGTTGATCCATAGAAGGTGATAATAAAATTTAGAATTGGCCATATTTACAAATAATGACTATTCATTTTGTTATTGATTTAGTTGCTAAGTCTTGTCTGACTCTTGTGAGCCCATGGACTGTAGCCTGAAAGAATCCCCTGTCCATGGGATTTTGCAGGCAGGGATTCTGTAGTGGGTTGCCATTTCCTTCTCCAGAGGATCTTCCTGACCCAGGTATTGAACCCTGGTCTCCTGCATTGCAGGCGGATTCTTTACCAACTGAGCTATCAGTGATGGTGCTCCTGATTATTAGCGAAACATTACATCTTCTCCAGGGAGTGTCTGTGGCTCCGAACTTTTAGGAGATAAGTGTGCTTTTGGAGGCAGCTAGAATAAGGAAGAGTCACAAAGCTGTATAATGAGCCCCCAAGTATCTTTGGTTCTGAAAAATCTGTTGTGCCACTTCTGCCCACTCTCATTTCCTTTGAGATGTCCATGAATGAGATCCAGACCTTCTTTGCAGGGGGTTCCTATGATAACAAAGTTGGTTAGAATAAATAAACTGTTTATTTATTTTATTTATTGATAAAATGGTTAATCCTCAAGAACAGCACTGACTATCCTTTATCTTTAAGGTGTTGTGCATAGTTTGAGTATTAACAGATTATACACTTTGTTAGTATATTTCTCTATTATTTTTTAAATCATAAAAATTCCAGATATTTGATAAATAGTATTAAGTTAAAATATATGCAAATATGATTTTTTCTCACTTTTATTTGCTTTTGGTAACACTTTGTCTGTGTCTTTCTACTCTTGATTAACACACCCATCTTTTTTCTCCTCCTTGACCCAGCTTTGAATGTAAAAATACTCCCTATTTGTAGGATATATGATTATCTATGACCATTTTAAAAGGAAGAAAAATCACATAACATTCTATTTTCCTCAACATTAATTTTTATTTAGTGATAAATGGACATGCTTATAAATGAAAAAATTTCAAATATGTCAAGTTCATAGAAACTTTGCTTTTTTTTTACTAATCATTCAATTCTGTCATCTTGTCACCACTAAAAATTTTCATCTTTAGAACTTAATTACCAAGGTCAATTTCTAACAATTCCTTTATTCTGTCACTATGAAAAAAAGAGCCATTTGAGTAGAAGTCCTGATTAAAAATGAAGCAGTCATATAAATTGAACAGGTGACATTCTTTTCAAGGCTTATATTTTATTTTTATTAGCAGAAATTGTGTTTCATATAATTAATAGGAAGTTTTTACTGGGTTAAGAAGGAGAAACAAAGAGTTAATTATGATGCATAGAAATGTGTATTTATATTTGGCAAGAATTAATAACTTCTAAATTCTAAATTTGTTTCAATGCTAGTATGTATCACATATCCTAGACTAAATCAGAGTTTTTCTGAAATTTTGTGGAAATTCAGACTTTCAAGGTGACTTATTTTCTATCCTTCCAATCACTTATCCTTCATTCTCAATTAAAAATATTTTCTATCCATTCATAGTTATCTGAAAGTTGAATTACATATTCTGTTTTCTTTAAATGCTTGACAGGTGTCATGTAAATTTTATGTAAGCTTCATTCTCATGTTATTTAAGAAAAGCTATGTCTGTAAAAAGCTTGAAAGTAAAATATACTTATTTATAACTTTACAGGTAAGTATTGAAGAAGATAATATATACGTTGTTGTTTTTACTTATTCATCTTAGATTTTTTTAAACTGAGGTATAATGACATACATTATATGATTTCCTGGTGTGCAATGTAATGATTTGGTATTTGTATATACTGCAAAATTATCACTGCAATAAGTCCAGTTAATATCCATCACCATACACAGGTCGATAGATCATGTCTCACTCTTACCCTTACTGTTGCATAAGGGGTAGACAAGTTTGGTCCTAGTCATACCTCTCTATTCCAGTCCATAATCTTCTCTCATGTTGCTTCCTTTGATTGAAATGGTCTTACTCACCTGCCTTTGCTGAACCAGGTCCTATACCTTTAAATTGCTACTTGTGGTAGACGGAATAATGGCCATGCAAAGAGAACAACAGACTGGTTCCAAATAGGAAAGGGAGTACATCAAAGCTGTATATTGCCAGCCTGCTTATTTAACTTATATGCAGGGTATATCATGAGAAACACTGGGCTGGATGAAGCACAAGATGGCATCAAGATTGCTGGGAGAAATATCAATAACCTCAGATATGCAGATGACACCACCCTTATGGCAGAAAGTTAAGAAGAGCTAAAGAGCCTGTTGATGAAAGTGAAAGAGGAGAGTAAAAAAGTTGGCTTAAAGCTCAGCATTCAAAAAACTAAGATCATGGCATCTGGTCCCATCTGCTGCTGCTGCTGCTGCTAAGTCGCTTCAGTCGTGTCTGACTCTGTGCGACCCCAGAGACGGCAGCCCACAGGCTCCCCCATCCCTGGGATTCTCCAGGCAAGAACACTGCAGTGGGTTGCCATTTTCTTCTCCAACGCATGAAAGTGAAAAGTGAAAGTGAAGTCGCTCAGTCGTGTCCAACTCCTAGTGACTCCATGGACTGCAGCCCACCAGGCCCCTCCATCCATGGGATTTTCCAGGCAAGAGTACTGGAGTGGGGTGCCATTGCCTTCTCTGCCGATCCCATCACTTCATGGCAAATAGATGGGGAAACAATGAAAACAGTGATGGACTTTTTATTTTTGGGGGGCTCCAAAATCACTGCAGATGGTGATTGCAGCTATGAAATTAAAAGACACTCCTTGGAAGAAAAATTATGACCAATATAGACAGCATATTAAAAAGCAGAGACATTACTTTACCAACAAAGATCCACCCAGTCAGGGCAATGTTTTTTCCAGTACTCATGTATGGATCTGAGAGTTGAACTGTAAAGAAAGCTGAGTGCTGAAGAATTGATGCTTTTGAACTATGGTGTTGGAGAAGACCCTTGAGAGTCCCTTGGATGCAAGGAGATCCAACCAGTCCATCCTAAAGGAAATCAATCCTGAATATTCATTGGAAGGACTAATGTTGAAGCTGAAACTCCAATACTTTGGCCACCTGATGTGAAGAACTGACTCATTTGAAAGGACCCTGATACTGGGAAAGATTGAGGGCAGGCAGAGAAGGGGACGACAGAGGATGAGATGGTTGGATGGCATCACAGACTCAACAGACATGAGTTGGGTGGACTCTGGGAGTTGGTGATGGACAGGAAGGCCTGGCGTGCTGCAGTCCATTGGGTTGCAAAGAGTCAGACATGACTGAGTGACTAAACTGAACTGAACTGAAAGATGCCTAAATCCTAACCCTTAAACCTGTGACCATTAGATTACATGGCCAACGAGAACTAAAGTTGCAGATGGATGTAAGTTTGATAATCAGCTGATCTTGATATAGATAGATGATCCCAGATTATTTAGATATGTTCAATGGAATTTCAGAACATCTTAAAAGTACTGAAGGGAGGCAGAAGAGAGCAAACCACAGTGATGGCAATATGAGAACAGTGTAACAACCATAGTTTCTGCCTTTGAATACAGAGGAAGGACACCACAAACAAAGGAATGTGGGTGATTTCTAGAGACTGAAAAAGGAAACAAATTGCCCCCAGAAGGAGTGCAACCCTGAAAATCTTGACTTTAGCCCAGTGAGATCCATACTGGACTTCTGGTCTCCAGAACTGTAAGATGATAAATTTGTGCTATCTCAAACTACTGAGTTTATGGCAATAGTAATCTAGTATAATACCAAAATGGTCTTAAATGGAACTTCCTTAAATATTTCTGGAACATCTAGAATAGTTCTTTTTGTTCTACTTCATAGTAGTTTTCTTAAATTTAATTGGATAAATATCCTTTAGTTAATGTTTGTTACCTGTTTGACAATGTGAGCTCAGTGAAGACAGGGATTACATACATTGTATCCTAGGAATATTCTCAGTGCTTGACATAGGACTTGCCTCAATCAGCGCTTCCTTGAGTGTGTGTGTGTGCGCACGCACGCGTGTGCACACATGCCCATTCATGTCCAACTCTTCATGACGCTATGGGCTGTAGCCCAGCAGGCTCCTCTGTCCATGGGATCTCTCAGGCAAGAATACTGGAGTGAGTTGCCATTTCCTCCTCCAGGGGATCTTCTGGATCCAGGGATCGAATCTGTGTCTCCTGCACTGAAGGAAGATTCTTTGCCACTTGAGCATCAGAGAAGCCCCAATAAGTGCTTGATAAATACTTACTAGATAGGATTTTTTAATTTTAAATAAGAAATTGACTAAGGTTTGTCCATCTATGATTATCAAGAACCAATCTAGGGAAAACTAATTTTGATTTTTTTTTAATGTGGACCATGTTTGAAGTCTTTATTGAATGAGTTACAACATTGTTTCTGTTTTGTGTTTTAGTTTTTTGGCTCCAAGACATGTGGGATCTTATCTCCCCAACCAGGGATCAAATCCACACCCCCTGAATTAGAAGATGAAGTCAGAACCACTGGAGCATCAGAGAAGTTCCAGGCCCCTGATTTCTTTATGCAAATATTTTAAGAAAGGGATCTCAAGAGAGTAAGCATACTTTGCCCAGGAGAGAACCTAACCAGTGTTAAAATGTCCTCCCTGTCTTCTGTATTTTGAAGGCAGAGTATTCTCCTTCAATCTGAATCCTAATCTATAAGACTATTTACACATAGTCATAAAAATAGATGGGGCCCTAATCCAGAAGAACTGGAACCTGATAGAACAGAATGTAATCCAGTAGCAGAGCAAAAGATGTCTGAGATCTCTCTTACCATGGGTGCACAAAAGAAAGGCCATCTGAGGACAAGAGGGTGGCAATCCACAAGCCATCATGAGGTCTCACTAGAAACCTATTTTGATGGCACCTCAATCTTTCTGCCCACAGAACTATGATCAATTTGTGCTTTCAAGCCACTCAAAAAAAAAAAAAAAAAGAAGAAGAAGAAGAAGAAAGGAAAATATCAAGGTATTCTTTTATTTTATTTTATTTTTAAACTTTACAACATTGTATTAGTTTTGCCAAATATCGAAATGAATCCGCTACAGGTATACATGTGTTCCCCATCCTGAACCCTCCTCCCTCCTCCCTCCCCATACCCTCCCTCTGGGTCGTCCCAGTGCACCAGCCCCAAGCATCCAGTATCGTGCATCGAACCTGGACTGGCGACTCGTTTCATACATGATATTATACATGTTTCAATGCTATTCTCCCAAACCTCCCCACTCTCTCCCTCTCCCACAGAGTCCATAAGACTGATCTATACATCAGTGTCTCTTTTGCTGTCTCGTACACAGGGTTATTGTTACCATCTTTCTAAATTCCATATATATGCGTTAGTATACTGTATTGGTGTTTTTCTTTCTGGCTTACTTCACTCTGTATAATAGGTTCCAGTTTCATCCATCTCATTAGAACTGATTCAAATGTATTCTTTTTAATGGCTGAGTAATACTCCATTATGTATATGTACCACAGCTTTCTTATCCATTCATCTGCTGATGGGCATCTAGGTTGCTTCCATGTTCTGGCTATTATAAACAGTGCTGCGATGAACATTGGGGTACACGTGTCTCTTTCCCTTCTGGTTTCCTCAGTGTGTATGCCCAGCAGTGGGATTGCTGGATCATAAGGCAGGTATTCTTAGTATAAATACAGACATTTATTTAAGAATTATCTGGTATAAATTATCTGATATAAAAATTAAAAACCAATAATTTTAAAGTGTATAATATTTTCCATATCACTGCTGCTTCCATGATAGTTCTATGTTCAAGGACTGAAAAGTAATACAAAATAAGAAAAAGAAAAACTTCTTTCTTTACTAACACTTGAAAGTGAAAAGGAATTAGCTCCTGAGATGATTGGAAATACTGTCAGGTCACAGAGGAATACTTGGGGAGTATCCAGGCATTTTAAAAAAAGACATTATCAAATGCCATAAATAATGTTTCCATAAAGCCCTGTCATAGTTCACACTGCCAATGCACTGGCATCTCTTTGTGAAGAATTGGTTCCAAAGTTTCTCAGCATAACCAAATTCCTAGGAAGTATAAGTAAATATCCGAGAGAAGTGGCTGTTGGTGTTGGCAGATTTACTGGGACATCAACCAAATCAATTCAGCAAAGAAGGCTTAAACTTACTTACAGAGAGTAATCCTTGCATCTGTTTCTTAGAAAGCTCTATTCTGTTATTTTTGTTTATTGAAATTATTGTCAATCTGTAGATTTCAGTAAATTATTTGAGTTGATTTCAAATAGAGCTTTTATTTATTAGTAGCCTCTATATTACAGTGACCTCTGCGTGCATGCATGTGTGCAGTTTCTTCAGTCTTGTACAACTCTTTGCCACCCTATGGATTGTAGCCTTCAAGGCTTTTCTGTCCATTGGATTCTCCAGGCAAGAATAATGGAGTGGGCTGCTGTGCCCTCCTCCAAGAGATCTTCCCAATGCAGGGATGAAACCTGTGTCTCTTACCTCTCCTGCATTGGCAGGAGGTTCTTTACCGCTAGCGCCATATGGGAAGCCCATAGTGACCTCTAGCCAAAGTCAGTTTACCAAAACCTATTATCTTTTATGTGAGAAAAGGCAGAAATATTAATTACAGAATTCATACCATTTTATTCTACTTGAAACTCTCATTAGGCATTTAAAAAAATGACTTGTGACTCAAAAGTAAGATATCTTATTTGTTAATGAAGCCAGATATTAAGAGGATACCAAGAAATTATGTTTTAATACTTTGAATTAATTAATTGAATAAATATGGCTAGGCATTTATTATGACTCGTGTGTTCTACTGGAGTCTTAGTGGAACTGATGGTCAAATAAATCTGTGTGATATAGTAGAAACCATGATAAATGAATACAAATACACATAGTTCATTAAAACACAGAAAAGAGAAATAATTCCCTGAGGAGAGAAGCATCTTAAAGAAGAAGAATTGAGCTAAGTCTTAAAAATTAGGTAGAAAAATGCTGTCTTGTGTTTGGTTTGAATACGCCAGAAAGAGTGCTTTATTTACTTGTAGTGTTTATTACAAAACAAATATAAGATCCAGCAGTCTAAAGATTTTTTACTAGCAAAACACCTCTACTGTATATATAGTATATATACATTGTACTGTTACTATAGTGTTTGCAAATGACATGAAAGAGAATATGGACCCCACATGTGGGGTTTTCCTTGGGCCCTGATCAAAGGTTAGGTAGTTGAGTGGAGAACTTCCTGTATCAGAGGGACAAGCTATGGGTAGAGGCAGCCTTCTGCATCATTGTGAGCCACCAATGCTGTAAGGAGATGATGGCCAAAGAGTCATCCCACTGGGCCTGCTGCCCTCCCTACAGCAGGGCTGAGAGGGCTTCCCAAAGGACAGAGTCTCCCATCCTCAGGCCCAGCCTTCCGTCAACCCCATTGTTCCCTCTGTGGTGTGTACTCTTACAACAGCTACTGAGGCCATCACACTTGCCCCCTGCCCGCTTCATCCAAGAGCCCGTCCCTAAACCCTCTCTCCAAGCTAATCTCTCAGTGACTGCAGATCCCTGGGGTCGGAGCTTCTTCATCATCCTGTCCCCTATCCCAGCTGCAACTGGATCCAGGCACCTATACCCTTCACCTTCCTCCAAAGTGCCCCAATGTTCTGAAGAAACTCACAGAGTGAGTGCTGACCCAATGCTCTATTGACTCTACTCTCCTTCCAACTACCCCAACCCTGTAATCTTATTGGCCTCAGGCTGGCAGTGCTGCCCATGGCCCCGCCCCCTCCTCCAAAAGCAACTTATACTCAACTTTGACCCTGGTCCCCTCTAATAAGCTCATGTCTACAAGGCACCAATGGTGAAAAAAACTATATACACATGTAAATTATTATATATGATTTTACACAGATATAAGAAATGTTTTATATTTTAAAGTAAGAAAAGTTTCTACAAAATGCACATGGCTTATAATAAGATTAAGGTTCTCACTACAAGTTAGAATGTAGAAATTAAATTTATAAGAAACCAGCACTCTCAGTCAGGTAAGTATAAAATCTTTACAGAGTTTTTTTTGGTTTTGGTGGTGGCACTTTTTGTTCATTTGTTTTGCTTTGCTTTGTTTTTTTTACCATACTAAGAAAAGTAAATTAACTTGTGGCAGGAAGTCTTTCAGATGTTCACTAATGATCCCCTGGATCTTGGCATTCTCTGAATGTGAAATATTGGCCCTTTGAAGGTTGTGCATGGGTCAAGGAAGATAATAAAAATCCCCTTAGTCATTTTAGATTTTCAATGACTGCATTGCAATAGCATTCCAAGTCTGCATACCAGGTAGAGGGATAGTTCCAGTGTCCAAAAGCTAGGGAAAGGGCAGAAGAAATTGAACCAAATGATCAAAAGAAAACATCCCCAGAGAAAAAAGGCTGGCAGCTGGGAGCAAAGTGAGACCACTCATGATTGGGAAAACTAGAGGTAGTTTAGAAAAATACAAAGGGATGGCTAACATCTCTATAAATCTTAGAGTCAAAGCCTTGACAAACGAAAGTCTACACTGTACTCTCAAAATATCTGATGATAATTATGAGCTAAGTCTAACTAAATTTGTAGCCAAGCCAATGCACAGTTCAATTACAGAACACTCAATCACCACCCTCACACACACACTAATGGTCTTGTAGAAGGTAGGTTTGCCCTTTTCTGGAGGTAAGTATTATTTACTTTAGTTGATGGGCTTCCCTGGTGGCTTAGCGGTAAAGAATCCACCTGCAATGCAGTAGGCCCAGTTCAATCCCTAGGTTGGAAAGATCCCCTGGAGGAGGGCATGGCAACCCACTTCAGTATTCTTGCTTGGAGAATCCCATGGATGAAGGAGCCTGGCAGGCTACAGTTCATGGGGTATTAAAGATTTGGACACTACCGATGAAAGTGAAAGAGGAGAGTGAAAATTTTGGCTTAAAGCTCAATATTCAGAAAACTAAGATCATGGCATCTGGTCCCATCACTTCATGGGAAATAGATGGGGAAACAGTAGAAACAGTGGCAGACTTTATTTTGGGGGGCTCCAAAATCACTGCAGATGGTGACTGCAGCCATGAAATTAAAAGACACTTACTCCTTGGAAGGAAAGTTATGATTAACCTAGATAGCATATTCAAAAACAGAGACATTACTTTGCCAACAAAGGTCCGTCTAGTCAAGGCTATGGTCTTTCCAGTGGTCACGTATGGATGGGCTGTTAAGAAAGCTAAGTGCTGAAGAATTGATGCTTTTGAACTGTGGTGTTGGAGAAGACTCTTGAGAGTCCCTTGGACTGCAAGGAGATCCAACCAGTCCATTCTGAAGGAGATCAGCCCTGGGATTTCTTTGGAAGGAATGATGCTAAAGCTGAAACTCCAGTACTTTGGCCACCTCATGCGAAGAGTTGACTCATTGGAAAAGACTCTGATGCTGGGAGGGATGGGGGGCAGGAGGAGAAGGGGACGACAGAGGATGAGATGGCTGGATGGCATCACTGACTCGATGGACGTGAGTTTGAGTGAACTCTGGGAGTTGGTGATGGACAGGGAGGCCTGGCGTGCTGCGATTCATGGGGTCGCAAAGAGTCAGACAGGACTAGCGACTGAACTGAACTGAACTGAACTGAAGTGACTAACAACGCACGCACCCACTTTAGTTGATACTTTATTTTTACACACAGTGAATGTCATACAACCTAAAATTATAATCTATTATCAATAATATCTACAACAAGCAAAGCACATCATTCAGATATCTAATACTTCAGTGAAAGTGTTAGTAGCTCAGTCATGCCCAACTCTTTGTTACCCCATGGACTATAGCCTCTGTCCGTGGAATTTTTGAGGCAAGAATACTGGAGTGGGTACCCATTCATTCCCTTTTCCAGAGGATCTTCCTGACCCAGGGATGGAACACAGGTCTCCTACATTGCAGGCAAATTCTTTACCCTCTGAGCCAATAGAAAAGCCCAATAATTCAGTATTCTCTTTCAAATACAGATAAATGTTATATCTATGACTTTGAATAAACAAAGTCATACATATTTGGTATATTGAAATTCTCTCAGTTAATATAAAAGTACATTAATTATTACATTAAACAATGTAGTATTTTTAAATAGTTAAATAATTAGGGTAATAGATTTTAATTAAAGAGGGGATTATGAGACAGTGTGTTGAGAATTATCTTACTTTTTGAGCTAATAAATATTTTTGTGTTTAAACAATACCAATCAGAATAATAGAGATGAGAGTACTATCATCTTTGCAGAAACTCTACAACAGATAAGGGAAAAAAAAGAAAAAAAAATCCAAAAGAATCTATAGAACAAGTCAAAACATAAGAATAATAAATGTTTTTCTTGAGTCAAAAATAAATAAATAAATTTAATATTTAATGCCTTATTTCAAAAACTGAAAAAATCAATGATCTTGTACTTCATTTAGACAGAATATAAAACTATTGAGTGTAAAAAAAATAAGAACATTAAAGAATTAGGAACACATTACAGACAGACTATTTTCTTCAACATAAACTGAAAGAGAAGAAATTATCAGTCCTTTACAATAATGTCAAACATTTAACATTTCACTACAAATATTAAATAATACAACTTTAATAATAGGGATGATTATAATAAAACTTTAGATTAATCCCCCACTCTTAGGAATTTTTCTATAAAGGTGATAGGTAACTTCAGCCTGGGCTCTGGATAAATATTGATTTTAGTCAGAAACCGGTTGGTTTTCAGACAAATAATGGATTCATTAACCCTCTAAACTAGCAATCTTATTTTATAAAACTTCATTTTTTTGTTTGTTTGTTTTTTTGAAAAATGGAGACATTTTTTCACTTCCGGAAATTAGCAGAGAGTGGCCCTCCTCATTCCTCTGGAGCCATTGGTGGCAGCTCCTGTCTTGCAGCTTCTGTGTGACATTCCCTGTTCCTCTCCTTTTCCTGAACCAAGACTGCCCTGCAGCTTACCTTGACTGATACTGATTTCTTCCATCCTGTAAGTCCCTGGAAGGTGCTACTTGCTGGCATTTGAAAAATAAACACACAACTAGACTATTAACATACTTTTTTTCTAGGGTGATTTTTACAAGACTACATTTTAAAGAGCCTTTGTAAAAGCAATGCATGTGTCTAATTATTAGTAACAAATGCCATGCACTTAGCAAATTGAAAACGTTAATGAATTAACTGAAGAATCCAAAGCTGAGTTCCTTGTTGCTCCTTCTATATGTTTTATAGAACACTATTATAGAGTACCAATCAATTGAGAAAGCGATTCAAGTCAGAAGTGCTAGCTTATTCCTAGGAATATTATTAAATCAATTAACCTACTAATGGCATCTGCCAGTTCATTTTCAAGAAAGGTTCAGTAGCAATAAAATTAAACTACAATCATAAATTTTTCTCTGGTTTAGGTATTGAAGGAAGAAAAATATTAATGTTTTTTAATTTTGTTTTTAACATTAGTCAGATTGTTTCAAGAAGCTCAGAAATGAATTACGCTATCAAATTAGAAATCTATTTTGAAGTGTTTCCCAGTAAGTGAAAGCTATTTTTATGTAAACTTTTTTTTTTTTTAATTGCTGAAAGTGCAATTACCTTTACACGTGACCTTCTGTTTAGGGAGAAAATGAAATAAACTCATGCTGCTATCATTTTATATCATGGTTCTTCTGCCTGATTTTCCCTCACCAGCTTATCTCCAGTACTCTCAGTCAGTTCAGTCATTCAGTCATGTCCAACTCTTTGCCACCCATAGACTGCATCACACCAGGCTTCCCTGTCCATCACCAACTCCCAGAGCTTGCTCAAACTCATGTCTATCTAGTACTCTAAACAGTCGAAATTACCATCTCTTAGGAAGATGGGTCAGAATAGAGAATGTTTGAAAGCAGTGCATTAAGAATGGAAAAAACATTTACATGTATTTATTTAAGGTTTAGTGAAACTGACACTGAACTAGTTAGAAAATGTGAAAGATTTCGGAAATAGTTAAAACATAGTCTTCCCTTAGGAGAAATTGGCATTCTTTCTGATGAGTCAGAGCATATATTAACATCATTAGGAAAATAATGCATTTTTGTTATATTTGTATGGGAAAATATAGGTTCCCTGAATACCTAGAAAGCTAAAGAATAGTCCATAATGGATTACTAAATATAAGATAATTTCAAATGTTCACAAAATAACAAGGGAAGGAAAAGAATAAAATCAATTGGTTAATGATGAGAAAAGTCAAGATTACATGGAAAGAATGTTTGCCTCATGATGTCTGAAGTATATTCAGATAGCCTTTTTTTTTAACTTAGAAAGAAATCAAAGGAGCAGCTTATGTTGTTGTTGTTTAAAGAATTTGTGGTTTTTGTCTTTCTATCCATCTTTAACGAAATTGCTTCCAGCAACATTGAACTAAAACTAAGAATAAAAAATGTATGTATTCCAGTTCAAAAATAGCTTGCATATAGAACTTTTTACCATGTTGGCAGTAGCAATAAACGAATAAAATGTAAAATTTGGACCTCATACTAAATAAAGTAAAAAGCAGTCTTATTTCAGTCCATTTGTTGATAATATGGATGACACTGCAAGTTAATAACATGTCAAGGATAAAAACTTCACATTTCACATTGCTATAAAATCTTATTTTAGAGCTTCTTTTCCTAAAAATGTTTTTTAATGTTTATATGATCATAAGAAAAACCACTGCATCAATTGCTTTTGTTACATCATTAATAATTTATCTTCTTTTTCTAGAATTTTGTTGTCTTATAATTGAGCTTGCTACATTTTAGCTGTGCATATTATACGATAATTAGACTTTTAAAAATATTATTGATTCAGATGTTATTCCAGATGAGGTTATGATTTATTAAATTGATAACACAGGAATATCTGAAATGATACTAAATTATAAAATAGCCCAGTCTTCTAGCTTTAATATTCTAGATGATCATGCTTGGGAGGTTTTGAATGTCATTGTTTGAGACATTCCAAATTATTTGAAATGCTTCACATGAGAGGTATAATAGCTTTGCAGCACTCATGTTCCCATGGCAATTTGTGAAAGAAAACCAAACTCTCCTCTTTCAGTTAAAGCCAATTTAATCCTTTGAATTAAAGAGCTATGTCCAACTTTATAGCTACTGAGAAGTCGAGAAACATGAACTTTTGGAACTCTATCTCAGGATATAATTTTTAGAAGAAAAAGTTGATAAAATACCATTTGTGTAATTTATTTAATCTTCCACAACCATTTTTCAAGGGCATGCAAAAATGTTGAAAATAGGAATTTCAATGTTTATTGTCTGCTTCAAGCCCAGTGAAGACTATAAAGCAAAATGATTAAATACATTTCCTGAGAAATGGAATATTTTTCTCTAATCCCAGAAGTTGCATAAGGAATTTCTTTGTCAAAACTCAAAGCTTGGAAGATAGCGGAGGAGTAGAGAGACATGGAGTACATCTCTCTCCACGAATACATCAGGAATACACCATCAGACCCAGAAGTGCATGCAGAACACCAGCTGAGAGGGGACAGGAGTTCCTGACCAGCAGAAAAGAATATATAGACCCACACAAACTCAGTAGGAGGAAGGAAGTAGGAGGAAAAACAAGTGTCAGTTGGCCTGGACCTGCCCTTGGCCGAGAAGCAGAACTGAAGCAGGGGTCTGATCCCCACATCAGGGCAATTTTCTGATCAGGCTTAAGGCTGAGAGTGAAACAGCTGATCTGTGGCAGCCTAAATGGAATGAGAATCACACAGTCCTTGTTGCAGCCATACATACCCTGGACAGGACTACTGGTATCCTGGAAGGCACAGCAGCTGGAAGCTAGAGTTTAGGGACTGTGGAGCAATCCTAGGGCAAGGGCTCTTGTTGTCTGTGGAGAGACAGATTGAAGGGATGTGAGGGAGAAGATCGTGGTAGGAAATGTCAGTGGAGGAAAGCCCGGCAGCCATGGAAGCAAGGCGATGCTGCTGAGTCATGCATGGGGGTGAAGCCATCACCATAGCCTCTCTATCCCCACACACCAACATTGGCAGCTGAAAAGTAGACAGGCTGGCCAATCAAACACCTGACACATGAACTACACAGTAGGATCCCACATAGGGTGACCCTTTAAGTGCCTGACACACTGATCTATAGAGTAGGACCCCAACCAGGGTGGCCCCTCTTATGTCTCTGACACGCTGAACAACAGAGAAGGACCCCAGGCCAGGGAGCCTTCTAAATAACTGAACCAATGGAGTTTTGAAGAAAGACTGGCCAAAGAGCCCTTCTGATTGCCAGGTACAAGAGGCTCAAAAAGAGACTCTTATAGGGCCATAACTCCTGTGGTGAAGGCAGTCCATGTCCCTACACACTTGGCATCGCCAGGGTCCCCACAGGCCAAGCAACTGCGCCAACTTCTCGTTCAACTCTCACTGGGGCAGAACTGCCACAGGCATAAAAAGTCTTGTGGCTATACGTGCAGGGTTGCTTTGGTCGTGTCTGACTCTTTGCAACCCTGTAGGCTGTGGCCTACCAGGCTTTTCTGTCACGGACAGGGGTTTCTCCAGGCAAGAAAACTGGAACGCATTGGCCAACACTGGTTGCTATTCCCTTCTTGACCTCTATATTTCCTGCTTCCCTAGCTGCCAATTCCCCTGAGCACCTGGTGCTGCCAGAACCCTGCAGTCCAAGCAGCTGCACCACCTCCATACCTGGCCCTCACAGGGGCAAACCCAAGTCCTCCAGGGCAGCCTCAGGAGTAAACCCCATTGGATGACCCACATGCAGAGGTTGAAATAAAACCACAATTGAAACCCAGGGGCAGTGTGACTAAAGAAGAAAACCCAAAACATTCCTACCATGCCGGAGTCCAGGTCCAGCAGCCAGGGAATCAGCCTGAAGGGATGGGCGGTGTCGGCGAGTATTGATGCAGCCTCTCATTCATATTTCTTGGACTGCATATTTATTTCAAGCTTAAGATTCTCTTTTATACTTTTACAAAAGCATTAGGTCAGAGGTTTGACATTTTCAGTTCCCCCTGACCCAGATTTGTTGTCTCCATAAATCATTGTTGCCCCTCAAAAGGAGTTCCTGCCTCAGCAATTCTCTTATCTACTTCTTCTCATGTGTCCTTGTGAATACATCGTAACTCATGCTAATGTCTGAGCTGCATACCACATTCCTCAGTTTATTTCTTATCTTTCAAAATCCTGTTTGCCCCTAGTATCCTGAGCTCACTTTCTCTAAAAAGGCTTCTAACCACTAATATCTCCAAAATTCCTAATCTCTGTAAGCTATAGTAAAATATGCTAACATTACAACATTCCTTAAGTCTTTAGCTTCTAACTATTTTAATTATTCCTAAGCCCTAAGTTCAGCAAACTCCTTTAGGCCATAAACATTTCCCTCACAAATAGGTTTCAGATAGCAATCCCTCCCATGGCCTCAAGCTGCGGCCTATGTGCTCATCATGGAACACTCTTTTGTAAAGGTCCTTGAATGAATGTCAATGATTAACTTTATGAATTATTCTCTGAGCACAGCTGCTGAAGACTTTGTGCCTTCTCATGCTCCTCTCAAGAACAATAAGCACCTTAATATTCTTTTCTGTCAACTCAGCCTAGGAGAGGAAAAAACAAGTCAGAATCACAAGGCCTAACTCCTTCATCCCGGGTCCGTACCTGCGGGACAAGGAGAGGGAGTTGGGGCCATGCCTTCATTTTGTCAGTAATGCCTAACACGGCTCCCAACACTACCAGCTGTTCAAGTTGTAGATTAAATCCACAGGATCAACTCGGCAGACTCTATGCCTATGGAGTGTATCATTGAGAGCTCCCTCAAAAGAAAAATGCACTGGTTCTGATAGCTGTGGACACTGGAGGCAAGAACACAGAGTAGGACCAGATTAGAATCTGAGCTGCCCCCCACAACAGGTCCAGAGATCAGCACAGTGTTGGAGGGCATCCTAGGGAGGTGAGGTGACCTGTGACTCCCAGCGAGGAAAAGGTCTCTGATAGCAGTAACTCAAGAAAGGCATTTATTATTCTCATGTTTTGACTTGCTCTGTAGATTCTTTTGGATTTTTTTTTTCTTTTTTTCCCTCTTTTGTTGTAGTTGTCGATTTTATTGACTCTATGAAATCTAATTAAGCATTTAAGCTTTTTTTTTTTCTAAGTCACATTGTTTTGTTGTTATTATAAACCTCTGCCCCTACGTTGGGCTTTTGCTGTTCTGGGGAGTTTTCCTTTTTTTCTCTCTTGCTCTCTCTTTTTAATTTTAATTTTTTAAACCTATTGTTATTTTTTCTACATTTATTTGTTTGTTTGCTTTTCCTACTGTTCTTTTCCCCTTGCAGTTAATCTTTAATGTATAAAGATCTTCTTTATCTACTCCTATTTAACTTTGCATATCTATTCTTTCTTTTTTTTTTCTTTCTCTCCTTTCCTCTCAACTTATTTGTTAGTTTTATTTTCATTGCTTTATTCCCCAATTGGCACCTTGCTTTAGTTTTGTTTTCCAGTTTGTGCTTTAGTTAGTTTTGTTCTGGTAGACATAATTTTTGGTTTCTTCTGTTCATTAGATCAATCTATTGTACTTCATTTTCATTGGAATGTTTTGATTTCACTTATGGGTGTATATGTATATGTGTATATTCAGTCACACTTCTTAGTGTTGTTATAAACCTCTGCCTCTATATTGGGCTTTTGCTGTTCTGGGGAGTTTTCTTTCTTTCTTTTTTTTCCCTCTCTCTCTCTCTTTTTTAAATTTTAATTTTTAAACCTATTATATTTTTTCTACATTTATCCCTTTGTTTGCCTTTCCTACTGCTCTTTTCCCCTTGCAGTTAATCATTAATGTATATAAATCTCCTTCATCTACCTCTATTTAACTTTGCATATCTATCCTTTCATTCTTTTCTTTCTATCCTTTCCTCTCAACATATTTTTTAGTTTTGTTTTCATTGCTTAATTCCCCCATTGGCACCTTGCTTCAGTCTTACTTTCCAGTCTATGCTTTAGTTAGTTTTGTTCTGGTAGATGTAATTTTTGGTTTCCTTTGTTCATCAGGTCAATCTCTTATACTTTATTTTGTTGTAGTGTTTTGATTTTGCTTATGGGTGTATATATGAATATTCAGTCACACTTTTTACTGTTGTTATAAACCTCTGCATCTACATTGGGCTTTTGCAGTTCTGTGGAGTTTTCTCTTTCTTTTCTTTTTTCTTTCTTTTTCCATTTTTTTATTTTCTCTTTTTTATAATTTTGCTTTTAATTTTTCAAACCTATTATATTTTCTCTACATTTATTCCTTTGTTTGCTTTTCCTACTGTTCTTTTCCCCTAGGAGTCAATCTTTAATGTATATAAATCTTCATCTACCTCTACTTAACTTTGCATATCTATTCCTTCTTTCTTTTCCTTTGAACATATTTGTTAGTTTTGTTTTCATTGCTGTATTCCCCACTTGGCACCTTCCTTTAGCTTTGTTTTCCCATGTTGTGCCTTAGTTAGTTTTGTTCTCAGCTGGAAAATATAATTTTTTATTTCTTTTGTTCACCAGGTCAATCTATTCTACTTTATTTTAATTGGACTGTTTTGACTTTGCTCAAGGGTGTATATGTATATCTGTATATTTCATTTTTAATTATTATTTGCCTGATTTTGTAACTGTAATTTGACTGGGGTTCATCTTTGGTTTCTTGTTTTTGGATATTTATTTTAATCTCACTTAATGTCATAGCAAACCAATTGTGGAAACTTCATTCCCAACAAGAGTTTAAGACCTGAACCTTTGGAGTGGGAGCACTGAATCCAAGTCCCTAGATTACCAGAGAACTAACCCTCAGTTCGGAGAAGGCGATGGCAACCCACTCCAGTACTCTTGCCTGGAAAATCCCATGGACGGAGGAGCCTGGTGGGCTGCAGTCCATGGGGTCGCTAAGAGTCAGACACGACTGAGTGACTTCACTCTCACTTTTCACTTTCCTACATTGGAGAAGGAAATGGCAACCCACTCCAGTGCTCTTGCCTGGAGAATCCCAGGGACGGGAGAGCCTCGTGGGCTGACGTCTCTGGGGTCACACAGAGTCGGACATGACTGAAGTGACTTAGTAGCAGTAGCAGCAGCAACCCTCAGTTCAGTTCAGTTCAATCGCTCAGTCGTGTCCGACTCTTTGCGACCACATGAATCGCAGCACGCCAGGCTTCCCTGTCCATCACTAACTCCCAGAGTTCACTCAAACTCACGTCCATCGAGTTGGTGATGCCATCCAGCCATCTCATCCTCTGTCGTCCCCTTCTCCTCCTGTCCCCAATCCCTCCCAGCATCAGAGTCTTTTCCAATGAGTCAACTCTTCACATGAGGTGGCCAAAGTACTGGAGTTTCAGCTTTAGCATCAGTCCTTCCAAAGAAATCCCAGGGCTGATCTCCTTCAGAATGGACTGGTTGGATCTCTTTGCAGTCCAAGGGACTCTCAAGAGTCTTCTCCAACACCACAGTTCAAAAGCACCAATTCTTCAGCACTCAGCTTTCTTCACAGTCCAACTCTCACATCCATACATCCCACTGGAAAAATCATAGCCTTGACTAGACAGACCTTTGTTAGCAAAATAATTTCTCTGCTTTTCAATATGCTATCTAGGTTGGTCAAAACTTTTCTTCCAAGAAGTAAGCATCTTTTAATTTCATGGCTGCAGTCACCATCTGCAGTGATTTTGGAGCCCAAACAAATAAAGCCTGACACTGTTTCCACTGTTTCCCCATCTATTTCCTATAAAGTGATGGGACCTGATGCCGTGGTCTTAGTTTTCTGAATGTTGAGCTTTAAGCCAAATTTTTCACTCTCCTCTTTCACTTTCATCAAGAGGCTTTTGAGTTCCTCTTCACTTTCTGCCATAAGGGTGGTGTCATCTGCATATCTGAGGTGTTTGATATTTCTCCCAGCAATCTTGATTCAGTTTGTGCTTCTTCCAGCCCAGTGTTTCTCATGATGTACTCTGCATATATGTTAAATAAGCAGGGTGACACTATACAGCCTTGACAAACTCCTTTTCCTATTTGGAACCAGTCTGTTTTTCCATGTCCAGTTCTAATTGTTGCTTCCTGACCTGCATATAGGTTTCTCAAGAGGTGGGTCAGGTGGTCTGGTATTCCTATCTCTTTCAGAATTTTCCACAGTTTATTGTGATCACTTAAACTAATGAACATATCATCAAAACAGAATATTAATAAGGAAACACAAGTCTTATATGATACATTAGATGAGATGGATCTCACTGATATCTTCAGGACATTCCATTCAAAGGCAGAAGAACATACCTTCTCAAGTGTACATGGAACATTCTCTAGGATAGACCACATCTTGGGTCAAAAATCAAACCTCAGTAAATTTAAGAAAACTGAAATAGTATCAAACAACTTCTCTGAACACAACACTATGAGACTAGATATCAATTACAAGAAAAAACCTGTAAGAAGCACAAACACATGGAGATTAAACAACACATTTCTAAATAGTCAACAGGTTACTGAAGAAATCAAAAGGGAAATAAAAAAATTTATAGAAACAAATGACAATGAAAACACAAAATCTACGGGTTGTAGCAAAAGCAGTTCTAAGAGGGAAGTTTACAACAATACAATCCTATTTCAAGATCAAATAGACAACCTAATTTTACACTTAAAACAACTGGAAAAAGAAGAACATAAAAACCACAAAGAGAGCAGAAGGAAAGAAATCATGATATGAGCAGAAATAAAGGAAAAGGAAATGAAAGGAATACAAGTAAAGATTAATAAAACTAAAAGCTCATTCTTTGAGAAGATAAAATTGGCAAACCTTTACCCAGATTCATCAAGATAAAAAGAGACAAGACTCAAATAAACAAAATTAGAAATGAAAAAGGAGAGGTTACAACAGACAATATGCCTTGGATCATCAAAAAAGGAAGAGAGTTCCAAAAAAACATCTACTTTTGCATTATGGACTACGCCAAAGTCTTTGACTGTGTGGATCACAACAAACTATGGAAAATTGTTCCAGACCTCCTGACCTGCCTCCTGAGAAATCTGTATGCAGGCTAAGAAGCAACAGTTAGAATTGGACATGGAACAACAGACTGGTTCCAAATCAGGAAAGAATTACATCAAGGCAGTACAAGGCTGTAATTACCCTGCTTATTTAATTTATATGCAGAGTACATCATGAGAAATGCTTGGCTGGATGACACACAAGCTGGAATCAAGATTTCTAGGAGAACTATCAATAACTTCAGATATGCAGATGATACCACCCTTATGGCAGAAAGCAAAGAACTAAAGAGCCTCATGATGAAAGTGAAAGAGGACAGTGAAAAAGTTGGCTTAAAATTCAGCATTCAGAAAGCTAAGATCATGGCACCTAGTCAAATCACTTCATGGCAAATAAATTGGGAAACAATGGAAACAGTGACAGACTTTATTTTGGGAGGCTCCAAAATCACTGCAAATGGTGGCTGCAGCCATGAAATTAAAAGACACTTGCTCCTTGGAAGAAAATCTATGACCAACCTAGACAGCATATTAAAAAGCAGTGACATTACTTTGCCAACAAAAGTCCATCTAGTCAAAGCTATGACTTTTTTAGTTGCCATATATGGATATGAGTGTTGGACTACAAAGAAAGCTGAGCATGAAAGAATTGATGCTTTTGAACTTGGTGTTAAAGAAGACTCTTGAGAGTCCCTTGGACTTCAAGGAGATCCAACTAGTCCATCCTAAAGGAGATCAGTCCTGAATATTCATTGGAAGGACTGATGTTGAAGCTGAAACTTCAATATTTTGGCCACCTGATGCAAAGAACTGACTCATTTGAAAAGACCCTGATGCTGGGAAAGATTGAAGGCAGGAGGAGAAGGAGATGACACAGGATGAGATGGTTTGATGGCATCACTCACTCTATGGACATGAGTTTGAGTAAGCTTTGGGAGTTTGTTATGGACAGGGAAGCCTGGCATGTTGCAATCCAAGGGATCTCAAAGAGTAAGACACAACTGAGAGACTGAACTGAACTGAACTGAAGGAGACTAAAGACCTGTACACAGAAAATTATAAGAAACTAATGAAAGAAATCAAATATGACATAAACAGATGGAGAGATATTCCACTTTCCTGGGTTTGAAGAATCAATATTTTGAAAATGACTATACTATCAAATGAAAACTACAGATTCAGTGAAATCTCTATCAAATTCCCAATGGCATTTTCCCCAGAACTAGAACAAAAAAAATTTCACAATTCATATGGAAATACAAAAGACCCCAAAAAGCCAAAGCAGTCTTGACAAAGAAGAATGGACCTGGAGGAATCAACCTCCCTGACTTCAGATTGTACTACAATGGTACAGTCATCAAGACAGGAAGCATGTACTGGCACAAAAATAGAAATACAGACCAATGGAACAAGATAGAAAACCCAGAAATAAACCCATGCACCTATAGGTACCTTATTTTTTACAAAAGAGGAAAGAATATACAATGGGGCAAAGACAGACTCTTCAGTAGATGGTGCTGGGAAAACTGGACAGCTACATGAAAAACAATGTAATTAGAACACTTCCTAACACCATACACAGAGATAAACTCAAAATGGATTAAAGACCTAAATGTAAGACCAGGACCTATAAAACTCTTAGAGGAAAACATAGGCAGAACATTTGAGGACAAAAATCAAAACTAGATCCTCTATGATCCACCTCCTAAAAAAAATGGAAATGAGAACAAAAGTAAACAAGTGGAACCTGATTAATCTTAAAAGCTTTTGCACATCAAAGGAAACTACAAGCAAGATGAAAAGACAACCTTCAGAATGGGAGAAAATAATAGCAAATGAAACAACTGACAAAGAATTAATTTCCAAAATACACAAGCAGCTCACACAACTCAATGACAGAAAAACAAACAACCCAACCATAAAGTGGGGAAAAGACCTAAACAGACATTTCTCCAAAGAAGACATACAGATGGCTAACAAACACATGAAAAGATGCTCAACATCGCTCATTATTAGAGAAACGCAAACCAAAACCACAACGAGATATCCCCTCAAACGGCTCAGAATGGCCGTCATCGAAAAGTCTGTAAACAATAAATGCTGGAGAGGATGTGGGAAAAAGGAAACGTTCTTGCACTGTTAGTGAAAATGTAAATTGATACAGATACTATGGAAGATGGTATGGAGAGTCCTTAAAAAATTAGGAATAAAACTACCACATGACCTAGCAATCCCACTCCTAGGCATCTATCCTGAGGAAACCAAAATTGAAAAAGATACATGTATTCCATTGTTCATTGCACTAGCACCATTTACAATAGCTAGAACATGGAAGCAGCCTAGATGTCCATTGATGGATGAGTGGATAAAAAAGTTGTGGTACATATACAAAATGGAATATTATTCAGCCGTAGAAAGTAACACATTTGAGTCAGTTCTAAAGAGGTGGATAACCTAGAATCTATTATAGAGTGAAGTGAGTCAGAAAGAGAAAGGTAAATATTGTATTCTAATGCACATGTACAGAATCTAGAAAATTGGTACTGAAGAGTTTATTTACAGGACAGCAGTGGAGAAACAGACATAGAAAATAGACTTATGGACATGGAGAGAGGGGAGAAAGGGTGACATGTATGGAAAGAGCAACATGGAAACTTACATTACCATAGGTAAAATAGATAGCTAATGGGAATTTGCTGTATGGTTCAGGAAACTCAAACAGTGGCTCTGTATCAACCTAGAGGGGTGGGATGTGGAGGGAGATGGGAGGGAATTTCAAAAGGGAGGGGATATATGTATACCTATGGCTGATTCATGTTGAGGTTTGACAGAAAACAGCAAAATTCTGTAAAGCAATTATCCTTCAATAAAAAATAAACTAAAAAATATTTTAAAAAATAAATTACAAAGAAAAAAAAAAAACTCAAAGCTTCAAATAAATATATAGTTACTTAGAAAGCAGTGGTCCTTTCAAAATTTTGAAACTTGATAATGTCATATAATCTGATATGCACTACTTTCTACCATTTGATAAGTTTAAACCCCCTCTAAGACAAATCTCAGTATATTTCTAGGGCTGTCTTTTATTTATGTATTCATATAGGCAGCATCTTTATGAACAAATGGAGCCTCAAGCATTGTGCTAGATTCTGGGGAAGATGAAAAAGAATAACTAAATATTGCCCATGATCTTAGAACTCAGTCACTGGGTGGAGAGAGGCAGATGTGCAAATAGTACTGGCCCTACTGTATGTAAAATCAAATATTGAAACATATTATAGTACAAAGTAGTGATAGTTCAGCATGTTTTGTGAATGCAAGAAGCTAATTCTGTTAGACGTAGTGATGGAAGCCTTAAAGTTAGAAGGAATATTTGAGCTGGATCTTGAGAGACAAATAGGATTTTATGAATCAGAAAAGGGACAAACATCACAAACAGCTGAATCTATTTACACAGACACAGAAGAACAAAAAGCATTTCTGGTTTGTAAAAGATCATCAGTAGTGTTAAAGTAGAGGCTGTATTTGAAGGAGTCTGACAGACAGAAGTAGAAAAGCAGAAGGGTCATACAAAGAAAGAACACATATACCAAGTTAAGGAGGTTGCAATTTATTTAATTCATAGTGACTAAGCAGAGGTTTTTCACCTAAAGCTTGTATGGTAAAAATTGTGTTTTAGAAAAAATCATTCTCAGAAGAACATAGAGAGAAAACTAAGACAGCAAGAGATGGTTTATCAAGAGGACATGTAAAAAGTGGCACTAAACAGTATATAAGATCTAAATGGTAGTATAATAAGGATAGAGAAAAAAACCTGAATTCAAGTGTTTCTTGGGAAACCAGATGGAGTATAACACTGAAAACAACGAAGAAATATACAGACACAAGAATAGTATAAAAAATGGAGAAGAGGAAGGATAGTGAAATTAGTTTTGGATAGCTTAAGCTTAACTCATCTTAGAAAGACATGAAAGTTATTTGGGGTATCAGAGGTAAGCAAACACTTTCTATATAGGGCCAGACAGTAAAGATTTCTGTTTTTGTGAGCCATGTATAACTCTGGCATTCTGTCATGAAAGCAATCATTGAAGGTAAGTGTATGGATATGTCAGCAAATTTGGAGAACTCAGCAGTGTCCATTAGACTGGAAAAGGTCAGAATTCATTCCAGTCCCAAAGAAATATCAACAGTGTCACATATGCATATGATACCACTCTAACATCAGAAAGTGAAGAGGGACTACAGAGACTCATGATGAGAGTGAAAGAGGAGAGTGAAACACCTGGCTTGGAACTCAACATTCAAAAAACTAAGATCATGGCATCCAGTTCCTTCACTTCATGGCAAATAGAAGGGGGAAAAGTGGAAGCAGTGAGAGACTTGATTTTCTTGGGCTCCAAAATCAATTCTGACAGTGACTGCAACCAGGAAATTAAAAGATACTTGCTCTTTGGAAGAAAAGCTATGCCAAATATAGACAGTGTATTACAAAGGAGATGCATCACTTTGCTAACAAAGGTCCATATAGTCAAAGTTATGATTTTTCCAGTAGCAATGTACAGATGTGAGAGCTGGTCCATAAAAAAGGCTGAGTGCCAAAGAACTGATATTTTTGAATTGTGACACTGAAGAAGATTCTTGAAAACCCCTTAGACTACAAGGAGATCAAATCAGTCAATTCTGAAGAAAAATCAACCCTTAATAGGATTGATGCTAAAGCTGAAGCTCCAAAACTTTGGCCACCTGATGCAAAGAGCCAACTCACTGGAAAAGGCCCTCATGCCGGGAAAAATTGAAGGCAAAAGGAGAAGGGGGCAGCAGATGATGAGATGGGTAGATAGCATCATTGACTCAATGGAAATGAACTTGTGCAAACTCCAGCAGATAGTAAAGGACAGAGGAGCCTGGTGTGGGTTCCCTTAAATATATGATAGGAAATAAATGCAGGCAGGGGGATTATTGAGGGATGCCCTTTGGGTGACAAATATAAATAAGTAAAGAATGTAGGCTTGAGCTGAAGTAGAACTTGAACCTGGGATGTGCAGGCAATCTGCAGGTAACGGTTTAACAAGTCCTACAGGGGAAAAAAAAAAAAAAAATCCTTGATTTGTAGCATTTGCTGATATTTATGATGTATTTAATTCTTTCAAGCTATCCACATAAACTCACTGAACAGGAAATTGGGAAAGTGAAAGTGTTAGTCACTCAGTCATGTTCATGTCCAACTCTTTGCAACGGCATGGACTGTAACCCGCCAGGCCCCTCTGTCCATGGAATTCTCCAGGTAATCATTCCCTTCATCCAGGGGATGAAATCCCTTCCTGACCCAAGGATCAAACCAGGGTCTCCTGCAATGCAGGTGATTCTTTACTGTTTGAGCTACTGGGGAATGATCCACAAAATGGCCTCTCAGCAGCTCTCTGGAGCTGGCTCCAGCACATCACTGAATTGACCTATAATGCAGGTCCAATAGAGGCCTCACCTAACCCAGTATAACCTTCTGGAGCTCAGATTCTCTCCAGTTTGACCAAACTGAAACATGAGGATTAGGTCTTCATATCACTATTATCTCTATAGTCATCGGAGATGAGTTGCCCAAAAAAAGTGAAGTGAAATAAAGTGAAGGTGACTCAGTCGTGTCTGACTCTTTGCTACCCCATGGACTATATAATCCATGGAATTCTGCAGGCCAGAATACTGGAGTGGATAGCCTTTCACTTCTCCAGGGGATCTTCCCAAACCAGGGATTGAACCCAGGTTTCCCACATTGCAGGTGGATTCTTTACCAGCTGAGCCGCAAGGGAAGCCCAAGCAAAGGGCTGAAAAAAAAAAAAAATCCCTTTTATTTTTGAGAAGAGTAAACTGTGCAACTCAAGGATGAGGTGTATCAACTTCATGAAGATTTTCTGGGATAGATACCACATCATTGATAGTATGCTACCAGGTAGGAGACTATATTCACATGAAATTACACTTTATTCAAGATTTCACAATATTTAGCATCACAAGGTGTAATAACTATACTACGTGCTATACCTGTCATGAATCGCTATTCCACAAAATATTTTTTTAATATATCCACTGACTTGCTTTGATGATAAAATAATTAGGAAATACATAACTGAAGCAATTCTTATACCATTTGGTATCATCAATGATGATGTCAAAATTAACAGTCACAACCATCATAGCTTTCATCCTTTGCTTCATTCAGTGTATTTCTTCTCATTAAGAGTCAGTCTTAATAATGAACTCCCCAGGTCGGTAGGTGCCCAATATGCTACTGGAGAACAGTGGAAAATAACTCCAGAAAGAATAAAGAGACAGAGACAAAGCAAAAATAACAGCAAGTTGTGGATGTGACTGGTGATGGAAACAAGGTCCAATGCTGTAAAGAGCAATATTGCCTAGGAACCTAGAATGTTAGGTCCATGAATCAAGGCAAATTGGAAGTTTTCAAACAGGAGATGACAAGAGTGAATGTCAACATTAAGGAATCAGCAAACTAAAATGGACTGGAATGGGTGAATTTAACTCAGATGATCATCATATCTACTACTGTGGGCAAGAATCCTTTAGAAGAAATGGAGTAGCCTCATACTAAATAAGAGTCAGAAATGCAGTACTTGGATGCAATCTTAAAAACAACAGAATGATCTCTGTTCGTTTCCAAGGCAAAACATTCAATACCATGGTAATCCAAGTCTATATCCTGTCCAATAATGCTAAATAAACTGAAGTTGAATGGCTCTATGAAGACCTACAAGACTTTTGAGAACTAACACCCAAGAAGGATTTCTTTTTCATTATAGGGGACTGGAATGAAAAAGTAGGAAGTCAAGAAACACCTGGAGTAACAAGAAAATTTGGTCTTAGAGTGCAGAATGAAGCAGGGCAAAAGCTAATAGAATTTTGCCAAGAGAACACCCTCGTCATACCAAACACCCTCTTCCAACAACACAAAAGAAGACTCTACACCTGGACATCACCAGATGGTCAACACCAAAATCAGATTGATTATATTCTTTGCACTCAAAGATGAGAAGCTCTATACAGTCAGAAAAAACAAGACCAGGAGCTGACTGTGGCTCAGATCATGAACTCCTTCTTGCCAAATTCAGACTTAAATTGAAGAAAGCAGGGAAAACCACTAGACCATTCAGGTATGACCTAAATAAAATCCCTTATCATTATACAATGGAAGTGAGAAATAGATTTAAGGGACTAGATCTGATAGAGTGCCTGAGGTTTGTGAGGTTGTACAGGAGACAGGGATCAAGACCATCTCCATGGAAAAGAAATGCAAAAAAGTAAAATGGCTGTCTGAGGAGGCATTACAAATAGCTGAGAAAAGAAGAGAAGTGAAAAGCAAAGGAGAAAAGGAAATACATAACCATTTGAATGCAGAATTCCAAAGAACAGCAAGGAGAGATAAGAAAGCCTTCCTCAGTGATCAATGCAAAGAAATAGAGGAAAACAATAGGATGGGAAAGACTAGAGATCTCTTCAAGAAAATTAGAGATACCAAGGGAACATGCAAAGGTGGGCTCGATAAAGGACAGAAATGGTATGGACCTAACAGAAGCAGAAGATATTAAGAAGAGGTAGCAAGAACACACAGAAGAAGTATACAAAAAAGATCTTCATAATCACGTTGGTGTGATCACTCACCTAGAGCCAGACATCCTGGAATGTGAAGTCAAGTGGGCCTTAGGAAGCATCACTACGAACAAAGCTAGTGGAGGTGATGGAATTTCAATTGAGCTATTTCAAATCCTAAAAGATGCTGCTGTGAAAGTGCTGCACTCAATATGCCAGAAAATTTGGAAAACTCAGTAGTGGCCACAGGACTGGAAAAGGTCAATTTTCATTCCAATCCCAAAGAAAGGCAATGCCAAAGAATGCTCAAACTACCGCACAATCGCACTCATCTCACACACTAGTAAAGTAATGCTCAAAATTCTCCAAGCCAGGCTTCAGCAATATGTGAACCATGAACTTCCAGATGTTCAAGCTGGTTTTAGAAAAGGCAGAGGAACCAGAGTTCAAATTTCTTTTTTTTTTTCAGAGTTCAAATTTCAACATTCACTGCAGCATGGAAAAAATTAGTCTTCCAGAAAAACATTTATTTCTGCTTTATTGACTATGCCAAAACCTTTGACTGTGTGGATCAAAGTAAACTGGAAAATTCTGAAAGAGTTTGGAATACCAGACCACCTGACCTGCCTCTTGAGAAATTTGTATGCACATCCGGAAGCAACAGTTAGATCTGGACAAGGAACAGACTGATTCCAAATAGGAAGAGGAGTATGTCAAGGCTGTATACGTCAAGTCCCAATATACAGTGATATACTGCTTTTTTAACTTATATGCAGTGTACATCATGCACAAAACATGCTCTTAATGAAAGTGAGAGATGAGACTGAAAAAGCTGGCTTAAAACTCAACATTCAGAAAACTAGGATCATGGCATCTGGTCCCATCACCTCATGGCAAATAGATGGGGAAACAGTGGAAACAGTGACAGACTTTATTTCTTTGGGCTCCAAAATCACTGCAGATGGTGACTGCAGCCATGAAATTAAAAGACACTTACTTCTTAGAAGGAAAATTATGACCAGCCTAGACAGCATATTAAAAAGCAGGGACATTACTTTGCCAATAAAGGTCCTTCTAGTCAAGGCTGTGGTTTTTCTAGTAATCATGTATGGATGTGAGAGTTGGACTATAAAGAAAGCTGAGCACTGAAGAATTGTTGCTTTTGAACTGGGGTGTTGGACAAGACCCTTGAGAGTCCCCTGGACTTCAAGGAGATCCAATCAGTCAATCCTAAAGAAAATTTGCCCTGAGTATTCATTGGAAGGACTGATGTTGAAGCTGAAGCTCCAATATTTTGGCCACCTGATGTAAAGAGCTGACTCATTTGAAATGACCCTGATGCTGGGAAAGATTGAAGGCAGGAGGAGAAGGGGATGATGGAAGATGAGATGGTTGGCTGACATCACCAACTCAAAGGACATGAGTTTGAGTAAACTCTAGGAGTTTGTGATGGACAGGGAGGCCTGATGTGCTGCAGTCCATAGGGTCGCAAAGAGTCAGACAGGACTGAGCGACTGAACTGAACTGAAGAGTCAATCTTAACTATAATAAGGTATGAACACCTCAAGAGAGACATACCCATATTTGAAAAATTATTCATCTTATTTTACAATTGACAAAGCATCTTAACTTCCCTGAAACTAATTTTCCAAATCTATATGTTTAAAAAGACATCTATTCTTTTAATGCTTGATTTGACATTATGTAATTTGTATTTTAAAACTTGCATATTATCACTTTCCATGTGTTCAGTCTGCTCAGTCTGATAATAATAATAACATTTATGAATTATATCTCTTCCTCTATATACTGTCTTATTTCTGTCCCTTCTTTCATAGCCTACCTTCTCAAAACTGATGTCTAAAATCATTCCTTTTCAAATTTAAATATGCTTGGCAATCAGCTGGATATCTTGTTAAAATGTGTATTTTCATCCAGTGGTTGTAGAGAGGTTCCTAAGTTTCTGCATTTCTGAAAAGTTCCTTGGTAGGGTTGATGCCATTGGTTCCTAAAACATTGCTTGCATAGCAAGCACCTATTCCTTACTCCTTTGACAAAAACTAAGTAACAGACCATAGAATAGAACAACATTTATATCATTTGACTGCATAGCTCCAGTAATCACTTTGCAGTCAAATCTGATGCATATGTTTTAGTACCTAACTTTATTGAACTCTCAGCCTTTGATATTGCCAACAATGTTGATGGTGCCATTATCAATCCTAAGTGGATAAATGCTACCTCATTCTCTAGATGCCACAGAAGCTAGTGAAATCATGACCAGCTAGTCTCACTGCAATTTAGGGGATTTTTATCTTATCCTTATGAAATATTATAGTCATGTATATTCTTTCTTATCCCTTTACCTGGTTAATCTCTTCATCCTTTAGCACAAAATTCAGACTCAGTCCTTCTGGGAATAGTTCACTTATAGGAAAATAGAGAAATTGTGAAATTAAAAGAGCAAATAAAAAAATCTTATGTTTTATACTAAAAAACAGCATATTTGTTTTTTTATTCAAGCATATTTTTTGCTTCATTTTTTTTCCAGAAAAATGTGACTCATGAGTTAGCTAGTGCAGTGTTAAGTAAATTCAAAACATTGACATATTCTATTATCTGAGCAGAGTGGTGCTCACACTGATCTTTATAAAAAAGGAAAAGACTTGTTACCCCATACCAGCAACTACAATTATTCTTCCTCCTCAAATACCACACACACACACACACACATACACACAACATCCATTATCCAGCTTAAAAATTCCAAATGTTTATATATTACCATGAGGACATTAGGAAATGGAAGAGTAAGGGTAACACAAAACTCACAGGACATAAGAAAACTAGTAGATCACTTATTTCAGTGTTCAAGAAAAAGACTGAAGTAGAATCAAAGTGAAATTTTCAAATGGGCTATGAAATGGTAAGAGTAAACTAAAGTTTATGTTTAGTCTGTGATGCAATTAGACAAGTATACAGGATCTTGCTGGAACTGAAGTGAGTGAGCATGGAATAGATAAATGCTACATCCAGACATACCACCAGACACCAGATCCATTCTGTTTCAGGAAACTGAGGCATGAACAAGTTAAACAATGTACCCAACATTACGTAGCAAGTGACAATGCTAGATTCTCATTCAGGCAATATAATTCTGAAGCCTGAACTTCTAATTCTCAAATTACATTCCAGGTACCACCCTTGGAATTAGGACCCTACAAGACATAGCAAAACATTGTATGAGTCTTTGCTCTGTCATGAAATTTGCAAAACATTTATTTGGATGTGACGTTTCTTTCTGAGATTTGGAAAGAACTAAATTAAATATATAAAATAAAGTTGTTATAACTGTGAAGCTGAACACATTTTAGTGACATCTATTTGTTGCAAATCCAAGTGCACATTGATGGAATTAGAAACAACATGAATCTCCAATTTACAGTTTAAATGCCCTGTACACACACAGGGTTTCCCAAGTGGTGCTAATGGCAAAGAATCCTCCTGCCAATGCAGGAGACACAGGAGATGTGGGTTCTATCCCTGGGCCAGGAAAATGCCTAGGAAATGGCAACCCATCCCAGTATTCTGGCCTGGAAAATTCCATGGACAGGGGAGCCTGGAGGGCTACAGTCAATGGGACTTAAAAGAGTCAGACATGACTGAGTGACTAAGCATTCAACATACAGAAC
Organism: Bos mutus; assembly: GCF_027580195.1. Classification (NCBI taxonomy): domain Eukaryota; kingdom Metazoa; phylum Chordata; class Mammalia; order Artiodactyla; family Bovidae; genus Bos; species Bos mutus. The sequence goes on along the minus strand of NC_091622.1, from coordinate 73,546,679 downwards.
AAATATAAACATACTTTCATACAAATGCATGAAGGGATACATACTAAATAAACAGAATCTCCTTCCTGAAATCATAAATATTCAAAAAATATGTTTAAAAGGGTTAATATTTAAAATGGCTACTCAGAAGCCATTAGTTGTAAGAATGACATTTATAAGATATTACTCTGAGCACGTCATTACTTTGGCCACATCCTGAAGCAATCTTTAATAATTTCTTTAATGGAATGAGCAGATCAGAACTGTAATGAACCTCTTCAACTTTTTTAATGGATATTTTATTAGATAAAATATATATTTGTTCCCTGTGTTTAAACCTCTTATAAAAATCCCATGTAAGTTACATTCAATATTAAAAAAAAAAAAAAAAACAGAAATCAGTTCTCTTTATTTTGATCAATTAGATCTAAATATATTTTTGGGCCACTCAAATCTAACTATATTTTTGAGAACCCAATAGGCATAGAATGCAAAGCTAAAATAACTTCAAAATTCTAATACATTTTTTTCTTCCACAAAGAGGCTGGAGCATCTATAATAATTATCAACATGTCAATCAATACCCTTTGGCTCTACCACACACCAAGTGACACACAAGATCACCACTGGTGGATCAGGGGCAAAGCATGCATGGGTCATCACAGTGTCTTCATCCAAGAATAGGAATTCTGAGCCAACCCTTTCTTTAAAATTTCTTCTAGGAATTATTGAATTCATTCTTGACAACCAGGTGATGCAGCATATTTGTTAAGCCAGTAAATTAGACCCATAAGCTATGCGATGGACTTTTTATAGCCTAGGAACTATTGCAGAAAAATAGAATAAAAATATTTATAGCAATTAGGCTGACATAGTCTTCGGTATAAGGTGAGGAAAAAAAAATACTAATGAAGCTTCCAGATTGAAATTGTAAAATTGATAAGTAAGCAAGTCCTGAATTTAATTTTTTATAGATGCTCTTTGTTCAGTCACTAAGTTGTGTCCTACTCTGCAACCCCATGGACTGTAGCATGCCAGGCTCATCTGTCCACTGTCTCCCCAAATTTGCTCAAATTCATATCCGTTGAGTCAGTGATGCCATCTAATCATTTCAACCTCTGTCACCCACTTCTCCTCCTACCCTCAGTCTTTCCCAGGATCAGGGTCTTTTCCAATGAGTTGGCTCATCACATTAGGTGGCCAAATTATGGAAGCTTTAGCTTCAGCATCAGTCCTTCCAGTTAATATTCAAGACTGATTTCCTTTGGGATTGATTAGTTTGATCTCCTTGCTGTCCAAGGGACTCTCAAGAATCTTCTCCAAAACCACGATTTGAAAGCATCAATTCATTGGTGCTAAGTCTTCCTTGTTGACCATTCTCACATCTGTACATGACTACTGGAAAAATCATAGCTTTCACTATATGAAAGTGAAAGTCATATGGAAGTCATTTGACATATGACCTATGTCAGCAAAGTGATGTCTTTGCTTTTTAACACACTGTCTTGTCACAGTTTTTCTTCCAAAAAAAAACAGGTGTTTTTTAATCTCATGGCTGCAGTCACTGTACACAGTGATTCTGGAGCTTAAGAAAGTAAAATCTGCCACTTGCTTTCACTATTTCCCCTTCTATTTGCCATGAAGTTTTGCAACCAGATGCCATGATCTTAGTTTTCTGCATGTTAAATTTCAAGCCAGCTTTATAACTCTCCTCTTTCACCCTCATCAAGAAGTTCTTTACTTCTCTTCACTTTCAAAAACAACTGCAGTGTGGAGATTCCTTAAAAAACTGGAAATAGAACTGCCTTATGATCCAGCAATCCCACTGCTGGGCATACACACTGAGGAAACCAGAAGGGAAACAGACACGTGTACCCCAATGTTCATCGTAGCACTGTTTATAATAGCCAGGACATGGAAGCAACCTAGATGTCCATCAGCAGATGAATGGATAAGAAAGCAGTGGTACATATACACAATGGAGTATTACTCAGCCATTAAAAAGAATTCATTTGAATCAGTTCTAATGAGGATGGAAACTGGAGCCTATTATACAGAGTGATGTAAGCCAGAAGGAAAAACATAAATACAGTATACTAACGCATATATATGGAATTTAGAAAGATGGTAACAATAACCCGGTGTACGAGACAGCAAAAGAGACACTCATGTATAGAACAGTCTTATGGACTCTGTGGGAGAGGGAGAGGGTGGGAAGATTTGGGAGAATGACATTGAAACATGTAAAATATCATGTAAGAAACGAGTTGCCAGTCCAGGTTCAATGAACGATGCTGGATGCTTGGGGCTGGTGTGCTGGGACGGCCCAGGGGGGTGGTGTGGGAGGGAGGAGGGAGGAGGGTTCAGGATGGGGAACACGTGTATACCTGTGGCGGATTCATTTCAATGTTTGGCAAAACTAATACAATTATGTAAAGTTTAAAAAATTAAATTAAATTAAAAAAATAAAATAAAATGTATAAGCTGTACTAATAAAAATAGTTAACTCTGAAAAAAAGAACAAAAACAAAAACAACTGCATATACACATGTACTTTGGTGTTTGTTCTTGTGTTGCTAAATCTTGTTCAACTCTTTTGTGATCCTATGGACTGTAGCCCTCCAGGTTCCTCTGTCCATGGGATTTCTCACTGAGTGGTTTGCCATTTCCTTCTTCAAGGGATCTTCCCAACCAAGGGATTGAACCCACATCTCCTGCATTGATAGGTGGATTCTTTGCCACTGAGCCACAGGAAAGACTACAAGTGTACTTATGTCTGTGTGTGTACTTATATCTATATAGATATAAACAAAATAAAATCAGACCATGTGATAAAAAATTATTATAGACACTTTTTTTTTAACATGGCTATGTGTAAAAGTTTGTGAGCTTCTGTAGTGGCTCAGTAGTAAAGAATCTGCCTGACAATACAGGAGAAGTGGGTTGGGAAGATTCTGTGGAGAAGGAAATGCCAACCCATTCCAGTATTCATGCCTGAGAAATCCCTTGGACAGAGGAGACTGATGGGCTACAGTCCATTCACAAAGAGTGGGGCTCAATTTAGAAACTCAAAAACAACAACATGTAAATTTGCAACATGTATTATATAAAGTTTCTTTTCTTTTTGCTTATTAAAATGTGAAAAGGGTAGTCAGAGAGGAAAGGAAAGAAAAGACATGCGGTTTCCTTTTTTAAAAACTGTTTACAAACTCAGCTTTTTGAAATGCAAACACATTATCAAATACAACACAGAATTGAAATGCAAAAAAATGTCTGATAAGGACAATTCTCAGCTGATGGTTCAGTTTTAGTGAACTGTGTTTTTACTATCCAGCACTTCAAATCCTTTTAGCAGGTGAAATATAAGTGTAGAAGTAAATAAAAGAAGCAGAAACACCATAACACTGATTCATATTCCTTATGTAAAGTAATAGTGAATTCACTCCCGACAAGAAAACAAACAAATCTCACCTGGCTAACTTCTACATCTTACTATTGAGTCTTAGCTGCCCCTGCCTCTGAGCCCTCAACCTCCCAATATTATGCTTTCTGCCTCAGCAAGGCTTCCCTCACTATGCCAAAATACTGAATAACCTATAAGACACTGCATAACAAAAGTCTCTTTTGAAAGTGAAAGGGGAAATCTAGTAACAAATTCTATTACAACTTCAAGTAATAGTAAGAGAGTAAAAGTGCTAGATATGCAGATGACACCACACTTAGGGCAGGAAGTGGAGAAGAACTAAAGAGCCTCTTGATGAAAGTGAAAGAGGAGAGTGAAAAAGTTGGCTTCAAACTCAACATTCAGAAAACTAAGATCATGCTTCTGGTCCACTCAGTTCATGGCAAATAGATGGGGAGACAATGGAAACAGTGATAGACTTTATTTCTTTGAGCTCCAAAATCGTTGCAGATGGTAACTGCAGCCACAAAATTAAGACACTTGCTCCTTGGAAAAAAAGTTACAACCAACCTAGACAGCATATTGAAAAGCAGAGACATTACTTTGCCAACAAAGGTTTGTCTAGTCAAGGCTATTGTTTTTCCAGTGGTCATGTATGGATGTGAGAGTTGGACTGTGAAGAAAGCTAAGCGCTGAAGAATTGATGCTTTTGAACTGTGGTGTTGGAGAAGACTCTTGAGAGTCCCTTGGATTTCAGAGATCCAACCAGTCCATCCTAAAGGCAATTGGTCCTGAATATTCATTGGAAGGAATGATGTTGAGCTGAAACTCCAATACTTTGGCTACCTGATGCGAGGAACTGACTCATTGGAAAAGACCCTGATGCTGGGAAAGATTGAAGGTGGGAGGAGAAAGGGACGACAGAGGATGAGATGGTTGGATGGCATCACCAACTCAATGAACATGAGTTTAGTAGGCTCTGGGAGTTAGTGATGCACCAGGAAGCCTGGTGTGCTGCAGTCCATGAGGTGGCAAAGAGTTGGATTCAACTGAACTACTGAACTGAACTGAAAAGTGCTGGATAGCATCACCAACCAATGGACATGAGTTTGAGCAAACTCTGAGAGACAGTGAAGGACAGGGAAGCTTGGAGTCCTATAGTCTGTGGGGTTACAAAGAACTGGACACAATTTAATGACCGAACAGCAACAACAAAAAATGCTATTTTTAAAATCCAGAGGGCTTGGGAATTTGTAGGCTGACTAATTTGGCTTTAATTGTGAACCAAAATTTTAAATTAAAGGATTTTAATTTGTCAATCAAAAAAGTTACACATTCCTAATATAAATATTTTATTTTGAATTAAATTTGTATGTGCATATTTGTTTGCTAAACTTTTGATATAGGGCCAAAGCTTTTTTGAGGATATAGATTTCATAGGAGTTTAGAATCACCTATTTTGAATAAACCACATCCCAAATTTAATATCAGCTTATAATTTCTCATTTCATCATGAACAGAGAAATATGGGTGAAAGTGTGACTCTTTGTGACTCCATGAACTGTAGCCTGCCAGGCTCCTCTCTCCATGGAAATTTCCAGGCAAGAATACTTAAGTGGGTTGCCATGCCTTGCCCAAGGAATCTTCCAAACCAAGGATCAAATCTGGTCTTCTGCACTGTGGGCAGATCCTTTATGAGATGGGCCACGAGTCAGTCAGTTCAGTCACTCAGTCATGTCTGACTCTTTGTGACCCCATTGACTGCAGCAGGTCAGATTTCCCTGCCCATCACTAACTCCCGGATCTTGCTCAAACTTATGTCCATCAAGTTGGTGATGCCATCCAACCATCTCATCCTCTGTCATCCCCTTCTCCTCCTGCATTCAATCTTACCCAGCATTAGGGTCTTTTCCAACGAGTCATTCTTCGCATCAGGTGGCTAAAGTATTGGAGTTTCAGCTTCAGCACCAGTCCTTCTGGTGAATATTCAGGACTGGTTTCATTTAGGATGGACTGGTTTGATCTCCTTGCAGTCCAAGGGACTCTCAAGAGTCTTCTCCAACACCACAGTTCAAAAGTATCAATTCTTAGGTGCTCAGCATTATTTATAGCTCAACTCTCACATCCATACATGACTACTGGAAAACTGTAGCTTTGACTAGACAGATTTTTCTTGGCAAAGTAATGTCTCTGCTTTTTGATATGCTGTCTAGGTTGGACATAGCTTTTTTTCCAAGGAGCTAGCATCTTTTAATTTCATGGCTGCAGGAAATTTGTCTCCCAATCTTTTAGAGTTGACTTGCCCACATCCATTATATCTACTACTGTGGGCAAGAATCCTTTAGAAGAAATGAAGCAGCCATCATACTAAACAAAAGAGTAAGAAATGCAGTACTTGGATGCAATCTCAAAAATGACAGAATGACCTCTGTTTGTTTCCAAGGCAAACCATTCAATACCACAGTAATCCAAGTCTATCTCCCGAGCAGTAACACTAAAGAAATTAAAATTGAACAGCTCAATAAAGACCAACAAGACCTTTGAGAACTAACACCCAAGAAGGATATCCTTTTCATTGTAGAGGACTAGAATGCAAAAGTAAGAAGTCAAGAAACACCTGGAGTAACAGGCAAATTTGGCCTTGGAGTACAGATTGAAGCAGGGCAAAGGCTAATAGTTTTGCCAAGAGAAAGCACTAATCATAACAAATACCCTCTTCCAACAACACAAGAGAAGACTCTACACATGGACATCACCAGATGGTCAACACCGAAATCAGATTAATTATATTCTTTGACAAAGATGGAGAAGCTCTATACAGTTAGCAAAAACAAGACCAGGAGCTGACTGTGGCTCAGATCATGAACTCCTTCTTGCTAAATTCAGACCTCAATTGAAGAAAGTAGGGAAAACCACTAGATCATTCAGGTGTTACCTAAATCAAATCCCTTACGATTATACAGTGGAAGTAAGAAATAGATTTAAGGGACTAGATCTGATAGACAGAGTGCCTGGTGAACTATGTACTGAGGTTTGTGACACTGTACAGGAGACAGGGATCAAGATCATCTCCAAGAAAAAGAAATGCAGAAAAGCAAAATGGTTGTCTGAAGAGGCCTTACAAATAGCTGAGAAAAGAAGAGAAGTGAAAAGCAAAGAAGAAAAGGAAAGATACACCTCTGTGAATGCAGAATTCCAAAGAATAGCAAGGAGAGATAAGAAAACCTTCCTCAGTGATCAGTGCAAAGAAATAGAAGAAAACAATAGAATAGGAAAGACTAGAGATGTCTTCAAGAAAATTAGAGATACCAAGGGAATATGCAAAGGTGGGCACAATAAAGGACAGAAACAGTATGGACCTAACAGAAGAAGAAGATATTAAGAAGAGGTGGCAAGAATACACAGACTATACAAAAAGGATCTTCATGATCCAGATAATCACATTGGTGTGATCATTCACCTAGAGCCTGGAACGTGAAATGAAGTGGGCCTTGGGAAGCAGAAATGGTATGGACCTAACAGAAGCAGAAGATATTAAGAAGAGGTAGCAAGAACACACAGAAGAAGTATACAAAAAAGATCTTCATAATCACGTTGGTGTGATCACTCACCTAGAGCCAGACATCCTGGAATGTGAAGTCAAGTGGGCCTTAGGAAGCATCACTATGAACAAAGCTAGTGAAGGTGATGAAGTTCCAGCTGAGCTATTTCAAATACTGAAAGATGATGCTGTGAAAGTGCTGCACGCAATATGCCAGCAAATTTGGAAAACTCAGCAGTGGCCACAGGACTGGAAAAGGTCAGTTTTCTTTCCAATCTCAAATAAAGGTAATGCCAAAGAATGCTCAGACTACTGCACAATTGCACTCATTTCACATGCTAGTAAAGTAATGTCAAAATTCTCCAAGCCAGTGTTCAGCAATACATGAACCGTGAACTCCCAGATGTTCAAGCTCGTTTTAGACAAGGCAGAGGAACCACAGACCAAATTGCAAACATCCATTGGATCCTCAAAAAAGCAATAGAGTTCCAGAATAATATCTATTTCTGCTTTATTGACTGTGCCAAACGTTTGATTGTGTGAATCATCACAGATTGTGGAAAATTCTTCAAGAGATGGGAATACCAGACCACCTGACCTGTCTCTTCAGAAATCTGTATGCAGATTAGAAAGATGGTAACGATAACCCTGTATGTGAGACAGAAAAAAAGACACAGATGTATAGAACAGTCTTTTGGACTCTGGGAGAGGGAGTGGGGGGGATGATTTGGGAGAATGGCATTGAAACATGTATAATATTATATAAGAAAGGAGTCGCCAGTCCAGCTTTGATGCAGGATGCAGGATGCTTGGGGCTGGTGCACTGGGATGACTCAGAGGGATGGTATGGAGAGGGAGTTGGGAGGGGGGTTCAGGATTGGGAACTTGTGTACAGCCGTGGCAGATTCATGTTGATGTATGGCAAAACCAATACAATATTGTAAAGTAATTAGCCTCTAATTAAAAAAAAAAAAAAGAAAGCAACAGCTAGAACTGGACATGGAACAATAGACCGGTTCCAAATAGAAAATGGAGTGTATCAAATCTGTATATGGTCATCCTGCTTATTTAACTTATATGCAGAGTACATCATGAGAAATGCTGGGCTGGAAGAAGCACAAGCTGATATCAAGATTGCTCAGAGAAATATCAATAACCTCAGATATGCAGATGACACCACCCTTATGACAGAATGTGAAGAATAACTAAAGAGCCTCTGGATGAAAATTAAAGAGGAGAGTGAAAAAGTTGGTTTAAAACTCAGCATTCAGAAAACTAAGATCATGGCATCTGGTCCCATCACTTCATGACAAATAGATGGGTAAACCATGGCTGACTTTGTTTTTTTGGGCTCCGACATCACTGCAGATGGTGATTTCAGCCATGAAATTAAAAGACATTTACTCCTTGGAAGGCAAGTTATGACCAACCTAGATAGCATATTCAAAAGCAGAGACATTACTTTGCCAACAAAGGTCTGTCTAGTCAAGGCTATGGTTTTTCCTGTGGTCATGTATGGATGTGAGAGTTGGACTGTGAAGAAGGCTGAGCACTGAAGAATTGATGCTTTTGAACTGTGGTGTTGGAGAAGACCCTTGAGAGTCCCTTGGACTGCAAGGAGACCCAACCTGTCCATCCTAAAGGCAATTGGTCCTGAATATTCATTGGAAGCAATGATGTTGAAGCTGAAACTCCAATACTTTTGGCCACCTGATGGAAGGAACTGACTCATTTGAAAAGACCCTGATGCTTGGAAAGATTGAAGGCAGGAGGAAAAGGGGATGACAGAGGATGAGATGGTTGGATGACATCACCTATCAATGAACATGAGTTTGTAAATTCTAGGAGTTGGTGACGACCAGGGAGGCCTGGCATGCTGCAGTCACTGGGGTCACAAAAAGTCTGAGGTGACTGAGTGACTGAACTGAAACTGAAACTGCCCACATCCAATTCCATTGCACTTTCTAAAACATTTCTTTCTTGAGTATTTCCAAAGTATTTAATATAGATTTCATGACAATAGAAATTACTTTTATTCTTGCACTCCTATTCCATTGACTTAGGTAATAAGCAGTTCAATGATTCAATTTAGGGACTATCAACTGGCATCAGTTCAGTTCAGTTCAGTAGCTCAGTCAAGTCCGACTCTTTGCGATCCCATGAATTGCAGCACGCCACGCCTCCCTGAAAATCACCAACTCCCGGAGTTTACTCAAACTCATGTCCGTCGAGTCGGTGATGCTATCCAGCCATCTCATCCTCTGTCGTCCCCTTCTCCTCCCACCTCCAATCCCTCCCAGCATCAGAGTCTTTTCCAATGAGCCAACTCTTCGAATGAGGTGGCCAAAATACTGGAGTTTCAATTTTAGCATCATTCCTTCCAAAGAACACCCAGGACTGATCTCCTTTAGAATGGACTGGTTGGATCTCCTTGAAGTCCAAGGGATTCTCAAGAGTCTTCTCCAACACCACAGTTCAAAGGCATCAATTCTTCAGGGCTCAGCTTTCTTCACTGTCCAACTCCCACATCCAACTCTCACATCTTCTATCAACTGGCATAGAAGAGAGCAAACATGGCTGACTCTAGTTATGCTATGAACTCAAAGAGCAGGATCCAGGAGTGGGTAGGGTCCTAGACAGGTTTCCACTAGCACTGAGCCCTCTACCATGATTTCAATTGAAGATCAGTATATTTTTCAAAGGGAATAGAGAATGTTGGTTAAACCAATGAATCTGGAAAGTGCAGATAGCTTAGTAGGGCTTCCAGCATATTATTTATGATTAAGGTATAGTGCTGCCTTGTGAAATATAAGGTTAGGGATGCAGCTGTGACTCAGAAGTCAGAGCCAATGACTCCAAGAAACACTGGAGGAAACCTAGGAAGTGCTGGTGCAAGAGAAGTGGCAAGAACACAGAAAGCACATATCTTAACACAAATGAAATTTTTGCACTTTCTAATTCACTCAGGATTAAAGACAGTTGAATTGTCCACCTCAGATAATTTTTCCCCAAAATTGGGAAAATGTGAAAAAAATCACAAAGAAATCTGAGTTTAAATAAAAATAATTGAAACTAGTGCTCCAGGCACAGGGAAATCTTGAGACTTACAGGCTTAAAAGGACAAGCAAATAGAAGGGAAAACAAGGCAAGATCTTATTGAAGCTATTAGGACATGTTGGAAATTTTTCCAGGTTAGTATGAGTGAAATAAATAGCCATCAAAGAGTTTTAAGCAAAGGTATGATTTTATTTCAGTTAATGTTTTTCAAAAGACCATCCTGGTTGCAGTTTCTAAATGATTTCAGTAAAGACTCTCATGAGAAACAGAGATGGATTAAGAGAATAAGGGTGAGAGCCAGAAATCTTACAATTATATTTAAAGTAAAACAACTTTTCTAGGAAATATTACATCAAAAGGTACTGGTTTATATTTGTGCAACATACCTTATTTTTGTGGAACTGTAATCAGATCAAGGAAAGTAACTGAAATCATGATTTATTTTATTCATTGGATAACCCTGAGAAGAGATGGCTTTTAATAGAGGCAGATAAAGTAATTGAAGTCTTCCTTGGTGGCTTAAATGATAAAGAGTCTATCTGCAATGTAGGAGACCAGGGTTTGATCCCTGTGTTGGGAAAATATTCTGGAGAAGAGAATGGCTACCCACTCCAGTATTCTTACCTGGAGAAGTTCAGTGACAGAGGAACTTGGTGGACAATAGTCTATAGAGTCTCAAAGAGTTGGACATGACTGAGCAACTAACACATAAACACATAAAGGACTTGCCCATCACAGGGTTTATGGGGGTCCTTCAGAGGATATTGTCTTGGAAATTTATTAAAGTCTTGTTCTACTTTAGTCAGTTTTCCCAAATATGTTGTGATGCTATGCATACCAGTCTTTAGCACTTCGCCTATTATGGATGTTTGAGGAATGAACACAGATTTTTTCTTTGAGAAGATTTGGCCTTTTTAACACATAAGCTGGTATCATTGTCTTTCATTCTAATGTTTTAAAGACTTTGGAGTCAAGAAGACCTGAATGTGACCTCTGAAACAATTCTTAAACATTCTGGGCTTTAACTTCTTCTTATATAAAATACAATATTATTACCTATGTCATACTTATTTGAGATACCTAGCTCCATGCTATGCTAAGTCACTTCAGTCGTGTCCGACTCTGTGCGACCCCATAGATGGTAGCCCACCAGGCTCCCCCGTCCCTGGGATTCTCCAGGCAAGAACACTGGAGTGGGTTGCCATTTCTTTCTCCAATGCATGAAAGTGAAAAGTGAAAGTGAAGTCGCTCAGTCGTGTCCGACTCTTCGAGACCCCATGGATTGCAGTCCACCAGGCTCCTCTGTCCATGGGATTTTACAAGCAAGAGTACTGGAGTGGGGTGCCATTGCCTTCTCCGACCTAGCTCCATACCTACTGAATAAAATGCATTCAATAAATGGCAATTGTACTTAATTCTGGTACTAAGCTTCCATAGCAAAAATGGGTGACTTATGAGAGTAAATAATAACAATGATGTGCAAAACTTTACTGTCTGACCCTCTGTTATATTTAACCAATTTACAAATGAAAGCATGGTGGAGAATGAAACTGCTCTCAGCACATGAAAGCAGGTTTGGGGTCAGCTTTAACCAAAGGACATAATGCTCAGACTGATTTTGAAGGATGTTAACTCAAGTAACCTCAAGAAAAAGTTGGATGATTTTAATAATGCCTGTAGGGACTTTCCTAGTGGTCCAGTGGTTAAGAAGCTGCCTTGCAATTGCAGAGGGCATGGGTTCAATCCCTGGTTAGGGAACTAAGATTTCTGCAGAGCAACTAAGCCCATGTGCCACAGTTACTAAGCCCACACACTCTGGAGCCTGTGCTCCACAACTAGAAAGTCCAGTGAGCCTCAATGAAAGATCCTGTGTAACACAATGAAAACTTGAACCAGCAAATAAATAAATAAATATTACAAAATAATAATGCCAGTAGACGAAACTGGAAGAGAAAACCTATAAACAAAGTGAGACAACTCTAGAGACAAGCTACTCTCCTGTTCTCTCTGAAAACATGGGACATCTCTTCTCCATTTGCCTCTTAATCTCCAAACACATCTAATTGTCTTTCTCAGCTTTCTCTGGATCATCTGTTATTGTTGATCCTATTTCTACTGCAAATTAGCAAATTCTTCCTGTGTTTTTAATTCAATTAGCTCTAAGTTCAAGCTGTTTCATACATTAATACAAGGGCCATATGCCACAGCAAAGTAGGTAATCATATGACTTATGTACCTTGTTCCATGACCTCTCAACTGTCACCTAGCATTCATAATCATCTATGTTTTAGGAAACTTTTTTTTACAGAAAGAAGTATCATCCAGTGGGAGTCATTAGACCAAGTTCATTTTGATACCTACGAACTAAAGCTAACTGGTATTGTCCATTATCAATTCTTTTTTTTTTTCTAATTTTATTTTATTTTTAAACTTTACATAATTGTATTAGTTTTGCCAAATATCAAAATGAATCCGCCACAGGTATACATGTGTTCCCCATCCCGAACCCTCCTCCCTCCTCCCTCCCCATACCATCCCTCTGGGCTGTCCCAGTGCACCAGCCCCAAGCATCCAGCATCGTGCATCGAACCTGGACTGGCAACTCGTTTCCTACATGATATTTTACATGTTTCATTGCCATTCTCCCAAATCTTCCCACCCTCTCCCTCTCCCACAGAGTCCATAAGACTGTTCTATACATCAGTGTCTCTTTTGCTGTCTCGTACACCGGGTTATTGTTACCATCTTTCTAAATTCCATATATATGCGTTAGTATACTGTATTTATGTTTTTCCTTCTGGCTTACTTCACTCTGTATAATAGGCTCCAGTTTCCAGCCACTATGGAGAACAGTGTGGAGATTCCTTAAAAAACTGGAAATAGAACTGCCTTATGATCCAGCAACCCCACTGCTGGGCATACACACTGAGGAAACCAGAAGGGAAAGAGACACGTGTACCCCAATGTTCATCGCAGCACTGTTTATAATAGCCAAGACATGGAAGCAACCTAGATGTCCATCAGCAGATGAATGGATAAGAAAGCTGTGGTACATATACACAATGGAGTATTACTCAGCCATTAAAAAGAATACATTTGAATCAGTTCTAATGAGGTGGATGAAACTGGAGCCATTATCAATTCTTTACTAATAAGTATCATTAGTAATGGGCTTCTCTAGTGGCTCAGTTAGTAAAGAATCTGCCTGCAGTGAAGGAGACCCAGGTTCGATCCCTGGGTAGGGATGATCCCCTGGAGAAGGAAATGGCAACCCACTCCAGTACTCTTGCCTGGAGAATTTCATGGACAGAAGATCCTGGCAGGCTACAGTCCAAGGGATCCCAAAAGACTGGACATGGCTGGGCAACTAATTTTTTCACTTTCATTGTTAGTAATGCCTGAAACAGGATCACTATCAGTTTGTTTGTAATGTAAAAACTTAATGAGCCAGTCACTCAGAAATATTAACACATAGTAGAGAAAGTTTAGCTCAGTTTGGGTTCAGTATGTGTGCTGTGTGTGTTCAGTCACTCAGTTGTGTCAGACTCTTACAACCCCATGGACTGTAGTCCTCCAGGCTCCTACAATAGATTTTTCAGGCAAGAATATTGAGTGGGCTGTCATTTCCTCTTCCAGGGAATCTTCCCCATCTAGAGATCAAACCCATGTATCCTGTGTCTCCTGCATTGGCAGGCATATTCTTTACCACTGAGTCACCTGGGAAGCCCATGTGGACTGTAGCCTGCCAGATTCCTCTCTCCATGGGATTCTCCACACAAAAATCCTGGAGCAGGTTGACATTTCCTTCTCCAGGGGATATTCTCCACTCAGGGACTGAACCCAAGTCTCTTACGTCTCCTGCATTGGCAGGCTTAGTATAGCTTTTTCAAATTAAAATCTGATCGTAGTCACTTAAATTGTAATATTTGAATTCTGTGGACTTACCCTAGTTGTACAAAGTCAGCATTTCTACTCTCCTCCAGTTTTACTTTCCTAAGTCTAACATATTCTTTAATAAATTCCAGAAAATCCCACAGGGCATCTCAAAAGTGTTCATGTAATACCTGTATTCCCATAGAAATTTCTACCTGCAAGTATTTCTCTTCAACAGCTTCCTTGCTGATATTTGTTGCCCTCAAATCTCTCCAGAGAGGGAGGTCACCTCTGATCTGCTTCTTGAGCATGTTGGGAAGTCACCTTGCTTGAGATGTTTCTCTCTGGTGTATCATAGAGTTGCAGAACACACAATGTGCCCCAAATATGCTGTGTCCTTAACTATTTACATTTCATACACGTTTATTGAATCTGTACTGAACTCTGGACATGTTGAAACACTTAGGATATAGCAGTAAACAGCACACTTATGATACTTGCCTTGAGTTTATAATCTAGAGGAAAAGAAAGTTTAAATTCCCGTTATGCTCATGTTCAATGGAATGGCTATTGCAAAATATAAATAAATGACAAATGTTAGCAAGAATGTGCAGAAATTGCAACTTTTGTACAGTTGGCAAGAATGCAAAATGCAATGCAACCACTATAAAAATAATTATGGAGGTTCCTAAAAAAAATTAAATGTAAAATTACTATATGATCCAAAAAATTCACTTCTAAATATATACTTTAAAGAATTGAGGCAGAGTCCCTAAGATATTTGACCAGTCATGATTATAGCAGCATTATACACAATAATAAAAAAGTAAAAGCAATGCAAATGTTCATCAATAGGTTAACTGATAAACAAAATGTGGTATATACATACAATGGAATGTTATTTGACCTTAAAAATGAAGGAAATTCTGACATATATTACATCATAGATGAACTTTGATGACATTATGCTAAGTGAAATAAGCCAGTCACAAAAAATCAAATATTGTATGATTCCACTTGTATGAGATATCTACAAGTAGTCAAATTCATAAGGACAGAATATAGAAGGGTGGTTGCCAGGGCCTGACAAGAGAAGTGAATGAGGAGTTGTATAATGGGTTTAGAGTCTCAGTTTTGCAGAATGAAAATAATTATGGAGATTTCACAATCACTTGAATGTAACTTCACACCTTTCAACTGTATACTTAAAAATGGTTAATATGGCTAATTTTATGTTATGCATATTTTACTACAATTAATTTTTTTTAAAAAAACAAAAGTTCTCTGTTGTATTTCTGGAGCCTTAAAGAGTTCCTTATTGTGATAAGGACAATATTATACAACCCCAACTGTAGCTTACACGTTACCATCTGCCACATATGTCTCCAATCTCTAAAAAACCATCTCTAAAGGTGCTTTTATCTGAAATCCTTTTAGAGAATTCAATCACCAAATCTGAGAGTAAAATAGATACCATATCAATAACACCATAGGTAATCTCCTTTTTCCTCTTTGCTTTGAATACCACAAGAACCTCCCTTCTTTCAACTCCTTACCAAATTTCTGCTTCTGGGCCAGTCTTGCAAGATAAGTCAGAAGGAAGGAAGAGTGTTGACAGCCTTGCATGCTGACTGCCTTCATCTGAATTGAGCCAAATGTGTTATACCATAAATGGCCCATTCTCTTCCTTCCACTTTGGCAAAACTCATCAATATAGAATTTCACATGAACAAGTGGGCTGAATCTAAAAAGCCATTGTTCTTATATTATATTCAGATCTTGAATAAATGTAATATGTCAATCAAAATTAAAATTTAAAATGCAGTTAATTCATGACAGCACCAGAGCATATTAAAGCCAGTATTTACTAAGAATTTACGATGAGTTGAGCACTATCCTAAAGGGTTTAAATATATTTACTCCCTTAATCTTCACAACAATCAAATGAACTGATACTGTGGTCTGCACTGTGAAACTGAGGAAGCAGAGACATTACAAATCTTGCCCAATAGTGCACATACATCAGTTCAGTTCAGTCGCTCAGTCATGTCCAACTCTTTGAGACCCCATGAATTGCAGCACACCAGGCCTCCCTGTCCATCACCAACTCCCAGAGTTCACTCAAACTCACGTCCATTGAGTCAGTGATGCCATCCAGCCATCTCATCCTCGGTTGTCCCCTTTTCCTCCTGCCCCCAATCCCTCCCAGCACTAAAGTCTTTTCCAATGAGTCAACTCTTCGCATGAGGTGGCCAATGTACTGGAGTTTCAGCTTTAGTATCATTCCTTCCAAAGAACACCCAGGACTTATCTCCTTTAGAATGGACTGGTTGGATCTCCTTGCAGTCCAAGGGACTCTCAAGAGTCTTCTCCAACACCACAGTTCAAAAGTATCAATTCTTCGGTGCCCAGCTTTCTTCACAGTCCAACTCTCACATCCATACATGACCACTGGAAAAACCATAGCCTTGACTCGACAGACCTTTGTTGGCAGAGTAATGTCTCTGCTTTTGAATATGCTATCTAGGTTGGTCATAACTTTCCTTCCAAGGAGTAAGCATCTTTTAATTTCATGGCTGCAGTCACCATCTGCAGTGATTTTGGAGCCCAAAAAAATAAAGTCTGACAATGTTTCCACTGTTTCCCCATCTATTTCCCATGAAGTGATGGGACCAGATGCCATGATCTTAGTTTTCTGAATGTTGCGCTTTAAGCCAACTTTTTCACTCTCATGTATGTGCAGTGCACATGTGCGTCTTTCACTCTCATGGACTGCAATTTTCACTTCCGCAAATCTTTCTAAGAATAAGCAATCTTAATCATTACTCACTACCGGTGGATGCAGAAAGTCCACAGAGGCAAAATGATTTCTTAAGATTATACAATCACGTAATAGAAAAGCCAATTATTTTATTCCCAGTCCAATTATTTTCTTTACTTTGTCATATCAAACTGACCAAAGTAAGAATTTTGTAATCTCTTGATTAAAAAGAAAAAGTAGTCCTATTTACTAGGATATGAGAGTCTTCCCTGCTTGTCACAGTATAGAAGGTTAGAATGTAAAGAATGGAGCTTAGCAATAAGACATTCCATTCCTTTGTCATATTATTCTACTCCTCTTTATGTTGGTAAAATTATCTCAAATTACAATACTTATTTATTAATTTTACCATAGTTAAATTAACAGTTTATAATTCAAAGCAAACATTATTCATCTTTCATTTGTCTGTAAATATTATGACTACTTAGACAAAGATTTTAAGTACTAGAGTTAAAGCACTGCTAAAGTGTAATTACAATGTTAATATTTTCAATTAAAACAAATTTCTCTTAATATCACACATTAACTCTCTTCTTGCCTGTTAAATGGAAAATGCCATAATATATTTCTTATGTAGTCCTGAGACTTGATTGGTGGTGATATTGTTTGCTCAGTCACTCAGTCATGTCCAACTCTTTGAGACCCCATGGACTGTAGCCAACCAGATGCCTCTGTCCATGGAATTTTTCAGGCAAGAGTACTGGAGTGAGTTTACCAGTTCCAATTCCAGGGGATCTTCCTGACCCAGAGACCAAACTTGTGTCTCTTGCATCTCCTGCATTAGCAGGCAGATTCTTTACACTGTGCTACCTGGGAAGTCCAGGTGTGGTATTACTGACCTTTTAACTTTCCTTCCTTTTTTAAAGTATGAGATGACATTTTTGGGTTGTTCTTTAGATTAGTAGCTACTAGGCTTGGTCACCTGATGTGAAGAACTGACTCATTGGAAAAGATCCTGATGCTGGGAAAGATTGAAGGCAGGAGGAGAAGGGGATGACAGAGGATGAGATGGTTGGATGGCATCACTGACTCAATGAACATGAGTTTGAGTAAGCTCTGGGAGTTGGTGATGGACAGGGAAGCCTGGTGTGCTGCATGCAGTCCATAGGGTCACGAAGAGGTGGACATGACTGAACGACTGAACTGAACTGAGTTTAAGTTTTGGAGAACAGGTTTACAGAGACGTTTTTCTAGAATAACAGTAGTTGGGGGAAAATGACAGTATATTATTCATTCATCACTGTCATTTGGCTGGCACACCACCTGGATAGTTTGGCACCTTTCCTTCTTTTAGGAATTAAGAAAGTATTTGATCTTATCAAACAGAAGTATCACCCAAATGAGTGTAAGTCATATTTCTCTAAGCAAGTGCTGCTATCACTTCTGTATGGAAACCAATTATGGTTGTTGTTTACTATATGTAAACACACAAAACAAACAAACAAAACAAATGAAAACCTTGATAAAGATCTGGCTTTTATTTCTAAGCAAATAACTACCTTAAGTCACTTATAGTCAACCAAAACAAAATCAAAACTCTGCTATTTGAAATCAGGTAACACCTGTATTCACATGTAGCATTCCAATTTAATCAATAGCCAATCTATTCTGAAATAATTGTAACCATTAGAGTTGTCTAAGCAATTCCTATTTTGTCTCAAACCAATCCATTTATTAACAGAGCAAAAGAAGAAAAAAAAATTAAAGACTGCTTCAAGCTTTTTTTCCCAGCTATTAATCTCAAAGAATAGTACAAAGGTGAGGCAATGTAAGTTGGTCATAAAATGTTTCAACAAGGAAAAATGTCAGGGCATGAAGAAGATCATTTCTGTTGGTGCTAAAGAGAATAATAGAAAGCTGTGTTCTCTCAGGGCTAGGGCCAAGGCTCCAATTCTATTGTTATTGGAGAAAATGCTGCAGGTGCAAGAGTCAAATTGGTTTCTATTATAAAAGCAGTAGATTATTCTGTGATTAGTGTCTGAAACTGCTAAGCTTTACCTCCTCTTCTGTTTAGCAGTATTCTCATATAACCTAGAATCTGGTAACTCTTTCCATATCTACCAGGACCTGTAATGCTCTCTAATATTTTACATAAATGTATACATACAAGTGAGACACAGGTTGAGCAATCTGAGGGAACAAACTGATTCCATTTTGAAGTAGCAAACCTGAAGTTTGCAATTCCTGTCAATTTGTTGCTCTCAGACTTTGGAGGTAATACAATTAAACCCAATCAGAAGAATATACAATTTTTGAGTTTTTCTCTAGTGATGGTGACGGTTTAGTATCTTCCTATCAACTTGCTCTCACCCTTCTCTTTGAATACAAGACCATACGTACATTTTCAGGGTTTTTTGCCCTGCTTGGAAATTTCATCATGGCCACTGAACAAGTTGAAGTTAAGTAGTAGAAGGAAAAAAAAAATCTCATGATTCTGGCCGAAATAGACAGATGTCCCAATTAACAAACCTTGTCAGTTTCAGTCCCTGGTTTATGAGGGGGATCACTCACTAATATTGATATTAAAGAGTTCAAAATTAACAGGGTAGCATTCATGGGAAATAATAAAGATAATAACAATAACCTGCCAGAATCATCTAAAGAGAAATAGCATTGATATAGACTCCAGAAATGCTGAAGTGGGACTATGGCTGAGACTAGGGCAGGGCATACTCAAAACAGAATAATTAAGTAGGGAAATGTATCTTATGGATTGCAATATGTAAGCTTTTTTTTAATATGCACACACTCTGAGGCCTCAGTCAATATTGCTGGAACATGATGATTATTATTATAATTCATAATTGATCAATGTTTCAGTGTTTAAGAAGAATTCTGATTTTCTACCAAAGAAATAATATGTATCTTCTATATTTTTTCCAAAACAAGAAATTTTGAGAAAATAAATATACTAAGAAATTAAATATAATAAAGAAAAAATATTCAGGCCTATTTTAATGAATCATCAATAGTGAATTTTGAATGATAGAGTTATATTTTATTTTTTACATAGAAGACAGGATTCACAACTGTGGGGCTTTGTTTTGTCTATCCCTTAGATCACACTTCAGTGGATAGATCCATTTAGACCCTGACCTGATACTTAGTACATCAAATGTATACAGCAAGGAAAGATTTGTAGAGAGAGTGAGGAAATGTCTTTTCTGTACATCAATTTCTTTATCTCTGTAGCAAGAGCATTATATCTTAATTCAGATAAGTACTTTGAACATTCAATGAGATAATAAATGTAAATTACTGAGAAGAATTAAAATCAAAACCCAATAAATGACAGCTACTATTATCATAGTAATTTTTAGACATGTTAGCAACAAAAAGAGGGTTTCCCAGGTGGCGCTAGCAGTAAAGAACTCGCTTGCCAATGCAGGAGACATAAAAGAGACTCAGGTTGGGAAAATCCCTGGAGTGGGAAGATTCCCTGGAGGAGGGCATGGCAACCCTCTCCAATATTCTTACCTCGAGAATCCCATGGACAGAGGAGCCTAGTGGGCTATGGCCCATAGGATTGCAAAGACTTGGACACAACTAAAGCAACTGAGCATGAGAAATAAAAAGAATGGGTACCAAAGATGAGCTCTACTGATTCAGATTCTAAGTTTTCTCCTGCTCACTTTCTTATAGGTTATTTTAGACTGAAGTAACATTGCAGGTGAAGATGCAATGCTGAACTCAACTAGGATCATCCCTACCTTCTTAAAAACTTTTGGTACAAACTGGAATGAGTAGACATTTGCTGGAATTTTCTTTCTACAGAATACATTAATGAAAAAGATATGTGAAAGCAAGAGTAAATTTATTTCTTCCCAGTGTAAACTTCCTGGAAGAGCAAGCAGCAGGAGTCTGCAAATGCATACCTATAATTGTATACTGTCCTGTCATCCCCTTCTGGAATCAGATGATGCTGTTTTTCATATTCTGAAAGGAGCACCACAAGAGGTCAAAGCAGAAACAACTTCCCACGTAAATCTTTGCTCTTCCATGAAGTTAATCAAAAAGAAGTCTGGAGAACAGGCAGATTATCTGTGCATAGTTTACTCCATGGGCTACAAGTTTTTTTTTGTTTTGTTTTTAAATTACCTCTTCACAAATTGCTGGCTCTCCAACACCCCTGCTGGCTGTCATGTCCTCCCAAAAATGTAAGTATATTCATCACTGCACAGGGTGTCTGCCAAGTATTCTTTAATAGGCAAGGCTTTTAAAACTATTTAGACTCTCTTACAAGATTTGACTGAAGTACATTTCCAATACCTTGATTTCCTGACTGGCTTGACTTTGTTGTTTTTTTTTGTGTGTGTGTGTGTGTAACAAAGTTTTATTAAAGTATAAAGGAGATAGAGAAAGCTTCTGACATAGGCATCAGAAGGGAGCAGAAAGAGTACCCACTTGCTAGTGTTAGCAATGAAGTTATATACTCTCCAATGAATCCAAAGAATGTCTAGAGGTTGTAAAGACCTCACCAGACCTACTCCCATAATTTACATTTTAAGATAACAGAATTAGCCAGAGGGCTTAATCCAGTGACTGTCCTCAGGCAGGATACATTATTGTTATATAATCCCTGTAAAGACCAGGTCTACTCCCATAATTTACATTTTAGGATAACAGAATTAGCCAGAAGGTTTAACCCAGAGACTGTCCTCAGGCAGGATACATTGTTATATAATCCTAAGGAATGTAGAGAAGGAAAAAAAGTTTGTCCTTCTTTCTCCTTGAGAATTCCAGACCCCTCTCCTTGAGACCCTAGACTCCTTATCAACCTGCCTGGGAAATGACTCTCTCATTCCCCCTTTTCTTTAGGAGAATTATGTTGCCTAGGAAAAGGGCGTCATTCTCGCTCCATAACTGCTTCCGAGCTGACAAGGGGCGTTGTCCCTAAATTGGTGAGGCAACATATTCTCCTAATCCTCATATTGAGGATATCTGATCCAGGGGCCCCAAATAGTAGTTGGAGGAAGCTGCAACAGTAGCAGGAATTTGAGCAACCATTTGTAACTTAAAAGCATTCATGCGGCTAGAAACAAGTCCAGTTATACAGTTACAGATGCAGGCAACATAGTCATTAAAACAAGTTAAAATCGAAATTAAAAGTCACATTATGTCCATAGTTAAAGTGCAACGTGTTGCACCAGTCCATTTTAGGGTTAGGGTTAGGGTTCAGATGAAGAAGAGGCACAGCATGTGATTGTTGTCGAAGGTATTCACAGACTTTGAGAAAGTCTTTTCCTTGAAGTGGAGATGTCCACCTCCGAAGCCTTCCACTGATGAAGAGGGAGTGCTCCACAGACCCAGCATTTAGACCGATTGTGGAATGCAGCGTAGGAGTGAGCCCAGAATAGGAAGGCACTGTCTTGAGGATCAAACCGCAGACTCAGGATTTTTGGAGTCAGCAGAAGTACTCACATAGATTATCAGGCCCATCTGCTGCCTTTTGCTTAACTCTAGAGCTCGGGTCAGAGCCACAAGCTCCACTAACTGAGCACTGGTTCCCTGGGGAAGAGATTTTGCTTCCAAAACCTGTTCAGCAGTCACCATGGCATAACCTGCTTTACACTTTCCATCCCAAACAAAAGAACTGCCATCTGTAAATATTTCCATGTCAAGATTGTCTAATGGGGTATCCTTTAGATCCTCCTGAGCTGCATAGTTTAAAGTTAGGAATTGAGAACAATCATGACCAGGTGTTTCATTTTCCTTCTCAGGACGGAAAGTGGCAGGATTTAAATTTCCACAAACTTTAAGCTTAGTTACTGGTCCTTCTAACAATGACTGATATTTAAGAAGCCTACTGTCTGTCATCCAAATAGTAACTTTAGAATTTAAGATTCCACTCACATGAGAAGTCAGTAAAGTAAGTTTTCGTCTATTAATTATTTTTAAAGCTTCAGATGCTAATAAAGCCGCTGCCCCAATTACTCTTAGGCAGTGGGGCCACCCACGTGAAATTACATCTAATTCTCTGCTTAGATAAGCAATAGGTTGCTGGTGAGGTCCTCGGGTTGTGTCAAAACTCCCATTGCCACACCTTTTCTTTCAGTGACAAACAAATTAAATTCTGACCCTGTGGGCAAGCTCAGAGCTGGAGCTTGCAGGAGAGCAGTCTGAGGAATCTTAAAGCCTTTTGAGTTTCTGGAGACCAAACCAGTTTGTTGGTTTGGGCCTGCTGAGTTTCAGCTATAAGTTTATATAAAGGCTGGGCAAGTTCCCCATAACCCGGAATCCAAATGAGGCAGTAACCTGTGATTCCCAAAAATCCTCTCAATTGTCTTAAAGTCATAGGTAGGGGATGATTTAGTATAGGTTTAATTCTCTCAGGGCCTATGGCCCGAGTTCCTTCTGATATGATTAGGCCCAGATATCTAACCGATTGTTGACACAGCTGAGCCTTTTCTCTTGATGCCTTGTAACCACAGCCTGCCAGAAAGTTTAAGAAATCTTCTGAGGCTCGCGAACAAGCTTCCTCTGTCTCAGCACAGAGCAAAATATCATCTACATATTGTAACACCACCGCTTCAGAGCTATTAAAGTTTTGTAGATCCCGTGACAAACTGTCCAAATAAGTGAGGACTGTCACGAAATCCCTGAGGCAAAACTGTCCAGGTTAACTGAGAAGCTTCCTGCGTAGGGTCTTCAAAGGCAAATAGAAATTGACTTTCTTCTGCCAAAGGCACCGAATAGAAGGCATCTTTCAAATCGACTATTGAAAAATATTTGGCTCGTTCAGGAATTTCAGACAATAGAGTATAAGGATTAGGCACCACGGAGTGTAAAGGAACTACAGCCTCAGTTATTATTCGTAAATCTTGAACTAGTCTCCATTTACCATTTGATTTCTTTATACCCCAAATAGGAGTGTTGCAAGGACTGTTACAGGGAATTAGTAGTCCCTGCTCCTTTAAAATTTCGATGATGAGTTTTAACCCTTCCTTAACCTCAGGTTTCAGTGGATACTGCTTCTTATGTGGGAATACGTGCGGGTCTTTGAGCTTAACAACTACAGGAATAGCATTTTGTGCTCGGCCCACAGATTTTCCATCAGCTCATACCCTAGGATTTACATTTTGTTCAACTAAAGGGAGAGAAAGGGAGGGCTCCATATTCATGAAAACAGAGGCATGGACCTTGCTCAGTATATCCTTTCCCAAAAGGGGAGGGAAATTCTGGCACGATCAGAAACTCGTGTGAAAACAGCACAGAATCCCAGTTGCAAGATAAAGAATAACTGAAATAATACCTTTTGGCTCGGTCCCAACTATAGAACCAGACTGGGACTACAACACAGCTAAAGGAAGATGGGATCAGTCATTTTGTTGATGTATTCTTGAGGGACTTAGGCAGGCGCGTTCTAAGCCTTTAAACTATGGCAAATTAGCAGACATAGAACAGGAGAAGGAAGCTCCTGGTAAACTCCTAGACAGACTAAGAGAAGGCCTTCGCAGATTCACTGAGATTGATCCTGAAAGTGAAGAGGGAAAAGTGATCTTAAAGGATAGATTTCTCACTCAGTTGGCTCCAGATATCCGCCATAAGCTATTAAAATGGGAATAAGGACCAAATCAGTCTTTAGATACTCTGTTACAACTGGCTCAGTCTATTATGGTAGGGAATATGAGGAAAAGAAAGAAAGGCAAAAAAAGATGAAGGAAAAGGCGGAAGCCTTTGCCATGGCTATGAAAAACGTTCTTAAACATCCTGAGAAAAATGCCCAGAGGGACCCAGGTGAAAAGGGATGGGCTTGCTACTATTGTGGAAAGGAGGGGCACCTCAAGCGGGATTGCCCTCAGGCATCTAAGCTGCCCCTGGCTCCATGTCCGGTCTGCAAAGGACCACACTGGAAGAGAGACTGCCCCCAGAGGCGTAGGTCTCCGGGGTCAGACTCTCAAGACAATCAGGACTGAAGGTGCCCGGGGGTCCCCACACAAGCTCCCGTCCTAATTACGCCTGAGGAACCCCGGGTATTAATAATTGTGGGGGGCCAACCCATCGATTTCCTTTTAGATACTGGGGCAACTTATTCAGTGCTTACTGAAGCCCCTGGCCCACTTTCTTCCCGAATTGCTTCCATAATAGGACTGTCTGGACGAGCCAAAAGGTATATGGCTTGACTTTGTAATGCAATCCAAGATTGTAGGATAATTAATATTTCCACAGCTGTGCTTTGAATAATGGAGATCTACTCAGATAAGATTTCAAAATAACTCATGTTCTTATTCATCCAGACTAACATATTCAGAACAGAAAATGTAATAAAAGATAACTGTGCAATGATTTGTACTTCCTATGGCATTTGGATCTCCCATATCTAAGCCACAGCATTAATAGACTTTCAGGAAAGCTTAACAACTTACTTGGTGTACTATAAGAGTACCTTGAAAAGATGCAGACTTGATTTTAAAATTTCTTAATTAGGATAACAATTAGGGCAGTTAAAATATTTAAAGTATCAGCTTTTGTTTTTTAGGGTTGTCATGACAAAGTACCAATATTGTCTACAGTCTTTGCACTGGTGCTTCCTTCTGATTGAAATTGTTTCCAAGGATAGCTCCATGACTCACTCTTTCCTCCTTAAGTTCTTACTTATTGTCATTTTCTTAGTGAGACATCCCCTGATTTATATTTGGACACTGCTCCCTAAACCCTCCAATACACTTTCCTTCTCTAGTAGTCCCCAAGCACTTATTGTCTACTGAATATCTTATATCTTAGTTATTTTTTAAATTGTTCCTCATTATCAACTAAACTTTTAAGTTCTATAAGCATAAAGATTTCTGTCCAATATATTTCCAATATATTCCAAATAGCAGATTAATAGGTATTTGTTGAGTTAATGTTAGCTTCCTAAGTGTCATTCAGCTCAGTTCAGTCGCTCAGTTGTGTCCAACTCTTTGTGACCCCATGAATCGCAGCACGCCAGGCCTCCCTGTCCATCACCAACTCCCAGAGTTCACTCAAACTCAAGTCCATTGAGTCGGTGATGCCATCCAGCCATCTCATCCTCTGTCGTCCCTTTCTCCTCCTGCCCCCAATCCCTCCCAGCATCAGAGTCTTTTCCAATGAGTCAACTCTTTGCATGAGGTGGCCAAAGTACTGGAGCTTCAGCTTTAGCATCATTCCTTCTAAAGAACACCCAGGACTGATCTCCTTTAGAATGGACTGGTTGGATCTCTTTGCAGTCCAAGGGACTCTCAAGAGTCTTTTCCAACACCACAGCATCAAAAGCATCAATTCTTTGGTGCTCAGCCTTCACAGTCCAACTCTCACATCCATACATGACCACTTGCTATTAAATAACAATAAAGAATAATGTATTTTTCTAATTTAATCTCCTAACAACTTAATGTTATCTGTATGATACTTTTGGAGGTATAAATGCATGTAAGCTTTGTATTTCCAGATTTCTCTAGCAAGCAAAGAACCTCTTACCAACATGGTGCTAAAAATTCCAAGCACACTCATTTCAAACAGATACTGATTTAAAGCACCTCTTTAGCAACTTGGAGTGTAGAAGAAGAATGTGACAATAAAGGAAAAATTTGTGAACAGTGATATTGAGATCTAAAACTGAGGTCAGTGAGAAGCTGAATAAAATGAATTTAGTTGAGATAAACTAATTCCAGATTAAGGATTCAGGGTTAGGCTGTTTGATGTATGATGATGCCATTCTAACTTATTGAACAAAGTAATGGGGACTTCCCTAGGGACCCAGTGGTTTAGACTCCATGCTACCACTGCAGGGAATGTAGGTTCAATCCCTGATTGGGGACCTAGGATCCCACATGCATTACAGTGCAGCCAAAACATCAAAAATAAAATAATGTTTGAAACAAAAAAAAAAACAAAGTAATTGCTTGCAAAATGAAAAGAATGAATATAATATAAACCCAACTCACAGTAATTGCCACATTAGGTGGCTTAGGAGTTCTGTTGATTTGCACAGAAAGTACTAGAAAAATGAGAGGTTGGTCTATGCATAGTGGCTAGTACGATACTAGTACTCAGACTATATACTTTATACTTAATAATATGAAGGAGAAATTAACTTTCTTTCATACAAGTATGTATTTAAATGATAAACGTGATTGGATCATAGTTGATATGTGAGTTCAAATTATAAATGAAACTCCTTAGCTTCAAGGAGAGATGAAAGAAGATAGGAACCCTGAATTCTTGATTTAGTCCTGTTACTACTAACTGTATGATTAGATTTAAATTTGAAATAATCATACTGGCTGTGTGGAGAATAGACTTATAGACATTTTGGGTATGTGAGTAGAAGCAGGAAAACCATAAAGAGGTCATTATAATAATCTTGTTAAAAGTGAAATAATCTCGAAGCAAGTGATAGCAGGAAGCAGTTGTCTGTGGAGCAAATGGTGATAAGATGTGCTGATGAGTAGGGTGTGAAAAAAAAAAAGAGAATTCAAGGATAAATGCAAGGCATGAAATACTGTGCTAGATGGTAGGGCTCAAGTGGTAAACAGTAGCAAAAATAAAATGGTTCCTATTTAAGTAGAATATTGATTTCCAGAGGCTCTTACTGGAATGCATTCCTTGTAGTTAACTCATCACATGGTCTTGTGGTTACAATACAAGAAGTAAAACTTAAAAGAAAGAAAGAAATTAATCACTCAAGCCTCAATATTGCTAAGTTTCTAGACTTTCTGGAATTATTTTATTTCCTGAAAATTTATCCTCCTCTTCAAAAAAGACTTTTTAACTATACATATTTCTTTGTTCACATTACTATATGAATTAATTAGGACTAAACAGAGTTTATATTAAGTAGAGTTTATAAGTATACCATAAATATCCATCATTTCAACTTAAATGTTTCTATTTGTCTCCCTTCCTCATTTTTATGTGATGCTTATGATCTCTTTTTGCTATAGATAAAATGCTAAACCAAACAATTTTAATCTGCATTTTTTGTGTGTTTGTTTCTTTTTTCCAATTCTCAATGTATTTCTGGTATTATGTTTAGATAATATTAGATATTATTAAATCATATAATATTATGTATAGATCATCACTCCAATGTTCTCATCTTATGGTTCCAAAGCACTGAATAATTTGATATTTTGCTTGATATTTAACTTGATAATTTAGGTAGTTAATTTTATCTGTAAAGAAGATGTTTGTCAAATTTACTCCTCACCCCACCAAAAACAAACAAACAAAGCATGAAACAAACACAAAAGAGCCCCCTGCTCCCACACCATAACACAGTAAACTGTTCATGCTTAGTTTTTGCCATGGAGGATCACAATTGTCCATTTTCCCTTGTCTTTCCTTTTGTCTCTCATAATACACTTGAGATTGCAATTCTGTGACCTGGGTTTACCGTAACATCCTTTCTAAAAATTTTAAAATTTTTCTTTAAAAACATCTCCAGATGGCATTCTTGAAGTCAGGTAACTTAGGAAAATATACATAATATTATCAAAGTGTGTCATTCAGTCATGTCTGACTCTTGGTGACCCCCTGGACTGTAGCTGGCCAGACTCCTCTGTCCATGGGATTCTCTAGACAAGCACACTGAAGTGGGTTTCCATGCCCTTACCCAGGAGACCTTTCTGACCCAAGACTTGAAACCATGTCTCTTATGTCTTCTACCTTGGCAGATGTGTTCTTTACCACTAGCACCACCTGGGAAGGCCAAATATTTTTCTAATTATTCCCCAAAGGAGTGGAATCACATTTCTTGTTGTTTAGTCACTAATCATGACCAAATCTTTTGTGGCCACATGGACTACAGCCTGCCAGGTTCCTCTCTCTATGGGATTCTCCAGGCAAGAATACTGGAATGGGTTGCGATTTCCTTCTCCAGGAGATCTTCCTGACCCAAGGGTTCAACCCACATCTCCTGCTTTGCAGAGGGATTCTTTACCACTGAACCACCCAGGAAGACCTCACATTCCTTAGATCTTAGAATAAAACTCGCACAATCAAGGAGAAAAAAAAAAAAAAAGCACAAACATATAATCTATATAAACTCAAGTTTCATATATAAGCACAATGAGGGCAAAGGTTTACTACATAATAATCTTAAAGCAATATTAAAGAAAAAAGTTCAGGAAAACACTTACAACAATAATTATAGATTGTAGATGGTTATACTCAATTTTCACCATAGAGCACTTTCCACACTATGTTCTTACCTCTCTGACCAATGACTTTCTACCTGTTAACAAAACTTCTTACTTTGTTAAAGATAATGGCAACAACTTTCTTTGACCATCCCCACCTACTCTTCAACAACAACAACAAAAAAAGAATAAATTTCTTTGCTGTATTCAATTACTTTTTTATTGAAATACAGTTGATTTACAATGTATTAATTTCTGCTGTACAGCAAAGTGATTCAGTTATACATTCTTTTTCATATTCTTTTCCATTATGGTTTATTATAGGACATTGAATATAGTTTCCTGTGCTACACAATAGGACCTCATTTATCTAGTCTATATACAATAGCTTACATCTGTTAACCTTAACATCTATATAGAGAATAGACTTATAGTTGCCAAGGGGGAAGGGTTGAGAGAGGGATGGAGTAGAGCAGGAGGTTGGAGTTAGCAAATACTACTTTTATACAGGTTGTGCACTGTCCTTTTACAAATATTCCTTTACAAGGTTTCTATTCAGTTAATTTGAACATTCCTCAAAGGAAAATTTATTTTATTCTTTCTCAGTCATTTAATCTTTCATTCAACAAATATTCATTAACTGTCTCAATTTGTATTTCATTAAAACTATCATGTTATTAATGGTAAATTATACTATATTACTTTATGTACAGATAAGGAAAATAATATACTGTTTAATTGGTCTATGATCTACTATCAACAGTAAAATGCATCCTAATTATTCAGATATTTTAAAAGTTTAAAAATGTACATATAAGGCTAGATAAATCTGGTATGTACAAGAGATTGTTTTACATGCCCAGTATATATCAGTGGGGGGAAAAAAAAAAAAAAAAACAGATCAAAGTTCCTACTCTAACAGGAATATGTTTCAGAAAGAAAAAAAAAAAAAACTGTAATAGAAAATAGAATAAATAAATAAATTATGTTTTATGTTTATGAGCTGTGCTGTGCTTAATTGCTCAGTCATGTCCACCTCTTTGCAATCCCATGGACTGTAGCCCGCCAAGCTCCTCTGTCCAAGGGGATCTCCAGGCAAGAACATTGGAGTGAGAGAACAAGATGGCAGAGGAGTAGGTAGATGTGGAGTACATCTCCCTCCAAGGATACATCAGGAATACAGCTTAGGACACAGAAGTGCATGCATAACACCAGCTGAGAGTGGACAGGAGTACCTGACCAGTGGAAAAGATTATATAGAACCACGCAAAACTTGGTAGGATGAAGGAACAAGGGAGAAAATGCTAATGCTAAGTCACTTCAGTCGTGTCCGACTCTGTGCGACCCCATAGACAGCAGCCCACCAGGCTCCCGCGTCCCTGGGATTCTCCAGGCAAGAACACTGGAGTGGGTTGCCATTTCCTTCTCCAATGCAGGAAAGTGAAAAGCGAAAGTGAAGTCGCTCAGTCGTGTCCGACTCTTAGCAACCCCATGGACTGCAGCCCATCAGGCTCCTCCGTCCATGGGATTTTCCAGGCAAGAGTACTGGAGTGGGGTGCCATTGCCTTCTCCGTAAATTTTCTTTATTTAATTTTGCATATCTATTCTTTCTTTCTTTGCTTTCTCTCTTTTCTTTCAACATATTTGTTAGTTTTATTTTTATTGCTTTATTCCCAAATTGGCACCTTGCTTTAGTTTTGTGTTCTAGTTTGTGCTTTACTCTTTTTCTTAACTGATATATATATAATTTTTCATTTCCTTTGTTTGCTGGGTCAATATATTGTACTTTATTTTTGTTGGACTGTTTTGACTTTGCTCATAGTTGTATATGTATATGCATATACTCCATTGTTTTAATTATTATTTGCCTGACTTTGTAACTGCCATTTGTCTGCGGTTTATTTTTGGTTTCTCATTTTCCAGTATTTGTTTTAATCTCATTTAATGCCACAACAAAGCACTTGTGGAATCTTCATTCCTGACTAGAGATCAAGCAACTTTTCTGACCACAATGCTATGAGACTAGACATCCATTACAAGAAAAAAAAAAACTGTAAGAAACAAACACATGGAGATTGGACAACACATTTTTAAATAAACAACAGGGCACTGAATAAATCAAAAGGGAAATCAAGAAAGTATTAGAAACAAATGAAAATGAAAATATGACAGCTCAAAACCTACGGACGCAACAAAAGTAGTTCTAAGATGAAAGTTTATAGCAATACAATCCTACCTCAAGAAACAAGAAAAATGTTGAATAGACAATGTAACTTTACACCTAAAACAATTGGAAAAAGAACAAGAAAATCCCAAAGTTAGTAGAAGAAAAGAAATAATAAAGATCTGAGCAGAAATAAATGAAAAAGGAATGAAAAAGATATTAAAGATTAATAAAACTAAAAGCTGATTTTTTGGTTAGATAAATAAACAAAATTGACAAACCTTTAGCCAGACTCATCAAGAAAAAAAGAGAGAAGAATCAAATAAAAAAAAAGAAATGAAAAAGGAGCGGTTACAAAAGACAATGCAGAAATTCAAAGGATTATAAGAGAATATTATGAACAACTATATGACAATAAAATAGATAACCTGGAAGAAATGGGAAGATTCTTAGAAAAGTTCAATCTTCCAAGACTGAGCCGAGAAGAAATAGAAATTATGAACAACCCAATTACAAGCACTGAAATTGAAGCTGTGGTTGAAAATCTCCCAAAAAATAAAAGCCCAGGACCAGATGGCTTCACAGGAGAATTCTATCAAACATTTAGAGAACAGCTACTGCCTATCCTTCTAAAACTCTTTCAAAAAATTGCAGAGGAAGGAACACTTCCAAACTCATTCTACAAAGCCACCATCACCCTGATACCAAAACCAGACAAAGACAACACAAAAAAAGAAAACTATAGGGCAATATCGCTGATGAACATAGATGCAAAAATCCTCAACAAAATTTTAACAAACAGAATTCTGCAACACATCAAAAAGCTCATACACCATGATCAAGTTGGGTTTATTCCAGAGATGCAAGGCTTCTTCAATATATGCAAAACAACATGATACACCATATGAGCAAGTTGAAAGATAAAAACCATATGATAATCTCAATAGATACAATAAAAGCCTTTGACAAAATTCAGCATGCACTTATGATTAAAACTCTTCAAAAAATGGGCATAGAAGGAACCTACCTCAACATAGAAAAGGCCATATATGAAAAGCCTATGGCAAACATTATCCTTAATGGCGAAAAACTGAAAGCATTCCGGCTAATATCAGGAACAAGACAAGGGCGTCCACTTTTGCCACTGTTACTCAACATAGTTCTGGAAGTCCTAGCTACAGCAATCAGAGAAGAAAAACAAATAAAAGGAATCCAGATCAGAAAAGAAGTAAAGCTATCACTGTTTGCAGATGACATGATACTGTTCATGGAAAACCCTAAAGATAATATCAGAAAATTACTGGAGCTAATCAGTGAATTGAGTGGGTGACAAGAAACTGTGGGAAATTCTTCAAGAGAAGAGACCACCTGACCTGCCTCCTGAAAAATTTGTATGAAGGTCAAGAAACAACAGTTAGAAATGGACATGGAGCAACAGTCTGCTTCAAAATAGGAAAAGGAGTATGTCAAGGCTGCTTATTGTCACCCTGCTTATTTAACTTATATGCAGAGTACATCATGAGAAATGCTGGGCTGGAAGAAGAACAAGCTGTAATCAAAACTACTAGGAGAAATATCAATAACCTCAGATATGCAGATGACACCACCCTTATGGAAGAAAGCGAAGAACTAAAGAGCCTTTTGATGAAAGTGAAAGAGGAGAATGAAAAAGTTGGCTTAAAGCTCAACATTAAGAAAACTAAGATCATGGCATCTGGTCCCATCACTTCATGGGAAATAGATGGGGGAACAGTAACAGACTTTATTTTGGGGGTCTCCAAAATCACTGCAGGTGGTGACTGCAGACATGAAATTAAAAGCCACTTGTTCCTTGGAAGAAAAGTTATGACCAACCTAGACATCATTTTAAAAAGCAGAGACATTACTTTGCCAACAAAGGTCCATCTAGTCAAAGGTATGATATTTCCAGTAATCATGTATGGATGTGAGAGTTGGACTATAAAGAAAGCTAAGAACCTAAGAATTTGTGGATTTGAGCTATGATGTTGGAGAAGACTTTTGAGAATCCTTTGGACAGCTAGTAGATCCAACCAGTCCATCCTAAAGGAAATCATTCTAGAATATTCATTGGAAGGACGGATGCTGAGGTTGAAACTCCAATACTTTGGCCACCTTATGTGAAGAACTGACTCATTGGGAAATACCCTGATGCTGGGAAAGATTGAAGGTGGGAGAAGAAGGGGACAACAGAGGAGGAGATTGTTGGATGGCATCATCAACTTTATGGACACGAGTTTGAGTAAACTCTGTGAGTTGGTGATGGATAGAGAGGCCTGGTGTACTATCATCCATGAGCTCGCAAACAGTCAGACATGACTGAGCAACTGAACTGAACTTAACTGAATCAGGGAATTGTCAAAGTTGCAGGATACAAAATTAATACACAGAAATCATTTGCATTTCCATTTATTAACAATGAAAAATCAGAAAGAGAAACTAAGGAATCAATTCCATTCATAACAAAAAAAATTAACTAGGAATAAATTTACCTAAGGAGACAAAAAAACTGTACACAGAAAGTTATAAGACACTAATAAAAGAAATCAAAGATGACATAAACAGATGAAGTGATAGTCCATGTTCCTGGGTAGGAAGAATCAATATTGTGAAAATAACTATACTACCAAATGCAATCTACATTCAATGCCATCCCTGTGAAATTACCAATGGCATTTTTTTACAGAACTAGAACAAAAAAATTCACAGTTCATATGGAAACACAAAAGACCCTGAATAACCAATGCAGTCTTGAGAAAGAAGAATGGAGCTGGAGGAATCAACCTTCCTGACTTCAGATTATACTATAAGGCTATAGTCATTAACACAGTATGGTGCTGTCACAAAAACAGAAATATAGAACAATGAAACAAGATAGAAAGCCCAGAAATAAACCCATGCACCTTTGGGTTACCTTATTTTTGACAGTGGAGGCAAGAGTATACAATGGGGCAAAGACAGCCTCTTCAATAAGTGGTTTTGGGAAAACTGGACAGTTACATGGAAAAGAATGAAATTAGAACACTTCCTAACTCCATACACAAAGATAAACTCAAAATGGATTAAAAACCTAAATGTAAGACCAGAACTTATAAAACTCTTAGAGGAAAGCATAGGCAGAACACTCGATGACATAAATCAAAGAAAGATTCTCTATGACTCACCTCCTAGAGTAACAGAAATAAGAACAAAAGTAAACAAGTAGGACCTGATCAAACTTAAAAGCTTTTGCAGGTCAAAGAAACTACAAGCAAGGTGAAAAGACAACCCTCATTATGGGAGAAAATAATAGCAAATGAAACAACTGAAAAAGGATTAATTTCCAAAACCTACAAGCAGTTCATACAACTCAATGCCAGAAAAACAACCCAATCAAAAAATGGGAAAAGACATAAACAGACATTTCTCCAAAGAAGACCTACAGATGTCTAACAAACACATGAAAAGATGCCCAACATTGCTCATTATTAGAGAAATGAGATATCCCCTCACACCGGTCAGAATAGCCGCCATCAAAAAGTCTGCAAACAATAAATGCTGGAGAGGGTGTGGAGAAAAGGGAACACTCTTGCACTGTTGGTGGAAATGTAAATTGATGGTGCCACTATGGAAGATGGTGTGGAGATTCCTTAAAACTAGGAATAAAACAACAATACGACCCAGCAATCCCACTCCTAGGTATATACCCTGAGGAAACCAAAATTGAAAAAGACACATGTATCCCATTGTTCCTGCAGCACTATTTACAATAGGTAGAACATGGAAGCAACCTAGATGTCCATCGACAGATGAATGGATAAAGAAGTTGTAGTACATATACACAATGGAATATTACTCAGCCATAGACGGAATGCATTTGCATCAGTTCTAAGGAGGTGGATGAACCTAGAACTATTATACAGAGTGAAATGAGTCAGAAAGAGAAAGATAAATATTGTATTCTAACGCATATATAAGGAATCTAGAAAAATGGTACTGAAGAATTTATTTACAGGGCAACAATGGAGAAACAGACATAGAGAATAGACTTATGGACATGGAGAGAGACAAGACAGGGTAAGATGTACGGAAAAAGTAATATGGAAACTTATATTACCATATGTAAAATAGATAGCCAATGGGAGTTTACTGTATGGCTCAGGAAACTCAAACAGGGGTCTGTATCAACCTAGAAGAGTGGGATGGGTGGGAGATGGGAGGGAGGTTCAAAAGGGAGGGGATATATGTTTACCAAAAACAGCAAAATTCTGTAAAGCAATTATCCTTCAACAAAAAAAAAAAAAAAAAAAAAAACACTGGAGTGGGTTGCCATGCCCTTCTCCAGGGGATCTCCTCAACTCAGGGGTGGAACCCAGGTCTCCCATATTGCAAATGGATTCTTTACCATCTGAGCAACAAGGGAAGCCCAAGAATACTTGAGTGGTTAGCCTATTCTTTCTCCTAGGGAACTTCCCAACCCAGGAATCAAATTGGGGTCTCCTGCATTGCAGACTGATTCTTTACCAGCTGAGTTACCTGGGAAGCCATATGCTTTTATGTATGCTATTAAAAAATAGAAAAGACAAGTGTGTTAAATATAACAGCAGGATCCTCTATGACCCACCCCCCAGAATATTGGAAATAAAAGCAAAAATAAATAAATGGGACCTAATTAAAATTAAAGCTTCTGCACAACAAAGGAAACTATAAGCAAGGTGAAAAGACAGCCTTCAGAATGGGAGAAAATAATAGCAAATGAAGCAACGGACAAACAACTAATCTCAAAAATATACAAGCAACTCCTACAGCTCAACTCCAGAAAAATAAATGACCCAATCAAAAAATGGGCCAAAGAACTAAATAGACATTTCTCCAAAGAAGACATACAGATGGCTAACAAATACATGAAAAGATGCTCAACATCACTCATTATCAGAGAAATGCAAATCAAAACCACTATGAGGTACCATTTCACGCCAGTCAGAATGGCTGCGATCCAAAAGTCTACAAGCAATAAATGCTGGAGAGGGTGTGGAGAAAAGGGAACCCTCTTACACTTTTGGTGGGAATGCAAACTAGTACAGCCACTATGGAGAACAGTGTGGAGATTCCTTAAAAAACTGGAAATAGAATTGCCTTATGACCCAGCAATCCCACTGCTGGGCATACACACCAGAGGAAACCAGAATTGAAAGAAACACGTGTACCCCAATGTTCATCACAGCACTGTTTATAATAGCCAGGACATGGAAGCAACCTAGATGTCCATCAGCAGATGAATGGATAAGAAAGCAGTGGTACATATACACAATGGAGTATTACTCAGCCATTAAAAAGAATACATTTGAATCAGTTCTAATGAGATGGATGAAACTGGAGCCTATTATACAGAGTGAAGTAAGCCAGAAAGAAAAACACCAATACAGTATACTAATGCATATATATGGAATTTAGAAAGATGGTAACGATAACCCTGTATGACGTGAGACAGCAAAAGAGACACAGATGTATAGAACAGTCTTTTGGATTCTGTGGGAGAGGGAGAGAGTGGGATGATTTTGGAGAATGGCATTGCAACGTGTATATCATATAAGAAATGAATCGCCAGTCCAGGTTCAATGCAGGATATAGGATGCTTGGGGCTGGTGCACTGGGATGACCCAGAGGGATGGTATGGGGAGGGAGGTGGGAGGGGGATTCAGGACGGGGAACACGTGTACACCCGTGTCAGATGCATGTTGATATATGGCAAAACCAATATTGTAAAGTAATTAACCTCCAATTAAAATAAATAAATTTAAAAAAAGAAAGAAAAATAAGAATGTAAAATGTCTCACTTATAATTTCATAATATTGATTGTATGTTGAGATGATAATGTTTTAGATATATGAATAAAAGAAAATATATTATTAAAAAAATAGTATTGTTAAATATGGTGGACTCATTCAGATGATGAAATCTAAGCAAAAACTAAAGGAAATGAATGACTTCTCTATGTGTATATTTTGTGATCGATCATTCCAACCAAAAAGAAGAGCTAGTCCAAATGTCCTGAGGCAGGAATACTCCTGGAATATTTGAGGAAAAGCAGGGAAGCTAATGTGACTGGCGAAGGGTGAACAAAAGAAAAGCATAAAGGAAAGAAGTGATAAAGATAAGTGGGAGCTGGATCCTATGGAATCTCACTGGCCATCAAAAGGACTTCATATGCTGAGTAAAATGAGAATCTTCTGTCAACAGTGACTCCTAACAGACAGGATGCAGAGCTATGAGAAAAAGGGCAGAATAAAAGAACATTTCAAACAATCTGGCCTGAGTAACTGAAAAGGTGTAGTTGTCCTCAAATGAGGTAAAGAAACTTTGGGGAAGCCAGGAGTTCAGTTTTGGACATATTGATTCATGGTCTTGCAGATTCCAAATGGAGATATTAAGTAGGTAGTTAGATGTATGAGACTAGAATTTAGAAAAAGTGGTCAAGGATTGAATATACAAATTTGGCAGTCATTAGAATGCAAATAATTCTTAGCCTTGACCCTGGGAGGTGTGATCCTGAAGGGAGAGTTTATAGACAGAGAAGAAAAGAAAGCCAAAACCTGAGCACTTGATGCCAACATGAAGGGTTCAAGGAGAAACAAGCAAAGACATCTGAGAAGGACTGTCCAATAAAGTAAGAGGAAAATCTAAAGTGCAAGTGTTCTGAAATCAGATTTAATCTAAGTAAGCTAACTAGAGTGAGTGCTTAGTAATTGTTAAATGGGCAAGTTGTTTTTTATGCATTGGCTATTTGATGGCTTGGGGACAGCCTGTTCTCTCACCCAAGCATAGTATTGAATGATAATATCCATCCTTCTTTGATATATTCCTCCATCAATAAAACACAGAGTTCTGGAAGAAGATCCCTAATAAGCCCTTCACAGTCATCAATTAGGTATAAGAGGGTGATTTATACATAAATTCATAGAGGATAGACAAGAAAAGAGAGGAGATGGTGAAACATTCTGTCAAATGGTGATATTTATGGTCAGCTCTGTTAAATTTTTCTGGGTGACAAGTTGACATCATTGCTCAAAATGATGTCTGGAGATTTTAAGTAGATTTAAATTATTTCTTAGTTCCTTTCACACTTGTCTCTTAGTAATGAGAACAGAAATATACTTATCCAGGCAAAATACTGTTATAATTGTTTGTGTTTTCTTCTTCTTCTTCTTCTGGTCATATAAATTCTAGTTCTTGCTATGCCCGTGAAGAATTCAGGCAGACTGGATGAACATTTACTACCCTAATGAAAAATGGTGTTTTAAGTATAGCATTTCAATTTTGGTGCTGTGGATAGGAAAGTAATAAATCAAATATTTACATGCTGTTCATTTTTGACAAGGCCTGTTCAGGAGGGACACAAAAAACCATGTATTTTATGAGAAAAAAGCCTAGATAAAAATCCCAGTCATATAATTTATTGCAGTTTAGAATTTACTACTGCTGTTAATGGGCATCCTTTAATAGATGGTATACTGAGATAGTATTAGACAGGTGACTAGAAGAGAAGGATTTATGAAATAAGCTAAGGAGAGATAAAACTAAGGTTACATGGAGACATATAAGTCAGAGAAAATGAGGAGTAAATAGAAACAACATTACAAAATGCATCAAGGTCAAGCAACTCATACTGTGAATTGAGTGAATCAAGCCAGCTGACCTGTAACTGTCAGAGTATTCTAGAGATTATTTCAGTGATAGGTCAAAACAAACCATTCAAAATATATCTTGTATTTGTCTTATAAAATAATAAATTATATGCAAATATGTGTGTGTGGGAGTGTGGTGTGTGTGTTTTTATATACATACGTATATGATGCAATCTAATTAAAATGATTTCAACTAAGAGGCTAAGACCAAGGCAAATTGGAAGTGGTCAAACAGGACATAGCAAGAGTGAAGCAGGGCAAAGGCTAATAGAGTTTTCCCAAGAGAACGCACTCATCATAGCAAACACTCTCTTCCAACAACACAAGAGAAGACTCTACACAAGGACATCACCAGATGGCCGACACCGAAATCATATTGATTATATTCTTCGCAGCCGAAGATGGAGACGCTCTATACAGTCAGCGAAAACAAGACCAGGAGCTGACTATGGCTCAGATCATGAACTCCTTATTACCAAATTCAGACTGAACTTGAAGAAAGTGGGGAAAACCACTAGACCATTCAGGTATGACCTAAATCAAATCCCTTATGATTATACAGTGGAAGTGACAAATAGATTTAAGGGACTAGATCTGATAGACAGAGTGGCTGATAAACTATGGACAGAGGTTCTTGACATTGTACAGGAGACAGGGATTAAGATCATCCCCATGGAAAAGAAATGCAAAAAAGCAAAATGGCTGTCTGAGGAGGCCTTACAAATAGCTGTGAAAAGAAGAGAAGCGAAAAGCAAAGCAGAAAAGGAAACATATAAGCATCTGAATGCAGAGTTCCAAAGAATAGCAAGGAGAGATAAGAAAGCCTTCCTTAGAGATCAATGCAAAGAAATAGAGAAAAACAACAGAATGGGAGAGATTAGAGATCTCTTCAAGAAAATTAGATATACCAAGGGAATATTTCATGCAAAGATGGGCTCGGTAAAGGACAGAAATGGTATGGACCTAACAGAAGCAGAAGATATTAAGAAGAGGTGGCAAGAATACACAGAAGAACTGTACAAAAAAGATCTTCACGACCCAGATAATCACGATGGTGTGATGACTCACCTAGAGCCAGACATCCTGGAATGTGAAGTCAAGTGGGCCTTAGAAAGCATCACTATGAACAAAGCTAGTGCAGGTGATGGAATTCCAGTGGAGCTATTTCAAATCCTGAATGATGGTGCTGTGAAAGTGCTGCACTCAATATGCCAGCAAATTTGGAAAACTCAGCCTTGGCCACAGGACTGGAAAAGGTCAGTTTTCATTCCAATCCCAAAGAAAGGCAATGCCAAAGAATGCTCAAACTACTGCACAATTGCACTCATCTCACATGCTAGCAAATTAATGTTCAAAATTCTCCAAGCCAGGCTTAAGCAGTACGTGAACCATAAACTTCCAGATGTTGAAGCTGGTTTTAGAAAAGGCAGAGGAACCAGAGATCAAATTGCCAACATCCACTGGATCATCAAAAAAGCAAGAGAGTTCCAGGAAAACATCTATTTCTGCTTTATTGACTATGCCAAAGTCTTTGACTGTGTGGATCACGATAAACTGTGGAAAATTCTGAAAGAGATGGGAATACCAGACCACGTGACGTCCCTCTTGAGAAACCTCTATGCAGGTCAGGAAGCAACAGTTAGAACTGGACATGGAACAACAGACTGATTCCAAATAGGAAAAGGAGTACGTCGAGGCTGTATATTGTCACCCTGCTTATTTAACTTATATGCAGAGTACATCGTGAGAAACCCTGGGCTGGAAGAAGCACAAGCTGGAATCAAGTTTTCTGGGAGAAATATCAATAACTTCAGATATTCAGATGCTATCACCCTTATGGCAGAAAATAAAGAGGAACTAAAAAGCCTAATGATGAAAGTGAAAAGTAAAGTGAAATCGCTCAGTCGTGTCTGACTCTGCGATCTACCAGGCTTCTCTGTCCATGGGATTTTCCACGCAAGAGTACTGGAGTGGGTTGTCATTTCCTTTTCCAGGGGATCTTCCTGACCCAGGAATTGAACCCAAGTCTCCTGCATTGCAGGCAGATGCTTTACCCTCTAAGCCACCAGGGAAGCCCCAAGGTCGGCCCACTGCATTGGCCGGGAATCGAACCCGGGTCAACTGCTTGGAAGGCAGCTATGCTCACCACTATACCACCAATGCTGAAAGGGAAAGAGGAGAGTGAAAAAGTTGGCTTAAAGCTCAACATTCAGAAAACGAAGATCATGGCATCTGGTCCCATCACTTCATGGGAACTAGATGGGGAAACAGTGGAAACAGTACCAGACTTTATTTTGGGGGGGCTCCAAAATAACTGCAGATGATGATTGCAGCCATGAAATTAAAAGACGTTTACTCCTTGGAAGGAAAGTTATGACCAACCTAGATAGCATATTCAAAAGCAGAGACATTACTTTGCCAACAAAGGTCCGTCTAGTCAAGGCTATGGTTTTTCCAGTGGTCATATATGGATGTGAGAGTTGGACTGTGAAGAAAGCTGAGTGCTGAAGAATTGATGCTTTTGAACTGTGGTGTTAGAGAAGACTCTTGAGAGTCCTTTGGACTGCAAGGAGATCCAACCAGTCCATCCTAAAGGAGATTAGTCCTGGGTGTTCATTGGAAGAACTGATGATTGATGCTAGGAGGGATTGGGGGCAGGAGGAGAAGGGGACAACA
Source organism: Bos mutus (assembly GCF_027580195.1). NCBI lineage: Eukaryota > Metazoa > Chordata > Mammalia > Artiodactyla > Bovidae > Bos > Bos mutus. The sequence continues at coordinate 73,505,378 of NC_091622.1, read as the reverse complement.
GAGGATGAGATGGCTGGATTGCATCACTGACTTGGTGGACATGAGTTTGAGTGAACTCTGGGAGTTGATGATGGACAGGGAGGCCTGGCTTGCTGAGATTCATGGGGTCTCAAAGAGTCGGACACGACTGAGCAACTGAACGGAACGGAACTGAACTGAAGAGGCTAAGAAATTCAGAGCAACTGCAAAGAATAACAGTAAAAGGATAGTTATCATTCAAATTAGGACAAAATGTTAATATTCTTTTATATTAGCAAGTAATTATGAAGAGTTAGAGAGTTGGGTTCAAATAATTCAAAGATTTGTTTACAATAATCTTCCTAATGGTTGCCTCATCTTTCAACTTTCTGCCCCTTCTATCTAATGAATGGATTTCACATAAAATATGGCTTTAATTATGGTATCTCTCTTTGCTATTAGTGCTGTTCAGAATCATTTAATAACTCCACACAAAGAAATCATAAATACTTGAGCGTGGTATCAGAAGCTGACACCACCTTCAGATGAACCACTTTTTTTCCTCAATAAGACTCCTTGGAGCTGGTAGATAGCTCAGAGCTGCTTTCCCAGTTACAGCCTCTTGGTTTTCTTATCCCTTAATCTTCCAATGAACAGACTTGGCCTCCATTCCCCCATGTTTCATCACTGCTCTCTTATTTCTCCTCATTCCAACTCAAATCCCACCTCCTTCTAATGGCTTTCCTAGTCACTGCAACCCATATGTAAACATATTATCTCCTATAATTGGATAGAATTTTTTTCTAGGAATGTAATGTTTCACTTATATTTAACAACCAGAAGGCTAAGTACTGTTAGAACATGAGGAATGGGATAAATAATGCTGAATTTTTTTTTGATACTAAGAAAATTGACCACAGTACTTATCCCATAGCCAACAATATTACTATAGATATTTAGCCAATCATTTGATTAAAATGGGAATAAAAAACCTATAACTACCTTAAGCACATTATTTTAATGTACAGTATAAGATGTACATCCATTCACCCATTATTTTTAATGAAAAGTTCTACACAGTCTTCCACGCATAAACTATCTCATATGTGGGTCTCAACTTAAATTTCTTCAAAGTGAACTGGAACTTAAGACAGTTGCTAAGCAATGTGATATAGAATATTTCTAGATTTTTTCATTTTCTCTCACTTTTTTTGTAATTTTCTGCCTATGCATCTTTCAGCAGATTTTCTTTTTCTTTCATTTTCATCAACTCTATCCTAAGCATTCAATATCGTTTTCATACAAGCATCAACACTTCATCATTCACACTCATATATCATCTGAATGAGCATACATAAAAATATAAGTGTAATGACAATGTTAACTGGAATAAATAGATTTAGAAATAACACAAGTGATTCTTGGTAAAGATTCAACTCAAGTAGTACAAACACACAGGCTTTCCAGCCAGGACTTCAGTATGACATGGGCATCCATATGCATAATTTACAGAGTTGATTAACCAAAGGTCAGCTAAGATTTTTTTTTTTTATTATAAAACAAATGATCAACAAACATGAACTGAGCAGCTACAAAGTGAACACTGTGACTGTATGTCAGCAGTTGTCAGAAAAAGGGCATGTGGAAGGCAGAGATACAGGAATGAGTGAACGGCACTGGCATCAAAGACATTACAACTTCTCTGGGGCTTTATGAGATCTCAAAAAATAACAACAACAGACCAAACACATAGTTGCTGGTCTTAAGGCACATGAAAAATGCACACATGGTTTGAAACTGAGGACACTCTTCCAAGACTTCCTCCTAGTCTCTTCTCAGAACAAACTATTCCATTCTGTTTGTTCCATTTGGTTTCCAACAGTCATCCTTGCCAAAACTGACTCCCAGTTCCATTCCTGCTTCCTGACCTCTTTGGGTCCAACCACTAGTTCGGCAAGGGCAATAGAACTAGTCTAAGTCGCCAACTACTACAGCATTTCTGACCCTTCAAACAGGTTATACAGATCTGGGGGCAGTAATCTTCAGTATTCTCCCAGCTCCAAAGTTCCTCACAGGCTGACATGCACAATAGGTGAAATGTACAGGCATGAAACCACATAATCTGTTATCTATTCAATACAAGGATTTGAACAAACTTAGTATGACAAACTACATTTAGATGTTATGTGAATACTCATGTTTCTTAAGTTAATCTGTACATTTCTTAGGTGGCTCAGCAGTAAAGAATTTGTCTGCAATGCAGGAGATGCAGAAGAGGCTGGTTCAATCCCTGGATTGGGAAGATCCATTGGAGGAGGGCATGACAACCCACTCCAGTATTCTTGCCAGGAAAATTCCATAGACAGAGGAGCCTGGTGGGCTAAAGTCCATGGGGTCTCAAAGAGTCAGACACGACTAAAGCAACTGAGCATGCAAGGACATTTCTCAAACTTCTTCAAGTCCCTTCTCCCAGGATGGAATTGGCTGCCAGACCATAAATGACTCCCTGTAATTATGCTTTGCTTCCTTTGTGAGTGTGAGTTTCCTTTTTTTCTCATCATAAGATCTGGATGGGGAGAGAACTTCATCCCCTGAACAACTGGGACTTCTGCCTGTTCAGTTCTGCTGCCATGAACCTTCTCATCCATTTGATCCAGCCCAACTGTATCCAAAGCTCAGTGACTTTTGTGGTCATTTTGTCTAATTTCCTCAAGGTGTCAGAGACATGTGATTTGTGAATTCACTGACTTTATGTTTCTATAACGTGATGGTTAAATTTCTGGGTCAACTTGACTGGACCACAGGGTGCTCAGATGTTTAGGCAAACATTATGACTGGTTTCTAGAAGAAGCATTAAAATCAGAAACATTGAAATCAGTAGATGGAGGAAAGCAGACTGATATTCATCATATGGATATGCCACACCTAATTAGTTGAAAGCCTGGCCAACCCTTCCCTGAACATGGAGATTCCTTCCTGCCTGATAATCTTCAAAGTGGCTTTATTCTCACTTTAAGACTTGAACTGAAACATCAGCTTTTTCTGGGTAAAGTCTGCTGGCCTTCGAGATGGAACTATACCATCTGCTCTCCTAGATTTCTAGCTTGCCAAGTCAACCTGCAGGTCTTAGGACTTGACAGCCTCCATAATCATGTGATCTGATTTCTTATAATACATCTCTCTGTCTCTATCCACACACACACACACACACACACATAAACACATACACACACGTATAAATTCCTATTGCTCTGTTTCTCTGAAGAACTCTGGCTAACACAACTAAAAAGCCTTTTCTGTATTTCTCTTTTCAAAAGCAATATATTCTTCTTCTTAGTTCTTGCTCTGATTAATTCTGCTGAGCCAATAGGCTACCTGCTCCATTTCCTCTAAAATTTTTAGACCAAAGTCTAAACTAGACTGACTGCTTCACTTTGGTTTTCTTTTTATCCCTTTATGACTCTCCAAATGCCTACCCCAGTTTTATGCACTGAAATTCATGAACAGTTCTCATTCTGCACAGGTACTTAGTTTAGATTGCTGGATCAATACCCATGCTGTGCTATGCTAGGTTGCTTCAGTCATGTCTGACTCTTTGTGACCTTATGGACGGTAGCCCATGAGGCTCTTCTGTCCATGGGATTCTCCAGGCAAAAGCACTGGAGTGAGTTGCCATGCCCTCCTCCTGGGGATCTTCCCAATCTAGGGATCAAACCTGAGTCTCTTACATCTCCTGGATTGGCAAGTGGGTTCTTTACCACTAGTGCCACCTGGGAAACCCATGGTATCAACATATCCTAGCCCTTATAAGCACCCAAACTTCTACTTATTTTGACTTTAAAGGATTATATATGGCTTATTAGAAAAAGAAATCAAAAGAGATATATACTCTGAGAATATTTTCCTATCCTACAGAAACACACACACATGAAACTTTTTAAAGATTCAACATCAATTAATCAAGATGTCTAAAATGTTATACATTAATATTATGATATGTGAACCTATGAGTAAAGTCATTTTTGGAATTACTTGAAATGTTTAGAAACTTTTTTAAAACCTCAGCATTTTATGCAATCACAGATGTGTGAGAAAAGGTAGCTTTTATACTTAAAAAAAAAAAAAAGACAATCTGTAAAAAATTCCTAAAGTAGCCAATTGACCACTTTAACATGTCAGGACATTCTATATTAGAAGGCACATTGTCTGACTCCAATACTCAAAACAAATGTGAATCAAAACCTTAATATCTCACTGAAGTGATGATATGGGCCACAGCTAATTAAGGTGTAGGAGTCACAGTGAACTGGACAGTAATGAGAACCAGCACAGGCAAACCTTTGGGAAATACTGGAGTTTCTAACACAGACAGTTGCCCTCCCAAACCACAATGATGTAATTTTGTGACTCCATAGATTCTGAGAATCCAAACTATAAACACAAGAAAAACAAGCTTTAAAGCTCCCACTCCCTTTAAGACTGTAGTTCTGTATCTATCACCTACTTCTATATGGGCCCTGGTTGATTTTTGGTCTGTTGTGTGTGGTCACATCACTGAGAAGATTCACAAGTCACAACTCCTTCATGGCACCTCTAACTTTGTCTTAGAGGAGGGAGTGAAACGTCAAAATGTTCATCTCCTGGTTAGCACTGACTGAATTTGCTGTACCTTCTCTTCTCTTCATGAAGATGATGAGCCTTCCTGAGCCAGTGAGACACGGAGTACCCTGTAGGAAAAAGAAAAGATTATATCACGGGGAAATAAAACAATATTTCCAGTATTTATAACTAAAAAAAATGAATTTAATATTTCAGAATTAGATATGGAAACACAGCTTCTGAGAAACAGGAATGGTATCTCATAAATGCAGGATTTAGTTGAAATATCCAAGATCCAGTTAAGCCCTAATTTCTCATAATGGCAGAACATCTTGCAAGCTCAAATTCTGCATCATCTTCAACCTAAGAATTAGGAAATAGTCACTGAAAGTGTACTATATGCTACAGTCTATATTAAGTACTGTGCATTTACAGATATATTAAGTACAGTGTTAATCTTGGTAATGTTAAGAGCCTACAGTAGAGAAAGAGACCTGAAAAAAAATGTTTATGTACTGCAATATGCTCAAGTATAAGGTATTCAAAGTATTGTGGGAATAATGAGATTTGAAATATTTACTCAGGTGTGTCAATGATCACAACCCAGAGTCTAGAAGGATCAGTAGGAATTCCCTGAGAAACTAAAATCATGGCCAGTATTTCAGGCAGAAAGGATATTGTTTCAATTGTGCACGAGAACATTTAACACTGTCTCCTATTCAGACAAATACAAATAGTTCAGGGTGGACAGACTGACAGACATGATTTACAAAGACTGACAGACAACACAAGAAAATAGAGGTCAGAATGTGAAGGGCTTTGTATTTCCCAGTAAGGAGGCTGGCTTTTTTCTTAGATGTATCACTTGAAGAATGTTAAGCAAAGGAGTCATAATGTGAATCAGATTTATGTTTTATGCTGGCTGTAACACTAGCTGTAATATGGAGAATGGATAGAAGAGGATTTAGGTAGGAAACACCTGTGCTTGATCAAGCAACACTATGCATTTTGCATTTAGCCACACTTTACCAACAGGTCTTTAATCTTTTCCATTGGCCAGGCACCTTGTGTATCTTACCTCATTCAATTCCCATAAAAGTTGTATGAGTTAATTATAATCAACCCATTCCTAGTAAGGAAACTGAAGTGTAGAAAGTTAAATGAGATGTTAAGAAAAACGAACAATTTTGACTTTGTATTTTTTTGGTATTCATTTGTATTTTTTTTAATCTCCCACAAGAATCATATAGGAAATATTCATGTTTATTAGCTTTTTATAAGTTGAAGTTTATAATTAATCCATCTCTGTAAGACCAAAGATAAAGCTTCTTTTTTAAATAACTATCAATTTATTACAAAAGTTGATTTAGACATCAGCAATGGTGACTTCCACCTGGACTCCTGGCTCAGTACTGATGGAAGGGATCTGCTTGACAACCTCAGAAAGACCCTGCAGATCAATGAGTCACTTGTGGATCCTTATGTGGAATCAACCCCAAGTCTTAGAACCTTCACCACAAGGAGTTTCCCTTGTAGTCATTCTCAGTTTTGGTAGGCATCCGAACAGATCCTTTCACTTTGAGATTCTTTTCCCTTGTGCCTCTGATCAGGTTAGCATATACCTTCTCCAGGGACTTCACATTGGGGCTGGTGAGAGTGCTCCTAATCCAGTGAATGGTCACCCCTGGCTCTGCTGGAGTCTTGCTGGTATTTTTAAGGGCCAAGTCTGTGGGGAAGCTTCCTGACCTACTTGTTCCTGGGCAGAACAAACAGCCATCAGTCAGGAGCAGGAGCAGGCAGCATTGGGCCTCACTTCAGCAGCAACCACATTTTCCTCAAAGAGAGAAAAACCTTCTTGATTTTACTTGGAATAGTTCAAAAAGAAAACGTTTTTCTCTTGTAGAGTATCTTATCTTTAATAATTTCATAAAACTAATTAATTAGCATGTTATGTAGCATATATAGTTAACATGCATACACGTCTGCCTATATCTGTGGATATTATTTCTTTTTTTAATTATTTATTTTGTATTGGAGTATAGCTCATTAACAATGTTGTGATAGTTTCAGGTAGACAGCACAGGGACCCAGTCATACATATATATGTATCCATTCTCCCCCAAACTTCTCTCCCATTCAAGCTACCACATATAACATTAAGCAGAGTAGGACCTTTGGTTATCCATTTTAAATATAGCTGTGTGTACATGAGGATCCCAAACTCCTGAACTATCCCTTCTCCCCATCCTTCCTCCCTGGCAACCATAAGTTTGTTATTTAAGTCTGTGAGACATATATGTATATATAATTTGATAATATAACATTATATGTATACATAATTCATATACCTACATGTATGTACATATCTGTGAATATTATTTCTACAATGATTACCTCCACCACCACCAGTAAGTACCAGACTAACCTTGTCATGTTCCACAGACAAATAAAAATAATAAGGATGGAAAAGACTTTAAGAGGGACATTCAGCATCAGCTATTTTAATATGAGCATTATAAACCCTTTGACCTTTTGCCATGATTATTGTTCAAAGTAAGCATATTTTTTTAAACTTTGCATTATTAGAAACAAATTTTTATTTAAATGTTGTGAATCACATTCTGCATCCCTACTTTGTGAAGCTGTTCTTGTCTTACTAAAATATCTGAATTAAAATGTTCTTATTCTTACCATTTTTAAACTCTTAATGCAAAACAAAATTATAATACTGCCTTAAAAACTGATTTCTTTTAAAAATTAACATGAAATTGCTAAGCAGTGCCTGAATTAACACAAATCAGAGTGCATTACATGGCATTAGCAGCTAATTTATTGAAATCATTACGTCTGCTGTTAGAGAGCACCATATGCCAACTCCAGAAATAACAAGCATTCAGAATCAGGGTCATTGCCTTTATATTTGCATATGTGGTACATTAATTGATCTCATGTGCATATTAAAATTAAAACTGCATTTTTCTCCAATATTCCCTAAGAAGTTTGGTTAGCATTATGTTATTAAGGCAAATGTTTACTTCTAGATTATTTCTTTTGCCTATGTAAATTAACTTACACAAATCATTATTAGTTACGTTTCCTTATTTTCCATGAGCTTCCCAGGTGGCTCTGTGGTAAAGAATCCACCTGCCAATGCAAGAGACTTGGTTTATTCTGTGCTATATTCTGTGATATTGAACTAAATGGATGAGATATGCAATTGTTAAAATGCAGGGCTTTCTGATCTTATACATTTCATTGACAGGAAAGGGGCGGGTATCTCATGATATGACATATCACCCTCTGAATCAAATTTCAGGGTAACCTATAGAAAGCCAATCTATAGTTCCCCCATTCCTAAAATGAATTAAAAATTTCTAACTTGAAACATTACACTAGTAAGGCTACTTCAGAATGTATGTGTGTGGTTATGTATCTCTGTGTCTAACTCTTCTGGGGCTGCTTCATATGAAAATTACATGAGAAATTAGGGAATATCCTAATCAAATAGTTAAAAAGGAAAGAGGTCCACTAACTTGAAGAGAGGTGGCACTAGTGGTAAAAAATCCTCCTGACAATGCAAGGGATGTAAGAGATATGTGTTCAATCCCTGGGTCAGGAAGATCCCCTGCAGGAGGAAATGGCATCCCACTCCAGTATTCTTGCTAGGAAAATTCTATGGACAGAGGAGCCTGGAGGTCCCCAGTCCATGGGGTCAAAGAGTTGGACACAACTGAGCATCTGAGCACAACATGAAGGAATATTTCCCCTAATCATAGGAAATGAAACGTTGAAATAAACCTACATAATGGGGGAAAATCTTCAGGAATTCAAGTTATTTTCTTTTTTTTTAAGCCTAAGAGAATAGGTAAAACTTTTACTGAGCTTGAACTCAGAGATGAAAATAATTATCAGACATTATCTTATAAAGAAAACAAACAATCTTTAGATTACACACACAGTAGTAGGTTGATTGACAGAGAGATAGACAAGTAGATTTTTTTTTAAATGAAGAAGCAATCTTAATTGTAGAGAGGCAGTTATAGATATTGGAAAGCATACAATCTTCCTGTGTGTCAGGAAAACTGAATTCAAAGAGTTATTCATTTTCCAAAAGCATCAGCTTCATATGAAAGTATACAGTTGAAAACAGTCTCTAACATTCAAATGTTAATGAAATTAACATTTCTCTTCAGCTTTTAAATTCTGTAAATAAAGCCCACTATATCCAAAATGACAGTACTCTTGCCTGGAAAATCCCATGGACAGAGGACCCTGGTGGGGCCGCTATCAGTGCCCCTAGCCATATTTATTTGTTCATGGTAGGCGTGTATGTCAAGATAGATCAAATTCTTCCCAACAGGCAGGAGCTCTCTCCTAGGCCACAATATAAGATAGATTTAACTCTAAGAATTTAAGGCCACTAAATATGAGAGATAACTCACTTTCTATAACAGATAAGACTCTATCTAAGCAGAGAATTGGACATATGAGAATCACTCAGAGAGAGTAAATGTCTTAGAAGCACTGGGTCACTTAGAATCCCCAGAAGCCCACTAGGGCCTGTATCTGTATCTCTTCTTTGGATTAACTAAACTATGTCGATACCCCTTTATCACACTTCCTTTTTTGCTTAAATTGGTTTATATTGTATTTTTGGCACTTGCATCTAAAAAAAAGTTATATCATTAAAAAATTTTAAATGTCCCCTTTTTTTAATAAAATGCTTATCAGCCATTTCATTTTTAATCCTATCCTTTCATATCCTATAGCATTTTCCCCCAGTTGTAATGTTTAACACTTTTGCTGAATTTAATAAAGTATCAGAAGTTTTAGTATTTGGTATGCATTGCATAGTTATTTTCAGCTATATGCACTGAAATCACATTTTCTCTTGTCAATCGCTTTTTAACTTGTTTTTGAAAATAAATATTATAAAAACCTTTTTGGTTTTCAAGTCTATAAAAGAATTTTTTCCTTGAATTCTTTCCTGTTCATTTAGTTTATCTTCGGAGATCTGTGTAAATACTGTAGAAAGAGGCTTTAATTTTTTTATAATAAATAACATATACATATATGGGAATATTTCTTTGGTATTGACTTTAAATAAGTGAATCACTTTTCTTTATGAAATAACATTTAGAAAGTCTCTCACGATACCTTGTTTCAGTTATTAGAGTCAGAAATTTTATTAAATTCTCCTGTATCTCAAAAATCCATGGAGTGTTCAGTGAAGAAATATGAAAGTGCATAAATCCATAAACCTTCTGAGACTAGCAGCAGAGAAACATCAGCAGTCAAAAGATTAGAATGAATTTTGGGAAGACAGAAGACTGATGGGAGCATCTTGATGGATATATTAGAATAAAAGGAGTTATTGCTCAATATATTCAACAGGAAAAGTTGCAGTGGAGCTAGGAGCAATTTTGCAGAGTGCTTCTCCTGAAAGTTAGGCGCAAAAGAAGAGAGGGTGTGGAAGAAAGGGCAGCAGTCACAATGACTGATGGAGAATCAATCTGAAAGACGTGCATGTTCAGGCCACCCCCATTCCTGTGCATTAGAAAGTGCTGTTTGCCTCAGTGTCAGATATAGATTGAGAGATACACTGAGGAAGATCCATGGCTCCCATACTGAGGGTTTGTTCACATTAGTCAGACTGGCCTTGTTTTGGTATTTGAATGTGTCTGGATTCTTAACAGAGTGCATGCTTCACCCTGGACATATCATAATAAATTCTCAAAAAGCACATATATACACACACTGGAAACATCTCTTTTATTTAAGGAATAGGCTTATCTTATAACATCAGAAGAAACTTCTGCTAGCCACATACTTAAATGAACTGACCCTTTATTTTGTGCTCATCAGTGACCAATTAAGGAAAAATGGATATTTTAGAAATTTAGTACCTCAAAAGGAATGGGTAAAAATAAACAAATGAGACAAATAATACTGAAAAAAAGAGCAATATAATTCAGGTTAGTGACCAGAACATAAACAAACAATAAACTACTTTTAATTAACCTGTTCAGAATGTACATAAGATATTGTTTCAATGAAATATAAATGGCCTGTTATGAATTGGGGTTAATAATTTATGAATATAAAATTTTAAATATGATTACTAAAAACTGAATCCAGTGAAATATGCAGAATGGAAGATAAATTATTTCAGAACATAGAAATAAAAGGACAAACAGATGAAAATTGGTAGAGAAAATATTGGCAATTCATATTTCCATATTCTTCCACAGGAATAATTGTGAAGTATTCAAATACCAGAAAAAATAGCAGGGGGTGGAGAAGAGAGGAAGAAATTATTTAAAAAAAAAAAAAAACAGAAAGGAAAATTTCAGAGCTAAAGATACAGACATATGCCCTTGATTAATTTTCCAGAGAAAAAGCAAATCCTCTACCAGGAAATGAGAATAATTACAAACCAGATTTCTCACAGCTTCACTGGAAACTAAATGACAATATATTTCATCTATAGAAATTGAACAAATAAAATGCAGAAAGTTTGCCTTCCATGTATCCATTCTGAAGGAGTAAAAAAAAAAAAAAATCAACTAAGGAAGTGTCAAAAGAGAGCTACAGAAAGGAGTAGACAAGAAATACCCAGAATGGCAACCATCTAGCAGGCTTAAGGAAAGGTCACCATTTGTTAATATTAGAGCATTCAAGAAACAATTAGAGATTGATTTTACTGATTTGAAGACAGCATATAACTCCTGGGACCAAAAAAACAGCAACAATAGAAAAACAACAACAACAAAAAGAAAAACAGAGAAAGGTAAGTAAAAAATCCAAGAGAAAATATACAGTTCTAAGTAAGATAGTATAAAGCAAACTAAAAGTAGAGAAGGAAAGGAGGTAGGAAGAAAGTCAAGAGATTCTGAGATTGATGAATCAAGAAATAGAGTTTCAAGTACATTATCTAAAATTATATAAATACTCATTAAAACTAATACTTACTATAAAACATGGAAAAGTGGGAGGGGGAGAGGAAGAAGTTTAATTGAAGTCAGTCTCCAATAAATGGAGTCAGATAACACTTACCAGTTCAGTTCAGTTCAATTCAGTCACTCAGTCATATCCAACTCTCTGTGACCCCGTGGACTGCAGCACACCAGGCTTCCCTGTCCATCACCAACTCCTGAAGCTTACTCAGATTCATGTCCATCAAGTCAGTGATGTCATCCAACAATCTCATTCTCTGTAATCCCCTCCTCCTCCCACCTTCAATCTTTCCCAACCTGAAGGTCTTTTCCAATGAGTCAGTTTTTCCCATCAGGTGGTCAAAATTTGGAGTTTCAGCTTCAGCATCAGTCCTTCAAATGAACACTCAGGACTGATTTTCTTTAGGATGGACTGGTTTGATCTCCTTGCAATCCAAGGGACTCTCATCAGTCTTCTCCAACACCACAGTTTAAAAACACCAATTCTTTGAAACTCAGCCTTCTTTATAGTCCAACTCTCACATCCATACATAGCTACTGGAAAAAATATAGCTTTGACTAGATGGATTTTGTCAGCAAAGTAATGTCTCTGCTTTTCAATATGCTGTATAGGTTGGTCATAGCTTTTTTTAAAAGGAGCAAGCATCTTTTAGTTTCATGATTACAGTCACCATCTGCAGTAATTTTGGAGCCTCCCAAAATAAAGTCTTTCTCTGTTTTTATTGTTTATCTATGTCTACCATGATGTGATGGGACCAGATACCATGATCTTAGTTTTCTGAATGTTGAGCTTTAAGCCAACTTTTTCACTCTCCTCTTTCACTTTCATCAAGAGGCTCTTGAGTCCTTCACTTTTTGCCATAAAGGTGGTGTCATCTGCATATCTGAGGTTATTGGTATTTCTCCTGGCAATCTTGATTCCAGCTTGTGCTTCATCCAGCCCAGCATGTTGCATGATGTACACTGCATGTAAGTTAAATAAGCAAGGTGACAATATACAGCCCTGAAGTACTCCTTTCCCAGTTTTGAACCAATCCATTGTTCCATTTCCATTTCTAACTGTTGCTTCCTGACCTGCATACAGATGTCTCAGGAGACAGAGATCAAGACCAACCTAGACAGCATATTAAAAAGTAGAGACATTACTTTGTCAACAAAGGCCCATCTAATCAAGGCTATGGTTTTTTCATGTTTATATCTTTCCTTTTCTCCTTTGCTTTTCTCTTCTCTTTTTTTCATAGCTATTTGTAAGGCCTCCCCAGACAGCCATTTTGCCCTTTTGCATTTCTTTTCCATGGGGATGGTCTTTTTTCAGTGGTCATGTATGGATGTGAGAGTTGGACTATAAAGAAAGCTGGTCATAACTTTTCTGCCAAGGAGTAAGCATCTTTTAACTTCATGTCTGCAGTCACCACCTACAGTGATTTTGGGGCCCAAAAAATAAAGTCAGCCACTGTTTCCATTGTTTCCCAGTCTATTTGCCATGAAGTGATGGGACTGGATGCCATGATCTTAGTTTTCTGAACGTTTAGCTTTAAGCCAACTTTTTCATTCTCCTCTTTCACTTTCATCAAGAGGCCCTTTAGTTCTTCTTCACTTTCTGCCATAAGGGTGGTGTCATCTGCATATCTGAGGTTATTGATATATCTCCCAGCAATCTTGATTCCAGCTTGTGCTTTATCCAGCCCAGCATTTCTCATGATGTACTCTGCATATAAGTTGGTGTAAAGTAAAAATTAAATTAAAAACTTCCTAAGCATTAAAGCTACTCCCACAAATTAGAGTGTCTGAATAAGAACCTTAGAAATGAAACTGAGTGCCATCTAATTTTGAGTAAAATCTGTTACACATTGGTTAAGTTTGATTCCTGACCCTATTGATACTGGTTGTGAACTAATCTCACTGAACTTCCACTCCATCTGTAAAATGAAGTTGAGCACATGGTGGCTCAGGCAGTAAAGTATCCGTCTGCAATGCAGGAGACCCAGGTTCGATCCCTGGGTCGGAAAGATCCCCTGGAGAAGAGAAAGGTGACCCACTCCAGTATTCTTGCCTGGAGAATTCCATGGATAGAAGAGACTGACAGGCTACAGTCCATGGGGTTGCAAAGAGTCAGACACAGCTGAGCGACAAGCACATAAGCACATACAGATAGAACCTCTCTCATGGCTATATTATGAGGAAGGAACAGATGACACACGAGAAGTCCTTGAAACTGACTCGGTTGATGTTTACTATAATTATTATCCACTCATTACAGAAACTTATACAAAGAGGATTCACCAAGTATTACTGGATTCTACAGCATTCTCTGCTCAATTAGGAGCATGATCCCGTGTGATCGTCCTAATTTCTACTCTCTCCACATGGTTGAAAAAGCATGCAACTCAGATTGGGACTTGAACTCTCAGATTTTTAACTGAGATCACACCTGGTCTCAAGACTTAATGATGCTCAGATTCTGGATGTCTCATCGAAGAAAATTCAGTGAGAGACAAAGTAAAAGTTAAGAAGTGGATTTATTTAGAGAGAAATACATTCTACAGACAATGTGGACCATCTCAGAAGGCAAGAGCAGTACTGAGGTATGGAGTTGTCAGGTTTAATGAGAGTGGTAATTCCATAAGTTATTGAGTGGGAGGAGTATTCTAGCTATTTTGGTGAAGGGATGGGGATTTCCAGGAATTGGGCCACTGCCCACATTTTAACTGTTATTGTTATGGAGTCCAAGCTTGCTCTGCTCACCACACAACAACAGGCTGATAAATCCCAAAGATAATTTGAAAAGCCAACTGACCAAGAAGATAGCAGACTAATGTCTCAAAATAACTATTTTATGGGGTCTAGATGCCAGGTTCTTTTATAGATCAAAGATAGGAGCAGAGGTGAGGAAACAAAGTAAAAGATCACTAATCTTGCAAATATCTCCTAGAAAGGCAAGCCTCAGGTAAATGTGTTAATTTCTTCCTTCCTACTATCCATGGGTGTACAGGGTCCTGAACAAAGACAGTTAAGTTTATTAGGCAGAGGGGGAGGATTCTCTGAGGCAGGCCATTATGTATGATTAAAATAGCAAAAGCAATGAAAAACAAATCAAAGAAATAGTTCCAACATGGAATCAAAATTGGCTTTTCCCTGGAACATTACAGCCAGCCTTGGAATTGTGTGTGTCGTATAGCTTGCTGATGTCTTACAGTGAGCATAAACTGAGGCTCCAAGTGTAGTGAATATCAATTCATCTGCCATCTTGGACCTACCTGGCTCTGATCAGTTTATGCCATGTCCTCAGGCCATGTCATTTTTTTTAAAGATTGTGCCCTGCCCCCTTCTCTCCTATTTCAATTGGACATACAAGGAGGATTCTGGAATACTACTTCATCATTGTCATAAATATATCATCTTTATTTCCCACTATTTTCTATCTAGAGGTCTCAAATGATTTTCATGAATTTTTTCTTTTATCAATTTTTCCTTAAAAGTCATTAATGGAAGGATTGTGGAACAAATAGGGCTAGCCTACAAGAATTTGAAATGTGGTGAGGCTGAGTTCAAGATTTATCCAGGCAGGGAATAATAAAGTCTGTGCTAACCGTACCCACCTCCCCACTCCTCCCCCTCACAGCACTTTCTCTCCCAGCTAGGATGATTTTCCTGGCTTGCCTACAACTTTTATCTTAACTTTCTCTGATACTTTCATATCCAGAATTTTGACTGCATTATCAGTGGAGAGAAGTGAGAAACACAAGTTTTTCAAGTTGCCTGTTTTATTTTATTTCAGTTTTAGACTTTCTCTTCCTTTAGACTTTCTCTATCAATTCTCATGTACCTATAACTACACACACACATATGCATATATACATATACACTTCAAAAACGCACATGAACATACAAGTATATACACACATGGACTCATAGCCAGAAATTCTAGGCCAAACTTATATAAACCTCCTGTGTTAATTTCCTACTGCTACAGTAAAAATGTATCACAAATAGGGATTCCTTGGTGGTCTAGTGGTTAGGATTTGGTGCTCTCATTGTGGAGGCCTAGGTTCAATCTCTAGTCAAAGAAATGAGATCCTATGAACTGTGTGGTGCAGCCAGGTGGCACAGCTGGTAAAGAATCTGCTTGCCAATGCAGAAGATGCAAGAAACACAGGTTCCATCCCTGGGTAAGGAAGATCCCCTGAGAAGTGAGATGTGAAACCCAAGTTCTGTTTGTGGAGTCAAAAATTGAACTTCACAAACACTAACACAGGCAGAGTTTATTTTAAAGGATAGAGATACAAAGCTTTCAGCATAGACACTGAGAAGGGGTCAAGAGCCCTAAATGGCAGGAATAGCAGTCCTTTATATCTTTATTAGAACTATTTGGTTTTGGTTGGCTTGGGCCAGATGCACGTAAATTCTGAGCAATCAGTTTAAAAGTTATATAGTCTAGATTGTCATTTTTATGGCTATTTTGGGTCCACCAGTTTCTTAGTTTCCCAAGACATTATGTTGCCATCCCTCGACCCTGTCTCAAGACCCCAGACCATTATTTAGGGACCAAATGTATGTTTAAGAGTTAATGGTCCACTTAGAATTTTTCTTCTTGATAAACTGGACACCAGTTAATTATTGTCTTGTTCTGAGTCTGAATGTTTTATGATCCTCCAGACCAGGGAGGCATTCCTTTGAATACCTAGAAACTGGAACAACAAATACAGTTTTAGATTAATAAAGCAAAAATGTTTATGTGATGGAATAAGTTGAAATTAAAATTGAAATTAGAAAAAAAGAACTGAGGCCCTAATGCTACACTGACTACTTAACAATTTCTACCTAAGAAGGAAATGACAACCCACTCGAGTATTCTTGCCTGGAGAATCCCTCAGACAGAGGAGCCTGGCAGGGTACAGTCTATAGTGTCGTAAAGAGTCGGACTTGACTGAGCATACATGCATATCTTAAACCACCATAAGTTTTCTCTTACTGCTCTAGAGACAAGTGAAAGTCGCTCAGTCATGTCCGACTCTTTGTGACTCCATGGACTATACATTCCATGGAGTTTTCTAGGCCAGAACACTGGAGTGGGTAGCCTTTCCCTTACCTTCTCCAGGGGATCTTCCCAACCCAGGGATCAAACCCAGGTCTCCCGCATCGCAGGCATATTCTTTACCAGCTGAACCACAAGGGAAGCCCGTTCTAGAGACAAGAAGTCTAAAAACAGTTTCATTGGGCTGAAATCAATATATCGCCAGAGCTGCACTTTCTCAGGAGACTTCAGGTGAGAATCCATTTATTGCCTTTTCCAGCTTCTGGCTTTCAGCTTCTGCTGGCATCCTTCGTTTATGGCCACCTCACTCCAGTCTCAGCCTCCATGGTCACATTGCCTTCTCCTCTTCTGTCTGAAATCTCCCTCTACTTCCATCTGATAAAAACACTTCTGAGTGCACATAAGGTCTACCTGGATACTGCAGGATAACCTCCCCATTTCATGATCCTAATCTTAGCCAGACTTGCAAGTTTAACATAACATAATATTTACTGATTCCAGAGATTTCACATTTCCTTCCTTTTAGATCTTCTTGGTAGTAATAGCATTACTTTCTTTCCTGTCACATAAACTGGAAACTTCACTATAATCTTAAATTCCTCTTTCTCCTGTGTCACTGGCAACCCTCCATATAACAAGCCTTCTTCCTTACCAATGGCGTACCATTCTGTCCATGGTACACAGGTTGAATAGTGCACTGCCACTATGGTAGAGATTTGAATTATTCTCCTCCGTATTATTTCAATAACCCAATTAATCTTCCTGCCTCCAAGCTCTTCCTTTTTTGTCCATCTTCCACATGGTTTCCAAAATTTTTGAAAAGAATACATAATTTTGTGTTTGCCCAATTTAAAAAAAAAAACTGTCAGTAGTTCTTCACCACTGGGAGAATATATCTAGATACATTAATTACCTTGACCTAGAGACTAGCAACTAGTTGCCATCCATTAACTGTTTGTCAAATGTGTGCTTTGTACTGTTGAACATGCCAGTTTTCTGCCATCCAGAAAGCCCTTTGCCTCTGTGCATTGAAATATTCTTCTTAACCTTTAGCATCCCTATTGTGTATCCCCAATATTTTCTGTGACTATTTTTCTGAATCACTTAGGTAATATATTCCTCAAATATTCTTTTTCTCTTGGTTTCTAACTTTTAACAGTGCATTAACAATACTACTAATGTCAAAGAATTGCAACTATTTGTGCATATTCTTTCTACACTATTAGATTACAGTATTTTACTAAACTTTGTTTTCCTATTGCCTAGCAGAATGTCACTGCAGAATGGGAACTCAATAGACATGTGAATCAATGACGACCTGCTGGGGTGGCTATATATCATAAGATGTATGCCCAAATATCCAACTCAGCACACTTTGAACTTCAAGGCAGATAAATAAACATAGTTGTCACTAACAAAAAGACTAGGTTATGTCATGCTAAGTAACATAAAGATTATGCAGATCAAATAATAAATTACCCTGAAATATAAGTGACTTCATTAAAAAAAAAAAAAAAAAGCTTATGTCTTGTTAGTACAAAGTTTGCTCAGGTTCAATAACTTTCCAGAGCCATTTTATAGTATCTTTGGAGAAATAGTTGATTTTCTTCCTTTTTTTTTTTAAGTCTTTAATTTGTTACAATATTGCTTATTTTTTATGTTTTGATCTTTTGGCCCAAAGGCATATAGACTCTTGGGCTTCCCTGATAGCTCAGTTGGTAAAGAATCTGCCTGCAATGCAGGAGACCCTGGTTCAATTCCTGGGTCAGGAAGATCCCTGGAGAAGGGATAGGCTACCGACTCCAGTATTCTTGGACTTCCCTTGTGGCTCAACTGGTAAAGAATCTGCCTGCAATAAAGGAGACCTTGGTTGCATCCCTGGATTGGGAAGATCCCCTGGAGAAAGAAAAGGCTACCCACTCCGGTATTCTGGCCTAGAGAATTCCATGGACTGTATAGGCCATGGGGTCGCAAAGAGTCAGACACGACTGAGTAACTTTCATTTTTTCACTTTCATATAGGCTCTTAGCTCCTTCACCAGGGATGGAGCCCACACCCTCTGTATTGGAAGGCAAAGTAAACCACTGGACTGCCAGGGAAGTCCCTGGTTTTCATATTGTGATTTCTTCATCACAACGTGTGGCTTTCAGCATAACGGGGGTGGGGGGGGGGGGGGGAGAGAGAAGAGTCTGCAAAAGATTTTACACAGCCTTAGTCCCGATGTGCCACTGATGCCTGCTTTCCACTAATGTCAGTTGGCCACAGTGACTCACATAGCACACCTAACTATAAGTAGGTTGGGAAGAATGGTCTTCCCTGTGTCCAGACAGAAGAGGTCAACTGATAAGACCATGAAGTCTACTATCTATTCTCTTTAACTAGCTTCTGAGGAGTTCTAAATCAATACTCAGACTTCACCCTATACCTATTTCCTTCTCTTTCTTTTCCTCTTCAGAATAATTAGCCCACCATACACAGGGATTACAAATCAGTAACAGGTAGATCCATTACCAAAACAAATAGTGGAAAACAGTTATGGTTGGTAGCTCTTAATATAATCATTTTTCTTTTTACTCTAGTAAAGCATTCTGCAGTTTTGATGTATACTCAGTTATACATGTTTTAAACAAATGCTTACTCATGCAAACTGTCCTTTTATTAAGAGAGTTTTGTTTCCTTATTTCTTGAAAATTATTCCTCTTGACCGTAACTTTTTTCCTTCTATCTAATGAACATAAATTGGATTTTTTTTTTTTTGCTTGATGCTAAATGATTTAATTAATCATCAAAACTCTCTAGAAGAATGTATTCAGCAAATCTCTTTGGGAATACAACTGAGAGAATCAACAACATTTTAATGGTGAATTTAATAAGATATGGAATTTCTGAGGCCTATGGATGTGACTCAGAGCAGCTTTATATCAGCAATGTAGAATTTCAACTGTCAGAACCCTTGCTAAAGGATGTTGACATATTTTCCACAACCCTTAAGAAATCTTTGAAAAATAGAACATTTTCTTTAAAATATTTAAGGGCACAGGATACAGAAAATATTTACTCTGTCCTTAACTAGAGTTTAATTCTTGTATTAGATAAATATCTTAGAAATGAACAATACATATTAAATTAGATATATTTGATGTCAACAAAAAAATTTCTTCATGGATATGTTACAAGAGCAGAAAATTTAACTTGGTCTAAATGAATAAGCTACAAACTTTTATAATGGCAAACACAAAATAAACAATGAGAAAGTATAAATAGATATAAAACAGCAACTAAACAAAATCCATGACCATAAACATTATTGTTTTTAAAAAGCAGTTTTCTATTTCACTAGAAAGTTTATTTCATTCATTCACACATATTTATTCAATAAAAATTTATTAAATGTTTAATCTATTTGAATTTCTTAAAATGTGTGATCTAAAAGTGAATGAGAAAAGTTCTTGCTCTTAAGAGACTTACAGATTCCAATATAGGAGAGAATACATTTTGAACATTTGCCTGTATCTCTCTTCTGGGACATAAGATACAGATGCATGAAAAAATACCTGAATATGTGTACAGCTTAGAGACAATTTTAAAACAGGATACTTGAAATGAATATACCAAATAAGTCTTATAATTAAACCACATCTGAGAGACAAGAGGTGTTGATTAAATTTCACATTAAGGTGTAAATATTCTAGTCACAGATTGTCAGATATGCAGAGAGGACCTGAGAGAAAATACTCAAAATAGAGTCAGTGGGCATGACGAGTAGAAGCAAAGGGAAGTAACACAAGGGAAAGTAACAGACAGAAGTTATATGTGATGGCAAGTACCCCCTGCTTTACTCTTTGTTCTTGGGCAAGGACTAATGCAAATACTGAATAAAAGATAAATCATAATATTGCATTATAAATATAATATTGACAAATCTTATCACAAAACAAACAGCAAGTTAGCAGAGATACCTAAAAGGATACCTAACATATGAACTAGTCAAAATACAAAGTTGAGCAATAAATCAAAATCTTCAGACTCTGTCTACAATCATGGAAGCACAGAGAAAAGACAGTAAATACTGGAGATCCTCATTATTTCACGAATAACTAACAGATCGTAGAGAAAAATTTTTGATAGTTACTGACCTGTGATAGTTTTCCACTTTTCATTTTTTATTCCTTTCCTATTCTTTCTATTTCTCTTCCTTCATTAATCCATGTATTAGTGAAAGTTGCTCAATTGTGTCCAACTCTGCAATGCCATGGCCTATGCAGTCCATTGGATTCTCTAGGCCAGAATACTGGAGAGAGTAGCCTTTCCCTTCTCCAGAGGATCTTCTCAACCCAGACATTGAACTCAGGTCTCCAGGATTGCAGGTGAATTCTTTACCAACTGAGCTATCAGGGAAGCCCATAATCCATGTATTAATCCATTATTTATTGAGTGCCTACTAGGCATCAGGCACTCTTTTGGGCACAGACAATAAAAATATCAATGCCTAGTGTTGACAAGATTCTTCCCCTTGTGACCTGTGAATTTCATTCTAAGAAGGAGATAGACAATAAACTGTTGCACAAACAATATACCTTGGCAGGTGGTAAGCACAATGAATGAAAACAAAGCAGAAAAAAGAGGGGAGAGTGAGTGTAAGCTCTTTTATAGGAACATGCATTGAATGCCTCTCAGGTTAGGTGACATTTGCACAGATAACTAAGGGCTTCCCAGGTGGTATAGTGGTAAAGAATCCAACCTGCCAATGCAGGAGATGCAAGAGACTCAGTCTCAATCCCTGGGTCAGAAAGATCCCCTGGTGAAGAAAATGGTAACCTACTTCAGTATTCTTGCCTGGAGAATCCCATGGACAGAGGAGCCTGGCAGGCTACAGTTAATGGAGTCACAAAGAGTCAGACAGAACTGAGTGTGCAGATGTGTGTGCACACATACACACACAGATAACTAAAGGAACTAATGGAGCTTTTTGGTGAAGTCCCTGGAGGAAGAAGATCTATAAGAGTTTTTTGCATTTTCTATGTTTACTGAACTACACTATGAAAAGGACAGAATACCTGGAGTTAAAGGAGCAAGGGAGATGGGGACTGAAGAGAATAAGAATGTTACTTTCACACAAGAATTATAGGGAGGGTTTTTGTAGATCTACACACTCCATTGAAAGTCTCCTAGTTTAAATCTTATTGAATTAGGGATCCACAGCAGAATTTTGAGCATAATAGTGATGTGACTGATAATGTGTGAGTGTGTATTATTTTTTTTTAATCAGTTGTTTATTTGGAGTATAGACTGCAGGGGCAAGAGTGGAGGAATAGAGGAGACATGTTAGGAGGCAGCCACAATAATCCAAATGAATGAGGAAGGTGGCTTAGAACAATGGTGGCAGTGGAGGTATGGATTCTGGATTTTTTTTTTTTTTAAGTATGGAACTCAGGAATTTGTGCTTAGAATGGCCATGGGATTTATCATGTCCAATATTTTTGCTATGAACTTCTTTGCCATAAACATCTTTATTGTGTATCCAATTGTCCATTAAGCAATTTTGCCATGAATGAAAAAATAACTGGTTGGCAGTTTTTGTTTTGACAGTTTGATTCCAACTTGTTGAAATGCATTAGCATTTATGAAGCAGACAGATAATAATGATTCACCCCAAGAGTTGATTTCTTATTTTGAAACACACTACTTTGCAAGAGAAAGAGGCTGAGGATCTTAAGGGTACAGAGTTGTACACATATTTCCCATAGAACTTTGGAATGTCTCTTACGGACATGTGACAAAATGCAAAGAACAAACAATAGTGTAGAAGATTTCACAATGCAACACAAAACTCAGTTACAAATATACATCCTAGTATTTAGAAGTTGATGGTTCTCTTAACGAAGGAAAACATTTTAGACAGAAAGAAAAGCTATGATGACAAAGGAGGCAAATAAACAAATCCAAAAAATGGATAAAATACCTCAAAAGAAACATTTGGAAGATGAGTTCTTTGGTAAAACTCACAGAATAAAGTCAGTTATTGTGCAAAACTTTCATGAATTTACTAGTCTTTAGAGGCCACCTCATGCAAAGAGTTGACTCATTGAAAAAGACTCTGATGCTGGGAGGGATTGGGGGCAGGAGGAGAAGGGGACTCCAGAGGATGAGATGGCTGGATGGCATCACTGACTCGATGGACGTGAGTCTCAGTGAACTCCGGGAGTTGGTGATGGACAGGGAGGCCTGGCATGCTGCGATTCATGGGGTCACAAAGAGTCGGACATGACTGAGCGACTGATCTGATCTGATCTGATCTGAGAGGTACGTGGCCTGTGTACTATTTCTGTAATTGCCTGACTTTGTGACCTTAGCAAAATAACTAACCTTTCATATCTCATTTTCCTCATCTAGAGAAATGGGGTAAGGATGATAACAGCACTCACCTCATAGAGCTGTCATGAGCCACCAATGAGTTAACAAGTTTCCCTTATAATGCTAATGCTAAGTCACTTCAGTCCTTTCCGACTCTGTGCAACCCCATAGACGGCAGCCCACCAGGCTCCCCCTTCCCTGGGATTCTCCAGGCAAGAACACTGGAATGGGTTGCCATTTCCTTCTCCAGTGCATGAAAGTGAAAAGTGAAAGTGAAGTTGCTCAGTCGTGTCTGACCCTCAGCAACCCCACGGACTGCAGCCTAACAGGCTCCTCCGTCCATGGGATTCTCCAACAAGAGTACTGGAGCGGGGTGCCATTGCCTTCTCCATCCCTTATAATAGTGTTCAGCAAATAATAATAATTCATTAAATACAAACAAGTTCTCATTAAGTAAATTAAAATATATTTATAAAACATACATGCATATTTAAAATTTATGTGTGTATGTATATACACACACATCAGTTCAGTTCAGTTCAGTCACTCAGTGGTGTCTGACTCTTTGAGACCCCATGAATCACAGCACACCAGGCCTCCCTGTCCATCACCAACTCCTGGAGTTCACTCAGACTCACGTCCACCGAGTCAGTGATGCCATCCAGCCATCTCATCCTCTGTCGTCCCCTTCTCCTCCTGCCCCCAATCCCTCCCAGCATCAGAGTCTTTTCCAATGAGTCAACTCTTCGCATGAGGTAGCCAAAGTACTGGAGTTTCAGCTTCAGCATCATTCCTTCCAAAGAAATCCCAGGGCTAATCTCCTTCATAATGGACTGGTTGGATCTCCTTGCAGTCCAAGGGACTCTCAAGAGTCTTCTCAACACCACAGTTCAAAAGCATCAATTTTTTGGTACTTAGATTTCTTTATAGTCCAACTCTCACATCCATACATGACCACTGGAAAAACCATAGCCTTGACTAGACGGACCTTTGTTGGCAAAGTAATGTCTCTGCTTTTCAATATGCTGTCTAGTTTGGTCATAACTTTTCTTCCAAGGAGAAAGCGTCTTTTAATTTCATGGCTGCAGTCACCATCTGCAGTGATTTTGGAGCCCCAAAAATAAAGTCTGACACTGTTTCCACTGTTTCCCCATCTATTTCCCATGAAGTGATGGGACCAGATGCCATGATCTTCGTTTTCTGAATGTTAAGCTTTAAGCCAACTTTTTCACTCTCCACTTTCACTTTCATCAAGAGGCTTTTTAGTTCCTCTTCACTTTCTGCCATAAGGGTGGTGTCATCTGCATATCTGAGGTTATTGATATTTCTCCCAGCAATCTTGATTTCAGCTTGTGCTTCTTCCAGCCCAATGTTTCTCATGATGTACTATACATACATGCTAAAGATTCATTCCAAGTTTCAATGATACACTCTGTGTATTAGCTTTATTTAGGTAAGAACTTATAATGCATTTTTTCAATATATCGTAGGTACAACCAAATACTGTTTGTTTTCACTTATACAAAGTACTTGTAGTAGAGTCAGAATGTACATTGATATATGCCAGTGGTGGGGGTGGGGTGGTAAGGGAGAATGAGGAATTAGTATTTAATGGGGACAGAACTTCAGTTTTGGAAGGTGAAAAATTCAGCAGATGGGTGTTGGTGTGGGAGGTAAATGTACTTATTTAGCACCACTGAAACGTACAGTTAAATATGGTTCAAATACTATGCTTTATATTTTATGACTTACAATACTTTTTTTAAAAGAACTTATAAAAAAAAGAACTTATAATACATTTTTTGATATGAATAAAGAACCTAAAAGAAGCTTAATCTCTAAAAGTCTAAAATGAAACTTATTGGTACTACCATGATAATATATGATGGAAAAAGTCATTCAAAACTCTTTGCAGAAATAAGGCAATATATATAGACCTAAACATAAATATTGTACATCAGCTCTTGTCCAGCACCAGCTTAATTCCTATGAGTATAAATCTGGATCAGGAGCATAACACCCATAAAACAGAGCGGAATTAGGATTTGAAGTAGACTTCTTGTTGTTACACTGTACTAAACTGCTGCTGTTTTGTACTACTTAAGGACAATGATCATATCTCCTCTTGAAAAAAAAAAATAGAATTTCACAGATCATGGCCCTATGATATCAGAGGGAACTATAACTGAAACTGAAGGTCAGTTTCTTAATCAATTGAGTATCACTATAAACTGTGTTGGAGAAGACTCTTGAGAGTCCCTTGAACTGCAAGTAGATCAAACCTGTCAATCCTAAAGGAAATCAGTCCTGAATACTCACTGGAAGGACTGATGCTGATGCGGACGCTCCAGTACTTTGGCCACCTGATGCGAAGAACTAACTCACTGGAAAAGATCCTGATGCTAGGAAAGATTTAAGACAGGAGGAGTAGGGGACAACCAAGGAAGAGATGATTGGATGGCCTCACCAACTCAATGGACATGAGTTTGAGCAAGCTCCGGGAGTTGGTGATGGACAGGGAAGCCTGGCGTATTGCAGTCCATGGGGTCGCAAAGAGTCAGACATGACTGAGCAGCTGAACTGAACTGAACTGATAAACAGGCGTGTATTAAAACCTTCTGAATTGTTTGCAGTAGAAAATCAGTATTTCAGTGATTTGCAATTTAATTTTGATAAACAACTCTCATAGTTAAGGAATATTGGTTTCTCTGTCACAATTAACTCTAAATATAAAAGTGTTCTAATTTAATGGTCTAGATTAAGGGGATTTTTTTAATCTTTTGAAGCAGAATCTGCCTTCTATTTATTTTGAGGCCCCTTGGATATCCTGACAATGTTCCTGATTGAAGAACTGGGTCAATTGTTTGCACCTGTATATCATTTGCACCTGCATCTGGTAACTTCAGGAAAAGTGGCTTCAGTGAGAACCAGTTATCATAATTCCGGTGGTCTGGGTACAGAGAAAAAACTACTGCTGGAATATTTTCATTGTCCTTTGAAAATTTTTTTGACATTTTTACCCTTGAACAGTGTTCAATGTAGTTGCAAAAGTGTACAAGGTTATTTGTTTATAACATAAGAGATTTATCCTGTTTTAAAGGTGTTCATCAAAACATTGTCTTTGGCAACCAAAAATATGTCATCCAGAATTGCACTCTGTTATCAAATGACATTAATCAAAGATCTGAGGTTACCCTGAGGTAAGGAAAGAAATTGAAATCAGGAGTGCTGAACATGGCACATAGAGTGATGTTCTACACTGAACTAATAATAAATCTATTTGGGACACTGTTAGTCTTTCAAAATAATGAAGAGTTTTATTGGCTTTGAAACAAGAGTCAGAGAATTCAGATTTTAATAAATTGGATTATTTGGGGGCAAGAAAAAGGGAGATTTAAAAATGGAAACATAAATAGATATTCTCTTCAAATTCTATACATTTAAAAATATTTTATATTGTGAGAACCATGCACTACATTTTTCATAAATGACCAATTTTATAGAAAATCTAAAATTATAACAGTTATTTTGCAAAATCAAAGTAACAATCACATTTATAATGGTTATAATACTTTTTCACTTACTACATTTAAAACATATGTAGTATATATATAATATATGTAAAATATATAATAGGAACTTATAACTAAGAGTAACATGGATTTTTTGTTTTATTATATCAATATTTTCTACTAATAGTTAATGAATTATAAAGCACATTAAAATTAAGGTTGTTTAACAGATGGAAGAATATACCAATTTCTTGGATTAGAATAATTAATATTGTTAAAATGATCATACTACCCAAAGCAATTTACAGATTCAATGCAATCTCTATAAAATTAGCAGTGGCATTTTTCATGGAATGAGAACTAATAATTTTAAAATTTGTCATGGAAAAACAAAAGATCCTGAATAACCAAAACAAACTTGTGAAAGAAGAACAGAGCTAGAAGAATCACACTGAAATACTACTCAGCCATTAAAAAAAAAATGTTGCCATCGCAGCAACATGGATAGATTTAAAGGGTATTATGCCAAATGAAATGAGTCTGACAGAGAAAAACAAATTTCACATCACTTTTTAGACATGTGGAATCTAAAAATACAAAATTAATGAATATAACAAAAAAGACACATGTAGATATAGAGAACAAACTAGTGGTTACTAATGGGAAGAGGGAAAGAGAAAAGTAATAAAAGGGTGGGACAGTAAGATATACACAATATGATGTATAAAATAAACTACAAAGATATACAATGCAAAGATTATAGCAACATTTTATAATGATTATAAATAGAATAAAAACTTTAAAAATTATAACTCATGAAATGGAAGAAACCTAGATTTCTATTGACAGATGAATGGATAAAAAGATGTTTTATATATATATACAATGGAATATTACTCATATTACTCATAAAATGGAACATATTTGAATCAGTGGTAGTGAGGTAGATGAACCTAGAGCCTATTATGCAGAGTGAAGTAAGTTAGAAAGAGAAAGACAAATATCATATGTTAAAGCATATCTATGGAATCTAGAAAAATGGTATTGATGAACCTGTTTGCAGAGAAGGAATGGAAATGCAGATCAGTTCAGTTCAGTCACTCAGTCATGTCCAACTCTGCGACTGCAGGGGCTGCAACACACCCGGCTTACCTGTGTATCACTAACTCCCGGAGCTTACTCAAACTCATGTGCATTGAGTCGGAGATGCCATTCAACCATCTCTTCCTCTGTCATCCCCTTCTCCACCCGCCTTCAATCTTTCCAACCTCAGGGTCTTTTCCAATGAGTCAGCTCTTCCCATCAGGTGGCCAAATTATTGGAGTCTCAGCTTCAGCATCAGTCTTTCCAATGAATATTCAGGATTGATTTCCTCTAGGACTGACTGGTTGTATCTCCTTGCAGTCCAAGGGACTCTCAAAAGTCTTCTCCAACACCACAGTTCAAAGACATCACTTCTTCGGCACTCAGCTTTCTTTATAGTCCAACTCTCACATCCATACATGACTACTGGAAAAACCATAGCTTTGACCACATAAACCTTTGTTGGCAAGGTAAAGTCTCTGCTTTTTAATATGCTGTCTAGGTTGGTTATAGCTTTTCTTCTAAGGAGCAAGCATCTTTTAATTTCATGGCTGAAATCATAAATTGCAGTGATTTTGGAAACCAAGAAATTAAAGTCTTTCACTGTTTCCATTACTTCCCCATTTATTTGCCATGATGTGATGGGACCAGATGCCTTGATTTTGGTTTTCTGAATGTTGAGTTTTAAGACAAACTTTTCACTCTCCTCTTTCACTTTCATCAAGAGGCTCTTTAGTTCTTCGCTTTCTGCCATAAGTGTGATATCATCTGCATATCTGAGGTTATTGATATTCCTCCCGGCAATCTTGATTCCAGCTTGTGCTTCATCCAGCCCAGTGTTTCTCATGATGTATTCTGCATATAAGTTAAATAAGCAGGGTGACAATATACAGCCTTGATGTACTCCTTTCCCAATTTGGAACCAGTTCATTGTTCCATGTTCAGTTCTAACTGTTGCTTCCTGACCTGCATACAGATTTCTCAGGAAGTAGATCAGGTGTTCTGGTATTCCCATCTCTTGAAGTATTTTCCACAGTTTTTTGTGATCCAAACAGTCAAAGATGTAGAGAACTAATTTATTGGACACAGTGGAGGGAGAAAGTGTGATGAATGGAAAAAGTAACATTCACATATATACACTGCTGCTGCTGCTGCTGCTACTGCTAAATCGCTTCAGTCGTGTCCTACTCTGCGACCCCATAGATGGCAGCTCACCAGGCTCCCCCGTCCCTGGGATTCTCCAGGCAAGAACACTGGAGTGGGTTGCCATTTCCTTCTCCAATGCGTGAAAGTCAAAAGAGAAAGTGATGTCGCTCAGTCGAGTCCGACTCTTCGTGACCCCATAGACTGCAACCTACCAGGCTCCTCTGTCCATGGGATTTTCCAGGCAAGAGTACTGGAGTGGGGTGCCATTGCTTTCTCCAACATATATACACTACCATGTGTAAAACAGAGAGCTTGTAGGAAATTGCTATATAACACAGGGAGCCCAACCTAGTGCTCCATGATAACATAGAGTGATGGGATGAAGGGAGAGGAGGGAAGTTCAAAAGGGAGGGAATATATGTACAACTATGAGTCGTGTCCGATTTATGGGATTGCAAAGAGTTGGACACAACTGAGCGACTGAACTGAAATGAATGACTGATCAAGTTGTTGTATGTGTGTGTGCGTTTAGTTGCTCAGTCATAACCTACTCTTTGCAACCCCATGGACTGTAGCCCACCAGGCTCCTTTGTCCATAGGGATGCTCCACCAAGAATACTGGAGTGGGTTGCCATGACCCCCTCCCGGGGATTTTTCCAACCCAGGGATCAAACCCAGGTCTCCCACATTGCCGGCAGACTCTTTATCATCTGGACAACCAGGGAAGCCTGAGTTATTATATGGAAGAAACCAATTCAGTTCAGTGGCTCAGTCGTGTCCAACTCTTTGCGACCCATTGGACACACCAGGCTTCCCTGCCCATCACCAACTCCCGGAGCTTGCTCAAACTCAATTCCATCCAGTTGGTGATGCCATCCAACCAGCTCATCCTCTGTCGTCTCCTCCTCCTGCTTTCAATCTTCCCTAGCATCAGGGTCTTTTCCAATAAGTCAGTTCTTTGCATCAGGTGACCGAAGTACTGAGCTTTAGATTCAGCATTAGTCCTTCGAATGAATATTCAGGACTTATTTCATTTAGGATTGATGGTTTGTTCTCCATGCAGTCCACGGGACTCTCAAGAGTATTCTCCAACACCACAGTTCGAAAGCATCAATTCTTCAGTGCTCAATTTTCTTTATGGTGGAACTCTCACATCTATCATACATGACTACTGGAAAAACCAAAACTTTGACTAGATTGACCTTTGTCAGCAAAGTAAGAGAAACCAATACCAATACAACATTGTCAAGCAATTTTCCTCCATTTAAAAAAAAAAAAAATATATATATATATATATATATATATATATATATCCAGTTTGGGGAGAAATCCCTTGTGATCCAGTGATTAAGAATTTGCCTTCCAAAGCAGGGATTATAGGTTCAGTCCCTGATTAGGGAAATAAAATCCCACATGCCACAGGGTAGCTAAGCCAGTGTTCTCTCAAGCCATGCATGACAACTTAGAACCAACACAGGCAAATAAATAAAGATTTTTTTTTAAATTATGAATCACTATATTGTACTATTGTATACCTGTAACTTATATAACACTGTAAATCAACTGTACTTCAATTTTTAAAAGAAGCTTACTTAATTACAAAGAGTTGGTGATATTTTTGAAAATCTGGTTCAGTCATCATTAAAATAAATTAGAAAATAATCTTAGACTCAAACCCTGTGTTAAAAGTCACATCCTTCAGATTTGCCACCTTTAATTTTAATTCCTTGAGTGTTTTCACTTGCTGCTGCTAAGTCACTTCAGTTGTGTCCGACTCTGTGCAACCCCATAGACGGCAGCCCACCAGGCTCCCCCGTCCCTGGGATTCTCCAGGCAAGAACACTGGAGTGGGTTGCCATTTCCTTCTCCAATGCAGGAAAGTGAAAAGTGAAAGTGAAGTCGCTCAGTCGTGTCCGACCCTCAGCGACCCCATGGACTGCAGCCCTCCAGGCTCCTCCGTCCATGGGATTTTCCAGGCAAGAGTACTGGAGTGGGGTGCCATTGCCTTCTCCATTTCACTTGCTAGTGTGTGTTATTTAGTGATGCTTTGTTATGTTCATGTTTTCCTTAAGTACCATTTCTGAATTTCTAATTAGCTATGTTTGCTTAAAAGTAAAACTAATAAATGTAAAATGTATTAGCTTCATGTAGTTTCCTCCAGACATCTTAATTAAAAACAGAATATAAATAGGTCAATGTTGAGGTCTTTACATATATTCACCTGAACAAGCAGGTTGTAGTATTATGCTGCTACAGCTGCTGCTAAGTCGATTCAGTCGTGTCTGATCCTGTGCGACCCCATAGATGGCAGCCACCAGGCTCCCCCATCCCTGGGATTCTCCAGGCAAGAACACTGGAGTGGGTTGCCGTTTCCTTCTCCAATGCAGGAAAGTGAAAAGTGAAAAGTGAAAGTGAAGTCGCTCAGTCGTGTCCGACTCTTAGCAACCCCATGGACTGCAGCCCACCAGTCCGTCCATGGGATTTTCCAGGCAAGAGTACTGGAGTGGGGTGCCATTGCCTTAAAAAGTATAACTGTCCCTAAAATCTCATATTACATTATTCAAATTCCATGGATTAAACAAAAATCACCCACTAAGAAAAGGACCAGCTTCCTACACTTACTCATGATTAGCATATCAAAAATCAATTTCTAGAATTCCAACTTGCAAATTGGAATAAAATCCTGTTATTTAGAAGGAGGAAGATAGCAAAAACAGAAATCAAGAAATAAGAATGAATGGAGAAATTACTAGATAGATGACTCAAAATATTTTTTAAATTAACTGTCAAATATTTAAATAAGCATAGAATTACATATATATATATATATATGTATAAATTACATGCATAAGCTTATATATGCATGTGTTGTTGTTCTGTCGCACAGTTGTGTCTGGTTCTTTGTGAAGGCATGAACTGCAGCAAACCAGGCCTCCCTGTCCTTCACCATTTCCCGAAGTTTGCCCAAGTTCATGTCCATTGCATCGGTGATGCATCCAGCCATCTCAGTCTCTGATGTCCCCTTCTCCTTCTGCCTTCAATCTTTCCCAGCATCAGCAACTTTTCCAATGAGTTGGCTGTTCGCATTAGTTGACCAAAAAACTGGAGCTTCAGCTTCAGCATCAGGTTTTCCAATAAGTATTCAGGGTTGATTTCCCTTAAGATTGACTGGTTTGATCTCCCCTTATGGGCAAAAAATAGATGCCTTTGATCTGTGGCGCTGGAGAAGACTCCTGAAAATCCTTTGGACAGCAAGGAGATCAAACCAGTCAATGCATGTATGTGTTGTGTGTTAGCCATTCAGTCGTGTCCAGCTCTTGGGACCCCATGGAGTATAGCCTGCCAGGTTCCTCTGTCCATAGGATTTTTCAGGCAAGAGTACCGGAGTGAGTTGCCCTTTCCTTTTCCAATGCGTGTACATACCCTAACAAATAAATAGTATTTTAAGTTGCATAAATTAATTTCACTCCCATTATCTGATTTGAAAATAAATACACTATTTTTTAAACTTATATATCTAAATTTCAAATGACTCATTAGTTAGGCCTTATCAATTAAAAAAAAGATGTATTCATTAAATGCTTATTCAATGACCTAAACTATAAAATATCTTTCCTAACAATGAGAATAATTGAAAAAGGTAAGGGACTCATAAAACACACACACACACACACACACACACACACATTCTCTCTCTCTCATACACACAGAACTTAATTTTAAATAACAAAAAATCTAACAGTTTAAATTTGTATCTATATGCAATGAAGCCATTGGGTGATATTAGGCAATTAAGTGTCCTGTTATGAACTATTTTGAAAAATCATTCTGGTTGCTTATGTTTATATTTAATAATCTGATTGTACTCTGATCTATCTTTTTATCAACTGCATTTAATAGTTTAGTATGTATTTTCTATATTCCTTTTTCTGTCTCCAATACTATCACAAAATTTGTTTTTTATAATTTGTCTATGTCTTGGCCAGTGCAATGGATTTATGGAGGCACTAAATAATCTTTAAGAATCATGCTTGCCATACTTTCTAGGGATGACTTTTCCTACAGTGCCCCAAAATTGGCCTGATCAGTAAGAAGGAACCAATCAGAATTAACTAATAATGCAAAAAAGCCAAAAATGAGCCTGTAATACTAGATTTCAAAGTAATAAAAGGGCTGAGAGTGCACAGTGAAAGAGAGGTCTTAAGTGTTAAATAACCACACTTCAAAATTAAAAGAAAATAATCATAATAAATATGCCTTTGATTATATAACCTTTTATATCCTACAAAGAACTGTTGTGTTAACTCATTTTATCCTGGTAATCCTTTTATGAGATATTTTATCTCTATTTTAAAATCAGGGAAGGAAAGCAAAAAAATGAGCTGTGACTGCCTTGGGTCACAAACTTTTAAATGACAAAGCAAAGCTTTAAACCTAGGTCATCTGATAACAACTTCAGAACTATTTCCATCACTCTACACAGTGTTCCACAGCCAAAACCTGGAAAATTAAATGTCTCAGATGGATGGGAGCCCTTAAAGAGCAATCTCAATGTGGGGTTGGGGGGAATTTTGTTGGAATAACTTGTGAGATATTTTTTTTTAACCATTCACACACGCACACACACAAACACACCGAATGATATGTTACGTATACACTATGTCATCCCTAGGTTGAGGTATTGTCATAGTGAGCTATTGATATTGATGGGAATGACCCATCAGAGGGTATAAAGATATTTAAGAAACAGAAACAGTTGAGAATCAATGATTCAATAAGTCCATTCTAAAAAATTATCTTGAGTAATTTTTAGCTGAAAGTAAGAAGAAAGGTAATGTAAAACAACGACAAAACTGCCAGTGTGGTCATTGAGTAGATCAGATATAGAATATAGAAAGTGAACAAAAGTTATATTTTAAAAAAATAGAAAAAACAAGATTTTGTGAATCTGAGAGAAGAGCATCAGGCAGATTTAGACTCAGAATACATTGAGACGCTTAAAGTAAAAAAAAAAAAAAAAAAAACAGAAAAATAGATAATTATCAGTCAAAGAAATAAAACAATTTTCTATTACAAAAGAAAATATATTCATTATTTAGAACTATAAAAATATAAAGAACTATAGACAAAAATTGAAAATTACCAAGACCCAAATAAACCAGAGATAACCACTACTAAAATTATAGAATATTTTCTTAATCACATGTATACACCAAATTTTAGCTATATTTATTGTTTCCAAGAAAGAATGAACATTTTTTATAAAGCCACAATAAACATGAAAACTTTAACAATAATAACTCACCCAGTGGATTTTCTCTTTACAAAAACATATTAATAAGTGTTTTATGGACAGTATTTTATTTGGTTCTTTTTTTAAAATGAAGTATAATTGATATTTGATATATAACATTATGCAAGTTTAAAGTGTAAAATATGTTGATTTGATATATTTATGTATTTCAGTGTGATTTAACATTAGTTGGGGCAGGAGGAGAAGGGGACGACAGAGGATGAGATGGCTGGATGGCATCACCTACTCGATGGACGTGAGTTTGAGTGAACTCCGGGGGTTGGTGATGGACAGGGAGGCCTGGCGTACTGCAATTCATGGGGTCGCAAAGAGTCGGACATGACTGAGTGACCGAACTGAACTGAACTGAACACCTCTATCAAGTCATATAGTTATCATTTAATTATTTTAAATGACTCTATCATTTAATTATTTTAAATGACTCTTTAGTGTCCTTTTCCCTACTTTTAGAATAATAGTGCTTCTTCAGAGTATTTCTCTAAGCTCTCTTTGTGCATGTGTGCTCAGTCATGTCCAACTCTTTGCAACCCCATCTACCATAGCCTGCCAGGCTCCTCTTGTCTATGAGATTTCCCAGGCAAGAATACTGGAGTGGGTTGTCATTTCTTCCTCCAGGGATCTCACCTACCCAGGAATTGAACCCAAGTCTCTTTTGTCTCCTGCATTGGCAGGTGGATTCTTTACCACTAGCCATACCTGGGAAGCCTCTTACTCTAACATATCCAAAGGAGTTTTAATGTTAAGAAAAAGTACACAGAAGAGGTTCACACATGATTAATATTTAGGGAGGAATGTTAATATGATAGAAACACATTGACTAAGAGGATAGGTTTATTTTGTGAAACTTCAGGAAATTTATTGAATTTTGTTTAGGTAAAAATTTTAATAAGCTATCAGTCTAGTTCAATCACTCAGTCATGTCCGACTCTTTGCTACCCCATGAATCACAGCACGCAAGGCCTCCCTGTCCATCACCATCTCCCAGAGTTCACTCAGACTCACGTCCATCGAGTCGGTGATGCCATCCAACTATCTCATCCTCTGTCATCCCCTTCTCCTCTCACCTTCAATCTTTCCCAGCATCAGGGGCTTTTCAAATGAGTCAGTTCTTCACATCAGGTGGCCAAAGTATTAGAGTTTCATATTCAACATCAGTCCTTCCAATGAACATCCAGGACTGATTTCCTTTAGGATGGACTGTTTGGATCTCTTTGCAGTCCAAGGGACTCTCAAGAGTCTTCAACACCACAGTTCAAAAGCATCAATTCTTCGGCAATCAGCTTTCTTTAGAGTCCAACTCTCATATCCATATATGACTATGACAGAATTTGTTGGCAAAGTAATGTCTCTGCTTTTGAATATGCTGTCTAGGTTGGTCATAACTTTCCTTCCAAGGAGTAAACCTCTTTTAATTTCATGGCTGCAATCACCGTCTGCAGTGTACTATAAAATTATGAAGCAACTGTTACTAC
Source organism: Bos mutus (assembly GCF_027580195.1). NCBI lineage: Eukaryota > Metazoa > Chordata > Mammalia > Artiodactyla > Bovidae > Bos > Bos mutus. Next base: position 73,469,949 of record NC_091622.1, on the reverse strand, counting down.
TATTATTATAATATTTATCACTAACATTTAAAAGTCAGATTTTATATTATTAAAATAAAAAAAAATTCAGACAATTAGAGTGGTCTAGAATGAAACAGAATGAAAAATGACCTGGATGAATCCGATTCCATCATCGGACATGTCCAAGCAGATATATCACAGAATGTAATGAGTGCTTAGGCATGTATTTACATATATCTGTATTCAGGGGGTGGTGGTACCTATAGTCATACCATGGGTTTGTCTATTCACTTAGTTAACTTTTACACTTTCTTTGAAGTCAGCTATAAGTAAGATCCTGTGGCAGATACTATGTAGAAAACACCGATGAACAGCATTACTTTTTAGTCCAAAAAGGGTGAAAAAATACAGAAATATAAAATGTAATAATAAGTATGAACTCAACTTGGGATAAAGAAATATTTCTGTTAGCACTGTCAAGTAAGATTCCATGAGTGAGTTACCATGAGAACCATTGCTGGATGGGAATGTTTCAGACATGCTGGTAGGCAAGACAGTGGTAGTGCAGGTGGAAAAACAGGGGTAAATTTCATAAATTAAAACACGTAAAAATAAATACAGCAAGCTAAGTTTCAGAAACAGTCATGTGAAGAAAATAGGAAATCAAACCTCAACATAAGCCTGGTAAAGAATAACATGTTTCAACTTAAGTTTAAGGAGTGAATATTTTATCAGGAGATTAATACATTGTATTATTTGAAATGTTTATTCTTGAAAGAATAAAAAGAATATTGGGAAGAAAATTTTGAATTAGGAAAGCCTAAGAGAGCATATTAAACTTATCCAAGTATGAGAGAATTTGTGTGTGGTAGCTCTGGAAACAGAGCCAGTGAGATGTGAGAGCCACTGCATGAATTGAAAATAGAACTGTGCAACTGAATGACTATCTGGAGAGTGGTATGTAGAATAAGAAGTGATGATGCTGAGAATCTAAGTATGTTGATGCTATTAACAAAAACATACAATTAGAAAGAAGAGCAACTTGAGTGGGGGATATATTTAGTTTGATTTGGAACTTGTATAACCCAGATGTCAGCTGAAGTAGCCTGTCCTTAGCTATTTCAATCAAAATGGCAAGAATATCTCACTGTATGCAGCAAGAGCTTTGGAAAAGGAGTAGTGAGGTGTGTAGGCAACTTTTGCCAATTGCACTTGGTTTTGTGTTTCAGCTTCTGTTGGAGTAATTCACAGAAAATATCTCCTTCTTATGCATGCTGATTATTCCTTACCATGTAAACACAATCATAAAACTTAATTCCATGCATATTAAAATGTCTGCCACATTATTAACTGCCAAAAGGAAACAGATACAAAAGACAGCTACCAAACATATATATATAGCATTTCAACAGAAGAATTAGTTAATCACAAGTGGCCTACTGTTACAATTAAGCATGTATCTTGTGTGTGTGTGAGAGAGAGAGTGACTTTTTTTTTTTTTGGCCATGCCACAGGACGTGTGAGATCTTAGTTCCCAGGCCAGGGATTAAACCCCTGCCCCCTGCATTGGAAGTTCCATCTTAACCACTGAGTCCCCTGGGAAGTCCTAAGCATGTATTTTTGATTTTCTGGTTCACTCAAGCATAAACTACAGCTAGACACCATCACAACTTCTTAGTTTTCCTCAACCAACATAAGAGGAGACACCGATTTCTATCTATGGCCTGAGTTCATTAATAGTTTACTCTGATTGATAGTGATGAGCATTAATTACCACAATTTGTTTTATTTGGATATGGTAGGCAGTCTCTAAGGTACTGATGATGATCCCTGCCTCCTAGTATACACATCCTTCCCTTTAGTGTAGACCGGGCATAGTGACGCATTTCTAACACAAAAAACACACACAAAAAAAAAACTTTAGAAAGATGGTAACAATAACCCTGTATACAAGACAGCAAAAGAGATACTGATGTATAGAACAGTCTTTTGGACTCTGTGGGAGAGGGAGAGGGTGGGATGATTTGGGAGAATGGCATTGAAACATGTGTATTATCATTTGTGAAATGAGTCGCCAGTCCAGGTTCGATGCACGATACTGTATGCTTGGGGCTGGTGCACTGGGACGACCCAGAGGGATGGTACGGGGAGGGAGGAGGGTTCAGGATGGGGAACACGTGTATACCTGTAGCGGATTCATGTTGATATATGGCAAAACCAATACAATATTGTAAAGTTAAAAAATAAAAAACTATATATATGATGTCCCTTCTGAAATTATCTTATGTAGAGACTGTGAACACCATATGATTGTTCTCTCTTTCTCTGTGGAAAGACAACCACCATGGTGTTATCTACCTTATGGAGAAACCCCTAAACAAGAAACTAAGAAAGTCCAACATCAAAAACCAGTGAGGAACTGACACTTTTAGTCCAAGAACCCATGAGAAAACGAGTTTTTTCAAAAATTACTGAGTGAACATGAAAGTCAATCTTCTCTTATTTGTGCTTTCAGAATAGATCACAACCCCAACTGACATCTTAACTGCAACCTTGTAAGAGATCTTGAGGGCAAGGCATCTAGCTAAGGCAAGCCTGATTCCTGACCTACAGAAAATGTGAGACATTAAGTGTTTATTGTTTCAGACACTAGATATGGGGATAATGTGTTCACAACAATAGATAACAAACACATTAGGAGATGTTTAGAGGTGAGCTTCTATTCTGTAAAAGAAATACTTCATATACCAAGCACACAAAGGTTTTCCTGGCACTGAACAAAATAAGACATAGTAAGAATGCATGGTTATGTATAACTGAGTCACTGCTGTACAGAAGAAATTAATACAACACTGTAAATCAACTATACTTCAATAGGATTAAATAAAGACATGAGCTTATCTCACATTTTCATTGTATCTACTTTTTTGTAACTAATGTAAAATATCTGTTGGGATTGGAAAGAGTCAATTCTTGCTATATTTTATCAGCCAGCTATGGTTTATTAAGACCTTTTCTTTTGGAAATCTTAGCCTACATCATAAGATTGTCTAAGGATTTTTGGGCACAAACAGATTTTTCTGAAGATATAGAGATACAAATCACATTTACACTGTAGAAATGTGAACAACATAGACACAAATTCTGTTCATTCTGATTTTTTAAACATTGCAGGTTGTCTCCACTGTTTCAGGTTTCAGAGTCCTAGTATGTTACTTCAACTTCATTTTCCCGTGTTGCCCCTCTCTTCTCATTTTTATGTTATTACCCATCCCAAAATCATTCTTCATCTATTCTTAGAGCCAATTTGTTTTGATTGCTTTCTTCTGGCAAATTTATGCTTTCATTTTCTTGTTCTCCACCCACAGGTATCCTATAAATGTATTTTACTAAACAAGGAAAATTTCTTCCAGATGACTAATTTAGTGACAAGTTGTTAAGATAATCCACCCCCCAACCCCTGCCAGGAGCACTGGATTTGAGTAATCAACTAACAACTTAGTCATCATTTATGCATTAGAAAAAATTGGTGATAAAGGATAAAGTCATCCTCTAGAGAGAAGCCATCAATTGTCAATATAGGTTACTTATTTCACGTAAGCATTGGCAAAAGGAGAAATACTGAAGGAAGGAATAAGGTCCTAAAATCTAACTCGTTTTATTTCAGGACCAAAACAACTTAGAATGTCATCTCACATCTCTCAAATTTGGCAAAATCACTTCCAAATTGACAATGTAAATTTTATTGCAAATGAGTTAGGAAGAAAGCTTTTGGACCTATGTGAGCCAGAAGGATAACACAGGCAAAGCTATTTTGGAAAATAAAAATATCTGTAAATAAATAATATTTAGCATTTCTAATCAGGATGGAATGACAGATCAGTTTCTCCTCCTTCTGAAAATAACCTAAAATTGGACAAAATATATTAAAACAATGGTTTGTGAGATACTGTACATCAGGCAACAAAGGGCAGTGATCATTGAGACCAGGAAACAAATAAGGGAATCCGTGTGATTGTTCTAGCTTACCTCATCCAAAGAGTTTCCAGCCAATGTACAGACATTGGGAATCCAAGTAAAGCCCAGTAGATTTGTTGAGTTAAACTGAAAGAGACAAGAAGCTGAGAAATCAAGGTAAACAGACTTTGCAGGACAGAGTGCTGGAGAGGGAGGAAAAAAAAAAAAAAAACAGCACAGAGAGAAAACTCCAGAGATCTGTACAGAATTTCTCCTGAATATTTCTCTGAGAGTGAATCATTGCTGGGATTGGGGGAAAAACCCACCTGGAAGGACTGGTGGTAACAGTGTTCACTGCACACATAAGGCCAGGGTTAGTGCCTGTTTTGAGCAGTGAGAATCGACAGCCTATCCTCATGATTCATGAAACACTGAGCAGAGTACACAGAATGGCCTTTTATAGATAGTGGGGGATAAATTATCCTATACTGGGCACTGTGCTAGTCCTAATTAATAAATGCTAATAGGAGACTCAAATGGCTCAAGCTGTTTCTAGACAACTTCACTGTGTTGTAGGAATATGCTTGAGAATATAAAATACAAAAATATTTAGTACCCTCCAAATTAAAATTCTCCCATCCAATAGGAAAGTAGTAGATGTTACAGAGAATCAGGGGACTCTGATACAGTGAGAAAAAAAGTCAATTTAAAACTAGATGATTAATAAAAATATTATAATTATTAGAAAAAGATATTAAAATAGCTATTTTAACTATGTTGCATATGTTCAGATACTAAGTAAACACATAAAATATGTTTTAAAAGTCATCCAAATAGAAATTCTAGAGACAAAAGCTACCATATTTGAGATAAAAGATACATAGCTCAGATACAAGGCAGAATAAATTGCAGGAGAAAAGGTAAGTGAATCTGAAGACTGAGCAATAGAGTGTAAAAATAAAATGTATAATCAAAATAAAGTAAACAGTATTAAAAGAAAAAAGCAGAGAACAAGTAAGTTGTGGGGAAATTGAAGCATCTTAATATTCACAAAATAGGGGTCCATAAAAAGAGGACATAGAAAGGGCAGGACAGAAAAAATATTTAAGGGAAAATTACTGAGTATTTTCCAAATTTGATCAACACTATAAGCTTCTTCTATATCACTGAATTCCAAATATAAGGAAAATGCAGAAAACTACAAAACCAGTAGTAAAGATAAAACCTTAAATTCACTTACTATAAAAGACAAGAACTAAGATAGCATGAAAGAAGATTTCTCACTGAAAAAATAATTCAAGTAATAAGAAAATTGAGTAATATTTTTGGAGCACGGAAAGAAAAAAGAAAAAAACTTCACTTAGAATCCTATACCCAGAGAAAATATTTTTGTAAAAGGAAGGTGAAATAAGGAATTTCTCACTTACACAAACTCAAAGAATTTATCATCACACTATAAGAAATGTTAAAGAAATGTATTCAAGCAAAGGAAAATTATACTAGATGGAGATGTAGATATACACAAAAGGTAAAGAGTACAAAATGCTAACTATGGGTAAATATGTAAGATTTTTCTCACTATTTAAAGCTCTTTAAGACAGACTTGAATATTAAATATTAGGAACATAATACAGGGCTTATAAAAAGTATGAAAGTAAAATATATAGCAACAAAACAAAGATCACAAAGGAAGAAATGTGCATTTACTACTGTAAGGCTATATACTTTTCATGAATGATATATCACTTGAAGTTACTACTGACTCACAGAAAAGACCCTGATGCTGGGAAAGATTGAAGGCAGAAGAAGAGGGAGACAGAGGATGAGATGGTTGGATGACATCACTGCTTCAATGGACGTGAACTTGGGCAAACTCCAGGAGATGGTGAAGGACAGGGAAGCCTGGCCTGCTGCAGTCCGTGGGATCACGAAGAGTCAGGCACCACTTAGTGACTAAACAACAATTGAAGTTAAACTATGATAAGTAAAAAAAAAGTAACCACTAAAAGAGTCAAAGAGTTAAGAAGCCACAAAGGAAATGAAATCATAAAAATAATTAATCCAAAATAAGACAGGAAAATAGGAAGAAAATAAAAGGAAAACAAATAGTAGATGATAGCTTTCAGTTTATTCATATAAACAATCAAAATAAATGTAAATGCCTAAACACAAAAACCAGAGATCGTCAGATTGATTAGAAAAGCAAGATCCAATATTTATGCTGCCAACCAGTAAAGAACTTCAAATGTAAAACACAAGTTAAAATTATGCAAAAACATAAATAAATAACATAACATAACATGCTAATGCTATTTGAAAGAAATCTGGAAAGGCTATATTGTTATTAAACGAAATGGATTTTGGAACAAAGACTACTGCCAGGGATAAAGAACTTCATTTCAACAAGAAAACCTAACAATCCGAAGTGTTTGTACACATAATAAAAGGACTTCAAGACAAAACTTCAGAAACTTACAGAACTGCAAGGAGAAACAGACAAATCCACAACTATAGTCAGAAACTTCAATGCTCTTTTCTCAGTAATGAACATAAGTAAACTGATTATCAGTAAGGACATATAAAATTTGCACAAATCCATCAACCAAATTCTTTTAATTGACATTAATAGAACACTTTCTTCAAAACAGCAGAAACATTCTATTTTCAATCACAGACAGAATAGACTATATTCTGGGCCATAATGTAAGTCTCAAAAATTTTAAAAGGTCCAAGCCATATGTTTTATGTTCTTGGAACACATGGAGTTAAATTAAGACTCAGTAAATAATGATCTCCAGAAATTTCTCAGGCACTTCTAAGTAGTCCATGGATTAAATAAGAAATCAGAGTGCAAATTTAAAAGATTTTTAACTAAATAATAGTGAAGAAACATATATCAAAACTTCCTAGGATAACACGGAAGGAATGGTTACAGTGAAAACTTCTAACAGTAAATGATCATATAGAAAAGAAGAAAGATATCAAAAGAATGACTTCAGCTTCAACCTTGAACTAGAAAAAGCAGAGCAGATTAGAGCCAAAAGAAATATTTAAAAGGAAATATTTTTAAAACTGAAAGCCAATGAAATAAAAAACAGTAAACAATATAGAAAAATTAATAACCAAGATCTCATTCATAAAGCTGTTGCTGTTGTTGTTTGGTGGCTAAATCATGTCCGACTATTTGCAAACACATGAACTGCAGAACATCAGGCATCCCTGTTCTTCTCTATCTCCTGGAGTTTGTTCAAATACATGTCCATTGAGTCAGTGATGTCATCAAACCATCTCCTCCTCTGTTTCCCCCTTCTCCATCTGCCCTCAATATTTCCCAGCTTCAGAGTCATTTCCAATGAGTCAGACCTTACCATCAAGAGGTTAAAGTATTGGAGCTGCAGCTGCAGCATCTGTCCTTCCATTGAATATTCAGGGTTGATTTCCTTTAGGACTGACTGGTTTAATCTCTTTGTTGTCCAAAGGACTCTCAAAAGTCTTCTCTAGCACCATGATTTGAAATCCTCAATTTTTCAACACTCAGCCTCCTTTAAGGTCCAAATCTCACATCTGTACATGATTACTGGAAAAATCAAAATTTTGACTTTGTCAGCAAAGTGATGTCTCTGCTTTTTAATTCCCTGTCAAGTTTGTCATAGCTTTCCTTACAAGCAGCAAGGGTCTTTTACTTTCACGGCTGTAGTCACAGTCTGCAGTGATTTTGGAGCCCAAGAAAATAAAGTCTGTCACTGTTTCCACTTTTTCCCCATCTATTTGCCATGAAGTGATGGGACCAGATGTCATGATTTCCATTTTTTGAATGCTGAGTTTTAAGCCAGCTTTTTCACTTGCCTCTTTCACCCTCATGAAGAGTCTCTCTAGTTCCTCTTGGGTTTTTGCCATTAGAATGGTATCATCTGCATATATGTTGTTGATATTTCTCCCAGCAATCTTGATGCCAACTTGTGATTCATCTAACCTGGCATTTCTCATGATTTACACTGCATGTAAGTTAAATAAGCAGGTGTCAATATACAGCCTTGACATACTCCTTTCCCGTTTTTGGACCAGTCTGTTTTTCCATGATCGATTCTAATCGTTGCTTCTTGATTTCCATACAAGTTTCTCAGGAGGCAGGTAAGTTAGTCTGGTACTCCCATTTCTTTAAAAATTTTCCAGTTTGTTGTGATCCACATAATCAAACGCTTTAGCATGGTCAGTGAAACACAACTAGATGTTTTTCTGGAATTCCCTTGCTTTCTCCCCATCCAACAAATGTTGGTAATTTGATCTCTGCCTTTTCTAAACCCAGCTTTTACATCTGGAACATTTAAGTTCATGTACTGTTGAAAGATTTTTAGCTTTACCTTGCTAGCATGTGAAATTAGTGCAATTTTACAGTCGTTTGAGTATTCTTTGGTATTGTCCTTCTTTGGTATTGAAGTGAAAACTGACCTTTTCCTGTGGCCACTGCTGAGTTTTCCAAATTTGCTGGTTCATTGAGTATAGCACTTTCACATCATCATCTTTTTGGATTTGGAATAGCTCAGCTGGAATTCCATCAATCACCTCCACTAGCATTGTTCATAGCGTGATGCTTCCTAAGGCCCACTTGACTTCACAGGCCAGCATGGCCGGCTCTAGGTAAGTGACCACACCATCCTGTTTATCTGGGTCATTACGAAGTTTTATGAATAGTGCTTCTGTGTATTCTTGCCACCTCTTCTTAATATCTTCTGCTTCTGTTAGGTCCTTACTACATCTGTCCTTTATCATGCCCATCTTTACATAAAATATTCCCTTTATATCTCCAATTTTCTTGAAGAAGTCTTTAGTCTTTCCCATTCTATTGTTTTTCTCTATTTCTTTGCATTTTTCACTTAAGAAAGCTTTCTTATCTATCCTTATTATTCTCTAGATCTCTGCATTCAGTTAGGTATATCTTTCTCTTTCTCCATCATCTTTTACTTCTTTTCTCAACTATTTGTAAAGCCTCCTCACTCAACCATTTCACCTTCTTGAATTTCTTTTTCTTTGAGATGGTTTGGTCACTGCCTCCTGTACAATGTTATGAACCCTTGTCCATAGTTCTTCAGGTACTCTGTCCACCAGAGCTAATCCCTTGAATCTACTGACCACCTCCACTGTCTAATCATAAAGGATTTAATTTAGGTCATACCTGAATGTTCTAGTGGTTTTCCCTACTTTCTTCAATGTAAGTCTAAATTTTGCAATAAGGAGCTAATGATGTGAGCCACAGCTCAGTTCCAGTTCTTGTTTTTGCTGAGCTTCTCCTTCTTAGCTGCAAAGACTGTAATCAGTCTGATTTCAGTATTGACCATCTGGTGATGTCCATATGTATAGTCATCTCTTGTGTTGTTGGAAGAGGGGGCTTGCTATGAATAGTGTGTTCTCTTGATAAAACTCTGTTAGCATTTGCCCTGATGTTAGAGAAATTAAATAGTCTTGTTCATGCTTCAGAGACAAAGAAAGCAGAGCACAATTCTGACCTTATTTCTGACCCTGCCTGCACAGGGTCCTGAGTTCATGCTTGCTGTGAATGCAAGCGGAGTGACACCATAGATGACACAAGGGACAGATCTTGAGATTGCTGAGCCCCAGGTTGGGGGGATCTGGCCAGTCACACCCTGGTCTTAACAACATTCCAAGTTTTATAAGACAAACAACATGAAACCAGAGCTGAAATTTGCTTGCAGACTGTTGATGATATCAGTTTGTGGCCTGGGATTATAAGTGGGAACCCCGGACTGCAGTTGTGAAGTCTCACCCGTGGAGCAGACCCACTGCCCGTGACCTTTTTCGAACTGGGACTCTGGACTTGCTGTGATATGGAACTTTCCAGTGCTGTTTGAGCTTAGATGTTTGTCAAAACCCAATTTAGTGATGTATCTGCCATTCCAATTTCCTTTTAATGTTTGTTTATTGAATTAGATAATTCCCTAGTAAATACTTACTGGTATTATTTATTTGTCTATATGTGACTTCTTTTGTTAACAAATCCTTTGCACCTGAGATGAAAGTTATAACTTCAGCAAAACACCTGCTTCATTTTGTACTCCAAGGCCAAATATGCCTACTACTCCAAGTATCTTTTGAATTCCTACTTCTGCATTCCAATTCCCTACAATGAAAAGGACATCTTTCTTTTGATGTTAGTTCTAGAAGGTCTTGTAGGTTTTCATAGAACCAGTCAACTTCAACTTCTTCAGCATTAGTGGTTGGGGCATAGACTTGGATTAATGTGATGCTGAATGGTTTGCCTTGGAAATGAACTGAGATGATTACGATGTTCTGCATTTGATGCTGTTTACCTCACCTTGGGAATTGAACCCATGTGGCTGGGACTCGAACCCATGTGGCTGGGACTCAAACCCAGCTGAAACCTATGGTACCTGGTTTCAGGACATAATTAAGCTCAGGTTCTTGAGGTCTCATCACAGAAAGAATTTCAGTTCAGTTCAGTCACTCAGTTGTTTCCGACTCTTTGTGACCCCATGAATTGCAGCACGCCAGGCCTCCCTGTGCATCACCAACTCCCAGAGTTCACCCAAACTCTTTTCCATCGAGTCGATAATGCCTTCCAGCCATCTCATCCTTTGTCGTCCCCTTCTCCTCCTGCCCCCAATCCCTCCCAGCATCAGGGTCTTTTCCAATGAGTCAACTCTTCACATGAGATGGCCAAACTATTGGAGTTTCAGTTTCAGCATCAGTCCTTCCAATGAACACCCAGGACTGGTCTCCTTTAGGATGGATGGAATAGATCTCCTTGCAGTCCAAGGGACTCTCAAGAGTATTCTCCAATACCACAGAAAGAATTTAGTGAGAGACAAAGTGATAGGTAAGAAGTGGATTTATTCAGATTCATAGAGAAGCACATTCCACAGACAGAGTTGTGGGTCATCACAGAGGGTGAGTAACACTTCAAAATGTGGAATCCTTAGCTTTCATGGGCTCGGTATTTTCATATATTAATAAGTGGGAAGATTATTCCAAATATTTGGGGAAGTGATAGGGATTTCCAGGAATTGGGCCACTGCCCACTTCTTAGTCTTTTGATAATGTCTTGGAAATGTCATGGTGCCTCTGGGTGTGCCATTTAGCCTGCTGATTGAAGATCAAGATCGAAGAAAAATTGACTTGTCTGCCATCTTGGACCCATTTGATTCTAAGCACTTTATGATGTGTCCTTGGGCTATGTCTTTCTTTCAAAAGTTGCACCCTGCCCATTTCCCTCCTGTTACACTTTGGCCTAGCCTCTTCATTCTTTCTGGAACTATTTCTCTGGTCTTCCTCAGTAGCATAACAGATACCTTCCAACCAGTGGAGGGGAGAGGTTCATCTTCCAATGTAATATCCTTTTGCCTTTCATACTGTTTGTGGGATTCTTGTAGCAAGGATACGGAAATGACTTGGCATTCTCTCCTCTCAGTTCAGTTCATTCGCTCAGTCATGTCCAAATTTTTGTGACTTCATGGACTGCAACACGCCTGGCTTACCTGTGTATTACCAACTACCAGAGCTTACTGAAACTCATGTCCATGGAGTTGGTGATGCCATCCAATCATCACATCCTCTGCCATCCCCTTCTCCTCCTGCCTTCAATTATTCCCAGCATCAGGGTCTTTTCAAATGAATGAGTCAATTTTTCACATCAGGTGGCCAAAGTATTGGAATTTCATCTTCAGCATCAGTCCTTCCAATAAATATTCAGGACTGATTTCCTTTAGGATTGACTGATTTTATCTCCTTGCAGTTCAAGGGATTCTCAAGAGTCTTCTCCAACACCACAGTTCAAAAGCATCAATTCTTTGATGCTCAGCTTTCTTTATAGTCCAACTCTAACATCCATATATGACTACTGGGAAAACGATAGCTTTGACTAGACCGACCTTTGTTGTTAAAGTAATGTCTCTGCTTTTTAATTGCTGTTTAGGTTGGTCATAGCTTTTGTTCCAAGGAGCAAGCATCTTTTAATTTCATGGCTACAGTCACCATCTGCAGTGAATTTGGAGCCACAAAAAATAAAGTCTGTCACTGTTTCCATTGTTTCCCCGTCTGTTCGCCATGATGTGATGGGGCCAGATGCCATGATCTTAGTTTTCTGAATGTTGAGTTTTAAACCAATATTTTCATTCTCCTCTTGCACTTGTATCAAGAGGCTCTTTAGTTCTTTGCTTTCTGCCATAAGGGTGGTGTCATCTGCATATCTGAGGTTATTGATATTTCTCCTGGCAATCTTGATTCCAGCTTCATCCAACATGGCATTTAGGATAAAGTATTCTACATATAAGTTACATAAACAGTGTGACGATATATAGCTTTGACGTACACCTTTCCTGATTTGAAACCATCTGTTGTTCCATGTCCAGTTCTAACTGTTGCTTCCTGACCTGCATACAGATTTCTCAGGAAGCAGGTAAAGTGGTCTGGTATTCCCATCTCTTGAAGATATACTATACTGTACTATACTGTACAGTATAGTTCTTCAGGTACTCTGTCTAAAATCTAACCCCTTGAATCTATTTCTCACTTCTGCTGTATAATTTTAAGGAATTTGATTTAGGTCATACCTGAATGGTCTAGTGGTTTTCCCTACTTTCTTCATTTTAAGTCTGAGTTTGGCAATAAGGAGTTCATGAGCTGAGCCATAGTCAAGTCCCTGTCTTGTTTTACTGACTGTATAGAGCTTTTCCATCTTTGGCTGCAAAGAATATAATCAATCTGATTTTGGTATTGACCATCTGGTGATGTCCAAGTGTAGAGTCATCTCTTGTGTTTTTGGAAGAGGGTGTTTGCTGTGACCAGTGCATTCTCTTAGCAATTAGCATTCTATTAGCCTTTGCCTTGCTTCATTTTGTATTCCAAGGCCAAATTTGCCTGTTACTCCAGGTGTTTCTTGTTTTCCTACTTTTGCATTCAAGTCCCCTAAAATGAAAAGGATATCAATTTCGGGTGTTTGTTCTAGAACGTCTTGTAGGTCTCCACTGAATCATTCAACTTCAGCTTCTTCAGCATTACTGGTTGTGGCATAGACTTGGATTACTGTGATACTGAATGAGTTTCCTGGGAAACAAACAGATCATTCTGCGTTTTTGAGATTGCATCCAAGTACTGCATTTCAGAATCTTTTGTTGACTATGATGGCTACTCCATTTCTTCTAAGGGATTCTTACCCACAGTAGTAGATATAATGGTCATTGAGTTAAATTCACTCATTCTCATCCATTTTAGTTCACTGATTCCTAAAATGTTGATGTTCACTCTTGCCATCTCCTGTTGGACCACTTCCAATTTGCCTTGATCACTGGCACCCCACTCCAGTACTCTTGCCTGGGAAATCCCATGGACGGAGAAGCCTGGTAGGCTGCAGTCCATGGGGTCGTGAAGAGTCGGACACGACTGAGCAACTTCACTTTCACTTTTCACTTTCATGCATTAGAGAAGGAAATGGCAACCGACTCCAGTATTCTTGCCTGGAGAATCCCAGGGACGGGAGCCTGGTAGGCTGCCATCTATGGGGTCACATGGAGTCGGACACGACTGAAGTGACTTAGCAGCAGCATGGGCCTAATAATCCATGTTCCTATGCAATATTGTTCTTTACAGCATCGAACTTCATTGCCATCACCAGACACATCTACAACTAGGTGCTCTTTTTGCTTTGGGTCTGTCTCTTTTTCCTTTCTGGAGTTATTTTTCTACTATTATCCAGTAGCATATTGGGCACCTACCGACCTGGGGAGTTCATTTTTCAATGTCCTATCTTTTTGCCTTTTCATACTGTTCAAGGGGTTCTTACGACAAGAATATTTAAATAGTTCGCCATTCCCTTCTCCAGTGGACCACATTTTGTCAGAGCTCTTCACCATGAGCTGTCCAATTTGGGTGGCCCTACACAGCATGGCTTAAAGTTTCATTGAGTTGGACAAGGTTGTGGTCCATGCAATCAGTTTGATTAGTTTTCTGATTGTGGTTTTCATTCTGTCTGCTCTCTGATGGATAAGAAAGTGAAAGTGAAGTTGCTCAGTTGTGTCCAACTCTTTGTGATCCCGTGGACTGTAGCCTACCAGGCTTCTCTGTCCAAGGGATTCTCCAGGCAAGAACACTGGAGTGGGTTGCCATTTCCTTCTCCATTTCCTATCCTGATGGTTAAGGATAAGAGGCTTATGGAAGCTTCCTAATGGGAGAGACTGACTTATGGGGAAACTGGTCTTGTTCTGATGTGCAGGGCCATGCTCAGTAAATCTTTAGTCCAATATTTTGTTGATGAATGAGACTGTGTTCCCTCCCTGTTGTTTGACCTGAGGCCAAACTATGGTGGAGGTAATGAAGATAATGGCAACCTCCTTCAAAACGTCCTGTGGAGACAATGCCACACTCAGTGCCCCTGACCCTGCAGCAGGCCACCACCAACCCATGCCTCTGCCAGAGACTCCTGGACACTCATGGACAAGTCTGGGGGGTCAGTCTCTTGTGGGGTCATTGCTCCTTTCTCCTAGGTCCTGGTTTGCACAAGGTTTTGTTTGTGCCCTCCAAGAGTCTTTTTTCCCATTCCTGTGTAATTGCTGGCTCTGTGGTAGGGTTAATGGCAACCTCCCCAAGAGGGCTTATGCCATACCTAGGTCTGCTGTACTCAGAGCCCCTGCCCCTGTGGCAGGCAGGCCACTGGTGACCCGTACCTCCTCAGAAGACACTCAAACACTCAAAGGCAGGTCTGGCTCATATGCTGTGGGGTGTCCTGGTGTGCATAAGGTTTTGTTTGAACCCTCTGAGCATCTCTGGTGGGAAGGGGTTTCATTCTAAATGCCATTTTACCCCTCTTTTGGGGCTTCTCCTTTGCCCTTGGACGTGGGGTATCTTTTTTTTGGTGGGATCCAACATTCTGCTGTTGGTAGAGCTATTGATGGAGCTGTTGTTCAGCAGCTAGTTGCAATTTTGGAGTTCTCTCTTGCAGGAGAAGATAAGCACATGTCCTTCTACTCGGCCATCTTATAGTCTCTCCTCTAGTGGACCACATTTGTCAGAACTTTCCACTGTGACCCATCCATCTTGCATGACCCTACATGGCATGGCTCATAGCTTCACTAAGTTATGCAAGCCTCTTCACCATGACAAGGCTGTGATCCATTAAGGTGGTAAAGGTATTAATAAACAGAATTAATAAACCTCTATAAAGACTGATAAGGAGACAAAATAAAGACACAAATTACAAATATAAGAATTAGAGAGGAGAATTTAATACAGATTTCTAGATATTGAAGGATAATAAAGCAATGTTAGGGACAAATTTATGTCAAAAAAAATTGCAACATAAATGAAATGGATCAACTCTTTGAGATAGAAACTGCCAAAGTTTGATCAAGAAAGGTATATATTAATAACAAACTACTTTACATCTCTTGAAAACATTGAATTTGTAGAGAACTGTCCAAAAGTGAAAACTGCAGGTTTCACTAGTTTCAGTAGTAAATTTTATCAAGGAATAATTTAAAATATATACTGATGCTATACCATCTATTTCAGAAACTCAAAAACAGAGAATATTTCAAAATCCATTCCATAAATCTAGAATTATTCTGATGTTAAATTAAACAGATAAAAATAAGAGAAATATACAGAATGGTCCCTTTGAGCATAGATGCAAGGATACACACAAAAATACTGTGACCAAATGAAACATTAACTTTTGAAAATCAATTCACATATTTTGCCACAATAAAAAATTAAGGAAAAAACCAAAGACCTATGGGTAGAAATGGGAAACAAATTTAATAAATTTTAACATCTTGACTAAAAAATATCTTAGTACACTAAAAGAAAGACTTACTCTGTTGAAAGGCATCTGTGAAGACCTATAACAAAAATCATATAATACAGTGAAATATTGAACTCTATCTTCTAGTAATTAGGAACAAGGAAAAAATATATCCTCTCATCATTGCTATTTAGCAATTTACAGGAAGTTTTAGCCAGTACTTTAAAGCAATATAAGCAATAAAGTGAATAGTAACAATAAAAGCTATAAAAATTTGAAAATAAAAGTAAAAATGTCTTTATTCACAGACAGCATGGTTTTATGTGTAGAAAATCCAATGGATTTTTTTTTAAAGTGCTACTGGGACTAACAAGTGAACTTATCAAAGTTGTAGCATCATACAATGTTGACATACAAAAATAAATTGCATTTTTATGTACTAGCAATGAGAAATTGGAAAGCCAAATTAATATATATATATATATATATCACTTACAATAGCATGAAAATATTTCCTATTAAGGGATAAATATGACACAGTATGCCAAAGTGCTCAACACTGAAAGCTGAAAACATTGATGAGATCATTTAAAAGACATATAAATAAATAAGAAGATACACTTTGTTCATAGATTGAAAGATTCAATAGTGTCATAATGGCAATTATCCCTAAATTGATCTTTAAATTTACTACAGAACGCTTCTTTGCAATTAAAAAAGAATGAATTCTTCATATACACTAAAACATGGTAAATCTCAGAACAGTTATGAAATTTCCTGAGTTGTTCTGCAGTTGTGAAAACCTCCCCTCACTCCCTTCAGTTCAGTTCAGTTCAGATCAGTCGCTCAGTCATGTCTGACTCTTTGCGACCCCATGAATAGCAGCACTCCAGGCTTCCCTGTCCATCACCAACTCTTGGAGTTTACCCAAACTCATGTCCATCAAGTCAGTGATGCCATCCAGCCATCTCATCCTCTGTTGTCCCCTTCTCCTCCTACCCCCGATCCCTCCCAGCATCAGGGTCTTTTCCAATGAGTCAACTCTTCACATAAGGTGGCCAAACTATTGGAGTTTCAGCTTCAGCATCAGTCCTTCCAATGAACACCCAGGACTGATCTCCTTTAGGATGGACTGGTTGGATCTCCTTGCAGTCCAAGGGACTCTCAAGAGTCTTCTCCAACACCACAGTTCAAAAGCATCAATTCTTTGGTGCTCACTCCCTACCCTGAACCAAATGGAGTAGCTACTTGATGATCATGAGCACATAGCCCCAGGACCCCTGGAGCCTAAGGACTGATGATGTTAAGTGACACCACCTTGCTGCCTCACCATCAACCAATCAGAGAATTGTACAAGCTTATCATGTATCCTCCTTTGCATAGTTGTGCAATAAACCTTTCTCTGCTCCAAACTCTGATGTTTCAGTTTGTTTGGCCTCACTGGGGGGTGGCACATGAACATGCATTAACATAAAGAAGGACATAATCTATGATTGCAATTATAGAAAATTTATAGAAGATTTTTAAAAGTTCAAACTAATATATAACAAAAATCAGATTAGAGGTTGCTTCTGGACTGGTTACTTCTAAAGAGTAACAGTGGAGAGGGCAAGAGTACACCATTAAAAATGGGAACAAGAAAAGTTGGGGCAATGGATGATGTTCATTTTCTTCAATGAGGTGACAGTTTCATGTTGATGTACATTGTCAAACTCATCAAACTGTAGACTTTCAATAATCACAGTTTATTGTCTGTCAGTTATACTTAGATAAAACTTTTTTAACACCATTTTCCTATTTAGTTATAAGACAATATTTTTTCAAATGATTTCATATTAATGTATTATAGAAAAGAAAGTGAAGTCACTCAGTAGTGTCTGACTCTTTGCAACCCCAAGGACTATAGCCCACCAGGCCCCTCCATCCATAGACTTTTCTAAGCAAGAGTACTGGAGTGGGTTGCCATTTCCTTCTCCAGGGGATCTTCCCAACCAGGGATTGAACCTGGGTCTCCTGCATTGCGGGCAGTCACTTTACTGTCTGAGCCACCAGGAAATCCCAGGGAATGTATTACTGAAAGTAACATTAAATCATAAGTACTACACAGTAGGAAATAGAAACAAAAGTATTGTAAACATACTAGAAGTCATATGTATACAGATGTACTAGAATTCGGGGAAGTCTCTGGACCTTAGAGATAATAAGTTAATACCTGAAAAAGAATTTTTTAAAAAATGATCAGAAAATAAGCATTTATTAAAGTGTTTATATTATGTATATTATTGTTTTATTTTATATTGAATTATGAAGTTCTCAGATTTCAAAAAAATATTGATACTTTATGACTTATTTTCAACTTGTGAGTCAAGTTTTCCCCTGGAGCAAATTTCTATGAAGATGACAGAAATAAAGACAAGTCATTAAATGTGGTAGATCAAACACTGCCACTATAATGTAACCCAGAATGGCAAGGCAACAACAATTTTAGAGACTTAAAAGAAACTCTGAACTTATTCTTCAGAAGCCATTACATTAGTGAAGTTTATCTCAGTCTTGAAATTCACATAAATCATGCACTGAATTGAATTTACTACTTGGGCATCAGCATCAGCTTCTACAAGTCATCTTGTTCCTCTTCTAAATCACCTTATTCTACTCAAAGATAAAAGGCCACTTTCATTTCTGTAGGGGATAGATTAAACATTAGCAGTCAGAAGCACTTGCTTTTCCCTTCAACATCACCTCTAGCCTTCTTACTTGCAACAACACCCTCTCCAGGGATTTCCTGATGGCTGAAGAACAGGTGAATAACATTTGTGCCTCAGAATAGCATCGGTTGACCTCATGCTGTAAAAGTGAGTTCGTTCAAGACAATGTGCATTCTTAGCAGGTGCATTCAAAGCACTGAGCTTTGAGAAGCGCATAAATCTTGATCCAGATTTCCCAGAAATCTCTGCATGTTGCTTGGAATAACTCATAAGCTATGTGTGTGTGCTCAGTCACCTAGTTGTGTCTGACTACTTGCAGCCTCATGGACTCCCCTGTCCGTGGAATTCTCCAAGCAAGAATATTGGAGTGAGTTGCCATTCCCTTCTCCACGGGATCTTCCTGGCCTAGGGATCAAACCTGCATCTCTTGCATCTCTTGCACTGGCAGGTGGATTCTTTACCAGTAGGGTCACCTGGGAAGTCCAGGCTGTAAGTACATACACCATAAAAGACTGTTTCAGCAGTATCGGTACAGGGCATAAGTCCTGTAACCCTTGACCAAGAGAGAGTGAATGTTCCCCTCTGCTTAATCGATCTCTGCTTGACAGGTTTCTTCCTGACTGTAAACCCCTGATCTCCCATTTCTTACTTTAGAAAACTTGCAACTGTAAAATTCTTTTTCTGCCCCTTTGAGATTTAAATATTCTCTCAGAAATGCAGTTCTCGGTAAACACAGGCTCCATCTCCCAGTCTCCATGGGAAGGTAGAAGCTCAACTTTGGGCTTCCCGGGTTGCTCAGTGGTAAAGAATCCTCCTGCCAAGCAGGAGACACAGGCCTCCTCCACAGGCCAGGAAGATCCCCTGGAGAAGGGAATGGCAACCCCCTGCCACATTATTGCTTGGAAATATCATAGCCAGAAGAGTCTGGTGGGCTACAGTCCCTGGGATCACAAGAGTCAGACTTGACTCAGCAACTGAGCACACATGCACAATTAGCAAACACAGAGGATCCAATCACATTGACTACATCTCTCCACTAATGTCCTCTACTACTTTTCCACTCATGTCAATGCTTAAAAATTAGTCTGCCTTTTGTTTTAGTGGAGGCAAGTTCAACCTCTCACTCCTACTGTAACTGACTTAAATAAATTGTCCTTGCTTGTTTAACTTCATCTGGTGCAATTTTTCTTTGACATTCTCATGGGAAGCAATCCTTTCTTAGCATTCGTTAGGGTGCAAAAGAGATGGGGTATAATTTTTAGCAAAATACCATACTGCTGCTGCTAAGTCGCTTCAGTCGTGTCCGACTCTGTGCGACCCCATAGACGGCAGCCCACCAGGCTTCCCGTCCCTGGGATCCTCCAGGCAAGAACACTGGAGCAGGTTGCCATTTCCTTCTCCAATGCATGAAAGTGAAAAGTGAAAGTGAAGTCGCTCAGTCGTGTCCAACTCTAGCGACCCCATGGACCGTAGCCTGAGGATTCCTTAAATTTCAAAATTAAATTAAAAACTGGTTAAAGTTTGAGTCATTCTGAATTGAGGGTGGTGTGGCTGCCTGTTAAGAAGCCTGCTTAGTTTGAAGGGTGCCAGAATCCTGGTTTTGCTATTTGAATTATTTTTCCAACGTGATTCTGATGCCTGCACTTTCCATCTATCAAATAGAATTCCCCAAACCCATTTTATCTCAGAGTATTTAGTCATTTTGTTACTAGTTCAGTTCAGTACAGTTCAGTCACTCAGCTGTGTACCACTCTTTGCGACCCTATGGACAGCAGCACACCAGGCTTCCCTGTCCATCACTAACTCCTGGAGCTTACTCAAACTCATGTCCATTGAGTCCGTGATACCAACCATCTCATCCTCTGTCATTCCCTTCTCCTCTTGCCTTCAATCTTTCCCAGCATCAGGGTCTTTTGCAATGAGTCAGTTCTTCACAGTGGGTGGCCAAAGTATTGGAGTTTCAGCTTTAGCATCAGTCCTTCCAATGAATATTCAGGATTGATTTCCTTTAGGATGGACTAATTGGATCTCTTTGCAGTCCAACGGATTCTCAAGAGTCTTCAACACCACAGTTCAAAAACATCAATTCTTCGACACTCAGCTTTCTTTATATTCCAACTCTCACTTCCATACATGACTGAAAAAACCATAGCTTTGACTAGACAGACATTTGTTGGCAAAGTAATGTCTCTGCTTTTTAATATGCTGTCTAGGTTGGTCATAACTTTTCTTCCAAGGACCAAGTGTCTTTTATTTTCATGGCTACAGTCACCATCTGCAGTAATTTTGGAGCCACAAAAAATAAAATCAGCCACTATTTCCATTATTTTCCCATATATTTGCCATGAAGTAATGGGACCAGATGCAGTGATCTTCGTTTTATGAATGCTGAGTTTTAAGCCAACTTTTTCACTCTCCTCTTTCACTTTCATCAAGAGGCTCTTTAGTTCTTCTTCATTTTGGCCTTAAATGTGGTGTCATCTGTATATCTGAGGTTATTGATATTTCTCCTGTAAATCTTGATTCCAGCTTGTACTTCATCCAGCCCAGCATTTCTCATGATGTACTCTCCATATGAGTTAAATAAGCAGGGTCACAATATACAGCTTTGACATACTCCTTTCCCAATTTGGAACTAGCACGTACTTCCATGGCCAGTTCTAACTGTTGCTTCTTGACCTGCATACAGATTTCTCAAGAGGCAGGTCAGGTGGTATGGTATTCCCATTTCTTAAAAAATTTTCCACAGTTTGCTGTGATCCACATAGTCAAAGGGTTTGGCATGGTCAATAAAGCAGAAGTAGATGTTTTTCTGCAACTCTCTCACTTTTTCAATTATCCAATTGCTGCTGCTGCTAAGTCGCTTCAGTAGTGTCTGACTCTGTGCGACCCCATAGACAGCAGCCCACTAGGCTTCCCGGTTCCTGGGATTCTCCAGGGAATAACACTGGAGTGGGTTGCCATTTCCTTCTCCAATGCATGAAAATGAAAAGTGAAAGTGAAGTCGCTCAGTTATGTCGGACTCTAGTGACCCCGTGGACTGCAGCCTACCAGGCTCCTCCATCCATGGGATTTTCTAGGCAAAAGTACTGGACTGGGGTGCCATTTGATCTCTGGTTCCTCTGCCTTATCTAAATCCAACTTTAACATCCGGAAGTTCACAGTTGATGTATTGTTGAAGCCTGACTTGAAGAATTTTGAGCATTACTTTGCTAGTATGTGAGATGAGTGCAATTATGTGGTAGTTTGAGCATTTTTTTGGCATTGCCTTTCTTCGGGATTGGAATGAAACCTGACCTTTCTCAGTCCTGTGGCCACTGCTGAGTTTTCCAAATTTCTGGCATACTGAGTTCAGCACTTTCACAGCATCATCTTTTAGGATTTGAAATAGCTCAACTGGAATTCCATTACCTCCACTAGCTTTGTTCGTAATGATGCTTCCTAAGGCCCACTTGACTTCACATTCCAGGATGTCTGGCTCTAGGTGAGTGATCACACCATTATGGTTATCTGAGTCATGAAGATCTTTTTTTGTATAGTTCTTCTGTATGTTCTTTTCCCCTCTTTTTAATGTCTTCTGCTTCTGTTAAGTCCATACCATTTCTGTCCTTTATTGTGACCATCTTTGCATGAAATGTTCCCTTGGTATCTCTAATTTTCTTGAAGAGATCTCTAGTCATTCCCATTTTATTGTTTTACTCCATTTCTTTGCATTGATCACTGAGGAAGGCTTTCTTATCTCTCCTTGCTATTCTTTGGAACTCTGTATTCAAATGGTTATATCTTTCCTTTCTCCTTTGCTTTTTGCTTCTCTTCTTTTCACAGCTATTTGTAAGACCTCCTCAGACAGCCATTTGGCCGTTTTGCATTTCTTTTCTTGGAGATGTTCTTGATCACTCTTTCCTATACAATGTCATGAACCTCTGTCCATTGTTCTCCAGGTATTCTATCTATCAAATCAAATCCCTTGAATCTATTTGTCACTTTCACTGTATAATCATAAGGGATTTGATTTAGTTCATTCCTGAATGGTCTAGTGGTTTTCCCTACTTTCTTCAATTTAAGTCTGAATTTGGCAATAAGGAGTTCATGAGCTGAGCCACAGTCAACTCCCAGTCTTGTTTTTACTGACTGTAGAGATCTTCTCCATTTGGCTGCAAAGAATATAATCAGTCTGATTTTGGTATTGACCATCTGGTGATGTTCATGTGTAGAGTCTTCTCTTGTGTTGTTGAAAGAGTGAGGTTGCTATGACCAGTGTGTTCTCTTTGCAAAACTCTATTAGCCTTTGCCCTGCTTTATTCTATACTCCATGGCCAAATATGCCTGTTACTCCAGGTATTTCTGATTTCCTACTTTTGCATTCCAGTCCCCTAAAATGAAAATCTTTTGAGGGTGTTATTTCTATTAAGTTTTGTAGGTCTTCATAGAATCATTCAACTTCAGCTTCTTCAGCATTACTGGTCAGGGCATAGACTTGGATTAATGTGATATTGAATGGTTTGCCCTGGAGACGAGGAGAGATCATTCTGTCTTTTTTGAGATTGCATCCAAGTACTGAATTTCAGACTCTTTTGTTGACTATGATGGCTACTCCATTTCTTCTAAGGGATTCTTACCCACAGTAGTAGATATAATGATCATCTGAGTTAGATTCACTCATTCCCGTCCATTTTAGTTCACTGATTCCTAAAATGTTGATATTCACTCTTGTCATCTCCTGTTACTAGATATCTCTGTAATTTTTATTTTCTCTGACAAGTTGATATGAAGATGAAGCATAAAAGCCAAAGGAAATCCTGATCTCAGAGGCCTAGGCTTGCAGAGACTTGAAGCAGGATTTTGATTCTCAGCCAGAGAGACGTCAGGCTGTGTCAGAAAGAATGCTGAATCTTAGCTACTAAACCACCAGGGACCAGTGGCCAGTGACAAAGCCCTGGCCCATTAGCTGTGTAGAAGTTGATTTCTGCAGAGAAACAGGAAGTATTAAAACAGTTTATTAGGAGGAAAAAGAGTACATGTGGATAGACACAGGCACAGGCTCAGAGAGAGTCACACCCTTGTAGTAGTCTGAATCAATTTCATCCTGGTTTCACTGGCCAATTGTCTTGCTTTGCCTGGTTCTGAGTCCATATTTGGTTTATCTCAGGGTTCTCCCCTGTGTGTGTGCACATCTCTTAGCCAAGATGGTTTCTGTGAAGATGTCTCTGGATAGGTTGACATCACTCCCTTTTAGATCTCTAAAGAGCTTTTCTGCACATGCACAGTTGAGGTCTCCTTGACCTCAAGAATGATATACATGTGCTCTCTTATCTGGGCAGGGTTTGGCTCCTCCTCCTCCTCATCTTGGGTATCTGTCTGCAGGGAACAAACTCCAGCTGCTCAGCATGTGGCACATCTATCTCCTGCCTCAGTCCCAGTAGGAACCTACAAAAAACCTGAAATTTCTAGGGCTTATGATTCAAGTATCCAAGTCTATAGGTAAATGAGAATTCTTAGTACTAATAATTCCAAGTTAATAGTCAAAAAAACAGACTGTTTTCTCCAGTTTCTCCTGGTCCTATTTTCCCCATTCTCCATCACAGAATATGAGGTTCCTGGATATGGAGAGGGAACTGTAAATGGCAGAGGCTGCTGCCACACTGCAGTAAGATTAAACCTTTATACTGGTCTCCATTATAATCTTGTCCAGAGTGACCATTTTGGAACTTGGCCAGAGAAGTCCAAATTGGCTTATAAAAATTCCAGATGAGCATATGATTTTGTAAAGTTATTCTAGGACACCAAAGGGCAGTGGCTACAATGAAATGTGGTTCTAGCCCTGTAATAAAATCTACTGACTATAAGACTTAAATTTCTAATTAATTAGCTAACATATAATAGGGATATCGATATCTGTATTTTTTTTTTTGCCTTCAGTTACCATTTACTAATTTTTAGCCATATGTTTTATGTGATGGGCTGTTACAAACTTCTGTTTTAACACTATCTCTTCATATATGCTGTTACTGATATTTTCAGGCTGCCCTTGTGCTTAGTCTATCCAACTAAGTTCTAAAATTGTTAATATTATTATGGCTTATATTGTTATTTTATCTCTTTATCCTTCATGTCTTAGTAATGATAGGTTCCCTGTAATATGGCTGTGAGGTATACAGGTGCTAGAAGCATGTTTATACACAAAACTTTCTATAAGGAAACATGAAATCATTCTCAAGTATTCTTTCTTGCTTTCCATTAAAAAAATTTTACAGTTGGGAATAGTACCAAGAAAGCCTCCAAATTTAGGATTATCACTCACAGCTTTACTGTATTATAAATTTATGTGAGTTACAACAGGAGTAAATATGTACCTAAAAATATAAAAACTTATATTCCCATTCCTAGAAAAAAAGTGATGTGTGGGGATGATTGAAATGAGCACCTATAAATACTGATACTATTAATAATAATTATAATTAAAATGTTTATGAAGGCACCTCTTTTGGGTTCCTGATCACTAAATTCCAGTGTGGGGGACTGGAAGTATTCTTATGTCAGAAAACAATCCTCAGAAGTGACATCCCCCCACCTTTCAGATGCCAGTCACAAACCCAGGTTGTTACTTGTACTTCTGACCAACTGGTTACCAAGCAAAGGTTCCTACAAGGTTCTTTGCAGGTTCTTTTACTAAAGCAGTTCACAGAACTCAGAAAAACATTTTATCTACTGTATAACTGTATTATATTTATTATAAAAGGACATGATAAAAGATACAAGTGAACATCCTGATGAAAGGACAATTGATCCAGCCTCCAGCTCCTCCCTTCTTCTAGGAAGCTGAGGTAGATGTGGAAAAGGTGGTAGGTTAGGAAGGGACTCAAAGTTCACACCCCCTAATCACAGGGTTGGTTCCTCTGACAAAAAGCCCTATATTCTTAACATAAGGGCTTTCACTAAATGACTTCATTAACATAACAAAACTGCATTCATTACTTAGGAAATTGGCCCTAGTGGTAAAAAAACCTGCCTGCCAAATCAGGAGATGAAAGAGACTCAGGTTCCATCCCTGGATCATGAAGATCCCCTGGAGGAGGAAATGGCAACCCACTCCAGTATTCTTGCCTGGAGAATGCCATGGACAGAGTAGCCTGTCAGGCTATGGTCCATAGGATTACACAGAGTCGAACACAACTGAAGTAACTTAGCACACATGCAGTCATGTGTCAGGAATGGCTAGAAGACCAAATATGCATCTCTTATGATGAATCACAATATCATATCACAGCATCTGGAAAACAACATCTGATTTGACATCTCTCACAGGCACAGTGGTAAAGAATCACCCTATCTACTTACAGGAGATTCAAGATACATGGGTAGGACTCCAGGGTCAGGAAGATCCCTGGAAGAGGAAATAGCAACCCACTCCAGCATTCCTGCCTGGAAAATTCCAGTGACAGAGGAGACTGGCAGGCTACAGTCCATGGGGTCTCAAAGAGTCAGACAGGACTGAGCACACATACACACAAACACACACATTCTGTGAAATGTATTCTATAGTACTAGGCCCAAGAGAACTAAATAAAGTATTAGTTGCTCAGTCATGTCCAACTCTTTGCGACCCTAGGGACTGTAGCCTGACAGACTTCCCTGTCCATGGAATTCTCCAAGCAAGAATACTGGCATGGTTAGCCATTCCCTTCTCCAGGGGATCTTCCTTACCCAGGGGTTGAACCCAGGTCTCCTGAATTGCAGGTAGATTCTTTACTACATGATCTGCAAGGGAAGTAAATAATAGAAATTATAGTCTTTGAGTTGTGCTATTCAATGGGAAAATAGAAAAGGGGAATATGTTAATGTTCACATGTGTATTAAGAACTAATATGCATTAATGTTTTGAGAGTCTTTAAAAACATTCTAACTCTCTATCACCACATTTGGTTTCAAAGAAGCTTATAAAGGATATAGAATAGACAATTTTATTGCTTCTGACAAGGATTTAAAGCTTTAGAGAAAGTCAAAAGACTTGTCCAAAGTCAAAAGACTTGTCCAAAGTCACATGACTTAGAAATCCTAATTTTCTCTATTTTTCCTATGCTTTATACTTTTTAAGATATGTTTGATTGTAGTTTTTATTTAAAAATTGAAGAGAATAAAAGAGGTTGATGAGTCTCTATAGGAAATATTCTCTTGAAGATCTTTAATCATGCACTTACTTGTTTATTGGAAGGACTGATGCTGAAGCTGAAGCTCCAATACTTTGGCCACCTGATGCAAAGAGCTGACTCATTAGAAAAGGCATTGATGCTGGGAAAGATTGAAGGCATGAGGAGAAGGGAAAGACAGAAGGTGAAATAGTTGGATGACATCACCAACTCAATGGACATGAGTCTGAGCAAGCTATGGGAGATGAAGGACAGGGAAGCCTGGAGTGCTCTAGTCCATACAGTTGCAAAGAGTCAGACACGACCAAGAAACTGAACAACTTATACTCATGTTACTTGATCCTCAACAATTCAACTCTGTTCACCATTACTTCCTCCCAGTATTACTGTGCCTGCTGCCATGAAACTTTCTGGTGATTTTCCTCTTACCTAATTGATCAGACCATCATGTTGTCCTTTTTATCTTCAGTCAGTTTCTGCAGGTTCATATCTTGTCAAGTCTCAATCTTCTCCTCTTCTTGGGTAGTTGCACCTCTTAATATATAATACCATCTGCTAACAACTCTGAAATCTGTATTTCTTGACCAGATTTCTTCCCAGATCTTCCACACTTAGTGTATTATATATACTGTTTTAGTGTGAGACAGACTTAATGTGCTTCTCACTTTTCCATTTGCTGCTAAAGAATGCAAAGAAATTTATTAATTTCTCTCTATCTTGGTAAATTCCCTTGTAAAGTGGGGAATATAATAAAACCACCTCAGAAGTTCAATTACATAAACTTATCAGAGCCCAGATACCTCCACTGGCATATCTTATAGATATAGATATCTCAGATTTAATCTAACCAAAATGATTCGATGTTGCTTTGTAAAGCATATCCCACTTAGTCTTCTTAAATTAGAAATTGACAAGTCTTCCTGTTTCTATGTATATCTGAGAATCACACTTAATTTTGTTCTTTCCTTTTCCTCATCCCAGATTCAATCTATTAAAAACACCTATCAGTTCTACATTCAAAATAAATTGCCAGCCTATATAGTTTTCTCCACGTCATTGCCACAACCTGAGACCAGCCATCATTATCTCTTTCCTGAACTAGTGTTAATAGCCATGTCTACTTCCCTGGTGTTTTACTTTTGTGTTGCTCTCCTTCCATCCTTTATCCTCTAAACAGCAAACACTTATTAAGAAATAATATCATGCCAATTCCCTGCTTAAAACTTTGCAGTAGTCTTTTAGTTGCTAAGAATAATATTAAAACCTCTTATAATTGCCTCGGAGAACCTCCTAACTACCTCTTACTCATCTGTTCATCCTGATCTCAAGCCATTCCCTCCTTCCCTCATTGTGTCCCAGTCACAAAGGTCTTCCAACAGTTCCTAGAATTCAGCAAGCTCTTTGTGCAGTTTCGTCACACTTTCTTTCCCTCTTCCTCTAATGTGGTTTCCCGGGCTTTACACAAAGCAGCTCCCTTCTCATCATTTAAGTCTTAGTAATTATCTCAGAAAGATAGTCTTTGACAATTCTAGTCACCCTTCCACAGTGTTTGAAAATACAACACCACATGCTATTTTTTTTTCTTTTAGAGTATAACTATCTGTAATTATTTTATTTATTTCCTTATTTTATTTAAAAATGTATCAAAAATTTTAAATGCCTTCTGTGTTTCTTGTTTTATTCCAGGTCCTAAGGATACAGTTATGCATGTCCTCATGGGTCTTACTTTATAGTAAGAGATTAAAATAAACAAGTAAATACTCTAAAGGAAAATATAGCAAAGTAAGAGAATATATAGTTGGGAAAGTGCCTGACTGGTTGGTTATATAGGATGGAATATTTTGAAGAAACAATGATTAAGCTTAGACACAAATGGTATAAAGGACAGTTTTAGAAGGCATAAAGAGTGAGTATTCCATGTAATGGATTTAAAGTCCTATATATGTAAGACACCTATTAAAATCAGATGGAAATATCAACAGGTAGTTAGATACACTGCATGAAGCTAGTGACCAGGGGAAGTTTGGGGGTAAGTATGTGACTCTGAGAATCATCAGCTTCTATAAAAGCTCTAGGACTGAGTGAAGTCACTCAGGAGATGTGTTTGAACATGAGGGATAAGAGCTTCAAAGGACATTAACATGTATACAGGGTGAGTCAAAAAAGAGAGCCAGTCAAGAGTACTGGGCAGGTAAAAAATAAGAAAACCTGGGGAGTCTAATGTTCCAGAAGTAATGGCAAAATGTCAAGCGCCTCTGAGCAGTTAAGGAATCTGAAGACTTAGGAGAAACAGCTTGGCTTCTCAACATAGTGGTAGTTGGTGATCCAGACAAGACCAGCTTAAAGACTGATGATGGTTGGAGAAAGGGGCAACAGAAAAACAGGAATTATAGACAGAGAACATAAATTCTTGACAGAATTTTACCATAAAACTAGCAAATTATTGAAGAAATAGCTGGAGATCTATGTAGATGATTTTGAGAAAGACGATATTATAGCATGTTTATATGCTGAGGTAATTGAGCAAATAGGAAGAGAAAACCAGAACATGGGGAACCAGAATGGGGAAAGGATGAAAGGGTGAAAGGTTAAGGTAAATAGAGCAGGATACCTGTGTAGTTTGCAATTTCTACTCATAAATAGAATAAATTCAGGCAGCAGGATTTTCTTTCTTTTTTTTTTTTTTCCTGGAACCATGCTAGCTACACAGAAGCACTATACAAATTCAGTAGGTAAAGAGTTGTGTTGACCTATGGTTGAGGCTCTGCCAAGCAAGCACTCCAGAGGAAGAAGAATGGAGATGTAAACAAAGGAGTGCCAATAATGGACCACGAAATGCAAGCTGGAGTAGAAGGAAGGGAAGACCAAAGGGGGCTGCTGCTGCTGCTGCTAAGTTCCTTCAGTCGTGTCTGACTCTGTGCAACCCCACAGACGGCAGCCCACCAGGCTTCTCTGTCTCTGGGATTCTCCAGGCAAGATTACTGGAGCGGTTACCATTTCCTTCTCCAATGCATTCATGCATGCTAAGTCGCTTAACTTGTGTCTGACTCTGGGCGACCTCATGGACAGCAGCCCACCAGGCTCCTCTGTCCACAGGATTCTCCAGGCAAGAATACTAGAGTGGGTTGCCATTTCCTTCTCCCAAAAGGGGGCTAACGGATGGTAAAGATATGACAGAAAGAGTACACTTTCGGTGGGGTCCAACAATTATCACACTATTCTTAATCGTATGGATATTCAATGGACTCAAAAGAAATAGTGTCTACTGTCCTACATTCAATGGAGGCTCCATCAGGTCAGGAAGAATGTTTGGCTTCTTGTTTGCTGTATTTTAAGTACTTAGCACAGCTCCTGAAATGTAGTCATTGCTTAATAAATATTGGGGTAAATGAATGTTTATCACACATCAGCTGTGTTCCTTATGTGTAATTTTAAACATCATCGATATGACTGTGAATGAGGCTAACATGCAAGCAATTATCAGACAGAAGAATGGGTGTTAGGATAGAAAAACATGGAACTGTGGAAAAGCCAAAGAGGGTTACTTACTGAAGACTGGAGGGGCTCAGAGGCAGTAATCCCTAAGAGGAGCTGCAGAGAATGAGTGCTAGTTAGCCACATACAGAAGCAGCATGGTCCCTGAAGCTGAGTGAAACTTGTCCAAGATAAAATTCTAGTAAATTCAGGGAGGATTTGCAGGGAGAAACTCAGGTAAGTTCTTGTTTGTTTTATTTTTGTCTGTTTGTTCATTGAAGAAAGGTAAAGAACTACCAGTTAGGACTTTTTGTATTGATCAGTGACTTCCTTTGTGTTTTGATTTTTTTTTTCTTTTTTTAATGTCTCTGGCACTTAGGATTCTGACTAAACGGAACCCCACAGTTAGTTGTATAATTTCCTAGGATAGATACCAAGGGATTTTTATTCTAGTATTATCATTTGCTTTCCTTCCAAAGTGAATTATATCCTCTTGTCTTCCTTCTTACACTTATATAAGACTCTCCAGCCCCTGGTTCTGCTAAGCTTAATGCCAGGCATTTCACAAGGAAGATCTTTGTCTCAGAGTTACATATATGAATTTTTTTTATTATAGCTCTACGAAGGTAATAAACATTAACCGATACTTTTACAGCTAAGGTGTTGAGGAGATGGAGATGAACATATTTTTACTGAAGTTGAATGTTGGGAAAAAATTGCTATCTCAGGAATTTCTTATTGATGGGATCCTGCCAAACCTGTCAAACAACACTAGCCAAGACTATGCCATTTTAAACTATGTAGTATTTCCTAAAAACTTTGAAAAGAATCTAAAATCCATAATGCAAGCACTGACTTATTTATAAGTACACATTTGGGAAAATGCTACTGTAAAACTATCAAGTTATCTTGGCTCCATTTAACAAAATTAAATGAACAATTTTGCCAGTTCACACTATAACTCTAATTGTCATCTTAAAAAATTAGCCCCTAAAGCTATTTTAATTTGATAGATGGATGTATAGAAAGATTTTTATGATACTATACTTTTTTTTCCTTTATGAAGCAGAAAGCATCAGTAGTTTCCAATACCATCACAACATTTCAAAAGAATAAGCAAGGGGCTTTGGGGATCTCGGGAAAACTAGAAGGGTAGAGTTTAAAGATAGATGCTTGCTCTGGCCATTGGACACTGTAATAGTTGGTATTAGGCACACAACTGCAATTACCACATAGTCATTGTCAAAGTCATGTGTAGGCAGATGGTAGCAATGTTTGGGAAAGGAGATAACACTGAATTTTTAACAAGTGACAAAAGGATTGGCATGGTGCAAACAGAACACCACTGTACTTGGCTGACAGCCAGGCACCCCATGTGTTGTCATGCTGCCATTTCACAGAAGGCTTACGTGCTAAACAAGACACTGTGGATTCGCTCACTGTCTCAGTAGAAGACACAGACCCTCAGAAAGAAAAAAAAAAAAAAAGTCAGAAAATGGATAAATGATTGCTCTTTATATTCTAAATCTTGTTTGAATTTGGAGGTTTAATACAGTAGCCGAATGTGATATTCTGCCCATGGTAGGCAGCAGTTATTCTGGTCTGGAGCTATCTAGTGTCCTGATAGCATTCGGGTTACAAACAAGGGCTCCGAGGCCTGGTTCTAGTATACCAGCTCTCTTAAGTATTAGTTATGGATTTTGGTTACATATTTTATTCATCTGTGCCTCCATCTGAGCATCTATAAAGTATGATTACCAATAGTGAATAGTGAAGTCGCTCAGTTGTGTCAGACTCTTTGTGACCCCATGGACAGTAGCCAACCAATCTCCTCCGTCCATGGGATTTTCCAGGCAAGAATACTGGAGTGGGTTGCCATTTCCTTCTCCAGGGGATCTTCCTGACCCAGGGATCGAACCCGGGTCTCCCACATTGTAGGCAGACGCTTTACCGTCTGAGCCACCAGGGAAGGCCAATAGAACCTACCAATTTTAGTACAGTCGTATAGAAGAAGAGCAGAGATGATGATTCTTGTGCAAATGACTTACTGAATGCGCTAAAGAAAGGAAGGGAAATGGCATAAAGCTAGAGAAGAAGCGAAGCAAGTGTGTGGTCTCATTTGTGTTTGTTATCACTGCTGCAAATGATGCTCACCACTGTATCCTTCTCTCCAATTTTATTATCTCATGATTCTGGAGGATCAGAAATTTGGACAGAGTACAGTGAGGTGAGGTGGCTTAAATGACTAAAGGTGACGAGAACACAACTGGAGACATAAGCTTCGGGTCCTCATTTCTTTCCCATGTTGTATCCACTGAGATTGAAATGTTCAAGGTAGTATATTGACCCACATGCCTGACACTTGGGCTGGGAGGGCTGGAATACCTGTAGCAACTCAGCATCTGCTCTGTCTCCATTCAGATTCTCTCCACCCAGCTCGTGCTCCTCACATCACAGCTCTCACAGGATCATCAGACTTTTGATTTTAATGCAGTAGCTTACCTTCCCCAGAATAAACATTACAAAAGATAAATGGAGAACCTTTAAAGGTTCCTATAATCTAACCTCAGAGAACTGCAGTGTCTCATTTGCCCCATTCTGTTGGTAATATTCTATTCTATTGGTTATACATCTTATTGGGCTTTCCCAGATTCAGTATAGAAAAGGACCACATAAACAGATAAATACCAAGAGATATGGATTAATTGGGGAGCCATCATGGAGAGTAGCCACCACAGTTGGAGCTTACTTCAACTAGAACTTATGGAGGAAGCATGGAGTTGTTCCAGTGTCAGGCAAAAAAGTCTTTTATACCCTTGTTTGAGGACTGGGCCTAATCTCTCCAGTAAGGCAGTTCTGGTGAAAGGGGAGGGAAATTCTCCAGAGATGGAAACATCTCTGAGCACTCATAGCTACTGAATGCACAGACAGGTAAAGGTGAGCAGAATAGGCCATGGATATTATCAACTCTGCTATTTCAGAGGGTTAGCATGACAGTTAAATGAATTCACTTATCTTAAAATGCTTAGAACAATAGCAGAAGACACATGTACGCAGACACACACCTGGAAAAGTCTTCTTAGAAAAATGAGAAGACACATGTACGCAGACACACACCTGGAAAAGTCTTCTTAGAAAAATGATGTTTGAGGATAGATTTCTGAGGAACTGAGCATCTGAAATCCATGGAAGGTGAGTTCACCCTCTTCAGTGTGAGCTGACTGAGTTCCTTTTGGGTATGTAAAAGCAGGACAGAAGACTGCCTGCAGCAGAAGATACCCTATCCAGAGAAAGGATGAAACTGTATCTGAGACTATGAAACAACTTGGGTTCTCAGTGCAAAAAAAATCTAAAAACTTTTGAGTGTAGCTAAAATTCTGGAAAACTTTGAACTGGCCAGGAGAATCTGTCTGATATTTATCATCATTTACCAAAGGGAGTTATATGCTGGGGACCAGCCCCAGCTGATCCAGGGTATTCGAAGGAGAGACGGCCTAGGCGACTATTTATATGCTAATTAGAGATATAGAGAACAATAGAATGAGGATAGCTCAGTAGGAAAATTCAGTGGAGAAAAGAAGCTGAGTAGCTTGGTTTACGCGGGAGACCAATAAAACTTCAAGACAAGAAGTTTGCACCACTTACGTAGGCCGCAGGCGCCCTCTCGAATAGCGGAAGGTGCCTCACCCTAGACACCTTCTCGAGTGGGTCTTAGAAGCCCAGGCATAATTAGTAAGCGTGGTGGGTTCCGCGCTCCAGATGGAGACTCAGCTGGAAGTTAAAGGGAAGAATGACATGGGGAGACCAAGCGCTGGTGAACAAGGCCCATAGCTTTATTTTCAACAGGGGCTTTTATACCCTAAGTTACACATAGAGGATAATAGGGGATGCAAAGTCAGCAGTCTTTGATTCTTATCAAAAACCAAGGTTTCTTTCCTGCAAATTTATCGTATACAAATGGTTTAGGTGATTTACATCATCTTCTGGCCAGAAGGCCTACTAACATTTTATGACTCTTGACAAGGACTTATCAACAAAGACTTATTTTCTCTAAGAGTAATTATTTTAAGGTTTGGCACCATCTTCCAAAGATAAAATTGCATTCCTATAGGGCGGATGTGTAATGGGCTTACAACAAAGAAAGAATTTATTACCTTAAGGGTCTAAAGTTACCAACACCAAGGCCACTACTTATTTTTTACTATATACCAACTATTAATTAATACACATTCAAGGATACAATTCAGGGGATGTGAAAACTTGGCAACAAGCATTGACTCATCAATGAAATCCTTTACTAGTTTATTCTGACAGTTTTTAACTCTCTGAGAGGCTCTAAGCGATTTGAATATCTTAAGCTTCCCGTGCCTCTGGAGGCTAGGAGACTGTAAACAATCGTATGCATAGCTGCAGGAGTCCGGGTAAACTTGTCAGGCGAGTTAGAGAGCCATCTGAGGGGTTTGGATTTAAACACTCCTAATTACCCAGGAACTTTATTAATTGGAGCTGTAAGTTAACTCTTTGACAGAGAGAGAGCGAGATGGTGGTAGGGGACAGCCCCCAGTAAAGTCAGAGGTGAGAGCACAAAGCAATAAAGTAGGCAGACTCTGGTTTTTTGGGGGAAAATGCTCGAGAATATCCGGGGGGACTCCTGAGGCTCGATCCCGCCTTTGCGTATGCCGAGCCTCCTTCCTCATGACCTTTGTCATGAGTGGAATGCCTCACCGGCTCCCCGCAGTTATACAATTATTAAAGAGGGTAAAGAGGTGAATTCAGTGTCTAATGATTCTTTAAAAAAAAAAAAAAAAATAGAATCCGTAACAGAGAGAGAGGGGAGTGTGTATGTGTGTGTGTGTGTGTAGATTTATTGTTTTGGGGTCTGCATAAGCTAACATTTTCCCTATTAATTGATAAAAGGGAGAAATAATATAGCAAGTAAATAATAATAAGCAATTATAAACCAAGGAGCAATGTTCTGATAAAATTACATAAGGTCAATATAGTTATCATAAAATCAACTAGGCGTGTTACAATTTGATAGTAAGACAGAGCAGACCATAGAGTTTAGAACACAACTCTTAGAAGAATATACTTGAAACAACCTGTCTAACAGATGCTGAGCAACTTCATTCAAATAGAAGCATTTCAGCTATACTATCATATGGTATATATAATGTGCTCAATCGCTAAATCGTTTCCAGCTGTTTGCAACTCTATGGACTATATATAGCCTTCCAGGCTCCTCTGTCCATGGGATTATCCTGCAAGAATACGGAAATAGGTTGCCATTTCCTCTTCCAGGGGATCTTCCCAACCTAGGGAAGATCTGTCTCCTCTGTCATGTCCCCTGCATTGCAGGCAAATTCTTTACCCACTGAGCCATCAGGAAAGCCCCATAGTATCACAGACAGTGATACTGTCAAATTTACTGTTACTTTGATTTTCTCTCTCTCTAGCATTGGTTGGTACTCAAATCAATAGACGAAAAAGCTCTTGGAGAGGGGAAAATGCTAATAAAACCATTCTGTGCTCACCCCACACCCCCAATTTAATAGCACAGTTAGAATGATCAGAATAAAACTGGGCCTCAATGTTTTAAAACAATAAAAATGCAAACTTTTAAGACACTAACATTTTGCTCAGTGTAATTCTCCATATAGACCTGTGTAATGGATTGTGGTGATAAACGGAGTGTGGCTTTGAATCTGAAAATCTGTTTTTGCAAAACAAACCTTGCTTATGATAAACATTGTTAGAAGTAGTTTTGTCCTTCAGGTCTCAGTAGAATTCATGACAACATATCTAAACCTTTATCCAGTGACATTTATATACATACATGTAAATATATATATATAAGTTAATCTAATTTTTGTGTGTGCATATATATATATATACACAAATGTTTTGTATATATATATCTAAACCTTTATCCAGTGACATTTATATATGTATGTACATATATATATGTATATAAAGTTAATCCAATTTTTGTAAAATATTCCTAAAATATTCATTGTCTTTAAATCAAACTAAAAGATATAAGATGTTATCAGACATTTATGTATACCAGGTAATTGTATTTACTGAGCATTCACTGTATAGAAAAAGGAAGCACATTCTGTGAATATGTGGAAAAGATAAATGAAAAACATTTCCCATCTGTCACAATGTTACTATTTGTTTAGTTATTTAAAACACATTTCTGATAAACTTGGAAGCAACTACAAAGTAATATATTACAACTAAAAAAAATAGCACATAGTGTATTTAACATTGTATATAAAAATCTTTCAACAAGGAAATATTAGAGGAAGGTAAGTTTAATTGATGGATGCTTCCTTTTAGAAGTAAGTTTGAGAATTGGTATAGAAGTTATGACCAACCTAGATAGCATATTCAAAAGCAGAGACATTACTTTGCCAACAAAGGTCTGTCTAGTCAAGGCTATGGTTTTTCCTGTGGTCATGTATGGATGTGAGAGTTGGACTGTGAAGAAGGCTGAGCGCCAAAGAATTGATGCTCTTGAACTGTGGTGTTGGAGAAGACTCTTGAGAGTCCCTTGGACTGCAAGGAGATCCAACCAGTCCATTCTGAAGGAGATCAGCCCCAAGGTTTCTTTGGAAGGAATGATGCTAAAGCTGAAACTCCAGTACTTTGGCCATCTCATGCAAAGAGTTGACTCATTGGAAAAGACTCTGATGCTGGGAGGGTTTGGGGGCAGGAGGAGAAGGGGACGGCAGAGGATGAGATGGCTAGATGGCCTCACTGACTCGATGGACATGAGCTTGAGTGAACTCCGGGAGTTGGTGATGGACAGGGAGGCCTGGCGTGCTGCGATTCATGGAGTCGCAAAGAGTTGGACATGACTGAGCAACTGAACTGAACTGATTGAACTGATAGAAATGAATGAAATAGTCTGAAAAAAAGATAAGATGTGTACCTAGCTGCCTTAGTTGATAAAGCCACAAATATGAATAAGTTTATGCAAAGAGCCAACTAATGAGAAAAGACACTGATGCTGGGAAAGATTGAAAGCAGGAGGAGAGGGCACGACAGAGGACAAGATGGCTGTATGGCATCACTGACTCAATGGACATGAGCCTGAGCAAGCTCCAGGAGATGACGAAGAACAGGGAAGCTTGGTGTGCTGCAGTCCATGGAGTCTCAAAGAGTTGGACATGACTGAGCGACTGAACAACAACAACCAATGAATAAGTAAATAAGGTGTGGACAAGAATGTATGCTTCATTCATGTATCCTGTCTCACCAGAGGAAGAAGTGAAAAAGGCCCATTTCTACTACTGATTCAGAGATCAGTCATACTTTCTCCTCCTGGGGGAAGTTAACTAAGACAGTAGAAAAAGGTCAACATCAAAAAGGTCATGCTAGTGAAAGTCCCCTTTCATAGCAATAAACCATTTCCCTCCTTGAACACTCACAAAATGTCTAGAAGCAGAATATAAGTCTTCTTGAGTAAGTCTAGCTTTAATCCAAAATAGAAAAAGGCTCCTCTTCTCTCTACAGCCAGCCCACATTTAATTTGGACTCTAAGCAGGGGAGTATTGTCAAAGGCACTTTTTGTCTCCACCACAAACACAATCTGGAGTCTACGAAAACAAAACAAACAAAAAAAAAGTTGGCCAGTAGAGGGCATCTCTTTGAGAAAATGGAAAGACTTCATGAGTCGTAATAGAGTTTAAAGTTTCCTTTTTACCTCATTTAAACACAAGATTTAATAAAATTCATTGAGTCTTACTATTCATTCTGCATTGGAAACTGAAAACAGTGGCTGATATTCACACTTGGAGAGGGAATGGCAGTTGATGGAACAGCAGCAGCTTGGAAAGCTTCATAACATGGAGGCAGGAAGTAACCTATAGAATATTAAAATACTCAAAAGAAGGAGAATCAGTACAGATGAGAAGTAACTACCATTTTTCCTTGTAAATTTCCAAAAGCTTATTAGAGAAAAAAAGGAATTGGAATATATAAACTCCTTAAAGCTTTCAGCATAAGGCTTTGACAAATACTACTTTGGTATTAAAGAGAAAGATGGCAGACTTTTGGATTGTGAAATTTCTGAGTTCTAGACATCTAAACAATTTCCAATTATAAAAATATTTTTTCTGAGAATATGCTTAAAAACCAATTGAAATTCATGATACATTTTTGCATAAAAATCATTTTAAACATTGTTTGATTTTAAAGTAGTCCACAAAGCATCTCTTATTTAATATGTATGATTCCTAGTGCTCAAGATACCTCAATCACACTGTTAAACATCTTTGACATATGATCTCTTTAAATTTTCATAACAACTCTATGAAGTGGGTATTGTTATACTACTAATCTATTGATGGAGTCACTGGCTTAAGTATCAGTTTTCAACATAGTCATTCCTCCACATGTTCTTATCAATCAGTCCTCAGCATTGCTCATCAACAGCTAAGCTACTGAATGCTTATGGACAAGCACAGATATTAATGATGACATCTTGATACAATGTCATGCAGCTAACAAGTGGTTCTTCTGGGCTATGGACCCAAAGTAACAGATGTAAAATTTGCATTCTTAGATATTACATTGTATGGTTTGCCTTGGAAACGAACAGAGATCATTCTGTAATTTTTTAGATTGCATCAGTACTGCATTTTGGACTCTTTTGTTGACTATGATGATTACTCCATTTCTTCTAAGGGATTCTTGCCCTCAGAAGTAGATATAATGGTCATCTGAGTTAAACTCACCCACTACAGTCCATTTCAGTTTGCTGATTCCTAAAATGTTGATGCTCATTCTTGCCATCTCCTGTTGGACCACTTCTAATTTGCCTTGATTCATGGACCTAACATTCCAGGTTCCTATGAAATATTACTCTTTACAGCATTGGACCTTGCTTCTATCCCCAGTCACATCCACAACTGGATGTTGTTTTTACTTTGGCTCTATCTCTTCATTCTTTCTGGAGTTATTTCTCCACTGATCTCCAGTAGCATACTGGGCACCTACCAACCTGAGGAATTCATCTTTCAGTGTCCTATCTTTTTTCCTTTCCATACTGTTCATGGGGTTCTCAAGGCAAGAATACTGAAGTGGTTTGCCATTCCCTTCTCCAGTCGACCACATTTTGATCCTGGAATGTGAAGTCAAGTGGGCTTTAGGAAGCATCACTATGAACAAAGCTAGTGGAGGTGATGAAATTCCAGTTGAGCTATTTCAAATCCTGAAAGATGATGCTGTGAAAGTGCTGCACTCAATATGCCAGCAAATGTGGAAAACTCAGCAGTGGCCACAGGACTGGAAAAGGTCAGTTTTCATTCCAATCCAAAGAAAGGCAATGCCAAAGAATGTTCAAACTACCACATAATGGCACTCATCTCACACGCTAATAAAGTAATGCTCAAAATTCTCCAAGCCAGGCTTCAGCAACACATGAACCATGAACTTCCAGATGTTCAAGCTGGTTTTAGAAAAGGCAGAGGAACAGAGATCAAATTGCCAACATCCTTTGATCATCAAAAAAAAAACAAAAGAGTTCCAAAAAAACATCTATTTTTGCTTTATTGACTATACCAAAGCCTTTGACTCTGTGGATCATAATAAACTGTGGAAAATTCTGAAAGAGATGGGAATACCAGACAATCTGACCTGCCTCTTGAGAAACCTGTATGCAGGTCAGGAAGCAACAGTTAGAACTGGACATGGAACAACAGACTGGTTCCAAATAGGAAAAGGAGTACTTCAAGGCTGTATATTGTCACCCTGCTTAGATAACTGATATGCAGAGTACATCATGAGAAACGTTGGGCTGAATGAAGCACAAGCTAGAATCAAGATTTCTGGGAGAAATCAATAACCTCAGATATGCAGATGACACCATCCTTAAGGCAGAAAGTGAAGAACTAGGGAGCCTCTTGATGAAAGTGAAAGAGGAGAGGCAAAAAATTGGCTTAAATCTCAACATTCAGAAAACTAAGATCATGGCATCCGGTCCCATCACTTCATGTCAAACAGATGGGGAAACAGTGAAAACGAGGCTGACTATTTTTGGGGGCTCCAAAATCACTGCAGATGGTGATGCAGCCCTGAAATTAAAAGATGCTTGCTCCTTGGCATTAAAGTTATGACCAACATAGACAGCATATTCAAAAACAGAGACATTACTTTGCCAACAAAGGTCCATCTAGTCAAGGCTATGGTTTTTCCAGTAGTCATGTATGGATGTGAGAGTTGGACTATAAAGAAATCTGAGTACCAAAAAATTGATGCTTTTGAACTGTGATGTTGAGAGTCCCTTGGATTGCAGGGAGATACAGTTCATCCTAAAGAGAGCAGTCCTGAATGTTCATTGGAAGGACTGATGTTGAAGCTGAAACTCCAATACATTGGCCACCTGATGCGAAGAGCTGATTCATTTGAAAAGACTGTGATGCTGGGAAAGATTGAGGGCAGGAGGAGAAAGGGATGACAGAGGATGAGATGGTTGGATGGCATCACCGACTTGATGGACATGGGTTTGGGTGGACTCCGGGAGTTGGTGATGGACAGGGAGGCCTGGCGTGCTGTGGTCCTTGGGGTCACGAAGAATTGGACATGACTGAGTGACTGAACTGAACTGAACTTGAACTATTACATATTATAACACAATATGCTAGCATTATTAAGCCAAATAATTTTTTGTGCACATGCTAAATTGAGGTTCAAGAAGATTTTAAGTCTGGGAGGAAGGTTGCTAGTGCCTCTAGGATACAGCAAATAATCAGAAAGTTAATTGAATGAATGAAGAAGTAAACAGGAAACCCCCAGAGGCAGGGAGAAGTGTTGATCTTCCAATAATTCTTCATGAAGAAAAAAATTTAGGTTAAGTAGAATTTTTATATTCACCTAACAATCACAATAAACTGTGGAAAATTCTGAAAGAGATGGGAATACCAGACCACTTGACCTGCCTCTTGAGTAACCTGTATGCAGGTCAGGAAGCAACAGTTAGAACTGGACATGGAACAACAGACTGGTTCCAAGTAGGAAAAGGAGTACATCAAGGTTGTATATTGTCACTCTGTTTATTTAACTTACATGCAGAGTACATCATGAGAAACGCTGGGCTGGAAGAAGCACAAGCTGGAATCAAGATTGCTGGGAGAAATATCAATAACTTCAGATATGCAGATGACACCACCCTTATGGCAGAAAGTGAAGAGGAACTAAAAGCCTCTTGATGAAAGTGAAAGAGAAGAGTGAAAAAGTTGGCTTAATGCTCAACATTCAGAAAACTAAGATCATGGCCTCTGGTCCCATCACTTCATGGGAAATAGATGGGGAAACAGTGGAAACAGTGTCAGACTTTATTTTTCTGGGCTCCAAAATCACTACAGATGGTGACTGCAGCCATGAAATTAAAAGACGCTTACTCCTTGGAAGGAAAATTATGACCAACCTAAATAGCATATTGAAAAGCAGAGACATTACTTTGCCAACAAAGCTCTGTCTAGTCAAGGCTATGGTTTTTCCAGCGGTCATGTATGAATGTGAAAGTTGAACTGCGAAGAAAGCTGAGCACTGAAGAATTGATGCTTTTGAACTGTGGTATTGGAGAAGACTCTTGAGAGTCCCTTGGACTGCAAGGAGATCAAACCAGTCCATTCTAAAGGAGATCAGTCATGGGTGTTCTTTGGAAGGAATGATGTTAAAGCTGAAACTCCAATACTTTGGCCACCTCACGCAAAGAGTTGACTCATTGGAAAAGACTCTGATGCTGGGAGGGATTGGGGGGAGGAAGAGAAGGGGACGACAGAAGATGAGATGGCTGGATGGCATCACCTACTCTATGGACATGAGTTTGAGTGAACTCTGGAAGTTGGTGATGGACAGGGAGGCCTGGCGTGCTGCGATTCATGGGGTCGCAAAGAGTTGGACACGACTGAGCGACTGAACTGAACTGAACTAAACAATAATAATACATACACGAAACTATGTCAGTGGATCCATGCCACAAGTAGGAAAAAAGTAGAGAAAACAGGATCATTGTAGAGTGGAAGAAGTAACAAAAGAACCAACAGAAAGGATAACAAACAAATAAGCACAAAAGGAAGTATTATCTTAGAAGTCATGCATTTCATGATTTCTGAAGATGCTACCTGTTCATTCTGTTCTGCCTTGTTTTACTTTATATCTTATTGAAACAACATTTCATTATTCATCATTTTAACTGCATATATTGCTTTGTGGTGGTGTGATACGATTTCAAATCCATTTAATTTCTGATCAGAGAAATGTGTCGCTTTGTTCTAAGAATGAAGCTGTTTACAGGGAAGAAGCTGTACCAGGACATCACTATCAACGTCTGGATTTGTCCATAAGCACTCAGTAGCTTAATTGGCTTCCCTGGTGGCTCAGGTGGTAAAGAATCCATCTGCAATGCAGGAGACCTGGATTCAATTTTGGGTCGGGAAGATCCCCTGGAGAAGGGATTTTCTATTACCTACTCCAATATTCTTGCCTGGATAATTCCATGGACAGAGGAGCCTGGTGGGCTACAGTCCATGGTGTCTCCAAAGACTTGAACATGACTGAGCAACTAACTAACTCAGTCAGTAGCTTAGCTGTTGATGAGCATTGTGGGGGACTGATTGATCAAAACGTTTAGAGGAATTGACTATGTCCAGGAGAAGGCAATGGCGCCCCACTCCAGTACTCTTGCCTGGAAAATCCCATGGATGGAGGAGCCTGGTGGGCTGCAGTCCATGGGGTCACTAAGAGTCAGACACGACTTAACGACTTCACTTTCACTTTTCACT
Source organism: Bos mutus (assembly GCF_027580195.1). Lineage (NCBI taxonomy): Eukaryota > Metazoa > Chordata > Mammalia > Artiodactyla > Bovidae > Bos > Bos mutus. The sequence continues at coordinate 73,427,135 of NC_091622.1, read as the reverse complement.
TTCATGCATTAGAGAAGGAAATGGCAACCCACTCCAGTGTTCTTGCTTGGAGAATCCCAGGGACTGGGGAGCCTGGTGGGCTGCCGTCTCTGGGGTCGCACAGAGTCGGACACAACTGAATCGACTTAGCAGCAGCAGCAGCAGCAGGGGACATTTAAGGACTGAATACCAAGAGTTTTGAGAGGCAACTGAACAGTGTTCCATCTGGGCAAAGCTACTCTTTCCTGATCTAAATAGCTCTCTGAAGACCTTGGGGCTCCTGCCTGCACAAAGATGACTCTTTGTCAGAGTTGGGAAAAAGCATACGGAGGTCCCATGAAGTAACCTTGCCCACCAATGCCAGTGTCTTTGCTCCCAGCAAGGTGCTCTTGCTAGGGACTTCCACTTTTGCACCAGTAGTTGGACATCAGCTTGGTGGCTGGCTAAGCTGACCCTTCTAAGGGCCAGCTCAGAAATGTCCACCTCAACTAAATTTGTATCTTATTCTTTTCATCTCCCTCTTGTCTAGAATAATCATACAGTTAACCTATTATTGGTTTAGAGTATGTTATTTCTTTATTGGCTTATTAAGAGACATTACCCTATACACTATTGGCTTGTGAAATTATTATATTCCTACAGTGAATCTTTGTTAAGAAAATTTTTGGCAAAGACGATCTCAGTCTCTGACCATAATTTGCCCTTAGAGACCAGACAAAACACACACAGCATTTAGAATAGGTCTTTCCAGGTATTGGAATGGAGTATATCACCAGGGATGTTTCACAGGCAAATTTTAAACAAATTTGAAATTTTTCCAGTGTATTAATTTTGGTTTGCTTATGTTTGAATGGCTTCCAGATTAAATATTAGTGAAAGAAAGCACTCTCTGCAGTTTCATAAAGCCTGGGGAAAACATAAACATAAAACCAGTCATATTTTTCAAAATTTCTAAACCCTTTAATAGGGCTTACAGGCTCAAAGAGTAATATTATTCTAAAGATTACTTAAAATGAATTTTAGATTGGGTTGAGGCAGTGGTTAACAAAATAAATACAAGTGAAGAGGAGCTCAAATAACTTGATACATCCATGACATGTCTCTGCTAACATTTACTCTATGATAAATAAATGCAGGTTCTATAAATTATTTGGTCCCAGAGTCTGATTTTAAAGTTACAGAATGCTAACTTTTAGAAGAACAGTGAAACAATCCTTCTAATTTATTTGCTATTGTACATTTTCCCTTGAATACATTTCAAAAGGATTTGTTCACACTTCAAAAATGCCCAAATCAAAGCTGAGTTTGCATGTTACTTAGGAAAAATGTAATTTGGTTTCTATAATAACTTGGCTCCTGAAAATCACCTCTAAGTCAAAGTATTCATAATGCAATAATTTAAAATGCAGAAGGGAATCCCACAATTAAAAAGACAAATCAACAGTGGATTATTTTGCAAAGTAAATAGCTCTTCCTTTAAATGCTAGTTATTGTATAAGGTAAGTTTTCTGAATATGTATTTTCTTAATATACACACTCACACATGAACATGCAGAAGACATTTCATCTTATGTAGAATTTGTATATCATCAGCTTTGATATTAGAATTCTATACTAGTTCTTAAGATAGAAAATACAGAAGTCACAATCTCAGAAGAATTATCATAAAAGCCTAACAGTCATGAAGATAATAAAAAACTAAGGGACCTATAAAGATCGAATCATTTTGAAATCACAAATGGGAAAATGCACAGATGAATTGCTTCAGGTGAAGGAATGAACAGAATATGAGTGGCTACAGGGATAATCACTAAGGCTGACTTGCCCCTTGCCCTTGAAGTTAGGCACTGGCACATGACCTGCTTTGGCCAATGAGCTGCCCAATGTGTCACACTTGGGCAGAAACATTTAATGGCAGATAGTCATCCTTTCCTGTTCTTCTTCCATCTTGACAAATGCAGAAGTGCATATTGATTTGGAGGCATGACACCGAGATATCCTATGGAGCACAGCTGCCCCAGAGAGGCCTTCAGACATTCAGGGACTCTGTTTTAGTGAGAAATAAGCTTCTGTTGTTTTAGAGCAGAGGTCAACAAAACTTTTCTGTAAAGAGTAAAATAGTAACTATTTTCAGATTTGTGAATCAAATACTGTCTCAACAACTCATTCTTCCCATTCCAGTGTGAAAGCAGCAATAAACGATATGTAAATAAATGGCTATGTCTTGATAAAACATTAGTTACAAAAACATGTGGATGGCTTGATTTAACCTTGCTTTAAGCCATTGAGGTTTGCCAGTTGATTCTTGCTGCAACAAAACCTACAATAATTTCACACAAACATCTTTTACTGTTTGTTGTTAGACACTGTTTTATCAGAGAGGAGAAAGGCTGTGGTGTGATGTGGGAGTGATGGGAATGTATCCCTGAGAGGCAAGGAACACCGTTATCATGACACCCCTACTCCTTTCCAAGACAACTGTCTTCACTATCCTCAGCTTATAGGTGTTGACCAGGACCAACACTGATTTTTTCAAGTAATAGTAATTTTTTTAAATTATTTAGATATAATTCACATACAATAATACAATTCACTGTTTTTTGAGTATATTCAAAGAGTTTTCATTATTCCCCAAGAAACTCCTTACCCATTCGTAGTTGGGGGCTCCCAGGCGGCCCAGGAGTAAAGAACTCATCTGCCAGGGTAGAAGCAAGAGATACGTGTTTAATCCTTGGGTCTGGAAGATCCCCTGAAGTAGGAAATAGCAACCCACTCTGCTGTTCTTGCCTGGAGAGTTCAATGGACAGAAGGAGGCTCGTGGGCCACATTCCATGGAGCCACAAAGAGTTAGACATGACTTAGTGACTGAAAACACACACACACATTAGCAGTTACTTCCCATTCTCTCCTTCCCCCAGGGCCCAGCAGTGTTCTGTGTTGGTAAATATTGCTATTCTGTACAATTCATATAAATGAAATGATAAAAGACATATTTTTCTCTAACTGGCTTCTTTCACTTAGCATAATGTTTCTTAGGTTTATTTATGTTGTAGCATGTTCCAGTACTTCATTCCTTTTTATTGCTGAATAACCTTCCATTCTATAGATATACCACATTTTGCTTATTCATTAATTACTTAGTAGATATTTTTGGTTTGCACCTTTTATTATTATAAATAATGCTATGAAATTTGAGTTAAAGTTTTTGCATGAAAATGCATTTTCCTTTCTCTTGAGTACATATCCAGAAGTGGACATCCTGGTACATGTTTAACATTTTGAGGAACTGCCAAACTGTTTTCCAAAGTGGATAAATCATTCTGCATTCTCATCAGCAATGCAATTTCTCCAAACCGTCATCAAAACTTATTATTACCTATTTTTTTTCTTTTTTAGCCATCTTAGTGAGGATGAATACTACCTGTTTGTGGTGCTGACTAGCATTTCCTAATGACTGATGATGTTGAGCATCTTTTCACGTGCGTTTTGAATATTTTTATACCTTTTTTTGAGAAGCATCTATTTTAAATAATTTGTCCATTTTATTAGATTATTCATCTTTCTATTGTTGAGTTTTACAAATTATATATACATTCTAGTTATGAGACTCTTATCAGATACATAATTTGCAAATATTTTTTCCTATTCTGTGGGTTTCCTTTTCTTGGTGGTATTAGTATGCACAAGATGTTTAATTTTTACAAAGTCCAATTTATCTATTGATTTTTCTTTTCTTGTTTATGATTTTTGTGTCCTTTCTAAGAATCTCTTACCAAATCCAAGATCATTAAGATGTATTACTATATTATCTTCTAAAAGTTTTATAGTTTTAGGTCTTAATTATAAATGTTGGTACTGTAAGACCTGACAGTTGGATTTTCTGTTTTGTAAAGCAATTGCCTGACTTGAACTTTGCTAGTTGAGGTATTCACCTCAAAGATGGGTAATCTTCACATGAAGTGAACACACTGACAGCCACATGCTAAAGAGAGATAAAGAAACTGGCTACCACCAACCCTCTACTCACCCTGGCCTCCCCAGAACTCTTTGTTTTAGAAACTGATTTCCATTCCTGACCATTTGGGCATCTTGTTTTTTCTCTTCCTGTGCTTTAAACTCCTTTACATATAGGGCTTGCCTGGTGGTTCAGACAATAAACAATCTGCATGCCCTGTGGGAGACCCAGTTTTGATTCCTGGGTTAGGAAGATTCCCTGGAGAAGGGAATCGCTACCTACTCCAGTATTCTTGCCTGCAGAATTACATGGACAGAGGAGCCTGGTGGGCTTCTCTGTGTGTGTGTGTGTGTGTGTGTGTGTGTTTCTGAAAAGCTGTATTGCCAACACTAAATCAGTCTTGTGTCCAAGAGAAAGGGGAGCTACAGTGTACATACCAGGGAGGGGGAATAATATGCTTACAGTCTCTTCAAAGAGCTTTTTGGTGAAGCTGAACTGAGGAATGATGGAAGAGTGAACATGCAAAGATCATGAGGAGTGTCTGAAATGTCAGGAACTCAGAATGAGTAAAGATGGGACCTTAGAGATTGATTATTCCATTGTGGAACAATTTCACTGATATTTAAATGTAAGTAATGGACTGGAGAAATGTCTAAGAAATATACAATTTTATTAAAGTGTGACTCACTCCCAAAATTACACTTGCTCTGACTTTCTTGTAATTTTCTGACTGCAAAAAAAGTGAAATACAATAGGAAAAATGAATTCAATTTAAGCTATTGGTCTTGTTAATAGGACAACATCCCACAATTCTACAGCTAGCAAGCTGTTATAGGAGTTCATGTTTTATATTAGTAATTACAGTATAATTCATGTTAATTCTAAAGCATATTATGCTGATAATATTACCAGCAACTTATGTCATTGTTATATAGGAGAAGAATTTTGCTAATTATTTAATAATTCACTGACTGCAAAAAATGTTAGAATTCAAAGCTCCAAGTCTTGGAATCTTTTAGAAAATCTCATCCACTTTTGAATTAGCTTATAAAAACTTTAATGATATTTACCATGCTAAGGAACAAATGCATACAGGCAGTGGTTAAATTAACCTCTCAAATATATTATTTATGACTTAAAATTCCTAATACAAATGTGGATTGAGATACCAAATTCTAGACATCATTAAGATAGAGTAGATACTGTTGGGATCCCACCCAGATCCCCTTCCTGGGGCTGGAGCCCTCATGTACTGTGTGTGGGGTGGTTATGTGCACAACTTTCTCTTTTCTAGAGAATTCCCACTGGCTGAACATGAGCCACCTTATCCCATAGAGAAAGCACACTGCTCCCCATCCTTATCCTCCACTTGTAGCTCCAGTGACTGGTCATAATGGACATGGAGATAAAAATGACTGCTGCTTTGGCCTCCAGGAGCAACTCTCAGGTATAACTGGTGCTCCAGAGTTTCCATGTACTCAAGCTAAGGTTCAATTCACATCCTTGCTTGTCGTCTTCTCTTAATCTTATTCTATTTACTTCAGTTTCTTCTCCTAAAGAACCATCTCAATCACTTGCACCTAAGTCCCAACCTTGGGCTTTCCTCCTAGGGGATCAGATCTAGGACAATGCATATCCTGATGAAACATGATGGAAGAGGTCTTAGATTTTGAACACCTACAAAATCCTACTCTACGTAGGTGGTACTGTTCTCATTTTATGTTGAAGAAAACAATCAGAAACCAAATCCCATACTATAAGCAAAACTTTAAAGCACCAAATTTGCGGGCTTCCTGGTGGCTCAGTGATAATGAATATTCCTGAGAAGGCTGGAGACACAGGTTCAATCCCTGATCTAGGAAGATCCCACATGTTGCAGAGCAGCTAAGTCTATGGGTCACAACCATTGAGCCTGTGCTCTAGGGCCTGGCAATCACAACTATTGAGCTCACATGCCACAACTACCAAAGTCCATAGGCCCTAGAGCCCATGCAGCAAGAGAAATGACCACAATAAGGAACTTGTACACTGCAACAGAATAGCCCCAGCTCACCACAAGTAGAGCAAAGCCTGCACAGCAACGAAGACCCAGCACAGCCAAATATAAATAAATAAATACAATTATTTTTTTAAAAAACATAAAAATGTAAAATTCTGATATAAAATACATGTTTAAACCTGCTCTGACTATGATACCCAACTCACTCATAAAAGCAAACAGGGAACAAATAAATATTAATAGTGTTGCAGCACAGAGGTTAAGAGACACATTCTGAAGTCAGACTGCTGAACTTTTAACCTTGGCTCTGTCAGTTACTGTCTCTGTGACTACAAGAAAGTGAAATAACTTCTTTGTACTTTTGTTTCCACATTTGTCAAACAAGGATGATTATAGCATTGCCCTTCAATTTATTTTCAAAATTCATGGGTCTATAAGTGAGCCCATGAGACTGAAGACCCTTTGGGGAAATATAAAAATCTGCTATAGTTGGAAGGATGGAAGGTAGAAAATTTTTCAAAAAAATAGAAAATCAAAAGAATTATATACTTGGTAATTGATGATATCCTTGGTAGTAAATTCTCTGTCCTAAAAGCTATGTTGCATTTTTTACATTTATTTGCTAAACAAAGGCAGAAAGCTCTGAAATTTCATCTTAACATATCTAAAACCATTTTGATGTCCTAAGTAATATGAAAACTTTACACTATGAACTCATAGAGTTACTTGAAACAAGCAATTTTTTTCCCTTTTCCGTTCTGAATATCTGGGGAAAGATCTGAGATTATTATTTTTTTTTTTTTAAGAAACTTTTTGTTTGTTCACAGGAAATCAGTTACCTAACAGTCTTAGTTACTTGTGAAATCTGATCCCATTTTAGACGAAAAAGAAACTAAAGGTAACTATACTAAAGAGATACTGCCAACATTTAATTTAAATAATTGTTGATCAAAAAATTCAATAAATGTAAAACAATCTAGTGCTCTTTCAGGAAAATTTTCCTACACTACATCATCTCATTTACTTGCTTTTAATAACATATTGAGGGTAAAAAAAATTTGCATCTTCCCTTACCTATCACTCAAAACTACTTATATACACAGGGATATTAAGTTTGAGCAAAATCATAAAACTCAGATCAGCAAGTTCCTAGATGACTATCTTCCTGGGAAATACCACATATTAATTGTATTCAATAGCAATTTTTAAAAGCTGATGGATCTCATGTTTCTAGAAATTAGACTTGTTCCTTTCGTGATTACTTAAGTACTTCATTAATTACTTCATTCAGCCAGGCTATCACAGAAGAAGCAGGTATTGATAGGGAGTCATCCATGTGTATGGCCCTCCCCTCTGTACTGGGAGTGGCAGACAAGGCTTTTGTTTCTTGGAGTTCACATTCCTAGTGTGGGATATTTATATTAAACTAATAAATGATCAAGCAGGATAATTACATTTTGTGATTATTTTTATGAAGAAAGTGAACTGTGTTATGGTATGGAAGTAATTAGATAGTTTGAGCAGTTCTGGAAGACTACTTTAAAGAGCTGAAGTTTGGAGATTAAAGATAAGCCAGCCAGGAAGAGCAGGGAGATCAGGTGCAAAGTCTCTGAGTAGGGAAAGATGTGGAGTGTTTAAGGAAATGATGAAAGAGCATCATGGCTCTTGAAACATAGTGAGCAAGTGGCAATACATGAGGCTTGAAAGGAGTACAGGATCTGGGTAATGCTGGTTCATGTAGTCTGGTAAGGGATTTTAATTTTATTAAAAGATCAATTGGCAGCCACTGAGGGCTTAAGTGGGGAGTGACATGATTTAATTCAAAAATTAAAATTTTTAAAAATTGACTGCATTACATCTAAAATGGATTGGAAAATATTAAGAATAATATGAGGGAGATAAGTAGGAGGCTGGCACTCGAAGCAAAAGATGATTGCAGCTTAGAAGTCTAGTGGAAACCACAGAGAGAAGTGGACAGATGCAGGATGTTTTGGAAGCTAAACCGAAAGGTTTGTTGATGTTTCAAAAATAGGTGGGAAGATGGGATAGACAGAGGACTTTTAGCTTAAGAATTGATGATAGTTAAGCCACTTCAGAAATGGGAAAGCCTCAGCTGGTAAATAAAATCCACCTGCAATGCAGAAGACCTAGGTTCGATCCCTGAGTTGGGAAGATCCCCTGGAGAAGGGCATGGCAACCCACTCTAGTGTTCTTGCTTGGAGAATCCCCACGAACAGCCTTGGTGGGCTGCAGTCCTTGGGGTTGCAAAGATTCGGACACGACTGAGCAACTAAGCACAGCACAGCACAGAGGAGGTGGAGGGATGAAGAGAAAGAAGTTTCAAGCTCCATTTTGGTCATATTAAAGTTGAAATGTTCCACCTGACATTCAAATAGAGACATTAAGTAGGCATTTGGGAGTAAAAATGTGATGCTCAGGAGATAATTCTTAATTGAAGATATATCAGCATACAGATGGTGATAAGATTTTCAAGCTTTGACACAGGACAAGATCATCTAAGAAAAGAAGTATAAATATATATAAAGAAGCCAAGTGAAGAGAGTGTGTCAAGGAGTTGCTCTAACAGCAACTCCAGTTAGAGAAGGATGCTGAGGTGTTCATTATATTTGGAAAATAGAGAGGTTCAGGGATCCCTGAAAGGAGCACACTCAGAGATACAGAGATGAAAACCAAGAAGGGGTAGATAAAGTACAAGATAAAACTGAAGAAATAAAATACATAGCCATATAAATAACATACTTGAACAATTTTGCTGAAAAGAGATGCAGAGAAATAGGTTTGTGATTGAAGGAGGATATAGAGTAACTCAATGATTTTTTCAAGATGAGAAATACTGGTATATATTATATGCTGATAGAAATTAAAGAGTCTATAGATAGAGCCTATTGATTCTGATGAAAAATACTGAAAATTATAAAGGAGCACAGACTTTTAAAAGAAGGCAGTTAAAGCTTGGGAAACATAGAAAATGGGGTTTCAAGTTAATTGAAAAGGGTTATTTCTTTCATTTGACAGGATTGTGAAGAGCTGACTCATTTGAAAAGACCCTGAGGCTGGGAAAGATTGAGGGCATGAGAAGGGGATGACAGAGGATGAGATGGTTGGATGGCATCACCAACTCAATGGACGTGGTTTTGGGTAGACTCTGGCAGTTGGCGAAGGATAGGGAGGCCTGGCATGCTGCGGTTTTTGGGGTCACAAAGAGTTGGACACAACTGAGCGACTGAACTGAACTGAACTGAACACAGAAAACAAGTAAATATAGAGGTGGGATTTGACTATTGGAGATGAGCAACATCACCTCTGATAGCTGGAAGTCATACAAGTTAGAATGAGGAAATTCTTAATAAGCAAAGATACTTTCTTTAAAGGAGTAAATTGGGGTTGACTAGAGAATGAGATTGTAGTAGTGATAAAATAACAAGGAAAGTGAATGGCTCAGAAAAGCATAAAATACTTTAACTGGCCTCATTACTTCATTTTTGGTATTTGTCAAAAGGGGCGGCTCTAAAGATAATGTGAAGAAGAACTAGAAACATTTTAAGGACAGCAGAAATATAAAGACCCTGGGCTCCTTTTGAAAAGTCTAAAATTTTAATTTGTTATGATGCACTAACTCAATTTTCTTTTTGGTTTAACTGAGAAAGCAACTTGCCTCAAAATCTGTAAAATCCACTTCATCAAATTTAAAATTCATCCTACCAACAAAATTCTTTATTGTAAGTGTTCCCTTCTGCTTGAAGACTTGAAATTTAAAAACTACTATTTTACCAGAATTTCAGTTCCATTGTATTTAGTGCAAATAAGATAACTTCTGCTTGTTTTTAAATTTTTATAAAACATAACATGCATTTATAAAAATCCTGTAACTATAGCATTTATGTATACATTTAAACATATAACTAATTATTGTAATATAAACACTTATATAGCCAAAAATTGGACAAGAGAAGAAAAATATGGCCAGGTCTCGAATGCCTCTTCCTGGTGACAACACACCTTCCTTCCTCAGAGTTAACCTAACACTTTTATATTTTAATGGTGTATTCCTAGGCTATGTGCTTTGTTCTGCCTCTTTTGAACTTTATATGAATGAAATAATAAATTATGTTTTCTTTTATATTTGGATTATTTTGTTCAAAGCTCTGGTTTTTAATACCTATCCATGGTGCATGCATGCCTGCTAAGTTGCTTTAGTCGTGTCCGACTCTTTGCGACACTGTGGACTGTAGCCCCTCAGGTTCCTCTGTCCATGGAATTCTCCAGGCAAGAATACTGGAGTGGGTTGCCATGCCCTCCTCCAGAGGATCTTCCAGACATGGAGATCAAATCCATGTCTCTCAGATCTCCTGCATTTGCAGGTGAGTTCTTCATCACTAGAGTTGGAGAAGGAAATGGCAACCCACTCCAGTATTCTTGCCTGGAGAATTCCATGGACAGAGGAGATTTGGGGGCTACAGTCCATGGGATTGCAAAAAGCTGGACATGACTGAGTGACTAACACACACCTGGAAAGCACAAGTGTATCCATAGTTAACATATTTTATATTTTATGTGGTACTCTTCCCTAATGGCTCAGCTGGTAAAGAATCCGCCTGCAATGTGGGAGACCTGGGTTCAATTCCTGGGTTGGGACAATCCCTTGGAAAAGGGAACGGCTACCCACTCCAGTATTCTGGCCTGGAGAATTCCATGGACTGTGTAGTCCATGGGGTTGCCAAGAGTCAGACATGACTGAGCAACTTTCACTCTCCTTAATCTGAAGTACCAGAATACAAGACAGTTCAAGTTTGGGGTCATTATGGGAAAAGATGCTATAAGCATGTTCATACACACATACACACATTATGGTGGAACTAAGCACTCATCTTGGTAATGTGCAAATTTAGTAAAACTTCTAGGTCAAAGGCTAGAAATATAGATACCTTTAATTTCAGTAATAATTTTAACATGAGACTGATTTCAAACTTATTGACTGACAATTCCACCAGCATTTTTAATCAGAATTTCTATTGTTTAACACTTGATATTCTTGCCAATGCTTGATAATATCTAACCTTTTCATTTTAACCAAACCTGTTGTGTGTATAACAGCATCACCCCACTTTAAAACTTGTATTTCCTTTATTATTTCTAAAGTGGGTGTGTAGGGTGGACAATCCCATGGACAGAGGAGCCTGATAGGCTGCAGTCCATGAGATTGCAAAGATTTGGACACGACTAAGTGACTTCAGTTTCACTTTTCACTTTCATGCATTGGAGAAGGAAATGGCAACCCACTCCAGTGTTCTTGCCTGGAGAATCCCAGGGATGGCAGAGCCTGGTGGGAGGCCGTCTATGGGGTCGCACAGAGTCGGACACCACTGAAGTGACTTAGCAGCAGTAGCAGCAGCAGGGTTGGGGAAGACAGGGATGATTGCTAATGGCACCTAGTTGGTAGAGGACAGAGATGCTGCTTAAAAATACTGTAACACACAACATAGTCCCCACAACAATTTTCTAGTCCCAAATGTCAATAGCACTGAAGTTGAAAAATATGATCTAGAGGACACCTCAAAATTTATAAACTATTAGACTCTCACTCTAAAATTTTTAAGCTATCAGAAGCTATACACATGGATGGCACTGAGTTTGTGCTATTTTGGTTTAGAAAGAAAATTCATTGATCAAAGAAAATGAAACGTCAGAGCTGGCAGGAATTTCAGAAGTCATCTAAGTCAGCCTTCTTATTTGATGGTTGAAGAAACATGAAGCTTAAAAAGATTAAGTTATCTGCCCACTTAGAAATGTGTTTCCTTCCTTATGATAATGCTTTCCATTTCTAGAGCTATGTTAGCATCTTGTGTCATCACAGTTCAATTTACTAGATGGTTTTCTGCTTCAAAAAATGAAAAAGACTGCTTCTTTTCTACATAATAAAATTCTCATTGGAAATCAAGACAAAACAAATACTGAGTTGGTCTTCAGTAAATGTTGCCTGATAATTATGGAAATGAACCCTCACCATTGAGTAAAACAAATCGCCTTACATTCTTACTCACCAAGTTTACAATGAAGTACAAAAAGCAGGCTAAAATAAACTTTGACCTCAGAAGTCAATTACACACATATGAATAATCAAGCTTTATTTTATGACTACCAGAAAGAATTCATTCTCAGTTTAAACTTAATCACCTTTCTTCATTTTAAATATTCTCAAAAGGGCTTCAAATTTTATTTCTATGGATTGACTAGATACTAACACATAAACTAATTTAATGTTTATTAAAAATATAAAGCAGACAAATATTAAAAAAAAGTCTATCCTTGAGACATTGCTACATAATTACTGATAACCTTAAATGGAAACCTTTTGGGGAAGAACACCCCCATTATTCAATGAATTTTAGTTTTTTGTTTTTTTTTTAATAAGTTTTCCAGTTCTGTGAGGTCCATCCCCATTAATGACTTTTAAGTAGTAATTGAAATTCCCATTAAAACACAGAATGGAATGAGAAATTTCCATCTGACCCTAGATAAAACACATTTTTTCCATTCTGACCTTGTTTTGGGCAATTTTTCAACTAAACCTGACTGAATCATAAGCTCCTGACCCAGCTTAAAGAGTCCTTGCGTCCTGATATTTTGGGGCAACATTATATTTATCTCATTGTGCTTTAAATGTTTTTCTAAGTGGGGGAAAGTAATATGACCTCCAAAATACTTTATTAATGGCTAAGTCAAAATTACATACAGTTTAAATGATTGAACCTACATTTGCTTCATTTTTCCACATAACATTGACCTTAAATGCAGAAGTCTATTTGAAAGTGGTTATCTAGTTTAAATGTATACTGACTACAACCCACCCTAAGGGTTTGTTCATTTTAATCAGTGTGATCAGTAGCCCTCTCTCACTGTCTGCCCGGAGAGCAGCTTGCAGTTATTACTTCCACCACTGAGATCTGACACCGTATATCCTCTAAATGGGACAGATGGAGCTTGTCTAAGATTGTGTTTCATCAGCCATATCCTTGGCAAGCCTCCCATAGACATCAGAGTACGGCAGACTGATGCTCGATCTGTTATTTATAAAAAATGATTTAATATTAAATTACAAAATGCTATTGACACAATTATAGAAAAGAAACTAATAGCATCAGATTCAGTAATTTGGAAGTTTCTCCGACATCAAAAAAGCATCAACCACTTTATCCATACATCAGCATCTAACAAGCAAAAATTATGAGAGAAACAGACACTCATTTGAGAAGGTAATCGCCTCTCTCTCTCATTTTAGAATGTAATCATGGTAGTGTTTTTTTCTTGACTCTTTCTTGAAAGAGCAAGACCAGGTTTGAAAATGATGACTTCACAGCAGATAAGACAATGTTCAGTAAGTAGATTCATTAGGTCTTAAGTATTAAATCTCACAGCAACTGAAAGCTAGAGATGAATCGTGACAATGGCCATACTATTTTATAGGGATGTTTTATTAGGTCAAGTTTTCTGCTCCCAATTTTTCGTGGAATGTGTTTTCAACTTCAGTGTGAAAATTAAAAGGTCAGAGGATTTTTCAGACAAAGATTAAGTTACAAAGAATATTGTGTGAAGCAATTGTTCCTGGTATGGGAAGGATATGAAAGCCACCTTTAGTTTTCTGAAGGTCTTCCACTGTTTTGCACTAAAGATGCCTACATAAAAGTGAACAGTCTGCACATCAGCCCCCCTTCCCAGTTTACTGTATGTGCCATTGCTCATACTTCTTCATTCCCCCAAATTCCATGTTACTGGTTTGCTGCATTACTCAATTTGGCATTTAGATTCTGTTTAGAGTAATTCTGGAGTTTTTCTGGAATATATATATTTACCTCTCCAAAGAATGACAAATTCCCTTAGGGTAAATACTTTAATACTATGTGATCTCTAAAACACTAAGCAGAGAAATGAGCATATTGGTAGCTCTTCAAAAACACCTATAAAAACAATGAAAACTGAATGAGTAAATTGCTTAAGAACAGTGCTCAAACAAATGTTTAGAATGAAACATATTAATAGATGTTAGTGTTATAAAATAAAAATTCAAGATGAAGAGAAGTTCATATATCTACCACACTCCCTTTTACTTTTCCGTTCTGTTTACTTTACATTGAGAAGCAAAAGCCAAAGGAGTTCTGAAAAGGAAAGTAAGAGAGAACAAGTAAAAATAAATAGAAACAGTATTGGAGTGTGACAAATACAAAAGTAATGGTATACACCAGGCACAAGATTGGCACAGAGGGTTCACTGATCAATTTTCTTAGATAAATAAGAGAGGAAATACTTGATCTGGGACTTGGGGTATGAGCAGAAATTCAACCACTATGTAGAAGAAAGAATCTGAGTGTGATAACTTTTTCTGGCTCAGTGTACTATAACAGATATTAAGATAGAGAAGGCATTGATGATTACAGGAAATTTAAGAAGAATTTTTAAGTAGACATGAACCAAACTCAGAAGGAAGTGTAGAATTTAAGTACAGAGGTAAAAATAGACATGGCTCTAAGTAATAAGAAGCTTGTTTATAAGTTAGGTTAATTGTGGCTAGTGCTCATAGAGTAAAGAAAGGCAATTCAAAAGAGCTTGTACAGCACTATCTAAATTCTGACTCCAATTCACATCTATCATCAAACAATCATGAGGCTCAAAATACTCTCCCCTTGATATATTCATTTGATTTTTTACATGTTTTGAACTACCTGGCAATACTCATTTCACATAGATGGAATAAATGAAAATATTTCACTAAAAATGTTTCTGTAGTATTTATTGAATTTGACAAGATTTAATCTACTGAAAAACTTGAAGTCAAACAGATAAGATAGTTTTATCAATATACTAATATCTGCTAAAAGAATTTATCTTTAATATTGGGTTATATCATGCAAGAACAACTTTCAGAAACATTTATTCTGTAAGGAAGCACCTAAGAAGCTTAAATTGGAATCCATTTCTAGACAAACATAGTTGAGCTTATATGAACTGCAATGAATCAGCAATAGTAATATATATATATATAATCCACAAAAGATTTATTGGCATAATCTCCTATGGTACATCTGGTGCCTTTAGATAGCTAATAGAACCGATTTACCAGGAATGACATGTCAAAGCCTTAAGAGAAAATGACTCCTGCCAGATGCCACCTATAATCACTTTCCACTGGTTCTAATATCCATCGCTCTAGATGGCCTCAATCCATTCTGGCAGATACAACGCAGAGAACAATGTCAGTAGACATTAGAAATGAATGGGAAGTGTAAATGAAAATACTGCAGTGCAGTAAGTCACACTGAAAACTCTGTACATAGAAATTTCAAAGCAGTAACAATTTGATTCCATTTCATTTAAATGTCATCTCAACTGTTTAAAGTATTTCATAATAAAAATGATTTTATAATAAGAAACTTTTAAATCCCATATTCAGGCTTAGACTTTGTGGCTTTCAGAGCTAAGGAGACACTTTGTCCTTGCCTTTTATCACTCTTATCCTTTTAAATATTGTTATAACAGGTAGTTATTGCATTCCATAACCTCTACGTGTCTACCACTTTACTAGCACATGTGAAGTCTACATAGATAAGGACACTCACCCCCTGGAGCTTGGCATAAGTTAATACAAATATACCCACAAAGATGGGAAGAACACCAATAGTCACCAGTCATAAAGAATTCTTTCTAAAAAATGTTCAAATTGAGTATATAACTACAGTGGGAATGCTTAGGCAAAGGCTTCATTTTCTGAGAGAGCTATTTAATTTTCTTCAAATATTCTAATTTCTGATTTCCATTTCTATTTTCTTAAAATACTTTGAAAAACTCTTCAAATATCACCACTAGCAATGAGGGCCATTTCCCAAAATTAAAAGGACAATAAATCCCAGACCTTAGAGATGCGTCTGTATTTGAGTATATTGTCTTAATCATGTTTTTGCTTTCCTCTAGACACTCTTTCTCGTGTTTATTTTTTGACATCTACCCTGATAAAATTCATTAGAGTAGAAGCTCCAAGTGTAATATTTTGAAGAAATTTATTAAGCAAAATATAATTAAACCCCAAAGGAAAAAACCTTTTACATGTATAACAAAGGAACTCTTTTTTATGCTTTATTCATTCATCAGCCCCCAATCATCAATGTGCATGGAAAGATAAGCTCATGGTACAATAAACACTATTTCAGCTCTGTGTCATTCAACAACTAGTTCACACTTAACTCTCCCCAGGCACCAACTGGTCTACCTTAATAAGCCTTAAAAAAATAAACACATCATATATATTCCCCCAGGTTAAACTATATTCTTTTCAGATTCAGTTGTAACAATGCTGGCACCTATTGATTGATGGGATGTTCTCTTCCTGACACCAGAAGTCTCAAGTTGGACATTGTTTTGCCTTAAAATAAAGATTTATTGGGTAGTTCCAAAAGATTCTATTATAAGGAGGGCAATCAAAGAGATAGGTAGTTCTCAAAATGACTAATTTATAGGATGATAATGACTCAATGTTTCTTTCTCATATGAGTTCAGAAGCAGAGTGCTTTTATGAGTACTAACAAGGGCCTTGTATGTCAGTCTTCAGCATTATACATCTCTGTCCTTTGCTTTTACTATCCTTCTCGTGATTGTTCTGCTGACTAGGATGAGAATCAAGAAAATATATATACCACCTAATTGCTGCCATAATTATTCTGTTTTCATTTTATTATTATTTTAACTTTAATGCTTCTTCTTTCTTGGTTACACAATGTACAATAATCATCAGTGAAATTTCCCATCTTTTAGGACTTCTTCTTAGGGCAATGCCAAGCCCAGCAGGCCTGTCAGTATGAATTGTGAGGACAAGCTGAGGTCAGACATAGAGCTGACTGTCTTGGGAGAGGAACATATGACAAGTATAATGAGATTGTATTCATTTACATCAGAGATACTGCTTTTCATAAGCTTGTAGATAATCTTATCATATTTCTTATATCCAAGACTGCATAAATAAAAATGATTTTTGATAATAATAATAATGTAGTGCTTTGGTATGCCCATTCTGGAAAATAGCACATCTGGATATTCCAAAGAGAAAGTCATTTGAAGGTTACAATAGAATCCTTGGGTATAAGGAAGTCACTGTAAAATTAGAGTTTTTATTATTATTGTCATTTAACTACCATTTAGGTATGCCTTTTAGTGATTTACACTATTTTAGTTTTACATAGTAGATTCAAATAAAGCACAAATAACTCCACATGGCAGTTTTAGTTTTGAATTCATTCTGTGGTTGTACAGTACAGCAAGCATACATTGGAGTCTGACAGGCATGACTAGTTTCAACTCCTTCAATCAGTAGCTACAGAACCTTAAGGAAAGCATCATCTTTTTGATGGGCTGTACTCGTCCCTACCTGAAATGTAGTTGACCACTAAATAAGGAAACATACATTAAACTCTAAGCATTGTGCCTAAACAGATTCACAAAATAAGAGAATGCCCATGCTTGCACGTATATTTGCAGATGTGTCTGTGCACATGTACAATTGCACTCATTTCACATGCTAGCAAGGTAATGCTCAAAGTTCTTCAAGCTACGCTTCAGCAGTACGTGAACCGAGAACTTCCAGATGTACAAGCTGGGTTTAGAAAAGGCAGAGGAACCAGAGATCAAATTGCCAACATCTGTTGGATCATAGAAAAAGCAAAGGAATTCCAGAAAAACATCTACTTCTGCTTCGTTGACTATGCTAAAGCCTTTGACTGTGTTATTGTTCTTCAGTTGCTAAGTCATATCCAACTCTTTGTGACCCCGTGGACTGCAGCACACCAAGCTTCTCAGCCCTTTGCTATCTCTTGGAGTTTGCTCAAACTCATGTCCATTGAGTCAGTGATGCCATCTACCCATCTTATCCTCTGTCACTCCCTTCTCCTACTGCCCTCAATCTTTCTCTCCTAAAGAAAATCAATCCTAAACATTCATTGGAAGCTAGGAGGCTGAAGCTCCAATACTTAGACTAGCTGATGCAAAGAGTCAACTTTTTGGAAAAGGCCCTGATTCTGGGAAAGATTGAGAACAGGAGAAGGGGGCAACAGAGGATGAGATGGTTAGATAATATCACTGACTCAACAGACATGAGTTTGAGTAAACTCTGGGATATAGTAAAGGACAGGGAAGCCTGGTGTGCTGTAGGCCATGGGGTCGCAAAGAGCAGGACACGACTTTACGACTGAACAATAACAACCTCTGCATAGGTTGGGGACAGAAACCTCATTAAAAATACTGTATTTTCAAACCTCAAAAAAGTAATTAATGCAAGCAGTCTCCAACTTACTAATTAGATATGTTCTATAAATTGTCTGTTTATTTAAAAAGACAAATTACAATACACTTGGTGGCTTAAACCAATATAAAAGCATTCCCTTATAGTTCTGGAGGCCAAAAGTCAGAAATGGGCTAAATCAAGGTGTTGGAAAGGGCTGTGTTCTTTTCTGGAGGCTCTAGGGGAGAATCTGTTTCCTGGTCTCCTGTAGTTTTTAGATACCACCCACTGTCTTTGGCTTGTGGTGTGAGTCCCTAATCTACCCTCAAACCAAGAACATTTCATCGTTTTTTTTTTTTTGGCCACGCCACTTTGCATGTGGGATCGTAGTTTTCCCACCAGGGATTGTACTCACGTTGCCTGAATTTTAAGTGTGCAGTCTTACTGACTGGCTTCTCGGGAAAGTCCCACATTCCATCTGTTTGACATTCTTCCATTATCATATCTTCCTCTGACCACAGCCTCTGACTTGGCTGGGAAAGGCTTTTCACTTCCAGAGACTTTTTATTAGATTTGCATGCTAAGGAGCCTCCGTTATGTCTGACCCTGCAACTCCATGGACTGTAGCCCACCACGTTCCTCTGTCCATGGGGATTCTCCAGGCAAGAATGCTGGAGTGGGTTGTCATTTCCTCCTCCACAGGATCTTCCCAGACCAGGGTTCAAACCCATTTCTCTTCTGTCTTCTGCATTGGCAGTTGGTTTCCCTACTGATAACACCACCTGTGAAGTCTTAATCACATCTACAAAGTCCTTTTAGTTACATGAAATAATATATTTACCGATTTGGGGAATTATGCTGAGGACATCATTGGGATCATTACTCTGCCTACTTAGTTGTATATGATATTTCACTGGAATTCAGAATGTGTGTCTCCACAGAAATAGTGTTATACATGCTAGCTGTACCCATGGATTAATTCATAAATACTTAAATAATAATGCATCTCAACTATAAAAAGGCACTATGTGAACAAATAGGCAAAATATAGTGCCAGAACATATTTTCTGAGTTTAACTTAAAGAATTGGTACAGCATTCACCAATTCAAAATTCTTGAGCTGAAAGATCAGAAATAGCATAAAGAGAATGGTGTAAAGATGGAATTTAGGAACTAAGGCATAAGAAGCTGTGAGAATTAACTTTATGTGTCAACTTGATTACGCTAAGGGAATGTCCAGATGGCTGGTAAAACATTATTTCTGAATGTGTCTGTTTCGGAAGAAGTTAGCATTTGAATTAATTGACTAAATAAATAAGATCCTTATCATCTAATCCCTTGAGGGCCTGCACAGAACAAAAAGGCAGAAGAAAGCAAGTTCTTTCTCTCTCTTCTTTAGTTGGGGTATCCACTTTCTTCTGCCCTTGAATCTAAAATCAGACCTCCTGTTTCTAGGGCCTTTGGACTGTGGAACATACACCAGCACCCCACCTGGTTCTCAGGCCTTGAATTCAGAGTGAATTATGCCACCAGCTTTCCTGATTCTATTGTTTGCAGATGGTAGATGGTGGGACTTTTCAGCCTCCATAATCAAGTGAGCCAATTCCCTTAATACATTTGCTCTTATGGCTCTCTATACTCTTATAGCTCTCTATAGTTCCATTTCTCTGAAGAACTCTGAGTACCATAGAAACTGCCTCCTTGCCTATACCAAGCTCATTATTAGCCCATTACAAGTCTTTATTGGGGAGCAAACTTCGTCACCCCAAAATGTATCTTGCTGATTACTTTTAAGAAACAGAAGATTCAGGAAGTCTTTCTTTTTACTTTTCCCTTAACTGCCTAAAAGTATTTAGATAACAGGCTTGCTCCAGGAAGAGCACTATCACCAGCTGCTGCTGCTGCTAAGTCACCTCAACCGTGTCCAACTCTGTGTGACCCCATCACCAGAGGAATCTATTAATACAAAAAATATGGACCAGGTATTGTAGGGGGATTCAGAAGAGCCTGGAGGCTGAAGTTGGCTTTGCTTCCCATTATCTCTGCATAGCATTCCAAAGTTTGTATCAAACATTTGCTTTTCCATCTCCATACAAATGGCGTTCCACCCTTATGAAGCCCCAAACCTCTACCCCTTTGTCCTTTTCTCAGATGGTATATAAGCCCCCACTGCCTAATTTGTTCTTGGTCCCCTATACAGACATAATTAAATGTGACTTTTTCCTGTTAATTTGTCTCACGTGAATCCAATTCTTAGACCAACCAGAATAGCCTAGAAAGGGTAGCAATGAGCTGCTAATACTAGTAATATTAGCATTACTAATGATTTTTTTAGTGACCTGCCTTTGCATAAAAAATGACCATAAATCTGATATAATTTTTGAAATAGTAGACTGTACCTGTGACATTTTTGCAAGCAATACAAGCTAGAAAAAAATAACCCAAAATTTCTTCAACAGAATATGTAAAGTAGGAACATCTTGATAGAGTTCACCTTTGCCCTGAGCCATCCCCTGGATGATTCTGGTCTCTTCCCTTAAAGAACAGCTTCCCTGGTAGCTCAGACAGTAAAGAATCCTCCTGCAATGTAGGAGACCTGGGTTCAATCCCTAGGTTGAGAAGATCCTCTGGAAGAGGGCATGGCAACCCACTCCAGTATTCTTGCCTGGAGAATCCCCATGGACAGAGGAGCCTGATGGACTACAGTCCATGGGGTCATAAGGAGTCAGACATGACTGAGCAACTAACCACAGCACACAATCTTCTGCTGCTGCTACCATGGACCATCAGTATCCTAGAGCAGCTTCACATTCATTCCCTGCTGCTTAGAATCCATACTGAATCCTCATAAAACAGATAAAAGTTTCTGCCCTACCTTGACTCACATATCACTACTCAGTGCAGGGTTCCGATTACACAAGGAACTCAAAAGTCCCTGGGGACAAGACCTTCCACTTTCCACTTAGAGTAATTCTCTCCACTGGGGACAAACTTCTCCACTGAGTTCTCAAATGCCTCCTCCTTAGATATGTGTAAGCCTTTCTTTGAAATATCCTCACATGAATTTGATTCCTGGCAAGACATGTCTTAATGTGCTGAGGACAGCTTTGACCAAAGCTAAAATTCCAAATGCTTAAATAATATATCAGATAGAATAATGACAACATCCTGGAAGTGTTTCCTGGCTTTATTGGAAGTAGATGTATCACACCATTAAATAATACAAAGTGTTGTCATATTTAGGATGGTAGTAATGCCTTTGTGGTGATAAGGGTTGGCACTGTTTATCACTAATTTGATTCCCATTTTGTTGGGACTTATAGATCACTAAAATAATTTGGTTAATTTGAACAATGAAGTTTCTTTGAGCATCATTGTTATATCCTGATGGTTTTTATAGGCTGTAATATAATCCTCCTGATACATGATTGAATTCACTTACACTCTAATACATGTTTACTAGTAACAAGAATATGAAATACATACTCTTGAGAATCTTAGAAATCAAAAATTTTAAAAGGCATATAATACCTGCCTTCAAGAAGTTCATAATTTTGCAAGAAACTACATTCATAAAACATACTAAATTTAAACTACATTAAAGATGTCTGTGTTTAGTTAAATGCACTGACAGAAATGAAAATTTAAGATGATTTTACAAATATATTATTAGATGAACAAAATGAGCCTTTTTAAACAAATGGTGTTGAGGAATACTTTTTTCAAAGAGAAATAAATGTAGGAGAAGAAGTTAAAGGTTAACTAGAAATTTAACTTTAGACTCCTGAAGACAAGTGCAGACTTGTGTACAAGTTCAGGTGTGTTTACAAGTATAGGCTTGATTTCAAATGCAGACCTGCATACAAGTCTGTGGATTTATTTATAGAAGGATCCTGCTGTGTAGTGAAGAATTAACTTCTCCCAAAGAGCAGTCTGACATTTGCCTTAGGCTACTGAGAGTTTCTGATGCAGTGGTAAAAAATCCACCTACCAATGCAAGAAACAGAGTTTGACCACTGGGTCGGGAAGATCCCCTGGAGAAGGGAAAGGCAACCCATTCCGGTATTCTTGCTAGGGAAATTCTCTGAACAGAGAAGCCTGGCAGGCGGGCTACAGTCCATGGGGTTGAAAAGAGTTGAATGTGACTGAGCAACTGAGCACATGCACACTGAGAGGGGAACTCTAGTAGCATGCCCTTCATAATAAAAAAACAGTAATAATATAATAATTTATATTATTTTATAAAATTTTATTTATATAATTACATTTCATTTATATAATAAAATAAATGATATAAAATAAATGTATATAATAAAATTTTATATTTATATAATATATCTTTATATAATAAATTCATAATAAATATTTTATAAATCATATTTATAAAATAAAATAAAATTTTATAATAAAATGTCTCTGTTTGCCTAAGTGCTTTGGCCAATAGAATACTCTTGACAATCTCTTGGACTGCAAGGAGATCAAACCAGTCAATCCTAAAGGAAATCAACCCTGGATATTGATTGGAAGGACTGATGCTGAAACTGAAGCTCCAATACTTTGACTAGTTGATGGGAAGAACTGACTCATTGGTAAAGATTCTAATCATGGGAAACATTGAAAGCAACAGGAGAAGGGGGCAGCAGAGGATAAGATGATTAGATAGCACCACTGACTCAAAGGACATGAATTTGAGCAACCTCTGGGAGGAATCTGGTGTGTTACAGTCCATGGGGCTGCAAAGAATCGGAGATGACCTATCAAGTGAACAACACAAACAAGATGAGAAAATTAGTCTTCCCGTTATTATTCTGATGTTTCATTCATTTACTCTAAGGTACTCCTGGTAATTAAAAGCAAGATGTGAGGAGACTAACTCCAAGTCCTTATTACATATTTTAAGTCTTCCAAAGAGTCAATCTGAAAAATTATGACTAGAGTAATTAGCAAAGTGAGTGCCTCTTACTTACAATAGTACTGTTTCACCAATGCCGATTACAGTACTATGTATGGCAGATAACTGCCTTTAGAAGAAAATTTTCTAAATAATTTTGTTTCTTCATTAGTATTTAAACAATCATGCCTGGGAGATCTATGTTCATGGAATTCTCTCTAAAGAAATCTCCAAATATAAAAATCCCCTTTGACTTGTCCATTTTAAGCTATAGCTTTTAGATTACAAAAAGAGAGAGAGAGAAACAGAAAAAAAAAAAAAAAAGAGAGAGAGAGAGAGAGAAAGAGGAATTAAATGGCTCTTAATTTGTATACCAATATTCCTATTTCAAGACTTTGACTAAGTGATAGTGAGTTGTATTGGGTACGTATGGGTAATATGAAGAACAAAAATGATGAGACCTTTTGCTATCCTCATTTTACCCCATCTACTTTCAAACCTATATATCTTCAAAGACATTGTATTTCAGACTGCCTCTTCACCCAGTGGAGTACAGACCTATCAACTTAGTTACTGCAGTCTGGTAGTTGCATGCAGACTGACACTTGAATTTTTATCTTGCTGGGTCACCATTTGGGCTATCTGACTAGATAGTTTTCAGGAACAGTGGAGAAATGGGTACAGGACTTACAATAGGAGGTGGGTGTGTATCGAGAGCTACGGTGCAGATCATTCACATCAGGGCTGAACAAAATTCATTGTAAAAAACATTTAAGGAGTCTCCAATCCCAACTGGAGATTAAATGAAATTTGCTGAACCAGACAATGCCTCAAGATTATCATCAAGCCAAAAGACCAGAAGAGGAGGAGGCTTCAGCTGCAGTGCCCAGACTACTGCCCAGCCATAAAGCGGGCAAGAAACCTCTCCTGGAGATCAGAGGAGTGAGGGGGTCACTCCACCCAGTGACTCATCTCTTCCATGCTACAATCACCCAACCACATACAGGACTTCAAAAAGGCAGATGTTGTTGCAGCACACCTATGAAAACTTTTAAGAGGATGATATTATCTGAAAATGTATATGTGTGCTCAGTCGCTTCAGTTGTGTCCCACTCCTTGTGACCCCATGGACTGTAGCCCATCAGACTCCTCTGTCCATGGAATTCTCCAGGCAAGAATACTGGAGTGGGTTGCCATGCTCTCCTCCAGAGTATCTTCCCAACTCAGGACTGAACTTGAATTTCCTCTGTCTCATGCATCACAGGCAGATTCTTTACCACTGAGCCACCAGGGAAACCCTTTACCTGAAGATACTATTTAAATTATTGGATTGGGTTAAAGCTTACACAGGATAGGAAATTTTGATTTTTCTTTTATGTTTAATGAATGAGAGGGACTTAGAAAAGGGAGAGCAGATTTTTATATCCCAAAGTTATATTTTTTCTACAATACTGTATTGCAGCTTCAGTTCAATTTTATAACCCACCTAACAAATGAATGATTAATTTTGCATCTCCAGGTGTCTTTGAGATATATATCCATATCCCATACACACATACAAATTTCTCAGAGAGGAAAAGACAGATGACAGATGGATGGATAGATAAATGGGCATAAAAGTAAGGACTGGCAAAAATTTTATGAGAATTAAATTGTTCTAGATGCCTCTCTCTAACTGGTTTTAAAGCCTAAGAAACTGACAGCTGTCTATTCAATTCACCATAGAGGATTTATCTCTAACTGACATGTCCCACATGCCCAACCAACAAAGTTTAGCTGCAACAAGTATAGCTTTGGTATTGGCAAATGGATGCCAGTCAGGACTTCAAATTTACTGACAATGGGTAGCACCATCCTGTCACACTAGAATCACATTATAGCATTGTGAGAATCACACAGAGGCAGACATGTGTCACTGGTACATCATAGCTTAGATACCATTTTATACTCTTAATGCATGTACTAGTTTAAATGTTAATCTAATCTATCAAATGAGCACTCTTCTATTCAGTCATTTTTCCTAGGAATATAAATGCAATCTAGAAATCCTAGTATCTGACCACAAATAAAATACTACTGCTTACTTTCACAAGTTGATTGAATCACCTAGTATAGATAAAGGTGAACTAATTTCATATCCACAAGGTCACAGTGAAAGAACTCTACAACTGTCAGATATTCCTCACAATCTCAAGTTTGTGAGGTTGGCAGTCTAGTACAAACCTGAGTGAAGGTTCTTGGGTCTTTAGTGTCTATGGTGGTGGTTGTTTAGTCACTAAATCATGTCCAACTCTTTGCGACCCCATGGACTACAGACCACTGGGCTCTTTTATCTATGAGATTTTCTGGACAAGGATACAGGAATGGGTTACTATTTCCTTCTCTAAGGAATCTTCCCCACCCAGCGGTTGAACCTGGGTCTCCTGCATTGCAGGTGGATTCTTTACCAACTGAGCCACCAGGGAATATAATAAAATGTATTACTTTTAATAGTTCCTGAACGATGAGGTCACAGTCTCTGTTAGCAGCCCACTGACCCATGTGTCCAAATCCATCTTACTTGATGGGCCTAAAATTGAAAGCTATTTACAGAAATGCATAATTCCTACATGTGGAACTTTTAACTACAAGTACATGTTTAATCTGATCATTTCTGTAGATTCAGAAATGGACTCAAAGACATGTCTGAAGAAAACAACCCAAACCAGCTCTTAAGGCAGCCGTAGGTGGGATTCAGGGATTAATATATAAGAAAAACCAATGCTTCTCCATTCATTCAGAGTAAGAATTTATCAGAAGTAACTTGGAAGACATCCCTAATATTTACCAAATTGTTGGGTTGCAGATGAAATTTTGTTTAAGTTTTTCTGATAATCCATGAGGAGAATTTTGAGGTCATTCGACATAAAAGTAGAAAACTATGTTATACTTTTATACATAGAAACAAATCTCTTACTTTTATCATTTCTCTATAATACACACTTACTGGACAGTAAATGGTTCAGAAATACAGCTGTCAGACATTAATTTCAAATTTCCTCCATGTGTGATCCCAGAATGCTCAGAAGAAATGAAACAGAATCAAAGTTCTGTTGCATTTCTCGCACCTCCCACCTCACTGGCCATAAACAACCCAATTCAGGTGGACTTGTAAATGAAAGGTGAAAAATGTCACCTACATAAAAAGAGAACAGCTCTTGGGAAGAACAGGTAATTTGTGAGTCCATGTTTTATCCCTGGGAAGAAATTATAGTGGATGCCTGAGTAAGTACTTCCTGAGGAGCCTAAGCTCTGAGCAAAAGCAGCTTTCTTTCCTGGCTTTACCTGCAATCACCCACTGGTATCTCATTCACAGAATAAAATATAACTCTCTTAAGGGCAAACTTCAAATCTCTTTGATCACTAATAGATCTTATACTGCCAGTTTGACACCAGTGAAAAGTACCTTTTCCTAAAATTCACTTTGCAGCTGTACAACTTTACAATCAAATATTTTATTTATTTTTTTGCAAGTTTAAATTATTTTTTTCTCTTTATTTTATTTTATTTTAACTTTACAATATTGTATTGGTTTTGCCATACATCAACATGCATCCGCCACAGGTGTACACGTGTTCCCCATCCTGAACCCCTCCCACCCCCCCCCCACCATCCCTCTGGGTCATCCCAGTGCACCAGCCCCAAGCTTCCTGTATCCTGCATCGAACCTGGACTGGCGATTCATTTCTTATATGATATTATACATGTTTTAATGCCATTCTCCTAAATCATCCCCCACCTCCCTCTCCCACAGAGTCCAAAAGACTGTTCTATATATCTGTGTCTCTTTTGCTGTCTCGCATACAGGGTTGTCGTTATCATCTTTCTAAATTCCATATATATGCGTTAATATACTGTATTGGTATTTTAGATAAAAATATGTACTGACTGTTTCTGCTATATTAAGAGCTTATATGCATGATCTCATTTAATTCTCATAATAGCAGATAGGTACTATGATTATCTGTGTGCACAGTTAAGGAAACCAAAGCTTAGAAATGTTAAGTGCTTGTCTCCCCAGCTCCCCACTATAGCAGGACTAGGGTAGGGTGTGTGTGACCCTATTCAACCACTGCCCTAAAGATTTATTATAAATAAACAATTGGTAAACTACACTATAATAATCATTTAGAAAATTTATTTACCAAAGAAAGAGAGAAAGCAGCAGCAAGGAAAAAGAAATAAAAAATTTACTGGAAAATGCAAAAAAAAACTCTTAAACCAGTGTTTTTCATGATTTGGCTACCGTATGGTTGGTCGCCTCCCATCACCCTGATTAGCAAGAGTTGAGTCATTTTAAATCTGAGCTGTCTCTTCTTATCCTTTCTTTCTTGTGAACTTATAATAATAGCACATGATGCACATATTAGACACTTAAACACAACAACTGAAAACCACACCAAACAAAGCAAGAAACAAGAAAGTATTGTAAATCAAAAACTAATTTTTGTTGCAGTCAGTAAAATATTCAACTGTGATCAGAACTGACACTTTAATTTTTATTGCAAATATTCATTTGTGGGCTCTAATATGCTAACACATTTAACCTGCCCATTTACTACCCCAGAATCTTCTAGTAATAAGGAAATGCCTGGCATATACAAGTCATTTCATAACTTTGGGTTAAGCAAATAGCATTTGAAATTGAATTAATTACATATGTGTATTAACAGACCACTAAAGGGTTGTTTTCCCTTAAATGGAAAAACAACCCTTTGTTGGTCTAGTAATACATTTTGATTAAAAGAGATGTATACTTTCCCTCCAGATGCAGTTCTTTGCATTGCATTAGCCTGAAATGTCTTTAGGACTCACAGACATTTACAATGAAAACTATCCAGACTAAATACCTGTTCTAAGTTCTTTGCCTGGAAATGGTTTCATTATCAGTATATTGCTTCTTCAGTATTTAAATGCTGCACTATTTTAGCAAAGCATGACAGAATTAGCTGTGGACGTTGAATAGTTCAAACTTTTTCATGTGATAAGCGTCTGCTTTCAATGTTTCCTGAAAGGTTATTGCACTTCTTGTTGCCTCATAAGAGATGAAACTATATATAAAGTCAAAAATGTGTCTGTCCTCTGAATTTCACAGCAAAATAAATCACACAGGATAAATCATTCTTGATAATGAAAATGATGTTCTCCAAGGAACTCTTACATAATACAGAGTAAGGATAGTAAACATTTTAATTTTTCATTTGGATCTGTTGCTTCAGGCCATTAGCAAAGATCATTATGGCCCTACAGAAAAATCAAACTAATGTTGCATTGTCACCTTTCAAAAGAACAGGAGCCATTTGTCATGTTCAGAAACAGAAAGGGATGATTCTTTAATCAAATAGGCATGAATAAATTCATAATCTATGATATGAATTAGAAAGGGTTCTCTCACAAGAGAAAAATAGCTCTGAGAGTCAATTGAATGGTTTTATTCTTTCCTAAAGATTTTTTTTTTGCTTTTTCTTAATGCATATTAGCAGCATTTATATAATTTGAATCAGAGATATTTTGCAATGATAATAATAGCAAAAGAAAAAAAAATCTTTACACTGAGACAAGGCTGTCCTAAATGTTTTACATACATAATTCATTCAAAATAAGTATATTTATAAAGAAATGCCAGTCCAAATGTCATTTGGTTGATAAACTTTTGGGAAAAAAACCCTGCTAGTAATTGATCTAATCTAAGGAAAACAGAAAGACTATGAATCAAGAGAACATAACTCTCTACTTTAAATATGCATCATTATTTTTTCATTCATTTAACAAATGAGAGGCCCTGGGGATGTAAAATTTAGAATCTGCCTTCAAAGAGCACACAAGCTAATAGAAAGATTAGTATTCAAAAGGGCTTTCTCTGTTTTCAGAAGCTGAGATATACTTAAATTCAGAAATGTTGAAATCTTCATAACAAAAATAAGGATAATTATAGATTCTTATCATAAAGTTATAAAAATATTATGTAATAAGTCTTCACTTACTTAGATAATACTTAATAAACAGCAGTTCAAAGTCAACAAGCAATGAAATATTATTCTCAGAAGCTTAGAAAACTTCTAAGAATTTTAGTGTTCTGGATTTGAACAGAAGAATATCTAGAAACTAATATAAGTAAGAAACTGACAGACATAGAATCTAAAAAGTAATAATAAAAACATTTATCTCACTGTTTTTTCATTCTAAAGATAAAACATGTTCACAGATAGCGTTTTACTTGAGAAAATCTCTGAATTCTCTTCTAATATCATAGTAGTAGAAAACTGTCTTAGATACATCTCACTTTTTCATTAGGTTTGAAGAACACGTGTTCACTTTGTGCAAAACAGTAATGTGTTCCAAATCAGGACAGTAAAAATTATTGATGGATCTTCAAGCCTTACCTGTGAGGCTTCCACACTGCTTGAAATCACTGCTAATCCTTTTCTAACATAGCATCTCCATCAGCAGCTGAATTCTGAAAGGAGAGAAGCAAGTCCAAGTTCTCTATTCCTTAAGAAACTTTGATGCTAGAATTATCCTTCCCATTTTCTCCAGTTATTCTGTATTGTGTGTTTGTTTCCTGCAATCTTCAGAAAAATGGAGTTCTTTTTTTCTAAAACATCAGAGATAATCTAGTATGCTTCTTCTCCTGGTTTATATATGTTTCCTAACATGTTCTTTCTTTCTAAACTATGAAAATAGTGTCTAAAAGTGTTAGATTGTAGAAGCAAAAAGTCAAAACATAACATAGGATCAAGCTTCAAAGTTAAGAAAAAGTTAAACAATTTACAGGAATGTATGAAAAAATAGCAAACTCAAAACTAAAGGAAAAAATATAAACAGAAGTAAAAGCAGAAAGACAATGAGAAGTTGGTAATCATCACTCACTAAGTGGCAGGGGAGCCAGAACATCATCAAGGATGATGTATGAACTTCAGATAATTGCATGGGTGAGTTTTAAATTTAAGACAATGAGATTTGAGGGACTGAATTTTGCAAGAGTTTGGGCATTTAAGCAAACAGATTATTTATGACTGTTAAAAAAACATTTTGGGCCATTTGTTACTAAGACAGGAAAACATGAATAACTTAATAACATATCCATAATTCAAACAAGATTTGAGCAAAATATCTCTCCAACATAAGGAGACACTTTAAATATCCCTCGGTCAAGAGTCATAGAATTAAAAGCATAATTTTTGATCAGTGAAGTGTAATAGAAACATTTAAGAAAATGAGATTTTAAAGTGATATACTATTCACCACATCCAAGGCCTCTATGCATGCTGTGTTTTTTAAATATTTACCTTTGAGATGGAAGTGTGGGCAGAAAGCAAAAGAAAAGTTTTTTTCTCTCCCTTTTTTCTTTCCATTTAAGGAGCTTGTCTTTTAATGTAATGCATGCTTATGTCAAACTTTACATTAGTTAACATCAGAAGTTACTCCTCCAACATTAACTCTCCATAAATTAATGGTGTGCATGAGTGCTTAGTCACGTCCAACTCTGTGATCCCATGGACTGTAGCCCACCATCTCCTCAGTCTATGAAATTTTCCAGGCAAGAATACTGGAGTGGGTTGCCATTTCCAACTCCAGACAATTTAATGAAGTCACTAAAAAATAATCCCACATCCAACTTTGTTAGAAACTCTTGGTTGTAAAGACAGATTTTAAGGGCAATGAAACCACTCCATATGATACTACAACAGATACTGCTACAACAGATACAAGGCATTATACATTTGTTCAAGTTCACAGAATGCACAAAACCAAGAGTGAACCCTAATGTAAACTTTGGATTTGGAGAGATAATGATGTGTCAATCCAGGTTTATCAATTATAACAGATGCACCACTGTGGCGGGGGATGTTGATAATGGTGTAGGCTCTGCAAGTATAAAGCAGAGGGTTTATGGGAAATTTCTCTACTGTCTGTTCAACTTTGCTGTCAAACTAAACCTGTTCTAAAAATGAAGATCTGTTTCTTAAAAAACCCAAATCCAATTGATTTACACCAATTGGGAGAGTTCTTATAAAGTGTATATAGGCACATTAAAGGTAAACAGTCTCCAAGACACCAAGAACAAGGGACTAGACTGCTAGTGAGTTCTCCTCTTGTCTCTCTCCTCCATTGCTTTCTTTCACCTCCCTCCCCAACACCTGCACACACTCTCTCTTGGTTTGCTTTGATGAAGCCAATGCAGAAAACTGTTGCAGCACAGCCGTCCCACTACTAGACATGGGGTGGGAATGCATTTCTCTATTCTTAGTTCAAGACTTCCAACACATGCCTCTGAAGATCCTAGCTGGTTTGAATGTCCATTTTCATTGAAATGTATTATTTTCAAGATCCCAGGGCCATATGAGAACACAGAAATCCCACTCAAACAAACCTGGAACAGGAGAAACAGTTCTTTCTAGGAAATGCGGGAATGAATTCCAAATATATCAGCAGTCCTTTTGCATATGGCTCTATTTTCCATTCCATTGCAAAGAAAAATAGCAGAATCTCTATTACAAAGTGATCATTCTAGGTATACATTTGGCCTTGTTGTTTATAGTGGTTCCATGACCTAGTCTTTTTGGTCACCTTCCTGTCTGGTGTTAAGAATGTAATTGGGCATGAAGCCATAGATAGGAGGAAAGCTCCAGCAGAGTTTCTGTGTAGAGCATTAGTTTTTCAACTGCTGAAATATACTCTAAATGCTTGGTAAAAGGTGTTTAAATGATGAATAATACGGAGGGTCAGCTTACAATTTGCACTGCTTTTCTTTAGGTCAAGAATCAAAGGGAGAAATTAGCATCATATGTTGTTTCTTTTTTTTAACCAATTTTTGTTATTAAAGAGCAGAAGATTTGAGTGGTTTGAAATGCTCCTTTACCAACTCAAAGGGAAGAAAATTATTTTCCTTTAAATTTCTCAAATACAGTGAATGACGCTACTATTTATGTCTAATGCAGAATTTCTCTAAATGTGGTTGTAGGCCACCTGCAATAGAAGTACTGGTATTTCTTATTGAATCTATTGAATTGAATCTTTATAGGTTGGCCTCAGTAAACATGAACTTTTAAGAAATGTCTCAAGTGATTCTTGTTGTAGAAACATGCATGCGTTCATGCTCAGTCGCTTCAGTTATGTCTGACCCTTTGCAACCCCACAGATTATAGCCTGCCAGGCTTCTCTGTCCATGGGATTCTTCAGGCAAGAATACTGGAGTGGGTTGTCATGCCCTCCTCAGGGGATCTTCTCAACCCAGGGATCGAACCCATGTCTCCTATGTCTCCTTCATTGTAGGCAGATTCTTTCCCACTGAGCCACCACCAGGGAGTTTATTATTTAAAGTATTATATAAAATATCTTATTCAAAGATTAAAAAATACTGAAAGTATGAATTTTCTGTATATTTCAAATCAACACCACCTTTCATGTAACTGTCTGGTCAATTCACATCAATACTTTTCAGTGCCGCTTTATTCAGGACACGACTCTTGAGTGACTACTATGGGTTGCGTAGTGTGCTGCTTCTTTTCTTCCAAATCAATTTTAGCCAACTGATTGGATCATTCATTTGCTCATTTATGTGTTTATTCTGCCACTCAATAAATATAAAGCACTTATTTTGTGTTTTTTTTGTCATATATTTGACAGGTACTGTGTATACAAATGAATTAAGCATAATCACTGCCTAGGTTCACAATACAGGAGCAATCACAGACACTGGAACTTTGCTGCAGAGGGATGCATGATCTAATTCACAAGATGCTATGAAGGCAAAAGGAACAAATAATGGAAAACAATTGCAATGTTCCTTTTTTTCGTCCTTGCTGCACAGTTTGTAGGATCTTACTTCCCCAATCAGGAATTGAACTTGGGCCCTTGGTAGTGAAAGCATAGAGTCCTAACCACTGGACCCTTAGAGAATTCCCACAACCAAGTGGGGATCAAC
The DNA here is from genome assembly GCF_027580195.1 of Bos mutus. Taxonomy (NCBI): domain Eukaryota; kingdom Metazoa; phylum Chordata; class Mammalia; order Artiodactyla; family Bovidae; genus Bos; species Bos mutus. The sequence goes on along the minus strand of NC_091622.1, from coordinate 73,394,064 downwards.
ATAGGATTTCTTGAAAGCATACACCTACTTCAAACATCATAATTATTTTGATTGATTTTTCTAAAGTTATCTATTGAAATTATTGCTTTAATCAATCCATAAGATTTATCTGAACACCTGTTTTGTACAGAGAAATATTCTAAAGTCCTGATGGGAAAACACAAAATCATGAGATTTGCTTTTAAATTCACTGAGGTTGTTAATGAAATAACACAGCATTACACAGAAAGGTACTTAAACATCCTATAATGAATTTCTATTATTCAGTGACTTTAGTCTAAAATATTCACAAGTAACTTCAAAGCCATTTGCTAGAGCACAACTTTCTGGACAATCTTAATTCCCTTGATGCTTATTTCCAGAGCTCTCACCCAAACTTTACCAAGAATTCTTGCTAAAATTATCTGTCTTTTCCCTCTGAGCTTCCCTTTGTATTGATATTAGAAGGGTGGTCCCTGAACACCCACTAATTTGAACCAACTCAATGCCAAATTTGTTTGCCTCAGAAATCTAAAGAACAAGTTAAAAGAAACCCACATCATTGTATATCTGAATATGTGTCTTTGTTTTGTTTGCCTGTTCTAAGCTAGTCTCTGAGATGATTCTTCCTTCTTCCAGGGATGTTCTTCATCTCAATCCTTATCTGACAAACTTAACTCATTCTTCAACTTTCAGTTTAAATTCCTCAGCCTTAATCTTTTTAATCCTCTTCTCCAAACCCAGCCAGATTCCCTGTTATACTATCTCTGGAGGCTGGACTTCCTCTTCAGACCACATGCAAAAAGTTGTATTGTTCATCAGTATACATGTTCATGAATCTCTCTCCTTTTGTAAAATGTAATTTTGTGAGGGTCAGAGCAATACATTTTAGTCACTATTATGCATGCAGCACTTAAGCTCTTGGCTGGTTTACTGTAGGTATATAAAAATTGATTGAGAGTAGATGAATTACAAAAACAAATTTTAAAATTATATTATGGGCGACTCTCAATATATGAATTAATCATTGTAAACTTTGTATATCGTATCTTAAGTAAAATTGCACCTATTATCTTCATCACTTTTTGGCAGTAAAGAATGTGAATACATATTAACTTAAATTGTTATGCAGCTATTCATTGAGCTTGTGTGTTGTATTTGGGATTAAAATATGAAACACCTAAGGTTAAAGGATTTTGCCTTATGCATCCTCTGCACTGCTCAGAGTATTTAGAATGACACTGAGCACATTGTAGGTTCTTAATACTGCTTAGCAAATCAAATTGAGCTGAATTGAATTGCAATGAATCAAAGAGGAAACTTCATAACATTTTGCCTTCTGGGTTTGGCAGATAGAATATTGAAGTGCTAGTTAGAATTACTGTACTTAGCTCTCAACTAGCTAGTGATTTTGGAGCCATTTGAAAGCCTTCCAATTCTCCATCTACAGAATGAGGATAATGCCTGTCATCTTCAGGAGGATAGTATGAAGGTTATATACTATCTTTACATGAAAAAGGCTTAATAAATATGAAGCATTGTCATTTAATACCTGAGCAGGTTAAGCACGGGGCTGCAAGTGATATGCTTAAGGTCTAATTCATGTAGGTAGAAATCTGTTAGGATAGAGAAAGATATTGAGAAAAAGTTGTAAGATCACATTTTTGTGATTTGATAACACACCTATTTGGCTTGTAATTCTGAAATGCCTTTGTATCCCTACCTGATTTTAGATATTGGAGGAGTATAAGACTGGCACTAATTATCATGTAAAGCTTCACCACTGCTGAAGAAAGTTTGTTGTTGATATTATTTTTATTCAATTTGATCACATAGACTCCAAATAATAAAGCCAGTGGGACAGTATTCTTAATGGTCCTCTGGCATGCTTTTGTCTACTGAGCAATCATTCTATTGAGGGAATTGTTCCTCTCCCACAGTATGAGACCATTGAACATATTCCCACATTGCCCACAATCTCCATCGTAAGGTTGGGTATAGAAGTGTGTAAATGACCCAAGGAGGGCCAATAAGAAACATGTCGGGAGAATCAATAAGAATATTACATGGAAGAAGGATTCCCTCAATTAAATATTGCAAGTCCCTTGGATGTTATTAGCCTGGATTTACTAAAGGGTCTCTTTACTGCTACATATAGAGAGGCTGCCTGAAAATAGAAAGAACTAAGAGGTAGAATGAGACAAAAGCAGATGTTTGATGAAAGGTTGAAAGAATGAAGACATGTATTCCTGTAATCACTATCCACCATTAGACTTATCCATAGTTATATATAAACTGTTTATATCTTAACCAAAACTGAGTTGGGTCTTGTAATCTGCATTTCAATAACCCCCTACCTCCCCCCCATAAATGCCTCTTGCTATAGAATAGAAATTTCCTGTCCCATCTTAATTTTCCTCCTTTCATATCAATGCATATAATATCAATCTTTATAATTTGGAAGCTTTGTGGGTATAATTACTTTGAAAACTCTAAAATGATAGGTGTCATGAATAAGTAGGAAGCTTCGAGAACAGGATTTCATGTCAATTGTGTTTATCCTAATCTTGTATGCATGCATGCTCAGTTGTGTTTGACTCTTTGTGACCCTATGGGCCATAGTCTGCCAGGCTCCTGTGTCCATGGGATTCTCCAAGCAAGAATACTGGAGCGGGTTGCCATTTCCTCCTCCAAGAAATCTTCCTGAGCCAGGGATGGAATTGGCATCCACCACATTCCCTGTGTCAGCAGGAGGGTTCTTTACCACTGTGTCACCTGGGAAGCCCATCCTTATCTTACTCATAAAAAAGAAAAAAAAAAAAGTTTGATTATTTTATCATCATAACATTTCTTTTGCATTGTAACTGACTAAACTGTCCTCAAATAAAGAAACTAAAGTCAAGATATATTAATGTTACAGAGAGAGAGTCTTAGAATAGAACTTCACTCGGTGCTTAAATTTCCAAGCAAGTGGCCATCTGGTACACATGATCCCTCTAGTAACAAAAACAGAAATGTGAGTCCTGAGGAATTCATTCCATTTGAGGGCAGTTCTGTTTGACAGAAAGTTTTCTTTATAGTGATCTGAAATCTGCATGCTTTGATTTTGTTTTGGATGATGGTGCTTATCCTTTCATTCTGCAATCCCAAATAAACCAAGGACCACTTCTCTTTTGTTCATCACTTCATGTGATTACACAGTATGTATGTGGTCTATTTACTATATGTGCCAAAGAATGTGTTAAGTCACTTCAGTAGTGTCTGACTTTTTGCGACCCTATGGACTCTAGCCTGTCAGGCTCCTCTGTCCATGGGGATTCTCCAGGCAAGAATACTGGAGGCGGTCACCAACCTTCCTCCAGGGGATCTTCCTGACCCAGGGATTGAACCCGTGTCTCCTGTGGCTCCTGCATTACAGGCGGATTCTTTACCACTGAGTCACTGAGGAAGCCCTGTGCAATAAATGTTTCTGCATAAATAAAATCATAAACTAACACATGAATAAATAAACTGATGGGTAGATAATCTCTGTAAACATGTAGAATATTTCCAACATTGAAAAACAACTGTTGGAACTAAGCCTTCAGTTTTTCAAGCTGAACAGGTTCTTATTTCAAAATATTACTAAAGCTTTTCACTATTTGTCATTCCAAGGATTCATTCCAGTCTGTTAAGGCCTCTTTATAGAAGCATATTCTTCTATAATTCTATGATTTCATCCTAAAGTCCTACTAATTTTTGCTTTTGTATTTTTAGCTGTTTGTTTGCAAATCAGTTCATCATGCTGTCAACTCAAAATGAATATGGAATAAACTAACATCCTAGGATGTTTCACATTTTGTACTTGTGTGGGTTTTTACATTTTCTCATAGCAAGATTTCTACTGCTAGATTGGCTCCATTTAACCAATCTTCCAAAGTAATCTTTAATATCAACTGTGTTGTCCAATAAATTTGTCCTTTAGTTCAGTGAATTTGGTAAACTTTTAACTACTGTGATGTTCACATAACAATATATTGAGTAGAAGAAGCACTTTCTAAGTATTTTTGAATAAATGAAATCAGTGAATCTAAGGAAATCAGCGAGGCATTCATTGCAGTTCTAACTTAAGGATGAGCAAGAAATTGAGCTTTTGGGAATCATAGACTTGGTTCTAATCATTAAGGAAAACTTTCTGCACATTCTGCATATCATTTTCTGCATTCAGCATTAAAACATGCTAATAAGAACATAGATATTCTAGGTAAGATGTATCAGAAGACTTGGACTTCTCATATTTGAGCTTTGTCACAGTAAGTGGGCCTTTGTTTTTACCTGATGTGTTGCCATTTTAGTGTTTGCCTGAATGCAATAAATTTTCTTTGACGTGCACTTAATATGGGCTTTTAGACATACACTGGATCTAGAAAAAAAAAATAGGAAGGATTGCTGTTGCTTTGGTCTTCCATTTAATGGACAGAGTTTAGGAAAAGCATCAAGAAACATACAAGAGAAGCATATTCATAATGGAAAGAAGTAGGTCTTGAAAATATCCAAGGGAAGTCCATGCCCCTGAACGACTAATTAGCATCTTCATTAGTGCTTCACAACAAGAAATATGAGCATGGAGGGAAGGAACTCCTAGACTTCTCCAGAGAGGTTATAAAACAAAGTACTCCTTGATCTGATCTCATCTGTTCTTCTCTTTTGTCTTTACAGACAAAGAGGAGACATAAATAAGCTCCCACCTTCTGCTAAGGGCTGCACTGCTTGCCAATTATTTAAATGATGAAGGAGGAAAGATGGCTATTGGGAAGTGCACTTAAAAGGAGAGAAAGAGGCCAAAATACCTATATCATGATAATAGATTCATTCTCCCTTTACTCCATATTTGTGCACAATTCAGATGGAAACTAAAAGGCCCTGATCTGTAAATTCCAGTCCCTTGCCTTTGCATAGGCTTTTCTAGGTAAGCATTTAGCAATACAGCTACCTCAAAACAGCACTGAAATAAGTCAAAGGGAGGGAGATTCTGGCAAGCTTCTCTGAAACAGTGGTTGTTCCCTCAGAATCAACAATGTCTTGAAAGAATAAGGTAATATTTTACTAAAAAATCATATTGCCAGACTTTGCTAAAAGATAACAAAATTTAATTCTAATCCCAAAATATCTCACTAATAATAGTAATAGCTGAAATTGTAATATCTGCAATATGCCAGGCAGTTTTCCGAGTGCTTCATGTGTATTAATTCCTGTGTGTATACACAGGAAGAAACTGAGAATAAACTATTTGCCCAAGCTGACTTAGCTGATAAGTGTTGGAGCTAGGACTGGAATCCCTGCCCGGATTCTTAGCCATCAACTAAGCTGTTTCCACAGTGATCAACTTGTTTTAGATATGTGCCAAACACAGACCACAATCTAAACCACAAATATGAAGTTGAATTATAAAGCAAAATTACTTTGCAAAGCTTCGTTTTACTCATCCATCACAAAGACTCTTTGACAAATACATATTGCCAATGGCATCAAACATATCAAGATTTAAATATCTAATCAAGCCTTTTCATATCCATTGATTTACATACTAAGAACACCTAATAAAATTTTTTCTTTCACTCTTTTATTCTGACTTTTTTAGCATGATAAGATGCACATAAAATAAAAATTTACCATGCTAGTCATCTTAAATATGCACTTCAGGGGCACTAAGTATATTCACACTGCTGTACAACCATCATGACCATCCATCTCCAGAACACTTCATCTTACAAAACCAAAACTATCTGTTCAACAACTCCCTATTTTCCCCCTCCTCCAGTCTCAGGCAATTACCATTCTATTTTCTCTGTGAATCTGACTATTCTAGGCACCTCGTATAAGTGGAATCATACAGTATTTGTCTTTATGCAATTGACTTATTTCATTTAACAACATCCTCAAGATTCATCCACATTGTATCATATGTCAAAACAGCCTTCCTTTGTAAAGTCAGATATTATTCTATTGCATGTATACACCACACTTTGCTCATTCATTCATCTGTTGATGAACACTTGGATTGCACCAACATTTTAGGTATTGTCAAAAAAGCTGCTATGAGCATAGGTGTACTACCCCACTCTTTATGTACAAAAGAGAATCTGCAAAAATCATCATACATATTTTAGTTAACTAAAAATAACTATTTTAACTACAATTTTGAATCAGTAATAAAATTATAAAACTATGATACCATCTGATTATCTGAAATAGTTTTCAACTTAAATACACATGTGTACCATCTGGAATAGTATAAGCTTAAAATTGTTCATTCCACAAGCACTAAGGAATACTTGTTTTGTCCATAGGACTTACAGGGATTCAGTGATGATTAAGAGATGACTCCTACCCAAACGGGACCTGAAAGCTAACCTTTAGTTTAAATTTAAATAAATTTAAATCAGTAAGGTAACTATTATATTAATATGTATTATAAATATATACAATAAAATACACATGAAATATTTAGCTTCATTCATTAAAGATAGGTTGTAATCTAGTAAATAATTAATATCTGAGAATGAATTATTTCTGTCAAATATAGTCAGAGTAAGACGGTAACTGCAGTCACAGGAGTATAAAACTATGTTAGTACAAATGAAATTGACTGCCATATATTACCACTCCAAAACTCAATGGCAATCTAGCTGAATTCTAGCTGGGCAGTTCTGCCTTGGGCTTCAGCAACTGAGTGGCTCTGCTTCTCACAACAGATGCATGGACTGCCTTGCAGCCACGGCATAGCTATTTTCATAGCAATGCATATTTGCAAGAGAGCACCTACACACACACACATACACACACACACAACACCTCTCAGGCCTAGGCTCAGAAATGGTACCCTGTCACACCTACCTCATTCCATTGGTCAAAACAAGCTGTACAGCAATCTCAAAGTCAAGACAGATGAAAATAGACTTGACTCCAAGTCAGAACTGCCAAGTTACATGGCAAAAATCAAGGACACAGGTGGAAGAAAACTGGCATCAGTGAGGCAAACCACCACAGCAGAAGAAAGTAAATGTAAATTCTGACTAGAATATTAACAGTTGGCTTGCAGAAGATAAGTTATTTTAGCAGGAAACCAGAATAATAAAGGTTGTATGAAATAAAAATTGTTGTCAAGGTATTAGATGTGCCTTATTGCAGCCATGAAATTAAAAGGCACTTACTCCTTGGAAGGAAAGTTATGACCAACCTAGACAGCATATTCAAAAGCAGAGACATTACTTTGCCAACAAATGTCTGTCTAGTCAAGGCTATGGTTTTTCCAGTAGTCATGTATGGATGTGAGAGTTGGACTGTGAAGAAAGCTGAATACCAAAGAACTGATGCTTTTGAACTGTGGTGTTGGAAAACACTCTTGAGAGTCCCTTGGACTGCAAGGAGATCCAACCAGTCCATTCTAAAGGAGATCAGTCCTGGGTGTTCTTTGGAAGGAATGATGCTAAAGCTGAAACTCCAGTACTTTGGCCACCTCATGTGAAGAGTTGACTCACTGGAAAACACTCTGATGCTGGGAGGGATTGGGGGCAGGAAGAGATGGGGATGACAGAGAATGAGATGGCTGGATGGCATCACTGACTCGATGGACGTAAGTCTTAGTAAACTCCGGGAGTTGGTGATGGACAGGGAGGCCTGGCGTGCTGCGATTCATGGGGTCGCAAAGAGTCGGACACGACTGAGCAACTGAACTGAACTGAAAATAAATACCCATTGCAAACTGTGATTAGACATTGCTCAGTTTTCATTGTAGCAGCATGTTGTCTGAGTTTGTGTATCTGAATTCCTTTAAAAATTGAAAATGACTGTTACTGGGAATGTGTGGAGTGAATGAAGCATGCCTGACATGAGCAACTGTGGAAGAAAAGGCAATTAGGGAATGACCAGTTATATAACAAACAATTTGTCAAAGGAAATAGCGAGGATAATGGGAGATACAGTATAGAGTTTTACTTTTTTTTTTTTTTAATGATTTGGTTTTTACTCGGTGGGCTCTGTGGAAACTCAAAGACTTTTTAACAAATATTTAAAACAACTAAAGTAGTAAAGTGAAAGGAAACAAACCTGTCTGGGTACATGAAATTGAGAAGAATGGAAGTGTCTAGAAGGCAGGATTCTAGGCAGAAGGATTCTAGATACAATGATTGAAGATATGGCCCTCAACTTGGTGTGAAGTATAGAAACGAAGGAAGAAGGTGAAGTGAGAGAACGTGGGATGCAATGGGATTGAGAAGTTGTAAAGAGGCAGAGACTTCAAAGATTTCAACTTTGAGTTTGGGTGACCAGACAGATGAAAATATAGTTACTTAACAAAAATCAAGAGTAGGGCTCATTTTAGTGAGAATCCTTCATAGAATGCACATATATCCTGAGGTGAGTCTGTGGCTAGCTCAAGAAATTAAAAAACAAAACCAAAAACAGAAGATGAAGAAGATCGATATAATTTGAATTTAGAAAGCTAGGTAGTGAGAGAATAAGAAAATGTTAATCACTAAGACTGGAGAAATAAGCAGAATGTATATAGCAAAGCTTGTAAGAATTTGAAACTTTGTGAACAACTGGAGGAAGTTTTAAGCACAAGAGAAACATGATGTGATCAATATTTTTTAAAAATCAATCAAGTGCCTGAGTTGATGTAGGAAAGGAAATTACTAATTAAACCAATTATATACAGCATACACAGTCTTTCACCATAAACATGTCATGATAGGAATTATGTCAACATGCCTTCTGTGTAAACAAGATAACTAAAATAGAGTGAGTATACTTTTTTTTTTTCCTGAATAGTAAGGGGAAAACAGCATAATCCCTGTTTTACAAATTAAAATAGACATCCACAGCAATACCATTAACTACTTGGAGACTGATTAGAAATGTCCATGGTTATTAACAATGAAACACAATTTTAAAAAAAGTGATAGGCTAGCACTCAGATACATTAAAAGATTATTTACTATTAATACAAAGCAGTAACAACATGTTCATCTAAGAAGGAAGCAGCTGTATTTTTAAGTAATCAAAATCCGTTATTAATTCTAATCCACATGTTAGTTCTGGCATGTCATCACTACTAACAATTGTGTCCTCAGACTGGAAAAAGGAGTATATATATTTTTTATGATTATGAAACATTTCTTTATTGTGGCAATTTCTGTTTTCTTCTCTGTGGCCTTGGATATTTTGATACAAAATCAGAATTCACAGAATATTCAGGTATTGTCTTAAATTTTTTTTTTTATTCAATCCTGATGGGATAATGGCAAAGAAAGTTAAATAAATATCATATCACATCTCAACTTTCTAAATAGTCTACACATTTTCCTTTTTGTCAACAAAATTGACTTTTAAATATATCATAACTTTGCATATCATTTCTCGATGAAGATACATTTTCCTGAAAATGATTAAAGATTGTGTAGATTCACATATAAATATATTGCTTATACCTTTAATACAAATATGAAATAGTGTATTTTTGTTTATTTTAACCTTTTAAATTAAACTTTTGAAAAATTGTAAAGGCTAAAATCAGAGTGAACTTATTCCACTTTCACCTGAGTCAAATTTGAATTTATTACTGTTATTAAATTACTTTAAAGAAATATTAATTACTTCAAGCAAATTTTAAAAGTATCTAAGTACAAATAATAGTAAAATACACTTAGGTTCTCCAAAGGGTAACAATTAAAAGCAAAGAGTAACAACAGAAAGCAAGGATAGCAATCACTAAGTCCTATTTTATTTCTTTTGTCTTATCTATATTGCAAATATTCTGGTTATCAAGTTTTGCTTATATTTTGACTTTATTCAAGGATTTTTTTTTTCCTATGAAGAAATTTTGCAATGCAGTTCAGATCAACAATTATCCCTACTATTGCTTCTGGATATTTTTCAATGCTTAGAAACAAGTACAATTAAATTCCCCAATGTTTCTTTCTTGTACATTAATGGCTCCTACTTTATACTTTGATATTCTTCTTCACTAATTATCAGGGAAATTCAAATCAAAACCACAATGAGATATCACCTCATATTTGTCAGGGTCACTTCATTTCAGTTCAGTTCAATCGCTCAGTAGTGTCCAACTCTTTGCAACCCCATGGAATGCAGCACACCGGGCTTCCCTGTCCATCACCAACTCCCAGAGCTTACTCAAACTCATGTCCATCAAGTCAGTGATGCCATCCAACCATCTCATCCTCTATCATCCCCTTCTTATTTCTCCTACAATCTTTCCCAGCATCAGGGTCTTTCCAAAATGAGTCAGTTCTTCACATCAGATGGCCAAAGTATTGGAGTTTCAGCCTCAGCATCAGTCCTTCCAATGAATATTCAGGATTGATTTCCTTTAGGATGGACTGGTTGGATCTCCTTGCAGTCCAAGGGACTCTCAAGAGTCTTCTCCAACACCACAGTTCAAAAGCATCAATTATTTGGTGATCAGCTTTCTTTATGGCTCAATTCTCATATCTATACATGACTACTGGAAAAACTGTAGCTTTGACTAGATGGACCTTTGTTGACAAAGTAATGTCTCTGCTTTTTAATATGCTGTCTAGGTTGGTCATAGCTTTTCTTCCAAGGAGCAAGAGTCTTTTAATTTCGTGGCTGCAATCACCATCTGCAGTGATTTTGTCAGGATAGTTATTATCAAAACAACTACAACAACAATAAAGTTTTGGGAAGAATATGAATGAAGTGGGACCATTGTACACTGTTGTTAGAGATGCAAAATAGTGCAGTTGCTATTGAAAATAATATGGGGGTTCCTCAAAAAGTTAAAACTAGAACCACCTAGCAATCCCACTTCAGATTATACATCCAAAAGAATTGAAATTAGCATCATAAAGGAATATTAGCACTCTCTTGTTCAATACAGCACTATTCGCAATAACTAAGATGTGGAAACAACAAAAATGCCCATCTACAGATATATGGATAAAGAAAATGTGATAGATACATATAATGGAATAATATTCAGCCTTAAAAAAGAGGAAATTCTACAATACTCAACAAAATGAATAGACTTTGAGGAATTTATGCAAAGCAAAATAAACTGGTCACAAGTACTGAATGATATCACTTCTATGAAGTATTCAGGTTCATAAAATCAAAGAATAGAATGATGGCTGCCAGGGTTTGGAGGGAGGGGAAAGTGGGGGTGCTATCAGTCAATAGTCATAAAGTTTCAGTTAAGTAAGGTGAATAAGGTCTAGAGATCTGCTCTATAATATCATTCCTATAGTCAACAGTAGTGTATCGTGCAACTAAAATTTAAGAGGGTAGATCTCACATTGCGTGTCCTTACCATAATGATAAAAAGATACCTAGTTTATTGAAAATTTATGTGGGATAATGATTAAGAGTGGGAAAGGAAACAACATTTTATTGTTTTCCTGTGACCATTTCAATGTTTTCAGCAACACTGATTGAATCAATTCCACTTTAATCAACACCAGTCATATCACAATCACATTTCTCTGGATGATAGGCCTTCCCTGTTGGCTCAGTGGCAAAGGACCCACCTGCTAATGCAAGTGATCAAACTCCAGGGGATTTGATCCCCTCAAGAAGGAAATGGCAACCCACTCTGGTTTTCTTGCCTGGAAAATCCCACGGACAGAGGAGTCTGGTGGGCTACAGTTCATGGGGTTGCACAATTGGTCACAACTTAGCAACTGAGCACGAGCATGTAATGTATCTGGATAATTTATGACCTCTATTGTGTTCCACTAATATGGCTTTTTATTTTGGAAGCAGTTATAATATTTCAAGTATTTTAACTTTAAAATTTATTTTAACATTTATTAACAATAACATTTATTGTTAATAACTGTTAAAATTTATTTATTTATTTATTTATTTATTTATTTAAACATTTATTATCAATAGCTTTCTGCACAAATCATTTAATTGAAAAACTGGTAGTTAAGTTCAATTTAAAGTAGGGGTGAAGACAAAGGCTCCATCTGGGTAAATTAAACAGATTTGACTAAAGATTGGTAAAGAGCTCAGGGCCAGACATATTCTCCAGTGTTGGACAAAGGATGAAATTTTGTGTCCCCAGAACAGATACCCGGTTGTAGATCTTAAATGTGAGTCAGGGAGGGCCAAATTAGAACTTTAGAAAGCTCAAATATCCCTTCAGGTACAGACTTACATGCAAGAGGCATAAGCACTAGAGTCCTGCCTGGACAAATGCTGGGGACCCCTGTCACTGGCTGGGGCACTATTTCACCTTACACTTACATGGCGTACTGTATGATCCCCACTAGCACAAATGACGCATGAGGGCAGTCATTGTCTGTTTCATTCATTGTTTTATCCCCAGCATCAAAAACTGAGCTTGGCATAGAGTAAGAGTTCAACAAAGAAGTGCTGAATCCTGAACGGAAAGGTTTCTGGAGAAAAGCACACTCTATACTTTGTCTGGAAACAACTCTTTATCCATCACTCTCAACATCTTGTGTTCATGCTGTTTGGCTGACCTTGTAACTGTGAAAATGGAACATGGGTCAGTCTTGTCACTGGGAGTTATGCTAATCAGATCATGGATAAGGCATAAGGTCTATTGAGGATTGCCTGTATTATTCACGAGTTTCAGATTTATTTTTCTGTTATTTAGGCAAGGTTTTTTGTCTATAAGAATTTCAAAGATAATCAGATACTTTTTAAATCAACATTTGGACTATATCTTATTAAATTAATAAATTATTTTGAGAAAAGTGACACATCTATAGTTAACTGCTCAATCTAATAATAGATTGTTATTTTTTAAAACCCTATTTTATAACTTTAAGTAGCTTTATAACATGTTTTCATGTAGGTCTTGCATACATTTTGTTAAGCTTTATTTGTAAGTCCTATATATATTTTTGCCAATTGTAAATGAGAGATTTTCCTTCATTATATTTCCTTGTTGGATTTGTTGTTGTATAGAAAGATAAATACTTTCATATTAAATATTGGCTGTGGCTACATTACTGAATGTTATTAGTCATAATATTCCATTTCACTCACTTGAGTTGTACAATTATGTCATCTGCAATGATAAATATTTTTCTATTAATATCTTATTTTTTCACAACTAATTATACCACTAGTAACTAAAAAAAAAATTAAATTAATTAACTAAAACTAAATATCCTTAGTCTTTTTTTTTTTGTGGTGTTATTTTTTTTTTAATTTTATTTTATTTTTAAACTTTACATAACTGTATTAGTTTTGCCAAATATCAAAATGAATCCATCACAGGTATACATGTGCTCCCCATCCTGAACCCTCCTCCCTCCTCCCTCCCCATACCATCCCTCTGGGTCGTCCCAGTGCACTAGCCCCAAGCATCCAGTATCGTGCACTGAACCTGGACTGGCATCTCGTTTCATATCCTTAGTCTTGACTGTAAAATTCTGGTATTTCATTATAAGACATAATGCTAAATAAACAAATATATGTATATATGTGTGTATATATATATATATATATAAAAACACACACACTCACATTAAAAACAATCCATATATCCTCATTTTACTAAAATTTTTAATCTGAAAAAACTAAAGAAAAATTTTAGCTAATCTATGTTTAGCATTTCTATCAATTACATGATTTTTATCTTGAATTACCATGGTGAATGATTAACAGATATCTTAAACATAGAAACACAATTGTGTGCCTGTTAGGAGCTGCTTTACTAGTGCTGCATTATAATATAGTACATTATAATATTAAATCATAATAACATATGCCTGAGTAATTTGTATTTTAATAAAGAAAGTTTCAGAAATGTAATTATTCTGTAGTTTTTATATGGGACAATGTACATTTCTGTGTGAATGTATACACATGCTGGCACTGTGCCAGCTATGAAAATGCATCTGTCAAATCTCTGCCTTCAGGAGCCTAGTTAACTGAAAGCCCTAGTTGCTACATTCTCAAAACCAACACAGCATTTGCTCCAGACCCCAGCCTGCAGGCCTGCAACAAATAAAGGAGAATAAAATGGCTTTGGGGGCTTCCCAGGTGGTGCAGTGGTAAAGAATTTGCCTGCCAATGCAGGAGGCACAAGAGATGGGGGTTCAACCTCTGGGTCAGGAAGATCCCCTGGAGGAAGAAATGGCAACCCGCTGTAGCATTCTTGCCAGAAAACCCCTACGGGCCTTGCTGAACTTCTTTAGAACTGTACTGAAATCTAAGACTCATCTTCCCCCGTATTTTTCCTTCCTTCTCTCCTCTGTAAGGCTCAGGCATGGAAGACAGACTCATGGCTCTATCAGTTTCCTTGATTCATTTCCCATTCTGTTTCACAAGTATTTCTCCTAGCAAATCTCTTGCATGTCTAGTCCCATTTTGGTGTCCACTTTTCAGAGGATTCAGACTATCACAGTGTACCCAGAGTGGTCAGAAAAAATAGGCTGTTAGATAGATATTTGGGACTAGCTCACACTTAATAACAGACTCTAAAATGGGCTGAGTTGGCATACATAATATCATAGCCCTTCTTTTACAATGGGAACATATGGGGTCAGGTAATAATAAATGACGTTCTGGACAGAGTCTAGCTCCCAGTGGCCCATTATGTCTTCAGACGCATAACAGTGATCATTTCCTCAGATCTCGTGTATAATTGGAATCAATAAATTTGGCAGTTGAAGTAACACCCATAACGAGTTTTTGGCCTATAGAGTAAGAACTATCATAGCAGGAAAGTTCAAGAGAAATCTTTGAAACTGAATCTCCCACTTTGCCCAAAATAAACAATTCAAACACAATATCACAGGCTGAAGAAACAGCAGACTAGTGATGTGATTAAGGACTGAAAAACAAGAGGAACAGTCCCTACTGTGCATGTGTGCTAAGGCGCTTCAGTTGTGTCTGACTTTTTGCAACATTATGGACTGTAGCCCACCATGCTCCTCTGTTGTGGGATTCTTTAGGCAAGAATACTTAAGTGGGTTGCCATGCCCTCCACCATAGGATTTTCCTGAACCAGGGATTGAACTTGTGTCTCCTTATATCTCCTGCACTGCAGGCAGATTCTTTACCACTTGGGAAGCCCTGTTCTTCCCTTGTATCCATTCAACTCACCAATCTGACCCCTGAAGAAACTGAATGGACCCTGGAAAATGACTGCAGACTATCTCAGCCCTGGTCATAGCTGCTATGCTAGTTGTACTATCATTGCTAGAAAAGATTAATAAGATTATTGATATAGTGAATGCATTAATTTTCACTGCAATTAGAAGATAGAATTCATTCATAGGATTTCTTAGGCTTTGCCTCAGAGCTTCTTAAGTTTCTGTCCTGTGTTATACTATAGTCTGAAGAGATCTAACCCATCTGAATATTTAAGAAAATGACACACTGAATCTTTTCATCAATGATGTTATACTTATTGATAAAATGAGCAAGAGGTGGCTAGTATGCTAAAGACTTTGGTGAGATACACACACTTCAAAGGGAGATAAATCATATAAATACTTAAGACCTGTGACTTTTGTAAAGCTTTTAGAGGTCCACTTATCAGGTGCTATATTAAAATAAAAGACAAACTGCTGCATCATCAATTTCTTACCACAATGAAGGAAGTATTGCATTCTTTGGCTTATGGAAGTAACACAATTCATATCCATAGATAAACCCACCCATATATGTGGTTACAAGGAAGGCCGCAGCTTTGAGTGAGTCCCAGAAAGAAAGGATTCTGCAACAAATTTAGGATGTGGTACAAGAGGCATTATTGTTTGAGTCATACTATCCAACAGACACTATGATGTTGGCAGTGTCAAGTGGTGGGAAAAGACACCATATGGAGCTGTGGCAAGCCCCAGTGGGAATATCACAATGCAAGGCCATGGGATTCTGGAACAAGGCCATAACATCTCCAATACGGATTTATACAGCCTTTGAGAAACTGTTCTTGACATGCTAATGAGTCTTAGTAGAAATGGAATTCATGACCATAAGACAAAATATGACCATATGCCTACAGCTGCCATTATAAACTGCGTTCCATTGGACTTGGAAACCACAATGTTGGGTTTGCTCAGTAGTAGTTCCTCATAAAATAGAAATAATACAACTGGCAATGAGCCTGAGCAAGACAAGAAGGTATAAGTAAGCTGCCTGACAAGTATCCCTCTTTGGACTTGTACTTAGTTATAAGAGAATGTTATAATGAAACAGCTGAATGAGGAGGGAAAAAACTGAGCTTGTTTTACACTTGAGTCAGCTCAATATATGTTCACAAGCCCAAAATGTATGTGAGTGGATTACAGACACAATTAGGGATATTCTTGAAAATGTTGGAGAGAATTCTCCCCAAAGAGTAAAGCTGATCCAATGCACCGGGTCATCAACTTAAGGCAAAAGTAAAGCAAAAATGGTTTGAATGAGAATTTATGGGCTCTCAGGAACTACTTTATATAGGATTTTTTAATGAATTAATAAATTTTTCCACAAATTTTGATATTATAAACACTGTGCACATGTATATAATATTGTTTGGATTATCCATTTTTCAACTTTAATCTTTCTTAGTTAAGTATATTGAACTCATGTGAGAAATTAACTTCTCTGATATCAAAATGGTCACTATTCTTTACTTTTGTTATTTTGTTTCTTGGGGGTGGCAGTTTAGTCGCTAAGTGGTGTCCAACCCTTGCAATCTACCAAGCACCTCTGTTGATGGGATTCTCCAGGCAAGAATACTGGAGGTGGCTCTGAGTTCATTTCATAATATTTCTCTTACAAATGACATCAAGTTGAGATTTTCATTGAGATATGGGCCTAAAATAATTTCCTTTTAATCATAAATTTTAGTTCATTCACAGTTATTTATATGATATATTTCATCTTAGCCCTAATAAATTGGTTTATAATAGAATGACTGCATTTAATGAGATTTTTATTTTTATCTTTTATTAAATGTTACCACACTTCCTTCTTCTGAAGGTTTTTGTAGATATAGTAACTGTCACAGTCTAGCTTGTCAGTGCTGCTGTACAGAAGTCTAAGGTTAATGTGTACTCTCCCCCTTTGTAGGTGATGTGATATTTTGCCTGAATGATCATTTCATTTCTTTTTTGAGATACAGTAATTTTCCATGTTATATACATAAATTATGTGTAATCATTTCTCTTTGAGTGCATTTAATTTTGCAAGGAAAAAGACTGGTGGATCCAGAGTTATATCTGAGTTCAGAAAGCACCATGGTTTCACAGCTAAGACCCTTAAATACTGATTTCTGTGTGTTGCTTTAAACTTTACTTCTTGCCTATCTATAACCTCCTGGCCCCACAATTCCTCAGGTTTCTGAAGCTCTTCCTATACATGAATATTTTCAGTATCCTTCAGAAGTTACTCAGTTTTGTTTGTTTTATTTTCTTTCTGCTTCAGACCAGATTGAACTGGGTTTCTGTTACCTACAGATAAAAGAATGCTGATAGTTTCCAAAGTAGACAGTATAGACATTTGGAAGCAACAAAGTTGAAAATTAAATCATCTTAGGCTCTCTTTCAGAACAGTGGAACAAAAGAGACTCAGATCTTTGAATGATGGCACGCTTGCATGTTTGTTTGCAGTGTTATATCCTAAGCACTCAATGAAACCTTAAGGTCTTACACAGAAACTGTACTTGAAGAAAATTAGTAAAGTGATAAAGTTCCTAAGCCTCACTCACCCTCAATTATGCAGTATGTGAAGAAAAGGAGGGAATAAAGTCATATTTAACTCACAGCACACACATAAGAATTAGAAGCAATGCATGCAGAATATTTGGTTCAATGCACTGTATCTTATACAGAGAAAATAAGTAATATTGATTAGTAGTAGTATTAAAGTATGATTAAATTTGAATCACAGTTTCTTAGTGAGGGGTGATAATTTCTTAAACTTCTTAAATATAATTAAATGGAAAGTCATCTAAGAAAAAACTGTAAGAAATGTTGATGAGCTGAAAAACAAGCTTTGTAGATGATATGAAATTCAAATTTAGGATATTTAATATTTGTTCTTGATAATTACTTCTAATACAGTATTTTTGAGGAAACATGTAGATGCCATTGTAGAATTGAACTCTCAGAAACAGAATCACCATGGTATTTTAGAAAAATAACAACTGTGGACTTTGCATAAAACCCAAGATGCAATGAACCTGAAATGGAACCTGTTGGCAGGTACCTGACTCCTACCTGAGATTTCTCATATCAGGGGCACTAGGATGATTGATAGTTAACGCACTAAGTCCATGTAGAATTTTCAATTTCATTATAAATGAGTAAACACACAAAAAAAGAAGTTGATGGAATTTACCTATTAATCTCAAGTTGAAAAGTAAATGTCAAAATTTGTATAAGGCAGGGGTTGGGGGGAGGGAGGATTCTATTGTTTTTCGAATGAGTTAAAAAAATGATAAAATCCATTATTTTGATGAGTCTCCCAAGCTAATCAAAAAAGGATTCACAAGGTAATTCTTCCCACTCTCGCAGTCCCATCCATCCAAAAAGTCATTTGTAATCCAGCCTAATATGGATGTATGCTCCAAAAATGTTATACGATTAGTGAGAAATTATATTCTCTAGTAGTATTGTCTAATTCTCCATAACTCATTATTAACACTAGCAGCTGATCGATATAAGTGTTTCAGAAATGCAGGATTTCAGCCAGTGCAGGTTTACCTGTACTTGCACTGCTTTATTTTATTCTGATAGAATATCCATACATCAAAACATTTTTCTAATCCTATTTCTCATTATATTTGCTTGTTTGCCTTCTTTCTCTTAAAGATGCGTTAAATTGTAAATTAAAATGTTGACTCTGTCTAAAAGTAATTCAAGATGAAATTCAAAGGAGGTATTGGTGGTCCAGAGCAGAAGGAACTATGGGAAGCCTGTACTGGCAAATACTATGTGGTATGCTAGAATGAAAACCCCAAATCATAAGCCTAGCTCAGAGGGCCTAGGGTCTGTTATAAATGATAAATGATAAAAATGACAGCAAACTTTTTGAGAAAATGATATCACAAAAACCTGAATGGCTCCCGCTGGTACAAGTATTAGTTAAAGCCAAAAAACATACACAGAACAATACATTATTCTTAAAGCCCTCTGATGGTTTTAAACACAACACAGAACATAACAAAAATATACTATCCTCATCATTGACTCCCTTCCCATTTTGCTTTGGAAATGACTTTCCAATGGAGGGTTCCCTGACAGTGTAGTAGAAGCATATTAAGGGCTTCCCTGATGGTCCAGTGGCTGAGATGCTGCACTCCTAATGCTCAGGGCCCAGGTCTGGTCACTGGTCTGAGAACTAGATTCCATGTGTCACAATTAAGAGTTCCTAAGCTGTAACTAAGAGTTCAGATGGCTCAACTAAGATCCAGAGCAGCAAAACAAATTATTTCTTTATAAAGAAGCCTGTTTAACCATGAATAGAAGACCAAACTATTCATTGTTAGTTTTAATTCTTGGTCTTTTTCTGAAAGAATGGGTCAATCAACAACTAAGATATATTATTTTTAATTGCACTCATTAAAATATATCTTTCACACTCACTGCCTAAATATATAAATTTAAAAGATGAAACATTTTTATTGGAACAAAATTTATTTTGAAACTTCTCTTTTTAGGTTCAGTTCAGTTCAGTCTCTCAGTCATGTCCAACTCTGCGACCCAATGAACCACAGCACGCCAGGTCTCCCTGTCCATCACCAACTCCCAGAGTTCACCTAAACACATGTCCATGGAGTTGGTGATGCCATCCAATCATCTCATCCTCTGTCATCCCCTTCTACTCCTGTCCTCACTCTTTCCCAGCATCAGGATCTTTTCTAATGAGTCAGCTCTTCACATCAGGTGGCCAAAGTATTAGAGTTTCAGCTTCAATATCAGTCCTTCCAATGAACACCCAGGAATGATCTTTAGGATGGACTGGTTGGATCTCCTTGCAGTCCAAGGGACTCTCAAAGGGTCTTCTCCAACACCACAGTTCAAAAGCATCAATTCTTTGGTGCTCAGCTTTTTTTATAGTCGAACTCTCACATCCATACATGACCACTGGAAAAACCATAGCCTTGACTAGACAGACTTTGTTGGCAAAGTGATATCTCTGTTTTTACTATGCTGTCTAGGTTGGTCATAACTTTCCTTCCAAGGATTAAGCGTCTTTTAATTTCATGGCTTCAGTCACCATCTGCAGTGATTTTGGAGCCCCCAAAAATAAAGCCAGCCACTGTTTCCACTGTTTCCCCATCTATTTCCCATGAAGTGATGGGACCAGATGCTATGATCTTAGTTTCCTGAATGTTGAGCTTTAAGCCAACTTTTTCACTCTCCTCTTACATTTTCATAAAGAGGCCCTTTAGTTCTTATCTTTCTGCCATAAAGGCGGTGTCATCTGTATGTCTGAGGTTATTGATATTTCTCCCGGCAATCTTGATTCCAGCTTGTGCTTCATCCAGCCCAGCGTTTCTCATGATGTACTCTGCATATAAGTTAAATAAGCAGGGTGACAATATATAGCCTTGACGTACTCCTTTTCCTATTTGGAACCAGTCTGTTGTTCTATGTCCAGTTCTAACTTTGCTTCCTGACCTGCATACAGGTTTCTCAAGAGGCATGTTAGGTGGTCTGGTATTCCCATCTCTTTCAGAATTTTCCACAGTTCATTGTGATCCACACAGTCAAAGATTTTGACATAGTCAATAACACAGAACTAGATGTTTTTCTGGAACTTTCTTGCTTTTTCAATGATCCAGTGGATGTTGGCAATTTGATCTCTAGTTCCTCTGCCTTTTCTAAAAGCAGCTTGAACATCTGAAAGTTCACGGTTCACGTATTGCTGAAGCCTGGCTTGGAGAATTTTGAGCATTACTTTACTAGTGTGTGAAATGAGTGCAATTGTGCAGTAGTTTGAGCATTCTTTGGCATTGCCTTTCTTTGGGATTGGAATCAAAACTGACCTTTTGCAGTCCTGTTTATATATTAACTTTTACCTGCAAATAATTATCCATAAGTTGGTGGATCCTGTATTCTCAAAATATTTCTAATTCAAATTTCTTGTTATTATTTTATTCAGAAAATTTTAAAATATATAATGGCTCAAGGACATAATTCTTGAAATAACAATAAATCATATTATTATTAAAGAAGCAATGCAGTATAAACAATACATAATGAAAAACTACAGTAAATGCACATTTCATAAGAATGAATACTTCATTTACAAAGTAATCCAGACTCCCATTTTGTTTGCTGTTATCTGGTGGGTGTATGTCTATATATGTGTGTGTGCATGGTAAGGCACTTCAGTCATGTCCAGCTTTTTGCAACCTTATGGACCATAGCCCACCAGGTTCCTCCGTCCATGGGATACACCAGGCAAGAATACTAGACTGAGTTGCCTTGCCCTCATTCAGGGGATCTTCCTGACCCAGGGATTGAACCCACATCTCCTGTGACTCCTGCATTGCAGGCATGCTCATTATTGCTGAGCAATTGTGGAAGCCCATGTCTATCTATCTATCTGTCTTTCGGTGTGTCTATGTATGTATTTATATATATATATATATATATATATATATATATATGTATATATACACACACACACACACATGGGTTTTCCAGGTAGCTCAGATGATAAAGAATCTACCTTCATTGCTGGAGAACCATGTTTTATCCCTGGGTCAGGAAGATCCCCTGGAGAAGGGAATGGTAACCCACTCCAGTATTCTTGCCTGTAGAATTTCATGGACAGAAGAGCCTGGCAGGCTACGGTCCATGGGGTCACAAATAGCTAGCCAGGACTGAGTGACTAATACACACACACACACACACACACAAGTATGCATGTATGTATGTATGTATGTATAGGCTTCCCTGGTGGCTCAGTGGTAAAGAATTGGCCTGCAATGCAAGAGACATGGGCAACGTAGGAAACAAGGGTTTGATCCCCAGGTTGGTAAGATACCCCAGAAAAGGAAGTAGCAACCCATTCCAATCTTCTTGTTTGGGAAATCCAATGGATAGAGGAGCCTGGTAGGCTACAGTCCATGGTGTCGAAAAGAGTCAGACACAACTTTGCAACTAAACAACAACAACTATATACACACATACACACACACACACACGTGTGTGTGTGTGTATGTGTGTATATCTATGTACATACACACATATACATGCACACATATATATATTTATGTGTGTGCTCTGTCACTTCAGTTGTGTCTGACTCTCTGCAACCCTAAGGACTGAAGCCCACCAGCCTCCTCTGTCATAGGATTCTCCAGGCAAGAATACTGAAGTGGGTTGCCAGGCCCTCCTCCAGGGCATCTTCCCAACCCAGGGACTGAACCCGCATCATCTGTTGTGTTTCCTGCATTGCAGGCATATTCTTTAACACTGAGCCACTGGTTTTATTTTTTTTACTACATTTACTACAGATTTTTTAATTTACTACATTATTTTACTACACACAATATTTTCCTTCTTTATTAAAATAATGTGAAATCTGTAGCAGATATAAGGATATTTTTCC
Organism: Bos mutus; assembly: GCF_027580195.1. Lineage (NCBI taxonomy): Eukaryota > Metazoa > Chordata > Mammalia > Artiodactyla > Bovidae > Bos > Bos mutus. The sequence goes on along the minus strand of NC_091622.1, from coordinate 73,371,522 downwards.
TCAACATGAATTTGTTTTCCTAAATTGTGGTTACACAAATAAGTTATAAAACATTGGGAACATTAAATATTTAATTTTATATAAGTTCAGAAAGAAAAATATGTAAATTCAAAATAAGGAAATATGTGCAAAATTTAATACATACCTCAACATACAATAAAATTCTTACTATGATATTTCACACACACACACACACACACACACACAAAGTAGCTTTCCTAAAGCATAATGATCCCTGGTGGCTCAGTTAGTAAAGAATCCGCCTGCAATGCTGGATACCTGGGTTTGATCCCTGGGTCAGGAAGATCCCCTGGAGATGGAAATGGTAACCAACTCCAGTATTCTTGCCTGAAGAATCCAAGGCAAGAATGGAGAAACTTGTTGGGCTACAGTCTATGGGGTCACAAGAGTCAGACGTGACTCAGTGACTAAATCAACAAAGCACAGCAAGACTGGTTTGAGATCATCAGTTCAGTTCAGTTGCTCGGTCATGTCCAACTCTGTGACCCCATGGACTGCAGCGCGCCAGGCCTCCCTGCTCATCACCAACTCCTGGAGCTTAAACTCATGTCCATTGAGTCAGTGATGCCATCCAACCATCTCATCCTCTGTCGTCCCCTTCTCCTCCTGCCCTCAATCTTTCCCAGCATCAGGGTCTTTTCCAATGAGTCAGTTCTTTGCATCAGGTGGCCAAAGTATTGGAGTTTCAGCTTCAGCATCAGTCCTTCCAATGAATATTCAGGATTGATTTCCTTTAGGATGGACTGGTTGGATCTCCTTGCAGTCCAAGGAACTCTCAAGAGTCTTCTCCAACACCACAGTTCAAAAGCATCAATTCTTCAGTGCTCAGACTTCTTTATAGTCCAGCTCACATCCATACATGACTACTGGAAAAAAACAAAGCTTTGACTAGGCGGACCTTTGTTTGAGATCATATGCCTCAGTCAATTATATATGTATAACATAGATGTACTTATCTATGAGATTAAAATATAAATTTTCACATTTTATTATGATAATTAAATCTCCTCAGGGAAGAACTACCTTTATTGAAATTCATACAATAATAACATATATTTAGATATACAGATATATATATATGTATAAATTTATATTAAACTTATAGATTTTATTTATAGATAACTATCTTATAGAAATGCTGACTTAATCAAATAAGAGCCATAAAGTTGCTAGCATACTACAAGTTCTCAAAAAAATGTGAATTCTACAACCTTCTGTCATATAAATTTGTTTTGTTATGGAAAAGTTTTTAAATTAAAATTATGATTTTATTCAAATATAATATACAGTTTCATTTTTTCAGTTTCATTCTCATTATGTTTTATGTCTCCTTTCTCATTAAGTAAAACAAATAACAATTGAGAAAAAATAAATGTCAAGAATATAACATAAAATTGTGTGAACAACAGGGGAAAGATTTTTTTTTTTTAATTGTAGCTAAGCAAGAGATAAAAAATAAACTCCCAGTTAAGAAATGTGTTTTATATGTCTACTGAGTATGCAGATTTGACAGGTTCTTCCATTTAATCATGAAGTAATCTCTCAACAGATTTCCTCAAAGACTTCTAGTTTATATCATTAAGATTGAATTATAAGAGAAAGGGCGGGGGAGTATCAGTGTATTCCAGAAAAATCTTGAACTGTTTCTTTACATGAGGCTAATTTCATCACTGTGGCCTCACATACAGAATTTGTTCTTTGTAACAATTCAAGACAAGTATATAGAATAGCCAAATAATAGGAACAAATGTACTAGGGAAGATAAGTAAGAGAACACAGGATTGCATGCCAAGAAGGCATGACAGCAAGGACCCTAAGTAGTTTCTGTGTGGGTTGCTGACTTGGGATGATGTGGGCCGTCACAGAACATGTGCTAAGGAGATGTCAACACATGATCTGGATGTCAACACGCGAACTGGATTTTCATGACAGTAAGTGTTTTCTCATCATGCTCTCACCTTTGGCTTAGCTAGAAGCCTCTGTGAATATTTGTTTCACAGCTTTTTAGTAAGAATTACAGAATATGTATCAAAGTAGAGGAAATAAAAAAATCAGCTAAGCATCAGATCCTCACTTAAGATCTTAAATCATCCAACAGAAAACTTCTCTGATCAGTCTGTTGGCAAAATTTAATACCTTGTATCTAATGCCACTTCCCTTTTTCCCTTTCATGAAGTTATTCCCTGAGTCCTTTGCTGCTTTTTAAAATAATATATCTTGTATTCATTCCTGCCCCTGCAGTTTTACTAACCCCAGTCCTGTCTAGCCCATCACTATATCAGACCTACAGACCTACCCATCTTCCTTCTCATTGTAGCCACCCCTCTTTAATCCCCAATCCAGTGCTACCAGTTCCTAAGTCTTTGGAGAATTATTTGTGAAAACCACTTTATTTTTCAGCTTTTCCCACTTATTCAAAAATTGCCTTGGGGCAGTCAGTTATTGTGCATTCGGTAACTTACCAGCTACCAAAAATAGCCTGCTACTGTCTTATTTCCTTCTCTTCCCTTCTAATTATTCATTCACCGTATACTTATTTTGTACATATTATTTTCAACACATTATTCACATATAGTTCTTAGTGTTAAAGTGTTAACTCATGTAAAGAAGTTAAGGAAGTCATATAAATCACTTTGATTCAAATTTTAGAAGTGATATCAACCTGATACTGTTTACAGAAAAAAAAATGTACTAAATGAATTTACAATAGGGAAACGACTTCTGGTAGAGGGCATCAGGGAAAATTTTGCAGAAAATGTGGCATTTGAGTTGGACCATAAAATCAGATAGGATTCATATCTGCTCTCGTCTACCTGCCTCCATGGAACTTGCATATGGCATCTGAAGCCCTTTGTAAGAGCATAACAGATATGGACACATTTTTCTTTTTTGGACCAAACCCACATAGTTTCAAATTTTACCTCTGTTACTAGATAATGATCACAGACGTATCACCTAATCTCTCAGTGCCTGCATTTCTTTTCCTGTAAGCTGAAGATAAGTATATTTACCTGACAGTATTACCGTATGTATTAGAGTGGTTGAATTGAAGTGAAGTGAAGTTGCTCAGTCATGTCCGACTCTGCGACCCCATGATTTTCCAGGCAAGAGTACCAGAGTAGGTTGCCATTTCTTTCTCCAGAAGATCTTCCCGACTCAGGGATCGAACCTGGGTCTCCCGCGTTGTAGGCAGACATTTTACCATCTGAGCCACAAAGGAAGCCCTATTAGAGTGGTTAATATACATAAAAGTACTTAGAATAAGGCCTGATATATAGTTAGCTTTCATTACAACACTAGATATCATTTGCATTCAAAATTCTGTGACCTATTACATTTCATTCTTGGTTCTTTTTCAAAGCTTCTATCTCTAACTCAACACTCTCCCTTTGTTCTGATATAATCTGGCCATGTCGTCCCTCTTAGCCACTTCTCCCCTTGCTTTTCCCACAGTTTTAGGCTCCAGAAATATTTGCAGCCACAAGCAGTATTCTATGTCGTAAATTGTTTTCGGGGTCCTGCTGCTCCCTGGGCCTGAAATGGCTTTCTGCCTTTGCAGTCTGTCAGTGGCTCTCAGGGATGCACACCACATTCTGGTTTAATGCTTACTAAATAATAAAGCTGTTTTCTTTTTCTACTGCCTTTGTGGAGAGGTTCTCTGGGTTGGGAGAAGAGTTTAAGTTCATTGCCCCAACAGTATCTCTATGTTCAATTTTCCCCTTTTCATATGGACATATAGGATTAGGGCCCATTCTAACCACAGTACCTTAATTTAAATTTTCAATAACCCGATTTCCAAGTAAGGTCACATTGTGAGATAATGGGTAGTAGAGCCTCAACATAAGATGTGGGTGGTGGAAGGGGAATATAATTCAATCCATAACAAGAGAATAATTAATTTTTCCCAAGTACAACTGTGTGTTGGTCACTCAGTTGTGTCCAACTCTTTGCAGCCCCACAGACTGTAGCCCACCAGGCTTCTCTGTCCATGGAATTCTCCAGGCAAGAATACTGGAGTGGATTGCCATTCCCTTCTCCAGAGAACTTCCCAACCCAGGGATTGAACCCTGGTCTCCTGCCTCGCAAGCAGCCAGGTCTCCTCCTCGCAGGCAGATTCTTTACCATTTGAGCTACAGGGAAGACTCAAGTGCAATTAGTAAGTGATAAAAATCAGAGTATATGAACCATGTACGTCTCATGCTTTTAAGCACCATGCATACTTATTCCAAGTGCTTCTCCACTCTGTAGAAATCCAAAAGCAAAATGACTACATTTCGCATAATGGCAGACTCACTCAAAATAAACTGCAACTCCAGGCTTAAGCATCCCTAATTGGTATTTTGCTTAAGAAGTGTTATTCTTCTCTCATTCTTTTACTCTCAGACCCAGAAAGAGCTCTATCATCAATAGAAGCAGCTTCAAACACAAAAAGATTTTTAGATCTTTAACATGAATTTAAAATGACATCACATGAAAGCATTTTAAACAACAGCAAATAAGTTTTTTTTTCTTTTCATAAAAATAACCAGCTGATAAATCATGTGATTATAAATGCAATTGTTACTAGACTCTAAAAGGAGGAAGGAAACAAAGGCAATGAGCTCTCTGTTTCTCAGTCACAGCCTCTGTTTCAAGTCCCATGATCTCTTTTCTCTTCTTCAATTTTTAAAAATTCTGCATACTCTTTCATTATAGCATCTCTGCCCTACGAAACCATCTGAACATGAATTATTTCTTATTCTTAATAGGACTTCCAAATGAAAAAATGTGTTTATGGCTTTTATTGTTGCATTTCATCTATTCTCAGGCCAAATTTCACTGCTGGCTTCTTCTTTACTGGTGCAAGAGAAGTTTATTGCATAATTCATAGCCCATTAATGATCTGGCAACCGACAAAACTCTTAAGGCCCTGCAAAAATAGCCATGTCCACTGAAAAGAGAGATGAACTGCACATGGATGCTGTGAGCAACTGTGCAGGGCATCAGGTAGATCTAGGAGGGACATGCTTAAGCCAAGAAACTGAATTTGCAATACCATCTTTGTTCAGAGAGAATTTTCTCTTATTTCCTCACTTAGAGTAATCCAAGAAGCATTAATATTCCTCATGTATTACATAAACACAGAAATATTTACTTGATTATTAATAAATCACTGTTTAGGCAAAAACATAAACTTTCTATTTCTGTCTTTGGAAATAAAGTAACGAGTATGCTCCAATTAATTCTGTGATTAGATAGAGTATTATATATGATATGGCATCAGTAAAGCCCATCTACTGTTTCATATATTTTTTCCTATCCAGTGATCAAATAGCTTCATGAGGCAGACTTTATATGTTTCAATTTTTAGTCGTTTCTTATGGGCCCTCCTAAGTATTTCATTTTTCATAGAAATGAATATAATGATTCTGCTGGCTTTCAATAATATTCTTCCTACCTGAGCAAGTTTATCCTGGTTTAGAAGATACTGCTTGCATGAAATATTGGACAATCAGTCTCAGATCACACTCTGTACCACCAGTTCTTACCCTGCTTCTGCAGTAATTTTCTCCAGCTGTGTTGCGATACAGGTAATACAGCAAGCATTTATAAAATATTTGAAATCTTTCTTTTTTAGTCAAAGTCATGTTCAGAGTTCTCTCCAAGTCAACTCTGGGGACCTTTGACACACTGTGTACTTTCTAAAATAACATGAAAGTTCTGGGGCTTTTAAAAAGTAAGTTGGAGAACTTCAATAGAAAAAAAAAAGGAAGAAAGAAAGCTGATAGTCTCAATTACATTCAGAAACTTATATAAGCCATACATACAAGGCTTGAAAAGAAAAAAGTCATGGAATAATGTCTGAAACATTTTTTTTTTTCTAAGTGGGGGCAAGACTTTTACCTATAAGTAACCTTTCTCTTTCATGTCTTTAGTTTTGCTTTGTCAGTATCTTCCTTCTCCATGTCTGTCATGAAAGCATTATATGCATCTGGTCTTCCCAGTTGGCACTGGTGGTAAAGAACCTACCTACCAATGCAGGAGACATAAGAGATGCAGGTTTGATTCCCTAGGTCGGGAAGATTTCCCTTGGGTTGGGCATGGTAATCCACTTCAGTATTGTTGCCTGGAGAATCCCATAGACAAAGAAGCCTAGCGGGCTACAATCCATAGCGTCACAAATAGTTGGACACGATCTGAAGAAACTTAGGTTGCACACATGTCCCTGTATTACTTCTCAAGGCTTATGTCACGCATGTCAGTTCAAGAAGCTTGTATCTATGGCCCCCAAGAAGATGTGGTACATGTATACAATGGAATATCACAGTCATAAAAAAAAAAAGTAATGTCATTTGCCACAACATGGATGGACCTAGAGTTTGGCAACCTGAGTGAAGTATATCAGAAAAAGAAAGACAAATATCACATGATATCACTTATACACAGAAACAAACAAACAAACAGACAAAAAAGATACAAATGAACTCATTTTCAAAACAGAAACAGACTCACAGACTTAGAGAACAAACTTATGGTTACCAGGGGGTAAGAATGAGGGTAAGGAATAGTTAGGGAGCTTGTGAATGACATGTACACACTGCTATATTTAAAATGGATAACCAAGGACCTACTGTATAGCACAGGGAACTCTGCTCAGTATTATATAACAATCTAAATGGGAAAGGTATTTTACAAAAAAGATACATGTGTATGTATAACTGACTCACCCTGCTGTACACCTGAAAATAACACAACATTATTAATCAACTGTAATCTATATTTGGGCTTCCCTGGTGATTCAGATGGTAAAGAATCTGCCTGCAATCCAGGAGACCCGGGTTTGATCCCTGGGTCGGGAAGATACCCTAAGAAGGGAAAGGCTACCCACTCCAATATTCCTGCCTGGAGAATCCCATGGACAGAGGAGCCTGGCAGGCTGCAGTCCATGGGGTTGCAAAAAACTCAGGCATGACTGAGCGACTAAGCACAACTATAATCCAATAGAGAATAAAAAGTTAAAAATGAATAATAACTGCTTGGAAACACCTGAGTTATCTTTTGTGGTATATAACACAATGGAATATTTTTCATTGATAAAAAGAAATGAGCTATCAACTCATGAACAGACATGTAAGAAACTTAAATGTGTATTTCTAAGTGGACGTAGTCAGTCTATAAAGGCTACTCTGTGATTTCAACTATATGATGTTCAGGAAGTGGGAAAACTGAAGAGACAAGAAAAAGATCAATGGTTGTCATGGCTTGGGGAGGGAGCAGAGGAAGCAAGGAATGAATGGGTGAGGCACAGAGGACTTTTAGGCTGGTGAAACTATTCTAAATGATCCTATAATGGTGAACACATGACAGGGTGCATTTGTCAAACCTGTAGAGTAGTGAGACACAAAGAGTGAATTGTAATATAAGCTATGGCCTTTATTAATAATAATATGTCAATATTGGTTCATCAATCATAACAAAAGTACTATGCTAATGCAAGATATTAATGATAGGAATTGTATATGTGTAGGAGGGGTATATGGAAACTCCGTATCATCTGCTCAGTTTTTCTATAAACCTTGTTGTTGTTCACTTGCTAAGTCATGTCCAACTCTTTTGCAGCCCCAAGAAATGCATCATGCCAATTTTCCCTGCCCTTCACACTCTCCTGGAGTTGGTTCCAACTCATGTTCGTAGAGTTGGTGATGCCATTCAACTGTCTCATCTTTTGTTTCCCCCTTGTCCTCCGCCCTCAGTTTTTCCCAGCATCAGAGTCTTCTCCGATGAGTTGGTTCCTCATGTCATGTGGCCAAAGGATTGGAGATTCAGCTTCAGTATTAGTCCTTTGATCTCCTTGCTGTCCAAGGGATTCTCAAGAGTCTTTGGTGCTGGCACCACGGTTTGAAAGCATCAATTCTTCGGCGTTCAGAATTCTTTATGGTCCAACTCTCACATCCATAAGTAACTACTGGAAAAACCATAGATTTGACTATATGGACCTTTGTCAGCAAAGTGATGTCTCTGCTTTTTCATACACTTTCTAGGTTTGTCATAGCTTTTCTTCCCAGAAGGGCTTCCCTGGTGGCTCAGATGGTAAAGCGTCTGCCTGCAATGTGGGAGACCTGGGTTCGATCCCTCAGTCAGAAAAATCCCCTGAAGGATATGACAATTCACTCCAGTACTCTTGCCTGGAAAATTCCATGGATAGAGGAGCCTATAGTCCATGAAGTCACAAAGAGTTGGACATGACTAAGCGACTTCACTTTGACTTTTCTTCCAAGAAGCAAGTGTCTTTTAATTTCATGACTACAGTCACTGTCCACAGTGATTTTGGAGCCCAAGAATATAAAATCTGTCACTGTTTCCACATTTTCCCAATCTATTTGCCATGAAGTGACCGGACTGGATGCCATGACCTTTATATTTTGAATGCTGAGTTTCAAGACACCTTTTTCTCTCACTGCTTTTACCCTCATCAAGAGGCTCTTTAGTTCCTCTTTGCTCTCTCCCATCAGAGTGGTGTCATCTGCATATGTGAGGCTGTTGATATTTCTCCTCACAATCTTGATTCCAGTTTGTGATTCATCCAGCCCAGGATTTTGTATGATGTACTGTGCATATAAGTTAAATAAGCAAGGTGATAGTAGACAGCCCTGACACACTCCTTTCCTGATTTTGAACCAGTCCATTGCTCTATGTCTGGTTCTAACTGTTGTTTCTTGACCTGCATACAGGTTTCTCAGGAAACAGGTAAGATGGTCTGCTATTCCCATCTCTTTAAGAATTTTTGGGAGTTTGTTGTGGTCCACACAGTCAAAGCCTTTAGCACAGTCAATGAAGCAGAAGTAGCTGTTTTTCTGGAATTCCCTTGATTCTGTAACCCAAAACTATCTTAAAAAGTAAATTCTATTCATTAAAAACAGCAATGATAAAATAGAAGTCTGTATCCATAGCAGGTTAATTTCCTTATATCACCTAAATAGAGACTACTTATTGTTTTCCTTCAGCTATTTATTGTAGGAATCTACCTGCCAACCTGCTGTTGCTGTTGTCTACTCACTAACTAGACAACAGTTAACTCTAGACAACAGTTAACAGTGTCTAACTCTTTTGTGACCAAGAGGACTGTAGTCTGCCAGGCTCCTCTGTTCATGGGATTTCCCAGACAAGAATACTAGAGTGGGTTGCCATTTCCTTCACCAGGGGACCTTCCCAACCCAGAGATCAAACCTGTGTGTCCTGTTTGGCAGGTGGATTCTTTACCACTTAGCCACCTGGAAAGCCCTAACTACCACCTAGAATCTCTTCCTTCTGCTTGACAAACTTTTAAATCCTTCAATACTTAAAAAGAGAATCATCTTCTCCACATCAATAGATTCCTTCTCTGTATTCCTACAGAATAGATTGTAAGATAGAAGGAAATCTGGTGGATACCGGAGGCCACTACCCTCATTTTATTTGAAAAGATTCTGAGCTGTTTCCTTGACTCATTCTTTTGACTCATAATTTTAAAAAGCTTCCAAATCCCTTGAGAATCCTTCACCAAAAAAAAAAAAAAAGCAATATTTGTAATTATACTGTTAACTCTTAAAAGTCAAAAAGTAGTACTTATGCTGCTTTTATATGGAATACTCATTGGAAGGACTGATGCTGAAGCTCCAGTATTTTGGTCATCTGATACAAACAGCTGACTCATTAGAAAAGTCCCTGATGCTGGGAAAGATTGAGGATAGAAGGAGAAGAGGCCATCAGAAAGTGAGATGGCTGGATGACACCACTGAGGCAATGGACATGAACTTGGGCAAATTTGGGGAGATGGTGAGGGACAGGCAGGTCTGGTGTTGCAAAAGAGTCAGACACAACTTAGTGACAAAAAAACAATAACCCCTTATATTCATAGGGGCTAAATTTTAGAAACATCTTAATAATGAGCCATTTTCCATGTTTGCCAAGTGCCTTGGAACAAAACTTATGGATTTTGACAATCTTTCCCTTTGATTGCAATTAATTACCTAAGATATATTATACAGATTACTAATGGGCCCACTTTCTTGCTCCTCGAGTATGATTGCATGCCAGGGTGAAAGTGAGCAGAGTACTGACTCATTCTGAGAAACTTATCCCTGACAGGGGTAGGCTATTGGAAAGTTTCATAGTCCAAAAGAGGTTAAGTGTAAGTACTTCAAAATCAGTCTAGACGTGGTACAAATCTTGGTTCAGGAGTTTACTTACACATCCAGGCACTTAACTCTCTCATCATGTATTTAAGTCATTTAGTTGAAATAATGATAGCAAACTCCAGGGTTGTTATGAAGATTAAATGATATCAGAGAAATTGTTCAATTAGTTTACTGGCATAATAAGAATACTTGTTCAATAAATAGGGGATGTTCTGTTTTCTACTGAGAAAATAAAGAAGCCAATACTGCACATTGAAACAAAAATAGCAAAGGTGAATACCTTTAGCTAGTGGAGGACAAATCAAGTCACAATAAGGCCATAGAAGTAGATATAGAGGTGTGCACAGTTCAAATTTCCATTAAAACTGGAAGCTATGCAACTTATAGCTTAGATAGCTTAGAAATACTTCATGATTAGGTTTAAAAAATTATTGAGTATAGTTTGATATAATGATTTCTAGATTCTTTTTTTTATAATCACACAGAATAACAAACAATCACACTGTACAACCTAAAGACTGTTTCAGTTCAGTTCAGTTCAGTCACTCAGTCATGTCCGACTCTTTGTGACCCCATGAATCACAGCACACCAGGCCTCCCTGTCCATCATCAACTCCCGGAGTTCACCCAAACTCATGTGCATCGAGTTGGTGATGCCATCCAGCCATCTCATCCTCTGTCCTGCCCTTCTCCTCCTGCCCCCAACCCCTCCCAGAATCAGGGTCTTTTCCAATGAGTCAACTCTTCACATCAGGTTGGCCAAAGTATAGGAGATTCAGCCTCAGGATCAGTCCCTCCAATGAACACCCAGGACTGGTCTCTTTTAGGATTGACTGGTCAGATCTCCTTGCAGTCCAAGGGACTCTCAAGAATCTTATCCAACACCACAGTTCAAAAGCATCAATTCCTCGGTGCTCAGCTTTCTTCACAGTCCAACTCTCACATCCATACATGACCACTGGAAAAACCATAGCCTTGACTAGACGGACCTTTGTTGGCAAAGTAATGTCTCTGCTTTTTAATATGCTGTCTAGGTTTGTCATAACTTTCCTTCCAAGGAGTAAGCGTCTTTTAATTTCCTGGCTACAATCACCATCTGCAGTGATTTTGGAGCCCAGACAAATAAAGTCTGACACTTTTTCCACTGTTTCCCCATCTATTTCCCATGAAGTGATGGGACCAGATGCCATGATCTTCGTTTTCTGAATGTTGAACTTTAAGCCAACTTTTTCACTCTCCTCTTTCACTTTCATCAAGAGGCTTTTTAGTTCCTCTTCACTTTCTGCCATAAGGGTGGTGTCATCTGCGTATCTGAGGTTATTGATATTTCTCCTGTCAATCTTGATTCCAGCCTATACTTTTTCCAGCCCAGCGTTTCTCATGATGTACTCTGCATAGAAGTTAAATAAGCAGGGTGACCATATACAGCCTTGACGTACTCCTTTTCCTATTTGGAACCAATACAATCTAAAACCTAAGACTGTTAGAGCCTGTTTTCTCACAGTAATTTCAGTTTCTTCTTTCAGGAGTCCAAGGTGACAACAATCAGCCCCATGATTAGGGCACATAGAATTATGTGCATATATGTTCTAATAATTGTATGCTTACATATTTTTAAAGTAAAAGTGTTAACTTGCTGATATCATCAGTTTAAGAAGCTACATGGATTTAACCAAAACCAAAACATATTACCAGTAAGCATGCCCTTAGGTAAGAATTCTCTAATCAACTCCTTTTGGAAAGAATAGGTAGAAAGGAATAGCAGGTTTCATATAAGAGTTTTCTTTTATACTCAGCCAAGTATTTAGTAAACCTGAGATAATCTATAATGAACGATGACTGTATAGTTTATGATAGGTATATATAACATATAAGTAATAGAATATGCCCAATATCAAGACCCTTAAAAACATATGTGACAAATACATTAAAATGTGCTTTTGTGCCTTTAAATCATATTCTGCATCCCACTGAGATGATCATAGGAACACTGAAATAGATTCAAAGCTGCAGGACTGCTTAAAAACCCTGGAAGGATTATGCTAGGTCACTTCAGTCATGTTCAACTATTGTGACCCCATGGACCGTAATAGTCCATGGAAACCGCCAGGCTCCACTGTCCATGGGATCAGGCAACAATACTGGAGTGGGTTGCCATTTCCTTCTCCAGGGCATCTTCCCAACCCAGGAATAGAACCCAAATCTCCTGCATTGCAAGCAGACTTATCCATTGCAGGCAGATTCTCTACTGACTGAGCTACAGGGAAGGCCCCCTAACTCTATTGTTATGCAAATAGATGGAAAACTTTCACCCTGCATCATGTTAACATGCAACCTATGTTATAAGAACCAGTATTACAATTAAAAATGAAACACTAAAGTGATACTATCATGATTATATACCATTTTCTATAATTTCTCATCAGTGCAGTAGCATATGAAATGTAAATAATGTAAATCAACAAAAAGTAAAAGAATGCAAGAATTATCAGGCAAATTAATCAAAGACTACAGTCTTCCAAGGGCTCCCCAAATGGCACTAGTGGTAAAGAACTCAATTACCAATACAAGAGATACAAGAGAGGCTGGTTCAGTCCGTGGGTCATAAAGATTCCCTTGGAGAAGGCATGGCAACCCAGTCCAGTATTCTTGCCTGGAGAATCCCATGGACAGAGGAGTGTGGTGGGCTACAGTTCAAAGGGAGTTAAAGTTAACTTGAAGTTCACAAGAGTCAAACACAACGTAGTGACTAAACCACCATCCAGTGCTAGCTGTTATTATTGTTTTATTACACACAAATACACACACAATCACATCCAAAAGAAAAACATGATAGTATTGTGAAGTAATAAATATGAATAAATAAATAAAGAGCCGAGACATGGTAAAGCCAGCAATGTGACTGAACAGGTCCAACAGAAGTTCCTCTTACTATGCTAGGGCTTCAGATGTGGCTCTACACTCTCAGTCAATCCAGAAAAGAAACATTCCTTACACAATTCCTACTACCCACAAGATAAAAGTTAAAAGTTGCTCTGATGTAGCCTTATTTTTTAACCAAAAATCAATCAGGGATTTCTGCCATGAACATGCATTCTGTGCCATAAACCCTTTCATCTACTTTCCTTTTAACACCAGGCTCCTCACATATGCCCTCTCTGTTAAACACTGATTACGAGGTACTTTTTGTCGAACGACAAGGTTATTTTTCCTGGTGGAGTCAAGTGTTTTCCATTTATATTGCTTTCACTTATTCTCCATCAGCCCTGCTGACCCACCACAGAGAACCAGCGGAGCTCCTCATTGAACTTGGTGTAAAGTCCAAACCCTGTGCCTGGCACAGGAAACCCAACTTGCAGTTCTTTTTCTCCATTGTGACAGCATCCTGTGTGTGGATCATTAAGAACTGCTGACCATCCTCCTGATATTTTATTTATTTTTTTTTTCTCCTGATATTTTATATTCACTTCCTGCTTGATACCTTTACAAATGCTTTAAAAATTTTTTGTTTTTGTTTTGTTATCAGAAATGTATCTGCTCCCTGATCCAACTAGCTCTGTCATATTAACCCCTCATAAATCAAGTTCCTTCCTCTGAAAGGTCTTCTGACTTTTTCCAGCTGAGGAAGACATGGCTTTTCTCCCTCCCACAGTCCCTCTATAGACAGCTTTTACCCTGCAGGTGGTACATAGTCATCACTTATGTGACACTCCAACAATACTATGTGCTCTGTGTGGGTTAATTTCTGTGTTTCATTTATCACTGCTTTGAAACCCACATGGCCAGCCTACTCAATATTTGTCAAAGTAATTACTGAGTGAGTAATTGAGTCTGTGAGAGCCTGGAAAGTGAATGAAAGATGGTGTATGAACAAATGAATGCATTTCTCTTCCTGATTTGCCCCCAGTAAATTCTCTATTATTTGATAGATAGTCTGTATTGACATTGTATATTTGGAGTTCATTGCTGGTGGCTCAGACAGTTGGCTCAGTTAGGTGGCTGCAGAATTTGTCTGCAATGAAGGACACCTGGGTTCAATCCCTGGGTTGGGAAGATCCCCTAGAAAAGGGAATGGTAACCCACTCCAGTATTCTTGCTTGGAGAATTCCATGGACAGAGGAGCCTTGTGGGCTACAATCCATGAGGTTGCAAAGAGTTGGACATGACTGAATGACTAACACTTTCAATTTCATTTGGAGGTCAAGTAAATTTTCTTTAAATTTTAAAGACACTTGAGTACATCAGGTAAAAAATCTAGGACAAAAGTCCCCCTCCCTACTGTAAATGAGCTAATGGTGGGGATATTTAATGGTGAGGCATTTGAGATAATGGGATTTTAAAGAGTCAGTTCTATAGTGCTTAATCTGAACAATGTAATTAGTTTTGGATGTTGGAAAGTAAATTATGAAGAAAACATTTTATTAGTCATGAATAAATTGCAAATCATTTCTTTGTTGCTTAAAAATTTACTAAAAACCCCTAGATATTTTTGAAATATGGAATTTGATTTAACTGCCAGACATTAATGAGATTAAATAGTTCACTAAAAGTGGCAGCTTTTAATTGGCACAATTTCATTTCAGTAATGTCAATGTTTTCTCTAAATTATTTAATAATGGACTTTAATTCCCACTGAACAGCTTCTACTTAAATGAATTTGGAACACTACCATTTTGATGGATGAAAATGTTAACTTTTTATACAAAACTATATACCTGGCCAATTGAATTATTATACGTATACATTAGAGCAAGGTCCATGATGATTTCCTAAATGCATTTAGAAAAATAACTACTAGATATCCAAATAGTGTATATCTTACTCCTCAGTTTAGATAAAAGGCAAGTATTTAGTAATTTTAAGTTGATTTAGATACTGAAGGTATGACTGGTGCTGAAGAAATGTTGATACTTTGATTGGAGAAATCAGAAGAGCAATCAAAATGATATAAAAGAAACAAACAGTTAACACTTTTTGGACTAGTAGTAAATACTTGGTAAAAACTATGTAATACTTGGTAAATACTTGGTAAAAGTCTAATAAAACTTTTATTGGATTTGGACAGATTGAAAAGTCTGGGTGAAAACTATCTTTATATAGTGTAATCACCTAAAACCCCTATGTAAATAGTTACTTAGTATATTTCCCTCATCTTTTGAGACATACCTATTTCAAAAATTTTGAGACATACCTATTTCAAAAATTCTCTTTTCCCATAAACATTAATATTATAACAATTAGAAAATGAATCTCAATTTTGAATACAGATAATTCATTTTTGCCACTAATTCACTCTTTCCTCCAAATGCATTTCAGTTTGTTAGTATCTAAGTCACTCTATCGGAGAAGGCAATGGCACCCCACTCCAGTACTCTTGCCTGGAAAATTCCATGGACAGAGGAGCCTGGAAGGCTGAAGTCCATGGGATCGCTGAGGGACACCACTGAGCGACTTCACTTTCACTTTTCACTTTCATGCATTGGAGAAGGAAATGGCAACCCACTCCACTGTTCTTGCCTGGAGGATCCCAGGGGCAGGGGAGCCTGGTGAGCTGCCGTCTATGGAGTCGCACAGAGTCAGACATGACTGAAGCGACTTAGCAGCAGCAAGTCACTCTATATCATCTCTTGAAGCTATTGACTTCTCTCCAACCCAACTTGAACCTGCCAACCTGAGTCATCAACTATCCTGCAAAGCACCATTTAACAGTTTCTTATATTTATTCTTGAGCTTCTCTAACACACTGTCTACTAAAAAAACAGAAACTTAAAAAATATTTAAATAAGTGAATGTCACTTATCTGCTCAATAACTTCACTGAATTTTCACTGCTGTTAGGGGAATATCCAAAATCTTTTTTATACCCTCCCATACCTGAGTATTCTGACACTTACCTACATCTCCCACCTCAATTAGATGCCACGTTCCCTCTCATATCTGTTGCCCCAGCAATGTTTCCTCAGTTCCTTAAGATCTTATGAGCTTTCCTATCAAAGAGTTTTGCCTGCTTTTGCCTAGAATTTTCCTCCCACTCTGTCCTTTACTTGCTAACTCATTAACTTTCAGGCCTCACTTTAAATGTCACTTCTTCAGAGACTTCCAGTCTTCTTCATATATCTATATTTTGCATTTCTCTTTTACCAATGCATCTCACTTTAACAACTTCTTACATGTCTGTCTCCTGCATAAGATGTAAAAGTATGTGATGACAGAAGTCACGTCTATCTTGTTCAGCATTTTATCTCTTCTCTATAATTAGGCCCTAACAAAATACAGAGTGGGCATACTCAGCTTTATCTTTGAGCAGGACTGGATCAAACATCAGCTCACCGACTGCATTGAAATAGTTTGCACTGGAATATGATTGTGCTGAACCTAAATCCAAGGTCAAGTCAAGCAGAGGAGGCCAGAAGTTTAAGTTAGTGGGTGCCTCACAGGAGTCAGTCTAAAACAGACAAAGGCATTAATGATCCACATGCCCCAACAGCTTGAGTTAAAAAAAAAAGAAAACAGAATAAAAGAGAATAAAATAATTTTAAGATAAAAATAATTCAGGGTAAAAGTGGTAATCAAAATTTCATGTGTTGAAGTACAAAAAGAAAAACTTAGGTGTTACCTGACACAACTTCCCCTGCAAAAAAGGAAATATTCTATCCCATTTCCCTCCCTTTTTATGCTTCTAATGATGTTTGACCTTAAAAAATCTGTGTTGATAAAACCCCTAGGTACTGGGCCTCATGAAAACACAGGAGTCCCTGGATACTTGGAGAAAATGACAGAGGCTAGTTGGACAGAAGTCCTCCTGGGCCAGTACTCCGTGGCAAGGTCAATTGCAAACCTCATTTCTTGCTCATCTCCATATTTTACTCTCCCATTTCTTGTCACTTTCATCTTATTTCCCCTCTCATTATGCATTGCTCCTGCCTACTTCTCCATCTCTCTTCTTTATATTGTCCTTTTCCATGAGGTTGAATTTTCTTTAATGAAAGTAAGTTCTTTAATAGAGAAGTGGCTTTTATTTCCATCTTACGAGGTTTCAAAACAGACAAGATACAGGAGAAAAAATAGTGAATTAAGGGCAGAAAAATATGCGAAAGAAATCTGATCCTGTGTACTCTCCTGTATTCCTTTGTAAATTAGATTCTAGGAAAGAATGGTGATGGGTGAGTGGCAGACAGCACAGCCAGAAGGGGATCTGGAAGTGAAATATTCCTAAACAGCTTTTTTGTATTCAAGTACTATAGGCTATCACCGATCATATTGAACACACTAAATGAAAGACAGAAAAAGGAATTGAGAGATAATGTATAATTGCAGACATCATAAGATAACATATTTCTTATTATAAGTATTTAATTTGAAATCTGAATATACCACTTAGGAGAAGTCAGATTTTTCCTGTAAACAAATTACATTTGAATAGCATGAATAGCTAGTTATTGTTTTTAACATTCCACATTCGGTATCTGGCATTCATACTCCCAGAGAACTCAAGGACTGAAGAATCTTTACTGATCAGCAGAGAAAATTGCTTCACCCATCACAGAGGTGGCATCTCTAGGGAAGGAGCTGGCAGCTTTTTAACAATGCATAATATTTCATGGCATTTTAGAAGGGGTTTGAAAGCTGAGTTCTGACTGAGCTATGGCATACTCTCCAAGCTTTGTTACATTACACTCAACTGTTAGTCTCTACCATATGGAATTTCTATTTCTCTGAACACAACTTCTTATAAATAAGGCAGCTTGTTACTCTACCCTTTTGTCAGGTGTCAGAGGCTTTGCTGTTTTATGTTTTGGAAGTATGTTCAGCTGATTCTCCCTTACAAGATGCAAGAGAAATAGAAAAAGAATTTATTATGAAGAAGGGTCTCTGGACTTGGTTCTATGTTTTTAACATGTAACCTCTTCCAAATTCCTTAAGCTCTATCTCAGGTTAGTTAAAATTAGATATTACTGTTTTTATCTACTGGTGATTATCTAGGTACTCACACTAAAATCAATGCATGTTACTTATGCATTGAGAAAAACCTTTTATTCAACAGATTTTCACTAATGGAGCCATAATCTTCCAAGAATTGGGAAAACAGCTGTAAACAGAATTATATGCTTGTCCTCCTGGACTCTATATTAAAGTGAGGGCAGACAGTAAAACAAACAAATAAGGTATCAGAATAAGAGAATAAGGAGTTTATATAAAGTGGTCCAGGTTGTATCTCTGCCAAAATGATGTTTTAGCAGAGACCTAAAGGCAATTAAGACTGTAGTCAGGTTAGTAACTAGGGAAAAGGTGTTCAGTGTAAGGAATAGAAAGGAGAAATGGCAACCAACCCCAGTATTCTTGCCTGTAGAAGCCTGTAGACAGAGGACCCTGGTAGGCTGCCGTCTCTGGGGTTGCACAGAGTCGGACACGACTGAAGTGACTTAGCATTCTTAGCCAAAGAGAGCAAAAAGGAGAATAACAGAAGATTAAGTTAGAGAAGTAGTTAGGGGCTGGTCAATATAAAGCTTGTTGTCCATGGAAGGGTTTGGATAAGGCACAGGAAGAGCAGAGTCTCATTGTCATTTTTTTTTTTTTTTAATTTCTCACTGTATTGGGTCTTACTTGTGCCACATGGGATCTTTGTTGTCTCATACAAGATCTTTGTATGGCAAATTAATGGGGAAGCAATGGAAACAGTGAGAGACATTATTTTTGGGGTGCTCTAAAGTGAGGGGGCCTTTCCAACCCAGAGATCGAATCCACTTCTCATGTCTCCTGTATTGGCAGACAGGCTCTTTACCAACTGCGCCACCTGGTTCAGTTCAGTTCAGTTCAGTAGCTCAGTTGTATCTGACTCTTTGCAACCCCATGGACCCCAGCACGCCAAGGATCCGTGTCTATGACCAACTCCTAGAGTTTACTCAAACTCATGTCCATTGAGTCAGTGATGACATCCAACCAGCTCATCCTCTTTCGTCACCTTCTCCTCATGCCTTCAATCTTTCCCAACATCAGGGTCTTTTCAAATGAGTCAGCTCTTCGCACCAAGTGGCCAAGGTATTGGAGTTTCAGCTTCAACAATCAGTCCCTCCAATGAACATTTAGGACTGATCTCCTTTAGGACTGACTGATTGGATCTGCTTTCAATCCAAGGGACTCTCAAAGAGTCTTCTCCAACAACACAATTCAAAAGTATCAATTTTTTGGCACTCAGCTTTCTTTTTTTTTTTAATTTTATTTTTAAACTTTACAATATTGTATTGGTTTTGCCAAATATTGAAATGAATCTGCCACAGGTATACATGTGTTCCCCATCCTGAACCCTCCTCCTTCCTCCCTCCCCATACCATCCCTCTGGGTCGTCCCAGTGCACCAGCCCCAAGCATCCAGTATCGTGCATTGAACCTGGACTGGCGACTCATTTCATACATGATAGTATACATGTTTCAATGCTATTCTCCCAAATCTTTCCACCCTCTCCCTCTCCCACAGAGTCCATAAGACTGTTCTATACATCAGTGTCTCTTTTGCTGTCTTGTCTATAGGGTTATTGTTACCATCTTACTAAATTCCACATATATGTGTTAGTATACTGTATTGGTGTTTTTCTTTCTGGCTTACTTCACTCTGTATAATAGGCTCCAGTTTCATCCATCTCATTAGAACTGATTCAAATGAATTCTTTTTAATGGCTGAGTAATACTCCATTGTGTGTATGTACCACAGCTTTCTTATCCATTCATCTGCTGATGGACATCTAGGTTGCGTCTATGTCCTGGCTATTATAAACAGTGCTGCGATGAACACTGGGGTACACGTGTCTCTTTCCTTTCTGGTTTCCTCAGTGTGTATGCCCAGCAGTGGGATTGCTGAATCATAAGGCAGTTCTATTTCCAGTTTTTTGAGGAATCTCCACACTGTTCTCCATAGTGGCTGTACTAGTTTGCATTCCCACCAACAGTGTAAGAGGGTTCCCTTTTCTCCACACCCTCTCCAGCATTTATTGCTTGTAGACTTTTGGATCGCAGCCATTCTGACTGGCGTGAAATGGTACCTCATAGTGGTTTTGATTTGCATTTCTCTGATAATGAGTGATGTTGAGCATCTTTTCATGTGTTTGTTAGCCGTCTGTATGTCTTCTTTGGAGAAATGTCTATTTAGTTCTTTGGCCCATTTTTTGATTGGGTCATTGATTTTTCTGGAATTGAGGTGTAGGAGTTGCTTGTATATTTTTGAGATTAGTTGTTTGTCAGTTGCTTCATTTGCTATTATTTTCTCCCATTCTGAAGGCTGTCTTTTCACCTTGGTAATAGTTTCCTTTGTTGTGCAGAAGCTTTTAAGTTTAATTAGGTCCCATTTGTTTATTTTTGCTTTTATTTCCAATATTCTGGGAGGTGGGTCATAGGGGATCCTGCTGTGATGTATGTCAGAGAGTGTTTTGCCTATGTTCTCCTCTAGGAGTTTTATAGTTTCTGGTTTTATGTTTAGATCTTTAATCCATTTTGAGTTTATTTTTGTGTATGGTGTTAGAAAGCGTTCTAGTTTCATTCTTTTACAAGTGGTTGACCAGTTTTCCCAGCACCACTTATTAAACAGATTGTCTTTTCTTCATTGTATATTCTTGCCTCCTTTGTCAAAGATAAGGTGCATGGATTTATCTCTGGGCTTTCTATTTTGTTCCATTGATCTATATTTCTGTCTTTGTGCCAGTACCATACTGTCTTGATGACTGTGGCTTTGTAGTAGAGCCTGAAGTCAGGTAGGTTGATTCCTCCAGTTCCATTCTTCTTTCTCAAGATAGCTTTGGCTAATCGAGGTTTTTTGTATTTCCATACAAATACAAATTGTGAAATTATTTGTTCTAGCTCTGTGAAGAATACTGTTGGTAGCTTGATAGGGATTGCATTGAATATATAAATTGCTTTGGGTAGTATACTCATTTTCACTGTATTGATTCTTCCAATCCATGAACATGGTATATTTCTCTATCTATTAGTGTCCTCTTTGATTTCTTTCACCAGTGTTTTATAGTTTTCTATATATAGGTCTTTAGTTTCTTTAGGTAGATATATTCCTAAGTATTTTATTCTTTCTGTTGCAATGGTGAATGGAATTGTTTCCTTAATTTCTCTTTCTGTTTTCTCATTATTAGTGTATAGGAATGCAAGCGACTTCTGTGTGTTGATTTTATATCCTGCAACTTTACTATAATCATGGATTAGTTCTAGTAATTTTCTGGTGGAGTCTTTAGGGTTTTCTATGTAGAGGATCATGTCATCTGCAAATAGTGAGAGTTTTACTTCTTCTTTTCCAACAGCTTTCTTTATAGTCCAGCTCTCACATTCATACATGACCACTGGAAAACCATAGCCTTGACTAGAATGACCTTTGTTGGAAAACTAATGTCTCTGCTTTTCAATATGCTCTCTAGGTTGGTCATAATTTTCCTTCCGAGGAGGAAGCATCTTTTAATTTCATGCCTGCAGTCACCCTCTGCAGTGGGTTTGGAGTTCAGAAAATAAAGTCAGCCACTGTTTTCATTTTTTCCCCATCTATTTGCCACGTGATGGGACCTGATGCCATGATCTTAGTTTTCTGATTGTTGAGCTTTAAGCCAACTTTTTCACTCTCCTCTTTCACTTTCATCAAGATGCTTTTTAGTTCTTCTTCACTTTCTGCCATAAGGGTGGTATTATCTGCATATCTGAGGTTGATATTTCTCCTGGCAATCTTGATTCCAGCTTGTGCTTCATCCAGCCCAGCATTTCTCATGATGTACTCTGCATATAAGTTAAATAAGCAGGGTGACAATATACAGCCCTGAAACACTTCTTTCCATATTTGGAACTAGTCTGTAGCTCCGTGTCCAGTTCTAACTGTTGCTTCCTGACCTGCATACAGATTTCTCAAGAGGCAGGTCAGGTGGTCTGGTATTCCCATCTCTTTCAGAATTTTCCACAGTTTATTGTGATCCACACTGTCAAAGGCTTTGGCATAGTCAATAAAGCAGAAATAGATGTTTTTTCTGGAACTCTCTCACTTTTTCAATTATCCAACAGATGTTGGCAATTTGATCTCTGGTTCCTCTGCCTTTTCTAAAACCAGCTTGAACATCTGGAAGTTCATGGTTCATGTATTGCTGAAGCCTGGCTTGAAGAATTTTGAGCATAACTTTACTAGCATGTGAGATGAGTGCAAATGTGCAGTAGTCTGATCATTCTTTGGCATTGCCTTTCTTTGGGAATGGAATGAAAACTGACCTTTTCCAGTCCTGTGGCCACTGCTGAGTTTTCCAAATTTGCTGACATACTGAGTGCAGTGCTTTCACAGCATCATCTTTCAGGATTTGAAATAGCTCAACTGGAATTCCATCACCTCCACTAGCTTTGTCTGTAGTGATGCTTTCTAAGGCCCACTTGACTTCACATTCCTGAATGTCTGGCTCTAGGTTAGCAATCACACCTTCATGATTATCTTGGTCATGAAGATCTTTTTTGTACAGTTCTTCTGTGTATTCTTGCCACTTCTTCTTAATATCTTCTGCTTCTGTTAGGTCCCTACAATTTCTGTCCTTTATTGAGCCCATCTTTGCATGAAATGTTCCCTGGTATCTCTAATTTTCTTGAAGAGATTTCTAGCTTTTCCCATTCTATTATTTTCCTCTATTTCTTTGCACTGATCACTGAGGAAGGCTTTCTTATCTCTCCTTGCTATTCTTTGGAACTCTACATTCAAATGGGTATATCTTTCCTTTTCTCCTTTGCTTTTTGCTTCTCTCCTTTTCACAGCTATATGCAAGGCCTCCTCAGAAAGCCATTTTGCTTTTTTGCATTTCTTCTTCTTGGGGATGGTCTTGCTCCCTGTCTCCTGTACAATGTCAGGATCCTCCGTCCATAGTTCATCAGGCACTCTGTTTGTCAGATCTAGACCCTTAAATCTATTTCTCACTTCCACTGTATAATTAGAAGGGATTTGATTTAGGTCATACCTGAATGGTCTAGAGGCTTTACCTACTTACTTCAATTTAAGTCTGAATTTGGGAATAAGGAGTTTATGATCTGAGCCACAGTCAGCTTACAGTCTTGCTTTTGCTGACTGTACAGAGCTTCTCCATCTTTGGCTGCAAAGAATATAATCAATCTGATTTCAGTGTTGACCATCTGGTGATGTCCATGTGTAGAGTCTTCTCTTGTGTTGTTGAAAGAGGGTGTTTGCTATGACCAGTGCGTTCTCTTGGCAAAACTCTATTAGCCTTTGCCCTGCTTCATTCTGTACTCCAAGGCCAAATTTGCCTGTTACTCCATGTTTCTTGACTTCCTACTTTTGCATTCCAGTCCCCTATAATGGGTGGGAGTACCTGGTAGGAGTCATTTTTATGTCTAAGGATTTTTGATGCACATCAAGCCTGCCTATGAAGTAATATACACAGATTGTTTTTCTAACAAATCCTGAATGGATCCAACATAAAATAGAATCAAAACATTGAACAAGCAGAACTAATGGAATCCAATCCCAAAGGAACATTTTTTTCCTGGTTTTTTACCTTTGTTTGGAAAATCTCTCTTTTCCTGTCCTTGGTAAAATTACTTAGTGCTGAAAATTTAGACAATACAAAGCAATAATGTATGGGTTTGATTCTCTTCTTATATACAGACTAATCACCTAAATTTCCTTCAAAATTATAGCTACTTTGCTCCCTGCTAGGACCTACATAAAATAGAAAAATAATAAGCCAAATAAGAAAGTACATTCAGCTTATTTTTTTTCTCCTTCTGTTCCTTCACTATATTGCTAACTACATCTCTAAATCCTCTGAAACTGAAGCATAAGGAGGGAGAGGTGTTAATTTGAGAAGGGAACATTTGTATTCGTTACTGTCATAGCTGGTTCTATATTCTCTGGTCCTGGCTTTTTCTCATGTGACACATTGCTTGGTGTTGCCCCAGTTGCTACTGACCTCTCACCTGAAGTATTCTTGGTTTAGACAATGACCTCTCACCTGTGGTATTCTTGATTTAGACCATGTCTCTCTTCCTTCTTCCTCAGCCCATCAGAGTCCAGCAATTCATGTCCAACTTTTCTATGTGGAGTTTATTTGCTCCTCTAGGCAACCCACTTGGTCAGGACCTGAAATAATTTTACTCAAGTTTGATCTCACCATTGTCCACACCATGTTTAAGCGACACAGTCACTTGTCTTTACCCCTGACATGCTCAGGTAATGTAAGACCATCCTCACCAGCCTCACCCATTTAGGTATCTTAGGTGGATGCAGACACTAATCCTGGTATTCTCTGGTCCTGCTCCTCCATTGCACAGGGCATGTGCCATGTTCTACCTCTATATACTTGGATTAAAGGAGGGGCCAATGGTGGAGACTTTCCAAAGTAGTTCTTTCTCAATCTCCAATAATCTGACACTTTATAATACCAGTTTTGGTAAAGGATCATGTAATTGATTTTCAAATATTTCCATTAAATTTTTGCATTTTGTTCTGGCTCTTCATTTTGGAATATCATCTTTATTTGATTTGGTTAACTCAATTAAGTGTTCTACTTTAATAACCTTTTAAAATATTATTTGTTATTTTTAAATGAATATCTCATTTTGTATCCAATAAGATATACAATTTTAATAAAATGAAGTCAAAAAATGTATAATTCTATGAATCACAGTTCTTACATATCAATTTTGGTTACAGTGACCATTTACTCTAAAATTGTTCAGCAAGAATAACTACACATATGAGTAATAGCTTCATATTTTCTTTTTGTGGACATATTAATAGCTGCTCCATGGAGTTAGCCTTTCTCTGGAATATGTTTGTGTGCTGCTTTCCACCAAGTCACAATAGAGAGTCCATGAATAAGTATACATTATCCATTTCATCCTGCTAACTTTGAACGAAATTTTGCTGCATGTGACTATGGTTCCTCACCTACTGCAAATCCTGATTAAGTCCAGAATTAACCCAGACAACCTTTCCCTTGACTTTGCTTCTTCTAACCCCCTTATCTCCCCACCTTAGCTCCTGGCAATAACTTAGTTCAAAAGACTTTTTGAAGGAGCTCTTTTGGCTCCCAGTGCTATGGATATGTCCTTGGACCTCCAACGACCCACCCAGGCACCCCTGGAGCACTCTTGAAACTCTCCTCAGTGCCTAGGCCCATCAGTGAAGAGTGATTCAATATAAAAGGCTAATTCTTGTCATCTAATGGTAGTATTATGCATACCTGTTTCAATGGCAATATTAATTGCTACCACAAGACAAGGATCTGTTACAAATTAGCCATTTATTTGATAGTGTCCATTTGATTAAGAGATATTTATTTTTATCTTGAAAGCAGAGTGCAATTTGTAAAGTGAATCTGTTCCTTTGTTCTCTGGCTAAAATAGGGAATGGTTTCTTTCTTCCCATTCCATCAATCAAAGCATCACAAACAAAGCTCTGATGGATGGCCAGCCATGATGGATTAGAATTATGTCATTATTAGAAAATGTCCAATCATCACTTTTTCAAGTGTCTATCAATTATTGAGCCTTTGAATTTAGATATATGTTGCCAGGAAAACATCTTCCTTTCTATACCCCTCATGTAGTACCTTTTGCAGCTAACTCTTTCTTTGGTTTGTCCCTAATTGTTCTGATCTTAATACTATTGTATCAACCTAAATAATAGTTTTCACTTCTTCTAAAGACACTAATTTTGACAGTCTTCTTAGTCATACTGCTGGATTCCTCCAGCATTTCCTAACAGAGAGCAACCAAATACAACTGAAGTGAAGGAACACTTCACCCCAGATTCAAACAATTGTCATTCACAAAAGTTGACATTTTGACTCTCATTTTACTGCTTGAGAAACAAGTAATGCATTCACTATACACAGTCTTATAATATTTTACCAAAATGTTTCTAGTCTGCAAGATACAATAAAATTCCTTGGTATTCTACCTGCCAATATTTCCCCTACTTACAAAGCAAGGCAATAAATGAACCCACTCATTGCAAAACACCCTAGTGAAAAGTAAATGAGTTGTAGAATCAAAGAGGATTGGGGAATTCCCTGGTAGTCCTGTGGTTAGGACTTCACTCTTCTGCTGCAGGGGCACAGTTTCAAACCCTAAAACTCGGAACTAAGATCCCACAGGCTGTGTGACTGCCCCTCCTCAAAAAAAAAAAAAACAGAATCAAAGAGAATTGTTAACTTGGATGCTTTTTGATGCCTTCTCTTTTGCAAGTTCTCACTCAAGGTATATTTTTTCTATTTTACTTTTCATATTTTTGATATCTGAAAATTAATATACCAAATATATATGAATGCCTAGTATGGCAGAGAAATTAGATTTAGCCCACTGCAGTTAATGTTAAGGAAAAAAAATGTTTGTTTGTTTTTTTCTTGCAGAACTCA
Source organism: Bos mutus (assembly GCF_027580195.1). NCBI lineage: Eukaryota > Metazoa > Chordata > Mammalia > Artiodactyla > Bovidae > Bos > Bos mutus. The sequence goes on along the minus strand of NC_091622.1, from coordinate 73,344,955 downwards.
GTATTAATATATCCAATATTTTTAAATGTTATCAAGCTAGGAAGTACGCACACTGTATTCCTTTGGTAAAGAGGAATGGAATGCAAATTATTGGTCTTTCTTCAGTGCCTAGAGGAAATTACAACAGAAACAAAGAAAGTTATATCCAAAGTTCCATTTAAATGGAAATTTACATTGGAAAGAGCACACTTTTAATCTATTTTGATAGAATTTTATTTTAAAATATTAGAAGTCTTATTTTAGAATAAAGAAATACAGAAATTATAAAATAGAGTATGCATAGGATATATTGCTTTTTATCACAATTGCAGAGGACAATTCAATAATCTCACTGTTCAAAAGTGAAAAATAAGCCTCATTTGGAGAAATAATGTCTTATGTTTTTATTACTATTTTCAATTTTTTATTTCAAAATTAAGTTTGATTCTATATTCATGTGGAATTCTCAATCAATTTTGAAAGCAAATATCCAGTTTCATAATTGCTGAGTAATAAACAGAAGGGAAGAGAACTTATTTAATATTTTCAGTTAGTGAAATTCATTGGAAGGAACATTCTATTAAAGATGGACAGGAAGGAATGGACAGGACTATATTTTAGCTATGGATTTTTTATGAAACTATATTCCTTGTGAAAAAAAGGCAAAATATATATATAAATGCTATGAAACATGTAAAATGCAACCCAAATATAAAACATCTTTATGCCAGAGCTCATTTTAGTCTTTCTGGATTTTTCTAACTTTGATGATATTCATTAGAACAGTTTAGGCATTTATATTTATTAGCAAAAGTAAAGAAAATTAGGGACAGGTGAAATTCAAAATGAGATACATTCAGGCCACATGGGTCTTCTCTCACCATGACAACACTATTGCATTAGCTGGTGTGGCAGACTGACTCCAGGGCAGCTGCTCTTAATCTTTGCTTCCTAGTTTACACATTCTTGTGTAATCTTTTCTTCTTGAGCATGCGTGGGACTTGTCATTCCTTCCTAGCCAATAGAACATGCAAAGGTGATGAGATGCTGATTTCTACGACTGCTTTACTATCTTAAAGGCTCTGTCTTGCTCACAAACTCTTTCAAAAGACTATTTGTAGGCTTGATGTAGTAAGGAGTCACGTTGGAAAAGCCAAATGGCAAGGAACTGTGGGTGGTCTCTGAATTGTGAGCAACTTCTAGGAGCTGAGCACAGCCTCCAACAGACAGCTAGCAAAAAGCCAGGTCAAGTGGTATATAGCTATATATATTTGTAACTATATAAAGTTAATTCTCTCAATAGTCTTTGTGAGCTTAGTAGCGGATTCTTCCTCCCTCATTTCAGATAGGAATGCAGCCTGATCACATATTGATTGTAGTTTTCTAAAGGTCTCAGCTACTCTGTCACTAGACTCCCAACTCCCCACCTTTATAAAGAAGCTGTGAAATAATAAATGGGGGCTGTTTCAAGCTGTTAAGTTTGTGATGATTTATTAATCAGTAATTGAAAACTAATGTAGTTGGTAAAGGATTCATGATTAACCTGACCTCGCCAGTGACAACTATCAGAATAGGATGCCAACCGATCTTTTGATAAATCACAGCCTGGTATTGATCTTCATCCCCTCTGAGATAGTGATCATAAGCTTAATACTTTCCACATTGCAATGAACCAGCTGGTTATATCCTAAAATTTTTTAAATAAAAAGATTAATTGTCTTTAATAGTTATCTCCATGTTGCTTCTCACTCTGTCAGAAAAATCAAACCATGCTGGATCCAAAGATATGTAAAAAAGCAACAAATGCTTGTATATAATATCTAGTTCTTTTATTACAACTGTCTGCTTCATCACCAAGAAGGCCTAGAATATCAGACTCTTTCGTAGCTGAAACCATGAGTTTGTGCACACATGCTGTAAAGAGTGTACTTATTAAGAGTCACTCAAAAGTTCTATTTTCTAATAGCAAAAGGCACCAACAATTTTATTTCCATTTTCCCATTCTATCTATTATTTATTCAGCATTGGAGTCTCTTGTAAATCTCTGATTTAAATGTTCCAAAGTGCAGGATGCAATAATCAATTATCTAACACCAATGGTTATCCTCCTTGCCCAGTGGGCTCTAAAGTACTGAAAGGAAATCTGTTAGGTCTTTCTTTATGTGAGGATTCTATGAGATTAAATTCTTAGCTCTAGCATTAAATGTATTAGCAAAATACATGCTTCCAATACACAGCTTCCAAAACCAGGTGAGTGAATTCCCTTCTTTTCCCAACAGGGAGACACTGAAAGGACTTTGGATCACTCAACTGGAATGTTTCTATTTAAGTATATGTAATATAATGAGCACAAAATATCCTTTTCTCTAAAAGTAAGACCTCTACCTACCAAGACATGTGGTGCTTTCCTGAGTCACTTCTCCCTATTCTAGAGGGAACATACACTATTTTTATATCAGAGTAAGTGTTAGAAAATGTTCAACTACTGCTTTCTACTGTTTTTCCCCCTCACCAGCTTTATGTAGTTTTATCTTTCTAAAAACTACACTATAGTCCATGGAATTCTCCAGGCCAGAATACTGGAGTGGGTAGCCTTTCCCTACTCCAGGGGATCTTCCCAACCCAGGGATTGAACCCAGATCTCCTGCATTGCAGGCAGATTTTTTACCAGCTGAACCACAAGGGAAGCCCAAGAATACTGGAGCGGGTAGCCTATCCTTTCTCCAGAGGATCTTCCCAACTCAGGAATCTTACCGGGGTCTCCTGCATTGCAGGCAGATTCTTTACCAACTGAGCTATCAGGGAAGCCCAGTTTTATCTCATGAATGTCCAAATAAGTACACAGTCGGAGGCTAGAGGATCACATATCCACTCTGCAAATCTCCAGCTCTCTTTCTACCTTCTCTCCTGTTGGATACCCTATGTGTTCAAGTCAGCCTGCCGTTTGTCACTCTGATTTCTATGTTCTCAATTCAGGGGGACTGTGAAGCTCTGTTAAGGATCTTGCACCTTCCCCACCTCTCTCTGTAGCAGTCAGGAAACTACTTTGGGGTATTAAGGTAAATCAATCATAGATTAACCTCATTTTTTAATCACTTTCTTGTAGATCATTGCCTGTGGTCTAATGTTGAAAAACAGTTGTTTCACATATTTAGGCCAGTTTTTTGGTTGTATCAAAGAAGTGCAATTCTAACAGTAACTAATTTTTTTTTGGCCAAAAGTAGAAGTCCTCATACCTTTTTTACTCTATCCTTCACAAAATGCAGGATATCATGTGTCACTTGGTGTTCTTATAGACAGCACCCATGACACACAAGTGAACCCCAAAGAAGTAATGAGCTGAAGTGAGAAATTTTAACTCTGGGGAAAACAATTTGGAAGCTCAATAAAGACTAGCATACATCCTGGGTTTACATTCTGGGTTGCTACCTATTAGCTATGTGACCTTTTGCAAATTATTAAATGTTCTCCACCACACTTTTCTCACATGTCAAACACTGATAGTGATAATACTTCTCATAGGAGTGTTGAGAAGATTAAATTATTTGATACCTGCAATGTTCTTAAAGACTGACTAGTGTATACTATTCCCTGTTGGCTCAGTGGTAAAGAATCAACCTGCCAATGTAGGAAACATGGGTTCAATCCCTGGGTAAGGAAGATCTCCAGGAGAAGGAAATGCCAACCTACTTACCCTGGCATTCTTGCCTGGAGAACCCCATGGACAGAGGAGCCTGGAGGGTTACAGTCCATGGGGTCACAAAAGAGTTGGACATGACTTAGCAACTAAAACAACAAGACTATAATAATTACTACTTTACTATTATAGATTGCTGCTGCTAAGTCGCTTCAGTCGTGTCCGACTCTGTGCGACCCCATAGATGGCAGCCCAACAGGCTCCCCCATCCCTGGGATTTTCCAGGCAAGAACACTGGAGTGGGTTGCCATTTCCTTCTCCAATGCATGAAAGTGAAAAGTGAAAGTGAAGTCGCTCAGTCGTGTCCGACTCTTAGGGACCCCATGGACTGCAGCCTACCAGGCTCCTCCGTCCATGGAATTTTCCAGGCAAGAGTACTGGAGTGGGGTGCCATCACCCTCTCTGCATTATAGCTTGAGGAGATGAGAAAAAAAGGTGTTGAGAAAAATGGGTGATATGACTATTTGGAGAGTAAAAGTATTGTTAATACTCCTCAATACATGTGAGCTATTATATCACCAAGGATGGGCTCTGTGGTCCTACACTAAGGCTAAAGTTCAAGACATTGTCCAGAAAGTATGCACAATTACAACAAGAGAAGAAAAACATTTCTTGATAGAAAATACAGTTAAACACAAAGTCAGAAAGTTTTGTGAAATGCTCTTCTCTTTAAAACAAGGAAGATCCAGGATCATCAGCATACACAGGTAAAGCTATACTCTGACCTGAGAGCAGAGGGTGCCCATTCACCCCTGTGTTTGTTTCTTCATTCAGTAAAGGGTGATTAGCATCTGCTGCAACTTCTGTTTGAGGTCTTATCGGATACAAAAGTGAAGTATGTGGTTCCTACCCTAGACAAGATAATGAAGAAGTAAGGAAGCCCTAAAACACATAATTTTGAGGCAACACTAATAGATGTCTAATCAGAGTGTAATGAAAGAACCAAAAATAATTGTCTAAGAGTACTTGTAGCCTGAATTTGAGATTAAAAGATACAGTGTTGATAGTTTATTTTAAAACATTAATTCATATTATTTTCCTACAGAAATCTCAACCAATTAATTTTTTTAAATAGAGAGGATGTTTTGATTCAATAATAGTGAATGACTGGTCATTATATACCAAGAAATGTATTTAACAGTCAACTAAAATTATTAAGTACAATAAAGGCATTTAATAATCAGCTATATCCCCCAAATATTTAAAGATTAAAAGCAAAGACAAACAATGTTTCACCCCACTATGGACTTCCTTTGTAGATATCACTAAACTCTATGATTTCAAAAAATGAATGAGTAACTCCCTGTGATGATACTCTTTAGAAAATCCATCTTATTTCATTTGATCTAATGAGGACTAATGAGGACTGGAGAATAAGAAATAAAATGTAGCTACTGTTTTAAAATATTAATAGAGAATAAGAAATCTTTTAAATGATAGATCATTGTTTTTAAAATATTTATTATAGGCCACTACAGTTCTTTTAAGTAATAATAAAATTCATTGGATGATAAATAAATTTTAATGTCGTGGTGGAACTGGCATTTCAAACCAGAGCCATGTGTCTCTAAATGGCAGCTCAACAGGCTATGTTACCCCAAACCTTGGGCATTTTCCAAATTGCTGCAAGAACACTGGAGTGGCCATTTCCTTCCTTCCAATGTATTAAATACAGGTATAATGGAGTGGTTCAAAACAAAATTCTTTAAGTTTCATTTAAATATCCCATAAAAATGAGTTTCTTCAAATTTTCCTCTATCCTTTTCTCCACTGAAGATTTAGCATTCTTTTAGAGGAAGAAAAAAAATCAAATTACTTCAATAGACAAGATTGATGGGACCTTGGAAAAAAATAATGATTGAAATTCTCAGCTGCTCTCCAAGGTGATTAAATCCTAATTGAGGAAAGGGCCTTGTGTGAAACCCGCAGGCTATACCAAGACGGTTCTGTGGGCTCCGAAGGAGATGCAGTTGGATCTATTGCATTCAGCGATTGCTTTAGGCAGTTACATATCGAGTGGTTACAATTCAATAATAGGAAGGGCTGACATTATAATGATTTCTACTCTCCCTAATTACTCTGTGATGTTTGTTGACATGCATAAGTGATGATTCTGAAGCACCATTTAAGAGGGCACAGAGGCTCTCTCATTTGGGTGAAAGAGCTCAATTTTAGGTGAGGTGACATTCTGTTTTCCTCTTAATATGTATTGTACACCCACCCTTTGAGCTTAATACCCTCAGGTTGTTATCATTACTTATCAATAGAAGATGACTATTCAGGGAAGGAATGACAAAGTTCTATTAATATTTAAGCAATAACATATCATTTGGATCCTCTCCAGAGACAAAATCTTGGGGGGAAAATGTTCACAGGTTTTCCGAAAAAGCATCTTCCCATTTTGCAGACTAGGAAAATGAGGTTTGAAGATATTAAATGCCTTGTCAAATACAACATAGGATATAAAGAACTAAGCTGAGTGTGCTTTGTTTTGTTAGTGCATTTGTGCTTTATTGATTTTTAAGAGCATATTCTTCTCTCTTTGAGTAAAATTCATTAGCAACTTTTCCATGTAATGAGTAACGAAAAGATGCTATATTCATAACTCATTTAACAGATCTTTTTGGATGCCCACCACATACCAGTGGTACAGAAACCAAATGCTATTTCTGGGAGCTTATCATTGAGTGGTGAACAAAAACACTGAACAGGTAACTGTAAGATTTAGGAAACCAATTTAATTCTTATATATAATATGGAGAGAAATTGAGAGAGAAGCATATCTTTGTCTTTTATCAGATGCTTTTTGAGTTTGGAGATGCGGAAAGAAAAGGAGTAAATCCTTGGTAGACAATCAGAAAATATTGCAACCTAAAGGTTTAATTAAACAATCAACTTAGGTACTAAAGAGTCTGACTCCATTTTTGATGCTTGGCTTCTGACAGGTTTCAGAACTCATACTTCCTTTATCCCTTCTTGCCCTGTATAAGAAAGTCTGGTGTTTCTTCCTACGGTACCCATAGGTAAGATCAAATCATGTAAATCCTCACCCACACGTGAGAATGCACCACCAGCCCCATCTCTTAACCACAATGCAAACCAAAGCCATTACCTCTCATGTGGCTCAAGGCATTCCAGACAAATGTGTGCGCTTGCCCTTCCCTATTTTGTGTAAAATAAGCCTTTTCATGTCCTTCTGGTGCGTGTGTGACATGATCTGCCTTGGTATCTGAGGCAAGTTGTGGGAAGAATATTTGATCCCACTCTCCACAGTGCTGCAGGAGCAGAATGGTTGAGGAATGATCGGCATTGCCCCTAGGGCTATCTTCTCTCCTTTGACTTGCAAACTAGATCCTAGTAAGTATGCCCTTGGCATAGCTGCCTGCTGGCTAGCCTGCACTTGGTGCCATGCTGCTGCCTGATGGTAAAACTTGGCTTTGAGCTGTGCTGTGGTGCAATGGTACCCCACTCCAGTACTCTTGCCTGGAAAATCCCATGGATGGAGGAGCCTGGTGGGCTGCAGTCCATGGGGTCACTAAGAGTCGGGCACAACTGAGTGACTTCACTTTCACTTTTCACTTTCATGCATTGGAGAAGGAAATGGCAACCCACTCCAGTGTTCTTGCCTGGAGAATCCCAGGGACGGGGGAGCCTGGTGGGCTGCCGTCTATGGGGTCACACAGAGTCGAACACGACTGAAGCGACTTAGCAGCAGCAGCAGCAGTGGTGCTTTTACAAAGTCCTACCAAGTCTCTGTTTTAGGTTTATGAACCCAAGTTGCAAGTTTAAAAAACTGATGACAGGCATAGGAGATTGAGATTCTTTCTAAAAATGAAGCTGGGTTGTGTGTCACAGCCTATGCTTTGTGTCTTAGATACCTTGTGCTTTTATGCCAGCATAAGCCATGATTATCATACACTCAGGAGAATGACCTTCATTCTCTAACAACTGGTTGTTTATATGAGGTATTGCTCTCCATTCTGTGGAACTCTTGGGAGATAGACCCATCCTTTGTGCCATATACAAGCACATCAGGTATTCATTCATGTGAAAAAAAAGAAGTTCATAGTCCCCATCCCAGATATCCTAATTTGGATCCTAGGAAGCCCCACATGTATCTATCACTGTTGCCCATGCCTCTGTCACCAAAAAACACCCTGATCTTTAAGGTTATAGGAGAAAAGACCTATGACACTGCATGACATGACTGTTTTATCATTATCACTGTTAGAGAAGTGGAAGACATCATACCCTAACAGATATCTGTAAAATAAACCAACAAAGGCCCTGAGTTCAGCTGAGCACCATGGCTTATCAACAAAAGGTAAATTCCAACCCAGTTTAAGCCTAGGGCACCACAATCTCAATAAGACAACAATCACCATGAGGAAGGACCCCAATCCTGACAGTATTTATTTGGGACACTCTAGAGAAAGAAACACACCTACCCATATGAGTAGGGTAGAAGGGACCTCCTGAAATGTAGCTAGTAACCATACTCGTGAGCACACACACACACACACACAGAGTTGCAAAGGCCTTGATACCAGGAGAGAAAACAAAAATTGAAAGAGATCTGCTATTTGATCCAACCGGGAATCCAAAGTTTACTCTATAAAATGGAGGAAAATTCCTTTGAAACCACATGCCCAGCTCATTGGGATCTCAAGTCCATGTTACAGGGAACCTTATTCTATTAACAGATTGGGAATGAAACCTCAGAGATGCTGGGCTTTATAGTTCTCACTCTAGAGCAAAGTGTCATTGAGTCCATGTGCCATACTTTAATTAACTGCTTGCTTACATGGAAATTTTTTGATTCCATTCATTCAGAGTTTGCATATATGAGTTCCCATTTTCTTCATTTTGTCCATTCAAATAGAACTTAGCTAGGCATTTTTTTTTTTCACATTTCATATATGGTTTGAGAGGCAATTTTAACTCAGGCTTTTTCCTAAAAAATAAAATGTTTGTAAAAAATTGCCTTTGCTTGGGATATGGCTTATGCTGCAAGTAAGACAAAGTATTCATTCATTCTCTAATGTATATTTATTGTCTGCCTGTAGGTACTAAGCATATATATATATATATATATATATAGCTATGAAAGACAAAGCCTGTGTGTTCAGGAGTTTATAATTAGCTGTATTTAAAGTAGTTATCGGTTCAGTTCAGTTGTGTCCAACTCTTTGCAACCCCATGGATAGCAGGACGCCAGGCTTCCCTGTCCATCAGCATCTTCTGGAACTTGCTCAAACTCATGTCCATTGAGTTGGTGGTCCTATCCAACCATCTCACCCCTTGTCATCCCCCTCTTCTCCTGCCTTAAATCTTTCCTAACATCAGAGTTTTTCCTAGTGACTTAGTTCTTTGCATCAGGTGGTGAAAGTATTGGAGCTTCAACTTCAATATCAGTCCTTCCAATGAATATTCAGGACTGATTTCCTTCAGGATTGACTGATTTGATCTCCTTGCTGTCCAAGGGACTCTCAAGAGTCTTGTCCAACACCACAGTTCAAAAGCATCAATTCTTCGGCACTCAGCTTTCTTTCGGCACTCAACTCTCACATCCATACATGAATACTAGAAAAACCATAGCTTTGACTATATACTATCTAGTTTGGTCATAGCTTTTCTTCCGAGGAGCAAGTGTCTTTTAATTTCATGGCCGCAATCACCATCTGAAGTGATTTTGGAGCCCCAAAAATAAAATCTGTCACTGTTTCCACTGTTTCCCCATCTATTTGGCATGAGATAATGGGACCGGATGCCATGATCTTAATTTTCTGAATGTCAAGCTTTAAGCATGCTTTTTCACTCTCCTCTTTCACTTTCATCAAGAGCCTCCTTAGTTTCTCTTCACTTACAGCTATAAGGGTGATGTCATCTGCATATCTGAGGTTATTGATATTTCTCCCTGCAATCTTGATTCCAGCTTGTGTTTCATCCATCCATATAGTAAAGTAGCTATATCTGATGTGTTATTCCACCCTTAGATGTGATTAGGGCAACAAGGTTGGTTCTACTAAGTTCACCCAACTGGTCCTATTTCTGCAGAGTATGCAACCCTCATAAGTTGCATCTGTGACAATCCTGTCTCTGAGTTTTGGATTTACAATTCATGCATTCATACACAAGCTTCGGTACAAATATTAATTGCTTTAAATGGAGTAGGAGTATAAAAGAAGAAATTACATTTGCCTAGTCTGTCAGAAGGGACTTCATGGAGAGTTGCATATGAGGTAGACGAGTTTATCAGAAATCAATGTTACTGGAATATTATGCTGAAATGAGAGAGGAGGAGAAATTTGACTGTGGTTAGATTTTCAGTGAGTATATTATTCATTCTTTAGCATGAAAGAATGGGAACCACTGAATAATTTTGAGAAAGTAGGTAACGTAGTTTGATTTGCATATACAAAAGAACATTTTGGTGGCATATGTGGAGAATTAATTAAAAAGCAACAAAGATACTGTGATAGTCAAGCATTCCTGGAATATTTTATGTGTAGCACTCTCTATACTTATTTGTGTGTATCACAGTATTAGAAGAGAAAATAGAGGCTGTAGTGATAAGTTGATACAAAAATAGTAGCATTAAATTAAAACAAGGTAAATTATTTATTCAAATTTGGATGTAATTGGATTATATCTGTCTATAGATTTCCTTTTAATACACCAAACACTCTTTAGAAAGTAACAATTCTATAAGCTAGCTACTTTTCTCTCCATTTTATGGATGAAGAAACTGAGACTAAAGCAGCAGTTAAGTCATGTAATAAATAACAAAGCTGAAACTTGAAGTTGGCTTTATCAGATTTGATTAACATTAAATTTCTTAGTTGAACTTCTGACAGCTCACTTAATTCAGGCCTGCACTACACTCTGCTGCCGGCCAAATACTGCCACACACATGAAGTTTCATATCTAGAGATGAAAGCTTTTAGATCAAGTTCCTAATAGCTTAGCTGACAGATTTGATGGATTGATAGACTTAATAAAAAGGAGAAATGGTTAAAAAAAAAACCACACACACATAATTACCACCCATTGTTCAGGCATTCATTGATTATTGTGCATGATTTATTTTCTTTTTGAGATAAGAACAATTAAATGCATAGATAATATAGAAATAAGGCCTATAAATATGTCTATGCTTGGTTCGATGAATTTTGTTAAAAATTAAAAAAAAAATCAAGCTAGAAATTCAGAGAAAAAACAATCAGTACATGTGAAGTCTGATTTCACATTGACATTGGTAAATACTTTGATATTGAGTACTTTTCATTTGCTTCGAATCACTACTCTAGAGACCAAGTAAACACTTTTGGAAATATGGTGAAATATCAATATACACCTCTATTCTTTGGTAGACTATGTTTTTGTTTTGAGATTGAGGCAGCCTGTTGGGAAACTTTCTTTTAAAAATTAGGCACTATAAATTCTTCACTTGTATCTTCTCTTATTCCTGTCAGCAGCATGATTTTATCAGTTAGAAAAATGATAACTGGACCGCTATTGAGTTCAACAAGAATTCACACAGAGCTACTGGATGTTAGCAGTGTTTTATAAATTATTTTTAGGAGTATTCTAACATCCATAATCCCAAGAAATATATAAATTAATTTTATTCTGCACAAGAAAGGTATATAGTAAAGGAGGTGCTTTTCTCTCATATGATAACTTGCAGGACTCTATTTGATGATATATAAACAGGTGACATTTGGCTGCCATCAAAAGATTTATCTAGCAATATATTAGGGATTAATAATCTTTTACTCTTATAAAGGAAAGCGTTGCCTAGGAAACAGAGGGATGGGACTCATGCTCAGGATACAAATTAGTGTTTCTATAGTATTCACAGAATAATCATGAAAACAACAAATATGTATGGAGTATGCATTATAGGCGATATAATAACAATGTTCTATGGTTATATAGTGAGAAGGCTTTTTTAAAAGTGAATACATTAATTTCTCTTGGGAACTTACCTTGTAATTCAAACATGAAAAATGGGTGTCACTCATTCTGTCACTTACCCTTTCTGGCCCTAGGCAATCTTGACTTATCAAAGACAGTCTACTTGAGCCCTGACTAAGCCACCTAAACCACTTCAACACTGTAATTCTTCTTGGCCTCAAATGAATCTATGAGTTAGACTACAAGTTGAATCTATGAGCCAATCCTGGTGACTATGTTAAAGATAAGCGGGAAAGAATAAGAGACCTATATTTGAGGGGGTATCTATTTTGTAAAACATAGACGTTGAGTTTGGATAAAGGAAAAGGAATACATTCTAGATGTAGTTGGGACACAAGTAAACAGAGGCAGGAGAAAACTGGCTTAATTCAATATCATCATTTAGCTAGTCAACAATCAAAGCAAAATATAAACTGGTGAGCTTACAGCTCAAGTTCAAATAAAAACACCATTGCCTAATATTTAACTCAGTTTCCTGAACGATGCTTCAGGGAACATTAGCATTGTGGAATGTTCCATAATAAGAGCTATTAATCAATTAAGCTAAGGGAATCATGCATATTACTTACTTAAACATTCATTTAATAATTACTGAGCACTTATTTGGTTCTAAGTACCTTTTCAGATACTGAAGATCTAACAGTAGAAAAATTAAAATTCTTAATTTACGTATGTTGAAAATAAAACATATTTTTAATTCATATGTGTGTGTGTGTGTGTGTGTGATATTTCAGATGATGATAAATGCTATTTAAAAAAAGCAGGTGAGATTGATGAAATTTTTAGTTTAATAAAAGACATTTAAGAAAAGATCCTTTTCAGAAGGTGATATATGAGTTTAGACTTGAAAGAAATATGAAAGCAAAATGTAGTTATCTAAGGAGAGGGTGTATCAGACAGAAGGTAGACCAGTAAAACTCTGATTTGTGAGAGAGCTTGGAGTAATCAAGGCACCATAAGGATGTCACAGAAAGAGTGATGAGATTAACAAGGCTGGGTCAAGTGGGAGATTTAAGTCATTTTTGCTAATCAATTTGGGAAGACAATGGAGGGTTTTGAGCAAAGGAAAAAAAAATGAGATCTGATATATGTTTTAAATTGGACAATAGAAGCCATGTCGAGAATATACAATGAAAGCAGAAACATGTGAAGCAGGGAACTAGTTTGGAGATTATTTTAATATTATAGGCAAGAAACTCTGTGGTTTAAATCAAGGTGTTTAGAATAATGAGGTAGAATGTTCAGCTTTTGGATATTTCTTGATGAAAGAATCATCAGATTTTCTAGTATATTATTTGTGGGGTTCAAAAGGAACAGAAGAGTCAACAAAAACTCCAAGTTCACTGGCCTGGATGAGCAGAAGAATTCACGTATGATGGTAAAAAGCACTTTGCAGTCAAAGTGCCCGCTAACCTTAGAGTTTTCCCTTACTAACTGGAATTCTGGACAAGCCATCTGAGTTCTCTTATGCCTCACTCTTCCCATCGATAAAATGAGCGTGGTAACAGTAACTACCTCATGGGGTTATTATGGATAGTAAATGAGTTAATAGTTAATAAATCACTTAGAATAGTGTCTAGAAGATAGCATGCCCCCTCTAAGTGTTTATTGAAATATAACTTAAAGAAGAAGCAGTTCTGAGGTGAAGAAAGTCAAGGATTTAGTTTAAGATAGCTATTAGATATTTAAGGGAAGAAGATGTACAAGTAGATGGTTATATTAATCTAAGTCTTCCAGGTATTAATTTGACAGTTATCAGTGTACAGATGTTATACAAGCTAGGAGCTTGGACAAGATCCCCTAAGGAGTGAGAGCAGATAAGTAAGATGATAGAGCAGTGCATTCCGAACCATCCCAACTCTAGAGATCACAGACTTTAGGTCTGGGAAGAAAGGAAATAACAGGGTGGCAGAGAAGAAACAAAATAAAATTTGGAAGCTAAGCAAATAAAATATTTCTAGAAAACAATAATGCATTTACATTTTTAAAAAGACATTTTACAGGTACAGTACCTATTCATATTAAAACTCTTAAAAATAGGAATTGATTGTCACTACCTTTGAACTCTATGACAAAATGTATTAATATGTATATCAGTCTAAGAACCAGAATCTTACATAACAAGGTGACAATAGATTTTATTTATATGTTTCCCATTTAAAATAGGAAACATAAAAACAAAACATTCAAACATAAACTTAAATGTCCAAAACTTATAAAGCCATAAAACATTTCTGAAAGACATATACATTGACTTGAAAAAATAAATAATAGGAAGACTGAACATCATAAAGATATTGGTTCTATGTTAATCAGTAAACTTAAGCAAATTCTAATTTTTCAATTTTGTTGTTGATGCATTATAGTTTTGAAACAAAATTTATTGTAAAATTAATTTGGAATAAACCAAACTAAGAAAACTATACAGAAAACTATAAGACAGTAATGAAAGAAATCAAAGACAATATAAACAGATGAAGGGATATTCCATGCCCCTGGGTTGGAAGAATCAATATTGTGAAAATGGCCATACTACCAAAAGCAATCTATAGATTCAGTGCAATCCCTATCAAATTACCAATGGCATTTTTCACAAAAGTAGAACAAAAATTTTCACAATTCATATGGAAATACAAAAGGCCCCACATAGCCAAAGCAATCTTGAGGAAAAAAATGGAGATGGAGGAACCAACTTACCTGATTTCAGACTACACTACAAATCTACAGTCATCAAGACAGTATGGTACTGGCACAAAAGCAGAAATATAGACTAATAGAACAGAATAGAAAGCCCGGAGATAAAACCACACACATATGGGCACCTTATCTTTGACAAAGGAGGAAAGAATATACAATGGGAAAAATATAGTCTCTTCAATAAATGGTGCTGGAAGAACTGGACAACTACATGCAAAATAATGAAATTAGAATACTTCCTAACACCATACACAAAGATAAACTTAAAATGGATTAAAGGCTGAAATGTAAGACCAGAAACTATAAAACTCTTAGAAGAAAACATAGGCAGAACACTGTATGACATAATCATAGCAAGAGCCTTTATGACCTACCTCCTAAAATAATGGAAATAAAAACAAAAATAAATAAATGGGACCCAATTAAACTTAAAGGGCTTCCCAGTAGCTGGTAAAGAATTCACCTACAGTGCAGGAGATCCCAGTTCAATTCCTGGATCAGGAAGATCTGCTGGAGAAGGGATAGGCTACCCACAGGAGTATTCTGGGTGTCCGTGGTGGCTCAGTTGGTTAAGAATCCTCCTGCAATGCGGGAGACCTGGGTTCAATCCCTGGGTTGGGAAGATTCCCTGGAGAAGGGAACACCTACCTACTCCAGTATTCTGGCCTGAAGAATTCCATGGACTGTATAGTCCATCAGTTCAGTTCAGTTCAGTTCAGTCACTCAGTCGTGTCCGACTCTGCGACCCCATGGACTGTAGCATGCCAGGCCTCCCTGTCCGTCATCAACTCCCATAGTTTACTCAAACTCATGTCTGTTGAGTCGGTAATGCCATCCAATCATCTCATCCTCTGTCATCCCCTTCTCCTCCTGCCCTCAATCTTTCCCAGCATCAGGGTCTTTTAAAATGACTCAGCTCTTCGTATCAGGTGGCCAAAGTACTGGAGTTTCAGCTTCAACATCAGTCCTCCCAAAAAACATTCAGGACTGATTTCCTTTAGGATGGACTGGTTGGATCTCCTTGCAGTACAAGGGACTCTCAAGAATCTTCTCCGACACCACAGTTCAAAAGCATCAATTCTTCGGCGCTCAGTCTTCTTTATAGTCCAACATCCATACATGACTCCTGGAAAAACCATAGCCTTGACTAGATGGACCTTTGTTGGAAAAGTAATGTCTCTGCTTTTTTAACATGCTGTTTAGGTGGGTCATAACTTTTCTTCCATGGAGTAAGCGTCTTTGAATTCCATGGCTGAAGTCACCATCTACAGTGATTTTGGACCCCTCCAAAATAAAGTCTGTCACTGTTTCTGCTGTTTCCCCATCTATTTGCCATGAAGTGATGGGACCAGATGCCCTGATCTTAGTTTTCTGAATGTTGAGTTTTAAGCCAACTTTTTGACTCTCGTCTTTCAGTTTCATCAAGAGGCTCTTTATTTCTTCTTCCCTTTCTACCAAAAGGGTGGTGTCATCTGCATATCTGAGGTTCTTGATATTTCTCCCGGCAATCTTCATTCCCTCTTGTGCTTCCTCCAGCCCAGTGTTTCTTATGATGTACTCTGCATATAAGTTAAATGGGGTCGCAAAGTCGGACATGACTGAGCAACTTTCACTTTTCAATTAAATTTAAAAGCTTTTACTCAACAAAAGAAACTAAACCAGGTGAAAAGACAACCCTCAGAATAGGAGAAAATAATAGCAAAGGAAACAACTGACAAAGAATTAATTTCCAAAACCTACAAGCAGCTCATACAACTCAATACCAGAAAATCAAATAACCTAATCAAAAATTGGGCAAAAGACCTAAACAGACATTTCTCCAAAGAAGACATACAGATGGCTAATAAATATATGAAGAGATGCTCAATATCACTCATTGTTAGAGAAATGCATATCAAACCTGCAGTGAGATATCTCTTCACCCCAGATTCACCCCAGACAGAATGGCCGTAAACAAAAACTCCACAAAAAACAAGTGCTGGAGAGGGTGTGGAGAAAGGGGAACTCTCCTACACTGATGGTGGGAATGTAAATTGATACAGCCACTATGAAAGACAGTATGGAGATTTCTTTAAAAACTAGGGATAAAACTACCATATTGACACATATATATGGAATCTAGAAGGATGGTACAGATGAATCTGTTCACAGGGCAGTAATGGAGATGCAGACATAGAGAACAGACTAATGGGTAAGGGTTGGGGAGAAAAGGGAGTGGGTGAGATAAATGGAGAGAGTAGCATGGAGGTATATACACTAACATATGTAAATAGCCAGTGGGAATTTACTATATGACTCAGGGAACTCAAACTGGAGCTCTATAATTACCTAGAGGGGTGGGAGGTGGGAGAGAGATTCAAGAGGGAGGAGACATATGAACAAGTACCATTAATTCACGCTGATGTATGACAGAAATCAAACCAATATTGTAAACCAATTGTCAATCAGTTAAAAATGAATATTAAAAATAAATGAAATTAATTTGGAAAGCAAACAAGAAGTTAAAAAAAACAACAACACTGGGAAATAAATCCCTGCTTTGATAGTGGTATAGCCCACTAAACATTGACACATGCTATAAAACCTCTGTAATTAAAAAAAAAAAAAAAAAGTCTGGTATCAATAGAGACAGTTGTATAGATCAGAATAGATAATCCAGAAATAGTCTAACTGCAAATGAAATTCCAAACACAATAATGGCAGCATCTCAAATCTCAAGAGAAAATTACTCTTTTTAAAAGGAAGTGTTGATGAAAATGAATGTCTTTATAGGAAAAAAACAATGAGTGGATTAATTAAAATTTACAAACTCTAAATGCATTAGAGGATTGAATGTAAAGAAGTGAAGTTATACAGGTAGTAGAAGAAAAAATGTTCATCTTTACAATTTGGGAGCAGAGAAAATCTTACTAACTATGACACAAAGCCCCAAATCAACAAAACATTTTAATTTAACTTAATTACATAAAATTTTAAAGACAATAAATGCTAACAACAATACAGAAATAAATACTTCATAGAAAACAGAAGTGCAAATGGACCTTAACCTTTAGAAATGGATGAAAAGGCTTTCATGATAAGAAAACTGTTCAGCCTTCTCATAATAAAACTGCAACTAAAACTCATGGAAATATTTATCTACTATCAGATTGGAAACACCTACAAGTTTGACAGCATATTTTTTTGGTAAGACTGTGGGAGGGCAAACACCCTCAGATCTAGCTGATTTGGCAATACCTACTGAAATGAACACACACATTTTATCTGTGGAGCCTACATTCTACTTTCAAAGATCTATCTAAAAAACACACTGGCAAAAATAAAAACATATATATGTGCAAGACTAATTATCGTGGCACGGTTTGTCAACTTCAAATGTTGAATAATTGTATGTTCACAGTACGGAATGCTACATAACTTTAAAAATGCTTCCCTGGTGGCTCAGCCATAATGAATCCACTGGCAGTGCAGGAGACACAGGAGATGAGCGTTGGATCCCTGGGTGGGGAAGATCCCCTGGAGGAGGGCATGGCAACCCGCCCCAGTATTCTTTACAAGCAAATTCTCTGGACAGAGGAGCCTGGCTGACTATGGTACATGGGATTGCAAAGAATCAGACACAAATGAAGTGACTGAGTATGCAAGCACACACGTGAACTGTGTACTACCATGAACAATCTTTGGGATATATTCACGCTCTATTCTGGAGATCATTTCACTGAGTATACAATAGAACGCACACATACACACAAGCATGCATACATATAAAAAGATGAACTCATAGGAAATACCCATGTACATAGGCTGCCCTAGTCTTTCCCAATGTCTTCTCTCTAGGGATTCTTGTTAATTGTACCACAGAAGGAAAGGAAATAAAATGTCCTGGGTGAGACATTCTCTATGATAAGGAAATGTACTTTTGTCATTTCTATTTAATGAAACTTAGTTCTGAATAAAGAAACAGCATTAAGAAACAGATTATTCACTCTCCCAAAGATCACTTGTGTTTTTCAGTGTTATTTTGCAAGTATTATTTTGCAAGCTTTTATAACCTTCAACCTCTTAGAGAAAAGAAAAAAATTTAAAAGGTAAGTTAATTATTTTTCATGCTTGAGAAAATAAATGTTTTAAAGTTGATAATTACAACATCTGCATTAAAATAAAGATTTCCCACACTTCATGCTTTAGCAAAGGAGTGCTTCTTTATTGTCACTACATAAGTAATACCTTCCTTATGATTTTGACTGAGGTTAGTTGATCAACTAGAAATCTAATGCGTATGTAAAAATGATGTCCGTCATGATACAATTGCACAAATGAAATAAGTACCTCATTTTGGTCCCCAGTAGTAAAAGATTTCCTTGTAAATATAAATGAGATAAAATACCAGTGAAAAATTCTTCTCTAATTTACCATAAGCGAACTTCCATAGAACAATCTGGGATTTTTGAGTTGCATGAGGCAAACAACTGAGGTAGTAGGGCTTGCCCTGAAGTTCTTGGGTATACTGGACATTTAATCCCACTACATGGGATGTGAGTTTATTTCAGTCATGTTTTTATAAATGAGAAATGTTATATTATAGGTATGAAAAGCCCATGAATTCCTTGTCACACACTCCTGAGTCAGACTGTTGGTCAATATTTAGTGAATATACACTCTGGTACCAGGCATGATATCAATATTAAGACAAATGTGGAGTATTCATTTATTCGTTTTTTCTAAATCTAGTAAGAAAGTTAAGTTTTTGTTGTTGTTTTTGTTGTTTTACTTTATTTTTCTTTTTCCAACCACCAATCCTCACTTCAGGCAACCACCAAAGTTCTCTGTGTCTATGAGCTTGTGGCTTTCTATTTTAAAGATCCCATGTATAAGAGGTAGTCATCTTTCCAGGTCTGACTTGTTTCACCTAGCATAATGCACTCAAGGTCCAGCCATGTTGTCAGAAATGGGCAAGATTTCACTTTTTATGGCTGAATCAACACTCTAGTATCTGTGTGTGTGTGTGTGTGTGTGTGTGTGTGTATTTCTTTATCCAGTCACCCATTAATTGACACAGGTTACTTCCATGTCTTGGCTGTTGTAAACAATACTGTAATAAACACTAACTTTTCAAATTAGTGTTTTCATATTTTTCACATAAATACTCAGAAGTGGAATTTCTGGATCATATGCCAATTCTATTAATTTTTTTAAACCTCATACTGTTTTCCAGAGTGACTGCATCAATTTATAATCTCACCAACCACGCAAAAGGTTTTCTTTTTTTCACATCCTCACTAGCAATTGTTATGTCTTGCCTTTTTGATAATAGCCATTCTAACAGGTGTATGGTAATATCTCATTGCTCTGATTTGTATTTTCCTAATGATTAATGATGTTGAGGATATTTTAATGGACCTGTCAGACATTTATATGTCTTGTTTTGAAAAATTTCTATTCAGACCTTTAGCCTATTTTTTAATCAGATTTTTTTTTTTTGCTGTTGTGTGAGTTCTTTATATATTTTGGATATTATCCCCTTATCATAAATATGATGGGCTTCCCAGAAGCCACTAGTGGAAAGGAACCTGCCAACCAATGTAGGAAACAGAAGAGACAGAGGTTCTATCCCTGAGTTGAGAAGATCCCCTGGAGAAGGAAATGATAACCCATTCCAGTTTTCTTGCCTGGAGAATCTGATGGACAGAGGAGCCTGGAGGGCTATAGCCCACAGGGTCGCAAAGAGTCAGACACAAAGAAGTGACTTACCACAGTACTCACATCATACATATGATATACAAGTGTTTACTCATTCAGTAGGTTGCCTTTTCATTTTGTTAATGGTTTCCTTTGCTGTGCAAAGCTTTTTAGTATGATGTTCCACTTATTTATGGCAAGGAGCTTACTACATATGTTTTCTTCTAGATGTTTGACAATTTCAGGCCTTATCTTTAAATTTTTATTCCATTTGGGTCAATTTTTATGTAGGGTATAAGATAGTGGTGTAGTTTCATTCTCTTTTGCATATGGCTGTCTAGTTTTCCCAATACCACTTAGTAAAGAGACCTTCCTTTCCCCATTGCATATTCTTGGCTCTTTTATATTAAATTCATTGGCCATATATGCCTGCATTTATTTTTAGGCTATTCCATCCAGTTTCATTGATCCCTGTTTTAATGCCAACATCACACCATTTTCATTACCATGGCTTTATAATCTAGTTTGAAATCAGGGAGCATGACACTTCCAGCTCTGTTGTTCTTTTTTAAGATTGCTTTGTTTTTTCAAGGTTTGCTCTATTTCTGTGAAAAATATCATTGGGATTTTCCTAGAGATTGCACTCAATCTAAATATTGCTTTGGGTAATTTGGACAGTTTAACAATGTTGATTTTTCCAGTTCATAAGCAAGGAAGACATTGCCATTTATTTGTGACCTCTGTTATTTCTTTCATTAATGTCTTGTAGTTTTCAATATATAGGTCTTTCAACTTCTTGGTTAAACTTATTCCTAGGTATTTTATTCTTTTTGATGCAATTGTAAAATGGGATTATTTTCTTTACTTCTCTTTCTGATAGTTTGCTATTAGTTCACAGAAGCCCAAAAGATTTTTGTGTATTGATTTGGTACCTAGCAAACTGGAGCTCAGTTCTTATACCAATTACGGACTAGAATTAGGTTTCCTTTGGGTTCACTGTTTTATCTTCTGTTGTGAAAATGTCAGTTTTGCCTTCCACCTACCCTTCCAAGTGCCACCATTTAAAAAGCCTCTCTCTACAGTATCGCCTTTCTTGTGTACACATTTTTTTTTTTTAAGTCGCTCAGTCATGTCCGACTCTTTGCGACCCCGTGGACTATAGCCTACCAGGCTCTTTCGTCCATGGGATTCTCCAGGCAAGAATAGTGGAGTGGGGTGCCATTTCCTTCTCCAGGGGATCTTCCCAACCCAGGGATTGAACCTGGGTTTCCCGCATTGTAGGCAGACGCTTTACCATCTGAGCCACCAGGGAAGTCCTGGTACAGCATGATTACCTCCAACTTTATACATAGTTCCCTAGATTCTCAAGAACTACACATCAGTTTATTGAGAAGTCTTTATTCACAATATTTAAAAAATCCAGTTAAACTATAGTCATAGAGCTAACATCTTTGATTTTTAAAAATCACATGAAGTGTAAACACTCAATCTGTTCAATAGTAGATTTTTTTTTTCATTGTATCATATCTTGAAACTGATTCTCTTCTACCTGGATTCTTTGTAAATATGAATTTTCTAAAGATTTCTATTTTGGGACATTACAATATGAGTATTGCCAACAAGCCAAATTCCCCTGTAGCCTTCCTTTATTACTATCACCAGATGTCTTTTTTGAATATTTATTTCAAATCACTATCTAATTCTATATAGATTTGGTACTATTTTCTTATTTTTTTCTGAACTACATTACATTACCATTGCTTTTTCTCTTATGTATTCTCCTTGAATAATAAGAAAAATATGTATAGAATAAAGGTTAAGAGTCTTATCTATGCAGTGAAAATGCCTGGGCTAAAACCTTCACACTGTCATTTACAGTATGGACTTCAATACATTTCTTAAAACTTCTGTGAACCTCTTTCCTTACATGTTAAAACAACAACAACAATAACAAAATAGGGTGAAGGAGGTAGTAATACCAAAAGATTGATATAAGAATTAAGTAGATTAACAGATATAAAGATTTGAGTGGCCCCAGGCAAATAATAAATGTTTAATACACTTTAAACATTTTTCTGTTTTTCATTTTGGAAACATTGACTTCAAATGCCAGCTGCTATAAGATGTCTGAGCAGCAGGATTATAGACTTGGCAAGGTTGTTTTTCAACTATCATTTACATGAATGCTTTCACTAAGAAAATTCAGTGTCTTAGCCACACTGACACATTATTGCTGCAGAAAGATTTCCACCCCTTTGATTACTCAAAACATCCAGTATCTGGAAAAGTAGCAAAACAATGATTGAGTGAAGTCGCTCAGTCGTGTCTTACTCTGCAACTCTGTGGACTGTAGCCAAAGAGGTTCCTGTATCCAAGAATTTTCCAGGCAAAAGTACTGGAGTGGGTTGCTATTTCCTTCTCCAGGGGATCTTCCCGACCCAGGGAATGAACCCTGGTCTCCCACGTTGCAAGCAAACGCTTTTACAGTCTGAGACACCAGGGAAGCCACATGAAAGCAATAGGCTGGTCTAAACTCGTAAGAATATTTTCTAAGAATCAAGGAGAATGAAGACAATTGAGTCCCTCATCCAAGAAATGTGGAAAAAAACTTCACAAGAATTATATGCCCTAAGGAATTTCCTGGGAGACCAGTGGTTAAAACACTATGCTTTCTCTGCTGAGGGTATGGGTTCAATCCCTGGTCAGGGAACTAAGATCCCACAAACCACATGGTACAGTCAAAACATAAATAGATAAAAAATAAAATTAAAAGAATTACATACCCTAGAGCAATGACATATGCTTTGAGATATCTCAAAATCACCTGCAATGCTTACTAAATATATACATTCTCCTTTTATATATACTATTTACAAAGAATCAGAATGCCTCCATTCTATTCACTAGCTATGTGGTAGGTCCCCAGTACTAGTCTGAGCCAAGCTCCCAGTGTGAACCAAAGTTTGAGAACCATTAGCTTTGATCAGGCAAGCTATTCCCTGAGGCCCAAGTCTGACCCAGTACCTGATTTTGCAAATAAAGTTTTATTAAAATACAGCCACACTCACTCATTTACATGTTATTTATGGTTGCTTTTACATTACTATGGCAGAAGTTGAGTAGCTGTGAAAGAAAATATAGAACCCACAAAGCCTATTTACTATCTGGCCCTTTACAGAAAAAGTTTGCCAACTCTTGGCTTAGAGCATGGCATAGAAGTGAATTTATCACATAGAAGATTGTGTTATCTTTTACCAGCCCAGACAAAAGGAAATGGAATCATTTTCAGAATGTCTAGTTACATTAATTTTAAGAAAGTTACATACCGTGAAGAGCTTCTTCCAAAAACAAACCAACAAACAAGACAAAACAAATGAGAAGAATACCTAGTAAATCTAGTTCTCTGCATTTGTCAAGGAAATGAAGAATAAAAGCTTAATAGGACATCACATACAGCACTATGTTCTTCTTAGCTGTTGTTTTTTAATTTCTAGCATACAGTAGCTATAGTTTTCAATAATAAATCAGTGACAATTGAAATAAAATAGTATGAGAATAATGGGCATTAGCTTCTAAGATTTTAATTTGACAGGAGTCTGATTGAGCTAGAAGTTAACAACATAGTGAAATATTTTCAAAAATTACACTGACTCCATCCAAAAGCCCAAACTGGCTAATTTCAAAAGATTGCTTCATGTAACATTTCCAGCATTGTCTCCTACTTGGATGAATGTAGGAAACGGCTCTGGAAGATAAAATAACCACCCTTGTCCCTCTATATGCTCCACACATTTCACATGAACCTGAACACTGCTTGGGAAGCCAGAATTCTATGAGAGAAAGTATTGATTTTTATCAACCTGGAAAGTGAAACGAGAGAGAGAATGACTGCCAGCCATAGGGAGTTTTGTTCAGGTCAACAACCCCTAAGTTTTATGGGAATTGTTCAGAAATTACAAATATTGCAGTGCTAAAGGACTCTGACATAAGGCTGGAAAACACATTTTAACACTGGGTAGAGCTCAGCCTCTGTTCTGACAGGGTCACTTAAATCCAGAGCATATTAAGTACACCATAAAGGTTCAAATGAGGCTGCTTTGGAGGATAGTTTGTGGCCTAGATGGAGCAAACATTCACATGCGGAGTTAAAATCAATGCTGGAAAGTACTGTGTAAATCAGCTGGCTTGCTGCTGCTCTATTTCTGCTTGTGCTTGTCCACATTAGGACATAATGTGACAGGTCCCTCCAGATGAAAATGTCAATCAGCGAAGCACGGGAGATAGCTTCATAAGTAACCTTTTTATGTTCTTGTCTCTTTAAATCCTTTGGTTTCTTGTTTTGCTTGAATTAAACCTAATTTTATTGGGGAAATGAGTAAGCTATGTTTTAGTTCTGTTTGCCTACATTTTTCTTCTATAATTATAAGTCAGCATCTGCAAGTGGTGACACAGAAGTAAGTAACTATTGAGATGTATTATTTTTACTCTTTTCACTTTTGTATTTGTTTTTTTTTCTTCTTCTTCTTATGCAGTGCTCTAGCATTGTTAGTATGTTTTAAACACTTCCCTTCACAAGCCTGTACTGGAGGAAATGAGAATGAACCCCTCCGTCTAGAAAAACTTTTCACTCTAATGGTCTTGTAGGGTGTCATAGGGGCTAATCGGCTCTCTTGCTCTCTTAGTATCCTCTAAAGTGTGTGCTACCATCCCTGCACATGGATAGACTTTCTTATCTATTAGAATCCATTCACTTATTAAACTCTATTGAGTTGATGAGCTGAGATTTATAAAAATAAATAAATTAAAATGTAATCAATGAAGACAAAAATAGTCAATACATTTTGAAATTCTCTCTTAAAGGACAGAATTCTCAAATTTCCTAACCAATGAAGAATTTATCCTAGTAAAAGCAAGTCATTATGTTAATAGAATATAAAACACGCTGGTTAAATCAAAGAGGTCCCAGAGAAACCTTATACTTGTCCAGTAGAAAGGTAACATGAATTAGTCATTAGAACTGGGATACAGAATTGCTTTTTTAAAAAATTCTAAGACCACCCTTCCCCAAAGGATGTCAATGTCAAAAACACTGTGTGGCTGATTTCAGGGGTTTTGAGGATGCTCTAAAACCTGATGAGGTTAACAGCCCTTCCTGTGCCTCATAACATCACATAGTAGTATATTAGCATATTAGATAGTAAATTAAGCCAAGTATACTATGATAACAATTTTTTTTTAAGTACAGTCTCATTAGCTGGTAGTACAGTCCAACTTGAGAAAGAAGTATAGATAACAAGCTACACACAAGCAGTTGCTGACATGCACTATAAGATAAGTGAAATCTCTTTAGAGTACTAATGAGATTTTTGATGGAAAATATTATATAATTGCTTCAGTTGTTATTTTACATTATATTTAACTGTATCATTACTTTGAGGGGGTGACTAGAATAATGTGACTTCAAGAGTTAGATCACAAAACTGAGAATTTATTTTTTCCTTTATATAAGTATTTTGGAGGCTTCAAAGGAAGATGCTATCTGAAAATATGGGAACAATTATTTTTATTTTGTTAATGTAACTAGAATTATAAGCTCTTAATTGTATGAAATTTTCCTTAAAGATGAACTTTAGACTTGCAGGTTTTTTTTCAAGATCAGTAAAAGTTTTCCACAAGAGAAGACAGCACACTGAAGCAGATACATGAGTAAATGACAAATAGATTAAAAGTAGGCACATAAAATGTGTCATGCGAAGAGAAAACTCAGCAAATATATTAATTGTTTGGCTTACTTATTGTGAGGATAAAGGCTTTTTCAGATGAAGTAATTCTAGGCTAAGCCATTTATTATAATTTTCATTATGAAAAGCATTTAGTGACTCTGAGACACTCATTAATTGACTCATTTAATCATTTAACAAATATTAACTGAAACCTATTTGTGCCAGATACCATCGTAGATGATGAGGACAAGAAGATTAAAAAGACAAAGTGGCTTCCCCAAAGAGCCCATATTCCAGCCCAGAAGACAGGCATATAGACAAAGTATTTAATTCAGTCAAGTGAAATGATAGAGACAGGTTCCATACATGCAGAGATCCCTTCTGAGCAGAGTTGATTTACTCAACACATGTCAGGTTAGGGGATGGAAGGGTTTCGACCAAGACTTCACAGAGGAATCTCTGATGAGAAAAAGGAAAACTGATATTTTCATACACTTGTGAAAATCTAAGCCTAGCCTATCTAATTGAAAGGCCCAAAATATTGAATATATTTAATATTACCTTGTTGCCAACAAAAATAATTCAGTGAAAAATTGAAATATAAATATGATTTGTTTTCACTATTTCCTAATAGTTTCATTTTTCACTGTGAAACATCTCATGAATGTCAGTCTTTTGCAACATAAATTTCAGTTCAGAAACCACAGTTTAAAGTCTATTATACATGAAGCATGGAGTCAAGTATCAAAGTCTCTGTAAAAGTAAATTAGTCACTCATGAGCTTAGGCAACCTGTTTATTTATTGAATGTGTTCTAAGTGCCATGCATTGGGCAAAGCATTCGGGGTAAAAGGGAAAACAAAGTAAATACAATCCTCGTCACAGAGTTAAATCTTTCTGGGAAAAGGCTGGCATTAATCAAATAATCAAAAAAATCTATAATTATAAGCTGATATGCATGCATGGTAAGTTGCTTCAGTAAGTTTCACTCTTTGCAACCCTGTAGACTGAAGCCTGCCAGGTTCCTTTGTCCATGGGATTCTCCAAGCAAGAATATTGGAGTGAGTTGCCATGCCCTCCTCCAGGGGATCTTCCCCACCCAAGGATCAAACTCATATCTCTTATGTCTCCTGCACTGACAGGTGGGTTCTTTACCACTAGCGCCACCTGGGAAGCTCAAACTGATAAGAAGAAACACTACAAGGAATATCTAGGGAATATAAGTGTGAGTTAATCTACTTTTAGGATCAGGAAATCTTTCCCCAATAAAATGGTATTTAAAGAGAAAGCAGAATGACGAATTCAAGTTAACAAGGAGAAGGAATGTGCATGTCAATGTTTGAGGGGAGGCCGGAGTAGGAGCAGAGTGTGAGAGGCCATTCCAAACAGCAGTATCTGCAAAGGCCTCAAGAAAAGAGGCCATATGGTTTACTCAGAGCCTTGTACATCATTTTAAGCATTTCACTATCCATCCTCGAAAAAGTAAGATGTCACTGAGGAGTTGGAAGAAGAAAACATAGCCTCTGCCTAATGAAACTCAGAATATGGCAGGAGGAATTTAACAGATAATAAAATCAAGTTGATGATATGGAGCAGTTTTCACTAGGACTTAAGAGCAAAAAAATGGGACATTTACCTTGTCAACCCTGTCAGTTCTAAGAAGCAATGATTGATCAAAGCATTCACTGGGATCAAACAGTTGCAACTCAGGGTACAGAGATTTCAGTAGCTACCCAAACAGTGTCCTTTTAGGGACCAAAATTGAGGGGTTCTCAAGACTGAATGCTTATTTAAGTTGTTCGCAAATAATTTTGATGGGTGTTGGCATCAGAAAGCTAGTCTTAGTTAAACATGATCGACTGCTAAGTCTATCACTAAGCAAAAGTCCCTTAATAGTGCAAGTTGTAGGGGGTTCTTGTAAACTTCTTGATATCTTGGGATATTTGCAGTCTGATCCAGTTCAACAGTTCATGCTTCTGTGCAGTGAGGATATACATGACACACCTACTCAACGGCCTCCTCCTTTTAAAAACACCTTGACATCAGTGACTCCATTTTATTTCACATTTCACAAGTTCAACCTGAGGATCCTGAAATGCTCTCTGAGGAATAAAATGTCTGAATTGCATCCTTAAGCAATAAAAATTATCAAGAGAAAGGAAGATAGGTATTCCAAGGAAAGAAATAATCTGTATAAAGGAATGAAAATATGAAATAAATACCCTAAATGAAACACATGGACAGGGAGTAAAAGGCAAAATGTTGGGTGGGAAGAATGGAGATTTTCATATATGGACCATGGCATAAAATCATGATAGGATTTAGTAATTCATTTATGCACAAGTTATTAAAGGGTGCCTAGTAGGTGATTGTAATGATTCACATCTTATACAGGTTGTTCTGAATTGGGTAAAAAAGATAGATTTAAGATGGTCAAGAATGAGAGCACAGAGATTATTTAGGATACCATTCTAATACTGCAGGAGAGAGGAGATGAGTCTTAAGAATGGTAAACAGTGGGACTACAGAAGTATAGAGAGACTGGAAGCATATCTAGGAGATGAGATGAGATTAGCAGGAATTACTGACTAACTAGGTATAGAGATGAAGGAAACAGAGAAATCTAGGAAAATTTACCCAGCTATCTGAGTGTACAGCAGATTCATTTAGTGATATTAATAACAGAAAATCAGATTTTTGGATAAAATATAATGAATGCAGAGATGGGACTTCTAGAATGGCAGTGTGGAGGAAATTTGGAGAAGCTGGGGGAAATTTCTCCTTCAGAGAGATAGCTATTAAACTGTTCTAAATTAGCAACAACAGATTGATCAAAGGGTTTACAACAATTTGAGAAACATAAATACTACATAATCTATGAAGCTTAGTGAAAAAACTGGGTGGGGGGGGAGGGTGGGTCCTGACAGGAGAGCTAAAGACTGCATCCATACCCCTGCCCCTTTGTGCTGCTAAAGACTGTTCCAGTAGTTCCCACCTCCCTCAGATCCCTGGGGTGGAAGAGCTATTCCTAGTGGATTCAACAGCCAGTGAACATCAGCAGACCCTGCTTCCCAGAGCACCGTGCTGTGGAAGGCCTATACCAAGCAGGTGATGGGCCAAGGCAGTGTAACCATTCCTCTAGTCCCCATTCCTGCGACATAGAGAGGAAATAGCTTCATCGATAGATGAAAAGTACATTTGTCTCCTATTTCCTTAAACCTCTGTATTAATGGAGAACTCCTACTGTGGGCTCAGCAGCCAAAATGCAAATTCTAATTTCTCAGCTTTCTGGAGTGGAAATCTATCCTGAGTAGATCTGACAGCCAGTGAATGTTGGCTTCCCAACCAACATTGGGAAATTCCATCTTCCCAAGCTGGGCTATACAACATCTATACAGTGTGGGAGCAGCATCCAGCCTGCAGCATACATTTGTGTTGTCCCCCATCCTTCCACAAAAAAACCCACCATACACAAGGAGGCTGTGGGTGAGGAAGCTAGTGAGGATTGAGTTCCCAGGCTCCCCAGGTCTTGCTCTATAGTGCAGCAATGCGGTACCACACTGCATCCATCCAATGAAATTGTGGAGCAAGCCCGAAAGACTGGCAACACCCTACTCCTGCCAAAGGGCATACTTTTACTTGGCTCAGACTGTTACAAATCACAGGACTTCTCAGGTAGCACAGTGGAAAAGAATCCACTTGCCAATGCAGGAGACTTGGTTTGATGCCTGAGTGGGGGAGTAGGAAATGGCAACCCACTCCAGTATTCTTACCTGGAAAATTCCATGGGCAGAGAAGCCTTGTGAGCTATAGTCCAGGGGGTCCCAAAGAGTTGGACATGACTGAGTACACACACACGTTACAAAGTATAAACCATGGCAATGTTGAAAACAATAGATCAATCAGTTAAAAAATAAATTAATCGAATAGCTAGATGTGACACTGGTAAAACAGAACATTCAGAAGCTAAATGGGAAGACCAGGAGAAGAGACTGTCAAAGATGGTTTTGATAAAACCAAAGTCATCCTGGTGGCAGAAATACTAGGTGAATGTCATCTGAGGAGCAAGCAGAAAGGGAAATCCTGGGCTGCATGACCCTGAACAAACAGTGGGAAACCTCGTGAACTCCCTGAACAGTGAAAGCAGTCTCTAAGCCAACTACCTCTGTGTTGATAAAATGATGCATGTCTTTTATGGTACACCTAAAAGACAAACCCACAAAGAAGATTTTGCAATTATATGTAAAATAAACATAGACATGGAGCTGTGATTACTGCACTCAGGTATTTTAGGGTCACCTGTTGTAGCAGCTGGTGCTGTTTAGCACCTTTTCCTTTGAGATTATAGGGGAAGGAGTGCAGCTACATTCTGATACTAGTCAATTTGGGGCAGAAGAGTGAAGTAACTGATACTTAACTGTTTCATTTTGATGTAGGAACTAGTAAAGTAAAGGCATCTGCTGACAGACAGTGGGCAAATGCAGGGATAGTGCAATTGCTATGAAGAACAGAAGTAAGGAACCAAGAACAGGTAAAATAATTGTGAAAGGTTGAGGTACCATCTGAGGTTGGAGAATATGATTTTTGGAGCTGCATCAATCTTGAAGGATGATTTGTTTTATTCAAACTCCCTTAGCCCCAGGAAGTCAGTGGCATGAACCTAGGGACGGAGTTTTGCTGGGAGAATGAAAGAGAGGCAGAAATGCAACATAGTTGATAGTATTAACCAGGGACCATAAAACATACACTGAGAGAAACAAGAGTGAAACCAAAAGAAAGCTGAACTACTGAGAGCATCAAGGAAATAGGTGTGGCTATGTGTGCATGCTAAGTCGTTTCAGTCATGTTCAACTCTTTGGGACAATATGGACTGTAGCCCACCAGGCTCCTCTGTCCTTGGGATTCTCCAGGCAAGAGTGGGTTGCCATGCCCTCCTCCAAGGATCTACCTGACCCAAGGACTGAACCTGGGTCTCCTGCATTGCAGGTGGATTCTGTACTGTTGAGCCACCTGGGAAGCCCCACATACTATTGAAGACTAGCTTGGAGAATTTTGAGCAATACTTTGCTAGCATGTGAGAAGAGGGGAATTGTGCAGTAGTTTAAACATTCTTTGGCATTGCCTTTCTTTGGGATTGGAATGAAAACTGATCTTCTCCAGTCCTGTGGCCACTACTGAGTTTTCCAAATTTGCTGTCATGTTGAGTGCAGCACTTTCACAGCATCATCTTTCAGGATTTGAAATAGCTCAACTGGAATTCCATCATCTCCACTAGCTTTGTTCGTAGTGATGCTTTCTAAGGCCTTACTTGACTTCACATTCTAGGATGTCTGGCTCTAGGTGAGTGATCACACCATCATGATTATCTGGGTCATGAAGATCTTTTTTGTACAGTTCTTCTGTATATTCTTGCCACTTCTTAATATCTTCGGCTTCTGTTAGGCCCATACAGTTTCTGTCCTTTATTGTGCCCATCTTTGCATGAAATGCTCCCTTGGTATCTCAAAATTTCTTGAAGAGATCTCTAGTCTTTCCAATTCTATTGCTTTCCTATGTTTCTTTGCACTGATCACTGAAGAAGGCTTTCTTATCTCTCCTTGCTATTCTTTGGAACTCTGCATTCAGATGGATATATCTTTCCTTTTCTCTTTTGCCTTTCACTTCTCTTATTTTCTCAGCTATTTGTAAGGCCTCCTCAGACAACCGTTTGGCCTTTTTGCATTTCTTTTTCTTGGTGATGGTTTTGATCACTGCCTCCTATAGAATGTTACAGGGGAGTAACATTTGGAAAAGGCAATGAAGACTTTGGAAAAGGCAATGAAGAGGTAGAAGAAAGCTAATCTTACTTTCAGGCTTTCAGCCATGTTCCTGGATGTGGCATAAAGTATTCTTCTGTTCACAATAATAGCAATGATAATAATAATACCATCAGTGTATCAACAAGTCTTTATTTAAGGCAGGAGGTAGCTGGATAGCTCAATGAAGAGGCTGAAGATTTAGTAAAGCTGCTTATCGTGAAAGTAGGTGCTGCTGTCACAAGTGAAAAGTTTCAGAATTTAAAGGACAGGATAGTGTAGAAATGTGCACAAAGAAGGTGAAGGATGATTGAAGAGTACTATGTTTCAGATAGTTGCTGAGGGGAAAGAACATGAGGCAAGGAGGGTTTAGGTGGCCTCAGTCATCTAAATTTAATGCTCGTTCCCAACTGTGGTACCACAGCAAGGAGAGCTCCACAGATGTGGGGGCAGGAGTGAAGATGACCTCAGTATGAGTCAGCTCAGTACTGTCATATTGGAAAGATATGGCCAGGAAAACTGGTCAGGGTGCATTCCAGGCTCAGATTCACAGCAGTTTATGTAATCAATATACTATTGTAACATTCACTAAATAGATAGCTTGTAAAATTTCTCCCTGACTACAAGTGTTAGGGGAAATTTTCTATTGTAATCATTTCAAGAAGAGAAACAGGATTGTGAGGGGTAGGTGGAGACAGAGAGTGAGGGATAAAGGAGTGAACTCAAAATCAAGGAGGAAGAAAAGAGAGAGCAAATCAAACCATTCTATCAGTAGTTGCATGCAATCAGTCAGGGGACCAGAACCAACTTGCATACGGGATTATTCTTTGTTTTACTGTGAATATTGATAGTCTCTGAAAATAAAAGTTAAGAATGCAAGTGTCCTGTTCAAATATTTTCCTTGTGGCTGTGGAGAGAAACTTGGATTAGAAAGTCCCCAAGTATCTGTTTTACTAATATTAAGTGAACCAATATAGTATAAATCAGGATGCTTATGACTTTGTTATGATGTAAAGTCCTCATGGGTAAGAGTCATCTCTCTTCCTATTTAGGGAAGTGTTGTGTATAAAAACATACATAAAAATACCTTCAATAAATGTATTTCATAGCTTGATGACAGTAGTTACACTTTAATATCTTTTCATTCTCTAATTTACTATTTTCTAGGGAAATCAATATTTAATCCTAGACTAGAATATGCGGAATCTTCCTTCTGCTGCCCTAGAGTAATTTATCACTCAACAGCACACTCACATACCCTATACAACAACACACATACATGCATGCTCATATAACCACACAGGAAACTATGCCCAAGTAACTATATATGTAAGAGTACATATACATATAAGCCATGCTTCTGCAGTTAAACTAGAAATTTCCATGTGTTCCTTCATAGATATTGTTTTATACTCAATGAAATGCAGTGTCACTATATTAGAGCCTGATTTCTGTTTGCTTTCTGTAGAGCACTCTTTTTTTAAATCCCAAATAAAGCTACAATTTCATTTTAAGATAATTAAGAAGGGTGATATATTTTCCCCAGAAGTTTACAAAGCAACATTAAAAAGTTATGTATATTTTAATATGGAGAAAAAATTATTAATATTAAACTAGATTCTATGAGATTAAAATTTCATTTTAGTTATAGTTTTGGTACTCTGGAAGGTACATTAATTCCTTAAGACAATGTTATGTATTCTTCAACTGTTTCAGACTGAAGCATATTTATATAACTATTACTTATGTCCAATATAATCATTTTTTTCTCCTCTGAAAAGTTGCTGATTTCTCCTCACTCTTATGGCAAACATGTAGTAATTATTGATAAGACATTCAACTAACGAAAAACATTGCTAAAAATATTATCATGATTCATAATTAAAAATCTCTTTCTGGGTATCCTAGTCAATAATTCAAATTCCCTGCAGCATTTGTTTCTGCCATTGCTATTTTTAAGACTTACAGAAGCCTGCTGATCAAGACATAGATTTACATATTTTGCTTTTAATGTATTATTGCTTCATTTCTCTTATATTCTATACCTTTGTGTACAACCATCCATGTTGAGAAAACTCTCCTTATGCAGTGTAGAAGTTGGAAACAATTCTTTTAATTATCTTTTGTGCTGAATATTTGTAGCTGAATATCATTTTGTGTGAATATCCACAAGCCATTTGCATCAGACTAGAAACTCTTCAGTTAAGTGACTCTCCAGAGAATATATGCTATTTTGTATTATAAATGTGACATGACAAGAAAACAAAGAGAGGGAACAGAGCTGTCCACATCCCTGCAAGTGACTTGAATGAATTCTTACAGGTAGTGGCTTATCCAGGTTCCCTGGAAGCCAACTCCATGACAGAAATTTGAGTGGGGATGTTTACTGAGGAATGGAGAAGAATGCTTGAAACAAGGAAGCAAGACTGAGATGAGGGTAACACTGAACTGTGATGTGATTTTATTTTATTATTTTTTATTTTTTTAATATAAATTTATTTTAATTGGAGGCTAATTACTTTACAATATTGTATTGGTTTTGCCACACATCAATATGAATCTGCTACGGGTGTACACATGTTCCGCATCCTGAACCCCCATCCCACCTCCCTCCCTGTACCATCCCTCTGGGTTAATCCAGTGCACCAGCCCCGAGCATCCTGTATCCTGCATCGAACCTGGACTGGTGATTCGTTTCACACATGATATTATACATGTTTCAATGCCATTCTCCCAAATCATCCCACCCTCGCCCTCTCCCACACTCATGGGGAAGTCGGGGTCAGTCTCTTGTGGGGTCCCTGCTTCTTTCTCCTGGGTCCTGGTGTGTACAATGTTTTGTCTGTCCTATGTAATTTCTGGGGGCTCTGTGGTGGGTTTAATGTCAACCTCCTCCAAGAGGGCTTATGCCATACCCAGGTCTGCTGCACCCAGAGCCCCTGTCCCCGTGGCAGGCCATTGTTGACCCGTATCTCTGCAGGAGACACTCAGACACTCAAAAGCATGCCTGGATCAGTCTCTGCAGGGACTCCTGGTGTGCAGAAGGTTTTGTTTGAGCCCTCCAAGCATCTCTGCAGGTATGGGGTTTTATTCTAAATGTGATTTCACCCCTCCTACCATCTTGCTGGGCCTTTTCCATTGCCCTTGGATGGGGGGTATCTTTTTGTGGTGAGATCCAACATTCTCCTGTCAATGCTTGTTCAGCAATGAGTTGCAACTTTGGAGAAGATGAGTGCACATCCTTCTATTCCACCATCTTCCATCTTCTTACTTCTACTGACCTATTTTCAAGCTCACTGTTTTGTTTTGTTTCTTCTTCTTCTTCTTCTTCTTCTATTGTGTCAAGTCTACTGATCCTTAGTGGCTCAGATAGTAAAGAATCTGCCTACAGTAAGGTAGACCCAGGTTTGATCCCTCGGTTAGGAATATCAGATGGAGAAGGGAAGATCCCCTGGAAAAGAGAATGACCACCCATTCCAGTGTTACTGGGGTTTCCTTGGTGGCTGAGATGATAAAGAATATGCCTGCAATGAGAGAGACCCAGGTTCAATCCCTGGAGGAGGGCATGATAACCCACTCCATTATTCTAGCCTGGAGAATTCCATGAACAAAGGAGCTTATTGGGCTACAATTTGTGGGGTCACAAAGAGTTGGACACGACTGAGTAACTAACAATTAGATTTTCCTTTCTGCTTAAATTACCCATTTGTCCTTGCTATTATCTACATCTCCAATTAGATCCCTTAACATATTAATAATTATTAATTTTAATTTCATGTCTGATAATTGCAATATGCTCATCATCCCTGAGTTATTTCTGATTCTGGCTCAGATTATGTTTTATCTTCCCTTTGACTGGTCTTATAATAATTTTTGAAAGCCATATATGTTATATTGGGCAATAGAAACTGAGACAAATAGGAACTAGTGTAAATATTTATCCTGGAGAAGGGAATGGCTACCCACTCTAGTATTCTTGCCTGAAGAATTTCATGAACTGAGGAGCCTGGCAGGCTGCAGTCCATAGGGTTGCAAAGAGTCAGACATGACTTAGCAACTGAGCACTGTCTATATATGTCAATGCTACTTTCTCAATTAGTTTCACTCTCTCCTTCCCCTACTGTGTCCAACAACAACAGTAATCCAATCTACAGAAATTCATTAAAATTACCACTTAATTGTTCTGCCAGTTTCTGGTTTCAGTGCTTCTCTTCCAGGTAAACAAATGCTGGCTGCAAATCTGGATGCTCCTGTCTCTCGAGACTTCAAAAAAACAGTTTGTCCTTCAATCTCAGTTCTCTGCTGCGTCCAAGAGACATCACTATTTTCAGTTTGCTTAGCTTTTTCTTATTTTAAGCATGAGAGTTTTGACTTCCAAGTCCCATTTTATCTCTGAGCTCAAATGAGATATCTCAGATAATTCTTAATTAGGATCTTTCAAAATATATCCGGTCAAGTTTAGGTGATAGTGGCTTTGCTTTCCTTGGATAAACATATTTAACATAAAAAATGTATGATAGAAACATTGTAGAGATGGTTCATATATTAGATATGAAATTGGTATATGTAATATTTAGAGGTTTTGCCAACCCTGAGATTCCATGATTCTCTAAATTGGGATGAGATGGAGTAAGCCAATACAAATGAACAAATTCCCCAATGGATTGTTTATCAACATGAGAACACCTTAGAGCAGGTTTTTTTAGCTGCAAATCTCTAAATTGAATTCAAGGTATTTATAAACTTTCTGAAGATATGTGGAAATTTGTGTATGCAATTGTCTTCATTTTATTTTGTTGAGAGAGTCTTCACTTTCAACAGATTCTAAAAGAGATTCATAACTTTTGTAAAATACTAAAAATTTAAGATTTTGAGATTGTAGCCTGTGTTGAGCTCTGTGCAATAGAACAGAAGATGTGAGTGGTATAGAGATTTTAGTGCTTCATATTAAATTATGTTCAATTCAGAAATGAAGTATTAGGTATCATATATCAGGCATTAATGACTATATGTAATAGATCTTGCCCTAGTGAGGGAAAAACTTGAGTTAACAGGTGATTATACATTCTAAGTAGAATGCTGAATGCATTCAAAAGTCCAGACATGACAGAGTAGGTCATATGTTCAGGGAACTACAAAGAGTTCAATGTGCTGAGACAACATAGGTACTCATTTTGTGAATGAAAAGAGATTTGGGTAGAAGTTCAGGTAGAAGTTAATTCATGAAAAGCCTATGTGCTGTGCTAAGGATTTTAAACATTCTAAAATCTATGGAGAGTCATTGGAAAGTATTTTTAGCTAAGAAGAGGCATTGTCTACTTTCATTATAGAGAATGCACCCTGGCACTTTTTATGAGGAATATATAAGGTGGTAGGGTAGAATAGTCAAGCTAGTCAAGTCAAGTCAAAACTAGACTCAATAAAACAAGTCAGATGTACGTGTATTTTTCAGGACAGTTAAAAATGTGCACTGAACTATGGATATGACAATAAGATGAAATAATATGGATTCTGGAGGCATGAGAGTACTAGATATGGTATTTCAATACTAATTTCTCTTGTTCCTGGCTTGTGCAAATTGCACTCCCATTCTTAATTTTAAAAATGTTTCACAGACTATATTCAAAGTTGTAAGTGTCAAATGAGATATCAGGTATATACTTATGTGTACAGCAGTGGCTTGTTTTTGTTGTTTGATGTGGATTTACTGATGCAAATATTAATGGTGCCTCTGGAGCATTTTTGTACCTTTCGGCTAGACTGTTCTTTTAAGCATGGTTTAAGGTAAACACTTGGAAAATACTAAATCTTTATCATTATACAGTTTTTAAAAGAGACCTGTTTTCCTCTGGTTGTTGCTTCTCTACATTATTCAAAGTGATGGCTACATCACTGAATATGCTGTTCAGTGGTGCCTTGTTGTGAAATATTGATGATGTATCACTGCGAAGCAATTTAGAGCACTGACATGAAAGGTGCTACTCAAATTGAAGTTAGAATTTGTTTTTAGGTAACATATGGCAAAGTTTACTAGCTTCTATGAACAGCTCAAGTTCAATTATACTTAAACTAAAAGAAAGATACCTACTTTTACCATCAGAGGCCAAAGAAAAAAGAAAGAAAGAAAAAGGTCACTGTACTGCCTAATGAAATATCAAACATAAAAGATTCAAAGTTTGAGTTTATCAGCTTGCACATTTGCAACACAGGTTCCTGTAAGCAATGGAACCTGTAAGGGCAACTTCCAGAGCATAAAATATTGGCTGAGGCAATGACAAATGCAAGGTAAAATTTTTCTGAACAAATGACTCATCAGCATCTATTTGTTCTTTCATGAGTTGTCATGTTCAGGCTGCAGTATCTTTTTTAACTAGCAGGTATTTGGTTACCTATACAAACCAAAAGTGGTAGAGACAAAATTGAAGAGAATGCAGAAGGCTTTTTATT
Source organism: Bos mutus (assembly GCF_027580195.1). Lineage (NCBI taxonomy): Eukaryota > Metazoa > Chordata > Mammalia > Artiodactyla > Bovidae > Bos > Bos mutus. The sequence goes on along the minus strand of NC_091622.1, from coordinate 73,306,959 downwards.
ACTTTCCAATGCTGTGTGTTGTGTGCTGTGCTTAGATGCTCGATTGTGTCTGACTCTTTGCAACCCTTTGGACTGTAGCCTGCCAGGATGCTCTGTCCATGGAATTCTCCAGACAAGAATAGTGGAATCAGTTGCCGTTTACTTCTCCAGGAGATCTTCCTGACCCAGGGATTGAACCCACATCTCCTGTGTCTCCTGCATTGCAGGCGAATTCTTTAACCACTAGGCTATTTTCAACGCTGGATTTGCAAAATTAATAGTTCAGTAAGCAGTGAAGATGAGATCCATTCTCCCTTTCTGGTCTTGAAGGTAAACTGTTAAAAATGCCACACAAGGAGTCTACTTTCTGGAACTAAATTATGAGAGGGTCTTGGAAAACATCTCTGCAGACACAGCTAAAGGGGAAGCCCAGGAAGGAAGGGGATGCTTCAGAGAGTTAATACTAAAACAGACCTAACTACTAGAAACCAGGCATGATGGAGGTGTTATACACACACGATAATTACCACATCCCATTTTTTCATCCTAACACACCACAAAATCTGCCCTATTTTTTCCTAATTCCTCATATTAATCAGTCTTTGCCTCTTCAAAAATTTCAGATAGGGGCTATTAAAATGCATAGCATGACTTGCTCTAGGCCATATCTTCAGTAGCCCACAGAGCAAGGAGAATTCTAGAATCTAAATGAGTTGTAGTATAGGAAAGAGTAGTGGTCCTACAGAAGCTGTTGTCCATCTAATTTCTTCATCACCTGTGTAGTCTCCAGTATCCCATAACCTGAGGACATCCTGCGCCCTTTGTCTTCCCTCTACCTTCATTTGGTAGCAGTCCATTCCTCAAAATATGTCACAACACAATATCTCAGAAACCTTAGTTCTTTGTAAGTAAGACTTAAGCAGGCCACCTTCTCAACAGATGACAAGAGCCTAGTCTTCAAAGAATTCTACCTCCATGGAAGCCTATGAATCATATTTGCATACATGATGAAATGGAGTTATATGTCCCAAGGACTGAGATATGTGTTTCTTCTCTTCCCCAAAATTCCTTGATTTAAATCCATATAGAAATATTAGGTAATTTGTTTAAGAAATTTGATCCTTTAGTCAAATTCAACTTATTCCAGCAAAAAATGTTTTAACACCTAGTGTATGCCATGTGCTATTCTAAGCAAACATACACAAATAAGATACAATCTGTATCCTCAAAGCCCAAAACGGTTAGGTATCGCATAACACTGTGGTATGTTCAATAACAAAGGCAAGCACCAAAACCTCACCCTACGCTAATAAAGCAGAGCTTTCTGTGCTTTGGGAAGATAATACCAGTCGCATTTAAGCTTTATTTTGAAGACAATATTCATGAGACAAAAAAAAAAAAAAGCCAAAAGAAAGGATACAAAGATGGTATGTGCAAAGGTCCCTGACAAGAAAGAGTAGCAGCAAGTTTAGGGACCTTAAATTAGGACAATGTATGAGGTACCTCGCACACTAGGCACATGCCTACTAGGTGACAGGATTAGTAGGTTTGTATCTAGATAATGATAGGTTTTGTATTCCAAGGAAAAGTATAGGTTTAATCTTGAAGGTAGCTTTTAAGCATGGAGTGGTAAAGCCAGAAACTTAACAGACATACAAGAAGACTGACTGAATAGAAAAGATGTTGAAAAAAGAGAAAGCATAATAATCTTTCCTAGCTAAAACTAACCTTTCAATTCCCAAAATAAAAATAAATAAATTAATAAACACATAAGAGATGAAAAACTTGATTAATATTTCATTGTAACAAAATTGCAATATTAGGCATGAAATTCAGTGTTTAAAGTCATACCTATAAGAACAAACCAAAGAAATTGAGCTTCCTGTTCATATAAAGTGATCGTTGAAGTATTTCTTTCATTACCTCAAAAATGTAATTCTGCTTTTAAAAGCATTGCAGAACAGTGCAGGATTTTACTGAATTTCCTTGCAAAGCTGGCAGAGGGTTAGGAAGAAGGGTGAGGAGCTAAACTGCACAAACTGCGTGAAATTTCCTAAAAATCCTCTAAAGACATTTCTCTTCTGAGAAATCCGCTCATCATAGCAGTTGTTTACAAATTTATCTCTTCTCCATTTCTACTGCCCCACCCCACTATCCACTATTTCACACACCCATTCATTCAGTCTTTTCAATATTTTGTTTTCCATAAAGCACTCTATCCCTTTTCTAGTGCAGAGGTTAGTTAGCTCTCTTATCTAGTTTCTTTCAGGTTTCCTATGACATTGTTAACACTATCAGCACACACCTGGGAGAGTATCAGCACAAGAAATATTACATCTTTAGGAGACAGGAGATGAGGGCTGCATTATGAATTATTTGAATTTCATATTTTATCCTGTCATTAAAGAACAACAAGTTTTGAGTCCTCTGCTGCAAACTGGACCTGCAAGGAGAATATGGATGCACAAGCACTCATTCAGACTGCTCTTAGTACATGGAAGAGAGCTCAGGAGAGTTGCACACTTAAATGAAGTATTCTCACCTGGAGAATCCCATGGACAGAGGAGCCCAGTGGGCTACAGTCCACAGGGTTGCAAAGAGTCGGACATGACTGAAGTGACACAGCAAGAAGGCTGGCATGAAAGACATGAGAATTCAATTTCTGTTGCTCTTAAAATTTTGTGATTTTAGTTATCTGGGCCACACTTTCTTCATCTATAACTTGAGGGCCATTGTAGAATATTTTTGAATGTTTCTTCATGGCAAAGCTGCATTTTAAGCATTGGCTTTGGGGTTGAAATACCTAGTTTGGAGCTCCTACTCTAGCACTGTAGGTAGCTGTGTGCACTGGGCGGGTTCTATAAGTACTTAGGGTGTATCTTCTCCACTGGAATATGGGGAATCAAGCATCCATCTCAAAAAGAAAACAAAATAATGATGTAAAGTTCCACCTAAGCAACACAGGCTGCTCGTCTAGGAATATGTTCTCTAGGATTCCAATAATTTAAAAAAAAAAAAAAAAAACCTGATAATCTTTTTACAAGATAGTTTTTGAATTCACTCCCCTAGTTACATACAGACTTAAACTTAAAATATTCTTGACAGATGAATAATCATCCCCACTTATGTTAAAGTCTACTGGTAAAATATCACTCTCTTTCAATAATATAACCAACTATTATTTAAATCCAGATCCTCTTTTTCTGTGCCTTCTTATGTTAGAGAACAACCAGTCATCATTCTCTATGTAATAACCTTTCATAGATGTGTTCTCTATAAATTACTTTTTTATTATTATTACCAAGCTGCTGCTGTTACAGTAGTGGTACTTAAAACAAGTTATCTGCAATTTTTTTATCCCTCTACATAGAGTCCATTTACTGCCTTGCCTCCTTCACTGATTACTTCAAAAGACAGCATAGGGAGGCTATATTCCTTGTTAAGATTAAATAATTAATTGAGTAAATAAAACCAAGACCAGGAAGAAAGGAACTAGCTTCTCCTTACAAATGTTTACTTGGTTTGCCTTGATGCCCATGGGTGGTGGTTCTTTATCAAAACCTGGATACTGTTTATGAGACAGTGAGATGTTAAGTGGTGAAAGAAAAACAAACAAGCGAACAAAACACTGATCTCATTAGCCTTGCTTAGTGAGAGACCATTTTTCAACATCCTCTGCTGACCACACACAAATATAATTTGAAAGATTTTCTGAACTCCCCTCCTGATTTCAGTATCATTTGTGCAATTTCATATGCTATGCCTAAGTTTGTTCTACATTACTCATGTCCTTTCCCTGATTATTTACACCCTACTCTGTTTTCAAAAGACTTATCAGAAAATTCTATTATTCCAGTTTACACTGACTTCTGCCTTCTAGCAATTTTCATCATGCTTAACAATGTAGCACCTATTTACATAATATAGCTCGTTGCCCTTTATCAGACACACATACGTAAATTTTGTTTCTATTACCTCATCTAAAAATCCTTTATTTAGAAAAACAGATCTAATACTTGTTTTTGCATCTCCAAAGGCATGGGAAACCTATCCCAGGATTGGCTATATAACTGATGCTCTACAAATGTATTTATGGGTTGCTTTCAACCAGGATACTCTATGGCCCAACTTCAAGGGATGTTATTCATAGAGCATTCAGTGTGAAAGCTTTCAGCACTATGAAGACAGGAATGGTCAACAAGATCAAATGTGATAAAAGAAAATATTGATGGCAACCCAGGAGTTGTTCAATGCTGACATTCATGTATAGACTACATTAAGCATTGTTTGAAAGTATAGATATATGATAAAGAAATAATCATGGCTTAAAAAATTGACAATACAGCAATTTTTTAAATACAGTAACTCTGGCATCATTCAAAATTTCCAGAAAATTAAAGTATCTACATTTATGAAACTAGACTCAACTCAAAATTCAATTAATCTAGGAACACATCCCCAAGATACTCTCAATAGCAAAATCAATGGGTTGTTTCTCTACTCCATTAACATTTCTATACACTTCCCCTGTTGTATTTTATCATCTCCCATTCTAAATTGTATTGGTCTACTTCAGTTAGAACTAAAGCTTGTCACAATCCCAGCATGCTCAAACCCACTGGGAATTCAGCTGCACAACCTGGTTAAAAAAAAAAAAAAAAACAGGAGTAAAGCAGGGTCTTGTCCAATTAAGTCTGACTAGAATCATATCTAACCTCTAACAGGGAAATCAACAAACAGAGCAATGGCTAGGGATACTCAGGCTTGGTTCTGACATGCAGCAATGTGCTAGAAAGTGCCATTTCAGTTCAATACAGCAGCAGACAGAGGTACTGCAGTCAGTAGTCATAGGATATTATGTAGAGCAGGCGCATCTAACCAAAATGTAGAGCTAAACAAAAGAATTAATCAAGAATTCTAGGAAGAGGTGGTATGTATACAATTCTGAAAGGAGTAAGGCAGGCTCATGAAGCACAGATAGCATTTTAGACAGCGTGCGTGCTCAGTTACTCATTCATATCCAGTTCTTTATGACCCCATGGACTGTAGCCCACCAGGGTCCTCTGTCCATGGAGTTTTCCAGGCAAGAATAACGGAGTGGCTTGCCATTTCCTCCTCCAGGAGACCTTCCCAACCCAGGGATCGAATTCGTATCTTCTGCATTGGCAGGTGGTTTCTTTATCACTTCACCACCGGGGAAGCTCCAGCATTTTAGATAAGCCACACCATAAAAACAAAACAAGCAGGAATCAACAGGTATAGAAGGAGGTGCAAGAACTCAAGAAAGATGAAGAATACATTTTGCTTTTTTTTTTTTAATTTTATTTTATTTAACTTTACAATATTGTATTGGTTTTGCCATATACCAAAATGAATCTGCCACAGGTATACATGTGTTCCCCATCCTGAACCCTCCTCCCTCCTCCCTCCCCATACCATCCCTCTGGGTCGTCCCAGTGTACCAGCCCCAAGCATCCAGTATCGTGCATTGAACCTGGACTGGCGATGGCTAACAAACACATGAAAAGATGCTCAACATTACTCATTATCAGAGAAATGCGAATCAAAACCACTATGAGGTTCCATTTCACGCCAGTCAGAATGGCTGCGATCCAAAAGTCTACAAGCAATAAATGCTGGCGAGAGTGTGGAGAAAAGGGAACCCTCTTACACTATTGGTGGGAATGCAAACTAGTACAGCCACTATGGAGAACAGTGTGGAGATTCCTTAAAAAACTGGAAATAGAACTACATTTTGCATTATTAACTACTGGGGAAAAAAAGCCACAGAATAGGTAGAGGACAGATTATCATGGGCTATCGTGCCATATTAAGAGCCTCAAATACTATCTTGTAGCTAAAGGAAATCATCCAAGCAGAAAAAGAGTGACCATATGCCTGGCTTCTCCAAGGGCTTCAGGGGGAAAATGATGAGTTTACTGCATTATGTACAGATTTAGTTGTCCAGCAGGAAGAAAGATATTGAAGACCAGGGATTAAAGACAGAGTGAAAGGGGAGAGGTATTTTGCTAGGGAATATGGAGTCCCAAAGAGTCGGACACGACTGAGCGACTGAACTGAACTGAACTGATACATTTTGGAATATCACTTTATAGTGGTAGGCATTTTGAAACAATATGAGACAATTAGAAAATTGTGCAGCAGTGGTTCTCATGCTATACTATATTTGAAAATTGGCATGGGAGTCTTAAGACACACATTTCTAGATACGCATATTATCCCAAACCTTGCTATTCTAATTCAATCTTTGGGATGGGGCCTTAATATATGTAGTCTTAAAAATATCTTCAGTTAATTCTGCTGTACAAAAAGAAAAATTCTGAACTAATTTTAAAGGTTGAATGAAAAAGAGGAATCTGCCCAAAAAAATATACCACAGAGTCCAAAGTCAATGGAAAAGTAAGAGAGTGTGGTAGCCTTAAATACAAAGCAATAATACAGAGTTTAAGGAGATCTAGGTTCAGCTCTGACTTTGCCACTTACTAACAGTGTGACAGCCATTTACATATTTCTGATTGAAACTTATCAGCAAAATGAGGATAATAATAGTAACTCTCTCATAGAGACACTGTGGAGATTGAGGAGATAATGAATGAAAAATGCACAATCAAGTCATATCAGAACATGCCAACAAATATTAGTTCTCATTAATATGAATATTATCATGGATACTTTGATTATTTCTCAAATATTATAGCTGGACTTTGGGCTTGCCAGTTAGTAAATAATTGGTGATTCAGGCAAGAATAATTTTTGCAGTGTTTTAAGAACAAAAACCAAATTATAGGAGATTGAAGGGTAAAGAAAAGGATAGAAATGAGTGCTAAAACCAATTTTTCCAAGAAGGTTAGGTGATACAGGTAAAAGAGAAACTAAGATGGTAACTTAAAAGAAATAGATGACATAAGCGGGGATCTTTTGATCCTGGAGATTATGATTTTAGACAAGATAAGTCAAGAGCGATTAGACAGAAAAGATATTTGAGACAGAAGTAATATTTTGTTTCTGGCCCTAGAAGTTGCTGGATTTAAGAATTCAAGAATCTCAAGTCTGCAGTATCTAAAACCAAAGAAAGAGATAAATGATGAAAGTGGCCATATTTGTTGATATGAGGAAGAATATGGAAATTTAGAAGACACATCTGAAAACATTTTTAAAAAGCATTTTATTCTACTAATTTTCATACTTTTATTTATCTCTTTTTTAAATTGGTCTTGTATGCTATATAAAACATGCACATTAACCATGAATTTGTTTTTGCCCCTCAACAGTAAATTAAATATCTTGGTTATTGGTGCTAGAACCACCTAAGGAATTCCAGCTGCATTAAATGAAAGATTATCTTGTAAAGCATGACTGAAGATTGTGGTATCATGTGGTAATAATGATTGTGGTAATCATGACTGAAGGTTAGTATCATTACTAAGAAAATAAGCAAAAAGCCTGGCCAGTCCAGTAAAAATTACAGACTGGTCAGTGCTTGGGTCCAGATAAAGCTGAAGGACACGAATGTTTAGTGGCAACAGCATTCAAAATACTGGGATTTTCTTTTCTTTTCTTTTCTGGCAACAAAAACCCAAATGCAGAAACAAGCAAATAACAACAACAACAAAAAGAGAGAATTACAGGATTGACTGAGCACTGAGATTTTTCTGACTAGTTCAGAAGGAAAGCTAGGGGGATACATGAGTTGAAGATGCTGGAAGAGTGTAGTTCAACAGATTAACCATTAAGTTTAGAATAGACCAGAAAAGAAGAGAATGCAGCACAGAAGTGATAGATTTGGTAAGTATATCATGCAAACCACTCTGAGACCAAGGCGTTGATATACGGAAAGCAATAAGTAGGACAATGTTGAAAGTGAAAAAAGAAAAGTAAAAGGGTTTAGTTGCTCAGTTGTGTTCCACTGTTAGCGACCATGGACTGTAACCCACAAGGCTCCTCAGTCCATGGAATTCTCCGGCAAGAATACTGAAGCTGGTAGCCATTCCCTTCTCCAGGGAGTTTTCCCAATCCAGGGGTTGAACCCGGGTCTCCTGCATTGCAGGCAGATTCTTTACCCATCTGAGCCACTGGGGAAGCCAATATTAGTCAGTATTTAATATTTTAATATTTTATGAACAGATGCATTAGATAACATGTCTAAAATAATAAGATGAATTACATCCCTATGGACTGCTGAAATAAAGGTGTAACCTAAAGGATGTTTCACTCTTTCATTGTAGACTCTGGTTTCCCCAAGGTGACCTCACAAGGCACAGGTGAAGTGAGGCTTCTCCAATCCACTTTACTTCATGTGGGAACAATTCTATTTAGAAGATTAGAGTTCCGGAGTGTTTATGTCTGAACTACTTCCATTAACATGACTTATTATAAGCTTTAAACATCACAGTGAATTTTAGAACTTAGAAGATTATTACTTAATCACAAAACAAACAAAAGAACAGAAAAAAGCCCCCCCCCCAGTAAAAACTTGGAAAAATTTCGAACTTCTTGCTCAAAGCTATCTTAAACCCAATGAAACATTAAAGATTTAAAATTCTTTTGGTGCAGTAAAATAACCAAGTGCATATATATTTATTTCTCCAATAGTTGAAGGGACTTTTACCTCAATCATTAATCCTCTTGTAAGAGAATAAAATGGAATAATAAATCACCAGTACAGATATGTTGGATTTGATCAATGTTTCTCTTCAGAAGGCATAAATAATAGAGAAACACCCACTCGGCAAAATCTACATATCACAGCATTCTGTCACCCAAGCAAGGGGATTGATATGAATTGGTGAGAGGAAGCAAGACCTTCTTTCCCCTACAGAACTGCTAAAGCAACAAGTCATCTTTTACAGGGCAAATAACACAGCACTTCAGAGCAGTGCAATACTTTCTCAGGAGAGAACTGCCCTCATCCTCAACCTCTTCCTCCTTAAGGAGACTAACAGCAGCTTGTTTCATTAATCATTCTAACTGGCAGGATAAAAGGAATAGCATTTGGAGAGAAACTACTCTATATTGAGTGTTTCACATATTTTCTGTTATAATTCTTTAAACACCATTATGAAAGTATTGGGCTTCCCTAGTGGCTCAGCTGGTAAAGAATCTGTCTGCACTGCAGGAGACCTGGGTTCAAATCCTGGGTTGGGAAGATTCCCTGGAAGAGGACCTGCCACCCACTCCAGTATTCTTGCCTGGAGATTCCCCATGGTCAGAGGAGCTTGGAGGGCTGCAGTCCAGGGGATCGCAGAGTCGAACATGACTGAGTGACTAAGCACAGCATATGAAAATATAACACCCATGAGAGAAACACTCCAGTTGTAGAAGCTTGGTGAAAATTCTAATGCCAGACACAAATCAAGCTAGGTTGGAATGCTGATTCTACTATTGAATTCCTAGTCCCAAAGTCCACTGATCTGATGTCTGCTACATTATGTTTTTATTTTGTTTTGGTTTGGTTTACGGGGTTTGTGGGGGTGGGCAGGCAGCACGGCATATATCTTAGTTCCTCAACCAGGGACTGAACCAGCACCCCTGCATTGGAAGTGTGCAGTCTTAACCACTGGACCACCAGAGAAGTCCCACTAAGTTTGGGTTTTTTTTAACTTTTTATTTTGTATTGGGGTACAGCCAATTAACAAAAAACATTGTGATAGTTTCAGCTGAACAGTGAAGGGACTCGGCAATACAGATACACATATCCATTCTCCCCAAAACTCCCCTCCCATCCAGGCTGCCCCGTAACATTGAGCAGAATTCCATGTACTTTACAGTAGGTCCTTGTTGGTTGTCTATTTTAAATATAGCATTGTATACATATCCATCCCAAACTCCCTAACTATTGCACTATGTTTTTTATAAGAAAGAAATATTTGATTCAAAACCCCTCATTCCAAAATCATGCAGAACTGGCTATGCTTAGCAAATGCTTCTTTAGACAAAATACTCATGACTAGTAGAGGTGGACCATAAAGAAAGTTGATGGCTGAAGAATTGATGCTTTCAAACTATAGTGTTAGAGAAGACTCTAGAGAGTCCCTTGGACAGCAAGGAGATCAAACCAGTCAATCCTAAAGGAAATCAATCCTGAATATTCATTGGAAGGACTGATACTAAAGCTGGAGCTTCAATCCTTTGGCCACCTGATGCAAAGAAACAATTCACTGGAAAAGACCCTGATGCTGGGAAAGTTTGAGGGCAGGAGAAGGGGGCAACAGAGGATGAAGTGGTTGGACAGTATCATTGACTCGATGGACATGAGTTTGAGCAAACTCTGGGAGACAATGAAGGACAGGGAAGCCTGAAGTGCTACAGTCCATGGGGTCACAAAGAGTTGGACAAGACTGAGTGACTGAACAAGTGGTCATAAAGCACTACTGAACGAAAATGTTTATGGCTCTGCACTCTTCAAGAGAATATCAGAACTTTCAGGAAACGGTACGTCTATGAGAAGATTCAGGGATACAGTGTGTGTATTTGGTAAAGTCACTAGAATATCCATGGGATTGTGATTGTGTTAGTGTTATTCCTTCCTCTCCAGACCACACTAGCCAAAAAAATCACTGTTCAAGTGAGGTAGGTGAAGTATTGCTAAAATGGTTGTTCCCTCTCCAAGCAGGGTGGCAAGTGAAGTAAGACTTCATTTCATAATGAGGCTAAGTTGAAACAAGATGTGAGATGTAGAACACTGAGCTTGCAGGAGTTGAGTAGCATGTTAGGGTACAAGATCAACAAAAATGAAGTTAACATCACTGTAAACATAAGACCAGCAAGACATCTCATTCTTCCCAGACCTCAGTCTCCTAATTTATAATTTATAAATAAGAAATAAGATGACTGAAAAGCCTATTCCACCTAATAAGAACCCTTGAGGAAGACTGCCAGAGTTTTCTATGGTGTAACAAGTTTGGAAATACTGCTTGCAGAGTAGCATCTCAAAGTCCCATTCCAAGATCCATTCCTTTATGCTTGGGCTTCCCTTGTGGTTCAGCCAGTAAAGAATCTGCCTTCACTGCAGGAGACCTGGGTTCAATCCCTTGGTTGGGAAGATCCCCTGGAGTAGGAAATGGCAACCCACTCCAGTATTCTTGCCTGGAGAATCCCCATGGACAGACGAGCCTGGTGGGCTACAGTCCATGGGGTCAAAAAGAGTCAGACATGACTGAATGACTAAGAACAAGAACAGCATGCTTAGCCTCGTTTTTCCCAGGTATATTTATTTTGTCTGATATAGAGTAACAGCCAGTAATTAACTTCTAAAAGAATAAATTATCTGTATGACATAGTTTAGGAAAGACTAGCTTAAAAAAAAAATAGAGGTAACATGGTTTGGGTCAAAGTTTGAAATTCAAATGCCTACAAGGCCTGTGAACCTAAAAGAAACAGAGCAAAATATAAGATGGTAAACAGGAACTGACTGCCCCCGTAAGACACAGAAAAGGAATATGGAATAGCACAGACTTCAGAGAAGCGGATGAGGCAATGCTTCATTTAAGGAGAGAGCTACTGCTCGTCTCAAATAACTGTTGGCACATAGGAATATACATGCTCTTTTACCAGTGTTCTAATTTCAAAGAAAAGCTGGAAATTTTTATTTTTAATTAAAAATTCCTACAATTTTTATACTGGACAGTAATTCAAATTAAAAACAAATGTACTTTCCATTGCTTTGAAGACTAGGAGACACATCTTCAGGTCATCTCTGGTCCATGAGCCACCTGCCTGTGGTGACTGCATGAACAGTCAAAGAAGTGCACTGAGCACTTGTCCTGTAAATTGGAGTGAACAAGCACAGTTGGAGAAGAAACAATCTTCACTGCAGAGTCTATGGTAGTATGATCCTAACTGCTAAAAAAAAAGAGAGAGAGAGGCTTTGACTAAGTTTACTGAAAGCATTATAGAAAAGTCTGAGAATGCAGAGTTTGCTCACAGAGGCTCCACACAAAACTCAATGGGAGAAGCCTGTAGCGAGATTGAGAGGTAGTAATGGTTGCAATGAAATTGACTGGAAGAGAATGAAATTTGAGGTGAAGAATCCACAGAAGAGGAAACATCAAACCATCCTTCATGAATGAGCATGCAGAGCACCCTGCAGCTGAGTGGTTTACCGGAGCTCATAGACCTTGTAGTGGAAGACTTAGGGGTGGTGCTCAGGCTTCTAAACTCCAGTCGGGTCCCTTTCTGTCAAACCATGCTTTTATTATGTAAAAACTACGTTTTTACCCTAAATTTATGATAGATATATTTAAACAAAGTACTCTTTGACACTTTGTCACCTTGTTTCAGACCATAAAAATGATATAATAGAGTGTCCTTTAAAGCTAACCGCAGGCAGCCACTACTATACAAGATAGGATATTAAAATGAGATCCATCAAGTAATTAAATTTTTCTCTCAACACAGTTAATGTAGTTCTGAATCAAGATATAATAAAGAATATAATAAAGCATGACATGAGAAGTCCAGTTAGCTCTACTCTTAGGATTTTTAAAAACTTATTCCAGATGTATTAATACATTACAGAATAGATGCAAAACAAAACACAGGCTGAAGAATTCTCACATATATTCCAGAACAGACATTTCCAAATGTGATTACATAAGAATCTCATATGGACCTTTTATTAAAAATTGGCTATGGGGACTAACTTCACATATTTTAACTTATACAGATGGATTCTAGAAATATATATATTAATAAAACTGCATTTTAAAAATTGTGGTAAAAAATAAATAACAAAATTTACCATATTAACCATTTTCAAGTGCACAGTTCATTGACATTGAATATATTCACATTGCCATGCAAACTCTACCACCACCATCTCCAGACCTTTTCATTTTCTCCAAATGAAGTAATGTACCCATTAAACAATAGCTCCCTATTTCCCACTACTCACCATGGGCAACCAACATTCCAATTTCTGTCTCTATGAATTTCACTACTCTAGGTACCTCATGGAGAAGGCAATGGCACCCCACTCAAGTACTCTTGCCTGGAAAATCTCATGGATGGAGGAGCCTGGTGGGCTACAGTCCATGGGGTCGCTAAGAGTCGGACACGACTGAGCGACTTCACTTTTACTCTTCCTTTTCATGCACTGGAGAAGGAAATGGCAACCCACTCCAGTGTTCTTGCCTGGAGAATCCCAGGGACGGGGGAGCCTGGTGGGCTGCCATCTATGGGGTCGCACAGAGTCAGACATGACTGAAGTGACTTACCAGCAGCAGCAGTAGCAGCAGGTACCTCATATAAGTAGAATCATATAGTGTGTGTTGTTATTTTTGGTTTGTGTTTTTGGCTTGTGGTTTTGTTCTTTCTAATTGACTTATTTCAGTTAGTATTATGTCTTCAGTATTTATCCATGTTCTAGCATGCATCAGAATTTCCTCCCTTTTCAAGACCAAATAATATTCCATTGCATGTATATACTAGATTTAGTTTACCACTCACCCACCAAAGGACATTTAGTGTTTCTATCTTTTGGTTATTATGAGTAGCATTACTCTAACCATTGATACGAATCCCTGCTTTCAATTCTTTGGGATATATATCCAGAAATGAAATTTCTGGATCATGTGGTAATTCTAGATTTAGTGTTTTGAGGAACCATCATGTTATTTTCCTGTTTCTCTATCACCCATAAGTTCTACATTAGCACACTTTAAATTGGACTGTCTATTTTGGTTTTCTATCTTGGTAGAATTTTATGACTATAGACTATATCTTGGCAAAAAGCCCCTTAGTTCATTATCTTAAAAGATGTTATTTCCTGTTCCTGATGTCAATGAGAAAAAAGATGTTTCATTGTATTACAAATATTTTCTTAAAATAAACTGAACCACATGTGGTTTGTCAGGCATTAAATGCTTTTCTCCTAGAGACTGAGTTTATATATGTTTATTGATAATATGGGATATATATATATATACACATATATATATATGTATCAAAATTTTCTCTATAAAAGAACAAAATCTTGATGTTTCTTTTATTGAAAAAAATTAGTTGTTGAGACTTTAGCCATAAAGATTGCTTTGCACCAGCAAATATCAATTTTTTTTTCATGTCTATATTTTTATTTGCATGTTTTCTTCAATTTTTTCAACAAATAATTATCTATTGTTTACTATATATTAGCTATTATACTATATATTAAAGACAAATTAATCATACAGCCCCTTCTCTTGAGCAGCTGAAAGTCAAGTTGAGGAAATACACATAAAAAATATATATATATATATCAGAACACATAGATAAATGACATAGAAATAGTGGTTTGAGAAGGAAAATTAACCAATACAATCTGATAATATAATTAGAGATATACACAAATCACAAAGCTGCTATTTCAGGATAAATCCTAGAGGTAAATAACCCTTTGATACTTGAATATCCTCTACAATCTCTTTGCTGAGAAATGGTCCAACCTCTGTTGATAATTTTCATTGACAAACATTCTAATTTCTTCCTTGGGTTGCTCTAATGACAAACTGAAAAGAGAAAAAGAAAAAACTGAAAAGAAAATAAAATATTAAGATGAACTCCATTCTTTCAAAGTTGATGCTCTGATCCTGTTTGATTCTCAATAGAAAATTGAGAATCAATTTATATGCTCAATAAACAATTGTAGAAGGAGAGGAAATATATATGAGAGAGAATACTTGCCTAATTGAAACATATAAAGAATAAATGTGCAATGAGAAAATAATAAAATTAAACTAATGAGATTATAAAATAAGACAAAGAATTTTCAAAGAAATGGTCAATCAAAGAAGATATATAATAATAAATACACCTACAGACCCAACCAGTCCATTCTAAAGGAGACCAGCCCTGGGTGTTCTTTGGAAGGAATGATACTAAAGCTGAAACTCCAGTACTTTGACCACCTCATGTGAAGAGTTGACTCATTGGAAAAGACTCTGATGCTGGGAGAGATTGGGAGCAGGAGGAAAAGGGGACAACAGAGGATGAGATGGCTGGATGGCATCACCGACTCGATGGACGTGAGTCTGAGTGAACTCTGGGAGTTGGTGATGTACACAGGGAGGCCTGGTGTGCTGCGGTTCATGGGGTCGCAAAGAGTCAGACATGACTGAGCGACTGAACTGAACTGATACCTACAGAAAAAAAGCTAGTTCTCACTTGTTAAATGGAGTAACAATAAAAAAACATAGGCAACCATTCCACAAGTGCTAAACTAGGAAATTTTTCTTGTGTACATTGCTATACTTTGAAATAATGATTACCAGTGTTGATGTGGTTAAATAATAAATATTAGGTGAGATTTTAAAGTAAATTGGTATTTTAAAATATTTGTGCTTTGCAACAAAAATAACAATCAGATCAGATCAGTCGCTCAGTCGTGTCCGACTCTTTGCAACCCCATGAATCGCAGCACGCCAGGCCTCCCTGTCCATCACCAACTCCCGGAGTTCACTCAGATTCACATTCATCGAGTCAGTGATGCCATCCAGCTATCTCATCTTCTGTCGTCCCCTTCTCCTCCTGCCCCCAATCCATCCCAGCATCAGAGTCTTTTCCAATGAGTCAACTCTTTGCATGAGGTGGCCAAAGTACTGGAGTTTCAGCTTCAGCATCATTCCTTCCAAAGAAATCCCAGGACTGATCTCCTTTAGAATGGACTGGATGGATCTCCTTGCAGGCCAAGGGACTCTCAAGAGTCTTCTCCAACACCACAATTCAAAAGCATCAATTCTTCAGTGCTCAGTCTTCTTCACAGTCCAACTCTCACATCCATACATGACCACAGGGAAAACCATAGCCTTGACTAGACGAACCTTTGTTGGCAAAGTAATGTCTCTGCTTCATAATAACAATGGTTATATGTAATAACTATTCAGCATTTCCTATTGCAGAGCACAACCTGAAATTTGTGTATGATAGTTCATACAAATTTCATATAAACTCAATGAAATAGCTGTTTTCCTTCATGATACCCTCATTTAATAGATGGGATGAGGTTTCTTAAGGTCATACCTATTGTAAGTGATAGAACCAGGACTGACATCCAAAGCTAATATTAATTCACTTCCGACTAAATGCCACAGAAGGAAAAACAGAAGTAGTCAAACAAAAAGATAGCATTCACAATGTTATAAATAATAAATAACCGAAAAAGTAAACAAATATATAAAATGAGAAAGTATGTACATACAAAAGCGTATTTAGGGGATAACACAGAAATCATTAATGTCAAGAATTTTTAAAGATTTCAAATGGTATGTACATCAATTACAACAATATAAATATATGTTGGCTGGCAGGAAAAAAAAGAGGTTTAGTTTGAAGGTGGTGGTATGGAGCAATAAAATGGTAAGAAAACACATCCCTGATATCAAGAGAGTTACAATCTTCTTGGAGGAAAAAAGACAATAAAATATTACAGTACAATGTACTTTATTGAAAACATCAAAAGAAAAATGAAACTGGGTTTGTCAGGAGGAGTTAACATCTGAGATGGGCATTTGACATCGCTGCTACCTGTCCACAGCTGGTTGGACCTGGAGTCTAGTGCCCAAGCCAAAGGATAATCATGAAGAGGACAGATCTGTGGGACAACAGTAAACTTTGAGGAAGCAAACTGTGACAAAACCTTCATTTTTAGAGCTTTCAATATGAAGTCTTGATGGAGGATAACAGACATGGAAGCAGCAGGAAAAACTACTATCAGAGAAGAGATGAGTGACAGTCATAGAAGAGATAGCCACAGAGGTGACAATGAACACTTCCTTCCGAGGTAATGACCAGATGGGGAAATTGAAAGGGCAGTGATTCTCAAAACGGGATGCACATTCAAATCATTCAGCTTTTCAAAATTCCAGTGTCCAGGCTGAACTCTAACCCAGGACCTCCAGGGTTTTGAGGTTTTATTGTTTATACAAAAGCTGCTTCGGTGATTTTCCAAAGCACATCCAATGTTGTTCAGTTCAGCTCAGTCTCTCAGTCATGTCCGACTCTTTGTGACCCCATGGACTGCAGCATGCCAGGCCTCCCTGTCCATCACCAACTCCCACAGTTTACCCAAACTTGTGTCCATTGAGTCGGTGATGCCATCCAACCATCTCATCCTCTGTCGTCCCCTTCTCCTCCCACCCTCAATCTTTCCCAGCATCAGAGTCTTTTCAAGTGAGTCAGCTCTTCACACCAGGTGGCAAAGCATTGGAGTTTCAGCTTCAATATCAGTCCTTCCAATGAATATACAGGACTGATTTCCTTTAGGATGGGCTGGTTGGATCTCCAATGTTGAGAGCCATTTATATTAGATACCCTGTCAATTAGTAAATAAACTGCTGAATTCTAGAAAACAAGGAATCATTGCTCTAGCGCTCCTTGAGGCTTGGTTATAGAACTGTGAATGGGTTGATTAAGTAACGTTATATGAAGATTCTCAAATTTTAGCTCTCATCAGAATCACCTGGAGAACCTGTCAGACGTGTAGACGTCTAGGTCCCTTCCTCAGAATTTTGTATTTAGTAGGCCCAGGGACAGGGCCTGAAAATCTGTATTTCTGAGAATTTCCCAAGTGATATTAATGCTGCTGATACATGGACCACACTTTTAGAACCTATATTATATTCTATACATTAAGAGATTGGGGTAAAGTAAAAAAAAGAAAAAGAGAGAGAGGGAAGAAAGAGAAACAGCTTCTAGGGTTTGGAAATAACCTGAATAAATAGAAATGTGTGAAAGATAGCAGTATGTCTACAGGATGCAACAATTTGCCATGACTACAGTGAAGGGAACAAAGTGGGAAGGGCAAGAAATGAGACTGGTAGAAAGGGCTGTGAAAAACACACCAAGAGTGCAAATTTCACTCTGTAACATGTGGAATGGTGATTATTCTGACAAAGGGAGGGAATCAGAATGGTAATTCTAGCCATGTTAGTATTTTAGTAATTAATACAAAAAGCAGATTTTTACCTTTTTTAAAAAAAAATCTAAGACATTCTTTAAGCAATTTTTCACATGAAGTATTCTGGAAACAAGGTAAAAGATAACATGTTTACTGTATGCAGGGCTTCCCTGGTGGCTCAGACAGTAAAGATTCTGCCTGAAATGCAGGGGGCCTGGGTCTGATCCCTGGGTCAGGAAGATCCCCTGGAGAAGGGAAGGGCTACCCATTCTAGTATTCTTGCCTGGAATATTCCATGGCCAGAGGAGCCTGGTGGGCTATAGTCTGTGGGATCACAAAGAGCCGGACATGACTGAGGTACTAACACTTACTAGCTTATACTGTTTTCAAATGTACTTTTAAAATGACTGCTTGTGAAACAGCAAATCTACAAAGAGATTTAGATAGAACACAATGCTAAGTTACTTTTTAGGGTAATTGAAATTTCTGCTTCCAACTATTACAAAACTATTTCTTAATGATGTTTCAAAAATAAAATTTTTGTTCTTTAATTTTTTTGAGAATATGTATACATGCCACCCAAACCACCAAACTGACATGCAACTTCTAGTGCTGAAATTTTGGTCTCTAGTATCATTTTCCAAGAACCAGGGCTTCTCTAAGTTAAAGGCTGACCACATGTCTAGAGCAGAGGTGATCCAAGTTGAATTTAGAAGCAGAAGATATTAAGAAGAGATGGCAAGAATACACAGAGGAACTATACAAAAAAGATCTCCATGACCCAGATAACCACAATGGTGCAGTCACTCACCTAGAGCCAGACATCCTGAAATGCAAAGTCAAGTGGACCTTAGGAACCATCACTATGAACAAAGCTAGTGGAGGTGATGGAAGCCCAGTTGAGTTATTTCAAATCTTAAGAGATGATGCTGCTAAGGTATAGTAACTCAAACATCCAAAAACGTTTGAGTTATACTACTGTTATGTCTATACTACTATTATGACATTCACTTTGAAGATATATTCTTTTTAATTTTCACCAATTTTCCCAGAAAAACTTTTACCCTAAAATAAAGAGTAATTCAGGAACTAGGCATTCTAAAGGAGATCAGCCCTGGGTGTTCTTTGGAAGGAATGATGCTAAAGCTGAAACTCCAGTACTTTGGCCACCTCATGCAAAGAGTTGACTCATTAGAAAAAACTCTGATGCTGGGAGGGATTGAGGGCAGGAAGAGAAGGGGATGACAGAGGATGAGACGGCTGGATGGCATCACCGACTCGATGGACATGAGTTTGAGTGAACTCTGGGAGATGGTGATAGGGAGGCCTGGCGTGCTGCAGTTCATGGGGTCGCAAAGAGTCGGACACAACTGAGCGACTGAACTGAACTTAACTGAAGCAATCTTTTGCTTATCTCCTTCTTTGAAAAGAATGGATAAATTAGTTAATTACATTGATTACAATGAATATTCAGGACTGATTTACTTTATGATTGATGCTTTTGAACTGTGGTGTTGGAGAAGACTCTTGAGAGTCCCTTGGATAGCAAAGAGATCAAACCAATCCATTCTAAAGGAAATCAACCCTGAGTATTCAATGGAAGGACTGATGTTGAAACTGAAGCTCCAATACCCTGGCCACCTAATGCAGTCGACTCATTAGAAAAGATCCTGATGCTGGAAAGATTGAAGGCATGAGGAGAAGCAAATAGCAGAGGATGAGATGGTTGGATAGTATCACGACTCAATGGACATGAGTTTGAGAAAGCTCTAGGAGATGGTCAAGGACAGGGAAGTCTGGTGTGCTGCAGTTCATGGGGTTGCAGATTCAGACATGACTAAGCAAATGAGCAACACAAGATAGTTTAGACAGCAAGATATAAACATGTGTTAACTTTAATCTATCCCGAAAGGTGATCGATTTGCACTAATTTAGACTGCAGACTCCAAGGACTAACTCCGAGTCAACTGATGATAGCATTCCAACAATCTTTGGAATAGTTAGTAATCAACACTAGAATATTTATTAATGAAATTGGATTTTAAAGTTAAATTATTGGCTGTTAATAAACATAATGGATATTAGAGATGGGTTTTCATTAGTGAGCTGGTAGTTTTCAAGATGCAGGAATTTCAGTAAAAGTACTTTAGAGATGTCCCTGCCTTTGAATAAGTAAGTTATAAAAATCAAGGAAGCAGAGCAATCTTGTCCTTAGAAATTCTACTCTCAGCTTGATTCATAAATGGTCCTATGTATATCTGCTTTAGAGAATTTTTGCTTCCCAACAGTAATGAGAGCTGAATCTTTCCAACACATGATTATCACAGCTGAATCATCAAAAATAAAACTGGGGCTTTAATGAAGCCATAATGCACTTTGTCTGAGGACTTTGTGTCTTCTTATACTTATGTCATAATTATATTCTAGACTTGTTTTTGTAAGAACTTGTTGTGAAGTGAACCCTCAAACATCATCTGCCTCTATTGGAGGCTACTTATTGTTGTTCAGTTGCTAAGTCATGTCTGACTCTTGGCAACCCCATGGATTGCAACACACCAGACCTCACTGTCCTTCAATATCTTGTGCAGATTTTTTCAGATTCATGTCCATTTAGTCAGCGATGCTATCTAACAATCTCACCCACTGCTGCCCTCTTCTCTTTTTGCCTTCCATATTTCCCAGCATCAGGGTCTTTTTCAATGAATCGACTCTTCCCATCAGGTAGCCAAAGGATTGGAGCTTCAACATCAGTCCTTCCGATGAATATTAAGGACTGATTTCCTTTAGGATTGACTGGTTTGACCTCCTTGTGGCCCAAGGGATTCTCAAGAGTCTTCTCCAACATCACGGTTTAAAAGCATCAATTCTTCAGTGCTCAGCTTTCTTTATGGTCCAACTCTCACATCCACACATGACTACTTGAAAAACCATAGCCTTGACTAGACAGACATTTGTCTGCAAAGTAATGTCTCTGCTTTTTAATATGTTGTCTAGGTTTGTCATAATTTTTCTTCTAAGGAGCAATATCTTTTAATTTCATGGCTGCAGTCACCATTCACAGTGATTTTGGAGACCAAGAAACCAATGTGTACCAAAAGGAATCTAATAGTTGCATATGATCAAATTGGTTTAGTTCAGTTTGCAACATCATTCTTCTTGGCAGAGTGATAGTGAAAATGTAATCTAAATTAGGGTGGTAAGATTGAACTATGGAAGTTTTGAAGAAATGATTTTAAAAATGCTGCTTATCAAAGACACTAGAAATACACTAGAAGTGCCAATTTGGTTGAAGAGAATTTTGAAGTTGCTTAGGACCATTTTGGCAACTGCATGAAAATGAATCCAAAGCCAAGAAAAACAAGATTTAGAGGCAGACAGGTTCTTGACGTTTGAACATCTGGATCCAGAAATCAGATCAGTTCAGTCACTCAGTCATATCCGACTCTTTGCCACCCCATGAACTGCAGCATGCCAGGCCTCCCTGTCCATCACCAACTCCCAGAGTTTACCCAAACCCATGTCCATTGAGTCGGTAATGCCATCCAACCATCTCATCCTCTGTTGTCCCCTTCTCCTCCTGCCCTCAATCTTTCCCAGCATCAGGGTCTTTTCAAATGAGTCAGCTCTTAGCATCAGGTAACTGAAGTATTGGAATTTCAGCTTCAACTTCAGCCCTTCCAATAAATACCCAGGACTGATATCTTTTAGGATGGACTGGTTGGATCTCCCTTAGGCTCTCAAGAGTCTTCTCCAACACCACAATTCAAAAGCATCAATTCTTTGACACTCAGCTTTCTTTATAGTCCAACTCTCACATCCATACATGACCACTGGAAAAACCATAGCCTTGACTAGATGGACCTTTGTTGACAAAGTAATGTCTCTGCTTTTTAATATGCTGTCTAAATATCAGAATTTAATTCTAACCACAAAATTTTCAATTATATGAATGTCAAAATCATCCTCAACAATTAGGATTGCATTTTTACCACTGCAAGTAGTACAGATGTTTATAAAACAAAAGGTATATATATTTTTGAGAGTAATAGATTATTTAAAAGGGTATCTAGTGTTTGTTTTTTTTCTCACACATATTGGCTGTTTTCTTTTCTCAGTTCTCTTTGGGTTGAATGAAGCTCAAGAAGTTTTGTTCAAAGTTTATATTAGGTGTAGGCTCCCAGCATATCCTCAGCATCACTAACACGGATTGATTGATCAATGTAAGTGATAGGTAACAGATATATGAAGGTTTTTTTTTTTTTCTAATTTTATTTTATTTTTAAACTTTACATAATTGTATTAGTTTTGCCAAATATCAAAATGAATCCACCACAGGTATACATGTGTTCCCCATCCTGAACCCTCCTCCCCTCCCTCCCATACCATCCCTCTGGGCCGTCCCAGTGCACCAGCCCCAAGCATCCAGCATCGTGCATCGAACCTGGACTGGCAACTCGTTTCCTACATGATATTTTACATGTTTCATTGCCATTCTCCCAAATCTTCCCACCCTCTCCCTCTCCCACAGAGTCCAAAAAGACTGTTCTATACATCAGTGTCTCTTTTGCTGTCTCGCATAATCGGGTTATTGTTACCATCTTTCTAAATTCCATATATATGCATTAGTATACTGTATTGATGTTTTTCCTTCTGGCTTACTTCACTCTGTATAATAGGCTCCAGTTTCATCCACCTCATTAGAACTGATTCAAATGTATTCTTTTTAATGGCTGAGTAATACTCCATTGTGTATATGTACCACAGCTTTCTTATCCATTCATCTGCTGATGGACATCTAGGTTGCTTCCATGTCTTGGCTATTATAAACAGTGCTGCGATGAACATTGGGGTACACGTGTCTCTTTCCCTTCTGGTTTCCTCATACAGATGGCTAACAAACACATGAAAAGATGCTCAACATCACTCATTATCAGAGAAATGCAAATCAAAACCACTATGAGGTACCATTTCACACCAGTCAGAATGGCTGCGATCCAAAAGTCTACAAATAATATATGAAGTTTTTGAATTGTGGTGCTGGAGAAGACTCTTGAGAGTCCCTTGGACAGCAAGAAAATCACACAAGTCAATCCCAAAGGAAATCAACTCTGAATATTCATTGGAAAGACTGATGCTGAAGCTGAAGCTCTGATCCTTTGGCAAAGAGCTGTCTCCTTGGAAAAGCACCTGATCCTGGAAAGACTGAAGGCAGGAGCAGAAGGCAGGGAGACAGTGGATGAGATGGTTGGATAGCATCACCGACCCAATAGACATGAGTTTGAGCAAACCTCAGGAGATAATGAAGGAGAGGAAAGCCTGGTGTGCTGCAGTCCATGGGTCCCAAAGAGTCAGACACAACTTAGCAACTGAACAACAACAGATATATAACAAGAGCTTTGCTTATTCACAGAATCTACTTGAAATAACTTGATCAATAAAGTCTCTTGATTTTACTTGTTTGATATCTGGACTATCTTTTTAGACTTGGTAATTTGTTTTGACTTACGTTGTCCATGTACTAGTAGGACAGTGAAAGAAGATAGTTTAAGATTAGCAGAAGAGTGTTAAAAGTGTTAGAATACTATAGCTAAGCTGAAATGGGAAGAAAGTTACTGAAGAGATAGCTGTTAGAATGAAGATAGATACAGGAACCAATGGACTGCTTTTGTAACGTCAAAGAACTATTGTCTCAGTCACTGCTGACTGAGAGGGTAGGAAGTACAAAAGTCTACCAGAGTAAATACAGGACAAACTTTTTTGTGGGCAGGGGCTATTTTATTTATCTATTTATTTTCGGCCAAACCATGTGGCATGCCGGACATCAGTTCCCCATCTAAGGGTCAAATCCATGCCCATTGCATTGGGAGCTCTGGATTACCAGGGAAGTCCTCAGGACAACTTTTATATGTAGCTTCTATTACCACTCTGAAGTCTGACTGATAACAATACACTCATGACTTTATTCTTTTTTCTACCATCACAATAAAAAAATAAAAAATAATTCAATTGTTTAGATTTTCCATACTTCCAACAAGATTTATATTATTCTGTATTATAATTCTAAAATGCAACCTATACCTTTCATATAAATTGAGATAAATCTAGCCACACTGACATTTCATACATATTATATTCCCTTCTATGACTTTATTTTGTTGTGGAAAAGAAAAAAAAAACTAAAAACATATAATCATGAAGAAAGTTGCAAATCATAATCAAAAAGATCATTGAGCTTTTCAATACCCAGTTAATTCTAAGAATAGCTAGAAGGACAAGGGCCTTAAATCAAGTGTTTCACTCAAACTCCATTCATGTGGCCTCCTTTTGTATAACTGATACATCTATTAAGATTAAGAAAATTAGCAGACTGCACCTGAATTTTTATTCTATATACAAAAGGTGTATAATGTATCTCATGAGCCTTATCTTTGATAAATAATAAAGGTGTGCTTTCTTCTCCAAAGGCTAGTCATTAGGTCATCTATTTCATTATTTGATAAGAATCCTTAAGAAGTCAGTAAACAAAACATTAGGAACATTAAGGTGTGGATAAATTAATCAACTCAAATAAAAATTTATTAATTTGCTTGTTACTAATGGATAGTAGGATTAGTTTATAGCCTATCGATACCCCTTCCCTGCTGCTGCTAAGTCGCTTCAGTCGTGTCCGACTCTGTGCGACCCCATAGACGGCAGCCCACCAGGCTCTGCCGTCCCCGGGATTCTCCAGACAAGAACACTGGAGTGGGTTGCCATTTCCTTCTCCAACGCATGAAAGTGAAAAGTGAAAGTGAAGTCTCTCAGTTGTGTCCAACTCTTAGTGACCCCATGGACTGCAGCCTACCAGGCTCCTCCACCCATGGGATTTTCCAGGCAAGAGTACTGGAGTGGGTTGTCATTGCCTTCTCCAACCCTTTACCTACTGACAGCTATCTACAAAGAGACTGAGAGGGTCAATGACTCTGAGTGGATTTCCATCAGTAGGTGCAATTTATTCATTCCCCAAACAGTCTATCATGCCTCTAGATTTAAGCTAAGTATATGGAAAACTGATACACGGACATTGGATTAATTCTAGACTTTTGAATATACTTTAAAGTGATTCCATTAGAAAATGTTTGGACTTAATTCCAAAACATTCTGAAATTTTGTTGATGTGTATATTGTTCAGTCTGTTACATATGATACATACTTACATATGAGAACCCTCAAAAGAAGTCCATATCTGATTTTAGGATTTATTGTAGTTGTACCTTTCCTAAGATATTGACTAGCGCCTAAATTTGTGCAGAGAGTGAATTATGTGACTTACTAGATATCCTTCTTTATATTGTCTAGAAGAACCAGATTTGCCACCTATAGCTATCAAAAGCCTAGATATTTATGAAATATTTTTCATAACCTTATTTGGTTAAGTTTATTTGCTTTTAAATTGTTTGTTACAATTACTTCTCATTTATATTTGAGCCTTTATATCTGTTCAGATCCAATAGATAACTAGTTTTTGTTTTGAAAGGAGATACTTAATTGATCAAGCGATTGATTATAAAAGTATTCATATAAACATGATTCCCATCATTCTTCACTAATTGTTTCTATCAATACCTCATATTCTTTGACCAAACTTAAATCAGATTAGCTAGAAATTCCAAGTGATTTATACAAATTTGCTTGTATTGTCCAATTTTTGCTATTTTAAATACTGGGAATCCTGGATTTCCCTGTAGCAGCAGTTGTTTCATTTTTGTAGTAATTGTCTGTTGAAGACAATTAGGAGTGATAGGGCTTTATTAGTTAATTAGAAAGGCCTTAGGATCACTGCTCCACCAGTTTAATTAAATCCCGTTAAAAATACACAATATAAACTATAGTTGGCTATTAATGATCAATACATCTTGTCTATCATTTCTAGTTTTTCCCTTAAATCTTTTCTTTTAAACTTTTGTTCTTCTAGCTATTTCCTCAAAACAAAGTTTAACAGCTGCTAAGGTACAGTAACTCAAACATCCAAAACACATTCAATGCCTTCATATTTCCTACTGTTTATATTGTTATTATTACATTCATTTTTGAAGATAATTTTTTTTTATTCTTACCATTTTTCCAAGTAAAACTTTTACCCCAAAATAATGAGTAATTCAGGAAATGGGGCAATCTTTTATTTCCTTCTTTTAAAAGAATGGATTTGTTAATTATATTGATTATAATCCTAAAGGAAATCAGTCCCGAAAATTCATTGGAAGGACTAGTGCTGAAGCTGAAACTCCAATACTTTTGCCATCGGATGGGAAGAACTGACTCATTGAAAAAGACCCTGATGCTGGGAAAGATTGAAGGCAGAAGGAGAAGGAGACGACAAGGGTAAGACGGTTGGATGGCATCACCTACTTGATGGACATGAGTTTGAGCAAGCTCCAGGAGTTGGTGATGGACAGGGAAGCCTGGTGTGCTGCAGTCCATGGGGTCACAAAGAGTTGGACATGACTGAGCGACTGAATTCAACTGATATTGATTACAAAGTATTTTTCTAATTCATAATTATTTGATCAGTTAAATACAAACCTTTCCTATCCTTTGGCTATTAATTTAAACTTAACTTAAATAGACTTTTTCATTTGTATTTATCATTTTGTATTGGTTTCTTTTTCTTTTGTTTACCTTTCTCCTATAGACACAAGGTGCCTTTTATGTGAGTTGTGAGCTAACGGCTAAGTGGTAAAGAATTCACCTGCCAGTGCAGGAGACATGGGTTTGATCCATCCATCATTTTGGGAAGATCCCCTGGAGAATGAAATGGTAACTCACTCCAGTGTTCTTGCCTGGGCAATCCAATGGATAGAAGAGCCTGGTGGGCTTCAGTCCTTAGGGATCACAAAGAGTCAGACATGACTTAACAATTGAGCCCTCCTCTTATGTACCTACCCTGACATTTTGGTTTGTCTTTGATTCTTGCCTGGAGAGAGGAGCCTGGTGGGATATAGCCAATAGGGTCACAAAGCATCGGACACAACCGAAGTGACTGAGCACATGCAGAAATAAACATAATACCCTTGAACCAAAAAAAGAGTTGTGAACAAAAGAGAATGGCCATAGTTTATAAAACTATGATGAGCTTGAAGGTAAGTGAAAGAGGGTTTAGAGAGGAGTAAATAGAGAAAAAAGGATAGGCATCCCCACTATGGACTAGGAATCCTTTGATAGAAGGCAAAATCATTTAACAACCAGAGAGTACTAAATAATCACTCCAGTTGTCCTGTGTCTTATAGTTCTGATGAGGAGTGTCAAAGACAGGTAGTTGCTCACTAGATAGCCATTGTACATATTTTCCCACAAATATAACCTTAAATACGTATTGCTACAATTCTAATGTGTACAACTGAAAACTCCATTCCTTAGCCTGGCTTCAGGTGGAAGTGGCCATGTGATTAAGCACTGGCCAGTAAACTATTATAAAAAGGTTTAAAAATGCCTTCCTTTGAAAGGCAGAGACTGGGAAATATCTCTTCCATTTTCCCTTTCTTTTGCCTAGAAGGTTGATGTGATGGCTAGAGATTTAGCAGCTTTTTTGTGACCAAGTAATATATTTGTTCACTGCCATATTCTGTTCTAGAAGTGGCTAATATGGGACTCAGAAATATTTGTCAAATGAATGACTCAATCAGAAAGTTAATACATGAAGCAGAAAGATATCTGTCTCTTCCTTAGCAGCTGCCTTGTTTTCATCTCTTACTGAGACTTCTTCTGTTAGACTTGAAGACTGACATTTTTAAGACCAAGTTTTTTAATTGTTGTCTATATTTATTAGCTACATGCCCTTTAGCAAGTCATTTAGTCTTCATAAACTGATTTTATCAAATGTGAGCTGAGATAATATCTACTTGCATGATTGTTATAAGAACCAAAGATAGCTTACTAAATCCTTAACGTGTTTCCTGCATATTATAGATTCTAAATAACTTGCCCACAAATGTCATCATTTATATTTCTCTAATAAATTCTCTGGTGAATATAATGAGGAATGAATAAACTTTTATTGAATTCATATTGAATAACATTTTATGTTAGACACACAGAATTTCCTATCTACCTTCTTCATTTAAGCTACTTATTTCTTCGTTATTTTACAAACACTCATTTCAGAATGTCACTACATAGCTTTTCAAAATACAGCATAAAAAATATAAAATGGAAAATCTTCAGTCTTTACTCTTACATTGTTTTCTATTTACAAGATAGAAATTCTTACTAGATTAGTAAAACATAGTTTTATGTTAAGGATGGGACATTCAAGGAGATTTTCTATAATAGAGAAGAAAAGCAAAATATATGGTAAATATGAATTCTATCAGAGAGAAAATAAAAACACATGAGGAATCCAAGGGAGGGAGAGATTTATTTGGCTGAGCACACCAGAAAAGTTTTCAGAAAAGTGGCATAACAGTAGCCAGAGTCTGACAGATGGAATAAGATGGGGAAAGGGGCATAGTAACTGATACAATAGCATGAGAAAAGACCTAGAAACAGAATGCATGTTCAAATCGCAATCAATGAGTTGGTTTGGCTGGAAGGTAAGAAATGTAAAAAGAATTTTTAGAATAAAAATCTTGAAAGATACCAAGATGTGAGCTTAGTTGGGTAAATAATATTTAACCATTTCTGAAAAGAAAGATGTATGTACAACTATGCTCACAATATTCACTTAGTAGGAAGATGAGTTTCTGGAAATGAGAGGGAACACTGAATCAGGACTATTACAAGGCATGGTGATGCTATTTCTGTGGTGATGCCATCTTAGTGTCTTTCATTGACACATGTTCATCCTTTTCTTCAATCACCTGAATTCATGACAGACTCCAACTACTTATTTAATATCTGATCAAGCAGCCCAGGATACAGAGATATTTCTGATGCCTTTTGCAGTGTTTCTAGAAATCCCTGCTCTCTTTACATTCTTGTCCACGTCTGGACAAATGTGCCTCCAACCATGATTAAAGGGCTATTTAACATCCCACTTAATATACTTATTTTGATTGTTTTTAACAGTCTAATCTTATCATTTAGACATTTTATGGCAGATATTATGGGTCAAACAGTTCACCAGGCCATGTAAGATTCAGTAACAGATACTGCAGAATGCATGCAACAGGCAGGGCACATTAGCTGAGAGAGCATTAATGGAGCCAAACAAACAAAAACAAACATAAAAGAAAACCTCATCTCAAGATACTAATTTTTTAATATATATATATATATATATACACTTTTTCCTTTACAAACTTTTTTCCCCCATTTTATAAAGTGAAATCTTGCCTTACCCAAGGAAATTTCTATTTGTTTGTGACTTTTAATTATTCTTAAAGGGGAAAAAAGGAAAGAAAAGAAAGGCATGACATAAGCTTGTGGCCACACAGCTCCTCCAATTCTCTTTTGGTAATGCATCTGACAACTAGAATAATGCATGTGGAAATACTATTCCAACACTCAAGTCTGCTTCTTTGTCAACTTCAATAGTAAGGTTCACTGAATGGTTTCATTGTCTACAAGCAACTCCGAGTTCCTTTCAACTCAACAGTCAGGCTGGGAGAATCAGTAGACATTTGGCCTTTTATCACAGGATGGATCCATGGACTGACATACCAATTAAACTGGGTAGAGTTGGAGGAATGGCATGACTTGAACAAAAATCTCATCGGTTAATGACACTCCAGCCTTCAGCTGTTTCACAGTTTCTGAAATATCAGAGACTGAGAAATCCTTTTTGAGTATCTCCTTTACTGGTGGCATCAGGTAACCTCAAACATGATGCAAATTACTCCTGGGCCGTGGCTTGGAGAGTCTACCCCCTGCTTTCCATTTATTTTGTGGGACTAGTTGATCAAACCACCAGACTCTGTACATAGACAGTCAGTTCTTCAGGGAAGATTTGAAAAGTAAAAATTAGAAACAATTGTGGATAAAAATGCAGTGGAATTTTAAATCTGCCTCAGATACAAGCAGCAACATGGAAGGATAACGTTCCACATGCCTGAGTCAGCTGTGAGGATCCAAAGTCTGAGAGATTCAGATTATTTGCAACTAAAAGATTGGTTCATAGATTGGTGAATACTGAATGTTAACAAGCTTTAATTAAAAGTGTTTTGTTGATGTGATAAGCAGTGCTTTTTTTTCATGAAACAGACATAGAATACTTTGAAATGTTTTCTCTGCCTTTTTTTTTTTTTTTCTACTTTATCACCCTCTGTCCCCCCTGGGTGCTACTATAAATGCATAATCTCTCTTGTGCTAATATGTTGCCCTCCTACCAGAACTTTTCCTGTGAAAAATCTCTTTTAAATTACTGAGGTTAGATTCCTAAGTTCTCAATTAGCAAACATATTAAATGTTGTTAGTTGAATCTGTAGCTAAATCTACCTCCTCTGTTTTCTAATATCAATAAATAACTGAATTTACCTGAACACCTGTGGGCTTTTTCTTTGTTTAGTGGCATTACTTTCACCAGAAATATAGAAAAGGGATGTTTGTCTTCAAGGAAAGAAGTACCTCTTCCTGGAAGTATTTGATTCCTTTTTTTTTGGTCTTAATTTTAATGGTTGATGGAAAAGATATTCTAAATAGCAATAAAAACAGAATAATGTAATGATTAGCTACAAAAATGTTGATGTCATCCAAACATGGGTTTAAACCCTGGTTTCACCGTGTACTACTTGTAGAATTTTGGGTGAGTTACTTATCTTCCTTGGGTCTCAGTTTCCTCATCTGTGACTTCCCTGATGGCTCAGCAGGTAAAGGATTCACCTGCAATGCAGGAAACACAGGAGACACGGGTTTGATGTCTGGGTAGGGAAGATCCCCTGGAGGAGGGAAATGGCAACTCACTCCAGAATTCTTGCCTGAAAAACCTTATAGACAGAACAACCTGGCAGGCTACAGCCCATGGGATCACAAAGAGTCAGACACAACTGAGCAACTAAGCACATGACATGACATCCCTCTTCTCCAGAAAGGTATTACCTGCATTATAGAATTGTAAGGAGAATTTGAAAAAATAGTATATTTAATGGTTTTCATGCCATGACATATACACAATAGGTGCTCAACAAGAGATAGAACACACTAAATAAGTTATTGCCAGTCCTCTTTCTGTCTATAGAGTTATAAAAACATCAGATTGCTCACAATCAAACTCTGACTATGTAGTCTTTTCAAATCAACAGAAACCATCCCCATTCAATCGTTTACGACAAATTTTCTCCTGCAGTGAGTTACACAAAGTCCCAAGACATGCCCATGTCCCAAAATCTCAGACTTTGACCTAATAGATCCAAAGAGAATCTAATGATATTGAGTTTCTAAAACTGGTGAATGAGGAGTTGAACAAAACAGAAGCTTAAATGTTTGGCAAGAAAGTACCATGACAAACCCTGCCTTCCCATACGCTGACCCCTTTCAATTTAAATATGACCTCTATTTTATGAATTAGGTATACTGAAGCTGAGGGAAGAAATGTGAAAAGCCATCTAAAGAAGACAGTACTAGACAGTAAAGACAAACTATTTTCTTTGTTACTTTCAACCAAATGCTGCCAAATGAAAGTTATGAGATTCCATTAATGAGTTTTGGAAACCTATGCCTGCAGTACAGTAGAGGAAGACACTGGTATGCTCTAGTTCCGTTCTTTGACTTGATACTAAAATCAATGATTCCTCCTTTTTAGGTCCTACAGAAGTTTCCCTTTTCCAATATTCCACCTCAATTATTTTATCCAGTGTTTTTTTTTCCCCCCTTCCAGTTACATTGAGATAGAAATGACATATAGCACAAGTTTAGGGTGTACAGCACAATTATTTGATTTTGTCAATAAATAATTATCACAATAAGTTAGTAAACATCCATCATCTCATATAGATACAGAATTAAACAAATGCACACACATACATACATTCATAAGATCAGGCGTTCAATCATGTCCGACTTTTTGCGACCCCATGAATAGCAGCACACCAGGCCTCCCTGTCCATCACCAACTCCCGGAGTTCACCCAGACTCACGTCCATCAAGTCAGTGATGCCATCCAGCCATCTCATCCTCTGTCATTCCCTTCTCCTCCTGCCCCCAATCCCTCCCAGCATCAGAGTCTTTTCCAATGAGTCAACTCTTCGCATGAGGTGGCCAAAGTACTGGAGTTTCAGCTTTAGCATCATTCCTTCCAAAGAAATCCCAGGACTGATCTCCTTCAGAATGGACTGGTTGGATCTCCTTGCAGTCCAAGGGACTCTCAAGAGTCTTCTCCAACACCACAGTTCAAAAGCATCAATTCTTCGGTGCTCAGCCTTCTTCACAGTCCAACCCTCACATCCATACATGACCACAGGAAAAACCATAGCCTTGACTAGACGAACCTTTGTTGGCAAAGTAATGTCTCTGCTTTTGAATATGCTATCTAGGTTTGTCATAACTTTCCTTCCAAGGAGTAAGCATCTTTTAATTTCATGGCTGTAGTCACCATCTGTAGTGATTTTGGAGCCCAGAAAAATAAAGTCTGACACTGTTTCCATCTATTTCCCATGAAGTGATGGGACCGGATGCCATGATCTTCGTTTTCTGAATGTTGAGCCTTAAGCCAACTTTTTCACTCTCCACTTTCACTTTCATCAAGAGGCTTTTGAGTTCCTCTTCACTTTCTGCCATAAGGGTGGTGTCATCTGCATATCTGAGGTTATTGATATTTCTCCCGGCTATCTTGATTCCAGCTTGTACTTCTTCCAGTCCAGCGTTTCTCATGATGTACTCTGCATACAAGTGAAATAAACAGGGTGACAATATACGTACTTGACATATTCCTTTTCCTATTTGGAACCTTGACGTACTCCTTTTCCTATTTGGAACCAGTCTGTTGTTCCATGTCCAGTTCTAACTGTTGCTTCCTGACCTGCATACAGATTTCTCAAGAGGCAGATCAGGTGGTCTGGTATTCCCATCTCTTTCAGAATTTTCCACAGTTTATTGTGATCCACACAGTCAAAGGCTTTGGCATAGTCAATAGCAGAAATAGATGTTTTTCTGGAACTCTCTTGCTTTTTCCATGATCCAGCAGATGTTTGCAGTTTGATCTCTGGTTCCTCTGCCTTTTCTAAAACCAACTTGAACATCAGGAAGTTCACGGTTCACATATTGCTGAAGCCTGGCTTGGAGAATTTTGAGCATGACTTTACTAGCGTGTGAGATGAGTACAATTGTGTGGTAGTTTGAGCATTCTTTGGCATTGCCTTTCTTTGGGATTGGAATGAAAACTGACCTTTTCCAGTCCTGTGGCCACTGCTGAGTTTTTCAGATTTGCTGACATATTGAGTGCAGCACTTTCACAGCATCATCTTTCAGGATTTGGAATAGCTCAACTGGAATTTTATCACCTCCACTAGCTTTGTTCATAGTGATACTTTCTAAGGCCCACTTGACTTCACATTCCAGGATGTCTGGCTCTAGGTCAGTGATCACACCATCGTGATTATCTGGGTCGTGAAGCTTTTTTTTTGTACAGTTCTGTGTATTCTTGCCATCTCTTCTTAATATCTTCTGCTTCTGTTAGGTCCATACCATTTCTGTCCTTTATCGAACCCATCTTTGCATTAAATATTCCTTTGGTATCTCTGATTTTCTTGAAGAGATCTCTAGTCTTTCCCATTCTGTTGTTTTCCTCTATTTCTTTGTATTGATCACTGAAGAAGGCTTTCTTATCTCTTTTTGCTATTCTTTGGAACTCTGCATTCAGATGTTTATATCTTTCCTTTTCTCCTTTGCTTTTTGCTTGTCTTCTTTACACAGCTATTTGTAAGGCCTCCGCAGACAGCCATTTTGCTTTTTTGCATTTCTTTTCCATGGGGATGGTCTTCTGCGCAATGTCATGAACCTCATTCCATAGTTCATCAGGCACTCTATCTATCAGATCTAATCCCTTAAATCTATTTCTCACTCCCACTGTATAATCATAAGGGATTTGATTTAGGTCATACCTGGATGGTCTAGTGGTTTTCCCTACTTTTTTCAATTTAAGTCTGAATTTGGCAATAAGGAGTTCGTGGTCTGAGCCACGGTCAGCTCCTGGTCTTGTTTTTGCTGACTGTATAGAGCTTCTCCATCTTTGGCTGCAAAGAATATAATCAATCTGATTTCGGTGTTGACCATCTGGTGATGTCCATGTATAGAGTTGTCTCTTGTGTTTTTGGAAAAGCATGTTTGTTATTACCAGTGCATTTTCTTGGCAAAACTCTATTAGCCTTTGCCCTGCTTCATTCTGTATTCCAAGGCCAAATTTGCCTGTTACTCCAGGTGTTTCTTGACTTCCTACTTTTGCATTCCAGTCCCCTATAATGAAAAGGACATCTTTTTTGGGTGTTAGTTCTAAAAGGTCTTGTAGGTCTTCATAGAACCATTCAACTTCAGCTTCTTCAGCATTACTGGTTGGGGCATAGACTTGGATTACTGTGATATTGAATGGTTTGCCTTGGAAACGAACAGAGGTCAAACTGTTGTTTTTGAGATTGCATCCAAGTACTGCATTTCAGACTCTTTTGTTGACCATGATGGCCACTTCATTTCTTCTGAGAGATTCCTGCCCGCAGTAGTAGATATAATGGTCATCTGAGTTAAATTCACCCATTCCAGTCCATTTTAGTTCGCTGATTCCTAGAATGTTGACATTCATTCTTGCCATCTCTTGTTTGACCACTTCCAATTTGCCTTGAGTCATGGACCTGACATTCCAGTTTCCTATGCAATATTGCTCTTTACAGCATCAGACCTTGCTTCTACCACCAGTCATATCCACAGCTGCGTATTCTTTTTGCTTTGGCTTCATTCCTTCATTCTTTCTGGAGTTATTTCTCCACTGATCTCCAGTAGCATATTGGGCACCTACTGACCTGGGGAGTTTCTCTTTCAGTATCCTATCATTTTGCCTTTTCATACTGTTCATGGGGTTCTCAAGGCAAGAATACTAAAGTGGTTTGCCATTCCCTTCTCCAGTGGACTACATTCATATACATAACCATTTAACCATTTAACCATTCATCTATTGATGGACACTTGGGTTGCTTCCATATCTTGACTATTGCAAATAATGCCAAAATAAATATAGGGGTGCGTATATCTTTTCAAATTAGTGGTTTTTGTTCTTTGGATTTAAATTGCTGTATCATATGACAGTTCTATTTTTCATTTTTTAAGGAATCTTCATCCTGTTTTCCATGGTGGCTGCACCAATTTACATTCCCACCAATAGTGCATACATGGTGGTTCCTTTTCTCCATATCCTCACTAATACTTGTGGTTTATTGTACTTCAGAGAATAGTCATTCTAACTGATGTGAGGTGATATCTTATTGTGCTTTTTATTTGCATTTCCCTTATGATTAATGATCTTGACTATTAGAGATGTCACGTACATTTTCACATGTCTGTTGGCCATCTGTTGGCAGCTGTTTTTCAATGTACATATTTGTATCTTTTGCTAACAAAGTTTAGCACATAAAAGGCACTAGCCCTTACGGTTTATGACAGTGTCATCACATACAAAGTTGTTTCTAACTTTCAGAATAGCCTATTGAGGAAGGCTTACTTTTCTCCCTTTTACCTCAAAATACTGGTTGAAAACACTTGGATAGTAGTTACAGTAGTAGTAGTAGTTGGATGTTAATCTGGAACTTCTGACTCCAAAAACCAAAATTATATCCTCTCTCCCTATGATAAATCACAACACTGAGGTTAACACCCTACTTAATGTTCTCTCAGAAACTTTACAAAAGACTATGTCTCTTAAAACATTTCTATACTAATGCCTTGCAGTGGAACCTAAACTCTCCACATCACTAATTTCCTTGCATAAAACCATAGAAGGACCTGTGGATGTAAAATACCAGAAAAAGTGGTAAGATATCAACATAGTTTCAGATCATCTTCAGTTATTAGCAACCAAGTTTGACCAAATTTTCAATAAGTTTGGCAGATTATCAATGTGAAAAAGAAAGTTTGCAGGAAAAAAATGTTGCAGGTCTAGCTCCTTGAGGAAAGCAGATGTAGAGTGGATAATGAATGATCAAGTCCCTGAGTGATGAGATGCTAGTGTCAAGCAGCAGGAATGGGATTTGTACCATAATGACAGTGAGGCTTGCTTGAATGTCACTCCTGATCCATGGTTTGAGTCAGACTCCATGATCTTCCCAGATACACTAAGATAATTGCATAAATTCTCTTCCTATTTAAGCCAATTGTAGCAGACACTGCTAGATGCTTACTGAACATTCAGTTATTCTCTTTCCTTATTAGAAAAATATAGTAGGGCTTTTTGAGTGGCAAGGTGTCAATTTAAAAAGAAATAGCCTACATGTCCCACCCTTTCTCACATCCACAGGTTGCCAATGAAGTTCATGCAGAGTCTTTTAGAGACTTCTGGTACTGTCCTTCCTCCTCATTCCATACTTAATCTTCCTGTCTAAAAATTGGATGGAAATATGTAAACTGGGTAAATTCTTTGAGATTATGAGAAAATCAAGAGACTTAAACTACAGGCTGTGCACAAGGGGACAGAAAGATGGTAGGAGACTGAAATATTGATGTCTTAAATCTACTATATCATCTCTATATCACTTGTCTTAAGTTTTTATTTAAGAAAAATAACTTTTATTTGGTTAAACCACTATAGTCAAACTTTTGATCATTGCAGGAGATTTGTTGTTGTAGTCCAGTTGCTAAGTCATGTCTGACTCTTTGTGACCACACAGACTGCAGCACTCCAGGCTACCCTATCCTTCACTATCTCCCAGAGTTTGCTCAAACTCATGCCCTTTGAGTGGGTGATGCCATCCAACCATCTCATCTTTTGTCTTCCCCTTCTCCTCCTGCCTTCAATCTTTCCCAACATCAGGTTCTTTTCCAAGTAGTTGACTCTTCACATCAGGTGGCCAAAGGATTGGAGCTTCAGCTTCAGCATCAGTCCTTCCAAAGAAAATTCAGGGTTGATTTCTTTTAGGACTGACTGGTTTGATCTCCTTGCTGTCCAAGGGACTCTCAAAAATCTTTTCCAGCACCACAACTCAAAAGCATCAATTCTTTGGTGCACAGCCTTCTTTATGGTTCAACTCTCACATCCATACATGACTACTAGAAAAACCATACAAACCTTTGTCAGCACAGTGATGTCTTTGCTTAACTTGCTTTCTAGGTTTGTCATAGCTTTCATTCAGATGTCAAACGTGTGTTCAGTTGTATCCGACTCTTTGCAATCCCATGGACTGTATCCCACTAGACTCTTCTGTCTGTGGAATTTTCTCCAAGAATACTGGAGTGGGTTGCCATTTCCTACTCCAGAGGATCTTCCCATCCCACAGACTGAACTTATGTCTCCCGCTCCAAGGAGCAAGCAACTTTTAACTTCATGGCTGCATTCACTCTCTGCAGAGATTTTGGAGCCCAAGAAAATAAAATCTGCCATTACTTTCACTATTTTCCCTTCTATTTGCCATAAAGTGATGGGACCTTATGGCATGATATTAGTTTTTTTAATGTTGAGTTTCTAGCCAACACTATCCAAAAAGTTTTTTTTTTCCTGAATAGGAATTCTTTACAATCCATATATAATGATTTAAAATATAAATGTATAGAAGTTATTGATTCTAATCTGTGTTCCACCACTCTTTGACCTAGGACAAATGATTTTAATTGTCAGGATCTTAGCAGCCCAAAAAGTATGCTAGTTGACTTAAGCAAAATTTGATTGAGTTTTTTCCACTTAAAGTTATAGAATTTCATGAAATGTCCAAATATACTTGAAAAATAAGCATTCCTTTACTTGTAACTGCTCTGTAAATTGAATCAGTTATAGCTGAGTGAAAAGACAGAAAGTATTTTACAGAGATTACCAAGTATTTGATCTTGTATAAAATGGATGTATTTGGGATAAGAACTCATACACTCAACATCTGGAGGCCAAGTGGAATGTATATCTGATAACAGATAACAATATACAAAAATATTACTTTTAAATGTGTTTAAGATAAAAAAGTAGGACAGAGTTCTGGAAGGCAATAACAGTTGTGACAGGTTTACCATACAAAGGAAAGAAGCAGGACATCAGAAAAACTTCTTTCATGTAAAACTGAAGTCACTATCCTGTCACATTGCAGTAGAGGATACTAATTCCTACTTCAAATATCTTTCATTGGGGAAATGTTTACTGAAAATGTATTACATGCAAATCACTGTGGAAAATATAATGGCACATAGAGAGAAATAGCATCACATTAAGAAAGCTTTCAGCTGACCAAAACCAGATAAGGAATCATCATGAATAATCATAAATTAGCATGAAATGGTATAAGAGACATAAAAGCAGAGTGACCATGCATTTGGTTTCCCTAGGACAATCCTCGGAGAAGGCAATGGCACCCCACTCCAGTACTTTTGCCTGGAAAATCCCATGGACAGAGGAGCCTGGTAGGCTGCAGTCCATGGGGTCGCTAAGAGTCGGACATGACTGAGCGACTTCACTTTGACTTTTCACTTTCATGCATTGGAGAAGGAAATGGCAACCCACTCCAGTGTTCTTGCCTGGAGAATCCCAGGGACAGGGAAGCCTGGTGGGCTGCCGTCTCTGGGGTCGCGCAGAGTCGGACACGACTGAAGTGACTTAGCAGCAGCAGTAGCAGCAGCAGGACAATCCTAGATCAATTCTGTTGCCCTGGTTTAATTATTGACATTGTTCCATTTCATACTCAAAAGCACCACACAATGCTTACACAGGTTTGAAATTAAAATTTTATGTATATAACAACCTGAAGTGTTGACTTTTATCTTCATTGATTTTTGCAACAATATAAAAAATTTAAGACTCCAAATTTACCCTTATGCTCATTAATTTATTAATACCACTAACTTGCTTCCTTTTCATTCCACCTAATCATGAGCAACATAAGGAATCTAAACACAATCTGAAAAAGCAGGATGTTCAAGGATAATGACATAAATGGTCCATTATAGCACCTTTAGAAAATATACTGAACAAGAATAAATTAAAAATTTTAAGAGTAAATTCAAAGGACAAAATGGAACTGTAGGACATACATGAGAATTATTAATAGATTGTATATTAAGAGCCTCCTTTTTGCCTAAGGAAAGAGGCTGTTAATACAGTTTCTGATGGTAAAAGATAAAATTTTGCTCCCATTTATAAGTGCCACTTACTGAATGATATTGTAACACTCTATTTTACATTATTAGTTGTGGTACTAGTTCTTTCCAGCCAAAGATGATGTCCAGAAGACTTTAACCAGAGATGTTGATGAAAATATAGCTACATTAAAGGTATATGATGCTTGGGGCTGGTGCACTGGGATGACCCAGAGGGAGGGTATGGGGAGGGAGGAGGGAGGAGGGTTCAGGATGGGGAATACAGGTATACCTGTGGCGGATTCATTTCGATATTTGGCAAAACTAATACAATATTGTAAAGTTTAAAAATAAAAAAAAATTTTTTTTAAAAGGTATATATGATGGAACTGAAAGAGTAGCACACAGTGGGAGGTAACCAACGATCTGTGGTTCTGGGACTTATTCTTCCTCACAGGACACTGTGCTTAGGTCATCTTTGGGCTTTTATTATTGGTTTTAGCATTCTCCTTTTCTGCTTCTGTTAAGGAAAGAATAAAAATGCTTTTCATATCCTTGGCACCCACTAGAGAAATAATCTTCTTCTCAAATAATAATGGGAAGTGTGGTAATTAGAAGCACAGAGATTTATTTCTTCCCAGTAATTTGACTTACTATAAATCCACTATAGTAAAAGCATTTATCTACAGTTTCTTGAGCCATAATTATAAACAAACTTTAAAATGACAGCTTTGGTTAATAATGCAGCACTGTAAATTGAGCAGGATTAATCCATTCCATTATTCTGTACTACAAAATAAAGGGGGAGGGGCAAGACAACAGAGAAAAGCGATTTCCCAATTTTCCACTGAAGTAAGCCATCCTGCTTTAATCACTGTTACCCAACATGAACTAAAGAGACTTAAAAATCACTTGTTAGTGCTGAAAAGAAAAAGAAGAAAGGTTCCCAGGTTTAGACAAAACTTATTAAAAGATTACCAAAAACGTGTAATTTTATGGTTTAATGAAAGATTAACTGGGAGCAGAAATTTGACTGAAAGTAAAGGTTGGTTAAAAACAAACCATAAACAAAACTCTTCTTCATCTATTCCAGAGGTTCTCGTCTCTAAATACTTGGAGAAGATTTCAAATTTCCAAAGGTGCCATCTAAAAGTGTAGAGTGAGAATGTATATCCTTATCCTAATGATGAGATTCATCCTCTTTTTTCCCAACCCTTCCATTTTAGGACTATTTTAATTTTCACATGGTTAGATGGCTAACCTAATCAATGTCCTAATATCACTGTTCATTGAGCTATGGAATCCTTTACTATAAGGAAGGACTTTTAGGACCTTATATTAACATTCTTGGTCACTTGGAAATTCTTCACCTTTGGAATCTTGACCTTCCAGTTTCCACTCTCTGGCTATATCCTTCTCTTCTTTTACATCCTGTATGGCTATCACCAAAAGCACTAATTATTCAATAACATTTAATTACCCTTTCTCTTGATCCTACTCTGTCCTATTCTTTAAAATCCCTGTCTGTTTTATCTGCTCTCTTCACTCTATCTAGAACACTGATTAATGGTTTCAGATAAATCATGATTCTTTGTTGTTGCTATTCAGTCATTCAGTCATGTCCCACTCTTTGCAACTCAATGGACACAAACACGCCAGGCTTCCCTGTCCTTTACCATCTTCCAGAACTTGCTCAAACTCATGTCCGTCGAGTTGGTGATGCCGTCCAACCATCTCATCCTCTGTCATCCCCTTTTCCTCCTACCTTCAATCTTTCGAGCATCTGTAGGGTCTTTTCTAATGAGTCGGCCCTTTGTATCAGGTGACCAAAGTACTGGAGCTTCAACTTCAGCATCAGTCCTTCTGATGAATGTTCAAGATTGATTTCCTTTAGGATTGACTGCTTTGATCTCCTTGCAGTCCAAGGGACTCTCAAGGATCTTCTCCAATACCACAATTCAAAATCATCAATTCTTGTGGTGTTCAGCCTTCTGTATGGTCCAACTCTCACATTCATACATGACTACTACAAAATTCATACTTTGGACTAGACAGAACTTTGTCAGCAAAGTAATGTCTGCTTTTTACTACATTGTCTAGGAATTTGTCATAGCTTTTCTTCCAAGAAGCAAGTGCCTTTTAGCTTCATGGTTGCAGTTGCCATCTATAGTAATTTTGGAGCCTAAGAAAATAGTCTGTCACTATTTCCACTGTTTCCCCATCTATTTGCTGTGAAGTGGTGGGACCAGGTGTCAAGATCTTTGTTTTCTGCATGTTGCGTTTTAAGCCAGCTTTTTCACTCCTGTTTCAGCTTCAAGAGACTCTTTAGTTCCTCTTTACTTTCTGCCACAAGGGTTGTGTTATTTGCAATATCGGAGGTTATTGATATTTCTCCTGGCAATTTTTATTCAAGCTTGTGCTTCATCCAGCCCAGCATTTTGAATGATGTACCCTGCCTATAGTTAAATAAGCAGGGTGACAATATATAGCCTTGATGTACTCCTTTCCTAATTTTGAATCAGTCTGTTTTTCCATGTCCAATTCTAACTGTTGCTTCTTGACCTGCATACAGATTTCTCAGGAGGCAGGTCAGATGGTCTAGTATTCCCATCTCTTAAAGAATTTTCTACAGTGTGTTGTGATCCATACAGTCGAAGGCTTTGGCGTAGTCATTAAAGCAGAAGTAGATGCTTTTCTGGAATTTTCTTGCTATTTCTATGATCCAACGAATGTTGGCAATTTGATCTCTGGTTCCTCAGCCTTTTAAAATTCATCTTGTAATTAGCCTCTAATTAAAATAAATAAATTTAAATTAAAAAAAATTTTTTTAAAAATCCAGCCTGAGCATCTGGGAGTTCTCAGTTTATGTACTCCTGAAGCCTGGCTTAGAGAATTTTGAGCATTACTGTACTAGCATGTGAAATGAGTGCAATTGTGCAGTAGTTTGAACATTCTTTGACATTGCCCTTCTTTGGGATTGGAATGAAAAGTATCTTTTCCCAGTTCTGTGGCCAATGCTGAAATTTCCATATATTCTGCCATATTGAGTGCAGCAGTTTCACAGCATTATCTTATAGGATTTGAAACAGCTCAGTTGGAATTTCATCACCTCCACTATCTTTGCTGATAGCAATGCTTCCTAAGGCCCACTTGACTTTGCACTCCAAGATGTCTGGCTCTAAGTGAGTGATCACACCATCATGGTTATCTGGGCCATTAAGTTCTTTTTTTTTTTTTTTCTATTTCTTCTGTGTGTTGTTACCACCTCTTTTTAATGTCTTCTGCTTCTGTTAAGTCCATACCGTTTCTGTCCTTTATTGTGCCCACCTTTGCTTGAAATGTTCCCTTGCTATCTCTAATTTTCTTGACGAGATCTCTAATCTTCCCCATTCTATTGTTTTCTTCTATTTCTTTGCACTAATCACTTAGGAAGGTTTTCATTTCTCTCCTTGCTATTCTTTGGAGCTCTGCATTCAGATGGATATATATTTCCTTTTCTCCTCTGCCTTTCACTTCTCTTCTCAGCTATTTGTAAGGCCTCCTCAGACAGCCATTTTGCCTTTATGTATTTCTTTTTCTTGGGGATGGTTTTGATCACTGCCTCGTATACAGTTTCATGAACCTCCTTCCATAGTTCCTCAGGCACTCTATCAGAGCTAATCCCTTGAATCTATTCTTACCTAGCATAATTTGGTTGAAAGTGTAAGGCGAGTACAGACAAAAAGTGAGTGAGCCAGGCAGTCAGGCAAGAAAAGGAAATTTATTTGAGGGAAAAGAGAGGGTGACTGGCTCTTAAGGAGAACCAGCACTATCCCTTTCTGACAGCATCCTTCTTAATGAAAAATTCTCTGAAGGGATGGTCATGTAGCCAGAGGTCTGGAATCTGGTAGTCTTGCAGCTTTGAGAAGATAGACACCAGTGAGATAACAGGATGCCATTTGGGCAATTTGGTCAGTCTCACAGATCACTTTGATTTATTCTTTGTTTGCGAGGTCGACATAATGAGCCATCTTATCAATGAGACCCCATATGGGGCCTATCAGAAAGGACACTGATTATAAAATAAGACATATACAGGTTAAAATCCTGTTTCTGATATTGGAGCTTGTGATCTCCTCTGATGCCCTATTTCTCTACTTTAGATTCTTCTTCTGTAAAATGGAAATAATATATACTTCTGAACATTTTGTGATGATTAAAGGAGACAATGTGTATAAAGTTGACTAATACATATAGAGGCTAACTAAAGATTAATTCCCCCCTTCCTTTCTTTGCTTTCTTTGTCCTTATGAAGAATTCATACTGCTTATTCCTATCACAAGACCTCACTGA
Source organism: Bos mutus (assembly GCF_027580195.1). Lineage (NCBI taxonomy): Eukaryota > Metazoa > Chordata > Mammalia > Artiodactyla > Bovidae > Bos > Bos mutus. Next base: position 73,263,596 of record NC_091622.1, on the reverse strand, counting down.
CTAACAGCTATGCTTCTGCAAATATATTAAACTTGTGATAAAAACATATTTGGCCTCAACCAAACAACTCCAGTAAAGCTTGAAATTCCCTTTACTGCTTTCTAGGCTGCTCCTTTTAGTGTCCCTTCTTTTAGTTATTCTAAGTCCTTATTATATTTTTACAACCCTATCTCAGTCTGCTACTCTCAGTCCCAGCCTCATACATTATCTTGCCTCATACTCCTCTGAGAATCTAATAGGCTATGAAACAAACTCTATCAATTTCCCTCCTACCAGAATTCAAACTCATCTATCTACTATCTACCAACCTACTATCTTTCTCCACACCAATTTTTTTTTTTACTCTTTCCATTATGTCTCAAAATAGGAGTCCTACCTCACCTCCAAGACAGACAGCTTTATCTATGTTAATAATCTCATTCACCACTGGGACCCTGCTTGACTGATGACACCCCCTTTCTGTTGGACTTCACACTTTTCTTCTAAGCATAGGGAACATGTTTATACTTTTCCATTTAAAGATACTTTCTCAGTTGTATATTCCAGAGTATAATCCTTGCTCTGTGATTCACCTTACTGTCCAACTCCTTAAAAGAACAGATGACATTCATTTTCTGCACTTTCTCACTTACCATTCCTTTCTTACTCCAGAGATCACTTCTGCTTTTATTATTTAATAAAATTATTTTAATTTTATAGCTCAATAATATTTAAATTCAAAAGCTGGTGGGTATTTTAAATTTACTATTTTGCTTGATCTCTCAGAGATATTTGACACTGTTAACTGCTTAAGAATTTTTCCTCCCCTCTTTAGCTCAGAATATCATTCTCTTCTTAACTCTATTACCAACTCTCTCTTTTTTCTTCATTGTACCCTACCTCTTTACTCAGTCTTAAAATATTTTGTTTCCTAATTTCTATCTTTGACTTTCTCTTATCCTATACATTTTCGTCTCTAGGTCAAATTTATTCTCACACATTCAATGGTCAAATAAAACTTGAGAATACTCATACTTGCATTTTGCTCTTTCTTAATTCTTGACCTAGCAGGTAAAAATGTAATTGGTACTAGACATCTACAAGTAGATATTCTCTTATAAATTAAAGTGTCTCCATTAATCCACTGATCCAATATAATTATTGCCATAACTAACTCTCTTCAAGTAGATAGGTATGTAACTATCCATGTTAGAGTTTGAATCCAGAGTTTTAATTGTTGAAGCTAGACATCAATGGTCCTATCTTGATAGTTTAGAGGAAAAATGTAGTGAGACTAGGGCCAAATGAATATCATAAGTCAAAGCAAAGAAAATAAAATAGAATAAAATAAAACCCTTGTGGCAAATATACCTAGAAAGTTCCTGAGTGATAACTGATAATAGTATGAAAATGTTCATGGTTTATGTTTGATACTAAACTGTTCACAGGTAAATCATGCTGACCTAAAAGTAGACTCTCAACAGTGGTCCATGATTCCTCTCTTCCTAATATCTTTATATAAAACCAATCTAATTACCAAATCCACTTATTCCTATCACCTAACCATATCTCAGACCAATTCTCCTCTCTCTATCCCATTGTCACTGCTTCAGTTCAGGCCATCATCATTTGTCAGGTTCGCTATGGCAATAGTCAGCTAATCAGTGTCTCTTGGTCTCTTTGCTACTAATCTGTTCCAAATCTAAAAATCCTCCACTCTATCTTCAGAGTAATAATACAAACCTGGTCAAGTCCCTCCACTGCTGAAAAGTCCTCTGCTGAAAAGTTAAAGTCTATGTACCTTAGCCTGCCAAATAATATTCACAAACTCCTATTTTTCTAAGCTTAGTTCCAATTGCTTTTGTCAAGTGTTCCTTTTTTCTAATTGTGACATTCATTCATACCTCTCTATTACCTGTTGGTTCTAACTATTATGTCCTAAAATCCTGCTTTAATCCAGTGAAATGACAGTAATTCTTTAAATTTTAACTGAAATGTTATGTCATTGATATAGTTATAGTTATATGTAATGTGTTACAAGTGACCTGAATTAATATTACCCTAATTAATTAATTATCATATCCCTAAGATTCTGTGATCTACTTGAAGTCATTTATATTTGCATGCCCCGTATTTAGCACTCAGATGCTCAATCATGTCCAATTCTTTGTGACCCCATGGACTATAGCCCGCCAGATTCCTCTGTCCGTGGAATTCTCCCAGCAAGAATACTAGAGAGGGATTTCCATTTCCTCCTCCAGGGGATCTTCCTGACCCAGATTGAACTGAGTCTCTTATGTCTCCCACATTGGCAGGCAGGTTCTTTACCACTGTGCCACCTGGGAAGCCTTATTTAGATGTGTATGTGTATGTGTGTGCTCATCCATGTCCGACTTTTTGCTACCCGTGGACTGTAGCCTGCCAGGGTCCTCTGTCCATGGCATTTTATAGGCAAGAATACTGAAGTGGGTTGCCATTTCCTTCTCCAGGGAATCTTCCTGACCCAGAGATTGAACCCACATCTCTTCCATCTCCAGTATTGACAGTCAGATTCTTTAGCACTGTGCCACCTCAGAAGTCCCCATGCAGATGTGTGCCTAATACCAAAAATCCTCAAAAAATATTGGTAGATGGACTGTTTGGATGGATGGCTAGGTTGATAGATGGATGGATGGATAGTGGATAGATGAGTGATAGGTTATTGTAAAAATTACCATGTCCCATATAAATTCTAAGCTGTTTTGAGCATATTCTACTAAGGGAAAAATACTCTTAGTAGTTTTGAAAGAATATACACAATTAATCAAACAGAGAGAAAAGGACAGCCAGCCCCAAAGGGAAAGCCTTTCTTTCAGATACCAGATGACAAGATCAATGATTGCTTCTTACAGTCGCAATTTTTAAAAAAATTAAATGATACTTAAAAATTACTACTTCTCCAAGTAATTACAGCTTTGGAATTGATTTAATACAGACTCAGGGATAAATTAGTATCTGGCATTTAATCAGTAATCATGAAAGGAGTGAAACTCTGATCAGTGATCACCCCTACACTTCTTTGTCCTCAATCATTATTGATGCCTTTCCCCTACCAGCCTCAGCACCACTTACTGCTCAAGGAAGTTCATGTGTGATGTGTTCAGGATCAGAAGTTATCATCTGGCACAATCTAGAAGTGACAGGGAAGCCCTCATCCTACTTTACTGGTTCATTCTATGTCACTAGTTAGGTTCCAGTTTCTTGCCCAACCCTCCCCCAGCCCCATATCCAGGTTTGCTCAGTGAGGCCCTGAGACCTCACCTATCTTTGACCAACTTTCTTCCACTTGGGCCTAATGGATGGATCTCTCAAATTAAAACACTCTTGCCTTCTCCAATGGCTCCAATACTACCTGCCACCTGAATCATCTCACTGTTTTACTACAATGTTTCCTTAAAACAAGCTTGTGTTTGCATCTTGTCTTTGGACATCCTATATTTGAAGCTGGATATTCCACTAAAGTGCCAGTTCTAGAATCTAGATTGTTTTAAATTCCCTCTTGACCTTAAATCAGTTTATAGTGTTTTGTTTTCTTTTTAACATTTATCTATTTAGCTGCACCAGGTCTTAGCCGCAGCAGGAAAGATCTTCAATCTTCACTGCGGCATGTGGGATCTTTAGTTGTGGCATGAGGGGTCTAGTTCCCTGACCAGACATTGTACCCAGGCCCCCTGAATTGGAAACACAGAATTTTAGCCACTGGACCATCAGTGGAGTTTCTACCGTGTTTCTTGATGAAGGGACAGTGGGTGTATTGTCTCCATGGGACATCTGAAAATATCCAGAGATATTTTTCGGTGGTCATATTGGGGGATGTTACCAGAATTGATGCTTTTGAACTGTGGTGTTGAAGAAGACTCTTGAGAGTCCCTTGGACTGCAAGGAGATCCAACCAGTCCATTCTGAAGGACATCAGCCCTGGGGTTTCTTTGGAAGGAATGATGCTAAAGCTGAAACTCCAGTACTTTGGCCACCTCATGCGAAGAGTTGACTCATTGGAAAAGACTCTGATGCTGGGAGGGATTGGGGGCAGGAGGAGAAGGGGATAACAGAGGATGAGATGGCTGGATGGCATCACTGATTCGATGGACATGAGTCTGAGTGAACTCCAGGAGTTGGTGATGGACAGGGAGGCCTGGTGTGCTGCGATTCATGGGGTCGCAAAGAGTCGGACATGACTGAGCGACTGAACTGAACTGAACTGACCAGCATCTAGCGGGACCAGAGACGCTGTTAAACATCCTATAATGCATAGGACAGCCTCCAGCCCAACCCTCCTCCAAAAAATCCAGCCTACAGTGCCAGTAGTGCTGAAATTGAGAAATTTTGCGTCTACAATTTCCTCATCCTTGTACACCATGGGTGCTTAAAGTACCAGTATGCCACTGACCTCAGTTATAAAACCAGGACAGGAAGCATAAAAGTTTGCCAGATTTTGATTCCATAATCTAGTCTCTTATACTCTTTTTTGCCCAAGTTTCCCATCTTGATGAAATAACAGCTGACCATTCCTCTTCTGCAGAGGGCCCTGGAGGTTTAATAAATCCATTTTAATGAGGAACTTTGCCATCCTCAGGTGAAAAATGCTTTCACAAGTGTTATTTCCATCACAAGAAAGAGCAAGGATTGCTTTGCAGATTGGCACATGAAGTTCATTCCTGCAATGCTCTTCCATCCCATAGCTCCAAAAAGTACAAAATTTGCTCATAAAAAATAGATGCGGACTGACAATTTCAGCATTTTTTTTTACCTCTTTCAGTAGAAGTGGAGTCACTGAAGAATCAGCTGTCAGGTGGCCACATCTCTAAATTATCCAGTGCATCAGCTACCACTGTTATTAAATTCTTTGCTTGGTTTATAGAATCCCCTAATGCATAAAGCATGCAGTAGATGGAGATTACATTGATCTCACAAAAAGAGGGATTAAAAAGTCTTTAATGTACCCACCAAAAGTATCAGTCTGGTAAATGTGGCAAATATAAAGCTATAAGGAAATTGGAAAGCAAAAGATTAAGGACTTTGTCTTCTTAGGGTTCAGAAAAAGACAGCTTCCCCCATCTGAAATGATTTAAATGCTTTTCTGTCCCTGGGAAGCTGCCTATATATGGTAGTCTTGATGGATTTAGTTAACTTTCTCTTCCAAACGAACCTATGAGTAAATGAGGCTTTAAGAAGCTAAATTTATTTTTTTATCATTTTTTATTTTAACTAGAACGACATTACTAACTTCCCTTTTTTATATTACTTAACTTTTAAAATATGTTTTAACATGATTGAAATCATAGTCAATTTTAGTTTTATATTAATTGCCTTAATTATCATTTTAGCAAGTTAAAGTGTATTCAGTTCATTCATCTGTTTATTCATTCGTTGTTCCTTTCAAGTAATTATTTATGAGTGCATTTTCTAAGCCAGAATTACACTGAATTAGCTTCCCAGGTGGTGCTATTGGTAAAGAACCTGCCTGCCAATGCAAGAGACTTAAGAGACATGAGTTCAATCCCTGGGTCAAGAAGATACCTTGGCATGGCAACCCACTCCAGTATTCTTGCCTGGAGAATCCCATGGACAGAGGAGCCTGATGGTCTATAGTCCACGGGGTTGCGAAGAGTCAGACATGACTTAGTGACTAAAACACACACACACACATAATCATCATCATCATCATCTTGGAAAAGCTGATATTGAAGCTGAAACTCCAATACTGTGGCCATCTGATGCAAAGAGCTGACTCACTGAAAAAGACTCTGATTCCCAGAAAGGCAAAAGGAAAATAAAGTGGCAAAGGATGAGATGGTAAGATGGCATTACTGACTCAATAGACATAAATTTGAACAAATTCTGGGAGACAGTGAAGGACAAGGAAGTCTGTCATGAGAAAGTCCATAGGGTTACAAGGAGTCAGACACTACTTGATTCTGAACAACAAGAACAACCATCTCCATTAATACCACTGTGCCCAAACCACTAACTCTCTTGCTTGGACTACTTTGAGAATCCTTCATTTTCAGTTTAGAGAAAATGTTGCATGTTGGAAAATAAGAGTGACTTAAATAAAACATAAAACAAAATAAAATAAATAAAAATAAGAGTGACTTAAAAAAAACATAAAATAATTTTTCTTACATGATGCTAGAAGTTATAATGCTGTGGTCCAGGTCTTATGCAACAGTCCTCAGTCCTGACCCATACTGTCTCTCAGATATCCTTGATTACAGAGTCCACCCTCCAGATCTCACAGTTGCAATTTGGTCCCTGTATCTACCCCCTTTATCTCTGTGTCCTAGGGAAGAAGAAGCAGCAGCAGAAGGAAAAGCAGCTGTTGGCAGAGTTAGCTCCATGTATAGAACTCTTCATCAAAGTCCTACCAAAAGATTTTGGCTGATCTCTTATTGGCCATGGCAATTACACAGCCATTCACATTGCCAGTATGTCCATGTTCAGTCACCCAGTCATGTTCAACTCTCTATAACCCCATGGACTGTAGCCCACCAGGCTCCTCAGTCCATGGGATTTCTCAGGCAAAAATACTAGAATGGGTGGATTCTTTACCATTGTGCCACCTGGAGAGGTTGAGAAATAGAATTTTTACCTGTATGTATGACAACCTGAAGAAAATTGTGGTTATGCCAGTAAAGAAAAATAGGGAAGGGATATTGTGTAGCCAATTAACTGTCTCTTCTGTATCTTGTTTTCACTCTTGTTCTCCTACAGTCCCTTTCCCAGAAACAGTCAGAGAAGTCTTTTTACAACATAAAGTCAAGTCATTTCCTGATTTAAAGTCATGACATGTAGAACAAAATCTAAGTTCTTTCCCATGGCCTTACCTGCCACTATATAGTTTCACATCATTTCCTACTATTTTCCCTCTTGTTTCCTGTTACAACTACACTATCTACTCTTCAAGCAGCTCTAGTTCATTTCAACCCCCAATCCTGTATATAGATCCTCTGCCCAGTACCTTCTTCCACAGGAGCTTTTATGCCTTGATCCTTATTATGATTCAGTAAGAATGCTTTGTGAAATTGTCAATTATCATTCAGCAGAGAGATGAATTCTGAGTTTGTACTTCCTAGACACAAATTTTGGCTCCTACATAAGTTAGCTGTATGGATTAGGCAGTTACTCATCTCTTCTTTGTCTCAGGTTCCTCATCAGTAAAATGGGTTTATTTTCACACAGAGTGGTTACTAGAATTCAGTGAGCTAATAGGTGTAAATTGTAAAGAACATTGTCTGGCAAATTTCAGTTGTTTGATAAATATTGGCAATTTTTATAAATGCTACTTCCCCATTTTCCAAGTTTTGAACCAGTCCATGGAACGACGACTGGTTCAAAATTGGGAAAGGTGTATGTCAAGGCCATATATTGTCATCTGCTTATTTAATTTATATGCAGAGTACATCATGTGAAATGCTGGGCTGGATGAAGCACAAGCTGGAATCAAGGGTTCTGGGAGAAGTACCAATAACCTTAGATATGCAGATAACACCACCCTTCTGGCAGAAAGCAAAGAGGAACTAACCAGCCCCTTGGTGAATGTTAAAGAGGAGCATGAAAAAGCTGGCTTAAAACTCAACATTCAGAAAAAAAGACCATGCCATCTGGTCCCATCACTTCATGGCAAATAGATGGGGAAACAATGGAAAGAGTGAGAGACTTTATTTTGGGGGCTCCAAAATCACTGCAGTCATGAATTAAAAGACACTTTTTCCCTGGAAGAAAATCTATGATAAACCTAGATAGCATATTAAAAAACAGAGATGATACTTTGCCAACAAAGGTCTGAATAGTCAAAGATATGGTTTTTCCAGTAGTCATGTATGGATGTGAGAGTTGAACCACTAAGAAGGCTGAGTGCTGAATAATTGATGCCTTTGAACTGTGGTATTGGAGAAGACTCTGGAGAGTCCCTTGGATTACAAGGAGATCCAACCAGTCAATCATAAAGGAAATCAGTCCTGAATATTCATTGGAGGGACTGATGCTGAAGCTCCAATCCTTTGGTCACCTGTTGCAAATAATTGACTCATTGGAAAAGACCTTGATACTAGGAAAGATTGAAGGCAAGAAGAGAAGGGGACAACCGAGGATGAGATGGTTGGATGGCATCATCAACTCAAGGGACATGAGTTTGAGCAAGCTCCAAGAGATGGTGAAGGACAGGGAAGCCTGGCATGCTGGAGTCCATGGGGTTGCAAGGAGTTGCATATGACTCAGTGACTGAACAACAACACTTACCTATTAAATGGATCCTCAGCTGATATGATAAATTAGCAGAGGAAATCAGAGAACCACATGATCCACAGATGGATTACAGATGTTAAAAATTATTTTCTTGAGTTTTCTAAGTAGGAGTGGAATTAGTATAATTGTGAATATATGCCTAAAATTATATTATATATGAGACATTATTTTTATATTTGAATCATTAAATGGTTAGCCAATAATATATTATAAGTCACTTCACCTTTTCGGCCCTGTTATTGTTGTTTAGTTGCTCAGTCGTGTCTTGACTCTTTTGCAACCACATAGACTGTAGCTCACCAGGCTCCTCTGTTCATGGGATTCCCCAGCAAGAATACTGGAGTGGGTTGCCATTTCCTTCTCCAGGGGATCTTCCTGACTCAGGGATCAAACCCATGTCTCCTGCATTACAGCCATTTTCTTTACTGCTGAGTCACCCAGGAAACCCTTTTGGCCCTTAGTTTACTTTTTTTTTTTAATTAAGGAGAGGAAATGGATAGCCTTTGATATATTTTTGGACACTAAGCATCTATGATTTTATGAAACATCTATGAACTTTTTTCTAACTCAAATTGTCTTTATCTTCCTAAAGACAAATTCTGAAATCTATTAAACATCATTATTAATGAACTTAATGAAAAAATATTTATTGAGTATCTTTGTGTCAGATACCATAATTTCTAACATGGATGCAGAGTCCAACCAGACAAGGACTCTACACATAATACCAGGGAGTATTTCAGAAAGCTTAGTTTTGCAGATTACCTTTATAATATATCCTAACATCAACAAACTACAGAAATGCTATCGAGCAACAATTTGGGTAAAAGTAATTATTTTTATATAATATATCAAAATTAATGGCCAAGCTAACTAAATGATTCCTAACATACTTGAAATGTTATAATGGGAGGAAATGTTAAATTTTGAAATTTATTGCAAAAATGCATATTCATAGATTGACTCAGAGTTTTTTTCACATTTCCTTCAATTTAAGAAATAAAATTGTCATTTATTCTCAAGACAAAGACTTAAAACATATAACACAGCCCAGTGTTGCCTTGTTTTCAAAGGGTGAAAAGTGACATTATAACCACACAAAAGCTTTAAAAAATCATCCTGATTTCATGGACATTTAACACATGCACCTGCCATTCTGTTGAACTGGCAGGTGGCTAACAATTTTTCACCACTGTGAACCTTTTAACTTAATGCCTGCTTGTGGTTTCATGTCATTTTCTGTCCTGAGGAGAAGAATGTGCCTGCTGTTTAATCTGCCTGACTATCCTACCTGAAGCGTTTGCCATTTTAGCTATAGTTTCATGAAACAGTCTAGATTTTCCCTGTTTCCAAAACTGTCTATTCTTAAGGCCATAATGTGATTCCACAGTGCAATTCAAATGAGATTAGCATGAATATCAGCAGGTCCCTAGAGAGACAGAAGTCACACCTTCACATGGTCACCACTTTCCAAGGGTGACCTTTCCTTTAGCTATGCTAGCCCAGAAACCTAATTTTATCATGTCATCAAGAACTGATCGGGTTATGGGGAATCCAGTGAATATGTAAGTAACCAAACACAGAAGAGAATGATGATTCATGAAGAATAGAGTTCTGGGGTTTCATAAACCTCTCTACATTGGTGCTGTGCTGTGCTCAGTCACTCAGTTGTGTCTGACTCTGCAACACCATGGACTATAACCCAGCAGGGTCCTCTGCCCATGGGATTCTCCAGGCAAGACTACTGGGGTGGGTTGCCATGCTCTGCTCCAGGGGATCTTCCCATCCCAGGGATTGAACCCAGGTCTCCCACATTGCAGGCAAATTCTTTACCATCTGAGCCACCAGGAAAACCCATGAATACTGGAGTTGATAGCCTATCCATTCTCCAGGGGATCTTCCTAACCCAGGAATGGAACCAGGGTCTCCTACATTGTAGGCAGATTCTTTACCAGCTGAGCTACCAGGGAAGCTACACTGGTGTCTCCATCCATAGCACGCATTGTCAGAATCAATATCTAGAAGGCAGAATTCATTATTTAAGTGTAACTTGATGGGGGTTGAACCACTATAAAGTTGGACATTTTTAAAAGAGGTTTTATCTCTTAGAAAAATTTGAGGAAATAACACCTTTTCTAACAGTGGAATATACTTCTCTTGGAAAAAAAATAATTCATATTTATTAAGGTTTACTCTGTGTTAGTTACAATTTTATGCATTTATATAATTTTATTTATTTGCACAACAGCATTTGCATCCAAAATTGGTGAGGCTGTTATTTTCACTTACTAGGAACACATTTGAAGTCCAGAGAACCTCTCACCGCTTTTGAGAGTGGAATCAGGATGCATATTCAGGTTGTTTGACATCAAAGCCCAACCTAGAAACTTCCTATTCCCTGCTCTACTCTTAACCTCTCCACTTCAATTGCAATGCCTCTCCTGAATGCAGGATGCCAAGTAAAAGCCGACCAAGAAATTTTGTTTTTATCTTTCCTTTCCTAAACTCAATATAAACCTCACTCTCCTCTGGTTGACACTTTTATTCCCTTTAGACACATGTACAAACTACAAGTTTCTTTATCTTCATTCTTATCCTGAGGCTTCTTTGTTCCTCTTGATTGGACTTGGGTATTTCCAACCCTCTATAAACACTTTCATAAAGTGAAATGATATTACTGGGATATAACTAGTCCTTGGTGAATGTTTGTTGCTTTCCAGTGCTCATTATTTTCATTCAAGTAAACTGGATTTTTTTTAAAGCAAGCTCCACTTGGTGGTATAAAAATATAGAGCAGTTTATTTTTCTTTAATCACCACCTTCCAAATGTTCTGTTGAATTTCTGTCCCCATTGAGAAGCAGATTCTTTCATGACCATCTTAGGAAATTTCCAGACATCGGACATTGGAATGTATAGTTAGTCCGACTCAGTTTAAAATTTTCATGTTAGATAATCTATTTAAAGCTTTCCTCATCCCCATTATTGGATACAATTATGGCTTTAGGAATATTAATTGGAAAAGAGTCATGTCTACTTTTTTAGTCTTTCCTTTCTTTTCCACTTCTAGGAAGTAGCTACTCTAATAGTGACATAAGAAGAAAGAATGTGAAATGGTGAACATCAGCGTACTTAACTGGTACAGCTAAAATTCTCTATGTAATGGTTATTGCTGCTTTTCTGACCAACAGCAATAGATGGTCTCTGCTTGTCAAGTGTGCCTCTCCCATGAGGCACTCCTGCCTCAGAGTATACCAACCCTCCACAGATTTTTCTACTTCACAGTTCCTGGGTATGGTAGTTCAAGCTCACCCTCTTCACCACAATCCTCCCAGCTTCCTTCTGTAGTTGTTTGCTTTATGTAAAGACATCTTTCTCAGCCATCAGCTCTCCTGGGTTGGTTCTCCAAGGGTGGTTAAAATCAGTTATCTTTCCCACTGTGCACCAGACACAGAGGAAATTCACACATCCATAGCATACCAGTGAGCATGCAGACTGCTGTACACCCACCTCCGTCTGCCCTGCTCCCCTCTCTAGTTCTTTTCCTCTGCTCAGAAAGGCAGGACAGTCATATATCCACTGCCCAGGTGTATATTCAGCATCATGGACCCCATGGGAAGTGAATCATGGCTGGTGAGAAGCTGTATATTCAACTGAGGGAGAGAACACCAGTCTCTTTCATTGCAGGGCAAGTAGATGAGTGATTTTCTTAGAGTGTCCCCATTGTTTGAATGGGTGGCAGAATGCTTAACTTTCTTTCTCATGGTGGAAATGCTTCTCACCAGCAGAGTTCACTCCAACAAGGCCGATGATGCTGACAACACTCCCTTTATCTCTTCTCTATTCTTCTTAGACATAATGGGCAGAAAGTAAGGTTGAGGTTGTCAGTGATGAGGACTGATTCCAATGGTATTTAGTAAAGGCTGGCAAGAAAAACATGGCACCAACTTTTGTCAGTTATGTTTAGAATGGAATGTGTTTAGTGACTTTTTCTTTGGTTTTAGCCTAACATGAATTGTTAAGGACTAGGAAACAGAAAAAAATCCTATCTTTTTCTTGCTACACATTTATTTTTTAATATTTTATTTTTTTAAAAAAAACACTACTGAATGCCTTCCATATGACAGCCATTGCAGCGGATGCTGATATAGAAGATAGACAAAATATAATTACTTCCCTCACAGTTACAGCCAGGTGCACACGTTCGTTCATGCCCTGTCTTTGGTCACAATGCTCACAGCTGCCCACTAACTTTAACTTGAACCCTTTCTCACTGTAATGATAGTATTTATTGTCTGATGGCAGCACCTACAGGGGTGAAAATGGATCTTCATGGGAGGGAGAAGTCAGGGAACGCTTCATAGCTGAAAAAATTTTCCTTCTTACTCTTAAAGAAAAAGTAGGAATTAGCCAGCTAAAAAGACAAAAACGGGCATTCAAGAAAGTTTGTGCAAAAGCATGAAGACACAAAAGAAACAGAAAATTGCAAGTAATCAAGCATAGCTTAAACACATTCCATCATAATAGCAGAAGGATAAGCAAGACTATCATATTTAATGACTTTTATTGCATTTTTTAATCTCTATACTATTGATTCCTAAACTTTGTCATAAGAATTTCACAGAGTTCTTGCTCAAATGCAACTCCCTATCAGAGATTTCTCAGCCCCACTAGAAATTCCTAATCAGTATGTGTGAAGTATGGCCCAGTATTCTGCACTTTTAAAGACGTATCAGGGGAGTCTAAATATGTAACTATGTAGCTCACTATCATAGACTCTGGAAAGTTTTTAAAAGGTTTTTAGAAGGGAGGTAAAAATATACCCAGCTGTGGATGTGACTGGTAATAGAAGCAAGGTCCAATGCTGTAAAGAGCAGTATTGCATAGGAACCAGGAATGTTAGATCCATGAATCAAGGCAAATTGGAAGTGGTCAAACAGGAAATGGCAAGAGTGAATGTCGACATTCTAGGAATCAGCAAACTAAAATGGACTGGAATGGGTGAATTTAACTCAGATGACCATTATATCTACTACTGCAGGCAGGAATCCCTTAGAAGAAAAGAAGTAGCCATCATGGTCAACAAAAGAGTCTGAAATGCAGTACTTGGATGCAATCTCAAAAATGACAGGATTATCTGTTCATTTCCAAGGCAAACCATTCAATATCACAGTAATCCAAGTCTATGCCCCAACCAGTAACGCTGAAGAAGCTGAAGTTGAACGCTTCCATGAAGACCTAAAGACCTTTTAGAAATAACATCCAAAAAAGTTGTCCTTTTCATTATGGGGGACTGGAATGCAAAAGTAGGAAGTCAAGAAACATGTGAGGAAATGGGCAAATTTAGCCTTGGAATAGGGAATGAAGTGGGGCAAAGGCTAATAGAGTTTTGCCAAGAGAATGCACTGGTCATAGCAAACACCCTCTTCCAACAATACAAGAGAAGACTCTACACATGGACAACACCAGATGTCAACACTGAAATCAGATTGATTATATTCTTTGCAGCCAAAGATGGAGAAGCTCTATACAGTCAGCAAAAACAAGACCAGGAGCTGACTGTGGCCCAGATAGTGAACCCCTTATAGCCAAATTCAGACTTAAATTGAAGAAAGTAGGGAAAACCACTAGACCATTCAAGTATGACCTAAATAAAATCCCTTATGATTATACAGTGGAAGTGAGAAATAGATTTAAGGGACTAGATCTAATAGACAGAGTGCCTGATGAACTATGGAATGAGGTTCATGACATTGTACAGGAGACAGGGATCAAGAATATCTCCATGGAAAATAAATGCAAAAAAGCAAAGTGGCTGTCTGAGGAGGCCTTACAAATAGCTGTGTAAAGAAGAGAAGCAAAAAGCAAAGGAGAAAAGGAAAGATATAAGCATCTGAATGCAGAGTTCCAAAGAATAGCAAGAAGAGATAAGAAAGGCTTCCTCAGCAATCAGTGCAAAGAAATAGAGGAAAACAACAGAATGGGAAAGACTAGAGATCTCTTCAAAAAATCAGAGATACCAAGGGAATATTTCATGCAAAGATGGGCTCAATAAAGGACAGAAATGGTATGGACCTAACAGAAGCAGAAGATATTAAGAAGAGGTGGCGAGAATACACAGAAGAACTATACAAAAAAGATCTTCATGACCCAGATAATCACGATGGTGTGATCACTCACCTAGAGCCAGACATCCTGGAACGTGAACTCAAGTGGGCCTTAGAAAGCATCACTACGAACAAAGCTAGTGGAGGTGATGGAATTCTAATAGAGCTATTCCAAATTCAGGAAGATGATGCTGTGAAAGTGCTGCACTCGATATGTTAGCAACTTTGGAAAACTCAGCAGTGGCCACAGGACTGGAAAAGGTCAGTTTTCATTCCAATCCCAAAGAAAGGCAATGCCAAAGAATGCTCAAAATACCACACAATTGTACTCATCTCACATGCTAGTAAAGTAATGCTCAAAATTCTCCAAGCCAGGCTTCAGCAATACGTGAACTGTGAAATTCCTGATGTTCAAGCTGGTTTTAGAATAGGCAAAGGAACTAGAGATCAAATTGCCAACATCCACTGGACAATCGAAAAACCAAGAGAGTTCCAGGAAAACATCTATTTCTGCTTTATTGACAATGCCAAAGCCTTTGACTGTGTGGATCACAATAAAATGTGGAAAATTCTAAAAGAGATGGGAGTACCAGACCACCTGACCTGCCTCTTGACAAACCTATATGCAGGTCAGGAAGCAAGAGTTAGAACTGGACATGGAACAACAGACTGGTTCCAAATAGGAAAAGGAGTACGTCAAGGCTGTATATTTTCACCCTGCTTATTTAACTTATATGCAGAGTACGTCATGAGAAACGCTGGGCTGGAGGAAGCACAAGCTGGAATCAAGATTGCTGGGATAACTATTAATAACCTCAGATATGCAGATGATACCACCCTTATGGCAGAAAGTGAAGAGGAACTCAAAAGCCTCTTGATGAAAGTGAAAGAGGAGAGTGAAAAAGTTGGCTTAAAGCTCAACATTCAGAAAACGAAGATCATGGCATCTGGTCCCATCACTTCATGGGAAATAGATGGGGAAACAGTGGAAACAGTGTCAGACTTTATTTTTGGGGGCTCCAAAATCACTGCAGATGGTGACTGCAGCCTTGAAATTAAAAGACATGTACTCCTTGGAATGAAGGTTATGACCAACCTAGATAGCATATTCAAAAGCAGAGACATTACTTTGCCAACAAATGTCCATCTATTCAAGGCTATGGTTTTTCCAGTGGTCATGTATGGATGTGAAAGTTGGACTGTGAAAAGGGCTGAGCGCCGAAGAATTGATGCTTTTGAACTGTGGTGTTGGAGAAGACTCTTGAGAGTCCCTTGGACTGCAAGGAGATCCAATCAGTCCATTCTAAAGGAGATCAGTTCTGGGTGTTCCTTGGAAGGACTGATGCTAAAGCTGAAACTCCACTACTTTGGCCACCTCATGCGAAGAGTTGACTCATTGGAAAAGACTCTGATGCTGGGAGGGATTGAGGGCAGGAGGAAAAGGGGACGACAGAGGATGAGATGGCTGGAATGCATCACTGACTCTATGGACATGAGTTTGGGTGAACTCCGGGAGTTGGTGATGGACGGGTAGGCCTGGCGTGCTGCAATTCATTGGGTCTCAAGGAGTCGGACACGACTGAGCAACTGAACTGTACTGAACAGAACTGAATGTGCTTAGATCTGTGTTTTAGACACACACCTCTGAATACTTTATGGGTGAATGGCTAGAATAAGGCAAGACCAGAGGTAGGAGACTAATTAGATTGCTATTACAGTGGTCCAAGTAAGACATGATGGTGAACCAAACTATTAGATCATAGGATGGACCAATCAAGCAAATGCCTGAGGTACCAACATCAACATGTGCTAAAATAATCATTGGATAAAACTGAAAACATGATACAAGTTAAATAGGAAATATATAATAATAAAACAATTCATAAAATGGCAAAATTCATATTGATCATGCTTCTTCTGAATTAGAGAGAAGCAGTTTTCAATGACTCCTATCTCTGTACAGTGTTTGTTTTTAAGTCAGATGTTCAAGTTGGAAGGGTACAACTATAGGTCAAACCACCAGCCCTGGAACCTTGAGTCAGAAATTGCAGTCAACAGAAATTATAGGTTGCATAGTACAAATTGAAAGATTTATTTTATTATCTAAATTAAGCCCTTTGACTCACCTTCCAAAGAAATTGTGTATATAAGGAAATTACCAAGGAACATGGAAGAGAAAGCAAAAGCTACAGTATTTGGTCTTTTTATTTCATTATGAGCAAGTTTTTGTTGCCCTGCTTTTCTGTAGGTTTTGGTTTTAAGGCCTCTAAGGCCAGGCAACTCTCTTTGTAGAGAGCCTTAGAGGGTGAACATTCTAGGACAGCAACTAGCCACTAGTAAAATGGAGGAACTCCTCTTTGACTTACCTGTGGAGTAGCATATCTAATGACATGGAAGTTAAGGGTCTTAGAGGTGGTCTCAGGAATCCAGAGATGGATCAGGAGTGGAGCCTCTCTATTCCATAATGGCTTAGTGTCTTTCCACTCCAGTTTCTCCACTCATGCAAGACATGGGCCCAGAAAGAAAAGAGAAAGAAATGCCCACTCATGATGGAAATGTGGAAGTATAGGGACTTGGTCACTTGATTGAGTGCTCCCCTCTTTTTCCAGGATTCTTTAGAGGCAAATTTAAACAGAGTTGATGAGGCCTGGGGTGATATTTCAGACTAAGAAGATCAGAGAGTTGGTGGAATATGAAAAGAAAAGATAAAGGTAGGGTTTCAGGTGAGTGATAATGCCTTTGTCTGCTTAACACCTAAAATTTCTACATGATTGACTTAAAACCACAGATAGTTGTTTATCTTCAAGGGGAATTCTGCTTGCCTGTGACTGGCTCTCTGAAGAAGGGTAATAGAAGAGGCCCAAGGCTGGGAGGAGAGAAGACAGAGGATCTTATGGGAGATCTTATCCTCTGCTGAGGAACCTACCCGACCCTATTGGACTTCCAAAACCTGGCAGTTACTTTCTAGGACAAGAAGTCATATCTCATCTTCTTGGACAGCTCTGAGGGAAAAAAAAGAACCTAGATGAAAAAACTTGATGACTATATATAACTTACTGAAAGAGAATGTATTTGAGATAATATTCTAAGATATAATCTATGGACACTTGGTGCATTCTAAGCCACTTCAGTTGTGTCTGACTCTTCATGATCCTATAGACTGTAGCCCACAAGGCTTTTATGTCCATAACATTCCCCAGACAAGAATACTGAATGGGTTGCCATGCCTTCCTCAAGGGGACCTACCAGACCCAGGGACTGAACCCACATCTCCTGTAGCTCCTGCACTGCAGGTGGATTCTTTACCACTGAGCCTCCGGGGAAGCCTCATAGACACTCTGCTCCTACGTTTTTCCTATTCATTTTATTGATACTCAGTTTGTAGCAGTATCTGAGAACTTAATATACTCTATCCCTCTTTTGTCACCATGACATGACCCTGGGATGGCAAGAACTCATGGAAGACCCACAGTTTTTTATCAGCCAAGCACTATCCAAGGGTTCAAAGCAAAAATTAAATGAAAGATTTGAAAACACTATATCTCACATTTGAGACACTTACTCAAGATTCACTCATCCTGGCAGGTTATAATTTTCTTATTTTGAAACTCAAAAAGATTTATATCTTTAGTAAATAGAAAATTAATTATTCTTATCTAGTCAAGTAAATGTTAAATAAAAGATTATCAGTTCAAAATTGGCTGTCCAAGTGGCTACATACTCCAGCCTCAGGCCTACATCTGAACTTGGGAAAGCAAAGAAAAATTCAAGAGATTCTTGGAAGAAAAATCAACTTCTGCCCTTTGATCTTTGATTCAGTGTTTCCTTTCAATGGTTATTATGTGATTTTCCCTCCTCCATGTCTTATATTACGATGAATTATGGATATGAAGTTCCTTGAAGACAGAAAATATGTATACACTTCTTCATAGTGCAGTTCATATAGTAGGCACAAAAGAAATATTTGCTGAATGATTGGATGAGATGAAACTTAAAAGTGTCATGTAAACACAAGATATTGTTTTGCTCTAAGCTAAAAATTGCAAACATACGACATTTAAGAAGTAATCTGCCTCCTTTGATTGAACAATGAAACAACACAAAGGGCTTAGACATGTAATTTCAGATTTCTATTGTATCTGTGACCTTGGTTATAACTTTGGGTAACTGGCTTAACCACAGTTTCCATCTATTTCCATATCCTTCAATTCCTCTATTCATAGAATAACAGAAACACAGATAATTCTTACTGACCTCATATAATGGTGGTAAGAAATAAACAATCAAAGTTATGGTTAAGTACTTTATGACTGAAACATAAGTGCCTTTCTAAATGTTTGTGGAGACAGCTAAGCTGACCTTTCAGCAGACAATTAATTATTCAGATTCCACTGTCATTCTGGAGCAGTCCAGATAGTAATAATATTCCTTTGACATTGATATAAGCACAGTATATGTGATTGCATAAATGAAATAATTTCATATAATATTTATCATATCCCAATTATTAAAAAGCTCTATAAAACAACCCCAAAGATAACATTAATATATAAAAAAAAAACTGTAATCTATTCTCAATAGGTTAACTGAAATAATGTGAATAGTGGTAGAAAATATCAGTTTTCAAGCTAGGTTTCTGGTAGCTACTGTACTTGGCTATTCAAAATGAGGTTTAAAGATCTAGTTGCTTCCATGTCCTGGCTATTATAAACAGTGCTGCGATGAACATTGGGGTACACGTGTCTCTTTCCCTTCTGGTTTCCTCAGTGTGTATGCCCAGCAGTGGGATTGCTGAATCATAAGGCAGTTCTATTTCCAGTTTTTTAAGGAATCTCCACACTGTTCTCCATAGTGGCTGTACTAGTTTGCATTCCCACCAACAGTGTAAGAGGGTTCCCTTTTCTCCACACCCTCTCCAGCATTTATTGCTTGTAGACTTTTGGATTGCAGCCATTCTGACTGGCGTGAAATGGTACCTCATAGTGGTTTTGATTTGCATTTCTCTGATAATGAGTGATGTTGAGCATCTTTTCATGTATTTGTTAGCCATCTGTATGTCTTCTTTGGAGAAATGTCTATTTAGTTCTTTGGCCCATTTTTTGATTGGGTCATTTATTTTTCTGGAATTGAGCTGTAGGAGTTGCTTATATATTTTTAAGATTAGTTGTTTGTCAGTTGCTTCATTTGCTATTATTTTCTCCCATTCTGAAGGCTGCCTTTTCACGTTACTCAGCCATTAAAAAGAATACATTTGAATCAGTTCTAATGAGGTGGATGAAACTGGAGCCTATTATACAGAGTGAAGTAAGCCAGAAAGAAAAACATCAATACAGTATACTAACACATATATATGGAATTTAGAAAGATGTAACAATAACCCTGTGTACGAGACAGCAAAAGAGACACTGATGTATAGAACAGTCCTCTGGACTCTGTGGGAGAGGGTGGGAAGATTTGGGAGAATGGCATTGAAACATGTATAATATCATGTATGAAATGAGTCGCCAGTCCAGGTTTGATGCATGATACTGGATGCTTGGGGCTGGTGCACTGGGACGACCCAGAGGGATGGTATGGGGAGGGAGGAGGGAGGAGGGTTCAGGATGGGGAACACATGTATACCTGTGGCGGATTCATTTTGATATTTGGCAACACTAATACAATATTGTAAAGTTTAAAAATAAAATTAAATTTAAAAAAATAAATAAAATGAAAAAAAAAAAATAAAATATATACTTTAAATTAAAAAAATAAAGATCTAGTTGAAATATGACAATTTAGATAAACATCTAACCTAGTTCCTAAATTCAAAGCTTCATTTTCAGGTAGAGGGCCATCCAGAGTACATGTAGGACCATGCTTCTGGGAGACAGTTTAATTTAGAAGTATAGTTAAGATTGTTTCATTCAGGATCTTAATTGTATTACTCCTTTTTGCCTCCATCCCAAACACTCAATATAAGAAATAAGAGAGAGAAGTAGTAATCCCTTTCATGCTTTTCATGAAATGAAAAATATTGTGACTATCTAAAACGCCAGTAGGAAATTCTTCCAGAGCTTAATGATGGTAACATTAGCCTTGCTCTGCTGAAAGGATGATCAAGGGTGGAATGAAAGACAACATAACTTTACATTAGTCAGGTTATAAAAGGGATCCCATCAAGAGATGAAATCTCTAAAGTGTAACATTGAAATGTTATAACTTGCAGAGGATTCTGTGTCATTTTTTTCCTGCAAAGGTATTAAAATGTCACAACATCATAGGAAAGGAGAGTTTATTATTACTAAGATGTAATAATGTTTTGTGGGTATAGGTACATGTTATATATATATAAAGTTGTATATAGATATATATATATTCATGTAAGTGCTTTAAGCCACTATTTTTTCTGTTGAACTAAAAACACAGAGAATGCCTGGAAATCACAGTTATCTGTAATTTGTGAGTCTGAATTCATATGAGACAAATTCCCCACATTTGTGAGCCACTTGGCACTGTTTTCTGATTCTTTCGAGGGCTGAGGTGAACTTGATTCTCCTTGAATTGCAAGAAAATTCAATCAGATCAGCCCAGCACTTTTATTTACTGAAGTAAGAAATTAAGATTCTAACAATTCTAGTAATTCACAAAAGCAGGAGTAAAGGCTTCCTGTAGAATGTTTCAATTGATCTTGAAGGAGTGGATATAGAGAATTCCTACCATACAACAAAAACAGCAGAATAGAAGACTCCTAATATTGCTTCAGACTATCTGCCGTCTCTACGGCCCACACTGTTTAGACAAAGCAAAACAAATCTAGCTTAAAGAGCATGCATCAAACAATATGAGCAGAGCACTGTGATTTGTGCTAAAAGAGAAACAAATGACATATGTGTGTGTGTGTGTGCATGTGTGTGTGTGTGTGTGTGTGTGTGCATTTGTATAGGAAGTTCAAAACTCTAAAAGAAAAAGTTTAAAACCTAAAAGTTTGTAGATTTGCTTCATATTAAAAAATCAAAAATCTCCTTAGGAAATAAATATGCATATCTAAATTAGTCCAGCACAGCGAGAGAAGGAATTACCTGGCAGGAAGTATCTTCTTACCACTGGAATAGTATTTGGGAACATTCTTACAATATAAAAAATATTCTACATCCTTCCAAACTAGGACCATATCAGTCCATAACTCAGCAAGATACTGCCACCAAAAGCCCATGGAAACTGAGCTGAGGCCCATATGGAGAACTTAAAATCTATGACTTTCAACTCATGCTTTCTTTGAAAAAGATGGCAGGGAGAGATAGATTCAACAGTATTTTTGAAATTCTGAGCACATATATTGATAACTAACTTTAAAGAATCTGCAACAAAACTACACTAGGTTTGTAATAAAACCAAAGCAGAGATCCAAACCAATCTCCATTAGATTTTGCAGAAATGAGCCTCCTGTATACAGGTAATAAGGAGGCATTTCAGGTAAGCTTTGACCATTTAGAAGAACAATGATACGTTAAGAAATGAATTAGAAAGAAAAATATTCCCAAAGATAGAGACATGTAAAAGGGCAAGTCTTAGAAACGAAGAAGACACTGAATTCAGTAAAGTTCTACTTTATACTAAACCACACATATCTGAAAGACCTTGATTTCCACGCTAACGAGTTTGAATTTATTCTGCAATTAGTAGAAAACTGGAAGATTTTTGAAATGAGGAAATGTCATTATCAACCAACCTGTGATTTGGAAAGAAAATGTTAGTGATAGAATGGAGGGTGAAATTGATGGCAAGAAATTAAAAGTAAGAAGTAAAGTGCAGGCCAAAAGGAATAGAAGTATGAAGAGAAAAGATGAGGAAAGTTACAAAAGGTATTTTTGAGGTAAAATCACGATTTAGAGACTAATCAGATAAAGGAGAACAGGAAAAAGATATTGTATCCTAGGCAACTGGAAGATTGATGTCACTACTACTAAAAATAATGACAATAAAAAAGAGTAAATTACACCATCAGGGATGAGAATGAGAGTGGGTAGAGAAAATTAATCTCATTTCAAATGTATCGTATTTAAGGAACCCAAGTATATGCAAGCAAAGGTACTCATTAGGTTCTTACCAATTCATTGTCAGCAAAGAGAATGCTTAGGACTGAAGATGATTTGAGAGCTATCCAAATGTGATGATCATTGAAGCAGTAAATTCGAATGGAAGAGAAAGATGTAGCCAGAGTATGTAAGGGGAGAATGGTTTATACAATCCACTTAACTCCTAAAATGATCAATATATCATATGACTCAGCATTTGAAATCTAATGATAATGCAAGTAAAAGGAAGATATTACTGATGATAGAAGGAAGGTGGCTAACCATGTTATTTTCAAATGTCTTCCTAAATAATGCAAAGTATTTCCTGTATAATTAAAGCTTTGAGGAAGCACAGTATGTGGGTCCCAAGGAAGTGCTTTCAGAAAACAAAGGGGTAGAAAACCAACATGAAGCCATTTTCAAAATGGGGTGCAAAAGACCTTACAAATATATATCTCTCAAGAAAATTTATTTCATAAAAATTTATTTTTATAAACACTGCTATCTAAGAATTTAACAGCTCAATAGAGCATTAAAGGAATTGTTTTAAAGTAGAATATACAGCATGTTTGTATTAAAAGTACAGCAATCACTGGAGTCTTTGTGGGAATTTTTGTCATAAAATCAGATACAAGCAAGGAAACTGAATAATAATATGCAAATTAAGAGTAACTGAACCTAAATACAAGTTTCCTTCAGGAAACCTTGACTTATATGGTCTTATTCAAAACCTTTATAAAGAACTACAAAATAAAAAGTATCTAATTAAGTTGTTTTTAAACACAGGATTTCTTCATTATTTATCTTAACAATCTTCCCTTAGCAGCAATAATATAGCTGCTAATATCTCTTAAGAAACTGAAATTCTGAATCTGCAACAAAAGAGATTAATCTCGTATATAAATGTATATCATGTCTTCAGTCCTTTTCCTCTAAAATGATTTTATATCTTACAATGAGTATAGAAGAAAAGATGCTAAATTCTAAACATCAATACTTGACAGACCATAGCCTCTGACCCTTTCTATTTCTCTTGCTCGCCAACCTCCCAAGACATTTAGCAGGCTGCAAAAGAAGACTTTGTCCTTGGCTCTTGGTCTTTCCTGCTGCTTTACCTTGCAAAGCCATGCTTTGTTCCTGAGCTGTTTTATAGGATTGGGAAAATCAGGAAAGGGAGACCTCTAAGAAAGAGGAGGCCTGTATTCAAACACCTGTTCAGAAGCCAAAAAACACTGTTTTGCCTCCATTCCAGTTGGATGGTGTATGTCTTATAAAGGTAGTTAAATACATTAAATATAAACCCCAAGAGAAACTAGAACAAGGTTTCTCAAACTCTGAAGGACCAGTTTTTTCCCCAATTTATCAAATGCATGCTAAGTTGCTTCAGTCACATCCGACTCTTTGTGATCCTATTGACTGTAGCCTGCCAGACTCTTCTGTCTGGGATTTCTTCCCAGGCTAGAATACTGGAGTGGGCTCACACTCCCTCCAGGGGATCTTCCCGACCCAGGAATTGAACCAGATTTCCAATTTATCACAGGCAAATGTAGTAGATGGGGAAACAATGGAAACAGTGACAGATTTTATTTTCTTAGGCTCCAAAATCACTGCAGATGGTAACTGCAGCCATGAAATTAAAAGACGCTTGTTCTTTAGAAGAAAAAAACTATGACAGATCTATACGGCATATTAAAAACTAAAGACATTACTTGACTGACAAATGTCCATATAGTCAAAACTATGGTTCTTCCAGTAGTGTATGTGTAGATGTGAGAGCTGAACCATAAAGAAGGCTGAACGCTGAAGAATTGATGCTTTTGAACTGTGGTGTTGGAGAAGACTCTTGAGAGTCCCTTGGACTGCAAGGAGATCAAACCAGTCAATCCTAAAGGAAAGCAACCCTGAATATTCACTGGAAAGGCTGATGCTGAAGCTAAAGCTCCAATACTTTGGCCACCTGATTGAAGAGCTAACTTACTAGAAAAGACCCTGATGGTAGGAAAGATTGAAGTCAGGAGGAGAAGGGGACTACAAAGGATGAGATGGCTCGATGGCATCACCCTCTCAGAGGACATAAGTTTGAGCAAGCTCCAGGAGTGGGTGAAGGACAGGAAAGCCAGGCATGATGCAGTCTATGGGGTTGCAAAGAGTCAGACATGACTGAGCGACTGAATAACAACAATAAATATAATACAATACAAATATTTATTTATTGTATTTTTAAAACAATAAAAATAAAGTAGTATAAAATGAAATTAAGAAATCAAGCCCATATTTTGTTACTAGATGCATCACACAAAACAACTCTATCAAAGTGCTTCCTCTGAGATTCAGTGCTTTTCTCATTGTTGTAACATATGTATCAAGAATCAGCATGAATCTGCACACTGCTCTGAGAATTGCTCTGCGTAGGAAGTTATTATATTGAAGAAAGAAGGGGAAAAAAAAACATAGATCCAAGATCCAAGTAAGTGAAAGGAGGGGTGAAATAGTCAAGAGTACGTCAGCCTCGATGTGGGGATGTGCGTTTGGTGAGGAAGGAAAAATAGGGCTTGGAGAGAAGCTTCAAGGGCATCTACTATGGAAAACAATTTTAAGAACTATTGCTTTGTTTAAAAATTAGGACTGGCATTCTTTGAGAAATACTGAGTAAAGAATGGATATTCTTTTAATAATTTCAGGTGTTGATTTCTTTATTACATTGAATACTAGAAGAGACATACGCAAATTCAGTTTTTGGTTCAGTAGAGGAAAGACTCAGTTCTATTTAATCAAAGAAGAAGAATGCTTCTCCTGAATTTGGGATAAGGGAGGGTTTTCCAGAAGGAGAACCCTATGCTCTGAGACTTGAAAAATAAATAAATGTCATTGAAGAGGAAATGGTGGGGAGAAATGGGTTTTATGCTAAATAAATGAATTAATTATAAATAAATAGATGAACGAATGGATGAATGCCTGGTCACCAACTAGAAAGTAAGAAAGAACACTTTGTAGTCAAGAGAGTTTACTGTGGCTAAAAGATAACAAAGGAGGTAAACGATAGCACTATTTTTAAAAGCAACCAATTAACTACATACTGGGTACGTTTTTAGTTTCAAATTTTCTGAAATATAGGCTGTCAATTTTCCATCCAGGATCTTGTTCTAGATTTTAATGTCTTAAAATGTATTTATTTTTAATTTTTTTATGTTTTTTTCTTCTTTTTCCAGTGTACTTTTCTCTGTAATTTTATTAACATTATATTAACTAAAATTCTTAAAGTAAATGAGAAAGGCAATACTGCTAACTATCTGCTAAAAATGGTTCATCCCTTTTTGAGCCCACAGCTAGGCAACATAATGCAGCCTCCCTTGCAATGAGTGGGCTTCTCTTCTGGCTTGGATGGAAAAGAACCTGTCTGCAATTCAGGAAACCCAGGTTCGATCTCTGGGTAAGAAGATCCCTTGGAGAAGGGAATGACAATCCACTTAGTATTCTTACCTGGAGAATTTCATGGACAGAGGCTTCAACCATGCTAGAGTCCATGGGGTCACAAAGAGTGGGACACGACTGAGCGACAGGACACGACTGAGCGACTAACACTTTCACACTCACTAGCAATGAGTAAATTCTATTCATGGAATGTCATGGAAATGGTATGTGCTACTTCCCAATCCAATCCATAAATTCTTCCCTCACAGGCTCCTCCATGGTCTCTCTACTTTCTGTGACTTTCCTTTGAAAGTAAAGTATGGAATACCACAGAGCCTCCATGAGGACGCAAATAAATAACTAGAAGGAGGAGAGCTAACCTGCAGACCTTACCATCTACTCAAAACTGTTAAGCAAGAAACGCAATTACAGAGTTAGTGGACATTTGGTCTTGTCCAAAACATTCATAGGATATTTGGTTCATGCCAAAAGATCCTTAAAATGTGGTCCTATCCAAAATATCTATAAGCATACTTGGTCCACACCAAAGGTTTTGGAAAGGAGCAAGTATAAACCAAATGTCTTATGGACCTTTTGGACAGGACCAGATGTCCTTCAAGGACTTACAAGGTTAGGTCTCAGAAATGTTGAGATGTTATTTGTTACTAGTGTGTTAGTCGCTCCGTCGTGTCCGACTCTTTGTGACCTCATGGACTGGGGTCACATCAGGCTCCTCTGTTCATGGAATTCTCCAGACAAGAATAATGGAGTGGGTTGCCATTCCCTTCTCCAGGATATCTTCTAGAGCTTCACCTATATTACCCTAATTCACCAGCAATATATTCTGGTTAAGGCCATCTCTGTGAGAGTCAGCTTCCAGTTTGGAGAAGAAGGAACATAATCATACCTACCTCACTGAAGGGTTATGAGAATTAAATGACATAACAAGAAAATTAAGAGGTTATTTCTCTCAAAAAGGGAGAGAGATTATTTGTCTCAAAAAGTCATAGTAAGGACTTTATTCATATTTTAGCTGCCCTCATTTAACTATAGATTTTTCTAATATTTATATAAAATTTTCACAGCTTTTGTATCTTTTTTATATCATCTGGTCAATTATAACTTACTATCTTCAAGATGCTTGTCTATAACATTTTCTCTATAACAAATTACCTGGATTTTATCTACTTAAAGTTAAAAACTCAAAAAAATAAAATTCATTGGAATTGCTTAGAAAATTACAGTATCATATTGACTGTGGATTAATATCTAAAGTTTTCTTCACATGAGCTTCTAAAGTTGAATGTTTGGATATTTCTTTTATCTATTTGGAGATGTATCTCTTAAAATGTGATCTCTGTAACAATTCTCTTAGTTGCAAACAACAGAAATACAACTCAGTTTTATTTTTAACTCAAATTTGATTAGGTCAAAGAGAATTTATTGACTCACACTATAGAGAATATCAGAAATACTCTGAGCTTAAATAAAGATTGCAAAAATACTGCCAGGCTTCCCGTCTTTCCTTCCTTCCTCCTTCCCTTTGTTTCTCCCTTATTTCCTTCCTTTCTTTTATTTTCTTCTTTTCCCTCTCTCTCTTTCACCCATCATTTTTCTCCACTTCTCAGTTCTGATTGCTTGTTTTGCTTTCACATTCAAATAGACTTTCTCCACATTTGTAAAAGTATTCACCACCAGCTTAACTAACGGCACTTAAAAAAAAGTGCTCTTATGCTGCAAAAGTTTTGAGGTGGGAACATCTTGGCCTGGTTTGATTGTATACCTATCTTTGAACTAACCTCCATGTTACTCTGATAGTCAGCTCTGTGCCTCCTGCTTTCCCTGAATTCATAGGGTGAGTCAGTCTCCCTTGAGCTATAGTGTAAAAATGGAGGAATCATGGCTTCACACAATTATTGTGGTCACTGTGTCCATTACATTTCAAACCTTGGCTATGATACATGCAAACTTCTCTTCTCACACATTTTAAAGTTCTAGCTTCCATATAACTCTACTATTGCAACTTCAATTAAAAGTAAAAACACTACATATACAGAGGTAAGTAACCCAAGGTTTTATCTAATTATTGCCTCTAGCTCTAAGACTAATACCTGTGAGTGGTCTCTATTTCACCAAGACACATTTACAGGAAGCCATGAGTGACTGAACTGAACTGAACTGAATTCAAAGTATGGCAATTTTAGGGACTTAAAATACAGACCTTGAAAGACATTTTATCTAAAACAGGTAGCAGTTTGATAACGACTCCAACTATGTATATAAAATACGCTAACACTGCAGCCTTGGGAGAACAATCTCCATTGTCATTCAATCTATCTCTATTCAGCACATCCCACATTTTAGGGCCTATTACTTGTAAACTACAAGTCTATTTCCTATTTATACCATTGGTCCTGTTTCCTATGTTTGCAAATATTATTAAATCTAAAGTTTAGGGTACTACTGGCTAGAGGGGTTGCTGAACTCAATGGGAAATCTAAACGAGTCACCTGAGAATCTCTTTCCATCATTCTATTTTTCCCATGTTGGCTTATTTATGGGCAAATTATTTCTATCAGATGGGAAAGATGGCCTCTGGGAACCCAAGGATCAAATTTGGGGAGAGGTAATATTCATAATTCCAGGAAGTAAAAGGTTATTATTTTACAAAATTTCTAACAAAATCCTCTGCATGGGAATCTTAGCAACGTTGCTTGAGTAGTGTGCTCCTGAACCCATCTCTGATCTGCTATGACTGCACAGACCTTGCATGTGATATTTTCCTAGGAGTTGAGATCAATCCCACATTACACACATAGACTAAGAACAAAGTGGGGACATTTCCCTAAAGAGAGGCTTGATAGAAAAGTATACATCCAAGGCATCTGGAGTCTGTATATCAATATATAACATTGCCAGAGAGGAGACTTACTGATAAGTGAGGTGCTTGAGGCTACATATAATAAGCTCTGATTTCTTGATTTCTTTCAATGGTCTTTTGCACATTGACTGGTCAATTTTTTTAAGATTTCACCATTTTTTCTCTGTTCTCCCCTCCATTATGCAATTTTATTCTAGTAATACACTGAATATCTGTTCTTTGCTTTGAATAAATACAAATATACCCTTTAATTAGTGGTAGTCTAGTAGAAGAGAAGATAATATAAAAATGGCTCACTCTTCTATATGACAAAAATGATAAATACTACAGAAGTATTTAACTGGATTGATTTACTGGATTAGGATCATAACACTCTTTACCAAATTACACATCCTGTGTCTGTGAATCAGTTTTTACTCCCAGGACTATAATAATGTTCTTCAGTAGTAATAGAAGATCTCTGTCTACCCATATTTTACTGGCCTCTTAAAATAGATGTTATGTATCAATATAATCTCAAGCCAACTGCACAATTTAGATATGCTATAAATATTTTTTTAGATAAGCTACCTGGAGTCACGCCTCACCACTCACATTGATGTATATTATTCAGATATATCAAAAATGGTTTCTTATGTTATGTAATGGAGTCAAAATATGTAAGTCTTCTTAGGAGATAAGGACTAGGAAATGTGATTTCTAAAAGTATATAGCATCTTATAAATTTAAAGATACTAATATAGTGCTGACACTGATTCATCCATAGGCGTCATGGCAATTAACAGTTATAGGAGTTTAAATTTCACAAGGAATGAAGATTTACCACATGTAAATTATTGTAGTATTTTCCTTTATAAATATTTTTTGACATAACCTGGACTTTCCAATGGAGAAGGCAATGGCACCCTACTCCAGTACTCTTGCCTGGAAAATCCCATGGATGGAGGAGCCTGGTAGGCTGCAGACCACGGGGTCGCGAAGAGTCGGACACAACTGAGCAACTTCACTTTCACTTTTCCCTTTCATGCATTGGAGAAGGAAATGGCAACCCACTCCAGTGTTCTTGCCTGGAGAATCCCAGGGACAGGGGAGCCTGTTGAGCTGCCATCTATGGGGTCGCACAGAGTCGGACACGACTGAAGCGACTTAGCAGCAGCAGCAGGACTTTCCAAGATTGTCATTTTAGCATAAATTCTCTCAGATTACATCTGGGATAACTAAGCACATGAGATTTATGGTTTTTGTAGGGAAAAGCAGATGCTTATTTCTTTACCTCATTGTTAATGATATGGGTTATAAGGCAAGGCACAAGTAACTCAAATGATGAAACAAGATGTTAGGTTTTATGGTATTCTAATACAGATACTGCTTATAGATTTGGTTTCAGAATTGTAATCTACCAGCAAACACTGTATATCTAAGAAACAAGTTTAATTTGATAATGTTTCATCTATGCATGGTTGCCTATATAACTAAAAATGATCAATATATACTCAGAAAAGAACTCTAAGACAGGGACCATTCTTCAGGATAAACTGAGCCAGTTTCATTTCCTATTTATTTGTATGAGAATGAGCAAACAATTTTCCAAACATTTAACACAAAAATGTTGCCATGTAACTTAAGAAATGGAGAATTAAGAAACAGAAGTGACAGAACAGATTTCTTGACTTATGTGCCAGGAGCCAGCATGAGGAACTCCGCCTGTGGCAAAGGTCATGAGAAGGAGGCTCCGCATACGCAAAGGCGGAATCGAGCCTCAGGAATCCCCCTGGAAATTCTTGAGCATCTACCCCCAAAACCAGAATCTGCCTACTTTACTGCTTTGTGATCTCACCTACATCTCTGACTTTATGGGGGGCTGTCCCCAACATCTCTTTCAGAGAAGGGGTTAACTTAGAGCTCCAGTTAATAATAATTCCTGGGCGTGACAGGAGTGTTTCAACCTACAAACTCCTCTGAAGGTTCTCTAGCCTGCCTGACAGGTTTGTCCAGGCATGTGTGATTGTTCACAGCCTCCCAACTGTGAGAGGCATGAGATGCTTTAAACCTTCTAAAAACAGATTCTTTTGAGAAGTTAGGAAATTATTAGTGTAGTATAGTGGGCTGATTAAAAATTGTATTGGTGAAGCGTTTTTTCATTTGTTGAGCCAATGTTTGCTGCTAAGTTTCCACATCCCCTGGCCTTATACACATTAATGAATACATAGAAGAAATAAGAATTAACCTTTGATATTAATCACGTTAGACCTTAGGCTAAGCAAATTCTTTCCTTAATTAAAACCCACTACACCCTCACCCTATAGGAATGTAACTTTATCTGGTGCCTTCGGAAGGTGGCGTCTGTTTTAAGAATAATCACCCCTGGAAAAATAAGTGTTCTGGTTGACTGACTGCTATCACAAGGAGAGGGTCATAAATTGTTAGTAGGCCCCCCTGCCAGAAGATGATGTAACACCCCTAAGACCTTTGTATACATTTGTATGAAGCACCTGATTTTGATAAAAGTCAGGACTGCTGACCCCGCGTGACTTTTGTATTACACCTCTGTGTATAAAAGCGGACCCTGGAAAATAAAGAGTTGGATCAGTTCCTGGAAAGACTGGTCTCCTCATGTCGTTCTTTCTCTCACCTTCTGGCTAAATTCCCATCTGGAGCATGGAGGCTCGTCAAGCCTACTAATTATGCCTGGGCTTCTAAGATCTGACCAGGGAGGCCTTAGTGTCTCCTCTCCTTTGGGAGAACGGGAAGACGCCTGTGGCCTACGTAGGTGATGCAAATTCCTTGTCTTGGAATTTTATTGGCTTTCCACGTAAACCAAGTTATTCAGCCTCTTTTCTCCACTGAATTTTCCTACTGAGCTATCCTTATATAATTTCTCTTTATTCTTCTAATTAATATTTAATTAAGGCTATTGTATTCAGTTCGCTGACGCCATCTCCCCTTCGAGTTCCCTGGATCCAGCGGGGCTGGACCCCGACACTTATGTTTCGTTATAGTCTCTGGATTGAGAACCCTTTAACAAGATGATTGGATGGAGAAAACAAAAATATGATGATGCATTATCATTTTTATTATCATTATATAATTGCATTGTCAAAGGATACCCAGTAGAAGCTACAACCATCAGTTAGCAAAATAGCATTTTAGCTTTCAACATTTCTCCCTCAGGTGTCACATAGAAACAGGGATAACAGAGAAGATGGAAGGAAAAAAAAAGAGGTTCTATGGTAGAAAGGATATTTGGAAATTTTATATTAAAAAATAACTTAGTTGAAACTTTTATTCATAGCTTGCATATCCAATGTTGGTGGTGTTGTTTAGTTGCTAAGTCCTGTCCAACTCTTTTGCGATCCCCTGGACTGTAGCCCATTAGGCTCTTCTGCCCATGGGATTTCCCAGGCAAGGATAGTGAAGGTGGGATTTCCCAGGCAAGAATAGTGAAGGTGGGTTGTCATTTCCTTCTCCAGGGGATCTTACACACCCAGGAATCAAACACATGTCTCATGCATTGGCAGGAAGATTCTTTACCACTGAGCCATCAGGGAAGCCCATATTTCCAATAATTAACATTTAAAAATAAATAAAAGCTGATGTTAGGATTTAAGAACAAAGAAGGATCTATAATTCTTTAATTTCCTATACTTTAACTGAGGGGGAAATAATATTTTTCTCAACACACTTCAATGATAACATGAGAATGCATGCTGTTTTATTTACATACATAATTTCAGAGCTCCTAGAGAAGATGGGTAAATGGGATGCTCCATCATTAATACCTTCTACAGTAGGGTATAGAGATTGTAAACAACATTTGGTTGGAAAACTGTTGATAATCAAAAGTTAATCTCCATGATGCCATCTCAATAAGACTAGCAGAGGGACAGACCCATTTAAGTCAGTTGAAAGTGAAAATGAAAGTAGCTCAGTCATGTCCACTCTTTGCAACCCCATGGACTATACAGTCCATGGAATTCTTCAGGCCAGAATACTGGAGTGCATAGCCTTTCCCTTCTCCAGGGGATCTTCCCAACCCAGGGACTGAACCCAGGTCTCCCACATTGTAGGCAGATTCTTTACCAGTTGAGCCACAAGGGAAGCCTGTACATTCAAACACAGACCATATTTAAGTCAGTTAAATATAGCTATGCCTGTCCATTGCTTCAAGTTTAGGATTATGAGGATGAAATTAGACTACAGAGTCTGCAATAATGTTTAAAGTATGCAGGATTTCCCACCTAAAACTCTTTCCGTCACTGATTGCAGAATCCCACTTAGCATGTAATGTAACATGGTCACAGGTTCTGGACTTCTGGTTTGGCATCTTTACAGAGCCATTTTATTCTGCTACTCCAATCCTCTTTCAAAGTACTAATTCTCAAAGAAAGAAATAATACTTTCAATCAATCTATCTAAACTTAACACAGCAAAGAATGCTTCACACACAGATTCCATAATTTGAATTTTTGTATCTAGTCTACGAAGTATATTTATTGACTAAAAATTTACTGTGCTTTTGTCAATCAAAGTACTTTACTACTAACAATTAGACCATTTGATTACCAGGAGGTAGCCACTGTTATTAAAATGAGTTGATACCAAGAAGAAACATCATATTTGCCTTCATCTAACTTATCTTTCAGAGAATGCAATGGCACCCCACTCCAGTACTCTTGCCTGGAAAATCCCGTGGATGGAGGAGCCTGGTAGGCTGCAGTCCATGGGGTCACGAAGAGTTGGACATGACTGAGCGACTTCACTTTCACTTTTCACTTTCATGCATTGGAGAAGGAAATGGCAACCCACTCCAGTGTTCTTGCCTGGAGAATCCTAGGGACCGGGGAGCCTTGTGGGCTGCCATCTATGGGGTCGCACAGAGTCGGACACAACTGAAGTGACTTAGCAACTTATCTTTATTTCAAGTTGCTCAGATTAGACCTTTTGGAACACACTGGATTTTCTGGATTCACGCTAAAATGTTCTTGAATAAATCTAAATTTTATTAATGTATTCAATTATGAATTTCAATCACAAAATATCCTGCTGATAAAGAAATGAGGCATGTTGACTCCTATGTATCTTTTATTAGCAAAATCATCCTAATTGCTTTCCAGTAGACTTCCTCTCAGGTCCCATTGTGAAAGTGAAAGCAAAAGTGAGGTCACTCAGTCATGTCTGACTCTTTGCAACCCCATGGACTGTAGCCTACTAGGCTCCTCCAGCCATGGGATTTTCCAGGCAAGGATACTGGACTGGGTTGCCATTTCCTTCTCCAGGAGATCTTCCCAATGCAGGGACTGAACTCGGGTCTCCCGTGTTGTAGGCAGACGCTTTACCACCTGAGCCACCAGAAAAGTCCCATTGGACCCATTGGACAGGTTTAATTTTCAGCCTCTATTGAGGCAGATCAGTTCTATCAATAAATAGGAAGAAAGGAAGTGGCTTTTGGGCAACAACTAGCACCACAGTAGTGGCGTTGACAGCTTAGTAACAAAGTCTG
The DNA here is from genome assembly GCF_027580195.1 of Bos mutus. Lineage (NCBI taxonomy): Eukaryota > Metazoa > Chordata > Mammalia > Artiodactyla > Bovidae > Bos > Bos mutus. The sequence continues at coordinate 73,229,377 of NC_091622.1, read as the reverse complement.
TAATTTGCACTGGCTAAACAAATAGTTGGGCTCTACTTTTGATGTTTGGTTGCCAATAGATTTTTAAGCCCAACCTCTGCCCTACATGTGGTTAAGCTGATAGAAAATAATCCAGGCGCTCCCACATTTGGCACCATGGGCCCTTACTCTGGCTCCATTCCATAACTGCAATTAAAACTTCAAACTAGTCTCCCTCCCGTTTCCCTTTCCCTGCTTTCTCAAGCCATTTTTTAACCACCCTGGGAATCTGTTTTGCTCAGCCCAGAAAATTTCCTTTAAGTGAATCATAAATCTTTTTTATACCCTCTTGGTGTGTACACAGTAATATCAGTCTTGACATCCAAACCAAATTTTGATGAGGGTTCATCCTTTTTCTGAGGGATGACTTAAACAAATTCCTAACTTTTATAAAATGTTTTTAAATGTATCAACTCTTTTGATTTTTACAATAATCCTTTCAGATGGTTTTAATTATCTAAGTGGTTGCAGATCTGCAGACTGGGATTCTAGGAAATGAGTGACTTCCTCAAAGACAGATGGTAAATGAAAAAACCAATGTCTCAAAAACTCTAACCAGCATTATTACTTCTGTGCTATAGTACCTCTGATACATTTTCCAAATATAGTTTGGTAAAATGCCATTATATCAAGAGCAATTTAAAATTAATGTTAGAGTACATGAAACTTGCTAAAATTTCTGCACTAACAAAACAGCTAGAGAAACAAAAAACACTTATAAAGATTATAAATATTGGCTTTTAAGTTTTTAAAAATGCAATGTTTCAAGACCACTGGAAGTTTCAATGACATATAATCAAAAGTTAATCTGTATAGGTTAGGATTGTATAAACATATGTTATGTCTAATTATGTATGTGTATATCTGTGTACATTTTATGCAAGTTTTGAGACCTTCCTATGAATGCTCAATGCTTTACATATTCCATCCCATTTGATCCTCACATAGGAGATTGATATTTTTCCTGTTTCACAAATGACAAACCAGAGTCTTAGAAAGTTCTTATAATTTGTTCAAGATTATAGACCTGGAATGTAGGAAACCTGGGATTTGAAAATAGACTACCAGAATCCAAATTAAAAAGTCTATATCTTAATAAGCATGTCACACTATCTTCCTGGTAATTATTCTTCTAGAAATTATAGTGTTTTGGGAGACTATTAATCAGTATATTTGAAACATTTTTAAATGTATTTATTGTTAAAAATTCAATATTTAAACATGTCACTAATGTGGACTCACCAATAACTTTAAGGTAATGGTTATCAAATATTATTTTCCAGAGCCTAGGAAATAGCCAGTTTTCAAACCATATTACATCTTTAGAAATTATTATTTAAAATATGAAAATATATTCATAATTGACTTTATATATTCATTATTCATTTTATCCTTGCATTTCTATAGTTATTTTTACAGTTATAAAGTGCTTTCACATTCTTATTTACTCCTCATAAACAACCCATCAAAGTAAGAGAGAGCATTATTATTCCTATTTTATAGCCACAGCTACCACAGAGAAAGTTTATATATAATGTTTCAGAGTCTGATGTAATATTTTTGATTTGAGAATGAACAAAAGTATTAAAAATACAATAGTTTCTCAAAAACGTTTTCTTTTTTTTAAAAAGCCATTTAATCTATCATTGTGTGCTCCACTGTAAGAAATTCTTTAAAAAGATGCTTCTAGTTGAAAAATTTGTGGAGTTCTAAAAATTTCCTAAAACCTTATGCATAGTAAACATGTAATATATTCAGGGGGCTATGGAACTTGGAAAGTATCAAATGAGCAAATAGAGACAAAAGAAGGCTTTTAAATATTATTTTAACTTACTTTAATTACTTTTAATGTTACTTTTTCAATAAAATGACACATTTAAAATTAGGATCCTAAAGAATAAACTTTATTTGTTCATTTGCTCATTCATACAACAACTTACTGAGCACTGACCTAGATGGCTTCAATGTTCTGTCAACTAGCCTCAACACAAGTGTCTTATTGACTCTACATCCTTGAATTCCCTTTACTTAGAAAATTTACTTTTGAAAACTTTCAATTTTGGGCTTCTCTAACCCTTTGATTTGTAATTTGTTTAAAAACTCTTTCTAATTTTACAACCCAAGAATACCTTTCTCAAGGACTTATAAGCCATCCTTTTGACATGTAATCATCAAGCAACATAGAATCCCTATTTCTCAATTTCTTTGGGAAGGTAGAAGCCTAACATATTCCAAGCTATAAAACTACCCTCTGTTCTGAAGACAGAAAAATTTTACCTACAATATTTCCATCCAGTTTTCCAATATTAAAAACTCTCCCACCTGAGTTGACCTCAGATTGAGTTTTGGCCTCTCTCCTCTATTGCTGTCGCTTCAAGTACAGTCTTCCTTGCCCATCTGGGTGCAATTTTTGCTTTGGCAGCATTAGTTATTTGTTAAGCACTTTGAGGATAACCATAGATGAGTAGCATGGTTACCACACTCTCAAGGAGTTTGGATCAGAGTCAGGAGCAGGGGAAGTAGGAGTATGCAGACAAAGAGGTCATTACAATCTGTCACAGAAGTATTATGAAATTGGTAAAGAGAATGATAAATAATTTTTAAAACAAGAAAACAAGATAGTTAAACATGTAAGTCAAGAAATACTTTTCAGAATAAAATTTGAGATAAATCTTAAAGATAAGGGAACTAGTAAATGTTAGGGTTACCATAACTAAGCAAGGGCTTGTTACTAGTAAGAGTTACAAATTAACCTAGCACAATTCTGGCTGCCCTAAGAACAACTGTATTAATAATTACCATATATTTATCCTGTCCTGATCATATTCTTTGTGCAGTACTTTTGAAAGTCACCATGCAAAGCTCAGAGTATATAAATATTCAATTCAGTTCAGTCGCTCAGTCGTGTCCGACTCTTTGTGACCCCATGAATCGCAGCACGCCAGGCCTCCCTCCCGGAGTTCACTCAGACTCATGTCCATCGAGTCAGTGATGCCATCCAGCCATCTCATCCTCTGTCTTCCCCTTGTCCTCCTGCCCCAAATCTCTCCCAGCAACAGAGTCTTTTCCAATGAGTCAACTCTTCGTATGAGGTGGCCAAAGTACTGGAGTTTCAGCTTTAGCGTCATTACTTCCAAAGAAATTCCAGGGCTGATCTCCTTCAGAATGGACTGGTTGGATCTCCTTGCAGTCCAAGGAACTCTCAAGAGTCTTCTCCAACACCACAGTTCAAAAGCATCAATTCTTCGGCGCTCAGCCTTCTTCACGGTCCAACTCTCACATCCATACATGACCACAGGAAAAACCATAGCCTTGACTAGACGGACCTTTGTTGGCAAAGTAATGTCTCTGCTTTTCAATATGTTATCTAGGTTGGTCATAACTTTCCTTCCAAGGAGTAAGTGTCTTTAATTTCATGGCTGAAGTCACCATCTGCAGTGATTTTGGAGCCCAGAAAAATAAAGTCTGACACTGTTTCCACTGTTTCCCCATCTATTTCCCATGAAGTGATGGGACCAGATGCCATGATCTTCGTTTTCTGAATGTTGAGCTTTAAGCCAACTTTTTCACTCTCCACTTTCACTTTCATCAAGAGGCTTTTTAGTTTCTCTTCACTTTCTGCCATAAGGGTGGTGTCATCTGCATATCTGAGGGTAATGTTATTATGTACTCTGCATATAAGTTAAGTAAGCAGGGTGACAATATACAGCCTTGATGTACTCCTTTTCCTATTTGGAACCAGTCTGTTTTTCCATGTCCAGTTCTAACTTAGGTGGTCTGGTAGTCCCATCTCTTTCAGAATTTTCCACAGTTTATTGTGATCCACACAGTCAAAGGCTTTGGCATAGTCAATAAAGCAGAAATAGATGTTTTTCTGGAACTCTCTTGCTTAGTAAGGTATTAAACCTGTCCTCAAAGAACTCATACTCTGTATTATGCCTCAAAATGTAACTAACAATTTGAACTTGATAAGATTGCAAAGTAGTGTAATCTGTCATTGGCTCCACTTTCCACTATCACTACACACTTCTGGGCATCCAAGATACAATAAAGCCCCAGAGTCATCCTGGCCTTCAGTTACTCAAAACTCATACACTGTATTAATCTGTCTGGCTGTCTTTCTGTGCTTTTTCCTGCTAATTAAGTATAATATCCATAATATATATGTGATTGTCTCAGAGTCCAATCACTACCCACCCATTTTACCAGTAACAAATTTTGACAATAAATTGGTTCTAATGAAATAAAAGTTGATAAATTAAAGTCCTTACTACTGGCATTGTTAAAAGATAAACTAAGTTATATTAAAATTTTTAAGACTTCTTTTGTTGAGCAAGAATCAATTCCAAGCAGGTAGTATAAAACTTAGAGCAGTACTGCACTGATAGGAAATAGGAGGGACACTTTCACAGAGTAAAGTAAGCAAAACAAGGAAATTATTTGATTGGCTATCTCTTAAGCTTTTGCTTTATTTGGAAAAGTTTAACTGGTTGTGACTGGTTGTCCTTATGCTTTGATCTCTTAACTGAGGCATTTACAGGTTTCGGTTTTGGTATTGTTATAAAGGCCACTAAGGGTATTAGAGTCACCTCATCTAATGGCCTTCTTATGTAACTAATAACAGCATATATCAGGAAGTGTGTGATGAAGGAACCTTATAAATTATCTAGATCAATCACCTTCTGAAACTTGAAACAGGCTCAGGAGACTGAAATACCATAATCAAAATCCTGCCTCCTCCACTCATTTTTGGGTGACTTGGGCAAGTGTCTTTCCCCTTCCAGCTTTTACTTCTCTGAGCTGCCAAATGAAAAACTAACTGCTCCTTCCTATATAGTTTTGGAGAATTAGTTGTCACTGACCAATAATGAGAGCTCCACAGATGTTAGTCATAAGTAATTTCTTTCTATTCAATCATTCCGTAAGTATTTGTTTGTGGCTAATGTGTGTGCCACACACTGTTTTGGGAACAGGTGGCAAAACAATAAACAATATTATATACATTCTCCCAGCTGGTCATTAAGCTTCTCTTTGAAGATCTCTAGTGAAAGGAAACCTACTAACTCCTGAAGCAGCTCATTCAGGCAAATGTGACCACGAGAAATACTGTCTTAAATTAAGTAAAAACTGAGCTGCTTTGCAATTTCTATCCATTAACACTATTTTCACAGGACCAGAGCTCCTACTGAGTAGGATGGGTTGACTTTTCAGCACAGAGGCTTTTAACTATAGAAAGTAGTCTGAAAGAAGCCTGACTCCTTAAGGGCCTGCAAAGCTCTCTGTCTCTGGACTGGTCATTTTCTTCAAATTGACACTTTGTTTTGCGGTGCCTCTTTGAAAGAATCATGTGCAGAACTATCCAAGGTACTTCCTTTTTTGAGACAGTGTGCCTCTTTTTAAGAAAGTCCAAGCTCAAGGTAGGTTAACCAACAGCAACACGACAATAACAATTTCTATTGAGCTTTGGGTCATCTGAAAGCTCACAGGTCTAAGTCTCATATTCCTTCATTTTATACTTGTAAAGCTCTATGTTTTCTTTAAAAAAAAAAACTTCAGAATGGTCTATATTCTATCTTTTTATGTTTAATTTATCACAGCAACACATTGGCATCAATTTGCCTCTAGTTTTCTTAACCATGCAATATTTTACTGTCCCTCACAATTTTGTGTCATTTGCAACTTTGAACATGTCCCATCTCTCTACATATAGGCCCCTGCTATAAAATGTAGGCCACTGCTTGTTAAGAGGCAAACTCATTCTTTCTGCATTAAAATTCTCCCTCCAGTTTAGTATCAAGCTATTCATCATAACTATTAGTATACCATCAATCCTTTATATATCTGATAATGCTATTTTCTCTAGACCCATATTCCTATGGTGAAAATTCAAATTACAATTTCCAATATCCTCTTCCAGCATTTATCTTACTCTTTATAATTTTTTTTTTTTTTTTTTTTTTGCTGCACATAAAACTTGTGGGATCTTAGTTCCCCTGCCAAAGACCAGGGATCAACTTGGGCCCTGGCTATGAAAGCACTGAGTTCTAACCACTGAACTGCCAGAGAATTCCAAGTCTTCAAAATTCTTAAAAGCTACACTCTCATATTCCTTCTACAAGTTCTTTCACAGAATAGAATCTAATCCTAGAATTAAAGAAATATAAAAACTTACTTTTAGAATCCAATCATTCCTTTACGATCTCTTCAACTTTTGAGGGTGTTTTCTCCTTTTTATTCCTTTCTAGACATTTGCCTTGAGTGAGAGGACAACAATTTGAGCAGTTATCATCTTTTCATATCTTTCTCAGGTAGACTTATACCTCTAAACCCAAGAAGCGGGCTGCATTCCTTCTTTCCCTCTTGCCTCCCTCTTTCCCTCCCTCTCTTCCCCTTCTTCCTCCCTCTGCCTGAGCTTACTTTTCCTTTTACCATACCCACCACCCTCACTGTTACCTGCTTTTCTTTCTCTGGAAATAATTATAAAATCAACTTTTGTTATCAAGAAGCAGTATAAAATTTAAACGGCATAAATTTTTGGTGGAACAAATAATTCTCTATAATTTGGGCATGTGCTTAATCTCTTTAAACCTACTTCATAAGTTTTTATGAGCAATAATTGAACAGATGTAAAAGACAGAGCATCTTTAAAGCATAACAGGTGTTAAATAAGTGCTAACATAGCATGAGTTTAAAGTTACGCTCTACAATTTAGATGGCTAAAATACGTAATTTGTGTTTTTTACTGGAAATAGATCCAATCTCTACTACAGATTCACCAGTCTCATTCAGTAGTGGGTAAAATGGTAGCAATGTGATGAGACCTTCAACTTGGCACTAAAGCCATTTTAGTCTAACTCCGTTTTAAAACGAAGGAAAAACACCAATACAATATACTAACGCATATATATGGAATTTAGAAAGATGGTAACAATAACCCGGTGTACGAGACAGCAAAAGAGACACTGATGTATAGAACAGTCTTTTGGACTCTGTGGGAGAGGGAGAGGATGGGAAGATTTGGGAGAATGACATTGAAACATGTAAAATATCATATAAGAAACGAGTTGCCAGTCCAGGTTTGATGCACGATACTGGATGCTTGGGGCTAGTGCACTGGGACGACCCAGAGGGATGGTATGGGGAGGGAGGAGGGAGGAGGGTTCAGGATGGGGAACACATGTATACCTGTGGCAGATTCATTTTGATATTTGGCGAAACTAATACAATTATGTAGAGTTTAAAAATAAAATAAAATTTTTTAAAAAATAGAAAATAAATAAATAAATAAAACAGTGGTTTGTGGATGTTTGTTGCTATTTGGACTATACACAGTAAACTAAAAAAAAAACTAAATAGCTTATCCAAGTAAATTTTCCTGCTTCTTCAAGAAAACTGCTCTCTTCATTTCCATAGTGCTCTTGGGCAAAATTCCCATCACAGTCACTCTTTATCTGGCCCCATATAAAAATCATAGCACTTTCTTCTTCACCTCTCTATCTGGTGGAAACTTTATTTTCATCATATCTTAAATCCTAATAAGACTTAAAATAAAATCCTATGATTTGACTCCCTGAGACAGGCTTTTGAAATGTAAAAGGGAGTATTTGGAACACACTGTCTTTAGTCAAATTAGAAAAGAATCACCCATCCTCAAGTTGAAAGAAATGAAAGGAATTTTTTCATTTTTAATAATAACAGCGATAAGAAAACATAAAGTCATTCAGCAGAACTTCTACAAATCAATATCTGAAAATAATAATATATATTTGAATTTTTAATTACAATTATTTAAGAGTTAAGGTCACTAGGACAAAATAATTCGTTGTTAAAAGAGTTATCCACCTTGGTTTCATGAAAATGAAAATGTTTATTACAGTTTCCATGCATACATGCTCCAATATTTGTTTTTTATATTAAAAAAATAAACGATTCCTGGGACAGTGTGGATCAAGTCAGTTTTAATATCTTTAATGAGAACTTCTTCCTTTGTTGACAAAATTATTATAGAACAAGGGCTTTAAAAGTATTTTAAAAGATGTCCAACAAACTTGTATTCATATATATAGCAAGACTATAAAGAAAATTGTACTAGGTTTTATAAAGTTTAAGAATTTTAGTCTTTAAGAATACAGGTCTCATCAATAGCACATTTCTTACTATGGTCATCAGTCAATTTTATTGGTAAATATATAATGCTACTTTAAACATACAAAATCTAATTCTTTCAACAGAGTAAGCCTTCCATAAGGGGGAAATTGTATTTGACATGAAAAATTGATTTTCAGATTATATCACAGATGTGCTGATTGTGAGGCTAACACACAAAATGAGTGTTTTTTATACTTTTTCTACAGTGTTTTGAATTGGAGAAAATTGTGTCAGTAATGGTAGTGAATAACTTATTTGGCATTATTAATATTTTCATAAGTATCAACAATTTGTTTTCTTCAAAGAATTTCATAATCTCTTCAGTAACTTCAGAAACTTTTATACACTGATTTTTGTTCATGCATCATTTGTCTATAAAATTAATTTCACTTAAAAATTATTAGTGCAAACCAATCAAATGTTTAAAGCAAATTTTTAAAATATATCTGCTTTTCTTTACAGAATCTAGATCTTTATAAATACAGCAACCATTTGGAAAAGACCATTGGAAGAGTACCTTCTGATGAGTATTCTGTGGCACAAAGGCATCGAGTCAACTTTCTCATTGCTGTTTTGACAATGGCTGCAAACTTATGCAGACAAATATATATTTTAGGATACTTTAATATATGTTCACCCTAAAAAAGTATTTTAGATGCTTCAGAATCAATACAGATTTTTACCTTACCAAATTTAGACAATGCACAGAGCAAGTGTAAAATATATTTAAATATTTTGTGTGTCTCCTATACGTTCTCTTTTCCAAGTATATGTGCAGTGTTATTGTATCTCTTATACCTCAATTTTTTATGTCTAGATTTAGGTTGTTCATTTTTTTCTTTAAGAACTCTTCCAAAAATATGTATGATTGTTCTTTGACTATGTCTTTTGCTAGATTAAAAAATCAAATAAAACGAAATGAAAAACCTCAAAACATTCATATTTATATACTGTCTGCAATAGCCAAATATCCCATGATAGATCATAGAGTTTCTTAAATTATCCACTGAGCACTAGATATTGCCTTGGCAAAATCTAATATAATTCACTCAACAAAATCTTGCCAATATTTTCTTATGTTCATTTTTAATCTCTGTTTAGAAAGCTTCAATCGTTAATCAAATTTCAATTTTGAATACAACTCTATTCACTCTTTCGTTTTTTGTCAAGACTATTTGATAAATGTTGTCTATATTGTGCCCCTTCTCATTCTTCAGTTGAACATTTTACACCCCTACCTAATTTGCAACATAGAAAAAAATATATAGAATCCTTTGGGTTTTAATGAAGTAATAAGTATCTAGTATAATTTTAGCAGTTTGGAAGAACTCAGTGCTTCTGATCTCTGTTCTGTCATTTGGCAATCTTCAAATTTTCCATTTTTTAATATCCAAATTATATCATCAAGTATCCAGATCTCCAGAAAACATATTTTGTTTAATGAATCTTCATATACATTTTATCCCAGCTTTTCTTGAAATTTATTGATTCTGGTTGACATGGAGGTAGAAGCTAAATTCATATGCTTCTTGATTAATGACATATTAGTACTACACTATACTAAGACTTGGAGAAGGCAATGGTACCCCACTCCAGTACTCTTGCCTGGAAAAATCCCATGGATGGAGCAGCCTGGTAGGCTGCAGTCCATGGGGTCACTAAGAGTCGGACATGACTGAGCAACTTCACTTTCACTTTTCACTTTCATGCATTGGAGAAGGAAATGGCAACCCGCTCCAGTGTTCTTGACTGGAGAATCCTAGGGACCGGGGAGCCTGTTGGGCTGCCATCTATGGGGTCGCACAGGGTCAGACACGACTGAAGCGACTTAGCAGCAGCAGCAGCATACTAAGACTAATAGCTCTGAAGTCTTCTCCTTTTTATAGCATTATGTCTATTTCCTCTAAAAATGTATCTAAATAATGCAAAATATTTTTTTTATTTATATCTCTGATGGCTTTCCATTTTGTTTTCTAAAACCTACATTTTTATCCTGATATGTGGGAAAAATAATAGCAAAATAACTTAGAAATTATTTTTAAATGTGTAACAGTTTGAAATAATATGAGCATGATAAACCCATAAAATTTTAACAGCAGATAATTTTTACACTGACAAAATTTTCATGACAATTGCCCAAAAATAATTGTCCAATTAGCTGATAATTTATAAGTACTTATAATTTGTATCTATGCAATGTTCATTTTGTGATTTAAGTATATTAGTCAGGGTTTTCGAAAGAAATGCAAGCAAAGAATATACACAAAAAGACTTACTATAACATATCGGTTCGTGTAATGATGAAGCTGAGGAGTCCTATGATGCGCAGTCTCCAAGCTGGAGACCCAGGAAGGTCAATGACATAGTTAGTAGGCCTGAGATGGTGTAGATGTCAGTCCAAGTCCAGAGACCTGAGAACAAGAAATGCCAAGAGCAGGACGTAATGAATGCCCAAGCTCAGCGATCAGGTAGAGAATGAGAGAAAGAAAGAGCCAGAGAGAGAAAAACATCCTTTCCTCCATCTTCCTGTTCTCTTCAGGCCCTAGACCCACTGGATGAAGCCTGGGTCATTTGTCCCCATTCAGTCCACTAATCCAAATGCTTAACCTCTTCTGGAAACACCCACACAGATACCCAGAAGTAAATATATATCTGACATCCCATGATCCAGTCAAACTGATACATAAACTATCACAATAAGTGATAATTAGTTATTACAGAGTGGTTCATGTAATAATGAAGATACTTATACATTTATATTGTGAATTCAGCTGTATTATCTTTGTTCTACAAATATATGGCAGATGATATAAAGGAAAATACTATATATCAGCTTAACTAATCCACTTACAATGCAGAATCTTCTTTTTTTAATATCAAAAAATAAAAAAGATTGCCATGTAGAAACAAAGTTAATTTTAAATTCTGCTGTATCAACATGCTCTTTCAGTTATCAAACTCATTCCTCTTTTATAAATCAAAGGAGAATGATTTGTTAATACATAAATTCTGCACCCCGCTCACTGTTACCTGCCTTTCTTTCTCTGGAAATAATTATAAAATCAACTTTTGTTATCAAGAAGCAATATAAAATTTAAAGAGCAAATTTCAGCAAAAATAAAATACTTTACTTCCATCTTTGGGAAAGTTACTGTAAAATAATGAACAGTTGACTGCCAGAAATGTTATTAGAAGTGCCTGTTTAAATCAGCACAACTAGAGTTTGCCTATCTCTTTACTTTTCACAGATTGAATGCCTGCATCTATTGCTGCTTTTCTGTCCAGATTATTGCCCAGATATTTCCAATTCTCCCCAAATGATTGCCCAGAAGCTCTTGATATATCTATACCCTATAGGGGCCACAGTGTAAACCGGTTAACTGCTAACTATTTCCCCTATCAGGATATACATAAGACCCCTCACCAAGTGAAACTCTCACAGTTGTTGCCCAGTGCTTTCTTTTCTGTTGTCATCTCTGATGACAACTTGGCTTAGGATAAACAATTGGATTTATCCTCACTTTAACTAAGGTGCACCTTCTGTAGCTTTGTGGTGAATGTCTATTTCCAAAGGTAAGGAAAAATCCACTAGATCTCTCATAAGTCTTTTGTTCCTTCCTAAAAATGCCTCTTTAGAGGCATGAGATCCACCCAACAAGCTATATTAATTCTGATGATGGCAGTTGGCTATTCAGTTCAGATCCTAATACCACATAAGTTTTCTCTCTGCAGACTTCCCAGGTATCAGTCTATGAATCCCTGCTGCTGCTGCTGCTGCTGCTAAGTCGCTTCAGTCGTGTCTGACCCTGTGCGACCCCATAGATGGCAGCCCAACAGGCTCCCCCGTCCCTGGGATTCTCCAGGCAAGAACACTGGAGTGGGTTGCCATTTCCTTCTCCAATGCATGAAGGTGAAAGGTAAAAGTGTAGTTGCTCAGTCGTGTCCAACTCTTAGCGACCCCATGGACTGCAGCCTACCAGGCTCCTCCGTCCATGGGATTCTCCAGGCAAGAGTACTGGAGTGGGGTGCCATTGCCTTCTCCCTATGAATCCCTAAAGGGTCCTTAAAACACAGGTTTAATTCAATCTTTGCATTTTACTCTGTAGAAACAGGTCTCAATGGAATTCAATAAATTTATCCAATTTGCAAAGGCATTTAGTAGTTAAACTGCTCTAGAGTATTCAATGTGGCCTCACACTTCTTGTTATGGTGAAATTATGAACTTGTAAATCATAATTATCAGCATTATTGATATTTGTAAAGAAGCCCATTTTGTTTGAACCAGACTACTATGTATCTGAAAGATTAGTTAATTTCCAACTTATCCAATTCTCCCCAGAATCCCAAAATGTCTTCTCTAAAATTCTAGATTTTCCTCTCAATATTATTCCTAATGGTCTGTTACTTTTTAAAAGTATGCCAGTGGCCTTAACACATTACTACTGCGTCATCCAAGCTCCCTTCCTAGAGATAGGTTTGACTATATAAAATCTTCTGGATAAAAAATAAAACATTCTTATTTTTAAAATGCTAGCAGTGTAAAAAGTTATGTCATAAATGAAAGAAATATAGTATTTAATGTAAGATAATGAATTAAGACAATTCTACCATGTGGCATAAATTCTACTGCTGAGTTCTTATTTCCTATTTTGCTTTCACATTATGTTCCGAGTAAGATGCATCAGATTTCATTTTTCAAAATCCTCCATTGTAATAAAAATGTATTAAAAAGCCCCAATACTTTCAGGCTTGTTAGCACATTTTCGAAGATAACATTAGATGTACAGCCTCAAGTGGGAATATTAAAACAACATACATATCAAGCTATTGGGCTTGGGAGGAAAATAAGTTTGTGGTATGTTTTTATTTGCCCTGATTTACAGTTAGAACATAACTTTCAGTCATGCATTATTAACTGGAGACAGGACAGGAAAACGGTTTTATTGTCCCAAGATTAATTAATGGCCCTTCTTCAGTAAACATTTGCCTCAGAGGCAGAGTTAGCTAGAATAATTTCCTCTCCTATTTTGGGGAGCTTGCTACTCAATACCTGAAAACTTGACTTCATAGAATTCTAATGCCTTAAGGAAAAGGAAAAAATACCCAGAACAAAGCTGAAACTACTGCAGAACACAAGCCAGAGTTTAACTCAAAGGAGCAGTCTGTTTGCTGGCCTTTCGTCTGATAGGAGAGCCTCTCATAGTTCAGGCTCCTTTTGAATCTTAAAAGTACAGATAGACACTTCCTCACTCTGTCCCCAAATAACTAGTTACCTGGGGCAAACTTACCTATGACTTCTTCAAAAGCATTTGCCTGAATTTTGGTAGTAAGAGACAGTAATTTTGGTAGACAGAGACTCATAAATTAATATACATGTATTAAGGGCCTACCCTCTGTCAGGAACTGTTTACATGCTGGGGAAAACAGAAGTGAACAAAATGCTAATCCTGCTGAGCTTACATTATCTCAGCATCTCCTCACAACCTTGAGAAAAGAAAGAAACAACAGGTCCCTGCCTGTGTTATAGAATAAGAAGAGCATCTGGAAGATCATTTTTATTAGAAATACTTCCTGGATCCAGGTTGCACCTTATTAGTAGAGATCAGTCACTTGAGTTAATCCTATCTCTTTTAAATATATTCAATATTTTATTAAATTAAGGGGATTCCCCGGTGGCTGAGATGGTAAAGAATCTATCTACAATGCAGGAGACCTAGGTTCAATCCCTGGGTCGGGAAGATCCCCTGGAGAAGGGAATGTCAACTCAACCTAGGATTCTCACCTGGAGAATTCCATGGATAGAGGAGCCTGGTGGGCTATGAATGACATATTAAGTCACAAAAGCTTTCCAGTGAATCTACCTGGCAGATGCCTTTCTTTGAGTTTGAAGAGTAGTGATATTTAGAGGATGAAAGAGTGCTTAAGGACACAAAAAGCTACACAGATAGAGGACAAAATAAAGAAGCATTCCCCATTTCAAAATTTCACTTCAGGCATCAACGCATGTCATGATAGGTATGCATCTAGATGTACAAAACATTAAGGAAAAACCTTATCAACTGGAGCCTATTATACAGAGTGAAGTAAGCCAGAAGGAAAAACATCAATACAGTATACTAATGCATATATATGGAATTTAGAAAGATGGTAACAATAACCCTGTGTACGAGACAGCAAAAGAGACACTGATGTATAGAACAGTCTTGTGGACTCTGTGGGAGAGGGAGAGGGTGGGAAGATTTGGGAGAATGGCATTGAAACATGTAAAATATCATGTATGAAACGAGATGCCAGTCCAGGTTCGATGCACAATACTGGATGCTTGGGGCTGGTGCACTGGGACGACCCAGAGGGATGGTGTGGGGAGGGAGGAGGGTTCAGGATGGGGAGCACATGTATACCTGTGGTGGATTCATTTTGATATTTGGCAAAACTAATACAATTATGTAAAGTTTTAAAATAAAATAAAATTTTTAAAAAAAGTTATAATTTTACCCTCATGTATTTAGATGATGAGCTCATTTTCCAAGCATTACACTACAGAGCTTCCTTAGCTTAGGGTGGGGTTATGTCCCAATAAGCCCATCATAAGTTGAAAACATCATTGTCAAAAATGCATTTAATACACCTAACCTACTGAACATCACAGTTGAGCATAGCCTACCGTGAATGTGCTCGGAGCACTTGCATTAGCTCTACATTAGCCTGCTGCTGCTGCTGCTAAGTTGCTTCAGTCGTGTCCAACTCTGTGCGACCCCATAGACGGTAGCCCACCAGGCTCCCCCGTCCCTGGGATTCTCCAGGCAAGAACACTGGAGTGGGTTGCCATTTCCTTCTCCAATGCATGAAAGTGAGAAGTGAAAGTGAAGTCGCTCAGTCGTGTCCAACTCTTAGCGACCCCATGGACTGCAGCCCACCAGGCTCCTCCATCCATGGGATTTTCCAGGCAAGAGTACTGGAGTGGGGTGCCATTGCCTTCTCCGACTACATTAGCCTATAACTAGGCAAAATCATCTAATACAAAGCCTATCCTATAGTAAAGTGCTAAATGCCTCATCTAATTTATGGAATACAGTACTGATAGTTTGAAACAGAATGGTTGTATGAGTACAGAATGCTTTAAGCATGCCAGTCGTTTACCCTCATGATTCCATAGCTGATTGGGAGCTGAAGTTTGCTGTCACTGCCCACTTCATGAGAGAATATCATACTGTACATTTCTAGCTCCCAGAAAAGATAAAATTTCAAAATTCTTAGTACAGTTTCTACTGAACTGTATCACTTTGACACTACTGTAAAGTAGTAAATCAAACTATCGCAAGTAGGAGACCGTTCTATGTCAAATAAAATATTGAATCTCTAACTTCATGTGATGCAGCTCAATTCTGTATGTCCCTGATCCCACCTACTGTATGACTGGTCAACTTCACATTACCTTTTCTCAACATTTGAAACAAATACTCTTGAATCTTAGCTCAACGAAATGTTTCTCCCCTCCTCCATCACTGCCTTGGAATTGCTGGAATTGTTAAATCCAGTAGGTAAAGAGATTATACATGTAAATAATGGGGTGTGATATGGGATATTTCAAATCTAGGGCTTCCCAGGTGGGTGCTAATAGTAAAGATCCCATCTGCTAATGTAGGCGATGAATAAAAAGACAGGGGTATGCGGGTTCCATCCCTGGGTTAGGAATATCCACCAAAGCAGGAAGTGGCAACCCACTCTAATATGCTTGCCTAGAGAATTCCATGGACAGAGCAGCCTGGTGGGCTATAGTCCATGTGGTCACAAAGAGTGGGACATGACTGAGTGACTGAGCACCATTAAATTTGTTGTTTCCCTCCTGTTTCTGTCAGAGGAAATGGTATGAAAAACCGTATTGTCTCCTATGGGCAGTCTGAGCCCTAGGCTAGGACTTTTATTCAAATTTAAAGAGCCCACAAAGCTATTCAAAGCCATTCTCAGAAACTGAATGTTTCATATAAAAATTCCAAAGTAGTATTTATATTAAGTGAGCTTGTATTCTTAATTATTAAATCTCTTATCTTCCTAATGGGAAAATATAATAACCATTATTTCTTTGAATTTGCAGAATTTTACACACTTATGTATTTATCATCTCTCCCATTCATTATGATAAAAATTACAGTGAATACTGTAAATACTGAAAATTAATCATTTCTATCTGAACTGGTGAAACAATGTCTGAACTTCTGTTAGCTATATATGTATAGAGATTAATAGAAATTTTAGCCTCTAAGGCTTAAATCTTATTTAGTCCACAGCCTTCATTTTACAGAAGAGAAAACTGAAACCTACAAAGGTTATGGAAATCCACTGCTAACACAGAAAAACAACTCAAGTGTACTGTCCCTTGAAGATGGGTTGGCATTGTCAGCCCTATATAGATAGCTACTAAGCACAATGTTTTTAAATTAAAGAATTAGATTGCATTTTAACTTCAGATCTAAATGGAATGAATGGGTTTTGAATTAGTTCTAAAGATAGATATCAAATAAAAATAAACAAGGGTCAAATCTATTTTTTGACATACTGGTTAAAATTTCCACTGAGTATAGTTAATTGCACTTATCATGTAGGGGCAGTAGCCCAACCAAGCCATTACTAAGGGAAGCAAATAGTTTATTTGTTAAGTAAAGGAAGCAAATATTTTTATTCTGTTTTGAAAATGGGTTTATTTCTGTTCAATTAGTTATCCTGAGGGGGGTGAAAACTAATTCAGGGCTTGTTTATCTATTCAGAAGGATACATTCTCATTCTGCCTGCACTGCAGAAATTTGAAGAAACTCAGGTCCAAGGCATTAATGCTGAAACTTTAAATCTGTTCATTGACTCCTTACAGGATTAACTTTCTAAGTATGCTTAAGTTCTGAGGCATTTGTTTGCCATGGAAGTCAGACTCCTTAAGCCTAATCAGGAGCTGTTGCTGCAGTTTATTTATAGTTCAGAAGGTCAAACTGATTCATTTAATTGGAAAACACTGCTTCCTAGCCTATGTGCCTATTGATGTACTGTACATTTGAAGCGATTACTTACCAGGGTGAGATTCTAATATGACCTTTGTTAATAAGGTGCATTCTCCATAATGGGCTGTTTGCAGTTTCTAAGAGCAGGTTACATGATGTGCTTGGTAATCAGTTATACAGTGCAACTCCCATGGTAGAGAGACAGATCCACTTTAATTGGAATAGTGCAGAAGACTCAAATCTGAGAAAATTTTTGTAGGCTGAGGTTGATTTCTTACAGAGCTCCACATATGCTTTTAAAATGGAAAAGGCATGCTTCTACAACTAGCCTGACATCATGCACTTTCCATTTGGAAAGTTGCAATAGGATATGAAAACAACATGAGGGAAAGAGTACATGGTGACAGAATGGAAAATTATTTGCCCATTTAGACAAATACTGCTCATACATTGCATAACCATCCCTCATTCACTCTGCAGCACAGAACATGTGTGTGTGCCACACACACACGCAAAATAGTGGTATTTTGTGTGTTTGTTCTTAGAATTTCTATTTAAAAGAGAACTACCATCAAATCATCTCACTAAACTGATTTTAAAGAATACCATTTGTGGATTTTCTCAGGGGGAATAGAAGACAAGAGTGTCCATTTTAAAGGAAAACAACAAAGTACACTCTTCCAAGTGAGCAGCATATTACAGAGTTCCTTGGAATTGACCCAGGTAGCCTGAAATCTGTGTTGAATTTACCACCTATTTGCTGTGTGACTTTGCTCAAGTTAATTAGCCTCTTTGAGGCTCTGTTCATTTATCTATGAAATGAGAAAAAAATGAGTCTCTCATAGGTGTATGAGTATTAAATAAACTAGTACACAGCCTTATCTGCTATAGCATGTTTCTCAGAGAACTCAAATCAAAATACTCATATAATAGTTTTATTATGTTTATTTTCTAATAAAATTAGTTTAAAAAGAAAGAGTTAAGGAAGGGAACTTTGGACCAGAAGAAATGCGATTTTTACAGCAATAGTTAAAATATAAAAATGGTTTTATGACCACAAAAGCTGTAAACACTAAACATCAGATCTGAAAGCTAAACATCCCTATATCACCCAAATGGCTCAGAGGTTAAAGCCTGCAATGCAGGAGACCCAGGTTCGATCCCTGGATCGGGTAGATCCCCTGGAGAAGGAAATGGCAACCCACTCCAGTAATCTTGCCTGGAGAATCCCATGGAGGAGGAACCTGGTAGGCTACAGTCTATAGGGTCGCAAAGAGTCAGACACGACTGAGCAACTTCACTTCCACTTTTTCATTTGCTCAAGAGCAATAGCTGCTCTTTTCTCACTACCAGAGTGCTTCTTCAGTTCAATTCAGTCACTCAGTTATGTCCTACTCTTTGCAACCCCATGGACTGCATCATGCCAGGCTTCTCTGTCCATCAACTCCAGGAGCCTGCTCAAACTCAAGTCCATCGCATTGGTGATGCCATCCAATCATCTCATCCTCTGTCATCCCCTTTTCCTTTCTCCTTCAATCTTTCCCAGCATCAGGGCCTTTTCCAATGATTCAGTTCCTTGCATCAGGTAGCCAAAGTACTGGAGTTCTAGCTTCAGCATCAGTCCTTCCAATGAATATTCAGGACTGATTTCCTTTAAGATCAACTGGTTGGATCGCCTTGCCATCCAAGGGACTTTCAAGAGTCTTCTCCAGTTCAAAGGCATCAATTCTTTGGTGCTTAGCTTTCTTCATAGTCCAACACTTACATACATACATGACTACTGGAAAAACCATAGCTTTGACCAGATGGGCCTTTATTGCTAAAGTAATGTCTCTGCTTTTTAACATGCTGTCTAGGTTGGTCATAACCCCCAGTCATGTTCCAATAAACACAAAGTCATTAAAATAAAATATCCCTGCTGCAAAACACTATCATATTTTTCCTAATCCAGTTACTATCAAAAGTGGCCTGTTTAGTGCAGATGTTCCCACACCTGCATGATTACAAGAATCAGTTGGTAAGATTCTTAAGAATCTAGATTTCAGAACCCATAAGAGACTTCCTGCATCAGCTCCTCTCTTATGGGGCCAGAGAATCTGCATCTCAATACATATTTCTTTGTTTAACCCAAAAGAAAAGCCTCCAGAAACAATAATACTTAAGAAGCAACTCTGAATCATGTTGACATTGCCTATGAATTTTAAGCTTTATCTTGAGAACTGGGGTTTCCAAGGTGGTGCAGTAGTAAAGAATCTGCCTGCCAATTCAAGAGATGTGAGAGATGTGGGTTCAAATCCCTGGGTTGGGAAGATCCCCTGGAGAAGGAAATGGCAGCCCACTCCAGTATTCTGGAAAATACCATGCCTAGAAAGTTCCATGGACACAGAAGCCTGGTGAGCTACAGTGCACGGAGTTGCACAGAGTTTGATAGGACTGAGCCACAGAACAGTCACACAAATCCTGAAAATTAAAGATGGCATAAGAGTTGGATAAGATTTTAGAATCTTAGAATTTTTAAAACAAAACTGTAAGAGGAAATATCAGTTACTTGGGCATAACTGATAATTCATTTTAGTAATGGTGTGGCAAAAATATGTAATGAAATAGGTGGAAGTCTCACAAGTCCTCTGTGCTATTACCTGCAGATACAGAACTTGATGTGATTTCTAGGCTCTTTTTATTTTCCAGGTTTTCACACTCATCTCACAAAACCTTTTTTTTAAGATGTTGTATTTGTCGCTTTATTTGATAGACTAACAGATGCTTCATGCCTCATGTTTCCTCACCCTCTGTGCTAAGTGTATATTGCTTCTACCTCTATTTTTTTTTTTATCATGTATAATAGTAAAACATTTCTTTATGTGGAAAACTAAATTATAAGCCAACTTTGGTAAAAATTTTTTGGTTTTGATTTTTTCACCAAATCTGTAGAGCAAGACACCTCTACATTTTTCTTAAATTGAACATTCACATGTTTTCAGAATGGAGCAAACACATTTCAAGATTTGAGAGCAGACCCACACTGATATATATTAATAGTTAGCCAATTACCAGAAAAAAAGCAGAGACATTACTTTGTCAACAAAGGTCTGTCTAGTCAAGGCTATGGTTTTTCCAGTGGTCATGTATGGATGTGAGAGTTGGACTATAAAGAAAGCTGAGCGCCAAAGAACTGATGCTTTTGAACTGTGGTGTTGGAGAAGACTCTTGAGAGTCCCTTGGACTGCAAGGAGATCCAATCAGTCCATTCTACAGGAGATCAGTCCTGGGTGTTCATTGGAAGGACTGATGTTGAAGCTGAAACTCCAATATTTTGGCCACCTGATGCGAAGAGCTGACTCATTGGAAAAGACCCTGATGCTGGGAAAGATAGAGGGGAGGGCGGGTTGGGGACGACAGAGGATGAGATGGTTGGATGGCATCACCAACTCAATGTACATGAGTTTGGGACTCTGGGAGTTGGTGATGGACAGGAGGCCTGGCATGCTACAGTCCATGGGGTGGCAAAGAGTCAGACATGACTGAGCGGCTGAACTGACTGAACTGAAGTACCTCTGTATGAGTGAGAGCATCACCCACTGCACACACACTGGAGCTGGTTCTATTCCTCTGGTAGCACAGTAAGAGAAAGGATGTATATGTCTTGGTGACCAAATAGAGATGGAAAGTTTTGGTCATCAACCTTCTGTGATATTTCTGTAACTTCCTTGTGAAAGATCTCTACAATTAACCTATTAGAATGAGACACTGAAGTTACAAAAGTGGATACAATAATGTGGTAGAATTACAGAAAATAGACAGTCTTTAAAATCAGGGTACCTGATTTAGTTTCATCCATGTTACTTATAAAATGGTGACCATAAATAGTAATGTGTTTTCTCTGGATCTTTGTGTTCTTAGCTTTAAATTGAAAACCTTAGCAGGGTTAACCATACTGGGTGCGAGGAATGTGCAAGATAAAGTATATGAGATGAAATCAATAAGTAGTCCTGCTGCTGCTGCTGCTGCTGCTGCTAAGTCGCTTCAGTCATGTCTGACTCTGTGCGACCCCACAGATGGCAGCCCACCAGGCTCTCTCATCCCTGGGATTCTCCAGGCAAGAACACTGGAGTGGGTTGCCATTTCCTCCTCCAATGCATGAAAGTGAAAAGTCAAAGTGAAGTTGCTCAGTTGTGTCTAACTTCTAGCAACCCCATGGACTGCAGCCTACCAGGCTCCTCCGTCCATGGGATTTTCCAGGCAAGAGTACTGGAGTGGGGTGCCATCGCCTTCTCCAATAAGTAGTCCTAGTTTCCAGTATAAAAAGCCCAGAAATAAACCCATGTGTATATGATCGATTAATTTACCACAAAGGAGTCAAGAATATACACTGGAGAAAGGACAGTTTCTTCAGTAAGTGGTGGTGGAAAAATTGGACAGGCAAAATGTTTGCAGGCAAAAGAATGAAATTGGACTGTTCCCTTACACCATAACACAAAAATTAATTCAAACTGGATTAATAATTTGAATGTAAAATCTGATACCATAAAACTCTTAGAAGAAAATATAGAAAGGAAGCTCCTGCACATAGGTCTTAGCAGTATTTTTTTTTTAATGTGACAGTATATGCAAAAGCAACAAAAGCAAAAATAAAATATGGAACTATATCATGCTTAAAAGCTTCTGCACAGCAAAGGAAACTGTCAATAAAATGAAAAGGCAACTTACTGAATGGGAGCCTCTGTAAGCCAGCCGTTGTACTGTACTACTGTACATTTTTTATTTGATCTTAATTTCATCAAAGCAGCTTTAAATTCTTTCTCTACTCACAAAGACTTATTATAAAAGGCTCCATTCTTCTTATATAAAGACCTGGCAATTCATATAATGGGCCTCTGTTGATTTGGAAGCAAAGACAGCTTTACCCGATAGACTGTTCATCAGATAGTATATGTTTTAACAGAAAGGAAGTGCATTGCTTTTCTTATTGGAATTATTTTTCCTGTTTGAGGGGTTTTGTCCACTTTTTTCAGGCTCTGAATTTCTTCTAAATCTACACTGAACCAATCACATGTTTGGTGCAACAATCACACATTTCTTCTGAGGTCCATTCTCTGATGAGAAAGTTCAGTTCCAACTGGAGAAAGTTACCTGAGTTCAAGGCTCTTCATTACATCTATTGCCTAGAAAAACAAATCAAATACCCAAGAACCCATCTTTTGTCAAAGGAAAAAGTTATTTATGTTTTTACAAAAAACAGAGCTATAAGGATATGAAACGCCATAAACTCAGATGGAGCTGCATAAAGCATTTTCACTTCTTTTTCCTGGGAGAGAGGAGCAGTATGGAAACTTTCCTTGCCGTTTCCTCCTCCAATGCATGAAACTGAAAAGTGAAAGTGAAGTCGCTCAGTCGTGTCCGACTCCTAGCGACCCCATGGACTGCAGCCTACCAGGCTCCTCCATCCATGGGATTTTCCAGGCAAGAGTACTGGAGTGGGGTGCCATTTCCTTCTCCATCTTCCAGCCTTAGCAGCATGTAAAACCAAGTCTCAAGTGCTATATAAGACTCCACAAAAAAGAATGAATTTGTAATACACTAGGTCTCTCATGCTATGGAGGTGAAGAGGGTTCCATCACAGGAGTCAGAACTGCTGTTTCCTTTTACCAATATTTCACTAAACCCAAGCATACATTCATAGGCTTAGCATCTGCACAATGTGGTCATTCCTTAGATGAATGAAAAAACATTAAAAAAAACCCAAATATCCAAAGATTTCTGAGAATCAAGTCAACCACAGCTTCCGTCTTCAGGAGGAAAATTCCTCTTATCATCCCAAACTGTGGACTTACATATGTAAAAATAGGTATTTATATGTTTGTGATGGTTTATTCACATATGAAAGTAACCTTGTGATATCTTGTCTTTTTACTTCTTTATCACATCAAAGGTTTTAATGCAAAAAGGGACCTTTGTTCTTATCTAGTAAATCCATGTCGAAGGATGAGCCAGGATTTAGATACATATGTAACTTTTAAAGCGTCTCTTTCACTTCAAATTAGAACATATATCTGGAATTTACTGCTTCAAGTCTCAACTGTGCTTATCATGATAGTGGTTAAAACTGGAAGATGTTAAAAAAAAAAAACAAAAACCAAAACCCTGATGTCATACATACTGATATCTGATATTTATATTTAGTTTTCTTGTTTGGAACAAAAGGTAAAGAATTCACAAATATCACCATCAAAGCAACTGTTTCAAACCAGACATCAGCCTTCAGATTTTGAAATAATTTCTTTGTGATTAAGCAAATAGCAGTTGAAGATACATATCAGTTGCTTCTTTCTTCCAGTGGAAGTTGGCAGGATGACTGCACCCCAGGAGAGTCTCTGTGTTGAATCTGAGTGGTGGAACAAAAAGAAAGCAGCCTTTTCCAATCCAAATCATAGACGTAATGTGTCAAGAAAAGATATCCACATTTCAAGACTAGGGCAGGTGAACAGATAGAAGAAGTAGGACTACCCCACTCCAAGAGACAACATAGAAATACTTGCCAAATCCCAAGTTCAGCATTTTGTTTTCTTTTCGAGATGAATATAAAAGCACCTAAATGGCAAGGAAACTGTTCTTCCTCGCAAATGGACCAGTAGAAGCACTTCAGCCCCTGGGGGCCGGCCTGTCCCCTGGCCCAAAGGCCAGATAGTCTCAACATGCCTCACTCTGCCCTCTTTGCTCCTTGTACTACTGTACTTTTCGAAGTACTGTATTGTAAGATTAAAAATGTCTTCTTTATTTTTTGTGTTCATTTTTTGGTGTATTATTTGTGTGAAAAGTATTATAAACCTATTACAGTAAAGTACTATATAGGAGACTGTGTTAGTTGAGTACCTAGGCTAATTTTATTGGATGTATGAACAAACTGGACTTATGAATGCACTCTCAGAATGAAACTCATTTGTATGTAAGCAACTTACTGTATGGCATTTCTTCAAAAAATTAGCAATAGAACCTCTATATTATCCAGCAATTCCACTTCTAGGTATTTATCCAAAGAAAATGAAAATACTAACTTGAAAAGATACATCTACCCCCATGCTCACTGCAGCATTATTTGCAATAGCCAAGAGAAGGAAACAACTAATGTCCATGGATGAATTAATAGATTAATGGATAAAGAAAATGCATATATATATATATATAAAATTTGGATAAATTTTAAGGGCATTATGCTCAGTGAAATAAATCAGACAGAGAAAGACAAATACTATATAATCTCTCTTAATATGTGAAATCTAAAAGCAAAACATAACAAAACCAAAGCCTTCTCATAGATTCAGAGAACAGATTGGTAGTCTCAAGAAAAAAGGGGCAGGGGTGGGATAAATTGGTGAATTGCTTTTGTAAGTTTTTTGTTGTTGTTGTTGTTTAGAGAAATTAAAAGTTTAAAAATGAAAATAATAAAAGTTAAAATAAAATTATTTGGAAATTTTTGACTATCTGTTTAATATACTGCCCTCCATATTATATTCATGCTATAGTTCTTTCTGGGAACACATATTTTTGTTTGTTAACTTATTCAAGATAAAAATTTTTAGTGATTTGGCACCTCTGTGCAACTAATTTTTTAGGTTATATTTTTTTGTCATAGAAATTGTTAGAGGTTTTGCCAATAGATGTTTTCTGCTGCTTCTTACTTGGCATTTTTTTGAGATTGCATAGTGACCAGCACTAAGGGATAATCATAATTGATTTAAGCCAGTCATGATAACCCTGTCCTCTTTTTATAGATACTAATTCTTCCAGCCTCTTATTCACAACAAGAAATGACCCAACCCTTGTTTTGCTGATTAAATAAAATTAAGTATACAGTGGTGTGGCTTCCCAGGCGGCGCAGTAGTAAAGAATTCACCTGCCAGTGCAGGAGACGCAAAAGACACGGGCTTAATCCCTGGGTCTGGAAGATCCCTTGGAGAAGGAAATGGCAATCTATTCCATTCTCACCTGGATAGTCCCATGGACAGAGGATCCTGGCAGGTTACAGTCTGCAGGGTCACAAAGAGTCGGACACGACCGAGCACCCAAGCACATACTGTGGTGTAGGAAAGTGCTGGTCCCTTCCTACAAATAACAGATTGAAATAACAGATACATAAGGAGAGTTTATTCAAATCACCCCTTCTCCTGCTTCCTACCTTGCTAATGTTGTGAGAATATGATGCTTGGAGGTGAGAAGGCATCTTGTGACCATGAAAAGAAAGCCAAGTGAAATGAAAACTAACACCAACAACAAACAGCTTATTTTTGCTTTCATACATGGTAAGAAATATATATCCTGCATTTAATCTACTATTAACAGAGCCAAAATTGGCCCTACACATTTGTTCTGGATCTAAGAAAATACAGACAAAAAATTTGTATATTATAGGAAACCTAGAGGAGCTATGAAGGAGAAGATGATGGCACCCCACTCCAGTACTGTTGCCTGGAGAATCCCAGGGACAGGGGAGCCTGGAAGGCTGCAGTCCATGGAGTCGCTAGAGTCAGACACGACTCAGGGACTTCACTTTCACTTTTCACTTTCATGCATTGGAGAAGGAAATGGCAATCCACTCCAGTGTTCTTGCCTGGAGAATCCCAGGGACGGGGGAGCCTGGTGGGCTGCCGTCTATGGGGTCGCAACAGAGTCAGACACGACTGAAGCAACTGAGCAGCAGCAGCAGAAGAGCTATGAATGTGCGTCTGGGCTATTTATCTTTTCTTCTCTGGCTTCTTATTTTTTCTTTTCTTTCTTCATCTCAATTCCCATTACCACATATGTCTAAATTTGCACTGTATCCTGTGTACTGTTATCATTTTTGATTGACAGTTAAGTTGTTTTCCATGAAAGCAGAGTCTTGCCTAATATAACAAGACCTTTGGCCAACATTAGCAACTCCCTTTCTTCATGACAATTTCCAGTCTCATTTTGTTTTGAACTTTTCAGACTTTATTGATTTATATTCTTCAAATCCCAGTCTCATTTTTAAAGTAAACATTTTGGATAGGTAAATTGAGATTTTATCCAATAATATCTTCTTTCATTCACATTAATAAGATTCATTATATATCCAAAACTGACTTTTGTATATACTCATACACACATTTTGAAAATAGATTTAATGAATCATAGCAATCATTATTCCAACACTGGCAATGTTTCTATCAGGTCTTTGACCATTAAGGTATCATGGTATTTGTTCTTCCTGAAAGTATGTATCTATGTCTACTTCCACAGTTGGCTCATTCTGCTGCACATGAGGATCAGCTATAAAACCACTCTAAAAATTACCCTG
Organism: Bos mutus; assembly: GCF_027580195.1. Classification (NCBI taxonomy): domain Eukaryota; kingdom Metazoa; phylum Chordata; class Mammalia; order Artiodactyla; family Bovidae; genus Bos; species Bos mutus. The sequence goes on along the minus strand of NC_091622.1, from coordinate 73,202,908 downwards.
CTATAAGAAATTGTCAATTAAAACATAATAAAAAAGAATAAAGAAACCTCAACTTGTTAAAAAGAAGTGGATGGGGGACTTTGGAGGTTATTTATATGTGACAGTTTCAATAGACATGTCAGACCCAAAACCCAGTATCTAATTTGTCTTAAATTACAAAGCTTAATGCCTTGACAGCAAAATTAATCTTTAAACCAAGCATTCAACAACACAGAAGTTGTGATGTGATTGTGCATATGCTTGTTTAAACAGAATAATTATCTCCCTTATTCTAAATGTCAATTCTTCTCCATTTGTATCATTTTAATCAAAACTCCTGTGGACTGCAGCCTACCAGGCTCCTCCGTCCATGGGATTTTCCAGGCAAGAGTACTGGAGTGGGTTGCCATTGCCTTCTCCGGTCAAATAAGATAATGGTACATAAATATATATTATATATATATGGATATATACTGTCCATATAATTGCAAGATATTTTTAAAGACTATTTGCAGTTCCACCTAAAGGAACTTAATCTCTTTAAGGTTGGGACTTCTCTAAACCAATTGCAGAGGAAGTGCATTCTGACATGCAGCAGTGTGGGAAATTTTCCCAGAAGGGAAGTGGCAGTAAAATAATTAGAGATATAAAATACAGGGTACATTTTCAGATTATACAGTTAAGCTAAAGTATCAGGGACATGGACTGGAGTAACAAAAGACAAACTGCAAAGAGAGATAGATCCCAAACCATGTAAGGTCTTGAATGACATTAGAAATTCAGTACTAATAGCCAATATGGATGCTGTTGAAGTTTTCTTTATGTTTAATATTTATCTGTTTCTTATGCTTGACATAAGAAATAGATCAGCTTACCTATTTCATTCCCTTGGATACCTCATGCATTTGTGAATCTTCTTGCATCCAATGGTCAGTCTCCAAATACTGGCCCACTATACATCATGTTTTAAGTTGCTTCCAAACCACCAAGACTTTTACAAATGGGTTCTTCAATAGATGGTGTAAGAAAAGGATTTTTCTTAACCCACTTCACTTCAACTAAAAAATTCTGCTTTCTGATGTGCATTGTTTGCAACAGTGCATTCCAAAGTGCAGGGATTAATTAATCTTAGGAAGAAGCAAGGGCTTAGTCATACCCATCATGTGCAGGGTCAAGAAATAAGATAAAATGATTACTGGTAACCTCTTATCTGCCGGAGAAAGCTATCATTTTTGTACCATCATAAAAATATTACCATACACAAGTCATACCAGTAAATGCATACTGAATGATGCGTAAAGAATGAGTGGTCTTATTATTTTGTGACACCCCTTCATAGATGAGACCTGATAAAAGCTACGGAGGATATATACTCACAGCAATTTTACCCTAGAATTTAAGTTTTTCTCTTGTAATCTATTTTATGTCATTTTGTTGTATGCTGCAAGACTAAGTTTTGGCATTACAGACCAAAGAAGATTAGGACTAAGACCGAACATAATTGGGAAATCTAGGTCTTTCACCTAGAATAACATGTGTGAGAGGTAGACACTCAAAATTTATAATTTATGGGATTTATTAATCTATATTACAAAACTGATCCTTCAAAAAAACATTAGCAGTGGCAAAGTTCAGTGGTGCCTATCAGTAACTACTATCTTTGGATTCGTATATGATGCTAATAACAGTTTTCTATGTTAATACAAAGTGTTTAAAAGAACCTATTCTGTCTTCAAAATCATTCAAGTTCTTAGCAATCCATTAACTTAACAGAAGAAGGTATGATGAATCATAAGGGATCTAGTTTCATTTGCAGAAAATCTGCCTATCTATGGCTACCAATATGCTTCTGTAACACTTGATACAGAAAACACACTCCAGCCATGCCATTTCTTGATATCTTGGCTCCCAAAGGAAATTAATGTAAATTTTCAGGCATACTTAAAGCAGAGTTTAAAGCAATGATATTTCTAATAAATATGATTTCCAAATTTATTAAGTAAATAAAAGATGTGCTTTATAATCCCTAACTCAGAAAGAATATACCTAGTTATGTAGATCACTTCATGGGAAATAGATGGGGAAACAATGAAAACAGTGTCAGACTTTATTTTTGGGGGCTCCAAAATCACTGCAGATGGTGACTGCAGCCATGAAATTAAAAGACGCTTACTCCTTGGAAGGAAAGTTATGACCAACCTAGATAGCATATTCAAAAGCAGAGACATTACTTTGCCAACAAAGGTCCATCTAGTCAAGGCTATGGTTTTTCCTGTGGTCATGTATGGATGTGAGAGTTGGACTGTGAAGAAGGCTGAGTGCCAAAGAATTGATGCTTTTGAACTGTGGTGTTGGAGAAGACTCTTGAGAGTCCCTTGGACTGCAAGGAGATCCAACCAGTCCATTCTGAAGGAGACCAGCCCTGGTATTTCTTTGGAAGGAATGACGCTAAAGCTGAAACTTCAGTACTTTGGCCACCTCATGCGAGGAGTTGACTCATTGGAAAAGACTCTGATGCTGGGAGGGATTGGGGGCAGGAGGAGAAGGGGACGACAGAGGATGAGATGGCTGGATGGTATCACTGACTCGATGGATGTGAGTCTGAGTGAACTCCAGGAGCTGGTGATGGACAGGGAGGCCTGGTGTGCTGCGATTCACAGGGTCCCAAAGAGTCGGACACGACTGAGCGATTGAACTGAACTGAACTGAACTGAACCACAATAGGCTATTATAGTTATTAGAGTAATGATTCTATATAAAAATTATAGCTTTTAATTTTATCCTAGACAGTAAAGATGAGGATGTATACAACAGGTAAAGAAAGGAGGAAAACAGACCAGAACAAGACAAAAATTGCAAACTACCTTCTGCAGCTATAACATAATAGGGATCTTGGAAATTGAAATTTGCAAGGTTACATAATAATTCTGACAAAAGGATTTGTTTGTATGTGTCAATAATGCTGAGGAAATGTTCTTTAAGATACACTTTTCAAAGAAATACAAAGAGGTTCATCTTGTAGAAATACACAACATGTGTTTGGAAACAGTTGGAAAAGATTGTGAAAACAAAAAGTAATGGAATTCTTATGGCTTCAAGATGGTTTCAATGTGTGAAAATAAAATATGCACATATATTATGTGTCACAAAATAATTTTTTGAAGTTATTTTTGAAAACAGTAAGCCAAAATCAAGAGAGTATTTAATGAGAAACCTTGACATTTTTCATAATCAAGAAATTAATAAAAATATATTATTTTCATAAGCATTGTTGAAAATATAAACTACTGAAATACTCACTACCTTTGTTTTTAAAATAAAGGTGTTATTAGAAGGGTATGTACATACCAGTTACCATAAAAACACAATGAATAAAGAGCATTCAGCTTATGAGGTTAAGGTCCCTTATTCACAAATATATATACCCTATCTTATCATAATGAAATAGAATTTGGGCTATTTTATTTGCTGAAAGATAAAAGCTCTCCTGTAGTATTCTACTTTTGTTAATTCTGCTTTATTATTTTTTATTTCCTACAGTTTTTTTTTTTTAACTACAGTTTTTCCTACAATTCTTAAATGGAAAATTTTATTTGCTTGCTACATTTTTAGTAGAAAATTCAATTTGTTAGAAACATTAATAGGAAATGACATATACATACCTAAATTTTTTATATACATACAAACAATATGCTAATTAACTCACTATCTGTTCTCTACCTAAATTTAGTCTGTAATTCCACTGTTTGGTAGTCAAAAAGGCTTATGATCTTTTGACTATGTTTTCTTGTTTGAGTCTTGCTTATGAAAAAGAACTGTTATACTAACACATTCTTTTCTGACAAAAATATGCAACTCATTTCTTCTACCATACTGTTAAAAATCCAATTTAGATTCAGAATCAAGGATATGAGGCCTATATATGAAAACAGTGGTAGTTGCTTGAATGCCTAACATCTAAAGAAAGAATCTAGAAGATAGATAATAAAGAAGAAAGACAGGGATGAAACCATGTTAAGATCTAATCACCCATTTTAAATGCTGTGGGTATAAAGCTGGGTGGAGACAACAGATTGAAAACAAGAACATTCAATCTGGTAACAAAACTGTTCTTCACTTGTCTTTCAGATTTCGAGGAAGTTTGTCTTTCTCTTTTACAAGATGATTATTTCATACCTTAATTGATCTCCATAAATTTCCCAAAACCCATGAGTTTAGTGCATTGACTGTCTCATACTAAGAGAAATCATTAGGCAAGAACATCATTTTCTTCCAACTACAAATCTACACAACAATTTGCATCTACCGCCATATTTTGGGCTTCCCTCAAGAATCTGCCTGCAATGCAGGAGACCTGGGTTCAATTTCTGGGTCAGGAAGATCCCCTGGAGAAGGAAATGGCAACCGACTCCAGTATTCTTGCCTGGAGAATCCCATGGGCAGAGGAGCCTGGCAGGCTATGGTCCACAGGGTCACGAGAGTCGGACATGACTTTGCGACTAAACCACCACCACCACCGCCGTATGTTTCTTTCCTCCTATTACAACTGACCTAATCTTTTTTTGAGAGAGCCAAATTTTGTACAAGTGTTTTGGACTCTGTCCCTCATCATCTTTTAAAAGAACACTTTATTTATTCAGTCAAAATATCTTTACTAACCCTTATTCTTTGTTACACACCATGGAAGATCCTGGAAATAAAACAATGGCCACAAAGTGGCATAATCTCTCTACTCATAGAGCTTCCAGTATGCTGGGAGACCAAGACATTAATCAAATAATCACACAAACAAACATTAACTTCTAAGTGTTTTGTTATAAAATAACCAAATAATGCAATAAAAGTTCTTTAGAGAAATCAGGGGAGAAGATCCTGAAGAAGTAGGAGTTTGGTTGACATATGGATAATCTGTACATATTAACTGGACCATGTGAGAAGAGAAGTAAGGTCTAGAAACGAAAACAGAAAAATTATTCAAGGTGCTGAAACTGACCAGTGTTACTAGAGCAAAGATAATAAGAGGAAAAACAAAATAAATTAGATTAAGAAGTAAGAAGACACCAGATAATACAGAATTTTGTGAGACATGTTTAGGAAATTTGTATATATCCTAAAGTAAATGAGAAATTATTGGAGGGTTTTAAATAGGTAGGTGGCAAAATCACTCCATCAGCTATCTGAGTTCATAATCCAGGGAGAATAATAGATTATGTGGAGATCACTAACAAATAACGTCTGCAGTATTCTAGACAAAACATTCCTTTAATGAATCACAGCCTTGTCATGGTGAAGGAGCTTGCATAACTCAATGAAGCTATGAGCTATGCCATGCAGAGCCACCCAAGACAGATGAGTCATAATGAAGAGTTCTGACAAAATGTGGTCCACTGGAGGAGGGAATGGCAAAAAAAACCTCCAGTATTCTTGCTGCAAGAACCCCATGAACAGTATAAAAAGGCAAAAAAATATGACACTGGAAGATGAGCCCCTCCAGGTCTGAAGTGTTCAATATGCTACTGGGGAAGAGCAGAGGGCAATTGCAAAAAGCTCCAGAAAGAATGAAGAGGCTGGGCCAAAGCAGAAATGACTCTCAGTTGTGTATGTGTCTGCTGGTGAAAGTAATGTCTGATGCTGTAAAAAGCAATCTTGCATAGGAACCTGGAATGTTAGGTCCATGAATCAACTGGATGTGATCAATCAGGAGGTGGCAAAAGTGAATATCAACATCTTAGGAATCAGTGAATTAAAATGGATGGAAATGGGTGAATTTAATTCAGATGACCATTATATCTACTATTGAAAAGGAAAAGAAAATTTTACATAACCTCCTGCTCCTTCTACCTCTGTAACTCAGCTTGCTCCTTGCAAAGTCTGGATCATGTAGGTCACATGGTCTCAGAAAGTGAGGACTCACAATATTAGGAACTGGAGCTTATCTCACTCACCCTTGTCCTGCTCTTTGCAATCGCCCAGCCCCTGCAAACCTGCTTAATCATGTATAAAAACATGATGTCCATGATGTCCATGTTTTTATACATGTCCTGCCTGTCCTGCCTGTCTGCCTGTCCTGCCTGTCTGCCTGTCCTGCCTGTCCATGTATAAAAACTCTGTAACCCCTTTGTTCAGGGCTAAGAGCTTAGAGTGTTAACTCCTCTGGGCCCGCAGGCATAATAAATATGAGTTCTCCAACTTTCCAAGTGTGGTGCTTGTTTTCTCAAAAACTGGTTTCTGCAACACTATCGTGGGCAAGAATCCCTTAGAAGAAATGTAGTAGCCCTCATAGTCAACAAAAGAGTTAGAAATGCAGTACTTGGGTGCAGTCTCAAAAATGACAGAATGATCTTGATTCATTTTCAAGGCAAACCATTCCACATCACAGTAATTCAAATCTATACCCTAACCACTAAGGCCAAAGAAGCTGAAGTTGACTGGTTCCATGAAGATCTACAAGACCTTCTAGAACCAACACCAACAAAAAAACAAAAAAACAAAAAAACCTGTCCTTTTCATCATAGGGGACTAAAATACAAAAGTAGGAAGTTAAGAGATACGTGGAGTAACAGTCAAGTGGGCCTTAGAAAGCATCACTACGAAGAAAGCTAGTGGAGGTGATGAAATTCCAGTTGAGCTATTCCAAATCCTGAAAGATGATGCTGTAAAAGTGCTGCACTCAATATGCCAGCAAATTTGGAAAACTCAGCAGTGGCCACAGGACTGGAAAAGGTCAGTTTTCATTCCAATTCCAAAGAAACACAATGCCAAAGAATGCTCAAACTACTGCACAATTGCACTCATCTCACACGCTAGTAAAGTAATGCTCAAAATTCCCCAAGCCAGGCTTCAGCAATATGTGAACCATGAACTTCCTGATGTTCAAGCTGGTTTTAGAAAAGGCAGAGGAACCAGAGATCAAATTGCCAACATCTGCTAGATCATGGAAAAAGCAAGAGAGTTCCAGAAAAACATCTATTTCTGCTTTATTGACTATGCCAAAACCTTTGACTGTGTGGATCACAAGAAACTGTGGAAAATTCTGAAAGAGATGGGAATACCAGACCACTTGATCTGCCTCTTAAGAAATTTGTATGAAGATCAGGAAGCAACAGTTAGAACTGGACATGGAACAACAGACTGGTTCCAAATAGGAAAAGGAGTTCGTCAAGGCTGTATATTGTCACCCTGTTTATTTAACTTATATGCAGAGTACATCATGAGAAACGCTGGACTGGAAGAAACACAAGCTGGAATCAAGATTGCCGGGAGAAATATCAAACACCTCAGATATGCAGATGACACCACCCTTATGGCAGAAAGTGAAGAGGAAATAAAAAGCCTCTTGATGAAAGTGAAAGTGGAGAGTGAAAAAGTTGGCTTAAAGCTTAACATTCAGAAAACGAAGATCATGGCATCTGGTCCCATCACTTCATGGGAAATAGATGGGGAAACAGTGGAAACAGTGTCAGACTTTATTTTGGGGGGCTCCAAAATCACTGCAGATGGTGACTGCAGCCATGAAATTAAAAGACGCTTACTCCTTGGAAGGAAAGTTATGACCAACCTAGATAACATGTTCAAAAGCAGAGACATTACTTTGCCAACAAAGGTTCGTCTAGTCAAGGCTATGGTTTTTCCTGTGGTCATGTATGGATGTGAGGGTTGGACTGTGAAGAAGGCTGAGCACCGAAGAATTGATGCTTTTGAACTGTGGTGTTGGAGAAGACTCTTGAGAGTCCCTTGGACTGCAAGGAGATCCAACCAGTCCATTCTGAAGGAGACCAGCCCTGGGATTTCTTTGGAAGGAATGATGCTAAAGCTGAAACTCCAGTACTTTGGCCACCTCATACGAAGAATTGACTCATTGGAAAAGACTCTGATGCTGGGAGGGTTTGGGGGCAAGAGGAGAAGGGGACCACAGAGGATGAGATGGCTGGATGGCATCACTGACTCGATGGATGTGAGTCTGAGTGAACTCCGGGAGTTGGTGATGGACAGGGAGGCCTGGCGTGCTGCGATTCATGGGGTCGCAAAGAGCCAGACACGACTGAGCGACTGATCTGATCTGATCTAGAGTAACAGGCAAGTTTGTCCTTGGAGTACAAAATGAAACAGGGAAAAGCCTAACAAAGTTTTGTCAAGAAAACACTCTGGTCATAGCAAATCGCCTTTTCCAACAGCACAAGTGATGTCTCTACAAGTGGTCAATACCAAAATCAGATTTATAATATTCTTTGCAGCCAAAGATGGAAAAGCTCTATACAGTCAGCAAAAACAAGACCTGGAGCTGACTGTGGCTCAGATAATAAAGAAGGCTGAGCACTGAAGAACTAATACTTTTAAACTGTGGTGCTGGATGAGGCTCTGAGAGTCCCTTGGACTATAAGGAGATCAAATCAGTCAATCCTAAAGGAAATCAACCCTAAATATTCATTGGAAGGACCGATGCTGAAGCTGAAGCTCCAGTACTTTGGCCACCTAATCAAAGAGTCAACTTATTGGAAAAGACCCTGATGCTGGGAAAGATTAAAGACAAAAGGAGAAGGGGGTAACTAAGGATGAGATGGTTAGATAGCATCACCGACTCAATGGACATAAATTTGAGCAAATTCTGGGAAATAGTGGAGGACAGAGGAGCCTGGTGTGCTGCAGTCTATGGGGTCACAAAGAGTTGGACACGATTTAGGGAATGAAAAATAACAACAGGAAAAACATTGTAAGAGTTTGATACAGGTTTGGGGGAAAGTTTAAGAATTTTGTTCTTTCATCTCATCACTCTGTTTATAATAATTTTCTTTTTTTTTTTTTTTTAGGTTGGAAATGTTTACTTTCTCATATGAAGTTCATGTGCAAGAGGAATTAACAATTCTGGTGTTGGTTTGATATATTAACTACAGACATTCATTAAAATTTTCTAGTTCAGAATCCAAATTCTGCTAGTGAGCTTCTGCTAATGGTCCCAACAATTAAGAACATTTTTGAAGGAAAAAAAAAAAGAACATTTTGGAATTTATTATTAGCTCTGTTTTGATCAGTCTACTTTCTATAGGCCAAGAGAATTAAATGTAAACCTGTGAAAATTTTATACTTTAATCTTTCTCTTTTTGCCTTTAAATAAACTTCTTTTAAAAAATTGGAGTCTAATTACTATACAATATTGTAGTGATTTTTGCCATACATTGACATGAATCAGACATGGGTGTATATGTGTTCCCCATCCTGAGCCCCCCTTCCACCTCCCTCCGCATCCCATCCCTCTGGGTCGTCCCAGTGCACCAGCCCTGAGCACCCTGTCTCATGCATCAAACCTGTACTGGTGATGTGTTTCACATATGATAATATACATGTTTCAATGCTATTCTCTCAGATCATCCCACCCTCGCCTTCTTCTACAGAGTCCAAAAGACTGTTCTATACATCTGTGTTTCGTTTGCTGTCTCACATGCCACAAAAAAAGAAAACTACAAGCCAATATCACTGATGAACATATATATCATTCTAATTTGATTCCAAACGATATTCAGGGTTGATTTCCTTTAGTATTGACTGGTTTGATCTCCTTGCAGTCCAAGGGACTCTCAAGACAACTAGGTACATCTCATAAAGAGCATTCCATAAATAGGTGACATTTATTCTAGCAAAGATCATTTGGTTTATTTGACAGTTTGTCATCAGTTTGTATGCAAGGTGATTAGACCCAATCTCTTGCCTTCTCCCCTTCTCCAACTCAGAAGTGTACTGACTGCCTCCCAAGCCACTTGCCACAGCTAGTGAATCGATCACATCATGTTGTTTAACCATTTTATGTCTCAATAATAAGGGAGTTGGGGATAGGCATGGTTTCACTTAAATATTACCAATAAAGTGAATTTAAAAAATCATACCTCTTATTATTTTTATACTTTTTTGTTTTCCCATCATCTAAAGATAAAATAGAAACTCCAGAATGTAACATCAGTGGCCCTCTAGAATCTGTGGATAACCTTTCTGTGGTGTGTGTAACTGCTCAGTCATGTCTGACCTTTGTGACCTCAAGGACTATAGCCTGCCAGGCTCCTCTGTCCATGGGGATTCTCCTGGCAAGAATACTGGAGTGGGTTGCCATGCCCTCCTCCAGGTAACCACTCTATACAGCCTCAATTTCTGCTTCTTTCAAGCACATTATGATTTTGCTATTCTGAACCCCTATTCAAAGCCCAGCAAGTCCTTTCCTGTAATTTCTCTTGTTTTCTGTCTTGTCCTGACATAGTAGGCCATCAGTAATGGCTGACCACCTTGAGTCTGGCTGCTTATCTACAAAAGGCGAGCTTCCCTTGTGGCTCAGATGGTAAAGAATCTGCCAGCAATGCAGGAAACCCAGGTTCGATCCTTGGGTTGGGAAGATCCCCTGGAGAAGGGAATGGCTAGTATTCTTGCCTGGAGAATTCCACCAACAGAGCCTGGTGGGCTACAGTCCATGGGGTGCAAAGAGTCTGACATGTCTGAGCAACTAACACTTTCACTACAATAAGGCAAGAAATATATTTACATTTAGTAAACCAGAGAAATAAAACTATATCTTAAAGAGTTACAGGGAACAAGAATACACTGTTAACAAGCCTGAAATATTATCAAATTTACCTTGCTAGTAACTGGAAGAAAAGTGAATTAAGCTGATCACTTTAATTGAAAATGAAACCAGACCAAACCTAATTATACTGTGTTACAACACAGACCCTCTACACAATGAAAACATTTGTCCTACTGTTGCAGACCTTGTAAACATTGCCAGTACACTGGTAATGCCTCATTTCCCCCAGGCTTTTTCAAATACAGCACAATTTATCGATGCATCCAGTGAGGTCAGGTAATGAATTTTCAAGGTCGTTTTGCAAATAGGAGTAAACAGTTGCTTTGGAGTCCTTCTAGATGTCTCTTCATAATGGGTTGCTTCTACTGAATTCATTAATTTTCTCACTATGCTGTAAACCAACTAATTTTTCTGCCTACCCTTATTATAATCTACGTTTACATAACCCATATTCAGTGTTCAAAACACTCTTAAGAATATTGCCTCACTAATCCATAAAACAACTTTTTGAAGAAAATAGAGCTGTCACATTTCCCTGTTTATCCTTGAGGATGAAGAGGTGTGGATAAGTTTGCTTCAGTTCTATAAAATGAATCAAGGACCAAGTTCCTGAAATAGAGTTAGCGACTCCTTTACTGGGGTCTAGAATTTTACATAAACCCTTACAAAATATTTTCCATTTCCCTTACCATGGGAACTGCTAGCTTAAAAGACAAAAATAAAAGAATAACCACATTGTATGCACAACATGTAAACCCATCAGAATGACATTGTGAAGACAAGTGTTGCCTTTGATATCCAGTCTTTCCAGGCAAGTTTGCAGAGAGATGTTGTAGCAGATCCTGAGTCTGTGTTCTAGTGCAGAGTCCAAAATTTATTTTAGGAACATTAACAAGTCTTTGCAGAGTTTAGAAGATAAATTCTATAATTAAAATTCAGTGGTGATGTGAAAGAGTGGCTGAAAGAATGGAAGAAAATGAAAATCAAGGAGTTCAGAGAGAATGTTACTAAAATGGCCTCAGTGAGAAACAGAGAATGCTCAATGATACATAATAACATTAAAATCATAGTCTGAGAAACAGCTCATAGAGAAGGCTAGCTGTCATCTTCCTCATCTTGGTGCTGTCTCCATTGCCTTCCTCCAAAACCAAAGGAAAATATTATTATGGACAAGTTACTGTGTGATCTCACTTCTTTTTCCAATTTTCTTCAGAAAATATTTCATAATAACCAAAATCAGACAATAAAATTTGGGTAAGAGATTCCCTGTAACACTTCAGAAAATCTTCATAAAGCAAAACATAATTATAAAACTTTTTACAGGAAGAAATGTTAAAACAACCATAGACACAGACCTCTCAAAAGTGTTTGCACTGTATACCCATCTTTCTCAGGTTTTATAGCTGAGATAGCCTCCCTTTTTTTTTTCTTCAAGTCTGTTTCAAGTTTCAAAATATTATAACTATAAATAACCCAAATACTTGTTTACAACCCTAAGCAATCCTCGACTTTAAAACAACGATATTAATTAGAAGTGACCATTTTTAGCAACAGAACACACTGAATACACATTAAAAATCCAGAATCAATACCCAAGTGTTAAAAATAAATCTTTATATAATAGTGACTGTAAAACATTGATGTTATTCAAAGTATTGACTATGCTGTGTAAAGTGCATTCTTGTTTGATTTTATATCAACCACATCCAGAAAATTGCACAGATTAAGACTGCCATTCTTAGCCTCAAAGAGAATAGATTTGGCCTCAAATGTAAGCTCTGGCTTACCTTGCCTCATCAAAAAGATTGGAGCTTAAAGGTTTTGCTCAATTAGCAGCCTTTTTGTCTATTTAAAATACAGCGCCTAGAATCTGAGCTTCAGGTTAACCAAATAATCATGTGTTAAAAAAAAACTGTCAGCACAAAAATGTTAAAAATTCCTGTTTCACTTTCAAAGCTTTCTAGAAATTAACAGTCTTCTGGTGATTGTGACTGTATTTGAGTTTGGTTCATTAACATTCCTTTGAAAAGTCAACACAAAAACATTCAGTTCAGTTCAGTTCAGTTCAATTCATTTGTTCAGTCGTATCCAATTCTTTGCAACCCCATGGACTGCAGCACACCAGACCTCCCTGTCCATCACCAACTCCCGGAGTTCACTCAAACTCATGTCCATCGAGTCAGTGACGCCATCCAGCCATCTCATCCTTTGTCGTCCCCTTCTCCTCCTGCCCTCAATCTTTCCCAGCATCAGGGTCTTTTCCAATGAGTCAGCTCTTCGCATCAGGTGGCCAAAGTATTTGAGTTTCAGCTTCAACATCAGTCCTTCCACTGAACACCCAGGACTGATCTCCTTTAGGATGGACTGGTTGGATCTCCTTGCAGTCCAAGGGACTCGAAAGAGTCTTCTCCAACACCACAGTCCAAAAACAGCAACTCTTCGGCGCTCAGCTTTCTTTATAGTCCAACTCTCACATCCATACATGACCACTGGAAAAACCAGAGCCTTGACTAGATGGAGCTTTGTTGGCAAAGTAATGTTTCTGCTTTTCAATATGCTGTCTAGGTTGGTCATAACTTTCCTTCCAAGGAGTAAGCGTCTTTTAATTTCATGGCTGCAGTCACCATCTGCAGTGATCTTGGAGCCCAAAAAAATAAAGTCTGCCACTGTTTCTACTGTTTCCCATCTATTTGCCATGAAGTGATGGGACTGGATGCCATGATCTTCATTTTCTGAATGTTGAGCTTTAAGCCAACTTTTTCACTCTCCTCTTTCACTTTCAACAAGAGGCTCTTTAAGTTCTTCACTTTCTGCCATAAGGGTGGTGTCATCTGTATATCTGAGTTGCTTGATATTTCTCCCGGCAATCTTGATTCCAGCTTGCTTCCTCCAGCCCAGCATTTCTCATGATGTACTCTGCATATAAGTTAAATAAGCCCAAGGTGACAATATACAGCCTTGACATACTCCTTTTCCTATTTGGAACCAGTCTGTTGTTCTATGTCCAGTTCTAATTGTTGCTTCCTGAACTGCATACATATTTCAAAAACATTAACACAGCCCATTTTCTAAACCCTTGCTCTCCCAGACCACACATTACCCTTTTCTCTTCCTCTCTCCTCTTCACTTTGTTCCAGCCACACTGGGCTCCCGTCTTATTTTCAAACATACAGACACATTGCCATTTATGACACTTTGTCCTTGCTGTTCCCTATGATGTTGATGGATCTTCTCCCATTTGTGTATGGCTTGTCCTTAAGCTCTTCCAGGTCTTTTCTCAAATGACACCTTTTCATTGATAGCTTCTCCAGTCACTCTCATTAAAAACCGAAACCCATCCTCAGCTATCTTGACTCCTGCTCTATCTTTCTTAATAGGAAGTATCAACATCTATTATACCATATAGATTACATTTCTCAGCTTATTGTGTGAATCCCTTTTCTATAATATAAACTCTATAAAGGCAAGAATTTGGGTTGTTCGTACTCCCTGGATCTTCAGTACCCATGATTGTTCTGGTACACTGCAAGCACTCAATAAACACATGCGTTAAGTGAATGGAAGAACTTCTGTGGATTCCTTTTTTCTGAATTCACTTTTACCCTAGCAGACACAAGCTAAAGTTGCCTTCAAGTCTAAACCAAAGCAATGACTATTGTAAATCCCCTACAGATGAACAAGTCCATTTCAAGAGTGCATTTGTAAGTCCAGTCTGTTCGTAAGTCCAATAAATTAGCCTGCTGCTGCTACTGCTGCTGAGTCACTTCAGTCGTATCTGACTCTGTGCAACCCCATAGACGGCAGCCCATTAGGCTCCTCTGCCCCTGGAATTCTCCAGGTAAGAATACTGGAGTGGGTTGCCATTTCCTTCTGTGCATGGAAGTGAAAAGTGAAAGTGAAGTTGCTAGGTACCCAATTAACACAGTCACCTATATAGCACTGTACTGTAATGTAATATCTCACACAAATATTACACTGTACTGTAATGTAATATTTCACACAAATAATACATAACAAACAAACACAAAAAAGAAAATAAATAAAACATTTTTAATCTTACAGTCCTTTGAAAAGGACAGTGACCCAATACAACAACAGGCATACAGGGGCTGGCATCAAGTGAACAGGCAAGAAGAGTTACTTACTGGAAGATGGAGAAGAGGTAGAAAATGGTAGAGCTGAAGGGTCATCACCAATAGAATATGGAGAGCAAACTGCAATTTCACCCACACTTGACATTGATGGCACAGGTTCTTGCTGTTTGCTGGGTTCAGTTCTATCTACCCTCTTGAAAAAGTGACCCAGTGATGTTTGGGTAGAAGCTCTTTTTTTGTCATCATAGATGACACAGTAGCACTGGAATGTGTTCTGAACAGCTGCTGCAAACTTTGTGTATCGTTCTACGTTCAGTTTCTGTGCCACAAAAATTAACAGTGCCTCTTCAAATAAAGGAAGTACCCTGTCATTTCCACAGAGTGAATCTCTTTGATTCTTCAGTTGCTTTTTCTTCCTTTTGCCCTTTTATCTTCTCTCTCGACCTCTATTGCCATCCTTATCACTTGGTGCTTCTTAGCAGTACCAGCTCATCACACCGCTGCTTTAACACTTGCTTCCAGACATGCTGGCTTGAAATAAAAATACGATACTACTGTACTCTATACAGTAAAGTACACAAAAGCACAGCCACTTGTAGAGGATGGACACATGTGACAATGTACACCAGACATGTTAACTAACGTATGTGTATTGGACATGAAAACCAGGTTTGCAACTTGAAGGTTCACATGTAGGGGACTTATTGTACTGAAGTCACAGAGCCAAAGGACGTTACTTTGAAACAAAGTATCATAGTTATCAGTTGGCCTCTGTAAGTTATTTTATTTATACCCTTACAATGACTGTAATACATTACCAGAAAAATTGTAAGATTACAATTAATATGTCATAGACTTTCTTGGTCAGCTCAAGCTACCATAATACAATACTAGAGATGGGATTACTTTAACAACAGGAGCTTACTTTCTCACAGTTCTAGAGGCTAGAAGTCTAAGATCAAGGTGCTAGAATAACCAGGTGCTGTGAGAGCTCTCCCTGGCTTACAGATAGTCAGCCATCTTCTTGCTATGTCCTCACACGGTAGGTAGACAGCAAGCTCTCTGGTATCTCTCCTTATAAGTACACTGATACCATCATGAGTTTCTGATCATCCTGACCTAACCTAAACCCTTAAAGATCCCTTCACCAAACACCATAACTTTCTGGGCTTCAACAAATGAATTTTGAGGAGGCACACAACTCAGTCCCCAGCATTTACACACACAGAGTATAGAAGATGGTGCAAAACACTTCCTAACTTCTTTCATCAAAAGTTGGCTTCAGACGAGTGTCCTTTTTCTCTTTACCTCCCAATTTTGTTGTCTTCTCCATTCCCCAGGTGCAACACAAAGTTACTTTGTTTTTGTTTGCTAATCAACTATCCTGTTCCTATCCACTTTGGATTCTTTCTCTAAAGTCAAGATTATAAATATCTTTGTGGTTTCATCTATTTATTTACGGTGACATGAATCCATACACTGCTTAGATTTTCACTATCTTTGCAGTGAAAGACGCTTAATAAAAACAAAGGCTTTGGGGGCTCATGTTGACCACTTCTAACAGCTGAACATAATGAATTATCATGCTAAATTGATAGTCATATTTTAGTCAATTTTATTTTACAAATTTTACTTATCTAGTTAAGAGAGAATGAATGTGGGAGACTAGGGGACAGAACAATTTATCCTGATGAATGGGTTTAATTCCCTATTTATAGACCTTAAATCAAAAAGTAAGAACATAAAAAATGTAATTGAAGTCACTAAAAATAAGAATCTATGAAGGAAAAAAGAAATGAGGACAAGTTAGGAAACCTCTGTGTCTACAGCAAGAGTACTAACATTCACATTGTAGATGTCCCAGAAGAAGAGAGAAAGGGTCAGAGAACATATTTGAAAATAGAATATCTAAAAACTCACCTAATCTGGGAAAGCAAATAGACATATAAGTACAAGGGGCATAGAGAGTCCCAAATAGAATCAACCCAAAGAGTAACCACAAAAAGAGACATTGTAATTAAAATGGGAAAAAAATTTAAAACAAAGAGAGAATAGTTAAAGCAACAAGGGAAAAACGACAAGACAACTCCTATGAGGTTATCAGGTGCCTTTTTTTCAGCAGAAAACCTGCAGATCAGATGGGAGAGGCATGGTAATTTAAAGAGACAAAAGGGAAAATCCTACCACCAGTAATACTCTTCCTGACAAGGCTTTCATTTAATGGAGAGATCAAAAGATTTACAGACAAGCAAAAGCTAAAAGAATTCAGCACCACCATCCAGCTTTACAAGAAATGCTAAAAGGGACTTCTCTAAGAGGTCAGGACTAGAAACATAAAAATTACAGAAAGTAAAATCATGAACATGTAGAGCTAAAGAATATGCCTCTAAACAAACAATAGATCCCTGGAAAACCCAAATATGGAATGAAAATAACTGGAGACAACTTAAAACATCAACGCAATGATCCAAAATATATGGGATGCCACAAAGTAGTTCTAGGAGGGAAGATTACAGCAACACAAGCCAACTCAGGAAACAAAACAAAACAAAACCTCAGATAAACAACCTACCCTAATACCTAAAGAAACTAGAAAAAGAAGAAAAAGACAAATAAAACTCAATGTTAGTAGAAGGAAAGAAATTATAAAGAACAGAGTAGAAATCAATGAAATAGACATTAATAAAGTAATAGAAGAAATCAATGAATCTAAGAAGCTCTTCTTTGAAAAATAAACATTTAGCAAGCTTCATCAAGAAAAAAAAAGGGCTCAAATTAATAAAATCAGAAATGAAAAAGGAGAAGTTACAACCAACACCACAGAAATAGAAAGGATCATAAAAGATTAACAGCTATATGCCAATAAAATGGAAAACCTAGAAGAAATAAACAATTCTTACAAGAAATTAACAATTCCTAGAAATGGACAATCTCCTGACTCAACCAGAAAAAAATAAAGATTAAAAAAACAGGAAATACAAACAGACCAATTATCAGTAATGAAATTGAATTGGTAAAAAAAAAAAAAAAACTCCCAGCATATGAAACTGAAGGACTAGATGGCTTTGTGTATGAATTCTACCATACATTTAGAGAAGAGTGACCTAAATCAAATCCCTTATGATTATACAATGGAAGTGAGAAATAGATTTAAGGGCCTAGATCTGATAGATAGAGTGCCTGATGAACTATGGAATGAGGTTCGTGACATTGTACAGGAGACAGGGATCAAGACCATCCCTATGGAAAAGAAATGCAAAAAAGCAAAGTGGCTATCTGGGGAGGCCTTACAAATATCTGTGAAAAGAAGAGAAGTGTAAAGCAAAGGTGAAAAGGAAAGATATAAACACCTGAATGCACAGTTCCAAAGAATAGCAAGAAGAGATAAGAAAGCCTTCTTCAGTGATCAATGCAAAGAAATAGAGGAAAACAACAGAATGGGAAAGACTAGGGATCTCTTCAAGAAAATCAGAGATACCAAAGGAACATTTCATGCAAAGATGGGCTCGATAAAGGACAGAAATGGTATGGACCTAACAGAAGCAGAAGATATTAAGAAGAGATGGCAAGAATACACAGAAGAACTGTACAAAAAAGACCTTCATGACCCAGATAATCACGATGGAGTGATCACTGACCTAGAGCCAGACATCCTGGAATGTGAAGTCAAGTGGGCCTTAGAAAGCATCACTACAAACAAAGCTAGTGGAGGTGATGGAATTCCAGTGGAGCTATTTCAAATCTTGAAAGATGATGTTGTCAAAGGGCTGCACTCAATATGCCTGCAAATTTGGAAAACTCAGCAGTGGCCACAGGACTGGAAAAGGTCAGTTTTCATTCCAATCCCAAAGAAACACAATGCCAAAGAATGCTCAAACTACCGCACAATTGCACTCATCTCACACACTAGTAAAGTAATGCTTAAAATTCTCCAAGCCAGGCTTCAGCAATATGTGAACCATGAACTTCCTGATGTTCAAGTTGGTTTTAGAAAAGGCAGAGGAACCAGAGATCAAATTGCCAACATCTGCTGGATCATGGAAAAAGCAAGAGTTCCATAAAAGCATCTATTTCTGCTTTATTGACTATGCCAAAGCCTTTGACTGTGTGGATCACAAGAAACTGTGGAAAATTCTGAACGAGATGGGAATACCAGACCACCTGATCTGCCTCTTGAGAAATTTGTATGCAGGTCAGGAAGCACCAGTTAGAACTGGACATGGAACAACAGACTGGTTCCAAATAGGAAAAGGAGTACGTCAAGTCTGTATATTGTCACCCTGTTTATTTAACTTCTATGCAGAGTACATCATGAGAAACGCTGGACTGGAAGAAACACAAGCTGGAATCAAGATTGCCGGGAGAAATATCAAACACCTCAGATATGCAGATGACACCACCCTTATGGCAGAAAGTAAAGAGGAATTCAAAAGCCTCTTGATGAAAGTGAAAGTGGAGAGTGAAAAAGTTGACTTAAAGCTCAACATTCAGAAAACAAAGATCATGGCATCCGGTCCCATCACTTCATGGGAAATAGATGGGGAAACAGTGGAAACAGTGTCAGACTTTATTTTTCTGGGCTCCAAAATCACTGCAGATGGTGACTTCAGCCATGAAATTAAAAGACGCTTACTCCTTGGAAGGAAAGTTATGACCAACCTAGATAGCATATTCAAAAGCAGAGACATTACTTTGCCAACAAATGTTCGTCTAGTCAAGGCTATAGTTTTTCCTGTGGTCATGTATGGATGTGAGAGTTGGACTGTGAAGAAGGCTGAGCGCTGAAGAATTAATGCTTTTGAACTGTGATGTTGGAGAAGAGTCTTGAGAGTCCCTTGGACTAAAAGGAGATCCAACCAGTCCATTCTGAAGGAGATCAGCCCTGGGATTTCTTTGGAAGGAATGATGCTGAAGCTGAAACTCCAGTACCTGTCCACCTCATGCGAAGAGGTGACTCATTGGAAAAGACTCTGATGCTGGGAGGGATTGGCGGCAAGAGGAGAAGGGGACCACAGAGGATGAGATGGCTGGATGGCATCACTGACTCGATGGACGTGAGTCTCAGTGAACTCCGGGAGCTGGTGATGGATAGGGAGGCCTGGCGTGCTGCGATTCATGGGGTCGCAAAGAGTCGGACACGACTGAGCAACTGATCTGATCTGAACAATTATTCAAGTACTATTCCAAAAAACTGAACAGGAAGAAACCATTCCAAACTAATTCTATAAGTCCACCATCACCCTGATACTAAAGGCAATTAAAGATGTCACACACACACACACACACAAAACCGTTTCAGGCAGTATTACTAATGAATATCAATGGTATTGACACAGACACATAAGTAAATGTAACAGAATAGACAGCCCAGAAATAAAACCACACTTCTATAGGCAATTAATTTACAACATAAGAGGCAAGAATATACAGAGGAAAAGATAGCCTTTAAATAATGGTGTTGGAAAAAACTGGACACCTACATGCAAAAGAATTAACTTGGAATTTTCTCTCACACCATACACAAAAATAAACACAAAATGGATTGAGACATAAATGTAAGATCAGAAACCATATGTCTTAGAAGAAAATCTAGACAGTATGTTCTTTGACATAAACCTTAGTAATATTTTTTATACGTCTCCTCAGGCAAAGGAAAAACCAAAATCAGCATATGGGACTATATCAAATTAAAAAGTTTGGTCCAGAAAAGCAAATCATCAACAAAACAAAAAAGATCACCTATGGAATAGGAGAAGCTATTTATAAATGATACATTTTTGATAAGGAGTTATTATCTAAAATATACAAAGAACTCCTACATCTCAACATGAATTTTTTTTTAAATGGGCAGTGGAGCTGAATAAATGTTTTCCAAAGAAGACTCAGATGGCCAATAGACACATGAAAAGATGCTCAGCATCACTAATCATTAGGGAAATGCAAATCAAAACCACAGAAGGATTTTATCTCATACCTGTCAGAATAGCTATTATCAAAAAGATAATAATCTTTTGTTGTTTTTCTAACAGGTGTTGGAGAGGATATGGGAAAACAGGGAAAACTCATGCACTGTTGAGGAAATGTATTTTGGTATAGCCACTAAGGGAAGGACAACTGTATGGATATTTCTCAAAAAATTAAAAATAGAACTACTGTACAATTCAGCAATTCTAATCCTTGATATTTGCCTGAAGAAAATGAAAACACTAGTTATAAAAGGATATACATCCCTATATTCACTGAAGCATTATTTACAATAGCTAAGATATGAAAGCAACCGAAGAGCCCATCAATAAATCAATGGATAAAGAAGATGTATATATAAATGAATCTTGGCTATAAAAAATGAGTGAAATTTTGCCATTTGCAACAATATATATTGACCTAGAAAGTATTATCTTAAATGCAATAAGTCAGACAGTGAAACACAAATATTATGAGACTTCACTTACATATGAAATCCACAATACAAAATAAATAAACAAACATAATAAAACGGAAACAGAGTTATAGGTACAGAGAGTTTAAGGTCTGAGGGGAGAGGAGTAGGGAAAGAAGCAGGTGAGGAAGATTAAGAAATACAAACTTCCAGTTGCAGAATAAAAGAAGAGCCAGTATGAAATGTAAAATGAGGAAAACATAGCAATAATTATGTACTATCTCTGTATGGTGAGATGTTGTAACTAGACTTCTTGAAGTGATCATTTTTAAATGCATAGAAATATTGAACACTTCATTGTGTTATAGGAACTAACCTAGTGTTATACACCAAACATATTCCAAAAACAAATAAACAAACTCAGAGAAAAAAAGATCATATTCATGGTTACCAGAGATTGGGGCTGAGGAGAGGGGGAGTTGGATAAAGTCAGCCAAAAAGGTACAAACTTCCATTTATGAGATAAATAAGTAATATGGATGTAATGTATAACATGCTAAAAATAATTAACACTATTATATGTTATATATGAAAGTTGTTAAAAGAGTAAATCCTAAGAGTTCTTATTACAAGGAAAATATTTTTTTCTCTTTCTTTTACTTTGTATCTATGTGGGATGAACATTCACTAAACTTATAATGATAATTATTCAATGATGTATGTAAGCCAAGTCCTTATGCTGTAACCTGAAACTTACATAGTGTGCTATGTCAATTATACCTCAATAAAGCTGGAAGAAAAATAAATAAGAAACCATGGCCCCAGTTCTATTTACCCAATCTCACTACAGAAATCTATAAAATCATATATAGTAATTTAGCTTTCTTTCCCTGCTCTCCATTTCTACCTTGGCAAGATACAATCATAAACTTCACATTATTTTATAACAATGGACCTGTTCCAAAGAATTGGAAAAAGTAACAAGTTGGAAGACTATTATGTGACTTTGAATTTTCAGGCTCTTATCAGTTTTGCTTATCTAAGATAGAAAGAGGTTTGTGGTTTTTTTTTGCTACCAGAGACTAATTCATGAAACAAGTAATTCAGTTTTTACAAACTTTACTATTGCTTCTGTGTATTCATTAAGCAGTGATTATAGGAAAAAAGAAAAAGACCATAAGATAATTTATTGTGTTTCCTAAGATGACTACATTTTAAAATTTTTATGTCATTTTTGAGGTTCACATCAAGTCAAAATTTTCCATTCATAATGACATCTATTTTAAATGAAAAGTATGAGTCAATGAATACTACAAAATTAGTTTCTTAGGAGGCATATCTTTGCACTCTAACCTGGAGTCTGTTCTTGCTAACATTGCTTTATACTATTAAGAGAAGAGTAGAATTTAAGATCATTCAAAAAATTAAACATAATTCAAAAAGTATTTTGAGATAGTGTGTTAGCATTAGGGCTTTTAACGAATTGTTGATTGTGAGAATGGGATTTAAACTTATAACACAAGTAAAGATAAAGGTTCTTAGCAATTTATTATTTTTATTAAAAATAAAAATAATATATAAAGGGAGCAGGATGAAACAGAAATCACACACAGAAATTATACGTAATTATATTGTAAAATTAGTCTACTTTTTTTTCTCCACATTTTCCACTGATGTTAAAATCTTAATAATACGGTGCTAAATATATCAGTAACAGATCATTAACAACTCTAAATGTAGAAACAACATCAAAGATGATTCCTCTTTTTTTTCCTCTTTAGTAAACTCTCCAGTTGATAAATCATAGGTGAAATAATTGAAATTAAGACCAGTTTTGTTTATAAAGATTGCTGACCATTGTAAATATCTATAGAGTTAAGACCCATTATAAAAGAATTAGAGACCATAGATCTACCTAGTATCTTTCATTGTGCAGAAGGATTTATTTTCCTACTTGTTTATTCAGTTCAGTTCAGTTCAGGTGCTCAGTCGTGTCCAACTCTTTGTGATCCCATAGACTGCAGCACACCAGGCCTCTCTGTCCATCACCAACTCTTGGAGTTTACTCAAATTCATACCCACTGAGTTGGTGATGCCATCCAACCATCTCATCCTCTGTCATCCCTTTCTCCTCCCGCCTTCAATCTTTCCCAGCATCAGGGTATTTTACAATGAGTGAGCTTCATGCAGCAGTATTGGAGTTTCAGCTTCAACATCAGTCCTTCCAATGAACACCCAGGATTGATCTCCTTTAGGATGGACTGGTTGGATCTCCTTGCAGTCCAAGGGACTCGCAAGAGTCTTCTCCAACACCACAGTTCAAAAGCATCAATCCTTCAGCACTCACCTTTCTTTATAGTCCAACTCTCACATCCATAAGTGACCACTGGAAAAACCATAGCCTTAACTAGATGGACCTTTGTTGGCAAAGTAATGACTCTGCTTTTCAATATGCTATCTAGGCTGATCATAACTTTTCTTTCAAGGAGTAAGTGTCTTTTAATTTAAGGGCTGCAGTCACCATCTGCAGTGATTTTGGAGCCAAAAAAAAAAAATAAAGTCTACCACTGTTTCTACTGTTTCTCCATCTATTTGCCATGAAGTGATGGGACTGGATGCCAGGATCTTAGTTTTCTGAATGTTGAGCTTTAAGCCCACTTTTTCACTCTCCTCTTTCACTTTTATCAAGAGGCTCTTTAGTTCTTCACTTTCTGCCATAGGATGGTGTCATCTGCATATCTGAGTTGCTTGATATTTCTCCCAGCAGTCTTGATTCCAGCTTGTGCTTCTTCCAGCCCAGCATTTCTCATGATGAACGCTGCATATACGTTAAATAAGCAGGGTGACATTATACAGCCTTGATGTACTACTTTTCCTATTTGGAACCAGTCTGTTGTTCCATGTCCAGTTCTAACTGGTACTTCCTGACCTGCATACAAATTTCTCAAGAGGCAGGTCAGGTGATCTGGTATTCCCATCTCGTTCAGAATTTTCCACAGTTTCTTGTGATCCACACAGTCAAAGGCTTTGGCATAGTCAATAAAGCGGAAATAGATGCTTTTCTGGAACTCTCTTGCTTTTTCCATGATCTAGCAGATGTTGGCAATTTGATCTCTGGTTCCTCTGCCTTTTCTAAAACCAGCTTGAACATCTGGAAGTTCATGGTTCATGTATTGTTGAAGCCTGGCTTGGAGAATTTTGAGCATTACTTTACTAGCATGTGAGATGAATGCAATTGTGTGGTAGTTTGAGCATTCTTTGGCATTGTATTTCTTTGGGATTGGAATGAAAACTGACTTTTTCCAGTCCTGTGGCCACTGCTGAGTTTTCCAAATTTGCTGGCATATTGAGTGCAGCACTTTTATAGCATCATCTTTTAGGATTTGAAATAGCTCCACTGGAATTCCATCACCTCCACTAGCTTTGTTTGTAGTGATGCTTTCTAAGGCCCACTTGACTTCACATTCCAGGATGTCTGGCTCTAGGTGAATGATCACACCATCATGATTATCTGGGTCATGAAGATCTTTTTTGTATAGGTTCTGTGCATTCTTGCCACCTCTTCTTAATATCTTCTGCTTCTGTTAGGTCCATATGATTTCTGTCCTTTATTGAGCCCATCTTTGCCTAAAATATTCCCTTGGTATCTCTGATTTTCTTGAAGAGATCCCTAGTCTTTCCCATTCTGTTGTTTTCCTCTATTTCTTTACATGGATATTTATTTTGGGGGGCACTGACAAAAATCTAAATGTTAAATAATTAAAAATGCTGCTTGAAACACTCAGCATCTTTAGTTATCATAAGTTTTAATTGCAATTCAAGAAGCATTCTAAGATTGATGAAAAGGGGTAAATGCCTGAATGTACAGTAAATGTCATTGAGTTTATTCCATTTGGGGGTTTTAAGGTAATTAATCTTACATGGTTAACATCCACAGAGGAGTTGGATTGGTGAGTTTGGAGCTAGATGGGTAATGGAAGATGCAAATATTTGGGAATCCAAAGGATAATTTGTTATGAAAATCACAATTTATCAAAAGTATTTGATTTGTTCCTAAAGCTACAAAGCTCAACAGAATTCTTTTTTATATATGATTTCTTTTTCACTTCTCTTTCACACTTTGAATTTCTCATGTTAGCCCATAATTAAATATGCCTAAAATAATCATAAAGGAAAACATGACAGCATAACACAATAAGAAATTCCTGTGAGAGCAATGCAAGAAATAACAGAGTTGATAATTTCTGCCCTGTGAGCAGGAGTGGTAGGAATATGCTCTGTACTACACGTAGAGTCATTATAAGCCACCAGAGTATACCAATCTCTCCTTCTGCTCATTGCTGTCCTAATTACTAGGTAATCTCCTAATTACTAGGCAATCTCCTAATTACCTAGTTACTTCTTAATGTATTGATGCCTTTGGCACTTGCTCTATGATTTCCCCTTCTTTTATCCATACTTATAGTACTTTTTTTTTTTTTTTTTTTGCAACAATATAGATACATCCCTGCCCTCTCAATTTCTGGGTAGCCTTGCCATCATCTCTGGTACTCACTTCCTTTGGAAAAAACTTACTCTTGCCACCACCACCAACTGCACCATTTCTGAAATCTTTATTCCAAGATTTTCTTCCTGCTTATTAACTGTATAAATCTGACTATACACACACACACACACACACACACACACACACACACAAAGCTAGCCTTATTAGAGTCTCCAACCCTTTGATTCCATCATATTTTTTTTCAGCAGTAAGAAGAATTTTAAATGTCAGAAGTTGACAGAGTAATAAAGTTCAGGCTAATGGTCTCATAAGTTATAAATTCTGGAAAATAAGAAGTTAAATGACAAAAGAGTAGAGAAGGAGGGAGAATATTAAAAAATACATGCTTCTTAATTGCATTCTAGGGAATAGCAATCCCTAACTGGTACTTCTAAAAACATCTGAAAAACATCAAAGAAAGTCTGATCATATAAATCTCATTTTAAATGGAGAAAACTACTTTCAAACGCAATCTTGGAAGATGTAAAGGGAAAACATAGTGCAGATATGATTTTATGAATAAAAAATAAAATAAGAATTAATGAAATATGTGGAGCTTATTTCAATTTCAGTTTCATATTAAGATACAGGGGCAGTTTAGCTATCAATATTATCCTACTAAAATCTGTTCTGATTAGCAGAAGAATAATTTTTGCAATCATAGCCACTTGTATCTACTTTATAAATTATCACCCAACTGTAAGATTCACAATCCTTTGAATCTCTGTCAGACAAAATTAACAGCTCTTTTGTTCAATCCACATTGTTAAATAGTTTGAAACTATTCTCATCATTTGGGGTGGAACAGCAGTTAATTGTACTAGTGGGAAGCAAGAAGTGATGAATAATATAAGAAGTCATTGGTCATCCTAAATGCTAATTCCAAGGGTTGTAAATCTAGGGTCATTACAAATATTTTAGACAGATTAAGGCACTTTGATGAGCATTTAGCGGTATCAAGTCACAGAATGCAATGCCTGGGAACCTCTGTATTCAAATTATGAAGCTGTGCCATGAGACAAGCATTAAATCTAATGAAGCGCTACCTAATGAGGCTCTAGTTTGGATAGTCTTTTATTTTATAGTTTACTGACTTGGCTCTGGGATTCCTTGCCATAGTGACTGGGTCATATTAATGACAGCTAACATTAACGACAGACAAAAGCTATCATTATCACTCTTCAAGAGAAAATGTTAATGAACTTGAAGAGAAATCAGTGCACTGGATAACTAATATCAAGTTGAGAATTTAAATCACTTTTTAAATAAAATCAGTTGGTCTCTATTTTTATAGTTTTGCCTTTTGTGCAAATTAAAAGCTAAAATTCATTTCGCAGATCAATAATTATTAAAAAAGCAAATGTAGGCGTGTCAAAGACTTTCTAGCCTCTATCACAGAGAATTTAGACTAAGCACACATAGAAATGTTTCTCTCTTGACCCTAAAATATAGATTAGTTAATACAAATTTGTGTACATTAGAAACCTAAGGGCTGGTCAATAGTTCATTGAGAATCTCCAAGTTATAATCTTGAAAGTGTAGTCATGTTGAAATAGAATACTTCCCTAGGGCTTTCTGACCTATAAATAAATGTTGTTCAACTGAATTTAAGCAGATCAAGCACTGCATTTGTAGGAAGTGGCAAAAACATTAGAAATACATTACACATTTTGTCCTCTATGAATTCATGCCACCAAAAAGAAAAAGGTAAAATAAAAATAGGCAAGAGATTTAGATAGAAAAATTTTGATATTTATTTTGAACAATAAAACCATATACTTTTTAAAGAAACAAAATACTGTTCCCTTACTGCATCTACTTCAAAATTTACCAAACGTGGGTTCATTTTAAATTTATTTTTTCTACATGTAAGAAATTCAAGAGTCTTAAACAAGTGTGGTAGAAAGCTTCTAACATGGCTTCATTTTAAATTTCTTCTTTATGTATGTAAGAAATTCAAGAGTCTTAATCGAGTGTAGTAGAAAGCTTCTAACATGGCCTCTTATGATACCCATCTCCTTGTATTCACAGATTTATGTAACCCTTTCCTGTTGAATATAAGCAAGACTTAGAAATTCTCTTTCTTATTTCTAAAATTAATTAATTATTTATTTGACCATGTCAAGTCTCAGTTGTGCCATCAGGGATCATTCATTGAGGTACACAGACTCTCTTGTGTCACACAGGCTTAGTTGCCCCTTGGCATGTGGGATCTTAGTTCTCAGACCAGGGATGGGACCTGCATCCCTTGCATTGCAAGGCAAATTCTTAACCACTGGACCACCAGAGAGGTCCAGGTAATTCTCTTCTAATGAATAAGATATGGCAAACAGATGGTATGTCACTTCCAAGGAGAGGTTATAAAATGATAGTGGCTTCCATTTTGCATTCCTCTCTTACTTTCTTGTTTATTTGCTTTATGGAGGTTACCTGTTGTATTATAAGCTCATCTATTGGGAGACCCATGTGGCAAGGGCCTTTGAAAGCCTTCTAACCCATAGCAAGCAGAAATAGAGACCCTCAGCCAAATGATCCTATATGAGGAACTAAATCCTTCCAACTATCACATGAAGGAGCTTAAAGATAGATTTTTATCTCAGCCAGTCATTCAGATGAGAGCACAGCTCCAGTCAACAACTGAATTATGGAACTCTGAACCAGAAGTACTCAGCTAAGCTGTACTCAGATTCCTAATGCACAGAAACTATGAAATAAAAATCTGTTGTTTTGGGCCTTTAAATTTGGAGTAATTTGCTATATGACAACAAATGACTAACAGAACAAACAAAAATCTACTTGAAAGACATTGTCATTTGTCCCAAGATTTAGAATTTGATTTAAGCTTCATGTTAAAGTAAATTGAAATGTTTAAAATAAAATGGGAAATGTTTTCCAAATTTCTTGAAAATAACGTTAGAAAATTAGTACCCATTAAAAATTCATCTTTAGTTAGTTAAACAGAATAATTCATAAAGGATTATAACAATATAAGAAATCATATCCTTATAGCATTAAATGATATCTCTCACATCTTTAATCAGATTTGATAGGATTGCTTGAAGCTCAAGGATGTCTCTGAAAAACAAGCAAAGATGTTTGCAATTTTTTTTGAAATATTACTTTGATTTTAATTTGTAAATGTGTTGAACTTGCTATTTTTATTACTGTGATATAGTATTCTGTAATACTTTTGCAAATACATGGTTATCATTTATGTATCCCAATAAAGGTCCGTCTAGTCAAAGCTATGGTTTTTCCAGTAGTCATGTATGGATGTGAGAATTGGACTATAAAGAAAGCTGAGCACTGAAGAATTGATGCTTTTGAACTCTGGTGTTGGAGAAGACTCTTGAGAGTCCCTTGGACTGCAAGGAGATATCAGTCCTGAATATTCATTGGAAGGACTGATGTTGAAGCTGAAACTCCAATACTTGGGCCACCTGATGCGAAGAGCTGACTCATTTGAAAAGACCCTGATGCTGGGAAAGATTGAGGGCAGGAGGAGAAGGGGACAACAGAGGATGAGATGCTTGGATGGCATCACTGACTCAATGAACATACGTTTGGGTAGGGAGTTGGTGATGGACAGGGAGACCTGACGTGCTGCAATCCATGGCATCGCAAAGAGTCAGACACGATTGAGCGACTGAACTGAACTGAGCCATCTATTCCATAAACATGAAAATTATCTCAAATATATATTTAAGCTCTTTATAATAGATTTTTTTAGAGGTTAAAAAGTATGATTCTGAGATTAATGCCTTACTTTACAGTTCACATCTATTACCCAGGGCTAGAAAATGGCAACCCACTCCAGTGTTCTTGCCTGGAAAATCCCATGGACAGAGGAGCCTGGTGGGCTGCAGTCCATTATTAAACCCAATTATTAATAATGGGGTCGCTACAAGTCAGACACGACTGAGTGACTTCACTTTCACTTTTCACTTTCATGCATTGGAGAAGGAAATGGCAACCCACTCCAGTGTTCTTGCCTGGAGAATCCCAGGGATGGGGAAGCCTGGTGGGCTGTCGTCTATGGGGTCACACAGAGTCGGACACGACTGAAGTGACTTAGCAACAGCAGCAGAATTTTACATTTACAAACAAAGAGACTGATTCAGTAGATTTTAATTATTATATTTTAACATGTAATTTTTTTAAATTACATACTACTGTATTTTTGTGTAAAAATCTAATTCATATCAACATTTCTGAAAACCTGAAAACTATAAACCATTTAAATTTACAAAATCGCATTAAAACTGGCAATTTCTTGAAAGCAAAAAGAAAAATGTTTCCATCAAATAATGATGAGGCAGAAAGATATTTTATAACTTTTTCCCTAATGATGAAGGACTGATAATAAAGAACACAAAAAAGAATATAAGTAACAGAAGATTACATGTTAAAAATCAGAGAATCAAAAAACATTTTTAGAAAATCTTTAGATAAAATTTGTCCTAACAGTCTTACATATTTCAAGTATTTCAAAGTATATTGCCATTGATATATGCAGGAAATGTAATTGGTAAGAGCTGTGTACCATATCTGCACAGTAGAAGGTGTATTTCACATGTTCTTTATTTCCATTTGAAAGTATGCATTTTGTGAGCAACTGAGAGATAGACTGACTTAAGCTGATCATCTAGAGCCTTTACATGGTTGACAGGATCTGTCTCTCCATATGAGTGAATCCAACTGCTATGTGACATTTCATAACGGAGTGAAATGGTTCAACTCATTCAAGGGATAAACTGAGTTACCCAAAGTAAAATTAAAAGGTCCAGTAACTGGACTACTTCCTATGGTGATATCTCTTACGACTTACAAGATAAAAGAATATATAATAATGCTATGTGTGTAATGACAAATGGGTCACAGTGCTAAATAGTAATAAAATCACTAGTTCTTTAAAAATATTTCTCAGGACTATATAGGTGCCCATCTCCTTTATTAGCACATTTTGATTTAGTATTCCAAAGGCAAACTATCATGATTTCTAATAAAAAAATCTTTTGCATCTGCTGCCAAAAGTAGAGTACTAAGTTAGAATGATGTCTTCAAGTTCAGATGAAAAGTGAAAGTGAAGTCACTCAGCCATGTCCAACTCTTTGCCACCCCATGATATGTAGCCTACCAGGCTCCTCCATCCATGGGATTTTCCAGGTAGGAATACTGGACTGGGTTGCCATTTCCTTCTCCAGATGATCTTCCTGACCCAGGTATTGAACCCAGGTCTCCTGCATTGTGGGCAGACTCTTTACTATCTGAGCCACCAGGGAATCACTAAGTTCAGATAAGTAAACACTGAAAATTATAAGAAAAAATAATGTAGCTTATATAAATCCTAATAGATTATGTCAACCAGTCTCAAAGTGTGATTCTGGAGTTCCCAGAGGACCCCAAGACAACTTAGAGAATTTATAAGGTTAATAGTTCTAAAGGTAAATAGAATCCAAAAGTCTACAAGCAATAAATGCTGGAGAGGATGTGGAGAAAAGGGAACCCTCTTACACTGTTGGTGGGAATGCAAACTAGTACAGCCACTATGGAGAACAGTGTGGAGATTCCTTAAAAAACTGGAAATAGAACTGCCATATGACCCAGCAATCCCACTGCTGGGCATACACACTGAGGAAACCAGAATTGAAAGAGACACATGTACCCCAGTATTCATCACAGCACTGTTTATAATAGCCAGGACATGGAAACAACCTAGATGTCCATCAGCAGATGAATGGATAAGAAAGCTGTGGTACATATACACAATGGAGTATTACTCAGCCATTAAAAAGAATGCATTTGAATCAGTTCTAATGAGGTGGATGAAACTGAAGCCAATTATACAGAGTGAAGTAAGCCAGAAAGAAAAACACCAATACAGTATACTAATGCATATATATGGAGTTTAGAAAGATGGTAACGATAACCCTGTGTACAAGACAGCAAAAGAGACACAGATGTATAGAACAGTCTTTTGGACTCTGTGAGACAGGGAGCGGGGGGATGATTTGGGGGAATGGCATTGAAACATGTATAATATCATATAAGAAACAAATTGCCAGTCCAGGTTTGATGCAGGATACAGGAAGCTTGGGGCTGGTGCACTGGGATGACCCAGAGGGATGGTATGGGGAGGGAGGTGGGAGGGGGGTTCAGAATGGGGAACACATGTACACCCGTGGTGGATGCATGTTGATGTATGGCAAAACCAATACAATATTGTAAAATAATTAGCCTCTGATTAAAATAAATAAATTTAATTTTAAAATAAATAAATAAAAATGACCCCAAAAAAGTAAATATAAAATGAATATTTCTTACTTTTAGTCACTCTATAGTGTAGTGGATTGTTTATGTAAACAAATAGTAACAATATACTGAGTATTTTAAGAACCCATACAACTAAAATGTGTGAATAAAATGTGTTTTTGGTTTTCTATTATGCACATAATTTTTAAGAAATAAATGTTATTTTAAAAACCTTAAAAAATCTCTCAAAAAGTGAGAGGAAGGAATAGAGAGCAAATGGTTGTAAGGTGCTTAGATTACATGTGAAGCTGTATTATCATTTGAAGATAGATTACAATCAGTTACATTTCTATTGTACACTTTAGAGCAATCACTAAAATGAAAACACAACTTTTTAAAAGAAGTACAAATAAAAAAAAAATAGTAGACCTAAACTGGAATCATAAGGAATACTTAAATAATCCAACAGCAAGCAAGAAAAAAATTTAAGATGAGAGGAACAAATAACAAACAAAACAAATAGCAGCTAGAAAAAAGAATGTAGACTTTAATCCAACTATATCAATATTTACATTAAATATAAATACTCTGAACATGTCAATTAAAGACAGACTGGATAAAAAGTAAGACAAGTATCTGTGACTCTATTAAGAATCTCATTTTAAATAGAAAGCAATAAATACATTAAAAGGATGAAAAGAAATATATCATGAAAACAGTAATCAAAAATACAACCTAGGTGGTTATATTAACATCAAAGTAAACTTCAAGAAGGATGGCATCACTGAGTCAATGGACATGAATTTGGGTGAACTCTGGGAGATGGTGAGAGACAGGGAGGCCAGGTGTGCTGCAGTCCATAGGGTTGCAAAGAGTCGGATACAACTTAGCTATTGAACAACAACAAATTTCAAAAAAAGAGTATTATTGGAAATAAAAGGAGACATTTTATAATGGTAAAGTGGTAATATACCAAAAAGCCATAATAATCCTACACGTATATGTATAAAACAAAAGAAATTCAAAATACATAAAACAAAAACTGATAGAACTAAAAATAGAAATGGACATGGCTACAATTATGGTTGGAGATTTTAACACTTCTTTCTCAGTAATAGGTAAAACAAATAGAAAATCAGTACAACATGAGGGCCAGGCCAACATTATCAACCTATTTTTCTAACTGATACTTATTGACATGTGTAGAATAATTCACATAACAACAATAGAATATATGATCTTTTCAGGTTCATATGGAATATTCACCAAGATAAATTGTAATCTGTACTATAAATCAATCTACATTAAAAAATAGTCACTTCAGTCGTGTCCGACTCTGTGCGACCCCACAGACAGCAGCCCACCAGGCTCCCCCGTCCCCGGGATTCTCCAGACAAGAACTCTGGAGTGGGTTGCCATTTCCTTCTCCAACATTAAAAAATAAGTCAGTATATTTTTCCATGTAACAGACGAAAGAAGAAAATCATATAAAAATGTCCTAAAGAAAAGTTTAACCAAATTCAACTTACACGCAGAATAACAATTCTCAGAAAAATCAGGATTGGAAAAGAATTTTCTTAACTGTGAAAATGCATCTACAAAAAGATCCTACAGTAATATCGTACATGGTAAGAGAATGAAATCTCTCTCTTTAAGTTCAGGAATAAAGCCAGAAAGTTCACTCTCACTACTCCTATTGAACAAAGACTAGAGGCCCTAGCCAGTACAAGACAATGAAACTTTTAAAAGATAAATCAGGTCTAGGGTGCGGGGGATGGGTGGTAGATAAAATTGTGTCTGTTTGCAAGATAATTATCCAAGTAGAAAAAACTTCAGATGTAAGAAGGAACTGTGAGTAAAAACATATACATAAAATGGAAATAAATCTAAAAATAGTTATTTATTAAAAAAAAAAAACAGTAATCAAATGTAATATGTAATTCTGGTTACTTAGCCACATTATCCTCTGTGTTCACATCACACTTAGTGAAGTCTTTTAGTGAAAACTTTATCACATTCTTTTTAGTTGAGTGTAAAATTTCTTGATGGATCTCATGCTTTTCATTTCTTATTCCTAATGCTTAGTATACTGCATGATAAAAGATTTAATAAATTCTATGACACTTTCACTTTTCACTTTCATGCATTGGAGGAGGAAATAGCAACCCACTCCAGAATTCTTGCCTGGAGAATTCCAGGGACAGGGGAGCCTGGTAGGCTGCCGTCTATGGGGTCGCACAGAGTTGGACACAATTGAAGCGACTCAGCAGCAGCAGCATGACACAGAAAATGAGAAATTAGTAGAATGGACAGTTAGCTGGATTCAAAGATTGTAAACAACCCTAAAGTGTGAGGCTGAAAAATAGAGATAAAACACTAAAAGAATCATAATTGTAAAGCCTAATGAGAGTTTATGAGTTAAAAATAATATTAAGGTTTTCATTTCATTTTGTGGTGAAACTATTGATTAACTTTTGTTGCTGTTGTTCAGTTGCTAAGTCGTGTGCAACTCTTTGTGACCCCATGGAGCATTGCAGGCTCCTCTGTCCTCCTCTGTCTCCTGGAGTTTGAGACTTTGAAATTAAATATTTATGGTAAAATTTCAAGAGTAGTAATAAAGATTATAATAAGACGGTACATAGATCTAGTTGAGGGAAACATATAAGAATAAAAATAATCTATCCTATAAAAAGAGGGAAGAAAATAAATATAGATAAATGATACACATAGAGAGCATGAAACAATATGGTAAAAATGATCTGTATATGTAATATAGATAGGTAAAATTCACCAGTTAAAATAAAAAGATTTCCAGATAGAATATTCATGTGTTGGAGGCATGAATGCAGTCAGTCATATCTGACTCTTTGCAAACCTATGGACTTTTACCCACCAGGCTCCTCTGTCCATGGGATTCTCCAGGCAAGAGTACTGGAATGGGTTTCCACACTCTTCTCCAGGGAATGGTCCCAACCCAGGAATCAAACCCAGGTCTCTTACACTGCAGGAAGATTCTTTACCAACTGGGCCACCAAGGAAATATTTATCCCTGATATGGCTTTCAAGTGGAGAAGTCAATGGCACCCCACTCCAGTACTCTTGCCTGGAAAATCCCATGGACCGAGGAGCGTGGTAGGCTGCAGTCCATGAGGTCGCTAAGAGTCGGACACAACTGAGAGACTTCACTTTCACTTTTCACTTTCATGCATTGGAGAAGGAAATGGAAACCCACTCTGGTGTTCTTGCCTGGAGAGTCCCAGGGACGGGGGAGCCTGGTGGATTGCCGTCTATGGGGTGGCACAGAGTCGGACACTATTGAAGCGACTCAGCAGCAGCAGCAGCAGCAGCGTGGCTTTCAAGAGACAAGTGAAATGTAAGAAACTAAAACAGTTGAAACCAAAAGACTAGGAAAAGCAAACTAACTGAACAACCAAGAGATATATCTATATTTTGAGAGAACAGTTTGCTACTACAAACGTTTTAACAAAAGTAGTCAATAGAAACAAAACTTTTTTTAAAAATTTGATTTCAACTTTACAAAGCAACATTTTTTGAAATCATTATACATGCTCAATTTAACAGAAAAAATAATCTTTATCCTTTTGAGCATACAGCTTTGCACAGATTCAACTTTATGCCAAGAATAAAGATTTGACTTATATTTTGTAATCACAACTATGTAAAAATATTTGTCTATTTAACAAGATGAAAATTTCCCCACTGTTTGGCTTTTGAAAACACCTGTGTACCTGTGTTAACAGAATCCTTTCTAGCAAGTCTCTTCTTCAGTTGTGCTTGACACCTGTTTTTACTTCTGCTCCATTTTCTGTTTACGGCTAAATTGAAACATTTGCTTTAGCCTCCCCGCCCCACACTGGTCATCTTGCCAAAATAAATTATTTTCAAAGTGTATCTTTGTGTAATTAAACAGGTTACAATTCTTTATGGAATTATGGGATATGCTATAATCAAATTCCGTGTCATTTCAGGTACAAATAATTATTTTGTTCATTTTTACAAGTAATTGATTTTTATCAATAATTTTCATATTCTTGCCTGGGGAATCCCATGGAAAGAGGAGCAATTTAATAAATCCTCCAATAAAGTCATGCTTAGTTCACAATTTAAAAATTCATGGCCCATGCATGCAGATCATGCAGTTGAACCAGAATTACTTCAAAATATTTACATAAAAGACAAAAGGAAGAGAGATCCAAACACAGCTGTATGTTATTACACTCTTTGAGATTATTTGCTTTATCAGGAAAACATTCTAACATCCTTATTTTCGTGAGTCTAGTAAGACAGAATTCTACATAGCTATTAGTCACCAAGGGCCTAGTCCATGATACTGATATGTAGGCCAAACTGATTCTTATTTAAAGTCAGAGTCTGAGCCAAAGAAAGCCATATTCTGTACAACATGTTAAAAATGTGAGCATGAACATGGTCAAGAGAGGAATCACACCAGCTGAAATCTATTTCCATTATGCAAAATATTCTGTGTGAAGATATTACTTTATAGTTTTACAAATAGTGTATAAGACCACCAGTAAAAATAAACATTTATTAATTATAGGGGAAATAGAAGCAAACTTCCCTTACCACTGTCATCTGTAAAAGTCAAAGACTTTAAATTTGATGGGAATGTTTATAAATCCAAAAAATTAGAATCAAAGAGAAACAAGCAGCAAAGTCTTTTCAATAAGAAGACAGTAATTATTTACATAATGATTTATTGAATATTGACCATGACCTATGACAGGTCCTTCATGAGCATTTTTGAAATCTTCACTACAAACTAGTGAGGTGGGAATTGTTATCCTCATGCTGCTGATGAAGATTGTGCCTCCAAAAGCTTAAGTATCTTGCCAAAAATTCACCTGGCTGATAGAGCCAGAATTCAAGCATGCCAGATGTTAAAGCCAGTATTAGCTCCTCTAAACTACACTCTCTCTATACCTACCACTACTATGGATAATGATGGTCACCACCAACATCACCACAATAATAACCAATCTTCAAAGGCCACTTGTTATTAACTATTATCCTGAATTTTTAAATGTACAATTTCAATAATGCCTAACAATATTATTGGCCCCTCAAAAATGTCAAACAGATCACTTCAGTTCAAAGCAGTTCAAAGGTTCTAATTCCTAGAGTAGTCATCTCCAAACAATTTGGTTGCACAACCATCCCATCTTCAAACAACTTTTAAGCATGCTCCCAACATGGTAAATTTGTTTACATATAAGTCAGACAGTTAGAACTGGACATGGAACCACAGACTGGTTCCAAATAGGAAAAGGAATATGTCAAGGCTGTATATTGTCACCCTGCTTATTTAACTTAAATGCAGAGTACATCATGAGAAACGCTGGACTGGAAGGAAGCACAAGCTGGAATCAAGATTGCCGGGAGAAATATCGATAACCTCAGATATGCAGATGACACCACCCTTACGGCAGAAAGCGAAGAAGAACTAAAGAGCCTCTTGATGAAAGTGAAAGAGGAAAGTGAAAAAGTTGGCTTAAAGCTCAAAATTCAGAAAACTAAGATCATGGCATCTGGTCCTATAACTTCATGGCAAATAGATGGGTAAACAGTGGCTGACTTTATTTTTCTTGGCTCCAAAATCACTGCAGATGGTTACTGCAACCACAAAATTAAAAGACACTTACTCATTGGAAGGAAAGTTATGACCAATCTAGACAGCATATTAAAAAGCAGAGATACATTACTTTGCCAACAAAGGTCCATCTAGTCAAGGCTATGGTTTTTCCTGTGGTCATGTATGGATGTGAGAGTTGGACTGTGAAGAAAGCTGAGCACCGAAGAATTGATGCTTTTGAACTGTGGTGTTGGAGAAGACTCTTGAGAGTCCCTTGGGCTGCAAAGAGATCCAACCAGTCCATCCTAAAGGAGATCAGTCCTGGGTGTTCATTGGAAGGACTGATGTTGAAGCTGAAACTCCAATACTTTGGCCACCTGACGCGAAGAGCTGACTCATTTGAAAAACCCTGATGCTGGGAAAGATTGAGGGCAGGAGGAGAAGGGGATGACAAAGGATAAGATGGTTGGATGGCATCACCAACTCGATGGACATGGGTTTGGGTGGACTCCGGGAGTCGGTGATGCACAGGGAGGCCTGGCGTATTGCGGTTCATGGGGTCGCAGAGGGTCGGACACGACTGAGCGACTGAACTGAACTGAAGTCAGACATATATCTAATGAAGCATACTTATAAAAAGTAAAGGGTGATAAGATACTATATAGCAGTTCTAACATAGTACAAATTATGATAGAATATATTAAGCAACCCCCTACATTCCCACACATGTGTGTGTTAGCAACTTAGTCATGTCCAACTCTTTGTGACCCCATTCTTTGAGCAAGAATGTTGAAGTGGGTTGCCATTTCCTTCTCCAACTCCCGCACATAAGAGACTTCTATTTTAGATGATCAAATCCAAATTCCTCCACGTGGGAGGTACTCTGTACATTCCACTTGAACTGAATTATTGTAGTTTCCCAAGTACATTCAGCAGCTTCACACCTAAGTTTACTGCTCACATATGTTGTTGTGCCCAGAATGGCTTTCTCGCACATGACAAAAGTCCACTCATCTTTCAGCCCCTTACAGTATTACTGCATTTACACTTATTTATGTGTCTGCCTCCTCCTGATTCACTGAGAGCTCTCTGGTGGGGTGAATTGAAAGCAGGTCTCTTTGGGTCTCTAATATGCCGTGCAGTGCTTAGCATGTCATAAGCAATCACTTGGGAATGAACGAGTGAATAAAATCCATTTATCCTTTCACTGTGTAAACTCTGATTTTTTTTATCATGCTATATGTTCTTGTAAAATTAATAGACCAGGAAAAAATAAAAATGGAATCTAAAATTACCTCTCTCTCCATGGGCTGCGAATATATAAATACAGCTGATTTGTGCAGAACAGAAATAGAATCACAGGATCAAAGAATTTTACTCCTAAAAGGGACTTCATCCAATTTAGAGCTGAGGTCAAAAACAGGTCAAGGAAGATAACGGAGTTAGACAGACCAAGAACAGAGAAATCGCTACACTGAACAAGAGAAGCAACTGAAAAGTATTTTGAGGCAGGTGTGTGTGTGTGTGTGTGTGTGTGTGTGAAAGAGAGAGAGAGAATGGTTTTCTTAAACCAAAAACAGAAAACTTAATTATGTCACCCATGAAAATCACTGAAACTATTCACTACTACTTAGTATTATTGGATAGTATTTGCATATTCTGTTTTTTCCTCTTTATATCTGAAAGAGTATAAATGCTGTACACCGATTTCCCTCTATCATTCATTACACTTTTCCCATTGTTATTTTTACCACAGTCTTCTCAGTATCACTGCAGTTTCTCGGAATGTTAAATTGGATATGCAAATAAAGGTCATGTGATTTATGAAGTACCTTTCAAAGGTTGTCTCAAGGAAACATTCAGTGTTTTTATAATTGATTATAAAACATATTTCTAAAGGACCTCCTTTAAAGTTATTTGTCCTTCTAGAAAAAGAACTGAATAAAAAAGTATCTAGGGCTGATATCTAGAAACTGCTTTGAAATAACCTTTCCCTTTGAAATTAAAAAGTAAATTCTGTCCAGTGTATCTCATCCCTATGAGTATATACAAAGTAATTGCATTTCTTATATATATGCAAGTAGATGTATTTAAAGAAATGCTAATCATGGTACTTTGCAAATGGCAAAAAATATTCTTTGTAATTGCAAAGAGATATTAAAAGATTATTTATTTATTGACTCTAAACTTTCTCTTAATAAATAATTTAAGATTTTCATTTATTGAGTCAATATTTTTAATAGTGTATGCTAAATATAGGTTTCTCATTGCCTATGTGAAAGTAAATAATCAAACAAAAAAATAAGGATTCACAGCAATTTCACTGTCAATTTTGCATATTAGCTAACATAAATGATGCTTTTAGAAGTTGAAACTGAATACATTTCCTCACTTTGCTGTTCTCCCTACCACTAAGATAGTTTTATGTCATTATGTGAAACAGAATCTCAACGAAATCCTTCCTTATCTCTGCCTATGATATAATCCCTACTGCAGAGTTTAAGACACACCAGTTTATATAACTTTTAGAATTTTAACTATTTTATATGTTTAATTAAAGTTCCAGCGAATTTTACAGACACAAAAAGTATGTAAACCAAATCCCCATGTAAACATCAGGCCATAAAATAAGAAACAGAAGAACGTATTACATGGAATGCGCCAGGTGCATCCAGGATGAAGGACAGTAGGCCAGAGGAAAGACTTTAGGGATGATACTGATAAACAGGGTCAACAGTCTGTCTTTAGTCTGTGATAAACAAAATAAAATCATTCCCCTTGGTACAGGGATGGTTACATTCATAGCAAGCATGAAAATTTAGAACAGGAAAATGGTCAAGAGTCTTAGAAAACTCTTGATCTGAAAAATAAACTAATCACTCTTCAGTCTTACAAGGTACATCAGGCAGGCACCAAAGGTGTTTCCTCTAAAGCTCAGTTACACCAAACTCCATAGAAGATACACACTTTTTCACAGCATGTTTCCCAAGCAAGTACATAAACCATGATATGAATCCATCTTTAATTTAAGCTAAAAAAACAATTAACAGTAACTAATAGCAAGAAGAGATAAGAAAGCCTTCCTCAGTGATCAATGCAAAGAAATAGAGGAAAACAACAGAATGGGAAAGACTAGAGATCTCTTCAAGAAAATTAGAGATACCAAGGGAACATTTCATGCAAAGATGGGCACAATAAAGGACAGAAATGGTATGGACCTAACAGAAACAGAAGATATTAAGAAGAGATGGCAAGAACACATAGAAGAACCTTACAAAAAAGATCTTCACGACCCAGATAATGACGATGGTGTGATCACTGACCTAGAGCCAGACATCCTGGAATGTGAAGTCAAGTGGGCCTTAGAAAGCATCACTACAAACAAAGCTAGTGGAGGTGATGGAATTCCAGTGGAGCTATTTCAAATCCTAAAAGATGATGCTATAAAAGTGCTGCACTCAATATGCCAGCAAATTTGGAAAACTCAGCAGTGGCCACAGGACTGGAAAAGGTCAGTTTTCATTCCAATCCCAAAGAAGGCAATGCCAAAGAATGCTCAAACTACCGCACAATTGCACTCATCTCACACGCTAATAAAGTAATGCTTAAAATTCACCAAGCCAGGCTTCAGCAATACGTGAACCGTGAACTTCCTGATGTTCAAGCTGGTTTTAGAAAAGGCAGAGGAACCAGAGATCAAATTGCCAACATCCGCTGGATCATGGAAAAAGCAAGAGAGTTCCAGAAAAACATCTATTTCTGCTGTATTGACTATGCCAAAGCCTTTGACTGTGTGGATCACAAGAAACTGTGGAAAATTCTGAAAGAGATGGGAATACCAGACCACCTGACCTGCCTCATGACAGGTCAGGAAGCAACAGTTAGAACTGGACATGGAACAACAGACTGGTTCCAAATAGGAAAAGGAATACGTCAAGGCTGTATATTGTCACCCTGCTTATTTGAGTTCTATGCAGAGTACATCATGAGAAATGCTGGGCTGGAAGAAGCACAAGCTGGAATCAAGATTGCCAGAAGAAATATCAATAACCTCAGATATGCAGATGACACCACCCTTATGGCAGAAAGTGAAGAGGAACTCAAAAGCCTCTTGATGAAAGTGAAAGTGGAGAGTGAGAAAGTTGGCTTAAAGTTCAACATTCAGAAAATGAAGATCATGGCATCTGGTCCCATCACTTCATGGGAAATAGATGGAGAAACAGTGGAAATAGTGCCAGACTTTATTTTGGGGGGCTCCAAAATCACTGCAGATGGTGACTGCAGCCATGAAATTAAAAGAAGCTTACTCCTTGGAAGGAAAGTTATGACCAACTTAGATAGTATATTCAAAAGCAGAGACATTACTTTGCCAACCAAGGGTCCATCTAGTCAAGGCTATGGTTTTCCCTGTGGTCAGATATGGATGTGAGAGTTGGACTGTGAAGAAAGCTGAACACCGAAGAATTGATGCTTTTGAACTGTGGTGTTGGAGAAGACTCTTGAGAGTCCCTTGGAATGCAAGGAGATCCAACCAGTCCATTCTGAAGGAGATCAGCCCTGGGGTTTCTTTGGAAGGAATGATGCTAAAGCTGAAACTCCAGTACTTTGGCCACCTCATGCGAAGAGTTGACTCATTAGAAAAGACTCTGATGCTGGGAAGGATTGGGGGCAGGAGGAGAAGGGGACAACAGAGGATGAGATGGCTGGATGGCATCACTGACTCGATGGATGTGAGTCTGAATGAACTCCGGGAGCTGGTGATGGACAGGGAGGCCTGGGGTGCTGTGATTCATGGGGTCGCAAAGAGTCAGACATGACTGAATGACTGAACTGAACTGAATATTTAGTCATTTGGTACTCTTTCAGACATTCTCATTAATCACTGTAATCTTACCAGTTACGTACTATTTTCATTTTTATTTTACAACTGAGTTAATATAGACATGGAGGACATATAAATTGAGGAAGATTATATTATCAGCAACTAAAGGAGCCAAGTTTTGACCAGTAGGTACAAAAATTCTTCAAAAAAGAAATAAAAATTGTATTCTAATGATTTACCAAAGTTATTAGATAAATTAAAGGTTTAAGCCATTCTTAGTCTTGTCCTTTAAATAATTAAAGGAAGCTATTTTCTATACCAATTCATGCAAATACACTTGTCCTGAATCCCACACACTCTTAATTGTTCTAGTCCTTTTCAGAAGAGCATTTTAAACACAAAGAGAAAAGACTTGACTTGATCATATTTTGTAGTATATGATACTTCTATCTAAAATTTAAAGTTCAGTTATATCATATTTGAAAATATGTGTGCTAAATTTTGTTATACTATATTCTTAAGTAGTGACTCCTTATGAAAATAGTCATTTTAATAATAATTAAAAGGATAATTTATCATATATATATCTATCCTATAGTATTAAATAGCATTTAATTCATCAAATATAAACTCACACATACACACAAACACATACACATCCTGTTTTTTCATTTTATATTATCAATGAATCCCAAACTAATAATAGTTAATATAATACATTTTTTTTTTTAATTCTGCCTACTATTAGGAACCAGCCAAGTGTATAGATCAAAAACAATTAATTCCTTTTTTTTCTCTCAAATTTTTTACTCCCTTAATTTGAGCAACAGCTTCTCTTTGGTTCCAAAACTCTAGAAAGTTGACGTAAATGGGACTTGGAGGAAAAAAAAAAAATCAAAAGTCACTTCAAAGGTATCAACAGACTCCAGAAAGCAAGTAAGTTTCCTTTCATATGACTCAAAGTATATTTCTACACAGAAGTCATTGAATTTAAGAGAGCTTGCAAAGACTTTTTACCACTCAATGTTTTATCATGTGACATCTTGTGTTTCCAAAGAAAGCACTGCTAATATCTTTGCCACCCCATGAAGATATTCCAGAAAGATAAAATATTGGAAGTTGTTCTTTACATTCTTCTCTCTAAGCTTCTGTATATGCCATTATCAAGAGTTTCTCTAAATTAATGTCAAGATGGCCCTGATATACTAATCAGAAAAAAAGGTCCCTATTCCTACATGAACAAAGCCAAATGAACTATCTCAAATTACCATTTCTTAGCAACTTCTTGGTATACATACCTTTAGGACTTCGAAAGATGATAGTTTATTTTGTTCCTCTTATCTGTATTTCATTGTATATGTTCTTCTGTTCTCTCTCCCTATTTGTTTTGTTCCTTGCCCTTTAATCTTTGTCTTTTTTTTTGGCTTGTATGTGTTTTGTTCTTTGCTCCTTCTTTCTCATGTCAAATTTATGTCATCTTGCAACATAATATGTTCAGGAATAAGAAGGAAAATAAATAATAAATGAATAAACAAGCAAAAAAGTCACCGAGGTAACCAACCATGAAGCAAAGTGGAGAAGCTTCATGCCTTTCCTTTCAGATCCACTGGAAATTTATTAAGAACCTGAAGGTCTGAATCTGTGTAATACTTTCATATGTGGTAGTGCATTTCTATCTTTGGCTTGGAAATAATCATAGTTAGAAAGACGGTTCTCAGAGCATCTAAAAAGATGACTAGAAGCATATGCTTTATCTTATTTTGAATATTCACTGGAATATTTTTACACTGGCAATTCTTTGGCCCAATTATTAGAAAATAATTCAGTAGTGTTTAATTGCATTTCAGTTCAGTTCAGTTCAGTCACTCAGTCGTGTCCAACTCTTTGCGACCCCATGAATTGCAGCACCCCAGGCCTCCCTGTCCATCACCAGCTCCTGGAGTTCACTCAGACTCACATCCATCGAGTCAGTGATGCCATCCAGCCATCTCATCCTCTGTCATCCCCTTCTCCTCCTGCCCCCAATCCCTCCCAGCATCAGAGTCTTTTCCAATGAGTCAACTCTTCGCATGAGGTGGCCAAAGTACTGGAGTTTCAGCTTCAACATCATTCCTTCCAAAGAAATCTAAGGGCTGATCTCCTTCAGAATGGACTGGTTGGATCTCCTTGCAGTCCAAGGGACTCGCAAGAGTCTTCTCCAACACCACCACAGTTCAAAAGCATCAATTCTTCG
Organism: Bos mutus; assembly: GCF_027580195.1. NCBI lineage: Eukaryota > Metazoa > Chordata > Mammalia > Artiodactyla > Bovidae > Bos > Bos mutus. The sequence goes on along the minus strand of NC_091622.1, from coordinate 73,158,428 downwards.
GCACTCAGCCTTCTTCACAGTCCAACTCTCACATCCATACATGACCACAGGAAAAACCATAGCCTTGACTAGATGAACCCTTTGTTGGCAAAGTAATGTCTCTGCTTTTGAATATGCTATCTAGGTTGGACATAACTTTCCTTCCAAGGAGTAAGCGTCTTTTCACTTCATGGCTGCAGTCACCATCTGCAGTGATTTTGGAGCCCAGAAAAATAAAGTCTGGCACTGTTTCCACTGTTTCCCCATCTATTTCCCATGAAGTGATGGGACCAGATGCCATGATCTTAGTATCCTGAATGTTGAGCTTTAAGCCCACTTTTTCACTCTCCACTTTCACTTTCATGAAGAGGTTTTTTAGTTCCTCTTCACTTTCTGCCATAAGGGTGGTGTCATCTGCATATCTGAGATTATTGATATTTCTCCCGGCAATCTTGATTCCAGCTTGTGTTTCTTCCAGTCCAGCGTTTCTCATGATGTACTCTTAAATAAGCAGGGTGACAATATACAGCCTTGACATATTCCTTTTCCTATTTGGAACCAGCCTGTTGTTCCATGTCCTGTTCTAACTGTTGCTTCCTGACCTGCATATAGGTTTCTCAGAGGCGGGTCAGGTGGTCTGGTATTCCCATCTCTTTCAGAATTTTCCACAGTTTCTTGTGATCCACACAGTCAAAGGCTTTGGCATAGTCAATACAGCAGAAATAGATGTTTTTATGGAACTCTCTTGCTTTTTCCATGATCCAGTGGATGTTGGCAATTTGATCTCTGGTTCCTCTGCCTTTTCTAAAACCAGCTTGAACATCAGGAAGTTCACGGTTCACGTATTGCTGAAGCCTGGCTTGGAGAATTCTGAGCATTACTTTACTAGTGTGTGAGATGAGTACAATTGTGCAGTAGTTTGAGCATTCTTTCACATTGCCTTTCTTTGGGATTGGAATGAAAACTGACCTTTTCCAGTCCTGTGGCCACTGCTGAGTTTTCCAAATTTGCTGGCATACTGAGTGCAGCACTTTTATAGCATCATCTTTTAGGATTTGAAATAGCTCCACTGGAATTCCATCACCTCCACTAGCTTTGTTTGTAGTGATGCTTTCTAAGGCCCACTTGACTTCACATTCCAGGGTGTCTGGCTCTAGGTCAGTGATCACTCCATCGTGATTATCTGGGTCGTGAAGATCTGTTTTGTATAGTACTTCTGTGTATTCTTGCCATCTCTTCTTAATATCTTCTGCTTCTGTTAGGTCCATACCATTTCTGTCCTTTATTGTGCCCATCTTTGCATGAAATGTTCCCTTGGTATCTCTAATTTTCTTGAAGAGATCTCTAGTCTTTCCCATTCTGTTGTTTCCTCTATTTCTTTGCATTGATCACTGAAGAAGGCTATCTTATCTCTTCTTGCTATTTTTTGGAACTATGCATTCAGATGCTTATATCTTTCCTTTTCTCCTTTGTTTTTCATTTCTCTTCGTTTCACAGCTATTTGTAAGGCCTCCTCAGACAGCCATTTCGCTTTTTTGCATTTCTTTTCCATGGGGATGGTCTTGATCCCTGTCTCCTGTACAATGTCAAGAACCTCAGTCCATAGTTCATCAGGCACTCTATCTATCAGATGTAGGCCCTTAAATCTATTTCTCACTTACTCAAACCTAAAAAACTAATATGTTTAACACACAACCATTAAGAAAATATTTAGGGGAAATATTTTTAACCTTCCTTTTTCCAGAAGTCCTGCTCATGAAAAAACCAAAGGCCCACATTGGTAAAATACAGTCTAAAAAAGATGGTAGTAAATATTTATCATTCACCAGAGGAGAAAGTTGAAATGTACCATGAATATAGCAATGTCTATCTTTGTGGGCATATGCTGTCTATATTTTTAAAATATTATAAATATTTCTAAATGTACATCTTAAATAATGCCCAAGATAGTGTCTATGTATCTCCTAACTTAACATGGCTAAAGGGGAATTAGAAAGAAAAACTATCCAATATTTGGGACTGCTAAAGGGCAAGACAGAGAGCAGAGATACTTTGTTTCACCAGAATCATTAAGAAGTCTCTGGATATGAAAACATAGTCCCAAAGACAAGTTAGGAGAATTGAGCTAAGTAGAATAAGGGAAACTAGGCTGAAGGAGAGAAGCCCAGTTTTAAGCAATCTTGCCAAAGGTGAAGGGGGGAACAGTAAGGAATACAGCACGGTGCAGGGTTGCTTTACAATAATCTACCAGGAAAACACAGCCATGAAAAACTCCCAGTAGCAAACAGACAAAGGCTTTTTAGAATAAAATAATTTGCAAAGATGCAACATAAAATCCCTTCTCTTTGCTGTTCAATTGCTCAGTCACGTCTGACTCTGCGACCCCATGGATTACAGCATGCCAGTCTTCCTTGTCCTTCACCATCTCTTGGAGTCTGCTCAAACTCATGTCCATTAAGTCGGTGATGCCATCTAATCATCTCATCCTCAGGAAGAATCTGACTTTGAAGGTCAACGGGATTTGATTACAGAATTTCCACAGGACTGGGGAAACAAAGACTCTTGGAAGGCACAAACAAAACCTTGTGTACACCAGGACTCAGGAGAATGGAGCAGTGACCCCGTAAGAGACTGAGCTAGACTTGCCTGTGAGTGTCTGGGAGTCTAAGGTGGAGGCGCAATCCAATAGTGGCCTGCTATGGGGTCAGGGGCACTGGCAGGAGTATTCCTGGGAGGTACAGCATATTGACATAAGTCCTCTTGGAGGATGTCATCATTAGGCCTAACACAGAAGCTATAGCTCTTGCATAGAGAATACAAGACTCCAGGACTGGCTGCCTCAGGCCAAACTATAAAGAGGGAGCACAGCCCCATCCATCAGCAGAAAATTGGATTAAAGATTTACTGAGCATGCCCCTGCCCACAGAGTAAGACCCAGCTTTCCCCACAGCCAGTCCCTCACATCAGAAAGCATGCACAAACCTCTTATCCTCCTCCATCAGAAGGCAGACAGAAAGAAAACCACAATCACAGAAAACTAACCAAAATGAGCACATGGATCACAGCCTGTATGAGCCATGCCATGTAGGGCCACCCAAAACGGACGAGTCACGGTGGAGAGTTCTGATGAAATGTGGTCCACTGGAGAAGGGAATGGCAAACCACATCAACATTCTTGCCTTGAGAACCTCGTGAACAGTATGAAAAGACAAAAAAGATTTGACACTGAAAGATGAACCCTCCGGGTCGGTAGGTGTCCAATATGCTACTGGAGAAGAACGGAGAAATAGCTCCAGAAAGAATGAAGAGGCTGAGCCAAAGCAGAAATGATGCCCAGCTGTGGATGTATCTGGTGGTGAAAGTAAAGTCTGATGCTGTAAAATCCTTTCTATTGCCCTAAAATCTCAGTAAAGCCTATTATATGTAGAAATTATTTATCTGGGTGGTTTGTGGGAAATTAAGGGTAAGAAATTACCTTAGGTATGGGGACAGTTTACTGTGATACAAACAAGGGAACAGAAATGAAAATAAGAGTTCAGTATAAGTAGGAACTCAGAGCCAGAAGGAATCACAGGCTGTAATCCCCTAGAAACCCACAGAAACTTAGAGAAAGTCTGTGTTGTATGCAGTCTGGGCATTCTTGGGTTTTGCTTAAATCTCAACCAACTGAGTGAACTCAGCTAACATCCAGTTAACAAAAAAACTAAAGAATTATCTTTTAAACAGATGGGGTGTAAAGTTTAAAAGAAACCATGGAGATATAGTTTGAATGCCCACATGTTTTTTTTTTTTTTTAACTTTACGATATTGTATTGGCTTTGCCATATATCAACATGAATCTGCCACAGGTATACACGTGTCCACACGTTTTTAAAAGTTAGTGTTCCCTGAAGGGACAGAGTTAACTGGAAACCACTTGCTATCCTTTCCTAACCTCAAGCTCCAAAGAGAAAATTCAGCTGTTTCCAACTTGAATCAGAAAGGTTTTATTATGAATATGATTTGAAATATTTTCACAGGTCCTACAGCATTTAAACTTTTCATAAAAGTGGGAAATGTGAGCTCTGAGGACTGGAGTGTGAGTGCCTGATTTCCAAGGCAGTGCAATGCTTCAGGTTTGAGAGCCTGCTAGTTGTCAGGAACCTAGTGCTAACACATCACAGGTAATAAAGTAAATATTACATGTTGCCACAGAAAACTGGTATGTGTCCCCACAAAACATAAAGGTGTCCAAAGCATGACTTTTGCTGTAGCTGTCATTGCTACTTTACTTTATTAGGACTCCAAAGAACCAGGTCAATATTAGAAGATTGGATATCAGCCCATCATTACATTTTGTTGACAGCTTAGCTGTGCCAGAACTTGAATCTCAGTTCTTCACATTTAGCAGACAGAATGGATTTCTGTTTTCAATAAGCTCTTGACAAAAAGAATCTATGAAGTTTATGGAAGTCTCTGCAGTGTGAGGAGAAAAATATGAGAGTATCTGACAAACTGCAGACCCTCTGAACGTGTTCTACATGCTGGATTTCATTAAGCTTTCTGAATAAAGCAAGAATATGAAAGGTACACAATTTAGGAATACTGATGAAGAGTTACTCTCACTGCAAATTTTAAGTTTTAGATAGCATTTATGTTTCCAACTTAATACTTTTCTTTAAGAACTATATAAGCTCTCAACCAAAGCATGTGTTATCAATGAATGTATTGACCTTATTGCAGAGATGCACTAAAATTTCTATAACTGCACACTGACCATATCTCAATATATGGCTTTATGAGACTAAATGAGAGGCATCACACAGCTGTATATCTTTAGAAGCATTTTTATGTTTTACAACTGAGGATAAATGAATTATATGCTAACAAAGTTCTGATTTAATGTTGCATCCTGAAAATATTTTATTCACTATTTTCTCCTGTTTATATTGCTTAAGCTTTTAACTCCCAGACTTCTATACTTACAGAGACGTCTTATATCTCAAAACATTACACTTTAGATGTGAGAGGTAACAGAAATGTCTTCTGAATTACACTATGTCTGCTTATCATCATTAAACTGATTTACCCACGCAAGTTCCACTTGGGATAGGAAATAAAATATGGGTTCCATCTTGAATGACAGTCCTCAGAAGCACTGGCTCCTTCATTTTATTCCCTTTTGGAGAGTAAAACAGAATCACATTCATACTTTAAAAGAATATTTATAACATATTTTCCCCATTGACTTTTTCTCAAAATTTAATGTTTTCTAAAATAAGAGAGTGACAGTCAAAGTGATATTGTTCTCCAAATGGTTTGGGCTTCTTAAAATATATGATCATAAATCTGAAATTTTATAAGACTGTGTTAGTTGAAAGAATTTCTTAGAAATGGGATACAGACATAGCAAACTCTAAAGGATATGAAACATACAGTACCAATCTTAAACTGAGATTCTTCCTCATGTGGTTTCTGCTAAAGACCTCAAAGGGCAAGTACAAAGTAATAGGCAATAGTTCAAACCAGATTTGAGACACCATCTAAGCAAGACTTGTACAGGGGACATATTATTTTTCTTGGGCCAGCATAACAGAGTGCCACAAACTAGGAGGTTTAAACAATAAATAGAAACAGTTTTTCACAATTCTGGAAGCAAGTTTCCAAGAACAAGGTGCTGGCAGGATTGGTTTCTTCTGAGCTCATTCTCCTCAACTTGTAACTGGTATATACAAAGAACTCTTAAATTTTAATAATAAAAAGACAAACAATGCATTTAGAAAAATAAACATGTAAAGTCACTTTAGAAAAGACCAAAGTACATATATATATATAGGTATACCAAAAATATTAATACATGAGAGGATGTTCAACATTATTGGTTATCAGAGAAAAATGCTAATTAAAATCACAGTATAATACTAAATGGTTAAAATTAATTCTTAAAAATTAAAACTACTCTCCACCTGATCCAGACATTACAATCCCAGCTATTTAACTGAAAGATACAAAACATATGTCCACACACAATTGCACAAAGCGTTTACAGCAATTTAGTTGCAACAACCAAAAAATTGAAATCCATGAACGGAGGATTGGATATGCCCAATTCTATGGAACACTACTCAGCAATGGAAAACAACAACATGGAAAAATCTCAAAGACATCATTATGCTGAATAAAATGAGTCAGATTTTTTTTGAGTGTATTACATTTATGTAAAATCATAAAACTAGAGTATAGATTCAAAAAAACAATTGGGTGATTGTCTAGAGCACATGGCAGAGGACTAGATGGATTACAAAGGTGCACGAGTTACCTCGGATTGTAACGAAAATGCTCGTCACGTTGAGGATATGACATGAGGATATGTATAAACTGATCAATTTGTATACTTTAAATATAAGATCAATTCTTGTTCTTCATGAGAGCTGTGGTCTGTAACATTGTTGCAAACACTGAGAATATGTAACTGTTGCTCCTAGGGAAATGCACACTCATAGGTTCCTATGAGTCTCTCTGTTTAACAACATTTTCGTCAATCAAAATGCCACTTGCATTAATACAAGTTAACTTGCAAACATTCTTGAAAATAAGCCTGTCTCATCGGCACTAAAAACCTACTCTCTCACATAACGTGCTTCCTGTGTAAAACTTAGTGGGTACTCTTAAAAATTCTTTTGCAGTCTCTTGATCTGCAGAACTTACAAACAAAGTTAACATTTTTCACATGTGTTTAAATATCTAGCCCCAAGATGGAGACGCTCCTTCTCTTTGGTACCACATCAGCAAAGTGAAACTTAAATTTCATTTCCCTGTTAATGCTCCTTCTTTAGGCCAGAAACTCAGTTTCACCAGTCAGTCGGCAAACAACCAAGCCTACTTGAGGCTCTGTACTTACTTTCTTGTTCCTGAATCTATGCAAATAAGGTCAGATATGAAACCCAAGTGAATTCATGGAACCCCAATACTTTCTGATTTCTGCTTGTGTTACCGCAGAACCAGTCCAAATCTGATCCTATCCTGTTTATAACAAGATACCAATTGTTTTATAGAGACCACAGAACAAACGCACAAACCACATAGCCCAAGCATGCTCAGAGAAGAAAATCTTGATTTCTAATATCCTGAACCAAAGTTTCTTCCCTGCCACGAAACCAACAGACTGGAAGGTGACCTGAACGTGACCAGAACCTGAATACCAGAACTCTTTCCTAAAGCGAAGGGTCCATTGTCCAGGAAGATCAGGTGCTGAAGCCCTTTTACCACAGCTTACCATAGATGGGCGCTTTCCTGGGGGCTCAGACGGTAAAGAATCTGCCTGCAATGCAGGAGACCTGGGTTGGATCCCTGGGTCTGGTGGATGCCTGGAAAAGGGCATGGCAACCCACTCCCATATTCTTGCCTGGAGAATTATATGGACAGAGAAGCCTGGCTGGCTACAGTGTATGGGGTCGCAAAGAGTCAAATTAACTGAAAGACATACTTTCTTCTCTTCTTGCTAACCAACCTCGCAAGAAAAAAAGCTCTTTTCTCAAAAGCCAGTGCCATAGTCCTGGCTTCTATGCACATCATCCCATGAGGGATATAACACTTGCCTCTTTCTAGAAAAGCTTGTACCCTTTCCCCTTACTGTGCAGTTCTCTGAACTCTTCAGAGTGGAAACTGCTGCTTCATGAAGTATTAAAATTTGTATCACCTAAGTTGTCTTCTTTAATCATTTAAACACATAATACCACCTTTTAAACATGGGAGTCAGCCAGCACTAGTTAAGGAAGGGTTACCATTTCCTGACCTTTCAGTAATATAAACATACATTTCTTTGGCTTTTAGCTGCACCGTAATTCCCTCCATTGTGCTTTTTTTTAAAAAATCAGTCATCATCTCATGAATCCACAAGTTTAGCCACTTCTCCATGTTTTCCATAGTTTCATCTATAAATGTTACTTTAGGACTTACCAGGGCAGCCTCACTCCTGGATTGGCAAAATTTCTCTTCCTTTTCTGGAGGTACCATATTGTTGATTCATTAACATTGAATTCAGAGGTAGAAGCACTAATACTCAAGCCTGAATGACGTTTATCTAAACCATACCCCCAAAGAAAGGCAATGTCAAAGAATGCTCAAACTACCGCACAATTGCACTCATCTCACACGCTAGTAAAGTAATGCTCAAAATTCTCCAAGCCAGGCTTCAGCAATACGTGAACTGTGAACTTCCAGATGTTTAAGTTGGTTTTAGAAAAGGCAGAGGAACCAGACATCAAATTGCCAACATCCGCTGGATTATGGAAAAAGCAAGAGAGTTCCAGAAAAACATCTATTTCTGCTTTATTGACTATGCTAAAGCCTTCAACTGTGTGGATCACAATAAACTGTGGAAAATTCTGAAAGAGATGGGAATACCAGACCACTTGACCTGCCTCTTGACAAACCTGTATGCAGGTCAGGAAGCAACAGTTAGAACTGGACATGGAACAGACTGGTTCCAAATAGGAAAAGGAGTACGTCAAGGCCGTATAATGTCACTCTGCTTATTTAACTTATATGCAAAGTACATCATGAGAAATGCTGGGCTGGAGGAAGCACACACTGGAATCAAAATTGCCAGGAGAAATATCAATAACCTCAGATATGCAGATGACACCACCCTTATGGCAGAAAGTGAAGAGGAACTAAAAAGCCTCTTGATGAAAGTGAAAGAGGAGAGTGAAAAAGTTGGCTTAAAGCTCAACATTCGGAAAACTAAGATCTTGGCATCCGGTCCCATACTTCATGGGAAATAGATGGGGAAACGGTGGAAACAGTGTCAGACTTTATTTTTCTGGGCTCCAAAATCACTGTAGATGGTGATTGCAGCCATGAAATTAAAAGACGCTTACTCATTGGAAGGAAAGTTATGACCAACCTAGACAGCATATTAAAAAGCAGAGACATTACTTTGCCAATAAAGGTCCATCTAGTCAAGGCTATTGTTTTTCCATTGGTCATGTATGGATGTAAGAGTTGGACTATAAAGAAAGCTGAGGGCCGAAGAATTGAAGTTTTTAAGTTGTGGTGTTGGAGAAGAGTCTTGAGAGTCCCTTGGACTGCAAGGAGATCCAACCAGTCCATCCTAAAGGAAATCAGTCCTGGGTGTTCATTGGAAGGACTGATGTTGAAGCTGAAACTCCAATACTATGGCCATCTGATGCAAAGAACTGACCATTTGAAAAGACCCTGGTATTGAGAAAGATTGAAGGAGGGAGGAGAAGGGGATGACAGAGGATGAGATGGTTGGATGGCATCATCAGCTTAATGGACATGGATTTGGGTGGACTCTGGGAGTTGGTGATGGACAGGGAGGCCTGGTGCACTGCAGTTCATGGGGTCACAAAGAGTCGGACACAGCTGAGGGACTGCACTGAACTGAAACCACATCTCTTCTTCATTAGGCATATCATAGTCTTTTTATATTTATGAATACCAGTTAGCACTTCAGCACTAAGCTGGGGAGACTGTTTTAAATAGCAAAAGTGAAAGTGTCAGTCACTTGAGTCGTGTCCAACTCTTTGCAACTCATGGACTGTAGCTCACCAGGCTCTTCTGTCCATAGGATTCTCCAGGCAAGGATACTGTAGTGGTTGCCATTCCCTCCTCTGGGGGATCTTCCCGACCCAGGGATCTAAGCCAGGTCTCTTGCTTTGCAGGCAGATTCTTTACTGTCTGAGCCATCAGGGAAGCCAAATGACCAACAAAAAGCACAGAAAGAACATGAACAGTGTCCCACTGTCTGCACCACCAAAAGGACACTTGTTTAAATCTGAGAAGTGAAATGGGAAGGCAGGGCAAATTTTTAATGTTTTGCTATTCTGCACATCTAAAGAATCTGTCTGCAATACAAGAGACCAGGGTTTAATCCCTGGGTTGGGAATATCCCCTGGAGAAGGAAATGGCAACCCGCTCCAGTATTCTTGCCTGGAAAATCCCATGGACAGAGGAGCCTCATGGCCTATAGCCCATGGGGTCGCGAGGAGTCGTACTGGACTGAACAAGTAAGCACACACACGTCTGTGAAGGACTGAGAAAGAACCATGAGTATTGATTTCAGGGTTACAAATAAATTTCAGCAAGCAGGCTTATGCACAAATATGAGATGTGCACATTAGAATCAACTGTGTGCAATTCGCTGGACTTCAATCATACTTTAAAAATCTGTGATGAGGAGTGTTGGTGCATGTTCAACTGAATGAATGAGGGAATTTGATTAACTCTGCAGAACAGAGCCTTCAGTTATGCAGGTGTACAACAGCCAGTCTGAGGCTTTTGGGAAATATGTTGTCCTCTCTGCCAATTTCTTTTATACCGTTCCCGGGACAAAACCCGGAACACAAGAAACTGATTGTAATACACACTGCCAGCTTTGTGACATTGACACTTTACCGTAGCCACATTCACCTTTCAGGAACAAAGCATACAGAAAAAATAGAGATGCTTTCATGTTGTTCTCCATCCAGACAGTTTCTACAAGTGTTCCCTAGTCCTGAAAAGAGGGAACCAGAACGTTTTCTCCACAGATGTTTTTACAGGTCTACTCATTCCCACGTTTCTAACTGCCCCTGTGAACTGAAAGAAGTCTGCCCATTTTTCTTCTGGTTTAAATGAGCACATTAGGGTGTCACTGGAAAGACTCTGGGGCAGGGACTTTAGAGACTAGAGCTCAGCCAGTTCTGTCCTTGAGATTTCCCAGGCAAGAATACTGGAGTGGGTTGCCATTTCCTTCTCCAGGGCATCTTCCCCAATCAGGGACTGATGGGGAAGAACTGAAGGATTGAACCCAGGTCTCCTGCATTTATGATAGACTCTTTACCATCTGAGCCACCACATGCCAACCAGTAACTTAAAAAAAAAATCTTGGGTCTCCAAACAAACAACCAATATTGTCATTATTTCTTGAATGTGTCACTGGCCTTTTACTGTTGCTAAGCTACTCATTTTAACATTCTTTCTCTACATTTCATTTTAAATTATTCATCACTTTTATTCATAGATCATATTTTTCTAAATATAAAATCATTTATCTGTGATTAGTTGTTTCAACCTAACAGTTGCTTCAGTTGCTTAGCTGTTTTAATGTATTTAAAATACTTCAGCTTTTACGCCTGAAGATTTTCAATTCAGAAAAAAATAACAATACACCTCACAAATAGGCAGGGTATTGAATACACATTTTTATAACCTTGAATGTCTTAGCTTCTGTGCTATCCTTTTGACATTATTTTCTCTGTTTCTGCCTCTCTGAGCATGTGTATTTCAGCCTATCATTCTCCATTCCTATCATTCTCATTTTCTTGTCTGATTACTGTCATTCTGTGTCATTCTTCATCTTTGCAGGTCTTTTTCTTAAGCTGTCTTTCAGTTTTTGTCATTTCCTGTAGTTGATTCTTTTCCTTCCATTTTCTATTTTTCATTCTGCTGTCATGGAGGACAGCATAGTGCAGAGCCTAAGACTTTGGTTTCTAGACACTTTCTGAGGTCTAGAAAGTACTGACTGTGCTACTTATTACCTATAACAGGTTGGAGAAGACAATGGCACCCCACTCCAGTACTCTTGCCCGGAAAATCCCTGGAAAATCCCATGGGCGGAGGAGCCTGGTGGGCTGTAGTCCACGGGGTCACTAAGAGTCAGACACGACTGAGCAACTTCACTTTCACTTTTCACTTTCATGCATTGGAGAAGAAATGGCAACCCACTCCAGTGCTCTTGCCTGGAGAATCCCAGGGACGGGGGAGCCTGGTGGGCTGCCGTCTATGGGGTCGCAGAGAGTCGAACATGACTGAGGCGACTTAGCAGCAGCAGCAGCAGCAGCTATAATAGGTAAACAACCTAAAGTTTCTGGGATTCAGTTTTCTCATCTGTGAAATGGAGATAATGATAGCATCCTCACAGTTTCTGTTAGTTTTATTAGACCCTATTATCTTGGAAAATAATTTTTGAAAATACTATAGCATAGTAATCACTACCTCTATTTGGTAAATAAATTAAATAGCAAGTATAATTTATTACCAAAAAAATTACCCCGACATGGAGACAGTGATATTGAATTAAGCGGGAACAATGACAAAAACAGGCTATATGGATGAGAGGTGGTGAAAAGGAAAGATTTGGTGCAGGGCAATATCAGTGACTAGGGATGAAAACATCTTTACATAGAACTGGGGACTTTATGTCTTTCTGTTATACTTTTACAAGAAATGGTAAGAAACCAGGAAGCTTTTGAGAAGATTTAGAGGTGCATAATTGAGGAGATATGGGAAAGGAGCATGCTAGGGGTGAAAATAGGAAAAAAGGGCTTTAACAACTCAGACAATTAAGGATAAAGTTGTTAGGATAGGAAGAAAGGAAAGATGAAGTTAGCATTGGTCAGCATGGGGCCCAATGGGATAATATTTTGAATAAGGCAGAGGCAGTGCCAAGCTCATTTTGACAATACCTATGGGGTCTTCTCACTGATTCCAGTATTAGTCTCAGTATTTAGTCTATTGAACTGAATGATAACTTCCATTATCACACACACTAACTGGAGGCTAGGATTTCAACATATCATTTTTGGAATATAGATTTAAGGGCCTAAATCTGTATCCATTCATCTGTTGCTGGATGCTTAGGTTACTTCTGTATCTTGGCGTTTATACACACTGCTGCTATGAACATTGGGATGCTTGTATCTTTTAGTATTAGTGTTTTTGTTTCTGTCAGATATATACCCAGAAGTGAAATTGCTGGGTCATATGGCCGTCTCCTAGATAGCATATTGAAAAGCAGAGACATTACTTTGCCAACAAAGGTCTGTCTAGTCAAGGCTATGGTTTTTCCAGTAGTCATGTATGGATGTGAGAGTTGGACTGTGAAGAGAGCTGAGTGCTAAAGAATTGATGCTTTTGAACTGTGGTGTTGGAGAAGACTCTTGAGAGTCTCTTGGACTGCAAGGAGATCCAACCAGTCCATTCTAAAGGAGATCAGTCCTGGGTGTTCTTTAGAAGGAATGATGCTAAAGCTGAAACTCCAGTACTTTGGCCACCTCATTCGAAGAGTTGACTCATTGGAAAAGACTCTGATGCTGGGAGGGGGAGAAGGGGATGACAGAGGATGAGATGGTTTGATGGCATCACTGACTCGATGGACCTGAGTCTGGGTGAACTCCGGAAGTTGGTGATGGACAGGGAGGCCTGGTGTGCTGCGATTCATGGGGTCACAAAGAATTGGACATGACTGAGTGACTGAACTGAACTGAACTGATTCAGCCCATGCATACCTGCATGCTAAGTTGCTTCATTCGTGTCTGACTCTTTGCGATGCTATGGACTGTAGTCCCCCAGGCTCTCTGTCCCTGGGATTCTCCAGGCAAGAATACTGGCATGGACTGCCATGCCCGCCTCCAGGGAATCTTCCCAACCCAGGAATCGAACCTGTGTTTCTTAGGTCTCCTGCATTGGCAGGCAGGTTCTTTACCATGAGTTTCACCTTGAGAGCCCATCAGTTCAGTTCAGTCCAGTTCAGTCACTCAGTCATGTCCAACTCTTTGCGACCCCATGAACCGCAGCACGCCAGGCCTCCCTCTCCATCACCAACTCCCGGAGTTCACTCAGACTCATGTCCATCGAGTCAGTGATGCCATCCAGCCATCTCATCCTCTGTCGTCCCCTTCTCCTCCTGCCCCCAATCCCTCCCAGTATCAGAGTCTTTTCCAATGAGTCAACTCTTTGCATGAAGTGGACAAAGTACTGGGGTTTCAGCTTTGGCATCATTCCTTCCAAAGAAATCCCAGGGCTGATCTCCTTCAGAATGGACTGGTTGGATCTCCTTGCAGTCCAAGGGACTCTTAAGAGTCTTCTCCAACACCACAGTTCAAAAGCATCAATTCTTCAGCAGTCAGCCTTCTTCACAGTCCAACTCTCACATCTATACATGATCACTGGAAAAACCATAGCCTTGACTAGACGGACCTTTGTTGGCAAAGTAATGTCTCTGCTTTTGAATATGCTATCTAGGTTGGACATAACTTTCCTTCCAAGGAGTAAGCGTCTTTTAATTTCATGGCTACAGTCACCATCTGTAGTGATTTTGGAGCCCAAAAAAATAAAGTCTGACACTGTTTCCACTGTTTCCCCATCTATTTCCCATGAAGTGGTGGGAACAGATGCCATAATCTTCGTTTTCTGAATGTTGAGCTTTAAGCCAACTTTTTCACTCTCCACAATCACTTTCATTAAGAGGCTTTTTATTTCCTCTTCACTTTCTGCCATAAGGGTGGTATCATCTGCATATCTGAGGTTTTTGATATTTCTGAAATGTATATAAAGAACAAAATTATAAAACAAAAGACACTATAAATAATCAAAAGAAGACATGATAAACAAAATTAAGCAGAAGATTAGGAAAAATATTGACATCATATATAACACACAGAGTTAGTATACTGTATGTATGAAAGCCATAAAATCAATATGAGCCAGATGAACAATCTAATGGAAATAATCAAGGACTGAAAATGAACAATTCACAGATAAAATATACTTATTGTCAATTATGTATGAAAACAGGTTGAAGTTTACTAGAATTTGAGAAAACAGAAGCAATGAATTGAAAAATTTCATCAAACATTTTTCAAAGTTTTATAATTATATAATTATATGTTTACTTGTATTAATAAGGGTGAAATGAAATAGATATTACCAAGCACTACTATTGGGAATGTGACTAGATATAAGCACTTCAAAATTGAAAATTCATTTGTTCTGTACGTACGTACAGAATATATTCCCAAAGAGGCATGTACATTGATGTTCCTTATACTGTTATTATTTTATATAGTATATATGTTACATACATTAAAACATATTCAAACAGTAGTGTGTACTTTCTATAGGTACATAGACATAGAAATACATAGAAAAATATATGAAAATAAAAAAACTAAATTGATTATAATAGTTATCTCTAGTTGAGAGGCTGAACTTTTAAAATTGGTATATCAATGGAGAATTTAACCATATTTTATTGTTTCAATCTTTTTAGAACAAGAAAATGCATTCCTCGTAGACACAATACAATGTGATAGTACAGACTCTGGACCCAGATTGCTTGCTTTAAATTCCAACTCCACTATTTACATATGTGTTAACCTTTTTGCCCCTTTGCTTTTCATTTGTAAAATGGATATAAAGATTGAGCCTAATTATATCTCATTTTGGATATATTTGATGATTGAGTTAAAATGTCATGTGTGTGTATATATATATATATGTGTGTGTGTATATACATCTGTGCATGCGTGGTTATATGTGTATATATACATATGTATGTGTGTCTGTGTATAAAGAGTTCAGTACCAGCCCTAATACATATTAATGTAATTCCCATAATTTGTGTAATTTTAAATATTTTAAAAGTTCGTATGACCCAAGAAAAGATTACTGCCAATTGTTGGAAAAACATGCAGAACAATAAGTACAAACCTACATTTTTTTCATATATTTCAGAAGAGTTACCTTTTATTGTTTGAATGATAAGAGAAACTTTAACATATGGGAGACTTTAAATCTCAGATTTAGATAAGTGTATGTGAGAAAACATGCATCAGTGAAGAAAATTTCTCTGGTTGGATTAAGGAGTTCACCTAAGGATGCTGTGAGGAAAGAGCATGAAGCATGAAAGGCTTTGGGTTTGGTGCTCAGAGGTTTGAACTTTATCTCTGTAGCAAAGAAGAGTCCCTGATGCTTTTTGAGCAGAGGAATGATATGGTATGTTAGCAGTTTTAGGTTGACTTTTCTATTCTTAGTATATAGGATTGACCAAAGCAAGCATTGCCTGTCATGGCTATAGCAACAGTTTGTATGGTAATGGGGACATAAACTAAAATGATTAGAAAAGGAAAGAAAAGTAAGATAGTAAGATTCTTAATACCTGAGAATCCCTTGCTTTCCAGCAATATGTCACCTTACACCCAATTAGTTGCCAGATTTATAAAATAAAAACATAGGAAACCCAGTTAAATTTGGACTTCAGATAAATAGCAAATAATTATTTAATGTAAGTATCTCCTTAATTTTGCCTTTGTTGTTTCCCTGAAATTCAAATTTAACTGGATAGCCTACACTTTTATCTAGCACTCTAACCCCAATAAGCATATTTTATCTTTATAGTCATTGTAGACATTAGTTTAACTCTTTTGACTTTTCCTTCAATGACATGAAAAGACAAGTGTTTACATGGCAATCACAACTTCTCTTTCAATGGGACTGTGGATATATTTTCTAGTGGAAACCCTTCATGTTTAAGGCAGAAGAGCCCGAAGTCATGGGAACTGAACACAAAAAGCATGTGAGTAGGTTATTAATGATAGGAGATGGCCCCATTCCCACACCACACCACATCACATCTAGTCACTGGATCTAAGCATATGGTTCTTCTTTTCAACTGTATCCCAACATTGCACTTTGTTATCACCCAGCCAGGACTGTTACTGGTGTCTTTAATAGGTTATTCTTCCCCATTAAATCATTCATCCTTTACAATGGCTGATTTGGTACATAATAAAACCAGATAAAACCAGTAAATCTTCTATGTTAAGCCATTTATCATTACTTTGGGGCTTCCTAGTGGCTCAGATGGTAAAGAGTCTGCCTGCAATGTGGGAGACCCAGGTTCAATCCCTGAGTTGGGAAGATCCCCTGGAGAGGGAAATGGCAATCCACTCCAGCATTCTTGCCTGGAAAATCCCATGGACAGAGGTGCCTGCCAGGCTACAGTAAATGGAGTCGCACGGAGTCAGATGCAACTGAGTAGCTAATACTTTCACTACTTTCACTTTCATCATTACTTTGCTATAAAAATATTACTTAGCCAAACACAGCAGTACACACAGCATTTGGAAAGTCTATAAATGGTGGTGCTAGTAGAAGCTAGCACAAGGATAAAGCAAATCCATTTTCAGACTGTTATTCCAAAAAGGACAAATCATTGTCTCTTTCAAAATAGAAATGCTCAAAAGTAATCAACTTGACATCTGGAGACTGGCTGGTCTCCTCAGGAAATTATGGCATATCAGGAACTCAGCATTAGCTTCCACCATTGGCAAATTAGTCATTTATTAGTTATCATAGCTGACTTGATAAGTAGATGTGTATTTTATTTACCTACAGCTCTCCCCACTTCCTATCATCACAGAACTTTTGTTAATAAACCCATTGAGCAAGCACAAGGATTGCTAAGGAAAGAGATTGCTTGACATTTGCTGAATGAGTCATCTTGTCTACCTGAATAATGTAAGCCTCCATTAAGTAGAAGTCCTCTGGAGAGCATCTCTATGCAAAGCACTATCTTTACACTCTGAGAGTTTCATCCATGTATCTCTTCTCCATACTTGTTTTGGCAAAAATTCTCTGACCAGTCAGCCAAATTAACCTTTACCCCAAAACAAGTATAAACTCATACTTCAGGTCATTGTGCCTTCAACACAAACTGAACATACAGATAGATATTCAGTCCATAGGAGTATTTCCATTCTTCCTATATCCAAGTATTTCTTGGCCATCTGAGTGGGATAATGACAAACAGAGTTCTGATAATATGGATTATCATTCATTACAGGTTTCATTCAATCAACCAAAAAGACAATAAGATTCACTACAAGTTCTTTCACCTAAAACCTTTCATCAAAGTCAGTGATACTCAAAACTGCCAAAAAAATTCTATGAAGAGTGAACCTATATAATTAAGCTCAGCCCAATCCAATATTATGCTCTTTTCTGTTTGGTTACATAACTGTACTATCCTTTCTCTACATATACTCTTGGAATTCACTGATATAAACATGAAATTCTAGAACTATTTAGGTTTGAAAATTATCTTCCCCTGTGTGTGCTCAGTCATGTCCAGCTCTTTGCCAACCCCTGAAGGAGCCAGGCTCCTCTGTCCATGGAATTTTCCAGGCAAGAATACTGGGATGGGTTGCCATTTCCTACTCCAGTGTATCTCCCTGACCCAGTGATTGCACCTGTGTCTCTTGTATCTCCTGCATTAGCAGGCAGATTCTTAACCACTGCCCCACCAGGGAAGGCCTTATCTTCCCCTAGATTATTCATTAGGCTGCTGCTGCTGCTGCTGCTAAGTTGCTTCAGTCGTGTCTGACTATGTGCGACCCCATAGACGGCAGCCCACCAGGCTCCCCTGTCCCTGGGATTCTCCAGGCAAGAACACTGGAGTGGGTTGCCATTTCCTTCTCCGATGCAGGAAAGTGAAAAGTGAAAGTGAAGTCGTTCAGTTGCGTCCGACTCCTAGCGACCCCATGGACTGCAGCCCACCAGGCTCCTCCATCCATGGGATTTTCCAGGCAAGAGTGCTGGAGTGGGTTGCCATTGTCTTCTCCATTAATTGGCTATAGTTCAATACAAAATAAAAAGCTTAAAAATTTTCTTAACTATCTCTGTCTCTTGGTAACTATACTTTTTATAACTTTACAATCAAATACTTTTAGTATTTCATTTTGAGAAGCAGTTAACTTTTTCAATCTTACAAGGCATTCGAACTCTGAACTTTCCCTATTACCTTTGATCTCTTCTTTGATCTCTACCAGTTAATTCTTGCTTGAGTTAATCTGTTTCTTGTAACACCTGGCAAAATGTCACCAGTAGTAGCCAGCACACACTGTCACTCACTCTCAGACTGCCACCTAAAAGGATTTTGAGTTATGACAAGTGGCAATTTTATAAAATGTCTTGCCATAGCATGAGAACTCTACAGTCCTCTGGCTACTATACATTTTTCATTTCTGCTTATCACCTCTTTGCTAAATAAACTTCACTTATTTTAGTTCTATTGTTATGG
The DNA here is from genome assembly GCF_027580195.1 of Bos mutus. NCBI lineage: Eukaryota > Metazoa > Chordata > Mammalia > Artiodactyla > Bovidae > Bos > Bos mutus. The sequence goes on along the minus strand of NC_091622.1, from coordinate 73,139,602 downwards.
CAGCACCCAAATTATGGCAGCAATTTCTGAATTTACTCAGGGTGTAGTCAGAAAAATTAATTACTTCAGACATTTCAAGTAGGAAGGAAATTAACAGAGATGTGACAGTTTAAAAAATGACCACAACTTCTTTGACATTCTTCCCACTGAGAGAGGGGTCCACTCTCCTTTCACATGAACCTGAATCAGCTTGTATCTCCTTCAACTACAGATAGCATAACACGTGGCCTCCATATAACCTCCAAGTCAAGATCATAATTATCTGTAAAGTTGTTGCCCAGTTCACTTGGGTTAGTCCCTGTGAGGAAAGCCAGATGCCATGTAAGAAAACTAACTGTACCAAGAGTACTGTGTTGGACAGGCCAGTTGACAAGCCATCAAATCAACTGCAGGCCATCAAATCAGCCTTATCAGAATCTAATTTATTTGAATTTCCTCATCAAACTGCAACCATATGAGTCCCCAAGCAAAAACTTTCCAGACATATGGCCCCAAATATGTGATATACAAAACTATGAGAAAAGTAAAATGTTTTCTAAAAGCTTCCATGCTTAGGGATAATTTTTACTCAGAAGTAGTAACCAGAAAAGTTAGAATTAGGCATTTATGAAATTTCTGGAAAGGATTTCTAATTCTACACCTGAAAAACTAATTCCCACAGAGATTTCTCTCCCACCACTAGGAAACTACAAGACCTGATAACATACATGAAACTTCTGTTTGCAGGCATTGCAAAATAGGCAATAAAGTAATGTAATCCCTGTGAAAAGGGTAACTTATGAGGTGGGCTCTATGATTACCTAAGATTACCTCATGGTAGCAGTTTTCAGGCTATAACTTGGCTTATGGAATTTTATGTCTCCCCTGGCAACTTGTAAAAGTTATACTTGTTCCTCAATATCACTTAAGCATAATATTGCCAATCGTTTCTCATTTTATTGTTGTGGTTATGCAGTGTTATCTCAGTGTATCTTTAAATTTCTTTTTCCCAAAGACTATCTTGAGTGTTTCAAAATATTCAGTGAAATATTAAGCAACGATTAAAATATTAAAAACAATAATACCTCCCCTTTTTAGCATAAAAGAGTCTGAATTCTAACTCAAGGAAGGTGGTTCTTTGGAACAACTCTAGTCCACCATCTTCCTGATCTGCTGGCTTTCCAAATAAAGTCACTATTCTTTGTCCCAACAAGTCATCTCTCAATATATTGGCCTGTCATGTGGCAAGCAATATGAGCTTGGACTCAGTAACACTTTGTCTAGAACACAGATTCAAAACTCAGTTTTCTTCTCTGCACCATGTAATTTACTCCTATGGATTGATGTTTTTCATAACATCTTCTGTATTTTTTTTTCACTTTTTGTGATTTTGGCATAGACAAAAATTCTTACCTTCTATTCTTTCCCAGCTAGAATAATGTAAATGTATATTTCAATACATAGTTTCTCATCTTTCAAAGTTACCCACACAAGCCTCAGAAATTCTTAAAAAATTTAAAACCTGTGTGTCTGTGCATGTTTAATAGCCATAGCTTCCAATCAAACCTCTTTAGGTCTAAGTTTTTACTCATTGAGAGAAGAGAAAAATTGCCTGAGGAATTCAGTCCTATGAAGCATTCTATTATAATTTACTATTTTAATAGTGGCACATGCAGAAAATTGAGGATAATGCAAGCTAAATTACTCCCCACTTTTAAATATGAATTGAAAGTGTGACAAAGTTCAATGACAGCTTTCATGAAAAGAAATAATAAATTTCATCATATTACAGTAGAGACTCCTACCTTAGACATTTTCCATTCAAGAGATGATAAACCTTGATACCTTCACAAATGTGGAAATGTGACTACAGGCTGGCAGCTTTTGTTCAAACTGTATTTCCAAGCAAAATTATATTTATATATCTATATATCCATTTCAACTTAACTGCCATTTTAACCTATACAAAACTTGTTTTGAGCTACTTTTTCATGAAGTATAAAGTTCTTGGGACCTGAAGTCACTTATTTAAGGGGTGACAATGAGTTGAAGCCCAAAAATGACCCTAGACCCAGTTGACTAAGTACTTCCCTCATGATAGGCTCCAGTATATCAGTACATAGAGTTCAAGTGTGTTTTTTCCAAATAATAAGTTTTTACATTGCACAAACATTTATGGTTATGGGATAATTACTGAAATCTCACATGTTAAATCCACAAATGGCAAAAGGCTATTTGAAAGAGTGATTCAAGCTTCTATAATTTATGTGATTTGTGCTATAATTATGTGATTATAAATAATCACAAAAAAAGAAATCACAAGTAAATCAAATTGCTGAAACAATATTTAAGAACTAAGAAGTAAATTCCTTTCCCAATCAAAAAGAATTGGAAAATATTAGTGAAGAGGAAAATCTATATTTTATCTTCTTTCTTGGTTCCCAAGACCATCAAGAATTATGTCCGACTGTATAAAACTTTAAGGAACAAACCTGAATATCTTCTCCAACTTCTGAACTAATCTACTGATTTGAGATTTTTAGGAAAGAGAATTGAGACATGAACTTTTCAGAAATTAACCCAATTTGACACACAAAGATGAGCCATCAGATTTTGTAATTCTTGTTCAACAAAGAAGAAGCCGGCTATAAGATGTGATCTGCATGTAGCTTCATCCAGATTGACTCTAATGGTAATGACACTCTCCCATGGTAAACACCGTTCTAAGCTGCCTCATCTGTCATTGTTAACACTTCTATCAGACACTTTGTCATAGAAAAAACACTTATTGAGCTTCTAGCTCACACAAATACTGTTGGAACCTAGAAAATGGTTTCACAGTTAAATATAGTATTTCAAAGGGAAAAAGGCATTCATAAGAAATAAAAACTCTTTCCCATCCCACCTCCATCTCTTTGTGCATCAATTCTGTGAAGTTTGGCTAAGGCAGTTCTGGTATTCTTGCCTAATGGCTCTAAGTAAAGTTCTCCCATACTTTCGTCCAAAACTTGGCTTCTTAAATGAAGCATTATATAATACAGGAATAATGGAGGCTTTTGAAAGTAATTTGGGATTTAGGTTAAGAAAGAGCAAAATAAAAATTTGAAAATTACATACTCCTCATATATATTTTTAGCTTCAATTTTCTGGTCATGAACCTTTATTTTGCTTTTAAAAGAAAAGCACATGTTGAGGATACATATATATACATATATATATAATATGTATATATATATATGGAGAACTGAGTTTTATGTGGCCTCCTACCACAGTTTGAAATATAGTCTTTAGTGCAGAACTCAATTCATAAAATAATTGCACTCAAAAAACATTATATTAATTTCATCCCCAAAATCACTGCTTATCCTTACATCTCATTTTATATAAATAAAGGATGAATGAAAATTCCTGACCACCATATTTCAGTTTGAAAAAGAATGGTGAGTGACTGCTGTATGAAATAATTCAACTCCCCAAGTTACAAACATATCATTAAGTAGTGGTTTATATATGAAACAGTCAAATTTGCTATCCTGTTACTGAAAAGTTTGGCTATTCCCAACCCCATGTGAAAATTCAAATTACTGGAAAAGTCCTCAAAATTGTAGATTTCATGGTTCAAACTCAAACATCTTACGAATATCCCAGAATGAGGTATTATCATTTGTGTTACCCTATAATGCTCCCCCAAGTGTTTCTGATGTTCAGAACCACTTGACTAGAAGTTATTAGACATCAGTTTGAAGAACTAATAACTATGGGTTTTCCATAATAAGCATTAATTGTTGATATATTATTTTATGATTAATCATCTTACTATGAACAAATAATTCAATATGCTTAAATAAAAACCATTTAATTTCTTATTTATGATTCATGCTAGCATCAGAATCTTATTAAGGTGAATTTTAAATAGATCTAATCTTATAAACTATAGTCTCTAGAATGGGAGACGGAAAGCACAGGCTCAATGTTTATAAGAACATATTCTATGAATGATAAGAAATCCATTTAAAATTGAAAATATTACTCCAAGCTAGTGTCTTTTGGAGCACTAATTCTTAATCAAATGCATTAATGTTTATAGCTTTGCAGAAAAGGACATTCTGTGTTATGTATGTGTATGTGTTTGTGTTTTTTAGCATTTCATACAGTCTAAATGACCTCAAAAAAGGCATTGTGCTATCATCTCCTTATAAATTTTCAGAATATTTTAAAAGAAAGAGGTGTTTCTTTTATAAATCTTAAGCTGCAGGACTGTATCTTTGCATTTTAGGCCCTGTGCAAGACAAACATGTTGTTATTCATCTGTGTATCTAGGAACATGGTAGAACACAATCAAGAACTGTACTTTGTGCTAGAGATATGGTGATAAACAAGTCAGAGCCAATCCCTGCCCTAACAGAGTTTACCACCTCATAAAGAAGACAGACATTAAACAAGAAACTATTAGTGAAATAAATTCCACCAAGTGAAAAAGGCAAGCGTGAGCAGGGAAGCTATCTCTGCACGGTTGAGTCAGTGCAGAAACTGAAAAGGTGAGCAAGAGTTAACTAGTTAACTGAGCAAAGAGAATTCAAGGCCAAAAAAGAAAAGAAGCAGATGTGATTAGAGAATTGTCTAGCTTGTTATTTTGTTGAACTGTTCTTAAACATTAGGTGATGATGTAAGTGACGATGCCCTCTGAAGGCAGACAACTATAGTTTGAAATCTCACTGCTATCAAGCAAGTAGCCAAAGACTCTGCCACCATATCTTTGAGCAGGTTAATTAATCTCTAAAAATTTCCTCATGTATTAAATGAAGTTTATAATAGAGTTGTAGTGAAGATGAAAGGACCAAATAACAGCCAAGTAATTGTAGAAAAATTAATACTTGCTTAACATAGCAAGTATTAAGTATAACCTTATCTTATTTAATATATAAATTCCTAACTAAAGAATCAGGTTCCAACTCCAGGGGTCTGTTACACAGCACAGCATTGTAAGGTCCTACAGATGGGGTCCTGCAGAAAAGCTTTATAAACACATTATTGCTATTCAGGATTTGGCACAGGAGAAAATTAGATGGGGAAACTGAAAATACCAGAATATTTATTTCCATGTTCAAAAATCGTGGAGAGCATTTATTGGAAAAGGAAAAGCCTCCTGTGAATTTTAGATGTTGGAAAAGGAAAAGCTGCCTGTGGATTTCAGAAAGCAAAGGTGGATTTAAATGTAGGAGATAGCCAGACAGGCAGCAGGACAGCAAATGAAATTAACTTGGATAAATGACTGAGAGAGTGCCAGCAAAAATTATCTTAACTGTTCTTATCCACAGTTTATCACTGGGATACATATTGAAATTAGATTTGAAAGTGATTGAATTATTTTATAAGCTTCAAAGGTACTTGCAGGTAACTAGCTCTAGCAATAATTTTTTAATCAAGCCTCATGATGCAGGAAGTAAACTGAAATTCAGAGGTCAGAATGACATTTATGGTCTTGAGAGATTTTTGTCTCTGAAACTGGCTAAATGGACACTGCCAGAGGTAGAACTCTAGTAGAAGGGAACCAATATCCAATACATTTCACAGTTCTTATATCTCTAGCTAATCATTAGGGGCAAATAGACAATCCTGATATAAGCTCTAGTTTCTTAAATTAATAGTTTTCAGGATAATCAGATGTAGATTAATAGATAGGACATAAGACTTAACACACCCAAAATTTTAAAAACAGATAAATAGATTCTCATCTATTCTTCCACTACCCATAAATTTATTCAAAGATATGTATTTATTGGGTATCTACTCTGGGTCATACACTGTATTAAACATTAGGATTTGTTATGGGTTGAATTGTGCCCCCATCCCAAACTTTGTATGTTGAAACCTTAATCCACAATGTATCTCAGAATAGGACTTTACTTGGAAGTAGAAACCATGGAAACAGTGGTTGACTTTATTTTTGGGGGCTCCAAAATCACTGCAGATGGTGATTGCAGCCATGAAATTGAAAGACACTTACTCCTTGGAAGGAAAGTTATGACCAACCTAGACAGCATATTAAAAAGCAGAGACATTACTTTCTCAACAACAGTCCATCTAGTCAAGGCTATGGTTTATCCAATGGTCATGTGAGAGTTAGACTATAAAGAAAGCTGAGCGCCGAAGAATTGATGCTTTTGAACTGTGGTATTGGAGAAGACTCTTTAGAGTCCCTTGGACTGCAAGGAGATCCAACCAGTCCATCCTAAAGGAGATCAGTTCTGAGGTGTTCATTGGAAGGGCTGATGCTGAAGCTGAAACTCCAATACTCTGGCCACCTGCTGCAAAGAGCTGACTCATTTGAAAAGACCCTGATGCTGGCAAAGATTGAGGTCAAGAGGAGAAGGGGACAACTGAGGATGAGATGGTCGGATGGCATCACCGACTCAAAGGACATGGGTTTGGGTGGACTCTGGGAGTTGGTGATGGACAGGGAGGCCTGGAGTGCTGCAGTTCATGGGGTTACAAAGAGTCGGACACGACTGAGCGACTGAACTGAACTGAACCGAGTTATTATGAAAGTGAAAGTGTTACTCGTTCAGTCATGTCCAGCTTTTTGCGAACCCATGAATTGTCGCCCTCCAGGCTCCTCTGTCCATGGAATTCTCCAGGTGAGAATACTGTAGAAGGTTGCCATTTCCATCTCCAGGGAATCTTCCTGACCCAGAGATCAAACCCCAATCTTCTGTATTGTAGGCAGATTCTTTACCATCTGAGCCACCAGGGAAGCCCAATAGATGTAGTTAATGATGATGGAGTCATTCTGGAGTAGAGTAGGCCCTTAATCTAATATAACTAGTATCCTTATAAAGAGGAGAAATTTAGACACAGACACATAGACACATACACAAACTGAGAGCACTTTGTGAAAATGAAGGCAGAGGCTGGGGTGACGCTACGTTATGCCAAGGAACACCAAAGAGTTCCAGTGAACCACCATGGAAGAGAAGGGGCATGGAGCAGATTCTTCCTCAGCCCTTGGAAACTATTATCCCTGTATGCACCTTGATCTTGGATTTGTGGTCTCCAGAACTGATACAACTCACTTCTGTTATTTAAGCCAGCCGGTTTGTAGTGCTTGGTTACAGCAGCCCTAACAAACTAACACAGGATTGGAGCAGGGAATCTCCCACCCTCATGATGCCTATACTGCTGTGACTGACAGTAAATCAGAACACTTTTCTGTGTCTCAACCTCAAAGGAAGTTGCATCAACATAATTACAGATGTGACTAAAAGAATAAAACAAAAATATGCCAATCCAAAAGGATCTGTTTATTAGTCAGAAACATAATTCATCTATGCCTGGTCCTGGGTTGTCTCCACTTTATCTTCCAGAGGAATGAATGCCCCACCCTTCTCCATGCCTTGGTTGCTGAACTTTAGACACTGCATCAGCAGGAGACTTTTCCCCTTTTTCCAGGTGCATTCAAGCCAGTGTGAGGCACCAGAGTGAGAGAAGGGATCAGGAAGGTGCCCAATAGCTTCTTACCATTGGCCTTCCATGTTAACAATGGCCAAAATCCTCTCCACTTGGTCATCAGTCAGCCAACTGTCTCCTCTTAGTGAGTTCCAAAATTACTGCTTCCTATTTTCCCCTTACTATAGGCTTGTTAACAGCTGGTCCTGGTGACTGTTGCATGCTAATTGTTGATAATACCTAGAGATTTTATCCTTTGTTAATGTTACCTTTAACCTTGCCCTCACTTTGTAAATAACCCCATCTTTATACTCTCTTAATGATATCCTTCAATATGTCAATGACTTTTTTTACCAGAACCATTTTCCCAGGAACATACCCAGGAAATAACCTCCAAAATTTGAATTTTAAGATCGCTGTCCCACCTGTTTAATGAGCAGACAGATCATCTCTTTGCTAGGGGGCAACAAGACAATGGTACTTCATGGCTGCAGTGGCACCATGGTTATTCAAATTGTCATTGTAAGATGGAGTGCAGTGCAAAGAGACTTTGGGAGATCAATTTTCAGTGGTATTTTGTTGCTATGTTGATATTGTTGATGTAAGAATTTTAAATATGCTTGTTTCTTCTAACTGACACACAAACACACACGAAAGTTAACTCAAAGCTTAGAATTACTTTTCAACGTACAGAAAGCTGTTCTGAAGCTTTTCTCTCATAGCTAAAGTACAGACATGACTGTGGATCAGATACAAAGCCTGATTATAAGTGCTACAGTGATGCAATGCCAGCTAAATGCATAATCACTTTAGACCTCTCATGCTAACTTTAAAGACACCAATTAGAAAGAAGTAAAACCTTGAAAACTGGGGTGGGGAATTTTGGTCAGTATGTCTGCTTGTGTACTTACTGTGGAGAATTAGAAGGTGAGATGGATGACCTGATGTAAAATCTACATTAATTCATAGTCAATACATAAGAGGTTAGTTGTTGAGCATGTATTGGGAAAAACAAGAAATAGGTGACAAGGGAATCTGGAAGAGAGGATTGTGAATAAACATTTCAGAATGAGCACAGAGTATGAAAATATTCATGGACCACATAAATTCTCTCCAGTGAAGTGAAGGCATTCACCAATCAAGTGAAAAAAATTACCTGTTGTGTGGATATAAGTCAGCTTCTATCCTTGGTCACTAAATTGCTTGTTTAATGGGCCCATTTACAAATTGGCCATAGCGGCAGGGCTGGAGGCTATGCATGGGCTCAATAACATGGACAACATAGACTTGCCTTCACTAAGACTGATCTGGTCACAACAGCTGCTGAGTATCTGTCATGTCAACAGCAGAAGTAAATGCTAGGTCCCTGCTCTGACCATTTCCTGGGGAGCTATCCATTCACCAGGTGAAAGATGATTACTTTGGAGCCTTTTTTTATCACAAAGTCTGTTCTCATGGGAATATAGCCATATTCCAAAAACAGATTTCCTTTTGTGTCTGCAGAACTCCACCCGGTATTGCTATGCAGGGACTAACAAAATGCCTCATTCATCACCTTGTGTGCTAAGTATCTTTATTTGGTTTTTTTTGTTTCTTTTTTTTTTATTTTAAATTTTATTTTTAAACTTTACAAAATTGTATTAGTTTTGCCAAATATCAAAATGAATCCGCCACAGGTATACATGTGTTCCCCATCCTGAACCCTCCTCCCTCCTCCCTCCCCATACCCTCCCTCTGGGTCGTCCCAGTGCACTAGCCCCAAGCATCCAGTATGGTGCATCGAACCTGGACTGGCAACTCGTTTCATACATGATATTATACATATTTCAATGCCATTCTCCCAAATCTTCCCACCCTCTCCCTCTCCTACAGAGTCCATAAGACTGTTCTATACATCAGTGTCTCTTTTGCTGTCTTGTACACAGGGTTATTGTTACCATCTTTCTAAATTCCATATATATGTGTTAGTATACTGTATTGGTGTTTTTCTTTCTGGCTTACTTCACTCTGTATAATAGGCTCCAGTTTCATCCATCTCATTAGAACTGATTCAAATGTATTCTTTTTAATGGCTGAGTAATACTCCATTGTGTATATGTACCACAGCTAAGTATCTTTAAAAAAAAATCAGTTTTGCTGAAGGGACACATTTTACAGTGAAAGAAATATAGCAAAGTGCTCCTCTCAATGTGTTCTCTGGTCTAATCATATTCCCCAAAGAGCAGTTGGTTGATAAAGTGGTGGATAAGCCACAGTGGTGGATTAGTGCACAAGAATGGCACTTGGTAAGTAAAGATCACATGCAAATTTGTCGTGCTATTTAAGGATGCAGAGTATGTTTCAAGCCGGTAGACAATAAATAGTGTTATCTCTTCTATAGATAGAATGCAGGGTCTGTGGAACAAGGAGTGGATCTGAGAGTAGCCCTTCCTGCTATAACACCTAACTGTGCACTAGAAGTGAGCTCAGTATGATTGGAAAGCTGATGCTTCCAAACACTAGAAGGGAATACAGTTCAGATTCCACTGAAACAGAAACCGAGACTGACCTCGGGCTATCTTGGGCTTCTCATTTTGATGAACCACCCAGCAAAGAATTGGGTCAGAGTACTGATTTGAATAATTAATTCAATTTCCAAGGAGAAATTTGATTGCTTCCAACTAGTGGGACAAAGAGAGTTTTGAAAACCAGGCAACTCACAGTGGCACCTGTTAGCACAGTCATTCTTTTACTAATTGCCAATGGGAAATTGGGGCACCACCAACTAGGCAGGGCCACTAGAGACTTGGGTTCTATAGGAGTGAAGATTTGGGTCACCCCATCAAAAAAAAGAGCCTCACTAATTGATGTTGGCAGGGAATAAAGGGAACATGAAACTGGAAAACAAGGATGAAGTTACAATTTCAACAAGCCTTATAACCTAAACATCAGTTATAGAAGTGGCACTATGATCAGCTATGTTTTATATTAATCATTATCCCCCTTTCCATCCATCCCTGATATTGGTATTTGCTTTCTATGAAGGACACTGATGCTTAATAACATTACTATTAAAATTCCTGATGAAATTCTACCTACAATAACATCTCCCCAAGCTGATAATGTAGTTAGTAAGATTTTATGTTTTTTCTATGTTTGAGGATTTTTTTTTATTCCTTGTATTTCAGATTTGTATATCTAAATGAAGAACAGGAATGAATGCTAATTGGAAAATCAGGGTGGGCTCTATTGAACATTCTGCATTTATTTTTACCTTTTCTGGATCTACTCTTCAGTTTGATCTTTGCCCCAGAACTATATCACTTTATTTCTCTTGCCCTCTGGCATCTTATTGGTTTCAACCAATAGGAGGCTCTACCAGGAGAAAAGAAGACAAAATTATCAGGTACAGCTTTCTGCCACACCTCAATTCCCTCACCCTCAACCCATCATTTTGACAGTGACTGTTCCCCTATGTGTGTCCACTACTATTGGGCAGGCTGTCTCCCAAGCCTCATCTATCACTAGCTATGGTGGGTAGTCTCTCTATCATTACCCTCAGTGGGTACTGGAGTAGTCATGGCTTTCCATTGTGGTGGGTCCCTGAATGCTTAACCATCCCTTTTTGCTTCTCTTAATTCTGCCTACATTTTCATAATTAGTTCCCCTTCTTTTGATTCATATCAGTTAACACTTTGAATGTGCCTTCTGTCTTTTATTAGCACCCTGACTAAGTTTAAGACTAATAAATGTCTTTTGTGATTCTCTAGCACAGATTAAAACTTACTTGTCCAGGAATAGAAATTACCTTTAAAAAAAAATCAAGATTCCATCAGACAGTACTGTGAAATGTGTTTGTTTGACCAGTACTGTTGATAGCAGAACTAAAAGGTTCTGAAAGAGTAGGCATTAATATATTCCCTGAAAACAGGTGCTTTAAGGATAGTGATATTCTCAATAGTATGTTCTATAATTAAGATACTAAATACTTGGAAAGCTGCTATATTCATCAAACCAATTGCATTAAAATCTATCTTCAGTATGTTAAAGTAGGGTGACTTGGTGAAAGTAACAATTACAAAGGAAACAAAATGCAGTATATTGAAATAAATAACAAGGAATCTTCCCATTTATAGCTTTAAAAACCTATTAGACTTTTTAAACCAAGATAAGAGCTGTCAGTTACTTGGCCAACTGATACATTTTTGTTGTTGCTGTTGTTTGTGGCTATGCTACTTTAGAAAAATGATAATGATCTATTTTATGATGTCTGAACTATTCTGTTGAATTTTGTTCTTTAAGAACCCACACGGACTTATTCAAAAAATGAAGTGAAATCAGGCCTGGTTTTATTTCTTTTTTTGGACACAAGAATGTGAAAAAGAAAGCCTCAGAGTATTATACAGAATCAATGACCACCACATATCAACTCTTACTGGCCATCGTTGCCTTGGCCACCTACCCAATCTTTTTATTGATAAACAGAGTTTTATGATTCTCATTTAACCTCCCAGTTTTGCTCTTTGGAGGCTAAACGCAACACTGTTGAAACATACTCTTTGAATTTAATAAGAAAATGATCGATTTTAATGCTATCTCAGGAGAAAGACATAGAATGTTCGACATACCCTACGGTAAAAAGTAGGAGGCAGGCTTCTGTAGCTATTCATTGCAATTGAGAAACCCTATTTCTTCCCGTATTCCAGACTAAGTCACTGTAGCAAACGTCTACTTTAGACAACTTGTGGTTTTACATTTCAGCAAAGATGGGCTTCAGAGAAATTTCCCTTTGAAATCTGTGATAAAAGACTGCTCAAAGAAAACTGAATCCATCATCAAATGACTTGTATTTTCCTTTTTTAAAAAATGGGTAAAGAAAACAGAGCTCTTACTGGCAATACATTTTTAATAGTATTTTGAGTAGCTTCACTATCTTTATTTCCTATGGGAATACATCAGATTCAGACATGATCTAAAAGAAAATTCGTCTATCTAAATAATAGGTAGTTAATATAATAATTGAATTTAACTGGAATAGCATGAGAGCATTAAAATCAGTGACAACTTTTCAAGGAATATTTCTTAGAAAAAAAATTTTCAAGAATCAAAACTCCAAAGCTGTTATTTTCAGCATTATTACATCTAGAATGACTCAAAGTGAAAAACTTAGTTTCTATTGTGAACCTTAGATCCTATCTCCCAAACCCATTCCCCCGTCCTCACTCTAATCCATTCCCACCTTTACCTTTATGGTCCACACTTCTTAGCAAATACATGTCAGATGTCAGTGTATAGATTGACACGTGAGTGACACTGACACTAGAGCTGAGAACAAAGCGTCATGTCCTCAAACAGTGAACACATGAATGGATAAACAAATGACCCATGATGGACCAAACTTGAAATTCAAACCCTACAAAGAAGAATATTGATAAATCAGTGCTTAAAACCAACATATAAAATTCCCTTTTGATTCTGAATTTGCAATTATTTATAGAAAATTAAGTAGGATTTGACAGCAAACAACTCATGTATTTCAGAAAGAGAATAACTTTACAATCCAGTGGTTCCAAAATTATAAATGTTTGTTTTATTTTATTGAAGAGTGCAAAATCACATATTTGACAATGGTTGTCAAATATAAACAAAATTATAATAAAGTGTTCACAAAGAAACTAATGGAACAGATGATAAAGTCTAGAAATTGACCCACACATATATGGTTACCTGACTTACAACAAAATACCACTTCAATTCAGACTTAAAGGACAGTCTTTTCAATAAATTGTGCTGGTCCACTAGGTACCTATAAAGGAAAAAAATAAAACTGACCCTTACCTCAAACAATATATAAAAGTAATTTGAGGTAGATCATAATCCTCAATGTGAAAAACAAAACAAAAAGCTTCTAGAAGAAAACATAAGGGGATATCTTTTTAACCTTAAATAGTCATGGTTTCTTAAATAAGACACAAAACCACTAACTATACAAGAAAAAATGTTGAATTAAAAAGTTCTGTCATCAAAAACCCAAGAGAATGAAAAGGTAAGCTACAGACTGAGAAAATATATTCCCTATATTTAGGTACAGCAAAGGACTTGAACTCAGAATCCTACAATCTAACTTTTTAAGTGAACAAAACTTAAAAGGGAACATCATTGGAAATGAAAATGAAAAATAAGCATATTAAAAGATAGTCAGTGTCATTAGTCATCATAGAAATGTAAACTGAAATCACAATAAGATATTACATCCCCACACAAACAGTTAAAATTATACATCTGTTGTAGTTTAGTTTGCTAAGTCATGTCTGACTCTTTTGCAACCCCACGAATTGCAGCCCACCAGGCTCCTTTGTCCATGGGATTTCCCAGGCAAGAATACTGGAGTGGGTTGCCATTTCCTTCTCCAGGGGATAGATATGTATTTTTTATTTTATTTACAATACCAGCACTGACAAATATCAAGTGTCAATGAGGATATGACACAACTGAAGCACTCATACATTTCTGATGGATTGCAAATTGCTACAAACACTTTGGAAAACAGTTTGACAGTGTCTGACAATCACACACACAAGCACACATTGTATAACTGCAAATTTAAATATATCTCAAGAAGAAATGGGTGCTTTAACAAGGAAAAGACATGTACAAGACTATAATGAATGTTCATAGCATAGTTATTTACAAAAATCCAAAAGCTGGAAACTATCCAAATGCCAAACAACTGTAGAAGGAACAAATGAAAATCTTCAACAACAAAAAATGAACAAAAAAGAAAAAAAAAACAAAAACAAAAATGAACTATTGCAACAGACAAAAACATGAATATATCTCACACTCATAAGTGAACCAAAGGCAGAAATAAGCATATGTACTATGTTTAATTAACATGAAATTCAAGGTAGGCAAAGCCAATCTATTAAGATAGAGACTAAAATAGCAGCTATCTTTGAATGTACACCAACTGAAGGGAAGAATAAGGGAATATACTTGGTGTTGGAAACATCTATTTTGATCTGAGTGGTGGTTTACTTGGTTGTACACATGTATAGAACTGCAAATATTCATGATACAGCAGATTTGATTAGCAGGTAATAGAGCAGAATTGACATCTACTGAGTTCTGACTATGTATTATTATTTCATTTAATTTTTACAACCATTTTTGAAGGATACATTATTTCTCCTTTAGAGATGATAAATTGGGTATTTAAACAGGTTAAATAGTATAGCTTCACAGAAGAGAGTGGTGAGTTGGCATTCAAATTCAGATCTCTGAGATTCCAAGATCCCACATAACTTTTTTCTATTTTTTTTTGTTCTGTTTAATTTTTAATTGGAAGATAATTGCTTTACAATGTTGTGTTCATTTATACCATGCAACAATGTGAATCAGCAGTAAGTATACATATTACCTGGCTGCCCTGGTAGCTCAGCTAGTAAAGAATCCGCCTGCAATGCAGGAGACCCTGGTTCCATTGCTGGATCCAAATGGTTCCCTGGAGGAGGGCATGGCAACCCACTCCAATATTCTGACCTGGAGAATCACCATGGACAGAGGAGTCTGGTGAGCTACAGTCCATGGGGTTGCAGAGACAGACACAACTCAAGGACTAAGCACAGCACATATATATTAACACTCCCTCTTGAAGCTCCCTCCCACCACCCACCCCATCCCACCCCTCTAAGTTGTTGCAGAAAATCTGGTTGAGCTCCCTAGGGTATACAGCAATTTCCCACTAGCTAGCTATTTTACATATGGTAATGTATGTTTCACTGCTACTCTCTCAATTCTTCCCACCCTCTCCTTCCCGTGCTGTGCCACAAAGTCTGTTCTCTGTATCCATAGAACTTAAAAAATACATCAAAGTGACAGGTCCACGAACAGCCTAATCTTCATAGTTCCAAGTATACTTCAGAAGCCCACAGGGACTCTGTGCTGTGCTTAGTCGCTCAGTTGTGTCCAACTCTTTTCGATCCCATGAAATAAGACAAAACTCATTTCCTAAGACTTGCATCTCTGCATTTCTTTTTACATGCAATAGATTTTAAAATTATCACATCTTATCAATTGGTGCCCTCACTGAACTTGATATATTGAAAATATATTTTTCAGTATTGTAATTCAAAAGCTTCCTTGCATTAACTAGGGTGAACTAAGGGTGAAAAACATAAAGATGGAGAAACTGTGACAAAAAAACTAAAACTAAGGCTTTTTTTTTTTAATCTAAAAAGAATGTTATTTTCCCAGGTGGCTCAGTGGTAAAGAATCCACCTGCCAGTGAAGGAAGCACAGGAGGCATAGGTTCAATCCCTGGGGCAGGAAGATCCCCAGAGAAGAAAACAGCAACCCACTCCAGTGTTCTTGCCTGGAGAATCCCATGGACAGAGGAGCCTGGTGGGCTACAGTCCCTGGGGTCATAAAGAGTTGGACATGACTTAGCAACAAGCAGGCACACATGCAATGTTATTTTAAAATGTGATAAGTACATTTCCCCTTTTCTATATCTAAAATGAATATTCTATTTATGAAAATTAATTAAAATAACTCAGATATAAATTTGAAATATAAGAAAATAATCCTGTAGTTTTATTAGTATATTATGAATAAAACCTGCAAATTTGTGAAATATTTAGGCCTGATCTTTTAAGTTCTTAAAAAAATATTAAAAAAAAAATAAAACGATAAATTAGAATAAAGAATTGGCAGGCAGATTCTTTACCACCGTGCCACCTGGGAAGCCCCTAATATTAATTTAATAATGTATGATAGGTGTACAAACCCTGGACTTTTTCCTATGGTTTTTACCAGACCTAAATTAGGTTAGGGCTTCAAACCTCCCTGTTGACTTTCATAATTCCTATGAAAGCTACCTCATAGTTTGTCCAAGACAGGACATTACACTTTTAATTCCTAGCCGTGCTTCTTGTAGTCCAGCTAAACAAGGTTACTTGTTCCTTATTATTGCATGGTATTCTGATCAAATGATTTATGAAGTCATAATATCCAACTCAAGCCCTGCCTCATCCTCATTCTGTTCTACTGCTGTTATTGTTATTGTTTTTGTATTATTGTTACTGTTATTGTACCTAAGTCATGTCTGACTCTTTTGTGACCCTACAGACTGTAGCCCACCAGGCTCCTCTGTCCATAGTATTTCTCAGGCAAGAATACTGGGAAGACCCTCCTGTTCTGTAACCTTGGTCAAATTAGAGCTACTCCAATTTTTTTTAATCAAAAATTGGGAATATCTCCTTCAGATTTTAGTGTAGCACAATTAAAAACTGACATCATACAGCTCAGATTCACAGAGAAAATGCAACTTCTTTAGTTTGGGCTACCAACAACATAGTCTTCCTCCTAAACTTGAATTCACTGTAATGTGGAAGATGAGTAATCACTGAATATTTCCTTTGGATTAACTAGGATTCTTAGGAAAACGTGCTATGTCTCTCCAGTGCCTCAGTCTTCCTTCTCCTTTCTCAATTCCTTTTCATGGGAGCTTCTGGGTATATAGAAGGAGAGATTTGACTTAAACAACCACATGTTAAAAGATTGACTCAGGATTCTTAGGCTTCCCTGGTCTCTAAGACCACAGTTCTCATCCACCCGATGGCATCCAACACTGATATAGCTCATAATCTGACTTTGAACCGGTAGAACTTGGTGTTACATCCTGGCTAATTAAGGCTCAACTAGACCCTTCTAGAGGCTTCAGTGGCACAGTGGTAAAGAATCTGCCTGCCAGTGCAAGAGATGCAAGAGACATAGGTTTGATACCTGGGTTAGGAAGATCCTCTAAAGTAGAAATGGCAACCTGCTCCGGTATTCCTGCCTGGAAAATTCCATGGACAGAGGAGCCTGGCAGGCTATAGTCCCACGGGTCACAGAGTTGGACACTACTGAGCATGCACAAACACACACACACACACATATACACACCTTTCTAGTACATTCGGCTCCTCTGGGATCTCCCTATGACTCTTATGAATACGGTTCTCAAGTGAGTAAAACTTCAAAAAGAGTCACTTTGCCCCTGCTATGATATTCCCTCCGGAAACACATCTTGTTTGGTCTATGTCATTTGAGAACCCAGGGCAGCACCGCTGACTACGCTGCAGGTTAGTACACGATGGTTTGCAAGGAATGCTCTTCCCTGAGATTTTAATGAGGACCTTTGGTGAAAGCACCACTGGCTCCCATTCAGCGCTATTTTCCTTACTAAACACCTCTGCCTTCCCCTTCCTCTTTCTTCTTCCAAATACCCACTGAGTCAGCACGGAAAATTTTTATTTTTCTTCCTCCATACCAAATGTCCCTTCTTCAACAGAGGTAAGTCTCATAGTTCGGTTACTCTGGGAGAAAGAGCATCTTCTTCACTACATTATGGAAGAAACTTGATGGTTTTAAGTCCTTTTTAGTTCTTGAGGTGTTCAATGCATAATAAATGAATTAGGAAATTCCTTTTGTTTTTAAACACTGCCTTTGCTGCAAAATCTTTTGTTACACACTCAAACTTGAAACTTACCTCAGTTCTCCACTTTATATTCCATGATAACAAGTGTCACTACCAATCCAGGCATCTGAAACCCCAGAAAGTCAGAACCAAGATCATGTACTTAAAAAGGCCAAAGAAAAAAGAACATTCAGAATTTCCCAAATGCACCTTATTTCTTTTTTTTTAATTATTTTATTTTATTTTTTAACTTTACAATATTGTATTGGTTTTGCCATATATCAACATGAATCTGCCACAGGTATACACGTGTTCCCCATCCTGAACCCTCCTCCCTCCTCCCTCCCCGTACCATCCCTCTGGGTCGTCCCAGTGCACCTTATTTCTATCTTCCATAAACTTATCATCAAGATTCTCCTAGTTAAAATAGATTCCCCTCTATTTCTGCATTTTTATATTCCAAACTTCTTTTGGAAGTTTAGCTCTTTCATGATCCCCATAAGCAGAGGTAACCTCTATCATATTTTTTTGTTTTGCTTTTATGGCATTTATCACTGTGTCTCTTAAATTATTGTAATGGTTATATCTGCATTTTCCTCTCTTGTTAGATCCTATGTTCCCTGTAGGCATAAGTTATATCAGTTCAGTTCAGTTCAGTTCAGTCGCTCAGTCGTGTCTGACTCTTTGCGACCCCATGAATCACAGCACACCAGGCCTCCCTGTTCATCACCAACTCCTGGAGTTCACCCAGACTCACGTCCATCGAATCAGTGATGCCATCCAGCCATCTCATCCTCTGTCGTCCCCTTCTCCTCCTGCCCCCAATCCCTCCCAGCATCAGAGTCTTTTCCAATGAGTCAACTCTTTGCGTGAGGTGGCCAAAGTACTGGGGTTTCAGCTTTAGCATCATTCCTTCCAAAGAAATCCCAGGGCTGATTTCTTTTAGAATGGACTGGTTAGATCTCCTTGCAGTCCAAGGGTCTCTCAAGAGTCTTCTCCAACACCACAGTTCAAAAGCATCAATTCTTTGGCGCTCAGCCTTCTTCACAGTCCAACTCTCACATCCATACATGACCACAGGAAAAACCTTGACTAGACGGACCTTTGATGGCAAAGTAATGTCTCTGCTTTTCAATATGCTATCTAGGTTGGTCATAACTTTCCTTCCAAGGAATAAGCGTCTTTTAATTTCATGGCTGCAGTCACCATCTGCAGTGATTTTGGAGCCCAAAAAAATAAAGTCTGACACTGTTTCCACTCTTTCCCCATATATTTCCCATGAAGTGATGGGACCGGATGCCATGATCTTCGTTTTCTGAATGTTGAGCTTTAAGCCAACTTTTTCAATCTCCACTTTCACTTTCATCAAGAGGCTTTTTAGTTCCTCTTCACTTTCTGCTGTAAGGGTGGTGTCATCTGCATATCTGAGGTTATCGATATTTCTCCTGGCAATCTTGATTCCAGCTTGTGTTATAGTCTGACATAATTGGAAGACATGTTTCTTTCCTTTATGATATCAAGCTAGATACTTAAATTGTCTATACACAAAGCCATTTATCCATAAAGTAATAATAACAATAATATTGTAAACTTGTACAATTGTGAAAAATACCAACACTGTATATGAAAAGACCCTGCTTACTGTCAATTAACTGTCTGCACTCAATAAACAATAAAAAAATCAATAATTTGAACACAGCATTCTTAGGATAGTCCAGTCCACAGGGTCCCAAATTTTGTTCTATTAATATCCAGAAATGATTCTAAACTATGAGACAAAGCTTCTAATATTGAGAATGGAGTAAAAGAAACTATTATGAGTGATAAAATTATTATTTATATTAAAAACAATATAAAGAATCTTAAGAATAGCACCTAAAATATATATACTTTTAATGGGACATCATAAGGTACGCAGTTTATTTTTTGTTTCAAAAGTCCAATTATTATTTCAAGAGTCATGACAAAAATAAACCTTAGCCTGCGTACTACTTTCCACAGAGCTTTTTTTCATACAAATATCTTGCTTTTTGCTTTTTGCAGTAGTTGTTAGAACAAGTGAAGTGAAAAGAAGTGAAGTCGCTCAGTCATGTCCGACTCTTTGCGACCCCATGGACTGTAGCCTACTAGGCTCCTCAGTCTATGGGATTTTCCAGGCAAGAGTACTGGAGTGGGTTGCCATTTCATTCTCCAGGGAATCTTCCCGACCCAGGGATGGAACCTGGGTCTCCAGCATTGTAGGCAGACGCTTTACTGTCTGAGCTACCAGGGAAACATCAATCAAAAAATCTGAAATTCAGAGAAATGAGCGCTTCCTACAATGCAGGAGACCCAGGTTCAATCCCTGGTTGGGAAGATCCCCTGGAGAAGGAAATGGCAGCCCACTCCAGTATTCTTGCCTGGAAAATCCCATGGACAGAGTAGCCTGGCAGGCTACAGTCCTTGGGGTAGCAAGAGTCAGACAGGACTTAACAGCTAAACCACCTGTGATGTGAATAAGAGTCAACAAGAAACTCCCAGTTTCTTGCCTCAGTTCTTCCCCCATCAGTCAATAACTGCAAAACTGCAAAGTTAACATTTCAGTAATGAGAATGTCATTCTGCTTTAGTTAGACTACTTGAAAGTATGTTTTTCTATTTCTGTCACATATTAGCAATAATGATAATAGCAACACTGCCTATTTACTATGAGAACTTGCCAGAAGTACATTTCCTGTTGTTATGAAAATCTGGATATATGCCCACACCATAAATAACTGCTGATCCAGCATTCCATTTGTTACCCTCACAAAAGAGATTAAGTTCTTGTCATCTGAAAACAGATCTTGACATCACCATGCTTTATTCACTAAAATCACTAAGGCCATTCACTCTTCACTGCCCCAGGCCCAGGCCAGTAATCTACTTCTCTTCTGCTGCCCAAATATTTACTTATGCAACATTGCTGCTGCTGCTGCATCGCTTCAGTCGTGTCCAACTCTATGCGACCCCATAGACGGCAGCCCACCAGGCTTCCTGTCCCTGGGATTCTCCAGGCAAGAACACTGGAGTGGGTTGCCATTTCCTTCTCCAATGCATGAAAGTGAAAAGTGAAAGTGAAGTCACTCAGTCGTGTCCGACTCTATCGACCCCATGAACTTCAGCCCACCAGGCTCCTCCATCCATGGGATTTTCCAGGCAAAAGTACTGGAGTGGGGTGCCATTGCCTTCTCTGCAACATTACACAAGGTTAAATGTTGCATCCTGTCTCCCCAAACCCTCAAACACTTGAAATACCATTCAGATGGTGTTTTCTGTTTCTCTTTTCTCCTTTTTCTTTCTCTGGTTCCCTTCCTCCCTCCTTCCCTCCCTTCTTTTTTCTCATCCTTCCTTCTTCTTTCTCTTCACAAAATGTGCAGCATTGTAAGCAAACACCAGACATTATATCAACAGAGTTAGAACAACCACAGGGCTTAACTATGAAATCTTTCAATTATTTTACATTTAGTTTTTTTTTTTTAGCTTACAACGATTCTTTTCTTTTCTCTTTTCCTTCCTTCTTTCTTTCCTTCCTTTTTTTTTTCTTTTTCAAATTAAATGTGGGAAGTATAAAAGATTTAAAAAAACATACCCTAAACCCTAAACCTACAACTCCTTAAAACATAAGATCGTGCCCACTTAGCGTTAAGGACTGCCTTCCAAACAAACTTGAACAAATAGAACCAGCTAGAATTCAACCCACCAAAAGTAAATCCTATCCCTTTATGTGCCATATGGGAATAGTCTCTCACAAAAGAGTGTTTGATATATTCTACTTAAATTGTAAAATTCTACCTGCAGTGACATAAAGTTTCCAGAAGAAAAATATCTTACTCTAAAATGCAATAGTAACAAAACAGAGATTTATGCATTAGTCAGAAGAGTGGTTACAATAAACCAATCAATCTTTGATCTACTTTTCCCCCTGGCCATTTAAAACACAGCTTTGATGACATTGAGTGAATTTGCTGTAAGTCAGAACAGCTTCTCAAAGGGTTCTCTTTCTTCTCCAGAGAAAATCATTGACTCGTGTTGTGAAATAAAAGTAATCAGTCTAAACTCAATGCATTTCGCAAAAGAGAATTCAAACTTTTGAAATGTCTCTAGTTATCCAGAGTCAGGGTTTACATGACATTCTACCACCATAGACGCTTTAATAAAATTTTGAGACCTCTTTGCTAATATTCATTAGCATCTGAATATATCCATTCAGTGAATACAATTGACCTTGAACAAAGTGAGGATAGGGGCTCCAACCCAATCATGCTGTAAAAAAATTGAAGTATAAATTTTGACCCCCTGAAATCTTTACTACTAATAGTCTAGTGTTACCAGAAACCTCACCAATAACATAAACAGTCGATACACTATCATATGTAGTAAAATAGCTTGCGAGTTAGTGAAAGTTGCTGTATAGCAGAGGGAGCTCAGCTTCCTACCCTGTGATGACCTTGAGGGGTGGAATGGCAGGGTGGAAGGGAGGCTTAAGAGGAAAGGGATATATGTATATATATATATATATATATGGCTGATTCACGATGTTGTACAGCAGAAACTTTTAATAACACAACATTGCAAAGCAATTATATTCCAATAAAAAATTAAATGGAAAAAAGATATTTCATATGCATTATGTAGTATACCGTTACAATAAAGCAAGCTAGAGAAAAGAAAATATCATTACAAAAATCATAAGGAAGAGAAAATTCATTTATAAAAGTATACTACTGCACTTATCAATTTTATAAGTTTATATCCTCTGTTTAAGAGATCGACCGTCTGTCAGTACTTTTATGAATACTGTCTTATATGATAAAAAACACTATAGATACTACATGTATTACTAACACTAGTCATCAAAAAAGAAAGGATAATGTGAAAAAGAAATATATATTTATTTACAGGTACAATGAAATTAAAAGGTGCTTATCCTTGGAAGGAAAGTGATGACCAACCTAGACAGTATATTTAAAAGCAGAGACATTACTTTGCCAACAAAAGTCCATCTAGTCAAAGTTATGGTTTTTCCAGTAGTCATGTGTAGATGTGAGAGTTGAACTATAAGGAAAGCTGAGTGCCAAAGAATTGATGCTTTTGAACTGTGATGTTGGAGAAGACTCTTGAGAGTTCCTGGGACTGCAAGGACATCCAACCAGTTCATCCTAAAGATTAGTCCTGAGTGTTCATTGGAAGGACTGATGCTGAAGCTGAAACTCCAATACTTTGGCCACCTCATGTGAAGAGTTGACTCATTTGAAAAGACCCTGATGCTGGGAAAGATTGAGGGCAGGAGGAGAAGGGGACAACAGAAGATGAAATGGTTGGATGGCATCACCAACTCAGTGGACATGAGTTTGAGTAAACTCCAGGAGTTGGTGATGGACAGGGAAGCCTGGCATGCTGCAGTCCATGGGGTCACAAAGAGCCAAACATGACTGAGCAACAGAACTAAACTGAACTGATAATGATTTATACATTGACAACAAACAAGCAGCAATATGATTGCTCTATGGTAGCCTAGTGAAATCGATACAAAGGCTTTGTGGTAGCCTAACCTATACACTAATGAACAAATTGTTATAAAATTGTTATGGCATATAGTGTCACAGTCATAGTAATAATTCTATATTAGAAACATTGCTACATTCTATATTGGAAACATTGCTACACTTACCTATGACAATAAAACAGTAAAAAAATAATGCATTATTAGTTTTATAATAAATAATCATTCCAGTTCAGTTCAGTTCAGTAGCTCAGTCGTGTCCGACTCTTTGTGACCCATGAACTGCAACAGCCAGGCCTCCCTGTCCATCACCAACTCCCGGAGTTTACCCAAACTCATGTCCATTGAGTCGGTGATGCCATCCAACCATCTCCTCCTCTGCCATCCCCTTCTCCTCCCACCCTCAATCTTTCCCAGCATCATTTGCCTTATGCCTATGTAAAGATAGACTAGATTCTAGATATATTTTATGCATTCATGACATACCTAACTTATTCTTAACTATTTTTGGTATTTCTAGGCTACGTTTCATCTGCAAGTTTTTTCAAATTGTCCCTAATCTCCAAAACCTTTCCAATATAATCATTGCAAATAATCAACATGTAAGTGATCCTCGTGGTTCAAAGACATTTTATTCAAGGGTCAACTGTAGTTGTAGTTGTATGCCAGGCATTCTACTGATTGCTTATCAAAATAGATAAGATCTTTATCTATTGCACACATAAACAAGTATGCACACACACCCATGTGTGTGTGTGTATGTGTGAAGTTGTTCAGTTGTGTCCAACTCTTGTGACTCCATGGACTGTAGCCTACCAGGCTCCTCTGTCCATGGGATTTTCCAGGCAAGAGTACTGGAGTGGGTTGCCATTTCCTTCTCCAAAGGATCTTCCCCACCCAGGGATCGAACATGGGTCTCCAGCACTGTAGGCAGACGTTTTACCATCTGAGCCACCAGGGAAGTCACTATATATACACAAAAACTCCTCTGAATCTAGTTTCATTATTTCTTGTTTAGGGGTTTCCCAGATGGAGAAGGCAATGGCACCCCACTCCAGTACTCTTGCCTGGAAAATCCCATGGACAGAGGAGCCTGGTAGGCTGCAGTCCATGGGGTCGCTAAGAGTCGGACAGGACTGAGCAACTTCACTTTCACTTTTCACTTTCCTGCATTGGAGAAGGAAATGGCACCCCACTCCAGTGTTCTTGCCTGGAGAATCCCGGGGACGGGGGAGCCTGGTGGGCGGCCGTCTATGGGGTCTCACAGAGTCGGACACGACTGAAGTGACTTAGCAGCAGCAGTAGCAGCAGCAGCAGATGGTGCAGTGGTAATGAATCTGCCTGCCAATGCAGGAAACACAGGTTTGATTCCTGGGTCAGGAAGATCCCCCTGCAGTAGGAAATGGCAGCCCACTCCAGTATTCTTTCCTGGAAAATTCCATGGACAGAGGAGTCTTGTGAGCCACAGTCCATGTGGTCCCAAAGAGGTGGACACCACTGAGCAACTGAGAACACACACACATAGCTTCTTTATGTTATCTATGGGCACTATAATACTGTGTAACAAAATGAAAACTCAGTGGTTTACGATAGCAACAATTTATTATTGCTCATGAGTCTTGGGTTAACTTGGTAATTCTGAGAGCTTAATCAGGTTTACTCATGCATCTGCATTCAAGAGTGTGCCAGTTGTTCTTGACTGAGTTAACTCACATATACCGGGGTCAGCTGATTGAAGCCTAGCCTGGCACAGGGGGGATGATGAGTGGGGCCGGTCCATTCCATAGATCACATCCTCCAGAATGATAGCTGAAGGATTTGATGGAGGTATCAAGTCTCAACATGCAAATACTTTTCATGCCTTTGTATTTCCAATTGTTTACAACAAAAGGCCATAATGATTCCACCTCTCCCTTTATACAGGCATTTTTGCAATGTGTCTGTTTACACAACTCTTAAATCTAGTCTTGTGACTTTCTTTGCCTGGCAAAAAGTGTTGACATTGTTCAACTTCTGAGCCTACACTTCAAGAGACTTTGTATCTTCTGCTTACAAGTTCTTTGAAAGTCATGTTACAATGTGAAAAAACTCTATACATGCTGGAGGATGACAATACCACATGGAGCAGAAACCAATCATAGCAAGTGAGAAATTATAGGCAAGTCAATCCCTTAATCAAGCCCCCAAATGAATACATCCACACAAGCTATCCCAGAAAAGACAGCAGAAAACCAACGAGCTGAGCCAAGCCCATACTGTTGACACACGGAAATAAAATGGATTTTGCTTCAAGTCACTATGTTTTGGAATGATTTTATATATAGCAACAGATGACTAAGACACTCTACTTGGATCATGTTTATCATTTAATAATATCCCATTGGTCAAATCAAATCACATGACTATTTCCAGAGTCAAGAAGTAGGGCAGAATGTCTTCCCCAAAATAGGAAGAGTGAGAAATTAAGACCTTCAGTGCAATTGATAAACCCTATATATATTTAAATATAAGAACAATAATGATGAGGAATTTAAATGATTCACTCATCATTTAATAACAAAAAGAGTTAACCCTAGCTCATTCAATTAGAAAGTCTGTGCTCACTCTTTTCTACCACTGAAGCAGATAAAGTACAGCTTCTTGAGGCTGAAACTCTGGCTTCTCTAAGACCTATGATGAAATTTGATTTTGTATTTTTTCCTCTTTTCCATAGCTGAGAATAAATAGCTATTGGAAGGCTAAGAGCATTCAGATTCCGAAACCAAATATAAATTAAAGTGGGTGCTCTCTAAGGATCTTCATACCAACAGCATTTTTAACTAAGCATCAGGTTGCTATTGTTATTAATGAGACCCCCAACAAAGTGCTGCATATCTGCTGACCTTATTCCAAATATCTGATTTCTCACATCAGGTGCTTCAATTCTTCTAGAGTTCTCTTCTGAAATTCCACTTCTAGTAATTGGTCTAGTTCTTCATTGTTCTCTTTGCTTTCTTCAGTCCCAGTCAGAGACTGGACATATTTTCCTTGTTCAAATAACTAGCCCTATTGCCATTTTCAGAACTTTTGGAGCTGCCTGACTTCTAAGGATCACTCAAGCATTCACCATCTCATTCTTCTGAATAAGATGCCCTATTGCTCATTGCCTTTTGAATTTCTGCTAAATCCTAAAACAGAATATTTTATTCTTCTTCATCTTTTCCTGTAGGACTTTGCAGTATCTTAAATCTTGTCAGTGTTTTGTTAAGGTATGTTGAATAAATGATATAAGTAAATGTTTAAGTAAATACAACTTATTATTTGGAGAAACAGCTACACATTGTTACTTATTAGAGGAATAACTTCTGCTATTATCTCCTCTCTGGTACTATTTTTTTTTCACTGATAGGTTAGAAAGGAAATTAACAACTGGTGACTCTAACAGCATAGAAACAGTTTCCATTACCTTCCAATGTGTCCTGCAGTTATCTATGGACTGTCTGAAGTTACTGGGTACCATGGTGATCTGTATTTCTGTGGAGGCTAAGTGAAGAAATGGATATCTGATTCAGTAGTGTCAGGAAAATGAAATTGGATAAAAAGCAGTAATACTACATTGTACACAGAACACTGATTTCTCTCTCAGTAACTTTCAAAACAAAATACAGTTCTTTTTGGCCTTTGGTGCACATAAAGCCAGTGGGAAAATATGAGAAAGACAGATGTCTAGGAAGTCACTGTAGTTTTGATTCTTTCTTATCCCTTTTTAATGCTATTCATATTTCATTTGCAGCAAAAAATACACTCAGTGACCACTGCAGAATAAATTTGATAGTTAATTTTATTTTACTTATTTTTTGGCCATGCCTTGCAGCTTGGAAGATCTTAGTTCCCTGGTTGAACCCACATCCCCTGCAGTGGAAGTGTGAAACCTTAACTACTAGACCACCAGGGAAGTCCCTGTGGCAGTTAATTTTATGTGTCCACCTCACTGATACATGTGGTGCCCAGGTATTTGTCTATACATTACTCTGGGTGTGTCTGTGAAGGTGTTTTTGGCTGAGATTAGCATTTGAACCTATAGGCAGATTGCCCTCATCAATATGGATAGGTCTAATTCAATCCACTGAAGGTCTGAATAGAATAAAAAATATAGTAAGAAAGAATTTTTTTCTCTCTGCCTCACTGTCTTCCAGTTGGAACACTAGCAGGAAAAATTTCTGCCTTCAAGTCTGGACTTAAGCTGCAACTTACACTATCCTTGTTCTCAGGCTTTAAAACTCAGATTGGAACTATACTATCAGTTCTCTGGGGCCTAGACTTCTCAATTTCCATAATCGTGTGAGTCAATTCTTTACAGTAAATATTGGTTCAATTTCTCTGAAAATCTCTGCCTAACATGAACTCCTTCCTCCAAGGAATGTACACAGAGCCATAGAATAAGCTACTCACTCAGTGACGATTTCCAATCCCAGCAAGATTAAAGATAATAAACCTTTATTATCATTATTTAACTCTCGATCATTCTGCAGCATCTGTCTTCTGAAAACAAACTATTCAGTAAATGTATAGAAGAACAAGGTTGTTAGCACAAGGAAAGGTGAAACCCACATTTTCTTATGTATGTTAGCAAGTTTTGAACAAGTAATTAAAATGAATAACATGTATCCTTAAAGGTCTGATGGTTGCCATGGTACTAAGCAAAGACATAATTATCATTTTCCAGTGCTGATGCAGCGTTAGTAAAAAAGAGATACCACAGCTCCTGATGCTGTGCCAGAGCAACCTTTTGTTTTTATATTTTCTATCAAAAGATGGAATTGGGACTAGAAAAGATGGAGAACTAGCACCTCCTTCCTCTATCCTCCTTTTTCTACTCCAATTACTTGACAATCTTTCATGTAATTTTGTATGTGTATATACTTTTAGTTTTAAAAATTTATTAAAGAAGTACATCAACAGGGGAAATCAAAGCCATATATATATATATATATATATATATATATATATATATATATATGAATGTTCCAAAATCACACATTTGGATGATGGAAAGAATAAAAAAGTTCAATGGTAGGAAATTTTATGAGAACAGATTTTAATGGATAGATTTGAATTTTGTTTTTTTACTACTGTGAGTTCAAGAAAGTGCTTCATGCAATGACTGTCATGATCATCACAGATCTAACAAGCAAATGTCACATTACTGAGAAAACAGAATTGCTGAAAACTTAAAGTAGGAAGAGTGCCAATATGGAAACACACTCCGATTTAAAAGGTGGTTAACAACCCACCTTACAATGTAAGGAACGTGGGCTCCATCCCTGTTCAGGGGACTAAGATATCATATGCCACTCAGCAACTAAGCCCGTGCTCTGCAGCAACTGAGCACACACTCTAAGCATCTAGAGTCTCCAGGCCACAGGAAAAGATCCTCCACGATGCAGTGAAGATCCCAAGTGCCACAACTAAGTCGTGATGCAGTCAAATAAATAAACACATTTTTTTTTAAAAAGCATTTTTCTATTTCTGAGTCACTGGTCTAACATATTGTTATAAACAAAAAAATGAGCAAGGGAATAAAAATGTTTTTAAAAAACTTGTGAAGCAGCAATCATATTGATTTCAGTAAACAGAACTTTGTAAATATTATTTTCCTTTTAAGATCTTATATTTTAACATCATTTAGTTTAGTATGAATCTATCATTTGGCGGGAATTTTTATTTTAAAAAAGAATAATTTACATAATTGCAATCCCATCTACATAAAATAGATCCTAGAAAGTAGAAAGCATTTTATATACACAAATCAATACCATTTGTTTCTCTACATGGAATATTTTGTAAGATTTTTCTCATCAGTTTCCAGTGACTTTTCAAACTGTCATTATTATAAGTATTTTAGGAAATAAGTCTCAATTGAATAGTAATATGTTTATAACAGTACATTCTTAAACTTTCCATTTTAAAATAATTATAGAAGCACCAAAAGTTGGTATAGAGAGATCCCATGTATCCTTAATCCAGTTTTCTCCACGGTTTACATTTTATGTTAACTAAAGGGTAATAATAAAACCAGGAAATTCACATTACTACAATGTGTGCGGAGTTCTACACCATTTTATTATGTGTATATACTTCTGTAACTGACCACTTTATTCAAGAAACAGTATTGCCAAATAAACACAAAGCAAAGAAGAACTAAAGAGCCTCTTGATGAAAGTGAAAGAGGAGAGTGAAAAAGTTGGCTTAAAGCTCAACATTTAGAAAACTAAGATCACAGCATGTGGTCCCATCACTATATGGCAAATCGATGGGAAAACAATGGAAACAGTGACAAACTTTATTCTGGGGGGTTCCAAAATCACTGCAGATGGTAACTGCAGCCATGAAAATAAAGGATGCTTGCTCCTTGGAAGAAAAGCTATGACCAACTGAGATAGCATATTAAAAAGCAGAGACATTACTTTGCCGACAAAGGCCCATCTAGTCAAAGCTATGGTTTTTCCAGTAGTCATGTATGGATATGAGAGTTGGACTATAAACAAAGCTGAGGGCCAAAGAATTGATGCTTTCAACGGAGGTATTGGAGAAGACTCTTGAGGTTCTCTTGGACCACAAGGAGATTCAACTAGTCCATCCTAAAGGAGATCAGTCCTGATTATTCATTGGAAGGACTGATACTGAAGCTGAAACTCCAATACTTTGACTACCTGATGCAAAGAACTGACTCCTTGGAAAAGACTGATGCTGGGAAAGATTGAAGGCATGAGAAGGGGACAACAGAGGATGAGATGATTGGATGACATCACTGACTTGATGCACATGAGTTTGAGCAAGCTCTGTAAGTTGGTGGTGGACAGGGAAGCCTGGCGTGCTGCAATCCAGACATGACTGAGCAAATGAACTGAACTGAACTGAATCACCACAAACATCTCCCTTATGCTGCCCCATTTATACCTATCCCCCTCTCATCCTTAATCCTTCACAAAGAAAATAATAGAATATATATTTTGTGACCTTTGAGATTAGCTTTTTCCATTTAGCATAAAACTTTTGAGACGCATCTTAATTGTCCCTTTTTTATTGCTGAATAGTAAATTGTCCATGGTATGTATGTATTATAGTTTATCTACTCACTTACTATAGGACAATTGGGTTGTTTCCAGTTTTTAACAATTACAAATAAAGCTTCTCTGAAAATTCTTATACAGTTTTTGGTGCAAGTACGAGGTGTTAAATCTCTGAGATGAATGTCCAGGAGTATGACTGTTGAGTTATATGATTACTATACATTTAGTTTTTTAAGAAATTGCCAACCTATTTCCCAGAGTGACATTATCACTTTAAATTCCCAACAACAGTGTGAGAGGTCCTGTTTTTCTGTAAACTCTTCAGCATTTGGCATCGTTGCTATTTTTTGACAGACTTTATTTTTTAGATCAGTTTTAGGTTTATAGAAAAATTTATCAGAAAGTACAAAACTCCCGTATATTCCTTGACTCCATACACATAGAGCTTCCCCACACACTAAAGCCCCCCGACTATCCACATCCCATACAACATAGGACACTTATTACAATCAATGAATCTATGCTGATACATTCAAAGTCTATATCTTGCATTAGGATTTGCTCTTGTATTTGAACGTTATGAATTTTGACAAATGCATAATGACATGTATCCACCATTATAGTATCAAAGAATAGTTTTACTGCCCTAAAAATCCTCTGTGCTCCACCTATTAATTCCTTCCTGCCCACAACCCCTGGCAACCCCTCATCTTTTTATTGTCTCCATAGCTTCTCCTTTTCCAGAATACTAAATCATACAGTATATAAACTTTTTACATTGTAAATTGTTTTTATTAATATGTATTTAAGTTCCCTCCATGTCTTTTCATGTTTTGATGACTTGTTTCTTTTCAGGACTGAATAGTATTCCATATGATGGATGTGCCACAGTTTATCTATTCACATACTATTGTAAGTTAACTTGTGTCTTCCCCTGAATATTCATATGTTGAAATATTAACCCCTTATATCTCGTAAGTTGACTTACTGAGTAAAGCCTTTAAAGAAGTTATTAAGTTAAAAATGAAGTCATTAGACTGAGCCCTAATCTGATACGATTGGTGTCCTTTTAAGAAAATATAAAGGTCCAAGTATGCACAAAGTTGGGGTGGGGAGGCTTCCCAGGTGGCACTAGTGGGAAAGAACCTGCCTGCCAATTCAGGAGACATAAGGGAGGCAGGTTTGATCCCTGGGGCAAGAAGATCCCCTGGAGAAGGAAATGGCAACCACCCTAGTATTTTTGCCTGAGAAGTCCCATGGACAGAGGAACCTGATTGGCTATGGTCCATAGGGTTGCACATAGATGGACATGACTGAGATGACTTAGCACGCACTCATGCACATACGCAAAGGGAAGACAATGTAAAGTTACATGAAGAAGATGGCCATCTGCAAGCAGAGCGCGTCCTTTAGAAGAAACTAACCTTGCCAGTAACTTGATCTTGGACTTGAGGATCCAGAAAAAAAGAGGAAATAAATTTCTATTGTTTAAGTGACTTAGTTTGTGGTATTTTGTTATAGCAATCCAAGTAAACTTATTGAAGAACATCTTTTATTTTCAAGTTTTGGCAATTATGGACAAAGCTGCTATGAACATCTGTGTCAAGGTTTTTTGTATGGAAGATTTCAACTCACTAAAGTAAATATGAAGGAAATTGATTTTAAGATAATGTGGTAAAAATATGTTGTAAGTTAGCTTTGTAATAAATTGTCAAACTATATTCTAGAGTGGGAGCACTGTTTTACATTCCTTTCAGCACTGCAAGAATTATTCAATTTTGCCACGTTCACACCAACACTTGTTATTGTCTATCTTTTTTTTATCATAGTTATTCTAGTGGTAATGAAGTGATAGCTCATTGTGATTTTGATTTGCATTTCACAAATGACTGATAATATTGATGCCTTTTTTGTGCCCATTTGTCATTTGTATATTCTCTTAGGTGAAATGGCACTTCATGTTTTTACCTGTTTTCTAATTGGATTTTTTTATTGTTCAGTTTGAGAGTTCTTTACATATTTGAGATTAGCGTTTCAATCATATATATAATTTGTAAATATACTCTTCTAGTCTATACACTGAGTTTTTATTCTTTAACAGGGATTTTTGAAGAGCAAAGGTTTTTAATTTTACTGAAATATAATTTGTTTTATTTTATGTATCATACCTTTAGTGTCACATCTAACTTTTAACCAAATGTTAGGTTCTGAAGATTTTCCTCCTACATCTACTTTTTAAAATGTTATAGTTTTATAATTATTAACAAGCCCATGTTCCACTTTGAGTTAATTTTTATATAAGATATTAGATTTAGATTTAACTTTGTATATCTATTTTGCCTAAGACTGTCCAATTGTTTTAGCACCATTTGTTGAAAATACAATCCTTCCTCCACTAGATTTTTTTTTTTTTTTGCATCTTTGTCAAATGTCAGTCTTCTACACTCGTGTAGGGTGTTTCTTGCTTATCTATATTGTTCATTGAGCTATGTGACACTCATTCCACCAATAACAGTCTTGATTACTGCAACTGTGTAATAAAATTTGATATTGGGTAGAGCAATTTCTCCCAATTTACTATTCTTTGATGAAGTGTCTTAGTTATCTATTTGCTTTACATTCTCACATAAAAATTAAGTTTTAATATCTATCCATTTCTCTCTACACACAAAAAGAGTATAGTAGTAAATGTTAGGACACTACATCAAATATTTCAAATTTTAGATTTCAAAATACTAAGAAGTTGTGTGTGTGTGCGTGTGTATGTGTGTATGTGTGTGTGTGATGGTGAGGTTGTGGTAAGAGAGTGCAAATGTTTCTTTTTATAACATATATTGATTTTCTGTTTCTAATTAGTGTACATAAATTGATTTCACTGCTTCTGTCACTGTAAAATGTCAACTGTAATTTATTTTCCCAGTTCACTGATTTGCACTTGGTAGGCATTTAATAAATGTGAATAAATGATCTCTCAATAAAAACATTATAATCAGATAGTAAGTAATATCTTCATTAACACAAGGATAGCATCAGCTTTACCATATATTAACAAGTTGACTGACTAGACTACATCATATGTATCTCATATGACCCACTGCTTAAATGATCTAAATATTGGGTGCATGTGACAGATTTTATTTTCTTGGGCTCCAAAATCACTGCAGATTGTGACCACAGTCATGAAATTAAAAGATGCTTGCTCCTTAGGAGGAAAGCTATGACAAACCTAGACAGCATATTTAAAAGCAAACATATCACTTTGCCAGCAAAAGTCTATATAGTCAAAGCTGTGGTTATCTCAGTAGTCATGTATGGATGTGAGAACTGGACCATACAGAAGACTGAGCATCGAAGAATGTATACTTCTGAATTGTGGTGCTGGAGAAGACTCTTGAGAGTCCCTTGGACTGCAAGGAGATCAAACCAGTCAGTCCTAAAGTAAATCAACACTGAATGTTTCTTGGAAGGACTCATACTGAAGCTGAAGTTCCAATACTTTGGCCATCTGATGAGAAGAGCTGACTCATTGCAAAAGACCTTGATGTTGGGATAGATTGAGGGCAGAAGGAGAAGGGGGCTAAAGAGGATGAGATGGGTAGCATCACTGACTCAATGGACATGAGTTTGATCAAACTGGGGAGAGAGTGGAGTGCAGAGGAGCCCTGCATGCTGCAGTCCATGGGCTTGCAAAGAGTTGGACACAACCGAGCAACTAAACAACAAAAACAATTTGGGCACTTGTATAATCATGGTTTTAGTGCAAATATTGTGACCTCCTGAGTATGTCTTTATCGGCAAGGAGGAAGCCTATTACTAAACACAGATTTTGAGTTTAGGATATAGGACAAAGAGTTTTCAGTTTTCCCCTGCAGTGGCAAGTCAGTTCGTAGTAAGTCATTATGTGTTGATCATGAGGACTCTGACCTCTTTTCCCTTTTATTCTCTTCTCATCTTTGTTTTCCAAGTCTTTAATCTTACCTACATTCTGGAGTCCCATTTAGCCTCCTCTGGATCCCAGACCCAGATAAAAATCAATTCATTATGTTGAATTTTCCCTCCCTCATGGGAATTAGAGACAAGATAAGGAATGGATGGGGTTGGAGTCCTGCCTCAGTCTAGTCTTGGGGTGACTAAATGTGTTTATAAAAGAGACAAACCTGTTTTCTAGTATTTTATACATTTTTTAAGTAAAATTCTGAACCCTGCTAAAAGGGTTTTTGGCACTTTACTAAGGGTAAACAAGCATTGTTTCTTAATCCTAGCTTAGTATGACCTTTGAAAGGAAGGCAGGGTATGTACGGTGCACTGCATCCCAACAGAAGTATGGAGGGTGGTTTTTAAAATTCTGTTATGGTATTTTTCTTAGGAAATAAGATAAAAACTTTTTCTCTCTTTTCTATATATCATGTGTTTGCACTGTAGAAAGATTTATAGTACACAGAAGACATTCACATATTAATGATTATTATCCTCATGAACCACTGTTGGGGTAAAAAAAAAGGTGGGGGGAGGATATTGTTATTCAAATTTGAGAAATAAAAGACCTGAGGCTTAAATGATTCTGCAAGGTTAAAGATTCTGAATTTCTGGCTCCGAGGTAAAAGAAACTTTCTAACACATTCTTTTGTGTACTTGCATAATACCAAAAAATGCATCAATTAGTAACCATAAGAAATAAAACTATACAATATAAAAATTTTGAAATAAAAACTATTTTGAACAATGAATATAGTTAAAATTCAGGCTTGAAATTATAGGTTTGTACATTAGGTTTTCAGATTATTTAATACTCTAAAAGCTTAATTTCTCTTAATTTCTTTGGATGAATATCACATGAGACATTTCTCATACTTCAAAGTAAAATAGTTCTTGAAAATACAACAGAAGAAAAATAAGAGAGGGCAACAGAGAGAGAGAAAGAAGAAGAAAGGAAGGAAAGAAAGAAAGAAAGCAGGAAAGACATTACATTGCCTAGTGTTAGTATAAATTTGTTTAAAGTATCAGAAGTTTTAATGATTAAGTCATTTCATCCAGAGGAAAGCTATTGATTAAACTGAATGTTTATTGCTCCAGGATTGTTAAGAAGGGGACTGAGGTCAGACACAAAGGATTGTTTTATAACCATTGGGACTCCAGTCTGTGTCTTATCTCTTAGACTTAATGTACAGCCTGATACAAGCTTTCATAGGAATCAAACAACACAGACCCAGCAAGACTTACCATCTTGATATACAGTGTTAGGCTAATATAAATTGATTATACACTAGCTCATTGCTGCAGAGAAAAATCTATAGCTACTAATGGGTTTTGCTCTTAGGGTTGAAAGTCACAAAAATATTACATCCCCTGTCCTCACATATTAGTTAATTTTCCTTTAGTGACTACTTTGGGAAATAAAGGACCACAGAGGCTAAAAGGTTTCCATAAAATTCAACTGCAGTATGTTTAAAGAAAATTAAGTGAACTTTCATGTCAGGGGTGTGGTTTCTTCTATGACAGCTTCAGTAACAACTGCTGATTATCATTCTGGTCATCTATAATTCCGCTAATGGTTCCCCATGACAAAACAGTTTATTCTGAAAAAAAAAAAAAAATCCTGAAGGATCAAAGCATATACAATCTTGCATTATATAAGTGGAAATATATTTAATCCTGTATATGGTGTGGAAAAATATAGTCTAAGTCTGCCCTCTGTAGGAGAATCTCATTTAAAAACTCAGTGTATGAAAAAATGAAATATATCTGCAAAACACATAGAGGACAAGTCCCCTTAAACTAAATAAACTTTGCTGCTACTTACTATGATTTAATGGTAGAAATAAATGTTCTAATTGACAAATAGAACCAATCCAATAACCATTAACTATTTATCCCTGAAGGGAAGGAAATTTAGTAAGTGTCTAACACCCTCTACTGAGGTTTCCTCATCTGTTAACAAAGAAAATAAAAGGTACTTTCCTGAAAAGGAAAATTTTGCTTTAACTAGTATTTTTAAATGCACAAAATGAGTTATAAACACTGTGAAATCTGTAGTAAAATATTTACACAATTCTAATAAAGCATAAACTGACAATGTTCAATGCTTATTGGTCTCATATTTTTTAAAAACTGGAAATTTCAAAGATCTAGAATTGATAGGTTGCATTTGTTGTTCAGTTGCTAAGTTACTTCTGATTCTTTGTGATCCCATGGACTGCAGCATGCCAGGCTTCCCCATCCTTCACTATCTCCTGGAATTTGCTCAAACTGAGAAGGAAATGGCAACCCACTCCAGTGTTCTTGCCTGGAGAATCCCAGGGACGGGGGAGCCTGGTGGGCTGCCATCTATGGGGTCACACAGAGTCAGACACGACTGAAGCGACTTAGCAGCAGCAGCAGCAAGTCCACTGAGTCAGTGATGCCATTCAACCATCTCATCCTCTCTTGCACCCTTCTCCTCCTGCCTTCATTCTTTCCCAGCATCAGGGTCTTTTCTAATGAGTCAGCACTTTGCATCAAGTGGCCAAATTGGAGCTTCACCTTCAGTCCTTCCAAGGAACACTCAGTGTTGATTTCCTTTAGGATTGACTGGTTTGATCTGCTTACTGTCCAAGGGACTCTCAAGAGTTTTCTCTAGCACCACAATTTGAAAGCAGCAATCATCAATGCTTCGCCACTCAACCCTTTTTTAAAATTAATTTATTTATTTTAATTGGAAGATAATTATAATATTGTGATGGTTTTTGTCATACATTAGTATGAATTGGCCATAGGTATACATGGTCCCCTCCATTCTGAACACCACCTCCCACCTCCCTCCCTACCCCATCCCTCCAGATTGTCACAGAGCACCGGCTTTGAGTACCCTGTGCCATACACCAAACTCGGCCTTCTTTATCGTCCAACTCTCTCATCTGTATATGACTACTGGAAAACCCATGGCTTTAACTGTACAACCTTTTATCAGCAAAGTGATTTCTCTACTTTTTAATACACTGTCTAGGTTTGACAAAGTTTTCCTTTCACGGAGCAAGCGTCCTTTAATTTCATGGCTGCAGTCACCATTTGCAGTGATTTAGGAGCTCAAGAAAGTAAAATCTGCCATTGTTTCCACTCTTCCCCATCTATGTGCCATGAAGTGATGAGACCAGATGCTATGATCTTAGCTTTTTGAATATTGAGTTTTAAGCCAAGTTTTTCATTGTTCACTTCAACCCTCATCAAGAGACTCTTTATTGCAGAAATGGCCCCAATTCTTTGCCTCTCTTTGTATCTACATTCCTTGCTACACAACTTTGTTCAGTTCGGTGCAGTTCAGTTGCTCAGTCGTGTCCGACTTTTTGTGACTCCATGAATTGCAGCACACCAGGCCTCCCTGTCCATCACCAACTCCCGACGTTCACTCAAACTCACATCCATCAAGTCAGTGATGCCATCCAGCCATCTCATCCTCTGTCGTCCCCTTCTCCTCTGGCCCCCAATCCCTCCCAGCATCAGACTCTTTTCCAATGAGTCAACTCTTCACATGAGGTGGCCAAAGTACTGGAGTTTCAGCTTTGGCGTCATTTCTTCCAAAGAACACCCAGGACTGATCTCCTTTAGAATGGACTGGTTGGATCTCCTTGCAGTCCAAGGGACTCTCAAGAGTCTTCTCCAACACCACAGTTCAAAAGCATCAATTCTTTGGCACTCAGCTTTCTTCACAGTCAAACTCTCACATTCATACATGACCACTGGAAAAACCATACCTTGACTAGATGGACCTTTGTTGGCAAAGTAATATCTCTGCTTTTCAATATGCTATCTAGGTTGGTCATAACTTTCCTTCCAAGGAGTAAGCATCTTTTAATTTCATGGCTGCAGTCACCATCTGCAGTGATTTTGGAGCCCCCAAAAATAAAGTCTGACACTGTTTCCAATGTTTTCCCATTTCCCATGAAGTGATGGGACCAGATGCCATGATCTTAATTTTCTAAATGTTTAGCTTTAAGCCAACTTTTTCACTCTCCTCTTTCACGTTCATCAAGAGGCTTTTTAGATCCTCTTCACTTTCTGCCATAAGGGTGGTTCATCTGCATATCTGCATATCTGAGGTTACTGATATTTCTTCCAGCAATCTTGATTCCAGCTTGTGCTTCTTCTAGCCCAGTGTTTCTCATGATGTACTCTGCATAGAAGTTAAATAAGCAGGGTGACAATACACAGCCTTGACATACTCCTTTTCCTATTTGGAACCAGTCTGTTGATCCATGTCCAGTTCTAACTGGTGCTTCCTGACCTGCATAAAGGTTTCTCAAGAGGCAGGTCAGGTGGTCTGGTATTCCCATCTCTTTCAGAATTTTCCACAGTTTCTTGTGATCCACACAGTCAAAGGCTTTGGCATAGGCAATAAAGCAGAAACAGATGTTTTTCTGGAACTCTCTTGCTTTTTCCATGATCCAGCGGATGTTGGCAATTTGATCTCTGGTTCCTCTGCCTTTTCTAAAACCAGCTTGAACATCAGGAAGTTCACAGTTCACGTATTGCTGAAGCGTGACTTGGAGAATTTTGAGCATTACTTTACTAGCATGCGAGATGAGTGCAATTGTGTGGTAGTTTGAGCGTTCTTTGGCACTGCCTTTCTTTGGGATTGGAATGAAAACTGACCTTTTCCAGTCCTGTGGCCACTGCTGAGTTTTCCAAATTTGCTGCCATATTGAGTGCAGCCCTTTGACAACATCATCTTTCAGGATTTGGAATAGCTCAACTAGAATTCCATCACCTCTACTAGTTTTGCTCATAGTGATGCTTTCTAAGGCCTACTTGACTTCACATTCCAGGATGTCTGGCTCTAGGTCAGTGATCACACCATCGTGATTATCTTGGTCATGAAGATCTTTTTTGTACAGTTTTTCTGTGTATTCTTGCCACCTATTCTTAATATCTTCTGCTTCTGTTAGGTCCATACCATTTCTGTCCTTTATCAAGCCCATCTTTGCATGAAATGTTCCCTTGATATCTCTAATTTTCTTGAAGAGATCTCTAGTCTTTCCCATTCTGTTGTTTTCCTCTATTTCTTTGCACTGATTGCTGAGGAAGGCTTTCTTATCTCTCCTTGCTATTCTTTGGAACTCTGCATTCAGATGCTTATATCTTTCTTTTTCTCCTTTGCTGTTCACTTCTCTTCTTTTCACAGCTATTTGTAAGGCCTCCCCATACAGCCATTTTGCTGTTTTTTGCATTTCTTTTCCATGGGGATGGTCTTGATCCCTGTCTCCTGTACAATGTCAAGAACCTCAGTCCATAGTTCATCAGGCATTCTATCTATCAGATCTAGGCCCTTAAATCTATTTCTCACTTCCACTGTATAATCATAAGGGATTTGATTTAGGTCATACCTGGATGGTCTAGTGGTTTTCCCTACTTTCTTCAATTTAAGTCTGAATTTGGCAAGAAGGAGTTCATGATCTGAGCCGCAGTCAACTCCCGGTCTTGTTTTTGCTGACTGTATAGAGCTTCTCCATCTTTGGCTGCAAAGAATATAATCAATCTGATTTTGGTGGTGACCATCTGTTGATGTCCATGTGTAGAGTCTACTCTTGTGTTGATGGAAGAGGTACTCCACGTTCAAGGTCAGGAGGGGTGGCAGTGAGGAGATAGCCTTCATCCAAGGTAAGGAGCAGTGGCTGCGCTTTCGTTGTTGACCATCTGGTGATGTCCATGTGTATAGTCTTCTCTTGTGTTATTGGAAGAGCTACTCCACATTCATGGTCAGGAGGGGCAGCAGTGAGGAGATACCCCTCATCCAAAGTAAGGAGCAGCGGCTGTGCTGTGCTGGAGCACACGTGAAGAGATACCCAACGTCCAAGGTAAGAGAAACCCAAGTAAGATGGTAGGTGTTGGGAGAGGGCATTAGAGGGCAGACACACTGAAACCATAATCACAGAAAACTAACCAATCTGATCACACAGACCACAGCCTTGTCTAACTCCATGAAACTAAGCCATGCCATGTGGGGCCACCCAAGACGGGCGGGTCATGGTGGAGAGGTCTGACAGAATGTGGTCCACTGGAGAAGGGAATGGCAAACCACTTTAGTATTCTTGCCTTGAGAACCCCATGAACAGTATGAAAAGGCAAAATGATAGGACTGAAAGAGGAACTCCCCAAGTCAGTAGGTACCCAATATGCTACTGGAGATCAGTGGAGAAATAACTCCAGAAAGAATGAAGGGATGGAGCCAAAGCAAAAACAACACCCAGCTGTGGCTGTGACTGGTGATAGAAACAAGGTCCGATGCTGTAAAGAGCAATACTGCATAGGAACCTGGAATGTTAGGTCCATGAATCAAGGCAAATTGGAAGTCGTCAAACAGGAGATGGCAAGAGTGAATGTCGACATTCTAGGAATCAGTGAACTAAAATGGACTGGAATGGATGAATTTAACTCAGATGACCGTTATATCTACTACTGTGGGCAGGAATCCCTTAGAACATGGAGTCGCCATCATGGTAAACAAAAGAGTCCGAAATGCAGTACTTGGACGCAAATTCAAAAACGACAGAATGATCTCTGTTCGTTTCCAAGGCAAACCATTCAATACCACAGTAATCCAAGTCTATGCCCCAACCAGTAACACTGAAGAAGCTGAAGTTGAACGGTTCTATGAAGACCTACAAGACCTTTTAGAACTAAAACCCAAAAAAAGATGTTCTTTTCATTATGGGGGACTGGAATGCAACAGTAGGAAGTCAAGAAACACCTGGAGTAACAGGCAAATTTGGCCTTGGAATATGGAATGAAGCAGGGCAAAGGCTAATAGAGTTTTGCCAAGAGAACACACTGGTCATAGCAAACACCCTCTTCCAACAACACAAGAGAAGACTCTGCACATATATCTTTGTAATCTCCTCCAAATTACACAAGAGTAGACACAATTTTCACCCCTAGATTCAGCCATGTACTGTTTTGGTTAATGATATATTAACAAATTAGATGCAAAGAAAATACTTAAATGGACTTGTACAATTTGGTTCATTTTTATACTTGCCCTCTATTACTGCCATGAAAGGACATATCTGGGCTAGCCTGATAACGGATAGGATACATAAGGAACAGAGCTAAGGTTCCCTAGTTATCCCAGATAAGACCATGCTAAAGATGATAAGATCATTATCAGGACTTCCCTGGTGGCTCAGATGGTAAAGCATCTGCCTACAATGCGGGAGACCTGGGTTCAATCCCTGGGTTGGGAAAATCTCCTGGAGAAGGAAATGGCAACCCACTCCAGTATTCTTGCCTGGAAAATTCCATAGATGGAGGAGCTTGGTAGGTTACAGTCTATGAGGTCGTAAAGAGTCGGACACGACTGAGCAATTTATGACTTACGACTAATGAGGCAACACCCAGGCACAATCAGCAGAGCTGCTGTAAGCAGTATTCAATTTGTGCAATCAGAAATTGTAAAAGTTGTCACAATTTTGTCGTTATGTTACACATCTTTATTAAGGCTAGAGATGTTGTTGCTCTCATTGCTTAGTTGATAAGACATGTCCAACTCTTTTCAACCTCATGGACTATAACCTGCCAGGCTCCTCTGTCCTTGGGACTTTCAAGGCAAGAATACTGGAGTAGGTTGCCATTTCCATCTCCAGGGAATCTTCCTGACCCAGGGATCAAACCCTTGTCTCCTACACGGCAGACAGATTCTTTGCCACTGAACCACCTGTGAAATTATGGGTATAGATAGCTGATAAGAAAAATATATATATACTGAAAATGAAGTGTTGCTGCAACAAAAATATGATCCATTGGTTTTGGGACCAGGAGTTGGGTAGTTAGCATATAATTAGAGGAGGCAGGAAAGACTGGAAGACAACTGTGACATGAAAAGTAAAGTGACTAGTGTTATGAAATTCTCTCACATTTAGTGAAACAGTCCCATGTAACCTGAAAGTTAAAAAATATACCTAATGAACTTTGGGGTTTGACTTAAGAGATGTTCAAGGGAATGGCTGAAAACATTTGGTTGCCTTTTGTTTTTCATGGTAAGTTTCTACTAGAAAAATGTAGACCAAAGAACTGTCCAGTTTCCAAGCAACATGCAGTGTGAATGTGGAGAGCTTAGGAATTTTGGCAACCACTCCAGTACTCTCACCTGGAAAATCCCATGGACGGAGGAGCCCGGTGGGCTACAGCCCATGGGGTCGCTAAGAGTCAGACACGACTGAGCGACTTCACTTTCACTTTTCACTTTCACACATTGGAGAAGGAAATGGCAACACACTCCAGTGTTCTTGCCTGGAGAATCCCAGGGACAGGGGAGCCTGGTGGGCTGCCGTCTATGGGGTTGCACAGAGTCAGACACGACTAAAGCGACTTAGCAGCAGCAGTTTGGAAATTAAGACCATTCACATTCCCAGGCTCTCAAAGAAATAAAATATTCTGTTATTAATATTAAATATCTTGCTTCAGGATCAAGTATCTAGGAGATCTTTTGTTAAGTCCTCTTTTTTTCAATTGAAGTATAGTTGATTTACAATATTGTGTTAGTTTCAGGTGTACATCAGAGTGATACGGTTACGTATGTTTTCAGATTATTTTCCATTACAGGTAATTACAAGATATTGGATATATTTTCCCATGTAATATAGTAAATCCTTGTTGCTTATTTATTTTATGTATAACAGTTTTTATCTGTTAATCTCATAATCCAAATTTATCCCTTCCCCATCCCTTTCCTCATTGGAAACCACGAGTTTGTTTTCTATGTGTTAAGACCTCTTAAAGACTGATTTGTTATCCAGTAGATCTTCTCAGTTAGATAAATGGACTCCTGTAAATCTTAATGTTGCTGTCTAAAAGCAACTTGACACATCAAAAATGCCAATAATTAAGTCTAGAGAAATGAGCAGGTCTCAAAAACAATTGGGATACAGCTTGTAGAGCATGTGGTAAATTCAAATCTGATACATAGAAAACCCACAGTATTCTCAAGAAAGTTGTACCTGTAAAAGCACAACCAACTTATTTTAAAGGGCTTAGTTGTTCCAAGATTACAGAACCATGGCTTAATCAATGCACACACTCCATTCCAGGATATGGGAATTATAAGCAAAATGTTAGAAAAATTTCAGAGTTGATATGGACTGGTTAGTGCTATAGTATCTCCTTTTTATTCAAAGGAGAGGGTTTTGTTTTTGCTTTTTTGTAATTTTTCTCTCCCTGAGTGGCACAGAACCAACCTGTATTATGTCAGTGAATATTATGGTTCAGAAATTTGGACAAGAAATAATGGAGATAGCTTCTCTCTACTCAATAATTTCTAGAACCTCAGTTAGAGGGCTTTAAGGCCAGAAGCTATGATTATCTGAAGATTTGTTCACTAATATTTTAGGCAATAGATGCTGGACAGAACCTTAGCTGGATTTACCAAGTGTAATATCTTCTCATGGTCTTCCCAAACAGGGACTTGCCTGATATAAATATTGTTACCCCAGCTTCCTGTTAACTTTCATTTGCATGTAATAACTTTACCATACATTATCCTGCAGTCTGTGTATCTTTAGATCTGAAGTGAGACTCTTATAGGCAGCATATGTACAAGTCTTATTTTATATACATCCAACCACTTTTTGTCTTTTAGTTAGG
Organism: Bos mutus; assembly: GCF_027580195.1. NCBI lineage: Eukaryota > Metazoa > Chordata > Mammalia > Artiodactyla > Bovidae > Bos > Bos mutus. The sequence goes on along the minus strand of NC_091622.1, from coordinate 73,095,553 downwards.
GCATTTAGTTCATTTACATTTAAAGTAATTATTGACTTGTGATTGCCGAGGTGGGGCAGAGGGAGAAGGATGGACTATGAATTTAGGGTTGGTAGGCAATGGCACCCCACTCCAGTAACTCTTGCCTGGGAAATCCCATGGACGGAGGAGCCCGGAAGGCTGCAGTCCATGGGGTCGCTGAGGGTTGGACACGACTGAGCGACTTCACTTTCACTTTTCACTTTCATGCATTGGAGAAGGAAATGGCAACCCACTCCAGTGTTCTTGCCTAGAGAATCCCAGGGACGGGGGAGCCTGGTGGGCTGCTGTCTATGGGGTTGCACAGAGTCGGACATGACTGAAGCAACTTAGCAGCAGCAGATGCAAACTATTACATTTAGAGTGGATAAACAACAAGGTCCCAATGTATAGCACAAAAAATTATATTCAATATCCTGGGATATTCTATAATGGAAAAGAACATAAAAAAGAACATCTATAGTGTAAAGCTGAGTCACTTTGCCATACAGCAAAGCCTGGCACAACACTAGAAGTCAACTCTACTTCAATAAAAATATAAAATAAAATTTTAAAAAAAACAAGCATTTTATCAATCCTGCATCTGTACTCTCCTCTCCTCATGATTACAATTTTTGACATTCAATGAACATATTTTAAATGGACAGGGAAGCCTGGCATGCTACAGTCCATGAGGTCACAGAGAGTCAGACACAACTGAGCAACTCAACTGAACTGAACATATTTTAAGTGGCAACCTGAGAAACAATAATCTTCTATTTTGGCCACATGGCATATGGGTCTTAGTTCCGTACCCAGGGATTGAACCCTGCAGTGGGAGCATGGAGTCTTAACCACTGGACCATTGGGGAAGTCTTGAGAAACAATAATCTATACATTCTGTTAGATATATTCTAAAGCAATATAGATGGTTTCCAGATGGCTTTCTTTAGTTTTTTCCCCTTTGTAATTGATAAATTTAACATATGATTCTCTATAAGGTATACAGCATGTTACTTTAATATATTTATATACTATAATATACTTGTTGATGTGGTGATGTTTATCACATTACCTAATTATACTATAACATCATTGCCTGTATTCATTATACTGTGCTCTAAATCGCTATTGCTTACTTATTGTCACAAGTTTTTACCCTTAAATTCTGGTACCTCTGTGCCCACATTTGCACACTAAATGCTGCTGACTACATATATTTTAAGCATGACATAGTCAGTTCAATACTATATTTAGATGCAATATTTCACAAATTGTCCATTTAGAGAGACCCCATTCAATATAAGTAGATGAATAAGTGTTGTCAAGTCACTTTGTGTGGAAGTTCAAGTCCTCCATACAGCAGTGACTAATGCCAGGATCTATTATAAACCCAGGGTACTTTTTATGCCCATAGATAATAGAAATATCTTTTTATATCCTTTCATATGTTTTGTATCCAAAAGCTACCCAGACAGGTGTCAAGTGATACCCTTGTTCCCAAATCTATTACAAATCTTTCACTAAATATAATTTTATTCATATATATTTCTGACATTTCCATAGGGTTCTCTACATCTATTTTGTCTTCACCTGAAAGGGACTTTTATTTTTCTTCCTCCTCTCTTCAGTAAAAGCACATGGTTGATGTTATTTAAGACCTTATGCTCCACAGTGGAGTATTATATGAGGTCATAAATGGCACTAGCAGTTATCAAAAGCCTCGGCTTCAACCTCAGCATTTAATCATCTGTAAAAGCCAGTTATGGGTTCATATAGTTCCTCACTGTGAACATTATTCCTCTTATATGACAAGGTAAAAAATACTTTAAAAAATAGATTCAGCAAACCACATCATCCAAAAATTAATAATTAAGTATCGTTGCTCATCTCATAAGAATTTGGAAGTTCTATACTTTTGTTGACTTCTTTCAATGTGCATCAATTATTTAACATTTGTTTAGTACCTTGAAAATTTAATGCACTATATCAGTGCTAAGTATTATTAATGAAGTTATTATATGAGGGTAGTTTAAAGAGGAAGGATTAGATGAAGAATAGCACAAAGGAACGTACTATGGAGAAAAGAAATAGGATTTCCGATCAGATACTTTTTATCTCAGAGAAGATTTTGTTCTCTTCTGAGAAGGGGTCTATTTATTCTTTCTGAACTTTGGTCAAAATGCCTCCTTTCTTATATTTGGGAAAAAAGTGCATTATATAGATGCTGGAAATCTGCACAAAGAGTGTTGTGTTTCATACACAGGAAGAAAAGATTACTTACTCACTACTGAGAAAAGAAAAACACTTTAAATCATTTTTTAAAATAGGAATTATAGGTTTATATTCATGCAGAATTTTTCAACTACTTCTCATTTCAAACAAGGATACCCTATACATAGATCACATGTATGTATATGCACACATGCCCCAGAGTCTGTCCTGTAGTTGGTATGCCCTGGTGCAAAGCTTTCTGGACTCCATGTGGTTTGAAACTATATGTTTTGTCTATATTTTGTTTATATCATAGTTAATTACTGGCTTCCCCAGTGGCTCAGTGGTAAAGAATTCACCTGCAGTGGAGGAGATCCCAGAGAAGGCAATGGCACCTCACTCCAGTACTCTCGCCTGGAAAATCCCATGGATGGAGGAGCCTGGTAGGCTGCAGTCCATGGGGTCGCTAGGAGTCGGACACGACTGAGCGACTTCACTTTGACTTTTCACTTTCATGCAATGGAGAAGGAAATGGCAACCCACTCCAGTGTTCTTGCCTGGAGAATCCCATGGACAGAGGAGCCTGGTGGGCTGCCGTCTCTGGGGTCGCACAGAGTCGGACACGACTGAAGCGACTTAGCAGCAGCAGCAGCAGGAGGAGATCCCCCAGAGGAATGCCTGGCAGTCCACTCCAGTATTCTTGCCTGGAGAACCCCATGGACAGAGAAGCCTGGCGTGTATAGTGCGTAGAGTCACAAAGAGTCCAACACGACTGAAATAATTGAGCGCACATAGTACAAGTCTCCTTTCAATGAGTAAAATAAAAATTGTTTAAATCTTATGTTCAACTGTACTGCAAAAATGAATTCTACTTTTGTCAATATTTTGCAATTGAACTTTTCATCTAGTTCAACATAAATATAATAAATGTAATTTTCAAGTTCTAGAGCACTCTATAAGCACTGTTTAATTTCCACAATTTAGCATGAAGATAAACTATTTTATGGCTGTATTAAGGTAGTGAATCCCTGGACCAAAAATGGAGAGATACAATTTACAATGATTTTGCTAAGAGATTCATTTGTGCAGCCAATTTGGTCAAGGTATTTTCTGTTTTTTATATTCAAGTCAACTATGCACTTTCTCCCTTCCCTTCTAATTATACTCTATTGTTTTTCTTGGGGAGTGAACTCTGAAGAGCACTTTTGTTTGTTGACAGAAATGGAACTGAAGAATATTTTCATGGAAGATTTATGATACGTAGCCAATTACATCTGGATTGCAGATAGCAAATTAGTTTTGGATTTGTCTCATTCAAAAATCATTGACAAGTGTGATTCATCATAATAATTTTGCAGAGGAATCATAGCAGATCATAGCCTGCACCATAAATGATGCAGCCATCACAATCTATCATGGTTAAATAGTGGTCTAGAGTTATATGAATGAGAACTTGGAATATTATATAAGCATTGATAATTAGATGCTGATTTGAAGTAGGGGACATGGAGATATGTATGTACTGTTACCTTTAATCTGAGCATATTAAGAATTGTTTGTGTTTGCTACTTTTGAATTAAATTAGAATCCTCATGAAAACTCAGCCTGAAACTTAGAAACAAAACTCGATTAGCCTCCTATTTAAATATTGTTGGAACACTGCCTATTGAAAGAATTTCATTGGATGTTATCCATTCTTAGGACAATTTTCTTTTATTTCAGAGGTTTAAAAAGTTTCAAACTTATGAAAATTTGCCCCTCAAATGATAATTCCTTCTCTAGTCCTGATTTATTTCCAATGAGTTAGAAAAGCAATGCCAACACTCAGTTTACCATTTGCAAAAAGCTCTTCATATCCAAACTGCAAAAAAATTTCATATTTTCCTCCCTAGAAACTTGTGTGATGATTCTGAGGTCTCCCTAGCTAGTATTGTATGTGCTCACTCAACAAATATTTAGTTAATAGTCTACCATGTGCTACATACTGTTCTAAATTTTGGAAATACAACATTAAGAAAACAGGCAACATGTTTTCTTACATGTTTCCTATGACCTTACACTAAAGTGGGAGGAATCAGAAATAAACAGAATATATCTGTTGATGATACAATGTTATTGATTAAAAGAAATCACAGAATATGTTTAAGAAATGTGAAATGGAAAAAGAATCCATAAATTTTGGAATGTGATACTATACTTACATGCAGATGCAACTGAAAAATTCTTGTCCTTTCTTCATTGCATGCTGTAAAAAGAGTAACTGAGTTAACCATGCACAAAGCCTTTAAGTGCTACCTGCCCACTGGACAGGCTAGCTGTCAGAAAGCCAGCTAAGAAAGAACCATATTTTATTGGCTTGCTGTTTATAATGTGGCAAGGATTATAATTAGAGAGATGGACTATCTAGATTATATCTAGACAGATAGACTGTCTTTACCTCTGGGAAGAGCCTTAAAAATATTTAGTTCCATCCCCTCATTATATCTTTATTTTCTTGGGCTCAAAATCACTGCATATGGTGACTGCAGCCATGAAATTAAAGATGTTTGCTCTTTGGAAGCAAAGCTATAACAAACATGGACAGCATATTAAAAAGCAGCAGAGACATCACTTTGCCACAAAGATTCATACAGTTAGAGCTATGGTTTTTCCAATAGTCATATATGGATGTGAGAGTTGGGCCATAAAGAAGGCTGAGTGCTGAAAAATTGATGCTTTTGAACTGTGGTGTTGGAGAAGACTCTTGAGAGTCCCTTGGACAGCAAGGAGATCAAACCAGTCAATCCTAAAGGAAATCAACCCTGAATATTCATTAGAAGGACTGAGGCTGAACCTCCAATCCTTTGGCCACCTGATGTGAAGAGCTGACTCACTGGAAAAGACCCTGATGCTGGGAAAGATTGAAGGCAGGAGGAGAAGGGGAAACAGAGGATGAAATGGTTGGAATACATCACCAACTCAATGGGCATGAGTTTGAGCAAACACAGAGAGAAGAACTTTCTTGTTTATAATTCCATGACTAGTGAAGTCAGCACCAAGACCTAAAAATCGTTATAGCTCTAGATCCAAAATTCCCTGCTGTCATTCTGCCTATTATGCTGTCTCCCTCTGCTTAGTGGTCTGGATGCCTTTTTGTGGCCCTCCATCGCACAGCTGGTTAACACTGCCTCCTCATAAATACCCAGCCCACATAGTTTAAAGATAAGGGTGCATTTCTTCAAAGGCATAAGCTTGTTTTCTTCATTGATACCATACAAAATAAAATATAAACAAAATATTTTCCATGCTATTTTCCTTGGCTAGAAATAAGAAGCAGCTCATCAGGTCACAACTGAGCATTCTGCTTTCTAGAGTGTCTGGTTGGGGGGACTAGTGAACTTCTGTGGAGCATCAGGACAAAACTGTTGTCAGTAAATTAAACCTTTGAACTAGCTCTACTGGATCAGAATTCCAGTCTCAGCAACATAATTTTGAAGAACTCTGTGATCCTGCTCAAGAAAATTAACCAAATGTCTCATTAGTAAAAATTAGTCCTAATATACTTACTGCTTTTAGGATTGTTGAGAGGAATAAATAAGGTAACACATGTGAGTGTGTTATCAGTAAATAGTTTAATATAAGTTTGGACAATTCAAATTATGATCTTCACACAGCCCCTGTTGTATATGGCTAACCATGTTTTGCAAGAGTTAAATTCACTGAGGTTTGATCAAGATTCTCTCCAGAGGCAGCAAGCACTGATGGACCAAAATAATTACCTTAATCATTCTCCTGCTAAAAGTCTTTCAAAGATCTCATCACCTGCAGGATAAAATCTGAACTGAAATATGGCATGAAACCAATTTGTTGTCTACCTTCTGGGAATTTTTCCAACATACCTAAGTCTCTCTTCCATAAACACACTATAGCCCATCCACACTCAGGATATTTGCACATGCTATTCCTTCTTCTAGAATGCCCTCTGCTCTTTGTTCTTAAGACTGCTGAAAGGTTACTAGCCTTGTGTCACTGTCTCTGTTACTACAGGTGCAGATAGGATAGGATTCTGTGCTATTCGATCATTATTTTCCAAATATAAGACATTCATTTTCATGTGTACTGAGGCTTTTAGGCTGGGTCTAATTTGACTGGTCCGAATATGATTTTAAAATACAGTTGAATTCAGGCAGGGCAGAATCCTTTAAAACCTGTGACCTACAAAATTGATTGTATCCTAATAGCTCATGATAATACTGTAATTGGCTGCTGCATTTGGACAGGTATCCCTTTTTGATTCTCTGGGAATTTTACAATGGCATTGTATGGTTCCTACAGTTCAGTTTAGGAAGCTCATCATTACTTGGTGTTGAAGAAAACCCACTATGAATTGTATTTGGTCTTAAGTGCCATTAATGGTACTTACCAGATGAGATCTGTAAAAATCTACAGGAAATCTATTTTCAGTGTTCCCAGTTGCCTATAAAGGTACTGTCCTGATTTGGTGAACTTATTAATTGCTTTCTTTGTAGAGAGATATATGCCTGGGAAATAAACTTGGCTGACCAGCCTATGAACCCAAATCATCTATTTTTGTATTGATTTAGCACTGACTCGCTTAGCCTATTAAAGCACCTTATTTTGCCGGGCTATATAGCAGGGTAAAATTTCTCTTATATTTATTGCACCTCCCAATAGCCCTGTGAAGTAAGTGATCATAAATGACAGTTGCAGAACTTGTAGGCCAAACTTCTCTTTTGCAGTCATTATACAAACTTCTCAGTCACTAGTTAATCAAGCACTCTGGTTAATTAAGCATATACTGATAATTACATTAGTCTAGGCTTTGTTTTGTCATTTTTTTACATTTCATCCTTTATATTATGCACTGTATTTCAACAAAATGTTTTTGTGATCGTCCTAAAATTATATTTTATCATATATATGCACCTCATATACAACATTAAGATTATTTTTTATACATTCCAGTCTCAGGTCCACAACACAATTTAATCCTCCCTTCTCCTCTACAAGTTTATTTCTAGAAACGATGCTAAGAAAAATGCACTTCCCTGAAAAAACACCATTAAGAAAGTTCATTCTATTTGTTTTGCGACCAACATTGCCCATTTAGCAAGCAATTTTGTTGAGCTATGTAGTTATATGGATGTGTGCATCTTTCTTTTTGGAAGTTCATTGTATGGTGACTCTAACATCACTGTCCACTAAAGACCACAAGGAGACATTGTGAAGTTTATAAACTATACAGCTATTAGAGCTAATTCTCACCCATACTTCCACTGTATCACCAAGCTGGTTGTTCCTATTTATTACTCTATATCAAAGCTTTTAATTATTTCTATTGGCAGCAAATCTTATGCCTGGACTTACCTAGCTGTCTATAAAATTTATATCTGCTAGTGCTTTAAAAAGTATTTGTGAAATTTCCTACATTGAGAGCTTTCAAAATGGCAATAAGTTGTCAAGACTCTCTAGCTTGACTTGAGCAACTTTTACAATCTAGGTCCTATGTCCACTGCTTCATGGATCTTACTCAAACTCATTCTTCCAAATTCAGATTACAGGCTGCCTCCTTCAAGATGGGTTTGACTGACAGACTGATTTTGATGTCCCTTCCTCTGCTCTCTTACCACCCAGTGCACACTTCTATGATAGGAGTTACCATGCTATACCTTAAAGGTTGATTGCCATGCTCTCTTCCCAAGCAGAAAGTAAATTAAGAGCAGGTATTCTATCTGGGATTGTAGCCTGAGCAGTGCCTACAGTAGGCACTTAATAAGTGGTTAATGAATAAAGGCAAATTAATCTTGTTATTTTCTCCTCCTCCATTTTCAGAAAAGTTCATTACTCAAGGTATATAAACTTGTTTAAAAAAAGTGTTTTAGACTCAAATGAAATCCTGCACAATATGTAAGCGTGCATTAGGAACTTCATAGATACTTGTGGAAAAAAAAAATGAGTGAATAAACAAATGAAATATAAGCCCCCTAAGTACTGTTTTTGCTCTTAAGCTCTATACAGTCTTTAGGAGTAAGGACATGGTCTAATTGCAAAATAAAATTAATGTATTCCTGATGATCTTTTTAAATAATAAAGTACAAGTGCAAAACCCAAAAGGGGGAAAAAAAAAACTAAAGGAATTTACTTTACAATTACACCTGTTCTAAGATCCATGTAACTTTCAGACAAATTATGTTCATTGTGCACAGAACCTACAAATGATTTCACAGCAGGCTTATATTTTATAACTTGGTTATTATGGAGAAAATAGTCTATAAAAGATTAACAAAGCATCTTCAAAAATAATTTTTTAAGAACCTCAGAGAGGTTGTGAACAATTGCTTTATCAAAATGAGATACCTACAGTTGTCAATTAGTATAGTGTTAATGAAAGCCAAGCATTAGGATCTTAAGGGTGCTTCTTTATTACATCTGCCCACACATAATCCTTATTCTACCTTTCCATCTGGCTATGGAGATTAGTCCAGTAAAAACTTGCTGTAGATGAATTGCTCAGAGGATGTCAGAAGGGAATGTCTCCAAGCACATCCTAACACTATTCTGCAATTGTTATTTTTCATGGGTGTCCACATCCTGGTAATATATCCCTAGATTTGACTGTAATCTTGCCACTGAGCTCGCCTACAGGTCTCATAAACTTGTTTTAGTGTAGCCCTAAGTCACACATTCTGTGAAAGCAGACAGATAGTACTGCCCCATAACATCCATTAGAGAACACATCTGCACTTACATCTCCTTCTAATAAATGTTTCCGCAGGGGAACCATATCCTGTTGCATGAACACATACAATATCACAAAGCCTCTGTAATTGGATTAGCCATCCTAACACACACCAGGTTTTGCATACCCTGGATTCATACATCATGGCCTGTTGAACTATAAAAACAAAAGCTGCCATATTTTGAATGATTTAGGAGGATTGGGTACTAAATGTTCGGTAATTGCTTTTGGAGGGCTCTCTGGCTTAAAATCTAGAATATGAAATTTAACCAAGGTCTATATTCTGACTGTTCTCAAATGATACATGTTAAGGGCAGTGTAGTGGGTTGAATGGCAGCCCCTTAAAAGATATGTCCATGTTTTAACTCATAACCCCATGAATAAAATCTTATCTGGAAAAAGAATCTTTGTAGGTGTGATTAAGCTAAGAACTTTGAGATAATATCATCCTGGATTATCCAGATGGACCCTAAATCCAACAACAAGTGTTCTTAGAAGCGACAGAAGAGAAGGACAGACAGAAAGGAGGCCATGTGAAAATGGAAGCAGAGATTGGAGTTACGCAGACATAAGCCACGGAATACCTGGAGCCACCAGAAGCTGGAAGAGACCAGGGAAGATTCTCTCCTAGAGCCTTCCAGGGAGAGCAAGGCACTGCTAACATCTTGATTTCAAACTTTCAGCCTAAAAGAAGAGACGGAATAAATATCTACTGCTTTAAGCCACCCATTTGGTGAAGATTTGTTACAACAGCCCTAGGACAGGACCACAGGCAGTTTGTAATGAAGATGCAGCCTCTGAAAGGCAAGCGTTGTGCTGCATAATAAGGGATCCAGAAGGGCGGACAAAAGAGAACCCAAAGACACTTCAGCTTCAGCACCCTCACTTACAGGAGCCCTTTCCAAGGGGACCAGTCATGTCTCAGTATGATCAAATTGCTTTGTATAATTTCTGTATGTAAGATATTTTAATCACTATTGCTTAAGACTGCATTCCGTTTCCACCCCAACTTCTCTTCCACATTCATTTTCTCTTGTTTGATAGACTGAAGTTCCCGAGATGATTTAGGGATTCAACTAATGGGAATTATAGACCAGAATACACCTTGTTTGGGTTTATGGGGTTATATTTATATGGTTCTTATTGATTTACACGTTGAAGTTATTGCTAAGTGTCATGCTATAGGAATGGTTTCCAAGAACTCCCTCTATTGACAACTGTGCCAACTGACCTGAGTTAACCCCAAAATGCAGGGCCCACACAGCAACAAGACAAGGCCATTTCCTGAGACCTCTGACTTCAGAAGTACATTAATAGAAGAAGGGGGAAAAAAAGGCTTGAAATGTACAAAGCCAGAAACTAGTCTGAAAATAAAATTGTAAACACTAATTCTCCTCGATGCCTAGTCAAAATGTAATTTTCTCTTCTGTCAAGAATACACAGAGTAATGCAACAAATATGACTACAAATATACTCTACACTATTTTTAGTGGAAAATTACAAGAACTAGAAGATATTAGCTTCCCTGTGTTGTAGGGGACTAAGCCATAGAAATTCTGTATAGGAAGAACTTCTTTGTATGAGGTTACATGTCTTCCACAACCCAACTCTCAGTAATAAAAGAGAAATTGCAATCGATCACGTTAGAGAAAAGTCCCTATACAGATGATGTTATCTTTGTATAAACTGATAATATAAAATAATTGACATTAAAAAAGTGATCAAAAAGCACACAGCCAAAAAGTGTAGCTAATAAATTTGATTAGAAAGTTATGCCAGTAATAAATTTTTGAACACACATACTTTTTAAATTTTAAAATGTTCCTGGTATATTTTAGCTTTAGAAAAAAAATTTATTTCATTGTGATTTCTTATTCTAAATGAATATTTACTTTTGTGTTAAACCTTGTATTCTTTTCCTAAAAAATGCCCTTCAAATTATATACATTTCAATCCTTACAAAACGTGAATCGGCCCTCGCTATTAGGATATTAGGTTAAATTTTAAAAATAAACTAGGAATTTGTAGGAAGAAATTCAGGGAAATGTGCCCCTGGATGTATATAAAAAAGAATTCTCTACATTGGCATACTTTCATTTATATTAAAAGCTTTGCATGATGCTATGAATTGTTTTATTTCTTAAGGTTCAGTGTCTTCACATGATCCAACTTTCTCTCCAGAGGTCTTAGGTCATCCAGCATAGGTATTAGTGCCAATTTTTAGGTGTGAATATAATGTGAGGGTTATCTGGCCTGTGCAAGTTCACATATTTTGAAGCAGAATCAGGATTTGAATTTAGTATTTTGCCTCTTAATAATCCAGTCCTCCATGTGATGGCTACACGTCAGCTTCTTAGGACAGAAATTCCAAAGGAAATGCTTCTCGGATTATACTTCTGAATGCATAAATTTATGTTAAAATCACTAATAAAGTGATAAGCAATTCTTCAGGCAATCATTTCAGCTTTGCATGCCTTCTGCTAGTTTAGAGAGGCTAACTGTACCTGATGGTATATAGGGACCTGTGTTTTTCATGCTGAGAGAAATATTCAAGAGGTTTTGTTGTTGCTGGTAGTAGTTTGCTTTGCTGGTTCTTCTACCAAAAATCACATTTGGCATATCTTGATAAGGGAGGTATGCTCTGATTCCTAAATCTAGCCTTGCGGCCCCATGGGCCATAGCCCTCCAGGCTCCTCTGTGAGATTCTCCAGGCAAGAATACTGGAGTAGGTTGCCATGCCCTCCTAGAGGACTGAAAGGGGATCTTCCCAACCCAGGGATTGAACCTGCATCGCTTATGTCTCCTGCATTGGCAGGTGGACTCTTTACCTGGGAAGCCCAAATCTAGCTTTACAGATCTGTCTATTTCAGCTGCCTTCCCTCCCACCACTGTATCTCTAGTCTGCAGAGAACATGCTCATGAACAGAGCTAATGTACTTCCAACAGGACTGGGTGAGAAGAAGCAAAATGCTATGGACATCACCTTTGTCACAAAGGCAGAACAGGAAAAAAGAAAAGAATGGTCACTAAAGGCCATCCAAAAACTTTTATCCAAGAACATAAAGTAAAGTTATGGCTTTACTTAGGTGGGATTGTATACACAACACTGGAAAACTTAGATTGTATACACAACACAGAAAACTCAGATTCCAACCCAAACTCTGCAACTAAAGAGGCCGTGTGACTTGAGCCACATCCCTTGCTCTCAGAGCCTTGTTTCTTCAACTGTAAAATGAAGCACCTGTATTACATGGTCTCTAATTTTCCTGCCACCTCTAAAAGGCCACGGTCCTATTTCACACATTGGATCACATGTATGTCCAAAAGAAGCATGGTCTCAGAGAATGTTAGAAATCACTTTCGGGGAGAAAGCAAGCAAGCAGGAGGCTGAAGGGGTGACTTTCTCACGCTAGGAAAGAGACATTGCTGTACACTTAGGTGAAGAGGCTACCCTACAAAAAGGCTCTGTGCATAGAATTGCGGTTTCCTGGGAGACAACTAAAGAAATTCACAGCTTGCCAGTGCTGCGGCCAGAGAGCCAATACCAAGGCAGGAAATGCAAGAAAGGATTAAGCTCAACACTTGTTGCCTTGTCATTTATAGGAAACAATACCCAAAGTATCTGTTGTATTAGCATCATACGCACTCATTATTTTCTAAGACATTGTTGAACACCTAGCAAAATCCTATTTGTGCAGAGTGAGCCAAGACTAGGGTTATTAAAAAAAAAAAAAAGTGGATATTCTGAAATAAGGGAAATTGGCAAGGTATTCTCATGTGTCAGGACTAATCCTGAGGCTCCTTACATTTCGGCAGTGGCCCGAATCTTGCCTGCCGAGAGAGTCGGGGGAGCACCTGTCACTGTGGAAGGAACTGAAGGCAGGCAGGAGAGAGGTTTCCTAGAATCTCTGCTTTCTTGTTGCCTGTGAAATGTGTCACTTCGTTCATTTTGAAGACTCAGGAATATGGCATTAAATTGGTAAGAGTTGTGATATAGTAAAAAGTCATGCAGTGTGAAATGAATGCTATTTCTTAATGTCTGTTTAACCTCTGGAATACTAGTGAAGCCTGAGAGGTGCTGCCACCACAGCACGCCCGTCACACAGGTGGAAATTCTCTGTGTTCTATGACTATGTTCTCAGGGGAAGAAACACACAGCACCTTCATTAACATAATAGTCTTCAAAAATACAATTTTGCCAGATGTCATGTAAAAGCTATTTGTACCTAGATAAATATATACTCTAGATAAACATATGCTCTACATAATATATTTAGATAAATATATACTCTAGATAAATACATACTCCAAACTCTGCACTGAATGAAATTCTTCAAGATTAAGAATCAAGTGATTGATTGAAGGTGAATAACTGACATAATTAACTGAAAAAAAATTCCTATTATCTTTAGTAATAGTATTTCTAAAATTTTCTACTCAGAATCCTTCTCTTGTAAGTAGAATACATTGGATGAATTTCATCACTTTGATAACTGAAATCTTGAAATGTGTTAGATTCATCATTAGGAAGATTTTTTTCTTTCTCTATAGTGTCACAAGGATGGAAAAACAAGCTAGATTTGAAATTATTTGTGGCTACAGACTTGTTAGCATTTTAAATCAGATAGGTGCTGATTGATTGTGTTAGTCCTCCTAAAATCTACTATTTTTTCCTTCACACATAAAAAAGGAGTCTAGTTAATTGCAGGGCTAAATAATTGGTTTCTAGATCATCAAATTTTATTCTACTGGCATATTCTTAGCTATATCTGGAGCTTTTATTCCCTTTCTACTCTCATTATGTTATCTTGATTATTTCCAAACTATCAAAACTATCAAACTATTCAACTATCAAAAATGTACCCTGATGTCCAAATCTGTATTTCCTGGCCAGATCTCACTTCTGAGTTTTGGACCCACACTTCTTCCTTGTGTGATGGCAATCTCCACCTGGATAAACTAAAAGTTTCTCTTACAATATATACAAAGCTAGGCCAGACATATCCCTTCCTAAACCTCTCTACCTAAATTCTCTACGTCTAATTGTAATACACACCAGAAATTTAAGAATGACCCTAGATTCTGCTTCTCACCATCTCTTTCTATATTTAATCAGTCATTTAATTGGCTATTTAACCAGGTGTATTTCTTATGCAATAATAAAATCAAACCCTTCTTCTCATCTCCCCTGGTACACGACTAGATCAGGACTTATCATCTCTCCCTTGAACTTGCTTCCTTACAATCCATCTTCCACACTATGACTAGAGTGTTATTTGCAAAATCAAATAAAATATATCACTCTATAGCATAAAATTCTTCATGATATACAGAATACAATGCAAGCTCGTTAAACACATTGTAAATGAGGTTTATCATAATCGGGCTTCTACCCAAATCTTCAGCCTTTCCCCCTTCTAGTTCTCAATAATCCATGCTCTCTTATGTCCCCATATAACAGCAGACAGTAGAATTGTCTCCCTGAGAAATCCTTCCTTATCATTCAAAGTACAGATCAACTATCCCCCTCTGCTAGGAGGCCTTCCCTGAACCTCAGGCAAGTTTATCACTGCCCTTGGTGATGCCTCTATATTTGGTATAGATTACTACTATTACATATTCTATCTGTGTCATTATCATTATTTTATCCTATCCCCTTCAACCCTCCAAATGCATTGCTCCAACAATTTTCTCCCTTTTCCTTGTCATCTATTGTTTTTCCCTCCTTAGTGAATTATCCCTTCAGCATCCACTTTGTAAAATCTCCTCTTAAATAAATGCTCCTTATAATCTCATACACTCCTGTAGCTACTGCCCTATTTTTCTACCCTCCTTTGCAGCCAAACTTCTTGAATTATGCATGCTCATTGTCTTGATTTCTTCTCCTCTCATTCATCATAAAATTTTTCCAACTTCACTGAAACTGTTCTTGTCAATTTCACAGTGACCTCCACATTACTAAGCCAAAGAACAATTCTCAGCCCTCATTTTATTGGTTTTATCTGCAGCATTTGACAGTCAATTCCATTCTCCTTTTTCAAACACTTTTTCACCTGACTTCTGAGAAAATAGCAACTTCCACCACACTGGCTTCTATTTCTAAGCTCCTGCGATGATTAATATTATATGTCAACTTGACTAGACTAAGGAATGCCCAGATAGCTGGTTAAACATTATTTCTGGATATGTCTGTAAGGGTGTTTGTAGATAAAATTAGCATATGAATTGGTGGACTGAGTAAAGCTGATGGCCCTCCCCAGTATGGATGGGTATTACCTAATCTGTTGAGAATCTGAAGAGAATAAGGAGAAGGAAGAGAATGAAGAGACTCCACTCCCTTCCTGACTCCTCCAACTGGAACAAGTATTTTATTTTTGCCTGCAGTGCTCAGGGCTCTCAGGACTTTAGAACTGAACCGAAATTGACACTGTCAGCTATCTGGCCCTCACGCCTTTGAATTACACTGCCCACTTTCCTGCTTGCAGACAGAGATCATGGGATTTCTCATTCTGCAAATCACATCAGCATATAAACATTACACCTTATTGGTTTTGTTCTCTGGAGGACCCTGACTAATGTAGCCACCTTTGCTAGCTCTTCTTACTTCCCTGATCTTTTAATGTGGGAGTGTACCAGGACTGAGATGGGCCCTGCTCTATCTATGCCAGTTCCCTTGGCAAGTTCATCTAACCTCATGCTTAATGTACTATCTTTACATTGAAAACTCCCAAACTTATATTTCCTCAGTCAAAAATCTCTTCCCTGGACTTTAGACTCATATCCACCAGGAACTATCTCTTGATTATCTCCAACTTTACATTTTCAAAACTGAAATTCTTACATCCACATCTTGCCAAGTTTCCAAATCTCAGTTGATGTTAACACTATCCATCCTATTGTTCAATATTTAAAGCCAGTCTTGCCTCTTCCCTTTTTCTCATACACTATTGTCAACTTATCAAACCCTACAAGTTATACCTTCAGGATATACTTCAAACCTGACCACTTTTTACCACATTTACTCCCTGATGCCCCCTCCAAGATACACAGGAATTACTGCAAAAGCCTTCCAATTTTTCACCCTACTTCTACGGTTTAATATCAAAATAGCCAAACTGGTACTGCTCAAACATAAGTCAGAATATGTCACTGCTACTTTCAATGGCTTCCCAACCCTCTCAGATCAAAAGGCAAAGTCACAGTAAAGCCTAAAAAGCATTCTGCCCCTCATTACCTCTTGAATCTTATCTCTTATCATCATCTCCTCTTTCAGTCACATTAGCCTCTATTGCTCCATGAACAAGTCAAGATAATCAGTGCCTTTTGCATTTGTTCTTCTTTGTACACTCAACACACTTCTCCTAGATGCAAGGAATGATTTTGTATGAAACAACAACTGTATCAAAAAACAACAATAAATCACTGATTTTCTGTAAACACAGTGTATAACCTAATAAAGTGGAGGCATATGGGAAAATGGAGTAGAAAATGGCAACCTACTCCAGTATTCTTGCCTGGAAAAGTCCATGGGCAGAGGAATCTGGCAAGCTATAGTCCATGGGGGTCATAAATAGTAGGACACAACTGAATGACTGAGCATATGTGGGAGAAACTGAAAAACAAACAAACAAACAATGTGTGGGATGGAGTGGAGAATATACTTTCAGTGCTCAGCAGGCTGGGTGGGAAAGCCTTAGTTATGTAATAATTGGAGGCAGAGTGATTTAGAGGGATGCATAATCCCCTGAAATAACATGCAAAGTGATGAAAAAGGACATGAGGACAAAGAAGAGGAAAAACTATGAGAGCAAATGATTAGAACAGCATGGCTAAGACATGGAACTAGTTAGTCTTAATTGGGTAATTAAATATTTAATTGAAAATATTTGCAATTAATTAATTGGAAATATTACCAACTCCCTGTAAAAGATAGGTCAAAATTAAAAGCACACTAGTAAAATGCTTCTAAATATCTGTTACATTTAGCAGTTTTAAAAGACTTTAAATATGAAGTTGACCATAGTGTGCACATTAATTAAGAAAGCTTCACTATAACCCCAAATTGGAAATGTCTAATGAAGTTTTTTTTCCAAATATTACATTCATCATAGTCCAGTGAAAGTCACTAGGAGGCACTTATTCATACAGTCATTTAGAGATCAAGGATCCTCCATCCAGCGATTTTCTGTAATCTGCTAGGTTCCTGGAGGTCCCCACTAGATCATTTATATCTAGCCAGAAGACAAAGAAGACACAATATATGGAGTAGTGTATGGGCCAGTTAGAGGAAGGTAGATATGCCAACAATTCATTGGCCAGAACTGCATCACATGGCCTCACAAAACTAAAAAAACAGGCTGTGAAATACAGTATAACTAAATGCCCAAAGAGGTCCAGCAAGCCACCTGTCAAAACTGAAGTGTCAGACTGAAATTGTAAATCATTCTTCAGATGAATAAGTTAGTCCAATACAGTTTCATATATGTTGGTAAAGGACATAAGATTCCTGGTTCAGAGATGAATAATGCATTATGCACAGCAATAGCACTAACCAGAGTATTGGTTTCTTTTTTTGTTTTTGCCATACCCCAGAGTTCAATCCCACAAAGTAATGGGGAAAGGTTCAGAAGATGCCTGCAATAGGTTGTGTTACAGGAGAGGAAGCATAAGCTTAAAGAGCATTAATTTTTTAGGGTGGGTAAGAATCATGTCTAATCTTTACTTTAGGGAGACATGCTATCCCTGTCTTCCATTGCTGAATGCTATACAAACATCTTTGAAAAGATGGTTCAGAACAAATAGTAGTTAATGCATCATATGCAAGGTACACAGAAGCAAGGGGAATTATGAAGAATTTTGTCCCCAAACAGCCACATGGAAATAAATAGTTCTCAATTACTTAGGAAAATAGAGCAAGCCATTTCTAATAAGTTATTAACATCTTGAAATATCTAGAACTGTGTCCTAAAACTCTTAATAGTATACTGTTACCCAGATTAATTCAGTTACAAAGGAACTATGTTCCACCTCTCTCCATGAACGTGAAGAAAAGTAGAAGTAGTTGCAAAACTGAGGTATTCAGAAGTATTTACTTAATGGAAAACAGATATTCAAAGGAGAAAAAAATCTGATTTTTTTGCTTTTTGTATTACTATTCTGTGTTGTATGGCTGAACATAATTATTCATAAATTAACTTTGCACTGAAAATTTCATATTGCTGCCCTAAAATGATAAAGCAAACAAATCCTTGAAGCAAGCTTAGGCATAAAATGTAGCATCTAGGAAAAACAAATTGTTCTGTGATGACATGCTAATGTGACTAAAGGATATCTGGATATACTTATACAGATATATAGATATACATATCTGGATACGCTAATTTTTTTAATGAAATCTCTTAGGTACCTTAGTCTACCAGGAAAAGTACTGAGTTTAGAAGAAAAAAAATTGAGCTTATTCCACAGCTACCTATTGTTTTTCTTGTTTTTTCCAATTTCCTCTATTCAATCATTTATAGAGCATAAAATTTACACAGCTGTTAGGCTAAGCACTGAATCTAAAACAGTAATCCACCATTACAGGCTTCAGAGATCCCAGTTGGAAAGACATAAATTATTACAATGTACTATCACAGTGACATGGGCTGAATGATATAGTGGATGCTATAATAGAGATATAGACAGAAAACTGTTAAACAAAATGGAAAGAAAAACTAACTCTTTATATGTGAATCTCTTCCCTAGCTCATGGGAGTCTTCACAGAAGTAACATTGGATCTAAGTCATTAAAGATAAATTGGATATGCCCCAAAGGACAGTGTGGGAAATAAATTACAAAGAGACTGAACTGTAACAATGAAGACAAGAAAACATGAAAGGACATGCTGTGAAAGGACAGAAATCAGTTCCTGATGATCGAAGCTCCTGAGGGTTGGGGAAAACATCTTATGAGATGGAACAATGATTGGGAGCAGATTTTGTGGAGCTTTGACTACAAAAGAAAAGGGTCTGGATTTATAATGATAGCAATAGGAAGCTGGACATATTTTGTTCCTGGTCCTGCAGAATGCAAGTACAGGTTCACACCAAGTACATTCATCAGTTTGAAGATCAATTCACTATTGCCATTTGCACCACAATTTTCAATATTTTGCTTATTTATATTTTATTTCTTGAAGCCTGCTGCTGCTACTGCTGCTGCTAAGTCGCTTCAGTCATGTCCAACTCTGTGCAACCCCATAGACGGCAGCCCACCAGGCTCCCCCGTCCCTGGGATTCTCCAGGCAAGAACACTGGAGTGGGTTGCCATTTCCTTCTCCAGTGCATGAAAGTGAAAAGTGAAAGTCAAGTCTGTCAGTCATGTCCAACTCTTAGCGACCCCATGGACTGCAGCCCACCAGGCTCCTCCGTCCATGGGATTTTCCAAGCAAGAGTACTGGAGTGGGGTGCCATCTCCTTCTCCATTGTTTAAGCCTACTACATGCCAAATGCTGTGCTAGGTGCTAAGGAATCCACAGCGACTAAGATATTATTTCTGCTTTTAAGTAGTTCACAACCTAATAGAGGGAACATAGTTCAACATAATAAAGGCCGTATATGACAAACACACAGCTAACTTGATGCTCAATGGTAAAAAGGTGAAAGCATGTTCTCTAAGATCAGGAACAAGAAAAGGAGGCCCATTCTTAACACTTATTCAACATAACACTGGAAGTCCTAGCCACACCAATCAGATGAGAAAAAGAAATAAAAGAAATCCAAATTGAAAAGGAAGAAGTAAACCTGTCATCTGTTTGCAGATGACATGATACTATAAATAGAAAACATTAAAGGTATTACCAGAAAACTTCTAGAGTTCATCAATAAATTCAGTGAAGTTGCAAGATACAAAATTAATTTACAGAACCCTGTTGCATTTCTATACACTAACAATGAACTATCAGAAAACAAACATTTTTTAAAATCTCATTTACAATTATATCAAAAAGAATAAAATACCTAGGAATAAATCTAGCTAAGGAGGCAAAAGACCTGCACTCAGAAAACTGTAAGACACTTATGAAAGAAATTAATGACAACACAAATAGCTGGAAAGATAAGTTATGCCCATGGATTAAAAGAATCAATGTTGTTAAGATTATCATACTATCCAAAGCAATCTACAGATTCAATGCAATTCCCATCCAAATACCAATTGCTTTTTTTTCTAGAACTAAAACAATTTTAAATTTTGTATGGAAACACAAAGGATCCCAAATAACCAAAAATATCTTGAGAAAGAAGAGCAGAGCTAGAAGACTCATAGTCTCTGACTTTGGACTATACTGCAAAGCTACAATAATCAAAAAGTATTCTATTGGTACAAAAACAAACACATAGATCAATGGAACACAATAGAAAGCCCAGAAACAAATCCATGAGCTTATAGTCAATGAGTCTATAACAAAGGATGCACGAATACACAACAGATACAAGTCTGTTTCTTCAGTAAGTTATGCTGGGAAAATTGAACAACTGCATGCAAAAGAATGACGTAAGAACATTTCCTCTCACCAAATACAAAAATAAACTCAAAATGGATTAAAGGTCTAATAAAAAAGCTGAAACCATAAGACTCCAAGAAAACATAGGTGGAACATTCTGACATAAATTGTACAAATTTTTCTGGACCTGTCTTCTAAGACAATGGAAATCAAAGGAAAAATTAACAAACAGGACCTAATTACCCTTAAAAGTTTTTGCATAGCAAAGGAAACCACAGGAAAAATGAAAGACAACTCATCAAATGGGAGAAAACGTCTACAAATGATATGAGCAATAAGGGGTTAACATCTAAACTATACAAACAGCTAATACAACTCAACATCATAAAAACAATCAACCCCATTAAAATATGGGCAGAAGACCTCATAGACATTTTTCCCAAAGAGGACATGCAGGTGGCCAAAAGGCACATGAAAAGATGCTCAACATCGCTAATAATCAGGGAAACACAAATGCAAACCACAAGGATATGTCACCTCCTACTAGAATGGTTTTCTAGTAGGAAAACCTACTAGAATGTTTTCATCAAAAAGAAAACAAATATTGGCACATATGAGAAAAGGAAATCCTCCCACATAGTGGGAATGTAAATTGATGCAACCATTGTGGAAAACAATGTGGAGGTTCTTCAAAAAGCTAAAATTATAACTACCATATAACCCAGAAGTTCCGCTCCTGGGTATATATCCAAAACAAAAAAACAAAAAATTAATTTGAAAAGATATATGCACCCCAATGTTCATAAAAGCATTATTTATAATTGCCAAAATATGGAAGCAACCTACAGTGCTAAATCAATAAATAAGATTAAATATATATATATACATATATATATATATATACACACACATACATACATATACATACATACATATATATATACATGGCTTCCCTGGTAGCTCAGCTGATAAAGAATCCACCTGCAAGGCAGAAGACCCAAGTTCAATTCCTTGGTCAGGAAGATCCCCTGGAGAAGGGATTGGCTATCCACTCTGGTATTCTTGGGCTTTCCTGGTGGCTCAGATGGTAAATAATCCACTTTCAATGCAGGAGACCTGTGTTCAATCCCTGAGTTGGGAAGATCCCCTGGATAAGGGCTTGGCAACCCACTCCAGTATTCTTGCCTGCAGAATTCCTTTGACAGAGCCTGGCAGCTACAGTCTATGAGGTCACAAAGAGTTAGACATGACTGAGCAACTAAGCACAGCACATATATATATACTTACATATATACATACACACACACGTGTGTTAGCTGCTCAGTCATGTCCAACTCTTTGTAACCTCATGCACTGGACTGTAGTTGCCAGGCTCTGTCCATGGAATTCTCTGGGCAAGAATACTGAGATTTTCCCAACCCAGGTATTGAACCCAGGTCTCCTGCATCCTAGGTGGATTCTTTACCATCTGAGCCACCAGGGAGGCCCATATATATGTACATATATATACACACACACACACACTTACATACAATGGAATAACACACCTACAATGGAATACTACTCAGCATAAAAAATAAAATTTTGCCATTTACAACAACATGGATGGAATTGAAGGGTACTATGCCAAGTGAAATAAGACAGAAAAAGACAAATATTGTATAATATCACTTATAGTTATGACCAACCTAGACAGCATATTAAAAAGCAGAGACATTACTTTGCCAACAAAGGTCCATCTAGTCAAGGCTATGGTTTTTCCAGTGGTCATGTATGGATGTGAGGGTTGCACTATAAAAAAAAGCTGAGCGCTGAAGAATTGATGCTTTTGAGCTGTGGTGTTGGAGAAGACTCTTGAGAGTCCCTTGGACAGTAAGGAGATCCAACCAGTCCATCCTAAAGATCAGTCTTGGGTGTTTATTGGAAGGACTGATGTTGAAGCTGAAACTCCAATACTTTGGCCACCTGATGTGAAGAGCTGACTCATTGGAAAAGACCCTGATCCTGGGAAAGATTGAGGGCAGGAGAAGGGGACAATGGAGGATGAGGTGGTTGGATGGCATCACCAACTCAATGGACATGAGTTTGAGTGAACTCCAGGAGTTGGTGATGGACAGGGGGGCCTGGCGTGCTGCACTTCATAGGGTCACAAAGAATCGGACACAACTGAGTGACTGAACTGAACTGAACTTATATGCAAAATCTTAACATTAAAACTAGTGAATATTACAATAAAGATACAGACTCACACATATAAAGAAACCAGTGTTGACTAGTGGAGAGAGGGAAAAAGGGAGGGGACATATGGGAGTAGGGAATTAAGAGGTACAAATTTACAAACTATTATGTATAAAATAAACTACTAGAATATATTGTACAATACAAGGAACATAGCCAATATTTTATAAGCGGAGTATAACCTTTAAAAATTGTGAATCACTCTGCTACATACCTGATACTTACATAATATTATAAATCAAATGTACTTCAATATGAGTTCATAACTGAATTTCTATAATAAATCAAAAATACATTAAAAAGAAAGTAAGGGATAAATAAATAACATAGCAATTCAGCACTACGATGCAATGGGATTGTATGTGCAAGGTATCATAAAATTATATAATTGAGGGCCTTCAGGAATTAGCAACAGATTTCTAGGGGAAATAACCCAACATCAGAGACTGACAAGTGAATGCCGTGTAGAGAGGACAAAAGCATATTCCAAGCAATGCAATGGGATCTCCCTGGTGGAGGAGCAATAATGAGATCAAGAGGGCAATAATGACAGACAAGTAAAACTGGAACTGCCTTGGTCAAATTCCTGGCCCATGCCTTTTGTTTGAACTCATTGCCTCCTGTTGTCTCCCTTACTCACAATGCTCCATCCAGACCAACTTTATTCTATTACTAGACACATTTCTCATTCCTGCCTTAGCTGCCTTAGTAAGTTAGCTTTTCAGTTACAGTTTCTTATATTTACATGTTCTCTCGCTGATCTTTATAAGCAGGGCTTGTTCCTGTGGATGGCAATGCTGTCTCATCAGAGAGGCCTCTCCTGTCCAATTTATCTGCTGCTGCTACTGCTAAGTCGCTTCAGTTGTGTCTGACTCTGTGCAACCCCATAGACGGCAGCCCACCAGGCTCCGTCGTCCCTGGGTTTCTCCTGGCAAGAACACTGGAGTAGGTTGCCATTTCCTTCTCCAATTTATCTAATGAATGCTATTTTACCATGGAAATTCTCTCTGTCATATTACCTCATTCTAGTTTCTTTATATAGCATTAATCAGTATCTGATAAAGCATATTTATTTACTTTGATGTGTATTTATTGTTTATAATCCCTCATAGCAAGATTCTGAGAATATGAAACAACTCAAATGTTGTTCACAATTCTGTTTCCAGCACACAGAATAGTACCTAATAGATTTATGAATGAATGAACCAGAAAGTGAATGAAAGGTATGTCATAAACATATTTATAGTTTGGAAAGGTACCCAAGTTGTAATGAAGGAGGACTATTTTAAGAAAATCAATAATAGAGCAAAACAATTTGGGAAAGAAATGATGAGGTTCTGAAGATACTGTTGCTAGAAAGGCAACGGAGAGGTTAGATATGAAAGAAGAAAGTGAACAGTGAATAGACAAGTGTGTTTAGATGCTGAGACATAGATCCAAAGAGAAAGTTGAAAAGATGGGTCCAGTTTTGGACAAAGTACAGAAATATGAAGTGAGGATTTAGATAGCTATAAAGGAAACTTCCTTGGACTCCATCTTGTGACTAGTCCAGTTGAGAATATACCAGCTGCATTAAATGCTGCTTGTACCCGTAAAATGTGTTTATTAATCTCTGCTTCTACACAGTCTACTTCTACCTGTGGAGGACTTTTCTTTATGGGGTTATTTGAACTCAATCTCTACTTCAGAAAATTGAAATCATTATTATTATAGTTTTATTATTACTACCTGTAGCTAGTACAAGTCCCTTTTAGAATAGACATAACTCACAAAAATGCAGCATAATGCAAAGTTCTCTCTATTTGCCCTTTCCCAGATAGGTGTCCAAAATATAAATATTATGGAGATGAATTCAACATTTTCAAACCATAATCAAGTTTCTTATTTAATCTCTTGGCAAAATATCCCTACTGGTACTCATTTCTTCTAATTCAGCTCATCTTTCCTACACAGAGAATTGTCTCCATGAGCAACAAAATATGTATTTGTAACTATTATTGTCAGTGGAATTATTTTATTTGGGTGCAAACAGATAAGCAGGGTCACAGCAATTGATAATCAATAGATCAAAATTTACAAATTAGAAGCTCTTGAAAAGTTTGTGCTCATGTTTAAGGCCTTAATTTAAATTTTGGTGTTCAAGGGATTTAATATATATCAAAGTGCTTTGATAATATGTAAAATGCTATTTTCTATAATTCTGACATAACTGTGCCACCTCTAAAACTGTGAAAGCATAGTATAGTTAGGGAACATCTCCAAGGGAAAGAAATAGTTATTAAAAAAATTTTTTTTCTTCTCTTTGAAGATACGTTAATCTTAAAACAAGATATAGACAAGAACTTTTTAATATAGTTACCAAAAATAAGGTGAATTTCTATCATTTCTTGCCTTAAGCTATGACTATAAAGTTGCTAATGAATACATACTATTCACTACATATCTAAATAACTTCCAGGAAAAGTAAAAATTGACTACCTGTTATCTGTTACTCTAATATAATAATGCAGCCCTAGAGAGTAAGTTCAATAGTGAGCTTTTAAGACTTGAATACAGAAAGAAGAAAAGATGAATAATCTGCCTAATTCTTGCAATCTAAGGCCATATACCTGAATGCATCCAGTCTCATCTGATTCTTGCATTCAGAATGCAAGAATGCATTCAAATAATTTGATAACCCTAAACTGCACCTCAATACAGTTTGTCTTCTGTATTTTTTTTTCTTTATTGCATTTCCTTTCATTTTCCTTTGTATTTTGGTCATTATATCCAAAGAGCATGACATCACTTCACTGACAATAGGAAAGTTGTCTGAAAAGACAGAAAAAAATAGTCTTATAAATGACTAAATGCTAACTCTACATAATTTAAAAAGAAGGAAGCTTTCATTCCAGTTAAGCCAGTAAGAAAAAGGCCAAGGATTCCCTGTACATAGTAGTCCAGTCTTTTCCTGGACAGCTCTGGAAGGCTTTCACAACAGAGTAGCCTGGGGCTCAGAGAAAGAAGCAGACCTGTTCTGCGTGCTAAGTAGTTTCAATCATGTTCAACTCTGTGTGCCCAAGAACTGTAGCCTGCCAGGCTCCTCTGTCCATGGAATTCTCCAGGCCAGAGTACTGGAGTGGGTAGCCATTCCCTTCTCGGGGTCTTCCCTGACCCAGGGATCAAACCTGGGTCTCCCACATTGCAGGTGAATTTTTTACCTTCTGAGTCAGATTATCCCTTATGCTTGTTCTGACAACTCCTAAATGGCTTACAGACCTAGAGCAGAGCATCTAAACATCTATCCCTGGGAGGTCTTATTAATTTAATGAGAGATATTTGATCAGAGACTCACAGTGCTTAATAAACCTTCATTTATACTCTGGTTAAATTTTCAGGTGTTACCCACTTCGCTGAAGTGATTGAGCTTGTTAAAGGTGAAATTACTCATATAACCCTAGCCAGCTTGGGTTAAAAATGCAAAGGACTTGCTTGTTAATGGAAAAAGAGTCAGAGTGAAGGAATTAGAGGTGATCAGCCAGAGGCCTATATTATTTTATTATTTCTCTCAACTAAGAAGTTGTTTAGATTTCAGACCATCTGAAAAACTGTCTTGTTTGCAATTCAAAAGGGAAAGAGAGGGGGATGGGCTGGCTACAAAGAGGAAACACCAAGGAATCCTGGAGTAATAGGACTGTTCTGATTGTTGATTATCCCACTGCTCTATATACATTTGTTAATGCTAATGAAAGTCCTGAAAATGAGAAAATTTAGTGTACATAAATTAAAATGTATAAAGGGGAAGTGGAATGCCTAAAGAAATTTTTGTCTTGGGACCAAGTTCCAGCTATGCACTGTGGGATCTGAGGACTTCTCTGATTCATCAGTGGTTAGAGTTAGATGTAGATTTAGTAGAGAGATTAGTTAGATGTAGTTAGATGCAGAGTTCGTGTAGTGATGGGGCATACTATTGGCAAATTATATTCTTTAATTGGCCAGATTAGTATTGCCAATATAAAAGGAGTCTTACAGAACCCAAATTATTCTTATCCTGCCTTGCATCTTCTTAATTTCAGAGATTTGGTTCCTTACAAATTGTTCACCATTCTCCTCACTAAGACACATGCACACACACACATGCACACGCACACACACACACCCCATATCTCAAGAGGACATCTTACAACAAGCCTCTATTTGGCATCTGCTGAGACAAACTGACTTGCATGATCATTGACTATAAGGCCTCAACTCCACTCTCATTCCTTGACCAGGTATTTCCTCTGGTATATGCCAACACAATGCCAGACAGCTCTCAATGCCAAAAATCCTACACAGCTTTTAGTAATCACTGTACTGAACTCAGACTGTGTTACATGCATAAAATTGAGAATAATGTCTCCTTTTTTTGTAGCAATCAGACCTAGACCGAGGCCAAACTGAGAATCAGATATTGAACCATTGGACTCACCAGATGCTGCACACACCTCCTGTCTCTTCTTTCATCCTTAAGTTAAGCACACAAAATCCATCAGACAGATCTACTCACACAACTCAATGTCTGTGGGTTTTTCACTGATACCCAAGAGCCCTGGGGTTTTCCTGTTGACTCCACTACCCTACCTGACTCCTGTTGCATTCCTACATGGTTGGGAGTTAATCAACCAAAGTTTTAAGAAGAAATGGATTTTGTGCTAAATCCCAAAAGACCAGAAAATAATGAATAGAGAAAGGGAGGAACCCAATTGCTCTAGACCTTAGGAACACATCCCATATAAGGCATTCTCCCCTGAAAGCTTTTGACAGATAAAAAGTACATTTAGCTCAACTGAATGGCTAATATTTGAACAAATTCTCTTGTATGCATTTCTAAAGTACTATATATTTTCTGCCAATTCAAAAGAATGTTCTTAAAAGGGTTTTAGAACAAGGTCACAGAAAGCAGTGGCCCATAGAAAGAAGTTCATATTTGCTCACATATATGGCTAAGGAAATGCATCACAGATCAATTGTGAATCTCATTATTAAGAAATTTTAGGCTGTTAAAACCTTAAAAGCTATATTTTCCCTATAACACACAGATGCATTTCCATTCACCTTTCCTTTAAAGGTCTCCATTAGAATAAAAATACATTGAATGGCAATCCTAAAGAGAACTAGTCAACACTTCTCTTTTTCCATATGAGTTATCTTAAAGCTTCTATTATACATTCCATTAAACTACTATGTAAGCTATAGCTACAGGCCAGATAAACACGTAAGCTAGTTTTTTTGGAAAATGAACACTTCAAAGAGAAAAAAAACTTCCCTTTTACTGCTTTATTGTCAAAGTCTCCCAGGTAAATTGTATTTATCGTAGTAGGTTGCTCATTCTAAGCAACTGTGTTAGGAAGCCGGGCCCCAACCTAACGCAGGAGTGCACTCTCTGAAGCAGCTGAAGTTATCTGAGCTGATTATATTAATATTATTATCACTGTTTAACCATAGGGAAAAGCTTCTAAGGGATTTTCAATCCATGTTCACTACACACAAGATATATGGCTAAGACTCAAAATATAAATGCCTACAGGATCGAGGATCTTGGCAGCACATATAGGAGGATGGAGATGGTGGGGTGTAAGAAACAAAGCACTATGGCAACTGTGGGGAAGTAAGGACATATCCCATCATAAGAGACAGATTCTCCTGACTTCAAGACATTTGTCTCTGTGAGGCAATGAGGACCTAGTGAAGGTAAGTGTAATGATGTTTAAAAGAAGCTGCAAAAGTGGATATGTTTTGTCTGTCTGTAGAATGTCCCAGTTTAAAATGTTGACCAAAACACTTTTGAAACCCTGAACTGAACACAGTCACACTTTCAGGACAAACTCAATCAGAGGGCTACCAGTAAGGTACACTTTTCCATATCGACTGGCCATATAACGAAGAGCAATGTTAACCCTATGTGTCAACTTGGGTAGGTCACAGTACCCAGATTTGGTGAAATATATCTGGATGTTGCTTCAGTTCAGTTCAGTTGCTCAGTCGTGTCCAACCCTTTGAGACTCCATGAATTGCAGCACAGCAGGCCTCCCTGTCCATCACCAGCTCCCAGAGTTTACTCAAGCTCATGTCCATCGAGTTGGTGATGCCATCCAGCCATCTCATCCTCTGTTGTCCCCTTCTCCTCCTGCCCCCAATCCCTCCCAGCATCAGAGTCTTTTCCAATGAGTCAACTCTTTGCATGAGGTGGCCAAAGTACTGGAGTTTCAGCTTTAGCATCAGTCCTTCAAAGAACACCTAAGACTGATCTCCTTCAGAATGGACTGGTTGGATCTCCTTGCAGTCCAAGGGACTCTCAAGAGTCTTCTCCAACACCACAGTTCAAAAGCATCAATTCTTTGGCGCTCAGCTTTCTTCACAGTCAAACTCTCACATCCATACATGACCACTGGAAAAACCATACGTTGACTAGATGGACCTTTGTTGGCAAAGTCATGTCTCTGCTTTTCAATATACTATCTAGGTTGGTCATAACTTTTCTTCCAAGGAGTAAGCGTCTTTTAATTTCATGGCTACAGTCACCATCTGCAGTGATTTTGGAGCCCCCAAAAATAAAGTCTGACATTGTTTCCACTGTTTCCCCATCTATTTCCCATGAAGTGATGGGACCAGATGCCATTATCTTTGTTTTCTGAATGTTGAGGTTTAAGCCAACTTTTTCACTCTTCTCTTTCACCTTCATCAAGAGGCTTTTTAGTTCCTCTTCACTTTCTGCCATAAGGGTGGTGTCATCTGCAGATCTGAGGTTATTGATATTTCTCCCAGAAATCTTGATTTCAGCTTGTGCTTCTTCCAGCCCAGCGTTTCTCATGATGTACTCTGCATAGAAGTTAAATAAGCAGGGTGACAATATACAGCCTTGACGTACTCCTTTTCCTATTTGGAACCAGTCTGTTGTTCCATGTCCAGTTCTAACTGGTGCTTCCTGACCTGCATATAGGTTTCTCAAGAGGCAGGTCAGGTGGTCTGGTATTCCTATCTCTTTCAGAATTTTCCACAGTTTATTGTGATCCACACAGCCAAAGGCTTTGCTTAGAAGGTATTTGTTTAGATGAAACTAACATTTGAATTTGCAGATTTTGAGTAAATGAAATTACTCTCAATAATGTTGATACGCCTTATTCAATCAGTTGTAGGTGTTGAGAAAGATTGCCGTCCTCAAAAGACAAAATTCTGCCTGCAGACTGCCTTTGAACTTGACCACTGATTCTTCATTGAGTCTCCAGTCTTTGTGGCTACCCTGCAGATTTTACATTTGCCAGCATCCACAACCATGTGAGCCAATTCCTTAAAATACATCTCTATCTCTCTATATGTATATGGACACATACAAATATATACTGTTAAAATGGAATGCAAAACAGAGACTGAACTTGAAAATTTCCTGAGCAGACAAAACCATTTAGCCATATAAGCAATACTTAAATTAGCTTATTCAGCAAAACAAGTTAAACTTAATTGTAGTTACTTGTTGTAAATGCCTCTGATAATAATAAAAGAAACTTAAGTCATCTTCCTTAAAAGATGGTATAAGATTATCACTTTTAACCAATACTCTACCATCTGCAAAGCCCTATTATATTAACTAATTACTATGAACAAATCCCTCATTTTCACTTTACAAGCCATCCTGTAACACCATGCCCCTTAGCTGCATATCAGCTTTTGATTTGAAAGTTCTCAGTTCTCAAACTGCTCTTAAATGCACAATAAACTCTGACTAAACACTATTCAGTGATTTGGTCGCTTAATTTTGCTATTTATAGATTTTTTAAAATATACACATATATGTGTATATTCAAATAAGACATATTTTGAATGGCTAGTTTTGAGGGAAGAGACAGAAGATTAGAGAGTTGATGGAATGAGGGTGCTATTTCAGTGGCTGGGATGGTAAAGAATCTGCCTGTAATACAGGAGACCCAGGTTCGATCCCTGGGTCAGGAAGATCTGAAGAAGGGAATGGCAACCCACTCCAGTATGTGTGTGTGTGTGTGTATGTATTTGTATATATTTGTGTATATATTTGTATATAAATATATATGTATATAGTTGTTTTTAAATATAGTTGTATATAAATATATATGTATATAGTTGTTTTTGTTTCTCTGGAGAATCCTGACTAATTCACCAGTTTTGTTTGCTTGCTTGGGATAGTTTAATGCCTATTTTCCCAGGATAACTAAGTAGTAAGATTTTTTCCTCTCAAAGTTATCAGTTTGGATAATAAGTTATTTGGCCACCCTATTTATACAGCTTTAACTGTATAAGTTAAATGACCGCATGCTGAATTCTACACAGCATAAAACCTGACGAGTCACTCTGATCTAGCCCATTTGACCCCTGGCACCTTCCTTCCAAACAGATTATGAAAGTGAAAGTGTTAGTCACTCAGTTGTACCCTACTCTTTGAGATCCCATGGACTGTAGCCCGCCAAGCTCCTCTGTCCATGGAATTCTCCAGGCAAGAATACTGGAGTGGGTTGTCATTCCTGTCTCCAGATCTTCCTGACCCAGAGATCAAACCTGGGTCTCCTGCATAGGAGGCAGAGTCTTTACCATCTGAGCCACTGAAACTTTAGAAATAACACTCTTATTCTATCATCTCTCTCACCCTCTGTCTCTTCCTTCAAAACTAAGCATTCAAAATATATCTTATTTGAATTATTTCCTTTATTTTTCACTCCTAATTTATTCATGCTTTTTTTTTTAAGTTGAAGTGTAGTTGACATAAAATATATTAGTTTCAGGTGTATAACACAATGATTCAATATTTTTCATAGATTATACTCCATAAAAGTTATTAAAAACTATGATTTGCTACTTCCCTATGCTATGTATTATATCCTTGTATCTCACTTATTTTACACCTAGTAGTTTATAGCCCTTAATACACTTGCCACTTGAGACAACATGGATGGACCTAGAGAATTTTATACTGCCTGATTTATATGTGTGTTTAAGTGCAAGCTACTTCAAATCATGCTTCTTTTATTCAGCTCTCGATCTCACATTACAGGACCCTCGGCTCTTTATAAACTGCTCTTACTCATGACTTTCTCTTCTTTTCCCTCTCTTTACTTTACTTCTCATTTAAATCACTGTCTAAAAAGATTTATGGGAGTAATGGGAAATTTGTTCCACATAATCATTCAAGGACTCAACTACTTCTATCTACCTATTCCACAGGGTTTCCATGGAATCCTCTACATCTGGCTGGCAGATAAGGGGAGAGAAAGGGCCAGAAATCTGGACTAAGCATGATCACTTATGCCTGCACTCTCTTGGCCAGAACCCAGAAGACCCACCTAACTGAAAGGAAGCCTGGGAAAAATAGTCCTGCTGTGTTTCAGGTAGGAAAGGAAGTTCAGTTCAGTTCAGTTCAGTCCAGTCGCTCAGTCATGTCCAACTCTTTGCGACCCCATGAATCTCAGCATGCCAGGCCTCCCTGTCCATCACCAACTCCCGACGTTCACCCAGACTCATGTCCATTGAGTCAGTGATGCCATCCAGCCATCTCACCCTCTGTCGTCCCCTTCTCCTCCTGCCCCCAATCCCTCCCAGAATCAGAGTCTTTTCCAATGAGTCAACTCTTTGCATGAGGTGGCCAAAGTACTGGGGTTTCAGCTTTGGCATCATTCCTTCCAAAGAAATCCCAGGGCTGATCTCCTTCAGAATGGACTGGTTGGATCTACTTGCAGTCCAAGGGACTCTCAAGAGTCTTCTCCAACACCACAGTTCAAAAGCATCAATTCTTCAGCACTCAGCTTTCTTCACAGTCCAGCTCTCACATCCATACATGACCACAGGAAAAACCATATCCTTGACTAGAAAAGGAAGTAGAACTTGATAAACACACACACACTGAGCCATAGCTTGCCTTCAGTGCTTCCCTAAAGGCCAGTGGTATAATGATAAACTACAACTTGGTAAATACCACACTATGATGGGCTAAGATTACAAAGTACATGGATACATCTCCTTATCTGCCAGATTGACAAGAATATTTAGGATCTCAAGACGAGTAGGTGAATTGCATGTCCTTCACTGGATTTTCCACCAACAGAATCCAGATTTAAAATTTCCAGGAGAAGACAGGCATTATAGTTGAAGAATAAGCACAAAATGAATAGGACTGCCATTTTGATGCAATAGAGAATTGACCTTTATAAAAATAGAGCATTTTGGAATTTCAGTACATTCCCAAAAAAGAACATACCTAAAGTATTAAGTAAAGCTGTATGCTATGATAAGAAACCACCAGTCAGAACAATGGGACAGTGAATACTGGTCTTAAGCTAATTCATTTTAAATAAATTTAGCTTCATTTTCTCTGATAAATTAGAAAAAGAAGAGTAACTGATTTTAGCCTAAAATGTACATAGCATCAATAAAGTCACAAGCAATTTCTTAGGGTTATTAACTGAAGAAAAAGAAGTCTTTCCAGTATTAGTTAAAAAACCAAGCTTTTCCATATTCTCTTAATGAAATCATGTCATTGGTAATTATCTCCTAAAATCTGTCCTAAAGGACAGATTAGTCCTAAAGGTCAAATCCTGAAGTTCCTACAAGATGCTTCAATTCTGTGAAATTTGTTTTAAGAGTTAAATTCAGTAATTTTATGCAAGATAAAAATAAAACAAATTTTATGCTTACTTATTCAATATAACTCAAAACTTAAGATTTTTTAAATTCACTTTTTGTTTTTCTGATTGTTTGATTAACTTTATTTGTATCAATTCTTTTTTGTTATTCCTAGAGTCTCTGGACTGGCAAGACACAGATTCCATCTACCTTTTATGTGTTGATAGAAAAAAGGCAATAACCATTTCTAGAAAGACAATCAAAAAGATTTTTAACAGAAGCTATGCACTTTGTTCTCCAATTCATCTTTTCTGTCTATTAAATTTGCTCATTCTGATTACAGAGCAAAGGAGATGAGATAAGCAATGCTTCCAGTTCTCTTTGCTAACTCCCACCTCAAATTTGCTCACACAGAAGGGGAGAGATTTGAGACATGTGTCTTATTTGCTGATATTTTATTAGATCACAGCTGCAAGGGGCAGGGTGGGGGGATTTTGATGGCACCAAGTGAAAGTCAGATTCTATGTGACAGGCATTCTCCCTGGATGTTCTTCCTTCCACAGGGCTACAGAAAGAAGACTGAGTTTAGGGCCTGGTCGTCAGTGACGAGTATTCAGTGTCCATCTTCATCTAATATTAACGTTCTTGAACTCCTCTGTTTGCTGGCTGTCACATCAAAACTTAATTTTTCATCACCATTAGAATGTTAGATCATAGGCTTAGCCATTATACTGGGGGTGGGAGGAATAGAGTAAATCTTACCCTCTGTTGGTTAAATTGAGCCCTTCCAGTTATCTTGCCTAAGATTGAGTCTTAAGTTTAACAGTAATAAAGTGTGTGATTTAGCCTATTTTTGTCCATCAAGAATCATGAACCTGATGAGTGACAGTCACAGAATAAAATCAGTTGTTTAGAAATGTGAGTCCTTGATATCACATAATATTATATTTATAAATATATGTTTTAACTTTAACAAAAACTTCAAGGACTACTTTTCCAAGCATTGTGATAAAGGAAGAAAATCTGTCCTACAGATGATGGTAAGCAGAAAAATACTACAGCACAGCCTTATAACATTAACCTCTAAAGCAGATATATGTGTAAATTTCACAAAACTCCCTACTTATGCAAAATTACATTTACAAATTAATTTGGCTATAATTTTTACCTCTAAATTTACAAAGTCCTTTCCAATATCAATCTATCACAGACTTGAGGTGTACTCTACACCACAAGTACCTGAAATTCCCTGGCAGAGTAGCTGTCACATTGTTTCAAAATGCAATTGATGGGGCAGCAGGGTATTTTTGCTCACCTTTGCCTCCTTCCCAATGACACATCAATTCCCAAGTGATGAATGTAAACTGATTTTAATCACTAGAGTCAAATGGGTACATACTTCAAGAAACTTCAGGGAACTTATTATCTGAAACCATAAAATCAAAAAGCCAGAATCTTCCACAGACATCATTTTTCTACTCAGCTCTTCTACTGTAGACTGTATATATTTTTAACCTTTAAAATTTGAGGCTGGATATATTTTTTTTTTTTACAATTTTTGCAGTTAGAAATATATTAAAAACCCCAGAAAATGAAGAATTTGGGTACTGAAAGGGACAGAGACCAAAACATAGGAAGTCTGAAAAATAATTGATACTAAATAATGATATATGATATCTACAACATTCTTTATGAGTGTGACCATGAAAAGAAAACTAGAGGCAATAGTAGGTAAAGATTGTGGGATGCTTCATAAAAGGGTGAAGAAGATAATAGAGAAAAGTGATATATAATGTCTTAGGGTAAAAGCTGGTAGAACCTAGGCATCTGAAGAAGAAATGTAACTATAGTTTTATAAAAATGAAGAAAATCTTAACAAAAAGAAACACCAAAAATCTGTTACTTTGGAATTAGAGTGCTATATCTGCCAAATGATTCTTGCTGGAAAATTCTTCTAATAATTTAAAATTATCAAATCTCCCATGCCCATTCAGAGTCTGAGACATGAGACAAAATTTTAGGCAAAATCCTCTCTCTACAATTTAAGATTCTGGAAGTGAAAATTCTTCTCTGCTATTTAGGCAGAATGGACAGAAAGCATTGTCCAAGCTTTAGCAAATAAATAAAAGTATAATAATTCTAATCCTTTGAAAGCTGAGACTGTTCCTACTACTGTTGGCATGGAGGAACACCAGAGGAAGACGGCATCAACCTGTACTTTTTCTTCTTGTCTTCTGAGCTACATCACTGTGCCTCTGCACCAGCAATCACCGCAGTCAGCAAAGGGCCTTTATGGTTTAATATTTATGCTCATCCGAGATGCTCTAAGTGGAAAAATGCAACCCTTCATCACTTGAAAAATAGTCATTCACCTTAACTAATATGATCATTATCCCTGAGAGCTGAGAGCCAGATCACTGAATATAACAAATTTAAAACTGAAGAGGAAAAGGGCATTGCAAAGCCAGCTTACCAGCACACCAATGTTTTTAAATTAATGCAAATGCCATATAATATTGTAGCACACTCCAAGGTAGATAGAGATAAGTGGAATGGACTTTCTAAATAGACTTGCTCCTAAGTACTGCTTACATTGACTTGATCATTTTAGTTCCACTTGCTATTGGTGTTTTGTTCTAATTTCTAACAGTCAAGAATGGTCTCAGCAAAAAAAGTATACAAATCTTGTTCTTACTAGTTCAAACACAGCTCTTGAACTGAGTTAGTCTCACTCGTATGAATGTCACCCTGTGAGAGAAATGACTGCACCTTTGTGAGATGCAGTTTTTAATGTCAAGTCTGGTAATTAGCTGTGATTCTAAAAAACTGTTATAGTAAAAATAAATATGAATCACAAACTCAAAAAGACCTACAAACAACTCACAGGGAAACAAATTGAAAGAAAAAAGGCAAATTATAGAAAACTTTGACTTCATGGTACTACAGAGTTTAGGTTATTGACCAGATATTTAACACAATTTTACATTTAAATGAAAACAAAGATGAATTAATACTCATCAACAATGCTCTGCATTTGTTTATTTTCTTGGCCCTGGATTTATAATCTTCAGTTCAGTTCAGTTCAGTCGTTCAGTCACGTCCAACTCTTTGCGACCCCATGAATCTCAGCACACCAGGCCTCCCTGTCCATCACCAACTCCCGGAGTTCACTCAGACTCATGTCCATTAAGTCAGTGATGCCATCCAGCCATCTCATCCTCTGTCGTCCCCTTCTCCTCCTGCCCCCAATCCCTCCCAGCATCAGAGTCTTTTCTAATGAGTCAACTCTTCCCATGATCCTGGCACTTTCTCTCAAAGAGTTGCATAGTTAGGAGGCATCAGTTCAGTTCAGTTCAGTCACTCAGTCATGTCCGACTCTTTGCGACCCCATGGGCAGCAGAATGCCAGGCCTCCCTGTCCATCAACAATTGCCGGATCTTACCCAAACCCATGACCATTGAATCAGTGATGCAATTAAATTTTCTTATCCTCTTTTGTCCCCTTCTCCTCCTGCCCTCAATCTTTCCCAGCATCAGGGTCTTTTCAAATGAGTCAGCTCTTCACATCAGGTGGCCAAAGT
The DNA here is from genome assembly GCF_027580195.1 of Bos mutus. NCBI lineage: Eukaryota > Metazoa > Chordata > Mammalia > Artiodactyla > Bovidae > Bos > Bos mutus. The sequence goes on along the minus strand of NC_091622.1, from coordinate 73,058,697 downwards.
ATTGGAGTTTCAGCTTCAGCATCAGTCCTTCCAATGTACACCCAGGACTGATCTCCTTTAGGATGGACTGGTTGGATCTCCTTGCAGTCCAAGGGACTTCAAGAGTCTTCTCCAACACCACAGTTCAAAAGCATCAATTCTTTGGCACTCAGCTTTCTTTATAGTCCAATTCTCACATCCATACATGACCACTGGAAAAACCATAGCCTTGACTAGATGGATCTTTTTTGGCAAAGTAATGTCTCTGCTTTTTAATATGCTGTCTAGTTTGGGCATAACTTTCCTTCCAAGGAGTAAGTGTCCTTTAATTTCATGGCTGCAGTCACCATCTGCAGTGATTTTGAAGACCCCAAAAATAAAGTCAGCCACTGTTTCCACTGTTTCTCCATCTATTTGCCATGAAGTGATGGGACCAGATGCCATGATCTTCATTTTCTGAATGTTGAGCTTGAAGCCAACTTTTTCACTCTCTTCTCACTTTCATCAAGAGGCTCTTTAGTTCTTCTTAGCTTTCTGACATAAGGCTGGTGTCATCTGCATATCTGAGTTTATTGATATTTTCCCCAGCAATCTTGATTCCAGCTTGTGCTTCATCTAGCCCAGCATTTCTCATGATGTACTCTGCATATAAGTTAAATAAACAGGGTGACAGTATACAGCCTTGACATATTCCTTTTCCTATTAGGAACCAGTCTGTTGTTCCATGTCCAGTTCTAACTATTACTTCCTGACCTGCATACAGATTTCTCAAGAGGCAGGTCAGGTATTCCCATCTCTTTCAGAATTTTCCACAGTTTATTGTGATCCACGCAGTCAAAGGCTTTGGCATAGTCAATAAAGCAGAACTAGATGTTTTATGGAACTCTCTTGCTTTTTTGATGATCCAGCAGATGTTGGCAATCTGATGTCTGGTTCCTCCGCCTTTTCTAAAACCAGCTTGAACATGGAAGACATTTATTTAGAAATCCATGATCATAGGTACATAACTGTATGAAATATTAGGTAAATGCTATTTAGTACTTTTCTAAACATTGTTTATTGTTGAAAGTTTAAGTGAAAATGTGAAATAGAAGATGAATTCAGGAAACTATTTTTCAAAGTAGATCACACTGAGTATTAATAATTACTTTGGAGGAGACAGGTTTGGGCATTCTGAGTCAGTCAAGAGATGTGAGACAGGATCTCTGCTCTACCACATTCTAGCAATGGCTCTGGATTGTGTCCAAAGGAAATAAAAATAGAATGCTGAAGAGATATATGCATTCCATGTTTATTAAAGTTTTATTCACAATAGCCAAGATAGAGAAACAACCTAAGTGCCCATTGATAGATAAATGGATAAAAAAGATGTGATAAATATACTCTGTCTCCACATATATACGTATGTATATTATATATGCAGGAGACCCAGGTTTGATCCCTGGATCGGGAAAATCCCTCAAGAAAAGAATGGCTATCCTCTGTAGTATTCTTGCTTGGAGAATTCCAAGGACAGAGCAGCCTGTCAGGCTACTGTCATGAAAAAAACAGAAAATCTTGCCACTTGCAACATGGATGGACCCTGAGAGCATTATCCTAAGTGAAATAAGTCAGATAGAGAAAGACTATAGGATATAACCTACACATGGAATCCAAAAAAGCTAAACTCATAAAATTAGAGATTATAACAGTGGTTATCAGGGGCTTGGGTCAGGGTATGTAATTGGGGAGATGTATAAAGGTAGAAACTTGCAACCAGTCGATAAATAAGTCCTGGAGATCCAGTGTACACTATAGTGACTATTGACAATAGTACTGTATTATAAACCTCACAGTTGCTAAGAGACTAGATCTCAATTGTTCCCACTACAAAAAGGAAGTGATGATAATGTGACTTGATACAGGTGTTAGCCGTAGTAATCACACTGCAATATATAAAAGTATCAAATCAACACATTATAAACCTTAAATGTACACAGTCCTTTATGTCAATAGTATCTCAATAAAAAATAATAAAATAAAAGGCTCATTCTGGCTGCTACATTGTAAATAGATTACTGAGGGCAAAGGTAAAAACAGAGATTAATAAGGCGACCATGGTGATAATTCAGGTGAGAGATGGTGGGGTCAGGACCAGGGGAGTAGCAGAGAAGAGAGTGAAAATGCTTGGGTTCAGGTTATATTTCAGAGTTGAGTCCATGGGATTTCTTTGTAGATCAAATGTAGGACAAAGGGGAAAAAAGGAAAAGTCAAAGACGCAGAAGCATCTGGCTCAAATACCTGCACTTGACAAAATGGCCTCTGGCAGCCAGTGGGAATACTTGCAATTATTGCCCTAACCTCCTGCTCTTTCAGACTCCACTGTCCCTTCCTCACTCCTCACTCAGGCTCTGGCTGATGCACTGAGCACCCAAGTTGGCTCCCTGCGGTCAAAGCTGCTAGTCAGGGTCAGCTCCACCAACCACTGGTACCTGTGGTAACATGGGGCAGAGAGAGGAGGGAGAAAGCCATTCTCTGCCTTTGCATCATCATACAAGTATTTTTTAAAGAGCTTGAAAGTAATTTAATTTGTGCTTCAAAATTCAGTTTTCCAAAACAGCCCGTCGGGTTTTACATCTGTTCACCCCTTTCTCTACTGCTGCTGCTGCTGCTAAGTCACTTCAGTCGTGTCCGACTCTGTGCGACCCCATAGACGGCAGCCCACCAGGCTCCCCCGTCCCTGGGATTCTCCAGGCAAGAACACTGGAGTGGGTTGCCATTTCCTTCTCCAATGCATGAAAGTGAAAAGCGAAAGTGAAGTCGATCAGTCGTGTCCGACTCTTAGCAACCCCATGGACTGCAGCCCACCAGGCTCCTCTGTCCATGGGATTTTCCAGGCAAGAGTACTGGAGTGGAGTGCCATTGCCTTCTCTGACTCCTTTTTCTAGGGTCAAATAATCTCTGGAGACTGAACGAAAAACAGATTCAAGTTAGAGCTCCAAGCTATGCTCAAAATCATAAACATTGGGCCTCATTTTGGGTCAAACCCAGGTGTTCCTTACACAGCTAAACAATATGTCATGCAAATAAATTTAATTTTACTAGACTTACTAATTATAAATCTCACTATATCCAGGTAAGGCTATAAGGATGGCCAGTCACGTTTTTTCCTAGAAGCATATTCACTTCCTAAATAATGTAAATAGACTTCCACTGGGCATGTACCACCAGTTTTTCCAGACATAGGTAAATGTGTTTAAATCTCATCAACTGCTTAATACAAGACTCACAATGTAATTTTCAATTTATTGTCTTAACTCTTTCATCCTCATTTTACAAATGAAACTATGTCAGATCTGAGATTTAAACCCAGGCCTTTTTGACTCTAATACTCATGCATTTAATCACTAAACCAATTAGACAAACAAAGATCAAGAAAGATTGGGCATGATGTGGATAGAAATGGAAGGAAATGAAGTGCATTTGTTTTCTCATCTGATTAAAGCTTATAGTATTATCCTTGAGTTAGACAATTAAAGCTTCAAGTGTGAATATTTGAAAAACATTACAAAAATCATAAAATGTAAATTAAGATAACATTACTCAAGAAAAATAAGAAATGTAGTGATTAGGGGCATGTGTTCATAGGCAGACACACCTGGGATAGAATTGCAAAGTTTCTTCTCAGTAAGAGTGTGACCTCGGGCACATCATTCATCTTGTTGAGCCATAAAAAGACAAAGTGTATCAGCTGACTTAAAAAAACAGGACTTTATGTTGCTTATAAGAAATATACCTTTAAAACATAGAGTAAAATCTAAGCAAACACCAAGGAGGAACACTAACCCAACAGTCATCAGGGTTAGCAAGAAAAATAGAATGTGTTAATGTGTAAAATTAATGTGTAAAAATAGAATGTGTAAAGACTCTGTGTAAAAATAGAATATGTAATGTGTAAAGACTCTGATGCTGGGAAAGATTGAAGGCAGAAGGAGAAAGGGACAACAGAGGATGAGATGATTGGATGGCATCACTGATTGAAATGACAGGAGTTTGAGCCAGCTTCAGGAGATGATAAAAGACAGGGAAGCCTGGTGTGCTGCAGTTCATGGTGTCACAGAGCTGGACATGACTGAGCCACCAAGCAACAACCAATGTGTAGCAAGACTTATCTGGATAACCCCAAAATGACAGGATCCAAAGATACAGCAAAAAGATAATGCGGACACTACATTCTAGAAAGAGCAAGGTAAACAGCAGCAGCCAGATTGTTGTTTCCAGGGCTTATTATGAGAGAGAGGAAGTGAAGTGGATTTCCTGCCCTCAATTGTCATCTCATCCAACCTTCTTCTCAGCCCCATCTGTCTGTATAAACAAAAACCAGAGAAGAAGTAAGGGAAGGAGAATGAGGGAGAAAAAGAAAGAGATAGAGACAGACTGAGCAAGAAAGAGAGAACTATCCTCATTTCCTCAAACCAAGTAAGGGATCCTGAGAGAGTGACTCCTAGGAAGTAGGAATGTGTAGTTGAACAGGCATCTCATTCTCCAGGCGGATACCTGCCTGTGCAGTGGATTGGCTCAGCCATCAGAGCTCCACCTCTACCCCAAATCCTATTGGATTGAAGAAATTTGAAACGTGCAAAGTAGAGATACAATAGAATAGCCTGCATGTCAACCTTGTATCAGGTGAGAGAATGTGCAAGTTTTCAGCAGGCCCAATGGACACCACAGGAGGTAGCACAGACTGGGCTCTCTTGAAGGTAACCCTGAAGAAGGACACCTCTGGACCAAGGAGCTCAGAAACAAGGGACAATGGGATGTACTGACAGAATAGGAAGGAGGGAAATTGGGACTAGTTTGAACTAGAACTACTCTTCCACATCCATAACCTGTGCAATGGGTGGGATTTTAATATTACTGATCAGAAAGGGTCTTTCTGGAACTGCTACAGGATTTGTCTGAGATAAAAATACCATTATGTGTCACCAGGAAAAGGGAAATTCAACACAGGATGGCTGTAGTCAATGGTTAGAGAAAATGAATCTATTTTATTTGTGCTTCACAGAGTTTACAGATCAAAATTTATTCTTTTAAATGTAAACTGGTTTCAAAAGTAATATAGAGAATAAGCCTAAACTGATTAAAGATCTCATACATAATGAAGATGGGCAAAGCATGAACCTCTAGGTAATGAATGAAATACTATCAAAGTGCCATAAGTAAAAATTAATTCTGGGGCCAGATTGCCTGGGTTGGTATTTTGATGGGTAGCACTGAACAAGTTGGGGAGGCCAGGTGGTTGCACCCTCCTTTTTAGTATCATGGTCAGTATCTCTGCCTGTCATGTGGGAGACCTGGGTTGGATTCCCCGATGGGGAAGCAGTGCATCCTTTTGGGCTTCCCTGGTGGCTCAGTTGGTAAAGAATCCGCCTGCAATGTGGGAAACTTGGGTTCTGTCCCTGGGGACAGCTACCCACTCTAGTATTCTGGTCTGGAGAATTCCATGTCCTGTATAGTCCATGGGGTTGCAAAGAGTAGGACACATGACTGAGCGAATTTCACTTTCACTGAGAAAATTATTTCAATTCTATGTGCCTCATTTCCTCATCTAAAAAGTGGACTTAATAATATGACCTTCCTCTTGGGTTTCATGAGGATCAAGTTATATAATATAACAAGCACTTCAAACAGTGCCAAATATATAAGCTAGCCATCAGCAGCAGCATTATTATTAATGCCAAGAGAAATAGAAAAACATCTGTAGATGCAACTGAAAAATGATGTAGATGACAAGTAAATAATAAGCATTTGCATGATTCAAATAATATAATTACCACCAAAGGAAAAACTAGTAATAAAGAATAGAAAAGTAAAAACATGAGTGACAAAATTCTTGAGCCTTCCTACATAAAAAGCACAGTAGGTGACAAAAAGAGTAAAGCATCAAAAGAAAATAAGAAAGAAAATAGTTAATAGAATGAGAAAATATACATATAGAATTGTCAATATCAATGTAGTCAAGAATAAACAAAAATTTAATAAAGAGGGACTTTTAAAAAATAGAATAAATCATAAAAAATGAAAATCGTAATCACTGTTAGCTCAATCAAAGGGTAAAAGACACCCTTATATAGTGCTGTACAAATTGATGCAAACTTCTGGAAAACAATTAGTAATATAAGCCAAAGAGACTTCAAAATGTTCTTGCCCTTGGAATTGAAAATTATATTCATAGAAATTATACAAAGGAGGTACAGAAACTGTATTGACAAAGAAAAAATATTAATGCAGCATTATTAAGAAGCAAAAAAATGTGTTTTAATGTCCGTGAATAAGGAATATTTATGTATTGAAGTATATGAATCTATTAGAATATCAGGCAGTCATTTACAATAAGGTTTTCTCTTAAATGTGATTGGAAATTTCTCTGTTCAATTTAGTGAAAAGAGAAGAATATAAAACTAACTAAAAGTAATATCTCAATTATGCAAATACAAGGTGAATGCACAAAAATGTTAACAGTGATTATTTTAAGTATGTGAATAATTCTTTCCTTAATTCCAATCTTGGCAATTTTAGTTTTCTATAATGGATATAAGTTACTTACAATCAGAAATCATAATTTGTAATTAAGCTTTCAAATACCATCAGAGTTTGGAAAATAGAAGCAGCCTACAACCAATCCATCTCAATGCTATGTATACGTGCCCATACATGCACAGATATGTACTATCATTCAATAGGCATTATGTTTGTATTTTGCGAAACATATTCCTTTAGTTAGGTTGGTTTCACTGTGTTCTTGCTCTAAAATTTATTCTTTTAACTATTTTATTGCACTTCTTTGTAAGATAAATGTTAACCAGGAAGATTCATTGCTCTCCTAGGTGAGTCTGTTCCAGCGTAGAGAAAATGTATTCTTGAAGGTCAGCACCGACTTTCCATATTCGTTCCTCTTATTTGCTTGTGACATGTGGATTGAATGTTTTCATTAGTCTGAGACTTGGATCTTTTGCCTCCTAAACCTTTTTCTTTTTCGTGACTGTTTTGTCACAGTTTATTAAAAGCACATTTTGTTCTGTGGAATTAGATTCCCATCTCCTTAGCTTGATGGAGTTTTTGTCTATTCACCTGAGAATTGTAGATTACAGGATAATTCAGTAATACTTTAAATCAAGGAATTTAATAAAACTGCTATGTTGAATATAATTTAAAGGTACTCTAAAAGAGATTAGTTTAAAATACATGGACTGCCTTCCAGTTTCTATAACCTTTTACAGACACTGATCATTTATGTGTGGTAAAAATCCAGATTTAGAGTTTAAATTATATGCATATGTATGTGTGTATCTTTTTTGCCTTTTATAAGCACACATAGATATCTGCAAAGAGAATTCAAATTGATTGCCATAGAGAAGAAAGAACAGACAGCACAGATAAATAACAAAAGCCCTTAATCTATCCTCAATTTTATTTTTGTTCCCTGTTCTTCTCACCCACCCTCTCCTCTCATTCTAGCCTCCTCTTTCCTCTCCCCTCTACTACTCTCTCTTCTCTCTCTCTCTGTCTTACTATCTGTGTGTGTCTGTGTGTTAAAGAATTTGGGGGCTACAATTTCTATCTTTATGTCAAATCTAAAGTAAAATGGTCTAAAATTGTCGATTATACTTATGTGGTCATTGTGAGACATACAAAAAAGAAAAGTAATCCATTCAACATTCTATTCACTTTTTTTAAAAATAAATGAAAAAAACAGGAAAAACTGCGACTTTAAATATTTGCCATATACTGGTGATCCAAAGAAATGCTGCGTCCAAAGGAAACAAACTGAAATAGTGTACCAGCTATTTTAAAGCTTCACCCAAAAAGTACTTAGAGGAAATTTTAAGTCACCTTAACAAGCTACTTCATTTCTTTGATCCTCAATTTCTTCCTTTATTTTATAATAATACATTTTTTCCCTAAAAATATAATAGCTTCTTCCCTGGTGGCTCAGATGGTAAAGCATCTGGCAAAAGATCCAAGTCTCAGACTAATGAAAACATTCAATCCACATGTCACAAGCAAATAAGAGGAACGAATATGGAAAGTCGGCGCTGACCTTCAAGAATACATTTGATCCCTGGGTTGGGAAGATCCCCTGGAGAAGGAAATTGCAACCCATCCCAGTACTCTTGCCTGGAAAATCCCATGGACTCAGGATCCTGGTAGGCCACAGTCCATGGAGTCACAAAGACTCGGACACGACTACACAAACTAGAAAAAAACACAAAGAAGGAGGGAGATTACATGGGCAGAGATCCTCTCTGGCGAAGGAGTGGTTCGAGCTACATGTTGCACACCCCAGTCCTGGGTATCACACTGGGAAGACAAATCTCTTTGGCTGGTTAGAGGGCCAGTGGATCTAACAGAGGGGCTGAGAGAAGCCTGGACTCCACTCAGGAGGAGCACGCACACTCTTGCTTACTTCTGAGATAAGGCAGATTGAAACTCCACCAGTTTCCTGTCATCTCACCAGCCTGACCTGAGACACCGCTCTAGCCCTTCTTCCTTCATGACACAACTCCACATTAGAGAGAGGGGTGCCTTGAGCCAAGGGGAGAACTCAGCTGTGAGATACAAAAACAGCTCAGACCCAGTGAGGCATCTGAGCAGGGTGGGGGCAGACATCACAAACCCTTACACAAGTGGCACATCAGAAGTAATCTGGGTCTCTGACTGCAGCAGCCCACACCCTGACCCCCACCAAACACCTGCAACAGTGCCTCTTACCCCAGCGAGGGTGCCAGTGCTGGGAGCAGAGGAGAGTACAGCCTTTAAGGGAATGGAGCCACCAAGACACGGCCCTCAGAACTTCTGCTCCAACAATAGGGACGCAACACAGCCCCTGATAGAACAGTGATGGCCACTGAAGAGGAGTCCGAGCTCTGGCCCTAACTCATCAACTTCAAGTTTCACCTCCTACCAAGGTGATGATACCTGACAGAACACCCTGGAGAAAGATGTGGCTTCTGTTCATGTCAGATCCAGCTTATCCACCAAGGCCGCCAGGAACATATAGACTATATAAGGATGCTGCCACTCACACCCCATCAACACTGCAATAGGTAACTGCTTCACTTAATTTAGGGCTTCCCTGGTGGCTCAGAGGTTAAAGCGTCTGCCCTCAATGTGGGAGACCTGGGTTCAATCCTTGGGTTGGGAAGATGCCCTGGAGAAGGAAATGGCAACCCACTCCAGTTTTCTTGCCTGGAGAATCCCATGGACGGAGGAGCCTGGTGGGCTACAGTCCACGGGGTCGTAAAGAGTCAGACACGACTGAGTGACTTGACTTGACTTTCTTTCTTTCACTTAATTTTAAATAAAAAGTTAAGCAAAATGAGAAGAGGAATTAGTTTCAATCAAAGAACAAGAGAAAACCCCTAAAAAAAAAAAGACTAATGAAATAAATAGTTTACCAGATTAAAAAGTTCAAAGCTTTAGCAGTAAGAATGCTAAATGAATTAGGGCAAACAATAGAGGAACACAGAATTTTAACAAGGAGATAGAAAAAGAATATTTTATACAAATGGAAACAAGAAAGCAGGGGTAGCGACACTCATATCAGAGAAAACAGGCTTTGAAACAAAGTCTGAAAAAAAAAGTCTATAACAAATGACAAAGAAGGACATTATATAATGATAAAAGGATAAAAATTTAAAAAGGATATAAAATTTATTAAAATATATGCACCTAATAAAGAAGCATCTAAATATATTATTGTATATCTAGTTAGCTTTTCATCTTCAGTTTTTATATTATCTGATATTTTATCCTTCAAGGGCTAGTTAAGTGCTTTTTCATAGAATTTCCTTCAGTTATTCCAGTCAGATGTAATTTTTAATTTTTTCTAATAATCTGAATGATTTTGGTTCTTATAGCTTTCTACTTTGCACTCTCTCCTATTTTAGTGCAAGCATTTAAAAGCAAATAAAATACACTTTACAATCTTGTAAAATGCCCCATGGTATTATCTATATGCCTTTAGTATAGTAGTATCCAATAGATGTCCAATAACTATTGATTAAATGCTCAAATTGGCATTTATTAGATTTGTAATATACCCACTGAAACCAACGACAATATCACTGAATGTCTAAATGCTCTCTTAAATATTCTTTTCAATAGCACACTCTATAACTGCTATTCTGGTACTTTCTACTATATTAACAAATTTCCTTAATTTACTGAAAACATTAGTAGGATTTTTTATAAGAAGATAGGGGCCTTTACTAAATATGTATTTACACATATTTGGGGGAAAATATCTACTTGAATACTGAGCATGTTTCATCAAAATTGTTAAATGTTAATTTTCCAGCTATTATTTTTAATAATGAGCAGATATTCTAACAGTCAGTTCCAGTGTAGTTATGTTAAGTACTAACCTAAATTAAATGTCTATGTTAGATGCTCAACTTAAACAGGTTACTGATAAGTCTTTAATTACTGTAGCTCTCATGCCTGGCCTTTAAGAAATTTCTAGGGAAACATATACTTAGATGTTTGCTTCAAATTTTGTGTTAATTTTATTTAAAATTTTAATTAAACTTTAATATTGGGATAATTGATGAATATAATTTAATGGGGTCTATAGAGAGTTGCTCTTGTGACTTGAAGATAACTCTGAATGTGAACATTCAAAATCCTTATAAAGGTTAAAAGTTGCTAAAGAAACAGACATTCTGATACAACAAAGTGTTGAACCTGGAGTTTGGTGTTTATGTTTTGCTAAAAAATCAAATTACCTCCAATATAGCTATGAATCTGGAATTTAGGAATGTAACTTATTTTACATAAAGAACTCCTGATTATCACTTCTGGCTGGAGAAGAAATATGTAGACATGTCTAATTTTTATAACACTTCCCTAGAATGCATAATTTATCATGAGTTAGAATGCCATGAGAAGGCAATAGCAACCCACTCCAGTACTCTTGCCTGGAAAATCCCATGGACGAAGGAGCCTGGTGGGCTGCAGTCCATGGGGTCGCTAAGAGTCAGACACGACTGAACGACTTCACTCTCACTTTTCACTTTCCTGCATTGGAGAAGGAAATGGCAACCCACTCCAGTGTTCTTGCCTAGATAATCCAGGGATGGGGGAGCCTCTCGGGCTGACGTCTATGGGGTCACACAGAGTCAGACACGACTGAAGTGACTTAGCAGCAGCAGAATGTTTATATTTTAGCACACTTATCTTTTAAAATTTTTTCTTAAATTTATCACAATATTTTTGTGTGTTCATAAAATATTTTGTTAATATTGAATAAAATGTACTTTCAAACCTCAAAAAAAAGGATTCATCTACATTCCTAATTGGTTTGACCACCACAAAAATATATCTTTCAAATCGTTTTGAATGGAGAAAGTTAATCTTGGTGGACCAAAATTGCAGACCCAATGTTCCAATTTATCACTTACATTTATAGGGCTCCTTTATTTACAAAATAGAGTATCCCATTTCATTCTCAACACAACCCACCCAGTAAAGAGTGCAGGGCAGTTCTTATCTTCATTTTAACAGGAGGACACTGAAGGTTGTAAACATAAAAATGAACTGCCCAAAATAATACCAAAAAAAAAAAAATTCCAGCTAAAGCTAAAAATCAATTCTTAGGACAGCACTTTTTCTATTGCCTCCCTCTGCCTACAAATAGAAGACTCAAGGAACAATCATTGCAGGTAGGGTTTCAATCAATTAAAGAGCTACTCACGAAGTATTTCAATAATTCCTCATATATTTATTGACTGCTTGCAATGATCATGATACTGTTCATGATGACCTGAGAAACATAGAAATCACATCTTCATGAACTTAGTTATCTATTATTTATTAAGTAAATATTTGTTGAACATATACTGTCAGGAACTGAGAAAAATACAGAAATGAATAAAATACATCATCTACCTTCATGAGGATTACATTAGGGTTGTGATGTCAAATATAAAAAATAACCATAATGCATGTAATGAGTGCTCTAATAGTCATACTTTCAAAATCTTGCAAAATCATAGTTGGAATAAATACCTCTGCTTTAGAGTTCAGAAAATGCTTCAAAGTAAAAATAGTTTTAGCTGCAATTTTAGATAAAAAATTCACTTAAATCCTTAGTTATAAAAATTAAAGATTATAAGGAAAAAATTTAATAAGCCCTAATAATATATCTTTATTACCAATGCGAACTGTTTCCAATAATAAAATGCTATTAGAGAAGGTAAAGAATATGTGAGGTGTACAGAAAGTGACAAAAAAGGCAGAAAATGAGAAGTCAAGAAAATACAATGCAGGCCAACCAAGTTGACTGCTTGCCTTAATATCTTTCTTTTTTTTTTTCTAATTTTATTTTATTTTTAAACTTTACATAATTGTATTAGTTTTGACAAATATCAAAATGAATCCGCCACAGGTATACATGTGTTCCCCATCCTGAACCCTCCTCCCTCCTCCCTCCCCATACCATCCCTCTGGGCCATCCCAGTGCACCAGCCCCAAGCATCCAGCATCGTGCATCGAACCTGGACTGGCAACTCGTTTCTTACATGATATTTTACATGTTTCAATGCCATTCTCCCAAATCTTCCCACCCTCTCCCTCTCCCACAGAGTCCATAAGACTGTTCTATACATCAGTGTCTCTTTGCTGTCTCGCATAATCGGGTTATTGTTACCATCTTTCTAAATTCCATATATATGTGTTAGTATACTGTATTTATGTTTTTCCTTCTGGCTTACTTCACTCTGTATAATAGGCTCCAGTTTCATCCACCTCATTAGAACTGATTCAAATGTATTCTTTTTAATGGCTAATACTCCATTGTGTATATGTACCACAGCTTTCTTATCCATTCATCTGCTGATGGACATCTAGGTTGCTTCCATGTCCTGGCTATTATAAACAGTGCTGCGATGAACATTGGGGTACACGTGTCTCTTTCCCTTGGTTTCCTCAGTGTGTATGCCCAGCAGTGGGATTGCTGGATCATAAGGCAGTTCTATTTCCAGTTTTTTAAGGAATCTCCACACTGTTCTCCATAGTGGCTGTACTAGTTTGCATTCCCACCAACAGTGTAAGAGGGTTCCCTTTTCTCCACACCCTCTCCAGCATTTATTATTTGTAGACTTTTGGATCGCAGCCATTCTGACTGGTGTGAAATGGTACCTCATAGTGGTTTTGATTTGCATTTCTCTGATAATGAGTGATGTTGAGCATCTTTTCATGTGTTTGTTAGCCATCTGTATGTCTTCTTTGGAGAAATGTCTATTTAGTTCTTTGGCCCATTTTTTGATTGGGTCATTTATTTTTCTGGAGTTGAGCTGTAGGAGTTGCTTATATATTTTTGAGATTAGTTGTTTGTCAGTTGCTTCATTTGCTATTATTTTCTCCCATTCTGAAGGCTGTCTTTTCACCTTGCTAATAGTTTCCTTTGATTTGCAGAAACTTTTAAGTTTAATTAGGTCCCATTTGTTTATTTTTGCTTTTATTTCCAATATTCTGGGAGGTGGGTCATAGAGGATCCTCTTAATAACTTTCTTGATTGTTCTCTGAATATCCCCCAGCCTATGTGAAACCTACTATAAGCCCATAATATTAATACTGTGTGATGAGACATTCTCTGGCTATCAGTCTATTCGCCACGATACTTAAGCCCATAGACTACTGGTATGAAGTTTGCTGACGTAATCTGTGGAGAGTAGTTTGACTATCACTAACATTGAAATGTTAAGTGAGTAAATAACTTCCAATCTTATGTTTCAAAATAAATGATGAGCTTTATGAATGCTTGGGGCTTCCCAGTCTGTGCTAGTGGTAACGAACCTGCCTGCCAAAGCAGGAGGCCTTAAGGGATATGGGTTTGATCCCTGGGTTGGGAAGATCCACCAGAAGAGGATATGACAACCCACTCCAGTATTCTTGCTGGAGAATCCCATGGACAGAGGAGCCTGACAGACTACAGTCCAAGGGGTTGCAAAGAATTGGAAACAACTAAAGTGACTTGGCATAAACATGAATACTGGGCCATTCTTGATCTGCTTTGGTATGCTCATGAGTTTGTTTATGCTGATCTAGCCCTATAAAACTTAGTGCCAGGGACATATTAAGGGAACAGATTATATATCTGTTTTATCACATTTGGGAGACCATGAAAGAAGAGCTGAATATACCATATTTGGAAAGGAAAAGACCAAATAGTCTGAGAACTCATGGCTATTGAACAATGGTCTGTACCTATAGGAACTCCTCCTTTGCTGCTACTGCTAAGTCGCTTCAGTCGTGTCTGACTCTGTGCAACCCCATAGACGGCAGCCCACCAGGCTCCCCCGTCCCTGGGATTCTCCAGGCAAGAACACTGGAGTGGGTTGCCATTTCCTTCTCCAATGCATGAAAGTGAAAAGTGAAAACGAAGTCACTCAACGACCCCATGGACTGCAGCCTTCCAGGCTCCTCTGTCCATGGGATTTTCCAGGCAAGAGTATTGGAGTAGGGTGAACTTGGAAAAGTGAGAATCCCTCAGTTTGCTTCTCTGACCCACTGATTTCTTCCCCACTGAGTCCCGAGAACTGTATGCAAGCAGACTGCAGTGCAGAACTGTATGCAAGCAAACTGTAATGTTTGCTTAAATATCATACAAATACTTTAATAATAATCATCCTAACTGATAAGATGATATTTTGATTTGAATTTCCCTGATGTTTAGTGAAGATGAGTTCATCTACATGTTGGCCATTTGAATGTCTGCTTTGGAGATATATGTATATTCAAAATTTTAGCCAATTTTTTAATCAGGTTACTAGTTTGGGTTTTTTTTATTTTGTTTTATTATAAAATTGTAGAAATGTCTTATATATTTTAGAGATTAAAACAAAAGACAATAAGTGTTGGCAAGGATGTAGAGAAATAGGAACACTCACGCACTGTTGGTGGGAATGCAAAAAGGTGCAGCTGCTGTGGAAAACAGCATGGAGGTTCCTTACAAAATTAAAAATGGGACGACCGTATGACTCAGCAATTCCACTTCTATTTTTCCAAAAGAATTTAAATCAGGATCTCAAAGAGATGTCGGCAATCCTATATTCATTGTGGCCCTAATCACAGTAGCCTAAATGTGGAAACCACCTTAATTTCCTTCAACAGAAGAATGGATAAAGAAAATGTAGTAGGTACATACAGTAGAACAAATTTTGCAATATGTAACAAGATGAATGAACCTTGAGGATTTTATGCTAAGTGAAATAAGCCAGTCAGAGAAGAAGAAACATCACATAATTTAACTAATATAAAATGATGAAAGTGTTAGTCGATCGGTATGTCCGACTCTGTGACCCCATGGACTGTAGCCTGCCAGGCTCCTCTGTACACAGAATTCTCCAGGCAAGAATACTGGAGTGAGTACTGTTCCCTTCTCTGGGGGATCTTCCCAACCGAGGGATCAAACCCAGGTCTCCCTCATTGCAGGCAGATTATTTACCATCTTGAGCAACCACAGAAACCCAAGAAACTTTCTACAATAGTCAAATTCATAGAATCAAAGAGTAGAATAGTGGTTGTCAGGATCTAGGGAACAATGGGAGAAAATGGGAGGTTATTACTTAATGCCCATAAAGTTCAGTAAGAAAGATGTACAGGCTCTAGAGATCTGCAGTACAACATAACATTATAGTCAATGATAATATACTGTACACTCAAAAAATTGTTGAAACAATATATCTCATTTTAAGTGTTCTTTTCACAGTAAAATAAAAATATCAAATATATTTTACTCTATATAGGCAGGTGTCTGTAAATAGATTCATTCAGTAACAGGTAAAAGAACATGCCCTTCTAAAGTCACTTCTAAAATAGAAAACTTACATCTTATTCAGATTAATACACTGAAAAAGAATTCTTTTTTTAAAACAACATCACTGCATTACTATCCAGTCTGAACTATTTTAACATTTATATCAGAATAATATGAAATTCCTAACAATAATACTGTCTGCTAAGTTGCATCAGTCTTGTCCAACTTTTTGCAACCTTATGGACAGTAGCCCACCAGGCTCCCCTGTCCATGAGATTCTCCAGGCAGGAATACTGGGGTGGATTGCTATGCCCTCCTTCAGGGGATCTTCCTGACCCAGGGTTTGAACCCTTATCTCTTATGTCTCCTGCATTAGCAGGCAGGTTCTTGACCACTAGCGCCACCTGGGAAGGCCCAATAATACTGAAGCTCTTATTTTTTTCCATATATGTATTAAAAGATCATTTATTTATTGCCTTGCATGACAATCACTTGAGCTAGGCATTAGTTGGTAACTGAGACTCTGGAAAGGATGAAACTGTCCAGGGAGAATATAAAGAAAGCAGTGGTTAATAAGCAGGTAGGGAGAATGCTTTTGAACTGTGGTGTTGGAGAAGAATCTTGAGATTCTGTTGGACTGCAAGGAGATCCAACAAGTCCATCCTAAAGGAGATCAGTCCTGAGTGTTCACTGGAAGGACTGATGTTGAAGCTGAAACTCCAATACTTTGGCCACCTGGTGTGAAGAACTGACTCATTTGAAAAGACCCTCATGCTGGGAAAGATTGAGGGAAGGAGGAGAAGGGGATGATGGAAGATAAGATGGTTGGATGGCATCACCAACTCAATGGACATGAGTTTGACTAAACCCCGGGAGCTGGTGATGGTAGGGAGGCCTGGTGTGCTGCGGTCCATGGGGTCTCAAAGAGTCAGACACAACTGAGCAACTGAACTGAACTGAACTGAGGGAGGAGGTTATACTCTATTTTGAGAAGCCAAAAGAAGTCTGGATTCTCTCTCCATAAAAATGCACTGTAAATATTTCCTAATTAATTTTAAGGAATTCTAAATCATAAAAAGAGAAGAAATGAGAATACTACTCAGGAAAAGGAATATACATACCCCAACATAATGCATTATGACACACAGAATATGTATATGATGAAATATATTTTAAGAAATCAACTTTATAAGTTTACAGCCTTAAAGTATAATTGCATAAATTTGGGCCTCAAAATATTAAGCAAAAATTAAAACAAGCATAGTAAGTAGATTCTTTTAAATTCTGGTTTCAAGCACAATGTAAATTGGGCAGAAGCACAGAGCTTGAATTGTTTTTTAGTGGTTAGAGTAACTCAAGCAGTGAAATAAGCCTTCGGCCAGCTTAGGAAAGGAAGAGCACATACCTCTTTTTATTATTAAATTCCTTTCCCCAGATGGCTTGCCCAAGGTAACAAAGAATTTATAGCAAAGTTGAGAAATAAGCATAATGTGCTACCTTTCTTATGAAATTAATGCTCCTGACCATTGGTGAAGCGTGCACTTTTAAATTATTTCCCATGAGTGGCAAAAGACTTGTGTTGATCCATCCACAATCCCTGTGTATGGCATCACTGTCTAGAAAAACTACCAATCCACATCTCTCCCCTTCAATTTGGAAATTCTCTGAGGCAACTTTGCAAAACTCATTCAAGGGAAAAAAATAAATAAAATAAGCTCATGTTACCTGAATCCACTGTATACCGATAGCAACCTAACCTGCAGAAGAAAGAAAATTAAATTCTCATGGAAACCTTCGTCCCTTATGAAATTGAAACAACACAATGATTTGCCCTTCAGTTTCATCCAACTTGACTGTAATTAATACTTCGAAGTCGTATTTCAAAATCTTGAAAGAAATGAATAGGAACTCAAAACTTTCACCTTTGTTTGCTTAGGGCATTAGCTGTGATTGAGTTTTTGTGCTACAGAGAATCGTCTGATCTTTAAAAAAAAAATAACTCTATGGGTTTCTATTCCATAATAAGTAAATAAATATCTACAGAGAAAAGGGAAAGAAGAAGCCATTATCCTTCAGAGGAGATTTATTTTTTTTTCAAATTCCACCACAAATCGACAAAATCACTTTCGTGCTGTTCTTAATTTCTAAGACTTCATCAGCTTTCGATCTATTACCTCCAAAAGCAAACAGCCCGACTAAAGGCTCTGTCGTTAGGACTTGAGTTCTCATTGGGCTCATCCATGTGACTAATCGGAGGAATTGCAGGACTTCAACTCCAGTCAGCATCTTACGCCTGATTTTATCTAACTAGAGTTCCCTTGGCCTTGGTGTCCCTGAAAAGAACATTTTTTTTGTCCTTCACTTGAGTGGGCCAAATGTTTTAGATGTCTTCTTCCTGACACTTGGAGGCCTGAGCTAACAGCGTTTGATAAAAGATGTCATTGATTTTCATTCTACGAAGTAATTTATTTGGGCTACCTTTTTTCTTCCTACTGACTTCTACCAATTGGGGAGTGAATATTAGTGGCCCCTCTTGCTCTCCATTTTGTGAAGCATGGCACACATAAATAATTCAACTGCATTTCACAGAGGAGGTCAGTATGCAATGGGAACCTTTGTAGAAACAGCTGCTGGACTTTCCAGAAAAAGCTCAAATATAATAAGAATGTCTAGGTATTAGGACAAATGGACTGTGAGAAGACAGAGAAAGAGAAACACAGCCTGTCAGGAGGAAAACATTTGGTTTATTTCTAGAAAAAGTTCATTGACTTAGGCAGCAACTCTGAATATCTTTTGGAATGCTTTAATTCTTAGAAATAAAAATGAAATAAAATGTTAAAATTTATTTCAATAATTAGGTAATATTCAGAATGTTTACCTACCTGTCCATAAGAGGCACTGATAAATCAGAACAGATATATAATAGCAGCTATATATAATAATATAGCATTCAAGATTCAATATTTATTGACCATCCAGTATTTACCCAATTATTCTAACTACTCTCCCATGTCTGAATACAACTAACTCTCAATGCACACTCCCTGAAAAGTATTACTTTACTTTTGGTTTTAATAGTAATATTAGTCAAAGGGGTAAGATAACATAACCAGCTAAGTGGGAGAGAGATTTTCAAGACAAGGTTGTTAATGTTTAACTCTCACTTTTTTCTCATTCCCCCACCCTTCTCTCCCTACCTCTCTCTCCTTCCCTCTCTCTGTCTGTCT
The DNA here is from genome assembly GCF_027580195.1 of Bos mutus. NCBI lineage: Eukaryota > Metazoa > Chordata > Mammalia > Artiodactyla > Bovidae > Bos > Bos mutus. The sequence continues at coordinate 73,039,692 of NC_091622.1, read as the reverse complement.
GTCTGTCTGTCTCTCATACAGACAGATAGCACGCAGGCACACATACATGTGTACACGCAGAGAAGCTTCAAAGTCCTTTTCATCTTAGCACCTGCTGCTTCCTATGCTGATGCTATTAAATAGTGTCATTTTCTAAAGTTTCTGATGAACTGCTCTGTCTACCAAACTTTTGATATGGGTATTAACACATTGTGTATGACAACTGCTGCTGCTAAGTCGCGTCAGTCGTGTCCGACTCTGTGCAACCCCATAGACGGCAGCCCACCAGGCTCCCTGGGATTCTCCAGGCAAGAACACTGGAGTGGGTTGCCATTTCCTTCTCCAATGCATGAAAGTGAAAAGTGAAAGTGAAGTCGTTCAGTCGTGTCTGACTCTTAGCGACCCCATGGACTGCAGCCTACCAGGCTCCTCCGTCCATGGGATTTTCCAGGCAAGAGTACTGGAGTGGGGTGCCATCGCCTTCCCTGGTGTATAACAACAGTGCCACACAAACGCAAACAGAAGTTCCATTGTCCTGACTACTTGAGTTCCAGATAATTGCTCAGTAATTGTGATCATTATACTGCACTGCTTATACCTAACTATTTCTGCCACAGCCTAGCTTATTCAATCTTAGCTCCATTTTTTTTTAGGTGCTGACCCTAATGTGTACCTACCAATGTCATTTTAAAGAAAACGCTTATGCTCTCCCTGTAGATTAAAGAATTTGGAATCTCCAAGCAACGCCTCTTCATTTCTTTTGAGAAGCAGAAAGTCTCTGCAATAAGCATCCTAAAAGCATTTTAATATTACTCAGGTTCAGTCCCTGGGTTGGGAAGATTCCCTGGCGGAGGGCGTGGCAACCCACTCCAGTATTCTTGCCAAGAAAATCCCATGGACAGAGAAGCCTGCTGGGCTATAGTCCATGGGGTCACAAAGAGTCAGAAATGACTGAAGTAACTGAGCATAGCACACAGCACAACACACATACAAAAAAAAAAAATTACAGAAGCATCACCAATTCTAATCCAACTACCATTTTGCACAAACTTTGTTGAATGGGCAGATTCCCTATGTCAATTTAATGAAAACATATCACTTAAAAAAATCACTTGTTCTACCTGGAGAACAAATTTTGAGACCATGTTGGATAATTCTGGGTATTAAAATTGGGTGAAAATTTTGCAGTTTACAACATAGAAATTTCCTGCCAAATCAGGTATACCCCACCTATAAAGAAAATTCAGTGCAATGGTCAACATAATATGTTCATTCTTCTGCTTTGACATTTTAGAAAGTTTAAAAAAAAAGTAGAGCATTTAGATCTATTGATGAAATGTACAAAAAATATCACCTCTTTTCTTAATAAAAAAGACTTAACATTTGGTCATCCCTCATGTTCATTCTGGCATCAAGTCCTAGTGTCAAACATACTATTATTAACTCCAGATTTTTCTCTCTATACTGATAGACTTACTGATATTCACTACTACACGAATAAGTATAGGAAATTTTCCTTCAAGATCATGTCAGTACATCTGAGAGATCCATTATTTGAACAACAGTGTTATACCATCAGTCAGAATCCTTGGAGCAAATTTAGAGACTACTTAACTTGGTTTTCTGACAAGGCCAGAGGCCAGAGCTCTTCAAAAGGGCTTTATATAAAGATGTCATGGACTAGACAATCATCATTCTTTTTAACCACTTATCATCTCAGCATTCTTCCTATGTGAGGCAATTCTACACTTTATAAGTCTTCATAGCAGGAGAAATAGATTTCCTTCCCAGAAGTGAGAAAATATAAGCATTCACTTTCCAGGTTCCCTTGAAGTCAGGGCATAAAGATGAACCTGAACTCTACTGATCACATGCATGAATATCAAACTTCAACTGAGAAGCTAGTCTCTCTACTTGGTGGCATTAGAAGTTGCTATAAGGTTGAAAAGTTGGCAAAATGCAAACTGTTGCAGCTGGCACTCAATGAAGGCAGCAACAGTTTCATCATCAGGTCAGGGCGGAAGTGTGGCTCAGCGTAATTTGTACTTTTAAGCACTTAGTCTGGATTTCCAGTCTCCTAACTATACCAAGAGCTCTCTAATATTCCTCTAATAAATTTTTATGCTTCTAAAATTAGCTGGAGTTTATTTTTTATTGCTTAGTGCTGAAAAACTATTGATACTAAGCCCTGTCTCCATTTTACAACAGGATCGATAGGAGGCTCTTTGCTAAGGGACAGTAATGGAAAACAATTGTTTATGAATCAGAAGAGGACTATCAAACTGATCATTTATTGAATGTCTATACCATTTAAATAATGTTAATTCTTGTAATTATCATTATTAGTATAGTGCTGTATGTGCTAAGTTGCTTCAGTCTCCTTCAACTCTTTTTGACCTAAGGACTGTAGCCCATCAGGCTCCCCTGTCCATGGGATTCTCCAGGCAAGCATACTGAAGTGGGTTGCCATGCCTTCCTCCAGGGGATGTTCCCAACCGAGGGACTGAACTCTGGTCTCTTATGCCTCCTGCATTGGCAGGTGGGTTCTTTACCACTAGCACCACCTGGGAACCTCATTAGTACAGTAGTCAGAACCTTGAAGCTCTTTTGTCCAGGTCTAGCCCTGCGGCATTTCTCTTCCTTTTATCATGAGTTAGACTCAGCCAATCTGCTTCTCCCTTCTAATATTACTCTATTTGATGATAAATTGACTGACATGAAAATGATTGATTCAATACGCCCCAACCCATCAATATGTTGCTTACCAGGGAATATGACTCCTAAGGATCACAGGTGTTAAAGAAGATCCAAGGAAATTGGTTAAGCTAATGTTCAGCCCTAAATCTTACACACTGGCACCTGAGGATCACCTACAATTCCCTTTCTGTATTCTAAAAGAGAATGTTTTTGAGTTCATGTTATTGGACTCAGGCAAACTAACATGTAGCTAATTTTTTTCTCTTTATTACGTATATTAATGGCATGTGTATTATTTAATAGCTATAGACAAACCTTCTCCTTCTAACCAGTGTCCAGGCCTGAGTCAGAATCATTCTTTGATTTTGATGTTAGGGGCATTATACACAGAAATCTGCTATTATATTAAAAGGTCTACCCATATAAATTAGCAATCTTAACCTGAGCAAAATCAGACAAAAAGCTGATTTTTTACTAATAATTTTATAATTAACAACTTTTAGTTCCAACAGATATTAGGAACTATATAGTGATTATTTCCAGATAAATATCTACCTCTGCTTCATTGACTGTGTGGATCACAACAAACTGTGGAAAATTCTTAAAGAGATGGGAGTACCAGACCACCTTACCTGTCTCCTGAGAAATCTGTATGTAAGTCAAGAAGCAGACATGAAAAAACAGACTGGTTCCAAATTGATAAAGGAGTATGTCAAGGCTGTACAATGTTAGCCTGCTTATTTAATTTATATGCACAGTACATCATGCGAAATGCCAGACTGGATGAAGCACAAACTGGAATCAAGATTGCCAGGAGAAATATCAACAACCTCAGATATGCAGATGATAACACCCTTATGGCAGAAAGCAAAGAACCAAAAACCTTCTTGATGAAAGTGAAAGAAGAGAGTGAAAAGGCTGGCTTAAAACTCAACATTCAAAAAACTAAGATCATGGCATCCAGTCCCATCACTTCATGACAAATAGATGGGGAAACAATAGAAACAGTGAGAGACTTTTTTTTTGGGGGGGGGGGGTGCGCAGAGTGCTTCAAAATCACTGCAGAAGGTGATTGCAGCTGTGAAATTAAAAGACACTTGATCCTTGGAAGAAAAGCTATGACCAACATAGACAGCATATTAAATAGAGAAATTACTTTGCCAACAAAGGTCCATCTAGTCAAAGCTACATTTTTTCCAGTAGTCATGTATGGATGTAAGATTTGGACCATAAAGAAAGCTGAGTGGTAAAGAACTGATGCTTCTGAACTGTGGTGTTGGAGAAGATTCCTGTGAGTCCCTTGCACTGCAAGGAAATCAAACCATTCAATCCTAAAGGAAATCAGTCCTGAATATTCACTGGAAGGACTCATGCTGAAGCTGATACTCCAATACTTTGGCCACCTAATGCAAAGAACTGACTCATTGGAAAAGACCTTGATGCTGGGAAAGATTGAAGGCAGGAGGAGAAGGGAACAGCAGAAGATGAGATGGTTGGGTGGCATCACCAACTTGATGGACATGAGTTTGAGCAAGCTCTGGGAGTTGGTGATGGACAGGGAAGTCTGGTGTGTTGCAGTCCATGGGATCCCAGAGTCAGAAACAACTGAGCAACTGAGCTGAGTGATTGTTTCAATACTGAGTTACTATCTATGTGAAGGAAAATAAATAAATAGTCACATTTTGAGTTTAGGAACAGTTGTATTTCTATTAATTCTTTTTTAATCTTCAGAAAAATGGTGTGTTTTTAAATTAGCTTTCATTGTTTTTAATCATCACAACAGTTTATTGTCAACACTAAGTCAGGTCCTACCATTTTAGTTCAATTCTCAAATAATATTTCTGCCTGTAAATATTAACATATTAAATAAAGTTGCTTTAAATCATTTTGCCTTTTGAGTTTTGTACATAACTCTTAAATTTAAAGCTTTTCTATAATCACCCTAGAGAAAGACTTTCTACAACTACCAAAATTAGTTTTTAAACTGTAATTTTAATATATCATTTAAAAGAAATTGGTGAAATGCAAGGGTAGTGTTTAAGATCAAAGACTGTGTCAAACTGTGTGGATTTAAATACGCTCTTCACAACTTATTAGATCTTTGATCTTGGGCAGGTAATGCAGTTTCTATGCTCCAGTTTTCCTAAAATGAAAAGTGATTTGTCTCACAGGTTGGTATGAGAATTAAAGGAGTTGGTATACACAAAGCATTTGAAATTGTGCTAGCACAAAGTAAGTGTAGAAGATATTAGCTATTATTCCTATCAGCATTGCTCTAGATATAGACAGATACTAAAAAGAAGTAGTGAAATGCAAAGAATAGGTGCCTTCAAGTCGAAACTACATAGGTAACAATGACCCTATATGCAAGACAGCAAAAGAGACACAGATGTAAAGAACAGCCTTTTGGACTCTGGGAGACAGCGAGGGTGGGATGATTTGAGAGAATAACATTGAAACATGTATATCATCATATATGAAATAGATCTCCAGTCCAGGTTCAATGCACTAGAGAGGGTGCTCAGGGCTGGTGCACTGGGATGACCCTGAGGGATGGGATGGGGAGGGAGGTGGGAGGGAGGGTCAGGATGGGGAACACATGCACACCCGTGGATGATTCATGTGAATGTATGGCAAAAACAACCACAATATTGTAAAGTAATTAGCCTCCAATTAAAATAAGTTAAAAAATAAATTTAAAAAACAAACCAAAAAAAACTACATAGGTTCAAATACTGGAATTCTTAGGATGTGTAAAATCTGTGTGCTTAAATTTGGATCTGAATAATAATATTTATATGCAAGAACTCCCTACTGCCAAAAGCCCACCTGTGCATGGCAGGTGTTGGCAAGGCTAGAAAAAAATATACATCTTCTGCTTTAAAAGAGATATGTTCTTATCATAGTTATTTTAAGAGTTCTATTCCAACCTTGCACACACAGCTCTTTTGTAAATGTCTACAATAGCACTTGCACATATTTGCTTTATATTTTTCTCTTAGAGTGACACCAGCTCCCTTTACCCACTCATATTTAAACCCTCATGCCAAAAGTTTCCATTTAAAAGTCATGCTCTTCTTTCAAAAAAGAAAAAAGGATTCCATCTTTCACTAAACAAACATCTTGTGAGATTGAGTTATTTTTCTTACTGTTTACTCTTTCTAAGACAAATATGCTTTCTATAGCTGAAATCAAAATGAATCTCGTGACTTCTGTGCTCTGGCTAAGAACTGTACCGTAACAAAATCTTCTGACAGTTCTGCATACTTGGCTCTCTTAGATGTGGTTGTAGATGTAATTTTGTGTCTTGGTTGGGTCCCCTGATCCGAGACAAGCACTAAGCACAGTGAGGTTATTTGGGAGGTGCAGAAATGCAAGCAGAGGAGTTAAAGACGTGATGTGAAGTTGTAGAGGGCAGCAGGGAGAAATATATTAGTCAGGGTTCTCTACAGAAGAGAAGACACATAGAGAAAGAGATTGAAGGATTTATTATAGGAATTGGCTCACAGAATTATAGAGATTGAAATGTCTCACAGTCTGCCATCTGCAAACTGGAGAAGCAGGAAAGCCAGTTGTGGGATTCAGCCCAAGTTTGAAGGCCTGAGAACCAAGGGAGTGAGTGGTATAGGTCGCAGTTCAATTCTGAAGACCCCGTAATCCGAGAACCTGAAAACCAGGAACACTGATGTCATGTAAGTAGCCAGTCATGATGTCATTGAGGAGCCAACTTTAAATTACAACCAGGCAATTTTATAGTCTTCATCTGTATCCAAAGGGAAAGCAAGGCAGAAAGTCATTGACATGAGGGTAGGAGAAGACGGATGTCTCTGTTCAAACAGAAAGAATTAATTTGCCCTTCTTCCATCTTTTTGTTCTCTTCGAGCTCTTAACAGATTAGATGATGCCCACTTACACTGGGGAGGGCAACCCATTTTACTCAGTCTACCAATTCAAATGTTAATCTCTCCTGGAAACACCCTCACAGGCACACTCAGAAATAAAATCTTAAGAGCTATCCCAGCCTCCCTTAGCCCACTCAAACTGACACATGCAATTAACCATTACATGGGAGAAGTAACAAACTGTGGTGGAATGCTTGGGGTGTTTCCAGCTAGGCCATACAGTCAAGGCTCAACTTCAGTTTGATCTGAGTCTTACTGGAACATTCTATGATCCACTCTGGTACATGATGAGATAAGAAGTCTTGTGAGATGTCACAAGACCACTTTCATCCATGTCCCTATCTTCCTGGAGGGACTATACCTTATAGAGGGCTATGAAGCATTTTCTCATCTGTCTCTCTGGTTCTAGTGAAACATGGGACCAAAATCCCAACATCTTCCATAACTTCTTACAGAAAAACCCAAATGATCCTTTTTGGCCAAACCAATACTTTGCTCTTTCTTGGGGTACAACTGTAGACTCTGCTTGGCTGTAACTTAGAGGTGGTTCCTCAGTGACCCTGCCACTCTGCTCATGTGGTCTGTAATCTGACCCTTCTAGTTCTAAATCATCCTGTGACACCCTAGCTTGTGGGGAGCTGACATCATGTTGATCTTGCCTTTGTTGTGTGCATAATAAACTCTCTAAATTCATTTGGGTTTACTGTATTTTCTCCTTACCAGCCAAATCTATGGAAGCATGGCAAGCCAGTGCAGCAGCCACCACCACACTGCTGCTTAGGGATTGCTTGACTGCTTGATGCAAGTAAGAAGTACATTGTAGAGGAAGCTGACATAGTGGGAAACTGCAGCTTTACGTCTGGGAAATGGTGTAAAATGCGTGCCTCAGAACTATCTTGATCAAGGGACAAGAGAGATAGAGCATACCCCCTCAACCCATGTTATTGATTAAGGGATGCCTTGAAGTGACATTAATGGCCAGGTGCTTCTAGCCTGTAGTATGAACTGACAGTGTGTTCAAGCAGTGGCCGTTTTAAATGAAGTTGACATGCCCAGAAATGGATTTAAGGGGATATTGGCAGAGCACTGGCCATGTGTACCACATTCTTGTTGGATCAATGATCAAGCTGAGGGGATATTGTATTATATATAGATTCCAGTGATGATTACCTAAGAATGTTAATATTAACTATCTTCTCAAAGAAGAGACAACCTTAGTGAAATTGTCCCACCTACCCCATCACTTTCTATCATTTTACTTTCTTTTTTTTCCTGTAGTATGAGTTTACATGTCTGTTATCTTTCTTCTTCACATAGCAAGGGCTTTGTATAACTTCTTCACCTCTATATCTACAGGGCCTAGGAGACTGCCTATCACATTGTGAGTACAGACAACAATATATCAATGGATGAATGAATGTATTTTTCAATATGCTTCTGACTAAGGTTATCCAAATCTTCTGTTAAGACTGTGTAATCAGAAAAGCCATTTACAATTGTTAAGTGATAATTTCCTCATTCTAAGCAACTTCTGGATAATAACTACATTATATTAATTTTATTATATCTTTAAGAGACAACAATAATAGTCTTGCACATAGTAGATTTTACATATTATTCAATTTATTAAACTGTTACTTATAAAAGTACATTATTCTCTTTCATTTGTATGACTATTGATGTTTTCAAGTACTTCTATATATGTTTCACATCAGCACTCTGAAATATATTGGTAAGTATTAAAATTCTATCTAGTTTTGCATATAAGGAAGAATATTATTTTCCAGAAATTTGAATGAGTTTTTCCAGTGATGCAAAAGGTAGGGGGTTAATCCATGTCAATCTCCTAACCATTTATTCAGCTCATGTATACTGAAATATCTACTCTAATCTTAACACTATCCTAGGCTCAGGGATTAAAAATATAAAGAACAGTTCCTGAATAAAGAGTAAAGAGTTCATGGTCCAGAAGAGGATGTATATGTCTACAAAACCATTTCCACTGGGTGACCACATAATACAGGGGTTAAGATTTCAGATTCCAGTTGCAAACCAGTTTGGTTCAAATCCTGATATCACTGTTTTCCAGCTCTGTTCTTCATGCTGAGCCAATGACTAACCCTATCTGGGCTGCAATTTTCTCAGTCCCTTAGCAGAAGACTATCCTGAACTTTATAAGTTAGTTATATGATCAAATGAGGCACATAGAACCATACCTGCATGTAGTAAGTTCTTTAAAATATCAACTGCTACTATAAATGCTGAAAGAGAGATCTGCTAGGTGAAATGGATGAAGCAATTAACTATAGCTCAGGAAAATGAGAGTAGCATGGACTACCAGAGGAAACCACAGTTGGATAATCATACAAGAAGGAAGACAGAAGACACGAACTTAAGTTATGCCATAAAATTCCATGACTACATCGAGAAACCATAAATAGATTAATGTTTTTATAACATAGGACAAATTAGGGTGGTGGGAAAAGAATAAAATGCAAAATAAGACTGGAATGGACCAATAGAAGATGAACCTGCTATTTTAAGATAAATTTTGATTTGACCCTGTCATTAGTAGGAATCCATGGTGAATTAAAGCAAGGTGAGTAATATAGTCAGATATGTAATATGGGCTTCTTTGGTGGCTCAAATGGTAAAGAATCTGCCTGCAATGCAGGAAACCTGAGTTCAATCTCTGGGTTGAGTAGATCCCTTGAAGAAGGAAATGGCTACCCATTCCAGTATTCTGGCCTGGAGAATTCCAGGGACACAGGAGCCTGGTGGGCTATAGTTCATGGGGTCACAAAAAGTTGGACATGACTGAGCGAATTTCACTCACATGTAATTCAGAAATAAATTCTGGACTTGTAACAGTACTATGAACTTTCTTTTTGCTTTGCAACATGGAATCTAAGTTGGAGGTAAAGTTTGAAGAAGATCAAGAAACTAATCCAGAGAAGAAGAGATGATGGAAAGACCTGACCTAAATAACAATGAACACAGTTGAATAAAACAGATCTGGTGATGAACTTCATAGGTAAGAGAGAGAGAGAAATGAAAGATGATGAGATTTGGGTCTGGGTCAATAATCTAATGAGTAATGTTTGTAAGAATCATAAAAATTTAAGAAAAGGAAGAGGTTTGGAGAGAATGCAGGAGAAGATAAGAATGTGTACAAAGTATAACTTCAGTTTTAGACTCTAGAACTCTTTCTTCATCAACTGACCCTCCAGGGATGCCAATGCAGAAGACCTGAGTTCAATCCCTGGCTTGGGAAGATCTCTTGGAGAAGAGAATGGCAACCCACTACAGTATTCTTGCCTGGAGAATTCCATGGACAGGGGAGCCTGGTGGGCTACAGTCCATGAAGTTGCAAAGAGTCAGACATGACTGAGCAACCAACACTACACACTACTGGTCTTTCTGCTTCCCAGGTGGCCCTAGTGGTAAAGAACCCACCTGTCAATGCAGGAGATATAAGACACGCAAGTTTGATCCCTGGGTCAGGAAGATCTCCAGCTCTGCTACTGAAAAAGCATGCTTTTACTGGGATTTTATTCTAAATGAAAGGAGACAATATAAGATAAATACAAAGCAGTAAAAGGGTTTGTATATGGCAAAAGTTGAATTCAAAATGAAGAACAAGGTTGCCAGGGTCTGAAGAATCCTTCAGTGTCATCAGTCCAGTGCCAAAACTCAAGTAAACTTTCACCAAATCTGACACACAGACACACACAAATATTCACAAGTTATATGTGAGTTCAGTGTTTTTGGTTTTTAACAACCAGTATTTAAAGTGTTCTGCACCTCTTAATTGCTCAATAAATATTTCATTTGATGTGATTTGATGGTCAGCTGCTCACATGACATTTAATTCCTTTTTCAGAAGGCTCCAAATAGAACTTTATTGTCTTTACTGCAGAGGAATTCAAAACCAGAATTTTTATTTTGTGCTGGTCACATTTAATGATAATAATCACCTTCAATCCATCATAGTAATTTCATATCTAAGCAAGAGACAGTTCTTGTCTAAAAATTCTAATAAATTTGTTGTGATACAATTGCATTGACTAAGCAATTAACAAGTAACAGGGCTCAGACTACAACCCTGGCATAAACAACAAAGCAATTTAAAGTGACAGAACTGTCAGGTGAGTGAATCTCATTTGACAGTCTTAGCGGGTTTTAATATCTTACTATTTGTGTTCTGGGAATAATGTAAATGAAGCGTGAGAATAGGTTTGTTGAAGGCTTTCTTTCTGCATACTTATTCATGTCATAGCTAGTCATTATGCTGAGGAATTTTAAAACATTACAATGAAATGATATTTACCTTGGCTTGTACTTGTGAAAATGTATGTACATAACATGAAAGCTAAGGTTCAGGTACAGAAAACAAGCTCTTAGGCCGTGGATGAATGTCAGAATCTACACATGATTTATTTAATACCATGGAGCCTATTTTTACAATAAAAAAAAGGTTTCAGGTTTGACATTCATTTACTGGAAATATAGAAAACAATCTTAACCATTGTATGGGCTTCACATTGACATGTATCATGAAACTCATGGGAAAAAATGCTTCCTCTTGGGTTGCATTTGCTGGAGAGTTTATTCTAACTGCATTGTAGATCTAGTTTGTTTTTCTCTCCTGCTAAGTATACATTCCAAGTTGCACACACACTCCGTCCTCAAGCAGTTGTGTTTCCAAACACAATTCTGGCCAAACTGAAAATAGGTTTAACTATTCTCCGTCCTATTAAAAGTGAAGATAGGGACTTGTAAGTAAAATGACACCAGTATAAGAGTTTCTGCAGACAAGAAAGTGTAAGTGTGTTGGGTTTTCCTTCTGTTCCTCTAAACATAAATGGATATCTCCCACTGAGTCATTTCCCAAGGGGGAGGAGCTTACCGACTGCAAACATTGATCACACTGGTTCAACTCACACTGGCTCAACAGACAGGAGCCAAAGATAGGCACATGCCCCAGATACAATTATGTTCAACCAATTACCTTCTCCTGAATTCTTGACTTTAAGAAGTAGTTAATAATATTTATTATGTACCTGGGAAGAAACTGGAAGAAAGTGTAAAAAGAGAGGAACAAAACCAACAACATGAACCTTCTTTTCTCTCTGCCTGGGAAGTTATTTGTCCCCTGAGTGTGTAAGGAAAATCCACTGAAGTTTGAAGTAACATGTCTGATAGAATTTCTTTTTTTTTTTTTTTAATTTTATTTTATTTTTAAACTTTACATAATTGTATTAGTTTTGCCAAATATCAAAATGAATAGAATATCTTTTAGAAATCACAATGATGGGAGTCACACTCTAGGTGATAGAACTCTGTGAACCACTTCTGTTATCCATCATGAAGGATGCTTCCTTTTGTGAGTTTATATCTACTATTTGGTAAATATCTAGATGCATCAGATAATATTAAAATTACAATAGTCTTTACCTTGAAGAATTTTAAAAATCTCCAAGGCAGAGATAGTCCATGTTTTCTAATACATATGTCACTTATCACATTTTCAAAATACTTTTTCTTTCTGCCAGGAAAATAAAAATTATCCAACAAAAAGAAAATGGGTCTGTAAAAGTTCTTTGTCTGGCTTTATCAGCAAAGTCTGTCTTCTCTGGGATAGCAAGAGTACAGGAAGATGGAACACATAAGGTAAGTGAAGAAATGTGTGTGTAGCAATCCACAACACAGTAGTTAGAATTTTGAACATTGTAATGTGTTACCCCTCCTCAGAAAGCTGTAGGATATGTTCTCCTTGCCAAAGCAAATTCTGAGATTCCCAAGATAAACGTAACTATGATCCATCAGATGCTTGTGGGTAATTCATAGCCTTGCTTTGAGATATAAATAATGAACAAAACCCGATAGACACTAATGGAAGCCCAGAAACAAGTCATGAAGGAGTAATAAGTTTTCCTTTCTTCTCATGAAACAAATCCAGGTTGTCAAAGGAAACAGTTTTTATGGTTAATGAAGTTACTGGAGTCATGGACATTTTGAGCTCTAGATCATTCATTTAGAAAATTCTCTCATACAAATGAAAGATTCCTAGAAATATGATCGGAGAAGGCGATGGCACCCCACTCCAGTACTCTTGCCTGGAAAATCCCATGGACGGAGGAGCCTGGTGGGCTGCAGTCCATGGGGTCACTAGAGTTGGACACGACTGAGCGACTTCACTTTCACTTTTCACTTTCATGCATTGGAGAAGGAAATGGCAACCCACTCCAGTGTTCTTGCCTGGAGAATCCCAGGGACAGGGGAGCCTGGTGGGCTGCCATCTATGGGGTCGCACAGAGTCGGACACGACTGAAGCGACTTAGCATAGCATAGAAATATGATAGCAAAGACTAATGTGGTCCATATTTTCAAGAGGCCATAGATGTATAGATTACTCTGATTGTGAAATCTTTCTTAATACTATCATAATTCCCTTTTGTTTTGTCAAGGTGTGAGTAAGTGGACATACAAAGGAAAATCCCATAATATTTAAATATCTGGCAAGGAAATGCACTCTTTTGCCCAGTAAGTAAATTTGACTTTTCTCTCCACAGTATCAATAGAGATGTAATAAGTGAATACTGAATTGAATTGAATATACTATCCGAGGGATGGCTTCAAAGTAACCATCTACTATGGCAAATATCTCAATTTGTGTCATGTGAAATTTTTCTTGTGATAAATATTCCTGTATGCATGCATGTTAAGTCACCTGAGTCATGTCTGACTCTTGGCGACCCTATGGACTGAAGCCTGCCAGGCTCCTCTGTCCGTGGGATTCTCCAGACAAGAATACTGGAGTGAGTTGGCATGCCCTCCTCCAGGGGATCTTACCAACGCAGGGATCAAACCCTCACCTCTTAAGTCTCGTGCATTGGCAGGCAGATTCTTTACCATTAGCACCACCTGGGAAGCCCCACTGCCCTCTATAGTGTTTGGTAATTGTATTGGTTAAGAGAAACACACCCTCTCTCATGTAGGTATGATTCCTGTAACTCTGCTTAAAAGACAAGAATGACAATCTCTAAGTAGAAGACTCAAACTCATAATTTTAATCAGTCAATACTGCACAAAATTATCCATGATTTAGATTTCAGGGCATGTATAAATTTTTTTAACAAATGTATTTTAGTGAATAATAAGCTAAAATCAATTTAAGTGAGGAGTTGAATAACAGATACCAAAGTCTGTTCTGAAGAAAGTATCTTAGCAGCTTATGCTCAAAGACTGTGGCTTGGCTGATAATTCTTGTGACAATTAAATCTGGAGGTTTTAGCACTAGCTTTTCAGAGATTGACAGTTGTGGAAATACAAGATGGAAAATGCAGTCTTCAAATTAACTGCTATTTAAGTATTAAATGATGACCATGAGATTAGTAATTAGAGAAGAAAACAAGTTTCTATGTATCATGATATGAATATTGGGGTATTTAATGTTTTCTTTGTGTCCCACAGACTGTGCATGTTTATTTAATAAACAAATCACACTGGTGAGACTGCTTGGAAACTTGAAGCAGCCTTGAAACTTTAAGCAGTCTTGAAACTTGAAACTTCAAGTGGCTGGGGAAATTTGCCTTCTTCACTTTCTCCTCTTTCCATTGTGACATCTAAAACTTCCAAAGGTCCAAGGGCCCCCCCAGGTGTTGACATCTAATTGTGTAGGAGAAAATATCAAATGAATGATCTCACTCTTGTTAACAACAATGATTAAGGAAATCTTCCTTAATCTTCCTGGGGTACTCAGGAAGATTTTTGTTTTGTTTTTTGTTTTGTTTTTTGTTTTGTTTTTGAAACTCTTCAGGGAAAGGAAAACTGAGTAAAAGAGTGAATTGCAAATGGTGGAATTTTAGTCACCCTTCAGGAAGAAAGTTTTGTAAGTGAGTAATCCAAGGGTTCACTGGATTGGGAGAACAGTTTCTGCTGGCTTGTGTAGGATTCAAACTCAAATGCATGTTCCTCTTGGCTTGGAGTAGTATCTAACAGCCCTGCCCCTTGATTATTAATGTGCTAGACAAGAAAGAATTAATAACAATGTGGACAGCAGGAAACATTTCATTCATCGAATTTTTTTACTCTTTCAGTAAATATCTGAGTGTCTGTTATGTTTGATGTTCTAGCCCTGTGGTTCTCAACAGAAGTAATTTTGACCTCCCAGGGGACAATGTCTGGACACGCTTTGGGTTATCACAAATGAGAGGGTGCTTATGGAATCTAGTGAGTAGAAGCCAGGCTGATATTCTACTAAACATCCTACAATATCAGAGAAACCTCCCACAACAAAGAATTGTCCAGCTCCAAATGTCAATTGGAGAAGGAAATGGCAACCCATTTCAGTACTCTTGCCTGGAAAATCCCGTAGACGGAGAAGCCTGGTAGGCTACAGTCCACAGGGTCACAAAGAGTCAGACACAACTGAGCGACTTCACTTTCACTTTCTTTCAAATGTTAATAGTGCTGGTGTTGAGGAGCCCTGCTCTAGCGGATATAATAAACAGGACAAATAATCTTTCCTATACTTGTTGCCACCTATTATCACTATAATAGTTTAAAAGACTGTCTAGCTGCCATTTTTTCCCTATGGAAATCCCAAATTGGGAGGCATATTAATACTTGACGCAGGTGACAGTTAAAGTAACTGACAGTTACTGACCACCTTTTTTGGCCAAATGCTATGCAATGTTACGTATTATGAGGCATAGTCATATCTCTTTCAGTGCGGTACATGCATTTCTTTCTAACTTGACCAGCACCTTTTGAGGCCACTATGACAGAGTCCTTAGGGCAGAAGTTACAATCCCAGCATCCTATACCAGCAATAGCTTTTCCATTTTCTTCTAACTCCTTGGATTCACAGTATGACTCTATCATTTGTTCCAGACACCTTCTACACAACTGTTGGCCAAATTCTTCCAAAATGTAAAGAAGTTTGTGATGTCCTTCATATCGTCAAAGGACTTCTACCAACCTTAATTGTCTGCAGAGCTTTACCTGGGGACTAACCAGGTGGCACCAGTGATAAAGAACCTGCCTACCAATGCAGGAGACCTAAGAGATGCAGGTTTGATCACTGGGTCAGGAAGATCCCCTGAAGAAGAACATGGTAACCCACTCCAGTATTCTTGCCTGGCGAGCTACAGTCCATAGGGTTACAAAGAGTCGGACACAACTGAAGCTACTTATACACACACAAGTTTTACCTTCTGTTTCCAAGATCATTGCCTAAAGGAAACTTGCATGCTGCATGCTAAGTTGCTTCAATCGTGTCCTACTCTGTTCAACCCCATAGACGGCAGCCCACCATGCTCCACTGTCCACAGGATTCTCTAGGCAAGAATACTGGAGTGGGTTGCCATTTCCTTCTCCCAAGCAGGCTACCTTCCAGCCTCACGCATGCAAGCCCACATGAGCACACATGCACACACATGCTCACTTGCTGCCCCGGCTCGGGGAGGGCGCCACAAGGAAACTTGAAGTTATACAATTTGCCTTTTAATAACCATCTCAACACATGATCTTTGATTCCTTTTAAGAGATCCAGAGTACCTTCTACCAGTCATCATGGGTCAAAATTCTTCATTAGAACGTGAAATAAAGATAGGGAGAGAAGCCACAGACAGCATGTATTTAACTTGAGATACAGTAAAATTCTAATCAGCTGATGGCTCTCGGAACCTGTGAATAAATATGGATGATACATCACTTCTAAAAAGATCAATGACTGATGGATAGATAGATTACTTTAATGGATTTATTTTTTGTATTTATGAAAGACATGAACTCGCTAGGTACATTGAATGCACTGGATGGCACACCCAGGACACAAAAGAATCTTGATAGGCTGAAGAGATTGAAGTAAATCTTACAATATGAAATTTCACAAGGATAATACTTGCAACAGGATTAAGAGCATCATAAGATAGTGTTTCAGAGCACAAACACTAGAGCAGGGATATTGGGGTTCAAATTCTAGTACCATCACTTGTAAGTAGCTGTGTAACTTTTGGCAAGTCATTTGACCTCACTGTGACTTGCTTTCACTATCTATAAAATGGAGTTAATTATAGTTTCCATTTCATAAGGTTGTTTAAGAGTTAAATAAGTTAATGCATTAGAAAAGTGCCTGACATAAAGTGAGTGCTATGTTAAGTGTAGTGATGGAGGGGGCATGATTTCCCTGCAGCAAATGTGCAGGAAAACATAATTAGGGGAGAAGAGGTTAGTCAAACTCAATTTGAGTTTTAAAAATGAGATTCGTATTCAAAATTAAAGAAATAAAAAGTGTCTGTGCATTTAGGCTGCATCATAGATGAATAGTAATTAGATCAAGAAAGGCAATAGTCTTTTGCTCTCTTATTCAAACCACATCAGGATGATAGGTTAAAGACAAAGTAAAGGACATACGAAGGAGAGAATGCAAGAAAGAGAAGAGACTCAAAGCCACATCCAGTGAGGAATGACTGATTCAAAGGCAATGTGGAAGTTCGGCCTAAGAAAAAAAAATCTCGCCAGAGAAGTGGAGGACATGGGGGCCATCGTTAATTATCCAAAGAGCTGTGCCATGCAGAGAGGTTAGATTAGATCCATATAACCACTAATGGCTACAATTAGGAAGGGAAATGACAGGGAAATTAAATTCGGCTCATTATATTTTTTAAAGTTTCCTTTAAGACTATTTCAAGGCTTCCCAGGTGGTGCTCGTGGTAAAGAACCCACCTGCCCAATGCAGGGGACTTGAGAGACGTGGGTTTGATCCCTGGATGGGGGAAGATCCCCCGGAGGAGGAAATGACAACCCACTCCAGTATTCTGGCCTGGAGAATCCCATGGACAAAGGAGCCTGGTGGGCTAGAGCCTGTGGGTCACAAAGAGTCGAACACAGCTAAAGAAGAGATTTTGCACAAAGAACATTTCAGAGATGAAAAGGCAAGCTTCAAAATGTATAGCATTCCTTTCCTGGACCTGTTCAAGAACAGAGTTGGTGAAGCAGCAGATTATCTTACTCTTAATGATGGGTCAAAGAGCTGATGGAGAGTGGGGAGTTGATAAGGGAGGCAAGACCAGGAGTGATGATGTTTCTGGATTATAGGTCTCTGGGCTGGAAGAACCTCTATCCAAAGCCACAAGCAAAGCAGCAAAGTTGTGAGAAGGGAGTCACACAGCATCCAAATCCAAAGAAGAGTGAGGCTGACAGTGAACTAATAATCCACACATTAGGTGGCCAAATCCAAAGGAAAATAATCTCAAAAATACAACTGGCCACTGAGGATTCGCTTCAGATGCTCCCTCCTCAGAAAAGGCATCTTCCAACCACAGTATTGGTTAGTCCCTCACAGACCTTCTCTCTAGCATTACTATGTCCTGTGTTTTGTTTCTTTGTTTTCACTTATCTCCCTCTTAAATTGTTTCCCCTTCTATGTAAGTTTTCATGAGAGTAGGAACCTGTGTATGTTTTGCTTTCCACTATATGCCCAGCACCTAAAAGAGTGCCCAAAATATAGTATGTACTCAGTAAGCATTTATTCAAAAAGTAAATAAATGAACATCCAGATGGATAGACAGCTAAAAAACAAAGGCAGCCAGAGGCAGTAGAGGTCATTGAAAACAAGCTGTTTCTCTTTCCAGAAATAACTCCAGAATTAATGAGTGAACACCTGGTTCCCATATTCAAGCCTAATGGTTTGGGGATAAGTAATGTGTCCTAGACAATTAAGGATACTTGAGGAAATTGAGAGTAAAATAGTCTATGAAAGTTTCAGACACTAGAAGTGGAGGGAGACATGGTAGACCACATCACACCCCTATATCACAGGTTTTCAAGTCTCATCCCATGCCAGCGGCACCAGAATTACCCAGGAACTTGTTGGAATGCAAATACTTAACCTCCTAATTCAGACCTATTGAACCCAACTCCAGGAATGAAGCCAGCAATCCTTGTTTCAACAGATCTTCCATAGGTGGTTATCATGAATGCCACAGTTTGAAAACCACTGAGCTACAGTAGCTTCTGAGGCCCTTTCAATGAGCCATGATTTTTGTAAGAAATAAAGTTCATGAATAAGCTCCGAGTCGAAATAAAAACTCCTAAAGCATTCCTAATCAAAGTGAACATGGAACAATAGCAACTAGAAGAATTTCTCAGGGTATTAATGCTTGGCTTGTTCTGAGAAGAAAATCCTTCTTTTAGGAAAATGCTAGATTTAACATTTATTTTCTGCAAGAGTTCTTGGAGCCTTGATACTAATAGAAGCTATGACTCTCTAAGAAAATGTAGCCATGATACATCTTATTTTCCCCATGTATTTGATCAGTAGTTTCCAATCCCCGTTCTCACAGTGCATATTGTAGGAAAAGCATTTTGTAGATAGTACTAAATACTAATTTTTTATAAAATATTTAGTATTTTCCTAAATACTATCTAAGAAACACAACTCAAGGATGATACCTTTAAAAAAATTAGGGATGATACCTTGTTTGAGAGCCCAGTCCCCAAAAACAGAAGAGTCACTGGCACAATCCAAGGGTCAAGTTTTTGCCCATGATTAACCACGTCTATATGTTCAAATACTGCTTTCTATCACTAGGAAAATTTTGCTCCAATATCAGATGAGATTGATATATACATTTCTAGAGAAGTATATCGGAGAAGGCAATGGCACCCCACTCCAGTAATCTTGCCTGGAAAATCCCATGGATGGAGGAGCCTGGTAGGCTGTAGTCCATGGGGTCGCTAAGAGTCGGACACGACTGAGCGACTTCCCTTTCATTTTCACTTTCATGCATTGGAGAAGGAAATGGCAACCCACTCCAGTGTTCTTGCCTGGAGAATCCCAGGGACGGGGGAGCCTGGTGGGCTGCCGTCTATGGGGTCGCACAGAGTCGGACACGACTGAAGCGACTTAGCAGCAGCAGCAGCAGCAGAGAAGTATATTCTCCACTAATGGTAATGTGAACAGGTGTGCCAGTAAGTCTAGGGTTGTTTTCTAGATCATGAGTAGCTTGGACATTTCCATATTTTTTGTACTCATTTAAGTGAACAATGGAAGAGAGTTTTGTTTTCTTCCCTAGTTTAAAGAAGCTAAAAGTGAACTCAGCTGTGATTCACTAAACAGTCTTACCTGTGTCAAGCATTAGAAAATTGCATTTCAGCTAAGGACATGAACATATTATATGGGTTACAGTGATGGTAAACAACTTTTCAATTAATTTATTTAAGCATTTACAATTTTAATTTCAAAGCAAAAGGAACAATATGGAATGTTGAATGAAAATAATTAATCTGTATACATGACATTCATTAAAATACAAGAAAAATTCAATGCTGTGTCCCCAAAAGTACCTTCAAGCTGTGCTAGGGAAGACACCAGAAGCTTCCTGGGTTCTATAAAGTACACCAAGGGAACTTAATGAACACTAATTAATTGGAGTAATATTTAGTTGCATTTCCAATTAACTCCTGCAATGAATGTTTGTAAAAGAGAATATGGATGCTTAAAGACAAGTCTATTATTTATTAGGTGTTATTTATTTATGCCTCCAACTTTATCGAAAAATAATTGATTCAAACCACAGTGCAAGTAATCAATGCAATAAAACTATTTTCAAAAGCACAGAAAAAAAAAAATGAGTCAGGCAGTAATTGGGAAAAAAGAGGGAAAGGAAAGGAATCATAGAATAAAAATAAAGATAAAGGACACACATACACACACACACACACACGTATATGATGATGAATTGCAAATTTTTCATTAACTACTGAAAAGAAGTTTATCATTGGGACTTGCCTGGTGGTCCAGTGGTTAAGACTTTGAATTTCCCCTGCAGGGGAGATAGATTCAGTTCCTGGTTGGGGAACTAAGATCCCAAATGCTGCATGGTGCAGCCAAAAAAAATTTTTTTACAATTAAAAAAACAAACATATCAGTAGACAAAGTTAATTTTAACCCTAAATTCTGAAAAAAAAAATATGAGGACATGGATCCTCATATAAGACATGTGATAAATTTATATATGATATCCTTAATTGCTGTTTCATTAAAAAGTATGGAGATCTACTACATGGGACCATTTCCCAGATGACTGCAGTAAAATCCAAGGATAGAGTTTTATAATGTTGTTCTACAGGATATAGGCCAGTATATACAGATCTATGTGAAGAGTTGACTCATTGGAAAAGACCCTGATGCTGGGAGGGATTGGGGGCAGGAAGAGAAGGGGAAAACAGAGGATGAAATGGCTGGATGGCATCTCCGACTCAATGGACATGGGTTTGGATAAACTCTGGGAGTTGATGATAGACAGGGAGGCCTGGCGTGCTGCGATTCATGGGGTCACAAAGAGTCGGACACAACTGAGCAACTGAACTGAACTGAGCTAAACTTATATAGATCTAACTTGCTATAGGTGTAAGGCTTAGAATCAGGATTTATGGATGACATAATTCTTAGAGCAACTCACTCGAATACTAAGGATCTTAACTGCGTGCTGCAGTCCACGGGGTTGCAAAGAGTCAGACATGACTGAGTGACTGAACTGAACTGAACTTTTGGCAGGAGCCAAGACAGATCATTCAAATATAGGGGTGCTATCAAGCATTTGAAGTTTGCACATTCTGTATTATCAATTGAGTCTTATACTGTTGGATACATATCCAATGACAGTATTCAGATAAGGTTAAATCTACTACAAAGAAGAAATGGTTACTTCTACTGGACAAATCAAGTTAAACTTAAAGATGTTGAATATCCCTTACAAGTAAGGTAGATTATATCTGTTTACCAAGATGGTAGATCAGGCTTTGAGAGATTTTCTGATTCATTTATGGACCAATTTCTGGCATCATTGACGCTACAGTGACTCACTAAATTTATTTTGCCAGTTGACTAAATTGAATAAAGCTTTCACATTTGGACATGAAGGTATTCCCAATTAATTTTTGTTGCCATAATCCTAGCAATGTATTCCATGTAGCAAATACAGTACCCAACAAATATCTTGGAAAGAATAACTATTATTCAGGTGTTTTGGAAAACAGATTATGTTAGGAGACTTGTTCACTTATTCAATTAATATTTATTATATCACTTCCCTATTCTGAATACTATACTAGTTATACAATGATGATCTAGGCATATTTCGTCTCTGTTCTTACAAAGATCACCAATAAATAATTGTGCCAATTAAGATTTTCATTCCAATTGTGATGATTTTACAAAAGAAAAATGGAGGCTGCTAGAAGAGAAAATAGAGCAGAAGAAATATTACAACCACCAGCTTTTGGGGAGTTAAGATTTTGTGGATAATATTCTCAAGAATGGTGGGAGTCAGCTCACCTGAGTGCCACAAATATTTTTTAAGTATTTCCTATGTTATAGCCTTGAGATCATCACTGTGGGGTATAGAGATAATTAAAATGCAACCTCTACACTTAATAATCTCAAAAATCCAGTAATAAAGATGTAATCTAGCTGTAATCTAAAGAAAAATTTGTTAGCTTCCTGCAAAGAGATCATAAGTCCACTTGTAAAGTTCAGAGGATGAAAAGTTCCTCATATACAATGGAATCCTATTCATCCATAAAAATGAGTGAAATAATGCCATTTTCAATGACATGGAATGATCTAGAGATTGCTAAACTAAGTGAAGTCTGACAGAAAGACAAATATCATGTGATTTTGCTTATATGTGTAATCTTAAAAGAGTGGTATAAATGAGCCAATTTACAAAATAGAAATTGAGTTACAGATATAGAAAACAAACATGGTTATCAAAGGGGAAAGGTGGGGGGAAGGTTAAATTGGGAGACTGGGACTGACATATACATACTACTATATAAAATATATAAAGTAGTAACTGATAAGAAGCTATTATATAGCACAGGAAGCTGTATTCAATACTCTGTAATGACCTGTATGGGAATAGAATCTAAAAAGGAGTGGGTATATTTATATGTATAACTGACTCACCTGGCTGTGCAGCAGAAACCAACACAACATTGTAAATCAACTATGTGCACATGTGCTCAGTCACTCAGTCATATCCGATTCTTTGTGACCCCATGGACAGACGCCTGTCAGGCTCCCCTGTCCATGGAATTTTCCAAGCAAGAATGCTAGAGTAGGTTGCCATTTCCTACTTCAAAAAAAAAGTTCCTCATAGCTGAGATGATTAGAGAGTTTTATGAAGTAAGAGACATTTGTAATGGCATTAAAGAATGCATATATGAAGCAATCTAAATGTCCACTGATGGATGAAACAGATAAAGAAAATGTGGCATGTAGATACAATGGAATATCATTCAGCCTTTACAAAAAGGAAACTCCATTTGTGACAACACGGATGGACCTGGAGGACAATAAGCTAACTGAAATAAGCCAGTCACAGAAAGGCAAATACTGTGTTATCTCAATCTAAATAGCCAAACTCACAGAAGGAGAGTAGAATGGTGGTTTCCAGAACCTGGAGGAAGGGGAAAACGAGGAGGTAATGGTCAAAAGGCAAAATGTTTCTGCTACACAAGCTAAGAAAGTTCTGGAGATCTGCTATATAGCATAGTGCCTACAGCTAACAATAACATGGGCATGTATGTGTGTGTGTGTGTGTGTGTGCTCACTCAGTCACTTCAGTCATGACCAGCTGTGCAACCCTATGGATTGTAGCCCGCTAGCTTCCTCTGTCCTTAGGATTCTCCAGGCAAGAATATTGGAGTGGGTTGTCATTCCCTCTTCCAGGGGATCTTCCAGGAATTGAACCTGCATCAGTGTCTCCTGCATTGCAGATGGATTCTTTAACCACTGAGCAATCAGAGAAGCCCTAATATGTGCTTAAAATTTGTTAAAACGTAGATCTCATGTTAAATATTCATATCATACACACACCAAAAAAATGATGATGATGATGATGATGATAAGGAGGGCAGGAAGAAACTTTGGGAGATTATGGATGTCCATAGCCTTGATGGTGGTGATGGTTTCACTGGTATGTACATAGCCCCAGACTCACCAAATTGTATGTGTTAAATACATACAGCATGTACATGTCAATCACACCTCAGCAAAGTAGTTCAAAGACAAAAAGAAATAGTGCCTATGCAGAATGCTGATAGGAAAAAAAGAGGAGAAAGGATTTTAGCTGACAGAGAAACAAAAGCAAGGGGATGGCATGAGGAAACCTGGGCTACAGGCAGCTGTTAGTAGGCACAGATGAAGGATATGGGTAAGTTAATCAGGGAAAAAGGCAGGACAGGTGTGTTACAGCCAGTTCAGGAAACTATTAGATGCCAGGCTACAAAGTCTGTTCTTCATTCAGTAGGTGATGGAAACCCACTGGAGACTTTTGATCAGGAGAGTGAAATGATAAAAAAGGAGCTTCAAGAACCTTAAACTCTGTAGGGTGAATTTGAGAAATGTGAGACCAAAGGTAGTCAGACCAGCTGGTAGTCCAGACAAAAGGTAATAAGGGCCTGAACTATGACAGCAGGAATGGAAATGAGAAATTAGTAAAGAATGTTGAGCTCCAAACCCATTAGGTACCACCTGCAGTAACTGATCTGATCACAGCAGCAGTGACACCTCCATTAACTCTATTGCTTTGTGTCTCCAACAGCATAAGAACTGATTGGTCCTCGGAGCCACTCCTAAAGCAAATGCAAGCTTATTCTGCCACCATCTGCATGGATGTATTCAACTACACATGACCACCCATGCCGTTTTTGACTTAATATTTTTATGTTTTTTTTAATTTATTTTAATGGGAAGATAATTATTCCACAATGTTGTGATGGTTTCTGCCATTCATAAACATGAATCAGCCACAGATATACATGTGCCCCCCCATCCGAACCCCCAAATCACATACTACGTCCACATTGCAACATTTATCTCATTGGGCTCTTTTGCAAGTCCTCAATGTTATGAAAATTTGCTTAATTTTTTCCACTTCTTTCTCTGCTCTATTTCAAAAAGAACTTTACTTTCTTCTTAACAACCATAAATTTCTACTTCCTTACCGGACATCATCCCTTACCTCTCAAAACCTTAGTTACAAATACAAGTTACAGTGGCATATCAAGGAAGAAAGAAATTCCCTATTCAAAGAGTAACTAGTAAATAAAAAGTTAGAAAGTGTCCAAGAAAGTTGGGGCATTTGTAGCCACAGAGGTGCCTCTATTTCCTAAAGAACAGACCTTCCAATAACATGCTTTGTTACTGGAAACTTTATTCAGTTCAGTGCAGTTCAGTTCACTTCAGTTACTCAGTCATGTCCAACTCTTTGCGACCTCATGAACTGCAGCACGCCAGGCCTCCCTGTCCATCACCAACTCCCAGAGCTCATTCAAACTCATGTCCATCAAGTCGGTGATGCCATCCAGCCATCTCATCCTCTACTGTCTCCTTTTCCTCCTGCCCCCAATCCCTCCCAACATCAGAGTCTTTTCCAATGAGTCACCTCTTCGCATGAGGTGACCAAATTATTGGAGTTTCAGCTTTAGCATCAGTCCTTCCAAAGAACACCCAGGGGTGATCTCCTTTAGGATGGACTGGTTGGATCTCCTTGCAGTTCAAGGGACTCTCAAGAGTCTTCTCCAACACCACAGTTCAAAAGCATCAATTCTTTGGCGCTCAGCCTTCTTCACAGTCCAACTCTCACATCCATGCATGACCATAGGAAAAACTATAGCCTTGACTAGACAGACCGTTTTTGGAAAAGTAATGCCTCTGCTTTTGAATATGCTATATAGGTTGGTCATAACTTTCCTTCCAAGGAGTAAGCGTCTTTTAATTTCATGGCTGCAGTCACCATCTTTAGTGATTTTGGAGCCCAGAAAAATAAAGTCTGACACTGTTTCCACTGTTTCCCCATCTATTTCCCATGAAGTGATGGGACCAGATGCCATGATCTTCATTTTCTGAATGTTGAGCTTTAAGCCAACTTTTTCACTCTCCTCTTTCACTTTCATCAAGAGGCTTTTTAGTTCCTCTTCACTTTCTGCCATAAGGGTGGCATCATCTGCATATCAGAGGTTATTGATATTTCTCCTGGCAATCTTGATTCCAGCTTGTGCTTCACCCAGCCCAGCGTTTATCATGATGTACTCTGCATAGAAGTTAAATAAGCAGGGTGACAGTATATAGCCTTGACCTATTCCTTTTCCTGTTTGGAACCAGTCTGTTGTTCCATGTCCAGTTCTAACTGTTGCCTACTGACCTGCATATAGGTTTCTCAAGAGGCAGGTCAAGTGGTCTGGTATTCCCATCTCTTTCAGAATTTCCCACAGTTTCTTGTGATCCACACAGTCAAAGGCTTTGGCATAGTCAATAAAGCAGAAATAGATGTTTTTCTGATGGTAAAACCAACAACAAAGAAGGCAAACAGCTACTGTTTTGAAACACAGGCTTGGATGTCAGACTACTTTTGTTCCTTGGCTCATTCATTTATAGCTGTGAGATGTGGGTAAAATAATCCAAGCCTTCTCCAGGCCTCAATTTTCTTGTCTAAAAATGGGAATATTATACTAACTTTATTTTTTTTGAGGATTATACAAAATGATCTACATAAAATGCTTTAGTACAGTAGCAAGCCACTCCAAAAGAGTGATTATGATTACAAATTTTTACTTTGTATAATATCAATCATCACCATGAGAGAAGTCTTCTATCTTCTTTTCCCTCTATGGAAAAATGATTGGATATAATCTCAGTCTAGCTTAGGATATCCATATCTTTTTAAGATCATCTACAACACAGTGACTCAGAGGCCATGTCATTCAACACATAGAATCCTAGAACACAATCGCTTCCCCAAAGTCATTCATCTTCCTGAGTCACTTAAGATTTTCTTAGAGCTAAGATGCCCGTGATTTCCACTTTCATCCTCCATGTTAAGTAAAAAATATACAAAAGAATTTTGTTCAAAGACAGTCTGTTAAAACATAAGCTCATAAGCTAACAGAAAACTTTGGGCATAGATTTTGCTTTTATTTTAAATTTATAAATATTTCCATTCCATTTATTTCACATGATACTGCTTCACCTTGACAACACATTTTTTCTCATAACCTAACAAAAATTTGACACTTTTTAATATATACCATGATTATGTCCTTGGATGTATAAACGCAAACACCCTCTATAGCAGTTTTTGCCAAGACATGTTCTATAGAATTGTCCCCTGAGGTGTCTTTTCTCAAAGCTAGTCAAACAAATGTGGAAACTGCTGTATTCCCCATGCACCCTCCTTTAGAAATTTACAATAAATACCAACATTTTAAAGGCTCTTAGAAATCTCATCAAAATGAAACATATTAAACTATGTTTCACTCAGAGGGCTTTTTTTAAGGTAACAGATTTTTTCATATTACAAACAACAATAACTACATTGAAAAAATAATATTTTAGAAATTTTGAATCATCCAAATTTCAATTAAGGCATTGTGATTCCTCGGATTACTTTTCAGAGTAAGTAAACTGAGAAACTATGCAAGAGATTGAAGGCAGTTATGTAGGTCTTAAACATTGTTCACCACTGATCTTTTTAAGGGATTGCTATTTCAAAAATTATTGAAATAAATTATCATAGTGATCAGAATTTAATTAAAAAGTAAATAGAGTGAATATTTCATGGTTTGCATGAATATTGCATATTGATATGCAAATTATGGGTAGAAATTATTTTTAATTGCTGTCTTAAAATCTCAGTAGGGCTATCAGAAGGAAACTTTCAATTTTTTTTATTTTTACTTTTGCTCTGATCATTGGAAAAGACATTTTATACCTACTGTGTGCCTGGGCATTTGACATTTGAAAAGTCCCATAAAGAGATTCTAAGAGCCTTCAATCATCACATAACTGTTTTCTACTAATCATTGATATGAAAGGGGGCTTCAAAATGAATAAAAGGCCTTCCTGAAGTATGTTAACTTTTGATCTTCACTTGATCCTAAGGGAGAGACAAACAAAGAACAGTTTCTCTTTCAGGTTCAGCTAAGCAGTTTTTCAGATACATGTGCTAAGAGCACATGGTTAAATGTTTCCGCAAAAGGGATCCCAAATTCTCCAGGGTCAGCAACTTAAAAAAAAAAAAAAAAGGTACTGTATGTGTTGATTTAATAATATCTCTCAAAAAAAAAAAAATAATATCTCTCACGAAGCCCTGCAGCACAACAGTGGGTGAAAGGACTGTATGTTTTCATCAGGTTCTGAATGAATGAGGTCCTGCCTAAAACTGGAACACAAGTACTTAAAGAAAAAGTAAATAAAAAAGAGTAAGAGAACTAACTTGGAGTGAAAGGAAAAAACTTAGGATGTGGATGAAAACATTTTCAAACTTTCAAATCTGGTGCCTTTTTCAAAGTTTTTCTATTAATAAATGAAAGCCTTTGTAACATAGTATTATATCTGGAAGTCTGATAAAGAATGTTTAATATTCATTCACATTTTTTAAGTGGTATTCCCTCATGGTTTGACTGTACATGGTCAAACACTACAGGTTCAATAAAGAAATAACACGACATTCTGATGGATTTTCTTTTATTTTATTCACTTTCCTGCTCCAGTTATTCTCCATTTTCACCACCTTTGACTTCTCTTGTTAAAAAATAACGATGGACTAAAAAAATTTAATTTATACTGACAAATTAATCACCAATTTAAAGACAATGTCTAAACAAAAAATAGTTTAAGCAACTTCACTGACAAATGCACACACACAAAAAGTTGTTATAGGTTCAGATCAAGGACCCTATTCCAGATAGACCGGGGTGTTTTGTTGTTGTTGTTGTTCAGTCGCTAAGTTGTGTCTGACTCTTTGCGATGCCATAGACAGAAACACACCAAGTTCCCCTGTCCTCCACTATCTTCAGACGTTTGCTCAAATTCACGTCCATTGAATCGGTGATGCTATCTAACCATTTCATCCTCTGTCGCCCCCTTCTCCTTTGGTCTTCAATCTTTCCCAGCATCAGAATCTTTTCCAGTGAGTAGGCTCAAGTTCACTTTTATTTTAAAACAATCTGGATTCAGCTTAATAACCAATGAAATGTAATTATTAATCATTTTACATTCTATTCATTGTTATAACTCAATAATAAATTTTATCAGATTTAGTTGGATATACAGATACTTGACTTTGAATACATTATTTAACTCTTCAGGTTGCAGACCCTTATATGAAGAACCAGGCTTCCAGCCTCACCAGGCAACTTTTATAAGCCTTCTATTTTGTCTGACCTCCTCCATACCATCCTCACCACATGATGATCTTGGTTGCCATTTCTGTGTAGAAATAAAAACAATGGACACATTTCTTCTCCACACACTTAGAAGTAATATTCAGCATACACAGTTGTCCTCTCATCTATCCCTCTAGGCTCAGGGGAATAACTGCTTCCCTCCTTCTCTAAATATAACTCCTGTATTTCACTCCTCCATATCGTTTCTCAGTTTCTGTAGGGCATTACAGGTTCCTGATTTTTATGACTTTCTTCTTTGACCCAGATCTTGAAACTTATGTCTGGTCTTTCCTTTCATTACCTCCAAGCAACTACAATACTATATAATAGTAGTTGGTGGTTCAGAAAGCCTCAAAGTAAAAGAAAGAAGAAAGAAAGAAAGGAAATCATTGCCCACTTTTACCAAGACATGAAAATAGACTAAGTGATGTTAAGAACATTTTCAACATCTGAAATAAAATTAAATTCTAAAAGAGTTGGGATCACAGGAGGAAATAGTTTACAAAAAGCCAGGAAATGTATAAATCTATTATCCTGCCCCTAGAGTAAGCTAATGAGATTAGTGGTAATAACACTGGAATAGAAGTCAGAAAATTGCCTTTCTGTTGCATTTCAGCATATTTTTATCTGAAGTGATTCACCTTTAATGAACCTCAGTCTTCATTTCTATAAAATGAGAGAGTTGCTAGTGTTTTAAAACTGCTGGCCACAATCCATTCAGAAGGGGTGAGCAGAGGAGGTTTCACTTGTGTAAAGCCTGTGCTGCCTCTCAGGGCTTCATGCTCAGGGGGCCCCAAGCTTGGATTAATGATCTGCTAATGCAATCTTGAAATCTTTAAAATTTTAAACAAATCTTTAATTAATAATTTGACCAAGGGAAACCATAGTTGCTTTTGGATCTGCAAAATATACAGCTGGTCCTGGTGGTTAGATCATTTTGATGGGTTGAGGTCAGCTTTCTTTTTCTTAATAAATTAGTTGAAAAGCTAAGGTATAGAACATAAAGTATAAATATTCTTTCGTAATATTCTTTTTCCAGTTTTGTTTACATGCATGCATACATCTGTGTAGAGCAGGCAGAGGAGTTTTGTTTGCAATACAAAACATACTTTCAATGTGAGTTGTGGTCAGAGATTACTAAGGTCTCCACCAGTTCTAACATTCTAGGATTCTATGTCTCTCACTATTAATTGAGATTGCATAATTAAAGAGAAGAAAAGCCCATCACCTAGTGGGAAAACCAAATGATTCCTCACAAAAAAGATTCAAATTCAATCCAACTAGAGCCACTTTCCATTTGAAACATTCCTATATACAAATAAAATAATAATAATAGACATTATTATGGAACTATAAAATAAACATACTTTTTAAATTAATCAAGATCAGTACCACACAGTGTCTAACAACAACAACAACAGGAAAGGTAGAATTATTCTTTATAAGATATCTAGTGTGTGTTCTCCAAAGATTATAACATGCTTAACTATAAGGGTTCTCATTATGTTTTATCTTCCAACATCATCATCATAAATGTTAATATAACTTTTGGAAACCTCAATTATTTAGAACTTATACTTGGTCTTTTAAAAAATATATAACATTGAATATGATTGTACACAACATTCTGATATCTATTTATTGAACCTGCACATTGAACCAGGGATAAGACACCATATTCATGCAATAATAAGCACTCTCCTGAGATGGGTGTGTTGATATAAAACTGAAAAATGTATCTAAGCCATATAATTTTTTTCATATTTAGAAAGCAATGGCATTTTTTCTCTTAAAGAAACTACTTTCACAATTCACATTTACAAAATGTGAGCTTTCTAGAGATTAAAAGCTTTTTCCAGCCAAGCAGAAATAGGATGGAGTTAAAACATTTTCCTGACATACTCTAGACACACCAGAGATCAACAGGGAAGCAGTAAGAAAACTCAGTCAGCGTTAATACTCTCCAGAGAGAAGGTTGAAAAGATAAAATTATGACCCCAAGGTGAAACCAAGAGCCAGGGAGACTTCTGCTTATAATTATAGTTCCAAAACCATGTCAATTTAAGTGCATTTCAGATTTTTATATGTGAATTATTTGTCAAATTGCTACCATTACACATGCTATACATATATTTTGGATGCTCATAACAAGCACCTTGCAGCTAGAATACAGTTTGAGTATACAGAATCTGAGTCTGATACATAGCTATCATTTTTTTTCCTGTGGTTAAAAAAGTCTTATTCATACCCTACTTGATAATACAACACAA
This sequence comes from Bos mutus, assembly GCF_027580195.1. NCBI lineage: Eukaryota > Metazoa > Chordata > Mammalia > Artiodactyla > Bovidae > Bos > Bos mutus. The sequence goes on along the minus strand of NC_091622.1, from coordinate 73,008,599 downwards.
GCGGCATTTCTAATGTGTCCCAGCATTTAGACGAAAGATCAGCAGTAGTAAAACCAATCAGTGTTATGAGTGTCAATAAATTAGCTATATGTTTATGCAAAAAGAAATCATGGATAAAGACAGTTCATAAGAAGTTAAAAGACTTGTACTCATCTCTTATTTCAACTCCAGCCATGATTTTGCTTTATCTTGCACTTCAAAGACCTTATTAGCAAAGGGAGGCAGTGAATATGTTTCAAACTCATCTTCCAAACTTACTGTTAGGATGACTGAGAGACGATATGGTATAGAGAAAGATGCCAGTCTCTGAAGCTTGAGAGTCATGTCTCAAGCTGCTGTATGAATGAGGGCCTTCACTCCCAGAGAAGGTCAATTTTTTTTCATGTGTAAAATGAAACATCTTATAATACATAGTTTACAGAATTGAAATGCAAATCAAAAAATTTCTTGTATGGTTAAACTGATTTGCAAACAGTAAATTGCTACTATTAATGTTAGATTACTATCTTGAAGTTACATGAGACATACTTCAAAGAGGATCTATTTAGACATCCTGGATCTAAATTCCTAGGAAAATAACTATTAAGGAAGACATATAATTCCAGTATCAGCAGAATACTGGAAGAATCTGCAACGATACAATGCCATAAACTACACAGTGAATAGTGTTAGGGCAAAAAAATACACAGTTTCATGGTCTATCCACAATTATCCATCTGAAATGAAACAAACCTACAAGCTGAAAAAAAGTAGGACAAAAGTAGGAAGGGCCTTACTTGTTTAGAGACATGGAACCATCTCACCAACCAGGTATTAGGGAGTTTTGGTTACCCCAGAAGAACTTCTCTTCCAGCTCATTCATTCCTGTTCCACAGCCTACACATATACATACTGTAGTAACAGCTACTACCACAAATTTTACCTGAAGAAAGGACGAGTTATGGTTAGATAGATAGGATGTTCTTACCAGTCTGGTCTGTTTCATGTGCTGGAACTTGAAGTGGACCTAACATAATTCAATCCCACGGACAAGAAATGAGCAAGTGGTGAGGATTTCAAAATCAAATTAAAGTGCTCCTTCTAGGAGAAGAGTAAATAGATGCCACTTGATCTATAACTAGATAAAACAGCAAAGCATTATAATCACTGATTCTCTATCAGTATGAGATAAGACCACACTTTTCACATATAGCACAGTTTTTCTGATCTGACCTCTGCCTTCCCCAGTGTCATTTTTGCGATTTTACATTGCATATTGCTGCTGCTGCTGCTAAGTCGCTTCCGTCGTGTCCGACTCTGTGCAACCCCATAGAGGGAAGCCGACCAGGCTCCCCCATCCCTGGGATTCTCCAGGCAAGAACACTGGAGTGGGTTGCCATTTCCTTCTCCAATGCATGAAAGTAAAAAGTGAAAGTGAAGTCGCTCAGTCGTGTCTGACTCTTAGCAACCCTATGGACTGCAGCCTTCCAGGCTCCTCCATCCATGGAATTTTCCAGGCAAGAGTACTGGAGTGGGGTGCCATTGCTTTCTCTGACATTGCATATTACATTCTGGCAATATCCAAATGCTTGTATTTCTTTATTAACTCAGTGTTATTTCTGTACTTCATAATTTGCCTTAAAATAAAAACATCTTTGCGCTTATACACATGCTACACAAAGCTACTGCCTTCATATCATCAAGCCTCAAGTGACAAGTCTTCCAGATATCTTTCTAACTGTGAGGCTTGACTTCTTGGTCTTCTCCTGTGTTCTCACAAAATTGTATGCACAGACTTGTACTACATTTATCACATCAAAAAAAAAAAATCTATATATTTCTACTCCCCTTACTGCAACAGGTAAACCAGTTTCCTGGGATGGACACTGTGTCCTGGTCTCCTTTGTGGTGTTAGCACCAGACACAGAGCCTGTCTATGTCTTTTCTAGATGCAGCAGTACTTCAGATGGTAATACAAGTTCTAAGATTCCGGGTAGGGCACAGGTGGTCTGGGACAAAACCACGAGAGCCAAAGGTAAGAAAAAGGTAAAGCCAAAGGGAAGCATCAGGCATAATCCAAAATTGATCACTTGAGCTGACAGCCAAGCATTAATCCAGTAGAAAGTAAAATCCAAGAGTCCTTAGCTCAGGAGCAGGTGAAAGCCACGCACGGACAGGTAAAAAGAGAAGCAAATCAAGAGTATAGCAAGTGGATCATATCAGAGAACTGAAAGCAGAATCTAGAACTCTTCTCCTCACTAGGATCCAAGTTTCAGGAAACCTGATAAGAGCAGCTCTTGTTTCAGGACCAGTGGGTAGGAAGAAGGTTAAAGATATAAAGATGGTCAGAAAGCTGTGAAGGTAACTTCACATGTAGTATCTATTTGTGCTCATTACATCTTTACTAAACCTAAGACAAAATGTAACTTGATGTCACAAATATAAATTAAGTGTCCTTTTAAAAACTAAAACCTCAGTCTTTTGACTAAACCCATCTAATAGAAGATTGCAATCAACAGCTGCCTAAAAGTATGTTACATTGGCTCCTACATTATGAGACAGTAAACAATCAAAGGAGTCCACAAAATTATTAAGTATATTGGGTACAATGTTTTGGAAACTGTTTTCAAATGCATTACTATATGTAGTTTCAATGTATATTAATAAATGGCAAGATAACTCAGAAATGTGTTAAACAAAAGACTGTACACATATGTACTATTTGTAGTAGGTGAAACTGCCTGATTTGTGTTTGCAATAAACATGTGAATCTATTAAAGGGCCAAGAAAAAAAAAGTTAACATTGAATATTCAGAACAAGAAATAGTTTTATCTTAGGGAATATTTCATTGGCAGATGGAAGTGAATATGCAAAATTGTTCCAGTTAAGCAAATGTTCCAGATAAATTTTCAAGATAAAGCATATTTGCAGTCCTATGCAATTTGCACTATTTTAATAGTCTGTTACTGGATGATTTTTTATATGACATTTTTATCATCCTCCTCCTTTGGAGCAACACTGAGTATTAAAAACTGAAATGCAAGAAACGCTCTGGCCAGGCACTGGATAAGAGTAGAAGTAGAATGATGATGTTTTAACGGAACTATGAAAGGATGACAGATGCACAAGGAAAGTTCTTAAACATCTTGGAGATGAAGCCCATTAAGTCTCCAAACCTCATGATATCTGTCTCATCACTCAGTCTGGGATCCGTTATACAAATGGCTCAGCACTTCCAGGATGCATTAGACTCAGTGCCCCAGTGTTAGGGCCTCATTCCTGGAACCACAGTATTGAATTTATGGATGAAATTCAGAAAAAAAAATTTGTGATTCCAATATTAGAAAGAAATACATGCCACAGGGATTAAGAGACTCTTAAATCATAAACTCTGAATTTGATTCCAGCTCTACTGAGTATTAACATATGTCAGTCAGTCAGCTCAGTCACTCAATTGTGTCTGACTCTTTGCGACCACATTGACCAGCAATCCAGGCTTCCCTGTCCATCATCAACTCCTGGAGCTTACTCAAACTCATATCCATTGAGTCGGTTATGCCATTCAACCATCTCATCCTCTCATCCCCTTCTCCCCCTACCTTAATCTTTCCCAGCATCAGGGTCTTCTCAAATGAGTCAGTTTTTCACAACAGGTGGTCAAAGTATTGGAGTTTCAGCTTCAGCATCAGTCCTTCCAAGGAATATTCAGGATTGATCTCCTTTAGGATGGACTGGCTAGATCTCCTTGCTGTCCAAGGGACTCTCAAGAGTCTTCTCCAACACCACAGTTCAAAAGCATCAGTTCTTCAGCATTCAGCTTTCTTTATAGTTCAACTCTCATATCAATACACAACCACTGGAAAAACCATAGCTGTGACTAGATGGACCTTTGTTGGCAAAATAATGTCTCTGCTTTTTAATATGCTGTCTAGGTTGGTCACAGCTTTTCTTTCAAGGAGCAAGCATCTTTTAATTTCATGGCTGCAGTCACCATCTGGAGTGGTTTTGGAGACCCAAAAACTAAAGTCTGTCACTGTTTCCATTGTTTCCCCATCTGTTTGCCATGTAGTGATGGAACCACATACCATGATCTTAGTTTTCTGTATGTTTTTATGTTGAGTTTTAAGCCAACTTTTTCACTCTCTTCTTTCACTTTCATCAAGAGGCTTTTTAGTTCCTCTTCACTTTCTGCCATGAGGGTGGTGTCATCTGCATATCTGAGGTTACTGATATTTCTCCCAGCAGTCTTGAGTCCAGCTTGTGCTTTATCCAGTCCAGCATTTCTCATGATGAACTCTGCATATAAGTTAAACAAACAGGGTGACAATATACAGTCTTGACGTACTCCTTTCCTGATTTCGAACCAGTTTTTCCATGTATAGTTCTAACTGTTGCTTTTTGACCTGCATACAGATTTCTCAAGTTAAGATATCTGATCTTGGGCAGTTTGGTAACTCTTAATATGCATCTGCTTCCTCACCTGTAAAATGCAAATAATAATGTCACGCACCTCATAGAGCTGCTGTAAGAAATAAATCATGCCATGACTATTAAATGCTGGCACACAATAAATTCATGGATGAGGACAGAAAGAAATGGCTGAAATAATCAAATAGTGCAACATTCACATGAATATCTTTCTGTTGCATTGGTCTATAAACTCTAAGAGTTTTTGTCACCTGTATATGCCATTAGAAATATTACTTGACTAAACTCAAATTCAGCTTGAAAATAAAAGTAAGGGTTTCTGACTTTTAGTTGGAAAAATCTATGTGTTTCACACATAATAGTAACAACTTAAATGAACCACAGTCTCAAGGTAATTTAACATTAGCTGGAAATATCTGGCTTCTAAATCTTAATGGGAATAAAAAGAATATTTGAATATTTGTGTCACTTTACTTAAACAGACATAAGAAATGCACAACTTCTTTCCAAGTTGAATTACTAAGAAAGCTATCTTTAAGTAGTCATCAAAAAATTTTAACATTCACCACATTTTTCTGAAAATAAATTTACTTTTAAGGTTTGAATAGGTTTTTGATATCAAATCCAAAGTACTCGCTTTACACAAGAGAAAACTGAGTCCCAAAGATGTATGATTTGCTCAAGGTAATATAGAGTAGTGATCAGAGACTAAGTACCAGAATCAGGTCCCCAACTATAACAACATCATTCATTTTAAGACCTCACAACCAACAGTGAGATGCATTAACTAGTACATAGTTACACACTAGAGAGGGGCTGTATCCTTTGGTATTTTCTTCAGTTCAGTTCAGTTCAGTCGCTCAGTCACGTCCGACTCTTTGTGACCCCATGAATCGCAGCACGCCAGGCCTCCCTGTCCATCACCAGCTCCCGGAGTTTACTCAGACTCACGTCCATCAAGTCGGTGATGCCATCCAGCCATCTCATCCTTTGTCGTCCCCTTCTCCTCCTGCCCCCAATCTCTCCCAGCATCAGAGTCTTTTCCAATGAGTCAATTCTTCACATGAGGTGGCCAAAGTATTGGAGTTTCAGCTTTAGCATCAGTCTTTCTGATGAACACCCAGGACTGATCTCCTTTAGAATGGACTGGTTGGATCTTCTTGCAGTCCAAGGGACTCTCAAGAGTCTTCTCCAACACCACAGTTCAAAAACATCAATTCTTTGGCTCTCAGCCTTCTTCACAGTCCAACTCTCACATCCATACATGACCACTGGAAAAACCATAGCATTGACTAAATGGACCTTTGTTGGCAAAGTAATGCCTCTGCTTTTGAATATGCTATCTAGGTTGGTCATAACTTTCCTTCCAAGGAGTAAGCGTCTTTTAATTTCATGGCTGCAATCACCATCTGCAGTGATTTTGGAGCCCCCAAAAATAAAGTCTGACACTGTTTCCACTGTTTTCCCATCTATTTCCCATGAAGTGATGGGACCAGATGCCATGATCTTCGTTTTCTGAATGTTGAGCTTTAAGCCAGCTTTTCCACTCTCGTCTTTCACTTTCATCAAGAGGTTTTTTAGTTCCTCTTCACTTTCTGCCATAAGGGTGGTGTCATCTGCATATCTGAGGTTATTGATATTTGCAACCTTGATTCCAGCTCGTGCTTCCTCCAGCCCAGCGTTTCTCATCATGTATTCTGCATGTAAGTTAAATAAGCAGGGTGACAATATACAGCCTTGATGTACTCCTTTCCCTATTTGGAACCAGTCTGTTGTTCCATGTCCAGTTCTAACTGTTGCTTCCTGACCTGCATATAGGTTTCTCAAGAGGCAGGTCAGGTGGTCTGGTATTTCCATCTCTTTCAGAATTTTCCACAGTTTATTGTGTATTTGCTTAACACTTACAAATTCATATCAAGAGTCAAGTATCCTATGTAAGGTGCTGATTTAAAAGATATTAAGATATTATCCATTTTCTAAAAATAGAAAAGAACTAATGTAAGTTGTGAAATAGGACTTAATCAAATATTCCTGGAAGGAAGGGTTGAAAGAGAAGATAAAATAAAAGATCATTTTCTTCATGACTTCATGGTGTGAAAAGTCATTATCAAGAAGATAGTGTTAGTTGCCTTCCAAATTCAGGGGGAAAAAAAAAAAAAAAAAACAGGCAAAATGCCAAGAGATGTAGACCAGTGTGGTAGATCATACTTCCAAAGATGGTCACAGAAAAATCTCCCATTCAACATCCTGCTTTACAATATGAATTTATATTCCCATCAGTAAGTGGGAATGGATGGATTGAAAATGGATGGTTCCTATGATCTGTTTTGAACTATAAAATGTTGTTAGAAGTTATATTGTATAACTTCTCTTGCAAGGTCTTAAAAGGTCCACACATGTTTCAGCTCTACTGTCTTATAACACTTCCTTTGAAAACCCAGTCACCATGCTGTGAGGAGCAAGCAGGTGTGTGGAGAGGACCACATGGAAAACTGAGGCTCTTGGCTGACAGCCCAAACACACTGGGCTCCCAGCTGACAGTAAGCACCCATTTCCAGCATGTAAATAAGATCACTTAGACCTCATCTGGTGCCACAAGAAGCACAGTTGTTCAGAAGTGCTCTGTTCAAATTTCTGATGCTGAAAACATTGAGCAGATTAAATGCTATTGTTGGGAAGTCAACCAAACATCACCTTCTAATTATTCTTCAGGCTAAATGACCTTTCTATGTCCTTCTTAAACACTATTATTGCCCTACCAAAGCACTTATCATGCTTCATCTTAATTACATGTATCAGCATTGCCTCTGACTGAAGCTTTGCTAGTTTCTTCCAAACGCTAGTAGTGTTAGTACAATTTTGAAAGTTAACAGAGTTGGACATAAATATTCTTTATCTTATGTATAAATTCAATGAGTAATCCCTTTCCTTCCCTTAGATAATTCTCTCTCTCTGAATTTCCAGATGGATAACAAGGGATGACATATGTTAATCCAAAGCAAATGTGCTTTCTTCCTCCCTCCTGTTCTGGCACTATTTTCCTTCTCTCTCTCAACACACACACACACACACATACAATACAAAACAACACAGGCAAAGAAAAATACCGTTAGTCAACAGATGCACTGCTAGAATAGAAGTCAAACTGAGAGCTCATAAAGCAAAGAAAAAAGAAAGAAAAAATGTTCCTGACAGTATATAAAAAAGAAGTTGGCTAATTGCCAATTCAAAAAGAATTATTTAGGTAATAATTTTCAAATCATATGCCGTAATTTTATTACTAGAGCAAGGAAATGAATATGTAGAAGCTCAGAGCAAACTGAAGGCTTTCACACCATTTCTGGCTTGTCTAAAACTTCAGACTCCTCTCTCCTTCACACCTGAGCCAACTGAGCTTATATATAAACACATACCAAGTGCCACAAAACAAAGGCCCCTTTTCTTTAAGTAGTTGAATATATTTTATTAGCTATATTAAAAATAAAGTGGAAACTTATTTGTTGCTTATAAACGTTCAGATTTTGATGCAAACTACAAAATGCAAACTATGCAAACATAACAATTGGCTGAATTGTGTTTCCCTAAAATTCACAAGCTGAAGCTCCAATACTTTGGACACCTGATGAGAAGAGCTGGCTCATTAGAAAAGACCCTGATGCTGTAAGAGATTGGAGGCAGGAGGAGAAGGAGGTGACAGAGGATGAGATGGTTGGATGGCATCCCTGACTCGAGGGACATGAGTTTGAGCAAGCTCTGGGACAGGGAGCTTGGCGTGCTGCAGTCCATGGGGTCCCAAACAGTAGGACACGACTGAGCGACTGAACAACAAAATTCATATGCTGAAGCCCCAGTGCCTCACATCTGAGCATGTGGCTGTATTTGGAAACTGAGTCTCTAAAGAAGGAATTACGTTAGAGCAAGGTCATTAGAGCAAGCCCTAATCCAATATGACTGGTGTCCTTGTAAGAAGAGGAGTTTAGGACATACAGACACACCAAGGTAGGCCAGGTGAAGACACACGAAGACGCTGGCCATACACAAGCCAAGATGGGGAGCCTCAAAAACCCACACTGCTCATCCTGTGATCACTAACCTGTAGCCTCCAGGAGGTAAGAAAATAAAGTTCTGTTGTTTAAGCCACCCAGTCTGTGGTAATTTGTAATGCCAGCCAGAGCAGACTAATATAACTACTAACTTCCTAAATTCATGGCAATAAGCACTTCCTAAATACAATAGTGGTATTACTCACAAAGATCACTTTTCCATAAATATCACCCACCACTAAAGAGAAATATAACTGAGAGAATTTCTTGTAAAATCAATGTAACACATTCTATGGCTGTATATTTATGTGTTTTCTTCCTAAGTCTGGCCAAGTATTTCATAACAGCCTCAGGGGGACAGAAATGGTATATTCAGGAACCCAGGCAGAGTGCTGCAAGTCAGAAAAGTTCAGGACTGAGATGTGGAAATAAGAAAAAACTAGCTGCAGGGTTAGTTTCCTGGGGTGATGATAAACTTTCTATAATGGGAGAGAGTTTGCCTCAGATCAAAACAAGTTGTCCCGGGTAAAGGCACCTTGATTCCTTGCTCCTATTCCATGGTCCCCTATAAAACTTCTAGCTGAAGGTTTCCTTCTGTTGTTCTGGTCATTTGTTTATGTGTCTGCCTCAGTTCACTGGCCCAGAAGTTCTGGTAGAGCAAAGACCATGTTTCTGGCACAACAAAGGCACATGTGTTTGATAAATTGTTGAATGAGTAAATGGATAACTACAAAAAAAAAAAAAAAAAGAAACCAAAGATTCAGGGCATCTGACAAAATTCCAAACAACAGGCAATCAGCAATGCGGGTAGATTAATGTATTTAATAGTGGATATCAGTATAATGAAGTCATTGAACAATACATATTATCAGCCCCTTGAGGCATTATTCATCTCACTGTAATTCAGTCTCAAGAAGGTCGTACTCATCACATTCAAATTTGGTTATATGTTTATAACAGATAAACAACCAGACTCAGTCAGTGTTGAATCAATGAACTTCAGCCTTTCCTTCCAAGGAAAAGATTAATCCCAGAGTCCCTTGGGATGAGAAGACCTCTATTTAGAATATGATTTAGGAACAGAACAAAGTTAAGCTCTATAGGGACAACTTATATAGCTATACTGAATCTCTGGCCTAATCTCTAACATATTAGGTTCTCAATTTTTTTTTCATTAAATCAATGTTCATTCACTTTCAAAATATATCCAACTTAGCTCAAATGTAACGTACTTTGAAAATTAATAAAAGCTGTGCTGTAAAACACATTTCAATAATTAACTAATCCACTGATACCAAACATGAATGGGTGGAATTTGGTGAAATCAGCCCTTCCAGCATTGTCCTTCTTTAAGTCACATAGGGCCTGTCAGCCTCACGCAGCCCCACTCGGTATTTGATCTGCAGCCACTGAGAAAGCACATGGATCAAACTGCTTAATCAAGATGTGTTCTGTTGTACTCACCACGCCAGTTATTTTAATGTGAGCTGAGCATCCATCACTTTAATTACATATTCATAGTGCCTTAGCCATCTATATGACAACTGAATTATTAACAGTGTTGACTATTTGCCTTTCTGATCCAGGGAGAAAGCTGTAGGGAAGGAAGGGGTGAAAAGGAAGGTGGAGCTGATAGAAAGGGTGAAAGGAGAATTGACATTAATTAGACACATGCTATGTGTCAGCTGTGGTGATAGGCCTATTTATAACATTTCTCATATTATACAGTCCTCATAACAACTGTTTGAGACAGATATAATCATCTCCATTTTACAGACAGGTTAAGTGAATCTCAGAGGTTTACTAAATCAATTTAGTTTAAGACAATAATCATTTATATTTCATGATTCCATAAGTTGATTTTGGAGGCAAGGTTCAGCTGAGATATTCTCTCATCTCTGCTGGCCTTTCTCAAGCATCTGCTGTCACTGTAGCTGAGCTTGGGAGACCTTGGTTCTGGAGGGTGGCCAGTCATTAGCTGGAGACCTCTCTCCTTCATGTAATCTCTCTACATGTGGCAAGAAATCTGAGCGCCAATGGGCCACACAGCCATTCATTCTCTAGCCACTTCATTACGTTGGCCAAAGAAATTAAAAGACCAAATCAGAGTCAAGGGCTGGGGGAATAGACATCACTGCTTACTGAGAGGAGACACAGAGTCACGTGGACAGAGTGGAGAGTAAACAATTAGAAATACTTTGCAATTAAACCAGCATAGATTGCAAGTAACTTTTCCAAAATCACCACACTGTTAAGCACTGAGATAGATTTTGAACTCAAGTTTTAAGTCTTATTCTTTACTCTTTCTTCATGTTATTATTCTCCTTAAAACAAGCTGTAATTAAGTAAATGGGGTTGGGGAGAAATGCCAGTTTCTAATTAAACCAAGATAACTGTGTATCTCTCCATACCTTGGAAACCCAGTCCTCACCTAGAAATCATTTTCAAGTAAACTAGCTTTCCATGAAGAGAAGGATTCTCCTAGGTTGAAATGCTTTTCAGGATTAGCATCAGGCTATGTTTCACATGCATCAAATTGAGTAACTGCTTTTGAACCATTACACTGGAAAATCATTATACACAGAACTATACAAAAGTGCATACTAAAAAAAAAAAATGAACTCAAACTGAGAAGCATAATTTTTCTTTTATAAAAACAGTAGAAACATTCTGTGGAGCTAGGATCATATAACACAACTCTGTTATCACTGTCATTGTAATTTCCTGTAATAAGGCTGCCTCTGCATGTAAAAAAAGATATTAGGATTAGAAGAATCTTGCTATCAACCTTACCCCTATGCCCTATGGCCAATTTTTATCTATCCAGATCTTGTTTAGAATTTTCCAGACGATTTCATATTTCTTTTTTCAAGGACTCTCCTTCAAAATGTGTTATTCCAAGTTGAATTATACTCAGTTAAGAGTCCAGTTGGTTCATCTTTTGATACAATTATGAATAGCAGCTTTCTACCTAAGCAAAGAGGATTTGGCTCCCAAAATATAAATTGTAGATACAGCAAAAAAATTAATACTAAAATAATGAGCCAAGTTTTGCTGATTCATTAGTATCCTCACAGCCTAAAGAAGGAGTGAAGACAAGTAGAATCCTGCTTGCTCTGTATAACAAACAGAAATAATGCAAAACTAAAGCTCCACATACTGGCTTGCTGCCCATATATAATGTTCTCCATCTCCAACTATAGCTTTTTCTCCCATCACTGTAAGTTTTTGGAACAAATTCTATTTTATTCTAGAACAGTTCTCAGCAACTGCCACAATGCTACAGAAATGGTAGATGTTCGAAACTGCTTGAACAATGACAAATTCCATTAACTCTATTGTATATGTAATTAAGAGCTGTGTCCTGGGTGGGCCATTTTTGCTCTTCATCTGATAAATTCCGATGAGACCTGCAGCTTCTTGCTGCTTAGTTGCTTCAGTCGTGTTCGACTCTGCGTGACCCCATGGACTGCAGCCCTCCAGGCTCCTCTGTCCACGGGACTCTCCTGGCAAGAATGCTGGAGTGGGTTGCCATTTCCCTCAGACCTAGTTTACCTTAAAATCTCCCCAAAAAATTCTTAAAAAGAGTTAGTACATTATTTGTGATCCTTAATAGCCTCTATTTTCTGGAAAGAATCTGTTAGAAATGCTACATATCGACTGTTTTGTTGGTCTGTTTGTCTTGTCTGATTATCTTTAAATGTTAGGTGAAAGGGAGAGATTCCTTAAAAAAAAAAAAAAAAAGCCAGACTCTCAAATGCAGACTCAATCGAACTAAACAAGTAACAAGAAGCCATACTGCAAATGACAAGTACACTGTGCTCCTCCCATTTGAGAGAGATTCCAGCAAGGAAGTTTTTCAGAGACTGAGTATTCTCTAGAGGTCATACCCCACAGTGGTTACAACCAAGACAAGGGCACCAGGTAGGGGCACCATCCAGGATTAGGAATGGCTTTCAGAGCAAATTAATTCAAGCAGCACAGTGCTACCAGCATCATCTTGGCCTAACTTCTCATCACAGGAGGACCTTACAGGCCTTTGAACTTGACTCTGAAAATGGCACCTCTATAAAAGGCAGGAAATTTCAGCCACTGAGCTAAGGATAACCCACGCAGACAAAATGAGGATGGCCCTCTTGGCAGGAAGCAAGAAGTCCCACAGTACTCAGGAAATAATAGCAAACAGCAAGAAAGATAATTTTTTAAGTACTGCAAGGTAAAACTGATTACACAAATAAGGGTAGGAGTTGTGAATAGTAACAACTAACTTTGACCCCTAGCATGCAGCATATACTACAGTAAATGTTGAATTATTATTTCATTGAATTTTCACATTGACTCCAGAAGGTAGATTCTGTTTTATTCCTATTGACAGATAAGAAAACTGGCAAGAGGTTAAATAATAATGCTCTCCAGGTCACACAGCTAGTACATAACAAGGCTTGGTTTTGAAACCACAGTTCTCTGATCCCAGAGCCCATATCTTCAACCTGTACACTATTTCCTCAAGTGAAGCCTGGAGGTCCATTTAAATGAGGAAAGGATGAGCAAAACCATATTCTCTTTACAAAAGGGGAATTTTCATTGTTATTATACAACTAAATATAACTAATCATAGATAGATGATTTTGCATAAAACAATTATTCAAAGTATGATGCTACACATAAGTATAAATTACCATTCTCAGATAGAAGAGGATTGAGGAGCCCTTTCTTTTGGTAAGAATAGAATATCAGCTCTCTCAGTTTACAAAATAAAGCATCAGTCTTCCCATTATCACTCTCTGTCATTCAAAGTACAAACATACTTAAGTAATCAGCTCAAAATCCCAAATCATCAGGTCTGAACTTGAGGGTAAAACCTTGAATGAAGTCAAAATCAATTGTCAAAATTAATTCAAACTCTCACCAAAAGGGTGAATATACTCTAATTACAGTCACCATTTCTTGACTACTTATTATGTGTCACATGCTTTACATGAATTAGCTTCAGTTCTCATATAGCAGGGCATATTGATATATGTTGTTGGTCATTTGTTTTTGTTTGTTTTAATCCCTTTTACCCATAATTGTCCCCCTCCCATTCAAATGACAGTAATATTTATCTATACATACTGTTCTTAGCTTAGCATTTGATACACAGAGAAAAATGAGTCAAATGCATGCCTTTCAAGCACTTCTACAGATTTTTATAAATATTTTACGGAAACATTAATATTGAACTATACAGTTTCAATTGCAGGAACTAGATGCTTGAGAAAAAAGTTTCTCTCCCTCAGTTTTCTCTGTTCCTTTCTCTACCTCCATCTCTCTCTTCCCAACCTTCCCTCACTCCTTCTCTCTTTTTTAAAAGTTTAATCATTTGACTTTATTTGTCAAGATCCAAATCCTACAGAATTCACTAATGAGAATTTATTCATTAACCACAGAGTGGTTAAAAGAAAAATAATGTATGAGATTATATACTAGCCTTATTTAGTGAGAGTCATATGCCAAGGATTTAGATGAGGTGGGACTGAAATGAGGTGGGAAATCCAGCTACCTGCCCCCTTCCTTCACCATCACTCAGAATTAACATCTGGTGGGGGAAATGGTGAAATAGTAGAAACTGCAAAAGGTTATTAGATGTATTTTGAAAAATCACAGAGTATAAAAGATAATCACCTGAGAAACTAAATATAGTACAAACATACAATGAAATATTGTTCAGCCTTAAAAAGGAAGAAATTCTGACAGATGCTACAACAGGAGTGAAGTTTGAGGATATTACGCTAAGTGAAATAAGTCAGTCAAAAACAAAAAGACAAATGCTGTGTTATTCACTTATACGAGGTATTGAGAGTAGTCAAATACAGAGACATAAGTAAAATATGATTTCTAAGGGCATTTCCAGGAAGGAGAAATGGGGAGTTATTGTTTCATGAGTATAAAGTTTTAATTCAGCAAGATGAAAAGAATTCTGGAGATGGATGGTTGCACAGCAATGTGAATGTACTTTTAACACTAGTGAACTGCACACTTAAAAATACTCATGATACTAATTCTATGCTATGTGTATTTTACCACAGTAACAACTTTTTTATTTTATTTTTTTTTTATTTTTTTAAAGTATTTATTGAAGTATAGTTGATTTACAATATAATGTTAGTTTCAGGTGTACAACATAGTGGTTTGCTATTTTTTTTACAGATTATATTCCACTAATAAAAGTTATTATAAGATAATGGCTGCAATTCCCTGTGTTATACAATGTATCTTTGGTGCTTATTAATTTTATACTATTTTAAATAAGCATCTGACTCTCCAGAGTATATACTCAGAGGATATAAGCCTTATACAGAAGCACCATATCCAGCATAGCAGTAGAGTAGCAGTGGCCCAGAAAGTTGTCTAAGAAGATAGCTATCATCAAAGACACAAAGATAATAACTGCTGGTGGGGATGGAGAGAAAGGGAATATTGGATGGTGGGAATGTAAATTAGTACAGCAACTATGGAAAACTGTATGGAAGGTCCTCAAAATATTAAAAATTTAATATCAAGTGATCCAACAATCCTATATCTGGGTGTTTATCCAGAAGAATTGAAATCAGGATCTCAAAGAGATACCTGCACTTCCATGATCACTGAAGTATTATTCAAAATAACCAAGACATGAAGGGAACCTAAGACTCAATCAAAGGACGAACAGACAAAGGAAATGTGGTATAAATATGAATGGACTATTACTCAGCCTTTAAAAAGAAGGAAATTCTGTACACCCTAAACTTCAGTTCAGTTCAGTTTAGTCACTCAGTCATGTCCAACTCTTTGTGACTCCATGGACTGCAGCACACCAAGCTTCCCTGTCCATCACCAACTCCCAGAGCTTACTCAAACTCATGTCCATAAAGTCGGTGATGCCATCCAGCCATCTCATCCTCTGTCATCCCCTTCTCCTCCTGCCTTCAATCTTTCCCAGCATCAGGGTCTTTTCCAATGAGTCAGTTCTTCACATCAGGTGGCCAAAGTATTGGAATTTCAGCTTCAGCATTAGTCCTTCCAATGAATATTCAGGATTGATTTCCTTTAGGATTGACCGGTTTGATCTCCTTGCAGTCCAAATAAACCTCAAGAGTTTTCTCCAACACCACAGTTCAAAAGCATCAATTCTTCGACATTCAGCTTTCTTTATAGTCCAACTGTCATATCCATACATGACTACTAGAAAAACCAAAGCTTTGACTAGATGGACCTTTGTTGGCAAAGTAATGTCTCTGCTTTTTAATATGCTATCTAGATTGGTCATAGCCTTTCTTCCAAGGAGCAAGCGTCTTTTAATTTCATGGCTGCAGTCACCATCTGCATTGATTTTGGAGCCCCAAAATATAGTCTCTCACTGTTTCCATTGTTCCCCCATCTATTTGCAATATAGTGATGGAACCAGATGCATGATCTTAGTTTTCTGAATGTTGAGTTTTAAGCCATCTTTTTCACTCTCCTCTTTCACTTTTATCAAGAGGCTCTTTAGTTCCTCTTTGCCTTCTGCCACAAGGGTGATGTCATCTGCATATCTCAGGTTATCGGTATTTCTCCCAGCAATTTTGAGTCCAGCTTGTGCTTCACCCAGCCTGGCATTTCGCATAATGTACTCTGCATATAAGTTAAATAAGCAGGGTGACAATATACAGCCTTGATGTACTCCTTTCCCAATTTGGAACCAGTCCGTTTTTCCATGTCCAGTTCTAACTGTTGCTTCTTGACCTGCAAACAAATTTCTCAGGAGGCAGGTCAGGTGGTCTGGTATTCCCATCTCTTTCAGAATTTTCCACAGTTTGTTGTGATCCACACAGTCAAAGGCTTTTGTCAATTATATCCCAATAAAGATGGAATTGATGAATGTATTAACGAATAAGTGAAAAAAATAAAGAGAGAAAGTGGGGGAAGGGGGATGGGGGAAGGGAAGGAGAAAGGCTTGATAAAAACTTCATGGAAAAGAAACTCTGAAAGAAATGGAGCGCTCCTAAACCTCTTAGAGGGACCCAGAAATGAAAAGGAGCATTGGTATACCAGAAAGATATTTACATTCACAGTTAGCATAAACGGTGAATAGACTGCAGAACTAGAGGCAATTAATTGTCCAAAATTACTCAGGACAGACACATAGACCCATAAGGCAGCACCTGACACCTAATGGAACAAGTTATACCTCAACAGATGCCAGTAAGCCCAGAAACCAGAGAGGTAACCAACCAGACTTTTCTCTTCTATCAACAGCATACTTTCATATTATATGTTTCTCTCAAACTAGGATCACATGGAGAAATAGGAAAAAGGGACAAGAGGAAGGGGATTTTTTGTTGACCTGAATGTTTACTCAAAATAGATGGTTTTGAACAAGTGGTTGACCAATCAGGAAAAGGGGAGGGGGTGGGATGAATTGGGACACTGGGATTGACATATAAATAATATTGATACTATGTATAAAATAGATATCTCATGAGAATGTACGGTATAGTGCAGGAAACTACTCAATGCTCTGTGGTGATCTAATGGAAAGGAAGTCCAAAAAAGAGGGGATATATGTATATGTATAGCTGATTCACTTTGCTGTACAGCAGAAATTAACACAGCATTGTAAAGCAACTATACTCCAATAAATTTAAAAATGAGTGGCTAAGCTATTGTGAGTTGATAACATTGATTATATTGTTCACTGATGAGCAGAAATATGCTCCAGCTATTTCAGTCACAAAGAAATAAAGAACAAGATGTTTTTGCAGACCCTCTAATGTAATGGTGAAATGTTTTATTTACTATATTTACAACTTCCCTCCAAGGAAAATAATATTATTCTGACTACAGATGAGACTAAGTTTTCACATAATTAAATAACTTGCCCAGTTTGTATTTTCTGTGATTTGAGATTCACAGTGTTTCCCATTCTGAAGTCTATCTACTATGTTATGGTAACATTTTCAACATGTTCTCTGTCGCATCCTTGTACCAGGTTAGATTCCCAAAAAGACACATATTCTTGTATATACACCGTGAACATACATGGCCAGTAGTTTTATTCTTGACTTCTTCCTCAGTCTCTATTCATAACTTCTGTCCCCTCAGTCTGTCCTCCAGGTCTAGTCCCAAATCTGAAGCCCTGGACTTCTTACTTATGGCAGAGGGTTCTGCTGCTCTTCAATCATGTTAATCCAATTCCCTGGAATTAGGAGTTGAACAATACCTGAGGTCTCCTCAGACAAATTTTTTTCATAACTCACAGTACTGGGCACATTCTTCCCTGACAACCATAGCCTGATCAACAGATTCTCACCACTCTGTGCTCTCCCAGTGGGAAACCCAGTCTTAATAATTTTAGCAACTGTGGCTTTTTGTGAACACTCCCTGGTATAGGCAAATGAACCTCCAATGTTAATTTTTCCAGTTGCCCTAAAGTCTCAGTCCACCTTCATTTACGGTCTTTTTCTTCTCTCTCCTAGTACCATTCTCGGAGAAGGCAATGGCACCCCACTCCAGTAATCTTGTCTGGAAAATTCCACGGACAGAGAAGCCTGGTAGGCTGCAGTCCATGGGGTCGCAAAGAGTCAGACACAACTGAGTGACTTCACTTTCACTTTTCACTTTCGTGCATTGGAGAAGGAAATGGCAACCCACTCCAGTATTCTTGCCTGGAGAATCCCAGGGACAGGGGAGCCCGGTGGACTGCCGTCTATGGGGTCACACAGAGTTGAACACGACTGAAGCAACTTAGCAGCAGCAGCAGCAGTACCATTCCGCCTCAAGAGACTGTCACATTTTATTATTACATTTCTGGTATCTGAAAATACAAATTTGGCAACAAAAACACATACATACACATATGTAATATATATACATATATGAATGGAGGAGCAGTTTGTTGACTGTTTAAGCACAGTAAAATCCATATGTGTTATAAAGGCATACTGACTTATTTAGTACTAATATACATCCATGAAGAGTTATAATTTTCTGCATTTCTTGAAGTGAAGTTGCTCAGCTGAGTCTGACTCTTTTTGACTCTGTGAACTGTAGCCTACCAGGCTTCTCTGTCCATGGGATTTTCCAGGCAACGGTACCGGAGTGGATTGCTTTTTCCTTCTCCAGGGGATCTTCCCAACCCAGGGATCTGTGTTTCTTAAGTTTATGTAATCATTATGTACTTTTTAACAAGAAATATCTTACGAGACTAGGTTTCAGAGTATATGCTTTAGAAAGTGTTATGTTGATGAAAAATTATATTAATAAAGTCAGAGGTTTTGAGTTTTATCACTGAGTCTTTAATTATCTGTGCTGGAAGCAAATATGAATAAGACATGCTACCTTCTATAGACACTTCTTGTTCTGCCTCTCAAACATCATTCCTCCACCTTCTTGAAATCACTTCTTGATTTTCCTTTTGAGAACTATCCTGTGGGTGGGTGCATGCTCAGTCGCTTCAGTCATGTCCGACTCTCTGTGACGCTGTAGACTGTAGCCTGCCAGGTTCTTCTGTCCATGGAATTCTCCAGGCAAGAATACTGAAGTGGGTTTCCATGCCCTCCTCCATGGGATCTTCCGACTGAACCCACATCTCCTGTATTTCCTGCACTGTAGGTGGATTCTTTACCCAATGAGCTACCTGGGAAGCCCATCCTCACCCAGTTTGGATATGGTTGATTGATTCTATCCTTAGCTTCAAGGACAGTACCATGAACCAGCTCAGCCAATCAACATATTTAAGCCCACCAGACACAGAAATTGGTTCAGAGTGCTCACATGACTGAAGTCAGGCTGACTCTTAAATTATTTTTGTTGGAATTCTTGGGAAAGAAAAACTCTTTTAACTAAGGTTTCTCAAATTGTAGGATATAAATCTGAAGCTGCTTGGGGGTACCACCTGGAGAAAGCCAGCCTAAAAATGAAGTCTATCCAAGAAAGCTGAGCCAAAAGTTAGAGTGTTGGTGGACATAATAGTGTCGTTGTGTCTAGCTGAGGGCAGACAGAAGCTAGATTTTTCAGTTACATCAGTTATTTTTTTAATCCATTATTAGTAGGGTTTCAGTGACTTTTGACCCAAAGAATCCTGATTGATGCACTGCTCACTAAATAGTCAGCACTGTGCCCCAGTAACAAATAGCACAGATAGAGTACTTAGGAAAAGTTAATTCATAGCACTTAAGAGAAGTTAATCTACTTTCACGAATCTAGCCTTACATCCTTTATCCTAATTCTGGAGCAAAAAAAAAAAAGTCACAGAATTAATAAGAAGGAAATCTCTTTCTTCTGCAGTCAAACAAATGAACCCCAACTTCAGGTTTCTGCTTTTTTTCCTTAATTTATTGAGGCCTTACAACTCTCAAAATGCTTTAAATTAAGATCCATTTTGTGAGCCATGTGAATCTTAATTAATCTTTGCAAAGCACCTGGAGATTCTTGGGTGAGAGACCAGATAAAAGACAAAGCAACATTATTAAATAATTTAACCATTATTGTTTTTTCAAGGGAAAATACAAGAATGAAAATCTTCAGGGAACATAATAATCAGGGAGACAATAATGAAGAGATGATTAGAAAGAAGCTCCTTGTGTACCCGCATAAAAGAAAATCTTTCAAGAGCTTTTGGTGGATGCATGGCTTGGGTTTCATATCCCTTTATTCCCCACAGATCAATCCCTCCTCCTCTTTAGCCCAAACAAACACACACACAGACCCAAGAGGAAGGGCCTTTGTGCACATTTGAATTAACAGTTGTGAGGAGAACGTGTAATAGTTCCTACATAACAATGGAAACATAGTGTCATGAGACACTTCTCCAAAAAGCAAAGCTGCCTGGCAGAGATGAACATTTTAAAAACAAACAATCAAACAATAGAGAAATCTCATAAATATCAGTTCTGATCACTCATTAGAAACTAGGAGAAAAGGAAATCACTGATTCTAGACAAACTACTTATGGACATATGCAGATATAGAGCATGACTTGTAATTTGGTAAGGAAATGGGTGTTTTCCTAAAAACAAATTTGGGTGAAAAAAAGCTCCCAGCTTGGCAGGTACATCTTTTGCAGCCCCCACAACAGGATTAATTCCTACAGTGCCACATCACTTCATATAAAGGTCAGACTCAAGTGATAATGATGAAAGGACAGGTCATCTCCTAAGAATTAATGACTGGAGGGAAGGAATTGATGGTCTTTGGCTCTACCTTCAGCCATTAACCCCAGCTGGCCATTAATCCTCAGGAAATGCCCTGTGTCGAGGATGTTATTGCTGTTATAAACTCTAAATGAAGGAAACTGCACAGGCTCAAACATTGGCATAAGAAATTGAACTTAATGAATGATGCATTTTGAAAAGCATACGCTAGATCGTCAGAGAAATAGTTGAGCTACATGTGATTTGGCCGGCTTGCATCCATCGGCTTCTTTTAGTTATGCTATAAGTAAGACGACAAATGATGCCAAAACTAGGCTCTGAATCTCACCAGTTTTACATGTGAGTGCTGTGATTGATATTCCATTATTGTCGGTGTTCCTGATTAGTGCAATATAATTACAAGGTTTATTGCTTATGTCAGTGAAATTACACAGAGAAGATTAGCAGCTAGCAGAGGGTTTTGCAGACATTTCCAAAGGTCTGTCCGCCCACTGACTAGTTGATGGAGCTGATATTTTGCTCCCCACCAAACTATTTGTAAAAAGGGAGCTGGACTATTCCACGTGCCTTTCTGACTGACATTTCCAGAACTATCATCCTTATGCCTGAGGTGATAATTTCCCAAATTGGGTTTGTGTGCTGAAAAGAATAAAAAAAAAAAACCCACAGCTGATCCTTACAGGCTGCTTGAAATGCCATCTCTGCAGGGACTCATCTTGAAGCAGTACTTCCAGAGTGGCATGAAAGGATTAAGAGGTAAATAAAGGAATTGGGCAAGCTCCAAAGTCAATTCATTCAAACAGCCACTTGTAGGAAAAACAAAAAATAAAAGTAATACCATGTTGGGATTAACAGTGAGAAGTAAAATTAGTCAAGGCATTGTAAGAGCAGTATTAAACAACAGAAAGAAATATCCTGGACCAAAATGTAAGACGTTAGCTGGAATTGGGAAACAACAGAAAAGTAATTTAGTTTCCCAACAGACACCATTAAGTGATCTCCGCTAAGTGCTAATCTCTGATATGATGCACTTTCAAATCAATAAATCAGACCCACTCTGCTCCTTCAGGAAAAAAAAACAGTGATGAATCTGTACATGGAGGAAGTCTCAAATAGACAAAGTTTAAATATCATATTTTATCTAGTGCTTTCTAAATTGCTGTAATTTATAAACTTTAAAGTAAGATGCAAGGTAAGCATTTTTACCCCAACTTTAAAGATGAAGAAGCTGTGAAACAGTTATGACTCGAGACTCCAGAGACAGAAAATGAAAATACCAAAATTTGAACTTAGGACTTTCTAACTCCAAAGTCCATGTCCTTCCCATTGCCTTTCTTTAGAAATGACACCTACACATGAGATTTCATCTTAGTCTAGCCTGTGACTCTTCATAACACCGCTCAAAGTGAAGAGGAACTAAAAAGCCTCTTGATGAAAGTGAAAGTGGAGAATGAAAAAGTTGGCTTAAAGCTCAACATTCAGAAAACAAAGATCATGGCATCCTGTCCCATCACTTCATGGGAAATAGATGGGGAAACAGTGGAAACAGTGTAAGACTTTATTTTTCTGGGCTCCAAAATCACTAAAGATGGTAACTGCAGCCATGAAATTAAAAGATGCTTACTCTTTGGAAGGAAAGTTATGACCAACCTAGATAGCATATTCAAAACCAGAGACATTACTTTGCCAACAAAGGTTCGTCTAGTCAAGGCTATGGTTTTTCCTGTGGTCATGTATGGATGTGAGAGTTGGACTGTGAAGAAGGCTGAGCGCCGAAGAACTGATGCTTCTGAACTGTGGTGTTGGAGAAGATTCTTGAGAGTCCCTTGCACTGCAAGGAGATCCAACCAGTCCATTCTGAAGGAGATCAGCCCTGGGATTTCTTTGGAAGGAATGATGCTAAAGCTGAAACTCCAGCACTTTGGCCACCTCATGCGAAGAGTTGACTCATTGGAAAAGACTCTGATGCTGGGAGGGATTGGGGGCAAGAGGAGAAGGGGACGACAGAGGATGAGATGGCTGGATGGCATCACTGACTCGATGGACGTGAGTCTCAGTGAACTCCGGGAATTGGTGATGGACAGAGAGGCCTGGCGTGCTGCTATTCATGGCGTCGAAAAGAGTCGGACACCACTGAGCGACTGATCTGATCTGAAGCTACATCTGCAATCTCATCTTCCAGAGTATCCTGAACATGCTCCAGCCACAGTGACTTTGTGCCATTCCCTGTCTGCATCCCTGAGCTTCCTCCCACACCCAGTGTCATTGCCTGTAGAGACCAGTGTCCACGTGCCTCCTTCTCCACAAAGCCTTTCCCAATATCCAGGCAAATGTTATCTTTTCACCATCTGACCACTCATGTAGCATTAGGCACTGACCTTTGACAGATTATTTTATATCACACTTATTTGTATATGGAACATATTCACTATTAAATTATAAGCTTTTTTGAAATAGGAATTCATTATATTTCACCTTTGTTCCTCATCATTACCATATCTTACAAAATGAATGAATGATGAATGCGAGTAGCTTCTTTTGATTTTCTGATTATTTGTAAGCCCAAAGAAAGACTCAACCTATAAAGCAATCACATACAACCACTCCTAAATTGTTTTTGAAGAATTTTGATTAGAGCATTTGGCCTGAATCTTCCAAGATCAATCCTGGCACATTGACAGGGCCCTGAGTTTCCTGAGACTTAATAACAATGTAATCACTGGTGTAGTCAGTGATATGTATAAAAATGGTACTACAAGAATGACAAGAGGTAAACTTCTGCCAAGAAAACCTCCATAGGTGAACAGCTGGATGAATCTATACACATCATAACCTAATAGAACTAAGATCAGATTTGAGTCTAACATTGTATTAATCTTTCTTCTTAAAGTATTGTCAGACTGAATCTCAGTCTCTGAAAACCACACTATCATGCAGACACACACCATCACAACTAATTAGTCCAGTTGCAGCTCACAGCATGCTGTATGTGGACATTCTCTAAATCATCCCCCTTGCACTGAGGTTTACCGTGGTGACTAATGAAAGCCACTTAAAGAAGCACCTTGCAAACCTCTCCTGGATGATAGAAGGTTGAAATGATAACATTTTCTTTGAGGAGAGAAGCAGTTGCCTTACAGCGCTCCTTCAAAATACAATGGATTCAATAAGAGGCCCTATCTTTTGATTTTATAGTGCGAGGTCACAGGCCTTTGGGCCTTTGACGCTATAAACATGTACCTCCAAAACCAACTCTTTCAGAAGTTATACAGGAGACAATCACAAGAAGCATCCATTTATCTCTCAAGGAGAAAGAAAAGGTTTGTGCAGACTTTGTAGTCAGTTTTATGCTATCTTACATGCATGTAACTCAGATAATGCTTCCTTTAAAATGAATTGTCTTCTCTCTCTCTCATCTATAATGCTATGGAGGGATTTTTTTGTTTGCAAGAGTGCTATTTTCACAATAGTATCTGCACAAGCAAGACAGATGGATTATAGAAGCACTTAGCTAAGAGTATAGTAGTTTTGTCATATGCATTTCTTTATCAACAAAAGCACAATTTCTAAGACATACAATGTTCCCACTGATCTAGACAATTTAAACCAAGCATCACAAATTTAGGGGGAAAAAGCAGAATTAGGTGAGAAGGAAGAAGGAGAAGTGGAGGACAGAAAAGGAAAGAGAAGTGGAGGACAGAAGGAGGAGAAGAGAAAGTAGGTGAGAGAGGAAGCAGAAGAGGAACAGATAGAGAAGGAAAGAAAGAAGAGAAAGAAAAAGTAAGGCACTAGAAAGAGATCAGTTACTAGCAGCAAGATTGACTTAAACAGCATCAAAGAAAGCAACTCCAGTTCCAAGTTATGCAGCTCACCCTTATTGGATCATAACAACTGAAATAGCAAAAATACATGCAAAGATGTTAAAATTACAATTTAATCAGGTAACATGGTTGATTATCCTGCATCTATGTATCAGAGGGGAAATGTTAATCGCCAGAGGAAGTAATTTGTCTTATGTGTAACAGGTTAGCAAACTTATTTAAAAACTCAAGTAGCTAACGTTAAACAAAGGAAGGATATGAACATTTCTATATATAATTTGGCAAACTATGTATCTCTGTGTTTTTATTAACAAAAAAACATGGGTTTTACAGGAAGGAGGCTGAAAGCAAATTCGAATATTTCTATGAGGGATTTACTAAAGCCAGGCTGGCTATCTGGCTGGGAAAGGAACATATTTGCAGAAACATTTACATTTTCTGAGAAAGTATCTCATGTCATGTTTCCTGAGCTGCTGATCCACTACCCAGGAATTCTGTTAGAACTGCTTTTCTTTGGTAAAAGAAAGATCTTTCTTCACATCGCATCTCACCCCTCCCTCATCTATTGAATCTCCTCCATGAAACATCAGAAGTCAGTCCACTTATTCACAGACTTTCCATGTGGCAGGCAGCATGCTAACCACCAATAATGATGTATGAATTGCAGCACTGATGTCTTTTGGGAGAATAGCAAAAAGAGCCTCATGTTTCCACCATGAGAATTTCATCTTCCTGCACAAGGAACTCTCGTCTTTAAGTAACAGTGTGTGAGTCAGCACCACCCCGCCCCAGGATAGAGCTCCTGCATTACTTGAAGGCTGATCCCTGGAGAAACAAGCCTAGTTCCTTTTTCATCCTGCTTCATAGCAGGAAGGAACAGGGATGCCTCTACTAAGGCTTTCTTAGCCCTCACCCCTTGCTGGAAACAGCGTTTGTGGCATGGTTCGCTGCTTAACAAATACAAACACTGACATTCAGCTCCATTTTCCCATGACTCTGTGTAAATCAAAATTGGGTCATAAACGCTGCCTCCTATAAAAAGCAATAGGTCAAGAAAACCATTTCATAACTTAATGTGAAGAAGTAGTCAGACCCACGTTACCATGGCATTTATGAGAAAGGGAGACAGAAAGAAAACAGCATAAAAAGTGTAAGGCAAGATTCTTTTTCAAACTGAAGAGATTCTTGTGCCAATATGTTTTTATAGGAAAATATCTGGTATTCAGATATATTTTTGCCCGACAGAAGGAAGCATTGTCACTTCTCTATGTGAATACTCCCCAGAGAGAGGATGTATCTACTTAAGGGTAATCGTAATTTGTAGGGGCAAAGTTCTTACCCTCCAAAAGTTTATCTGGGTGAAATCAGGTTGAAACAAATATCTGAGCGAGCCTTGAAGAGTAAAGTGTATAGGAAAATACCTTTATTTGTAGCTTGCTGAAGCAAAGGCGTACCATGTGATTTGACTAGGTCAAGCTTTGCAAATTGATTAAATGCTTCCAGGGGCCATAAATGAATAATGCAAAGTGGGAAGGGACTTGTAGAAACACTGGCCTAAAAGGCAGAATGTGTGCCCAAATTCAACTTCATATACCTACATGGATGGTAGATGCTTCACCTGAGGCACTAGTTTAGAATTATTTGAGTACATGATTTTCTGCAGAGGAGGATAAATGGGTTTAAATTTGCAGTCTTTTCTGAACAAGCTGAAAAGTAACCTACTTTTTTTACAGCATACCTTCCTGAGTGGATCTCCATAAGCTCTGGTACCTCTAAAATCCTGGGCTCCCGTGAACTTTTTGCACCAATTTGCTTTCCACCACAGAGAGAAGGCTTTCTCCTGGCATTGCCCCTGCCATCCTACAAGTGTTACAAATATCCAGATCTTAAGTACCACTGGGTACCAATATTCCTCGGCTCAGCCTATAAAGGCTGAGCTCACTGTGCTCACTGCAGTCTCATCTCAGGGGGCTGTTTAGATGCATTCTCTGCTGTAGGTAAGACTCCTGGGGCCCCAGCTGGCACATGAACATGTGACTAGTCTCAGGAGGCACAGACAAGAAGGTATCTATGGATCTGAGTGAAGAGTTTTCTTTCAGTCCTCATTCTAGACTTTAGGCTACCTTTTGGTCCTCATTACAGCCTCCTTAAAACTCTGCTCTGTTGGGTTTCTTTTGTTTTCTAGATATCTTCGTACTTCTTGGTCCTTCTGTGAATCCCTCATGAGATGTTTCTCCGTTAACTACCTCTTGCACCTTATGGTTCCTTAGGGTTCTGTCCTCAGGCCATCGCTATTATAAAGACTCTCCCCACATGAAAGGAGGGAAGGAAATGATGTGTCTGTATAAGGGGAAAACATTAGTTTCCAGGAAGACAGAGAGAGGGCTAACGAGAATCAAAGCTGGTAATAGGAAATCTTCCAAATGGTATGAGAAGGAAAGGCATGAGCTTCCTAGACGTAGCACAGCAACTAGGAACATGAAGGCTGTGCATTCCAACATCATTATAAAGTTACAATTATAACATCATGGATTGAGTTCCACTTTACATGCATTTACATGCATTATTACATCATGTAATTGCCAATTCAACTCTACCAGATATTATTCCTGCTTCAACTCAACAGAAAAACCTGAGACTCTTAAGAGGTTAAGAAATTTTACTAAGCCCCTTGGATGCAGAGGTTGAGAGGGATTCATATCATGGCCTGACTACATACAAAGTTGGTTCTCCACATTATACTATGACAATATACCTCTGATGGTAAGAATTAATCTTTCTGCCTTAGCAGGTGAAATCTCTGGTGAGTGACATCTCTGAGACTCTAGGGAACTTCATCACTCAGATTTGGGGGAAAAGCATTAATAGTTGTGAAGGGAGACAATTATTTCCTTCTCATACAAACTGCCAACATCCATTGTATCATTGAAAAAGTAAGAGAGTTCCAGAAAAACATCTACTTCTGCTTTGTTGACTATGCCAAAGCCTTTAACAGTATAGATCACAACAAACTGTGGAAAATTCTTCAAGAGATAGGAATACTAGATCACTTTACATGCCTCCTGAGAAATCTGTATGCAGTTCAAGAAGCAACAGTTAGAACTGGATGTAGAACAAAAACTGGTTCTAAACCAGGAAAGGAGTACATCAAGGCTGTATATTGTCACCCTGCTTATTTAATTTATATGCACAGTACATCATGTGAAATAAATCCCAGGCTGGATGAAGCACAAGCTGGACTAAAGATTGCCAGGAGAAATATCAATAACCTCAGATATGCAGATGACACCACCCTTATGGCAGAAAGCAAAGAAGAACTTATGAGCCTCTTGATGAAAGTGAAAGAGGAGAGTGGAAAAAGTTGGCTTAAAACTCAACATTCAGAAAACTAAGATCATGGCATCCAGTCCCATCACTTCATGGCAAATAGATGAGGAAACAATGGAAACAGTGAGAGACTTTATTTTCTTGGGCTCCACAATCACTGAAGATGGTGACTGCAGCCAGGAAATTAAAAGACACTTGATCCTTGGAAGAAAAGCTATGACCAACCTAGGCAGCATATTAAAAACCAGAGACATTACTTTGCTGACAAAGGACCATCTAGTCAAAACTATGGTTTTTCCAGTAGTCATGTATGGATGTGAAAGTCGGACTATCAAGAAAGCTGAGTGCTGAAGAATTTATGCTTTTTGGTGTTGGAGAAGACTCTTGAGGGTCCCTTGGACTGCAAGGAGATCCAACCAGTCAGTCCTAAAGGAAATCAATCCTGAATATTTATTGGAAGGACTGATGCTGAAGCTGAAACTCCAATACTTTGGCCACCTGATTCGAAGAACTAACTCATTGGAAAAGACACTGATGCTGCAAAAGATTAAAGGCAGGAGGAGATGGGGACGACAGAGGATGAGATGGTTGGATGGCATCACCGACTCAATGGACATGAGTTTGAACAAGCTCCAGGAGTTGGTGAAGGACAAGGAAGCCTGGCATGCTGCAGTCCATGGGTCACAAAGAGTCAGACATGACTGAGCGACTGAACTGAACTGATCCTCTTCTATCTATAGTAAAACATGCCTACTCTACCCCAGTGAAGGGAGTTGATAATAGTGTTAGTCAAAATATAGAAATTTCACTGGACCAGGTTTTAGAAGTGATCTGGTTAACTCTGCTTTATAATTTGACAAATTCTGACTACTTTTTTCTTTTGTACTCCTGTTCCCATGTGATAAATGTATCTGAGAATGGTCTACTATTAAGATATGGGCAAAAGTTACAGAAACTTGACCCTAAGCAAGCAACATCAGCTGGCCCAAGAGAGAACTTTGTCTAGACTTGGGTATTGTTTCTCACACATATAGATTTTTGGTGGGAAACCTCCAAGCGAGATGGGAGGTGATAAAATTTCCAAGGAATGCCTAAGAATACTAATGCTGTGTTAACTTTTATTTTTAAATGGTGGCATGAGTTTATATATATCAAAAGAAAGAAAGCTAGCCAAAGCTGACAGTGAAGAGCAATTCTAAGCTGTTTCATTATGGATTTTCATAATATAAACCTGATGCTTAGATCAGGAATAAGCAAGCTGTTTAAGAGCACCTCCCGACACTTCGGTGTAACCACAGTGCTTCTTCTTTCCATGAGCACTTTCCCCTGTGGTGCCTCTCTTCATAGGAAACCACTCCTTGCTTCCCCTCTTAACAGGGAAGGAAGAAAGAAACTTGGCAGGTAGTGGTGGTTTTTACTGTCTTCCTCCAGCTGCCCCAGAGCCAGCAAGGGCCTGCTGAGTTTCCTACACAATCACCAATTAGTATTACCCAGCCCTGAAGCAGACTGAGAGGCAGAGGAGCCTGGGGAAGGATGTACAATGTTTCTGCTGCAGCAGCCAGGAGCTGTGTTTACCTGGGGGAGAGACTCACCGAAGGAACAAGTTTAGGGCAAGGGTGCATCTAGCCTGGGACAAGGACAGCACAGATTGCCATGCGCAGTGGGCCGTCTACAGCCAGAGTTCCAGCACTGCACTGATAGGTCCGGACTGTCATCACAAAAGAACAGCTCTTTTGAAAATTATAACATGTACAACACCAAGAAAAAGGCTTCTTGGAAACAGAATTATGTAAGAACTCTTGTTACCTGGTTTTAGCTGCTTTAGCACTATAGTTTTGATAGCTAGGTAGGAGTCATAATTTCCAGATATCTACATGTAACCCAGGGCTTCCCAGCTACCACAGGAGTAAAGAATCTGCCTGCCATTGCAGGAAACACAAGAGACATGGGTTCGATCCCTGGGTTGGGAAGATCCCTGAAGTAGAAAATGGCAATCTACTCCAGTATCCTTACCTGGAAATCCCATGAACAGAGGAGCCTGATGGGCTACAGCCCATATGGGGTTGCAAAGAGTCAGACACAACTGAGCACAGCACCATCACCACTACATGTAACCCACGATGTAAACTGGCAGTTTTAACTAACCAAGAAATAACTAATAGCAAAACTCAATTTTCAGAGTTGATTAAAAATTCTAGCTCCCAAACCTTGGCTGTGTTTTTCATCTAAAACTGATCACAGGATTTTATAATATCTAAGAATATTCAAAATAACACTAGAACTGCCTAAAATCTCATCTAGAAGCCCGGCAAGACTTTCCTCACTGAATACACTGTAGAGAAGCAGAAGAAATTAACACAAACAAACAACTGAGCTTTGACTATCTTCTACAAGTTCTCTTTGGTCTAGGTATTAGCTGTCCTCATAAAACAACATCTGAAAGTGTCCCTTGATTCAGAACTTTATTTGAATGACAAATGATATTGATTCTCTATGTGTTGAAAATTACTTAGGAAAAGGAAATGAGAATTAGATTCAATTTGCTGAATCTCCAAACCAACATATAGATGAGCTGTATGGACTGAATAAAGGATATTCAATGAGATCTGACATCAATCTCCAATTCACCCTCGTAGGGAAGACATGCCTTAATCCACGAGTTGAAAGATGTAAGTTGGCTTCATCCTGGGTCCTCTCCTCCATGTCACAGATTGACATTATCTAGTAGAAGCACCAGTAATGTACCCTGTACTGGAAGCTCTGCTTCTTGGTTCTGGTTTCCTATGTCTGGCTTCCCTTATATACTTGACTAAGCCGATTTTAAAACAGTCTTTGTCAAACACTTGTGAAAAAAAATGCATTTTTTTTTTCCGTCCAATACTCTGCAAAAGGCAAATTAGGGCTGCTATTTCTATAGCCCTGGGCAACCTGTACTGAGAAGTGAGTTCATTTAGCTGTAGTCACCTCACCAGTGCACTCTGTCTGTGGGGTCAGTATGCTTCTCCACATTATGAGAAGGGAAAGCAAGCTTCAAACACATTTTTGCAGAAATAATCACTTCTTTGTTTCGAATGGAATATTAAAATACATCTCTCTCTATGCTAAAATATGGATACCATGATCATTTCTACCCAATAAGTAAGCCCCTGGCAGAAGTTTAACTCAGAAGAATTTCAAGAGACTGTTCATTCAATAGCTCTCTATACAGTATCATTATTTATATTTATTTAAATAACTGTGAAAACTCAAATGGCAAGCAGCTACATACAAAAAAAATGTTATTGTTTCACAGAATATATGATATCAAAGAGTTGCTGGAAGTTCAAAGTTAGGGAATATGGAAAATTTGAAATGTAAACACCTGGGAAATTTTACTTCAGCAGGCCTTTTGAAAATATATTAAAAACTGTCTCTAAATATTAAAACACAGGCTGCTGGTAAGATTGCATTTAATGACATTTGTTAGTGACATGCTGTACATTGCTATCTAGAAAGAATAGGAAAATTCAACTATTTCCCAACTGATTTACTATAACACAAAAAAGGGAGAATAATTTGGTCATTAATCAATAATTAATTTTAAAAATACCACCTGTGCAAATGGAGCCTGAATATCAGAACCTTGTGGTATTTTATATGTACTACTCTGATAAGACTCTCAGTGTCTAAACAAAGTCAATGAGATCAATTAATAACGTCCCCTTTCTACTTCTAATAATTATACTCGCTAACTTCTAAAGCCTTCCTCTGCATCAGGCACATGCTAAGTGCTTAAAAATGTTGCTTTATTTAATTTTTCCAAACACCCAAGAAAGTAAGGCTCTCAAATTCACACAACCAGACAAGGTCAAAAGCCCTAAAGATCTCTCCTTTTCCCCTAAATCCTGGTCAAGTGCAGCCCAGTTTATTCCTAAAATTTAGTAAACCATTACCTCTTGGGAAAAAAAGAGGCATTCATTTATTTTTAAAGAAAGCAATTATGTCTCCAAAGGAAAATTAATTACCCTCTAAGTACCACCATCTGTTTTAATATTTTCAAGCCTAAACTTTGAGGGGAGACACAGTAACATTAAAATGACCCTAATAGTACAACCCAAATGACCTTTGTCATTAAGGAAGCAGAACAGAATCATCAAGCACCAAGAAATTTAATATGAAAATGATGTTGTATGAGGGGTCAGGAAGCTGCTTCCAGAGTCGATGACAAGATTTCCCAATACACAGCATAGCTGCATTTGTACCTATGGGAGATCAAAATACCGCAGAGTTGAAAGGCCTACATATGCCAAGATACTACAGAGATGTCCCAATCAGAAAGGAATAGTCATAATGACAAAGATTCCAGAAAAGTAATTTGTCAGAGGTTTTCATTTCATAGGAAAAAAGTTTACTTACAAACTTTCATTATACGTTTACTATATGTAGTTATGCTAGTTAGAGGGAGACAACGGTAAACAAGAAAGCAATCCTGGCCCTAAAAAGTGTGCTGAAATATACTAAGAAATAATGTATTTATAGAGGATAAGCACAGTAGAACTTTCTGAAGTGACAGAAATGGTCTATCTTGATAATGGGTATGTGCACTCATGCAAAGGTTTACTCCTCTAGTGGTCTGGCCAAATAATTAAGAAACTACATGCTATGCATTTTGTGCTATGCTAAGTCACTTCAGTCATGTCCGACTCTTTGCAACCCTATGGACTATAGCCCACCAGGCTTCTCTGTCCTTGGATTTCCCAGGCAAGAATACTGGAGTGGGTTGCCATAGCATTCTCCAGGGGATCTTCCTGACCCATGGATCGAACCTGTGTCTCTTAAGTCTCCTGCATTGGCAGGTGGGTTCTTTATCACGAGTGCCACCTGGGAAGCCCTCTGTGCATTGGCGGCTTGAACAAATGAGTATAATGGGAAATGGGAGTCAGGTGTGTCATTGCTGGAGAAGGAAGTTATAAATAAAAGGAGGGAAAGAAGAAGAAAGTACCATTGAAAAGTTCCAAAGTTTAAACAATAAGTGGTGTTCAAAAAGTCCTGACCCTCAGGTCAGATTCACCTTCCCTATGTGTTGCTTGAAGCTCACAGCATTGGTATCACAGCATATTTTGTTTGCTTGCTTGCTTTTATTAATTGGCAATGCATTTTAAAGTGGACATTTCATTTGAGCTGAGCAGCAGAGCCTGGGTTTCCATTTGTAAAGGAAAGCATGGTGCTCCCAGCCTGTGTGCTGCACTCAGCATTTGCTCAGCACGGATTCTGTTTGTAGACAGGCCAGGTGTTCTCTACTTGGATCTGTTCTCTACATAACTAAACTCCCTTTTTAATTTGTGTTATTTTCCTGTCTTTAGTAAGTCGTTTGGTTGGCAACCCCTAGGAAAAGCTTAAAAATTGCTACATAGTTAAAACTTAGTTACATGAGCAAATTTCTCACAAAATGAGATGATGATGAGAGAATAGTTATCAACCAAGACAAGAGAGGGAGTAAACCAACATAAAATATGTCTTTGGTGTTGCTATTTAGTCACTAAAATGAGTCCGACTCCTTTGCGACCTGATGGACTGTAGCCCACCACACACCTCTGTCCGTGGGATTTCTCAGGCAAGAATACTGGAGAGAGTTGCCATTTCTTCCTCCAGTGTATCTTGGCAACCCAGGGATTGAACCCAAGTCTCTAGTGTCTCCTGCATTGGCAGGCAGATTCTTTACCACTGAGTCACCAGGGAAGACAATAAGGTTTTTTATGTGCTACCCATAACAAAGAAGGTTAATACCATAGGAAAAGAATTTTTGTCACTCAACTAATTCTAATTTCCTAAGTGAAAAAGATTTATAATATAGTCACATTGCTTCTTCTGCTCTTTAAGGATCAATAGGGATAGAGTCTGTGACATCTCACTTAAAATTCCCGAGAGAAGGGCCACTTGCTCACTGAGAGAGCTATCTTTTTTTAAAGTCCCCACTTCTCTGCGTTCAAACCAGAAAGTCCCTTTCCATACTCACCTTGGAATAAATAATGTGCTGTTAAGAGATAGAAGAAAGGATGATTTTAAACCACAAGGGTTCTAAGAAGGAAGAATCCTAATAAAGAAAAAATGAAATGGCAGGACAGTCTTTGTGCTTCTAAATGAATCATGTCTTTTTTTTTTGCCTGAATAACTAGATGGGTTTCAGATATGCAAAGGAGATTTGGGGAAGGGAGACTGAAGAGGGTTGTGCTATATAATTGACTGAGAATTCTGAATTCCCAGAGGCAATTCAGAAGAAGAAGAATAGAAGTGGGCCCCTCATTAGGCAGTGTGGCCAGTGATAATGACTTGCAGTGAATTAAGAGCAAGGATGACTAACTTCTGGGCTTCCCTGGTGGCTCAGATGGTAAAGAATCTGCCTGCAATGCAGGAGATCCAAGCTTGATCCCTGGGTAGGGAAGACCCCTGGAGAAGGGAGTGCCCACCCACTTCAGTATTCTTGCCTAGAGAATTCCATAGACAGATGAGCCTGGCCGGCTACAGTCCACGGGGTTGCAAAGAGTCAGACATGACTGAGCGACTAACAACGACTAACTAACTTCCAATAATATACTTTCAATAACTTCGTTCTACTGTGTATAAATCTCTGGTATCTGCGGGTGCCTCGATAAGGTACCAAGAAGGGGCTCTGTATCAATTAGGGTTAGTGGCAACAATGACAGGTCAGAGATAAAGGAACAAGTATAAGACAAGAGCTAATGACAAGAAGGCAATAGAGGCAGGACACTGCAGTCAGGTGACCATCAAAGCATAAGCCTTTTGGGAACTGACAGAAGTCTTTGGAAAAGCAAAAGACTCTACAAGAGGAAGAATGAGGAGATGAGCTAGTCTTGCCTAAATCCTTAGGGGCAAAGTGAAACTAGTTCACATCTTGGTTACAAATTTATTACTCACCCTGCAACTGGTAGAACAAATGACTTATGAGCCTTATCAAGACTTGAGATTTCCTTCAATTCTAAGCATCTGCTTTCAAACATCTCTATGTATCCTTCTATTTTTAAGCCTGAGTAGTTTGAAATCAAGCACAATTGTAAATCTCTAATGACCTACCACATTTTATATTATCATTCAGCCGATCCAATCACTTCAATACGAACCCAGCACTAAGCCTCAAGAGGCTCATATTAATGCAATTAAGTAGTTAATTTTTCTAGGATGTGCACAGCTGTTGCCATTAATAATCTAATAGCCTTCATACTGCAGTGCTTGGGAAAAATCAAAGCAGCAATATCTAAAAAAATGTCAAGGAACTAAAAACTGAAAGCACAGAGAAAAATGCCACCAGCTGTAGACAGTAAAATCTATTCTACCTGACTAGTTACATGTCAAAGAATCAATGCCTGTCCTGAGAGATGAACATGAACTAGTGCGTGAAGAGCTGCATGCTCAAGATTATTAAGATCGCTAAGTGATAATTCACAAAACACTGAACCCAGAGTTACAGTCTTGCTTTCCTCCCAACATTCAGTTCGGGGGAAAGGACTTTGTCCTTGACTTCCAAGTTCAAATCTCTACTTCCGCCCTCTGTACTTGCATCCAGCAGCATTTCACTTTCCTAACGTGTACATCTATTCAATAATTATTTACAGAATGTCTACCATAAAACAGGTACTATGGTAAGATACAATAGTAATGCAATCACAGAACATTATCCCTGGCTTCAAGGAGCTTACAGACTAGCGGTAAATAGTCAATTAATAGTTCAGAGTGCTCTGATAGTGACAAGGGAATAAAAGTCATTTCAGAAAGAGGGATTGATATAGAGCATCTATCTGCATTTTATTGTCATTCTTGTACTGAACCGTATGACCCATATTAACAAAGGTGATAGCAGGGGACAAAGCTAGAGAGGAAACCATGAACTTTATCACTGAGGGTTCTGAATATGAAGCCAAGAAGAGACTGCTTTAGAGTAAGAATTCACTGGAAGATGGCAGAGTATAGAAGGGACAAAACCAGTTACAAGGTGATCAAATAAAAGAATTACAAAGGGAACTAACGTAGTAGAATGGCAATGGAAATAAATGGACAGATACATAGCAAGATTTGACTGATTGGATGGAAGGGCAAGACATTATAGGAAAAATAAAAGATAATAAGCGGCTTAGTTGTTTGAATAAGTAAAGATGCCATTTACTGAGCTATGGAAGGAGGAGCAGACTCAGAAGTAAGGGTGCAGTGGGAGATGAGGAGAGAATTAGAGGTACATGACATTGAACTAGAAATGTCCTATAAGCAGCAGGATGTCTTATTCACTAGGGCCATTTTCATAAAAGGTGGCAGATGTCGATCAAGCTTTAACCAAGAGCGAACCTCACTGTAAATGTACTGGGATGGGATGTAACTGTACCTCAGCAAATAGATGATCAGAGACCTAGTACCTCAGGACACTGGACATTTCTCTCATTTATTTACTTAACTTTTAAAAAACTATTTAGTATTGAGATATAACTCATATAAGAATAAATTTCATAATATCTGACTTACAGACTGTCCATCTCTACATATACAGTCTATATGAGAGTATACACGGTTGCCTGCAAATCCCAGACTTTGAACCCTACAATTAGAGGATGTCTAAACTATTTAATAAGTTGGGCCAACCGATAATATAGGGCCCTATGTGACACTAGATGCATTCGAGACAACCACCACCCTAACTTCAGTCCCGGATCTCAAAGAGAGGCTGTCCTGACTCCCGGTCTCAAATCCAAACATCTCAGGGCATAAATTTATGGTCCAAGCTTGAGTGAAACACTCATCCCTGGAAATATTGGCTGTGGAACCTGGAAAGGCCACACAGCAATACAACTTCAACATACAGTTAGAAAGGGAGAGTCATTCCTAAAAACTGGATCCTCTGCAGAAAACCCCTTAGATGCTTACTACAGACATCTAAGTCTGTGCTAAGGAGAAAGGTCTGCTTTTGGAGCCATCAGCATATAGATGGAAATGATACCATGAGAGAAGACAGAGATCATTCAGAGAAAATGTGTATAGAAGGACTAGAAGGCCAAAAGAGGTTTAATGGGGAGAGAAAGGGTGACTTGATGGAGACTAAAAAAGAATGACTAAAGGGGTAGGAGGTAGACCAGAAGAATAAAAGCACTTTCATTAAAGAATATGTTGTTAAGCCAGTGGACGAAAGGGATTCAAGATGGTGAAGCTCTGTGTAAAATGTTGCAGAGAAGTCAAACGTCTGGGAATGAGCAAGAAGAGATCTTTGCAAGCTAAAACAAGAGCAGTTTCAACAGCATTGCGGGGACATGAGCAAGATTGTTGAGGGTGGAGGTGTGAGTGGAAAGTGAGAAAGTGATGACAGCATGTTACTGTCGTACCTCAGAGGCAACTGGAAGCTCCTAATGTACATAACAGCATTTTTGTGTATGTAGATATATGACTAGTGAAATTTGTCACAGCTCTGTGATTGCTTTTATTTACAGTCTTTGACACCTTGAATCATAAATTCTGGTTCTATACCATGTTTTATGCAAATGAGAACTTCTTGGGCTTATGTTCATCATGAATATAGATTTTTTTTTTCCCCATCAAAGCAATATAAACTATGGAAAAAGTATATAAGCACCATGTGTAGTAAAATCATAAAATGTCCATTAAAATAATCATACCTTATATTACTACAGTATATTACAATTCTCTATGCATTTTGACTGTTATACCTCATTTTATAAACTGTTTCTAAGTGGTCAAGAGCTCTTCCTTCTAAGCAACCTAAATTAAGCCAAATACCATGAGGCATTCCTCCAATAATCAGCCCACCGACAAGATAAGATGCCTAAACACACAACAGTTATTGAGGGCTAGAATTTGATACAAACCACTTATTGAAATGGAGGATGACATTTTCTCAGGTAACAAACTTCTGTTTCTATGTAACAAGTCAAACAGACCAAAATAATCCTCTGGGGTTTTTAAAATTCAGAATTTAACTCCTCAAAATTGTTTATGGCCTGGTAACTTTAAACTTCATAACCCCTTTTCATTTTCTCAAGACTGCAGGATCCAATTTCTCCAACAATTTTCAGCTAAAATGATACACATATGGAATAAGCAGAGACCAAGTTGAAAAATTAAATACTCCCCAGTGCATCAAGCAGAGTCCAGTTTACCCAAATCCAGAATATCCAAAACTCCTAATGTAAGCCTGAAAACATTCTGAGACTGGAAGGTGAGAAGTTATGAATAACTGGAAAAATGCTTTCTCAAAAGTCACAGGAAATCCTATCAACTCAGTACAATTCATTTATCTATTTACTCCATGCCTAATAAGCAAATGCTCAGAGGCTCAATTCTCTACTGCTTCAAAGATGATGGTATCCACAGTAAGAGAAACTTCTGCCTAAAGGAAGTTCTTTCAGTAGCAACTAACTTTTCTGGACCACTAAGTTGTGTTGTTGTTAACCCTAATGTAATAGGTTAGAGACTTTTTGCATGCATGCCTGGTCAGTCGTGTTCAGCTCTTTGCAACCCCGTAGACTGTAGCCCACCAGGCTCTTCTATCCATGGAATTTTCTAGGCAAGAATATTGGAGTGGGTTGCCATTTCTTACTCCATTAGATCTTCCCAACCCAGGGATCAAACCTGCATCTTTTGTGTCTCCTGCATTGGCAGTATTCTTTGCCACTGGGTCACTTGGTTCTTGACAATAAAAATAGCATTGTCTTATATACAGTCTCAAGAAATATCAATATTTCTTGAGAGAGAAATATCTC
This sequence comes from Bos mutus, assembly GCF_027580195.1. Lineage (NCBI taxonomy): Eukaryota > Metazoa > Chordata > Mammalia > Artiodactyla > Bovidae > Bos > Bos mutus. The sequence goes on along the minus strand of NC_091622.1, from coordinate 72,970,094 downwards.
ATGCAAATGAGATAAATATGAGAGAAATATCTCATGCAAATGAGATAAATATGAGAGAAATATCTCATGAGAAGTTCTCATTATGCCTCTGGGACACAGTCTGGAGAACAGAGCAATACTGGACATCTCCAGAGATTGAAAGTATGTATACCATTCAGAAAAAAATCAAAATAATTCTGTTAACTTCAATACATCATGTGGCCTTGACTCAAAGTTGGACTAACTCCAAAGCTGCTAGTGCTCAGCAGCCTTTGTGTTACACTATCTTTTTTGCTGTTGTTCCTCAAAGCAATTAACCTTCAGTAGCAACTAACTTTTCTGGACCACTAAGTTGTGTTGTTGGGAGAAATATCAATAACCTCAGATATGCAGATGACACCACCCTTATGGCAGAAAGTGAAGAGGCACTAAAAAGCCTCTTGATGAAAGTGAAAGTGGAGAGTGAAAAAGTTGGCTTAAAGCTCAACATTCAGAAAACAAAGATCACGGCATCGGGTCCCATCACTTCATGGGAAATAGATGGGGAAACAGTGGAAACAGTGTCAGACTTTATTTTTCTGGGCTCCAAAATCACTACAGATGGTGACTGCAGCCATGAAATTAAAAGATGCTTACTCCTTGGAAGGAAAGTTATGACCAACCTAGATAGCATATTCAAAAGCAGAGACATTACTTTGCCAACAAAGGTTCGTCTAGTCAATGCTATGGTTTTTCCTGTGGTCATGTATGGATGTGAGAGTTGGACTGTGAAGAAGGCTGAGCGCCGAAGAATTGATGCTTTTGAACTGTGGTGTTGGAGAAGACTCTTGAGAATCCCTTGGACTGCAAGGAGTTCCAACCAGTCCATTCTGAAGGAGATCAGCCCTGGGATTTCTTTGGAAGGAATGATGCTAAAGCTGAAACTCCAGTACTTTGGCCACCTCATGCAAAGAGTTGACTCATTGGAAAAGACTTTGATGCTGGGAGGGATTGGGGGCAAGAGGAGAAGGGGACAACAGAGGATGAGATGGCTGGATGGCATCACTGACTCGATGGATGTGAGTCTCAGTGAACTCCGAGAGTTGGTGATGGACAGGGAGGCCTGGCGTGCTGCGATTCATGGGGTCACAGAGAGTCGGACACGACTGAGCGACTGATCTGATCTGATGTGATATACAGTCTCTTATTAAGTAATAGCTGATTTAAATCCAGATTATTAATTAGTCTGAGATCAATTTTGTTTGAGGTATTAGATCTTAGACAGAATTACAGTCTCAACCAAGTCAAGTCCCTTGAAGTAGATGTGATTTAAAGTGCATCACTGTGTGTGTGTGTGTGTTAGTTGCTCAGTCATGTCTGACTCATTGTGATCAGATGAACTATAAGCCACCAGGTCCTCTGTCCATGGAATTCTCCAAGCAAGCATACTGGAGTGGGTAGCCTCTCCCTTTTCCAGGAGATCTTCCCAACTCAGGGATCAAGCCCAGTTCTTCTGCATTGCAGGCAGATTCTTTACTGCTTGAGCCACCAGGGAAGCCCAGTGCATCACTGAGGTAACAGGAAAATATTTCTAATCATCAGGTGCAGAGGTTTAAGCATATACTCAACAGGTAGAATTAGGCCTTGGGCATAATAAAACATTGCAGAATTAAATATTATTCCACTTTGAGGAACATCATGTGGCCTTGACTCAAAGTTGGACTAACTCCAAAGCTGCTGAGCACTAGCAGCTTTGGGAGTTAGTCCAACTTTGAGTCAAGGCCACATGATGTATTGAAGTTAACAGAATTATTTTTATTTTTTTCTGAATGGTATACATACTTTCAATCTCTGGAGATGTCCAGTATTCCTCTGTTCTCCAGACTGCGTCCCAGAGGCATAAACAATTCAGATAAATTACTTCATTGATGTTCAAGATAACAACCACTGTAGATTTATCTTAGCAGAGATGATAATTACATCTCAATTTATGTTAAGGCTAGTGTCCCTAAGAACCTGTATGGTTTGCATCATAGATTTTCCATCTTTGCAGTTCTTTGGCATTGCTATTATTGTGAATGCTTAACACTTGACACATATCCACAAGGTTCTGAGCAGTGCTGAAAAAATATAGTCAATCCTGAAGGGAAGAAATAGTGACATAAGTACAAGGTTAGTTGAGTTTTTCCTAGTGAACACACAGAGGTTTATGTATAGGCATAAGCCCTAACTCCCTACATTAAGGGGGAAAAAAAAAATGGGCTATGGTGTGACCTTGTAGCTGGGGCTAGAATGAGAGGAAAAGAGAGGAGGAAACAAATGAGGAAAAGTTCTTCCAAAGAGTGGCCTGGAGGAGCTCTGCAAATACATAAACGAGGAGTGTGCACTGGGAGAAGGCAATGGCACCCCACTCCAGTACTCTTGCCTGGAAAATCCCATGGACGGAGGAGCCTGGTGGGCTGCAGTCCACGGAGTCGTAAAGAGTCGGACACGACTGAAGTGACTTAGCAGCAGCAGCAGTGCACTGAGTTAACTGTCAGGAGGATTCACAGAAGACCTGCATTTGCTCCAGCTGTACCAGGTCAGCAAAGACATGGAGGTAGGGAAACTTCAGAGAAGAGCAAGAACTCTACATGGGTTGCTGTGGAAGGTGATAAAGTATCTTCTCAGTGGATTATCAGCAAATCACTACCAGATTTCAAAGATCCTAGAATGACTGTGATTCATAAGCAATGGGGAGCCAATGAGTACTTTTAAGCAGAGGATCATAGCTTAGTTCTACCAAGGGAGTTATGGATGGTAAAAGATCATGGAAGGAGCAGATTTGAAGGTCAAAAGAAGTTCACTTTAGGATATGCTAAATTACAGATGGTTTTTAAGGGCTATTTGACATCCTTATGCCTTTATGAAAAATATTCTGAATTAAGAGCTTCTAAGACTTTCAGCCATTAGCTTCTACCTGGGGAAAATGTAATCTCTGGTTCTGATCTACTTGAAGCTTAGTTTTTCAGTCTGCTCAAGCAAAAATCAACTCAACTGAAAGAGGAAAAATATGATAAAGTGGCTACTTGGCTGAACTGACCAATCAATTAATTCTAAACAGTCAACCAAGCAGTACCATTCAATCTAGAGACATATCTCTTCAAGACTGTAAAGGAAGAAGAGTCAAGACCTGGTCCTCCAAGGTTACTCTTCTAAAGGATGAAATAATGCTTTTATCAAACAATTAGATCTCTCAGCAAAATCAATTACTGATGGTATCCCAGATTCCTGGGAGAATCACATCATAAAAGGCAGTTCTTTGTAAGTTGTCAAGGGCAAGGACAGAGCAGTTTAAAATCTTTTGATAACCATAGTAGTCATTAATGCATGCTTTACAAAATGAAATTCTTCGATCTTTATATTTTCTGAGGAAATGAAAATTTATAGCAAAGAGATTATCTATTTTTTAGGATGAATACATTCATTTAATGATTCATAAGAGATTCCAGTATTGTTTTTCAAAAGATATGGTAGCATGAGTGATTCTTCAGTCTTATATTTCCTTTCTCATATAAGTAAAAAGGTTTTGAAAGAACACATTTCCAAATACAAAATTCTGATTGTCAGGTTGAGGAGACGGTTCCCTGTGATTTTAGAAACACTGAGCACTTGCGGGATACATGAAACTCCAAATTCCTTCATTGTAAGAAAACATTTCTTTCCTGTAAATATAAAGCCAGTTTCTGATACAACCTTATGATCTTCCTTATTTTTTGTACAAACCTGAACTTTTAGGTATAAGAGATTATCTTCCATTTTCTTTTGTCTTGATAACTGAAAGGGGAAAGCATGCTTTAATTGAATAAGTGATTCCCAGTAGGAAGAAATGCCTTGTTCTGCTGAAACTTGCTGTGGATTTGGTGTCAGATCCTACAGCTGCAAAAAGAAATTGCTCCCCTAATTAATAATTTCCATCTCAAAACTAGAAAATATTGGTAGTTTTTTTAAGTCACATCTAAGCCATTTAAACTAACTTAAAGTTGTTCAAAAATTGATGCTTCAGAAAGAAAATGGAAAGAATTAGGTTTAACAATGTAAGAAGGGTTTCAAATCAAATTGTTTTGTTTTAGCCAACAGAAAACTTTTTAAAAAAGGAATATTAATATCTTTAAGCAATTCTTAGACTCTATTGTTCACCAAGCCTTCCATAGGCTCAACAATACTTATTATGTTATACTCAGCCACTTCATGTATATTTTTATTTAATGCCTATTTCCAAAGGCATTTCTGCTTCTGAGGTGGCTCTCAATATTAAATGTCAGAGCCAATTTAATCCAAATGATCTATTCTCTAAAAGTTTATTTCACAGGACCGATTATCTTAGTACTAAAAGAGAAGTAATACAATAAAAGATTGAGCTGTCTTTTTAAGTTACATTATTCAGTTCAGTTCAGTTGAGTCACTCAGTTGTGTCCAACTCTTTGCAACCCCATGAATTGCAGCACGCCAGGCCTCCTGTCCATCACCAACTCTGAGTTCACTCAAACTCATGTCCATTGAGTCGGTGATGCCATCCAGCCATCTCATCCTCTGTTGTCCCCTTTTCCTCCTGCCCCCAATCCCTCCTAGCATCAGAGTCTTTTTCAATGAGTCAGCTCTTCGCATGAGGTGGCCAAAGTACTGGAGTTTCAGCTTTAGCATCAGTTCTTCTAAAGAACACCCAGGACTGATCTCCTTTAGAATGGACTGGTTGGATCTCCTTGCAATCCAAGGGACTCTCAAGAGTCTTCTCCAACACCACATTCTTCAGGGCTCAGATTTCTTCACCATCCAACTCTCACATCCATACATGACTACTGGAAAAACCATAGCCTTGACTAAACGGACTTTTGTTGGCAAAGTAATGTCTCTGCTTTTGAATGCGCTATCTAGATTGGTCATAACTTTCCTTCCAACGAGTAAGCGTCTTTTAATTTCATGGCTGCAATCACCATCTGCAGTGATTTTGGAGGCCCCAAAAGTAAAGTCTGACACGTTTCCACTGTTTCCCCATCTGTTTCCTATGAAGTGATGGGACCAGATGCCATGATCTTAGTGGTCTGAATGTTGAGCTTTAAGCCAACTTAGGATCATTTTATTTTATGTGTGTGTGTGTGTGTGTGTGAGCTGAGAACACATGTTGTTCTTCCTTTGCCTCTTCATTGTTAATAGTTGTTTTGTCAACCTCTAAAAATGTAGGCACAGTTGTCATTGCTTTTGTTTGTCAGCAAAAACAACACTGGGAGCTGACTGTGCCTAAGATCAAGAACTCCTTCTTGCCAAACTCAGACTTAAATTGAGGAAAGCAAGGAAAACCATTAGACCATTCAGGTATGACCTAAATCAAATCCCTTATGATTATACAGTGGAAATGAGAAATAGATTTAAGGGCCTAGATCTGATAGATAGAGTGCCTGATGAACTATGGACGGAAGTTCGTGACACTGTACAGGAGAGAGGGACCAAGACCATCCCCATGGAAAAGAAATACAAAAAAGCAAAATGGCTTTCTGGGGAGGCCTTACAAATAGCTGTGAAAAGAAGAGAAGTGAAAAGCAAAGGAGAAAAGGAAAGATATAAGCATCTGAATGCAGAGTTCCAAAGAATAGCAAGGAGAGATAAGAAAGCCTTCCTCAGTGATCAATGCAAAGAAATAGAGGAAAACAACAGAATGGAAAGACTAGAGATCTCTTCAAGAAAATTAGAGATACCAAGGGAACATTTCATGCAAAGATGGGCACAATAAAGGACAGAAATAGTATGGACCTAACAGAAGCAGAAGATATTAAGAAGAGGTGGCAGGAATACACTGAAGAACTGTACAGAAATGATCTTCATGACCCAGATAATCACAATGGTGTGATCACTCACCTAGAGCCAGACATCCTGGAATGTGAAGTCAAGTGGGCCTTAGAAAGCATCACTATGAACAAAGCCAGTGGAGGTGATGGAATTCCAGTTGAGCTATTTCAAATTCTGGAAGATGATGTTGTGAAAGTGCTGCACTCAATATGCCAGCAAATTTGGAAAACTCAGCAGTGGCCACAGGACTGGAAAAGGTCTGTTTTCATTCCAATCCCAAAAAGGCAATGCCAAAGAATGCTCAAACTACCACACAATTGCACTCATCTCACAAGCTAGTAAAGTAATGCTCAAAATTCTCCAAGCCAGGCTTCAGCAATACCTGAACCGTGAACTTTCAGATGTTCAAGCTGGTTTTAGAAAAGGCAGAGGAACCAGAGATCAAATTGCCAACATCTGCTAGATCATGGAAAAAGCAAGAGAGTTCCAGAAAAACATCTATTTCTGCTTTATTGACTATGCCAAAGCCTTTGACTCTGTGGATCACAATAAACTGTGGAAAATTCTGAAAGAGATGAGAATACCAGACCACCTGACCTGCCTCTTGAGAAACCTATATGCAGGTCTGGAAGCAACAGTTAGAACTGGACATGGAACAACAGACTGGTTCCAAATAGGAAAAAGGAGTACATCAAGACTGTATATTGTCACCCTGCTTATTTAACTTATATGCAGAATACATGATAAGAAACGCTGGACTGGAAGAAGCACAAGCTGGAATCAAGATTGCCAGGAGAAATGCCAATAACCTCAGATCTGCAGATGACACCACCCTTATGGCAGAAAGTGAAGAGGAACTCAAAAGCCTCTTGATGAAAGTGAAAGAGGAGAGTGAAAAAGTTGGCTTAAGGCTCAACATTCAGAAAACGAAGATCATGGCATCTGGTCCCATCACTTCATGGGAAATAGATGGGGAAACAGTGGAAACAGTGTCAGACTTTATTTTTGGGGGCTCCAAAATCACTGCAGATGGTGATTGCAGCCATGAAATTAAAAGACGCTTACTGCTTAGAAGGAAAGTTATGACCAACCTAGATAGCATATTCAAAAGCAGAGACATTACTTTACCAACAAAGGTCCATTTAGTCAAGGCTATTGTTTTTCCAGTGGTTATGTTGGATGTGAAAGTTGTACTGTGAAGAAAGCTGAGCACCAAAGAATTGATGCTTTTGAACTGTGGTGTTGGAGAAGACTCTTGAGAGTTCCTTGGACTGCGAGGAGATCCAACCAGTCCATTCTAAAGGAGATCCATCCTGGGTGTTCTTTGGAAGGACTGATGCTAAAGCTGAAACTCCAATACTTTGGCCACCTCATGCAAAGAGTTGACTCATTGTAAAAGGCCCTCATGCTGCGAGGGATTGGGGGCAGGCAGAGAAGGGGACGACAGAGGATGAGATGGCTGGTTGGCATCACTGACTCGATGGACATGAGTTTGAGTGAACTCTGAGAGTTGGTGATAGACAGGAGGCCTGGCGTGCTGCAATTCATGGGATTGCAAAGAGTCAGACACTGAGAGACTGAACTGAACTGAAAAGTTAGCATGTATTTCTTTAAGTCTACATTACCATGATATCTAGCTTACAAATCTTTAGGACACAGAGTTACATAAAGCCTTTAAAAATTTATTCTAAAAATTATCAAAACATAGATTAGTGGAATTAATCTTGAATCATCTGAGTCAGGATAGAAAAGTTCCTTGAGAACAGGGTCACTTCTATAGCTTCAATATTGAATATTCCTTGCCTGCCCCAAAGTTTTATTCAGAGTATCCTTGTTATATGATGGAGTTTTGTCTCTTAATCATCAAATTGTGTGTTGATTTATGAATATTTTCTATGTATGCACCACAAATTGCAGAATTTCAAATCCCAGTGTTTAAGTTTTTAAGATAGTTTCATTTTGAAGGCACACAACAAAATTGTTTTGGGTGAAATGAACTATTAGGAAATTATAACTTAATTTCCACCAATAAAACAATGTATGTTGCATTCCCTTCACAGAAGAGACCATCAAATAATTACCAATATTTTCCAAATCTGACATCAAAGAGTTATGAAAACTATTCCACACTGTATATTAAAGAAATAAAAAAACCTCTTGTCATCTTTAGCCACTTACATATTCATTCAAGAGTACTACCAGTATTGCATCTCTTGCTTACTTTATTTCTTAACTATTTATATTGAACAGAGCAAATAAAATATTTCCATAAAAATATATACTTCATTATTTATGTATATCAATAGAAAATTTCTGAGACAACCATGCACAGTGCCAAAATTTTAAAACATATTTTTATATTTAGTAAAAAACACTTGAATTTCCTTATCAGTCACATTAACTGACTTCATGCCTTTCATATGATAAAGTATATGAAAAAGTCTTATATTTAACATCTTAAAACTGATCACATATAGAAAATAGTCACAGTTACAAGGAAAGCCTGGAACAGACTTATCTATTCTATAAAATAAGAGTCTCCTTGGTTGATTAAGTATGTTTTACCAAAAATTACTTTATTGACACTGGAATAATTAAATTTCCAAAAAGTCAACAAAATTGCAGCTAAAACATTTAGCATGAAAAGCCACTAATTACTTATTTTCTTTGTTACAACGTATAGAACAATGCTGGAATACACAGAGCAGTTGTTCTGTAGATATACCCATTGTCTCTGTAACTGAAGTTCCAAGCAGAGCACTGTCACAAGCATATTTATGACATAATCCTCCTGGTCCACACACAGAGAGTACAATGAACCTATCGTATACCTTGTTGTTCTTTTTTGGCATTAACTTTGCTCTTATTTCTCAATTGATAAAGGGGTTGATGGTTTCCTGGCTAGACATGGTAGATGTCTGAATCCTGTAAGACAACTGGAACCAATTTATCACTGGGCAGAAGCATCTTCTACTAATGGAAATGGCAGATGTCCAGCCTACCCTTCCAGGAATGTAAGTAGCTAACTTTTGTCAGTACAAGGTGTTGAGAATGATAGTAGTGTTTAGATGTATTTGTTTTAACAGCAGCTCCTTCTCTATTGTGAAACTACACTGCAACAATTCTTCTGGAAAAAGGTAATTGTGAAAAGTTTCTGGTTAAAAAGAAAATAAGGATGAGTCTGTCATTGTGAATAATGCAGTGGTGAAAATATGTAAATGGAATCCAAATATAGAGAGGAATTTAGCGAATTTTCAAAATAAGTAGGAAGGATATATAAACACCTTCAGCACATTAGAGTGAAAAAAAATAATGGGCTCTGCAGTCCAATTGACCAACATTTGAAATCCCTACCATTTTCTAATTGTATAAACCTGAGCAGGTTATTGAAACCTTCAGTCTTGGGAGAGAGGATTGTTTATTTTGACTTAACAATATAACTGTAAAAGCAAAGCAGACTGTTCTGAAAATTAAATTAAGTAACACATAGCACAGTGCCTGACGAATAATAGATACTCAGTAAGCAAGAGTAGCCCCTTCAACACTACTTCAAATAGACTTACTGTCTGCCTCAACTTAGTGTATTATTCAGTGCTTCCTAGGTTTCATAGGGAGAGAGAGGAAACGCTGATCCCACTTTCCATATAAGAATGGCATACAAATACAGCAGTAGGAAGTTCCTTAGCCCCCACAGATCAACTGGCTTAGCTAAGGTTGTGTCCACTGCTGAAAGTCAGATGTGTCTAGTCACGTCTAGTGGACCAGAGGATGGCTCAACCAAGACAAGTTTATACGGGAGATGTTGCTCATTGCTAGGCTATGATGAGTCTGGGGATGAACAAGCATTGACTTGGTAAAGGAGATCTGTCAGGTCAACCTGCCTGGGCATTGGAGAGATTCATGGGTGGTCATTTATTCCACGGAGACAAAGAGGAAGGCATAATGAACTGACCTAATGACAAAATCAGGAATGGGAATGTCGATTCACTGTAGCTATCAGCTAAACCTACCTGTAGACTGGGCCCATGAATATGCCGGGGTTCTATCTGAGAGAGAGAAAAATGTGTAATTAAAAATTGAGAGGGTTTTCTGACATTGTAAAATGGCAATGAACAAGAGCAGTATAGAAATTCTGAAACAGTCTAACAAAGAGGAAAGAGACATTGCCTCCCAATCCATCAAGGACCCTGAACAATTGGATACTTCAAGGCCTGTAATGCATCAAGCACAGTACCTGACCCAACACTGACAATACCCTCTGAAACCCCAGGATCTGGTGGAAAAGCAGCAGACCTGGACAGAAGGACAGTAGTGCAAGGCTAAGGACCTGCCTCCCCCTGGAACTTCTATATTAAACGTTGGAGCAAGAGATAAGAACATTCTGGCTATCATTTTATTATAATAGCCTCATCTCTAAATCCAGGTTTGTAACATCTAGGAAAATGAGGATTTTATTTTCTAATGTGCTTCAAGTTTGATATTATTATATAGTATTATCCCTTTATTTATTCACTATAATTCTTCTCTTCCAGAAAAGGAACAGAAAAAAAGTGAAATAGTTGAGGGTTTCCATTATAACTTGGGGAGATTTGTTTATATGGATACTTACATTGCTGGGCTTCTTAGGTGGTGCATTGGTAAAAAATCTGCCTGCCAATCCTGTAAGACAACTGGAACCAGTCTTATATGCTTCTTCTATATAAACAAGCATCAGGAAACTAGACACAAGAGATGTGGGTTCTATCTCTGGGTCGGGAAGATCCCCTGGAGAAGGAAATGGAAACCCACTCTAGTATTCTTGCCTGGAAAATTCCATGGACAAAGGAGCACGGTGGGCTATAGTCCATAGGGTCACACAAAGTTGGACAAGACTGAGTGACTGAAATTAAAGCCCTTTAAATTAAATTGAAAGCCCTTTAAAAAGTTATTAAAGTATAGTTGATTTACAATGTTGTGCCAATCTTTGCTGTACAGAAAAGTGGCTCAGTTATACATATGTAGACATTCTTTTTTAAATATTCTTTTCCATTATGGTTTATTGCAGGATAGTGAATATATTTCCCTGTGCTATTCAGTATGACCTTATTTGCCTAGCCCTTCATTTAAAGTACCCCAAACACTGTTGTACAATTGTTACTTAACATTATAGAATTTTATTTTTCTAAAAAGCCAGTAAAAGTAAAATAGACTTTTACAGGGGATAAAGTAAAAGTCTATTTTACTCAGCAAAGAATCTGAATTCAAGAAATGCAAAGTGTTTTACTAGTGAGAAGAGCATAACCCACGCTTTTCTCATTGTCATCCAGAAAGCTGTCAACTAAACAGTACAGATTTTCAAAATGAATATTTTTAATCATGAGCTCAAAACTCAGCAATTAGCCCTTTCTGGTGGGATTTTGTTTGTTAATTTTGAGGGTGCAACCCTCAAAGTGAATTTATTAATTTTTAAGCATATTTATGTTTAGAGTGTCACTCATTCACTCTAACAAGTCTTGCACGTGAAGGACACAAGTGCACAAGTACTTCAGGCAGCCTTTGGATTCCTCCTGCTTTATGTTTTATTCAGTCAATCAACTTGACTGCCATTCTGTATTCCTAAAATACGAAGATGTACAGAGATCCCGTAGGCAGCTGAGAAGGGTCCCCACCCCCTTAATCCCCAGGATGTATCAGGAAAGAATTGACTCAAACCAAGAAGCCTCATATCCTTTAAGCCCTTTAAAGTCATAGGGTGACATTTCTCATAGCGTCAGGAGCCTCTGGAACATGCTGAATTAGCAGTACAACTTAATGAGGATTAGGCTAATTTGACAGAGGATGTAGAACACCTTTTCCATATCTCCGCACTGTAGTTTCAATCTGATATCCAGTGGCTAAAGGTGAAGGAAGGAGTGACCTTTACCAGCAGCTTTGAGTCTCCAAGTTGACAGGGCAGAATTGCTCCTCTTCAGATGTCAGAGTAACCACGATGCATGATGTTGATGGGGGTCAAATTGCCCAAGATATATATTTTCATTCACCTCCTTAGAGATTGAACCTGACAAAACTGTAATAGCTTATTGAGTTCCAAATGACAATGACATACTGGATATTTTCAAGCACTTTTATTTTTCTTATTTCCTGACTGGTTAGAAAAGAAAGCCATTATCCCACAAAATAATAATCTTGTGATGTTTCAAAATAATTTTTTCACAGCATGTAATTTTATAATACAGTAGTGAGCCTCTTGATGCATTGTATAGACATAGAATATTATAGCCAACAAATGTATAAAATTTATAGTTGCTTTTCCACAAATTTAACTAGATCTCTCTGGAGCTTCTTCTATATAAACAAGCATCATGAAACTGTAAACTTTCTCTGTAAATGACCAGAGAGCAGATAGTTTTAGCTTTGCAGACTCTAAGGTCTCCCTTGTAACTACTTAACTCTGCTCTTGTAGAGCAAAAGCAGCCATGTGTGTGAGTGCTAAGTCATTTCAGTCGTGTCTGACTCTTTGCAACCCTTTGGACTGCAGCCCATCAGGTTCCTCTGTCCATAGGATTCTGCAGGCAAGAATACTGGAGTGGGTTTCCATGCCCTCCTCCAGGGGATCTTCCCTACCCAGGGAATGAACCCACGTCTCATGTCTCCTGCATTTGCAGGTGGGTTCTTTACCATTAGCACCACCTGGGAAAGCAGCCATAGACATTATATAAACAAATAAGTGTGACTTTGTTCCAATAAAACTTTATGGACACTAAAATTTGATTTTATATAACATTTATATATCATGAAACATCTTTTTGATATTTTTCAATCATTTAAAAATGTGAATACCATTCGTAGCTCATAAGCCATGGACCAGCCATGGGGTGGGCCTGGTTTGGTCCAAGGGTAATATCTAGATATTAAGTTTTAAAAAGATGTTCTGAACCTTACTCTGGTTTCAAATTCTCCAAGCTTTAGATAACATTTAATGATACTGACATTTATAAAATGTATCATACTGAGCATTTATAAAATTTGTTAACCTACTGACACCTAGGGCCTTGAAAAATACTAGGTATGTCTCAAATTTAATGTACATATGAGTCACCTGGAGATCTTCTTAAAATGCATATTTTGATCCAGTAAGTCTGAGGTGGAACAACTCAGATCCTACTTTTCTAAAAAATGATGCCCATGCTTTTGGTCTATGATCCACTCTTTGAATGGCACTGCTTAGAAGATATACAATTAAAATTCAACCAAATTGTTGAAGGTAAGGCAATTAAATCAAATAATAAGCATTTACTGAGGATCTACTACATGTCTGCTTCTATACTTGATACCAAGGAAGATTCAGAAAAATACAGAGAATATAACCTTTTCCCACAGGGAGCTTACAATCAAGATAGTGTAGTGTGGTACATTAGTTGCTCAGTAGCATCTGACTCTTTGCGACCCCATGGACTATAGCCCGCCAGACTCCTCTGTCCATGGAATTCTCCAGGCGAGAATACCAGAGTGGGTTGCCATCCCCTTCTCCGGGGGATCTTCCCGAATCAGGTATCAAACCCGGGTCTTCTGCACTACAGGCAGATGCTTTATCATCTGAGCCACCAGGGAAGCCCACAACCAAGATTAACATACATGAAACAAACAGAAAGAAAAAGAGCTAAATTAAAGAGACTTTAAGTGACAAGGCAGTTCAGAAAAAAACAGAATGACATATGAAATCCAACAGGGCACAAGCAAATAGATGAACCTTGACCTGAACCGCAAAGAACAAACAGTGAAAAAGGAAGGGAAAGCTTAGGACACCACCACCAAAGTTATGAAAGCAGATATGCTGGGGCTAGCATGTCTGGCAAAATAGATGTGGGAAGCCATCTGGTTGGAACAGGTGACATCTGAAGTTATTACTTAGGTTATATGTTTCTTTTAGGTGACTTGGGGAACTGTTAATGAAAATGACGGGAGGTTTGCCAAACCAAAATATCTCTGCATGTCAACTCTATACCTTGCAGAAAATCTCCTAAAGGTTTGGCGTCTTTCAGAGAATTTTCCTTTAGGAACACAATTAGTTATCCTTTGAAGTTATGGCTTTAGCTGTTTACTGTGGGAAATGACATACTTTGAGTTTTCAGTGCTAAGTATATTTATCAGGGCTGCCTTTCATAATAAGAAGGGATTTAAGTATTACTCTCTGTCACTTAAGCAAATTTTTGCCTGAAATCCCACTTTTAGAAGCTGTTTATATTTAGATTAAGACCACATTTCTCAAACTTGTTCTGCCCAGCAGTATGCAGACAGCATGGAAACTCATGGGGGAAAAATAGTGCGTCTTACAGAGAGCCAAGTTCATTGATTTAGTGAAGATTAAAATTAAACAACTTAACCATAAAAAATATTATTTTTGTAGTAAACTAACAATGGACATACTATGAAATAGACTACAAAATCCATGATTTCTTTCTATATGATAAATCAAATTGTTTCAAAGAAATATGGAGCTTAAGCCTAGAACTTTGGGCTCCACTTTAAGAGGCTATAGGGGTATAAGTTCACTTTCCTAAATCTTAAGCAGTTCTTTGGTTAAAAAAAAATTTTTTTTTTGAAAAGATTTGAATTAATGTCCACCTCTGAGTACTATACAGCAGTTAAACATGAGGCACCTGATTTGGCTGAATCTTAAAGAACATCCCAGGAGAAGGCAATGGCACCCCACTCCAGTGTTCTTGCCTGGAGAATCCCAGGGACGGGGGAGCCTGGTGGGCTGCCATCTATGGGGTCGCACAGAGTCGGACACTACTGAAGTGACTTAGCAGTAGCAGCAGCAGTAAAGAACATCCCATAAGTGAAAAGACATGAAAACAAATGAGAACTAGTAGATAGTATACTGTTTACATGAATTATTAATAAAATACTTGCAAATAAAATTAAAATACATATTTGACAAAAATATAAACAGAAAGATATGCATTAAATACATTAGAGTGGTTACTATTGGAGTGTGAGGAATGAAAATAGAAAGCAACTAAACAAATAAGTAAATTAGAGAGAACTTGCATGTATAATAAATTGAATATTATAGTTAAATCAAACCTCTGGACTTAAGGCTCAGAACAATTAATGGGTTAAGGCATCATCAACCATAAAGCATTTCTTTTTAAATGAAGATGGCTTTGGATATCTGATATTAAATCTTTAACATCTAGGCAAGAATTAATTATCAGAGCAAGATAATAACAAGGAAAAAATAAAGATAAGAGGAAAAGAGAGAAGAAAAACCAATAATTTAAGTGTATTTCATACTTGATATTTCCCTAGCATTTGGGCAAAGCCTTTTACATGCATGAGCTGAGGTAAATACTACTATTATCCCCAGTAGACAGATGAGGAAACTGAGGCTTGGAGAGGTCTAGAGATGCTTGGTGATATCACCCACTTTGTAAGAGGCAGGTAGATTTCAGACTTTGATCTATCTCACCTTTGATAGGTGGAGTCAGACTCATAACCATTACTACACACTTCTTAGCATGAAAAATCTAAGGGTAGCCTGAGGTCAGGATTCAGTTGGGTATAGATACTGACTTAGTATGGGGTAGAAGAGATAAGAAAGCCTTCCTCAGTGATCAATCCAAAGAAATAGAGGAAAACAACAGAATGGGAAAGACTAGAGATCTCTTCAAGAAAATTAGAGATACCAAGGGGACATTTCAAGCAAAGATGGGCTCGATAAAGGACAGAAATGGTATGGACCTAACAGAAGCAGAAGATATTAAGAAGAGGTGGCAAGAATACACAGAAGAACTGTACAAAAAAGATCTTCATGACCCAGATAATTACAGTTGTGTGATCACTCACCTAGAACCAGACATCCTGGAATGTGAAGTCAAGTGGGCCTTAGAAAGCATCACTACGAACAAAGCCAGTGGAGGTGATGGAATTCCAGTTGAGCTATTTCAAATCCTGAAAGATGACGCTGTGAAAGTGCTGCACTCAATATGCCAGCAAATTTGGAAAACTCAGCAGTGGCCACAGGACTGGAAAAAGTCAGTTTTCATTCCAATCCCAAAGAAAGGCAATGCCAAAGAATGCTCAAACTACCACACAATTGCACTCATCTCACATGCTAGTAAAGTAATGCTCAAAATTCTCCAAGCCAGGCTTCAGCAATACGTGAACCGCGAACTTCCTGATGTTCAAGCTGGTTTTAGAAAAGGCAGAGGAACCAGAGATCAAATTGC
This sequence comes from Bos mutus, assembly GCF_027580195.1. Classification (NCBI taxonomy): domain Eukaryota; kingdom Metazoa; phylum Chordata; class Mammalia; order Artiodactyla; family Bovidae; genus Bos; species Bos mutus. Next base: position 72,954,099 of record NC_091622.1, on the reverse strand, counting down.
CAACATCCGCTGGATCATAGAAAAAGCAAGAGAGTTCCAGAAAAGCATCTATTTCTGCTTTATTGACTATGCCAAAGCCTTTGACTGTGTGGATCACAAGAAACTGTGGAAAATTCTTCAAGAGATGGAAATACCAGACCACCTGATCTGCCTCTTGAGAAATTTGTATGCAGGTCAGGAAGCAACAGTTAGAACTGGCCATGGAACAACAGACTGGTTCCAAATAGGAAAAGGAGTTCGTCAAGGCTGTATATTGTCACCCTGTTTATTTAACTTCTATGCAGAGTACATCATGAGAAATGCTGGACTGGAAGAAACACAAACGGGAATCAAGATTGCCGGGAGAAATATCAATAACCTCAGATATGCAGATGATGCCACCCTTATGGCAGAAAGTGAAGAGGAATGAAAAAGCCTCTTGATGAAAGTGAAAGTGGAGAGTGAAAAAGTTGGCTTAATGCTCAACATTCAGAAAACGAAGATCATGGCATCAGGTCCCATCACTTCATGGGAAATAGATGGGGAAACAGTGTCAGACTTTATTTTTCTGGGCTCCAAAATCACTACAGATGGTGACTGCAGCCATGAAATTAAAAGACACTTACTCCTTGGAAGGAAAGTTATGTCCAACCTAGATAGCATATTCAAAAGCAGAGACATTACTTTGCCAACAAAGGTCCATCTAGTCAAGGCTATGGTTTTTCCTGTGGTCATGTATGGATGTGAGAGTTGGACTATGAAGACAGCTGAGCGCTGAAGAATTGATGCTTTTGAACTATGGTGTTGGAGAAGACTCTTGAGAGTCCTTTGGTCTACAAGGAGATCCTATCAGTCCATTCTAAAGGAGATCAGTCCTGGGTGTTCCTTGGAAGGACTGATGCTAAAGCTGAAACTCCAGTACTTTGGCCACCTCATGCAAAGAATTGTCTCATTGGAAAAGACTCTGATGCTGGGAGGGATTGGGGGCAGGAGGAAAACAGGATGACAGAGGATGAGATGGCTGGATGGCATCACTGACTTGATGGACGTGAGTCTGAGTGAACTCAGGGAGTTGGTGATGGACAGGGAAGCCTGGCGTGCTGCGATTCATGGCGTCACAAAGAGTCAGACACGACTGAGCGACTGAACTGAACTGAACTGATGGGGAAAGACTTGCTAAAGAAAGAGGGGAAATAAGAAAGGTGGGCGATATATGGGAATGCACTGAAGAAAATTACCTTTCACAACCTAGTTCTTCAGATCAGTTCAGTTCAGTTCAGTCGCTCAGTCCTGTCCGACTCTTTGCAACCCCATGAATCGCAGCACGCCAGGCCTACCTGTCCATCACCAACTCCCGGAGTTCACTCAAACTCATGTCTATCGCGTCGGTGATGCCATCCAACCATCTCATCCTCTGTTGTTCCCTTCTCCTCCTGTACCCAATCCCTCCCAGCTTCAGAGTCTTTTCCAATGAGTCAACTCTTTGCATGAGGTGGCCAAAGTATTGGAGTTTCAGCTTTAGCATCAGTCCTTTAATGAACACCCAAGACTGATCTCCTTTAGAACGGACATTTTGGATCTCCTTGCAGTCCAGGGGACTCTCAAGAGTCTTCTCAACACCACAGTTCAAAAGCATCAATTCTTCAGGGCTCAGCTTTCTTCACAGTCCAACTCTCACATCCATACATGACCACTAGAAAAACCAAGCCTTGACTAGACGGACCTTTGTTGGCAAAGTAATGTCTCTGCTTTTGAATATGCTATCTAGGTTGGTCATAACTTTCCTTCCAAGGAGTAAGCCTCTCTTTAAAGTTTACAATTATTTTTCAGATTCACCTACTATTTATCTGCAGCAATTTATAAACAACTAACATCATTATTTTCCCTCCTGCCATTTAGTTGAGAAAATAGATTGTTATTTTGTTGTTTGTAAAGCAACATTTTTAGAGATAGTTCTTGCATCTAACACTGGAAGTGCCACTTGCCTGACCTATAGTTTTATTGTTTGACCCCTCAAGAAGCCTTGAAAAATAGCTGAGCACCGAAAAATTGATGCTTTTGAAATGTGGTGCTGCAGAAGACTCCTTAGAGTCCCTTGGACAACAAGGACATCAAACTCGTCAATCCCAAAGGAAATCAGTCCTGAATATTCATTGGAAGGACTGATGCTGAAGCTGAAACTCCAATACTTTAGCCACCTGATGCAAAGAACTGACTCACTAGAAAAGACCCTGATGCTAGGAAAGATTGAAGGTGGGAGGAAAAGGAGAGGATAAAGGGTAAGATGGTTGGATGGCATCACTGACTTAATGGATATGAGTTTGAGTAAGCTCTGGGAGTTGGTGATGGACAAAGAAGCCTGGCATGCTTAGTCCATGGGGTTGCAAAGAGTCGGACATGACTGAGCGACTGAAGTGAACTGAACTGATCCATACTTTAGTTCTTTACAATTTTTCAAAAAAGGAAAATTGTAATTATATTAAGATATAGTAAGGACCAATAAGCTCGCATATGTGTGATGCTTTGACAAAGGGGAGCTCTGTGTAAGTGTTAGTAGTTCTTGCCAAGCACTCCCACAGCTTTTTCCTCTCTGCCTCTATGGCAAGCTCAACCGGAATTCCCGTTCCTTAATCATGATGACAACCATTTCCATAGATCCACCTGAAATACCAAAAAGAGGTCTCTCTTCAGTCTTTTGAGAGAATTAATAGTGTTTTCAATGCTTTTATGTAGCTCTAGTCACAAGGCAAGGGCATGCAATTCAGCAGAATACTTAACTGGTAAGTGAGGCATGAGTTCCATGAAAAAAATTCAGTTTGTGAGTTTCTGCTTTGTTTATCTATGTCAATGATCATATAACTTGGCCCTTATAAAGAATCTTCTGTTGAAATCTCTCCAGCATGCTCATCACAGAATTTTGGTGTGTATGTGGGTTATTTTTTTCCATTTTTGTGTTTTTGTTTTTTACTTTTAACTAACACCATTTGATGTCCAAAATGCCAGGTGTTTTGTTTGGCTTTTTTTCTTTTTACTTCTTTTTTAAAAATATGTTGCCTAGAATAAATGGTATAGAACTACTTAAGATTCAAAAACTGCTAAAAACTTCTGTTTTAAAAAGCCTAACTTTCTAAACTTGGAGACGAATTATCCCCAGTAATCAACAACAACTAAAGAAGTGTAGCAAAATGTTTTTTTTTCAAGTTGTTTAACACAAATTCTGTAAAATTACATTTATTGTATTTCTATGCTAGAAAGAAATACAATAAATATTTAGAATTGTTTAATTGATGATAATATTATAATCATGGTGTGTCTGTTATTTACTTAAGGAGAAACTTCTGGATTTACTGAAGACATGGACATGAATTGAAGGCCTGCATATACTTAAAAAAAAATAAATTCTATTTTTTAATAACACTCATGACCAAAAACAATACACTTTATGGACTGAATTGCACAGAATGTTAACATTCAGAATTTCAGAGGGAAATAAAAGGCAAGTCGATTTTTGAATTGACATTTCTGAAGCATGTGTTACTTCTGTCAAATGCAGAGTAAACAGGGCTAATCATAATTAAAGTTTCACATTTGGCTAATCTGAGAACATCATTCTGAAACAACAAATCACTTTAGCTTTCTGTCTCCTTATTCCCCAACATTTTGTACTTCTCAGTATCACAAATCTTCCAAGTTAAGCAGAATAGTACGCTGTTGACACTGACTGACATTTATGCATTAAACATCTACACACATAAAATAATTCTCCCATTATCTCTTTAGTGATTCAACCTTTCATGTCAATTTGCTTTCCTTAATTGCTTTTTTGTTTAGTTTTCAGGATTTTTCAAAGCTATTCATAGTATGAAGCAATGTTTGAAGATGTTCGTCATCTTAAATAGCTTCTTTTTCACTTTTTTAACACTTAGAAGCAGAAAGAAATTTCAACATATTAACTAAACACTGTAGTCTTAATAGATTTAATTAAAAAGGCTATTGCTTAGGGACTTAACCATTCAGTCATCCATTCATCCATCTATCCATTCAACAAAATTTTTTGAATACTTACTATGATATTATAATAAGATAATAAAACATGATTCCTACCCTTGAAAATTCTAAATCTAGTACAAAAATGTGTGAACAACAATTACAGTGAAATCTGAGAAATGCTGAAAGAGATTTGTACAAATAGCATTTAAGAAATAGGAATGAAAACCCCACCAGTGTTGAGAGGAAGGTTTAATAGGTTTTTAGATGTAGTAACTCAGGTTGTGTGTAGTTTTTTTTCCCCCCTAGGACATAAAGATTCTGTGTTTTTCATCCCGTCATTTAATATTCATCTTTGACTTGGAAAATGAGATTCTGGAAGAGAAGATTAAAAAGACAGCTGTAGCACTTCACATAGAACCTTCCCAAGGAGATTATTGAAATTGACCATTACATTACCTTTTTGACAGTCCAAAATTAATTTTAAGATAAAGAAAGTAGCCCCTATCTTTAAGAATGTCAAAGTTTAGCTGGATAGAGATTCTTATGCCAATCATAATTACGAATACAAAAGAAATATAAAAGCACAAGGAAGAAACATGATACTTTTTCAGGATGAAAAGGCAAATGTGAGTTATCTGGTAAAGCCAGGATATAGATCATGAGGAAAATATGAGATGAACCTGGAAAAGCAGAATGGACCCAGATACAGGATCTTGGATGCCAGAGCAGGAGATTTCCACTTTATTCTATAATCATCTAGGAGCAGTCAAATATTTTTAATTACTGGAGTGATGTCATGGTATGCTTTTAAAAGCTAAATTAGGTAGATAGGTAGAAGGTACATTGAGGAATTAAGATCTCAGTGTACAAAAGTACAATAAGGAAGCTCTTGTGATGAGGAACTGAACTAGATCAATGACAGCGAGAATGGAGGAGTGAAACATTTGAAAAACATTCCTAAAAAAAAAAAAAATTCCTAAAGGATTGAGGGTGTCTGGTAGGGTATAAAGAGATTGATACATCTTTCAAAATCAGCAATGGAGTAACTCAGGCAGACCAGAAGTCTCTGCAGAAGAGCATTCCCAGTTCCCTGTGAAGCAAGACTAATTCTGGGCAAAGCAGGAATGATGGAAATATGGTCTAAAGAAATGGCCAGTACTTCAAGGTCTTGAAGAAGCATAAGAAAAATGATAATATCATCACTTTCCCACATGCTTAGAATGACCTGGATACTATACTAACTGCCTCATGTACATATCTCATAAAATTCCTTGTAACAGCAAGGAAGAAGCAATGATTCTCCCTCATTTTACAGATAAGGAGACCTATGCACAGATAAATTACATGACCTACTAAAATTCCACGACTTGCACAGAGTAGAGCTAAACTGAAAACCAAGACCTGTCTGCATCTAAAGCAGGGGTTGGCCCATGCCATGACCATTCATGCGCATACTGTATGCACGCTTGCACACTACCTCAGCAGAGTTGAATACTTGCAACAAAATCCATATGGCCCACAAAGAATATGTTTACCACTAAGCAAATATGTATTGAGTGTCTGCTAAATTCCAGGCACACGGGTCGGAGGGTGGGGTTTTTAGGCACTATTCCCAGCCACTCAGGCAGGTTGTAAAAGTAATAACAATAGGATGGCTCTTGACTCTGAACATCTGACACATCAATAAATTGCCCATCTTGATACTCCTCATCTTTAATGGTACTGTAGGCAGACCAGGCTGTAAACAGAAGAGAGAACAATGGTTTCACTATCACTGTTTCCGTACTTGATGCAAGATATAAATAGCCTTTCAGATTTGCAGGAAATACCACCCAGGTCCTTCACAGATCCTCAAAATGTCAAATACATCAAAGGCAAAAATTAAACTGCATCAAGTATAAATGAACACTTAAAATTATGCCTGCATATCAATAACCATCCTATAAATATAAGGTTACTAATGAATTCTGTAAGTAAAATAAAATTAACATATTATATTCTGTTTAATAGGATATTAAAATGGGACTTCAATTTCAGTAGAAGTACCAGTACTTAACAAAGCACGTGTGAGTAGACTCTGTTAAGTGGAATTTATGAGGAAATATTCAGAGCCTGTTTCCCAACTTGGGTGCCCTTTAATCATGAGACCTTCATGCACTCCAAGAAAAGGAGCAAGAGAGGGCAGAGGAGGAAGTGGAGATGAGAGAAAATTCTTTGGAGATGATATGTTGTGAGCCCCATCCTCTTCTCTCATCACAGGAGTTGCCACTAGAAAGGATCTGTGAGGAGAGTCTACAAATGACTTGAGGGAAAGAGTCCAATTTAAACATTAACCAACCCAAGAGACCACAAAAATAATAACTTAAGTAACAAGTTCAAGTTCAGTACAGAAAATCCCCGCCTTATGTTCTACTGCTGTGTAACAAGTTACCCTGAATTTAGTGACAACACAACAGTAACTCTATTAAACTCAGAGATTCTGTCAGTTAGGAAGTCAAAGAGGGCACAGCAGGGGACGCTTATTTCTGCTCCATGTTATCTGGACCTCAGCTGGAAAGATTCAAATGACTGAGGGTGTTTCAAACATCACTTCTGCTACACTCTCTTGACCAGGACAGTCACAGACCTACCAAGATTCTAAGGTATTACATACGCACCCAATCTCAGAATGGGAAGAGTAGCAAAGAATTGGTGGCTACATTTTAAAACCAACACACTATTCTTTTCTCTTCTCTCTGTCCATGCACTTACGTCAGTGGGGGTCTGAATCTTTACCTACTCAGCTGGAAAAAGAGAGAGCAAGATGCCTTCTTTTCCTATTGTAAATGACCTGCTCATGTGGGTCTGGCTCAGGAGTGTAAAAGGTTTGATTTTAAACAAGCTCAAGGTTTTGATTATTATCAAGGGAAGGACATTCTAATTTCTGACATGAGTGTAACTTAAAGAGGTGGTAAAACTGTCTATTACCCTGGATAGACAAGTAGTCAGGGAGCATCACCAAGTTTTCATCCAGAAATAAAACATAAAGGAGAAGTGAGGGATAAAAAATAGTCATGCTGAGATCGTATGCACAGTTAGGCTTTTCATCAAATTGTTTATATATATTATTACTATAGTAATGTGTGTGTGTGTGTGTGTGTGTGTGTGTGCTGGGGGCCATGGACAACAGTTGTAGACGGGGGTAGAGTTGAAAATAGTTATGAACTTATGGAGCTTCCCTGGTGGCTCAGTGGTAAAGAATCTGCTTGCCAATGCATTAGACATGGGTTCAATTCCTGATCCAGGAAGATCCCACATGCCATGGAACAGCTAAGCCCATGTGCCGCAACTACAAAGCCTGTGCACCCTAGAGCTCAGGTTCCAAAACAAAAGAAGTCACCACAACAGAAACCCCATGCACAGAGACTAGAGAGTAGCCCACACAGCAATGAATACCCAGCACAGACAAAAATAAATTGTAAAAAATTAATTAATAAGAAGCTATGAGAATGGTTCAGGTGAAAGATAATGGCAGCTGGATGGTGGCAATGGGCATAGTGAGAAGTAATGACTATGGAAATGTCAAGTAGTCAGAATGTGGATATATGTTGAAGAGAAAGCTAAAGGACATGCTGGTTGATTAGATAAATGGTGTGTTGTTTGTGACATTCTTTCAGAAAAAAAATTCTATGTGGAATGACCAACAGGTATTACATTTCAGTGGGTAAGATGAGTCTAAGCATGAGCACATGTGAAAATTCTTAGATAGACTAGTTTAGTTAATAACACTCATTATTGAACAATTTTTATAGTAACTTTGCAGGTTAGAGCATCATTCCATAAATCCTTTCCCTTCACCTCTGATATAACTCACTATGCTTCCCAGATGGCACAGTGGTAAAGAATCTGCCTGCCAGTGCAGGAGATTCAAGAGACCTGGGCTCAATCCTGAATTGGGAAGATCCCCTGGAGGAGGGCATGGCAACTCACTTCAGTATTCTTGCCTGGAGAATCCCATGGACAATCCCATGGCGGGCTATAGTCCATGGGGTCACAAAGAGTCAAACACGACTGAGGCAACTTCATACACACACACACACACACACACACACACACACACACACATGTCCATATCAAAATGTTTAAAAACTAAAGCATTTTGAACAGAATTTTTTCTGTAATAGACCATACTTCGAGTAGAATATAAATTGATGTCAGTCCATGGGGTAGCAGAGTTGGACATGACTGCATATGCAGGCAGGCATGCTCATTAAGTTGATAACAAATAAATAAATTTTAGTCTTTGACAGACAACACAGAGGCAGAGAAGGAATTAGAAAGTTCTGCTTTCTCTCTGCCCTCTTTTGACATTACATTATTTTCCTTGAGTTTGAATCTATCCTTTTCTTGTTTTTAGTTTGCTCCAAACATAGCTTTCGGGACTTTTGTAGCCATTAGCATTTCTCACAAAGTCTTTCTGGACTTTAGCCTTCCTGACCCTGCTCTTTAGAAATGTGCCGCTCTTTTGTGCTTGTCCTTGGCATGTGCCTCTTTTATATATGATCGTTTTATGTCTGAGCTCAAAGAGCTCTCTATACAGACACATTGATCTCTTTCAGTGTTTCTTCAACTTCCTTCCTGAGATCATCTGTGATTGTATAGTCAAAAAACCTTGTTTTAGAACCCTTCATTTCTACCTATTTCTTATATCCTTCTATTGACATCTTCCAGTATTTTCTCCAAGTTTTTGGAAACTTTTTTCTTAAAGTTGTACTTTAGACTTGTTTATTCATTAATGAATTAAGTAAAATATTGTTAACTCTCAATTATATTTCTGTAAGAAGACAACAAGAGTACCTTTATTAATTGCAAAATTTTTTTAGTTTTTTTTATTGAAGTATAGTTGATTTACAATGCTTCAGGTCTACAACAAATAGATTCAGTTTTATATATATATATATATATATATAGTTTTTCAGATTATTTTCCTTTATAGGTTATTATAAGTTAGTGAATATAGTTCCCTCTGCTATATAGTAAGTCCGTGTTCCAACCAGTCCATTCTGAAGGAGATCAGCCCTGGGATTTCTTTGGAAGGAATGATGCTAAAGCTGAAACTCCAGTACTTTGACCACCTCATGCGAAGAGTTGACTCATTGGAAAAGACTCTGATGCTAGGAGGGATTAGGGGCAAGAGGAGAAGGGGACGACAGAGGATGAGATGGCTGGATGGCATCACTGACTTGATGGACGTGAGTCTGAGTGAACTCCAGGAGTTGGTAATGGACAGGGAGGCCTGGCGTGCTGCGATTCATGGGGTTGCAAAGAGTCGGACACGACTGAGCGACTGATCTGATCTGATCTGATCTGATCTGATATAGTAGTGTGTCTCTGTTCATTACAGATTCCTAATTTATTCCTCCCCTCTTCCCTATGAACCAGAAGTTTGTTTGCTATGTCTGAGTCTATTTTGGTTTTTATACAAACGTTTCTTTTATTTTCTATTTTACTTTGTTATCGTTACTAACAGGAGATTGATTTTATCTGCTATAAAGGCCTAAAAATGGATTTTAGTGATAACTGTCAGATTCCAATTTTGCTACTAGTATTGACACAATACATACACACACACACACACACACACACACACACCACCCACACACACACAGTTTAAAGCAAAGACCTTAGAGAAATAGGACAGATTTTTTTCAAAAGACAGCATTACTAATCAGGATAATATTTAAATGTCTATAATATTTCTTCTCTCAGGTTTTATTTCTATGTAACAAAGTTTGACATTTTTTTTTAATATAAGCTCTACTGAAGTGAGTGTTCTGCCACCAACAGACTATTAAAAAGGATGTCTGTGTCTTTAGATTTCAATCTCAACTAACATCAATTTTTACCAAACTGATTCAACACTCAATTTTTAAAGTTTTCTTATGATCAGTTTTCATATCCCAAAACTCCAGGAGATCCTGTGATCAGTATTAATGGTGAAGGGCTCCAAAACTACATTATTACATTATATAGCTCTGTTTCCTTTACCTTCTATTTAAACCACTTAAAACAGCATCATTACTAGGTGATGTGTTGCCAGGTTTTATCATTTATATTTGTGGTTTTTCTCTTCGTTTTAGACTTTGCTTATTTCCTATCCTCTGGAAGAGTCATATGTGTTAATAACCATCTTTTATCCACAAGAAAAAATTTTCTAATTGATCCTATGAGTTCAAGAGCTTGAGATGTCAGACCAGTAAAGCAACTGAGATATATTAACTTTTCATTCTCCCTTTTTTATTTTCTTGAAAATATAGAAAAGACCGTTATGTTTCTATATTTTACTTAAGCAGAGCTCCAAAAGAGAAGAAAGTCACCTCCAATCTGTCTAATTTTCAAAAACACAGTTTGATATGTTTTACGTAGACATATATGTGTATATACATATATCTAGCTTATTGAAGCTTCACGTTTCTAACATCTGTACTAACACGTTTTGCCATATTTTCATTTGTTTTAAGATACAGTAAAAATAATTTGACAAAGAAACTAAATGCATTTAAAAAGAAAATAACCTTCTACTTCCACAGCTGCCTTGAAAATGGTCAGGTTACAGATAGGCAAAACTTAATAACCAATAACTCAAGATTCCTGTTCTCTTTCTGAAGCACAACTGTCATAAAAATATACTCTACACTTAAGATTACCATGATTAATCGATTATAAATGGCAAAGAGGAAAATGAATATACTCCCTGGCCATACATTTTCATCGTTATCAATAATAGAAATGTTGCTTCCAACAAGCCCTTGGGTACTGCTAGTACTCAGAACCCAAAAATAATTGCTTAAATATGGGGCTCGCCTGGCAGAAAAGCCTCTAGGACTTTTTTTTCTTAAATAATGATTACATAAAAAGAGTTCACATATTCTTCAGTGAATCATTTGTGAAATACCAGGTATATGTCCTGTTCAGAAGAAACTCCCTGAGAGAGATAAGCAGCTGTTTAAAGGAAAAATAAATAAATAACATTCTCCTGTAGAAGTTCATGGTGCAAACTCTTTGGGGTTAGGAATCGCCCTAAAAAGATGGTACCTTAGACTTACTTAGGTAGCTACTAATTAGCAATCTAACTTCTATACAAAGTTTTAAAATTGAATCCACTCATTATCTCTAACACAGGGGAGAGTTCATATGGGAGGAGAATCATACCCTCAAAAATTGCAAGGTGAGTTTCCGGCAAGTTCTCTACCTAGAGATTTCATTTGCTAACCTGATCATGGTACATTGGTGACCTGCACTTTTTCAAATTGAAATATAGTTCACTTATAATACTATATTAGTTTTGGGTATACAACATAGCGATTTGATATTTTTATATAATCCATATAAGGTTATAAAATATTGGCTAAATTCCTTGTGGTGTATATCAAATACTTGTAACCTATTTGTTTTGTACCTAGTAGTTTTTACTTCTTAATCTCCTTCACCGTTCTTGCTACTCCCCTACCCCTTTCCCTTCTGGTAATCACTAGTTTGTTCTCTGTATGTGAGTTTGCCTTATTTGTTATATTCATTCATTTTATTTTCTAGATTCCATATATAAATGAAGACACACAGTAACTGATTTATTATTTCACGAAACATAATACCCTCTAGGTGCATCCATGTTGTTACAAATGGCAAATATTTATCCGATTTTATGGTTGAGTAATATACCACTGTACATAACTTTTAAAAATGTAAAATCAAAGGCAATAAGGGTGATGTTATTTCTCCTCTACCTCTAAATGACAACGCAAGATGAAGGCTTGGAATAGGAATGTTGCTCTTATCTATGTTGCTTTTATCTACTATGATTCCTCCACTTCATCTTTTTGTTCAAGACCTCTTTTATACTCAAAACTACTGAGAACCCCAAAGAACTTCCTGCTTATTGCAAGTTATATCTATGGATATCTACTGTGTTTAAAATTAAAATATATTATTTTAAATTATTAATTTATTACAACAATAATAAATCCATTGCATATCAATATAAATTACATATTTTTATGAAAAATTAATTATGTGTTCACAAAAACAATTTAGTCAGAGAGTGCACTGGCTTCTATTTTTGCAGACGTCTTCAACACCTGGCTTAAAAAAAGACAGATGGATCCTTACATCTGCTTCCATATTTATCAGTTGTTACTTCCAATTGTATCATATATTCACAAGAGAATGAGAGTGAAAAGAAGTATATAAGATTTTAGTATTATTATAAAGATAGTTTTGACCTCACAAACCCCATAGGGATCTTTGGGACTCTTAAGTGTCACTTTACACAAAGCCCAGTACCATGGAAGAAAGATTGAGAATTCAAATTGCTGTGGGAGAACAAGGACATCAGAGAAAAAGTATCTCTTTAGTTGGGTAGATAGGAGAAATAAAAAATGCCTACAGAAATAATACTTGACAAATAACATAACTTTCTTAAATGCACTCATAAAGAACTGTAAGTTGAACTTCAGTTAATAGTGGAAACTTACTTCAAATTATCAAACACAAGGTTCCACAAGCTTATTGGGAAACCAGTGACTCAGGATGTAAAATATAGTAAAACTCAAGGTACCAGGATCTATAAGGTCATCTTTCATTGTTTTTTTTTTTTTTCATTTTAATTATAATAATCTGGAACTCAGTCAGACTAAGGACTTTAACAAGGCAACTAAATCCAGTTTTCTTAGATCCCAATTAATCACTCTTTATCCTTTACTATGCTACAGAACTGAAAAGTAACATTTCAGTTATATCATAAAATATGTACAGCACTCACTAATCTAATTGTTAATAATATTGGGAAGAGGGATACTGACTTAGTGACTTACTTGAACGTTTAATGAAATCTAAGAATCCATTCACCAGAAAAATATATACAAGCATATACACATATGTGCCTGAAGCCCAAGTATGAATCAACTTGGGCTCAGTGAAAGAACCTCTAGGTCAGTTTAAAAACACACACAAAATTCTAGGATATGTACATTTGAGAAGTGAAAAATTGGAAAGCAGAACAAAAGTTATAGGAGCTAACATGATTTATGTTATTTATTGAATAAATCAAATTTCATTAACTTGATACAGAGTAATATAGTATCAAATAATAAGAGTAAACCGCTTCCAAAATAGTATCCATTCATTCTAAACACCAGACATCTTGCTATGTTCTGAGGATCAAAGGTGAATGTAACTGACCTTCTGTGTCAGGATGGAGCTTTCAGTTTAGTAAGAGAGCTAGATATTAAATAAGCACACAGCACATATCAAGAATAAAGGTATTAAGCCTTTCCCACCTGGACTCTCAGTTTATCCCAAGTTACAGTCTCAGAAGCTCACATCATACCAGCATCACCTCAAATGCCATCCACCCCCAAGGCCAGAATCTGATTAAAACACTATTTTAGCCACTATATGGCTAAATAGTTTTTGTTTGATGACACAAACAAAAACAGTGAAAATCCTTTTTTCTTTCAAATGGAATAATTTATTTTGTCATATAGTTTCTTCTTTGGAATGTTATGCATTAAGACCATCCTACGGATTTCTCCAGAGAAGGCAATGGCACCCCACTCCAGTACTCTTGCCTGGAAAATCCCATGGATGGAGGAGCCTGGAAGGCCTCAGTCCATGGGGTTGCTGAGGGTCAGACAACGACTGAGCAATTTCACTTTCACTTTTCACTTTCATGCATTGGAGAAGGAAATGGCAACCCACTCCAGTGTTCTTGCCTGGAGAATCCCAGGGACAGGGGAGCCTGGTGGGCTGCCATCTATGGGGTCTCACAGTCGGACATGACTGAAGTGACTTAGCAGCATGGATTTCTCCTCCTTCATGATAAAAACCCTTTCTAGAAGAAGTCTCTGAGTGGACAGCTTAAGCCTCATATAAATGAAGTTCATTTCCCTGACTCTCAGACTGGTCTCTCTACACTTAATCTTGTTAGCAGTAGCAAGCTCTTAAAGACCAAGATCAAGATGTCAACCAAAATAGGGCTGCACAAGAGAACCTTCCATAATGGTGGAAATGCCAAGTACAATAGCTACTAGACATAAGTGGCTAAAAAAGCATTGTAAATATGCTAAGAAATTGAATTTAAATGTAAATTTATTTAATTTTAAAATTTAAATTTTATTTAGTTTTTAAAATTTAATTTAAAAAACTAAACCTTAATTTTAAAACTAAATTGTATTTAATTTTTAAAAATTAGAAACGTGAAGCTTCAATAAGCTAGATATATGTATATACACATATATGTCTACGTAAAACATATCAAACTGTGTTTTTGAAAATTAGACAGATTGGAGGTGACTTTCTTCTCTTTTGGAGCTCTGCTTAAGTAAAATATAGAAACATAACTGTCTTTTCTATATTTTCAAGAAAATAAAAAAGGGAGAATGAAAGTTAATATATCTCAGTTGCTTTACTGGTCTGACATCTCAAGCTCTTGAAGTCATAGGATCAATTAGAAAATTTTTTCTTGTGGATAAAAGATGGGTATTAATTAAATTAAATATCCATATCTGGCTAGTGGCTATCATATTTTGGAATATTAAAATAGTTATCCCATTCTTTTTGTTGATTTGGGAACTCTTGCTTTCAAGTACATCTCTTTTTAAGTCAATTAATTCTTTAAGTTTTTGGTTGCACTGGGTCCTTTTTGCTGTGCACAGGCTTTCTCTAGTCGCAGCAAGCAGGGGCCACTCACTGTTGCGGTGCTCAGGCTTCTCACTGCATTGGCTCCTGTTGTTGTGAAGCATGGGCTCCAGGTGTGCAGGCTTCAGTAGTTTTGCTTCAGGGCATAGTTGCTCTGAGGCATGTGCCATCTTCCCAGACCAGGAATTGAACCCACATCCTCTGTATTGGTAGGCAGATTCTTATCCACTGAGCCACCAGGGAAGTCCTCAAGTACACTTCTTAAATGAACAATCTTGTCTAACTGAAATATTCCCTATAATGGCCACTGTAATTCTAGGTGGTTGTCTTAATAATATTTCACCATATTTATAGATATTACAGTTTCTGGGACCACAGATCTTAGACATAAAATAAATAATTATGTAATATCACCATACTTATAGATATTACAGTTTCTGGGACCACAGATCTTAGACATAAAATAAATAATTTCAAAGAACACACAGTTCTTTGAAAGTTGAGGATCCTTCTTTTTTTTTAAGCTAAGCCATGAGTTTCTTGGAATCAAATTAATTCCTAAAAGTGCTGTGCTTTTAGATTTAGGATTTTGTGGTGTTTTACAGAGTACTTCCTTGCATGGTACATGCAAGTACATGCAAGTTCCTTGCATGGTACATGCAAGTACATGCAAGTACAACCTTGAGGTTGGCAGGTGACCTAATGTCAATCTAACCAACTCCATGACCAACTTATCTTAGCATAAGAGAACAGCACTCAAGTGTTTGATTCATGCCCACCAATTCTGCAGCTTTGACTTCCAAGATTCCCGTTAACATTTTCCTGTTTCATGAGATGATTTCTTTGTAGTGGCATATGTTCTAATAACCTGACTTATGCTTTATGCCTACTTAGATTTTTATTTCAAGAGTTAAAAAAGTACGAATTTCTCGTCAGTTTATTTTCCTAAGTCCCCTAGTGGTTTACACTGTAAACTTGCCTTGATGTTTGGTGAGTTCCCTAGCAACTGCTACCTGTTGTTGACCCCTAATAAAACTACTCTGGAAACTTTCTGGAAGCAGTAATACATAAAATAATAATAACATTTTAATACTGATTTTTTGGATTGGAGAGCTGCACGCAAGGGAGTGGAGCTCAAATCCAAGAGTGATTTACCCATGGCCCTTGGTAATGGTGAGAGGCTCTTGAACTGGAAGGGTTCTATGGACACCTGGTCTGAGTGTCTCCTTGTCCCATAGGCCATTAGCAATCAGCTTCAGATCTCATTCCTTGTTATCAAAACCTGTCACAAATTTATTATAAAAAACAATTTAGGTAATACGAACAAGCCTTAATTAACACTTCATGAAAATATACAGTCTTCTTTCAGAGAACTGCAAAATCGAGCAGAAGACAGATTTTACAAGTTAAAGTATAAGGAACAAGGGAGAGAAAAATAGAAAATATTTGATTGACTGGAGCCACACAGTCAACCTTATTTGGGACAAGAAGGAATGATAAAGTAGGTATAGAGTCTAAAGTTGATTTTGGAGTGTTTGGGGATTGGCCAACTGGATACACGGCATTTCTGGTCACGCAGAGCATTCACAGGGAAATGAAAGTTATCTAAGCTGTGGTTCACTATATAAGATAAACAAAGTGTATTAGTCTAGACAGATGATGGTTTTAGCTTCAGCAATTCCGTTCATTGGGTGTATTCTCTCTGTTTCAAAATAATTCAATTCAGTAATGCTTATAGAGTTTACATTGTATGCAAGGCACACACTCCAGTGAAAGAATTTCTTTTGAATCACAATATTTAAGACGTCATTTAATTCAATCCTTCTTTTATAGAAGAGGAAATAGAAACAAGTGATATTTTGCAGGAGGTCTGCCTAATTTACTAAAACTCGGTGGCAACACCATAAAGAAAACGAGGCCAAGTGTTCTCATCATTGCGCATGTCTGCCAATATCTTTTGCACTTTCTGGGAAATTTTCCCTGACTGTTCGAGAAATCTGATCATTTATCCTCTCTGCCACAATTGGGCCAAATATATAGATCTATCATTCAATTAATCATAGTATTACAATTATTTACACCCATTCCCATTGGTCTACTGCAGAGATTAAGAGAGTGTGGGCAATGAAGCTCTAATCCAAACCACTAACAAGCTGTATGTTACCTGGGAGAAGTATCTTTACCTCTCCATGTTTTTAGGGAGAGAATATTGGTACCCAAATCTAGAAGGCTATCAATGATATTTAAATGATAAAATCCATATAAAGGATTTAGCACAGTGCCTATCACATAGTAAGTGCTAAAAAAAATTAGTTGTTATTTTATTGTTATTATTTTAAAAATTAGTTATTGAATGTCAATAATATTTCTAGTGCCAGAGATAATTTGGTTGTTCATTTTTTTAAAAAATTGAGTACCTAATAAATTCCAAGTGCTATTTCCAAGCACTGAACTTACAGACATAGTAAAATAAGAAAAATTAGTAATATACAGTAATCATTGTGATAATTACAGCAAATTGACTGAAGTCATAGGTAAGCACAAATGAAAGAGTAGTCATGCAGCCAGGGGCAGTGGAAGGTGAGGACAAGCTTCATAGGGAAGGAGAAACTTCCTGTAATACCTTGCCTTGCTTCTTCATTTCTTTTTATTGTGTCAGGGAAAACGAACATTTTCCCTATACCTCTGTAAAGGCTGGAGAGAAATACGAGGCAAAGAAGAGCCATTTGGGCCTAGTAGTATGTGCTGTCAGCTAATGTATATGAGTTTGGTAATGTAATACAGAACGAGAAGGGGCAAATTCACTATTAACATAAGGTCAGGAATATTGTTTATAAAGAAAAGGGCCTAGGTCAGTTAAATAGAAGAACATAAACTACATAGATGAGAGAGGAGAGTTTTCCTTATTTAGTTTCAGCACTAAATAAAACCCACTGTAAAGGCCCACCATTTCCCTTCCCTCCACGCATACCTACTTCCCATCTGCAGATCAGAGAGCTTCCTTCTCTTTGCCCCAGGTGCTCCATCTCCCAAAGCCATTAGACAGTGCCACCATAAGTGAACATTCCCTCAGCCACCTAGGTTACATTACTATTAAAACATAACTTCTATACAAAAAAAGCTTTTCATGGCCCAGATAACCATGATGGTGTGATCACTCACTTAGAGCCAGACATTCTGGAATGCGAAGTCAAGCGGGCCTAAGGAAGCATCACTAAGAACAAAGCTAGTGGAGGTGATGGAATTCCAGTTGAGCTCTTTCAAATCCTAAAAGATGATGCTGTGAAAGTGCTGCACTTAATATGCCAGCAAATTTGGAAAACTCAGCAGTGGCCACAGGACTGGAAAAGGTCAGTTTTCATTCCAATCCCAATGAAAGGATGTTCAAACTACCACACAATTGCACTCATCTTACACGCTAGCAAAGAAATGCTCAAAATTCTCCAAGCCAGGTTTCAACAGTATGTGAACTGTGAACTTCCAGATGTTCAAGCTGGTTTTAGAAAAGGCAGAGGAACCAAAGATCAACGTGCCAACATCTGCTGGATCATAGAAAAAGCAAGAGAGTTCCAGAAAAACATCTATTTCTGCTTCATTGACCATGCCAAAGCCTTTGACTGTGTAGAACACAACAAACTGTGGAAAATCCTTCAATGACGGGAATGCCAGACCACCTGACCCACCTCCTGAGAAATCTGTATGCAGGTCAAGAAGCAACAGTTAGAACTGGATATGGGATAACACACTGGTTCCAAATCAGGAAAGGAGCATGTCAAGGCTGTATACTGTCACCCTGCTTATTTAACTTATAGACAGAGCAAATCATGCGAAATCCTGGGCTGGATGAAGCACAAGCTGGACTCAAGATTGCTGGGAGAAATATCAATAACCTCAGATATGCAGATGACACTACCCTTATGGCAAAAGCAAAGAAGAACTAAAGAGCCTCTTGATGAAAGTGAAAGAGGAGAGTGAAAAAGTTGGCTTAAAACTCAACATTCAGAAAACTAAGATCATGGCATCTGGATGAGGAAACAATGGAAACAGTGAAAGACTTTATTTTATTTTTTTGGTGGGGTGGAGGGCGGGAGGGGGGCTCCAAAATCACTACAGACAGTGACTGCAGCCATGAAATTAAAACACCCTTGCTCCTTGGAAGAAAAGTTATGACCAACCTAGACAGCATATTAAAAAGCAGAGACATTACTTTTCCAACAAAGGTCTGTCTACTCAAAGCTATGATTTTTCCAGTAGTCATTTATGGATGGGAGAGTTGGACTATAAAGAAAGCTGAGCGCCAAAGAATTGATGCTTTTGAAGTGTGGTATTTGAGAAGACTCTCAAGAGTCCCTTGGACTGCAAGGAGATCCAACCAGTCAATGCTAAAGGAAATCAGTCCTGAATATTCATTGGAAGGGCTGATACTGAAGCTGAAACTCCAATAATTTGGCCACCTGATGTGAAGAACTGACTCACTGGAAAAGACTCTGATCCTGGGAAAGATTGAAAGTGGGAGATAAAGGGAATGACAGAGGATGAGATGGTTGGATGGCATCACCAACTTGATGGATAGAGTTTGAGTAGGCTCCAGGAGTTGGTGATGGACAGGGAAGCCTGGCGTGCTGAGTCCATGGTGTTGCAAAGAGTCGGACATGACTAAGCAACTGAACTGACCGATTATTAAATTTTGTTAGATTTGTATTCTCTTGCATGCCCAAAGTATAATAATGGCACTGCACATAATTGTGGAAGCTAGTCCAAGTAACTGCATCACGCTTATCATCAATGGTCACATCCAAACATCAGCTACACAGAATTTTCACCTAAGATACTTGAACCTTGAACCCTAGGGGTGGGGGAAAACAGTGCTGGATTTTATATGTGTATCTGCTCAGTTGACGGTGAGAAAATGCAATTAACTTCTCTTTATAGACCAGTGTATTAGTCCCATGATTATTACTTAGCTAAGCTACTTAAGGATAACTGTCCTTTAGAGGAAGGACTCTCTGATTCTCATTAACTAGATTTCTGACCCATAGAGGAGTTTCAGCATTTATTTTCAGATGCTTTAACTTTTTTTTCTATTAGGCACTTCATCAAAAGTTTAAGTAGTAGCGTGATTTAATATTGTTTTGTCAAAGGTCTTTATGTAAAAAATTTAATCAGACCATTGGCTTAAGTCCAAAAAATAAAGGTCAAGCTTCTTAACATAACTGTTCATGAAAATTTTTTAAAGAATATAAGCTGAGATACTCTCTAAAGAAGGTTTGTTTTGACAGAAGTATCACTTTGAAATTTAGAAAGCCAAAATAACCAATAATCATCCTATAACAAGTCAGCTGAAGTCATATATGCATGTCATAGAGATTGCTAATAATCCAATGTGGAGAACTATGATACAATGCATAGCAATTATCCTAGAAAACAGAAGCAAAAGGACCATATTTGAGATAAATGAAGAGTGGGTTAATAAGGAATGACTTGCATTTATATATTCTACTCCTTCAGAAAAAAAAAAATGTAGTGATTTCAGTCTTGCTGATACCTTCAATGCACTGACTTTAGGATTTATTAGCACAATATTTTCAAAATAAAAAATACAGATGTGAAGCACACTTCATATTTTTCTTATAATTGAAAGGAATTTAATAAACTAAATTTCTGTATTTTGTAGCTTTTCCATATTTACCTTCAAATTTATTAAATAAATATTTGAAGTGGTAAACTTCAAATATTTATTCAAGAAATTGGATCCCTACACCACAACAAAAGGAAAAGAGTGTATGGCGGGGAAAGCATGAGGAGGAAAATGGCCTCTCACGTATGCTCTGTAGAAAGAACACTGTGGGGTGAATCACTGAAATTTGCTTGTTCCCCCAGGTTTCCAGGTCTTGCATTAACTCTCTATCAAAGAAGGAATAAAAAGGTCAGAGGCACATTTGTAAAAACCCAGATGTGAGAGAAGGTTTCCCAGATGCGCTAGTGGTACGGAACCCGTCTGCCAATGCAGGAGACACAAGAGATGCTGGTTCAATCCCTGAGTCAGGAAGAACCCCTGGAGGAGGACATGGCAACCCACTCCAGTATTCTTGCCTGGAGAATCCCATGGACAGAGGAGCCTGGCAGGCTATAATCCATAGCATCCCACAGAGTCAGACATGACTGAAGTGACAGAGCACACACACAGAGGTGAGAGAGGAAGTGCCGTGTTCATAGACTGCCACGCTGTTCAGAATGCAGGAAGTGTCTACTGCAAGGAGGACAGCCACAGAAGGCAGACTGAGAAGTCACATGTATAAAGAACATCGCATGCTGCCTGAGGAGGCTGAACTTTACACTGAAACAACTGGGACCATTGAAGAGTTTTAGTTAGGGGAATAATACCATCAGCTCTGTGTTCTGGCTGCAGTGCAGGCAAGATAGAAGGAGCAACACTAGAGGAAGGAAGATCAACTGGGAGGCAATGGCAGTAATCTAGGGGAAAAAATAAAGCTGTTACGAACAAAGTTTATGACAGCAAGGGTGGAGAGAAGCAGCTGGCTCTAAGAGATACTGGGAGGTTAAAACTGCCAAACCTGGTGATTGATTGGGCAGCAATGAGGTTGAGGCACTAGAATGACAAGCAAGTTTCTCCCTCAGGCAACAGAATAAATAAGGGCACCTGCATTTCCTTTGGAACATTCCAGGGGTTACATCCACAAAGCAGAGAGATACATAGGTTGAGAAATCCACAGAACATCCCAGGCTGGAGACAGAGAGCTCTGTAAAAGACACATTTCTTTTGCAATTCTATAGAATGTGGTTCTATCATTGTATTAATCTCATTATTGAAATTATATGTTTACTGTCTGTCTATCATTCCGTACATTCCCTGGGATTTGGGATCATTTGTATTCATCTTTCTATCTCTGATGCTCGACAAGCAATTATAAGAATGTTTACCAGACACTGTCTTCACATGAACAAAATTTTTTAATCCTCCAAACAACCTTGTGATGCAGCAGTATTTTTATTCTCATATTACAGAAGAGAACTGAGGCTGCGAGTCAGTAAATAAATTTACCAAAGTCCTACTGCTAATAAAGCAGACACTGAACATAGATTGTTACCTTAGGCACACAGTAGGCTCCAATATATGTTTATTTAAGTAAACTGACCTGAGGACTGTATGCAAAATATGATACCTAATGATATGGAGGGCCCTCCATGCCATTACCTACCTGCAGGGTAAAAGGAAGAAGTACTAGTTAGAGCTTCTCCACTCACTCTTGTGGGTAAGAGAGGTTTTGTCACTTCATTTACCCATACCAACCAGAGCCCTGCCCAGTGCCTCCCTGTTATTGGGAGGTTCTGAGCTATTTGCTTTCATGTGTCAGTCCCTTCCCCAGCTTCTAGTTTTCTTTCAGTCACCTCAGATGAATTCCCTCATCTGTGAGTGAAATACAAGGGAATTGCATTATGGGCCATTTCCAGGATCAATCCTTCCTTTCCTGGTGATTTTTCCTCCTGTGAGCCCCTAGATCTTTATCTACTGGGTAATCAGAGCCATCTTTCTAAGATATAATTATAAGCATACCATTTCTTTAAATCCATCAGTAGCTCATTATTACTCTTAAACAAGGATCCTAGGCCTTCAAAAAGGCCTAGGAAACTATGAAAAATAATTTTTTTCATGCTTATAACCCCAGTGTCTAATAAAGGGTCTGGTGCGTGGAAAGCCCCCCAAAATAAATTGTCTAACTTTTGCTTGATCTTCTTTCTTGGTTAGGCTTCAGGAATTTCTCAAGGCCAGGCCACACCAGTTATCTCCAAAGCAAGCCTTCTCAAACATGTCACTATAGACATTTTGGACAGAATAGTTCTTTGTTGTCGGCAGCTGCCTTTGTGCACTATGGAGTATTTAGCAGAATTGCTGGCCTCCACACACTGTGTGTGCCAGTAGCCCTGATCCACCTAGTCATGACGGTCGAAACTCCAGTCATGACCAGATGTCTCTTGGAGTACAGTAGGGAACCAAACTATGCCAGCAGAACAAGTGTATCAGGGGCTGAAGCAAGACAGAGGGCAGAGAAAGGGAAGATTAACCTTAGGACAGATAACGTTTTCTTGCAGTAACTCCCACTGTCTAGGCCATTCACAAATTGGTGTTCAGTTATTTTCCTTGACCTGAAATCTGCTTGAACCTTTTTTCTGGATGCTTTCATGTTTCCGTTCCTCGTGTGCCAAGCCCTTGACTTTCCCCAGTGATTTCACTTTAACCTCAGAACCATTGTGTTCTCTTGCACTGAATTATGTATTGATCCAATGTCAATCTGTGTGTGTCTCTTTTGTCTGTCTCCCGCTCCACTTCCCTCTCCTTCTCTCTCTCTCGCTCTTGCTCTTGCTCTTACTTTCACTCTCCATCTCTTTTTTCTCTCTTGTTTCCCCTCAGGTTTATTGGTTACTAACATTGTTGTTGTTGTTGTTGTTGTTGTTAAGTCGCTTCAGTCGTGTCCAACTCTGTGCGACCCCATAGATGGCAGCCCACCAGGCTCCCCCGTCCCTGGGATTCCCCAGGCAAGAACACCAGAGTGGGCTGCCATTTCCTTCTCCAATGCATGAAAGTGAAAAGTGAAAGTGAAGTTGCTCAGTCGTGTCCGACTCTTAGCGACCCCATGGACTGCAGCCTACCAGGCTCCTCCATCCATGGGATTTTCTAGGCAAGAATACTGGAGTGGGGTGTCATCGCCTTCTCCATTACTAACATTAGCTAGAGTCTTTTTGTTGAGTCTGCAACTTCCCGTATTATTTAGCTAATATCACATTGTTGGTGGTGGTTTAGTCATTAAGCTGTGTCCAACTCTTTGTGACCCTATGGACTGTAGCCCACCAGTCTCTTCTGTCCATGGGATTCTCCAAGCAAGAATATTAGAGTGAGTTGCCATTTCCTTCTTTAGGGGATCTTCTCAACACAGGAATTGAACAGGCGTCTCCTGTGTCTCCTGCATTGGCACACAGATTTTTTTTACCACTGAGCCTCCTGGGAAGCCCAATATCATATTACTGTCACCTTATATACCACATAAAAGCTCAACAGTTGAAAACAGCAACCATTTGTTCTTGTGGATCTAAGGGTCAGAGGGTTGGCTGCTCTAGGCTGGGCTTCTCAGAAGTCTGCTCTGCTCTACTGATCCCTGTAATCCTCCCAGAATTACAGAACTAAGACCTGTTCTTTTCATAGCAAGGGGATAGATAGTAGAACAAGCCCAAATGAGCAAATACTTTTCAAAGCTTCAGTTTCACCACACCTCCTAACATGCTACTGATCAAAGCAAATCATGTGGGCAAACTTGCATAAAGGCCCAGAGAAGCCAATGGCACCCCACTCCAGTATTCTCACCTGGAAAATCCCATGGACAGAGGAGCCTGGTGGGCTGCAGTCCATGGGTTTGCGAAGAGTCAGACACAACTGAGCGACTTCACTTTCACTTTTCACTTTCATGCATTGGAGAAGGAAATGGCAACCCACTCCAGTGTTCTTGCCTGGAGAATCCCAGGGACGGGGGAGCCTGGTGGGCTGCCGTCTATGGGGTCGCACAGAGTCGGACACAACTGAAGTGACTTAGCAGCAGCAGCAACAGCACCAGAAGAAGAAACTGCAATCACAAGGCAAAGGGTGTGGTTGCAAACAGAGAAAGAACCAGAGCCCTTATTATCTACAACATGCCTCATTTGAATTTTCATTATTTCCAATCATTTTATCAATCCCTGGAGTCTCATAGATGTGCATTTAAGACTAGGTCTGCTTGTTCTAGCAAATGCGGTCATAAAATAATAGCCCAATGCTCAGACATTAAACCTTACTTATTAATATTCAAAGCATGTGCTAAAGGCCTACCTATCAACTTTTGATTTATAAATAGGACACATTTGTCCCCTGAGACTGTTGTGTAATTTCACTCAATTTTCAGAATAGATAATGCTTTACTCCTACAGAAAAGGAGTAATTATCACCATTTTTTTAAGCCTTAATTGCACATTTTGCCTTCTCAAATTAGTCACCTTCTGCAAATGGTAGATTTGCAGATTAAAAAGATTAAGAATGGCAAGAATATATAATACCAACCAAACACATAAGGTCTGCTTTGTTTCATCTACAGTGTTCTTTTAGTACATACAGGAAGGAGGTTTGCAATATATATGGCAATAAAAAGGAAGAGAAAATTACAAGAAATCCCTTTTAACAGATTAATAAAACATTGTTATGCCATGTAATCCTGTATGTGACACAATGTGACACAAAGATCCTATAACTAAACAGTCCTATAAATAAAAGTCGCTCAGTTATGTCCAATTCTTTGCAACCCCATGGACCATAGCCCACCAGGCTCCTCTGTCCATGGGATTTTCCAGGCAAGAATACTGGAGTGGATTTCCATTTCCTTCTCCAGGGGATCTTCCTGACCCAGGGATCAAACTTGGGTCTCCTGCATTGCAAGCAGACTCTTTACCATCTGAGCCACCATGGAATCCAAATAAACATACAACAAATATTAATAATATAATTATTATATTAATTATACTAAGCCCATTAAGATGAAATGGCTTGTTTCCAAATTAGATTCTTGTGTTATTGGCATTCTGGATTATCCAACTTAGAATTCTCATCTGTTGTCCTGATTTTGAAGTTGGAAAAAACTAGCTGGTTAAGCCATTCCCAATCCAGTTGCCTCTGTGAGCCATCAGGCATGCACCTGGTAATACAGCCACGCATCTGCCCAGGCAAGAGCAATGGGAGAATTGAAATCAGCAACCTAGAGGGCTCCAGTGGATACCTGGTTTTTCTTAGGCTCTATCAAATTTATCAAGCTGTCTAAGCAATAGGACTGCTCCAGGGAAAGCTAGAATATTATAGAGTTAATACAGACACTTAAATCTTGCTTCCATAGCATCTGCACTTTTGTGTACCCCAGGCACATAAAACTGATCGGGTTCAAACTAAACGCAATTCATCATCTTATCAGTAAGCCTGCTCTTCTTACTGTGTTGTCTATCTCTACCATCCAGTGCTCAAGAGTAATATTTTTGAATGACTCCTTTTCCTTTAACACCCACTTATACTCATGCTATTCCCAAATACATTTGATTACATTTTATAAGTATTTCTTTATCACCCTTTTCTCTCCATCTTACTAGCATCACCTTAGCCCAAATCACTACAAGATTCCACTGAGGAACTATAGTACTTTCTACTTTGTCCCCAGCATTAAATCTTGTCTGTTCTTCATTCTGCAGGCTGAGGGAGTCTTGTTCAAAGGTAAGTGTGGGTATTTTTCTCCCTGACTTAAAATTTTACAAAGGCTTTCCACTGCTTATAGGATACATACAGTTCAAAATCTTGCATTAAAATTTTGGCTTATTTCACAATATAACTTTGGTGTTATAATGAAACAAAACAGTTTATTAAAGACATTTATAGTGGCATAAATGGCTTTATTGGTCCCCCATACCCATCAAAAAGCTCACTATCCCAAGTTGTCCACCTTTCCTCAGAGGAAAGAGCTACTTTTTATGGCTATCATCTTTCCAATAGGTGCTGATTGGCAAAAAAAGATTTTGGAGTTCCCCAGGAGGGGAACTATAAGAGGCAGATACTCAAATTCATCTCCCATTACAGAGCCTTACACATAATTAATATCCAATAAATATTTGTTTAGCTAATTGAAAGTGCTGTAACAAAGATAATATTATCCTTACATTATAGAAAAGGAAATTAAAGTTGGTTAACACACTTGCCAAAGACCACAGAGCCTTCAGATAGCTGGGCTAGGTTTGCAACCTGCTCTGTCTGTCTGCAGGTCTCAGAAGCAGAAAGATTCTATACAAATATGAATCCTCAAGCTCCCCTCTCCTTTACAATGCCCCAGAGAAAACTGGAAGGTAAAACTGGCAAGAGTATTATATTCAGACATCATGCAGCTAGTAGCATTTAGAGTTAAGGAATATTGGGAAATTTTAAAAGTAGCTTAAGGGCTTCCCTGGTGGTCCAGTGGTTAAAACTCAGTGCTTCCCCGGCTTCCCAGGTAGGGGGTGTGGGTATGATACCTGGTCCGGAAACTGAGAGCCCACATACCATAGGTACAGCCAAAAAAAAAAAAAAGCGCACATCTCAATTTCTACATCTTTAAAATGAGGTTATGGTAAACCTTCACTATGGGCTTCCTTGGTGGCTCAGACAGTGAAGAATCTGTCTGCCATGTGGGAGATGTGGGTTCAGTCCCTGGGTCAGGAAGATCCCCTGGAGAAGCGAATAGCAACCCACTCCACTATTCTTACCTGGAGAATCCCATGGACAGAGGATCCTAGTGGGCTACAGTCCTGGGGGTTGCAAAGAGTTGGACATAACTGAGCGACTAACACTTTCATGGTATAGTTAATACAAATACACAAATAATCTATATTATAATATTAAATAAAAGAGTGATTAAAAAAAATAACTTCCAAGAAAGCAATTTGATGATATTCTAATAAAATTCAACAAACATCTACTAGAACCTGGGAATATCAACTTGAAGAAGACAGTGGCTTGGGCCCTCAGGAGGTTATACTCTAGTAGAGAAGACAAGCATGTAAACAAATGACTATGATAAAATATCATAAGATATCAAGTAATATAATGAACAAACACACAACCCACACTGCCAGATCCTCCTACTGAGCCACACACCGATATATCCACCTTCATGTCCCGTGGACAAGAAAACTACATTCAAAGTGAAAATTACAATCTTCCCTCCCAATTCTCCTTTTCTTCCTGTGCTTACATAAGGCAGTGCATCCACTCTGTGAAGCATTCTTAACGTGACCCATACTAAAACTAAATGATTCTTCCTAAAATTCAAGCTGATCACATTACAAAAGAAAAAAAAAAATCAGAGTCACTTTTATTTCAGTGTATATTCCACACTTCTTGGAGTCTGTTGGCTTTTCTTTCACCAGCACCTCTCATGCCCTAGTTGGTTTCCTCCAATTGCTCCCACTGCCTCCTTTGCATAGGTCTATCCAAGCCATACCACCTGGCTTTTATGCTGTATGTCTATTAATCAACTTTTTCAGTTCCAGGAATACTGCAATTGTTAGTTGAATGAACCAATGAATGGGCTTCCCTGGTGGCTCAGACGGTAAAGCATCTGCCTGCAATGCAGGAGACCTGGGCTCGACCCCTGGGTGGGGAAGATTACCTGAAGAAGGGCAGCCCACTCCAGTACTCTTGCCTGGAAAATCCCATGGATGGAAGAGTTTGGTAGGCTACAGTCCATGGGGTTACAAAGAGTCAGACATGACTGAGTGACTTCACATCAACAATGAAGGGAAGAAGTTGAAGTTTTAAGATCATTGTTTACTGACCATAAAGTCTTGAACAAGGTAGTCACTTAACCACTATTTGTTTTATCTTTTATCTCTAAATCCTTTATCTCTAAAATGACAATTATACTCATGCTTCTAAGCCATTGTGAAGACTGAAGTAGTCTTATGTGTGCAAATAAATTACAGTATGAATGCTTGCATGCTGTCACTTCAGTTGTGCCTGACTCTGTGACCCTATGGGCTGTTGCCTGTCAGGCTCCTCTGTCCATGGGATTCTCCAGGCATGAGTACTAAGTGGGTTCCCATGCCCTTCTTCAGGGGATCTTCCCAACCCAGAGATCAAACTCCAATCTCTCACATCTCCTGCATTGTCAGGCAAGTTCTTTACCACTAGGCCACCTGGGAAGCCCAAAGTACAGTATAGTATCACCTAATTTTAATGCTGGTTATTTATAAGCTTATTCTAACATGGTAAGACTGGTGAAAAGAAATCTTCCCAGAATCTATTCAACTTCTTGAAAATATGTTATTAAACAAAATTTCATGACATAGAGTTGTAAGTGGCAGCATCAAGAGTATCCTTAATTATGGAGGTGTAAGACATGGATGAATCAAGGTTATAAGAGCCATTTTCTCCCCACTCCACCACTCAATTTACATAGTAGAGCTCTCAAGTACTTGCAGCTTGGTAGGGGGAGAGAAGTGGAAAATGATACAAAGCATTATAACAAAGTCCACTTTTAAATAATTATAATTTAATTACATTGACATTTCTCAGCAAGGATTAAGTAAGTCAGAAGGGGGTAAAAGGCATATGAGAAAATAAAAAGCAAGAGTTGGACTACAAGAGCATCTCTTTTGTCTTTCAGTCAGGAGTGTAATTAAATTAAGTAGGATTGATTGAGTGTCAAACATCTGTGGGAGTCATTTCCTAACTTCATTAATGCTATTGTGCCTGAAGAAGCCTCAGTGGTAATTTCTCTCACAAGTATCTAATGAGAGTCTAGTGATGTGATATGAAAGCATTACACAGAGCTGCTGTGTCCTATGCCGCTGCCTGTCTGTATGTGAGGAATTTATTAGAAATGCTGGCCTGGCAACAGCAAAGCTGTATTATCTACCTCAGCAGTGGGAGTGGGACAGCAGGCAGTAGGGAGCTCGAGTAATGGAGTCATAAAGTTGAGAGTTTAGACAGCAAGCATAACAGAATAAAAGCAGGACTGCTAAGGAGAACTAAATGGTCATAAAATAGATCATATATAATGAGGTACAGCAGATAATGAGGTACATTTATATGGAAAACACTAAATAAAAATTATGACCATTTCCTCTTTAACCCCATAACCATCAGAGCTTCTCCCAGCAGCTGGATTTGCAAGGTAAACCAGGGAGAGTGAATTAATTAGAAGGAAAAATTATACATTAGCCAGTTTAGTTCATTATTATAGGCATTGCTGATTGTACTGAGGGCCCCAGTAGAATACAAGGCACTAGGCAAAACACTATGGAAGATCTGTAATTCCTTCCATTTGGAGAATTATGATTTTAAAAAGTTATAACAATTACAGTTATAAAGTAATAAAATGAGGATAAGTGGAAAGTTAGTTCTGTTTTATTCATTTTATCACTGTGATTATAAGCTGCCTGCTCCCTAGCTTTGTTCATTCATTCATTTATCAATTAATGAGCACTTAACTATGTATTGGGACTTCTGGTCAGCTCTGAAGATGGCAAGTTGTGAGATTTCCCTGGTGGTCCAGTGGCTAGAACTCCGAGTTCCCAGTGCTTGGGGCCTGAGTTCGATCACTGGTCTGGGAACTGGATCCCACATGCAGCAACTAAGACCCAGTGCACCAAATAAATAAATAATAATTGTTTTAAAGGTGCCAAATTGCATAAGAATAGTCTCCATCTTTGAGGAGCTTTTAGTCTGATGCAGAAAATTTAAAAGCAACCAAGCCATCAAAATGAACATTTAAGTGGTAAAATAGTTGAGCAATGAGTCCCATGGATATAGAGGACACAGCACATGGCAGGACTCAGAGTATAAAAAATGAATAGGAATCAGGTTGCTTGGAGTGCCAGTGTAGATGAAGGAAAGGAGAAGGGGAGGATGATAGAGTCTCAGTTTGAGCAGAACGCACATACAAGGATATCCAGGTATGAGATGACAAAACAAATCAGGAAGGACTTGTAAAGAAGGCCAATGTGAGGAAGCCCTGAGTTCTGAAACTGCAGAGCCCAGGCTTTGGGCTATGATAAGGGGCTAAGATTTTTATCCTACATGTGGGATGTGGGAGCCATAGAAGGCAGCTATGTACAGGGGTGTTCATGCATTACAGCCACAAGCACACATTTAAATATAACACTCTGCTACTGAGTTCTGTGTCCCCTATGATTCAGTGCATCTTGTTGACAAAACTAAGTCTGGAAGAGACAATATATAATTTAGGCAGATAATTTCTCATGCATAGGATACCCATCTCTCAAAATATCACTTGCCCCTGTGGAAAGGTATTACATACATGACAGGACTAAGACTGGAAACATCAATTTCACCAAATCCCCAATAATCTATAGTCACTAAATTCCATTTGAAAGCATCTTTGTAATGTAGTCATATATGGTGCTAAAATGAACAGAGCTGGTCTGAAATATTATGAAGTTATTCTCATATAACCCTTTACCCTCTTTATATATGTACCCAGTCAAGAGGGATACTGTAATTTGAAATTAATTTATCATCAAAAATTAACTGAAAATAATTTAATTATCATTAATATTGTGAAAAGCAGCTTGAGAATTTAGTGGCATTATACTACGTATGCTGGGGGCAATGTTTATATCTCTGGAATGGTTATATATCAAGCTTTTACTGTGGACTTCCCTGGTGGCTCCATGTAAAGAATCCTCCTGCCAATGCAGGAGACGTAGGTTCGATCCCTGGTCTAACAAGGCCCCCTTGAGAAGGAAACTGCAATACACTCCAGTATTGTTGCCTGGAGAATTCCATGGACAGAGTAACCTGGTGGACTACAGTCCATGAAGTCACAAAGAGTTAGACGTGACTTAGTCACTGAACAAAAGCAACAAGCTTTCACTGCAAGTAGCTACTAACATCTGGGGACTTGATATGAGCTAGGATATAAACAACCCTGGTGATTAATAATCCATTTTGTAACAGCTTTACTGGGAGAATTTGTCCTGGCATAGTTGCTCAGCAAAATTTACCATCTTAGGAAAATAACATATTGGTCAACTTAACCAGACTATGGGGCTTCCCTAGTGGCTCAGATGGTAAAGAATCTGCCTGCAATGTAGGAGACCTGGGCTCAATCCCTGGATCGGGAAGATCCCCTGGAGAAGAAAATCCCAAGCCACTCCAGTAATTCTTGCCTGGAGGAGCTTGGTGGGCTATATAGTCTTTGGGGTCACAAAGAGTCAGACACAACTGAATGACTTTCACTTCACTTCAACCAGACTGTGAGCATGTTGAGGATAGAAATCACCACATTCAGCTTTGTCTAGCTTGATAGAGGCTCAGCAAATATGTCAGAGTGTTTTCAACTTGATGTCATTGTTCTCTCCATCTATTCTGTCCTCTGTTTTAAGGGGCAGAGATGAGGAGATTGGAACTACGTTTCCCAGAATTCCTTTCCTCACGTTGTTCTCCGCTACAATCTTATAGTGAGAAGAATTTGCACATATCTTGGCAAACTAAGAAGAAGAAGCAGAAGAACCTGCTTGAGAATCTTCTACTTTGGTGTAGATTCCAAGAAGCAATGGCTTCCCTGACTCCTATGCCACCAGTCTATCCAGTAACTATAAAAGCCTCTATTTTCCCATATTAAAATCATCCCCACTTGGAAGATTTTAAATGGCTTCTGTTTCCCTCATCTCAGCTTGACTGGAATGCATACTTCAGTGGAAAGAAGAAAAGAACACAGGAAATAAAGAAGGAGGAATGAAGGAAAGAGGAAGAAAGGAGAGAAACAAAATTGCCTTCTTGGTTTTACACAGCTCAACAGACCCAGCGGTATGCCTCATCCTTAATTCTACATGCACTCAACCTCCTCAGGAGAGCAGTGGAAATATTAAAATGTCAGGAACTGTGACTCCAAGCCAGGCTTCCTCAGCATCCATGGGTACCAATAATGCAAATCACTGAAGATGGGCTTCACAAGAAATCGTCACTAATTCTCTAAATTAGAAAATGTGAACATGTTGGCAGATTAATAATCAGAGTGGACAGAGTAACTGAGCCACTCAGAGGAAAGACTGAAAGAGCAATGACAACATCTAGGTAATCACACAAGGACTCGGGGGAAACGGAATGGATCAGTCAAAAGCAAAAAGAAACTGTCTGTGATTTTGAAGATTTTCTATTAAAAAAGAATAGGTGCCACAAGTCAGCAAACTAAAGCAGTAAGGCCTCTGCAAATCAAATCCCTAACTTCTTTGCTTTACAATTCATAAACCAAATGTTAGGCGGATAAGAAATAGAATATGTTTGAGGCATATGTTAAAGGTGTTAAACACATGGATTTTGACATATTTAATTTGGAACTAAAACAATTACTGCTCATAATACACCCAATTTCTGAAACTACTAAATTCAGTGTGACAATTTCTGTGTTTGTATTCATTTTCCTTAATGTCTTGAGTTTTTTTTTTTTTCAGCTATCCAAACATTTTTACTAATCCACAAAGCATAACCAAAACTTCCCAGACCCACTGTTATGAATGAAATGACAAAGCAACAATACAAGCAACTGTTAATAATTTAAGGCGTATAGTAACATTTTTTAAAGTCATCTTCGGGCAGTATTTACTAAAACTCAATTAATTTTCTGCTGAATCTCTTCGAACTTGTTGGCCAGTGCTAATTTACTTGGATGAGTACATATTTCTCTGCCCAAACATCTTTCCAGAAACCAACTCCTCCTCTTGACTGCCCAATACATCCTTTCAGTCACCCTTGAATTCTCTTTGATTCTTTCCTGTTTTGCTACATTCAGTCTGAAGCAAAAGAGTACAAGACTTTTCTAGCACCTTTCCCTTTTCATCACATTCCTGCAATACTTTACAAACTGGCTTTCCCTTTCATGTCACTAAATGGAGAAATTATTTTACAAACTTCTAGACAGTTTCCCACATATAATAGAAGTCCAATAATGTTAGTTCCCTTACTCTGCTTTTCTTTCATCTTTCTGGTCTAAACTCTAAACCGCCTGAAGCACAATTCTGAACAGATTATTCCATAGCTCAGAAGCCTCTAAAGCACTTCTTTCTTGAAGGATAACCCGCTCAGCTCAGCATTCAGAGATCTCTGCTTCCTATTCACATTTTCAGTTTTCTCTCACTGCTGTCTTATAAACAACGCTTATGCTTTAGACACTAAACCACTACCCAATGGCACACACATATACCTCTGAGCTTCCACTGGAAATAATTAACCAGTTAGTTGACTACAAGACATTGGAGACTAAACATAGTTATTGCAAATTTGAGCATATAGTCTTATATATTTGACTTACCTCTTAGAAGTCAGTCATTGACAATGAATTTGTCACATTCTTGTACCCTCCTGAGAAATCTGTACACAGTTCAAGAAGCAATAGTTAGAAATGGACATGGAAGAGCAGACTGGCTCCAAATTGGGAAAGGAGTACATCAAGGTTGTATATTGTCACCCTGATTGTTTGACTTATATGTGGAGTACATCATGTGAAATACCAGGCTGGATGAAGCACAAGCTGGAATCAAGATTGCCAGGAGAAATGTCAACAACTTCAGATATGGAGATGACACCACCCTTACGGCAGAAAGCGAAGAAGAACTAAAGAGCCTCTTGATAAAAGTGAAAGAGAAGAGTGAAAAAGTTGGCTTAAAACTCAACATTCAGAAAACTAAGATCATGGCATCTTCTCCCATCATTTCAGGGCAAATAGATGGGGAAAAAATGAAAACAGTGAGAAACTTTATTTTGGGGGTGGGGGCTCCAAAATCACTGCAGATGGTGATTGCAGCCATGAAATTAAAAGACGCTTGTTCCTTGGAAGAAAAGCTATGACAAGCCTAGACAGCATATTAAAAAGCAGAAACATTACTTTGCCAACAAAGGTCCATCTAGTCAAACCTATGGTTTTTCTAGTAGTTGTGTATGGATGTGAGAGTTGGACTATAAAGAAAACTGAGCACCAAAGAATTGATGCTTTTGAACTGTGGTGTTGGAGAAGACTCTTAAGGATCCCTTGGACTGCAAGAAGATCAAACCAGTCAATCCTAAAGGAAATCAGTCCTGAATATGCATTGGAAGGACTGATGCTTTTTTTTTTTTTTAACTTTACAATATTGTATTAGTTTTGCCAAATATCGAAATGAATCCACCACAGGTATACCTGTGTTCCCCATCCTGAACCCTCCTCCCTCCTCCCTCCCCATACCATCCCTCTGGGTCGTCCCAGTGCACCAGCCCCAAGCATCCAGTATCGTGCATTGAACCTGGACTGGCGACTCGTTTCATACATGATATTATACATGTTTCAATACCATTCTCCCAAATCTCCCCACCCTCTCCCTCTCCCACAGAGTCTATAAGACTAATCTATACATCAGTGTCTCTTTTGCTGTCTCATACACAGGGTTATTGTTACCATCTTTCTAAATTCCATATGCGTTAGTATACTGTATTGGTGTTTTTCTTTCTGGCTTACTTCACTCTGTATAATAGGAAGGACTGATGCTGAAGCTGAAACTGAATACTTTGGCCACCTGATGCAAAGAACTGACTCATTGGAAAACACCCTGATGCTACAAAAGATTGAAGGCAAGAGGAGAAGGGGCCTACAGAGGATGAGATGGCTGGATGGCATCATCGACTCAATGGACGTGAGTTTGAGCAAGTTTTGGCAGTTGGTGATGGACAGGGAAGCCTGGCATGCTGCATTCCATGGGGTCACAAAGAGTTGGACACAACTGAGAGACTGAACTGACTGACTGTACCCCAGTAAGCCAGAGCACTTA
This sequence comes from Bos mutus, assembly GCF_027580195.1. Lineage (NCBI taxonomy): Eukaryota > Metazoa > Chordata > Mammalia > Artiodactyla > Bovidae > Bos > Bos mutus. The sequence goes on along the minus strand of NC_091622.1, from coordinate 72,919,083 downwards.
TCAACTATACCACGAATCAGCAAATTACAACCCACATACGAAATCTGGCCCATGTGGTTTTGTACAACATGCAAGCCAAGAATAGGTTTTATGTTTTAAATTGTTGAAAAGAATCAAATGAAGATTAGTATGTCACAATACATGAACATTATATGAATTACAAATTCCAGTGTCCACAAATAAAGATTTATTGGAACACATCACACTCATTCATTTACATAGCTGTTCTTATGTTACAACAACAGAGTTAAATAGCTACAACAGAGACCAAATGCCCACAAAGCCTAAAATATTTACTATCTGATGCTTAAAAAAAATTGTTGACTTTATTTTCATTTTTTTAATTGAAGTATAGTTGATTTACAGAGTTGTGCTAATTTCTGCTACACTGCAAAGTGATTCAGTTTACATATGCATACATAGCTAATATTCTTTTCCATTATGGGTTATCCCAGGAGATTGGATATAGTTTCATGTGCTATGCAGTAAGAACCTAGTTGTTTATCCATTATGTTGTTGTTTATCCATTATGTATAACATTTTGTATCTACTAACCCCAGTTTATACTATGAATTAACCCATATTACTTAGTATTAATATTTATGCTTTTAAATATTTCCTATTTCCCCAACTTCTTTTCAAGATCCTCAAGAATAGAAATCTTTGTGACTTTCTAATATTCTGGCCTAGCACATGTATTTTACATGGCTGATTCTCAATAGATGCTTGTTAATGATCCTGATGCAACTTCTACAAATAGGTATGGATTAGCACACAGATTCTCCTGAACCAACTGGGGAAACAAACAGTAGGTTATATTAACTATAGTCTTAACTGTAGCATTGGTTGTTCCCTAATTTTAAAAACTAATTGGCCATCTTTGAATACCTATTTGAGTCTTTCCTCGAAGTGCCTTCCCATCTCTCTTGTACTCTTGCACTTAGAGGTGCACAGTGCCATCATGAGATCCTGGTTTCTATGGCCAACACTCTTTACTGCATTTCTATTTTGGCCCAACTACTCTTAACCAAAAACTGTAAACCTGAGACACAGTTCTTTGAATGGTGAGATTATCAGACCCAAATTACTTCCTGGAAAAGAACATGATGTTCTTCAAAAACACCAAAATAACTGGCCAATTATATTGGTTCAGTTCAATAGCACAGGGTTGAAAAGTAAAACTCATCACCTTATTAATTTATTAATAACTTTACCTGCTAGCACTGTGTAGAAACCATATATCCTGATTATCCCAATATTAAGGCTCCTCCATCAAATACAATATATGTGTACATATGTATCTAATGCATGTGTATCCTACTCAGAATAACTGAACAAAGAGCAACATTTAATCTAAAATATTAACATGAAATATATTGCACATTTTTGGACCAATGCAGATTTTGCCAATGTTTTTCTATTCTTTATTCCCTTTGACTCTCTAAGACCTGTCAGAACTGTCAACAATGCTATGTCAATTGTTTACAAAAGAGATCTCATTCACAGGGGAGATAGAAGCCTACCCACTACTCAGAGAAGCTGAGAAATAAAAAAAAAAAAAAAGGATGAAACACTGACAGCGGCAGATTTTTATTTGAAGTCATAAAATCGTAAGAATAAATAGGATGTCAGCAGAATCTATGATTTCTTTTTTTGGCCATAGACTTGTACTAAGAAATAATGTCACAATAGTCTTTAGACATGAGAAAAAAATTTAATAACAGGATTATTAGGTATAAGACAAAATTGATACATAATGGATTATATAACTTCAGCATCTACTGAAATTTCTCTTTGTTTTCTTCATTAAATTCTCTTATCCTTTCTGTATTTCTCAAAATTTTTCTAGCAATTTTAATGTGTTAAGATTATGTACAGTCATGCAAAATATTTGACAAGTTTCAGTTGATCTCTGTTAGTCTTTTCATGTTAGCTGTAAAAAGAGCTATAAACACACATTTGCAACAGTTATTTGGAGTACATCACATACATAATGTTTGATGATTGCATTGTCATCAGTAAATCTAGTATAGACTTGAGCTGTACAATGAAATATGTTATAATCAGAAAGAAAAAAATTTTTTCAAATGAGGAGTAAGTTGATAGAAACTATTTTTATTATATAACTTCACTACTCAGGTATCTTGGTCCTGTGAAATATGTATTAAGTCTCTCTGTAAACATACTTTCAGGAGAAAGAACTACAGGGTTAGAGTAGATAACTACCGCTTCTGAATCTCCAGAATCCATTTATTTCACTTGGCTAGCAGCATGTCAACCCTCATACAGGAACTCAGCCTTTCTTTATTTGCAGAAAACATGGTTCCTGTAAAGCTAAGTTTACTTTCAGTTTCTAGAATTATATGATCTCAGCCTGGTTAATTTGATTATCTCTTCCCCTCGGTATAAGGCATTGGTTCAGTCATGAGCAATGGTTCAAGTTGAGCCAGTTAGATTCAAACAGAGTTAGTCTCAGAACTTTAACCTCACTGTGGGACACTGGAATTCACACTTGACTCTAGTAAAGTGTAAGGCTAATGTGTACCTGGTCAGTCGTGTCTGACTCTTGTGACCTCATGGACTTTGGCCCCACCAGGCTTTTCTGTGCATGGGATGTCCCAGGCAAGTATACTCGAATTGGTTGCCATTTCCTCCTCTGAGGGATCTTCTCAACCCAGGGATCAAACCTGCATCTTTGGCATCTCCTGCATCACAGGTGGATTCTTTATCATGGAGCTACCTGGGAAGCATACATTAGTGAAAAGAGCCAATACCATAAAGGTTACATGACAAAATTAAGAGAGAGAATCTGGTCATGGTGAAAATAATTTCATTCCTGATTTTCATAAACAACCTTATTCTCAGGTTTTTAAATTTTATAACTTAACAAATATCTTAAATCAGTTTGAATTGGGCATTCTACTACTTCCTATTAAAAAAAAAAGTCCTGATACAAAAATTAGTGACCCTTGCCTGACTCTGTATTCCTAACAAGCACAAAGAGAGTAAAAATCTGTGGTTTGTTACACTTCCATCTAGAAATCTCAAGTCTCCATTCCCATAGTATAGTAAGCTTCCAAAAACAGGTTAAAGTAGAGGCCTCCATTCCTGAAATATCTTTGACCAGTTTTCTTCCACCACCTTCTCTTAGGTTCATCAACCTTTAGGAAAGTATAAGGAACACTGCTGGTTCTCTCAAAAGACATGTTCTTCGAGGTTAGCCATTGCGTGGGAAGAGTAGGAAGACACAAAAATGAAGGACAATTTGGGAATTAATTAGTTCATTTTTTCCTCACATATGGATATTTAGCCTTGACTGTCAGTCAAGAACCAACACCTCTGATGCTTGAATCTAAAGGAGATGCTGAATTTCCATGCCTAAGGTGACCAGCAGTGGGATGACCCACTTACTCCAGTAAATGGAACCATAAGAAAGAAACCCTGGACTGGCCTGGGTTTGGTGAGCAGGCTTTGAAAAATACGAAAAAGAAAAGAAACTAGTCTTTTAAAAACAGATCAGGATTTGAATTTCCTCTTGATGAAAAAGTCTAAAATGTTTTAATTTCTACTTTCAAATAAAAAATATCTAAGATCAGATTTGGAGATCATAATTCACAAACGAGGTTCATGGGTTGATTGTGTCAAGTCCCAGCTGTGCAGTTTTCCTAATAATCTTAGGTTCATTCTGTTCCTAAGACTTATTCTTCTCCACCAGCTACCCTTAAACCCAATTCAAGAAAAAATTTAACTCTACCAAAAGGCTTTCTTCCTTTCTGTACTCCTCTAACCCCAGCTTCTAAACGAGAGGTTCTCAAGCCCAACATCTTAATTTTGTATATTCTCCAACATTTTAGGGAAGGGAAAAAAAAAGAAAACTTTTTTCTAAAAAGCTTATCCAAAAGATTTTGGAGGTAGGGTTTGGGAATGTGTGTGCCAAAAGCAAACTTCCTGAGCTGAGTAATGAAGGCTTAGTGTCTGACCTCTCATCATTCAGAGGCTCAGAGAAGCTTCCAGAGAACAGAGCAGCCAGTGCTCAGCCAGAGCTGAGGAATGACTGTGACCACCAGCTGGAGTGGAGAGAAGTCTACTACTGTACCTTGCATAGGCTGCACTGAAGCCTTGAGACCACTTAAGTGAGAAGCCATCTTCACTGTCCTTTCAACACAAGCATGAAAAGTCTTATAAAGTGAGCTGAAGATGAGACATGTATTTTCAATTCACGCTTAAGAAGTTCTCACCCTGCTTTAACAAAAGCCTGTCTGTCAAAAATCACACTTAATTTCAAAGAGCTACTACATTCAAAGATGCTTCAGAAAACTGTGGAATCCAATTTGAAAAATACTTTCCAACCCACGTGGCCATTAAGTAAAGAAAGGAGATGGAATGTACTTTCTGGTGATTCAGTGTGGCCAAAGATAAAGACTTTCACCCACACACTGGTTCCTGCCTAATCCATAGACAGCTGGTCAAATACTTTATTATTTAAAATCTGACTTCTTCACTTTTAAATGAGTTTTCCCTCGATTGTGTGTATTAATAGTTTTACACTATTGGGTTAATTTTTTTAAAGGAGTATTCTTTACAAATTCAAATTCAAAATAGATTAACTCCTTTTCACACATTATAACTATATAATATTTTTATTAAGCTATGAAATGCAAAAGTTATTTCTAAAGAAAGTAAAATATTTTCACTATCTATAGAAATTGCAAGCATGCAATTAAAAGCCAACATAACATGCACATTTAATTTAAATCTTCAGGCCATCTAAAAGTACTTTTAGAAATGGAGTAAAATAAGCACAATTTACCATATTTGCTGTAAGAATAAGTAAGCACTAAACAACAACAAGTTAGCATATTAAAAGATATTAAAGTCCACTAAATTGGGAGATTAAACTTGGAAAAGATGCAGACATTATAAAGACATACATGTACCTCTATTGTGGGCAAAAGGTATATAAGATGCATAATACATAATAAATTATATAGGAAAGCAAGATATGTGTATCTATACAAAATCAATCAGGTGAGATTCTTTAAGAGAGGACTTGGGTTTTACATTCACTACCTATTTCTATTTTTTTAAATTTTGTCAGCACTATTAAAAACACAGAATGCTTACAACCCAAACACAAAAACCAGCTGGATGTCAACTGCTAAAACTTCCCCATCTTAGCCAAGAAACCAAACATGTTTTCCTGCTAATTTACACTTTACTTCACAGTTAAAGTTACCTTAAATGTGTTAAAGATAACAGTAATTCTGTGATTTGATCAATCTTAAATGGGCACAGTCTTTCCTATCCTTATGCACAGAAAAAGTTGAGAAAGACACTTCAAACTAAGATATTCACAGGAGCTTTTCATAGGAAAAAGATTTTACTTCTAACACAGACTGCATTATTTGCGTAGATTGCAAAGAGAGCCATGTGTAACTGATGACTATGAAATACATCCTCAAAGGACCAAGCACAGTGCTTGGCATGCTAAGTGCTCATCCCATGTCAGTCATTAGAGACTTTGATCCCATAGCATCAGTGGCCTCTAAGACATCTCCTCAACAAATTCCAACTCAAACATCTTGCACTCCCAAGCTGCAGAGAGGCTGGTAGAAGTTCCGAGGTATTGCACTGAGTGTCAAATCTCATGGCAAACTCCCTTTTCATATTCCCAGTCCTGAAATGCCTGTGTTCAAGGGTGACACAGTAGAGAGAAGACTGAGAATTAGAAACATGGATCCAAGGAATACATAACTTAACTCACTATCTTTCTTTTGTTTTCCTTTGTTTAGATCCATAGGCAAAATTAAACAAAAACAGTGTGGCCCAGTTCAGCTCAGTTCAGTTCAGTCACTCAGTCGTGTCCGACTCTTTGTGACCCCGTGAATCGCACCACCGCCAGGCCTCCCTGTCCATCACCAACTCCCAGAGTTCACCCAGACTCACGTCCATCAAGTCAGTGATGCCGTCCAGCCACCTCATCCTCTGTCGTCCCCTTCTTCTCCTGCCCCCAATCCCTCCCAGCATCAGTCTTTTCCAATGAGTCAACTCTTCGCATGAGGTGGCCAAAGTACTGGAGTTTCAGCTTTAGCATCATTCCTTCCAAAGAAATCCCAGGGCTGATCTCCTTCAGAATGGACTGGTTGGATCTCCTTGCAGTCCAAGGGACTCTCAGGAGTCTTCTCCAACACCACAGTTCAAAAGCATCAATTCTTTGGTGCTCAGCTTTCTTCACAGTTCAACTCTCACATCCAAACATGACCACTGGAAAAACCATAGCCTGGACTAGACGGACCATTGTTAGCAAAGTAATGTCTCTGCTTTTCAACATGCTATCTAGGTTGGTCATAACTTTTCTTCCAAGGAGTAAACGTCTTTTAATTTCATGGCTGCAGTCACCATCTGCAGTGATTTTGGAGCCCAGAAAAATAAAGTCTGACACTGTTTCCACTGTTTCCCCATCTATTTCCCATGAAGTAATGGGACCAGATGCCATGATCTTCGTTTTCTGAATGTTGAGTTTTTGGGTTTTTTTTTTAGATCCATGTATATAAATATTTTTTTCAATTTTATTTTATTTTTAAACTTTACATAATTGTATTAGTTTTGCCAAATATCAAAATGAATCCACCACAGGTATACTGCTCAGGATGAATGTTGAGTTTTAAGCCAACTTTTTCACTCTCCTCTTTCACCTTCATCAAGAGGCTTTTTCATTCCTCTTCACTTTTTGCCATAAGGGTGGTGTCATTCGCATATCTGAGGTTATTGATATTTCTCCCAGCAATCTTGATTCCAGCTTGTGCTTTTTCCAGCCCAGTGTTTCTCATGATGTACTCTGCATAGAAGTTAAATAAGCAGGGTGACAATATACAGCCTTGACGTACTCCTTTTCCTATTTGGAACCAGTCTGTTGTTCCATGTCCAGTTCTAACTGTTGCTTCCTGACCTGCATACAAATTTCTCAAGAGGCAGGTCAGGTGGTCTGGTATTCCCATCTCTTTCAGAATTTTCCACAGTTGATTGTGATCCACACAGTCAAAGGCTTTGGCATAGTCAATAAAGCAGAAATAAATGTTTTTCTGGAACTCTCTTGCTTTTTTGATGATTCAGCGGATGTTGGCAATTTGGTCTCTGATTCCTCTGCCTTTTCTAAAACCAGCTTGAACATCTGGAAGTTCACGGTTCACGTATTGCTGAAGCCTGGTTGGAGAATTTTGAGCATTACTTTACTAGCATGTGAGATGAGTGCAATTGTGTGGTAGTTTGAGCATTCTTTGGCATTGCCTTTCTTTGGGATTGGAATGAAAACTGAACTTTGTCAGTCCTGTGGCCACTGCTGAGTTTTCCATAGTCCTAGTTTTTCATCATGTAACTCAAATGTAAGTTTTATAGAAATATACATTGGTCTTCTTATCCCTCGCTCTATTAAAACACTGGGACTTCCCAGGTAGCCTGGTAGTAAACAATCTGTCTGCCAAGGCAGAAGATGCAGAGATGCAGATTCAATTCATGGGTCAGGAAGATCTCCTGGAGGAGGAAATGGCAACCCATTCCAGTATTCTTGCCTAGGAAATTCCATGAAGAGGGAAATCTGGCGAGCTAGAGTCCATGGTGTCACAAAGCATCAGACACAACTATGCATTGCTGTTGTTCAGTTGCTATCGTGTGACCCCATGGACTGTCAGAGAAGGCAATGGCACCCCACTCCAGTACTCTTGCCTGGAAAATCCCATGGATGGAGGAGCCTGGTAGGCTGCATGCAGTCCATGGTGTTGCTAAGAGTCAGACATGACTGAGTGACTTCCCTTTCACTTTTCACTTTCATGCATTGGAGAAGGAAATGGCAACCCACTCCAGTGTTCTTGCCTGGAGAATCCCAGGGATGGGGGAGCCTGGTGGGCTGCCATCTATGGGGTCACACAGAGTTGAACATGACTGAAGCAACTTAGCAGCAGCAGCAGACCCCATGGACTGTAGCACGTCAGGCTTCCCTGTCCTTCACTATCTCCTGGAGTCTTCTCAAACTCAGATCCATTGAGTCAATGATGCCATCCAACCATCCTATACTCTGTCACCCTCTTCTCATCCTGCCCTCAATCTTTCCCAGCAACAGGGTCTTTTCCAATTAGTTGGCTCTTCGCATCAGGTGGCCAAAGTATTGGAGCTTCAGCTTCAGCATCGATCCTTCCAATGACTATTCAAGGTTGGTTTCTTTAGGATTGACTGATTTGATCTCCTTGCTGTCCAAGGGACTCTCAAGAGCTTTCTCCAGCACCACAATTTGAAAGCATCAATTCTTCAGCACTCAGCCTTCTTTATGGTCCAACTCTCACATCCGTACAAGACTACTGGAAAAAAAAAAAACATAGCTTTGACTATACAGACCCTTGTCAGCAAAGTGATGTCTCTGCTTTTAATATGCTGTCTAGGTTTGTCATAGCTTTTCTTTCGAAGAGCAAGTGTCCTTTAATTTCATGGCTGCAGTCACTGTCCACAGTGATTTTAGAGCCCAAGAAAAGAAAATCTGTCACTGTTTCCACATTTTCCCCATCTATTTGCCATGAAATGATGGAACCAGGTGGCATGATCTTAGCTTTTTGAATGCTGAGTTTTAATTCAGCTTTTTCTCTCTCCTCTTTCACTTTCACTAAAGAGGCTCTTTAGTTACCCTTCACTCTCTGCCTATCTGCTGCTGCTGCTGCTAAGTCACTTCAGTCGTGTCCGACTCTGTGCGACCCCATAGACAGCAGCCCACCAGGCACCACCATCCTTGGGATTCTCCAGGCAAGAACACTGGAGTGGGTTGCCATTTCCTTCTCCAATGCATGAAAGTGAAAAGTGAAAGGGAAGTCACTCAGTCATGTCTGACTCTTAGCGACCCCAGGGACTCCAGCCCACCAGGCTCCTCCACCCACGGGATTTTCCAGGCAAGAGTACTGGAGTGAGTTGCCATTGCCTTCTCTGCTGCCTATCTGAAATTGTTTATATCTCTCCCTGAAATCTTGATTCCAGCTTGTGATTCATCCAGCCTGGCATTTCTCATGATGTACTCTGCACAGAAGTTAAATAAGCAAGGTGACAATACACAGCCTTGATGTACTCCTTTCCCAATTTTGAGTCTGTTGTTCCATGTCCAGTTATAACTGTTGCTTCTTGACTTGTATACAGGTTTCTCAGGAGACAGGTAAGGTGCTCTGGTATTCTCATCTCTAAGAATGTATCAGTTTGTTGTGATGCACACAGTCAAAGATTTTCGAGTAGCCAGTGAAGCAGAAATAGATGTTTTTATGGAATTCCCTTGCTTTCTCTCTAATCCAACAGATGTTGGCAATTTGATATCTGGTTCCTATGCCTTTTCTAAATCCAGCTTATACATCTGGAAGTTCTAGGTTCATGTACTGCTGAAGCCTATCTTGAAGGATTTTGAGTATTGCCTTGCCAGCATGTGAAATAAGTGAAATTGTATAAGCATGTACAACCTCATTAAAACATTCCTTTTTTTTCTCCCATTGCCTCCACTTCACCTCCCCTCAAAACACTGCCTTTCCAGGCCTTCTCTGGACTCTAGGTTTTCACATTTTTAGTTATTTTCAATTGTTATCTTTCTGTTTTTCACACTCCTTCCCACAAGGACTAGAATCAGGTCATTTTAATCTACCCTTTCCTCTCCACTCTCATAGTCACCCAATCCAAGATCCTCATCAGTTCAAGCCTAAGTTGCAGGGATGGCTTAGAAGCAGTTTCTCTGCCTCCAATCTCTTTTTATCAGATCCCATCTACTCATAGACACTCTAATGATTTTCCTCTAACTTCATTTTCTTCATGTCCTTTGCCTGCTCAGCAATCTCTGGTGCTTCTATGTCATTTATTATACACATCCCAAGTACTCTCTGGCCTTCCGGGTTTTCCACTAATATTACACCCCCTAGGATCCCATCCCACCTTCATTTCTCATTACCTCTCACTGCAGTCTCTCTCCTCCCACAAGCAAAATATGCATGCCATCTCCTACATGTGATTTGCTCATTTTCATCTTGATATCTTTTCTCATTCAAACTACCCACCCACTGACCTACAAATTCATTCCTGCTCTCTCCATCAATATCCTGTTAACCTTCAAAATTCTGCTCATCCCTCATCTCTTTGGAAAGTCCTTCTTCCTTAATTGCAAACAAATATGAGATTTCTTTTGTCCTTTATTCCCTCAAAAAAGGGCAATCCTCTGGTTGTTATTGAAGGTGGGGACATGGTAAGATAAAGAGATTCAAGGCAATGCATTAGTTTGGGTATCAAACTGCAAACAGTTTTGTCTAAATTAATAACAAATAAAATATCTCACAAATAAAGAAAATGGTTAAAGGTTCACATAAAGCTTTCTTACTCATTTTATAAGGGAAATAACCATGTATAATAAAAATTGTTGTTGTTGTCTAGTCATTAAGTTGTGTCTGACTCTTTTACGACCCCATGGACTGTAATCCTCCTGGTTACTCTGTTTGTGGAATTTCCTAGGCAAGAATACTGTAGTGGGTTGTCATTTCCTTCTTCAGGGAATTTCCTGACCCCAGGTGTCTCCTGCATCGGCAGGTGGATTCTTTACCACTGGGCCATCAGAGAAGCCTCAATAGCTGTCATTTATAAGGGATTTATTTTACTTCCTCAAAGGACTTTATACAAACTAACATTTCATTTTTAAGTAAGTTATGTGTCATAGTCATGGTACAGGCAAGAAAGCTGAGGGTCAGAGAAGTAAAAGTAACTTGCCTGAAGTCACAGAGCTAGAAATAAAGGCAGAATTTGAACTCATATTTGTCCTTACTCCAAAATCTGTGTCCTAACCACCTAAGCTACTGTCACAAATTCCTAACAGCATTCATAACATTCAGTTTTGGCAGTTTCTGAAAAAGAAATTCACAACTTACTTGACAGATTTCATTTTATCAATTGGCAATTGATAGTATCAAATTTTTGTCCCCTTTCTATACAATTCCTCCTCTTTCTGCCACCCTGTCTCCTGGTGAGATTGCCTCTTATTCCAACCAGAAAACTGGAGCCATTATATACAAATTTCTCATCCTATTCCCACAAATAATCCTAAAAACCGATTGAACTTGAACCTTCTATTCTCTCCAATTACAGAGTCCCTCTTCAATTCACTCCATGTGCTTGAGCACCAGTTCCTTCTTTTCTTCACAAAGCCTTTACCCATGGTTTAATCTCCAATCTCCTATATTGTAAATCTTTTTATTTCTACTGTTGGATTTCCATTGTTTTCAAATATGCTGTGGTAGCTGCCACTATTTTTTGAATAAATAATCCATAATACATAACTTTAATTCCCATATTTAATAATATATAATTAAATAACTTAAAAATAATTTTTAAGCCCCATATATTGGTTTAGATATGGCCTCACTTTGCTCACATCCATGGTCAGACTTCCTCAACGGTCTCTCTTTAAAGAGTTCCCAAACTTCCTCACTTCCTATTCACCTTGAGGTCCTCTACAAACTGGTTTCTGCTTCTCATTTCATGGGAAATCTTTCAGGCAAGTTTCCAAGGACCTCCATGGAGGGTAAATCCGTGTTGCCAAATTCAATGGGAATTTTTTTTTCTCTTATCTCACTTGATTTCTCAGAAGCTTTCAACAAGGTTGAACACTCCATGCTGAAAATACTATTTTCTTGTCTAAACTTCAGTGACACACTGGTTAATCACCCATCTCCACTGCTTCCCCTCAGTTTCCTTGGCTCATTTATGCTCTTCCTCTGATTTCTAAGTTCTGAGATACCTCAGTAGTGGTTTTTGTGCTTATTTTGTTCTCTCTTCACTTTCTCTAAATGATATGCCATTAAATGCCAAATGTATAAATTAGAATTATCATGTGTATGATTCCCAAACTTATGTCATCTTTCCAGACCACTCCTCTAAGTTCTGGATTCCTCTATTTGACTTCTTTCTTGACATCTCAAACTCTTACAATAAACAGAAAACTCTTTATTTTTTTCTTCCAAAATTTGTTTCCATACACCCCAACCAAACCCATTTTCCCCCATATCAGTAGAAAGCCAAACCAACTTTCAGTTATTTAAACCAAGACCTTAGGAACCACCCTTGGCTCTACTCTTTCCTTCAGGCCTTCATATCTAAGTTAAAAGTAAGTCTTGTATATTCCACTTTGGACTGACTAGCCACAATCATCTCTTATCAGGGCTACAATTAATGTGTCCTAAAACAGCTCTAATTCCATACTTATCCTCTCTGATCCATTCTTCACTCATTTATCAGAGGGATATTCTTAAGATATAAACCAGAATAGTCATATTTTTCTGCTTAAAACCCACTAATAGCTTATAATTTTTCTTAGGTTAAATTCAGAATGTCTCCATGTTCTATATCAGAGATAGACAAACTTTTTTCTGTAAAGATCCAGTGATTAAATATTATGGGTTTCATGGGCTATACAGTTTCCTTCACAACTATTCAACTCTGCCTTGTAGCATGAAAGCAACTATAAAAATATAAAAAGGAATGAGCATGGCTATGTTTCAGTTAAACTGTACTTATAATGAACTAGCAAAACTTGTCCCAGGGGCAGTAATTTGACAACCTATGTCTTTGTGGTTCTGCATGATCTTATACCTGTGTGCTCCTGTAACCACATATGTACCATTCTCGCCCTCAGTCATGTAATCTTGGTCACACTGGTCTTAGTCCCAAGAATATGCCTATGTGTAGGACTTCCCTGGTAGCTCAGCAGTAAAGAATCTGCCTGCAATGTGGGAGCCACAGGAGACACAGGTTCGATCCCTGGGTCGGGAGGATCCCATGGAGAAAGGAATGGCAACCAACTCCAGTATTCTTGCCTGGAGAATCCCCATGGGCAAAGGAGCCTGGTGAGCTACACTCCATAGAGTCACAAAGAGTCAGACACAACTGAAGTGACTTAGCAAGCAAACCTATGCATAACTGCCTGGAATTCTCTTCTGACCCTTATCCTGCACTTGACTATTAGTTTCATCTTAGATAACACCACCTCAAAGATTTTTCCTGATCACCCTGTAAATAAATACACCATCTCACCATCCTTATTCTCTATTCTCAACTTTTTACTTGCTTTCTTTTTTCCCCATAAGACTTATCCACTCACAACTGTCACTATGCTTATATAACTCTTCTTATTCTTGTCTACTTTTCCTTCTAGAATATAGGTTTGGTAAAGACAAGGACTCATATATGTTTGATCATCACCCTATCTTTCTTGCCTGGCACTGTGACTGTCTGGCACTCAGCAATATTCACTCAATAAATATTTCTTGGCAGGAAAATTAATAGGATCAAATACAAATGTGTCTAACTGGTCACAAAAAATACAAGTTGATTAAAACATTGGTTTCCAATTTTTTTATTACATACACTTCAAGGAAAGAAAAATATTTGAGGATACCCTCCCACTCCAGGATATGTACATTTCCTTAAAATTAAAATATATTATGGAATAAAATGTCCACCAAAATACCAAGGAGTACATCAAGGCTGTATATTGTTACCCTGAACCCACACCATTCAATGTTATTGAGTGGCTGAATGAAATTGACACTTTCAACTATGGTTGAACTTCTTCTCACAAATTATTGCTAATAAGAGTGCTATTTTAGCAGTCCTGAAAACAGAAAGGAATGATAACTGTATTTGGGTCAAAGAAGTGACCACATTCTTATTGGAAATGATCTATTTAAAAACTTTGCTTTTTATAAAATGAGATCCTCAGAACCAGGGCATTGTCCAATTCTGTTTTTCCATACATTACAATGAAGTCATTTTTTTTCTCCATCTTCTGTAAATAGTGCTTCTGCTATGGACTGAAGATTTGTGGCCTGTCAAAATTCATATATTGAAGCCTTAACTCCCAGCATGATGGTATTTGGACGCAAGGGCCTTTGGGAGGTAATAAGGTCATGAGGGTGTAGTGCAATGAGATTAGTGCCCTATTAAGAAAAGATCTGAAAGATGATCTCTCCTTCACATGAGAATATAGCTTAATAATGGTCTTGTAAAAGGGCCCTCAGCAAGAACTGGGGCTTCCTTGGTGGCTAAGATGTTAAAGAATCTGCCTGCAATGCAGGAGACCCAGGTTTGATCCCTGGGTCAGGAAGATCCCCTGGAGAAGGTACTGGTTACCCACTCCAGTATTCTTGCCTGGAGAATTCCATGGACAGAGGAGCCTAGTGAGCTACAGTCCCCTGGCTCCCAGAGTCAGACACTACTGAGTGAATAACACTTTCACTTTTCACTTTCGACAAGAACTGAATCAGTTGACATCTTGATTTTCGTACTTCCCAGCCTTCAGAACTGTGAGAAATCAATGTCTGTTGTTTAAGCCATTCAATCTATAACATTTGTTATGGTGTGCATGTGTGCATGCTAAGTGGCTTCAGTCATGTCCAACTCTTTGCAACCCTACGGACTGTAGTTCACCAGTCTCTTCTGACCTTGGGATTCTCCAGGCAAGAATACTGGAGTGGGTTGCCATACCCTCCTCCAGGGGATCTTCCTCACCCAGGGATTGAACCCAGGTCTTCTGCAGCTCCTGCATTGCAGGTGGATTCTTTACCGCTGAGCCACTGGGAAAGCCCCTATTTGTTATGGTAGCCAGAGACAACTTAGACAGCTTCCCTCTTCAATCTCATTCCTGGTTCCTAAAGACTATGAGTCAGACATTTTTCATTACTGTGCTGATAATGCATATGCATGTTCAGTTGCTCAGTCAAGTCTGATTCTTTGCGACCTCATGGACTGTAGTTCACCAGACTCCTCTGTCCATGGGATTCTCTTGGCAGGAATATGGAGTGGGGTGCCATTTCCTCCTCCAAGGAATCTTCCCAACCCAAGGTTTGAACCTGTGTCTCCTGAATTGGCAGGTGGATTCTTTACCACTGAGTTACCTGGGGATAAGGGCCTATGTGTAATTTCACGTAGCTCAGATTTCAATTCTAGGTCTAGAACCTTTCTTTGGCTTCTATTTTCATGTACACTGAATCTATTTCACTTCATATCAACAGGTGTGGCTAAATTCAGCACTTTCTCACTTCTAGAAATATACTCATAGCAAGCATTTGTGGGGAATTGTATGAATTAACTGCATCATACAACACGCAGCATTCTGATAGCTTACTTGTTGCTATCTTCTGTTTTTCTTCCAGGAAAAACAAAAATTATTCTTTTTCTTTCATTTCCAGAAGATTAGGAACCATTTCTTTACTACCTATACATGCCTTTGGGGTGTCATCATCAACCACAATCATTTTATCAAAGTACTTCTTTTACCCAGGACTCATCTCAAGAGAAATTCTAATAAATTTTCATCAAATAATTGATCACATGCTAATGAAACTTTAATTGAATTTTCATTTCATCCTTACTCTTTAGACTTCTCTATGACTATTGAAGGTGAGAAAACTATTCCCAGGTATATTTATTAATGAAGCAATTTAAAAAAATGCCCACATTTAGACCAGCATGAGTTTGTACATGTATTAACAGTTCTATAAAATAGATGTAAGGGTTAAGAGATTAAAAACAAATTTTTAGGAAATTTTTTAAATGACTACCTAATGACAGTTCAAGAAATAAGTTTTTTAACAATAGAGGTAAATTTAGTATTTCTGAAATAGCTAGTGTGATGTTTGTGGCAGAGAGAGAAAGAGAGATTCAAAATTTCAGAAATGACTCTAGGGAGTTCCCTGGCAGTCCAGAGGTTAGGATGAGGAACTTTCAGTGCCACAGGCCCACTCTCAATCCCTGGTCAAGGAACTAAGATCCTGCAAGTCATGTGGCATGGCCATTTTATTTTTTTCTTCATGATTCTAAAGTTTACAACTATTTAATTTTTCTAATAAAACACCTTCAATATCCTGGAAATAGGATACACCAATTATTCCAGAAGGCATTGCTTTTCAAATGTCTGGTGGAATATTTTAGCTCACTATTAAAAAAGAGTTACACTGCTTATTTACACTCTGGTGATTATATCTTTAAATATAAAGTACTAATCAATTAGTATTAAAGATTTATGAAGGGACAAGTTAATAATTTTCCACTCAATTCCTTCCCACTAATTAAAGATTTTCACCATTAATCTTTGTCCTATAGCATTTAATTTGAAATAATGTTTGTCCTTTAGCTTTAGAATTAATTTTAAATAACATCTTTAATTTTGATATAAAGAACTATTTTTCAGAATTGCCTTTCAGATTAAATTTTAAAAGCTCTAAAATTCTCCTATCTAATTTTATACATAAAATGTCATTTGCATTAATCTGATGATTTTTAACTACACATTTGGCCCACAGTATCTAATTAATTTGGCAAGAGAATTATGGAAATAATAAAATTACTTCCAAATTTCAAGGAACACTTCATTTTTAAATGTCTAATTAAATATACCTTTGTAATAAAAGAAATCATTCTGAAAAATATAATAGTGTTTTAATTCCCAAGTAATAGGTATGCTGAATGTTAATTTGTCCTATATTTGCCACCCACAAGAGACAAAAGCATTATCTTAATACCCCCAAAGAAGCTGTATATTCATACAACTTAAAAAAGAAAATAAAATTAAACTTGTTTGATAAAGAATACAAAGAAACGAATTGAAAAAACTAAGTGCTTCACTTCTTAAAAACCTAACTGGCATAGCATAATAATTTTAAGTTTCTTGTGTTTCTGCCAAGAGGCAAGTAAAGAGCAGTGATATTTAAGAAGATCACCATTTCAGTCATTCGTTTCTTCATTTATTCATTTTGGGATGCTCCTTCTTTCTTATGGGTCCCACTTCTGACTTATCTCAAGAACAGCACCACAATGTTCTCTTTTGTGTTAGCAGTGAAGATGGATAAAGGAGGAGTAACTTCACTCCCTTTCAAAAGTCTTTGCAGCTCTCCTGCCTATTCTCCCCTCCCTTACTTCAAACATGAAAATCAATTCATACCCTAATTTCTCCAGTGAATAGTCCATAATCATCCTATTTTCTTCATTCTCCAATCATTAAATTTTTTACTCCTCACTTCTATATTAAAGTCAGTCAAAATTATCTCATTTCTTTTTTCTCTAATTTTTAAACACAAAGTAATTAAAATCTATAACAACAATATATCTCACCATACAAGAACAAGACAAATTTTTTTGTGATTTTTCTAAACATTAAATAAAGCTTTAAAAAAAATGAAAGTGTAATTTCAATACCAGTGGAGTCAAAGATAGATATTGCTACGTAAAGACTCTATGACAAATTCACATATTAATAAACATTGCAACAGTTCTAAAGTATATGGAAATTGTTTCAAGAAAAATCAATATACAAGTACACTAAATAAATGCACCCATTAACCCACTAGATATTTGGAAACAATTTATCTAAAAATCATTATTCTTTGCCATACTTTACATTCAAGTATAAAAAGCTTGTAGCTCATGTTTCAAATTTCATCCTTCTTCAGCACAGAAAAGGGGAGCCTTCAAAAACCTAAAGCATAATCAAGCCATGCCATTTAGAAACATCTTCTTCTCTGTGCATTATCAGGGGACTACATTCCCAAGCCTTTCCATGCCAGAGAAGCTCTGAGTATCATTGGTTAATATTGGGCTTCAGGCTCCTGCAGTTTTCCAAGTAAATGAAAGCTCAATAATGCATGCTACCTGCTGGCTCCAGGCTGGCAGCTTTGCCTACCAATTCAGCATCGCCCAGGGTACCACTGCTGTACTTACAGCGCTATCCCAAAGGTACTTACAGCTCGTTCCCTATTCATTCTAGCATAATCCTCTCACTTGCTGACCATTAGCAGTGTAATTAATGGGCATTTTCTGATCGATGTACCCTTTCAGATAAGTGTTATAATGAAAGGTGATTACAGTGAAGAATAATATAGTTGAAAATCAGTACCTGGTCGTCACCACTCATTGGCAATGCCATAACAGAATCAGACAGTGAGACCAGACTGCATAGAGTTATATCAAATAAAGTAATTCTTTCAATTTATTGCACTTTTAATTATGCCATCTTTAATTTAAAGAACTACCTTGCCCCGTACATTTAGTCTCCAAGCTAAAGGGAATTAATCTAAGGCTAACTAATATTCACTCCCCCAGCACATTTGAAATCAATTTTACCTTAAGTAAAATGTTTTATGAGGCTTCAGTTTACCCTGGGCATTATGCATCTTCATAATTTTTTAATGAACTTAACATATCCATGAGCAAAAGCCATGAATCATATTTTTGGTAGCCCTTAAAAACAATTTTTTTCCAATTTGCTGTAAATTAAAAGAGATGTGAGAAAATGAGAATAAAATCTCATTACCACTGACAACCTCACAGCTCAATAAACCTGTTATTAAATCTTATTAAAGGGTCAGTTATTTGTCATTTTTAGTAACCTTCATCATCACATGCTATCCAATCTTCCTTTGAAATACCAGGGCATAGAGGTCATACAAGGAGTTCGGACTGTGAAAATCAGGCCCAAGAGTGAGTGTAAGTAATTAGAGCTCTTTCCAGGACTTCAATCTAAATATTGACATGCACTGAACTGTGGTATTACACAGAAGGGTCGAGGACAAAGATCCAATGAAAAAAAATGATACCTTGCCACTCACTGGGGCTTTCCGATGACCAGAATCAAGAGGGGACATGATGGTTATCACAGGTAAACCACAAGGAACATATAACCAAGGTGAGGCTAAATTTTGCTTATTGGATAAAGATAAAAAGGAAAATCAGATCTCCAGTAGCTACAGGTTTTATGTACAATCAAATTTCTACATGCAAATTAAATTCATTCTGGATGAGTTGAGAATTGTAATATTTAACAAAATTTAATGAATTGTATCGAATTTAATAAAATTCATCTTAAGTTGATTTTTAGTAAAATAGGTCAACATATATTATTGGCCTGCAGGTTCTGAAGCTGATCTCTGTCCTGGGTATGTTCACAGGAAAATAAATTTCAATACAATCTAAACAAGCTAGCTGAAAGAGATGTATATGCTAACAAACACAAAGATAGAAAACAAATATTCCAATAATTCAAGCAAAATTCAAGTGACCTTTCAAAATTCTGTGGTTGATTTAGCCACAATTGTCTGTCTGTGGGAATCTCCAGGCCAGAATACTGGAGTGAGTTGCCATTTCCTTCTCCAGGGGATCTTCCCAACCCAGGGATTGAACCCAAGTCTCCCGCTTTGCAGGCAGATTCTTTACCATCTGAGCCACCAGGGAAGCCCCTTTGTAAGTAAAAGAAGTGATCAAAGATAGAGGAGGGTCTCCTGCTTTAAAATCTAGTAGATGTTTCTTGATTCCTATTTATGATAAGATAGGTTGTATGCTGCTGGCAGGGATTGAGTGGAGAAATTTAAATGGAGAGATTTCTGTGCTCTAGAAGGAATGAAGGGGGTGCTCCTTGGTTAGTAACTGGGTAGCCAGAAATCCCCACAAAATCGCTGTACAAGCACCACTTACTCCCACTTTTCTTCAGTTTTGCCCCCTTGTCAGCATAAAATTCACAGGTTCTAAATAAGAGAGAAGAGATTAAGAATAAAATCAATGGCACTGAACACTTAAGATTTCACTTACAGTCCATTAGATCTAATTACCAACTCTTCAGGTAGCTTTCTACTCTGATTTCATTCACCTGGGGAATGCTGATCATAGCTTGAGTTTTATCTTTAATTATCTCAAATAATTGATTCTTGTTGTCATTCAGTACCTAAGGTGGGTCCGACTCTTTGTGACCCCATGAACTGCAGCATGCCAGACTTCCCTGCCCTTTACTCTCTCCCAGAGTTTTCTCAAACTTATGTCCATTGAGTTGATGATGCCATCCAATCATCTCATCCTCTGTCACCCACTTCTCTTCTAGCCCTCAATCATTCCCAGAATCAGGGTCTTTTCCAATGAGTTGGCTCTTTTAATCAGGTGGCCAAAGGATTGGAGCTTCAGCTTCAGCATCAATCCTTCCAATGAATATTCAGGGTTGAATTGCTTTAGAATTAACTGGTTGATCTCCTTGCAGTCCAAGGGACTCTCAAGAATCTTGTTCAGCACCACAGTTCAACAGTATGAAGTCTTCAGTGCTCAGCCTTCTTTATCATCCAATTCTCACATCTGTACAGGACTACTGGAAAAACACTAGCTTTAAATAAACAGACCTTTGAGGGCAAAGTGATGTCTATGCTTTTTAATATGCTGTCTAGTTTTGTCATAGCTTTTCTTCCAAGGAGTAAGCGTCTTTTAATTCCACGGCTGTGATCACTGTCCACATTGATTTTGGAGCCCAAGAAAATAAAATCTGTCATTGCTACCACTTTTTCCCCTTCTATTTGCAATGAAGTGCTGGGACTGGATGCCATGATCTTAGTTTTTCAATATTGAGTTTTAAGTCAGCCTTTTCACTTTCCTCTTTCACCTTCATCAAGAAGCTATTTAGTTCCTTTCACTTTCTGCCATTAGAGTTGTTCATCTGCATATCTGAGGTTACTTATATTTCTCCTGGCAATCTAGACTCCAGCTTGTCAGTCATCCAACCCAGAATTTCACATGATGTATTCTACATAAAAGTTAAATAAGCAGCATGACAATGTACAGCCTTGACATACCCCTTTCCCTGTTTTGAACCAGTCTGTTGCTTCTCAACAGAACACATGTTTCTCAGGAGATAAGTAAGTTGGTTTGATATTCCCTTCTCTTTAAGAATTTTCCACAGTTTGTTGTAATCCACATAGTCAAAGGTTTCGAGTAGTCAGTGCAGCAGAATTCCCTTGCTTTTTCTATGATCCAACAGATGCTGGCAATTTGATCTCTGGTTCCTTTACCTTTTCTAAATCCAGGTTGTACATCTGAAAGTTCTTGGCTCACATACTGCTGAAGCCTAGCTTGAAGGGTTTTGAGCATTACCTTGCTAGCATGTGAAATTAGCTCAGTTGTGCAGTAGTTTGAACATTCTTTAACATTGACTTTCTTTGGGATTGGAATGAAAACTGACCTCTTCTGGTATCTTGCCACAGCCTACCTCTGAGGACATTTGATGTCAACAAAGTTCACTATAGATCCATCTGTGTTGATTTTCCTAAGGCTTTATTTGTTAGCCTGCTCAGACCACCATGACAAAACACCACAGATTTAACATTTATTTTTTCACAATTCTGGAGGCTGTGAGTTCTAGAAACTAGAGTGCCAGCATTATCCACTTCTGGTGAGATCTCTCCTCCTGGCTTGCAGATGGCCATCTTCTGGCTGAGTTTTCATATGGCAGAGAGAGGGAGAATTGTGTGGTCAGATTGGTCCCCATGCTATGACCACACTTAAGCTTTATCACCTCCTCACAAGCTCTATCTCCAAATACGGTCACACTGGGGATTTGACTTGAACATGGAGATTGTGGAGGGACATGATTCAGTCCATAGCATTTTATGTGACAGAAATGTCAAACCTCTTTTCTTATATAATTTAAGACTGTCTTTATAGGACACCAAAACAACCAGCTGATACAAAGAAAAAAACAGTTAAAATGAATGTTTTGAATAATATATACAGTGGATATATAAATATAATATATTAATAAATAAATAAATTAAATTAAATATAATTTTATTTTACCTTGTTAGTATTTGCTTTCATTTCTATCCAGTGGCTCAAGGGAAAATACAGTCACTCAGGGATTTCTCACTCCCCTTCATTTTATTTTAGCAGAATCAGAAGATATTAAGAAGAAGTGACAAGAATACACAGAAGAATTCTACAAGAAAAATCTTCATGACCCAGATAACCATGATGGTGTGCCCACTCACTTAGAGCCAGACATCCTGGAGTGTGAAGCTAGGTGGGGCTTAGGAAGCATCATTACAAACAAAGCTAGTGGAGGTGATGGAATTTCAGCTGAATTATTTAAAATCCTAAAACATGATGCTGTGAAAGTGCTGCACTCAATATGTCAGCAAATTTGGAAAACTCAGCAGTGGCCACAGGACTGGAAAAGGTCAGCTTTCATTCCAATCCCAAAGAAAGGCAATGCCAAAGAATATTCAAACTACCACACAATTGCACTCATCTCACACACTAGCAAAGTAATGCTCAAAATTTTCCAAGCTAGGCTTCAACAGTACGTGAACCATGAACTTTCAGATGTTCAAGCTGGATTTAGAAAAGGCAGAGGAACCAGAGATCAAATTGCCAACATCTGTTGGATCATAGAAAAAGCAATAGAAAAACATCTACTTCTGCTTTATTGACTATTCCAAAACCTTTCAGTGCATAGATCACAACAAACCGTGGAAAATTCTTCAAGAGATGGGAATACCAAACCACCTTAACTGCCTCCTGAGAAATCTGTATGCAGGTCAAGAAGCAACAGTGAGAACTGACATGGAACAACAGAGTGGTTCCAAATACGGAAAGGAGTACATCAAGGCTGTATATTGTCATCCTGCTTATTTAACTTATCTGCAGAGTACATCATGAGAAACACTAGGCTGGATGAAGCACAAGCTGGAATCAAGATTGCTGGGAGAAATATCAATAACCTCAGATATGCAGATGACACCACCCTTACGGCAGAAAGCAAAGAGGAACTAAAGAGCCTCCTGATGAAAGTAAAAGAGGAGAGTGAAAAAGCTGGCTTAAAATTCAACATTGAGAAAACTAAGATCATGGCATCAGGTCCCATCACTTCATGGCAAACATATGGGGAAATAATGGAAACAGTGACAGACTTTATTTTTTCGGACTCCAAACACCACTGCAGATGGTGACTGCAGCCATGAAATTAAAAAAGATGCTTTCTCCTTGGAAGAAAAGCTATTACCAACCTAGACAGCATATGAATAAGCAGAGATGTGACTTCGCTGACAAAGGCCCATCTAGTCAAAGCTATGGTTTTTCCAGTAGTCATGTATGGATATGAGAGTTGAACTATAAATAAGGCTGAAGAATTGATGCTTTTGAAGTGTAGTGTTAAAGAAGACTCTTGGGAGTCCTTTGGACTGCAAGGAGAGCCAACCAGTCAATCCTAAAGGAAATCAACCCTGAATATTCATTGGAAGGACTGATGCTGAAGCTGAAGCTCCAAAACTTTGGCCACCTTATGTGAAGACCTGACTCAGAAAAGACCCTGATGCTGGGAAAGATTGATGGCAGGAGAACGGATGAGATACTTGGATAGCTTCATCAACTCAATTGACATGAGTTTGAGCAAGTTCCAGGAGTTGGTAATGGACAGGGAAGCCTGGTATGCTGCAGTCCATGGGGTAGCAAAGAGTCAGACATGACTAAGCGACTGCACTGATGAACATTCTGCCAGATTTAGGCAGGATCAAAACACCAGGGAATCTGGGTATGAACATACAATTCTTGGTCAGCCTTTATCCACACAAGATCCTCATTCTCTCAAGTACTCAGACCTGATGCAAACCTCTTTTGACCCAGGCTTGAAAAGAAAATGGGGTAAAAGAGGAAACGTCAGAGAAAACATAGTTTAATATCTCCAATACTAACTTACCACATGTGACGCAGGAATGGTGTTAATCTTTTTTATTCATCAAATACAGAGTTGGAAAGGCTCATGGCACTTTTCTACTTCATTATCATAATTTTGAAGATGAAGACATTGGGGCCCAGAAAGGTGATGTAACTCACGCGAGGTCCCAAGAGCATTTGATGGTGAGTCACAGACTAGACTAGGAATCCCATGGACAGAGGAGCCTGGAATGCTGCAGTTCATGGGGTTGCAAAAGAGTCAGACATGACTTAGTGGCTAAACAACCACACAGACCAGAAAGCAGTTATTTTCAGGACCCCATGCTGTCTCTTAAGAACACAATTCAATTCAAGCAACTCTACACATGTGCCTACTAAGTGCAAGAAACTATGCTAGGCCCATCAAGTACCCTGCGTAGAGTTGTTGTTTTTCTGTTTTGTTTTTTTAATTGTATCTGAAAGAAAAGAAGCCTCTTAATGTTGCTATAGCTTGTAGCTGCCCTGTTTTCAGAGATGTCTATTAAAAAAAAAAGGATAAAGAAACAGGACTTTGTTAGCCCAAGGATACCCTAAAAGCTTGTTTCAAACATTTTGATTAACAGAAAAATATGCATTTTTTTTTCTTTTCTGTTTCAAGTTACCTAGGGTAAAACAGCACTTCTGGACACTGATGAAATCTTATTAAATTCTGTGTTCTGTCAGCTCTTCTAAGATTAGGCAAGTCTAAGAATCAAGGACACTTTGAAGTGAAAAGAGAGGAATCTTTTAAGTCACTTTAGAGGAAAATTCTTGTCAAACTCTCCAAAGTGAAGATGACGATTTCCTTCCTTTGAATTTTTTTTTAATTAAAGAAAATAACTCAAAAACATAAACATGCAATATAGGTTAAGTGCTTTATAATAAAAACCCTATTTATCCTCCCATAACAATTCCATTTTGCAAAACAGAGTTATATGACTCTAGTATAGTGAGAAATGTCTTTATTTTTTTCTCTCAACTAGTAGAACAACAATATTCAATTAACGGCTAAAGAACAACATTCAATTAACAATTTACATAAGACCCATTTACTGCACTTGTTTGTGTGCCTCTGAAGTTTCTAATTTCCAGGTTCTTCCTCTATGTCTTTTATTTTTAATTCATTTATTGGAAAATCTTGATCATTTGTCCTGTAGTTCCCACACTCTGGGCTTTCTGACTTTATGCTAGCAATTTCCTTTAACATTTTCCTCTGTCTCTGGATGTTCTGTCAATTAGTAGTTAGGTAATAGATTTTTTCGGATAATACTTCATAGGTGATGTTGCCTCAATCAAGAAGTTCATGTTTTAGAGAAGGAAATGACAAGTCACTCCAGCATTCTTGCCTAGGAAACCCCAAGGAGAGAGGAGCCTGGCAGGCTAGAGTCCATGGGGTCACAGAGTCTGACATGACTTGGTAACTAAACAACAGTCTGGTATCTGCTCATAGGTAAACAGTATAATATGCTGTGATTACTTTGTCTTTTCCAATGCATTTTGTTTTCCCTGCAGTGAAATGATTTTCCGGTATTTTTATATTGGTTTAATTTTCTATGTACTTAGCAATAACTCAAATCCAAACACGTCCTTGATTATGCAAGTCTCTTTTCAAAATCTTCAAGCACATTAGGTGTTTTGTAAGGTTTGTCTCCTTGAAGAAACCACTCCTAAAGATTCCTCTAACAATGTGGGTTCAGTGTTGTCTTGGCCTGGGTCCCCATTACTCCCACCCTCAGGTTTCCTTCTGATTCTGTCCTGTGTTGGAAATCCTAGACCCTATGGATGTATTTATTTGGTTCAAAACCTCACTCTTTGGTAGAGGACATTCTCCAGTAGAAAAGAAGACTGGGAGATGGAAAAAAAAAAAAAGCAGCACGTTTGTTTTTCCTTTTTGATATTAGCAGACATCGGTGAATATTGTTTATAACCCTTATATCACTAGGGGTTGTAAAATAAAGTTATTTTAATTCTGTGCTATCCTTTTTCATGTATTAGCTGAAAGTCTTCTATAAAAAAGAGCTTTCCCTCACTGTGTGCTTGTCCTTAAGTACAATGCAAGGAAACCTTTGATGTTCCTGTTGCTCTGTCCTTGAGACTTGTTTCCTATGAGAAGTCTCCGTGAGTGTTTCAGTGATGCACTTGCCCCCCAGGACTACCTGCCATGCTGCTTATCCCTCAAGCCCCCTCTACCCCACTCTGTTTCTGATTACCCACCTTAAGGCAGCCAAACTCATGAATTCAACGGGTGAAACACAACAAACTGATAGTTTTGAGGTCTACAGTTGCCAATAACTTTTCAACTCGGAGACTCCAACTTTCTGAAATAGTTTTTTCATGTGTAACGATAGATATATCACAATACTTGCCTGTGCCAGTTATTTTATTGCTTCAAATCCACCTTTCTTTGCCATGCTTTGTGACACTAAAAATGGGCCATACAAACGGGCCATACAAACATTTCTCCTCTGCCAAGCTGACACAGTGGCAGGCTTCTCATTAGAGGGCACGAGAGGGTCACTGCAAGAGAAAGGAGCTTCTATTCCTAATTCCAGTCTGGCTGCATCTCCCTCCCACGTCACAGTTACCAGCGGTTTTTAGGAGGCCCCAGAGGCACTCACTCTCCAGCAGTTTCTCCCCCAGAAGCAACTTACTGCAGATCACCTCTGGCATATTTAAATCCAAACCAACATCTGCGGGCATTTCTTATAGATAAATTCCAGCCTACTCACACCTTTCTCAGGTGTCTTCAGCAGGCTTTTCCTACAGACCAACTCTGGCTCATACTCTCTGCAGAGTTTGTTTCCCTTCAGCAGCTGGCATGTTCCTGAGACAGTCCCACCCATAGTCAAGGGTACCTTCAAGGTTGCACTGATGCTGACATCTTGAAATTCTCAATAATTTTTTAACAAGTGCTCCAAACAACTTTCATTTTGCATCAGTTCAGTTCAGTCACTTAGTCATGTCCGATTCTTTGCATCCCCGTGGTCTCCAGCACTCCAGGCATCCCTGTCCATCTCCAGCTCCCAGAATTTACTCAAACTCATGTCCATTGAGTCAGTGATGCCATACAACCATCTCATCCTCTGTCGTCCTCTTCTCCTCCTGCCTTCAATCTTTCTCAGCATCAGGGTCTTTTCTAATGAGTCAGTTCTTCGCATCAGGTGGCCAGAGTATTAGAGTTTCACCTTCAGTATCAGTCCTTCCAATGGATATTCAGGACTGATTTCCTTTAGGATGGACTGGTTGGATTTCCTTGCAGTCCAAGGGACTCTCAAGAGTCTTCTCCAACACCACAGTTCAAAAGCATCAATTCTTCAGTGCTCAGCTTTCTTTATAGTCCAACTCTCCCATCCATACATGACTACCGGAAAAACCATAGCTTTGACTAGACAGACCTTTGTTGACAAAGTAATATCTCTGCTTTTTAATATGCTATCTAGGTTGGTCATAACTTTTCTTCCAAGGAGAAAGTGTCTTTTAATTTCATGGCTGCAGTCTCCATCTGCAGTGATATTGGAGGCCCCCCTCAGAATAAAGTCTCTCGCTGTTTCCATTGTTTCCTCATCTATTTGCCATGAAGTGATAGGACCAGCTGCCATGATCTTAGTTTTCTGAATGTTGAGTTTTAAGCCAACTTTTTCACTCTCTTCTTTCACTTTCATCAAGAGGCTCTTTAGTTCTTCGCTTTCTGCCATAAGCGTGGTGTCATCCGCATATCTGAGGTGTTTGATATTTTCCTGGCAATCTTGATTCCAGCTTGTGCTTCATCCAGCCCAGTATTTCTCATAATGTACTCTGCATTTAAGTTAAATAAGCAAGGTAACAATATACAGCCTTGATGTACTCCTTTTCCTATTTGGAACCAGTCTGTTGTTCCATGTCCAGTTGTAACTGTTGCTTCCTGACCTGCATACAGATTTCTTGAGAGGCAGGTCAGGTGGTCTGGCATTCCCAACTCTTTAAGAATTTTCCAGAGTTTCTTGTGGTCCACACAGTCAAAGGTTTTGGCATAGTCAATAAAGCAGAAATAGATGTTCTTCTGGACTCTCTTGCTTTTTCTATGATCCAACAGATGTTGGCACTTTGATCTCTGATTCCTCTGCTTTTTCTAAATCCAACTTGAACATCTGGAAGTTCATGGTTCATGTACTGTTGAAGCCTGACTTGAAGAATTTTGAGCATTACTTTGCAAGCATGTGAAATTAGCTCAGTTGTACAGTAGTTTGAACATGCTTTGGCATTGACTTTCTTTGGGATTGGATGAAAACTGACCTTTTTCAATCCTGTGACCACTGCTGAGTTTTCCAAATTATCTGACATATTGAGTGCAGCACTTTCACAGCATCATCTTTCAGGATTTGGAATAGCTCAACTGGCATTCCATCACCTCCACTAGCTTTGTCCATAGTGATGCTTCCTAAGGCCCACTTGACTTCACATTCTAGGATGTCTGGCTCTAGGTGAGTGATCACACTATCGTCATTATCTGGGTTGCGAAGATCTGTTTTTGTATAGTTCTTCTGTGTATTCTTGCCACCTTTTCTTAATATCTTCTGCTTCTGTTAGGT
The DNA here is from genome assembly GCF_027580195.1 of Bos mutus. NCBI lineage: Eukaryota > Metazoa > Chordata > Mammalia > Artiodactyla > Bovidae > Bos > Bos mutus. The sequence continues at coordinate 72,890,968 of NC_091622.1, read as the reverse complement.
CCATACCATTTCTGGCCTTTATTGTGCCCATATTTGCATGAAAGGATCCTTTGGTATCTCTACTTTTCTTGAAGAGATCTCTAGTTTTTCCCATTCTATTGTTTTCCTCTATTTCTTTGGATGCTTGCTCCTTAGAAGGAAAGTTATGACCAATCTAGAAAGCATATTAAAAAGCAGAGACATTACTTTGCCAACAAAGGTCTGTCTAGTCAAGGCTATGGTTTTTCCAATAGTCATGTATGGATGTGAGAGTTGTACTATAAAGAAAGTTGAGCGCTGAAGAATTGATGGTTTTGAACTGTGGTGTTGGATAAGACTCTTGAGAGTCCTTGGACTGCAAGGAGATCCAACCAGTCCATCCTAAAAGAGATCAGTCCTAGGTGTTCATTGGAAGGACTGATGTTGAAGCTGAAACTCAACAAATACTTTGGCCATCTGATGTAATTAACTAACTCATTGGAAAAGACCCTGATGCTGGGAAAGATTGAGGTCAGGAGGAGAAGGGGACAACAGATGTCTGGATGGCATCACCAACTCAATAGACATGGGGTTGCGTGGACTCTGGGAGTTGGTGATGGACAGGGAGGCCTGGCGTACTGCGATTCATGGGATCGCAAAGAGTTGGACACGACTGAGTGACTGAACTGAACTGAACTGATTTCTTTGCATTGATCACTGAAGAAGGCTTTCTCATCTCTCCTTGCTATCCTTTGGAACTCTGCATTCAAATCAGTATATCTTTCCTTTTCTCCTTTGCCTTTCACTTCTCTTGTATTCACAGCTATTTGTAAGGTCCCCTCAGACAACCATTCTGCCTTTTTGCATTTCCTTTACTTGGGTTTGGTCTTGATTCCTGCCTCCTGTACAATGTCACGAACCTCTGTCCATAGTTCTTCAGGCCTCTGTCTAACAGATCTAATCACTTGAATCTATTTGTCACCCCCACTATATAATCATAAGTGTTTTGATTTAGGTCATACCTGAATGGACATTTTGCATGGGGCCTACAAACTGTATGATTCATTCTGGTCTGAGTTCTAAATCTTAGCCTCGGTGAGGAGCCCTCTTCTACATTCTTAGTTTCTTCCTGTTCATACTTCCTCAGCCCTAGTAGCTGCTTTCTATATTTCCTTTCCCTGCATTTTTAGATGTCTCTTACTCTCTCTAGTAGCTAATCACCTCTTACTAGTTTAATAATTCTTTATATTACATTACTGGTGGGATTACTGTCTTCTGATTGGACCTTAGTTGATACACTGCTTCAGAGAGTTTCTATACAACTTACTTGATGTACTTCATATAGTAATGCAAGTAATACTAATGTATGGCAATTGGTGTTAACCAATCCAGTAGTTATTTATTATGATTATTTCTCTGCATTTACACAAGTAAAAGCTCCTACTTCGCTCTATGAGGTATGTCACAATAAGAAAAATTAAGAAAAAATATGGATCGCTCTCAATCTATAATCTGTCCTAGAAGTGAACTCAAAAATGGCACTTTTGAACAGGAAGGTGGACAGAATATTATAGTGAAAGGAGAACTGTATTTGGGGCCATAAGACCCAGGTTTGAAAAGAGGTAACCATTTCAGTGGAATAATGACCAAAACTACTTTACCCATCTCATCCCTGTTTTTTTTTTCCCTCTGCAAAGTAGGAATAAACGTACCTATCTCAGGATTTTCTAAGGCTTAAAGGACAAGACATGTGAAAAAGACCTTACAAATCATGAAACAGTTTACAAAGCCTATTTATTATCAAATATATTGCTGTTACCTTTATGACTATAGGGTTTTCAATATCTTATAGAATGCAAGTAAGTATTCATTACTATTTTATAACTAGCATTCAACAGCCTACTATATACCTGGTCTTTATAAATTATTTCATTAATCATAACAGCCCCACCACATAAAAAGTATTATTTTCTTTTGTGTCATCCTTGGCTCCCATTAATCTCACACCACACATTGAATCCAACAGTGAATCATCTAGATTTTGCTTCCAAACTATGATCAGACATTGACCACTTCTCAGCATGTCCACTTCACCACCCTGGCCTAAGAGCCATCCCCGCTGCCCTGGATTACAGCAACTGCCTCCTAACTGGTTTTCCAGCTCTGCCATTCCTCTGCCTGCCACTAGCATATATCCCCATCAAGTCTATATTCAGAAAAATAACCATATGATCATTTCAGAATATGTCAGGTCATCTCATTTCTCTGCCTAAAATCTTCCAATGGCTTCCTTTCTAACTGAGAATTAGCCAAAATCATTAAAATGGCCTCAAGATCATTTGTAATCTACCTACTTCACATTATCTTTCTGACCTTATCTTCTACTCTCCATCTGTTCCCCACAGTCCAGTCATGCTGGCCTCCTTACTGTTTTTAGAACATACCAGGCAGAGGCCTGCCTCAGGGCCTTTGCATTTGCTCTTGCTTCTGCCAAAACATGCTTCTCCCAGATGGTCTTATAACTTGCTCCCTTGCCTCCTTTTGGCCTCTGCCTGAGGGTTGCTTTCTCTGTCAGTCTGCCTAATTTCAGCTGAGTTACTCAGCACCCCATTGCAAAGTTTTCTCTCCTATTTTCTGTATTTTCTTCTATATCACTTGAAGACTCTGATGCTGGAAAAGATTGAGGGCAAGAGGAGAAGGGGACGGCCGTGTATAAGCTAACTAGAATGTGCACCATAAGAATGAGTTTTGTGAAAGGGTGGGAGCAGAATACCAAAGGCAGACGGTAACAAGCACTCCTTGCTGGATTGAACTTCATCTGAATGGACCTCTACAGTGGTTGGACAAAGTATTAACTCAGATGGGATCCCCTTCAGTGCGTTGCTCAAGCATGTCATAAAGCTTCATCACCAATCAAGTCCCATCAAAAGACTTAAAGTACCAACTCTTTTGTCATAGTATTTGTGTGTGGTCCCCACGGACTGTTTACTATCCAAAAATTCAAGAGAAAACAGCACTTGAGGTCTCATCAATTAAAGCACCTTGTGGAACTGGTTTCTTAAGTTCGAATATTAGATGGGAAAATTAATGTTAGAAATACTCTCCCATGAAGGAGGAAGAGAAGATTTTAAAGGCTTACTGATGTCTTGTTGGGCATAAAACTGAGTGTCCCAAAGGTTTATTAATAACAGTAGTAGTTATGTGTACAGGTAATGTATCATGATCCAGTATCACAGTATTATGCTGTTTATATACATCTTTAGTTTGCATAAATTAGGTGTGTGTGTGCTGCTTCTTGATTTAGGCAAGCCTTTATAAAGTTACAGTACCTAATCTGTTATTCCCACTTTTTTGTTATTTTTGTGTGTCTTTTTTAATATATAATATATATCAAGATTTTCAAATTATCATTTAGAAGCAGATTTCCCTTGTAGAAAAACTAATTTTTCTGCCTTTTACCAAAAATAAACTCTTGGGGGAAGAAAAGTGGATTAACTTTTGAAATCCTTGACCTTCATGTGTTCAGTGGGTCTTAAATATTCATTCTTTCTGTGTTTGTTTACTTACTGCTAAATCTCATTATAAGGAAACTTTATGGGAAAAAAAATAAAGAGGACTCTCTTTTAAATGAGTTGATCAAAGTGAATATTCAGGAATGGGATAAATATTAAAGAGATTCATAAGGATGTAGGGGTGGAAATATAAGGTTCGCTCCTTTCTCACATTTTTTTGCCACTTTCTCTCCTACTCAGTGGAAGCTAGTGGATCTTTTGGCACACCAACACTCCAAAGTCATGCTAAGAAAGGGAGTGTGATTTAGTGAAAGAAAAGTTAATTTCTCTCGTATTAATACATGCACTATTCTGATTAAAACAGAAAAATTTAAATCTGCTAGGTGAGATCTACTGCTGCCTTCCCAGGATAATCTTGCACTGAGGCTTTCTGCTTTAATGGAGCCTGTACCTAGAGATGAAATCACAGAGGGAGAAAACAGCAGAGATGACCAAAATAAAGTGAATACCTGGTGCATCCTAAAACTGCTTCTGTGTGAAATGATGGGCAGTTCAATACATCATCCCTGAATTCTACTTGTGTTCCTAACCCGCCAGTGGTAATTCTGCTTTCCTTCTGGTACTTGCATTCCCTCCCAGCATCACACAGGCATAGTGGGCCAATGTTTGCGGTTCAACCACCTAGAATTCTTTCTGACACAGCATCATAAACAAGGTATATTTGTTCACCTGAATTTTTTTTCTCTTACATCCTTCTTAAGTCAAATAACCAGAACCACAAGCAGTTTACACATGGAAATGCAATCCTTCCAGGTTCATTTTTATAACCTGACTGGTTGTAGGCCCAACAAATTCAGCCAGTTGAGAATTTACTCAAGGTACCTGACAATAAAAATCATTGTTCAAAGGCAAAACTGATATCTCCAAAACTCACTGGGCTATAGCTATATTTTTTCATTTAGTTTTTCTAATAATAGTACCACATTTTGACACAAACACTAAAAGCATCTATTACTTCTATGATGACTCACACAGCCTTAAAAGAACTTTCTTTAGTTTACTCCAATAATCCTAGCATTTGGCGACCTGAGGAACCTAATATAAGACCAACACTTAGATCTTCATCTGCACTCCCTTTCTCAGAACCATATGATTTTCACCTCTGTATTAAGAGGGATTATTTATTATCATTGCTTTTAAGCAGAGTATATATTGAACACAGGATACATTTTGTGTTGATATTTGAAAATACAGTCAAGAGAAATGTGTGTTTACTCAGATGAGTTTGTGGAGGTGGTGCTTTAGTCGCTAAGTAGTGTCCAACTCTTGCGACCCCATGGACTGTAGCCTGACAGCTTCCTCTGTCCATGGGGATTCTCTAGGCAAAAATACTGGAGTGGGTTGCTTAGGTCCAGATTATTTTTCTAGACCAATTCTGCAGTAAAAATTCATAAAGGAAGTGCAATTTTAAATGCTTCTTGAAGAAAATGAAGGAAAACAAAGGTGGCTCAGGAGTAAAGAATCCACCTACCAATGCAAGAGATGCAGGTTCAGTTCCTGGGTCAGGGAGATCCCCTGGAGAAGGAAATGGTAACCCACTCCAGTGTTCTTGCCCAGGAAATCCCATGGGTAGAGGAGCCTGGCAGGCTATAATCCATGGGATCCCCAAAGAGTCAGACACAATTTAGCCACTAAACAACACAACAACAACCAAAACTTATGCCAAGCATTGTGTAATATGCTATAGATGGTTTCACTCATTTATGTATACCTGTGGTGGATTCATTTCAATATTTGGCAAAACCAATATAATATTGTAAAGTTTAAAAATAAAATAAAATTTAAGAGGTAAAAAAAAAAAAATTTTGTGAGAAAAATATTTCCCAAAAGAGGAATCTTTGGCTAGTGAAGGACAAATGTGCTACTCAAATCATAGAGCTAAAATTCTAACCTCAGTTCAACTGAACTTAAAAGCCAATGGGTACTGATAAGTATTATTTCAAAAAACAACAGTGTCACAGTAAGTTGAAAACTAATATTTTTAAACTTGGATAAATAAATTTATAAAATTCTAGTTTAAACAATGTCAGTTATCTTTTAATTGCGAGATGGTTAGAGATGTTCATAAACTAATTATGGTGTGAATCTTTAAGACAAGATATACTTTTACAGGAGACTTCCCTGACAGTCCAATGGTTAAGACTTCACCTTCCACTGCAGGGAGTGCAAGTTCAACCCCTGGTCAGAGAGCTAAGATCCCACATGCCTCAAGGCCAAAAAACAAAAACAAAACAAAACATAAAACAGAAGCAATATTGTAACAAATTCAAATTCAATAAAGATTTTTTTTAAGATATTTTTAAAACAGTTGCATAAATCATTTGACCACAGAAGCCCTTGTACAAGCATCCTTGTGGTCCTGATGTTTATTCCATAGAACACTCTGAGAAACAGTCTGACTCTCTACTCTGGCACCCATAAATAGAACTAATATTAAGATCAGAAGTGAAAATGAGCTATATGTTTACAAATTTTCATTAAGCATTGTCCATGTAGATCAATGAGGTTTAAATGCATCAACAGAAAATACGTTAGGCCATGTTCTCGCTGTCTATCACATAGTACAGTGGACCACTTTAAGCCTAATAGACAAAATGGTTCACTTGCTAAAATAAATGAGAATATGCACCAGAGGTTCACAGTGTAGCAAAGTGAAATAACATTCTTGCCAAGTCAACCTTTGCGAAGTAGAAAAGAAGAAGGAAAATGTGATGATGGTAAATAGCTCTATCGATGAGCTTTTAAGTAAGGAATTTAACAGATTTTCTATTGTAAATAATGTACATTAAAGCAGACTGTTTGACCTTCTCCAATGATTTTAACTGAAGAACAGTAATCCTAGGCGACAATGTTCAGGACAAATTGTCCATCAAAATGTTGGCATTCGTTATATTCACCACTCTCTGCTTGGGGCCTGAATAGATGATGACCTACAAAAAGCAAATGCTACTGCACTATTTCCTGAAACAAAACCTAGCTGGTTTTAAAACCAAATTGGCAGAAGACACAACAATAATAACAGTAATTTTGAGATACAAGGATAAGTTTACAATTCTGTCTTCTCAAGAAAGTTGCTATAGCTACAAACTATATCTGTCTTTAAGTACACACACACATAAACACATACATACAAACACTGTCTCTCTTTCTTTCCCTTCCTTCTTTTGCCCTTAAGTTCTTAAAGACCTCAAGCTGGTGTTTACTGATGGAAGCTGTTCTTTTTAATTGTTCATAAATTTCTCATCTTGAATGAAGTTATTCTGAATGATTCCTCATAGGTTTTGCACAGTAGTAGTTAAAGGCACTTTATAGATTTACAGAACTGGATTTGACTCCATCATAACACAAAATAGTTGCGAGACCTCGTTCAAGTTATTTAGCTTTCTAAAATTCAGTTTCCTCTTCTGTAAAATAGACTTGCTGTGAATACCAAATCATGTGTATTGTGTGTAGCAGTCAGTTCAGTTCAGCCGCTCAGTCATGTCTGACTCTTTGCAACCCCATGGACTGCAGCATGCCAGGCTTCCCTGTCTATCACCAACTCCCAGAGCTTACTCAAACTCATGTCCATTGAGTCAATGATGCCATCCAACCATCTCATCCTCTGTCATTCCCTCCTCCTTCTGTCCTCAATCTTTCCCAGCATCAGGGTCTTTTCCAATGAGTCAGTTCTTCGCATCAAGTGGCCAAAGTATTTGGAGTTTCAGCTTCAGCACCAGTCCTTCCAGTGAATATTTAGGACTGATTTCCTTTAGGATTGACTGGTTGGATCTCCAGCGTGTAGCAGAGTCTTGGGCATATAAGTGTGTTCTAAACTGGTAGCTATTACTAAGTACTGACTCCTGTTGAACATAAACCCCGTCCAACACTGGCCAAGGAAATATACAGTATGATCATCTTCTCAAATGTTTCCACAGAGATATCTTTAACAAAAAAGAACAGTAACTTATGTCCCACCAACTACACTCTAGAGTATTCATGTCCACAGGCCTAACACCCACAGAAAGGAAGACATTTCTTTAGCAAGTGTTTTGATTTCCTGAAACCATGCAGATTTTTATTTGGAGTTAAAAATATATCACTGTTTACTTTAATATTAAAATCATTTACCACAAAAGAAAATTAATGGTTGAGGAAAACATCAGGCAGCAAATAATCAAGTTTGAAAAGCACAAATCTGACAAGCCTGTATTAGATCATAACGATCAGTGTGTAGTTAACTTCCTTTCACTATGAGTTTAGAATTTTACTGCTTGGGATGTGTTCTGTAATTTATTAACCATAAATATTTATTTAATGGTGCCCTAAACCTGCTCATAAGATTCGAGTAAACCTAGGAAGAGCCCTTCTCAATAAAGGTTTGGTGAGGAAGTAATGGGTTGAAATAGCATGATAAGAAGTAGAATAAAAATTATAGTCAAAGAAGGGGAAATGGACAGGAAGCAAGAGCCTTCAGTAAAGTACAAAGTAATGAGGTCAAGAGAAAAGCTAAGTGCACCAGGAAGCAGATCAAGGCATGCAGACCTCAGGAAGGAGACTGTGAATGACAAGTCTTCATATCGGCAACTGGTGAGGGAACAGGTAAATCAGAGAAGTGTTCACCATAAACAAGAGATTACACTAGATATCATAATCTGTGCAAGCTATGCGAGCTAAGAAGACAAGGTCTTTATCCTTCAAAATCTAACAACTGCACATCAGGCAATAATGATGAACATAAATATTTTGAATTTTTTCTTTTTTAGAAAACAATATAAAATAACTAATATCTACTAAACCATTAACATGTCGCAGGTCCTTTTGCAGATGCTTTATGTGCATTAACACAAAAAGTGGGCACGAGTAATTATCTCATTACTGACACAAAAATAAGTTCAGACAGGTTAAATAACTTGCCCAAGATTATATAGCTAATCATCAGAAGAGCTAAGATTCAAGTTCAGGTAGTTGGATTCATCATCCCTATGCTTAACTAGCAAACATCATGCAATTAGAAAGTAGAATAGGGCCCAGGGAAAAGATGAGACCAGGAGAATGGTGGCCAAAACACCCAAGTGATATCTTTGTCAGAACACTTTCAGATGCAAGAAGGAAAAAGAAAACAACTAAAAACAGTTTAACCAAAAAACAAAAAAAGTGATGAATTAATCATGTAACTGGTAAGTTCAGAGGTTGCTAGATTCAGACATAACTGGATCAAGTAATGTAAATTATATTACTAGTGCTCTCTCTCTTGCACCGGCCCCATCTCTCAACTTTGATTTTCTCATTCTAAATCTATAGTATTACAAAATTACCTATGGACTTCATCAATGCAGAAAATTAACCAGTGACAACTCAAAAAGCCCACCAAATGTCTATAATGCCCCAACTCAAAAACCAATAGAAAAGAAAAATGTCTCTCTCCAACATGCATACATCAAACCCAAAGAAGGATTAAGAATGGTTCTGCTTGGATCCCCTTAAAAATTATTCTGACAAGGAGAATGAAGCATGAAGTTTGGCCAGGCCTCAGTTATACTCCTGGCCAAAAATAGAGTTTGCTTAAAACAAAAAGAAAAAAGCAACCCATTCACTAGAAATAATATCTACTAGAGTCCATTATAAAAGGCAAAGAGAATTTGCTCATCTTGAGTTATGGGACAATGTGAGAGACCTAACAATCTGGCTGAGCTGAGACAGGCAATTAACTTTCACACTGGCCTTACTAACAATCATAGTGATTTCAAGAGTAAACAGTTGTGTAGCATGTCACAGATGAAAAAATATTTTCCACACATTACTTCCTTTATAAAATGATTCACTTTCTTTTCACTCTTGCCAGAAGATGGCCTCTAATTTGCTGTCATCTCTTTAGAGATCTTCTCTAAGAAATAATGGTTAGAATGCCTGATGTTTCACTTCTTCAAAACTAGCATCACAGGATATGGATGATATAAGCACTCCAGAAGCTACAAAGTTTAGCCTTGATCTCAGCAACTGCCCTTTAACACAGTACTCTGGACTTCCCACATATGAATCTACTCTCACCCAGTCACTGATCAGTGTTTGAGAATCCACTGAGGCAATGCCCTACTGTTAAAGCTTAAGCACAATTTTTTAATGTCATAAATGGGACCCATTAGTCTCAGCATATAAACTCATGCATGCTATAAATGTAAGACTGAGACTATAAAAAAGTGCTGATGTCAAAACTGTTTCAAATTTATGTTTATGTTAAGCATTTCAACACAGAAAATTAAAATAAAATGCAGGCATAGATACCAACAAAATGTTCAGGATGTTTTGAGTAGTTAACACAGATTAACAACACAAGTAAAGTTATATATTTTCTTAGTCTAATAACAAATATTTCTTGAGGGCCATGAACCAGGCACTGTGCTCACTGGGCATAAAAATATAAATGATATAATCTCTGTACTTGGGATGCTTAGTATTTAGAGGAAAAGAAAACCATATGCACATAGTGGGGCTATAACAGGTATTTGCTGAACTAATACTAAGGGAGACTGTGTACTAAGGGAGTACAGAGAAAGGGAAATTGATCCGGTATGAAGGTTAGGCATAGGTTTCCTAGGAATCATAATATCCATGTAAAGGAATGTAGGACAGGCATTCAAGGCAGGAGTGAAACACGAACAAATGTAAAGTGGTGAACAGCATGAGGCGCGCTGGCATAAACACACAGCTTCCAATTTCCTAAGTGTAAGTTATAGAGCATGATAAGGCCTGAAGTTGGGGGACATGAAGCTGAAGAGGCAGTGTCATAAACTAAATACATCACCCCAAAATTCATATGTTGAAGCCCTAACCCTTTATATGAAGCTATTAGGAGGTGAAACCTTTTGAAGGTAATTAGGTTTACATGAGGTCACAAAGGTGAAACCCTCCTGATGGGATCAGAGTCCCTGTAGGAAGAAGTGATGTCAGAGTTTCCTCCCTCCTCCATCTAAGACCACAGCAAGAAAGAGCCATCTGAAAGCCAGGAAGAGGGCTTTCATAGAAACACAGTCTGCACCCTGACCTTAGAATCCCCAGTTTCCAAAACTGTAAGAAATACCTGTTTGTTGTTTAAGCCACTCAGTCTATCTTATTTTGTTAACAGTAACTCGAGCAAACTGAAATGCGTAGATAGGAATGAGTTCATGGAAGGCCCCAAATGCCTGTATTGAGGAGCTTCCACTTTACTTTGTAAGCAAAGGGAAGTCACTGAAAGGTTGAGAGCAGAGGCCAAGGTCAGAGTTACATTTAGATGAATAACTCTGACAAATTTGCTGAGAGTGAACACAAGTCATGTAGCAGAGTCACACAACTAGGCTGTTGTAGTTAGTCAAGGAGATTATTTACACCTTGTAGTGATATAAACAAGAAAAAAATTTTTAATTCAAGAAATTTGTAAGAAAAGATCACAACAAGCAGACTGTGGTGATTATTTTATGTGCAATGAAGAAGCTAGAGAGAAGTCAAGAGTGAAACCTGAGTAATAAACCTAAAACAATGGGTAGATGGCAGTTTTAAAAAAGAGTATCGAGAATATAGAAAGAGGAGCAGAATAGGGAGCAAAGAATACATTCGAAGACATGTATTATTTCACCTGCCTGCAAAACATCTATGTGTGTCCAGCAAAAATAGCTGCCTTTGAGCATGATTCTCAGTGGAGAATCAGGAATGCAAACCTGTACGAGTTCAACAGAGATTTAGTAAGTCTCTAGAAAAGAAAGAAGAAAAATCATATGCAAATAATCAGGAATCATAATGGCTTTAAAACTCTGAAAAAGAACACGGAAAGTCTGAAGACAATGAACCTTAAGACTCTGGTACCACAAAAGCCTGACATTAAGTACAGTAGCTGCTAATCTAGAGGAAGAGGCAGGTCTTGAAAATAATAGTGGATGTAGTTTTTGTCACACAGACTAAAATGGAATCAAATACGTGAACACCCAACTAAGTATTTGTGAGACCCGAGTTGGCAAGTGAACCACCTGCATGCATGTGCAGTAGCTCAGTCAAGTCCAACTCTTTGCGATCCCCTGGGCTATATAGCTTGCCACACTTTGTCCATGGGGATTCTCCAGGCAAGAATACTGGAGTGGGCTGTCATTTCCTTCTCTAGGGGATCTTTGCAACCCAGGATTCAAACCAAAGTTTCCTGTGTCTCCTGTATTGGCAGATGAGTTCTTTACCACTAAGCCACAAGGGAAGCCCAAGGGAGGCATACGCTAGAGTAAAAAGGAGTGAGACTGTTCAAATGCAAAAACACCTCAGTTTGCAGATAGCAAACTGCTCAGGCACCAAAAATAAATAAATAAATAAATAACACAGGTACTTCCAATTCTTTCTTTAGAAACAGCCAAGGACAGAGATGGGAAAGGAATAATGACTCAGAAGGCAGATAAAATCTTACAGAACTACTTTTTTAAAAAGAGGAAGAAAATTTTAAGAAGTTAGAGAACAGATATAGTATACTAAGAGTTCCAAAAAAAAGAAATTAGAAAACAACAAAAGTAAAGGAGGCAATCACTGACTAAACAGTTCAAGAACATTTCTCAGACCTCAGGGACATGAGTCTCCAGACATAAAGGGCCTACCACATACACAGACTCACACTGAGGCACATCATCACACAATTTCAGAAGATGAGGTGAAAGAGAAGATTCTATGAGCTTTCTGTGAGGAAAAAAATAGTTTATGTGAAAAAGAAATCAGAATGCCTTCAAATTTCTCATAGCAAACACTGGAAACTAGAAGATAGTGGGAAAATATCTCCAAGATTATGACAGAAAGTTATTTCCAATCTATAGTTCTATATTTAGGCAAACTATCAATTTTGAGAGTAGAATAAGAGTATTTTTAGATATTCAAGGTATGAAAATTATTCACTTCCCATGCATCATTTCTTAGGAAGCTACTGGAGAGAGAGAGAGTAATCCCCATCAAAATGAGAGAGTAACCCAAGAAATAGAAAGTTATAGGATATAGAAAGCAGAAAACTGAACACATGAGGGAGGCAAAGAGAATCCCAGGATAATGGTGAATGAAGAACCAAGAAGACAGCGGCATACCACTGTACAGAGGGCCACCCACACAGCTTGAGGAATGCACTCCAAAGTTAAACTTGCTGAGTGTTGTGCTGTCATTACCAAGATGTCCTGAATGGGCCATGTGGTGAGAACACTCATTACACCTCAAAGAAGTTCTGATTGTACAAACTTCTGAGAACTGGAAGCTGGCTAAAGTGAACACAGAAATAGAAAACAGAGAGCAGCCCACCATCCTTGACCCCTGACCGTATTCCTGCTAAACGACCAGTACCTGGCTCAATACAACCATGCTGATAGGCCACTGCAGTGAGCCTGACATCTCTGAAGATTAACTCATGTCTTGTCCATCCACTTACCCTCCCAGGAGTACCTATAATAAATCCCAAGGAAGCAGAAGCCAGACTATGAGCTGGAAACTCACTTCAGCTTTTCATTTTCTCGAAGTCTGCATTAGTCAGTGGCAGTACTGCCCTATCCTGCACAGTTGGGTTTGTACTCGCTACTCTTTTCCTATATTATCACCTATCACATTCTCTTTAAACAGAAATAATCATTGGTCAGAATTATAAAATATGACATTGAAGATAAGAAAAACATCTGTATGGGGTATATATGATTGTGATATATAACTTTCAGAGAAAAACAGAAAACTAGTCAGCAAAATAGAAAACCAATTTACTATATTGCAAACAGAGAAGTTATTTAACACACAAGTTAAAAGAGCAAGAGAATACAGAGGAAACACTAAAGGAAACCAGAGATACTAACTGCAGGGAAGAGCTGCCATCATCAGTCTGGGGAAACAAACAAAGCAAAGCAAAGCAACTGGGTTATAAGAATCCAGGCACACAAAGGCAGAGCCTGGAGATGGAGGCTCAGCCATTTGTGGGGAGACCCATCCGCCTCAGCTGTGCTTCTGGGGAGTCCCTGAGGCTGGTCTCAGAATTGTCAAAAGAACACAGAGACTGAAGGGGCAAATTCCCACTGCTGGGACTAATACTGAATGGTATTGGAAAAAAACTGAGAAGTCTTTTCTGTCTCCTTCTACCCCCTATTGATAAAACCTCCCAGAAAGCCATCTGGTAGAGTAGTCTGGGAAATACCGTTGGCAATGAACAGCCCCAGCAGCAGTGTCACAAATATAAGAAGGTAAGGTGAATTTGTTGCTGAGGAATCTAGATAATAACTAGTTCAGGTGGCTACACCTGGACGTGGGACTGAAGTTTGAGGAGGGCTTTGCTTTTTCTTTGTTGTTTGAATCTTTCATAAGACTATATCCACATTTTACTTGAAATTTAAAATAACATTTCTTAAGGAAAGCTCTAGGCTGATTATCAAATGAGGTATATTTGTATTTGTCCAATACATTCATGAAAGGAATAAAATTGATTCTTAAGAAAAATACCATTTTTCTTTCACATTGTTCACAGTCTAGCAGAAGGTCATATAGCATGAAGAAATTTATGAATAATTCTAAAACTTTTATGTTCAAATATGTTTTATGGTGAACAACTAAAAATAGAAAATGTGAAGGCCTCCTATGGAGAAATTTGTCTAAGGAGTGGAAATTTGCTATACATTGGTCATGAGGAGACCAAGACATGAAGCCAAGACACTGAGCCAAAAAGACCTGGCCTTGAATCTCTGCCCCATCACGAATAGTGGTGAAGTTCTTGGACAAGTTTCTTTGGCTTTCAAATACTCAGTTTTCTCCTATGTAAAATGAGGAAAAGATTTCCAGATGAAAATGTGGAAGCATCTTAAGAGAGAACAGATTAAATGGTTGCTATTCAAGAGAGCACAAAATAGCAAGATTTTAATATTAAGAAATCATTAATTGGAAAAGATTGAAAATTATTCAAACATAAAATGTTCACTTAGGATGCATACTTCTCTAGATCTGGGTTGATGTTACAGCTTTACCTAAATTGAACATACAAGTGGTGGCAATAGAGGATTTGTTCACTAGAGATTTGGTTCTAGTATTTGAATTTGTCTAATCTATGGAAAGAATAAAATGCTGGATGCTGTGCTGAAGTCTGCCTGAGAAAAGCCCAGCTGGTTGGCTAACAGTCATAAACCCAAAACACCAACCGCACACACACAAGCAAAATGTGTTCTTGACTTTGGGCATGCCATTGATATTTGCAGAGGCCAGTGATGTTTGTCTGGTTCCAAGACAATAGGAATTACTTCTGTCTTTGTTGAAATGTCATTTTGGATTGCTGTATATAAAGTATCTTGGTTGCTGACATCGTTTTCCAGCCCTGCATTCTGTTTGAGGCTGGGCTTCCATTTCTCTTTCCATTTTCTCTTCCCTTCTATAGCTACTCACTGCATCCTACAGTACCTCACTTACCCAGGGTATATAGTCTTAAATATGAGTAGAAATATTGATAAATTATTTTATAGGTGTTGGTCATTCACCTATTCATTCATTAATTTGGACCTTTATGTACATCAAGTCCCATGCTTGATGCTATAGATACAAAAATACATAAGGCAAGATATTCGCCACCAAAGATGCCTAGAAAAGGAAACAAACAGAAAGACAGAAAGTTAAAATACAATGAAACATATTTTCTTAAAAAGCCATTAAGAGACTAGGATGAGGGCTAGATTCCCAAAGGAATTAAATTTTATATTCAGAACAAATTCAGAAACTTCAGCAGTATAAATGTTACATGCTAGGTACTCCAGAATTCTAAAAACATCCCTAGCCAATTTCACATTCTCTTTAAAGGTGTTATCATGCCCCACTGGCTTTTGTTTGTGTGACTATATGTTTATGCATGTAGGTGTCTGACTGCAAGTTGTTGCTGTTGAGTTTATTGATGTCTTGTTTATTAATATTGTTACTTGCCACATAAATATGTGAATATTTATGTAATAAATGTGAATAAATATGTAAATTCTCTTCACCCTACCCTGCCAAAGAAATCCTGGGTTATATGAAAAGTTTCCTTTGAATCAGATTGATAACCTTGGTCACCAACCTAAAAATCAACATTGTTACCAATCCAGTGAACAGCACCATTCACGATACTTTTTTGAGACAACCGGTTTTAAGATAAACTGAATTTGAAACATGAAATGGTTTGAATAAACTAATTCAGGGTTTCTCAACCTCAGCACCACTGAAATTGTGAGCCAGGTAAGTCTTTGCTGTGAGAGGCTGTGCAAGATGCTTAGCAGCATCTCTGTCTTCCACCCACAAAAATTCCAGTAGCACCTCACTCCTCAAAAATGTTTTCAGACATTGCTAATGTCCCTTTAGAGGCAAAATTGCTCTCAACAAAGAACATCGTCCTGGTCAAAGTATATATGTTAGTGTGTACATATGTCCATGACTAGCAGATTGTAGAAATATTTGAATAGTTCTGACACTATTTGCTAGGACTATTTCAATTCTTGATATGGTTCCCAATCATGAATGGATCTGAGATGAGGATATATACAAATAACCATAATTATAGATTAAAGTGATAAATTATTGAGTATCTGAAATTTGGCAGGAAGTGCAGTAGCTGATTCACATGCTAATAGTGTACACTGAGCAATTACTATGTGTCCAGTAAATAAAAGTTTTATATTCATTATCTCATTTACTCCCCACAACAACCCTACAATGTAGCTGTTATCTTTATTCCAATGTTGCAGGTAAACTGAAGTTTAGAAAGGTTAAAGTGGAACTTCTAGTCAAAATGGCAGGCTGAACCGACATAAAAAACAAATACCTCCTACTACTTCCGAAATACAGAAATCTATTCAGAAGAAAATAGTTTTTAATGTAAATAAATAGTAAAGATTCAAAGCAAGGAGTGTAATTCTGCAGGTACCACAAATGAAAAGGGAATACACAGTGGTAACAGGATATTGAAATCAGATGAGTGTAATGGAATCCTTGAAGTTTGAGGATTAGTACTCCTATAGGAACCTGAAATTACAATCTCTGAATAATGTGGGAAGTCAGGAAAATTCCATTGGCAAAGCTCCACCTACTAAGGACATGACATGAATATGAGCTATCTATTCTGAGGCTTGAAAGGGAAAATTTTTATCTCAAGAAATAAGATTCCCTAGCCTATATCTATCAATGTGTGAGATTCAAATTCTTCTACTGCTTCCATGGAGACACTGTGCTAAAAGTCTAACATAAAAACATGTCCAGAATGAGTGAATATATTAGACTATATCAGAGATAACCACTAAACTATCAATGGAGTCACTTACATAAATCAAAGATGAAATACCAACAATAAGTAACTTCATCTAAAGTGAGCTAACATTTTGAAGAATTTTGTTAGATAGATATTTAATTTAATGCATCGATTTGAATTTTGTCATTTGAGGTTATCTCAATAATTAGGTACATGTGAGATAAATGGTATAGTTTTTCCCTTTATTAAATTAACGTAAATTATGACCATAAATTTCTTCATGTCAAGCCATTCGCACATTCACAGAATAAACCCTACTTTATTAAAGTACATTCTTAAAAATACATTAGTACATTTGTTTTCCTAATATTTTATTATGGCTTTAATATATCTATTAATAAATGGGATTGCTTTAGAAAAAAAGTGAGCTGACAAAATTATAAAGCATGTAAGAAAATACACGAATACACTGCCAAGAGTAGCCAGCAGAAACTGAAGAATCATCAATAACAGAACAGTTGAAAAGATACTTTTATAGCATAATATAATTATTTTTTAATATCCAATGCAGGGGAAAAAGTAAAACCACAAAAACAGTATTACTAAAGGCAGATAAATAAAACATAAAAAATTTGATGGAAATTATAGTCATTATCTCAGTTCAGTCACTCCGTCGTGCCCCTCTCTTTGCAACCCTATGGAATGCAGCACACCAGGCTTCCTTATCTATCACCAACTCCCAGAGCTTACTCAAACTCATGTCCATTGAGTCAGTGATGCCATCCGACCATCTCATCCTCTGTCATCCCCTTCTCCTCCCGCCTTCAGTCTTTCCCAACATCAGGGTCTTTTCTAGTGAGTCAGTTCTTCATATCAGGTCGCCAAAGTATTGGAGTTTCAGCTTCAACATCAGTCCTTCCAATGAATATTCAGGACTGATTTCCTTTAGGATTCACTGGTTGGATCTCCCTGCAGTCCAAGGGACTCTCAAGAGTCTTCTCCAACACCACAGTTCAAAAGCATCAATTCTTCAGTGCTCAGCTTTCTTTATAGTCCAATTCTCATATCCATACGTGGCTACTGGAAAAACCATAGCTTTGACTAGATGGACCTTTGCTGGCAAAGTAATGTCTCTGTGTTTTAATATGCTGTCTAGGTTGGCCATAGCTTTTCTTCCAAGGGGCAAGCGTCTTTTGATTTCATGGCTGCAATCACCTTCTGCCATGATTTTCAGATCAGATCAGTCACTCAGTCGTGTCCGACTCTTTGCGACCCCGTGAATTGCAGCACGCCAGGCCTCCCTGTCCATCACCAACTCCCGGAGTTCACTCAGACTCATGTCCATCGAGTCAGTGATGCCATCCAGCCATCTCATCCTCTGTCGTCCCCTTCTCCTCTTGCCCCCAATCCCTCCCAGCATCAGAGTCCTTTCCAATGAGTCAACTCTTCACATGAGGTGGCCAAAGTACTGGAGTTTCAGCTTCAGCATCATTCCCTCCAAAGAAATCCCAGGGCAGATCTCCTTCAGAATGGACTGGTTGGATCTCCTTGCAGTCCAAGGGACTCTCAAGAGTCTTCTCCAACATCACAATTCAAAAGCATCAATTCTTCGGCGCTCAGCCTTCTTCACAGTCCAACTCTCATATCCATACGTGACCACAGGAAAAACCATAGCCTTGACTAGACGAACCTTTGTTGGCAAAGTAATGTCTCTGCTTTTGAATATGCTATCTAGGTTGGTCATAACTTTCCTTCCAAGGAGTAAGCGTCTTTTAATTTCATGGCTGCAGTCACCATCTGCAGTGATTTTGGAGCCCAGAAAAATAAAGTCTGACACTGTTTCCACTGTTTCCCAATCTATTTCCCATGAAGTGATGAGACCGGATGCCATGATCTTTGTTTTCTGAATGCTGAGCTTTAAGCCAACTTTTTCACTCTCCACTTTCACCTTCATCAAGAGGCTTTTTAGTTCCTCTTCACTTTCTGCTATAAGGGTGCTGTCATCTGCATGTCTGAGGTTATTGATATTTCTCCCCACAATCTTGATTCCAGCTTGTGTTTCTTCCAGTCCAGCGTTTCTCATGATGTACTCTACACATAAGTTAAATAAACAGGGTGACAATATACAGCCTTGACATACTCCTTTTCCTATTTGGAACCAGTCTGTTGTTCCATGTCCAGTTCTAACTGTTGCTTCCTGACCTGCATACAAATTTCTCAAGCCATGATTTTAGAGCCCCAAAAAATAAACTTTCTCACTGTTTCCATTGTTTCCCCATCTATCTGCCATGAAGTGACGAAACCTGATGCCATGATCTTAGTTTTCTGAATGTTGAATTTTAAGCCAACTTTTTCACTCTCCTCTTTCACTTTCATCAAGACGCTCTTTAGTTCTTCTGCTTTCTGCCATAAGGGTGGTGTCATCTGTATATCTGAGGTTATTGATATTTCTCCCAGTAAACTTAATTCCAGCTTGTGCTTCATCCACCCCAGAATTTCACATGATGTGCTTTGCATATAAATTAAATAAGCAAGGTGACAATATACAGACTTGACATACTCCTTTCCCAATTTGGAACCAGTCCTTTCTTCCATCCAGTTCTAACTATTGCTTCTTAACCTACATACAGATTTCTCAGGAGGCAGGTCAGGTAGTCTGGTATTCCCATCTCTTTGTTGTGATCCACATACTCAAAGGCTTTGGCATAATCAGTAAATCAGAAGTAGATGCTTTTCTGGAATTCTCTTGCTTTTTCAATGATCCAACAGATGTTGGCAATTTGATCTCTGGTTCCTCTGCCTTTTCTAAATCCATCTTGAGCATCTGGAAGTTCACATTTCACATACTGTTGAAGCCTGTCTTGGAGAATTTTGAACATTATTTTGCTAGCATGTGAGATGAGTGCAACTGTAATTCAGGTTGAACATTCTTTGTCATTGCCTTTCTTAGGGATTGGAATGAAAACTGACCTTTTCCAGTCCTGTGGCCACTGCTGAGTTTTCCAAATTTGCTGGCATATTGAGTGCAACACTTTCACAGCATCATCTTTCAACTGGAATTCCATCACCTCCACTAGCTTTGTTCATAGTGATGCTTCCTAAGGCCCTCCTGACTTTGGACTCCAGTATGTCTGGCTCCAGGTGAGTGATCACATCACCGTGGTTATCTGGGTCATGAAGATCTTTTCTGTATAGTTCTTCTGAGTATTCTTGCCACCTCTTCTTAATATCTCTGCTTCTGTTAGGTCCATACCATTTCTGTCCTTTATTGTGCCCATCTTTGCATGAAATGTTCCTTTGGTATCTCTAATTTTCTTGAAAAGATTTCTAGTCTTTCCCATTCTACTGTTTTCCTCTATTTCTTTGCACTGATCGCTGAGGAAGGCTTTCTTATCTCTCCTTGCTATTCTTTGGAACTCTGCATTCAAATGGATATATCTTTCCTTTTCTCCTTTGCCTTTCACATCTCTTCTTTTTGCAGCTATTTGTAAGGCCTCTGCAGACAGAGGCCTTTTTGCATTTTGCATTTTGCCTTTTTGCATTTCTTTTTCTTGGGGATGGTCTCAATCCCTGTCTCCTGTACAATGTCATGAACCTCTGTCCATAGTTCCTTAGGCACTCTGTCTATCAGATTTAATCCCTTGAATCTATTTCTCACTTCCACTGTATATTCGTACAGGATTTGATTTAGATCATACCTGAATGGTCTGGTGGTTTTTCCTACTTTCTTCAATTTAAGTCTGAATTTGGCAATAAGGAGTTCATGATCTAAGCCACAGTCAGCTCCCAGTCATATTTTTGCTGACTTTCTAGAGCTTCTCCATCTTTGGCTGCAAAGAATATAATCAATCTGATTTCAGTTCATCTTTCATTGACCATCGGTGATGTCCACATGTAGAGTCTTCTCTTGTGCTGTTGGAAGATGGTGTTTACTATGACCAGTGCATTCTCTTGGCAAAACTCTGTTAGCTTTTGCCCCGCTTCATTTTGTACTCCAAGGCCAAATTTGCCTGTCACTCCAGGTATCTCTTGACTTCCTACTTTTGCATTCCAGTCCCCTATAATGAAAAGGACATCTTTTTTGGGTTAGTTCCAGAAGGTCTTGTAGGTCTTCATAGAATTGTTTGACTTCAGCTTCTTCAGCATTACTGGTCGGGGAATAGATTTGGATAACTGTGATATTGATTGGTTTGCCTTGGAAACAAACAGAGATCATTCTGTTGTTTTTGAGATGGCATGCAAGTACTGCATTTTGGACTATTTTGCTGACTATGATGGCCACTCCATTTCTTCTAAGGGATTCTTGCCCACAGTAGTAGATATAATGATCATCTTAGCTAAATTCACCCATTTCAATCCTTTTTAGTTCACTGATTCCTAAAATGTCGATGTTCACTCTTGCCATCTCCTGTTTGACCACTTCCAATTTACCTTGATTCATGGACCTAACATTCTAGGTTCCTGTGCAATATTGCTCTTTACAGCATTGGACTTTTCTTCCATCATCTGTCACATACACAGCTGGGTGTTTTTTTTGCTATGGCTCTATCTCTTCATTCTTTCTGGAGTTATTTCTCCACCCATCCAGTAGAATATTGGGCTCCTACTGACCTAGGGAGTTCATCTTTCAGTTCCTATCTTTTTGCCTTTTCATACTGTTCATGGGGTTCTCAAGGCAAGAATACTGAAGTGGCTTGCCATTCCCTTCTCCAGGGCACTATGTTTGGTCAGAACTCTCCACCATGACCCGTCCGTCTTGGGTGGCCCTACATAGCATGGCTCATAGTTTCACTGAGTTAGACCAGGCTGTGGTTCATGTGATCAGTTTGGTTAGTTTTCTGTGATTATGGTTTTCATTCTGTCTGCCCTCTGAGGGAGAAGGATAAGAGGTTTATGGAAGTTTCCTGATGGGAGAAACTGACTGATGGGGAAACTGGGTCTTGTTCTGATGGGCAGAGCCATGCTCAGTAAATCTTTAATCCAGTTTTCTGTTGACTGATGGGGAAACTGGGTCTTGTTCTGATGGGCAGAGCCATGCTCAGTAAATCTTTAATCCAGTTTTCTGTTGATGGATTGGGCTGTGTTCCCTCCCTGTTGTTTGACCTGAGGCCAAAGTATGACAGAGGTAATGAGGATAATGGCAACCTCCTTCAAAAGGTCCAGTGCATGCACTGCCACCCTCAGTGCCTCCAACCCTGCAGCAGGCCACCGCCGACCCACCCCACCGCCAGAGACTCCCGGGCACACACAAGTCTGGGTCACTCTCTTGTGGGGTCACTGCTCCTTTCTCCTGGGTCCTGGTGTGCACAAGGTTTAGTCTGTGCCCTCCAAGAGTCTGTTTCCCCAGTCCTGTGTAAGTTCTGGCAGCTCTATTGTGGGGTTAATGGTGACCTCCTCCAAGAGGGCTTATGCCATGTACAGGCCTGCTGCACCCAGAGCCCCTGCCCCTGCAGCAGGCCACTGCTGACCCGTACATCTGCAGGAAATACTCAAACACAGTTATGGCGCAGTCCCTATGGGGTCTCTGGGTCCTGGTGCGCACAAGGTTTGTTTGAGCCCTCCAAGCATCTCTGGCAGGTATGAGGTTTGATTCTAAATGTGACTTCACCCCCTCCTACCATCTTGCTGGGGCTTCTTCTTTGCTCTTGGTTGTAGGGTATCTTTTTTCCCTGTGATCCAACATTTTCCTGTTGATGGTTGTTCATCAGTGACTTGTAATTTTGGAGTTCTTGAAGGAGAAGATGAGCACACATCCTTCTACTCTGCCATCTTGAAATGGAAATATAGTCATTATAGCCATTAATTGTTTTTAAAAACTCAGTAGCCAAGATTAAACAAAAGATTCCTCTGAGGAGAGAATCCTCAAATAGATGATAGCTCCATAATAATCATCTAGAACATAGTCTGGGTGAAAACAGAGAAAACTATCAGAGGTTAAGGGACACAGAATATAGAACAAGAAATTTCAACATAATTCAGTAGGCAAACTAGATGGGAAAATGAAAGAACAGAAGTGAGTGAACATTTGAAAAGATGTTGCCTGAGAAATTTTCAGAACTGTACAAAGGCATAGGAAAGTATGGGTCATGAGAGAAATTAAGTGACTAAGTCTACACCTAACCTCTATACTGTATACTACATCCTCACAAAAACTTATAACATTTAACTACCATGTATCATCCATTATTAGCAGGTCACTTGACATCAGTGCTTCTCAACAGGGGGCAGTTGTGTCCACCAGAAGACACTGGGCCATGTCAGAGATCATCATTGATTACCACAGCTGGAGAGTAATGGTAGGGGTAGGGAGGAATTGCTGCTGGCATCTAATGAGAAGAAGCAGGGATATTGCTAATCATCCAGCTACACACAGGACAGCCTTCACAGTGAAGATTATATGGCCCAAAATTTCAATAGGGCTAAGGCTGAGAAACCCTGCTTTATATGTATTGACACTAATAATCATAATCCAACAGTAAATATTATTTCTGATGAAGAAAATGAGGTCAAAGAGTTTCAGAAAGTTTCCCAAGAGCACGCAGCTAGTAAGGAAGAGAGCTGGGATCCAAACTCATGTTGGTCTTCACTCTACAACCCATGGTCTTCAAATGATATTTTTTACACAAGTCCAAATCAACAGGGACTGCTGTTGTGAATGTGCAAAGGCGGGCAGCAGCATAGAATGAACTGACCACTGGCCAAATGACTGCCCTTTGACATGGTAGATGTACAGATCAGCCCACAAGTCTTGTTTCTTTTACCCACATCCTTCACCAGCTTTGCATGTAATCACATCCCATGATGGGAGAGAGGTGGTGGTAGTGTTCTGCTCCCCTAAAATACCACTGCCTACTGTAGATGCACACTACCAAAACAATGCACCTGCAAACAAGCTTCTTGCTAGTGGCCTAAAATTTGGAACATACCATGCTTCTAAGGACCCTCTGGGCCATCTAGTCTTAAATCAACTTCTCAGCAAGACTAAATTGGATAGTGAATATTTTTTACACATATCCTTACATCAAAAGGGCCCTCCAGATGGTTTATTTCTTGTTGGCTCAGCCCAAACACACATGCATAAATCAGCAGCAAATTTGGTAATAGGGCACAACATTTAGAATCAAAATGATCCGCTGACACAGCCATGCTTTGATCTTTCAAGTCACAGTGAAACTCACTTCAAAATAAAAACATGTCTAAATATGCCATTCCAATCATATTCTAAAACTTAGATTCATGAACACTCTTCAATCAAACAAGTATTTTATTATTCTGTGTAGAAAGCCCATGTGTTATTGTCATTATAGTTAGTTCATGATTCTCACAAGAACTCTAAGTTCATCCAAATGTGATTCTTTTAAAATTAGAAATATTCTTCTTAATTGATGGGACGGCTGTACTCTTTTCAAAATCTTTTTCAAATGTAGTTTATCTTATTCCATAATTTTTCTTATTACTGTTTTTAGACATGGGTTTCCTTGGAAACCAGAGTTCTAATGGATTTTACCCACAAATAGCCTAAAAAATTGCCTTTATTCATTTATCATTTCATTGTAATTAAATCTTCTATATGATGTGGCCTGTTCTCATGTATGGTATCTTGTTTCCATGGTAACTGAGATGTTCAGCTATCCTTAATTTGAAATGCCTCCACAGTATTTCTTGATTAACTCATGAGCCTGAAATTACATTTTGTAAACTTACATGTAGTTGAACTAAAAAAGTAAAGGCTACAAAAAATTATCTTGTTTTCTATTTCTTTGAGATTTGCTTTTGTTTTTATGATCCTTTTTCCTGATACGCTGTTCTCCCAGAGCAACATAAATTTTTTTGTGGCTAGGAAAAACAAATCCATGACTAAATTTAGCAAACTAGGTCATTTTTGTGGTTGGATTGCCATCTACAGTTCTTAAGATCCAGTGGCTGAGAGAAAAGAAGATCAGCTATGACATTTCTATAAAATATAGAGGCAAAAAGGATTTAAATAGCAATTTTCATTCTTTCTTTGCTAACATTTTTAATAACTTGTTGATATTACTAATCTACCAAGAAAGGAAATATCATGCCTGCAGTTTTTGTTGTCAACACAGACCTTTGTTTATTCCAAGAATTTCAGAACAATTCAGAAGTTCTGTTGTTACTGATCATATCCAGAATATTGGAGTAAAACTGTGAATCTATAAATTCCATTGTTGTGTTAACAGCATTATAAAGTTAACAAAGCTCTTATTCTTGCCATCCAGCAACAAATAACAAGGAACCATATTTAGAACCATTCAATTGTTCAATAAATATTTATTAGTCACTCACCATATTCAACACTATGTTAATCTAGGCTTGGCTAGTCTTCAATCCTAGTAGCATCCAATCTGACAAGTTCATGGCTTTAAAGTCTTTTAGCCTGGGGTGCCAAAAGAGCCAAGTTCAAGCAATATCCACATGGAAAAGTTATTTCTGACACCACAGACTGCAGTAATTCAAACTAATGATATAAAAAATGAGTGGACAAAAAACTTGTCCAGGATTGGGCTGTCCTACAAAATCCAATTTTATTGGTACTATATTAGAATTTCAAGTCTTAGAAGGATCCTCAGCACATTTGGCATGACTTCCTTTATTCCCTGAATATATGGCTATAACTAATATGTGCTTCAGAGTCATTAATAAACTTAGAAATCCCCTAGGGTTCTAACTGTGGAGCCAGTTTGTAAGGAACCAAACTACTTAAGGAAAACTCTTAATCTCTTTAAATTCCAGATTCATAACAGTAAAAAAAAGAGGGAGAGAAAGGATAACGGGCTTATAATATTTACTGTACAAAGCTGTCATTAAAAATAATGAGATAAAATGGAAAGATGGATTTTATAAACTATAAAATTATGATACAAACATTTAGCTATTTTCTACCCTATTCTTCACAGGGAAGATCTGAAAGAGGATTTTTAAAGATATAACAATTCTGCAATGACCAAAAAATAGGCGGTAAAAATAGATAATAAAAATTATAAACATTCAAATCACTACTCATTTACTAATATTTGTTTTCCTTCTGCAGAGGTGGAGATCTGGCATACTAAGAGAGGGGATAAGAGATTCTTCCAGGAAGTGAAAAATAGTCTATATTTTGATCAGGGTAAGAGGGAAGTTATAAAAATTCATCAAGCTGTATGTCTGAGATTACACTTTACCCAAGTTGCATCTCAATTTCTCAAAAGTGGGGAAAATTTTTCCTCTTCAGAAATACAGAACCAAAAACTGACCATGATGAGCCCATAGTTGATTTTATGATTTGTTCTGAAAAGCAATTAAATGTCTTACATTTCCAAGAAAAAAAAAACAGTGCTAGAAATCTGCAACATAACCTTTGACTTATCACAACACAAGTGAGGGAACTATTCAATTCATTTGATTTAATCCATACAGAGATGTTTCATTATTGAAATGATGTGTTTATCTTTCACTATAACAATCAATAGAAATATTTGGTTCTTTTTCTTCTCAAGAGACAAATTTAAAAATAAATAAATCAGTGCATGCGTGTGTGCTCAGTCATATCCGACTCTTTGCAACACCACAGTCAGTAGCCCATGAGGCTCCTCTGCCCATGGGATTTTTCTGGCAAGAATACTCAAGTGGGTCGCCATTCTCATTTCCAGGGGATCTTCCCGACCTAGAGATCAAACCCACATCTTCTGCATCGCCTGCACTGAAGGCAGATTCTTTACCACTGAACCACTGGTATGAGTGTCTATATCTATAACTGAAGCTGGAAAGCTGCTACAGAGCCCAAAAGACCTAGACTTCACAGCAATGACAGTAAGGGTTGGAGTAGGAGAAATGGACCTGAATAGGAAGATTTGGAAACTGAAGAACATAGGTGGGAAATAAGGCAGGGGGCAGGAAGGGAGGGGTACTGTGGCAGGTGGGGATGAGTTGACTAAATAGGAAGCATGATTCTAAGGAAAGTCACTAAGTTTAAACATTGTTGATTGTAAGACCAATATGGGTTAAAGAAAGTTTATGGTCTTTTGTGAGCAGGGCTTACCCCTAAAATATTTGTATTGGCATAAACTAAATTAATAATGTTAGACTGCTTTTAATAGCAATAATCTCTGCTGCTGCTGCTAAGTCACATCAGTCGTGTCCAACTCTGTTGTAGAGCTTAAAACAAAGAAAGAAAAAACATAGCAATGTGTGCAAGAGGAAATATGTGTAAAGGCAAGCAGATTCCCAGAAAATGTCAGCACCTTGTATGATGAGCTCTGGCAGCCATTTGAGTGTTGACAATATGCTAGAGAGGCTCGGAACATAAATCAATCTACATTTGTTCTCACAGGGACTAGGAGCTGGAATTACTGTTTCTGAAACTTGAGCCAATATTGTCACGGCAATATAAATGATGGAAACTTTGCCACTGTAGTTTGCTTCACCCATTGCATGAACCTCCTGGCAAACAGCACCCTGGAATTTCATTAATTAGTGCTAACTATGATTGGCACTGCCAGAGAGAACAATAAAACCACTACACTGTTTTTATGAACATATGGGTGGCAGAGTTTCTAGCTGGGTAATACAAATTTGGTTTCCAGCTTATTAAAGCTTATTTATACTGCAAATAATTCACCTAATTTGCCTTTTTAAGCTAATTTATTATATTTTTTTCAGTTTTTAGAAAGTGAATATGAAATACTTGCTCAGTTGTGTCCAACTCTTTGTGACCCCATGGACTACACATTCCATGGAATTCTCTAGGCCAGAATACAGGAGTGGGTAGCCTTTCCCTTCTCCAGGGGATCATCCCAACCCAGGGATCAAACCCAGGTCTCCCACATTGCAGGTGGATTCTTTACCAGCAAAGCCACAAGGGAAACCCAAGAATACTGCAGTGAGTAGCCTATACCTTCTCCAGCAGATCTTCCCAACCCAGGAGTTGAACTGGGGTCTCCTGCATTGCAGACAGATTCTTTACCAACTGTTTTTACACATCAATTATTGAAGTATAAACTGCTATTGGAAGTATAAACTTTAAATTATTGATGAATAAAGTGAATTATTGAAGTGTAAATTATAATAACTCATAGAAGTTATTACAATCTTGATCTCAATGAAAAACATGAAATTCTAGACTGGGAAGAACATTTGAAATTATCTAATTCAACACCTTTATTTTAAAAATGAAGAAATTCAATTCCCTGGAATGTTAAGTGACTGACCTTTCCAACCTCACAAAATCAGTAGTAGAATTAAGGCTAAAACCTAAGTATTCTAAATCCAGGGTATTTCTCTTTAAATTGCCTTGTCTCTTAATTGTTAACTGTTTTTACTTGATTGACGTTGAGTTGACATGTAACACTTTCTGGGTGACATTTTGCTGTTTCCTCTATGCCTTTTAACTAAGCAAACTACAAGAACTTTTCCATTTCCATACACCATTATTCCAAATAAGTTTTTAATATAGATTCCTCCATAGGTTCAGGGGAAGCATCCATTAGACTTGCTCCAATCTGCCATGTTGGTCACATTTTGCATTCTGGAATTTTTCTTATTTAATTCATCTTTCAACTGGGGAAATCATTACAGGGAAAAGCTGTATTTTTCTTCTCTTCATGTCAGTAAGTAAATGGAGTTTAGTGAACTTTTCTGGACAGGGTCCATAAGAGTTTCCTCCCATTCTATTTGAGAAAAATAAAATAAATCATAAATTTCCAGACATAAAATCAGAAGTCTAGGAGACGTCTAGGTGGATATTCAAATAATGCCAGTTTCTTTATATATTTCACTAGAAAGCAAAAAAATATTAAAAATTAGAATCACCAGAGCCTGTTTCTCTGGTAATTTCTTGTTTTTCTTGCCTTCAAATATTCCTTTATTAGCTGCCACCTCAACTATTTCTATCCTTCTTATTAATAAGAAAAATAAATCCCTTTACTTATTTAAGACTCTGAAGGTCATAGCAGCAAGTATTACGATGAGTCTCACCCCACTGCAGCAAGTATTATGATAAGTCTTACCCCTCTGCCATCCCATGTCCCTTGTACAGGGAAGTACACATAAAGATATGTGAGGTTTAGTATTATTTTTGGACATAGAGTAAATCTATGGGTAAATCTATGGGAGGACATTTCAGGTGTTATTTTAATTTTGGAGAATACTTAAAAGAAAAGAAAAGTGCTGTTTCTGAGTCACATTTGTTTAGGACACATCTTGACTCCTTTGCATGGAGGATGCCGCATACCCAAAAGAACCTCCCAAGTGGACCTCTCTCAAAACTAAAACCAAGAACTGAAGGGCCTATGTTGTTGTTTAGTCATTCAGTCATGTCTAAGTCTTTGGGACCCCATGGACTATAGCCCCCCAGGCTCCTTTGTCCATGGGATTTCCAGGCAGGAATACTGGAGTGGGTTGCCATTTTCTTCTCCAGGGGATCTTCCTGACACAGGGATCAAACCTGCATCTCCTGCATTGCCAGGTGCATTCTTTACCAACGAGCCACCCAGGAATCCCTAAGGGCCTGTATTATTCACAGTATTTATATGGTAATACGAAGCAACTGGTAAAATACATGCCCCAGCCATTCAGAGCAATACAGATTCCACAAAGATAACAGAGAACTAGGCATGCAGTTCAAGCAACCAGTAGGAAGTAACAAACTCAGAATACATTGCTTTCATCTTAAAATCATTTCTAATGAGCAATATCTTTATAACCTTGGACCATATTAAGGGATGCTATAGGAATAGTCCTATGACATAGTCACCGTGAGCATGTCCTGTAAGCCATGTCTGTCTTACACAGTATCCTTTATGAAGATTGATCACACACATTTCTACAGGTCTCAGCTCAGGATAATTGGTTGCCCAGAGGCAACAGATTTCGTTTTTCTTGCAGGCCCCATGAAACTATAGAAAGGTATATGGTTAAGCTAGTTTGTTTGTTCATCTATTTAAGGTAGGATGGACTTGCTCCAGATCACATGTTGAAGGAAGAAAAACTAGATACGGGGGGAAAAAAGGGAGATGGTACAAATAATCCATGCTGGGGATGGAATTGGGGGAGTGTTAAACACTGAAGTTGTTTATCTGCTTTCTCTACCTAGCCCTTCCACTCTTGAGAGGCAATTTAGCCTACAGTTTGGGGCTTAGGCTTTAAAGCAAGACCATCTAAACCAGATCAGAACTATTACTTATTAGATAAATGGCATTAGGCAGGTTAATTAGCCTCATATTCCCCATCTGTAAAATGGAGGAAATAGTAACCTATCTTATAGGACTGTTGCTCAAATAAGTCAGTGTGTATACACTTGAAACATTACCTATAGCATAGCAAACACTCAATGGTTTATTATCATCATCTCTGCCTCAGCTCCATCTTCTCAAGGAAGATGAAATTAAATTTAATTCAGCAAAATTACTAAACATCTTTTGGTCCCAAGCACTATTGTAGGTGGTAAAAGACAAAGATAAACTAATGTCTGCTCTCAGGATCTTCTCCATCTAGAAAATAAATAAGCGCTGTATGGGTTAATATCAAAAACAATCATACACACATCCAGGTCTCCAGGTTAGGCAGGAAAGGCAGCAGAAAGGGGGATGAAGAACATTTGGAAAATGCCTTGTATGTGTTTAGAACCTCGGGGTCTCTCCCCAGAGGCTCAAAGAGTCAGATCTGAAGGCAACTTCCTCTCATCACAGTCTGACCGTACAAAATGATTGCTCCTCCCTGATGCTGAGGAGCTGTGGTATGTGAGACTGGGAAGAAAGTTGGTGGGGCAGGAGGAGAGAGGATGTGTTTAATCTGCTTATGTGGAAAATCAGCAGCCAAAAGAATGGTGGTAGCAGAACCAGCATGTGCATTCACCATATCTAGGAACCACGTAAGAGCCTTCACCAATGTAAGAACTCTGAGTTTCTATGGCTGTCTCTTCACTCTCCAAATGCTAATGAAGGTCAAGTCCATAGACAGAGGCTGTGAACCTCACTCTGACTAGAGTCTCTTATGAGATCTACTTCATTGTGATGGCCAAAGCAACCACAAGGTAAGTAATAGACAACTGCAAAACAGCCATTGAGACAGATGGCATCTTACTCTTAAGCTCTCTTAATCCCAAGAAATACATAACTGTATATACATGTATAGTGTGTGCATGAACAGGAAGGTTTGGCTCAGCTAGATTTGACAGTAGAAATCATAAAACTTTTCACTATATTAAGTAGTTATATAGTAAATATAAGTAGTTTAGAAAGGCTACCTCTAATCCATTTTTAACTAGTAAGTCAAAGCCAATAAAATGAAGGCAAGGCAGTTCAGAGTAGGTCTTAGGATGCTTCCTGATCAGTTCAGCTTTGAAAGAGATTGTGTCCATAGAAAGACTTTTGTCCAGCTCTCTCTCCTCAACTCCAGTTGCTGTTCAAAGTTCTGGCTTTCGACCACTCAACTTACTTAGTCAAATGCCAGTATCTCCTGCACCCCAATGAGAAAAGAGTTGTTGTTCAGTCATTCAGTTGTGTCCAACTCTTTGCAATCCCACGGACTGCAGCATGCCAGGCTTCCCTGTCTTTCACGATCTTCTGGAGTTTGTTCAAACTCATGTCCATTGTGTCAGTGATGTCATCCAACCAACTCATCTTCTATCATCCCCTTCTCCTCCTGCCTTCAATTTTGCCCAGCACCAGGGTCTTTCCTAATGATTTGGCTCTTTGTATCAGGTGGCCAAAGCATTGGAGCCTCAGCTTCAGCATCAGTCCTTCCAATGAGTATTCAGGGTGGATTTCCTTTAGGACTGACTGATTTGATCTCCTTCCAGTCCAAGGGGCTCTCAAGAGTCTCTTCCAATACCACAGTTCAAAAGCATCACTTCTTTGGCACTCAACATTCTTTATGGTTCAACACTTACATCCATACATGACTAGTGGAAAAACTGTAGCTTTGATTAGACAGACATTTGTTGGCAAAGTAATGTCTCTGCTTTTTAAAAACACTGTCTAGGTTTGTCATAACTTTTCTTCTAAGGAGTAAGCATCTTTTTATTTCATGGCTGCAGTCACCATCTGCAGTGATTTTGAAGCCCAAGAAAATAAAATTTGTCATTGTTTCCATTATGTCCTCATCTATTTGCCATGAAGTGATGGGACCAGATGATCTTAGTTTTTTGAATGTTGAGTTTGAAGCTAGCTTTTTCACTGTCCTCTTTCACCTTCATCAAGAGGCTCTTTAGTTCCTCTCCACTTTCTGCCGTTAGGGTGGTGTCATCTGCATATGTGAGGCTATTGATATTTCTCCCGGCAATCTTGATTCCAGCTTGTGCTTCATCCAGCCCAGCATTTCACATGATGTACTCTACGTAAAAGTTAAATAAGCAGGGTGACAATATATAGCCTTAACGTACTTCATTCCCAATTTGGAACCAGTCCCTTGTTCCATGTCTGGTTCTAACTGTTGCCTCTTGACCTGTGTACAGGTTTTTCAGGGGGCAGGTAAGGTGGTCTGGTATTCCCATCTCTTTAAGAATGTTCCACACCTTTGCTGTGATCCACACAGTCAAAGGCTTTAGAATAGTTGATGAAGAAAAGTAGAGGTTTTTCTGGAATTCTTTTGCTTTTTTGATGATCCAATGAATGTTGGCAATTTGATCTCTGGTTCCTCTGCCTTTTATAAATCCAGCTTGAACATCTGGGAGTTCTCAGTTCATGTACTGTTGAAGCCTAGCTTAGAGAATTTTGAGCATTACTTTGCTAGCATGTGAAATGAGTGCAAGAGTGCTGTAGTTTGAAGGGAAGTTTGACACTGCCCTTCTTTGGGATTGGAATGAAAACTGACCTTTTCCAGTCCTGTGGCCACCGCTGAGTTTTCCAAATTTGCTGGCATATTGAATGCAGCACTTTCACAGCATCATATTTTAGCATTTGAAATAACTCAACTGGAATTCCATCACCTCCACTAGCTTTGTTCATAGTGATGCTTCCTAAGGCCCACTTGGCTTCACACTCCAAGATGTTCAGCTCTAGGTGAGTGATCACACCATTGTGGTTATCCAGATCATTAAGATCTTTTTTGTATAGTTCTTCTATGTATTCTTGCCACTTCTTCTTTCTTAATATCTCTGCTTCTGGTAGGCCTATACCATTTATGTCCTTTTATTGTGCCCATCTTTCAACAATATGTTCCCTTGGTACCTATAATTTTCCTGAAGAGATCTCTAGTCTTTCACATTCTCTTGTTTTCCTCTATTACTTTGCATTGTTCACTTAGGCTTTCTTATGTCTCCTTGCTATTCTTTGGAACTCTGCATTCAGATTGGCACATCTTTCCTTTTCTCTTTTGCCTTTCACTTCTCTTCTTTTTTCAGGTACTCGCAAGGCCTGAGAAAACCATTTTGCCTTTCTTTTTCTTGGGGATGGTTTGATCACTGCTGTACAGTCAACAAAAAGAAGACCAGGAGCTGACTGTGGCTCAGATCATGAACTTTTTATTGCCAAATTCAGACTTCAATTGAAGAAAGTAGGGAAAATCACTAGGCCATTCAGGTATGACTTAAATCAAAACCCTTATGATTATACAGTGAAAGGGACAAATCGATTCAAAGGATTAGATTTGACAGAGTGCCTGAAGAACTATGAACAGAGGTGCATGACATGGTACAGGAGAAAAGATCTCTTTATTCTGAACAGAGGTATGCAGTAATGGCGGAGAAGGCGATGGCACCCCACTCCAGTACTCTTGCCTGGAAAATCCCATGGATGGCGGAGCCTGGTAGGCTGCAGTCCATGGGGTCCCTATGAGTCAGACACAACCGAGCAAATTCACTTTCACTTTTCACTTTCATGCATTGGAGAAGGAAATGGCAACCCACTCCAGTGCTCTTGCCTGGAGAATCCCAGGGACGGGGGAGCCTGGTGGGCTGCCATCTATGGGGTTGCACAGAGTCAGACATGACTGAAGCGACTTAGCAGCAGCAGAAGCATACAGTAATGGAGAACCACATCAAGTTTTTAATCAGAATCATTTTTACTAGTTATGCCGCTGAGTATCAGAGAACACAAATAAGGGACTAACTGAGGTCTTTGACACTTTTTCTGTTGTTTTGTCATTGTCCCTTTAACTCTTAAGACCTTAGAAGCAGAGAAGAACAAAATATTTGATTTTAAAAGTATGTTTATATTCTTTCTTTTCTTCTCATATCAACACATTGTTCAAGTGTGTGCCTTCTTAAAAGACAAGGTTAAGCCCAAGGCTTTCAGCTCTCCCAAATAAACTAAAGATCCATATTAAAGATCTTAATCAAGGAGAAATTGAAAACTGTGATCCAAAGTTCTTAAGCATTGAGTCAATGAATGAGATCAAAATATTGATGACATACCAAATTTGCCCAGCAACAAACTTCGGAATTATTCCAGGTTTTCTAACAGTTGGGACATTTGGGTCAAAAAGCCTAGAAGAGCTGAAATATCTTCCCAGGTGAAATGCACAGAATTCTCACTCTAAATTTTGCCACCTAAAGAAATTCTATTAAAAGGTACGTACCTTTGGACTGGTTTTTTTCTATTAGAGCAATAAAAATTGTAATATCTCCAGAAACCACCCACTTTTCTGGTTGAAATTTTTAAACCCATGATTTCTTCTGCTATTGCCTTTCTCATCTATTGCATTTTGCTCATCACAACCAAACAAAACAGCCAGAGCAAGACTTTTTATTTACCCAAAGAGTTGTTAAGTTATAAACTGGACTAGCCTTGTAGGAAAAACTACTTTTGTCCCTTTTCCCACTAGCTGAATTTTAGCCACCAGCTGAATTCCGTGACATCGTTACACTACTCTTTTTCCAACCTCATGATAATTTTCCAACTACAACCCCCCCCCCATCATTCCTCCCATTTCTTAAGGATCACATTTGTCTTTTCTACTTAACTGCCTTCTGTCACCCCAAGTGATTTCAATATGTATTCTGATAAAACCACCTAACACCTTTGGCCTCATCATTTCATGACACCCTTCACTTTCAAACCTTACTTGTCCTCCAGAATCCATTCCCATTGATTTTGTAATAAATTCTTTCACCCCTACCAATCATTAGAAACTCTGCTCTTAGGTCTCATCAAATCTCTATTGACTTCTTAACTCATTCCCTCAAGCTGGTCAGGCTCTTCTCTTCACATCATTCCCTTGGGCCCAAGGAGTATAGGGACTGTTCAGGCAGGGAAGCAAGAAAAGTGCTGCCTGTCAGGCTAAATGCTACCTTCAACTGGAAGGAGGGTTTCATTTGTCTAGTATGTACATAGGTCACCTTGGCTCCTCAAACCCTTTTTCTGTTTCATAGACATGAATAGTATGAGCTATCCACAGCCCACTGGGTAGCAAAGCACAGTTGAAAAAAAAAATAGAAGATTTTTATCCAACATGATTTCTTTGTAGTATCTGTCATTTCTGACCACTCTCTGTTGTTTCTTTTTTTATTTTAATTCTTTTCTATATTACTCTCCAAATCACTACTTTTTTCTGGTTCTCTTATTGCCTTTCTGTCCTCTTTTAAATCTTCTTCCTTGGCCGCCCTTCCTCAGACTGCCTAGAAAACATCAGATGGCCATCGGGGTGCCTCCCTGATCCACTTTTGTTTCCTCTCTACACCTCTCTGGTGATTTCATTACCTCTCACTGTCTCACCTGTCTATTAGTAACATACAAATCTATATCTCCACTTCTTATTTCCTCTGGCTTCTAAATTCACCTATGAATCACTTACTGAACATTTTCACCTAACCATCCCGTAAGCATCAAAAATTCATTATGTCCAAAACTGAATTCAGTATTCCCCTCAATCCCTGTTTTCCTCCATGTATGTTCCCTATGTTTGCTAATGACATGTCCACCCAGCCAATCCCCCAAATAGAAAACTCAAGGTCATTATGGATTCATCCCTTTAACTTACTTTCCACATCCAGCAAACTACTGAGCCCAACTGATCATCCTAATAAAATATTGTTCAAATCCATCTCTTCTTCCTACTTCATTATGCTTTCATATTCTCTTATCTAGGCTATAGCAATAGCCACTTAAGCCATTCCCTTTTCTCCAGATTTCTACATCATGGATGTATCCTTTACTCTGCAGAGACTAAACAAAGCACTGGCCTGCTTTAAAACTCTTTGAGTGTTTAATGAGATTCAAAACCAAGAGCATGACTGACTTATAAACACCTTTTATAATATAATTCCAACTTGCCTTCCAACTAGATATCCCTAGCCCCTTCTCCTACTCATGAAGTCTATTCTAGCCACACTGACCTACTTGATTTTCCCTGACTGCACCATGAATATTCACAACGTATTGTCCTTATTTATCTCATCTTCTCCTAGAATGTCTACCACTTCTTGTCTAAGAAATAGAATCACATTCATTCTTAATTTTCCAGCTCTAATGTCCTCTTCTCTGTAGAGTTTTCCCTGTTGTCCTTCCTACAGCTAAAAATTAACTACCCTATACTTTTTTCTTCTATAGCAATCTAGGCTTTTTCTAACATTTATTGTCTCGGTTATAAATTGCATGCTCCATAAGATGTGAGACTGAATTATTCAGGGCTTCAGAATCAATTTTACTTTGTCTATAGTGAACAAATTAGCCATTTACACCTCCATTCTATGGTTTTCAGAATTCCTATAAGTTGTGTGTTATTGTGTTTGTTTACTTAATTGCTAATTTAATGAGGGGGAGATTGTTTTGGTGCGAGAAAAGAAATTTTTATCCACCTTAATTGTTAACTTTGATTTTTAGCTTTTGTTTTATGAATAATGCACAGATTGGCCCAGCTCTCTGGACAATAAAAAGAGTCCACAGGGAAAGCACAGTCACACAATACGAGAAAACTCAGTGTAGAATAGAACCCTAGAGTGCCAATATCAATTACCTGAGATGACAACAGGAGCCCCCATCTCTGCAGGCAGGAAAACAGACTCTTTCAAACTCAGTGTTTTACTTCAAAGGCCCTCTTTCCCACTTGGATCAACCTCTTGGGCCTTTTCAGACATCGCCATTCCAAATCAAACCCTTCTTCCATGCATTGCTGCTGCTAAGTCACTTCAGTAGTGTCCAACTCTGTGTGACCCCATAGACGGCAGCCCACCAGGCTCCCCCGTCCCTGGGATTCTCCAGGCAAGAACACTGGAGTGGGTTGCCATTTCCTTCTCCAATGCATGAAAGTGAAAAGCCAAAGTGAAGTCGCTCAGTCGTATCCATGCATTGGGATATACCATATTTCTTACTTACAATTCATCCCAGTCTCAGTTGATCTAAGTGCAGAGGAGAACACCTCTCTGTACTTTTACTTATGTTGTATCCACTTCCTTTTCCCTCCATCTTTATAATGCAACATTGTAACTGCCATTTCATCTTTTACATTCCACACCCATGGCTCTGCTCTTCCCCCTTGCACCTTTAACAGTTCAGTTCAGTGGCTGAGTCTTGTCCAACTCTTTGCAATCCCATGAATCGCAGCACGCCAGGCCTCCCTGTTCATCACCAACTCCCGGAGTTCACTCAGACTCATGTCCATTGAGTCGGTAATGCCATCCAGCCATCTCATCCTCTGTCATCCCCTTCTCCTCCTGCCCCCAATCCCTCCCAGAATCAGAGTCTTTTCCAATGAGTCAACTCTTCGCATGAGGTGGCCAAAATATTAGAGTTTCAGCTTCAGCATCAGTCCTTCCAATGAACACCCAGGACTGATGTCCTTTAGCATGGACTGGTTGGATTTCTTTGCAGTCCAAGGGACTCTCAGGAGTCTTCTCTAACACCACAGTTCAAAAGCATCAATTCTTCAGTGCTCAGCTTTCTTCACAGTCCTACTCTCATATCCATACATGACCACTGGAAAAACCATAGCCTTGACTAGATGGACCTTTGTTGGCAAAGTAATATCCCTGCTTTTTAATATGCTGTCTACGTTGGTCATAACTTTCCTTCCAAGGAGTAAGTGTCTTTTAATTTCATGGCTGCAGTCACCATCTGCAGTGATTTTGGAGCCTTGACTAGACAGACAAATCAGCCATCTAAGAGACACTGGCTTGCGCGTTCTGTGAACACAAGTGATTTTTCCCTCTAGTTAAGACTTCATATATAAAATGATCACATGACCCCGGGAACATGTCAGCAGGTTTCCTAATAAAAGCTTTGATTCCCCTCCAGGTTAAGTTCTCCTTCTTGAGAGCTCAAGGAATCAGAGTCACCTGCAGGTAACCATAGCTAGCTACAAAGACTACAAGGGTTTGTGTTGAGCAAATAATTATACTCTTCCTTCCCAGAGAAATTTTTACTACAGGTAACTGCATATCAGAAGTTACTCATCACTTTTCAGGCAGCATTTCTAAAGTTACCTCTTTTTATTTCAAGTGAGCTTTGAGTTGGGAGTGGCATCTGAACTATACCTATTCCCAGGTCCTTCTACAAAGAGTGAACTCCTACTTTCCCACTTCTTTCTTCCACCAGGGAGCCAGAACTGTGGAGTGCAGTGCAACTCCACTCTTCACTACTGCCAGAGAAATTGCTAGCTTTGTCATGTTATGGCATTCCCCAGACTTATGCAAATGAGGGGGCTCTAATCTTCACAATGTTAATTCAATCTTTTCAGAAATCATATCTCTGAGCTCGTAATTTTATGTTATGACTATGTTGCATACAAATGAGAGCTATGTTTTGCTTCTTGCCATTCCTGCAAATATTCGGCATTTCTTCAACAAATAGAAACATTACAAAATTACACTGCAGCTACCCAGTTTAGCTACACAAGCTGTTTTGTTCACTCAAAAAAGAATGCATAGAAATTTTGTTTTAAATTGTATTCCTTGGTCCTTGGGTGGCTGATTTTGGAAAGAATAACTCAACATGATAAATTCTGTGACTGCACTTGTTCTTTGTTGGGTAGAAAACACTGCTTTGTGCTTATATTTCATTAAACTTTTGCATAACTAGAAGGTAGCTTTTATATTAGCAAAGATTCTGTTATGTGGAAAATTACAGTTGCCACTCAACCATCAACCTCATACTGGTTCTTCTTCCTCTTCCTGATGTTCTTAAACCATAATAAGCTGAAACTAAAAGATATATTTAAGAACCTAGGTGCAATATAACATTATAACCATGAAGAAAATTGCTGCTGCTACAATTTCCACAATTATATTGGCTCTATCATTGAGGAAATAATGTGGCATTTTTTTTCAAGGGCTTACAAAGATTCTGCTGATAAACGAACTAGATAAACTTCCCTAAATTAACAAACTTG
This sequence comes from Bos mutus, assembly GCF_027580195.1. Classification (NCBI taxonomy): domain Eukaryota; kingdom Metazoa; phylum Chordata; class Mammalia; order Artiodactyla; family Bovidae; genus Bos; species Bos mutus. The sequence continues at coordinate 72,851,971 of NC_091622.1, read as the reverse complement.
ATGATAACATGTGAATCTCTGCAACCACTGAATATGGCACCTAATATTTCTGGATGACAATAATACGCCAAATGCTTCATATATGCTGCCTCTTTTAATCCTCACAACATCTCTGCCAGGGTGGGGGCATTTTTACAGTCCCTATTTTATGGATAAGTAAACTGAAGCTAAGAGAAGTGAAGTTATTGTCTTGAGATGATGCAACTAGAAAGTGATGGAGCTGGAAAATGAAGTTCTGATTATTTGTACCATCATGCCAAAGAATCCCCTGAGAGTAAGTTTTTGTGGGGGTGTTTCTGCTCCTTCCCACTTTCAGATTACGATAACAAGTGACTAATCTTTCTTGACCAATTTAATATACTGACCTTCCATAAGGCCAGATTCATAATCACCAGCAAGCCAGCCCTGCAATGAATGAAAAGCACTTTCAGAAAGGAAAGGGGACTCTGGGTCAGCTAAAGATCTGTATTTTGTCTTTAACAAAGAGGGAGAAGACATTTGGTGAAATGTCTGTCAAGAATTTCAATTTCAGTCACTAGCAGTTATATTTTTCACTAAAAGCTATAAAAATGCACCAGCTGAAAATTCCATAAAAGAGGCCAGCTTATCCCATTAAGTCTCTTTTCAGTGCTTACTAGAACCATTAAAAATTCTTATATGAGAAAAAGACCCAGTTCAGTGTTTCTGCACAAGATATTTTTTCTGCCACTTTTATTTTTCCTAATAGAGTTCATTCGTACTACAGAGTATCTCATTTCTGAAAGTCTTAGGTAACCCGTCATATTACAGTAGCACTTTGTCAAATTGCCCATTTGCTCAAATCCTCAGGAAGACATGTTTTTACCTAACAAGGCTAATTTCTTACTTCCTGACTGTGGGTAAAACTTGGGGATAATAAGTCATATAAGTTCAATTTCACCACCCTAAAAAGAACTCCTCTACCAATTCCAATTTTTTATTTCTTGATGGTGGGAAGAAATTGGATAAGGTTCTCAGTTTCTCAGAACTTGTATTATAAGTGGCTTCAGTGTGTTTGCTTTAAAAGCAAAGCAATGTACCCTTTGTGGTCTTGAACTGTGGCTGTACAAACAGAATCAGTTAAGTCCTCCCCATATGTGTTTTCACAAATACAGAACAGGAAGCTCACACATATCAGCACTGACAGAATTTAAGGATAAACCTCTAAACTACTCCACAAAAAGGAAGGGAAAAAGAAAGATCTAGGGGAAAAGTAAGAAAACTGTTGTGCTAGAGGCAGATCTTTGCAGAAAACCCCTTGAATGGTGAAACAAATACTGTAAACACTACTTTCTATTACCAACACCAGTACTTCAGGGATGTTACAATGTACACACATTTGCAAGTAAAACTGTAATTCAGTTAACCTTAACAGAAAATTATTATCATTAAACCTTCTAATAAGTCATGGGTAAGGCAGGTTCTATTTTAGCTTCATAGGGAACATAAGTTACACATGCCAGAAAGCCAGTTGGAAGAGCCTCGAACTGTAAATTTGACACTGCTGGGCTGTTTGTCTACAAAAAATATAAAGGATACCTTCCACCCACAGTATTACATTCTATGCAGGTAGGTCAAACTCTCAGTTTGATGTCAACATCAGAGATCAATGCAAATAAGTAAAACTGGCAAACATACATAGATGCGTGATTGATGTTTACAATTACAGGAACTTTGAATTTGAAAGAGACATTAAAGATTGTATGGTTCAGAGTTCCTGAAAATAATTTCATAAACTAGTTCTCCAGTGTGTTCACATATGTTACCCTTTCCATTCTTCTCCAAAAGGGCATCTTTTAGTCAAAAGTTTAGGAAGAATTCAGTCAAACAAAGTTAAATAGGCATCTTCACTACAAGGCTTTTTGGAACACTGCAACTTTCCCGGAGATGGACTGCAGCATTTCTTAAGCTTATTTAACTACTAAGCCCTTTTTTATAGAACATGTCTAAGAATATACTTTATGGAATATCAATATAACTCAATTCCTCAATTTAGTCATGTAAACCTAGGCAAAAGGCATGTTGATAGAGTGGCATGAGAACTCAGGTCATTTCATTTTTAAAATGTCCTCTTTTCTCAATACCAGGAACCTGTTCCATGTTCTACAGGACTGAAGGAGAACAGAAAACAATGTTTACAAACATGTACCCCAGAGCCTGGTTTGAATCTCCCAGTTCAGTCACTAGCTAGCTATGGGCCTCAGTAACCTCATCTATGTAATGAAGCTAATGTAAATTTGCTATGAGGGTTAACGAGGTCGTACATGTAAAACATTTATAATTTAGGACTATGGGAATATTAGCTATTTATCAGTATTTCTACTATTATTATTAACCACCATCATCCCTGCTTAGGTATAAGTAATCAACAAATTCTGGAAACCCATTCACACTCTGATACAGTCACTAGCCTCCCACTTCTCTAGTGGTCATGATGGGAAGGAGTACAAAGAATGTCCCTCAAATCTGTATATCAAAAACCCCAGAATCTTAGAGTAACCTAATAAAAACTGTGAGTTACAGAATTTTTTTTTAAAGAAATTCAAGTTTATTACACACAGTACATAAAGCTAACCAGTGTTGCCTTAAAAGACGATACTGTTTTAACTAGTAGTGTCAAAGCAATGATCCAAAGATACTAGCCCATGATTATATCATCTACTTACCATGTTTTAGCTCTTCAGTTCAGTTCAGTTCAGTTACTCAATCATGTCCAACTCTTTGCAACCCCATGGACTGCAGCATACCAGGCTTCCCTGTCCGTTACCAACTCCTGGAGTTTTTTCAAATTCATGTCCATTGAGTCGGTCATGCCATCCAACCATCTCATCCTCTGTCATCCCCTTTTCCTCTTGCCTTCAGTCTTTCCCAGCATCAGGGTCTTTTCAGTTCTTCGTATCAGGTGGCCAAAGTATTGGAGCTTCAGTTTCAGCATCAGTCCTTCCAATGAATATTCAGGACTGATTTCCTTTAGGATGGACTGGTTGGACCTCCTTGCTATCCAAGCGACTCTCAAGAGTCTTCTCCAACACCACAGTTCAAAAGCATCAATTCTTCAGCACTCAGCTTTCTTTATAGTCCAATTCTCATATCCATACATGACTACTGGAAAATGCATAGGCTTGACTAAATGGACCTTTGTTGGCAAAGTAATGTCTCTGCTTTTTAATATACTGTCTAGGTTGGTCATAACTTTTCTTCCAAGGAGGAAGTGTCTTTTAATTTCATGGCTGCAGTCACCATCTGCAGTGATTTTGGAGCCCCCATCCCCAAAATAAAGTCTCTCACTATTTCCATTGTTTCCCCATCTATTTGCCATGAAGTGATGGGACCAGATGCCATGACCTTAGTTCTCTGAATGTTGAATTTTAAGCCAACTTCACTCTTCTCTTTCACTTTCATCAAGAGGCTCTTTAGTTCTTCGCTTTCTGCCATAAGGGTGGTGTCATCTGCATATCTGAGGTTGTTGATATTTCTCCCAGCAATCTTGATTCCAGCTATTGTTCATGGATGCTATTAAATACTTACCTAGTCATTTAGAAACTTCATTGGCATTTATAGAAAAAAATGCACTGAGATTCGTATTAATAGAAAAGTAATTATATAATTACTAATGCATTTTCACTAGGGAAAAAAAACTATTAGTTCTTGGCATGTGCTTCCATAGTCACCTCCTGTTCTCTTATTTGTTGCCCATTTGAGACCGTAAGCTCCGTGAGGATAAGCAAGGATAAGCACCATGTCTGTAGTGTTCAGAGATATATTCTCAATATCTTGCTTAGAACCTATCACTTAAGTAAGCACTGCATAATGGTTTATGGAAAAAAGGAAGGGAGAGGAAAAGGAAGGAGGGACTGCAAAAAAGAAGGAAGAAGGCAAGCAGTGGGCTAGAAGGAAGGAAGAAAGGAGGAAACAGAGAGAGGGGGAGGAAGGGAGGGAGGGAAGGAGGGAGGGAGAAAGGGAGAGAGTGCAAAGTTAAGAAGAAAAAGCAGATGACTAATAAACTAAACAAGGCCACAGTAAGTCTCTCAGTCCTGATTAGACTGGAGACGAAGTCAATGAGTACACACCATACTCAACAGATTTTCAGTTTTGACCCTTTGATGAATTTACTAATGTACACTACACTTTGTTCTCATTATAAAGTTCTCCCATCATAAATTTCTCCTGCCATGAGGCTCTTGCACCTTTACCCCCTACCTCATTACTTCCCTTATATTAATTATCCACCTTCTGATGGCAGCATATTTCTAGGCAGACAAGTGCTGAACTCCCAATGACTGTGTTACAGGAAGGCTCTAATCTCGACACTTATAATCAGATGTTGGCGGGATGTCACCCTGCAGTGGAAGACATACGAGAGTTAAACTAATATACTGCATTACTTTGCAGATTGAGTGAGACCCGTAATGAGTAACCTCAATCTAACTGAAGGAATTTCCACATCCTGTACTCACCTCTATAAAATTTTAAGAAAAATGAAGGAGCAAACTGGAGAGGATAGAGATAGCTAAATAAGAAAAAAAAAAAAAAATACACACATACACACACACATATATATCTCACTATTTCAGCCACATTTTCATGCCCATTTTCAAAAGAATCCGAATGCCATGATGATACAGAGCAAGAAAGTAAAAGAATCCACATAGAAAATGATCCGAAGCAAGAAGACAGCAAGGCAGATAACACAACAATGACAGATTGAATTATCCATGGCCCAAAAAGGACTGGGAGCCAAGTACAAAATATAACCTAATCTACAAATGTTATTTTGATGACTGCTAAATCTATTCTACAAGTTCATAAGGACACTGAACTAGGCTGTAGTGGTTAACCCTCCTTGTATGGACATATCATAGCACATAGGGCTATCCTAAAGAGATCTGAAAGCCCATGTAGATAATGAACAGACTGATTGTTTGCTCTGTCAGACACCCTAGTAAGAGACAGGAATCACCCAGAAAACCAAATCTCAGAGGGCAAATCCTATGCATATTTGTCCCAAAAGGATGGAGAGTTTGCATATCTTAATCTCCACTGTATCCCCAATGCTTTAATAGTGGGTTGGCAAACTTTTCCCATTAAGGCCCATATAATAAATATTCTAGACTTCAAGAACATATCACATCAGTGGTAACTACTCAACTCTGCTGCTGTAGCACAAAAGTAGTCCCAGACAATCTGCTAACAAACAGGTGTGACTATGTTTCAATAAATGTTCATTTACAAAAATAGATGGCAGGTCAGATGTATCCCTGGACTATAATACTACTGGTACATGGTGCTTAATAAATATGTGTTAAACAAATTGTTATCCTTACCTAGAACTCCATCCTCCTCATTAGTCACTGCTCCCTAGGGCAATTTTCCAGGGCCAAACGAATTGAGTCTACTTGTTGGAGATGACACTGATCTTGATGCAGAGGGAGAGTTAACACAGAGCCATTGATAAGCATTTCTCCTGCTCTGTGTCCTGTAGTAGAACAGAATGAAGCCCACTGATAGAGACAAGTGCCATAGACAGAATCTTGACCATGTCCAAGGGTAAGTCCTGTGCTAAAAACGGCAAATTCTTCCTGCTATCCTTTCTCCCATTCTTCCTTTTGGTAATAGAGCCCTCCAATTTGAGTGGGGAACATGGTTTACCAGCTGGGTAATATACTTCTCAGCCTCTCTTGCAGCAACATGACTAAGTTCAGACACAGACATGTGAGCAGAAGTGACATAAGCAACTTCCGTGTCACCTTCTGATAAGGAAACAGCTTGTTCCCCCATTTTCCTCAATCCCATCAGCTGGAGCTTAGACCTAACAGGAAGTGATCCAGAATAAATCACGCAGAAAATATAACATGCTTAGGTATGATGGAACAATCAGGTAGAACAAACCTTGGACTGTGGATCACATAGATCAGATGACCACCTGCTTCTAGACCGTCTGCTCACTCATGCTTTTACACAAAACATAAATAAAGCTGTCTTGTTTAAGCTATACTATTAAAAATAGCTAAACTGATTTCCTAACTAATAAAACCCTTGAGGAGCTTTCCAAAATTCCTGCCTTCCAAACCTTGATCGTTCTTTAATTCCAATGATTCTCAAAATTTTATCAGGATCTTTCCAATAAGTCATCTTTTTGCTTAACTGAGTTCCACTTAGGTTTCTGTCATTCACAACCAAAATATTCCTGAATAATACAAAAGGTAATGCTAGTAATATTCAGTTGTTCCTCCCATGAAGAGATTTTTTTAATGCTTCATTGTCAGTCTTATAAGTTTAGGTTTGTATTAAATCAATAAATGTGGCAGTATCTTCATAAATATATTTAGCAAACTAAGAATAACTGTCCCAATTCCAATGGAAGATCATGTCAAAGCCAATAAACTCTTGAAAATAGAGGAGTAAGATAATTCTAGAAGACTTTTAAACAAGTACATTTCCGAAAACAACAATTTTCAGATTATTCACGGAAATTCTTCTAAGCATTTTCAAGGACTTCCTTCAGATAAAAGAAAATCATGATGGACTTATTTAATTTATAAGTGCCGCATGAACTTTAGGAAACATCTATCAGGTTATTTTTGTAAACTGAGGCTGCATGCACATACGCACAAAAAAATTGATCACAGATTACATGGACTCTCATTCAGTTCCAAAAACATTTAACCAATATTTTATCACATAACTTTACAGTTAAAAAAAAAAAAACATGTAACTGTTTCCTGACATAATCATTCAGTACTGAATGGAAACTAATATTCTCCACTGAAAACAGAAAAACAAGTAAAATACATAATTTGTGATAGACAGAAAATAAAGTCAAGAACAAGACAATTTGAGCCAAAGATATCAGATTCAGTCAAAGAAAATTAAAAAGTGTGTCCAAAATATAAAAGAGGCAAACTAAGACACTAAAGAGCAAAAGGAATCACAAAAAAAAATAATAAAGTTGGTATCCATATTAGCGATGGGATAGAGTATGGACAAGTCACAGAAATCAAGATATTAACTGGATATTGACCCATTATTTAAATTAAGCAACCTCAACTCTCCTCTCACCAATGAAATAAGAAAATGGACTTGAACAATTAGGTGGTGGTTTAGTGGCTAAGTCGTGTCCAATTTTTGTGACCCAGACTGCCAGGCTCCTCTATCCATAGGATTTTCCAGGCAAGAATACTGGAGTGGGTTGCCATTTCCTTCTCCAGGAATTGAACCAGGGTCTCCTGCACTGCAAGCAGATTCTTTAGGAACAATTAGGAAATTCTTAAAATTTAGGAGAACTCACAGAATCAGATGAGGATAATTCTTATAATATTTATAAGTTTATGGTTCAGCAAATCCTAATGAGGTACAGTGAAAGAAAATTGAAAGTCACTCAGTTGTGTCTGACTCTTTGTGATCCCATGGCCTACACAGTCCATGGAATTCTCTAGGCCAGAATACTGGAGTGGGTAGCCTTTCCCTTCTCCAGGGGATCTTCCCAACCCAGGGATCGAACCCAGGTCTCCTGCACTGCAGGTGGATTCTTTACCAACTGAGCTATCAGGGAAGCCCAATGATGTATATGTTGTCTTAAGATAAGAATTTATATTATTTATCATTGTATCCACATGTAGTACAATACCCAGCACAGTCTAGGTGCTGAATTCACTTGAATGAATAAATAAGAAATAAATAATATAATTTCAGAAAACAATACTGCATGTAAGACTTTATTATTATCTTATTACAACCTTTAAAGTTCTTTCCTTTCTATTCAATATCCCACATTTTACATATGAGTTGTATCAGTTCAGTTCAGTCGCTCAGTCATGTCCAACTGTTTGCGACCCCATGAATTGCAGCACTGCAGGCCTCCCTGTCCATCACCAACTCCCAGAGTTTACTCAAACTCATGTCCATCGACCTGGTGATGTCATCCAGCCATCTCATCCTCTGTCATCCCCTTCTCCTCCTGCCCCCAATCCCTCCCAGCATCAGGGTCTTTCCAGTATTGACATGTGAGATGTACAGATAAAATATTATTATTGTCAATAACTTCGCAAAAAGAGAAAAAGCAAGTAACAGGCAGAGCCAAAAATAAAGATCCAAGTTTTCTGACTCATTAATTAATAAAGTAGTATAAAGAATTCCTTTTGTTTATAGATGCTATCCTCAGTCAGTCAGTTCAGTCGCTCAGTCATGTATGACTCTGCAACCCCATGAACTGCAGCACGCCAGGCTTCCCTCTCCATCACCAGCTCCCAGAGCTTGCTCAAACTCATGTCCATCAAGTCAGTGATGCCATCCAACCATCTTGCCCTCTGTCATCCCCTTCTTCTCCTGCCTTCAATCTTCCCCAGCATCAAGGTCTCTTCTAGTGAGTCAGTTCTTCTCATCAGGTGGTCAAAGTATTATAGCTTCAGCTTCAGCATCAGTCTTCCAATGGATATTCAGGACTGATCTCCTTTAGGATTGACTTGTTTGATTTCCTTGCAGTCCAAGGGATTCTCGAGAGTCTTCGCCAACACCACAGTTCAAAAGCAACAATTCTTCGAGGCTCAGCTTTCTTTGTGGTCCAACTCTCACATCCATAGATGGCTACTGGAAAAACCATAGCCTTGACTAGATGGAGCTTTGCCGGCAAAGTAATGTCTTTGCTTTTGTATCCTAACTGTGTCCTTCTACTCACAAAGTTAAGAAAGAGAACAAATCATAGAGCAAATTGTGTTTGAAATATAAATAGATTTCCTTGCTTAAAAAATTTCCCCACAGGACTAAATTAAAAAAGAAATTGAAATATAAAAGAAAAGTAGTCTAAAAAACAATGTCTATGGAAAATATATACTAAGGGAGTTAGGAACAACTAGAGGAGTTTTTCAATGGCAACCATAAGAATTTGCCAGTAAAGTAAAAAGTATTCTTCCAAGTAGCACATAAAGAGAAAATAGTGTAGAACCTTTCTCTTTCTACGTAACTCTACTGAGACTAGATATGAAATAATGTTTTTACCATTGTTGGTTCTTTTCTTTTAAAATGAAATGAACACTAGTTTTTTTTAAATTTTATGTGTACAAACTACTGCTTCTCTAATTCTGTACTTTCTCTCTCAACTTTTCTATTGAAATTGCAGTACAAATCTTATATCAGTGAAGAGCACAGTTTATGAAAGAAACAAAGACTGGAAGGAGGGGGAGAGGAGGAAAAGAAAAAGAGACAGAAAAGGAAAAAGAATTTACTGTTTTTTTTAGACCTCAATATTTATTTTCACAGAAATATAAAGCATACTTAATGTAAATATATTTTTGATGGGAGAATTAAGTGTCAGCCCATCTTCTCCTTGTGAACTTGCTTTTGCCATCATATAAGACAATTAGGATAGGCAATTTAATTATTTGAGTATTCTTGTCACCATCTCTCTAGAGAAAAATTTTAAAGTGCTGAATTGCAGAACCAGTGAGTACTCCCACCAAAAAAGAGACTTTTAACCAGCTGACTGCCAGTAGGATAGAATTGGGTTAGAGAAAGTGCAGAAGATAACAGAATTGATTATAATATTGATTTAAAAGAACAAAGACACAAAACCAACACTTTGTGTATAGATTCCTACAGTAGTTTTCCCTACTACAGCACAAAGAGATTTCAAATAGTAGAATATAAACTTTATTAAGCAATTGCTCCCACAACCATCCAACACTCATAATGTGTTTAGAAAGATCCCCAAGGGAGGGGAAAAAAGAAGGAAGTATACTGCTAGAAGAAAAGGGATTTATTTCCTTTAAGGTTTGGGAGATTTAGCAACAGTGTAAGGGCCATCATTAAGAAGACTATTTACCGATGGCTATGAAACTAAAAGGGGCTTCCCTGGTGGCTCAGACAGTAAAGTGTCTGCCTGCAATGCGGGAGACCCAGGTTCAATTCCTGGGTCAGGAAGATCCCCTAGAGAAGGAAATGGCAACACACTCCAGTATTCTTGCCTGAAAATTCCATGGATGGAGGAGCCTGGTGGGCTACAGCCCATGGAGTCACAGAGTCGGAAACAACTGAGCAACTTCACTTTAATCTTTAAACTATGAAACTAAATGAGTAAAATATAAGACCAAAAAAGCATGAAGTTTTGACTGAGATGCGTGAAAAGGCTAGTCCATCAGAAATTTTTATCAGTGGTTTTTCTCATGTCAAGACCAAAACAACAGTGCATAAGACTAGCTATGCATGGATGTTTAAAATAGCACTGTTGGCAATAACAATGAAAGCAAAAAATATATAAAAGCTAACCAGTAGGAAAGGAAATTTACAAGATTATGAAGCCATTTGTTAAATCATTTGATTCTATTTCTATTGACCTGAGGGGTATCCATGACTCCCATGGAAGTTTTTAGAAGGCAGTAGGTTATTCATCTTGCTTGGAATCCGTCACATTCCCAGTGCCTAGGACATTGCTTGGCACATAGAGATATGCAATGACTAGTTTTGAATGGATATAGTTTTTTAAAAAAATAACTGTGAAGAACACATATTATTTCAGTTTTGTAAAAATAGAACCACAGCAGTATGAAGAGGAACTAAAAAGCCTCTTGATGAAAGTAAAAGAGGAGAGTGAAAAAGTCGGCGTAAAGTTCAACATTCAGAAAACGAAGATCATGGCATCTGGTCCCATCACTTCATGGGAAATAGATGGGGAAACAGTGGAAACGGTGTCAGATTTTATTTTAGGGGGCTCCAAAATCACTGCAGATGGTGACTGCAGCCATGAAATTAAAATACACTTACTCCTTGGAAGGAAAGTTATGACCAACCTAGATAGCATATTCAAAAGCATAGACATTACTTTGCCAACAAAGGTCCGTCTAGTCAAGGCTATGGTTTTTCCTGTGGTCATGTATGGATGTGAGAGTTGGACTATGAAGAAGGCTGAGCACCGAAGAATTGATGCTTTGAACTGTGGTGTTGGAGAAGACTCTTGAGAGTCCCTTGGACTGCGAGGAGATCCAACCAGTCCATTCTGAAGGAGATCAGCCCTGGGATTTCTTTGGAAGGAATGATGCTAAAGCTGAAACTCCAGTACTTTGGCCACCTCACGCGAAGAGTTGACTCATTGGAAAAGACTCTGATGCTGGGAGGGATTGGGGGCAGGAGGAGAAGGGGACAACAGAGGATGAGATGGCTGGATGGCATCACTGACTCGATGGACGTGAGTCTGGGTGAACTCCGGGAGACAGTGATGGACAGGAAGGCCTGGAGTGCTGTGATTCATGGGGTTGCAGAGAGTCAGACACGACTGAGCGACTGAAGTGAACTGAACTGAACTGAGTATTCATACATAGATATATTTGTATCTATATATACATGGATTTTTTGTGTCTATATATGTACATATATTTGGAGAAGGAAATGACAACCCACTCCAGTGTTCTTGCCTGGAGAATCCCAGGGATGGCGAAGCCTGGTGGGCTGCCGTCTATGGGGTGGCACAGAGTCGGACACGACTGAAGTGACTTAGCAGCAGCAGTATGTACACATATATACATACATACAGGGATACATATGTATCCATGGAAATAGAAATACAAACATACACCCTTGGCTCTTAGCATTGAAATTCTATTTAAAGAGATGAGAAACAGAGGAAATTACTAGCTTTCTCTTTATAAAGACTATATTTTTACTTGTTATAACAAGAATGCATTTATATTAGTAAGTTTTTAATAATATAATAACAAAAACTTTAAAGGAAAAAGTCTAGAAGGTTTATTAAAGACAATAAATAACAGATAAAATAATAATGTTGTTGTGGTTGCTGTTTAATCCCTAAGTCATGTTCAATTCTGCAGCCCCATTGCCAGGTTCTACTGTCCTCTACTATCTCCAGAGTTTGCTATATATTTATTATATAATTTATTATTATATTTTAATTAATATAGTTGTAGCATAGTTAATTATAATTTATAAAGAGAAATAAAATGGACAATTCCAATTATATTCTTCAAGGATCTTTTTTGCTAGCCCCCATTGGATATTGCAGCCTTGCACAAAATAGTTTAAATGAAGAATGATCTACACTGCAGAGCTGATAAGTAAATGTCTGGTTGCTATTCTACATTTATCAGGACACCTATTAAGGTAAGCAAATGAGCAGGAAAATGAAAATATAGATAATTCATCCTAGATAACACACAGAGAGCCACCAAGGCTGTGCAAATGGATCTTTGTCCTATCAATTCATCTTTGCTGTTAATTACATGGCTGAAAACTGAAAATGAGTTGTTGGTGTCTCATATGCTGGCAGTACCCTAGCCACTGCGGAGAAAGGAAACAACACACCAAGACTGCTTTAGTACAGAGAAAGGGGATAAGGTGGGGGAGACAGTCTTGGCTGGTTACTCGTTGCTCACTGCAGAGATGAAAGACACACGGTTGGAAGAAAGTCAAAGAGAAGGGGAATAAACAGGCAACTCAGACAGTTGGAATCTCTTTAAAAGGAAGGACCTTAGTGATACAGCTGTTGGATAAAATAGCAATTAAATAGGGAAATGTTACTTGTCCCATAGAATATTGGATTGTTTTAAGAAAAACTAAAGGCAATGCAATGTCTCCATCTCAGAAAAAAATGTAAGCAGACTTTCAAACACTTTAAAGACAATATATTTGGGAACCCAATTTTTCATCTTCTTGATGCCAAAGGGATGGAATTAGTCTGTTCTAATTACAAAATCCTCAAACTCCTCAAAAAGATCACTGCTGCTTTACTCCAATTAAAAGAAAAAGAAAATATGTCATAAAAATAAAAATTAGAAGTAAAAATTGAAGCATATCATTCTTTTATAATGCTTTTTATTTTATCAATAAATTAATATTATTAATGTCATTAATTTTTCCCAGAAGATGACATGAGGATTTATGCTGCACTTTGAAACATTCTGCTTTCATCTTAGGAGGAACCCAGTTTAAGCTTTGAAATATGTATGCTTGATTGTGGGCTTCTAGCCAAGGTGCACCTAATTAATCGGAAGATCAAATGTATGCTCAGTGGGAGACACAACTACAAAACCACAGGTGGTAGCCAACGGCTCCATTTAATAAAGGTTGCACAAACAGAGTGCTGTGTTGGGATTCCTGGCACCTGTGTTTGGCTCTTCTGCCATTTTGTCATTGACATGAGAACAGTTACGGTGTCATAAAGAGATCTCAAGCTTCCTGTTCCACTGCAGTTTAACTCTCTGTGCTTTACAGAGATTTCATAACATGCTGGAGGATGTAAAATCTGTTTGTTTAGCTTTGTGTTGTGGTGGTTGTTGCTGAATTTACTACTGGCTTGTCCCAAGAAGATAAAAACCTATGACTCTGTTAAGTAGACAGGCCCTGTTGGTCATTAAGGGCACACAGATTGTAAAGTGAGATGGAATTGGAGTCAATAACAATAAATTAGCCCCACTAATTATTACTTGTGTGATATTAGAGAAATGAGTCTCTAAACATCTTTTTATTCCTCTATAAAATAGGATGAGATCTATAGACTGTTGTCCTTTAGGATAGTATAGAGAGTAATGTATAGAAAGTAACTGTACAAAGCATTCAACAAATGGTAATGAAAAATTGAAAATGCAGCAGTAGAGAGGAGAAGAGCCAAAATTTTTCTCTAAATGAAGGTTTAAGAAAGCCCAAGTATTGTAAACTCACTTTTACCATGGATTAATTTCCCAAGATGATAATCCCCTAACAGTCTGAAAGGATCTATTTCTCAATCTTAAATCTTAAATTCACGGAAAGGTTTGAGAGGTCTGGAAAAACCAAGCCAATGCTTTTAAGTGATTACTCTTTTAAGTGTTTGACTTGGTGTACAATTATTTTGATATCTATTTTCATTCAATTAGAAAAAAGTATGCATGCATGCGGAATTGCTTCAGTCATGTCCGACTCTGTGTGACTTTATGAACCGCAGCCTGCCAGTACTAAAGCTAAACTTATCCTTAGTTGCCGGACAGAGTGCATGGTACTCTGCTTTGTTGCTCTATGCTTTATGGAATTAGGTTAAGAAATGTCCAGGATTGAATTCTGACACCACTGATGATGACTAGAGCCAAATCATTTAACCTTTTTGTGCCTGGTTTCCACATTGTGGAGGCAAAGCAATAATAATACCTACCTCATTTGAGTGGGCAGTGCAATCTGCATGTTAAGCCATCTCCTTGACATTTGTATGCACAATAAAGTTAAAAAAAACACTGCTGTAAAGAAATGCTTTTAAAAATAGCAATAAAGCAGCAAATACAATATTTCTAATATCCAAAGTAAGTGAGTTAATGTGGCTTCACTGAATCATTTTCCTGGGTACACTTAGTAGCTAGATCCTTCATCATAAATAGGACAGCTTAGCATATACAATATGCTTTATGGGGTGTGTGTGTGTGTGTGTATGTGTGCATGACCACCAAGATGAAAGAAGGAAATAGGGGAGAAAGAAAGAAAACACCTATGTGGATAGAAAGAAACACCCTCAAACTAGATTTTTCCATTAAGTGTCTGTTGGCTGTAACTGCATGATAACATTTGTGAATATGATACTAATGATGTAGTTGCCTAATAGGCTCAACACAAATAATGCAGAAAATTACAAATAATGCAGATTCAATTACCACTGAATGCAGCCAAAGGGCAATCAAAGATGTAACATGCTTCATTCTGTGTTATCCCTATTCCTTCTACTCAGTTAACATCAGCCCAGAGCTAGAGAAATTCCCTTTTCCAATTATTTTCTATGTCCTGTCAAAGGCATACTTGCCCCAGTATCAGGGCCAATCATTATTTGTATAATATTTCTACGGCCCAAACCCTATCATGAAGGAGAGGAAGATAGTCATACCAGCTTTAGAGAAGGAAATTTAACCTATCTTGCATGCTTTCTAGAGGTAAGGTTCAGTAAGTATTAGGAGTTTTTCATATATAATATCTTTTATTTTCATGATTATCCTATAAGGTAGGATATATTATTATCCTATATTATTATCTCCATTTAAGGAAAGGAAGCTGGAAACTCAAAGAGCTCGAGAAATCTGAACAAGTTACTTAGGCTTGTAAATGACACAATGGGATTCAAATCAGATTTGCCTCATTTCTATAACTCATGTATTTTTTCCTTCCAGGAATAAAGTAAGGTCTATTAAAATAGAGTTCTTAGTTCTAAGCAACAAAACCAGACTTGGCAGACACAATAGATAAGGAATTTACAAAAAGACTAATGGGCATTTCACAGAAACAGTGAGAGGGCAGGAGAAACACAGTGGAATTTTCCAGATGAGCAGTGTTTCATCACATCAGAGAACTCGCCCAGTGAGGAAACAGTCACTCTAGAGACAACAATGGAATCTAGCTGCTAAGGATGACCTCACTGCCGTGGATGTCCTGGGAACGGGGTTTTCTCTTGCCACCAGTACTCTCAAGAGCATTCCCCGCAACCCCTGCCTGTCTGCATGACTATGCTTCCAATTACTTAGGTCCTGTTTTATACATTGTTGAGTTTAATGTATTTTGTACACATTCTTGCATTTATTCCTCACAAGGGCTCTATGAAGGTATACTTTCATTACTGTCAATTTCCAGACAAAGAACTGAGGTTCAGAGAAGTTAAGTGACTTGCCCAAGATCTTAAGGCCAATAGATGGCAGTACCACTTAACTCCCATTTGTTAGTGACACTCTTTAGTTAAAAGGTCAACATGATTTTGGAATTACAAAAACCTGAGTTCAAATTCAGCTGTTCAAAGCCCTACTCTGAGTGGAAAAAAAAAAAAAAAAAAAGTCTGGTACTATGCGTTTAATAGGTGGAGATTAGGTCACTGTTGGAACTAAGTCCCAGGTTTGAAAGAGGCCAAGAGAGCTATTACCGGCATTTTCAGCTTCTCTGTGGGAGACTGGCTCTGCCTGTCAACTATGTTCATGGAAATCACAAACATGGGACATGATTTCAAATGTGGACAGCTGGAAGAATGGCAAATGTCTACCACCATCTATCTGGCACTTGCCAAACACCAATAGAGAGTCTTCTTTCCATACTCGTATACCCACTTCCTAAATTTTTTCCCATAAATATACAACTGTCATATAACCCAAAAATACACTCATCAGCTATGCAACTAAAATTATCAATTACTGTATCCACTGTCAGGTCCAGAATCACTGGGTACTATCCACTCCTCATCTTGGTTGATTTGGTCTCATTATCAATTAATATAGCCCACGAGCATGACTGTATAGTTAACTACTATCAACATACTGTTAGAAGATTGGGAGAAAAGAAGTGAGAATAATAGGAAATTTTGTTGAAGAAAAATATGCTACATATGCAAGAATAAACTAGGCTATACTACATTAAGAGACAACCCCCAAACCTCAGAGGTTCCAATAATATTTCTTACTTGTACTACTTATCTATCGTGAGTTAGCTACAACTCTCTCCCCTCAGTCTGTACCTTGAAACCCATGTTTGTGGATCTGACTGTAGGTGTGCTGATCTAATGACAAAAGAAAAAGAGTGTACAGAGAACTATTCACCCACTTAAATTTCTACCAGTAGCTATTCACATCACTTCTGCTCACTTTTTCCTCACTAGAGATATTAAACAGTTAAGTCTGAAGTTAGTGGCATGGGAAAATATATTTTCTCTCCTTAGAGAAAAGTAGCAAGTAATAGGGAACAGTAATACAATCCACCATACCTACAATTTTAAATCCTAGTCACAGGAAGGAAGATAAGATAGATGTTCCTGCATATGGTCTTAAGGCAATAGATTGTTTCTATAGCTTTTTTTTCTCACTCCACATTCTGCCTTTGCCCTACCTACAACTAGCACTTCAGACTGTTGGGATTATTTAAGTAGCAGACTTTAAGTGGCAATAATGAGAGAAATCACAAGGAGAAGTACAGGATCTCTCCATTCTTCCCTTATTCCCATTGGGCGGCTTCAACCTGGACAGTGAGAATCAATCATCATGGTGAACACTTATGCCCCCTTTCTGTCTATTCATCACCAGTGACTAATGTCTTAGCTTCCAAATTACTGAAACCATAGGAGAAACCTCAAGTGGAAAGATATCCTGTGTGGATAAAACATCTCTAAACCAACTGAGTCCAGAGTCACAGGCACAACTAAGATTTTTTTTTTTTTAAGTGAACCAATTAGACATGATAAAGTGATATAACCCCTCCCTCTTTTCCTCCTTGTGTCTAGATCTGGGTATTCTGGCTACTGAAGAAATAACTCCAGATACTAGTCACAGATTTAGTGGGAAAAATACAATTTAGTCTCTATCAGGGTCCATAAATAAGGCAAGATCTGTTTTTCAAAGAAAGAATTATTACTTACTAAAAAGAGTATAACTTTGCTCCAAAATCTTGTTGGGTATTTTCACTCTGATTTCCCTATCTACCACAGACTCCAGTGAAAATTTTAATTTGTTTCAGACACTTTGACCATTACTGACTGACTGGATCCACCAACTAGTAAGAGTTGAAAGATTGCTTATACGACAGTTTAGATAAGCTAAAGAAGCAACTTTTACTCTAAACACCACAAAAAGCTAGCAGCTTTTGTGAACGAGTCATATGTGGCATATATTGATCTCAAAATGCAAAGAAGCCCTTCAGCATCGTATCTACTGAATTGATGGAGAAGAAAAATCCAACAACTTGTCTTTTTAATTTGAAGACATTTCCATATATTTCACAGACCACCGGAGCTTCAGAAATTTCACTGAAATTGTAGACCCTGTATTTTGAGAGCTTTATTTCCCACCTTGCAGCAATTACGCCTCATTTCAAGGTAGCTGCTCTCCATGTTGTATCATAATCGTGCTATCAATATGGTACACCAACATGATTTCCTGTGGAATGCTGGACTACTGAAAGTCCCTGCAAATGAAATTGTGACACAGAGCTGAGAGGTGATATAATTCTAACACAAAGGCGATGTGGGCACAGTTATCCTTACCAAGTAAAAGCAAACATCTTCTGGGTACTGACTCTGTACTGAGATAGAGAAAACAGTTCAGGTCAAAACTTTCAACCCTCGCCATCCCCTCATGCAAGTCAGATACCTGATGTAAGGTAGCTAAAGTGGAACAGAAATGTCTGCTCTCTTGCTCCTGTAACTCAGCATGCCTCAGAGGACAAAGGGAAGTGACTTCTAAAATTCCTCCTCCCTCTCCTATGTCTAATTGCACACATGGCTGTGGACAAAGAAAGGATGAATGTAAAAGACAAGGGCTCCCTCACTGAATTCCCCCAGTTTGTAGTTTTTTCCCTGCTGTCACAGCTCCCCTTAGACAATACCTCAATGTGGTAGGCATCCAGGCACTGGCCTACTTGTGGGCACATATACACCTTCTTTGGGATTCCCTGGTGGCTCAGACGGTAAAGCGTCTGCCAGCAATGCGGGAGACCCAGGTTCAATCCCTGGGTCGGGAAGATCCCTTGGAGAAGGAAATGGCAACCTACTCCAGTACTCTTGCCTAGAAAGTTCCATGGATGGAGGAGCCTGGTGGGCTATAGTCCATGGAGTCGCAGAGTTAGACATGACTGAGTGAGCACACACACACCAAATTTCCTCACAGGGCCTAGGTGAACTCTGCCAAGTTCCTTAATGTAGGTGTCCTCAGACGGCGAGCGGTCGCCTTGAAGACTCCCTTCACGTGGCTTTGGGCAGAGGTAAGCACCTTATCCTGTTCCCGCACTGCAAACATTGCTCCAAGGCGGGCCATGAAGACTCTTTCTCCCCTTCCAATCTTTTCACCTGGGCAGACAAAGGGATGACTGGATGGTAGCTCATGCTAATTCTATACCCTTTATTAAGTCCTGTAGACATAAGCCTGGCCCCCAATGTATTGTTTTGTTTTGTTTTTTTAACATGGAATATTTAATACCTGTAATTTTCATCCATGAACCCTAATGCAAATTCCTGGGCAACAGGAAATACCCTTCTATAGAGAAAGACAGACAGACAGACAGAAGAAAGAACTGTACAAGTTTTGTTGCAAACTAGTGGATAGCTCCCACAAAACACCTAGATGAAAGTTAAAATGTACTCATTTAGATTTTTATTGTAATATTTAGCACTACTAATAACCAACATTTAATTTGTTCCAGACAACATTCCAAGCTCTTCAGATACCTCATTTCACTCCATCCAATTAAATGTCATTAATTTTAATATCTCCATTTTACAGATGAGGAAACTGAAACTTAGAGGAATTAATTTGCCAAGGGCAGATAGCTCTTAATACAAAATCACTACACACTGTCCAAATGGCTCCATTATACTGCCTGTCAACTGTCTCTTTGGCTCATAGTTCTCTTATTTGTCTACTAAAGCATATATTTTTAACTTTAAAATGCCACAGAAGCACTAGGGGGCAGGATTCCCAGCAAGTATTTTGCATACATACAACAATGTTCTATAGTTTGGATACATGGGTTGTTTTTTTTTTTTTTCTGTATTCCTAAACAGAAACAAAAATGTGTGTAATAAGAAAGAATTGCAAAGTTTTGTTTCACAGGCTTATTGTGTACATATTTTCTTCCTCTTCATCTTCACGTGTTAATAAACCTGACTGCACTGATTTCAGCTGCCTCTCTCTACTCAGTGGAGAGAAGGGAGAGAAGAGGTATGAAGAGTCTTTGCATCTCAAACTCCTATTATCTTCTTACCCAATAGCCTGAGACGGAATGCTGAATAAACTTGACTTGATTTCCCTAGAGTCATCATCTTCCCCCGCAGCCTTCCTGGGTGAGAGAAGACGATGGCAGCAGCAAGCCCAATGACATGACACTTGGCACACATTCCGGAACTCTTTGATTGCCCAAGGGCATACAGCACGGCCTTGAATAAATGCAGATTGAACTAAGGACTGTACTTTCTTAGCTTCTTGCCAAAATTTGCTGTCTTTTGAAAAAGATTGTAAATGTAGGAACCTGCAGTCCCTATTACCATTAAATCTCCCACAAAGAGCACCTTTAACTGGAAGGCTTGCTGAGGATTTCATTTTAATAGTCTGGTTGCCAATTTTGAGGAAGGAGAGGGGAAAAGTAGAATTGGAAATTATGAAGGAACTTTGATTGGGGAAAGACGGAGGGGGAGGGAGGAGAGCCTTGAAGAGTAATGACATAATTAATACACTTCGGCCTTTGTTTTCTCTAGTGAAGATTCTACAGTCTCCATTGTTTATCTTTGGGTATAATTTTAATTAAATGAAACATAGTCTTTAACTATTTTAAGGGCTATAATGAGCATAATTCTGTCCCTGAAGTTCACACAGTGCAGGCAGCAGGGTACTACTTTGAAAGTCATCAAAAATGTGAAAAATAAAATACTTAAAGCCATCTATTTTGTTGATTCAAGCTTATTCAACCTTTTGCTAGTGGGAGCTTTTACTGTACACTTGAGTTGCTCGCTTGATAGTATTTGCCTCCAGTGAAATCCTGTTTAGGAACTCATATTCTTTTATATGCTGCGATCCAAACTGTTTTGAACAGGACTAGCTTCATTAAAATGATTTCTTACCATCACACAGTGACCTAAATGACAATTGACTTTTGCCTTCCATTAGCAGAATGCATTCGGATTTCATTTTCATGTATGAATGCAATCCGTGCTTCACATCATGTTATTTTAGACAATACCACGACATGGATTCATGAACAGTGCTTTAAAATCCATTTCCAATGTTGGTATCTTTTAAAGGATAAACTATAAGGAGTTCTACGCCCTTATACATTCTAATCCTCTGAAAACGCATCACAACATTTAAAGATGATTAGCCTCACACTGTACACTCCCGGTGCACCATACCTTCCATGGGAATGTATTGTATAATCAGAAGCAAAGGTTTTCTCCCCCTCTCTCCTACTACCAGGCATTATACAATACACACAAGCAAGAATTGAACTGGCGTAAAAATGGCATTCAAATACTGATTAAACAGCAGCAAATCCCTACAATTATTTCCCACGATTGTTACACATTTTGATTTATCCTATCTCATACACGAATTAATACAAAGTGCTCATATCAGCCAGATAGATGACTAGATGACTCTAAGATTAGTCTGAAGTTTCACCTTGATTATAGAAAGAGAAGATGGATTTTGGAAATAAGAAACATTCCTTGATTCTCCAGGTCTTTCATTTCTCCCCTTATTTTTCAGCTCAGATTTTATTTTTTCACAATTTTGAAACAGAACATGTTACTGCTTCTGAACTCTTGATGAATACAAAAAGCCCACAATGGGTGTTTATTTGATCTAACACATGATTAATGTGGTGAGTTGCATGTAGTCCCAACCTTTTAAATCTCTCTGAAGAATTACATTTCTGACCACAGGCGTGTCACTGCTAAAAAATGAGCCACCTAATAAAAGAACACACAGTATATTAATATGTAATTTCTTTCCCAGTATGAATGCTAATTACTGACAGTGCAGACCTTATGCTTGCTCCTTGATATGGATCGACTTTCTAGCTCTCTTGGTTTGTGTCATCGCTCTTTCTACTCTCATTCCCACACATTTTCATTTTAAAGGCTCCTGAAGATAGGCAGGGGGGCTCTTCAGTGTTTTTGTAGATCTAACACAAATTAGCTTGAAAACTTGTAAAAGGGGGTGGGGTGAGAGTATTCTAATGTACTTTCAGAAATTAATTTGGTTTGGATGAAAAGAAATGTCATTATGTTAAATAATTCCCCTCTTGAAAGTACTTTCTCTGTTGCTTTCTGGCAACCTTATTAACCTGTAAAAATAATTCAGTTGCCTAACATATTTTTTCTTGTTAGCTTCCACTGAGCATCATGCTAGGGTTTCTACAAATTATAGGAGCTTCCAATGTTCATTTCAATAGTTTGCTTTTTGTTTTAAATATCAGAGTCTGATAGGAGGGAATGATTCTTACAAGAAATACACAGTCTTCATCATTTGACTTATCCTTCCATCTCATTCTTCATCAAGCCCCTGTGTTTATTCTACAGTCCATTTTCCACAAATTCTCATACCTCGCTAGAAAGAGTTTTAGTAACATAACAAACCTGCAAAGGCAAATTCCTATCCACACATGAATCCTCAAACCTGTCTGATATAAAAAAATATATCCAAAGCTTTTGAGAATTTACTGTTTTAGAATTGTGATGAAATTCATCTTTATTCCTCCAGTGCCTGGCATAGTGTATGAGACATATAGAAAGCTCCAGTTATTTTGGCCTCCATCTCTCCCAGCACTGAACTTTGAACTACTCAGAAATACTTATGATCAACTAGATGACCATCAATTTAATGAATACTCAAGTTAGACCAGTTGTCTATTATAAGTGGTTTAAAAATCAAACTTTACACTGCTTTGACTAATATGTACCTTTGAGGGCAGAGAATGAAGCTGACCTCATCTATTTCTAAGATTGAGAAAAGTGGTGACTCTAACACCTTGACCTCTCGTAAGTAAAATTTTAAGTTAATGGGATCACAGTTCAACAAATTATATCAGGTTTTCTTTAAGGTCAGAAAAAGAAGACCCATTAGGAGTTTAGGAGGATGCCCATGATTTAAAGTGATACCAGTGAAGAATAAAAAGATACAACATGGTGCTTCGTAGCAGAGAAGCCTGTGTCAAGATGCTCAACAGCAGTACTTCACAGCAACACTGAAAGTGGAAGGAAGAAAAACAAAGTGTAGAAACCAAAGAAACTTTCCTTTGACTGCTTTCACCTTCCAATTAACAAATTAAGCCCCAGAAAATGGCCAGAGGAAGAGATAATAGAAGTCAAGAACTAATAGAAGTACATTTTGTGATCTATTTAGCTCTACCCAAAGTCCCCCACCCAAAATACACAGGCTACATGTCCAGAATGCCGGGCAATGTCTGACACATAGTAAATGTATGTAAAGATTTGTTGTGCAATGAATGTGCCTGTCCTTAGGTAACTAAACTTGTACCTGTTAACTGATAGCTTCAATAATATACAAATTGCAGTCCTTAAAAATATTAGAGGCTTAGCCTTATCTTGGGCTTGCCAGGTGGCGCTAGTGGTAAAGAGTGAAGCAGCCTACCAGGCTCATTTGCCCATGGGATTTTCCAGGCAAGAATACTGGAATGGGTTGCCATTTCCTTCTCCAGGGGATCTTCCCAACCCAGGGATCAAAGCCGGGTCTTCCACATTATAGGCAGATGCTTTACCATCTGAGCCACCAGGGAAAGAACCTGCCTGCCAATAGAGGAAATATAAGACCCAGGTTCAATCCCTGGGTCGGGAAGATCCCCTGGAAAAAGGAACAGCAACTCACTCTAGCATTCTTGCCTGGAGAATCCCATGGACAGAGGAGAGGAACCCGGCAGGCTACAATCCATGGGGTCACAAGGAGTCGGACACAACTGAAGCAACGTAGCACACATACCCTTATCTTACCTTGAAAACAAACTGTGACAGGAAAGAATTCAAATGTAAAAATAACCTATAAGAAGTTGATAGGCTGGTTTCAGAGTTAGTTATTTGGTTTTTTTTTTTTTTAATATTCTCAGGTAGTAGTTTGGGGCTTCCTATGTAGTAATAGTGGTAATGAACCCACCTTCCAATGCAGGAGACTTAAGAGATGCAGGTTCGATCCCTGGCTTGGAAAGATCCCCTGGAGGAGGGCATGGCAACCCACCCCAGTATTCTTGCCTGGAGAATCCCTTGGACAGAGGAGCCTATGGTCCATAGGGTCAGAGAGAGTCAGATACAACCGCAGCAACTTAGCAGGCACACACGCAGCAGTAGTTCGACTTCCAAGGGCTTTCTTAGCTGACAAGCTTTCCGGCTCTGTGTTCCTATTTTTCCAGTGAGGACTGGTTGTGAAGATTTACTGGGACCCTGAAAGTTCTTACTACATGCATGAAACCCCCACCAGCTTGTTTCCAAAGGTTCTGTAATAATCACTCCTTCCCTCCCATTCCTGGAAGTTTCCTGAGTGACTCTTTTCCTTGAAACTCAAACTTTCCAAAGCTTTTTTTTTTTAATTTCAAATAAACTTTATTTTTAAAAATGGTGCTTTATATCAGTCATTAGTATTCTGCCTTTCCTTATAAAATCTGAACATTGTTTGATAAAGATTGTCATCCAAAAATATTTTATTTCCAAGCTTCAGTAGTTCACCAACAAGCAGTTACTTGGTTACTTGATCCATTTTACAATATATCACAAGCATAACAAATCCCTCCTCCTAAATTATCTTTGTTTAATGTCCCAGTAGTTAACCTTGTAAACTCCCCTTGAACAGCACATTTTAAAGAGTCAAATCACCTTGCCAGATCCAACTCTGACCTAATTTGACCTCCCAATTGGTCCAATTCCCTTAGTCCCCCCATTTCATGCTCACAGAACAAAGGAATGTTTTATAAAGCATAATCTATTGATCTCTAACTCTGCTGCATGAAATCAAGAGAAAGTGGGACAAAAGGGCACAATTTTGAAAATGAAAAGGGGAGAGGAATGCATCTGAGCCAGAAATGGACATTTTGTAACAGCTGGTTCCATTTCATCATTTTGCCATTTTATCTGTTTTCCTCAATACCAGGCTTTACACATTCTCTTACAATCTTTACAAACCATGCAATACTATCTTTGCATCTGGAAAGAAAATATTCTACCTGTAAAGGTGGCCAAGCTGTCTCCAAAGACCTACACAATTTGTTATTCTGTCCGCAGCAAAGGAGATAATATAGAAGAACATCAATGGGGCATTGGTCTAATACTACTTTTTTTTTTTTATCTTGATTTGTGCCTGAATTATTTGCCTTTACCACAAGGTATAGAGTTAAAAGTATGTGACTTTTATAATAATAGTTTTCTTTTTAATCTAATTTTTGAATATGCTGATTTGTTGCTTAATATCTAGTGGTCCTGACCTAAAAGTGCTTCTCATACTTTATTTTTTGATCTTGCTGAATCTAAATGTTTGTGCAGTTTGCCCGCTTTGAGAGGCTGACATTCTAGATACATAAATAGAGATACAGATATAGACATAGATCTGATGTCACCTATCTGACTTGTGCTCCTCTCTCTTAAACTCTGCCCATTTTACAGGTTTCTCCATGTAAGATCATTTCAAATAAAGTCAAGATTTTTTTTTTAAAAGACAGTACACTCAAGTCTTAGTTATTTAGCAATCAGTTCAGTTCAGTTCAGTCGCTCAATTGTATCTGACTCTTTGCAACCCCATGAACCGCAGTATGCCAGGCTTCCTTGTCCATTGCCAACTCCCGGAGTTCACCCAAACCCATGTTCATTGTGTCAGTGATGCCATCCAACCATCTTATCCTCTGTCATCCTCTTCTCCTCCTGCCCTCAATCTTTCCCAGAATCAGGGTCTTTTCAAATGAGTCAACTCTTCGCATCAGGTGGCCAAAATATTGGAGTTTCAGCGTCAACATCAGTCCCTCCAATGAACACCCAGGACTGATCTCCTTTAGCATGGACTGGTTGGATCTCCTTGCAGTCCAAGGGACTCTCAAGAGTCTTCTGCAACACCACAGTTCAAAAGCATCAACTCTTCTGCACTCAGCTTTCTTTATAGTCCAACTCTCCCATCCATACATGACTACTGGAAAAATCATAGCCTTGATTAGATGGACCTTTGTTGGCAAAGTAATGTCTCTGCTTTTGAATATGCTGTCTAGGTTGGTCATAACTTTCCTTCCAAGGAGTAAGAGTCTTTTAATTTCATGGCTGCAATCACCATCCGCAGTGATTTTGGAGCCTAGAAAAATAAATATCTATTTCCCATGAAGTGATAGGACCAGATGCTATGATCTTAGATTTCTGAATGTTGAGCTTTAAGCCAACTTTTTCACTCCCTTCTTTTACTTTCATCAAGAGGCTCTTTAGTTCTTCTTCACTTTCTGCCATAAGGGTGGTGTCATCTGCATATCTGAGGTTATTGATATTTCTCCCAGTAATCTTGACTCCAGCTTAGGCTCTGCTTATTTGTTAGGATGTGGTGATGCTAAACATGGGAGGAAATTCAAACATTTAGCCTAAATGTTTTACATTTGAAAGCATTAAAAGATCACTTCATTCCTCCAGCCAAGAGAACAGGTAAAATCTCTAAAGAGCAACAGTCATTGGCAGTGCGTTTGCAGGCTGGGAGGCATTCCCACTGATGGCATGCTCTGTTTGTGGCCAGACTCTAGGTGCAGAGGGATCTACTGCAGTGACTGTTATCAGCCAAACTCCTGTCCATGGACTATGGCCATCCACCATGAAGCACATGCCCTCTGACCCTGGGCTCTGCCTGGTGACTGAATGACCACAGCACAACCTATGGCAATGCTTTGCAGGTCATCTGAACACCTTTTAGAAAGGGATGGACATTCAGGTTGCTTGATTCTCTTTGGGTCTCCTAAGTGTTCTCTCTTAACGTTATTTAATGACTCAGTTGAGCTCCCTGAATCATCTTGACTCTCTGAAAATAAAAATATCCAAATTTTATGTTATCTAATCTCTCTAAAACATTAATAGGAAGCTCTCCTTTTAATGGTTTTTACTTCCCTGTTCAGAGGCCCAGGTACACAGCCGATGACAATTTAACATTTCAAAGAAAGAGATAATACTAGTTTTAAATTTGTTCATTTAATTGTTAACACTAGCTACCAACACCCTTCAGCCCTTTATACATAAGGTAACACATTTTTTTTTAAACACAGAATGCCTATACCTGTGAAAAGAAACCTACCTATTGCAGTAGGAAATAATTATTTAAGATTTCATAGTAGAACAGAGCTTTTTGCTGCCTTTCAGCAGTTTCTTTGTTTCTATTATATAGAACTGAGAATCATATCAAATGTTTTTCTTTTCTTTGGCTGCTAGAAATCTCAGAGCCAAATTTTCAGCCCATCTCGAGTGAATAATTTAGATTTCAGACCATTTATAATATATATTCTTTTCCAGGGCTTTAACTTACTGTTCTACCTTTATTTTTCTTTCATTCTGATTTTATTTTTATTCACTGTTTATCTTGTGACCCTATATGCTCATACATTTTAAATTTGGGTTTAATGAAATGTTATGCACACAGAATCAAAATATACATATATATATATGCATATGCCATAATGAAAATATTTACACAGAATATAATGAGACTCTTCTTTTAATGTTCCTCTAAGATGAATGGCAAGCAAGTACAGACATACTCAGAACTAAGACAAGATTGTGTATTCATGTCTGCTGATGCTTTTATAATGTGAGATAACATCAGAGGCTACAACAGACCTTGCTGCAGCACTAGATCCAACCTCCAGGGACATAAATCACTGCCTACTCTTGGGTTATCTCTGTTCATTTGGTCACTATAATCACAAAGAGAGTTCAGATGTTCCCAAACAGTCAGCACTCCTAGTAAAAATAAGAACTGAAAAGGAGAGGAAAATGGGGAGAGGTGCTGAGACTAATAAATGATAAATTACCAAGTACCAATACTCAGTTATTGACTTCCTATTGATGAACATTATGATGAGTGAATTTTTCACTTCTTTGGCATTTCTGTATTAGAGTTCCCCAAGATGTATGTTTACTGTGCTTTCTCTTTCAAAAGGGCTAAACAAGTATTTTGTTTCTTTAGCTTTAAGCTTCATTTTGATTTCTTCCTACTGCCATAATATGGGGATGCTTCTGAATACACTTTCCTCCTCCCTGTACTGACAGTGACTAATTCCTCTGGCCCTCCAACAATTATTAAAACAAATCACCCAGCATCTCTAGTTCAGAAAGCATATTCCAGCCACCTTCCTAGTGGGGTTAATGCAGCTGGAAGCAGGTCTACTATATCGAGGTGACTGTCCCTGGAAGACACTGAAGGACTGAACAGACCAATGCCATTAGTATCACATCTCTGACAGTAGTAATTTTTACTTTGATTCCGCATGTCAGCTAGTGTGCCCAGCAACCACACGACAATGAAATAATGAGACAGCAACTGCTCCTCTGCCCAACCTGTGGCCCAAGCCCCATCTCTGGGAACCCTGCCAGTTTCCTTTACTTGCCAGCTGCCTGCTTCATGCCAAGGAAGAGTGAGAAGTTTTCATCTTTTCACTACAAGATGCATTATTTTGTCTTTGCAGCACTGGTCAGAAAGGCAATTCTGGGAAGTGTGCAGTATCCTATGAGGTTTGCCCTGTGACCTGAGAGAAACTTCAGATGAGGGGTATGCATTCTTCATGGGAAGAAAATCAAAGTTTTCAAGGGTTTCTACTCTCATGTTTTGAATATGTGTTCTGGACAAACCAGGAGAAAAGGTGAATTGTATTGATAAGTCAATAACTTAAAAGCAGTTTACAAACTGGCTAACGTTTCTCCTCCCAGATTTTCATTGACACCAAAATTTGTTGAAATACTGAAAAAAGTACCTCATTTCTTTTCTACTTTAAATTTTGGTCACTATCCCTTCAGTTTAAGTGTATTTAGAATCACATTTCAGTATTTCAGAGAAAGGTATCCATCAAGAACCTTAACCACCCTTCTGAGAAGTAAACAGAGAGAGAATCGAGTCCTGCACATTTTTTAGATGAAGGTAGGAATCAATGGACTAGGAAAAGTTAGGACTGGCTCTGAAATACTCAAAAGAACATCAGCTCCTGACTGTGAATGTAGAGGAAGGTTTAGCTATCCAGAGTATTGTAATTCCTTGGTAATTATGGCTGACCTTGTAGCTTGGCTCACTTGGTACATGTTCCCTCACTTGTCTCTTCTTAGATGCCTGTAGCAGCTAAAATTTGCTTTCCTAGCTGACTAACAGATAAAAAGGGTCACTTGACACAGCTCTGGCCAATGCAGCATAAGCAAATGGAAAAAACAAAAGCATAAGCAAAAGAAAACCAAAACCCTGAGAGGAAGGTGGCTGGTGGGAGGAGGGGTGACTTTCAAAGTGAAATTGTTTCTCTTCTGATAAAAGAAAGCAAATGCTACTGGCCTGGTCCATTTTCCCCCTACCCTCTATTTCTTGTATCAAATGATGTTTCCACGTATGAAGTTATGGCAACCATCTTGCAACTACAAAGCAACAAGCACAAGGATGAAAGCCAGTGCTTGATGATGATGGAGTGAAAAAACAGAAAAAGGCCTGGGTTTCTTCTGGCATCATTAAGCAGCTGAACCGATGCCAGAAACTGCCCAATTCTAGAGTTTTAGTTATGGTATAAAAATAAATATTTATTTGTTTAAGCCACCCTTAGTTGAGAGTGCTAATACCTGCAGCCAAATATATTCCCAGTTGATCCAATAAGCACAGCCAAAGTTTTCCACATTTCAATGATCAATCTCACTATAGATGAATTAGTGTAAGTCAATGCTTATGAAATTCTAGAGTCTGGAACTTTAGGAGTAAGCAAGTTCTCTTCTGTCCAGTTCTCATCAGATCAAACACCTTAAACAAGGAGAGCAGAGAAAAATGTGAATAGCTAGCTCCCTACCTCATTCCCATAATTCATTCAGCCTGAAGCATCACTCGTTCTGGAGATCTCAGATAGAAAGTCAAAATATTCTTGGGAAATAGCCATCTTAGATTGTAAGTTCTCTATAGCCAGATGTCTTTGAGGCTAGAATGTCTTTAACTTGAGATCCTATTCAAGATGTACCTAAAGTTCCACCACATACCCTCAACACTTACGCATTCTTGGAAGGACTATAGACTGTGAGTTATCATGTTGTACACTGGAAATAAGTTGCTTGCCTTGGAGCTATATAGAATAACTGAAATTTTCTATTTGGTCAAAGGGAAAGAGTATATAGGAGAAAGAGAATATCTGCTACTTAGACGCAAGATTCATTGGTGACATTTTCATATGGTTGTTATGGCAAGAAACTTGACAGCCAGTGAATGTCAAAGCTCAACACAGAGGAGTTAACATGCTGCAGCAGTTGACAGATGCACTCATTCTTACCTTCATGAAAGAGAGCAAAACAGGATCAGGGGTATAGAAAGCTTAGTAATGACCAAATCTAATTCCTCTTGACATGCAATAGTTGTAAAATCTGAGGCAAATATTAGACACGAGAAAATTACAGACTTCAGAAAAATGGGGATAAGTCAAAAAGTACTGACAGGGTCCTAGAACTATACACTCACCCTCTTTTCGCTACACTTCAACTTATGCCTTCCACTTTTCTCAAGTCTTATCAGAAGAGTGCTATAAGGGGTGTAATTTATGTAAATAGAATCCATTATGCAAATGCTTCCAACTTGCTTGCTACTTAGAAATTTTGTTCTTTTATGTTTAAGAAACATAGACTTTATCCCCTAGAATAGACAGATTGGTTATGTTTATGTTCTTAAAGCCTTCTGCTACTGTTCCTGGGCTTTGAGGGAAAGTCATTTTTTATTTTAAAAAATGTTTTGCCTTGCCTCCCATCCCCTTTTGTAAAAAATAGCCTCTTTGTTTAATTTGGTGATTTGCACACCAGCTTAATGATTGCGGTGGTTTAACAGAACCTTAGTGAGAAGGGTATTGCATAGAGATGAATGCACAGATTATACCCTCTACTCCACAGGGGATCTGTTGTTTCCTTGGGTTAGCATGAAACTGAATAATTCAATTAATTCAGAGATCCATGTGAGCTTTATTCCCTGATCTGATTTAGCCACATTTCCAAAGAAACTTGATAAAATTCTTGTTTGGAGCCATAAATAGGGAGAGAAAAAAGTATGCGCTCTTTGTGTTCATATTCACTCCACATTTTAACATTACAAGCCCAATTATAATGAAACATAAGAAAGCATGCTCCACTCTACACATACAAATATTCAAAATGCTTTTTCTACTAACATAAACTGTGTTTTATAATTTCTTATTTATATGTATGTTCATACATGCATAAAGTATGATAAAAAGAGAGAGAAAAGGCAAAATGTCCCAAAAGGAAATAATGCAAGAGAATAGGGCTAGCTTTAACAAATGAACTTCACAGCAAATGAATTATGAACTTAAAATTCTCCTCCCACCCTGAAGAAACACATTTTTCAAGCTGACGCATCACTGCAATAGAAGTGCAAGCTTCAGGTCATTTAAAAAGACTGCTGTTTTAATAAAAGCAAACACAACATACTAAAACCTCAAATTTGACTGATGTTTATTTTGCTACTTGCTGACCAACCCAATCCAACCAGACATGATTTAAGCCCATTCACTCTCAGACTGTTCGAAATAAATCCCCCTTATTTCATTTGGAGTAATCATTTTATCAAAACATCTAGCTTTCAGACACTGCTCTGTGTCTTGCTCACTGTTTATAAATGATATCTGATGACTTAATATTTCATGGCTGGGCCAATGAAGCTGATTATGCCTCTGGTACTTTTCTTTGAATTCAACAAACATTTATTGAGCACTGACTAAGTGGCACATAATATTCCAGGCTCTGGGATTGCAACAGTAGCCAAGAAAGCCCAGTTTCCCGCTCTTCTGAAGCACATGGTCCAGTGAGAGAAGACAAAAATAAACACATCAACAGATCAACAAGATGACTCCAGGCAGGGACTATGCTCTGAAGAATAAAGTGTATGATGAAATAGACTGAGCAGGAGATGAGGGCAAGTTTGAGTCCGAGGAAATTGGTCTGAGAAGGGGACAGTGAGCTGAAACATAAGTCCTTAGAAGGGGAAGGTCACATGACGATCTGAGAGAAGGTTAATCTAGGCAGGGGCAGACGGTTGGAACAAAGGCCTTGAGCTAGGGACAAATGTTTCCTATTTAAACACAAGAAAGCTAAGCCATCGTTGCCAAAATCCCTTGGATGGGGAGAGGGGACAGAAAAAGGTGTGATCAGCAAGGAAATTTGGGACAGATCCCTTAGAGCTTCCTGGGTCTTAGAAAGGACTTTAGATTCCATCTTAATTGAACTGAGAAGCCGTTGAGGATTTTAAGCAAGGAGTGATGTGATCTGAATTACCCTTTGAGTGGATTGCCCTGGTCGCTGAATGAAGAAACAGAGCTAAGTTCACAAAGGATACAAATGTGGAAGCAGAGGGAATAATTAAGTAGACTTATGTAATTAGTCCAGGTGAGAAGTTATGTTGTCTTCAGCTTGTATCTGAAATATGGGTCTGGTAAAGAGTGATGAGATGCAGAATGTATTTTAGAAGTAGAGCTTACAGATTTGATGATTGATAAGATATAGGTTACAAGGGAAACATCTTCCATTGAGACATTTCTTTTCTATAATACTTAGTGGCATTTTCTCTCATCCAACCGTATTGGTCCTTACAAATTAACCAGGTCAACCTAAAACTATATAGCCTAACCTCAGTTTCTGTTTTGATTAAAATTGTATCAACCCATAAGATCATTAATGGGGAAAGCAACTTAATAAGTTTATTCTGATGAAAAATAATCTTTAAACTATATGGATGACAACTGGGGAAGTCTTTTATAAGAGCAGTGATTTGTGGTGAGTAGTTTTAGAATCATTAAACAAACACCTGTGAAATTTCTGAAATTAAACACTCCCTGCCTGGCTTGTCTTCAAGCCTATTACAAGCATATCAGAAAGGGGGTGGTCACAGTTCAAAACATATTGGCAACCTTAGAGTTACTGAGTTTATCAAATCTTTTTCTGTGGATATAGATATTTAAAAGAGAGAGAAAGGGAGAGAAAGGATGAAGCCAGGGCTCCTAACGGTAAGATACAAAATTCCAACCATGATGAAAAGTGTAAAAACCAGAGGAGAGCCTGGAATTCCACCAGTGAGACTTGCCTCTTCTCGTTGTCACACTAGGCCTAAGGGCAGTACAGGGAAAGGGAAGGGTAGGGTCAATGTCAAGATCAGCCTTTAGTAATAGATGGGATTTTCACTCTCCATTGCTCTTCTACTCACCCAGGAGCCAGGCATGGGGTTTGGAAGGAGCAGCACCACCCAGGATCAAGTTCAGTTTCCAGGGAGAGGTACAAGGGATCTGGTTTTAGCTGTAGATGCTGCTGCAAATGCTCAAAGTCAGCAGCAGAGGCAGCTTGGGAACAGAACTCAGACTGGGTCTCCAGTGCATGGGTCTCCAAAGCGAGCTGTCCACTTCCATTGGCACTGATAATGGCAGAGAAGAAAAATGGTCTCAAGCTCTCTCATTATGCCAAGACATCCTGGTGGCCTCCTGTGTACCTGAGCTTAAAAGATACCTGGAGAGAATAAGCCTCTGAAACTTTATTCCTTTTAATGTCTTGTGGTAGGATCTGGTCTCTTGGTCTAACTCTTCTGATTTTACATTTAGCAATTGTCTCCACATTGCTCTTCAGTGAGCACTTAGTTTCCAATTTATGACATTCCTATTTGTGTGTCAGGGCATTATGCAGCTTTTTGTTCAGCTAATTTGGGTTCTTCTTGCCCTTCCTATTTTTTATATAAAAAGGTTACATTCTCTTAGACTAATTTTCAACTATAATATTGTTCTTCCTTTGTGTTAAATTATTAAAAACTTTTCTGGAATTTCCATGCTGTTTGAGAAATACGAACATGGTAAAAAGAATGCAGAAAACAAATCCATGGCGGTTTCTACAACAAAAAACAGAGGCATGAGGAAAGGCTCTGGGGGTCAATTCAGTCTGCAACTGTTGTTTTGAAAGCAAACAACTGCTGATTGTTTTATTTCTTGATCTTTGTCTCTGAATTTTAAATACAAAAGAGTCTAACCACAGTACAGAAGTTATGAGGAAAAAAGGAGACAGATTCGCCCTCAATCTCATGATCTAAATAATCATTACTATTTTTGAGTATTATGCTCTTTTACCTCTTTATGTTTTGGCCCTTGTTCTTATTATTTTGAAAATAATCTGGTTAGGAGTAAATTCAACCATTTGGGTTTTACTGAAGGTGTTTATGTATAAAGTCTCAGAAAATATTTCCTATATAGCAGCGATAAATTATTTAACCATTATTAGATGCCACAATGTGGTGGAGATGACTTAAAGAAAATTAAGGAAGGTGAAACCATCTTTATTCAGTCAGCATCTAGCTTAAATTAAACTAACAAATCAGATAGCAAAAATTATGAGGAAAGGAAGCCCTGTGTATGTGTGTGTATGTGTGTGTGCACGCGTGCGAGCGCGCATATATATACTGGATAGGAGGAAAGCATATGTCATAGTCAGCCATTCCCAGAGGGTGCAAAAGCAATACAAAAATATTTTTCAGGGTAGAAATGGTTTGGAAATAAACACCAAAGCTGACAAGAGAAAGATAACTTGACAAGTTCACCCAAGAGACGTGCACAAAGATATATTATTCATGCACAATGTAAATACTTCATTTTCTCAATACTTGTACAGTTGTCTGCATGTCTTTTTTTTTATTTAAGTGTCTGTGTCACATGTCATCTATCTTAGATGGTTAGTTCTTAAAGCAGTGATCCCCCACCTTTGAGAATTGAAAATCCCTATGACAGCTGCCCTAACCCCACCTCCCTACAACCAAAAAAAAAGGGGGAGGAGGATTGGAGAACTTGAAATTAAGAGACTTTGATTTTATGTAAATTAAAACTCTTCTGATTTAGAAGAATTTTATAATTCCAGCTGGGATAAGCAAGGATTTCTCCCCATCCTCTTCCCCCGATGTGTTATAAAACCACAGTTGCAAGCCATTGTCTCAGGGGGAAAGTTGTATCTAACAAAATCTTTCTTTCTGAATTTTACATATAAAAGGAACATAACCATATTTTAGTAGTCGTGGAGGAAAAAACTTGTTCATAATCTTGTGACCTAAAATAACAAGTATTGTTTTTGATTTTACTCTTTTACTTCTTTATGTTTTAGCTTTTATTCTTACATTATTTTTAACATTACACAAGAAATACATTATAAGCTCATGTTTCAAAAAATTAATTATTAAAAATTAATACATTATTCCCCTCTGTAATTCTCACTACTCCCCTTCCCTGAGATTAAAACTGTTTAACATCTCAGCATGTGTTACTCTCAAATTTATTCTTCTGATTTGTATATAGCCATGTGTTTGAACTATACATATATAACATGTTTTTTTAATGAAATTAGTTCCTATTGTATACATTATTCAGCAATGTGATATTTTTAAACTTAACAGTATATAGTGAAATTTTTTTCCATGCTGGTATATCATTCTTTTGATTGATAACATAATATTTCACCACACTAAAATAAAAAATTAATTTAACCATAAACTTATTGTTAGACATTTGGGTCATTTCCCACTTTTTACTTTAAAATCAGTATTTGTACAAACAACAAATATATTGTGCAGACATCTTTGCATACATGCTCTGTAGAACAGATATCTGGAAGTAAAATAGACCAGAGGATATATAAAATTATACTAAATGCTACCACATTACCTTCCAGTGCTAACATTTTTTAATATTATGTTTCTTAAAATTATGTTTCCCACCCTTTTCATAGGTGCAGAAGATTAGGTACACATATGAAGAATATTTTATTTAACCACTTCTTTGCTGGTAAATTTTAATAGGCTTCTAGTGAAAGAATTCTGTGTTAAAATTTTTGGCGAATATGAGTTTTCAATACCTTAGATGATGATTTCTTAGCATGATTTATATCCATGCATACTTTTGAATTTCTTTCTAATTTTACTATAGTATTATCAGTTACATTTTAATTTTTACTACTTAGTAAATTCAGTCAGTGAATCTAAGGAGGTTGAATATTTTTTCTATATGTATGGCTTAAAACTCAACATTCAGAAAACAAAGATCATGGCATCTGGTCCCATCACTTCATGGGAAATAGATGGGGAAACAGTGGAAACAGTGTCAGACTTTATTTTTCTGGGCTCCAAAATCACTGCAGATGCTGACTGCAGCCATGAAATTAGAAGACGCTTACTCCTTGGAAGGAAAGTTATGACCAACCCAGATAGCATATTCAAAAGCATAGACATTACTTTGCCAACAAAGGTCCGTCAAGTCAAGGCTATGGTTTTTCCAGTGGTCATGTATGGATGTGAGAGTTGGACTGTGAAGAAGGCTGAGCGCCGAAGAATTGATGCTTTTGAACTGTGGTGTTGGAGAAGACTCTTGAGAGTCCCTTGGACTGCAAGGAGATCCAACCAGTCCATTCTGAAGG
This sequence comes from Bos mutus, assembly GCF_027580195.1. NCBI lineage: Eukaryota > Metazoa > Chordata > Mammalia > Artiodactyla > Bovidae > Bos > Bos mutus. The sequence goes on along the minus strand of NC_091622.1, from coordinate 72,815,862 downwards.
AGATCAGCCCTGGGATTTCTTTGGAAGGAATGATGCTAAAGCTGAAACTCCAGTACTTTGGCCACCTCACGCGAAGAGTTGACTCATTGGAAAAGACTGATGCTGGGAGGGATTGGGGGCAGGAGGAGAAGGGGACGACAGAGGATGAGATGGCTGGATGGCATCACTGACTCAATGGACGTGAGTCTGAGTGAACTCTGGGAGTTGGTAATGGACAGGGAGGCCTGTTGTGCTACGATTCATGGGGTCGCAAAGAGTGGGACACAACTGAGTGACTGAAAAGAACTGATGTTTTCTAGAATTTCTTTTGGATTTATATCTATAGGATCATTTGCCCATTTATTAATAATATGAATTATTCAATAATTAAACTATTAACTTCATACTTTGTTATATTTTCCCCTTAAAAATCATTTCTCTAGGTTGCTCTTTTTATTTTGGCTACATCCTTTTTCATTGCTACAATGCAATAATAAAACAATTACAATTGATATTTTGCAATACTTATTCCATACCAGCCATACTAGATTTGCTGATAAGGAAACTAAGAATGTTATCAAATTAAATCTATAGGTCTGCTTTTTAGTGTTTCTTCTCTCTTCAAATCGGAGAAAGTTAATCTCTTTTTCATAGTTGTAACAAGTATCCAATTCTATTTCCCTTTACCTTTAGATATTTGTCTTTCTAAACTCTGGATTTATCTTGGCCTGTAACATCAAGCATTATGTTGATTTTTTTTACCCAAAAATCAATAGCTTCTTTTCAAATTACCTATTACAACACTGTGCTAATAGGACAAGGATAAATGCAAAAGCAATGATGATAATAACAAGGAAGAAGAACATATAGCTGTACTCATAATAGAGCCAAAGAAGGGAACATAGCATGATAAAAAAAAATGTAAAACAATAGACTGTATAAATTTGCCTACAGATTTGATGATGTAAATTATGCTATTAATGTCTTCTATTACTGGGTATTAATGTTATTCTATTAATACTTGTGATTTTTGAAGGAATGCATGTGCTTAGAAAATCAAAATACCTTTTTTTAAACTTTTTATTGTGTACTGGGGTATAGCTGATTAACTATGTTGTGGTAATTTCAGGTGAATAGCAAGGGAACTCAGCCGTACATATACAAGTATCCAATCTCCCCCAAACGCCCCTCTCATCCAGGCTGCCACATAAGATAGAAAATCAATATACTTTTAAAAATCACAAGACACCTCTCCTAATGGACTAATTTTCCCAACCAATTATAAGCTCTTTGGGAACTTAATCCATGCTTCTGCTTCTTTTAAATTCTCTTCTTTAAAATTCCCTTTTAAATGGCCCAGAACTCAACACAGAGCTCACTGTTAAACATTCAGTGTGTGCGTGCTAAGTCACTTCAGCCATGTCCAACTCTGTACAACTTTATGGACTATATCCTGCCAGGCTCCTCTGTCCATGGGATTCTCCAGGCAAGAATAGTGGAGTGGGCTGCCATTCCCTTCTCCATAAGCATTAAGTAAATACTCGTTAATAAGTGCAATGCAGCATTTCATTTTCTCCTTCCATAAAAATTTCTGGAGTCTATCCTGTGGCAGACACTGCTGTAGATGCTGAGTTGTTGGTGGCCACAAAACAGAAGCAGTCTCTCTCTGCTCTCATGGAACTTGCATTTTTATGGGGGAGATTGTATTTCTCAAATAAATGGTATATACTAATCATAAGTACTCTGAAGGGAAAATATGAGGTGAAGTGGAAGAGGTGTCAAAGGAGGCTTCCCTAAAGAATTGATATTTGAAATGAGATCCGAAGCACGAGTAAGAGTTGACCAGTGAAGGGGAGAAGGGGTGAGCAGATTAGAGGGAAGAGTTTATACAAAAGCCTTGGTCACTCTAGAAGCACATCTTTCGGATGGTCATCATAGTGCCTCAAAAAAAGAAAAGGTCAGGAAAAAGCAATGGAGAAAGTGTGGGAGAGTTGGGGAATGAGAAGAATACAGCTTATAATATCAAAGAAATTAGCTAAAAAAAAAAGCGTTTATAACTAGTTGTTCTATGCAAAAGATACCCAGCGTGATCTGAATAACGAGTGGTGCCTCGTCTGTGTTCTTACTCTAAAGAGGCTGCCCCAGCCCCTGTTTCTGGTAGCTTAAGCCATTCTGGAATCACAGACTCCCTGCATGGCTTGCCAATGATTGGCATCCTCCTGTCCCCACGGTGCATGCTAGCAACATGGGTGTGGGCAAAGCAGTGTCTTAAGCTCAGCAGCATCAGATGCATTCTGACATACAGACAACAGAGTACATTCTGAGTTGTAGCAAGTTAAAACTCTTTCCCAAATTTTCTCAATCCCTTGCCTATTCGGCACATCTTACATCCGTCACCATGACAACACATACCCAAAACAAACAGGGAAAGTATGTTTGTTTCTTACACAGGAACAGGAGAGAATTTTTAAACAGTTACCTTCACCCCTTATAGAGGATTCTTATCTTTAGAGGTGATACTGATGTCCCTGTCATTGTCTCACAGGCTCTGGGCATGGTTTGACACAGGATACCTGCCAAGGAGTACCAAAAAAAAGTCTCAGTGGATCAGAAGCTCCTGAGAAGCTGATGTCCTTAGATTCCATGTGTTCTTTCCCACATCTGATATCAATCAACAGAAGAATGTAAGTTATTTATTATTTATCACCAGGTGGCTCTCATTATAGATGAGAAAATAGGGGTTTTTAGGGAAAACTCACAGCACTGACCACGGAAGAAAATGGAAAAGGAAATACAGCCCAAGGAAGGCTGAAGCCATATCTCTGCTCCAGTCAGATGTCGTGCTTTTCAGACCTACCCTCAATAATGCTTGGGGCAAAGGGTAGATGTTTCCATTGTAATAAAATAGCAGTTGCTTTGGTTTGTTGAAGTCCCCAGAGAAATGATCTCTCAAAGTTTCTTTTGTATGTAACACTCAGGTTGCATCTCTTGTGAAAATCAAGGCAACTTCCCTGTGCCCTTTTTTCAGCTGTAATATAAGCCTTTTTTCAGTGGGAAGATGGATGGAAATTCCTTCTCACAGAGGCAGCATACCATCAGGCAGGCGCACTCTCATTGGAGTGGCATCTTTAGTTCCCGGCGGGGTGTTCAGTGTCAGAGGCTCCAGGCTTGATCCACACCCTACACATTTTCTTGACAGATGGATGTCTTTGGCACCTCAGCTAGTAAACAACAGCACCAATACCCATGATCACTTCCTTGTCTCTCCTGCCAAGCTATATGAAAGAGGCTTCTTGTGCCTTAAAAAAAAAAAGTAAACACTATTCCCTGTTTTTAATTTTTGTTGTTCTAAAATAGAGTCTAAAGATACCACATTCAAATTTTGATTCTTAATGCATTTGCTTTGATAAACACTGTATAGAGAACATCCATAAAAGACTTGAAATCCATTAAGAAGAAAACAGTGTTGTTTTGGGTTTGCAGGGTGTTCTAAAGATCACTGAGTAGAGTGGGTGCCTACTCCTGGCGAGGCTGGGAAGTGGAGCCAGCAAAGGGCCAGCATCTCTGTGTCCAAGGCAATCAAGGACCCTGCATCAAAGCTCTCATCTAAAGAAAGGCCTGTCATAAGTACTGGGGGCAGTTTTTCAAGCCACACCCATATGCTCCCCAAGATGATCCAGATGTATTCCTCTTCCCAATTAAGAACCACAGAGGCAGACTGGTGGTTTAATAGTAATAGCCAGCATAGTCTGAATAACAATTGAAGCCATTCATTTTCTGTGTAATTTCAGACAAGTTAACAGGCTTTCTTCACCTCAATCCCTCATCTGTAAAATGGGAACACTGCTTATTTTGTGGGAGTTATTGTTAGATTAAATTAGATGTGCATCATTCCAGGTACATCATAAGTACTCCACAAATGTTCTTCTCTCTACTTATCCCGGTGTAGACTATAAGAAAATATCAGACAATAGTGACTAGTCGTTTTTGCTAGGATGCCAAGTTAATGTTATATTTCTTGTAAAATCTTTTGTCATTTGACACAAAAAAATCTCCATTTTCATATAATCAAGTCAGGCTTTTTTTTTTTTAAGGAAAAAAATGAATAGTGAAAAAAAGTGAGAAAGGAAGAGGTCAGGGGAGGAAGAAAAGCAAGAAGACAGAGAACTAAATTATCTTGGGCTAAGCTCCTCCCAGGTGGCACTCGTGGTAAAGAACTTGCCTGCCAATGCAAGAGACTAAAGACTTGGGTTCTATGCCTGGGTGGGGAAAATCCCCTGGAAAAGGAAATGGCAACCCACTCCAGTGTTTTTGCCTGGAGAATCCCATGGATAGAGGGTCCTGGCGGGCTACAGTCCATAGGGTCTCAAAGAGTCAGCCATGGCTGCAGTGACTTAGCACGCATGCAAGCTGTGCTGGGTGCCTTCCACGAATCTGTATCACTTAATTGTTCCCATTCTCTTAAGAGCTAAGTCTTGTTATCCTTGGTTTAGAGATGAAGAAACTGATTCTCAGAGAGATTAAGTGACTGACCAGGTTCAGGACTGGAGAGTATCAGAACTCTTTCACCTTCCCTCTGTATCCTTTTAGGACCTTCAACGCCACCTTTTCCGTCTCCCTCATTTAACTTTTCCCTTCACTGTTGGTTGCTGTTGTTTGTTTCCCACCTGCATTCAACTGCTATCAACATTCTATTTCCAAAAATAATCTGAGAAACATTTGCATTACTTGAGAGAAAAAAATACATCTAAGCCAAAGCAAGGCTTCACCAGTGCCCAAGAGATAATGAATATTACAAGTCTGTAATCATAAAATGTTGCTAAGGACTCAAGGGACCTAGGGTACAAAGAGTTAAAGGAAATAAATCAACAAAGAACGTAACAAATGTTGTTTTACCTGTCAACTATTAATAAGGTATATGGAAATCCATCCTAATAAAGTTGCTTTCCTTGAGCAGATTATTGATGTGATCCAAATATTGAAAATCAATGTTACACATGTCCATACTTTCAAAATATTTGATTCGCTAGCTCATTAGCACATTTAGTACAAGATGTTTGGCAGGATGATTGATCACTTGCAATACACATGAATATATAAAATTATAGTGAAAAAATAAGCCTTGAGACTGAAAAATTTACTCTTTCAGGGAGTTCTTAAAATATTCTTGTCATAGTCTCTAAGAAAAAGCCTATAGCAAAAAACAATCTGATATTTGACTTGTATTAATTTCTTTCTGCTATACAAAGAACTTCAAGAAGTTTCTAGACTAAGGTTACAGCATCAGAGAAGGAGCAAAGAAAATCTCAGGGACAGGGAATATCACAGAGAAAGTCCACATGTCCCCAAGACACCCAGACAATACCTGGGAGCTCAGTCCCCACTCTCTCAACCCTGTTCCTTGGGAATATTATGTTGAAGATGCACCATCCCCAGGGAAAGCGTTCCCCCCACGGCCTCTTTAGCACATCAAATTAACTAGGATACAAACAAAAATGGAGAAATACTTAAAAGAAAAAAGACCAATCCCCAAACGCTGTTGGATTCCCACATTAGGCAGCTCTGAGAATTATTCCCCTGTCAGCACTACAACATATGACATGAGTAATTTACAAGTGTTCCCCTTGCTTATTATTCATTTCTTAATCAAACAAGTGGATGGAGAAAAGACATTACAAAGGGGTATGCCCCACCTCTTCAGCATCATCTCCTTTGAGAAATGCAGGCTTATTCCTAAATGTTCTAATGTATTGGGATAGAATCACCCTGAAAAGCCTGAACACAGTGCATTGAGCTGCAATATTTGAACCATATCAAACCATATTCAAACAAAGTTATGGTATAAAAATAAATTTTCATATTCCAAACCAGTCTATGTAGTTTCATCACAACCTCATTCAAATTGTTCCCCACCTAAAATGTCCTTCACAGGGCTCTCTACATATCGAAATCCCATTCACCCATCAAAGTCCAGCTAAAAATGTCACTTTCTCCACCCTTTCTTTACCACTTAATGAATGTATTCATTTATTAAACAAGTAAGTATTGAGTTTCTACTGTGTTTTGGGATGATCAATTACTCCTATAGGCTTCCATTTGCTATTGCTTTAGTCAACACATATTTAATTCAGAAGTATCATGTATAACCACTGCCATAAGCATAGGAGATACAATATATATAAATTATGTCATGACCTCAAGGTTTTTAATTTTAAGAGGTTCAAATAGATTCTTAATTCTTTATACCATAATGAGTTGAATGAATTTACAGAGAGATATATGCATTTCTACATCACACTATATAACTCATAGGTGGGGCACTAATGTGGCCTCAAGGTGTAGGGCCTAGAGAATCTCAGTTAATTGACAGGCTGCCTCACTTTGCATTTACATGGTAATTTAAACTGCTAGTTCTATTTTCATACATGGTTGCATATTTCTCAACCAGCTGTATATTTAATGTGTTCAAAACATGCCATTAATTTTTACAGGTTCTCCTAAGTATCCTGAATAATATTTCATACACACAAACAAATTACCCCCAAAATTATTGCTGGTGCATTGATCAGCTTTTTATATCTTGTAACTAAACGTAAATATCCAGAATTTTTGAAGCCAGAATTTTCAAACTAGCAGGACTTCTGGCAGTCTGCAAGAGTGTTTTGCTTGTTTAAATATTTACTGCACAAAGTTTCCAATTTTTAAAGCCATCACCATTAGTAAAGAGTTGATGCATTTCACATAAAAATCGAGCTTTTTGCACTGTCTTGAAGAATCAGACAACCCAGAATTCATAAAATTCTCTCGTGGCAACAAATGACTGGAGTTCAGAAAGAACTACCATGTCAGCTCTTATTCATTCATTGCTTATATCACCAGACTTTACTCATTTGCATTACATTCAAGGCCTGTGTACATATAAAGTTTGCAACTGGTTTTAACCATCAAGATCTTAGTAAAGATTTGTCATCTTCAAATTTCCACATGCCCCTAGTTGGACAGATAATTTGCTTTCTGCAAGGCCTCCAACATTCACCCTGAATTTGAAGGCACAAGGATGAGCTTGCCAACTTAACAAAAATGCACAAGTTGAAGAAAAAAAAAAATGCACAAGTTGAGAGGTGCAATTTAAGTTTTTTTTGGAGCAAAATGAGGACTATAGCCTGGGAGACAGCATTTTAGATACCTCTGAGAAATTGCTCCAGAGAGGCAGGAGGGAAAGTCAGTATATGTATGATTTTGGTGAAGAGGGAGTACATGCAATCAAGTACTTATTTTTTGCAGATGGTTTCTGTTTGTCTCATGAGGGTTACTGCTAGTCATGAGGAGCAGACATCACCATGAAGGATTTTAGTGTTTTTCTAGATATGAGGAGATACAAGAACTGGGCTCGTAAAAATCAGCTCCCAAAAATATCTTACTATCTGAAGGTCTGTCCTGTCAGTTTTTCCCAGAGCACAGAGTGCCTCATTTCTGCTGTCCACCCTGAGCTCCTTTCAGGGGATGTTGAAAGTCAGCAGCTACAGCAGTATATAATTTGATCCTTGTAGAGGAAGATTGCAAGTGCCCATGACAAGTGCCAGTTTGCATTAATAGTTGACAGGCATTACATTTATTTATGCAAGAATAGGAAAAAGAAGGGATGCCATGTAAAGATAGAAGTATGTACTGAGGGTACCCATGACTTTCTTCCTAAAGAAGAAATTGTTTCTTAACTTATTCTCCAACTGAGAACTGGTCAGTTGAACCTAGGCTCTCTTCTCAGGAAAGACAAATACATGCCTAATCTAGTTAGCATCTGCTGTTACATTAAATACATATAGCATATTAAAAAGCAAAGACATCACTTTACTGACAAAGGTCCGTATAGTCAAAGCTATGATTTTTCCAGTAGTCATGTATGGATGTGAGATTTGGACCATAAAGAAGGCTGAGCACCAAAGAATTGATGCTTTTAATTGTGTTGCTGGAGAAGACTCTTGAGAGTCCTTTGGACAGAAAAGAGATCAAACCAGTCAATACTAAACGAAGTCATTCTTGAATATTCATTGGAAGGACTGATGCTAAAGCTCCAATCCTTTGGCCACCTGATGCTTGGAAGATTGAAGGCAAAGGCAGAAGAGAGTGACAAAAGATGAGATGGTTGGATAGTATCACAGTCTCAATGGACATGAACTTGAGCAAACTCTGGGAGATAGTGTAGAACAGGGAAGCCTGGTGTGCTACAGTCCATGGAGTTGCAAAGAGTCAGACACAACCTAGTGACTGAACAACAACAATTATATTGAATGCATGACCTCATCTTGGGGCTCAAATATTTTAAGGAATTCTGGTATTTCTCGTGGACTGGGCTTTGGTTATTTGGAAAAAAAAAAAAAAAGGTGTATTAATAAACACCACTCATCCTTTCATCCTCAAAGAATGGTAGTAGTGGTTTAGTTGCTAAGTCATATCTGACTCTTGCAATGCCATGGACTGTAGCCTGCCAGGCTTCTCTGTCCCTAGGATTTTCCAGGCAAGAATACTGGAGTGGGTTGCCATTTCCTTTTCCTGAGGATCTTCCCAACCAGGGTTTGAACCAGGGTCTCCTGCACTGCAGGCAGATTCTTTACTGATTGAGCTACCAGGGAAGCAGAGAATCATCTCACCCATTAAGCTACAGTAACAGGAAGATGTTTCTCTAATAAAGCCATAACTATCTAATCCATCATCAGCAACCACAAAAATACTCATCATGTTGGATAACTGAAAGGATAATAAACTGGCAGTGAGAGACCTATGAAGGCACCCATCTCCCTGGACCTCAAGTTCTTCATCCACCAAATTAAAAGGATGGGATGGCCTCTGATGTGCCTTCCAGCTCTGAGACCATGATTTTTTCAAGGCACTGTCTTAGATGCTACAGATTTTAAGAAATATGGATATTTCTCTATCCTTTGAGAGTTTTGTAGGGAAAGAAGATTTAAAAGGAAAAGAAATAAATAGAATTATAGGCTGGATGTATTCTATGTCCAACGAGAGAATAGACAGGAAGTGTAGAAATCTAAAGGAAGATGAAATGTCTGGGAATGATGAAGAGAGGATCCACAAAGGAGGTGGGATTTGGGCTGGGCATTAAAACGTGGTTTTACATCAATAGGCACAAATGGGAGGAGGTTACAAGCCTTCCATTGGAGAGAATCAGGTATGGAGCTCTTCCATGCTGTCACTAATGCCACAGAAGACATAATGCTTCTACTGAAAGTCCTGCTCTCTTTTCCATTTCTTCACATCCATTTCCCACATTGCTGATCCTTCTAAAAGATAAGAGCGTTTGATTTACCATTGTAAATCCTTGATGACTTTTGCCTACAGGATATAGGCCAAACTCCCAGAAATGGCACATGAGAGCTTCGGGGATCAGACCCCTGCCAAGCCCTCTAGCCCATGTCTTGCATCTCCCTGAATTGTTCTCACACTCCAGTGACATATAAACACCAAATTCCCCAAAGGGATCACACATATGTTTGCTGAATAAATTTTCAGCGTAAATTCACTTGCTAAAGCTACCTCCACCCCTTCAAATGCCTCCTCCACCCTCTCTCTGCATGGCTAATTTCCACTTCACCTAGCTAATTTCCATTCATTCATTAAGGCTCAACTCACCCCTTCTCGCTTCCCAACCTCTTCATTTACTGTACTTGTAATTGCTTGCTCAGCGTCTGTTACTCCCACTAGACGGTGAAGATAGGGAATAAATCTACCCTATTTGCCCCCATATCTCCAGCACCTATTAAAAGGCCTAGCACACAGCTGCATCTCAAGAAATATTTTGGTGAATGAATAAATGAGCTAGGAAATAGCAAAGGAAATAAGGTTAAGAAAAAACAGTACAAAAAGCACAAATGTACTCAGCCTCGGAGGTCAGGATAAACATGAGATTCTTAAATTATTACCTAACTTTAAAGAGAACACTGGCATAAGGCAACTATACATACCTCCCTTGATGGGCCAAGGCACAGAAGTCAGGCAGAATCAAATGCTGCATAATATCACACAGCATACTCACTCTTCCACCATATTAGAGTTACAGTGCTTGGGCAATGAACATGAATGCCTTTCGGTTCAGATTCCACTGTAAAGCCCAAGCATGTTGCTATGGAAAAGCAAGATTTGCTTTTGCTGCCACCATGTAAAACTTGAGTCTGTTATGATGTTTTTAGCAATAATGTAAAAATCAGGCTTAGACAAAAAACTCATAATTATGGCAGGGGCACTGACAGTGAGCTAACAATTCAGTATTTTAAATGCCAATGCATTCTTTATCCTATCATGAATCATTGTCAGTTCTCCTTTTAAAGGAGAATGAAAGCTCATTCCAGGTGATGGCTACATATAGCGAAGATGCAGATGGCCTTAAATATTTTAAGCTGGTTGGCTGAAAATGTTTTTGACTTCTGTTTGCTCCTTTCCTTGGTGGAATTGGAATATAGGCTTAAAATTCCCTTTAATGCCAAACAGCTGCTACTTTGCTTTGTTTCAATTAAAATTGAATGTAGCTGCCCCAGATGCCCTGCCTGTGTGGATCTGTATAAGATGTCACTGAACATCACCACCAAGCCCTGGAAAAATGTGTTGTGCATGTATATTAATGAGCCAGGGGGTATTTGGGGAAGACGAGGAGAAGAGAAAGGATTCTGACATTTATTATACCGCAGCACCAATGCAAAGCTATCTGCACATTAAATTCTTTCCTGTATGACTTGGAATCAAATATTTAGTTATTTTAGAAATCATCTACTCAGATCTCCTTTTATGACTAGAAAACTGAGGCCCAGAGAATCTTAGTGACTTGCCATACATCATACATCTGATCTGTATCGGGGCCTCATGCCTCTCCCCTGACAATGCGCACAGCCCTCCTTGTCATGAAAGCCCTTTTTTAACACTATAATTTTTATTCGGTTGTCACTACCGTAGCATGTAGTCAATATCCAGCGAACTCCCCCCTGTTCTTTCCCTCTCTCTTTCTCTGCATTGCTTTTTACCCTCAGCCAGAGATTCTACTTTGATCTTGGTAACTGTCCTTTATGTCCTAAAAAAAAAAAAAAAAACAGGCAGAAGCAATCACAATCATGATTTTCACTCATATGAATAATTTGGTTAGTTTCATGCCAAGCACAAAGGGAACAATCTCCATGAACTTGAAAAGAAATTTTAACATTAATATTCACATTCATCTGAGGAAACGTGGCTATGAAATACATTAAATATACTTTCATTGCCTCTTTCTGCCTTTCCTCCATCTTGAAACCCAGTAGAAATCTTGTTACTGGCAAAGGCATAATATTTGGATGGATAAAACTTAGAGGCATTCCTATGAAAATTCCAGTCCATGGTAACAGAATATGTGTAATAATTAAAGTAGTCTAGCTGTTATAACAAATAGGCCCCAAAATATATAGCCTCTAATACAACAGACAGAAATGCATTTCTTACTCAATAGTACTGAGAAATTAAATAAATTAGTAAGATGGACTTCTAAATAGTTATTCACAGAGCAGACTGTTGGAGGCAACAGAGGCTTTGCCATCTTCAACGTGTAGCTTCCGAGATGCCCCTAGAGTCACCTGTATTCCAGCCAGCTGGAAGGAGAAAAGGAGGCTGCAGGAACATGTGAGAGGTGTCAGTGAGCCTGGCAGGAAGATGGAGCCTGAGACTCTCATTCACAATCCATGGGCTAGAACTCTGTCCCATGGCCTCAGCTACTGCAAAGCAGTCTGGGAAATGAGTTTGGCTGAGTTTCCAAGAAAAAGAGAATGTGTCACTTGCACAATATAGAATCCCCTGTGATATCTCTTAACTGTGTAAACAATGAGTGCATGCACGCTGTCTCTTCAGTCATGTCCCACTCTTTGTGACCCTATGGACCGTAGCCTGCCAGGCTCCTCTGTCCATGGGATTCTCCAGGCAAGAATACTGGAGTGGGTTGCCATGCCGTCCTTCAGGGGATCTTTCCAACCCAGGGATTGAACCTGGGTCTCCTATATCTCCTGCATTGGTAAGTGGCTTCTTTATCACTAGCGCCACCTGGGAAGCACCATATCCCAAGGTTAAATAAATAAATAACAACTCTGACTTAGTCTTATTCAAGCTCAAATTCTTACATGGTTACAAGAGTGGACAATCAGAGAGACAATTAAAGCCAACTCAAAACTTCTACAATTAAAAGTACAACTAATGCCATAAATTAATTAAAGAGAAGTCCAGGCAACAAGCCAAGTATTTGTGGTACACCTTATAGCCCATGATGGCAAATTACTGTTTTGAGTGATATTTTTTCACTAAAACTGCATATCCATACCTATCCAATCAGGCTTTTAATCAGACCCTTCCTAATTAGTTTCACTTTAACACAAAACGATTCAATTAGTCATAAAAACAATCCTATTTGGTTGGATTGACCACTTCCTTAGAAGCTTCCATTTACCAAATATCTGTTCATCAGAACTGACCCATGAGACATGATGTGTGTTTGTGTTAGTCTCTCAGTCATGTCCGACTCTTTGCGACCCCATGAACTGTAGCCCGCCAGGCTCGTCTGTCCATGGGATTTTCCAGGCAAGAATACTGGAGCGGGTAGCCATTTTCTTCTCCAGGGGATCTTCCCTACCCAAGGTTCGAACTCAGGTTTCCTGCACTGCAAGCAGATTCTTTACCATCTGAGCTACCAGGGAAGCCCATGGGACAAGATACTTCCTTCCTTATTATATCTCTCATTTTCAGATGGGAAAACAGAGGCTGAAAGAGAAAATTGTTCAAGGTAAGTTACAGGGGTGGGAGCAAACCCAGGTCCACCTGGGTCCGGTTTTCCACTGCGGTGCAGCGCTCCACGGGCAGTCCCTTCAAATGTTTAGATGAGCTGCAAGTATCTTCTGCCTGAATATGGAGAGATTCTAAAAATCAGCTTAAAAGTATTTGTCCAGACTTAGAGTATAAAGCATGTATAAATCTGATGGGACACATGACCTCCTTTCGTACCCACCCATTACTTAGCAACTAAAAGAAGGACTAAGGCACAAAGGGAACTCTTTCTTGATGCCTTACTCCCAGCAGTCCACTTTTTCATCCAGTTTTAGTCCTCTCCAGCCTCTGCTTTGGGGAAATGCAGACGAGGAAGGAAGATCAAACCTACTCAGAAATAGAAGCTGAGATATTATCCTAGCAACTCCCTAAAGCAATTGTAAACATTGTTTGCCTAAGCCTTCAGTGCTGCTGCCTGGCAGTGTACAATGCAAAGTTCAAAGGTTTGCTTATTACCATAATGGGCTATAAACCTTTGCTGTTGGCTGTGGAATAATGAAGATAGTTCTTGTGGATTGTTCCTTCAATCCGCGTGTATTTAGGTTAAAGAAGTTTATTGTGTAGCTGTTTTCTTTTTCTTTCTTTCTTTTGTAATTTCTCTGGAAAACCTCTTCTTTCTGTGATCAGTTCTAAGATCATATTCAACAAGATCCTTCGTAAAGGGCAGAAGATTATAAATTCAGTTGTTGTCCCCATGAAACACCTTATCCTTTAACTTTCCATGGTCAATAAATAACACATTACTTGAGTATTTCTGAAGTTGCCAATACTGAGAGACTTGTTAGCCTGACAAAGGCGGATTTAATTAACACACACACACAAATAAATGTGTTCACAATATTGCAAGAAAATTGGCAAGAAACAAATGAGAACATATTGAACAAAATAGAACATCTCTTTCTCCTACATGATAACTTTAGCTACAACCATGATATCAAACACACAAAGCAAAATAATAATAAATTTCTATCAGCACATTTTAGGGTTAATGTTTGAACATAAATTAGCTTCTTTGGCTTTACATGCCCCTATACATTCAGACTCAAAGCCAGACTCAAAACTTACACAGCATTTAATCTTTTTAATTATTCCTGCCACACACTCATCACAGAGACACACATTCCAAAAGTGGGAAGACCTCTGCTTTGGGAAAAATCATCTAAAGAGAAATTGAGGAACTACAGTGTTCCTGTGCTTTGGAATAGGTAGCCCACCAGGCTCCTCTGTTCATGGACTGTTTATCTAAGATATAAGCACGTGCCAAGGTAAGCACGGATTTTTTCCCTGAGAACAATCAAGTCAATCATTTGGGAAGAAAAGACATCCTTCCTATCAAAATGACTTGGGATGCTCCCTTTGTGAAGCAAGAACCCTGCTATTTCAGGACTAGATGTTTTTTACTCTTTCGGAGCCAAGCTTCCCTTACAGGAGCCACCACAGTAATTGGGACAAACTCCTTCTTTGCAATCCAGGAGGGGTGGTGTCAACTCCAGGAAGATCTTTTTTATTCCAAATCTTCCTCACCAGTACCATAGACCTGAGAGAGGGTTTATCTTTCTGCCCTGATATAAACAGCTTGCTTGATTATGCAGATGAAATACAAACAGGAAAGAGACTTGGTCTTCAAGAAATGTCCAGTCTAGCAGGACCACATTTGTTATAATGATGTATAATAAATTTCTCCAAAACACAGTAGCATGGAACAACAAATATTGATTGGATCACCATTTCCTTGGGTCGGGATCAGGATGCAGCTACCTGGCTACCTCTGCCTCAAAGTCTTTCATCAGGTTGCAGTCCGGCTGTCAGCTGGGGCTGCAGTCTCAACTGAAAGCTCAACTGAAGGGGATCCACTTGCATACACACTCACGTGGACTTGGATCCCCTGCCACATGGACTTCTCTACATGGCAGCTTGTTCTCTCCAGAGCAAGAGATCCACAAGGGACCGAGAGAGTGTTTAGCACAAAAGCCAAAATCCATTTTATCAGCTAGTATCAGAGTGACATCCCAGCACTTCTGCCATATTCTATTCACTGGAGTGCATTCTAAGCTAAATAAAGGCATGAACAAAGATAGAGAAGAGAGTGTGGGATGCTCAGTGGGACAGCCTGGTTTGACTAACACATACATCTAAGGAGATGAGTAATAGACTTGATTTGTTAATTCTATTTTTATGGGTATAAGAGTAGGTCCTTGCAACCAAAAAGCAGCATGATGTAGAAGATGGACTTTGAACCCATGAAATCTGAGTTCAACCCCAGCTCCTCCATTTAACTTCAGCACATTATACAGACTCTCTGAGTTTTCTCATCTGAGGATTTATGAGACTCTGGCCTTGCAAGATTTATGTGGGAATTAAAGGCGTAGGATCCAACTAGCACAGCCCTGGCACAGAGCAGGCATTCTGTTCTCAGGTTCTCCTTAAAGGAAAGAGTGGTTTTTATTCTTTGTCTCCCTTCTAGCATCTTCTACACCAATAAGGCCTCAAAAACATTTATTAAAATAAGTAATTAATTAATGCAAGCACGCGTTAATTGCTTAGTTGTGTCTGACTCTTTGCGACCCCATGGGCTGTAGCCCAGCCCACCAGGCTCCTCTGTCTATAGGATTCTCCAGGCAAGAATACTGGAGTGGGTTGCCATCCCTTCTCTAGTGGATCTTCTGACCTAGGCATCGAACCCAGCTCTCCTGCATTGCAGGCAAGTTCTTTACTGTCTGAGCTACCAGGGAAGCCCATATTGCAAGCATAAGCTTGCCTTAATGAATAAATCCACCTCTGAGGCAAACGGTGATTACCATCACTATAGTGTTATACTTTGGACACCCATCTCCTACTGAAATAATGACATATTTTACCTACTTGACCAAAAAAAGAGTGGGGGTTCATTAGATAAATGATGATCTTCAAATAGTAATCTGTACATATCTGTATTATTATTTGCTAAGAATAGCTAATACTGATAAATGGCAAGTAGTAATTAACTAGGTTCCTAGGGCAACTTGATTTTGTTTCTATTTCAATATCCTCACTTCAGATTCAGGTAGATTACAAAAGTAAAAATACTTCAAGACTGCACAAAAGATAAATAAATCAGAACTAAATACAAATGGGTGTCAATGAAGGCAAGGTGAAAGAGAGTGCAGAGCCACAGGACATATGATCCTATCATTAGGATGGTGTTCCATTACATTAAAATGTGTTGCACTTCTTTATCCTTTCTTATCTCTTGTCACCTTTTCTCTCCATCCATTTTCTGACTTTTCTCCCTCTTTTTCTCACCTACCATTAATTTCTTCTTTCTCGAAGCCCCTCCCCTTCCACATGAAAATCTATTGTGTTATTCTGCTTCTCAGCCTAATTGTATGCTTACCATCATCTTCTCAGGTCAATGCAAGACAGTCAGGATACCGGATAACCTGGATTGAAAGCTTACTGCTTGGCCAGTCTGAATCAGACCTGCTATGCCTACTGCCTCTCAATAAGAGAATAGATAGGCTGGAGTCAATACGTCTGGGACACCCTCCTAAAATGTCTTCCACTCTTCTGACTCCTGGAACCACTTTGGATGACAAAATGTGTGAGACCTAATCTTATCCCTAGAAAAAAGTCCACTTTGTCAAAGTAGACAGAAACCCTGTAAAAATAAGCAGATGCTAAGAGTCTGAAGCAGAGACACCACTATCCATGATTAGCAAGGTTTTAAAAAGTGTCTCCAGTCTCAGGGAAGAGAGTTAGCTCGTCATCATGAGAGCTTCACACCGGCACTACCCCTTGAGGAGCATCACTGCAAGTAGGCTTGGTTATAAACAGAAGACATGTGGCAGGGATTCTATTAATAGCAGCCCACTTAAAGCCTTTTTCTCTTCTACCTGAGTATGACTGGACTACACTTCCAAGCTTCTGTTGGAAACATTATCTTTAAGTTAATGAGCTTAACTGAATGTGAGAGAAGGTAGTATGCACCATTTTTATGTCCAATCCTCAAAAGCCTCTTTCACGCACAGGCACTCTTGCCTCCTGGCTGACTATGATGTCCACCATACAGGTGACACTGAAAGCTTTACAGTGAGGATGGCGGAGACACAGAAGTCCTGGTCCCTCAAAGACTGCCTCTGGCTAGGATTATCATTGCCTTGAATATTTATTTGAATAATAAAGTCTGTATTGTAGATTACATTTATTTGACCCAATATACCTTTTAAAGGTCCATTTGCTACAGCAACTGGTGCTATCCTAACAAAGGAAGTAGTTGTCTGGTGAGGGACCTGAAAATGTTTATGGAGTTTTTATCATAGCAATTGAAAAGCTTTAGCCAATGCTTTGGGGGCCAATTACTCTCTTTGAAACATCTGACAAAAGCAAAAAAAATCCCTCTTCCTTAGAAAATTCACATGAGCCCCTAACCCCACAACTCACTCAAAGACACACACAGACACAACTGGAATGTTTTCCATGGACAGTAAGACCCTTGATTGAAAGTGACTGAAACAGCTTTATCAATCACTTGTTATCCGTATCTGTCTAGTTACTAGGCAGCAGGGTCCCAACAGTGAACTAGGCCAGCAGCACTTGCCCTCATGGAGCTCACAGTCTACTGGATTTTGACAACGATGCACCTTTGTCTACCGTCTGTCCAAGGCGGTAGGTCTTAATTTATTTAAGAACTATAAGGAATGTAACCACCTCCCCATCAAGCCCTGTACTGTGCTGTGCTTTGTCCCTCAGTCATGTCCAACTCTTTGCAGCCCCATGGACTGTGGCCCACCAGGCTCCTCTGCCAATGGGGATTCTTCAGGCAACAATACTGGAGTGGGTTGCCATGCCCTCCTCCAGGGGATCTTCCCAACCCAGGGATCAAACACAGGTCTCCCACATTGCAGGCGAATTCTTTACCAGCTGAGCCACAAGAGAAGCCCAAGAATACTGGAATAGGTAGCCTATCCCTTCTCCAGTGGATCTTCCCAACCCAGGAACCAAACCAGGTCTCCTACATTGCAGGCAAATTCTTTACCAATTGAACTACCAGGGAAGCCCCATCAAGCCCTACTGCCCTCTAAATTACCATGAGGATCCTACTTCTCCTCCAGGTCTCCTCTTTCTACCTTCAACACTGGCATACTCTTCCCACTATGACCACGGCCCTCCCTGTTCCCACTACCATTCCAGGCTTCTTTCCTGAATTACTCTCCCAGGAGGACCTTGAGGAGGAAGACACAGAGGCTAGTCTTCTACTTCCCTCTAGTGGTCATATTTGGTATCAGCCTGAAAAGCACACAGTCCTGGAAGCCCTACAACCTCCATACCTACATCACATGAACATTTCAGAGCCCTGTACTGCCCCAGAAGAAGACTGGGGGCATATGAGCAATGCTGCAGAGTAAATCAGTCCTGAATATTCATTGGAAGGACTGATATTGAAGCTGAAACTCCAATACTTTGGCCACCTGACGAGAAGAACGGACTCATTTGAAAAGACCCTGATGCTGGGAAAGATTGAAGGCAAGAGGAGAAGGGGACAACAGAGGATGAGGTGGGTGGATGGCATCACCAACTCAATGTACATGAGTTTGAGTAAACTCCGGGAGTTGGTGATGGACAGGGAGGCTTGGCGTGCTGCAGTCCATGGGGTCACAAAGATTCGGACTGAGCGGCTGAACTGAACTGATGAACAGCCCAGGAAACACTGTGACATGTTCCTGCTCTGCACAGCTCTGCATCCTTTTCTCATACCCATTCCCACAAACTTTCCTCCCTCTTAACTCCTTCTTTGTCTTTAATTATTTCTGTTCCCTCTTGCCCCTGTCTGTGTCTTGGACCTACCCCTGAGGGTACCAGTATTATTTACAGACACAAATTCAGCTTAATTTGTAATTTAATCTTAATCTGTGTGGTTTTAGGGGTTCTGGGGAACAACACAGCCCTGTTCTGCATTCCTCCACCCCCAAAATTTCTTCCAAACTGTCTTTGCTGTCTGGACAGTGCTTTAATATATTCGGTAAAGATATACTGATTATCTACTATGAAACAGGCACAATTCTAGGCACTGGGAATAGAGCAATGAACAAAACATAAAAATATGAGACAAATAGTTTTATTTCACAATTAGAGCTCCCTTTAAATGCAAATAGTACTGAGAAGTAATGCATAGATTTACATAAACACTGAATTATTCATGCATGCCATCAATTTCTCTGTGAAGGGGCGAGAGTAACTATTTAAGGAGCAAAGGCCCCTTTCTGGTTCTGCTATGATCAAGTCACAAAAGCTATCATGAAAATATAATTTTATAGAAAGAATACATGCTTTAATTTTTTGTAGACATGGATTTAAAGCTTGGCTCCATTACTTAGAAACTGTGTGCTCTTTAGACAGATAATTAACCTCTCTGAATCTCTGTGCTTTTATCTACAGAAATAGAGAAATTGATCTTCATTTACCATGGTCATAGTGTAAGATCATACTGTAATCCCCAGAACAAACTCTGGCACAGAATGGACCTCATAAGCATTAGCTTCCTTGCCATTCCCAAAATAGCTTGCTATATAGTCAGAGACCAGGGAGCTAGAGTGACTCTAATGACAAGGACATATAATGACTGAAATTGCTTTAATGAGGGATCAAAATTTTGATTTCATGATTAGAGTTATTTCTGTAATTAGTAAAATTGCTACCCCTAGTTTGCAGCCTGACAGAACCTACTCCTTTTCTGGGCAGGGCCTGCCCTGATGATTCATGATGCCAAACCCAGGAGCTAAGGCTCTCCAGAAGCCCTACAACCTGTTCAAGGAGTTGGTCTCTTCTTGAATGGGCCAGAATGAAGGCCAACCACGGGGAGTGTGTGACAGGGAAGGGCTGTCAGACCTCGGGGGATGCAGGGATGGGGAGAAGAAAAGTACCCAACAAGAGCCATTTCCCCCTTTAATGTCACTTCATGTCATTTTATTTGCTGTCTCTAGGGAATCAATTAAAACAGTGCTAATTTATGGGTCTTAATGAACAAGGTATTATGCAAACTGTTAGTAAGCATGGAAGGTTTCATGAATGGAGGACATTCAAATGCACAATTGCCTGACATGACATTCCCTTGCAGCCATCCCTTCCAGATTCCAAAATGGCATAGGAATAAACAGAATGTGTGTGTGTGTGTGTGTGTGTGGGGGATGCATATCACATACAGTCTACATCTCCTATGCCCCTGCTTCTCTCCTAAAAACAGCAAGACGAGAATATTTACCCCCAAATATGAGATTATTTTTGTAATCCACGTGGTGATATGCTTTATATAATCACATCATGGACTAACTGATAAACCTACTCCTTAATAGTTAATTCACGTAATAAACATTTTGAAGTCCCTAAGTCCATCCTAAAGGAGATCAGCCCTGGGTGTTCTTTGGAAGGACTGATGCTGAAGCTGAAACTCCAGTACTTTGGCCACCTCATGCGAAGAGTTGACTCATTGGAAAAGACTCTGATGCTGGGAGGGATTGGGGGCAGGAGGAGAAGGGGACGACAGAGGATGAGATGGCTGGATGGCATTGCTGACTCGATAGACATGAGTTTGAGTGAACTCCAGGAGTTGGTGATGGACAGGGAGGCCTGGCGTGCTGCGATTCATGGGGTAGCAAAGAGTCAGACACAACTGAGTGACTGAACTGGACTGGATGCTATACAGACACCATCCCAGGCTCCAGAAATGTGAAAGTGAGTAAAACAGTTACCTGCTTTAGAATCCACAGGCTAGCCGAGGAGACAGACACCTAGATGAACAACTACAGGGTCGTCTTGGCCCACAGAGGACATACTGACTCCGGGGAGTTGGGAGGATAATGAGTCGGGATGAGCTTCCTGGATCCCTGGGAGAGCCTCTTCTGTGCTATCAGCTCGCGGTTTCCAGTTTCCTTAGAGCCCCGCTGGCATACAGTAGACACAGTCAGTCTCTGTTTACTTAATTAACCTAAAGGTAAGGACTTGGCTCTTAGAAGCCCTTGAATGGCCCCCAGGGACAGCTGAGGATGGGACTTTTGTTTCTGATGATGAATCAATGTGCGCTGTGACCCACAATACACACTGAGTATCCTAGAAAGTCATATCAGGCCAACCTTGCTGAAGAGGCAACTGATAATGCTGGTGCTTATCGCCATCTATAGGGCTTCCCAGGTGGTGCTAGTAGCAAAGAACCCGCCTGCCAATGCAGGAGATGAACCTGCAGCCTTTACAGGGTGAAGTAAGAAAGAGAAAGACCAGTACTGTATATTAACACATATATATGGAATTTAGAAAGACAGTACCAACAGTCCTACATGCAAGGCAGCAAAGGAGACACAGATGTAAAGAACAGACGTTTGGACTCTGCAGGAGAAGGCGAGGGTGGGATGATTTGAGAGAATAGCCTTGAAACATGTATATTACCGTATGTAAAAAAGATAGCCAGTGCAAGTTTGATGCATGAAGCAGGGCACCCAAAAACAGTGCTCTGGGACAACCCAGAGGGATAGGGTGGGGAGAAGGGTGGGAGGGGGTTCAGGATGGGGGACACATGTATACCTGTGGCTGATTCATGCTGATGTACGGCAAAAGCCATCACAATATTGTCATTATCCTCCAATTAAAATAAATAAACATTTTACAAAATGAAGGAATTAGACCCAGGTTCAATTCCTGGGTTGGGAAGGTCCCCTGGTGACGGGAATGGCTACCCACTCCAGTATTCTTGCCTGGAGAATTCTATGGACAGAGGAGCCTAGGGGCTATAGTCCATGGCTCACAAAGAATCAGACACCATGAAGCAACTCAGCACACACGCACGGACTCTATAGCAGCCAATCCATTTTGCCTCCCAAGACATATCACCTTGGAGAAACTGAGACAGCACAACATTTTAATACTTTCTTAAAGGTAAACTTTCCTCTCTGCTCAGAGAAAGTGAGCTCGCTGGAAATAGCATAGCAGGGTGTTGAGAGGCAGGGAGGAGAGCCACCCTGCCTGGATGAACGCTCAGCCTGGCGCTGCCAAGCACCAGGTCTGTGCCTTGGAGCGAGGTATTTAACCTCTCTTGTGTCACCATTTCCTGATCTGAAAAACAGGTTTGTAATAGTACCTCCATCAAAGGAGTGTTGGGAGATGAGTGAATGAAGTAGTATGGCACGGAGGATGTGTTACATGAGTGTTTGTTTGATAATGGTATTGTCCTGGTGTGGTGCTGGATGGGAAAAACACCAGCTGTGAATACCACTCTTGCTGATGAAGAAAATTCTCTGTGCCTCTGGCCATTGTGGGTGAGGCCTGATGGAGAAGCAACGACTGTAGTTAAAAGCAGAGACTGCCGTGGAGCAGAACCACTTGTCAGTTTGTGTCTTGAGAGAAAGCCGTGCCGTTTTAGGCCATGAGACTGCTCTTCCTAAGTAGTCACATGCCTCCAAAGCCTTCCTGGTCCCGGCCACTGCTGGTCATTTTGGAGCCCTTTCACCAGCACCTCTCGGCGGCTGTACCTGTGCCAAGAACAGCTCAGGGGACTGAGAAAGGGATCTAAGTACCAGAGCATACAACCAGGGCAGAAACGAGGGCAGGGGACAGGGGTGGAGAAGTGGGGGGTGAAGTCAGGGCAGAGCTGAGTGAGATGGAAGAAGGAAAGGCAAATCCGCCCAGGAGTGCACCGATCTTGTTTCAATATCCCTCTGACCCAGGGATAAGAAATAACAGTGGAGAGCTTGTTAATAGCAACAGGACACGAAGCCAGTCCTTTCTTCCCTCTACTTTCTGCAAGACCCAGGTGACACAGAAAGCTGATTTGTGTTCTCTGTGCTCTCTGGTATTTGGCCTACAGGTCTCAGCATTTTCTTTTCAACCTTTTAAAGCATAATAACTGTCCGTGCTCTCCTGCAGCATGTGTTGGAGACAAAGAACACAGGAATATGTCATTTCCTATAAAGGCCAGAAAGGGTGTTGTGACCAGCGAAGTGCTAAAATGACATTTGCACTTAGGTGACAAACAAGCCCATTCCATTCCAGGTAAAGGCCAGGACTTGTTCCAGTAAAGCATGGGAAAGTAAAGGCTGCCCTCTGCAGGCCACTGTGGGCATGACAACCTGTGCTTCAGAAGGCTGCGAGGCACAGTCAGGTTGGAGAAGGGTAAGAGCTGAAAAATCACACCGGCTTTCAGGTAGACACCACCTGAGAGCTTGTCCTTGACCAATATTCTCCCAGGCACCAGCACACTAGGAAATAGGTGGCCAAAGAAGAGGACATCCTTGTGTACCCTGGTCAACTCAGCTGCCTTCTCACATAAATAGGCTTTTTAAAAATAAGATTTGAAACAACTCGAGCTTGATTTGTTTGGCAAGCTTTTTAACACCTAAATGATTTTTTAAATAGATGCAGTAGGCCGATACACAAACTGTGGCTGCTTCCAATGCATTACAGGACTAGGGAGACAAGCAGCTCATCTTTATACTGCTAGAGAAGAAAAATATGAAAGAGATAGTCAAGAAGCATGAACACTCCTGACTCCATCACAGAATCACTGCCTGGAATTCCCCATTCTGGGACTCAGTTTCTTCATCCATAAAATGAGGTGCCTGGGCGAAAGGATGCCTGAGATTCTTCCAGCTGAGACATGTTATGATCCATGACCTTTATTTTGTACTCTCAGCCAGCACTGTAAGTGCTCCAAAAGAAATAAATGGAGCAAAGGAAAAAATAAAATATAATAAGAACGACACGCCAGCCCATCCATTTTCTACAGTCCATGGGCTCACCACACCTGAGGGCCCTGGGAGTTAGGGCAAAAGAGTTTGCAGTCCTGCCTCTCACATCTCCACACCACTGGTTTCAGTTGCTGGCATTATTATCTTTAATCCTTTACCAATATACTTAAGTAATGATACCATTTTGTATTTTCTTAATCAATAGATATCAGAAATGTGGCAGCAGGTAAAGGTTGAAGGGAAGTTTTGGTTTTTAAAAAGCCCTCAACTAAAAAAGTCTGGAAACTCTGTTCTATAGTTCAAGGACTAATCCCAAAATTCCCTACCCATAAAGGTCTCAGATGAAAGCATTACACACACATACCAACTCTTTCTGGAATTCAGTACAAAAGGCAATTAGCAAATAAATGTAGAGCAAAGGACCCCTACAATGGACTACAGTGGCAAGGCAGCTGAATCTTTGGGAGATTTCTAATTGCTGAGGAGGAAAAATCCATAACCATGATAAGCCACTATCCACGGATAAGCTCCTGAGACAATGAAGTGAGATTTAGAAGCTGTTGTTGTAGAGTCTGCATCTTTGCCTGAACACCACACCACGGCCTTCCCTCCCTCACACACTCCTCTAATGTGGATGAAGTATATACTTTTAAAAAAAGGAACGCTCTCCGACTTTAATCAGCCCATGGTACAGTTCAGTCAACTCCAAAGCTCGTTTCTTGGCTTCTGCTCTGAGAGTGGTGGGGGGAAAGAATCATGGCTTCAGACTAATTCTTGTTTCATGAAAATGTTGGGGCAGCAGGCCTCATTCTGGGCAACTAAAATACCAGGTCAAAAAATGATTAGACGTGAGTTTTGCCAGTTGTGTAAAACTGACTGCAAGCAGGAAAGACCTGCCAAGCAGCTCCTGGGGCCCAGCTCTGCATCAGTCCCTTGGCTTCCCTGCCCACCTGTGCCATGGAGGGTGGGCAGGCACAACCCGCTACTCTGCTCTGGGAGGTGCAAGCAAAAAGAACCCAGAACTGTAGCCTGAAACCCCTCTGAAACCTCTGAAACTGTTGGTCATATGTCTTTGCCAATTCTTTCCTTCACCTTTCCCATGGAGACATGAAGCTATCTTGTCAGTGAGACAGGAACCCCTGCATGCATGCTAAATTGCTTCAGTCATGTCCGACCCTTATGGACTGTAGTCCGCCAGGCTCCTCTGTCCATGGGATTCTCCGGGCAAGAACACTGGAGAGGGTAGCCGTTCCCTTCTCCAGGAGATCTTCCCAACCCAGGGATCAAACCCAAATCTCATATCTCTTGAATTGGCTGGCAGGTTCCTTACCACTAGCGCCACCTGGGAAACCCACAATAACTCCTAAAAGTGTATTAATCTGAAATGTAGGAGTCAGTGTCCCTGTTCTAATCCCATCAGTTCTGGATCTACTCAAATAACTGGGGTGCGTTTGAAGAGTCCTATCTTCTCCCAAAGTCCAGTGTGCTCAGTCCCCAGTACTGAAAGTCATGCCAATATCTCCTTGGCTATACTAAAAAAATTCACAATAGAAGAAAAAGCTCCTGTACATGGATTAACAGAAAGCAATTAGAGCCCAAACCAATGCTCTTTCTGTCAGAATCAGTCAGAAGGGGAAGGGTTGAGAAAGAGAGAGAGGCAGAAAAAGAGAGAGAAGCCGGTGAGTATAAGGAAGAGGTGATGACTCGTACTGTCCACAAAAGTTCCTGTTGGAGGCACAGAGGTATTGTCCATCAAGGACCAGCACTACTGAGATGTGAGAGTTATTTATATATTCTAGATATGTCTTCTATTGGATACATACTTTGCAAATATTTTTTCCCTGTCTGTAGTTTGCCTTTTTATTTTTTGAGCAGAGTTCCTATTTTCTTAATAGTGTCTTTTAAAGAACTTAGAAGCTTTTGTTTGTGGAGTCTGACTTAGGAATTTTTTTTTCTTTTCCAGTCCATGCTTTTTGTGACCTATCTAAGAACATTTCATTTAACTCACAATCACAAACATATTCTCCCATAGTTTCTTCTTTCATAGTTCTTGTAGTTTTGGCTTCACATTGAACCATCTTAATTTCTGTGTGTGGTGTTAGGTATGATTCTAAGTTCATTCCTTTGCATGTTGATATCCAATTGTCTCAGCACCACTTGTTGAAAAACCTATTCTTTCTGCATTGAATTACCTTGGCACCTTTGTAGAAAATCAATTGACCATATAATTATGGGCTATTTCTGGATAGGCTCTTTCATTCCACTGATTTATATGCCTATTCCTTCACCAACGCGAGTAACTTCTCCAAAGAAAAGGTATGGGTGGAAAATAAGCACATGAAAATATTCTCAACATCATTGCTAACTAAGGAAACCCAAATCTATGATGTGCTACTACTACACGCCTATAAGAATGACTAAAACAAAAAGCATTGATGATAACAGTGCTGGTGAGAACGTGGAGCAGCTGCAACTCTCAAACACAGCAATGCAAAACAGGACTACCACTTTCAAAAAGAGTTTGGAAGTTTCTTTTAAAGTTTAACATACACTTTTCCATATGACCCAGCACTCCCACTTCATCAAGAGAAAGGGATGCACACATCCAGACAAAAAAAAATCCTGTAGGTGAATTTTTAGAGCAACTTTCTTCATAACCCCCAGATACTGGAAACAACAAAAATATTCGTTAAATAGTAACTGAATAAACAAATTCAAGAACATCCATACAATGTGGAGAACTACTCAGCAATAAAAAGGAACAAAATGATACATTCAATAACATGGAAGAGTCTGGAAAGCAGACTGTGCTCAGTGGAAGCTGTTACTCTCCAAAAACATTAAGGAAAAGGAAAAACTGTGGTAATAGGTATGAGTAGTTGCCAGAGGCTGGCGTGAGGGGAGGAGACTGGCTGTAAAAGGGGCACAGGAAATCTGGGGGCAGTGCAAATACTCTCCATCTTTACTGTGGTAATTACAGAACTGTATGCATTACTCAGAGCTCATAGAACAGCACCCTGAAAAGTGGAGATCTTATGCCGCGTAAATCATACCTCAACAAACACCACTTAAAAAAAAAAAAAAAAACACCTCACTAGCTGGCAGACATCACAAGATTGGCAATTTGGTAGTAGGAGAAGAGGAAAAGCTCTTCAGCCTCAGGTGCCAGCCGTTGGATTAATGTTGTTTTATGTTAATTAAATTTATTAATATAAGTCTATGATAAGAGTACCTATCTTCTAGTTTCAATATTCCCAAGAGTGATGAGAGCAAGGGCAATATGCCAACCTAGCGGTATTCTATGAAACTAATTACCTCAGAAATTTGAGTAAGAATGAACCAACACAGGTGTTACACTCCAATAACAAATTGAAAATACCAGCCTACAGAGAGATTTTACAATATACCCACAAGAGTTTGTTGCTTTGCTTGAGCCTCAGAGGTAAATTAAGGTTTGGGGTTATTCGAGGTTTTGCCACGTCTGTGCATTATCCACTATGGAAACTGGAGCTCCTGTTATTGGCTGCATTTCCTTTTTCACTGCACCTTCCCTTGTTTCTTTTGATCCTCTGGCCAACAACTGCTGCAGCCCGGTAGCCTCTGAGTGGAGACTTGGGTGTCGCCTCAGCAGAACTGACAATGTCCAAGAGAGTCAGTCAGTCTAATCCAGTGGAGCCCATCAAAACAGTCACTCGAGCAGTGCAGACCTCAAGAGCCTAGTTTGACATGGCAGGTGCCAGAGACTCACAAGCTCTGAGTCTTTTAATTCTGCCCCAGTCACAGAGACAACAACATCTACCAGATCTAGACAATGTCAGAGCAGGTAGGCTGTGCTGGCCTTTTTTTAAATTTTTTAGTAGAGCTTTCTTTTTTTTTAGTCATATATTTTATTTACTGATTTTGGGGGGCACAGTGTGTGGAATCTTAGCTTCCTGATCAGGAATCGAAACTGTGCCCGCAGCAGGGGAGAACAGAGTCTTAAGTACTAGACCAACAGGGAAGTCTGGAGCTGGCCTTATTTTCAAATTTCCTTCACTCCCAGGCTCCAGCCTTGTTTTCTAACATTATCTCCTACTGCCCCCATTCCATCTGACTCCCCCACCCCATGTCCATTCTTCTTCTTCCACTAGAGACCACCAGTAGCCTCTCTTTAGACACAGCAGACACCTACAATGGCCACAGACCCACTAGGCACTTCCTCGTTTTTGCTCTTTCATCCACATTTCTTCAGCACAAATGTTTTCCCATGAAAAATCACCATTTATGGAAGTCTTTCTTCAAGACCCAGCACAAAGGCTGTCTCCTCTATGAAGCCCTCCTGGCTCCCCCAACCAAAACTATCCTCTGTGTCTATTTTCTCGTAGAATCCCTCCTCCCTTGACATCCCTTCTCATCCTCAATACCTGTCACATGCCCTCCACAGAATAAGGGCACAGTCAATCTTTGCTGAATTGGATGGGGCTTACTGCTATCACAGGCTTTGCTTAAACATGGCCTCAAATATTTCCAGATAGAATAACACCTTAACTCAAGCTCTTTATAAGACAGTCAAAGTATCTGAGAGAAAATTTTCACTCTCATATTGAGATAGTGAACATAGTCCCCCAAAATAAAGGGCAAAAGAAATTCACTCAATCTGAATACTGTCTTATTGAGCAATAAAATACTTGCCTTGCCAAATTCAACTACTTTAAAAAAAAAAAAAAGCTATATTCAGTAGCCATGTGGACCTGTGTGTGTAGGCACAGCCTGTTGCCATTCAGCATTTCGAATGTTTTCCCATCTTAAATTCATCACGTCAATTTTGAGATTATTTCCTACAAAGGATTACTGTGCTTCCTATGAAATCAACACAATATGAAAATATTAAGAGACTTTTTATCAGAGAAAATGTAGTGCCTTTATTTTGTCTATAATCTTGTCTTCCTCCAAACTTCCACCTGCTGGTTAGAGAAAAATAAATTAACTATATGTCCAACCTGGTTTAAATTTAGTTTGATCCAATAATTTAAACAGCAGCTCTAGGGAATACCCAGTTTCTCCTGAATAAAATTGTTCCATCTTTCAAACAGCCTTCCCCTCCTGCTACTTCTCTCCCTATGGTGGTGACAAGTGGGGTGGGAGAGTAAGGCAGCTTAAATGTCCTGTACCTGCCACTTCAGCCCTTTTGTAGATTCAGCATGATCATTAATAGGAAACAAGAGACCCTCAAGAATGCCAACTAGATCCTCCTTGCCCTTAATTATAGCCATCCCATGTTGGTGCTGGCCCCTCCCAGGGTCTGAAAACAAAACCCCAGTATTCTTACAAAGTATCTTATATGACTTCCCATTTCCAGGCCACAGAGGGAGAGAGAGAGGAAACACCTGACTAAGCACCTCAATTTTTTGTCTCCTCTGTTTAACCTCTTCCCACTCTGTCTAGGAACAGAAAGCCTAAGTGAATGGCTATACCAGCTCCCATCTTTAACTTCTCACCCAGACTACTATGCCTTTATCAACTTTGATTCCTCGTCTACTGATATACAAGCCATGTCACAAACCCATGAACATCTGGAGCTTCATGACCCCAGTAAGCCTGTGGCCCACAATTCAGAGCTCTGATTAGCTCTTTCTTGGGAGGGGGGAAGCTTCTGCCAGCCTTGTTTTATTTTGCCGTTGGTTCAGGCTGATGATAGGCAAACACCTCAGCCATGTCTACTGAATATGAATGAATCGTGCGGCGACAGAATTGCAATGCCTAGTGCCAAGCTGTCAGTTTTCCTAAGACAAGCAGCAGGGTTATATGGACACTTTGTAAAAATGCATTTGAATCAAAATGCACGTCTGACCTTTCCACATTTGTCTATCACAAGTTCTATCAGAATTCTCCCCGTGTGGGGCTTTCTCACCACCACCTGGCTTCATCTGAGCATGATCCTTCTTGACCTTCACCTTTACCCTCTGCACTACAGTACTACAGCCCTTACAGTACTAGCTTTTTAAGACATTCCTCTCTTACAGTTCTGTTTTCTCCAAAAATGACAGTTCTCTTATACTACTTTGAGACTGGCTCTGACATTGACACACGTTCCAAACTCAGAAGTTCATGTCAGCCTTCCCTTCTCAAGTCCCCTGTGTCTCTTCCCAAATCAGCTGGAAGACCTGCTCCATGACCGTTTACTCTCCTAGAACCAGGAAGGCCCATTTTGATTGCACCTTGCAACTCCCTGTGACATTAATTCTTGCCTCCCAGAGAGGGAACTCTGAGCTGGCTTCCACTTCCTTAGGTCTCAGTGCAAGTCCTTCCATCTACTGCAACCTCGATTCAAATACAGTTCTTGAAATGGGAATTTATCCCTTTTCTTCCAACTTTTAAAATTTGTACCTTAGTCTTTCATCTCTGACACACTTATGGGACCACTCCCCAGCCAGCCAGGCAGGAATCTTCTTCTGCTTGAGCACAAACCAGCCACATGATCTTGAAGGGGTTTTATGACCTTGAACAGGTCTTTTCACCTTCAGGAGCCCCAGTAGACTCATCTATAAACTAGGAAGAGTTGGAGTGAGTGATTGTCAGGGCTCATTTCTACTCTGTGGTGCCATTAGTTTTTATCTATCTTCTTTAAGCATGATTCTTTGCATCCAGTTGCATCAAATAACCATGAAAACTTTCCTCTTTGCATACCTGCTGCATCGTTAAATTAGGATGAATAAAAAGCAAAGCTTCATACAATATAACTTTCTTTCCTTTCCAAATATTAATTGACTCTTTAATAAGTATGTTTTACCCTGCTTTCCACTCCAATATTTTAAAGTATAACATTTTTCATCACATTAGCCCGAGAATGCCAGCATTATTAAAAATGAAACAAAGCCAACAGAGATAAATGAATATAAGAAACTATTTTTATTCAATGTTAAATTATATTAGGACAGTGTATACACATCTGTATACTAGCCAAGAACACATATATGTTTCTTGAATCTCCTTTTTTTTTTCTTCCAGGCCAATTTACCAAATTCAGCACTGACCATTCTAACTCTCAGAACTACTTCCAAATTCCTAATTTGCTCACTAGTTGCACTGTGAAACGTCCTTCCATTTTTGTGAGAGTTTTATTGTTATTTGTTGTTGTCATTATTGTTGTCATTTTTCTCTCTTTCTTTGTTGTCGTTCAGTATCCAACTCTTTGCAACCCCATGAACTGCAGCACACCAGGCTTCCCTATCTCTCACCATCTCCTGGAGCTTGCTCAAACTTGTGTCCATTGAGTTGGTGATACCATCCAGCCATCTTGTCCTCTGTCATCCCTTTCTGTCTTTCCCAGGATCAGGATCTTTTCCAATGAGTCAGTTCTTCGTATCAGGCGGCCAAAGTATTGGAGCTTCAGCATCAGTCATTCCAATGAACACTCAGGACTGATCTCCTTTAGGATGGACTGGTTGGATCTCCTTGCTGTCCAAGGGACTCTCAGGAGTCTTCTCCAACACCACAGTGCAAAAGCATCAATTCTTTGGTGCTCAGCCATCTTTATGGTCCAACTCTCACATCCATAAATGACTACTGGACAAGCTATAGCTTTAACTAGATGGACCTTTGTTGGCAAAATAATGTCTCTGCTTTTTAATATGCTGTCTAGATTTGTCATAGCTTTTCTTCCTAGGAGAAAGAGTCTTTTAATTTCATGGCTGCAGTCACCATCTGCAATGATTCTGGAGCCCAAGAAAATAAAGTCTTCGGCTGTGTCCATTCTTTCCCCATCTATTTGCCATGAACTAATGGGACCAGATGCCATGATCTTCATTTTCTGAATGTTGAGTTTTAAGCCAGCTTTTTCACTGGCTTAAAACTCAACATTCAAAAAAACATTCTCTCTTTCTTTATGACATGCATCCTCTATGGTTATCTTATTCTAGTTGACTTCAGATCCCTTTGTGTTTGTGAATTTTTGAAAAAATAAGAAAATTTTCTTTGCTTCTCATTATCTTAAAAGAACTATCTTTTTAACTACCTTAAAGAAAGTATTTCAACACAATTAAATATTTTGTTAAAGATAGTCAAAGTATGGAATAAATCTAATTTTCCTACACAGGCATTGTACATTGAAACCTTGCTTATATGCATTTTTAGGGATGGTAGAAAAGATGGATATAGACATGTTTTACAAACATCACATAAGGAGTTGGTCCACACTCCAGTTGTATCAAATAACTGGTTAATTCAATGAAGTTGCCAAAAAACAGCAATCAATTCAGTGAAAAGAAAATCAATCACAGAGGTTGTTTGGTTGTTTTGTAGACAAAACAGTCAGTGGAGTGATTGAATTTTTCACTTTTCAATGAGTTGTTTTGGCCTTGTGTGGATGCAGCCATTAACTCATTAATCACCCAGAACCCCTGAGTGGCAGAGAGAGGAAATCATTACTTTCCAAGCATAGATCGCATATTAACAATATGCAAAAGGCCTGGCAGGGTGAATGTGCTCAGTGACCCCATTTGAGAAAAATGACTTTCACGAATATTTTATAGCATATGGAGGTAAACTGTACCTGATTTATCATTTCACTTTCCAATTGCAAAACTCTGTGTCCTTTAGCATAAGTTTACTGAGAATTTAATGCATTTGAAATATATTCATTTAATCCTTAAGTTAAAGTGAATTTTAATTCATAGAGCACTGAAAAATAATCCTTAAAACATATTGGGTTTCCTCACATTGGTTTTATGCAATATCAAAATGGAGGAATTCTGCACACATCACAGCTAGCTCTCATCTATGCAATATACATATATACGCCATTCTGATAAATATGTATATTTTCCCATATGGTGTTGAATGTTAGCTTCTAATTTACCTCTTAATTTTTAATTAATTTTAAATTACATTCTGAATGAAGCCGACAGGAGTCTAATTTGCATGCTTATTTGCATATCTGTAAACACACTGCTTGCATTGTTTATCTAGTCCCTGTCCCTGTGACATACAGCAGTTTTTCTCACCCCATGCAGTGAACTGGAGCCACCAAAACATCAAGGTGCCCTCTAAGACTTACACCAAAGATTCTGATTCAGAATGGAGGATATTGGCTCTCTTTTTTCCACAGTGGCAACAGAGGATTCTCAGAGGCCAAGGTCAGTGATCATGGGTAAGCCCTCTGCTTTCTCAGAGGGCTAGCAGTATGGGAAAAACATCTTGAGAAAATAAAACCATATACTTTTTGTACACTTTGGATTTTTAAAACATACACTGCCCAGATCTCCTGACTTATTAACACCAAGTCAGAAGGAAAAAAAGTCACATCCTATCTATTTCACCGGATGAATGGGTCCCTAACCCACCCTGACCAGAAGACGGCAGCATCGAGCACAAGCTGTTTGCTCTTTGACAAGCAATGGATCCTGATTTTCTTTGTCTGGAAAGGCTCTCCTCTGGCAGCATTTAGGGCAGCCATGGTCTGTTGTGTTCACAAAATACCCCATATGCAAGCCCAGTCCAATCAATATACAAGCCACCCTAAAGAGCCTTCAGAGCCTGACAAACAGTTTGGGATTCCAAGAGGTTCGTTGCCCTCCTACATACAAACTGTAACCACCAGACAGGACTGCAGAGGTACTTCTACCTCTTGGAAATACTGTGATTTCCCTCTTCATTAGCGGCTTCAGTAAGCTAATGATCACAGTTAGCAATCTTGTCCTGTGATTAGAAAAGCAAGCACCCTACTGCATGCTGAGTTTGGTGATCACATTTAGGATCAAACCTACCCAGTTCCTACTTCTGGCCTTTTTACAGTCCAGCTATGTGACCTTGGGTAAGGTCCTGAACTTCTCTAACGCTGTATTATCTCCACATGACAGATAAATGTATTAGAAATGATCATCTGTTAGGGTTGCTGTAAAGACTAAAGAAGATAGAAATCTCCTGGAACATTTTTCCTTATTTTCCTTTCCTCCCCAGTAGATTTAGACACCAAGTCCCATCCCTGACAGATGTTAAATGTGGTTCCTCATGGCTCATAAAAGGAACAGACTAGACATGTGGGAATTGTATGCAGTTCTCTTGATCTTTACTCCACTAAGACCACCTGCTTTCTTGTTTCTATAAACTTCCACGGCTGCTCTATCAAGAGATAGACTTTTCCTTTCAGCTACATGTTTATCAAAATCAAGCCAGCCCTCAGTGGACCAAATGTAATATTAAAAGTGTCAAGATGATGGTCTTTACAGCTGGACTGTCATCATACAATCAATCAATCAGCCATAAAATCAGCAACACTTCTCCTGCAAAAGAGCAGAAAGAATATTCTTCCTTCTGAAATAGCCAGGAGTCATTCAAATCAAACATTGACTGGGGCTCAAGCTGTTGTACTTGGTCTTCCTGTGTAGTGAACAGGGACTGCAGATGGGGGCCTGCTTAGTGCCCCTTTAAGGAGGAATAACTCCACATTCACTGACTCTACTTTGTGACCAAGGATTGGAACAAGCCAGTAAGAATCATTGCAATTAGATATAGAAATGTAAATATTTAAAAGAAATAACTGCAATGACAAAAGAAAGGAGGTACATGAGATCAGATAGAAAACTAGCTCACCAGAATACACACCATAAAGTTCACCCACAGTTATCAAAACTGGAATCCCAGTCTAGTCCTAAGCTTCTAAATATGCAAAAGAAAAAAGATAACTTTATCTACTAAAGAGATACACTTTGCATAAAATAAAGCAATACTTATTTCCCTGGAAAGTAATGTGTCCAGATACTAAAGTCTTAGAGACATGTCTCCCATTGGTCTGCATGAAAGACAAACTATGATATCTCTATGCCTTTTAAATAGACAAAAGACTCAAAATTAATCTCAGTCCTCTTTGCTCCTTTGGCATTTTTTGCCCTCTACAATGGCACTTTGGTAGATTGCCTCGTTTCAGGGAAGGTATCACATCCAGGGTCGCAGCGTGCAGCTGTCCAGGCTGTGCACTGCATTCACCTAGACTGCGGTAAATGGCACCCTCTGCAGCTGTACGATGCAGCTTGCAGCACCCAGCACAGTGCCGTGACTATAGAAAGCACTCAGTCAATGTTTTATTTGTTATCTGAACATACTCAGTACAAAGAAGCAATGTTTTGGTTAAGCACATGATCACTGCTCAGATGTGAGTTCTAACTCCCACTTGAGTTACCTCACCTCTTGGCAGTTCTGCTGCTTTTCTATAAAATGAAGATAGTAAACATATATACCTAATAAGATTAAATATGTTTGCACATATGAAGAACTTAGAATAGTCCCTGGTACAAACATTCAGCACTAATAGTTTATTTCAGTGCTCTTAATAGGATATTCAAATAGTTACACTCTGCAATGACACAGTGCCTTTGGTAGTCTAAAACAATACAGTAAGGGCGAGAGAGAAGATTAACCATGCTGATCACCTGCTATGCTCCAGGCATAGAGCAGGTATTTCACACATGTGGTCTCATTCAGTCCTCACAATTGTCCTGTAAGACAGGAGTATTCTTCTTGTCTTAGAACAAGCTAACCCAGGCTGTGAGTGAATTGTGTCACATCCTCAGTGATCATCAGGCCACCATCTGTTAATCAGAATACAGCTCCCAAGAAATTCCTCCATGTATCCCTCTCCGTCTCCAAGGGTGTCAGACATGGTTCATGCACAAAACTTATTGGTCCAATACCTCTTGATGACTGTCAGATATCACTGACCCTTCTGCCTGGCATGGGTCAGTAAGGAATGGCTCCCACTGGTAGGTGCCCTTGGCATCTCCCCTGGGCACCAATTGCCCACCTGCTGGCACTGCTGCTTCCCCTGCACTCCTGCACTGTTGCAGTTCTAGCAGGGGGTTGTAGGAGGAACATCCCTCTCTGTTTGGGGTCATTACTGTCCTTCAGAAAAACAGCCAAACAGGAATGCTTGTGCCTTGACATCTCCCATATCTTAAGAAAACCCCCTTTTAGATTCTTTACATTCAGCCTTCTTTGTTCCCACAACCCAGATAAACAGGAGCTAGGTCAGGGATGGATGTAGGCTGTGGGCTGTCCAAAAAACTGCCCTTCCCTCTGGATGCTGCTGTTTACCACTGGTCTAGCCTTCAAAGTACTCTACAATTTAAAAGATCTTTGAGAGCACCATGGTTGCTTTATTGATTTAAAAGAATATCATCTCCCTAAAATATGTCTTTAGGAAGGATAGAAAATATCCAAGTACATGCTACATTTTCCTTTCTGACACTTTATCCCAAGTTGTAAAAAAATAAGACCATCTTCAGGGTCAGGGAAATGTAAAGACTGCATGATAAAGACAAAGCCTGGAATAATAGAATAAGTATCAACTCTGAAACCAAATATAGGTGGGTTTTATTTCAGCTCTGTGTGCCTTTGGGTGCATTACTTCGCCTCACCTTTATCACCTACAAAACTGAAATAATAATATCAACCTTGCAAAATCCAAGATATAGAACTATTGTGCCCAAAATGCCTGAAATACAGTAAGTGCTCAATAAACGGTCATTTTTTCCCCCATTATCACCCCTTTGTAATTTTCTTTGGTTGTGGAATTTGAGAACTCTAGATCATGAAAGTGGCAGACAGATAAAAAACAATGTTTACTATATAATTATTTATGGAGTGTCTCCTCTGTGTAACCCTGTGTTGGCTCCTGGGGATAAAATGGAGAAGAAAAACAGTAAGATTCCTGGTTCATAGAACCTCCATTCTAGTTGGGAAGATAAAAATAAACATGTAAACAAATGAGTAAGTGGATATTATTACAAATTGTTATTAGTGCTCTGAAGACAACGAATAAAAATGTGAGTAATCGAGAATGGGAAGTCTATGAAGAGTTTTAAACACAGGCGTGAAATTGCCTAATTGATATTTCTAACAGATCATTGTGACAGATTGGGGTGATTGAATTGGAAGGCTGCATGTGTGAAAATGGGCAAATTAAAGTTACTCTGCTCTGCTACAAGAGGGCAACACATGATAGCTTTGACTTCAAAATGGTCTTCAAAATGATGAAATAACAATTTATTTGTGTAATGGCTGTGTTGTTCAGATTCTTTAGGGGTAAAAATAAAAGTTTATTATGGGAACTGGAAAGGAAATAACTGAGCACACACACCCACAAGTTAATGAAACAGTTTCCACCTCCAGCCTGAATCATAGGGTAATACATCAGAAGACTCCAAAGTCGCAGATGAAGGAAGATTGTGCCAAATTTGTAACAGAGATTTAGAAAGCTGCCAGCAGGCTCAGGGCACAGATTTCAGATGGCACAGGAGGGGAAGAGAGAGAGTAATGCCAGCTAGGTCTTTCTGTAAGGAAGGAGCCAAGACCAGCTCTTACCAGAAAGCTGAGCCCGGCCATCCGATTTCCATTAGCACCATATAGTCTCTCCATCTCAGGAGCAATTTGATACCATCTGAGAAGTTCCCTAACTGTCTGTGAGTTGGGCCTTTGTAGGAGAGATGTGGAAGGGATCAAAACTATGTTATACCTGTGACTATGCATACACATTGGAGAAGGCAATGGCACCCCACTCCAGTACTCTTGTCTGGAAAATCCCATGGATAGAGGAGCCTGGTGGGCTGCAGTCCATGGGGTTGCTAAGATTCAGACACGACTAAGCAACTTCACTTTCACTTTTCACTTTCATGCATTGGAGAAGGAAATGGCAACCTGCTCCAGTATTCTTGCCTGGAGAATCCCAGGGACGGGGAGCTTGGTGGGCTGCCATCTATGGGGTCGCACAGAGTCGGACACGACTGAAGCAACTTAGCAGCAGCAGCATGCATACACATATACACACATGTGATATACATGTGAGATATATATAAGATCAACTTAGTTCATTAGTTTTATTCCTCCTCAGTTTTATTGAGATATAATTATCAACATTGCATAAGTTTCAAGCACACAACAATTCAATATGCATATACTGCAAAACGATCACCACAGTAAACTTACTTAACATCCATCACCTCACATGGTTACAAATTTCTTTTTCTCATGATGAGAACTTCCAAGATCTACTGTCTTAGCAATTTTCAAATAAGTTCATTAGTTCCATAAACAATTTTTCTAAAATACAAGGTTCTTGCAAAAATATCATACCCCATTAGGAAAAATTAACAGAGTCTGCACAGAGAGCCCCATTTCTCAATTTCTGGGACTATCAGCTTTGAATAAAAATTAAATGTGTTTCTTTATGAGGAAATTATCTCTGCACAATAATCCATTAGCAGACTAGATTTCAGTAAATCAGAAGGGCCAGAGTTAAGCTTCCATGAGGTAACAGTAGAAGCAGGGAAGGGTGGATAAGAACGAGGCACGAACATCAGGAATCCAGGGGAGCCTAAGGTCACAGACAATAGGTCGAGACAGAATGGAAGGGGGCAGGGGGCAAAATTCACCTCCATAATACTGCGTTCAGAGGCAGTCCCTCCAGCACTCTACCTCCACCAGATAAACAGCCTCTTGTGTTCTGTGCTATTTGTTGTCTATTTTCCATAGTTGATCTAGAGGGGCAGGAGGAGAGACTCTGAACCACTTCTCACTCTATCACCATCCTTCAGATGTAAGGGGCCATAGACAAAACATGTTCTTGACAGGTCAAATTTAGACTGGAATAAAATACTGGGGGGAAAAAGTTAAAAGCTAAAGTGGCTTTAGCTTTTATGTGGTTCCTATGTAATCAAAAGCAAGAATTAGCAACATGTACTTGACAGAACATGGAGGTCTGAGTTCTGTGCTCTCTGCAGAGAGAGATGAAGTGATTCTTTGGATGCTGATCAAAATCCCCTGCCTGCCTTGGGGGTAGCTGAACATTGGAATGGCAAGAGTGCTGCGCCATCTTGTGGGAAGATACGCAGCATCAGCATTCATTTGAGGCTTCTTTTTTTCTGTACCATAGACCCATACACACATATTTGCTTTTTACAAGGAAGATTTGAGAACAAAGCCTGAAGCTGAGTTGACAACTACAAAAGTACCATCAGTTAAAGGTATTCTCTAGAAAGTTTCTCAATGAATTAATTTATAAATGAAAAGGATTAAAATGTAACACCTCATTAAATCCTTAGTTTTTCAGAAATAAGTATAATAATAATATCTGATAGCTATTGAATGTGTAGTGGGTGCTAGATAAACACAGGTCTAGGCAATTTACATGCATTAATATATATCATCCTCACAACCACCCTATGAGGTATGGCTACTATCCTCCCATTTTACAGGTGAGGAAACGGAAACAGAGAGAGTCAATAACCTGCCCAAAGCCACACAGTTGGCAGATGACAGAGCAGGAATATAACCATGATCTTGAACTCGTAAACACTGTTAGGCTGCTTCCCTGGATGTCATTAAGCCATTAAGCAAGGTCAGAGGACATAAGACTTTGAAAACCATGTGCCTAGAACATAAGACTCTGGTTTTAAATTACTTCCCTAAGTAGAATAATATCTCTCTGAGCCTTCTATGATTTGGAACCTTTACAAAAGACTTCCTTAAAATTGTTTTTTATGACATCCCTTTCCAGAATCATAGAATTTGGAAACTAAGGAACTAAGGCAGAAACATGGAAAATCCCTTTATATTCCTGATCATTACATCAACATCACCCTCACCATCACCATCGTTGTTGCCATTGCTGAAATCATCATCCTCACCATCACCAGCATTAACTGAGTGTTTCGTCTGTGTTAAGCCCTGTGTTCAGTGCCCTGAGGCTATATGGATACAAACTCTTGTTCAGTTCAGTCAAATGAAGCCCAGTGACCTTGGGAGCCTTGCCTAAGACCCCAGAGTCATACAGCTGATTCTGTAATCATGCACAGCCCAGTGTACTTCCCTTTAAATCAAGTCACATTCCCCACTAGATAGAATAGTCATCAACAACCAACATTGGGAGAATAGAGGCATGTTTTTTCATCTCTAAACATCCTATTAACTAATTTTCTACAAAAAAAAAAAGCTTTGTCATTCCTTTGAAAAACCATTATCTTCTTTCTTTTCCAGGATGACACGTTGTCATATCAGCTTGGTTACTTTTGATGCAATTTAATCTGATTTTGCTTAACACCAGCTATTGTTTTTACATCTGTTTGATTATTCAACAACTAATAGGCATTTCCCACAACTGTAGTTATGAAAAAGACAACAAAAAGTACATCTCGCCTTATATACCCTGATTTATTTGAGCTGGGCATGAGTCACATATCTTGAAATCTGGAAAACGTCTCCAGACTTCTCCCCTCTCTTTATGGGGGAGAGGCTGGAAACTTGGGCGCCAGTATGATAAGCCTGTGCACAAAGCTCCTTGTAGCCAGACAGAACTGGTGGCATGGGAATAGGGAGGTGGGAACATGTTCCTTCCCCTCAGCTCCCAAGGAGAGAAACCAGACTCTAAAGCTCAGTAAGCCAGCTGTTTTATTAAGATACATGAAACACCTTAAACTGTGAAATTTAAGTCATGGTTTTCTTTGAATAGAGGTAAAAATCATTTTATCCAGACAGAAAATGAAAAACTTCCAAGATACATCTAGGTAATCTGTGTCCTTCCCATCCCTGAACCCCAACACGCTAATCAGACTTGCAGTTCCAGCATCAGGACCACTTGGTCTGTAGTGAGGTCACCTTGGACAGACTCCTTTCAAGAGATAAGCTATCTGGAATGAGAAGAGAACTTCCTGGAAATGGTCAAATAAATAAAAGTAGAGTGTAGCCTATTTGCCAGGAACCATGCTTTTTCCGGCCATTTGCAGGAAGGGCTGGAGAAGCAGCGTTACAGGTCATTTCTCTCCTGAGCTGCGCCAACCCAAGATCCTTTTTCATTCCAATTGCTGTGTTTCTAGAGGATCGTATTGCCATTTTTCCTCCCTGTCTAACACCAATTGCACTTCTGGGCTGTTGTTCTCACCGTTGATGGTGTTAATCTCCATAGGAACCAATGTGACTCGGAGGGTCAGTGTGTGCTTGGCAAGTCTTGTTACAATCACTGCCAGCATGATACCAGCAATGGCAACATAACCCACTGTGCTCACATTTTTATTTTGTGAATTTGCAAAGGAGTCATGCGGCTTAAAGGTGACAGGCTCAAAGGAAATCTTAGGTTAGCACTTTGGAGTAAAACCTATCATAGCATCCCTCATTTCAGAAGTCGTGGAGTCCACTACTTGCTAAGGGATGAGGCTTTCTTGGGTTTTTCTGTATATTGGCTATCCTGGTTTGGGGTCATGTGTTCTCTCTGGAGATAATAAGAGTTATTTAATGAGCATAGCAGTGGTGATGGAAATAACGCCTCTCCTTTTCATCAGAACAATCTCATTTTTCTGTTGTTGCTCCTATTGTTGTTTTCATTGGATAACACAAAATCTGCCCTGTGGTTTTCCTACAAGATCATTCCAATAAAAGAAAGCTGTTTGGTCTCACAACTACGAGGGGTCTCACAAAGTCTGAGTGGCTAAAGGCAAGGTAGAGATTACTAACCCAGCCCCCACCTGGTGCAGATGTCCAGTAGATGTGTCAAGAATCTTTTGTATTAGCACAAAGCAGAGTCTTGCTCTCCTCCCTGGGGTGCACCGTCTGCTGGTAAATTGCTTTAAATATTAGAAAGCCCCTCCTTACATTGAGCTGAATTGGCCCATGGTAACTTTCACCCACCTGTTATTGCTCTGCTCTCTGAGGAAACACTGAAACATACCATTCTCTTTGTACTTTCATTTTATCTCTACCAGGATCCTCTAAGATCCGGCCCTTCCTGCCTCTGCATTAGGACTTGTCACAAGTTTTTCATGTGTCTGTCTCCTCTACCAAGTGAGTTTCTGGAGGGAAAAAATAGGATGTTTTCTTTGTGTAGTGAGTACCAACACTTGATGACACCCATTTAAATACTTCACACTGGCTTTTATTTATCCCAAGGTTCTGCTGGTCCGGGCTAAATACTTCTGATTCCTTCAACTATCCCTCAAGTCAACAAGGAGACACTGGCTTCTTCTTCCTTCCTCCCTCCAACAGGAGCACTAATGGGGTGAAAGAAGGCAAATTGGATCATATAATGTTTCTGTGACAAAAACTATACTTTCAAATATCATGCTGTGTGGTGAGGGTAATGAAGTAGTTCAAAAATTCTATAAAGGAGGCTCTGGGTCCTTCAAACAGCCTTGAAATTCTACAATAAATGAAAATTTTACAACAGGAGGAGACTGCAGACATCACCTCATCCAATCAGTACCAAGGAGGTTACGGGGACCCAAGAATCAAACTGAATTGCCCAAGGTCACAGAGCTTTTTACTGGCAGAACTGAGACTAGAAACTCTCTTCTTTTTCTCTCAATTATGTTCTTTACAACACAGCATAGTAATTCAAAGGGAATATTATACCAAACACTTTGTATGCTCCTCAATAAGTTAACTGGTAATTCTAAACGTGGAGAGTGCCTTCTTAAATCTTGGGACCTAAAGTTTAGTACTCTCCCCCTGATAACATTTATATGAAGAGTGCTACCTCCTGTAGCATTGAAATATTCCAGCAGGGTTTTAAAGCTTACAACTACTGTTCCTGGCAATCTTAGTTTTGATCTCAGAAGACAGAGATCCTGCCAATACAGAATCTCCAGAACGTGATGGAGTCTTTCTTCTTCATACTTACCGTATGTCAGCACTTAGCACAATATCTGGCAAATGCTAGACATTTAAACAATATTTGCTAACTGATTAATAACTTAGTAATTATTCATTGATGAATTCATGACAAAAGTTCAAACTAAGGCTAAATTCCACTACCATTCGACTTGCTTCCCATTTCTAGGCCGCATGCCCAATAATCAATCAATTTATGTTCAGGGAACTTAAATACTAATGTTTATACTAATACTAATGTTTATCCATACACGACTATTCCAGTAGTCATGTGTGGATGTGAGAGCTGGACTATAAAGAGAGCTGAGCACCGAAGAATTGATGCTTTTGAACTGTTGTGTTGGAGAAGACTCTTGGGAGTCCCTTGGACTGCAAGGAGATCAAATCAGTCAATCCTAAAGGAAATCAGTCCTGAATATTCATTGGAAGGACTGATGATATTCACTGAAAGACTGAAACTCGAATACTTTGGCCACCTGATGCAACGAACTGACTCATTGGAAAAGACCCTGATGCTAGGAAAGATTGAAGGCAGGAGGAGAAGGGAATGACAGAGGATGAGATGGTTGGATGGCATCACCAACTTGATGGACATGAGTTTGAGCAAGCTCTGGGAGTTGGTGATGGACAGGGAGGCCTGGCATGCTGTAGTCCACAGGGTCACAAAGAGTTGGACATGACTAAGCAACTGAACTGAACTGATCCAAACAAAATATAATTTGAAACTTAAATATGCTAAAAAGTACACATACAAGACTATTCCAACTTGCAAATGTGTGATGTTATGAAAGACCATATGTAAACTAGGGATTACACTCTGAAACATATATTTTCAAGTAAAAGGAGAGAGAAAAGAAAAAGAAAATGCTGTTTCCACTACGTGACTGGCATAATATTTCCTTTGTGTTGGTGAGGCCTGTTATAAAGAATATGATATTGAGTAAAAGAAGAACTGTTTCCTTTTTTGGTTCTACCAGTAATGGCTCTGTGACCTTGGGTTAAATAGATTCCCAGAGCTGAGAAATAAAACACCATTTATGATACTGTTTATATAGGGAACATCAGTCCTACTTCAGAATGCAAGGAACTCCTGGGAACCCAAATCCAAGTTCCTAAAACAGTCACTTGCCAGGTGAGAAGGAAATGTGTGCCCCACTCTCTGTGATTGAAAGAAAGCTTTCATTAACCCTGAAACCAGCACCTTCTAACATTCCTACCCAGTCACTTCACCAAGTTACAACAGATACTTTCTCATTCAATGCAATCAGAAAAATTAAATGCAAAAGTTGGTTCAAGCAGAAAACTATAAAAAATTACACATTTTAATTCAACTTCGAACATGCAAGTATACATTAATGTGTCCAACTCTGGTATATAACCAAGCAGCCACCGCCTGCATTTCCTCAAAGTTCTTTTCATATAAACTACTCTCAAAATGCCTCCTTTCCAATTGGTAGTTTTGGTGTCTCTAATATCAAAACATTAAGACACTTGAAAAGAAATCTGACTGCATAGCCTTCTTGATTTTTATAACATTTAAATCATACTCCATTCTTTCTAAAACATATATTTTTCAAAGAGACAATTCTCATAATCTATGCATAACATACATAATAATACTGCATAATTAAAAGCATAATAGACAGTAATGGATTTGGTAAGCATAGCTCAACTCTTGAGATCAAAAGGACTTGAGCAAACTGTAGATGAACCTACTAATCAGAAGTGTCCAGTCAAGCATCCTGTACAAAGGGCACAGAGAATTTGGGTTCATCTGATAAGCCAGTTTCTAAAGTTCCTACTGTATTTATATCAAGGATGCCT
The DNA here is from genome assembly GCF_027580195.1 of Bos mutus. Classification (NCBI taxonomy): domain Eukaryota; kingdom Metazoa; phylum Chordata; class Mammalia; order Artiodactyla; family Bovidae; genus Bos; species Bos mutus. The sequence continues at coordinate 72,771,880 of NC_091622.1, read as the reverse complement.
TCATAAGCCTCATAGGAGAGCACTATTGATTGCTAATCCCTTCTTCTCAACTCTCAATCGACTGAACTTTGGTAAGACCATCTGAGTTAGTTTCCTAGGACTGCCATAACAAATTATCACAAACTGAGCTACTTAAGCCAATGGAAATTTATTCCCTCACAGTTCTGGAGGCCTGAATTCCAAAATCAAGGCGTTCAGGGGGCCATGATCTCTCTGAAGGCTCTAGAAAAGGATCCTTCCTTGCCTCTTCTTACTGCTAGTCTCCCAGTGACCCCTGGAGTTCCTTAGCTTCAGATCAGATCAGATCAGATCAAATCAGTCACTCAGTCGTGTCCAACTCTTTGCGATCCCATGAATCACAGCACACCAGGCCTCCCTGTCCATCACCAACTCCCGGAGTTCACTCAGACGCACGTCCATCAAGTCAGTGATGCCATCCAGCCATCTCATCTCTGTCGTCCCCTTCTCCTCCTGCCCCCAATCCCTCCCAGCATCAGAGTCTTTTCCAATGAGTCAACTCTCCGCATGAGGTGGCCAAAGTACTGGAGTTTCAGCTTTAGCATCATTCCTTCCAAAGAAATCCCAGGGCTGATCTCCTTCAGAATGGACTGGTTGGATCTCCTTGCAGTCCAAGGGACTCTCAAGAGTCTTCTCCAACACCACAGTTCAAAAGCATCAATTCTTCGGTGCTCAGCCTTCTTCACAGTCCTACTCTCACATCCATACATGACCACAGGAAAGACCATAGCCTTGACTAGACGAACCTTTGTTGGCAAAGTAATGTCCCTGCTTTTTGAAGAGTAGAATGTTTTGAGCTTTTCAAGGTAAGGAACATACATTTGATTTTTAATATCCAGAGCCCAGCACACTATCAGATGTACTCAGTAAGCAAATCATCTGTCAAATGAATTAATGATTAAAAATTTCAGAGGGCAAAGCAAATACTAATGGGAAGGTTGGAAGGTTGGAAGATGCAAATACTAATGGGATGGAATGGTTGGAAGATACAAATTTTGGCCAGAATAAAAATTTTCAGGTAACTCAAGATACAATAAAGAAATGCACCGCCTCTTTTCTACTTTAAGCATTCAAGCAAAATTCCATTAGGAGGTTGGTCTACACGGTTACTAAGGTACCTTCCAACTCTAAGATTTCTTTCATTTTCTGACAGATTAAATGATGGGAAGATTATTTACTTCTTAATTTTTTCTTTTCTCAAAAACCTAAATGCTTATAATGTACTAGACATGACATTAAGTGCTTTAACTCTATTAAACATTAATTAAATCCTAACAACAATTCATTCAAAGCAAGTAAAATAGCAGAAGAAATGACTAGCTCTTTATCCAAGATCTGCTTCTCTTTTTTCTGGACATGTCGCTAGATTACATTTCTTAGTGTCCCTGTGGTTAGGAGTGACCATGTGACTGAGTTCTAGCCAGTGGAATATAAATGGAAGTGAAGTGTGACATTTCCAGGCCTGATCCATAAACCTCTCCCAGATATGCTCTTGCATTCTCCTTTCCCTTCTAGCACACTAAAATGAGGGTACTTCTAACACATGCATTCTCAGTGGAAGTAATATTGCTCCCAAGAAGTGGAAATATTTGTTTGAGGGCACAAAAACCATCTTAGATATTACAATAGCTGATGGCTCTTCAAAACTCAACTCTGCCTGATAATATCTTATTTCTTAATATTTAATTTCTCTCATTAGAGAGATTTTAAATTTGATTTAGTTACTTAATTTTAGTTAACTGGGTTTAATTGATTTAATTTTTCTCCTTAAGAGGGAAAATGAAAAAAAAAAATTGAGAAATATTTGCTCTAAAGTAACCTTGGAAGCTGCATACTGGAGATAGTAGAACTTCTGTCAGCCTGGATCTCTGAATGACTTACTGGAAGAGAGGCTCCTAGGTCACTACAAAATACCATTAGTTAACAGAAATCAGATTTCTATTGTATTTGAGCCATTATCAATTTGGGAGTCTGACATAGCAGTTAACTTACCCTAAACATTATAACTACCATCTTATCCATTTTACACATGAGGAAAACTGAGCTCAAACAGCACAGGCTTAAGGTCAGGACTACTGGCAAATGTTAGAGCAGAGATTTGAAACAAGTCTGATTCCAAAGTCTGAGTCATTGATCCTTAGGCTCTGTTGTTTCCCCAGCTGTCAAAAGCTACATATTTCTACTGAATAAGATGATCTCCAGTCTGAGCTATTGAAGAACACTGAATGCATTTGAGGATTAAACTTATATTGTTTTTAGTTTATACTTAGTTTGGTTTTTATACACCCAAAGTTGATAAACACTTCAGAAATCATCACTTTCACTCAGGGTGATGAAGTTGTCCTGGGGCAAGTCCCTTGAAATCAAATATGCACAGTAATAAGACAGGAAAAGTAGCATATGGAAATAAATTAATATCTCTTTTGAAAGACACAAAACCAAGTTGCATCCGTTCTGGGTGGAACCCATAAGAAACTCAAGTACAGATGAGCAGCTGTCAAAGGGCTGTAGAATTTGGTTTCACATGCACTAGAAAAAACCAGAGTTTTCTCAGCTGAAAATGAAAAGTTCAGGATGAAGATTTCATGACAAATCTCATCAGAAATTATTTCAGATATTTTGCTTTTCTAAGCATCTTTAAGTAGAAGATTATATTTCAGACAGTGACGGGCTTTGCTGTAAATTTGTGACTCTATAGTTTTCCCAGAGAAACTACATATGATGTGTCCATGTGGAAACTATTTAATTTGCATTGTCTGCAAAAAAGTATTATCAGTTCATAGAGAGGGACTAAGGAGAGTTTCATTATCTATGTAAGTTCAGGCATCTTTAATGCTGTGTAAGTCTTAGAATTGCTGATTTTTTTCAAAAAGACAGTAAGAAAAAAAAATTTTGGTTAACAAAGTGTACTGTGGTGATGAATGGGAAGAACATTGCTCAAACCTTCTAAATTCCTTATATGACTTTTATTGTATGCCTGTTTCTGATGGTCTTTAGATACACAATTGAACAGTGCTCTTCAGAGAATTTTCCTCTTTTTTGCTTCATTTTACTCCATTGCTTCTTAAATAAGTTAATTTACTGCTGAGACTTACATGCATTGCATTCCAACCTGAAATGCCATAAATTTTTAAAAAATGGAACTATTGAATAGTAGATGGAGATTACAGGCTCTTTTAGAAGAAGGTTAGAGAAGGAATTGTCTTTTATTCTTATATTTTTAAAAGGGTGCTACAGCTTTGGAACACATTTCCAGCTGCAAAGTTAACATCATAGAGAAACACCAGGTTCACACTTTTTATATTTAATGCCAACTCTTCTGTATGCTCTGAGTAGCCCTACCTTTTAGCATTTAAAAGATAAAGCTCTGCTTTAAATTTTCCAATTATTACCTGTCTGGTACAGTTGCAACAGGACCATATCAAGTATTTGAGTTTTACTAGGGAAACGTAATTACAGTTTGAAAAATAGTAGAAAATGCATTCCTATCACATCCTTAGTGGCAGTTTATATGCTAAAAAGAAAAACGCTTAGGGCCTAATTCATAAGAGCTTTATGCTTCATTTACATTTTTCTGTGCAGTTTACTTGGAAAAGAGCATAATGCATGTTTTTCAAGTAAAATATGCCATTTTGGGATTCATTCAACTTGCTTTCCATTGTCCTCACTGAGGGCCAACTGTTCTTTTTTACAATCCTAAAGGGCACCAGTAAATGGGGTGGGTGGAAAGCCCTCAATATTAACTAGAAGAAATGCCTAAAACCGTTGTACAGATTATTTAGAAAATTTATAGCAGTCTCCAGCAGTCAAATCTTGGAAAGCCTATTGTGCTTTTACTATGCAGACTGTTTTCCAAGCCCTTTGTGTAGGATATTGAACAAGTTACATGATAATACAGATATTTTTGAGGGCTGCTTAGAATTCACAAAAAGACTGACCATTTCCTGGCTAATCTAGGTTCTTTTACTTAGTTCGGTGTTCCTCAAAACATGGCCTGTAAGCTAGCAAGTATGCAAATCAACTGAGAGCCCTTTGTTAAAAATATGATTTCTTAGTGATTTTAAATTTTTAAGGTGGATCCCTGGAATTTGAATTTTACAGGTTATTCAGATGATTCAGAGTTTCCTTTTAGGTAGGACCATACACTCTCATTTAGTGATCAACAATTTGCTAAACCAAATTTATTAGCAAGTGTAAGATCACTGAACATGCAGGAGGCTAAAATCATGCATTAAAAGACAGCAATTTGGTACCAAGCAGAAAATTATGACCCATGAGACTCTAACCTATGATCCTCAGTCTTTCCTACATCTACTGATTTCTAAGCTCTCCAAAACTGTACAAAGAAAAGTCCAAGCAAAAAGCATTTCTCACATTGTTCACTGACGCACTGGAAAATGAATATTGCAGACAACTAACCGGTTACTTATTCTATACATTATCAAAACCGCCAGGCCAACTTTATTCCCTCACTGAATTCACTGAATTTACTGGGTGGTTTTGGCATCATGTTGCAACCACCATAGCCCAATATCAGAGGAAATTTGAGATCCAACACAGCTGTTCTAAAAATGAGTTGTCTCTGCCATTTTAGAGTAACAGTTTTAACATATTTAGTGGAAGAAAGCCACAGATCTTGACAGATTTAGCTAAGTCTACTCCAAGCTAAAGCTGAACACTTACTTCACACTTCCTCACTGACTGATAAAAGAAAAACCTTACGTAGTAGGAATTCCTAAGTCCCACCACAACTGATTTTCCTCTCCTTCCTGGTACGTAGGAAGATGATACCTCCCTGCCCAAGTAAGCAGAAATGACGTGTCACTTCCTGAACAAAATATTTAACTGCCAGTATGAACCTCCCAGCTCAGTCCTTTCCTGCTGCAGCAACCATGCAGGGACATGCTCCCAAGCCTGCAGTCACAGGGTGATGGGCATTCGAAATCCTGGACCATTGAGTTACCCCAGAGAGTCACCTGGATTTGCCATCATCATTGTAAGAAAGAAGCAAACTTTTCTTCTGGTGAGCCACTGGGATATGTGGTTGTTTGCCACCACAGCATAACTTATCCTACCCTGGTTAAAATAACACAGTGAGATATATTAAGCTACATGGTAATAACAGCTACATGTTAGCATTAGCAAAAAGAACACTCTAGACTGATACCTGGCAGAAAAGTCATGGTGACCAAACAGCTCTTTCTCAAAGAACATTTCACATTCACTGGAATAGATTCAGTCTCTGGGTGGCAATGAAATGCTCTGAAACATTTTCTAGCTCTGAGAAGGCTTTGGGGATTCAACTCAGAAGAGATTATTTTGAGGACCAAATGAGATAATGTATGCCGAAGTGTTCTGTTTACTGCACGGAGCTATACAAATAGGAGTCGGCTTGACAAAGAGCCCATTTAGATTGTACTTAAGTTCACACATTCTAAAGTGAGTACTCCATCATTTTGCTTTCCACTGGAGAGTTTTTTGTTCTGATATTTAAAAGAGAATAAAATTTGTTGGATAAAAGGGGATTCACACGTTATGAATCCAAGTTACATTTTCTGTTTTGCCACTATTATCTACATTATAGTTATACCTTTTTTAAAAGATATGTCTATTAAACACTTGCTGGGAGCACAATGGAAAATGCTGTGAGAGGTAGAAAAGTGGAGGAAGTATCCTTTAAGAGCCCCTAGTTTCATCATCGGTATAATACAATTAACAGCTTCTAATCTCCCTCATGTTTCCACCCCAAAATACTCTAAGTAAAAGTGCTCTCATTTCTAGCAAGTGCTATCTTTAGAAATCAGTCTCATAACATTGGAGTTTGGTCAGTATCTTTAAAATCCAATTTTTATCCATGCACATTTCTTTTGAATGATGTTTTTTTCTTTTGAAAAGTGGTTAGGATTAATTAAGCATAGATACCTGGATAAGAGCTGAGGGAGTTGGTAATGGACAGGGGAGCCCAGCATGCTGCAGTCCATGGGGGTCACAAAGAGTCAGACATGACTGAGTGACTGAACTGAACTGAACGTGGATAAGAAAAGGTTAACAGAAATATGAAAATTCTTAATTCACTACTACAGCTCTCAAAAGAAAAAGAGAGAGAAGACTTTTTTTTTAGGCTATTCTAAGAGAGACAGTCCATTATGCCATTTTCTTCTGTGTCAGTTTGCCCTAAAGGGATGCTGTTTCCTGAGTTTAATAAGGACCCTATTTCTTCTGAGTCCTTATAGTCTATTAATTACTGTGGTGGGTGCTTTGAGACATCGCAGAAACCATTTGTAAGATGATAAGAGCTCTCCTCATTCTGAGATTTTAGCTATCTAAAATTACCCAGATGAAACAGATGTTGCAAATATGAGTCCTTGTTAGAATGTTTTCTTCTCATTACCCAGCAGAAAGCCGTGTTCCTCACAATCCAGCCACACAGAGAGGGGCTGCCGCAAAAGCTTCGACTGGGCCTGCTGTCTGTGACTCCTGCTACAGGACTTCCAGGCACCCAAAGACATCTGGTTTGCATCAGATATTGCATCTGACACAATACAAAAAGCCAAACCAGAAGAAGCCAATGGAGACCCAAGAACAGTGTCACCCAGGTCCACTCCAAACTCAGTCCCCATTCCCACAAGGTTATGCAAAGTAAATCTGCAACCTTTGCAATCAGGAGGCTAGTGACACAGAGCTGTTTAATGAAGAATTAGGGGAAACTGAAAATGAGTATGTCAAGGCTATATACTGTCACCCTGCTTATGTAACTTATATGCAGAGTACATCATGAGAAATGCTGGGCTGGAAGAAGCACAAGCTGGAATCAAGATTGCCAGGAGAAGTTAAGTATCAATAACCTCAGATATGCAGATGACACCACCCTTATGGCAGAAAGTGAAGAGGAACTCAAAAGCCTCTTGATGAAAGTAAAAGAGGAGAGTGAAAAAGTTGGCTTAAAGCTCAACATTCAGAAAACTAAGATCATGGCATCCGGTCCCATCACTTCATGGCAAATAAATGGGGAAACAGTGGAAACAGTGTCAGACTTTATTTTTTTAGGCTCCAAAATCACTGCAGATTGTGATTGCAGCCATGGAATTAAAAGACGCTTATTCCTTGGAAGGAAAGTTATGACCAACCTAGATAGCATATTCAAAAGCAGAGACATTACTTTGCCAACAAAGGTTCATCTAGTCAAGGCTATGGTTTTTCCAGTGGTCATGTTGGATGTGAGAGTTGGACTGTGAAGAAAGCTGAGCACCAAAGAATTGATGCTTTTGAACTGTGGTGTTGGAGAAGACTCTTGAGAGTCCCTTGGACTGCAAGGAGATCCAACCAGTCCATTCTGAAGATCAGCCCTGGGATTTCTTTGGAAGGAATGATGCTGAAGCTGAAACTCCAGTACTTTGGCCACCTCATGCAAAGAGTTCACTCATTGGAAAAGACTCTGATGCTGGGAGGGATTGGGGGCAGGAGGAGAAGGGGATGACAGGGGATGAGATGACTGGATGGCATCACCGACTTGATGGACATGAGTTTGAGTAAACTCCAGGAGTTGGTGATGGACAGGGAGGCCTGGCGTGCTGTGATACATGGGGTCGCAGAGTCAGACACGACTGAGCGACTGAACTGAACTGGACTGACCTGTTAAGCATGCTGTTAGCACTATATGATTGATGTCATACAGTGGAACTTTCTTCTGTCTGCGGTGAGTGTCTGTCTGTGGTAATGTTTTCATAATACAAAAAAAAAAAAAAAAGAGGAAAATAAAAGGGAAAAAAAGCTATCTCGAGACATATCCCAATAAATAATCCATACTATTTCCCTTCCTCCTTTCTCTATCCCCCTGGCATGTCCATTGTCCACCAAAAGTTCAACAAAGACATCAATTCTTGAGCCAGAACTGACCAACAAAGGAGTCTTGCATCTACCGAGATGGGATCTGTATTAGTGTCCCTGCCAAACTCTGGTGGGGAGCAGGGTGCAGCAAGCCTTGACTCACTACCAAGGCAGCATAGATTCCAGAGCTCAGCAGTTGGGATCCTCGGTCAAGAACACCCCCTTTTGTAGGACTTCTGCTGGCACGTTCTCAAGGCCACCAAAAAAGGTTAATGGAGAAAATGAGAGGGTCAAGGAAGAACTTATTTTTTAGGATGGCAGATGATCCAGTAGAGAGGATCATAACAAAGCAGGAGAGAAGAGCAAATGGGAGAAGCAGATCATGGAAAAGAGGCCAGGGAGGTGGAGTCAGCTGCATGAGTGGGAGTGTGACATGAGTTGGGGCTATGCCTCAAGAAGGGAAACAATACCCAGTAGAGATTCAGCAGTTTGGTAAAGTGATCGGTGAGAGACTGGGCGTGTCCTTTCCTGATTCCTAACGCTTTCTTGGGAAAGTAGGAAGCAAGGCCATCAGCCAAGGGTGCAGAGTAGAGAGGGAATAGACGGTAAAGCATCTGTCTATCACTGCGGGAGACCTGGGTTCAATCCCTGGGTTGGGAAGATTCCCTGGAGAAGGAAATGGCAACCCACTCCAGTACTCTTGCCTAGAGAATCCCATGGACGGAGGAGCCTGGTGCAGGCTACTGTCCATGGGGTCTCAAAGAGTCAGACACAACTGAGCGACTCCACTTCACTTAATAAAAGCATGAGGATAAAGGAAACATCGTGAAGTCTTCATCAGAAGCTGTGGAGAGTGACTCAACTAGGAGAATGGGGTAGAATTGCATGCTTCATTGCCTGTACATGAATAAGAAATCACAAAAGTGTTTATTGCAGTATAAAAAAAGATGTTACCAAACAGTAAAATGATTGTAGACTTATGAGTTACAATAGTTAGTGAACCACAGAACCACTGTAGCAACAGCTTTTTGACTAATCTGCATAGGTTCTGCAGCAGGACTGTTCAGGCTTGATTTTTCACACACAGGTCATATACAATCACCCATAGTCTCATGTACATCACAGTTCATGACATAAGCATGCTCACCTGGCTGGTGGAGCAGTGGCAGGTAGGGGCAGTTGCATCAAAGACTTCTCTCAATACCTCTATCTCCGCCCCCCCATCACCAGGCCCACAAGCCCTGTACCTGCCCAGCTCCAAGACCAAAGGGAGCCCAGAGTCAGCAACAGAGACTTGGTTTAATGCATGAGGGGGCTTAGAAGTCTGAAGCAAGGTCTTGGATCAACACCACACCTGTGCGGTAGACAGCAGGCAGGGCCTCGCAGCAATCTTCGGTCCCAGGGGCAGGGGAAAGCTACCAGTTACTGGAGGGATTACATTAGGTTGATTCATCAGTTATCAGCAGAGGGGACCACCCCTCACTGTCCCCTGGATAAGAACAATCACTAGCTGGGGCATGGGGCCAGTGTGTAGGAAGGTCAGTCCTGTGAGTAGTTTGTAGGCAAAGCAGGAACTGGTCAGCAGAGGATGTACACAAAGCAAGAAAATAGCTGCCTTGAGTGGCCTGAACATACAGTCACTTGACCCAAGGGAGTGAGCTGTGCCCACTCTCTTCCAAACTCACCTTGAGAGAATCAGCAGGCACCTTCATGTTGCCCTTGAAAGGCGATATTACCTACATGTATCTGGAAAGGACTGGGTAAAGAGTAAAATGTCACTGGTGATCATTGTTCATATTTAAAGTGAGAATTTGGTGCACAGAACGCATCAGTATTTTTGTATAACTCTCCAGTGATTCTAACGTATAGTCAGGATCAAGAACCAGTGTGCTAAAAGAGTGAGGCAAAGAAACAAGTCATTCCAAGTACAGAAGTGAGTCACATTTTTTGTGATACACTTGAGTTGGTTCCTAAAATAGAATTTCAGCCTAGAACATGGAGCAAAAATAAGTTCTAAGGCTGAAGAGAAAACACGAAGATTTAAAAACAAAAAGCAAAAAAAGAAAAAAAAAAATCACTCCAAGAGAGGGACAGGAATGGTAAGCTTAGCAAATGCTGAGTGTTCCTTAAGATTATGATGCCAAGCACAAGAAGAAATCTGCAGCAACATGGGTGGGCCTAGAGATTATCATAGGAAGTGGGGTATGTCAAAGACAAATATCGTGATATCACTTATATGTGGAATCTTAAAAAACGATACAAATGAACTTATTTATAAAACAGACTCAAAACAGACTTCAAAAACAAACTTATGGTTACTAAAGGGGAAATGCTGAGGGGAGAGATAACAGGAGTTTGGAATTAACATATCCATACTACTATATACAAAATAGATATTCAACAGGGAACTCAATATACTATAATAACCTAGAAAAACAATGGATTTATGTATGTGTATAACTGAATCACTTTGCTGTATACCTAAAACTAACACAATACTACAAATCAACTATATTCCAATATAAAATAAAAATTAATTTTTATAAAAGGAGAATAATGCTAGGTAAGTGCAGAGAAATGTCAGATTACCAATTTGACATTGGTAATCAAATGTCAAATCCAACCTATTTCAGGCAACAGGAAGCCGCTCCAAGAATTTGAGGATAGGGATGACAAAGTTATAAGGCCATGTGATCTTCTATAAAGTCATAACACTAAACACCAACTAGAATTCTGATCCTATAAAACCATGGGAAGTCTTCTCTAGATAATTTTTCATCTAATAAAAACACATCTTGTCTCGCTGTCCCATATTCAGCATGTGAAGAGATTTCTTAATAGCTCTTCATTTTGAATCATTTTCCTAAATATTCCTAATTGAAGTGAACTGGAGTAACACACTGGGAGTAAATGGGGCCAATAATCCTGTAGGGAAAGTGTCTGTAGGTACAACAGGCCTAATTACCTATTGTTAAAAGGCGTGTATCTGTATCTGGCCTAGCTTCACTGACTCTCTTCAGATCATCAAGAAAAAAACATGAAACAATCAATTTTAAAATATACACAGTTCTGTGCCCTCATATGCTTTACAGATCCAACAAAGAGTAAATCATGTTCAGGTAATACCAACCTTGGAAAATCTGTAATTTCTATACATCCTTTTAGAATGATTTTCAGTGTTTGCATAGAATATAGCTTCTTGCTTATAATTTTTTCTTCAATTACTATTAAAGGCAGTTTGCACTTTCCTTGAATATACATCATAAGCGGTGTGGAGAACGGAGACTGGCAATACCCCTAGAGCAAATGGAGGGCAGCTTTGCTCTTCTCACTTCCCAGTGAATCTGCAAAGTGAGTATTTCACAGGTGGATAACATAGGAGCTGATCATATGTGATAGACCTGAGGACTGTGTTCTGTCTTCATGATCCACGATGAGAAGAAAAAGAAAGGGTTCAGATTTCTTTGCAAAAGATGTAGATTCAAGAGAATCAACAGAACTTCTTTTAACAGTTTAATATGCAGTACTGACTAGGGAAGTTACTCCACAATAGAGCTCTGGGTAGAATGAAAAAGAGTTTCACTCTGAGTTCAGTTATTTGTGGGTATTTTGAATGTAGGAGCTCAACTAATGAAGCCTACCTACTGTTAATATCCTGCTTTCATGATGTGTCTAAAAGCTTTGTTATTGTTTTTAATATTATTCATTAACCAAGAGCACATGAGGAGTAATGTAAGGACCTGTCTTAGAAATGGACTTGCTGTCTGGGAGGGAATGGAAATGTACTCAGAACAGATGCTGTTAGCCCAGGATTTGGTGGCAAGTAACAATGCCTGAAGAAAGAAAATCAGCTCCAGCTTTCAGGCTTTATTTTTGTCAAACAAGTTTTCAGGTTGATGCTCCTAGACACTGGAGGACCCTTCCTTTCTGCTGCTTCCCACCTCCAGGCCCAAGTACATTCTGCCTCCTTCCCCTGGGTCTGAATCTGGTCTACCTAGATGAGACCAGCGCCACTGGACAGGGAATGAACTAATTCTGCCTCAGTGTGCACCCAGGATAGTATTAACAACTCCACATGGGACAAAGCATCAGGATTCCCAGAGAAGGAAGGCCTAGGGAGAGCAGACCTATGCAAGCAACTCTGAGAAAACCATTTCTTTCTCTTTCCAGAAACTTTACACAACAGAAGCCATTTATTCTGCAATACTTGGAGCCGTGTCTTATCTTTTCTGTTGCTTGTGTTTCTCAAAAGGTGAATTTAGTCCTTTGTCTCTGGTTCCTTTCTTCTCTCCTCTCCCAGATAAGATGAAGATCAAAGATTTTCCTTTCTCTCTCTTTCTTTTTTTCTTTTTTAAACACCAAAGGATGAATCCAACAGGGCTTAGAGGTCCATTATAAACACCAGTAGCCCATTGAGTTAATTAACATACAAAGCAACTTTAATTTATGTATGGCCCAAGATGTTTCATTGAGAAAACAATGTGTGTTTTCAAAATTAGCACATTTACAAAAATATATACTGACTGGTGTACCTTAACCATCTTCATTGAGGTCTGTAATCAACATACATGCCAAAGGAGAGAGACAGTTTGAAAAGGCCGGCCAGTTGGGAAGAGCTGCTTTGCAGCCTAGAATAGATAAAGGATGTAGCAACCAAACATTATAACTTAGGCTTTATCACCATTCCCTAATCCCATAGATTAGAACATTTTCATACTCAGATAAACAAATGCTTTGTCTCATATAAAACTTTTTATTAATTTGAAACCATGTTTCAAAAGCTTTGACTGCTATAAATTTCTCTTATAAATTATCAGCCCTTTCATTAACCCTGATCAAACTGTTTTTGTATATATTAGGCTATACAAGATGGCTTATTAGTTGTTCCAGGTCTCTTGGAACAAAAGAGGGTAAAAAATGACAGGGACACTGTTGGGGGGATGGGGGGCCATGCATAAAGTGCACTGGAGCATCAGCTCACAGCACCCAGAAGACCTTAAAGAATACACCTGCCTACCAGAGAGCCTACTGAATAACTCCCAACGAGTTGCTCACATGCCCCAGGATTTTTTTGAGAAGAATCCTACAGCCAAATTCCTTTTCTCACAGACACCTATGAATCCATGGATATGTTTTGGGGAAATCTTCATGTACTATGATTATGAAGTACATGTTTTCATTTCAATGATCTTTCAAAAACAGTGTAAGCACATTCTGGATTATCTGGGTACCCCCTTACATTGAGTATTTCCAAAGTGGGGATAACCAAAAGTGGCTGCAGTTAATTTTTAATACAGGGCTTCTCAAACCTGAGGTCATGTGTGGATGGAACAAAGTGAACTCAGGTATGGGCGCTACTGCTGTGGTCAAAAGCTAAGGACTGAATGACAGCTTTTATCTTCTTATTCTTCACTTTTGGCATGCTCCATACTAACGGGTTCCTCTTTAAAACATTATTTCAAGGCCTGTGGGAATATTTCTTATTTTCCATAATCAAAAATCAAGGGAAATGTTCCTTAATGAATCTGCTTCCATATTGCAAATTAAGCTCAGAGCAAGATCCCTTGGCATTTCATTTCTGGTTTTTCATTTTATCCCGTTTCAGGTATCTCTATCACCTATATTGACTAGATCAGAGCTCCCAAACTGATGTAACCATATCCTGTGGTTCAGGAGGTATTGAGAAATCCAGGCTAACCCCTACAACAAACTCAGAAGAGCCTCAGGCTCTCAAATAACATCCCAGTAACACTCGCCTATTATCAGCATTCAGAGACTATGGAATGAAATTCCAGGCAGAAAAAATTCATCCTGACTTATGAATTTTCTGGAGTTTATCACGATGAACCAGACTTGGAAGATGTGATTGAAAAAAAGCTCCTAATATCCCCCCACCAGAATAAAATGTGTAAGCCAGCTGAAAACAGGGAGTTGATTTCCCAGACGATTCCTTGGATTGATTTAGATGCAGCCATCTCAAATCTCATACAGTTCTGATTAATACCCACTTTATCCCCCTCTGTTGCTCACTTTCTTACAGATGAATTAAATAATGCCAACCTGTGCCACCCCAAGTCCTGCAGGAGCACAACCTGATTGCTCGGAAGTGGTCTATTACGGTGAGCATGAAAAGCAGTCATAATAAATTACTACTTTTAACTCTCTCTTTCTCTCTCTCTCTCTCTCTCTCTCTCACACACACACACACACACACCACATCCTCCCCCTACTACTGCTGCCTCACAGCAGCCCTCATGCTTCAATAGGCCAATTAAGTAACGTGAAATAAACATGCAGGTTGAAAATGAGCCATCTTTCTTCAGAGTCGCCTGCAAATCCAACAGAGCTTCATTTCATTTGGTGTCAGGGGCAATTAACCCAGGTACTGTTGATATCTGACACTCCTTGTGACCTTCAAACGCTACAGGTAAAGCTGCTCTTTCCTGACCCTTCTTGTTTCCCATCTCCCCTCTACCACCTCTCCCTGTCTTAGCTGTTGCCCATTCCTGCTAAGTATTTCTCTTCAACCAAATCAGCTCTTTGACACGTCTCTCTCTGCTTTCTCTGTTTCTGACTTTCACGAAACATTCAGAGGAAGAAGAACTGAGGCAATGCTGTTTCTAAGAAAGGAAGAAAGAGAGAGAAAAGGAGGTGCTGCATTGTCTTCTAATCACCAGCTCAATCAGAAATTTGGCAGCCTGGAAATGTCATTCATAATATATGGAGCAAGTGCTTTTCAAACTGGATTATGGGGACTTTTTTCCTGATATAAAGCCAGGCAATTTTTTGCTGATGCAGCTAAATAAAATAATCCTTTCTTTGGTCCTTCCCTGAGGGACATTTTCATATCATTTTATGTTATGTGTCTTTTTTATCTTCTTCATGACTTTCTTTTCCCCATATTTATTAAAAGTTACAAAGTCTTCAAAACTCTTCTTGTAATTTTTGGTACATTTCCACCATGTTCATGAATACACTGAATATTCTTTCATTTTCTTCCACTGGCTTCTGTTTTGGTAGACTAATAATGTTGCTATTAAAAAAACACTCTGTATCAAAGAAGATATACTGAGCCTTAGATGTCAAAAGAATAAAGTTTAACTGCAGCTGATAAAATAGTTGAATGCTGTCTCAGGGAGCACGGAGTAAAATCACTGTTCTAGAGAAACAGACCTTAGATACCACTTAGTCCAACCCACGCCTTTGCACACAAATCTGCTAAGTTGTAAGATCTCTGTGTGATAGTCTAATATTCACCACATAGAAAATCTATCAACAAGGCCCCTCAGGCTACCTTCAAAATATAACCCAAATCCAAATAAATTCTGACCACCTCCCTCGCTCCCACCCTACCCAAGCCGTCATTGTGATAGCTTCATAATTAGTTTCTCTGTCTCCACATTTGCTCCCAAGTAAATATTCTATTACTGCAGCCATGTGAGGGCAGTGGGGGAGTGGGGCATGGGGGGCTTTAAAACATGAGTCAGATTGTGTTATTCTCCTACTCGAAACCCTCCAAAGTCTTCCCATCTCAAAATCCAAAGTCTTTCCATGAACCAAAAGACCCTACATGACCTGGCCCTGGGTGCCCCTCAGGTTCCATCACCTTCCTCTCTGCACCTTTCTAATTCCCCTCCAATCAGGCTGTTCCTTACACATTCAGCAAATACTCCCGATTTGGCCCTTGATTCAGAGTTTTCACGTAGAATGTTCTTTCCACAGACAGTCTCATGTCTCATTCCCTTATTTCATTCAAATCTCTGCTCAAATGCCACCTGCTCAAGAGAGGCCTTTTCTGATTCTCTTACATTAAGAGCCACCTCACCAACATCTTCTATCTCTCTTCCTTTTCCCAGCTCAGTTGTTGTCACAGAACTTACATCTCTAACCCACATTCAACTAAATATCATCACATTTACTTACTTACGTATTGACTGCAGCCCTCACTCTAAAGTAGATGACCAGAGTCTTTGCCTCTTCCACACAGTGCTGTATTTCCAGAAGAGCCAAATCAGGCAGGAAGTCCCAGTCCTCAGACCTGTGGTCCAGTTACAGGTCTCTCTGTATAAGAATCTAGGAAAGAAAAGCAAAGATTGCCTGTTCTTCCTTCTGTGGTTTATGAAATAACCAATTGGGAATGTTTGAGATTTGGTATGAGGCAACCAAGGATCTAGTTTTGGCCCATCTGAAATATTAAAGGGAAAAACAATATGTGGGAATAAGGCCAAATATTCTTAGTAGCAAACCCTCTCTTTGTAAGATCTCTCTAGCTTGACATGTTGGTTGTAGGAAGAGGGTGGGTATTTGTGATTTTGAAAATTATAAAAGCTCTGTTAAAGTCTGAAAGGGTCATTATTTGACTTTCATGTTGAAAGGAGTTCTAAGACCTTAGAGAGAGGTAAGCTAAGTCACTTCAGTCATGTCCGACTCTGTGCGACCCCGTAGACAGCAGCCCACCAGGCTTCCCCGTCCCTGGGATTCTCCAGGAAAGAACACTGGAGTGGGTTGCCATTTCCTTCTCCAATGCATGAAAGTGAAAAGTGAAGTAAAGTCGCTCAGTCATGTCCGACCTCAGCAACCCCATGGACTGCAGCCCACGAGGCTCCACTGTCCCTGGGATTCTCCAGGCAATAACACTGGAGTGGGCTGCCATTTCCTTCTCCAAGAAAGAGGTAAGTAAAGGCTAAAAGTACATGTCTTGGAGCCAAGCTGCCTGGACCCAAATCCTAGCTCAGTCACTTACATGATACGACGGTTAATTTTATGTGTCAACCTAACTGGGTCATGGGATACCCAGATATTTGGTCAAATACTATACTGGGTGTGTCTGTGAAGGGGTATTTGTGTAAAACTGCCATTAGAATTAGTAGACCAAGTAAAGCGGACTGCTGTCCTTACTGTGGTGGGCCTCATTCAATCAGTTAAAGACCTGAATAGAAAAAAAAAGACTGGCTCTCCCAAGAGTAAGAGAATTTCTCCAGCCTGGCGTTCTTCAAACTGGGATATTGAACTTGATGATACCACTCTAGTGGCAGAAAGTGAAGAGGAACTAAAGAGCCTCTTGATACAGGTGAAAGAAGACAGTGAAAAAGCTGGCTTGAAACTCAACATTCAAAAAACTAAGATCATGGCATCTGGTCCCATCACTTCACGGCAAATAGAAAGGGAAAAGTAGAATCAGTGACAGATTTTATTTTCTTGGGCTCCAAAATCACTGCAGACAATGACTGCAACCGTGAAATTAAAAGATGCTTGCTCCTTGGAAGAAAAGCTATAACAAACCTAGACAGCATATTAAAAAGCCGAGACATCACTTTATCAACCAAGGTCGGTATAATCAAAGCTATGGTTTTTCCTTTGGTCTTGTACAGAATTGTTGTGAGGCATAAATACGTTACTCTATGTCAATTGTTTAAGCAGTCTCTAGCACACAGTAAGCATTAATTATGATGTCAGTGTTAGCCATTACAGGGGCACCTAAGGTTGCACTAGTGGTAAAGAACCTGCCTGCCAATGCAGAAGATGTAAGAGATGTGGGTTCAGTCCCTGGGTTGGGAAAATCTCCTGGAGGAGGGTATGGCAACCCACTCCGGTATTCTTGCCTGAAGAATCCCATGGACAAGAGAAGCCTGGAATTCTACAGTCTATAGGGTCGCACAGAGTCGGACACAACTGGAGCCACTTAGCACTCAAGTATGCACAGCCATTACAATTATTCTGGCAGCTGGGATCCTTTTTTAACAATAGTAATTTTGTATGAGCAGTTTGCTCTAAGTAGAGTTTATGGAAGGGATATAGTAACTTCTGTTTTAATGCAGTTTACTCTAAGATCCCAGAAGTTATGATGAAAATATGGAATACTCATTAACAAAATAATCCCTTTCACTTTTTATATATTTATTTTTGGCTGTGCTAGGTCTTCATTGCTGCATGGGCTTTTCTCTAGTTGTGGCAAGTGGGGGCTGCCCACTAATTGTAGTGCACAGGTTTCTCATTGCAGTGGCTTCTCTTGTTATGGAGCACAGGACCTAGGGCATGCAGGCTTCAGTAGTTGAAGCTCATGGGCTTACTAGTTGTGGCTACTGGGCTCTAGAGCACAGGCTCAATAGTTGTGGTACATGGGCTTAGTTTCTCTGTGGCATGTGGGATCTCCCCAGATCAGGGATCAAATCCATGTCTCCTATACTGGCAGGCAGATTCTTTACCACTAAGCCACCAGGGAAGCCCCTCCCATTCACCTTTATCTAATATTCCACAACAATACAAATGTCCCCAGCATAGTTATTTAGACTTTGTAAACCAAAGAGAAAAAAAAATTAGGTACGAACATTTAACAAGTTGTTTTCTAAGCACTAACAATGTTTAAGGTTGGTATTCAAAGTCCACTTTACAGATAAGGAAGCAGGAGAGGAGGACACTGCCATAGGCAAGGTCATTCAAAAGGGAAGACTGCTAACTGTCCAGCCCACTGTTGAACTCACTAAATTCATACAACCAGTGACAAGCCAAATCTCCCTTTTAATGCACTTGGTCTCTGACACCTTGAAGCCACTGGAATCCCATGTTCACTCCGAACAAATATTCATCTTGTGCTACTTCAGCCTCCCCAGGCCAGTCTGGGACTTAAGGTTTAATTAAATCCTGTGGAGCTGTATCTTTGAAGGAGCTATTATCTTTAAGTGATTCTGCTTTATGAGTGTCTAAGAAAAGAGGAAAGAGAGAGAAAGAAGAAGACAGAGAGCAAGAGGTGACAGAGATGAGAAAGAAACAGTACAAATCAAGTATCTTTGATCTAAGTTGATTAGTTATGCATTTTTGCCAGCGGTAATTGAAAGACTCAAGGAGAATGCGAATTACCCACGGAAAGCAATCGTGTGTGGTGGATAGCCTGTCTCCATTACCTATGTCAATGGCAGAACTGAAGTGCTGACACTGCATCATGGTTTTCAAAAGGCAGTTTTGGACATCACATAAAACAGTTCTTCACTCTTACGATTTACATTTAGATGCTGCAGAAATAAGTTATGGAAGCAAATCTAAGTAGAGTTTACAGTTTCAATCAAAATTTCTCTTTTCCTGTGATGTTTATTATTCATCGTATACAATGCCATTACACAGCGAGGAGATTTTTCAAGAATAGTGTTTCTGCATTGTCCAGTTTGCCCTAGGCACAGCTAAAACAGGGGGACAGGTCCTTCTGCAAAGTAAAAATTAACTATTCTTTAGCTTTCAAAGAGTGATTTTGGATGAACAAATATTTAGGGGGTTCAGAAAATGGTCAGAGCAAGTCTTCTCCTTTCCAGACATTTTTATTTCTGAAGCATGGAAACAAGGAAACAGCGCTTTTCCATGCAAATAGAATGCCCCCAGGCCTTTCTTTGCAATATTTATGATCAAATTATATTTTTTAATGTCTTTGGAACTCAGGAAACAATTGGAACTACATGATTAGCTGACAGTGCTATGTTTTTAGTACATGCAATAAATCTAGGTGTAAATCTCATTTCAAAATTGTATTCTCCGAGGTTGTTAGCCATTTGATCTTTAAATTTCCACATTTGGTGCAATCTAATTCAACAAATGGTAATTGCTTGCTATAGATTGGGTACTGTGTTGGGCACTGTGGTGTTTAAAAATGAGAGCACAGGTTCCTATGCCTAATGAACTCACAATTTAGTAAAGAGATGGGGCTTCTAAAAGAGAAAAAAAGGCATAGACTAAAGCAAAATGTAGAATAAGACAGTATCATGAAGGTATATTCAAGGTGCTACGCAAGGTTCAAATGTTTCTCCCTCAACACTATGTATCTCAACTCCTTCAAAGTCATGCTACCAATCTTCTATCATCTTGTTCATCCTACATGTTGTGTTTACCTTGAGACTCACAGGTTAATTTCTTCATCTCTTAAAGACACAGCACCTGACTCACAGTGACTCTCCACCTCTGTTCTTGGTGATTTCAGTGTCTTCTTGGAATTCCTTCCAGTATCTTGGATTTTTAATTTCATTGCCTTCTCAGCTACTATGACCTGATCTTTCAGCCCACTTCAGCTTCCTTCTTTTCTATACATAGTCATTACAAATGACTACACTGCTTCCATCGGCTCAGTTTCAAGTATTCCATTCTCTGAGCTCCATATAGTATCCCTCTGGTTTAGTCTCTCTGGTACTCCAACTCCAGCAAGCTATTTGAACCCATCTATGTTTTCACTTTCCCACCCTACTCTGACCTCGATTCTACAATCCATCATTATTATTACTATTTTGTGCATGCCCTAACCTCCCTGATCATTGCAAACCCACTCTGAATCTGCACTGGAATCACAGGCATCAAAGCCACCGGGGAGGTGAACACATGCTGATTCATCTTGCTTCAAATTCATGATTACAAACTCTACTACTTCTTTACAGGCATATTATTATATTTTCCCCAATCCATTCTCAGTCTCCCACTCTTCAGAGGAATATTCCATATCTTCCTTTCCCTCTTAAACATCCAACACCCCTTCTGTTATCCTTTCTCTGAGCTATGACCTGACTAGTTATTCACTGAGAAAATGGAGGTAGTCAGAAGATCCGCATCTTCCTACAGCCATAAACCCACCTGCATCTGTACCCATATACTCCTCCTTCCCTCCTGGTATCAATAAAACAGAGGAACCATTGACATCCCTTTCAAAGGCCAGTCCCTTGACGTGTGCTTGGACTTCTGCTCTTGCCTAATTGAGAATTTTGTACCCCTTCTCTCCTATATCATTGAATTTTCCCTCTGGATTAGTCCTATCAGTAAACAAACTTAGAAAATTCCTCCCATATTTCAAATTCTCCTCCAACCACCATCTCTTTATCCTCCTTTATAGCAAATCTCAATCTTTTTTTAAAGTTATTTATACCTGCAGTGTCACATTCCTCTCTGCCAATGCTCTCTTGACACAGGCTTTTGTCTACATCATCTCATGGTACCTGCTCTTAATAGCCATCCCAACAATGATCATATCTCAACTCTCATCTAACCTCGCATAGTGGCAGCATAAGACAAAGCCTATTATTCCTTATTCATTGAAATACTTTCTTTACCTAGCCTCCAGGATGAGGATCCAACTATAAACTGACAATTTCACAGTCGATATTTCCAGCCATAACCTCTCCCCAAGTTCTAACTTTGTGTCTTCAACTGCCAAGTAGACACTGCCACTTGGATAGCTAACAGTGTGTGCATGGCTAAGTCATTTCAGTTGTGTCCAATTCTTTAGGACCCTAAGGACTGTACCCCACCAGGCTCCTCTGTCCATGGGATTCTCAAGACAAGAATACTGGAGCGGGTTGTCATGCCCTTCTCCAGGGGATCTTCCTGACCCAGGGATCGAACTTGCGGCTCCTGAGGCTCCTGCATTGCAGGCTGGTTCTTTACCGCTGAGCCACCTAGGAAGTAGATAGCTAACAGGCATCTCAAATTTAACATATACAGGAGTTACACTACATTTTCCCTCTCTTAACCATTTTTTCCTACAGTTAAGTCCCTCTCCAAAAAAAAAAAAAAAAAAAATCCATTCCATAGTCCAATTGCTCACGCCAAAAACTTTGAAATTATCTTTGACCCTATTGTTCTTTCCTCCTACATCCAACTAAGAGCAAATTTATTGGTACCACCTTCAAAATATAGCCAAATCCACCACTTCCTATCACCTCCACTGTTACCCTACTCTAAGCCATCACCTAGATTTTTACAATCATCTTCTAATCAGACTGCCTATTTTTTACTGTTCAGTTCAGTTCAGTCACTCAGTCATCTCCGACTCTTTGCAACCCCATGAATCGCTGCATGCCAGGCCTCCCTGTCCATCACCAACTCCCAGAGTTCACTAAGACTCATGTCCATCGAGTCAGTGATGCCATCCAGCCATCTCATCCTCTGTCATCCCCTTCTCCTCCTGCCCCCAATCCCTCCCAGCATCAGAGTCTTTTCCAATGAGTCAACTCTTCGCATGAGGTGGCCAAAGTACTGGAGTTTCAGCTTCAGCATCATTCCCTCCAAAGAAATCCCAGGGCTGATCTCCTTCAGAATGGACTGGTTGGATCTCCTTGCAGTCCAAGGGACTCTCAAGAGTCTTCTCCAACACCACAGTTCAAAAGCATCAATTCTCTGGTGCTCAGCTTTCTTCACAGTCCAACTCTCACATCCATACATGACCACAGGAAAAACCATAGCCTTGACTAGACGGACCTTTGTTGGCAAAGTAATGTCTCTGCTTTTGAATATGCTATCTAGGTTGGTCATAATAACCCCTACATTTCTCTCCTTACAGATCCACCACAGTGATTTTTTTAATGTTAGTCATTTGAGGTCATTACTCTACTCAAAATATTCTAAGAGATCCATATTTCATTCAGAATAAAAGCTACAGCTTTTCCAAGACCCACCAGACCTACATGAACTGGTCCTCAGAGTCTCTCTGAGACTACCTCCTACCACCCTTCTCTGACTCGCTTTGTTCCAGCCACTCTGTCTTCCTTGCTCTACCCCATACATCTTGGCAAAGCACAAGATTGCTTCAGGGCCTTTGCCCCTGCGGCTTCCTTGGCTGGGAACAGTCTTTCCCCAGGTTCACTCTCTCCCTCACCTGATGTCTGTGCTCACATAGTTACTGTGTCAGATTTCCTTGAATACCTGTTGTTACCTCTTGTCTTATCCTACTCTGTCACTTGATGGTGTCTCACTTCCCAAGTTAGCATTACCATCACCCAAAATGTTGCATATGTATTTTTTCTGTCTGCAACAATGAGGAGTACCTAGAGAACAAGGATTTTATTTAGCTCCTTGCTCTATGCCCCATGTCTACAGGAATGCTTGATACATTATAGGTACTGAATAAATATGTATAAAGGGAATCAAACTTCTTCATTCTTCACGGAAAATTTCTGCAGTACTTCCTTCATAGTGTCTCCTGCACTTACCAGCAGCAGCAAGAGAAGTGAGAGTGAGAGATAAGTCCTTCCCCATGGTTTTCATCAATTCCCTCAACTTTGATTGACATACAAGGTCAATAAAAACACTATTTTCTCTGCATACACAATCAAGGTAAGACTTCCAGGCTCCCTTCCAACCATATTGTGGCCCCGAAGCCTTGTTTACTAAGGAACTTGCAAACATCCACTACTTGTACTGTCCCTCCCTTTCCTGCTCTCTGAACCCATACCACTGTCTCTAATATTCCTGTTTGTCTTGGGCGACTCATTTTTTATCTTTTTTTGTGGGTTTCTCTTTCTCATCTCTTCCCCTTAAATTTTATTTTTCCTGAGATTTTGTCCTTAGCCTTCATTGCTCACTCATCTGTTTCATCTCATTCATTCCCATTAGCTACTATATATTTGTGAATGGCTTATAATCCATTCCAGCCCTTCACTATACTCCAGCCCTATATATCTTCCTATTGAGCACCTCCACCTGGTGATCCCACAGGCACGTTAAACTCAAGATGTTTGTATTAGCCAGAATAAGCTAGTTTATATTGCAGTAAGAAGCCACCCCCAAACCTCAGTGATTTAACATGTAGAATTTTACTTTTTGCTCATACAAGGTCCCCTCAGACCTAGGTGTCTCTCCAGGGTAACTATTTCTATAGCCAGAGACCCAGCCAGGGTGCTTGAATCTCTTAGTCCAGCCATCTTAACACAAAGCCTATGGTTCACACAACAAGGTTAAAGACTGAGGGAAAGACCTCACAACAATAACTATGAGCCTTAGCCAAAAGCTGTGTGTCACTTCCGCTCACAGCCCATTGGCTAGAACTATTTCATAACTCCATGCAACTGCATACAAAATTCAATCTTCCAAGTTACTGTAAAGAGAGGTGAACCATCCATAAGCACTGCCATGCCTTCCAATATGTCCAAGACTAACAAGCCAGCATGGGATCATGCAGTATGTAACCAAGGGCCAGGAGGCAAAGCTTGGTCAGAAGCAGCTGCTGCCAATATCATCACCATCATCACCTCCTTAACTTTCACTGCTCACATCACATCCAATCATTCTTCA
Organism: Bos mutus; assembly: GCF_027580195.1. Classification (NCBI taxonomy): domain Eukaryota; kingdom Metazoa; phylum Chordata; class Mammalia; order Artiodactyla; family Bovidae; genus Bos; species Bos mutus. Next base: position 72,748,000 of record NC_091622.1, on the reverse strand, counting down.
AGCCTTACAGGTTCTACCTCCTTAAATATTGGTGTACTGGGGAATATTGGGCCTCTTTTCTCCATTACTGCTACCACTACCTTACTCTAGCCTCTCATGGCCTTCGTTTGCAAACCTGTAGTCTTCCCACTCTTAGTCTACTAATATGAAAGTGAAAAGTGAAGTCACTCAGTCGTGTCCGACTCTTGGTGACCCCATGGACTATAGCCTGCCAAACTCCTCCACCCATGGGATTTTCCAGGCAAGAATACTGGAGTGGGTTGCCATTTCCTTCTCCAGGGGATCTTCCCGACCCAGGGATTGAACCCTTGTCTCCTGCACTGCAGGCAGACTCTTTACTGTCTGAGCCACCAGGGAAGCCCTCAGTCTCCTAATATATGTCCCATCTAAAGAGCGCCATCCATCATGTTCATCCAACTTCAAAACTGCCTTTACCCCAGCCACTTTCTACTACCCTGTTCTGTTTTCTTTTTTCAGACCCCTTGTCACTATCTGAAATTATATCTGTCTACTTTTCCCCACCTCTACTGCTGCCACCATACACATAAACATGCATTGGAATGTAAGTTCCCTGAGATTAGGAAATTGACTAATCAGAGCTTTATCACAGGGCAGATCTTCAGTGTGTATTTGTGGAATGAATAGACTTTCCATCATGAAGCCCAACTGATGTTTATAAAACAAAGCTGACCATGTCATTTCTCAACTTAAATGTTCCAGGGATTCCTTATTGCATCTCCAGATAAAATTTCTGCTCCTTAGCAAATTTATGAGACCCTTCATGAAATATCTCTTCTTATTTCTCTGGAGTCACAGACCATGATCACCTCCTTCTCAAGGGGTTTTCTCTCCCAATGGAGTCTGAAACTCATTTTCCATCTGAGTATAGTACTTTTCAAAGATAATCCCTCCCTTCACTTGGTTAACTCTGATTAGCTCTTCAGGATTCAAGTTAGACAGTGTCTCCTCTAACGGTCAGAGCCTCCCCTATGTACTGTGATATGCAGGGCACTGTGATAGTCACTAGGTTAGAACTAGAAACTCTGATAGACAGCAGGTTAAAACCAGGCCCTGGGCTAGATACGAGGTTACCACTGTAAACATGACGTATCTATGTTGTGACTGCACAACTAGTTGTAAAATCTAACTATCAAACCTAGCTTAAAGCATTGTTCATGTAGAATATCATTGTTACCTTTATTGTTACTCCTACTATCAGATCAGATCAGATCAGTCACTCATTCATGTCCGACTCTTTGTGACCCCATGAATCACAGCACGCCAGGCCTCCCTGTCCATCACCAACTCCTGGAGTTAACTCAGACTCATGTCCATCAAGTCAGTGATGCCATCCAGCCATCTCATCCTCTGTCATCCCCTTCTCCTCTTGCCCCCAATCCCTCCCAGCATCAGGGTCTTTTCCAATGAGTCAACTCTTCGCATGAGGTGGCCAAAGTACTGGAGTTTCAGCTTTAGCATCATTCCTTCCAAAGAAATCCCAGGGCTGATCTCCTTCAGAATGGACTGGTTGGATCTCCTTGCAGTCCAAGGGACTCTCAAGAATCTTCTGCAACACCACAGTTCAAAAGCATCAATTCTTCGGTGCTCAGCCTTCTTCACAGTCCAACTCTCACATCCATACATGACCACAGGAAAAACCATAGCCTTGACTAGACGGATCTTTGTTGACAAAGTAGTGTCTCTGCTTTTGAATATGCTCTCGAGGTTGGTCATAACTTTCCTTCCAAGGAGTAAGCGTCTTTTAATTTCATGGCTGCAGTCACCATCTGCAGTGATTTTGGAGCCCAGAAAAATAAAGTCTGACACTGTTTCCACTGTTTCCCCATCTATTTCCCATGAAGTGACGGGACAGGATGCCATGATCTTCGTTTTCTGAATGTTGAGCTTCAAGCCAACTTTTTCACTCTCCACTTTCACCTTCATCAAGAGGCTTTTTAGTTCCTCTTCACTTTCTGCCATAAGGGTGGTGTCATCTGCATATCTGAGGTTATATTGATATTTCTCCCCGCAATCTTGATTCCAGCTTGTGTTTCTTCCAGTCCAGCGTTTCTCATGATGTACTCTGCATAGAAGTTAAATAAACAGGGTGACAATATACAGCCTTGACGAACTCCTTTTCCTACTTGGAACCAGTCTGTTGTTCCATGTCCAGTTCTAACTGTTGCTTCCTGACCTGCATATAGGTTTGTCAAGAGGCAGGTCAGGTGGTCTAGTATTCCCATCTCTTTCAGAATTTTCCACAGGTGATTGTGATCCACACAGTCAAAGGCTTTGGCATAGTCAATAAAGCAGAAATAGATGCTTTTCTGCAACCCTCTTGCTTTTTCCATGATCCAGTGGATGTTGGCAACTTGATTTCTGGTTCCTCTGCCTTTTCTAAAACCAGCTTGCACATCAAGAAGTTCATGGTTCACATATTGCTGAAGCCTGGCTTGGAGAATTTTGAGCATTACTTTACTAGCATGTGAGATGAGTGCAATTGTGCGGTAGTTTGAGCATTCTTTGGCATTGCCTTTCTTTGGGATTGGAATGAAAACTGACCTTTTCCAGTCCTGTGGCCACTGCTGAGTTTTCCAAATTTGCTGGCATATTGAGTGCAGCATTTTCACAGCATCATCTTTCAGGATTTGAAATAGCTCAACTGGAATTCCATCACCTCCACTAGCTTTGTTCGTAGTGATGCTTTCAAAGGCCCACTTGACTTCACATTCCAGGATGTCTGGCTCTAGGTGAGTGATCACACCATCGTGATTATCTTGGTCATGAAGATCTTTTTTGTACAGTTCTTCTGTGTATTCTTGCCACCTCTTCTTAATATCTTCTGCTTCTTTTAGGTCCATACCATTTCTGTCCTTTATCGAGCCCATCTTTGCATGAAATGTTCCTTTGGTATCTCTGATTTTCTTGAAGAGATTCCTAGTCTTTCCCATTCTGTTGTTTTCCTCTATTTCTTTGCACTGATCGCTGAAGAAGGCTTTCTTATCTCTTCTTGCTCTTCTTTGGAACTCTGCATTCAGATATTATATCTTTCCTTTCCTCCTTTGCTTTTCACTCCTCTTCTTTTCACAGCTATTTGTAAGGCCTCCCCAGGCAGCCATTTTGCTTTTTTGCATTTCTTTTCCATGGGGATGGTCTTGATCCCTGTCTCCTGTACAATGTCACGAACCACATTCCATAGCTCATCAGGCACTCTATCTATCAGATCTAGGGCCTTAAATCTATTTCTCACTTCTACTGTATAATCATAAGGGATTTGATTTAGGTCATATCTGAATGGTCTTTCTTCAATTTAAGTCTAAATTTGGCAATAAGGAGTTCATGGTCTGAGCCACAGTCAGCTCCTGGTCTTGTTTTTGCTGACTGTATAGAGCTTCTCCATCTTTGGCTGCAAAGAATATAATCAATCTGATTTTGGTGTTGACCATCTGGTGATGTCCATGTATAGAGTCTTCTCTTGTGTTGTTGGAAGCGGGTGTTTGTTATGACCACTGCATTTTCTTGGCAAAACTCTATTAGTCTTTGCCCTGCTTCATTCCGTATTCCAAGGTCAAATTTGCCTGTTACTCCAGGTGTTTCTTGATTTCCTACTTTGCATTCCAGTATAACTCCTACTATAGTTATACTTTTTTTTTATCCAATGGCATTACCCATCCAGAATGATGTGAAACTCAGAAGTAAGCAAGCAAATGTCTTTGAGTAGCCAAATTGATATAAAAAAGCTGATAGACTTTATAATCTGGTCCCTGGGTCCTCCCTCAGAACTCCATTATGGTAGAGTGTACTCATTCAAAATACATTTCAAACAACCTTCACTATTTGGTTCACCAGCCCACAAGATGATAGAATCCACCAAACAACTATTTTATTAATTGCTTACTACACACAAAACACTGTGCTAAGTTGTGGGAATTAGAAGAAAGTATTTAAAAATGTCTTCATTCCAGGGGTTCATTGGCATACTCTATACTTTCTACTCAATCTTCCTGTGAACCTAAAACTGTTTTAAAAAGTAAAGTTTATTGGTTAAAAAATTTAAGTCCCCATTCCCATTCATTATAACCACTCACTTCATTGAAGAGTTAACAGAAATAAGAAGACAGGATAGAGGTAAATACATCATAAAAGCAAGAAATTAAATCTGACTTTTTCAACTAGAGAGGGTACGGGAGTAGCAGGGGAGAGAATGGGAAAATCAGGAACAGCAACTTAATGAGCATAGTAGTTTAGAGCTACTTATTAAAGAGATGAAAAATCCTACATACCTAAAGAACCTCTGATCTAGGACAATGAGAAGGGCACTCAGCTAAGCTTTGGGCTGAATTTTCATCTAGGTCTCTATTTGCCCTCCTGCACAGTCTTCATAAAGTCACACTGGCTCTCTGGACCTTACTCTCTTCTTGTCTTTTGTGAGGAAGCTGAACCAGATGGTCTTCACCAAGGCCCACCATGTTTTAAAATCCTGATTCTATGTTCAAATTTCTGACCTTGAGCCATCAAAATAAAGGTAAAATATATTCAGTATACTCTGATTTAAAAGGCAGGAAGGAACGGGTATCATATATTTTAGAAGTCTTTATAGAAATGGCAGTTTTCTAAAGTTTGCAATTTAGCAGGAAAAGTTTCCGTTATCTAAAAAATCCATTTAAGTGGAACACTGCTATTCCCCACCTAGTGCTAGATAAGTGAAAATTTTACAGTGTTATTTAAACAGCCCGTGCTGGGCTGACCAAAATAGTTTTAGGCCAAAGAAACAGAGAGAAACCTTCAAAGAATTCTCCTTTCCCTGCAGTTTCTATCAAAACTGGCCAAAGAGGGTAAATTAGTCATTCCCAAAGAGAACCCCTTTAGGAAAGCAAGAGTTGCAAGGGTGGAGAAGTCAACTTCTCTAGAAGATGGACAGGCACCAATGCCCTCTACCTAACCACGTCCCACCACATCTCGTATCACCTGAGCAAGGTATAGATGTGTGCTGCTGAACCCTGGGACTGTGCTTCCTTGCACTAAAAAGCTATCAGCCAGTGCAGGGTGTCCAGATGGGCTCCTGTCCAGATGGCTATGTTTTAATGTTTTAAAACTGAAATACCTCTTTCCTTTAGATGGATACATCACATCTGAGAACAACTTCATCTCCAAAGGTGACAAATAAGTGAGTTGCCAACTGTACTGGCTCTGGATAGAGGGAGACTGCCAAACCCAGAGAGGCTGTTCACACACACACCCAGCTGAGCAGAGGAAAGCTGACCCTGCCGAAAGCTCACATATTCCTTTACTCATTCATTTGAGAGTTTCAGGCCCCTACTATGTGTCTGGGCTTCCCAAGGGGCTCAGTGGGTAAAGAACCTGCCTGCAATACAAAAGATGGCAGAGATATGGGTTTGATCCCTGGGTCAGGAAGATCCCGTGGAGGAGGGCACAGCAACTCACTCCAGTATTCTTGCCTGGAGAATCCTATGGACAGAGCAGCCCAGTGGACTACAGTCCATAGGTTGCAGAGTCAGACATGACTGAAGCGACCTAGCACAGCACAGCACACTATGTGTCAAGCACTGAATTAAACCCAGGAATTTAATGGTGGAGGAAAAATTAGCATGATCTTTGCCTTCATGTAATGTACTTTTTGTAAAATTACAAAAGTCTTATGAGCTAGCAAAGATTAGTAATATTTCAGAAGAAAGTAAAAGTGTTGGTTACTCAGTTGTGTTTGACTCTTTACAACCCCATGGACTATCACCCACCAGGCTTCTCTGTCCATGGAATTCTCTAGACAAGAATACCGGAGTGGGTTGCCGTTCCCTTCTCCAGGGGATCTTGTTGATTCAGGGATCAAATCAGGTCTCCTGCATCACAGGCACATTCTTTACCATCTGAACCACAAGGTTGGTTCTATCTATGAGCTACTAAAGATTAATAATATTTTAGAAGACTTGGTGTCTAGGAAGGGGGAATATATAGGACTTCTCTGTAGCTCAGATGGTGAAAAATCTGCCTGCAATGCAGGAGACCCAGGTTTGATCCCTGGGTCATGAAGACCCCCAGGAAAAGGGAATAGCGACCCACTCCAATGTTCTTGCCTGGAGAATCCATGGACAGGGGAGCCTGGTGGGCTTTAGTCTGTGGGGTCACAAAGAGTCAGACACAACTAGTGACTAACACTACTACTACTAAGGGGGAATATGGAAGATGGACTGACCTAGTTGTGAGGTTAAGGAGAAGCAAGGAAGCCTTTCTCTCGAAGAGGCGGCATTTGATCTAAGAACACAAGGTTAAGTTGGCATTAACTTCAAGCCTTCTATATAAGGCAGCCAATCAATTATTTGCCATCATGGATCAATGTTTGTTAGCCTAGTATGCACAAATTCACACACCCAGGTATACTAGGAAAATGCAGTCACTAGATTACTTTGCACAGATTTCTTTCTGCCAATTTTACTCAAAATCTATTAGGGAAAATTTTTCTTATTATATTAAAACCAACACAGACTTATTATGACAGAAAAAACAATATTTGAAGGTTTTTTAAAGAAAACAAAATTTCTAGATAGTTCTAGTCTTCTGTAGGATTGTTTTGGGCAATACTCAACCCCTCTTTTCACTTTCACTTGTCATTAGGGCTACTTCAAGAGAAAAGAACTAGAAACTCTTGATATCTCATTACTAAAAGAGGCTCAGATATGATTCAAGATTATTTTTATCACTGACCTTTAAATAACAATGGGTTCATTTCTAGTAATAGCAAAAGTAGTAGTAGTAATAGTCATAGTCTCAACAGTGTGGCTACTGCATCAGTAGTAGCTATTGTTATTGTAGCTAATCAGTTCAGTTCAGTTCAGTTCAGTCACTCAGTCGTGTCCGACTCTTTGCAACCCCATGAATCGCAGCACGCCAGGCCTCCCTGTCCATCACCAGCTCCCGGAGTTCACTCAGACTCACATCCATCGAGTCAGTGATGCCATCCAGCCATCTCATCCTCTGTCGTCCCCTTCTCCTCCTGCCCCAAATCCCTCCCAGCATTAGGGTCTTTTCCAATGAGTCAACTCTTCACATGAGGTGGCCAACATACTGGAGTTTCAGCTTTAGCATCATTCCCTCCAAAGAAATCCCAGGGCTGATCTCCTTCAGAATGGACTGGTTGGATCTCCTTGCAGTCCAAGGGACTCTCAAGAGTCTTCTCCAACACCACAGTTCAAAAGCATCAATTCTTCGGTGCTCAGCCTTCTTCACAGTCCAACTCTCACATCCATACATGACCACAGGGAAAACCATAGCCTTGACTAGATGAACCTTTGTTGGCAAAGTAATGTCTCTGCTTTTGAATATGCTATCTAGGTTGGTCACAACTTTCCTTCCAAGGAGTAAGCGTCTTTTAATTTCATAGCCGCAGTCACCATCTGCAGCGATTTTGGAGCCCACAAAAATAAAGTCTGACACTCCACTGTTTCCCCATCTATTTGCTGTGAAGTGATGGGACCAGGTACCATGATCTTCGTTTTCTGAATGTTGAGCTTTAAGCCAACTTTTTCACTCTCCACTTTCACTTTCATCAAGAGGCTTTTGAGTTCCTCTTCACTTTCTGCCAAAAGGGTGGTGTCATCTGCATATCTGAGGTTATTGAGATTTCTCCCGGAAATCTTGATTCTAGCTTGTACTTCTTCCAGCCCAGCATTTCTCATGATGTACTCTGCATATAAGTTAAATAAACAGGGTGACAACATACAGCCTTGACATACTCCTTTTCCTATTTGGAACGAGTCTGTTGTTCCATGTCCAGTTCTAACTGTTGCTTCCTGACCTGCATATAGGTTTTTCAAGGGGCAGGTCAAGTGGTCTAGTATTCCCATCTCTTTCAGAATTTTCCACAGTTTATTTATAGTTATTAGCAATAAGTATTAGTAGCAGTGATTGTTGTCACAGTCATAGCAGAAGTAGCAGTGCATGGGCGCATGCTAAGTCCCTCAGTCGTGTCCAACTTTTTGCAACCCTATAGACCATAGCCTGCCAGGCTCCTCTGTCCATGAGCTTCTTCAGGCAAGAATACTGGAGTGGGTTGCCATGCCCTCCTCCAGGGGATCTTCCCAACCCAGGGATCAAACCCACATCTCTTATGTCTCCTATATTGGCAGGTGGTCTCTTTACCACTAGCACCACCTGGGAAGCCCAGAAGTAGTATAAATAGTAGTAAAAAGTGGGTTGGATCTGAACACTACCATTTATCAATTGAATGAAACTAGACAAATTATTTAAATTTCCTACACCTTTAGAATGGGATTAATAAAACATCTATCTCCTAAGACTGTTTGTTAAGAGAAACTAAATATGGATAAAGGAAGATATTGGTACAAAACAAGCCTTCTATATGTAAAGGCTAATTTAAAAGTATTATCTTATTATTAGTATTATTGGTATTATATCTCAACATTCAGAGAGGAAGTTGGAGTAAAGGACAAAGCAAGTAAAAGTTAGGTTGGAGTTGAGGAACAGTAAGTTATAAAATAACCTAACATCAATCTGAATCAAACCCACAATCATCAATAATTTCATTTAGGAAAGAAATGCCCTCCATGTGAGGTTGCTGTCATAATCTCCCTTAAAGTTTTAAGACGTTATAATCTCCCTATATGCACTAACTCAAGTTAAACTAATCCATGCTGCATTTCCCTAAAGAAAGGTTTATATCAAGCATCATTCATAATAGTATCAAAAACAATAAAACAGGAATAAATTCAACCAAGAAGTTGAAGAAGACACAAATGGAAAGACATACTCTACTCATGGACTGGAAGAATTAATATTTTCAAAATGACGATGCCACCCAATTGGGGGCAAGAGGAGAAGGGGACGACAGAGGATGAGATGGCTGGATGGCATCACTGACTCGATGGATGTGAGTCTGAGTAAACTCCAGGAGTTGGTGATGGACAGGGAGGCCTGGCATGCTGTGATTCATGGGGTCGCAAAGAGTCAGACATGACTGAGCAACTGATCTGATCTGATCTGATGTCACCCAAAGCCATCTACAAATTCAAAGCAATCCACATCAAAATACCAAAGATATTCTTCACAGAAATATAAGAAACAATCCCAAAATTTGTCTAAAGCCACAAAAGACCCAAAATAGCCAAAAAAATACTGAAAGAAAAAAAGAAAGCTGGCAGTATCACTACTTCTGAATTTCAAACTATACTATAAAACCATAGTAATAAAGAGTATAGTTCAGGCACAAAAAAAGACACATCAACCAGTGGAACAGAAGAGAGCATCAAAAACTAAATCCTGGCATATTTAGTCAACTGATATTCAACAAGGGAGCCAAGAATACCCAACGGGGGCGGGGGAAATGATCTCTGCAATAAATGGTGTTGGGAAAACTGGAGAAACGCAGCATGCAGAACAATGAAATTAGACCCCTATATCATACTTCAGGCAAAAATAAAGTGGAAATGGATTAAAGACTTAAATATAAAACCTGATAACTTAAAACTCCTATAAGAACAATGATGAGGCAAGAACCTCATCGATATTGATCTTGGAGATTATTTGAACAAGATGCCAAAAGTACAAATAGCAAATGCAAAAATCAACAAACAGAAATATATCAAACTCATCTTTTACACTGCAAAAGAAACAATTAACAAAATAGAAAGATAACCTACCTAATAGAAGAAAATTTTTACAAACTATGTATCAAGTAAAGGTTTAACATCCAAAATATGTAAAGAACTCGGTCATCTTAATAAAAATAATACTAATAATTTGATTAAAAATAGGCAGAAGGCTAAATAAGAGACACTTTGATGAGGACATCAAAATGACTAACAGACATATGAAAAGATAACATCACTCATCACCAGGATTAGTGCAAATCAAAACTACATTGGGATATCACCTCATACCTGTTAGAAGGACTACTATCAAGAAAACAAGAGAGGTCTAGGTGAGGATGTGGTGAAAAGGAAACTTTTATGTATTATCCATGAGAATGTAAACTGCTCCAACCACTATGCAAAACCGTAAGGAAGTTCCTCAAAAAAATTGAAACTAGATCTAACACACGATTCAGCAATTCCATTTCTGGGTACATACCCAAAGGAATGAAAACAGAATTCAATGAGGTATATATACCTCATATATGTTTATCATAGCATTATTCACAACAGTTAAGATATGGAAACAACCCAAAAGCTCATCAAAGGCTGCTGCGGCTGCTAAGTCACTTTGGTCATGTCCGACTCTGTGCGACCCCATATACGGCAGCCCACCACGCTCCGCCCTCCCTGGGATTCTCCCGGCAGAACACTGGAGTGGGTTGCCATTTCCTTCTCCAAGAAGACAGTATGCTGCTGCTGCTAAGTCGCTTCAGTCGTATCTGACTCTGTGCGACCCCATAGATGGAAGCCCACTAGGCTCCTCCATCCCTGGGATTCTCCAGGCAAGAACATTGGAGTGGGTTGCCATTTCCTTCTCCAATGCAGGAAAGTGAAAAGTGAAAGTGAAGTTATTCAGTCGTGCGGACTCATAGCGACCCCATGGACTGCAGCCCACCAGGCTCCTCCACCCATGGGATTTTCCAGGCAAGAGTACTGGAATGAGTTGCCATTGCCTTCTCCTAAAGGATAAAAAAAAAAAAAAAAAAATAGTGGTTCATATACACAATGGAATACTATTCAGCCATGAGAAAGGGGGATATCCTTCCATTTGCAACAACATGGACAGACCTTGAGCAGACTATGCTAATCAAGACAGACGGAGAAAGACAAGTACTATATGAGATCCCTTATATGTCGAAACTAAAAAAGTTAAACCTATAAAAAACAGAGAGTAAAAATTTATTCAATTTTTTCAAAAAGGAAGCAAAAGAAAAAATTATATCAAACGGTGGATGGGGTACTTGGTGTCTTTAAGGAGATTGGACCTGGCATAACTTTTTGTTTATAGTTTCCTACTTCTGGCTTCTTTCTTCTCTCTGGAGTAGGTTGCCAGAGAGGTAATTACCCTCTGGTTTTCTACAAGCCATTCTTTTGAAGAAAAGCAAATCATCTTTAGCGCTTTAATCCTCACTACAGAACCCAATGAGTCAATGCGAGCCTTAGAGCTACTATCCCTTATATGGTTTCCTATATCCTTACTAAGAGCCTTTCCTCTTCAAAGAGTAGTTAGAACCTCCTGTTCTGAAGTCCCGGCTAGCTGGACTCTTAATCGTCTTAGCCAGGAGCACAATAGCTTGTTTGCAGACCTGGAAGGAAGTAATAAAAACATTTTGCCCTAAAGACAAACTTAGCATTTAGTCCAACTGCATGCAAATAATTTAATCCTTTCTTTTATTTTTCTTAGCTGCTCAAAAGCAAGCACATACTCTTTAGAGATTAGCCAGAATGTGATGACTTAATTCACGATTACTACTTACATGCCTGGCTTAACATTCTTGTGAATGTGCTCTGAATATTCTTCCTAAAAGCACTGCTGTCATTTTTGCTGAGAAAAGTGCCTGCGAGTCCATTCATTATAGCAAGGGCCCAAAGTCCTGAAAAACGTGCAGATAAGTGGCTGGGTTTCCCAGTTCCAACCACACTCAGGGAGGCACAACAGAGGTCATTATTGTGCTGGCTCTGGTGGTCACCATGAATCATAGTCCAAGAGCTTGTCAGCATTTTTCTGATGGATGGTGATACACTCTAGTAGAGAGTAGGGAAGCAGAACAGGTTCATCAGCTACACTGGGGTCACTGTTTATAAGTTTGTGCAGGGAAGTTAGTTCTGCTGCTCTTTCTAGTCATCAAGGCCTGCCCTGAAAACAGAATTCAGTATAGCTTGTATTCCTTTCTTTATCTTTCCTTAATTTTTTTAACTCTTTTGTTGAGCACTTACTAGGCCCAAGCACTTTGCATATATTGATAATAACATCCAACATTTGTTGAGTGCTACCATGTGCCAGGCATTATTTTAGATGTTTTGTGTAGATTATACTCTTAACAGCCCAGGGCCATAGGGATTGCTATTATCCCCTTTTACAGGTGAAACTTCAGCCCACAGGGATTAAGTAACTTGTGTGTAGTCACACAGCTAGGAAGTACAGTCTGTGCAATTGGGGGAAATTCTATCTTAGAGTGTCTATGGAACTTGTTTGAATATTGGCTGTGAACTAGGGGGACAAGCAAGATCTTCTAGGCCAGAATCTTCCAAAAGGTTCTGAGTGAAAAAGAATATAAGCATCATCCGAAAGTTAATGGTCGATTAAGAGATACTATTACCAAGGGGAGGGGACAACGCTATTTTGGGACACGTGGGCCTACCAGTGATCCTGCCCTTGAAATCTTGTCTGATAGGTGGTCACAAATTTGGAGGTACGGTTCTTTAGTTTTCAGAAGATCTGAGTTTAGACTCAAAAGACCTGAACTCTATATCCAATTATTAACCTTGAGTAAGTCACTTAAACTTTTTAAGGTTCCATTTTCTCTCCACTTAATGGGGCTATCATACTAACAACCATCATACCTATATAACTTGAATTGCTTGTCAGGCAGCTTAGAGATTCTATAAGAAAATGTTTCATAAACTGGAGTGTTGTGCTAATGTGTTGTAATTGTGTTGCACTGAAAGTCCTTATTCTACGGGAATATTTTCTATATACCTTCGGGGTTTGCTGCTGTCACTTCCTAAGAGAAGGGAGCTTCAGCTACTTCTGCATGCTGCCCTTGCTATACCCTAAGATGCTGTTTCACCCAGTCCTTGACCAGAAACCTCCAGCAATTTTTATTTCTGATATTCCAAAGGAATCTTCAGTCTGCCTATCTAAGCCAGGACTTGGATAACTCTGTATGGCCAAGATGATTTGGGAGAGCCCACCTATCACAGAAAAGTAAACAAGCTTCAGTGATTGAAGTAAATAAGGTAATTAAACCTGGGAAGAAAGAAGAATAACATTTCCTCTAAATTTCACATGATTAAAAAATATGTAACGTCCAAATCACAGATAATCAGAAAATAAAATTTGATTTGAAACAAGAGATATTATTGATGGCTTTGTAAATTAAAGACCACCTAACAGGGATTTTACAGAAAGCAAACTAAATCTGAAGTTTCCCTTGGGAATCACTGGAAAGCATAATAACCTTAGAGGCCCAGCCATGTTTTTTCCTCAGATCAAAATTACTATACATCTATAGACTTAATGCACCAATGTCAAATGTAAAAAGCTTTGACAGTCCATGGAAAATGATAGAAAAGGAATTAAGATACTAGCGCTTGCTCAACTTTTGGATGATGATTTTAAAAAATATCCTCTCTGTCATGTTAAGACTTCAGAGAATTTAAGGAGACAGTAATGGCCCAGAAGGCCTTGCTTATCCTTCCATAGGTCACCTTCAGAGATGAACTATATTCTAGTTTCTCAGAAACCACTTACTAATCTGACTTTCATAAATTTAGCCAACACATTTCAATTCACTTATAATTCCCAGTAGGAATGCCCCTTTGTGAAACGAATGCTATAAATATAGAAATCTCTAGAATAGCAGTAATGACAAATATATTCAACCTACTTGAGTACTTTCACTTAATTTTCATGTTGTTCTGGATATAATTATGTAACCTTTGTTTCATGCTTAACTCATTTATTTTTGTTGTAATCATTATTACTTACTTTTATTGCTTGTACTACCATAAAAATGAAAAAAAAAAGATTTTAACATACATATGTAGGGACAAATACATAAGAATAGCCAAGAAAAAAATTGGCAAAGAAGGATAATAGGAGGTAACACTAGCAGATGTTATAAAAAACCAGAGGCACAGAAATTTAAAAATCTCCCTGTAAACTTACTTAACCCTCTCCTGCTCTCAGAGAAAATGAGAACTCAACAGATATCTTGTTAAAAACCCTCAGACAACTCACTTTGCATAGGAAGATGTTATTGTTGACCTGCTAAGTCATGTCCCGTTCTTTGGGACCTCCACAGACAGCAGCATGCCAGGCTTCCTTGTGCTTCACAATCTCCCAGAGTTTGCTCAAGCCCATGTCCATTGATTTGGTGATACCATTCAACCATCTCATCCTCATTCAACCATCTCATCCTCTGTCACCCTCTTTTCCTCCTACCCTCAATCTTTCCCAACCCCAGGGTCTTTTTCAATGAATTGGCTCTTCATATCAGGTGGTCAAAGGATTGGAGCTTCAGCTTCAGCTTCAGTCCTTCCAATGAATATTCAGGATTGATTTCCTTTAGGATGGACTGGTTTGATCTCCTTGCAGTCCAAGGGACTCTCAAGAGTCTTCTCCAACACCACAGTTCAAAAGCATCAGTTCTTCAGTGCTCAGCCTTCTTTATGGTCCAACTGTCACATCTGTACATGACCAGTGGAAAAACCATAGCTTTGACTATATGGACCTTTGTTGGCAAAGTGATGTCTCTGTTTTTTAATATGCTGTCCAGGTTTGTCATACTTTTTCTTCCAAAAAGCAAGCGCCTTTTAATTTAGTGGCTGCAGTCACCACCCTCAGCGACTTTGGAGTCCAAGAAAATAAAGTCTATCACTGTTTTCACTTTTTCTTCTACTATTTGCTATGAAATGATGGGACTGGATACCTTGATCTTAGCTTTTTGAATGTTGAGTTTCAAACCAGCTTTTTCACTCTCCATTTTCACCTTCATCAAGAGACTCTTTAGTTCCTCTTAACTTTCTGCTATTAGAGTGGTATTATCTGCATATCTGAGGTTGTTGATATTTCTCCTGCAGTCTTGACTCTAGCTTGTGAGTCATCCAGCCCAGCATTTCGAATGATGTACTCTGCATAGAAGTTAAATAAGCAGAGTGACAAACATACAGCCTTGATGTACTCCTTTCCCAATTTTAAACCAGTCCATTTTTCCATGTCCAGTTCTAACAGTTGCTTCTTGACCTGCATACAGGTTTCTCAGGAGATAGGTCAGGTGCTCTGATGTTCCCATCTCTTTCAGAATTTTCCACAGTTTCTTGTGATCCACACAGTGAAAAAAAGGCTTCAGCATAGTCAATGAAGCAGATGTAGATATTTTTCTGGAATTCCCTTTTCTGTGATCCAATGTATGTTGGCAATTTGGTCCCTGGTTCCTCTGCCTTTTCTAAATCCAGCTTGTACATCTGGAATTTCTCAGTTCATGAATTGCCAAAGCCAAGTTTGAAGGATTTTGAGCATTACTTTGGTGGCATGTGAAATGAGCGCAATTATATGGTAGTTCGAACATTCTTTAGCTTTACCTTCCTTTGGGATTGGAATGAAAACTGACCTTTTTCAGTCCTGTGGCCACTGCTGAGTTTTCCAAATATGCTAGCACATTGAGTGCAGCACTTTAATAGCATCACCTTTTAGGATTTTAAATAGTTCAGTTGGAATTCTATCAGCTCCATTAGCTTTGTTCGTAGTAATGCTTCTTAAGGCCCACTTGACTTCACATTCCAGGCTGTCTGGATCTAGTGAGTGACCACACCATCATGGTTATGCAGGTCATTAAGACCTTTTTTGTATAGTTCTGTATATTCTTGCCACCTCTTATTCTCTTCTGCTTCTGTTATGTCCTTGCTGTTTCTGTCCTTTATTGTGCCCATCCTTGCATGAAAATTTTGGAGACATCCTTGATGTCTCCAATTTTCTTGAAAAGATCTCGTCTTTCCCATTCTGTTGTTTTCTTTTATTTCTTTGCATTTTTCATTTAAGAAGGCCTTCTTATCATCCCTTGCTATTCTCTGGAACTCTGCATCCAGTTGGGTGTATCTTCCTCTTCCTCCCTTGCCTTTTACTTCTCTTTTTTTCTCAGCTATTTGTAAGGCCTCCTCAGACAACCCATTTCTTGCATTTCTTTTTCATTGTACCACCTCCTGTACAATGTTATGAACCTCCACCATAGTTCTTCAGGCACACTACCAGATCTAATCCCTTGAGTTCTTTCATCACCGCCACTGTATAATCATAATGTATTTGATTTAGGTCATACTTGAATGGCTTAGTGAATTTCCCTACTTTCTTCAACTTAAGTTTGAATTTTGCAATAAGGTGCTTATGATCTGAGCCACAGTCAGCTCCAGGTCTTGTTTTTGCTCACTGTATAGAACTTCTCCATTTTTGGATGCAAATAAAATAATCAATCTGATTTTGGTATTGACCATCTGGTGATGTCTATCTGTAGTCTTCTCTTGCGCTGTTGGAAGATGGTATTTGCTATGACCAGTGTGTTCTCTTGAAAAAACTTCTTAGCCTTGCCCTGCTTCATTCTGAACTCCAAGGTCATAAGGTGACCTCCATTCACTCCAAGGTAAACTCCAGGCAAGTTTGCCTGTTACTCCAGGTATTTCTTGACTACATACTTTTGCATTCCAATCCCCTGTGATTAAAAAAAAAAAAAATCTATTTTTATGTAAGTTCTAGAAGGACTTGTAGGTCTTCATAGAACCATTCAACTTCAGCTTCTTTGGCATTAGTGGTTTGGGCATAGACTTGAATTACCATGATGTTGCATGGTTTGCCTTGGAAGCAAACTGAGATCATTCTGTCATCTTTGAGACTGCACCCAAGTACTGCATTTTGGACTCCTTTGTTGACTATGAGAGCTACTCCAGTTCTTTTTTTTTTTTTTCTAAGGGATTTTTGCCCATAGTAGTAGATATAATGGTCATCTGAATTAAATTCACCCATTCCTGTCCATTTCAGTTCACTGATTCCTAAAATGTTGATTTCTCTTGCCATCTCCTGTTTGACCAATTCTAATTTACTTTGATTCATGGATCTAATGTTCCAGGTTCCTATGCAATATTGTTCTTTATAGCATCTGACTTTATTTGCACCACCAGACACATTCAGAACTGAGTGTCGTTTCCACTTTGGCCCAGCCTCTTCATTCTTTCTAGAGCTACTAATAACTGCCCTCTGCCCTTCCCCAGTAGTTTTTGAACACTCACCAACTTGAGGGGCTAATCTTCTGCTGTGTTATCTTTTTGCCTTTCCCTACTCTTCATGGGATTCTCAAGGCGAGAATCATAGAGTGGTTTGCCATTCCCCTCACACGTTTTGTCAGAGGAAGATGATTTGCCTTAAAAGATTAAATACAATTGCTGCCCCTTGTAATACAGAGGGAAAACAAGCAAGAGAAGACACAAAAATCTCTTCTTATAAATTGGTCTCCAAGAAACTCTCTTTATTATTTGATCAAAAATGTCATGCATCTCATGACCAGCACAGATATATGGATATACATTGCAATACTGAAATTTAACCCAAATTATTGATCCCTGTCAAATATACTTCCCATCAAATCTCCTCCCTTCCAACAGGAGAGATGTAACTCTTGGAATAATCACTACCCTTATGTCTAGTTTCAGATAATAGTTCACATGGTAGATTTGTACTTCCTGAGCAGGTGAGGTCCTGTGACTCTCTTTGGACACTCAGTTATAGTGGAAGTTACAAGTGCAAATTCCAGTCTGAACATTTAGTTGCCAGTGTGGTAAGAAATGCTTGGGCACCCTTTGCTCTTAGCAGCTTCTGAGACCGCAGAGGCTCTATCTCTCTGGGTCTTTGTGGGACTCCATAACTCTGATTAGTATAAATTCTCTGTCAACCCACAGTGATACGTATCATTTTCTTTCTTGAACTCTAATCTCCCCTACTAGTCCCTAAGCTCTTTGAGATTAAGATATAGCGCCTATAGACAGAAGAAGCTCAATACTATCTGTTGAATAACTAAATGTATTTGTAAAAAATTCCAATGCTACAAAGTAATTAGACAAATTTTCATATCCTACAAAATACTAGTATGTTATTATTGAAGTATTACCTTTATGTAAGATAATCATTGAACTTGGCATTCTGTACAAGCAAAATATTTTCATCTTGCACATAAAGTATGTGTGTTTTCCAATTATAACAACGACAAAGCTAAAAAAAAAAAAAACAAATTTTTATCATATCGGTAAGGAGATTTCACATGTTAGAGCAGGCACATTGACTCCCTATGATACAAATTATAATATATTCCAATATTAGTGAAAGGCCTAAACTCAAGTCCAGCTTCTTATGATTATGCTAATATATGCTCATTCTGACAAAGAATAAGGTGCCTAGCCAAAATGATACTATCAAATAATGACCTGGATTAAAACAATTATATCCCACATTTATTGGTTCATTTTTCTCTAGTGGCTATTTTTGTTTTGACCAATGATATCTCTTCACATTGTGATAAGAAACTTTTCAGCATGAATGCTGCTTACAAAGAAACACAACAGCTTTATTCGCTAGTCTACTTGTGTTTATTGTTTTATAATGTATCCAGAAACTTCTCGGGGTTAAATCTCTTCTAAACAGTTGGCTCTTTAAAATGTATTCCTTGCATTCTTAGTTGAGCATTAGACTAAAATATCATCAGTTAAGATACCCCTTCCAAGTAATTTTTTGATGTATTTGATCAACAAGCACATAGAAGTCCTAAGGCAACAACCACAGATGTAGGACTCATTTCATTTACCCAAACATTTTGTAATAATTTCAGTATGATTAGTCAACCACTTAGGGGAAGAAAAAAAAAAAAGCTTCTAAAGCATTCTTGTGCTTTTATTTCTGTTAAAGAGATGGAAATACCAGGTTATCCTACCTGCCTCCTGGGAAGCAATAGTTAGAACCAGACGTGGAAAAACAGACTGGTTCAAAATTGGAAAAGGAGTATGTCGAGGCTATATACCATCACGCTGCTTATTTAACTTCTATGTAAAGTACATCATGTGAAATGCCAGGCTGAAGGAATCCCAAGCTGGAATCAAGATTGCTAGGAGGAATATTAATAACTTCAGATATGCAGATGATACCACTCTAATAGCAGAAAGTGAAAAGTAACTAAAGAGTCTCTTGAAGAAGATGAAAGATGGAAGTGGAAAAGCTGGCTTGAAACTCAACATTCAAAAAACTACAGTCATGGCATCTGGTTCTATCACTTCACACCAAATATGGGGGAAAAGTGGAAACAGTGACAGATTTTCTTTTGGGGGGCTTCAAAATCCCTGCAGACAGTGACTGCAGCCATGAAATTAAAAGACACTTGCTCCTTGGAAGAAAAGCTATGACAAATCTAGACAGCATATTTAGCAGAGACATCACTTTGCCGACAAAGTTTCATATATTCAAAGCTATGGTTTTTCCAGTAGTCATATACGGATATAAGAGTTGGACCATAAAGAAGGCTGAGCCCCAAAGAATTAATGCTTTCAAATTGTGATGCTGGAGTAGACTCTTGAGAGTTCCTTGGACTGTAAGATCAAACCAGTCAATCCTACAGGAAATTAGCCCTGAATATTCATTGGAAGGACTGATGCTGAATCTGAAGCTCCAATCATTTGGCACCTGATGCAAAGAGCTGACTCATTGGAAAAGATGCTGATGCTGAAAAGATTGAAGGCAGGAATAGAAGGAGATGATATAGGACAAGATAGTTGGATGGTATCACTGACTCAATGGACATGAGTTTTAGGAAACTCCAAGATAGTGAAGGACAGGGAAGCCTAGCATACTACAGTCCATGGGGTCGCTGAGAGTCAGACATGACTTAGCGACTGAATAACGATCATCTAAATGATTCATGATTAATGATTTTTACTATTATTTTGTTATACTGAGTTGGCCAAAAAGTTTGTAAGCTCTTACAAAAGCACAAGCAAACTTTCTGGACAACCCAATATTTAGTTTATACAAATTTGTATAATAAAATGGAGGAGGAAATGGCTACCCACTCCTGTATTCTTGCCTGGGAAATCCCATGGACTGAGGAGCCTAGAAGGCTACAGTTTATGGGGTCACACATGACTAAAGCAACTTCGCATGCATGCATGCACCTATAATAAAAACCAGGAAAAACTAATTTTAAATCTGAAGGACTCCTCAAAGTTTTCTTAAATATTGCCTACAATGATGGTTAAAACAACTGAATGCAACATATCCTAGGCTCAAGTTCTCCTCTTTGTACTTATATTCATAACAAGCAAATGCTACTTCGTCATCCACCTTCTCTTCCTGAAAGGAAATAGAAACCTATCTCCCTATTTTATAATAAATTTTGATTTAACTTGGTTACATAAAATAAGAGTGCTAAGAAACTTTTCTTCTCCCTACATTTTAAACTTTAATTAAAATGTCTCAGCTGATCTATCTGCTAATGATTATTTGGACAGTGATGCAGAGAATCCTTTTTCTCAAAGGAATGAACACCTTCTAAGCCATGAACAGCTTTGGGTCCAGATGTTACTGTTTTTCATTCTCACCATTAATCACTAAACATCGCAGTAGGACCCACCATGGATATTATTCAAACAGAGACTCAATTAAATTCAGAGGCAGTCCATTTAATCTTCATCAGCTCAAACAATGGCAACTTCATTTTTCTCAAACAAATGTTGAGTCAGAGAAAAGAAACTTCAGAGATTTTCATTTCATTCAATATAGTTATAAAGTACCTGGATTTACACTTTGACTTTGGACAAAAAAATAAATAATAAAGACAGCCACACCACTTTGCTGGAAGGCAATGCTACAGAGAAGATGGAGCAGCCTGCAGCAGAAGGCACAAGTGGTAAGTTTGTGATTAAAAAGCAAAAGATTCATTTGCTCCCTTAAAAGCTATGATAACTGAAGAAAGAAAGAAAATATTCTGTTCGGACTCTGCAGTGTGAAGATGGATGTGGGGCAGGGAACGAGAGTGGGAGGGAGAAAGGGGGACATGTCTGACTCTTACATTATTCACTTCATCTAGACTAAGGAGGAAAACAGCTCCTCAGAGAGGTCCAGTTAGAAAGTGGCCTGTGGGCATGACGAATGAGGCATCTATAATTAAGGGCAGGATATAACTACAAGAGACTTTTCTTCCTATGAGTATGACATTGACTTTTTTTTAAGTAGGGTAAAGGCAAGGGGGAGTGCTAACTGGTATCTTCAGCCATTCGTTTGAATCACAACTGCTTACTCCAAGGGCCTCCATTGGGATAATAAAACCTTCTTTGGGGCCCCTTTCTTCATCTTCTCTGTATTAATCTAGTTTCTAGAAGAAACAAAAAACATGAGCAAGATCACTAAGGCAAGAAAGGTATGGCATATATAAGATATGGTAAATAATGCAAGGCAGTAGGCTAAAACTCAAATGGCTAGACAGCAGGCTAGAAACAGAGATAGGACTAAAAACAGTGCTTATGGCCAGACCATAAAGGGCTAGGAATTCTAAGGACTACCAGCTTTCAATTCTACAGGCAACAGGGAGCCATTGAAAAATTCCTGAACAAGAGACAAAAGAATTAGATATGATCAGACAAAGATTTCAGACATGGCTACACATTGGATTCACCTGGGGAGTTATGAAAAATGAGGATGCCAGGATCCAGCCTCAAGGGATTCTATCTATAATTTAATTGGTATGGTGTATGCTCTGGACATCAATTTAAAAAGCTCCCAGATGACTCAGATGTGCAGCAAAGTTTGAGAACCACCACTTTAGAAAAATCATTCTGGAATATCTGTTTTTGTTCCGTTGGAATGGGCCATGGTGATGGCAGAGAAACTAATTACTAAGATCTCCTAAGGCAAGCAACTTGTGAAGAGAATCTGATCGAGGGCAGATCTCAATAATGGAAGGGATGGTCTCTTCTGAGAAAAACTGTCACAAGGGTCAAATGTGTGGCTGAGATGACTAATTGGACAAGGGAAATAAGGAAAAAGAACTGGAAAATGATTCCAGGGTTACCAGCTCAGACAACAGCATAGATGGTGCTGGGGCAAATTAACCAATTTAACAGAAAAAGGGGAATACAAGACGAGGAGCTATAATGGGAGAGGAAAAGAGAGGACGCTGAGAACATCCTTCAGTCACTCTAACCTTCACCTCCTCCCCTCACCCAGGAGTCGTCACCACTAAATTAAACCAGCATTAGTGCTCAACAGCTCTGCCAGGGGCCAGTGAAAGTTGACAGATTTAAGCTGCCCCAGGATAACAGGACATCTATCCTGCCTCAGATGGCCCTCTCCTGGGATCTCCCTGCCTGAAGAGTCCCAATATAGAATTCCTCCCAAGAGGACTTCAGCATGTCAGCTGTCACCAGCACCTGCCAAGAGAGAGAGAGGACATAGTGCAGGAGTGAGGATCCAATCACCATGGGCCCATAGAGCACAATCTCCACCTCGACTCCTTGAATCGCATCCCCAAGCAGATGGGAAGCCAGCAGCGAACCCGGAGCACAGATGTCGCAAGTTCACACCGAGCAAGAGTGAACTGTGCGGTTCTTCTCTTTAATTTCTTATCTGATAACAAGTTTCCAGTCCCCAGATCAATACTGCCAGCACGCTGCTGTGCACCCCACTGGCCACACGTTGTTGTCTCTATTACTCTTTTTAGGGGAATCATTATCTGTACACACTCCCATGTAAAAATTATAGTTTGTTCTTTCTGTCCCCAAATGAAACAATTAAAAAGCATATTTTTAAGAGGTTTGCCTCTGCCTTTCACAGTAGAAGCTTATTGAAAAAAGCTGCAGTTTTGTAAAAGTAAGGTCTGATCCCCTAGGATCTGTAAACAAAGGCTGTGAAAGTAGAAAAGATGTGGCAGAGAGGGTGTAAGTCAGTCATTTTCACCCACAACATAATGACCTAAGGACAAAATACATCATCACACGTCCAAACAACCTTCAGAATGGCCGGCTTTAGCAAAAGCACAGCTTGATCTGCCTCTTGGCTACCAGAAGAGGCAGAATCAACAGGAATGCCAGAGCACTTGACAGTCCTCTAGGAGTGTAAACTGTAAAGTGGCTCCTTGACACGCTTTCCCACGCGGATGGGGGGCTGACTATTCCAGTGCTGGCCACCAGTAAGGACTGTCTCCCCTGCTATGCGTTACTTGTAGTGTCTCTCAGGGGTGCGTGTGAGTGATTCTTGCAGTATCCTTGCCTGCCTCTCTTCTTTCTACAAGGTTTAGAAATGTCCCCCTGGAACCACAGAGTGGAATCTACTCTCCCGTTGCCAATTTTGTCACCCAAACATTCTTCCTCAGCAAGTTAGAGAACTGGGATAATTCTTTTACAAAGAATTGGGCACTGGCTCTGCCACTGAGTAAGCTGGTGGCCTTAGGCAAGTATTTAACCTCTCTGTACTCTGGTTTTATCATTTGTAAAATGGATTAATAATGCTTCCTAGTATAAGGACCGATATGAAGATTAAATATACTAACATAAGTAAGTGTGATGTCTGACACACAGAGATTGTCACAAATATATTAGTTGCTGTCACAATTTTTCTAAGATGCAATATAGCTTAGTGACTAAGAACATGAACTCCACAGCCGGTTTGCTTGGGCTCAAATTTTGACATCACCACTTTTCAGTTGTGTGTTTTAGGACAAGCTATTAGCTTCCCTGTGCCTTTATGTTATTTAACCCTATAAAAGAATAATATAGTATCTATCATAAATGGTTGTTGTTAAGATTAGTCCTCACATATATATATATGTATGGATATAGACTGAACATTTGTGTCCCCCCCAAAATTCTTCTGTTAAAACCTGTTCCCATACTGACACTTCCTAGGGGCCACTATAATTACCTCATTAGCATAACTCAGCTGGGATCCTTGGGACCCACAGTGAATAACAAAGACACTTTTATCACTTGGGAAATCCCAAGGGTTTAAAAGCTCCCCCTCAAGAACTCAGGACAAAGACCAGATAAACTCTTTATTATACAATGGCTGAGAAGCTTATAAAATTAAATTTCATTCTTCTACCCTTCTTGATTAGACAAACTCAAAAAGGAACTACACTGAAACCTTTTTCCCTAGTCGTAATCATATTAAACAAAAATATATACCATTGCAGACATATGTATCTCCACTTTCTAAAGTTAATAATAGTAATAACTATAATTTATTGAACACTTACTATATGCCAAGCACTTCACCTCACTGAAATAAACGACAAATCAACTGACAGGAAAAGGAACCGAGAGTTGGAGAGATGAAGTGTTGACCTAAGATGAGAACTGGCAAACTATGGCTTACAGTCCAAATCTAGCTCATCTGCAAGCTAAGAACGTGGCTGCATGCTAAAAATGATTTCTGTATTTTTAAATGATTGAAAAAAGAGGAAAGAATAATATTTTGCGACATGTTAAAATTACATGCGATTCAAATTTCAAGTCTATAAATAGTCTTATTAGAATACAATCAGGCCCATTTGTTTCCACCTAGACTAGAGCTATGTTCACTACAATGACAGAGTCAAATAGTTGCAACAAAGCCTATGTCCTGCCGGGCCTACAATATTGATTATCTGGCCCTTTACGGGAAACCTGCTGACCCCTAACAGAAGGTCATGGCTAGTGAGTGGCAAAAGTGGAACATAAAACTAGGTTTCTCTGGTTCCAAAGTACATAATCACAGGGGCAACATCTCCTCATTATTCTGAGCCTACTGTGTGTTTCAACAGTCAGACCATGTTCAGACATCCCAGTTCAGCCTCAGAAATCACTGATGTTCTTTCTATATAAGAGAACTGAACTCAGAGACCTCAAGTCATTCACCTAAGGCCACCGACAGGCCCTGCACAGCTCTGTGCTCTTGTTCTTATGATGCCCATGCCTGAACTCCACTCTATTCCAGAACAGAACAGAGAGATTCCTAAATTGCACGTTTCCGCACTGACCACAAAGAAAAATAAAATAAAAAGACAGTTCCCTTTCCTTAGGTGCCACCACTTTGGAGTGGGGAGAACAGGAAAATTTGAACTGAGGTTCAGACCCAGAGAAGTGACACAGGGTTGGGTTCAGCCAGAAGGACACCATTCAGCCTATGGCTGCAAGCCCCAAGGCCATGTGCCCAAAAACTTTTACTCTCTTATTCCACTCTGGGAGGCAGACTCTAGAAACCTACGGCTGTCATACATTTGGGAAAGAACTCAGAACAGCAAAACCAATGTGATTGAAGGTCTAAAGATAAATACCCTAGGTTCACCACAAAAAAAGCAGGGGGGAAGCATCTATGAATATTTGAAAGATCATACATCAAAGGAGGAATGAAATGAGAAATTGCTTGCTGTTATCCGAGGAAAATTGTAAGCTGATAAAATGGAGCATCAAGAAGTGTAACCTATTCAGAAGCATAGAGAATGTGTGGGCACTGGGCGCAAAGCAAGTTTTGTTTAGGCAGTCCCTTCTGGAAGACGTGGGGTTCAGGAAACAGGGTACCTTTACATTTCCAGCTGGAGTTTACTCAGTTGTTCCATTATAATGCAGATTCTTTTGAAAACTTTATGAAAGTGACATTGAGAATAGCTGCCTCTTACAGTAGAGTGAATGAACCCTGGTCTAGGAGTTAACTTAAGCGGGTATAGGCTTAGATAGGTAAGCATTTGGCTATGGATGACACCCCTGCTCACATGCAGGGGTATCTTACAAAGCTCTTATACAGTATCATAAGTCTCCTGTGGGGCCACTTTGGGATGAGATGGTGGTAGGGGACTGCTTATACTTAGGAGAAGAGGGAGAATGTTTTGATGAGGTGAGGAAACTGTAAAGGAAGACATTGATCAGAGCACGGTTATTGTCCACTGGGATCCCTTGGACAAGTTTTGGATTCACTGGTCACAAGTAGATCTATTTTAGGGACCTAGAAGGGTATGGCTGAGAATGAGGAGGCCCTTTGTCCAGCCTCTGCTGGGATCCAGCTCCATTCTGGTGCCTCAGAGACGGCACTTCCACATGGACACTGGACTCTCATGATGTCAGTGCCAGAAAGCGAGCGCCACTCCAAAGGGTCTGGAGGTACCAGGTGTGGACAGGTGGGAGCCAGCACCAGAAAGGAAAAAGCTGAAGGATAGATGTTAATGCTAGTGATTTCAGTCAACTGACTACCATTCTGCAAAGAATCCCAGACCTGTGAGAGAAGATGCGCTTTGGATGAGGGAGTCCTAAAAAGTCATGTTACTTCTCAGGCAGGATAATACTGAGCTAGCCAAGACAGGGGCTACACATATACAGACTAAACAATAAGCATTTTGGTAGACTGTCAATTCTGATTGTTTATCACTACACAAGTAGAAAAACCTCTCCTGGATGAGGCTGCCTGTTGCTTGTCTGACTTGCTCTTGTACGAGGCTCCTTATTCTGTGCTCCAAGCTCCTCCACAACCACTCGCATTGGCTGCTTCTGGTATCAGATCCTTTCTCTCAGTTTCTCTCTGTCCTCAGTTGCTCAGTGTTCACATGTTAAGTGCAGCAGCTTCATCAAATGCAGTTCTCAAACTATAAAGAGACTCATTCTTGACTTGCCGTTACTGCAGATAGCTATGTAATAGACTGGGTTCTCCTCCTTTATCTATTCCCCATTATCCAGGAAATGGATTTTATCTTTTTGTATGATGCCTCTATTTGTCTCCTGCTTAGTCTGTCTTTGTTCTGCATGAATTTTATGTTTCATGATGCAAAATTCAGTATGGATTTTTGGTGGGGAAAAAAAAAGATGTTCCAAGATGCCTCTTACCTGACAAAAATATTTCCTGCTATATAGAAACAGGTAATATTCTGAGTCACACCGTCAAACATCTCATAGCACAAAGTAGCCTAGGACTTTCTGATGAGGCTGTGCCTGCCCCATATTTATATCTGACACATACTCTAAATTTTGCATTACAAAATACACATTGTGAAATACTGTGTTTAAAATTATAGAAAATGGTCTAAAAACAATAGAATAGCCAACACCTATTAAGAAACTACGTTTTTTCTAGAAGCATTACTAGTTTCATTACCTCTTCACAATAACTGTAACTTAGCCATTATCTCCATCTTACAGAAGAGAAATCAGAAGCTCAAAAGGTTTAAGAAACTGGCAGTCTTTTCAAGGCCAAACTGTAGATAGGAATGCTGAGAATCCAACCTGCAGCGTCTGATTCCAAAGATGGGTCTCAAGCTCACTGCTGCACTGCCCAGGAAGAAAACGGTAGCAGGCTATAATGGAACACATTCTAAAATCTCAGGGCCATCCTGAAGGAGCAAGGGCAGCCATTGCATTAAATAAATGATTAAGAACTAAATATCACCTTTTTACATCTCTGCCAATTTGATCAAGAGGAATGATGTTTGATTTTAGCTCATATATCTTTGATTACTAATGAAATTTGACGGTTTTTTTTTTCCATTCTTACTGGCCATTAATTTTCTTCTTTTATGAACTGCCTATTCATTTACTGTGTTCTTTTTTCTACTGTGATTTGAAAGTTTTTCTTATCAATTTTTAAGACCTCCTTATCTTTAAGGCCATTAATCATTTAACCATTGTATTTGTCACAAATATTTTATCCCAATTTATCATTTTCCTTTAAATTTTTATTATGCTGATCATTTAGGTAAGAAAATTCAGAGTACTTTGACAATTAAATCTAAGCCTTTAGATTTAACTTTACATACAATGTTCCTTTATCTTTGTGCCAAATTTCCCCATGAGTAGTCAGGTCCAAGTAGGATTATGTTGCATTAACCACAGTTTCATCAATGCATTGATAAATTAAAATACTGACATATTAATTTACAGTACACACCAGTAACCCAAATCCCATACAGACAATGTACAAATCAAGTCACTTTGCCCCATTCTTCTAGATCCTGGGAGTCCATATTATATCAAGACCTACAGAACTTAGTATTATTACTGCTTTATAACAGAGAAAGAGACTCAGAAATGCCTCATGTCTTTAGTAGCATAAGTAGAACAAGCATCCAAGTCTCTTCTTCACTGTTTAGTTAAAAAAAAAAATGTGAAATGTACGTTTTGATAAGAACACGGTCCTTAATTGTACCAAGCATGAAAAAACAACACAAGCATTTTACTTTGCTAAACATACAGATCATTTAAAAATGAAGAAAACAGATGTAAAATTGTCTAGGAAAGTGGACAACTTTATGATTTGTTTGTCATCATCTCCCTCCTCACCTTAACATAATATGCAGCACATCCCCTGACAGCTCATAAAGTGCTCCACCACCACCACCAAATCACTAGCTTTTATGGAGACAGTAATGAACCTAAGATACCTCAGTAAGAGTTATAAAAATGTAGACACTTCTCACATTAAAAAAACAAGTGGAAGTATTTTGTAAACCAAAAATATTCAAATGTCTTGAGAAACGGGGATGCTGGAACCAAAACTACTGCATAAATATTTGCAGTTTCACCCACACGCTATTTCCCCGGGATTTACAACTGTTCACCGTTTTTTAATGCTCCAGCTCTGACCTGCTTAAAAATAGTTTGCAAGTGCTCGTAAGTCCCAGTTGATTTTGAAGGGGATAAGTGTCGTGGGGCACTGAAGAAATCTGTACGGGCAAATAAACAAGGTTGCCCCCACCCGGTAAACGGTCTGCCAGTTCAGCTCCTTTTGCTCGAAGACCCTGCCTGCCCTTGGACAGACGAGTTTTTCTTAAGTAAAAATGATCTCTCCTTCTTCCTCTTCCACATATGAAGGATTAAGACATTTCAGTCTCCTCTGAGTTCCACAACTGTGAAAGCTCTCTGGCATCTCAGATATTAATATGGCTTGCACTGATGCGACCTAAAGAGCCTTTTTAAAATCTAATCTACACTACTATGCTTATTTACTGTTCCTTGACAGGTCCCAGATCTGATTGAGAAAGAGTTTCTCCAAACACTAAGTATTGGGAACAGTCAGGTAAAGATAAGAGGAATGTATTAAAGGATTAAGTGCAAACAGAAAATGAAGAGGAGGGCAGGCCTGAGAAAATTAAAATAGCAATGAAGAGTGAGATTTGAAAAATGGCATTTATGAGGTCAAATGAAATTAGCCAAACTTTATCACAGAGCAGCACATTGTTGGCAGTGTTTAAAACATGTTCTCCTGCTTCACAGAAACGAGTTTCGCCCAAGTGTTTCTCATCCCGGGTGCTGCTAATTAGCACTTTTATTTCTATGCTATTTGCCGGTGCTCTTCGTTGCTGTCCAGGACAGCCATGTGAAATCTGTGTACATCCTTCTCCTAAGGAAGGAACAGGGCAAGTAATGTTGGACTATGTTCCACAGCGAAAAATACAGATTCCACATGATAAACAGTACTTACACTTCAATTCCTCATTCCCTGTTCACCACAAATGGAAACATCTTCAAAAGGTACTTATTTCCAAAAGCCTCTTTCCTTCCCTTTCAAAAGAAAATGTATTTTCAAATCCTTGGAAAGGCTTTACAGAGAACCCTGTGACCTCCTCAGTTAAAGGGTCCATTCAGCCGGCATGGCAGCCATCAGCGGCTCCTGGACTTGAGCCACAAGGCTCTTACTCTGCCACTCTGAGATCTGCAGGGAAATAGCAGGCATATTGTCAGATGGAGTATTACACCATTCTGGCCCCCAAAAGAGATGTTAAGAGCTGTTGAGCTGTAGCATGCTGCTCAAGAAAGAAGTCGGCTTTAGTAACACTACCGAAATGCAAAGAAACTTGTTTTTCTTTTCAACAAAGAAATCCAAAGCAAAGACCATTACCACTACCTATTCAAGGACGTTACCTACTTCCTGAAAATCAAAGCTTCTCCAATAATCTGCCTACTGAATACCTACAGAGCTTACCTATCCTTTACACCAATGACTCTCAAAATGGTAACCATAGACCAGCAGCTGGGCTTCCCAGGTGGCACTAGTAAAAGACCCTCCTGCCAATGCAGGAGATGCAAGAGACTCGGGTGGGTTGGGAAGATTCCCTGGAGTAGTAAACAGCAACCCCCTCCAGCATTCTTGCCTGGAGAATTCCTTGGACGGAGGAAGGAGCCTGGCGGGCTATAGTCCATAGGGCCACAAAGAGTCCGACGTGACTGAGCAGGCACGCACAGACCCGCACCAGCAGCAGCACCTGGGAACTTGTTAGAAATGCAGATCTGCACCTCAGACCTACTGAGTTAAAAATGCTTGGGGTTGGGCCCAGAAATCTAACAAGTCTTCCAGGTGGTTCTGATACACACTAAAGATGGAGAAAGCACTACTCTTTGCAATGCTATTTTTAACCTTCATCTAAGCACAGAAAACATCACTGTAATTTTTAGGGTTAGCACACCTGGCCAGAGTAAATAATTTCAACAGTTTATTGGGTTTCCCAGGTGGCACCAGTGGTAAAGAACTCGCCTACCAAAGCAGGAGGCATAAGCAATATAGGTTCAATCCCTGGGTGGGGAGGATCCCCTGGAGGAGGGCATGGCAACCCACTCCAGTATTCTTGCCTGGAGAATCCCATGGACAGAGGAGCCTGGTGGGCTACTATCTATAGGGCCACAAAGAGTCAGACATGACTGAAGCGACTACACACACACACACACACACACACACACACACACACTTCTCTGTTATTATTGCTTTTCAGCGATGTTGTCGCAAAACCCTGTAAGAATCTGAAGACAAACCTTTGAGAACCTAGGGATAAAATGCAAAAAGGCATAAAGGCAAGTTTCACGTTCAATTTCAGGAGGTTCCTGAATACACATGAAGCCTGTCCATTGTACCCCAGTAAAGTAGCATCTATTTTATCTTTCTCCAACCATTTTCATCTGCTCTTCACAGTAATCTGCAAAATCAACAAGATAGGTTTTAGTATAATTTGTAGAAGAGACCTTTGTACCTCAGACATAGAAGGGTCTTGCCCCGAATTACAGAGCTGGTGACAAGCAGAGGAAGCTTGTATTTGTGGCTCTGCTCCATCTGCAGACTCTCTACTTTACATTTCAGTCTTTTCCCTGCTCCCTCCCATTGAAGTTGTTGGAAATAATCATAATAGAAATAGCAGTGACTGGCCTGCTTTGCTAGAATAAAATAGAAATGTTCTGTCAGTAATAAAAGTACATTATTTTCACTGAAACAAAGAAGTTGGGGAGACAGCCTCCAAATATCCTTTGGTAAATGGTTGGGAAACCTGGAAGAGGTCATTCAATGCACAGCTATCCATGAAGTCTCATTTTTATCTCTAGATAAACTAGTTAGTATAGTCAAATTTAGTTCATTGAAAAATAGTCATATAGGTTGTTGATGACTAAAAGGCTCAGTTTTCCATTTTTCAATTTGTTGGTTTGGCCCAATATAAACCTACTTTCTGGAGAAGGCAATGGCACCCCACTCCAGTACTCTTGCCTGGAAAATCCCATGGATGGAGGAGCCTGGTAGGCTGCAGTCCATGGGGTCGCTAAGAGTCAGACAAGACTCATCGACTTCACTTTCACTTTTCTCTTTCATGCATTGGAAAAGGAAATGGTAACCCACTCCAGTGTTCTTGCCTGGAGAATCCCAGGGACGGGGGAGCCTCGTGGGCTGCCGTCTATGGGGTCGCACAGAGTCGGACAAGACTGAAGTGACTTAGCAGCAGCAGCAGCAGCAAACCTACTTTCAGTACTGAGGCATGTCTTCAATTTTACACCTATTCAGTAGCCACTGTGTACCAGGCACTGTAGTAGCTAAAGGAGGATATAAAGAAATATAAAGTGTTGGCCCTGCTCTCAGGAAATTTACAATAACGTAATGAATTCTAAGAGTGAACAAAAGATGCCATCTGACCACCTGCATTGTTATTATGATAACAAGAATCTAGGAAACACCTAACTTCTTCCCCATGCCTTTCTGATGATAATCAGATATTCCATGTGACTTTGTCTCATTGACCTCCCAATGTGCTGTATTCCACAGGAGCTTCTGCATCAAAGGCAGGAAGCTGCCCCAGCTATTGTAGTCTCTTGATTCTGGCTCTGTGGTTGTGTATCTTTACTCACATGTCTTTTTTAATGGAAGCCTGATTTCTGCAACCTGATTAGCTCCCTGAGCTGTCTGTGTCTATCTCAGGCTGTCCTCTCTCACCTAGTCAAGGACATCATGCAATTGTGTTTCTCTCCCTCTCTCATCAGTTCAGTTCAATTCAGTCGCTGAGTCCTGTCCGACTCTTTGCGACCCCATGAACCGCAGCATGCCAGGCCTCCCTATCCATCACCAACTCCCGGAGTCTACCCAAACCCATGTCCATTGAGTCGGTGATGCCATCCAACCATCTTATCCTCTGTCATCCCCTTCTCCTCCTGGAATCTTTCCCAGCATCAGGGTCTTTTCCAATGAGTCAGCTCTTCACATCAGGTAGCCAAAGTATTGGAGTTTCAGCTTCAACATCAGTCCTTCCAATGAACACCCAGGACTAATCTCCTTTAGGATGGACTGGTTGGATCTCCTTGCAGTCCAAGGGACTCTCAACAGCACTACTAATTTTTCACTCTATCACCCCATCACCATGCAACAGACTATAACATCTCTCATGTTTAAATATCTTCTTGCGACCTCATATGTCCCCTCCAGCTACCCTGCCCCCAATATATTCCTTATAGGAGCAAAACTATTCAAAAAAAGTTTTAGTCTGTTTCCTGTCATTCTTTCTTGAATCTGCTCCAATCAAGATTTAAACCCAAATACTCCACTGAAGCTAAAACTATAAACCACTGGGATGTAAAAATACAGTGGTCATTTCCCAATCCTTATGTCACTCAATCCTCATGATAATACATCTTCTCCCTGAAACACTTTCACTGCTGATTTCACCAAATCAGCCTCTCTCAGATCTCTTCACTGCTTTCTTCTTCTCAGTCTCCCTTAGTCTGTTCCTTCTCATCTTCCCAAATCCAAGCATCAGCAAGTCTCAGGGCTCAGTCTTTGAACTTCTCTGTTGATACTCACTTGCTGAGTGATCTCATTCAGTTCCGTGTTCTCTAAATACCATCTGTGTGCTGATGTCTCCCAAATATTTATCTCTACACCATCCTTCCCTGCTGAGCTCTAGACCATTTATGCAACTTCTCACTGGTGTCTCCCTTTGGATTATCTAGTAAGCTTCTCAAGTTTACCATATTCGAAACTGAATTATTTGTTTTTAACTTACCACCACCACTAAAATTAATACTCCCATTTTGTCCTTCTCAGCTGTTCTCCTTCTCACTTCTCTGGTGGGCCAGTGGCTAAGACTCCATGCTCCCAATGCAGGGAGCTCTCTCATTAGATCCCACATCATGGAACTAGATCCTACATGGTGCAAATTAAAACCCACATGCCACAACTACAAAGACAGATCCCGCATGCTATAACTGAAAGATCCCTCATGATGCAACCAAGACCTGGCGCAGCCAAATAAATATTTAAAATAATTTTTTTAATTTTTAAAAACGATTCCCCTTCTCAATAAATATCAGTTTCATCCTTTCAGTTGCTCAGGCCAAAAACTTTAGTGTCATCCTTGCCTCCTCATCCACTCTCGTATATGAATACTAATTTATGAGCAAATCACCTCAGCTGCACCTTGGAAAGTCATCCAAGCTCCAACAACTTATCACTTCCACTGCTACTATCTCGTTAAAACCATCTGGATTGTTACAACATTGCTGTAAAATTGTAACATTTATTTCAATAGTCCCCTAACTTGTCTCCCTTCTTCCACTCTCGCCTACTATCTATTTGCAATACCACCACCAAAGTAACCTTTGCAGTTACGTCAGAGGGTGTCACTTCTCTCTGTAAATCTTTCTGATGATTTCTGATCTCACTAGAGGAAAAACCAAGAAACCTTGTAATAGCCTATATGACCCAATATGATGGACTTTCGCTATCGCTCTGGTATCACTTCTTTTCTCGGGCTCACTCTGCTCCAGATACACTGCCTTTCTTGCTCTTCCTTAAGCACTGAAGAACATGCCACCTCAGAGCCTTAGCACATGCTGTTGCCTTTGCCTAGAATGTTCCTCAGATGTCCACACTCCTTGTTCCTTCATTGCCTTTTAAGATATTTTCACTAAAAGTATTCACTCCAACCACTGTATAAACAAAATATTTCCTTAGACAGAAACTCTCCACTTCCTCTGCTCTATATTTCATTATTACCCTCATCTCTGTTGACATAATTTATATTTATTTCTGTCATTCCCACTGAAATGTTATTTTGTGACCATAGGAACTTTGTTTTGTTTCCTGGTAAATCTGTGGTTTAAAATAGCTGTTCAATTAATATTTGTTTCATAAATGAGTAAACATTATTATAGTCAACTATTTACGGTCTATCCACTCAGTTCTAACCCAGTTTTTTGAGTGTGAATCAATTCTCCAATTCAGACCATTTTTTAAGTAGCTATCACAAGGAACCATAGGAAGTTCCCCTTTTTCTGTTCTTAATGGTGTGAGTTCTGATAATGACAGTGATGTGTAATCATACTGTCAATGATAATAATAATGATATTAATGATAATATTTACTTGCATCAATCAAAAATCTAAACCTTAAACTTTATCTCTAGTTTTCATGCAACCCTGCAAGGTGTGTATTATCATCCTAGTTTTCCAGATAAGCAGACTGAAATTCAGAAGTGTTATTTGACCCATCTACTGAGTGTCAGACCTAGGACTAGCATCCAGTTACCTCAGGCAAAAAAGGTCTGCCCTTTTTAAAATCCCTATCCTTTTCATTCATTACTGGCCTATCTAGAAACTTTGATTCCTTTTTGCTTCCTATAAAGAAAATGTAGTATAAACCAAGAATAAAATGATGACTTTATCACATAATTCTACTGATTATAACTGGCAATGTCTAAAAGGAAGACCCCTTACAAAATGTCCAAGCTAGAAAGTTTAGAAATAATTGAGCTTAACTTCTTTATCTAGTCCAATTTCTATACTGTATAGAAAACTGATACCCACAGAGGTTGATTTGCCTAAAATTGGCTTGTTGATGTGGGAGGGGCTGAGTGACATGGTTCGAAGTCAGACAGCCTGGTTCAAAGCCAGGTTTTACCTCTTGTGTGTGCCCAAGGACAAGGTTCTTAACCTCTTGAGCCCTTGATTTCCTCACTTTGAAATGGGGAAAATACCTACTTCATTGAGTTGTTTTGCAAATTATGATATACCTATGCATATATACATATATCCATATACATATATGTGACTATGTGTGTGCACACGCTAAGTCACCTCAGTTGTGTCCAACTCTTTGCAACCCTGTGGACTGTAGCCCATCAGGCTCTTCAGTCCATGGGATTCTCCAGGCAAGAATACTGGAGTGGGTTGCCATGCCCTCCTCCAGAGGATCTTCCCAACCCAGGGATCGGACCCATGTCTTTCTGTCTCTTTGCCTTTTATGTCTTTTATGCCTGCATTGGCAGGCAGGTTCTTTACCACTAGTGCCACCTGGGAATCCCCCATATATGACTGTATATATATATATAAAACCTAGCACAATAAATTGCAGCTATTATTATGTAGTAAAGCCATTAAAAGACTCAAGTCCTCTAACACTCAGTCAAGTATACCTTATAAATCAGTCTTTTCCTCAAGCAGAACAAAAAATTAATCTCTGCAGGAAGGTACCTACAACTGAGTCAGTGTTCAATCCCCAAATCCAATTTTTCAATCTTTTTCAAGACTCTAGTTTAAAACAGTGTGAACCCAAATGATAATACTGAGAATAGTTTTGCTGCTTTCTAATCTGGTACAGCACTGACTTTAATTGCAGCTGTCTAAGGAGATGAGAGAACAAAAAGAGGAGAAAACAGAGCCTGCTAAGATGATGGAATGAACACTCTCAAACACATGAATGTAGATGCACTAAATTTCTAAGTAGTTGAAATGTACATTTGAAAATATGAATACATGTTTTTCAAGACTTCTCAACTTCTTCCAGTAATGGTATAAACTGTGCTCAGAAGGAAAGGAAGGAATTGTTTTGGTCATGTCTATTGATATGTTTCAGGGTTGAGTATAAAATTCCCTCCTACATTGTAAATACAGCTAATTTCTGATGAAATTTATATATTACAAGAAGTTTAAAAAGAAAATGACAATTGAAAAATAATCAAAGAAACTGAGTAAATTCGTCCATACCCTGCTTAAAGCCTTTACATGGCTCCCACCATCCAAGAAGAAAGGTCCCACCCATTGGCATGGCATCAGTGCTCCCTGAGATCGGGCCTCACTACATGCTGTTCAGTCTTCATCTTTAGTGACTCTTGGGTACCAGCCTCCAGGCCTTTGTGTATGCTGTTACCTCTGCCAGGGACACGACTTCTTAAAAAAGCTTTCTTGAAAAAAACAAAATGAAGATGCAACTGCTTCAAATTCTGGCAGAAACAAGATGAGTTTTTTGAGGTGAAGGGTTTGTTCTAATAAGCAGAAATTGTACTAACAGTTTGGAACAAGAAATCTGCACTTGACAATTGAACCATTTAACAAATTATGGCATGTAGAGTTAATTTAAAATGCACAAAGGTAGAAAGTGATTAGCACTATGCCAAAAAGAATTGTGGTCTTTTAAAATTCTATTACTCACCAACCAAATTATAGAAAACTGTGGTTTGCATGTAAGTTATGTCAAGAGCCTCATTTTTTAGTCCTCGTCCTCATTAGCAGTGAGGAAATAAAGAACCGCATTGAAGCTGACATCGTACCCTCTAACCATGACATATTAGAGTATTTGGAATAAACTAGACTGCAGGACTAGCATATACCTTGTGACATGAGGGGTTGCTGTTGTTGAGTCGCTAAGTCACGTCTGACTCTTTTGTGATCCCATGGACTGTAGCCTGCCATGTGACATGAGGGGTACACCTTGAATATTTGCAAATTATAGAAATGACCCTCACAGTTCCTTTATAAATTGGTTTTGACCGAATGTTAATGTACAATCTAGTTACTGAGTAATACATTTTTGAAAGAGTTAAATTCTTCTTGAATCAATACACATACACCTCATGTTCTCAGGCAAACACACATATACACACACACAGACTGAAAGGAGGTTATGCAAAAATAATGCTTTTGAAGTAGCAGTATTTGGGGTTTTATTTAAATCCTCTAGTTTACTGTGTAAAGTAAAAGTACCTACGTAATAAATGGCATGAACCTAAGTCTTACCACACACTGGCTGTATAATTTGTGCTAAGTCATCTTAAGCTTTATTAGCTTCATTTAGAAAATTAAGATCATAATTCTGATCTCACAAGATTGATATGTGGACTAAAAGATATATTTTATTTGAAAGTGCCCTGTAAACTCTAAAGTATGATCCAAAAATAAATTATTATTATAATAGCATTAACATGCAAGTATTCTCTTTTCAAACGTCCCCTCCTTAAAGACAGACCTTCCCTAAGGTCCCTATCAGGGAAAAATCCCACGAAAAACAAACAATTCACCCCAACAATATTATCATCTTTTTCTCTTAGCACTTCTCATTCTCTGAAATCATCATTATAACTAGTACAGATGTTTACTGCTTCCCACTAGAATATAAGCTTCATGAAAGCAGAAGCTTTGTCTGTTGCTGCTGAATCACTAGCTCCTAAGAAGTATCCAGCTCAAAATGGTCACTCAGGAAATATCTAGGAATGCATATACAAATGTAATGTCCTCATCTCTTCAAGGAGTTTTCAACAAAGTGGCCAAAGGAAAGCAAACATATAGTGGATAAACTAACAAGAATCAACTCTCTGAGTGACTCCTAGTTTACACCCGATCCTCAGAATTCAGTGCAGTATCCAAGAGAGTAGAGTCTATTTAAGAGACATAATTTTTAGTGCTATCTCCTAGAGCACAAATCTATTCTCACATCGAAATAAGGTGAACTGTAAACTCTACTCTTAAGATGCTGCTTTGTACAACCGTCTGATCCTGATATTCTTTTCTATTGGTCTAAGTGTTTGTGTTTGTTCATTCCTCTCTAGCGGATTTTAAAATCCAAATCACTGCAGTAATTCATTTTTTATTGTTCTCTTGCTCAGCTTCAACACATGTACAGTAGTAGCGTTCACTCTTCAGGGGGATAATGGCATTTTTGGAGATTTTACTGTAGTCATTACTCTTACTTCTTTATTAAGAGACTTGACTTTAATCTTCTGCTTTAGCTATGTGGTTTATCTTATGAATATTAATATACAACCCAAAGGGATCTATCCAGTGAATGTGAATTAGAAAGGGCTTTTTTATACTGAAGAAACAGAAAGCCATTTTCTGGTGTGCACATCTTTCCAGGGTGTACGAGCTCTAATTTAATCAGCATGTAGTCATCATGTATGCCACCAGCACTCCAGGCCACGAAGTAATTGAAATGATTCAAGCTTGTTTAATAAAGTAATTTCAATTATGGCAGGAGTTGAGTCAGAAAATGTCAGCTGTACAAAGTTTATGCTGCCTGGAATCAGCAATAGGACACCCACTGTTCATAGAGCAAGCACCATTGCAGAAATGAGCTGTCCTTCTTAAGGCTATGAAATACCTTTGTTCACAAGAGATCAGCTTCTCATGGGTGATCTGTTACTCACAGAAGCCACATTTAATTTTGTCTTTAAAATAGTGTAAAGAAATTTACTTATAGTCAGGAACTTAGGACTGAAGGGGTCAGGAAGTTCATCCTCTTCTATCTGAACATAACTGATGGCTGACATTTCACCACAGTCTCTGCCACTCTTTAATGGCTCAAGACAAGTTATCATTTACATTTGCAGTCACTGATGACAACCACGCTACATTCTCTCCATCAGTATACTGACAAGGAGATT
Source organism: Bos mutus (assembly GCF_027580195.1). Lineage (NCBI taxonomy): Eukaryota > Metazoa > Chordata > Mammalia > Artiodactyla > Bovidae > Bos > Bos mutus. The sequence goes on along the minus strand of NC_091622.1, from coordinate 72,709,392 downwards.
CCACAACTTTTTATTATAAAATGTGATTGTGTAAAATATACATTTAAAGTCATTTTTCCATCACCAAATAATACAAAGATATTATAGAAGAATCTGCCTGTGATGCAGGAGATCCAGTTTCAGTCCCTGGGTTGGGAAGACCTCCTGGAGAAGGGCATGGCAATCCACCCCAGTATTCTTGCCTGGAAAATCCCCATGGACAGAGAAGCCTGGCAGGCTACAATCTGTGGGGTCACCAAGAGTCAGACATGACTTAGTGATTAACATTTCCATTTACATAAGTTCACAAAATGGTATTCTCAGTAGTTAATAAATGATAAACATTAAAAGATGCTTGCTCCTTGGAAGAAAAGCTATGACCAACCTAGACAACATATCAAAAAGCAGAGACATTACTTTGACAACAAAGGTCCATCTAGTCAAGGCTATGGTTTTTCCAGTAGTCAGGTATGGATGTGAGAGTTGGACTATAAAGAAAGCTGAGCACCAAAAAATTGATGCTTTTGAACTGTGGTATTGGAGAAGACTCTTGAGAGTCCCTTGGATTGCAAGGAAATCCAACCAGTCCATCCTAAAGGAAATCAGTCCTGAATATTCATTGGAAGGACTGATGCTGAAGCTGAAACTCCAACACTTTGGCCACCTGATGTGAAGAATTGACTCATATGAAAAGACCCTGATGCCGGGAAAGATTGAAGGCAGGAGGAGAAGGGAATGACAGAGAATGAGATGGTTGGATGTCATCACCGACTCAATTGACATGAGTTTCAGCAAGCTCTGGGAGCTGTGATGGACAGGGAAGCCTGGTGTGCTGCAATCCATGGGGTCACAAGAAATTGGACAGGACTGAGCAACTGAACTGAACTGAAACTCCAACAGGTTTTCCATTCTCTTTCTTCCACTTTCTCTTTTCCATAATTTTCTTTATTCTTCTCAGCTAGTACTTCTAGCACATTTTACCCATTTAAAGGGCTGAGTAGTTCTACTACCCTCAAGATCTTTAATTCCTGAATTATGATGTTATTGTTGTTATTCTTTTATTTATACTTTTCTTTGATTAAGGGACATATTGGTATATAGAAATGATTTGCTTTTTACTTACCATCTTGCAGCTTCCAGTGCTGCTCCTTACCCGTAAATGTTAATTAGTTAAACAGTTGGAACATCTGTTTGCAATTCACCATTGTATAAGCAAGAAGACCTTATTCAATTCTTTTTACTTATGTTTATCTGTTCTTCTCCAAAAAACAATTCTTTCCCACCTGGATCACATTTGGTTTAGATTAATTTTGTTAATGCTGCTAATGTAAACAATGATCTATTTTAGATATGAAGTCATTGTTGCCTCCAAAGACCATAGGCCTCTTGCAGGTTTCATCAGTACTGCCACTGTAGACTCCTCTTTTAATCTAGTTCTGGGAATCAAGACCAAGGGACATTAGAGGTTTGTTATTATTCTAAATGAAGACAACATCTATTCTGAAAATATACCTTTCTAAGTTTCCTCCTACTAAACACATCTCCTAAACTTCAGCTGTCTCATAGATCAAACAATCCAACTTCAGTTGAGACGGTGAGGATATACACTGAGATAGTAATTAGAATAATTAGTGTCCAGTATATTTTTAAAGTACTGTATATGCATGATCATACAGAAAGGTCATCTAATATCCCACCCGAATGAGTAGGAGAATTAAATTTAACCAGACTATATTTTTAACAAAGGCTAAACAATCCCTGAAGTTGAGTATCAGGATTCTCAAGTGAAATTTCCTCTTATGAGTTGGAGGTATATGATTTTTGCTATGGAAACATTCCAAACATATTGGAAGCCAATGGGATTACATAAGTTAATATATAAATATTTGCTCTCTGCACAACTTTTAGGTTAACCTTTCTTTAAAAATCCTACTTCTAGCTCCTCATTGATATGTTCTGAACCTTAGGTAAGTAATACTCTCAGTTGAAAACTATAAAGAATAAAGAGTTCCTGGTTTATATGGTGCCTTCCCTTTATAATCCTCAAAGGAGTATATAAATGCAAGATCATTATGAGTCCAACCTTATACATGGGGAACTTGAGGCTCAGAGAGAAAAAATAAGATTATCAAGGTCAAATAGTAGTTGAGTTTGAAAGGACCCAGTCCTCCTAATTTTTAATTTGCCTCACTTACACAGAAGACCAGGGTAAAGAGAATGTGCTTTTATAAGTATTGACACTAAACTTCCCCTGCTTAGCACTTCAGAAAAAGAGAAGTGAGAAATTAAAGGTTAGAATTCTTTGGGAAGATGAATTGCTTATGACAATGGTATTCTTTGCTAAATAATTTTTATATCATTTCAGAAGAAATCCTCCTATACTCAGAGGATTTCTGATGTACTAAGCTAATGATACCCACTCCTTACTGAATAGCAATATCTACTTCTGTTCTTCTTATGGCTTCAAAAAGAAGTGTTTTTTTTTTCCTTAACATGACATGAAAAGCTTCAAAAAGGTAATAGTTGAATTCAGAGTAGAAATGCAGACAAATTGCTAAAATTGTGAACAGATAAGCTATCTACAGAGTTCTTTCAATGCAAATCTTTCCAAGGAAGAAAATACGACAAAATTAAAAAGTTAAAAAAAAAAAAAAAAAGTTTCATACTGATGCAATCATCCACAAAGTCCTTGAAGTACTTAGAAACAGTGCCCTGCTCAATTCCTTAGAGGGCTTCCCAGGGGGTGCCAGCATAAGGAGCCAACCTGCCAATGTAGGTAGACATAAGAGACACGGGTTCAATCCCTGAGTCAAGAAGATCCCCCAGAAGGTGAGCATGGCACCCACTCCAGTATTCTTACCTGGAGAATTCCATAGACAGAGGAACCTGGTGGGCTGCAGTTCATAGTGTCACACAGAGTCGGACACAACTGAAGCAACTTAGCACGCATGCACCAATTCTTATGGAGCAACTGGACAAAGAAGAATGATGTGTAAACCCTCAGAGGTGCAGTAGGCGGTGTCAGCCTCTCCTGTCTTCCATCTGGCTTCTGAGTTAATGAGAATTTACCACAACTCAGGAGATCTTTGTCCACAACTTTACAACTACAGGCAATATTAGAACCCGTGTGTCCTGGTGCTACATTATTGTTGCCTTCGAAATAACATCTCAATTCAGAGAGTACACCATAGTTCTATAAGCATACATGCTGTCTGATGAAGTCACAGACCTAGAGGATTGATCATGATAATAATGATGGAGAATAAAATTAAATTCTTTAACTTACTGAAATTTACAATTGTGATTTGAAGACACATCTGATAACCTATAGCCTAGTCTGAATAATAACCACACTCTTTAAGCTCCTTTTTTGCCCACTCTCAGTAGAAAACTTTAACTTCTACTTTAGAGACAATAATGTCAATGTCATTCAGCTAAAGTTATTTTCTACTCACCCTCTCCCACATAGCCATGCATGCAACCTCGACACATGTACCTGCATCCACACCCAGTCATACCTCCAACTCTCACTTGTGGGGGAAAACTTTCCCTTCCTCTGATCAGAGGAATTGATGTCATCAAAACCTGTCTTTCTGAGAGAAGTGCTAAATATAGATGATTGTCAAGCAATCATTTTGATATAGTTCAACACTGAATTTGTACAACCAATGCTGTTCTTGCCTCTCCTTCATGGTAACTATGAAAGTTGCATGAATACTCCCAGTGTCAGAACCTCTATTATTGTAACTATTATTACTATGCAGAATGGGTTGTTGATAGAAGTTTGTGGATAATGATGATAGCAAGTACTCTTTGAGAGTGAAAACTGCAATAGAGCTTTTCTGTTTTGGAGTATTCATTCCTGAAAATTTGGAGAGGGTAGGTCTTTTGGGGCCACTAGGAAAGAAACTATATACTTTTATAGAAATAAAATGAGATTTGAATTAACATCAAGAGAACCTCTGTACAGAAAATTAAGTAACCAGAAGCAAAAATTGGATATGAGAAGAAAAATTCAGTCTTGGTCTTTTCACTGGCTATAGAGAGAAGGGCATGTTTTAGACTAGATGTATAAAACACACTTTAGAGAATATTCAGCACCACCAAGTGGAATAGTTTTCTTCCCCTCCAGCTGTCTCCCAGAGTCACTCCCCATACTTAGTTGCTCAGCCATGTCTGACTGAAACCCCTTGGATTGTAGCCAACCATGCTCCTCCATCCATGGGATTTTTCAGGCAAGATTACTGGAATGGGTTGCCATTTTCTTCTTCCAGAGGATCTTCCTAACCCAGGGATTAAACCCAGGTGTTCTGTGTCTCCTGCATTGCAGGCAGATTCTGTACCCACTGAGCCATCAGGGACTTCCCAAGTTCCTCCAAATAAAGGTGACAGAGGATAAGATGGTTGGATGGCATCACCAACTCGATGGACATGAGTTTGAGCAAGCTCTGGCAGTTGGTGATGGACAGGGAAGCCTGGTGTGCTACAGTGCATGGAGTCACAAAGAGTTGGACACAACTGAACGACTAAGCTGACTGTCCCAACTCAGGCAGCAACCACCCTGATCACTAAATTCTCCCTCAGCATTGAAGACATGTTCATTTTTTAAAGCCATTCCTGGTATAAATACCAAAAGCTATCAAACTCCACAAAACACAGGAATGAATCCCTTCTCCCAGAGAATGCATGTGACCATAAATGACATGTCCAACATTAGGGACTATAGATCAGCGTGACCTTCAGCAATTATTCTGCCCCATCCCAGAAAAGACTTCAAGGCAGAAGTGCCCCTCATACTCTCCATCTGGCAGCAAATGGGATCTGCTTGTGTATTAGACTTGTAGTTACCAGGCCCATGTTTGTGCAGCTAAAGGTATTTTTCTAGCATCTATCACTTTAAGAAAAAGGCCTTCATAAAAATTGCTCACTCTTATACAATCCACTACAAAATCCACTAATTTCCTCTATCCATTCATCTTTCAGAAATCCTATATCCAAGACAAATGGGATTTAGTATAGCATGCTTTCAATGAGCAAGACTATTTTAAGAACTCTATTCATCAGTTCCCAATAAATATTATGATACTAGCACTTAGGCATTCTAAAGTAACTTTCCTGAGCAGATCTCAAGCTCTTTAGCAACACAAATGCATTAAACTTCCTAATTCCCTTGCAAAAACAAGCTAAGAAGCCAGAGCTAAAACATGATTTTACAATGCAACTTCATGGCAGGTTACCTGGAAATAGCCCCTCTTTTAAGAGAAAAAAGGGTAGGGAGGGAATTATGGTAACTGCAAAAAGATTAGAGTACTAGCACTCTCTCATCCATTTCCAAGCCAAGTTTACCAGGAAATGTTGGGTAACCGTAAAGGATTCACTTGCTTGTCATTCAGTTATTTCAGAACTGTTTATTAAAGCTATACTGTGCTGGGCATTGGATTAGACCCTGGGGATATAATGGGAAAAAAAGCTATTTCCATCTAAAGTATGCAGTAAGTAGAGCAAAAATAGTTATTAAAAAAAAAAAGCAATAAAAGACCATGTAATAAGTAAAGTATATGTAGAATGTAGAGATAGCACATAGGCAACAGTGGATAACTTCCTTTGTGTAAGGGAATGAGAAGATATTCCAGAAAAAATTGCCCTAAGATGCAATATCCAACATGGAAGATTGAGTAGGAGTTTGACAGTATTGTGAGTATTCTCTTTCCAAAGAAAAAGCATCCCTGTTGATAGTAATGAATGGGTTGCAACAAATCTTTGTGGCTTCCCTGAAGATAGACTGAAAGATCTGTGTCTTTTAGAAGACAATGGCCCTACGTCAACTGTAGTCTTATGAGGACCTTACCAGGAAATCACAAAAAGTACCTATTTTTATAAAGATAGAACATCTTTATAGTCTCCATTTCTTCTCCTCTCACAGCTGCTTACAAAGCAAAGATGGAATTAAAGCAGGAAAAACATGCTGCCCTCTCATTTTACAAATGAGAAAATTACATCCCCAGGAAGTTAAAAGTTTTCCCTCAAACTTGCAAATTGTTAAAGTCCAAAACCCAGAGAAACCAGTCATTTTGAACTCTTATTATATTGAGAACCTAAAGTTTATAGGTCACTCGATTTAACAGTCACATGCTCAAAAGTGAATCATACCTGTCCTTACTTTGCATAGACTATGAGACGTTTCAGAGAAGGCAATGGCAACCCACTCCAGTACTCTTGCCTGGAAAATCCCATGGATGGAGGAGCCTGGTAGGCTGCAGTCCACAGGGTTGTGAAGAGTCAGACACGACTGAGCGACTTCACTTTCACTTTTCACTTTCATGCATTGGAGAAGGAAATGGCAACCCACTCTAGTGTTCTTGCCTGGAGAATCCCAGGGACAGGGGAACCTGATGGGCTGCTGTCTATGGGGTCTCACAGAGTTGGACCCAACTGAAGCGACTTAGCAGCAGCAGCAGCAGCATGAGATGTTTAACGGCAAGATAGAATAAGTTTTGCAGTAGAAAAAAGTAAACCTGAAAATCATAATTGTTAAAGGCAAGAAAAGTTTATTTTTCACTCACACGATGTCTAGTGTACATGGTGGGAAATTTCATCTCACTTCCACTGACTGGGAGATTGAGACTGCATCTTCTGATACCATCATCTCAGTATTTGACTTCCAAGGTTGCCATAACAGAGTGAGAGAGAGAGAGATGGTGGTAGCACATCAACTTTGTCTCAGCCCAGTTAAACTTTCACAGTCTGTTGGTCAGAACAAGTCATATGGCCCCAACCCAACTGCAAATGAAACCGGAAAATAAACAGAATTATGAATGCACAATGACTCTCCAGAACTAGCACAGTGTATGGTACAGAATGTGTGCCTATTTGTACACTGGATGCATAAACAAATGAAGACCCTACTATAGTCAAGGTACTTTTTCAGCACTATCCAGAGATACAAAGATATGCAAGCAATACTTACTATGTTCACTGAGCTGAGAACCTAACAGTGAAATTAATAACAAATACACACCCTAACCAAATAAATAATCCATCCATAGCAATGGGGACTAAATAACAAGTGAGTAAACTTCAACATAAAAGAAAAGGAGGGAAAAAGGGGGAAGTCAAAATTTAGGGTGGTCTAGAAATCCAGTCCTCTATTTATTTATATCCTAAACCTAAAACACTTCTCTCAAAAGATACAAAAGCCATTTGCCTCAGAATATTATTTTAACCTGAAGAACAAGAAAAATTATGAAGTAATAAAATATAGCTCTAAAAGTTTCAGAATCCAGTTGTAAACATGGAGACAGTTTTGTTTGGGAATCATTTCCAACATTGTTTTTCTTTAGATAAACAGTACATTTCCAGAACTGAGAATTTTCTATTTTATATTAATTTACAATAAACTCATACCAGGGCAAGTGACCTGACCCCCACTAAGATATATCCAGATTTCTTTATTGTTGTAGCAATAGGAAGGTGACTGCCAAGGGACAACAGAGGACATTCTTCATAGAAATTCCGTGGAATTTTGAGAAATATATGAATCACTGGAAATTTTTTTATCATTTCTGGCCAAATGCTGGCCCTTTTTTACTAGATGCTATTAACTTTGGGGCTTTCCTGAGCTCTCAGTGGTTAAGAATTTGCCTACAATACAGGAGATGGAGGAGACGCGGATTCAATCCTCTGAAGGATGAAACGGCAACCCACTCCAGTATTCCTGCCTGACAAATCCCATAACGTAGGAGCCTAGAGGGCTACGGTCCAAAGTGTCACAAAGAGTCAGACATGACTGTGCATCTGAGCCATACATAATTAACTTTAACTATAGGAAAGTATGACCAGTGCATTTTCTTGGCAAAACTCTATTAGTCTTTGCCCTGCTTCATTCCGTATTCCAAGGCCAAATTTGCCTGTTACTCCAGGTGTTTCTTGACTTCCTACTTTTGCATTTCAGTCCCCTATAATGAAAAGGACATCTTTTTTGGGTGTTAGTTCTAAAAGGTCTTCTAGGTCTTCATAGAACCACTCAACTTCAGCTTCTTCAGCGTTACTGGTTGGGGCATAGACTTGGATTACTGTGATATTGAATGGTTTGTCTTGGAAACGAACAGAGATCATTCTGTCATTTTTGAGATTGCATCCAAGTACTGCATTTCGGACTCTTTTGTTGACCATGATGGCCACTCCATTTCTTCTGAGGGATTCCTGCCCACAGTAGTAGATATAATGGTCATCTGAGTTAAATTCACCCATTCCAGTCCATTTCAGTTCGCTGATTCCTAGAATGTCGACATTCACTCTTGCCATCTCTTGTTTGACCACTTCCAATTTGCCTTGATTCATGGACCTGACATTCCAGGTTCCTATGCAATATTGCTCTTTACAGCATCGGACCTTGCTTCTATCACCAGTCACATCCACAGCTGGGTATTGTTTTTGCTTTGGCTCCATCCCTTCATTCTTTCTGGAGTTATTTCTCCACTGATCTCAGTAGTATATTGGGTACCTACTGACCTGGGGAGTTTCTCTTTCAGTATCCTATCATTTTGCCTTTTCATACTGTTCATGGGGTTCTCAAGGCAAGAATACTGAAGTGGTTTGCCATTCCCTTCTCCAGTGGACCACATTCGCCTTTGACTGTGTGGATAGCAATAAACTGTGGAAAATTCTGAAAGAGATGGGAATACCAGACCACCTGATCTGCCTCTTGAGAAATTTGTGTGCAGGTCAGTAAGCAACAGTTAGAACTGGACATGGAACAACAGACTGGTTCCAAATAGGAAAAGGAGTTCGTCAAGGCTGTATATTGTCACCCTGTTTATTTAACTTATATGCAGAGTACATCATGAGAAATGCTGGACTGGAAGAAACACAAACTGGAATCAAGATTGCCGGGAGAAATATCAATAACCTCAGATATGCAGATGACACCACCCTTATGGCAGAAAGTGAAGAGGAACTCAAAAGCCTCTTGATGAAAGTGAAAGTGGAGAGTGAAAAAGTTGGCTTAAAGCTCAACATTCAGAAAACGAAGATCATGGCATCCGGTCCCACCACTTCATGGGAAATAGATGGGGAAACAGTGTCAGACTTTATTTTTCTGGGCTCCAAAATCACTGCAGATGGTGACTGCAGCCATGAAATTAAAAGACACTTGCTCCTTGGAAGGAAAGTTATGACCAACCTAGATAGCATATTCAAAAGCAGAGACATTACTTTGCCAACAAAGGTTCGTCTAGTCAAGGCTATGGTTTTTCCTGTGGTCATGTATGGATGTGAGAGTTGGACTGTGAAGAAGGCTGAGTGCCAAAGAATTGATGCTTTTGAACTGTGGTGTTGGAGAAGACTCTTGAGAGTCCCTTGGAGTTGCAAGGAGATCCAACCAGTCCATTCTGAAGGAGATCAGCCCTGAGATTTCTTTGGAAGGAATGATGCTAAAGCTGAAACTCCCAGCACTTTGGCCACCTCGTGCGAAGAGTTGACTCATTGGAAAAGACTCTGATGCTGGGAGGGATTGGGGGCAGGAGGAGAAGGGGTGACAGAGGATGAGATGGTTGGATGGCATCACTGACTCGATGGACGTGAGTCTCAGTGAACTCAGGGAGTTGGTGATGGACAGGGAGGCCTGGCGTGCTGTGATTCATGGGGTCGCAAAGAGTCGGACACGACTGAGCAACTGATCTGATCTGATCTGATCTGATAGGAAATTATTTTGAACCAACTATAATGTTTTATAGCAACATTTTATCCCAATCTCAAGTTCAAAGTTTTGCAGATACCTGCAAACTGATGGAACATTTCTGAAAAACCAACTTGGCAATATGAATGATTAGTCTTTAAAATGTTCATATGTTATGACAAGTAATTTCCTTTATAAAAATCAATCCTAAAGTAATGATGACAAAGATTTCATCATGAGGATATTCATGCAGCACTATTTATCAATGGGGAAAACATCAGACAACTTAAATGTCTAATTTTGGAGAAAAGATTAAGCAAATTAAGTTACGTCTATATATGGAGGTATTATACATCTATTAAAACAGATGATTAAAATTCATCATTATCTATCAAAAATTTTAATGATTAGTCCTTTGAGCCAGCATTTTCACTCCTAGATTTCTATACTACAGAAAAGCTTTACAGATGTGCAAAATGTATTTGCAAAGATGTTTGCTGCAGCATTTTTTTTAATATCAAACATTGAAAAACTTGGATTAGAGACTATCTAAATAAAGATAAATCTACAAATTCTAACAGAGAAAGTTCAAATTTTACTAATATTAAGGGAAAAAAAGTAGTAAAACAACAAATGAACTAAAATCTCATTTTGAAAAAAAAAAAAAAGGGTTATCTATTTATAGACCAATAACTTAGGTCTGGTTGGGGAAGTGGCTTTCTTTCCTTAATTTTATTCAGCTGTGTGTTAACATTATATCATAAGTATGTGTTGCTTTAATTTACATTTAATTTTTTCATTTTAAAACCTAATAATGATTAGGTTTCCAGGGGCTTCCAAGGTGGCTCAGTAGGTGAAGTCTGACTACAGTGTAGGAGATGCAGGAGATGTGGGTTCAGTCCCTGGGTCAGGAAAATTCCTGGAGGAGGAAGGGGCAAACCACTCTAGTATTCTTGCCTGGAGAATCCCATGGACAGAGGAACCCAGTGGGCAACAGTCCATAGGGTCACAAAGAGTTGGACACAACTAAAGCAACTGAGCATGCACACACAGGCACAATGATATAAAGAGAGACAAAAAGAAAAGATTATTTTAGTTATATGAAAAAAAAGCTACAACAGAATGTTAAAATTAAAACACAGGCAAATATAATATTGTGTGTATACTATTATGTAAAGTATATAAAACTATCATGGTAAAAACACTGGACATGTATATCTGTAGATAGACAGAGATCAGAAAATTAATAGTGATTTCCTCTTGGTAGTAGGATGGTTGGTGGGAAGACTGATAGAAACATAATTCTGCTTCCTACATTTTTATGTACATTTTGTAATTGTGTAATCAGGGAATGGGAAAGAGCTAAAAAACAGAAACATGTATTTAAACAAGAAAAAACATCAAGGTCAGCATAAATCAGAAAGGATCAGAGAGGCAGCACTATTTTCCCTACAGATGCTCCTTATTAAAATCCTTTCCTTTCAATTAGGTCATCTATCTTTTCACTCCATGTTTTCATATAAATAAATAAAACCACTTGGTCCTTGAAACCAACAGATGCAACTAGAATGATGTACAACTAATTTTTCTCTAGCCCTTGTAGTCTTAAAACATAGCCACAAAGTTTTTGATACTTCTCTCATTAACATGTGAATTATAACCCCACCCCCCTTGAACTGAGTCAAGTTTGTGACTACTTTAATGAATAGAACTTGTAGAAGTGATCCTATATACATTGGAGGCTAGGTCATAAAAGCTCATACAGATCTTTCTTTCTCCTCTGAAACACTCTTGGAGCCCCAAGTGTGAAGTCTGACTGCTCTGAGGCCACCATGTTGTGAAGAGGTCCAAATCACATGGAAAGGACAACAAGTAGTCCGACCAATCAACCATACCAGGTGAGTCATGCCTTCCATTTATCCCAACCCGACCCACCTATCCAGTGCCAGCATGTAAGTGAGGAGGCCTCCAGATGATTCAAATTCCCAGACATCTGAGTCTTCCCAAGTGAGACCCTCCAGACATCATGGAGCCAAGACAAGACAGTCTATGCTCTGTCCAAGTTCCTGACCCAGAGAAACCATGCACAGGTAAAATAGTATTATTTTACTCCTACACATTTTGGAATGATTGTGAAACATCAATAGATAAGTGAAACATATCTTCCCCTGGTACATAGACATATATATGATTTTTTAACACATTATTAACTGGGGTATTTCAACACTGGTGGCATTAGTACATCTCCAGTCAATAATGTGTTAATAAATAGTCAATCTATAGATTCAATGCAATCAATCCATATCAAAAAACTAATGCTATTTTTCACATAATTAGAACAAATAATACAAAAATTTTATGGAACACAAAAGACCCCAAATATCCAAAACAATCTTATATTAAAGGACAAAACTTATCATGCTCCGTGATTTCAAAATATACTACAAAGCTAAATAATTACAGGAATCAAAACAGTATGGTGCTGGCACAAAGACAAACATATAAATCAACGGAACATAATAGAGGGCCCAGATAAAACCACACATATACAGGCAATCCATCTACAACCAAGGATGTAAAAATACAAAAAGACAGCCTCTTTAATAAGTGATTCTGGGAAAACTGTACAGCTACATACAAAAGAATCAGAATGAACTATGTCCTCAAATCATATACAAAAATAAAATGGATTAAAGAGTTAAATGTAAGACCTGAAACCATAAACTTCCAAAAGAAAACATCGACAATATATTCTTTGACACGGATCTTAGCAATACGTATTTTTTGGATATCTCCTCAGGCAAGGAAAATTAAAGCAAAAGTTAATACTGTTCTATGTTTCATATAAAAATTCATTGTTAAGAGAGTAAATCCTAAGAGTTCTCATCACAAGAAAAACAAATTTCTGTTTCTTTAATGTTTTATCTATATGAAATAATGGATGTTCACTAATAATTTCATGATATATGTATTAATAAGTTTATGCTGTACACCTTAAACTTATACAGTGTTGTATGTCAATCATACTTCAATAAAACTGGAAGAAAGAAAACAGTCAATAATATTTTTCTTAATATAGAAATAAACTTTTCAAGAGTTTTCTACTTGCTTTGAGTACCATTGAAATTATATAGTTCTTTATTCATTGTCTGAATGAGTCATTAAATGGATCATTTTTACATTTGTTTGTAAGTTACACATTTTGATAGTCACAAAAGTATTACTCTTCCTCTTCCAGTTATTTGAATATAATTCTCAAATACAACAGTGGATCACAACAAACTATGGAAAATTCTTAAAGATGTGGGAATACTAAACTATTTTACCTGTCTCCTGAGAAACCAGTATGCAGATCAAGAAGCAAGGAGCAGTTAGAACATGGAACAACTGACTGGTTCCAAATTGGGAAAAGAGTACAACAAAGCTATATATCGTCGCCCTGCTTACTTAACTTCTACGCAGAATACATGCAAAATGCCACGCTGGCTGAATCACAAGCTGGAATCAAGATTACCAAGAGAAATATCAACAACCTCAGATATGCAGATGATACCATTCTAATGGCAGAAAGTGAAGAGGAACTAAAGAGTCTCTTGATGAGGGTGAAAGAGGAGAGTAAAAAACCTGGCTTAAAACTCAACATTCAAAAAACTAAGATCATGGTATCTGATCCTATCACTTCACAGAAAATAGAACGGGTAAAAGTGGAAACAGTGACAGATTTTCTTTTCTTGGGCTCCAAAATCACTATGGATGATGACTGCAGCCACTAAATTAAAAGTGTCATAGCATTCCTTCAAGCTATGACAAACCTAGACTGTGTATTAAAAAGCAGAGACATCACTTTGCTGACAAAGGTCCATACAGTCAAAGCCATGGTTTTTCCAGTAGTCACATATGGATGTGGCAGTTGGATCATAAAGAAGGCTGAAGGCTGAAGAATTTATGCTTTCAAATTGTGGTGCTGGAAAAGATTCTTGAGAGTCCCTTGAACTGTAAGGGAATCAAGCCAGTCAATCCTAAAGGAAATCAACCCTGAATATTCACTGAAGCTGAAGCTCCAATACTTTTGGCCATTTGATGCAAACAAGCTAACTTTTCAACTTCATGAAAAGACCCTGATGCTGGGAAAGATGGAGGGCAAAAGGGGAAGGGGGCAATGGAGGATGAGATGGTTGAAAGGCATCACCAACTCAGTGGGTGTGAATTTGAGCAAACTCTGGGAGATAATGGAGGACAGAGGAGCCTGGCATGCCACAGTCCATGGAGTCATAGAGTCTGACACAACTTAGTGACTGAACAATAACAAGAATAATAAAAGTTAGCATATATAGAATATTTTCAAGACTTTTTCATAAACTCTAGTTGAGTTTAAACCTCCCATTATTTTGATTCATTAGATATCATTAGTATCTTCCCATTTTTAAGTAAGAGGAATTAAGTAATTTACCCAAGGGCACAGACTGGTAAATGGCAAATCCAGGATTCAACCCAGGCAGAGTCCAGCCAGAACCTTTGCTTTTTTTTTTTTTTCCTTTTATTCTTTTTTTTTTTTAATTTTATTTTATTTTTAAACTTTACATAATTGTATTAGTTTTGCCAAATATCAAAATGAATCCACCACAGGTATACATGTGTTCCCCATCCTGAACCCTCCTCCCTCCCCATACCATCCCTCTGGGTCGTCCCAGTGCACTAGCCCCAAGTATCCAGTATCGTGCATCGAACCTGGACTGGCATCTCATTTCATACATGATATTTTACATGTTTCAATGCCATTCTCCCCAATCTTCCCACCCTCTCCCTCTCCCACAGAGTCCATAAGACTGTTCTATACATCAGTGTCTCTTTTGCTGTCTCATACACAGGGTTATTGTGACCATCTTTCTAAATTCCATATATATGCGTTAGTATACTATATTGGTGTTTTTCCTTCTGGCTTACTTCACTCTGTATAATAGGCTCCAGTTTCATCCATCTCATTAGAACTGATTCAAATGTATTCTTTTTAATGGCTGAGTAATACTCCATTGTGTATATGTACCACTGCTTTCTTATCCGTTCATCTGCTGATGGACATCTAGGTTGCTTCCATGTCCTGGCTATTATAAACAGTGCTGCAATGAACATTGGGGTACACGTGTCTCTTTCCCTTCTGGTTTCCTCAGTGTGTATGCCCAGCAGTGGGATTGCTGGATCATAAGGCAGCTCTATTTCCAGTTTTTTTAAGGAATCTCCACACTGTTCTCCATAGTGGCTGTACTAGTTTGCATTCCCACCAACAGTGTAAGAGGGTTCCCTTTTCTCCACACCCTCTCCAGCATTTATTATTTGTAGACTTTTGAATCACAGCCATTCTGAATGGTGTGAAATGGTACCTCATAGTGGTTTTGATTTGCATTTCTCTGATAATGAGTGATGTTGAGCATCTTTTCATGTGTTTGTTAGCCATCTGTATGTCTTCTTTGGAGGAATGTCTATTTAGTTCTTTGGCCCATTTTTTGATTGGGTCATTTATTTTTCTGGAGTTGAGCTGTAGGAGTTGCTTGTATATTTTTGAGATTAGTTGTTTGTCAGTTGCTTCATTTGCTATTATTTCCTCCCATTCTGAAGGCTGTCTTTTCACCTTGCTAATAGTTTCCTTTGATGTACAGAAGCTTTTAAGGTTAATTAGGTCCCATTTGTTTATTTTTGCTTTTATTTCCAATATTCTGGGAGGTCCTGCCTGACTTCAGGCTCTACTACAAAGCCACAGTTATCAAGACAGTATGGTACTGGCACAAAGACAGAAATATAGATCAATGGAACAAAATAGAAAGCCCAGAGATAAATCCACGCGCATATGGACACCTTATCTTTGACAAAGGAGGCAAGAATATACAATGGATTAAAGACAATCTCTTTAACAAGTGGTGCTGGGAAATCTGGTCAACCACTTGTAAAAGAATGAAACTAGAACACTTTCTAACACCATACACAAAAATAAACTCAAAATGGATTAAAGATCTAAACGTAAGACCAGAAACTATAAAACTCCTAGAGGAGAACGTAGGCAAAACACTCTCTGACATACATCACAGCAGAACCTTTGCTTTAAACTGCTGAACTAAATTCCCTCACTTCCTCTCTTTCTGTTTCACATAAAATTAAAAAAAAAAAAAAACCTAAGCTGCCAGGAAATACACATCTCAGAGCTAGCTGTGGACACATGCCAGAAATCTCACAGTATGCTTCATGAAAGCTAGATAATGTTGCTATTTTACTAAAGCTTTTTGTGGAAAAGACAAAAAATCCAGAGGTCTAAAGCTATATAAAGAAAAACAAAGATAATAATATAAGCAAAAGGTGGAGATGAAGCCCTTGTGCATGGATCCACAGAGTGACCAAGAATTTCCAGAATGAGGGATTCTATTAGTAAGTCAGTTTCAAAGTATTTATTTAAATAAACTTTAAAATTAGGAAGAAGTAAGGAAAGATATAAACATCTGAATGCAGAGTTCCAAAGAATAGCAAGAAGAGATAAGAAAGCCTTCTTCAGTGATCAATGCAAAGAAATAGAGGAAAACAACAGAATGGGAAAGACTAGAGATCTCTTCAAGAAAATCAGAGATACCAAAGGAACATTTCATGTAAAGATGGGCTTGAAAAAAGACAGAAATGGTATGGACCTAACAGAAGCAGAAGATATTAAGAAGAAGTGGCAAGAATACACAGAAGAACTGTACAAAAAAGATCTTCACGACCCAGATAATCACGATGGTGTGATCCCTGACCTAGAGCCAGACATCCTGGAATGTGAAGTCAAGTGGGCCTTAGAAAGCATCACTACAAACAAAGCTAGTGGTGGTGATAGAATTCCAGTTGAGCTATTCCAAATCCTGAGATATGATGCTGTGAAAGTGCTGCACTCAATATGCCAGCAAATTTGGAAAACTCAGCAGTGGCCACAGGACTGGAAAAGGTCAGTTTTCATTCCAATCCCAAAGAAAGGCAATGCCAAAGAATGCTCAAACTACCACACAATTGCACTCATCTCACACACTAGTAAAGTAATGCTCAAAATTCTCCAAGCCAGGCTTCAGCAATATGTGAACCATGAACTTCCTGATGTGCAAGCTGGTTTTAGAAAAGGCAGAGGAACCAGAGATCAAATTGCCAACATCCGCTAGATCACAGAAAAAGCAAGAGAGTTACAGAAAAGCATCTATTTCTGCTTTATTGACTATGCCAAAGCCTTTGATTGTGTGGATCACAATCAACTGTGGAAAATTCTGAAAGAGATGGGAATACCAGACCACCTGATCTGCCTCTTGAGAAATTTGTATGCAGGTCAGGAAGCAACAGTTAGAACTGGACATGGAACAACAGACTGGTTCCAAATAGGAAAAGGAGTACATCAAGAATAGTCACCCTGTTTATTTAACTTATATGCAGAGTACATCATGAGAAATGCTGGACTGGAAGAAACACAAGCTGGAATCAGGATTTCCGGGAGAAATATCAATAACCTCAGATATGCAGATGACACCACCCTTATAGCAGAAAGTGAAGAGGAACTCAAAAGCCTCTTGATGAAAGTGAAAGTGGAGAGTGAAAAAGTTGGCTTAAAGCTCAACATTCAGAAAACGAAGATCATGGCATCCGGTCCCACCACTTCATGGGAAATAGATGGGGAAACAGTGTCAGACTTTATTTTTCTGGGCTCCAAAATCACTGCAGATGGTGACTGCAGCCGTGAAATTAAAAGACGCTTACTCCTTGGAAGGAAAGTTATGACCAACCTAGATAGCATATTCAAAAGCAGAGACATTTACTTTGCCAACAAAGGTTCGTCTAGTCAAGGCTATGGTTTTTCCAGTGGTCATGTACGGATGTGAGAGTTGGACTGTGAAGAAGGCTGAGCGCCGAAAAATTGATGCTTTTGAACTGTGGTGTTGGAGAAGACTCTTGAGAGTCCCTTGGAGTGCAAGGAGATCCACCCAGTCCATTCTGAAGGAGATCAGCCCTGGGATTTCTTTGGAAGGAATGATGCTAAAGCTGAAACTCCAGCACTTTGGCCACCTCATGTGAAGAGTTGACTCATTGGAAAAGACTCTGATGCTGGGAGGGATTGGGGGCAGGAGAAGAAGGGGACGACAGAGGATGAGATGGCTGGATGGCATCACTGACTCGATGGACGTGAGTCTCAGTGAACTCCGGGAGTTGGTGATGGACAGGGAGGCCTGGCGTGCTGTGATTCATGGGGTCGCAAAGAGTTGGACACGACTGAGCGACTGATCTGATCTGATCTCTAATCTGAAGGAAAGAAGCACAAGGGCTGGATGAAGCACCAGCTGGAATCAAGATTGCCAAGAGAAATATCAATAACCTCAGATT
The DNA here is from genome assembly GCF_027580195.1 of Bos mutus. Taxonomy (NCBI): domain Eukaryota; kingdom Metazoa; phylum Chordata; class Mammalia; order Artiodactyla; family Bovidae; genus Bos; species Bos mutus. The sequence goes on along the minus strand of NC_091622.1, from coordinate 72,691,361 downwards.
TTCAGATGACACATACTTATGGCAGAAAGTGAAGAGAAACTAAAGAGCCTCTTGAAGAAAGTGAAAAAGGAGAGTGAAAAGACTGGCTTGAGACTCAACATTCAAAAAACTAAGATCATGCCATCCAGTACCATCACTTCATGGCAAATAGATGGGGAAACAATGGAAACAGTGAAAGATTTTATTTTCTTAGGCTCCAAAATTACTGCAGATAGTAACTGCAGCCATGAAATTAAAAGACGCTTGCTCCTTGGAAGAAAAGCTATGACTAACCCAGACAGCATATTAAAAAGAGAGACATTACTTTGCCAACAAAGGTCTTTCTAGTAAAAACTATGGTTTTTCCAGTAGCCATGTTTGGATGTGAGAGCTGGACCATAAAGAAGGCTGAGCACCGAAGAATTGATGCTTTTGAACTGTGGTGTTGGAGAAGACTCTTGAGAGTCTCTTGGACTGCAAGGAGATCCAACCAGTCCATTCTGAAGGAGATCAGCCCTGGGATTTCTTTGGAAGGAATGATGCTAAAGCTGAAACTCCAGTACTTTGGCCACCTCATGCGAAGAGTTGACTCATTGGAAAAGACCCTGATGCTGGGAGGGATTGGGGGCAGGAGGAGAAGGGGACGACAGAGGATGAGATGGCTGGATGGCATCACTGACTCAATGGACATGAGTTTGAGCAAGTTCTGGGAGATGGTGAAGGACAGGGAAGCCTGGCGTGCTGCAGTCCATGGGGTCACAAAGAGTCGGACACAACTGAGCGACGGAACTGAACTGAAGGAAAGAAGAGAAAGAGGGCAGAAGGGGGTAAGGAGGTTAGAAAGGAAGGAACACAGACGGTAACTGAGGTTAGTAATAATGGAAAAGTTGAAGAGATTCAAGGCTACTGTGTGTGAAAGAGAATGAATAATTGAAAAAGTAAGTTGAAAATAGGGCCCCATTATAAATCCAGTTTGGGAGCTTAAAGAAGACTTCAAAGAGGGGACATGAGATATCTGCCATTATATAAATTCAGATCACAAACCAATTTCCATTCAGTTAGTTTTAGTGGAGAGAAGTGCTCTGCAGTGGTGACCAGAAAAGGAAATGTGTGTGTGCATCTGGAAATTTTACAGGACTAAGTTAAAAAGCTGGCTATTTAATAATCTGTGACCTAATTATACCTAAGTGTATTTCCAATTCTTGTTCAGTGAAGGAACTAGCATAGCAAATAAGATGGAATGTGTTAACATTTAAGAAAATATAATTCCAATATACATATTGATTTATCTAGGAATGAGGAAGTTAATCTTTTAAAGAAATGTAAAACGTAAGTCAAAGAAATTTTAGAAAACTAATAAGATAAAATGCAGAATTTTAAAATATAAAGTCCTTAAGAAAGAAATGAAAGAAAAAATATAAATTCCTTAAGGAAGCTATATTTTTAAGTATAATGCAAGAGTCATCATACATAAATGTCTATTTTTTAAATTATTCATGTATGTAAGAAAATATCACTTTTGAATATTATTTAGTAATAACAAAAGGAATAGACTTCTGGAATATCTCCTTTCTTAGGAAGTGTTTTTGAATTGAAATACTTTGTAATTCAAGCAGAAAATAACATCAAAATACTCAACGATTTATGAAATATTTATTATGTACACATTATGTACCAGACACATTACTAAGGCACTGGGAATCTAATAAATAACTGACTAAATCCTCCTCAAAATTTTTCAAAGAATATAATATGAGAGAAAAATCTCTAATGCACTGATCTTCAGTTTAATGTACAAAAAACGTGGATCAGTTTCCCAATGCCCCCTCATATCTAATGCTAAACATTTTTCTGCCATAGGAGAAATATTCATTCATGATCCATAATCAATACCCTTTTATCCATGTGACTTTCCAAAGGTTGTAGAGAATGTCAAGCCAATAGGATAAAAGGTTACTGGTATCAGAGAAAAATATCTTGTGAACAGAGCCCTAAAATGAGAACATATGTCTTCTGCCCACTGCAGGACTAAGCCAGTAACTTGCTACAAGTTAAGCAATCTTTAGATTCTCAATGAAATAAGTAACATTTATAAAACTTCAGTTTCATTTTACAGGAGAAGAAGAAGACCCAGAAATGTTTAGTGATTGAACTGGGATTAATAACCTAAGCCTGCACATTTTCAATTTGCAATTTCATGCTACCTCTATTTTTCATATTGACTGTCAGCACATTTCATAAGGAAGAACATCTTCAATTGTAACAAAAAGTCAACCTGAACTTCTTAAAAGGGATTTATTGTCTAACATAAACTTAAAAAGTCCAGAGGCAGCAGGGATTCAGGTATGGCTAAATCCAGCACTTGATTTATATTGTTTACTTGATTATTACTTTCTTTTCTCTCCTGATTTTGCTCATCTCTGTGGCACCATTCTCAGACTGGTTCTCCCCATAGTCATAAATCAGATCTCCAGTTGTTCTACCAAAATTCCTGGGATTTTCTTTTATTGGATCAATTTGTGTCTGTGACAATTTTCAATATCTAGAAAGTAGAGTTATCCTGACCCAAACCACATAGAAAGGTGGAGGAGGAATAGTTCTACCCAAGGAAGTTCAGAATGCTGATATCAGAAGACTGGAAAATGGATGCTGGGAAGGCAAAAAATTCAACATCCATGCTACTCTTCTATAGCCCTAATTACATATGTCTGCCATTCGTATCAAGATTTCATTAACTTTCACTAGATACCTTCATTCTTGGGTCACAGCTTTGCTTTGATTTATTGGATTCACTCTGGAAAAGTTCCAATAAAGACAAGTCTGCACAACATATATATAGCTGAGCAATTGTTTGCAAGAATAAAGAATAATTAAAATAAGCTTTCACATTTTTAATGCTCTCCAAATAGGAAAGTGGAGTTCATCTTATACTTAGTCAGGCCTGAAAAATGATGTGAGTCAGGGGAGGATTGGGAAAGTGAAGAAAAGGATGACTCTACATTGATGACTCTTCCATCTACATGTCTACACGTCTGGAAAGAAATAACTATTATCACTTTAACAGGACATGATGATTATCCATCCAGGACTCTTTCTCCAAGCATCCTTACACCCAGGTGGCAAGAGCTATGGTGAGATCCCCTTAGCATCCTGTGCACTTACCAGAGTACATGAAGCCCATGTGGTCCAAAAATAAAGACATTTGAACAAACTGGTGGCAGAGTCTGCAACAGGTCTGTTCTGGCTCCCAACTATATGCTACTTCCATGGTTTGAGCCAATTTAGATGACTATGAACACTTTGAGTTGCCCTTCCCTGTGGTTACTGTTCAATTCTTTGTCATTTGCTTTCTCAAGTTATTTTTAACATTTGGAGTTCAGCCATTTATGTATACAAAAATAAATCTTTTTATAGGACATGAAACTAACCCAGTAAGATGAGACTAGGATTGAGTTTCAGATAACAACCCTCCACTTTAAGCTTTTCTCTGTCTCACTTAAAAAATAATGTTAGAAAGTTTGAGGCTGCCAATTACATACCTTCATAGTATGGGTTTGGAACCAGCTGAGAAACAGAGTGGGTAACTGGATATCAAAGTATCCCAGAGTCGAGACTACATCTAGCACTACCACTACATGGTTTTCCTAACACTTCCCTTACAGAACAAACCTATCTACCCTTTACAACACTGAGTTCACTAGGAACAAACTTAACACATACAGGTAAAGAAGGAAAAGACAAATGTATGAAGTGCAGGCCAAGAAAAAGAAGAAGGGTAACTCTCATCACCTGAACCTCACCCAGAACAATGTGGATAGTGGGTGTCCAACTCTTGCCACCTCATTGAAAATGTAAACAACTCCTGGAGAAATAAGTAAGAGATGGAGAATGGATATTGAAAAGGGGATCTGGCTTTAGATGGCAGACAAACACACAGGGAGCCATAAAATTGTTCTTTCGTAGGCAAGGAAATGGGAATTTACTCATGAAAAACAAAGTCGGAAATAATGGGTTGTCTCCTAAAAAAATAAAGAAAATGGCATCAAGTGTATCAAGTACTTGGATTCTATTATTCATTAAAAGACTTCTGTTATTTTTATCCCTTTATTAGAGATGAGGAAACTAAGTTTCAGAACATTTAACAAACTTTCTCTTACCACTGTATCACAATGTCCTTTGGAAGATTTTTATTATTGATTTTTGCTGCCCAGAGTCTAAATCCCTGGGCTTCCTTGGTAGCTCAGCTGGTAAAGAATCCACCTGCAATGCAGGAGACCCTGGTTCGATTGTTGGGTTAGGAAGATCCCCTGGAGAAGTGATAGGTTACCCACTCCACTATTCTTCAGCTTCCCAGTGGCTCAGACGGTAAAGAATCCTCTTGCAAAATGGTAGGCCTGGGTTCGATCCCTGGGTTGGGAAGACCCCTTGGAGGAGGGCATGGCAACCCACTCCAGTATTCTTGCCTGGAGAATCCCCATGGACAGAGGAGCCTAGTGGGCTACAGTCCATGGGGTCACAAAGAGTCAGACACGACTGAGACTAAGCACAGCACACATCTAAACCCCTTTCCTGAACTGAGGGAGTCCTACCATTGTGTGAGCTTCTGCAGTAGGCAGGGGCCACCCCATTCCCAATGTGGAAAGTAAGTGGGCTAGAAAATTGCTCTCCCTGAACACACAACCTAGACTTGGCCAATCAAATATTTGTACATGGGTCAGTGACTCTAGAACATACAATTCTTTAAAAAAAAAAAAAAAAAATCAGGAAGCAGCTTAGAGTTCATTAGGTGGTAATGGCAGCATCCTGTGCCTAGAGCCCAGCAGAAACACTTGATTTCTGGTAGCTACTACCAGCTGTCCAACTGTTCCTGTTGTGTATGGATCATCTGTGGTTCAGGCCCACAGATTCACTTGATCCCTGCCTGGGAAGGTCTGCCTTATAGTTCACTGAATATTTACTTCATTCACCTCCCACCTTCCCACTGTAGGTCCAGGACACCTCCCCACCACACAGATGTCTTGCTTGGCCATGTGACTTGCTTTGGTTACAAAGGAACATTAGCCAGTGCGATGCACTAAGACATACATGTGCTTCTGTAGTTTAGCTTGAAGCGTGTGCTCCAGGGATTTGTCACAAAAAAATTATGCCCTGGGGGCAGTCCTAAGATGGCAGAGGAATAGGATAGGGAGGCCACTCTCTCCCACAAATTCATCAAAAGATCATTTGATTGCTGAGCAACTTCCACAAAACAACTTCTGAACACTGGCGGAGGACACCAGGTACCCAGAAAGGCAGCCCATTCTCTTCAAAAGGAGGTAGGACAAAATATAAAAGACAAAAAGAGAGACAAAGAGTTAGGGACAGAGACCTGTCCCAGGGAGTGAGTCGTGAAGAAGGAGAAGTTTCCAAACACCAGGAAACCCTCTCACCAACGGGTCTGTGGGGAGTTTTGGAATCTCAGAGGGCAACATAACCGGGAAGGGGGGAAAAAAAAAACTCACAGAATATGTGCCTTAACCACAACTCCCAGTGGAGAAATAGCCCAGACACTAGCATCTGCCACCAGCTAGCGGGAGAGGCACAGGTTGCATGCTTAGGGTAAGGACAGGGCCTGAATGCCCTGAAGACAATCTGAAGGAGCTAATGTGAGATAGCAACACAAACTGTAGGACAGCCAGAGAGAAAAAAAGAGCGAGAGGGAGAGAGAACTTTCCCACAAAAAGCTCTAACCTAAGGCACAGCCTGGCCGGCTCACAGGACAAAGATTGAGCAAATACCGAAGGAGACCTATGGCCTGAGGACCAGCCCATCCCCCTGCCAGAGGCAGAGAGGCAGGCAAGTGACAGCCAGAGCCCAGGAAGGCGAGCTGCAATCTCAGGCCCGGAGACGGCATCCTCCACCAAACTGTGAGCAGGCCCCCAGTGCTAACCAAATCTTCCTCGGATCCTGGATGGTTGACATCTGCCAGGAGGGTCACAGCCTGAGATCAGCCCCTCAGAAGAGACACACGGCACACCTGAGACGGCACTCTTGCGGCACATCCAGGAAATCGAGCGGCTGGGACCAGGGAGGTGATAAGATCGTACACCTGGGATACTGCGCTCACCAAGTACCTGTCGCCTGAGTTCCTCAGACCAGGGGAAGGGCACAAAACGCAGGCCCAGCTGAGTCTGTGCCTTTGTGGAGTACCCGAGAACCTGAACCTGAGCAGCTTAGACCTGGGAAGTGCACACAACCCAGGGCCCACTTTGGACAGTTCCCCTGCAGAGCAACCTGGAGCCTGAGCAGTGTAGACTGGGCAAGCACAGGCGCCGTGAGCTGGGGCAAACCCAGTGTGGTCCATACACTGCGAGTACTCCCCACACACGCCAGTGATATTTTTTTGCAGTGTTCCTCCCTCCCCATAGCACAGCGGAGTAAATGAGCCTAAATAAGTGACCACCTTCGCCCCCTTGTGTCAGGGCAGAAATTAGACACTGAAGAGACTTGTAAACAGAGGAAGCCAAAATAAACAAAGAAGAGGGAGCCACACTGGAAGTGACAGGTGCAACAGATTAAAACCCTGTAGTTAGCATTGACTAAGCATTGGAATGGAGAAGACAATGGCACCCCACTCCAGTACTCTTGCCTGGAAAATCCCATGGATGGAGAAGCCTGGAAGGCTGCAGTCCATGGGGTCGCTGAGGGTCAGACACAACTGAGCGACTTCACTTTCACTTTTCACTTTCCTGCATTGGAGAAGGAAATGGCAACCCACTCCAGTGTTCTTGCCTGGAGAATCCCAGGGGTGGGGGAGCCTGGTGGGCTGCCGCCTATGGGGTCGCACAGAGTCGGACACAACTGAAGCAACTTAGCAGCAGCAGCAGCAGCAAGCATTGGAAGGGGCCTATAGACCTTGAGAAGAAGTATAAGCTGGAACAAGGAACTATCTGAAACTGAACTGGCCTCACACTGCCCTCAACAGCTCTAGAGAAATTCCTAGATATATTTTTACTATTATCATTTTTTATTTTTTTTATTGTTAAGTTCTTTATTACCCCTTTAATTTTCATTTTTATAACCTACTATTACCTTGCAAAAAAAAGACCCTATTTTTAAAGCAAATTTCATATCTATATTTTTTATAATTTTTGTGATTGATTTTGTTTTGTACTTTTAATGTTGTGTTTTTGAGAGTCTAACCTCTACTCTAGATTTTTAATCTTTGATTTTTGGTATTTGTTATCAGTTTTGTGCCTTTAAGAATCTAATCTTCAGTACCCATTTTTACTTAGGGGTGTGATTACTGGTTTGATTGCTCTCTGCCCTTTTGACTCTCCTGTTTCTCCCCCAGGTCACCTCTATCTTATCCCTCCTCCTTCTCTTCTCTACTTAACTCTGTGAATCTCTCTGGGAGTTCTGGGCTGTGGAGAACACTTAGGGAACTGATTACTGGCTAGATTTGTCTCTCCCCTTTTGACTGCCCCTCTTCTCCTCCTGGTCACCTCTATATCCCTCCTCCCTCTTCTCTTCTCCATGTAATTCGGTGAACCTCTCTGGGTGTCCCTCACTGTGAGAATGTTTTCACCATTAACCTAGATGTTTTATCATTAATGCTGTATAGATGAAGAAGTCTTGAGGCTACTGTAAGAATAAGACTTAAAGCCAGAGGCAGAAGGCTTAAATCCAAAACTTGAGAACACCAAAGAATGCCTGACTCCAGGGAACATTAATTGACAAGAGCTCATCCAAAAGCCTCCATATGTACACTGAAACCAAGCTCCAGCCAAGAGCCAACAAGTTCCAGAGCAAGACATACTACACTAATTCTCCAGCAATATAGGAACATAGCCCTGAGCATTAAAATACAGGTGGCCAAAAGTCACACCAAACCCATAGACACCCCAAAGCTCACTATTGGACACTTTATTGCACTCCAGAGAGAAGAGATCCAGCTCCACCCACCAGAACACCAACGCAAGCTTCCCTAACCAGGAAACCTTGACAAGCCACTAGTCCAACCACACCCACAGGGAGCAAGCTCCACAATAAAGAGAAACCACAAACTTTCAGCATACAGAAAGGCCACCCCAAACAGAGCAATCTAAACAAAATGAAAAGGCATGAAATACTCAGCAGGTAAAGGAACATGACAAATGCCCACCAAACCAAACAAAAGAGGAGGAGATAGGGAGTCTACCTGAAAAAGAATTCAGAATAATGATAGTAAAGATGATCCAAAATCTTGAAAACAAAATGGAGTTTCAGATAAATAGACTAGAGACAAGGATTGAGAAGATGCAAGAAATGTTTAACAAGGACCTAGAATAAATAAAAAAGAGTCAAGCAATAAAGAATAATGTAATAACTGAGATCAGAAACACTCTGGAGGGAACCCACAGTAGAATAACTGAGGCAGAAGATAGGATAAGTGAGGTGGAAGATAGAATGGTGGAAATAAATGAAGCAGAGAGGAAAAAAGAATTAAAAGAAATGAGGAAAACCTCAGAGACCTCTGGGACAATGTTAAATGCCCCAACATTTAAATCATAAGAGTCCCAGAAGAAGAAGACAAAAAGAAAGGCCATGAGAAACTACTTGAGGAGATAATAGTTGAAAACTTCCCTAGAATGGGAAAGGAAATAGCCACCCAAGTCCAAGAAACCCTGAGGGTCCCAAACAGGATAAACCCAAGGTGAAACACCCCAAGACACATATTAATCAAATTCAGTTCAGTTCAGTTCAGTTGCTCAGTCGTGTCCAACTCTTTGCGACCCCATGAATTGCAGCACACCATGCCTCCCTGTCCATCACCAACTCCCAGAGTTCACTCAAACTCATGTCCATCAAGTCGGTGATGCCTTCCAACCATCTCATCCTCCGTCATCCCTTCTCCTCCTGCCCCCAATCCCTCCCAGCATCAGAGTCTTTTCCAATGAGTCAACTCTTCACATGAGGTGGCCAGAGTACTGGAGTTTCAGCTTTAGCATCTTTCCTTCCAAAGAACACCCAGGACCGATCTCCTTAGAGTGGACTGGTTGGATCTCTTTGCAGTCCAAGGGACTCTCAAGAGTCTTCTCCAACACCACAGTTCAAAAGCATAAATTAACAAAAATCAAACACAAAAAGCAAATATTAAAAGCAGCAAGGGAAAAGCAGCAAATAACACACAAGGGGATTCCTATAAGGATAACAGCTGATCTTTCAACAGAAACTTCAGGCCAGAAGGGAATGGCAGGACATACTTAAAGTGGTGAAAGAGTAAAGCCTACAACCCAGATTACTATACCCAGCAAGGCTTTCATTCAAATATGAAGAAGAAATCAAAAACTTTACAGACAAGCAAAAGCTGAGAGAATTCAGCACCACCAAACCAGCTTTTCAACAAATGCTAAAGGATCTTCTCTAGACAGGAAACACAGAAAAGGTTTATAAACTCAAACCCAAAACAACAAAGTAAATGACAATAGGATCATACTTATCAATAATTACCCTAAATGTAAATGGGTTGAATGCCCCAACTAAAAGACAAAGACTAGCTGAATGGATACAAAAACAAGACCCCTATATATGCTGTCTACAAGATACCCACCTCAAAACAAGGTACACATACAGACTGAAAGTAAAGGGCTGGAAAAAGATATTTCATACAAAAGGAGACCAAAAGAAAGCAGGAGTAGCAACACTCATATCAGATAAAATAGACTTTGCAATAAAAGTCATGAAAAGAGACAAAGAAGGACACTACATAATGATCAAAGGATCAATCCAAGAAGAAGATATAATAATTATAAATATATATGCACCCAATATAGGAGCTCTGCAATATGTAAGGCACATGCTAACAAGTATGAAAGGGGAAATTAACAGTAACACAATAGTGGGAGACTTTAATACACCACTCACACCTATGGATAGATCAACTAAACAGAAAATTAGCAACGAAACACAAACTTTAAATGATACCTTTTTACTAGCAACTGAGATAGAATTACTTTCGGTCACCCAGCACATTGGAGTTTGTCAGAAACTGTATAATAAGCCAGCAATTTTTATTATTTAACATTTTAATTTGAATTTCTAAGAAGCCTGTTCCCTATATGCTTTGAAAAATTTTGGCAATGTATTTAACTAGAGAGTAAAAAATTGCACATGTGATCCAGATTAAATGAGAAGTAATGATTTGAGCTGGCCAGCTATTGGGGATATGTGTTAATCTGGGTTTAAAGTTTGTTACTTGTCAGTATCATTGACTGCAGTTCATCCATATATACGCTAAACCATCTTGTCCCCTTTTGAAGAGGTTAATTTAATTAACATTACGATGCTCTGTGTCGTTCCTCTCCCACCTGTCTGTATAGAATGGGAGAAGTAGACAAAGCATGCTTTTGGAAAGCAAATAGGAATTGTTTGGAATGATTTAATCTTTTGTTGTTGTTGCTCAGTTGTGGTTGTACATTCCTGGTAAATGATGACTGTTGCCATCAAAAGGCTGCCCCCTACCCTAATAAGGTTTGCTGGGCATTTGGTGGCAGGGAAATTTTAAAAGCTAGACTGAAGTTGGTTTAAAATTTAGTCCTGTGAACTGGCAAGAAAGCAAAGAAAAGGTTCTTTTTTGTAAATAATATTGGTTTGGAATAGTGATGTTAGAATTACCCTAATTTATGAACAAGAGGTTAATCTCTCCATGCATAGTTTTAGACCAAAAAAATGTTTCAATAAAAGATTGCTGTCTTGTAATATAAAATAAATAAATAAATAAATAAATGATACAATGGACCAGTTAGACCTAATTGATATCTATAGGACATTTCACCCCAAAACAATGAATTTCACCTTTTTCTCGAGTGCACATGCAACATTCTCCAGGATAGATCACATCCTGGGCCATAAATCTAGCCTTGGTAAATTCAAAAAAATTGAAATCATTCCAAGCATCTTTTCTGACCACAATGTAGTAGGATTAGATCTCAATTACAGGAGAAAAACTATTAAAAATTCTAACATATGGAGGCTGAACAACATGCTGCTGAATAACCAAAAAATCGCAGAAGAAATCAAAAAAGAAATCAAAATATGCATAGAAATGAATGAAAATGAAAACACAACAACCCAAAATCTATGGGACTCAGTAAAAGCAGTGCTAAGGGGAAGGTTCATAGCAATACAAGCTTACCTCAAGAAATAAGAGAAAAATCAAATAAATAACCTAACTTTACACCTAAAGCAAACTAGGAAAAGAAGAAATGAAGAACCCCAGGGTTAGTAGAAGAAAAGAAATCATAAAAATTAGGGCAGAAATAAATGAAAAAGAAACAAAGAAGACTATAGCAAAAATCAACCAAACTAAAAGCTGGTTCTTCGAGAAGATAAATAAAATAGACAAACCATTAGTGAGACTCATCAAGAAAAAAAGGGAAAAGAATCAACAAAATTAGAAATGAAAATGGAGAAATCACAACAGACAACACAGAAATACAAAGGATAATAAGAGACTACTATCAGCAACTATATGCCAATAAAATGACAAATGGAAGAAATGGATGAATTCTTAGAAAAGTATAACTTTCCAAAACTGAACCAGGAAGAAATAGAAAATCTTAACAGACCCATCACAAGCACAGAAATTGAAACTGTAATCAAAAATCTTCCAACAAACAAAAGCCTAGGACCAGATGGCTTCATAGGTGAATTCTACCAAAAATTTAAAGAGCTAACACCTATTCTACTCAAACTCTTCCAGAAAACTGCAGAGGAAGGTAAACTGCCAAACTCTTTCTATGAGGCCACCATCACCCAAATACCAAAACCAGACAAAGATGCCACAAAAAAAGAAAACTACAGGCCAATATCACTGATGAACATAGATGCAAAAATCCTTAACCAAATTCTAGCAAACAGAATCCAACAACATATTAAAAAGATCATACATCATGACCAAGTGGGCTTTATCCCAGGGATGCAAGGATTCTTCAGTATTCACAAATCAATCAATGTGATACACCACATTAACAAATTGAAAGATAAAAACCATATGATTATCTCAATAGATGCAGAGAAAGCCTTTCACAAAATTCAGCATCAACATACAACATCCAGAAGCAGGCATCGAAGGAACATACCTCAACATAATAAAAGTCATATATGATAAAACCACAGCAAACATTATCCCAATAGTGAAAAATTGAAAGCATTTCCCCTAAAGTCAGGAACAAGACAAGGGTGTCCACTCTCACCACTACTATTCAACATAGTTTTGGAAGTTTTAGCCACAACAATCAGAGAAGAAAAAGAAATAAAAGGAATCCAGATTGGAAAAGAAGAAGTAAAACTCTCACTGGTTGCAGATAACATGATCTTCTACATAGAAAACCCTAAACACATCACCAGAAAATTACTAGAGCTAATCAGTGCATATAGTAAAGTTGCAGGATATAAAATTAACATACAGAAATCCCTTGCATTCCTCTACACTAACAATGAGAAAACAGAAAGAGAAATTAAGGAAACAAATCCATTTACCATTGCAATGAGAAAAATAAAATACTTAGGGATAATTCTACCTAAAGAAACAAAAGGTCTATATATAGAAAACCAGAAGACACTAATAAAAGAAATCAAAGATGACACAAATAGATGGAGAAATATACCATGTTCATGGATCAGAAGATCAATATAGTGAAAATGAGTATACTACCCAAAGCAATCTATAGATTCAATGCAGTGCCTATCAAGCTACCAATGGTATTTTTCAGAGAACTAGAACAAATAATTTCACAATTTGTATGGAAATACAAAAAACCTCAAATAGCCAAAGCAAGCTTAAAAAAGAAGAATGGAACTGGAGGAATCAACCTACCTGACTTCAGACTATATTACAAAGCTACAGTCATTAAGACAGTATGGTACTGGCACAAAGACAGAAATATAGATCAATGGAGCAAAATAGAAATCCCAGAGATAAATCCACGCACCTATGGACACCTTATCTTTGATAAAGGAGGCAAGAGTATACAATGGAGAAAAGACAATCTCTTTAACAAGTGGTGCTGGGAAAACTGGTCAACACATGTAAAAGAATAAAACTAGAACACTTTTCAACACCATACACAAAAATAAACTCAAAATGGATTAAAGATCTAAATGTAAGACCAGAAACTATAAAACTCCTAGAGGAAACGAGGCAACACAGTCTCTGACATAAATCACAGCAGGATCCTCTATGATCCACTTCCCAGAGTAATGGAAATAAAAGCAAAAATAAACAAATGGGACCTAATTAAACTTAAAAGCTTCTGCACAACAAAGGATACTATAAGCAAGGTGAAAAGACAGCCTTCAGAATGGGAGAAAATAATAGAAAATGAGGCAACTGACAAAGAATTAATCTCAAAAATATACAAGCAGCTCATGCAGCTCAATTCCAGAAAAATAAATGACCCAATCAAAAAATGGGCCAAAGGACTAAACAGATATTTCTCCAAAGAAGATATACAGATGGCTAACAAGCACATGAAAAGATGCTCAACATCATTCATTACCAGAGAAATGCAAATTAAAACCACAATGAGGTACCATCTCATACCAGTAAGAATGGCTGCTATCAAAAAGTCTACAAATAATATATGCTGGAGAGGGTGTGGAGAAAAGGGAATCCTCTTATACTGTTGGTGGGAATGTAAACTAGTACAGCCACTATGAAGAGAAGTGTGAGAGGGCCATTACTCAGCCTGCCACACCAGCGGAGTCCATCAAGGACCCACCAAACCACAGTCAATCTGTAGATCCATGAGAATGGGAATAAATGTGCATTGTTTAAGCTCTTGAGTTTTAGGGTGGTTTATTATGCAACATAATTGTGGCAATAGCTGATTAACACATGGTTCATTTTCTAAAGCCTCCTCCCTTGATTTTATGAACCACTGGGCATCTCCAATAAATTCCCATTGTACTTAAATGAATTAGAATTGGTTTCTATTAATTGCAATCCAAACAAGCTACCCGATATTTACTAACCATAACAACTTTGAGAAATTCAGAGTAGAATATCAAATGATAATACTGAGAATGTAAGACTTAAACTGCATGTTTTTCTTAGTTCTTATACCATAATGATCTGTTTGGAGAAAACTGACAAAATAGAAAAGTCAGTAGAAGAGAGATATTTAGATGACCGAAGCACTTTAAGTGGATAGTACTTCTTTTCTAATCAAAGGAAACTAAATCAAAACCCTAACCTTCAGGTAAAAGAGATAAGTAATTAAGATGGGTGTTTTAACAGAGAGAGAGAGCAGTTGTTAAAATTATTGCAATAGTGTATGCTGTCCCAAAGAGACAATGACAAGAACTCTGACAAGACTACTGAATCAAACTGGCATTTTTTTAAACTTTATTTTAACTTCTACTCATTTCTATCCAGAAGAGATTCCACAGGTCAGAGAAGTGGCAATGAATTAATGTCATAAAAAAGGTATAGAGACAGCAGGAAATTGCAGACCATTAGTTAAGCCCAGTGATTCTTTGCCCTCATTTTACATCTTAAACAAAGTAAAAAAGGACACTAGATGGAAGGTAACTTTAAAATGTGCTGCTCTGTAAAGGCCAGCCAACAGAGCTTCGAGACATTTATTTGAAATCAGGACATTAGTGCCAGAGTGAATAAAGGGAATGTAATAGGTTTACATTTTACAAAGGGGCCTGACAGATCTATATCAAAAGAAGAATGTCCAAGAGACAGAGTGATGGGATAATAGGAAGTGGAATTAAAACTTGGCTTCCAAGGAGACAAAAAGCAATAACTTGGAGTGCTTCCAAAGTAACCTGGGAGTAATGTGTAGAGGTGAGGAGCAAGTTAGAGCAAAGCCGGCTCCAATATTGGGTGGATTTAAGCAACAGAGATTCCCCTAGTAGAAGACCTGTGTCTGCCTCCTTGAATACAAAGATCTGCACCATTTCACTGGAAGAATCATAGCTCTTCTTTCTTGAACAAATTACTTAGAATAGAAAAGTCTTCCAGAAGACTTCTGACAAATGAACTAAATTGATGGGGATGGATGAAAATGAAAGAGGAGAATGAAAAAGTTGGCTTGAAGCTCAACATTCAGAAAACGAAGATCATGGCATCCAGTCCCATCACTTCATGGCAAATAGATGGGGAAACAGTGGCTGACTTTATTTTTCTGGGCTCCAAAATCACTGCAGATGGTGATTTCAGCCATGCAATTAAAAGACACTTACTCCTTGGAAGGAAAGTTATATATTTAGACAGCATATTAAAAAGCAGAGACATTACTTTGTCAACAAAGGTCCATCTAGTCAAGGCTATGGTTTTTCCAGCAGTCATGTATGGATACGAGAGTTGGACTATAAAGAAAGCTGACTGCTGAAGGATTGATGCTTTTGAACTGTGGTATTGGAGAAGACTCTTGAGAGTCCCTTGGACTGCAAGGATATCCAACCAGTCCATCCTAAAAGAGATCAGTCCTGGGTGTTCATTGGAAGGACTAATGTTGAAGCTGAAACTCCAATACTTTGGCCACCTGATGCTAAGAGCTGAATCATTTGAAAAGACCCTGATTCTGGGAAAGATTGAGGGTAGGAGGAGAAGAGGACGACAGAAGATGAAATGGTTGGATGGCATCACTGACTCAATGGACATGAGTTTGGGTAAACTGCGGGAGTTGTTGATAGACAGGGAGGCCTGGCATGTTGCAGTTCATGGGGTTGCAAAGAGTCGGACACAACTGAGTGACTAAACTGAACTGATGGGGACAGGACCCCTCCTCTTAAAAAAAGAGATGAATCAAATATGACCCCAAAAATGCATAACTGAATTTGAAATATATAAATAGAAACATCCAGGTGATTAAAAACAAAAGGAGATTTCACAGAGCAGGAAATATACACTAATCTCACAGCCTTTCAGTAGAGCTCTGTTCCTGGATGTAGACCTCAGGTCCGAGGGCAGGATGAGGCAAGGGTTCCAGAAGGCAGAGAAGTGGGAATTGGGCCCTTGTATCAGTCCCTGGATTGGGAAGATCCCGTGGAGAGGGAAATGGCAACCCACTCCAGTATTCTTGCCTGGGAAATCCCATGGACAGAGAATCATGGCAGGCTACAGTCCCTGGGGTTGCAAAGAGTCAGACACAATTGAGCGACTTTCACTTTCATCAGTCCACATGCCTCAAAGCACATTGATAGGAAATATCAATAATATGTATATTAATAATTATCTCTTGGGACTTCCCTGGCTGTCCAGTGGTTAGGACTTCACCTCCAATGCAGGGGGTAAGTTTGATACCTGGTCAGGAAACTAAGATCCTACATGCCTAGGGGTCAAAAAAAAAACAAAACATAAAAAGAAACAGAAGCAATATTGTAATAAGTTCAATAAAGACTTTAAAAATGGGCCACATCAAAAAATCTTTTTAAAAAATTCTCTTAAATGGCTACCATTTAACCATCTGGCTAGATAAACCAAAACTCTTCATAACCTTTGCAAATCCACTAACTAATGACCCTGTCTTGACTAGTAAATAATTCCTTTCTACAACCATTTACTTCTGCTTTCATTGGTTGCTATGCTTACTAAGGGTAAATAGTACTGTTTCCTAAACCTGTCACTGCCTGAGTACTTGTAACTTTAACTCCATAATTTAATTAAATATTAAGATAACTGATGTAATGTGAGTTTGTAAAGAGAGGGGCCTACTGTTTCTATAGAAACAGCTTGAATTCTTCAGAAAATTCAACAAAGGTGAGTTGCTAAAAATACTGCTATCAAATTAGTTATGAATTATGAAACTTTAAGACCATTGGGGAGTCTTAAAATTTTAGAATAACTCTGCTGTCAGATTGCTAAACAAATATTTTTCTTTCACTCTACTACAAGTCCTTTAAAGAAAGTAGAATCAAAGATGATACATTATGGATGTCAGAGAAATCAATAACTGGCAAATTAAAGTACATTTGCCACATTTAAGGTAAAATAAATACTTAAGATTTTTTTTTTAATTCTCTACATTAACATGTGGTGGAAATCCTTATTCAAAAAGTGAGTTTTTTAAAATACTCACGTCACACCTGTCAGAATGGCTACTATCAAAAAGACGACAAAGAAGAAGTATTGGTGAGGACATGGAGAAAAGGAAGCCTTCATGCACTCTTTGTGAGACTGTATATTGGCGCAGGCACTATGGGAAAAGTGTGGCGATTCCTCAAAAAATTAAAAATAGAATTTCTATGTGATACAGCAATTCTACTCCCGGGTATTTATCCAAAGAAAACAAAAACACTAATTCAAAAAGATATATGGGGATTTCCCTGGCATCCCAGTGGTTAAGACTTTGCCTTCCAATGAAGGGTGTTCAGGTTCAATCCCTGGCTGGGAAGATAAGACCCCACATGCCTCCTGGCTGAAAAACCAAAAACATAAAACAGAAGCAATACTATAACAAATTCTATAAAAGACTTTAAAAATGGTCCACATCAAAAAAAATGTTTTTAAAGATATATGCACCCTTATGTTTACCACTGCATTATGTATAACAGTCAAGATATGGAAGCAGTCCAAGCGCCCATCAATAGTTGAATGGATAAAGAAGATATTATTTATACACACACACACAATGGAATACACATCAACCATAAAAAAGAATGAACTCTTGCCATCTGCGACAACATAGATGGGAGAATACTAGGATAAATGATTCAGAGAAAGACAGATAATCGTGTATGATTTTACTCACAGAGGAATCTAAAATACAAATGAACAAACGTAACAGAAAAGGAGTTAGACACAAAGAACAAAAACGGGTAGTTATTAGAAGAGAAAGGCGTTCAGGGAGGAAAGAAATACTTGAGGGAGATTAAGAGGCATGAACTTTCAGTTGCAAAACAAATGAGTCACAGATGTGAAATGGACAGTGTGGGAAATATAGTCATAACTAATACCTTTGTGGAGACATATTGTAACCAGACTTATGGTGATCATTTTGAAATATATAGAAAAAAATCACTGTGTTTTGAATAGAAGCTAACATAATGTTGTAGGTCAATTATACTTCAAAACAAATAAACAAATATATAAACAAACTCCTGGAAAGATATCAGACTTGTGGTTACCAGAGGCAGAGGGTAGGGGGAATTGGATGAAGGCAGTCAAAAAGTACTACAAACTTCCAGTTGTAAGATAAATAATAGGGATGCACAACATGATAAATATAATTAATATGACTGCACATTATATATGAAAGTTGGCTGTTAAGAGAATAAACCCTAAGAGTTCTTATCACAAATGTTTTTCTTATTTTTTTAAATACGTACCTATATTGAGATGATGGATGTTCACTAAACTTATTGTGATAATCATTTCATGATGTAAGTCAAATCATTATTCTGTACACCTTAAACTTACATAGTTCTTGTTTAGTCACTAAGTTGTGTCTGACTCTTTGCAACCCCATGGACTGCAGCACACCAGCCTTCCCTGTCCTTCACTATCTCCCGAAGTTTGCTCAAATTCATGTCCACTGAATCGGTGATGCTACCTAACCATTTCATCCTCTGCTGCCCTCTTCTCCTTTCACCTTCAGTCTTTTCCAGTCTCAGGATCTTTTCGAATGAGTCAGCTCTTTGCATCAGGTTTTGTCAATTATATATCAATAAAGCTAGAAGAAAAAATAATAAAGTAAAAATATCCATGTGTGTGTTAATCACTCAGTCATGTCCAAATCTTTGTGACCCCATGGACTGTAACCCACCAGGCTCCTCTGTCTATGAAATTCTCCAGGCAAGAGTACTGGAGTGGGTTGCCATTTCCTTCTCCAGAGGATCTTCCCGACCCAGGGATCAAACCTGGGTGTCCTGCATTGCAGGCAGATGGTTTGACATCTGAGCTACTAGGGAAGCCCATAAAAAATATCCAGGGCTGAATCTATCTTTAAATGGAAGTCACAAGACTCTATCACACTAAACTTGATTTCTGACTGGGAAAAGTCAGTCAAATATTTTGGGCAATTTTTAAAATCCACAGAATGAGGGGAATGGACGTGATAATTTCTTAGGATGCCTCCAATTGGCATATTCTACTGTGTTATTATTCCCTTTTATGAGCCAGCCTATTTGGAAAACAATTGGGATTCGGGTTAAATTTAAGTGAAGAACCAGGTCTTCCTGGCAAACGAATCTCCCTCTGGCTGTCAGTAGTTGCTCAGTACTGCAGATAACAGAGAGGTCACCTGGGAGTAAAACATATTCAAGTAAATGAAAGGACTAACTTAAACACACTAATCCAGGAAATACAGAGTTAAGATGGAAAACCTGTCCTGGTGCCCAGCATTAAGTAAAGCTTTTTGTCTTCTTTTTCCCCACCACAACAGTGCCAATTAAGAACAGAGTGTCAGCTGAGAGAGGTGTATAATGGAAAATGCTGACAGATTCTTAACTCTAACAGACAGAAGAGAGTAGCTTTAATAAGGTGTCTGGAAGCAACGGAATTTTTTAAGGAGTGAGGAGAAAGGGGAAATTACTAAACAAAATGAGATGAGCTGGAGGTAGGGATGGGAAACTTGATAAGGGAGTCCTGAGACTGACAGAAAGCCAAATCAAATCGTGCTGTAAGCAACATCTCTCCCATTGCTTTGGACTCTGCCACAACCCACCTGGTTCATTCCTGGCTGAACTCTGTCCTATCCCAGAAGCCAGTGGCCGAGCTGTGAGGTGATCCCTGGCCCTAAGGTTTTGCCCTGTCTGCACACAGAGGAAATGCCCATGTGACAAAGACATTTAAAAATAAAGTCATATTTAATGTAATACTTTCTAAGGTCTCTTCAGCAAGAGTCAGATCAAATTAAGTAAGGAAGACATCTCAAGGGGAAAACCAAACCAAAAGAAGTTCTGAAGGATACTATGCAATATGATCACCCTGAAATACAGTGCGATTCCTCCCTGATCCTACTTTGGGGATTTGTCTTTTACTTTTTAATTATGGAAAATTTTAAGCAAGCTAAAAATACAGAGAATAGGAAAATGAGCCATGTAGCCATCATACTGCTTCCATAATTATCAATACATATCAATCTTGTTTTTATCTGCATACATCCCCATATCCCCCCTTCCTCTACTGGACTATTTTAAAGGAAATCCACACAGCAGATTGCTTCAACCCAGGGTATTTTGGCATGTATCTCTAAAATACTTCTATATTGTTTAATATAACCACAATATCACTATCACTCCTCAAAAAATGGGCTTCCCAGGTGACACTAGTGGTAAAGAATCTGCCTTCCAATGTAGAAGTAAGAGATGTGGGTTTGATCCCTAGGTTGTAGAGATCCCCTGGAGGAGGGCATGGCAACCCACTCCAGTATTCTTGCCTGGAGAATCCCCCTGGACAGAGGAGGCTGGTGGGATCTGGCTCATAGGGTCCCTAGGAGTCAGATATGACTGAAGCAACATAGCATGTGCACATGCCCCTCAAAAAATAATAATAACTCTTAATTATAAAATTCCATCACTATGCAGACTTCTCTGGGGCATTTTTTACAATAATGAGAGTCAGGCAATAGAGGACAAGCTGAGAGCACTACCAATCAATGCTAAAGAATAATAACAGTAATAGCAAAATACAACAAACAACCTTGAGACTTGGACAAAATCACATCATAAACACTCCCTAAGCCAACAAACAGCTGACAGTCAGCAGCCAGGCAATACCACCTCCTGCCTCCTTCTGCACATGCCCTCAGTTCTCAACTCAGGTTTATTCTACTGTGGCTTACCTGCTCCTTTGAGGCTACTTCATATGATACTTATTTTACAACCAATTTGACCTATATAAAAAATTGAAGGAAGACCCCATATTAATTACCACAGCTCTATAGCAAGACTTAAATTTTGTCACCCAGAAAGACTGGTGTTGAACAGATCCAATCACAGAGCACTAAATAGGACTGTTTGAAAGGGTCCATTTGCACAAACCATGATGAACCTGTCAAGCGATGGAGAAAAAAGAATGACCCTTGGTGAATGACTGATGATGAAGAAAAAGGGCTCTTGAGTTGGACTATCTGGGTTCCAATTCCAACTCTGAGCTTACATTCTGAATAATCTTAAGCAAACTGCTTATCATTATGTTTGCACCTGGATTTCCTCAAACGTTGAGTGAGGTCAGTAACAGGATCTATCTCATAGCCCAGTTCTGAGAATTAAAAAGCATAATGCTAAAACTGGGACAGCAGCAGGCAAACTGACATGGCTGGTTACCCTGTAAAAAATGGTAAATAGAAAGTGTTCAATAAATATTAACATACCAATAGTAGAAATAACTGAGGTAGAAGTAGTGTTAGTTCCTAATCAAAGGAGATAATAATAGCTAATTCCTCAAACTCCAAAACACAATTTACTTTTTCTGTAAGTGATGATTTCCCCAAATCTGGAAGAATTCAAACACATTGAGAAAGAGTATGTGTCCAGTTTAGTGGACTTATTCCGTGGTTCCCAAACCTAACTGACCATCAGATTTTCTGAGGAGTTCTCTCAAAATACAAATGCTTAGGCCCCTTGAATTCACATATTTCTTTTGGGATGTGGGGATCAATAATCCTGTTAAAGATCCTTGAAAGTGAAAGTCGCTTAGTCCTGTTCAACTCTTTGCAACCCCATGGACTATACAGAATGGACTATACAGTCCATGGAATTCTCCAGGCCAGAATACTGGAGTGCATAGCCTTTCCCTTCTCCAGGGGATCTTCCCAACCCAGGGATCAAACCCAGTCTCCTGCACTGCAGGTGCATTCTTTACCAGCTGAGCCACAAGAGAAGCCCTAAACACTTTCTTCCAACAACACAGAGATGACTCTACACATGAAATCTCCAGGGGATCTTCCCAAGCCAGGGACCAAACCCAGGTGTCCCGCATTGCAGGTGGATTCTTTACCAGCTAAGCCACAAGGGAAGCCCAAGAATACTGGAGTGGGTAGCCTATCCCTTCTCCAGTGAATCTTCCCAATCCAGGAATCGAACTGGGGTCTCCTATATTGCAGGAGGATTTACCAACCGAGCTATCAGAGAAGCCCCAAAAGTTTCTTGGTTGATTCTAATCAACAGTCAGATCTTGACTACTTCCAAAATTTCCTCTATTCCTCAAGTTTTATGATTCCAAGAATCTCCCAAATTCTCTTGTTTCAAAGCCCAAACTATACATATATTCCCAGGAGGACCAAACATCTGAGTCTTAAAACTTCCCAAAACTAAAATAAAACTTTACCTGAGTGTTTTGGAGGTTTTGAGGTGTTTTCTTTTTTTTTTTTTTAATTGGGAAAAGTGAAAAATTATACCATCTGCTTCTGAGTCTCTGGTGGATTTATCCAAGGTAATTCAATCATATCAGAAAAAAATGAGTAACTGACTGGCTGATTCTTCTGACAAGTGACACAACTCTGTCCTGTTCTCAAGCCTGTAGCAAGACACTGGCTCTGACACCGGCGACAGTGGTGAATGCTTCAGCAGCTGTCTTGCCCTCAGGGAAATGGAGACATGCACGTGATTTATACCAGGGCACACAGCAAGCCAGGGGGCAGTGCCAGAAATAGGAGCTCCCACTCCCTCCTGGCAGACCATGCTCCATGTCGTACACCCTGAGGATATGGAAGCAATGTCTCTCATCTGAGCAAAGAAGCAGATAGAGAGATTTCCATTTAGAGGTTCATAAACGCTACTCTGAAAGGAGGAAGAAAATTCCCTTTTCATGCTCAATCAAGCCTAAACCAAGGTGAGAGAATGGGGAAATGTTATTTATTTTTGTAAGATGAAAGAGTGTTGTATTTATTCACTTCTTGTCAGAATCACAGAGGGGCTTCTTTTCCCTATCATTCTTCATGCCTGGTCTCACGCAGTGCTGCTTGGGAGGCACAGTGGGGCCAAACAGATAGGGGTGATGCCTATAGCTGGCCTAGAGAAAAAGAGATTTTTTTTGTTTTCTTTATAAGGCCATATCATATTTGAGTTGATTATATTTCTAAGTGTCTGGCTCAATGCAGAAACTTCAAAAATATAACAAGGGAAGTGCTAAATGTCACTGGAGAAGCTGAAAAAAAAGATAAATTTCTTTTCCCAACAATTTTAACCTATTTATAAGAAATGAATCAATCTCTTTAGGCTGAAACTATGTGTAGTTATACATTTCTATTTAAAATATTTCCATCTTTTTCACATGTCTTTCTGACATGCAGTTAATTGATTCCTCAAGGGTAAGAATGAAGCTTACTTTTACATACATGCATGCAGGTGTACACACACACACACACACACACACAACTTCATAGAACCCACTACAGTGTTTCACACTCAGAGTATTTAATTCATATCTTATAATTATTCAATTATAGAAATAAATGAATATACTAAATAACATATATTTAACTATATTAAAAGAAATATGGGTTGGATGGCAGTAAATAAGTGTTGAGGGCATGGCAGAGGAGGGAAATGTTTAAAACTTACTTTTTACATTTCAAACTTGGATAAAAATAATGGTAGAATTATTGGTGGGGTTTTCTATGTTTTTCTGTATTCTTAACATGTATATAAAGGACATTTGTTTGCTTCATCATGCAAAAAAGAAACAAATGTTTATAAAACTGGCAAGTACTAATCACAGCACACAAGTATACAAGAAATATGTAGGACTATATTTTCTATAACTAACTTACCTTCTGACGCCATAGTCCCTTTTTACTGGACAGATGGAAACTTTATCCTCAACCATTTCCCTGGTGCCAGGGAAATGGGGGAAGTGAGGGGACATCAGTCCACACCAGTTGGACATTGATTCTTGCAGTACAGTAGTGATCTCTCTCTACCAAGTCAGGGTTGAGCCTTAAAGATTGGGTTGAGATTCTAGGGGTGAGATGGGCATGAAATAAACAAGGCAGGGACATGGGTGTGGTGGAGGCAGGGGAACAAAGAGTAAAGGACAACAGAGAGACTCCCAGATTCCCATTTAAAGCATAGTCCACTAAGACAATCCTTTATCCTACCATCCTGAAGATGGTACAAAGGATCTATTTGATCTTTCATCTCAGTGATCTTCCCCTCCATGTGGGGATCTCATCAGAAAGAATTCCAGGAATTTCTGCTTTTCCTGGATCTCTTCCATTTCCCTCAGCTCCCCAAGGTCCACTTTCATCTCATTTTCGTCTTGGAGTTATTTTGCAATGTCACTGAAACCAGAAACATCCATCTCTGTCCTTGTTGAGTAGAGGAAGAACCCTACAGTTCACCAAAGGAAAAAGCTTAGATCTTTTCTATTTTTTTACAGTTGAAGAAGATAAACACTTATGCTAATACTGACTGCCTCTCATAGGCATGTTGTGCACAGTCACTGTTTCTTTACTGTAATTGACAAAAACCTACTTTCCACCAAGAAGAAGGGGAAGAAAATTCCATCCTGCCTCAGAAAGACAGAAAAGAAATGGAAGATAAGGAACTTAGGTGCCTACTTTTTAACCCAGTGCTTCATGAAACAGTTGATGAACACATCCATGTGTTCTCAAAGAGCTCATTGTCTTTGTAGATAACTCAAAGTAGCACAGTCGTGTCCAACTCTTTGCAACCCCAGGGACTGTACAGGCCATGGAATTCTCCAGGTCAGAATATGGGAGTGGGTAGTCTTTCTCTTCTCCAGGGGATCTTCCCAACCCAGGGATCAAACTCAGGTCTCCCACATTGCAGGCAGATTCTTTACCTGCTGAGCCACTAGGGAAGCCCAAGAATACTGAAGTAGGTAGCCTATCCCTTCTCCAGTGGATTTTCCTGATCCAGGAATTGAACCAAGGTCTCCTGCATTGCAGGCAGATTCTTTACCAACTGAATTATCAAGGAAGCCTCTTTGTAGAAAAGATAGATACAAATATCTAGCTACAATATAAAAAGAATTTATAAATTGAAAAAGAATTTTTAAACTGCAGTGGAATCACAGATTGGATAGTTATATCTGCCTGAAGGCATCTGAAAAGACTTC
The DNA here is from genome assembly GCF_027580195.1 of Bos mutus. NCBI lineage: Eukaryota > Metazoa > Chordata > Mammalia > Artiodactyla > Bovidae > Bos > Bos mutus. The sequence continues at coordinate 72,666,382 of NC_091622.1, read as the reverse complement.
ATAGAAGAGAGACATTTCAACCAAACTTCCAAGCATGGAGATGGGCAAGTAAGCACAAAAAAATCATATGTGCAAAGCATAAAAGGCTGAAACCATATGACTTTTATAGACTCTCAGGTAGAACAGTGTATCTAAATACAGGGGTGATCAGAGAGAGAAATACAGATTTTTTCACCACATGTATTCTATGTGAGACTTTCCTGGTGGCTCAGTGGTAAAGAATTCACCTGCAACGCAGGAGACAAGGGTTTGATCCTTGAGTCAGGAAGATCCCCTAGAGAAGGAAATGGCAACCCACTCCAGTATTCTTGCCTGGGAAATCCTATGGACAGAGGAGCCTGGTATGCTACAGTCTGTGGGGTCACAAAAGAGTCAGACACTACTTAGCAACTAAACAAAAATGTACGTGATCCCTGAACAATTCGGCAGTTCTGCAGTCTCATAAAATAGTGATCATAAAGGCCTCACCTAATCCCAAAGTAGGGATATCTAGAGCTAAGGTATGAACTGGAATTATGTTGCAAAGACAAAGAGTGAAAAAATAATGATGAATATGTCCATAAATGGCTGACCTGCCTCCTAGTCTGTTCAGGAATGTACTATCTCTTATTCACTCCTCATTCTTTATTTTTCCTTCTCACTGAACTGAAGAATTTCTTTCCACCTCACTCCCCATACCCTCTCAAGCCAACTATCCCTCCTCCAAAGGATGAATTTAAGTTCAATATCCACATCCTGATTAGAAAAGGTAAGAAATAGTCTTTGGTTTTTATTTTTCCCCTCAATTTGCTAATGATAAGATTAGAAGAAACTGCAATAGGTATTGATGCCTCCTCTTCCTTTATATGCAGTTTCTAACAATTGCAGTCAAAGCCCAATAGCCAGAGAATGAGGACTAGAATAGCCAAGCATCGAGCCCAATAAATGTTTATGCCAGTTCAATAGCTGATATACTTCTTATCTGAAATAATGGAACGCTGGCGAAAAAAAAAAAACAAAAATCAATCAGCTTTTGTGACAGGAAAAAGCTAAAAACATTCCAGAATTAAGTCCTAATTGGAGGGGTAACTGATGTTGATGGAAAGGTTCGCTCAAGAAACAAAGTATTCCTCATGTAAGATGCAACCATTGCTAATTTCTCATGTGCATTTGTGTTTGTGTGTCATAAGCATGGATGCTTTAATTTTAGATTTACAGAAACTGCTTATTTTTTCAATATTTTGTATATTTGTTTTTTTATGAATTTATTACTTTATTGCTGTGTCCTAATCTGTACTTTGGAGAAGGCAATGGCACCCCACTCCAGTACTTTTGCCTGGAAAATCCCATGGATGGAGGAGCCTGGTGGGCTGCCGTCCATGGGGTCGCTAAGAGTCGGATACGACTGAGCAACTTTACTTTCACTTTTCACTTTCATGCATTGGAGAAGGAAATGGCAACCCACTCCAGTGTTCTTGCTTGGAGAATCCCAGGGACTGGGGAGCCTGGCAGACACGACTGAAGTGACTTAGTAGTAGTAGTAGTAATCTCTACTTGAACCTCTCTTGGAGAAACTAGGGAGAACACCCTGGGAGAATATGGAGAAAGTTACATGGTGCTTGGTAAGTCAGCCTTCCTGATATTTCCACAATTGATTTATCCTTGGACCAACAGCATTTTTAGCCGATTCCTATTGTAAGCAGAATTAACCTACCCAGGTTTGAGAGCATTCCCATTTTCCTTACACAAGAAATTATCCTGTAATAACCAAAATAATTTTTATCAAGGAAACTAAGACTTTAGAAAGGATAAAAAGGACATTATTTAAAACTAAGAAAAGATTTTAAAGGCTGTTGATTAAAGGTTTGTAAATCACTGCTAACCATTTCTTATTAAGCAAAGTGTTAGAAAAAAGAATTTTGGAGAGTAGCAGCAAAAATCTTCAAAACAGGAAAGACTTCACTCACCACAAAAGTTGTTGAACACAGAAATATCCTCCCAAATGTAGCCAGTTGAGTACATTTCCATTTTATCTATGAATGTGCCTCAAATGGGTAAACAAAATCATGAACATAAAGAATTTCTGATTTCCTCTCTCCTCTTGGTAATTTGTTTTTATAGGAAACACCTTTATGATTGTCTAAATACAAAATAATAATTGCAACAATAGAAGAAAATGGTCATCTCAACATGCCATTTCTCTGATATAGTATAGGCACGACAAACTGTCCGGCCAGCTCTGGAGAGCAGCCGCCAGCTGCCAACAACCCTAAAATAGGACAGACACTGCTCTCATTACAGAACACAGCGATAATTCAGAAAGCATTCAAGTGATGGAAAATAAAATCTTTGAAATGCAGAAAGTGGTAGATTTAATCATGAGTGATCCCTGCACAATTGGGCAGTTCTGACATCTCATAAAATAGTCCACCATAAAAGGCTTGCCTGATCCTAAAGTAGAGGTAAGAATTGGCCACGAATTATAAAATCAAAATGGTTGCTACCTTTGCTGCCTCACAGTCAGAACCTTGTATAATCAAATCATCACAAAATATTTCAGCTTCTGGAAAATGCCGTAGAGAAAAAAGTCCAAGCCCTCGATTTACAAGTAAGGAAATTGAGTCCCAGAGAGTCTCGGAAGCTTGTCCAAAACCACCAAGAGCTAAAATCCCCCATTCACTCAACTCTCTTTAATTGACGTAGCAAATGCAGTGGTAAAGAATATTCGTTCTTCCTGTCCTAATTCATTCTTCCATTGTATCATAGAAAAAGCAAGAGAATTCCAGAAAAACATCCATTTCTGCTTCACTGACTAAAGTCAGTGAAGCTAAAGTCTTTGACTGTGTGGATCACAACAGACTGGAAAATACTTAAAGAGATGGGAATACCAGACCACCTTATCTGCCTCCTGAGAAAACCTGTATGTATGTCAAAATGCAACAGTTAGAACCTGACATGGAGTAATAGACTTGTTCCAAATTGGGAAAGGAGTACATCAAGGCTATATAGTGTACCCTGCTTATTTAACTTGTATGCAGAGTACATCATGTGAAATGTGGGGCTGGATGAAGCACAAGCTGGAATCAAGATTGCTAGGAGAAATATCAATAACCTCAGATATGCAGATGACACCACACTTATGGTGAAAGTGAAGAGGAACTAAAGGGCCTCTTGATGAAGGTGAAAGAGGAGAGTGAAAAGGCTGGCTTAAAGCTCAACATTCAAAAAATGAAGATCATGGCAGCCAGTCCCATCACTTCATCACAAATAGACAGAGAAACAATGCAAACAGTGACAGACTTTATTTTCTTGGGCTCCAAAATTACTGCAGATGGTGACTACAGCCATAAAATTAAAAGATGCTTGTTCCTTTGAAGAAAAGCTATGACAAACCTATTAAAAAGAGTATTAAAAAGCAGAGACATCACTTTGCCAACAAAGGTCCGTCTAGTCAAAGCTATGGTTTTTCCAGTAGTCATGTATGGATGTGAGAGTTGGACCATAAAGAAAGTTGAGCACCAAAGAATTGACACTTTTGAACTGGGGTGTTGGAGAAAACTCTTGAGAGTCCCATGGACTGCAAGGAGATCAAACCAGTCAATTCTAAAGGAAATCAATCCTGAATGTTCATTGGAAGGACTGATGATGAAGCTAAAGCTCCAATACTTTGTCTACCTGATGCGAAGAGTCAACTCATTAGAAAAGACCCTGATGCTGGGAAAGATTGAAGGCAGGAGGAGAAGGGGATAACAGAGGACAAGAAGGTTGGATGGCATCACCGATTCAATGGACATGAGTTTGAGCAAGCTCTGGGAGATGGTGAAGGACAGGGAAGCCTGGCATGTTGCTGTCCATGGTGTCACAAAGAGTCGGACACGACTAAGTGACTGAACAACAAATGCCAAATATAATGCTAAAAGTTTATATCTGTTGAGAAAACATGTGTTACGCTAAATAATTAACATTAGTATCTAGGTTGCTTCTTTTCAAATAAAATACTGATAGTTTTCACTATAAAAGTAATATATATCATTGATATAAATTTTGGAAGTGATAGAAAAGTTGAAAGGAGGAAAAAGATCACCTGCCACCCACTGAAAACACTTTCAACATCTAGTATATTTCTTGCCAATCTTTTTGCTGAAACAAGTTTCATCCTGTTTTTCTTTTCTTTCTTTCAAAAAACTACGATCATCTTGTATACACAATCATGTGTCCTACCTTGTAGCATTTCCTCGTGTTACTAAAGATTCTCTGTAATTATTACTTTTAACAACTGCAAAATATTCCATGAAGGTGGATATAGTCATCTATCCAATGTTATTTCCACTTTGGAGAGTGTTTGCATTTAAATTATGAGCATCTTTTTTTAAAAAATGTTTCCATATTTGGGAATACTTCCTTGAGAAAATGAATCTATGATTAACTGACTTCTCAAGGGTATTTAGCTATTTCCTAAAATTCAGAAAATTCTTACTCAAGTCAGAATGTGTGGCCCTCCCAGAAACATATCACTTCATTGTTTTTTGAAAGGAAACTTGTACTGCCACTGAGGATTTCTTTATCACTTTGACACCACTGGCCTTCCCACTGCTTTCTTATGTTCAATATTCTCAAGACCACTGATTAGACTAGGGTAGTATATCCTGACTGTGAAATTACATGTCTTTAGTGTAACAGAGTGCCCTGCCTTTTAGAGTCAATGAAATACTGGACACCCAGTTAAATTTGACTTTCAGATAAGCAATGAATAATTGGGACACATAAACACTAAAAAAAATTTACTCATTTTTTATTGGAAGTTCAAATTTAACTGGACATTCTGCATTTTTACTTCCTAAATCTGGCAGTCCTACCAACTCTGCTTCTGCTAATTATTGTTGTTGCTTAGTCACTAAGTTGTGTCTGACTCTTCTGCAACCCCATGGACTGGAGCCCACCAGGCTCCATTGTTCATGGGACCTCCCAGGCAAGAATACTGGAGTGGGTTGCTTTTCCTTCTCCAGGTGATCTCCCCATCCCAGGGATCAGACCCACATCTCCTGCACTAGCAGGTGGATTCTTTACCCCTGAGCCACCAAGTACACACCCTGCTAATTGTTAGACTTGGGTAATTTTCTTACATAACTCAATCTTCAGGGAAATGAAGAGAATCACCTCCATTTCACAGAGACACACACAAAAGCACCTAGCACATAAAGTGCACCTTCCTCCATTCCTCCACACTGTTTCACAGCCTTTTCTTCTCCTTTACCTACCCCTTCCCACAACTCTGGGATCCATCTGATTTTATCCCTGCTTCCCTATAGTAGGTCTGGGACTCCCAACCCAGCCCCACTCCCCTACCCATCACCCTTGCAATTGTGAGTTTAAGGCTTGGTTCCAGGAAATGGCTCACATCAAAGCTTGGCACCAGAGCATCTGGGATATCACAGTCCAGCGTGACAGTGAATACTAAGTAAACATATTACGGGGATACATATAGTAAAGAGGCCTAACCCAGATTATAGAATCAGAAAAAGCCTTCTGAAGGAAGCAATATCTAAATTGAGAATTGAAGGATGAGGAGGAGCTGGCAAGGAAGGAGAGAAGGCCAAGAGTACATAGTCTTCAAGGCAAAGAGAACAGCATATGCAAAACCTCAAAGGTACCACAACTGGCATGGAACTGACAAAACACAAAGAATGAGAGGAATGTGTTAAGAGAGGGGGACTTGATCATCCAAGGGCCTGTGAACCGTGCATTTTATCAGTAATATTCCATGTGCTATAGAGGCATAGATTAAGCAGAGGAGTAATATGATCCACGTTATAAATAAGAACAATCTCTCTGGCTGCATGGTGGAGGAAAGATTAGGAGACAAGACTAAGGAAAGGACAAGACTAAAGACAGAGAGACCAATTTTGAGGGATATTGCAATTCAGTCAAAAGACAACAGTAATAGTGGAGAAATTACATTCTGTATGATGCACGTAGATACATGATACATGTAGGTGATATACATGTCATTATACATTTGTCAAAACCTATAGAATGTATGGTACAAAGAATGAACCCTAATGAAAACTGTGGATTTGGGATGATAAAGGTGTCTCAATGTAGGCTGATCCATTATAACACATGTACCACTCTGGGTATGTGGTGGTGAGAGAGTCTGTACATGTGTAGGGAAAGGGGATATATGGAACTCTGTATAAAGTGGAGAGTGAAAAAGTTGGCTTAAAGCTCAACATTCAGAAAACGAAGATCATGGCATCTGGTCCCACCACTTCATGGCAAAAAGATGGGGAAACAGTGGAAACAGTGTCAGACTTTATTTTTCTGGGCTCCAAAATCACTACAGATGGTGACTGCAGCCATGAAATTAAAAGACGCTTGCTCCTTGGAAGGAAAGTTATGACCAATCTAGATAGCATATTGAAAAGCAGAGACATTACTTTGCCAACAAAGGTTCATCTAGTCAAGGCTATGGTTTTTCCAGTGGTCATGTATGGATGAGAGAGTTGGACTGGGAAGAAGGCTGAGCACCGAAGAATTGATGCATTTGAACTGTGGTGGTGGAGAAGACTCTTGAGAGTCCCTTGGACTGCAAGGAGATCCAACCAGTCCATTCTGAAGGAGATCAGCCCTGAGATTTCTTTGGAAGGAATGATGCTAAAGCTGAAACTCTAGTACTTTGGCCATCTCATGTGAAGAGTTGATTCATTGGAAAAGACTCTGATGGTGGGAGGGATTGGGGGCAGGAGGAGAAGGGGACGACAGAGGATGAGATGGCTGGATGGCATCACTGACTCGATGGACATGAGTCTCAGTGAACTCAGGGAGTTGGTGATGGACAGGGAGGCTGGCGTGCTGCAATTCATGGGGTCACAAAGAGTCGGACACGACTGAGCGACTGATCTGATCTGATCTGATCTGATACTTTCTGCTCAAATTTGTTGTGAAACTCACACTACTCTAAAATACTATTAACGTTTTAATTAAGAAAATGTTAAAACCTCAAAGTTTCAACCGAAGTCCTAAGACCAGATTTCCCTTAGTCTCCATGTCCTCATTCTACTGCCTCTGTGCTAACTCCATTCTCAGACTCCACTTGTTACCATGATGGCTGCCCCAGACTCTCCATCCCTACCAGTAGAAATGAAGATATGCTTCTAGGCTAGTAGTCCTAGGAAATAATTCAGGACATTTAAGAAGTATGATGAGATGACATCATCCTTCCCAATCAATGTGGCCAGATCTGGAACATATGTTTGGAATGGAGGCAGTTCTACTGGAACCTCTTGGATTGATATGGAGAGGGATGAGCCCCCAAAAATATCTGGGGGCTGTTAAAACAGGGCCAACACATGCTGGGAAGGTAAAAATAATAAAAGCCCATTACATATTGTTCATCTTCAACTTTGAAAACCCCAGGTAGGACTGAAGAGAAAGGTACAGCAAGAACACTGTAATAGTTGAGAACCCAAATATGCAGCCAGTCCATATCATGCATGGCAAGGGATGGGTGATAGTCAAATCTTTAACAACCAGTACGGTACAGGGACTGACAACTCAGAATGGATGCCAGCTGTTATGTCTATCAGTGGGAACTGGCGCATATCAGTCCTGCCTGCAGAGGCTATCCAATTTGTCAGGCTGGGGTTGATGGATTTGATGCTTAGGAGTCTCCAAACCAAACAAAAAGGAACACTTTAAAAATTTAAAGAAGGAAAAGAGAAAGAAAAGGAGGGGAGGACACAAATCATCTTATATAACTAATTCTTTTTAAAATACTCAAAATAGTTCAAATTAAAGATTAGCATTTTTCACAATCATTTATTCCCATCATCCATGGTAAGCAGTTCAATGCTCTTATCCTTTCCTTCATTTTGCTTTCAAACCTGGAAATCATAAAGGCCAGACACAGCTAATTAAATAAGGACTTTAATATTAGAGTTGACAAGGGATGATGGTGCCTTACATAGTTCCAGTTTCCCAAGCAAATATTCACAGGGAGCACAGAGCACATTTTCTATAATTTTTTACATGAGCAAATGGTTCTCTAAGGTGACTACTCCATATATCACTCTGCTGAATGTGTACACATGAAATTACGTCAAAATTGAATTTTGTTAAATCTAGCTATGTTTCAAAAGTAGTCCAAACACAGATCCTTTTTGGTAAAAAGAAAAATGTAATTTTATAAAGCAAATTGGAATCCTGTGTTTCGGTCACCTAATTTACCAACGGTCATCGTAAGGGATCAGAGAGCAATAGCTATTTGTTGAGGGTTGGCCTACATGCCTGGCATTTTGCTGATAGAGAGGGTATCAAAAGAAACAGAAAAACGCACTTCCTGCTGTTAAGGGGCTCATAACTTTATTAGGGACTCAAATCCTTTACACAAACGGAACATTTAAAGAAGAAAATAGAAACATATAAGAGCAGTATAGGCGCTAAGTGGTGTTGTACAGACTGTGAGGGCCAGAGAGACCAGAAGGAAAGAGATTTCTGCTCAAGAACTGCTTCAGAAACCTCTGATAAAAGCGTGTGATGAACGCGCAGCCGTTATCTGCTCAAGGAGGCACTAGAATCCAAATCACCCCCCTGGGACCGCGGACTTTAATCTCTGGCCTGTCACCATCTCACTCTTCTACCTTTGGCAAATTACCTCGCCTCTCACTGCCTTCCCTTCAAAATGGGAGTAGCAATTATCAGCCCTATTCTTCAGGGCTGATAAAGAATGAATAATAAAGAAATGGTAACTCAGTAAAAGATGAGGGCCTAATAAATCCTGACTAGTTAGCGTCCAGCCCCACATGGTACACTTCATGGAGCATATGGTATCTCTGTTTGTAGACGGTTATGTATCACCCGTGTGGTTGCCTTTGCCAAGGAGGTGAAAGGGTCCACTTACACAGTCTGTTATTAATTACTGTGAAAGATATTTTCAACATTAAAATGCAGATAATTTCTTGGATTAAGTGCAGACATCTGCCCCCATTGTAATACGAGAGCATAACTGTCATCAGCAAAACCATGTTTTCCTACATTGAAATGGAAGAATGAAGTACCGCAATTAAATATTTTGAACAACACAGTGATTAAAGGCATATTTATGCTGCAGGGGTGGTTTCTAAATCAATTGTGTGTGCTTTCATCTTATTATACGAGTCATATGGGGGAAGTCTAGTTGTTTTACATACACAAACTTACTCTTAAAAAAACTTTTTAAAGAAAAAAAGCTCTTTTTGGAAACTATGCTCATAATACCTTTGATGTGAAGTCTTTATCTTTGATGTTGTTGTTGTTAATATTAAATATACACAAAGGAATATTTATAATGTTCAAGAAATGAAGGATAACAAGGAAGTGATCCACCATGTATCAACCACCTAGCTTAAAGAAATAACATCAGCTTCACAACCGCTATGTACTCCTCCCTAAAATCAACGCATGAACCACTATTCTGCATTATGTATTCATCAATCTCTTGTCTTTATATAGCTGCATGCATATCTGTGTATCCCTAAGAAATATGATATATAATTTTCCCATGTTTTTGGACCTTATACAAAATTATTACACTGCATATATTGCTTCACAATCTGTTGGTTTTTTTTTTTTTTTTCATTTGACATTAAGTCCATGAGATGCATCCTTGTTGCTGCAAATAGCAGTGGTTCATTTGTTTGCATTGCTACATAGCATATCTAAGTGTGAATATTTGGTATTATGGACTCTGGTGCTTCAAACATTCTTTTCTGTGTCTTCCAGACACATGTGAGAGTTTCCTTAGAACAGAGCTCTCTAGACAAGATTCACCCATTAGTGAGTCAGTTTAGTGAATCTCAACCAGGAGTTTACACTAGAATAAAAAATACCGTGAACTCAAAATGGCTTAAAGACTTAAACATAAGACAAGACACGATAAAACTCCTAGAAGAAAACATAGGCAAAACATTCTCTGACATAACTGCACCAATATTTTCTTAGGTCAGTCTCCCAAGACAATAGAAATGAAAAATATCAGAGCGCAAGGCAAGTCATCTGGTAAAAACTGCTTTAGGAAATTTCATATCACTCTATGTGTGTGTGTGTGTGATGTTGGAAAATGTACTTCTTCCTCTAGACTTTAAGTGTCTGTGAAAAATGTCTAAGAAAGTGCCCTAGTAGAGCTTCTCAACTTGTAATGTGAACACGAATCACCTGTAAATTCTGATTCCACAGTAAGAACTGGGGCCTGAGATGCATTTTTTAACAAACACCCAGGTACCCAATACCAGATGCTACTAGTTGAGGAACCACCCTTTGAGCCACAAGGCATAAGGCTAAAATATGTATGCTTGTTTGTAGGATGTAAAATCCAAGTCATTTCCCAAAGCTTCTGGGCCAATTTTCAAGTTCCCATTTATCCATATTTTCAACAAAAATTGGTATCAATAAACTTCAACTTGTCAATCTGACAAATATAAAATTCCTCTACAGTTCTTATTTGCATTTTCCTAATTACTTGAGGGATGGAACATATTTTCATAAGACGTTGGCTACTGACAATCACCCTGTGATAGTTATGTATCGAAAATATATTTTTTCTCACTCTTTGTCATATTCTTAAAGCCAAAAAGGCCACTGAATTCTAATTGTTTCCTTTTGTCTGTAGTCTTAACGATGCACCAAGATGCCAGAAGCAGAAAGACAGGATCTGACATACGGGCAGCCTGCCTCAGTGAGAAGGAACAGGGTCCTCTCAGGGTCATTCATAACCTCTATACCCTTGGACAATGAGGGAAGCTGAGAAAGCCCTAAAGATGAAACTCCTAGTGAGCAAATTAAGCATTTTGAAGACACAAACACCATATACTTAGGGATCAACAGAGAGACATACACCAGACAATGCCTCTAAGCTAAGTGTTGGGCAGGGCCACCACCAGGGTCAACTTTGCAGCTGTATGATCTAAGCAATCACAGGGTCCCACGCTCAGTAGAGCCCTAAGCTCGGCTTAATTCTCTGTTGTCACAGTCTTGAAATCCTTCCTTATTTTTGAACAGGGAGCCCCCATTTTCGTATTGCTCTGGGCCCCAAAGATTATGTATTCAGCATTGTTTATGGTGGCGCTGGGTTGGAGGATGCACAGGATAATAAAAAATAAAAGCAGGGAAGTCCCACAAGAGCTCTAAGAAAATGAGGACAATTTTATACCACCAGATTTGACATAAACATATATTTTTAATGCCTTATGATATCTGTAGGGAGTAATTCATTAGCAAACCATAAAAAATGGCTCCCATTCTTACCAAGAATAAGTATACTCTACAGCTACTCCTGATTTATTAGTAGTAGAAAGTGTTTACTGATAACTGTAAAAATAGATTTGAGAGATGCTAAAGTTTATACTGATCCAAGACCTCCTCATACTTCAGGAAAGCACTTTTCACTCTAAATAACTGGTTGGATGTGGCACAATAAAGGTAACTATGCATGATGATATAGACTCCAGAAGATTGCCAGGAGAAATATCAGTAATCTTAGATATGCAGATGACACCACCCTTACGGCAAAAAGGGAAGGAGAACTAAGAGTCTCTTGATGAAAGTGAAAGAGAGTGAAAAAGTTGGCTTAAAGCTCAACATTCAGAAAACTAAGATCATGGCATCCAGTCCCGTCACTTCATAGCTTCCCTGGTGGCTCAGACTGTAAAGCGTCTGCTGCAATGCAGGAGACCTGGGTTTGATTCCTGGGTCGGGAAGATCCCCTGGAGAAGGAAATGGAAATCCACTCCAGCACTCTTGCCTGGAAAATCCCATGGACGGAGGAGCCTGATAGGCTACAGTCCATGGGGTTGCAAAGAGTTGGACACGACTGAGCCACTTCACTTCTTCACACATGATGATATAGACTCCAGAAATAATTACCTGTATTCATGTCCCCTCTTATTTAATTTGTATGCAGAGTACTTCATGAGAAACGCTGGTCTAGAAAAAGCACAAGCTGGAATCAAGATTGCCAGGAGAAATATCAATAATCTCATTGGATGACACCACCCTTATGGCAGAAAGGGAAGGAGAACTAAGAGTCTCTTGATGAAAGTGAAAGTGGAGAGTGAAAAATTTGGCTTAAAGCTCAACATTCAGAAAACGAAGATCATGGCATCTTGTCCCATCACTTCATAGCAAATAGATGGGGAAACAGTGGAAACAGTGGCTGACTTTATTTTTCTGGGCTCCAAAATCACTGCAGATGGTGATTGCAGCCATGAAATTAAAAGACACTTGCTCCTTGGAAGGAAAGTTATGACCAACCTAGACAGAATATTAAAAAGCAGAGACATTACTTTGTCAACAAAGGTCCATCTAGTCAAGGCTATGATTTTTCCAGTAGTCATGTATGGATGTGAGAGTTGGACTATAAAGAAAGCTGAGCGCTGAAGAATTGATGCTTTTGAACTGTGGTGTTACAGAAGTCCCTTGGACTTGAGAGTCCCTTGGAATGCAAGGACATCTAACCAGTCCATCCTAAGGGAGATCAGTCCTGGGTGTTCATTGGAAGGACTAATATTGAAGCTGAAACTCCAATACTTTGGCCACCTGATGGGAAGAGCTGACTCATTTGAAAAGATCCTGATGCTGGGAAAGATTGAGGGCAGGAGTAGAAGGGGATGACAGAGGATGAGATGGTTGGATGTCATCACCAACTCAATGGGCATGAGTTTGGGTAAACTCCAGGAGTTGGTGATGGATAGGAAGGCCTGGCATGCTGCAGTTCATGGGGTTTCAAAGAGTCAGACATGGCTGAGTGACTGAACTGAATTGATATCCCCTCTGTGACTTACCAGTTATAAGATCTTGAATGAATGACAATTTTTCCATGCTTCAGATTTTCCTTCTGTAAAATAAGGCACACCTGATCATCTTACCTGCCTCCAAGACTCCCCACTTCCTTGACCTTCAGGAGGAGGGCCCTGTACCCCCTGATTGGTTCACCTCTTACTGATCCTGCTGCCCAATCCCTCCTCATCCCCCTCACCCATATAACCCATCCACTTTTTGCATCTTCGATAAAATGTGACACTCCTCACATGGAAAGACCGTATACACTAGGGGTTAACTGTACACCCTCTGGAAACAGACTGCAGAGGCTGGGTCTTAGTGACAATGATTACTAGCCATTGACACACCCAGGGACTCAGTTTCCTCATCTGTAAAATGGGGTTAACAGTACCTCTTACACATGGTTGTGAAGACAAATGAGTGCTATGATAAGTAATAATCATTTGCTACCATTTTATATTCTCTGTGTAATAAGAAATAAAACAAGATATTTTAACATTTGGCCATCCTGGACTACTTTGAAAGCCTCTTAACTAATCTTTCAGTCAGTGTTCTTGGTCCACTCCAATCCATCCTTCAGATAACCACCAGCAGAATTTAGGTAAAACGTAAAGTTGACTTTTTAAATCCCCTAATTGAAGCTTTTCAAAGGCTTCCATTACTTAGGATAAGTTCTGAGTTCCACAGCAACGCATAAAATGCCTTCCATGACCTGGCCTTATCTACCTCTATAGCTAGTCTCTCCTATTTCTAGCCTGGAACCTGACTCGTGGCATCAGATTGCACACAGATCCTGGAATATGCCAAGATAACTGTCACTTCTTTACCCTTATCCATCCTCATTTCCATTGTTGGAATTTTCCCTGCCACCAAACTGGACTAATTTCAGCTCAGTCATTATACCTAAATTCAGAGATGGCCTGCTGCAGAATCCTACAACCAGCTGGGTCCCTGCACAGTCCACTAACACCCTGAGCATCTCTTCATCATTGTAGAACAATATAATTAAGTGTGCAACCTTTGCCAACAGACTACGTAGGTCTGAATCCTAGCTCAGCCACTCATTTGCAAAGTGACCATGGGCAAATTTCTTAAATACTGTGACTCAGTTTCCTTATCTATGAAATGAGGATAACAAAAGTACTTACTTTTGGGGACTGTTGAAAGGAATATATTAATTAAAGGCCACTATATTAAGGGCTTAAAGTAGTGCATGGAGGAAGATATCACTCAGTAACTGCTAATAACATATTATATTAATTTTCCATTTGTGTGTGTCTGGTTCCCTGGACTGTGAGCTCCCAACAATTAGCACTATTCCTTATGCATTTTTTTAAACTTCCCAATACTACTCAAAATGTCTGGCATTGTGTTGATTATCCTCTCCTTCCTGTATACACAATTAAAATACATTTCCCATATCCATCTTGAATCTACCCACTGCCAGCCTGCCACAGATAACCATGTGACTGAGTTCTATCCAATGGAGCATGAGTGCATGTAATATACAGCACTACCAAACTTAGCCATAATACATCCTAAGCAATTTTTCGAAGATTCTTTATTCGTGTGGTTGGAGGCAAAGAATTCTTATATCCCTTAATATGGCAGGACCACAGCATAGAAGCGATCAAATGTCTGGATGATAGTTATGAGATGAGCAGTCTCAGGAGGAACATTCACACTGGACTTTGGGTGAGCATGAAAGTCCACAGTAAACCACTGTGCTAAGCTATGGAGATGTTTGTTTCAATAGTTAGCATGACTTATCCTGACTAATATGATAGGTGTTCAATTAAATCTTGTTGAAATAAATGGCTGGATGAAAGAATGACTCAAAAATTAACTGAAGTATTTAAATGAGTATGATGAAACCCAAGAGCAAGAAAGGCTAAACTAAGATTAAGAATGAAACAAGAGGTCTCTGAAAGAAGCCTAGAGACAAGACAGAGGCTAGGAAAACACAAAATGTGTGGAGCATCCCTACTTCTACCCCCACCCATGTCAGAAGCAGAATTCACTTTGCCTGCTGTTCTCTGGCCTCCTTTTATGAAACAGCTGCAAAACAAAAATCATAAACAGAGAAGAGTCTGAGATGAAGTTTTTGCTTCTTGCTGGACAACTTTCTGACCCCCTGGGGTGAGAGACTATAGCAGTAGAGATTTCAGGGTGAAGTAATTGGGGTACTTTAATAAGTATACACAGGCAGCTTCTCAAGGGGGAAGAAAACAAATCCCAAGAGTTTACTTTCTTCTATTTTCAGATGCTATTGAAGATCAGATAACTGGTAATATACCATGACTATCTACTGTTCTAAAGAGATCACATTAATTTACAAAAGGCATCAGAACTCTAGAAGGAAGGGGGTGGGGGGGTTAGACTTCTCCAAAGGGGAAAAGGGAAGGACTCTCCATATGACTGGCGAGAACTATTGAGAAATTTTGTGTCTGTCCAGAACACTAGGGAGAAAGAGAGGAGAGACAGTGAGGAGAATGACACAGCAGGAGTCCTTGAATGGCATCCATCCAACCCTAATATCAGAACAGCAGACCAGATGTGCCCTTTTTATGTTTTCATCAGAGTACATCATGAGAAACGCTGGGCTGGAAGAAGGACAAGCTGGAATCAAGATTGCCGGGAAAAATAGCAATAACCTCAGATAGGCAGATGACATCACCCTTATGGCAGAAAGTGAAGAGGAATTAAAGAGCCTCTTGATGAAAGTGAAAGAGGAGAGTAAAAAAAGTTGGCTTAAAGCTCAACATTCAGAAAACGAAGATCATGGCATCTGGTCCCATCACTACATGGGAAATATATGGGGAAACAGTGGAAACAGTGTCAGACTTTATTTTTGGGGGGCTCCAAAATCACTGAAGATGGTGACTGCAGCCATGAAATTAAAAGACTCTTACTCCTTGGAAGAAAAGGTATGACCAACCTAGATAGCATATTCAAAAGCAGGGACATTACTTTGGCAACAAAGGTCTGTCTAGTCAAGGCTATGGTTTTTCCAGTGGTCATGTATGGATGTGAGAGTTGGACTGTGAAGAAAGCTGAGCACCGAAGAATTGATCCTTTTGAACTGTGGTGTTGGAGAAGACTCTTGAGAGTCCCTTGGACTGCAAGGAGATCCAACCAGTCCATTCTAAAGGAGATCCGTCCCAGGTGTTCTTTGGAAGGAATGATGCTAAAGCTGAAACTCCAGTACTTTGGCCACCTCATGCAAAGAGTTGACTCATTGGAAAAGACTCTGATTCTGGGAGGGATTGGGGGCAGGAGGAAAAGGGGACAACAGAGGATGAGATGGCTGGATGCCATCACCAACTCAATGGACGTGAGTTTGAGTGAACTCCGAGAGACAGTGATGGATAGGGAGGCCTGGCGTGCTGCAGTTCATGGGGTCTCAAAGAGTCGGACACCACTGAGCGACCGAACTGAACTGAACTGAAAGGTTGAAGGTAGGAGGAGAAGGGGACAACAGAGAATGAGATGGTTGGATGACATCACCGACTCAAAGGACATGAGTCTGAGCAAGCTGCAAGAGATGGTGAAGGACAGGGAAGCCTGGCATTCTGCAGTACATGGGGTCGCAAAGAGTCAGCATGACTGAGTGAGTGAACAACAACCTTTGTGTTCATCTCCCCTATTCTTGCATTTGTTCAAGTTGTGTACAAATTGTGGAGATTGTCCTGAAGGAAGGCCAACTGTGATGGATTCTCTGTGTGCTGATAAAAGCTACAAGAGCAATGTTGGGACTAGACTGGTAAGTAGGGCTAGGTCTAAAAAGGAAAAAAAAGAAGACAATGAGAAAAGTTTTTGTTTCTTCACTATTTTGTCTTGGGCTGTTTCAAAGAGTGAAGGCTACAGGATTAGTTTTAGTGATAATTCATCTCAATAAATACCAAGATTTTGTCATGTAACAAGAATTATGCTAAATGCTAGAAACACACAGGTAAATGTGGCAGGTCCCTGGCCTTCAAAGAGTTTATAATACAGCAGAAAAAAATAAGAAATATCCTGTTAGTTAAAAGAAAATTTAATATGGACATAATAGCAATATGGCTGGCAGTTTCAACCCTGAATATTCATTGAAAGGACTGATGCTAAAGCTGAAACTCCAACACTTTGGCCACATGATGCGAAGAGCCTACTCACTGGAAAAGCCCTTGATGCTGGGAAAGATTGAAGCAAAAGGAGAAGGAGGAGGCAGAGGATGAGATGGTTAGATAGCATCACCAATTAAATGGACATTAATTTGAGCAAACTCCAGAAGATAGTGGAGAACAGAGAAGCCTGCCATGCTACTATACATTGGGTCCCAAAGAGTCAGACACAACTTAGCAACTGAACAACAACAATAGCAGAAATGAGTATAGAAAAGGTGAAAAAGTTAAGCTATGCCAGTTTTTAGAGAGCCTTGAATTCTTGTCAAAAATTTATATTTTATTCTGAAGGTGCTGGAGATTAAGAACATTTTTTTCAGGTAGGAAGATCACTCATGCATCAACTAGACATGAAAGTGTAAAAAAAGTGTTTGTTGCTCAGCCGTGTCCAACTTTTTGTGACCCCGTAGACTGTAGCCCTCTAGTATCCTCTGTCCATGGAATTTTCCAGGTAAGAAAACTGGAGTGGGTTGCCATTCCCTTCTCCAGGAGAATCTTCCTGACCCAGGGATAGAACCTGGGTCTCCTGCACTGCAGGCAGATTCTTTAATATCTGGGCCACCACATTCAAAAGGTACCAGATGAGAGGCAGGGAGCTGGGTTAATGGATGATTGCCTAAATTAGGAAGGTGGTAAAGAAAATGAGGAGGATCAAAGAAATATAAAAACTATTTCTTCAACAGAATTTGATGTTTTTGTATCAGATAGGAGGGGTGATTCCTAAGCTTGGGCAACTGGGTGGATTCTAGTATTGTACAGTTTTATCACTTTGCTACCATATTACATGCAACCTTCAGACACCAGTTATGGGATCCATATGCCAGTTTTTCCTTCTCTCACTGATGGAAAGATAACCACACCTGTGTTCTTTTCTATAAGAAAGGTGAATGGATACTGCATTTATACAAAGTCTGGTTGTAAGTATTTTCTCACAGGTTTTTTAAACCAAGGGGTTAAAAAAAAAAAAAAGCAAAGAAATTCAACAACAAAATCTTCAAAATCTTGGTTTTTAAAGCCCTGGGATTCATTTGAATTAACTGTTGCCATGGTTTCAAGAGTCTGAAATTAACATTTCAAGGTAATCCAAAGATCTAGATATGGTCACAGTGTTCAGGTATCAAGGAACAATCAAAGCGTTATACCCCATTAGTGACCGAACCCAGTTAATGCTGTGCAAATGCCTCAAATTGGTATTCAGCTTAATCACTGATGCTGTATTACTAATTATAGCATGACACTATGCAAAAGTGGGACTTTTCAAAGGCTGCAAAATGGCATTATTTTAATAAGTCATTAGGAAATTGCTCTTTGAGGATGCAATGAAAGTATAAGTATCTTTATTAGTGGAATTTTGTGAAATTGATGAGAGATTTGAGCATGCATGATGTGCAGCGAACAATCCATTTGAAACAGACCAAGCCATTGGGAGGGCTGGCTAATGACAAAGAGGATGATCTGATTCACTGTATGAGAAAAATGATAATGGAGGCTATAAACGAAGGGCGTTGAAAGACTAAGCAGTGTCTCCCAGCGACACCCACCCAAGTCCTACTGGCCCTTCATCTTGTATTTAGAGCTGAAATAAAGATATCAAGATGGACTCTAATCTTTGAGAGAATTAACAAGCCTCCTCTAACTTGTCTACCAATACTTGTGGGCAAGAAATATATATGATTATTAGTTAATTGGACAACACAAAAATATTGATGTTCTGTTTGAGGCTTATTTGTAAATTGGGAAAGAATCATTTGAGACAGGAAGCCAGATGAGAGAAGATGACAAGTACAAGAATATTAATAAAAGATCTTTGAGTTCTTTCAATGCCAGATAAAATATTTTTATTCTGAAACTCTCATCCAGGGAAATTCATACCTAAAGAGCATTATGCGGACTCTACATGTGTGTGGGTAGGTGGGGAAGGAGGGAGGAGGAGGGAGAGAAAGTGGTGAGAGAGAAACTATATTTTCTTCTTTATTTTCAGTTCAACAAAGTATTCATGTTACAGCTCAAATTACAGGTTTCAGCATTTGGAAAGGCTCAGGAATGTTTTCCTTAGCCATTCTTGAAACATCCTCTGAGAAACTGCCTGCTTTCTAAGGCTCAGTTATTGACCATTCTCAGAAATGGGTTTCTATATTTAATAACCTAACACATTCCTCTAATATTAAATTTTTCACATGGAAATTGGTAGCCCTACTTGAATTCATCTAGGCTCAATGAGCCCATTGTTTGCAATGATTATCACTCTCAGCAGATTCGGAAATGCTTGCACAATTCATGTCCAAAGAATTCTTCAAAATATTTTTTTATGATCTTTACTTTTGGCTTTGTAAAAGAACTTGGGTTTGACAAATGTGTTCCAAATTCCCCCAATTTGTCATCTTAGGAAAGATTATTTGAAGCTAAGTAGGAACAAGACTGATTAACAAACTGGGATCTGATAACAACTTTTAGAGTGGAGGGAGTTTCATATAAATGTATATATGCACAAAATAGCATAATTATGAAAATTTCTTAGAAGGAAAATATCTGGTGACATTAACAGGAAAACATAAATGGCTCAGGGCCTGTAGACCAAACTTTTACTCTCTAAAATTTGTTTTTAGGACAAATTTTGATTACCAAAGACCCAGAGTTCAACTCTGCTTTATTAGGAATTAAGCTATGAAATAAGATTCTTAAAAATAAAAAAGACCTTAAAGCTGCTAGCCATTCTGTTAGATTTTTGACATAATTTGTAGTCTGAAGATACTGCACCTTTGGTCCTGTATCAGAGCAAAATTCATAGAATGACTTGGCTGTTCTCAGCATGAAGCAGAACAGACACATTTTTCAAAAGAAGCAATTGACTTGTTAAAGGTTTGACATATCACAAACATTTTGATTTTGTGATCAGACTGGATGGTGATTTACTTATCCTCTGACTTTACTGTTGGGTAATTTATAATTTTAGTTCTCAGCCAAAAACTGTGGAAAATCTTAGGAGGAATTGGTAGGGCAAACAGGAGAAAAACATAAAGCTATAATAAAGCTATAGTGGTGGCTAAACATGACTAGAAAAACAAATGAAAATATTTGATTTGTGCTGCACCTGTGAGAGAAAAAAATTATGGCCTCTTTTTGCATCTGAATCTCACGGTCTATTTTGAGAGTTGAGATGTGTATGAGGTACCTGACTCACTCTTCTCAAACAGCCTTTACTTTAAGAGAACTCAGCTGTGAAATTTATCGAAATTCCTTCTGAAGCTAAAATAAAGTTCAAATTCTTTAGCTTTTGACAATTTTTGCATTACTTCTCTAGAATTTAGAGATACAATGTGGTGTGGCATGAATAAGATTTCTCAATACATAGGCTGCCATAATAATTAGAACCTTGGTTATACAGCACTTCCATTCAAGGAAAAGGATCTCTCTATCAGTCTCGTTTCATTTACCTTCCTTTGTTTGCTAGAAGATTCTAAGATTTGAGGCAGTAAAAGGCACAGTGCTTGGCTAAGGGAGCCAGTTAGAACAAAGGCAGAGGGACCAGTACTAATGGCTCTTGGTAATACCGGTTGAGGTCTTACCAAAAGCCATGTGCTTCAGTTAGGGTAGGGCATTACTAGTTCACACTTGCAATGGCACCCCACCCCAGTACTCTTGCCTGGAAAATCCCATGGATGGAGGAGCCTGGTGGGCTGCCGTCTATGGGGTCGCTAAGAGTCAGACACGACTGAGCAACATCACTTTCACTTTTCACTTTCATACATTGGAGGAGGAAATGGCAACCCACTCCAGTGTTCTTGCCTGGAGAATCCCAGGGATGGGGGAGCCTGGTGGGCTGTCATCTATAGGGTCGCACAGAGTCAGACACAACTGAAGCTACTTAGCAGCAGCAAAGTACTTAAACTTAAGGAGACTATTAGATTGAGGTGGCTCTAATGTCTTGGTAGACTATGTAAACACCAAAACCTAAGCTGGAGTCAATGCAGTTAAACCCAAGAAAGTGAAACCTAAAGGCAGCCAATCACAAACAGCCAACTAGACTTTCCCAAATAAGGAAATCAAATAAAATATACCCCATTACTGCAGCATCTTTTCTATACAAAACCTCTCCACTAGCTCCTCTGAATGGAGAGCGCCTAACCACTTTAGATTTGGCACAGCCTAATTCAAATCAACCTATACTCAAATAAACTCCTGAAAATGTTAATATGCCTCAGTTCATCTTTTTACATAATGGAGCATCAAATTGGTTATTCCAATTTTAGCCTAGTAATCATTCATCTGATATTTAATGTTATGCTCCTCAATAATAGTAATACATTAATTTCATTCACTTAAACAAGCAAAATATCTTCTGAATATCAACTTGTGCCAATCACCATATTAAGCACAAAGAACCCAAAAATGAGAAAGATATGGATGGTGTTTACTACAGAGCTCAACCTCATGAGGGTGCTGCTGCTGCTAAGTCATTTCAGTCGTGTCTGACTCTGTGCGACCCCAGAGATGGCAGCCCACCAGGCTCCTCTGCCCCTGGGAGTCTCCAGGCAAGAATACTAGAGTGGGTTGCCCGTTCCTTTTCCAAAGCATGCATGCATGCTAAGTCGCGTCAGTCACGTCCAACTCTGTGCGACCCTATGGACAGCAGCCCACCAGGCTCCTCTGTCCACAGGGTTCTCTAGGCAAGAATACTGGAGTGGGTTGCCATTTCCTTCTCCATCATGAGGGTAACAAAACATGAACATTAAACACACCTTGAAAAGGCAGAGAGAGAAACACAGTAGTATAGGAGTCCAGTGAAAGACACAATTAATGTCAATTAGCTATGATTTTGTTTTTATGGCTTGCTACACCTCATTTTCAAGCATGGCACTGGGCACATACAGACATTTGATAAATGGTATTGGATGGGTAGATGGGAAGAGTGAGTGAGTGAGCAAGTGAACAGGTGAATGAATGACTGAATAAATGAAAAATAAATTGAAAATTTGGGGGAAAATATCTGTTGATAGATCATGTATTCTCATTTTCTCATGTGACAAGGGAAAGCTGGTAAAGGTAGTTAGAAAGTATGAAAGAAAATCATTGCCATAACTAAATGCTCAGAAAGGCTGGATAGAATACCACAGATAGTGAAATATAAAGTTAGACAGTCAGTTAGCTGTTTTTCTATGAATATATAGACTCAGTTAACTTCACTTAATTATTTATTTATTTGCTCTTATCTTTACTTCAAGTATCATTTCTTCAGAGGTAACCTTTACAGATCCCCAATCCCACAAACAGTGAAGATCAGGGTATCTGTTAAACACTTTCACAGAATTGTGGACTATTACTTCAGCTTGATTTTCAATGTATAACAATTTGTACAGATGGTGACTGCAGCCATGAAATTAAAAGATGCTTACTCCTTGGAAGGAAAGTTATGACCAACCTAGATAGCATATTCAAAAGCAGAGACATTACTTTGCCAACAAAGGTTCGTTTAGTCAAGGCTATGGTTTTTCCAGTGGTCATGTATGGATGTGAGAGTTGGACTGTGAAGAAGGCTGAGCACCGAAGAATTGGTGCTTTTGAACTGTGGTGTTGGAGAAGACTCTTGAGAGTCCCTTGGACTGCAAGGAGATCCAACCAGTCCATTCTGAAGATCAGCCCTGGGATTTCTTTGGAAGGAATGATGCTAAAGCTGAAACTCCAGTACTTTGACCACCTCATGCGAAGAGTTGACTCATTGGAAAAGACTCTGATGCTGGGAGGGATTGGGGGCAGGAGGAGAAGGGGACGACAGAGGATGAGATGGCTGGATAGCATCACTGACTCGATGGACGTGAGTCTGAGTGAACTCCGGGAGTTGGTGATGGACAGGGAGGCCTGGCGTGCTGCGATTCATGGGGTCGCAAAGAGTCAGACACGACTGAGCGACTGATCTGATCTGATCTGATCTGATTTTTAGATTGATGCCTATTTCCCCAAGTAGAATATAAGATCAACAAGAAGAGTAGGGGGCATATCTATTTTTGTTTTCCAGCAATAGTTCCAACACCTAAGACAGAGCTTGGCATGTAGAAAGTGCTAAACAAACATTTGTTGAATAAAGAGAAACACAGAGGTCTCACCAACAGCCATACTGTGAGTATACAAGAAAAGAATTCTTTTTCAGAGTTCTGTAACTGATTTTAAAAAGAAAAGTTTTTTACTGCTCTTATATAGATACTGAAGAAATATGTATGTCTTTCAAGAAAAATGGGATATGATTTCAATTTAATCAGATCGGTCTCAATCATCCAGACAACCCCAGCTCATTGGGGGTTAGAGAATGTCACTGGTGTGGTTTTAGGGAGTCAATAAACAACATCCATTTCTTCCTTCTCCTAGTTGAAGGCCAATGGATAAATAAAGGTGACACAGTGATAATTACATGTAATGCAAAATGTATGAGCCTGCTTTGTCCCTCACCAATACTAGTTCTTGGGAAAGCTTATCTAACAGGAGGGTTGGCTTTGTGTGACACATACACCTGTCTCCTCACTGTATTGAGGGTAATACAAAAAGTAAAAGAACATATCCCCAGAATCTGAATCCTTGAGAATCACGGACCAGTGGATATTATTCAGGAAATTCACAAGAAATAATGAGTGGGACAAGAAGCCAAAATGGTTGGAAGGAAAGTTATGACCAACCTAGATAGTATATTTAAAAGCAGAGACATTACTTTGCCAACAAAGGTCTGTCTAGTCAAGGCTATGGTTTTTCCAGTGGTCATGTATGGATGTGAGAGTTGGACTGTGAAGAAAGCCGAGCACCAAAGACTTGATGCTTTTGAACTGTGGTGTTGGAGAAGACTCTTGAGAGTCCCTTGGACTGCAAGGAGATCCAACCAGTCCATTCTAAAGGAGATCAGTCCTGGGTGTTCTTTGGAAGGAATGATGCTAAAGCTGAAACTCGAGTACTTTGGCCACCTCATGTGAAGAGGTGACTCATTGGAAAAGACTCTGATGCTGGAGGGGTTGGGGGGCAGGAGGAAAAGGGGACAACAGAGGATGAGATGCCTGGACGGCATCACCGACTCAATGGACATGAGTTTGAGTGAACTCCGGGAGTTGGTGATGGACAGGGAGGCCTGGTGTGCTGCAGTTCATGGGGTTGCAAAGAGTCGGACATGGCTGAGCGACTGAACTGAACTGAACTGAAGTCCCTACACATGGAAACAATGAGGTTGGAAAAAAGGAGAAACCTCCCTGCCACCCCGTGACAAACTTATGGTAAGTATCTCTTTCCCAAACCATGAGGTCACAGCACATAAGTCACAAATGAATGTGGGAGACGGGGGAAAATGAAATAAACATTTGCTCTTCCAAGTGGTGTAACTCATGCAAATTACTACCCTTTATTTTTTTATAAGTATGTGATAGTTATACTTTCCCTTTGCAAGAGATTGTGTATGTGTTAGTCACTCTTGTGTCTGATTCTTTGCAACCCCATGGACTGTAGCCTGCCAGGCCCCACTGTCCATGAAATTCTCCAGGGAAGAATACTGGAGTAGGTTGCCATTTCCTTCTCCAGGGGATCTTCCTGGCCCAGGGATCAAACCTACATCTCCTGCATTGCAGGCAGATGCTTTACCATCTGAGCTACTAGGGAAGCCCTGCAAGAGGTGCAGAATAATTTAAAAGAATACAAAGACCACAGGCTCACACAATTCAAGAGGTTCTGATAATGTCTAGGTGGAGACCATGGAACTGGACATTTGTGTTTCTGGCCTGCTTCCACTAACTGCTTTCCAGTTCCCTCCCAGTTCCTTTCAACACCAGAACAACTCTCATCACATGAATCTGTGGTAGATTGATGCCATAAAATGTGGCATAAGTATAAGAGGAAGAAATAGGAGATCCATTTGGTACAATGACATTTGCTCTTGACTCAAAGATATATGGCTTAGGAGACCTCCTCCCATCTTATTGTAACCTCTCAGCTTCCAGTGACTTTATGCTTAATTCCTTGGTACTTACATTCTCCTATACACCTACCATTACATAATAACAGTACCTACAACTTCCTGAATACTGACACTCTGGTATACGCTTCATGTAGGTTCTTAATTTTCACAATCTATGCAGTAGAATGAATACCCCATTATAAAGATGAGAAAACTGAGACTTGCAAAAACCAATCTATTGCCCAGTTTCACACAGCTAGGCCACAATAACTGAAGGAGCTAGGCTGAAAAAGCTGGACTCCTAAACCTGCACTCCACCATCACAGCCACAGAAGCTAGGAGAAAGGAGAAATATCTGGAAAAACCTTCTCAGAAAAGAGTGCAGGTTTTCACTGCTGACTCTGTTTAATAAATTAGAAAATTTAGGAGAGTGGTAGTATTACACCATTTTGGAACAGCTTTTACCTCCAACTCATTCCTCTTACCAAGAGAAAGACCTAAATACCTACTCCTGACTCCAACCAAAGTCACACTCAGTAATAACCAATGAAGATGGTCATTGAGAAAGGGCAAGACAGAACTTTTTAAACAACAGTTCAGTGAAATGTTGCCTTTGTTTCTGCTCTAGATGTTTGTGATAGTCTCCAAAGATGGTCCCACTGCTACTGCTAAGTCGCTTCAGTCGTGTCCGGCTCTGTGCGACCCCATAGACGGCAGCCCACCAGGCTCCCCGGTCCCTGGGATTCTCCAGGCAAGAGCACTGGAGTGGGGTGCCATCGCCTTCTCCGAAGATGGTTCTAAGGACCACATTTTATTTAGTATAACCACAGTGAACCTAGACTGTGGTCCTATAAACCACTCTATTAATAGAATGTGGCAGATGTGATACTGTGTGACTTTCAAGGCTGGGCCCTCCTCTTTCCTCTCTTGCAACATATGCTCTTGCAGCTCATCCACCATGCTTTAAGAAGCCCACATGGAGAAGTCTGAGGTGTTTCTGTCAACTGCAGAACTCCCAACAGATGGCCAGCACCTCCTGCCAGTGCAAGTGCACCAACTTGGATGTTCCAGCCTAGGTGAGTTCCCAGATGACTGAAGCCCTGATGACATCATGTGAAACAGAAGAACAGCCCTAACTGAGCCCTGCCAACCTACAAAGCTGTTACTATTGATAAAATGCTTGCTATTTTCTGCCATTAGGTTTTGGAGTGGTCTGTTGCACAGTGGTGACTGGAACACAGCCCCTCTGGTCCTTGGGTGTCTGGAACAGAATTGTCATTATTCTCATCACCTGCTAGTGAAGGCTACACTTGCAACATCATTTGTTTAAATGAGAAATGTTTCCTTTGTTCTGTTTTCCTTGCTGAAAACTTACAGCTAAAAAAATTCCAAAGCAAATTATAAGTACTCTGTTACCTGACCATTCCACAAAAAAGCTTATGTGTGAATAGTATGTTTCAGATGAGAGCTATTTGGAATTAGCCTCAATCCTTTAATGAACAAAACCTCCAAAGACTAGCCGGTGGTGAGACTGGAAAGCTAGTAGGTAATTTCAAGGAGGAAAATGTTTATCTTATGATCCTGCTGCATCTTAAAACCCAATTTTGGCTAATGTCTGCAAATGGAGAATAGCTATTAGCAAATCAATTAATTAGGGTTTGTTGGCTTTAATAGTGTCAACTCTAATTATCTGTTTGTCTGATCTGAAGTATCCTTAGATTATTTACAATCAGTCCTGCCAACCCACAAAAGATAATAAGGTGGAATCTCACCAAGTATGTGGGGAATTTGAGGATAGCCTTTTTCCCAGATGCTCAATCTGAGGCAATATTTTTAGAGCCTGAGCCTTTTCTTCAAGACAAAGTCTCCTTCTGGAGTTAACAAATGACTAACTTTCACAATAAATTTTCAAAGAAGGCAATAACTAATTAATTTGCCTGGAGGAAAAAAACTCCCTAGAGCAAGGGACATTTGTTCAAAATCAAGAGATAGGAGTATTTCTTTACATCCCTTTTTTTCTTTTTCAGCACTTATTTTCTTGCACAGTGTCTAAAAAAGAAATCTCCACTTCTGAGGGAAACTGAGGGAGGGAACAAATAATCACTCTATTCAAAAGTCGTGAGTACCCGCTGGCAGTATTCACAGCCTGAGAAACTCTAATTCTGTCTTCATTCCTCAATAGCACACTTGTTTCTTATCAGTACATAAGTCAAGGTTATTTTTCTTCATTCTAAGGCTCAATCTTAGCCTAATTCTATATCTGATCATTTTTATTCCACTTTGTTCTAAAAGAATAAAATCCAGGTTCCATTTTTAGCTTAAGAAGAAAATTCATTCTCTCTAGCAAGCTGAAAAGCAGTTCTTATATCAGAATAATTACCTAATTAAAGTGCTCAATTGAATCAGTTACCACAAGTCCAATTAAATCAAGCTGCCAACAGGAATATATTATACCTGATAAGAGGAGAGTTAGTGAATAGATCGACACAAAGCATGAAGATCATGCTCTCCATTAAACTTAGGGAAGAAGTTATTCTTTCTTCCCTTTCAAAGGTGGTATATCTTCCCAATGAAACATTGTTTCCTTAATATTTTAATGATGCTACATATCCGGCAGTAAGAATGCAAAGTATCTACACGCTAATTCAGGAGCTCAAATTTAGATATCTACTTTTTCAATGAACCTCTAGCCATATGCTCCTGAAAATGAAAGCCATTAGTGATTAGCTTATCATGAGACCACCTTGGTCCTTTTCCCTCACAGAGGGTGGTGGTATCAGTGATCATTCAGTGCAAATGATCATATGAACAATAAAAAGAATATCGAACTTGGATCAGGATAGAAACAATAGACTGCTATAAGCAAAGAAAGATATCTTTTTTCTTCCTAATCAGAGAATCCTGTTTCTTTCTTTGAGTTCTGTTATATCTCTTTCTCATGCTCACATCATTCTTTCTACAGGCTGGAATCTTGGAATTTTCTCTTTATTTCTACTTTCAATCTCATCTATTCTGCTTGTCTCTGCATTGAGAGGAGTATCCAGGACACTCATCATTTCTAACCTGTTCTGCCAGAGGTGCTGCTCCAGTGGAGCAAACAGAAAATGTTGGAAAACACGGGGGAAAGAGTATTGAACCAGACATGTAAGTGACGGTGTCTACTATTGGCCAGTTGGAAGGAAAAGTACTTTGGAGAAAAAACACAAAAAAACATGACTGCAGAGAGTCAGTCTCCAGAGCCTCACTGACCCTATTTCTGGTTCCTGTCTGCAGAAACCATTATGTATTACATTTTTCTTTTTTCCAAAGGTGCCTGAATGAGTCTCACATAGATCTCCAATCTGTAAAACAATATTATGAATACAACTAGTCACTATCAAGATCTTACATTAAATTTAAAACAACTGTTTCTGAGAAATTTGGAGAGTTTAGAGACATTAAGAAAGTATCTTCTTTAAATTGTATATACCATATATCTTTTTCAAAATAGCTTGCAACTTTTACATTCATATTATGAAAATACTATGGTAGATATTCGGCATCTATAAAGCAGAAATCTGATTTAAAGGATTCCATCTTTATGTTTTTTATACCACAACAGAACTCAAAATTTCTCCCCAGAAGGATGAGTGCATTTACCAAGTATTATGAATTTACAAGAGCTTTTTTCCTACTATCAAAGGAGAATTTTGTGACATTGTCTGGCAAGTACTCATAACATCCATTCGTTTTCTAGGACTAATATCCATATTTTAAAATATTACCATGCTTTTTTATAAATCCAAAATATCTCTGAGAAACTTCTGTAAGAATATTTATCACTTTACCTCAGAGCACTTTTAAGTCAGTGGAAGCTCTGTGCTTGAATCAGCCCCATAGAGTGAGAAGCCAGAGAAAAAAATGGGGCTAACACAAAAATATACAAACATACAGAGTGAGACTTTCCTATCCATGACGTGTCCCAAAGGGATGAGCTAAGAAACTGTTCTAATGAGAGAATTATTCAAGGAAAAGAAAAATAGTTTCAAAAAATAACCAAGAGCTAAGGAAATAGGAAAAAGAAAATCAGCAACTTAAAATGAATTTTAATGAACACTGATTCCAGTTTCCAGGAATTGAAAGAGGAAGACTTAGCCTTGATTATAGTTAAAATATAAGGTTGCCCAGAAAGCATGATTTTGAACTTAATAGATCCTCTCACTTCACCTCCAAAATCCCTATTTCCAATCTCATCCCCAAAATCTCTTCCCTACTGATAGCTAAAACATCACCATTGGTAATTAATTCCCTTAAATAATTCCTCCTGTGGTGGTCTTTTATAAAGCAAATTCCCTAGGAACAAGGTTCCTTGGGTTCTTGGGGGTTTTGGTGGTATTAAAACTAGGGAATGTTACAGACTGAATGGTGTGCTGCCATAAAATTCACACGTTGAAGCCCTAACTCCTAATGTGACTATTTGGAGATAGCGCCTATAAGGACATGATTAAGTTTAAATGAAGTTACAAGGGCTGGGTCCCTGATCCCATAGGATTATTGTCCTTATAAGAAAAGATGGCAGGGGGAGCACCCCTGCTTTCCTCTCTCCCTTCATCCTCTCTCTCTCCCTACCTCCCTTCTCTTTCTCATAAACACAAAGAAAAGATTATGTGAGCAGACAGCAAGATGGTGGAGGTCTAAAAGTGAGGAAAAGAGGTCTCACAATCTATCCTGCACCTTGACTTTGCATTGCCCAATCTCCAGGACTATGAGGAATAAATTTCTGTTGTTTAAGCCACACAATCGGTTGTATTTTGTTATGATAGCCTGAGGTAGTTAAGACAGGAGATAATAAGGCAAGGAGAGGCATCCTGTAGAGCTGTTTGAGGGGAGCATGTCCTCAGCAACACACAAACAGATAAAGCAAATATTTTTGAAGACAGTTATCCTTCCAGAAAGTAAATTCCTTCATTCTCCTCTGCTGTCTTCCTGAGGCCTTTCAGGAATGACTATTGGGAATGTCTTTTCAGACCATATCTCACCCACTCTTTGAGAACTTCTTGTGTCCACTCACATTATGGGACTGTGGTATAATAAGAAATAAATATTTCATCTTTTTCCCCAGTTCCTGGCACAGAGTTCATAAGGAACTTGGAATCTTCTGAGTGTCTTTTATATGCTTGTAAGATGGTACTTGGTAGAAGAGCCCCCAAGAAAGCTTCAAGATAGGGACTTGACATAAAAAAAAAAAGCCAGTCAGATGACTATAGAGTTAGAACATTCAGCTCCACTCCCTACACTACTGAACAACCAATGAGTCATAGAAGAAATCAAAAGGGAAATCAAAAGCTATCTTGAACAATATCACACCTGTTAGAATGGCTAAAAAGACAGAAGGTAACAAACATTGGGGAAGATGTGGAAAAACAAGAGCCTTTCTGCAGTGTTGATGGGAAGGTCACTTGCTGTAGCCAGTATAGAAAATAGTATGGAGGGTCCTTAAAACTACCATATGATCCAGAAACTCCACTTCTGGCTATATGCAAGGGAAATTAAAACAGGATAGTGAATATGTATCTGCAATCCCATGTTCACTGAAACATTATTCACAATAGCCCAGATATGGAAACAACCTAAGTGTTCAGTAACAGATGAATGGATGAAAAGCCTATGGGGTGAGTATATCTATATACACAGACACATATATTTGTATGTGTGTGTGTGTAGAGAGAGAGACATACATATACACACACAATAGAATATTACTTAGCTCTGAGAAAGAAGGAAACCTTGCCATTTGCAACAACATAGATGGAGCTTGATGGTATCATGCTAAAAGAAATAATCCAGACAGAGAAAGATAAACACTGTATGGTATAACTTATATATGAAGTCTAAAATAAGTCAAACTCATAGAAGCAGAACATAGAATAGTTGTTGCCAGCTGGTGGGGAGATGGGGAAATAGGAAAATATTGGTAAAAGGGTACAAACTCTCAGCTAACAAGATGAATAAGGTCTGATAATCTAATTAATTGATATAACATGGTAACTAGAGTTGATAACATTGCATCATATAATTAAAACTTGCTAAGACAGTAAAACTTGAATGTTCTCACAAAACAAGATAAATATGTGATGATGGATGGATAGACAATGATTACATAAATCATGATACTATGCACTTTATTAAATTTTATGCATTATTTATCCCTTGAAAAAGCTGGAAAAAAGTCTTTGAGACAAGCAAAGATAGAAATACAAAATATCAAAACTTATGGGATTCAACAAAAGCAATTCTAAGAATGAAGTTTATAACAATAAATACTTATATCAAGAAAAAAGATCTGAAATAAACCTAACTTTATATCTTAAGAAACTAGAAAAAGAACAAACTAAGCCCAAAGTTAGTGGAAGGAATGAAGGAAATAACAAAGATCAGAGTAAAAATAGACACCACAAAGATGATAGAAAAAAATCAGTGAAACTAAGACTTACTCTTTTGAAAAGACAAAATTGACAAATTTTTGGCTTAACTACAAAAAAGAGAGAGAGAAGACTTGAACAAATGAAATCAGAAATGAAAGAGGAAATAATACAACTTCTAATTCAGAAATACTAAAAACCATAAGAGACCACTATGAATAATCATATGCCAACAAGTTAATCCAAAAGAAATGGATAAATTCCTAGAAACATACAGCCTACTAAGACTGAATAATAAAGAGAAATAGAAAATCTGAACAGATTTATTACTAGCAAGGGGATTGAACCAGAAATCAAAAACTCCCCAGCAAAAAAAAGTCCATGAGCAGATGGCTTCACTGATGAATTTTATCAAGCATTTAAAGAATTAATGCAAATCCTTTTCAAATTCTTCCCAGAAATTGAAAAGAAGGGAATAGTTCCAGATACATTTTACAAGATTGAGTATTACCCTGATACCAAAGCCAGAAAAAAACACTACAAGAAAATTACAGATTAATATGTCTGATGAACACTTTTGTTACTGCCAAAATCCTCAATAAAATATTAGCAAACTGAATTCAACAGCATGTTAAAAAAGATTACTTTCTTGTGATCAAGTGGGATTTATTCCTAGGATGCCAAAAAAAAAAGTTTCAATATACACAAATCAATAAATGTGATATACCACATTAACAAACTAAATGACAAAAATTATATGACCATCTCAGTAGACACAGAAAAAGCATTTGACTAAGCATAACATCTTTTTATGATAAAAACCTCAATAAATTCAGTGTAGAAGGAACACAATTTAAAATAAAAGTCATGTATGCAAAATCCACAGTCAACTTCATATTCAACGTTAAAAAACTGAGAGCTTTCCTTCTAAGACAGAAACACAGATGCCCACTCTTGCCACTGCTATTTGCCATAATACTGGAAGTGTTAGCCATTTGTAATCACCAAGAAAAGAAATAAAAGGCATACAAATTGGAAAGGGAGACTTTCCTGGTGGTCCAGTGGCTAAGACTCTGGGCTCCCAGTGTAGGGGGCCCAGGTTCAACCCCAGGTCAGGAAACTAGATCCCACATGCCACAACTAAGAATTCACAAGTCACAACTAAAACACCCTGCATACCAGAACGAAGATCAAAGATCCTGTGTGATACAACGAAGACTAGCACAACCAAATAAATAAGTAAATTTTTTTTTTTTAAAAATTGGGAAGAAGAGAAACTGTCACTATTTGCAGATGATATGACATTATATACAGAAAAACCAAAAGATACCATCAAAAAAACTGTTAGAATAAACTCAGTAAAGTTGCAGGATACAAAATCAATATACAAAAAATAGTTGCATCTCTATACACTAACAATAAATTATCCTAAAGAGAAATTAAGAAAATGATCCCATATACAACAGCATCAAAAAGAATAAAATTCTTAGGAATAAATTTAAGGAGGTGAAATTTCTGTAAACTATTAAGAAAAGCTATAAAACACTCATGTAAAAACTGAAGAGACACAACTAAATGAAGATATTTTGTGTTTATGGATTAGAAGAATTAATCTTGTTAAAATGTACACACTACTACCCAAAGCAATCATCAAATAAATGCAATTCCTATAAAATTCCAAAGGCATTCACAGAAATAGAGAAAACAATCCTCAAACTTGTATGGAACACAAAAAACCCTGAATCACCAAAGCAATCTTGAGAAAGAAGAACAAAATTGGAAGCATCACACTTCCTGATTTTAAACTGTAATACAAAGATATAGCAATCAAAAAATGATGGTATTTGCATAAAAACAGATACCACTAGAAGAGAATAGATCAATGTCAATGGAGTAAACAGCTCAGGATTAACCCATTAAAATATATTGTCAATTAGTTTTCAACACAGGAGCCAGGAATATACAATGGGGAAAGGATAATCTCTACAACTGTGTTGAGAAAACTGGACAGACACATGTAAAAGGATGAAACTGGACCACTGCCTTACATGATACACAAAAAGCAACTCAAACAGAGACTTAAACATAAGATCTGAAACTATAAAACTCCCAGAAGAAAATATAGGGATAAGCTTCTTCACATTGATAGTGGTAATGATTTTTTATGTTAATATCAAAGCAAAAGCAACAAAAACAAAAATAAACACTTAGGATTACATCACACTGAAAAGCTTCTGAACAGCAAAGGAAACTATTAGTGAAATGAACACACAACCTACTTACTAGGAAAAAATTTTGGAAACCACGTGTTTGATGTCTGATCAGAGATTAATATTCAAAATACATAAGGAACTTATACTACTCAAGAGCCAAAATCAAATATCCCAGTTTAAAAATGAACAACGCACCTGACTAAACATTTTTCTTAAGGAGATATACAGATGATCAACAGGTATATGAAAAGGTGTTCAACATCATTAAATATTAGGGAAAGGCAAATCAAAACAAAAATGAGATATCGTCTCACACCTGGTAGGATGTCTGTTACCGAATAGACTGCTGCTGCTGCTGCTACTAATTTGCGTCAGTCATGTCCGACTCTGTGTGACCCCATAGACAGCAGCCCACCAGGCTCCTCCGTCCATGGGATTCTCCAGTCAGGAGTACTAGAGTGGGTTGCCATTGCCTTCTCAGACCGAAAAGACAACAGATAACAAATCCTGGCAAGGATGTGGAGAAAGGTGAACCCTTATACACTGTTGGTGGAAATGTAGATAATACAGCCACCACAGAAAACAGTATGGAGGTCCTTATGAGATTAAAAATAGAACTAATCTATGATCCAGCAATCCCACTTCTGAGTACATGCTCAAAAGAAAACAAATTACTATCTCAAAAAGATATCTGTATTCCTATATTCATAGCAGCATTTTTCACAATAGTCAGCATATGGAAAAAAACCTAAGTGTCTGCAATGGATGAATGGATAAAGAAAATATGGTGTGTGTGCATGTGTGTGCATGTATATCTATTTATGTATCTATATATACATACATGTATGTGTATATATATATATATAATAAAATATTATCCAGACTTAAAAGGAAATTCTACCACTGTGATAACAGATGAAATCAGAGGTTATTTGTTGTTCAGTTGCTCAGTTGTGTCTGACTCTTTGAGACCCCATGGACTGCAAAAAGCCAGGCTTCTCTGTTCTTCACCATCTCCCAGAGCTTGCTCAAACTCATGTCCATTGATTCACTGATGCCGTCCAACTATTTTGTCCTCTGTTATCCCCTTCTCCTACTGCCCTCAATCTTCCCCAGCATCAAGGTCTTTTCTAAAGAGTCTGCTTTTTAGATCAGGCAGCCAGAGTAGTGGAGTTTCAGCTTTAGCATCAGTCCTTCCAATGAATATTCAGGATTGATTTCCTTTAGGATAGACTGGTTTGATCTCCTTGCAGTCCAAGGGACTCTCAAAAGTCTTCTCCAACACCACAGTCCAAAAGCATCAATTCTTCGGTGCTCAGCTTTCTTCACAGCCCAACTCTCACATCCATACATGACTACTGGAAAAACCATAGCTTTGACTAGATGTACATTTGTTGACAAAGTAACGTCTACACTTTTTAATATGCTATCTAGATTGGTCATAGCTTTTCTTCAAATGAGCAAGTGTCTTTTAATTTCATGGCTGCAGTCACTATCTGCAGTGAATTTGGAGCCCAAGAAAATAGTTTGTCACTGTTTCCATTGTTTCCCCATCTATTTGCCACGAGGTGATGGGACCGGATGCTACGATCTTCATTTTTTCAAAGTTGAGTTTTAAGCCAGCTTTTTCACTCTCCTTTCTAACTTTCATCAAGAGGTTCTTTAGCTCCTCTTCACTTTCTTCCATAAGGGTGATGTCATCTGCATATCTGAGGTTACTGATATTTCTCCCAGCAATTTTGATTCCAGCTTGTGAGTCATCCAGCCTGGCATTTCACATGATGTACTCTGCATATAAGTTAAATAAGCAGGGTGACAATATACAGCCTTGAGGTACTCCTTTCCCAATTTGGAACCAGTCCATTGTTCCATGTCTGGTTCTAACTGTTGTTTCTTGACCTGCATACAGGTTTCTCAAGAGGCAGGTCGGTGGTCTGGTATTTCCATCTCTTGAAGAATTTTCCATCACTTGTTGTGATCCACACCATCAAAGGCTTTAGCGTAACCAATGAAGCAAAAGTCAATGTTTTGCTGGAATTCTCTTGCTTTTTCTATGATCCATGGATGTTGGCAATTTGCTCTCTGGTTCCTCTATTATGTTAAATGAATGAAATAAGTCAAATGAAGTCAAATAATGCATGGTATCCTTATATATCAAATCTTTAAAAAAATTAAATACAAAGAAGAGAGAGTAGAATGATGATATTCAGGGACCTGGAAGAGTGGGGGGAATAGGGAGACACTGATCAAAGAGTCGGAGAAGGCAATGGCACCCCACTCCAGTATTCTTGCCTGGAAAATCCCATGGATGGAAGAGCCTCGTAGGCTGCAGTCCATGGGGTCGCTAAGAGTCAGACATGACTGAGCAACTTCACTTTCACTTTTCACTTTCATGCATTGGAGAAGGAAATGGCAACCCACTCCAGTGTTCTTGTCTGGAGAATCCCAGGGATGGGGGAGCCTGGTGAGCTGCCGTCTACGGGGTCACACAGAGTTGGACATGACTGAAGTGACTTAGCAGCAGCAGATCAAAGGGTACAAACCTTCTGTTATAAGATGAATAAGGTTCTGACAATCTAATACTTAACATGGTAACTATGATTGATAATAATATTATACAGTTGAAATCTGCTAAGTAGAACTTTAAGTGTTCTCACCATGAATAAAAAAAAAAAAGTTTGTGAGGGGATGGATATGTTAACTAAATCCACAGTGGATATGTTAACTATGGATATGTTAACTAAATCCACTAAATCTACATATACTTTTGCAAAGTATATGTATATCAAATCATCAAGTCATCACATCATATACCCTGCTGCATGCCAAGTCACTTTGATTATGTTCAACTCTTTGAGACCCTATGGATTGTAGCCTGCCAGGCCCCTCTGTCCATGGGGATTCTCTAGGCAAGACTGTTGGAGCGGGTTGCCATGTACTCCTCCAGGGGATCTTCTTGACCCCAGGATCAAATCCACATCTCTTACCTCTCCTGCATCAGCAGGCAGGTCCTTTACCACTAGTGCCACCTGGGAAGCCCCACTGTATATTTTAAATATGTTTTAATTTTGTTTGTTAATTATACCTCAAGCAAGTTGAAGAAGCAATTTCAAAAAAGTAGTAAAAGTTTTATTGCTCTTTGCTTTTGTCTTCAATCTAAGATCTCATCAAGAAATTACACAATACATTTGATTGTCATTTCTCTTCATTCTCCTTTTATCCAGACTAGTCCCTCCTGCCTTTTTTAATCATTCAAGAAATACCTTAATTTTTAAAATTACTAAGAAAAAAACTACTGTCATTTATAATTGCAAAATGTCATCAACTGTAAAATGCATCCTGCTAAATGTTGAAATCTGATCTGTTAAAACATGAGGAATAAAAGTGCCTCTTAGAATCAATGAAATATGACATTTCTGTGTAGATTTGATATAAAAAGAAAGCTGCAGATAACAATCAGAACTTTGAAAAACATGCCCATAAAAGAGGGGAGAAAAAACTGAGAGTACTTAGCTGGAAGAATAGGATAAAAGGCAATTTAACAAGCTTAAATTTATGAAGAATTCTTAAATGAAAAAAAGGTAACTAGTTTTTATCATATCCTAAGAAAACAAAAGAAAAAAAGCACATGGACTTAAACCATAATGTAAGGGCTTTGATTTAGACAAATCAAAGGAATTGCTTCTGCCCAGAGATACCTTTAAAAAATTATTATGAATAGTTGGTCAGTCTCTTGCTCCAGAGATGTGATCAGAATATACTAGGCTGGGAAGTCGGCTTTTGGACAAAGATATGTGGTGGAAGAGGGGACGAAAAAACACTTTGAAGGTGAAATGTCAAGGGCTGAGGCCCAGAAGTCATTTTTTAGCAAGTCTGAGCCATGACAACAATTTGTTCAGTTGAAGAAGAAAACTCCAGAGGATCCTGAAAATGTGTTTGTTAGGGTTAACAATGAAAGAACCAGGATTTTATTAACAGAGGGAAGGAGAATTCAATGGTCAGTAAAAGATCATGGAAGCCAGACAGATGTGTCTGTGATGGTGACAGTATAATAGGCAGTCACTCTTGATTTAAGACTTGTGACAAAAACCAGATTTAATGAAGCTTTTTATTTTCTAGGACTTATGTGTAGGTTGGCTTGGAATAAGAAAACAGGGTTAAGGGGACCAGCTAGAGTCATCGCAATGAGCCAGCTTTGCTGTTGACTCAATATATAACCATCTGCCTTCCAGTCCCTCCTGTATAGATAGCAGGAGCCCGAAAGTCCACCGTGTAGAACATTTTTCTCTGGCTGCATGCAAACCCACTAAGCTACTGTCTATTTTTTTAAACTGAGTATGCTTCTGTTTCCTCCCTGAAGAATGATTAAGATAGAGTAGGTGGGTAAGATCTTTCAGACCCAGAGAGTCCAAGACTACATATTCCAAAGCCAGGCTTGACCCATCTAATAATTTTGTCTACTTCTGGGTACCATGATAGAAGTAGAAACAAAGGATGTTTTCCTTGCTTTTCTCATTCTTATGGAAATATGGTACTATAAACTGGGATTCTGTGCCTACTGGACACATTTATTAGTTGTAAGGTCAGGTCAATCTTAACAATATGAAGCATGTTCCAAAATCTATTATCTAAAATATAATTCAAATTTCAGCTCCACGCTTCTTTAATTTTTTATAATGAGCATTTGGTGTTCAAGGGTATGTAGCGTTGTAAAGTGAGGCAGCTAATAACCCTAAGAATTAGCTCCTTTGAAATCAGTGACAAGAGTGCCCTCTCAGGTTTTTATTTTTTTCTCCTGACCTTGACGTTCCACAACTGCAAATATTGCTGATGCCTTTAATTTTCTAGATTATAGTTCTCCTTTAAGTGATTCCAAAGAAGATTGTGTCTCTGGAAACAGTCTCTGATTAAATATATCACATCCATCAATTCATCAAAATCTTTGACTCATTCTGCCCTTGACCCCAGAGCCTAGATTTGCCCACAGGTAGATAATGCAAGGGGGAGAGGAAGAGAGGATTCAACACTAAAGTTAAAGGTGCCCTAATGGTATGGCCACCATCAGAAGCTAATTAGTTTATCAACTCTTTACAGATGGGGCTGGTATTTCTAGGATATAAGCCCCCTCTCCCACTGGAGGCACTCAGAAAATGTGTACTGGCCTAAAGAAAATCCTCTAATGAGCATGAGAAGGCATCAAGGGGTTTTAAGGTGTATTCCAAGGGTTCCTTTTTACTGATGAGAACTCCTAAGAAATTGCCACCAGCCACCTCAGAGGTATTCGACTCAGGTGCGAATAGAACCTGCTGCCACCACATGCTATGCAACTGTTGCCTTGAACACAATCTGCTCAGGACTTCTCCAGGACAGGGCACATCGTCCACTGACAAAAAACATACTTTCTTCATTACAAGTCTGAAAATGAAATGCGCCTTCCTTGTTCACTCTTCAGGGCCTTCTTATGCCCCCAAAGTAATTTTGAGGCATTCTATTTCATTTCCATGATAGCAGATTTATGAATATTTACCAGCAGCAAGCAATGGCTATCAGAAAGCCCCAGAAGAGGGCTCAACTTTGCTGCATTAGTTTCAACAATAATGGAAGTTTCAAAGGAGTCAAGGTGCCTTCCTTAGCTCATTACAAATAATATGCCACAGCTTAAAGATCTCACAGTAAATGGCTGAAACAATAAAAGATAATAAAGTAAAGAAAGAGGGAAAAGTCATCTCTCCCTAAAAAATTTTTATAGTTCCAGAGGTTAGGAAAACTGCCATAGGTCAAAAAGTGACTTAGGATGGAAACCCGGATGCAAACCAGTTGCTTTCTCTTCCTGGACTCCCTTTAGTCCTGTGATCTGAGTCTTTAATGTGCTTTTCATTTATATGTAGATTTCTTTTAGCATGTAGATTTCTACTTCCAGTGGGTTTTACAACAACCCCATATTTTGAGATATTTGGAATCCCAGACAGACTTTTGCTGCTTTCTGGATATTTTTGAATCCAGGCTTTTCAATAACCAAGATTGAAAAGTGTTTGAGAACCTCCAAGTTTCTATACAACAGTAACATATTGTTATTATTCTATATAAACACCAAGAGTGAAATTTAACAAACTAAATAATTCATCCACAATTTTAACAGGGAAGAACAAAATCTGACTCCATGTTGGATCTATTTCTTTTACTTTAACCTTTGCTTCCCATTGCTTTTGTTACTATAATTACTAAAAGGGTGATGTTTATAGCTATTGCTGTTCAGTCTCTAAGTCATCTCCAACTCTTTATGACACCATGAACTGCAGCAAACCAGGCTTCCCTGTCCTTCACTATCTCCCAGAGTTTGATCAAACTCATGTCCACTGAGTCAGTGATGCCATCCAACCATCTCATCCTCTGTCGCCCCATTCTCTTCCTGCCCTCAATCTTCCCCAGCATCAGGGGCTTTTCCAGTAAGTCACATCAGTGGCCACTTCACATCAGTGGCCAAACTATTGGAGCTTCAGCATTAATTCTTCCAATGAATATTCAGGGCTGATTTCCTTTAGGACTAACTGATTTTATCTCCTTGCTGTCTAGGGGACTCTGAAGAGTCTTCTCCAGCACTACACTTTGAAAGCATCTTCAGTACTCAGCCATCTTTATGGTCCAACTCTCACATCCATACATGACTCCTGGAAAAACCATAGCTTTGACTATAAAGACTTTTGTCAGCAATGTGATGTCTGTATCTATAAGTATACAAGCTTGGACTCTGTAACACAGTCATACTTGAATTCAACATGTTTTTTCTGAGTGATTATTATATGCCAAGCACCTTTCCAAGCCCTGGGGATTCAACAATAAAGAAGACAGAAGAATTCTTGCTCAAGGAGCTTACATTGTGCTGAAGGGAGACATAGTAAACAATTTTTAAAAGTAAGTAGTGGGCTTCCCTCAGAGAAGGCAATGGCACCCCACTTCAGTACTCTTGCCTGGAAAATCCCATGGATGGAGGAGCCTGGTAGGCTGCAGTCCATGGGGTCGCTAAGAGTCAGACACAACTGAGCGGCTTCGCTTTCACTTTTCACTTTCATGCATTGGAGAAGGAAATGGCAACCCACTCCAGTGTTCTTGCCTGGAGAATCCCAGGGACAGGGGAGCCTGGTGGCTGCCATCTATGAGGTCACACAGTCGGACACGACTGAAGCGACTTAGCATAGCATAGCATAGTGGGCTTCCCTGGTGGCTCGGTGGTAAAGAGTCTGCCTGCCAATGTAAGAGATGCGGTTTTGATACTCAGTCCAGGAGGATCCCATATGCTGTGAAGCAACTAGGCCCATGCGCCACAACTATTGAACCTATGG
This sequence comes from Bos mutus, assembly GCF_027580195.1. NCBI lineage: Eukaryota > Metazoa > Chordata > Mammalia > Artiodactyla > Bovidae > Bos > Bos mutus. The sequence goes on along the minus strand of NC_091622.1, from coordinate 72,625,552 downwards.
CTTAGAGCCTGTGAACCGCAACTACTGAGCCCAAACACTGTAACTTCTAAAGCTCTACACCCTAGAGTCTGTGCTCTGCAACAAGAGAAGCCATCGCAGTGACAAAGTCCACACACTGTAACTAGAGAAAAGTGTACACAGCAACAAAGATCCAGCACTGCTGTTGCTGCTAAGTCACCTCAGTCGTGTCCAACTCTGTGCGACCCCATAGATGGCAGCCACCAGGCTCCCCTGTCCCTGGGATTCTCCAGGCAAGAACACTGGAGTGGGTTGCCATTTCCCTTTCCAATGCATGAAAGTGAAAAGTGAAAGGGGAGTCGCTCAGTCGTGTCCGACTCCTGGCGACCCCATGGACAGCAGCCTACCAGGCTCCTCCGCCCACGGGATTTTCTAGACAAGAGTACTAAAGTAGGGTGCCATTGCCTTTTCCAAGACCCAGCACAGCCACAAATAAATAATTTTTTTTAATTTTTAAATAAAAATGTAGTATGCGAGAAAGGTATAAGGGCTAAGAATTAAAATAAAGTCAGGAAAGGAGTTAAGGAATGCCAGTAAAGGCCAGAAAGAGCAAGAAACAAGAAACAGCATCACTGGTAAACTTACCTGCAAGCAGAGGTGACCTTATGCAGGAAGCATCTTCAACACGACTGAGCCTAACAATCACGGAAAAGCTAATGGGGCTGGACTCAAGTGGGCGAGGAGAGCCTAAGAGGAAATGGAGTCAGAGAAAACTCGAGGCCAGATAGGATTGGGCTTTGCAGCCAAAACCTGGCTCTGTCTGGCTGAAACTTGGGATGGAAGTCCATGGAGGCTACCGAACCAGAGAGAGGGGGAATACTCTTACTTCCTGCTAACTGAAATCATCTTTAAGTAGTTATTACTACTAACTCTTAGGCTTTATTTTAAAATAATAATTTTTAAAAGCCTTATTCTAAAAACAGGATTGTTTCACAACTCATTCTTTACTCTTTTATGAACTCATTGGAAAGAGAGAAATTAGCTTCCAGTCTGTCTCAGAAAATATACTATGGAAGTACAAATTCTACATATTGATTTTCAAACAGAATTAACTGCTTTGGGAAAGAAAATAGCTCAGACCTACTGTATACACACACTTGTCTTAGGCAGAAAGGTAGATGGATGAGATGGTCCATAAACACTGATAGAAAACCTATTAGCTGAATCACATTAGATTAGCCAAGTAGTGTTATTGAGGGCATCTGAAAAACCTCAAATGCTAACGTCAGTGTATTATGCATTAAATAGAGGTGAGATACAATGCCTAGAAGGACAAATGGAAATTCTCTCATTATTTAAAATAAATGTATCCATACTTGTAAGCAACTACCGATTCATTTGATCATACAGGAGGAACACTTCTTATCTGTCAGAAGACAGTTACTAAAGCAAAAATGCAGGCAGATATTTGATGGTTTGATATACAAGTTCCTGGCTGAAATGACCTCCATTTGAGTCTGCCATTGTGCCCAGAATTAGGTATTCCTTTGGGCTAAGTCATTATCTTGCTAAAAGGCCTTTGCAAAGGCTAATAGCTTAGTTTGGCACATTAACTTCCCAGGCCTTGGGATGCACACTAGCTAGCTGAAACCTTGGCAAGCAGAGGCCTAAAGGGAGAGTAATATAAGTGGGCATTGGCCCCAAAACAGTACTTTTTCATTTTTTTATTAATACTATTTACTGAGCTCTTACTATGTGCCAGATTCTAATCTTAGAACAGCCCAGAGATAACTATTATTACTATTATTAAAGAGGTTGAATAAATTTCCCAAGGTTCATAGTTAGAAGTGACTCTAGAATTCAAATCTAGCATTTAACATAGCACTTGGCACATAGTAGGGGTTTAGAAAACAATCCCCAAATGAATGAATGAATGAAATGCAGATCTGTCTGATTCCAAAACTCAGATTATTTATTCAGTGCTTTACCATTTTTAGTACTTTAAAGTATTCTGTAGTGACCCTGGGCTAGAAACAGTTCTACAGCACTGTTCTCCTCAATAAAGCACTTCTTGCAGGATACTCCCACTTCTCCCAGCTTATTCTATATGACCCCAAGACAACCTAGAGAAAATCTGGAACATGAGGGATACACAAGGCAGGGTGTTGCTTGTGGAGAGCAGAAAGGGGAAGAGGGATCACTAGAATATCACAATAAGTTGTACAAGGGCTTTGTAGAGAGAGGGGCGCTGTTCTAGTTAAAGACCAGGCTCCCTAATCATTCAGGCTTGGGTTGAGGGCCAGCCCCATGTCTTAATAGCTGTATGACTTAACCCTTCTGCACCTACATTTCTGTATCTGGACAACGGAGAAAATTGTAGCTACCTTACTAGGTAAGGTAATACCTACTATTAGGTATTACTCATTACAATGAGATTATGTGAGAAACTGTGTAAAGCACAGTGCCTGGCATGTAGTTAGTGTTCAGTAAAAGTTAGCTATCTTCATTATTAAAGAGTAAGATGGTGGTTCCCATCAACAAAGGTCACAGTTGAACCTATGGTCCTAATTGGAGCCATAAACCACCATAGCTGCCACCCTTGCTGTTGTTCACTCAATAAGTTGTGTCCATCACTTTGTGACCCTGTGGACTGCAGCATGCCAGGCTCCTTTGTCCTTCACTATCTCCCAGAGTTTGAGTTCACTGAGTTTCATGTTCATTGAGTCCTTGATGCTATCTAACCATCTCCTCTGTTGCCCTTTTCTCATTTTGCTTTCAATCTTTGCCAGCATCAGGGTCTTTTTCAATGAGTTAGAACTTTGCATCAAGTGGCCAAAACACTGGAGCTTCAGCTTCAGTATCAGTCCTTTCAAGGAATATTCAGGGTTAATTTTCTTTAGGATTGACTGGTTTGATCTCCTTGCAGTCCAAGGAACTCTCAAGAGTCTTCTTCAGCACTATAATTTAAAAGGATAAATTCTTTGGCATTTGGCCTTCTTTATGGTCCAACTCTCACATCCATATATGACTAGTGAAAAACCATATCTTTGACTACCTGGACATTGGCGACAAAGCGATATCTCTGTTTTTTAATACAGTCATGGCCTGCCATACCTTTTCTTCAAGGAGCAAGTATCTTTTAATTTCATGGCTGTAGTCACTGTGCAGTCATTTGCTAGTCCAAGAAAAAAAAAAATCTGTCATTGGTTTCACTTTTCCCCCATCTATTTGGCATGAAGTGATGGGACCAGATGCCACGATCTTAGTTTTTTGAATATTGACTTTCAAGCCAGCTTTGACACTCTTCTCCTTCACCCTCATCAAGAGGCTTTTTAGTTCCTCTCTACCTTCTGCCATTAGAGTGCTATCATCTGCATATCTGAGGTGGTTGATATTTCTCCCAGCAATCTTGATTCCAGCCCGTGATTCATCCAGCCCAGCATATCACATGATATACTCTGTATAGGAATTTAAAAAGAAGAATGATAATATATAGCCTTGACATACTCCTTTCCCAATTTGGAACTAGTCAGTTGTTCCATGTTCAGTTCTAACTGTTGCTTCTTGACCTGAAGACAGGTTTCTCAGGACACAGGTAAGGTGGTCTGGTATTCCAATCTCTTGAAGAATTTTCCAGTTTGTTGTGATCCACACAGTCAAAGGCTTCAGCGTACTCAATGAAGCAGTAGTAGATGTTTTTCTTGAATTCCCTTGCTTTCTCTACGATCCAACAAATGTTGGTGATTTGATCTCTGGTTCCTCCACTGTTTATAAACCCAGCTTATACATCTAGAAGTACTTGGTTCACATACTGCTGAAGTCTAGCTTGAAGAATTTTGAGCATAACCTTGTAGCATGTGAAATGAGCACAACTGTATGGTAATTTGAACAGTCATTGGCATTGTCCTTTGGGATTGGAATGAAAACTGAACCTTTTCAGTCCTGTGGCCACTGCTGAGTTTTCCAACTTTGCTAACATACTGAGTGCAGCAGTTTCACAGCATCATCTTTTAGGATTTGAAAAAGCTCAACTGGAATTCCATCACCTCCACTAGCTTTGTTCATAATCATGCTTCCTAAGGCACTTGACTTTACACTCCAGGATGTCTGGCTCTAGGTGAGTGAACATACTCTCGTAGTTATCCAGGTCATTAAGACCTTTTTTGTACAGTTCTTCTGTGTATTCTTGCCACATCTTCTTAGTCTCTTCTGCTTCTGTTAGGTCCTTACCATTTCTGTCATTTATTGTGCCCACCCTTGCATGAAATGTTCCCTTGATGTCTCCAATTTTCCTGGAGGAATCTCTAGTCTTTCCCATTCTATTGTTTTCCTCTATTTCTTTGCATTGATCACTTAAGAAGGCCTTATCTCTCCTTGCTATTCTCTAGAATTCAGCATTCATTTGGGTATATCTTTCCCTTTCTCCCTTGTCTTTTGTTTCTCTTCTTTCCTCAGTTATTTATAAATAATGGTTGTCCTAAGACAACCACTTTGCCTTCATGCATTTCATTTTATTTGGGATGGTTTTGTGACCACCTCCTGTACAGTATTATGCCCCTCCACTCACAGCTGTTCTTCAGCCACACTGTCTTCCAGATCTAATACCTTGAATCATTCATCACCTCCATTCCAGAATCATAAGGAATTTGATAGGTCATACCTGAATGGCCGAGTGGTTTTCCCTACATTCTTCAATTTAAGCCTGAATTTCACAATAAGGAGCTAATGATCTGAGCCACAGTCAGGTTCCAGTCTTGTTTTTGCTGACTGTATAGAGCTTCTCTATCTTCAGCTGCAAAAAATATAAACAATATAATCAATCTGATATTGGTATCGACCATCTGTAGCTATCTCTTGTTTCATTGGAAAAGGGTGTTTGCTATGACCAGCATGTTCTCTCAGCAAAACTCTGTTAGCCTTTGCCCTGCTTCATTTTGTACTCCAAGGCCAAACCTGACTGTTACTCTAGATATCTCTTGACTTCCTACTTTTGCATTCTAGTCTCCTATGATGAAAAGGACATCTTATTTTGGTATTAGTTCTAGAAGGCCTTGTAGGTCTTCATAGAACCATTTGACTTCAGCTTCTTCAGCATTAGTGGTTGGAGCATAGACTTGGATTACTGTGAAACTGAATGGTTTGCCTAGAAATGAACAGAGATCATCCTGTCATTTTTGAGATTGCACCCAAGTACTGCATTTTTGACTCTTTTGTTGACTATAAGGGCTACTCCATTTCTTCTATTATTGACCACAGTAGTAGATATTAATGGCCATATGACAAAATGTGGTCCACTGGAGAAGGGAATGGCAAACCACTTCAGTATTCTTTCCTTGAGAACCCCATGAACAGTATGAAAAGGCAAAAAGTATGACACTGAAAGATGAACTCCCCATGTCAATAGGTGCCCACTACGCTACTGGAAAAGAGTGGAGAAAATAACTCCAGAAAGAATGAAGAGACAGAGCCAAAGCAAAAACAACACCCAGTTGTGTATGTGACTGATGATAGAAGCAAGGTCTGAAGCTGTAAAGAGCAATATTGTATAGGAAGCTGGAATGTTAGATCCATGAATGAAGGCAAATTGGAAGTGGTCAAAGAGGAGATGGCAAGAGTGAACATCGACATTTTAGGAATCAGTGACCTAAAATGGACTGGAATGGGTGAATTTAACTTAGATGACCATTATATCTACTACTGTGGGCAAGAATCCCTTAGAAGAAATGGAGTAGCCACCATAGTTAACAAAAGAGTCCAAAATGCAGTACTTGGATGCAATCTCAAAAACGACAGAATGATCTCTGTTCGTTTCCAAGGCAAACCATTCAATATCACAGTAATCCAAGTCTATGCCCTGACCAGTAACTCTGAAGAAGCTGAACAGTTCTGTGAAGACCTACAAGACCTTCTAGATCTAACACCCAAAAAGACATCCTGTTCATTACATGGACTGGAATGCAAAAGTAGGAAGTCAAGAGATACCTGGGGTAACAGGCTAATTTGGCCTTGGAGCACAAAATGAAGCAGGGCAAAGGCTAACACAGTTTTGCCAAGAGAACACACTGCTCATAGCAAACACCCTCTTCAAACAACACAAGAGAAGACTGTACACATGGACATCACTGGATGGTCAATACCAAAATTTTAGTTCACTGATTCATAAAATGTTGATATGCACTCTTGCCATCTCTTGTTCGACCACATCCAGTTTATTTTGATTCATAGACCTAACAGTCCAGGTTCCTATGCCATATTGTTCTTTATAGCATCAGACTTTACTTTCACCACCAGAACTGAGCCTCATTTACAACTGACCCTTGCTTCCACTTTGGCCCAGCTGCTTCATTCTTTCTGGAGCTACTAATAACTGCCCTCTGTTCTTTCCCAGTAGCTTTTTGGACACCTTCCAACCCGGGGGCTCATCTTTCAGTGTCATATCTTTTTGCCTTTTAATACTGTCTAATGGGTTCTCAAGGCAAGAATACTGGACTGGTTTGCCATTCCCTTCTTCAGTGGACCACATTTTGTCAGAACTCTCCACTATGACACAACCGTCTTGGGTGGCCCTACAGGACATGGCTCATAGCTTCATTGAGTTACACAAGATCTTCGTAAATTAAGAAATATCTACCTGACCTAAAGGATTTTACAGGATGCTACTGGAGATCAGTGGAGAAATAATTCCAGAAAGAATGAAGAGACAGAGCCAAAACAAAAACAACACCCAGTTGTGGATGTGACTGGTGATAGAAGCAAGGTCCAGAGCTGTAAAGAGCAATATCGCATAGGAACCTGGAATGTTAGGTCCATGAATCAAGGCAAATTGGAAGTGATCAAACAAGAGGTGGTAAGAGTGAATGTCAACATTTTAGGAATCAGTGAACTAAAATGGACTGGAATGGGTGAATTTAACTTAGATAACCATTATATCTACTACTGTGGGCAAGAATCCCTTAGAAGAAATGGAGTAGCCATCATAGTCAACAAGAGGGTCTGAAATGCAGAACTTGGATGCAATCTCAAAAATTACAGGATGATCTCTGTTCATTTCCAAGGCAAACCATTCAATATGATGGTACTCCAAGTCTATGCCCCGACCAGTAATGCTGAAGAAGCCGAAGTTGAACAGTTCTATGAAGACCTACAAGACTTTCTAGAATTAATACAAAAAAAGAAGCAGGGCAAAGGCTAATAGAGTTTTGCCAAGAGAATGCACTGGTCATAGCAAACACCCTCTTCCAACAACACAAGAGAAGGCTCTACACATGGACATCACCAGATGGTCAACACCGAAATCAGACTGATTATGTTCTTTGCAGCCAAAGTTGGAGAAGCTCTCTATAGTCAACAAAAACAAGACCGGGAGCTGACTGTGGCTCAGATCATGAACTCCTTATTGCCAAATTCAGACTTAAATTGAAGAAAATAGGAAAAATCACTAGACCATTCAGGTATGACCTAAATCAAAACCTTAACGATTATACAGTGGAAGTGAGAAATAGATTTAAAGGACTAGATCTGATAGACAGAGTGCCTGATGAACTATGGATGGAGGTTCATGACATTGTATAGGAGACAGGGATCAAGACTATCCCCAAGAAAAAGAAATCCAAAAAAGCAAAATGGCTGTCTGAGAGGCCTTACAAATAGCTGTGAAAAGAAGAGAAGCGAAAAGCAAAGGAGAAAAGGAAAGATACACCCATTTGAATACAGAGTCCCAAAGAATAGCAAGGAGAGATAAGAAAGCCTTCCTCTGTGATCAGTGCAAAGAAATAGAGGAAAACAATAGGATGGGAAAGACAGAGATCTCAAGAAAATTAGAGATACCAAGGGAACATTTCATGCAAAGATGGGCTCAATAAAGGACAGAAATGGTATGGTCCTAACAGAAGCAGAAGATATTAAGAAGAAGTGGCAAGAATACACAAAACTGTACAAAAAAGATCTTCATGATCCAGATAATCACAATGGTGTGATCATTCATCTAGAGCCAGACATCCTGGAATGTGAAGTCAAGTGGGCCTTAGAAAGCATCACTATGAATAAAGCTAGTAGAGGTGATGGAATTACAGTTGAGCTATTTCAAACCCTAAAAGATGATGCTATTAAAGTGCTGCACTCAATATGCCAGCAAATTTGGAAAACTCAGCAGTGGCCACAGGACTGGAAAAGGTCAGTTTTCATTCCAATCCCAAAGAAAGGCAATGCCAAAGAATGCTCAAACTACTGCACAATTGCACTCATCTCACTTGCTAGCAAAGTAATGCTCAAAATTCTCCAAGCCAGCCTTCAGCAATACATGAACCATGAACTCCCAGATGTTCAGGCTGGTTTTAGAAAGGTAGAAGAACCAGAGATCAAAATGCCAACATCCGCTGGATCATCGAAAAAGCAAGAGAGTTCCAGCAAAACATCTACTTCTGCTTTATTGTCTATGCCAAAGACTTTGACTGTGTGGATCACAATAAACTGTGGAAAATTCTGAAAGAGATGGGAATACCAGACCACCTGACCTGCCTCTTGAGAAACCTGTATGCAGGTCAGGAAGCAACAGTTAGAACTGAACATGGAACAACAGACTGGTTCCAAATAGGAAAAGGAGTACATCAAGGCTGTATATTGTCACCCTGCTTATTTAACTTATATGCAGAGTACATCATGAGAAATGCTGGGCTGGAAGAAGCACAAGCTGGAATCAAGATTGCCGGGAGGAATATCAATAACTTCAGATATGCAGATGACACCACCCTTATGGCAGAAAGTGAAGGAGAACTAAAGAGCCTCTTGATGAAAGTGAAAGAGGAGAGTGAAAAAGTTGGTGTAAAGCTCGACATTCAGAAAACGAAGATCATGGCATCTGGCCTCATCACTTCATGGGAAATAGATGGGGAAACAGTGGAAACAGTGTCAGACTTTATTTTGGGGGGCTCCAAAATCACTGCAGATGGTGACTGCAGCTATGATATAAAAAGACGCTTACTCCTTGGAGGAAAAGTCATGACCATCCTAGACAGAATATTAGAAAGCAGAGACATTACTTTGCCAACAAAGGTCCGTCTAGTCAAGGCTATTGTTTTCCCAGTAGTCATGTATGGATGTGAGAGTTGGACTATAAAGAAAGCTGAGCACTGAAGAATTGATGCTTTTGCACTGTGGTGTTGGAGAAGACTCTTGAGAGTCCCTTGGACTGCAAGGAGATCCAACCAGTCCATCCTAAAGGAGATCAGTCCTGGATGTTCATTGGAAGGACTGATGTTGAAACTGAAACTCCAATACTTTGGCCACCTGATGCGAAGAGCTGACTCATTTTAAAAGACCGTGATGCTGGGAAAGAATGAGGGCAGGAGGAGAAGGGCCAACAGAGAATGAGATAGGTGGATGGCATCACCGACTCAATAGACATGAGTTTGAGTAAACTCCATGACGTACAGGGAGGCCTGGCATGCTACAGTCCATGGGATCGCAAGGAGTCAGACACAACTGAGCAACTGAACTGAACTGAACTGAAAGGATTTGAAAACTGTCACCTTCCTGAAAGCAGGAGCCAAATTGGACTTCTTATTTCACCCTCCAGTACTAAGACGTCCCAGTTTCCAAACCCCTGTCTGAAGGAGGTTGAAGTGTGTCTTCCTCCAATAAAGCTTCCCCTTTTAGAAATTCTGTTTCATGACAGTGTTAATTTCACAGTCCTTAGTGTTCTTTCTATTATTCATGAGTTCGCTGCAATTCAATTTTACAAAGCAAAGGAGGGCAAACACAGATATGTTTTCCCCTTTGAAAACAAAACAGTTTTAGCCTCTGTGGAACTGAAGCCCTGCTGATCAGATGAGTCCCATGTAGCCATAGCAATTGGATTTAAGTCCGTTTCTTGAAGACAGCCCAAAGACAAATTCTGCACTTTGCATTTACATTTGGGGGACATTTTATATAGCATTTCTTTTCATAAGAGTGTATCAATTCCCTGAAATTTACTGCTTTTCTTTGTAATCAGCTTCCCTACCTTTACTAGACAACCATGAGAGCAGCTCACAAAAGAAAGGGGAGAAGTAAAGCAAAATCCCCATCCTACCTCTATTTTCCCTGCTTCCCATAAGCTTCCCAAAAAGCAATCATGATCCTTCATGATCCAGGAGTGTCAGACTTTAATGCTAATGGAATAACTTGACCAAATGGATTGCCATTAGATTTTCATTCAGCCCCTGTGCTGGCTGTGCAATGTGCAATAGGACACATAGCATCTGGATGTATAAGGATTACAGCATATATGGGATCTTTGTGCAGAAAATAAAGTCATTCCTCTGAAGGTGAAGAGTTTGGCAAACAGTGCCTTCTTGCAATTTCTTTTTAAAAGCATCCCTTCCTCAAGACTGACTGTCTTGAAGCACAGGCTGTATTTCAGCCCAAATTCTTCCCCGTGACTCTGTCCTCAAACACAGAAGACAACAGCCCTCTGCCGTCCTTCATCCAGTGTCTTCCCACCTATATCCGGTAAAGAGCTTTGTTGGGGGGATTTAGGAAACTTAGAGACCGGTTTGTAAATCTGTCATTTCATTCTGAAAATGAAAACAACTACCCAGCCTACTTTGCTGGAAGAGGGGTTGATTTGCTCAGAGTAAAGCATAATAGACTTGCTGTGATTTAACCCTGGGCATCCCTCCACTCTGGCTTTCCAGGTATCTCAGTGTTAAAGAATCTACCTATCAATGCAGGAGACATAGATCGAGATGTGAGTTTGATCTCTGGGTCAGGAAGATTCCCTGGTATAGGAAATGGCAACCCACTTCAGTATTCTTGCCTGGAGAATCCCATGGAAGGAGGAACCTGACAAGCTATAGTCCATGGGATCACAAAGAGTTGGACACAACTGAACAGACACTTGCACATCCCTCCACTCTGGAATGTGTTTGGTGCCACAGACTAATGTATAAACATCTAGTACTTCAGCTCCTGTTTCTGGAGACACAGGACACAAGGATATGCTGAGATTTTAACTGCTATAACCAAATACTTACATGGGCCAGAGCGTGTGACTGGGGGATTCAGAAGTTATCATATCCAGCTATCACGTCTCACCCCAGACAAGCCACTGTAGCTGCAGCTTCACAGAGATACTGGTAGCGACAGAGCCACAGACTGTTACAGAGAAGGAAGCATTTGCTATTTGTCCCTCCACCATAGTGAAGAGCATCGAAATTAAAGGAAGGTATTATCAGAAGGTGGCACCAGGGATAAAGAACCCACCTGCCAATACAGGAGAAGTAAGAGATGCAGGTTTGATCCCTAGGTCAGAAAGATCCTCTGGAGGAGGTCATGGCAACCCACTCCAGTATTCTTGCCTGGAGAATCCCATGGACAGAGGAGCCTGGTGGGCTACAGTCCATAGGGTCATGCAGAGTCAGACACGACTGAGCAACTAAGAACAGCACAGTACAACATTATCAGGAATGGAAAGGGAAGAGCACGATACACAGATATGACCAACTCTAGTTAGAAGTAACAGGCTCAGAAAAGAATTATCAAGAAAATAAGACTCAGAGAAATCACCTTAAGTACTATCTTGATAGGAATCAGAGATCTCCTCACATGCCAATAACTGGACGTCCTCTTACCAGTTTCATGTCTAAGGCTACCTAGCCCAGGCTTCCTGGGTCACACTTCTCAAGAAAGGCAGGGTTGGGCCTCAGATGCAGCCATGTGTAAGCAGGTAATGTTTTGCTATGGGGGCAAGTAATGAGGGGAACACTCTTTTTCAGAGGCCTCCACTGTTCCAATGGGACACATGCCCCCAAGTGCCAAGTTCTTCCTAATGAGGAATAGCTTTTATGCTGCTGCTAAAACTCATGAACTATTTGTCCATTCTATGCTGATGACAAACGGTGATCCTCATACTTCTCATCAAACATACCCCTCAGTTTAGAGGTCACTGTCATACTGCCCAGGGCCTTCTAGCCCCAAGATAAAACAGGCCCACTCTCTTCCCCTTGCCTGCCTGGGTCTAGACTCTCTCTCTTAGATTTGTGACTGCCCTCTTAATTCTGTTTAAGCCATTGAGTTAATAAATAACTCAACAGAGCTCTCAGCAAAGACTGAAAGCAGTGCTGAGTGTAATCTTGATTAGATCAAATGTTCAGCGTTCAGCTAAGTCCTCTAAGACAGAAATTAAAATGAAGTTGAATTTTTTTTTTAAAGTACTGAAATTTAGCATTCAGAGTCAAGTGTTAGGCCCCTGGTGATAAAGACAAAGAGCAGACAGCTCCCTTGTCGTCCTCCGTCTTTTTCATCTTTCTTCCACCATGAGCCCATTTCTCTCTCCTAACACCTACTGCTCAGATTTGGCACCAAGGAAAAGATACAGAAAGAAAAGCCATGGGACTGGGAGCACGTGTGTGTCCCCACCTGTTTCTTACAGTGCTCCTGCATCACCCTCTCCCACCCATCCCTGCCCTGACAGCACGTGTGAGTGTGTGTGTGCACATATACATACACACACACACACACACATACACACACAATTAGCCAGTGAGCACAAAAGTAGTATTCAAGTCCCTCATCCCTCAGTCGGGGGGATGCTAACCCAACATGCATTTTTAAACCGAGTCCTGTTCTATAGAAACAAACACTCCTGCCAGAAAAGCACCCTGTAATTCACTCAGCATTATTACTAGTGGATAAATGAGAGGTTGTGATTTCAGCTTCTCCTTTTGATTGCCCTATAAAGCGGCATCCCCACTGATGTTCTGGCTACCCTGCTATTCTTGGAATGTGCAAACCACCCCTCTTCGCCTCTATTTTGAAAATGGCCATTGAGATGCCAACAAAATGACTTTAAAACTTGACACTCCAAAATATGGTTGCTGCGCTTTGTGAAAATTAATTGCCTCCTCATGTAGGAAACAAACAAAACACGAAAAGAGCATATGTAATTAAGACACTCATTTCCAATTGGCTCTGAAAGGCTTCTGCAGAAAGGAGACTCTCAGCCTCCCTTGCTGTCTTTGCTCCCCTCCAGAGCTCTCTCAGCAGCACCCTTCAAGGTCTGCTGTGTCAAGACACTGGCACTCATACGCATCACCTCCAAAGGAGGAAGAAAATAAGCCACTGAAACCTGACTTCCTCCACCTTCTGCAAGACTCTTCTGATCAGCAGTAAATACAGACTGCTAAAGGGATTTTCCAGGCAAGAATACTGGAGTGGGGTGCCACTGCCTTCTCCGAATAAAGTTAAAATCATTAAATTGTAGTTATTAATTGGTCTAGAGCCAGTAGACAGTTATGAAAGGAAAAAATAAAAAGCTATTTTTCGCAGGACTAACTTAAGAATTAAAACACAGCTTTAATATGTAATGATTAACATCAAACTAAAAAGCTTCTGACAGCAAAGGAAAAAAAAAAACAAAATGTAAAGGCAAACACAGAATGGAATAAAATATACAGTCTATACATTTGACAAGGGATTACTATCCAAAATATATATAGAACTTATACAATTTAAGTGCAAAAATACCCACAAATAATGCAGTTTTAAAGCGGGCAAATGACCTGAATAGAATTTTCCCAAACACATCCAAATTGCCAACAAGCACATGAAAAGGTACAATGGAAACAGTGACAGGCTTCATTTTCTTGGGTTCCAAAATCACTACAGATGGTGACTGCACTCATGAAATTAAAAGACGCTTGCTTCTTGGAAGAAAAGCTATGACAAACCTAGACAGCTTATTAAGAAGCAGAGACATCACTTTGCCAACAAAGGTCCATATAGTCAAAGCTACGGTTTTTCTAGTCATGTACAGATGTGAGAGTTGGACCATAAAGAACGCTGAGCACCAAAGAATTGACGCTTTTGAACTGTGGTGTTGGAGAAGACTCTTGAGAGTCCCTTGGACTGCAAGGAGATCAATCAATCCTAAAGGAAATCAGTCCTGAATATTCATTGGAAGGACTGATGTTGAAGCTGAAGCTCCAATACTTTGGCCACCTGATGCTAAGAGTTGACTCTTTAGAAAAGACCCTAGTGCTGGGAAAGATTGAAGGCAGGAAGAGAAGGGGATGGGCTGGTTGGATGGCATCACTGACTCAATGGACACGAGTTTGAGCAAGCTCTGGGACAGGGAAGCCTGGCATGCTGCAGTCCATGGGGTCACAGAGTCAAACACTACTGAATCACTGAATTACAACAAGAAAAAGAACTTAACATCACTAATCACCATGGAAATGCAAATCAAAACCACAATGAGACATCAACTCTTACCAGGTAGAAAGACTTTTATCACAACTACTTGAGATAATGAGTGCTGGTGAGGCTGTAGAGCAAAGGAAATCCTTATGTTCTGCTGATGCAAATACAAGTCGTTACAGTCATTGTGGAAAACTGTGTGGAGGTTTCTCATAAATTTTTAAAAGAACAACCACAGGAACAGCATGAGAGTTTTGACCTGCTCCATTTGTGATCTGGGCTGGCTCATCCCTCCTTAGGCAACTTGGTGGTCCCCGGCCTCTCGGAGGTCACCATGTTCTTACCAAACTTAGTACAGACACTAGGTCATCAGCAGACTGGTAAGAGTTTAAGACCCAAAAGCTATGGCCTTGGAAAAAAATTACACTCCAATCTATTCAGGAGATGTTTTTTGGCACTTCCATTTGCAGGGAATATTTAAAGCTGGAAAAATGTATTGGGTCAGGATTCTCTTTGCTCCCCACTCCTCCTAGGCCACAACCAGAGTGGTTAGCTGAAGCAGGCATCAGTCATCCTATCTGGAGTCCTGGTGCCTGCTCCCATCAGCCAAGCCCCTGGGTTCAGAGGATGGTGAACCCAACTCCGACTCATCTCTCTCCTCCACCAACTGCTCGTTGAATGGTAGCAAAACATCATCTGACCATCCTCAGGAGGCATGTATGAGGCAAACAGATGACAAGTTACACTCTCCTCATGTTCTGACAGGAAGAGAAAAAGATTCTGGAGCCTTTGCCCATGTTCCAAAGCACACCACCCCATACTCTTCCTGGTTCATAAAGCCTTGGGCTAAGAGGAGTTTCAGTGACAATGTATTCTTCAAATAGCTTATGAATCCCAGGAAAAAACTAAAGCACATAGAAGGATGTTAAGCCCAGATTCCCCAGCATTGTCCCCTATACAATCAAAAAGTAAAAACTACATATAAAAAAACAGAGAGTGAGAGAGAGAACACTAAGGAGAAGGGAAATAATGTAGAAAATGGATCTGTTCTTCTGCCAAAATAAGTAATGGTTCTAAGTTGCCCCTAGCTTAGTTTAAATTGTACCGTTTTCTTGAATATGTGCTCAAACCCCATCACCTTCATTCAAGCCCTCGCTAAAACTTTAAATGAGTTATTATACACATTAAATTGTCATTTAATCGTACCCAAGCACTGTCATAAAAGCAAATGAAGCAAGCCAAGCAGCACTGGAATAAAAAATACCACACTAGTTACATTCTGAAAGCACAAGCTGAAAAATGCTTACTGTCACCTCACACAAGGGGATGGGGAGGCCTGCCATCACAGGTAATAAATGGCTCAGGAGACTCTGGCTCTTCATTTTTTCGCTTGTAGCTTGAGAGCTGATGGCTGCCAACCAGCAGCAAGACTCAGTCTCACCTAACTGTCCTGGGGTACACTGCCTTGACTTGAGGTTGTCTGCTCCAAAGACCCAGTTCAGAAAGAGGCTATCAGGTACCAACACCATAGTATGTTCTCCTGTATTCTTTTTTAATTAGGGTGTGGAGGTGAAAGCCTTTAAGACATTTTTTAAGAGGATGATGGAAAAAGATGATTCTAGGAAGTTATGCTGTACATTGTAAAGGTAAAACTCTTTTTAGTTTTCTGCTTGCTCTTTGTCTTGTTCTTTGTATTTTTGAGAGATTGCTTGTTTAAAGATTAAAATTGCTTTTTTCAAGTATTTTTGAAATTGCAGACAAGGGTCTTTTATTTTTAAAGCCTGTGTTGAAACTGGTCCACACATTGACTTCATCTTACACAGTCATGTTTAGATATTTATATTTGTTTGGCCTTTTCCTTAGAGTAATTTATTCAATGTATTTAGTATTTGTTAAGTGCAAAACACTCAACCTGGCCTGTAGAAAATTTAAAGATATCAGACAAGGGCCCTGTTTCCAAGGAGTTTAAGCTGGTATAATTACCATTTAATGACTATGACAATTATATTCTATTTCAAAGCTGACACTCAGAGAAAGAGAAACAGAGATCAGGCTCTGTAGAAGCTCAGAATAGGGACAGAGGACTTACAGCTGGGAAGGAAATCATAGGAAACAGAAAACCATTATGAATTACAGAATGCTTCATAGATGGGCTTTAAATGATGGGTAGGCTTTAGGTATGCAGAGAAAGGAGGGAAGGAAAGATCTTTTAAGTAAAGGCAAAGGATTCCAAACTGAGAGAAAAGCCTAAGCAAAGAATAGGAGGAAGAAAATATGGCGATGATTAAGTAAATAGTGAAAGGTTCTGTTTAACCAAAGCAAAGACTATAGAGCAACTTATAAGAGATGAAGGTAGAAAGGTACTTATGAGCAAACCATGGAGAGTCAGGATGCCAGGCTAAAGAGTTTAGATTTGATTGAACAACCAGTTGTGGAGGATGCAAGTGGCGGCTGAAGACTTTGAACAGTGTGTTCCTGAAACTGGACATGTTTCATGACTCTGTGTTCAGGCCCCGCCTGCCCCTCAGCCATATTGTTCCCTATCCATAATCATTTCAGATTTTCCTTAATAGTGACTCCAAAAAGATACTACCAAGTTTTCAACCAGGTATTCCCTGAGACTTTGGAGAAAGGGTTGAATGGCCTCTGTCAAGAGAGAAAACTCTCCAGGAAGCTGAGCTATAAGGCAGTGTTCCCCAATATGACTGCCATTACTGTTTTTTTCTGCCCAACCAGGAAAGGTATTAGCAGACTAGAATATATTCTCCTATTCCTACCCCTAGGACCAAGTATAAGTCCGGTTGTTCTGAAGGTGAATGTGGCCATTGGCATAGGTAAGTTTCCACATGCTGGTGGTTTGGGAGATGTTAAATGGTAGCTGAAACTGAGTTCAAGGTAAAGGCTGGTGACAGATGGAATAAGTGCACACAACCTCAGGAACACTGGAGGTCCTAGAACAATGTGCTGGGACACACAGGGAAAGTCCCAGGGGGATCTGATGCTGGTATCATCAGAGAAGGAGTTTCATTTCCAGAAGAAGTTTGTTAGAACTGAGAGTTGGTCACTGGAGGAGTGGAGAGCTTTCACATATAGTGTATGCTTCTGCTGCTGCTACTAAGTCGCTTCAGTCATGTTTGACTCTGTGCGACCCCATAGACCTACTAGGCTCTCCCGTCCCTGGGATTCTCCAGGCAAGAACACTGGAGTGGGTTGCCATTTCCTTCTTCAATGCATGAAAGTGAAAAGTGAAAGTGAAGTCGCTCAGTTGTGTCTGACTCTTAGCAACCCCATGGACTGCAGCCTACCAGGCTCCTCCATCCATGGGATTTTCCAGGCAAGAGTACTGGAGTGGGGTGCCATTGCCTTCTCTGCACGTAGTGTATACCCATCACTAATCATGCTCCAGTTGAAATGGCAGGCTTCCCAGTACAGGGCCTGTACCTCTTTGAGTCACTACTGTATTCTAGAATCATTCCTATACATAGAGACACTCAATACATTGTTTTCAGTCACTAAGTTGTATCTGACTCTTTGCAAGTCCACGGACAGGAGAACACCAGGGTTCCCTGTCCTTCACTATCTCCTGGGGTTTGCTCAAACTCATGTCCATTGAGTCGGTGATGCCATCCAACGATCTCATCCTCTGTCCTCCTGCCCTCAATCTTTCCCAGCACTAGGGTCTTTTCCAATGAGCCTGCTCATCACATCTGGTGGCCAAAGTACTGGAGCTTCAGCTTCAGCATTAATCCTTCCAATGAATATTCAGGACTGATTTCCTTTAGGATTGATTGGTTTGATCTCCTTGCAGTCCAAGGGACTCTCAAGAATCTTCTCCAACACCACAGTTCAAAAGCATTAATTCTTTGGTGCTCAGCCTTCTTTATGGTCCAACTCTCACATCTGTACATGACTACTAGAAAAACCATAGCTTTGACTACACAAAACTTTGTCGACAAAGTAATGTCTCTACTTTTTAGTATGCTATCTAGGTTTGTCATCTCTTTTCTTCCAAGAAACAAGCATCTTTTAATTTTGTTGCTGCAATCACCATCCACAGTGATTTTGGAGCCAAGAAAATAAAACCTGCCCCTGTTTACACTTTTTCTTCATCTATTTGCCAAGAAGTGATGGGACTAGATGCAATGATCTGAGTTTTTTGAATGTTGAGTTTAAGCCAGGTTTTTCACTCTCCTTCATCAAGAGGCTCTTTAGTTCCTCTTCACTGTCTGCCATTAGAGTGGTATCATTTGCATATCTGAGGTTGTTGATATTTCTCCTGGCAATCTTGATTCCAGCTTGTGATTCATCTAGCCTGGCATTTCACATGATGTACTCTGCACAGAAGTTAAATAATCAGGGTGACAATATATAGCCTGGATATACTCCTTTCCCAATTTTAAACCAGTCTGTTGTTCCATGTCCAGTTATAACTGTTGCTTCTTGACCTTCATACAGATTTCTCAGGAGACAGGTAAGGTATTCTGATATCCCCATCTGTTGCAGAATTTTCCACAGCTTGTTGTGATCCAAACAACACATTCATGGAATGAATGACTAGGTGAGCTAGTGCAGCCTACTGAGCAACCTCCTAGGATATCATAGAGAGGATTTCTGCATTGGCAAGAGAGGCTGGACTCAATTTCTAAGATTCCTCCCAACACAAGGACTCTGCAGTCCTCCCCTGAATACTGAAATTTAGTCTATATCTGTTTAACACTTACAATGTATCAGACAACATACTAAGCACACAGAAAACAAAGATGAAAGAAAGAGAGCCCTTGTCCTCAAGGAGCTCATAGTCTAGCTGACATGACAGTCAGTGGCTTGGCAACACCCTTCTCAAAGCAATTAGAGACTTTCAAGATCTCTAAATTATCTATTTAGTTTTGTCTAGAAATCTTTTACACGTTTATGGGTTTACTTACTAATAACTACCTCCTTAGACAGCTCGGATGGTAAAGAATCTGCCTGCAATTCAGGAGACCCAGGTTCAATCCCTGGGTTAGGAAGATCCCCTGGAGAAAGGAATGGCAACCCACTCCTTTATTCTTGCCTGGAGAATTCCACGGACAGAGGAGCCTGGCAGGCTACTGTCCATGGGTCACAAAGAGTTGGACACAACTGAGCAATTTTCACTTACCTCCCTAGATGCTATATTTCTAAATTTCCTCTCCAACTAAAAAGATGGATGAGGATGTCAAACTTTAATTTCAAAATGCTTCCAGAAGACAACCAATTGCCTAGAACAATAGAATTTTACTCTAATGGCTTATCTTTCTACTACTGTATATTCTTTTATTGGAGTTCATGAAAGAATTGTAGGATCCTAGGGCTAACAGGGAATTTAGAGCTTATCTAACACAATACTCTGAGGAAATAAAAGCCCATGGAGTCAAATAGTCTCTAGTTACCGACATAGCTGAGACTGGAACTGCAACTTTTTGCTCATAGCTAATATTTCTATGCCATACCAAAATAACACACTTTCTAAGTGTTAGAAAACTTATTATGTCCTCCATGGATCTATATTATAGCTTTAAGTCTTTATTTCCATAATCCAAAAAGATAATAAAATACTTTTCTTTCTTCCCAACCTAGGGATCAAACCTGAGTCTCCCACATTGTAGGAGAGTTCTTTACTATCTGAGCAACCAAGGAAGCCCCAGAGGATCAGGACAGGAACTTAAATGTGTAAAGCAGGCCAAATACAAGACTACAAGGCAGAAGTAGGAAACTGGAGAGTTCATATTCCTTTTAAAGGCATTCCAATACAAATTTAAAAAACACAAAATAGTGTAGATCCAAAAGACAGACCTGTGAGTCAGATATAGCCCATAGTCAGACAATTTAACACCTCTGAACTTGAAGCTTAGATCCCTTCCCTCTATAGTCTCTAATAGATATGAAAATAAACGGTTATAAGAAGTCAATGTTTTGATCCAAGTCTAATAACTAATATTACTAATTATTACTATTTTTACTATTACTATCTTCAAATAAATCATTTATTTCAACGCCTCCATGATCCAGAAATACCTAATCATTTTCCTCACACTTGTTGTGCAGCTTTCAATAGTTTATATAGTTTCTCTGTGCCACAGTTTGTCATTAACTAAACAAAAAATTAAATTGCTGACCATTCTTATGGGGTGTGGTATAAATTAATTAGCTAATGTTTTGGCATAAATGCAATGGATATTCATTAATAAAATATATCTTGTACACACATATTCTTCATAATCATTTGCCTTGATAGTTCTTTTGTTGGCATCAACTTTTATTGACTGTTCTGCATAATTAAGACTGCAAGAAATTGATTGAAAAAGACCAGGAAGGGTGTGTAATAGAGGACTGCCAACACTAATGAAATAATTTAAGTTGGAATTAGACAAAAGGACAAATTAAACTCAGCAAATTACTCAAGGACTAAAGAAAAGCTGATTGTTCAAGTGTAATTAAAATATACAGCTGGAATAGTAACTGCTAACAGAGTGATCTGATCAATGAACACAGTAGCTATAAAAATTTAATGCAGTGTGAGCAGCCTATTTTTTAAAATGAAAATAATCAACCCAAAATGCAGCTGCCTGTTATGAGGCCAACATGCAAAAACTAACAAGCTCAGGGAAACTGTACTGATGACTCAGAAGAAACAGGCTGCTATAAGACTTCAAGAACATTGCTCTTGATATCAACACCACCACTTAATCATAAAGGTTAATTTTTCTAAAAAGGTGGTTGGAGTTCGTAGTCAGAGCTGTAGGAGTATTTGTTCCCTCAAGCCAATTCTTTACCTGATGCCTGAGCTGAGCAGTGATATATGCCACACCTCCTCGCCCACAATGTCCAGGTTACACCTCTTTCATTACCACCTAAACCATTTTTCCCACATAGTGTTTAGACTTTTAGATCTAAGTCTTCAAATTAGTATAAAAACAAGATAAAACTGAACTCTATAAAATTTACAGACATATTTGAGAAAGACCAGAAGGAACAGGTGACTAGAAAGAGTGGTGGAATTTTAGATCATTTTTTCATTATTTCAATTATTTTTATTATAAAAGTGTACAGTCAACATATGTAACTTGAATGTCCCAGATCTCACCAGGTCATGGGTATGAACAAGTTCATATTAATATTAACTGGACATATTTCATCAGCTTTAAAGCCCTACTTGCTAATATAGGAGAGCACCAGTCCCTGGCAGAGCTCCCACTCCTCCTCCAATATCTCTGAGAATCCCCTTCTCCACCACCTGTATGAATTCTGGTGGACATGGAGAGTGTCCCTTTCAGGGAAGGGTTTGTCCCTGCCATCAGGGTTTGGCCTCAGCTACAAAGAGCCATGTCACTCAAGGGCACACCCCTCCCAAGGCAGCCTACACCCAGCAGCAGGTGGAGTTAGTGTTAGTCACTCAGTCATGTCTGACTCTTTGCAACCCCATGGAGTATAGCCCACCAGGCTCCTCTGTCCATGTGATTTTCCAGGCAAGAACACTAGAGTGGGTTGCCATTTCCTTCTCCAGGGTATCTTTCCTACCCAGGAATCAAACCCAGGTCTCCCGCCTTGCATGCAGATTCTTTACTGTCTAAGCCACCAGAGAAGCCTGGTGGCAGATTAAGGAGGGATGTAAAGGCTCGACCACTTCAGCCCACTCAAGACAACTCTGATGAACCACGTGCAACGCAGAACTCCCAATGGGACTGACCAAGGCTTTGTCTGGCCTCCATCAGTTTATCTTCTCTATCTGCCCAATCCTATTTCCTGCTGCTTCCCTCCTCAGGCGCTGATTCCTAATAAATATCCTGCATAGCAAACTCCACCCCAGCATCTACTTCCAGAGAACCCAGCCAGTGACAGGAAGTCATTCTGGCTGTCTATAGCACCTGAGCTGCCCCAAAGGGCCTGAATTGCTCAGCACAATCTTCTTCCTCTAACCACACTGAGACCCACATCTCTTGTGGTCATCCCAGAAACCAATCCCTCAGTCATCAACGCCCTGTGAGTGTTCCACAGTCCTCTGAAATAAAGGAAGGCTCTCTCTTGCTCTGCTTTTTGCTCCATTAATGGGTGATGTGTCTGGTTTCAGTTTGTTTCTTCCCAAGGCAAGAATACACTGCCACAATAGTCAGGCAGGATACGTTTGGTTCCCAGCCAGCATCTTGTACCTGGAATCTACTCCTCTCTACACCTCAGAAATCTGTCTTCCTAGATAAGCTAGACTCTTTCTTTGTGGTAAATTCTCTCTCAAATTTCTACCCCATCCCCACAACACCTTTCTTGAGATATGGCTTCAGTTTATACACACATAAGTACATTTAACATACCAAATGGGTCTGAACCAAACTGCGGTAAATGCTAAAGGGTTTGGAGGCTCCTCACCTACCATGGGGGCTTCCCAGGTGATGGTGACACAGTGGTAAAGAACCCGCCTGCCAATGCAGGAAACACAGCAGACGTGAGTTCAATCCCTGGGTCAGCAAGATGCCCTGGAGGAGGAAATGGCAACCCATTCCAGTATTCTTGCCTGAGAAATCCCATGAACAGAGAAGCCTGGCGGGCTACAGTCCATGGGGTCGCAGAGTCAAACACAACTGAGCATGCGTGCACACACCTGCCATGAGTATAATAAATACACTGTGGAGCCTGGTGAGGAACGAAAGAAAGTGGTTTTTCAGCTCTATACATATATGAATATTCATTTAACAAACTTACATGGAAACTACCTTTGGCCCTGTTCTAAGGCTCTTATATATATATATTAACTCATGCAATCCTAAAAGAGCCTTATGAGGTAATTAGGCCCATCCAACACATGAGAAAACTGGGGCACATGGAGATTTGGTGCCTCAAAATCACATGAGAAGTGAGTTTTGAGGATGCTCTGGCTCTGAGGCCTTGACCTTAATCATTATTCACATGGCCCCTCAGACCAGGCTGGTTCCCCACTCCAGTGTGACAGTGATAATATTCCACTGGGGGAGAAGTCAAGATGCAAGAATAATAATAAGTGAAAAGTCTACATTCCTTGGTTTCCTTTTCTCCATTTCACACAGGTAAATGGCCATGGCTAGAAAATCTTACTTCCCCAAGAACCTGAAAAGCTGTAGGTATCTGAATAAACCCATACTGATGGCACCACATATTACATACTTTAGGCCATTCTCCTTATACTGGATTTCCCCTTAGCCCCTCTATTCTCACTCCAGTACCCCAGCAGTCCTTGGGGGAGGCTTAAGTGGGTCAGGTAGGGACACAGCACTGGCCTAAGCTCTGCCTGCTGCCTCTGGCCTTATCTGTGACAAAGCAGCCATTGCATGGTGTGACACAATTCTCAGAGGTTGCCGGAGGCAGCTGCAAGCTTGGCTAGAGTTAAACACATTTCGTTAAGCAGGCGATGAGTCCTCCAGAGCCTGGGGACTGCCTGCACAGCCAACATACTGACACTATTCAAGTGGTTTCCTTCTGTCCTGGTCTCTGTAGCCCATGCTACGTATACCAGGAGTTCACGCTGTTAACTTGAAGTTCTATTACCATAATGCTATGAAGGCTTACAGTTCAATTCAGCAACTTTTTTTATATTGACTAAGAAGAGGATAGTGGAAGAGACAAAAGGCAGCAGCATTAACATTTATTGAGTATCTACTGTATAGAAGGTCCTGACAGGAAATTTCAAATATGTTATCTCAGTTAACCTTACAATATTATGCAGTATTACAACCATTTTTAGATAAGGAAATGAAGAGAAGACAGGAAAGTGATGTAATTAAGATCTCATAAAGAAAAAGATAGATGACTATGGGTATGGAGAGGCCTTTTAGATACAGCACCAAAGGCCCAATCCATGAAGGAAATAATTGATGGGCTGGGCTTCATTAAAATTAAAATTTCTACTTTGCAAAAGATGGTATGAAGAGAATGAGATCAAGAAGAGTCCTAGGGGAAGTATAAGTGTAGAGGCCCTAGAAATGAGTTAGCCCAGTGTTCTAACAGACATCCAGAAGACCAGGAATTGCAATAGAGTGGGAGAGAGGGAGAGCAGTGCATATGAGACAGAGAAACTGTCAGGACTGACTCATGTAAGGTCTTATGGAGCACAGCCATGTCCAGGTGTACTGTGTAAAGGAAGAATTTCATTATCATGTTTAGGATAGGGTTTATATTTATTTTTCCACCCCAGTTTGTCCATTTTTATATCTAAACTTAGGTAAAAAGTACAAATGATCAAAAGAGAGAGAGAAATGAGAGGACAAGTCACAGAGCAAGAAAAAATGTTTACAAAATATTTATTTGTTACATCTAATAAAGGACTGCTCTCCAAAATATACAAAGGACTCTTAAAACTCAACAGTAAGAAAACAAACATCTTGGTTGTAAAAAATGGGAGAAAGATCTGAACAAACACCTCATCAAAGAAGATACACAGATTATATGAAAAGATGTTCCACATCATTTCTCATGCGGGAAAGGCAAACTGAAACAACAAGGAGATACAACTGTGCTCCATCGCTCAGTCATGCCTGACTCCTTGCGACCCCATAGACTGTAGCCCTCCAGGCTCCTCTGTCCATGGAATCTTCTAGACAAGAATACTGGAGTGGGTTACAATTTCCTACTCCAGGGGATCTTCCCAACCCAGGGATCAAACCCACATCTCCTGAATCTTCTGCATTGGCAGGCAGGTTCTTCACCACGGCATCACCTGGGAAGCCCAAGATACCACTACACACCTGTTAGTTAATGGCCAACATCCAGAACACTGGCAACACCAAATGCTGGTACAGATGGGGAGAAACAGGAATTCTCACTCATTGCAGGTGGGAATGTAAAATGGTGTAGTCACTTTGGAAGACAGTTCAGCAGTTTCTTACAAAATTAAGCATAGTTACAAAAAAAAAACTCATAGAAGGAAACTAGGTAAAGAATATGCTGGAACACTACATATCTTTGCAAATTTTCTATAAATCTAAAAATATTCTAAAATTAAAAGTTTGTTAAACTAAAAAATATAAATATAAATATGCTCAGACTAGCCTGTCAGGCTCCTCTGTTCACGGAATTCTCTAGGCCAGAATATTGGAGTGGGTAGCCATTCCTTTCTCCAGGGATCTCTCCAACTCAGGGATCAAACTCAGGTCTCCCACATTGAAGGAAGATTCTTTACCATCTGAGCCATCAGGGAAGACCAACTCTTACCATCAGATCAGATCAGATTAGATCAGTCACTCAGTCATGTCCGACTCTTTGCGACCCCATGAATCGCAGCATGCCAGGCCTCCCTGTCCATCACCAACTCCCGGAGTTCACTCAGACTCAAGTCCATCGAGTCAGTGATGCCATCCAGCCATCTCATCCTCTGTTGTCCCCTTCTCCTCCTGCCCCCAATCCCTCCCAGCATCAGAGTCTTTTCCAATGAGTCAACTCTTCGCATGAGGTGGCCAAAGTACTGGAGTTTCAGCTTTAGCATCATTCCTTCCAAAGAAATCCCAGGGCTGATCTCCTTTAGAATGGACTGGTTGGATCTCCTTGCAGTCCAAGGGACTCTCAAGAGTCTTCTCCAGCACCACAGTTCAAAAGCATCACTACTTCGGCACTCAGCCTTCTTCACAGTCCAACTCTCACATCCATACATGACCACTGGAAAAACCATAGCCTTGACTAGACAAACCTTTGTTGGCAAAGTAATGTCTCTGCTTTTGAATATGCTATCGAGGTTGGTCATAACTTTCCTTCCAAGGAGTAAGTGTCTTTTAATTTCATGGCTGCAGTCACCATCTGTAGTGATTTTGGAGCCCACAAAAATAAAGTCTGACACTGTTTCCACTGTTTCCCCATCTATTTCCCATGAAGTGGTGGGACCGGATACCATGATCTTCGTTTTCTGAATGTTGAGCTTTAAGCCAACTTTTTCACTCTCCACTTTCACTTTCATCAAGAGGCTTTTGAGTTCCTCTTCACTTTCTGCCATAAGGGTGGTGTCATTTGCATATCTGAGGTTATTGATATTTCTTCTGGCAATCTTGATTCCAGTTTGTGTTTCTTCCAGTCCAGCGTCATGATGTACTCTGCATATAAGTTAAATAAACAGGGCGACAATATACAGCCTTGACTAACTCCTTTTCCTACTTGGAACCAGTCTGTTGTTCCATGTCCAGTTCTAACTGTTGCTTCCTGACCTGCATACAAATTTCTCAAGAGGCAGATCAGGTGGTCTGGTATTCCCATCTCTTTCAGAATTTTCCACAGTTTATTGTGATCCACACAGTCAAAGGCTTTGGCATAGTCAATAAAGCAGAAATAGATGTTTTTCTGGAACTCTCTTGCTTTTTCCATGATCCAGCAGATGTTGGCATTTTGATCTCTGGTTCCTCTACCTTTTCTAAAACCAGCTTGAACATCAGGAAGTTCACGGTTCACATATTGCTGAAGCCTGGCTTGGAGAATTTTGAGCATTACTTTACTAGCGTGTGAGATGAGTACAACTGTGTGGTAGTTTGAGCATTCTTTGGCATTGCCTTTCTTTGGGATTGGAATGAAAACTGACATTTTCCAGTCCTGTGGCCACTGCTGAGTTTTCCAAATTTGCTGGCGTATTGAGTGCAGCACTTTCACAGCATCATCTTTCAGGATTTGGAATAGCTCAACTGGAATTCCATCACCTCCACTAGCTTTGTTCGTAGTGATGCTTTCTAAGGCCCACTTGACTTCACATTCCAGGATGTCTGGCTCTAGGTCAGTGATCACACCATCGTGTTTATCTGGGTTGTGAAGATGTTTTTTGTACAGTTCTTCTGTGTATTCTTGCCATCTCTTCTTAATATCTTCTGCTTCTGTTAGGTCCATACCATTTCTGTCCTTTACCGAGCTCATCTTTGCATGAAATGTTCCTTTGGTATCTCTGATTTTCTTGAAGAGATCCCTAGTCTTTCCCATTCTGTTGTTTTCCTCTATTTCTTTGCTTTGATTGCTGAAGAAGGCTTCTTATCTCTTCTTGCTATTCTTTGGAACTCTGCATTCAGATGTTTATAGCTTTCCTTTTCTCCCTTGCTTTTTGCTTCTCTTCTTTTCACAGCTATTTGTAAGGCCTCCCCAGACAGCCATTTTGCTTTTTTGCATTTCTTTTCTATGGGAATGGTCTTGATCCCTGTCTCCTGTACAATGTCACAAACCTCGTTCCATAGTTCATCAGGCACTCTATCTATCAGATCTAGGCCCTTAAATCTATTTCTCACTTCCACTGTATAATCATAAGGGATTTGATTTAGGTCATACGTGAATGGTCTAGTGGTTTTCCCTACTTTCTTCAATTTAAGTCTGAATTTGGCAATAAGGAGTTCATGGTCTGAGCCACAGTCAGCTCCTGGTCTTGTTTTTGCTGACTGTATGATCCAGCAATTGTGATTCTTGGTATTTATCCATAGGAGTTGAAAACTTATGTCCACATAAAAACTATACACAGACATTTATAGCAACTTTATTCATAATTCCCCAAACTTAGATGGGCAAGATGGTAGATGAGTGGATAAAGAAACTGTGGTCTATCCAGATAATGGAATATTATTCAGCATTATTATTATGTTATTCAGCATAACATATTATTAAAAATAAATGTTATCAAACCATGAAAAGACAGAGGAAACTTAAGTGCATATTACTAAGTGAAAGAAGCCAATCTGAAAAGACTACATACTGCTTAATTTCAATGATATGACATTCTGGAAAAGGTAACGCTTTGGTGACAAAGATTAGTGGTTCCTAAGGATGGGACGGTGAGAGAGGGATGCATACGTCCACCAAAAAGAATTTTCAACGCAATGAAATTATTCTGTATGATATGTTAAAATAATATGTATCTGTTATTACACAGCTCAAAACTATGAATGGCCTCATGGAGGAGATCCCTATTGCCCAGCATGAACACCCACCTTGAACAGTTCAATGAATGAGAAACATACAAACCTCTATTGTGTTTGAACTCATTGTGTATTTTGTGTCTACTTGTCACAGGAGCTTGTGTTACCTGAATACAGATAGCATATTCAGGCAAAGATTCAGATGTATTCAGGGAAATATACTGGGAGTTAACTGGAATCCTAAACAGTGGCTTGGAGAAGGAAATGGCAACCCACTCCAGTACTCTTGCCTGGAGAATTCCGTGGACAGAGGAACCCGGTGGGCTGCTGTCCATGGGGTCGCACAGAGTCAAACATGACTGAAGCGATTTAGCAAATGGTGGCTAGGTTGAGGTAGGTCACATTAAAGAGCTGAGTTTCCTTCTGTTAGCAGCAAATCAAAGCAAATCCATACTCTGACAAAATTAAACAGTATGCAGGTACAATATATTTTGAAGACTACCCATATGAGCATGTGACATTCAAAACTGAACTTTGGACATTCACATGAGTATCTTCTTATACCATCAGTCTTTTATTTTGCAAAGAAGTAAGCCTCTTGAAATGATGTCCATGCTTCAAGTTTTGCACTTGCCATTCCATTAGTGAGCACTCACTGGTTCATTAATGTGTGTTAGTTTCAGTTCCACTGACAAATGCTGTAATTAGCCCCTGACAATGGAAAAGGACACCCAAGTCAGGAATACAGAAGTGCTCCTACTCTAAGAAAAACTGAAGAACAAACAAAAACAAAGATTGCAGCTGGCATTATGCTATCAGAGAAAACGGAATGTTATCAAAGATATTACTAGGCTCTTTCAGGCATACTTTTCCCCAGGCCAGAAATGTGGAACACAGCCCAAGAAAGATTGGAGATAACAAGTATATAAAAGCAATACTGAAGGAAGGAACAAAACAGAAATTAACTTGAAGCAGAAAGCAAGCACTTAGTGCAACCTCGCTTTTCTGAATCAACAGTTTCTCTCTAAAGGCAACCTGCAAGATAAATGTTGGACATGGTCAGAAATTGTAATAGGGTTAGAAGAAGCAAAGGAAAAAAACTGTCTTTCAATTGAGAAGAAGCATGAGATAGATTTTGAGAACCCAGATTTTACTAGACTCCAAGGGAAGTTGGAGTCTAGGACTTCCCTGTAGCTCAAACGGTAAAGAATCTGCCTGCAATGCAGGAGACCAGGGTTCAGTCCCTGGGTCGGGAAGATCCTCTGGAGAAGGGTATGACAATCCACTCCAGTATTCTTGCCTGGAGAATCCCATGAACAGAGGAGCCTGGGGGGCTACAGTCCATGGGGTCGCAAAGAGTCGGACACAACTGAGCAACTAACACACACAAGGGAAGTTAGCATGAGAAGAGAAAAAAACAGGAATAAAAGTTAGAGTGAAGGCAAATAAGGAGATTCAAAGACAGAATGAGCTAACAGAAAAATGGAACATTCAGTCTGTGGCTACACCTAACTCCTGGGAAACCTAAGAGATGTAAGCCAACGGTGTGCCCCAGAAGAAAACATGAGTTTTCACAACCAAGTGTGATCCTCAGTCATTATGTTCCTCTGTGATTCTATCACTTTGCAAATGCAAAATTCAGTTGTCTCTGAATGAAACTGTCTATCCTCTTTTTTCTATTTTAGAGTGTAGACAGATTGGCATTCTTCAACATATAGCTATTGAGTAAACAGGTGTAGCTAGCAATACCAGACTTTCAGAATTAGAAAGAATGCATAAGACTTGATCCCAGCTCAGAAGGACCTCATTGTGGAAAGACTGTGCTGTGGTGTGGATAATAAGCAAACAAAATGACATCCAGGGAAACTAGTATTATAATTTTTATTTTTATTACATGTAATTTAGATTGTTATCAGCCTTGTTGAGCTGAGTTTCTGTAACAAAGGACAGAAATATATGGGCTTAAACAAGATAGAGCTTTATTTCTCTGTCACATGACAGTTTGTATCAGTCAGCATGGTGGCACTCCAGCAGGAAAGGGAAAAAGAAAGGGTGGGACAAGCTTCTTTCCTTGTAAAGGAGTGATCTTAATTTATATGTATTACTTCCTCTCACATCCCATTGGCCAGACCAATTCATGTGACTAAACCTAGCTACAAAAAAGGCTGGGAATTGTGGTCTTCTGCTGAACAGCTGCGTAAAGCAGCAGAAAAATTCTATTTGTGATGAAAAAGAGGGGGAAAATCAAATAGATACTGGAGACCAACACTTGTTAACTTCCAAAAAAAGAAAATCAATATAAGTTCCCATTCATAAATTGAAATTTTAATACTAATAACTTACTAGGCTGGTAGAAAATCACAGCCATGTTTATGGCTTCATAAAGAATGAGAGCCTCAAATTCAGCTCTGTGAGAAATGGACTGTAGAAATACTGTCACAGAAGAAAAGTACACCATCCAGAGCAATTGTTCCCAGTATCCCTGAATGTCAGGATCACCTGTAGAAATTATTGCTAAATATCAGTGTCCAAGTTCTAGACATTTTGAATCTGGATGGGATTTGGGGTCTGAATTTTTTTTACATCCACAGGAGTGAGTAGCATGCACTCTCAGGATCAAAGCCAAAAATAAAGAGAAATTCAAAGATAAATGCTCAAAGTCTTCTAAAATCTTAAACTGAAAAATGGATTTTTTTAAGTATAGATGATTTACAATATCTCAGGTATACAGTAAAATGATTGTTATACATATTATTTTTCCCAGTAGGTCCTTATTGCTTATCTATTTTATGTACCTGTAAATACTAAATTTCAAACTTATCCCCCCTGCTCAACTTGGTAACCATGGGCTTCTCTGGTAGCTCAGCTAATAAAGAATCCACCTGCAATTCGGGAGACCTAGGTTTGACCCCTGGGTTGAGAAGATCCCCTGGAGAAGGAAACGGCTACCCACTCCAGTATTCTGGCCTGGAGAAATCCATGGACTGTATCTATGGGGTCGCAAAGAGTTGGACGTGATTAAGTGACTTTCACTTTCTCTTGGTAGCCATAAGTTTGTTTTCTATGTCTCTGAGTCTATATCTGATTCATAAATTCATTAGTACCAATTTTTAGATTCCACGTATAAATTATATCATAGAGTATTTGTCTTTCTCTTTTTTACTTACTTCACTTAGGATGATAATCTCCAGGTCCATTCATGTTACTGAAAATGGCATTATTTCATTCTTTTTTATGGCTGAGTAACATTCCATTGTGTGTGTTACACACATATACACACACACATATCATCTTTATCCACTCATCCATTGATGGACACTTAGGCTGCTTTCTTTTTTAATTTAATCAGATGTGATTTTACTTTATTTTTAAATTTAATTTCATATTGGAGTATAGTTGATTAACAATGTTCTACTAGTTTCAGTACTTTCAGGTGTATAGCAAAGTGATTCAGTTATACATACATATGCATTTATTCTCTTTTCCAATTTTTTTCCCATTTAGGTTATTACAGAATATTGAGCAGAATTCACTGTGCTATTCAGTTGATCTTTGTTGGTTACCCATTAATATTTTAAATATAGAAATGTCTACATGTCAATCCCAAACTCCCAATCTATCCCTCCCCCTATACCCTTCCCTCCTAGTAACAAAATATTAATTCTCTAATCTGTGAGTCTGTTTCTATTTTTTAAGTTCATTTTTATCATTTTTTTTTTAGATTCTGCATTTTTTTTTAGATTTAAGTGATAACAAATGATATCTGTCTTTCTCTATCTGACTTACTACTTCACTTAGTATGATAATTGGAGAAGGCAATGGCAACCCACTCTGGTACTTTTGCCTGGAAAATCCCATGGACAGAGGAGCCTGGTAGGCTGCAGTCCATGGGATCGTGAAGAGTTGGACACGACTGAGTGACTTCACTTTCACTTTTCACTTTCATGCACTGGAGAAGGAAATGGCAACCCACTCCAGTGTTCTTGCCTGGAGAATCCGAGGGACGGCGGAGCCTGGTGGGCTGCCGTCTGTGGGGTCGCACAGAGTTAGACACGACTGAAGCAACTTAGTAGTAGTATGATAATATCCAAGTTCATTCAAGTTGCTGCAAATGGTATTATTTCATTTTTATGGCTAACATTCCAGTGTGTGTGTGTGTGTGTAAATACACACACATCATATCTTTATCCATTCATCTTTTGATGAACATTTAGGTTGCTTCCACATCTTGGCTATTGTAAGTGCTGCAGTGAACATTGGGGTGCATATATCTTTTCAAGTGAGTTTCCTCCAGATATATGCCCAGGAGTAGGTTTTGCTGGATCATACAGTAACTTTATTTTTAGTTTTGTAAGGGACTGCAAGGAGATCCAACCAGTCCATCCTAAGGGAGATCAGTCCTGTTCATTGGAAGGACTAATGCTGAAGCTGAAACTCCAATACTTTGGCCACCACATGCAAAGAGTTGACTCATTGGAAAAGACCCTGATGCTGCGAGGGATTGGGGACAGGAGAAGAAGGGACGACAGAGGATGAGATGGCTGGATGGCATCACCGACTCGATGGACATGAGTTTGAGTGAACTCCGAGAGTTGGTGATGGACAGAGAGGCCTGGCATGCTGTGATTCATGGGGTCGCAAAAAATCAGACATGACTGAGCAACTGAACTGAACTGAACTGAACTGAAGGGACCTCCATACTGTTTGCCACAGTGGCTACACCAATTTGCATTCCCACCAACAGTTTAGGAGAGGGATTTCCTTTTCTTCACACCCGCCCCAGCATTTATTATTTGTAGACTTTCTGATGATCACCAATTTTGAGGTGTGAGGTGATACCTCACTATGGTTTTAATTTGCATTTCTCTAATTATGACACCACACTTATGGCAGAAAGTGAAGAGGAACTAAAAAGCCTCTTGATGAAGGTGAAAGAGGAGAGTGAAAAAGTTGACTTAAAACTCAACATTCAGAAAACGAAGATCATGGCATCTGGTCCCATCACTTCATGGGATATAGATGGGGAAACAGTGGAAACAGTGTCAGACTTTATTTTTGGGGGCTCCAAATGCAGCCATGAAATTAAAAGATGCTTACTCCTTGGAAGAAAAGTTATGACCAACCTCGATAGCATATTCAAAAGCAGAGACGTTACTTTGCCAACAAAGGTCCGTCTAGTCAAGGCTATGGTTTTTCCAGTGGTCATGTATGGATGTGAGAATTGGACTGTGAAGAAAGCTGAGCGCTGAAGAATTGATGTTTTTGAACTGTGGTGTTGGAGAAGACTCTTGAGAGTCCCTTGGACTGCAAGGAAATCCAACCAGTCCATTCTGAAGATCAGCCCTGGGATTTATTTAGAAGGAATGATACTAAAGCTGAAACTCCAGTACTTTGGCCATCTCATGCGAAGAGTTGACTCATTGGAAAAGACTCTGATGCTGGGAGGGATTAGGGACATGAGGAGAAGGGGACAACAGAGGATGAGATGGCTGGATGGCATCACTGACTCGATGGATGTGAGTCTGAGTGAACTCCAGGAGTTGGTGATGGCCAGGGAGGACTGGTGTGCTGTGATTCATTGGGTTGCAAAGAGTCGGACACAACTGAGCGACTGAAGTGAACGGAACTGAACTGAACTGAATAATGAGTGGAGTGAAAAAGTTGGCTTAAAGCTCAACATTCAGAAAACGAAGATCATGGCATCTGGTCCCATCACTTCATGGCAAATAGATGGGGAAACAGTGGAAACAGTGTCAGACTTTATTTTGGGGGGCTCCAAAATCAGTGCAGATGGTGACTGCAGCCATGAAATTAAAAGATGCTTACTCCTTGGAAGGAAATTTATGACCAACCTAGACAGCATATTCAAAAGCAAGAGACATTACTTTGCCAAGAAAGGTCCATCTACACAAGGCTATGGTTTTTCCAGTAGTCATGTATGGATGTGAGAGTTGGACTGTGAAGAAAGCTGAGCGCTGAAGAATTGATGCTTTTGAACTGTGGTGTTGGAGAAGACTCTTGAGATTCCCTTGGACTGCAAGGAGACCCAACCAGTCCATTCTAATGGAGATCAATCCTGGGTGTTCTTTGGAAGGACTGATGCTGAAGCTGAAACTCCAATAATTTGGCCACCTCATGCAAAGAGTTGACTCATTGGAAAAGACTCAGATGCTGGGAAGGATTGGGGGCAGGAGGAGAAGGGGATGACAGAGGATGAGATGGCTGGATGGCATCACGGACTCGATGGACGTGAGTTTGAGTGAACTCCAGGAGTTGGTGACGGACAGGGAGGCCTGGCGTGCTGCAATTCATGGGGTCACAAAAAGTCGGACACAACCGAGCAACTGAACTGAACTGAACTGAATAATGAGTGATGTTGAGTATCTTTTCATGCACCTGTTAGCCATCTGTATGTCTTCTTTTGAGAAATGTCTATTTAGGTCTTCTGCTCATTTTCTGATTGGGTTGTTTGTTTTTTTGATACCGAGCTGTATGAGCTATCTGTATATTTTGGAAATTAATCCCTTGCTGGTCGCATCATTTGCAAATATTTTCTCCCATTCAGTAGGTTGTTTTTTCACTTTGTTCATGGTGAAAAGATTGACTTTTAAATAAATAAATATTGTGGGACTTTGCTGAGCAAGCTCAATCAAAAGGATTTTAGATTATGAAAGATTAATTATCAAAGTATACAACAGGGTTGTCTCCTGTTTCTGCCACTGACAGGCCTTGGGCAAGTTCCTAAAGCATTCTGAGCTTTATTTCCCTCATCTGTAACATGAGAACTTCAGCCAGAATGATTGCTTGCAGCTTCTATGATCCCACAGATTTTCACTTCCTGCTGGCCAGTTCTCTTCATTCACCAACATATTTTGAGTAACACCAAAATAAAGTTAAAATCATTAACATTCAACACATATTTACTGTGCTAGCTCTGCTAAGAATAAAAAGAGAACAAAGATAAATGCAGCCTGGCCTTCTTTCTCATTTGTGGACCTTACAAGGTAACAACTGCAAAAGATTGTACAGGGCTTTATACAGCATTGTTCAGAAGACTACTGATGGCCACCTTTGGGTGGTAGGAATATACACAGGTATCTGTCTCTCTCTGTCTTTCTCTCTCTGTCTTCTCTTTCATACATCTCACCCTCTTCTCCCCTCTCCCCATGTCTAAAAGTCTATTCCCTATGTTTGTTTCTCCACTGTTGCCTTGTACATAAATTCTTCAGTACCATTTTTCTCGATTCTGTATATATGCATTAGAATACGATATTTATCTTTCTCTTTCTGACCTACTTCACTCTGCATGACAGGTTCTAGGTTCATCCACTTCATTAGAACTGACTCACAGGCATTCCTTTTTATGGCTGAGTAATATTCCATCATGTATATGTACCACAACTTCTTTACCCATTCATCTGTCAATGGACATCTAGATTGCTTCTATGTTCTAGCTATTGTAAATAGTGCCACAATGAACAATGGGATACTTGTATCTTTTTCAATTTTGCTTTCCTCAGGGTATGTGCCTAGGAGTCGGATTGGTGGGTCATAGAGTGGTTTTATTCCTAGTTTTTTTAAGGAATCTCCATACTGTCTTCCATAGTGGCTGTATCAATTTACATTCCCACCAACAGTGCAAGAGCATTCTCTTTTCTCAACACCCTCTCCAGCATTTGCTTATAGACTTTTGATGACAGCCATTCTGACCAGTATGAGGGGATAGCTCATTTCTCTAATAATGAGCGATGCTGAGCATCTCTCTATGTGTTTGTTACCCATCTGTATGTCTTCCTTGGAGAAATGTCTGTTTAAGTCTTTGCCCACTTTTTGATTGGGTTGTTTGTTTTTCTGGTGTTGAGTTGTATGAGCTGCTTGTATATTTTGGAAATTAATCCTTTGTCAGTTGTTTCATTTGCTATTATTTTCTCCCATTCTGAGAGTTGTCTTTTCGCCTTGCTTATAGTTTCCTTTGCTGTGCAAAAACTTTTAAGTTTAATCAGCTCCCACTTGTTTACTTTTGTTTTTATTTCCATTACTGTAGTAGGTGAGTCATAGAGGATTTTGCTTTGATTTATGTCATCAAGTGTTCTGCCTGTTTTCCTCTAAGAGTTTTGTTGTTTCTGGTCTTACATTTAGGTCTTTCATCCATTTTGAGTTTATCTTTGTGTATGGTGTTAGGAAGTGTTCTAATTTCATTCTTTTACATGTCTTTGTCCAGTTTTCCCAGCACCATTTATTAAAGAGACTGTCTTTGCCCCATTGTATATGCTTGCCTCCTTTGTCAAAAATAAGGTACCCATAGGTGCATGGGTTTATTTCTGGGCTTTCTGTCTTGTTCCATTGGTCTGTATTTCTGTTTTTGTGCCAGTACCATACTGTCTTGTTTACTGTAGCTTTGTAGCATAATCTGAAGTCAGGAAGATTGATTCCTCCAGCGCCATTCTTCTTTCTCAACATACTTTGGCTATTCAGGGTCTTTTGTGTTTCCATATGAATTGTGAAATTTTTTGTTCTAGTTCTGTGAAAAATGCCATTGGTAATTTGATAGGAATCACATTGAAGCTGTAGATTGCATTTGGCAGTATGGTCATTTTCACAATATTAATTCTTCCTACCCAGGAACATGGAATATCTCTCCATCTGTTTATGTCATCTTTGATTTCTTTCATTAGTGTCTTATAATTTTCTGTGTACAGTTCTTTTATCTCCTTATGTAAGTTTATTCCTAGATATTTAATTGTTTTTGTTGCAATGGTGAATGGGATTGATTCCTTAATTTCCCTTTCTAATTTATCATTGTTAGTATATAGAAATGCAAGTGATTTCTGTGTATTGATTTTGTATCCTGCAACTTTGCTAAATTCACTGATTAGCTCTAGTAATCAGTAGATACCTAATGATAGCTAGTAGATAGCTCTGATACTATCTTTAGGGTTTTCTATGTCCAGTATCATGTCATCTGCAAACAGTGAGAGCTTTACTTCTTTTCCGATCTGGATTCCTTTTATTTCTTTTCTTCTCTGACTGCTGTAGCTAGGACTTCCAGAACTATGTTGAATAATATTGGTGAAAGTGGACACCCTTGTCTTGTTCCTGACCTTAGGGGGAATGCTTTCAGTTTTTTATCATTGAGAATAATGTTTGCTGTAGGCGTATCATATATGGCCTTTACTATGTTGAGGTAGGTTCCTTCTATGCCCATTTTTTGAAGAGTTTTGATCATAATCATGGGTGCTGAATTTTGTCAAAGGCTTTTCGTTGAAAGCCCTTTAGAAATTATCTTGAAATATATTTTCAACTTCCTGCTCTCTTTTGCAACAGAGATATCAAAAGTAAGCAAAATGTAGGCAAAGAGATACTTAAAGCTAAGAGAACTTGTGCAAAGGCTGAGTCTCCCTTCCATTTCCGTAGCTTTCAGGAAAGGAAATGTAGGTCCAATAGAAATGCCGTTGTGTGTGTATGCTTGTGTGTGTGTGAACACACACGCATGTACATCTTTCATAGAACAAAGGGGCAACAAAAAGAATGAGTGCAAATAAAAGACAATGAAGAAGGAACAATGAAAAAAGAAAAATAACTCTGCTCAAAAACAATTAGCTCCTTTTTCTATAAGCCAAACAGCCTTGGTAATTGAGGTTTCACAAGCAAGTCCTACAGTATTTTCTCAGTTTTCTCTGGTAACCTCCACCTTGCTGTGGATATTAAATGCTGCGAGGCTAACTACTGTTTGTTTCCTGGATACAAAGGACATTGCATTCTCTCTGAGTGATTCTGGGCTTCTCCTAAGCCTGGCAAACACCCTCCCCCGATCAGCAGGCAATTGTTCTGCTAGAGGAGAAGGACTATAGGAGGGATTTTTCAAAAGACCAGAGAAGCCAAAAGCTCTGGAATGTGTGGTGTGATTATTATTTTCCCAGATGCTTCCCTTTCCTTCCTATGTTTTGTTTAGGTTCAGGTATTTTTCATTTCCTAGAACACACAGAGAAGAAGAAAGAGAAAGATAGCCAAGAACAGGACAGGCAGTGGGGCCAGCTGACACTAGATTGCCAATGTGGCTAGCATGACACCATGTAAACGTTTTTGTATTTCATTTCTGAAAAGGGCTCACTGTGAACTCTATTGTAAACATTAACCTCGGAAACTCCTATGACTTATTAATACACTTTATCGATGCTTATTTATTATTAAGTTGTAGCATTAACCATGGGACTTACTGTTAAGGCATTGCTCTTCAATCAATATCTAGTAGAACCTCCATTTTTCATTACCTAGTAAGTTCTTCTAACAGTATTCTCCCTGGTGACCCTATAGATCAAAGAAAGGGAGGGGGGAGTAGTTATGTTTACTGCTATACTGAGTAGTAGTCTACAGCATTTTAATGGCTGCTGTAAAAATATGTTGAACATCTATATATGAAAATGTAATATCCACATATATCAAAGCTAAGCAGGAACACTATTAAATGTTTAACATTATTGTGTTCAGAGTAGAAGTGTTTTGACCCTTTCACAAAAAATTTAGTATGACATGTATACAGGAAAGCATTAATGTTTACATTTCATCTAAAGCAGTGATTCTGAACTGAGGATGATTTTGGTCCCCAGGGAACATCTGGCAATGTCTGGAGACAGTTTTGATTGTCACAACTCAGAGGCAGGGGTGTGGGCAACTGGTATCTATGCATAGAGGCCAGGGGTGTTATTAAACATCCTACAATACACAGGACAGGCCTCCCACAACAAGCACTATCTGGCCCACATGTCAGTAGTGCAGGGTTGACATACATATTTTCAAGGTACCTTCCTGAAGCACTTAAAGTGGGAGAGAAAATGGGGAACTTTTTTCCAAAACCCCAGTTTGTTGAAGAACATTGATGCCCACCCCTACACCTGGGCACCACAGTTTTCCCACTCCACATCATTTGTGTATTCCCAGGCCAGAACAACCTGGCTGCAGAGTGGAAGAGTAGTGTTCTTCCATATATAAAACAGTGTTCTACAGCTCTACAACAAGGCTTCTCATCACTGGGTGTGGGGAGGCAAGAGCCAGAGATATCTGCTAAGCTTTTTCAAAATACCGCCTCCCACCAGTTCAAATGTGTCTCTTAGTTTGGGGGGAGTGAGGGATATGTGGTCATCAACACACATCCCCAGCACCATGCAAAGTAAACATAAAATAGGATTTGTAGGAAGATGACTGATAAGTAGAGAAAAAGCAGCATGCATAAGATCACCAAGCACTCATTACCTTACTGACTTGATGAGACTGGATGCACACAGTAAGCAAATCAGTCCAGAGGGATCCACATATTTACACTGAAAGTGAAAGTGTAAGTCGCTCAGTCTACCCGACTCTTTGCGACCCCATGGACCATACAGTCCATAGAATTCTCCAGGTCAGAATACTGGAGTAGGTAGCCTTTCCCTACTCCAGGGGATC
This sequence comes from Bos mutus, assembly GCF_027580195.1. Taxonomy (NCBI): domain Eukaryota; kingdom Metazoa; phylum Chordata; class Mammalia; order Artiodactyla; family Bovidae; genus Bos; species Bos mutus. The sequence continues at coordinate 72,586,124 of NC_091622.1, read as the reverse complement.
ATCCCAACCCAAGGATCAAACCCAGGTCTCCCACATTGCAGGCAGATTCTTTACCAGCTGAGCCACCAGAGAAGCCCAAAAATACTGGAATGGGTAGCCTGTCCCTTCTCTAGCAGATCTTCCCGACCTAGAATCAAACTGGGGTCTCCTGCATTGCAGGCGGATTCTTTACCAACTGAGCTATCAAGGAAGCCCTTACTTACACAGAGGGAATAGCTAACTGCAGGGAGTTCTTGCTTCCAGAAATGATAGGGAGACTCCAGAGCACAGCCCTGTTCTTCCGATGAGTGACTCAGGGCTACAGAGCCAGCTCTCTACTAAGCTAAAAAGAAAGACAACAAGCCTCCAGAGATATTTAGATTGGTATCTCCTTGGGAAGGGAATGGAATGGAATGAAGTGGGCAGGAGAAATCACAATGCATTGCACACAGTAAAAGCACACATTAGTTTCTGAAACTTACATTTTGATCATGTAGGCGCATGTGCCTGGAAAATGGTTTTTGCTGCTAAAGTTGCTGCTGTTGTTACTTTGGTTCTGCTCCCTCACTGATCAGTCTCTTTCATTTATACAAGTACTTTGATGTTAGACACCAATGGACATAGATCAAGGAAATGCCCAAATTTCTGTTCAGGACTTTGGCCCAGTGTTTATTTCAGCCTTACAACTGCTGCTGCCGCTTCACTTCACTCACTACTATTGAGACTGTGATTCCTTCAGGGAAGCTTCGAGAGACTTCTTTATGAATACTTGAGGCACTACTGGGCTCACTCCAGGACAGAAGTTTACATGATTCATGAGAGTTGTGCCTGCAGTTGACAAAGACAAGGCAAACTGCACAAGAGCAACTCATCTCTTACCTAACTTTACGTGACCATTTGACAATGCAGGCAGCTATCATGGAATTCAGCATCATGAAAAAATAAATAAATAGAATTTTTTAAATGTAGGTGCACCAGAGAAGTCAAGACAAATATTTAAAGAACAGTTATACCCAAAAGTAATGTCAATGTGATAGCGACCAGGTGATAAAAATAAAATAGGTACAACATCTTTTAGCCAAGTTTAGAAATAGTCCCTTCAAGCACCAGACCATTTTCATGTTCAAGAGGATACACTAAAGAGTGGTTTTCTCCAATAGAAACCTGGAAGAGTTTGTTATGCTCCTGAAAAAATGATTGTTGTATGGTGCTTGATGTTGCTGAATAATGAAGATGCTAGCTATTTCTCTAGTGCTATTAGAAAGCATCACATTACACAGATAAAAGTTGTATAACTACACTAGGTCAGTGCAAAAGATATGATATTGTTTGGAATGATAGTTGTATCCTTAGAATGCATTCTACTGGCATGATAAAAATGAGTCTGTCTCAGAAGGCCGGTATGCTGCCTGAGCCAGAATGCCCAACCACATAACCCATCTAGGCTTTCGTACTTTTGCTGTTGATAAAGTCATGAGCCCATTGCCTGCTCGTTCAACACAACTGCCCATTCTCCAACCAAATGTATGGTTTAATTTTAATTTAATTTTATCCCCAAAGCCCATGTCTTCTCTCCTGCAAGCTGTAGATTTTTGCATCTCCCTCCACCCCAAGCTTCTGTCCCTTCATTTTTTATCAGGCAACGTCCTCTCCATCGTTTAAAGTCCATTTCAAATGTCATCTTTCAGTGAAAATTTTTATGGTCCCACTCCATCCATACTAGACAGGATCATTCCATGTAAACCTCGGTAATGCCTGGTCTGAACAGTTTCTGTGACATTATTCCCTGACTTGCCTTCACGTATTTTATTTACTTATCAATATTTATTTTTCCTCTATCTTAGAGAATTTTAAGGCATTTTATGTCTTAATCCTCTGTGTACTCCCTGCAATATCTGGCATTATGCTTTGCACTTGAAAATGCTCAATACCTGTGGCTCCACTGATCAATAACACTTGCCTTTTGACAGTTTGGGACTTGATAGTCATCCTTTTATCATCTCTGTACTTCCTTTCTCACACCTGCTCATAGGAATCAGCACACAGTGACCTCAGCTATGCCTTGAAAATACTAAAAGATCAGAAGTTAGAAATTTGACGTTCTTTGTAAAAAGTTGCTGTGCCTCTGTCTCCCTAGGTCTTATGAGATTCAAGATCTCAAAGTCCTCAGTATTGATATAATGTCCAAGTCTGGGGTTAGGTGAACTCCCCAGTATCATATATAAGGCAGAACTTAAACTAAAATCTAACATGAGGATGAGACCTATTTTTGTTCAGTGATGTTGTCATAGATATGGTTAGCTTTTCTCTTTAGGGATCTTGAGCTGATTCATTCCAGGAATGTGATTTTTAAGTATGAGCCTAAGAATATTAATTTGCCAAAATAATAATATTTAAAAGAAATTTTTCATTTACTTGTACAGCCAGCATGCTTGACCTTGACCCAAAGTTTCAACGATGAATATATCAGAGTTTACTACGTACAAGCCTATGCTTGCCTGTGACAAAATCCCTCCAGGTTCTATTGGTTCTATCAAAAACATCCAAAGAAAAATGAAGTTCAAGTAGAAACCTTTTGCTGATTTTATTCTCAGTAGAACTCAACCACAAACCGAAGTCACTGATAAATAATGTTTCGAATGAAGAGAAAATAATGAATCAATAACATGACTGGAAAATTCTGGAAATGGATCAGAGTTTTGAAAAATCTTCACAGCAGATTTTCTTCCAGGGCACAATCGCAGCATCCAAATGCATTTATTATTGGCTCACTGCGATTTCTGTGGAGCAGAAATTGAGCAAGGTCCTTCCTGTCCACTTTCATTTGTCATGTGGTTGGCTGTTATTTCACATTCTCTTATTTAAGCACAACCTAAAATCTCTCTTCTTCACACTAAATTAAGAGACTTTCATATCCTATGATTTGCTGACTTTGTAGCTTCCTTATACCTGAAAGTTAGGATGACCTTTTGCCCTAAGATTGTTTTCACTAAAGGTGTTTACCAAGTCTCAGTTTCTTTATGATACCTGTGTGTGTCATTCTCCATTAAGGTGATTACCATGTAGGTGAGCATTACATAGATCTACACAACGTTTCTCCAATGTCATAGGTTCAATAACAAAATCTTGGTGATTGTAATTAATTATAATAAAGACCATTGGAGCTATTGAACACAAACTCCTACAGGCCTATACAGCCAAACAAAAGCAACTACTTTTTCTGAATTTAGTGGTAAATTCAGAGCCTTGAATGCACAAAATCAAGAAAATTTCAATAAAGGGAGATTCATCTTTTCATATTTCTGTAGGTAATAAGAAGTCATATCTAAGATTTGCTGCATAACAAAAGCACCTTTAGTCAACCTATGTACTAGTCTAGGCAGATCTTTAGGGGAAAGTCCATGCAAAGCAGAATGCCAAAGGGTTATTTAAAGTGTATGAAAAAAATGCAGATTATAAGGAAAATCTTTTTAGTTTTGGAAATGATAAAGTCTGAGTACGAAATAACATGAGCAGCTTCTAACAGCATGACGAAATGTAAATTCTGGTTGAAATAGTTATTGTCCTTTCAAAGGGATCATCTTGGGAGACTAAACATATTCCAACCACACTGCTTTTGTTCCCAAAATGTCATGTTTTAAAAGGGTTTCAGGGGTACTTTCTGTAATCCTCATCCTTTTAAGTTGGGCTTGATTTTTGGAAACAATCTGCAACAACAGGCAAATTCTAGGGTGCCCCATGACCTCATCCCCTCTGTGTTCGTAGGGTGATCCCCTCCCCTCAAGTGTGGGCAGGGTTTGTGACTCACTCCTAGCAATAGAATATGGTAAAGGTAGCAGTGTATACAAAACTGCATGCCCATGATTATATTACCTGAGGCCGTAACCCATCTGGTTAGTAGACACTGTCTCCTTTGCTGGCTTTGAGGAGCAAGTCATCATGTTGAAAAAGTCTATACTGTAAGAAGCTGAAGGTGGCTTACAACTGACAGCCGGGCAGAAATTGAAGCCCCGAGTCAACATTCTGGAAGGAACTGAATGCTGCCAACCACCATGTGAACTTGGACATAAACCCTTCCCGGCCAAGCTTTCAGATGAGATCACAGCCCTGGCTAATAGTCTGCAACCTTGCAGAGGCGCCAACTATGCCATGCCCACATTGCTGACCCATGCTGCTGCTGCTGCTGCTGCTGCTAAGTTGCTTCAGTCGTGTCCGACTCTGTACGACCCCATAGACGGCAGCCCACCAGGCTCCTCTGTCCCTAGGATTCTCCAGGCAAGAACACTGGAGTGGGTTGCCATTTCCTTCTCCAATGCATGGAAGTGAAAAGTGAAAGTGAAGTCGCTCAGTTGTGTCCGACTCTTCACAACCCCATGGACTGCAGCCCACCAGGCTCCTCCGTCCATGGGATTTTCCAGGCAAGAGTACTGGAGTGGGTTGCCATTGCCCTCTCCGTCATGACCCATATAAACTGTGAAATAATAAGTGTGTGTTGTTTTAAGATGCTAAGCTTGTGACACTATTATTATACCACAGAAAATAACTAATACACAAACTTCGATTGTTCTGACCCAGGATTAGCCAATATGCTTTTTATCCCAGCTATCATTCTCAAATCTTGTCCTCTTAATTATCTTTTGTTTACCTTGCTTTCCCACCTATTCACTCCTAACAAAATCAAAAGCTCCCCTGAAAGGGAAGTACTTTCAAATCCACCTAATTCTTTACAGGTTAGATTAATAGCATATAGTATTTATAGGACATTTATTATGTTTCAGGCACTGGCCTAAGCACTATACATAAACTATTCGTCCACACAATCCTATTAGGTAGAAATTCTTATGATTCTTATGATTCTAAAAGATAGAAATGGAGTGAAATAATTTTCCTAAGGCCAGAAAGCTAGAAAATAGTAGAGTTGTGAAGCTAACTCAAGCAGTCAACTTCCAGAGCCTACACAATTAATACATATCTTATAAAAGATCTCTGCAAGCATTATCTCATTTAATCCAAACAAGGGCCCCACAGAGGAGCTATTCTAGTGACCAGATTTACAGATGAAGAAACTAGGCTCTGAGAGTTTAAGAGATAAAGTCTCTTAACTTGTTAGTGGTCAAGTAGAGGCTAAAAGAACCAAAGTTTTGTTGATGCCCTAATCCAGTGCTCTTTCTTACCACAAGAACACCAGCCAGTTGTTGCTCTGCAGTCCTGAGGCTGATTTCTTGTGAGCAGGTCTGGTAATGTGAGTACAGCAATAACCAAAAGAAAAGCTCTGAAGCTGTTTTGAATGAAGGCACCATCATCAAGACACTTAAGAATAAACACACCCAAGGGTTCTATTGTGAAGATAACACTCATCTCCAGGCAATATTTTTATGATCACAAAATTAAAATTGTATTACTTTAGAGTCATACCTCATGAACAGACACAAAACTAAGACATTAAATATAAGGCACATAACTGTGAAACTATGAAAGGAGGAGTGTTAGCCATGGACAGAGGAGCCTGGCAGGCTACAGTCCATAGGGTCTCAAAGAGTCAGACACAACTGAAGCGACTTAGCACATACACAGAGAAGATCAATATTTCTCAAAGTATGTTCCTGGGGACACCAACCCCACAAGATGTTAAAAAGTGTTCTGTGGGAAAAAATATATAGGGGGATGCAGGGATAGTCGAATAAGTTTATGCTATTTGCAGCCCTCTAAGAGGCTTCCCTCGGAGAAGGCAATGGCAACCCACTCCAGTACTCTCGCCTGGAAAATCCCATGGACGGAGGGGCCTGGTAGGCTGCAGTCCATGGGGTCGCTAGGAGTCGGACATGACTGAGCGACTTCACTTTCACTTTTCACTTTCATGCATTGGAGAAGGAAATGGCAACCCACTCCAGTGTTCTTGCCTGGAGAATCCCAGGGACAGGGGAGCCTGATGGGCCGCCATCTATGGGGTCGCACAGAGTCGGATACGACTGAAGCGACTTAGCAGCAGCAGCAGTAAGAGGCTTCCCTGGTGGCTCAGAGGTTAAAGCATCCGCCTGCAATGCAGGAGACCCAGGTTCAATCCCTGGGTCGGGAAGGTCCCCTGGAGAAGGAAATGGTAACCCACTCCAGTATTCTTGCCTGGAGAATCCCATGGATGGAGAAGCCTTGTAGGCTACAGTCCACCAGGTCGCAAAGAGTCAGACACGACTAAGCGACTTCACTCTTCACTCACTCAAGAGGCTTATGGTCCACATTAGAACTTAGAGGCTCTGAGAAGTCCTGCACTAAAGAAATCTATGAACCTCTGCTGAACCCAGTAGCTTCAAAACTTTTTAACTACATAATCTTTTTTCCTGAGAACACTTATTAATGTCTGCTAGGACTCTCATTTCTACCTGGGAAATTCTGTGAATTTACTTCAAGGTTAATTTTCATTTCACAGGAGGTTAAAAATGAAGTTTGACCTATAAAGTGAGTTAGAGGTAGTTTGTTTAAATTATAAAGAACTTAGGAGGCAATGGCAAATGTCCCCAAGAGCACACATTTTCTTCGGGCTCCCAATCCATTAATTTTAGTTGCCCATTATCTGTTCATTCTTCTCAAGGTACCTTGAGTTGATGATTTTTGATGAATCTGAGAATATAAAATAACATTTACAGATAATCAACCCATTTCCAGAACACAACTTCTGGGTATAACCATTTATTCTACCAGTTTGCTTCAAGTAATCCCACATTTGCCACACAGCAAGACAAAAAGGTAAATACATTACATTTCTATTACACGAGGAGTCTGTGAAGTTTCCCCCATGCCATTTCCTTATTTCAGCTAAAATAACTATGTTCAAAGGGCATATTAATCCTATTGACCTTTTCAAAACTCCTGAGCGAGATCTCACCTTTTTTATTTTTCTTTTTCTCCATATTAAAGTGCTTGATAGAATTCCCTCGCCCAAGTCATTTTCATAGTCTGTAAAGTGGAGACAATAACTTGGAGGCTTAATGATTCACGTCAGTTTTCTTTCTCAAGTCACTGCCCACACAGCCAAGTGATTAGTATCAGATAAAACAAGGATGCCTTCAGGAAAATTGTGGGTGCTGCTGTAGAACCGTTCTTTAGCTCTATGAGTCATTCTAGCTTTGGTCTCAACTTTAGGTAAATTGTTTAACTTTTCTTAGGCTTTGTGTTTTAACCCTCTGTTTTCTCATCTATAAAATGGACTTATAATAGCTCCCAGAGTTGTTGAGAGGAGTAAATGCGATAGAGTATAGGAAATACCAATCAGTTCATCTATTCAAAGAAGTATTCTTACGCCTGACACTCTGCTTTTAGGGATGCTCTACTGCCGGGGTCCAGCCCCGGTGGATCCAGGGAATTCGAAGTGGGGACGGCGTCGGCGAGGATCAGGAAACAACTGTTTAATTAAATGTTAATTAGGGATATATAGAGTGGTTAAATAAGGATAGCTCAGTGAGAAAATTTAGTGGAGAAAAGAGGCTGAATAACTTGGCTTACGTGGAAAGCTAATAAAATTCCAAAATAAGGAATTTGCATCACCTATGTGGGCCTCAGGCGTCCTCCCGTTCTCCCGAAGGAGAGGAGACACTAAGGCCTCTCTGGTCAGATCTTAGAAGCCCAGGCAAAATTAGTAGGCTTGACGAGCCTCTGTGCCCCAGATAGAAATTCAGCCAGAAGGTGAGAGAAAGAACAACATGGGGAGACCAAGTTTCAGTGAACAAAAGCCCGCACTTTATTTTCCAAAGTAGTTTTTATACCTTAAGTTGTGCATAGGGGATAATGGGGGAAGGGGTACAGTCAGCAGTAAGCCAGGCTTTCTTCCTGCAAACTTATCATAAGCAAAAGTTTAGGTGATTTACATCATCTTCTGGCCCAGAGGCCTGTTAATATTTTAAGACCCTTTCTTCAGAAAACTTATTTTTCTCTAAAGGTGATTAGTCAGGTGCCACCCTCCAAAAAAGCATTAGATACAGTTGCATTCCTATAGGGCAAAGGTGTGGTGGGCTGTAACAAGAAAAAGAATTAACTCAAGGGTCCAAGGTTACAAACATTAAAGCTATTACTTACATTCCTATACACCAATTATATTAATCAATACACTGCCAGGGACACAGTAGGTAAGGGATATGGAAACTTAGCAGCAAACATTGGCCCAACAAGTGAAAAACCCTTCACCAATACAATTTCTAATCAATCTTTTAACTGCTCAAAGGAATCTGTATTTAGACAGTTTAGAACATCTCGTGCCTCTCACGGTTGTGAACTAAAACACGCTTGTCACGCCCAGGAACTTTATTAACTGGAGCTGTAATTGAACTCTTTTTCAGACAGAGGTGGTGGGGGACAGCCCCTCGTAAAGTCAGAGGTGTAGGTGAGAGCACAAAGCAGTAAAGTAGGCAGACTCTGGTTTGGGGGTAGATGCTCGAGAATTTCCAGGGGAACTCCTGAGGCTCGATCCCGCCTTTGCGTACGCCGAGCCTCCTTCCTCATGACCTTTGCCACGGGCGGAGTTCTTCACGCTGGCTCCCAGCACTCTACGCTTAATGCTTATAATAAAACTCCTACGGTAGCTCCCCTTTATAAAAGGGGAAACAGGAAAAGTTAAGAATTTTGTTCACAATCACCAAGCTGATATATGGAGAACCATGGATTTGAGCTCTTTTCTATTTGATTGTTCTTTCCATTGCACCACACTGATGCCCAACAAACAAATTTGCCAAGATGCTGAAGGGGAAAAAAAAACAAAAACAAAACAACTTAGTCAAACCTGACCCTAGGCAAAGCTGTGATGTAATAAGCAAAATTGATCTCCTCTATTCTTGATGCCCACATCTAGGGAACAGAGTCTTCACATTGCCCCTGTAAGCCCTGGGATTTTCCCACAATGCTTCACTAGGACTACCTACCCAGACAGTAGCCAAGCTTCCAGAGCAGTGCTCCTGTATAGCTGGTCCATCAGCTGTTTGTTAGCAGACAATGACGAAATGAGAGGTTTGTACTTGAACGAATGTGAATTATGTTGCTTCCTTCAATTAGAAAAGTCACAATATCAAAAACCAAATCATTTTAATTAAAAAGAGTGTTTAGTGGTCCTGCAAGCTACTAATCACATTATAAACCAGGGGCAGTCCCCAGACTACTCTTTGAGTAGCAGTGTTCTAGAACATGCCCAGCTTCCTCTTCTCTCTCTTCCCTCAATAGAACGTAACTATATATGCTCATTTCCCATAAGTTCTACTCTTCTCAATGACTAACCTAAAAAAATAATTCATGTAAAGGTTCTGGTGTTGCTTATGGTTAATGCTTGCTGTCTCTAGAGAAAATTTTTATTATTTAAAATGGATCTACTATAGACATTCCTTAACACAGAGAATCATTCAGCAGTGGGGATCTTAGGTTCCAAGCAAGGGTGTGAGAAACAAATATTAGGGAGATACATGGTAATTCAGGTGCTACTTAAGCCACATCAAACTGGCCCACAAGTGTGTGTGCAAGCAGACATGTGTGTGACCTGTGGTAGTGTGGTAAGGCATGGAGCGACTACAGTGATGTGAGGGTCAGGGAAAGAAGCTGCTTGTTCTTAAGTCAAAATATCTCCTCTGAGTTTGCCAAGGACAGGCAGGATGAATTTAAACCTCACTTCTCTATCAGAGTCAGATGTGTTTTCTCCCTCCTCTTCCCTACTCTCGGTACTGAGGGAGGCTACGCATCCAGGGTGCCAAGAAGAGTGCCTGGCACATAGTAGGCGCTCAATAAACATACTAGTCCCTCAGCAAACATCCACTTGGCACTTATTTTGTGCCAAGCACTATTCATACAACTGAGAACGAAACACATAAAGACCCTGGTCCTCATGATGCTCACATTGAAGTGGGAGAGACATCAAATACAGGAGGAAAGAAAGTAAGGAAGAGCCTTTGAGACGCCTGAGTCAGGGCAAAAGGAGGACAGAGTATACTAAATGTGCCTAGCCTAAAACGTGTTTTTTCTCTTGCTGCTGCTGCTGCTGCTAAGTCACTTCAGTCATGTCCAACTCTGTGTGACCCCATAGATGGCAGCCCACCAGGCTCCCCCATCCCTGGGATTCTCCAGGCAAGAATACTGGAGTGGGTTGCCATTTCCTTCTCCAATGCGTGAAAGTGAAGTCGCTCAGTCGTGTCCAACTCTTCGTGACCCCATGAACTGCAGCCTACCAGGCTCCTCCGTCTATGGGATTTTCCAGGCAAGGGTACTGGAGTGGGGTGCCATTGCCTTCTCCGGTTTTTTTTTTTCTCTTGACCATATTCAAATGTTATGGTACCATGATACTTTCACAGCAGGCCTGAGTTTGGATATTTAAATTACTCCAAGAGACAGTTGGACTGTGTTTAAGGAAAAATTTTCTTTCTGGGATAGATTATCAAGGAAAGGTACAAATTCCATTCCCTGAGTTCTCAAGACAAAAATAACCTTCAAAATGAGTGTTCTGAATCCAACCCTTACTAGGAACCATTTGTAGAAGAAAGAATACTGGACAATAAAACTGAGTCCCTGCTGTGCCATTTAGAAGCTGGGTGAGTTTGACCAAGTCACCCCACCTCTATAATCCTCACTGTCTTCATCTGTGGAAAGAGAAGGGAACATTCGATGACCTCTGGGTTGTCTTTCAACCTTGCGATATCAGTGACACTAAATTCTTTCAGTCTCTTCAAGTTCGCTTCTTCCATATTTTCATTATCATAGGTTTTCACTGGAAAAAAATAGGCTACCTCACTTCTGAAAATGCAGTGTTATACTCAAGATCTTTTAAAAAGTATACCCCATTGCTAGGACTACAATTGTACAGAATGTAAGAGAGACAGAGAAAGAAAGAAAGAGAGAACCCTCAATAGCATCATCATGTCTGTATTTGCCAGGAAGCTTTCAATGTGGCTCTTACTATCATACACGGCATTTCCCACACTGTCATCATACAAGTAAACCAATCTTTATACAGTCCATACTGCTGAAAAGCCATGTATAACCCAATTTGGGTCACTGAAAGCACATCGCAGGGCTTCCTAGGTGGTGCTCATGGTAAAGAACCCGCCTTCCAAGGCAGGAGACACAAGAGACACAGGTTCGATCCCTGGGTTGGAAAGATCTCCTAGAGAAGGAAATGGCAACCCACTCCAGTATTCTTGCCTGGAGAGTCCCATAGACAGAGGAGCCTGGCAGTGTGTTTGTGGTGGCGGTGGGGAGGAGTGTATGTTTCAGTCCATGGGGTCGCAGAGTCAGACACGGCTGAAGCGACGGAGAGCAGACACACAAAGCACATTGCAAGTATGCTAGAAAAACTGCTATCAAAAGAAAACTATTTTATCATCTTTTGCAGTGTAAATAATCACACATGGTTCATTTTTTGTGACAATCTGGGTTTGTATGAATTTAAGCTTAAAATTATAGCCAATATTTACCAAAGACCCACTCTGTGCCAGGCTTTATGCCAAAAGGTAATAGAGTATTGCGTCTAATACTAAAAATATAATTTTGAAATTAGTGTTATGATTATCACCATTTTATAATGGGGGAAAATGCAGCTCAGAATAGCTAAGTAATTGATACAAACTCATGTAACCAGCAGGAAGGAGAACTAGAAGGCAAAACTACATATATCAGATCCAAGAGCCTAAGTTCTTAACCATTACTCTACTGTGCCCATGAAAACTGAGGCAAGGGTTTACCTTGGGCACATGTGGAATCTTGGGTCTCACTTTATCTTGTGGCTTCTATTTTCTTAGTGCCAAAGTCCTTACACCCATTTCTCAGCTACAAAACTTTGTTTCCACATCTGGCAAATGGGAAGGAGTCTCCAGGCATAGATGCTGCTCTCAGAAACCCAGGTCGGTGAGCAGAGATAAGTCATAGCAGGCTCAGAGAGGAGTGGCTAGACCACAAGAAGGCTCAAAGCCATATTATCTGGGGATAGTTGGAAGAGGTGGGCAGGATTGGAACGGAGAGGAAAAACCTCAGGGAACCATGCTATTAATTTAACATAGTCTTTTCACAGTTCAGTGGTCTCATTTGAGGAAGTCAGTTCAGCCAGAAGCAGCAGAATCTTGGAACATTCAGCCACACAGATACATCTTTAAAATATAGGAAGAAACAAAATGTGATCTGTACCACAATGCCACTTATTTAAATTAAAAATCTATTACAAAAGAACAATGCCTGATTTATAAGAAGTCACACAAACAGAAGGATACATATCCCACATATTAGAAAGCTTGCCTATGGGGAGCAAAGTGGAAGTGTGAAAGTGAAAGTCGCTCAGTCATGTCCGACTCTTTGCAACCCCAAGGAATAGTCCATGAAATTCCCCAGGCCAAAATACTGGAGTGAGTGGCCTTTCCCTTCTCCAGGGGATCTTCCCAACCCAGGGATCAAACCCAGGTCTCCCACATTGCAGGCAGATTCTTTACCAGCTGAGCCACAAGGGAAGCATGGGGAGCAAAGTGGCGTGTCAAAGGATAGATTTGTCCTATTTTATTTTAGTCTGAATATATGACGAAGGATGACGTGTGTTAAAAACACACACACACACACACACACACACACACACACACACTCCAGGGATAGAGTTAATCAGCAAGTCAAACTTCAAAAGCACTATTCAAAATATGTCCAGGACCCAAACACTTCCATATCTCCCCTCATCCAAAACACTATCATCTCTGGTCTGAACTATGGCCAACAACCTCCAAATTGCTCCAAGTCCACCCCTTTCACTGTATAGTCTCTTTGCAGAGCAAATCTTCTAAAACATAAGTCAGATCATATTAGTCTCTAGCTCAACCCCCTCCAGTGACTCCCCATCTTATCTGGAGTAAAATCCAGTATCCTTACAATGACCCACAAGGCCCCACATGACCTGGCTCCCATTTCCTTTCTAACCTCACATTCCACCACTGTCCCCTTTGTATTCCCCACTCCAACCACACTGGTCTTGTTGCTACTCCATGAACACATCAAGCACACCTCTACCTCAGGACCCTGGCACTTACTCTTTCTATTGCCTGAAATGTTCTTTCCCCAGAGATACTCACATGGATTATTCAGTACTTCACTTGAAAGTCACTTGTCAGTGATGCCCTTCTTGACCATCCTAGTTAAAACTGCAAGTGCCCACCCTTGTACTATCTTCCTTTCTTACTTATCTCCTGTCATGCTTTTCATTTTATGTGCTTTTATTCACTCTCACCCTTCCACAGAAAGCAAGCTTTAAGAGTACAGGATCTCTGTCTCTTCTGTTCATTGCTATATCTTCAGAATATAAACAATATCTAGCACCTGGAGCATGGTATGCACTCCATAAATATGTTTGAAAGGATTTTTGTTCAACATAAAAAACTTCCCACATGGGAATTCTCTGATAGTTCAGTGGTTAGAACCTTGTGCTTTTACTGCCAAGGGCCCAGGTTCAATCCCTGGTCGGGGAACTTACTCTCCAAGCATGTACCTGGAACAGGGGAAAAAAAAAAAAAACTGCCTATATATCCATTCATAGATAAAGTGAAATACCTCAGGAGATAATGAGCTCCTCATCCCTGGAGTTATTCCAGTGAGGCTTAGTGACCTTTTGGTAGAGATACAAAAGAAAGGCCTGGAAAGGGGAACAGCAACCCACTCCAGTATTCTTGCTTAGAGAATTCCACAGACAAAGGAGCCTGGTGGGCTACAGTCCACAGGCCTGCAAAGAGTTGGACACAACTGAGCAACTAACACATACACATATACACACACACACACACCCCCCCCCCAAAGAAAGGACTCAAGCTCTAGGTTCTAGGTATTTGGGCTAGATACTAATCCAAGCTCCTGCCAACCCTGAATGAAATACCATTGTTCTGTGAATCCTCACAAAGACGCTTAAGAAACCAGGGTCATATTTCCAGTTCCCTATCCCTAGTGAATTAAACACCACTAGTTTGGGTTTTTGTTTTCTTTCCTTTGGTTTCATTTTTAATGTAAATCTTTTAAACCCCATGAGTCCATTTGGTAACATTTTCTCCTGAATACAAAAAAAGCTGCATACATCTAATTGCAAATGAGAAATTTCAGGACAAGCCAGTGTTATCAAATAACTGTATTATCCGAAAAAACTCATCATCTCACGTAATTTAAATTCTTGCCCTTTGCTCCTTTGTGTATATTTTTGCATTTAAGAAATCTGCTTAAAATTAGTTCAATTCTTCCCTTTGGGGTAGATTTTTAAACAAAAACATGGGAGGATTAAAAACAGGAAGAAAATGACTGATAGCTGAGATTTTTTTCTATAGTCTCTGATTCCTGTATGATAAGAAGGTAGGAAGCATGTGTGAAAAGACTAAAAAGAGAGAGCGAAAGAAGGCATGTTCTAGGGTCCACACAAATTAGTGATGTCTTCCCTCCAGGGAAGAAAACACTTTGATTGTATTTTTTATAGAGATGAGAAAACTATAGGATCCAAGTCTCTTCTAAATGTGGGCTAAAGTAAAATCAAGGTATTTCCTGTACTACCTCTGTCCTCAGGTAGAAGATGTGATTCTTTAGTTGCATGAATAGTCCAGGGGTCCTACGGGTAACTGGGTGAAGACAACGAGCACAATCCTCTGCTCTACAAAGAGAAAACTCTGAAGCTGACCTGGAGACTTAGAGCAAAGAAGGTGTTTTGCCCCTGTGTGCACTTGCCTCAGCACAGAGATTGGGGACCCACGGGAATATCCAACTACAACATGCTATTCCATCTGAGATGGAGGGGCAGACCTATCCCACTCCTCTATAAACAAAGTTTTGAGTTTGTGAGTTTTCAGGTAACACACACTCTCTTCCCTGTTGCCAATATGTAGTCTGTTTTGGAAAGGAGTCCCCAAATGGACCACAACAAAGAACAGGCACCAATAATTACCACTATTCACCACTCCCTGCCAGTACAGGGATAGCTTAAGTGATCTTTTAAGGAAATTCCCCAACATTGGGCTGAAAAGTATCTATAAGGTCACCATTCCTTTTCCTGACATTTTATCTTTCATGCTACCCACACCGACTTGAACCCTGATAATGGAGCAGTTCTTCATTCTACAGAACATATGCTTTATTATAGAAATTGACACTCTAAGAAAAAATGTTTAGTAGTCATTCAGTAGTACATTCTGAGCACTTTCTACATGCCTAGCACTATGATCAGTACAGAGATGGAAGACTGATGGCCAGGGGAATGAGGGAAGGCAGATACAATAAAGGCAGATTTCTTCACACTTACATGAAGTTCACAATCCATCAGGCAGACAAGACTATCATCATAAAATAATTAAAGAGTAACATAATATGGTGCTGCTACTGCTGCTGCTGCTAAGTCGCTTCAGTCGTGTCCGACTCTGTGCGACCCCATAGACGGCAGCCCACCAGGCTCCCCCATCCCTGGGATTCTCCAGGCAAGAACACTGGAGTGGATTGCCACTTCCTTCTCCAATGCATGAAAGTGAAAAGTGAAAGTGAAGTCGCTCAGTCGTGCCCGACTCCTAGCGACCCCATGAACTGCAGCCTACCAGGCTCCTCCCTCCATGGGATTTTCCAGGCAAGAGTACTGGAGTGGGGTGCCATTGCCTTCTCCAAATATGGTGCTTCATGCCATTAAAAACAACAAGCAGAGTTAGCACTGGATTCTGAGACAAGATTCTGTGTGGTTTAACTGGACTGGGCTCTGAATGATAGAAGAAACAGAGAAGCTAGTGGGGTCAGGTTCTAGATAAGCCTGGCCAAAATCAACTAAACAACAGTCTGTCCCTCCACTGGTCCCCCTTCCACAGTGCAGCCACAGGGTGTAGTAGGGGCCCCAAATAACCTCAGGAGGGACCAGGCCACAGGTTTCTGTCCCACTTTAATGTTCCCTCTTTGGATTGTTCAGCATGTGGAATCCAATTCTCAGAAAACACACAATTAAAATAATGCGGTTAAGTCAATAAATTTTTCCTTTTCTATTGACCCAGATGATTCTATGCACATATTTGTGATTGGCTTCCCTCCAAAGGGAGAATTTTAAATGGGAACCAATTGGCAAGAAATTTTGAAAGCAGGTACAAGATCAGGGCCAAAAGGCTGGGTCCCAGAGAAGCAGGAAGGAGTTACCGCTTACATTCAGACAGAAGGAATCAGTTCTCCAAGCAGGGTGCAGCCCCAGCCTGGGAGTGACAATCTCCTATTAAAGGTCTTAGGATTCTCCCTCAGTGTGACCGTCAGGCCCCAGGAGACAGGCCCCGGCTGTTTGACGTCAGGCACGTGAATTACTGTCTACGGAGAATGGGGTAATCCTACCTACCTCCAGGAATGTGGTTGTTAGAGACAATACAGACAAAGGCACATTACAGGGCCAAGGACAGAACTTACTCGAATGGCGCTTATTATTACCATTGCTAATAACTATTTTATTATCACCCTTCCTCTCCATCAAAGCTTTTTCTTTTTTTTCCCTACACTCAAATAACTAAAAAGTAAATGCTCAGATCCCCACAGGGTTTTCTTCTCCTGTTAGTGCTGTGGGTCATCCTGGTTTAATCAGTCCTTTTAAAGAATCACCAGCCATTCTTCCGGCTGACATTTTAATCAGGTTTTCCCAAGAATCCCAAAGGAGGGAGGAAATGGAATTGCAGTGAAAAAAAAATCCACTTTTCTGTATTTGCCAGTAAATTATAACTTCACAGCCACTTCAGAAAAAAGAACAAAAGACACATGGCAGAACATTTTTCTGGTTGAAAAAAAAAACTGACAGCAGAAGAACCAAATTCCTTGCAGTATTAACAGTGAAGGGGGAGAGGGGCCAGGCAGGGACAGGGAACAGATACGGCTCAGCAGAACCACTTCCTCAGTTACTCTAATGCCATGCCCAAAGTGTTCACAGGACACCTCTATAGGGTCAAAATGCCTCCTTCTCTCTACAGATCCTCACAAAGAGTAAAAAGGAGAACACCTTTAAGGACCCAAAATAGAAGGTAATATTGAAACAATCCATTTAGGACTTTGTGCTTTGGTGCTGACTCCTCTTCTGTGGTTTAGTGTTTCTCTTTGAGAGACTTTTCCCATCCCTGTACATCAGGACTCCCCTGCAACAGCTCTGTTCCCTAAGTTGGTCCTAAGATAGATATCTGTTCTTTGGACGTGAGCCAGTCTGGCTGCAAGGGCAGAGGTGGCAGAACAGAAGTCAGACAACCTGAGTTTGCATACTGGCTCAACACTGCCATACTCTGTGTCCTTAGGAGAGTTACTTAACCTCTCTGAATCCACTGTCACCTTGTCTATAAAACAGAGATATCAATATTACCTCCCATTCAGGCTACATGGAGATTAAATGGAGTGACGCATGTAAAGAGCTCAGCACACTTAATAAATGTTTGGTGGTAAGAAGGAGGAGAGGCAAAAAGAGATAAGCAAGGGCTCTAACATTCTGATGGTACCTGCTGGCTCCCATCCTCCTCCTCCCTCTCCTACACCATGTCCTTTGCACTCACTGACTGGGGCTGGAAATCACAATCTGTAAGTAACAACTGCCACTTATATTAGTTTGCCAGGGCTGCCCCATCAAAGTACCAGGAACTGGGTGGTTTAAACAACAGAAATTTATTGTCTCATAGTTCCAGAAGTGGAAGGTCTGAGCAAGGTGAGGGCAAAGTTGGATCGTGCTGAGGGCTGTGAGAGAGATCTGTGCCATGCCTCTCACTGGCTTCTGGTGTTTTGCTGGCCATCTCTGGCATTCCCTGGCTTGTAGAAGCATTGCCCTGATCTCTGCTTTCACCTTCACTTGGCACTCTCCCTGTATGTACATGTCTGTGTCCAAATTTCCCCTTTTCATAAGGACAACAGTCATATTGAATTAAGATCCATTCTAATGACCTCATCTTAACTGATTACACGTGCAGTGACTCTATTTTCAAATAAGGTCACATTCTGCAGTCCTGGGGGTTAGTTCTTCATCCTAAGAATTGAAGTGGCAGAAGTAGGGACACAATTCAACCCATAAGATCACTAAGCCATGTGACCCAGGACAAGTCACTTGTACCTCTAGTTCCCCGGACCTCTGGTTCCTCAGGGTCGGTGCACTCCCACATGCTCTTGGGCCTTGCCAATGTGGGGCAAGAAGCCAGAACTTCAGCTGTTTGAAGGCTTTCCCCAGCAGCCAAAGTTATTCTGCCTCTGCCACACAAAGCGGAAGTTCCTGAGAATGAATCTTCCCCAGGAGAGGTCCTTAGCCAGTCCAAGACGCACATGAGCTGGTGTTTGCATACCCACTTTTTATTGATTGCCCGCCCTTTCCCATCTCACTCTCCCATTTCCTTACTGAGGTTTCTTCACCTCCCAAATAAACTATTGATACCAAATACTAGTCTTGGGTAGGCTTCTGAGAAAACCAGCTGAGACCAGCATTAGTTACTGTGATTATTAAATAAATAATTTAGAAGAGAACCTAGTTAGTGCCTCATAGTTATGGGCTATTATTATTCTTACCATCAACATTGTTTTAAATAGCATAGCTAGGCCACGCTGCACCAGTCCCAAGCAGCAAAGCCATCAGACAGGGCTGTTTTACTCCCAAGCCTACCTTGGCACATGGGTAAATGGGAAGGCAGCAGGAGCTTGCTCTTCTGCATCTGATGTGACTGTCCTCTCACTAGGGAGACACAGGAACCAGCAAGACCTCTCAGCAGTTCATTTTCCCTTACGGATGAGAACAGAGATCACTGAGGCTTCGGCCGCATAGCTGATCAGCGGAGAGGCAATGAAGTGTAGCATTCAAGATCATGCGCTCTGACCTAAACAGGCCTGAATTTCAGTGATGGTTCTGCCACTTTCTAGCAGCGTGATCTTGAGGAAGTTCTTGATCTCTCAAGCCTCAGCTTCCACCTCTGGAAAAATGGGCATAATGATAGTTGGTCTCAAGGACTGAATAAGGTAAAGCATGCACAGATAATAGTAGGAGCTCAATAAAGGTTAATTATTACTCTTACTCATCTGTTCATTCTTTTTTATACTGTAGATACGGGTCTGGGCATTTCTATGACATCTTCCTCTTCCACTAGGCCTTCTCATGTCACCTTTACTCCTCTCCTACATGCCTGACATATAGTAGCCACTCAACGAATGCTCCAAATTGTGAATGAATAAATGAATGATGCAAGGAAGACTTAAGCTATTATTCATTTCTAACATTCTGTCAGTTCCAGAAAGGATTTGAGGAAGTTGACGATTTAATTATATGAGTTAGAGTTTATCTGTTCTGACAACCACCACAGAAGGTAAAACATACAAAACTTCCAAAGAGCCCAAGCCTGGAAGCATTAATTAACTAATGCTAACTCTTCCTGCCTGAGCAAAGGCCTCAGGCTAATAACATTCTGAAATCGCTTAAAAGCAGTTAGTCACAAAACTGGGGTATACCAGGAATCCACTGGGAGCTTTAATAACATTACACCTGAGTCCTTTATGTCAGGAAGAAACTCAAGAGACCATTCACAGACTGAAGCAAGATGGGGAAAAAAGCCTCACTCAGCAAATGACATGCCATTAAATTAGCGTGTGTGTATGGTACTCAGGAAAGCAGTAATTGAGTCAACAAAGAATCAGAGTGGATAAACAGGCCAAAATGTGGGAGGGGGTAAAAACTGCCAGTTCCCAAGGAAATACAGGATGAGACAAGTTGGGATATGTGAGTCACTATATCACTGTATCTTAAGTACACTGCACACTGAAAAAATGGCAGTAGTAATATTATGATGATGTGATGGGAGTGCTAGTCAGGTAATAAAAACAGTGGCGAGAGTAGTGTGTGTTTACTATTTCCAAAGCATCGTTTTAACACCTTATTTGTACCTAATCTTCATTCAGTCATCAAACAGTCCCACAAGCTATTCCGTAATAATCCCCATTCTGCATTTAAGGGACCTGAGGCACAGAGAGGTTCTGAAACTTATTTTTCATGAATTATCTCATTTAAACTTCACCACACTGCTTTGAGGGGATCAGCATTATTTGTCCCCATTTTACAGATGAGAAAACTGAAACACAAAAAGGTTAATAATTTGACCAAGATCCCACATCTAGGAAACACTAAACCAGGGTTCACAGCCATCAACTGACCCCAGAGCCAGTTACTAATAGGTTAGTTACTACATGAAATATATTTAAATTCACCACAAGGAATATCATGGAGTTTGGTTGTATATTTATAGTATATTAACAGCAAACCCTTATATAGAATCCACTGTGTGAGCCAGGAACTGCTTTCAATAGTTATCCTTATGACAGCCCTCTGGAGCAGCCCGTTTTATGGATAAGAAAACTGAAGCTGAGCAGAAAAGGGCCTGGCACAGAGTCACACAGTAAAGAGTGGAGCCAGAGCATTTGAAGTGTTTGTTTCTAAACCACTCTGTTCCCCTGCCTAAGGATGATGTGTGGAGGCTGTGGTGAACTGAATGGTGATGGAACATGATAAAAAAGAAATCAGCGACAGCAGTGGATTTCTTTCCAAAGCTTCATCTTATCACAGAGGGGTCTTCACCTCATCATTATGTTTCAATGCCAGTAATTCCTTTTAAAACTGTTATTCTAACCTGAGAAAATATCTTGCTCCCAAAAAAAGAGAAAACATACAAATAGAAGCTCAATGCTATACTCCAGACCAGGAAAAGCCGCAGAGAACTTGCTGCAGCCCGGACACCTGTCCCCTCTGCCCTAAGCAGCAAAGGCCTCCACTGTCCAGCAGGTGGGCAGCGGCATCACGACTGTTGATGCTGCCCACGAGGGACTGGGACTGCTGTTCCACTGTGTCCTGCCTGCCTCTGGAGAACAAGCCGTGACTTTCATTTTTCCTATACCTTGCCGTTTCTTTTCTGTAAACACTATCATGAGAAGAGACCCATACAGCGATAAAGCTGGAAGACACAGGCCTGTTTAAAATGTCTTTTGTACCCACAGAATGTGAATATGCCTGCCACTGCTAACTGTGCTGAGAGGAGGCCTTTCTGAGCAGGGAGCACTGATTGTTCCTGCTAAAACATATCCATCTGCAGAGCATGTTGCAGAGAGGCAGTCACAAAAGAGGAAACAAAATGGCTGGAAAGGGTTGGTCTCCCTTTTCATTCATGTTCTAAGCTCCAGGAAGGCCCAGATGCCCCAGCAGTGGTGTCTGTCCCACAAGGTCTCTGTCTGTTTTTCCCATACAGTGACCCATGCTTCCCCTTCCCATCAGCGATTCCTACCTACTAAATCTGCTGGGAAGGTCTTGCATAGAGTATGCCTGGGGTCCTCAGTTGAAAGGAGCAGTACAAGGTCCAGATTTGGATGCCTTTACACGCCTCATTCGGGATCCCACACCAACCTGTGTTTACCTCATCTCAATACACATCAGTCACACTGTATTGAAATGGCAATGGAACATGGTGGTGTTTCTCACCCAATAGGCAGTAATAGCTCTGTGATCAGAAAATAGGTTTCTGTGGAACTCGGCACCATATCTAGCTGATAGAAGCACTCAATAAATACAATGACTCAGGAGGCAGCTTGTAAGGTTAGCACTAGCCCCAGCTAATGTTAAAGGCAAAAAAGTCAGAAAGATAAATATAAATATCATATACTGACACATATATATGGAAGCTGAAGAGAAGGCACTGATGAATTCACTTTCAGGACAAAAATGGAGAAACAGACATAAAGAACAGACCTATGGATGGTGGGAGGAGAGGAGGGAGAAGGTGAGTTATATGGAAAGAATAAGATAGAAATTCACAAGACCATATGTAAAATAGACAACCAATGGGAATTTGCTGTATGACTCAGGGAACTCAAACAGGGGCTCTGCGATAGGCAGAAGGGTGGGATGGGGCGGGAGATGGGAGGGAGGTCCGAGAGGGGACATGAGTGAACTTATGACTGATTCTTGTTGATGAATGACAGAAAACCACAAAATTCTGTAAAGCAATTATCCTTCAATTAAAATTTTTAAAACACACACACACAAAAGGGGGCTTCTTTTCATCATCATGAGTGATGGCTTCACTGCACTAGACATTTTGAAGATGGACTGTCTCATTTACACTCAAAAGCAACCTTATGTAATTATGTTATATATGTAATGTATGTATGTATGTTATGTAATAACATAAATATCCTTATTTTACATATGAGCAAATGGAGGCTCAGAAGGGTTAAGTAACTTGCCCAAGATCACACAGTGAGTTAGTGGTACAAGCTGGGATTTGAAACCAAGAAATTTGATTCCAGTTTGCATGAAATTAAACACACTCTTCCACATATCCCCTTAAGATACAAGTTCCATTTTCACTCTCTCCCTTCTTCACCTCACCCCACCAGAGCCCGCACAGCCCACCCACCCAACTTATCATTAACTTTACTTAGGTAAAAGGCTGGAGTCAGCACCCTTAGAGTCAGCACTCTGAACCTGGATCCAGATCTTATATTCTAGAGCAGACCAGACAGGCCTAGGTTAGAACATCTCCATCCTGAGACTCCATCTCTGAGATGGAGGAAGAAGCCCCTCTTTTAAAAGCATATGCTCCAGCCACCTTTCAGGGAAAGTATGCTCACACTCTCCATTCTTTAATCAAAGAATAAAATTTGCCTTTGCTTCTGAACCAAACTCAGGCTTGTTCTACTGGTGCCAGAGACACTGGGCAGAAAGACCCTCGTTGGGGCTCCACTCGAAAGGCTCGGTTACTCTCTCTGCCAACATGAGAGGAAGGTGGTGTCAGGATCCAACAACTCTCATTTAGATAACGGAGATAAATTGCTTTTGTTCACTTGTTTTTTGTATCCAATAAAAAAGAGTGAAAAAGGAAACTTCCTTTCTCTCCAACAAAGAGAGACACAGAGACAGAGACTGAAGGACAGAAAAAGAGAAAGATAGCAGAGAGATGGCACATAGGCAGTGAGACAGGAACCAGGAAACACAGACTGAGAGAGAATCAGAGACAAGGAGACAGAGGGCTAAAGATAGAGACAAAATCAGAGAGGGGAGCCAGGGAGAAAACTCAAAGCCAAGACATGTTTCACGTCTGCTCCATGGAGGCAACAGGTAAACTGCCTTCCAAATTGAGCGCCAACCTGATTTTAATAACTTAAATTCTCTCTTCCCCCAACTGGCTGACCTTGAACCCCCTCCTTGGTAGCAGGCCCTCTCCTGCACCAGTCCTCAATGCACATCAATTACATAATCACTCAGATGTGTATGGGGTGGGAGGGAGTCTTATTTAGAAGAACCATGCTGCCAATGAAGAAGCCGTTCTGGTTGCACAACAGCACGTGCTTGTGCACCTGGCTTGTGATTTGGCATTTTTCCATCTGGGTCTCCTGGAGTATTCACAGCTCAGCATCTTACCTTCGCTGCTGTTAACAGCCCCTGAGCCCAAAAAAAAGTGCTGGTCATCTTGGAGTTCACTGATGGGCTTGAGGTTAGACTGCTCCAAGGTAAATTAGAGACAAGTGCCCAAACATTCCAGCCAATGCTCAGGTGAGGTGAGGACTACCAACCTCCCACAGGCCCAAGAACGACAAGCCCAGTTCTGAGTAGTAACAGTGATGTTTTCTTCTGCCTGAAGGACAAAGGATAGGGCCCACATCTGTGGTGGGAACATTTAGTCCTCAGCCCAGATCCTAACAACCTGATGACTGACTCTTCCAGCAACCTAGCTCCTGGCTGCTGCTGATCACCTCAAAGACTGCTCATTCAGGCACCCTCTTCATATCCATTGTTGTTGCTGTTGTTTAGATGCTAAATCACATCCAGCCCCTTGGACTGTAGTCCCCCTTGGACTGTAGCCCGCCAGGCTCCTCTGTCCATGGGATTTCCCAGGCAGGAAAATAGGAGTGGGTTGCCATTTCCTTCCCCAGAGGATATTCCCAACCCAGGGATCAAATCCACATCTCCTGCATTGGCAGGTGGGTTCTTTACCACTGAGTCACCAGGGAAGCTCCTTTATATCCATTGCTGATATGTTTCTCACTTCCTAGATGGAAGTAAATAGCCACTTGCCTTATACTTGTCCCTTGCATTGCAGTTTCCCTGTCACAGACATCTCATCCTCACAACCTCCTGATAGAGTGATAAAGATAAGGTTCAGAGGAGCATTTAGACTGCTACTTACTACTCAGAAAGCACCTACTTTATCAGGTATGTCTGAGGCCACTACAAAGCCACCTCATATAGGCCTCTGATTCTAGCTGCAAGGAAGTTATTACTTACTCCCAGTTGAGAAACACTGAAACTGAGACTCAACAAGTCTTTAACAGAGAGCCATGGCTGGGATGGAAACCGTTGAGCCCACACTAGGGCATATCCACAGATCTCTCTACATTCACCTTGACAAGACTTCAGAAGTAGATTTATAAAGAAAAAAATCTCATAGAGGATAGACCAGCCTTGTCCTGCCAATTAGAGTTTGGAAAACAAAGTTCTAGAGCTAGGAACAATCACTTTGACTTGCCACTTCCCCTCTCTGTGCACTCAATAAAACCAAAGTGCAGGCTCGTTATAGAAGAGGCTTCTAAGAAATCCAAACCTTACTTGTAGTAGTATCCTTGCTACAAATTACTTTCCTAAGTGAAACTAGACTCGAGTGGTTTGTTCTGCCCCATTATAGTCATCCAGTCAGTGTAAGTGTTTGTGTGATTTTTTTGTTCAAAGTTCCAAAAACAACCCGAGGAGATAATAAAATACCATCCTCTTTATTAAAGTGTGAGAGTCCCTAAAGCTGAATACTGCAAATTGTGGTGTTTGATTGCCCTAAATGAAAATGTTTAAAGATAGAGAATTCCCTTGGTTCTAACCTTCAAGGAGCAAACCATGCCCACAGGCAACCAGTCTAACACATTCTCCCTCTGCTAAATTCCACATTCTGCAAAAATTCTCTCTTCTCCCTACTTCAGTGCAGAAAGCAATCAATACGGAAATACCAGGTTCATCCTAAGGGATCCCGATTGCAAAACAAAAAGTCAAAACAGTTCAGTACCAAAACTTAAATGGTTGACCTCTTATTCTCTGTGTGGCATCCTCTTTGAGATATTCATATATGTTGGTTTTCAAAGTGAAAGCTTGTTCTAATGAACCATGGATTGTGTTATGAGAGCCTGGTATAAGGTAAGGCCTTGGTAACCAAATGTGGAATCTTTGCTACAGGAACCTTTAGGAAGGACAGGTTAGGTGTATAGCACCCTCGGACAAGACCATCACCTCCTTACAACACCTAAAATACAATGATGACCCTACATGTACTATTCCCCCTCTTCAGTGATTCAATGTTTATCCTTCAGGTTGAAGTTAAGAAAGTGCTCCATACTATCTCCAGAATTCACTGGAAGAAAGCCACTGTAAAACAACCATAATAAATCAAATTGCTCATCAGTCCCACTTCCCTTCCTATCACTGTTACAGGATGTCCCAAGAAAACAGGGAAATGAAAAAAGACCAATTAATGTGACACCACTTAACATGGAGGGCAAATTTGAAGAGTAAACCAAGGTGGGCAGGGAGAGCTTGATTAGATTAAAAAATGGAAGTGTGTATTAAGAGAACATGTGCATATCATATTTAACACAATGAAGCTTCTAAACATCTTTATATGTCTTTTTTTAATTTTTTTTACATATTAAGTCAATGTGGAAGAGTTTCCATTTTTTTCCCCCAAATAATTGAATGACTACTCAATTTCAGATCCATCACTTCCCTTCTGTCCTATAAAGAATGGTCATAAAGAGGTCTGTTTTTGCAAAAATATTAAAGGTTTCTTCAGGTATCTCTTGAGTCTCTATTTTCTTTTGATATTCATATCATTCTCTTTTAAGGCATTGTTTTAGTTGTTATGTCTGCATTACAAATTACCCCCAAAACTTAGTACCTTAAAATAACACCTAGCTTCTTCACCAGAGAAGTCAATGGCACCCCACTCCAGTACTTTGCCTAGAAAATCCCATGGATGGAGGAGCCTGGTGGGCTGCAGTCCATGGGGTTGCTAAGAGTCAGACACGACTGAGCGACTTCACTTTCACTTTTCACTTTCATGCATTGGAGAAGGAAATGGCAACCCGTTCCAGTGTTCTTGCCTGGAGAATCCCAGGGACGGGGGAGCCTGGTGGACTGCCGTCTATGGGGTCAGGTCGCAGAGTCGGACACGACTGAAGCAACTTAGCAGCAGCAGCAGCAGCTTGTTCACAAATGGGCGATTTATGTAGAGTTCAGTGGGAAGAGCTTGTCACTCTTCACCTGTCATCAGCTGGAGCCGTCTAGGGGCCGAGATCATCTGCCAGCGTGCTCATTCATATGTGTGGCACGTGGCCTGGAAACACTCGGCTGGAGGCCAAAACAGCAAGGGCTCCTCAGGTTTTTTTCTCACTCACCCTGATCTCACCACATGTCTTTGTAGCACAGTGGCTTCAGACAGCTGAATTATATACATGAAACCTCAAGGTCCCTAAAAGAAGGCAGAAGCCATATCATTTTTCATAACCTAGCCTGGGAAGTGACACAGCCTCTCTTCTGCCTCACTATATTCCTTAGGCAAACCTCTAAAGCCAGCCCATTTTCAAGGGGAGAAGATTTAGGCTCTACCTTTTTAAGAAGCATGTCAAAGAATTTGTGAACATGCTTTTAAATTACCGAAACCATCTCTCATGTCTTCCTTGTTGATTTTCTATTCTGATTGCAGCCTGGTTCAATTCTGTTAGGTCTATATGTCATTGGTTCTGTGTAAATTTGATATGTTGGATCCATGAAGGCTGGGATTTTTATCTGATTTATTCAGGGCTAGTCTGCAATACCTAGTACCTGCTACGTGGGAGGTGCCCAATAAATATTTGCTGACTTGACAGTTCTGCAATATCAGTTTTGTTACCTTCATAAAATCCTGCATTCTTTATGAGATTTGCAACTTTACCCTGCAACTGTTTTTTTATATATATAATATCGTCTGAAGTTAACAACTTAAGGCAATCAACAAGAGACTAGTTTAAAATGATGTTAATAAGATGAGCAGAGATAGAAGCTAGTATTACCCAAGGAAGGTCATGTACACACTGCTATATTTTAAATGGATAACCAACAAAAATCTACTGTAGAGCACTTGGAACTCTGCTCGGTGCTATATGGCAGCTGGATGGGAGGAGGGTTTGGGAGAG
Organism: Bos mutus; assembly: GCF_027580195.1. Taxonomy (NCBI): domain Eukaryota; kingdom Metazoa; phylum Chordata; class Mammalia; order Artiodactyla; family Bovidae; genus Bos; species Bos mutus. Next base: position 72,558,974 of record NC_091622.1, on the reverse strand, counting down.
AATGCATACATTCATACGTATGGTTGAGTCCCTTCACTGTTCACCTGAAACTATCACAATGTTGTTAATCAGCTATACCCCGATACAAAATGTTTTTGGTGTTAAAAAATAAAAATAAAATTTTTAAAAAGAAGCTAATATTACCCAAGGATATTGAAATGGGATTAATATTATAAGCAGTCACTTCATTTGTAGGGGAGCAAAAGGAGCTCTGTCTCATGCAGGAAAGCTGGTAACTGCAAAGGCCCAGGTAATGAAGACTTAAATAACAAGGACTCCCAGATTACCTTTGAGCAAATCAAAATCTCTCCCAGCTTCAGGTTTTTCAGTTTTTCAGTTTTTAGCTTATCTTTATGATTTTAGAACTTGGACTATTAGGCCTGGGCCATAGATATAGATATTTAGCATCATGATGACAAATTTATAATTAATAACACTGGATAGCACATTCTCTGATTTCAAACTATATAACAAAGCTATAACAATCAAAACAACATGGTACTGGCAGACTCATACATCAGTGAAATCACATAGAGAACCCAGAAATAAACCCATATAAACATGGTCAATTAATTTATAACAAAGGAGCCAAGAACATACAATATTCTTTTCAATAAATGATGTTGGGGAACCTAAACAACCACAAGCAAAAGAACAAAATTAGACCACTATTTTACACCATATTTTTCCAGTAATCATGTACAGATGTGAGAGTTGGACCATAAAGAAGGCTGAGCACCAAAGAATTGATGCTTTCCAACTGTGCTGCTGGAGAAGACTCTTGAGAGTCCCTTGGACTGGAAGGAGATCAAACCTGTCAATCCTAAAGGAAATCAACCCTGAATATTCATTGGAAGGACTGATGCTGAAGCTGAAGCTCCAATCTTTTGGCCACCTGATGCAAAAAGCCAACTCATTGGAAAAGACCCTGATGCTGGGAAAGATTGAGGGCAAATGGAGAAGAAGGCAGCAGAGGATGAAATGGTAGGATAGCATCACTGACTCAGTGGACGAGAGTCTGAGCAAACTCCGGGAGATAGTGAAGGACAAGAAACTGTGGCATGCTGCAGTTCATGGGATCACAAAGAGTTGGACACAACTGGACAACAACAAATTTTACATTATGCACAAAAATTAACTCAAAATGGATTAAAGATTTGAATGTAAGATCTGAAACCATAAACTTTTAGAAGAAAATAGAGGCAATAAGTTCATTGACATCAGTCTTGGCATTGACTTTTTGGATCTGACACCAAATGCAAAAATAAACAAGTGGGACTATATAAAATTAAAAGCTTCTGCATAGCAAAGAAAACCATCAACAAAATGAAAAGGCAATTTACTGAATGGGAGAAAATATCTGCAAATAATATAACTGATAAGGAATTATACCCAAAATATATAAAGAATTAATTCAACTCAATAGCAAAAAAAAAAAAACAATTTAAAGATATGCAGAGATTCTGAATAGACAGTTTTCAGAGAAGACATACAGATGGCAAACTGGTACATGGAAAGATGCTCAACATCGCCAATCATCAGGGAAATGCAAATAAAAACCACAATGAGCAAAACTACAATGTGGTATCACCTCACATCTGTCAGAATGCCCATCATCAAAAGTCTATAAACAATAAATGCTGGAGAGGGTGTAAATAAAAGGGAACATTTCTATACTGTTAGTAGGAGTGCTGATTGGTTACTATGTGCTAATTACTATGGAGAACATAATGGAGTTTCCTTTAAAAAGTAGAAATAGGCTACCGTATGACCCAGCAACCCCACTCTTGAACATATATCTGGAGAAAGCCATAATCCAAAAAGAAACATGCACCCTATTGCATAACTGCAGCACTATTTACAGTAGCCAAGATATGGAAGCAACGTAAATGTCCATCAACAGAGGAATGGATAGAGAAGGTGTGGTACATATAAACAATGGAATATTACTCAGCCATAAAAAGAAGAAATAATGCCATTTGCAGCCACATGGATGGACCTAAAGATCATACTAAGTGAAGTAAGTCACACAGAGAAAGACAAATATCATAAGATATCACTTATATGTGAAATCTAAAAGATGATACAAATGAAATTATTTACAAAACAGAAACAGATTCACAGATGTCAAAAACTTCTGGTTACAAAAGGGAAAATGGGGGCAGGAGGAATAAATTAGGACTTTGAGGTTAACAGATATATACTACTATAATAGAAGAGATAATCAACAAGGACCTGCTGTATAGCACAGAGAACTCTACCCAATATTGTGTAATAACCTATATGGGAAAAGAGTCTGAAAAAGAATAGATATGTGTATAACTAAATCATTTTGCTGAAACTAACACAACATTGTAAACCAACTATATTCCAATATAAAATAAAAATTTTTTAATAAAAATTAAAAAAATAAAGTTAGTATATTAATCACCCACATACACACAATAAATCCACAATGCAGTATCACTTCATGTGTGTGTGTGTGTGTGTGTATTAGTTGCTCAGTTGTGTCCAACCCTTTGTGACCCCACAGAATGTAGCCCGCCAGGCTCCTCTGTCCATGGGATTCTCCAGGTAAGAATACTGGAGTGGATTTCCATTCCTTTCTCCAGAGGATCTTCCCGATCCAGGGATCAAACTCTGGTCTTCTGCATTGCAGGCAGATTCTTTACCATTTGAGCTACAACTTGTTATAATTGTTATTACCAAAAAAGCAAATAGTGGTTCAGACGGTAATACCCACTCCAGAATTTTTGCCTGGAGAATCCCCATAAGCAGAGGAGCCTGGTGGGCTACAGCTGCTGCTGCTGCTGCTGCTAAGTCGCTTCAGTCATGCCCGACTCTGTGTGACCCCAGAGATGGTAGCCCACCAGGCTCCTGCATCCCTGGGATTCTCCAGGCAAGAACACTGGAGTGGGTTGCCATTGCCTTCTCCAATGCATGAAAGTGAAAAGTCAAAGTGAAGTTGCTCAGTCGTGTCCGACTCTTAGCAACCCCATGGACTGCAGCCTACCAGGCTCCTCCATCCATGGGATTCTCCAGGCAAGAGTACTGGAGTGGGGTGCCATTGCCTTCTCCGGGTGGGCTACAGCATGAGGTCACAGAGAGTCAGTCACGACTGAGTGACTAAGCACAGACAAGTAATAACAAACACTGGTGAGGATGTGGTGAAAAGGGAACCCTTGTGTACCTCTGGTGAGAATGTAAATTGATGCAACCAATATCAAAAGCAGTATGGAGGTTCCTCAAAATATTTTAAATTGAACTATCTTATGACCAGCAACTCCACTTCTGTATTTATTCAAGGAAAATTAAAACACCAATTTGAAAAGATATATGCACTTCCATGTTCACTGTAGCATTATTTATAATAGCCAAGACATAGAAAACTAAACATCCATTGATGAATGGATAAAGAAAATGTGGTATTAGTATGTATGTGTGTATACATATATATGGGTACACGTGTATAGATGCGGGGGGTGTGTGTGTGTGTGTGTGAGATGGAATATTATCCAGTCATTAAAAAAACTGAAATTGTGCCATTTCTGACAACATGAAAAAACCTGGAGAGCACTATGCTGAGTGAAATAAGTCAGATAGAAAAAGATAAATACAATACAATCTCATTTACATATGGACCCAAACCAACAACAACATATGGAATATGGAATCAAAACCAACAACAACAACAACAACAAATCTCATTGATATGGAGAACAGATTGGTGGTTGCCTGAAGTGAGACGGGGGTGGGGGGTTGTCAATGAAATGGATGAAAGGGATCAAAAAGTACACATTTTCAGTTATAAAATGTTTAAGTCATGAGACTGTGGTATACAGCTTGGTGACTGTAGTTAATAATACTATTAATATATTGAATATTTGAAAGTTACCTAGCTAGAGGATCCTGAAAGTTTTCACCACATGGGGAAAATTTTTGTAATGAAGTATGGCAATAGATGTTAACTGGACTTGTTGGGGTAATCATTTTGCAATGTATATATGCAAAATGAAATATAAATATGGAAACATTACACTAAATCCCTAAAAATAATGTCAATTATAACTTGATTTTTAGAAATTTTTTTTATTTTTAGAAATTTTAATAAATACGGATGTTTAAAATAGTTATCTACTACTTACTATGCTATCACACATTATGCTTTTTATGTATTTCTCATATAATCTTTGTAGCAAGTCTTTTGATATCGGTGTTATTATTTCTATTCTTCCAATGCTCAAATAAGCTACAGACTTCCTCTGATGTTATGGAAACAGGACCAAACTCAAGACTAACAACAGAATGTATTCTGATAACACAATTGCCTTCTCACTTCCCATTTCCGCACTGCAGAATGATTATTTCAGGCCTGGCTGTGAAACTAGTCAGACTGGAATAGGGAGCCGATAGAAAGGGTCTGTCTCAGGCCTCAGCAAAGGACATTAAATTACAAGAAATGCAGCATATTATAATATTATAAGGCTACATTACAGATTACATTGCAGCTTTATAGACAGCTTTCTGTAGATCTTCTCTTTCCTGGTTTCTCAACAGATTTTCTGAATAACTCTAATTCAAAATCTCTTCTCAATTAACTAGAGTCCTTTTTTTCCTGGATGGTTGAGTCACTTCTTCCATTCTATTCTGAGATTACACAGAAATAAGTGTTTGACTCATTTTTAAGTAGTGTGTTTAGAATGCCATATTTAAAAAACAAGCTAGAAATTAGAGATAACAAGGGTCTTTGTCCCCTAAAGCTGATCCCCAAAAGCTCAAAATAGTTCAGACATTATCTAATTCACTGTCACAACAAAGCTGCCATTATCTTTTCCATTTTGTACATGGAGAAACTGAAATAAGAAAATTATAGCCTGACTTTGACACTGTTAAGAGGTGCTTCTATTAACCCTCTTGCAGGAGGTAGCTAGGGGAAGCCTGGAAAGGAGCCTGACTCGCAGTACTGTAGACTGGTTTTCACGCCAACTTTATCAAACACGACTCAAAACTGGGAAGGTAAAAGGATGGCTAGGTGAGCCAGACCCTCTTCAAGCAGAGGAGCTCAGCTTTACATAGATTTTTATCAGCTTTATAGATCAGGGTTTTGAGAAGGATTTTCTTAAGGGATCAACTTTTTAAAATCTGATAAACATTGCCATTGATCTGGCAATATTTAGGTTGTGCCACCTTAAAAAAAAGTTTAATTATATTCAGTGGTTATTCAAAAGCCCAATTGATTATATGTGCGTGCTCAGTCCTGTCCAACTCTTTGCAACCCCATGGACTGTAGTCCACCAGGCTCCTCTGTCCACATGATTTCCTAAGAATACTAGAGCGGGTTGCCATTTTCTTCTCCAGGGGAGCTTCCCAACCCAGGTATCAAACCCGCATATCCTGCTTGACAGGCAGATTCTTTACCACTGAGCTTCCAGGGAGGCCCTCAAAATCCCAAAAGTAATCATTAATGGCAAACCTGAGCTTTTCCTATGTGCCCACCCCTACGGTAAGCACATGACAAGCATTAACTTATTGCATTGTGGTAAATTACCATTTTACAGATAAGGAAATTGAAGCTTAGAAAAGATAAGCAACTTGCCCAAGATCATCAAGCTGGTGAATGGTGGAACCAAGATAAAACCAATCAGCCTACACTCCCTTTTTTCCTTAGAGGCTATAGGCAGGCTGCTGGGGTGCCAATCCTACATCTGCCAAGGTCCAAAGCCACAGCGACTCAAAACACACCATTTCTTTGTTGCAGGGTCACCTGTCCCAGCAGGGCCTGGCAGCAGCCAGGGCCCACAAGTCATCCCAGGAGACCATCACTACCAATACCTGGCCCCTCTCCACTGCTGAACAGCCACAGAGCATTGCTCTCTCTTTCTGATCCAGCCCAAGTGCCAGCACACTATGATGGGGCAGGGTTCTTCGCCAAGCCCCTCAGTTAGGAATGCTTTCTTCTGGGGGCCTGGTGTAAGTAGGTGAAATGTGGGATTTCCCACAAAGAGAAGCAGAGCATGATGGAGCCTCCAGGGTACACTTTGTGGCTACAGGAGATGATATGGAAAGCATGGCTGAGTCCAGACATGGAAGCACGAAGAAGATGGTAGTGGATAAAGTAAAGGTGGGAAAACAAGGGCCGAGGTACTGCCACCTACTCTTGCCAGACACAGCCTGATCTCGCAGGATCTCGTGGGAGTTGAGCAGGGGTGAGCCGGAGAGAGCTGGAATGAGAAATACTGTTATCAGAGGTCCCTTGTCCTGGACTTGTCAGTAAGGATTATGGCTCATGCTACCTCAGGCACACCCCAAGCCTCACAATTTCCCACTCTGCCAGCCACCCGTAATCCAGTCAGTTCACAGTGCTTGCAGCTCACCCCAAGGGCTAATTTGGGTATGGGACACCAAGCATACTCCTCTTGCCCTATGGAGGTACAGGGGCAGGACTGCCTGTGCTCTGGTTTGGGTAGTGACCTATGCAAATGCAGCCACGAGTTCATAGGCCTGTGGGCAGCCCAGGGCAGGGGCTATGGGTGGGGACTATGAAGGAGCCATCAGATCAGATCAGTCGCTCAGTCGTGTCCGACTCTTTGAGACCCCATGAATCGCAGCATTCCAGGCCTCCCTGTCCCTCACCAACTCCCAGAGTTCACTCAGACTCACATCCATCAAGTCAGTGGTGCCATCCAGCCATCTCATCCTCTGTCATCCCCTTCTCCTCCTGCCCCCAATCCCTCCCAGCATCAGTCTTTTCCAATGAGTCAACTCTTCGCATGAGGTGGCCAAAGTACTGGAGTTTCAGCTTTAGCATCATTCCTTCCAAAGAAATCCCAGGGCTGATCTCCTTCAGAATGGACTGGCTTGATCTCCTTGCAGTCCAAGGGACTCTCAAGAGTCTTCTCCAACACAACAGTTCAAAACCATCAATTCTTCAGCGCTCAGCCTTCTTCACAGTCCAACTCTCACATCCATACATGACTAATGGAAAAACCATAGCCTTGACTAGATGAACCTTTGTTGGCAAAGTAATGTCTCTGCTATCTAGGTTGGTCATAACTTTCCTTCCAAGGAGTAAGCATCTTTTAATTTCATGGCTGCAGTCACCATCTGCAGTGATTTTGGAGCCCAGAAAAATAAAGTCTGACACTGTTTCCACTGTTTCCCCATCTATTTCCCATGAAGTGGTGGGACCGGATGCCATGATCTTCGTTTTCTGAATGTTGAGCTTTAAGCCAACTTTTTCACTCTTCTCTTTCACTTTCATCAAGAGGCTCTTTAGTTCTCCTTCACTTTCTGCCATAAGGGTGGTGTCATCTGCATATCTGAGGTTATTGATATTTCTCCCAACAATCTTGATTCCAGCCTGTGTTTCTTCCAGTCCAGCGTTTCTCATGATGTACTCTGCATATAAGTTAAATAAACAGGGTGACAATATACAGCCTTGACTAACTCCTTTTCCTACTTGGAACCAGTCTGTTGTTCCATGTCCAGTTCTAACTGTTGCTTCCTGACCTGCATACAAATTTCTCAAGAGGCAGATCAGGTGGTCTGGTATTCCCATCTCTTTCAGAATTTTCCACAGTTTATTGTGATCCACGCAGTCCAAGGCTTTGGCATAGTCAATAAAGCAGAAATAGATGTTTTTCTGGAACTCCCTTGTTTTTTCCATGATCCAGCGGATGTTGGCAATTTGATCTCTGGTTCCTCTGCCTTTTCTAAAACCAGCTTGAACATCAGGAAGTTCACGGTTCACATATTGCTGAAGCCTGGCTTGGAGAATTTTGAGCATTACTTTACTAGCGTGCGAGATGAGTGCAATTGTGCGGTAGTTTGAGCATTCTTTGGCATTGCCTTTCTTTGGGATTGGAATGAAAACTGACCTTTTCCAGTCCTGTGGCCACTGCTGAGTTTTCCAAATTTGCTGGCATATTGAGTGCAGCACTTTCACAGCATCATCTTTCAGGATTTGGAATAGCCAATGTAAGGCCAAAAGGCAGCAATGGGGCCAAGGTCTAAAGGGGCAGCAACCCAAAACAGACCTTGCTGTTAACCATTCTGATACCCGGTCTGTAACCCAGTTAGAGACCTCAATCCAGTCCTGAAGTCCCTGTTAAAGATGGATAGAACTAGCTACTTGTACTCCTTACAAAGACTGCAGAACCAACAAAAGCAAAAGCAAGGTGTTATATAACAAAGAGGGATTCCCAGGTGGCGCTAGTGGTAAAGAACCCACCTGCCAATGCAGAAGAGAGACCTGAGCTTGATCTCTGGGCCGGGAAGATCTCCTGGAATAAGAAATAGCAACCCACTCCAGGATTCTTGCCAGGAGAATGCCATAGATAGTGGAGCCTGGTGAGCTACAGCCTATAAGGTTGCAAAAGAGTCGGACACGACTGAAGCGACTTAGCACACCATATAATAAAGAATTTGTCCTGAGTTCCTGGAGGGATGCCTCTAAATACTTGGAATTTCCAGAGTAATAGGATTGTCTTCATTATTCTTAGTGGATCCTGATAGTTTATGCTAACAAGATCACTGAAGGGGAACCCTATATAGTTTAAGCTAATGATAGGACTCAGGAGAGGGGCCAGCTACACCTAAAATACCAACCATTTGATTAGAGGATTGGGGCTTTGAACCATAGTGCTATCTGGCTCTCTGGGAAAGAGAGCCAGAGACTGAATTCTTCATTTTGACCAATAATTCAGTGAATCATGTCTACATGAGGAAGCCCCAATAAAAACTCCAGACACAGAAGCTCCAATGAGTTTCTCTGGTTAGCAGTACCCTGTGTATGTTGTTACACACTGATGACTCTGGGAGAAAGATGCATCCTGACTCGGGGGAAGCAGAAACCTCATGCTGTGCATCTCTTCTGGCTGGTTCTGATTTTATCCTTTTTCTTATAATAAATTGGTAATTTTAAATACAGCACTTTCCTGCGTTCTATGAGTCATTACAGCAAATCATCCAAACTAGTGAGCACCGCAAATTTGTAACCAATTGGTCATAAGTAAGTATGGCCTGGGAACCCCTCAGCCTGTGACTGGTGTCTGAAATAGGGAAGTCTTGTGAAGAACTGTGCCCTTAACCTGTGAAGTGTGGCCTAAGTCTGAGCAATTAGTATCAAAAGTCATTGCTCAAGGCTATGTGGAAACTCCTATATTCATCTCTCCAATTGGCTAAAAAAATATTTTCAGGATTCAGAATCAACTATCACATACACGGCTTTCATGAGCAACAGTATTTTCAGGCTGTTGCTTCTATGTCCATGTTTTGTTATTCCACTTGTCCATGCAATCTCACTATAACCTAAGACTCAGAGTTCATTCAGGATAATGTTGAACCACAGCAGCTGCTTTAAGACCCTCACCAGATGGGAATCTCTGCTCATTGTCTCTGTGAGTTTTCTTCCCTTACATTTTTATTCTTTTTGCACTGCCACTGTGAAACAATTTAAGATTTTCTAAGATTTTATTCCTCTTTGGAATAAAAAGGGAATCTAATATTCTTTTGCACTGTTCTACAGACTTGTAGCTGGCTACAAGTCTGGACTCAGGCTTTAAAAATACTAAGTGAGTAACTTCACAGGTGGCTCAGTGGTTTAAAAAAAAAAAAAATCCACCAGGCAATGCACGAGACACAGGAGACACAGATTCAATCCCTGGGTCAGGAAGATCCCCTGGAAAAGGGCACAGCAACCCACTGCAGTATTCTTGCCTGGAGAATCCCATGGACAGAGGAGCCTGGTGCGCTGCAGTTCATGAGGTCACAAACAGTTGGACATGACTGAGCAACTGAGCACGCACACACAAGTATATTTATTAGAGGAGAAGATACAGCATAGAATAGTTCAATGAGTGATTTACTGTAAGATTTGAATTATTCAAAGGACAGGGGATAGAATCTCAAAATTATAGGGTTAATGACACTCATAAAGAACTAAGTAACAAACTTGGGAGCTATAAAAGTCCTCAGAGATTATCTAGTGCAAGACCTTCCTTTTGGATGTTAGTGAGACTCATTGTGGTGACCATGTCACAATATATACAAACATCGAATCATGATGATGTGCACCTAAAGCTAGTGTGATACTATGTGTCAGTTATACCTCAATGTTTAACAAAAATATTTTGCAGGTAAAGAAAGTAAGACCCAGAAAGGTTACCATGAAATGTCTTCCCCTAAAATACAAACTAAGGATTCTGAAGACAGTATTTTCTTGAAATGTATCTCATTTTTAGAAGTCAAACTTGCTGAAATTCTTTTCTCCAAAGCAGAAAATTCAAACCATCAAGATGCTATCTTATTCACAACACAATTTTTTAAATTACTGTTAATAGTAGAATGATCTCATAATTATGTTACGATTTAATGCAGGAATCTTCTGGGTTTTTGGAAAGAAGAGTCTCAGTTTTTACTTCTGTGAGAGCTATTCTCTTTTTAGGAGAGTAAGGGAGTGAAAATCAGGTATCTTACATCCTCTTTCTAGAGCTACAGAGAGTTTCTATACCTTCTTTCTGAATTATTCTTAGTTTTTCAGTTATAAAATTAGATGATATAAAACATGGCTTCTTTTCATAGTAGATGTATTTCTGAGAGTGTTTCAGTAATGTCCTTAATCCAGCAAGGGACTTTGCAATTTAAAGAAATCCTAATGTGAATTCTTTTATAAAACTAAAAAGAAAAAGTTCCCTAATGTAAATAACCTCCCCACACTTTTTCTATTTTGTTACTGATTTCTGTATGTAGAAGGTTTTATTAATGAGGTTCCCCTGAATCTTCTTCTTATCTTTCACTTATTCTGGGATGACATGCGAAGAAGGCAAAGGAATGAGGCAAAGTGTTTGGATATCCTCACAAAAAGTCACCTGATTCAGGCAGAGCAGGCAAAAATGCAAAGGTTTCATCTCCTTTATCCTGAACTAGCAAAGCTGTTTTTCAAGATTCAGTCAGAACAAATAGAAGCAAATAGCTTGCAAATGTTTAATACATGATCGAGTGCACCCCACAATTTCACCCAAACACCTAATGTGTAATTCCAGTAGACTATGAGAGACAAGCATCAATCAACATTCAGGCTACCTCATCCTTTCCAAGGTGAAAGAACTAAAACAACTGTATTATCTGTATGACTATCACTCCAGTTTTATCTGAAGCTGCGTTCCACTCTGACCATCAGAGAAGCAATGACATAGTTTTACTGCTGCTCTTATTAAATATTATTACTGTGCTGCAAGCTTGATGGTCGAGAGAGGAGAAAAAGGAGGCAGCTTCATTGCCCAAAGGAGATCTAGTAATCAGATGGTCTGCAGCCTGAAGAGGACATCAATCTTGTGAATCCAATTCTAACAACACACTTTAGCAGCTTACTGTATGGTCTCAGTATAAAACGTTGAGAGTATTAAGGCAATTGCTAACCTAAAAACTATGTGTTTGAGAAAGAGAACAAAAGGGAGGGCTGTAGAAATTGAGGACAGTGTTAAGAATACTAATTGAGATTTTTTAAAAAAACAGCACTGAGAAAATATCCTGGACTCACCATCAGATTTTTTTTTTCTCCCATTATAGTCCTTTGTCTTTTTCTTTTTTTTGATGGCAGTATAGCATCCAATCTGCCCCCTTCCTGTCCTGATTTTGAGGAATACCTACCTCTCACCTCCTTGAGCATTCTCTTAAAGGGTTCCCAGAAGCTCTTACAGAGGAAGCTATGGAGGCTCCATCCTTCCTCTCCCCACCCACTTAGTGGGCAGTGCCAGCTAATAGTCAAGGCTCAGCATGTCAGATGTTGTCACCCATCTGAACTCTAAGTGAAGGAAAACTAAAGGGTTGGTTAAATGTACTCATGGCAGCAACATGTCACAATGATGATACGGCCAGATTCCCATGCTTCTCAACTCTCTAGTTCACGTTCATTTTCCAAATATGGTCTCCCAACCTTCACTATGCTTTCCATATGTCCCTTCTTTGCTTTAGAGTCAGAGCTGATCTCTGTTAAATGCAACCCAAACTGATAGCTATCATTGTGGGTTTTACATGAATGTGAAAATGAGGCCCAGAATGGGAAGACAGCCTAAGGGAAAAAAACTATGCCTTCCAAAAAGTTCATTATTATTCTAGGTTCCTATTTTATGTCTTGTAATAATATGAGAAAGACATACAGAAAATGAATAATACCCTTTCTCTCATATGTTTATCATTGCCACTCAATGTGAGGCATTTTTCTATTGTTACCTGTCCCTCTGATGGGGTGAATTCCCAGTAGTAACTGGGAAAGTGAAATGATTGGTAACATGGTACAGACCTTTCAGTAATCCCATCCCTGCAAATGAGCCCAATAGATATCCCTTAGGACTGAAGTAGAAACAAAGTAAGAAATCCAACAAGGGATTCAAAGTTTTGAGACCAAAAGAAGAGTAGGCTTTTTACCCTAACAGGAAGCTGAACTAGAGTGATGACCTTCCTAAGAAGGATCCTTCAACTATAGAGGCTCCAGAACTTTAAGGGAAAGCAAACCCAGACGTTGCCCTAACCCCAAAGAGTAAAGAAGCTTAAATGTCACTGAAAGCCACAAATGAACAAGGAAAGGGGAGAGAGCACTAGATGGCCTATATTCCAGGAAGAGACTGTGAAACCACAGAAAGAAGAGCCTCCTGCATTCAGGAAAGACTTGCCTGAGTGACTACACAGACGAAGGAGAGCCTAACCACAAAGGGAATAGTGATAGGGCTCACGTGCAGAATTAAATGCTCAGAAGTAAGTCTCAGCAATGCCAACAAGAAACTATCCGCTTAGTCTGCTTTAGATCATCTGTACTCTGAAAAACACATCTCCATGTTGCATATATTTTAGGGTGCATGTATGTAGTTATTTGGGGGTTAGTGTTGATTGTTTTCCATTTATGTCCTGCTAAAATATCCCATCCCACTTGTCCTTGCTGAATTAAGAGGGAAGGATCTCTGGAAGAACTACCATACTCAACTTGACCTTGGAATAAAGGAATACTAAGAACTGTGACTGGGCTTCCCTGGTGGTCAGCAGTAAAGAAACTGCCTGCCAGTGCAAGAAACACAGGTTCAATCCCTGGATCGGGAAGATCCCTTGGGGAAGGAAATGGCAACCCACTCCAGTACTCTTGCCTGGGAAATCTCTTGGAAAAGGAGCCTGGCAACTACAGTCCATGGGGTCACAAGAGTCGAACACGAACACTTAGAGACTAATCACCAACAGCAAGAACTCTAATCATCAGTACTTGCTGACTCTTCAAGCCAAAGAAAATACACACACATACACATACACATATACACACACACACACACACACACACACACACACACACGGACACATGCAAACCAGAAGGGCTGTAGCCAGATCAGTTCTCACTGAAGCCAAACTGGCAAATGAAATTTGAGCTCACAGAAAGCTTGAGTCATTACAACCAGTCCATAGGAAATATACAGAAAATGAGTGCCAGTGGCTCTGTAAGAACACATCTTCAAGGCGGTGCATCTACAAGGACATCTGAAGGGACTCAGCTCTGCAAAACAATGAAGTCCCCAGCTGGGGGCATAGAGCACTCTAATTAAGAACATAGGCCAAGGAGTCAACCAGACCTGAGTATGCCACCCACCTGGGTGACCTCCACATGTTACTTAATAAATAAACTAAGGGTAATAACATCCTGGTAGAGTAAGGGTAATAACTTCCACTTTGAAGGGCTACTTTGAGATTAAACAAGATATATGTTTTATAGACTGCACGTTTGTGTCTCAAAAAAATTCATGTCAAAACCCTAATTCTCAATGTGATGGTATTAGGAGGTGGGGCCTTTGGGAGGTAATTAGGTTTAGAGAAGGTCATGAAAGTAGAGCTCCCATGATGAGATAAATGTCTTTATAAGAAAAGACAGAGGTTAAGGCTCACTCTCTCCACCACATAAGAATATAATGAGAAGGCAGCTATTTGAAAACCAGGAGGAGAGTCTTCACCAGACACTGAATCTGCTGGGACCCTGATGTTGAACCTCCCACCTTTCAGAACTGGGAGAAATACATTTCCACTGTTTAAGCCACCCAATATGGTATGTGATTACAGCAGACTGAACTAAGTATATAAAGCTTTTTGTACAGTTTCTGGTATATAGTAAATGTTTATAAAAATAAGAAAAGTATACAAATAAGAACACAGATAATAAAAATAAATGAAGCCACTGACTAGCCAAGTCTGGATTTCAATGAGGTTCAGAAAAGATTTCACTTACACCACTAATCTAATTCCAGAAAACAGCTGGAAACAAGAACGAGGATGAACCCACTTTTTGAATATACTTATCTGCAGTCTTTATCTTGAAGAAGCGGAAGCAGCAGCTGCTAGCATCGCCACAACAAGCCAGGCAGTTGACGAGTACTGAGGAGGCTCTGTCAGGGGAACAGCAACTCTCCAGCCAGCCTCATGTGGGAAATCAGGAGGACAGATTTTCTTAGGTGGTTTTCTCATTCATTCTGATTTCTGCTTGGCTAGAAAGACTACATAAGCTGTTTGTCTCAAATGAATGCTCCAGTAGATAAAACACCAAAAGGGGTTTGGGGAAACATAACAAAATAAGCACTGCCACACTGGCTTAGACAAGGTGTCTGACAATAGCACCAAGAGACATTTTGTAGGAAAGAGTGGTAACTTCCTCCATAATCACAGCCTCACAAGCTTAGAAGCAACTCCTAAATGTCCTTAAATTCCTCTTAAGGCTCTGTCACCCACAACTTTACTTAAACCCTCCTTGACTTTCACACTGACATTTCCAGCTAATATGTGCATGGGGCAATGAGTTTCTTTATTTAACTGACTTTTATTCCTATGTTTTGTTCTTCTTGATTGCAACCTTGACTCACTCTATAACCTGAAGCAAGTCCCCAGTCTGATTCTGTCTTAATATCTCCATCTATAAAATGGAAAAATAAGGGTGGCTCCTTGCAAGGTCACAAATAAAAGGAGGAAAGATTCCTAGAGCCACATTTGTCTTTGCTATGAGCTCCGCAAAGGAAGAAAGGGGCTCAGACCAAACGCTTAAGTTTCATTTTCTATGCTAATTCATATTAACCCCACAAGACTCAAAAAATGGAATAATGGAAGAGAGAAGTGAAAGAAACAAGGGAACTAGAGAATATCTTGGGTTCAGATTGAAGTGTAAGCCATTGAACCAACAAAATTGTGTGTCTATCACTGAAAGCTCTTAGGACTAGATTATTCACCTGGAGTATAATACTTCAGAATATACTACTACTGAATGGTCATCTATACACAAAAATGTGTGGTGAAAATAAGAAGGAAAATGGCAATTTTTTTCCCTTTTGAGCTAGAGAAAATCCAAAGACAAGTAATGTTGAATTATCAAAGTAGGGAGAATCAATAATAGGCTACATGTATACACCTAAATCACCCAGATCACATTGAAATTTGACAAGAAATTTGTATTATCATATATCAAATTGGTTCTAGACATGAGTTACTTTAATCACCCTTTTATGTCAGGTAGGAGTAATTATTAGGAGATTTAATATGTTCTATTCAGGAGGAAGAACTATGAGAAAGCACAGTTATAGAGAAGTTAACATGCTAGGCAGAACAGAGTGAGCAATTAAATAACACAGTGGTCTCTCCCATGCTTCCTTATTAAAGACAAAAGAAATCTTTAATAAAGCAATGTGGTCGCTTCCAGAAAGCCAAAATGCATCCAGTGTGAAACATTTGTATGTAACCAAGTTATCTTAGTTTCTTTGGAATTGAATTCTAGAATTTATTGAGAAAATAATAATTAAAAGTAAATATCTTCTAAATAATATATTATAGTCTTATGATGCTCATATTTGTTAACTAGGTAAAGAGGCAAAATTTTGCTGCTAGAAGAACATATATTATAGCTAAGGTAGTTATTCTATTTGTTATAATGCTGAAAAATGTTTTTAATTAAGTGATATCAATATAAGTGCAAATAGAATTCTTTGGGGCCATTTCCCCTTATAAAGAGGTTCTAAATATTAAATGAAGGAAAATGCAAACTACCTTAGTTTGTCCATCTTAAAGATGAAAGTTGTATGACCTTGTGTCAAGGGAATGGAGTGTAGATTAATTAGCTAATTAGGTCTTTGTTGTATCCAGTGCTTCGGAAGGCAAAGTGTGCCTGAGGCCCTGGCTCAAGCCAACCATTTTATCTGAAACACCAAGACATTTAAGTCAGCACAAGGTACTGTCACCAGATCAGGGCAAACAAACGAATAAACCATAATTAAAGATGTGGTTTAGTGCCTGGAGAAGCAGAGGAACTTGCTCCTTGCTGGTGTTGTGGCCTCATCAAGTCACTTGATGCCTATGGGACTCCATTTCCTAATGAGGAAAATGAGAGGGGTTGACCTTCAAGGAGTTTTTCAACACTAAAATTTTATGGCACACAATTTCTAATACCTAAGCATGCATGCTAAGTCACTTCAGTCGTGTCTGACTCTATGCGACCCTATGGACTGTAGCCTGCCAGGCTCCTCTGTGGGATTCTCCAAACGAGAGTACTGGAGTAGGTTGCCATTTCCTTCTCCAGGGGATCTTTCTGACTCGGGGATTGAACCCACATCTCTTACATCTCTGCATTGGCAGGCAGGTTCTTTACCACTACCACCACCTCAGAAGCCCCTTATTACCTAAGAGAAGCAAACAAATCACTCTCCACATGAAAGAAAGGTGCCAGCTTATAGAGAATGGTACCATATTGTATGCCATGCTATGTGAGGTGAAGGTGAAGTGTCCAGAAGTCCTCCCACCATTGAGCTGCCGTCCACTTGCAGACAGTAACAGACCTGGGGAGCCCAGGAAAATCCATAAAGGCTGAGAACCTAGTGGCAAATTGCCTAGATCTCCAGCAAGATAGATCTCAAAGTAGAACCTCCTCATCAATTTCTTCTTGACCTCTGTGACTCTGTTTCCAATCTTTCTGCAGATAACTGAGTTGCCTCTTTGGTTTATAACACTCATAATGTCTCCTGTTCTTCACTCACAAATGACATGTTATGATACTTTCATTCTTCCTCTTGTTCATTCATTCATTCACTGGTCTAGGACTTTTTGAGCACCCATGATGGGCACCTGTCTTCACCAGGTCTTGATCTCCTTTGACTAGAATGCTGCGTATGTAAAAGCAGCATGTGGGTCTGCTGGGGCCAGCAGCGTCTTTTCTGGAGTTAGACTGAGTTCAAAACCCAGCTCTCCCACTTACTGTGTTACCCTGAACATGTGCTTCAACTTCCTTGTGCCTCAGTGCTCTCATTTGTTCTTGTTTGTGATTAATAGTAGGAACCACCTCACAAAATTTTGTGGAGGGCGAAAGAAGTCAATCTGTGTTTAGTGCCTCAAAAAGCACTTGAAAAGATCCGATAGGTACTCAATACAGATTAGTTCTTATTATCTCCACACTATCTGCATTCGTCTGAGATCACCAGCCCTCTGGCTGAGGTGCTGATGACATTTGAAACAGTGCCTTTTATTTAAAACATGATATTTCATGGCTGTGGAGTTGTTTGTCCACTTCAAAGGGCCATTGGGATGGATCTGAGGAGCATTTGTCACTGACAAGGATTAGTGAAGCAAGCAGAATTGCTACCTCAGAGAGCTCAGGGCAGTGATAGCCACTTTGTCCATGCCTGAGCAGCAGCAAAAAGATGGCAACAGCCCCAAAAATGAACCAGACAAGAAAGTATTGCCAGGCAAAAAGCCAGGAGGACCTGAGAATTTGCTCTAGTCACCCTTTTTTGAAGGCACAGAAGTTGGTGTTGCATATTTATTATGATGGAAGCATTTGCCATGCCTGGACGTTGACAATAGTGGTAGTGATAGTAATAATTATTGTAGTAGCAGTAGTAGAATCTGAAATAATAGTGATAATAGCAAGGGCATTCAATGGTAATAGAAATATAAGTAACTGTGATAGTGGTAGTAATAGTAGCAGTGGTATAGTAATCATAGTGGTGGTAGCAGCAGTGGGGTATTGTTATCATAACAGTGGTGATAACCATGGTGGGATTAATAGCAGCCAGAATACCAGCTGTAGAGTACCAGCTACACTTTTACAGCTCTATTCAAAGCACTTTACATTTATTAATTCAGTTCACAACTACCCTATGAAGTAGGGATTATTACAAGTGTCCATTTTACAATGGTCCCTACAACATTTTGAATTATTTCAGTCTAACTGATACCAAACTTGATTATGCTAGTTCCAACAATATCTCAGTAAGACTACGATCCTTTTATCTCAATGCCTCCAGATCTCACTCACTGAAACCTCCTCCCTACTTGAGTAAACTGAAGCCCCGGGACATCTGCACCCTTGTAGCTGCTTCTGCTTGGAAAGACATTCATTATGCAATGTGAAATTACTTGCTTGCTTTCAATAGAGGCATCTCTTGCCCAAAAAAAAAAAAAAAAAATAGTGTGGGGAAGGTGGTACCCTCTGATGATGGGTACTTTATAAAGCAGTTGGTTAGAGTGCCAGAAGGACCAGAAGGGTAGGGGACGTTGTCCCTCACCTCCCTCCTGGGGAAGCAGTCATCACACCTTCTCAGTGTCAGAGAGCCCTGTCCTCGACTTTCTGTCACACATACCTTCACATCTGACTTGTTCTTTCCCTTCAATGAATTAAGAAGTCTCTAGAAAAGTTATTGCAAGCAGTGCTTAAGAGTCTGATATACTGGTGTGCAAATACCAGCTCCCTTACCACCTGAATGGCTCTCCCAGACTCAGTTTCCTCCTCTGTAAAATGAAAGTAATTATTACCCCATAGAGCTGTTGTAAGAAATGAGACAGAAGGCACATTAGGAGGCTGACCCAGCACTCGGCCCATATTAAGCCTCAGTAACCATCAATGGCAACCCACTCCAGTGTTTTTGTCTGGAGAATCCCGGGGACAGCGGAGCCTGGTGGGGTCTCACAGAGACGGACACGACTGAAGCAACTTAGCAGAAACAGCAATCATCATCCATTACTGTTACTGTGGTTACTGCCATCATTCTTTTCCTTCAAACCACTAAATGCATTATTGTTATGAATAAATATCCAAGTAGTTCTCCCTCTGCCAAATCTTATTTAACTGCGCCACCCAAATAATTCAGAAAATAAAATTTCAGGTTTGTGGTATCAGGGAATCATCCAGATCTCCACTTCTCAACTCCTCAGGAGAGCTTCCGTGGTGGCTCAAACAGTAAAGAATCTGCTTACAATGCAGGAGACCAGGGTTCAATCCCTGGGTCCAAAGATCCCCTGGAGAAGGAAATGGCAACCCACCCCAGTATTCTTGCCTGGAGAATCACATGGACAGAGGAGGCTAGTGGGCCGCAGTCCATGGGGTCACAAAGAGTCGGACATGACTGAGCAACTAACAGTTTCAGTTTCCACTCCTCAAACTTGCTGTTCAGTTCAGTCGCTCAGTCGTGTCCGACTCTTTGAGACCCCACGAATTGCAGCACGCCAGGCCTCCCTGTCCATCACCAACTCCCGGAGTTCACTCGGACTCACGTCCATCGAGTCAGTGATGCCATTCAGCCATCTCATCCTCTGTCGTCCCCTTCTCCTCCTGCCCCCAATCCCTCCCAGCATCAGTCTTTTCTAATGAGTCAACTCTTCACATGAGGTGGCCAAAGTACTGGAGTTTCAGCTTCAGCATCATTCCTTCCAAAGAAATCCCAGAGCTGATCTCCTTCAGAATGGACTGGCTGGATCTCCTTGCAGTCCAAGGGACTCTCAAGAGTCTTCTCCAACACCACAGTTCAAAAGCATCAATTCTTCAGCGCTCAGCCTTCTTCACAGTCCAACTCTCACATCCATACATGACCACTGGAAAAACCATAGCCTTGACTAGACGGACCTTTGTTGGCAAAGTAATGTCTCTGTTTTTGAATATGCTATCTAGGTTGGTCATAACTTTCCTTCCAAGGAGTAAGCATCTTTTAATTTCATGGCTGCAATCACCATCTGCAGTGATTTTGGAGCCCAAAAAAATAAAGTCTGACACTGTTTCCACTGTTTCCCCATCTATTTCCCATGAAGTGATGGGACCGGATGCCATGATCTTCGTTTTCTGAATGTTGAACTTTAAGCCAGCTTTTTCACTCTCCTCTTTCATTAGTCCCCTATTGCTGCTATAACAAATGACCAAAAATGTAATGACTTAGAACAATTCAAAGTTATTACCTTACAGGTCTGGAAATCAGAAGATTAAAATGGGTGGTCAGGAGGCTCTAGAAGAAAATATGTTTCTTAATCTAGAAAAATGGTATAGATGACCTAAATTGCAAATCAGAAATAGAGACACAGACATAGAAAACAAATATATAGGTAACAAGGAGGGAAAGGTGGGGTGGGAGAAATTGGGAGATTGGGATTGGCACATATATACTTTAGATATCATATATAAAATAGATAACTAATGAGAACATACTGCATAGCTCAGGGAGCTATGCTAAATGCACTGTGGTGACTTGAATGGGAAGGAAATCCAAAAGGGAGAAAATATATGTATATATATGGCTGATTCATTTTGCTATACAGTAGGAAGTAACACAATGTTGTAAAACTATACTCCAAAAAAATTAACTTAAAAAGAAAATATGTTTCTTGCCCTTTTCAGCATCTAGAGGCTGCCCACCATCCTGGGCTCACAGCCTCACATCACTCCAGTCTCTGCTACCATAGTCACACGCAGCTTTTTTGAATCCCCTACCTTCCTCTTTCCCTTACAAAGACCTGTGTGATTCCACTGGGTCCACCCTAGATAAATCAAGAGAATTTCCCCAACTTAAGATCCTTGCCTTAATCACCTCTGCAAGACCCACTCTGCCTTATAAAGTTAGCATTTTCACAGGTTCCAGGAGTTAGGATGGGGCTACCTTGGAGGGACCATTATTCTACATACCACGGAGGACTAAGCATGGAAGACACCGAGTTGTCTCTGCAGAGTTCCCCACTCCTTAGTCAGTGTTTACACATTCGGTCTGATCCTCAATGTTACCTAACTTCTCTGAGGGTCAGTTTCCATGTATGTCAAAGAGGAATGCCCACCCTGTATGTTACCAGGTTATCTGGGGAATAACACATGCAGTTGGCTTGTAAAATGTTTAGCAAGTTTTAGATAAAAAATGCTACATAAAATGAACAAATCATAATTTAACTGCCTCACAAGTCAATTAATAGACTCAAACTGCTTTGAGATCCTTGGATAAAAGGCATTCTTCTGATGCCAAGTATATGTTGGTGTTGTGCCTTTGTCCTCACTTGCAGCCATATATCAAAAGCACACTTTAGTTCATTTCTTCTCTTTGAGATAAACGATCTAATTTTCTACCCCTGTGGTTTTCCTGAATGTCTCCCTCCCCCAAAGCCTTCCAGTGAGAGCAGAGTAGCTCATTTTCTTTGCCGGGTGTTCTGTGGGTGGATGGATATGGCCTCTTTGACTAGTCTCTTTCTCTCCCTTTGTTCTTTCGCCTCCTCTGACTTGGTTTTCTGCTGGGTAGTTGTGACTTTGCCACCTCTCTTTTGAGCCTCATCAAGGGCTGCTCTGTCCTGATACATAAGTTTCTTTCTAGTTTCACAGTCTCCTGGGGAAATGGAGTCCATGTGGGTTGTTCACCTGCTGAGTCTTAACTCATACACATGCCATATTTTTTTATTCTAGTTACAGGGATCATGCAGCGATTGTACTTCCATGGACTCCCATATGAAAATGGAAAAGAAGCCACTGTGTGTCCTTCATCATCCCTTATGCATTGCCTTTGCTGACTGCAGGTGGGCAGAGATATATACCTCATATACCCGGGAAAGAAGGTACAGGTGACTCCACCTTTGATGTCGACCTGCCCCAGAAACCAAGACCTGCAGAGAAGCAAACCTCCATTTACTTTAAAAAAAAAAAAAAGTTGCATCACATTTTTTAATGTCTAAAAAGACACAATTGCATTTAGAATAATGTGATGTTCCCCTTTATCTCCTTCCCAGGAAAAATAGTTATGTGGATGTATCAGTCACCATTTAGATAGTTCAGACAGAGGAAATTTAATACAAAAAATTGACAACAGTAATAAAAAACAGTGACTAAGGGGAAAGTGGCATTACCTAGAGATTGGCAATTGCAGAAAGTAGCCATTACTCCCGTAGTTGGAGGAGTGAGAGTGAATGTGATGTCACCCAGAGTCCATCAGCACACATTCCCTGCTGAGGTTGCACCCAATGGCTGTGCCATTACATTAGTTATGTATTGCTATTGTGTAAAAACTTACCTCAAAATGTAATGGCTTGAAACAATACACATTTACTATCTCACAGTTTCTGTGGGTCAGGAATCTAACATGGGTTAGCTGAGTCCTTTCTCTACTCCAGGGTTTCTTTAGAAAATATCAAGGTGTCAGGTTATACTCATCTGAAGTTTCAAATGAAGAAGGATACACTTTCAGGCGAGCTTCCCAAGCGGCTCAGTGGTAAAGAATCAACCTGCCAAGCAGGAGACACGTGTTCGATCCCTGGGTCAGGGAGATTCCCCTGGAGAAGGAAATGGCAACCCACTCCAATATTCTTGCCTGGAAAATCCCATGGACAGAGGAGCCTGGCAGGCTACAGTCCATAGGGTCCCAAAAGAGTCAGACCCTACTTAGTGACTAAACAACACCACCACCACTTTCAGCCTCATGTGGATATCAGCAGGATTCAGTTCCTTATAGGCTGATGGACCTCAGTTCCTTGCTGGCCATTGGTCAGAGCTCACCTCAGTTCCTCGCCATGTGGGTCTCATAAACAGGGTGGCTTGCTTCATAAAAGTATGAAAGCTGAGGGACTTCCCTGGTGGTCCGGTGGTTAAGAATCAGTGCTTCCACTGCGAAGGGCATGGGCTCTATTCCTGGTCATCAGGAAACTAAAATCCTATATGCCATGCAATGTGGCCAAAAAAAAAATCATTCAAGCTGAGAAGACAACAGAGCAACAGAGAGAGTCTTCTAGGAAGACAGCAGTAGTCAAAATCTTTTGCAACAAATCACAGAAGTGGTATCCCTCAACACTTCAATACTGGTCAGCAGCAAGTGACTTTAGGGGAGAAGATTACACAAGGCCATGAATACTGAAGCAAGAGGCCACTTTGGAGGATCTTGATCCCGGCTGCTTAGCAAGGAATCCAGGAGCCCAGGCTCCTAATGATGATGCTAAAATCACTCCAATGCTATGGGAGCTCCAGCATGGCACCACCCACTGCTACCACCATCACAGCCAAATGGTCTTTCCTTCCTACGACTTTCCAATCTCCCACACATGCTTAGATTGACAAACCCTACCTAGAGTCCAGCTACCAACGGAGTCTAGAAGAGTTTTCAGCAGCTTGCAATTTGAAGGAGAGGAAATAAGGACAGGAATAGGACAAACAACAGACAATAACCAGCATAATAGGAAAAAGTTGTTTCCAGTCATGTCCTGACTCTCTACCTTCTCCTGGTCGTCAAAGCTTAGCTCTGTTCCCTGTCCTTCTCTGCTCAGAACTCTCACTTTTGCCAAGTAGCATTGGATAATAGCAGTAAGTTTTTAAGGTGATTCAGTTCAACAAAGTCTATTACCAGGATGCTATGTTTCAAGCATGCTAGGGGCTAAGAGATGCAAAGACAAAAAATAAATAGTTCCTGCCCTTGAAGAGTATGCAGTTATGCCAGGGACACAGATGTCTATAAAACAAAGTGATAAGTGCTACACTACTGGGACATTCTGACAGAGTGATTGACAAACCATTCAGATCTGTCCGATTGGCTGCAGGTTATCTGCACTCTTGGTTCTTGCCGGAGGAAAAAATGCAACCTTGAACTCTCAGTCATAAAATCCTTATCAAGTACACTTACGATAAATAATTTATGGAAGTTTACCTAAAAGACAAACAGCTTATCTATTACTTTAGATAGCCTAAAATTTACTATTTATGTACATAGAAGCATAATTCAGTTTGAAGAAAAATCTATGAAGAACTAAACCATGAGCCACAGTCTTGTTTTCATACCTCAATGAAGCAGCTTTTACTTGATTGTGCTTTGATGTCTCATCGTCTGTCAAGATTGAGCAACATTTTTTGCTGACTGGAGTTAAATTCACAACCAGTGTAGGCATGTTGAAACTGTCCTCCTCTACATCACACTGCACTCATTTTCTTAGGACCTCATGGAGAAGTTCTCAGATCTCAGATTCAGGAAGTGCTTTTTCAGAACAGCTCATTTGTTTTTGTCTTACAGACACAGAAAAATTCTATAATTCATTGTGTTTCCATTTTTGCTTTAGCTGCCAGGAGCTTAGGTCCAATTCTGCAGTCCTCTTGAACAACTGTACCAGAGTGGGTGGCAGGCATTTATTTTGCTGTTCTTGTTTCCCCTTGACCCCAAGTTCTCCTTTATCCTTTTGTAGGTATGTTGCCAATCTATCTCAAATTCTCTACAGACTGAGTTTCATGTTAATTACAAATAAATTGTACAGGTATATGTAAGGTGCTGTTTCTACTTAGGAAGAATGATCAAGAAAATCATAGGAAGAAGTGATACTTGATCTAAGCCTTGGAAAATTATCCCAGGCCAAGAGAATAATATGAGCAAAGGACTTAGAGGCATAAAGATGCACATGGGTCTATAAGACCAGATATAGAAGAAGGGAGGGAATAATACTTACATGTTTCTTTTTCCTAGGAATGTATTATCCCTCCCAGTGAGGAGCACACTTAGCCTATTGAAATGCATCTTTAAACTCATGGGTCCTTTAGGAGTGACTCTACTGAGAGTGGTTTCTATCAAGAGAAAAAAAATGTATTTTTTTAATCAAGTAAGCATTTTTTACTTATTTATTCAAATTACAAGGACTTTCCAAACTGTCCAGAGATTGGCTAACCTAGACACTGCCACAGCCTGTCCCTGAGTGGGCATAGTCATGCTAAAACCAGAAAACCCATCCTCCGAAGTCCAGGTCACAGCCTTCAGCTCCTGCAAAGTCATCTCTCACCCCACCTTAGCCTGTAGTAAGGGCAAAAAGAGCTCCAGAGGATCTCTTTGGAGGACAGAAGATTTTAGACATGCAGGGTAAGGGGCTGCTGTGTTGTTCGCTATCCAGAAAACTTTAAGGAACTTATTTTCCCCTTGCTAGTCCTCATTTCCTCCTTTCAATTCAGATGTCTGAGACCCTATGTTTTTAGCTGATCTCATTATTCTATAATAACACTGCCTATCATGACAACCTGTGATATTCATTGATTTTTCCAATCTATAAACTATCTACATACATCACTATAGACTCCCAGTAGCTAGAGATGACTTTAAAAATGAGTCATTCACCATGCTTCAGGCAGGAAATTAAGGCTTGTAATGTTGAGATATGAATAATTTTAGTACCTTTCATTACTTTGATTTCTTTTTTTCTGGTAAACACTACAATTATTTAGGCAGCTAAAAATGTCATGTTAAAATGTCAGTAAATACAGTAACAAATCTAACTGTTAAGTGAGTCCCCCACTAAGGCATCAGGCAAACAGCAATTTGCAGGAATCACATGTGAAAAACAGGGGGCTATTTGAGGATTTGGGGCGATTTCCAGTCTGAAAAGTAGCCTATTTAAGAAGAAAGAACCATCTCCAGGAAGGCATTAATAGGGCAATGGTTTTTTGTTAGTTAAGTAAATTTCAAGGTTTTAAGTATTGCCTTTTAGAAGTACCAAAGAAGGAAAATGGGGTTAGGTCTAATTGTGGTTTTACCATTAGCTTTAATGGAGAGCTTTACACCAGCCTGGGAGCCAAAATGAGGGAATGTGTCATGTGGGGACCACATAGGGTATTCAGAAGGAAATATGTCTATTATGCCCAAGAGAGTCTGGTGCTGGCTAAAGGAGCATCCCTCTGAATGCAAGCAAAGCCCTGGCCTGGAAAAGCATTGGCAGCAAAAAAGGAAACTAATGCCTTCCATGCACAAGCAAGAAATAACAAAAGAGCTCTGCCATGAGACTTCTAGCTCTGAGGTGCTCACATACACATCATTATTACTCCCACCTCACCTAGCCCAGACTGCCCCTCCCACCACACCTTTATCCCACCACCTCCAACCATCATCTGTGCCCATGACATTGAACTAAGTACTCAGTAACTATCTCCAGATGGTCTTAAGACTTTGTCTTCCCTTATAGATTTATGTGTTCAGATTAGGTCTTTCTAGGTTATATGCTCTGAGATTAGTGCAATTTTCACTGGGCAACTAGCTATGTATAACCATTGTCTTGACTTTCCCCAGGTAACTTAGACTGAGAATGTAAATACTGAGAACATTTATTTTTTTCAAACCTACCTAAAAGGCTAAATTTCTCAACATATGAAAAACTTTCATAGTTCATAAAAAAATTCCCAACAGTTTTTGGAAAAGCAAATATATGAAGAGATATTCAACTGAAAAAGAAATACAAGAATCTTTAAAACATGAGAGGGTGTTCAACTCTCTCAAAATGAAAGGAAAACAAGTTAGAACAATGAAACACTGTTTTTTTTGCCTGGTAGAAAACACTGGGGGTTTTTTTGCCTGTTTTTTAACCTGGTAGAAAAAGATTAGAAATTTTATTATATACATATACACATATATATATGAACACAGTGAAGTTGCTCAGTCATGTCCGACTCTTTGCGATCCCATGGACTGTAGCCTATCAGGCTCCTCCATCCATGGGATTTTCCAGGCAAGAGTACTGGAGTGGGTTGCCATTCCCTTCTCCAGGGGATCTTCCTAGTCCAGGGATCAAACCCAGGTCCCCTTCATTGCAGGCAGACGCTTTACCATCTGAGCTACCAGGGAAGCCCCTATATATATATGTATATATATGTGTATATATATATATAGAGAGAGAGAGAGAGTAAGGCAGAGAGGAAACCAGAAGTTTCATGAATTATTGATAGAAATATACTTGTTATAATCCCACTGTAGGGCAATTAGGTATAATAACTATTGAATTTCAAATCCATATATACTTTGACCCTTTACTTTCACATTTAAAAATTTATCCTTCAAAACTGCTATATTACATGAAAGTAAAAATAGGTTGCTAGGATACTTAGTGGAATATCATCATAATAACAAAATCAGAAGCTGCCAGGCTCCTCTGTCCACGGAATTCTTCTGGCAAGAACGTGGAGTGGGTAGGCATTCCCTCCTCCAGGTGATCTTCCCATCTAGGAATCAAACCTGCATTGCAGGCAGATTCTTTACCATCTGAGCCACCAGGGAAGCCCTAGCAAAAACAGCATACACCACAAATGACAACCAACATTTGGAAACCTCCAAATGTCCAAGATTCTACCCAGTTATTAAAAGGAATGAGGTAGATCTCTTCCAAAAGACATCCAATGTAGGTTGTTATGTGAAAAAAAAGGCTTGACAATGTCACAAACAACACCCTGTTATTTGTCCCCAGTACAAAGACCACCTCTAACTTTGTCATGTATGAATGTGAGAGTTGGACTATAAAGAAAGCTGAGAGCAGAAGAATTGATGCTTTTGAACTGTGGTGTTGGGAGAAGACTCGTGAGAGTCCCTTGGACTGCAAGGAGATCCAACCAGTCCATCTTAAAGGATATCAGTCCTGGATGTTCATTCATAGGACTGATGTTGAAGCTGAAACTCCAATACTTTGGCCACATGATGCGAAGAGCTGACTCATTTGAAAAGACCCTGATGGTGGGAAAGATTGAGGGCAGGAGGAGAAGGGGATGACAGATGAGATGGTTGGATGACATCACCGACTCAATGGACATGGGTTTGGGTGAACTCCGGGAGTTGGTGATGGACAGGGAGGCCTGGCGTGCTGCAGTTCATGGGGTTGCAAAGAGTTGGACACGACTGAGCAAATGAACTGAACTGAACTTTGGGCTCAGAACTCTTTGATGCAGTTGAAGAATCCCACCTCCAGGCAGCATGTCAAGGCAGTACAGATAATATCTGGATATTTGCTAAAGATTAAA
Source organism: Bos mutus (assembly GCF_027580195.1). Lineage (NCBI taxonomy): Eukaryota > Metazoa > Chordata > Mammalia > Artiodactyla > Bovidae > Bos > Bos mutus. Next base: position 72,530,944 of record NC_091622.1, on the reverse strand, counting down.
GAGCAAGTAAAACTCCTCAGGAAAGTATCTATCTCTTGGTGTCCTCAAATTTCCATCTTACTGTGCTGAAAATATACCAAAGTCTAATTTTTCCCAGAGAGATAAGACTGCCTAAATTTGGCAGGCCCTACAACAGTGTCTTATTTCCATAATAAAAAATTAAGATAAGCTTCAATGAAATTAAATTAAACATAGAAATCTAACTAATGTGTTAGTATAGATAAACAACAAAACACTAATTATGAATAGTTTTCCAATACATTTAAGTAAAGATAGTTTAAAGCAACTGTCTTTCACAAAACTTCAACTCTTTCCTCTCATTGCATAGTAAAAAATTTTCCCTTGCTTTAAGAAAAAGCTTGAACTTTCCTTCACTAAAATTCAGATAGCTTGTCCATAGTCCCCCTGGGTACTAGCTTAGGGCAGCAGCTCTCAGAGTTTATTGATTTGTTGCTAGCAAATTGGAAGGTTAAAGGTGTGACTTCCCTGTGTTGCTAGTTGGTGATCAGGTCTCACTGGGGTCTCTCAAATGGGAGAATTGCTTCCCGCTAATCTCAGGCAGCTGCACTGCATCCACATCCATTTCCTCACTCATCTTAAACAGAATGAATACAGAGAAAGATTATGTTTCATTCTTCCACTGCATCTACATAAAACCCAACTGCGGTCCCTTTCTGATCAGCAAGATGTTACCTTGGCAACTACTTTGTACAGCTCTTACTCCTCCCTCCTTTGAAGCTCATCATTTGTGTAAAAGTTGTTTTGCCTCCTAATGACTAAGACAAAACATTAGGCAGCCTCACTGGTTCCCTGGTTCTTCCAGATAAATGTTATAAAATTGGCAGCTCAGGGGCCAAATTCAATATGTGGGCATGTTTGACCAAACAAAAATTTTGGTTTTGTTTGTAGTTTTTCTTTTAATGTAAGCCAAGATGTACAAACCAGAAGATTTGACATGAAAATCCAAATTTCCAGTTCTCTTTAAAATATTTAGACTTGAAAACCCTGGGCCCACGTTCTCAATGATCAGCGGTAGCTGAGTATTTTGCTTCACTCTTCTCAGCTCACTTCCCTTGATTAGACCACCTAGTAGGCATGTGGGTTGTGACCCCTGTTCTAGGATACACTCTCTTTAAACAATGAAAATATATAGAACTGAACAAAAGTTATTTCAAAGCAAAGATGTTTCTCCTCAAAATTCAGTGGAATTTCAAACTCACCTAATGTCTTCCCAACTGCACAAATTTTTCTAAATTTATTCTTAACTTTCAGTCACCATTCCTAACTAAAGCCAGCTCCTAATTAAAAACTGAGGTAATAACTCACATCTAATGATCAGCTAGGGTGGCAGTGAAGTCAGTAAAGAAGGCAGTGGTCCTCAAACTGCAGCATGTATTAGAATCGCCTGGAAAGTTTGTTAAAGCACAGATTTCTAGATCTGAGTTTCTGGTTCAGTAGATCTAGAATGGTGTGTGAGAATATGCATTTCTAACAAGTCCCAATGATGCAGATATTCCTGATCTGGTGACCATACTTTGAGCATCACCAAGTTCTCATGAATCAAATATATCTGTAAACGTATAGTGGCCAAACACAATAAAAGTTTATTTCTCTTTCACTAAACAATCCAAAGCAAAATTTCTTTCATTCAGTGTTCAGGGACTCAAGTTGCCGGAGCCAGCCGGCAAAGTCGATCAGGTCCCGAGAACGTGCACGGCGGGGCTAAGAAAGAAACTAAAGCAAGAGACTACAAAGATGGGGTCGAGAGGTTCAGACACGTCACCACGAAGGGACGCAGTCTGACACCAACTTTATTCAACATCTCATATTTATACAGAAAAGCGTGAGAGAGACAAAACAGTTGACCTTTTTTTCTTGGTTAGCCTATACATCTTACAAACAGTCACAAGAAATCTTGAGAGCATGGGAATGGCTCCCTGTTATTATTTCTTACACCAGATAACATTTTTCTGTGCGTGAGAAGTTTGCACAGAACTCCAGGTGCCTGCAGTAAATAAGCGCCTAATCTCTGGGGTGGCGGGACAGAGAGCTATGTTTGCAAGCAAACCCTCACTGAGGCAGCTCCCAGAGCTGTGTCCTTCGGACAAAGGACCCCGTTCTCACGGGCAGCTCCCCGCACAAGTTACTTTAACCTTTTACATCTCTACTGCCCACTAGGACCATCTATACAGATAGAAAGGGGAAAGATATCCAGAAACCAAAACACTTTCTAAAAGCTTTGGCATAGAAGTGTTACATATCCCTTCCACTCACATCTCATTGGTGAAAACTAATCACATGGTCATATCTAGATGCGTAAGATGCTGAGAAATATGGTCCCTGGCAGGACAGTCACTTCCTAATTCCACAAACTAGAAAGGAGACCACATTTTGTTGTGGACATCTCCACTGCAGCAGCCATAAATATGGCTTGCTCTTCCTCTGCTAACTTCCTTCCCCATTACCAGAAGGCTCTTCTCCCTTCCTGTTGTCCAGCCAAACCTCAACATCCTTCTGGTTATATTTCACTTCCACCAGAATTCCAAATAAAAAAAGTTCCAGTCTTTTATCTTGGTAAGTAGGTAAAGTAACTTTCTTCCGAAGAGCTTATTGTTTCCTTGAGGATATTTATTATCATCATTATAACTTTAAAGAACAATGTTCATTCTTCTCCAGTTAATCAAAGGGAAATATAAGCTGTTTGCATTTTGAATGTTTTTGATGAAAGACTTGAGTCAAGTATCACATCAAATTATCTTTCCAAATAAACAGACAAAGGAAAAATGCCATGAAAAGTGCCCAAAATAATTAATAATGCAACATTATAACCTACCTACACTCCTTGTGGTGAATTAATTTTTCTGAAGTCATCACTAACTCCTGGGAGCTGGAGTGAGTTATAGAGGTGATCTGTGAGCTTCTAAAATCAATTAAAACCAAATAAAAATAAAACTATGAAAATAAAATGAGGAGAGGCTCCTTTACTGTTGCAAGTAGCACAAAACTGAGCACAGACTTAAGCAAAAACAGAATTTATTGTTTCACTTAAGATGAAAAGTCCAGAGGCATACTAAGCTTCAGTCACGGTTGAAAGCTGAGCTCAAGCTATATCATCAGGACTGTTTCTCTCCATCTCTCAGCTTCATGACTCTCCATCTCTCAACTTCATGACAAAGTGGAATGGAAGCAATGGTTGTAACTCTTATACTCTCTTAGGTGTCCAGCAGAGAAGATCAAGAGTTCCTCAATGAGGAAAACATCACTGCATTGCATTGGATCCGATTGGGCCATATGTTCACCTTGAAACTTATTATAGCCAGGGGGAACTAACTGTGGGTCTCATGTATGAAATCAGTTTCACGTAATCCAAATTATGAGATGGAGAAGGTGGTTCTAAATAGGGGAATTAGGGTATAGATGCTGTTGGGCTTGGAGAAGTCTCAATACCCCACACTTGGAACTAATTGAAGGATCCAGGAGCTAGGTAGAGAGCTACAAAAATATCACCTTTATGATACGTCTTCATATCTGTTAACCAAGTTGGCTTGCTAACTCCTGAATTAGATGGACCTGCCGCATCATAGACATTCATTCTCCCACTGCGGACTGCTCTTGTCAGATTTATGGCATGGAGCAGCAGAGAATGCTCTCTGCAAATTGTAGATGATGAAGAAAAATACAGAGAAGAGGGCTGAGTTTAATGTGCCTGGTCACTGTACCAAAACTCATCCATTGGGTAAGTCACGCTTTCTTCCTTGGAGCAAAGGGAGAAAGTGGGCACAGGGGGTAAAGAAGCTTGGATTATTACTCTGAAGAAGTTCCTACACACAACAATGGGGGAATGAGGAGTAAATGTCTCCTCCCAATATTTAACAAGAGTGAATGAATGGTGATAGCAAAAAGAGATGTCCACTACCAAAAAAAAAAAAGGACTTATTCTTAAAAACACAGAGCGAAATATATACATCCAGATGGTTAGATTCCTAAACCTTTTTAGTTATAAAAGGATATTAATCCCACCTGCTATGGAAGCACCATAATACCCTTTAGATACTGTTCTTCACAATTGTTGTTATCTCTTATCTGATTTGGTGTTTATCTATAGATGAAAGTTAGTCAAGTATAAAAAGTGGACTTTACGTTGATGCCCTGGGACAAAGCAGGAATAAGAAACCGGAAAAATATGGTTGAAAACTTGAGAAAGTGATTCAAATAAGATCAAGATGAGATTCATATTAACCTGGATGTGATCCTAGAATATAAGATCCATGAAAACAGGCTCCTTGTCTGACCTGCTCACCACTGTATGTTTTCCCAGTATCTAGAATGGGGTTTCTGGCATTCAGCAGGTGCTCAATACACACTTGTGGAATGCGTGAACTGGCAAAGAGAATGATCTCAGGGGTGACTGTGTTTTGAATAGGAGGAAAACAGAATCTTGTTAGGGGTTATAGTGGCCATGAAAAAAGCAGTATCAGTTTGGATCTAAGACTCTATTTAACTAAAAGGATCCTACTACAATGCAAGCTAAGAATTACTGAGTTGAACTAGAACAGTGCAAGAATCATAGGAGCCAAAAAAATATCTGAAATTAAATGACAGAGGTCTTAGAAATAATCCTAATATATTACTTCTGACAATGGCTGCACATCTGAATCACCTGGGGAACTCTAAAAATTCCAATACCCAGGCCTCACTTGCAAAGATTCTGATCTACGCATCCATAATTTTCAATATTTCTCAGATGAATCTGACATGGGGGCGGGGGGGGTGTCAGAGCTGAGGACTACTGGTCTACCACTACCCTATCATCTTACAGAAGAGGGTGAGCTTGAAAGGTAAAAAGATTCAGAATGTACCTCGATAGCCAAAGTTTAGATATACTTTAAAATCATAAATAGGAAATAAAATGTTCTTAATGTCAATCCTCATCCATTCTGAAATCTCTGAATCTCCCAAAATATTACCAGAACCAACTATTTTTGTATGTAGAAAAGGACCATCATTCCAGCCCAGTTCTTGTCCTAGAAGCCATGGGAGGCATTGACAAGTTTTTCAAGAGTGCATGTCATGATGAAAAGGTGGTTTCCAGAGACAGACCTGGCTAGGGTGGAAGGATGAATTCAAAGGAACAGATATAAAGACCAGGAAGTCATGCAGTTATCCAGGAATGCATGAGCCCTTGGTCATGAGATGGAGATTGTGAACATGAGCAACACCATGGAAAGCTATCAACAAGGCTACAGGACTGATGGCCTAGGAAAATACAGGGTGAAAGTGAAGTGAAAGTGTTAGTTCTCATTAGTGTCTAACTCTTTGCAACAACCCCATGAACTGTATAGCCCACTAGGCTCCTCTGTCCATGGAATTCTCCAGGGAAGAATACTGGAGTGGGTAACCATTCCCTCCTCCAGAAGATCTTCCCCACCCAGGGATCACATCCATGTCTCCTGCATTGCAGGCAATCCTTTACCCTCTGAGCCACCAGGGAAGCCCAAATACAGGGTGAGCCGGAGCCCAAAGCAACTGCAGGTCCAAGACGTTGACTTCATCCAGCTTTGCATCCTAAATGCTTGCCTGACCAGTAACTACCAAAGCCCCTTTGAAGGAGGGGAAAGAAGGGAATAAGGGAAGAGAGTACAAAGCCCTGGTGGGGCCCAAATCTACTTCATTTTGTCTGCCCAGGGTGCCATGCAGTTTTGTGAACAGAAAGTAGAGAGAAGGGACAATGATGGTTATCTCAAGAGAAGCCACTTCCTGGTCACTTGTGTCCAGAACACTGGGGCCCTCAGGGAGAGGGGTTTGGTGGACCTTGACCTGATTTATCACCATGTTTTAAAAATTAAGCACGCTAGCTGAGTTAACCTATCCACCTCAGACAAGACTCCCTCAAAAGTATTTTGCAAACCATCACCCAACCGGTGAAAATTTTGTTTTCAAAATTTCTCTTACGGGATCTGACTGTCCCTCCCACCCCTGAGGGGCTGTGGAGTGTGCTGCCTGTATTTACAGACGTGCCTACCTAGCAGCCTCATTTTACAGAGGCAGAAATCACTCCAAAAGGAAATGATGCCTTTGTGGAGGAACTTGTGTTAAGTGTTCGTTCCTAAAGCACAGGAAGGGTGGGGGTCTAAGTAACTAGCCCCAAGCCGACGCTGGTAGGGCTGGGTCCTGAAAGGAAGCGATGCAATTCCCAGCAGCCCCTCCCCCGCCCACCCCCGCCCCAGAGGTTACCAGGGCCCCCCTAAATCCTCCGGTAATGGGGCTTTCGGAACTTTCCCTGAGGAGAGCCTGCCAACGGCTAATAGATACCACTGTCGGGAAGGCTTTTATGCTGCGCAGCTTACTTTTTCCTTTCCGCAGTTTCAGCTCGTTGCTCCTAATTACCTCCCTTTGGACCGCCCGGCTGGCGTAGGGGATCAGAGCCTGGCCTGCCTCAGCACCTCTCCGCCCGGAAAGGTTCTTCCTTCAGAATGGCCCACTTAAAATGCAGCCCCTCGCAACCGCGCTCCAACTCAGTGACAGGTCTCGGGAGTTGGCCGGCTTTCCCGTGACCCTCTGACTTGCTTGGAGCGTCCTAGTGGTTAAACCCCGGAGCCCCCGCAGGTGAGAATACACCATCATCTCCTCCCTCCTTCTCTGCCCACCTGGGCTTCCTCACCTTGTCGGTTCCTACAACAGCTGAGGCACGGCTGATGGGGGCAGAGCTCTCCTGCCTCCACCCAGGAGCCCCAGCATGATGTATTCTCTCTTCTACAAGAAAGGTGTGAGGGCTGTGCCCTGCAATGAACACGGACTTGATGTATACAGTCAGCATTACAACCCCAGGCTGCAAACCAGGGGGGGTTCTCATTCAATTCCCTCAACCCTCCTGTGCCTTTTAACTAACTTTGAAATTCCTCACCCCGCTGCAGGTGCCTCCACGCTGTTTCCAAGAAGTAGAGCTCAACATAGATTTATTTGGTAACCATTGCAGGAATTTCAAAAAATGAGAACCAGAGGAAGAAGCCAGACCTGAGGTAATTAAGATGATTTGTTTCACACGATTCAGGTGAGCACAAAGGGACTCCTGAACACAGAGAATAGAAGATCAAAGAGATGACGATCAGAAGGTGGGAGCCCAGCCCCCACTGCCAAACAAAAACCCCTCTCCGTGTTTTTAGCTTCTGCCAGAGATCAGACAGGAAGATCATTTTTTTAAAAACTCGTGCTTTCAGTTGTTGGCTTCCAGAAGAAAAAATTCAAATGTACGTGCCATATTTACAAGGTCACAGATCTCCTGACTCGAGATCATTTATCTGTGGAAAGCAGCCCACTATTCAAGCCCCAGGAATCCCACCGCAAGAATGAATGTTCCTTAGAAAGCACCAGGCCTTCGCAGGCTTGTTGACGGCTCTGGAAAATCCTCTCCAGTGCTGGGATCTCCTCCTTCCCACGGCACCCAGCCAGCCATGGGAAATGAAGAGGGGGGTCAAGCAGGAGAGGAGCAGAGCCCACAGGGGTGCGTGTGAGCTCTTAAAAAAAATTAATTGAGGCATGTGGAATATTCAATCTTCTTTGAGGCATGAGGGATCTAGTTCCCAAACCGAGGATCGAACCTGGGCCCCTCTGTACTGGGAGTGCAGAGTCCATAGCCACTGGACCAGGGAAGTCCCTGAGGGAGCACCTTTTAGGCCCACAGCATAGTATTTGGCCATGTCTTTCTCCTTTGCTACAATATTGATCATCAAGAATAAAACATCATGTTCTTTTCCAACACTTGGATATACCTCAGACCTTCTGATCTTTTTCCATAACAAATAGATTCCTCTATCTTCCCAGTTAACTAGCCTGATGGCCTCCAGCTGACCTGAAGCAGCCCCACCTCTCCTCCTAGGTCATATTTTGCCCAGAGTCCCTCACAGGCCCTGGGAAGTTAGGCTTGTTTGGATCTTCTTAACACAAAGACAGATCTAGAATTGAAACCCTGGGCTCTGGCAAAATGAAAACAGAAGCCTTTTTCATCTTTGTGGTTATTGTTTCTCATCCCTTTTCCATCAAGTGACTTCAAGATCCCTTCCACTCCTGAAATAAAATTCTTACCTCCTGTAGAGATGACTTTAAATGCGTGATACAGAGTGTTAGACAGGGTGAATACTAAGCTTAGTATTTAGTACCCCGTGAGTACCATTCTGATAATTGATTTTAAAATGGAGAAACTAAAGACAGGGAGGTTAAACACTTGCACCCAATCACAGAATTAGCAAGTGGGGGATAAGGGTTTTCCACTGCCTCTGTGAATAAGTACCTGAATTCCTTCAATACCTTAAGACTACATTTATCAGAAGCTTCCTAGCTATAATGGAGACTCAACTGACTGAGCAGTGGGACGCCCAGGAGGTAGTGTTTTCCAATGAGGTTTTGACAGAATTGATTGAAATTGAATGAGTGTTCCTTTGCCTGGGAGGCTTCCTGGTGCTTTGAATAGGGCTTTTTCACAGGAGGCTGCTGCCTGCTTACTCCAGGCCCCAGAGGGCCTGCACACCATTGGTCAAACACTGTTGGAGGTATTGACCAGGCTTGCGGAAATAAACAAATTCTCTTGTTCAGCAGTATCCCACCCGTAATGCACTGTCTTATCCCCTCGTTGTATGCGGAAGGTCCTTAACATTCCTTCTCCATTCAACCATCTCAGAAATTTAAGAGTCCCCAGTCATTCTGCCCTAATCCAGAAAAGCCCTACAGAGCCCACATTGATGTCTCAGCTCCAAAGGGCAGGGTTATCTTGGATCTTTCTTCCCTGAGCTAGACTTAAACGGAGTTGTTCCCTGTGATAGAAGGAGATGGCACAGACAATACAGCCGTTTCTGTGCTGTACCAGTGCTTCTCAGGCTTCTACAAACACACAAATCACCAGGGAGCTTGTTAAAATGCGGATCCTCTTGCAGCAAGTCTGGGGGCCTGTTGTTGAGTCACTAAGTCGTGTATGACTCTTTGCAACCTCATGGACTGTAGCCCTCCAGGCTCCTCTGTCCATGGGATTCTCCAGGCAATAATACTGGAGTGAGTTGCCATTTCCTTCTCCGGAGGATCTTCCCAACCCAGGGATCGAACCTGGGTCTCCTGAATTAGCAGGCAGATTCTTTACCACTGAGCCACCACCAGGGAAGCCCCTGAGGGCCTGAGGTGCTACATTTCTGACAAGCCTGCAGGGGGTGCCCTGCCTCGGTCCTGAACCTATGAGTGACCAAAATTATTTATGCTTATCTCTCCTCCAGTGTGAAGCCCTCAGTGTTGCATTTTGACAAAGACGTTCAGTGGAGACAAGAGGCCACAGCTTCACCTTACCTCTCTGAGTAGGAGGAGGGATTTCCTCAGAAGCAAAGACGTCAGTCTCCTTGAATGAGCCCTTCAGACCATCCGAAGAGGAAATTCCTCACCCTCTGCTGGACTGGAGCAGAGTTTCAAAAGAATAGCAAGGAGAGATAAGAAAGCCTTCCTCAGCGATCAATGCAAAGAAATAGAGGAAAACAGTAAGATGGGAAAGACTAGAGATCTCTTCAAGAAAATTAGAGATACCAAGGGAACATTTCATGCAAAGATGGGCTCAGTAAAGGACAGAAATGGTAGGGACCTAACAGAAGCAGAAGATATTAAGAAGAGGAGGCAGGAATACACAGAAGGACTGTACAAAAAAGATCTTCACGACCAAGATAATCACGATGGTGTGATCACTCACCTAGAGCCAGACATCCTAGAATGTGAAGCCAAGTGAGCCTTAGGAAGCATCACTATGAACAAAGCTAGTAGAGGTGATGGAATTCCAGTTGAGCTATTTCAAATCCTGAAAGATGATGCTGTGAAAGTGCTGCACTCAAGATGTCAGCAAATTTGGAAAACTCAGCAGTTGTCACAGGACTGGAAAAGGTCAGTTTTCATTTCAATCCCTAAGAAAGGCAATGCCAAAGAATGCTCAAACTACCACACAATTGCACTTATCTCACACACTAGTAAAGTAATGCTCAAAATTTTCCAAGCCAGGTTTCAGCAATACGTGAACCGTGAACTTCCAGATGTTCAAGCTGGTTTTAGAAAAGGTAGAGGAACCAGAGATCAAATTGCCAACACCCACTGGATCATTGAAAAAGCAAGAGAGTTCCAGAAAAACATCTATTTCTGCTGTATTGACTATGCCAAAGCCTTTGATTGTGTGGATCACAATAAACTGTGGAAATTTGCCTCAAGACAGTGAAATTCCTCACCATCTGCAAACCAAGGCCTGAGTGATGATCAGGGTCCAGCCCACTCCGCACAGCAGGCCCGCATATGAGGCCACAACAGGAAGGAAAATGAACTCTGCCTTGTAACCACACCTGCATGCAGTCCCTTTGGTGGCCAGGCTGATTCAATTGTGTATCCTAGGTATTAAAAGGAGAGTCAGATGTTTCCTTCAGAACTGGAACAGTAATAATGGGGCTTCCCAGGTGGTGCTAGTGGTAAAGAACTCACCTGCCAATGCAAGAGATGTAAGAGACTTGGGCTCGATCCCTGGGTTGGGAGTATCCTCTGGAGGAGGGCATGGCTACCCATTCCAGTACTCTTGCCTGGAGAATCCCATGAAAGAGGAGTCTGGCAGGTTATGGTCCATGTGGTTGTGAAGAGTCAGATACGACTGAAGCAACTTAGCACACATGCAGTAATAATGAATCAACACCCTGAAACCAGCTTGGTGGGACCTCAGAAACTGGCTACACAGGGACTTCCTGGTGGTTCAGTGTCTAAGACTGCATGCTCCCAATGCATGAGGCCCGGGTTTGATCCCTGGTCCAGGAACTAGATCCCACATGCTACAACAAAGTTGTAGAGTTCACACTGTCACAACTAAAAACCTCACATGCTGCAATTACATAAGACCCAACACAGCCAAATAAATATTATTTTAGAAAGAAAAGGAATTAGCTTAGAGACATCCAAGAGAAAGATAAAGCTTGAGGAGTAAGAGCTGCATCTTTAAGTCTCAGCTGCAATTCTTACATGCAGATTTCCCCTTCCATTGCCAAATACAGAAAATCTAGGTTTGCTCATTAAGGAAGAGAGAATATTAAAGACAGAGACATTACTTTTCCAACAAAGGTCCACCTAGTCAAATTATGGTTTTTCTAATAGTCATGTATGGATGTGAGAGTTGGACTATAAAGAAAGCTGAGCACCAAAGAATTTATGCTTTTGAACTGTGGTGTTGGAGAAGACTCTTGAGAGTCTTCTCTCAAGAAGGAGATCAAACTGCAAGGAGATCAAACCAGTCAGTCCTAAAGGAAATCAGTCCTGAATATTCACTGGAAGTACTGATGCTGAAACTCCAATACTTTGGCCACCTGATGGGAAGAACTGACTCCTTGGGAAAGACCCTGATGCTGGGAAAGATTGAAGGCAGGAGGAAAAGGGGACGACAGAGAATGAGATGGTTGGACGGCATCACCAACTCGATGGACGTGAGTTTGAGCAAGCTCTGGGAGTTGGTGATGGACAGGGAAGCCTGGCGTGCTGCAGTCCATGAGATCGCATAGAGTCAGACACAACTTAGCCACTGAAATGAACTGAAGAGAGAATAAGGATCATGAAGCTTTAAAAAATAATATAAGTCTCAAAAACTCTGTTCTTCAATGCTGCTGGTAGACATAAGATATGCTGGTATTGTGCCTAAAGACAGGATGACACAATTCAAGAACGGGTGACGGGGAGTCAGCTCAAGAAGCCTGATGTAGCACCCCTAGTGGAGAAGAGTAGCATTCATGGTCCCTGCTTCTGATTAGCTAAGGGACTTGACCATTGGGATTCCTTGGAAGGTCATTTCTCTAAAAAGGAATCAACCCAAGCTCTGATCTTCCCTAATAACATAACTACTTGATGCACATTTTGAAACTAAATAATGCTATTGTTTATTAAATAATTCCGGTTCCAAAGGGAAAGAGGCCATGGCCAGATCAGCCTTGAGCAAGCATCCCAGGGCCCGGGCAGACTTTGAAGGAACAAGCATATTGAGACATTACTTGAAGCTCAGAAACAGTAGGTGCCTGCGCCCTCTAAGTGGCTCATGTGTTACCAATCTGACAAGTCTCATTGATTTAAATGGCTGGAGCACTGCTTGGATTTTAATCTCCTTCACCTTTATACAAAGGAGGTCGCTGTTTAAATGCTTTTACTTAATAATGTAAACACCTGTCACATGCCAGGGCAAAGCCATTAAGGAAAAGGATTATTTAAAGCAACGCTCCTGAATACCACATTGCTATTATTGTCTTATCCTCCATTGCCAGGGTCTGAGCAGGGCTTCTTTCTTAAGCTAGGAGGCAATAGCTGAGTCACCTAGTGCTCTGTCCCCCAGAGAGGTCTGCAGAGGTTCCTCTAAAATGCAGATGGAAGAGGCATCTGCTCACATATTGTCATGTAAAGGACCCCCAATATCCGACCTGCCAAGACTCAGCAAAGTAGTGTCTATCGAAGTCTCCTGTTAAAATGGAAAACTCTTTCCATAAGGAGTACTTGGCCACTATCCTGGAGCCATCAATACAAGGCACACAAACTAAACTCTTCACAGGTATCATCTCTTTTATACCTGCGACAACCCTAAGATTTAGCGCTAGCATTATCTCCACAATCTGATGTACAGAACGGTTAAGTAACTTTCTCAAGGACACACAGAATTTAGCAGGAATACAATCAAAATCTAAGGCTGACTTCACAATGTGCTCTATTAGTTTACTACATAAACTGGTAAGAGGAAAGCCTAGAGGAATGGTGCAGAAGAGAGTCAGTGAGAAAGAGCTAGAACCTGGAGGACTACTGGGGAGGAAGGCCTGAGGATGTACTCTAAGGCCTGGACTGCGGACTTCTGAACAGAACACTGTATTGGCATCAGAGGCCAAGAGTTAAAAGCAGAAGAGCGAAGGACCCTTAAGACATTCAAGAAGATGCCAGAAGATGTGAGAGCACTACCTAGAGCCTAGCTTGGAGGGAGGCCTCCCCCTGCTCCCTACTCCCACTGTTCCTTTACCCACACTGCCTCATCCAGGTAGCACACCTGAGGCCTCAGCATAAGCCCCTCCTCTCCATACCTGTCTACATCTTCTGCAAGCTCATCAAGCTGCTGGTCTTAGCAAAAGCCAGGTCAGCCTGTGCCCTGCTTTGTGGTCAATCCACTCAAGGCAGCTGTTCTCTTGCTCTCTATTCAGATCTTGCTTGGCTAGTGCCTTTTTCATCTACACTTTACTCGCATGCCTGACCTTGCTATGAACTTGCACCAGGTCCCAGCTATTGATTGCTCTTATCAAAGGGGTTGGCAGGGGTGTTCCCTTCTGCTGGTTTTCCTGGTAATCAATGAGCCAACCAGATGTCAGTTCCTCCTATAACTGGCAATCTCCCGGTCCCCCTGAGAGTGAAGACTGCTGCCCTCTCCTGCCCACGGTCTGCCTCACATGGTGGGGTGTCGCTCCAGGACCTTGCTTCAAACACATAAGCTTCCCCATACATTAGATCAGTGATGTTTCTGTCACTGACTCTGGGCTCCTTCTTCAGTCTCGAAGCTGAGCGAGTACAGGACTTGTAGGCTTGCAGGTTGCAGCCCACCCCCTGACAACAGTACCCAAAGCCCTGATATCATCTAACTAACTGTAGACTAGACACACTGGCCCTGGGGAGGAGGGCACACTCCTGGGACAGCACAGGCCCCAACAATCACAGGACTTCATCCAAGCTACTGATCAGATATTGGTCTCCTTCACAAACTCATTTTGGCAAAAAAAGCCAATCTGGCTTAGTCTCAGCAATTGAATTCAGCAGTGCTTTGCAGGGAAAAAAAAAAAAAAAAAACCTTGAATCAATACAGAACAAGAAGAGAGAAAATGATTCATTCATTCATTCAATAAATATTTATGGAGCATCTTTCTGGTAGAACCTGCCTGGTAAAGAATCCGCCTGCAATGCAGGAGACCCTGGTTCGATTACTGGGTCAGGAAGATCCCCTGGAGAAGGGAATGGCTACCCACTCCAGAATTGGGGCCTGGAGAATTCCATGGACTGTATAGTCCATGGGGTCGCAAAGAGCCAGACATGACTGAGTGACTTTCACCATAAAGCAGGCACTGCCCTTGGTACTGTGGGCAAAACAGAGAATAGAGGCATCATTGACCCTCCCCACCTAGAAGGTTCAGTCATATAGGGGACAGGAAGGAAATCCGTAAAGAGGGAAAATATAATGTTATGTTTGGAGAGAACGTAATCTTGTTTCTCCAAGAGTGGTGCCCAAACCAGCAGCAGCAGCATCACCCAAGAATTTGTTAAAACAGCTCCTCACATCCCTCCCCAGACCTACTGAATCAAACACTTTGGCATGAGCTCCAGCAATCTGTGTTTTAACAAGCTTGCCAGGGAACTCTGATTTGTGCTTAAAGGTTTAAGAACCACCTGGTTGGAAAGTAAGGTGGGGAGGAGAGCATCTTTAGAGAAGATGATCAGGAGAGACCTTTCTGACATTCAAACAGAGACTGAAGAGATGAAGAGAAACATGCCATGCAAAAGCCAAGAGACAAGAAAATTCCAGGCACAGGGTACAGCAGATGCAAAGTCCCTGAAGTAGGGGAGAATTTACTATAGTCAAAGAACAGAAAGGAGAAAAGTATGACCAGAGCATAATTATTGAGGGGAAGCTAGGGAGAACAGGGGCTTGATTGATCAAGGAATCAGAGACCTCAGTAAGGAGCAGGAATTATGAACTGACTTGAATGTTCTAAAGAAAGAAATATGCTCCTTTGAGAGCATGTAACACATGAATCTGACTTCAATTAAGGTCAAGGAGGGATTCCCAGAGGTAATGATGTTTGAGACAAGATATCAACAGTAAGACCGACCCTGATGCTGGGAAAGATTGAAGGCAAAAGGAGAAGAGGGTAGCAGAAAATGAAATGGTTAGATAGCATCACTGACTATGCTATGTCAGTGATTCATGTCAATGGACATGAATTTGAGCAAACTCCAGGAGATAGTGGAGGACAGGGAAACCTGGCGTGCTGCAGCCCATGGGGCTGCAAAGAGTCATACATGACTTAGCAATTCAACAAGGACCTCAACAATAAGTACAATAACAAAGGAGGCGGAGGAACCGTCATTTGCAAAGGCTCTGAGACAGGAGCAAGCATGACACTGTCAGGAAAAATGATGATGAAAGACTTGAAGATAGGCAAAAAATGATTACTGGATATTCTGTCTAGCATACCCTTCCTGGTTATCTGTGCCTTTTATTATTGTTGGCCTGTCTTACAACCATTGCAAGTTGTATAAAACTGATAGTAATGTCCATAGAAATGCAAACTAATTTAGTCCAATGGAATGCAATTAATTGTTGCTCTATGAATATGGCTAGTTTTACATTTATTAAAAATTTCATTTCAGTATTTTGTGATGTGTGTGTGTTTGTACTGAGATCTTTTTTGAGCCAGTAGTGACATCTTACTGGTTCTCTCATTAATCGATGAGAGAAAAAGTCTTTGACATATGTTTATTATATGTTTGTATGAGTTACGATTTTACCTTTTTAAGAAATTACTTTTAACAATTATATTGTTGTTGTTGTTTTCAGCCACTAAGTTGTGTCCAACTCTTTGCGACTCCATGAATTGCAGCGCACCAGGCTTCCCTGCCTTTCACTATGTGTCAGAGCTTGCTCAAACTCATATCCATTGAGTCGGTGATGCCATCCAACCATCTCATTCTCTGTCGTCCCCTTTTCCTCCTGTCCTCAATCTTCTCCAGCCTCAGGGTCTTTTCCAGTGAGCCAGCTCTTAGCATCAGGTGGCCAAAGTAGTGGAGCTTCAACTTCATCATTAGTTCTTCCAATGAATAAATATTTGAAGTTGATTTCTTTTAGGACTGACAGGTTTGATCTCCTTGCTGTCCAAGGGACTCTCAAGAGTCTTCTCCAGCACTAGTTCAAAAGTACCATTTCTTTGGTGCTCAGACTTATTTACGGTCCAACTCTCACATCCATACATGACTAGTGGAAAAAACATAGCTTTGACTATACAGACCTTTGTCAGCAAGAAAGTGCAAAAAGCTAGTGTGGTAGTGGGTTACCAGCTAACAAGATATGCAGTTAAGATTGAATTCAGATAAACAAGAATGTTTTTATTTAAATATGTCCCAAATATCACATGGAACATATTCCCAGTTTTTAAAAAAATCAATGTTTATTAAAAATTCAAACTTAACTGGCCATCTGTATTTTCATTTGCTAAATCCTACAGTCCATGGGTGGGAAGTTGGGAAGCTGACCATGCTGCCCCCTCAGCCCCCATCTGCTCCCAGGGTCAGGAATAGAAAGAAGCACCTTTCTCTGTCTTTGACTTCTGCTCAGTTGCATCAGTGCACCTCCTCACCAAATTTCAGAGCAAAATTTTACTTAGTGCTTTCCAAAAACAGCTTAAATCGTCCCCCTCATATAGGAGCAGGTGCAGAGGGCTTTCCCCACTAACACTGCTTCCAGGCTCGGACTTGTTGAGTTCCAGTACTCTCGGAAAAGTTGCTGTCTTACTTTCCACCAACCTCTAAAAGCCTTCCTTTCTGCCCTACGAGAGTGTGTAAGATGCTGTATACTCTGGGGACAAAAGAGAAAAAAAGGGCTAGTTCCATGGAATACACACTGTAGGATTTGATAATGTCTCAGATCTCACACACCCTCGTCCCCATCCAAAATTGCCCACCTCTTCCCCAGTGAGGCCTCCCAGCTTCAGGCTGAAGCTCTTCCATATTCAAGCCATCTATTAAAATGCAAATATCCCTGCTTGAAAACATCCTAACATCCGCTAACATGTTAGCAGAAATGGACTGACAGGACATGTTACACAAGCCAAGCACTTGATGAAAGGCAGAATAGCAGCCTGGAAAGGGGTGCTGGGGGCCAGGAAGGAGGGAGACCCCAAGGGAGGAGAAAGCTATTCCAAATATGCAGGAAACCCAGAGTCACATTTTAGACCTCAGGCCAATCTTGCAGGCAAAGCCAGTAATATAAAATCCAGGAAAAGTCATTTTCAATTTGAGGCCAAATGCTCTTGTTATTTTATCTGCCTTTCCCTACAATGTGATATAGGATACCCCCAAAAGGAATATTTTCATGGTAATATATTTTTGACTCAGTGGGCATCCCCACAGGCTTGCAATAGAAAGACACCTGCAAAATGTATAAACCCCCTGCCACAGGCAGTTCCCATCACCAGCAGGACTCTGATCACATCCTCCTGAGCCTCGAGCCCCGTTAGGTCTCAGAGGAATTATTATCACTTTCCAAACACAGGGGACAATGAACCGGCCTGGCTCTTCCTGGAATGTAGGAGTGGGAGCCTGGCAGACAGATTCTCTCCAGATTGAATAAATGCTGGGGGGCCTGAGGGCGGGGGGGAGGTTCACAGTCCCCGGGAAGCATCCGTCCCTTTTTAAGCAATGGCTGTGCACACCGACTTTGGCTCCCAACCTCTGTGATATTTCTCCCTTATAAATTGGACAGCACAGCATGCGGTCAAGGAGCCATTACAAGCCCTCTCAGACTAGATTTTTTTTTCCCAGGGACTTAATTTCTTAAAATGTTGGAGCCATCGTTCTCTTGGAAAGTAGGACAGTCTCTCTTTGAGCCTGCCAGACAAAAACAAAACTAAACAAAACAAAAAAAGCAAAGTCTCCGAAAGGATCACTGGCAGGCAGGCTTCCTTCGCAGCACCTGGAGGCCCCTCCCTCCCAAGCTGAGGCTGTGAGATCTCTCTAATGAGAACAGATGGCTCTCGTCGGGAGATGGGCTCCATGTTCTGTGTCTCCCGTGTCCTCTTTCTGAAACGAGATTTTGGCAGATCTTTTTTTTTTTTTTAACCGAGAATTGGAGCCCATTGTTTAAGTGGTAACCTAGATGAGTGCCAGGGAAGTGGGATGTTAATACACACTAATACGTTTGCAGCTAACTTTGGAAAGTTCAAAACACTTCCTAATGGAAAAGGTGAAGTCTTCAAAAGGCCTCGCTTCTGGGATGGAGGCAAAGGGCGCCATGAGCACCCGGAAGGAGGTGACGATTGTAGGTATTGGCAGAGAGGAAACGGCACCCTTGTCAGCCCCGACCCTGTGACTTCAGCTACCTATTGCCACCCCAGGACTGGGGCGTGGGACAGTCCCAGGGCAGAGATTCCACACAGGGGTCAGGAAGGTCATTCCAGGTTGAAGAGGCCAGGCCGAACCTGGTGACTTCCATTGACTCCACGCCCACCCCACCCCTCCAGGTGGGTAGGAATCACCTGCCTGAGTGTGGTCGCTGTTTCTCATCCTCTAGGGCTGGGCAACTGAGTCTGGGGTGACCTCAGAGACACCCCCTTCCCAGAGGTATCCACAGAAGGAAGGCAAAGAGAGGGTTACGTTTCAACAGCAGGAAACTCCTGAATTTTAAACTCTGCTTTTCACAAAAGTTGTTTCATTGTTATCACACTCTCCAAATTTAAATTACCTCTATTTTCAGGTCTCAGGAACTCATTAAGAGAGAAAGGAGAGATTTTCAAGGTGAGAAACGAGAAATGATGAGGGGAAGAGGGTACCCTGTGGAGCAGACTGAAAAAAGAAAATTGTTTCTGGAGTTAGCTGCCGTGGAGGTGTGTGAAAAGGAAAGAGTAACAGCACCAGGTGAGTGGACGGAGAAGGGGAAAGGCAGTGAGTTTGAGCCATGAGCTTTGATCAGGTCACAGGTCCAAATCAAGTTCTAGGAAGAAATTTTTCAGTAATGGTCTTTATTTTCTTTAACGATTTTTTCAAAAGATACGCCTTTGGCTGTGCCAGGTCTTAGTTGCAGCACAGGGGATCTTTTTAGTCTGGCATGCAAACTCTTGGCAGGGTCATGTGGAATCTAATTCCCTCAGGATCGAACCCAGACGCCCTGCATTTGGAGTGCAGAATCTTCCCTCAATGGTGTCTTAAAATACTAACATGAATGTAGATGCTGATATGATGCTGTTTTCTGTGCCTGTGAGCCATGTTTGCAAAAGATGGGGATTCAACACTCAGAATTCTAGGTTTTTTATCTTTTAAAAAATAATAATAAAAGCAAAAAACAAGAGTCATCAGAGAAATGATAGTCAATCAGTGAGGCCCTGCCACCTCCCCAGAGTACATCGTCAACAAAGGCTGAAATCCTTGTGCCCTTTACTGTTCTTGTATCAGCTGAGGTGTAAGCGTGTGCATTTCTCAATAATTTTTAAAGGCTGTGTTTGTGCGTGTGGACATATACTTACATATAAACATGGTCAAACATAAATACACTTACTGTTAACAATGGCTGTCTCCGGATGAAAGTTATGGGTGATCTTTAATTTCCTTTACATTTTTCTAAGTGACTATACAACTGTATCTTTTCTAATCAAAGGAAAAGAAGATCGAATGTAATTTTTATTTTATAATATTTGTACAGGAAGTCCTCTCCACTAATCATTTCTTTGTAAAGGGACCCCAAAATGTCCACTCATACCTACCCCCAAGCCTCAGATCTGTGTTATTGATAGAACTCGGGCCCCACCTGCATTATTATTATCATCAATCCCATTGTCCTTCAAAATTTTTCTTTCCAAGGACTCTTAGAATATCTATGGTATATTCATAGGGTGGAATCTTGTCTTAGTCATTTCCATACAGCCAGTGAATCACAAGCATAGTGCCCAACATAAAGTAACTGCTCAATCAGTGTTCATAAATTAGATAAATCACCAACCTTTTATTCTCCAAGTCAGATTATCACATTTATTCCTTAGTCCATGTTACATTGTTGTTCTTATTGTTTAGTCACCAAGTCATGTCCGACTCTGTACAACCCCATGGATTGTAGCCCTCCAGACTCCTTTGTCCATGGGATTTTCCAGGCAAGAATACTGGAATGGGTTGCCATCTCCTTCTCCAGGGAACCTTCCTGACCCAGGGATTGACCCCACATCTCCCGCTTTGCTGGCAAATTCTTTCCCACTGAGCTACCTGGGGAAGCCCATTGTATTAATTATATCAAGAGAAATGCACAGCAGCAATGCACAGCACTGTCTTGTTCCTCTTCTGATGTTTCCAGGAGTGCACTTGGCACCTACATCCTATGAATCATCACATCCACACTGCCATATTCATTCCCCCTCATGTCACTCAGCAAAGACATGAAGGCCAAAAAAAAAGTCCCAGGTCATCAAGCCCTTGGTGAAGCTGGACAGATTCAAGAGGAAAACTGCATGTCTGGTCTCTTGACCACCTGGGCCATCTCAGTCTCAGCTTAACAATGGGCATGGGGGATCTGATCAGGGTTCTTGGCTAGGGTCACCTGCCCCCTGGGCATCCACTTAACATAAAGTGACAATTCAGAATCCCCATCAGGATCGCCAGGAAGCCATCCAGTCCACTGTATATTCACAAAGTGCCAGGACATGGGAAGATAAAGAGGACCAATTGCTGCCATGTAGCTCTTCCAGCCGTTGGGCATGTGAAGGACAAGATGATGGCATGATGCCAAATAGCTGCTACTGGGTGAGCTGATGTGAAAGAACCAAGAAAAACATGATCAGGCAAAGCCCACCAGCTTATATCACTGTTGGAAACACCCATACCTTTTGACTCATTAACACTATTCCAAGAAATTTATTCTACAGAAATACTTCATATGTACAAAAGTATTTGTAAAAAATATTGATCACAACAACATTTGCTTTGAAAGAAATCACAATTTTAATGTCAAGTAATGGGAAACTGGACATAATATGAAATATTATCAAGGAATAACTGCTACTGCTAACTCACTTCAGTCGTGTCCGACTCTGTGCAACCCCATAGATGGCAGCCCACCAGACTCCCCCATCCCTGGGATTCTCCAGGCAAGAACACTGGAGTGGGTTGCCATTTCCTTCTCCAATGTATGAAAGTGAAAAGTGAAAGGGAAGTCACTCAGTCGTGTCCAACTCTTCGCAACCCCATGGACTTCAGCCCACCAGGCTCCTCCATCCATGGGATTCTCCAGGCAAGAGTACTGGAGTGGGGTGCCATTGAGACCAGCTAACCCTCATATAGCACTCATACAACATATATGCCAGGATCTAAGTATGTTACATTGTTAGCTCATTTAGTCCTCCAAGTATTCTATGAGGAAGGTTACTGTTACTAACCTCACTTTACAGGCAAAGAAACAGTAGCACAGAGCAGTTAAGTCTCCCCGGATCCAGCAGTTAAGTTCCCATCATGACTCAGCTAAAATGTGAAGAATCCAGGATTGATTCAGGAGGGAAATGGTATGGATCTAAAGTCCACACTATTAACAACACATCATACGATACCAAAATGTGAACAGGATCCAAAGTCAGCTCCAAGGCCAGTCTAATAGACAACCACCAGCAAGAATGAGTCCAATTGTAATGTCCCAGGATAGAAAGATAAATGCAACATATCTTTCATTTAAGTGAAAAAAGAAAATTGCAGAACAATCTACACATTCCCACTGTCACTTTTTAGAAATCTAGACAAAAATAAATGCATAGACAAAACACCTGAAGATTCTCACCAGATTTCCAACAGTTTGTTACCTCTGGGAAAAAGGACTAGAAGGGAACGTGAGGAGACCAGGGGAACTGTCACAATCTATCTTAGACCCTCGCGTGTATTTGAATTTTGTGAGCATGTATTCCTTTGATAATTTTGAAAGGAGAAGAAAATCAATAAAGAAAAAAGAGTTGCCCAGGGAGAGCCTGTCCAATAAACCGCCTGTGTGAGGAAAGTGGGTTTAGGGGATCTGCCCTCCAGTATAGGGGCTTCTTCCACAACATGGCAGAGTCACAGGGGCACAACCTAAGTCTGTGGGTCCCAAGCAGAAGTGCTGTTGGTCGGGCCTGCCATGGGTCATGGATCTGATTTCAGATCCGGTTTGCCTAGCAACTGCTTGGTGTATAGGATGGTATGCTTTAGCAGGAGGAGCGCTGAGTTCAGGGTCACAGGGCCTGGGCTGGAATCCAGCTGAGCTCTGTGGGCCTTGGTGCAGCTTGTGTAAACTATGTATAATAATATCCAGTTCACAGTGTTGCTCTGAGGTTACATGGGAAGCCGTGCTGGTGTCAGCCTCGGGGTCCATGATTTCCTAGGCAGGCCATTGATGTCATGAAAGATGACTAAATGGGTCACAGAACTGGACCCCGACCTCCTGACCCCTCACTCAATGTTCTTTCCATTAAGCCCCAATGTCCTGTTTGCCCAGGTCCTTGCTTGGATAGGAGGCACAATGTGACATGGTCAGCCCAAACTTGGAGCTGCGTTCAAGATGCCCTTGAATTTGTGTTTATTGAGCCTCTAACTTGTGTTTACATTGAAGATTTTCTTGAAAGGAGTTATATCACGGAAACACAATTCCCAGGCTGAGGACTACGTTTTAGAAACCTTAAAGATTACTAGTGAACCCTACAGGGCACCTCATGGCCAAGCCTCTTTGGTTGTCCCACTACGCCATGAGGCACATACGGACCGATCTGTCTCAGTCTCCTTGTCTACAAACAGGAGGATAAATAATCTCTGCCTCCTTTCTAACATAAAGAAGGAAACGGCAACCCACTCCAGTGTTCTTGCCTGGAGGATTCCATGGACAGGGGAGCCTGGTGGACTGTGGTCCATGGGGCTGCAGAGAGTCAGACACAACTGAGCAACTGAGCACCTTTCTAACAAGATTGTTGAGAGGCTCAAATGACATGATGGAGATTAACATCTATGGCAGAGACTGCCAGCTGCCCACCACTATCCATTCCCATCTGTTTCCTTGGCAATAATACCCCAAATTCCAGCTAAACACACACTGCCCACTCAGAGACTACAGTTTCCAGGCTTCTCTGCAGCTAGGCGTGGCCAAGCAACCAACTACTGGCCAAGGCAACTTAAAGAGAATAGATATTTTCAGAGCACACCTTTAAAAAGGAGTCATTTGCCCTACTTTCTCCTCTTCTTTCTGCACATTGGAAGTTGGATATGATGGTGGTGGGTCATCTTTTACCCTAGAGGATAATGGATGAACAAAACAGAAGATGTACAATCTCGTGAAGCAGAACTGCCTACCACCCCTGGCCCACCTACCAGCTCACATTTCCATGGGAGAAAGAAATAATCCTCTTATACTATTAAATCCACTGTTATTTTATTCTCTGATATAGTAACTGAGCCAGTATCTTAATTATTGCAACATCCTTTGAATACATAAGCCGTTATGCCAAGACGTGATATTGTTCTTATTGTTAATTACATCTGCTATCTTGATTTGACAACTGGAGTTGTCACAAAGCAGTCACCTTCTTACTCACAGGACTACAATTTCTGCCTCTGCAGGTCTCGAAGGCTGCACAACAAGACATTCAGATGTCTTGCATTCACATGTGAGAGTTGCTCCTAGCTCCCCTCTGGCGCAGTTCCTTCTGTTTCTATAGCAAGCCCCCAGTAACTTTTTCTTAAAAAATGAAACTTTCAGTTGAGCACTTGCAAGGCTGGCAAATACCAGGTCACAGCTCCTGTAATAACTGGCCTCACATGTGTTGTTTTCCCCAACCTGACTTGGAGCAAGCAGAGATCATCACTTTACTTCTAAATAGCCATCAACCAAGCAGTTGGAAAGGTTACTCATGGGTTGGGTTTGGGTTTTTGTTGTATTTTTATTTTTTGGTTTTGTTTTGTTTAATGCACAGAGAGATACACCCTGCCATGTCTGCCTCAGAGAAAGAATGCAGGGGAAATACCTAAAAGGCAATTTAATCCAGGATGTTTACTTCTCCTATCTCATTTCTCATCATACCATCTTGCATTCTATGACCAGCCATCTGGAAATACATGTAATTTCCAAACTGACGTGCTATTCTGCACCTTGAGACTTGTACTCTTTACCATCCCCTCAAGTTCAGTTCAATTCAGTTCAGTTGCTCAGTCGCATCTGACTCTGCGACCCCATGGACTGCAGCACACCAAGCTTCCCCATCCGTCACCAACTCCTGGAGCTTACTCAAACTCAAGTCCATCGAGTCAGTGATGCCATCCAACCATCTCATTCTCTGTCATCCCTTTCTCCTCCCCCCTTCAATCTTTCCCAGCATCAGGGTCTTTTCCAATGAGTCAGTTCTTCACATCAGGTGGCCAAAGTATTGGAGTTTCAGCTTCAACATCAGTCCTTCCAATGAATATTCAGGGCTGATTTCCTTTAGGATGGACTGGTTGGATCTCCTTGCAGTCCAAAGGACTCTCAAGAGTCTTCTCCAACACCACAGTTCAAAAGCATCAATTCTAATGCACTCAGCTTTCTTTAGAGTCCAACTCTCACATCTATACATGACTACTGGAAAAACCATAGCTAGACGGACCTTTGTTGGCAAAGTAATGTCTCAGCTTTTTAATATGCTGTCTAGGTTGGTCATAACTCTTCTTCCAAGGAACAAGTGTCTTTTAATTTCATGGCTGCAGTCACCATCTGCAGTGATTTTGGAGCCCCCAAAAATAAAGTCTGTCAGTGTTTCTCCATCTATTTGCCATGAAGTGATGGGACCAGATGTCATGATCTTAGTTTTCTGAACATTGAATTTTAAGCCAACTTTTTCACTCTCCTCTTTCACTTTCATCAAGAGGCTCTTTAGTTCTTCTTTGCTTTCTGCCGTAAGTGTGGTGCCATCTGCATATCTGAGGTTACTGATATTTCTCCTGGCAATCTCGATTCCATCTTGTGCTTCATCCAGTCCAGCATTTTTCATGATGTACTCTGCATATAAGTTAAATAAGTAGGGTGGCAATATATAGCCTTGACGTACTCCTTTCCCTGTTTGGAACCAGTCTGTTGGTCCATGTCCAGTTCTAACTGTTGCTTCTTGACCTGCACACCTCCTGATTTCTCAGGAGGCAGTTCAGGTGGTCTGGTATTCCCATCCCCTCAAACTGACCTGCTTCATCCTATACATCCTCTGGCCTCAGTGTGAACTTCCAACAAGCCTTTTCCAAACCTCCAAGACTAGGTCAAGGCAGCCAATTTCACTGATTGCTCTGTATTAGAATCGCCTCCTTACTTGGTGTCTCCACCTGGACTATAAGCATCTGTAAGGTAGGGATTGTGTCCTATCCACCTCTGTATCCAGTGCCGGCTCTGGCACAAAGTGGACACTCAACAGACACTGGCAGAATGAATGAAGGCATCGTGCCCCCAACAAAGTTCTTAGTAGTTCTTGCTCCACACCCAGAGACAGCAGGCCCTGGTAAGTAATAACGTGGCACACGGATAGGACTATATTGTGTCTCCTACAATGTCCACACAGGTTGAATTGCAGATACCCAGGGAAGTCTGGCTCAAGGCCGGAAGCTTTGGAAACAAACCTTGCCCTACTGGATACAGTGTTAAGGATCAGGAAAACTTTCCCAGCCAGACTGAAAGACTCTGGGTCCACATCTGCCTGTTAGCATAGTTTAAAAGGGATTTCTCCCTTAACACAAAGGGTTTCCCACCTATACTCCAGCAGTAGTGGTATACCAAGGCAGTGGCCCTGTTAGAGATTTACTCTGGCATGTGTAAGCATCACGCTGTAGTTCTTGCTGACTGTGCTGCAACTAGTTGCCGGATGGTTAAGCATTGTTAACAAGAGATGTTTCAGTGGGTGGTGGGTTTGCAAATGTGCTACTTTAATGGCTATTCATATTAGCTCTGTGTTAAAAGGTCCCAGGTTATGTCTCCATCTAGTCTGGTGTTTATTTAGTGCTCAGCGTTAGAATGAGTAATAAGCCCCTTAGCTTTGTGACAGATTGTTCTTTAAACACCAGACTCATTGGTAACTCTGCCCTTGAGTTCCTGCTAAGCAGAGAAGATTCCCAGGGAGGAACTCCTCAGCCCCACGGGAGTTTGTGAAATGTGAAATTGGAGGTCGATGGCAGCGTAAACAAATCTGAAAATAGTTCTTGTGAAAAATCTTTTGCTCTGCAGTGTAGAACCCATCTCTGCTAAAACTGGTTGAGACCCTCCATGGGCCCCGGATCCCTGCCCCTGAGACTAGCAGGAGGTGAAAGAGATGTGGAGTTAGCACCTGCAGCTGACTTAGAAACACCAAATTTGGATACAAGTAATTTGTCACAGGATTTTTTTTTAATCTTGGGGTTTGTTTTCCTACACCTCTGAAATGACAGAAATAGATAAGATACTGTGCCCTTTATTAATGGAGAAAACAAAGCATAGAAAAATCAACAACCTGTTCCCACGTGGGAGGTGCTGCCTCCCACATGTAAGTCAGTAACAACACTTAGGGTTGGGCCTAGGTCGGAGCCTAGAACATGAATGACCACTTGCTCATGGGCCTGACACAGTGCCCAGCACATGACGTTTGAAGGTGAAGGTGAAAGTTTTAGTCACTCGGCCAACTTAGCAACCCCATGGAGCATAGCACACCAGGCTCCTCTTTCCATGGAATTCTCCAGGCAAGAATACTGGAGTAGATAACCATTCTCTTCTCCAGGGAACCTTCCCAACCCAGGGATCGAACTTGGGTCTCTTGCATTGCAGGCAGATTCTTTGCCATCTGAGCCACCAGGGAAGAGCCTTGTGATGTGTAGACATATAATAAATGTTTATGGAGTCAATGAATGAATGAAATCAACTAAACTAACATCTCTCAAATTTGAGCAATATGAGGGACTTCTTTTGCAGAAATAATAGTCTCTTGACCCCAGAGATTGTTTACAAAACCCTAATTTAAATAACATAGCTCATTCTTATTTGAACATGTCTCTCAGTAGCAAATTATCATTGTAAAAAAATATAATTTCAATCCTTATAACTGATAAAAATATTTTTATTATTGAAAG
This sequence comes from Bos mutus, assembly GCF_027580195.1. Classification (NCBI taxonomy): domain Eukaryota; kingdom Metazoa; phylum Chordata; class Mammalia; order Artiodactyla; family Bovidae; genus Bos; species Bos mutus. The sequence goes on along the minus strand of NC_091622.1, from coordinate 72,504,076 downwards.
AGAAACAATGCTTTAAAGTTCTCATAGAATTCATGTACCTTAGATAATGCCAGTAAATCTTATTTGGAGAAAGACTGGACTAGACTCTGAGCCCTTGCAGGGCAAGTCTGAGTGCTATCCGGCAAGAATCCTCAGTGCCTTGACCTGACAACCTTTCTCCCACTATTTGAGAGGGATGATAAGGAAATGACTGTGGCCACCCTCCCACCCTAACCAGGAAGGACAGCTCGAGAGGCCAGCCAGGGAGTGGTGAGCACCACCGGAGAGTTCTAGAGAATGATGGTTGGATGCACTGCAGCTCAGCAGAGCTCCAGTCCAGCGAGGGCTCAGAGAAGGTGTCCCAGGGGAGGTGGAATGCTAACTGGGCCTGGGGACATGAAGACAACTTGGTGTCATACAGAGGAAGGAGGAGGGCTCTAGACATGAAGAAAGAGGTGTCTTTTCCTTTCCTGCTTCCTCTTAAATTGGAGTTGCCACCAAAGACAGGCCCTGAGGACATGTATCAGAGGTCTGTCCAAATTTCAAGAACTGGATGGGTTTTAGTGATGCTCAGCCAGGCAGGACACACTAGAAAGATCATTAAAAATTTAAAGAAATTCTCTTCCTCAATGAAAATAGCATCCCAGAGAGCTGGAAGAAAATTATTCTTTTCTACCACTCTTTGTCTCCTTTCTCCCCACTTCTTAGTATGAAAACTAGTTTAGGCCACCCAGATCTTGTTCTCAAAATACGAAGTGTGTCTTCTAAGAGGCTCTGAAATTTGCCTGTCTGTCTTTTCATACATGTCTTAACCCACCGTCCCACCACACACCTGCCCGGTGGGTCCTTGAGGTCAACTACTGTGTCTATTTCATGTTTATTTCCATATCCTACTACTGAATCATAACATGTTGGCTTAAAGAATATCGTTTGCCCAAATAAATGCCCAGACTTCTCCTATTACCCTAGCATTTATCCAGCATCAAATTCTACTTCTAGCAAAGGAGCTGATCAATCCAGCCACATTTCAGTTCTAACTAACACCACTTAGTATGCTGTCCTTCCTAGTGGCATTTGAAATACCATGTAGGTAGAATTTTTTTGTATGTTCACAAACAGATCTGGGAGAGAGTTCAAAGCTAAAGACGTGTTTTGTTTTTTTTTTTTTTTTTGGTTTCTAAGCAAAGAGGTATATCTTTTTAAGGCTGGCTTTGAAGCCACCTCTTATCAAAAAGATAAAGTGAGATTCTGGCATACCTAGAGGAGGATAGTAAAGTTTGTCCTGTGATAACAGATATGAGCTACCAAGAGCTGCCTCAAAAAAATGAAAGAAAGAAACTACAGTCCACATCCTAGCTACACTTATTAAGATGAGATTTAACCAAAGACTAAAAATCTTAAATGGTAGATAATAAGGTCAAGTCAAGTTACTATTTTCAGCTCAGAACAGATGACAAGACAGGAGGACATATATGGAAATTAAAAGAAAAGGGATTCAGAATGGATCAGAAGGTTACCAAAAATAATCAATGGCTGAAATGACTTTCTGGATTCATTCACTTGTGCTGAAAATATTGGGTCATTGAAAAAGTAATGAGATGATATTCTTGGGAAATGGAATAGTTAAAATGAATGAGTCCAGATGGGCCCAATGACTTTAATCATTCTGAAGAGAAACACTTGCTGGGACACTCTCTCGCAAACCAAGCTGAAATTTCATTCTAGAAAGACAACTGCGTAGAAGAGAACAGGACTTCACTTTCTACATTCCGTGGGTAGCTACAGCTTCTTCAGAGTTATAACAGTATTCAGTATCAAGGGATCTTTATGAGTAGTGCCTCCTACCAAATCTTAACAAGAGAAACAGACAAGACAGACACTAACATATGGAGCCTTGGAGTTTGATCTCAGCCAGGCTTCCATCCTAAGTTGAAATCTCCAAGTTCATACCTGTTACAAATCTTCCAATGCATGATTCCAGGACCAGGACAAATCAGGGAGAGTCTAATGTGCTACTGTATCGTTCTCTCTCTTTTTTTTTTTTTTCAGCTTTTCTACTATGGGAAGTTCTGTTAGACAGCTGGAATTGTTTCTGATGAGTCTGGCCTCCCTAGTTTCCCCTTGGGATCTAGTATGTCATTTGGAGCTACACCACATATGTCTACATGGTTACCCAGAAAACATTTAAAGGCAGAGCAAACCAAGCTTTCTCTTTTCCAAGTTAAATATCCCCATTTCCTTCATATGACATGTTTTCTAGACTCTGCCTTCCTGGCCACCATCCTTGGAAAAACTCCAAATGTTCAGTCATGTACATACACACACACACATGCACACTCATATCCTAGAGCAGAGGGTCTCTGAACATGTGTCCCCAGATGAAGCTGAGAATGTGACAACTACCTCCTTTGATCTAGAAAGACCTATTACATTAATACAGCCAAACAACATTAGTAGTAACTACCATTCATTGTAGCCCATCACATGTCATATACTGAGCTAGTCTCTATGTATATAATTTTTTTCTAATCAGAATTACAGCCAGTTTTACTATTCCCATTTTAAGGATGAAAAAAAATTGAAACTCAGACAGCAAGTAACTTACTCAGGTTCACAGAACTAGAAAATAATTAAGCAATGACTCAAATCCAGCTCTGTTTGACTCCGATGCTGTCAGTCTCTCTGTCGCTGCCTAATATTTTCTTAATGACTACCTCCCTGTTTTTTCATTAGAACTTCTGGTCAACTACAATCTCCAGACGTCTTTGACCTTCACCTATTTTAAGGATTTGCACCCAGCAGGAAGTCAGTTACTTTGTAAGCTACTGGCATTCATTGCAAGACACGCTAGGAGAAGGAAGCTGGGCCCAGCCTGGGAGGGCTGCAGGGCTGTATGGCCTCAGAACAGGCCATCAACCATCCAAACTCTGATCCATACATCACCAACACAGCCTATTTCCACAGGTCTCAGAAAGACCTGGGGGGAGACCAGAGCAGAGACACAGCTTCAAAGGTATAGAATATTAACTATGAGAACGTCAAGCCAACTCAAGGTCCCACACAGTAATCTACCTCCAGCAGAGCCTTAGTGAAAGTCACTCAGTTGTGTCCAACTCTTTGTGATCCTCTGGGCTATACTGTAGCCCGCCAGGTACAGGATACTGTACAGGCTCCTCTGATAGGCTCCATGTCCCTCCTCCATGGGATCCTCCAGACAAGGATACTGGAGTGGGTTGCCATGCCCTCCTCCAGGGGATCTTCCCAACCCATGGATTGAACCTAGGTCTCCCACATTGCAGGTGGATTCTTTACTATCTGAGCCACCAGGGGTGCCCAAGAACACTGGAGTGGGTAACCAATCACTTCTCCAGGGGAACTTCCCAACCCAGGGATGGAACTGGGGTCTCCTGCATTGCAGGCAGATTCTTTACCAACTGAGATACCAGGAAGCCAACAGAGACTTGGAGAACAGTGTAAAAGCCACAAGGAGGATAAAGCAGGGCTTTGTCCATCTGGCTCAGGCCCCATGATCTAAAAAGGGATGAACAACAAGAAATCTCTAAGATCTAAACAGAAAGAGGTTAGGCCCAAGTTTGTAAAGCCTGACCTCTTGGGCAGTAAAGGGTTAACCCAGAAGGCTTGGGAGCCCAAACTCTGCACTTTGCAAAGGAAGGCAGGGCCTTGAGCAGCTCTGGGCGATAACCCGTAATCTATTGGAACATCCTGCCTGAGAAGACTGTCTTGTATACCAGAGGCAGGGGGCCAAGACAGATAATTTATGCTACTGTGATATCTGGGAAATGCTTATTTTGGTTCATCTGGGCCACACTCTATCATTTTGACCTCTGGGGAGGCCAGAGACTGAGTAGCTAAGGCCAATCACTACATGCCTACAAGACTGACCCCTCATGCAAACCCTACATGCTGTGCGCTCTTCTTAGCTGCTCAGTCATGTCCAACTCTTTGCAACCTATGGACTGTCACCTACCAGGTTCCTCTGTCCATGGGGATTCTCCAGAATACTGGAATGGGTCACCATGCCCTCCTCCAGGGGATCTTTCCAACCCAGGGATCGAACCCAGGTCTCCCACATTGCAGGCAGATTCTTTACTGCCTGAGCCACCAGGGAAGCCCCAAACCCTACATACCGAGATTCAATTTGGCAACCTTCATGTGTGCCAGCAGGCATCATTGCTGGGGGAATTGTGTAACTCCACTTCCAGGGTAGGGCCACCTGGAAGCTCATGCTTGGTTCCTCCTGGACTCCACTCGATATCCCCTTTGCCAGTTTTAATCTGCATCCTTTCACTATAGTGAACCACAACTGTGAAAGCAGAAAGCAGCTTTTCTGAGGTCTGTGAGTGCTTCTAGGAAATTGTGAAGCCAGAGGCTAACCTTATGGACCTCACACAGACATCCCAATGGCAGACTTTGTGAGGGGGTGGCTGTGATCAGCAGCCTTGTTGAAAGGCTTAGAACTCAGACGTAGACCCCAACACAAAGACTAATTCTAAACCTCCCTCTTGGTGACCATATGGAACCTTATGTAACAGTCCCAGTGGCCTCTCACTGGTAGCTGGGGAGAGGCATATCTGCCTACAGAAAACAGGGTTGTAACTTGCCATAAATGGGGTGGATCCAGGACAGGGGCAAACATTCACACAGATATCCCCATCTGGTCTTCTTCTGTGTGACTGCTTTTTTAAATAAGTTTGTTAGCAGGATCTATGGTTCTAATTGTGCAAGCAATACATATTCATTATTGAAAATCTGGAAAACATAACAAAATATACTAAAAAAAAAAAAAAATAGCCCACTGGAATCCCACATCCCAGAGGTAAGCATGGCTAATACTGTGGTACAGTTTTTTCCAGTCAATTTCTTTTTCATGAATATGCAGCAGTGTTCCTGATGAGACAGAATCTTTAAAAATTTTTTCGTTTGCAAGAAAATCTGCAAGTTAAAAGTTGCCAGCCACTTCCATGTCTAACAAGTCATCTGGGGACACATTTTTGTTCTGGAAACCATCACACGGGCAGTTTCTTTCAGTTTTGCGGATGTAAGGCAGAGACCTACCAACCAGAAGCAAGAATGCCAGTCACAGGCAATGCTTTCCTTAACAAAGGCTGTCCATCAAGTGCCCCGTTACTAAGGCCAGCACTGGGGATTCAGTGAGCCAATTTGAGAGAGCCCAGAAGCTTCCTAGGAGGAAAGGAATCAAGACTCCCAACAACTTCTCCTGAGGTTCACTTGTTTTCAAATGTCTCTGATGAGTTCAACAGGTCTCATGCAAGAGCCTGGACTAGTGAATTCTCAGCGTGGAGGGGAGGTGATTTCACGCAGCACGAGGCCAACCCGGAAGGCCTCTACTGCAGTAGTCCCTGAGGCACCAAGGGCAAGTCTGGGGAAAACGTGTACAAGGGTAAAGTAGGAAACTGAAGCACTGGGAGCCCAGGCCATTGTGCACACAGAACATGAGGAGACACACGCTCCTCCTAGAACCATGAGAACCACGCCCTGACCAGTGGTGACAGCAGGGCCCAAGGAGGTGATGGCCGGCTGCTTCCACCAGACCCCAGTGCTGGGAGCAGCAGACGCAGGCCGTGGTGGGCCAGTCTTATTCTCCCAGGTTGTCTGCACAAGGCAAGTGGGAGCATCACTGATTCTTAATAAACTGAACAGAGGAGCCTTCAGCATCTCACAGGATGGGGATCACTGGGAAAGGGAAAGGAATTTTCATGTGCAGTGAGACGGGGCCTCTCCTTAGCTCACTGGCGACATGTGACCACGTGTATATCCCAAGCTGACTAAGCAGAAGATCCAAACTACAGACAAACACAAATGCACATAATGTGTAACAAAATAAGATTAAACTGCATAATGTAGACTTTTTTCCCCACTTAGCATTATATACTGAAAATTTGCGGATGACATTAAGCATATTTTAAAATGTAATATTAATAGGCAATAATATAACGTAGCGGAGAAGGCAATGGCACCCTACTCCAGTACTCTTGCCTGGAAAATCCCATGGATGGAGGAGCATAGCATTTACCATGTGAGGCAGTATTAGTAAGCCTATATTTCACCATGAGGTAGTATTAGTAACCCTATATTCTAAACAGAAGGCTTCCCTGGTGGCTCAGATAGTAAAGAATTTGCCTGCAATGTGGGAGACCTGGATTCAATTGCTGGGTTGGGAAGATACCCTGTAGAAGGGAATGGCAACCCGCTCTAGTATTCTTGCCTGGAGAATTCTATGGACAGAGGAGCCTGGCAAGCTACAATCCAATGGGTCACAAAGAGTCGGACACGACTGAGCGACTCACACACACACACACACACACACATATACACATTCTAGAAAGAGGCATACAGAGACAATGTAATTTGTTAATAATGGCTAGTAAATGGAGAAGTGGGGATTTGGACCCAATTTTGAATACACAGGATATTTGATCATTTTCCAATAGTTGGATACTTCATTTTCCCTATTTTTTCACTTAATATTTTTACAAATATGGAGACATAAATATCCTTGACCATAAACATCCCTGAACATAAATCTTTGAAAATCAACTTAAATGTTGGTCAATCAACTTAAATGTTGAAAATCAACTTAAAATGTTACCCTAAATATACAACTTCACATTTATTGAATTCTTTCACTTTTTCGGAGGGGCCATGCTATGTGGCATGCAGGATCTTAGTTCCCCATGCCCTGCTTATGCTCCTGTAGCACTTCGTACATAATTCTACTTCAGACTGTTCACCCTGTGTTATATTTAGGTGTATGTGTGATCTCTGAAGGAATCTGAGCTCCTTAGGTTGATGACCATGTCTTAATCACCTCTGTGTCCCCAGAAACACCTCAGTTCCTGACATAAAACAAGTATTTAACAAATGCTTCATATCACTGTGTCCTTGGGTATTATTCCATTCTGCAAATCTTGTGACCCTTTCAAACACATTACTTTTGGAGCCATAGCTGACCAACTCCAAACTAAGATCCAGTGATATGTGAGATGCAGAGAGTCTCAGTAACCGAGGTGGTAACTTCTGGTGGGGGGCGGGGGACGGGGTGGGGGAAGGGGGCTTGAGTCTCTCTGCTTCCTCTCGGCTTCTGTCAGTCCCCCAGGGATGCCCACTCAGTGCTGCTGGTCCTCTCTGCAGCCTATCTTTTCTTTCTTTGCTTTTCCCACCTCCACTTATTGAAATAGCCGTAATTCTGGACTGGCTCAAAGTGAAGAGGCCACTGAAAGGATACAGGAAAACCTTCAGGACCCAAGGGCAGAGAGCACTGCTGGGTTTCTTGAGAAACTGGAAATGAAGATATTCTGGGACATTCCCCTCTTTCTTCCTCCCTTGATTCAGCTGGCTGCCTCTCTTCACTCATCTTTCACATACCCCTGCCCCAATTTAGGTGACTTTTCAGCTCAGCTCTCCATCTTCTGACTGCTGCTGCTGCTGCTGCTAAGTCGCTTCAGTCATGTCCGACTCTGTGCAACCCCATAGACGGCAGCCCACCAGGCTCCCCCGTCCCTGGAATTTTCCAGGCAAGAACACTGGAGTGGGTTGCCATTTCCTTCTCCAATGCATGAAAGTGAAAAGTGAAAGTGAAGTTGTGCAGTCGTGTCCGACTCCTAGTGACACCATGGACTGCAGCCCACCAGGCTCTTCCGTCCATGGGATTTTTCAGGCAAGAGTACTGGAGTGGGTTGTCATTGCCTTCTCCATCTTCTGACTAGACCAGCCTTTTCAGTATTCCAGTCCCAAAATCACAAGAGAAGACTCGGATCATCCCACTGCCACCCCAGTTCTGTAGCTTCGGGTCAGGCATCCTGCCCAGCTCCAGTCATCCAGGGCTGGGATGGAGACTAGGATCACGTGGCTGGATGTGCTTCCCACATCGCAGGGGTGAAGGATGCGGCACAGCAAGAAGGAGCGGTTATTCAGTCACTCCATCTCCAGCTCAGCACTGGGTAAGGACATTTTCCAATCTTGGACAAGCCTTGAAAGAGAAACCCCAGCTGTTTGGGTGAAGCGTTGTCAGCTCAAAGCATTGCTAAACAAGATACAAAGGCTGCCCACCACCCTCAGTGTAACAGCCCAAAGACTACGTGTTAAACGTATTTTCCAAGCAGCCCCTGTTGGCCTGGCAAAATGAAGAAATGGGTCCATAGCTCAGAAGGGGAATTTGAGCAGGACATAAAAACATGACTGTCATCAGGATTCAGTTCAGTTCAGTCACTCAGCGTGTCTGACCCTTTGTGACCCCATGAATTGCAGCACACCAGGCCTCCCTGTCCATCACCAACTCCCGGAGTTCACTCAAACTCATGTCCATCAAGTCGGTGATGCCATCCAGCCATCTCATCCTCTGTCGTCCCCTTCTCCTGCCCCCAATCCCTCCCAGCATCAGAGTCTTTTCTAATGAGTCAACTCTTCGCATGAGGTGGCCAAAGTACTGGAGTTTCAGCTTTAGCATCATTCCTTCCAAAGAACACCCAGGGCTGATCTCCTTTAGAATGGACTGGCTGGATCTCCTTGCAGTCCAAGGGACTCTCAAGAGTCTTCTCCAACACCACAGTTCAAAAGCATCAGTTCTTCGGCGCTCAGCCTTCTTCACAGTCCAACTCTCACATCCATACATGACCACTGGAAAAACCATAGCCTTGACTAGACAAACCTTTGTTGGCAAAGTAATGTCTCTGCTTTTGAATATGCTAAGTTGGTCATAACTTTCCTTCCAAGGAGTAAGCGTCTTTTAATTTCATGGCTGCAATCACCATCTGCAGTGATTTTGGAGCCCCCAAAAATCAAGTCTGACACTGTTTCCATAGTGATCAACAAATGCTTGTGGTTGTTGAGAAGGTGGTGGTGGGTTTTGGCTCCAGGCACATAATACGTAATCAGGTTCTCAGGGAAGGTGGGGAGAGTGAAAGTGAAAGTCGCTCAGTCTTGTCTGACTCTTTGTGACCCCATGGACTATACTACGGTCCATGGAATTCTCCAGGCCAGAATACTAGAGTGGGTAGCCTTTCCCTTCTCCAGGGGATCTTCCCAACCCAGGGATCGAACCCAGGTCTCCCACATTGCAGGTGGATTCTTTACCAGTTGAGCCACCAGGGAAGTTGAGAAGGTGCCAAAGATAGAATTCCGGGACCAGGGACATTTAAAGGGTTGGCAAAGGAAAGCAAATTTCTGAGAATAGAGAAAGGAACCGCCAGAGTGCTGGAAGTGAGATAGATCTTGGAGGCAGGGAGAAGGTGCCAATTCTAGGGAGATGCAAAAATTAAGGATGAGCTTCTGAGAAGTGGAGGGGAGTAGGTGGAAGAGTGGTGAGGGGCACTGAGGAAGTTGGCCAACCTAAAGCTTGGTGGTGGGGGGAGGGTGTCTGGAGAGACTCAGGTAGACACCAGCGAGGAGCTTAGCGTCACAAAGATTCTCTCCCTCCCTTCTGCCTGAGGTTTACTCGAAGATGTTTAGATGTATAGAACAGTCTTTTGGACTCTGTGGGAGAGGGAGAGGGTGGGGTGATTTGGGAGAATGGCATTGAAATATGTATAATATCATATATGAAACGAGTCGCCAGTCCAGGTTTGATGCACGATACTGGATGCTTGGGGCTGGTACACTGGGACGACCCAGAGGGATGGTATGAGGAGGCAGGAGGGAGGAGGGTTCAGGATGGGGAACACATGTATATCTGTGGCGGATTCATTTTGATATATGCAAAACCAATACAATATTGTAAAGTTAAATAAAATTAAATTAAAAAATAAAAATAAAAGGTGATAGGATTCAGCACGATTGAGAAGCAAGTTGGGCGGGGCGGGGGTGGGGGGATGGGCGGAAGGAGATTTCTGAGGATAAGGAACCCAGAGCACCCCTGAAGGAGCCCACAGAGCCGGGAATAGGAACTGGCAGCCTTCACCGGCAGCTGCGGGACCCAAGGTCAAGCCGAGGACGCGGGCGGCGCGGGACCAGCCGGCCTCTGTCCCGGCCGGGCTCCTGCGCAGCACGTGACGTCGGTGCCCTCTAGCGGCGGTAGTCGGAATCGTAGGGCACGCGGAGTCCCTGCCGGCGAGAGAAACCGGACCCCAGCGGCTTGGGGACACGAGGGTCGCCGAGGATAAAGTTCACGGCACAAAAGGAGTTGGGGAGGAAAGCATTTCGATAGGGTACGTTTATCCGCCTTTCCTGCACTTGTGTGTGTTAGGGGGCGGAGGGAGGGGTAGCGATCTGGGCCAATTAGTCAGCCAAAGCAACGGTTGTGCCTGAAGCCACAAAAACACCTGAGTGAAACCCATGCTGTGGATTCAGATCTATTGTGGCCCGCCAGGAACCGACCAACTGTAGATGGTGCGGCACAGCGAGCCTCCGGGAGTCTGGAGGAGTTGTTACTTGCGTCGCGCGGCCAAACACTGAGAAGACGGGGACGGGGAAAGTGGGGCCGGTGCATAGGAGAGGGGCCATCGGCTGCACAATGCTGCCATCTACCGGGAAAGTCTGGGAATGCTCGGCCAGCCCGGGGCCAGAGGGCAGGAAGGGCCACGGGGGCGGTGAGGGGGCGCGGCGCGGGGAGGGGGGGCCGCAGTTAAATGCCAAGGGAGGCGCGTCTGGCTCTACAGTCGCACCGGGGTCTGTTTTTAGGGAGCGGTTTTCAGGCTCAGCAACACTAAAACAACCGCTCACAAAGCAACTCGGGAAAATATGCAGGTGTTTTGTGTTTGAGGGTCATAGGTTTTGGATTTCTCATCTTTCAGTTCAATCGCTAAGTCGTGTCCGACTCTTTGTGACCCCATGAACCGCAGCACGCCAGGACTCCCTGTCCATCACCCACTCCCGAAGTCCACCCAAATCCATGTCCATTGAGTCAGTGATGCCATCCAACCATCTCATCCTCTGTCGTCTCCTTCTCCTGCCCTCAATCTTTCCCAGCATCAGGGTCTTTTCCAATGAGTCAGATCTTCACATCAGGTGGCCAAAGTATTGGAGTTTCAGCTTCCACATCAGTCCTTCCAAATGAACACCCAGGACTGATCTCCTTTAGGATGAACTGGTTGGGTCTCCTTGCAGCCCAAGGGTCTCTCAAGAGTCTTCTCCAACACCACAGTTCAAAAGCATCAATTCTTCCATGCTCAGCTTTCTTTAGAGTCCAACTCTCACATCCATACATGACCACTGGAAAAACCATAGCCAAAACCATAGACGGGCCTTTGTTGACAAAGTAATGTCTCTGCTTTTTAATATGCTAACTAGTTTGGTCATAACTTTCCTTCCAAGGAGTAAGCGTCTTTTAATTTCATGACTAAAATCACCATCTGCAGTGATTTTGGAGCCCAGAAAAATAAAGTCAGCCACTGTTTCTACTGTTTCCCCATCTATTTCCCATGAAGTGATGGGACCAGATGTCATGATCTTAGTTTTCTGAATGTTGAGCTTTAAGCCAAATTTTTCACTCTCCACTTTCACTTTCATCAAGAGACTCTTTAGTTCTTCTTCACTTTCTGCCATAAGGGGGGTGTCATCTGCATATCTGAGGTTAGTGATATTTCTCCTGGCAATCTTGATTCCAGCTTGTGCTTCCTCCAGCCCAGCATTTCTCATGATGTACTCTGCATATAAGATAAATAAGCAGGGTGACAGTATACAACCTTGATGTACTCCTTTTCCTACTTGGAACCAGTCTGTTGTTCCATGTCCAGTTCTAACGTTGCTTCCTGACCTGCATACAGATTTCTCAAGAGGCAGGTCAGGTGGTCTAGTATTCCCATCTCTTGAAGAATTTTCCACAGTTGATTGTGATCCACACAGTCAAAGGCTTTGGCATAGTCAATAAAGCAGAAATAGATGTTTTTCTGGAACTCTCTTGCTTTTTCCATGATCCAGCGGATGTTGGCAATTTGATCTCTGGTTCCTCTGCCTTTTCTAAAACCAGCTTGAACATCTGGAAATTCACAGTTCATGTGTTGTTGAAGCCTGGTTTGGAGAATTTTGAGCATCACTTTACTAGCGTGTGAGATGAGTGCAACTGTGCGGTAGTTTGAGCATTCTTTGGCATTGCCTTTCTTTGGGATTGGAATGAAAACTGACCTTTTCCAGTCCTGTGGCCGCTGCTGAGTTTTCCAAATTTGCTGGCATATTGAGTGCAGCACATTCACAGCATCATCTTCCAGGATTTGAAATAGCTCAACTGGAATTCCATCACCTCCACTAGCTTTGTTCATAGTGATGCTTCCTAAGGCCCACTTGACTTCACATTCCAGGATGTCTGGCTCTGGATGAGTGATCACACCATCGTGATTATCTTGGTTGTGAAGATCTTTTTTGTACAGTTCTTCTGTGTATTCTTGCCACCTCTTCTTAATATCTTCTGCTTCCGTTAGGTCCATACCATTTCTGTCCTTTATCGAGCCCATCTTTCATGAAATGTTCCCTTGGTATCTCTAATCTTCTTAAAGAGATCTCTAGTCTTTCCCATTCTGTTGTTTTCCTCCCTTTCTTTGCACTGAATACTGAGGAAGGCTTTCTTATCTCTTCTTGCTATTCTTTGGAACTCTGCTTTAAACATCAACAAAGAGGCTTCTAGGAACAGAAGCGCTCCCATTGGCCAAATGAGATAAAATCTCCAAAAAGTGTAGGAAACAAAAGACAGATGGGTCTCTGGGTCTGGAATGGCATAGGCGACGGTTTTACGGGCCAAGATCATTCTCACGCAGCCTTACAAATCTGGGAAGTGCACGGAAAGAGGGTTGGGGGATTAAGTCTGTTAGTTCTCTGGGTTCAGTTTTTTCATCTGTAACATGGCAGTAAAGTTGGTCTCGCAGGAATGCCTGGAGGATCAGATATGCTGATCCTTGAGAAGAGCGTGGAAAGTATAAAACAGGTCCTCACTAGGTGCGAAAAACAAAAATTCTTATTCCAAATCAAATATGACTGAGCAAGGTGTCCCACATCCAGCAGTTGCTAGGAAGGAGGAAAGAGAATGAGTATCTCTATTGCATTTTCCCAGATATTGTTTTCAATAAAACCCGACTTTCCTAAATGGTTCTCAGATACCATCCCTAGGGATTTCGAAAGGAAAAATTAAATCACTTAAATAGAAAGCTTGTCTGTTCCTGGAGAGATTGCAATGAGGTCATTCGGTTTTTGGAGTTGTACTTGTTAAGTCCAAATGTGTGTGTCTTATTTTTCATAGCTAAACAGAACAAATGCCTAGCACTTTTTGCAGTGAGAATGATTTTCTCCATACTGCATAAGAGAAAACTGAGCCTCATAGAGGTTAATTTGCCCAAGGTCATGAAGCAAGTAAGCAATGGGTGTAAAACTCACAGTAGGGGAAGAAAGAATCAATAAACTTTGAACAAAGTTGGCCGTGGGCATAGGCAGGATAAGGGCCCATCCATAACATCTTTTTGAATGCAATATGATGACTTCCCTGACTTAAAAAAGCACTTTCTATGCCTGCTTACAGAGAAAATGTTACCATTAGACAGTAATTCCTCAGGTTTAAGACATTTTTGTTCCCTTTTTTAAAAAGCAAATTCTCCTGAGAATGGTAATGACTATAAGCTTCTTTAGTCATTTTACCTAAGTAAGAAAAAGTTTATTATATTCATCCCCAGAGAGCAGCTTTTGATAAAGACTTGGATGGAAAGCATGTAGAGTCTAAATGCTTGCAGGGAATAAAAAAGAAAAGGGGTATAGAAAGGGAGGCAGGTTGCCCAAAATTGTCTATTTCACTGTTTTACCTAGAGTTTTGGCTTTGTTGATAGGATATGTTTTTGACGCCAAAACATCACATACTGAAAAAGATCAGAGTTGAAGGGCTCACATTTCCTGACTTCAAAACTTATTTTCAAGCTACAGTAATCATGGCATAAGTTTATTATGGGAAAAGGGATTGACATATAGATTAATGGAATAAAACTGGAGTCAGAAATAAACCTTAGAGTCGTGTCGGACTCTGTGCGACCCCATAAACTGCAGCCCACCATTCCTAAGTATCCCAAGCTTCCTACTGTCAGCCTCGACTGCGCATGCTCTTCCCCTAGTGTGGGCCACAAGTTCAACCCTGCAGGAACCAAGGGTGAGAAGCGGCTGCAACGCCGAGCGGAGGAGGCAGGAACCCGAAGGCAAGCAGGAGCTGGATGGGGACCATGGCCGGGACCACTGTCATGGCCGCAGTCGCCGTCACTGAGGCAATGAAGTGCAAGATCCAGGTTCTGCAGCAGCAGGCCGATGATGCATAGGAGAGGGCCAAGCGCCTCCAGCAGAAAGTGGAGGGAGAAAGATGGGCCCGAGAACAGGCTGAGGCTGAAGTGGTCTCCTTAAACCGTAGGATCCAGCTGGTTGAAGAGGAGCTGAACCGAGCTCAAGAGCGCCTGGCCACTGCGCTGCAAAAGCTGGAGGAAGCTGAGAAAGCTGCTGATGAGAGCGAGAGAGTTATGAAGGTTATTGAAAACCAAGCCTTAAAAGATGAAGAAAAAATGGAACTCCAGGAAATCCAACTCAAAGAAGCTAAGCACATTGCAGAAGAGGCACACAGGAAGTATGAAGAGGTGGCTCGCAAGTTGGTGATTATTGAGGGAGACTTGGAGCGCACAGAGGAGCGAGCGGAGCTGGCAGAGTCCCGTTGCCGAAAGATGGGTGAGCAAATCAGACTGATGGACCAGCACCTGAAGTGTCTGAGTGCTGCTGAAGAAAAGTACTCTCAAAAGGAAGACAAATATGAGGAAGAGATAAAGATTCTTACCGATAAACTCAAGGAGGCAGAGACTCGTGCTGAGTTTGCTGAGAGATCAGTAGCCAAGCTGGAAAAGACAATTGATGATTTGGAAGATAAACTGAAATGCACCAAAGAGGAGGACCTCTGTACACAAAGGATGCTGAACCAGACTCTGCTTGACCTGAATAAAATGTAGAGCACCCCAGCCCCGCCCTGCCGCTGCTCCTCCCTCTCACCCCGACTCCGACTCCACTGGGGCCAGCCTGCCCGAAGCTGACCTTTAAACGGAGGGCTGATCTTTAACTGGAAGGCTGCTTTCTCCTTTCGCCACCTCTCCCGCCCCTACTCCTGTGTCCTTTTCGCCAAACAGTCTCTGCCTCTCCCAGAGATTCCAGTTGGGCTAGAGGCTGAGCACCTTTTGGGAACAACGTTTAAGGAATGTGAGCACAATGCAAAGTGTCTTTAAAAGCATGTTGTGATGTACACATTTTGTAATTACCTTTTTGTTCTTGATGTTACAACCATTTGTAAAAAAACATTCCAGATAATTCCGTAGAACTGAAGCAGCAGTCTAATCCCTTTCTCACTTTTGGAAGGTAACATTTCAGCTTAATGCATATTGCCTTCTCCAGAGAGAAAGGGAAAAGGTTTGGGCCTGCCTTACTGAGAGCCTAGCAGCCCAGAGAAAGGCTCCATTTGGGGAAACCTCATTGCCCTGTAAAAAGTACCTGCCAAAGCAGAAAGATGATTCCAGAAGGAGTTAGCCAAAAAAAAAAAAAAAAAAAAAGTGCTGTTCAGGTTTTCAGCTTTACGGTATCTTTGGACAACTTTTTTTTTTTTTTTTTTTCATCAGAAGTGACCAAACAATTAAGATGGTAAAACCTCTGAGACCAAATCCTTGTCCCAGCTCTACCCTGTTCCCAACTGCTCACAGAATGGATCATGTGCCCCTTATATTGAAGTGACCACTTATTTGCTCTCCTGCCTCCTTGAAAGAAAGGAAAGAAAATTATGTTTTGCCACTGATTTAGCCATATGAAACTCATCTCATCACCCTTTTCTGGGTCTGAAGCTGCTGTCTCTAAAAGTGCCATCTCACTGTGCTTTGTATCGGTTAGTGCTGGAGAAATCTTGAAAAGCGTATGTACAAAACTTGTAAATTTTTATATTTTGGAACTTTGCTTCTTTGGGGTTGAGGCAAACTGGTCACCCCTCTGCCTGTGAGAGCTCTCTACAGTCTGTGGGCTAGCAGTGTGCTGATCTTTTAAAGTTTCTTTCCCTACCCAATCCCCCTTTTTTGATGAGGTTTCAGTGAGGTCTGTTAGGGGTGCATCCTGCAGCTTAATTGGCTTAAAATGTTCTCTCCTTTGGTGTGGTCTCTTTGGGGACCAATTGGGAGAAAAAAAACCAATAGTGTAACTGTTTTGATACTGAAAATTGATAAATGTCTTTTTGAAATAACCAGTCCCTCCAAAATAAATAAATCCAATATGACAAAAAAAAAAAAAGAAATAAACCTTAACACTATGGTCAACTGATTTTTGACCAAGATAAAAACAGATAAATTGGACTTAAAATTTGAAACTGGTACTTCAAAGGACGCTGTCAAGAAAGTGAAAAGATGCCTTATAAAATGGGATAAAGTATTTGCAAATCAAATATCTGATAAGGAAATTGTATCTAGAATATATAAGGAGCTCATATACGTCAATAATTTGGAAGACTACCCAATGTTAAAATGGGCTAAGAATTTGACTAGATGTTTCTCCAAAGAAGATATAAAAATGGCCAATAATCATATGGAAAAGTCATCAGTGTCATTAGCCATCAGAGAACCCACCTCACCCCCGGCCAGATGTGTGTGAAGAAGCCTGTGGATGATTCCAGCCCCAGCCATCCAAGTCTTCCCACTCAGATATGGTGGAGCAGACAAGCTGCTCCTGCGTGTGTCGTCCAAATCCCTAACCCACAGGACCCAGGCACGTACAGCACAGCCGCTCTTCAGGGTGGTGCGCAGAACAGTTCTAACGAAGCGCTCAGGCTCTGACCCTCTGTCACCTGATTTACTGGGACAAAGGAACAAGAGAACATAGGAACCTCCCCATGAAAAGTATTCACCATGGCAGCAGAAACCACTAATTGGACACCTGTTGTATGCTAGACTGGTGTTGGTGCTTTCTGTACTTTATCATTCATCCTCCTGGGAACCCACCTAGTACACAGTATGAGCCCCATCGTACAGACAAGAAAGCTGGGGTCTGGTAACTCTGAATGACTTGCCCAGGGTCGCACAGACAGTAGAGAGCCAGGACTGACATCCACGCTAATCTGACCACACGGCAGCCAAACCCCACGTGCTTATATCCACAGTGTGGTACCCACCCCCGACCCACTCCCAGGCTCTCCACCAGGAATGCAAGGCATTTCTAAAACTGCAAACGTGGTATTGAGTTATATAAAGAAGGATGACATTTTTGTTTCACTGTCAAAACTTCATAAAACATGCATGATGCCAAGTGGCAGAAGTGTTCAAGGTGTTCATTTTCGCTCATTCATCTTATCAAAAGACATTTAAATAATAAAAAGGAAATGAGGGGAACAGAAAAACAGAGCAGACCTCCCCTGCCTGGGGTAGAGAGTGGTAAAGGCACAGGAAGAACCTATCCACTCTGGCCCAGACTTAAGGTAGAGACTTGGCTGCTCCTGTCCTGCCCTATGGACACACGGAGGTGGCCAGACTAGGGGAGATGACCCAGTGGGCCAGGATGCTCTGGGGAAAAGCCAGAGCCCAGGGTAACCCTGAAGATGGTGGAATAGACTATGCCCCTAGATATTCCGTATCAGCTCACCACATGCCACATCCCTAAGCAGTTATATAATTATCCAGTATGTACATTGTTTAGTGTCTGGATTCGTCAGGATTTTCCAGAGAGAGAGAAAGAGATTTATTACAGAGAGTTGGCACATATGACTATGGAAGCTAAAAAAAGTCTCAATATTCGCAGCCAGCAAGCTGAAAACCCAAGAGAGCAAAAGGTATAAATTCCAGTACAAGTCCAAAGACAGGAACAGACTGCTGTCCATCTCGAGGGGTCGCTGCTGAAATTCCTTCTCACTCAGCCCTTTTGTTCTGTTCAGACCTTCCAATGATTGGATGAGGCCCACCCACAATGGGGGTGGCAATCTGCTTTACCCAGTCTACAGATTCGAATGTTAATCACATCCCAAAACACCCAGAATAATGTTAGACTAAATATCTCGGCAGCCCATGGACCAGGTCTTTTGACACATAACACTAACCATCATAACATCCATTGCCCCACCACTATAAGCTCCCTGAGCCCAGAGACAATTTTTTCTTGTTCTCAACATAGTTCCAGAACCTGGCATAATAGTTCATCAATAAGAAGATGTTACCTACATTATCTGTTGAGTGAATAATCCCAGGAGACTTCTTCATTGACATTAACATTGACATTGACATTGCCAAGACCCCTGTGAACATCTGATTATAACCGTGTGTGTTTGTGTGTGTGTGTGTGTGTGTGCGCGCGCATGTTCAGTTATGTCCAGCTTTTTGCGATCCCATGGACTGTAGCCCACAAGGCTCCTCTGTCCACAGGATTCCCCAGGCAAGAATACTGGAACGGGTTGCCATGCCCTCCTCCAGGGGATCTTCCCGACCCACAGATCAAACCCGTGTCTCCTGCATTGGCAGGTGGATTCTTTCCACTGAGCCACCTGGGAAGCCCCAACCATGCATACCTGAGTATAAAGTAACACCATGCTGTGGACTACTTCATAAATTTCAAGGTCCAAAGCAGATGATGAACTCAGTAACAACCACTAACTGTGATATCAAATGAAGAAGTAGGAGCTAAAGATAGAGTAAAGGCATTCAGGGATGGGGGTGAATCTGGAGTAATCCAATAAAAATGTAATGTGGATGTATGGTTAGGTCCCTTCACTGTTCACCTCAAACTGCCACAACATTGTTTGTTAATTGGCTATACCCAATACAAAAAAAAAGTTTCAAAAAATTTAAAAAAGAAATGTAATGTGAACCACTTGGGTATTCTAAATTTTCAAGTAGCCACAATTCTAAAAATAAGAAGAACCAAGTGAAATTAATTGTAATATTTCATATTGTTATAAATACAAAGTATAGTTTTTAAATATAATTATTGCACTCAGTTTACCTAAAATATCATTTTGGCATAGAATCCATCTAGAAATCGTGAAGGAGCTAGTTTTCCTTCTTCTTTGATACTGAGCCTTTAAAATCACGCAGCATGTCTCAATTTGGATGAGCCACATTTCAAGGGCTTAGTGTCCACATGTGCTGGTGGCCAGCAAGTGCAGAGCACAGCAGATGTCTGACCACTCACATGTGAGGATGACAACATCCTCTGAAGCCCTGGGTATTTAGTCAGCCTGACTTGAGTCTCCATGGGGTTAGATGTCCATGTCCCCACGTATTCTCTGATTGGAGTAAAATCAGAAGCAGAGTCACCACAGACCTAAAGGCTGTGGAGACAGATGGGGCCAAAACTCAGGACCTGCCCCATGGCTCATGATCAGTGAGACCTGGGGCGAGTCACTCAACCTCTCCAAGTGCCCGTGTCCTCGCAAATGACGTGGAGCATTGCTGCAAGAATCAAGTTTCAACAACCCAAACCTCATACTCCTCTTCCTGCACAAGGCATGGCAGGATTCCAGGCTAACCTCCCCAAACATGGAACTAAATGGGGGTTCCTGCTGTTGGCTTCTTGCACGGAATCTCTAAGGACTGACTTATAAAAGAAGAAAACTATAATAAGCAGCAATGTGGATGCACCTTGAGGACATTATGCAAAGTGACATAAGCCCAGACACAGAAAGACAAGCGCTGCATGTTTCCACTTACATGAGATATCCAAAACAGGTTCATAAACTCGAAGCCTGGAATGATAGTGACAGATGTAGAGTTATTAACCAACTGGCATAAAGTTTCAGTTAAATAAGATGAGTAAGCTTTAGAGGGGCTTCCCAAGTGGCGCTAATGGTAAAGACCCTGCCTGCCAATGCAGGAGACATAAGAGAAAGAGGTTCAGTCCCTGGGTTGGGAAGATCCCCTGGAGGAGGGCATTACAACCCACTCCAGTATTCTTGCCTGGAGAATCCCATGGACAGAGGAGCCTGGCAGGCTATGGTCCATAAGGTCACAAAGAGTTGGACATGACTGTGTGACTTAGCACGCATGCACACAAGCTCTAGAGACCTGCTGCACAACATTGCACCTCTAACCAACAATAATGTACGCATTTCCGATTTGTTAAGGAGATGGATCTCATGTTAAGTGTTTTTACCAAAGCAAAAATGTTTTTAAAAAGAATGGCCAAGGCTTGAAATGGTTTTTGAAAGGGACTTCCCACTTCCCTAGGACTCCCCTAGTCCCCTTCGTGGGACTCCTGAAGGAAGCTAGTGGGGGCACGAGAGGCCCCCACTGGGTGGATTTCATGGTTGCCCTCCATGGAGGGAGCTGGTGGTCTCTTCCAGCCCCTTACATGGGCTTCTAGTCCAGATGCAGGAGATTCCATGTAGAGCACGTCAATCGCCAGAAGACAGAGTCAGTGGCCCTCTCTGTCACGTGGCCAAGTGGTGCACACGTGCTCCCTCTCTGCCGTCTTTAGAGTGATCCAGGGGTTCAGAGAGAAGCAGACCAGAACACCCATAAATGTGGGTGTCTCCACGGAGTGATGCCCAAATCAGAAGAAGACAGGCACCAATCCAGCTAGGGGCCCTCCCAGCTGTTTCCCACCCTCTGCCCATAATCAGGCTTCCTGTTGCCCACACATTTTCAAATTTCCAACAAGAGCAACTTCTGCATGCCAAAGGCATTAGAAATCTACCATCTTCTCCTAGCCTCTATATTGTACATTGGCTTCCCAGCACCCTTGACATTCACCTCCTCCCAAATGTTATCACAACCATGTTCCCATTCTTGATCCATCAGCCTCTTTATCTCTTGGAGAGGTAACAGAGGGAAAAGAAACCAGCCCAAATGGCTTTTTTGGCGGCCCACAGTGTTCTTGGAAATCTGTTAGCAAGGCATGCAAGCCTCCTCCCTGTTGTTAGTACCAGCTGGCGGGCCATGGGCCCACAGTGCATTCACCAGCATCTGTGCTGTTCTATTCAGCAGAATAGAGCTGGCTGGTTTTCCTCTCTACCAAAGTAAAAGAGGAGTCATGAGTAACTGGCAAATTATCTGAATGAGACTTTTTAAAAATATTTTAAACTTCCTGCTTACATAGAACTGTACAGACAACAGCTGAAGCACACACATTTCAGGGGATCTGTGGGCTCTCAGGACTATGGGGGGGAATGGGAGTTCCAGAAGGAGCAGGTGGAAGAGAAGCAGACAAATGGAGGATGGAAAGAAGATGGGAAAAAGCGAAAAAAAAGAGGGATGGTTCCAGTGGTCAGAGAAGGCATTTTGTTGGGTGCCTACCTGGTAGGTGTGAAGATAAGCACCCCCAACCCAGCCTTAAGGGAGGGCCTGGCTACTCTGCTCCAGGATTGTGGCCAGGAAACAACTCCAGATGTTAGCTCAGGGCTTGCCTCTGATGAAGGAGCGGCCTTGCCCCAGGGTGCGCCTTTCTCAAGGCAGCCTCGTCGGGTGGCTGAGTGAGGCAGGGATGCAGAGAGCTAGCCAACTCAGCCCCTCATGGGGCCACTCTGATGGGCAGGAGTCACTCTGGGTCTCTGGGGGCCTGCCCTGCAGCCCAGCTCTCCCTGTGCCCAGGCCTGCCTCCTCCCCTTGCCACTCACAGGAGAGGAGCCCTAGAGAGGTCATGTACCCCAGACTCCATCTCAGCATCTGCTTCTGAAAAACCCAGTCTGCAGTTGCTAGATTTGATAATGCCTCCTCTTGATCTGTACTATTGTGTGAAAGAGGATGATAGAGTAGATAGATAGAGATAGATAGAGAAAATAGATAATTTCCCTGTTACAAGTGAGGACAGCCAGGCTCTAGGAGGTTTGGTAACTTGCCCATGGGTCACAAGCTGGCAGAACTGGGGTTGAACTCACCTGATCCAGCACCAGTATATGCTACCGCCAGGGGCTTGCAGATGAGAAGACCCTCCAGATTAATTCTGATGACCTACAGCACACCAGAGGGCTTCTCAGGTGGCTTAACACACAATTAAGCCCATCAGGAACATGCCTGCCAATGCAGGAGGACTTAAGAGACGCAGTTTCAATCCCTGGGTGGGGAAGATCTCCTGGAGGTGGGCATGACAACCCACTCCAGTATTCTTGCCTGGAGAATCCCATGGACAGAGGAGCCTAGTGGGCCACAGTCCACAGGGTCACAAGGAGTCAGACAGGGCTGAAGCAACTTAGCACGCACACACGCACGGTGCACCAGAAAGTCTGGGAAGGAGTGAGCCCCTTTAAAGGAAGAGCAGAGGTGGGAGAAAAACTTCAGACTCACCATTGGGAGAGATTTCAGGGTTTCTTAGATGGTCCCCTGTACCCAAAATACTCCTCCCACCTGGCCAAGTGCTAACTACAGTCCCTAAATTGGAGAGGAAAAATTCATACATAATCCTGAGAAGAGTACTGAATTTACATAAATATATTTGTATGGCTAGGTCTGCAGGCCCCCAGGCACCCCTTTCTGTGCCCCTTACTGTCATTTTCTGCTTTGCCTCCTATTCCTATCCTGTCCTTAAGAGAAGTGAGCTGATAAATGAACTCCTTCAGAATGACATGCAAACGTGTGTACATTTTGCAGGATAACTCAGGGAGCAGTGAGTGCCTAATCCAAGCACAGGGACTCTAGGTTGGGAAGATATTTTAAAGCAAGAGGATCATGAGATTTGCTTTCACTTAATAGGTTTGCGTTTGCAAGTCCAACACTCCTACAGCTGTTTATTTCTCCCTTCTTATGTTGCCCATAATTGAGATAAGGTAGATAATGGTCCTTTAGTAATTGTCTGGTGGTAAAAATCGCTCTTCTTTACCTGGGCCTGGTTAACATAGGTATTTTCTAAAAGCCAAAATAGAATTTTTCATTAAGCTGCATCATTAAGTACTAGTCTCTAAAACATAACACACAATTAAGGGAAGATTTTTTCATAAAAATAAATAAAATCATTTGAAATCTAATTTTGTTAGTCCTTTCAGTAATTCTTAATCTAAGCATATCTCCCCGTGGGCCGGATGACTGTCACCCCGACTCTCTCACCCTAAACCCTGTGACAATGCACTAATAGACATCTGAGTTTCATCACCCTTGATGCTGGCAAGTCTCTGAATCCAGTGAAGGCATCCAGAATATGCCACCCCCCAAATATGCCAACATAAAGATTGTTTTGAGCTAAAGGCAATTGAGAGTCATTGGATGCAGAAAGTTTTATGCCTTCCTCCTACCCATTTACAAGCAGAGCACACATTTCCCTTCGTGAAGATATCCCCCTTCCCATCCCATACCAGGAAGGGACGAGCATTCTCATCACACTGAGAAGAGTTTGCAGAAACAGACCTTACTAAATAACCTGGGTCTTCCATTAGTCCCCCGGTATGTTTCCTGGGCGCTTCCCCATGATTTGCATCCCTTGAAGCCCAAACCCACTTTCCTTTGTTAAAATGGCATATAAGCTCCCTAGTCTCACTATGTCTTTGAGTTTCACTTCTTTTCTCTGAACTTGTGTGCAAATAAAATATTCGTAAGATTATACTATTCTCTCCTGCCAGTTGGTCTTTTGTTAGTTTAATTTGCATACTCCAGATACTGAACTTAAGAGGCTAGGGGAAAGTCTTTCCTCCCCAACACCAGCTACAACCTTTTATTCCAAGCCAGAGAGGCTTTTGATTACTATTGAGTTTCTCTATCATGAGGCTCAAGATTCATTTTACTGAACAGTGCAAACTCCTTGTTCTCTGCTCTGAAGGCAAACATTTTCTAGATAACCTGGCTACTGAAAGGGCAAATTTGCAAACCCCTGGGACTTCTCTAGGAGTGGAAACCTTGGAGACACATGAAGAAAGGGCAAGCCTAGAAGTCAAAAGATTTGGGTTCTTTGCTAACTCTGCTCTATGACCTTGGCACTAACCAACCTGGGGCTCAATTTCCTTGCAGAGGGGATGCAGGAAAGGGAGAAGACGGGAGTTGATTCTAACCCCAATTCTTCTGCTTACTCTCAGAGTCACCTTGAGCCAGCCCCTCACCTCTCCAAGTTTTAAACTAAGAGAAAGGGAAGGTACCTAGAGCGGTGATTCCCAAAGTGTCAGAACTACTAAATGGCCAGAACCACTAAATCAGAGTCTCTAGGATGCATCCCAAAAATCTATTCTAACAGAATTTCCAGATGATTCTCCCTCAAATATGAGAACCACTGGCCTAAATAATCTGGTCTCTTCCAGATTAAAAACCTTAAACTCGAGTCAGACAGAGAAAGACAAATATTATATGATATCACTTACATGTGAAATCTAGAAAATACAACAAGTGAGAGAATATAACAAAAAAGAAAGCATACTCACAGAAATAAGGAACAAACTAGGGACAGCCAGTGTGAGGGGGAAAGGAGCAATATATCCTTGAAGATGTATTGTACAACATGGGGAATATAACCAATATTTTATAATAATTGTAAATGGAAAGTAACCTTTAAAAACTGTATAAAAAATTTTAAATTTTTTAAGTGTTTAAATAATCTGGGGGAGGATAAATACCTCAAATTCTTTTTGCTCCAACCTTAGGGTATCTCTTTCTCTCAAAACAAAACAAATGAAAAAATGAACACCTGCTCCAAACTTCTCTCCTCTATGCAGATGACTAACTTCAAGGGACTTAAAATAAAATTTGCATTCAGTCATTTCCATAGCAACCTTAACAAAACCATTATGATGCTTTTGTTCTTTAATACATCTGCTCCTTTCTTTTACAGCAACTTTTGTTCCTTTCCCAGTTATAAAGCCAATCTTATCTAAGGATAGCTCTTAAAAACATTTCAGTGTACATAATTACAGTCCCAGCCAGCAGTGCAAAGAATGTCATTTAAATCATACCACGGCATTGATCCTCTATGCCAGCTCTTCTGAAAGCCAGCTCTCAGGATGGAACACACTCTATAAACTTCTAAATCCAGATGAGAGAGTCTGTCTCCATAAGTAGGACTCCATACACCTTTATTGATTTCACAGTCCACCTATTGGCCCTACTTCCAGAAATAGCTGCCAACTCTAATTGGTCAGCCATCTTGTCCCACCCTCAGGTCACGATGTTCTGGTGAGCTGAGTACACTTCCAGCTCCAGGTTTGGCCAGTAAAAGCCTTCATGACCCTGGACACTCTCACTGATTCACAGATGGGCACGTGACCCATTAAAGCCAAAGAGACATTGACTAAAACTTCAGGGATAGAAATGTGTGATATTCCTCACTACACCAGAAGCTGAAATGATGAAGCTGTTTTAATTCCATGAAGGGAAACTTGCCTGAGGAAGTAGAGCTGTGAGGCCAGGAGAGAGAAACTGATGCCAGATGACATCATTTTCGAGCCTGTATCGAACCATGCCCGAAACCAGATTTCCTCTCAACCTTTGGTACAAGGTCCATTAAATTTTCTTTCTCCACTTTGGATTGATTTTTCTATCACATGACACCAAAACTATCTTAATGGGTAACAGAGCATATATCATTACAGCTTTCGTTAGGTAACTTGTCAATATCTATTAAAAAAAATTCTGTGCAATAACTTATTCTAGCAAGTCTAATTCCAAAAATATCAGAAATGCTCTCACAAGTATGAACATGTGTATATGTATAATCCTGAAGTCCACTGAAGCATTGTCACAGCAAAGAGTTGGAAACAGCCTGCTGTCATTCAATAGAAACCTGCTTTATTTTAGGCATTTATGATGTTAATGAAGACTAAAACAACCCTGATGATAGGGTCAAGGACTCTTGGAGTTCAAAGGCATCTTAAATCAAGTATTCCACATCCATCTCCTGAGAGACACAAATTCTGAAGCCCACAGAGGTAAAGTGACTTGACTAGTGTCACTCAAGCTGAAGCACTGATGCTTCACTGAGCACTGAAGAAGTGATTTTTCAAACTGTGGTGCTAGAGAAGACTCTTGAGAGTCCCTTGGACAGCAAGGAGACCAAACCAGTCAATCATAAAGGAAATCAACCCTGAATATTCATTGGAAGGACTGATGCTGAAGCTGAAGCGCCAATATTTTGGCCACTGATGCAAAGAGTCGATTCATTGAAAAAGACCCTGAGGCTGGGAAAGACTGAAGGCAGGAGGAGGAGGGGGCGACAGAGGATGAGATGGTTGGATGGCATCATTGACTCAATGGATGTGAGTCTGAGCAAACTCCAGGAGATAGAGAAGGACAGGGAGGCCTGGCATGCTGCAGTCCATGGGGTTACAAAGAGTCAGACACAACTGAGTGACTGAACAACAAACTGTCACTTGAGCTAATTCTTCAAAGAGCCAGGACAAGACCCTTTTTCTTCTGGCAGCCATTCATCCTCTATGTCACACTGGGTCTGAAATTCTAACCATGTTGGTCATTGTTAGACAATGGCTCGTGTCTGGCTTTTCACTGTAAAATCAATACCCTCAAATGCAAAAGTTAAATCAACATTACACTCAGTATCAGCGATAACAAATTAAGCTGCTTCAAGCTAGCAAAAATAGCTTGTTCCCTAAGGGCAACTTTTCTTTCCTTCTCTTCCCCTTCACTTCTCCCAAAACTCATACTGATGCTGGACACACCAATAGAAATAGCAGTTCAGAAAACTGCAGCAACTCAATGCCAATCCAAGCAAAGCCCTATTCTCAGTCACAGTAATAAAAGCGGTTCAGAATGCTGAGCATTCGAGTCACAAAAGATATGATTTCTGCCTGAGATTGTCCGATAACAGAAATGAATGATGGTTCTTTGCCTGAAAATACATATTGATTGTTGGCTGTGATTTTCACCATGGATAATGCGCAAGTCACCATCCTTCAAATGTGTGTGAGTTGAAGTTGCTGTTGCCTATTGCTCGCAGGATGATTTGCAGCAAGAGACAAGACAAGGCAGGAGAAATTTCTACATCCAGGTCAGGCTGGATGCTCTGCAGCCAATTTTCCATCCTGGATTGTTTGACCTTCCCTTTAAAGGTCCCAATTTATCACAGGCAAAGGGCAGATTGATTGTCTGCATTTGACCAAGATAAAGGCATCTTCATATTCTTTAAACTTTTGTAGAACTGAGTTCCTCAGAAGTCACCCCATATTCCAGGCCCAGCCACCATTTACCAACTTAAATCTCTGATGTCCTGACCTACCACAGGTTGTACACAGTTTCTGCTTGACTGAGAATGGGACCAAATGGAAGACAGCATATATATCAGGTGTCATCACCTCCCCCCTCCCCGGGCCAGACCAAACTTCATCCTTGCTGCTCAAATGCACCAATCGTTTTTATCACTTTCTGATGAATTAAGAATTACTGGCTAATTTGGCTACCAGAATAATTGTAAATGCTTCAGAAGATAGTTAGGCCAAAAGCAGATGAGAATGGTCTGTCTGTCTGAGCATCAGCCCCATTCTGTTCACAATCCTAGGACATCGGAGTCCAATGAGCTCAGGGATTTTAAGAATGAAGTTTCTCACAGGATGGAGTTCAAGGGCTCCTAATGTTTACCCTTAAAACCCTTCCCCGGGAGCCTATTGGACCTAAAACTTTACCATTAAAAATGTGCTTCATTACAGTTCAGTCAAACTGGGTTTCCTCGATGGCCCCTATGAAATTCTAGTACCACGGGGAGGGCTAAATATCACCTTAGCAGAGATGTCCTCCAAATAGGCACTGGGCACAAGGCTTTATGAGAATATGAAACATCCCAATTGGGGACAGACCCCAGAACAGGAAGAGAGTCTCAAAAAAGAAATGCAGGAAGACCCTGCAGATACCTACTCTCCAGGGTCAGTGCAGTAAAACACCAATGGTTCATAAAGAAAATCCGTCCCAGTGGAAGGTTCTGTGGACAGAAGTAAAACGCCACAGGACATTGCTGGAGCCTCACTAAGTCTGCGAAGAGGTTTTTCATGCCTTCCCAGTCTTGTAGCTCATTTCATGGAGTGTTTCCAGGTACCTAATGAAGGAGACAGGACCGGGGGCAGACAGACTTGAAGTATGGAGGACAGAAAGAGGAGAAACATACCATACCAGTCAATATCTTCCAGTGTCGGTGAAAACATTTTTAGTGCTTTATATAGTCAGCAAGACAAATCAGTTGACATCACTTTCTTTTTTTAAAAGTGTAAAATACTGCTGTTAGAGCAGCACACACACACCAAAAAGATCCCTTTAGATATATCAATGCTTAATCATTGTTGTCAGCTCTTACTTTGTCTAACTAATGACTTAATCATCTTTCTCTTTCCCCCAAGTAAGAGCAGAGTCGGTTCCCCCGATTCAATGGAAACTTAGATGAAGCGAGTATTCAAGGCCTCTTTATTATCTCTTTTCAGCAAGGTCTCTATGACAGAAACCACTCTACACTAAATGGATCCAATAATTGCCCCAAGCTTCCAAATTCACTTTTCTTTTATAGATAGAGGTGGTGCCGAATGTGTAGGCACTTCCATCGCACCTACTTCATATGTATCTATTTTACTCCTCCAGTTTCTATTACTAATCAGTTCTGCAGCCTCACATATTCTCAGTTAGCACAGCAAAACTCTAGAGCCCAGCCTTCTCAGAAAAAGAGGGAGGAAGAGGGGAAACCTGTTATTACCGACACATTAATATTTTTGGTGTCACCAATTCTATCATATCTGGTTTTTTTCTAAATTTTTTAATAAACATATTTCTTTTTTTCCAATAAAGCTCAGAGTGTCTTTAAAATGTACCTTAAGACAGTGGTGCCCAGATTTTAGAATTTTACAGACACGTACAATTTTACTGAAAATCCTGAGAACTAACACAGGGTTAATAATTTTATATTTAGCCTCCCAAAAGATTTATTTAATCTGCTATCCTCACTATTTCATAAAAGGAAGAATTTTTTAACAACTATACAAGTAGGGTAGATATCCCATGATGAAAAAAAATGGTTTGTATTATTAATTAATTTGGCTTTGCAAAAACTCACTGCAGGGTGAATCATGTTTTCTCTTACCACTTGCCATGTAGTATGGACTTTTTTGGGGTCCAGGGCTGCTCTGAGCACTGGGATTTGGGGACCACCAGCTGAGAAGTGGTGGAAAGTACAAGAATGAAGTTGGTGCAGATTAGAAGCAATTTAACAGCAGCAGCAGTAGCAGAGAGTATAGAGAAAGAGATGAAGATTAGGAACCATCAGACAATGACCAAACAGAGCAGCTTCAGGGCAGGAGGAGAAAGTTGGTTGTGGGTCTTCTGGCTCCCACTTCAACCAGAGAGACCTTACTCTCATTCTACACATATGAGGATTCCACCTGGTCAGGCTACTCGAGGACAGATGGGCTCTCTGGTCTGGTGAATGGTTCATGCCAATTCTTTAAATATTGAGTGAAAGTATATAGTCAGAGTAAAAAGAAATGAACTGACTTCTGTTGATAAAAATTATATATATTTTTTATGTTCGGAACAACAGATGACCCCATATACTTATCATTAACATAATACTTCAACTTATTTGCAGCTGTCTTTCTTTGCACTGATTTTCCATTATTCCTAATTGCTAAAGTATTATGCCCTCAGACCCAGCCCTCAGACTCACTGGGATAAAAGCAGCTTATGTGGCTTTTTCAGTGAGCTTTTATCCTGTTTTGTTTTGTCATTCTGTTAATAAAACGTTCTATTTTTCTGAAATGTTTGTTTCTTATTTAGGATGCAAATCTGGATGTAGCCAAGTCAGTCATATTTTAGGAGACATTCAAGGGCTTAAAATTCATGTGATAAAATAAAGCATTTGTCCTCAGTAAGCAGGACTCAGCGACATGTCGTTGGGTTTCAGAATTTTGGCCAGTTGCTGGCTGGCCAGCCAGGCTTGGTGGGGGCCGAGTGAACTTCATGTGCGCTGAGGTCACAAAAACAAAATTGGCCATCACCATCCAAAAGTATTTTTTGTGCTTTTGTTTTTGTTTCCACATGAAGGCCTCTACTTCACTAGGATTAGGAACAATGAACATTTTGAAGCTTCTGAAGATAACAGCAAGTGGAAACCTGAGTTTAAAAGTACCCTATTTCTGATTTATTCCAGAATCCATTATAGTTGCCTCCCTAGGAAGTAGCTCAGCTGACCTGCTCCCTAATCCAGCTCTATAAAATTCACATGAATAAAGGGTTTGACTTTTAAGTTTAACAACCACGAAAGCATAGGCGTGCACATCAGAGCCCACCAGAGGGTGACAGAACGCGGTTGTAAAATGAAGAGTATTTTAAAGTCTCACAGGGTTATTGACTACCAACCTCTGTGTCTCTGATGAGAACCTCATCCAGCCCAAGCTGATAGCAATTGCTTTCCCTCTGAGGTCAGCTTTGATTACTGCCAGGTGTGGAAGGGAAAGAAGCAATGAAGGGAAGAAGACACCAGGCGATGGCTGACAGTGTTTCCTCTCTCTTCCCCAGGGAAGTGAAGAGAAACAAGACTCTTCTCTGCCTACCCCCACCTTCCCCACCTTGTTGCCGGCCAAAGTAGCCCCTGTGGAAAAAACATGCAGAAGCAGCAGTTTCTTCCCTTCCCTCGAAAATCCGCACCCATTGTTTGTGCTGATGCAGACATTTCATTTGATGTGCAGAGACAATCCCACCCAGAAGTAAGAATCAAGCCCAAATTCCTCTCCCACATCTTGAGGAGCAGCCTGGCTCCGTCTCCCCCACCTCCCCACTGGCAGCATAGCCCCGTGAACGAAAGATCTAGGTGGGTAGGACCTGGCACTCACTGGAGCTGCCCTCTGAAGCTCATCCAATAATCCACTCCACTGGATGCAGGAGGTATGGAGATAATGACTATTTCCTGAACATCGTGCTGTTTAAACAGCCCCACTGCAGTGTTTCGAGAAATTCAGGATGTTTTTGCATCCCAGGTGCTGCTGGAGCTGCCCAGCTAAGCTAAACACAGTGCACAGGCATTGAGAACAGGTGGTGGCTGGCCAGATTGCTGGCAGTCAGGATGGCGGCAATTGTTTTTCTTGTTCCAGCAGTTGGCAGAGGAAGGCATGCTTCAGTACAATCAGTAGCTTTCCACTTTCAAAAAGGAATGTTTTCCTGGACACTAGAGCATGAAGACACGCTCTACACTGCTCAAAAGCCCTTTCAGAGACAGAGCAAAGTCCAAAACTGCAGACTGCCATCCAGAATCTTCCTCCATTTATCCCTGTTCTTAGTTGAAGCATTTTGGCTTGCAGAATGGGAGGCCCAGTATAGCTAGCTCAAAAGAGGGTGTGTGTATGTGTGTGTGTGTGTGAACTACTTTCCTGCTTGTGGCCATGGGTCCTCTGCCCACTTGCTTCTGTCACCTTCTTGGAAAGGCCTTCCTTGACCCCAGCATATGGTGATATCTATCTCACCCAATTATACTCCATCAGATGACCCTGTTTTATCATTCCATTTCCTTTATCACTGCAATGTATCAAATATTTGTGTCTGCTCTCCCCAACACAACTCGTACGTTGAAACTGAATCCCCACTGTGATGTTATTTAGGGTAGGGCCTTTGGTAATTGGACCATGAGGGTGGATCCCTCATGAATGGGATTAGTGCCCTTAGAAGACAAGGCCAAAGAGATACATAGCCCTCTTTTCACCATATGAGGGGATAGCTAAAAGAGAGCTGTCTGCAAATCAAGAAGCAGGTCCTCACCAGAACCTGACCACTACTCTGGCACTCTAATCTTAGACTCCAGCCTCTGGAACTGAGAAAAACAAGGTTCTGTAGTTTATAAACCGCTCAGTCTATGGTACTTAGTTATAGCAGCCCAAACTGACTAGGACAATGACCACTGACATTTTCTTATTTGTTTGGCTGTTTCCCCACTTAACATAAGCTTGATGAGGACAGGACTTTCTCATGTGCATTGCTGTAGCTTAGGCCCTAAAACAGCATGAGGGGGTAGCACTCTGTAAACTCATGGTCTTTCATACCCAGCGCCCTCTGCTGTGAAATCTCTGTGATCATTGGTTCAAATTCCCAAGGGAGATCATCCGCTTGGTGCTCTAGCCAACCAATGGATTTGTGCCTTTAATTCTGATATCTGCCCTTGGTCCAATCAGCCAGGTCATAGAGGAGGGGTCAGAAATCGCCCTTCCCAAAAGAATGGGAGGTGCTGGGTCTCTAGAGGGATCTCTGGATGGAGAAGATACTGAAACCTGTCTCAGAGGGGGCTGGACACTTTGCAGTTACCTCCTACTACACACGTATGTACACAAGTGTGTGTGCAACCCATTCTCCATCCCATTCACACGGGCCAAGTACCGTGCAGACACCTGGCTCAAACTACACACTCAAAAATTTTTGTTAAGAAACATTTTTTGTTTGGTCACTCTGTATCCCCTGCTTCCAGATCTTGCCTCAAGCTGTTCCCTCTCTACTAGAAAGGCCTGCCCCAACTAGCCCCACCCCACTATCGGTCTGTAGATGCTATAGCCTCACTACAGAATTCACTGAGATTTCACTTCTTTTCTGGATTCTGCAATTCTAAGTTAGTCACTCCCCCCCCCACCCCCACCCCCTCACCGCCCAAAGGACCACCTTGTTTTAACTTCTATTTGGGACTTACTCCAGGCTTCCTTCTAAGAGAAAGACAAGAATCAGGTAATAAAATGCCACACAAAGCCCCCTAAGTTGGTAACCCAAAGACTCACAGTAAGCTAGAGATGAAATGTGACATCCAAGCCAGGTGCAAGAAGATGCACCATGAGTGTGTTCTTGGAGAGGGCACGGATTCCTAAGAGGCTACGGGAGATTGCTGCAGCAGCTCGTAGGACATGGACAGAGGCAGCGAGCTGCTGCTGCTGTTTAGTCACTCAGTTGTGGCCAGCTCTTTACAAACCCAAAGTGTAGCCCACCAGGCTCCTCTGTCCATGAGATTTCCCAGGCAAGAATACTGGAGTGGGTTGTCGTGCCCTCCTCCAAGGGATCTTCAAGGGTGACATAGATTAATTGTGCATTTAACAACCAGGATAAGCCCAGCCTTTACCCAAATGCAGGTGTCACTAAGCCACTCCCCTGAGACCAATGATGAATGTCACCTTGAGTACTTTTGAAAGCTACCCAAGTCCAGACTCCAATCTAGATACTGACTTAACTGCTCTGAGATAGGGCGTGGTCATGGAGAAGCACTGGCCTGAATCCGTGTCAAAACACCTATCATAAGAGAAAGACAAGGGCTTTGCTTCCGAATCATGAATTCCAACTCCACCATTTACCAGCTTTGCCATCTTTGGCAAGTCACTTAAAATCTCTAAGCCTCCATATAGGTAAGATGGTGCTAATAGTTCCTGTCTCATTTGATTATTGTAAGGATTAAAGAAAACACATTTAAAATTCCTAGAGCATAATGGGCCCTTCATGAAATGGTGAGTACAAGTATTATTACTGCCTCCCCCAATCTGTTGCAGATTGATACTTAACACTGTATGGTTTAAACACGTAAGGCAATGTTCCCTACATGACGAAATATTAGTGCTTTAAAGGCAGTTTTGTTTCTGTGTAGCCCACCTCAGCCCAGGCATATAGGAAAACTGTTTGTCAGGCTAGATGCACACTTTTCTGAAAATTAACATCGTCCAGAATCTGCCTTTTCATTGAGGTGATATGCCCTTAATACATAACATTTGTGTCAGCAACTCCAGACCAGGCCACAGCTATTCTGCCACAAAGCAACTGACGTGGATGTCAGTGACTGCTCTTGAATAAGAGTGCTGTGCCCACAGAAAGCGACAGGCAGCACTATGGGAACGGACCGTGAGCGTGGGCCAGGCGCCTATTGCATTTAACAGGCACATTTGTATATGAGGGGAAACCCATTGCCATGAATCAAAGGTAAGGAGAAATATCCTTCTTGTTTTTTCACCAGCAGAATAACAATATTCAGTTCCCAGGTTCCATTCAAGAAATGCTTCCTGGCTTCTTCACTGTACTTGATCCTCTTGCCACCTCAGACTGGCACTAAACCTAGAACTCAATCACACGAACTGAGACTTGCAAATTCCAGCCTGACTCTGGACCACTTTGTGTGTAGAATATGTTGTCATAGTCTGAACCATCAAAGAGAATGTTTTAATCAGGATAATTATTTGTGGACTTCATTTAGACTTATGGAAATGATGAGCCTGAACTCCCAATTAATTTTTTTTTCACTTGTTTATTTATTGCTTACACAGTGAGGCTTGTTTGTAGAATCTTAGTTCCCCAACCAGGGATTGAACGTTGGCAGTGAAAGCACAGAGTCCTAATCACTGGACCACAAGGAAATCCCCTAGACTCCCACTTTCTCTTTTTTTAATTATGAAAATATGATACCACATTTACAAGAGACTTGGAAAATATAGAACAAGGTTACATATAGTTCCATTATATAGGACAATTATTTTTTAAGTACATTAAGATTTTTAGTTGGAGTTTTACTATCAAACTCTCAAAAGTTAGTAGAATACACAGAGAAGTAGGATATAGTGGGCTTCTCAGGTGGCACTAATGGTAAAGAACCCACCTGCCAGTGCAGGAGACATAAGAGATGCAGTTTCAGTCTTTGGGTCGGAAAGATCCCCTGGAAGAGGGCATGGCAACCCACTCCAGTATTCTTGCCTGGAGAATCCCATAGACAGAGGACCTGGCAAGGTACAGTCCATAGAGTCACAAAGAGTCGGACATGGCTGAAGAGCCTGAGCATGCACACACACAGAAGGATATAGTAGATTTGAAAAGCACTATGAACCAATTCAACATAGTTAAGATTTATACAGTTTTCACACAACAGTAGTATACAAATTCTATTCAAGTTCTAGACTATAAACTAGGAGACACTTATATCCAGGGATATAAGACCAGGTGCAAAAATGTGATGGTCTAAAAGTATCATAGACGCCCATTTTAAAATGCAAGATGTGGGAGGAAATTCCAATGTGAGACTCAATCAATTAAGTTACAACAAACTATTGCAAAAGGCAAGCAAAAAAAAATCTATGATAACAAAAATTAGGACCCCAATCAGCCCCTAACCGATCAATTGACCAATTGATTTTTCTCAACTGTGAACTTAGCCAGCGCTTGGTTATAATCATCAATAGTAGGCTCAGCAAACTACAGCCCATGGGTCAAAGCCCGGACTCACTGCCTGTTTCTGTGAATAAGGGTTTATTGGAACACAGCCACATTCATTTGTTTACCTATCATCTCTGGCTGTGTTCATGCTACAACAACAGATCTGTATAGTTTCAAGATCATACTGCCCACAAAGCTGAAAATATTTCCTAGGGCGTGCGTGCTAAGTTGCTTCAGTCATGTCTGACTCCTTGCTACCCTATGGGCTGTAGCCTGCCACGATCCTCTGTCCATCGGGATGCTCTAGGCAAGAATACTGAAGTGGGTTACCATGTCCTCCTCCAAGGAATCTTCCTGCCTCCAGGGTCAAACCTGCATCTCTTACCTCTCCTGTTCTAGCTGGTGGGTTCTTTACCACTAATGCCACCTGGGAAGCCCTACTTCCTATGCAGCCCTTAACCAAAAAGTTTACCAAGTCTGCTCTTCACAAGCATGGCATAATGTCATTTCCCCACCCAAAATTCTTAGGTTAGACATGATATCTTAAGTAAAAATATATTAAAATATGTGCTTGAAGATTTATGCTTTATATGGAGTACATCAAATAGCAATAACGTATTTATATGTTACATATTAGCTGAGAAAAATTACTAAGTAAAACTACCTTATACCACTAAGTATTTTTATATAGGTAGGAGTTATGATAACAGTAAAGATTTCACTTCAGTCTTTATTAGTAATTACTAAGTGGTTAATTATTTTCACCTATCAAGGCAACTTGGAAAAGAAATATAGTTCGTATTATTTCTGTCTTAGTTTTTCCACAGATTAAATGTAAGGAAATGGAACTGGTATGTTTAATTCAACTCAGCACTTTCTAACAAGGATGAAATAGTGTCAATTATATGCACTGCAGTTGTTTTAAAGCAAACTGAAACATAAAATATACTCAATTTAATTAAAGCATAAAAATAAAATGAGGTATCAATAGTAAAAGAGTAAGAACAGCAGTATTGGTATGGTAATCTTATTTATGCATCTGGATTTACTGCATCCAAAACTGTGTGGGTTTTAAACAGTCATTAATGGGAATCTGGCTAAAATAGAGCAACGAAGAAGGGGGGAAAACAATTTAAATAAGCGACATTTTTCTTTTTTGCATTTAACCATCTTCTAAAGAAGGGGCTATTAAAATTTTAAATCAGTTTTTAATCAAAGTTTAGTGGTACAATATTTAATTGAAAACAACACCAGATGTTCTTGATCAAAACATCTTTCATAATGGCTAAATCAAGGTCTGAGAAGTTATTTAATGAGATAATTATCAGTCTGTGAATACAGCAGCAATTTCTTTTTTGCCTCTAACACTAAAAACACACAGGTTTGAAGGTTAGCCCTGGTTCTGTTGACTGCTGTCTGCTTCTCATGGCTCTTCCTGTGTGGTCCAAACCAAGATGGGCACTTGGAACATCAAACCTCAAAGTCCAAAACCAACAGATGAGTCCCGGGAATCAGTGCCCTGGGAGACTGGCACCCTCTTTGAACCAATGGAAAAATTCCATTGATAAGACAAAGCACAAGCAACAAACTGCAAAGCTCACAAGTACATAAAAGTAATAAAGGGAAACCACAGAAGCTTGGCTTCAATGAAGAGTTAATTTGAGAAAACAACACTTGATTACTGTTATAGGCAGAATTCTAAACTGACCATCGAAGATTTCCCACCTAAATCTCCAGGACTATAAATATAATAAGATATCATGTCCCTGATTATATTATCTGGCAAGAGATTTTACAGATATAATTTAATTATTTCCAAACAATTGGCTTTGAGTTAATCAAAAGGAGACTGTTCGGATGAGCCTAGTGCAACCACATGAGCCCTTTAAAGGCAGAGAGTATTCTGTGATTAATGGCAGAAGAGCAAGTCAGAGAGATTTGAAGCACTAGAGGGATTTGACAAGTACTGGCTTTGAAGATGGAAAAAGCCACAGGCAAGGACCAGAAAGCTGACCACCCAACAACCAGCAAGAAAGTGGGGACTTTAGTCCTACAACCACAGGAACTAGATTCTGCCACAACCTGAATGATTTTAGATTCTTGCCCTGAATTCTCCATATAAGAACCCAAACCAACCCATACTCATTTCAGCCTAGGCAGAGAACCCAATCAATCATGCAAGCTGCTAAACTTGTGTTAATTTGTTAGGCAACAACAGAAAGCTAATACAACCACCACCCCCTCCATTATTCAGGACAGAATGACAGGACCTGTCCAAAGTATCTACTAGCTTTTCTCATCAAGGTTCTGCTTCATCAAATTCCTAAGACACCATCCCCCCAACACCCACTATAAAATTAACAATGTTTCCTCTCTCTGGAAGAGAAGATGGAACTGAGTCTCTACGAATATTGAGCAAGTTGATCTCAGATATGCAATCACCTTTTCCAAAAAGGCAAATAGTGCAACAGGTGGAACATGTACTGCTTCTCTGATTCCTGGGAGACATCTGTCCACAGAGTTGTGTCCATTTACTGTTCAATGCTGCTACTACAGAGCAGAGGTGGACTTATCTATGAAAGGGCTTCCAATGAAGTAATTAAGTTCAAATTGGATGTTGGCACTAATCATCACTTCTGCCACACAGGAGATAATAAAAAAGGATAAAAACAGCCCCACCCCAACCCCTTTGAATCAGCCTCTGTTTGTGAGCAGAACTCTCTGTGTCCACGCTGCCCTTAAAAGTGAAGGACTAGAGCTATTTAGCCTTGTGGGGAAAAAAGGTATCTCACCAGTAGGGGGCTGAAATCAATGTGGGGAATATTCAAATGCCATTTCCTACTCTTTGAGAATTAAAGAGCAATAGGAAAGCCCTTTGGAGAAGGCGATGGCACCCCACTCCAGTACTCTTGCCTGGAAAATCCCATGGGCGGAGGAGCCTGGTGGGCTGCAATCCATGAGGTCGCTAAGAGTCAGACACGACTGAGCAACTTCACTTTGACTTTTCACTTTCATGCATTGGAGAAGGAAATGGCAACCTACTCCAGTATTCTTGCCTGGAGAATCCCAGGGATGGGGGAGCCTGGTGGGCTGCCGTCTATAGGGTCGCACAGAGTCGGACACGACTGAAGTGACTTAGCAGCAGCAGCAGGAAAGCCCTTTGATGCCTTGGAACCTTGGCCTTTTTGTTTCTTTTAAAAGAATGAGGAAGGAGGATCCACAAACTTCAGTAGGTCCTAAAGCAGCAACCCTGAAGAACTCCATGGGCATGGAGGAAGCAGTGCTTTCCAAGAAATGCAGACTATTCTCCAGAGGACTTTCCATTAGCAGTGGATCAGCCTGTAAGTCTTGCAAGTCAGGCTAAGAAGACCAGCCCTACACAAATGAGTTTTCATCTTGTCCCAGGCACCATTTTATTAGCGTTCATGTAAGGTTGTGTTTTTCTGTTGGCTTGTTGTGTTTTTTTTGTTTGTTTGTTTGTTTGTTTTAATGGGGAGGTCCTTGTAAAACTGTTAAAACATCTTCAAACTTAAGTCTCAAACCTCAGGTATCACTAATGTCCTAAATGTGGCTTACAAAGCCATTTAGCCCTAAGGGCTACCAACAGAGCTATCCACCCACCCTCCTCAGTACCCCGAGTCCCTCCATAAAACACCGGAGGAGTCAAATGCAGAAGCAAAGAAACAGGAAAACGAAGCTGTGTTCACATAACTTCCCCCAACCTAGTGAGAGGAAAAGGTCCGACAATATTTTATTCCATCAGTTTTGAAAAAATCATTGATTTAGTAACCTTTTGAAAACAGCAAGGAATGTACAGGAAATGACTGAAAAATAACATTTATTGGTGGTTAGTTAGATCCCAAGGACTGTTCTAAGTGTTCCATGTGTATTAGTTCACTTGATGTCCCTACAACCTCATGTAAGTGCTACTCTTATCCTCACGTTATAGATGAAAAATCTGAAGCACAGAGAGGTTAAGTTACTTACTCAAGATCATACAGTTAGATATGACTGGAATAAGAGAAGAAAGGAGCCCCCTCAGACACACACACACATACACACACAGTCTAAAGAATGTATGGTGACTGAGATGTCTTTGACAACAGAGAGCTCACCGGTGGAAGGTATATAGAGCAGCCATTCATTCCTGCATTCACTCACACATGCATGCATGCTCCTATTAGGCTGACTGCTAGAGCATTCGTAGTAAATCAGTTTTTAAAACAAGTCAACATCCTTGAGATTGCACAGTCTGTTGGTTGGATACAGGGCAATGAAGCTAAGGGGTAGAATATGGCCAGGAGAGGCCACTCCACCAGACCTGAGGGTTAGAGGATGTTCTTCTCATGGAGACCAATGTCTGAGCTGAGACCCAAGGGAGAGGCAAGGAGGCTCTAGGGGATCAGAGCAGAATGCCTTAACCTTTTGAGAATGGTTTTCACACACCCACCCATCCCCCCTGCCCCAAGCCCTGAATGTCTTAAAAATAAACTCCAAAAGAAAAGAAGATTCTGACAAGCAAATTCCAGTCAGAGTTTATTTTTCCTCCTACCCTCAAAGCCCCCATGGAAAGAGAAAATCCTTGGTAAAGGCAGGATGGGTGGATTGGGAAAGCCTGGAAGCTGGGATGTGATGTGCTTACTGAAAGGAAGGAAGCCCCTGGGGGCAAACCAACTCAGAGGATGTGGGGGGACACAGCCTGAGGTGTAGACATGTATGTGGAGAATATGATACACATAGATGACAAGTAGTTCAAGTGAGCTCTCAGAAGGAAGGGACTGAACTTGTGGAGTGGAGAACACAGATAGCATATGGGCAGGCGGGCATCAGACAGGCCTGCCAACAAACCGTGGGAGTTCAGACATGGCTGGGGTTCAGAAAGACCACTCCCTGAAGGGAAACAGGCAAAGGAGGCAGACAGAGAAAGCAGGGTCGTGGGAAGGAGATGAACGTTCAGTTTCTCCAGGGAACTACATAAAGCAGAAATAGCACATGAGAAGTCTAGAGAAGATGGTATGTCCAAGAAACCAGAAGCCTTTCGGTTTGGCGAATCAGGGGGATCAAAGGAGAAGGGTGGAGGGATGCAACTGGAGGACAGGTTTTAAGTACCTTATAAAGAAAACTGTCAGGAAATTCCCTGGTGGTTCAGTGGTCAGGACTCCACACTTCCACACTACAGGAGGTAAGGGTTCAATCCTTGTGGGGAAAGAAAGAAAGAAAATTGTAAGAAGTATTGCATTTTTTCTATCAACTGGGGTTGGTAAATCAACAGTATTTATTTGAGAATAAAACCTCGACTAACCAGAGCTGCCTCAAGAGAACCCAGGTAAAGAATTTTATATGTTCTAAATGGTTGATGCAGCTATACCTGCTGCTGCTGCTGCTAAGTCACTTCAGTCGTGTCCGACTCTGTGTGACCCCATAGACGGCAGCCCACCAGGCTCCCCCATCCCTGGGATTCTCCAGGAAAGAACACTGGAGTGGGTTGCCATTTCCTTCTCCAATGCATGAAGTGAAAAGTGAAAGCGAAGGTACTCTGTCGTGTCCGACTCTTAGCGACCCCACAGACTTCAGCCCACCAGGCTCCAAGTACGCCAAGAGTACTGGAGTGGGGTGCCATTGCCTTCTCTGGAGAAGAGCTCTAA
The DNA here is from genome assembly GCF_027580195.1 of Bos mutus. Taxonomy (NCBI): domain Eukaryota; kingdom Metazoa; phylum Chordata; class Mammalia; order Artiodactyla; family Bovidae; genus Bos; species Bos mutus. The sequence goes on along the minus strand of NC_091622.1, from coordinate 72,463,476 downwards.
ATCAGTCCCCAAAGAGCTCTTCTTGCAAATGCAAGTGCAATAGAATCACATTAAGAATGTGACCCAGTGGGGCTTTCCTGGTGGAGAAACAAGTTCCATCCCTGATCCAGGAAGATTCCACATGTCGAAGAGCAACTAAGCCTGTGCGCCTCTCCACAACTACTAAGCTTGTTCTCTAGAGACTGGTAGCTGCAACTACATGCCACATGTAGTTCACTGGTAGCTGAACCCACATGCCACAACCACTGAAGCCCAAGAGCCCCAGACCCTGTGCTCTGCATCAAGAGAAGCCATCACAATGAGAAGCCCACACTGCAACGAAGACTCAGCAAAGCCATAAATAATTTTTAAAAAAGAATGTGACCCAAAAAGATTTAGCAAGATGGTTTCTGAGAGGCACATGAAGGTGTCACTTTCCCACAGTAAGTCAATTTCCTGGGTTCTGGAATGGCCATCACCTCACTGCCATGGCTAAAGAGGTGGAAGGTTTTCCCACACCTACGTCATTGCCACTACAAAGCCCCTCCTGCCACTCACTGCACACCTATCAGGACAACTCAGCAGCTCTACTTCCCACCCCTGAGCCGGGTCAGCCCTCCACTAGAGCTCCCTGCTATGTGCTAACCTGCCAGGTGGATTCCTGAGACCTGGGACCACACACAGTGACTTCACTGAAGGCCGAGGAGTTCCTTTCTCTTGAAGTCATATCCTCTCTCCCCTCTCTTGACTATCTCATCCCCAAATTACATTTTTTGCAGTAGGATCACTGGGAAACCCCTGAAAGCTTTGACTTCCATGCCAATTCCCCCACCCCTGAAAGCTTTGACTTTCAAGCCAACCCACCATGGGCTTTCAGGATAGTTTCGAGCACAAAATTTTCACCCTTGAACCTTGGAGAAAACTTTAAAATGTTACTTCTCAAGAAGGCATCAGGAATATACTCAAATGACCTGAGATAATTCCACTCAACAAGAATCAAAAAGAAGAAGGTCTTACACTTTTCCAGGATTCCCTCTGTTCTGGCCCATCACGATGTCTCTTGAAAAGCAAGCATTTATATTAAACTATGAGGAAGTACTAATGCGGGAAATGGCTAGGCATGAAGGGATTTGAATTTGAAATTTGATAGTTATGGAGTTTGAAGATACTGGAATTAGCTTGTTATTCCCCTAAGAGGCAGACATCCCAGCGAGGTAGCTCCATGGCAGGAATATAATAAAGCAACAATCATGTCCTTTGGGTAATCAGCTTTTCAAAAAGTCAATCTTTAGCATCACTGAAAGGAATGTTGCTATTCTAATCCTTTAACAAGCTTAGGAAAAAACCAGCATCAGTGAAAGAAAATGTGTTACTCAACTTCTTAACATTGTAGCTGATGATCTGTTCAGAAGGGAAAGGATCCAGGCACTCAGGATAAACATCATCACAAATTTTCAAAGACACCCATGTAACCCCTTCAATTGTACTCACAGTGAAGTTTGTGAATGAACCCTTATCCCCTGAAAATGATTTTTCCCTCCTGGTTCCACATTCTGCCACACCACTTACCTTGAGGAGCCATTTTTTACTTGTCATTCTTCTACTTTGCCAAGGTGAATTATGGAATCAGGCAACTGGAAGATTAATGTGAGGGCACTGCATCATTTACCACCAAATGATCATATCATTTCCCCCACAACAAAAAAGGATGGAGCCTAATTACGGAATAACCCAAAGAGATTTCTTCCTACTTGTTGTCACAAAAAGCAATGCTCTCTAACTTATTTTATACAGGAATTAAAATGTAAAAGTATACATCAATTCAAAGTTAAGGTGTAAAATAATGAATTTTAAGCCAGGAAATGAAACTCCTGGAGGTTTCAGATCCTCACGTGATATATCTACTACAGTAAGCCGGTAAATGAGGCTCCAGAACTTAAACCGACATTTTCTTTGCAACTCTGTATATTTGGAAGTTGGCTTATTATTCAGTGACTTTCTTAAATCTTGAAAGACTGTCAAATAACAGAGCTGAATACAAACAAGAGCATCTTCCTCGATGATCTTTTAGAGTTCTCGGTTATCTCTGTGCCCCTGATGACCTACGATCAGGGCTAACAGCACACTCGCGTCAGCTAGCTTTCAATGACCTCTAGAGAACTCCTCCGAGTTCTGTCTCTAATATTGAATTTTATAGGCTATTATCGCCTTTTCAATTATATCATTAGCTATTTCCCTGCATAGTGACAGGTCTTTTAAGAGGTCAGATATAGAAAGCTGATAAGAAATCAGTTTCTGTCCTTTATTAAACAATAAGATTTTATCATTGAGAGACTTCACATACAGAGAAAACAAACTTCAAGGGCTGACTCTTAGTCGGGGCCCTGAAGCACCCCTAGAGTAATGTGATATAATTATTAGAGAACTTCTCTCGCTTCCCTTTCTAGAACTGTCCAAAAAGGACAAACCTGCTTTTGTAAAGAATTAGCATGGCCAGGAACTTCCCTGAGAATCTGCTTTGCAATGCAGGGGATGCAGGTTCAATCCCTGGTTGGGGAACTAAGATCCCACATGCATTGGTGCAAATAAGCCAGTGCACTACAACTGCTGAGCACATACACCGCAACTAGAGAGTCCGTGCACTTCAAAGAAAGATCCCACAGGCCGCAACTAAGACTCGATATGACCAAATTAACTAATTAATTTAAAAAGAATCAACATGTCCAAAATCAGTGACCTCTAGAGAGTCCTCCAAGTTCTGTCTCTAATACTGAATTTTATAGGCTATTCAGTACAGTTCAGCCACTCAGCCGTGTCCGGCTTTTTGTGACCCCATGGATTGCAGCATGCCAGGCTTCTGATCCATCATCAGCTCCCAGAGTTTGCTCAAACTCATGTCCATTGAGTTGGTGATGCCATCCAACCATCTCATTCTCTGTCGTCCCCTTCTCCTCCGGCCTTCAATCTTTCCCAGCATCAGGGTCTTTTCCAATAAGTCAGTTCTTTGCATCAGATGGCCAAATTATTGGAGCTTCAGCTTCATATAGGCTATTAACACCTATAAATGGCTGTCTCCTTCCCCCAACACAAACCTGCTTCCACAGCAGCTATTGTCTCATCTTCCATGCAAGAAATGTCGAGGTTTCTCTTGAGTTGCTTCCCAGTCAGAAGCTTCCTGAGGCCTGATAGACTCTACCTCTTAAAGATCCCTCAACCATCCCTTCCTCTCTACTTAGGAGGACCATATGTTCCTGGTGTCCAGGACGATCTTGATTTATGCCTGTTGTCCAGTGTAATTATGAACAGTGCCCGCCTTGTGCTCACAAATGTGTCCAGGAAGGATTAGAAATGGTATGGTCCATTCCCTGCAGTCCCACGGCCCGGACTTGCTCCAAGCTCTCATTGATTTCTGCCTGGATGGCAGTAGTAGTTGGCAGTAGTGGGTGGTTGAGGCTGTCCAACTGATCTTCCCTTTCATCCATTTACTTTCCAAGCTTTTTAGTTGAGTGCCAATTCTGAACCAGACAGTGTTGGCACCAGAGCAAACTTCCCTGTAAGGCTTTGCACACTGCACAAGGGTGCCCAGCCCAGGGAACAAGTGAGGATAAAGTTCAGCCTTCCCTCCACCTGCCAGGCCATGCACCTTGGTGGAGCTAGGTCCTCTTCTCAGGAGCAGGATGTTCCTTGTTCTTGGTGCCAGATGCTTACCAATCTTGTACCCTCAGTCCTGCAGCTGCTCATTTGGGGTGCTGTTTTGTAATTCACAGGAAGCCACAGCATAGGCTTCAGGGAGCCTCTGCACTGTGGACATTACATTCTTTCTTCAAGTCCATCTCCATGTGAATCCATTTCCCTCCTACACTGCAAACCTGATCTTGCCTCTTCCCTGCATCCTTCAGCAACTCACTGTCAGCTAGAAGTCACAATTCAAAGTCCTGGGCATGATCTGCAAAGTCCTAGGTCATCCAACATCTCCCCTCTTTCCAGACTCATTTCCCCCCATTTTTCCCAATACACACCTTCCTTCAGCTGTGCTGGACATTTTCTGGTTGCTGAAATGTACTAAAATGGTTTCCACTGCCTTCATTCCTTTTTATGTGCTGTTTATCTGGGCTAGGATGGTCACCCATATCCCACCCCCCACCTGAAAATCTTACTGATGATGATGAAGAAGGAGGAAGGAGAGGGGGAAAAGTGAGATGATGATGAAGATGATAATTACTATAACAGACTGTTGAATAGAACAACTTTTCTCTTGCCTGAAAATGACACTAAGATCCATAACCCAAAATAATGTGTCCTCACATTCTGAAAAAGGGCCACCAAGAACTGGAGCAGACTATTCCTCGAATTTTTCCTAAATAGCCCTACCTCAATCAACTCCAGCAGCACACTAACCCCCACTCTATACAAGGATGTTGTGGGATAAAAGCCTATTGGAGGATGCAAGGGGCTTCTCCTCTCCCATGCCTCTCCCCGCCCCCACCCAAAGAAGCCAAGTAAGGAGAGTGGGAAGCCAATGTATTTGTGATTATTGCAATACAGGGAGACAAACATTCCATTTTCCAATTAGACATTTGGTGAGAAGGATGGGCACAGAGAAACACAGCAGGGTAGGCTGCATGGCACCGTGGGTTTTCTACAAATGCCACTGAAGTTTTCCAGCCAGAGAAGTCTCAAAGATGCCCAACCAAGAAGGATGCTTGCCAGGTATGAGGACCCATCAGTGAAGGGTATTAGATTGTACTATGGATTGGGGCTAAAGCTCAGCTGGTAAAGAATCTGCCTGCAATGCAGGAAACCCTGGTTCAATTCCTGGGTCAGGAAGTTCCCCTGGAGAAGGGGTAGGCTACCCACTTCAGTATTCTTGGGCTTCTCTGGTGGCTCAGATGGTAAAGAATCTGCCTGCAATGCGGAAGACCTGGGTTCAATCCCTGAGTTGGGAAGATGCTTCGAGGGAGAGCATGGCAACCCACTCCAGTATCCTTGCCTAGAGAAACTCTATTGACAGAGGAGCCTGGTGGGCTACTGTTTATGGGGTCACAAAGAATCAGACACAACTGAGCCACTACACATACATGGATTGGGATGGAGAAATTTTTGCTGAAGTTGGATAGAAGAGAAGGGGCTAAAAGGAGATAGCTCATGTGTCACTGCCTTTCATCTAAAAACCACCAGGAAAATACCTGTAGTCAAGTAAGGTGGGTTTATTACTCATCATAGCAAAACAGAATAGACTCCATACAGAACTGCTGGGAGTTCCAGTAAGAGGGAGTTAGAAAGAAACTATTATGGGATTTGGGGTTGGTTGGGAAAGGTTCAAAGAAGCTGGAGCTTGCCCTAGATAGAAATAATTCAGTGACTGAGTATCTCAATATATCATATCTATAAGGAAGGAAGACGAGCAATATAAAGCTATAATTGGTAAAGTAGCAGTCTTGTTCAGTGAAGAGATGAAGGTTCTTGGTATTTTATGGGTGGCAACTTGTCTGAAGTGGGGAAGATCTTACCCTTATGACTCTCACAGGAAACCAACCCTGCTGGCACCTTGATCTTGGACTGCCAGCCTCCAAAACTGTGAAAATAATCAGCCTCTGTGGTACAAACCACACAGTCTGTGGTACTGTGTTATGATAGCCATAGCAAACTAACACAGGCCTATAACAAGTAAACAGACTGAAATAATAACCAAAGACTTCCAATGAAGAAAAAGCCCAGGTCCAGATGGCTTCACTGAATTTTTAGTTCAGTTGCTCAGTCGTGTCTGACTCTGTGACCCCATGGACTGCAGCACGCCAGGCCTCTCTGTCCATCACCAACTCCCAGAGTTTACTCAAACTCATGTCCATTGAGTTGGTGATCCCATCCAACCATCTCATCCTCTGTCATCCCCCTCTCCTCCCATTTGCAGTATTTCCCAGCATCAGTGTCTTTTCAAATGGAGTCAGCTGTGGCCAAAGTATTGGAGTTTCAGCTTGAACATCAGTCCTTGCAGTGAACACCCAGGACTGATTTTCTTTAGGACAGAATGGTTGGATCTCCTTGCAGTCCAAGGGACTCTCGAGAGTCTTCTCCAACACAACAGTTCAAAAGCATCAATTCTTCGGTGCTCAGCCTTCTTCACAGTCCAACTCTCACATCCATACATGACCACTGGAAAAACCATAGCCTTGACTAGATGGACCTTTATTGACAAAGTAATGTCTCTGCTTTTTAATATGCTATCTAGGTTTGTCATAACTTTCCTTCCAAGGAGTAAGCATCTTTCTATCTCATGGCTGCAGTCACCATCTGTAGTGATTTCGGAGCCCAGAAAAATAAAGTCAGCCACTGTTTCCACTGTTTCTCCATCTATTTGCCATGAAGTGATGGGACAGATGCCATGATCTTCGTTTTCTGAATGTTGAGCTTTAAGCCAACTTTTTCACTCTCCTCTTTCACTTTCATCAAGAGGCTCTTTAGTTCTCCTTCACTTTCTGCCATAAGGGTGGTGTCATCTGCATATTTGAGGTTATTGATATTTCTCCCGGCAATCTTGATTCCAGCTTATGCTTCTTCCAGCCCAGCGTTTCTCATGATGTACTCTGCATATAAGTTAAATAAGCAGGGTGACAGTATACAGCCTTGATGTACTCCTTTTCCTATTTGGAACCAGTCTGTTGTTCCATGTCCAGTTCTAACTGTTGCTTCCTGACCTGTATACAGGTTTCTCAAGAGGCAGGTCAGGTGGTCTGGTATTCCCATCTCTTTCAGAATTTTTCACAGTTTATTGTGATCCACACAGTCAAAGGCTCTGGCATAGTCAATAAAGCAGAAATAGATGTATTTCTGGAACTCTCTTGCTTTTTCCATGATCCAGCGGATGTTGGCAATTTGATCTCTGATTCCTCTGCCTTTTCTAAAACCAGCTTGAACATCTGGAAGTTCACAGTTCACGTATTGTTGAAGTCTGGCTTGGAGAATTTTGAGCATTACTTTACTAGCATGTGAGATGAGTGCAACTGTGTGGTAGTTTGAGCATTCTTTGGCATTGCCTTTCTTTGGGAAGTCTTTCAGTGAATTTTACTTACCATTTAAAGAAGAATTGTACCAATTCTTCACAAACTTCCAAAAAAAGCAGAAGATAAAGAAATACTTTCTGATTCATCCTACAAAAACCACTATTATCCAGATATCAAAACCAAAGACATCACACAAAAAGAAAATTATAATCCAATATCTCCTATGAAAACAGATGCAAAAATCCTCAGCAAAATATTAGCAAATCTCACCTAGAAACATAAAAAAAAGGGGGCTATATATCATGGCCAAGTGAAATTTATTCCAGGAAGGCAATTTTGGTTCAACATTCAAAAATCAATTAAGGTAATACATTATATCATAGAATAAAATACATCTTTATTGATCATTTCAATAGATGCAAAAAAAGCATTTGACAAAATGCAATACCTTTTCATGATAAAAGCACTCCACATATTGGAAATAGAAGGCAATTTCCTCAATGTAACAAGAACATCTATGAAAACATAGATGTTTAACATCTTACTTAATGGCAAAAGACTGAAAGCTTTCCCTCTGAGATCAGGAACTAGGAAAGGATGCCTACTCTCAACACTTCTATTATATAATATTATATATAATATATATACATATATTATTTATTTATATATATATATATAATGTAATGCTAGAGGTTCTAACCAGGGCATTTAGGCAGGAAAAAGAGATACAGGGCATCCAGATGAAACAGGAAGAAGGAAAATTCTTCTATTTGCAGAGAACATATCTCGTCTACATATCTAGGCTTTTCGTCTCACCAGAACTGAAGCTGAATGGGAAACAGTATCTTTCTTCTTGAAAGGCAGGAGTTGTCAAGTTTCTTTGTAAGACTCCCCTTTCCTGCCTTTTCTCCTTCTTCTGAATAACCACATCGCTCTATTTTCAAGTCCTCCAGATTGGTGTCATCACACAGAGCCAAGGCACTCCCTTCAGTGATAAAAACCCTGCTTGCCCTTCCACTTGCTGGGCAATGAGGTCCCCCCATCGAAGAGACACTACTGTGCCATGCGTTTGTGTTCTTACTGCTGACTCCACTCAGCTTGTGAAAAACCCTGTGAGGTACAGCCCTGAGTGGTGCAGCTGCTGTCAGTGCCTTCCCCTACTCCCGAGACCCTCCCTACACAAAACTTTATACAGTCTGAGGGCAGATGAATCTGATCACAGAGCCCACCCTGCCCAGAGCCAACTTGATAATCAATACATTTATTGGCTGTCTTCCCTCCTGCTCACCTCCTCCTGCCTCTGCCCCCTCCCCTCAGCTGATGCATCCTGACCTCAGGTAAACGACTTGCACAGGAATCTTTGTCTCAGGTTCTGGAGACCTGAAAACTACAATAGTCACAGCGGGTCATGAAGTCAATTTAGTAGACCTTGACCAGGGAATTCATAAAATTGAAATAGAACAGGCAGTATCAGAGTGCCCTGTCTGCATTTGGTTCAATTTGGGACAGTAGACTGGGTCGTGTAAACTCTATAACTGGGGGACAAACGTAAGAACACTTATGAAAAATCTGCTCTAAAGACTTTTCATTGTTTTATAAACAATTTTCTTGTCAACATAGACCTTTAAAAGAAAAAAAAATGCTTTTTTTAGAAATATGTTAGAAAAATAGCACTTTTCTAGAATATGCTAAGGAGAAGCCAGAAAATAAGAGCTAAGTTTTCCCGATAGGAGGGCCCTTGATATTTTATTCTCTGAATTTTGTGACTAATTTTCAAAAAAAAAAATATATATATACAATAATTATCCAAGGAAGCCTCTGGTGAGAGTGACATCTAGAGACTGCTGGTGGTATGGTGACCCGCACACTGAGTTAGCAATCCTAACCCTTGGATTTATGCTAAGAAAAAAGAATTCAAAGAATTCAAATGCAGTGTGTAGAAGGACACACACGGCAGTGCTTACGTTTCATAAACATGGAAACAACTTAAAAGTCTGCTTAATAAGAGGGATTCATGGAGCCCTTTCTCTCAGAAAAAAGCTTTGAAGTTTAATTTCCAGAGTACTTTTCAGGAAGACTGAGGGGGGAGTTGTCAGTCGTTTATATAAAAATAAAAACCTCAACAGAATGGTGAAAATTGGGGCGCTCTAGCGGCCTCAGTGGCCGCACCCCGCCCCCCCCCCCACGCCCTCAAGTTGTGCTCAGGCCTCCAGAGGGGTTTGGTGGCAGTCCAGCACCACATATTATAAATTGAGGACACAACCAGCTCTCGCATGGGTTCCACTACTCACACATAAAACTTGACATGAGAAAGCACAGGGGGGAGCAGGAAGTTATGAGGTTCCAGAAAGAGAAGCGGTTGGCAACAATTTGTCCTTTAAGCTCGGCACCCAAGACTACACCGGGCTTGTGGCCAACCGGGACACAAAATCTCCAAGTGGGGTTTGGAAAACGAATTGTTCTTAAAAGAGCTTCGCAAACTGCAGAACGATCACTACTCAGGTCTCCCAGACCCACAAGAATATAATGGATTACACAGGAGACCATCTCAAAGTTGTTATGAAGCAATATAAATATTCGGACTACGAGAGCCGAGGAACAAGGCTGTGAGGGAGCTGTTTTCACTAAGGGCGATTCCCCAAGGATGGGGTGCACGCAGCCCTGGGGAGCAGGGGGCCGAGCAGGACCCGGCGGGGCGCGCTCGGAGCTAAAACCCAAAGCCAAGGGGCGTGAGACCGAGCATCCCCGGGCCCGCGACGTCCCGCCCGGCCCCGCCAGCAGGGGCGCGCCCGAGCCCCGCGGTTCCGGGCGGGGCGGCGCGGGCCAGGCGGCCCCGCTCTCGCCGCCCCGGGGTGTGGTTCCCGCGGCCGGGTTTAAAGCGCTGGCCTGCGGGGTCCAGCTCACTCGCGCTCCAGCTGCCGCCTCCGCGCCCCGCCATGGAGCGGCCGCCGCTGCCCGCCCTGCTCCTCGGCGCCGCCGGGCTGCTGCTCCTGCTCCTGCCCCTCTCCTCTTCCTCCTCTTCGGACGCCTGCGGCCCCTGCGAGCCGGCCGCCTGCCCGCCCCTGCCCCCGCGGGGCTGCCAGCTGGGCGAGACCCGCGACGCGTGCGGCTGCTGCCCGGTGTGCGCCCGCGGCGAGGGCGAGCCGTGCGGGGGCGGCGGCGCCGGCAGGGGGCACTGCGCGCCGGGCATGGAGTGCGTGAAGAGCCGCAAGAGGCGGAAGGGTAAAGCCGGGGCAGCAGCAGGCGGCCCGGTTGTGAGCGGCGTGTGTGTGTGCAAGAGCCGCTACCCCGTGTGCGGCAGCGACGGTGTCACCTACTCCAGCGGCTGCCAGCTGCGCGCCGCCAGCCTCAGGGCCGAGAGCCGCGGGGAGAAGGCCATCACCCAGGTCAGCAAGGGCACCTGCGAGCAAGGTGGGCACCTGCGCTTTCCCCTTGGATCCCGCCCCGCCCCGCTGAGAGAGCCGGGCGCCCCCTCGCGGCGCAGAGCCGGCAGGGCGTCTGCGGCCTGCGCGCCCGGCTGATTCCCGCGGCTCCTCCCGTGGGCATCCCAGGAGACAAGAGCTGGGGGAGTTGGCGGTCGTGGGATGCCGGGAGGGAGTGATGGGCGATGCCTCCTCTTCTTTTTTTTTTTTTTTTCCGTGTGTGTGTGTGTGATTTTATTTTGAGAGTTCGGTGCGTGCGCCAAGAAAGTGAGGACTCGTGGAGCGAACGAATATATAGAAAAGATTTCCCGATACCATAGACTCTCCCGTCCCCAAAGCCCACCCAGCTCATACTAACAACTGGCAAATCGATTCACGAAAGCTGCCCCCACTCTTTGCGGAACCCAGAAATACATTTTCGCCTCTTTCTTTCTTGGCTTGAGTGTCTAGATAGAGATGAAGGCAAGAGATAGGGAAAAGGAGTTTGACAATGAAATACAGAATAAGGACTTTCAGAGAGAAGTTGTCTCGTGTTTGATGGACTAGATTGTAAGAATTTTAAAAATTAGATTTCATGATTTCTTAATGTCAAGGGAAATAATTCACTTACTGGACTTTACAGATTCTCAAACAGTAATTTAAACTACCTAGTTATTTGTGGGGAGAAAAAAAATACCTCTTTAAAGATGTCGTATATATTATGAACCTTATAACCATTTTGTTTTTCTTTCTTATTCCTTCTTTTCTTTCTTTCTTCTTCTTCTTCTTTTTTTTTTTTTTTAATAATTTGTCCCCAGGATGCACTTTTCAGCAGGAATGCCTTTGAGGTTATGTTTGGTCGTTTATTTTATTCCAGACAAGTCCAAGCTTGCCGTAAATGAAAGGGGAAAATAAAGAGAGTCTGGACTTGCAAAATAAAAGGAGGGGGCTTTTAATTCTCAAGTCTGAAATAACATTTTCCATAGAAAGCAGTTTCAGGGGAAAGTTAGAAATCCAACTTTGGCAGCCCCATTCCTGGTCCCAGCCAAGGCAGAGAAAGGGAGAGAGGAGGCTGTTCTCCTGAAATGACAGAAGCAGTTGGTCCTTTAACACAGCTCAGACTTTCTCCAAGCTCCCAACCAGTTATTTTGTTAGAGTTTTTCCCAGAAGTCCAAATGGCAAATAGGTCATATGTCACTGATTGAAAGCTTTAAATAGTGTAACCAACTTGCTGTTAACTATTTATATTATCATCACCTTAAACTTAGAAAAACCACAATGCAAAGTAATCCACATGATATTCCAACAGAAGCAGTCATTTGTTCCTTTGGATCTAACTTATCAGTCATACCATGAAAAGAGAAATGTGCATAGTTGAAGAATTCATTCCAAATATTGACATTTTTCTTACACATTCCAAGGGGAATTTTTCCCCACAGTCTCCAAATCAGTGGAATTTGCCTTATCAGAGCAGAAGGTTAGCTTGGAGATTATTTGAGTATTATGGTCACTTCTAGCCTGTAGCTAGTTTTATTCATCTTCCCTCGTTGCTATTTACATCTCTAAACACTCACACAGTGCAATTATAAAACATTGAGACTGATAGTCATGTAGAAGTAGTCATGTAACCTCATTATCATGTAAACCGAGATCCTCAGCATCTCTCCAATGTCATGAGGTTACAGACCTAGTTTTCCTTTATGTTTGGGAAAATGTTAGGAGAAATAGCTTCTGAAACTGGAAACTTTGTCATAAATTAGTTTTTTTCCCCCAATCTAAATTTAGAGTTAAGGAGTCTAGTGCCTGAGACCATTTTATAGAAAAAAGCCAGGGAGAGCAGAAAAGAATGTGAGGTCCACCAGAGTACGTTTCCACAGCAGAGATGAATGGGACTAAAGCCAGATCTAATTTATTTCTCCTGATTCCTGAATGTGTTTTGACACATCACAGAAGCAAACCCATCAGAGTGCCTTTAACCTCTGTGCCATTTAGTACTGGGACTTTGCAATGAATAGAAATGCATTTTCTAGGTTCTTCCAGTCTAGAAAGGGTTCTTCTTCTACCCTCAGAAGAAACTCAAGTTATGCATCCTCAAGTATTGAGATGGAGAGGGCATCACTGTTTGTCTCACTTAACCTGCATTTACTGAGACCATGTGGCAGGTGTCGGCACTCTTGCTAGATGCTGTACAGTTGAAGATGAACAAAAGAAGTCTGGTCTTGCTGATTAACAAAGTATCCATATGAGTTACAAACCTGTCACCCAGAGCACTTTCCCTGGAGCCCAGGAGAACCCCAATCTAAAAGGTAGTGACCTAGTAATCTCACCTAAGACTGTCATCATGAATTTAGTGCCATTAGATCTTATTGAGGTCCCTGAAGTCATGAGTAACTAGAAGAGATTTGAAAATTCAGTTTAATTAAAAGTTAATAGAGGGACTTCCCTAGTGGTCCAGTGGCTAAGACTCTGTGCTCCCAATGCAGAGGGCCTGGGTTCGATCCCTGGTCAGGGAACTAGATCCCAGTTCAGTTCAGTTCAGTAGTGTCCGACTCTTTGCAACCCCATGGACTGCAGCACACCAGGCCTCCCTGTCCATCACCAACTCCCAGAGTTTACCCAAACCCATGTCCATTGAGTCGGTGATGCCACCCAACCATCTCATCCTCTGTCATCCCCTTCTCTTCCTGCCCTCAATCTTTCCCAGCATCAGGGTCTTTTCAGATGAGTCAGCTCTTCACATCAGGTGGCCGAAGTATTGGAGTTTCAGCTTCAACATCAGTCCTATGAATGAACACCCAGGACTGATCTCCTTTAGGATGGACTGGTTGCTGCAAATAAAAGTCCACATGCCACAACCAAGACTTGGTACAGCCAAACAAATAAAAATAAATTTTTTAAAAAGTTAATAGAAATGCCAAGATATGTAATAAAATCTCACAGGGAAGAACACCATGCCTCTTTATTCTGGGTCTTGGTTACTCCTTTTGTGCATAATCCTTTATATCTGAGTTACTTTGCAATCCCTTGGTCCTTGTGTCTCATTCCCTCTTCTCCCTCAGAATTAATTTTTTACTTGTAGAATCAGAATTCATTCTTAAAAGACTCTTTCTTGCTAGTACCTTTGTTGTTTGCTATTATTCCGTTGTTAAGTCACGTTTCCGACTCTTTGTGACCCCATGGACTTCAGCACACTAGACTCCACTGTCCTCCACCATCTCCTGGAGTTTGCTCAAATTCATGTCCCTTGAGTCAGTGATGCCATCCAACCAGCTCATTCCCTGCTGCCTCCTTTTCCTTTTGCCTTCAATCTTTTCCAGCATCAGGTCTTTTTCCCATGAGTCAGCTCTTCAAATCAGATGACCAAAGTACTGGAACTTCAGCTTCAGCATCAGTCCTTCCAATGAATATTCAGGGTTGATTTCCTTTAGGATTGACTGATTTGGTCTCTTTTCTAAGAGACTCTCAGGAGTCTTCAGCACTACAATTTGGAAGCATCAATTCTTTGGCACTCAGCCTTCTTTATGGTCCACCTCTCACATCTGTACATGACTACTGGAAAAATCATAGTTTTGACTATACAGACCTTTGTTGACAAAGTGATGTCTCTGCTTTTATATACACTCTCTACGTTTGTCATAGCTTTCCTTCCAAGGAGTAAGTGTCTTTTAGTTTCATGACTGGCAGTCACCATCTGCAGTGATTTTGGAGCCCTAGAAAATAAAATCTGTCACTGCTTCCACTTTTTCCCCATCTATTTGCCATGAAGTGATAGGATCGAATGCCATGATGTTATGCCATGAATTTTATGAATGTTGAATTTCAAGCCACCTTTTTACTCTCATCTTTCAACCTCATCAAGAGGCTATTTGGTTCCTCTTCACTTTATGCCATCAGGGTAGTATCATCTACATAACTGAGGTTGTTGATATTTCTCCCGGCAATCTTGATTGCAGTTTGTGATTCATCCAGCCCAGCCCTTCACATGATGGATTTTGCATATAGGCTTCCCTGGTGGCTCAGACGGTAAAGAATCTGCCTGCAATGCAGGAGAACCAGGTTTGATTCCTGGGTTGGGAAGATCCCCTGGAGAAGGGAATGGCAACCCACTCCAGTATTCTTGGCTGAAAATTCCATAGACAGAGAAACCTGGTGGGCTACAGATCACAGGATCGCAAAGAGTTGGACATAACTGAGCAACTCCAAATAAATAAGTAATACTTTGCATATAAGTTAAATAAGCAGGGTGACAATATACAGCCTTGTCATACTCCTTTCCCAATTTTGAAATTGTTCCATTGTTCCATGTCCAGTTCTAATTCTGTTACTTTTTGACCTGCATAGAGGTTTCTCAGGGGCCAGGTAAGGTGGTCTGGTACACCCATCTCCAAGAATTTTCCAGTTTGTTGAGATCCACACAGTCAAAGACTTTAGCATAATCAATGAAGCAGAAGTAGATGTTCTTCCCTTGCTTTCTCCATGATCCAACAAGTGTTGGCAATTTGGTCTATGGTTCTTCTGCTTTTTCTAAACCCAGCTTGTACATCTGGAATTTCTCAGTTCACGTACTGCTGAAACCTAGCTTGAAGGATTTTGAGCACAACTTTGCTAGCAGGTGAAATAAGCAAATGGCTCAGACAGTAAAGAATCTGCATGCAATGTAGGAGACTACTGTTCGATCCCTTGGTCAAGAAGATCCCCTGGAGAAGGGAATGGCTTCCCACTCCAATATTCTTGCCTAGAGAATTCCATGGACAGAGGAGCCCTGGCAGACTACAGTCCATGTGGTCACAGAGTCAGACTATACTGAGTGACTAGCACTTTCACTTGAACATTCTTTGGCATTGCCCTTCTTTGGGATTGGAATGAAAACTGACCTTTATAGTCCTGTGGCCATTGCTGAGTTTTCTCAATTTGCTGACATATTGAGTGCAGCACATTAACAGCATCATCTTGAAGGATTTTGAATAGCTCAGCTAGTACCTCTAGGACCAAGTTAAAACTACCTAGCACTTCACAATAACTCTCTTATTTTGATTTTGGCCTCTTCTCTCCAACCACCTTTATGGTCCAGCCACAGTAATTGTTTGCTCTTAGCTGTTGTTCACAGTCACACCTTCACTTATCTTTCCACTCTTGGAACTCTTAGCCTTCAAGGATCAGCTGGTATCATTGTCTTTATGAAACCCCTTGTCTCTCCCCTCCCCTCCTTACCCCTCATAATTATGTTCTTGTCCTTCTTCAGCTCTGTGTAGGCTTCCAGGCATCTTTTTTATTTTTTAATGTTCTGAGTCTGTCTATATACTCTGTGGGAGGTGGAGGATGTTACTTTACTTTTTACTGGGGTAACATTGGCTTATAACATTAGATACATTTCAAGTATACAACATTATATTTCTACTTCTATATACCCAGCAGGGTGCTCACCGCCAAAACTTTTGTTTCCATCTGTCTCCATACAGTTGACCCCCTTTACTCATTTTGCTGTCTACCCCACCCCACCCACACTGGTCATCACTGCTCTGTTCTCTATAGCTACCTGTTTGTTTTTGTTTGGCTTGGTTTGTTCATTTATTTTGGGTCTTGGGTTGTTTTTTTTTTTTTAATTACACATAGAAGTGAAATCATACAGTATTTGTCTTTTTCCTTCTGACTTACTTCACTTAGCACTGTACCCTCAAGATCCATTCCATGTTGTCACCAATGATAAGATTTAATCTTTTTTATGGCTGAGTAATATTCCATTGTGTGTGTATATATATATGTGTGTGTGTGTGTGTGTGTGTGTACCACATCTTTATCCATTCATGTGTCTCTGGGCACTTAACACTGTTTCCCTATCTTGGCTATTGTACCTTTGTAAATAATTCTATGATAAACTTAAGGTGCGTATATCTTTTCAGACTTTGTTGTTCAGTTGCTAAGTTGTATCTGACTCTTTGCGGTTCCATGGACTGCAGTATTCCAGGCTCCTCTGTTCTCTGCTATCCCCCAGAATTTGCTCAAATTCATGTCCGTTGAGTTGGTGATGCTATCTAACCATCTCCTCTATCTTTTCAAATTAGTGTTTTTGTATTCTTGGGGTAAGTAGCCAGAAGTGGGATAACTGTATCATATGGTAGTTCTATTATTAATTTTTTGAGGAATATCCATATGGTTTTCCATAGTTTCTGCACCAATTTACATTCCCACCAACAGTGTACAAAGGTTCCCTTTTCTGCACATCCTCACCAACACTTGTTATTTCTTGCCTTTTTGGTAACAGCCATTCTGACAGGCAAGAGGTGGTACTTGATTGTGGTTATGATGTGCATTTCCCTAACAATTAGTGATGCTGAACATCTTTTCATGTGCCTATTGGCCCTCTGCATGTCTTCTTGGGGAAAATACCTATTCAGCTCCTCTGCTTTCTAGCTAGTATTTATTGCACATGTACTGTGTGTATGTGAGCACAAGGCATTCTAGCAGAATAGTTAAGATGCTGAGCTCCAGAACCAGACTCCCAGGTGTAAATCTTAACTCTGCCACTTACTTAGCTTTGAGCATGATCCTTGACCTCTTTGGGCCTTGGTTCCTCACCTGTAATATAAGAATTACAATCATACCTATCTCATAGAACTGTTGTGAAGATTCAGTAAGATGATCCATAGAAAGCACTCAATGAATATCCATTGTTTTCATTTTTCAACTTGAAAACAAGCTCTATGAGGGAAGGGGAATTTCACTCCCTGTTCTCTCCTCAAGGGCCTAAATCAGTCCCTGGCATTAGTAAATGCTTTGAATATATGTTGAATGAATGAATATATGAATTTTTAGGTGCTCTTTCTAGTCTCAGGGTAAGCAGCCTTGAATAAGATAGACAAGATCCCTCTCTCATGGCATCTATCATAAACTTTAAACACAAACAAGTAAACAGGTAGTTTCACATAGTATGTACTGTGAAGAATGTACACAAGGGAAATAGCATAGAAACTAGGGGTGGATGAGCAGCTTTAAGTGGGGGTGGGCCAAGCCATGCTGAGGGCCCTTGTGAGGATTTCAGCAATGGAGCAGAGCTCCTGGGAGAAGAAGGAGCTCTTCTAGTTAGTATAGCACCTTCCACTGCCTGAAAAGGGCTCTTTGAATGTGTCTTCCCCACTAGACTGGGAGCATCTTAAAAGAGGGACTCCATCTTGACAACTCCCCCTCCCCAACAACCACAAGTTGGTTCTCTATGTTACTGAGTCTATTTCTGTTTCATAGATAAGTTTGCACCATATTATAGATTTCACATATAAGTGATATCATATGTCTTTTCTCTCTCTCATTTAATACATAAGATAATCTCTAGTTGCATCCATGTTGCTGCAAATGGCATTATTCCGTTCTTTTTTATGGCTTAGTAGTATTCAGTTGTATACATGTACCATGTCTTCTTTTGAGGCTTCCTAGGTATCTCGGTCTCCAGTACTCTTGCCTGGAAAATCGCTGAGTCGGACATGACTGAGCGACTTCACTTTCACTTTTCACTTTCATGCATTGAAGAAGGAAATGACAACCCACTCCAGTGTTCTTGCCTGGAGAATCCTAGGGACAGAGGAGCCTGGTGCGCTGCTGTCTATGGGGTCGCACAGAGTCAGACATGACTGAAGCGACTTAGCAGCAGCAGCAGCAGCAGCAGCAGGTAGCTCAGTGGTAAAGAATCCACCTGCCAACACAGGAGAAACTGGTTCGATCGCTGGATTGGGAAGATCCCCTGGAGGAGGAAATGGCAACCCACTCTAGTATTCTTGCCTGGGAAATCCCATGAACTGAGGAGCCCAGCGGGCTGCAGTCCATGGAGTAACAAAGAGTCAGACATGACTGAGTGACTGAGCATGGACCATATATCCTTTATCCTTCCATATGTCAATGGACTCTTAGGTTTCTTCATGTTTTGGCTATTGTAAATAGTGCAGCAATGAATATTGAGGTGCATATATCTATTGAATTATGATTTTCTCTAGATGTTTGCCCAAGAGTGGGATTCCTAGATCATATGGTAGCTCTATTTTTCATTTTTTAAGAAATTTTCATACTGTTTTCCATGGTGTCTCTAACAGTTTATATTCCACTAACAGTGTAAGAGGGTTCCCTTTTCTCCACATACTCTCCATCATGTATTGTCTGTAGACTTTTTGATGATGACCATTCTGACTGGTGTGAGGTAGTACCTCACTGTCATTTTGATTTACGTTTCTCTAATAGCATTGTCGAGCATCATGTGCCTATTGGCCGTCTGTATGTATTCTTTGGAAAAATGTCTGTTTAGGTCTTCTGTTCATTTTTTGATTGAGTCCTTTTTTTGTTGTTGTTAAGTTGTATGAGCTGTGTGTATATTTTGGAAATTGAACTCTTGTTAGTTGCAACACTTGCAAATATTTTCTCCCATTCCATATGTTGCTTTAAGATTCTTTTAGAGGGAAGTAATCCAAAGAACAAGTTACTGTTTCTTCATGGTTTAGGAATTAGTTATTAAATGGAAGGTGCCTGACCTACTGTTCTGCAATTCTTCAGGAGACAAATTAACAGGCTTGGAATTAAATAGCCACGAGGCACTTTTCGATTACACACAAGTAAGAACTTGCAGTAAAAGCTGTTGAATCCTGTAATGTGCTCTGGTGGGAGTCAGGAGAATTCTGTTTCAAAGATTCTTTTTTATGAAACCAAGAGATAACCTAAGGGAGGAGGGGAAGTGTCTGGGAGATGATGTTATAAGGTTATGAAAGGTCTTTTAAGACGTTTTACATTCTAGACATATGAGATGGAGTGACTGAGCTGAGAAGACATTTATTTAATGCCCTTAAATACGCTCTCCCATCTTTCTCTAGAGCTTGCCCTCTGGGTTTGTCATAGATTTGCCTTCTAGAAGAAACTGCCTTATAAGGCTCTCTTTTGTGTAGTTTAGTGACAGAACTCCCTTGAATAGAATCCAAGGCCAGCCAGCCTTCCCTCGTTCTGAATTCCTCCCCCAGTGGATAAGATTATGGTGCTTCCTTTACTTTAAGCTGCTTCACAAATGATCTCACCTCGTCTGTGTTTTTAACTGTAAGACAGATAACATTTTGTTTTTAGCCAACTGTTTGGGGGGAAAAAAAAAGAACCTTGAAATATTATCAAAAGAACTTTTACGCCAGGGAGCATATGAGTGTAACCTTTTTTTGTAATTTAGATCCAGGAGTAGCACTGTTAAAAAGCTTTGAGATGAAGAAGACTTTGGAAGAAGATTTAGGAATATGTAAATGAATGAGCCTGGTTATGTTAGGAAATTTTAAAGTTTTCCCAGTGAGTCCTTTACTCTTTATGAGTGGCATAGGAGAATGGGAAGGACTATAGAAACACCCAAGGGAAACTTTGCCAAGCCTGGTCTGTGTGGCTCTTTCAGGCTGATTTAAGACCACCACCCCACCAGTATCCCATCGCCTCCATGAAGCCTCTGAGACAAAGTGAGGAGGTCAGGAAAAAGAAAAAAGGTTGATTGCGGGGGGAGGGGGGGGGAGTGTTTATTTATGACTTAAAATTAATGTGTAAAATAGTTGAATTTCGTTTTGTCCCAAGTTAGATTAATGGCAAATGATCTGATGCCTTTGAAAACACTAACTTGGGCTCCTCTGGTGGGCTAGTGGTTGGGAATCCACCTGCCAATGCAGGGGACACAGTTTCAATCCCTGGTCCGGATGCCCAAATCCCACATGCCATGGACAACTTAGCCTGTGTGCCACAACTACTGAAGCCCGCACATCTAGAGCCTGTGCTCTGCAACAAGAGAAGTCACCGCAATGAGAAGTCCTTGCGTTGCAACAAAGAGTAGCCGCCACTCACTGCAACTCAAGAAAGCACGCAGACAGCAGCAAAGACCCAGGGCAGCCAAAAATAACTTATTAAATAAAGGAACTCAGAGGAAATGGACATGGATTCCCAAGGCTCGAGAAATTTCTTCTTATTCTAAATAGTACTTTTAAAATATTTAACTTGTTGAGTTTGACTTAACCATCCTGCAAAGGAAAGCAGGGCGAGGTTAATCAGAAATAGCTGAAGCCTAGCAAGAACCCTGCCCTCTCAGTGCCTCCACCAAGCCATGGGTTACAGAGAGAGGAGTCATGCATGAAATTGCCTGGGTCTAAAAGCAGGTCCAGGTTGCAAAGTCTGAAAGGTAAGAAAGGTTCAGACCAGGTAAAACAGACCTAGTAACCCAGGGTTGACAAAGCCCCATTCAGATGCTATGAAGTTACTTACAGAAGAGTGTTGGCAAGGCAAGGAGAGCTGACATGTTCAGAGTAGAGTTTACCACTATGAAAAAGCAACCCCCTCAAAAACCTCAGAATAACATTATATGTATATAAATTAAGATATAAATTATATATACTTAAATTAGTATATATAAATTAAGATATATTATTATATATAAATTGCATAAATGAAGGCACAGTGTATTCTCCCTACTTCACAGAATTATCACAAAGGTCAGATTATAGAATGGACATGAAATCATTCTGTAATACTGTGCAGCACCAAAAAATGTAAGGAATCATTATTGACTACTCTGTAAACTCCTTTGGGCCAAAACTCTACAGAGTGCCTTGTAGGGTGTGATAATGATAACTGGTGTTTGTGTAATGCTTTACTGAGGGTTTCCGTGGATGTTTCCTCGGAAACCACACAATAGCCTTGGAAGGTAAGGGGAGCTATTATCCCAGCTTCCAAATAAGGGAACTGAAGGTCAGCTGTCACACAGCCAGTAACTAGCAGTTCTAGGACATAAATCTAGGTATTCTTCTGCAGCTGAAACACTTCTGAAAAAGTGTTGCTGCTGCTGCTAAGTCGCTTCAGTCGTGTCCAACTCTGCGCGACCCCATAGACGGCAGCCCACCAGGCTCCCCCATCCCTGGGATTCTCCAGGCAAGAACATTGGAGTGGGTTGCCATTGCCTTCTCTGAAGGCAGGAGTTTGATTCACAAAAGTCAAACTCCTGGGTGTGAAAAAGTGTTAGGAAGACCTTAATGAATTTATCTTACTTCTCTTTTCCTTTTGATGAGTTAACAAAAGAGATATAAGATACATTCCTGTCTAAACTGCTCTGAAAGAGCTTTTTCAATAGCATTAAAGAAATTCTGTATGATAACAGAATTGATGTCATGGTTCAACTGGCTTTTTGTGGTAGTGTGGTGCAACTTGTAATAAATATGTTACATTCAGCGAAAGATGGTATGCCTTCTATGAATGGATGTTTCCAAGGGGACTTTGTACAGGTCCCTGAGTGCCCAGTCTAGAGTTGGCCCTTCGAGGGTCAGATTGCAAATCTAAGAGCAAGCCTCTTTAGTTGCAACCAGGAGGCTCTTTCTTAACCACTGGACTACCAGGGAGATTCCTCAACCAAGAGGCTCTTAAAGGTCCAGTATGCTAGAGGCAGCTGGCATGAAGATTCTCCCAAGCAGGACCTCTAGGTAGATACCGTTTGTGTGTGGTGTTTGGTCATTGGCCAGGCCTTTCTGGTAACTCTGAGTAGGGTATAGGAGAAGATCCCCAAGAAGACTGCCCACACACTCAAGTGTGGACTTTCATCTGAGGTTTCAGCCCTGAGTGCTGACTGAGGCCTGCCCCTCCAGCACAGAACCATCAATATTCCTGGCTGGGATAATAATATTTACTCCACATCTGAGCAGTAGTTCATCATACATAGGTCCGTATACTCTCTTTAGGGAATTTGCATTTTTAGGGACTGGAGTGTATTTTTTGTCAGTCAAGTGACAACTTGCCAAAGAAGAAAAATCCATGTAGGAGTTTGAGGATTCAATTAAGTCTAATCCATTGTGACTTCCTGACAAAGAAAAAAAGAGAGAGCACTCTAATAGTCTTAACAGGCATAAACGCAGCTGACTCCAATCACTCTGTTCTTTCATGTTGTTTTTCTTGAGGAGGGGATGACTCCAGCTTTTTGGGAATCTTGTCTTTTTCCCTGAGTGAGAGAAGCTCAAAGACATCTCATTTACATCCGGGCAGATTAGCAGGCCGGCGGTCAAGTGGCTGAATTGAGAAAGCTTCAGATCTAACATCTGTTCAGCAATTTTTTGGCCTGACCCCAAGCATGGGAGAAAAATTTTTATCAAGAAGTAGATCTCCTGGCACCTTCAGAAGGTTTTGAAAGAGACCACACAGAAATGAGGCTTTAGGAATCTGTCGGAACAGACCAAGCCTGAAGGATGCAAAGCCTGCTTCTTCTCCGTGGGAGCTTTCAGAACTTCCTGTTCAGGGAACAGAAATCCAAGAGTGAATTTCAATAGCAGCTGTAGCAATTACACTGCAGCCCTGGCTTCCAAAGAACCCCCCTCAGGAAGCTGTGGAGCCTGTGATCCTGAATGAAGGGCTTGGGTGGCAGCGCAGCCCTGAGTGAGAGGAGTCGGAGCGAGGGACCCTTGCAGTGAGGCCGCTTATTAGAGATGCTCAGCCCAGCTGGAGAGGCCAGGCCAGGGCAGAGATCAGGATGCTGCCTGAGTTTTGACAGGTCAGGACTGTGGAGCCGAAGGCCCCTCTCTGCTCAGGTGTGTCTCAGATCAGAGCTGCAGAGCAGAAGGCAGAAGGTGATCCAGCTTGGCTCTTGCTGTACCACTAAGCCTGTGGTTCATGAGAAGATAACTATCAGGGCCGGGGCAGGCCTGTTCAGGACCCAGCCGTGATGTGGGCAAGTTAGCAGCCCCCTCCTGCAGTCCTGCCCCATCTAAGGCTTCTTTCCTTTCACCTGCTCTGCCTGGCCTGTCGTTACAGACTGCTCTTTTTTCCTGTTTGATGGAGTGCAAAGAAAGGGGGTTTTCTTTCTCCACCTCTCAACCCTTTCTTAGCTACAGAGCCTGGCCAGCAACTTTATAAATGGTGAGCTCTGCTCCGTCTTCTCCCTCAACTCCATCCCCAGACTCATGAGCCATCTCCTGGCTTCTCGCAGAAGACGGTGAATAAGCAAACACTTGACATCCACCCCTAGAGGCAGCCAGCTCAGCCCATGTCATGCGAGAGATGGCTGTCCCCTCTTGTCTTAACACTCCTTCGGGAGGAAGCTTTCTCAATGTTTTAGGAGCCTAATCCATTCCATGCATCAGCCCCAAACCCTGTGACCCATCTCAGGTCCAGTCCAGGGTATAGGAGAGACAAGCACACCCCCTGGTGACCATGGGTTTAACAGATCCCCAAGGAAGGCAATGGCACCCCACTCCAGTACTCTTGCCTGGAAAATCCCACGGACGGAGGAGCCTGGTGGGCTACAGTCCACAGGGTCGCTAAGAGTCGGACACGACTGAGCGACTTCACTTTCACTTTTCACTTTCATGCATTGGAGAAGGAAATGGCAACCCACTCCAGTGTTCTTGCCTGGAGAATTCCAGGGACGGAGGAGCCTGGTGGGCTGCCATCTATGGGGTCGCACAGAGTCGGACACGACTGAAGCGACTTAGCAGCAGCAGCAGCAGCAAGGTTGACCCCAGATCTGACCCTTGTCTTCAACTCTTGTGACTGTGCTGGTCGCACAGAAGCCAAAACATGACTGGTTATTTGTAAGGAAATATAGCAGAGTGGTCAAGAGTGTGAACTTGGGACTCAGACCACCTGAGGCAAAGTCCTCTCTGCCACTTAACTGTGTGACTCTAACCTCCTCAATTCAGAGTTTTCTTACTTTCAAAACAAACATAATAATAACGTCTGCCACTTGGGGTTCTTGGGAGCTTAAGTGAGATTCATGGAAAGCCCTGGTACCTGGCATGTAGTAAAATCTCATTAAATACAGTTTCATTTTAATTTTTACTGGTATTAGCATCATAAACCCTGGTATGAGTTAGTTTATAAGTGCCTTGACTGTAGCATGTGATGTCTCATTTTAACCAATCCAGACTATCTTCAAGTGAGATCTGAAACCAGTGTTTAGATCTCTGCAAACAAAAAGGCAGGATAATGTTCTTATAAACAAATCCCTGGAAACGTCCATCGGGCTTTTGTCCTTGTTCTTCAAGGATTCCAGGGCAGGGAGTCCAAATGCAGACAATCACATGGGAACCCCCCGGATGCTGGCCCAAGGATTCACTTTGTTTTCACAGCATGGAATATTTCCATGTTCCAGCTCAGGTCACACACAGTATTTTCTAATAACATCTTTTATGCATAGAGGACTTTTTGGATTCAGGAGACACTCAAATTCAGTAATTACTGGTCTGTTTTTTCCCTGCACATATAGGAAATGTTGCGCGGTTTTGTTGGTTGGTTCATTGTTTAGAAATGGAGGTACTGTCTCCAAAGAGGAGGGTGAACCAGAATCACAGAGATTGGCAGAGGAAAAGTACGATCAGTATCCATTATGTACATATTGGGTGTTATCCTTGACGTTTAGAGACTCATTGATAGAAATAATAAAATCTTTTGCTTGTGATTCATGTATCTCTGCTTTGGCTTTCACATGTAGCCTTGGCAGGAGCTCATTTTAAAAAAATGAACTGTTTAACTATCAATGGGCACATTTAGCCTCAGGAAGGTACCCACTTAGGTTGGTTCTTTGTATCCATCTGAAAAGTGATAACATCCACCTCCCAGTATAGAGGGGAGAGCACAAGAAATGAGGGTGTGGAGAAAAGATTTAAGAAGCTGCATAACTTTTCGGATTCCCCAAGCATTAGTCATTTTGAATAACAAGCTGACAGAACACTGGGACTAATGCCTCTCCATGCAGTAGGTACACCGTCACCTTCTACAGTGGTAGTTCTGGACCTTGGCTGGACACCAGATCACCTAGGGAATTTTATAAAATGCTGATGCCTGAGTTCCAGTGCCAAGATTCTGGTTTCACTGGTTTTCTTGTTATCTGGGCAGCGAGCCTTTTAAAAGCTTCCCAGATGATTTTAAGGTCCAGGCTAGGTTCAGAACCAAGGTCCTAAAAAGACTTACTGTGTCTTTGAGGGAGCATCATTTCCTTGGGATAATTATAATAACAAGAGGCCAATTATGCTCAATTTATCCAGCTTCTAGTGTTTTACAGCAGAGATGACTTTTCAGGCTATCTGATACATGGTAGGAAGCGAAAGCCCTAGAAAAAATGGTCACTGGATACAGCACAAGCAGGCTGATGCTTTGGTGGCTTTTTATCTCCTTGACTATTTCAGTGCCGTAATCTGAATCTACAGAATGAAAATATTTCTACATCCATCAGTATTGTTGGTAGTAATGAAAGTTTGAGTACCACGGTGCTTTAGGTATTCACCTAAATCTGTACAATGCAGTCTTTCAGTCATGTCACTAGAACCTAAGTTCCATGAGCTCAGTGCTTTTTGTAATCTGTTTTGTTGAATTCTCAGTGGTATTAGACTGCAAAGTCACAGTGGGAGACCAGGATCAAGAAGGTGGAATGTTGTCTTGTTTGACCTCAGCTGGGGCCTCACAGTTTTTGCCACTCTGTGCAGGTCCAAGGATGATCTTATTTGCGGGGAGGGGGAGTTATAAATAGATTTTAGCAAGTAGGTGGATTTGCACATACAGCACTCACAAATAATGATGACCAACACTGTTGGGAAGGGTCAGATCAGTGATAAGCATTAGGGAACTGCCAGGGTTTTTGAAATCAGAGCACACGTAGGGGTTATGCCTCCTTTGCTTAGTTCTGGTGCCTAGAGGTGCTTGTTTAACAGGCGCTTAGAAGATTCTTCTTGGACTCTTGACCCAGGTTAACAAACACATGTGCTGTCCCTGCGCCCCCGCGGCCAGTCTCTAGTTTTGCCCTGCACCCCCCTGCAAGCAGGACTCCCATTCCACAGGCACTGATGCAAAGTGCAGATTTTACTAAATCTTCACAGGGTGCACGAAGGCCCTCCCAATTCTCCCTCCAGCCTTCCCACCAGCTGACCTCCCTCATACCCTTCCTCCCCTCACACAGAGCCAAGCTCAGGGTATCATCCCTCACTTCGCCTGCAGCCAGGCCTCTCCCCGCTCTCCAGGTTTATGCTTAGCAGTTAAACTCTACCCTGGCCTAACTGAGCTCACCCATCACTTAGCTCAGGAAACAAAGGTTGCCTGACCTTCACTGTCATCAGAAGTGGAAAATTATAATGATTTCCCTGTCAGTCATGTCAAGTGCCTGCTTTTTGTAAATGCTGTGCAAAGAGCCATCACAAGGAAATTTGCAGTGAGGATAAAGATAATGCCCTTTCTGTAAGGAGCTCACAAACCTGTGGTCCAGTTGGTGGTTTGTGAAGTGTGGCAAGGCAGAAGTGGAGTTAGGCTAAAACAAAAAAGCTCCTTGTAAATCTGGTCAGTAAGAATGCATGGGAGCAAAGGATACACACACATATATGTACTCATCTCAACTCTTTATCATTGGAAGTATATATTTTCTGTGCAATTCATACTGGAGGGAAAAGATGAGCAAAGCTACATTCATGTTTGTGGCCTAAGAATATATCCTAACTACAGACCTAAGGGCTTGTAAATAATATACTAGGCCTAAAGATATAGTATAAACTTAGTTATTACTTTGCCTAAAGTGACATTCTGGAGAGATGAGTGAATTTTGTTTTCATCGGCTCAGAATGGAAGAATAGAATATTGATCCAAAAGAATCTTTAAGATGGTGTTTAAATACTTCGGTAATGCTAAGAAAAAATATGCAGTAAATTCACCTTGGCCTGGCAATGTGTAAAAGCTAAGTTTTAAACAGGTGCAATGACCTATTGAGACCAGGAGGATATATTTTGCAGTTGTTTAGCTTTTTGGACAAACCACAGTGGGTTATAAATTCTAGACTTACATAGCCTTGTTAATTAAATTAATTTAAGCTGTGTGTTCCGGAAATGTTAATTCCCAGAATTAAATTTAATTTTCAATAAAGATCTTTTTTGTTATTTAAGAAAAACATTAAATAAAATTGTAGAATTCATTGAAATCATTAATGTTTTTATTCTACCAAGTTCATATTTTATTTTATTCTAGTGTTTTTCTAGGCATATGTTATATAACCATTTTGACAGTATTTTTTACATCTTGTTTTTATTTATAATTATTTTCCATATGTTTAAAATGTTTTATAAATATATATGATGTTGCATAAGCATTTGAATGAGCCATAATATATTCCAGTTTTCCTCTATCAAAAATAAACTTTAAACTCACATCTTTGGATTTATAGATCTTATTTCTTCTGCATTGTTTCTTTAGAATAGATCCCAAATTAGACTTACTTATTCAAAGGTGTGAAGATTCTTTTAAAATGTTGATATATGTTGATATTGATGGATTTGTTTAAAAATTAGTCTCTCCAAAATAATTTAAACACATTTTCTGAAAACAAAAAGCCAAAAGCAAAACATTTTAATATGCCATTGAAATTACTTTTTAATTATCTTCAGATTTGGATTATACTTGTGACTGTCCCTCTCTGATGGCCTAGAGACCATTGAGAGTTGTTCCTTAAGCCCAGTTCCTATTTATGAGATTTGTAATGACTGGCCAAAAACCCAAGGGCCCTAGTTTGCATCCAAGACTTCCAGGCATTGAGAGTAGATCAGATCAGTTAGAACTCTTCTTCCATCACTGAACCGGGGTTTATAAAAAGTCCGTGCAGCCCTGCCAGGGTAGCTTAAAAATGTTGCAGTGGCAGCCATCTATGTGAGATGTAAACAGTAAAAAAACTGTGAAATTTGGAAGGTTTGTCTTTAGTATTTTTTCACAAAAGAAAAAAAATAGCCTTCACAACTCTGACTACATACAAATACACATATAGTTGATTCTTAGCATCTCTTTAAATACAAGTTCTGTGCATAATACTGAGACCATGGTTTGACCCCTGTTTTGTTTCAGGGTGAGATACACTGTTACTCTCCACCTCTCCGGGAGAGCCTATGGCCTGCTCCACTTCATAAAACTGGAAAAGGACCTACTTACAACATTTTACTACACGTGTCCTTGGAGCTCTCCTTGGGTTCTTAGAGATTGGCAAAGCCTCATTTCTTTTTTCCTTAAATCCTTTAATCTCCAGTACATTCAGCAACAATAGTCCTCTGTTAGGCAATTATTCCAGCTAAGAGAGTAACTAAACATGTGTAGAAAATATATTTATAAAATGGAGAGGCTGTGTGTAATTGTTCTGGTGGAATTTCTCCCATATTTGGGAGAGAGGAATACTAACAAGACCTTAACATAGTGCAGTACAGTTTATAAGAATTTTCACATACGTGCACACATATAACACCTTTTTAATCCCCACCAGAACCCTGTGGTGTGTTGTCCTCACATTATATATTAGGCAACCATGATTCAGTTTGAGTGCCCAAGCAGAGCCTAATTAAGTGGGAAGGGTTTCAGGTGAGCTGTTGTGTCGATGGACACACATGTGTACCCACATTTAAAGCCACAGGAAGCTAAAATTGAGTTTCAGAGACAGCTAAACATAAGAAATACTTCATTCCAGTTCTTAATCTGTGAATTTCAGTTTCCATTCTTAAACTTGTGTCTCCTTTAAACTGCCTGTATTGCTAATATGCTACGGTTCCACAATTTTCAGTTACTCTGATTATTACTAAAGTATAGAAATGCATATACTTGTGCTTGTTCTGTTAAACCATATATGTGTTTTTGAAGAACACTCTCCAGAGATCCTAAAGCTGTTGCTTTAGTAAATAACTGAAATTCAAGGTTTGGCAGTAGCATCTGTCTAATATAGCATGATATAATTGTTCCCCAAGTGCTTGTGATTAACTTGGTTAATTACAGGTGATCCAGTTCCCAAAGCAAGCACACTGCCTGGATCCGTAGGCTTTGCTCAGTGAAGTAACCAACCAATGTGCCATTCAGTGTTCTGAAGAAAATCCAAAATAAGTTAGAAAAGGTAACCAGGTAAATCTCTGCTTTCACATGTTTTCTAAAAAAATAAAACCAATATCACTGAAGAGCATAAGAACAAATTAAATTTCTAATGAGTTGAATAAAATTGAGTCTCAGAGAGTTTTCATATTTTTTTCTTGTGTTGCATGCATTCATGTGCATCTGCTTCATATCTCTGTGGAATGTGACCCACTGAGAGATCCCTAAAACCAACGGAGTGCATTGTAAGAACTAGAAGATCTTGACCTCTGACACTGCCCCAAAAAAGTGGGAAATGGTAGATGCTTCATGGAAGCGTGACATTTATCTCAGACTGAAGAAATTCTTAAGCAGAGGTGAACACTTGTCAGCGATTTTCAGAATCAGTCATGTAATTGAGTGTGCATTATATTTCAGTTTGTAAATACTTTTAGGTTATGTGTAACCTGATGTGAAAGTGCCATTCTATGCCAATTCCTGCAATGTTTAAGGAGATGCTTGGAGTTGGGGAAGAGGGGAAGAAGAAGGATAACACAAAAGGGCAACAGTTGGTCCATCAGTAAGGAATGTGTTCAGCTGGGAGTAA
The DNA here is from genome assembly GCF_027580195.1 of Bos mutus. Taxonomy (NCBI): domain Eukaryota; kingdom Metazoa; phylum Chordata; class Mammalia; order Artiodactyla; family Bovidae; genus Bos; species Bos mutus. Next base: position 72,433,672 of record NC_091622.1, on the reverse strand, counting down.
CAGAGAACCTGGCTACAGCGGCTCCCTTAGAAGGGGTGGAGTTGCCTGCGGAACAGAGAGTCCGGATGTAGACAGCTCTTGGTGTGGGTTTAACAACTCAACAATAACAGCATGGAGGACCCAGGTTCAGTCTTTGTGCTCTGCCATCCTTTGTGTGTGGTTTTTGACTTCATGCTTGATGGTCACAAGGAGGCTACAGTACCTCCGATCACTGAGTCCTCATCCAAGGCAGTGCCTGTCATCTCATTTTACCAAATGAGCAAAGGGTTCCCATACCCTCTCCTCTCAGCAAACGTCTATTTCATTGGCTGAAAATGGGTCACTTGACTACCTCTAGCAGCAAGAGAGACTGAGGAGGGTGGCGATTAGGGCCTACCTGAAGTGTCTGACATAGCTGGGCAGCAGTTTTTAGTCTTAGACTTCAGAAACAGTTGCTGGAGTCACACTTAAGGGATGACTTCAGTGTTTGAGAGTCCATAGACCCCATCAGATTTCACTGAACAGTAATCAATCACCAGTCACTATTGAGAATCAGGTGATAAAACATATCATGACTGGGAAAAAAAAAAAGAGCTTTCTAGAAAAATGTCATTCCCAAAATTCAGTGGGAAGAGGGAAGAAGTCGTATATGAAAGGTGCCAAAGAGCTTCATAGAGACCATTTTGAAAGAAACGATATTTTACTCCTTAAGTCTCTAACAGAAATGATGGCTAACACATTTGTGAGTTAGTGCTTTATTTGCTTTAATATGTGGAACTAACATAACGTTAGTAGGTCAATTAAACTTTAATTAAAAATAATAATAAATTTAAAAAGAGGATATGACTATATGGTATTAAGAATAAAAAAGACAGGGTAAAACTTATGATAAATTTTTATAAAATTATTTTAAAAATTTTAAATAAGAAACTAACCTGAGAAGAAAACAGTGCTGATTATACATTGACTAAATGTGTGATTATATTACTTAACCTCCCAGGCCTGTCCATTTCCTCACTGTGAAGTGACACTATCAAGGCCTGTATTCAAGAGTTGGAGTCAAGGGAAAGAAGTGAGGTAATGGATTTGAAGGCTTTTTGTAAAGCCCTATATGAATGCAAGATTGTATTCCCTTTGATCTCACCAATTACTATAACAACAACTCTCAAATATGCCCAATTAACTACCTTGTGTACATCTGTGTCAAATGTCTACTTTTTAATAGGCCACCCCGTGTATACCTTCCCTTCAAATCACTACCAGCAAATAGGGCCTGGGAGCTGCTTATTTTATAATGTCAGCCTGAACCAAAGGTAATTAGTAAGGAAATCTGCCACAACAAACTCATACACAGCAAAATATCAGGTACTTCAAAATCGGCATCCATGTGAGCTAGTCTCTCCTTTCCCCGCCCTCCGTTAGTTGGGTAATCAAGAGTTGGCAGCGCTCTCCCCCCTAGGAGCTTGTGTTGCATATTGGCCTGGAAAGGCATCAGTCCAGATAAAGATGGCAACTTTTATGTTAACCATCAATCACTTTAATGAGTACAAGAAAGCATCCTATCACCCTGCCAAAAGGAACAGGAATTAAGAATGACTCCTTCATCAGTTAAGTATAGGAGTGTTTTCTTTCTATCAGGTGCTACCCTGGCACTGTGGGTATGGAACACAGGCTCCAGTCTCCAAGAGTTAGGATTTAATAGCAGGGTGGTGGCAGCAACAGAGTTTGTTGATCTCTCTGAATTCAATCCCCTCAGAAAAACAGCCAGGAGAAGGATGGTTGCCAGGAGCTGGGGGAAAGGAGGAATAGGGAGCTGTTGAGTGGCTATAGATACAGTTTCAGTTTTGCAAGATGAAAAGAGTTCTGAGGATCTATTGTGCAACAATATGAATGTGCCTAACCCTATGAACTATATGCTCAAACATTGCTAAGATGGTAAATTTTATGATGTGTATTTTACCAGGGCTTCCCTGGTGGCTCAGACGGTAAAGCGTCTGCAATGCAGGAGATCCGGGTTTGATCCCTGGGTCAGGAAGATCCCCTGGAGAAGGAAATGGCAACCCACACCAGTACTCTTGCCTGGAAAATTCCATGGACAGAGGAGCCTTGTAAGCTACAGTCCATGGGATCCTAAAGAGTCGGACATGACTGAGCGACTTCACTTTACTGTTTTTCAAAAGTAAAAATAAAGCCACTAGATAACCAAAATCAAAACCCCCTGGACAACACTTAACCACACAAAAGGTAGCAAGCTAGCCCTGTAAAGTAAGTGGGTTAAAGCAAGCCATCTCTGCTGGAAGACCTGCATGATGTCAGCAGCTTTGTAGATGGAAGCAGAGGAAAATAATGAGGTGATGACAGACCTGATAACAAGAAAATTTCAGAATAGCCAACAAGCACTCGCTCCTGGAAAGTGTGATGCACCCAGTCCATTAGTCGGTGAGTGCAAGGGAACCGTGGAAGGCCCTGTGGAGCTGAGCGGTCTGAGCCCCATGAATTCTCACAACTGACCGGCTAGGGCTCCCTTCCAGGACAAGGTCCTTCACCCAGGAGAAATTTCTGGAAGTAGAATCAAAAGTGAGCAGGAAAGTAGAACAGTAGAGAGGAAGGAAAGACAGAGCCAGTTGGGGAGTGATTTAGGTCCTTGTGATTGCAAGACAACTCAACAACAACTGGAGAAAAGGAAGAGGTTTAAATATGGTTTCTTGACCAATATATCAAAATGATCTTTGAATTATGGCAGGATATAGAAGGAATAAGGTATGATTTCTATCTTTAAGGTTCCTGGACTATAATAAAGTATAGTCAACCACATTCAATCCTGTGACATAATTTTATTGTCTAAGTAGAATTATTCTCAAGAAGCACCTGGGTTGCTTGTGAAGTTATTCTCCTGGGGCTCAACTCAGCACCAATTACATAAAAATTTTAAAAATTTTCCAGTGGAGAGGTAAAAAAGAGCTGAAGAGAGAAATATAACAGGAAATCACAAAAAGCAAATTATCTTTATTTTTTGGTTAATTATTTATGAATTCATTTGGTTATTTCTATGTGCTATTAAAGATAGAATTAACCAAATTAATTAACAATTAATTGCTTGCATGCTCAGTCACTCAGTTGTGTCCAATTCTTTGCAACCCCATGGACTCTAGCCAACCAGGCTCCTCTGTCCATGGAATTCTCCAGGCAAGAATACTGGAGTGGGTTGCTATGCCCTTCTACCGGGGATCTTTCCAACCAAGGGATTGAACCCAGGTCTCCTGCACTGGCAGGCAGATTCCTACCACTGAACAGCCTGGGAAGCCCTCCTTTAGGTTACTTGCTTTCAGTGCTGCTACCTCAAAAACATGCATCTCCTTGCTTTTGACATTGTTGCCTGTGGTTGAATACTTTTAAAAACAACATCTACTAATTGAGAAGGGTTCATTTCAAATAATCTCATTTCTGTAATTTTGTAATCTCTGGGGTGCTTTGCCTGATGAAGGTCTTATTTATCATCCTTACATTCTCCCGGGTCTCAGGGTCTCTATCTGTGTAGCATGTATAAGCTTGATGAAGCCTTTCTAGAAACTCTGATGGATCCTCAGTTGGTTTCTGTTTTATCTTCTGAATTTTGTCTAGGCTCTTTTGTCTAGATAACCTGTTGGGTTTTCTCTCAGACCTCCACACCATAAGGTGGTAAGTCCTCTGACTCCTTTTTCTCCTGATGCCATAGTGTAAATGCTTCTATATATAGTATCTCATCTCTTTTTGCTATTCTTTTGCCAAACATTTCTAACTGCGAGATCACATAATAGTTGAGTGAGCCATTCAAGGGCCACTGCTCTTAAGCAAAGATATTTTAATAGCACATAAAGTGATAGGGTGTATTCCTGTATTAATGTAGAATTTGTATGTGGTAGGAAGTAGGGTAAAGCATTTGACCCTGAACTCCAAATAGGAAAAAAAAAATTTTTGAACAAAAAATTCCAGCTGGATTAAAGGATTAATTGCAAAAAATTAAAAGTAATAAAACTATTCTGATAACCCAGAAATCATAAAGGAGAGGATTGACAGATCTGGCTACATAAAAGTTTTAAGCTTATGTATTCTTCAGTCATTTTTATTGAGAACCGACTATGTGCTGGGCACTATTTAAGATGCTGAAGGTATAGCGGTGTACTAAAAAACCAGCTCAGTGCTCTCAATGAGCTTACAGGCTACATGATAACCAGTACCACAAATAAATGGGGCTTCTCTGCTGGCTCAGCAGTAACAAATTTGTCTTCAATGCCTGAGATGTGGGTTTGATCCCTGGGTCAGAAAGATCGCTTGAAGAAGGAAATGGCAACACACCCCAGTATTCTTGCCTGGGAAATTGCACAGACAGAGGAGGCTGGCAGGCTGCTGTCCTTGGAGTCACAAGAGTCGAACACAACTTAGCCACTAAACCACCACGACCACCACCACAAATAAATGGTGGTGAAAAAAACAAAAACAAAGCTGAAAGACGTTTGTAGCATGGAGGAATTATTTGCAAAATAGATGACAAAGAGTAAATATCTGTAATAAACAAGAGTTCACATACAATGATTTTTTTTAAAAACCCAAATATGAATAAGCAAAAGTTATAGTGAATTAAAATGAACAACTGCCAGTGGCCAATAAACCTGTGAAGAGTTGCCCTGATAAGCTGCTGTACTTCACAAGTGGTCCTGAAAATGCAGTTAGAACTACAGTGACGTACAGCGTTTCCCCCTTCAACTGGGCCTAATGTTTAAAAATTCCTACCTCCCACTGCTGGGAAATATGTGAGGAAATGAGCACTCTGGATTAGTATCACCAAAGACAAGAATCCCTAACAACTTTTTTGAATGTAATCTAAGAAAGTCTATGAAAACTAAGCATTCTCACACCCTTTGACCCAGAAAGCACTTTTCTTGGTGCCTATCCCACAGAAACAAAAGGACTAATACATAAGGACATATGTGTAAGAATATTTATTGTATCATAGTTTGTATACAGAAAAAAAAATGGAAACATCCTGAATGCTCTTAAAGAACTACACCCATGTTATGGATCATTTTGTAGTTATTGAAAAGAATGAAGTTGTTTTATGTATATTGACCTAATAAATCATCATATGATACACTGATTGTTCACTGACAACAGACAATGTGTCAGCTAAATATGAAAATTTTAATTAAAAAAATAAACTGAAAAAATATGTGGATGTATGAACTGTTAACATAGGTTACTGTGTTAGTCGCTCAGTCATGTCCGACTCTTTGTAACACCATGGACTGTAGCCCAGGAGGCTCCTCTGTCCATGGGATTTCCCAGGCGAGAATACTGGAGTGGATTGCCATTTCCTCCTCCAACAGGTTACTGTGGTGTTAGGATTATCATGAGATTAAAGTAGACAATTTACTGTCTCTTTATGTACTGTGTATTGTTTTAATTGTTACAATGAGCATGGACTTCTTTTTTTATCATCTTGAAAAACAATTTATTCCATGATGTTTTGGAGAATGGAATTTTAATTAGTGGTGGAGGTTGCAGGAAGGCTGATTTTAGTTCACTTAAGGGAAAACTTTCTAATAACAACGGTGATGTAGCAATGGATTTGAAAGCCTTGGGGGAGGGTCTCTGGAAGTTTTCCTGCAGAGAACCATAAACTGGTAGAGAGCAGACTTTTGTATCCAGTTTGAGGGTTGGATTAAATGACTCAAGATTACTTCCAACCCCAACAGTTTGGTTTTTTTTTTTAAATTTTTTTGGTCCGTGCTGCACAACATATGGGATATTAGTTCCTCATCAAGGGATTGAACCCGTACCCCCAGGAGTGGAAGCTCAGAGTCCCCACCACTGAACCACCAGAGAAGCTCCCCCAACCTCAAAAGTTTTATAATAGCTTAGTATTATATAGTGAGATTTATAATCATTTTTGTTAAAGGTCTTTTTACTGAGATATAATTGACATACAATATTATATTAGTTTCAGGTGTACAACATAATGCTTCAGTATTTGTATATATCGTGAAATGGCTACCACAAAAAGTCTAGTTAACATCCATCATCACACATAGTCATACTTTTCTTTTGTGATGAGAACTTTTAAGATCTACTCTTTCAGCAACTTTCAAATATAGTATTATCAATGTAGTCACCATGCTGTACATTATTACATCCTTGTGACTTATTTATTTTGTAACTAGAAATTTTTGTACCTTTTGTGCCCTTCACCACCCCCCTACCTCTAGTAACCACACTTTGTTCTCTGTATCTATGAGTTCCGTTTTTGTTTGTCTTAAATTCTACATACAGGTGAGATCATAGTGGTATTTGTCTTTCTCTGTCTGACTTATTTCACCTAGCATAATGCCTTCAAGATCCATCCCTGTTGTTGCAAGGCAAAACTTCCTTTTTACAGCTGAGTATTATTCCTTTGTGGGCTTCTCAGGTGGCACAGTGGTAAACAGTCCACCTGCCAATGCAGGAGACACAAGAAACAAGGGTTCGATCCCTGGGTCGGGAAGATCCCCTGGGTCAGGAATAGGAAATGGCAACCCACTCCAGTATTCTTGCCTGGAGAATTCCATGGACAGAGGACCCTGGCAGCTACACTTCATGGGTTCACAAAGAGTTGGACATGTCTGAGCACGCACATGTACAGGATTATTCCATTGTGTGTGTACACCACATCTTCTTTATCCATTCATCCATCAGTGGACTTTAGGTTACTTCCATGTCTTGGCTAGTGTAAATAATGCTGCAGTGAACATAGGAGTGCATATATTTTCAAGTTAGTGTTTTTGCTTCCTTCAGACAAATACCCAGATGTGGAATTGCTGAATCATATGGTAGTTCTATTTTTAATATTTTGAGGAACTTTCATACGTTTTTCCATAGTGGCTGCGCCAATTTACATTGCCACCAGCAGTGCACAAGGGTTCCCTTTTCTCCATGTCCTCACCAACACTTGTTATTTCTTGTGTTTTGATAGTAGCCATTCTAACAGGTGTGAGGTGTTATCTCATTGTGGTTTTGGTTTGCATTTCCCTGATGATTAGTGATACTGAGCACCTTTTCGTGTATCTGTTGGCCATCTGTATGTCTTCTTTGGGAAAAAATGTCTATTCAGATCATCTGCCTATTCAATCAGATTTTGTGGGGGTTTTTTTTTGCTATTGAATATGAATTCTTTATATATTTTGGCTATTAACCCCTTATGAGATAATATGGTTTGCAAATATTTTCTCTCATTTGGTAGGTTACCTTTTCATTTTGTTGATCATTTCCTTTGCTGTGCAAAAGCTTTTTAATTTGAGGTGGTCTCACTTGTTTTTGTTGTCAGATTTGAAAAATCACTGCCAAAATCAGTGTCAAGGAGTTTACTCACTATGTTTTTTCTCCGAGCTTTATGGTACCAGGTCTTACTTTCAAGTCTTTTATTCATTTTGAGATAATTTGTGTGTGTTTGGTATAATATGGTGGTCCAGATTCATTCTTTTGATGTGGCTCTCCAGTTTTCCCAACATAGCTATTAAAGAGACTATTCTTTTCCATTGTAAATTCTTGGCTCTTTTGTCATAAGTTAATTAACCATAAGTGTTTGGGCTATTTCTGGGCTCTCTATTCTGTTCCATTGATCTGTGTGTCTGTTTTTATGCCAATACCATACTCTTTTGATTACTATAGCTTTGTAATATAGTTTGAAGTCAGGACACATGATGCCTCCAGCTTCCTTCTTCTTTCTCAAGATTTCTTTGGATATTCAGGGTCTTTTGTGCTTCTATACAAGTTTTAGGAAATTTTTCTATTTCTATGAAAAATACCATTTTGATGAGATTACATTGACTCTTAAGATTGCTTTGGATAGTATAGACATTTTAACAATATTAATGCTTCCAACCCATGAGCAATAGATGCCTTTCTTTTATTTGTATTTTCTTCAGTTCCTTTCATTAGTGTCTAATAGTTTTCAGTGTGTGGATCTTTCCCCTCAGCTAAATATATTCCTAAGAATTTTATTCTTTTCAATGTTGTTGTAAATGTGACTGCTTTTCTTAATTTCTCTTTCTGATAGTTTATTGTTGGCATATAGAAATGCAACTGATTTTTTTATATTTACTTTGCACTCTATAATTTCACTGAATATTTTTATTAGTTCAAACAGTTTTTTGGTAGAGTTTTTAGGTTTTCTCTATGTAACATTATGTCATCTGCAAAAATGGCAGTGTTACTGCTTCCTTTTTAATTTGGATGCTTTTATTTTTTTTGCCTAATTGCTCTGGATAGGACTACCAATGCCATGTTGAATACAAATGGCAAGAGAGGGTATCTTTGTCTGGTTCATAATCTTTGAGGAAAAGCATTTATCTTTTCACCATTGAGTATGTTAGCTATGGGCTGATCATATGTGGCCTTCATTATGTTAAGGTATGTTCCATGTATAGCCACTTTGTTGAGAGTCTTTATCGTAAGTAATGTTGATGAGCATGTACTTTGTGTTTTGTTAAATACCAACAAAATTTTTAAAAATACTATACCGTTACAGCATTGGTGTTCCCTTTGTAACATGATAAAAGCTGCTAAAGTTGTGAAGGTATTTTCTTTCCCTTCTTTTAATTACTGAAAAAAACTAATTAAAGTGTAGAGTCATAGATCTAGAATGGTTCTCAAGTGATATTTTAGTTCACCATTAACTATCCACTACCCACTTCTCTGTATCATCCCCGTCTATGAGATTGCAAACATGACAGCTCCAAACCATGTGTCCTGGAAGAGTCCTCTTGGACAGCAGTTTAAGATCCATACTGGTCTAGAGGGAGAAATTCCAGGGTGTCCTTTGCAAACCCATATTGTTCTCAGGAAAGTCTTTCTTATTGTGACTGATGTCCTTTGGACTGAAGCTTATTCCTATTTTCTCAACTTTAGATATTAGAGGCAAAAATCAGAAATTATTCTTGGCCCCCAAAGGACCTCCAAGATAATTGCTTCAAACCTCTCATTTTAAAGATGCAAAAACTGAGGACAAGTGGAATGTGTAACCTGCCTCTGGTGAGAACTGGTACCAAAACTCACTTATCATACCTGCCAGACCAGTGCACTTTCTACTGCTCTAGTCATAACTGTCTCTCACACACACCAGCATCACCTAGTTTATTCTACATACAATGCCCGTCAGCTACAGGGTCTGATAGATACATACTACTTAAAAAACTTCTGAGGCAGAAACTAATTTATCAATATTGAAGAACAAAAAAGTCAAAGCGGTTTGCCTTCCTACTCCAAAGTAGGAGTGTTTTGGAGCAAGAATAAAACTCTTGAGTTTTTCATTTTGTGCTGAGGACCTAGAACCTCCACTGGTTCCAGGCTCTATGCTAGAGCTTTGTTTTAAAATCAAGGTCCCCCAGGATTTTTTTTTTTCATACCTATTCAAAACTGAAGCCCTGACACCATCAGGAAACTCAGGTTCTTTGCTCAGATTCTGCTTGTGTTTGGGCTAAGTGAAAAGCCCTGGTTGAGAATGGGTGCTTCCAACACCAAATGGTTTCTGCAGAAAGTCCAAGTATTTCTCCTGGCCTGATAGGAGGTTTACACCACACACCAAGAAGGATGTGACTAATACTAAATGTGACTTCAGAGACTCCGCAAGTCGAGACAACTTCTGATAAACATTTAAACAGAGGTCAAGAATGTTTTCCTTTCTGAGGGGAAACTATGCAGTCTATGGTGTGAGTGGGAGGGAGCAGAGGGGAATAAATCCAAACAGCAGCTTCCTCCCTCCATAATTCTTAAGCATTTTAACAGCAGCCATTTTTAACAGCCTACCAGGCTTTTATACTTAGAACCCATACCTGGGTGCTTGCCAAAAAAAGGAGAGGAATGGGATCTGTGAAGATCAGACAACTCCAGAGTGATTACCAGGGAAGTTTAGAGCTAAGTGAGGCAATTAGGTCAAGTTTCGCTGGTTCCCACCCAGAGGCCAGGAGTGCTCCAAGACATCCTCTTAAGGCACAATGTAAGTACCCCAGTTGGGATGCTCACTTCCTATGCTGACAAAAGGGGGAAGCTCTGTAGAGGAAATTGGCCTTGCCTCTCATAGGAGGAAAGGTGAGATGGACCAGATGGCACCTCTCAGCATCCTCAGCCCACCCAAGGAATTCTGGGAATGCTGGCCCAGGACAGGGAGGAGACATTGAAAGAGCATGGAGCCAGCATAGATGTCCCCTTCATGGGGGAAAGAAAGCAGCACGGTTTCTGTGACCCAGAACACTTTCATTGGTAGTGCTGATCTAACGGCTTGAACACTTTCATGCCCATGGGTCGTTTGGGTGTGTGTTGGCAGGAGGAGATGTGGGTAAAGATTGATATTCTCTCTCCATAATACTAGATAAAAAGTAAGAAGAGTAAACATTACTCAGCAAGCTCCCTCTAAAGTGGGAGGAAGGGAGTTCAGTATTGGAAGAAAAGACATTGATGTTAACTTTGGTGAAAACCTTCATGTCTCTGAAATCAAGGTTCTTTTGAATATGTCAGCTTCGGTTATTTCAGCCATTGTGCCTGTGGCCAGGAGCACCAAGAACCAACGGAAGTAGAGTGCAATTGTGTCAGTTCCTCTTTGCTGAATTTTAAAGATGTGGAGGAAAGATCTCATTTTGAGAATTCCCATACTCAATTTTAGACATTTCTTGGTGTTCTGGCAGAGAGAGAACTTTACTTGAAAAAGTCTTCAGAAAGCACATTCACTTGTTTATTGGCTTGTTCCTTCACGTAGTCATTCATTCATTCAAGTGCCCTGCAAGCCCTGTGGTGGGAGGTTCATGTCAAAGGGCCATTACTCAGAAAACTGGGAATCATGATCAGGACGCAAGTTCTGGAGTTAAACCTACTGTAGACTCCTGGCCCTGGTACTGACTGGTAGGCTCTATGCGAGTTATTTACCTCTCAGAGCCTCTGATTTCTCACCTGAAAATGGGGCTAATGAACGTTCGATTCTTGTAAGAGTTTCCTGAAATAATATGGGAAAGCTTGCACAATGCCTGGCGTATATTAAGCTCAGTAAATGGTGGTAGAGGCAGTATTAGTAGCGATGGTAAGAATAATAGTTTTTATTATTACTGATTATCATCATTATTAATGAGACCTCTAGCACAGGAGTGCGAGAGCAAAGCAGAAGTGATAGGTTTCAGCAGGGGAGAGATTGTCGGACCGGAGACCTTGGGAAAATTTCATAGAAAACTCGACTTGTGGGCTTTCTTTCCCTTGAGCCCTATTATAATTTTCAATCACATCTTAGTGGAGAAATTGGGAAATTCCTTTCTCTTTGCATTCCATTTTCTGTTACATTCCTGAAGACTGATGCTTTGGTGCAGAATTCAACTGAAGACTGCATCCCAGCATTCGCATTGATGTTAGAGTGCTGTGGTAATTATTCTGTCAGTTATTTGACTTTTAAAGTGTGCTTACCTTGAAGAACCTCTGCAAAGGAGAACCATGTTAATGTGTAACATGGAGATAAGCAGGGTGCTGCTCCTTTTTTTCTACTTTTTTCCCTGGCTGTTCAACTGGAAAACTGAAATGGTTCTATTTGCATCTCATAGAGCCTTGTGGAAAGGTGGTGGGGAAAGAGCTTTTACTAATGAAGTACAGCAGAATGTGAATTTTAGCAACACAAAATGCAAGGGATCACCTGCAATTTGTTTTCATTTTAAGAGAAAAAAAAGGAAATCACAAGACAGTGTAATACCTTGGTTGAAAAAGTGACTAGAAGTCCGCAGAGAGGATACTCTTGTGCTGAATCAAGTAGCTGTGTACTTCTGTTGTAGATGGAATGGGTGGCCCCTACTTGTATGGAGAGCAAGGTCATTTTTCTAAAAGAGAGGGCATTAGCCATCAGTGCTGGAGGAAACACGTGGAACAAGAGGAAACGAACAGCTGCAGCCAGAGGCATGGAGTCAGTTGATCCAGGAGGATTGGGTTCCCTGTGGGTGGGGAGCCAGCAATGCCCCAGTGGCAGCTCCCAGGCCAGCAGGGGTGGGGTGGTGGAACTGGTCCTCTCAAGTCCTGACAGCTTTATTGGGAACTTTTCATTGTTAGAGCAACCCCCTCGTCATCATCTAAGTGCATTTCTGAGATGCCTGACTGTGCTCAGGGCTCTGTTAAGCTCAGGGTTAGCCAGCCCTCCAGGGACCTGGTATGTATCACTAGCAGAGGAACTTGGTAGAGTCAAGTTTTTTTTAACCCTAAACCCAGAAGTGAATGGGAATGCATATTTATATCACTGGTCCATCAAGGGTAAGAGTGTTCTGTGGGAAGGGAGGGAGAGAAATTGATAATTAGGAATGACGCTCTGGGGTGTAAAGCTGGAAGGTCTACGATGGAGACTGAAAGCACGCACTGGATCTTGTACCACTGTTTCATCAGCTGCAGCACACAGTTGACCAGTTGACTGTATTTGGTTGGTCCATATGTTGGGGCAGAGTTTTAGGTTATTTATAAGATAATATGGGATGCTGGCTAGGAACCTACGTTCTAGAACCAAATTGCCTGGTTTTGAATCCCGGCTCTTCCATTTTAAGCCTCGTGACTTTAGGCAAATCACTCAACTTTCCTGTGCCTCGGTTGTCTGCTCTGTAAGACGGGAGACAGCCCCAACCTCAAGGAGTGGTTGAGAAGGTTAAGTTAGTCACACATCTGAATGCCCATGGTGCAGTCAATGAATGGGCCTACATAGTGTTGTTAATGCCACGGATGGGGATGTGAGGGGCACGACTGAGTTGAGAGGGGAAACAGTTAACATGAAATGGGTTAATAATAGAATATGGTGGTTAGACACTATGAAAGTCATTTGGTCCAGCTTCCTCCTTAACCAGGAAAACAAATCCTATCCCACTTTAAGATAACTATTTTGAAATCATAAATAACAGTGGCCATTTATTGAGTGCTTATTGTGTGCCAGAAAGCAAGGAAGCCCTGTGCTTGTAACACAGAAATCCCATGAGACCTGGGTACTTATTATTACCCCATTTTGTAGGTGACAAAACTGAGGCTCAAAATGTTAGATAACTTACCCAACATCACCTAGATCTGCCTGAATCCAGAGATTATGTTCATAACACAGCAGTTCTGTTCCCTTTGCTTTCAATTTTCTATCACTTTCCCAAGACTAATGCTTTGGGACAGAATTCAACTGAAGGGATTCATCCCAGCATTTGCATTGGACTTGGAGGGTCAGGGTCATTGTTCTGTCGACTCTTTGACTTTTTAAAGTAGTCTTTCCTTGGAGAATCTCTGCAAAGGCAGGACTGATTATTGTGTTCTAAGTTCTCTTTGCGGAGAAGGCAATGGCAACCCACTCCAGTACTCTTGCCTGGAAAATCCCATGGATGGAGGAGCCTGGTGGGCTGCAGTCCATGGGGTCGCTGAGGGTCAGACACGACTGAGCGACTTCATTTTCACTTTTCACTTTCATGCACTGGAGAAGGAAATGGCAACCCACTCCAGTGTTCTTGCCTGGAGAATCCCAGGGATAGGGGAGCCTGGTGGGCTGCCGTCTATGGGGTCGCACAGAGTCGGACACGACTGAAGTGACTTAGCAGCAGCAAGTTCTCTTTGAAGCAGATATTTAATATCCATGAATACATGTGTCCTTTGGTTTTTGCTCCATATAAATCAGGGCACCATATTTTGAAAAATACTTTCATTGTATTAAACTTGAATAAATTATTTCCCAGTGCTATGTTAACTGTTTCAAAGAAATGATAATATCAGATAATAAGAAAGTTTCCTTTGGAATCAGTTCATCGTTTGACTGGATTTGATTGCAATTGTGAATAAAATTAAGAGTTCATCTCTGGCAACTCAGCCATTGTTCATCCATGCATGAATGCACTTTAAGCAAGTCTGTTTATTCTTAGAGATCTTTAACTGCTGATGAACGCTTTGTTACCTTGACCTTAAATATGTGATGTGTCTTTGATCTTAGTGCTTCCTTCAGGAGTAACTGAAATCAGGATTTCTCATGGCATCCCTTCAGATGTTAGAAGATATTTGACAGGTAGTCCCCCACCCCCGGCATCTCTTCTTTAAGCTAAATACCCACATCATCTTCTGTGTTGGTTTTCAGACCCCACACCAGTCTTTGATGGGTGGCTTCCACTCTTAACCTCTTGAACAAGACCCAGGGCTGCAGGACTGGCCAGAACAGAACACACTGCAGTACCGAACACACTGGAGCCATAGGGTCGGTCATGCAATTGCAGACCCAGACACTGACCTCCAGCCTCCCAGACTCACTGATGTCATTCTGGGCTCCATGGTTAAATTATAAAGGCAAGGTGATACGGGCTCAGTGGCAAAGAATCCACCTGCCAACGCAGGAGACACTGTTCTATTCCTGGGTCAGGAAGATCCCCTGGAGGAGGAAATGGCAACCCACTCCAGTATTCTTGCCTGGAGAATCCCATGGACAGAGAAGCCTGGCGGGCCACAGTCCATGGGGTTGCAAAGAGTCAAACATGACTGAGCACACATGCAAGTGATAAGCAGCAGCCAACAGAATGATTTCCCCCAAACACTTTCTGAGTGGTCCATGGCAGAGGCTGAGTGTCATTGCTATTGTTTGTATTTCAAATGAGAGTTCCTACTATGCTGGTCTAACAGAGAGATGCTTGGTACTCAAGATTTGTTCCTAAATTCTCAGGCACAAGTTCTAAAAATGAAGAGCTATTCCTTCTTTTCATACAAGGGGACATTTGTTGACATGTTTATCACAGGTCCATGTTACAAATAGACAGGGATGCGTGGAAAGGAGATGTTGAAAGGTGGGTCCAGAGATCACCAGGCAGCTCCTTTTGACCTCACCCCTATGCTGCTCTGCTTGGTGTCCACCCTTTTTCTCAGATGTGAAATTGTTGAGCTTTATTTTTTCCACTTGTCAAATTCTCTTCAGCTTTTTAACTGCTGTGTTGAATTCTTTTCCTTAAAGGCATTTGATTATTTTTTTAATGTTTTTGCTTCACTGAAGCTTAGTGTGCTTTTTATGGTTTTATAGTTACCTTGCAGAAATCTCATTAGAAAAGCACTTTAATATATTACTTGGCAACGAGACGTCTGACAGTGTTCTAGTTCATTAGTTAGGAAACCTCCCCAAGCTTGGAGGGATGGACATTCCTCTGTGAACTGGGAGGCTCTGATCTCTCCTGCAGGGGCCAGGATTTATTTTAATGCCTTTGAGGGGGAAGGGGAAGAGGTACGCTAAATCTGGCAAAATAAAAATAACACTGATTAAGAAAACAATGAAACATCCTTGAAAACGAACTGCACTTCAGTTAATATTATTCTATGGTACCTCCTGAGTCCTTTGAAGACAGTGCTTCGTTTTTTTTAGAAAATGGGTCTCTTTCTGTGGCAAGAGCCTAGTTAAACAGACTCACACCAGATCACAGATTACATCAAAATGATCCTAATGAGGATAGACTTTTCAAAGCGATATTCATTTTACCATGAATAAATGGATTCAAGTCTTATTCGTGGGTTTTTAATTTTCAACTTCGAATTTGCAAACTATCAAATTCCTTCAAAGCTATGGTGTGCAGAGAAGGCTCTAAGTAATAGAATTGCTTTATTTTTTAAAGAAAGATGCCCTTTAGCAAAGCACTAGGCTTTGAAATGTGATCAGTCAAGGGTTCAACGGGCACGGATTTCCCCCACATGACACTGTTTCTTGTCAAGTTCCAACCAAATTTAATACCTTTCATACAAAAACGCTACCCCGAGGGCATCTGGTGCATTCAAAGTAGATAATGCTATATTGTTTTAACACAGATTATACCAAATGAAGTACAAGTTCCTAAAGCATGGCAATACTTAGGTGCTGGTGACTTTTTTTTTAGGAGCTGTATATTTTTTCTTTTAATTGAAAGACTTGATGCAAGCAGTCTGAAAAAAAAATGTTAAAAAAGAAAAAGAGGGCTCAGTTATTAGAATGGTATATAGAGAGCAGAAGGCAAGTGGTTATATGAAAGGAGGGCCTCCTTCAATTTCAAGAGATAAAGGGAAAGGAATGGAGCGTTTGGGCAATAGTGATGTTAAGCCCCTGAAGTCAGGCTGGAGAGGAAACTGGAGCATCCTGAACATTGACAGACATAAACGAGAGAAGCCAGTGGCGCTTTTAGACATGTCTGATTGACAGGCAGAACCCAGATACCAGTAATGGCTCACTTTCACCTTTTAATACCTTCCAAGGTAGATAGAAGAGAGGAATGGAAAGGCAGAGACAATAAAAATGGTTTAGTTTTGGGTGTGAGGTATGTTTTCCAAAGAGGAAAGCAGGGAAGGCCATTCGGACATCTGCACGCTCAGACCAGGACCTGCTGTGTGAGCCGCTGGCCTGGGCAGGTTACTTAGTCCCGATCACCCCCCACTCCCATCCCCGAGGCCCACCCCCGCTCTCCTGTGTTGCCTCATCTCCATGCATTAGGGTCACAGAGGCTCCCAACCACCTTCAAAGCACTGTGCTGTGGGGCAGGTAAGATAACACACTTTAGAAAGCTCTCCACAAGTGGGCAGCGACGTGGGCGATATTGGAGGCAATGGTTATGACTGTGGTGGCGTATCCAGCCTGACGGAAAACCTTGCCAGTTCCCTTGCCGCTGTGCAAGCTTATAGGGCTGCCCAGGAGGCCCATCCCACTGCCCCTGCAGATCCAGAGACCTGGTAATCCCAGACAGTCTGAGGCTTTCTTTATAGCCACCTCTCTTCCTGAAGGAAGGGTTCACAATCCTCAGAGAAAAACTCTTCAAGACAGGTTCTCCTCAGTTGAGTCCAACTCTTTGCAACCCCATGTACGTAGCCCACCAGGCTCCTCTGTCCGTGTGATTTCCCAGGCAAGAATACTAGAGTGGGTTGCCATTTCCTTCTCCAGGGGATCGTCCCAGCCCAGGGATTGAACCTGCATCTCTTGAGTCTCCTCCTGTATTACAGGCAGATTCTTGACCACTGAGCCAACAGGGAAGCACCACATGTTCTATAATTCCATTTTTCAAACTGAAGTATAGTTGATTTACAGTATTGTGTTAGTTTTAGGTGTGCATCACAGTGATTCCCATATAGGTTATTATAAAACATGTAGTTCCCTGTGCTATTCAGTAGGTTCTTATTGGTTATCTATTTTATATATGGCAGTGTATAAACATATGATTCCATTTGTATGGAATATCTAGAATAGGTAAGTCTGCAGAGACTGAAAGTAGATTTGTGTTACCAAGAAATGATGGGGATAAGGAATAAACTTGGTGTGGGGTTTCTTTTGGGGATGATGAAAATATTCTAAAATTCTATTGTAATGATGGCTGCATAACTCTAAATACACTGAAAATCACTGAATGATACACTTAAAACAGGTGAATTGAATGGTGTGTAAATTACATCTCAATAAAGCTGTTAACAAAGAATATATAGGCACACCTCAGAGATACTGCAAGTTTGGTTCCAGACCACCACAGTAAGCAAATATTTCAATATATTAAAAAAAAAAGGACAAGTCCTCCTAAACAGACTCAAAGTTTTGAAACCCAGTGTGGACCTGCCTTCCTGAGTACCTAGATATCCTCCATGCCAAGCACAGTCGGCCCTCCGTATCCACAGATTTTTGCATTCTCAGATTCCAAGAGCTGCCTGTATTCACTGTATTGTATCATTCCATGTAAGGGACTTGAACATCTGTGGATTTTGATATCCACAGGACTCCTGGTACCAACCCCCAATGGGTACTGAGGGAGGGCCATGTGCATTACAGCAGCGTGGCTCCCTTAGACCTGCCATGATATTGACTGAGGCCAGCCCTTTCTGCTGGGCTGGGCACCAGGATTATGGGCTGGGAGGATACCCCTGTGCCTGCTATTGGGGGACTCTGCCCAATGAGTGACCACCCAGTAAAAACCAAGGGAGGCTGTCTTACCTTGTGTGTGTTGGAACCCACCAGTGTTGGAATCTGCGGATGCTTAATCTAAGCCTGAATGATCAAGAACCAGGGACAGCGCCAGATGGAAAGCGAACATCCGCTGGTCAGCACAGATGGCGGAGGGAAATAGACCTGCTGATGTGAGAGGCACAGCAGGCCTCCTGCTGGCCAGTTCTTCTCTCCTTGCCCACGTAGAACTCGCCTGATTTAATGAGACCTTTGTGTACTCAGTGGCAGCTTGGGATGTAGTGTTTGACTAGAAGAGGCTTTCCAAAGGCTGTAGCAGGAGGAACATTCTTTTTTTTTTTTTTTTAATTTTACAATATTGTATTCGTTTTGCCAAATATCGAATTGAATCCACCACAGGTATACATGTGTTCCTTATCCTGAACCCTCCTCCCTCCTCCCTCCCCATACCATCCCTCTGGGTCGTCCCAGTGCACCAGCCCCAAGCATCCAGTATCGTGCATCGAACCTGGACTGGCAACTCGTTTCATACATGATATTATACATGTTTCCATGCCATTCTCCCAAATCTTCCCACCCTCTCCCTCTCCCACAGAGTCCATAAGACTGTTCTATACATCAGTGTCTCTTTTGCTGTCTCGTATACAGGTTTATTGTTACCATCTTTCTAAATTCCATATATATGCGTTACTATACTGTATTGGTGTTTTTCTTTCTGGCTTACTTCACTCTGTATAATAGGCTCCAGTTTCATCCACCTCATTAGAACTGATTCAAATGTATTCTTTTTAATGGCTGAGTAATACTCCATTGTGTATATGTACCACAACTTTCTTATCCATTCATCTGCTGATGGACATCTAGGTTGCTTCCATGTCCTGGCTATTATAAACAGTGCTGCGATGAACATTGGGGTACACGTGTCTCTTTCCCTTCTGGTTTCCTCAGTGTGTATGCCCAGCAGTGGGATTGCTGGATCATAAGGCAGTTCTATTTCCAGTTTCTTAAGGAATCTCCACACTGTTCTCCATAGTGGCTATACTAGTTTGCATTCCCACCAACAGTGTAAGAGGGTTCCCTTTTCTCCACACCCTCTCCAGCATTTATTGCTTGGGGGGAACATTCTTTGTAAACTTCAAGCTAGTGTTTCAGACCCCAGATGTATAGATGGCACCGTCAGCAGGACCTAGAGTTCTGTACTGATCGGCATCACTTTTGGGTCAAATATATTTGTGCTGCATCTTGTACCCATTCATACACTTCGTCCAGCCAGGTTTCACTGCCACCATATGCAAATAGACTGAGGGGCTTCATTAACCAGGCAAGCCTGGTGTGTTCAAAGCAGAAGAAATAGAATGTAGTGTAAAATGAAGACATGTAAGGAGAGCCCATATGCAGAAAAATTGGCCTTTTCAGTTAGCAGTTTTATTTCAATAAAATTGTTTTTTTCTGGCCACATAGCATGGTTTGAGGGTTTGTACCCCAACTAGGGTTTGAATCCACACCCTTGGGAGTGAAAGCCCCGAGTTCTAAACACTGGGCTGCCAAGGAAGTCCCCTCAATAAATTATTTAATACATTCTGTTGTACCATTTAACACTGATCTTCAAGATCAATTGCATTTATTTTTCAGGAGGAAATGATCTTAATCTAATAGAAAAATGCACTGAGCCCCTCTCCCCATCCCATGTTCATTGCTTATTACTCCTCCCTGCAGTTTGTGAGCTGGCTCAAGTGTTCTTAGGCATTCAGAAGACAAGCATTCTTATGTAAGCTTTTGGTGGTTCATTTTGCATAGTGTTGAGAATGATTGTGGTCTCATAGAGGTTCAGTACTGCAGTCAGAGATTGAGTGGCTTCCATCATTATAAATGTGGCCTGGGGCACCCACCTCATTTTAACTAGAGCTTAATGCAGAGGAGTGACTGGGGCCTGACTTCTTCCTCCCATAAACTAATCGTTTTAAATGATGTGCACGTCTTTCTGTGCCCAAAGGGATCCATTAAATGTGATTTTCAGTAGGAAATGTGCTTTTTCCAATTTGTTAGCCATAATGGAAATGCATAGATAAACAGAATTTGTGTGAATATAATAAGCTCATCAGACTTGGGAGGAGGGGACAGAATAGAGGAAACAAAGATAGAAAAAACTCTGTCAAACATGAAATGAGTGTCCCCTTGCTTTTCATTTTTATTTAAGTCAGCCTCCTCTTTATAAAATTAATTTCTTAATAAGACATTATACAGTGTTCTGAGTATTTTGAAGAGACAATGTCTTGCTCTGGGAGGACTTTTAGAAGAAAGAAAACTCACCTAAGATTCCCGCAGGAGATCTAAAGAGAACTCCTGGTGCTGAAGCCTTCTGATGGCCGGCTTCCTGTCTGGGTTTTGTTGTGAGGAACATAAACAACCTGAAGAGAGAGAGCCCAGTAACTGGAGGTTCCCCTGTGGCCCAGCCTCGGGTTCCTCCCCAGCTTCTGCTCACTAACCATCTTTTTCCTCTCTTCTAATGAATATTCATGAAATAACTGAATATTCATTGGAAGGACTGATGCTGCAGCTGAAGCTCCAATACTTCGGATATCTCATGGAAAGAGGTGACTCATTGGAAAAGACCCTGATGTTGGGAAAGATTGAAGGCAAAAGGATAAGGGTCCAGCAGAGGATGAGATGGTTAGCTGGTATCACCCAATGGACTTGAACTTGAGAAAACTCTAGGAGATAGTAGAGGACAGGGAAGCCTGGTGTGCTGCAGTCCATGGGGTCACAAAGAGTCAGACACGACTGGGCAACTGAACAACAAGAATTCTCTTCTACTCTGTCCAGCCTCACAGATGGCCCAAGAGACTCAGAGAAGCCTTAATGCTTGTACATTAATATGAGTTTTCCTCCTGGACAAGTCAATGTGTCTCATGGTAACATTCTGTCCTGAAATAATACAGTAAGTCATCTACATATGAACAAGTTTCACAGTTCCAGAGAGCACTTGTAAATCCAATTTGTTCATAAGTCCAAAAAGTTAGCCTAGGTACCCAACTAACACAATGGGCTATATAGTGCTGTACTGTAATAGGTTTATAATACTTTTCACACAAATAATACATTAAGAAACACAAAAAATAAAACATTTTTAATCTTAAGGTACAATGCATTGAAAAGTATAGATGACAGCCACCACACAGGGACTTGTTGGCATCTTTGAAAGCTCACAACTTGAGGGTTCGTATGTAGGGAACTTACTGTACAAGGAGAGGATATAACAGTCTTCTTCACCCTGACCCCTGGGAGCATCCCTCACAGAAGCCACCCACCCTGAACCCTCTGATATGTCTGAGTAAGAGGTTCAGAACACGTCTCTAGTCTTGGCCAGAAAGGCCTCCTTAGAGCTTTGGCTTTTCTCTCATGTCCTTCAGACTGATCTTGCACCCCAACTGAAAAGCTTCACAGAATCAGCTTTTGATGTTTAAAAAGAAAAGTAGCAAGCTAAGGAATGACTAAAGAGAAAGCACACTCCAGACATTAGTCAACTTTGAGAGCATTCGTATATATTCTAAAATTAATGTGTCCCTTTCTCCTTGTCTGTTTAACACCCAGTTTCCTTTCACTTCCTCCCTACCTTCCACTAACCCCATTCCTGGTTCATCTGGCAACGATAATCAGCCCTTTGTGTACTGTTTCCTCTCTTTTGATATTTTCTTTCCTTTTTATGGAAAATGGTATAACAGAATCTTGCTATCTATATGTTCCTCATTTTTGACACCTCAATCATGTCTTAATGAATAGAAAGTATTTCAGTCTTATTTTTCTCTTCCATCACTGATGTATTAATAGGCTCCTCTCATCTGGGCATTAGCTCATTGCTTATCTGAGTCTTCACTGGCTTCTGTTTTGCCTTGATCTCTTGGGCATTGTGTCTACAGGTCTTGGCTCTTGTGGAGAATTAGATAGTGAACTGGTGATAGCAATCCTTTAGAATTTCGCATTTCAAACACTCAGATGTTTTTAAAGACCACTTCTGAAACCTCAACATATCTTCAGATCCATGATTTCCAAACTTCTGGGAATTGCAGAATCCTATCCTTATGTCTGGTTTGAATGAGATACCCCTCCTTATCCACCCTGTGAATCCTGCAGGAAGAAGAGAGAAACATTTCTGTTTTTAATATAAAAACAAGTAAAACTTTTTTAGGCTTGAGGAGTTTTGGGGAGCATATGACACTCAATGGTGTGTTGAAAGAGGCATGGAGTGTTGCAAAAAAGGAATCACTAATAAATAGGTCTTTTTAACCTCACTGTTTCCTTTTTTTAAAAATTAAGGGCAAAAACACATAACATAAAATCTACCATCTTAACAAATGAAGTGTACGTACAGTATTGTTACATATGTGCACACTAGTGTACACATTTCTACAACTTCTTCATCTTGCAGGAACATTGAACAGCAACTCCTCACTTCCCCCCCTAACCCATGGCAACCACCTTTCTACTTTCTGCTTCTGTGAACTTGACTACTGTAGATCCTTCATGTCAGTGAAATCATGCAGCATTTGTCCTTCTGTGACTTATTTCATTTAGCATAGTGTCCTCAAGGTTCATCCATGTTGTAGTATATGGCAGTTTAATCTCCCTCACTATTTCCTAAAACAGAAATACAAGACTCTTAAGGAAAAGAAGTCGCTTATATTTCCTATGGGCTGTTTAAGGTTACAAATGCTCAGTTAAGGCTTATCTTTGGAGGATCCTAGGGAGATGTAAGGTGCAATATTTTTAATATAATGACAAAGGAACATAAAAGATTCTAGGATAGCATGTACAAAGAACAGTTCTTGAAAATACATAGTGTCATTATTACAATCATCTCCTTAGGACTGAGCCATAATGACCCCAAAGCAGTAAAATTTCTTCCATGCTGCTGCTGCTGCTGCTGCTAAGTCACTTCAGTCGTATCTGACTCTGTGCAACCCCATAGACAGCAGCCCACCCGGCTCCACCATCCCTGGGATTCTCCAGGCAAGAACACTGGAGTGGGTTGCCATTTCCTTCTCCAATGCATGAAAGTGAAAAGTGAAAGGGGAGTCGCTCAGTTGTGTCCGACTCTAGCGACCCCATGGACTGCAGCCCACCAGGCTCCTCCGTCCATGAGGTCTGGTCTGTATAAATATGAGTGGTTTTGCCCTAACCTTTGAGGAAAGGACTTTATGATAAAAACAAAACTAACAAAAAAAATCTCTTTCTCTAAAAAGAGATGATGAACAAGGGACAATTCTAGTTGATGGTTCAACTAAAAAGTTCAAAGATGTTGCATTCTAGTTATTTACTGCTACTCAATAAATTAGTCCAAAACTTGCAGCCTAAATAAAGCAACTATGAATATCTGTTATCTCATACAGTTTGTGTGGGTCAGAAATTTGGGACTGGCTTATCTAGGTGGTCTTTGGCTTGGGGGTCTCTCATGCAGTTGCAGTCAAGATGTCAGTGGGTACTACTCATCTGAAGGTTTGAGGTTGGAGGGTCTATTTCCAGCTTGCCTCACTCACTTGACTGTTGTCATGAGGACTTAGTTCCTCATCACATGGACATCTCTATTGCACTTCTTGAGCATCCTAACAACATGGAGGCTGACTTCCCCCAGAGCAAATGATCTAAAAAGAAGCAAGAAGGAAGCTGCAGTGCCCTTAATGACCTAGTCTCAGAATTCACACATTGTCTCTTCCATCACATTCTGTTTGTTAGAAGGGAGTCACTAAGTCTAGCTCACATTCAAGGGCAGCAGGATTTGGCTGCACCTAAAAGGGGAGTATTTGATAAGGAAATGGGAAAGTCATGTTGCAGAAGGGATGAACAGACCCAGACCAGATACTCTAGTGATGCCTGGGAGGCAAAGAGAAAGAGCATGTGGACATAACTCTCATCTGTGACTGGCATGGGGGCCAAGAGGGAGGGAGGGGAGACAGGGGAACAACTGGCCAGGCAACCAGAAAAGCGATAGAGGTAAAAGCGCAAGGATGGATGCTCCAGGCTAGCCCAGGAGCCTGGCACTCCTGGAAGGGGAGCACTTTTCACCAATCTCACTTTGCTGTTGCTGAACTCGAGCAGTGCTATTAGGCCTTCTTCACTAGAGATGCTTCTTCAGCTCAGCAAGGCACTGGCTCAGAAACCAGACTCCACATGGGAGGAGGGCTGACATCTTGATGCCATTTGCCTCTGGAGCTGCCCCTTTGAATGCGACCATCTGTTGGCATTTTCAGAATTCGCTGCCGTAGCAGCCCTTTTCTGTTTTCATTATGGAGTTGGATTCCAGGGATAGTCTTTGTTTTCTCCAAAGCTTCTTTCTGAAACCCAACTTTTGTTTACTTCCTAAATTGCCTTCCTAACCTCCTTAGACTGAGTTGATTTGTCTTGATGGATGAATCAGAGTCTTGAACTCCTCTCTTTGGCTCCAGCTCTCTTGGCAGAGAACATGGGAAGATAGTTTTTGCTTATGTGCATGTGTGGGGAAGACTTTTTTTCTTTGTTTTTCTGTCTCAACCACAAGCTGCGGGTGAGCCAGCACCTGGGACCTTGACCAGCCTCCATGCATGCGTGGGCTGAGGTCATCTGGGGAGGTCTACCCAGGACCATTTGCCACGTCCCAGAATCCCTGAGCAGATTGCACTTTGCCAAATCCAAGGCTCATGGGAATTGGGGGAATTACTTTTCTGGAGCCGGTTTTATCTTGTCCATGTTCCATTCATGCAAATTGGACATCCTCCCACAACTAAACTGTGTGCTGCCCTTCTGCTTGGGAAATGCAGCTGTTCATGCTTAATGCTTTTGCTCAGCGCCTTTCTAATCGCTCAGCTTCACACTGTTTAAACGGCGGCCAGCTGATTGAGAGCAGATAATGTTTTTTCTGATTATTAATAAAGTACAAGGAGATGAATTCAAACAGTTCTAGTTCCATTTCTGCCAGCATCCTGGCAATGATGAGTGAGTAGGCAAATGTTTAACCATCCCCTCCCCATCCCCAAGCCTCATCTATAAAGTGAGAATTTGGACAACATGGATCTTGGGGTCCTCCTACATCTAAGGTCACTGGCTATATGATAATTTAAGAATAAGGAAGTATTCATCAGGCAGGAGTTATTTATCACAAGAGAAGAATCTCAGTACTGTCTCCTGAGACTATTCTCCTGGAAGGCGCCTGTCTGTCAGCTGGAGCTTTTCCTCTGCATGTGGAATCAACAATTCTTCTTTCACGTTTGGAAACAGACTATTAAGTTGACCTTTTGTACTTAAAACCTCATATAAATGTTTTTAACATCTTTAGGGGACTGGGGTTTATGCTTTGCTGGTTGTTTCTTTTAAATCCATCTTTTCCAATATAATATTATTGCTTGTCAACACAGACTTGCACTTTTGTAGTTTTAAATAGTTGCTCCCAACTTCACTCTGGTTTCTCCTACTAAAAGTCTGACCAATGACCCTCAATTTTAAAATCTTGTAAATTGACTAATAAGGCAGCATTTTCCTAGAGGGTCAGCCTTTATCTTTGGTCTCCTGGGTTTTATCTAAATTTTAAATGAGATTACTACTTTAGTAGATATTTTTAACATATGATCCATGTAATGTAAGTGTAAAAATACGGCATCAGCAAGTCTGGCCATCTTATTGCTCTAGTTGAGTAGCTGGGTCAGGAACATAATAAGCAGGGCTCCTAAACATTGGCCTGTTTGTTCCTTTGAACAGCTGAGGACCAATGTTTGAATAGCCATAGTAATCAAAATCGCTGCCCACTGACACGCCTTTGTACAAATTCTGTGATAAAAGTAGTTATAGCCTCACAAAATCCACAACAAAGGAAGCCAATCTCTTGGAGTGCTTCCTAAAATCTTCCTAAAACTTTGAATTGGAAGTACAAAATCTGGTGTATATTTAGGTATTGGCATCAGTTCATTCAGCTACTCAGGTTTGTTAATCTACTTAGCTCCAGGCACTGGGATACAAAAAAGAACTAGAGAGAAGTTGGCCTGTCCTTACCAGCATTGATCCTACAGTATAGTGGGGTTCACAAACACAGTTACAGCCCTGAGAAGATGCTGTGATGAAGGTAAATAGGAGAACCAGAAGATGCTACATGACTGGCACATAATGCTCAGTCGCGTCTGACTCTGCAACCCCATGGACTGTAGCCCACCAGGCTTCTCTGTCCATGGAATTCTCCAGGCAAGAATACTGGAGTGGATTGCCATTCCCTTCTCCAGAGGGAATCTTCCTGACTCAGGGATTGAACCTGTGTCTCCTGCATTGCAGGCAGATTCTTTACCATTTGAGCTACAGGGAAGTCCTTTACAGAAGATTTTGGGATGATGGTAAATAGGAGAACCCAGAAGGAGGCCCGCATTCTAAGTGGGTCTGGGGAGGAGGATAGGAAAAGAAGGGTTAAGGGAGGTTTGTTATGCAAAAAGATAACTACACTGAGATCCAAAGACAAAGATGGAGAAGAATGGGAAAGGGAGAGAATTTTCCAGGAAAAGGAATGAAATGCACAAAGGCTTGGGGCCAGGGAGAGCAGGACATATTTGAGGAAGACAGAAGTTCATTAGGGGTCGAGCTCAGAGTTCAGGAGGGATGAGGCAAGAAATTAGGCTGAGAATGTACTCAGGGCCAGATCTTATTTATTCTGGATTTTATACTTTAGATAAATGTATCCTCTTTCTGGCCGTTAAAGTTTTTCTCAAGATAAGGATGTAAATCTGAAACATATCCAATCCCAAAGAGGAAATATTTTCACTAATATGGGAATCACTTGGTTCTGCCCAGGAATGTTTACTAACTGTTAACATTGACTTTTAAATTTTTCATAGGATCGCTGTCTATGTAAGGTGCTTTCTAAGAAGATGGCATCTTCTTAATGATTTGAGAAACAAAACATGAGGTGTATTTTCAAATACTGATGTTCATAATAAACATTCATTGAAACCATTCAAATCTAATGAAAAGTTCTGGAGTTCCCAGATTGCTTTGTTCTAATAAGACATGGGTGGGACTCTAAGCATGTGATCACAGTAGGGTTAACATCTACTCAGGATTCAGTATGTGTGGTGCTAAGTCGCTTCAGCCATGTCTGACTCTTGGAACTGTAGTCCACCAGGCTCCTCTGTCTGTGGGATTCTCCAGGCAAGAAGACTGGAGTGGGTTGCCATGCCCGGCTCCAGGGAGTCATCCCTGACCCAGGGATGGAGCCCAAGTCTCCTGCATCTCTTGCGTTGACTGGCAGGTTCTTTACCACTAGTACCACCTAGGAAGCCCCAGCATTCAGTATAAGGAGGATAATTCTCACCTATCTGGGGTTGCCAGTCCAAACTGCTTACCCAGAACAACTCGGAAAATACCTGTGAAATAGTTTAGGCCAGAATGTGAATGGTGAGCCGTGACCTCTGTTTGTGACCCTCATAATTGTGTAATCTTTTCTCCAAAATACATGAATGTTTTTATTCTCTTATTTTTCTTCATGATTTCCTTGGCTTGATACTAAAAACCTCTGCAATTATGTCTGGTCTCCAGTTCTCAAGATTTCTTTTCCTTCTCCCCAAACCCCTCATGTTGCACACTCAGTCGTGTCCAACTCTTTGTGACCCTGGACTACAGCCCACCAGGCTCCTCTGTCCATGAGATTTCCCAGGCAAGAAGACTGGAGTGGGTTGCCATTTCCTTCTCCAGGGTATCTTCCTATCCCAGGGATCAAACCTGTGACTCCTGAGTCTTCTGCATGGGCAGGCAGGTTCTTTACCACTGCACCACCTGGAAAGCCCCCATACCCCCATCTCTAACAGAACAAAGCAAGATAGAACATTTCACTCATCCTGGGTTATGTAGAGCAGCACCGCAGGAGCCGAGGAAAGCTCTGGGTTTGGACTTAGAAAACACAGATTCGTGTTCCAGGCATACCACTTCCAGGCTGTGGACTTAGCACAAAACAGTTAACCTTACTGAACCTTAGTGTCTTTATCTGTAAAGTGACTGGCTCAGCTCACAAGACTATGGGGAAAATCAAAATGAAGTAATGGATATAAAAACTCTGTGGGCTGAAAACCCTAATACCGATATAAAGCCACATTCCACCTCTTTGAGCAGGCTGATCCTTTCCTTGGAATTTCCTCACCAACTCCACCCACTAGCTTTAACTTTGAAAGCCCTTTTCCTCTTCCATGAATTCAGTTCTGACCTACTTGGTCAGAATGCTATGTATTTGGCTGTGTCAGGTCTTAGGTGCGTCATACGAGATCTTTCCTTGCAGCGCAAGGATTCTCTAGTTGTGGCACGCAGGCTCCTAGTTGCAGCAGGCGGGCTTAGTTGCTCCGAGGCACATGGGATCTTGGTTTGCCAACTAGGGATCGAACCTGCATCCCCTTCTTTGCAAGGTGGATTCTTAACCCCTGGACTACCAGGGAAGTCCCCAGATGCTTTTTATATTTATATCATAGGACTAGTCACACTCCTCCCATATTATAATTGCTTCTGTACTTGTATACTTGTCTATACTTCGTGTTTTGTACATCGGCATCAGGTAGGAGTCCAACCCCATCATCTTTTTTTTTTCTGACAACCCCATCATTTCTCCATCCCTCGTGTCACCCAGCACAGCACTTAGTTCATAGATCCACGCCATGCTTTTACCTGCTTAGTGCCATGCAATGCTGAAATTCGATTTAGTTTGTGTCATTGTGAATCTTTCTCAACTTTTATACCTTTTTCCACAGAGATTTTCCTTCAGTGAGTAAATTCTTCTAGGCAATAGTAGAAATAGTGTTCTCATTACAGAAAATGAATATTAATGATGAATAGATGACATTTGTCTTTCTTATTAGGGATTAAACCTCTGGGCAGTCCAGTTTTATAGCTGATGACTGATATGTTACAGAAAGATCCGTTCTTTAATCATCTGCGTATGTTATGACCTTGAGAAAGCTGTCCAGTGCTGACACTGTGGAGTATTTGTGGATTTGTTATTCCTCATTATTGTTGTATAGGTTAAAATGCTGCTTACTTATTTTTCAAAAAATTATTCAGAACTGTCTGTGAGTGGGATTAAGCTCTCTCAGCTCCAGAGATCATGCCCCTCAATTTCCACAGAGGCCAAGCTCCCATGGGTGTGTGAGTGGAGGCAGGTTACATGACATCATACTTGTCAACTTATCAAGCTGTCATACTTACAACATCATATTTGTCCCAGGGGTCTTGTCATGTTATCTATTTGAGTCTACTTTGACTTTTCTTCTCTTCAAGTGTCAGTTTAACTGATTTCCAAGCTCAGAGACCATCATCATTTCCCATGGACCAGACAAGTCTGGACTACTTCCCAGCTCTTCCCCTTGTTCACAAGCAAAGCAGGCTCCTTTACAAACCAGCTTCATCTTTGAAGCCCTCACCTTCCTAAAGGGGCCACACATTTGCTAAAGATTTCCTGAGAATATACCCAAAGGCAAGGACTGAGGAGGCAAAAAGCACAACTTCTACATCAGTTTCAGGAACCTCAAGAACATTTTCTCCCCCAAGTTTGTCAAGAATGAGTTTCCTACTTTTATGTATGGCTGCTCTGAAGAGGTGCCAAGTCTGAAATCCCAGCTGCTGCTCTGAGGAAATTATTTTTCTTCACTTAAACAAAAGAATAAAATTTCCAAGGCTGGAGCTGATGGCTGCTCTAGAAGGAACACCTGCAGAGGGAAAGGATGTTTCAACCACTGGCCCCATGGGTTTCCTTGCATGCAGTTGCTCCCAGTCCTCATAAAGATGCCATGTCTTCACCTTTAAAGCCCAGTTTACTACTGAATCCGTGAAAGCTTCTTCACCACCCCCCCTGCATTATAAAAGGAATTTATAACTCAAGGAAAACAAAACTCAAAAAAAGAGAAAATACCACTAATTATAGAAAAATAACCACTGTCTGAAAATAAATCAAAATGCCAAAGTAAAGCTGTCTGGTCCTAAAATACCAGTAAGAGGGCTTCCAGGTGGTGCTAGTGGTAAAGAACCCAACTGCCAATGCAGAAGACATAGAATCACAAGTTCAATCCTTGGGTCAGGAAGATCCCTTGAAGGAGGCATGGCAACCCACTCCAGTATTCCTGCCTGGAGAATCCCATGGACAGAGGAGCCTGGCAGGCTACAGTCCATGGAGTCACAAGGAGTCGGATACCACTGAAGTACAAGAGCAGCAAAGAGCCTTCTCATACCCCCAGGGACCCTCCTTCTAGGATAACTACTCACCCATGCGGTGACATAGCTTTCCTTTAACTGGTTTCCATTTTTCATAGCTCACACCCAGCAGGGTGGGCCCCAGGTCAGCCTCCACCAGATAAGAGCAAGCAAGACTTGCCTCACTAATGAAAATACAAAACCTTTATTCAAATCCCCCAGTTCCTATGGGAGAGGTTCTCATCCCCCGTGATCAGAGGGACATGCCCATTTCGTTGGTTTCCAGAGCTGTTTCCTGACACTCCTGAGGTTCCTTGAGCAATCCAGCCCTTCCCAGCTCAGGTAGTGTACGGCACCCACATGTAGCACCTTCTGTAACATGAATTTCCCCTCAGCACTCAGAAAGAAGGTCTTGCTATACTGGGAGCACACAGCATGTCCACAAAGCGAGTGCACAGTAGCAGATACCGTCCAAGTACTCGAGACACACCTGAGAAGAACTAGCCCACAGAGTGAGAGAAGTGTTCTGCTCCAGTCTAAGCCTGCAGGGCAGTGCTAGAAAAATGCAGAACGTGGGAGGAGTAACGCTCAATCCTCCGAGAAAGCTGGGAGGAAATCTGAGAACACTCAGCAAAGCAGAGATAAACAAAGAGTGAGACTTGGGGTAAATAACTGCGAGCTTTCAAGTGTGTGGAGCTCACAGAGGAGTGCAGACAATAACCAGAGGGCACCGGAGAAAGAGAGAAAAAACCCTGAGAAAGAGAAGGGAGGAGCTGTTAGGCACGGCTGATGAGTGTCTGGGGTTGTCAGCCCAGGAGGCAACTGTAACCACGAGCGCTCTAGAGGCCAGGGCCTGATGGGCACAGACTTCACCAAGTCAAAACCTGCCAGGCTCGGCTGGCACTGCACACCCCACGCCGTGTTCTGTGGCTGGGGGTGGGTATGGGACGGAGGGGTGCCTCCCTTGTGTTTTTTCTCGCCCTGGGCCCTGGCAAAGCCAAGCTGAACGTGTCTTAGCAGAGAGGTGACCTGACTCTAAATGGCCAAAGAGTCCAGATTCAGTGAGCTCTTTAGTGAGAATCACAAACTCGCACAGAGCCCCATCTCTGGTGTTGCCATTAAATGCAGGAGAGCGGCGGGGGCAGGGCTGGGGCTATGAGCCAAATGCTTTATTTTTAGGAAAATGGAAAACAGCACAGAAGGAGAACTGCTAAGATTCTGAGAGCAGGCAACTCCAAGCTCCTGACAAAGGAGGGGAAGTCAGACATGGCCCACCGTCCCCCCAGAGAACTAACGCAGGAATAGTAACACCAAGGAGCATGGTTATGGGATCTCTACATGCTTCACCCCTCCCAGTTCCGGGGACTGTCCTCTCTTCTCCTTGAATCTTGGCATCTTCCACTGTCCTCGGCCTCTCCCTAAGGAGACTTGGGAGCGATGTTTCTCCAAATCTCTCCTCCTCTCCTCCTCTCTTATTCTCCACTTCTGTGTCTTCAGCATCTGAGCATCTCCTGCTCTGCAGCCATGTTTTAGTTGAGTGGTTTTACCTGGGGAGTGGAAAAAAAATAATTCCAGGGCCAGGCTCCACGCCCAGACTGAGAAACTCTGGGAGTGCAGCCCAGGCCTGGGCTTGTCCAGTTAAACATTCCCCTAGGAGCCCAGTGAGAGGCCAGGCTTGGCAGGCACAGCAGCATAGGATCCTTCTTATAGGCCAGTTCCCGGGTGGCGGGGGCTTGCCCCTTTGGCTGTGTCTGACACCTGTTATTCCTGCAGACGCCCCTCTGTGAGATCTCTTCCAGCCTGCAGGACCTCCAGGGGCTGAACACATCTCCTCTTTTTGATAAGTCCTAATCTAAAGGGGGACCCTGCACTGTCAGTTCCCACAGGCTGCGTCCAGAGCCATCAGCCTGGACTGAGGGATTTCCTACCACATAAGTCTCCTCCTTGAACAAAGTGGAGTTGAGGGCTTACCTAGTTCTCCAGGAGCTAATGACTTTAGTCTTCTATGAAATACCCCAGCAGGAAACTCCCTGGAAGCCAGGCTATCCGGTGGACAAGAAACAGCAGGAGTGGCCCCATGGTGGTATCCTCCTAGGGCACCCTGGGAGCTCAGGTCTTAGCCTTCTTCAGCTTTCTAAAGTGTTCCAGGCAGTAGGCTTAGCCAGTCCAACACTCTTTGAAGTCGAAAGCCACCTGATAGTCCTTCATATCCTTCCCTCCAGGGGCAGAGGTTCAGGAACATCTCTTTTTTTGGATCTGCCCAGACTGCAGCGCTTGTCAGTCAGCTTAGGGCCTGTGGACAGAGACTAAGTTCTGGGGGGCAGGTAGCCTCCAGTTTCTGGAAGACTTCTTCTTGTAGCTCGCATCTCAGTTCAGGAAACACTTCTGATGCTTGACAATGCCAGGCACTGGGGGACAGGGAGGCAAAGATGAAGTATCCTGGGGGAACTCGCTCTCTGGGTTTCTAGAAAGCCCAGATTCAGGTGGCAATAAGTGCCCTCCTGTGGAAACTTCCCCACCCAGTTCTGTGCTGGTAGAATAGGAAAAACTGACCCAAAATTGTAATATGTTGGGTTGAAGGTGAGTCATAGTCCAAATAGGACAGGCCCATGAAATGCAGGGGAAAAATTTCCAAGGCTCCATTAGCATAAACAAGGTACACTTACATAACTTGAGAGTTTCCGTTCATAAAGGTACTCCGTATGAAGTCAGTTCTTCCTTGTGCTCAAACCAAATAAAAATTTAGCCTGCTCATTTAACTTGTGCAGACATCAGTCAGTCCATGGTCATACAGGCAGTCTAGCTATTTCAGCTTCTGTGGGAACTCTCCCGAGTACATGAGCTCACCCATGGGCAATGTTGCTGACACAGCCCCAGGTTAGCTCAGCCACCACATGGTTGCCTGAGCGATCTCTTCACCTTACACGTCTGAACTTGGCTTTGAATCTTTCATGGATTTATTTTACCTAATGCAGGACTCGTCCAAGGATAATCTCAGACTTCATGTGCCAGAATCACCCGTGCATGGGAATCTCAGCCTGGAGTCAGACCCTTAATCATTATTCTGTTCATTTTGTGTTGAGCTCTTCCGTGTTAGTGAAAAGAATAAGAAGACATCATCAAATAAGAGACTGGTTTGCAAGCAACAGATTGTAAGAAGCAACTTTCTGTTTATGTTCCGTGGTCAGTTCAAACCTGTGATAATTTTGAGACCTTGCAAGATTCAGTCATAGAGAGGCATCTGATACTATGTCTACTACAGGAAACATAGACTAAGAAGATTTTCAGCATCAAAGATTGGAACCAAAATGGGGTGTCTCACTAACCCAGAGGTAACTAGCTGTCAGACAGGAAATGCAATTCTCAGGATCTGTGTTTGCCATCTCTAGGGTGGTATCATACCAGACAGTCTGCACTCAGATGAACTGCCCCTGCAGGTAAGTGGCAGGTTGCTAAGCAGTGTCTTAGCTGTCTGCTGCTGCTGCTGCTACTGCTAAGTCGCTTCAGTCGTGTCCAACACTGTGCGACCCCATAGATGGAAGCCCACCAGGCTCCCCCATCCCTGGGATTCTCCAGGCAAGACCACTGGAGTGGGTTGCCATTTCCTTAGCTGTCCTGGGATGGTATGCAGTGAGAATGGGCCAGGTATCAGCAGTGAGCAGATGGAATGCCCTCCAGAGAAGCTGTCCAAGAAAGAGCCAGGAAAGCAGTTTTCCTTCTATACCAGGGAACCCACGGAGCCTTCCAGGGCTAAAGTGTAAAGTAGACCGTGTTTACCGTAGTACCACTGGTTCCCGTCTGTTTCCTTTCTCTCTGTGGCATTCATACCTCCTCATTGCCCAGGGTGATGCCTCAGATTCAGCTTCTCTTCATGGTGTCACAGCCCCCTCTTACAACTTTTAACTCATTCCCTCTTCCCGTATCCAGTCAGTTCCTGGCTAGTGTTGGTTCTTCCTGAATAATCTCTCAAGTCTGCCCCTTTCCTCTCTGTTCCCATTAGTTCAATTCAGTCTCTCAGACGTGTCCGACTTTTTGCGACCCTGTGGGCTTCAGCATGCCAGGCCTCCCTATCCATCACCAACTCCCGGAGTCCACCCAAACCCATGTCCATTGAGTCAGTGATGCCATCCAACTATCTTATCCTCTGTCGACCACTTCTCCTCCTGCCCTCAATCTTTCCCAGTATCAGGGTCTTTTTAAATGAGTCAGCTCTTCGAATCAGGTGGCCAAAGTATTGGAGTTGCAGCTTCAACAGCAGTCCCTCCAATGACCATTCAGGACTGATTTCCTTTAGGATGGAGTGATTGGATCTCCTTGCAGTCCAAGGGACTCTCAAGAGTCTCCTCCAACACCACAATTCAAAAGCATCAACGCTTCTGTGCTCAGCTTTCTTTATAGTCCAACTCTCACATCCATACAGGACCACTGGAAAAACCATAGCCTTGACTAGACAGACCTTTGTTGGCAAAGTAATGTCTCTACTTTTGAATATGCTGTCTAGTTTGGTCATAACTTTCCCTCCAAGGAGTAAACATCTTTTTATTTCATGGCTGCAGTCACCATCTGCAGTGATTTTGGAGCCCACAAAAATAAAGTCTGCCACTGTTTCCACTGTTTCTCCATCTATTTGCCATGAAATGATGGGTCCAGATGCCATGATCTTCATTTTCTGAATGTTGAGCTTTAAGCCAACTTTTTCACTCTCCTCTTTCACTTTCATCAAGAGGCTTTTTAGTTCCTCTTCACTTTCTGCCATAAGGGTGGTGTCATCTGCATATCTGAGGTTATTGATATTTCTCCTGGCAATCTTGATTCCAGCATGTGCTTCATCCAGCCCAGTGTTTCTCATAATGTACTCTGCAAATAAGTTAAATAAGCAGGGTGACAATATTCAGCCTTGATGTACCCCTTTTCCTTTTTGGAACCAGTCTGTTGTTCCATGTCCAGTTCTAACGTTGCTTCCTGACCTGCATACAGATTTCTCAAGAGGCAGGTCAGGTGGTCTGATATTCCCACCTCTTTCAGAATTTTCCACAGTTTATTGTGATCCACACAGTCAAAGGCTTTGGCTAGTCAATAAAGCAGAAATAGATGTTTTTCTGGAACTCTCTTGCTTTTCAATGATCCAGCAGATGTTGGCAATTTGATCTCTGGTTCCTCTGCCTTTTCTAAAACCAGCTTGAACATCTGGAAGTTCACAGTTCACATATTGTTGAAGCCTGGCTTGGAGAATTTTGAGCATTACTTTGCTAGCATGTGAGATGAGTACAGTTGTGTGGTAGTTTGAGCATTCCTTGGCATTGCCTTTCTTTGGGATTGGAATGAAAACTGACCTTTTCCAGTCCTGTGGCCACTGCTGAGTTTTCCAAATTTGCTGGCATATTGAGTACAGCAGATTCACAGCATCATCTTTCAGGATTTGAAAGAGCTCAACTGGAATTCCATCACCTCCACTAGCTTTGTTCGTAGTGATGCTTTCTAAGGTCCATTTGACTTCACATTCTAGGATGTCTGGCTCTAGGTGAATAATCACACCATCATGATTATCTGGGTCATGAAGATCTTTTTTGTACAGTTCTTCTGTGTATTCTTGCCACCTTTTCTTAATATCTTCTGCTTCTGTTAGGTCCATACCATTTCTGTCCTTTATTGAGCCCATCTTTGTATGAAATGTTCCCTTGGTATCTCTAATTTTCTTGAAGACATCTCTAGTCTTTCCCATTCTATTATTTTCCTCTATTTCTTTGCACTGATCATTGAGGAAGGCTTTCTTATCTCCCCTTGCTATTCTTTGGAACTCTGCATTCAGATGTTTATATCTTTCCTTTCCTCCTTTGCTTTTGGCTTCTCTTCTTTTCACAGCTGTTTGTAAAGACTCCTCAGACAGTCGTTTTGCTTTTTCGCATTTCTTTTTCTTGGGGATGATCTTGCTCCCTGTCTGCTGTACAGTGTCACAAACTGTAGTTCATAGCTCATCAGGCACTCTGTCTATCAGATCTAATCCCTTAAATCTATTTCTCACTTCCACTGTATAATCATTAGGGATTTGCTTTAGGTCATGCCTGAGTGATCTAGTGGTTTTCCCTGCTTTGGTCAATTTAAGTCTGAATTTGGCAATGAGTTCATGATCTGAGCCACAGTCAGCTCCTGGTCTTGTTTTCGCTGACTGTATAGAGCTTCTCCATCTTTGGCTGCAAAGAATATAATCAATCTGATTTTGGTGTTGACCATCTGGTGGTGTCCATGTGTAGAGTCTTCTCTTGTGTTGTTGGAAGAGGCTGTCTGCTATGACCATTGCATTCTCTTGGCAGAGCTCTATTAGCCTGTTCCCATTACTTCCACCTTGATTTACGCTCCTAATCCCTAACCCGTCCCAGTCCTGCTGTCAAGGCCTCTAAAGTCAACTCCCAAAACGCCACTTGAATCTCATCTCTCTGACATTCAAAGACACACTGGACCCCAAACCCCGCCCCCTCTGCCTTCCACTGTGCCCAGCACCCGATGCTCAGCTCTTCTACCTCACTCTTCCCCAGCCGGACTGGGCTGCTCACTATTCCATCAGCCAGTTTGTGTTTTCCTGCCTGCACACCTCTGCTCAGGCAGGTCTCTGAAAGTGAAAACCTTTCCTTGAGAGGAGGCTGACTCCTGAACTTTAGGGCCTGCTCAAATGCCAGCTCCTTTCCCAGCCACCCCCTGCCCCAGTCATGTGTCCTTTCGATTCTTTGAAGAAGCAATTTATATCAGCCTCAGTCATAAGAATTTGCTTTGAAATTAAAGCAATAACTAATACTGGGGCTTCCCTGGTGGCTCAGCTGGTAAAGAATCTGCCTGCAATGCGGGAGACCTGGGTTCAGTCCGTGGGTTGGGAAGATCACCTGAAGGAGGGCATGGTGACCCACTCTAGTATTCTTGCCTAGAGAACCCCCAGGGACAGAGGAGGCTGACAGGCTACCATCCGTGAGGTCACAAAGAATCTGATGCTACTGAGCGACCAAACACAGCACAGCAATGCTTACTGACCTAGCACATGCCAGGTCCTGTGCTAATTGCTGTATCTTGTTTGATCTTTCTGATAATCTAATGACTTGAGTATTATCCCATTTCACAGATGAATAAACTGAGAAATGTCGAATAACTTCTTCAGTGTCATGTAACTCAGAAGTGGTAGAGCAGAATTCCTGATTCCAAAGTCCATGCTGCAAGCTCATCACAGTCTATTGCCTCCCTAGCATTTTGATCTGTCTGTATGTGTTAAACATCTCCCATCTCATCTCAATACATTGTTATCTGAGGAAGAGGAATCATTTCTTATATACTCTTTCCCCAGCAGTGTTTGAGAGAGCCCCACCATGATAAGGGCTTCCCCAGTGGCTCAGCAGTAAAGAATCCACCTGCAGTGCAAGAGACACAGGAGACATGAGTTCCATCCCTGGGTCGGGTAGACCCCTGGAGAAGGAAATGGCTACTTACTCCAGTATTCTTGCTGGGAAATCCCATGGACAGAGGAGCCTGGCAGGCTGCAGTCCATGGGGTTGCAAAGAGTTGGACACGACTGAGCAACTGAACACAAGCATGAGCATCTTCACTCACACTAAAATGTAAACAACCAACTGGAGCATCCATAACCAGATGATTTTGCCTTAAACCGAAACCCTGAAATTACATCTGGGCTGTGCTGCTTGCAATATAGTACTTTGTTCCCCTGCCCTTGCACCCGTGAGACTGTGTGCCTGATTCCCCTACCTAGGGTCAGCTGCTGCATCACCCCACCTCCGAAAGTTCCCGAAATGACTTGCCTTGGCAGATGGCTCTGCCCTTTAATTAGCCATTCAGTTCCTGCTTCCCCTCATTTAATATCAGGAAGTGTCCATGTGTTTCATCCCCTTCCCCCTCTTGGACATAGTGCCTTCCTACTATTCTTTTCCCATTTTGTACTTTTGTTTGGTGCTTTTCCCTTCAGTGTGTTATCGGAATCCAATCTGGGGATTTTGCCAAGTTGTCTGAATATTTTATCTCCATATGTGGTATCTCACTTCGTTTTTAAACCCTCCTTTTTTGGTATGAATGCACATACTCTCTATGAGCTATTTTAGGACCCAGCATCATTAAGAGACAAGATTAGTGTGGTCTGCAAATCTACCATAACTTGAAGAAGTCTTCATACTTCACTCTCTTAGCCACATTAATCAATACTCAGTGAGAGTTATAATGTCAATGATATAACCCTGCATATTGTAGAAGTCCTGTTTTTGATGTGAGGATGACTGATGATCTTTCCCCACAGTAGATCTACCCTTCTCATTGGGACTTGCTTGACTAACATAGATTTAAATTATTTTGCATCCCTCATCATAGGCAAATTCATTGGTGAATGGACAATAGCCAGGAAGGAAGAGGAAGTCAAGTGGAAGATTAAAGAAAATCACAATGAATAATCTTCAAGCTGATAAATAAGAAGTGACTATAGCACCACTTTGGTTAGGTACTTTGGCAATGTGTACACTGGTGTATTTTCAAGATAATGGCTATCTTCTTAGTTCCATGTAACTAGTCATGTTATGTTCTGAGTTTTCTGCTGCCCTTTTCCCACTATATACAATCTTATCTGTCCCTCCTACCAATGAACAGGAAGTATATCTGATTCCAGAGTTTCTGGCTCAGTTATGATTCTATAAGGAGATTGGCATCTCTCAATTAGCCCTGCAGGGGAAAGCATTAGAGAACAACGATGCACTAAGCTGCATGGCACTAATTCTGAGTCCAGCAAGATTTCAAAGAATTAAGAGGGAACTGGAGCTGTAAAAAAAATTTCAATAGGGAGATGAACTTTCAGCCTTAGAGCTCCAAAT
This sequence comes from Bos mutus, assembly GCF_027580195.1. NCBI lineage: Eukaryota > Metazoa > Chordata > Mammalia > Artiodactyla > Bovidae > Bos > Bos mutus. The sequence continues at coordinate 72,394,753 of NC_091622.1, read as the reverse complement.
AAAGAATAAGATATAGATAATAGATGAGAGGAAGGAGGACATTCCAAGTAAGCAAGTGCATCAGTATAAGCAAAGGTTCTAGAAGTAGCAATAAGCATGTAATGAGAGAGTGGGCATGAATGCTAGGAGCAGAGAATGAGTTTTGGTGAGAATAAGAAAGAAGGGTGAATTCGTAGGATAAACATCGGAGAGGTAATGGAAGAAATGAAGAAGGTAGTGAAGAGGAAAATGTGGTTGAATAGTATATCAACAAAATCGGACAAAAATTGACTATTAGGAAGAATTTGACTTTTGGCCATTTCCCAGGTTCAATGGAGTACATATATTTCGCTCCAAAACATGACCTTTCCTAACATCTTCTGTGCAGCTTTTTCAGAGTAATAAATTAGTTATCTTGGTAACCATGGATACCTTTATAATTAAAGCTCTCTTTTTCTTGATCACTGGGAGAATGAACTTTGTTATGAATCATGTACATTGCATTTAGGTAGATGAGGTGGTGCACTAGACTGGTTTGTGAGATACGAGAGCTCCCAGAACCAGGCAGTGGAACCTCAAAACTTCATGGATGTTAAAGATGCCATATGAATGTACTGTAGGGCACATTCATGATGGGTACATTCACTTCCAACCCAAAAGAAAATTCTCAGACCTGCCCCAGTTTCTTCTCTACAAATGGGTTAAGTGGCTTGTCTAAGGTCTCCTAGCTATAAGCGGTAGACGAGCATCCAGGGCCAAGCATTCTCTCCCCAAAAGAGCGCTGGGGGTTTTGTTTGTTATTTTAATGATAACATGGTGAGGGCACCTCAGGTCATGTCTAGGGAGTGTTTTGTGTTCTGTAAGAGACTAGGAAATTGTTCACATATTTCTCTTATAGTATTCCCATGCTTTTTATAGGACAACAAATTTTAACTCTCTCCTCTCTACTACAGCTTTGTATAAGATTGGCTTAAATGAATTGCTTGTCAAGTTAAAAGTTAATCCTATTTCAGGATCTTTTCCTCATGACATTTGTGTGTTTTGTGGGAACTGCCCTTCTTTAACTCTTCAGAATCAAACTGAAATATTCCAAATTTAAATCTGTCAACAGTTCTTCCTTTTCTGTATCTTTAGTGATTTCTCAGAACATTGCTATTTATAGCAGCAAGTAAACTGTAGTCTATCGCTCATTTGTCTAGAACTTAATTAAAAGTCTCTAAGTGGATATTTCCCTGGCAGTCCAGTGGTTAAGACTCCAAGCTTCCAGTGTACAGGCTGTGGGTTCAATCCCTAGCCGGGGAACGAAGATCACACATGTCACGTGGCACAGCCAGAAAAAAAAGTGTCTGAGGGAGAGAACACAGACTTAGGTGGACATTCCCTAGGAGGATCTGACTCTTTCCAGGTACTTTTAAGGTGACACTGACTCATTAAATTGAATTTTACTTTTCTTCCAAACTTAGAAATTTCTTCTTCCTTACAGCTTTAAGATCTGGGTCTTTCTGTATTTCATTTTCTCTTTCTTCTCCTTCTCCTCTGCCTCCTCCCTTCCTTCCTCCCTTCATTTTCTTCCTCTTTCCCTTCAAGGAATGATTAAAAGGAAGAGACCACCTAAGCTTACCAGGCAAGAATTATAAAAAATAAGGGAGCAATATAATAAATTTAGAGAGTTGAGAAAGATCAAATGAAATGGAAAAAGAACTAATTGAGTTGAGAAAGGTAAGAAAGAAACATGGTGTACCCTGGCTGGAGGCACTCATCTGGAACAGAAAAGTAGGGAGCGTTGGAAGTTAGGAAAGTCTTGGGATGGCTTTTTCCCTACTCCAGCCACCAGGCATCACTGCTACAGCTTGGTTGCTGCCTGGAGTTGTCCACAGTGGGGAAGGGGAGGAGAGACGCAGTGGGCAGTTATTCTGTACAGGATGTCTGCTAGACATATGTTTGAGTGGCTTGAAGTCTTTACTGGAACAAAGACAAAGATAAATAAATAACTGAACCTGAACCTATCCGGGTGTTTGTCCCTATATGTTTAAATAGTCTGTGACTCGTTTTAAATGGAATCCAAACACAGAGCAAGATTTAGATGGCAATTTTATTGCCCTTGGCTTGGCCTTGAGGACTGATTTTGAGCTTTCTGCCCGAAAATAAGCTCAGAATGAACTAGAAGTTCCTTTATCCTTAAAAACAGAAATAATTGTGGATCTGCTTTGGCCTTCCTGGGGAAAAAAGGCAACATGGAAAGAGTTAGAAGTTGTTTGGTAAAGAGTCATTGTGTCAGCTGCTCTGATGAGGTAGGACAGAACCTTCAGGAAATGAATTGCATGGTACACATGCAATTCGAGGTAATTCTGGCAGTGAAACTGCTTGTCAATGGAGTATGTGGGATGGTGGTTCTTTAGAGTGGGGGAGGGGTGCAGTGTTGGATCTGCCACCACATCAGCCCCAAATGTCTTCACCATCCTACACTTCCATACAAGTCACGTCCACCTGGTATCTCTGTGGGTCAACATTTGTTCAAGGATGTTTGAAATAGCAAGGGTTTTCATAAATGTTGTGCAGGGAACTGTTCCTAATGGTTCCTCCTTTGCCTCTCCACCCCATCAACTCAACAGGAGTCAGTGAGTAATACAGATTTTCATGGTATAGAATTCTTGTAGAATTCTAGGCATGGCCTGGTAGCAGAATTGACAAATTCTGGTCTGAATATTCACTCAGCCCATTCACCTGAGGTTGGATATATATTCAGAGTTGGGAGAGAGAGGGGGTGGGAACTCACAGCATGATTTGTCTTCATCTGAATGCGCTGGGGATGGCTCTTATTCAAAGTATTTCTGCGTAGGGCTTCCCTTGTGGCTCAACTGGTAAAGAATCTGCCAGCAATGCGGGAGACCTGGGTTCGATCCCTGGATTGGGAAGATATGCTGGAGAAGGAAAAGCTACCCTCTCCAGTATTCTGGCCTAGAGAATTCCATGGACTATATAGTCCATGGGGTCACAAAGAGTTGAACATAACTGAGCAACTTTCACTTTAAGATGTTTTTAAAGAATTTTTGCTCCTCCTGAAATGTTCTACCTCTTGGAATAAGGACAGAATTGAAGGGAGATGGATATAATGGATCTAGCCTCCATTCAGTGCTTTAGTTTTAATACAGTTATTTCTAAATCATACCATGGTTGTTGGTACAAGGATAAATGCAATGGAACTGAGTAGAGAGTCCAGAAATAGACTCATATATATATAAGCAATGATTTACTTCATAGGCACCACTTACCGTAGGAAAAATGACAGTCTTTTCAACAAATGATGCCAAAGCAGTTGGTTGTCTTTTAGGGAGGGGTGATGAACTTTTACCTCTACTTCCTACCATTAGTTCAGTTCAGTTCAGTCACTCAGTCGTGTCCGACTCTTTGCGACCCCATGAACCGCAGTACGCCAGGCCTCCCTGTCCATCACCAACTCCTGGAGTCCACTGAAACCCATGTCCATTGAGTCGGTGATGCCATCCAACCATCTCGTCCTCTGTCGTCCCCTTCTCCTCTTGCCCTCAATCTTTCCCAGCATCAGGGTCTTTTCAAATGAGTCAGCTCTTCACATCAGGTGGCCAAGAATTGGAGTTTCAGCTTCAACATCAGTCCTTCCAATGAACACCCAGGACTGACCTCCATTAGGATGGACCGATTGGATCTCCTTGCAGTCCAAGGGATTCTCAAGAGTCTTCTCCAACACCACAGTTCAAAAGCATTAACTCTTTGGCACTCAGCTTTCTTTATAGTCCAACTCTCACATCCTGACCACTGGAAAAACCATAGCCTTGACTAGACGAACCTTTGTTGGCAAAGTAATGTCTCTGCTTTTTAATATGCTGTCTAGGTTGGTCATAACTTTCCTTCCAAGGAGTAAGCATCTTTTAATTTCATGGCCGCAATCATCATCTGCAGTGATTTTGGAGCCCCCCAAAATAAAGTCTGACACTGTTTCCATTGTTTCCCCATCTATTTGCCAGGAAGTGATGTGACTGGATGCTATGATCTTAGTTTTCTGAAAGTTTTCTTAAAGTTGAGCTTTAAGCCAACTTTTTCACTTTCCTCTTTCACTTTCATCAAGAGGCTCTTTAGTTCTTCTTCACTTTCTGCCATAAGGGTGGTGTCATCTGCATATCTGAGGTTATTGCTATTTCTCCCAGCAATCTTGACCAGCTTGTGCTTCCTCCAGCCCAGCATTTCTCATGATGTACTCTGCATACAAGTTAAATAAGCAGGGTGACAATATACAGCCTTGACCAGTCTGTTGTTCCATGTCCAGTTCTAACTGTTGCTCCCTGACCTGCATACAGGTCTCTCAAGAGGCAGGTCAGGTGGTCTGGTACACAACAATTAATTCAAGATGGACCAAAACCTAAATATGAAAGGTAAACCTATGGAGCTTGTAGAAGAAAACAGGAGATCTTCATGGGCTTGGTCTGGGCCAAAAACAAAAAATCTAACAGAACACAAAAAGCATCAATCATAAACGAAATATTTGATACACTGGACTATATTAAAACTAAGGACATCTTAGTTTTAAAATTAGGCTGTTAGAGAATCCATAGCATGTCTTCAAGACATGTGACAGAAAATCAGGCTAGATTTCTTCCATGTGGGCTCCAGAAACTGCCTTGGCTAAGACCAATGACCCTGCTCCTTGCTCCATCTATAGAGAAGTGGCTGCAAGTTGAAATAAGTGGCTTGTTGCAAGGCTGAGGCACTCGAATCTCACAGGAATCTTGCATTCCTCATGTGGTTTTGCTACGTGAGAGGCAGCTTTGTTCCAGGTCCCCTCCAATCTCTGAACACTGGAGCATTCTTCTCAGAACACTCCCTTGAGATCCCCTGAGCTTTGAGGTTGTCCCGCCAAGTCTGTGTGGGAAGGACAGAGCCTCACGGGGCCCTCAGGCTTGAGCCAGATCCACTGTATGGTGTCCAAGTTCTTTGGGTCCCAGGGCCCTAGAGGGAGCCCAAGATGCAGTGAGGGGCCTTGTGTTGGTGAGGACAGACGAGGAAGCATCAGAAACAGAGCCAGCAGTACACACAAACGCAGCCCCACTGTACTCACCGTGTCCACGTTAGCCACAGAAAAGACTAAGACCCCTGGCCAAGAGACATTCTTCCTTTCAGACCTAGGCTTTAGAGGGAAGGAAGCAAGAAATATATTTAGAGCTTTCAAAACTATGTTTTGCCTATTCTTACAAAGGGAAAAAATAAAACTACCCTGAGGGATTTTTTAAAAATCAGCTTTCAGTACTTGAGATGAGTGGGAAAACTCTTACATGCTGTTGTCATTTCCTTTCTGTTTCAAGAAATTAATTGTGGGCTGGAAATAGCCTGTTGCAAGAGGGGAGACTTCGTGCCCTTTGAATGCAGATTATGCCAGAAAACTTTCCAGGCCCCAAGGGAAGGTTGTCCCTTTCCCAGGACTCTGATGCAAGATGTCCCTGCAGTTAGATTCTTTATTCAGCTCCAAGACCCAAAGCAGTGGACAGCTGAAATTCAGAGGGAATAATTAACTCATTCTTTGAAGAAATGGCCTCGAGCTTTGACTTTGGGCCAGGTTTGGTTCTGGAAGTACTGTACTGTCACCCCGGGATTACAGGCTCCTTCCCTCTAACGTGGACTCTCTCAGGCGCCTGGGGCTGTGCCCTGTGAATTAACAGTGGAGCGCATTTGCAAAAATCTTCTGAGACTTTTTTTTTCTTCCATTATCCAAAGAGTAAAGATTGGCTGTTGTCCCCGCCTCTCCAAACAGAAATACTAGTATATAAAAAGGAAAAACATTAAATATTTTGGGAGTTCACTATATTAATTGGAAAGTTGCAGATAAGCAAAACAGCTGGTAAGTTAAAACTCATTTAAGCGTGAATCACAGGAGAAGAAAATTTTGTAAGCAATAAATTTTTCTTCCTAATTGTTTTCTGACTGTCCAGATGTATGCATCACCGAAGTATAGCTTAAAATCCTGCTGGTGGCTGAGGGAAGCTAGTCTGGTCTTTGAAAGTAACTTCAGATAACCAACGGAGGGGACAGTCTCCCAAACAGAATCAAGTATTTACTTCTAGTAATACTTGCAGATTTCTAGCGTGCTGATGGATGTTAAAGACTGTTTAAAAACGTGGTTTGGCTTTGTGCCCCCTCCCATAGGTCCTTCCATCGTGACGCCCCCCAAGGACATCTGGAATGTCACTGGTGCCCAGGTGTATTTGAGCTGCGAGGTCATCGGAATCCCCACCCCTGTCCTCATCTGGAACAAGGTCAGTGGCAGAGACTTCAGGAAGACACCCTAGACTGACCAGTGAGTAGTTACACTGCATAGGAGAGTAATGGCCTGAAACCCTCAGCCTGTGAAGGCTTTCCCACAGTCTTCCAGACACCAGTCCTGTGTCTTATCAAATGACTTCTCTGACATCTGGAATAGTCCCTGTTGTGCTCTTGTTAGCAGTCCCCAAGCACCAAGCCTCATGGGCTGGAGGAACTGTGATGCTGGGCACACACCCCACCCTCTGAGTGCGTGTGTGTGTGGCCCAGTATAACATAGTGGTTAAGGTTGTGAGTTCCTTAGGTGGGCTGGCTGAGTTCTAAGTCAGGGTTTCTCGGCATCAGCACTACTGGCATTTTGAGCCAGATGGTTCTTTGTTGCCAGGGCTGCCCTGTGCACTGTAAGTAGTTTTGCAGCGTCCCTGGCTTCTACCCGCTAGATGCCAGGAGCATGTGTGCATTCTCGCATGTGTGCACACACACGCACACACACACACACACTCCACTGTGACAGTTAAAAATGCCTCCAGACATTATCAAATGTTCCCTGGGGAGGAGGTCACCCTAGACCTCAATTTTTCCACTGTGTGATGAACATAGCTTGGAATTCTTGTAAAGATTACATAGGAAGTCACCCAGCTAAATCACTGGTGCTCAGGAGCGATGTTAGCTACTCTTCCTGAAAATGTTTCCCTTTGAAGAGCGTTATCTTGTATATGAGTGTTACCTTCACATATGAAAGACAACAAATTTCTTGCCCGCCTGTAGAAGGGAAGAGAAAAGATTGGCCAAATCAGTTGATACTTTAACACTTCACAGTCATAACGTACATTACTTTACATTAGTGCTCTTATACTTTTGACTTGTTTAAACCTCACAGCAGTCTGTGGAGTATATATCATCAAGCTCATGCTAACAAAAGGGAAATATTGTTTCAGGTGAGAGGCGTAGCCAGAAGCCCCTTTGCAGCTGGTTTGCTTCTCCAGCAAGCTTTGAAATGGATGATGTCTGCCCTGATTATTTGATTTGCTTGGTGTCTGAACAGAGGAGCAACTTCTGGAACTCCAGGAGTGATTGTGGCTCCCATAGTCAGAACTCTTTCTGTTGCAAGTTGTAGAAACTCGCTTCACACTAGTTTAGGGAACAACAACAACAAAAACTGGGGTGGGGGAGAGGGCATCTGAGTCCAGGTGCCCAGTGGGGTCAGAACTCCAACTCTTGGCTCTTTGTTCTCAGTGTAGGGCATCTCATTTTCTCCTTGTGCTTCAGAAAGATTCCTCCTTGCTGTAGGCGACAATTGTCGCCAGCAACTCCAAAGACCTCAGAGGAAAGAGGGTATCCCCGTGCTACTTTGTAAAATTCCCACTGAAGGACTCTGACCCAGGTTGGGTCACCTGCTAACCGCTGGCTCCCCCGTGTGGCCAGATGGGTGTGGCGCCCTCATGGAGCCTTGTTGGAGCAGAACAAGGGTGACCCCAGAACCTGCCTGGGGTAGGGGTAGGCAGAGGTGTCAGAAGCTGTGCTACAAGCTGCCCTTTACAGCTGAAATTTCTCTAAACGGAGGGATGAAATTTTACCTCAGCAAACTACTTTTTTAAAGGGAAGGCAGGAGCAGTGAAGAGCATAAACTCAGCTGATGGATGTATTCCTCTTGGCCTTCAGTGAAAGCTGCTGGTGCTCCTTCATTGCTTATTTGGAGGTTTCTGGTTTGTTCCAGGGGGTGAAGAGGTAAAGAACAACTTTTTAAAAGAATTCCCGTAAAAAGCTCTGTGCAGCTCTCTAAGGATCACACATTGAGAAGCCAGGGTGACCCAGGTGTCATGAAAGATCTTGACAAGACCCAACATCATGACAGATCTTGGCGGAGAGGAGTTCAGTCCTTTGTCTACCCGTCCTTGCAGCTAACATACCCACACACAGGGAGCAAATTAGCCTCAGGAATCTTTTCCTTTAAACTTTGAGATCCTCTGGGATTGATCCCTTGGATCCCTTGAGGGCTTGTCAACTGGAGGAGTTCTGGGGGAGGGTGGGAATGGATGGAGTGGGAGCGAGGAGAAAGAAACAGAAAAAATTTTTTTTTCTATAGACCTTCCAAAACAAACAAAAACCCTACTTCTAGGTTCTGCTGATTTTCTTCTATCTTCATAATGTAATTTGCACATGCATGACCTAAAGCAGTGTTGTTCAAACTATAGACCATGACCCATCAGTGAGTCTTGAATTTAATGTAGAGATCACAACCAGTCTTTTCTTAAAGACTAAAAAGTAGAACAGAAAATACCTTAGGTAAAGGCACATTTAGTAAAGGTATTTCTTATTTATTTATGTGTGGTTACAGTCTTTGTTGCTGCACACAGGCTTTCTCTAGTTGCAGTGAGTCAGGGGTTACTCTTCGTTGAGATGCACAGGCTTCTTGGGGTAGCTTCTCTTGTTGGGGAGCACAGGTCCTAGGCGCACAGGCTCCAGTAGTTGCAGCACGCAGGCTCAGCACTTGTGGCACATGGATTGTAGTTGCTCTGAGGCATATGGGATCTTCCTGGATCACGGATCCAACCCATGTCCCCTGCATCGGCAGGTGGATTCTTATCCACTGTACCACCAGGGAAGTAAAGGTATTTCATAAAACTTTTCTTCTGTATATTCCAGATAGCAATGCAAAACATGTTCCTTACTATGGGCCATGTCAGAGCACTTTGAGAGTCACTGGCCTAAAGAATTAAACAGGCCATTTGTTTTCTCCTCCACTCCCCTTGTAACCAGCCTGTTACAGATTTATATTTAAGCCTATACAGATTTATATTTAAGATCACCTGTCAAATCCAATTTAAGCATGGAACTGCTTTTTGGACATAAATGAATCTTAGAATCCTCTCTTGTTAAACTGAGGTTCCAAGAAGGTAGTGTGTCTTTCTTGCTCAAAGATTCTTAGCAGCAGCAGAACTGACAGGATGACTGTTCTCTCTGAGACCCTCTGGCTACAGTGACAGTTCTGTGGCAGGCCCAGCCTGGTGAGTGGCCTGTGCTATTCTGACCAGTACCTATCGTGTGACCTTAACAAGCCCCATACATATATATTAAAAAAAAAAAAAAACTCCTGGGATTGGCATATATACTACTATGTATAAAATGGGCTTCCCTGGTGGTTCAGACCATGAAGAATCCACCTGCAGCGCAGGAGACCTGGATTCAATCCCTAGGTTGGGAAGATCCCCTGGAGGAGGGCATGGCAACCCACTCCAGTATTCTTTCCTGGAGAATCCCCATGGACAGAGGAGCCTGGCAGGCTACAGTCCATGGGGTCACAAAGAGTTGGACACGGCTGACGGACTAAGCACAGCACAGTATGTGTGAAATAGATAACTAACAAGACCCCACTGTATAGCACAGGGAATTCTACTCAGTGCTCAGTGGTGACCTAAATGGGAAGGCGATATTAAAAAGAGGGAATATATGTATACATATAGCTAATTCACTTTGCTGTACAGTGAAAAATAACAACATTGTAAAGCAAATGTTGTCATTGTGTTCGGCTCTGTGACCCCATGGACTACCGCCCGCCAGGCTTCCCTGTCCTCCACTGTCTCCTGGAGTTTGCTCTATAATGAGCAGCTATACTCCAATAAAAACTTTTTTATTAAAAAAAAAAAACAAAAGCCCCAGCCTACAAAGATTACAAGAGCCATATTTTGAAATGGGGACATGAACTGAAAAGGCTGTATTTACCTTAACTCTGGTAAGTCAGAGGGATGCTTACAGGGAAGGTGAGAGACCAGAATTCTTTCCAAACATTTAGATGTTTCCAAGATTAAGAGGCTTTCTATTCCATTCTTTTCCTGCCTGAACATTTTTTCAGATTAGGGCTCATGACCTCTAAGAATATTCTTTTTTCAGTTAAAAAAAAAAAAAGAGTGATTGTTAAAGGAGAAACGATCCAAAGATGTTCATAATGTCCTCCACCTCCATCCACTCCTTGAAATAACCAATATGAACTTTTTATCTTAAAGTGAAGAGGAACTAAAAAGCCTCTTGATGAAAGTGAAAGTGGAGAGTGAAAAAGTTGGCTTAAAGCTCAACATTCAGAAAACGAAGATCATGGCATCCGGTCCCACCACTTCATGGGAAATAGATGGGGAAACAGTGGAAACAGTGTCAGACTTTATTTTTCTGGGCTCCAAAATCACTACAGATGGTGACTGCAGCCATGAAATTAAAATACGCTTACTCCTTGGAAGGAAAGTTATGACCAACCTAGATAGCATATTCAAAAGCAGAGACATTACTTTGCCAACCAAGGTTCGTCTAGTCAAGGCTATGGTTTTTCCTGTGGTCATGTATGGATGTGAGAGTTGGACTGTGAAGAAGGCTGAGCGCCAAAGAATTGATGCTTTTGAACTGTGGTGTTGGAAAAGACTCTTGAGAGTCCCTTGGACTGCAAGGAGATCCAACCAGTCCATTCTGAAGGAGATCAGCCCTGGGATTTCTTTGAAAGGAATGATGCTAAAGCTGAAACTCCAGTACTTTGGCCACCTCATGCGAAGAGCTGACTCATTGGAAAAGACTCTGATGCTGGGAGGGATTGGGGGCAGGAGGAGAAGGGGACGACAGAGGATGAGATGGCTGGATGGCATCACTGACTCGATGGACGTGAGTCTGAGTGAACTCCGGGAGTTGGTGATGGACAGGGAGGCCTGGCGTGCTGCGATTCATGGGGTTGCAAAGAGTCGGACACGACTGAGTGACTGATCTGATCTGATATTCCTATTCATGTCCATATGTATACAAACACATATTCCTAGGGTATGGGTTGAAATGAGAATAAAGTTTGCAATTACTCTGAAATTGTTTTTTTCAAGAAATATTTCATAGGCATCCCTCCAGGCCTGCTTCTCAAGGACTATATAATATTCCAACTGTGGGTGTTCCATAGTTATTAAACACAATTTCTGTGTTTCCAACTTTTTATCACCTTAAATAAATATCACCTTAAATATTTGAGTATACATATCCTACATGCAACTGACTTTTTTTCCCTATAGGATAGATTCCCCCAAAGATACATGATTAGGTCAAAAGATTTATTTTAGTCTTAATAGACATTGTCAGAATATTTTCTTTTAAAAAACATTTTACCACCTGATTTTAATAATTATGAAAATGTTAAACCTGTTGGAGGCACTGTACCTTTTGAGAGAACTCCTTAGTACCCTCAATACAATAAACATTTCTTATCTGCAGTGTCTTATGCATTCTGCTAGTGTCATTGGTTCCTGTCTTCAAGGAATTCCGTCTGGTTTCTTTCCAAGTGAAGTATAGTTGATTTACAACGTTGTGTTAATTTCTGCTATACAGCAAAGTGATTCAGTTATAGATACATATTTTTTTTTACATTCTTTTCCATTACGGTTTATCATAGGGTACTGAATATTATTATCTGTGCTATACAGTAGGACCTTGCTGTTTATCCATTCAGTATGCATTAATAGCTTAACATCTGCTCATCCCAACTTCCCACTCCATACCTCCACAAACCCCTTCCCCTCTTTACATCCGCAAGTCTGTTCTCTCTGTCTGTCAGCCTCTTTCTGTTTTGTATTAATAGATGGGTTCATTTGTGCCATGTTGGATTCCACATGTGAATGGTACCATATGGTGTTTCTCTTTCTGCTTTACTTTACTTGGTATGACAATCTCTAGATCCATCCATGTTACTGCAGATGGCATTATTTTGTTCTTTTTATGGCTGAGTAGTATTCCACTGTATACAAGTCCACATCTTCTTTATCCATTCATCTGTCAATGGATATTTCGTTGTTTCCATCTCTTGGATATTGTGAATAATGCTATGAACACAGGGGTGCATGTATCTCTTTGGATTATAGTTTTGTTTGGATATATATCCAGGAGTGGGATTGCTGAATCACAAATTAAAATTCTAGTTTTCTGAGGAAACTGCATACTGTGTTCCATAGTGGCTGCACCAGCTAACATTCTCACCAACAGTGTAGGAGGGTTCCCTTTTCTCCACATCCTCTCCAGCATTTGTTATTTGTAGAGTTTTTAATGATGGCCACTCTGACTGGTGTGAGGTGATACCTACCATTGTAGTTCTGATTTGCATTTCTCTAATAATTAGTAATGTTGAGTATCTTTTCATGTGCCTATTACCATTTGTATTTCTTTGGAGAAATGTCTATTTAGGTCTTACCACTTTTCGATTGAATTGGGGTTTTTTTTGTTGTTGTTAAGTTGTACGAGCTGTTTGTATATATTTTAGTGTATGGGGAGAGGGTATATTCTAAATTCATTGATTTACGTGAGGCTATCCAACTTTCCCAGTACCACTTGTTGAGAAGACTGCTTTTCACATTGTGTATTTTTGCCTCCTTTGTCAAATAGTAACTAACCACGGGCGTGTGGGTTTATTTCTGTGCTGTTCCATTGATCCATGGCTGTTTTTGTGTCAGTATCATGCTGTTTTGATTACTGTAGCTTTGTAGTGTTGTCTGAAGCCTTGGAGGGTTATGCCTCCTGCTTTTTTCTTCAAGACTGCTTTGACAATTCTGGGCCTTTAATGGTTCCATATAAATTTGAGGATTACTTGTTCCAGTTCTGTGAAAAATAGGTAATTTTTCTGTCATGGGTAATATGATAGGGATTGCATTCAATCTGTAGATTGCTTTGAGTAGTATGGCCATTTTAACATTAAATTCTCCAGTCCAAGAACATGAGTTGAGTGAGTTAAAGTTGTTCAAACGTGTCTGACTCTTTTCCACCTCATGGACTATACAGCCTGCCAGGCTCCTCTGTCCATGGAGTTCTCCAGGCACAAATACTGGAGTGGGTAACCATTCCCTTCTCCAGGGGATCTTTCCATGTCCTTGAACCATCTTCAGTTTTCTTTATTGTTTTACAGTTCTCAGAATATGTCTTTCACATCCTTGCCCAGGTTAATTTCTAAGGGTTTTATTTTGGGGGATGCAATTTTGAAAGGCTTTTTTTTTTTTTTTTTTGCATTCTCTTTCAGTATTTCATTGTTAATGTCAAGAAATGTAACTGATTTCTGTATGTTATTCTTGTATCCCGCTGAATTCATTTATCAGTGCTAGTAGTTTTCTGGAATTGTTAGGGTTTTCTATATACAGAATCATGCCATCTGAATATAATGACAATTTTACCGCTTCCACTTGGATTATCTTTTTTCTTGTCTGATTGCTGTGGTGTCAGATTACTTTCTAAATTCATTGTAGCAGTTCACCCTCCCCCTCCGCAATGTATGGGTATCATTTCCCTGCATACTCACCAGCACTGAATATTACCCCTTTTTAGTTTTGTTAATGAGGAGTAGAAGTATCATTTCATTATTGCTTTTATTTCCTTGACTACATTGAAAATATTTTCATATTTAGATTTTCTTTTTATATGAGTTATCTGTTTGTAGCCTTTACTCTTTTTTCCACGGGGTTGATTCTTATTATCATTTTGTGGTTTTTTTGCACATTCGGGATAATGACCCTTTGTCATGTATTACAGATTCTTTTCCTAGACAACCATTTTGTCTTTTGTTTACAGTAGCTGTGGAGCTGAAAATTATTATAGTTATAGATTCTATTTCATCATAAAGTTCTGAAACTTCACCAGAAAGGCACAGCAAATATGTTCTAAGCTGCATAAAAGATCCCTGAAAGTCAGTGAATGCTTGAACATCAACCTGTAGGAATCAGACTAATGCATAATTCTGCAGTCATTGGCACTTTTTTCTTAGTTATTGCTTGTTACAGCTAAAATACAACTGGAGAGGGCTGAGATGACTTCCTGGGTCTCCCTCTCCTCTGGTTCTCCTCCTAGTTGAGTCTGTGGTGAGCAGTGACTTCTAGGCAGTTTTTTCTGCTGTACAAACCTCCAGTCCATACACATATGTAGAACTTTTGTCAGCCCAGCCTGCATCTTTTTCTCAAACTGAAAATGTATTTATCAACAAGTTCCCCTTACATAAGTAATGTGGTAAAGGAGTTTGCTGTATAAAAATTTTCCATGTAAAAATTCTTTGTACTTCTTTCTGTATGTTTTCTACATGGTATAAAACATTTACAATATGTTAAATATGAGTTCTGTTGAATATAGGTATTCATTTTCCAATCAAGTACTTAAAAGTTTCTTGGTACAGAGTGAGTCATTAATTGGCAGAGAACACTATTTACTGAGAGCTACATGAGCTGAGGAGAATCAGCTCAGTTGCCAAGATTCACTATTTGATGCAGTAGTATTTTTCTGCTTTGGTCACATACAAAATCCTTAAAGAATTCTGAATATCAAGACTAGAGACGTATTACTTTAACCACTGAATCAAATTAATACTTAAAACCATTATTTAAAACCATTTTTAAGTAACTGCTTCAAAATCTGCACTAGTATAAACCATTTATGCCAGCTACTTGGGGAAGAGAAGGGGAAAAGAAGCCTATTGAATTTATCTGCCTTTATAAAATTCATTTGAGAAAAATACAAAGATACCTAATTTTCTCTAATAGTGGCAAAATGGGGACTCTCAGGGGGAAAAAAGCAAACAGGTGAAAACCAGCCACTCCAGATCAGTAACGCCTAGGGTTTGTTTTTGTTTTTTTTAATAGAGTAGGAGTTAGCCTAGATTCCACATGGTGTACAGAGTGCCAAGCCCGGTGTCATGAAGCAGAAAAAATAAAAGGGTGGTTCTGATGCTGAGACAACAGCTTAGTAACTGTGTGGTGGCAATGGGCTCACAAGTAAGAGAAGCAACTCTGATGTAAAGTGTCCAAAAAAATTAGATACTATGGTCTAACTCAAGATTTGCTTAATTATAAGAGGAAAGGAAAACTACCTATTTGAGAATGTAAATCCATCTTTCTAATTACAAAGGTTAATAGCACTAAACATCAACCTAACTCTTATAGATGGCCTGGGATGGAAATAAACATTGCCTCGTGTATTCTTAGATATATATTTTTAAACCTACCGTTATCACAAGCCTTAAAATATTTATACTCTGTGTCTCAACAATTCTGCTTCTAGAAATTTATGCTAAATGCATATATATGGAGAGGTTATGGGTAAATTTTATTGTTTTGTGAATCTTTATATAATATTTTCAAAAGTTTATATAATGAACACGTATTAAAAGTTTGCCTTTTTAAATGAGGGGAGGAAAGTAGAAGTATTCACTAGTGGCCTCAAGCCAAGGAAACTGAGTTTTTTCTTCATCTTTCTGAACCTCATCATGACATGCACAGGTATACGCACCAAGTTTTGCTGTAAGAGAACAATGACAGCTTGTACTTGACAGGCATTTTTGCTCTCAGGCCTTTTAGTAAATCACTTGATGAACAAACCCTTAGCCCTCTGAACAAAGTGACGGTATTGGCTTTGGACTTATTTTCTATTGATGAGGCTGTTAGAGGAAGAGCTCCAGGAGTCGGGCTCTTACACAAGGTCCCAAGTATCAAACCTAAGGCGGTGACAGTTTGTCAAAATGGCATAGGGCACACAAGGCCCAACACTGACAAGCAGGATTTACAAGGGTGTGAGTGAATGATGGTAGCCAGTGGCAGGGAAGTATGAGTTTATATTCCCCAAGCATGCAAAAAAATACATTAATTTTAAATATACAAGCTTAGAGGAAGGAGTAAAAGAGAATGTATATTCTACGTAAGTATTTAGGAGAGAGTAACATGGAAACTGCTAGGCTTAATCCAGCTGGAAATTCTCATGTATACCCTGTGCAATTCTAGAAATACTGACCACTTCCAAGTTGATGATTCAGTGCAGAGAACTCAGACTATTCCCCTGCCTCCCCACTTTTTTTGCAGGTAAAAAGGGGTCACTATGGAGTTCAAAGAACAGAACTCTTGCCTGGTGACCGAGACAACCTGGCCATTCAGACCCGAGGTGGTCCAGAAAAGCATGAAGTTACTGGCTGGGTGCTGGTGAGTACCAAGAGCTGACAAATATTTCACTTAGAATTAAGACACAGCAAACCTGGTGAAGGTGCCTAATGTACTGCCAGGCTCAGAGTATTTGCCTGCTCTTCCACATCTCTATCGGAGAAGGCGATGGCACCCCACTCCAGTACTCTTGCCTGGAAAACCCCATGGACAGAGGAGCCTGGTGGGCTGCAGTCCATGGGGTCGCTAAGAGTTGGACACGACTGAGCGACTTCACTTTCATTCACTTTCATGCACTGGAGAAGGAAATGGCAACCCACTCCAGTGTTTTTGCCTGGAGAATCCCAGGGACAAGGGAGCCTGATGGGCTGCCGTCTATGGGGTCACACAGAGTCAGACACGACTGAAGTGACTTAGCAGCCACATCTCTTTAGAACAGTCTTACCACAGAGCAGCTGTTTCTCTTTCAGAGGAAACGTAAAAAAAAAAAACAAAAAAAAAAACAACAGCTGGAATTTATTAGGATGTTTTGGAAATAACCAAATAAATGAGAACCAATTTTTGCCCCCTAGGTGTTCAAAGCAAAAGGGAACTAAATGACCCAAGCATTATTTTTATCAGTTATTACTTTATTTTACTTGACCTTTGATAACCATGGACATGCAAGGCTAGTGTCCCTAGTTCTTAGATCACATACCTACACCAAGGTCTCCCTCAAACAAGGATATGTGCACCTAGCCTGTTTTTAACCTATGCAGTGATCTAAAGTTGTCCATGGCTTTTTCTCAGAGAAAGAATCCTCCTGGCAGAGCATTTGATAGCTACATAATTACTCCTAGCACAGGACTAGTACTATTTCTAGCAGTATCTTTGCCATGAACCCTCTTGGTCATGTTAGGAAACTTATGAAATGACTTAATTGAGGCCACTGGAAAAAGATGACCACCACAGAGAAACTGAAGATCTTTTTTTCTTTCACAGGTATCTCCTCTTAGTAAGGAAGATGCCGGAGAATATGAGTGCCATGCATCCAATTCCCAAGGACAGGCTTCAGCATCAGCAAAAATTACAGTGGTTGATGCCTTACATGAAATACCAGTGAAAAAAGGTAGGTAATATATCTCATAAGCATTTAAAAATGACTAGTGCTTTTGTTTGGGCTTTCCTATGGCTCAGGCAGTAAAAATTCTGCCTGCAATGTGGGAGACCTGGGTTTGATCCCTGGGTTGGGAAGATCCCCTGGAGAAGGGAATAGCAACCCATTCCAGTATTCTTGCCTGGAGAATCTCATGGACAGAGGAGCCTGGTGGGCTACAGTCCATGCGGTCGCAAAAGAGTCAGACACAACTGAGCGGCTAACATTTGTTTACTTAGTGCTTCTGTTTAATAAAGCACAGAACCAAGTATAAAAGTATCAGACAGCTCTTAATGAAATTCTGTTGATGTTAGGAATCCACAAGGGAACGGCATTAAGTATGTAATCAAAATTTAGAGTGCATGGCTCCAAAAGAACATTCAGTGGTTGATGGAATGCTATTACTATGACTTAGATGCTTTTACTTTATCTTACATGAAAGAGTCAAAACTCAAACCTGATTAGAATGGTTTATATTTCCCATAACTTTCTATCTTCACTGCATTTTCCTTGATGATGTGACTATTATATTAAATTCCAATTTAAAAGGAAATGATTTGTAGACAATTCTGGTCCTTCACTTTGAGCTTTTATAAGAAAAAACCTGAAAGAGTATATTGGCAGGTATTCAATTCTGTTCTGCCTCCATCCACTTCACTGTCAAAATCTTCCTCTTAAGCACCCATCCTGGCGGTATGAGAGTCATGCTACTTTCCATTTATATAGTTCTGTTAGACTGATGTCTGAACTGGTTTTTTTCTTAAGCTAAAAATAAAAACAAAATTTATTGTGAGCATTTGTAAAAACCATTCTATTGTGTGGACCACTCAGCTGTGGTATGAAAGGAAGAAATATAAAGTAAAGATGTGTTTGGTCAGATTCTTTTCAGCCAAGATGTGTAAAGCCAAGTGACGGAACGAACAGCAGTAGCTCAGAGGCATGTGTTTGAGCCTCAGCTCTGCCACTGATTATTCCACTTTCAATTCTGAATAAGAACTGGAAGACAAAGCAAAGTTCCTTAGTCTCTCTCTAGCTTATCTTGCTCATCTAAGAAATGTGCTTCTCCCAGTTCTATAATAAGGTCCCTCTCTTACAGATGGACCAGTACAAAAAAATCACCTTCCACATCTAAAAATCATATACAGGTAGTTCAAATTCAAAGAGCACTCCCACTGCCCACCATATCAAGTTATCCTCACACATTCTTTATCCCACATTTTAACATCTTCATTTATTGGGAAACACTACACTACCTCAAAATTAGAAAATAAAACCATATCCATATGTGTAACTAGTTTTTATCTTTTTTTTTTAAACAGGTGAAGGTGCTGAGCTGTAAACCTGCAGAATGTATTAGTCTGCATAGCTAAAAGTAGTCATGGGTAACTACAGCCTCCTGTTCTTGCCTAGTAACCAGTTTCTTTTCATCCAGTCCACTAACACTTTAGCTATATTCACTGATTTTACACAGTGAAATACGAAATTAAGATAACACACCAAGACTATCTACAAAAATTTATTGTCTATTTACAGAAGAAAAGCATGCGTATCATTAAAACAAATAAAATGTGTTTTCTCACAGCGCAGTACATTTTTGTTTAAAAAAAATTTTTGAAGCTGTATCACAGAAACAAGACACAAGGATTTTTTAAAAGAGCTAAACACTCATCATTCGAGGTGCAATACTCATGGACATGAGTTCCTGAAACAACAGTTTGCACGCATAAGGCATTCGAACCAAAGAGATCTGGGGAAGGAGAAAAAAGAGGTAATTAGCAAAGCTGTATTGAAGCAACCCCACTTCCCTACCCCAGGAAAAGTCAAAGACCTGGCACTAGAGGCGATGAACAAACGAGTGGGCTGCTAACACTCATCCTATCACCGTGGCCTATGGTGGCTCTTTCTCCTAACAGGCCTTGGTATTTTACCCTTTTTGTCAGACTTAATTTATATTCACCCTTCTCCATGAAAAGTTTTTAAAAAAAAAAACACACTCATTGTTTAAAATTCCTTGTACAAGACCTTATTATTTCCAAAAGATGAACAGCTTACAGAAATTACCACGCTAAAACTTAAATTAGTTTTTAGAAAAACAGAATTGATATCTTTTTCTTCATTTAAAACCAGGAATCTTACAGAAAAATGCTACCAAAATTGTGAAAACACCAATCTGTTCACCACACTAAATCTGCCTGGATGATGAGGCAAACATGGTTATATCCTGAATAGATAATAACTGCCAGGAATGTCTGTACATACCTGGGTTTTATTTCGGCAGCCCCTGCATTCGTATGTATGGGTCCTGGTGTTCGCAATTGCCATTATTCCACAAAGATTGCAAACGTGAACCTGATACGGATCTGACGCCTCAAACAACCTCTCCCTTAGAAACTGGGCTGCTCCATGCGCGATCTGACAGTCTCGTTCCATCTCTCCAAAACGCAAGCCACCATCACTATTACGGGAAGAAACAACAGGCTATTTCGTACTGGTTTTCTATTATCAATACCACTTTGACTAATGGCAAATATAAAAAGTAACATTAGTAAAGAATGGCGATGGCACCCCACTCCAGTACTCTTGCCTGGAGAACCCCATGGACGGAGGAGCCTGGTGGGCTGCAGTAAGAGTCAGACACGACTGAGCGACTTCACTTTCACTTTTCACTTTCTTGCATTGGAGAAGGAAATGGCAACCCACTCCAGTGTTCTTGCCTGGAGAATCCCAGGGACGGGGGAGCCTGGGGGGCTGCCGTCTATGGGGTCACACAGAGTCGGACACGACTGAAGCGACTTAGCAGTAAAGAATGAGAACTAGACTCCAATTTTTCTACTCTTGTCTTCTGTCAACATGGTTAGGAGGCTAAGAAGTCTACCAACTATTTGATGTGCACTAGAAGGTCCCCAAACAGAGTAAACACATTAATTTCTTAAGTATAGCATATACTTTTTCAAATAAAATACAATGACGTACAGAATAAAATCTTGTAACATTATCATTTAACTTATTCGAATTCATCTGTATGCTAAAAATGTAATAATAAAAGTTAATCTAAATAAAGTAGCTTCTCCACGAGTGAGACTCCCAAGCAATCAAACCTGAAACAATAAATGCACATTGGCACAAGTAATGGAAAGAACAGGTGAATCAGTCACAGGTTTCCCCAGCTTAGTAAGTGAAATGAAATGCATTGTTCTGATAGGCAGGCAAGTAGATGGTAATGGCTTCCTTAATATTCTTCTATATAAAAGATAAAGAATGGTTTCATGGGAATACACACACACACACACACACACACACACATATATATATATTAATAAAATACATATGATTAAAGAGCTTCTAATGATATTACCAAAAACAAAACACTTGGTCAGCTTTAGAGGATTCTAAGTAACTGACCCATCATTTTGAAAACTGGTAAATAAAAGCAAAGAATCAAGCATTTATCATGTCTTTTACTATATGAACTATGTCACCAGGTAACCAGATGATGAAACAAAATTTCTCTCTATGAAAGTATTCCAGCTAATAAATGAAGGAATGATAAAATTAGAATCTCATCAGTCTGCAATCACTATTTAATTAAAGGTTTTAGGTAATGAACATTAATGATCATTAATAGCTACTGAAGTCACAAAAGAAAAACAACCAGATATGGAAAGTATACAACTTTGAATACTGCCTTTTAAGTATTACTACTGAAGAACACAAACCCTTTACCTCATCAAGGCTCTAAATCCAATTAGCTATTTACAAGAAATAGGCACACACAGCCCAGGAATGCAATCAACAAAAATCCAGACTGTGAGAGGGAATTCCCTGGCAGTCCAGTGGTTAGGACTCAGCGCTTTCATTGCTGGCGCCTAGGTTCAACCTCTGGTTGGAGAACTAAGATCCCACAATTCAAAAAATCCAGTCTGTGAGAAACCCTCCATGACAAACAATCCAACAAATAAAGTGCAAGGAAAAAAAAAGTTAAAGGGTAACCCATAGATTAAGGAAAAAATACTTGAGACATATCAATCAACTACAAACCATGGGCCTTATTTGTATCCTAATTGAAACCAACAAACGTTTTTTAAAAACTATGCAACTGTCAAGAAAATCTAAACACTAGATATTTAATAATATTAAGGAGGTACGGTGATTGCTTTTATTACTTTCCTATCTTCTAAAGCAGGCGTTCTGAGAGTGTGGTCTGTGGACTCTTAAGGGTGAAAACTGTTTTTATAATAATACTAATGACACATTTGCTTCTTTCACTGTGTTGACATTTGCACTGACAGTTGCAAAAGTAACTGAATAAACTGCTGGAACCTGAACACATCAGGTGGGTAGAACCATACTTTACTAGCAATCATATTCTCCAGTGTATCTGAAGGGTGAGAAAACCAGTTTTATATAAAGAATGTCATTAATGAAGCAGTAAAAAAAATGATTAGTTTTATTCAACTTTGACTTTTTAACAGTCTGATAAAATGAGTTCTCATAAGGCACTTTAGTTGTATACTAAAGATGGTGGCCTTGAAGTGCCTGCACAATTCTGAACTAGTCACTTTTATCATGAAATATCTTTTATACCTGAAAAAACAGCTGACACCAATCATGTTAATTTGCCAACATTAGCACCAACTATGTTAATTCAGCCTTAAGATATTTGGCAGACATTTTTTTCACTCAAGGAAAACAATTTTAAATATTTGTTGTAAATGATTAAAAATCAGAGTTTCAATGAAAGAGGAGAATTTTAGAAAAAGAAAACCTCTATCCAACACTCTGAGCTTGATAACTTCCCAATACTTAAAAACTTTCTGATGACATGGTGGTGATATTCACAAATGTGAAATTTTTTTTTTTTTTGATATAATGAAATGTGTCAACATGTAAAAATCTACACAACTCAATGAAAATATTTTCCAAATAACCAATTATGAGACTACGAAACTACATAAGTATAAAAGATACACTCAAAGTATAAGACAGGCCAATGGATTTCAATATAAAAGATTCATTTAAGTGGTTCCAGATTCTACATCACAACTAACCTTTCAGAAAGGACAACTTGTCACTCTAGTGCAGCATCAAAAAAAAAAAAAAAAAATTCAGTCACCTGAAAATTACTAAAATATTTTTCCCCTTCAGCCATAAATCTGTGTGAGGTCACATAGTTAATTATAAAAAATGAAATCCTGCAATGGATTAAATGCAGAAGCAAACACAAGAATCAAGAATCCAGCTATCTTCTCACGAACCAGTTCATTAAGAAGATTTGCAAAAAGAAAAAAAAAAAGATTTGCAAAAAGATAAACCAATGTCACTTATCACTAAATTTATCCAGAAAATATTTTTCACTTAAAATGTTATTTATGTTAATATATAATGAATTTGTTACTGTTATTTTTTAAACCAAGTAATAAATATTTTAAACCTTTCTCGGTTTTAACTTCTAACATGATAAATATCAAAAGATACCAACTCCCACACAAAAGCCTTTTAGGATCCTGGACTCAAGAAATATGAGAACAATTCTTTTATATAAGATCAATGATGCAGCTCTCTTACCGAGATCTACCCTCCATCGGCTGTCTATTTAGAATCTGAATAGGTCCCCGAGCGCGAGAATGTATCTTATCATCCACCATATGCTTCAAACGCTGGTAGTAAGTAGGGCCAATAAAAATCTGTGATGTGATTTTTCGACCAGTGAATCCATTGTATAAGACCTGAAACAAGCAGATTTTTAAGTACAGACTTAAAAATTACTAAACAAGTTCAAAGAATATATGTACATATACTATACAATTCCATTTCTATACAAATCAAAACAGACTAAAATAATCTATGCTGTAAAAGGAGTAATTGCCTTGGGGTGGGGGTATGAAGGTAGTGACTGGAAGGAGACACGAGACAGCATCAGGCATAAAAGGATTCTGATCATTTTCTTTAAGGTCTGGGTGCCAGTCACACCTGTGTTCACTTGGTGAAAATTTATCAACCTGAGCATTTATGATTTATGTATATATCTGAAGTATGTGGTATACTTCAATGAAAGATTTATTTTTTTAAGAATGAAATAACACACATGCAAAAAAAGAATATACTTAACAAATAACCAGTGTAAAAGCAAACATACCTCATTTCCTCTGAGATGGTAGCCATAATCAGATAAAAGATTAGAAATCTTCTGCACATTAACAGCATCATTGAATGGAGTGGCATCACCAATTTCACCCTTGTTAGCTGATACCTTTAAAAAGAAAAGTAATGTTTAAAAGGTTGCTTCCCTCCAAGGCTGCTTTTAGAACTGTATGAAGTCACTTTGGAGTCTTCAGTTTCTAAGAGATTTAAGTTAAAAAATGTTTCCTGGAAGGTTAGCTTGAATCACTCTGTGGATAGATTGTGACTTAACCCTGTTTGAATATGAGGGAAAGCTGTCACCTTCCTTGAAAGCAACTTGAGCAAATCTTTAAAGGACCCTGACATTCAATGCTGAGGCTTTAATAAAATACACACCTATTTTATCCCAAGTTTATAATGGTGGCCTGAACAAGGCCCCTGTAAATAAATCAGCATTTATGACCAGACAAAAGATAATCTGGTCTTGGACTTCTATTTTTATACAGAAAACTTGTAAAGACTTAGGCCAACTAAGTCTACCCACCAAGAGAAGAAACTTGCCTTATCCCTATGGATAGCCATGCGGAATCATTGTTTCTTGGCTCAAGAAAGTCTGACAATAAAAGATACTAGCTAACAAAAAAAAAATAAAATAAAATAAAAGGTTGCTTCCTTCTGTCTCTCTTTAGAAGTCTATGTTAATACAAATACAGTCAGTTTAAAAAAAAAAAACACCTTTTTAAGAAAGGGAAGATTGGGGTCATGGAATTGGGGTCATCATGGTAAGGAGCATTCCAGCTCACTTCTACTCCTGGCTTCTGGATATCTTTGAATATGTCCGATTAACACTGTCACTGACTCACCTACTTGGTTGTTGCAAGAATTGAATTAAAATTGTACAAGAATGCAAAAAAAAAAGGGGGGGGGGAGATTTTGAACTTAAGGTTACAAATTAACTTATCTATCTATGTTATGGAAAGCTGTAACATAGGGTTCATTTTATTAGCATCTTACATAAAATAGAACAAACTACCTTTTAAGTCTTCAAATAGGAAGCTCTCTGTGAGACCACATACAAAAAGAATGAAACTCTCAAATATTTCCTATGATTCAAGGAAGATGACATTTTAATCCTTAAAACCAAGCCATCCATGTGTTAAGCTGTAGCTACTCTACCTTAATAAGATCCTTAAAAATAGAAAACCTCCACTGAAAGACACATGCATAGCTAATATTACAGCTATAAAACCATTAGGTTCACAATGAACTAACCACCACTTACAGAAAAAAACCAATCAAAAGAATAACCATATATTCAAAGACTGGATATAGTAAATTTTGCAAGAATTTTTAGTCGTAACTTTGCAAATTTTTGCAAAAAGACAGACAGACATAATCAAACCAATTAAAAGCAGGAAAGTAAGTGTCACACTGGCTTTTTCCACAGTACCCTGGCTCAGAATGAGAGAAATCACCTAACACTTTGGAAGAAACATCAATTTGAGACCTATATCTGTAAAGAAAATCTCTTACCTTCCCTTGAAGACATTCAATCAAGTGACCAATGGTCATACGAGAGGGGATGGCATGGGGATTTATGATGATATCAGGGGTGATACCTTCACAGGTGAAAGGCATATCCTATAAAGGAATTTTTTAAAAGACACTTGAAAAACTTAAATCTCTTAGCTACAGAACTAGAACTGATTCCCCTTCATCTGAACTTTTCTATGTCCTAAACTCTGTTCAACATAGTACGCATGCTAAGTTGCTTCAGTCGTGTCTGACTCTTTACGACTCTATGGACTGTAGCCTGCCAGGGTCCTCTGCCCATGGGACTCTCCAAGCAGGAATACTGAAGTGGGTTGCCATGCCCTCCTCCGGGGGATCTTCCCAACCCAGGGATCGAACCTGCAGCTCCTATGTCTCCTGCAGTGGCAGGCAGGTTCTTTACCACTAGCACCTGGGAAGCCCTCAATATAGATGTTCACCTACTTGTTCAGCACTACAACTGAAAGTCAAGCCTTTACTGCCTCTGGGCTCTTAAGTTAAAGCACATTTTAATAAAATGATCAATAAAACTGTGAGTCAGAGGTGATGAAAGATACCTACCTCCTGTCTATACTGAATACCACAAGTACCCTTTTGACCATGTCGACTAGCAAATTTGTCTCCAATCTGTGGAATTCTAACAGAGCGTACCTAAATTCACATAAAAATAACTTAGTTAGGTCATTCTGGTTTACTTTCTATAAACAACAATATGACAAAGCTATACTTACCCTTATTTTACAAAATTTATATCCTTCTTGGTTGAGAGTTACCATAACCTGATCCACAATGCCCGTCTCACTAGTCCTGAGAAAAGTGCTACAGTCTCTCTTTGTATAGCGTCTATTAGTGCCCTCCAATTCATCTTCATTTTCAGGCAAGGTGACTGTTTTGCCTATAATAACATCATCTCCTGATACACGAACTCCGGGAGCTATCAAACCATCATCATCCAGCTTGTCATAAATAGCATGTCTCATACCTGAGAAGAAAGAGAATTTTCTGAAATGGTAATACCATAAAGAAAAGTATTTAAAATGTCACATAATCCCTCTCTCAAAAAGATTAAAAAGCAAATATATACATCCCTTTTAACCAGAGAGAAGTTCACAGGAATATCTAACACATGTTACAGTAACATGCCCTTATTCCAAACATTACAAACAATTCTGAACTTTAAAAAAAGGCACTGGACTGAGTACTGGAAAATCAAGATTCTCCATTTGCTAAGTGACTTTGGATAAATGTGTTGCCATCTTTTGCTCCCTATATTACATGAGAAAGAGTTATCTATGTCCTCTATACAAAATCTCCCACAGAAAACTTGAAATCTAAACTGTAACCTTAACTCCACTGAAAATCAGTTCACTACTACACAGAAGCACCCACAGGAAATGTGAGTACAAAAACGTGTTACTTCATGCAATACTGTTAGAAGCCAAAACTGTAGCAGATATTCCTCCAGGACATCCCATCCATCCCAAAAGCTGTATATAGCTTTTAAATGTCTGTAAAAACAGTAACTAGAAAATAAATCTGAGTTTTTCAGAAGAAACAAAGTTGTAGACATTCTCTCACTATTTATCTGCTAAATATATACATATACTGTGGCCAGACAAACACTATGGTCACATCAGAATGTGAAGAGGGGAGGAAATTCCCATGAAAATACGTAAACTAAGGGACAGGACACGGTACAAGTGAGAATGAGGCTGGGTGTGTCCCATGCAATTATATGGCCTCTCTTCTTTCCTAAATCCTTTCCTCAATGCAGAATAGAAGAATAGACCTAACAGAATAAAAGGATAGAAGAATAGACCTAACAGAATAAAAGGATAGAAAAATAGACCTAACAGAATAAAAGGATAGAAGAACAGACCTAGCAGAATAGAAGGACTATAGTAAGCCCACTCCAGCTGTAAAGACTTCAGGCAAATATATCTATTTCCTTAAATATAAGCTCTAAGAATGACTAGCAAACATACTCCCACACTGCATAAAGGAGGGTGGGAAGACAAAACCCAGAAAAACTAATCAGGAGTTAACTTTGAATTCCATAATTTCACTGTCAGTATCACTTACCCTGGCAAGTTTCACGTGTAGGCTTCTCAAAAACTTCTTCTTGATCAAACCCTTTTTTAGATTCCTGTTCCTTGTATGATCGATAGAAAACAGACCTAAAAATACAGGGTTCTAAAGTGAACTTTATTTTCCTTTAATAATACAACTTAGAACATACCAATAATTTTTACTTAGTTGATATCTGGTAATTTTAACCACGGCAATTAAACTATGAATCTAGGACAGGAGTTAACTGTATGAAGGGTCAAACTTAAGTCCTAAGAGCTATTACACAGGTCACCCATGTAACATTTGATACTTAACACAGCTTGAACTATGAGAACAGGAATACTAAGTCCAACCCTCGACCAAAATAAGAATCCCTCCCATAATAGCCCTCAGAGATGGTCACCCAGGATCTGCCCCAGTGCTTCTACTGAGAAATTTATGATATTAAGCTATAATGTCCAACTCTGGTCTGATATCCTCTGACAACTATACAGAAAAAATCTATCCTCTCTTCTAAATTCTCAGTTTTTTAACCAATTTTCACATGCCATGGATTTGTGATTAATGTTCGACAATCAAACTGAATAACAGAAAATAAGACTGAAAAAGAAAAATACTATAATTTTAACAGTAGTTATTTAAGGGTCCTAAAACTTTTAGGTTTATCTTTACTTTTTAGAGCTGATTTCACCATTTTAACCCCTATACAGGCAACCATACAACAACCTATGTCTGACAGGTATCCACAAAGTTTTATGAATGGAGACAGATTACCTATCTTAACAGAAAAATTTCTCTGCTGTCAGATCAACATTTCTTCTTGCCTAACATTCAAAAAATTTGGACACACACGTCACACCTTTTTTTTTCTTTCTGGCTGTACCATGTGATACGTGGGATGTTAGTTCCCCAACCAGGGGAACCATGCCCTCTGCATTGGAGGTACAGAGTCTTAACCACTGGACGACCAGGGAAGTTCCCACATCTATTTTTAAAAAACTTTTTTAAAAAATTAAAATATTAATATTTCCACTATATCTGTATTTTGGAAACTGTTATAAATAGCTGACCTGAAAAAGCCACGGTCTACAGCTGAACGATTCATAATAACAGAGTCTTCTTGATTATATCCAGTGTATGATGCAATGGCTACAATTGAGTTGATACCTGTAGTATATTCAAACAGCAAACATTAAAGCATCACATGAGAAACAAAGAAAAATCACCTCTTTCTTTTAAATCTATCCTATTTAACTATATTTACCGCAAATGTTTTCACCATGGTAACTGTCAAAGTCTACTCCTCCTGGAAGAGCAATCTGTGAGAAAACTACTCTGATGGTTAAATGTTTAATATAAGCAAATCCTAATAGTAGTCACTCCCACTGTATCCACTTTCTAGTCAGTGATTATATACATGTAACCGTATATTTATAAAGTCCCTCCCCCAACCAGGTTTCATGGTTCTCACCAGAACCCTGTGCCATAAACAAGGCAAGTATTATTATTTGCCTTATTAGAAAGATCTAACAAAATAAGACTTATCCATGATCTCAAAGTTAATAAGCAATAGAATCAGGTTCCAGCTCTTGTCTCCTGACTTTAAGTTTGACCTGGTACTACCCTGTTCCTCTCTTCGCAGCCCTGCTCTGCTCCTAGATCCTCTCCCTATACTACAAAGAAAAGTGGTATTATCTTTTCTACCTCAATTTTATTTAGTTGCTACTGCCAAAACTATTTTTAATGAGACCTTAAGACTTAAAATATCAAGTATTGACAAACAAAACTGATAAACCTTTAGCCACACTCATCAAGAAAAAAAGGGTGAGGGCACAAATCAAAAATTAGATATGAAAACAGACAAGCTACAACTGACACTACACAAATATAAGGAGTCAGAAGAGATGACAACAAGTGACTATATGCCAATAACATGAACAACCTAGAAGAAACGGACAACTTCTTAGAAAAAGACGGAACCAGGGAGAACTAGAAAATACGAACAGACAAATCACAAGTACTAAAACTGAAACTGTGATTTAAAATTTCCAACAGACAAAAGAGTAGGACCAGATGGCTACAGAGGCAAACATTTAGAGAAGAATTAAGACCTATCCTCCTGAAACTATTCCAAAAAGTTGCAGAGAACAGAACACTCCTAAACTCATTCATTCTATGAGATCACCATGACCCTGATATCAAAACCAGAGAAAGATACCACAAAAAGAGAAAATTACAGGCCAGTATGCCTGATGAACACAGACACAAAAATCCTCAACAAAATATTAGCAAACTAAAGAAAAAACAAAACAAGAGTTACCACATAATCCAGCAATTTCACTCCTGGGCGTATATCCAGAAAAGATGAAAACGCGAATTCAGATGATACATGCACCCCAGTGTTCATAACTGCACTATTTATAATAGCTAAGGTACAGAAGCAACGTAAGTATCCATCACCACGGTCAAGCTGTATAATGCAGAGAAAGTACATAAAGATGCAGGATCCTCAAGGTAGGGGGGACCTGAAGATAGATGACATTTGCAGAAATCCCAGGGTCTTGGGAGATGTGATGTGCTCCTACTGCTATGGAAGCCAGCAAGAGGACTTACGTGACGTTTGTGATACATGGAATGGGCAAGACTTCCTTGCACATCCTCACGACATACAGTGCTACCCTATGGCCCTCCCTCTCGTCCAGGTGACAGAGCCTGTAGATGCTAAATGGTCTTGGCCCTTGTAGGGCTTTCCTCCTCTGCTGTGACAACCCCTGATAGCCCACACACGCTATATCTACTGCATCCCAGGAAGCAATCTCCTCCATCCTACAACCTTTATCCAAGGTACGCAGGCAAGTCTGAAAGATCAGATAAATTTAGCTAAAAGCAGTAAACTTCTGAATTTTATTTCTAATACTTTCTTCTTAGCTTAAAAGCCCCAAATCAAAAAACAGTGTAGTGAAGAGGAAAGAGAACAAAAAAGGAAAATGGAGGAAAGACCTATTTCTGGTCTTAAAAAAAAAAAAGCCAGAGTTTGCATTCTGGGTTTACAAAATAAGTTGTACAACTTTGGGCAAATAACCTTTCTGATCCTGTCTCCACATCTGTAAAACAGAGAAGATACAACCACCACTATTACTAATCAATTAACATTTATTTCTCCCTTATGAACTGGTAGGCACAAAGCCATGAGTTTTAAGTGGATATAACCATTTAATCATCACAAAAGCTTTGAGGCAGTTTGTAGGTGAAAAAACATCACAAAACTTTTATGACGCTTAGAAATAATATGTGTGAAGTACTTTGGATGGTATTTCACAAACTGCTCAAAATATACCAATAATTTTTAAAACATTATCTGTTATTCCAAAGACTATCAACATGTGAAATCTAGGATTACAATTCATCTGTCAGTCAGGCTGTCCCCACCCACTTCAAACCTCAGTTCAGCACTAAGGAAGCTCTAAGTACCCTGAGCCACTTTAAATCAAGGTGAACTTCTGTCACAAGGATCTCTGCTCCCAGAAGATACCATCCAAGGTAATAGTACCCTATAAAATAGGAATGATACTAATCAAAAGATCACTTAAGATAACCCAGTCTGCCCCTTTGCCTTAGAGATCAGAATCTGGTCAATGCAGCTGGCATATCAAGCAGGGACAGAGCTAATTATTTAGCCAGGAGGGTCAGGAGATTGGTTACATCGATGTGTATGAAGTTGCTCAGTCGTGTCCAACTCTTTGTGACCCCATGGACTGTTGCCTACCAGGCTCCTCTGTCCATGGAATTTTCCAGGCAATAGTACTGGAGTGGACTGCCATTACATCAACAGATGTAGCAAATAACTCAACATACTGGGGACAATGGGAGCCAGGTTTCTCACTGTCAGAGAATGGAGTTCTAAAACAAACACTACAGTGTTGTACTGGGAGATATGGTATAAACTCATAGTTCTTTAGTATATATAGATATAAAAATAGTTAAAAGTGAGAGGAGTATATGCATGCATATATTTTCCTAGCTCCAGCAGCTGAGAGGACCTAGAAATGATGACACTCTAATACCAAGGACCAAGCCTAGCACCCAGATTTTGGTTTCCACACACTATCCTTCACTAAAAGAAGAAATGGCCAAGTCCAAGTTTAGGGGAAGAAAGGCACAAGATGAAACAAAAGGTAAGGAAGTGCTTAAAGAATGATGAGGAGCTAATGGAGTCATCTTGAAGATGCTCTCACTGGAAAATCTGGGATTTCAGCATCAAAAAGGAAAGAATGATAAAATTAGAAGATCACCATTTGGCAACACTTACACAGTAAACTAATGTGAGATAAAAATGGGATATTTACATCCTCTCAAAGTATCTTCTAACAAAGACTTATTACTCACTTAATAAGACTGCTAGAAGACATATCAATAACCTCAGATATGCAGATGACACTGCCCTTATGGCAGAAAGTGAAGAGGAACTAAAGAGCCTCTTGATGAAAGTGAAAGAGAAGAGTGAAAAAGCTGGCTTAAAACTCAACATTCAGAAAACTAAGATCATGGCATCCAGTCCCATCACTTCATGGCAAATAGATGGGGAAACAATGGAAACAGTGACAGACTTTGTTGGGTTTTTTTTGGACTCCAAAATCACTGCAGATGGTGACTGCAGCCATGAAATTAAAAGACGCTAAGAAAAGCTATGACCAACTTAGTGTATTAAAAAGCAGAGACATTACTTTGCCAACAAAGGTCCGTCTAGTCAAAGCTATGGTTTTTCCAATAGTCATGTATGGATGTGAGAGTTGGACCATAAGGAAAGTTGAGCACTAAAGAATTGATGCTTTTGAACTGTGGTGTCGGAGAAGACTCTTGAGCGTTTCATGGACTGCGAGGAGATCCAATCAGTCCATCCTAAAGGAAATCAGTCCTGAATATTCATTGGAAGGACTGATGTTGAAGCTGAAACTCCAATACTTGGGCCACCTGATGCAAATAACTGACTCACTGGAAAAGACCCTAATGCTGGGAAAGATTGAAGGCAGGAGGAGAAGGGAACAACAGAGGATCAGATGGTTGGGTAGCATCACCAACTTGATGGACATGAGTTTGAGCAAGCTCCAGGAGTTCATGATAGGGAAGCCTGGCATGCTGCAGTCCATGGGGTCGCAGAGTAGGACATGACTGAGTGACTGAATCAAACTGAGCAAGTACAATACTTATATTTAATAAAATGTGGAGAAGCCTGACAGTCACTATCTTAATTACATAATAAAAATTAGAATCACTAACAATGGGACATAGAGACAGCATATGCCTCCTGACATGATGCCCTAAGAATGAAGCACCAGTTCTGTTAGCCCTGCCAAGAATTCATAACCTGAATATAAACCACAGGAAAAAACAGTCAAATTGAAATTGAGAGACAATGTATAAATTAACTTGACTGGACTCTTCAAAAATGTGAAGGTCATAAGAGACAAGGAAAGACCAAAGAACTGTTTCAGACTAAAGAGACATGCAGAATCCTGGATTAGACCTTAGACCCTAGACCCATAAAGGACATTATGAGGACAACTGGCAAAATCTGAATTTGGGGACTACTGATTAGATGGGGATCAGTGCTGACCCCCTGATGGTGACAGATGTGCTGTGCAGAATATCTTTGTTTTTAGAAAATATACACTGAAAAATTAAAGAGTGATGGGGCTTCCAGGCCTGCAACTTACTTTCAAAAGGTTTAGGAAGAAAAAGAAAGGGAAAGAACACTGCAAGTGTGGTAAAATGTGAACCCAGAAATCTGGATGGATAGTATACAGGAGTTCTTTTTAATAGTCTTGCAACTTTTCTGCAAGCTTTAAATTATCTCAAAATAAAGTTTTAAAATAGCTGACAAGATTAAGGCATGAAGCAGTAACAAAACTGAAAGGCACGTGGTCCCTACCAGCCATGCCCTTACCACTTCATATCAGTGCCAAAGGAACATTCTGTTTCAAATTCAATCCTTCACAATATTTCTTTTCTTCTCTAGCCATTAAGAAACTATCATCTAAATGTCAAGAAAACACCTGCACTGCAAACACAGACCAAAGATCCCGGCACACTGCAGACAGAGTAACAGATTCTGCTTTTCTAGTTTCTTTTTCTAGACAAGAGTAACCCCTTGTGGAGGACTCTTAAATCATTCTAAGCTGTGAGAATCTGCTATCAAAATGCTAGATCCCATATTACAGTAAATGATTTAAAGCCACTATTTACAAGGTACACTTTACTAAATAATGTTATCCACAGTCAAAGCCAAAATTGTGCTAATATGGTAAGACAACAACTGTGTGGAAGAACCATGCTGTCTCCTTTATATTCAACTCTCTTATACCCTTCAGACTTCTCTGCACTATTTCAAGAAACTGTTGTTCTGAAATCTCTTCCTGGAAATTCCAGGGTTTTCTCCTTATCAGATTCATTTCAAATCTCTTCTCCTCCTGATTTCTTTTCCCCAAGTTCTGGCTGTCTCTGACTTTATTCTCACTCTGAATTTTCCCTGAGCAATTTCAGTCATCTATAATTATCATTAACATAGCAAAAACTTCACAGCTCTTGATTTGACATTTCTTCTAACTGTATTTGCAACTCACTGTTGGAAGATCATTCCTGAGATGATGTGGCAGCAACTCAAAATCAATATGTCAAAAACTGAACTTGTTATCTTACCTCTAAAACCTCTTCTTTCAATCTAAAGAGAGTGGATGTACGTATAACTGACTCCCTGTGCTGTGCAGCAGAATATAACACAATACTGTACATCAACTATAATCCAATAAAACTTAATTTTAAAAATAGAACCTCTTCTTTCTTCTAACATGCTCCCAATATTATTAATAGTCTCTCTCTCTGCTAGATCACCCAAGCCGAGAAGACCAACAATATTTCCAATTCCTTTCTTCCCTCTCTTCATAATTTCACATCCAAACAGTAATCAAGTCCTATCAAATGTATTTCAACAGGTGTTTCAACCCCTTATACTTTTTCACTTCTTAGTAAGAACGGTACCAATTCTCACTTAGACCACTGCAAGAACCTCTAAGTTATCTCCCTACTTAATACCATATCTAACTCTATTTTTTAGGTGGCAGCCAGCATGACATCCAAAATAAACTTCCAACTGTAGTACTTCCATGTTCAAAAAGGCTAGACATTTTCATTCTCAAAATAAAATTCAACGCGCTGTTTCCATCTCATGAGATCAAGTACCATTCCCATGCATTTACACTCCATCCACACTAAACTAAGTACTGACAGTTGCCTTCATGCATCTAGGCCCTAGTTCAAACCATCTCTCAAATTCAATTACCCTTTCATCAACTTTACTCTGGGTCAAAATGCTACCTCCCCCATGAAATTGGCACTAGACTCCAATAGGAATCAATCATTTCTTTCACTCTGTGCTTCCAAAGGAATCTATATCTCCATCATAATACTTTCCACACATTTACCTTTTTATTTAATTGTGCTCATATTTTCCTGCCACAGTGTAAATTCTATGAGAACAGAGACTGTGTCATATGCATTTTATTAATCCTTCAAAGCACCCACAAAAATGCCTTAACCATGGCAGGATCTTACAAAATGTAGAACAAAACTGAACATACCTGCTGGCAGCTCTCTAAATCGTAGATACTCCATAGACCGTGTAGTCACAAGTGGTTTTTGAGGATAATACAGAACATGGGCCAACGTATCCATACGAACATGAAAGTTGGTGATATAAACCCCCATAGCCTGCTTACCCATAGCAGACTGGTATGTGTTTCTAGGGGACTAAAAGTAGAAATGAAAAGCACAATCAATGAAAATGTATTTACTTCTAAATAAACAGACTCTACAGGGTACTTCATAAACCAGAAATATGGTTGGTAAAGTTTCTACTTTTTCTGGAATAAGCAATTATGGCTATTAAGAGTCAAAAACAAGAATTATGCATATTAAATGCTGTAATCCATAGCCTTTACACTACAAGGCTTTTCTTTCAGAAGAAACTATAGACTAATTTCTAATTTTTATTTTACTTCCCCCCAATTCCTCACAAAGCATAGTTAAAAACTGGTACCAACCTGGTTATGATCAGGAAAAGGAATAATAGAGGCACAGACACCAAGAATCATTGATGGATGAATTTCACAGTGTGTATATGTGGAACAATAAGCTACTTCTTTCTCCTGTAAATCATCTGGGGTCATTGCAAGCATCACTGTTTCTTCTTCAAGAGTATCAATATATTCTACCACCCCACTGGCCACAAGATCCTGCCAACTAAAGAAGAATTCATTTAATTTCCTTACTTCCTCAACTATCTTAGTTAACTAGGCTTCCTACTTAATAAAGAGTATTCCTGTATCTGTATGTACTCTTATAGGAAGAGTCTTAAAATACATGTATTATTGTTAACAGTGGGGAAAAAAAAAGTTACTGAACAATACACATAAAGTATGGCTCTGTAACTACTATTAGTTTGTTTTTATCTGCTCTGATCTAAAGAACCTACTTGTGAGGCTAGGGGGTGAGTATATAAAAACAAAGAATAAGGTCTGGAGGAATATATACCCCAGTTGGTAACAGTACTTACTTTCGAAAAGGAAGGTGTGAACTGGAGGCTTTTATATATTTTATTACATCTATTTTTTGAATTTTTTTTACAACAAAACTATATACATTCATATATCACTAGTAATAAATTGTAAAAGATTTTTTAAATTAAATTTAGTATATTTTCATATTATGTTATATATTACTTCATCACATAGGTTATTTCTTTTTCTTTGGCCATACCACATGACATGTGGGATTCCAGTTCCCTGACCAGGGATCAAACCTGAGTCCCCTCCAAGCAGTGGAAGCTCAGAGTCCTATGTAGGTCATTTTTTATTAGTAGAGATAGTCTTTACCATGTCACAAAGACTTTTATTCTTAAATAAGACGATACAAGTCTCTTGAAAGAAAGTGTTAAGTCATTCAGTTGTATACAACTGATAACGACCCCCTGGACTGTAGCCTGCCAGGCTCCTCTGTCCATGGAATTCTCCAGGCAAGAATACTGGAGTGGATAGCCATTCCCTTCTCCAGGGTATCTTCCCAACCCAGGACTGAACCTGGTCTCCTGAATTACAGGCAGATTCTTTACCGTCTGAGCCACTAGGGAAGCCCCAAGTCTCTTACTTAAAAAAAATTAAGAACAACAAATGTAAAAAAAAGAACAACAAATGTAACTGCTTATGAGTTCAGAGTTTCTTTGTTTTTTGGGTCAAAGAAAATATTCTGGAATTAGATAGTGGCAATGGTTGTACTATCTTGTGACTATACTAAAAACCATTCAATGACATACTTTAAAATGTTTTATGTCATGTTAATTATATCTCATTTTAATTATATCTCATTTTTTTCCTAACTGCATGTTCTCACCTGTAATTGTTATATTCTCTCTCTTTCAATTGATCAATGTGTCTCTTCTTCAAAAGCAGCTTTTGTTTTTCCACAATTAGAAGTGGTCTACAAATACGGCCTGCATCTGTATAGATCCGAATCTCCCGCTCTCGAATATCTCTGATCATAGAAACCTACACATAAGAAGACAAAATAGTCTCATGAATTTATATCTTCTCTGTATCATTAAGGCTGAGATAAAATAACATTAATAAATTATCAGATAAAACTAACAGATCTTAGTTGATCATTGTTCAATATGCTAAAAACCTAGGTATAATTTAAAATTTTATAGAAGATAAATATTTAACCTTGATAATTATAGAGCTGAACAACATCTGGTAGTAATGTCATGCAAAATAAAATATGAATAAAATGTATTTTGGATATCAAAACACTAGTATGTGACAATTTCTTATTTTTGTCTCTGATAATTACATATACTTCACTGTGTAACCTTTCAATATCCAGCCCTGTGTCACTGCTTCAATCAAGCTTTCCCAATCGTAAGCCTGACTTCTCATGATAGTCTATCAGCAAATGGTTTAAAATCTATATGTCTAATACAGCAGTCACTAGCCACAGGTCACTACTAAGCACTTGAAATGTGACCATTCTAAAAGGAGATATGCTTTAAGTATAAACTACTTACTGAATTTCAATGATAAAATTTATCACTAATAATTTTCCATGGATTATATGTTGAAATTGTACTATTTTTGATGTATTAAGCTAAATAAAACACATTTATTTTCATCTATTTCTTTTTATCTTTTCTTTTTTCTGCCACACAACGTGTCTCATGGGATCTTAGTTCCCCGAGCAGGGGCTGAACTCATACCCTCGGCAGAAAAAGCACGTAGTCCTACCACTGGACCACCAGGAAATACCTTTTTTTTTTTCCCCTTAATTTTTTTAACATGACTACTACAAAAATTTAATTGTCTATGTAACTTACATTGCATTTCTACTGGATAGTGCTAGAAAATATATTCCTGGAAAATATCAAAAATATTTTGGAAAAATTTACAATAAAGAACATAATATTAAAAGCACTATAGAATTTGAAGTGCCAGTATCAAGAAGTAAACAAATAAAAATTTCCAGTGAATTTTCTAGATCTAATATATAATCTTAAAAGTCAACTAAGAAATGAATTGCTAATGAGTTGGGAAATGGAAAAATAGACTGGTATTTCTACATAAAAGTACTTTCAAAAAGTGAAATAACAACTGGATACTTTTATTAAAGAAAAGATTGGGTAGAGAATTCCCTGTTGGTCTGCGCTTTCACTGCTGGGGCCCAGGTTCAATACCTGGTGGGGGAACTAAGACCCACAAGCCACATAACGACGTAGCCATAGGAAAAAAAAAAAAGATTGGGTTTATTTTTAAAAAAAGTTTGGATTATTCAGTTTTAAAACAACAGCAAATCATTGAAGCTTAATCAAAAAACACTAAGTTCTCCCAAAGTATAAAGAGTCAAAAGCCAAGAAAAAGAAAATGTCCCACATTCTTAGCCCACTTCCCATCCTTAGAAAAAATCTGAGATTAAACTGTGTGTGTGAGCAAAAACACCAAGAACAGCATTCTCAAATGCTTTCCTTGAATCCTTAGAGAATTCCTAATAGAATATAAAATATTATATTACAATAACAGAATATAGCTCTTTTGTCTTAACAGAGAGACATAAACTGAGCTGTGTCTCCTCAAAGGCCAAACAGAATCTTGTATTCCAAAGGAAATAGGTGTTCTCGAGAAGACTACTGACAGGAAAGCCTAACAGGTCCAACACAAAGCTAAAGTTATAAATGGATAAGATGAGAACCTCTGGTTTTCAGAAAACATAAAGGAAAAGAAAAACTACTAGACTCCTAAAAAATATATACAATTCTCCTACTAAGAGGCTCCTAACAACATTCCCCAATAGGAGATTAAACAGCCCAGTTCAAGGACACAGGGCCGATTTACAGTTCAAACACTCACTCACTGTCAGACACTACATATCAGGCACCACACTCAGAACTGAAAATACAAAGTCATATTAAGACACATTCCTTGCCTCTGAGACGTTAACAGTATAGTGAGAGAAGCAGGCACATAAATCAATAGTTACTATCTGGTATATGCATTTTGTCATAACTTATTCAAGGAAAATATGCTATATATAGTCACAGAGATAGGTCTAAATCAGGGGTTCAGTGAAGAGCCCAACAGATCAAATCTGCCCTTACCTGCCATCTATTTTTTTGAAAAAATAGTTATATTGATTTGTGTACTGTCTACGGCTACTTTTCACTACAACAGCACAGCTGAATACACAACAGACACTGTAAGGTGAACAAAGACTAAAATATTTAATATCTGCTCCTTTAAAGAAAATGTTTGCCAACCTCTGATCTAAATCAAACTGGGGGGTCAGGTAAAGTATCCTGAAGAAGACAAGAGTTAATACTAGAGTTTTTCAGAATTAGTGAGATTTATCTTAGAAAAAAAAGTAAAAAACACCTTCTCCCTATTACCCGTTTTTGAGGAGGCATGGGACAGGGAGCACAATCATTTCAGATTGAGGGAAAAGGCCCATGGAAAGGTAAAGAGGCCTAAACAGCATGAAGAACTTAAATTTTATCCTAGAGACCACAGCAAACCTCAACAGAAACAAATGGCATTAACAAAATTCCCAATCATAAAAAACACAATGCTGGTTCTTGGGCTTTCTCTCTCTCTGCCCGCTGCCCTCAAGTAAAGCAAGCTGCTCCTGACTTCAAGCTCTGAACACCCCTGGCTCAAAACCCAGAGTCTGCCTGCTAGAGGAAGACTTGGAGCAGCCAAACCTTGATTCTCTGCTTTGCTAGGTAGACAGGTGGCCAGCTTAAGTGTGTTAGTTTCTCTCCAAATCCACTTTCACCCAGAAAGACCCAAAGGTGCAGATTTGGGAAAATAAAAAAAAAAGCCTGAGCCCAGCCCTCAATGTATTACACTGAAAGCAAAAGCCGTATTTTGGGGAGGAATAAAGTTCATTTGGTATTTTGATGATTAAAAAACAAAATCCTATACCCAGAGCACTCCAACATCCACCTAAACATGAAAGAATCTAATAGAAGTGTATCACATTTCAAGAATCAATCTCTGGATTCCAACAAAGGAAGTTATCAGAGATGATCATTCCTTCTTTAAAAGCACTGTCAGCTTCACAAAAAGATTCTCAAAAGAATACACTTTAAAATGTAATCTGAATTCCAAAATATAATTTAGTAATAAATTACATGTCAAAACTTTAGATGCATATATCTAAGGCATTAAAGTAAACAATACCTTATTATTAAATCTAACTCAAAACATTATCTAGACTTTTGACAACGCACTTTAAAATTCAAAGGACACCAGTTCAAGAAAGATATCAATGTAAAGACAACTTTCATTTAGCCTTATGCCTCGTTCAGAAATCCCAGAGATCATGTCCTCTTAAATAGTTAAAGATTCTTACTTCAGACACAATGATGTCCATCTGACGCCGCAACTTCCGGAGTGTGTTCATAAGTTGTTCAGGATCTTTATGTATTCCAACCCAACAGCCATTAACAAAAATCTTGGTTGCACTAAAATAGAAAACCAAAAGTATTTTGTACTTAGTAACTTTGTAATAAGCTATAACCAAAAATTAACAAGTTTCTTTTTTTAATTGCATCTATACACACTCAGCAATAGCTGCAGGAGAAATTTCTTCTAAATTTTCCATACTCCATTCTTCTAAAAATTCCAAAATTGGAGAAGGTTGAGATCCAACTGAAATATAAGCCATCAGGGCTAAATTCTTCACAAGTCCTACAGCATGGCCCTTGGAATAAATAAAGTACATATTACTCATACTGATTTAACATGCCTTGCAAAATTCTTTCCCACACTTCCCCTCCAATTTGATTTCAGAATATATTCTTACTTCCTAAAAATTATAATATTAGTTCTATACTATACTTAAATAATTAAATAAAATTAAAAGTTACTTATAAAAGTAATTATACTCTACATGATAATTCTTGTACTTTTTGTCTTAAACGTAAATTCTAATGTATTACCTCTGGGGTCTCAGCAGGACACACCATTCCCCATAATGTATTATGCAATTGTCTAGGTTTTGCTAGTTTGCCGTCTCTACCAATGGGAGAATTTAAACGACGCAGGTGAGAAAGAGTAGATGCAAAAGTCAGGCGATTTAATACCTAGAAAACAATAACAAATCTTTATAGAGCTTGGGCATTTCTGTTACACTATCGTATTTTTGGCAAATACTAAAATGAGGCAAAATCATATTTTTCACATATAATCCACTCAGTGTCCAACAGTTTCCATCCTTCCTTTCTCCAATCTGCCCTGGATAATTCTGTTCACTCTTGTAACTTAACTGACCCTTACAGCAAGGATGGCAAATGTATGACATATAGTTCTAACATGCCACATAAATGTTTTATGGCCTATCTCCAAACATTTGGATGGTAGTGGGGTTTTTTTAACTTGATTTGTTCTTCGTTGTATCCCAGTACCTAGAACAGTACTTAGCAAACATCAGCCACTAAGTGTTATATGCTACCAACTCTCATTCCTTAGACCATAGCAAACATCACTAACCCATCCCAGAACTTTTTCCAGGTTGAGGCCTCTGAACCCAACACAGAGATTCAATATTTACAGAACACTAAGCAAGGTAATACTTGTGTAAGTACGGTAATATTTAGAGAGATATAAAGTAATCAACACAATCTCAATGTACCTAATAACACATCACCTCTTTCCCCACACCTACAACAATCCATCCTCCTTCCTCTTCCTAAATCTCCTATCATGGTTAATGGTGTCACCCCTCCCTTTATCTCCCAACCTAGAAATCCCATATCATCTTTGTCTCTGACTTCCTCCTTTCATGCATCAATAAACATATCCTGTCAACTCTATTTCCCAACTTCCCGAAAAAACTAAACCGTCTATTCCCAATGTCACAGCAAAAAACCAGCTCCTCACCTCTTAACCTGTACTACTATCATTAGCTCCTAAGTCCCTGCAATGTCCTCTCCAATCTACTCTGCTCAGTTACCAGAATTATTAAAACACAGATATAGGTAAGTTCACATCACTCACTGAATTAAAAAATATTAGACAGTTCCCCACCAGCTAAAGGAGCATGACACTGAAGCTCTTTTCAATGAAGTCCCAGACAACCTTCCCCTACTATAGTCCTCAGAACTGCTGTACTCCATCCACACTGCCGAACACTTCTCACCTCCACAACTGCCACAGGATGGAATGCACTCCCCATTCTGCTCTGCTTGGTGAAATTCTACCACTTCTATAGAAGACATTTGATCACCTCCAAGAAGAACTGTTTTCTTTTCTCTGTTCTATAGAGTTTTCCATCATTCATCTAATCACAAACTTCCTAATATTTCTCAAATCTGACTCCACTCTCTACCTCCATAGAACTGTTCTACTGAAGGCTCTAACCATTTCTCACTGAGCCTGTTGCAACAATCTTTCTGCCACCAACTATGCCCTTCTCAAATCTTTTCTCCACAATGACATTTACTGTGAAGCTACCTAAAAAGCAAAAATGAATGCCCCTCTACAAGCTGTTCCCACGCTCCCCTCTCCAACCCCACATTTCTAACTCTCCCACTTTGATTTGAAAACACTAGAATGATCTAGCGGAGAAGGCAATGGCACCCCACTCTAGTACTCTTGCCTGGAAAATCCATGGACGGAGGAGCCTGGTGGGCTGCAGTCCATGGAGTCACTAGGAGTTGGGCACGACTGAGCAGCTTCACTTTCACTTTTCACTTTCATGCATTGGAGAAGGAAATGGCAACCCACTCTAGTGTTCTTGCCTGGAGAATCCCAGGGACGGGGGAGCCTGGTGGGCTGCCGTCTATTGGATACAACTGAAGTGACTTAGCAGCAGTAGCAGAATGATCTAGCTCCTCCCACATACATGAGCCCTTTTCTCCCTCTGTCCCTTTGTTCAGGATATTAAGAAATTTTCTCCAGTTTTCCTATGAGCTATCGGTTCTGCCCTCCTCCAAGGCTTGGGCTATTTCTCAACTACCCTTCAAGACCCAGCTCACATGCCACCTCCTAAAGAAAACATTTCTGTTCACACTCTCAGGCAGTGCTATATACCTTTCTCCAGCATCCCCACAGAGCAAGCATGCATAGCTCTCATTTAATACTCCCTGTACCATGCTGTAATATCTGTTTCCATCTATGAGTACATACTGTAAGCTACTAAAGATCAGGGATCATGTTTTATTCATTCTTTGCAGATCCAATGTGTAACAGAGCTATTGGCAC
Source organism: Bos mutus (assembly GCF_027580195.1). Classification (NCBI taxonomy): domain Eukaryota; kingdom Metazoa; phylum Chordata; class Mammalia; order Artiodactyla; family Bovidae; genus Bos; species Bos mutus. Next base: position 72,351,896 of record NC_091622.1, on the reverse strand, counting down.
ATCTTAAAACCCAGGAACTGAACTCAACTGGCAGGATGGCATTTATCGTAATTCAGCTCAAGGCATAGTGAGATATATAAGGACAAATGTTTCCTCTAATAGATGGTGAGCTCCTTGAGGGCTGGAATCAACCTGTGAACCCAGCATCACAAACACCAACTAGAGTCAACAAATCCTTACTAAACTAAAAGAAACTAGAAATTTAATTGGGTTATGAGCATCCTTCCATAATTCTTAAGATACTTAGACTTCCAGGAATTAAGAGGTTAAAGTTCATGTCTGAATGCCAAATTAATCAGGTGATACTGGTATAGGCTTGTTTTAAAAAAAAAAAAAAAAAAGCAAATGAGGGGGAGATCCCTTCCATAAAGCTAAACATGTACATGGTAAGTTTTAAATCTCATATGAAAAGTAATTACAAAAAACAAATAAAAACACCTGGTGAGACATTTTTGTAAAATGTTTCCCCCATTAATCATTCTGAGAGTACCTACTGCAATCACTGTACATAAAACAGGGCAACATACAGAAATCAGTTTAGAAGTATTACATTACACAAAATAATTTATCCCCTGAGTATCAGTTTCTAATATGGAACTTTTAAGACAAAAATTTCATGAACATAGACTGTTTCACCTCCTAAGAACCTATGTGAATTTATTAAATATCTTGATGAGAGTCAAAACTTTAAAATCTCTTAGTAATGCTAACAGCTAACTTAAGAAAATTTTCACTTTCATAATTCAAAAGCCTCCAAGTGCTTTTATATCTAACCAAGAAAAAAAAAAAAAAAAAGGGAAAACAATTTACATTCAATAAATGAAGATTCTATTAGTTTCATAATGTTTTCTTACCAAACCTGTAGTCACAGTTGACATCCTTACCTGAGATACTCCAGCTCTGGCTTGATGAGCTTTCTTTTGGTCACCCCAGTTTCCAGTAGCTAAAGAGTATTTTAGGCCATCAGATATAATCCTTGTTTTAATTGCCAATTCCAAGTTAAAATCCTTTCCACGATCAATGAACTTCTGGGCATAGATCCGTACTTCTTTAAGCAAATTCTTAAACATTCTGCCCAATAAAACGTTTTAAACTTGTCAAGGTCTGTAATATGAATTCTTTAACAAGGACACTGTTGCCCACAAGGAGGCGAAAAGTGGTTGAGACGGGGGGGGGGGGTTATTCTTTTTTATATAAAAAGCACAGATGTACATACAGTACAAAAACATACACAAGCAAAGCAGTAAGGGAAAAAATAGTCGAAAGAGGGTGCTTAGTGGGGTGGTAAAAAACAAGGTTGAAAAACTCTAATCTACAACACAATAAATACAAGAACATGCACAAAACACTGCTAATATCATTTTTGTGCTAAATTGTCTACATAATTTTTACAAATAAGTTTTTCCAATTATAGAAATAGTATATGTTCATTATAGTAAATATAAAAACATATTAAGAATAAAATAAAAATCATGTATAACCTTAATTCTGACACAACCACTGCTTCCTCTCTAGCTTTTGTGTTTTTATAAACTGCAAAGCAGAACTAACAAAATTCCAATATCAGCACTCAGAAAGTCAATCAATAACTGAGCTTTCTCAAATGCTTTGCAATGGTGGAGAGGAATAAAGAAAATGTTAACAAGTGATAAACGTTCCCACAATCTTGAAATTCTCAGATATGAAGCAGAACTAAACTGCACAACTGGCAAAGAATGTAGCTAACTTCACATGTACCCATTATGCATGCCAAGATAGTTTTTTAGCACCTCCATGTGCCATAACCAATCTAAAGTGAAATTTATCTACTTGTAACAGTATCGTTCTATAATCTCTTACCCTCTAAATAAGAATGCAAGTAGTGGTCCAGCAAGGTCCAATCTTTTGTTTCCATAGTGATCTCTGTCATCTAATTCTCTTCTACCCAAAGCTGCTAGCAGCAACCTATGAACCATGTACCTTTAAAAAAGAAAAAGAGAAAGCACATGGTTTAGGCTTTCCTTTTTCAACATATATTAAAAACATCAATTTTGACATTTTCAGCTTTAAGGAAAACTTCATCTCAACCACATCTTGGCAAAGAACTTAAAACAATGAAATACGACATACCCCAAGAAATAAGCTTTCTTGGTCTCACAAAAATCACTGACGCCAACATGAGGGAGCATTTCTTTCTGTAATACTTCCTTGGCATATTTAATTCTTTTCTCTTTGGTAACACCAGGCTTTGCCCCTCTTGAACCAATGAAATTTAGTGCAACATTCTGTTCTTGGATGACAAAAGCTTCATCGAGTGATGGTTTAACCTATCCGTTAATTAAAATAAAATTATTTTTAAATTATCTTTAAGATAAGGCAACTGTCAACTTATAATATGTTAAATATCCCTATGAACCCCTAACTAAATACGCAAATATTGTTAGAAATTCAAGGAACCACAAAATCCTAGAACTTAAAAACATTATTGATCTAGGGACCTCTGAAAAAAATGATCAGCATGGACAATCATACTTTCCAGAAAAATACAAATAATTCCATTATAACAGAGCACAGTGGGTTTGTGTTTGTTTTTTTTTTTTTTACATTTTAATAAACAATAGCTTAAAAAAGTTCCTTTCAAATATCTAAAATCAATTTAGAGAAGTTTAACACTCAAACTAAGCTCAAATGAATAAATGTGTCATAATGCTGTCAGTCTTGGTTTAAGAGGTTTATCCTTTCTTTTAACTATCTAAATACTTATCTTTAAGTATTAAGAGGAAAAAAGTAACTACTGACAAAAGCTTAAAGTAAAATCTAAACAGAATCCATTTTGTCATGTAATCATATCAATAAATACTCTAATAACTAAAATGTACTTCACTTTCTAACTTTGTAACCAATGTTTAGCCTATATTTTACTTTATTTCTCTGCAGTCTTAAAGACTTTGGATAATTCAGGACAATTTTAAGAATATCAAGTACTCCTTAGACAAGGATGGTTGATGAGGAAATGCATATTTATCTAGACTCAACAAACCTTCCCATAAAAGTAGTAACTTCACAGTGGAAGAACTTAACAGCTGCTGCTGTGAAGCTGACATTACCAATGATGGGACAAAATGACATCATGTGACTCCTGACTTGATGCCCTGGGAAGCACACATTATGATCTCTAGATTTGTCCTGCCAAGAAATGGCGTAAATTGAATCTAATCATGAGGAAATATCAGAAAAATCCAACTTGAAGAGTATTCTATAAAATAAATGGCCTACCCGCTCCAAAAACTTCAGTGGTATGAAACAACAGAAAGAGACAGGGGAAGATTAAAAGAGACTAAGCAAACATTAAAAACAGCATGTAATGGATGAGTGACTGGATTTTGAACCAGGAAAAAAAATGCCATTAAGGACACTATCAATATCTCTGGCAAAAACTTGAATAAGATCTCCAGGTTAACAGTATATACTACAACAAAATACCAATTTTAAGAACTGCACTATGATTATGTGAGTAAATACCCTGATTCTTATGAAATATACACTCAAGTATTTAGGAATAAAGGGGCACGATGCCTAAGCTCACTTTCAAATGATCCAGAAAAAAACAATGTATATACACAGATAAAAAGAATCCTAAAACAAATGTGGCAAAAGTAACAGCTGCTAAATACAGGCACAGACTATATAGGAGTTATTTGTAACTTTTCTGTAAGTTTGAAATGGTTTAAAAATACAAGTTTTTTTTTTTTTTTTTTTAAGATATCAACTCTTCTTTTCCCCTTACTAAACTGCATCAGACTAGTGTGCCTTTATGATTTTCCTTATTACTATTTCTTCCTTATGCTGTCAATGAACTCTGGCTTCCTCTAGTTTTCAGGTCAATTTTACATAGAATTGTCAGGCAAAGAAGTCAAGGCAGGGCTGAAGGCTTTTGCTATACAGTAAATAGAATGGGGTTTACAACAGCTAAATTGATCTTCAGAGCAGCTTTCTTTTGTGTTTTAGGATTAGCAACAGTCGGTAACTTTAAATCTCTTGAAAAACACTATGAATACATTTTGCATGCACATTACCATTTCCATCATCTCTGGATCTTCAAAATCATAAATAATATGCTCTAAAATATCTCTGTCAGACACAAAACCTAACGCTCTAAACACAATAATGATGGGAACTTCTTGCTTGATATACGGTAGCGTTGCCACAATACGTTGACCAATAGCACTCTTTTTTGCACCCTAGGAAAAAAAATCATTAGAATATGAGAATACAGAGATTACAGCCATATATAAACATCATTAGAACCATTTCAAATAAATGTCCATTGTATGTATTTCAAAAAAAGCATGCCTCTCATACTCTAAGGACTGTCCTATGGCTGTTTTCAAAAACCACTGCAACAGGTTTACTTATTTGACAGACAGGCTGGTCATTCAGACCTGAGAGAATTTCCATTCTCTACTCTGTTTGCCAAGATTCTCTAGAATACCTCAAGACTGTATCTGGAAACTCTGGCCACAAAAGAATATAAACACAGACTACCCTTTGTCCTTTCCCCCAACCAAAAAAATTGGGAAGTTTGGAAGAAATAGATAAAGGGAAGCTAAGAGAGACAATAGACAGGCAAATGTGGGAAAAAGCTACGAACAGAACGAAAAATAAACTGAGAGTTGGTTGGTGAGCTATCTCCAAATATGAATGATTATTCAATATTAAAAAAGTCTCTTTCATATAGACTTCTCTTTTACAATTTCTCTCTTTAATTACATACAGAAATGAAATAAGTCACCACCCTTCACTGGCATACAAACACCTGGTTTCTCAATTTTAATCAAATTTCTTTCCTTTACTATCAAACTCTACCTTCTCATGGCCTCATAATCCTATATTATCATGGTCCATTTAATAACTATTGTTTTCTTCCTCCTACTTCAGGCCTCCTTCCTTAGAAACCTTATTTCATCTCATGAGTGTTCAGTAACAACTTTTCACAACTGATATCTAAATCTTCATCCTGGTCTTTTTCCTGTACCCACAACCCTCACAACTCCAATTGCCATTTGGCTGTTTCAACACTTATTCCACCTGTTTCATCATAGACGTTTTTCAAAATATGCAACACATTTAAAAAGAAGGCCTACACCATGTACTTCTCACATCACTACATTCTCTCTAAAAATCAATTCTTTGAAGTTCTCTATTTTATCTTGAACCTCAGGATAGAACAAGACAATCTTTTTTTTTTTTCATGGCTGCCTATAGGCTATTGACACTCATAACCACAGTGTTTCCACTTCAGGCAGACTGACTAGTCTTCTTTTGGGGCACACACACTTGAGGAGCTTAATAAGGTACAGGAAATTCAATGGCTGAGAATACTAATTTCAGTCTGTCAGCAACCCTCAAGGCCCAAGGCAAGTAACTAAACTCCATTTCCTAATTTGTAAAGTTAGAGAGGTGAGGGAAGGTTTCAGATTGTTATCAAATAGCTACTGTGGGACCTAACAGGCAAAACAGTGAAGCCCTGGGCAATGATTATACAAAGCTTGGTTGATGCAAAGAGTTGTGAGATACCAAGTGTCCGACACTTGGCCAGATTTGACTACAGAGCACGGCAAAAGCATACAGAGTATGGGAATGGGCAGGTGGCTACACCTTTTAGCCACAACTTCCAAGTTGACAAAATCACTATGAACAATTATCTGTGAATTTTAAAAAGTTAAAAACACTACATAGAGGGAGTTGCCCGCTAGTCCAGTGGTTAGGACTTAGCCCTTTCATTGCTGGGGCCTGGGTTCAATCCCTGGTTAGGGAACTAAGATCTTATAAGCCACAAGCCACAGTCAGAAAAAGCAGGAGCAAAATTCCCTAAAAAAAACTATACAGAAATATACATGTATATTGAAATGTCAACAAAATAAAGACCATACACCTAAACTGTTCATTTCATTCCCTTTAAAATGTTATCCTTTTAATTTTATTTCATGATTATAAGACAGAGACCTTATGTTTTTGCTTAGTGATTTTCAACTCTGGCTTCACATGAGAATATTCCAGGGAATTAAATAAAACAACATGGGTCCCCAAGCCCCATTCCTCAACTGAGTAAATGAAAATTCTGGAAAGAACCATAGAATCTTGAGTCATCCTCATGTTATATCAAACTTTATCACTAAATCTAGATGATTTTCCTTTCTCTGTCTCTGATTAAGTGATTTTGCCCATAGCTTCCATGATAATCTCCCTAATATACTGTGTTCCTTATACTTCTGGCCTCCATAATCCAGGCCAAACACTTATCAATTAAGAATCCACATCACAATCACCTGGGGATCTTTCTCAAACACTTGTAGCTGGGCTCCATTCTACCCCCAGTCACAAGAGAAAACCATCTTAATTCTTTAAAACACTTATTCTACATGGGATTTTTAACTTGAGGCCCTTAAACCTCTTTGTTCAAGTTCTTCTTTATAAAACATCAAAGTGACATTACACTCTGCAGAAGCGTTTATAAGAGCACAAGACTGGAAACCTAAACATCCATCACAAGTTCAGTTCAGTCGCTCAGTCGTGTCCGACTCTTTGAGACCCCGTGAACCGCAGCACGCCAGGCCTCCCTGTCCATCACAAGGGAATGGCTCAATAAATTATATTACATCCATACATGGAGTATCACATCTCAGAAATAATGAAAAACTGCTGATCTAAACTTGTTTTTAAAAGATACCAGCAAGGTGCAAACACTGTTTTTGAATTAAGACTATTTCTGAATGGTCTCATGAGAAATTATCAAAAGTAGCTGCTTCTGAGGAAAGAGATTTGGAGGTCAAAGGAAGACTACTTTTTGTACTTTTCTGAACCACTTTAATGTGCATATATGACTTACATTAAAAATTTTAACAAATAAAAATATACACGAAATTAGTTACAACAAATTTCCAGGAGAACCATGAAAATTAAATCAAGTAACCTAAGTAACATAGTTGGCACACAGCTATAGTCAAGAAATGCTATTGTTAGATTACATTATCGTAAGTAACATGCCTATGCTGGGTGGCTTCTTGATGGCGCTCAATGATCTCTGCCTCTGTTACTGCCTTGTGTGGTCCCCCTGGAGAATAGACTGTATGTGCTGAATTGCACCTAACAAAAAGAACATGGCAAAAACGAAAGGATGTTGCTTTTGAGATTAAGGCATAAAAGATGGCAATTTCCATGTTGTTCATATGCTCTATGGCTCTGCTCAATTACTGTGACAAGCAAGTTGCCATGTTGTCAGGGGCTATATGGAGGGGCACCACGTGGCAAGGAACTGAATCTTGCCAACAACCACAAAAATGAGCCTTATAATGACTGTGGCCCAAAAACCTTGATTGCAGCCTTGTGACCAGAGGACCCAGCTAATCCACATCCAGAAACTATGACATGATAAATGTTGCTACTGGAGTAATCTGTTACACAGCAATAAGTATTAATAAATAACAAAGTTGGATCATGGAAAAAGGAAGAGAGTTCCAGAAAAACATCTATTTCTGCTTTAGTGACTATGCCAAAGCCTTTGACTGTGTGGATCACAACAAATTGTGGAAAATTCTGAAAGAGATGGGAATATCAGACCACCTGACCTGCCTCTTGAGAAACCTGTATACAGGTCAGGAAGCAACAGTTAGAACTGGACATGGAACAGACTGGTTCCAAATAGGAAAAGGAGTATGTCAAGGCTGTATATTGTCACTCTGCTTATTTACCTTATATGCAGATTACATCATGAGAAATGCTGGGCGAGAGGAAGCACAAGCTGGAATCAAGATTGCCAGGAGAAATATCAATAACCTCAGATATGCAGATGACACCACCCTTATGGCAGAAAGTGAAGAGGAACTAAAAAGCCTCTTGATGAAAGTGAAAGAGGAGAGTGAAAAAGTTGGCTTAAAGCTCAACATTCAGAAAACAAAGATCATGGCATCTGGTCCCATCATTTCATGGGAAATAGATGGGGAAACAGTGGAAACAGTGTCAGACTTTATTTTTGGGGGCTCCAAAATCACTGCAGATGGTGACTGCAGCCACGAAATTAAAAGACATTTACTCCTTGGAAGGAAAGTTATGACCAACCTAGACAGTATATTCAAAAGCAGAGACATTACTTTGCCAACAAAGGTCCGTCTAGTCAAGGCTGTGGTTTTTCCAATGGTCATGTATGGCTGTGAGAGCTGGACTGTGAAGAAAGCTGAGCACCAAACAATTGATGCTTTTGAACTGTGGTGTTGGAGAAGACTCTTGAGAGTCCCTTGGACTGCAGGAGATCCAATCAGTCCATTCTAAAGGAGATCAGTCCTGGGTGTTCTTTAGAAGGAATGATGCTGAAGCTGAAACTCCAATACTTTGGCGACCTCATGCAAAGAGTTGATTCATTGGAAAAGACTCTGGTGCTGGGAGGGATTGGGGGCAGGAGGAGAAGGGGACGACAGAGGATGAGGTGGCTGGATGGCATCACTGATTCAAAGGACATGAGTTTGAGTGAACTCTGGGAGTTGGTGATGGACATGGAGGCCTGGCGTGCTGCAATTCATGGGGTCGCAAAGAGTCAGACACAACTGAGCGACTGAACTGAACTGAAAGTGCCTTTCATACAACACTGATAATATGTTCCAGAAAAACTTTTTGACAAAGCATGCAGCCTGGTAACTTACAGAACTAGATTAGAAGGAATAAACCCAAACAATATCATGTAATATTCCATACCTGTCCTCCTCTCGCCAGCATGCTAACCCAGATAGTGCTGGTGGGTCGAGAAGAATTCTCCAGACATGATCTACACTCTCCTGTGTAGGCATATTTGGAATCCTTTTTGGCAAACACATAGACTGTGTTTGTTGCCATTTTCTCTTGAGCAATCAGAACCTACATGGACAATAAAAGTTATAGCCATAAAACACACAAGGTCTTTGAATTACAAAGAACAGTGAAAGCTGCATCTTAATTTAATCTGACTGTACAAGCTCAATGAAATAACAGTTCTTAAACTTTACATATTCCATTTTGCATAAACACTTAACTGCAACATATTAAGCTCAAACTGTCGAAATTTCTAGTGTATATTATACATAGCTAAACAAAGTTTTGGTTTAATGTAAATTCAGCTGTCACCTGCCTAATAATTCAACTGCTACTTCCAGATTATTACACAAAATTTACTTTTTAATTTCAACTTTCATGAGCTTAATGATCATTTGTTATTTTTTATACATAATGCTATTATACCTTTTCTGATCCATTAATAATGAAGTAGCCACCAGGATCCAAGGGGCATTCATTTAACTCACAAAGATCACGATCAGTTAAGCCATTCAATAGGCAGTAAGTTGAACGCAACATAATTGGAATTTTTCCTATAAAAGTTTTCTGATGCTGCGTCTGAAGTTGTTCTTCACCTTCTTTAATGACTGTTTTTGTTATGTCAACATAAAGTGGAGCAGAGTACCTTTGAAAATAAAAGTAGATCACAAGTTAATAGTAAGGTATTTGCTAAAACTCTCAACTGGCCAAAATTTTATTTTCTGAATTTTATTTCAAAATTAGCTGCTGGAAAAGAAACATGGGTTCTTACGTGAGATTTCTTAATCTGGCCTCATTTGGCATCATTGGTGATGGAGCACCATCTCTTTCCCAATGGGTGGGCTTGGACAGGTAAATCTGTTCAAACTTCAGCAAATATCTTGGCTAAAATGAAAAAAACCATGGAAAAAAGTAAATAATTTTTTCCATAAAAAATTTAATGATTCAGTTTTAATCAACATTAATATTTTGAGTAGAAACAGCTCGACTGTAGAAAATGCCAAAGTTAATCCACCTTACTAAAATAGTGACTCTCCATAGTCACTATCCATATTCCATAGACATCAAGTTTTATACTTCATCACTCTCTTAAGGTGGAAGACAAAAGAGACTGTAAAGACTAAGCATATATCATATGCTCTGAATTCATGTCAAACAACTAAAATGGATTTGCATTAATGATCTGTACAGCTGCTTCATGTGCCCTCTCCTTAGCTGAGGTTAGGTTAACAAAGTTACCGGAAAACAAAGAAAAGATAAATTCATACAATTAGAAACGTGTTCTAAACTAATCGACAGGACATGGGAAAAAGTAAACCTAACTCTTCAATTACACATAACAGAAGATGTCAGCACCAGTCGCAGGGCAAAACGGAGGTGCTGATTTTGGAACCCTTCCTGTATACTGGTCAAAGACATCTTTATTCTGGACAATGAAGATCAACTTTTTGCCACGTACAATGACACCTATACCAGCATCAAGAAGCAAAAGGCCTTTGAGAAGAATATTTTCAACAAGACCCATAGGATTGACAGTGAAGCTGCCCTTTTAGAAAGCCTGAAAGTGGTATACAAAAGCTGTATCAATCTCTATTTCTGTATGATTGGCAGCTCCTATAAAAATGAGCTGAAGTTCATGGCTGTTTTGAACTGCTTCTTCAACTAATTGAGATCAGATGCTGAGGGAAAATGTAGAAAGCAAGCTCTGCTGGTGAACATTCTTCTCGGTTGTGGAAGAAATCATAGATGCAGGGGTGATTCGAGACAGTAATTCCCATAAAGTGGTACACCCGGTGGCATTAAGGAGCAGATCAAATATCAGGTGCTGCAGTCAGCCAAGAGATCCAGCAGTCACTCCAGTGAAGACCACCATTCCTGGCTTTTCAGTTCAGTTATGTCCGACTCTGCAACCCCATGAAGTGCAGCACGCCAGGCCTCCCTGTCCATCATCAACTCCCGGAGTCCACCCAAACCCATGTCCATTGAGTCGGTGATACCATCCAACCATCTCATCCTCTGTCGTCCCCCTCTCCTCCTGCCCTCAATCTTTCCCAGCATCAGGGTCTTTTCCAATGAGTCAGCTCTTCGCATCAGGTGGCCAAAGTATTGGAGTTTCAGCTTCAACATCAGTCCTTCCAATGAACACCCAGGACTGATCTCCTTTAGGATGGACTGGTTGGATCTCCTTGCAGTCCAAGGGATTCTCAAGAGTCTTCTCCAACACCACAGTTCAAAAGCATCAATTGTTTGGCGCTCAGCTTTCTTTATAATCCAACTCTCACATCCATACATGACCACTGGAAAAACCACAGCCTTGACTAGATGGACCTTCGTTGGCAAAGTAATGTCTCTGCTTTTTAATATACTGTCTACGATGGTCATAACTTTTCTTCCAAGGAGTAAGCATCTTTTAATTTCATGGCTGCAATCACCATCTGTGGTGATTTTAGAGCCCAGAAAAATAAAGTCTGACACTGTTTCCACTGTTTCCCCATCTATTTCCCATGAAATGATGGGACCAGATGCCGTGATCTTAGTTTTCTGAATGCTGAGCTGGCTCTTCACTTTCTCAAAAAATCCAAGAAGAGCTCCTGGGTGACTTCTCATCCAGTCCCTCAAGTGATGCTTGCAGGATCATCTTGGGGTCACAGGGATTAAGACTCCATCATGTCTGTAGGTGCCCCACCCTCACCCCAACCTGTACATGCTTCCCCTTCCTTCTCACTCCTCTCTGTCAGTACTGGAAGGAAAGCTCTGAGCACATCTGACACAGGGCAGGGGAAGCACCCTCTTTCTTCTTTGACTGGATTATGCTCCCACGCTCTCCTAGAGCCTGTATTTTCTCCTCCACTTCTGTGCCCTGTGATGCAACTAAACTTCAAAGCAGAAGAAGGAACGTGCTGAGGGCTTTCCTCCTTTTGCCTCTACACAGCCTTCATCCCAACAGCTAGGGGAGGGAGAGAGAATTCTTTTGTACAGAATAAGTGGGGATGGGGAGTGGCATTTCAAGTCTAGGTATTTTCCCCTATTTCTTCTTACTGCCCAGACCTCTAGTCTTGAAAAAAATACTGGGAACATAGGAAAGGACAGCATGGAAGCAGTGATTTAAATTTTATCGAAGACGGTCTACAAAATTCTATATTTCAAACACAGCTGAATTTTTTTTTTTACCCTGATCCTGGCTTTTCAATTCTCTGCCTTGGGTCTGTAAACTCTGCTGCTTAATGCTGTCCTCTTCTGCCTCAACCTAATCCAGGCAGTAGGTCTGGGCACCACCCATCCCGAGGTCACCAAGAGAGGTGCCCTTCTTCAGAAAACCTTTGGGATTAGAATTTCCCCAGGAAGATGAAGGATGGAACGCTCATTTTTGAGTTTCATCTCTCCCTTTGACCCAAAACTTCCCACAAAAATGTCTCAAGAAAACTTCCTGAGACTTAGCATTCTGCCCCATTCACTAACTGCCAATTCCCATGGGCAGATAACTGGGAATCCTTGAGGGGGCATTTCTGTGTAAGAGATGTATGGAATCAGTATGACAGCCACCTTCTTACAATACTGTGTGCAAAGAGGAATAAAAAGAAAACAACAACATAAAATCCTAATTACTATTCTACATAAAGAAATGAGAATTTCCAACCATGGGTGACTATAGCTTATTTCACAGTTAAAAAAAGAAAAGAAAGAAAAGAGAAAGAAAAATTTTCAATTAAATATCTGCTACCCAATAAAACAAGATCCATGAGAACTTTTCAGAGTTAAATGGATACAGAATTTCTCTCTAAATCAAACCTCAGAAAAGGAAAAGATGGAACTAAGCAGATCACTAAAGGAAAATCATTAATACCCAAGTTCCCCAAGCTGGAGTAGGCAAAGAGCAAAAAGAACTACTGGTGATAATGAAACAAAAGGAATTAAGTCATCCAACTACTCATTTCCACTATCACCTTAGTTTAGGGCATTATTATCTGAAACTTAAGCTATTTCAAAATTTGTATCTGACTCTAGTCTCTTGCCATTCCCAGTAAACACCATTTCCAAAGCAACCTTTTAAAAATAATGCTTTATATACATTCTTTGACAGTCTTTCCACAATTTCCTATGATAGCCAATGACATCCAAGCATATGAAAACCTAGTTCCATCTTATCTTCCACTATCGAAAAGAGATCAAGTCAAAAACAATATACTGACTACAGTGGTCCCTCCATTCCAACCACAAGCCAAATTCATGAAGGATCTTTTGCTGAAATGATTAAATATCTTTTCTCTACTATGACAAATGCCCTTCATGGTCCGCTTAACTCCCTCCCGTCTTTTTCACTAAGCTCTGATACCAAAGCTTGAGATCTCTTCCTTCCATAGTACTTATTTTGGAACTCTGAATATGCTATATTGTTCTCTCTCATTTTGAAAAGACCATATATAAAAAAATGCCATACATTAAAAAAAAACATTTTATACCTGTTTTTCCAACACAGTGCCAGAAGAGTCAATTATTTTTGTTCTTAAGAGCAAAGTCTATGGAGTATCTCCACCTAAACTTTTACCAGCCCTCATGAGACAAGCTACAGAGAAGAGGGACTGATCTGGCAGGAAATAATAATCTCTCCCTCTGTCTACTTCTACTTCTTTTCTACCTCGTTTTGGTTTTTAGTTTTCCCTGTCCCTCAAAACCGATCAAGCTGTCTCTCTACTCAAAAACTAGGAACATGCAATTCCCTGGTGGCTTAGTGGCTAGGATTCTGGGCTTTCCCTGCCATGGCCTGGGTTTGATCCCTGGTGGGGGAAATTGAGATCCCCCAACCCACGCAGCCAATAAACAAATAGTGCTTAAAAAAAAAAAAAAACAAAACTGGGGTGGGAAGAAAGTTCATGCGGGAGGGAAATATGTATACCTATGGCTGATTTATGTTGCTGTATGGCAGAAACCAACAACACTGTAAAGCAATTATCCTCCAATTAAAAATAAATTAAGAAAAAAAACTAGGGACAGTCATTGTTTTCGACTACATACACACTTCTTTACAATCACTCACTTAAAACTAGATTCTAAAATGATAGCCCTGCTATGATTTTAACAATGCTGAAAACATGCATGTGTTAAAAAAAAAAAAAAAAAAGACTACAAATGAATTTAGAAAATTTAAAAGAGCTGATATATTTGGGTGATTTTCCCTTATCTCTTATATTGATATAATAATGTATTTCATGCAACAAATAATCAAGGCGGAAGTTCTTCACCTACTTTTTCTTTCGATTCCTTACACTTGGAAAGACAAAAGGAGGATTTTCTGAAGTAATATGACTATTTCTGGCTTGCTTCTCTTAGTAGCTCATCATATCTCTTGAGATTCCTCTTCCTATTAAATACCTACTATCTGTATAAGAATTAACAGTTCTGCATTACTTGCAAAAATGCATCTCTCCATTAGTAAGAATAAATCAGGAGCTGATAGAAACTGTTTTAAGTACACTACAGAAAACACCTATTTTCTTTTTTAACCTTTAAGCCAGGTGAGAAAAGGATTGAAATTTTGAATCAATACATTTATGTTACTTTATTAAAGTAACCATCTTACCGGTTCTTCAACTTCTCCACTAGCATGCTGAGCTTCAGCTTGTAGGTCTATAGGTGGAGCATCTTCCACAATTCTTTGAACAGACATCTGAATAAACTCATCAAAAGAATCCAGCTGTTGTCTCACCAAACCTTTCTCATCAAAATAGGAACTGCGAAAACATGAGTTTACAATCAGTTACAACTCACTGATGTTTTCTAGCATACTTCCCCATTTTCATTATCATTAAATTCAACAAATATTAATCATGAAATAGAAATTACTCTTATCCATCACTATATAAAATACTATCATGTATCTAAAAAGGGGATGAGAGTAGGAACACTTTCTTTGTAGAACTTATTGTTAAGTCTGGGGAAATGAGACTTATACTTGTGGGTAAAATTACTAAAACACAACGTAAGAACTATAAGGAAGCTCTAACTTATAAATATCCCTTATAAACTTTATCCAATCTCTTTGAAACATTTCTTGAAACTAAAGAAAATGTATAGTCAAAGAGAAAAATGTTAACATGGATGGGCCATGAGAATATTACGCTAAGAGAAATAAATAAGAGAAAAACAGATAGCACATGATTTCACTCATATGTGGAATCTTAAAAAAAAAAAGGAAAAAACCCAAACCCAAAACAATAGACAAAAGAAAAAAACCTCACAGACATAGAGAACAGATAAGAGGTTACCAGAGAGAGAAGGCGGTTAGTGTTATAGGTGAAATGGGTGAAGGGAGTAAAACGTATAGTGATACAAATGATGGATGATAACTAGACTGTAGCAGTGATCCCTCTGTGGTATATTTAGATGTTGAACTATAACGCTGTACACCTGAAACTTATATAACAAAAAAAAAGCATGGAAAAAAAAAGATAAAAATAAGAACTTTAATTTTAATAAGAAAGATGATGATGTCAATGACTAAAATATAGCATGTTAAGAATTTCAATTTTAGGTTAAAGATTATCTTATTCTGTATATGTTAAAGGTAAAATGAGGCAAAGTCATTTAAGTGAAAATACTTAGCAAATGACTGATCATTAAAAATGGAGCAAGGTTGAGAGATCAGAGCTAGTGGTATAGACACAGAAATCAAACAGTGAAAGCCCTAATGAAGGACAGAGGTTCAAAAAGAAACAACTTACTATTTGTAAGAAGACTCTTTCCCCTCACCACCACACAGGAAGAGCTGCATAGCTGGACCTAGCTTCTGGCCCCTTTTGCTTATTAACTAGCTCCCTCATCTCACACCAATTTTCTGAGCACCATGCATAGCCCAACAGACCATCAGCTTCCCGATTCCACATCAGGAAATCATCTCACAGATTGCTGGCCAGCCTATAGATTCGCTGGCTTTGGGTCCCACCCTGATTCAGTCACCCGTGGCTACCAATATCAGAAGTTCTCTGTGGCAGAGAACACAGTGACAATCACCCATATGTAAGGTACAGCTTTAAGAATGATGGAGGCAGAGACTTCCTTGGTGGTCCAGTGGCTAAGACTCCATGCTCCCAATGCAGGGGCTAGTTTTGATCCACCATCAGGGAACTAGGTCCCACATGCCACAACTAACAGTTCGTGGGCCAAAATTAAAAATTCCCGCATGCCACAACTAAGACCTGGTACAGCCAAATAAATAAATAAAAGTAAGTACATATTTATAGAATTGTGAAGGTAATTTCCTTCAGTAGACACTGTGAGCTAACAGGAAAGAAATTTCTCACAACCATTTGGGTCAGCCATTGTATATAAGAGACACATAGAAGGCACTAGCTGTAAAAGTAAACAACAATGGTTTTATGGACAATTTACAATTAAAAATCTTTTTAAAAACTAAGGACAAGTTTCATCCTCCCAGAAAGCTGAACCATAGCTACTTTTCCCCAAATCATCAGAACAGTACCTCATTAGAATGCCACCCTTTAAACACCTATAGTTCTTATTTATGAGTAGTTCTTATTTATGGTATCTACTACTATGATGGGCTTCCCTGAATTCCCAGATTCAGTTGTGAAGAATCCACCTGCCAATGCAGGAGATGTCGGTTCATTCCCTTGATCAAAAAGATCCTCTGGAGAAGAAATGGCAAACCACTCCAGTATTCTTACCTGGGAAATCTCATGTATAGAAGGAACCTGGCAGGCTATAGTCCATGGGGTCACAAAAGAGTCAGACACAGTGACTAAATAACAACTACCATGACTGATGTACAAGAAGTCATCTTACTAAAGTCACTATGATATTAAGTATTATCACATTCACAAGCCTGGGAAGATCACTTGATATCAAATAGTGGAAAAACAAAACATCATCTCACCATAGTTAAAGTACCTATAAGCAATTAAAATGTAAAAATCAAACAACACTTTATTCTGTAAGAAACATTAAATGCATGGACTTATTAAATAGTGTATTTAATCCTTCAGCAATTTGCCACATAAGTTTACAACTATTTTTTTGGCTAAGATCAAAACATTCTTTCTCCCTGGCGATCACCAAATACAGGCATCCTCCAAACATCTAGCTGGTTACTGTTTCCTAGTAAAATGTCTCTTGGTGTTTAATACTAAAAATCACAGAAGATGTAAATGTCTCAGTATGAAGTTTATAGTCCACGTTTAATAGGAAAAACAAATACATACTTACATCCCATAAACTCAATACATTTTTAACAAAACAATCTTCAGCAAAGCTTCAGTTTTACTCCAAACACAACTAGCAGAATCTAGAAGCATGTATTCTTCAAAAGGGAAGAGGCTGAGGCATCATCATATTACCATATATAAAGCAACGGTCACTTTGGTAAGAGAGGAGAATTGTAGCATTTTACATCCTAACATAGCAAGAGGTGACTTAACTACTTAAAAGTTATTTTTCTTATCTATATGTAAGGCTTCCTGCTCAGTTTTATTAACAGTTTAATTACACTTAGACTTGGATGGGAATGTGGGTTGAAATACAACCTGTTATAACTTTATCGATTTAAAACAGTGAGAAAACCAAGGAATCAAATTAACAGCACCAATAATGTAACAAACAGGCATCATATGCCATCTGATATAATGCACTGAGAGCAGAACATCACTGTTACCAAAAGTAAGCACCTAACTATGAGCATCAGACAAACCCAAACTGAGGGGCAGTCTACAAAGTAATCAGCCTGTATTCTTCAAAAATGTCAAGGTCAAAAAAAAAAAAAAAAAGTGAGGCCATGGGACGCTTTGAAGAGATAGTGGGTTTCAGAACCGCCCCCCCAAAAAAAGAGGAAGACTAAGGAACTGTCCTAGGTTATAGGAGACAAAAGAATAAGTCATGAAAAAATGTAATATATGATCTTATGTTGGATCCAGGATCAGAAAATTTTTGTTTTGTTCCAAACAACTTTAGTGGGACACCAGCAAAATCTGGGTAAGGTCTCTAAGTTAAATAAGATTACTGTAAAAAAAAAAAAAAGATTACTGTATTAATTAATTTCCTTATTTTAACAACTTAGATTATGATTATATGAAAGAATATTCCTAGGTAAGTCACTAAGTCTCAAAAATTTCAGAAAAAAATGCAGACAGATAAAGAATAAGGCAAACATTGCATAAGGTTAACCTTTACGGAATCTAGGTGAAGTATATACATGAATTCTTGCATAATTTTCCTATAAATCAAAATACCTTGCAAATTAAAGTTAGATACTTAAATAAATAACAAGCCAGCACTCTTGAAGCCTATTCACAAAAAACATCTAATTTTCAAGCAAAGAATAAGCAGGAAATCACTGTATGGTTTACAGTGCCTTTTAAAACTTTTTCAGTTTGATCTAAAACATTACCTAATTACAATCCAGCAAGCCTCTTGCCATAAATCTGGGGTGATTTCATCATCATCTTCATCATATTGCATATCTGCAAAAAAAAAAAAAAAATCATTCTTACTTGCAATAAATACTACTAGCTCACATCTCACTCCTATCATGGGAGGTAGCAGAAACACATTTATCGGTACTAAATAAAAAGCAATTGCTTTACCCCATTTCTGTAAAATCTCAATCATTACTTGAATTGTAATGAAATAACGGATGAATGTATGTACATATACACGAGTCTATGTCACATAGGTATTCTCCCAATTCACAAAGAGGTCTCATGAGAAAGGTTCAGTACAAGTCATAGTCATAGGAATTTATAACTGTTCCATCCTCTCCAGAAAGCTCATGTAACTCTTATTAACAGCTAAATATATTATAATAACTAATAGCAAGCTGACAGTCCTCTGATCCAAAGTCAGAGATAAGGCTAAGACGTAGGAGTCAGCAAAGGATTCCAATAGCTGGGCAATATGTTAAGGTGCAGTGTCTATTACAGCAACATTTCATACATGGACAGGGATGACAGCCTCTATTTTCCAAAGGTGGCCACACTGTATCTTCCATTTTACATATTCTTTTATAAAGTGATTTTAACACTCCTATCATCAAGATATAAGGGCGGGGGAGGTTGGTCAATGCTTCTTCCCCTTGATTCTAGATAGGTTTTTGAATCTCCCATAACTAAAGAGAATACAGTTGAACCAATGTTACACAATTTTAGAAGCTTTAGATCAGGAAAAGCAATGCAATTCCACCTTGTTTGCTGAAATACTTACATTTGGAGCTGTGATTAAGAAGACCTACTACTCTAAGGCTGGTATACTTAAGTGAGAAAGCCTAAACAGAGAAGCCACTCAGAGATGTTCCAGTCAGCAATCCTAGTCCTTGAATTTTTCTAGGTTAGATGCCAGATGCACTGAAAGCAGAGTGTGAGTAAACACTCCAGATCACAATCCCCAGCTGTCAATACCCAGCCTTTGTGTCTGCCAACCACCAGCATCAGGCAACAGTCAAGCCATTCCTACTATGCTCTGCCCAAATTCCTAGCCCATTCAATTCAAAATAATTTCTAAGCAGCCAAATTTTGGGGTAGTCATGCAGCAACAGTCATGTGTGCAATGGGGCATTTGAAAAATCAGTGTGCACCGGTCCTAATATTAGTCTCATCTTTTTTTTTTTTTTTTTTAATTTTTTTCCAAGTGTGGGTTTATTTTGAAATTATGAAGATTTCTACATTATTTTTTATTACATACAATAAAGCAATGCTTAGCTTAAAGTAAAACTTTCACATTTAAAGTTTTTATTTTAAAAATATTTTTATTTTTATTTATTTATTTTAAATAAAACATCTTTTTATTTTAAAAGATATTTTTAAAATGTAAACACGTAAAAGCCACCAAAAAAGTTGATCATATCTTGCAGTATAGGTTTATCCTTAAATATTTACATATCAAATGCTGTTTAGAAAAGATTTAAAAACTGGCTAAAAATCATTTACAATTGGCAATGATTAAAATATCCTTGTCTCTGAAAAGGCGTATTAATGGCACATAATGAATTTACTGTCACAAGCACTTAACAGTTTAATAGGTATGTAGTTTTATCAGTATACAAAATGCTCTTAGATGATCAGTGCAGTTGTTCTGGAGTGATCGCTGTAACAGGAAAAGGCCAAAAACAGAACATCGACTTTCAAAAGGTCTTTTCAAACAGTCTCCTTCTTATCAAAGAGTTTTCAGCTCAGGAGAGAAGAACAGCATTTAATTACTGCACCCCTTGCATATGGGATGTATGACAAACTATTCCAGGTCATCGACAGGAGCTGCAATCTGCAGAATAATACAGCCAGTCCCTTCTCATGCCACCAAAGAGCAGCACACAGGTTGAGCACGAAACACAAAAGCATAACTGTTGCAAGCAATCTCATTGTTTCAAACATTTTCTTCAGTTGTTTCACAGGTCCCATTGAAAAGCATGTACTGGCTAAGGCAGCAGTATTTCCAAAGGTATAAAACACTGCAAAAATCTTTATGCCTCCAGGGAGACACAGCAATCCAGTTCCAAGGATGCAGAAGAAGATGCCACTGATGAAGGATATGGCAAACCACTTTAGCCTGGTGTTGAAACTAAGGGATGAGGCATCATGGACCTGCAGGGTCAGGCCCTGTTCCTCCTTGTCCTGGCGGAGTAAAAAAACTAAGGTATCTAAAACAGCTTAGAGATTTCTAGCTTTGATGACATACTAGATGTTATTATCACAAGCACACAGGAGAAGCTAATAAGGCTGGAAAAGGAGCCGTAATAATCAAGTTAGTTTTATATTTATTGATCATTTATCCCTTTTAACATTTTTCATGTCTTCTAGCTTGTGAGAAATGAGAATATATCACCTACTAAAAAATTAAGCTAAGATTTTTTTTGAATTTTTTTCGCAGATAGAAGAACAAGAATACAATGATACTAATAAATTTCTAGATCCAAGATAAAAATGAGACACAAGTTTCAACAGCAGACCTTAAGTTTCTGCTTCTATTTTCTCCATGAAGTAAGCAAAGGAACAGAAGAGTGAGGGGCAACCAGAAGGTTGGGAGCTAGAAGAAAATGAACTCTGAAAAAGGAGTTGTGGAGAATGGAAGAGGGAGCATTAAAAATATACAAAGAAAATACACTATTCATGACTAAGATTTCTACATGTAAAAAGAAAAAAAGACATAGCGTTCCTGTTCAGTAAAATGCATACCATTGAAAACTGTGTCATATCGTGGTAAGAGGAAATGTAAATATCACCTTTTAAGGTAATTTACTTAGGCATATAGCAACATGAAGAAATGCCAAACTGGATCAAACCCTGCCTCCCCCCCAACACACACACATATACAGAAACTATATTCTTTGTCCCCGGGGTATTACCAGAACCTAGCACAATGTTTGGCACAGGCCGTCGCTCAAAAACTATTCAACAAATCCACTATCTCTGGCCTTAACGTAAATTTGAAAAGGAGCTGTGCTTCAGACGAAATCAAAACAACTGTACCTGTCGTATGGTTCTGCAGGCTACTTTCAATACGGGAAGGGAGCGTCAGATTCAATCAAGAGAACAAAAGTCCCCCTGACCGAGATCATACAGGCTACGTTCCCTGCACCCTCCGCCTCTCAAAATCTCGGATCCGGCCTGGGGCTGTGGGGAAACGACTGGGGATGTGGTGGGGCAGGCCGGGGAGGGGGCCGCATTCCTTCATTCGTCCAACTCCCCACGTTTCGCCCCCGTAAATGTGTCGCCGAGGAGTGCCCTGACTGGTCACCTACCCTCGTCCGCGTCGTACATCTTGGCAAACGGTTCCCGAGCCCCTCAATCCAGAAATCACACACAGGAAGGCGCGTAGCCGCCACCGACCACCGCAAAGCGAGGCGAAGTAGTTTCCGTCTCCGGCGTACCCAGAATACTCTGCGTCCCACACGAAGCCCCGCCCATAAAGGCTCCAATTAAGGTCTGCGCCTGCGCGAAGGCCGGGGGAAAAAACGTGATTAAGGGTTAGTATTGCACATGCGCGGTTTGTGGGTTGAGGTTCCTTTTCTTTGAGTGGGAGGACCGCTGCTTACAGTCTCCGAGTTGGCTCCTGCCAATGAAGCTTTGTTTTCTAGTGTTGTTGCACAAATAATGGCACCAAAAAAAGAAAGAAGATTTAATAATAAAAGGTTTAATTTTCGCCGTTCTCTATTTTTTCAGTTCTAAAGATTTAAAAACACGAAGCTTTTAAGAAGGATTTGTGTACAACTATGCATCATATTTTTTAAATGTTTAAGAAATGTGATTTTAATGCTGTTGCACGAATAATGATACCCGAAAAAAGCCAAGAAGATGTATTAATAAAAGGTTTTAATTGTGGCTGTAAGTCTGCGACATTCTATTTTTAATTTTCCAGTTCAAAAGACAAACACGTAGCTTCTAACAATGTGACTTCTTAACAGCAGGTGGTGCCACGGACAGCGCGTTTGTTTAGCCTGAAAGTTAAACTCTCACTCACTAGCCTATTCGACCGATCTACGCTAATCTATGTCCCGGGTATCGCTTTAAGTAGGTTTCTGGGCCACAGAGCCTTCATCGCGAGAACTCACGAGATTAGACGTGGAAGGAGGAGCTTCGGTGCAACGCTGACGAATGACGGCTCTCTGGAACTCCTGGCCTGTCCCTGCTGTTTTACGCTCATCTGGGGCCACAGTGCGTGTGCGAAAAGGTGGCTCCGCCCTTTTGCCCACTCCTGCATTTCTCATGCTGCCCGCGCGCCTAGCTCGCAGGCTTCTCTGCGGCTTCTTGCGGGGACCCACTCCCATTGTAACGCGTAACGGCGTCCGGGAGACGCTCCTCGAGAGGAGATGCGCTACCGATTACTCCTCCCGACACTCAGCGGGCCTGGGACGTGGTCTTCCTCGTGGCGCGACAGCGACTGGGGGTAACCCAGGAGGGGCTGACCTGGAAGAGAGTTTTCTGTTCCCTGAGTATGTCCTGGATTCGGAGTCGGAAGCAACCCTCCAGGACCAGCTGCGGGAGCTGCAGCAGCGGCAGGAAGAGGAGGAGAGACGGATAGAGCAGCAGCGAGAGGAGAGGCGGCAGCAGAAGTTAGGCGCCGGCCGGCGGGTACACCAAGTGGTGGGGCACCCGGACCCAACGGTGCCGCCCAGCGGCCAGAACTGTTCTGGCTGCGGTGCGGAGCTGCACTGCCAGGACCCCGGCGTTCCCGGCTACCTGCCCAGCGAGAAGTTTAACAGCGCGGTGGCGGAGGAAGGGGGGCTGGAGCGGACTGTATGCCAGCGCTGCTGGCTGCTAGTGCATCACCGGCGCGCCCTGCGCCTTCAGGTGAGCCAGGGACAGTTCCTGGAGCTGGTGAGCGCCGCGCTGCGGCGGCCCGAGCCAGCTCTTGTACTGTACATGGTGGACCTACTGGATCTGCCCGACACCTTGCTGCCCCACCTGCCCGCCCTGGTGGGCCCCAAGCAACTGATCGTGCTGGGAAACAAGGTGGACCTGCTGCCCCAAGACATTCCCAACTACCGGCAGCGGCTCCGGGAGCGACTGTGGGACGAATGCATCGGCGCCGGGCTCCTGCCGCCCCGCGGCTACCGAAGAGCTCAACGTTCCAGTGGGGACCGGCCACGGGGTGGGGAGGACAACGCGAATCTTCCGTCGAAGTCCAGCACGGTGCTCAGAGACGTGCGGCTCATCAGCGCCAAGACAGGCTATGGAGTTGAGGAGTTGATCTCCGCGCTCCAGCGCTCCTGGCGCTACCGGGGCGACGTCTACCTGGTTGGCTCAACCAACGCTGGCAAGTCCACTCTTTTCAATACGCTTCTGGAGTCCGATTATTGCATCGCCAAGGGCGCTGAAGCTATCGACAGGGCCACCATCTCTCCTTGGCCTGGTGAGCGTCCTCTTCGTTTTCTGAAAAGCTGGTCGTCTGATCGTGATTCACTCTCCTAGTCATGTATTCTTCCTTAATGTCCATCAGGGGCTGGTGGGAGGCTTCCCTTTAAAAATTCTCTACCTACTTTGTTCACATTTCTCTTCCGTGGCAGCTTAGTGCTTGCAAATTCAGTATATGTTGTAGTAACTTTTCAATAGAAATAGAAATACTCAATGGAGTATTCCTATGTTCAAGCCACCGTTCTAAGCACTTCAGGTGAACCAGAGGACAATGTTTGCTCTCTTGAAGGTTTCCCTTGTAGCTTTAGTCATTTGTAAGTTTCTCCAGAAAGTCCTTTGATTTTTGTGGAGAAAAGCCTCCTTCCATCCCTCAGTCTTACTCTTCATATCTTGAGTTTACTCATGAGATTCTATAGGTTTAACATATGAATAATTCACTGATGCAATATGTTGTGTGGCTTCGCTGAAAATAAGTCAACTTTTATTTTCAGTCAAGAAACATCTGAAGTAATTACAGAATGAATCCTTCTGTGACCTGTTTTTATGTAACAGTTGGCAAAATGAACTACTTCATTTGTTCCTTTGAAACCAGTGTTTAACTTGGCTTGGTAAATTGTATTCTCTGTCTTGGACTTTGGGAGACTTATATACAGAAATGCTTTTATACCTGTTAGTAGTATGCAGAAGATGGAAAGAGATCAGGCCTATAGATTTGGCGTTCAGATCCTAGTTGAGCCTGTGAGCCAGTCTTTGAGCCTATTGCCTTATCTGTAAAGTAAGAATAATTTTGTAGAGGGTTGTCATGAAAGTTAAGAGAAATAATCACAGTCCTCAAGATGGTACAGGTCCTCTTAAATGTTTTATTCCATTTTCCTGTACAATGTTTATAACAGTGTATGTATTTGGTATTTCAGGTACTACATTAAACCTTCTGAAGTTTCCTATTTGTAACCCAACTCCTTACAGAATGTTTCAAAGGCAAAAAAGGCTTAAAAGAGATGCAACTGAAGCAGAAGAAGATCTTAGTCAACAAGAACAAAATAAACTGAATCTCTTAAAAAAGCATGGTTATTTAGTAGGTAAGTGTCTTCTATAGGAAAACTAGTGTAACTGTATGCTAAAATTTTTTGTTGAGCATCTTGAAATACAGCTCTCTAGGGCTAGCCAGTTTTTTATGGGAAGAGACACTCCCTCTTTTTAGAACATAGAGACCTTTTAGAGGCAAGGCTGCTGTTTGGAAGTCCAGAATTCATTGCACTGGGAAAATTGAGATGGTAGATACTTGAAGAAATCCAGGAAAGGAAATGTGAATAACTGCCTATCTGGCTACTGTTAGAAGTAGAACCATGTGCACTAAGATGCCAGCCCCCTCCTTGCAGACCATACAAGTTGTTGAACTGTAACAGCTTTAAATTGGATTGTCCCCCTTTCCTTAGTATCTCTTTCCAACCTTAATTTACGAAAAACTGATTTCCAACACTCTTCCCCTCCACCGAATGTGCACAGCCAGCCACACTCATTTCCTCATTACAAGAGTCTGACTCTGGCTGCATTTAGAAACAGAGAAAAAGTATCACTGTAGTCTCACTTCCTTCCAAACACCACAGTTAGTCTTAGTAACTTGTTTGAAGCAAACAGAAAAATTACGAGTCAAAAGCTTTAAAGGAGTGACTACTAACTTCAATATAACTTGTTCTAGGAAGGGTTGGAAGAACATTCTCATATTCAGAAGCACAGAAGGATAAAGCTGCCTTTGAATTTGATGCCGATTCATTTGCCTTTGATATGGGAAATGAACCTGTTCTGGCTGCAGATAAATCCACCAAACGAGTAGAACTGACCCCAGAAGATGTGAAAGATGCCCACTGGTTTTATGACACCCCTGGAATTACAAAGGAAAATTGTGTATGTATTTCATATCTTTTAGAAACATTAACTTTCAAGTGCAGGAGTACTATTTTAATCAGCAGATGAAAAAAAGACATCCTTTCATTTTAGACTCAGTTCTGATTCATTCATCAGACTGTTTCCTTGGTGAATCTATATGCCATTTGGTAGGCATCACTTCTGACAACCTGTTTCTATCTTTGTGATTTTTACCTTAGAGAAATATTTACAGAATCCTAGATTTTAAGGTTGGAAGAAATCATAAATGTCACTGCAGTTCAGCCACCTGTCCCATACTTGAATTCCCTCCATAACATATTCACCAAGAGGTGCACTCACTTTGAACTGAAGTAAGGAGGGACTCACCCTCAGCTAAAGCAGTGTCACCTCATGTCCCAAGGTCACCCATTTGATCTTTGACCTGCTCTTTATATTGAGCTGGGCAGTCTCCCTGTACATACTTTGTACTTATTGTTCCCCAAAGGTGTATGGAATAAATGTAATGCCTCGGTCCCTCTGCCAGACATTGAAATGTTTTAAAGTATAATGTCCTTTCTTTCTTACTCTACGCTTTTCTTCTCTGTCATTAATTCATCCTACGAACATGGGGACTGTGCTGACATAATCCAGATGATTTGTCTTCATTTCCTGGAGCTATTCTGAGAATAGGCTATAAACACATGACACTTTCCAGCATGAGTTCTAATTTGTTTTTGTTCTTGAAAAAGTGATACAAAGTACTAAATTTCTTAAGTAGGTGCCCCCTCAGATGAACCTAATTTAGAATAGGATCAACTCATTGTTTATGTCCAGCCTTTACTCCCTTAGCAATTCAGAACTTCACAGAGTAAAGAAAAAGCCAAGGAGTACAAGAATTTGGTAAGATTTAAATCAAAATCTGACTTTAAAAATTTGAGAAAGTAAAAAAAATTGGCTAAAAATCTTTTGCAAGCTTGTTTCTTAAAAATAAAAAGAAAATTTTTAAAAATGTAATATCTACGAAGATTTGAAAGAAAATAATGTAAGGGGTGGCAAGTAGTTTTCTTTAGTATTTGTGTTTGAAAAAGCACATGTAGGAAAGAAATATTTTAACACTTTTAGCAGAGACCCTAATACTTCCATTTCACAATAGAGTTCCTTGCTTCAGCTTAGGAAACTGGCTCCCACTACTATTGAACATTACTACTGCTATCACTTTAACTTTACCCACTCATCTTTAACTTTTAGGCTCAGTTAGGGCAATGACATGGAGAAGGCAATGGCACCCCACTCCAGTACTCTCGCCTGGAAACTCCCGTGGACGGAGGAGCCTGGTAGGCTGCAGTCCATGGGGTTGCTAAGAGTCGGACACGACTGAGCGACTTCACTTTCATGCATTGGAGAAGGAAATGGCAGCCCACTTCAGTGTTCTTGTCTGGAGAATCCCAGAGACAGGGGAGCCTGGTGCGCTGCCATCTATGGGGTCGCACAGAGTCGGACGCAACTGAAGCGACTTAGCAGCAACAGCAGGTCAGGGATAGCAATTCCTTTAGTCAGGTATACCCTCTTGTCAATTGGTCAAAAAGGCAAGAATTTGCTAACTACTATAGCCAGCACTGAGACCCTCAAGTTTTTAGATACAAAAGTTCTCTCAGGCAGTTTGATTCTCTGTCAGTTTATTGATATATTTATTTAATGCCTTGAACCAGTGTTTCCCAAACTAAAGCAAGGAACTCTGTTGTAAAATGGAAGTATGAGGGTCTTTGCTAAAAGGGTTAGAGTAATTCTCTCCTGCCAGGAGCTTTAAATGTGCTTTTCAAACACAAGTACTGAAGAAAACTACTTGCCACCCCCTTACATATTTTCGTTCAAGTCTCCCTAGATATTACTTTTTTTTTAAATTTTCTTCTTACTTTTCTTTAAGAAACAAGTCCACAAAAAGCCATTTTTTTACTTTCTCAAATTTTTTTAGTCAGATTTTGATTTTAGTCTCACCAGAATCTTGTACTTCCTGGCTTTTCTTTTCCATTTTCTCTAGTCTACTTAGGAATCTTCATCCTCAGAAGTCACAGGATCCATACCTTTGTGTTGTTGTTGTTGTTGTTGTTTTTGCTGAGTATTTGTAGGAAATAAGGAAAGTGAATACTGGAATTTAGCAAAGATTCTTCAAGCTTTTTACTTGAGCCTAGAATGGGGTGATCACTCTCACTTAATGCATGCATAGCTGCCACGAGGACAAAACACAGCACATTACCTTACCATTACCTGAGAATTGCTGCTCCCTAGAAGCCTTGACAAGAGAACATATTTTTCTATCCTGGAATTGAATCATCAATGTGTTCAGATCACACAAAATTTGATAGAATTCAGAGGATGCTGTTGTTTCATATACCTGTATACTGCCATTACTTAAGATTAAGTTGTGAAACAAGAGTAGAGCCAACTATAAATTGATTCCATGAGACAGAAAGAAGCTATGAATTTTATGTGCAGCAAATTCTGGAATACATACTTTGATGTATTGTGAAGCCTAGAATATATAATCATAACTTTTTATCTTACAGGTAAAGCACGATACAGCATATGTTCATTGAAAGTAATTCTCAAAAAAAATCTGCACTTTGCTTTACAGATTTTAAGTCTTCTAACAGAAAAAGAAGTAAATATTGTATTGCCAACACATTCCATTATTCCAAGAACTTTTATGCTAAAACCAGGAATGGTTCTATTTTTGGGTGCCTTAGGCCGCATAGATTTTCTGAAGGTAAGAAAAGTCTGTACCATTGAAAAATGACTTTATTTTTGGGATTTACTTTAAGCAAGCAGATATTATCAAGACTAGCAAAATGTTGATAACTAGGTCATGACTGTTGGGGTTGATATCCTTTTATGTCTGTGTTTTTAAATGTCTGTAATATAAACCTGGGATAATGAAATAGTGGGAAAAAGTCATAGGTCTTAAAAAAATTGTCTTCAAAAAACAGCTCAATGTCCCATACAGCTTGACATTAAAAAGATAGTTTCCCTCTCCTGTGGTATTATTTTCTGTGGAAATCAGAGGGCATACGTTTAGGGGCAGGGTTAATATGGCATTAAATTAATTCCACACTCTATATCCGATGACACGTACACTTTTATACATGTATTTTTTTGGTTTGGTATTCATTTACATAGCATCATTTAGAGATTTTAAAGCATCTATAGAACTGCTCCCCATTTTTGCCAAAGTGAGCAGAAAAATGGAAAATGAAAGATGGATATGCACACTCAGTGCAACCTGTGGCCATTGCCTTAGCACACATCTTGGGTTTCTGTTTGTTCATAATTTGTTGAAAATTTGGCCTTACATACTTGAAACATTACATACATTTTTAGAGACCATACAATATTAACATTTTAAACCAAATTTTATACAGGGACAATTAAAGCAGATGGTATATTCATTTGTTTTTCATAAAAATAGACATTTAAGTATCCACAAAGTGTATATAAGGTATCATAGGTTTATTACATGGGTGTAAGTGCATTGCTTCTGCCATGTTTTTCCTACCTTCCTCTTTTTTTTTTTGGCCACACCACATAGCATGCAGGACCTTGGTTCCCCGAACAGGGCTTGAACCCAGGCCACTGCAGTGGAAGCACAGAGCGCTCAGGACTGGACTGCCAGGGAATTCCCCAGATTTTTTAAATTGTACCTTGTAATGTGCTGGTTTTCTAAGTTTTCATTGTACAGATAAGTTCTTTCTTCCTTTCTTAAGGGAAATCAGTCAGCTTGGTTTACAGTTGTGGCTTCCAACTTCCTTCCTGTTCACATTACTTCATTGGACAAGGCAGATACTATGTATCAGAAGCACGCAGGTCATACGCTACTGAAGGTGAGCCAACATGATTTGATGGTTGAATAGTTAGGTTAATACACCCTGGTAGTCCCACAGCCCTGATAAAAAGCCTTTGTTGGACAGAAGCATCTTTGTTACATCATCAGCTAGCTCTCCCTGACCTTGTTCACCTTGAGGATTTTGGCTATAAAGTGAGACAGGCTCTGATAACAAAAGGGATATTGGATTGGACTGACCCCAGGATACTGACAGAGCTGGGTTTTCTCTGGGTGACACTGTCCAGTATGGTAGCCACATGTGGCTATTTCAATAAGTTAATTAAAATTAAATAAATTTTAAAATTTAGTTCTTTACTTGCACTAGCCACTTTTCAACTGCCCAGTGGTCACATCATTTCAAAAAGTTGCGCTGGATAATTTGAGTGAGGAGACATTGGATTTTCTCACAACTGGGTGATGCTCCTGGCATGTAGTGGGTGGAGGCCAGAGATGATGCTAAACATAATGCGTGCACAGGACAGCCCCTCACAACAGGGAATTATCTGGTCCACATGTGAGTAGTGCTGAGTTTAGAAGCCCTTGTCTGGGTAGAAAAGCTCTTCTCCCAGATTCTTAACCACAGATACTTAGAGACTATCGTATGTCTTCTCTCCTGCTTACTTGATCCTTCCTTTGACCTGTTAAGCAGTGTGTGAAAATTTCTCTGATCTTTCAGAAACAAAACTAAACTCAAGTGTCCCACTCCTTCCTCTTCTTTACAATCAAGCTGACTCCTGCTCCTCACCTCCCATCCTCTGCAGTCCCTGCTGTGCCCTTTTTGTGCCACTGAAATTATTCCAAGTTCTCTAGAAACTGAATGGGGCCTATTTATAGTTCTTTAACCAGACCTGAATACACACTGTTGGCTAGCCTGTAGTGTATGATGGTTAAGATCACTGGAGCTAGGCTGGGTTCAAATCCTACTCTGCTCCACCACTTAGTGAAGCTGTGTGACTTTAGGCGAGTTTCCTTTACCTCTGTCTGTTGTGACCACACCGTGAGGTTGTGGAGAAGATCCAGTGCCAGGGCACCGCTGTCACTGCTGTGTAAGTGTCTGTGGCGATGAGGAGGGGGTTGGGACATAGCTCCTGCAAAAATACCAGGTGCATCCAATGCAGATGTGATTTACATTAATGAACGCTCATACAACTAAAAATAGGTCAAAACGCACACCTGCCCTTCAACCAGGATAAAACCAACCTGACTTCAGAAGCAAATGCTTCTTTCTCTCTGGACTGAAAAAGCCAGAGTGAAATTAAGACTCCATTGAAATAACTGGCCTAAAGTTGATGCTCCAGACACATGTAGGATTTGAGGGGAAGGCTCCACCTTCATGCATCTGTGTAGTCTTCAGGGTGGACTCACTGATACTTCTCAAAGCGACACCAGGCTTCTCTCCCCTCGTAATACAGTTTCTTGGGCTGCTCTGTGCCTCTGCCTTGCCTTCTGGTTTTCATTCATCTCCCAAGTCAAAGTCAATCCTACCTCCTAATCATCACTGAGACCAGCCTCACAGTCCAAACTGTAGCCTGCTTTCTGAGATTATGAGGTATAATCTAGACTCCAGTTTTATTGTCTTCCTCCCACCCCCACCCCACTACAGCTGTAGTTCTCAACCAGGTTGACTCTTACCACAAGGCAACATTTGGCAAAGCCTGGAGACAGTTTTGGTTTTCACAACTTACTGGATGCCGAGTAGAGGCTGCTAAAAATTGTGCAATGCACAAGACAGCCTCCTCCAACAAAAAATTATTTGGCTCAAAAGGTCAATAGTGCTGAGGTTGATAAATCCTGCACTGTACAGGTTTTTCCAAAATATAAAGCAGGTCCCAATATTCTTTTTCATTTTTTTTCTTTCCTGCTTATGATTCCTTGTTAGTTCCACATTACTGAGAAGTCGAAACTGAAAGCCTCATCACTAATACACACACACAACACACTCAGCACAGTTAAACTACAATTCTCTGAACTCATCATCTTTTTTCCAATTTTTGTGTCTGTACGTTACTCAGAATACCTTTCAACACTGAGTAACTTTAATCTATTTTTCAAAATTCTGCTCATTAATGGTTTTATTTGACCAAGCCACATTCATTATTCCTTTCACAACCATAGTACTTAATAAATTGCCTCTCATTACGTATCTTACCTTTTATTTACTTGCTATTTCCACCTTCTGATCTCCTCAGGAGCAGGGACCATACTGTAACGTCTGTGTTTGTGTTCTTAGTGATAAACACAGAGAAATCCATTAATAAATAGGTAAATTATCCTCCTTTTATTTCCAATAATGGAAACACCTGTAAACATAGAGCTGATGTTAAACCATTATCCATGTACCCTTGGTTTCTAATGAGGCAGGGATTAACCTGTGTGTCCAGACAGGCCTGTTAGTTTAATGGTTTTATTTTTGATACCTGTACAATATTATCTTATCAGTGCCTTACTTAATATTAGAGTTATCAGGGGTTTCATTTGAATTTCCAAATAACTTTATCTCCTCCCAATGGAAGGTACCAGTGGGTGGAGAAGAAAGAATGGCAGGATTTCCTCCTCTTGTTGCTGAAGACATCACGTTAGATGAAGGACTTGGGGAATCTGAAGCAGTGGCTGACATCAAGTTCTCCTCTGCAGGTAATTTTACACCAAGCACAAGAGTTTATCATATTTTTATACAGATTTGCCTTAACTGACATAAGCCAAATATTTTAAGAAATACATGCTAGATTATCCATAAGATGCAACCTGCTCTGAAAATGAATCTGTACATTTTCACAAATGTATTGATGCTTTTTAAAAAAAATAGTGAGGCAGCAGTAGCCTCCCTGGGGTCTCCATCTGGAGCTGTGTTTGGTGTTTTTAATAGGATGGTTGCTAACACCGTCTGTGTTTTTTCATGTGCCTGCATAGGTTGGGTAGCAGTGACACCGCAGTTTAAGGACACACTGACCCTCCGAGGCTATACACCTCAAGGGACAGTCCTGACAGTCCGGCGCCCTCTCTTGCCACATATAGTTAACATCAAAGGAAAGCGCATCAAGGGAAGTGTGGCGTATAAAACCAAAAGGCCTCCTGCTGTTATGTACAATCTGCAGAAGAAAAGATAGATACGTGAAGCTGACCTGTTCACACTGAAGATGAACTATATAGAACATTCTGTGTGCATCGCACCACATTTTATTAAATACTGCTGTAATAAAGCCCCCTAACCCTTTTTAAACTACCAAGGACCGTGCCTCTTTTTAATGAACTGAGTTTGTAAACACGTTATTTTTTTTAGTAGGGTACATACATGTATGTATCTGTGATTCAAACATACCTAAAAGAGAGTTCTGCTACATTGTTTTCTCCCACTAGTATTTGAGACCAGATGGCACTTCTCATTTAGAAAAAAGCAGCTTAGCAGTTGGCTTAAGAGAAAATGGCAGAAAGTTAATTTCTCCAAAATATGCTATCTTAAATCAGAGAGGTGAGTAAGAGGCTGCACTTCACGTAGTCAGCCAAGTACCCAACTGGGGAACACACCATGGCTTCCATCTCTGGGTCTAAGGTGGTTGCTCAAGTTGTCATCCTTTCACAGCAATGGGAAGAAGAGAAGAGTGTGAAGAGCATGCAGCTACCGTACTGAAATGAAGGGAAGAGCTGGAAGTTGCCCACATCACAGTGTCCAGTGGTCAATGTTTCCATGGCCACACCCTGCCATGAGGAAGCTGGAGGATGTAAACGGAAATGCAGAGTCAGATTTTTATTACTTAGGGGAAGCAGCAGTGAAAGAAATCTTGAAAACAAGTAGAAATTTCCCTTACCTAATCTAAAAGTGCCTGAAAATCTTAGAAAAGGATTTATGTTATATCCTTTTGGAATCTGAGATCTATTCTGCAAGGATCAGAGCACTTCAACTATTTTATCAACATTTGTCTGTAAACACTGTACATAAAACATTACACCAGTCAGAAGTGTTTACCTTCAAGTATTTCTAGTCGATTGAGTGGCCCTATAGCTGTGGACAATGAATTGGCAAGTCAAGTCCCAGGTCCCATGATGAGATGAATGCTGTGAAGTTAATTGGCCTGAAACAGATCCCTGAACTTCCTGTAGACTTAGGGTTAGCATTAACTTTTTAATAGTCCTGTATTCTCTGACAACATATACACTCGAGCCCCCTCTCCCCTCTCACTAAGTAGGTCATTATAGGATAAATGGTCAGTATTTTAAAATGCAACTTGTAGGGCTTTTTGGTAGCTCAGTGATAAAGAATCTGCCTGCCAATGCAGGAAACACAGGTTCAATCCCTGATCCGGGAAATCCCACGTGCTGTGGAGCAACTAAGTCTGTGTGCCTCAACTACTGAGCCTGTGCTCTAGATACACTGTGCAGCAACTACTGAAGCCCACGCACCCTAGAGCCCGTGTTCCATAAGAGATGCCACCACAGTGAGACACCCATGCACTGCAACTAGAGAGTAGGCCCTGCTACCCCCAACTAGAGAAAAGCCAGCTTCACCAACAAAGACCCAGCACAGCCAAAAATAAAAAGTTTAAAAAACTACTTGTAAAAACCGTAGGTCTCACTTTCATTATGTTTCAAAGTGAATACTATTGGCATCTTGGGGAAAGTGGTTCTATATGTGTATCCTTCATCCCCAAATACCAAATGCCACTAGCAGCACCCCTGCCCCATTCCTCACTGTGACAGTGGAGAACCCTGACATTTCTAGACCCACCCTCTAGAGGGCGGTAGCTCCCCAAGTTAAGAAAATGGTAGCTGATTTCTAGTTTATTTTGGAGAAAATGAAATACTGTTTCATAAATTAAAACTGTGACCATTATATTTGTGTACTGTTTGCAGTTTGGAGCTTAGGCCTGAAATCTTTAGATTAAAAAGAATATGGTAAACGTGCACTTACGGAAAAATATAGAACCCAAAAACTGATGCTGTATTTACCCTGAAAACTTATGTATTTTAGAAAGCCGAACATTTCTCCCTCATCTTTTCTTTAGGCTTTCAGACGTCTCAACTAGCAGAGACTTCATTTTTAAATATTCAGAGTTAATATTCTCAGGATTCTCTTACCTCTAAAATTAAATGGTTATGTTTTCACTAAGGCATATCTAAAAATGTTCCAAGGTACTTTGCTAGCAGTTTTAAACAGTGCAATTTACTAAGTTTCAGTTTCCCTGGTTTTAATCTCTTTGGGTCTTCATTTTCTCATCTATAAAATGAGGGAATTACACTATATATTTCTCAGTCCTAACTTTATAGGATTCTCAGCAAAAACAGGCAGGGAAGCCAAGAAAGTGTGGTTACAAGACCTCAGATGAAAAAAGCCCTCTGAGCATAGACAGTAGAGACTGGTGCTAGGTTTTGTTATTAATTTACATCACATTCTGCCATCTTTGCTACTTTCTACTTCTGCATTCCAGTCCCCTATAATGAAAAGGATATATTTTTTGGGTGTTAGTTCTAAAAGGTCTTGTAGGTCTTCATACAGCTCAACTTCAGCTTCTTCAGCGTTACTGGTTGGGGCATAGACTTGGATTACTGTGATACTGAATGGAAAAGTAGGAAGTCAAAAAAAGTAGGAAGTCAAGAAACACCTGGAGTTAACAGGCAAATTTGGCCTTGGAATACGCAATGAAGCAGGGCAAAGCCTAATAGAGTTTTGCCAATAAAATGCACTATTCATAGCAAACACCCTCTTCCAACAACACAAGAGAAGACTCTACACATGGACATCACCAGATGGTCAATACTGAAATCAGATTATATTCTTTGCAACCAGATGGAGAAGCTCTATACAGTCAACAAGAAGACCAGGAGCTGACTGTGGCTCAGATCATGAACTCATTACCAAATTCAGACTTAAATTGAAGAAAGTAGGGAAAACCACTAGACCATTCAGGTATGACCTAAATCAAATCCCTTATGATTCTACAGTGGAAGTGAGAAATAGATTTAAGGGACTAGATCTGATAGATAGGGTGCCTGATGAACTATGGAATGAGGTTCATGACATTGTACAGGAGACAGGGATCAAGACCATCCCCATGGAAAAGAAATGCAAAACAGCAAACTGGCTGTCTGGGGAGGCCTTACAAATAACTGTGAAAAGAAGAAAAGCGAAGGAGAAAAGGAAAGATATAAGCATCTGAATGCAGAGTTCCAAAGAATAGCAAGAAGAGATAAGAAAGCCTTCCTCAGCGATCAATGCAAAGAAATAGAGGAAAACAACAGAATGGGAAAGACTAGAGATCTCTTCAAGAGAATTAGAGATACCAAGGGAACATTTCATGCAAAGATGGGCTCGATAAAGGATAGAAATGGTATGGACCTAACAGAAGCAGAAGATATTAAGAAGAGGTGGCAAGAATACACAGAAGAACTGTACAAAAAGATCTTTACGACCCAGATAATCACGATGGTGTGATCACTCATCTAGAGCCAGACATCCTGGAATGTGAAGTCAAGTGGGCCTTAGAAAGCATCACTACGAACAAAGCTAGTGGAGGTGATGGAATTCCAGTTGAGCTCTTTCAAATCCTAAAAGATGATGCTGTGAAAGTGCTGCACTCAATATGCCAGCAAATTTAGAAAACTCAGCAGTGGCCACAGGACTGGAAAAGGTCAGTTTTCATTCTAATCCCAAAGAAAGGCAATGCCAAAGAATGCTCAAACTACCGCACAATTGCACTCATCTCACATGCTAGTAAAGTAATGCTCAAAATTCTCCAAGCCAGGCTTCAGCAATACGTGAACTGTGAACTTCCTGATGTTCAAGCTGGTTTTAGAAAAGGCAGAGGAACCAGAGATCAAATTGCCAACATCCACTGGATCATGGAAAAAGCAACAGAGTTCCAGAAAAACATCTATTTCTGCTTTATTGACTATGCCAAAGCCTTTGACTGTATGGATCACAGTCAACTGTGGACAATTCTGAAAGAGATGGGAATACCAGACCACCTGACCTGCCTCTTGAGAAATCTGTATGCGGGTCAGGAAGCAACAGTTAGAACTGGACATGGAACAACAGACTGGTTCCAAATAGGAAAAGGAGTACGTCAAGGCTGTATACTGTCACCCTGTTTATTTAACTTATATGCAGAGTACATCATGAGAAATGCTGGGCTGGAAGAAGCACAAGCTAGAATCAAGATTGCCGGGAGAAATATCAATAACCTCAGATATGCAGATGACACCACCCTTATGGCAGAAAGTGAAGAGGAACTCAAAAGCCTCTTGATGAAAGTGAAAGAGAAGAGTGAAAAAGTTGGCTTAAAGCTCAACATTGAGAAAACGAAGATCATGGCATCCAGTCCCATCACTTCATGGGAAATAGATGGGGAAACAGTGTCAGACTTTATTTTTGGGGGCTCCAAAATCACTGCAGATGGTGACTGCAGCCATGAAATTAAAAGACGCTTACTCCTTGGAAGGAAAGTTATGACCAACCTAGATAGCATATTCAAAAGCAGAGACATTACTTTGCCAACAAAAGTTCGTCTAGTCAAGGCTATGGTTTTTCCTGTGGTCACGTATGGATGTGAGAGTCGGACTGTGAAGAAGGCTGAGCGCCGAAGAATTGATGCTTTTTAACTGTGGTGTTGGAGAAGACTCTTTGAGAGTCCCTTGGACTGCAAGGAGATCCAACCAGTCCATTCTGAAGGAGATCAGCCCTGGGATTTCTTTGGAAGGAATGATGCTAAAGCTGAAACTCGAGTACTTTGGCCACCTCATGCAGAGTTGACTCATTGGAAAAGACTGATGCTGGGAGGGATTGGGGGCAGGAGGAGAAGGGGATGACAGAGGATGAGATGGCTGGATGTCATCACTGACTCGATGGATGTGAGTCTGAGTGAACTCCGAGAGTTGGTGATGGACAGGCAGGCCTGGCGTGCTGCGATTCATGGGGTGGCAAAGAGTCCGACACGACTGAGCGACTGAACTGAACTGAACTGCCATCCTAGTGCAGCCCAGATCACTGCTGGTCTATCCAAGTGATCCACAGTGGATTTGCTATAAGAAAGTTCTCTTACTGTGTTGGTTTCTGAGTATAAGTCAACTTACTAATACTTCTTAATCCACTGGTCTCAGTATGAAGAGTACCCTTCCAGCATTAATCATTTATACCATGGCAGCATGCATGCAGGTGGAAAGAGAAGTTAACGGCAAGGTGTCAGGACAGCCCCTCATGTCCACAGAATAGGGGTTGACGTTCCATCTTCTTTTTCTCCCCTTTTAAAATAGCATTTTCTTCAAAGTTTCAGTGAAGTTTAATGTATTTTGTATTTCTAATCACCATAAACAGCAAGTTCTACCAATCATTGGGGCTTTACTGTGTAGTTCCCCAGTGTCTAATTTGTCTGTTACCTGCAATACTTGCCATGACAACCGAGAAGTAGAGAACAGACACAATCCTGTGTGCTTGTGCTTCTTGCTCACTCACTCTCTGCAAAATGGAAATCAAGGCTGGTTTCCTACAGATGACTAACTTGGAGCTCCAGTGGTGCCAGACATGGCAGACTGCTTATTGCTTCACAGAATAGGCACCCCTGTGCTCCAGCTGAGGCGAGCTGTTTTGTAGACAGCCTCTGATCATTTACCCTGGCTTCCCTCCCACCTGGCTGTGTCTTGTGGAGCAACAGAATCATTTCCATTCTTTCTCAGACTGCTCCATTTTCTCTTGGCTCCTCTCCTCCCCGAGGGATTGTTTTCTCTCAAATGTCAGAGTAATGCTTAAACAATAAAAACAAGACTTCAGACTCATGTGAATCCAACAGATAGCACCTCTGCCTGCTCTTAATCTTTGTCCTGTTGTCTCTCTGATGTCCTGTAGTGGGTGGGAACGGCTTAAGATTAATAACTTAATGTATGAACAATGCATCACTTTTCCCCGTCATGTCAAAGACCACAGATATTCTCTCATTTAGTACAAAGAGTTTCATGATCTGAAAATTCTGAAGTCTAGAGTTTTAGAGCAAATACCTATGGCTTGGAGCTTCAGAGGTTCCTGTTTTTCAGAAGCTTCCTTTTGTTTCTCATGTAATTCTCAGAATTTGCCTTCTGAGTAATAAACCTAGTGGAAAGATTTCTTTGGTCTCAATATTCTCACTGGTAGATACAATAGGTATGATGCTTAATCACAGACACTGTGAGTACCTCTGGCCAGCATTGGCAGATCTGAGAAAACTGAGGCCACATACACACAGAAAGACACATTATCTGTTTCTTAATGTGGGGTAGAGACCACATTATCAGGTGATTTTGGACATGTGAGACAGCCGAAGTTCCTTTCTAACTTTTCACTAAGTCCCCAGAAAATAGCCATATGCATTCAATGTATGAATGAATTAGGAGACAAAGGGACTTTTCTGAGGGGTTGATTTTTCCCTTCTCTGAAAAATGGAAAGCTGACTTAGCATTGACACTTTTCTAGGGTTTCTTCCCGTCCTGCCTAAAGGCAGTACCTCAGGACAGTTGTATATGAGAATATTCATTGCTGCTATGATCATATGATGCCTTCCCAAGTGCTGCTAGTGGTAAAGAACCCACCTGCCAAAGGAGGAGACATATGAGACTCGGGTTCAATCCCTTTGTTGGGAACATTCCCTGGAGGAAGGAATGGCAACCCACTCCGGTATTCTTGCCTGGAGAATCCCATGGACAGAGGAGCCTGGAGGGCTATGGTGCATTAGGTCGCAGAGTCGGACACTACTGTAGCAACTGAGCACGCACGCAGCCCTTATTTAGGACAGTGAGCCAGGCACTGTTTCAGGCATTTTGTATATAGAACAACCCCATGCAGGAGGTATATATTACTATTATCTGCATTTAGAGATGGAACTGAAGCAAAAGTAACTAGCCAGGGTCATGTAACTAATGAATGACAGAGATGTGATTCAAAATTCAAACACAAGCTTCTAGCACTTTTATACAGTGAAACTTTTTCCCTTTTAACGTAGTTCTATGG
The DNA here is from genome assembly GCF_027580195.1 of Bos mutus. NCBI lineage: Eukaryota > Metazoa > Chordata > Mammalia > Artiodactyla > Bovidae > Bos > Bos mutus. The sequence goes on along the minus strand of NC_091622.1, from coordinate 72,312,514 downwards.
ATTTTAAATATATACATGCATGTGTGCTAAGTCACTTCAGTCGTGTCTGAATCTTTGTGACCCTATGGACTGTAGCCCACCAGGCTCCTCTGTCCATGGGATTCTCCAGGCAAGAATACTGGAGTGGTTTGCCATGCCCTTCACCAGGGGATCTTCCCAACCAGGGATCAAATCAGTCTCTCATATCTCCAGCACTGGCAGACAGGTTCTTTACCACTAGCACCATCTAAGAAAATCAACCCACTTGAAGACCTCAAAGGTAATGACACAATTTCCTTGGAAACCCTGTGTTACAGACACTTCCTAGCTTCATTTTAATCCTCTCATATAAAATTCCAGTCTGAGGAGAATATTCCTCCAAAATACATACATACATACATGTAGATTTTAATTTTTTTAAAAAAGAATATTCTTCATAGGTAGGGGATGTATGTGTGTTGAGCTGTATCCTTACCCAAATCTACACAAGTGTTCTTCTGTGATTTCTATGCTGTCTTACCATATCAGTAGTTTAAAATGAAAAGTGCTTTCAGGGAACTAAGATAAACCGTATTGGGGAAGAATATGAAAAATGTGTATGTATGTATAATATACACATTATATGTGTGTATTTAGAAATAGCCCAAGCCTGGGAGGAGGGTAGAATCAAGTTTTCAAGAAAACCTCTTAATAACCTGAACAAAGGGAGAAAAGGGCACAAGTATGTGGGAGGAGCTAAAGCATTCTAGGGTTTTCAAATCAAAGTGGGAGTGTTAGGAAGGAGGGGTTGGAAAGGGGAACAGGGAACACCTCATACAGGGGTGTTATCTATATATATAGATATAGATGTAACTGAATCACTTATACAGTAGAAGTTAACATACTGTAAATCAACTATACTTCAATAAATTTTTAAAAAACAAAAAAATTTAAAGTACTTTCATGGCTGGCTAAAAATCTTTACACTGCTAGTGATCTTTGCCAAGTACCACAGACAGATCACAGCATAAAAGGAGATCCTAACCCACAATTCTGATTAATAGGAAATAACATAAACAGGAAATTTGGAATGCAAACATCCAAAGAATTATACCATAGGAAAGAAACTATCCTAAAAGAAAAGCTGATCTAAAACCCTGATCTTTTAGTGACATAGGAGAACTGGTGGTCCCTATGTAATCATAAATCAAATAGCTCCAAAAACCAGATTTGGCCCTGAACTTGTTCAAATGGCCCTGTCTTTTCTACTTGTGTAGCACCCGTCCTGTTTCCTGTTTCTGTTCACATTTACTTTAAATAAAAAGGGATCCTGGTTGCCCAATTTTCCTCAGCATTTAACATTGGGCCTAAAAATATTTATTTTTCCTATCTTTGACTTTAAATTATGGTTATATATTCAACAGGAAGGAAAATTAGTATTCAACAGAAGGAAAATGGGGACTACTGTCCCTAAAATATGAGATAAAGGATGTATTTTATTCAAGTATTAGTTTAAGAAAATGTCTTTTTCACTGGACAACTAAGGCTATCATGTAAAGTTAGTTCTGAGAAATGTGTTGAAGATTTGCAACAAGGGAACTTGGGTAAGATTGTTCAACAAAACGGTGCTTAAGTGTCCCACTTACCCGTTAACTCCTCCATTCAGTGTGGCTTCAGTCACTTCTAGGTATAATTACTCACTTGTCAATTGGAAATGCTTCTTTTTTAACTAAATTGAGGGCATAATTAGGTTTGTATCCACATCTAATGGCTTAGTAACTAACCACCTCAAAACTTAGTGAATTGAAAGAAGCTTTGCTCTGATTCTTTCATTTGGCAGTTTAATCTGGGCTCAGCTCAGTGGTTCTTCTGCCCACTTCTTCTGGGTACATGCATTTGCAGACCTCAATCCATGTCAAGAACTTCAGCTGGGATGGCTGTAACAGCTGAGAAACCTGGGTCTTTTCCCAGGGGTCACTCTCTCTATCTAGGATTTCATCCTCAAGTAGGCCAGTTCTGGCTCAGTCACAGGTGATGGTGTTCAAAAAGAGCATGAGTAGAAGCTGCTAGGCCTCTGGAGGCTGAAGCTCCCAAATCACACAATGTCACTCTGCTATATTCTATTGGTCAAAGTAAGTTGCAGTGGCAGCAGAAACTCAAGCTGACTGGAAAGGCTGCCAAGAACCTGTGGCTACTTTCATCCACCACACAGTTTCAGCATGTTCATCACCCTGAGGCAAATGCAGTATAACATGCTGTATGTTCTGACCTATATGAAGAGAACCCACTGTAAATTTATCAAACAAGAAATTTGATGATGGGACTTTCCTGGTGGTCCAGTGGTTAAGAATCCACCTGGCAATGCAGGGGAAGTGGGTTCGATTCTTGGTGGGGAACTAAGATCCCACATGCCACAGGGCAACTGACTCTATGCGCCACAGTGAAGATCCTGTGTGCCACAACTCTGACCAGATGCAGCCAAATAAATAAATGAATAGGAAAGAAAATTGATGCTGACTTAGATTTACCTCAGGAGTCAGATACATAGAATAGCTACATGATTGAAAAAAGGAGGGAACACAGGTTGTACGATTTTGATTTCATCATCAATCTTTTAGGAAGTTTTTAAAGAAAAGTGTGCACTGTTACTTCTGTAAATTTAAAATGCAAAAAATCCATTCAGATGAAAATGTAGGTTATCTCCTCTCCCTTACCATATCAATGCTGAATGCTACATGAACATATTATCCATCATTATTTTAAGCCACAGTAAATTAAACATCCCAAATATATACATGTTCTGTTAAAAAAAAAAAAATCAAGAGGACAGACTTGATCACTATCAGCAAGACCGAAATAAGTTCTATTTTAAGGACACAAATATAACCATAACTTGTAAGGTTGTAAGGTATTATGGGTTCCTTGAACCACTGCCCATCCACTCTCAAAGTATTTCCAGACTACCAACCAGTTTTGGCAATAATTAATTTGATAAAAACCAGATATATCCATACAATAAAACACTGTACAACAGAATGAAAATAGTCCTAAAAACTAGTGCTCTCCAAATTCTACTCACTGCAGAATAATCCCAGTTATGTAAACAGCCCAGAAATCAAACATTTTAATATGCATACACATATGGAGGTAGAGTTAATATTAACTATTAACAGTAATTAAGTCTGCAAAAGAAACAAATGAGACTAAGAGGATTAGTAGGAAGACAGCTAGTCAAGATAGATTTTAACTTGTTATGAGTTTGCTGTTGTACCTGCATTATGTGATCTTTAAAAAGTTATTAGAGCGCACAGAAAAAGAAATCAAAGGTGCAGTATTTCAAAATCAATGTAATTAGGATGCTGGTCTCTAAAATTGCCCCTTCTAGTGGTAGAAGCCTGACCACTGGTAAAGTTTCCACAATTTAATCCTTAAGACACTCTTTCAAGCTTTCATAAATTTTATAGTACTGTTATAAGCAAGGAGAAATGTGATATATGAGTTTTAACTGTTCAGTGTAATAGTCTCACTCTTAAGAATCTCATTTAGAGAGCCTGAAAGGGTATCCCCCTCCCCCTTCCACTGTATGAATGGGGGTAAAGTACCAGTTACCACAGGAAACAAGACCCTACATCTATGGGTAAAACGGAAAGGAAGCTCTTATTGATAAAGAATATCAGTTACCATAAAAGATATAATTGACTCAAGCAAGAACCAATAGATGAGAAAATCACTAGGTTTGTTGAAGGATTAAGATAATTTCACTATATCATCCCATGGAATATTAATTACAAAGGGAAATAAATAATAACGTCAGTGGAGAAATCTGGTAGACGACACATTAACCAAACAATAAAAGTTAACACAACCAATAACAGAATCGTGTGCCTTCTGATGTAATGTACTGATGTAATGTACTGGTACTGACTATTCCTGCCAAGACACATAACCTGAACTGAAGCATGAGAAAATAATTATGATACTATAATTCAAATTAAGAAACATTCTTTAAACAGTTTCAAACTCTTCATGTTGTGAAGCACAAATGCTAAGGAGTTGTTCCAAACTAAAAGTAATGAAGATATGTGACAACCAAATACAACAAGGAATTAGGAGCAGGGAGATATGTAAAGTTATTAAGATATTTGGCACAATCTGAACTTAGAACTATACAGACTACACCAATCTTTAAAGTCATGAATTTAATTATTACAGGATGGTTGTATAAGACAATGGTCTTATCCTTAGGAAGTACAAACAAATATTCAGAGATGAAGAGGTATGCTTTCAACTTATTTTCTGGGCTTCCACCACATAATATACATAATGTGCAGAAAACAAACACTGAGTGGTGGATCCCAAGTAAGGGGTACACAAGATTTCAGGGTACCATTCCCACAACTTCTCTGCAAACTTAAGCATTTCTCAGTTTCTTAACAAAGTCACTTTCTCAAGACGTGCTATTTTCTGCTACCTGAGTGAACTCTCTCCTTGCCTTGTTAATGTGTTCAGACAATACTCAGTCTATAAAACAGTATTTATCTATCACCACAATTTTTAAATTACAGTAAAATGACCACTCTATATCAATTGGTTGAAATCAAGGAGAACACACCCACAGAAAAATATCACACATACAACACACCTGTAGCCCTGGGTAATCAACAACTATCTGCCCTTCCAAGGGCCAGATATTGTTTTAGGTACTTGGGTTAAGCAGTGAGAACAAAATCATTCTGACTCTAGTAGCAATTATATCATTTGACACAAAAGCCCACATACTATTTTAACATTAAAAGCTACTATAAAAGACATGCAAGAGAGGCAGGTGGATTATACACCTTAATTATGCCAAATAGAGGAAGCACTTTTATATATTTAAGGATACTTACTTGCTTTGTTATTAGTGTAAAAAGTCTTAATACAAAAATTACATGTCAAGCACTTAATACTAAAATTATATGTCAAATTACATGTTGTCCCCTTCTCCTGCCTTCAGTCTTTCCCAGCATCAGGGTCTTTTCAAATGGGTCAGTTCTTCCCATCATGTGGCCAAAGGACTGGAGTTTCAGCTTCAACATCAGTCCTTCCAATGAATATTCAGGACTGATTTCCTATAGGATGGACTGGTTTGGTCTTGCAGTTCAAGGGACTCTCAAGAGTCTTCTCCAACACCACAGTTCAAAAGCATCAATTCTTCAGTGCTCAGCCTTTTTCCAACTCTCACATCCACACATTACTGGAAAAATCATAGCTTTGACTATATGGATCTTTGTCAGCAAAGTAATGTCTCTGCTTTTTTAATATGCTGTCTAGGTTGGTCACAGGTTTTCTTCCAAGGAGCAAGCATCATTTATTTATTTATTTTTTTAATTTTCTCTGGAAGCTTTATTCATCAAATGACCAGTCAAAACCCCAAGTTTTATCTTACTCACACACTAGATTTACATTTTTACTTATATTTTGCCACACTCAGAAATGTAATTTTTCATCAGCCCTTCCAAATCCCATCAAGAGATATTGTGGCAGACACTTGGTTCACATTTCAGAGGTTTCATTCCATTCCATTAAGAATTTATCATAAAACTGAATATTATATAACTGTGTATTACATAAGTGAGTATTATATGGTCCTTTCTTAAATTCACAAAAATTTGAGCCTAGGACAAATGTTTTTAGATAAAAGCTAATGTTTAATTACTTATGTCATTATTTCCATTTGGGGATACAAAGATAAAACATTCTAACTATTTGCATTCAGTCATCCTGCCGATGCCAGAGCATGCCTTTTGAATATTCTCTTAAAGGTCCTTTAAAAAATATGTCCATCAAAATTTGATCTCACTTCAGAGTCTAAAATTTTTATAGCTATTTTTTTTTAGCCATCTACAACAGTCCTTGCTGCAATTATTATTTTCCATGACAACTTTCAGAGTTTCCTCACATAACCATTTTTCTGTGCCCTGAGTGCATTCTGTTTCACTCTGGATGGTGCTTCTGCAAATGACATGGTTCTACATCCTCTTTTCTACTTCTCTGGGATCCAAGGTTATAAAATGTTTTGAAACAATTATTTCAAAGCTATATTTCAAAACCTTCTTCAAGGGTCCCTGCTACCATGACAACCTAATTACCCAGTGGCTGCCTTAGGGAGCATTTCGTTTGGTGACTAGGAAGTTTATTTGGGGCTTCTGCAGCTTAGACTGATGACTGCTAAGTTGCTTCAGTCATTTCCAACTCTGTGCGACCCCATAGACGGCAGCCCACCAGGCTTCCCCGTCCCTGGGATTCTCCAGGCAAGAACACCGGAGTGGGTTGCCATTTCCTTCTCCAAGCATCATTTAATTTCATGGCTGTAGTCACAGTCTACAGTGACTTTGGCGCCCAAGAAAATAAAATCTGTCGTGTTTCCATTGTTTCCCCATCTATTTGCCATGAAGTGATGGGACCAGATGCCATGATCTTAAAGTTTTTTGAATGCTGAGTTTTAAGCCAGCTTTTTCACTCTCCTCTTTCACCTTCATCAAGAGGCTCTTTAGTTCCTCTTCACTTGCTGCCATTAGGGTGGTGTCATCTGCATATCTGAGGCTGTTGATATTTCTCCCCGCAATCTTAATTCCAGCTTGTGCTTCATCCAGCCCAGCCTTCTGCATATTAAGTTAATAAGCAGGGTGACAATATACAGCCTTGAAGTACTCCTTTCCCAAATTGGAATCCATCTATTGTTTCATGTCCAGTTCTAACTGTTGCTTCTTGACCTGCATACAGGTTTCACAGGATGCAGGTAAGGTGGTCTAGTATTTCCATCTCTTGAAGAATTTTCCACTGTTTGTTGTGACCCACAGAGTCAAAGGCTTTAGCATAATCAATGAAGCAGAAGTTTTCCTATGATCCAACAGATGTTGGCAATTTCATATCTGGTTCCTCTGACTTTTCTAAATCCAGCCTGAACATCTGGGAGTTCTTCATTCATATACTGTTGAAGCCTGGCTTGGAGAATTCTGAGCATTATTTTGCTAGCCTGTGAAATGAGTGCAATTGTGTGATAGTCTGAACATTCTTTGGCATTGCCCTTCTTTGGGATTGAAATGAAAACTGACCTTTTCCACTTCTGTGGCCACTGCTGAGTTTTCCAAATTTGCTGGCATATTGAGTGCAGCACTTTAACAGCATCATCTTTTAGGATTTGAAATAGTTCAGCTGGAATTATATTTAACACTCAGGAATTCCCTGGCGGTCCAGTAATTAGGACTCAGCCCTTCCAATGCTGTGGCCCACGTTCAGTCCCTGATCAGGAAACTAAGATTCCCCCAAGCTTGGTGTAGCACAGTCAAAAAAATATTTTAAAAACCCAACAAAAGCATTTAACACTTAAGAGTCACCCTATGGATACAAGTACCATATGACCTCATTTTCAGGATGAAGAAACAGATTTAACAAAGTTAAAAGTATTTGCAAAATTATAGTTGTTAAGGAAGAGAGGCCCACAGTGAACCCAACTCTAACTGCAAGGGCCACAGAGCACTTGATACAGCAAACATCAATAATAATCCTTTAAATAAGCAATTTTGTTTAACTGAAACCTCCCGATTACCAAAGATCAGTACATTGTTGTTAGCCTCTTCACCAACCTACCTGTATGGAGCTGAGGCTGAGTACCCTTGGAGGGGGGCCCTCTGCTGTACCGTTAACTCCCCCTGGGCAGAATACAAGGACGGCCAAAGATTAAGTGAAAAACGGATATTTGTAAAAATCATAACAGGGTGAGCCTCTGAGTAGGGAATAGCAAGGGACTGGAAAAACGCACTTACGGTAACACACTTAAAGGTAACAAACAAGTCGCACATCAATAACATTTAAATATCCTTTCCGAATCATGAACTTTTAGGTCACTTACTCCATCAGGAGAGAATGCAATCCAGTTGTTCTGATGTTTCTCCAACTTGTTCTCCCTTTTCTCTCAAGTCCACAGAAATATCTAAGAAATACCTAGGTCTTTAACACTGTTTTTCAACGTACAGCACAGTCATTTCCAGTAACATAGGAAGCAGAACCTTATAATATGGCTTATCACTTTCCCTTGGACTTCATTTCCTTCTCAGACTTCCATTAGAGTAAAATTAGAGTCAAAATAGTGCCCTAGCACTCAGTGAACACTCAGTGTAACTCATCTTATTTTCTGTTCAATGCATCTTTTTCCAATGAGTGAATATTTACTGATAGCAGGCTTACTACTGAGAACAGACATGTAGATGATGACTGTTAAGGGACCTGTGATTGGGAAGTATATAATTTCCTATAAATTGTCTTCAGGTTGTTTCTCCCCTTCCTACTACATACCCACTTCCCAGAAAGCAGATTATAGGAAGAGAGGCTTTGGACTTCTACCCACAGACTGGTTATCCCCAGAGATTTTCAGTACCTTTCTATTTACCCTGGGTTATCAGAGTGAAAATGTTTTGAGAATTATTATTTTACTTCTAGTTCCAGCCAAACAAATTTGGGCTCCTTAACATTTGATGTACCACAAATAAACAAAGGCATAACATGCTTTTTAAAACTTTATTTCAACATTACTATGCTTACAGAAATACACTCATATGGATTAATAGAATGCAATTTAACTTATCCTACACAATTGGGACCAAAAACCTGGTACATGGTTTGCTTCAAAAAACAAAAACAATAAAAAGGATTTGCAATCTGGTTTTTCATCTATTAAAAATGTATATAAAAGATTCTCCATCAAATGCTGCTAAAGCAAACAGCAGGAACCTTGAGAAATAAACCTTTGGTTTGTCTCTGAAAAATACCACGTATTGCACTGTAAAAGTTTATACAACTGGTACAACAAAATATTGCTGTAATGTTTCAATGCCAGTTCACAAAGTTCAATAACTAATGATGTTGACAAGGGTAGGGAGAGCCTATGTATACATGTGAAAATATAAAAAAGCTATCTGATCTAGTTAATATTACATGCAGATCCCAAATCTATTCAAACCAAGATTCAGATAATCTCTTAAATCTGAATTAACTCTATCAATCCAGTTCATCAGCTGAAGTCAAAAAGAAAACTCTGCACAGTAGCTGTTTTTCTGATTTGTGCAAAAAAGAAAATGAAGTTTCTTCCCCAGCTTTTTAGTCCAGAACTACAGCAAAGTATTTCTTCCATTGTCAACATTCTTGGGGTGAGAGGCAATGAGGTTACTTAGGCTTAAATCTGAATTAGCACTCAGATGCAAGAGTCCCCAAAGTTAAAGACCATGTGACTTTAGAAGTGACTAAAAAATAAAATGGCCTTTCTTGGAAGACTAGAGCAAAACATCCGGCAATAGTTAAAAAGAAGTCTAATTAAAAAAAAAAAAAAAGAAAGTAGCTCTTTATGAATTACACTTCAATTTAAAAAAAAAAAAAAAGCCTTAATGAAGCAGCTCTGAAAAGAGAAAAAAAAAACTTAAAATATCCTGAAAAGCAAATGTTCAGAAGACAAGTAAGAGATATATTTTACAAAGCTACCTAGGATTAGGCTTATAAAGGTATTCTAAGTATTTCAACCTTTAATACTAAACATCAGTTTACAAACAACATGTTTACTTTTTATTCCTTTATCAAAAGGGAAAAGTCTAGCTTCAATCCTATCCAGTGGAAGGGAAACTGAGAAAAAAAAAAGATTCAAATAGTCCCATGCAAACAGCACATTTTTCAAATGGAAGAACTAGACCAGAAGTTCATATTACTAATACACTTTTCAATGAAACAAATTTTTTAATCAAATGATTTTTAATAAGAACAAATACATGGCACTAAGGTTCAGAACCTAATATAGGCCTGACAAACAAGTCCTTGTTTTCTGGAGGAAAGGCCTCAAGTCCATTCAATTTCCAGTAACAATGTTTTCACAAATCACTTTAATGAGGGGTTTTAATTTCTTTTATATTTTTGGTTTTGGCATTCTAGTCTTAAAATCTAGATAAGAAAATACGTTCAATTCCCCAGGAGTCAATTTTTTTTCTTTTGAGGTATCAAAGAATCCAAACTGATTCCCAATCTCCAATTTGTACTTAATATGAATATTTCTGTATGTACTGGAAAAGGTAACGTTTTAATATAAAATGCACTAGTGAACATTAAATCTAGTTGTTAGAAAGGTTTAACTAGCTTTATAATTTAAGTTTTAAAACATAAATATCTGCAGCTTGATCTGTTTGACAATGATTGTCGGAGCTGAGAATTCACCTAGAATTCAACATCATTTACAAATCCCTATTATGTACAGAAAACACACAACAGTAATACACAACTTACTCATATCTTGAGAAAATTTTCTGCTTCTTTAAATCTTTGGCCTCCCAGTCAATTCCAAGTTCAAATGTCCTTTGCCTTAAACACCCACTCTCAGAATAACTAGTTTTCCACACACAGTTTAATACTTTTTCCTAATTTTTCATGTTGCATTGCCAAACCCTGAAACCTGCCTCAGAGATCCACCAAACAAAAGAAAACAAACAATATATAAAGTGATTACTTCAGAAAAGAACCTGGGAGGATAAGAAGAATCAAGGTTCCTTACTGGAATCATACTTTATTTTACAAGGAAAAACAAAAAACCTATGTTAGATTCTTTCATATTCTTTGGTGACTGGCCAAAGAACCTACCAGCAAGTTTGGGGCACATACTCTTTTCCATACAAAGTGGTCCTGTAGGAACACCAAAATAGATATTCATTTGGGGCCTCAGCTGTAGCAAAAGGCTGTCCCGATAATAGCCAGGACACCCACTAGTTGGAGGAGATCCCTGAGAAAATGTGATTTTTTAATCTGGACCGAACTTCAGTTTTTCACCAGCCTTTTTCACTATATTCACAGGAAGGAGCAGCTGGTCTACCAGCAGTCATACTACCTTTCTCATCCTAGGATTTCTGTGTAATTGCTATGGCTTTGGAATCTCACAAACTGATACTCTGTGTAACTTGAAGGAGTAATTATGCCTCCTAGTTCCAGATTTGCAGCTTCCAAATTAAAATTATAGTTCTTTATTCAGTGGAGCAGACATATAAATAAACACCAACCATCTAGGAAAAGAGGTTTCCTATAAGATACAACTTAACACCACACATTGAGGAAGTAGATGTACTAAGACAGGCCAAAAAGTTTACTTATGGTTGGTATTTGAGATAAAAATCCATTCAACATAGATCTAGTGGTTTATTTACTGCAAAGTTCAAACTGAAAGGTGTGAACTCACTACATCAATTTAAAATAAATAACTTATATGAAATACAGATTCTGGCATAGATGTTAAAATCAAAATCAATGGACTAAACTCCATCTTTCATTTGCTCACAAATTTGCACAGACTACTATTCTGCAAAAAAGACAACTGCGGCAAGGAAAAAGAAAACTGCCCCTTTTGCAAACAAGACTAAAAAGCATCCCTCCAGAGAGATCAAAATAAACATGCATATATAAAGTATTACAATGCAAATGCTATTTCTAGAAAAAATTTAACTGCATAGGTTAAAAAAAAAACAATGTGCAACATCTTAAGGCATTAAAGCACCAAAACAAAAACAAAAAAACCCACCAAAATCATTGTTTTTATGACAATTAACACATACACAAATAAACATACATTTTTGATCAAAATTCAGGAAGGTAAATACCTGGATTGATAGAACATCCATTGTTGGGAGAATTTCTCTTCAAATTCAATGTCTCTCTTCTTATCGCTAGAACAATTTTAAAGTGCTAACTTTATATAAAGCAGGCAAATTCTTCAAGTCATTTGCTATTTAAGTAAGCCAATTTATATAGGGCTATAAACGAAGAATAAACTAAAGTGAAATAGGAACACAGACATGAGGAAAAAACTGATTAAGTTATATAGCTGAACAAATTGACAGATTGCTCTAATACCACCTTGGCCACCTTAGTTCAATTAAAAGCAAAAACAGATAAAAAAAAAAAAAAGCTCACAGATTTAGATGTCTGCTACAATAACTCCCTTGGATTTGCTAAAATGTGTACATCAGTAGGTACACGGAGTCCAAGAAAAAGAGTGAGACTTAAAAATCAAGATTGGACAGTAATTAATTTTAAAAACAAAAGGCTGTCTACTACTCCAAATGAATATAAAATGTCAGAGACCTTATACACTAAGAACTGAGGCCTTGACCAGAGTTTCATTACTCCTGCCCTTGAGCTGCCTTTTCAAGGAAGTATACATTAACCAAATGGCGATTGAGGTGTTTGCTGTAATCCTTTTCCTTTCGAAAAGAACGATCACAGAAGATACAAACGAAATCTCCCGCGGCCACTTTGACAGCCAAGGCATCCTTTCCATCTTTCCCACTGGTCTCTTGTGGAACTGGCCGAGCACCGTTCAATCCAGAATCGTCACTGTCCTCTGACGTGTTGTCACTTAGGTCACTTCCATCATGACTGTGGATGCCTTCGTCTTCATCCATTTCCTGAGACTCATTTACTGCCACGGTGACAGGAGGTGAGGCCACAGCAGTTGTGGACACGGCTTCATGTTTTTCTAGCGGTAGAGCAGGAAGTGGTGGTGAAACTGGTTCTTCAACTGCCGAGTCTCTGCTGGGGAAATTCTCTGCTTTCTTCTCATCAGTGTCCATCTCCATTTCACAGAGCATAGCTTCAGCTTGATGTTTATCCTCTGAAGTTTCACCCTCTGGCATATTCAAGTTTTCTGCAGAGGATGAAGTGTTGGCAGATTCCTTGATAACAGCAGCAACACCAGCCAGACTCTTACCTGCCTCTTCTGCTTCCACTTTTTGAAGAGGGGCTTCTTCATTTCCTTCGCCTGCAGGGAACAAATTTTGGTCTTTCGATTCCTCCCCCTTTAAGCTTTCCTTTGGCAGGGGTGGTGATGGTGGGAAGAGATCCTGTGCACTGGCACTTTCTTTTAGAAGCTGCTTGTCTTTAACAGGCACTAAGCCAACCTCAATAAGGACTTGCTCCTTCCGTGCCATTTCACTCAGCATGCTGGACTTTTCCTTTCTATTATCTTTGCGAGGAGACCTTCTGGGGATCGGCTCCATGGGAGGAGGAGGCTCTGTCTCAACAGGCCCCTTCTGAACAACCTCGATCTCAGCATCCCCCACAGGGGGAGGCGGGGGAGGAGGCTCTACCTGAACAGATCCCACCTGAGCAGGCTCTGGGGGAGGAGGAGGAAGAGGAGGAGAAGGCTCCATCTCAACAGGGGTCACCTCAACAGGCTCCATGGGAGGAGATGGCTCCATGGGAGGAGATGGCTCCATGGGAACAGGCCCCTTCTGGACAACCTCGACCTCACCACACCCCACGGGAGGGGGAGGGGGAGGAGAAGGAGGCGGCAGCGGCTCCGTCTGAACACACCCCACCTGAGCAGACTCCATCTGAGTGGGCCGCCTCTGAGCAGGCTGGCTGCTTTTCTTACATGATTTACTTCTCACAGTTTTCTTCTTTGTACTGTTTTTCACGCAAATGTTTTGCTTTTTATTCTCCTCTACTTTGCTGTCACCCTTTGGCACTTCCTGGCTATTTTTGGATTTGCTTTCTGCCTTCCTTTTCTTTTTTGTCACAGGTTCCTCATCATTAACAGGCTCTTGTAAGGGACGGGCTTCAGCTTCCACCTTCCTTTTGCTTTTCTTGCTTTTGCAGCTTTTTTCTGAACAGTTTCCCGGGGACACATCCACTTCTTTACCTTCCATGGCCGATTTGCGCGTTCTGGTGGTCACTTGGCTTGAGGCATTACTACAAGGCTTTTTCTCTTTTGAAACATTATCTTTCTTCTCCGCTTTTACAGACCTCTCATTTTTCTTCCCAGTCACATCCCCTTTTCCTTTTGTCTGCTCTGTTTCTGGTTTCTCACTGGTGAGTTTGTTATCAGGCAAGTCAGCCTCTCGCTTCTTGGTTTTCTTTAGTTTCACCTTTGAGACATCCATGGTTTTATTAGGACAAGTAGGATGCTTAGATTTGAAATGATACTGCAGATTACACTTCTTGGAAGCTGCGTAGTCACATACAGGGCAGTTGAACTGCCGTGGATTAACATGTAGCTCCACGTGTTTTTTGAAGTTACTTCTGTCTGCTGTTTTGTAGTCACAGTGTGGGCAGTTAAGAGGTTTAGGCCCATTGTGAACCTGTCTTGCGTGGCGGGTTACTTCATGTTGATTAGAGGCCACATAACTGCACTGGTCACACTTAAATGGCTTCTCACCTGAAGGTAGACAAGAGATGTTACAGAAGGCACACATTAAGAAATGAATTCAAGGTTTATTCAAATATGCTCACCAAGAAGTGGGGATATAGATATAGATATAGATAAATAAAATAAAACCACCAAAACTATTTCATAAAGACTTTATCATGCAATTTATATTTACCATATTTATTTGTATATCTTTCGTATTTATTTGTATATCTTTCCTCTATCCCTTGACTTCTGATTCTCATCCTAAGCAAAGGAATAATTATCTTAATCATCTTCTAAAAAGTTCATCAGGTTAGCTCAAACACTCTTAAAGAACACAGGTACATCAAGAAATATACAATTACTAAAAAAGTGACTTAGGCTCTTGATGCTAATTCTTGGGCAAAGGCACTCAAAAAGGTAACATATTAACGTTTTTATGTAGTTCAAACAAATGTATAAAGGAGCAGAACATAAAATTCCCGTACATTTAAGATAAACCTTGAGACTTCAAAAGTAATACTTCATACTCTAGGCCACACTCCCAGACCTTTATGTGAAAGCTTTACAATAATGCTTTGACCCTTTGTCCATCATAGCAGAGTTGAATCAGATTTCACTCAGCAAATTTTTCCACTGCCAGAGCTGCTATTCTACAGCAAAGTATAAAAAGTCAGAAATCCTTTCTAGATTTTCTCCCACTTTCTTCTAACGAATAAGCAAAGAAACCAGGGGTATACAAATAGATATGGCATATAAAATAAGCACAAGTTATAATCACAGGCACATACAAGACCAGAAGCCCTCCCACTCCCAAATTAAAGGCATAAGATTTAACTCATTCTACCTGAATACATACCCATCTAGATCACACTCTAGCAAATATTACCAAACGGTATCCATACCCCACTGGTCCAATGGAATGCATAGCAGAAAAATGGAAATTGACATTTATGAAAATTCATCTCTCAACATTCTCAAATTCACGTAAAATCTTATTAAATTTTTTCGTAAAGCAAAACTACTCAGACATTAAGTAAAACCATAGATAGTAAGCTTTACAGATTAGAAGATATCTGATTACAGAATACTTGACCACAAAAACAAAAACTTATCCAAGTATGTCAAACTATAAGCTCTTTTCCACATTAGTCCAATAACAGATTCATAAAGGGAGGTTTCTAACAACAGGCTACATTACTCTCCACTTGGCCCTTTCTTGTCCTTTCCATTGAATGACTTCAATGGAGACAAACATCTACTTAATATATAAAGAAACAGAATGGCAGAAACAAGATATGTGACATAACGGTTAAGAACTTGTTCTACAGTAAGAATACCTACAGGGATCAAGTATGGGCTCTGCAACTTACTGTGAGGTCTTAAGCAAGGTACTGAAAACTCTCTAAGGCTCTATTTCCTCATCTTAACTAAACTATTCTTATGTTTTAAGCTATAAATAATCTAATCCATATAAAGCACTTAGTGTAGAACATATGGCCAAACAGTCAATACATATTACCTGTAATTTATGACTTTTGGAATGAACTGGTATATTATAAAACACAAAGGAAGATTTCAGGTGCTTATCCTGCCTTACTATATAACCTTACCTTTGAGTAAACAAAGAGCTGATGAATGAAGTTGATCTCGTTAGGAAAATATTTGTGCTCTTAAAAGAATTATAAAGAAAATGTCACCACTTTTAAGCCCTAATGAATGAGAGCATTTTCATAGCCAGCATCAAGCAAGATGCAAGCATCCACCTGTGAAATGATGAAGAAATGGAGTTCCTAGTACTCTGTTCCAATGGCATCATTTATTTGCTTCATTCACCCCACCCCTATTTTTGCTTTATTGCCATTAAATCTGTTGCACTGGAAGATCAATTCATCAAGTTGACTAGTTTACTAATACCTAGCTGAATGAAAATTATTTTGCCCTGTACCAACAGTTTTAACTTAATTTCCTTTTCCAGTTCTAGTAAAAATTTCTACCTGTTTTTCATCTTTATAAATGTGCCAGGTGTCTGTTTTATTCTTCCCAAATTAATTTATAAATGTAAGGCAAATTCAAGAGAGTTTTACAAGCTTATACACATTCTTATCAAGTAGAGCCCAGATAGAATAACAAGGGACCTTTTAACTCAAGAGTAATAGGGGTGTACTACTCAGCAATAAACACAACATTCTGATAACGCAGCATGGAATGACTCTCAAAAACATTTTACAGAAGGATGTTAAATCTTTAATAGAAATCAGAGTATCACTTGATGGAAGAATATGGGAGTACTGACTAGAAAGGGTAAGGAGGGAACTTTTCTAAGGGTAGTAGAAACATTTCATGTCTACACCAAAATGGCGGTCAAACAAGAGAAAGCATACATAAAATCACTGACCTATATGCCTAACACGTGTGCATTTTTGTGTGGGTAAATTAAACCTTAATAAAATATGTTTAAAAAGTTATTCTAGGGCTTCCCTGGTGGTCCAGTGGTTAAGAATCTGTCTTGCAACACACAAAGGACAACAGTTTGATCCCCAGTCTGGGATGATCCCACATGCCGCAGAGCTACTCAGCTCATGTGCCACAATTACTGAAGTCCATGCGCCACAACAAAGAGTAGCCCCTGCTCGCTGCAACTAGAGAAAGCCCAAGTGCAGCAACAAAGACCCACTGCAGCCAAAAAACATAAATAAATAAAAATAACAAAGAATAAAAAAAAATTATTCTAAACTTCACAAAAAGACTCTCAAACCATAATATGTTTCAAATGACCCAGCTATTAAAAATAGTGCCTTCAGGGAATTCACTGGTGGCCCAGTGGTTAGGACCTCAGGCATCCACTGCAGTGGGCACAGGTTTGATCCCTGGTTGGAGAACTAAGATCCTGAAAGCCACTTGGCCAAGAGAGAAAAAAAAAAAAAAAAAACAGTGCCTCCATAATAATCACCAAGTACTCAGTGGAAGGAAAATAGTTTTTGCTGAAAAAATTATTTTTCCATCTTAAAAATAAGTAGTCCATGATAGAATTCAGTAAGATGTTAATTCCCTTTAACAAACATTCACTGTGCTCATAATTGGAAAATATTCAAAATGAATCCCTATGCTAGCAGGATGGAAGCACTATCCAGTATGATACCTACAAAAATATTACAAAGGGACATGCAAATCGGATGCATTCCCTCCAGTTCTAAATATTTCATCCAAGATGAAATGGTAACATATCTACTGAGAATTAGAAAAGGAAGAGTTGTGGATCATATCAGGACCTCCCAAGGGTCAGTGTGGCAAAAATGAAATAATTATCCATTCAAGACCACCTACGTAAATACTTTTTAACTTTGCCATCTCCATACCTTCACAATAGGGGCCAGTTCTGGACAGTGATCATGGTCATTTCAGTTCTAGAGTGGACAATTCTCCCAGGTGTTACAGTCCTATATTTTATTTATTATAAGTGAATAAATTGGAATCATGGATTATCAATCACTCTTTAAAGTTTGGTTTTTGTAAATCAATCTTTGGAAGCCTTAACAATTCTCAAGAGAACAAAACCAAATGTCAGGAACAACTAACAAGGAATCCCTGGAACCCAGCAACCACACACTGAATTTATATTAAAAAATATATAAATACCAAATTACATTAAAAATAAATCATAAGAAATGACCCAGTTCCAGGTATAGAACAACTTCTTAATAATGGTAGTTTACTAAAAATGATAGAAAAGTTCCCCTTTTTTACCAACCTGAATGAGTACGCATATGCCTGGTTAAATGAGTCTTCTGAGAACTTGAGTAAGGACAAAGTTCACATTTATATGGACGTTCACCTACAAAAATACAGTGATTAATGTTCAAATGATAAAATAAGGCAATTACAATTCTCACTAACAATACATACATTATTTAATACTGAGTTTTGGGGGGGGGGTTTTGGCTGCTCAGTTCCACATGTGAGACCTTAGTTCCCAGATCAAGGATCGAACCCATGCCCTTTGCCCTAGGAGCATGGAGTTAACCACTGGACCAGCAGGGAAGTCCCAGTTATACTCATAAAGCCACAGGGACTGACAGCAACTGAAGATAAGAGAACAATGATTCTTAAGGAATTTAAGACTTAAGGAATTTAAGTCTCAAAGGCAGAAAATTTGTGTTTTTTGCACATGGGTTGTTGACCACAAAATATACTAAAAAAATCTTGACATCTGTCTATTTTTTTGGCCACAAGATAACAATTAGGACCTCAGGCAAGCTTGCTTATCTATAAAAGTAACAGTACCTCCACTTTCTAGAATTGTGAGAATTTAAATTAAGATAATACATGGACAGCCTTCAGCCCTGTGCCTGACACATAGAGCCTTCAATAAATATGTTATTCTTCTGTCTATATTATGCATTACAGCAACAGATGTACCTAATATCAAGGGACAAGGAGGGACTTTCCTGGCAGTCAACTGATTAAGACTCCATATTTCCCCTGCAGGGGGCACAGGTTCAATCCCCGGTAGGGGAACTAAAGATCCCACATGTCACGTGGCTTGGCCAAAAACAAAAAACAAACAAAAAAACCCATGGAACGAGGAAAGGAAAAGACAAAGTGAAACAAAGAAAGAATGTGGTGATAAGTGTGAAATGTGTTCCTAGTAACTATCCAGCTATTATTAGCTGGTACCTGTAGATTAGACAAAAATAGCTCATGGCAACAGGATGCCTACTTTAGCCTGGAAGAATTCTGAGATAACTTAAAAAATGTTGAAATGTATTTCTGTAAAAAGATACATAATTGCCAACAAGCACATGAAAAGATGCACAATATCATTAGTCAACAGAAATGTAAATCAAAACCACAGTGAGATGATTTCACACCCACCAGGATGGCTATAATCAAAATAACAGATGTTAACATTTATTTGTTAGGTTCTGGAGAATTTAGAACCCTAATACAGTGCTGGTGGGACTGTAAAATAGTGCAGCCATTTTGGAAAACAGCTTGTCAGTCCCTCAAATGATTAAACATAATTACTATATGGCTAAGCAATTCCACTCCTAGGTGTATATTTACCTAAGAAAAACAAAAACATATGTCTACACAAAACCTTGCATAAGAATGGCAATAGCGGCATTACTCACAATAGCCAAAAAGTGGAAATAATCCAAAAATCCATTAACTAATAGAAAAACAAAGTGTTGCTTACCCATTTTAGAGTAATATTTGGCAACAAAAGGAAAACAAGTACTGTAAGCTTGATGTGGCTGAACCTTGAAAACATAAATGAAAGAAGGTAGCCACTGGGGGCCACGTATCACCTGATTCCATTGATATGAAGTGTTCTGAACAGTTCAATTCACAGTGAATTGTATGGTATATCAATTGTGTATCAGTCAAGTTGTTACGAAAAAAAGCTAAGAAAAATTTAATACCCTGAAGATTAACATATAGGATCAACTACAGATACTTTACTTTTAAATTGTTCGTAACAAAATAGATTGCATCTATCTGTGCCACTCACCAAAACAAGCATAAATACTCTAGAAGCACTAGTAATTTTTCACTCACACGTATAGGCAAAAATGTCATCTTTCAAAGTAGAATTTGTGAACTGGTTAAGATAGCAAAACCACAAAATGAAAAATCTACTGAAGACTCAAATGAAAATCCTCAGCCCCCTACCATAATAATTATCTATAAAAAAGATATAGAACTTTGAATCTTAGCTGTATGTGACCCTGGGTACAATACTTTAGGCTTTCAATGAACACTTACCTGTTTTCCTTAGCATATTTTTCTGACGATTACCCCACTCCAGTACTCTTGCCTGGAAAATCCCATGGGCGGAGGAGCCTGATAGGCTGCAGTCCATGGGGTCGCTAAGAGTCAGACATGACTGAGCGACTTCACTTTCCCTTTTCACTTTCATGCACTGGAGAAGGAAATGGCAGCTCACTCCAGTATTCTTGCCTGGAGAATCCCAGGGACGGGGGAGCCTGGTGGGCTGCCGTCTATGGAGTCGCACAGAGTCGGACACAACTGAAGCGACTTAGCAGCAGCAGCAGCAGAGTAGAAGAAAGCACCTAACCCTGAGCACTCAATAAAGAAACATACCAGACTTGGTAAGTGAACCTGAAAAGTTGGCTACCTAAGTGAGAGATAAGAAATAATGGATTCCTGCTGATGATCATTTATCTCTGCTCTTCAGCACTCGATGAATTAATTTTTCCATAAATACAATTTTTAGAACCATGCCTTTTATACCACTGATACTCTCAAATTTTAAATAATCAAAATAATAACCTTCTATTTATGCACCAACAAACTGCTTACAAAAAAAATTTTTTTTAAACCACAAATAAGGTAATACAAGCAATGAGGGAGCTTTTAAAAAGTATTATCAAATAAGTTTAACACTAAATGTGAAATGAGATACATACAACCAGAGTTAGCTGTGTAAGTCATAACCTTAATTGTGGAAATATCAACTTTAAATTAATGTAGAAAAAATATTAAGTAATGATGAAATATATAAAAACAGCCATTAAAATTAGTTGCCTAGATTGTAATTAAATGAAAATAAACCACCATAAGAAAAAAAGAAGAAATGGCAAAAAGTAGAGATCCTATGTTTTATTTTTTGTTAAAGTATACATAAGAAATTGGAAATATATACCAAACTGAAATTTTTCCAGTTCTTTACATTTTCCTTAACTCTGAAAATCTCTTAAATCAACTAATTTAAATTTTTTGTTCAAACATTTTAAGAGTTTGGGGAAAATCTTTAAATTGTTCAGTGACTCATCAATTTTGAAAGTATCAAAAATATAACTGACACCCCAAAAAAATTTAATAAGATAAAGACACTGGTATTATTTTTTATGATGACTTGCATGGTGGTTTTAAGTATATACATTTGTAAAAATTCATCATTGTCAATAATACCTCAATTTTTAAAAATTCATAAACATGTACATGTAAAAGTCATGTACTTCATCGTATATCACACTGATTACCTAAAAGCTCTACAGATTATGGCCCATTCTATGATAAATTAGGCCCCAGTTTTCACAGGACTGTTAAAGGAACATGAAGTACTTATGGCTAAAGTGTATATGGTATCTGGGATTTGTTTTATGATACTGCAAGTGAGGTTAGTTTAGTCTAACCTTAGTCTAACAGTTTGTTTAATTAAAACTCTTAAGTGATTAATGGTGTAGGATTCTCCAGTTACTCTCATTTCCTATGCCATGTAATTTTGAAACTTTTTTACTTTTGAGATAAAATGGTTGCAAAGCCTAGAGACAATCACAGATTATAACAAATTCCAAAGAGATTTCAAATTCTTTTATATAACTAGATTTTAAGCTTTAAATTACACAGAAGCCATCTGTTGGAGTTTAGAAATCTTGCTACACGTGTGTTTCTTGTAATGGAATTTCATCTGCAAGTCTTCTTGTTTACGTCTACCACTTCAACATCAATTCCTCTCCTCACTAGGACTCACTTTAGGGTTCAGTGCTGCAGAGTGACAACCACTGCAAATGGGATCTGATGCAAACAGCATTCCACAGCCCTTCTCACTACTGATATGAGAAGCAGAGTACTAGGTTACCCTATCCTTATTATTCAGACCAGCAATCGGTCCTCAAAGGTACCAATTCTTACCAGGAAAATGTACTGCAACTATCAATATTATAAACATTGCTTTCAAAAAATAAGACCCGTTAATTACAAAGATTTGAAAGTCAATTTACAAGTGAATAAATAAGGGGTATTGGTCGGAGAAGGCAATGGCACCCCACTCCAGTACTCTTGCCTGGAAAATCCCATGGACGGAGGAGCCTGGTAGGCTGCAGTCCATGGGGTCGTGAAGAGTCAGACACGACTGAGTGACTTCACTTTCACTTTTCACTTTCCTGCATTGGAGAAGGAAATGGCAACCCACTCCAGTGTTCTTGCCTGGAGAATCCCAGGGATGGGGGAGCCTGGTGGCTGCCGTCTATGGGGTCACACAGAGTCAGACACGACTGAAGTGACTTAGCAGCAGCAGCAGCAAGGGGTATTGGGGAAAATGGGGAGCAACCACTGAGAGGTGCTTCCTTTTGGGGTGAAGATGTGCTAAAATTGACTGTGGTACGGGCTGCACAATTCTGCAAACATACTAAAGCCAACACATTCTAACATTAAATGGACGAACTGTGTGGAAGTGGAGTATATCTCAATAAAGCTGTTATTTTAAAACATGAATTGTCAAATGTGATAAAATATTAACGACCAATAACTGTTGGGTATAGGTGATTCGTACCTGTGGGTACTCATCTTTACTTTTTACTTTTGAGATGTAATTTACTTCCGAGATGAGATTTACCCATCTTTAATTCTCTTTACTTCTGAGATGTTTGAAATTCTTCACATCTTTAAGACTGTTTCATTTTGGGGGGTACAGTACACTTAATAAGTGAGAAAGGTACTCTTACCTGTATGAGTTCGAACATGCTGAACATAATTGTTTTTTCTGTCTGAAAAATAGTTGCATTTTCCACATGTGTAAACTTTCCTTGGAAAATGGTTTCTCAGGTGTTTCCTCCAGTGATATTCACTCACTGTGGTGTACGTGCATATGATACACTTGTAGACTCGCTCATTGTCCCCGGCTCGGGTGTGATGTTTCAGGTGAGCAGTATAGTGATCATAGCGATTGGTATTGTAGCCACAGCGGTCACAGCGGATGGGGCCCTTGGAGAAATCGCCCTCTTCCCCAGTAGAAGAGCCGGATTCCCTGGCTTTTGCTTGCTTCTCGGCACTTTCCTCCACAAAAAATTTCTTGGCGCTGTGAACTCGGATGTGATGCACAAACTGCTCTTCAGATTCTGCTTCATACTGGCATGGTTTACAGCGGGAAGGGTTTGGTCTTCAAGTTCTTGCACTTGTCCTCTGCTACGGGTGTTTCCTGAGGAACGTCTTTATTTGAGCTGTACGTTTCTGAGGCAGCTGCTACCTCAAACACAGGCCGTGGCTGCACAACATTGAGTTCCAAACTTTCCAGTTCCATGTTCTCCAGCCCACTGGGTTCGCCTTTCACCTCAGGAGACTCCTCAAGTCCTTCTCCATCACTATCTGAGAAGTTGCTATCCCCAACAGGCATCAATTCTGCCATCTGCCTTTCTTCGCCAACCAGGTAATCACAGCAGCCGCCATTTACTTCCCCAGTTAAGGCCACGTTTGCCAACATGATGAGCTGAGGCGCAGCCAGTTCAGCTCGAGAGAGATCAGGCAAGTCATACATGTCGTTTGGCAAGGCCATGCCCATGGTGCCACTGCCGGTGAACAGCCCTCCTCCTCCGGAAGACTGCCCCATTACCTGGGTGGCCATATCTGTGCTCTGCATTCAAAACAAAACAAAACAAAACACACAAAAGCACCAGTTTAAGCACAACGTTTACCAGTCTAAAACAAAATATCACTGTAGTTCTTTGTAACTTAAAACAATACATTTTCCCACATCATCTTTAAACTCAATCAGCTTCATTAACTACTGAAAGTCAGTCTTTAAAATCATTTTGTAAGTCTAAACCCTCTTTACTGCAGTCATCAAAAAATTTTCTGTAACCCCTACAAGAAATTCTATCAAATGTTTGACACAACTCATCCATCAACCAAATCTACCAACGGTGTGCCTTCCCTTAAGCACTTTTACTGTTTCTGGTGGAAAAATGTAAGTAACCTTCATTTTCAGTGCTAATTAAAATTAAATTGACCTTTGTACAAATGGGTTAGAGGCACCAACCCCCAGTGAGGTTAAAAATCTCATCTTTTTGGCTCCACAAAAACCAAGAGTACCAATAATCTACTGTTAACCAGAAGCCTTAAGGATAAGTCAGTAAACATGTATTTTGCATGTCACATGCATTTTTATAATAGATACATGAAAAAGCTAAGAAAATCATAAGGACTACATTTCCAGTACTGTATTTATAAATACAGTCAGTTTACATTCCCTGTATACAAGATGAATTACACCTGTAATACTTTTACCAATACTGTATGATACAAAATACTGCAGATATTATACATATTACTAACACTAGTCATCAAAATAGAAAAGATATTGTGAAAAAGAAATTCATACTCATTTACAGTTATAACAAAGCACTGATAACATTGAAGCAACGATATGACTGCTTTACTGAAATCTACTGCGATCGATAGGACTGCTTCGCAGTCGCCAAGCCGATATGCAAATAAATGAGTCATAAAAATTTTTATGGCATATAGTGTAAGGCATTTTCATAACATAGTATTTGAAATAGTTTTTTTTTTAACTGCATATATGTATGATGGGCTGATATGCTGTTTCTCAAAAAGCATATAGTAATGTAATTATTATATTTTTTTAAATTTATTTTTCTATGAAGACCTACAAGACCTTCTAGAACTAACACACAAAAAAGATGTCCTTTTCATTATAGGGGACTGGAATACAAAAGTTACAAGTCAAGAGATACCTGGAGTAACAGGTAAATTTGGCCTTGGTGTATAAAACGAAGCAGGTCAAAGGCTAACAGAGTTTTGCCAAGAGAACACACTGGTCATAGCAAACACCCTCTTCCAACAACACAAGAGAAGAATCTACACATGGACATCATTAGATGGCCAACACCAAAATCAGACTGATTATATTCTTTGCAACCAAAGATGGAGAAGCTTTATACAGTCAGCAAAAACAAGACTGGGAGCTGACTATGGCTTAGATCATGAACTCCTTATTGCCAAATTCAGACTTAAATTGAAGAAAGTAGGGAAAACCACTAGACCATTCAGGTATGACCTAAATCAAATCCCTTATGATTATACAGTGGAAGTGAAAAATAGACTCAAGGGATTAGATCTGATACACAGAGTGCCTGAAGAACTATGGACAGAGGTTCCTAACATTGTACAGGAAGCAGTGATCAAGACTATCCCTAAGAAAAGGAAATGCAAAAAGGCAAAAATGGTTGTCTGAGGAGGCCTTACAAATAGCTGAGGAAAGAAAAGATGCCAAAGGCAAAGGAGAAAAGGAAACATATCCATTTGAATGCAGAGTTCCAAAGACAGCAAGGAGAGATAAGAAAGCCTTCTTCAGTGATCAGTGCAAAGAAATAGAGGAAAACAATAGAATGGGAGGATCTAGAGATCTCTTCAAGAAAATTAGATACCAAGGGAACATTTCAAGCAAAGATGGGCACAATAAAGGACAGAAATGGTATGGACCTAACAGAAGCAGAAGATATTAAGAGGTGGCAAGAATACACAGAAGAACTATACAAAAAAGATCTTCATGACCCAGATAATAACGATGATGTGATCACTCACCTTGAATGAATCCTGGAGTGCGAAATCAAGCAGGCCTTATTAGGAAGCATCACTACCAACAAAGCTAGTGGTGATGGAATTCCAGTTGAGCTATTTCAAATCCTAAAAGATGATGCTCTGAAAGTGCTGCACTCAATATGCCAGCAAATTTAGAAAACTCAGCAGTGGCCACAGGACTGGAAAAGGTCAGTTTTCATTCCAATCCAAAAGAAAGGCAATACCAAAGAATGCTCAAACTACTGCACAATTGCACTCATCTCACACACTAGCAAAGTAATGTTCAAAATTCTCCAAGCCAGGCTTCAACAGTACATGAACCGTGAACTTCCAGATGTTCAAGCTGGATTTCGAAAAGGCAGAGGAACCAGAGATCAAATTGCCAACATCCGCTGGATCATCGAAAAAGCAAAGTTCCAGAAAAACATCTACTTCTGCTTTATTGACTATGCCAAAGCCTTTGATTGTGTGGATCACAACAAATTGTGGAAAATTCTGAAAGAGATGGGAATACCAGACCACCTGAGAAATCTGTATGCAGGTCAGGAAGCAACAGTCGGAACTGGACATGGAACAACAGACTGGTTCCAAATAGGGAAAGGAACACATCAAGGCTGTATAATGTCACCCTGCTTATTTAACTTACATGCAGAGTACATCATGAGAAATGCCAAGCTGGATGAACCACAAGCTGGAATCAAGATTGCCGGGAGAAATATCAATAACCTCAGATATGCAGATGACACCACCCTTATGGCACAAAGTGAAGAACTGAAGAGCCTCTTGATGAAAGTGAGACAGGAGAGTGAAAAAATTGGCTTAAAGCTCAACATTCAGAAAACTAAGATCATGGCATCTGGCCCCATCACTTCATGGCAAATAGATGGGGAAACAATGACAGACTTTATTTTTGGGGGCTCCAAAATCACTGCAGATGGTGACTGCAGTCATGAAATTAAAAGACGCTTACTCCTTGGAAGAAAAGCTATAACCAACCTAGATAGCGTATTAAAAAGCAGAGACATTACTTTGCCAACAAAGGTCCCTCTAGTCAAGGCTATGGTTTTTCCAGTGATCATGTATGGATGTGAGAGCTGGACTATAAAGAAAGCTAAGTGTCGAAGAATTGATGCTTTTGAACTGTCGTGTTGGAGAAGACTCTTGAGAGTCCCTTGGATTGCAAGGAGATCTAACCAGTCAATCCTAAAGGAAATCAGTCCTGAATATTCATTGGAAAGACTGACACTGAAGCTGAAACTCCAATCCTTTGGCCACCTGATGTGAACTGACTCACTGGAAAAGACCCTGAGGCTGGGAAGGATTGAAAGCAGTAGGAGAAGGGGACGATACAGGATGAGACGGTCGGATGGCATCACCGATTCTATGGATATGGGTTTGAGTAAGCTCCGGGAGTTGGTGATGGACAGGGAAGCCTGGCATGCTACAGTCCATGGGGTCACAAAGAGTTGGACATGACTGAGCGACTGAACTGGACTGAAAATTTATTTTCGGCTGTACTGAGTCTTCGTTGCAGTGTGTTGGCTTTCTCTAGTTTCGACAAGCAGAGGCTGCTCTGTAGTTGCAGTGGCTTCTCTTGTTGCAGTGCTGGGGCTCTAGAGCCCAGGCTTTAGTAGTTCCAGCCCATAGGCTTAATTGCTGCTCGACATGTGGGTAGGATCCTCCCAGACCAGGGACTGAACTTATATCCCCTGCGATGGCACCCCACTCCAGTACTCTTGCCTGGAAAATCCCATGGACTGAGGAGCCTGGTGGGCTGCAGTCCATGGGGTCGCAAAGAGGCGGACACGACTGAGCGACTTCACTTTCACTTTTCACTTTCATGCACTGGAGAAGGAAATGGCAACCCACTCGTGTTCTTGCCTGGAGAATCCCAGGGACGGGGGAGCCTGGTGGGTTGCCATCTATGGGGTCGCACAGAGTCGGACACGACTGAAGCGACTTAGCAGCAACAGCAGAACATGAATTCTTAACAACTAGACCACCAAGGAAGTTCCAGGTAATGTAATTATTCAAAAGCAAAATTATACAACAGTAGAAAAACTAATACCTTTCTCAAGTCTTGCACACAATGAATTCTTAGGTAACAATGGTGATGACACAATGTCTTCCAGCTCTTGGTGTACAATTACTAGATTTTTTACAAGACACTTACACACATACATGACAGATAAGTTTATTAACTGAACGGTGTGATTAACATTTATTAAGCAGAGAAGTGGATCATCATCAAGGTCTTCATCCTCCTGTCTTCTGTTGAGTAGGGGGGTTGGGGGAGGAAGGGTTGCTCTTGCTGAGTCAGGAGTGGCAGTCAGAAGAGGCAGAGGAAGTGTAAGAGAAGGCAGAAGGAGGTGCAGAGAGAGAAGAGGTGGAGGAAGTGGAAAGAGGCGAAACTTGAGAGAAAGATATCTTAAATTTCTGTCCAAATTTTCCTTTTCTACTTCTCTAAAAATGTTTCAATTTGGTACTAATCCTTCTACCAAGGGCTTTAGTTTTAGTGTCTGTATCATACAAGGGGCCAAGCTGTAAAAGAAGTCAAAAGCAATCTTCAACAAAAGGAACCTTGCTGCCAGACTGTCTAACGTCAATTTGTTTTCTGGCGCTGCTTCTTCCATGTCTTTTTCCTTATAGTCTTGCACTGGTTCTAAAGGACTCACCTCCAAATTAACTTCCATTAATTACTCTGGTATGCTATCTATTAACTCTTGAATATTCCCAAATTTTGTATCATGAAGCCTTTCATCCACCTTTTTCCAGTATCCACTATCTCTTTCATGACTTCCTTGATTGGCTGTGGTAAATCCTGTGAATTCATGCACAAGACGTGGACAGTCTCTTCTAGCAGAAATTTGTATTAGGCTTGATGGCCTTCATAGTTTTTGCTATCACAATGATAACATCTTCAACAGTATGGTCCTTCTAGACTTTCACGATGTTCTATCAGGGTTGTCTTCCACAGCACTGACAATCCTTTCTATGGAGTACCATGTGTAATGACACTTCAAGGTCCTTAAGATACCTTAATATAGGCTTTATTAAAAGACACTGTGTTTGGGAACCACTTTGACAGACTTCCCAGGTGGTGCTAGTGGTAAAGAACCTGCCTGCCAATGTAGATGTAAGAGACCTCGGTTCAATCCCTGGGTCGGAAAGATCCCCTGGAGGAGGAAATGGCAAACCAGTCCAGTATTCTACCTGGAGAATCCCATGGACAGAAGAGCCTGACAGACTGCAGTCCATAGGGTCGCAAAGAGTGGGTCGCAAAGAGTGGGACACAACTGAAGCAACTTAGCACACACGCATGAATACCATTTGACACCTTCAATGTTGAACTCATGGGGTTAAGGTGGCCAGGGTTACTGTCCAATACCAAAGAATCTTAAAATGCAGTCCCCTTACTGCGAAGTACTTCATAATCAGGGATAAAGCATCAATGGAACCAATTTAGTTAAGTATTCTCATTGCCCTGGCCTTCTTATTATACAACCAAAAGAATAGTAACTGGTGTTTATCTTTAAGGATAGTGAGCTTATGAAGTTCCCTGGTGGCTTAATGGTTAGGGTTCTGGGCTTTCACTGCAGTGGCCAAGGTTCAGTCCCAGGTCGGGGAACTGAGATCGTGCAAGCCAAAAAAAGAAAGGAAGACAAAGAATGAAAGAAAAACAATTCCATTAAAAAAAAAAAAAGTGGGCTTGGCAGCTTTATAGATAAGAACAGTCCTGATCAAAAACTCAATTTGTACAAAACAAGTTAGTCTTCAACCAGCCTTAAATCCAAATTAATGCTCACTTCTCTTCTTTAGTAATGAATGAGCTTTTTGCCAACTTTTTCCAGACTAGGGCACATTACTCTGTATTAAAAACCTGTTTAGGCAGACAGCCTTTCTCTTCAATAATTTTGTTAACAGCATCTGGGAACTCAAAGCTGGTTCTGCTATCTTGACATTTTTTCAGTCAAAACTCTTTCTAAAATTACCAAACCATTCTCTGCCAGCATTAAAGTCTCCAGATTTAGAAACTTCATTTTCCTTTTGCTTTAAATTGTCATACAATAACTTCACTTTTTCTCGAATCAATTTACTCTATAGGTATGCCTTTCATAACTATACCCACATGAAAAATTCTTTTTTTTTTTTTTTTTTAAGGTTACATCACACAGCTTCGTGGCTTGTGGTATCTTAGTTTCCCAACCAGGTATTAAACCTGAACCCTCAAGCAGTGAAAGCACGGTGTCCCAACCATTGGACAACTAGGGAATTCCCAAAAAGGCATTTTTAATATCAGACAGAAGGCATATTACAAAAAGTGTAAGGCTTTCATGTCTGCTGGCAAAAATGCAGAGACAGTCTCCAAATTTCCTTTTTTTTTTTTTTTTTTTTGGCAATAACCCTTACACTAGATTCACTGATCTTGAAGTGGTGGGTAATGGAAACTGCAGAACTTGATATGGTCAATATCAAGCAATTTAACTTTTTCTTCCAATGCCATGACTTTACTGCTTGGGAGCATTTCCAGCATCACCAGTGGCACTTTATATGGGTCCCATGGAGTCATTCAAGGTTTCTGGTATCCCACTAAACACAATGAAAAACACTCAGGAAATGGGAGAGGTGGCTTTTTTTCTGCAAGCACAATTTACTGGAGAGAACTGCTCACCCAGATATGATTAGACTTACAAGACGTTTTAAGTGGATACCTCCAAACACTTGAGGCTCACCAAAATAGCAACAAGAGGTAGCTATGAAATGATTACAGACCCACAGTATGGACCACAGTTAATATGCAGTTATGGGTGAATGATTGATCTTTACATTTGTTTACATCTCTCTGGACAGGAATGGTGCCATGGTGGTCTGTAATTTTTGGTAACTTTTATTAGATTTGTATACATTTTACAGTAGTCAATGATAAAATACATTATCTATGTATACTTGATACATTCATGATGTACCTTTTTCTAAATTTTCCATATTTCTAGGCTATGTGTATCATCTGTAGACTTCTGCAAAATGTTGCAGATCTATGAGAAATTTTCCAATATATTTGTTGAAAAAAATCCATATAAGTGAACCCATGCAGTTCAAATTCCTGTTGTTTAAGGGTCCAATGTACTTTGAAAAAGTACATAATACCATTAAAGTATTACTTAAGTTTCTTTTCTTGATGATCTGTTTAAAAGTAAACAAAAATTAAATATCTTTTTTCCTGTGAAAGGGAAGTTTAGTGTATTTAAATATACATAAATGAAAACACAAGAGCTTTCAAATACCCATTAACTGAATAACTCATCTTCAAATCAGCAACTTTCTTGCCTTGTGTTTGATCTGACTCAACGGCCTAGAGGAGCCATAATAAAATCTCTTTGAAAAAACGTTGGGCTTTTCAATAAAGTGTCTTAACCTCATTACTTTCCAACCTAAAAGGTGTTAATTCTCAAATTAGATGTTCTCTTGCGAATTAGAAAAAGCAAAGTGGCAAGGGCTCAAAAAATTTTACACCCAAAATACCAAAAGTAATCAGTTTAACCCAAGCGGATAAACACAAACTCGTTGAGTCATAGGTACCAACGAAAGTCGGAATCAAATGCCATCACACAGCAAAGGCTGTCCAAGGCCTTAACGAAACAGCCCAGGTGACTCGTAATTCCTAATTCTCCCCAAACTCTAACTACCATTCCTACAGGCATTTCAACGTTGCTCAGGAAGGCCGTCCGCGCACAGCCCGAAAGCCCAACGTGCCACTCGGATCCTACGTGCTGCCTTCACCAGCGCCGGCCTCGGCCGCGGCATTCCTGACTGAAATAGGCATTCGGCCATTTTCTCAAAATACGTACCAAACACAAAGCAGCTCTTCGCAAATTCCGGCGCCCTCGCTTCCCCTCGCCTCGGCCCGCTCACTGCACCATCGACACACCAAGTCGTCCTGAAGCGTCTCCTGGGCTCCCCACCACTGAAGACGGCGAGACGAGCAAACTCGGGGCGCCGTTGGGCCAGACCGAGTCTTCCCAGTCCAGGCTGCCCCCTCCCGGCCCGCGCGCCCCAGTCCGGGAAGAGTGAGGAAAGTTGCCGCGTCGTCGTCGTCTCCGCTCCTCGCCCGCCCAGGGCTCGCCCTCCGCAGGGGGCCGGGAGCCTCCGCGGGCGCCCTCCCGAGGCGCCGGGCCCCGAGGGCCAGAGGGGCCCCCTGCGCCCCGGAAGTCTGAGGCTCACT
Source organism: Bos mutus (assembly GCF_027580195.1). Lineage (NCBI taxonomy): Eukaryota > Metazoa > Chordata > Mammalia > Artiodactyla > Bovidae > Bos > Bos mutus. The sequence continues at coordinate 72,280,790 of NC_091622.1, read as the reverse complement.
CCCCCACGGCGCCCCGCGGGACTCGCGCCCCGGCCCCGCCGACTCCGGCGGCCAGACGACCCCGCACGCAGGGCCTCGGCGGCCTGGCCGCCCGAGCGCAGAAATCGCTGTCCAGCCCCATTGGCGGAACCGCCCGGGTCCCGGGCTGACTCAACCCGCCCGGCCGCACTCAACGGCGCCTTCCGGCGAAAGGGAGAGGCCGGGGAGGGAGGAAGACGCGAGGGCCGCCGGCAGGCGAGGGGCTGCGGCGGGACTCGGAGCAGAAGGAGCACGAGAGGAAGTCAGTTTCAGGACTAGGGCCCCAAGCAGCTCCGCTCCCGGCCTCAGGACAAGACATCCCCGCTCCTGCGCCCGCTCGGACGCGGCGGCCCGGCCTCGACTGGGGAGGGGGTCCTGGCGCCGCGCCGCTCTCCACCGACGCCCCCGGCCCAGCCCCCCGGCGGCGACGATGTAACCCGATCCCGCCCGGCCGCCCGCCCCCGCCCGACGCGGCGGTCGTCGCCGCCGCCCGAGCCACAGTATCTGCAAATCAGCCCTGGACAGCGCCTCGCTCCGCGTCCTTCCGCGCCCTCCCCTTCTCGCGGCCACGGCCGCCCGGCCGGCCCGCCGCCCCCACCCAACCGTGTCTCAGATCGCGCCGCGCTTACCGGCCTTTCTGGGCGAGGAGGGGCGACGACCCGCGTCGCCGCTCCTTCACGGACTACTTTTCTTTGTTGCAGGAGTTTCGGGGGAGGGGAGGGTGACGGTGGAAAAGTTGGACGCTGGGCTCGTCGAGGCCCGCGAAGACCCAGTGGGGCTGCAGAGTGTTCAGGCCGCTGGCTCTCGCCCTGCGGTCCGGGCCGCCGCCGCCGCCGCCACCCACAGCGGGCTCTGGGACCCCAGGCCTCGGCGGCGCTTACTCTGCTTCTGCGCCCTGAGCTCGCGGGAGCCGCACATTCCAACACAGGAGGCTGCGCCGCGCACCCGACCCGCGCCGCCGCCGCCACTCCCGGGACACGCCCCCTCACCGCCCGCGCGCGCCCGCCGGACACGCCCCCTCCGCTGCCCTCGCGCGTAGTCGCCTAGCGCGCCCCGCCCCTGGGCGAAGGAGTCTGTTGGGGGCCCGGTCTTTGGATGGGGGAGCGCCCAGACGTAGCAGCACCTAGTTTCCCCAGTGTCTCGAACTCGGGCTCTGAGGTCAGAAAAGAAGCCAACCCCGCTACCTTTGTTGATTTCCTTCATAAACTAACAACAGAAAAGTTATCCCCCAGCCCTGGAATGCACGCGAGAGACTAGCACTCTTAAAAGGAGCGCTCTTACAGGCTTTGTCACCTCCCTTTCAAGTCTAAAATGCTTGAAAAATACCTTTCAGAATCTCTTCTGATCTCCACCCATAGCCACCCTTAACTAATTAAGCTTCGTTTTGAGTCAACATTAACAACAAAAAAAAAGCTTTCCAAATTTTAAGCTATAAGCCAGGAAAACAACAAAAAACAAAAAGAACAATAACAAAAACGCAGTAAGTTGTGAAAACAAAGTATTTCAGGAACGAAGTGGATTCAAAATTGTGAGAATGAGGACAGACGGGACAAGTCCCTAGACGTGGAAGGTATCAAGTCATTCAGTCTTCAAAGCACCATTTCAGTGTAGCAGTTACCCTCAGATTACAGAGGGTAACGAGGGTGGTGAGGACTTCAAGGCTGTTTCCTGAGCCAGTTTTGGAGAGTAACCTGCGTCCATGTTTATAAAGTGGAGTAACCAAGCCTGCTACTTGGCACACAGTAATAGGCTAGAAAGAGGGAGGGAGGGATAAAGAGAAAAAAAATTTCTTTTTGCCTCAGAAATGCCTAAGTATTGTAATTCACAGCTATCCTCTGAAATGTAATGACTCTCTTAAACTCCTTAGTATGGCATTCAAGGCCCTGACTACCCAGATAAAGATAAGTTGGACTATCACTAATAGTATAAAAGAGGTAGCAACAAGTGCTTTGGGGGTTTAGAGGAGGAAGCGAAGTGAAGTCGCTCAGTCGTATCCGACTCTTTGCGACCCCATGGACTGTAGCCTACTACGCTCCTCTGTCCGTGGGATTTTCCAGGCAAGAGTACTGGAGTGGGTTGCCATTTCCTTCTCCAGAGGATCTTCCTGACCCAGGGATTGAACCCAAGTCTCCCACTCTGTAGGCAGACGCTTTAGCTAGTTTCTAATAGGATCTAGAAACAGTCACAGTAGATGGATTATCTGATCTGGTCTTGAGAAGTGGGAAAATTTCAACAGGTGGGAAATAGGGGAAGGAACATTATACACAGTAAAAACAGCAAGCTCAAAAAACACCTGAGACCTACCTCCTACTCAGTTTACCCAGTTCCTTCTCTTTCAAGTTCCTTTACTTTTTTATGAGAGAGCTGCCACACTCTATGTTCCTGGTCTACTCCTTAGGAGCCCTGTCTAATTGTTGACAGTACATTATTAAATAACGTACAGGGTCAAATGAAAAATGGAATAAAGGTCCTCCATGCTTAACTACTAAAGGTTTTGATTTGTTGTTCAGTCGTTCAGTGGTGTCCAAATCTTTGTGACCCCATGGACTGCAGAATGCCAGGCTTCCCTCCCTGTCCTCCACTATCTCCCGAGTTTGCTCAAACTCAAGTCCATTGAGTAGATGATGCTCCAGCCATTTCATTCTCTGTCACCCCCTTCTGTTGCCTTCAATTTTTCCCAGCATAAGGGTCTTTTCTAATGAGTCAACTCTTTGAATCAGATGGATACAGTATTGGCACTTCAGCTACAGCATCAGTCCTTCCAATGAATATGCAGGGTTGATTTCCTTTAGGATTGACTGGTTTGATCTCCTTGCTGTTCAAATGCAAAATCCCCCCATGAATCAAACTTAAGACGCATTCATTTTCATTGATCCCAAAAGAGAAAGAAAGAAATGCAGGAGGGAATGGTGAAAAAAAAAAAGAGCTGGGGTAGGGAGAAAAAAATTAAAGGAAGGAAAGGAAGAAAAAAAACCTTTGTAGGCCTGGTGCAAACTTTTTCTTTCTTTCCTTTTTTCTTTGGCCGCTCTATGCGGCTTCCCGGGTAGCTCTAATGGTAAAGAATCTGTGATTCAGGAGACCTGGATTCGATCCCTGGGTTGGGAAGATCCCGTAGAGGAGGGCATGGCAACCCACTCCAGTATTCTTGCCTGGAGAATTCCATGGACAGAGGAGCCTGGGGTCGCAAAGAGCCGGACACAAGTGACGACTACCACTTTCACTTTCATGCGGCCTGTAGACCCAGGGATTGAACCTGGCCCCTGGCAGTGAAAGTGCCAGGTTTGAACCACTGGATGGTCAGGGAATTCCCTAAACTTTTCTACCTTTATTCACTTTAAAAAAAAAAAAATTTTTTTTAAATCCATATAATGCTTGCAGGATTTTTTAGATGCTGTAACCCTGGGAACAAATCTGGCCTCTGTCACAGCCTGCAAAAATATAAACTTTTTCCCCTTTTTCATGTCCAAAAAAGACAAAAATGAAACATTTCTTTTTAAAACTTACTAGATAAATATCCTTCATTTCCTCAGTCTGACTGCTTACTGGAAATGTTTTATTAATTGGGCATTTATTCCAACATATTGTGATGCAAATAAATGAATGACAAATAGGCAGCTGCATTCATTTAAAATTAGCAGAGGTCCTTGTTTCAGAGATGTCATATTCAGAGTGACCCAAATCATCATGACGTGAAGGCCATAGGTCAAATTTAAGGCCAAATTTATAAATTAATAGGAACTCTCCTTGGGGGAAGCTGGTTCTATAAACTAATTACTAATTGCTTTTCAAGAGGCTGTATTTTACTTTGCTGTATCCAAAATTTAAGATCTTTTGAGAAAAAAAATAAAAGACTTTGAACTGTGACTGAGTTCTGTTGTTTTTTTGTTTGTTTTAATTTTTTTGGCTGACTCACAGTATATAGGATCTTAACTCCCTGATCAGAAATTGAACCATCCCAGAGTTCTAACCACTGGACCACCAGGCAAATCCCTCAAATGCTTTTTATTCTGTTAAATTTTGAATCTAATGCAGGTATTTCCTAAAACAATCATATATGTATTTTTTTCAGTTCAATATACCTGGCAGCCCTTGTTTCTTCTCTGCAGCTTCTTTTGCACTCTGTGGGGAAACCCACCAGTGTAGGCCTTGAGCCACACTGGCTTTAGGACTGTTGGTGTCTGGGGACTTCCCTGGCAGTCCAGTGGTTAAGATTCCACAGGTTCAACACCTGGTCAGGGAACTAAGACGTCACTTGCCATGTGGCACAGCCAGAACAACAACAACAAAAAGATTAATGGTGTCTGAAGACAGATTTAAGGCCAGGTCTAGCACTGTTGACAGCAACTTCATCTACCCTTGCTGCCAGTTGAGCCCCAAACTTTTGTTCTGGTTCTGGTAATCAGAATACAGTCTTATCCATGACAGTATCTAAAAATGCTGAGAGAAGGGAAGGAGGGGAGCCAGGGAGCTCTGGAAGGAGCTGGGCTCCTCCTGCTTCTCCTCCTGCTGTCTCAGGCAGCCCACATGACATTTTGCACTACTCTCCCCTTGCTCCTCTTCCCCTCAACTCCCTGGCCTCCTTGAACCCTGGCTACTAGAACTTGCTGTTCTTTATCTAAAAGACTATCCAGTACCTCTCTGTCCGTGCAAGCTCATTCCCTCCCCTCCTGGGTCAGATGGCAGCTTTTTCTCAGCGGCCACAATCTTTAGAATTACAGCTCCTCCCCTTTGCACCCAATCCTACTGTCCTTCCCTGCTATTAGCATTTATTGCTAACAAACATGCCATGTATTTTATTTATTTACCATTTATTGTTTATCTTTCCTTACTAAAACTATCACCGCAAAAACAAAAAAGAGTAGACAGCATTTGGCACATACCAGCCAAACATGTCTGCAAGAGTTAAATAATCTTGGTTATTCTTTAGGTGTTACTACTGACAAACACTTGAAGCTGGATTTGTCCTTCACAAAGCTAATTATTATCTGATTCCACATAAATTATACTCTGCACCTGACATTTTTCTCCCCCTACACTCTCTAGTAGGATTCTGTATCTCAAAAGGAAGAAGTTCTTGACCTATAACTTCAGGGATTACCAGATCAGGTTGCTGAGCCGCCTGACTCCAGCTTTTGGCTGTAAACTTGCAGGAAAGAAAAAAAAAAATATATATATATACATACACACAAGACCTTCATGAGGGTATAAAACCTTTCCCTATTTCCCAGGGGAGAGGGGCTTAGTTCTTGAGGTGCTAGCCTGCTGTGTATTCCTCTGTGCCAGGCAAAGATAGAGTCATTTTCCTATTTCCTCTGAATTCTGTCTCCATATTCTTTATTCAACACTGGTGGACAGGGGGCCAAGATTTTGGGAACAGAACTTAATGTCCAAAAGAACAAAGAAATTAGTCCTTATCTCCAATGCCTATAATGTGGTAGTTGCTCAACATGTGTTTGTTAAATTTATAGGATCCCAGCTTGGTGTCACAATCTCTCACAGTGGGGCCCCTTGTACCCCCAGTTCAACACCCATCACAGACTTCCCTCATGCTGAATGCTGGCCTACCTCTTTGCCCCCTAAAATATTTCCTTTCAATAGCTATTTGTTGAATGGGTTAAAAAATGCTCTTAGGTCACTGGTTCCTCTGTACTGCCTTCCTGTTGAAAATCTCCATTCCTGCTCTTCTGCATATGGTACTCCTAGTACACTCCTAGTTCCACATACCAGTCTTTCCTTGGATTTTCCTAGGTAGAATTTAAGAGTCTGTTTGGGCCTCAAGTGTCCCTCTATTTGCCCCTGTTTCTGTTGTTGTTTGTTTTATTAGCTTTGTCACCATGCAGCTTGCAGGATCATAATTCCCGGACCAGGGACTGAACCCAGGCTCTCAGCAGTGAAAGCATGGAGTCCTAACCACTGGACAGCCAGGGAATTCCCTGCCCCTTTTTACATATAAGCCACACCTCTCTCTCTGTACAGCCCTGCCCCTCCCCTGCATTCTATCTCTTTGCTCTGGCCTTCCCTATTGTCCTTCTTCCCAGAATTCTCCATGTCATATGCAGCCCACAAAATGTCACAACTGAAAGAAATCTTAGGGATCCAAGCTCTGTTTTATAGAAGAAAACACAGGCCTGAAAGCATTTGACTTGTCCAGGTTTGCTCATCTAGTTAGGTCACAGCCAGAACTTGGGCCCAGGGACACAGATTTCCAACTGGCCCAGTGCTCTTCCAGTGTGCCTTAAACTCTAATCGCTGGCAGTAGCTCACCCTTACCTAAAACATCTTTTACTGTTTTTGGACCTGATGAGCTACTATGTTCAATGGACATACAGACAGTATATATCTGAGGTTAAAATACTCTTCAGATCCACATTTCCTTAACTCTTGACCCTATTTTAAGGTTAAGATTAGTAATCTCCTGGCAAAGGAAACCCTTATTTTCCTCGATTGCTTTTAAAATACTCCAGCCACAGCTTTGACATTTTAACCTATAGAGCTAATTGTCAATTTAGGGGAAATGGGACTTGATTCAAAATACAACTTGTGGCAGTCTTCTCCTTCCTTCCAGAAAGAGGCAAAAGCGTCCAGAGTACCATGAGAGGTATACTGTTGTACATACTTTTATTCCTGTTTCTGACCTGACTAACAAGGACCTGAAGAGATAAGGAATTGTGTTCTTATTTTTGACACAGTCAATAAAATTAAACTTGCAACAAAGTGTATCAACCCAGTCAAAGCTAACACACAGTGCTGGTTTTATAAATAAACGTTTCTTCAATGGACATTTCCTTATTTGTCTTCAAATAATCACTTTATCCACTAGAATGACTGAAAATAAGGGTGCTGATGAGGACACTGAGCAACTAGAACTCTCATCTACTGATAATGAAAATGAAAACTGGTACAACTGATAGGATCGGGGATCCTCAGAGAAAGAGAACCAGGCGTGGTTTTCTTGACATAAGAAAAACCAATTTGGCCTAAGCTTTTTGTATCTAAGCTGGCCCCATGCTCGCCTCAATAATCAGTGATCTTAAGGGAAGTTAGGGGAAGCAGGAACAAAGGAAAAGCAGTCAAGAAACAACAGTTCAAAGATAAAACAGAGTTTTAGCTCCTGCCCCTTGGGGTTCCCTGTTCGCTGAGTGGTAAAGAATCCACCTGTCAATGCAGGAGCTGTGGGTTCAATCCCAGGATCAGGAAGATCCCCGGGAGAAGGAAATGGCAACCCATTCCAGTATTCTTGCCTGGAAAATTCCATGGATAGAGGAGTCTGGTGTGCTACAGTCCATGGGGTCACAAAGAGTCAAACATGACTTAGAAACTAAGCAATGAGGAATATACATAACACTCTGTTACGTATCTTTGAGTTCTTCGGGAACTAATCCCCCTACCCAGGTGGAGGATGAAATGATGATTTTTACCTCTTCTGAATTCTATCAGCTAAAGCTTGGACTCTATTTACCTTTGCCCCAATTCTATGTGGAATCTTCTGCTCTAACCCCTTCAAGAATATGCATGTACCCTTAGCTTAAAAGTTTCCCATTTTGCTGTTTGTGGAGACACTGCATTGGAAAAAACCCCAGGTGTTCTCCTTACTTACTGCAAGTAATAAATCCTTCTCCCAAGCTTTGGTTTGTATCTTTTGGCCCAACATCTCCCAAAACAACCATTTTGGAAAACAGTCTTGAAGTTTCTTATAGAGACACATAGAATATAATATAGGTATCCCATTCTAGGTACTAACTGAGGAGAATTGAAAACTTATGCCATGCAAAAAAAAAAAAACAACCCTGGAGATTAGTGTTCAAAAAATGAAACAACCCTAAAACCCAACTGATGAAGGAATAAACAAATTTTAATACACTCATACAATAAAGTGTCCAGGAGTTAAAACTTTTCCTGTATAACTGCCCTCCACTATTGGTGGGAATGTTAGTTACTGCAGCCACTATGGAAAACAGTATGGAAACTCCTCAGAAAACTAAGAATAGAATTACCGTATGATCCAGCAACCCCACTCTTGGACATATATCCAGACAAAACTCTAGTTCAAAAAGATGCATGTATCCCTATGTTCATAGCAGCACTATTCACAATAGCCAAGACATGGAAGCAACCTATATGGTCCATAGACAGATGAATGGATGAAGAAGATGTGGTATATATATACAATGGAATACTGCTCAGCCCTAAAAAAGAATAAAATAATGCCATTTACAGCAACATGAATGGATCTAGAGATTATCATACTAAATGAAGTCAGAAAGAGAAAGTAAAAAATGCCATATGATATCCTTCATGTATGACATGAATGAACCTGCAAAACAGGAACAGACTCAGAGGCATAGAGAACAGACTTGCAGCTGCCAAAGAGGAGGATGGTGGGGAAAGGATGGAGTGGGAGATTGGGTTTAGCCGATGTAAGCTATTATATATAGAATTGATAAACAGCAAGTTCCTTCCTACTCTATAGCACAGGGAACTTTATTTAATATCCTATGATAAACCATAATGGGAAAAATATTTAAATATATATATATACTTATATCCATAACTGAATCACTTTGCTATACAGCAAAAATTAACACAACATTGTAAATCAACTATACTTCAATTTTAAAAACCACCACAACAAAAACTTTTCCTCTACTTTCTTGATTGGGGTCTTTTGAATTCAACTGACAAAAGACAGAGTAACAAAAGATAACATTTAATCATCATATTTTCATTAAGGTATATAGAGAGTGCACAGAAAAAATGTGACACAAGGGCAGTTAGAATTTATCCATGGAGGGCTTATATAACATCTTTATAGGGGAAGAAGAGGAAGAGAATGACACTAATGGGAAAATAAATGAGTTCTCAATTAGGGAAGGGGAATAAGAAGGGAACTTATTCAAAAACAAATGGCATTTTGGAAAGATAAATGTGCATCAGGAGAATAGATGGGAGATAGGATCAATTTGTGACAATGTAGACTCCAGGGATGGCCTCTAGTGGAGGGAATTTATGACAATTGGTTCTTAGTTCTGCTTTTAGGACTATAAGAGATTTTACAAACTCAAATGTATTTTAATAAAGATAACTTTTTATGTCACAGTGAGTGGGTATTACTGACCCTTTCAATAATGAAACCAGGCAGGACCTACTGGTACTCCTGGTACTAGAAACCGTTCTGTGCCCCCTGTTTCTTGTTTATAGGGAATAGGCTTCAGTTTCCTGAACTTCCCTGAAAGGGTAGGTACAAACAGTTGCTAATCAGGGAAGGGAGTGGATGTAGAGACAAAGGAGGAGCAGTCAAGAAACAGTAGTGCAGCCTTGGGGCAGGGTCCTGGTTCCACTTCAAGGAATACAAGGTATAACAATGTATTTAAGCTCTTTATAGAATGAAACCCAACAAATGGATTATGTCAGAGAAGATAACTTGAGGCCAGATTAAAGAAAGCAGAAAGGCTCATCAAGAAGATTACCTGAGACCAGATTAGAGAAGTGCAGAGCCTGGACACACCTTGATCTTGTCAACAACTCCACCCTTGAACTACTGCTATGAAGTGAAAGTGAAGCGTTCAGTGTCCAACTCTTTGTGATCCCATGGACTGTAGTCTACCAGGCTTCTCTGTCCATGGGATTTTCCAGGCAAGAGTACTGGAGTGGGTTGCCATTGCCTTCTCCAGGGGATCTTCCTGACCCAGGGATCAAACCCAGGTCTCCTGCATTGCAGGCAGCTTTACCCTCTGAGCCAAAACTCCTCATTAAATCCTCCTAAGTTGGAACACAGAGTTTTCAGAAGCAGAAGCCTGCTATGTTCCCTTTGCCTGGAAATTCAAGAAAACTATTCTTTTCTACTTCATCCAAAACTCTGCCTCTGAGATTCAATTCAGTACTGGGTGCATAGAGAACACGTTTTCTGCAACAACACCATGAAAACTTAACTAAATCAAGTGTATTGATCTGGACAAAAATGAAATCTAAATTCCCATATCGTGCTCAGAAGACAGAATGTTTCCAGAAGAAGCTAGTTAGCAAGTAATCTAGAAAAGAGAAAAATGAAGGGGGGAAATTTGGCTGTTTACCTAACACTGTCCACAGAGCATTGAGACACGATCTGACAGATGTGCATAATCTAGGCTTAAAACAAGCATAGGATTTTTTTTGACTCAGAATAGGTGCGAAGATTATGCTGCTCAGCATGTGGGATCTTAGTTCCCCAACCAGGGATTGTACCCATGCCCTCTGTGTTGGAAGGATGGAGTCTTAACCATTGGGTCATCAGGGAAGTCCCTAGATATAAAAATTATTTCTTCTGACATTAACCCCGTGCTCACAAAATGACTTAGTAGCTAATAACATACCACACTTTTTATACCACACTTTCTGTTTGTTTGTTTGTTTGTTTGGCTACATCAGGTCTTAGTTTGGCATGCAGGATCTTTAGTTGCAGCATGGGAACTCCTACTTGCAGCATGTGGGATCAAATCTGACCAGGGATCGAATCTGGTCCCTTGCATTCAGAGTGCAGATTCCTAGCCACTGGACCACCAGGGAAGTCCCAAATATTATGTATTTTTAAAAACTTATAGACTACATTTTCTCACTTCCCAAGAAATCCTGCTGAGTATGCAGAATGATTACTGGCAAATCATGGCTGATAGGTTAAATAGGTTACTTAAAATCCAAATATTTTACAGAGAAAAATATTAAATTAGTTCCATTTTTTTGTGTATATATATATGTGTGTGTGTGTGTGTATATATATATATATAGTATTTGATGTGGGGGCATTCGAAGTTGATTGGTAGGCTATAAGGAAGAGCCTTGAAAAACAAAAGTGCCTGAGGCTCCAGAAGCCTAGACAGTTCTCTCTCAGAATTTCTTAGTAGTGACACAGGGTGTTTCCATATGCTAGAGGAAAAAGAAGAAACAAATAAACTAAAATTGATTTTGAAAGGTTTCTATATTGAAAGCATATTATCATCTCATTCTAAAATAATCCTAAAAATTGGATGGAGGGTGGAAAATACCAGAATTTCTTACTTTGTATGCTCCCAAGTTGTTCTAATTCGTCTCAAAAGGATGTGTACTTTTATAATACGGAAAACAAGAAGTTTTTTTAACAGATAATTTCGTTGGCCTCTCTCTCTTTCTGTTTTTTGCTGCTCTGGGTCGTCACTGCTGTGTGCAGGCTTTCTCTCGTTGCAGCGAGCAGGGGCTACTCTTCACTGTGGTGCCCGGGCTTCTCGTTGTGGTGGCTTCTCTGGTGGAGCCCAGGCTCGAGGCACACAAGCCTCAGTAATTGCAGCATGCCGGCTCGGTAGCTGTGGCTCGTGGGCTCTAGACTAGTTGTGGTTCATGGGCTTAGTTGCTCCCCAGCATGTGGAATCTTCCCACACCAGGGATCAAATTCGTGTCCTCTGCAAGGGCAGACAGCTTCTTACCCACTGCACCACCAGGGAAGGTGGGAAAATAAGCATTTTAAAAGTAAAATAAAACAATCTTGGAATTTCTTACAACAGAATGTTTGAGGGAGTGAAAATCTTACAGCTTTTTTGGAGAATAAGTTGGCACTGCCAAAATAAACACACATATACACATAAACTCACAAGGCTTCTGACCCAACAAAACCTCCTACAGTGTACATTGATATACAAGAATATTCAGTCCAGTTTTTTTAGTAAAACTAGTGGTCAAAATATTAACCAAGATTACTTTGTGGAATAGGCTTATGGCAGGGTACTTTCACTTTCTATAATATACATTTCTTTATTATGCAGCTTATAATGTTATATTTAAATGAAAGGACTCAAATTTGCTTATGAATTATTTCATTCATTTGACAATTATTCATTACTTATGATGTGTCTTTTGAATCTTCCCTCACCAATGCAAATAAGATGACTAACTGAATGCTTTCTTGTACCAGGGAATCTACATGATGCAGAAAATCTAGGTAGAAGATTAAATGTTGTTGTTTAGTTGCTATACCATGTCTGACTCTTTTCTGACCCCACAGAATGCAGCCCACCAGGCTCCTCTGTCCATGAGATTCCCAGGCAAGAATACTGCCATTTCCTTCAGGGGATCAGGGGATCTTCCTGACCCAGGGATGAAACCTGCATCTTCTGAACTGGCAGGTAGATTCTTTACCATTGAGCCACCAGGGAAGCCCAGAAGATAAACTAGAGGATGCTATTTGAAGAGTTCCTTGATCACAATCATAAGAAACGCCTGCCACAGCAGTCGCTTCGGAAAAGAAACTAATAGCTAGAGCTAATGCCTTTAACTGTCAACCGTCACCATATAAGATCTAGAGACCTCAGACTGAAAATCAATAGAATTACCTCATCACTCACCCACCTTCCACAATGCAGAGTACTAACCAGTATATGATCACAGCCTACCTTCCATATAATTGTTTTAGTGAATATAAACTGTCATCTTTGCTTTCTATATTTAGAATCTATTAAATGAGTAACAGTCCCCAGCTTAAATAAACCAACCCAGGACTTCTTCAAGCTTATTTTCACATGTAATATAAATCATAAATAGGTCACTATATGGCCACTTGGTAGTTTATGTAGACAGCTTTGGTGACATTGATGACTCAATGTCAAGTAAGAGTTAAGGGAAAAAAGAAACAATCAGTGATTACGAATGTGGGACCAATATAGGCTCACTTTGTTCTCACAACATCCCCTGTATAAAAAGCATTGATAAATATAATTCATATATGGGGACCCAGAAAATGGAAGCCACTGCAGCAGCCGGCCCCAGGTCACAAATCTAAACCTAAGCCAGGCTGCACTTCCAGAAAATGCCCCACTGTCGAGGAAACCTAACCTACACCCATCACAACCCCCTAGCTCAGCTTTAGCTCGCTCACCTCACACTGGAAAATAGGACCTGCTAAGCTTATAAGCTAAAGCTCCAATACTGTGGCCACCTGATGCCAAGAGCCGACTCATTAGAAAAGACCCTGATGCTGGGAAAGACTGAAGGCAGGAGGAGTAGGGGATGGCAGAGGCCGAGATGGTTGGATGGCATCACTGACTCCATGGACATGAGTTTGAGCAAACTCTGGGAGATGGTGAAGGACAGGGAAACCTGGCATGCTGCAGTCCACAGGGTCACAAAGAGTCGGACACGACTTAACAACTGAACAACAAAAACAAGCTTATAAGGAAATGGCTGACCTCCTAGGTCATCTTGCCCTCTTTTCTGTTTCCTCTTTAAAGGTCTATAAACTTGCTCTTGCCCAGACTCCCTCAGGAAGAGTGCTCTATTGTCTATGAGGCAGTGTACTCCTCAATCCATGGATGGTTTTCCCATGGATAAGGGACATCAAGCTCATGACTAAATTGTATTATTTTTGTCATTTGACAGTATGGACTCGCAATTTACAAAAGATTCAAAGGGAGGTTCCATGTCTTGCCCCTGGTAAATGCCATGGAGTCCAGAAATCTGACATTATCTATGACTATGGCAATCAGTCCAGATATGACCCTGCTGAGTCTACCAGGCTGGGACGCAGAGGGTGTCATGTGAGTATGAGAGCCCCAGGAAGCTCTGGACAGGTTTCCATAGCTAAACTGATTTCAAAGGCCTTGAATTCATACCTGTGTGCCAACAGTTCTAAAGCACTGTTTATATAAAACTGTTTATTATAACATTCTCAAACACCTCAAAATAGAGAGACTATATCCGTAATTTAGTATGGCACAGCTTTTTTAAAATTTGAAAACTCGCTGAGTCATATGAGGAGGTCCATGATAAAAGGTAGCAAGAGAAAAATACACAATTGGTTTGTAGTCCTAGCTCTGCTATAAATAAGCTCAGTTCAGTTCAGTTCAGTCACTCAGTCAGGTCCGACTCTCTGTGACCTCGTGGACTGCAGCATGCCAGGCCTCCCTGTCCATCACCAACTCCCAGAGCTTACTCAAACTCATGTCCATTGAGTCTGTGATGCCATCCAACCATCTCATCCTCTGTTGTCCCCATCTCCTCCCGCCTTCAATCTTTCAAGGTCTTCATCATCAGGGTCTTTTCCAATGAGTCAGTTCTTCACATCAGGTGGTCAAAGGATTGGAGTTTCAGCTTCAGCGTCAGTCTTTCCAATGAATATTCAGGACTGATTTCCTTTAGGATGGACTGGTTGGATCTCCTTGCAGTCCAAGGGACTCTCAAGTCTTCAACACCACAGTTGAAAAGCATCAATTCTTCAGCACTCAGCTTTCTTTATAGTCCAACTCTCACATCTATACATGACTACTGGAAAAACTACAGCTTTGACTACACAGACCCTTGTTGGCAAAGTAATGTCTCTGCTTTTTAATATGCTATCTAAGTTGGTCATAGCTTTTCTTCCAAGGATCAGTGTCTTTTAATTTCATGGCTGCAGTCACCATCTGTAGTGATTTTGGAGCCCCCAAAAATAAAGTCTCTCACTGTTTCCATTGTTTCCCCTTCTATTTGCCATGAAGTGATGGGACCAGATGCCATGATCTTAGTTTTCTGAATGTTGAGCTTTAAGCCAACTTTTTCACTCTCCTCTTTCACTTTCATCAAGAGGCTCTTTAGTTCTTCTTCGTTTTCTGCCATAAGGGTAGTGTCATCTGCATATCTGAGGTTACTGATATTTCTCCCGGCAATCTTGATTCCAGTTTATGCTTCATCCAGCCCGGCATTTCTCATGATGTACTCTGCATATAAGTTAAATAAGCAGGGTGACAATATACAGCCTTGACATACTCCTTTCCCAATTTGGAACCATTCTGTTGTTCCATGTCCAGTTCTAACTGCTTCTTGACCTGCATACAGATTTCTCAGGAGGCAGGTAATGTGGTCTGGTATTCCCATCCTTTAAAAATTTTCCTTGGTTTATTGTGATCCACACAGTCAAAGGCTTTGGCATAGTCAATAAGGCAGAAGTAGATGTTTTTCTGGAACTCTCTTGCTTTTTCAATGATCCAGTGAATGTTGGCAATTTGAACTCTGATTCCTCTGCCTTTTCTAAATCCAGTTTGAACATCTGGAAGTTCATGGTTCACATACTGTTCAAGTCTGGCTTGGAGGATTTTGAGCAAGCTAGTATTGAATGAGCAAGCTAGGATGAATAAGCTAGTACTGAAAAAATCATGATGACTTGTTCACTGAGACATAAAACCTGGAACCTGAAAGGTATGTGTGGGGACTTTCCAAACCTTGTATCCTATACTTTGATTAGAAAGTTCTGTCATTCACTGTATATACAAGCATTGGTGTGGTGTTAGTTGCTCAGTCGTGTCCAACTCTGCAACTCCATGGACTCTAGCCCACCAGGCTCCTCTGTCCATGGAATTCTCCAGGCACAAATACTGGAGTGGGTTGCCTTCTTTTCTTCTCTAGGGGATCTCCCCGACCCAGGGGTCGAACCCAGGTCTCCCGCATTGCAGGCGGATTCTTTTTCCATCTGAGCCACCAGGGAAGCCCATATTCAAACATTAAGCCACTATTATCTCTTGCCTTAATTAACGTCCCTTGCCCATTCCTGCTCCTCTACATTCCGTTCTTCACCTAGAAGACTTATAAGGTAAACTTTAAAAAATGCAAATCATTTCATCTGATCACATCATTCCTGTGCTAAAATCCCCTCCAAGCCTTCTCAAAACTTTTAGGGCAATGTTTGAGCTACTTAACAAGTTCAGTAAGGAGCTGCCTGGCCCAGGCTGCTACCTCTCCTGCCACCAGCTCCTCCACATTGATCATTTCCAGTCTCAAACCATCTCCACATGCTGTTCCAACTACCTGGATGGTACTTCTGGGAACCTATCCCCACTCCAACAGGGACCCACTTGACTTGGGTGAGTTGATCTCATTTCAGGAATTTGCTTAGATGTTATGTCTTCCAGAAAAACTTCACCTGAACTATATCAAGTCTTATTATGCCTCTATGAGCTCTGTTAGCACATGGTACTTGGATGTCATGGTCATAAGCACCATTTATTTAATTATGCATGCCAGCCAATGACATCCATTAATGATATGCCTAACCTAGTCTGGACCAGGACAGACTAACTGAAGGAGACAGTGACTCTAAACAGATAAGGGAGGGGATCCCCAAAGAGAACCAGGCATGGTTTTCTTGACATAAGAGAAGTCATCTTTGGTATAAGCCATTTTGTGATCTAAGCCTGGCCACAATAACTGCCCTTGAATGGGTCTCAATAATTAATGGTCTTAAGGGAAGTGAGTGAAGGAAGGAACAAAGGAAAAGCAGTCAGGAAACAACAGTTCTGCAATAAAACAGAACTCTAGCTCCTCCTCAGGGAGTATACATAGCAATCTGGTACATACCTTTGAGTTCTGCAGGAACTAAGGCCCCCACCGAGGTGGAGGATCAAATGATGATGTCAACGTTTTCCAACTTCGTTCCACTATAGTTTGGACTCTGTCGATTTTGCACCAATTCTAGGCTGAAATCTCTCTTACTCAATTCTCCCTTCATGAATATACACATACCGCCCAAGCCCTTTAATGAGTATGCATGTACCCTTCGTTTAAAACTTCCACATTTTGCTGTTTGGGGAGACACTGCTTTGGGAAAGCTCTCTGGTGTTCTCCTTACTTGCTACAAGTAATAAATCTGTTGATGGGAAATTAATCAGTTGATCTAAGAAAGAAATGGAAAATGTTATCTGAGCCAAATTGGAGGATTACAACCTGGGAAGAGCGTCTCAGCTCCAAGAACTATTACATCCTTTAAAAGTAAAGGCATAGTTATATAAGCTTTTTTGAGACAGAGGGCTAGATATCGAATGAGTCACTGTGGTAGGTCGTATGACCCCTTACAACATCAAGAAAGAATGTTATCTTTTAAGGAGTCTTCTTTGTGATGCTAGAAGTTTCTCTTTAAGGTTGAGCAGGTACTCCTCCCCCCTTTTCAGGGGCAGGGAGGAGAGGAGGTTTGGTAATGCATAATGCAGATACACAATGCACAGTGCAGAGAGGAGTCCAAAGGGCTGAAAAGTTTTCTTGTTTAAATTTCTCCTGTTTAACCACAAAAATATGACTTTTATTTCACAAATCCTTACTTCTTCCAATCTTTGGCTTGGTTGCATCTTTTGGCTTGACACCCACCAAAAGGCAAACCCAGTTTCTGGGTAACAACTTTGTGGAGGAAATCCATCCAACAAGCCTCACATAGTTTTATATGTGGGAAGGGGTTCACTGAGGGAGGGGAACTGTCTCAATGACCTTTCAAGAATATTCAGATACTGACATTGATAGCCTGCCAGACTAACTTACCCTGTGGTCAGGTACCATCCATTTTTCTCACTCATAGAATGAGTGGTAAGCAGAGCAACTATTGGCCAGTACCAAGTTAGGCTGAGTTAGCAAATGAGTAGGAACTGGGTAAGCCTTTTTTTCCGTTTTGACCGAATCATGCAGCATGTGGAGTCTTAGTTCCTTGACCAGGAATCAAACCTGTACCCCCTGCATTGGAATCATGGAGTCTTAACCACTAGACCAACAGGGAAATCCTAGTATGACCACAGAAAGATCTCTGGGCAAAGACTGCCCCAAATTGGCCTTGGATACCAGGTTAAGAATTTTTAAATTTATCCTGAAACCAAAGAACCATGTACTCAATAACCAGTATGATCATCACGCCTATGTGAAGCTCTGCTAAACACTGAGTTTTGAATGCAAGTTTAAATGGCCATAAAACAAGCCAGTGGAGAAGTCAAAGTAAAAGTTCTATGTTTAGAGTTAAGGGAAGAGGCCTGCGCTGACAATGTAAATTTGGGAGTCATTTGCATCATTAAGAAGATATTTAAAGTCATGAGGATAAACAGGGAGGGATGAAGGAAGGGAAAAGATGAGAGAAGAAATAAAGACCAACAGAGATTAACTGACCTGTTGTTGTTCATTCCCTAAGCCATGTCCGACTCTTTGTGACCCCATTGGACTGCAGCATGCCAGGCTTCCCTGTCCTTCACTGTATCCCAGAGTTCAAATTCATGTCCATTGAATCAGTGATGCCATCCAACCATCTCATCTTCTGTTGCCTCCTTCTCCTGCTCGCAATCTTTCCCAGCATCAGGGTCTTTTCCAATGAGTTGGCTCTTTGCATCAGGTGGCCAAAGTATTGGAGCTTCAGCATCAGTCCTTCCAATGAATATTTAGGGTTGATTTCCTTTAGGATTGACTGGTTTGATATTCTTGCAGTCCAAGGGACTCTAAAGAGTCTTCTCTAGTACCTCAGTTCGAAAATATCAATTCTTCAGCTCTCAGCCTTCTTTATGGTCCAACTCTCACATCCGGACATGCTGCTGCCACCGCTGCTGCTAAGTCCCTTCAGTTATGTCTGACTCTGTGCAATCCCATAGATGGCAGCCTACCAGGCTCCTCCGTCCCTGGGATTCTCCAGGCAAGAACACTAGAGTGGGTCGCCATTTCCTTCCCCAATGCATGAAAGTGAAAAGTGAAAGTGAAGTCACTCAGTTGTGTCCGACTGTTCGTGACCCCGTGGACTGCAACCTACTAGGCTCCTCCGACCATGGGATTTTCCAGGCAAGAGTACTGGAGTGGGTTGCCATTGCCTTCTCCACATCCGGACATGACTACAGGCAAAACCATTACTTTGACATATGGACCTTTGTCCACAAAGCAATGTCTCTGCTTTTTTATTACTGTCTGGGTTTGTCATAGCTATTCTTTCAAGGAGCAAGCATCTTTTAATTTCATGGCTGCAGTCCCTGTCCACAGTGATTTTGGAGCCCAGGAAAATAAAGTCTGTCACTGTTTCAGCTTTTTCCCCATCTATTTGCCATGAAATGATGGGACTGGGTGCCCTGATCTTAGTTTCTTGAATGTTGAGTTTTAAGCCAGCTTTTTCACTCTTCTCTTTGATCCTCATCAAGAGGCTCTTTGGTTCCTCTTCACTTTCTGCTATTAGAGTGGTATCATTTGCATATCTGAGGTTATTGATATTTCTCCCAGCAATTTTGATTCCAGCTTGTGATTCATTCAGCCTGGCGTTTCACATGATGTACTCTGCACAGAAGTTAAATAAGCAGGGTGACAATATACAGCCTTGATGTACTCCTTTCCCAATTTTGAACCAGTTCATTGTTTCATGTCTGATTCTGTGGCTTCTTGACCTGCATACAGGTTTCTTTGCAGACAGGTAAGGTAGTTTGGTATTACTAGCTCTTTAAGAATTTTCCACAGTTTGTTGTGATACAATAACAAGCTCGAATGGAGAATGAAGAGGTAGCAAAAGGAGACTGGAGAGGGAACAGAGATATCAGAGAACAAAATGGTACAGTGTCAGAGAAACCAGAGGGCTGGGCCAAATGCTATTGAGAGGCAGTGTCAGATTAGGAGTAGAAGGCATATATTAGATTTGGCAACATAGGAGACAGCCAGGGCTTTAAAAAGGTCACTTAGGGGACTTACTTGGTGATCCAATGGTTAGGAATCAGTGCTTCCACTGCAGGGAACATGGGTTGGATCCCTGGCCCAGCAAGTAAAATTCTTCATGCTGCATGTTGCAGCCAAAAAAAAAAAGTCACTTCATGTGAGTGATGAAGTCAGATGCCTGGTTGAATCTGAATGGGTTGAAGAGTAAATGAAAGATACAGATGTGGAGATAGTAAAAGTAGAAAACTTATAATGCAGATGTACCTGAGACTTCTGGAAGAGATTTAGATTCTACAAACATTAATTACATTCCTAGAGGAATCCTGATGATTTCACCTACAAGTTTGGATGCCTAGTACACACCCTACCGCGCTATGATATTCAAATACTGAGAGCAATACTTGAGGAAGTTTCGAATGTGGATTCTAGACCCTGACCACCTGGGCTTCAATTCCAGCTATTTCACTAACTAGCTCAATGACGTTCCGCAATTACCACAACTCTGAGTCTTGGTTTCCTCATCTGTAAAAACGTAGTTAGTAGACTCTGGTTCATGACTCTGTTGTAGAGATAATATCTTGAATAAAGGCCATGTCTGTCACCCTATGCTTGAAATCTCTCAACTTGCATATAACTGCCATGAGGGTCAGAGGGAGGTCGAGATAAGATAAAGACTTGGCTAGGGCTTTGTTGGAATTATCTAGCTATTTTCCTCAGTAGTGGCTTGTGTGTTGTCTATCTCTTGCTAATAGATCCCTACGTAGGAAGAAAGGAGTGATATTTAATAAGTCAATCTGATCCAGTTCCTTCTTGTTTTAAATCTACCAGTATCTCTCCATAGTAAAGCATGTCTGGTTTAAGATAGTTTCTATTCATCTTCTTTTTTCAAATTTAATTTTATTTTATTTTTGCCTATGGGTCTTCATTGCTGCTTGTGGGCTTTCTCCAGCGGCAGTGAACTTGGGGCTACTCTCATTGTGACGTCTTCTCTTGTTGCGGAGTGCAGGCTCTAGGCATGCAGGCTTAGCAGTTGTGGCACATGGGTTTAGTTGCCCTGTGGCATGTGCAATCTTCCTGGACCAGGGATTGAACCCGTGTCCACACTGGCAGGTGGATTCTTAACCACTGGGCCCCCAGGGAAGTCCTATTCATATTCTTTTCACTCTTAAATGTCCCCTTAGAAAAAGTCTTCCTCTGTTAATCCATTTGGGCTTCCCTGGTGGCTCTGTGGTAAAGAACCCACTGGCCAATGCAGGAGACTTGGGTTTGATCCCTGGGTCCAGAAGATCCAAAGCAGCAACCCACTCCAGTATTCTTACCTGTGAAATCCCATGGACAGAGAAGCCTGGTGGGCTATGGTCCACACCGTCACAAAAGAGTCAGACATGACTTGGTGACTAAACAACAACAATTAATCCATTTAGTTCCTGCTTTTGAGATATCATTCCACTGAGTTTTAAGAATTCTCTGATCTAAAGTCTTGGTTCACAGAGTGTAGCCCATCAGTCAGAAACACTGTCATCACCTGAGAGTTTAGTAAATATGCAGAATCTGAAGCCCAACCCAGATCTAGTGAATCAGAATTGCATTTTGACAAGCTGTCTGTGCACATTAAAGTTTAAGAGGCACTGTTACAAAGGAGGTAAAAGGAACTTAGGAAGACTTCCAGGATCCAAGAAATTTTGCACTGAAGTAGGACAAATTAAAACTAAACCTACCATGTAAATGTTTTCCAAAATCAGGTGTACAAGTTCAGAATAAAACTTGTGAAATTTTGTCTACTCATTCCAGTGACTTGCCACAGCTGAATGTTTAAACTCCTTTTTAAGTTAAGTATTCAACTTTTTTTGAGAGTTGGCCTTTCTTCTTGATAAGTAGAACTTAAAT
The DNA here is from genome assembly GCF_027580195.1 of Bos mutus. Lineage (NCBI taxonomy): Eukaryota > Metazoa > Chordata > Mammalia > Artiodactyla > Bovidae > Bos > Bos mutus. The sequence goes on along the minus strand of NC_091622.1, from coordinate 72,259,487 downwards.
AATGACAACAGAAAGGACACATTATTTTAGACTTGGCCCTGGGACAAAGTCATCTCTAAGAATGTAAGTCAAATAGAAGAGGTCAAATGGCTTTCTTTGCCATAGCTTCTTTTTTATTTTCCCCTTCCGGAGTCAATGGTAGCCACTTTAAAAAATCTTCTTTTTCTATTCCTAAAGGACTCAACTTTTACTGCTTGTAGACAACCCAGCGTTCTCTATGACAATTTGTTTCTTGTATTATTTCACATAAGAATTTGACAATTATAAAATGTCCTTTCTGTGAACTTCTTAGTTTCGAAGACTTTCTGTAAACACATCTACTTGCAACTCTAGTCACCATGTTTGCAAGTATAGATTGCCAATTTTAAATAATGTTAGGAGTGAGCTCAAAAAGACATTAAGAATTTTATGATGAGTATAGCTTATATTATATTTTGGGCATATTTGAAATGTAATGAATTGTGGAAGGCAGTGGGAACCCAAAGTACAACTTTATCCAGTATGACAGGCATCTAGTGTTTATTTTACTGAGAAATGGCCAACAGCAGAAACCTGGAGAGTTAGGATCTGAAAAAGGAGCCTCTGGTCTTTGATTAGTTGTTGCGGTATGATGGGGCTGGGGATCAGGACCTATTAAACTTAGAAAAATTTATAAGCAGGTACTTAAAATAGTCTTAAATTTTCAGTTATTTCCCCCAAATCAGGATGAATTAAAGGTGAGCATTTTGTTCCAATATAACTAAAGTAATATATTGGATGAGACTATTTTATGCCCATTCCTGTGAATGCCACTGTCCTGGTGTATTTACTGAGATATTGTCCCAAACAAGCCAGTAATCTTGACTCCCACTCCCATTCCCCTCTTTTCCTATATGAGAAAGAACATGATTTTAGAGTCTAGGGATCTGAGTTTAGATCCCAAGGTAGCTTCATTTGTCCTCATCTGTAAATTGGGTCTGATAATATTCTAGAACTAAGACGGATCTGTACAACTTTTCACCTATAATCATGAACCAATAAATGTTAGTTCCTTTCTTTGGCACTGCCTAAAATGTCTTAATCCTTCAAGAATGCTGGGTATAGAAGGTAGAAATAGTTTATGGAAGCCCTTAGGGCACTAAGGTACTGTTATTGGCCTAGAAAGCATCTCTTCTTTTCTCTACCTGTCCTTGGAATTCCCCAGCTACAGTCTTGCAATGTTAAGACTCACTTTGCCCACAGCAGAGGCAGTAAATCCAGTGAAGATCTGAGATGAAACTGCTGCCACAAATGGCGTGTTTTGCCCATGTGATGATGGGCATATATTTTAGAAAGGAAAATAATATATATCAGTAAAAACAAACCCTTAGAAGTTCCCTTTGCTCTCAGAATAGCTTTCAGCAGAGCCTGTAACCTCTGGCACTATGGACACTACCTTTACTGAAGCAATAGTCTCCATTGTTGTGGGCAGCCTCCCAGAGTAATTGACAGTGGCAGGGGTTAGGAGAGGAAGGAAGACTGCAACACAGACATCAAAGGCAATTATTGCAAAACCCAGCTTGTACTGAATGGAAGCAGTCACTCAGAATGTCATTTGGAAATAAATTCCCTGGGCAGATTAAATGTTTTGATAGTCACTAGAGTAAAAATATGACCCTGGAGTTTTGACCACATCTGCTTCCTGGGGTTGAATAGTTCCTGATTTGCAAAGGCATGCCTCCCTATACCTCAAAAGCTGTTTGATTAGATTTCCAAGGTAGTGACATCTGTTTTCCATCCCACAGTAAGTTCTTATACTCCTCTCTTGCTTGCAGCAAATAGTTATGCAGTACCTACTACGTGCAAGGCATTGCTTCAGGTCAATGACAGTTTGACCATAGAGGTGGGCAGATGGGCACATTAATTCAAACCAGAGATCTTACACAAATTATCACCCTGTCAATTATTTTTGCCAATAATGGCTCCAGGCCACCAGGAAAACTTCTTCTCCAGGTGGCTATAAAATCTGATAGAGCTAATGTTTTGAAGACCCCCAGAAAATTCAGCTCCCCTTATTTTCCTTATCTTAATATTGGGGAATAGATCCCAATTTTTTTTAGTATTTTATATGCTTATATTTTCTTGTATATACTTTTCAACTTTCTTTTTTTGGTAGTACTGCTACATATGCCTAAAACTGAGATCCCTATACCTTATTATAGGGCTTCCCTGGCAGCTCAGTGGTAAAGAATCTGCCTGCCAATGCAGGAGATGTGGGTTCTTTGAAAACTAGACAAAATTGATAAAGCTTTTAGCAATGTTCATTAAGCAAAAAAGAGTGGGCCCAAATAAATAAAATCCCAAATGAAAGAAGTTATAATCAACATTACAGATACATAAATGGTTACTATGAACAATTAGAATCAATCAAATGGATAACCTAGAAGAAATGAATAAATTCCTAGAAAAGTACAATTGTCTAAGATTGAGTCAGAAATTCAAAATGTGAACAGACTCATTACCTGTAATGAAACTGAATCAGTAATTTTAAAAACTCCCAACAAGCAAAAGTCCAGTGCCAGACAGCTTCATAGGTGTATTCTACCAAACATCTAGAGAACAGTTAACATCTATCCTTCTCAAACTATTCCAAAAAATGAAGGCGGAAAAAGAGACCCAAAAAACCTCTTGAAATCATCCTACAAGGCCAGCATGACTCTGATACCAAAACCAGACAAAGACAATTCAAAAAAAGAAAATAACAAGCTAATATCACTGATGAATATAAGTGCAAAAATCCTCAACAAAATATTAGCTAACCAAATTCAACAATACATGAAAAGAATTGTACACCTTTAAAAACATTAAAGTTATAGTTGATTTACAATGTTGTGTAGTTTCTGGTGTACAGCAAAGTGATTCAGTGGTACATATATATATGTGTATATATTCTTTTTCATATTTTTCCATCACTGATTTTTACAGGACATCGAATATAGTTCCCTGTGCTATACAGTAGGACCCTGTTGCTTATCTATTTTATATATAGCAGTTTGCATCTGCTAATCCCAAATTCTAATTTATCCTTCCCCCATCCCCTTTCCCTTTTGGTAACCAAAGTTTGTTTTCTTCATCTCTGAGTCTGTTTCTGTTTCGTAAATAAGTTCATTTGTGTCTTATTTTAGATTTCACACATAAGTGGTATCATATGGTACTTGTATCTTTCTTTCTGACCTACTTCACTTAGTATTGATAATCTCTAAATCTATCCATGTTGCTGCAAATGGCATTATTTCATTCTTTTTAGGGCTGAGTAGTAGTCCATTATATACAAACCTTTTTTTTCTTGCTGCACCAGCAAGTTCTGGAGAACAGCATGGTGATTATAATGCTGTATTATATGTTTTTAAATTGCTGAGAGAGTAGATTTTAAATGTTTTCATCATACACATACACAATTTATGATTACGTGAGGTGATGAATATGTTCAGTTCAGTTCAGTTCAGTTCAGTCGCTCAGTCGTGTCCGACTCTTTGCAACCCCATGAATCGCAGCACGCCAGGCCTCCCTGTCCATCACCAACTCCCGGAGTTCACTCAGACTCACGTCCATCGAGTCAGTGATGCCATCCAGCCATCTCATCCTCTGTCGTCCCCTTCTCCTCCTGCCCCTAATCCCTCCCAGCATCAGAGTCTTTTCCAATGAGTCAACTCTTCGCATGAGGTGGCCAAAGTACTGGAGTTTCACTAACCTTATTGTGGTAATCATTTTACATATATTTTATGTATTAAATCATCATATAGTATACTTTAACAATGTTGTATGTCAGCAATATCTCAATAAATCTGGAGAACAAAATAAGAAATGAGAAAAAAAATTCACTTCATGGACTTCAAAGACACAAATTTTATTTAAATTTTTAAAAATATTAAAACAAAACCCCAAATTCTCCAAGTCCCAATCCTGGCTATGCTTTCCCTAGTTAATGACCTTGGATAACTTGCTTAACTGCTCTGGGCCTTGATTTCTTCATCTATGAAACAGGAATAATAATTATACTTAACTCACAGCAGTTGTGAGAATTAAATTATATAATACCTGTAAAGGGTTTAGGAAAATGCCTGGCACATAATCATAATGGTTTGTGATAATAAGGATGATGGTGAGGGAGGAGGAAGGGGAGGGTGAGACGAAGGAGGAGAAATATTGTGTCAATGATGACTGCCTCTCCTGGGTTTGAATTCTTCTCTTTTTTAAAAAATATTTATTCATTTGGCTGTGCTGGGTCTTTAGCTGTGGCATGTGGGATCTAGTTTCCTCACCTGGGATCAAACCCAGGCCCTGGGGCTTCATTTGCCAGACCCACCATTAGAAAGTGAGGATGAAGATGAGGAGGGAGCTATAGCACTGAACAACCACAGCTCTATTCTCATGGACCCAGAACATGTAGAGCTGGTGAAAAGGACGATGACTGGCTTACGCCTGCCTGCACCAGGGGTTCAGGCCTGGGCTCGCGAGATATCAGATGCCCAGCGGGAAGATGTGGTACAGAAGGCCCTCCAAACCCAGCAGACTGCCCCTGCCTAGAAGTGACTACCCTGAGAGCTGCCTTACCTCCCTGCATTCCAGGCAGGGACTGAACAGCACAGGACTGAATACATTCTGGTGGTCACATCCATCTTCACCCTCCCTGGCTCCCCTCCACATCAAGGCAAATCAGACTTCTCAGAGACTCACTTTATTCAATTCTGTACATATGGGAACATCAGCCCAAACCCAACCCACCTTAGCATGTATCACTCTGAGGAGAATAAAGCACCTTATATACACAGCAAAAAAAAAAAAAAAATGTCTGGCTTCCCTGGTGGCTCAGTCAGTAAAGAATCCACCTGCAGTGTGGGAGACCTGGGTTCAATCCCTGGGTTGGGAAGATCCCCTAGAGAAGGGAACAGCTATCCACTCCAGTATTCTTGCCTGGAAAATCCCTATGGACAGAGGAGCCTGGTGGGCTACAGTCCATGGGGTGGCAAAGAGTGGGACATGACTAAGTACAGCACAGCATAGTTAAAATGTCAACTCATTTCCACTAGATGGCAGTTGCTTATTGAAAGTCACTCAGTTGTGTCTGACTCTTTACAACCCGGAGGCCAGAATAATGGAGTGGGTAGCCCTTCCCTTCCAGAGGGGATCTTCCCAACCCAGGAATCAAACCAGGGTTTCCTGCATTGCAGGCGGATTCTTTACCAGCTGATCTACGAGGGAATCCCTAAATGGTAGTAGACATCATCAAATACAGCTGAGCTCAACTAAACAACGAGCTCAGGGAGTTGTGAATTCCTTGTGATCCAATAGTTGGGCTTCCCTTGTGTCTCAGCTAGTAAAGGATCCACCTGCAATGAAGGAGACCAGGGTTTGATCCTAGACCATGGGGTCGCAAAGAGTTGGACACGACTGAACAACTGAATGATTTTCACTTCACTTCACTGCCACAAGCTGGGCTCAACTCTTGATCAGGAGTAGGATAAGAGCCCACAAGTTGAGTGGCCAAAACAAAAAGCAAAACACAAAAAAACAGGACAGTTTTCATGCAGTTACTCACTAGGCCTAGTCCCACTTCTGTAATTATACTGAAATGGGGCTGGAGCACATATATTATTTCAAATGAGTGAACTTCCTACTTGGCCTTAGGAATCTTTTGTTTGATGTAGATTGTAAAAAAAAAAAAAAAAAGATTATTTTTTATTAGAGCACCTATTCTAGATCCACATTCATCTTCAGTTTCCATCTTCAGCTCTGGAGATTCTCACATACTCCTATGCTCTGGTCTAGTCCCTTGTTATTAAAAGTGTGGTTAGTGCATCAGCAGCAAGGGCTTCAACTGGAAGCCTGTAGAAAAGCAGGCTCTTAGGCCTTAGCTTGACTTATTGTATCTAAGTGATTTGCATGCATATCAAAGTCTGAGAAGCAGAGTTCTAGCCACATTGAACTTCTTAAAATTCTCTAAAGGAGTCATGAAGCCTTTGTACATGCTGGTCTTCCCAAATGGGAAAGACCCTCTTCCCCATATGCTAGGAAAATTGGCTTCTTATTTAGTCTCCTTATTTAATTAGTTAGTGAGGGAACCAGCAAGATGGTAAGTCAAGTTCAAAAAGGATACAGGAGACTGGTAAACACATAGTCTATGGAAAAAAGATTGCTGGAATAAGATTGAAAATTAAATACAACACTGCTTTTTATTGACACATTGTGCTTAGTCACTCAGTCATGTCCAGCTCTTTGTGACCCCATGGACTGTAGCCCACCAGGCTCCTCTGGTAATGGGGATTCTCCAGACAAGAATACTGGAATGAGTTGTCATGCCCTCCTCCAGGGGATTTTCCCAATCCAGGGATCAAACACAGGTCTTCTGCATTGCAGACAGATTCTTTACCATCTGAGTCACCAAGGAAGCCCAAGAATACTGGAGTGGATAGCCTATCCCTTCTCCAGGTGATCTTCCTGACCCAGGAGTTGAACAAGGGTCTCCCGCATTGCAGGCAGATTCTTTACCAGCTGAGCTACCAGGGAAGCCCTATTGACACTACTATTACTACTAACTGTTGACACATTAGCATAAAACAGTAACATTTAGCATAATCTTTTCTACCTGACAAAGTCATTTATAGCTGATCTTCTACAAGATCTAATTTTACAGACTCTAGGCTCTACTGGGTAAATAATAAGCCATATAAGATGACAGCCCCTAGAATTTGATGATCCCCTTCAGGTTTCTTAGAGAATGCTCTAGTATGACTTTACAAAAGCAGATAGTAATATTTTGCTTTATTTCCAAATTTGGGATAATTTTTCTTAAAAGTTTAAATTTGATGGTGCTGGAGAAAACTCTTAAGTTCCTTGGATGCAAGGAGATCAAACTTGTCAATCCTAAAGGAAATCAACAGTGAATATTCATTGGAAGGACTGATGCCGAAGCTGAAGCTCCAGTACTTTGGCCACTTGACGCAAAGAGCTGACTTATTAAACAAGAGCCTGATGCTGGGAAAGATTGAGGGCAGGAGAAGGGGGCGACCGAAGATGAAATGGTTGGATGGCATCACCAACTCAATGGACATGAGTTTGAGCAAACTCTAGGAGATAATGGAGGACAGGGAAGCCTGGCGTGCTGCAGTCCACGGGGTCCCAGAGAGTCAGACATGACTTAGTGACTGAACAACAACAGAGGCAATAGGAATACACACACTAGGTTGCCAAAGTTCACTTAATACAGTAGAATTCTACTTATGTTAGTTTCAGAGTATGAAATGAATATCTATTACATTCTAGAGCTGAATAGAAAGGAAAACAAGATCAAATTAGCCTTGTCCTTTACATCTTCCTGACCATTTTGGCCCTACTTACATTAAATATAAATTGGGAATAGCATTTATTTCATTTGGCAATTGATCTTCAAAATTTGGTCTTAGAGTCCAAATAGATTTTTAACATTTTAAAAAATTATTGACTATCCTAAAGAGTGTTTCCTGTTATGGCTATCAATATTTAATGTTATTAGAATTAAACAAAGCAATTTAGAAAATATTTATTAACTCATTTAAAATAATAATATTCATTACTTAATATAAACAACAAAATTTTTGTGAAAAGGAACTACATATTCCAAAACCCCACAAAGGTTTGGATTTGATTCAGGGGGAGCCAGTTAAAGTTTTCCACAGTGCCTTTGGTGCTTCTGCAACTTCTGTTTAGATGAGATTTGATAACATGGTGGTCTAAGATGGGCCTAGGAGTGATCATATACATTTTGGTATTTATATAGCCTGATTTACTACACTGATTAAATTTTTATTTTTACTTTATTAAAAAAAAATATTTGTGTATTTATTTGGCTGTGCTGGCTCTTATCGGTAGTCTACATGATTTCCAGTTGCAGCAAGTGGGATCTAGTTACCTGACAAGGGCTTTAACCTGGGCCCCCTGAATTGGTAGTGCAGAATCTTAGACACTAGATTACCAAAGAAGTCCCTCGTTAAATTAAAAAAAAATTTTTTTAATTCTCTAGGGGACTTCCCCTGTAGTCCCGTGATTAAGGCTCCACCTTCCAATTCAGAGGGTTGCAGGTTCAATCCCTGGTCAGGGAACTAGGATCCCACATGCTACAGGAAATGTCCAAAAAGTTAAAAGAAAAAAAGAGTTCTCTGATCCATAGGTCTTGTGTAATCAATTAAGAGTAGGTATACATTGATTGTGAACATTATTTGAACAGTTTGTTGCTGTTTTAACTGGGCTTTTTATCACAGTAAAATCATTATAATGTAAGCTCCTCGAGGGTAGGGGTTTTGATTCTGATGTATGTTTTATTCACTGCTAAATCTGGTTCCTAGGACAGTACACATGTAAATATTTTGTAAATATTTGTGGAATGAATGAATGAACGAAATTAATGTGATATTTCTAGGACTGTACTTCCTTCTGGATAGTAGGGATGGTTTCATTCCAAAGTAATTATTTATCTTAAATTTTTCTTTTTTGTAATTTCCAAATGTGATTATGCAGAGTATCTACTTTTAAAAAGGTGGGCGGAGGGACTCTAAAAACACCTTTGTGGTAAGAGTCAAAAGTGCTTGAGAATTCTTTTCAAAGATGTACAATTTACATTTACTGATAGTTTTTAAAAATTCTGAGAACCAAGCATGTAATAAGCTAGCAAAAATGTTTTCAACAAATTCTCAGTTTTGACCCCTATATCTCTCTGTTTTCCAGCTAACTAGAAGCATCTGTGATTTTTGAGATCTCTTTACATATTCTAGATACAAGTCCTTTGTTGGGTACGTGGTTTGCAAATATTTTTGGCCAATCTATAGTTTGTCTTTTCATTCTCTTTACAAGGTTTTGTGCAGAGCAAAATTCTTTACCTTTGATGAAGTCCAGTTTATGTTTGTCTTTTCATGAACTATACTTTTGTGTCAAGTCTATGAACTCCTTGCTTAGGTTCTGAAGATTTTCTACGTATCTCTAAAATTTTAAAGTTTCACTTTTACATTTAAATTCACATTCCATTTTGAGTTAATTTTAGTGTAACAAGACTTTCTTTTTCTAAGCTTATAGATGCCTTTTAAAAGCCTCATATCAATAATTAAATATGGACTGGATAATTTCCTATGATAGAGTTTGTATATAAGATCTCTTGTTTGGTTGTAGCATGAGAAACAGTAAAAGTACCTTCGTATTGCATAATTTCAGAAGATTCACCAGTACCTGTAATCAAGGCAGACTAGCAGTAAGTAACAGACACTAAAGTTAAAAGTCAGACTTCCTAGAGGCATAATTAACCAGGTGATTCGGGATAAAATAAAAATGTATTTAAATGAAGTGAACATATAATAGGACTAGAAAAAAATTTTATTTTGCCAAAATTTCCTAGACACTTCATCAAATGTTCATTCATTTGGAGCTGTAGAGATCTAAGTAGTAGTGAGTAACTAAAGGAGGACTAAAAACAAAGCCACAAGGATTAACTTCAGAACACATCTCCTAGCTTGCTCTTGGTGTTACTAACACGCCAATGGCTGCATTGACCATTTTTATTTGGCATGTTTGTCCAGGGGTCAGTAAATTACAGCACACAGTCTAAGCATGGCTTGCTGCCTGTTTTTATAAAGTTTTGCTGGAACACAGCCACGTCCATTTGCTGACTCACTCATAATCTGCCTGCTTTTGCACTACAATGGTAGAGGTGATCAGTTGTGACAGACTGCATGACCCACAAAGTCTGAAGTACTTATTCTCAGGCCCTTTACAGAAAAATTTTTGTTATTCTTATTCTTGGCTGACAAATGCTGATACAGTTATGTGAAAAGCACCCTGGTATGAAATGTTTCTAAGGTGTGATATCAACTGTTTGGAACAAAATAACAAAAAGGCAGCAGTATCAATTTATAAGAAATCTACCTTGAGGGGTAAATGGTTTTCTTTTTGAAGTTGAAATTCCTCCTAACACAACTCTAAGCATTGTTCCTGAGTCTGTGCTCAGGTATCAGTTTGTGTTCCTGAATGTCAAAGATGAAGTGTCTATGTTATTAACATCTGGTAACAGAAATCCCACAGAGTTGAGAAAATATTTTGGTATGAAAGCAAAAAAACAATGACCAAAATAAGTCATTTTAAGACTATTGTCCAAAGAATTTACATTATATATCTCAGAAAAGTATAAACGTGTTTCAAATTTACGCTCTGGCCTCAACTAGCCAGAACTTTAGACAGCGTGCACACTGTCTTATTGTCCCTGTACCTGAGGTTGCTGACATCAAGGGGTGGGCATGTGATGGCACCAATCATTAGGTTGTGGTATGTCATCTCTAGAAGGACTGACGCTGAAGCTGAAGCTCCAGTACTCTGGCCACCTGATTTGAAGAACTGACTCATTAGAAAGACCCTGATGCTGGGAAAGATTGAAGGAGGAGAATGGGACGACAGAGGATGGCATCACTGACTCAATGGACGTGAGTTTGAGCAAGCTCCAGGAGATGGTGAAGGACAGGGAAGCCTGGCATGCTGCAGTCCATGGGGTCACAAAGAGTTAGACATGACTGAGTGAGTGAACAACCACCACAAGCTCTACACCCAGCCTTTTAGACTCTATGATGGCAGAATTCTGCAGACCTCCCATCTGCTTTGCTAGCTGGCTTTTTGTGCCAATAGGATGTGTATGGGGGACACTGCAAGTCAGGGTGACAGAGGAGGGACTCACTGTTTCTTTTAGTGGTGCCCCAGCTTTGGCCCTTCACTGGCAGTGGCAGCTGGTTCCAGTCTCCAGCTTAATTTTAGAAATTACTGTATTCACTTGTTGTGGAGTTCCCTGTGTAACCCCATTGCCAACACCTACACTAGAAAAGCTTCTAGAGAGCCCTGACCTCCTTCGTTAAGTTCAGCCCCCAGTTTCTGGGACATAGAAGATGCTGAAGAACCTGGGGTTGACTGACACTCACAAGGTTATCCAGGGCTCTTACAACGTTCTTGTTTGCTGCAGGGATGGGGTCGCCTTAGTCGCTTTCTCCCTACAGAAGGGTTGGGGGCGGGGGCGGGGGCGGGTAGGGAAGTGGGAAGCTAGTAACCACCCTCCTCTACCTTACTTTCCCCACTTCCTCCATATCCTCTCCTCGCGTCCATCCTTGCCTGGCCCTCCTCCCGCCTCCAACCTGCTCTGTTCCTCCTCTTCCCCCTGCCCGCCCTCCCTCCTCCTGCTTGCCTTTCCTTCACATCCCTCTGTCACGTGTCCAACCCGAGGGCGCAGTCAGTGTCGCGCGCGCAGGCGCTGGAGCGCACAGGGACCCGACCGCCGGCCAGGCGGGAGGATGGCGCTCGTGGGCCTGCGCTTGGTGCTGTTATTCTTGGTTGGGGACTCGGCAGGTAATGGTCACCAGTGGGCTTGGCAGCCAAGGAAAGCGGAAAAGTTACCTGGGGGAGGGGGGGTATCATCGCTTCTCGGCCTTTTGACTGAGATCAAGTGTAGAGGGGGGTCTCGCTAACGACTGCCCCTCCACGCACCTGTTACTGGCGGTTCCAGGCCCGCCCCGCGGTTGTCTAAGGACACGAACTTGGGGGTGTGAGCGAATCACATTTTGGAGCCACAGTGTTGTTGCTTGGGCTTTTCTAGTGACCCTGCTGCCTGCGCTCTCTCCCTTAAAGCAGATTTTCTGGAGTCCAGGATCAGGAATCGGGTTTTTATGTACCCGGGGCCCTACCGAACCTTGGCAGAAGATGTACAGGAATCAGGAGTTGTGAAGGCCAAGTGTGCCAGGCACTCTGGGGCTCATGAGAAAAGGGCCTCAGGCCAGCCAGACTTGACACCCACTTTCAAATGAAGTTAAAATGGTAACATCTAGTGGTAAGCTTTGTATTTATTATCCTGAGCAACAAAGGAAAAGAATATCGTGAATTTTTGAGTTATTTCTCTGACTTTTGGGTTCTTTTAGCCAGGAAAATTGATTTTTTTATTTCTTAAATACTGTGAAGGAAGAGAGGGGAAATGGTCCCCAGATGATGGAGGGCTGTGGAGCAAAGAGCTAGGGATCCTGAGGCATTAGGGAAGCCCTGGGGGCAGTAGTCAGGGTCTTCCTGCAGTCACTTTTGTGAATTAGCTGGTGCTCACATCTCTTGGCTGGCATACCTCTGAGGTAGGTGTCAGTCAGTACGGGCTGTGGGTTCATCTTCCGCTGGCTCTGAATGTCCTGCTGGATACAGGGACCCATTCTGTGGGGACTAAAGCTGCACTAAGTTCTGTCGCAGCTGAAGCTCCATCCTGTTCCTCTTGGAAGCCCCCCTCAAGGAACAGTAGGTGGACCATGGGACATGGCCTCTTCTGCTGTTGTTCCAAGGGTTGGGTAAGCATTCTCCCACTGAGGCTCAGGGGAGGTTCCCTCTGATCTCTAAACTTCCACTGGCTCCTCAGGAAGCAGCTGCTGGGGTGAGGGGAGAGGATCACCAACCTTATGCATGTATGTATCTGAGGAAGGCATGAGAGCCTCTTCTCTGACTTTTGTTATGTAGCTCCAAAGTCCTCTCTCAAGCAGACCTATTAGAGTGGTCAATTATAGAACTGGTACCAAACGTTTTCTGTGTGCCTGCTAAGAGAGGTGCCAGCATACAACTGAATATACTTTCTAGAAGTTCTTCAAAAGCTGGACATGGGAGAGAAAGGGAGAAGGTGCAGCTTGTATAAATTACAAGCTGGATTTAAAAAACCCCTTATGAAGAAGAATTGACCTTAATCATATCCTTTTAAATGTCTGTTTTCTTCTTGCAGCCTCTTTGAATGCTCAATTTAGTCAACATTTAGAACAAAAAACAGTAAGTAAGAAACCACTTTTACTGTTTCTACTAATACAATGAAGCCCACAAAGGTTGGGGTTGGAGACTGGTTTCAGGTCTGACATGCCACTTTGGAAACAGTTGACTGAATCTTTAGAAATCAGATTATCAGGCAGGCTTTTTGATACAATGTAAATTTTGGTTGAAAAAGGCTCAGTCCTTGGGACTTCCCTGGTGGTCCAGTAGCTAAGACTTAGAGCTACCAATGCAGGGGGCCAGGGTTTGATTCCTGGTCAGGGAAACGCATGCTGTAACTAAGAGGTTGCATGCCACAAACTAAAGATCCTACATGCCGCAACCTGGCACAACCAAATAAATAAATAATTTTTAAAAAGAAAGGAAACAGCTCAGACCTTGGGAGCCTCAGGGCTTTGTTTCCTTTGATGATTCAGAAGGTCCTGGGCCTAATAATTATACGTTGTACTAAACATTTTATGTATATTAATAAATTAGATTGTGTGAAAGTAAGGAAGACCAACCAAATGAGAACAAGAAAAAGGAGTTATTCAACATGTACCCCAGTGTTCATTGCAGCACTATTTACAATAGCAATGGCACCCCACTCCAGTACTCTTGCCTGGAAAATCCCATGGACAGAGGAGCCTGGTAGGCTGCAGTCCATGGGGTCACTAAGAGTCGGGCACGACTGAGCGACTTCACTTTTCACTTTCGTGCATTGGAGAAGGAAATGGCAACCCACTCCAGTGTTCTTGCCTGGAGAATCCCAGGGACTCGGGAGCCTGGTGGCCTGCTGTCTCTGGGGTCGCACAGAGTCAGACACAACTGAAGCGACTTAGCAGCAGCAAGACATGGAAGCAGTCTAAATGTCCACTGACAGATGAATGAAAAAATAAGATTACATACACACACATACAAACACAGAGGAATATTGCTCAGCCATAATAAAGAATAAAATAATGCCATTTGCAGCAATATGGATAGACATAGAGATTATCATATTAAGTGAAGTAAGTCAGAGAAAGACAAATATCATGTGATATCATTTAAATGTGAATCTAAACTATGACACAAGTTAACCTATCAATGAAACAGAAACAGACTCAGATGTGGAGAACAGACTTGTGGTTGCCAAGTGGGAGGCAGAGGGAAGGATAAATTAGGAATTTGGGATTAACATATACACACTACTATATATATAACAGATAAACAAGAAGGACCTGCTGTATAGCATGGGGAACTATATTCAATGTCTACTAGTGATCTATAATGGAAAAGAATCTAGAAAAGAATCACTTTGCTGTACACTGAAACTAATATAACATTGTAAATAACTATATGTCAATTATCTTAAAAAGTTAGTTAAAAAAAAGAGCTAGTTATTCAGAGCTTGATGTAGCAAGTGAGTCAGTCATGTCACTTGTGTTTTAGCTGAGACTCAAAGGCAGAGGAGTGGGAAAGCTTTATAATGGGAAAAAGGGAAGGAAGGCATCAGGTGTGCCCTGATTGAGGCTGTTGGCATGGGGAGGCTGGAGGTGGGAAACTAAAGGCAGGCATAGTATGTGAATGATTCAGAAGGCATATTTGGCTTTCTCTAATTGGGCCTAAGTTGGAAGCAGGGGTAAAATTTAGGGAAAATATCAGTTGTTAATCAAGCCTTGGCAGTTGTGGGCCAACTGTTACATAGCTTACTGTTTGACTACCTGGATATCACTAGAGATAGCTGTCTGATTTCTTATAAGTCTGATTCACAGCATGTTGGCTTCCTGGACTGGTTATTCTAAATAATGGGTTGGTTTCCTGGCTAGCTTGCTAAGGTTTTGGGTGATAGTTCTATTTTAATATTTGGTCTGACACTGTCCATTTTTACATGCAATCTCTGTTCTCACAATAAATAGAGATGATTATTTTACATACGTGAATATTGATCTCAGTGGGTAAGGTAACTTTGAGTATTCATGTCAGTGCAGACCATTTCCAGGAAACCTTACCACCCTGTTTTCTTCCTCCAAAGTAGACATAAATGCACTTTCTCTTTGTTTCCATTCACACTATACTGCATCATCATCATTACCATACTAGTGTAGGGGAGGAAAAAAATCTTCCCTCTACCCTTCTAAGTTTTCAGCTGGGGCCTATACAACAAAGGAGAGATTAACCAGAGAAAAATAAACAAATGTTTATTAACAAGTGTATTGTGCATACACATGGGAGTACTAAGAAATGTGTAACTCAAAGAGGTTAGAAATCTGCCTTATCTTGCATATTTAACAGAAAGCAATACATTTGTGAAAGATACACCCAACTTTATGCAGAGTTCCAGAGAATAGCAAGGAAAGATAAGAAGGCCTTCTTAAAATGAGCAATCCAAAGAAATAAAGGGAAACAAAAGAATAGGTAAGACTAGAGATTTCTTCAAGAAAATCAGAGCTATCAGGGAAATATTTCATGCAAGGATGGGGATGATAAAGGACAGAAATGGTAAGGACCTAACAAGCAGAGGAGATTAAGAAAAGGTAGCAAGAATACACAGAAGAACTATACCAAAAAATTTTAATGAGCCAGATAACCACAATGGTGTGATCACTCACCTAGAGCCAGACTGGAGTGTGAGTGAGGTCAAGTGTGTCTTAGGAAGCACTACTATGAACAAAGCTAGTGGAGGTGATGGAATTCCAGCTGTCCTAAACTATGATGCTGTTAAAGTGCTGCACTCAGTAGGTCAGCAAATTTAGAATACCCAGTCTTGGACATAGTGTTTCCAAGCTAGGACTGGAAAAGGTCAGTTTTCATTCCAATCCCAAAGAAGGGCAATACCAAAGAATATTCCAACTACTGTACAATAGCACTTATTTCAGATGCTAACAAGGTAATGCTCAAAATCCTTCAAGATTGGCTTCAGCAGTACATGAACCAAGAACTTCCAGATGTACAAGTTGGGTTTAGAAAAGGTAGAGGAACCAGAGTTCAAATTGCCAACATTCGTTGGCTCATGAAGAAAGCAAGGGAGTTTCAAAAAACTTCTGCCTCATTGACTACACTAAAGCCTTTGACTGTGTGGATCACAACAAACCAAGGAAAATTCTTAGAGATGGGAGTTCCAGACCACCTTACCTGTCTCCTGAGAAACCTGCATATGGGTCAAGAAGCAACAGTTAGAACTGGAAATGGAACAACTGACTGGTTCCAAATTGGGAAAGGAGTATGTAAAGGCTGTATATTGTTACCCTGCTTATTTAACTTATATGCAGAGTATATCATGTGGAATGCCAGGCTGGATGACTCACAAACTGTAATCAAGATTGCTGGGAAAATATCAGCAACCTCAGATATGAGATGCTACCACTCCAATGTGAAGAGAAACTAAAGATCCTTTTGATGAGGGTGAAAGAGGAAAGTAAAAAAGCCAGCTTAGAACTCAACATTCAAAAAACTAAGATCATGGCATCTGGTCTCATCTCTTCATGACGAATAGAAGGGGAAAAAGTGGAAGCAGTGACAGGTTTTATTTTCTTGGGCTCCAAAATCACTGTGGCGGGGACTGCAGCCATGAAATCAAAAGATGCTTGTTCCTTGGAAGGAAAGCTGACAAATCTAGCCAGCGTGTTAAAAGCAGGGACATCACTTTGCCAACAAAGGTCCATATAGTCAAACCTATGGTTATTCCAGTACAGATGTGAGAGTCGGATCATAAAGAAAATGCCAAAAGAATTGATGCTTTCAAATTGTGGTGCTGGAGAAGACTGTTAAGAGTCCCTTGGACAACAAGGAGATCAAACCAGTAAATCCTAAAGGAAATCAATGCTGAATATTCATTGGAAGGACTGTTCCTGAACCTGAAGTTCCAATATTTTGGCCATCTGATGCAAAAAGCTGACTCTTTGCAAAAGACCTTGATGCTGGGAAAGATTGAAGACAAAAGGAGAAGGAAGCGGCAGAGGATGAGATGGTTAGGTAGCATCTTCGACTCAGTGGACATGAATTTAAGCAAGCTCTGGGAGACAGTGAAGGACAGCAGAGACTGGCATGCTATAGTTCATGAGGTTGCAAAGAGTTAGACATAACTTAGGGACTGAATAACAACATTTGTAGATAAATGACAGGACAAAGGAAAATTGTTTTAGGCTTCCAAGAGTGGCAAACAGTAGGAAGATAAATAATGGGAGGAAACTAATGGAATAAAGTTTGTTTGCAGGTTCCTTAGGTGCTATTTCTGGGCTGATAAGAAACCAGAATCATTTCCAGTAAATGAGAATTTATATTCTGCCTTTAGGCAGAAAAAGGGAAGTCAAAACTGCATATTGACTGCCTTTAGCTCCAAGTAATGTTTATGTCAAGGAGTCATATTTTGAGATGACATAGCCTGGCTTTCTTTCAATAGTAAAGGATACCAATCAGTGTTCTAAATTCTTTATATGGAGTCACTCACTTAATCTTTTACAGCACAGACTGTGGGTACCATTCTTATCTCTCTGGCCAAGGTCACATGGAAATGGTGGAACTGTAGTTCCAACCTAGGCATCTGACTCCAGATCCAGTGCTTTTAATTACCCAATCATAGCAATGAATTGTAATTGTCTGTCTCCCCCTAGTAAGCTGTATATTTTGTGATGTCTTATTGTTTGGTGCCAAATTTTCAACATTTAATGGGTACCTGTCAGGAAGCATTTAACAGGAGGCTTCCTGTGTGCTGTTTTGGATCTGTCATGAATCCTCTGTTCCTTATCAATTCCTGAATGTTCAGGAATTAAGAGGAGTGGCAAACCACTCCCAGGGTTGAGGAATGCATGCATTTCCTTCGTTAGTTTTTCCATAAGGTGATAAGTAACTATTTACGACCCTCTTCCTTTTTATGAACCATAGGGTAAAAGTGATTATTTACAACCCTCTCTCTTTGATATGGATTGCCTTATGTTTCCTTGATAATTTGTAAGTCTGGACTTTTGATCTTTATCTTTGCTGAACAAAGCTACCTTGTAAGACAGTATATATACCCACACTATGTTGAATAAACAGAGAAGGCAATGGCACCCCACTCCAGTACTCTTGCCTGGAAAATCCCATGGACAGAGGAGCCTGGTAGGCTGCAGTCCATGGGGTCGCTAAGAGTTGGATACCACTGAGCAACTTCACTTTCCCTTTTCACTTTCATGCACTGGAGAAGGAAATGGCAACCCACTCCAGTGTTCTTGCCTGGAGAATCCCAGGGACAGGGGAGTCTGGTGGGCTGCCGTCTATGGGGTTGCACAGAGTCGGACATGACTGAAGTGACTTAGCAGTAGCATGTTGAATAAAACACTCTTGTTCCATCAGAGCTTGGGTCCCCGTGTCTTTCTTTTTCTCTCTCTCAGGCTAATTCTTTGGAGTGCAGAAGCCCACTGAGCTCACTTTCTTGCCTGGGCTTGCAAGACGCTTGTGAGAGGGTGCCCTGTGCCTACGTGAAGCAGTGCAAGCCCCGTGTCAAGGGCTTTATTGGTTTTCTGCATAAACCAAGGAATATCGGCCTCTTTCTCTCTTTTATTTCTTGTCATCGACTCTGGACCACCAGGTTCCGGTCCATTAAAGGACCTCAACAAGTGGCGCCCAGAACAGGAGCCTGGTATACATGGCATATTCAGACAGAGTGACCCAAGGACCTATTGAGGTCAGTAAGTACTAAGACATGGGTCAAATGGCTGGAAAGCCCCATCACTTTTCTATTTTACTTCATCACTTAAAGTTCAAGGACTTTCAGTTTCACACCGGCAAATAGAGGCTTGCCTTCAGACAGTGGTTGAATGTAACCCTTGGTTCCCTAATGAAGGTAGTTTTGATTTAGAAATTTGGCACCGGGTCAAAGAGAATGTTGAACGAGCTGCCAGACAGGGAAAAAATATTCCGATAGATTTCTGGCCCCTATGGGCTCTTGTTAAAGCTGTGATTCTGCCATTTCAAGGTAATTCTAGCCCTCCTGATATTCGACATCAGGCAGAACACTTATTACATAAATATGAATTAGATGATGAAACCTTACAAAAGGCCCAATTAGAACAACATAAAATATTTTAGAATTTTCCTACAAGCCCTGCCCCAGTTGCTCCAAGCACTCCTCCCCTACCAGCGGGCACAAATCCCAAAGTCTCTCCCTTGCTAGAACCTAATGATTCTGGCAACGACTCCCCTAAGACACCTTTTGACATTAAAACTGACAACACCTTTCTGAATAACAATAATAAGTTTTTACCACATTCCCTTAATTGTAAGAATTTGCTACCTACTCACTCTCCTTCAAGACAGAGGCTCTCTGAATTGCTGGCTTTGCAATCACAAGTCTCTGAAGCTGATGGTTTCTCCGCCTTTCCAGTTTTTAGAAATCCTGATGCTCAAGGGCACATAATACCTCAATATGAGGGTATTAACTTTTATCACATGCAACAAATTAAAAAATCTATAACTGTATGGCCCACATTCACCTTTTACTAAAGTACTTCTAAATTCTATAACATCCTCTATTGGAAATTTTATTCCCCATCATTGGCGAACTTTAATAAAAGGTCTCATTAAACCAGGAGAATATCTTCAATGGATAATGTGGTTTCATGATATAGCCAGAGATCATGCTAACAAATACTCGAGCTGGTGCGCCCCAAAATCAAATTACTTTTGAGATGCTAACTGGTACAGGACAATTTGACTCTGTAGAAGCTCAAATACAGTGCCCTCCTTTGTTACATGGACAATTAAAAACAGTGACCCTTGAAGCTTGGGATTGAATTACTCCTCAAGGGGAGCCTACAGGTAGCTACACTAAAATATTGCAAGGACCTAATGAAACGTATGCTAATTTTTTAGCTAGATTAGAAACTGTTATTTCTCATACTGTAATTGGAGAAAAAGCCAAAAGGCAACTAGAGAAATTGCTTGCTTATGAAAATGCAAATCAGGAATGTCAAAAGGCTAATAGCTCCAATTCGTGAGACAGGGATTATTATTGATTATTTGAAGGCTTGTCGAAGTCTAGGATCAGAAACTCAAAAGATGCAAATGCTAGCTGAAACAATGGTTGCTGCCTTAAGGAAGGGAAATGAAGGAACTTTACATGTGGAGATAAGAACCATTTAAAAAGGGACTGCCCTTTCTAAGAAAGCTAATAAAAAACCTCCAAAAATCTGCCCTTGCTGCTGTAGAGGAATGCATTGGGCCAATGCATTAGATTTAGATGTAAATCTAAATTTGACATTGAAGGGAAAACTATTCTGGGAAACTCCAAGCAGGGGACCCCCCAGGTCCCCTTCAACAAAAACCAGGGGCAAATTCCATCTTCTCCCTCAAACTCTCAACATCCGGCAGTGCTGCCGTCAATATACCAGCCCTAAATGACTTTCTCCTTTACCCTCAAGCAGTCCCCTCTAGAATACCTACCGGACTTTTTGGACCCCAGCCCCCACAAACCTTTGGTCTTTTACTTGGCCGATCTAGTTTGACTTCTAAAGGAATTACTGTCCACCCTGGAGTAATTGATTCAGATTATAAAGGAGAAATTCAAATTATGATGCCATCTCAGATTTTATTGCAATTCAAAAAAGGGGATAAAATTGCTCAATTACTTCTTTTACCTTACATTTCTATTAACTCCTCTAATGATGTACGGACAGGTGGATTCAGCAGTACAGATCAAAAACAGTCCTTCTGGACATCATTAGTATCTGAATTTGCCCGACTCACTATAAATATCAAAATTAATGGTAAAAGATTTTCTGGTCTCCTTGACACTGGCTCTGATATTACTATTATTTCCAAACATTATGGCCCAAATCCTGGCCTGTACAAAAAATTTCTTGCCAAATTGCAGGGATTTCTCAAACCAAAGTACAAGAGGTTTATCAGAGTACTCAGATTTATCCATGTGAGGGACCAGAAGGCCAACCTGCAACATTAAGACCTTATGTGATAGATGCACCCCTTAATCTAATAGGAAGGGACTTACTTTTGCAATGGCAAACTCAGATATACATTCCACATTTTTCCTAGGGGCCACTGCTCATTTAACAAACGATACAATTATTAAAATAACTTGAAAGAATGACGAGCCTATTTAGACAGAGCAGTGGCCCCTCATGAAAGAGAAATTACAGGTGGCTAAGGAACTTATAGATACACAACTAGAATTAAAGCATATTGAAGAATCTTGTTCTCCTTGGAACTCTCCTATTTTTGTTATAAAAAAGAAATCTAACAAATGACGTCTCCTAACAGACCTTAGAAAAGTTAATGCATCTATGAAACCTATGGGTGCATTACAACCAGGAATCCCATCACCTACCATTATTCCTCAAAATTGGGACATTATCATCATTGATTTACAAGATTGCTTTTTTAATATACCTTTATACCCTTTAGACTGAGAGAGATTCGCTTTCTCTCTCCCTTATCCTAGTCATATCGGACCTCATAAATGGTACCAATGGACTGTACTGCCACAAGGGATGATGAATTCTCCCACCATAGCTCAACTATGCTTAAAAACTCTGGATTAATCATTGCCCCTGAAAAAATTCAAACCTCTACACCTTACCATTACTTGGGGTTTGTTGTTGATAGACAACATATTACTCCCCAACTAACTCAGATCCGTACTGAAAAATTATCAACCTTAAATGATTTCCAAAAGCTCTTAGGTGATATAAACTGGATTAGACCTTCTTTAACTGATTTCCAAAAGCTCTTAGGTGATATAAATTGGATTAGACCTTCTTTAGGCATTGCTAGTGGAGAAGGAAATGGCAACCCACTCCAGTGTTCTTGCCTGGAGAATCCCAGGGATGGCAGAGCCTGGTGGAGCTGCCGTCTATGGGGTCACACAGAGTCAGACATGACTGAAGCGACTTAGCAGCAGGCATTGCTAATTATCAACTGAATACCCTATTTAATACTTTAAAAGGAAATCTTTGAAAACTTTTTTAAATGTCTGCCCTCTTCCACTAATTTGGAAACTTTAGCTGAACAACTAGCTGATCAATTATCTGGGCTAGACCCACGAGGATGGTTTCAAAATATTACCCACAGCATCAGGTCTGGAACTGTAACTTTGGTGATTGTCTTGGTAATTATATTTGTTGTTTATCATTGCCTTTCTAGAAGGTTGGTTACTACTAAACAAACTCAATTGGTCAGGACCTTTTTTACAAATATAATAAAAGAGGGGGAATTGTCAGGAAGCATTTAACAGGAGGCTTCCTGTGTGCTGTTTTGGATCTGTCATGAATCCTCTGTTCCTTATCAATTCCTGAATATTCAGGAATTAAGAGGAGTGGCAAACCGCTCTTGGGGCTGAGGAATGCATGCATTTCCTTTGTTAGTTTTTTCATACGGTGATAAGTAACTATTTATGACCCTCTTCCTTTTTATGAACCATATGGTTAAAGTGATTATTTACAACTCTCTCTCTTTGATGTGGATTGCCTTGATAATTTGTAAGTCTGGACTTTTGATCTTTATCTTTGCTGAACAAAGCTACCTTGTAAGACAGTATATACCCATACTATGTTGAATAAAACACCCTTGTTCCATCAGAGCTTGGGTCCCCGTGTCTTTCTCTCTTTCTCTCTCTCTCAGGCTAATTCTTTGGAGCGCAGAAGCCCACTGAGCTCACTTTCTTGCCTGGGCTTGCAAGACCCTCGCAAGAGGGTGCCCTGTGCCTACGTGAAGCAGCGCAAGCCCCATGTCAAGGGCTTTATTGGTTTTCTGCATAAACCAAGGAATATCTGCCTCTTTCTTTCTCTCTTTTATTTTCTTATCTTCAACTCCAGACCACGAGGTTCCAGTCCATTAAAGGACCTCAATAGGTACCCAATAATATTTTTGCTCAGATGACTCAGTTTTTCCTGGGTTTGAATTTCTTTCAGAAAATGGGGATAATAACAGTGAAAATTCACTCTGCCATCCTCCATTTAAGCAACTCACAAATGACCCTGTCCTTTCTCTCTGAATAATTTCCACAGGAGACCGATCACTGACTGGTTGTAGATTAGTATCTTGTATGACTCCTCTCTTATAAAGTGGACTATTTCCCATCAGTGGAGTTATATTTTTCACCAAGACTCAAGTGGCTGTGTTCAAAAGCCCCTTATGAGAGTTTCCAGTCTTATTTTAATTAAAAATGTAAAGACAGTATAAACATGATTATAAAGAAATAAAGCCATTTATATGAGAACTGTGTCAAATACTTTTGAGACTTGCTAAAAGACAAATTCTAAAACAAAATAATTGCTCTTGAATTAGGTGTAGGTAAAACAATAGTAAATAATTGGGGAATTGTTTTTTAATTGTACATTGCCTTGTTGTAACAATGTCTCTAAATTCTTGCCATATTTAAAAGTGGGTAGTTTTACCCCCAGGAGATATGTAGACTGTCATTTTGATTGTCATGACCAGGGAGTTGTTGCTGGCATCTAGTAGATAAAGAACAAAGACAATACTAAACATCCTACAATGTACAGGACAACCTCACACAGCAAAGAATTATCTGGTCCAAAATATGAGTGCAGTTGAGAAATCCCTTCTAAACAAAACAAAACAAGAAATCGTAGGTGATTTATTATGGGTATGATTTTTGCAGTGATAGCACATAGAACTCAATTAGTTGAAACATTAATAGGAAATGTCTTACTTAGGTCTGGTGTCAGGTAGGATTAGATTCAGTTGCAAGTAGCATGGATTCAAAATAACAGCTCACAGAGCTGCCATCGTAGGATGTGGCTTTTATCATCCTGGTCTGTATAGGGGAGGGTTTCATGCACCCAGGAACAGGATAGAGGAATGGACAAAGGAGACTAAAAATTAGGAGAAGCAGAGGACAGGCTCAATTTTCCTTTAAAGGAGATCCTCGGAAGCTACTACACAATAATCCCATTTGTATCCAGTCAGCCTAATCTTGATCATGTGGTCATACCTAGCTGCAAGGGAGGTTCTCTTAGTGTAAGTAGTATTACCCCTGGCCATGTGCCTTGTGTCATACATCAAAAAGATTGGCAATCCTATTTTCTGTTTTAAGAGAAAATGCTTAGGGTATGTATTTTTTGTTATTGTTTCCCTGCTTTAATTGACTTTTTCAATAAAATGACCAATTACCAGTTGTCCCAATCTCACTGGGAAAAGGGTTTCTAGTCTCCTGTGGAAGCTGTCCTGGAAGCCATCATCTTAGTGAGCCTAGAGCGGGAAGAACACATCAGGCTCCTAGAAGGAGATAGAATCCTGAACAGAGGATGGAAAGGGTTAAAAGTTTTTCTTTAGTTCAGAGTTTGGCCAATGCCCTATCCTACTTAGGTCTCTATGAATCCATATAATATGAAGAAAAAGGTATATTTCATTTATTCAGAATACTAAACACTTGTTCTGAAGTGAGGAAAGAGGATCACTATTACTAAAACAAAACAAATACAGCAGGTCATATATTCAACCTGTTTTTAAAGTGAGCCTCTGCATGGTGGTCACACGACCACTGTGACCAGTTCTAGTCTTGGTCCTGCTGGAGACTAGAGGTTATGAGCAAGACATATTACCTCTCTGGCCTCCAGTCCATTGAATCTGAGGGTTGAGTTCCATGATCCAATGTCAGTTTGTAAGGGCTGCTGTAATAAAGTCACAAACTGAGTAACTTGAACAACAGAATGGGTTGTCTCACAGTTCTCAAGGCTGAATGTCCAAACTCAAGGTGTCATCAGGGTTTGTTCCTTCTAAGGGCTGGGAAGGAGAATCTTCCTTCCATTCCCCTCTCCCAGTATCTGGTAGTCTCAGGCATTCCTTGTCTTGTAAATGTCATTCTCTTGGTGTCTTCACATGATTTTCCCTGAGTGTGTGACTCTGTTTCCAAACTTTCCCTTTTATAAGAACACCAGTCATATAGATTAGGACCCACTCTCCTAAACTTATTTTAACATAATTTCCTATATAAAGACCCTAATTCCACATAAGGTCACGTTCTGAGGTGCTAGGGGTTAGGACTTTAACACATCTCTCTGGGTGGACACAGTTAAACCCATAACAACCCCAAAGGTCTAATTCTGAACATACTACTTTCTTTAATGATGTTTTTCAAATGCCAGTATATTAAAAGTCCAGAGAAAAAGATTCCTGAGCATGTCTTGGTGTTATGCCAAGGGATTAGGTAGAATGGAACAGGTCATTCTCATGTAGGTGGTAGTGAAGAGCAAATTATGAAGCTGGAGGATAGATAGTTAAGTAGATTTGATGGCAAGTCTTGGACTTTCATGTTAAAAATCAGCCATATTGAACCTTCCTTTGAGGTCCTTTTCTTACATAGCAGATATTGATCCATTGCTTCAACACTGCATCTGATTTTTGTATTAGAAAAAACATATTTTTATTTGGGAAAAAAATCTTTTTGTAAGATATTTCCAGGAAATCTAGGGAAACTTAGGGCTTTGTCCTCCTCTAAACTGCTGTATGATGAGAATATCTCAAGTTATTCTCCAATTTCTGTCTTCCTTTCTCTTTTCTAGCCAAACTGCGATCAGTATAAATTACCAGGATGTCCCAGGGACTTTAGCCCTGTGTGTGGAAGTGACATGTCCACTTATCCCAATGAGTGTATTCTGTGCATGAAAATCAGGTAACAATTTATAATATAAACTAGGTGCATTTTCTTTAGTTCTTCTCTTGCATTTTGATTACTTAGCAAGTTGTGACTCTTCTTGGACATAAGAATCAAATGTGACATAAGTAGCTCTGTTTTAAGACTGACATTTAAAAAGACCCAGAATCTTTCAGTGTATTTTCTAGGTCAAGGTTAGAAAAAGAAGTGTGTGATCAATCAATTATAAATGAGATAATTAAGTAATGTACTATCCAGGGATGGGTAGTTTCCCAAAATTTATTGAGGATTGTAGCAGTGGTGCTGCTTGCAGCCCCATCATTCAAGTCTGTGCTGAGCACCAAGAAAGAAGACCTGGGTCTGTCATCTAGGGTTATGATTCAGTGTGTTTTCAGAGGAATGAAAGAAGACAAGGGAAGGAATTATAGCTATTTCTGGGTTTTGAGGCAGATTATGGAACTGAGGCGCTGCTATGTAAAAAACCCTAGCCCATTATCAATTCCACCCATCCTGGCATAGCAGGAAAGGGAGCAGGGATATCCCAGGCCATCAAGAATGCTTTGTCCCTCAGGAGACAGGATGGCAAAGTGGTAGGACTTAAGCACATGTCCTCTCATGAAAACACCAAAATCACAACTAACTGCTGAACAACCACTGACAGAAAAAACTGGAGCCTACCAAAAAGATATTCTACATTTAAAGATAAAGAAGAAGCCACAACAAGATAGTAGCAGGCATGCTTTCATGATATAATCAGATCTCATACCCTCCAAATGGGTGACCTGCAAACTGAAAAATAGTTATATTGCAGAGGTTCTCCCACAGGAATGAGAGTTTGAGCCTCATGTCAAGATCTGCAGCCTGGGGAGTCCAGCATTGAGACGAGGAGATTCAAGAGCATCTGGCCTTGAAGGTCAGCAAGACTTGCGTGGAGGAGCTCCACAGGACTGGAGGAACAGACTCCACTCTTGGAGAGAACACAAAGGTTTCACATATATTGAGTCTTAGGGCAAAGCAATGACTCCATAGGAGCCTGAGCTGACATACCTGTGGGTCTGGGATGGTCTCCTGGGGAGGCAGGGATCAGCTGTGGCTCACTGGGGAACAAGGACACTGGTGGCAGAGACTTCATGGAACATTCATTGGCATGAGCTCTCCTAGAAATCACCATTTTGGCAAAAATTCCTGGCCCCACCCAATAGCTGGCAGCCCCACCCATCAGCAGACAAGGTGCTTAAAGTTGTCCTGTGCCAACATCTGCCTATAAATAGACCCCTTGACACAGCCGGTCTACCAGAGGGACAAGACCCAACTCCACCTACCAGTGGGTAGGTACCAGTTCCTCCCACTAGAAAGCCTGCACAAGCCCCTGGATCAACCTCATCTACCAGGAAACAGACATTAGAAGCAAGAACTCCAGTTCTGCAACCTGAGGGATAGAGACCACAAATACGGGTAGTTAGACAAAATAAAATAGGAGAGAAATAGGTTTCAGATGCAGAAACGAGATGAAACCCCAGAGAAACAACTAAGTGAAAGGCAGAGAGAGGCAATCTGCCTGAAAAGGGATTCAGAGTAATGATAGTAAAGATGATCCAAGATCTCAGAAAAAGAATGGAAGCATAGATGAGAAGACATAAGAAATGTTTAATGGAGAGCTAGAAGATTTAAAGAACAAACAAACAGAGATGAATGATACAATAAGTGAAATGAAAAATGCACTAGAAGGAATCAATAGCAGAATAAATAAAGCAGAAGAACAAATAAATGAGCTGGAAGACATACTGGTAGAAAATACTCCTGCAGAACAGAATAAAGAAGAATGAAAAGAAATGAGACTGTCTAAGAGACCTCTGTGACAATATTAAATGCACAAATATTTTGCATTATAGGGGTCCTAGAAGGAGAAGAGAGAGAGAAAGGGCCTGAGAAAATACTTGAAGAGATAATAACCAGAAATTTCCCTAACATGGGAAAGGAAACACTCATTTAAGTCCAGGAAGTGCAGAGAGCCCCATACTAGATAAACACAAGGGAGGATATGCCAAGACACATATAAATCAAACTGATAAAAATTAAAGACAGAGGAAATAAAGGAATAAAGAGCATAAACAAAACGAGAAAAGCAACAAATGACATACAAGGGTATCCCCATAAGATTATCAGTTGATTTTTTTCAGCAAAAACTATCCAGGCCAGAAGGGAGTATGTATTTAAAGTGATGAAAGGGGAAAACCTAGGACCAAGAATATTCTACCCAGCAAGGCTCTTATTCAGATCTGACAGAGAGACCAAAAGCTTTATAGGTAAGCAAAAGCTAAGATAATTCAGTGCTACCAAACCAGTTTTACCACAAATACTAAAGGAACTTCTCTAGATGAGAAAGAAAAGGCCACAACTAGAAACAAGAAAATTACCAATGACAAAGCTCACCAGTAAAGGCAAACACACAGTAAAGGTAGAAAATCATCTACACACAAACATAAAGTCAAAACAGCAACTGTGAGAAGAGGAGAGTACAAATGCAGGATACTGGAAATGTATTTGAAATTAAGAGACCAGCACCTTAAAACAATCTTGTATATATCTCTATCTATCTATCTATATAGACTGATATATAAAACCTCATATAAACACAAACCAAAAATCTACACACACAGAAAAAAGCAATCCAAATACAACTCAAAAGAGAACAAAAGGGAAGGGAAGAAAAAAGACCAAAAAAAAACAAACCCAAAACAATTAACAAAATGGCAATAAGACCATACATATAGATAACTGGCCACCTGATGCAAAGAACTGACTCACTGGAAAAGACCCTGACACTGGGAAAGATTGAAGGTGGGAGGAGAAGGGAACAACAGAGGATGAGATGGTTGGATGGCATCACTGACTCGATGGACATGAGTTTGAGAAAGCTCTGGGAGTTGATGATGGACAGGGCCTAGCATGCTGCAGTCCAAGGGGTTGCAAAGAGTCAGACATGACTGAGTGACTGAACTGAACTGATAGATAATTAGCTTAAATGTAAATGGATTAAATGCTCCAACCATAAGACATAGACTGGTGGAATGGATTTAAAAAAAAGTGCCATATACATGCTACTAGAGACTCACTTCAGATACAAGAACACATACAGACTGTAAGGGAGGGTATGGAAAAAGGTATTTCATACAAATGGAAAGCAAAGGAAAGCTCGAGTAGCAGTACTTATGTAAGACAAAATAGATTGTAAAATAAAGACTGTTCAAAGAGACAAAGAAGGACACTACATAATGATCAAGGGATCAATCCAAGAAGACATAACATCTGTAAATATATATGTATCCAACATAGGAGCACCTCAATATATAAAGCAAATGCTTACAGCCATAAAAAGAGAAAAGGGAGTTGGAGAAAAGTTCCACCTACACTGTTGGTGGAAATGTAAATTGATACAGCCACTATGGAGTGTCCTCAAAAAACTAGAATAGAACTACTATATGATCCAGTAATCCCATTCCTGGGCATATATTTGGAGAAAACCATAATTTGAAAAGATACATGTACCCCTACGTTCACAGCAGCAATAGTTAAGACATGGAAGCAGCCTAAATAGCCCATCAACAGAGGAATGGATAAAGAAGATGTGGTATATATTCAGTACTACTCAGCCATAAAAAAAAAATGAAATAATGCCATTTGCAGCAACATGGATGGACTGAGAGACACAGAAAAACAAATACCATGATATCACTTATATGTATAATCTTAAAAATGATACAAATGAACTTATCTATGAAACAGAAACAGACTCACGGACTTCAAAAACAAACTTATGGTTACCAAAAGGGAAAGGTGGGGGGTGGGATAAATTAGGAGTTTGGGATTAACATATGCACACCACTATATATAAAATGGCACCCCACTCCAGTACTCCTGCCTGGAAAATCCCATGGACAGAGGAGCCTGGTAGGCTGCAGTCCATGAGGTCGCTAAGAGTCGGACCCGACTGAACGACTTCACTTTCCTTTTCACTCTGAACGACTTCACTTTCCTTTTCACTCTCATGCATTAGAGAAGGAAATGGCAACCCACTCCAGTGTTCTTGCCTGGAGAATCCCAGGGACAGAGGAGCCTGGTAGGAGGCTGTCTATGGGGTCACACAGAGTCGGACACAACTGAAGTGACTTAGCAGTAGCAGCAGCATATATAAAATAGATAATTAACAAGACCTACTGTACAGCACAGGGAACTTCACTCAATATTCTATAATAACCTATATGGGAGAAATAATCTTAAAAAGAATGGATATATGTATAGGTATTATTTTGTAATAACCTAAAAGGAAAAAGAATCACTTTGCTGTACACCTGAGACTAAAACAACATTGTAAATCAATTATACTCCAACATAAAATAAAAATTAAATAAAACAAGAATATATTTAAGTAGTTAAACTCTGTGGCAGAATATTGTGTTTTTTTAAAGTCAGAAGGTATGTACAGGCAACCTACACACCCTGCACTATTAGCTGGAAAATAGGTCTTAATAACTCTATCTGGTAGAATGCTTAGTAATAAATATATTACATCTGATTCCCTTATTGTAAAACACTTGACCAGCTCATGTGACCTTGACTTCTTCTCCAGGTATGCTGGTTTGTATTTCAGGGGTCCATTCTCTGACCTCAGTCTTAAGTGAGTTACCTAGGTCTTCTCAAGAATGATTTCTTGGAAATGTTAACAGTTCCCTGTACCCTAGGGTTAGGAGAAAAATAGCAGAGTTGGGTTTTCACCCTCATTGTTTCCTAGATTTAGCTTTAAAAATGACTGTCACCCTGGAGAGAATATAATGTATAATGACATGGGTCTTTTTAATACAAACAGTGGGGCAGTTTCAATATGACAGATAATGTTTCAATATGGTGACCCCGGGCAGGCTACCCAAAAATGTGCCACAATAGCATATTAAGTATTGTGTATTAAAGTTGCTTAAGAAAGAGCCAGTGCATGAGGGATGCTTTGACCCTTCTGTCTCTCTCCCTGAAAGCAGGAAATTAATGTCAGGTGAAAGATGTTCTTCCTGCCTCTGAAGGTAGAAAAGAAAGTGAAGTCGCTCAGTCGTGTCCGACTCTTTGCAACCCCATAGACTGTAGCCTACCAGGCTCCTCCGTCCATGGGATTTTCCAGGCAAGAGTACTGGAGTGGGTTGCCATTTCCCACTCTTATATCAGAGATTGGGAATTTAAAGCTAAAAAGCCTGTATAAACAAAGTTTGTTACTTTTTAAATTTACTACCCCAAGCCAAAACTCTGTACAGATTCTTCACTTATTAAGTACCCAAAGCCTAAGTTTCTTTCTCTTATCAATTCCTCACAAATGTATTGCTTCTTTGTCTAAAAAGAATAAAAGCTGCCTGTTTTGGTCACTTATTAGGTCCCATTTCCATGAGACCTCTGTGCACTCTGAATAAAAATTTTTCTTTTTCTCCTGTTAATCTGTCTTGTGTCCATTTTATTATTAGTCTAGCCACAAGAACTCAAGAGGGTAGATGGAGAAATTTCTTCTACCCTGACAGTTGGTGAGCCAGGAGGAGCCTGGTTGGAACCCGCTTCCCACCCTGAGGCTACTGCAGCTGAGAGATCCTGGGCCCTCTGATAAAGACCAGCAGAAGGTAAGATTTCTTACCAACTCAGCTTCCTGGATCTCTCCCTGCAAGGTCTGGTGGAAAGGGAAGTTGGCAAGAGTTCCTTATTTCCTCTCTAAATTTAGATTAGCAGGAGAAAATATTTGTCGAGTTAGCTCCTTGTATTTATTAACTCTTGGAAATTCTTTTCTTCTCAGAGATGGTCACTGCTTTTTGTCTCTGTCTGTTGTGTTGTTTGCCATAAGAAGGAAGAACCATAGGGCAGCATGCAGGCACATGCCCTATAAGCCTGTTGTTTGAGCTGGCCTCACAGACTGGTGAGTTAATCGTTCTCACCAGACCTGCATCTACTTAAACAGACCTTCCTGTGGGTCTTCCATATAAAACCAGATGTGTTCTTCCATCTTGTTTTGTGTTCCAAGAGCTCTGCCATTTGAAAGGTGTATCTGGTGGTCAGTTGACTAGACAAGTTCTGAGACACAAAGTCAGTACTCTCTTTGTCCGGTCATACCAGCTCTCAGGGGCGTTTGTCATGGGGTCCCTATCCATAATGGGCTGTTGTTGTGTCAACTTTCATTGCCTTATTTTCTTAGACTAACAATGGGAGTGAACTTTCTAATCATGTGAGAGCTATATCCTTGGAAACACCTTTTTATCTTTTGTTAAGCCATAAAAAAGGCTTACTGGTTTGAGTCTATATTTGAAATTAATATAAAATCCTATTCATCAATGGACAAAGGATCCTTTTTTTAAAAAAAATAATTTATTTTTAATTGGAGGATAATTGCTTTACAGTATTGTGTTGGTCTCTGCCATACACCAACATTAATCAGCCATAGGTCAAAAGATCCTTTAAGTAGGTTGTATTTAAGAGGAAAAAAATTTGAAAGCTCTCATCGTAAATAACTGTTACTTGGTACTTATGAGAAGAACACATTGAAAGGAAAAATAAACTATAATGGTGAGCCTTAGAGAATCCCTTATTAAGATGAAAAAACAGAAATTAGACTTAAAAGTAAGATCCAACATAAATTCCCTTTTAAAAAAAATCGCCCACCTCCTCTACAATTCCTCAGGCCCTCCTAGGAATAACCAGGAAGTAGATTAGCTGGAAGCTTAATACAAACAATTATCAAGGGCTAATAGAAACAATTTTTTTTTTTGTCTTGCAAAACTACAAAATTAGAAATGCAACTGTAGAAACAAATCAAGACCCACTTGTTTTACCATTTCCAAAAGCTTACCCATTCCTC
Organism: Bos mutus; assembly: GCF_027580195.1. Classification (NCBI taxonomy): domain Eukaryota; kingdom Metazoa; phylum Chordata; class Mammalia; order Artiodactyla; family Bovidae; genus Bos; species Bos mutus. The sequence continues at coordinate 72,227,232 of NC_091622.1, read as the reverse complement.
TTAAAATGCCTTCTAGATATTATAGAAGATCACAATATTGGAGCAAAACTGTCCTGTACTTTAAAAATTATTTTAAAATAATAATTACCCTAAGGCTTATAATAATAGATAAATATAATCCAAAACTCCTACAAGAAAACTGAACTTAAAAGGCCTTTTTTTGGCCTTAAAGGTTATAAATATTGTCATATCTTTGAAATGTAAACACAGCCCACCTTGCCTGAGATTAAGCCTCGATTGGCTGAATTGGTAGAACCTGAAACCGAAAAAGAAAAAGAAGGAAAGATGCCTTTTAAAACACAAACTGCTGAAAGGATCTCTTGCCCAAATTCGAGTAAATCACACCCCTCTACAACTGTTTGTCAAGGACAAATACAGAACTTAAGTCCTTCCCACAAATAACAAAAGATGTTAGCCATCTCCGTGAGTAAACTTGATTTTCTAAATTCTTCGGTAATTTAATTTACACCCTTAGAGTTTGGTAAGTTAAATGATGGGAGGTCATTGGATATCTGTATCATTTCCAAAAAAGAAATGTTGGAGCATGTGGGATCTTCGTTGCACCATGCGATCTTTCGTTGCAGTGCACAAACTCTCCAATTGCGGCACACGGGCTCTCTAGTTGTGGTGTTTGGACTCCAGAGCATGCAGGCTCATTAGCTGTGGACTTAGTCACTCTGTGGCCTGTGGGATCTTAGTTCCCCAACCAGGGATTGAACCCATGTCCCCTGCATTGCAAGGAGGATTCTTAACCACTGGACCACCAGGGAGGTCCCTCTTGTGCTTTATTGAAAAATTGTGCCATGAAGTGGCATTTATTTCTAGAAATTATGAAATGTACTTATGTTTGCCAAATCACAAAATATGGTTCACAGTTGTTTCATTATTCCCCCCAAAAATTTAGATTTCAAAGGATTAATAATTCTAATTAATATATGCAGTTAAAGGTTCCAGAAATGAAAAAAAAGTATTAAGTATTTTGGGCTAAGAAAAGGTAAAGAGGTGCCTTTGTTAAGGAAAAGGAAAGAGATTTTGTCCTAAAGCAGGCTATTTCTAAATGTGAAAGAAAACAAGGGACAAATAAAATGAACATAGAAAATTGCAAAAGGTTTATGAAAAAATAATCTTAAGGAATTTTATGTGTGATCAGGACTAAGACTGGAATGAGTTTACTTAAGGAATATCAAAAGTAAACTGGTACAAAATTAAAATCTGGTGTTTATCTCTGTTAAAAAGTTTTCTTGTTCAAAAGTACAAAGTTCTCTTAGATTGTTGGTCTAGTCTTAATAAGAAATTGTAAAAGAAAAAAAGTTTTCTTTACCTTTAATATATCTGTCTAGAAAACCACATTCTATATTTTGTCTTTATCAGGTTTTTGATCACTTAGAAGACACCCACAAAAAAACTCCTAAGTCTTTTCAATATTAAAAGAACTAAAGCTTTTTACAACTATTTAGCTTTCTGTATTTGCCAGGGACGTGTTTGTCACTGATTATATGGATAGCTAAATATTGTTTCACAGTGACCAATAATCCTATTTGACTAAGTGTTTCAAAAATGTTTGATATTTTTGACAAACTCTGCAAAATTCCAAATGAACTCTTATTGAACTGGAAATGACTTTGGGGTTTTCCACAGGGCCCCTGGATACCTCAATCAAAAATTTATTTTCTGTACTTATAAAAGAGCTATTAAACTAATTAGGCTTCTTTTCTATGTTAAATTACATAGAAAGCATTTATCAAGTAAATGATAAATCTTCTTAGGTTGTATTGTATGGATAAATGTTATTAACCTAAATGTTCTAGAAAATAAATGAAATCCCTAAACTTTGGATATGTCATTATATGTTAGCCATAATTCTAGTTATTATCTTAAAATGATAAGTCTTAGAGATAACTGAATTTTCTTATCAATTCCATTATAATGAATCAGATCTTCAATAGTGGACATTTTAAAGTCATTTATCATTTACACACAGTTTACTGAACTGAACTGAACTCTCTTACTCAGATGCTTCTACAAAGGCTTTCTGCAAATATGTTTTATTTTCAGGGAAATTCATGGAAAGAAATCTAACAAATATCCTAGAATATAGGTGTCTGATGACTTTCAAATCATACCTGGATAAGAATTTACAGAACCCTAATGGAGAAACTGATGGCTTCAAAAATTTTTTAACAGATCAAGTGGAACAAGAATTCACTATGAGACTAAATAAACTGAGGAAGATAATTGTAATTTTTATTAAAATGAAACATTGCTGAGTTTTAAAAATGTTTTCTCCAGATTTAAGGAAATCTTTTTGTCTTTTGTAAGCAGCACTGAAACATTTCTTTTTCTCTCTGCTGGATCCCTTCAGAAGTTAGAAACTCTCAGTGAGTATTCTTTTTTCTTGGCAATATAGTTATTTGCATAAGTTCAGTAAGAATCTGCTTTTCTTACAACACAATTGGAAACATTAATTATAGTATCAGAGCTTTGACTGGAATGTCATATTGGTGAGAGACATGCATAGACTCAGATATGACCAGATAGCTTTGAGGAACTAAGGTTGACTTTATGGAGCCAATAAAGCCCTTTGGAAAAACAGCCTAGAATCTTACTTTCAGGTTTCCCAGCAGCCTTACCAGGTAAGTAAGGAAGGTCATTTCCTGGGACCTTTAGGAAACAGTGTACTTTGGAGTCTTGTGTGAAGAGAGGAATTCACCCAAAACTATATCTATTGCAAAGTCTGTTGGTGAATGCTTGGCTTGGCTTCTTATCCTTGAGAGGCTATTAAAAATTCAATCTGAAGTTCCTCATAAAACGTTCCAGCAAAGCAGATTTAAGAGAGTCTATGTGGTCAATCACTATTCTTGCTGTACTTATGTAAACAACCAGGCCAAGTTTATTGAATCTAGACTTATTTTATGAAAAAAGTAGTCTGATTTGGCCATCTTTGGTAATAATTGTAGAAAGAAAATTATCTTTCAGCAGAAACTATAATACACACTATAAAACAGATTTTAGTTCTGTTCATGGTCTTTGAGGTTTTTGTTATTTACTACCATAAGCAGAAACTGTTACAGATTCTTTACTAGTTTTAAGCAGCCAAAGCTTAAGTTTCTTTGTCCTCTTTAATTCCTCACAAATGTACTGTTTGTCTAAAAAGTAAAAAGTATAAAAGCTCTCTGCTTTGGTCACTTATTAAATCTCATTTCTATGAGACCTCCATGCACAAGAATTAAAATTGCTTTTCTTCCTGGGAATCTGTCTTGGGTTCATTTTATTTTTATTCCAGCCACAAGAACTCAGGACACTTGCAGGGAGGGATTTAATAATAAATATGTTTTTATGGTTGTTCAATTTGCAGGGATGATGGTCATGATATTAAAATAATCCGAAGTGGACCATGCTGATGGAGCATTTCACAGAAGAGGAATTGGAGAAACCACCTTCCACTGCACACTAAATGAACTTCATTTCCCGCTTTTCTCTTTTCCTGTATTTCTTTGCATGAGATTTTCTGAGATGAGTTGTGTAGGAGGGCAGTGACTGATAAAACAACTACAAAATCCTCGTTTTTGGCTTTTGTCATTTTAGTTAAGCTTATTGCCCAGATGACCTATGCATTGCTTTATTTAGTTGGAATAAAATCAGTACTGTATTTAATCACCACTGTTCACTATCGACTATCCATTCTTACTCAGCAGCCTCAGGTGGATCTTTTCCTCTCAAGCAAGGGTGAATTTCACTAAGGGAGAAGTGGAGTCATTTTCGAGAGGGCAAGGTTTATTCTTCCTCATTCCTCTAAATCTTGAAAGTACAATGTATGTGTAGCTGGTACAGCATTCTGCACAGATCAAATAATATGATAGACTGGAGCTGACTTTAGCCAGAGTTGGTAAAGTCAAAGAATCATCACAAGATACAAAATACAAAAAGTAAATCTCCTTTAAGCACAATTTTCCTTAAGGGTTAATGCAAGAAATTGCTTTTTCCTTTCTTTGAGAGCAATGATTCTCAACCCTGGGTGAATTTTCCCCAGAGGACCTTTGGAACTATACAGGCATTTTGGGTGTCACAGCTTGAATGGTAGATGATCCTGACATCTAGTGGGCAGAAGCCAGGGATGCTACCAAACACATCCAGCTCCCACAACAAAGAAATTTTCCCTCCAAAATGTCAGTTGTTCAGTTGCTAACTTATGGCCGACTCTTTGCAACCCCATGGACTGCAGCACACCAGGCTTCCCTGTCCTTATCTCCCAGAGTTTGCTCAAACTCATGCCCATTGAGTCGGTGATGCCATCCAACCATCTCATCCTTTGTCGTCCCCTTCACTGGCCTTCAATCTTTCCCAGCATCGGGGCCTTTCCAATGAGTTGGCTCTTCACGTCAGGTGACCAAAGTATTGGAACTTCAGCTTTAGCATTAGTCCTTCCAATGAGTATTCACGGTTGATTTCCTTTAGGACTGACTGGTTTGATCTCCTTGTGGTCCAAGGGACTCTCAAGAGTCTTCTCCAGTACCACAATTCAAAAGCATCAATTCTTTGGCACTCAGCCTTCTTTATGGTCCAATTCTCACATCCATACATGACTACTGGAAAAACCATAGCTTTGGCTAAAGGGATCTTTGTCAGTAAAATAATATCTCTGCTTTTCAATATGTTGTCTAGGTTTGTCATAGCTTTTCTTCCAAGGAGCAAGTGTCTTTTAATTTCATGGCTGCAGTCACCATCTGCAGTGATTTTGGAGCCCAAGAAGATAAAGTCTGTCTGTTTCCATTGTTTCTCCATCTATTTGCCATGAAGTGATGGGACCAGATGCCATGATCTTCGTTTTCTGAATGTTGAGATTTAACCCAGCTTTTTCGCTCTCCTCTTTCACCTTCATCAAGAGGCTCTTTAGTTCCTCTTCGCTTTCTGCCATAAGGGTGGTGTCATCTGCATATCTGAGGTTATTGGTATTTCTCCCTGCAATGTTGAGTCCATCTTGTGCTTCATCTAGTCCATTATTTTGCATGATGTACTTTGCATATAAGTTAAATAACCAGGGTGACAGTATACAGCCTTGACATACTCCTTTCCTAATTTGGAACCACTCAGTTGTTCTATATCCAGTTCTAACTGTTGCTTCTTGACTTGCATACAGATTTCTCAGGAGGCAGGTAAGGTGGTCCCATATTCCCATCTCTTGAAGAATTTTACACAGTTTGTTGTGATCCACACAGTCAAAGGCTTTAGTGTAGTCAATGAGCAGAAGTAGATGTTTTTCTGAAATTCTCTTGATTCTTCCATGATCCAGGGAGTGTTGGCAATTTGATCTCTGGTTCCTCTGCCTTTTCTAATCCAGCTTGAACATCTGGAAGTTCTCGGTTCACATACTGTTGAAGCCTAGCTTGAAGGATTTTGAGCATGATCTTACTAGCATGTGAAATAAGTGCAATTGTGTGGTAGTTTGAACATTCTTTGGCATTGCCCTTTTTTGGGATTGACCTTTTCCAGTCCTGTGGTGACTGCTGACTTTTCCAAATTTGCTGGCATATTGAGTGCAGCACTTTCACAGCATCATCTTTTAGGATTTGAAATAGCTCAACTTGAATTACATCACCTCCACTAGCTTTGTTCATATTGATGCTTCCTAAGGCCCACTTGATTTCAACACTCCAGGATGTCTGGCTGTAGGTGAGTGATCACACCATCATGGTTATCCAGGTCATTAAGACCTTTTTTTGTACAGGTCTTCTGTATATTCTTGCCACCTCTTCTTAATCTCTTCTGCTTCTGTTAGGTCCATGCCATTTCTGTCCTTTATTGTGCCCATCTTTGCATAACATGTTCCCTTGGTAGCTCCAGTTTTCTTGAAGAAATCTCTAGTCTTTCCCATTCTATTGTTTTCCTCGATTTCTTTGCACTTTTCACTTAAGGAGGCTTTCTTATCTCTCTTGCTGTTCTCTGGAACTCTGCATTGAGTTGGGTATATCTTTCCCTTTCTTCTTTGTCTTTCGCGCCTCTTCTTTTCTCAGCTGTTTGTAAGGCCTCCTCAGACAACCACTTTGCCCTCTTGCATTTCTTTTTGTTTGGGATGGTTCTGGTCACTGGCTCCTGTACAATAATGCTGAGGTAGAGACATCCTGTCTTCAAGTGTGACGCAACATACATACAGATGTAGCAATAATAAAAGTGACCAAAAGTTACTTTAGAAAGATAGTGTTGTCCAGGTAGAGGATTTTGAGTCGAGTCTTGGGTTTAATTGAATTCTGGGGCCAGGGAATTGAGACGTGAGGCAGGAGGTGGCTGGGAGAATATATAGTAAAAAGAACATTGCTTTGGGGAGTGGGCTTAACATGAATTTGAATTCTGATTCCAATACTTACTTGGGCTTCTGTTTCTTATCTGGAAAAGAGGGATCATGCTCAACTCATGGAGCTGCTGTGAGGAAACTGCTTAGCCCCGCACTTGGTCCATGGAAACTACTGCAACAGTAGCTACTGTTACTTCAAGTACCCCTCTTAGGAAGGAAGAAACTGAGGTCCACAGAGGCAAGCCAACTTGCCAAAGGTTATAGAATACATGCAAAACAGTGTGGCCTAGAAGCCTGGTCTCCAAATATCCAGACCTCTGTTCTTAAATGAATAGAGGCAATAAAGTAGGAAGTTGTATAACATAAATGTGCCACAACTACATTATGTCTGTAGTTATTTTTGGCTTAAAAGTTTTATAAAAGTATAATAGAAAACAAAGTATAAAATTTTAGGAAAGCTAAAAATACACAGAAGTATATTTAAAGATGAAAGTGTTGCCCATACCAGCCTCCAGAGGTGACCCAATAACCTTTTGGAACATAGTCTCCCTACATATGTGGGTATATATAAAATCACACACATACAGAAATACACCCTGTCTGTAAACTTACTTTTCTCCTTATATTTGGGTTTTTAACATCAATATATGTAGTTTGTTCTTTTAAAAGTTACCTAAGCTAAGTTGCTTCAGTTGTGTCCGATTCTGTGTGACCCCAAAGACGGCAGCCCACCAGGCTCCGCCATCCCTGGGATTCTCCAGGCAAGAATACTGGAGTGGGTTGCCATTTCCTTCTCCAATGCATGAAAGAGAAAAGTGAAAGTGAAGTCGCTCAGTCGTGTCTGACTCTTATCGACCCCATGGAATGCAGCCTACCAGGCTCCTCTGTCCATGGATTTTCCAGGCAAGAGTAATGGAATGGGGTGCCATTGCCTTCTCCGTAAAAGTTACCTAGAATTTTATTATTGTGCCATAAGTTACCCAGCTCTATTGATCTGTATCTAAATTATTAGGAGTCTTGTGGCTGAAATTGGAAGACTCCCAACTCAAGCTAGCCTTAGGTAAAGAAGAAATTGTCCAATTTAGTCATATTTGCAGAAGAGCTGGAGGGTAGAGATGGCATTAGCCTCAGAGGGTGCCTAGGACCAGGGACTCTAATGCATTAAGACTCCTAGTCTCTTCATGTTCATCTTTGCTTATTTCAGCATAAACAACTTCATTCATAGACTAGCTTTACCCCCCTGAGTTGGCGGCAAAATTGGCAGCTCTAGATCCTATCCTAGCAACTTCCTACCTGACAGAAAATGAGTCTTTTGTAACAACTCCAGGTGAAAAAGGCTGCTGGAGTCACAGCCCCACAGCCTTATTACTTAAAAAAAAAAAAAAAAAAAAGCCTTTTCTGGGCCAAGACCCTGATTGGTTCATGTTGATCACACACCCACCATTTAGGCCCAATTGTGGTCATAGGAAATAAGGTGATATATGATTGGTTCAGCTGAGATGAGATACTGAGTGCAATGTTCCCAGAGGGAAAATAGGGGAAAATTCAAGAAGAAAAAAATAAGTAGATTTTAACTATAATTGCTTACCTGTACATTACAATTTTTAATGATAATAAAACTTTCAGAAAATATCCTTCTTAACACATTCTTGGCACTTGAATACACATCAGATCAGATCAGTCTCTCAGTCGTGTCCGACTCTTCGCGACCCCATGAATCGCAGCACGCCAGGCTTCCCTGTCCATCACCAACTCCCGGAGTTCACCCAGACTCACGTCCATCGAGTCAGTGATGCCATCCAGCCATCTCATCCTCTGTCGTCCCCTTCTCCTCTTGCCCCCTGTCCCTCCCAGCATCAGAGTCTTTCCCAATGAGTCAACTCTTCGCATGAGGTGGCCAAAGTACTGGAGTTTCAGCTTTTAGCATCATTCCTTCCAGAGAAATCCCAGGGCTGATCTCCTTCAGAATGGACTGGTTGGATCTCCTTGCAGTCCAAGGGACTCTCAAGAGTCTTCTCCAACACCACAGTTCAAAAGCATCAATTCTTCGGCGCTCAGCCTTCTTCACAGTCCAACTCTCACATCCATACATGACCACAGGAAAAACCATAGCCTTGACTAGATGAACTTTTCTTGGCAAAGTAATGTCTCTGCTTTTGAATATGCTATCTAGGTTGATCATAACTTTCCTTCCAAGGAGTAAGCGTCTTTTAATTTCATGGCTGCAGTCACCATCTGCAGTGATTTTGGAGCCCAAAAATACAAAGTCCGACACTGTTTCCACTGTTTCCCCATCTATTTCCCATGAAGTGATGGGACCAGATGCCATGATCTTCGTTTTCTGAATGTTGAGCTTTAAGCCAACTTTTTCACTCTTCTCTTTCACTTTCATCAAGAGGCTTTTTAGTTCCTCTTCACTTTCTGCCATAAGGGTGGTGTCATCTGCATATCTGAGGTTATTGATATTTCTCCACAATCAAGCACAATCTTGATTCCAGCTTGTGCTTCTTCCAGCCCAGTGTTTCTCATGATGTACTCTGCATATAAGTTAAATAAACAGGGTGACAATATACAGCCTTGACGAACTCCTTTTCCTGTTTGGAACCAGTCTGTTGTTCCATGTCCAGTTGTAACTGTTGCTTCCTGACCTGCATACAAATTTCTCAAGAGGCAGATCAGGTGGTCTGGTATTCCCATCTCTTGAAGAATTTTCCGCAGTTGATTGTGATCCACACAGTCAAAGGCTTTGGCATAGTCAATAAAGCAGAAATAGATGTTTTTCTGGAACTCTCTTGCTTTTTCCATGATCCAGTGGATGTTGGCAATTTGATCTCCGGTTCCTCTGCCTTTTCTAAAACCAGCTCGAACATCAGGAAGTTCACGGTTCACATATTGCTGAAGCCTGGCTTGGAGAATTTTGAGCATTACTTTACTAGCATGTGAGATGAGTGCAATTGTGTGGTAGTCTGAGCATTCTTTGGCATTGCCTTTCTTTGGGATTGGAATGAAAACTGACCTTTTCCAGTCCTGTGGCCACTGCTGAGTTTTCTAAATTTGCTGGCATATTGAGTGCAGCACTTTCACAGCATCATCTTTCAGGATTTGGAATAGCTCAACTGGAATTCCATCACCTCCACTAGCTTTGTTCGTAGTGATGCCTTCTAAGGCCCACTTGACTTCACATTCACGACGAAAATAGCTTTAAAAAATGTTTAGTGGACATTTATGCTCATGTAGCATAATCATTTGGTTTGCCCAGCGATTCTCCCTTCTTCTGCTCCAAAAAGCATTTTTTTCTAGCTTCAACTGTCCTTCTCCAGTCCACTCCTAACTTCTGGAATGGAACCACTGCCTTCTTAGTCAATCCCATACCCTATCCCTGGTGATAGGTTGAAGGGTGAGCACCTAGTTCAAATCAAACCAATCAGGACCAGTAGTAATTCCCACTACCCTGGTCACAGAAGTTGGTCTGCAGTATGTTTTTGACCATTCAGAGTCCTTCCTCAGAAAACAACCTTTTCCTTTTTTGGTGGGGTCAACAGTCTGTGTCACTGGAAGCTGCTGAAGCCGAGATCCCTCACTACAAAAATAGACTGTGGTAGGAGAGCACGAGGCCAACATGCCATGGGGAACAGAGACCAAAGGCCCACTGAGTCTTAGTGGAGCTCAGCATTCTGGTTTGAGGCCTTAGGGCCCCTGGGGCACCTCGGTTTTCTACTTTGCCATGGCTTATACTTAGTTGGTCAGCTTTTCCTTTGATTCTATGAGTTGGCCTGCTGTCCATTCAATATTGCCTCCAACATTTTTTCTTTTTGCTTGCAGCAGTTGGAGTTGGGCTGTCATCATATAAACTCAGCTAATAAATTCAAACAATTCAGAAGTGTGTGAAGTGAGAGTTTTCCTGTTTTAGTCCCATTCTCCTCTCCTGAGTAAACTAAACAATTATTTCCCACAACAATGACCATGGAAGGCTTATATTCAGCAAAAAAACTGATAATAATAGTATTTCAAAAAGAAACTCAAATGTATAAATATGTATTATAAGGGTTTTGTGAAAGTATTGTTTTTATGACACTGAACTATCACCACTTCCGTGCTTTTCTGTACAAACGTCTATTGTTATAAAACACACGTATTCTATAAAGTTGCTTTTCTCCTTTATGTTTGTTTTCATGTCAATATATGTTCAGTTCAGTTCAGTTCAGTCACTCAGTCATGTCCGACTCTTTGTGACCCCATGAATCGCAGCACACCAGGCCTCCCTGTCCATCACCAACTCCCGGAGTTCACCCAGACTCACGTCCATCGAGTCAGTGATGCCATCCAGCCATCTCATCCTCTGTCGTCCCCTTCTCCTCCTGCCCCCAATCCCTCCCAGCATCAGAGTCTTTTCCAATGAGTCAACTCTTTGCATGAGGTGGCCAAAGTACTGGGGTTCAGCTTTAGCATCATTCCTTCCAAAGAAATCCCAGGGCTGATCTCCTTCAGAATGGACTGGTTGGATCTCCTTGCAGTCCAAGGGACTCTCAAGAGTCTTCTCCAACACCACAGTTCAAAGGCATCAATTCTTCGGCGCTCAGCCTTCTTCACAGTCCAACTCTCACATCCATACATGACCACAGGAAAAACCATAGCCTTGACTAGATGAACTTTTCTTGGCAAATAATGTCTCTGCTTTCAATATGCTATCTAAGTTGGTCATAACTTTCCTTCCAAGGAGTAAGCGTCTTTTAATTTCATGGCTGCAGTCACCATCTGCAGTGATTTTGGAGCCCAAAAAAACAAAGTCCGACACTGTTTCCACTGTTTCCCCATCTATTTCCCATGAAGTGATGGGACCGGATGCCATGATCTTCGTTTTCTGAATGTTGAGCTTTAAGCCAATATATGTAGTTCCTTCTTTTTAAGAGCTGCATAGTATTCCATTATATTGTTGTCTCATAATTTATCCAGTCTATGTTGATTTCTATTTGGATTTTTTCTGAGAATTCTCTTGATTGAAAGTTGAAAATTCCAACTGAAACTAGGCTAAGCTAGATAGAATTATGTAATTGGTTCCTGGATATAGCAGAGGGACTTAGCACATGAGTGCAAAGTCAGGTATCTGTGTTCATTAAGCAAGTTACAAATTTAAGTCAGTTTCCTCATCTGTAAAGTGAGAATAGTAATGGTACTTACGTCACAGGGCTACTGTGAAGAGTAAATAAGATCAAACACATAAGGAGCTCTGAACACTTGAAAATGTTGGCTATTATACAAAACTATACCTTTAAAGAAAGAGTAAAACCAGTAACCTGATTTTTGGCCCTATCCCTGATCCTGTAACAATATATCATGGATGTTTTCCCACGTTAGTACATTTAGATCTACTCCATTTTAAAGAGAATGGTATTATATTCTATTATATGAACATACAATGACCTATTTATGCAATTCTCAAGTGATGAACATTTCAATTACTTTTCATTTTCTACCATCACAGACAATGGTGCACACATATATATGTCCTTTTTTATTTATGCAAGCACTCTGTAGGATAAATTTAAAAAACTGGAATCATTTGGTTAGAAAATAAACAAATTTAAAATGTTGAAAGGGACTGAAAAGGTGTGCTTATTTACATATTCTCTGTGGTAAATTAGTGCCTGCTCTTCTTTTCATTTTGTGCAATGGAAGTAGTGCTGCCCAAATATGCTCAGTGTTATACTGGAAACTCAGATTTGTATCTATCCTGTTGAAGAAGTCTCTTTTTATACCTTCTTAAAAATGTTCTCATTATAAAAGTGATATGTAGTGATTATAATCACCCAAAGTAAGTATAGAAAAAAATAGCCCACCAATCCATGGAAAGTTCTGAAATAGAAGCTGCTGGGGTACAGAGATCTTGCCAGCCGTACTAATCGTGTTATCTTCGGTGCTTGGGACAGTGCCTAGCACAGTGTGTATATTTATTTATTTTATTTCATATTTTTGGCTGTGCTGGGTCTTCACTGCTGTGCAGGCTTTTCTCTGCGGGGAGCAGGGGCTAGTATCTAGTTGCGGTGCTTGGGCTTCTCGTTGCAGTGGCTCCTCTTGTTGCGGACACAGGCTCTAGAGTGTGCAGGCTTCAGTAGTTGTGGCACGTGGACTCAGTAGTTGCGGCTCCTGGGCTCTAGAGCACAGGCTCAATAGGTGTGGCTCATGGTCCCAACTGCTTCACGGTATGTGACATCTTCCTAGACCAGGGATTGAATCTGTGTCTCCTGCATTGGCAGGCAGATTCTGTACCAGCTGAGCCACCAGGGAAGCCCACAGTCCATATTTATTGATTAAAGGAAGAAAAAAAACAGCCCAGAAGGCCTCACAAAATAATGACAACAAAATCAGTAACCTCCCTGAATTCCTTCCTTCCCCAAAACAGACAAATACACAACCCACATGCCACAGAGGAAGCAAAGTTTCGATTCCTGACTAACAATAAATTTCAATGTCTTCCTTCATTACTCTGAAAAGGGGAATGAGACAATGTCCAGATGATCTTGAGCAATTCTTAGAGCATACCTCAAACTTGATTTAGGTTTTTTGTTAAGTATCCAGTTTACATCTGACCATTCTCTCAATTATGCCATCCATATTTGCAGATATCTATTACATGTGCTGAGCACTGAGTATACAGTGATGAATGAAGCACTGCCCTGTTCATGCAGAGCCTACAGGATTATACTGTTAATTTTCTCTGAAAAGTAAACAACTCTCACTTCTGGAAACTGAAAACCTGGTATCTGCTATAGACTGTAAATTCCATGAGCCTAGTACCCTTACTTGTCATGTTCTTTACTATATTCCTAACTTGGTACACAGTAAGTGTTTGGTACATACTTGTGGGCTGGCTACTTTATATCAGTTCCATTCTTTTGGCTTCTCTATTCTATGGCCAGATTTAGGAAGGTAAGAGTATTTTGAACAGCAGCAGAATCTGAAATTCAGGCATTAAAGCAGGTCAGACACAAATCACCCCATTCAACCTTCAAGGACAGCCACTTCCTCACCAGGAGCTGGAGGTAACTCACCTGGCCATGAGCCTTGATGTAGGCATCCTAGTTTATCAGAATAGTTGATCAACAGTAGTTACTTTTAATTTATTAATTGGCTTCTAGTGATCTTAGGTGTGGCATACGTTGCACAGATTCTCTCTAGTTGGGGCATGCAGGTTCTCTAGCTGTGGGGTGAAGGCTCTGGAGCGTGAGGCTTCAGTAATTGCAGCAAGCATGCTTAGTAGCTCTGCAGCATGTGGGATCTTAGTTCCCAGACCAGAGATCAAACTTACGTACCCTGAGTTGCAAGGCAGATTCTTAACTACTGGACCACCATGGAAATCCAAACAATATTAAGGAAGTACTTTGTTTTATTTATCATTTTTTTTAAGGGATACAGTTATTTTGACATACTTTTTTTCTTCTTCTTCTTCTTTCTCCTTCTCCTTCTCCTTCTCCTTCTCCTTCTTCTTCTCTAAACCAAACACTTTGTCTGTGAAGCCCAAATATAAAATGCATGCCCCTGGGATTTCCTGGTAGTCCCAGTGGTTAAGACTCTGTGCTTCCATTGCCAGGGGCACAGATTTGATCCCTGGTTAGGGAACTAAGATCTCGCATGCTGAGTGTGACATAAAAAAAAAAAAAAAAAAAAACTTGAAAAAAAATGCTATCCTTTACATTTTAAATTTTGTAAGAAAAAAAGGAGGCAACTCTTAATACTCTGGCATATCCAAAAGTTGATTTTCTTATTGTGGATAAGAGATCATATTTATATAACACTTATGATAAAATTAGATTCAGTGGTTCTGTGGCTTTTTATTTTTTTTCTGTCTCCAAGTAAAATTAGGTTTTTTTACATGTAGGAAAAAAATACAGAGGAAATACATCAAAATTTAGCAAAAAATGTTTACACAAATTTTTCTTCGAGGAGAATATTTTTAATTATAATGTGCTATGCTAAGTCACTTCAGTCGTGTCAAACTCTTTGTGACCATGGACTAGCCCACCAAATTCCTCTGTCCATGGGATTTTCCAGGCAAGAATACTAGAGTGGGTTGCTATTTCCTTCTCCAAGGGATCTTTCTGACCCAAGGATTGAACCCGTATCTCTTATGTCTCCTGCATTTGGCAGGCAGGTTCTTTACCACTAGCGCCACCTGGGCAGTCCTTAATTATAATAAACATGCCTTTTAAAATTTTGCTGTTTTAAAAGAAGGACAATTACAATTTAAAAAGCCATAAGATGACAGGAAATCTTAATTGAAGCAACAAATTAAGAACCAGAAATAGCCCACCAATAATCTTTTATAGACTTTTGCCAAGTGTTCCCCCTGTCATGGAACAATTCCTGGCCAGCGCTGAGACACGAGGGGGCAATGGCTCCCTAGGAACTGCCACTTCCAGCAGATCCTGTCGCTCAGCCTGAAACCAGCTGAGTGATGTCTCTCTAGAGCATTGCCACTGGTCTGGGAGAGTCACACTTGACTTGCAAACTGCTCTTAAAGACTCAAGCTTTGATTTTTTTTTTTTAATTTATTTTTAATTGGAGGATAATTGCTTTACAATAATGCTTTGATTCTTTGAAGACACTATTTCTGTGACTAACACTGAATGAATGGTCCAGTTGGAGCTAATTGGGGTCAAGGATCTAGGTGAATTAAAAACAATGACAAATAAAAACAAGTTTACCATCTGGAGCAGGAGTTAAGCACATGCTTTCAGATCGTGGCTCAAAAAGCTGGAATTTGCAAAGCTGCCAGAGGAGGAGGCTACAAGCTTGTCTGACTTGAGCAGAAAGCTGTGACCTGACAGGCCTAAGAGGAGACTGCTTTTCTGTGGTGGGCAGGGTTATAAAAAAGCCACCAACTTTTCTTTTCTAGGTTTTCTGCCTCCCTGTCCCCTTCTGGTTCAGTGATTTTCATCATAACTAAAATTCTGCCTGGGTGAACATATTCATTAATTCAGAAAATCCATAATATCAAATATTAGCTTGGCCATTTACAATTTCCAAACTCACACTTCATGCTTTCTTAAAATATTTATCTGTTGGTTGCAAGGCACGTTAGGATCTCAGTTTTCCGACCAGGGATTGAACCTGTGTCCCCTTCACTGGAAGGCAAAGTCTTAATTACTAGACCACCAGGGAAATCTCTGTATAGCACTTTCATGTGTGTTTTTCTCTCGCCATTTGAAACACTTTGACTTTTGACTCTTTTTTTTTTTTTTTTTTACTGGAAATAGATTCCATCATACTGACCAAAGCTAATATAAAAAATTAGTGAAGGACTTTTCTGGTAGTCCAGTGCCTAAGACTGTGCTCTCAAGGCAGAGGGCCCAGGCTGGTCAGGGAATTGGAATCCACATGCCATAACCAAGATTGAAGATTCCTTGGCTGCAACTATGATCCATCACAGTCAAATAAATAAATTAATAATAATAATAAAAACCAATGAGAGGTTGGGGACCCAGTGCCAAGAACATTGCATTGGTTTGGCAACACAGACCAAGCTGCAGGGTAAAGGGTGTGATGTGGGCAGAATGGAAGTGTCAGGATCTGGATTATGGTGTTCAGGGACAAATTTCTTTCTGAAGAGAAAGGGAAGGGTAGGGCAGCTATGTATAAGCATTTGCCACGCAAAGACTTTCAGAGGCACCCATGCATATGAAATTGGCAATAAATATTTGTGAGACAGATGACCCTAACTTGCAATGTGGTATGTTAGTCTTTGGAGGAGTGAAGAAATCCTTTGTTTGCCATAGGGTTGAGTTATTAGGAAAACTTGTCTCCTAAACTATGTATTTTGATAAATAGCAACAAGTCTAAGCCTAAGTGAGTAGACACAGGGTCTGCTTCTACCAATACTCAAGGCCAGCCCAGCCATCCCTCAACTCTTCTCTCCTTTCAATCACTGATGGGCCAGAGTCTGTTCTCCTTCCTGCTTCCTTTTTATAGACACACACAGTGCTCACTACCCCAGCAGCAATCCAGCTCAGCACTAGGCAGTGAAAACAAGTGCCTTCTATCTTGCTCCCTGCAGGCTTCTTCCTGGACACATTCTGTCTTGCTGGATGTGTCAGTTTGGCTTTTGGTCTGATGTTTCTTAGTCCTAACCAGACAGACCAAAAAGAGCTGATCCATGTGTTTCAGTTCAGATCACTCCAGTTCTTCTCAATGAGTTCCCGGCCCAAGCTCAGCCAGCAATGAAGGCATACCAGCTACTCCTGGGAGTAAAGCATCAATGTATCTTACAGACCCTACTTGCTAAATGGGGAGGGACTTGCTTAGATGTGTCTAAATGGTCAAGAGCAGTTGCTCTGTAGCTGAGGGGACTGAGGAACATAGAAGTGGACTTGAACTTGAGAGGATGCTTGGCCCAGTGCAAGAGCACAGTAGGGGCTCAATACATGTGCACTGAAGTGATGATTGAGGTTGGAAAGACAAAAGAAACACACAGTGAATACTGTTTCTCACCATGTAAGAACATGCTATCAAATACCACACTATGAGACACAGTCACATTTATTAGCAGATTGTACTAGTTAGGATAAAGACTCTGCCACTGCAACCAGGACTTCCACAAATCTGGCTGAAAGAGGACAGAAGTTTATTTCTCTCTGATATAACAACCATTTAGTCTACACTACCAAGACAGCACTAGTCTGAGAGGTCATTCACAATCAATCCTTCTTCTACCACTGCTTAGGACTATGGTTCCCAAGTTGTCCCAAAGAGCCTCAGTGAGCTCACAGGATGAGGAAAACACGGCGACCCTCAGCATCTAATATACACCATATAAACTACTAGCTCAAGGTTCACAACTGCAACATCAGAGAGCACGGCCTCCTCTTGATAACATGAGATATCTCTGAATCTAGATTTTCGGTGGGTGCCACGATAAAAAGCTGGTACTCTGAGAAAATCAATATGCAAGAGGGAATGGGGTAGTGCTGTCCAATCTGATTTGAAGGTTTGAGGAGCTGTGCAGTGCCCTTTAGGTAAACATATTCTATCACCAAGTGACTGCAGTTGTTAAAGTAAAACATTGGTCTTTCAGTGTATGCATATTACTTGTTACAAATAACAACTGAATGTTGGGAGACAATTCTCCATGAATCTCATGGTTTTGCATATATTGTAAACAAAGGCAGTGACTGGCTTTGATCCAGACTATCTTTTCAAAGATGCTTGTATAGGCAACCCTTGAAAACATGGGGGTTAGGGGTGCCAACACCAATGGAGTCAAAAATTCACATGTAATTTTTGACTCCTCCAAAACTTAACAACCAATAAGCTACTGTAGACCAGAGCCATACAGACAATATATACAGTCAAGTAAGACATATTTTATGTTATATGTATTATATACTACATATATACTATTAATATTATATAACAGTATAATACTATCATATGATAATAATAGTATTATTACACAAAATACATGTAAACTATATATACACTATATTATTGTACTCCTGAAATTAGATCGATATATTCTTTGCAGCCAAAGATAGAGAAGCTCTATACCATCAGTAGAAACAAGACCAGGAGCTGACAGTAGCTCAGACCATGAATTCTTTTTTTTTTCCATTTATTTATTTATTTTAATTGGAGGCTAATTACTTTAAAATATTGTAGTGGTTTTTGCCAAACATCGACATGAATCAGCCACCGGTGCACATGTGTTCCACATCCAGAACCCCTCTCCCACTTCCCTCCTCATCCCATCCCCCAGGGTCATCCCAGTGCACCAGCCCTGAGCACCCTGTCTCATGCATCAAAACTGGACTGGCAATCTGCTTCACACATCATAATATACACATTTCAATGCTACCCTCTCAAATCATCCCACCCTCGCCTTCTCCCAAGAGTCCAAAAGACTGTTCTTTACATCTGTGTCTCTTTTGCTGTCTTGCTTATAGGGTCATCATTACCATCTTTCTAAATTTCATATATATGCATTAGTACATTGTATGGGTGTTTTTCTTTCTGACTTACTTTACTCTGTACAATAGGCTCCAGTTTCATCCACCTCATTAGAACTGATTCAAATGTATTCTTTTTAATGGTCGAGTAATAGTCCATTGTGTATATGTACCACTGCTTTCTTATCCATTCGTCTGCTGATGGACATCTAGGTTGCTTCCATGTCCTGGCTATTATGTGTCTCTTTTAATTCTGGTTTCCTCAGTGTATATGCCTAGCAGTGGGATTGCTGGGTCATATGGCAGTTCTATTTCCAGTTTTTTAAGGAATCTCCACACTACTACCCCACACCCGAGGTCAGGGGCGGCAACCGAGAGGAGCAACCCCACGTCCAAGGAGCGGTGGCTGCGTGGTTGCAGGAGGGCTGAGAGGAGCTACTCCATGTTCAAGGTCAGGAGGGGCAGCAGTGAGGAGATACCCCTTGTCCAAGGTAAGAGAAACCCTAGTAAGATGGTAGGTGTTGTGAAAGGGCATCAGAGGGCAGACACACTGAAACCATAATCACAGAAAACTAGTCAGTCTAACCACACAGACCACAGCCTTGTCTAACTCAATGAAACTAAGCCTTGCCCTGTGGGGCCACACAAGATGGGCGGGTCATGGTGGCGAGGTCTGACAGAATGTGGTCCACTGGAGAAGGGAATGGCAAACCACTTCAGTATTCTTGCCTTGAGAACCCCATGAACAGTATGAAAAGGCAAAATGATAGGATACTGAAAGAGGAACTCCCCAGGTCGGTAGGTGCCCAATATGCTACTGGAGATCAGTGGAGAAATAACTCCAGAAAGAATGAAGAGATGGAGCCAAAGCAAAAACAATACCCAGTTGTGGATCTGACTGGTGACAGAAACAAGGTCCAATGCTGTAAAGAGCAATATTGCATAGGAACCAAGAATGTTAGGTCCATGAATCAAGGCAAATTGGAAGAAGTCAAACAGGAAATGGCAAGAGTGAATGTCGACATTCTAGGAATCAGCAAACTAAAATGGACTGGAATGGGTGAATTTAACTCAGATGACCATTGTATCTACTACTGTGGGCAGGAATCCCTTAGAAGAAATGGAGTGGCCATCATGGTCAACAAAAAAGTCCGAAATGCAGTACTTGGATGCAATCTCAAAAACGACAGAATGATCTCTGTTCGTTTCCAAGGTAAACCATTCAATATCACAGTAATCCAAGTCTATGCCCCAACCAGTAACGCTGGAGAAGCTGAAGTTGAACGGTTCTATGAACTACAAGACCTTTTAGAACTGACACCCAAAAAAGATGTCCTTTTCACTATAGGGGACTGGAATGCAAAAGTAGGAAGTCAAGAAACACCCAGAGTAACAGGCAAATTTGGCTTTGGAATACGGAATGAAGAGGGCAAGAGGCTAATAGAGTTTTGCCAAGAAAATGCACTGGTCATAGCAAACACCCTCTTCCAACAACACAAGAGAAGACTCTGCACATGGACATCACCAGATGGTCAACACTGAAATCAGATTGATTATATTCTTTGCAGCCAAAGATGGAGAAGCTCTATACAGTCAGCAAAAACAAGACTGGGAGCTGACTGTGGCTCAGATCATGAACTCCTTATTGCCAAATTCAGACTTAAATTGAAGAAAGTAGGGAAAACCACTAGACCATTCAGGTATGACCTAAATCATATCCCTTATGATTATACAGTGGAAGTAAGAAATAGATTTAAGGGACTAGATCTGATGGATAGAATGCCTGATGAACTATGGATGGAGGTTCGTGACATTGTACAGGAGACAGGGATCAAGACAATTCCCATGGAAAAGAAATGCAAAAAAGCAAAATGGCTGTTTGGGGAGGCCTTACAAATAGCTGTGAAAAGAAGAGAAGTGAAAAGCAAAGGAGAAAAGGAAAGATATAAACATCTGAATGCAGAGTTTCAAAGAATAGCAAGAAGAGATAAGAAAGCCTTCCTCAGTGATCAATGCAAAGAAATAGAGGAAAACAACAGAATGGGAAAGACTAGAGATCTCTTCAAGAAAATTAGAGATACCAATGGAACATTTCACGCAAAGGACAGAAATGGTATGGACCTAACAAAAGCAGAAGATATTAAGAAGAGGTGCAAGAATACACAGAAGAGCTGTACAAAAAAGATCTTCACGACCAAGATAATCACGATGGTGTGATCACTCACCTAGAGCCAGACATCCTGGAATGTGAAGTCAAGTGGGCCTTAGAAAGCATCACTATGAACAAAGCTAGTGGAGGTGATGGAATTGCAGTTGAGCTATTTCAAATCCTGAAAAATGATGCTGTGAAAGTGCTGCACTCAATATGCCAGCAAATTTAGAAAACTCAGCAGTGGCCACAGGACTGGAAAAGGTCAGTTTTCATTCCAATCCCAAAGAAAGGCAATGCCAAAGAATGCTCAAACTACCACACAGTTGCACTCATCTCACATACTAGTAAAGTAATGCTCAAAATTCTCCAAGCCAGGCTTCAGCA
Source organism: Bos mutus (assembly GCF_027580195.1). Classification (NCBI taxonomy): domain Eukaryota; kingdom Metazoa; phylum Chordata; class Mammalia; order Artiodactyla; family Bovidae; genus Bos; species Bos mutus. The sequence continues at coordinate 72,206,468 of NC_091622.1, read as the reverse complement.
ATACATGAACCATGAACTTCCAGATGTTCAAGCTGGTTTTAGAAAAGGCAGAGGAACCGGAGATCAAATTGCCAACATCCACTGGATCATGGAAAAAGCAAGAGAGTTCCAGAAAAACATCTATTTCTGCTTTATTGACTATGCCAAAGCCTTTGACTGTGTGGATCACAATCAACTGTGGACAATTCTGAAAGAGATGGGAATACCAGACCACCTGACCCCTTCCTGAGAAACCTATATGCAGGTCAGGAAGCAACAGTTACAACTGGACATGGAATAACCGACTGGTTTCAAATAGGAAAAGGAGTACATCAAGGCTGTATATTGTCACCCTGCTTATTTCACTTATATGCAGAGTACATCATGAGAAACACTGGGCTGGAAGAAGCACAAGCTGGAATCAAGATTGTGCTTGATTGTGGAGAAATATCAATAACCTCAGATATGCAGATGACACCACCCTTATGGCAGAAAGTGAAGAGGAACTAAGAAGCCTCTTGATGAAAGTGAAAGAGAAGAGTGAAAAAGTTGGCTTAAAGCTCAACATTCAGAAAACGAAGATCATGGCATCTGGTCCCATCACTTCATGGCAAATAGATGGGGAAACAGTGGCAGACTTTATTTTGGGGGGCTCCAAAATCACTGCAGATGGTGATTGCAGCCATGAAATTAAAAGATGCTTGCTCCTTGGAAGAAAAGCTATGACTAATCTCGACAGCATATTAAAAGGCAGAGACATTTCTTTACAGAAAGGTCCATATAGTCAAAGCTGTGGTTTTTCCAGTAGTCATGTGTGAATGTGGGAGTTGGACCATAAATAAAGCTGAGCGCCGAAGAATTGATGCTTTTGAACTGTGGTACTGGAGAAGACTCTTGAGAGTCCCATGGACTGCAAGGAGATCTAACTAGTCAATCCTAAAGGAAATTGGTACTGAATATTCATTGGAAGGACTAATGCTGAAGCTGAAGTTCCAATACTTTGGCTACCTGATGCAAAGAACTGACTCATTGGAAAAGACTGATGCTGGGAAAGATTTAAGGTAGGAGGAGAAGGGGACAACAGAAGATGAGATGGTTGCATGGCATCACCGACTCGATGGACATGAGTTTGAGCAAACTCTGGAAGTTGGTGATGGACAGAGAAGCCTGGCATGCTGCAGTCCATGGGGTCGCAGAGTCGGACATGACTGAGCGACTGAACTGACTGACTGTACTCTTTTAATAAACTAGAGACTATCAATACTGATACCACAAGTTAATGTCATCTGTTTACAAGATTAATTATCTATCAGCACCTATATCCATACTATGCATATGAGATAAAACACTGTAGATACAATATGTATTATTAATTCTAGACATTACAAATGAAAGACAACATGAAAAACAAATTCACATTTATATATTATATATTCACAGATATAAAGACTCATGCATTGATAATGAAGCAGCAGCAATATGATTACTTTATGGTAAGCTTAGTGTAATTGGTATAATTGTTTCACAGTGGCCTAGCTTAGACACAGTGAATGAATCCTTATAAAGCTTTTATGGCATACAGTATTACAGTCATACTCATAATACAATGTTGGAAACACTGTTAAACATTAAAAAAAATCCACCTACCTATGACAGTAGGCTGATACACAGGTTCTCCAATTGCAAAGGAGAGAAACGCATACTGTATGATAATGTAATTCTTTGAAAGCAAATTTATAAAGCAGTAGGAAAACTAAGGAGAAGGCAATGGCAACCCACTCCAGTACTCTTGCCTGGAAAATCCCATGGGCAGAGGAGCCTGGTAGGCTGCAGTCCATGGGGTCGCTAAGAGTAGAAAACCATTGACTGACTTCACTTTCACTTTTCCTTTCATGCATTGGAGAAGGAAATGGCAACCCACTCGTGTTCTTGCCTGGAGAATCCCAGGGATGGGGGAGCCTGGTGGGCTGCCGTCTATGGGGTCCCACAGAGTCAGACATGACTGAAGCGACTTAGCAGTAGTAGTAGCAGGAAAAACTAACACATCATTAATATTAAATGCCACTTACCTTATTCCTATATAAGGTAGGCTATCCACTTCAACACAAGTCTTGCACATGATGTTCTATATGGTGAATCCTTAGGTGATGATGATGGTGACGACACAACATCTCATACAGTTCTTGTAGTAGTTATTAGACTTTCATACAAGAACTCACAGACATACATAACAGATAGGTTGATTAACTGTAGGACATGATGATTATCTACTATTCATTAGGTGGAAGTGGATCATCACAAAGGTCTTTATCCTAGGTGTCTTTGATTCATATCAACTAGGCTGAGGAGGAGGAAGAGGAGGGATTGGTTTTGCTGTCCCAGGTATGAGAGGGGAGGCAGGAGAGGCAGGCACACTGGGTGTAACTTGATGGAAATACATCCTAATTTCTGACTTTTTTGCTTTTTAATTTTTCTATAAATGTTTCTATAAAGTACAAATCCTTCCACTGTGTGCTTTAGTTTCAGCACCAGTAGCATAGAAAGGTCCATGCTGTAAAAGAAGTCTTAGCAGTTTTTAATGATCAGAACTCTCTTCCTAGTTAGTCTAATGTCAGTTTATTTCCTGGCTCTGCTTCTTCCTTCTTCCATGTCTTTCTCCTCATCATGTGGCACTGGTTCAAAAGCACTCTGTCCAAGTCATCTCTTGCTAATTCCTCTTGTATCGTGCCTATTAGCTCTTGAATTTCTCTAAGATCCCTATCTTGAAACCCTTCACCCCCAGCTTTTTTGCCATTATCCAAAATGTCCTTCATGATTTCCTTGACTGGTTCTGTTGTATATCCTGTGAAGTCATACACAACATCTGGACACAGTTTTCTCCAGCAAGAATTTATTGCTTTGGGCTTGACGGTCTTCACAGCTTTTCCTATGATGATGGCATCTTCAATCGTGTAGTCCTTCCAGATTTCCATGATCTTTCCATGGAGTTCTCTCCCATAGCACTGATAATCCTTTACATAGAGTACTACATGTAATGAGCCATAATGGTCCCTATGACTCCCTGATCTAGAGGATGAATTATAGATGTTGTATTTGGAGGTAGCTATCACTTCAATACCTTCAGTGTTGAATTCATGGGGTTCTGGGTGGCCAGGGGTACTGTCCAGTAAAAAGAAACCTTTAAAAGGCAGTTCTTTACTTGCAATGTAATTACTGACTTCCAGGACAAAGCATCAGTGGAACCAATCTAAGAAAAGGGTTCTCATTATCCAGGCTTCCTTGTTGCAGTACAACCAAAACACTGGCAGCTGGTGTTTTATCTTTCCCCTTCAAGGCTTGTGGGTCAGCAGCTTTATAGGTAAAGTGAAGTCGCTCAGTCCTGTCTAACTCTTTTCGACCCCAAGGACTGTAGCCTACCACGCTCCTCCATCCATGGGGTATTCCAGGCAAGATTACTGGAGTGGGTTGCCGTTTCCTTCTCCAGAGGATCTTCCCAACCCAGGGATCTTATAGATAAGGGCAGTCCTTATCCTAAAACCCACTGCATTTGTGCATAACAGGAGAGTTAGCCTATCCCTTCCTGAATTAAAACTAGTACTCGCTTCCCTTCCTTACTGGTAAATGTCCTTTGTGGCATTCCCCCCAGCCCCCCTCCACCGAGAACAGTGCTCTTTTTGTCTACATTAAAAACCTGTTTAGCCTGTTATTGTTCCTTCTCGATGATTTTCTTAATGGTGCCTGGGAACTTATCTGCTGCTTCTTGGTCAGCAGAAGCTGCTGCTCCTGTTATCTTGACATGTTTTAAGTCAAACCCCTTTCTAAAATGATCAAATCAACCCTTGGTGGCATTAAGATCCTTCACTTTCCATTTAAGTCATCATATAATAATGACTGCTTTTTCTCAAATCATATTAGTAGGTATGTTTTTCTTATAGTAATTCTACACCCACATAAAAGCTGCATTTTTGATATAAGATAAAAAGTTATTTCAAAAAAGGTACATTTTCATGCATGCTGGCATAGGTATAATGATGTTTTCACATATTTCCTTTCATTTTTTTTTTTACAATGGTGTTTATGCTGGATTCATTTATCTTGAAATGGCTGGCAACTGCAGCTGCAGACCTCAATCTACAGTATACATCAAGCAATTCAGCTCTTCCTTGAAATGTCATGACTTTTCTCTGCTTCATGTGAGCATTTCTAGAATCACTAGTGGCACTTCATATTGGTCTCATGGTGTTATTCAAGGTTTACAGTGTTGCATTAAACACAAAGAAAAATATATAAGAACTGCAAGAGCTCACTTTTTACTGTGATATGCAATTTACTGGAAAGATGAAGTGCTCACATGGAAATGATTAGTGTCTCATGGCATTTTAAGCGGATATCCCCAGGGGAAGAAATGGCACCCCAGGAGGCTGCTCTGTCCATGGGATTCTTCAGGCAAGAATACTGGAGTGGGTTGTTATGCCCACTGAATGCTCTGAAGAGCTTGAGTTCATGTGAGTTATACCCATACCTATTGGCTGGGCTTCCCAGGTGGTGCTGGTGGTAAAGCATCTGCCTGCCAGGGGACTCTTAAGAGACATGGGTTCTATCCCTGGGTTGGGAAGATCCCCTGGAGGAGGGCATGGAACCCACTCCAGTATTCTTGCCTGAAGAATCCCATAGACAGAGCAGCCTCCTGGGGTGCAGTCCATGGGTTGCAAAAGAGTTGAACGTGATTTAGCAACTAAACAGCAACAAACAACAAAACACACTTGAGCTTACCACAATACTAAAAGATTAATTATAAGAGTACATGACATTTAATTTTATGCAGTTATGATTCAATATTGCATCATTACATGTTTACATTTTGCTTGATGGCAAATGGATCATGAACTATCTATAAGTCATTGCACCCATTTTGGTAAATTTTAACTTCTTAAAATAGATTACTATATATTTTATGGTAGAAAATGATCAAATAAACTAGTATCTAAATATATTTTATATATTCATGACATATCTTTCTTATTTTTTTCAATATTTCTAGGTTACATGGCTATTCTGTTATGTTTTTCAAATGGTTCCAAATCTCCAAATAATTTTCTAATGTGTTTATTGAGAATAATCCATATATGGGACTTCCCTGGCAGTCCAGTGATTAAGACTCCACGCTGCCACTGCAGGAGGCACAGGATCAATCCCTGGTCAGATCTCGTATGCCACGTGGTGTGGCAAAAAAAGTGGCAAAAAAAAAAAAAATCCACATATAAGTGAAACCATGTAATATAAACCTGTGTCGCTTAAGGGTTAACTGTATATGACAATTTCTTATTTTGCCTCTTTGATAATTATACATACTTCACTCTGTAATTTTTCAATATCCAGCCCTATATCACTCTGCCTTGATCAGGCTTTCTCAGTTATAAGCCTATAATTTAACTCCCAGTCACAATCGCCTATCAGACAAATGGTCTACAGTTAAGCTGTCTAACAGAGCAGTCACTAGCCAGGTCATCACTGGGTACCTGAAATATGGCCATTCTGAAATGAATTATGTTGTTGGTATAAACTACACACTGGGCTTCAAAGATATATCACATACACACAAATTATATAAAATCTCATTAATAATTTTACATTGATTATATGTTGAAATTAAAATATTTTGGATTATCATGTCAAATAAAAATATTATTTAAATTATTTTCCTCTATCTCTTTTTTAGTTTAATATGGCTAACTAGAAAAATTTTAATTGCTTATGTAACTTATATTTTATTTCTACTGAGAAGCACTTAAAAATACATTCCATGAAAATTTGCAATAGAGGACATAATAATTATTAAAAGCACTTCAGATTTTGAAGTATCTGTATATAAAGATGGGCTTCCAAGGCAGCACTAGTGGTAAAGAATCTGCCTGCCAATGCAAGAGACTTAAGAGATACCAGTTCGATCCCTGGATCGGGAAGATCCCCTGGAGGAGAGCATGGCAATCCACTCCAGTATTCTTGCCAGAAGAATTCCATGGACAGAGGAGGCTGGAGGGCTAAAAGTCCATAGGGTTGCAAAGAGTCAGAAACGACTGAAGCAACTTAGCACGAATGCATGCATACATAAAGATATAAGTCAAAAAGTAAACAAATAAGAATTTCCAGGGAATTATTTATATCTAATATATAATCTTGGAAGTCAACTAAGAAATGAACTGCCAGTTAGTTGGAAAATGGAAAAATAGCATTTTCCCACAATAGTACTTTAAAAAAGTAAAGTCACATCTGGACACTTTTATTTTAAAAAGATCAGGTTTATTAGGAGAAGACTTGGATTAGTAAGTTTAAAAACAGCAGTAAATCAAAAAAGCTTGATCAAAAACATCAAGTTCTCCCACAGAGTCCAAAGTCAAGAAACAGAAAATGTGCTACATTCTTATCCCCCTTGCTGTCCATAGAAAACAACCTAAGGTGAAACACTGGGAGCCAAAACAGCATGAGTGGCATTCTCAAATGCCTGCTTTGAATCCTTAGAGAACTCAGAATAGAACATAGAATATTATGTTCAGTTCAGTCCAGTTCAGTCGCTCAGTCGTGTCTGACTCTGCGATCCCATGAATCGCAGCACGCCAGGCCTCCCTGTCCATCACCAACTCCCGGAGTTCACTCAAACTCACGTCCATCGAGTCAGTGATGCCATCCAGCCATCTCATCCTCTGTCGTCCCCTTCTCCTCCCGCCCCCAATCCCTCCCAGCATCAGAGTCTTTTCCAATGAGTCAACTCTTCGCATGAGGTAGCCAAAGTACTGGAGCTTCAGCTTCAGCATCATTCCCTCCAAAGAACACCCAGGGCTAAGCTCCTTCAGAATGGATTGGTTGGATCTCCTTGCAGTCCAAGGGACTCTCAGGAGTCTTCTCCAACACCACAGTTCAAAAGCATCATAGAATATAACTGTTGTCTTAACAGGAAGAAATAAAGTGAGCTGTGTTCTCCTTGAAGACTAAACAGTATCATGTGCTCCAAAGGAAATACATGAGTTTCAGTAGGTCTAGAAAGGACTATTGACAGGAAAGTCTATTAGAAATGAGCAAAATGAGGACCTCTGGTTATCAGAAAATATGAAGGAGGAGAAAAGTACTAGACTCATGAAAAATAAACACAATATTCCTACTTAAGAGTCTCCTAACGCTCTTCAACAGGAGATTAAAGAGCCCAGTCCAAGGACACAGGGTCCATTTATAGGTTCAACAAACACTCACTGTCAGACACTACGTGTCAGGCACCATGCTCAGAGCTGAAAATACAAAGTCCTTTTAGGACACATTCCCTGCCTCCGAGAAGTGAATAGTATAGTGAGTGAAGTAGGCATATATACCAATAATTACCATCTGGTTTACACATTCTGTCAGAATTTATTTAAGGAAAATATGCCATATACAGTCACAGAGATAGGTCCAAATCAGGGGCTCAGAGAATAGCCTGCAAGCCAAATCTGCCTTCATCTGCCACCTACTTTTGTAAATAAAGTTTTATTGATTTCTGTATTGTCTGTGGCTGCTTTTCGCTACAATGGCAGGGCTGAATACACAACAGACACTGTAAGGTAAACAAAGACTAAAATATTTAATATCTGATCCTTCACAGAAAACGTTTGCCAATCTCTGATCTAAATCAAACTGGGGGGTCAGGTAAAGTATACTGAAGAAGACAAGAATCAATACTAAAGTTTTGCAGAATAAGTGAGATTTATCTGAAAAAAGTAATAAGCATCCCTCTTCCTATTACCCATTTTTGAGGAGGCATGGGAAATAGGTTGCACAAGCATTCCAGGTTGAGGGAATTTGCCCATGGAAAGGTAAAGAGGCCTAAAACAATATGAAGAACATAATTTTACCCTAGAGAACACAGAAAAGCTGAAGGCAGTTCTCTTCAGAAATACACACATTAACAGTAAGTTCTCAGTCATAAAAACACAGCCTGTTGGTTGTCAGGCTTTCTCTTATCCCTGCAAGTGAAGCATGCTGCTCCTGAACTTCAAGCTATGAAAACACTCAGGTCAAAACTCAGGGTCTATCATCCACTGGAGCAAGACCTGGAGCAGCCAAATCTCAATTCTCTTCTTTGCTACATAGACAGAAGACCAGCTCTGGCTAAAGTGTGTTACAGTTTCTCTCTAAACCCATTTTCACCAAAACAGACTCCAAGATGCATATTTGAGAGAATCAAAAGCCTGAGCCCTACCCCTTAATACAGTATGCTAAAAGCAAAAGCCCTATTTTGGGGAGGAATAGAACTCATATTCTATTTTAATGATTAAAAAAAATTCACCCTAATCCCAGGGTACTTTAACAGCTATCTAAACATGAGAAAATCTAGAAGTGTATGACATTTCATGAATGAATCTCTGGAATAAGACAAAGGGGAAATCATAGAATGCTCATCCATTCTTCTCTGTTTCTCTCTCTTTTTTAAAAAAGTTTTTGGCTAAGCTGTGCTGCATGCAGGATCTTAGTTCCTCAACCAGGGATCGAACCTGCGCCCTCTGCAGATTCTTAACCACTGGATTACGAGGGAAGTTCCTCATTCCTTTTTTTAAAATATTGTTGTCAGCTTTACAAAAAGATTCTCAAAAGAATTTTTTACTTTAAAATATAATTTGACTTCTAAAATATAATTTAATAACATAAATTACATGTCAAAATTTCAGATGCATATATCTCAAGCAATAAAGCAAGCAATATCTTATAATTAAATTTAGCTCAAAATATCACTTAAACTTTTGACTATATTTTACAATTCAAAGGAAACCAGTTTAAGAAAGATACAAATAAAAGGATAACTTTCACCAGTCTTATGCCGTGTTTGGAAATCCCACAGATCTTAATTAATTAAAGACTCTTACTTGAGACACAGTGATGTCCATCCGATACCACAATTTCCAAGGAGTGTTCATATGCTGTTCAAGATGTTTATGTATTCCAATTCAGCAGCCATTAACAAAAATCTTGATTGCACTAAAATGTAAAACCAAAAGCATTTTTTACTTAGTAGCTTTATCATAAGCTATAACTAAAGGTTAACAATAAATTTTTTTTGCATCTATACATACTCAGCCACAGGGAGAGGAGAAATTTCTTCACAGTGGCAGCTGTTCGGTTCCTCCACTGTAAAATAAAGTTACTACTTTTGTGCAAAGTTTTATTCAGTTCAGTTCAGTTCAGTTGCTCAATTGTGTCCGACTCATTGTGACCCCATGGACCACAATACGCCAGGCCTCCCTGTCCATCACCAACTCCTGAAGTTTACCCAAACTCATGTCCATTGAGTCGGTGATGGCATCCAACCATCTCATTCTCTGTTGTCCCCTTCTCCTCTTGCTCTCAATCTTTCCCAGCATCAAGGATTTCTCAAATGAGTCAGCTCTTCACATCAGGTGGCCAAAATATTGAGTTTCAACTTCAACATCAGTCCTTCCAATGAACACCCAGGACTGATCTCCTTTAGGATGGACTGGTTGGATCTCGCAGTTCAAGGGACTCTCAAGAGTCTTCTCCAACACCACAGTTCAAAAGCATCAATTCTTTGGTTCTCAGCTTTCTTTATGGTCCAACTCTCACATCCATACATGACTACTGGAAAAACCACAGCTTTGACCATATGGACCTTTCTGCAAAGTAATGTCTCTGCTTTTTAATATGCTGTCTAGGTTGGTCATAGCTTTTCTTCCAAGGAGCAAGCATCTTTTAATTTCATGGCTGCAGTCACCATCTGCAGTGATTTTGGAGTCCAAGAAAATAAAGTCTGTCACTGTTTCCATTGTTTCCCCATCTAGTTGCATGAAGTGATGGGACTGGATGTCATGATCTTAGTTTTCTGAATGTTGAGCTTTAAGCCAACTTTTTCACTCTCCTCTTCCACTTTTATCAAGAGGCTTTTTAGTTCCTCTTCACTTTCTGCCGTAAGGGTGGTGTCATCTGAATATCTGAGGTTACTGATATTCCTCCCAGCAATCTTGATTTCAGCTTGTGCTTCATCCAGCCCAGCTTTGAGTCTAGATAAATATGCATTTTCTCATCAGTCTTTTCCATTGATGAATATCAATTACGCCTCAGACAAAGATCATCAATGGAAAAGATTGATAAGGAAATGCATATTTATCTAGACTCAATAAAACTTTGCACAAAAATAGTAACTTTACAGTGGAGGAACCTAATAGCTGCCACTGTGAAGTTAACATTACCAATGATGGGACATAACGACATCATGTGACTCCTGATATGATGTCCTGGGAAGCACACAATACGACCTCTAGATTTGTTCTGCTAAGAACTGGCATAAATTGAATATAATCATGAAGAAATTTTAGAAAAATCCAAATTGAAGGATAGTCTACCAAAAAAAAAAGTCTATCCTTTTCAAAAATTTCAGTGTTTCAAAACATTCAAGATAAAAACAAGGGAAGATTTTTTTTTTGCATTTGTGTGTGTTGATCAGTCGTCTGAGGACTGTTTGGAACCCCATGTTGCCCACCAGGCTCCTCTGTCCATGGCATTTCCAAGGCAAGGATACTGCAGTAGGTTGCCATTTTCTACTCCAGGGGATCTTCCTGACCCAGAGATCTAATCCCGTCTCCTGCATTGGCAGGCAGATTCTACTGTGCCACCTGGGAAGTCCTTTTGCATTTATATTCTCTTAAGAGTTTATTATAAACTAGTGTCACAGGCCACAAGGAAGTAAGAGGACCATGCCTTACAGAAAAAAGGCAAGGAGTTGAGGAGGACCAAGATGAGTGTAGGGCCTTGGTGGGAGCATTCATGGGTAGGTGGGCCTCTAAGGGAAACCAGACAATCCAGTAAGACTCCTCGAACAGCTTAACAAACAGGTGCGGTAATGTAGCCCTAGGGAATCAGGCCCACTCCTCTGCAGAGATACTTCCACATCTCCAGACATGATCCACACTATCCTGTGTATATATATTTAGAATCCTTTTTGGCAAACACATAGACTGTGTTGCCATTTTCTCTTGAGCAATCACAACCTACATAGACAAATTAAGAGTTACAGCCATAAAATCCAGAAGATATTTGAAGTAGAAAGAACAGTGAAAGCTGCATCTTAATTTAATGTCATCACATAGGCTCACTGAAACATCAACTCTTGAACTTTATAAACTTCATTTTGCAAAACTGCTCCACAGAAACATACAACTAACCAAATTTCTAGTGCATAGTATATACAGTTGAATAAAACCTTGTTATGTAAATTCAGCCGTCACCCTCCTAAATAATTCAAATGCCACTTTCAGGTTAATCTGTATAAAGGCTTACATTTTAATTTCAACTTTCATAATATAAATCTAATGCTAATTGTGTAATTTTTTTTTTAACATAAGGCTACTATACTTTTCTGATCTATTAAGAATGAAAGAGCCATTAGGATCCAAGGGGCATCCATTTAATTCACAAAGATCATGATCTGTTAAGCCATTGAATAGGCAGTATATTGAATGCAACATAACTGGAGTTTTACCATGAAAGCTTGCTGATGCTGCACCTGAAGTTGTTCGTTACCTTCCTTAATGACTATTTCTATAATATCAACATAAAGAGGACCAGAAAATAAAAGTAGATCACAAACTAATAGTAAGGTAATTGCTAAAACTCTCAACTGATTAAAATTACATTTTCTATTTTGTTTCGGTATCAGCTGCTGAAATAACTTTTTCTTACATGAGATTTCTTAACCTGGCTTCATGAGGCATCACTGGTGAAGTAGCACCATCTCTTTCCCAATGGGTAGGTTTGGAGAGGTAAATTTATTCAAACTTCAGCAAACACCTTGGCTAAAATGAAACCAAAGAAAAAAAAAGGCAAATAATATTTTTCCATAAAAGTTTTGATGATTCCATTTATACCAAAATTGACATTTTAAGTAGAAGATGGTATATAAATTGGCTAAATTAATCCACCTTGCTGATATGGATACTCTTCAGAGTTAAAAGCCATATTCCATAGACATTAAGTTTTATACTTCATCACTTTCTTAATACAGAGGCAAAAATAGAATTAATATACCACAAGTAAATAAAAACTATACGTATGCCAGGACTTTGCTGGTGGTCCAGTGTTTAAGAATCCATCTGCAATCCAGGGGATGTGGGTTCAGACCCTGGTTGGGGAACTAGGACCCTACATGCTACAGAGCAACTAAGCCCACACACTGCAACTACTGCCCGTACGGGGCAACTCGAGAGTCCATGCACCACAGCAAGAGATACTGCATGATGGAACGAACATCCCAAGTGCTGCAACTAGGACCTGATGCAGTCAAATAAACAAAAAACAATTTTTAAAATAAATAAAATAAAGACTGTTTTAAGAGACAGTGATGGATACTACATAATAATCAAGGGATCAATCCAAGGAGACATTACAATTGTAAATATGGACCCCATGGACTGTAGCCTACCAGGCTCCTTTGTCCATGGGATTTCCCAGGCAAGAATATTGAAGTGTGTTGCCATTTCCTTCTCCAGGGGATCTTCCCAATCCAGGGATTGACCCAGGTATCCTGCATTGCAGGAGGATTCTTTACTGACTAAGCCACCAGGTCTCAGCTTTCTAAATATATATGCACCCAACATAAAAGCACCTCAGCAGAGAAAGCAAATCCTAACAGTCATAAAAGCTGAAATCAACAGTAATACAATAATAGTGGGGGACTTTTAACAATCCCTTTACATCAATGGACAGAAAATCAATAAGGAAACAAAGGTCTTAATAGACAGATTAGACCATTGGGCTTAGTTGATATTTATAGTACATTACATCTGAAAGCAGAAGAATACACATTCTTCTCAAGTGCACATGGAACATTCTCCAGGATAGATCACAAGCTGGGCCACTAGGCCAGCCTAAGTAAATTTAAGAAAACTGAAATAATATCAAGCATCTTCTCTGACCACAGTGCTATGAGATTAAAAGTCAACTACAAGAAAAAAACTGTAAATAACACAAACTTATGGAGACCAAACCATATGTTACTAAACAATCAATGTATCACTGAATAAATCAAAGAAGAAATAAAATGAAAATGAATGAAAATGAAAACACAGGATCCAAAACCCATGGGATACAGCAAAGACAGTTCTAAAAGGGAAGTTTATAGTAACACAGTCTTGTTGTTGTCGTTCAGTCACTCAGTTGTGTCCGACTCTTTGCAACCCCATGGACTGCAGTGTGCCAGGCTTCGCTGTCCATCATCATCTCCCAGAGCTTGCTCAAACCCATATTCATTGAGTCAGTGATGCCATCCAACTATCTCAACCTCTGTCATCCCCTTCCCCTCCTACCTTCAATCTTTCCCAGCATCAGGGTCTTTTCGTGAGTCAGTTCTTCACATCAGGTGGCCAAAGTATTGGAGCTTCAGCTCCAGCATCAGTCCTTCCAATGAATATTCAGGGTTGGTTTCCTTTAAGATTGACTGGTTTGATCTCCTTGCAGTCCAAGGGACTCTCAAGAGTCTTCAACACCACAGCTCAAAAGCATCAATTCTTTGGTGTTCAGCCTTCTTTATGGTCCAACTCTCACATCCCATTAATGACTACTGGAAAAACCACAGCTTCGACTATATGGACCTTTGTCAGCAAAGTAACGTCTCTGCTTTTAATACAATCTTAACTTCAGGATATAAGGAAAATTTCAAATAAGGAACCTAACCTTACACCTAAAGTCACTAGAGAAAGAAGAACAAACAAAATCCAAACTTAGTAGAAGAAATCACAAAGATCAGAGCAGAAACTCAATGTTATGTCACAGCCTGGATGGGAATGGAGTTTTGGGAAAATGGATAAATGTATATGTATGGCTGAGTCCCTTCACTATTCGCCTGAATCTATCACAACATTGTTAATATGCTATAGTCTAATACAAAATAAAAAGTTTCTTTTAAAAGATCTGAGCAGAAATAAATGAAATAGAGACAAAAAATAGCAAAAACTAAACTAAACTAAAATCTAAAAACAAACAAAACTAAAATCCAGTTTTTTTAAAAGATAAAGGAAACTGATAAACTTACTGCCAGATTCATCAAGAAAAAAGGAAGAGGACTCAAATCAATAAAATTAGAAATGAAAAAGGAGAAGTTACAAGGGATACCACATAAATATAAAGGATCATAAGAGATTACTACAAGCAACTATAAGCCAATAACATGGGCAACTTTGAATACATGAGCAATTTCTTAGAAAGGTACAATCTTCTGAGACTGAACCAGGAAGAAATAAAAAATATGAATACACCAATCACAAGTACTGAAATTGAAACTGTAATTTTAAAACTTCCAACAAACAAAAGTCCAGGAACATACGGCTTCATAGGTGAATTCTACCAAACATTTAGAGAATAGTTAACACCTATCCTTCTGAAACTATTCCAAAATATTTCAGAGGAAGGAACACTCCAAACTGATTCTATGAGGCCACCATCTACTTGATACCAAAATCAGAGGAAGATACCACAAAAAGAAAAAAAAAAGAAAGAAAATTACAAGCCAATATAACTGATGAACATAGAAAATCCTAAACAAAATACTAGTAAACCAAATTAACAATATATTAAAAGGATCATACACTACAATTAAGTGGGATTTATCCCAGGGATGTAAGGATTTTTCAATATCCACAAATCAATCAATGTGATTCATCACATTATAAGTTGAAGAAAATTAACAACAACCAAATGATCATTTCAACAGATGCAGAAAAAGCTTTTGACAAAATTCAACACCCATTTATGGTAATAAACTCCCAGAAGTGGGCTTAGAGGGAACCTACCTCAACATAACAAAGGTTGTAAATGACAAACCTATAGCCAACATCGTACTGAACAGTGAAAAACTGAAAGCATTTCTTCTATGATCAGAAACAAGACAAGGATGTCCACTCTTGCCACTTTTATTGAACACAGTTTTACAAGTCCTAGCCACAGCAATCAGAGTAGAGAAAGAAATAAAAGGAATCCAAATTGGAAAAGAAAAACTGTCACTGTTTGCAGATGATTCTATACATAGAAAATCCTACGGATACTACCAGAAAACTACTAGAGCTCATCAATGAATCTGGTAACGTTGTAGGATACAAAATTCATACAGAGAAATCTCTTGCTTTTCTATACACTAACAACAAAAGATCAGAAAGAGAAATTCAAGAAACAATCCCATTTACCATCACACCAAAAAGAGTAAGACACAAAGGAATAAACGTATCTAAGAAGGCAAAAGATTCATATCCCCAAAACTATAAAACATGACAAAAGAAATGGAAGATGACACAAACATTTCCAATCCAAGAAAATCCTTGTTCTTGGATTGGAAAAATCGATTTGTCAAAATGACTGTACTTCCCAAGGATATTTACAGATTCAATGAAATCTCTATCACATTACCAATGGCATTTTTCAGAAAATTAGAAAAAAATTTTAAATTTGTATGGAAACACACACACACACACACACACAAATAAATCAGATGAGTCAAAGCAATCATGAGAAAGAAAAAATGGAGCTGGAGGAGTCCGGCTCCGTGACTTCAGACTATACTACTAAGCTACAATAATCAAAACAGTATGGTACTGGCACAAAAATAGAAACACAGAACAGGAGAGAAAGCCTGCTGGGCATATAAAAGCTATGTTTACACTACACCATAGTCTACTAAGCATTATGTCTAAAAAAAATGTAGGGGCTTCCCTGGTGGCTCAGAGGTAAAAATCTGCCTGCCAATGCAGGAGATATGGGTTTAATTCCTGATCTGGGGAGATCCCACATGACATGAAGCAACTAAACCTGTGCACCACAGCTACAGAGCCTGTGTTCTAGAGCCCAGGAGCTGCAACTACTGAGCCCACATGCTGCAACTCACACACCCTAGGGCCCATGCTCTGTAACAACAGAAGCCACCTCAATGAGACTACAAAGCCACTACATACCACTAGAGAGTAGTCCTTGCTCTATGCAACTAGAGAAAAGCCTGTACAGCAATGAAGACCCAGCACAGCCAAAAATAAATAAAATAAATAAAATTTTAAAAATAAAAATCAATGCACTCACCTTAATTTAAAAATACATTTTTTGTGAAGAAATGCTAACCATTATCTGAGCCTTCAGCCACTCATAGTAGTAAAATCAAAGATCACTGATCAGAAATAATCATAAAAAACATAATAATGAAAAAGTCTGAAATATTGCAAAAATTGCCAAAATGTGACACAGAGACATGAAGTGAACACATGCAGTTTAAAAAATGGCATCAATAGATTTGCTCAATGCAGGGTTGTCAAAAAGCTAAATCTGTAAAGAATGTAATATTGTGAAGCACATAAAGAGGAGCAAAATTTTTAAAAGCATGCCTATAAATACTTGTCAGCCCAAGGTAAATTCAAATTTTCCTTCCTGGAACTTTCCTATCTGGAACCTTCTTCCCAAATATTCTCCATCCGAAGTTAGTTAAATCCCCAGATGCTGAACCCACCCATATGGAGGGCTGACTGTACTTAGAAGTCATCCACTAATATATGGTAACTGAAGCTACAGAGAATGAATGAAATCATCCAGGAATAATGTGAACAGCAGAAGAGAATGAGAAAAAAAGTCACACAGGTAAGAATTATAAGTGAGAGGGATGTAGCAAATGGAAGGAAGGAGTTTTCATGGAAAAGTAATCAATAGTGTTGACTACCAAAGGGTTTACATAAGGTTTTAAAAACGTCCATTTGATTTGCGTCAATTGAGATGTCACTCATTTTCTTAAAATACTGAAAGAAAAAGGAAATATTAAACGTGTTTTCTCAAGGACAACAGAGAGCTAGTATTTCATATAAAAAGAAGCCAGCTCAAAAACAAGTGTCTAAAACCTGATGAAAGTCAAAGTGAAGTTATTCAGTTGTGTCCAACTCTTTGTGACCCCATGGACTGCAGCCTACCAGGCTCCTCAGTCCGTGGAATTTTCCAGGCAAGAGTACTGGCTGCTGCTGCTGCTGCTAAGTCGCTTCAGTCATCCGACTCTGTGCAACCCCATAGACGGCAGCCCACCAGGCTCCGCCGTCCCTGGGATTCTCCAGGCAAGAACACTGGAATGGGTTGCCATTTCCTTCTCCATGGGACTTTCCCAACCCAGGGATTGAACCCGAGTTTCCCGCATTGCAGGCAGACGCTTTACCGTCTGAGCCACCAGGGAAAACCTGATAAGAGCATATCTAATAATGATATCAAAGGACACAAGCAGGAATTTAAGGAAGACTCAATGCTAGAGCAAATGTGATCACCAATCTAACATTAACTCTTTTTCCACAGGATTATTATACATTGCTAATGAGAATATTAATTAACACAATCAACTACAGTGGTCGCTTGGAATCGTCTAGCAAAATGTTAATAATTTGTGTAACAAGTGTCCATTTTCTAACCCGAAATTCTATACCTAAAAATTTATCCTGCAGAATATACGTGTATTGAACAAAATGATATGTAGAAGATTACTCATTACAGCACTGTCTGAAGCAGAAAAAGACTGGAAATAACCCAACTATACATCAAGACACAACTTTATAGTATATCCATACAAACTACGTATCTGTGAAAAAAAATTAGGATGTTCTGTATGTACTGATATGAAACTCTTTTGGATATAGATATATAAAGCAAAAAATAAAAGTACAGAAAAGTGTGAAGTTACTTTTGGTCTGTAAAAGCAGGAAAAATAGAACACTATTCATATTTCTTTGAATATAAATGAAGCATCTGGAGAGCTAAGAATCTAGAACAGTGGTTACCTACAGAGGAGATGGTGGACAGGACAGGATGGCGGAAAAGAATAAGACCTCACAGTTAACATTTTCATGGTTTATGAACCACGAGAATATATGACCAGCTCGAAAATTGAGCTAAAAAACGGTTTCAATTTTGAATGTAATGATTTCTAGACTCAAGATTAAAAGGTGACAGAAATAAATAGTAGAGTTTAAGCTTCTTCTATTTTCTCCGTGAAGCATCTGAGAGAATAAGGAGAAATGAAAGGGTTGAAAACGGTATAAGGAGCTAGAAGAAAACGACATATGAAACAGAAGCTGTAGAGAATGAAATTGGGAGCTTTGGAAAATACACTAGACATGACTAAGAATTCTACATATTAAAAAAAAAAAAGATATGTTGACCATGTTCAGTAAAATACGTGCCACCTAGAACTGTGTCATCTTGTGGAAAGAGGATATGTAAAAGTCATCTTTTAGGATAATTTACATAGGCACATGACATCATGAAGAAATGCCAAACCAGATCAATCCCTGATCCCTACCGCCCACCCCATTCTTTGTCACTGGTGTATTTCCAGAGCCTAGCACAGTGCCTGGCACAGGCTGACCCTCAAAAATTCAACAATTCAATAAATCCATTAACTTTGGCCTTAAGGGAAATCAAGAAAGCAGCCCTTTGCATCAAAGTCAGAACAACGGAATTTGTCCTGTTTCTGTACGCTATTTTCAATACGCGAAGGGAGTGTCAGATTTACCGAGAAGACAAGGGAAAGAAGAGTCCCTCCGACCGAGATCATAAAGACTGCGTTTCCCGAACCCTCCACCTCTCAAAATCCCGGACTCCTTCCCAGCCTGGAGAATGTGGGTAAACGACTGGGGACGTGGTCCGACCGGCCCGGTAAAGTGAAAGAATGTTGGTCTCTCAGTCGCCTCCGACAGCAAGGACTGTAGCCTGCCAGGCTCCTCTGTCCATGGAACTCTCCAGGCAAATCTCTGGAATACTGGAGTGGGTAGCCATGCCCTCCCTCCAGAGGATCTTCCTCACCCAGGAATCCAACCCGAGTCTCCTGCATTGAAAGCAGATTCTTTATCGCCTGAGCCACCAGGGAAGCCCAAGAGGTACCCTGGATCGGGAAAGTGAAAGTGAAGTCGCTCAGTTGTGTCCGACTCTTTGCGACCCCATGGACTGTAGCCTGCACCAGGCTCCCCTATCCATGGCATTTTCCAGGCAAGAGTACTGGAGTGGGTTGCCATTTCCTCCTCCAGGGGATCTTCCTGACCCAGGGATCGAACCCAGGTACCCTGGATTGGGAAGGAGGCCACAAATCCTCCATTCGTTCAGCCCCCCATGTTTCCCCCCTTAGATGGCTCGCCGCGGAGTATTCTGAATGTTCACGTACCCTTGTGTGTGTCACACATACTGATTAACGGTTCACGACACTCTCAAAATCACACAGAATGGCCGAGCAGCCACACACACACACACACACACACACACACACACACACGCGCGCGCGCGGCGTCAGACGAAAGCACCTCTCCCAGAATACTCTGCGTCTTACACTGGAGGCGGGAGGGGCGGGGGAGGGAATATAAATTATGCGCCTGCGTAAAGCGTAGGTTAAGGTTTCCTAACGGCTAGAAATTCTGCACACTCGCAAATTGTAGGCGGACGCTTCAAGCTGTTTATATACGGGGAGGATCGCTCCTACACGCTTGGCCTCGGATATAGCCAATGAAAAGTTTTTGCTTTTTAGTGCTGTTACATAATGACACAAGGGTTCCTTGGTGGCTCAGCCATACAGAATCCGCCTGCCATGCAGGAGACGCTGGTTTGATCCCTGGGTCGGGAAGATCCCGTGGAGAAGGAAATGACTACCCACTCCAGTATTCTTGCCTGGAGAATCCCATGGACGGTGAAGCCTGGGGTCGCAAAGAGTCGGACACGACTGAAGCGACTGAGCACGCACGCATAATGACACATGGGGAAAAAGCCAAGAAGATGTACTAATAAAAGGTTTCTATTGTGGCTATAAGTCTGCGGCATTCGATTTTCAACTTTTTTTTTCCTCCTACTTCCAAAGACAAAAACCCGAAGATTTTAAAAATAAGATTTTTTATTAGCGGGCAGTGCCAGCGGCGGGGCGCTGAAAAGCCTGAAAATGAACAGACCCTCACTCGCAAGCCTATTCCACCAACCCACTCTAGTCTTAAGTCCCCGATATCTTTATCTCAGCTTCAAATGGGTTCTTGGGCCATAGAGCCTTCATCGAGAGAACTCAGGCGATTAGACGCGGAAGAAATAGCTTCAGTGCGACGCTGACGAATGACAATTCTCAGATACTCCCGGCCTGTCCCTGTTGTTTCACCAGCCACAGTGCTCCTGCCCCAGGTGGCTCCGCCCCTTTGCCCTCTCCAGCATTAATTATGCTGCCCGCGCGCCTTGCTTGCAGACTGCTCTGCGGCTTCCTGCGGAGACCCACTCCCACGTAATACTCCCATGTAGTGCGCCACGACGTCCGGGAGACGCTCCTCGAGAGGAGATGCGCGGCCGACTCCTCCTCCCGGCACCCAGCGCCTGGGACGTGGCCTTCCCCGTGGCGCGATGGCGACTGGGGGTAACCCAAGAGGGGCTGACCTGGAGGAGAGTTTTCTGTTCCCCGAATGCGTCCAGGATTCGGAGCCGGAACTGACCCTCCAAGACTAGCTGTGGGAGCTGCAGCAGCGGCGGGAGGGGAAGGAGCGACAGCGGCAGCGGCGACGGCAGGAGAGGCGGCAGCAGAAGTTACAGGCCAGCCAGCAGGTGCTCCCGGCCCGTATGCCAATACTGCTTAGTGTTGGTGCATCAACAGCGCGCCCTGCGCCTTCAGGTGAGCCAGGAACAGTTCCTGGAGGTGGTGAGCGCCGCTCTGCGGTGGCCGGAACCCGCCCTGGTGTTGTACAAGGTGGAGCTGCTGGATCTGCCCGACGTCCTGCTGCTGCACCTGCCCGGCCGGGTGGGCCCCAAGCAGCTGATCATGCTGAGAAGCAAGGTGGACCTTATGCCCCAGGACACTCCCGACTACCAGCAGCGACTCCAGGAGCGACTGTGGGATGGCTCTCGGCGCCGGGCTCTTGCCGCCCCGTGGCTACCGAAGGCCACAACATCTCAGCGGGCACAGGCCACCGGATGGGGAGGAGAATGAGAATGTTCCGTCCAAGATCCGCACGGTACTCAGAGCCGTGTGGCTTATCAGCGCCAAGACTGGCTATGGAGTTGAGGAGTTGATCTCCGCGCTCCAGCGCTCCTGGCGCTACCGCGGCGACGTCTACCTGGTTGGTGCCACCTACGCTGGCAAGTCAACTCTTTTCAGTACGCTTCTGGAGTCCGATTACTGGATCGCCAAGGGCGCTGAAGCTATCGACAGGGCCACCATCTCCCCTTGGGCTGGTTAGCCTTGGGGCACCCATCTCCTTCGTTTTCATAAAAGTTATAAGTCTGATCATGTTTCAGGCACCTAATTCTGTATCCTTCAATGTCCAGCAGGGGCTCGTGGGATGCTTCCGTCTAAAAAAATTCTCTCCCTACTTTGGTCACATTTCTCTTCCATATCAGCTTAGTGCTTGTAAATTCAGTATAGGTTGTAGTAACTTTTCAGTAGAAATAATTATAATACTCTGATGTTCAAGCCACTGTTCTAAACACTGAACCAGGGGACATGGTTCAGTGAACCAGGGGACAAAGCAGTGTCTGCTCTCTTGGAGGTTTCCCTTGTAGCTTTAGTCCTTTGTTTCTCCAGAAAATCCTTTACTCTCTACACCTCCTCCACTCCTGTCTTCCTCTTTATATCTTGAGTTTACTCATGAGAATACTATACAGATTTATTATTATTTACTTATTTCAGGTTGTGCTGGGTCTTTGTTGCTGTGTGTGGGCTTTCTCTAGTTGCAGCCAATGGGGACTGCTCTTCACTGCAGTGCAGGGGGCTTCTCTCGTTGATCACAGGCTCTAGGGTACATGGGCTTCAGTAGTTACCCCTCCCAGGCTCTAGAGCACTGGCTCAGTAGTTGTGGTGCACAGGCTTAGTTGCTCCACAGCATGTGAAATCTTCCCCGGATGGGGGATGGAATCCGTGTCCCCTGAATTGGTAGGTGGATTTTATCCATTGTACCACCAGGGAAGTCCCTACTATACAGATTTAACATTTGAATTCTTCACTAATGCGATATGATTTGTGGCTTTGTTGAGAAGAAACGTCAAATATGTGGCTTTAAGAAACATCTGTAATAATTGCAAAATAGGTGCTTCTAAGACCTTGTTTTTATTTCAGTTTTATATGGGTTGGTAGACTTGCATTGTATAAAATAAGTTCCTTCTTTCTTCCTTAAGGGAAACCAGTCAGCTTGGTTTACAGTTGTGGCTTCCAACTTTCTTCCTGTTTTGTTGGAAAAGGTGGATACTATATATCAGAAGAAGCACATGGGTTATACGCTACTGAAGGTGAGCCAACATGATTTGATGGTTGAATAGTTAGGTTAATACACCCTGGTAGTCCCACAGCCCTGATAAAAAGCCTTTGTTGGACAGAACCATCTTTGTTACACCATCAGCTAGCTCTCCCTGACCTTGTTCACCTTGAGGATTTTGGGTATAAAGTGAGATGGGCTCTGATAAGAAAGGGGATGTTGGATTGGACTGATCCCAGGATACTGACAGAGCTTTTCTCTAGGTGACACTGTCCAATATGGTAGCCTTATGTGGCTAAATAGCCAACATGTGGCTATTTCAATAAGTTAATTAAAATTAAATAAACTTTAAAATTTAGTTCTTTACTTGCACTAGCCACTTTTCAACTGCCCAGTGGTCACATCATTTCAAAAAGTTGCACTGGATAGAGATGTTGGTTTTTCTCACAACTGGGTGATGCTCCTGACATGTAGTGGGTGGAAGCCAGAGATGATGCTAAACATAATGCGTGCACAGGACAGCCCCTCACAGCAGGGAATTATCTGGTTCACATGTGAGTAGTGCTGAGCTTAGAAGCCCTTGTCTGGGTAGAAAAGCTCTCCTCCCAGATTCTTAACCACAGACACTTAGAGACTATCGTACATCTTCTCTCCTGCTTACTTGATCCTTCCTTTGACCTGTTAAGCAGTGTGAAAATTTCTCTGATCTTTCAAAAACAAAACAAAACTCAGTGTCCCACTCCTTCCTCTTCTTTACAATCAAGCTGACTTCTGCTCCTCACCTCCCATCCTCTGCAGTCCCTGCTGTGCCCTTTTTGTGCCACTGAAATTGTTCCAAGTTCACCAGAAACTGAATGGGGCCTATTTATAGTTCTTTAACCAGACCTGAATACACACTGTTGGCTAGCCTGTAGTGTATGATGGTTAAGATCACTGGAGCTAGGCTGGGTTCAAATCCTACTCTGCTCCACCACTTAGTGAAGCTGTGTGACTTTAGGCGAGTTTCCTTTACCTCTGTCTGTTGTGACCACACCATGAGGTTGTGGAGAAAATCCAGTGCCAGGGCACCGCTGTCACTGCTGTGTAAGTGTTTGTGGTGATGAGGAGGGGGTTGGGACATAGCTCCTGCAAAAATACCAGGTGCATCCAATGCAGATGTGATTTACATTAATGAACGCTCATACAACTAAAAATAGGTCAAAATGCACACCCGCCTTTCAACCAGGATAAAACCAACCTGACTTCAGAAGCAAATGCTTCTTTCTCTCTGGACTAAAAAAGCCAGACTGAAATTAAGACTCCATTGAAATAACTGGCCTAAAGTTGATGCTCCAGACACATGTAGGATTTAAGGGGAAGGCTCCACCTTCATGCATCTGTGTAGTCTTCAGGGTGGACTCACTGATGCTTCTCAAAGCGACACCCAGGCTTCTCTCCCCTTGTAATACAGTTTCTTGGGCCACTCTGCCTCCTCCTTGCCTTCTGGTTTTCATTCATCTCCCAAGTCAAAGTCAGTCCTGTCTCCTAATCATCACTGAGACCAGCCTCACAGTCCAAACTGTAGCCTGCTTTCTGAGATTATGAGGTATAATGTAGACTCGTTTTATTGTCTTCCTCCCACCCCTACCCCACTACAGCTGTAGTTCTCAACCAGGCTTGACTCTTACCACAAGGCAACATTTGGCAAAGCCTGGAGACAGTTTTGGTTTTCACAACCGGATGGACACTGAGTAGAGGCTGCTAAAGGTCATGCAGTACACAGGACAGCCTCCTCCGACAAAAAATTATTCAGCCTAAAAGGTCAATAGTGCTGAGGTTGACAAACCCTGCACTACACAAATTTTTCCAAAATACAAAGCAGGTCAAGTATTATGTTTTATTCTTTTCTCTTTCCTGCATATAATTCCTTGTTAGTTCCACATTACTGAGAGAAATCTCAACTGATAGCCTCATCACTATTACACACACACACACATACACCTAACATACTCTACACACTTAAACTACAGTTCTCTGAACTCATCATCCTTTTTCCAGTTTTTTGTCTGTACATGATTCTAACCCACAATACCTTTTCACTGAGTACTCTATTTTTCAAAATTCTGCTCATGTTTTCCTTGACCAAATCACATTAATTACTCTCTTCACAACCATAGTACTTAATAGAGGACTCTCATCACTTTTCTTACCCTACAAATTATTTACTTGCTACTTCCACCTTCTGATTTCCTGTGGGATCAGGGACCATATTGTAACATCTTTGTGTCCTTAGTGCTAAACACAGAGAGATCTATTAATACTTCCAATACATGGAAACACTTGTAAACACAGAGCTGAATCTTACCCATTTGCCATGTACCCTTCAATTCTAGTGAGGTAGGGAGCAACTTCTGTCTAGCTAGGCCTGTAAGAAAGGTGTTTGGAAGGTTGTTGCCTTAATTGCCCAGTTACTATGTCTAAAGCTTTATGGAGGGCTGTCAAAACAGTGTAAGCTAATAAAACAAGATTCTGCTGTCTGGAGGTGACCACCAGATGGATGCCATGGGGCCCTTGTCACTGGGATCTGTAGGTTTCATCCTGTCACAGAGCTCCTGGCCTTTTCATTTGATCTAGAAATGATTGAGGGTCTTTATCAATATTTTAATGTTTAAAAGGGTTTTATTATTGATACCTGTACAGTACTATTGTATCAGTGCCTTACTTAATATTAGAGTTATCAGGGGTTTCATTTGAATTTCCAAATAACTTCATCTCTCCCAGTGGAAGGTTCCAATGGGTGGAGAAGAAAGAATGGCGGGATTTCCTCCTCTTATTGCTTAAGACATCACATTAGATGAAGGATTTGAGGAATCTGAAGCAGTGGCTGACATCAAGTTCTCCTCTGCAGGTAATTTTACACCAAGCACTTTTCAAAAGGGGAATAATGTAGCCTTCCTGATGTTTTGGGCTTCCCTGGTGGCTCAGACGGTAAAGAAACTGCCTTCAGTGTGGGAGACCTGGGTCCATCCCTGGTTCAGGAAGATCCCCTGGAGAAGGAACTACCAACCCACTCCAGTATTCTTGCCTGGAGAATCCCATGGACAGAGAAGCCTGGTGGGTTACAGTCTACATGGTCCCAAAGAGTTGGACACGACTGAGCGACTAACACATACACACTGATGTTTAGCATATTTTTATAGTTGTGTATAAAAATATCTATTTTATGCATTAAAATATGCATGTATATGTTGCCTTAACCGACATTAACTGAAAATTTTAATAAATACATGCTAGATTATTCATAAGATGCAACCTACTCTGAAAATGAATCTGTACATTTTCACAAATGCATTGTATGCTTTAAAAAAAAAATGGAGCGAGACAGCAGTAGCTTCCCTTGGGTCTCCACCTGGAGCTGTGTTTGGTGTTTTTAATAGGATGGTTGCTAACACCATCTGTATTCTGTTGTGTGCCTACATAGGTTGGGTAGCAGTGAGCCCAAAGTTTAAGGACTGCACCTCTGATGCTATATACCTCAAGGGACAGTTCTGACATTGTACAATCTACAGAAAAAGAAAAAAAGATAGCTGTATGAAGCTGACCTGTTCACACTGAAGATCAACTATATAGAATATACTGTGTACATCACATTGCATTTTATTAAATATCGCTATAATAAAGCCCCTTCACCCTTTTTAAACTACCAAGGACCATGCCTCTTTTTAATGAATTGAGTTTGTAAACACATTTTTTTTAGTAGGGCATGTACATGTGCGTATCTGTGATTCAAAAATACCTAAAAAGGAGTTCTGTTACATTCAGGTTTCTCCCACTAGTATTTGTTATTGAGACCAGATGGCATTTCTTATTTAGAATCTAAAGAGCAGCTTAGCAGTTGGTGTAAGAGAAAATGGCAGAAAGTCAATGTCTCCAAAATACACTGGCTTAAATGAAAGAGAAATGAGTAAGTGGCTGTGCTTCAAGTAGTCAGCCAAACACCCAACAGTGGAACACTCCGTGGCTTCCCTCTCTGGGTCTAAGGTGGTTGCTCAGGTTGTCATCCTTACACAGCAATGAGAAAAAGAGAGTAAAGAGCACGCAGTTACCTTACTGAAAAAAAGGGAAAAGCTGGAAGTTGCCCACATCACAGTGTCCAGTGGGCAACAGTTCCATGGCCACACCCCTCCATGGGGAAGCTGGGGGATGTAGACGGAAATGCGGAGTCAGATTTTTATTACTAAGGGAAGAAACAGTGAAAGAAATCTGGAAAACAAGTAGGTTTCCCTTACGTGATCTAAACGTACCCAAACATCTTAGAAAATGATTTATATCTTTTTTGGTATCTGAGATCTATTCTGCAAGGATAAAGCACTTCCACTATTTTCTCAGCATTTGCCTGTAAACACTGTACATAAAACACTACACCAGTCAGAAGTCTGTACCTTTATGTATTCTTAGTTGAGTAAGTGGCATTATAGCTGTGGACAATGAATTGGTGAGTCAAGTCCCAGGTCCCAGTGTTGAGATAAACGCTCATGGAGTAGGCTGGCCTGAAATGCAGATCCATGAACTTCCTGTAGACTCAGGTTTACCATGAACTTAATACTCCAGGTTCTCTGTCAACAGGTACTCTAGCCCCCTTCTCACTAAGTTAAGTCATTGTTGGATAAATGGTATTTTAAAATGAAACTGGTTAAAAAACAACAACAACAAAAAAAAACTTCATAGATCTCACTTTCATCATGTTTCAAAGTGAATACTATTGGCATATTGGGGAAGGTGGTACTATATGTGCATCCGTCGTCCCTAGATACTAAACACTAGCATGTAACATAAATGCCCTGCCCCATTACTCACTGTGACATTGGAGAGCCCCCCTGGCATTTCCAGACCCACCCTCTAGAGGGTGGTGGCTTCCCACGTTGAGAAAATGATAGTTGATTTCTATTTTGGAGAGAATGAAATACTGTTAACTTTACAAGTTAAAATTGTGACCATTATATTTCTATGTACTGTTCATAGTTTGTAGCTTAGTCCTGAATCTAGACAAGAAGATAATATGGTAAATGTGCATTTTAGAAAAATACAGAACCCAAAAACTGATGCTGTTATTTACCTGAAAACTTACAGGCTTTTAGACATCTTGACAAAGATTCCATTTTTAAATGTTCAAAGTTTATATCCTCAGGTTTCTCTTACTTCTAATATTCAATGGTTATGGTTAGATTGAGGCATATCCAAGTGTTCCAAGGTATCTTGCTAAGTTTCAAACAGTAAAATTTACTAGGTAAATTTCAGTTTCACTGGTTGTGTTAGTTAATCTCTTTGGGTCTTCATTTTCTCATCTATAAAATGAAGGAATGACACTAAATATTTCTCAGTCCTTTCTATGATTCTCAGCAAAAGCAGACAGGAAAGCCAAGAAAGGTTGGTTACAAGACCTCAGATGAAAAAGGCTGTCTGAGCATAGACAGTGGAGACGGTGCTAGGATTTGTTATTAATTTATAACACATTCAGTCAACCTAGTGCAGCCCAGAATGATAGCCCAGTTGCTCTATCCAATTGATCCAGTGTGGATTTGCTTTAAGAAAGTTCTCTTACTGTGTTGGCTTCCGAGCATTAGCCAGCTGATACTTCCTAATCCACTGATCTCAGGATGAAGACTGACTTTCTGTCTCTAATCATTTATACTGTGGCAGCACCCGGCAATCAGGAGAGTAGATATTAATGGCAAGGTGTCAGGACAGCCCCTCATGTCCACAGAACAGGGGTTGTTTTGAGGGACTAGAAAATGATTAAGCAAATTTTATACTAGTTCGTTTACTTGGTTCTGCAGACTTGTGTTCAGCATGTCACCTCTTTTGTATTCATGACACTGTAGAAGTAAAAATGTGCAAAGAGCTTTTTGACTTCTGTGATATTAAATGCAGTTTTATCTTTTTAAAGTTCCATTATCTTTTCTCCCTTCTGTAAAACACAGCATTTTCTTCAAAGTTTCTGAGACAAAGTGATGTTTAACACATTTTGTTTTTCATCACCATAACCAGCAAGCCCTACCCATCACTGGGGCTTTACTGTGTAGTTCCCCAGTGTCCTATTTGTCTCTGTTACTTGCAACACGTCCCATGACAACGGAAAAGTGCAGCACAGACACAATCCTGTGTGCTTGTGCTTCTTGCTCACTTACTCTCTGCTAAATGGAAATCAAGGCTGGTTTCCTGCAGATGACTAACTTGGAGCTCCAGTGGCGCCAGACATGGCAGACCTCTTATTGCTTCACAGAGTAGGCACCCTGTGCTCCAGCTGAGGTGAGCTGTTTTGTAGACGGCCTCTGATCATTTACCCTGGCTTCCCTCCCACCTGGCTGTGTCTTATGAACCAACAATCATTTCCATTCTTTCTCAGACTGCTCCATTTTCTCCTGGCTGCTCTCCTCCCTGAGGGATTGTTTTCTCTCAAATGTCAAAGAGTGACTCTTAAACAATAAGAACAGACTTCGGGCTCGTGTGAACCCAACAGCACCTCTGCCTGCTCTTAATGTCTCTGTCCTGTTGTCTGTCCCACTGATGCCTGGTAGTGGGTGGGAATGGCTCAAGATTAGTATTTTAACATCATATAGGAACGATGCTTCACTTCATACCTTCATGTCAAAGACCATCAATATTTTCTCATTTAGAACAGAAGTTTCATGATCTGAATATTTTTAGGTCTGCTGCTGCTGCTGCTAAGTCGCTTCAGTCGTGTCGAACTCTGTGCAACCCCATAGACAGCAGCCCAACATGCTCCCCCGTCCCTGGGATTCTCCAGGCAAGAATACTGGAGTGGGTTGCCATTTCCTTCTCCAATGCTTGAAAGTGAAAAGTGAAAGTGAAGTCGCTCAGTCGTGTCTGACTCCTAGCGACCCCATGGAGTGCAGCCCACCAGACTCCTCCATCCATGGGATTTTCCAGGCAAGAGTACTGGAGTGGGGTGCCATTGACCATCCTTAAAAAACCCACATCTTGGAGCCGCAGGTTCCTGTTTTTCAGAAGCTTCCTTTTGCTTCTCAATTCTCAGAATTTAACCTGGTGGAAGCACTTGGCTGTAGTATTCTCACTGGTAGGTATAAGATGATGCTTAATCACAGATACTATCAGTACCTCTGGCCAGGAACATTGGTAGAGCTGAGAAAACTGAGGCCAGACACACACACACACACACACACACACATGTGCTAGAGACCACATCATCAGGTGATTTTGAACATGAGAGATTACCAAAATTCTTCCTAAGTCTTCAGTAAGTCCCTGGAAAACAGCCAGCATGAATGAATTAGGAAAAAGAGAGAACTTTTTTGTTTTGGCAGTTGGTTTTGCCTTCCCTAAAAAATAGCAAGACAGGAGAATTAAATTTGCTTAGTAGCACTGATACTTTTCTAGTGTTTCTTCCTATCCTGCCTAAAGACAGAACCTCAGGACAGTTGTATTTGAGGCTATTCACAGAAATGGGAATACCAGACCACCTGACCTGCCTCTTGAGAAACCTATATGCAGGTCAGGAAGCAACAGTTAGAACTGGACATGGAACAACAGACTGGTTCCAAACAGGAAAAGGAGTATGTCAAGGCTGTATACTGTCACCCTGTTTGTTTAACTTCTATGCAGAGTACATCATGAGAAACGCTGGGCTGGAAGAAGCACAAGCTAGAATCAAGATTGCTGGGAGAAATATCAACAGCCTCAGATATGCAGATGACACCACCCTTATGGCAGAAAGTGAAGAGGAACTAAAAAGCCTCTTGATGAAGGTTAAAGAGGAGAGTGAAAAAGTTGGCTTAAAGCTCAACATTCAGAAAACGAAGATCATGGCATCTGGTCCCATCACTTCATGGGAAATAGATGGGGAAACAGTGCCAGACTTTATTTTTCTGGGCTCCAAAATCACTGCAGATGATGACTGCAGCCATGAAACTAAAAGACGCTTACTCCTTGGAAGGAAAGTTATGTCCAACCTAGATAGCATATTGAAAAGCAGAGATATTACTTTGCCAACAAAAGTCCATCTAGTCAAGGCTATGGTTTTTCCAGTAGTCATGTATGGTGTAAGAGTTGGACTGTGAAGAAAGCTGAGTGCCGAAGAATTGATGCTTTTGAACTATAGTCTTGGAGAAGACTCTTGAGAGTCCCTTGGACTGCAAGGAGATCCAACCAGTCCATTCTAAAGGAGATCAGTCCTGGGTGTTCTTTGGAAGGATGATGCTAAAGCTGAAACTCCAGTACTTTGGCCACCTCATGCGAAGAGTTGATTCATTGGAAAAGACTCTGATGCTGGGAGGGATTGGGGGCAGGAGGAAAAGGGGACGACAAAGGATAAGATGGCTGGATGGCATCACCAACTCGATGGACGTGAGTCTGAGTGAACTCCGGGAGTTGGTGATGGACAGGGAGGCCTGGCGTGCTGCAATTCATGGGGTCGCAGAGTCGGACATGACTGAACTGAACTGAACAATTACCATGATCATATGATAACCCATAGAGCGCCTATTTCTTTATAGTCTTTTAATACTATGAATAGATCTTATTTAAACATGTACAATGAGCCTGGCACTTTTAAGCACTTTACATTAACTGAATCCTTACAACAACGCCATGCTGGAGGTATTGTTATTACCTGCATTTAGAGATTGCAAGCTAAGGTTCATGTAATTAGCCCAGAATTAAGGCGTGATGGATCTGTGATGCCAAACAAACCCAAGCAGTTGTGCTCCAGCACCTTGTGGGTTTAATTATACAGTAAAACTTCATTTTTTCCCCTTCTGATGTACAGTTCTCTGTATTTTAATATATGTATAAGCTCATTAACCACCATAATAAAAATACATAACAGTTCTAACAGCACCCAGTTTTATAATCACCACACAACAGTCCCTGTATATACTAGAATCCATCTCAAATCTAAAGGTGAGAACTTTTCAACCTTAGGAGGGACACATCTCAGAAAAGCAACCCATTTTGAAGATCTCAAAGGTAGTGCCACTTAATTCTCTCTTTAGCTTCCTTTGAATCCTCCCATATACAATTCCAGCCTAAGAATATTCCTCAGAGCTAGCATGTGAGTGTGAGATGGGCTGCACCCTTGCTAACTTCAGCAGTGGTGTCCAAACTGTGTCCCACTGTGAATTCTGTGCTGTCTTACCATCTCAGACAGTTTTAAATCGAAAGTGCTTCCATGACTGGCTGGGAATCTTTACACATTGCTAGTGAGCTTTGCCAAGTACCACGGACAGATCACAGCATGCGTGGAGATCCTGACTCACAATTCTGATTAACAGGAAATTACACACACAGGAAATTTGGAATGCAAATACACAAAGAAATACACCAGTAAACTATCCTAAAAAAGAAACTGATTTAAAAAAACTAGTGGTCTCTATTTCTTCACATATCAAATAGCTTCAAAACATTTAAAAAATTAATTTGGCCTTAAAATTGTTTAAAAATGGCCTTGCCTTTCTCTTTGACCACTCATCCTGTTTCCTATCCCTTTTCATATCTTACTTTCACTAAAAGGGGATCTTAGTGGCACAACTAGAAGCCTTTTATTATCTCCAGTTTTCTCAACGTTTAACATCTAGCTGGAAGAGATTTATCACTTTCTATCGTTCACTTTAAGGTTAAATATTCAACAGGAAGAAAAAATTGGAGAAATGGTGACTACTTTCCCTTAAATACCAGATAGTATATTTTATTGAAATACTTAAGGAAAATGTCTTTTTCACTGGATGAAAAAACTATTATGTAAATTAATTCCAAGAAATAAGCACAACATTTATAGCATGGGAAATTGGATGAGGTTGCTCAACAAAGGAAAACAATGCTTAACAGTCCCATTTACTAACTCACTAATTCAGCATGGGTTCAGAAAGTTCTAGGTACAGTTGCTCATTTGTCAATTGGAAATGCTTCTTTTAAAACTACATTGAGGGCATAAATTAGGTTTGTATCTACACTTGTTGCTGAGTAACTAACCACCCCAAAGCAATGACTTTAAACAAGCTTTGCTCTGATTCTTCGTTGTTGTTCCATCACTAAGTTGTGTCTCTTTGCAACTCCATGAACTGCAGCCTGCCAGGCTTCCCTATTCACTATCTCCTGGAGTTTGCTCAAATGACTGTCGACCGAGTCGGTGATGCCATCCAACCATCTCATCTATATCCGTTGCCGAGTGACTAACCACCCCAAAATTTAGTGACTTGAAACAGCTTTGTTCCAATTCTTTGGTCTGGCAGTTTAATCTGGGCTCAGATCAGTGGTTCTTACGCTCTACGGGTCATGCATTTGCAGACCTCACTCCCATGTCAGGAACTTCAGCTGGGATGGCTGTTAGCAGCTGGGAAGCCTGGGTCTTTTCCCATGGCACACTCTACCTAGGATCTCATCCTGAAGTAGGCCAGTTCAGGCTCGTTCACAGGTGATGATGTTCAAAAACAGCATGAGTAGAAGTTACAAGGCTGAAGCTCACAATTGCACAATGTCACACTGCTGTATTCTATTGGTCAAAGAAAGCTGCAGTGGCAGCAGAGACTCAAGGTGATGGGAAAGGCTGCCAAGAATCTGTAGCCATTTTCATCCACAAGGTTTCAGCATGTTCATCACCTTGAGGAAAACACAGTATAACATGCTGAGAGTCAATTACTAGGTAGGTTGATAAGAAGTCCAGGGTCCCTGAGGAGGAGAAAGGGGTCTAGGGCTCTCAAGGAGAGGACAAACGTTTTTTTCCACATTACTTTGTCTTAGTGAATATAACAATGTGTCTTGCATATTTTAATTTCATGGCTGCAGTCACCATCTGCAGTGATTTTGGAGCCCCCAAAATAAAGTCTGCCACTGTTTCCATTGTTTCCCCATCTATTTGCCATGAAGTGATGGGACTGGATGCCATGATCTTTGTTTTCTGAATGTTGAGTATTAAACCAACTTTTTCGCTCCCCTCTTTCATCAAGAGCGTCTTTAGTTCTTCGCTTTCTGCCATAAGGGTGGTGTCATCTGAATATCTGAGGTTACTGATATTTCTCCCAGCAATCTTGATTCCAGCTTGTGCTTCATCCAGTCCAGCATTTCTCATGACGTACTCTGCATATAAGTTAAATAAGCAGGGTGACAATATACAACCCTGACGTACTCCTTTTCCTATTTGGAACCAGTCTGTTGTTCCATGTCCATGCTACAGTAATCAAAACAATATGGTACTGGCACAAAAACAGAAACATAGAACAGGAGAGAAAGCCTGCTGCGCATATAAAAGCTATGTTTAGCTTCTGGTTAGATATTATGAACTGGTTAGACATTATGATAGAGTGAAGGCTGCTTAAAGACTACCCTCTTTATCATGTTAATATAAATAACAATTATAAATTGAGAACCTTCAGATTAGGCTGAAATCCTTTTCACCACCACTCCTAGTTGCTCCATTTACCACAGCATCCATCTGCCCACGTAATATTCTTCACTTAATCAGAAAAGCAGTGTGGCACAGATCTGCCACACTGTGTGACACTAGGCAGTTTGCTTGTCTGCAGGAAGCAAAGTGGGAATACCAACCTACTTCTTGGGGATGTTGAGAGGATTAAGAGGTAATGCAATGTGCTCAGAGAGTGCTTGATATTTAGGACTCCTCCTGCATGTTCATGTGAGATCTCCAGTTCCCTGCAAAATGCTTCCCAATTATTTCCAGGTATCCCTAAGGGTGGATCACATGGATCATGAATAAGGCTAGCCTACTCATGTGTGAAGTCAGCCAGTCCATTCCTCTCCAACAACAGCTCTCTTTAGTGTAATTTCACACTCCTGCACACAGGCCACAGAGCAGAAACATGCAAGTCTCATCACTGCACTGCTGCCATGACTAACCTGCAGAAAATTCGTGTTCATTACTACCTCTACCAAAGAGGCTAGCTCAGTACTAACACAGCAGTGCAGATTCCTGCCCTTGGCTCCCTCCAGTCCCTGGGTAATGCAATCACTATAGCTGCCTCTGCTCCTGTTAACTGCAAGGCCCCATGCTTGCTACTAGGTAAACTTCTCTGCCTTACTCTCCATATATGTAAGATGTGCTGTATCACATCAGAAAAACCTTTCTTCTTCCATGCAGATAAAAATCCTGCTGGCATCCCCACACTAGTTCACCAGAAATGGCAAAATTCCAGCTACTATTGTAGCTCATGCTCAAGCAGGGACCTCTATCTTAATTTGCAGCTGATAGCTCAGTTGGTCAAGAATCGGCCTGCAATGCAAGAAACCCTGGTTTGATTCCTGGGTTGGGAAGATCAGCTGGAGAAGGGACAGGCTACCCACTCCAGTATTCCTAGGCTTTCCTTGTGGCTCAGCTGATAAAGAATGCGCGTGCAATATGGGAGACCTGGGTTCCATTCCTGGGTTGGGAAGATCCCCTGGAGAAGGGAAAGGCTACCCAGTTTTCTGGCCTGGAGAATTTACTTAGCTTAGAAGGGTATCCCCCACTACCAAATAGGGTAAAGTGAGTAACTCAGCACATGAAACAAGAACTTAGGTCTATGGGGGGAAAAAAGCTGCTCTTGATAGAGAATACCAGTTACCATACAAGTTATGTAACTGATTTAAGCAAAAATCAGTAGATGCTAAAATCAATGGGTGTGTTGAAGAATAAGATAGTTTTATTGTATCAAGCCACAGAATTATAAAGGGAAAAAATAACTTTGCAATGGAGAAATATGATGGACAACACCTTAATCAAATAATAGAAGTTAAAACACCGATAACAGCATCATGTCTCTTCTGATGTAATGTACCAGTACTTACTATTCCTGCCAAGATGCATGACCTGATGTGAAGCAGGAGGAAACAATTACAATACTCCAAATAAGGAACATTCTTTAAACAGCTGGCATGCACTCCTCAAACTCTTAATGTTGTAAAGGACAAAAGCTATGGAGTTGTTTCCAATTAAAGAAAACTGACAACCAAAGGTGATGAGGGATTAGGAGCAGGGAGGCTGTTAAAGGTTAGTATTTCATGTGGCACACTTTGAACACAGACTGTGGATTAAAGACTACACTAATCTTTAAAGAAGGAATTACCTGGTAGTTCAAATGGTAGTCTGCCTGCAATGTGGGAGACCGGGTTTGATCCCTAGAGAAGGAAATGACAACCCACTCCAGTATTCTTACATGGAAATTCCCATGGATGGGAGAGTCTGGCAGGCTACAGGCCATGGGTCACAAAATGTTGGACATGACTGAGTGACTTCACAATGCTTAAAGTCCTGAATTTCATCATTGTAATATAATTGTATAAGAGAATGCCCTAATACAAATTGAAGTATTCAGAGATGAAGAGGTATGCTTGCAACTTAATTTCTTGGGTTCCACTACATACTGCGTACATACTAGAAAGGAAGTATGAATGGTGGATCCCAAAGGGGTATACAAGATTTCACGGTATACTATTCTTGCAATTTCTTTGTAAGTCTTAACTTTTCTCAAGCTAGTTTCTTAACAAAATCTCTTTCTCAAGACTTGCTATTTCCTGCTACATTGACTTTCTAATGCATTCAGAAAAATATCCTACTCTATGAACAAAGAGATTTCTGCATTATCAAAACCTTAAAATTACAACTACTACTGAATATTAATTAGATGAAATCAAGGAAACGTA
The DNA here is from genome assembly GCF_027580195.1 of Bos mutus. Taxonomy (NCBI): domain Eukaryota; kingdom Metazoa; phylum Chordata; class Mammalia; order Artiodactyla; family Bovidae; genus Bos; species Bos mutus. Next base: position 72,170,601 of record NC_091622.1, on the reverse strand, counting down.
CACATACGCACCACAAAACACCACCCACACAATTATTCTTGTCCTGGGCAATTAACAACTATTTGCCCTTCTAAGGGCCAGATACTATTTTAGGTGCTTGAGCAAAGCAATGAACACAAAAGCATTCTTATGGACACTACAATATAATTGAGTAAAGTTGTGGCTATGGTTGTTCAGTCACTAAGTCACTGAGTAAAGTAGTGGACACAAAAGCCCACATACCATTTTAACATTAAACTCTACTATTTTACAAGACACATTAAGACAAGTAGGTGGATTATACAACTTACTCATGTCAAATAAAGGAAGGACTTTATATATGTAAGGATATTTACTCTCTTATCTAGTGGAAAAAGTCTTAACACTAAAACTATATCCCAAGCACTAGACTAAGTGCTCAGTAAGTATTGAACATTCAAACCCACTCTACAGATACAAGGACCATATTACCCCATTTTCAGGATGAAGAAACAGGTTTAATAAAGTCAAAAATTATTTGCCCAATTACAATCATAAGGAAGAGAGGCCTATTGTGAACACAACTCTAACAAGGGCCACAGAGCACTTAATACAGTGAACATCAAAATCCTTTTAAAAGGCAATTTTGGGTAACTAGTGGGAAGGTGCTGTATAGCATAGGGAGCTCAGCTAGAGGGGTGGGATGGGGCGCATGGGAGGGAGGGTCAAGGAGGGGATGAATGTATACATATAGCTGATTCACATGGTTGTACAGCAGAAACTAACATTAAAAAGCAATTATCCTCTGATTAAAAAGAAAAAAGGGCAATTTCATAACACTGAAACTTCCCCTTAGTACTGATTACTAAAGATCAGTACATTGTTCTTACTATTATTATTAATAGCATCTTTGCCAACCTGCTTTTATGGAGCTGAAGATAAAAGCTGTGAGGTAACACTGGAGGGGAGCTCATAATACTGTACCATTAACTCTGCCTACAAACTAGGGTCAAGCCCTTAGTGAGACCATGGGCAGAATCCAAGAATGGCAAGAGGTTAAACAAATGATACAAGTAAAAAATTATAACAGAGTGAACCTCTGAGAAAGGAATAGCAAAGGACAGGAGAAACACACTTGTAACCAAATACACTGATAACTTAAAGGTAACAAACTAAGTCACACATCAGTAACATTTATATATTCATGATAAATTCCCCATATATCCTTGCATCATGCAGAAAACTTTGTATTCCTGTTATTAATTCAACCATGCCAATATAATAAATGCTTGAAAATTCATTTTTCTTTTTGCTGATAAAGTCTTACAGGAGAAAGGTGAACTGCTCATCAATTCAACAAGAAAAATCCATTCTTTTCTGATTCATGATCTTATAGGTCATCTGATGAATCAAGACAAAAATGCAATCCAGTTGTTCTGATGTTTCTCCAACTTGTTCTCCCTCTTCTCTAAAGGCCACAGAAATATCTAAGCCTTCAACATACAGCACAACTGTATATTTCTACTAACAAAGGAAACAGAATCTTACTAGAATATGGCTTATCTGTTTTTCATGGGTTTCATATTCTCAGATTTCCACTGAATACAGTAAAATCCTTAGACTAGTGAACATTCAATGTAACTTCTAATTTTCTCTTCAGTACATCTTTTCCCAATCATGAGTCAAAATTAGTATCAGGCTTGCAACTGTGATGGGGCATGTACATTAAAACTATAAAAGGGACCTATAGTTGGAAAGAAATTACTATGGAAAATCTCCTATACATCGTCTGCAGGTTTTTTTCTCCCTGACCTTCAGCTCCACCTCCCAGAAAACAAATTATAGAAAGGCTTGAAAGTACTACCCACTGGGACTGTTAGCCCAAAGGACAATGTCTGCCACAATCTTTCTACTTACCATGAGTTACTGTTACCTTGGGTAAAAGATTTTGAAAATTATTAATACACTTATAATTTCAGCCAAATAAATTTGACTTGATATACCAATAATAAACAAAGCCATAAAATGTTTTGAAACTTTATTTCAATGTAACTATACTTACAGAAATACGCATATTGGTTAATAGAATGCAATTTAACTTATCCTACACAATTTGAACCAAAAAACTTGGTACATGGTTTGCTTTAAAAAAGAAAGAAAAAGGATTTGCAGTCTGGTTTATTTTTTATCTATTACAAATGTATATAAAAGATCTTCCATCAAATGCTGCTGAAGTAAACAGCATGAACCTTGAGAAATTAAACTTTGGTTTGTCTCTGAAAAATAACATGTATTGCACTGTAAAAATTAATAAAGTTGGTGCAACAAACATTGTTGTAACGTCTCAATGCCAGTTCATAAAGTTCAATAACTAATGGATGTTGATGAAAATGGGGAGAGTCTATGTATACATGTGAAAATATAAAAGCCATTCAATCTAGTCTGATTTAAAACTAGAAGTCCAGTTCACCTGCTGAGGTCAACAAGGAAACTCTGCACAGTAGCTATTTTTCTGATTTGTGCAAAAAAGAAAATGAAGTTTCTTCCCAAGCTTTTCAGTCTAGAACTGAAACTACAGGAAAGGTATTCTGTCCATTGTCAATATTCATGGGATGATATGCGATGACTCAAGCTTAAATCTGAATTAGCACTTACATGCAAAACAGTCCCCAAAGTTAAAGACCAATTGACTTCAGAAGTGACTTCACAAGTCACTTCGAAAGTCACAATAAAGTTACAATGGCCCTTCTTGGAAGACTAGAGTAAAATACCCAGCCATAGTTGTAAGAAATCTTTCAAAAAATGCAGCCCTTTGTGAATGACACCTCAATTAAAAAAAAAAAAAGAGGGGGGTAGCCCCACAGAAGCAGCTCTGGAAAGAGAAAAAATATATAACTTAATATATCTTAAAAACCAATGTGAATATAGGTTCAGAAGATAGTTAAAAGAGATATTTTTATAAGGCTACCTAGGATTAGGCTTATAACATATTCTAGTCTTTCAACTTTTGCTCTAGGACTAAATATCAACTTACAAATAACATGTTCACCTTTCATTCCTTTATTAAAAGGGAAAATTCTAGCTTCAATCCTATCCAGTGGAGGGGAAACTGAGAAAACAAAAAGACTCAAAACAGTTCCACGTAAATATCACATTTTTTAAATGGAAGAACTTCCAACTAGACCAGAAGTTCTTATTACTAATACACTTTTCATTGAAACAATTTTTAATAAGTACAAATACATGGCATTAAGTTTCAGAACCTAATATAGGCCTGACAATCAAGTCCTTGTTTTCTGGAAGAAAGGCCTCAAGTCCACTCAATTTCCAGTAACAATGTTTTCACAGATCACTTTAATAAAGGGTTTTAATTTCCTTCATATGTTCACTTTTGGCATTCTAGCCTTAAAATCTAGATAAGAAAATTAACCAAATTCCCCAGAAGTCAAATTTTTTTTTGAAGTATCAAAGAATCCACAATACCTCTTTCCCAAACTGATTCCCAGTTGGCAATTTGTACTTAACATGATTTTTTTCACATATACTGTTAAAGGTAACATACAAAATGTACCCATGAACATTAAAAATAGTTGTCAGAAAGGTTTAACTAGCCTTATAATTTAAGTTTTAAAACATAAATATTTGCAGCTTGATCTTTCGTTGACAATGATTGTCGGAGCTTAGAATTCAACATCATTTACAAATCCCTATCATGCATACAAAACACACACCAGTAACACACAACTTACTCATGTCTTGAGAGAGTCTTCTGCTTCTTTATATCTTTGGCCTCCCAGTCAATTCCAAGTTCAAATGTCTTTTATCAAACTTTAATCTATGATTTTTTATCAAGTTTCCCACCAATACTTCAATATTTTCCTCATCTTTCACGTTGCATTGTCAAACTCTGAAACCTTTCTCAGACATCAGACAAAAGAAAACAAATGAAATATAAAATGGTAATTTTAGAAAAGAATATGGGAGGGTTGAAATTATTCAAGGCTCCCTATTGGGATCATACTTTACTGGACTACAATGAGTAACTGCTATCAATAAGAACAATCCTTTGCTGGATTCTTTCATACTCTTCGGTGACTGGCCAAAGAATCTACCAACAAAGTTTGGGAGTATATACTCTTCCATACAAAGTACCCTCATAGGAACACCAGAATAGCTACAACTCATTTGAGGCCTCACCTATAGAAAAAGGCAGTCACAGGAACAGCCAGGACACCCACTAGTTGGTGGAGATCCCTGAGAAAGTGTGATTTTTAAAAATCTGGACTGAACTTCAGTTTCACCAGCCTTTTCTACTGTATTCACAGGAAGTAGCAGCTGGTCTACCATACTACTTTTCTCATCCTAGATTTTCTGTATAACTGCTATGGCTTTGGAATCTCACAAACTCATATTGTGTGTAACTTGAAGGAGTAATTATCCCTCCTAGTTCCAGATTTGCAGTTTCCAAATAAAAATTACAGCCCTTTATTCAGCGGAGTAGACATAAACAACAACCATCTACCAATGAGGTTTTCCTCTAAGATACGATTTAACACTGCACTTTTAGGAAGTAGATGTACTAAGACACGTCAAAGGTTTACTTATGGTTGATACTTGAGATAAATATCCATTCAATATAGACCTAGTGGTTTATTTATTGTAAAGTTCAAACTGAGAGCTATGATTTCACTACATCCACTTAAAATAAATAACATTTGAAATGCAGACTCTGGCATATATATGAATTGAACCTACATATTTCATTTGCTCAGAAATTTGTACACAATAATATTCTGCAAGACAATTGCAGCAAAGGGGAAAAAAAGCCTGCCCTTTGCAAACAAGAATAAAAGCATCCCTCCAAAGAGGAAAAAATAAAATGCCATATATGTATAAAGTGTTATTGTTCAACACAAATGCTAGTTCTAGGGAAAAAAATGTAACTGCATAGATTTAAAAAGTGCAATCTTAAGCCATTAAAGCACCAAAACAAAAAAACACACCAAAATCAGTGTTTTTTTTTTTTTTTAGGACAATTAACATATACACAAATAAGAAATACCTATTGATCAAAAATCAGGAAGTAAATACCTGAACCGATAGAACATCTACTGTTGGCAGAATTTCTCTTCAAATTCAATGTATTTTCTCATCTTTAACACAATTTTAAAGTGCTAACTTCAAATAAAGCAGGCAAATTCTTCAAGTAATTTGCCATTTAAGTAAGCCAATTTTTATAGGGCTAAACAAGGAATGAAGAATAAACTAAAGTGAACAGGAAGACAGACATGAGAAAAAACTGACAAGTTATTGCTGAACAAATTGATAGAATGCTCTAATACCACCTTGGCATCCTTGGTTCAGTTAAAGGCAAAAGATAAAAATATTTTTAAAAAGCTAACAGGTTTAGATGACCGCTGGTTTAGTATACTAATTCCCTTGGATTTGCTAAAATGTGTACATCAGTAGGTACACGGAGTCCAAGAAAAAGAGTGGGACTGAAAAATCAAGATTGGACAGTAATTAATTTTAAAAACAAAAGGCTGTCTACTACTCCAAATGAATATAAAATGTCAGAGACCTTATACACTAAGAACTGAGGCCTTGACCAGAGTTTCATTACTCCTGCCCTTGAGCTGCCTTTTCAAGGAAGTATACATTAACCAAATGGCGATTGAGGTGTTTGCTGTAATCCTTTTCCTTTCGAAAAGAACGATCACAGAAGATACAAACAAAATCTCCCTCAGCCACTTTGACAGCCAAGGCATCCTTTCCATCTTTCCCACTGGTCTCTTGTGGAACTGGCCGAGCACCGTTCAATCCAGAATCGTCACTGTCCTCTGATGTGTTGTCACTTAGGTCACTTCCATCATGACTGTGGATGCCTTCGTCTTCATCCATTTCCTGAGACTCATTTACTGCCACGGTGACAGGAGGTGAGGCCACAGCAGTTGTGGACACAGCTTCATGTTTTTCTAGCGGTAGAGCAGGAAGTGGAGGTGAAACTTGTTCTTCAACTGCCGAGTCTCTGCTGGGGAAATTCTCTGCTTTCTTCTCATCAGTGTCCATCTCCATTTCACAGAGCATAGCTTCAGCTTGATGTTTATCCTCTGAAGTTTCACCCTCTGGCATATTCAAGTTTTCTGCAGAGGATGAAGTGTTGGCAGATTCCTTGATAACAGCAGCAACACCAGCCAGACTCTTACCTGCCTCTTCTGCTTCCACTTTTTGAAGAGGGGCTTCTTCATTTCCTTCGCCTGCAGGGAACAAATTTTGGTCTTTCGATTCCTCCCCCTTTAAGCTTTCCTTTGGCAGGGGTGGTGATGGTGGGAAGAGATCCTGTGCACTGGCACTTTCTTTTAGAAGCTGCTTGTCTTTAACAGGCACTAAGCCAACCTCAATAAGGACTTGCTCCTTCCGTGCCATTTCACTCAGCATGCTGGACTTTTCCTTTCTATTATCTTTGCGAGGAGACCTTCTGGGGATCGGCTCCATGGGAGGAGGAGGCTCTGTCTCAACAGGCCCCTTCTGAACAACCTCGATCTCAGCATCCCCCCACAGGGGGAGGCGGGGGAGGAGGCTCTACCTGAACAGATCCCACCTGAGCAGGCTCTGGGGGAGGAGGAGGAAGAGGAGGAGAAGGCTCCATCTCAACAGGGGTCACCTCAACAGGCTCCATGGGAGGAGATGGCTCCATGGGAGGAGATGGCTCCATGGGAACAGGCCCCTTCTGGACAACCTCGACCTCACCACACCCCACGGGAGGGGGAGGGGGAGGAGAAGGAGGCGGCAGCGGCTCCGTCTGAACACACCCCACCTGAGCAGACTCCATCTGAGTGGGCCGCCTCTGAGCAGGCTGGCTGCTTTTCTTACATGATTTACTTCTCACAGTTTTCTTCTTTGTACTGTTTTTCACGCAAATGTTTTGCTTTTTATTCTCCTCTACTTTGCTGTCACCCTTTGGCACTTCCTGGCTATTTTTGGATTTGCTTTCTGCCTTCCTTTTCTTTTTTTGTCACAGGTTCCTCATCATTAACAGGCTCTTGTAAGGGATGGGCTTCAGCTTCCACCTTCCTTTTGCTTTTCTTGCTTTTGCAGCTTTTTTCTGAACAGTTTCCCGGGGACACATCCACTTCTTTACCTTCCATGGCTGATTTGCGCGTTCTGGTGGTCACTTGGCTTGAGGCATTACTACAAGGCTTTTTCTCTTTTGAAACATTATCTTTCTTCTCCGCTTTTACAGACCTCTCATTTTTCTTCCCAGTCACATCCCCTTTTCCTTTTGTCTGCTCTGTTTCTGGTTTCTCACTGGTGAGTTTGTTATCAGGCAAGTCAGCCTCTCGCTTCTTGGTTTTCTTTAGTTTCACCTTTGAGACATCCATGGTTTTATTAGGACAAGTAGGATGCTTAGATTTGAAATGATACTGCAGATTACACTTCTTGGAAGCTGCATAGTCACATACAGGGCAGTTGAACTGCCGTGGATTAACATGTAGCTCCACGTGTTTTTTGAAGTTACTTCTGTCTGCTGTTTTGTAGTCACAGTGTGGGCAGTTAAGAGGTTTAGGCCCATTGTGAACCTGTCTTGCGTGGCGGGTTACTTCATGTTGATTAGAGGCCACATAACTGCACTGGTCACACTTAAATGGCTTCTCACCTGAAGGTAGACAAGAGATGTTACAGAAGGCACACATTAAGAAATGAATTCAAGATTTTTTCAAATATGTTCATCAAGAAGTGGAAATAGATATAGAGATATACATATATAAATAAACAAAACCACCAAAACTATTTCATGAAGACTTCATCATGCAATTTATATTTACCATATTTATTTGTATATCTTTGCTCTATCCTTTGATTCTCATACCAAATGGAAGAATAATTATCTCAATCATCTTTCAAAAATTCATTAACTAACGCTCTCAGTCACTAGTAAAGAACACAGATTCATCAAGAGGTACACAACAATTACTGGCAAACTAATCTGGGCTTTTTTTTTTTTTTTTTGGCTACCCCTTGGGGCTTAGGTTCTTAATGTTAATTCTAGGACAAGGGCACTCAAAGAGATAAGGTAATTTTAAAGTTTTTATCTTTAGTTAAACATATAATGGAATAGTACACAAAATTCCCATACATTCATTTAAGATAAACCTTGGAATTTCAAGTATTTTACACTCTCTGCCACACTCCCAGACCTTCCACGTGAAACTTTTAAAACAATGCCTTGGCCTCAGGGAGCAAAACATGTTTTCTTTCGATTTAACCCTTTGTCCTTTATGGCAAGAGCTGAGTCAAACTTTTCCAGTGCCAGAGCTGCTATTCTACAGAAAAAGTTTAACAAGCAACATCTTTTCTTAATTCTCTCCCACCTTCTTCTAGACTGGGCAAAGGAACTAGGTAAATGAAAAGGGGCATACAAATAGATATGGCATATTAAATAAGAACAAGAAGTCATAACCACAGGCACATACAAGACCAGAAGCCTCCCACCCACCCCCAAATTAAAGGCGTAAGATTTAACTCATTCTCCCTGAATACATACCCATCTAGATCACAGTCTAGCAAATATTACCAAACGGTATCCAAACCCCACTGGTCCAATGGAATGCATAGCAGAAAAATGGAAATTGACATTTATGAAAATTCATCTCTCGAACATTCTCAAATTCACACCAAATCTTTTTTCATAAAGCAAAACTATTCAGATATTAATAAAACCACATAGATGCTAAGCTTTACCTGATTAAAAAGATGTGTGACGACAGATCACAAAAACTTGTTCAGTTTACGACTACGTTCCCATTGTCAGTGACCACATATTAGTCTACCAACAGATTTCTAAAACACGATGCATTACTCTCTACTTGGTCCTATCTTGTCCTTTCCATTAAATGACTTAAATGGAGACAAACATCTACTTAACATATATAGACACAGAATGGGGAAAAGAAATGTGACATAACTGTTAAGAACTTGTTCTACAATAAGAATACCTGGGGGGATCAAATATGGGGCTCTGCAACTTATCATGAGGTCTTTAGCAAGGTACTGAAAACTCTCTAAGGCTCAATTTCCTCATTTGTAAAGTACTCTTTAAGTGTTGTAAGCTATAAATAATCCAATCCAGTTCGAGCACTTAGTATAGGACAGATGGCCAAATAGTCAAAACACATTGCCTGTAATTCATGACTTTTGGAATAAACTGGTCTAAGTTATAGAATGGCTAAACAAAAGGGAAGATTTCATGTGCTTATCTTGCCTTACTGTATAAATTCTGCCTTTGAGTATACAAAGAGTTGATGAATGGAGTTGATCCCTTTAGGAAAATATTTGAGCTCATAAAAGAATTATAATGAAAATGTCATTTTATGGATTTCCATGGTGGCTCAGTGGTAAAGAATCTGCCTGCCAATGCAGGAGACACAGGTTTGATCTCTGATCCAGGAAGATTCCACATGTTGAGAAGCAACTAAGCCTGTGTGCCACAAATACTGAGCCCGTGCCCTAGGGCCCAAGAGGCTCAACTACTGAGCCTATGTGCCACAACTACTGAAGCTTGTGCACTCGAGAACCTGTGCTCCCCAACAAGAGACACCACGACAGTGAGCCCCCCAAGAGAAGCCCCAGCTCACCGCAACTTGAGAAAAGCCTGCACAGCAATGAAGACCCAGCAGAGCCATAAATAAACAAATGTCATTTTATAAACCCTAATGAATGAGGGTATTTACACAGCCTGCATCAAGTAAGGTGTAAGCCTCCATGTGTGAAACAGTCAGGGAATGGGAGTTCCTAGGATTCTGTTTAAAACTATGATGACATCATTTAACCACTTCCTTCACTCCACCCCCATTTCTGCTTTATTGTCATTAAATCTTTATTGTATTGAAAAATCAATTCATCAAGTTCAGTTTATTAATACCTAGCTGAATGAACATTCTTTTGCCCTGTACCAACAGTTTTAACTTAATTCCCTTTCCCAGTTCTAGGAATATTTACTCATTTTTAATTTTACTTTTATGAATGTGTCATATGTCTATTTTATTCTTCCTAAAGTACAGATATAAGGCACATTCTTATCAAAAAGAGCCCAGGAAGAGTATAAAGGGAATTTCTAATTAAACAGTAATAGGGGCATACTGGAGAAGGCAATGGCACCTCACTCCAGTACTCTTGCCTGGAAAATCCCATGGACGGAGGAGCCTGGAAGGCTGCAGTCCAGGGGGTTGCTGCGGGTCAGACACGACTGAGCGACTTGACTTTCACTTTTCACTTTCATGCATTGGAGAGGGAAATGGCAACCCACTCCAGTGTTCTTGCCTGGAGAATCCCAGGGATGGGGGAGCCTGGTGGGCTGCCGTCTATGGGGTCACACAGAGTCGGACACGACTGAAGCGACTTAGCAGCAGCAGCAGCAGCAGGGGCATACTACTCAGCAATAAACAAAAAGTTCTGGTAATGCAGCATGGAATGAATCTCAAAAACATTTTACAGAAGTAAAAAAAAATTAACAGAAATCAGAGTTATCAGTTGAGGGGAAATAGGGGAGTACTGATTGGAAAGAATAAAGAGGGAACTTTTCTAAGGGTAGTAGAAACATTTGGTGTCTTCACCTAGATGGCAGTCAAATAAGAGAAAACATATATAAAGTCACTGACCTGTAAACCTAAGATGTGTGCATTTTCAAGTGTGTAAATTAGACTTAATAAAATACTGTTTAAAAATTTTCAAAATGAACTCCTATGCTAGGAGAATGGGGGAACTATCCAGGGTGATACATACAAAAATATAGTGGCAAACATAAGTTCAATGTATCAGGATCTCTAAACTATTTAAGTGAGGATGCTTCAAAACCATCACTTGTAAACACAAATAAAACACAGAATAACAGCTGATTAGGTTAGTGTGTCTATATATTTCACCACACCATTACTCTGATCCCTTCTGACTTTGGCCTCAGAAGACCTACCTGAATGGAAGTGCTCCAAGGAAATAATCAATGTGGTTTTGTTTCATTAACTAATTTGTCATTTTAGCTAAAATGTACCAACTCAACGGAGCCTAATCTCTTCCAGAAATTAATCTAAGCACACACTTCTGTTCCCTAAAAGATGAACAGGGAAGTGAATGCCCCAGCTGACCTGTAAAGATCAGACTCCAGACCACAAAGAAAGCACCCAAGATGTTTACTCCATGCAACCCAGTTAGGAAGGCTACCTTCCCAATTTGACCACATTTAGCCTCAATGATTTGCAATATAGGATCCACTGGAAATAATTCAGCACACTCATACACAAAACAAACTAGCCATGTTTGTTTCCTGTTAGTGACTCACAAATTATTGGCATCCAATAAAAGACAGTGGCTTTGCTATCTCCATACTTTGTGTTTCTAATTTCATTATTCTGTAGCTTCTTGAGCCATTTGCTGAGCCATAATATTCTGTAAACACTGCTGATGACTAAAACTGAGAGTGTGGAAATATGAAGCCAAACCCTGGCTCTTCTAAATTGGAGGAATGACAAATTAACCTTAGATAAAACATTTATCTTCTCAAAACCAGTGTCCTAATCTATAAACTGGGATTTAAGTATTCTAGAGGTACCAAGATTTGAGATAACAAGTTTCAATTTTTCAGCACCCAGCATGCATACAATAAATAGTTAACCGCTACTCATTATTAACACTTTAAAAATATTTGCTATATTACAATGGCAACTAGTAAAAATCAACTTTAAAATATAGCAAAAGATAACAGTAATCAATGCAAAATCATTCAGGCAATCATTATTGTTTGGTGTAAAACAGAGATACAGATTTATACAGTGACAACAGTATCACTGATTCAATGAAAAACATACAAGTGTGTTGTCATTCTGATCCAGTGACACTAATATAAGGTCAACCAGATATTTCAAGTGAGACACAATTCAAGCATTTAGACTTAATTACCAGTGTACATGTTATACAAGGCACAGGGGAAAAGGAAAAACTAAAGATACCATGAGAAAGCTAAGTTAAGACAAATCCAGAAGAGAGGACATTCCACAGAAAAAATGGTTGTATTGCTTCAAGGCTTTAATGGGGACAATAACAGAACTTATTATCACAAGTGGAGAAGGAAATGGCAACCCACTCCAGTTTTCTTGCCTGGAGAATTCCATGGATGGAGGGGCCTGGTGAGCTGCGGTCTATAGGGTTGCATAGACAAGACAGTTATGAAAATGGAAATGATCTAAGTCATGAAAAACTCTTTTTTTAAAGGCTACAGCACAAATATTAGTAGGATATGATGGCCTATCCTCAACAAAGCATCCATGTTATCCGCAGAAAGTGAAACCACGAAGCACCCAAAAGTAATACTAAAAACAGGTTTCTGGTTAAGTGACTCAACTCAATAGTTAAGAAGATTGAGAAGGAGCATTCAAAGTATAAAACTTGACAAGCATGTAAGGTCAAGAAGGGCCAGTAAACATGCTGTGATCCCTCACAGCTGCTCAAATTAGAATTCATACTGTAATCGAGTCTTAATCACTGACCTAAAACAGAAATACCCAACAGAAATAAAATGCAAGCAACAGAGGTAACTTTAAGTTGTCTAGCAGTCACATTACAAAGGCTAAAAACAAAACAAAACAAAAAAACAAGTAACAATAATTTTACTTACTTAACCCACTATATTCAGCATCATGCCAAAATGTAATCAATATTTTAAAAAGATTATTTTATATGATTTTCTTCATACTGTTTAAACTCAGGTATGCACCTCAATTCAAACCAGCCACATTTCACTAGCTCAGTAACCACATATGGACAGTGGCTATCCAATTAGACACCACAAACTATTATCCTAAGGTAAGGGGAGTTGGGTCTATATACACTTCGGTACACAGCAAAATTTTAGCAGAATTCCCCCATAGGGCTATATATTCTAAATTTAGGAGAATATGCTGATCAGATGTGCTTGTTCACCAAGGGTCAGTGTGACTAAAACGAATTATCCACTCAAGACCACTATGCTAATATTGACCTAACTTTGCTGTCTATCTACGTTTTAAATAATGGGGACCAATTCTGGTTGGTGTTCTTGATAATTTCAGTCACTGGAAGGGATATAAATCTTCAACTTGCTATAGACCTATATTTTATCTATTATAAGTTAATAAATTGGAATCATGGTTATCTACCATTCTTTAAAGTTTGGCTCTTTATAAACCAGCCCTCAGAAGCCCTGTCAACTCCCAGAGAACAAATCCAAATTTCAGAAACTGAGCAGCTATAAGAAGGAATCCCTGGAACCTGGTAACCACACAGTATGAAACTTGGTGTTATGCTCTGTTGGAGGCTAAGGGAGGCAAGGGCAGCTGGGTGGGAGTATGAGAAAGCAGAGGCAGTTCAAAAAGGATTAACCAGCCTTGGCCTATGTTCAACTTTTATTACATCATGGAACTTAAGTTTTGACCTCATGCGAAGAGTTGACTCATTGGAAAAGACTCTGATGCTGGGAGGGATTGGGGGCAGGAGAAGGGGATGACAGAGGATGAGATGGCTGGATGGCATCACTGACTTGATGGACTTGAGTCTGAGTGAACTCCGGGAGTTGGTGATGGACAGGGAGGCCTGGTGTGCTGCGATTCATGGGGTCGCAAAGAGTCGGACACGACTGAGCGACTGAACTGAACTGAACTGAACTGAACTGAAGGACCCTCCGCCTGGACAAAGTACACACATACATCTACATTCAGTTTTAGACATTCCACCTATGGACTCCCTGGTTAGAAATCTCCATTTAATACAGCTCTACCCTAGCAGACCACTAATTTTTAATTCTGATTTCAGAATTATGCTATAAATAAACATTTAGGATCCAGTTCCTAGTCTAGAAGAACTTTCTTATAATGGCAGTTTACTAAAAACAATAGATGGAAGATTGGGACTGACATATATATATGAATTACTATGAGAAAACAGATAACTAATGAGGACCTACTGTTTATAGCACAGGGAACTCTATTCAATGATCTGTGGTGACCTAGATGGGAAAGAAGTCTAAAAAGAATGGATATGTATACTGTATAACTGATTCACTTTGCCGTACAGTGGAAACTAACACAACATTGTAAAGCACTACAATAAAAAAAACTTTTTTTTAAGTTCCCATTTCTTACCAACCTGAATGAGTACGCATATGTCTGGTTAAATGAGTCTTCTGAGAACTTGAGTAAGGACAAAGTTCACATTTATACGGACGTTCACCTAGAAAAATATAATGATTAGTGTTCAAATATGATAAAATAATGCAAATACCGTTCTCAACCATATACATATCATGCAGTACTGAGGATTTTTTTCTCCTGTTCCTGGCAAAATGATCAATTTTTATCATGTATTAGAAAGATCATTTAAAATACACATAACTACATTATATCAGCTTTGCTAATAAAAAGTATCATTGGCTTTCTGAATTCTCACAGCCCTTTTAATTTTCACAGTAATGCTACATGTTATTACATTAAATATTAAGAACTGAAAAACTATCTTGGAGCAGGTTATCAGCAACATCTTAAAAATAGAATTATCCTTAAAAAAATTCACTACATTGTAAATCAACTATATTTCAATGATATTCTTTTAAAAATCTACCCAAATTTTCTGATGCTATGACTTGGGTAATTTTTTTGGTCTTTATAAATGATAAAACTACTATTTGAAATTGTTAGCTTTAAGCAATAACATTTTTGAGTGAGGAAGCTATTGTTTCAAGCTAAAATTTTCAAGTGGTAGCCAGAACTTTTATAAAATAAGTCAGTGTTAAAGCAAATTATAATCATTAAGCGACAGGGACTGAGAGTAACTGAAGATGACAGGCCAGTAATTTACTAAAGAATTAAAAGACTCAAAGGCAGGAAATATGTATTTTTTGTACACACATTATCAACCACAAAACATGTATCTTTTAAAAAGCTTGATAGGGACTTTCCTGTTTAGGACTCTACACCTCCAATGCAGAGGGCACGGTTTGGATTCCTGGATGGGGAACAAAGATCCTACATGCCATGGGGTGCAGCCGGAAAAATTAAAAAATAAATAAAAATAAAAGCAGCTGTCTCTCAGGACACAATGGAACATTACATTAAAAAAAAAAAAGGCTTGATAATTTGTTTTCACCTGTTCTTTGGCCACAAGATAATAATTATGACTCTGGAGAAGCTTCTTTTTCTGTAAAAGTATCTTTGAAAGTGAAAGTGAAGTCGCTCAGTCGTGTCAGACTCTTTGCGACCCTGTGGACTCTGGCCTACCAGGCTTCCTCCGTCCACGGGATTCTCCAGGCAAGAATACTGGAGTGGGTTGCCATTTCCTTCTCCAGGGGATCTTCCCAACCCAGGGATCGAACCCGGGTCTCCAGCATTGGAGGCCGACGCTTTAACCTCTGAGCCACAATTTAAATCAAGAAAATATATGCAGAGCATTTAATGCAGTGCCTAACACACAAAGCCCTCAATAAACGTCAGTTATTATTTTGTAAGTTACAGTAATAGATGTGTCTAAAAAAATGGGATAAGGAAAAGACAAGTACAAAAAAATAGAAAGCACTGATGAGTGTTAAATGTATTTTTAATAACTATTCAGTTGTTATTAGCCAGTAGCTATAGATTAGTTGTAAATACATCATAGCAACAAAATGCATACTTTGACATAGAAGAATTTTAAGACAGCTTATAAAATGTTGGATATATTTCTGTAAAGAAAACATATAAATGGCCAATAAAGACATGAAAAGATGCACAATATCATCAGCCATTAGAAAAATTCAGATCAAAACCACAGACATGAAGACATCACACCCAAAGGATGGCTACAATCAAAATGACAGATGTTAAAATATATTTGTTAGGAGAATTATTTGTGGAGAATTCAGAACTTCAGTACAGTATGGGTGGGACTGTAAAACAGTGCAGCCACTTTGGAAAACAATTTGTCAGTTACTCAAATGATTACACATAATTACCATATAGTCTAGTGATTTCATTCCTAGATGTATACTTAACCAAGAGGAATAAAAATATTACATCTACACAAAAACATATACATATTCATAACAGCATTATTCATAACAGCCCAAACTTGGAAATAACCCAAATATTCATTAACTGATGAATGGATGAATAAAATATTACTTATCCATACAACAGAGTATTATTTGGCAATAAAAGGAAAACAAGTACTGTACATATGACATGAATAAACCTTGAAAATATACTAAGTAAAAGAAGGTAGCTACCAAAGATCACACATGATTCCATTTATATTAAATACTCAGAATAGTTCAATCCACAGTGATTTGTATGGTTTATCAATTGTATATTAGTAAAGCTGTTATCAAAAAAAGTGAACGGAAGAAAAATTTAATACCCTTTCAGATTTACATGAAGGATCAACTAAGGATAATTTACTTTTAAAATTCTTCATAACAAATAGATTGCTTCAATCTGTGTAACTCATCAAACCAGACACAAATACTCTAGAAATGCTAGTAATTTTTCAGGCATACATAAGGCAAAAATATAATCTTTTAAAGTAGAATTTGTGTAATTCAATAAAAATTAATTTTTAAAAAAGTAGAAACTGTGAACTAGCTAAATATCAAACCCACAAAGTGAAAAATCTTTTGAGTTAAGATTCAAATAAAAACCCTCAGCCGCTTACCATGATAATTACCTATAAAAAAGAGACTCAGAACTTTGAATCTTAGCTGCATGTGACCCTGGGAACATCACTTCAGGCCTTTGGTAAATAAACACCCTGCTTCCTCAGCAAATTTTTCTGAAGATTAGCAGAGTAAAAGCACCTAACCCTTAGCACTCAGTAAAGGAACTTAAGAGACCCACTAAGTGAACCTGAAAAGGTTCCCTAAGTGAGAAGTAAGAAACAAGTGATTCCTGTGGATCATTTCTATATTTCTGCTCATTAGCACTAGATAAATTAATTTTTCCATAAATACAATTTTCATGCATGCATTTAAAACCAGAGGTACTCTCAGAATTTACATAATCAAAACAGTATCCTTCTATTTATACACCAACAAATTATTTTGAAATTTTTTTTTTTTAAACACCACAAATAAACATAATGGGGTGTGGTGGGGAAGGAAGCTTTTTAAAAGTATTGAGACACACTAAGTTTAACACTAAAAATGCAAAATGAGATATGTGTACCTATGGAAGTCATGATATTATTGTGGAAATATCAACCTTACCTTAAGGTGAGGGAAAGTTATTCAATAGATGATGAAGTATATAAAATACAGCCATTAAAATTAGTCACCATTTCATGATATGCAACAATGTTAAATCACTATGTTGTATACCTCAAACTAATACGGTATGCTAATTATAACTCAATAAAAATAAAATTTCGAAACATTAAAAAAATTAGGCACCTAGACTATAATTAAATGACAAAAAACCACTGTAACAAAAAATGTTTGAACTCCTCTGGTGGTCCAGTGGTTAAGAAGCCACTTGTCAATGCAGGGGACACAGGTCTGATCCCTGGTCTGGAAGATCCCACATATCACGAGGCAATTAAGCCCCCGTACCACAACTACTGAAGCCCATGAGCCAAGAGCCCATGCTCTGCCAGCAGAGAAGCCACTACAATGAGAAATCTGCAACTAGAGAGTAGCCCCTAAAGTTCTAGCACAGCAAGGAGAACCCAATGCAGCCAGAAATAAATTAAATAATTTTTTTTTAAGTTTCAAAAAATTCACATAAAAAATTGGAAATTTATACTGAAAGTAAAATTTTTCCAGATCTCTGCATCTTTCTCGTTTTTTATGTTCTTAAATCAGCTAACTTAGATTTATCATTGGAAACATTTTTAGATTTGGGGGAAATTTTTAAAATTTTTAAGTGACTCAACAATTTTGAAAGTGTTAAAATATAACTGACACTAATAAAATCAAAATTCAGTACAACAAAGACACTGGTAATATTCTTTATGATGACTTGTATGGTGGTTAGGTTAAGTGCTAAATCACTTCAGTCGAGTCTGACTCTAGTCTACCAGGCTCCCTCTGTCCATAGGATTCTCCAGGCAAGAATGTTGGAGCTGGTTACCACGCCCTCCTCCAGGGGATCTTCCCAACCCAGGGATCGAACCTGGGTCTCTTATGTCTCCTGTGCTGGCAGGTGGGTTCTTTACCACTAGCACCACCTGGGAAGCCTGGTTATGAGTACAGATTTGTAAATATTCACCATTGCCAATAATACCTTTTTAAAAAAATTCATAAATGTGTACATGTAAAACTCATGCATTTTACCATGTCAGTTACTACCTGAAAGCTCTACAGATTAAGGCCAATCCTAAATTAGGCCCCAAGGTTTCACAAAATTATTAAAAGAACATGAAGTATTTATGGCAGAAGTATATTTGGTATTTGTTGGTGAGGTTAGTTTAGTCTAATAGTTTGTTTAATTAAAACAGTTAAGTGATTAATGGTGTAGGATTCCCAAGAAACTCTCCTTTCCTATGCCATGTAATTTTGAAATGTTTGTACTTTTTTTTTAATTTTTGAAACAAGATGGTTTTAAAGCCTGGAGACAATTAATTACAGGTTAAAACAAATTCCAAGGAGACTGCAAAGTATTTTACTTGACCAGATTTTAAATTACACAGAAGCCATCTGTTGGAGCTTAGAAATCTTGCTGCAAATGTGTTTCTTGTAATGGAATTTTATCTGCAAGCTGTCTTGTTTATGCCTACCACTTCAACATCAATTCCTCTCCTCACTAGGACTCACTTTTAGCACGGGGTTCAGTCCTACAGAGTGACAACTACTGCAAATGCGATCTGATGCGAACAGCATTCCACAGCCCTTTTCTCTGCTGATGGGAGGAGCAGAGTACTAGGTTACCTTATCTATGTTGTTCAGACCAGTAATCAGTCCTCAAAGGTACCAATTCACACCAAGAAAATGTAATGCAATTATCAATAGTTACAAACAATGCTTTTAAAAAATAAGACCCCTTAATTACACAGATTTGAAAGTCAATTTAAAAGTGATTAAGGGGTGTAGGGGAGAAATGCCAGCAACCACTGAGAAGGGCTTCCTTTTGAGATGAAGATGTGCTGAAATTGATTGTGGTGCTGGCTGCATAATTCTGTGAACATACTAAAGCCAATGCATTTTAACAGTAAATGGATGAACTGTGTTGAAGTGGAGTATATCTCAATAAAGCTGTTATTTGATGTACAAGTTGATATATGAGGTATGATTGCCAAATGTGATAAAATGGTGATTTTAACTGTTGCGTATAGGTGATGGGTACCTGTGGGTGCAGTGAGGCATTCTCTTTACTTCTGAGATGTTTAAAATTTTTCACATTTTCCATTTTGGGGGGTACAGTACACTTAATAAATGAGAAAGGTACTCTTACCTGTATGAGTTCGAACATGCTGAACATAATTGTTTTTTCTGTCTGAAAAATAGTTGCATTTTCCACATGTGTAAACTTTCCTTGGAAAATGGTTTCTCAGGTGTTTCCTCCAGTGATATTCACTCACTGTGGTGTACGTGCATATGATACACTTGTAGACTCGCTCATTGTCCCCGGCTCGGGTGTGATGTTTCAGGTGAGCAGTATAGTGATCATAGCGATTGGTATTGTAGCCACAGCGGTCACAGCGGATGGGGCCCTTGGAGAAATCGCCCTCTTCCCCAGTAGAAGAGCCGGATTCCCTGGCTTTTGCTTGCTTCTCGGCACTTTCCTCCACAAAAAATTTCTTGGCGCTGTGAACTCGGATGTGATGCACAAACTGCTCTTCAGATTCTGCTTCATACTGGCATGGTTTACAGCGGAAGGGTTTGGTCTTCAAGTTCTTGCACTTGTCCTCTGCTACGGGTGTTTCCTGAGGAACGTCTTTATTTGAGCTGTACGTTTCTGAGGCAGCTGCTACCTCAAACACAGGCCGTGGCTGCACAACATTGAGTTCCAAACTTTCCAGTTCCATGTTCTCCAGCCCACTGGGTTCGCCTTTCACCTCAGGAGACTCCTCAAGTCCTTCTCCATCACTATCTGAGAAGTTGCTATCCCCAACAGGCATCAATTCTGCCATCTGCCTTTCTTCGCCAACCAGGTAATCACAGCAGCCGCCATTTACTTCCCCAGTTAAGGCCACGTTTGCCAACATGATGAGCTGAGGCGCAGCCAGTTCAGCTCGAGAGAGATCAGGCAAGTCATACATGTCGTTTGGCAAGGCCATGCCCATGGTGCCACTGCCGGTGAACAGCCCTCCTCCTCCGGAAGACTGCCCCATTACCTGGGTGGCCATATCTGTGCTCTGCATTCAAAACAAAACACACAAAAGCACCAGTTTAAGCACAACTTTTACTGGTCTAAAACAAAACATCACTGTAATTCTTTGTAACTTAAAAAAATACATTTCCCCATATAATCTTTAAACCCAATCAGCTTCATTAACTATTGAAAATAAGTCTTTAAAATAGCTTTGTAATTCCAAATTCTCTTTATTGCAGTCATCAAAAAAATTTCTATGACCCCTATAGGAAATTCTATCAAGTGTTTGACACATGGCATGTCTTCCCTCAAGCACTTTTACTTTCTGGTGGAAAAATTAAGTAACCTTCATTTTTAGAGCTACTTAAAATTATATTTTAAATTCTATACATGAATAGTAAACTGCTGTCCTCTTAACTCCTGCTTCAACAGTTTACTGGTCTAAATCAGAAAGGGGAAAAAGATCCAAAAGCCAACTGTGCACAGATTAAAGTATGGTCTGCAAAGTAGAAGCCTGTAATAATTGCTCCGAGAATTAAATCTCATATGAACTCAACTATCTTCAAAAGAATAAATTACCATTGGCCCTTGAACAACAAGGGGCTAGGAGCACTAACTCCCTGGTGTAATCTAAAATCGGAGTGAAACTTCTGACTTCACAAAAACTTAACTACCAATGGCCTAATGTTGACCAGAAGCCTACTGATGACAGTTAACACTTACTTGGTATGTTATATATATTACATACTGTATTATTACAATATAGTAAGCTAGAGAAAAGAAGACGTTAATAAAATCAGAAGGAGGGCCAGGCCAGGCGGGGCTGAGCAAGAACAGGAGACCCAACCCCGACACCCATGATCGTGATCTTCCAGGTGATACTTGAGACTCTCTGCACCTTCATTTATGGAGCACCTTCCAAGGCCAGGCCTTGGGATGCAGCCCCACAATGATCAGCTCAGTCTCTGCCTTTGTAGGCTAACAGTCTAGTGGCTATACATCATCCTGGTAAGCCCGAACTCACCAAAATTGTGACAAAGGAGCTGGCAAGAACAGGGAGCTAGTCTTGAGGTTCTGGGAGTACTGAATCCTGCTTATCTATGAAATGCAGTTAACACCTCAGCAGGACCTATTTCCCCAAATACAGGATGACCCTTCTGTTATTTACATATGTAAAAAATTGAGACTTGAGAAAAAAAGGCTCTCGAAGGTGCCACTGATGGCTAGTTAATAAACCCTACAGTGACTGCCAACCAGTCCATCCTAAAGGAGATCAGTCCTGGGTGTTCATTGGAAGGACTGATGCTGAAGCTGAAACTCCAATACTTTGGCCACCTCATGCGAAGAGTTGACTCATTTGCTGGGAGGGATTGGGGGGCAGGAGGAAAAGGGGACAACAGAGGATGAGATGGCTGGATGGCATCACCGACTCAATGGACATGAGTTTGGATAAACTCTGAGAGTTGGTGATGGACAGGGAGGCCTGGCGTGCTGTGATTCACGGGGTCGCAAAGAGTAGGACACAACTGAGCGACTAAACTGAACAGTGACTGTCAATCCATTTCAGATACTTGTGGCAGCAAACAAAGCCGTTCACCTCTCCAAAATGGGAAAAATGAAAACAAGAACTTTACCTACTGAAATTATTTTCAATCTTTCCCCAAATAACAGTATTTCACAGGCCTTGAAAAATTTTGGTATCACAGCAAATGACACTTCAATTCTAACTGCTTTTATTGAAGAGGGAGAAAAACATATAAACCAGGAAGATGTAATATCCCAGATAGAAAGTCATCAAGTTTCTCTAAAAAATCTCCTTGAAATAACAAATATTACAGAAATAAAAGATACTTTCTTGGGATATTATTGAATGTTATCACTTGCAGAATGTCAACAAAAGATGTTTTGTGAGATGACAAGAAACAGTAAAAAATTTCCAGCATCAAAAAAAGGGAAATTGTAAGAAAAAATATATTTATAGTAATGTATTCACTGATATCATAAGTTTATGCACATGTATGTAAGGTACCCATATTGTCTTATACAATTAAAAATGTTGTTGTTAAACATTACTAATGCTAGACATCAAAAATAAAAACAGTATGAAATTCATATTTATTTATGGATATAACATTTATACACTGATAACAAAGAAGCAACAATATGACTGCTTTATGATAACTTAATGTGATCAATATGATTGCATCCTGATAGTCTAACACGTGCAAATGAATGAATCTTTATAAAAATGTTATAGCATACATTACTACAGTCATATTCGTTCCACAGTATTGGAAATGTCACATTAAAAAAAAACTACTTACCTGTAACAACAGGCTGATACAGTTTTGCCAACTAGGAGAAAGGCATACTATGTGGTAGTGTAATTTTTTGAAAGCACAGTTAAAAAAACAGCAGGAAAACAGATAGTTAATTTTATATTGAATATCAATCATGTTATATTAATGTAAGGGTAGGCTATCCACTTCAATACGAGTCTTGCACACTGTCCTACGGAATGAACACTTAGGTGATAAAGATGATGACATAGTAACATCTCAGGACTCTTGCCATAAAGTTACTAGATTTTTCATAAGACACACACAACTGATAAGTTTATTAACTGTACAACATGATGTTTATTTTCTGTTCATTAAGTGGAAGTGGAGCATCACAAAGGTTTTCAACCTATTAGTCTTCATTCACATTGAGCAGTCTGAGAGGAGGAAGGGTTGGTTTCGCTAAGGAGTGAAAGAGGTGAAGGAGGAAGTGGAGAAGGCAGGACAGTCAGACTCATGCAGCTTGATGGAAATGCATCCCAAATTTTGTTTGACTTTTTTCCTTTTTCATTTCTCCCAAAATGTTCCTATATGGTATCAATCTTTACATGGTATGCTTTAGTTTCACTGTATCATAGAATGCTCCATGTTGTAAAAATGCACTCATCTCCATCAAATTATCTTAATTCCTCTGATTTGAATTTCTCCAAGACCCCTGTCTTAAAACTCTTCATCCTACTTTTTTTTTTTGCTGTGAGATCCAGAATCTCATTCATATTTCCTTGATTGGCTCTGTTGTAAATCCTGTGAAGTCTTGCACAACATCTGGACAGTTTTCTCTAACAGGAATTTACTATCTGGTGCTTGATGGTTTCACAGCTTTTCCTATAAAAACAGCATCTTCAATGGTGTAATCCTTTCAGACTTTCATGATGTTCTATCAGGGTTCTCCTCCCACAGGATTGACAACCTTTCCCATCTTTTTCATAGAGTATCATGTCTAATGAGCTTAAAGACTCCCTGATCCACAGGCAGAATTAGAGACAATTCTTTCTTAGGGAAAGTAGACCACTTTCCCTAAGGGTGTTAGCCAAAGTCCAATTCTTCTGCATGAATTCATCCCGTGTGGAATATTTTAGAAATTTAAATACAAGTTGAAGAAATGGGGACATGCGATCAGAGACATATTTTCTGTATTTCACTGACTCAGTTCTTTGAGCAAAAGCAGCTAAACGTGCCCAAGCAAAATTTGAACCTGAAAACGGCAGTTCCTATGATGGGAAGTAGACTCGTAGGCAGCTTGAGGGTGGAGTAAAAAGAACAGACTCACTTTGCTGATTGTTCATTATGTATTTTCACTGGATGAGTAAAATCCTAGTTTTAACAGAGGTGGCTCTCTATTTTGTGTGGAGGGGATACAACTCTGATCTAGGCGTAAGTAAGGACCACAAAAGCCATTTCTTTGGAATTAAAACTTCAGAGAAGAAGAAATGTTGCCAGTGGACAATGAAAACAAAAGGTGGGTCATTATTTAAAAACCTAAAAGAAAGTTAAGAGGGAAGACATGAGAAATTTAAAGGTCACTGGGCTACAAGACAATGTTTCTGCTCCTTGTCTAAATGGATAGAATTCATAGACATCCAGCTTCCTGGAGTAGTTGGCACCATTATTGAATGTATCCAGAGAACCAAGAGGAGACGGAGAGATGGCAACAATTCCATGACTTAGATTCAGGACTTAGAGAATCCATAGTAGTGTTATTCAAAATAAGTTGATTTCCTGTGTTCCCTGATAAGTAAGTCACAAGTTTTCTAGGGCCTGCTAACACTGGTGGGAAATGTTGCATACATTCAAGTCTTGTGTCAGAAATCTACACTTTTCTGAATCAGTTCCCATAATCATTGGTGGCAGCTTAGCCCTGTTCAGTCAAGTGGGGTTGGGTGTAGTTGAACACGTCTCTTTAGGACTGGTCTCAAGCCATAGAAATTGATGGAAAACATTCAATTTCTTCTTTGTGGGTTGTTCTCTCATCTTTCTGACCTCTGCTTTCCCAGATATTAGAGTATTATAGTGGCTGCCACATAGCTAAATTGTTGTGTAATCATTGGAGGCAGCTCCTCATCCCATGTTCATTCCTTATGTGCTTTTTTTTTAAATCTCTAAGAAAGGGTATGGACATAAGCTCACTGTTTGCAAATAACCTATAAAATTATGTGTCTGTTGAGTTATATATACAATGAAAATGCAACTGAATAAGTTTAAAAGACGAGTATAAAATAAATGTGATCAATGCAATTATGAAAAAAAAAAAAGAAAGTAGACCACTTCAGAATAATTAATGTTGAATTTGTGCGGTTCTGGGTGGCCAGGAGCACTGTTCAAAGCAACACTACTTTAAAGAGCACTCCAGTATTCTTGCCTGGGAAATCTCATGTAGCTGGCAGGCTACAGTCCACAGGGTCACAAAAGAGTAGGACACAACTTAGTGACAACTACAGCCCCTGCTCTCTACAACTAGAGAAAAGCCCGCACAGCAACAAAGACCCAGCACAGCCAAAAATATATAAGTAAACAATTTTTAAGTGAATTTTCAATTTGATATAAAAAGGTATTTCCCAAAACATGCAAGGTTTTCAGGCCTGCTGGTGTAGCTGCAGTAATGATGTCACAAATACCCTTTTTCTTTAATTTAAAAAAATTAGTATGGATTCATTTATTTTGAGATGGTGGGCAACCTCAAGTGCAGACATCAATCTACACCAGTACACATCAAGCAATTCAACTTTTTCTTGTAACAACTTTGCTTCTGGGGAGCACTTCCAGTATCACAAGTGGTACTATGTATGGGTCCATGATGTTATGGTATTGCACTAAACAGGATGAAAAATACGCTAGAACTGCAAGTGGTGACTTTTTACTGAAAACACAATTTACTGGACAGAGGGCTGATTAGCCTCACCTAGCATTTTCAGCAGACACTTGCAACACTCGAGCTCAACAAAATTAAAAAGAGGTGGCCACAAAATTATTACATTAGTACTGTATGTACTAGTTACTTTTACACAATTATGATTTAATAATGAATCTCAATTTACATTTCGATGAATGGCACTAGTGCAGTGGCTTATGCGGTTGAGTGCAAGTCTTGATAAATTTCAACCTTCTATTAGATTTATCAGTAGTAAATAATAGACTAGTATTTACATATATTTTACATATTCATAACATGTTTCCCCTAATTTTTTGATATTACTAGGCTGCATGGTTGGTGTGTTAATTTTTTCAAAATACTGCAAAGCTCAAAAACTTTACAATTTATTCCTTGGGAAAAAAAAATCCAAGTGGACCCCCACAATTCAAACATGTATTGTTCAAGGATCAACTATATTGTTAAAAAGTACTACTTTTTTGATTATTTGACCTGTTACAAAGTAAAAACAAACAAAAAAAAGTAAGTAATCACCTTTTCTCCTGTGAGAAGAGATGTTTGGTGTATTTAAGACTTCACAAATCAAAAAAGAAAAAAGACTTCACAAATCAAAGTAAAGAAACTTTCAAATTCCCATATAAAACAAGACAACTCATTTTCACTATCAGCAACTTTCTTGCACTGTGCTTGACTTGGCCCACTTGCACAGCGGAGCCATTACAAGATCACCTTGAAACCTTGGGGTTTTCATACACCATCTTCACACTTTAGTTTCCAATCTAAAAGGTGTTATTCACGAATCAGGTGTTCTCTTACAAATCAGAAAAAGCAAAACAGATGGCAAAGACTGAAAAAAAAAAAAATGCTAAACCCAAAATACAAACAGTAATCCGTTTCACCCAAGTGCATAAACAAACTCGTTGAGTCATAGGTACCAAAGAAAGTCGGAATCAAATGCCATCACACAAAGCAAAGGCTGTCCAAAGCCTTAACGAAACGCCCAGGCGACTCATAATTCCTAATTCTCCCCAAACCCTAACTACCATCCCCACAGGCATTTCCACGTTGCTCAGGAAGGCCGTCCGCGCACAGCCCGAAAGCCCAACGTGCCACTCGGATCCTACGTGCTGCCTTCACCAGCGCCGGCCTCGGCCGCGGCATTCCTGACTGAAATAGGCATTCGGCCATTTTCTCAAAATACGTACCAAACACAAAGCAGCTCTTCGCAAATTCCGGCGCCCTCGCTTCCCCTCGCCTCGGCCCGCTCACTGCACCATCGACACACCAAGTCGTCCTGAAGCGTCTCCTGGGCTCCCCACCACTGAAGACGGCGAAACAGGCAAACTCGGGGCGCCGTTGGGCCAGACCGAGTCTTCCCAGTTCAGGCTGCCCCCTCCCGGCCCGCGCGCCCCAGTCCGGGAAGAGTGAGGAAAGTTGCCGCGTCGTCGTCGTCTCCGCTCCTCGCCCGCCCAGGGCTCGCCCTCCGCAGGGGGCCGGGAGCCTCCGCGGGCGCCCTCCCGAGGCGCCGGGCCCCGAGGGCCAGAGGGGGCCCCCTGCGCCCCGGAAGTCTGAGGCTCACTCCCCCACGGCGCCCCGCGGGACTCGCGCCCCGGCCCCGCCGACTCCGGCGGCCAGACGACCCCGCACGCAGGGCCTCGGCGGCCTGGCCGCCCGAGCGCAGAAATCGCTGTCCAGCCCCATTGGCGGAACCGCCCGGGTCCCAGGCTGACTCAACTCGCCCGGCCGCACTCAACGGCGCCTTCCGGCGAAAGGGAGAGGCCGGGGAGGGAGGAAAACGCGAGGGCCGCCGGCAGGCGAGGGGCTGCGACGGGACTTGGAGCAGGAGGAGCACTAGAGGAAGTTAGTTTCAGGACTAGGGCCCCAAGCAGCTCCGCTCCTGGCCTCTAGACAAGACATCCCCGCTCCTGCGCCCGCGCGGACGCGGCGACCCAGCCTCGACTGGGGAGGGGGTCCTGGCGCCGCGCCGCACCTCACCGACGCCCCCGGCCCAGCCCCCCGGCGGCGACGATGTAACCCGATCCCGCCCGGCCGCCCGCCCCCGCCGCCGCCCGAGCCACAGTATCTGCAAATCAGCCCTGGACAGCGCCTCGCTCCGCGTCCTTCCGCGCCCTCCCCTTTCCGCGGCCACGGCCGCCCGGCCGGCCCGCCGCCCCCACCCAAACGTGTCTCAGATCGCGCCGCGCTTACCGGCCTTTCTGGGCGAGGAGGGGCGACGGCCCGCGTCGCCGCTCCTTCACGGACTACTTTTCTTTGTTGCAGGAGTTTCGGGGGAGGGGAGGGTGACGGTGGAAAAGTTGGACGCTGGGCTCGTCGAGGCCCGCGAAGACCCAGTGGGGCTGCACAGAGTGTTCAGGCCGCTGGCTCTCGCCCTGCGGTCCGGGCCGCCGCCGCCACCCACAGCAGGCTCTGGGGCCCCAGGCCTCGGCGGCGCTTACTCCGCTCCTGCGCCCTGAGCTCTCGGGAGCCGCACATTCCAACACAGGAGGCTGCGCCGCGCACCCGACCCGCGCCGCCGCCGCCACTCCCGGGACACGCCCCCTCACGGCCCGCGCGCGCCCGCCGGACACGCCCCCTCTGCTGCTCAGAAGCTTAGCCGCCTGGCGCGCCCCGCCCCTGGGCGAAGCAAGCTGTGAGCCCCGGCTGCGCTGAGGGCGCGCCCAGGGTTAACCGCGCCTGGTTCTCCCAGTCTCTCACTTGAGCTCCTAGGTAAAAAAAAGACCCGAGCTCCTCTTCATTTGTTGATTTCCTTCATAAACTAACAACAGAAAGTTATCTCCCAGCTCTGGAGCGCTGTTAAAAACATGTCTACAGACTTTGACCCTTCACTTTAGGAGCATTGTCAACCGCCCTTTCAAGTCTAAAACGCTCTAAATTACCTTTCAGAATTTCTTGAAGACTCCACCCATAGCCACCCTTAACCAAGTAAGCTCCGTATTAAGCTTCTTTGGGGGGGCGGGGGGGATACATAAAAAACAAAATCCTCGATCTGTGAGTGAGTTGTAAGAAGAAAATGTTTCTGAAAGATCATGGACTTAAATTGTGAGAATGAGGACAGTGGGGACAAATCCCTAGACGTGGAAAGTAAGCACGTCATTGCTGAACCTTCAAAGTAGTATTTCAGTATAGCATTAGAGAGGGTAGAGAAGGTGCTAAGGATGGGGAGGCTGCTTAGTAAGCAAGTTTTGGAGAGTAACTTGCTTCCACTTTTTTAAACTAGGGTAGCCATGCATGGTGGGCTGCCGTCTATGGGGTCGCACAGAATCGGACACGACTGAAGCGACTTAGCAGCAGCAGCAGCAGCCATGCATGATACCTGACACAGCAATATGCTAGAGAGAGAGAATAGTTTCTACACCCGCTTCTTTTTTGTTTTCACCAGAAATACCTTATTAGTTTGCCTTGAAACCTAGTGGCCCTCTTTAAGCCCCTTAGTATGGAATTCAAGGCCCTGGTTAACCGATCTAAATAAGTTGGACAATCACTAGTATTACAATAAAGAGAGCAGCAAGTGCTACGAAGCTTCAGAGTTGTTATTCTGTCGCTAAGTCCTATATGATTCTTTGCAACCCCATGGACTGTAGCACACCAGGCTCCTCTGTCCTCCACTATCTCCCAGAGTTTGCTCAAATTCCTGTTCACTGAGTAAGTAATGCCATCTAACCATCTTATCCTCTGCCAACCCTTCTCTTTTTGCCTTCAGTCTTTCCCAGGATCAGGTTTTTTTCCAATGAGTTGGCTCTTCACATCAGGTGGCCAAAGTATTGGAGCTTCAACTTCAGCAACAGTCCATTCTGAATATTCAGGGTTGAGCTCCTTTAGGCTTGACTGGTTTGATCCCCTTGCAGTCTAAGGGACTCTCAAGAGTCTTCTCTAGGACTGCAATTCAAAAGCATCAGTTCTTCAGTGCTCGGCCTTCTTCATGGTCCAACTCTCACATCCATACATGACTACTGGAAAAATCATAGTCTGGACTATATGGACTTTTGTTGGCAAAGTGATGTCTCTGCTTTTTAATATGCTGTCTGTGTATGTGCTTAGTCACTCAGTCGTGTCCAGTTCTTTGCAAACCCATGAACTGTAGCCCACCAGGCTCCTCTGTCTATCAGATTCTCCAGGCAAGAATACTGAAATTGGGTTGTCATTCACGTCTCCAGAGAATCTTTCTGACCCAGGGATCGAACCTGGGTCTCCTGAATTGCAAAAGCAGATTCTTTACTGTATAAGCTACAGGGAAGTTCATGTCTAGGTTTGTCATAGCTTTCCTTCTAAGAAGCAAGCATCTTTTAATTTCATGGCTGCAAAATCACCATCCACAGTGATTTTGGAGCCCAAGAAAACAAAGTCGGTGACTACTTCCACTTTTCCCCCCTCTATTTACCATGAAGTGTGGGACCAGATGCCATGATCTTAGTTTTTTGAATGTTGAGTTTCGAGTCAGCTTTTTCACTCTCCTCTTTTATCCTCATGAAGAGATTTTTTTAGTTCCTCTCCACTTTCTGCCGTCAGAGTGGCATCGTCTGCATATCTGAAGTTATTGATATTTCTCCCGACAATCTTGATTCCAGCTTGCGAGTCATTCAGGCCAGCATTTCACATGATGTACTCTGTATATAAGTTAAATAAGCAAGGTGACAATATACAGCCTTGTTGTACTCCTTTCCCAATTTGGAACCAGTCAGTTGTTCTAGTCCAATTCTAACTGTTGGTTCTTGACTCACATTCAGGTTTCTCAGGAGATAGGTAAGGTGGTCTGGTACTCCCATGTCTTTAAGAGTTTTCCACAGTTTGTTGTTATCCACACAGTCAAGAATATCTAGAACTTCTCACGGTAGGTGATTATACAGTTGGGTTTTGGAGAATTAAAATTTCAACAAGTGGAAGATAATGGAAGGAACATTATACATGGTGAAAACAGCACACCTCAAAACCTATGTATTGAGGCCTCCTAAGTCTTTCTAGAGCTCCCTCAATTCCTTCTCTTTCAAGTCCCTTCACTGGTCTAGTTTATGAGAAAGCCTCCAGACTCTTTTCTCTCCTGGTCTACTCCTCATAGACCTGGTTCCCTAAATCTGGATGGTATGTTATTATTTTTGCAGTGTCAGATGTAAGATGGCATGAAAGCTCTAATGTGATTATCAAAGGTTTTGATTTTTAATATTAAATGCAAGCCCTCTCTATAAATCAAATTTAAGAAGTATTCATTTTCATCAACTCAAACAGAAAAAAGAAAGAAATGTGGAAAGAATAGAAAAAGAGAAAGAAAAATTAAAGAGAAGAAGAAAAGAAGCAAGGAAGCAAAGAAGGAGGAAAAAGGGAAGAAAAAACTTTTGTAGGTGTGGTATGAAATTTTCAACATTTATTCTTTTTTTAAATTTAAACTAAAATCTAACTTGGATTGCATGGCTTTTTTTTGATGCTGTAGCCCAGGGAATAAATCTGGCCTCAATCAACACTTCAAAGACATAAACTTTGTTTCCTTTTTTCATGTCCAAAAGGGCAAAAATGAAACATCTCTTTTTAAACTTACTAGATAAATGTCCTTCATTTCCTCAATCTGACTGCTTACTGGAAATGTTTTTTAATTGCAAATTTATTCCCATATATTGTGATGCAAATAAATGAATGGCAATCGACAGCTGCATTCATTTAAAATTAGCAGAGGCCCTTGTTCCAGAGATGTCATAATCAGAGTGACCCAAATCATCATGACATGAAGGCCACAGGTCAAATTCAAGGCCAAGTTACAAATCAATAGGAACTCTCCTTAGGAGAAACTGTGCTGTGAACTGGAATTCTTTTTCAAGAGGCTGTATTTTACTTTGCTGCATCCAAAATTTAAGATCTTTCACAAAATAAAGACTTTGAAAGGTGAATGAGTTCTGGTTTTCTCATTTTGAGACCATGGATTCTTTACCATATATTTAATTCATCATTTAAAACTTTTAATTATCATTGTCTTTTAAAAATTAATTTTGATTAGAGTATAGTTGCTTTACAATGATTCTATGTTCTGAGTAATATTTTTCTCTAGAGATTTATTTCACAAGCTTGATTTAATATTGTTTTTGAGTTTCCATATGCTTTTTATTCCTAACCATGTTTCATTTTTTTCTTTAGAAAAGAGCTTAATTTGACTGAACTTACATTTAATGCTACACTGAATTACAATAATCTGTTTTAAATGTTGCATTTTACTTAAAGTCGTCATTGTTTAAAAATTTGGGTGTAACATCTCCATCCTGATATTACTGGGTTTCAAGTCTATTCTTGATGTCACCAGCCAAAGAGACAGCCAAAGAGATGGCTTTGGTCTGTCAGGGGCTTATGTTTGGGGGTTTTTCTCCCATTTTCCCTACATTTCCAATAGTACCTGTCACTGCTTGCACCTCTAGGAATCTCCTCCTGATATAACTGATCCTGTAGGTATCAAAACTCTGACTCTGACATTTTTGCTCTCTGAGTCAGCACAATTTCTATTTCTCATTTAGTTCACAGTGAACTTACAACATAACTTAAAATATTGCTCTAGGGCTTCCCTGCAGTTCAGTGGTAAATAACATGCCAACCAATGCCGGAGACACGGGTTAGATCCCTGGTTCGGGAAGATTCCACGTGCTGGTTGTATGTGGAAGATTCCACAAATAATCCCATGAACCACAACTACTGAAGCCTGTGTGCCTAGAGCCTATGCTCTGCAACAAGACAAGCCAGTGCAATGAGAAGGCTGCACACCACAACTGCAGAGTAGCCCCTGCTCACCGCAATTAGAGAACAGCCTGCACAGCAACAAAGACCCAGCACAGCCAAAAATAAATAAAATTATTTTTAAAATATTGTGTTTTGCTCTCTACAACCTTATTCTGAAACTTTGGTAAAGGTTAAAAAAAAAGTTGTGATAAATTAATCACTGCACTGGCCAAATAGGCTAGAGAACCATTTGTCCTTCCCTCTGTTACTTTGAGAAATCACTTCTCTTAAGAGGGATAATCAGTAAAGTTCTACTGTATAGCACAGGCAGCTATATTCAATATCTGAGATAATATAATGTAAAAGAACATGAAAAAGAATACATATATATGTATAAATGAGTCATTATTGTTCAGTAGAAATTGTAAATCAACTATACTTCAATAACATTTTTTTAAAAAGAAATCATTTCTCTTGAGTTTCATCTATGAAAGGAAGAAGTTGCACTGGTGATATCTAAAATTCTTGCAGTTTAGAAATCTAAGGTGCTTTTTATTTTTGTTAAATTTTGAATCTCCTGCAGGTATTTTCTAGAAAAACTATATGCTTTTTTTTTTTAGTTCAATATACCCTAGTTTCTTCTCTGTAGCTTCATTTGTCCTCTGTAAGGAGACCCACCATTAGGCCTTCAGAACTAAAGACAGAGATTTAAGTCCTGCTCAAGTATTGTTGACAGTATCTTCATGTACCCTTGCTGCCAGTTGGGCGCCGAAACGTCTTATTCTGGTTCTGGTAACCAGAACACAGGGTCTTATCCATGATAGTATCTGCAGCTTGAGTCACAGAGGTATTCCCTAAATGCTGAGAGAGGGAAGGAGGTGAGCCAGGGAGCTCCAGAAGAACCTGAGCTCCTCCTGCTCCTGAGGGAGCCCACACCACATTTTGCATTACTCTCCCCTGTTCCTCTTCCACTCAAATCCCTGGCTTCCTTGAATCCTGGCTACTTGAAATTGCTGTTCTTTTTCTGAAAGACTGTCCAGTACCTCTCTGTCCATGCAAGCTCATTCCTTCCACTCCTGAGTCAGATGACATCTTCTCAGCCGCACTCTTTAGAATTACAGCCCCTCCCCCTCTGCACCCAATCCTATTGTCCTTCTCTGCTATTAGCGTTTATCACTAACAAACACATCTTGTGTGTTATTTTTAAATTTTATTTACCATTTTTTTATCTTTCCTTACTAGAACCAAAGTCCAGAAGAGCAGAGAAAAAAAATTTTTTTAACTCCCTCCCATCTACCTCCCCATCCCACCCCTCTAGGTTGATAACAGAGCCCCTGTTTGAGTTTCCTGAGCCATACAGCAAATTCCCGTTGGCTATATTTTACATATGTTAATGTAAGTTTCCATGTTACTCTTTCCATACAACTCACCCTCTCCTCCCCTCTCCCCATGTCCATAAGACTATTCTCCATGTCTGTTTCTCCATTGTTGCCCTGTAAATAAATTGTTCAGTACCATTTTTCTAGATTCCATATATATGTGTCAGAATACGGTATTTATCTTTCTCTTTCTGACTCACTTCACTCTGTATAATAGATTCTAGGTTCATCCCCCTCATTAGAACTGACTCAAATGCTTTCCTCTTTATAGCTGAGTAATATTCCATTGTGTATATGTACCACAACTTCTTTATCCATTCATCTGTTGATGGGCATCTAGGTTGCTTCTATGTTCTAGCTATTGTAAATAATGCTGCAATGAACAATGGGATACATGTGTCTCTTTCAGTTTTGGTTTCCTCAGGGTATATGTCTAGGAGTGGGATTGCTGGGTCTTATGGTGGTTTTATTCCTAGTTTTTTAAGGAATCTCCATACTGTCTTCCATAGTGGCTGTATCAGTTTACATTCCCACCAACAGTGAAAGAGCATTCCCTTTTCTCCACATCCTCTCCAGCATTTACTGTTTGTAGACTTTTTGATGAGGGCCATTCTGATCGGTGTGAGGGGATATCTCACTGTCGTTTTGATTTACATTTCCCTAATAATGAGCAATGTTGAGCATCTTTTCATGTGTTTGTTAGCCATCTGTATGTATCCTTTGGAGAAATGTCTGTTTAGGTATTTTTCCCACTTTTTGACTGGTTTATTTGTTTTTCTGGCATTGAGTTGTATAAGCTGCTTGTATATTTTGGAAATTAATCCTTTATCAGTTGTTTCATTTGCTATTATTTCTCCCATTCTGAGGGTTGTCTTTTCACCTTGCTTAACATTTCCTTTGCTGTGCAAAATTTTAAGATTAATCAAGTCCCACTTGTTTACTTTTGTTTTTATTTCCATTATTCTAGGAGGTGGGTCATAGAGGATCTTGCTTTGATTTATGTCATCTAGTGTTCTGCCTATTTTCCTCTAAGAGTTTTATAGTTTCTGGTCTTACATTTAGGTCTTTAATGCATTTTGAGTTTACCTTTGTGTATGGTGTTAGGAAGTGTTCTCATTCTTTTACATATACCTGTCCAGTTTTCCCAGCACCATTTATTGAAGAGGCTGTCTTTGCCCCATTGTATATTCTTGCTTCCTTTGTCAAAAAATAAGGTACTCATAGGTGCATGGGTTTAATTTTTGGGCTTTCTATGGTCTATATTTCTGTTTTTATGCCAGTACCATACTGTCTTGATGACTGTAGCTTTGTAGTATGATCTGAAGTCAGGAAGGTTGATTCTTCCAGCTCCATTCTTCTTTCTCAAAACTGCTTTGGCTATTCAGGGTCTTTTGTGTTTCCATATGAATTGTGAAATTTTTTGTTCCAGTTCTGTGAAAAATGCCTATTAGATGGTAATTTGATAGGGATCACATTAAATCTGTAGATTGCATTTGGTACTATAGTCATTTTCACAGTATTGATTCTTCCTACCCAGGAACATGGAATATCTCTGCATCTGTTTATGTCATCTTTGATTTCTTTCATTAGTGTCTTATAATTTTCTGTGTACAGTTCTTTTGTCTCCTTAAGTAGGTTTATTCCTAGGTATTTAATTGTTTTTGTTGCAATGGTGAATGGGATTGATTCCTTAATTTCTCTTTCTGATTTTTCATTGTTAGTATATAGAAATGCAAGTGATTTCTGTGTATTGATTTTGTATCCTGAAACTGCTAAATTCACTGATTAGCTCTAGTAATTTTCTGATACTGTCTTTAGGGTTTTCTATGTACAGTATCATGTCATCTGCAAACAATGAGAGCTTTACTTCTTCTTTTTTCTGATCTGGATTCCTTTTATTTCTTTTTCTTCTCTGATTGCCGTAGCTAGGACTTCCAGAACTATGTTGACTGATAGTGGTGAAAATGGACACCCTTTTCTTGTTCCTGATCTTAGGGGGAATGCTTTCAGTTTTTCACCATTGAGAATAATGTTTGCTGTTCAGTTCAGTTCAGTTCAGTACTGTAGGCTTATCATATATGGCCTTTACTATGTTGAGGTAGGTTCCTTCTATGCCCATTTTTTGAAGAGTTTTAATCATAAATGGGTGCTGAATTTTGTCAAAGGTTTTTTTCTGCATCTATTGAAATTATCATGTGATTTTTATCTTTCAGTTTGTTAATATTGGTGTATCACATTGATTGATTTGTGTATATTGAAGAGTCCTTGCATCCCTGGAATAAACCCAACTTGATCATAGTGTATGAGCTTTTTGATGTGTTGCTGAATTCTGTTAGTTAAAATTTTGTGTTTCTTTTATGCCGGGTTTGAGAGAGAGAAGCTTCATGAAGGGGAAAGGATCAAGACTGGGCCTCTTTAAAAGAGCCTTGCTGGCACTGAGGGCCTGAGGATGTTCTTTGACCTCTGTGAGGAGTCATGTGAAAAATTAATGCAAAACTTCATGATGGAGTATGTCAGTGTTGTAAAGAAGTTCTTGAATGGCGTGTAAAATACATCAAGTACAAACCATTATCAAAGCCTAAACAATGAGATCAAGCCCTGGGCCTTTGCAGTAGGAGCATTGACTCCAAGACCCTAGACTACCAGAGAACTAACCCTAAGGAGTATCAAATAATGAGAACTCACACAAAGGAAATCACTTGACTACAAGACCCTGCATCACCCAACCACCAGTAGCACCCTGTGCAGGACACCTCATCTAAACAACAAAGCAAAAATACAAATCCAATCATCAGCAGACAGGATCACCATCTCATTCAGCCTTGCCCATCAGAGGAAAAATAAACAAGCAAAAACTAAGCACAAATCTCACCCTAGAGGAAGCTCACACAAACCACTGTGCCAATCCTGAAGTGAAGTGAAGTCACTCAATAGTGTCCGACTCTTTGTGACCCCATGGACAGTAGCCTACCAGGCTCTGCTGTCCATGGGATTCTCCAGGCAAGAATACTGGAGTGGGTTGCCATTTCCTTCTCCAGGAGATCTTCCCAACCCAGGGATCGAACCCAGGTCTCCAGCATTGCAAAAAGACACTTTACCATCTGAGCCATGAGGGAAGCCCAAAGTGTTACCATGGAGGGCAGAAATCAAAAGGAAGAAAGAATTCAACCTTCTTCAAGGAAAGAATTCAACTTTCCTTGAAGCCTGGGAAAGGAGACCTCAAACACAATAACTTAAAAAAAAAAAAACAATGAAAAGGCAGAGAAATACTGCACAAATGAAGGAACAAAGTAGAAACACAGAATTCCAAATAAATGAAGAGGAAATAGGCAAACTACTTGAAAAAGAATTCAGAATAATGATAGTGAAGATGATCAAAAACCTTGAAAAAAAAATAAAATGGAGAAAATGCAAGAATCAATTAACAAAGACCTAGAAGAATTAAAGGACAAGCATACAGAGACAAACAACACAATTACTGAAATTAAAAATACTCTAGAAGGAATCAATAGCAGAATATCTGAAGCAGAAGAATGAATCAATGAGCTGGAAGACAAAATGGTGGAAATAACTTCTGAAGAGCAGAATAAAGTAAAAAGAATGAAAAGAGCTGAGGACAGTCTCAGAGATCTCTGGGACCATATCAAATGCACCAACATTCAAATTATAGGGGTCTCAGAAGAAGAGAAAAGGAAAAGGTATGAGAAAATTTTTGAAGAGATTATAGTTGAAGATTTCCACAACGTGGAAAAGGAAATAGTCAACAAAGTCCAAGAGGCACAGAGTGTCCTATACAGGATAAACCCAAGGAGAAACACACCAAGACACATACTAATCAAGCTAACAAAGACTAAACACAAAGAAAGAATATTAAAAGCTGCAAGGGAGACACAACAAGTAACATACAAGGGAAACTCCATGTGCTTAACAGCTGATCTTTCATCAGAAACCCTGCAGGCCACAAGGGAATGGCAGGATATATTTAAAGTACTGAAAGGGAAAAATCTACAGCCAAGATTACTGTACCCAGCAAGGACCTCATTCACAATTGATGGAGGAATAAAAAGCTTTTCAGACAAACAAAAGTTAAGAGAATTTAGTACCACCAAACCCACTTTACAGCAAATGTTAAAAGGACTCATATAGCCAAGAAATACAACAGAAGAAAAAAGATCTACAAGATCAACCCCAAACAATTAAGAAATGGCAATAGTAATATATATATCAATAATTACTTTAAATGTAAATGGATTAAATGCTCCAACCAAAAGACACAGACTGGCTGAATGGATACAAAAACAAGACCCCTATATATGCTGTCTACGAGAAACCCACTTCAGACCTCAAGACACATATAGACTGAAAGTGAGAAGATGGAAAAATACATTCCATGCAAATGGGAAGCAAAAGAAAGTTGGAGTAACAATCTCATATCAGACAAAATAGACCTTAAAATTCTTACAAGAGATAAGGAAGGACACTACATAATGACCAAGGGATCAGTCTAAGAGGAAGACATAATAATTATAAATATCTATGCACCCAACATAGAAAGTGAAGTTGCTCAGTCATGTCCTGCTCTTTGTGACACCATGGACTGTAGCCCACCAGATTCCTCCGTCCATGGAATTTCCCAAGCAACAGTACTGGAGTAGATTGCCATTTCCTTCTCCAGGGGATCTTCCTAACCCAGAGATCGAACCTGGGTCTCCCACATTGCAGGCAGACTCTTTTCCATCTGAGCCACCAGGGAAGCATGCACCCAACATAGAAGCACCTCAGTACATAAGATAAACACTAACAGACATAAAGGAGAAAGTGACAGGAACACAATAATAGTAGGAGACTTTAACACCCCACTCACATTAATGGACAGATCATCAAACAGAAAATTATTAAGGAAACACAAGCCTTAAATGATACATTAGATGAAATGGATCTCATTGATATCTTCAAGGCATTCCATCCAAATGCAGAAGAATACACCTTCTTCTCAAGTGCACATGAAACATTCTCCAGGATAGACCACATCTTGGGCCACAAATCAAACCTCAGTAAATTTAAGAAAATTGAAATTGTATCAAGCATCTTCTCCAACCACAATGCTATGAAACCAGATATCAATTAGAAGAAAAAAAGTGTAAGAAACACAAACACATGGAGATTAAACTACACATTTCTAAATAACCAACAGGTTACTGAAGAAATCAAAAGGGTAATCAAAAAATTTCTAGAAACAAATGACAATGAAAACACAACAACTCAAAACCTATGGGATGCAGCAAAAGCAGTTCGTGCTCTTTTGCATCTTGTATTCCCAGCATACTCCTATTTCCACATGTTGCCTTGGTGGAATTTAAGAGTCTGTTTGAGCCTTAGGGGTGACTCCATTCACCTCTGTTTACATACAAGCCACACCTCTCTCCCTGCATAGCCCTGCCCCTCCCCTCATTTCATTTCTCTGCTCTGGCCCTCCCCATTGTCCTTTTTTTGAGAATTCTCCCTCCATGTGATATGCAAACCACAAAATGTCACAACTGAAAGGGATCTAAGGGATCTAAGATCTCAGAGATCTCTGTTTTACAGATGGAAAGATGGGCCTGCAAGCATTTGGCTTGTCTAGGTTTGCTCACCTAGTTGGAGCACAGCTGGAACTGAGATCCAAGTACACAGATTTCCAACTGGGCCACTGATCTTTCTATCTCAAACTCTCCAGTTTTCCTCTGTTTGTTCCTGGCCCCAGGAACATCCTTTTCTGAAAATTCCTCTGGGCCTAATGAGCTACTTTGTTCAATGGCCCCACAGACAGGGTATTTGAGGTAAGAAGTCTCTTCAAACTACCTTTTCTTAACTCTTCAGTATACTTTTATGCTAAAATTATTTGTCTTTTGGCTAGGAGAGGCCTTGTTGACTTCTATAGCTTTTAAAATACTGAAGATACAGGATTGACATTTTAAAGTACAAGGCTATTCATTAGTTTAGGGGAAAGGGGATTTAACTCAAATATACAACTTCTTGAAGCCTTTCTCTTCCTTTGAGAAAGAGGTAGAAAGCTTCTACTCTGTGCTCCTGACATGCCATAGAAAGTTTACTTGGGCGCCTACTTTTCTTTCGTATGTTCCCTTGACCTGACCATGAGGACTGTGAGATAAGGTACTGTGTCATATGTTCTTCACATGATCTTACTCCTGACAGTCAACGAAATCAAACATCCAACAAAATGTTGAACTCAGCTGAAGCTAAAACTAGGCACTGGTTTTATCAATATTTCTTTGATGAGTAATCTGTATGTTTTCCTTGTTTGTCTTCAAATTAACACTTAACCTTCCAGAATGGCTAAAACAGCGGGCAATATAAAGTGCTGATGAAAATGCTGAGCCACTGGAGATTCATATATTAATGATGGCAATGCAAATTGGCCATACAACCATTTTGGAAAACAGTCTTGAAGTTTTCTATAGAGACTTGAAATATATAATCTGGATATCCTGTTCCAGAACAGAACTGAAATTTTATGTTATGCAAAGAACTGGTAGGGAAGTGTCCAAAAACTGGGAACAGCCCAAATGTCCAATTGGTGAATAGATAAACAATTTTAATACACCCATACAATGAAATAAAGTGTCGGAATTAAAACTTTTCCTGTACTTACTTTAGTGATTGAAAGTGAAAGATGCTCAGTCATGTCAGACTCTTTGCAACCCCATAGACTATACAGTCCATGGAATTCTCCAGGCCAGAATATTGGATTGGGTAGCCTTTCCCTTCTCCAGGGGATCTTCCCAA
Source organism: Bos mutus (assembly GCF_027580195.1). Classification (NCBI taxonomy): domain Eukaryota; kingdom Metazoa; phylum Chordata; class Mammalia; order Artiodactyla; family Bovidae; genus Bos; species Bos mutus. The sequence continues at coordinate 72,130,262 of NC_091622.1, read as the reverse complement.
CCCAGGGATTGAACCCAGGGTTCCCACATTGCAGGCAGATTCTTTACCAGCTGACACACCAGGGAAGCCCCCTTCAGTGATTGAGATCTTTCAAATTCAACTGACAGAAGACAGATTAGCAGAAGATAACAATTAATCACCATATTTATGTTAAGGTATGGGTGCAGAGAAATGTGTGACTCAAGGGGCAATTAGAATTTGGGGCTTATACGCCATGTTAATGGGCTTCCCTGGTGGCTCAGGCAGTAAAGAATCTGCCTGCAATGTCAGAGACCTGGGTTCAGTGCCTGAGTAGGGAAGATCCTCAGGAGAAAGGAAAGGCTACCCACTCCAGTATTCTTGCTTGGAGAATTCCCTGGACAGAGGAGCCTGGTGGGCTACAGTCCATGGGGTCACAAAGAGTAAAACATGACTGAGCAACTAACGCTTTTTTTATATATCATCTTAATAAAGGAAGGGGAGGGAGAGAAAGATACTTAAAGGGAAACAAGTGAATTCTCAATGAGGGAGGGGGAGGAAGAAAGGGGAAACAAACTGACTTTTTGGAAAGATAGATGGACCTGAGGAGAACAGACAGGAGATATGATAGTTCTGGGACAATGTATGTTTACATGTAGTGTGGAGACTTCTCATTTCCCATGATAAGCCTCAGTCATCCTTGGTGGATCCCACAGATGGCCTCTAGGGGAAGGGATTTGTGATCATTGAATTTTTCTTACTTCTGCTTTTAGGAAGATGAGTAATTTCAGGAATTCAAATGTCTTCTGCTAAAAATAATTTTCAGTAACGATGAAAAGGAACTAGCTACTAATACAGGCAACTACATAGATGAATCTCAAAAGCATTATGCTAAGTGAAAGAAGCCAGATACAAAAGGCCACTTTCCTTATGATTCCATTTATACAGCATTTTGGGAAAGGCTAAAGAGCTAACACCCAAAGATGTCCTTTTCATTATAGGGGACTGGAATGCAAAAGTAGGAAGTTAAGAAACACCTGGAGTAACAGACAAATTTGGCATTGGAGTACAGAATGAAGTACGGCAAAGGCTAATAGAGTTTTGCCAAAAGAATGCACTGGTCCTAGCAAACACCCTCTTCCAACAACACAAGAGAAGACTCTACACATGGACATCACCAGATGGTCAACACTGAAATCAGATTGACTATAGGTTCTTTGCAGCCAAAGATGGAGAAGTTCAATACAGTCAGGAAAAACAAGACTGGGAGCTGACTGTGGCACAGACCATGAACTCCTTATTGGCAAATTCAGACTTAAATCGAAGAAAGTAGGGAAAACCACTAGATCATTCAAGTATGTCCTAAATCAAATCCCTTACAATTGTATACTGGAAGTGATAGATAGATTCAAGGAATTAGATCTGATAGACAGTGTGCCTGAAGAACTATGGACTGAGGTTCGGGACATTGTACAAGAGGCAGAGATCAAGACCATCCCCAAGGAAAAGAAATGCAAAAAGGCAAAATGGTTGTCTGAGGAAGCCTTATATTTAGCTGTGAATAGAAGAGAAGCTAAAGGCAAAGGAGAAAAGGAAAGATATACCCATTTGAATGCAGAATTCCAAAGAATAGCAAGGAGAGATAAGAAAGTCTTCCTCAGCGATCAATGCAAAGAAATAGAGCAAAACACAAAGAAATAGAGCAGAACAATAGAATGGGAAAGACTAGAGATCTCTTCAAGAAAATTAGAGATACCAAGGGAACATTTCATGCAAAGATGGGCACAATAAAGGACAGAAATGGTATGGACCTAACAGAAGCAGAAGATATTAAGAAGAGGTGGCAAGAATACATAGAAGAACTGTACAAAAAAGATCTTCACAACCCAGATAATCACAATGGTTTGATCACCAACCTAGAGCCAGACATCCTGGAATGCAAAGTCAAGCGGGTCTTAGGAAGTGTCACTACGAACAAAGCTAGTGGAGGGGATGGAATTCCAGTTCAGCTGTTTCAAATCCTAAAAGATGATGCTGTGAAAGTGCTATGCTCAATATGCCAGCAAATTTGGAAAACTCAGCAATGGCCATGGACTGGAAAAGGTCAGTTTTCATTCCAATCCCAAAGAAAGGCAATGCCAAAGAAGACTCAAACTACCATACAATTGCACTCATCTCACATGCTAGCAAAGTGATGCACAAAATTCTCTAAGCCAGGCTTCAATAGTACGTGAACTGTGAACTTCCAGATGATCAAGCAGGATTTCAAAAAGGCAGAGGAACCAGAGATCAAATTGCCAACATCCGTTGAATCATTGAAAAAGCAGAAGAGTTCCAAAAAAACATCTACTTCTGCTTTATTGACTATGCCAAAGCCTTTGACTATGTGGATCACAATAAACTGGAAAATTCTTAAAGAGATGGGAATACCAGACCACCTCACCTGCCTCCTGAGAAATCTGTATACAGGTCAGAAAACAACAGTTAAAACTGGACATGGAACAACAGACTGGTTCCAAATAGGGAAAGGAATACATCAAGGCTGTATATTGTCACTCTGCTTATTTAACTTATATGCAGAGTACATCATGAGAAACGCTGGGCTGGAGGAAGCACAAGCTGGAATCAAGATTGCTGGGAGAACTATCAATAACCTCAGATATGCAGATGATACCACCCTTGTGGCAGAAATTGAAGAAGAACTAAAGAGCCTCTTGATGAAAGTGAAAAAGAGTGAAAAAATTGGCTTAAAACTCAACATTCAGAAAACTGAGATCGTGGCATCTGATCCCATCACTTCAATAGATGGGGAAATAGATGGGCAAATAGATGGGGAAACAGTGGAAACAGTGGCAGATTTTATTTTTCTGGGCTCCAAAATCACTACAGATGGTGACTGCAGCCATGAAATTAAAAGACACTTGCTTCTTGGAAAAAAAGCTATGACCAACCTAGACAGCATATTAAAAGGCAGAGACATTACTTTGCCAACAAAGGTCTGTCTAATCAAAGCCATGGTTTTTCCAGTAGTCATGTATGAATGTGAGTTGGACTATAAAGAAGGCTAAGCACCAAAGAATTGATGATTTTAAACTATGGTGTTAGAAAAGACTCTTGAGAGTCCCTTGGACTGCAAGGAGATTCAACCAGTCCATCCTAAAGGAAATCAGTCCTGAATATTCTTTGGAAGGACTGATGTTGAAGCTGAAACTCCAATACTTTGAGGACCTGATGGGAAGAACTGATTCATTTGAAAAGACCATGAAGCTGGGAAAGATTGAAGGCAGGAGGAGAAGGGGACAACAGAGGATGAGATGGTTGGATGGCATCATCGACTTAATGGACATGAGTCTGAGTAAACTCGGGGAGTTTGGGATGGACAGGGAGGCCTGGCATGCAGCAGTCCATGAGGTCACAAAGAGTTGGACACGACTGAGCGACTGACCTGAACTGATAAGAGATACAAAGGGGATTAGTGGTTGCCCGGAGCTGGTGGTGAGAGAAATGGGTTGATTATAAAAAGGTACAAGGGAATTTGGGGGATGATATAAGTGATCTTTGAGCCACTTTTGGCGGGGGGTGGGGGGGTGCTGGGGGAGGGGGGCAAGAGTACTGGAGTGGGTCGCCATTCCCTTCTCCAGGAGATCTTCCCGACCCAGGTATTGAACCCAGGTCCCCTGCATTGTAGGCAGACGCTTTACTGTCTGAACCACCAGAGCATGAGTTTGGGTGAACTCCGGGAGTTGGTGATGGACAAGGAGGCCTGGCGTGCTGCAATTCATGGGGCTGCAAAGGGTCGGACACGACTGAGCGACTGAACTGAACTGATAAGTGATCTTTATCTTGGCTGTGGTAATAGATACATAATTGTGAAAATTACTCAAAATTCATTGACATGAACAATTTAAAAGGGCAAATTTTACTAAATGCAAAGTATACCTCAATAAACCTGACCTGAAAAAATATAAACAATGGAAACTTTTTTTTGTTGTTGAGGTGTTTTGATTATTTGCATTATTTTGGTAAGTGTTCCAAATTTTTTCACAAAATGTTGTATCTAAGGATGTTGATTTTCCTCCTGATAGTCTTTACCAATTTATACTATAAATTCACTTCCTATCCTTAAAGCTGTTTTATTCAACAGGTATTTATCAAGCATCGTCTCTGTTTAAGGTAAAACATAGTATGGGGTGGAGGGCAAGTAAAGAAATATAAGCTACAGACTTCCCTGGTGGTCCTGTGATTAAGAATCCACCTGCTAATACAGGGAAAATGGGTTCAGTCTCTAGTCCTAGACGATCCCACATTCCGGGGAACAACTAAACCCACAGAACACAACTACTGAGCCTGCGCTCTAGAGAATGTGCATCTCCATGCATCTCAATGAAGAGTAGCCCCTGCTAGCCTCGACTAGAAGAAGCCATCTCAGAGCAACAAAGATTCAGTGCATCCAAAAATAAATATATAAATAAATTTTTTTTTAAAGTATAAACAAGGTTTTGACTTTCACCAAACTTATGATCTAGATGGGGAAATAAAACATATTCTGCTTCAGTAAAAGTACAAACAATAAGAGTTTTTAGAATTTGGAGGAGAAATTGTTTTTAGCTAGACTAAGCTTCAAGGAAGAGGAGGAGTATTTATTTGAGGGAAGTAAGCAACTCATGGGCACAGTTTATAGACAGAAATTCCAGTCTAGAGATCAGTTACCTTAAGGTTGTTCCTAATATGTTATCCAAGAGGAGGGAAGACTGGTCCTCTATTGAAAGATGAAGAGGCAGAAGAGGGATGCAGGAAAGTCAAGTAAACCAGAGTGGCAAGCCAGCTGGGATTGGAGCAAATCAAGACTGAAGATAAACTGCATGGCATTAGTCTAGAACAGACACCATTTTAAGCATGAATGTGGCTTGTTCCAAGGAAGTCTTAGAGCTTCCCTGGTGGCTCAGACGGTAAAGAATCTGCCCGAAATGCAAGACACCCAGGTTTGATCCCTGGGTCAGAAAGATCCCCTGGAGAGGGGAATGGCAACCCACTCCAGTATTCTTGCCTGGAGAATTCTATGAATAGAGGAATCTGGCGCGCTATGGTTCAAGGGGTCACAAAGAGCTGAACACGATTGAGCAACTGACACTTTCACTTTTCACAAGGAAGTCTTAAATAAGCAGTGATGAAGTCTCCCCGAAAAACAAAATCAGACCACTATAATCCAATCACAGTTGTGAGGGTCACACCATGAAACTTTAACCAAATTCAGTATACTGATATACTGGCAAAAATGATATCTAAATTCCTGTGTTGTGCTCAGAAAATAGAATGTTTCCCTAAGAAGCTAGTCTGCATGTAATCTAGAAAAGAGAAAAACAAAGGGGGAAATTTTAGCACTGTTTACCTTGCACTGTGCACAGAACATTGAGACACAGAATTGGACAGGTAGAGATGCATCACCTAAGTTTAGGACAAGGATAGTCACTTGGATTTTTTGACTCAGAGTAGGTGTAAAGAATCTCTCTCCTGACATTAAGTCCATGCTCACAAAGTGACTCAACAGCTCATTATATGTACTGTCTATACTTTGATTTCAAGTGACAGTGAAGCCATTTAACAACTAGTAATCTAAGTTTTCCATCACTTCCTCCTACTTTCCCCTAACATCTCCTACTGTATCTCTTCCTTTTCTTGACCTCTCTCACTGGGTTCCAGGCACACATGCCTGGAATAGTGTTATCTGAAGGCCTTTGCAGATGTACTTGAATTAAGGATCTTGAAATGAGGAGATCATTCTGGATTATCTGATTGTGTCCTAAATCCACAGACAGATGTCCTTATAAGAGACACACAGAGGAGAAAACAGAGATAGCAATATAAAGATGGAGAGAAATTGTAGTGATGTGGCCACAAGACAAGGAAGTGGGCAACCACCAGAAACTGGGAGAGACATGGAATGGATCCTCCCCTATAAGCCATTCAGAGGTATCATGGCTCTGCTGATACCTTGATTGTAGACTTCTAAACTCTAGAACTGTGAGAGAATAAACTTCTCTCCATTTCTAAGCCAGATCAGCCACCCCTACAAAAGCTTATGCTCCAAGCTTGAAAAATGAATTGCAAGACAAATGGACAATTATTGAATTAAAAGACTATAAATCAGTTCAGTTCAGTCAGTCAGACATGTTCGACTCTTTGCGACCCCATGGACTGCAGTACGCCAGGCTTCCCTGTCCATCACCAACTCTCGGAGCTTACTCAAACTCATGTCCATAGAGTCGGTGATGCCATCCAACCATCTCATCCTCTGTTGTCCCCTTCTCCTCCCGCCTTCAATCTTTCCCAGCCTCAGGATCTTTTCAAAGGAGTCAGTTCTTCCCATCAGGTGGCCAAAGTATTGGAGTTTCAGCTTTAGTATCAGTCCTTCCAATGGATATTCAGGACTGATTTCCTTTGGGATGGACTGGTTGGATCTCCTTGCAGTCCAAGGGACTCTCAAGAGTCTTCTCTAACACCACAGTTCAAAAGCATCAATCCTTTGGTGCTCAGCTTTCTTTATAGTCCAACTCTCACATCCATCCATGACTACTGGAAAAACCATGGCTTTGACTAGACAGATCTTTTTTGGCACAGTAATGTCTCTGCTTTTTAATATGCGTCTAGGTTGGCCATAGCTTTTCTTCCAAGAAGCAAGTGTCTTTAATTTCATGGCTGCAGTCACCATCTGCAGTGATATTGGAGTCCAAAAAAAAAAAATCTGTCACTATTTCCATTGTTTACTTTTTACAGTATGAAAAGACAAATAGTTACTTATAGTCAAGTATTTTTAAAAGAAAAAAATGCTAAATTATTACTTTTTTCTCATATGTATTTGATGTAGATGTATTTAAAGATGAATTGGTAGTAAGGTAGAGCCTTGCTTTTCAAAATACAATCATGTCTGAGGACTCAGAGGCCTAGGCAGCTCTTTCCCAGAATTTCTTAGGAGTGGCATATATTGTTTACATGTGCTAGAGGAAAAAGAAGAAAAAAATCTAAAATTGATTTTTGACCACAAAAATCAAATTGACCACATTGTCATCTTGTTGCAAAATAATTTCAGAAACTGGATAGGGGATAGGAAATACCTCAATTTTCTACTTTAAATGTTCCCAAATTGTTCTAACTCTTCTCAAAAGGATATGTACTTTTATAATTTAGAAAACAAGAATTTTTAAAGTAAAATAATCATGGATCATTGGACAATACTATGTTTAGGGGAGTCAAAATTATTACAACTTTTTGGAGAGTAAGTTGACACTACCAAAATACACACACACACAGAAACCTTTTGACCCAACATAGCCTCCTACAGCACATAGAGGTATTCAAGAATGCCCAGGCCAGTGTTTTTACTAAAACTAGTAGTCAAATATTAGCCAGGACTATTTTGTACAGTGCACATGTGAGAGGAAATTTTCACCTTCTAGTATGCATTTCTATATTATGCCGCTTGTAATGTTGTATTCAAATTACAGGGTTCCAATTTGCTTGTAAATTGCTTCATTCACTAACAGTTAGTTGGTACTTACAGTGCATCAGGTTTGCTCTTTTGAATATTCCCTTGCTAATGTAAAACTAGGGTGAAAAAATAATTTTAATAAGGAGATAACTAACTGAATGTTTTCTGGGTACCAAGGAAATCACATGGTGCAGAATGACTGGGGAGAAGGTAAACTAGAAGATGCTGTTTCAAGAGTTCTTTGATCCCAAGCCCAAGGAATGCCTGCCATAACAGTCACTTTAAAAGAAACTAATAGCTAAAGCTAATGCCTTTAACTGCCAACCACTACTCTCCAAGATCCAGAGATTTCAGGCTGAAAGTCAGTAGAATTACCTCACCACACATCCACTCTCCACAGTGCAAAATACTAACCACTATATGATTATGCTAACCACTATATGATCACAGCTTACCTTCCATATAGTTGTTTTAATGAATATAAACACTTGTCTTTGCTTTCTGTATTCCAAAATTATTAAATGAGTAACAGTCCCTAGCTTAAATAAAACAAATCCAGAACTTCTTCAAAGTTATTCTGATATGTAATTTAAATCATAAATAGGCAACTGCATAGTCACTCTTGGGGGGTTTGTGCATACAGCTGTGATGACATTGATTACTTAATGTCTAGGAAGAGTTAGACAAAATAATGTTAAGTGATCAAGAAATGTGCTGTTGCAGAGAAGGGAACCACTTCCAGAGCCCAAGAGTGGGCTTTTTTCTGACACTCAAAAGAATTGTCTGAGGAGACATGAGCTAACAAAGCAAGAGACTTTACTCGGAAGGGGTGGAGAGCAGCAGAGTAAGGGAACCCAGGAGAACTGCTCTGTCACGTGGCTCACAGTCTCAGGTTTTATGGTGGTGGGGTTAGTTTCCTGATTGTCTCTTGCCGATCGTTCTGACTCAGGGTCCTTCCTGGTGGCACATGCATCGCTCAGCCAAGATGGATTCCAGTGAGAAGGATTCTGAGAGGTTGGTAAGACACATGGACTGGTGTCTCCTCCCTCCTTTTGACCTTTCCTGACTTCTTCCAGTTGGTGGTAGCTTGCTGGTTCCATGTTCCTTACCAGGACCTCCTGTTATAAGATAACTCCTGCAAGTAGTTGCTATCAGTCCTGGCCAGGGTGGGTGGTTTCGGTCAGTGGTTGCCCTAACACCAGCAGCCCAACCCAGGTCACACATCTAAACCTAAGCCAGCCTGCACCTCCAGGAAATGCCCCACTGTCAACATACACCCATTACAATCCCCTAACTCAGCTTCAGCTAGCTCACCTTACTCTGGAAAATAGGACCTGGGTTGCTAAGAGTCGGACACCGCTGAGCGACTTCACTTTCACTTTTCACTTTCATGCATTGGAGAAGGAAATGGCAACCCACTCCAGTGTTCTTGCCTAGAGAATCCCAGGGACGGGGGAGCCTGGTGGGCTGCCGTCTATGGGGTCACACAGAGTCGGACACGACTGAAGCGACTTAGCAGCAAGCTTATACGGAAATGGCTGACCTCCTAGGCTATCTTGCCCTGTTTCCTGTTTACTCTTTGAAGCTCTATAAACTTGCTGTTGCTCAGACTCCCTCTGCAAGAGTGCTCTATTGTCTGTCTGTAAGGCAATGTACTCCTCGATCCATGGATGGTTTTGGCATGGACCAGTTTCCATAGCTAAACTGATTTCAAATGCCTTGAATTCATACCTATGCCCCAAAGGTTTTAAAGTATTGTTTCATAAAACCACTTATTATCAATATCTTCAAACATCTCAAAGTAGAGAGAATAGGGTAATGAAGTTCATATATCCATCATTTAGTAAGGCATTGCTTTTTTAAAATTAAAAAAACTTGCTGAGTCATGAAGTCCATGAATAAAGGTAGCAAGAGAAAAATGCACAATTGGCTTGTAGCCCTAGCTCTGCTATGAATAAGCTAGTACTGAATAATTCATGGTGCCTTGTTCACTGAGACATAAAACCTGGAACCTGAAAGGTATGTGTGGGGACTCTCCAGGCCTTGTGTCCTATGCTTAGATTCTAAAGTTCCGCTATCTACATTCATTAAGCCACCATTATCTCTTGCCTTAGCTAAAATCCCTTTGCCCATTCCTGCTCTTCTACATTCCATTCTTCATCTGGAGGCCTCAGAAATTCAGCTTTTAAAAATGCAAATCAGATCATCTGATCACGTCATTCCTGTGCTAAAATCCCCTCCCAGTTTTCTCATTTCTTTAAGGCAATGTTTGAGCTGCTTAACAAGTTCAATAAGGAGCTGCCTGACCTGGGCTGCTATCTCTCCTGCCACCAACTCCTCCACACTGGCCATTTCCAGTATCAGACTATTTCCACGTGCTGTTTCAACTACCTGGATGGTTCTTCTGGGCCTCAGTACCTACCCCGACTCCAACACAGACCCACTGTGCTTGGGCAACTTGTTCTCATTTTAGGAACCCCCCCTTCCTTCACGTCTTCCAGGAAGCCTTCAGTGAACTGCATCAAGTCCTACTAAGCCTCTGTGTGCTCTCTTACCACCTGTTACTTGGATGTTGTAGCTCTAAACACTATTTTAATTGATTAGTTACTTGTATATTAATTTAAAAAACTGATTTCCCTCACCAGACTCTAAATTCCATGTCAGTTTTACTATTTTGGTCACCTTCATAAATCCAGCACCTAGCACAGCACCTGGTACAGTGTAGGCCCTCAAATAAATATCTGTGGCCAAATAATTAGTCCCTGTTAAGCTTTAGGTCCTGGTTTCATGGCTCAGATGATAAAGAATATACCTGTAATGCCGGAGACGCAGGTTCAATCCCTGGGTCGCTAAGCTTTAGGGATAAAAGAAGTTCATAACTTAGTGGCGAGGGAGAATTTCATGGAAAAATGACAATGCATTTCTAGAAGTGTTAAGATGGATGAAGAGGTGCATGGCAGCAAACCAGGCCTGTTTAAGGAGCATCTAACCCAGTCTGGGTCAAGATAGGCTTACTGAAGGGGACAGTGACTTTGTAGGGGAAATCCATTCCACAAGCCTCCTATAGAGTCCTATAAGTGGGGAGGGATGAGTAGGGGGAGGGAACTTTCTCAGTGACCTTTTAGAATATTCAGATGATGACCTTTCCAGTTGATTCCCTTAGACTAATTTAGCCTGTAGACAAGTGTCATCTCTCTTTTCCCACTCATAGAATGGATGATGAGCAAAGCAACTATGAAAGTGAAAGTGAAAGTGAAGTCGCTCAGCCGTGTCCGATTCTTTGCAACCCGTGGACTGTAGCCCACCAAGCTCCTCCGTCCGTGGGATTCTCCAGGCAAGAGTACTGGAGTGGGTTCCCATTTCCTTCTCCAGCGGATCTTCCCAACCCAGGGATCAAACCTAGGTCTCCCACATTGCAGGCAGATGCTTTAACCTCTGCACCACCAGGGAAGCCCTTAAATACAAGAATACAGTCTCTCAGAAAACCTCCTACAGAGACACAGAACTTCAGATCCAAGTACTAACATCAAAGATTTCAAGTGAGGAAAGGAAGCCAGGTTGAAAGAAGAAGGAGGAGGAGGTGGGAGCTGGGGGGTGGGGGTGGGGGGGTGGGAGGGGTGGCCTTACAGATGTCTCCTGCCACCTACAGATACCCAAGCAACTATGGTCTGTTCTAAATTGGGCTGGGTTGGGAATGGGTAGGAACTGGGTAAGCCATTTTTTAAAAATAGGGTAATAGCACCCCACTCCAGTACTCTTGCCTGGAAAATCCCATGGACGGAGGAGCCTGGTGGGCTGCAGTTCATGCAGTCGCGAAGAGTCAGACACGACTGAGCGACTTTGCTTTCACTTTTCACTTTCATGCATTGGAGAAGGAAATGGCAACCCACTCCAGTGTTCTTGCCTGGAGAATCCCAGGAATGGGGGAGCCTGGTGGGCTGCCATCTATGGGGGCACAGAGTCGGACACGACTGAAGCGACTTAGCAGCAGCAGCAGCAGTGGGAATTATAATTAAGATAAGCTTCTTAATTTAAGGTCCAGAATGAAGGCATAAGCTTTTTTCTTTTTGCGAATAATCACTGATAATTTGTCAACAAGTATATGCAGAGTACATCATGAGAAATGCTGGGCTGGAAGAAGCACAAGCTGGAATCAAGATTGCCAGGAGAAATATCAATAACCTCAGATATGCAGATGACACCACCCTTATGGCAGAAAGTGAAGAGAAACTAAAAAGCCTCTTGATGAAAGTGAAAGAGGAGAGTGGAAAAGTTGGCTTAAAACTCAACATTCAGAAAACTAAGATCATGGCATCTGGTCCCATCACTTCATGGGAAAGAGACGGGGAAACAGTGGAAACAGTGGCTGACTTTATTTTTCTGGGCTCCAAAATCACTGCAGATGGTGATTGCAGCCATGAAATTAAAAGATGCTTACTCCTTGGAAGCAAAGTTATGACCAACCTAGATAGCATATTGAAAAGCAGAGACATTACTTTGCCAACAAAGGTCCATTTAGTCAAGGCTATGGTTTTTACAGTGGTCATGTATGGATGTGAGTGTTGGACTGTGAAGAAGGCTGAGCGCTGAAGAATTGATGCTCTTGAACTGTGGTGTTGGAGAAGACTCTTGAGAGTCCCTTGGACTGCAAGGAGATCCAACCAGTCCATTCTGAAGGAGATCAGCCCTGGGATTTCTTTGGAAGGAATGATGCTAAAGCTGAAACTCCAGTACTTTGGCCACCTCATGCGAAGAGTTGACTCATTGGAAAAGACTCTGATGCTGGGAGGGATTGGGGGCAGGAGGAGAAGAGGACAACAGAGGATGAGATGGCTGGATGGCATCACCGACTTGATGGACATGAGTTTGAGTGAACTCCGGGAGTTGGTGATGGACAGAGAGGCCTGGCATGCTGCAGTTCATGGGGTAGCAAAGAGTCGGACATGACTGAGCGACTGAACTGAACTGATGGGTCATCTTCAAATAGAAGTCCAAATAAAATGTGTAATTCACACCAAGAGAGAAGTTTTAGTATAATCATTGGCTGTCATTTTATGATAGTGTCTAATTTAGTTCTATTTTATTAGTTCCTATAAATATGGATTTAATTACTAAAGTATTATATACTTTATAAATCATGTGTGTCTGCATGCATGCTCAGTCATATCTGACTCTTTGTGACTCTATGGACTGTAGCCCACCAGGCTCCTCTGTCCATGGTATTACCCTGGCAAGAATACTACTAGAGTGGGTTGCCATTTCCTCCTCCAGGGGATGTTCCTGACCCAGGGATTGAACCCACATCTCCTGCATCTCTTGCGTTGGCAGGCAGATTCTTTACTGCTGAGCCATTGGGAAGCCACTTTATAAATATTAGATTCTAATTATTTTGTATTATTTACAACTAACCAGAAACAAATTTGTAGAAAGTGTCAAATATTTCAGTAACATACAATCTGAAAACTGTTATGTATTACTCATACTCAAGAATAAGTAGTATCAATAGTCATACACTTGAGGCTTTCTCCCAACGTCAATATAATATAACTTTTTATATTATATATAAAATAATACATATACAATATACATTTACAATATGTATATTAAAGGAAAATTTCAGGATAGAAGGAAATAATTTTAGTTACAATACACATATAAAATTTTCCTTTAATATCTTAAACTTATTATATTCAAATGTCTGGTTCTTTTTAATAACTTCTCAGTATTCCATCTATTAAAATTCTACAGCATTCTCCCCAAATTAAAATTTGCATGCTGAGCTGAAATTGTCTCTATCATGTTGTAGAAATGAAATGTACTTATTTATCATTTTTATTCAGTTGCATCTCATAGGAAGTTTCCAGCAGATTTGCTCAGATATACAACCCACCAAATAGCAGATCAGATCAGTCGCTCAGTCGTGTCTGATGCTTTGCGACCCCATCAATCGAAGCACGCCAGGCCTCCCTGTCCATCACCAACTCCCGGAGTTCACTGAGACTCACGTCCATCGAGTCAGTGATGCCATCTAGCCATCTCATCCTCTGTTGTCCCCTTCTCCTCCTGCCCCCAATCCCTCCCAGCATCAGAGTCTTTTCCAATGAGTCAGCTCTACGCATGAGGTGGCCAAAGTACTGGAGTTTCAGCTTTAGCATCATTCCTTCCAAAGAAATCCCAGGGCTGATCTCCTTCAGAATGGACTGGTTGGATCTCCTTGCAGTCCAAGGGACTCTCAAGAGTCTTCTCCAACACAACAGTTCAAAGGCATCAATTCTTCGGTGCTCAGCCTTCTTCACAGTCCAACTCTCACATCCATACATGACCACAGGAAAAACCATAGCCTTGACTAGACGAACCTTTGTTGGCAAAGTAATGTCTCTGCTTTTGAATATGCTATCTAGGTTGGTCATAACTTTGCTTCCAAGGAGTAAGCGTCTTTTAATTTCATGGCTGCAGTCACCATCTGTAGTGATGGTTATACATTAAAAAATGAAATTGAATTTCTTGGAGAAAATCTCCTCTAAGTAGACTTCTCATAGAAAATCTTCATTGCCGTGTGCAGGCTTTCTCTAGTTGCAGGGAGTGGGGGCCACTCTTCCTTGCAGTACACAGGCTTCTCATTGTGGTGGCTTCTCTTGTTGCAGAGCATAGTGGCTAGGTGTGCCGGCTTCAGTAATTGTGGTCCACAGGATCAGCAGTTGTGGCATGTGCTCTGCAGCATGTGAGAATCTTCCCTGACCAGGCATTGAACCCTTGTCCCCTGCATTTGTAGGTAGGACTATTATCCACTGAGCCACCAGGAAAATCCTGAGATGAGGGTTTGATAGAATAAACTAAAGAACATTTGTTTGTATGTGCAGTTGGTTTCAGAATGACCTTCAAGAATCCTCTGGGACCTGGTTTGATCTGGAGAGGAAAATTTTCCGCCTTTAACCACCATAAATAAAAACTTATTTTAAAAAAACCACATTTTCTTTTCAGATTGACATATTTTGAAGAAATGTCTTAAGTGTTTAGGAGTTTCTTTAAGCTTTTAGGAGTTTGGATTCTTATGTCTCTGCAAGGAGACAAAAATAGGGCTTTAAAGCAGGAGCAGGAGAATGACTAGGTCTGTTTGCAAAAGGTCATTGTGGCTGACACAGGGAGTTGATTTTGGGAAGAGTTGCGGTCTAAGTGAGGTTTCATAGATAATGCACAAGGAGGTCAAATCACTCTTTGATTCAAAAGCCCTCATCTCAGAGTAAAACCAAAGGGCCTTCAGTGCTCAGTCTGTTTCCCCATCTTCTTCCCTCCAGCATCTCCCACCCTGTCCTTAAGGTCTTTACTAGGGTAGGAGTTTTATTGTTTTGTTCATTGTCCCAGGGACGGGGAAGCCTGGTGGGCTGCCGTCTCTGGGGTCGCACAGAGTTGGACACGACTGAAGCGACTTAGCAGCAGCAGCAGCAGCAGCATGGGGCCAGTGGGCTTCCCAGGGGGCCAAGTGGTAAAGAATCCTCCTGCAATGCAGGAGACACAGGTCCGATACCTGGGTTGGGAAGATACCCTGGAGAAGGAAATGACAACTCACTCCAGTATTTTTGCCTGGGAAAACCCATGGACAGAGGAACCTAGCAAACTATAGTCCATAGGGTCACAAAGAGTTAGATAAGGCTTAGTGAGTAAACAACCATAATAGGGCCCAAAGCTTTGCAGAGCTGCACATAGCTATGCTGATCATACCGGTAATTGAGTAAATGGTTTTTTGGTTTTAATATAAATTGAAAAATTCTTTGCCTGGTCTCCAAGGCCTATCTGGGGCAGTCACAGTCTCATCTTATCATCTTTGCCCAGGGATCTTGCTATGACCTCACTGAACTTGCTTTGATTTTCTCAGTCTTAGAATTCCCTATAATCTCTGCCTAGAAGAATCTTAATGTCCTCTTTTCTCAGCCAACTCCTTTTCAAATTTCAAGTCTCAGCTCTTACATGATTTCCCAAGAAGCGTTTCTTGCCACCTTCATAGACACTAACAATAAACATCCAGTTTTTTGCCTTCTTATTGTTTATCATAAATAATTTTTGTTTTATTTACAATGCAAGCATTTAAATTGTTTGAGATTTTACTTTTTTGGAATAGTTTAAGATTTACAGAAAAATTAAATAGGTAGTACTGCTGCTACTGCTGCTGCTGCTAAGTCGCTTCAGTCGTGTCCGATTCTGTGCAACCCCATAGACGGCAGCCCACCAGGCTCCTGAGTTCCCATATACTTTCATCCCAACAATTTTCCCTGTTATCTTATATTAAAAGGGCACATTTATTATAGCTAATGAACCAAGACGCATTTGTTACTTTCAGTACATTAATATTAACTAAATCACGTAGTTTATTCAGATGTCCTTAGTTTTTGCCTCATGTCCTTTTTCTGTTTCAGAATCCCATCCAGGATACCATACTACATTTATTCATTGTCATGTTTCCTAAGGTGATGACAGTTTCTCAGACTTTCTTTATTTTTGAGGTTTTCAGGTGTCCTGGTCCCAACATATTGCATTGTTTTTGTTTGCTTTACTACTTTTTGGCCACACTGCTCAGCATGTGGGATCTTAGTTCCCCAACCAGGCATTGAACCCACACACCCTGCACTGGAACCCCAGAGTCTTAACTGCTGGACCACCAGGGAAGTCCCTATTTTTAAGTATAACTTCTTAATAGTAATTTAATCCTCTTTGTGAAGTTAGTATTAGTCTTTCCCAGTACACTGTAATCAAGTTTATGCCCATGTCTGACTTACAGCTGTGTCCCAGTGGCTAATACATAGCAGGCACTCAGTATAAATTGCTGAATGAACCCATTTGTTTGTGAAACTGAAACCATTCAACTCAGATTGGGAATTGAACTCACGTGCTGGGACTTGAACCAGGACCAAACCCACAGTCTTCCAACTGAAACCAGACACTTGGTTCAGGACCTAATGAGGCTCAGGTTATTGATGTCTTATCTCAGAAAGAATTCAGTGAGAGACAAAGTGGAAGGTAAGAAGTGGATTTATTTAGAGAGGAACACATGCTACAGACAGAGTGTGGGCCATCGCAGAGGACAAGTGTGGCCTCAAAATGTGGTATGGTTAGCTTTTATGAGCTGGGTAATTTCACAGGGGACTTTCCTGGTGGCTCTGTGGTAAAGAATCCACCTGCCAATGCAGGAGACTCTGGTTCAGTTCCTGGGTTGGGGAGATCCCCTGGAGAAAGAAGTGGCAACCCACTCCAGTATTCTTGCCTGCGAAATTCCATGGACAGAGGAACCTGGTGGGCTATAGACCATGGGGTTGCAAAAGTTGAATACAATTTAGTGACTAAACAGCAAGAACAAATTTCATAGGCTAATGAGTGGGAGGATTATTCCAACTATTTTGGGAAAGAGTTGGACTTATAGAAATTGGGCCACCACCCATTTTTTGGTCTTTGGTGGTTGGCCTGGGAACTGTCATGGTGCCTCTGGGTGTCATTTAGCTTGCTTATGTGCTAAACTGAGTATATACTGAGGATCAAACCAGTCAATCCTAAAGGAAATCAGCCCTGAATATTCACTGGAAGGAATGATGCTAAAGCTCCAATCCTTTGGCCACCAGATGCAAAGAGCCGACACGTTGGAAAAGACCCTGATACTGGGAAAGATTGAAGGCAAAAGGAGAAGGGAGTGACAGAGAATAAGATGGTTAGGCGGCATCACCAACTTGTTTCAGTTCAGTTCAGTTCAGTCGCTCAATCACGTCCAGCTCTTTGCAACCCCATGGACTGCAGCACGCCAGGCTTCCATATCCATCACCAACTTCTGGAGCTTGCTCAAACTCATGTCCATCAAGCCGGTGATATCATCCAACCATCTCATCCTCTGTTGTCCCCTTCTCCTGTCTTCCACCTTTCCCACCATTAGGGTCTTTTCAAATGAGTCAGTTCTTCACATCAGGTGGCCAAAGTATTGGAGTTTCAGCTTTAGCATTAGTCCTTTGGATGAATGTTCAGGACTGATTTCCTTTAGGATGGACTGGTTTGATCTCCTTGCAATCCAAGTGTCTTTTAAGAGTCTTCTCCAACACCACAGTTCAAAAGCATCAATTCTTCAGTGCTCAGCTTTCTTTATGGTCCAACTCTCACATCCATACATGACTACTGGAAAAACCATA
This sequence comes from Bos mutus, assembly GCF_027580195.1. Lineage (NCBI taxonomy): Eukaryota > Metazoa > Chordata > Mammalia > Artiodactyla > Bovidae > Bos > Bos mutus. Next base: position 72,112,655 of record NC_091622.1, on the reverse strand, counting down.
GCTTTGACTAGATGAACCTTTGTTGGCAAAGTAATGTCTTCTTAATATGCTGTCTAGGTTTGTCATAGCTTTTCTTCCAAGGGGCAAGTGTCTTTTAATTTCATGGCTGCAGTGAACATCTACAGTGATTTTGGAGCCCAAGAAAAGAAAGTCTGTCATTGTTTCCATTTTTCCCCATCTATTTGCCATGAAGTGATGGGACTCAGTGGACATGAATTTGAGTAAACTCCAGGAGAAAGTGAAGGACAAAGGAGACTGGCATGCTGCAATCCATGGGGTCACAAAGAGTCGGACAGGACTTAGAGGCTGAACAGCAACAAAATTATTTTACTTGACAATATGTCTTTTATTTATTTATTTATTGTCATGCAGCATGCAGTACTTTAGTTCTCTGACCAGGGATCAAATCCACACCCCCTGCAGTAGAAGCAAGGAGTCCTAACCACTGGATCACCAGGGATGTCCCTACAATATGTCTTTTATTTGTCTCAACTTGTTCAGCTTTCATTTTCACCTGTGTATGGCCTCAGTACTGCTAATCCTTACTGAACATTGTAGAGCATATACAAGGAGCTATAACTACAGTAAAGTATTAAGAAAGAAAACCTCCTTTTGAGAGAGTTACCATCTCCTCGAGAAGACTAGACATGTACTTAAAACTAAACATCAATAAATAAAACATTGCATAACCTGGAAAATGAATGATATAAATCTGAAGTTTTTACTAGGTCTCTGGGAGCAGAAAACTGAATGGGACTCAAGATAGCAGGCTTTGAAAAAAAATCCAGAGACAAGCTCAACCTTCAGAGTTCTAAGAGCATTTTGTTCTGGTAATGGATATTCAGTTGTCCACCCTACAGCCTGGAAATCTCTATAGCACCTCTCCTAAATAAAAGCCATGTGTCAGTGGTGTATGGTAGAAGAAATATGAGCTTTGGAATAAAAATCCCAATTCTGTTTATTTATTATAAACTGTGTGCTCAAGAAAAAAGTTGGTAAAGATTCTCACACTTAATAAAAATTATCCAAAACATGGAAATAAGGCAAAAAGAAGGCTGTGTATCTTTCCAATGTCACACTTCAGGTCTATCTTACAGGCCTGCCCAAGGATGATTTAATTCTCTAGAGAAATGATCACTTTTGGGAGACTCTGGGAAATTACATGTTAACTTGTAGGTTTTTGTCTGATAGTCAAATGATTCCTCTCCAGCAAAAATGGTATCTCAAAACGGCTAGTCTTACTGCCCTGTAGGACATTAACTAGTTGTGTCTTTCACCTTGCAAATTTATTTAGCATGTCTTTCCTGGTTGTTGTTATTCAGTAACCAAGTTGTGTCTGACTCTTTGCAACCTCAAGGACTGCAGCACACCAGGCTTCCTTATCCTTTATCATCTCCTGGAATTTGCCCAAGTTCATGTCCACCGAATCGATAATGCCATCCAACCATCTTATCCTCTGTCACTTACTTCTTCTCCTGCCCTCAATGTCTCCCAGCATCAGGGTTATTTTTTTCCAGTGAGTCAGCTCTTTGCATCAGGTGGTCAAAGTATTGCAGCTTCAGCATCAGTCATTCTGATGAGTATTCAGGGTTGATTTCCTTTAGGATGGACTGGTTGGATCTCCTTGCAGTCCAAGGGACTCTCAAGATTCTTCTCTAGCACCACAGTTCGAAAGCACCAGTTCTCCTGCACTCTGCCTTCTATATGGTCCAGCTCTCACATCTGTACATGACTACTTGAAAAGACCGTGCCTTGACTAGACGAACATTTGTTGGCAAAGTATGTCTTTGCTTTTTAGCACACTGTCTAGGTTTGTCATAGCTTTCCTGTCAAGAAGCAATTGTCTTTCCTGGGTGACCTTATAAATCTCTATTATTCAAATGGTCTTCGGAACAGCTTTACTGTCTGCCAGTTCCCTTTGTTGTTGTTCAGTCGCTCAGTCATGTCTGACTCTTTGTGACCCTTTGGACTATAGCCCTCCAGGCTCCTCTGTCCATGGGATTCTCCAGGCAAGAACACTGGAGTGGGTTGCCATTTCCTTCTCCAGGGATCTTCCTGACCCACCAGTTCCCTTACTGGTAAGTTAAACAAATCTCTCACACACACACATATCTGGGAGCCATATTTTAACTTTGGGCAAGTAGCTAATAAATATTTTCCTTACTTGTTGGTTTCCTCTTTGTAGTCAACGTCATGTGGGAAAAGACATTTTCTTTGACAAAAGATTTGCTCAGTTTCCACAGCTTATGGGGTTTATTTTTTCTGCTTATACCTTACAATAAACTGTAATATTGAACATATGAATTTTATTTTATTTACTTACTTTTTTGGCTACACCGGGTCTTAGCTGAGGCACACGATGTCTTTGATCTTTGACGTATGCAAGATCTTTAGTTGCAGCATGCGGGATCTAGTTCCCTGACCAGGGATCAGACCCAGGGCCCCTGCATTGGGAGTGTGAAATCTTAGCTACTAGGTCACCAGGGAAGTCCCAAACAAAGGAGTTTTAAATGCTCATGAAACATGCCAGTAGAGAAGTCAAGAAAGTTCTAAGTTTAGAGTTCAGCAAAGAGGCTGGGCTGACAATATAAGTTTGGGAGTCATGTGCATCATCAAGAAGATATTTAAAGTCATAACGATAAACAGGGATGAAGGAGTGGGGAAAAGAATGAGAGAAGAAATAAAGACCAACACAGAACAGTTGATGTGATACAGTATCGAATTGGAATTCCAGTATTTAGAGACCCACAGAGGATGAAGAGATAGCAAAGGAGACTGGAGAGGGAACAGAGATATCAGAGAACAAAACAGTACAGTGTCAGAGAAACCAGAGGGCTGGGTCAAATGCTGCTGAGAGGCTGTGTCAGATAAGGAGTCAGTTCAGTTGCTCAGTCGTGTCCGACTCTTTGCAACCCCATGGACTGCAGCATGTCAGGCTTCCCTGTCCATCACCAACTTCCAGAGTTTGCTCGAACTCATGTCCATCAAGCCAGTGATGCCATCCAACCATCTCATCCTCTGTTGTTCCCTTCTCCTCCTGTCTTCCATCTTTCCCAGCATCAGGGTCTTTTCCAATGAGTCAGTTCTTTGTATCAGGTGGCCAAAGGATTGGAATTTCAACTTCAGCATCAGTCCTTCCAATGAACATTCAGGACTAATTTTCTTTAGGATTGACTAATTGGATCTCCTTGCAGATAAGGAGTAGAATGCATATATTAGATATGGCAAAATGGGAGATAGCCATGACTTTAAAGATGTCACAGTGTGGAGAGATGAAGACAGAAGTCTGGCTGGATTTGAATGGGTTGAACAGAAGTTAAAGACACAACAGCAGGGATTTCCTGGCAGTCCAGTGGTTAAGGCTTTATGCTTCCTTTGCAGGGGACACAGGTTTGATCTCTGGATTGGGAACTAAGATCCTGTATGCTGTGTGGCACAGCCAAAAAAAAAAAGGGGGAAGTCTACTTGAGACTTCTGGAAATGATTTAGACTCTACAAACCTTAATTATATCCCTAGCAAAATCCTGATGATTTCACCAATGTGAAACCAACAAAAATGGATGCCTGCTACATACCCCACTGTGCTATGCTATAGAATTATTGAGAGCAATGCTTGAGGAAGCATCAACTCAAGTGGAATGTGGGTTCTAGGTCTTGACCACCTGGGCTCCAATCCCAGCCCTTTCACTAACTAGCTCAAGGACCTTGGGCAATCACCACAACTCTGAATCTCAGTTTCCTTGTCTATAAATGGGCATGGAATGTAGCATCTACCTCATTAGACTGTTGTAATGATAAAAAGTATTTAGAATAAGCCTGCACATGGTAAGTACTGAATAAATGTTTGTTGTTGTTTAGTTGCTAAGTTGTGTCTGACTCTTTTGCAACCTCATGGACTATAGCCCATCAGGCTCCTCTGTCTATGGGATTTCCCAGGCAAGAATACTGGAGGGGGTTGCCACCTTTATTATTACGTTTTCCAATAGTTAAAAAAGATGTATAAATACAAAGTATTAAATGTCATGATCAAAGCAGGCATTGGGGTTATGAGAGCTCAGAGGTTGCTTGGCCTAGTAAGGGTCCAAGAAAGAACCCCATTGCAGTGATTCTTGATCTCTGTCTAGACTATATATATATATATATATTTTTTTTTTTTTTTTTTCCTCATGATGATCCTATGAGGATATACTGCTAAGATATCAAGGCTTAAAAAGAATCAGAGAAAAGATACTGCAGTTTATTATGGAATCCAGAAATCTTTCTTAAATAATTTTTCTTGTATTTTACAAAACTGTAAAGGCCTGGGAGTTTGTAGTTTTGAGATCATATTAATATATATCTTGAGCAAAGACTGTATCTTTTCTTCAATACTTGATGAAATTTCTTAACTGCCATGAGGGAGAGAGAAGAAATAAAGACTTTGCTATGGCCTTGTTGCGGTTTCCTGGCTACTTTCCCCAGTGGTTGTTTGTGTGTTATTACTATAGATTCCTACCTTAACAAGAAAGGAATGATAGTAAACCAGTCTAATCAAGTTCCTCCTTGCTTAAAACCTATCAGTGTTTCTCCACAGTAAAGCCCTCAACAAGTCCTGGCTTAAGATAATTTCTACTAATTTTTTTCACTCTTAAATGTTCCCTTATGAAAAGTCTTCCGTTTAGTCTCTTCTTTTGAAACATGGTCCCCCTGAGTTTTAAGAATTCTGTGATCTTAAGTCTCACACAGAACGTTGTTTATGGGCCAGCAATGCTGTTATCACCTGAGAGCTTATTAAAAATGCAGAATCTGAAGCCCAACCCAGACCTACTGAATCAGAAATTGCATTTTGACAGGCTGTCTCTGCACATTAAAATTTAAGAGGCGCTGGTACAAAAGAGGTAAAAGGAACTTAGGAGAACTTCAGAATTTTTCTGTGCAAAAACTCTGAGGTATTTTGCACAGAAGCAGAGCAAATTAAAACTAAATCTACCATGGAAATGTTTTCCAAAAGCAGATATTTTTCAAAATCAGATTTGTAAGTTCAAAATATAATTTGTGACATTTGGTATACTCATACTAGTGACTGGCTACAGAGTTTAAGCTCTTTTTTAAGTATTCAACTTTTTTCATAGAGCTGGCCTTTCATATTGATAAGTAGGATTTAATGACAATGGAAGGGAAACATTATTTTAGACTTTGACATGGGACAAAGTCATCTATAAGAACATGAGTCAAATAGAAGTCAAATGGCTTCTCTTGCCATATCTTCTTTCTTTCCTCCCAGAATCAATGGTAGCCACTTAAAAACATCTTTTCCTATTTCTAAAAAACTCACCTTTCTCTGCTTGTAGACAACTTAGCATTTTCTACGAGGATTTGTTCTTGCACTATTCTACACAATCAAGAGTTTGATAATTTACCTTTCTACATCTTCAGTTCAGTTCAGTTGCTCAGTCTTGTCCGACTCTTTGCGACCCCATGGACTGCAGCACGCCAGGCTTTCCTGTCCATCACCAACTCCCAGAGCTTACTCAAACTCATGTGCATCAAGTCGGTGATCTTGATGCACAACCATCTCATCCTCTGTTGTCCCCTTCTCCTCCTGCCTTCAATCTTTCCCAGCACCAGGGTCTTTGCTAATGAGTTAGTTCTTCACATCAGGTGGCCAAAGAATTGGAGTTTCAGCTTCAGCATCAGTCCTTCCAATGAATATTCAGGACTGATTTCCTTTAGGATGGACTGGTTGGATCTCCTTGCAGTCCAAGGGACTCTCAAGAGTCTTCTCCAACACCACAGTTCAAAAGCATCAATTTTTCAGTGCTCAGCATTTTTACAGTCCAAATCTCACTTCCATACATGACTACTGGAAAAACCATAGCTTTGACTAGACGGACCTACAGACCTTTGTTGGCAAAGTAACGTCTCTGCTTTTTACAACATCTTGGTTTCGAAGAATTCTTTGTATCCATTGCTACCGGCAACTCTGTCAGGTTTGCAAGTACATTTCAATTTCATTTATAGGAAACAATATGTCAATTTTAAACAATTTTAGGGGTGGGCTCAGAAAGATGCTGAGAAGTTCACCATTGTGAGTATAACTTCTGCTGCTTGAGCATATTTGGAATGTGATGAACTGTGGAAAGTAGTGGGAGCTCAAAGTACAACTCTATCCATTATAGCTGGCATCTTCCTTTATCTTACTGGGAAATGGCCAACAGTGGAAACCTGGAGAGTTAGTATCTGAAAAAGGAGACCCCTGCCGCTGCTGCCAAGTCGCTTCAGTCATGTCCGACTCTGTGCGACCCCATGGACAGCAGCCCACCAGGCTCCCCCATCCCTGGGATTCTCCAGGCAAGAACACTGGAGTGGGTTGAGGTGTGATGGGTTAGGGATCAGGACACCTATTAAAGCTGTTAAAAATTTCATAGTGAGGCACTTTCAATTGTCTTAAAATTTCAGTTATTTTCCCCAAATCAGGATGCATTAAAAGTGAGTGTTTTGTTCTGGTATAACTAGGTTATATCATGTTTATCCTTGTGAAGTACCATTCTGGTGTCATTTACTGAGCATGTTATACCAAAGAAGCCAGTAACCTTGACTCCTATTCCCCCCTCTCCTTGTAGTATCAAGAACATGAATTTTAGAATCAAGAAATCTTAGTATAGATCTTAAGGAAGGCTCATTTTTCTCATTTGTGAGGTGGGCTGATGTGTGTGTATATGTGTGTGCTCAGTCATGTCTGACTCTTTGTGACCCCATGGACAGTAGCTCGCCAGGCTCCTCTGTCCGTAGGGATTCTCCAGGCAAGCATACTGGAGTGGGTTGCTATTTCCTACTCCAGGGGATCTTCCCGACTCAGGGATCAAACCCATGTCTCTTGTGTCTCCTGCATTGGCACGCAGATTCTTTACCACCTGGAAAGCCCCAGACTGATAATACCTCATAAATAAAGGAAAATTAAGACTGATCCATATACAGCCAACAGCCCATAATCATTACTCAGTAAATGTTAGTTCCTTTCTCTGGCAGAGCATAAAATATCTTAATCCTTCAAGAAAGATTGCTGGGTGTGGAAGGCTGAAATGGTTTATGAAAAACAGCCCCTAGGGCACTATCTCTAAGGATGATCTCTTTTTTCTATCTGCCCTCTGAATACTCCAGATGCAGCCTTGCAATATTAAAAATCACTTTGCCCACAGCTTGGGGAGCCAAAGAAGAGTTGAGATGAAACTGCAACCCAAAATCATGTGACAACATGATTGTCATGAGCATACATTTTAGAAAGGAACATGAGCATACATTTTAGAAAGGAAAATCATATAGTTCAGTGTAAGGAAACCCTTGGAAGTTTCCTTTGCTCTCAGTACAGCCTTTGGCAGTGCCTGCAGCCTCTGGCACCATGAATACTGCCTCTACTGAGGCCATAGACTCCATTGTTATGGGCAGCCTCCATAGTAATATCCAGCAACAGGGTTGAGGAAAAGGAGAAAAGCCACAGAACAGACATCAAAGGCAATTATCGCAAAACTCAGCTTGCTGGGAGTGGAAGCAGTCACTCAGAATGTCATTTTGGAAATAAATTCCCTAGACAGATTAAAAATTTTGAGTGTCACCAAAGTAAAAATGTGACCCAGGGCTTTCTATGAAAAAGATGTTTTGAGCAAAAGCATATTAGCATCTGCTTCTTGAGGTTGAGTATTTCCTGATTTGCAAATATGCTTCTTCCTGGTACCTCAAAAGAGGTTTGATTACATTTCCAAAGTAGTGACATCTGTTTTTCATTCCACAGTGAGTTCATACATTCCTTCCTGCCAGCTTGTGGCAAATACTTATATATCACCTACTATCTGCAAAGCATTTCAGATAATGTGACAATTTGACCATAGAGGTGGAGCATATCAATGCAAACAGAGATCTTACATTAATTATCATGCTGACAATTATTTTTGTCAGTATGGCTTCAAGACATCAGGAAAAATTCCCTTCTAGCTGGCCATAAAATCTGATAGATATTTTGAAGTTCCCAGAGAGTTCAGCAACTTCTATTTTCTTTGTTCTTAATATTAGAATATCCCTAATTCAAAAGGTCTCTCTCTCTCTCTCTCTTTTTTTTTAGCATCTTACATACTTATATGTTTGTGTATATGCTTTCTTTTTCTGGTTAGGCAACTACAAGATCCCTATAAAGCTGAGATCCCTATATCTTATTTTGCAACTCCCATTTTTCATTTAACAATATGCAGTTGACCCTCGAACAATGTGCAGATGAGCGGTATTGACCTTCTGTGCCATCAAAATCTGATATAACTTAAAGATGGCTCTGTATCCAGGGTTCCATGTCCACAGATTCAACCAACCACAAAACATGTAGTACTGTACTACAAGTTCATTGAAAAATCCACATATACATGTTCTTTAAACCTGTGTTGTTCAAGGGTCAACTATACTCTAAAGATCTTTTCAAATCAATATCCAAATGTGTATGGATCGAACTTGGTTATTCTACATTGCAGGTGGATTCCTTACCATCTGAGCCTCCAGGGAAGCCCTACTATATATCACTAGCTAAAATGAAATGTTCTGTTATGTTACTTATCCAGCCTGTCTTTATTTCTGTTATGTTCTTCCACCATAATGCATGCTGAGAACTTGTTGGCTGGTCCCCAGGACTGAAACACTGCCTGGTACATAGAAGGGACTTCACAGATATTTGTTAAATGAATGACTGAATGAATAACAAAAATTTCACTTTAAATGTTAAAACTACTTGAATTAAATTTTTACCATTTTACTTTTCTGAATGTGCGGTTTACTCCATTTTTAAAAAACATGGAGAATTCCCCGGTGATCCAGTGGTTAGGGACTCTGTGCTTCCACAGTAGGGGGCACGGGTTCAGTCCCTGCTTGGGGAACTAAGATCCCACATGCTGCACAGCATGACCAAAAAATAAAGAAATAAATAAAACATGGCATACATAGAAGATACACTCTCAAAAGCATAAAATATTTAAGTAATAAAAATTGGAGAAAAATTATTTTCACACTTGAGGAACATGTTTTAAAGAAATACCTTAATATAAATTTGAAAAAGTGGAGAATTTGAATTTATATAAGCTGCTCTAAAAAGTTAACCAGAACAACCTGAAATCTAACTTTTTTTTTTTTTCAGGAAATTATGGTAAATCTTCCTAATGACTGAAATTCAAGGAACATCGAACACTTGAAATGACTAGAAGGATCATTAGCTGAAGTATAGACAGAAGAAAAAAATTAAACATCATAGATATAGGCTCCATTACTTATTCACTAACTCCTGCTCACTGCTTGCCTGGAAACATGAACTTCATTATGCCTGGATCACAATCCTTCTTTGAGTATAGGTCTTGTGGAAACATGGAGCTCACAGGCTGTAAGGGGCTGAAGTTCTTGCTTCTTGAGAATGAGCTCATGGATCTCTCTAAATGAGAAACAGAGAACGGGATTCTTCTTTGTTCTTTGCCTGGAACAAATGAAGCTCAGAGCAGCATGCAAAAACCAGACAGAAAGTGGGACTCCACTGGGATAATAAGAACTCTGGTTTATTCTGTTTGTTGATAGTCATCAAATACATCTATGCATGGCTTCACAAAACAAAAACAAAAAAGTAAGAAAAAAGTCCTTCAGAGATAAGAAAATTTCCCTTCATATTAGCAAACATTTTCTGTGGGTATTCTCAAGATGCTGTGAGGAATTCAAAGAAGTCCATCACAAGATCGCTGCCCGGGGCTCCTGTAATCTCAGAGAAGATAAACACGAAAACCATGGACAGCATAAAAGGAAAATGTGAGGCTCCTTGTTAAAATATGTTTAAGAATTTTAAAGAATAGTTATGAGAATTTCAATATAGTGACAACAGAGCCTTAAATCAAGTTTGGGTTCTTCAAATTGCACAGGGCCTCATATAATTACACTGGTCCCACATTTGGGAAGCTGTCTCTGGAGAAAATGACAAATCATTACGACAAAATAGAGCAAAATAAACTCTTGGGTTTATTTTATTTTCTTCACAAGGTGCTGAGGAAATAAGAAAGGAAGAAGCCAGTAGGCACCCATGCTACAGAAAGGGGGCCAAAAGATGATATACAAATATGCCAACATCTCCTCTAAGGGCAGTGTTGGGGCAAAGAGGATAGTGTAGACTGGGAAAAAAAAAAAAAGCACAACCTCATAAAAGTTGAGAAATATGGTTTACTCAGTGAACTTGCTTAGGACTTAAGCCCAGGAGACACTTGTCAGATAGCGCTGAGGGACAGCTCTGAAGAGGTAAGGGAGAAGCCAGGACATAAAAAATTTTTGCAAAAAACCAAAAGCCAAACAAAGAAACAAAAACCCCAGGTAGTTGGAACATCAAAAGATTATTGTTTTTTTGTTAGTTTTTTTGCTTTAATCTTAGTTTGGTCATGCCTCACAAGGCATGTGGGATCCTAGTTACCTGACCAGGGATATAACCCACACCCCATGCAGTGGAAGTGTGGAACCTTAACCACTGGAAGGCCAGAGAAGTCTTAAGAGATTACTGTTAATTAAAGAAAATGATAAGACGGTTAGATAGCATCACCAATGAGAAAGTTTGGGGCTGTCTTAGCACTGTAGATTCTATACACAAACGAGAGAGGGTTAACTGTTAAACTTGGAGATGAGTGTCTGTTCTTTGGAGCTGTGGTCCCTTTCCTCCTTCAAGAGTTGAATGTCAGCTCTGCTGTAACTTCTCTATGACCTTGGATGCATTACTCTATCCTGGATACTATAAAGAAATGAAAATCAAAACTACAATGAAGTATCACCTCAATACCAGTCAGAATGGTCATCATCAAACGATCTACAAATAATAAACACTGGAGAGGGTATGGCGAAAAAGGAACCCTCCTGCACTGCTGCTTGTTGAATCCAAGCAAACTCCAGGAGATAGTGGAGGACAGAGGAGCCCAGCGTGCTGCAGTTCATGGGGTTGCAGAGTTGGGACATGACTTAGCCACTGAACAACAACAACAAAAGAAAAACCTGACATCTCAACTTAATAAGTTTAGCACTTTTCTATGCATGGGAAGATGCAAGAGTATGGTCTCATTGAAATCATCCCTTTGATATATACCAGGGCCAGCATCCTGCTTTACTTAATCCTGCACCCCCTAAGGGGGATGGCTACAGTGACTGATGGTTTGACAGCCCCAACATCCTTTGTTTACTGATATAACAGGTGAAATTCTCCATCCACAATTGGGAGTTGATACAGGAGGCTGTTCTTATTTGATTTCTATACTTCTGTATTATCTGAATCTTTCCACCACCAGTTTGTATTTATGTATTTGTAATTCAAACAAACAAATTAACTAAAGAACCTAGGCTACAGCAAGCCTACTGTTTCTTTATTCTTTTTTTAATTGAAATGTAGTTGATTCATAATGTGCCAACAGCCACCGTTTCTGGGTTTTTTTTGTCACACCACATAGCATGTGGTATCTTAGTTCCCTGACCAGGGATTGAAACCTCACTCCTTGCACTGGAAGCTTGAAATCTTAACAACTGGACCACCAGGGAAGTCCTAGCTTACTGTTTCTTAATAGTTATCTCAGAGGTCAGTAGGAAAACAAACCTTTGGCATTAGTTCTCTATTTCTGCACTAAGTCAAAACTTAAACAACAATAAATGCTAACTAGCTTAGACAATTTCAGGAATTTGGGAGAACTTTACCTGGTGCTTCTGGCTAGAGATCGCTCATGAAGTTATGGTCAAAATGTCCACTGGGCTGCAATGTCATCCGAAGGTTTGATAAGGCAAAAGAATTCACTTAGAAGATGGCCTGCTCATATGACTGGCCCACTTGGTGCTGGCTGCTGGCAGAGGCATTGATTCCTTACCTACTCAAATGTCCTTATGACATGGCAACTGACTTCCCCCAGAGCAAGTGACCCAAAAGAACAAGTCAAAACTGCAATGTGTTTTATGACCTGGACCAGGAATTGGCAAACTATAAGTGACCGATAAAGCTACCCTGCTACCTTCTTTGTAAATAAAGTTCTTTTAGATCACAGCTACAGTCATCATTTACTTACTGGTTGCATTCTTACTATAGTGACAGCGTTGAGTAGTTACAATAGAAACCATATAGCCTGTAAAGTTTAAAATATTTACGATATTTACTACCTTTTAGGAAAAATGTCGGTCAACCTTTGACCTAGCCTTAGAAGTCATCCACCATTATTTTCCTGGTTTTCTATTGGTTACAGAGACAAACCCCGATAAGATGCTGGGGGACTATACAGAGTGTGAACACCAGGAGGCAGAGATCATTGAGGACCATCCTGAAGGCTAGCTGCTACACACTTCCCCCGCTACAGGCTCTCTAACATCTCTGTCATTGCACTTGCCACCTCATAGGGTAACTGTCTATTAGTTGGCTTCCCCCACTATGATACCAAAGCACCCGTAGGCCTGGGCTGTGCATTGTTCCATCTTTGGGCCTCAGTACTAGAACAACTGGAGAAGGTGATGGCACCCCACTCCAGTACTCTTGCCTGGAAAATCCCATGGACGGAGGAGCCTGGTAGGCTGCAGTCCATGGGGTCGGGAAGAGTCAGACACAACTGAGCGACTTCACTTTCACTTTTCACTTTCGTGCATTGGAGAAGGAAATGGCAACCCACTCCAGTGTTCTTGCTTGGAGAATCCCAGGGACAGGGGAGCCTGGTGGGCTGCTGTCTATGGGGTCGCAGAGAGTCGGACACGATTGAAGCAACTTAGCAACTAGCACAATAGCACTTAATTTTTTAATTGGATGATAATTGCTTTACAATGTTGTGTTGGTTTCTGCTGTACACCAACATGAATCAGTCATAAGTATACGCGTATTCCCTCCCTCTTGAGCCCCTCCTCTGCAACAGCAGCACTTTAAGTATAAGAGTTCAGTTCAGTTCAGTTCAGTCGCTCAGTCGTGTCCAACTCTTTGCGACCCCATGAATCACAGCATGCCAGGCCAAAGAGTAGCAAGAGCTTAAAAATGTTTGTGGGCTGCATGCATGTAAACTAGGAGTGTCAGCAAAGTTTGATCAGGCAGGGGGCATTTGAACAAATCTTGGAGGGATTTAATTTGATTAAGTAGAGAAGACAAGATGAAGGAAAGGAAGACAGATAAATAGAAGACATCGAAAAAATTAGAAGCAGCAGGACAACCATTGATTATTTTCCTGATGATTTATCATAATGTGCTCTTCTCAAAAGCCTGTGCACTAATTAGAATCCTTCTCACTGAAAATGGCAGAAGCCCAAGGGGAGGAGAGCCAGGGGAAGGGAGAGGTTCACATGGGTCCCAGGCTGCCGTGGAACCAAAGTGTAATGTCACAGGAATCCCTTTCTCCACACTTCCCCTACTTGTCTGTCTGTATATGGGTTATATGGCCTCTGGTTCAATATTATAGTGGGGAGGCTGGCCCAGAAAGGACTCTTTTTCTCTAACACTGAATAGAAAAATTCTAGGAAGGGATTCTGATTGGCCTGGGTTGATGCCTGAGAGTTGGGAGGATGGGGGTACTTAAATTGGATATGCCCACAAAAACCTCTGACTTGAGTGAGAGGAGTACTATCTCCCCTGAAGAAGCAGGGTGCTGTCACTAAAGAAAGAGAGGAGCACTGGGTGGGCAAAACAGTAATAACTACTCTAATAGTGGCTTCCATATCTATTTAAGCCAGCAAGAAAAGGCATTTTATCATTGAAGAATCCCATGGACAGAGGGATTCTCCATTTTATCACTGGATAATCCCATGGACAGAGGGTAGGACAGAGTCAGACATGACTGAAACGACTTAGCACACACATGTATATAATACTTTGGGTTCCCTGGGAAGCAGATTCTGGATGGAGAGTTGATGCAGCTCATTTATTGGGGCGTTCTCTAGGATCAGTAATTTTGAAAGTACAAAGGACACAGAATTGGGCAGAGGAAAAAGTAGAACTTAGTGATGCTCCTGCAATCTAAGTGAAGCTTCAGTTGATTATACAGAGTTCTGAAGTTGATTTATCAATAGCATCTCAAATTGTGGCAAGAGTGGGTTGACCAACCTTTCCAATTTACCCAGGATTGAGAGGTCTCCAAGGACAAAGGACATTCAGGTTTAAAGTTCCAGGCAAGACAGAATACTTCTAGGAGGATTGGATCTTTGCACTTACCTCCTAAGTTGACCAGTCACTGGATTCGGGCTTTCCTTGGGGAGGGGCCTTAAGCCTGCGTAACTCAGTTCCCTCAGTATCTGTGCTAGTGGTTCAGTCATGTCCAACTGTTTGAGACTGCATGGACTGCAGCTGGCTACGCTCCTCTGTCCGTGGAATTTTTCTAGGCAAGAATACTGAAGTGAGTTACCATTTCCTACTGAAGGGGATCTCCCCAATCCAGTGATTGAACCCATATCTGCTGCACTGGCAGGAGGATTCTTTACCACTGCCGCTGCTGCTAAGTCACTTCAGTCGTGTCCATCTCTGTGTGACCCCATAGACAGCAGCCCACCAGGCTCTGCCATCCTTGGGATTCTCCAGGCAAGAACACTGGAGTGGGTTGCCATTTCCTTCTCCAATGCATGAAAGTGAAAAGTGAAAGGGAAGTTGCTCAGTCGTGTCTGACTCTTTGAGACACCATGGGCTGCAGCCTACCAGACTTGTCCGTCCATGGGATTTTTCCAGGCGAGAGTACTGGAGTGGGGTGCCATTGCCTTCTCCATCTTTACCACTGAGTCACCTATAAACCTGCCAAGGGCAATTTCTGGGGCAGGGTTAGATTTTGAGCAGTTAGTCAGCAGCAGGCAACATTCTTAGGAACTGGGGAGTGTTGTGCTTAATCGTAAATGAAAGAATCTGAGGAATACACCACAGCAACTACTACAATATATAAAACTAAAACAATGTTTCTGGAAAAAATATCTACTCTTGCCATGAATGGTATATTCTGATATTTTCTAATCTAATCCATTAAAAAATGTACTGGCCCTCTAGTTCAGTTGCTCAGTCTTGTCTGACTCTTTGCAACCCCATGGAGTGCAGCACACCAGGCCTCCTTGTCCATCACCAACTCTCAGAGCTTACTCAAATTCATGTCCATTGAGTCAGTGATGCCATCCAATCAGCTCATCCTCTGTTGTTCCCTTCTCCTCCTACCTTCAATCTTTCCCAGCATCAGGGTCTTTTCAAATGAGTCAGTTCTTCGTATCAGGTGGCCAAAATATTGGAGTTTCAGCTTCAACATCAGTCCTTCCAATGAATACTCAGGACTGATCTCCTTTAGGATGGACTGGTTGGATCTCCTTGCTGTCCAAGGGACTCTCAAGAGTCTTCTCCAACACCACAGTTCAAAAGCATCAATTCTTCAGTGCTCAGCTTTCTTTATGGTCCAACCCTCACATCCATATATGACTACTGGAAAAACCATAGCCTTGACTAGATGGACCTTTGCTGGCAAAGTAATGTCTCTGCTTTTAATATGTTGTCTATATTGGTCATAACTTTTCTTCCAAGGAGTAAGCGTCTTTTAATTTTTTGGCTGCAATCACCATCTGCAGTGATTTTGGAGCCCCAAAAAATAAAGTCTGCCACTGTTTCCACTGTTTCTCCATCTATTTGCCTTGAATTGTGGACCGGATGCCATGATCTTTGTTTTCTGAATGTTGAGCTTTAAGCCAACTTTTTCACTCTCCTCTTTCACTTTCTTCATGAGGCTCTTTAGTTCTTCTTCACTTTCTGCCATAAGGCCCTCTGAACTAGCACTTCACAAAAGAAGATATTTAAATGGCCAATAAACAGATGAAAAAGTTCTCAACTTCATTAGTTATCAGAGAAATGCAAATTTAAAACCACAGTGCAATAACACTATGTGCTGTTTCTTCAGTCATGCCCAACTCTATGCCACCCTATAGACTGCAGCCCAACAGGCTCCTCTGTCCATGGGATTGTCCAGGCAAGAATACTGGAGTGGACTGCCATGCCCTCCTCCAGGGGATCTTCCCAACCAAGGGACTGAACCCATGGTTCTCATGTCTCCTGCACTGGCAAGCAGCTTCTTTACCACTAGCACCACCTGGGAAGCCCGCAGAACCACTGTATATCCTGCCAAATGGCTAAACTGAGGAAAACAGTGCCAATTGTTAGTAAAGATATGGAGGAACTGTAATTTTCACATATTATGGGAGTGTAAATTGGCATAAGCCAAAAACAACTATTTAGCATTATCTACTAAAGTTTAGCAAACATACACAGTTCAACTCAGCAATTGAGCTCCAAGGTATAATACATACTGGACAGAAATGTACATATGGTCATGAAAAAATGTTCCAGAATGGTCATAGAGCTGAGGCAATTCATATTTTCCAAAGATGGCTGTAAAAAACTTTTCTGTCACATACACTTCCTTATAACGTAACCCAGAGACTCTTCAGTAGGAGAGGTAGGATCTGTGCCTCTTTTCTTTGAACCTAGGCAGGCTTGTGGCTCATTTGGAATGATAGAGTGGTGTGGAGGTGATGCCATGTGACTTCCAAAGTTAAGCCAATGGAGGGTAGAAGAATATGCTCCCCAACAGTGTGCCACTTGGCATTAGGATTCTTTGAGCTGAAGACAACTGAGAAAAAAGCAAATATAAGAAAAGCTCTCTGCCTTCCTCCTACTTTGTATGACATAAATTTATAATGATGCCCCCTCTCTCTGCTCTACCAGGAAGAACAGAAGTTAATCATCAGAGACAATAGTAGACTCATAAGTCCAGCCCTTATCTTGCACTAGTTCCCCCATATATTTACCTTCCCACAATTTGCTGTCCTAGAAACTTAAAATTCTTTTCATTTGTCTTGTCACTTCCCTGAAAATTTATTGTTTTTTGGTTAAGGCACTATATAAGCCCAAGTTCTCACTGCTGTTTGTGTTATCATCATGGAGAGTTCCTATGTGTATGTGAAGCATATGTTAATAAACTTTTGTTTTTCTCTGTTTATCTGTGTGTTTTTTTTTTTTTTTGGGGGGGGGGGTCAGTCTAATTTATAGAAATGGCAACCCACTCCAGTATTCTTACCTGGAAAACTCCGGAGGAGCCTGGCAGGCTACAGTCTATGGGGTCGCAAAGAGTCGGACACGACTGAGTGCACACGCACAGAGCGTGGTGCAGTGGTAAAGAATCCACCTGCCAGTGCAGGAGACACAAAAGATGAGGGTTTGATCCCTGGGTTGGGAAGATTCCCTGGAGTAGGAAATGGCAACCCACTCCACTCATTATTCGTGCCTGCAGAATCCCATGGACAGAGGAGCATGGCCAGCTACAGTCCATGGGATTGCAGAGTTGGACACAACTGAGCGCATACACAGGCAAATCAGTTATTCTGTCTTACAGTAGAAAAAGCCACGGAGCTTCTTCCTCGTTCCTGGGGACACTCATGCTTGGAATTCTGAGCCTTTGTGTAAGAAGTCCATCTGCCCTGAGGCCACCAAGCTATGAGGAAGTCACACTACCAGAAGAGTTCACACAGAGGTGACCCAACTGGCAGTAGTCAGTCTTAGAGTCCTTTTAGCTGAGGTGCCATATATATGTTGGTGCCACTGCCAACGCACCCACAACCACTGAGTCTTTTCAGCTGAAGGCCCAGACTTCATTGGAGCAGAGATCAGCCATCCCTACAGAACCCTTTACAAATCCCTAACTCATAGAATGTTTGAGCATGATAAAATGGCCATTCTTTTACATCATTATCTGTAATGGCCCCAAGCTGAAAACAACGCAGATGTTCATTAACAGTTGAATAGATAAGTTGCAGTGTATTCATATAGTGAAATACTCTATGGGAATGAGAACTACTGACACACACAACTACATGGATGAGTTTCACAAATACAATGCTGAGCAAAAGAAGCACCATACAAAAGAACACACACCATAAGATTTTATTTCAATGAAACTCCAAGAATACAAATTGTTATGCTTAGTGCTAGAAAGCAGGCTAGTGGTTAGCTTTGGAGACAGGCAGTGACTGGGAGGGCGTGTGAAGAGGGTTTCTCTTTCTTCATGTCAGGTTGGCTATACTGGTGTGTCCATTCTGTAAAAATTTATTGAATTCAACAGTTTTTAAAATTTTATTTTTATTTTTTGATGATGCTGTGTGGCTTGTGAGATCTTCGTTCCCTGACCAGGGAATGAACCTGGATCCTGGGCAGTGAGAGCACAGAGTCCTAACCTGGACCACCAGGTAATTCCTGAGTTCGACATTTGTTTTTTTCTGAAGTTCGACACTTAAAAAAAAAAAATTTTTTTTTGGCCGCTGTTAAGTCGCTGTTAAGTCACTTCAGTCGTTTCCGACTCTGTGAAACCCCATAGACGGCAGCCCACCAGGCTCCGCTATCCCTGGGATTCTCCAGGCAAGAACACTGGAGTGGGTTGCCATTTCCTTCTCCAATGCATGAAAGTGAAAAGTGAAAGGGAAGTCGCTCAGTCGTGTCTGACTCCTAGTGACCCCATGGATTGCAGCCTACCAGGCTCCTCTGTCCATGGGATTTTCCAGGCAAGAGTACTGGAGTGGGGTGCCATTCGCTGCATATGGGATCTTAGTTCCCTAACCAGGGATTGAACCTGTGGCCCCTGCAGCAGAAGCATAGAATCTTAACCACTGGACGGCCAGGGAAGTCCCTGAAGTTCAACATTTTTTTGTGTGCGTTCATTTTTATTTTATACTTCAATAACATTTTAAAAGATGCCAGCCATGATCCACAGATTGATCTCTCAACACACAAACAGATTACAAACTCACGGTTGGGATTGTATGGGACAGTGGCTGGAGGTGATTTTGCCTCAGACAGGCAGACGGGTATCTCAGATCAGCTGTTCGTGAATAAGCATCCTTAACATATAGCTTCCTGCATACCACAACCAGCTGCAGGCTGCTGCTGCTGACAAAGCCTGCAGACAAGACTATCCTTTTCTTTCATACCAGGATTGAAGTGGAATGCGACCCAAAAGAAGCAGAAATATCTTGGTGTTTTAAGAAGATGGATTCAAATAGTTGACAACATGCAGCAGGTTAGGTTAACCTTACTAAAAACATTTTTTAGTACTTATTCTGTGCTAGCATTTTATATGTACAACCTTATCTATCATCAGAACAAACCTATGAAGCAACTTAGTTACTGGGATTCTTTCTATTTTTAAAGGAGAGGGAATTAAGAACTGGAGAAGTTAAACAACCTGTTGGAGTTCTCAGTATTTATAAATACCTAAGAATGAAGTCTGCCACATTACTGTATTTTTTGAGTTGCCTAAATACATGGGCAAACTTCACATTGAAGACTGGGAGGGATGGAAGTAGTCAGCCAAAAATAAAAGGAAGAGCTTACTGACACTGCTAAAGAGCCTTGGCCAAGGGCAAATTTGGGTTCAGAACACATAAATCTGGGGTTTGAGTTTCATTTCTCTTTGACTCATCTTTGACTGAGTTGAGTCACTTCAGTTTTTCCTTTTATATTATTGTGTTTGCTTTTCTCCTACAGGTCACTGTTTTTAGAGAAAGAATTGAGCTCTTTGCCCTTTTAGATCTTTGTTTGACTAGCTTCTTTGTATTATTCAGGTCTCTGGTCAAATGCTATCTCCTCAGAAAGCCCTGTCCTAACCACCTTGTCTAAAAGATCCTCCTTGTCACTCTCTTTCTCTTTTCTTTTTTAGTTTTCTTCTAAGCAATTTCCAATACTTAAAACCGTATTATTTACTTATTTATTTCGTGTCTCCTCCACTGTAATGTGAGCTTCTCAACAAAGATCTATCTGCTTTGTTCATCCAAACCCCCAGTGCCTAGAATAGTGCCTGGAAGGAATGTGGTAGATGCTCAGTTATTGATAATACTGGGGGAGGAAGGAAGGAAGAGAGGGAGGCAGGGAGGGACTGGTATAAAGACATTTGAGGACTTTGAAATGGTATTTGGTGATTAAGACTGTATTGTAACACTAGCTGCTTATAGAGATAAACCTCCCAAAATCTCAGTAGCTTGACACGAAAAGCTTATTTCCCACTCACAAAAATAGTCTAATGCAGATGTTTCTAGTTGGGATCCAGGCTCCTTCTATATGTGGCTCCTCCCACATTCCGAAGATGTCTCCCAACGTTTTCCTGGGGGTTATCTCCCTTCCTGTCAGCTGGGAGGGTCCAAGGGCGTGGAGGACAACGCAGAGATGTTTAATGGGCCAGTCTTAGAAGTATTACATATTACTTTTGACCGTGTGTGTGTGTGTGTGTGTGTGTGTGTGTGTGTGTGTGTGCGCGCGCGCGCGCGCGCGCGCATGCGCTCAGTTGCGTCCAACCCCATGGACTGTAGCCTGCCAGGCTTCTCTGCCCATGGAATTCTCCAGGCAAAGTGAGTTGTCATTCCTACTCCAGGGGATCTTCCCCACCCAGGGAACCCTAGTCTCCTGCGTCTCCTGCATTGGTAGGCAGATTCTTTACCATTAGCGCTACCTTATCGTTGTTTGCTCAGTCGCTAGGTCATGTTCAACTGTTCCGACCCCCACGGACTGCAGCATGGAAGGCTTACCTATCCTTCATTATCCCCAGGAGCTTGCTCAAACTTATGTCCATCGCGTCGGTGATGTCATCCAACCATCTCATCCTTTGTCATTCCCTTCTCCTCCTGCTTTCAGTCTTTCCCAACATGAGGGACTTTTGCAATGAGTTGGCTCTTTGCATCAGGTGGCCAAATATTCAGCTTCCGCATCAGTCCTTCCAATGAATATTCAGGGTTGTTTCCAGATTTTATGAATACAAATATATAGTAATGAATGATTTTACTCTGAACTCTTTATTCATAGATATCTAACATAGACTATCTTATTTAACCACAGCAGCAGAACAGTGTCTAGATTTATCATCGCTTTTCTTCCAAGGGGCAAGCATCTTTTAATTTCATGGCTGCAGTCACCATCTACAGTGATTTTGGAGCCCAAGAAAATAAAGTCTGTCACTGTTTTTATTTTTTCCCCATCTATTTGCCATGAAGTGATGGGACCAGATGCTATGATCTTAGTTTTTCTGAATGTTGAGTTTTAAGCCAGCTTTTTCACTCTCCTCTCCAGCACCATCTGGGAAGACCGCTTTGACCACATACCACTAGGCATATCTAAGGTCAAGGAAGGTTTGGAAATATAGCTCAGGTGTGTGCCTAGGTAGAGAAGGAACCGGGTTTGGTAAACAGCTAGCTAATCTCTGCCACTGTGGTTAAATAAGTTAGTCTGTGTTAGATGTCTATGAATAAAGAATTCAGAGTAAAATCATTCATTACTGTATATTTGTGTTCATAAAATCTGGAAACCACTTATTTCAGAAAATATCCAAAGTCTCTGTCTATGATAAAAACTATTCTGTATACCTGAGAGCTGCCTTTTATATATTCTCTCAGGAGAGGAAAGAAAGGAGAAACTTGATTTTTGTAAAAATTCCATTTGTATCTGAATTGCTTTATAAGACTGTGAAATAATTACATATAAATTATAGTTTTGACTTGATTATAAAACCTGCCAGAATTCCATTCAAAGGTATGGTTTTCCTAATAGTGTGGCTATAAACACTGCAAAATGCATTTCTGAGGGTTTGAAATCTTACCTTCTAGAAAGGAATGGATATTTCTAAAATTTCTAAATTCTAAGGCCTGGGTAAATCCTGCAGTTTTCATTCAGATTGTCTTACCATATGTTTCTTTTCTAATTTAATACTGCTTAAAACTATAAGCTCCAGAAGAATGAGGTTCAATCCATTGGTAAGAAAGATAGAAAAGTGATAATAGGAAAAAACTAGCATTTGCTGAGGCTTATTTGTCAGGACTGTGTGAGGCACTGTGCCCACTCCTCACATCAACACTGCAAGGAAGGTAGTGAGCCCAGTTTTTTCGGTGGGGATCCTTTGTCTCTGGGAGGCTAACTAACTCACCTGTGGTCCCAAGCCAGGAAAGGACAAAGCTTGGATGTGAGCTGAGGTCTATCTGGCACCAAAACCCAGATTCTTGAATAGAGCAGACTGGAAAAGAGTATGAAAATGAAGAACTTGGGAAACGAGCTAGAGACCAACACTACGGAGCTTTGAAATTTGACTCCTCAGTCTTTTCTTTCCTAAGAAATCCCTGGAGGTGATTTTTTTGACCACCCCTCATAGCCTGCGGGATCCTAGCTCCCTGTTGTTTATTTGCCAAGTTATGTCCGACTCTTTACGACCCTATGGACAGTAGCCCACCAGTCTCCTCTGTCCATGGGATTTTCCAGGCAAGAATACTGGAGTGGGTTGCCATGTCCTCCTTCAGGGGATCTTCTTCCCAATCCAGGGATCAAGTTGATCTTAGTTCCCTGACCAGGAATCATACCTATGCCCCTGCTGTAGAAGTACAGAGTCTTAACCACTGGACCACCAGGGAAGTTTCCGCAGAGGTGCTTAATTCCTTTGTATCTGTTAGCCACTAGCTCTGTAGAAAGACTGAAGTCACATGTAAGGTTAGAGCTTCAGATCTTAGTACCAGCTCTCTGATGTTTCTGGTCACTTATTGAAATCCCTCTGCAGGGTTTTTTCCCAAACCAGGTGTCTAGGGGAGCAATCAAGTTCCAACCTAGTTCTTGACTGGGAAGGTATGGCCGCCTTGATCACATCTCCATGGGAAAAATGAAACTGACAGATTAAGGGAGTAATTCCAAGAATAACTTTGGCACTAGACCTAAGACTGGAAAACAATTTTCCTTCTCCTTTGGGCAGTGAAAATGCCTCAAGGACAGTAAAATGTGCAGGAGAATCAGGCTGAGGGCCATTTTTCCTCTTCTCCTCTGCCAGGGTCCACGTGTGTAAAACACATGAACTGTTGGCTACCTTCCTGAGTTTTTACTCAGCTGTTTATAGCAGGCCTGTAAATATGCACATCGTAAAGTTAAAAATAAAGCCAAATAGCAAGACTTCAGAGTGGGAGAGACAAGAAAATACTTATACTTTACAAGAATTAAACTAAAATTCCAACCTCAACTATATAAGGTAAGTTTTTTGAATCCTAAGAATTATATTTTGCAATATTGAGTGTATCATTTTTGAAAAAGCCACATCTTTTTAATCTACTTGGGTTAACACTATTTTCAAATTATCTTTCTTACAGCCATTACATAGAATGCAAAGAAGATAAAGAAACAACAGTGCTAAAATGTATTCCCAGTAAATTGATACATTCTCTGTGGAATCTTTTTGCAAAAACGGAATATGGATTAAAGATTAAAGTAATGTACCAATGGTTATAATTCAAAGTGAAAGTGAAGTGAAAGTGTTAATCGCTCAGTCATGTCTGACTCTTTATGATCCCACCAGGCTCTTCTGTCCATGGAATTCTCCAAGAAAGAATACTGGAGTGGGAAACTATCCCTTTCTTTAGGAGATCTTTTCGACTCAGGGATCAAACTCATGTCTCCTGCATTGCAGGCGTATTCTTTACTGTCTGAGTCACCAGGGAAGCTCAACCAATAGTTATATTCAAATATATTCTAAAATACATATAATTGTACTAAGAGGTAAAGGAGTATTATGTATGTAATCTACAAATAGTTCAAGAATAATATTATGCATAATGAAGCATCCACATATATGTATTTATAGAGATAGTGAATTATAAAACAAATGTGGGAAAATGATAAAAGTTGATAGATTCATTGTAATGTACTGATTGCTACTGATTTGTTCACTTTAAAATAGTTAATTTTATATTATGTGAGTTTCACCTCAATGGAAAAAAATATATAATGGATTTGAGTGAAGGTATAAAGGGTGTCTAGAATTTTTCTGTATTACTCTGCATTTCTGTATTATTCTGTATTTTCTGTAAGTATAAAATTATTTTTAATAAAAAGTTAAAGAAACCTCTATAGAAACTATAGTAAGTAGCTCAGCAGAGAGAATTTAACTTGGAAATTAAATTAGTTATACAGATGTTAAAGGTCTGAAAAAAGCAAAGGGACCCTGAGGTAACTGAGGTAAAGCCTGCGGGTACCATGAGCCATGTTCTAGGAGGGGCTCCACAGAGCTGAGACTCAGACCTCTGAGGACTACAGTAGTTCAGAGAGCTGGAAAAAAGTCTGAAATCAGCTGCTACTACCGTCAGGGTAAACGGCCGTGCATACGTGCTTCGACTCTTCAGTCGTGTCCAGTCGTGTGACCCTATGTACGGTAGCCCGCCAGGCTCCTCTGTCCAAGGGATTCTTCAGGCAAAGATAAAGGGGGCACTGTGAGCCAAAGTCCATCCTTCCTCCTCCTGCCTTAAAGTCTCCCTCTAGTGCCCCTGGGCTTCTCTGGTAGCTCAGGTGGTAAAGAACCCACCTGTCAATGCAGGAGACATAAGAGATGTGGGTTTGATCCCTGAGTCAAGAAGATCCCTTGGAGAAGAGAATGGCAACCCACTCCAGTATTCTTGCCTGGAGAATTCCATGAATAGAGAAGCCTGGTGGGTTACAGTCCATGGGGTCACAGAGTGGGACACAACTGAGCGACTAACACACAGCGCCCCCTACTGGAAGAACCTGACAGCAGCCTGCTGACACAGAATGTAGGCTGTAGAGTTCTAGTCTCACCATCAGAAAGCTCAGCATGAAGGTTTCAAAACCACAAACACACAGGACCCAAGGTATTTGGAAAGCAATTCTTTCTGGGTTTGATTTGACGGATATAAGTTTAGTAACAGGCACACTCCACCATAGCGGAATTCTGAGATGCATAAAAAACCCAGCTCGGAAGAAAATCATAGTCTTAAATACAAACACTCACAGAGCCAATTCACATTAGTTACAGTATATTCTATTAAGTGGCCACAAACACACCATTAGTGAATACTGAACCATCGTTCTAGAGAAAATGCAGGGTTAGCTTCCTATGAGGCTCTGTCACAATATTTTTTTATCAAACTGTGAATAAATAACTTTGTTTTATGGCTGTTTATGTTTAAAAACACCTTACTTAACACATTTTTGGTTGATTAACACTGAACTGATGTTCAACAGCACTTTAACTCATGCCCAAGTAAAGCTCGTCCATCACATGTATTTTCTCCTTAGGAGAAACTTCAGGAGAAATTCTTTCTTTTTAAATATTTATTTATTTATGGCTGAGCTGGGTCTTTGTTGCTGTGTGCAGGCTTTCTTAGTTGTGGTGCTTGGGCTTCTCATTGTGGTGGCTTCTCTTGTTGCCAACTCAGGACTTCCATTCCAAGGAAAGAGAAGACGTGCATACACACAGGAATGGAGAAGTAAATACTGGGACGACAGTCTTCTGCTGAACTCAGGCCTTAGTCCCCTCTCATCTGGGGAACCTTGAAGCCTTCCAGTTGCCTCCTCAAGGAAGAAACCCTCATCTGGTTCCTATGTGGATCAGATCCCACATGCCATAGCTTCACTCTTGCAGCGCCTTTGCCCCATCCAATGCATTCAGCTCACCACAAAGCAATTTTCTTAAATGGCCCATCTGCCTCAGGGATCAAGACCAACCTTCTGAGAGTGACTGAAAAGATTCTTCATGCTTTAGACCCTGGGCTCCACTCCCGCCTCCTCCCGCCTCCCCTTGCCGTGCCTGAACTTGCACTCTGGCCTAGCTGACCCAATGTCTGGACTTCTGCCTGTCTGCTTACTGCTTTGGATGCTCTTCCCCATTTCTTTTTCCAGAAAGCCTTTTTAGGGTCCCCAAGTCTGAGATGGCAATGACACTCCACTCCAGTACTCTTATATGGAAAATCCCATGGATGGAGGAGCCTGGTAGGCTGCAGTCCATGGGGTCACGAAGAGTCAGACACGACTAAGCAACTTCACTTTCACTTTTCACTTTCAAGCATTGGAGAAGGAAATGGCAACCCACTCCAGTGTTCTTGCCTGGAGAATCCCAGGGACGGGGGAGCCTGGTGGGCTGCCGTCTCTGGGGTCGCAGAGAGTCGGACACGACTGAAGTGACTTAGCAGCAGCAAGTCTGAGATGGTTTTTCAATCTTTTTTTTATTTTTGGGATATTCTTGGGGAATATCCCAAACATAGCACCTACCATACAGTAGGCGTCGTGCTCCCTCACTGAGCTTCAAGCTCCTAGGGCTGCCTGCTCTACGTTGTTATTTAATCACTCCGTCGTGTCCAACTCTTTTGCGACCCCATGGACTGTAGCCCGCCAGGCTCATCTATCCATGGGATTTCCCAGGCAAGAATACTGAAATGAGTTGCATTGCCTACCCTATACATCTTAGAATTGTTAGTGGAACTTAAAAAACTCCTGGCATGCAGTAAGCCTTTATAAATATTTTCTGAATTAACCAGTGTGAGTGAGGACATTTTACAAAATAACCACAGGAGTGAAGAGAAAGAAGTCATTCATGAGGGTGAGGTGTGCCTTTTGGAGAATGTTGAAATTTCAGACATGCTTCATGGAAGGGTCAACGCTTGGCAAGGCTTTTACATGCTGGCACTGGAGACTGGTTTTTGGAGATGGTGTGCTTAGGAGGCTGGGGAGAAGGCTGAAAGGAGGAAGCTTAACCAGGGTGAGAGACAGTGGCTTTAAATAGGGAAGTTTCAAGAAAACAGGAAGTTTTGTTTTTTTTTTTTAAACCACCTTGGTGAAGTGCATGGATCTCAGTTATTAAGGCGTCAGAAAACTGTTGAAGGTGTGTAAGTGGCTAAACTTCTTTGATGTATTGGGCTAGTCATTACAGAAATAGACGATCACTGTCCAGAGATGTTAAACGAGCCACTTCTAAACACTGTGTAAACACTCATCCTTGAGGGAAAGAACTGGAATGGCTCTCCTTTATTTGAGCCAGACTGCTTTAAAGTGGCTCAGACTGTCTAGCGGAGAAAGAAGGACCCAGAGAGCTGGCAGAGAAGGGTTGGCCCAGGGCTAGGAGGCAATTGAACCCCCAGGAAGCCAAGATGCTTGAGGTGAATCTCCAAAGAGTTACAGGATTTTATGCTCTTGTTGTTCAGTCGCTCAGTCATGTCTGACTTTTTGTGACCCCATGGAAAACAGCACGCCAGACTTCCTAGTCCTTCACTATCTCCTGCAGTTTGCTCAAACTCATGTCCATTGAGTCGATGACGCCATCCAACCATCTCATTCTCTGTCGCTCCCTTCTTCTGCCCTCAGTCTTTCCCAGCATCAGGGTGTTTTCTGATGGGTCTGCTCTTCCCATCAGGTGGCCAAAGGGTACTCTGCAGCCCCTCTTAAATGAAGAAAGGGAAGGGTGTGATGGCATCTTCATTGTATGTTTAGAGCTTGTTTACTCCCTGGGGCTGGTTCTTTGATTTCTTAGCTTCAGAATATTTGCATAAGAATGTGATTCCCCAGGTGGGCTGATTTCCAGAATTGAAGGATTGACCTTTAACTCATCTGGGAATCTCAAAGGCCACTGAATCGACAGCAGACCTTAGTCAGAAGATGAGCTGGGTGGGGCCTGATACGGGTTACCCTTTGAGGCTGAGGTTTTTAGGCTGATTAGATACGGCTGCTGCTGCTGCTGCTGGTAAGTCGCTTCAGTCGTGTCCGACTCTGTGTGAGCCCATAGACGGCAGCCCACCAGGCTCCCCCATCCCTGGGATTCTCCAAGGCAAGAATACTGGAGTGGGTTGCCATTTCCTTCTCCAGTGCATGAAAGTGAAAAGTGAAAGTGAAGTCGCTCAGTCGTGTCTGACCCTTAGCGACCCCATGGACTGCAGCCTACCAGGCTCCTCCATCCATGGGATTCTCCAGGCAAGAGTACTGGAGTGGGGTGCCATTGCCTTCTCCAGGCTGATGAGATAAGGGAGGGTGAAGTTTCTCCTTTGCACCTGCACCAGCATCCCCTTCTCCTCCCCCTGCACACTCCACCTTACTCCCCACTCCCCATGTGCTCTCACTTAAAGGACAGAACCCCACCCCATCCCCACCCCACAGTTGCCACCAAATGTAGACTTTTCTGAGGGGCCAGAGGTTTTTGGTTGTTCCTAGTCTGTGACTGTATACTGAAGCCAGATATTTTCCCTGAGTCTGTTGTAACCTCCTCACCAACCCCACGTGGTGTCCGCTCACTCAGCACCTCTTCAAAGAGGTGGTGTTGTCACCTAGGTCACTGCAGTAGGTGCTACTAGAGAAACTGTTTGTGAAATTTGAGCATACAAATAGAAACCTTCATTTTGTTTTGATGAAGAATGTTGGGCTGCAGCCCGCAGCCCTACAAGCCCAGTGCTTGCCCAGCTTCTAGACCAAAGGAAGAGCCTGGAGTCAGGGACAGAGACTCAGTGGTTTAATGAATGAGGGGGCTTATGTGTCCAAAGCAAAGTCTTGGAGCACACCCCATGGTGTCCGCAAGACAGCAGGCAGGGCCTGGCAGGGGCTTCACTCCCAGGAGCAGGGGCAGATTACCAGTTATGGGGGCACTTACATCAGCTTGACTCATCAGTTACCAGGGAAACCAGAAGTGGGGACCACCCCCTTACTGCCCATTAGATAAGAACAACGGGCCTGGGGCAAGTATGTATGAAGGTCAGTCAAATGAGTAAGGTGTAGGTGAAGCAGGCCCTGATAGAGTTGGCAGGGGTTGGTGGGGGGGGGGGACGGTGTGCAGCAGATGTATAGAGAGCAAGAGAACAGCCATCTTGGATAGCAGAGTGCTTAAATGTGACTGTGAGGAAATTGGGGATCATATACATCTTTCTTGAGTTGGGCCTCATGTGGAAAAGATTGCTCATCCATGCCAGCTTGTACTGCCTTCTCAGGTTACACCAAGTGGCACACAGGTTTCTTAGTACGCAGTGTGGTGCCCCAAGGATGAAAGAACAAGGTGAACAAGAATGGTCTTGGAATACAGGAACAGAAAAAATCAGACCCTCAATACCCTTCCCCAATATGTTGTAACCCTTGTGGAATTTTTGAGTCCTCCTGAGTAGTATTGCCTATCTCCCCTCTCACCCCATATAAGGAAAAGATGTTTGCCTTACTCTTCTCCTGCCCAGTATACATACCTATCCAATCAGCAAATGACTCTCCACACCCCTACCCTGCTCCTTGTCCCACTCACTATACTGGCAGACAACCGCCTCCCCCAATCTAATAAACTCGATTCTCCTTTCATTCTGCCTCCTGTCTGGAAATTCTTTTCCAACCTGCGCACAGACCATGACACTATGACTCTGAGATCCTTGAACCTAGAGGCTGTGTCATATTTACCCTCAAGAGGCCTGACAGCTGATGTTCAGTGAGCCTGTTGCTTTACTGAGGAGGGAAGTTGCCCGTGTTCTCTGGGCCACCTTCCCCCTCACACCTTTCCCTTTCTGCACAAATCATAGACATGCACAAATCTCCCTCTGCAAAACCAAAGCAAACAAGTGTCCCCATAATCCACTCCACGCCTCATCCCACTTTTGCTCACTTGCCCCATACATCAGCCTTAGCCTCTGTTTTTTCTCTTTCTAGGAAAAAACAGTGACCCAGTCCACCTCTCCTATTCCCCAACATTATGAAGTCTGCTTTCAGTCTTCCTCACTCAGAAACTGTCTTTGCTGCATTCATCAGTAGCCTCTTCATTGAGAAAGCAGCTGGGCCCCGTAGAGTCTCTTCACAGGCACGGCTGTTGATTATTTCACCTGACATGCTGCCATCTAGGCCTCCCCAACAGCACTCTGACCCCGTTTTGCAAGGAGCTTCTCAGACCACTAAACCCCTTTCCCATGTCAGAGCCTCCTTTTAAGTCCCCCAAACATAGGAGTTGCTAAGTGTTCTGATGCTGATCCCACTGCCTCCCTTCCATCTAGAATCTTGCTCCTCAATGTGGTCTTTCTGGACAAGTAGGATTGGCTTCCTTGAGAGCCTGTTAGAAATGCAGACTCTTAGGTCTACCCTGGACTTCCTGTATCAGAAGCTGCATTTTAATTTAGATCCCCAAGTGACTCATCTGCACATTAAGATTTAAGAGGTGCTGATCTATGGCAGCACTAAGAAAGAGAAATACAATGCACACCACGTGTATTTTGAAATTTCTTGTAGCCACATTTAAAAACATGAAAAGAAACATGTGAAATTAATTGTCATCATGTAGTGTAATTGAACTCAATAAATACAAGTTGTTATAATTTCAATGTGTAACCCATATAAAAATCATTGAAATACTTTATGCTCATTCGTTAGTTAACTGTTTGAAATTCAGTGTGTATTCTACCCTTATAGCACATCTCACATCACGCCAGTCACATTTCAAGTGTTCAGTAGCCACAGGACCAGTGGCTACAGTTTTAGAAAAGGCAGCTCTAGAGTTTAGCGTGCAGATGAGATCTTAAGGTTACAGTGAAAAAATCTGTGGGCAAACTGCTTCAGAACTTATTGGTGTTGTGATCTTGTACAAATTATCCCTCTCTGGCTTCCTTTCCTCATCTTGTGAACCAGGAAACTGTGGAGATTCGTATCTGAGCTCTGTCACTTACCAGCTGTGGCTAAAAATGCTCTCCATCCTATGTGGTATTATTAGGTAGGTAGGTAGAATAGGGAAAAGGAGTCCAAAATGGCGGTGACTAGAAGACAAGGAAGGTCAAATAAGGTCCGAGGACCAGAGTGAAGACTTCAGGCAGAACAAACAGAACAAACAGCACTCCTGGCTAAGCCCAATTTGCATAGGGCAGGCCCAGGTGGAGGAAAAAACATATAAAAGGAGGAGCCAAAGTGCTTTCTCTCGGACTCTATCTCGCACTTGCGTGCGTGCACGCGTGCACTCTCTCTCTCTCTCTCTCTCTCTCCCCCTCCCTCCCCACGCACTCCTCCACTCTCTTCTCTCCCAGTCTTGGATTCTCCTGCTATCTTCTAAATAAAATGGAGCTGTAACACTGATTTGTCTAAGAGCTGTAGCACGGTTTGTCCAAGACCCGAGAGCTGTGACGCGCCGAGGGCTTTAATGTCCGTCGCTCCAAATCTTTGTTGTGACGAGACAAAGAACTGAGGAACATACACTCGCGTGACAGTATGTTGTAGAGAGAAATTCCTTACACCAATACCTGATCCATTATAGGAATTACTGTCCACAAGTTATAATGTCAGTAAAGGACCTATTCATAGTAACAATTATGAATAGTTGGGTGATATAAAAAATGCTTATATTAAAATGTTAAATAAAAGAAACAACACAAAATGGTTTTTATAATATGATCACACCTATATTAAAATCAAAGTAGCTTAAAATTATAGCTAGAAGTAAGGAAACAAATATTAATTTTGATTGTTTGGAAGAGAATATTTTTGGGGAGACAGTGATTTTTTTCTTTCTGCTTTTCTAAATATGTATTGATTTTGTAATGAGAACAAAACTATTTCTCAAACTGCATACTAGTTGAACTAGTTGTGAGCATGGGGCCTGGAATAATACTCCCTGGGTTCCCCTGAGGGTACTGTGGTGAGTGAAATAAATCAGAGAAAGACAGGCTACATGATCTCACTTACATGTGGAATCTTAAAAAAAAACCTCATAGAAATATGGAAAAAGTTTGAATGTTGCCAGGTGCTGTGTGGGTGGGGGAAATCAGGAGATGTTGGTCAAAGGGTATAAACTTCCAGTTATATTTAAGATGAACAAGTTTTGGGGATCTAATGCACAGCATGGTGACTATAATTAACAATACTGTATTTTGTACTTGAAAGTTGCTAAGAGAGTAAATTTTAAATGCTCTCATCACACATATTATTTGTGATTACGTGAGGTGATGGATGTGTTAACTAAATTTATTGTGGTAATCCTTTCACGTACTCTATGTGTATCAAATCATTGTATTGTATACTTAAACTTGCACAATGCTATATGTCAATGTCACCTTAGTAAATCTGGAAAACAAAGAGTAAGATATGAGGAAGAGAAGATTCACTTCACAGATTTCAGAGAAGCAAATTTTATTTAAATCTTTAAATATATTAGAGCAAAACCACAAATTCTCTGAATTCTGATTCTGGCTATGCTTTCCCTAGCTTATGATCTTGGATAACTTTTTAAACTGCTCTGTGCCTAGATTGCCTCATCTAGGAAACGGGAATAGTAATTATACTTAACTGATAAGAGTTGTGAAAAAAAAAAAGAGTTGTCATGAGGATTAAATTATATAATAGCTATAAAGGGCACATAATCACAATGGTTTGATAATGAAGATGAAGGAGGAGGGGGAGGAGGAGAAGGGAGATAAGGTTTGTGTTAGTGATCATTGCCTCCCTGGGTTTGGACCCTGATTAGCTGTTGGGATTTGGGCATGTTTCTTAAATTCTCTAAGCCTTAGCTTTCTCATCTGTAAATGGAATAAAAATACAGGCAATATGCACAGATCACACAAAATTGATAAGGGGAGTACATAAGATCATTTGTGTATAGTGCCTGGATCACAATAAGCTCAATAATATTATTTCTAAAAAGTTAACACAAACTGGGGCAGCAATGTCTACTTTATAGATTGCTGTGAAGATAAAACGAGAGCCCTTTGAAAACTGCTGCTAAGTCGCTTCTGTCGTGTCCGACTCTGTGTGACCCCATAGACGGCAGCCCACCAGGCTCCCCCGTCCCTGGGATTCTCCAGGCAAGGACACTGGAGTGGGTTGCCATTTCCTTCTCCAATGCATGAAAGTGAAAAATGAAAGTGAAGTCGCTCAGTCGTGTCCGACTCTTAGCGACCCCATGGACTGCAGCCTACCAGGCTCCTCTGTTCATGGGATTTTCCAGGCAAGAGTACTGGAGTGGGGTGCCATTGCCTTCTCCGCTTTGAAAACTAAAGTACCAAAAAATGAAGCAGTAGTTCAATTCGTTTTCGCTAGATGGCAGTAGACATCACCAAATACAGCTGAGCTCACCTAAACAAATCGTAGATGGGAGAAAAAGACTCCTACTAGACACTTCCCTTTGCACACTTATTTGGCCTCGTCCCACTTCTGTGATGATGCCGGAATGGGACTGGAGAGCATAACATATATTATTTCAAATGAGTGAATTCCGTGCTTGGGCTCAGGAATCTTTTTGTTGGATGTAGACTGTGTTTTCAGGACTAGACCCAGACTGAACCAGACAGTATGTCACAGATCGACAGATCAACACACAGATATGAGAGGAAGAAACAGATCTGCCAACGTGCTGACTTTTGCCTCTTTGGCCAAATTATTTCTCTTCTGTAAACCTTTCATCAAGGTTTGCTGAAGTGCCATCAAAATTTGTATGTAGAATCAGTCAGTATGTCAAAGTTTCTCAAGGGAATAAAAAATCAGTAAATAAATGTCCTCATACTAGATGAGGTACTGTTAGAGGTCATTGATGGCTGTGCCTCAGAGTAACTTTTCTTTTATTTGTTAGATTTCTTAAAATTTTCTTCTTTTAATAAAAAAATGACATTTTAAATCTTTTAACACTTGTACATATTGTATACGTTTGTTGGGGCTGCCCTAATAAAATACCACAGACCAGGTGACTTAACAGAAACATATTTTTTCACAGTCCCAGAGGCTAGATGTCTAAGGTCAAGGTCTCTTTTCTTCTGATGCTTCTGTCCTTGTCTTTCAGACGGCCATCTTCTTTCTGTGTCCTCGCATGGTTATCTTTCTGCATTGTCTGTGTCCTAATATCTTTTTATAAGGACACCCGGCATCTTGGGAGTCCACTAAGTGATCCTATTGTAACTTAATTACATTTCAAAATATGGTCGCATTCTGAGGCACCGATGTTACATGCTGAGGTACATGACGTTGGGTGGGGAGGACCCAAGTCAGCCCATAACACGGGCACAGTTTGTTAAGAAGAACAGCAGTGGACTACTCCTACTCCATCCCTCCTGCTTCATTTTCCAATTTCTGGAAGAATCCAACTTGTACTCTTTTTTTTTTTTTTTTAGTATTTGTTTATTTGGCTGCACAGGAGTCTTAGTTGTGGCATGCAAGATCTTTAGCTGAGGCATGCGGGGATCTAGTTCCCTGGCCAGGGATTGAAACCGGGTCCCCTGCTTTGGGATTGCAGGGTCTTAGCCACTGGACCACCAGGGAAGTCCTCCAATTTACACTCTTTTAGCTAATTATTCGAGCAGTTAACCTCACACCTATAAATAACATGTATATAATGCCTCATTGTTTTTTCAGGTTTAGACTTCATCCCTTTATTTTTTAAAATAAATTATTTATTTATGTACCTTTGGCTGATCTGGGTCTTCTTTGCTGCTCCTGCACTTTCCCTAGTTGTGGCGAGCGGAGTCAAGTCCTCACTGTGGGGCTCAGGCTTCCCATTGCAGTGGCTTCTCTTGTGGAGCCTGGATTTAAGTAGTTGCAGCCCGTGGGCTTTAGAGTGTGGGCTCTGTAGTTGTGGTCACGGACTCTATTGCTCCGAGGCATGTAGGAGCTTCCATGATCAGGGATGGAATCGGCGTCCCCTGCGTTGGCAGGCGGATTCTCAACCACTGGACCACCAGGAAGTTCCGATCCCTTGATTTTTACCGTGAAAGATGTACCTCTTTCTCACCTCCCATCACTCCCACCACCCAGATAGACTTCCTCTCTCCCCATTCTCCCAAAATAGTGAATCATAATTTTGGTGAGATCAATGATTGATATTTACATTGTTGAACAACTTTGTTTTTCCAGAAGCCAATTATTATTTTTTATTTGTTTAGTTTTCTATGTACTTGTTGTACCTCAGTCTCTAAACTTTACCCCTTTGATGTCAATCTCATCTCAATTATGGTAAGACACATATCTTATTCTGTGTCATCCTCTGGAATCAGCTTCCAGGGGCCTCCTGCTTGTTCCATTCTGGATTGGCTGAACCCTAGGACTGTCATACTGCTGCCTACTAATTCTCTTTGCTTCTCCCTTGGGTTGGAATTTCTGTTTTCTGGATTCTATGTCATCTTCTTCCTCTTCTTGGTCTACTTTCTTGCTGTAATGTCAGTTTAAAATTTCAAACATTTACTTATTCAGCAAACTTTTTTTTTTTTGGCAACATCATTTGGCATGTGGGATCTTAATACCCTGACCAGGGACTGAACCTGTGCCTTCTGCATTGGGAGCATGGAATCTTAACCACTGGACCACCAGGAAAGTCAGCAAACATTATTGAGCTTGTGTCTGGCACAGTGCTAGGCACTAGGAATACAGAAGAGGAATAGAAAACGTCACTGCTTCTAGGCTGATGATGTCCAGCTCTGTAACAACACAATGGCCAGTGTGATATGAGTTCAGGGCAGGTACCTGGTTAAGACTCTGCGCTTCCACTGCAGGGAGTGTGGGTTCCATTCCTCATCAGGGAACTATGAGTCTTAATCACTGAACTGCCATGGAAGTCTCCATCATTTTGTTTAGGCATACTAGTAGTTTGTTTTATTCTGTGGACCATACTTTTAGGTAAGCTAAGGTCTCGACCCCCTAGAAATTAATTTATTCATTTAACAAATATTTGTTGAGATGCACTCTTCTAGGTGCTGGAAATATAGCATGAATCAAAAAAGAATTACTCCCCTATAGGAACTGACATGAGAGTGTCATAAATAAATATTTTTAAAAGTCAAGTTGAGATAAATCCTATGGGAGAAGGAAAACAGGGCAGGCCCAGGAGAAGAGAAAAGAGAGGTACTATGGTTTTATAGGATGGTCAGGGAAGGCATTTCTGATACGGGGAAATTTGAGCTACAACAGAAGAAAGGGAAGGAGACACGTAGGCAGGGGGAAAAGGTATTAATGACTCCAATAACCACGATGGTGTGATCACTCACCTACAGCCAGACATCCTGGAGTGCAAAGTCAAGTGGGCCTTAGGAAGCATTGCTGCAAACAAAGCTAGTGGAGGTGATGGAATTCCAACTGAGCTATTTCAAATCCTAAAAGATGATGCTGTGAAAGTGTTGCATTCAATATGCCAGCAAATTTGGAAAACTCAGCAGTTGCCACAGGACTGGAAAAGGTCAATCTCAAAGAAGGGCAATGGCAAAGAATGTTCAAACTATGACACAATTGAATTCATTTCACATGCTAGCAAGATCATGCTCAAAATCCTTCAAGCTAGGCTTCAACAGTATGTGAACCAAGAACTTTCAGATGTTCAAGTTGGATTTAGAAAAGGCAGAGGAAGCAGAGATCAAATTGCCAACATTCACTGGATCATAGAAAAAGCAAGAGAGTTCCATAAAAACATCTACTTCTGCTTATTGACTTCACAAGGCTGTGACTGTGTGGATCGCAACAAACCGTGGAAAATTCTTAAGGAGACGGGACCACCTTACCTGTCTCCTGTGAAACCTGTATGCAGGTCAAGAAGCAACAGTTAGACCTGGACATGGGACAATGTACTAGTTCAAAATTGGGAAAGGAGTACATCAAGGCTGTGTACTGCCACCCTGCTTATTTAACTTACATGCAGAGTACATCATGCGAAATGATAGTCTGGGTGAATCACAAGCTGGAATCAAGATTGCTGGGAGAAATATCAATAACCTCAGATATGCAATGATACCACCTTTATGGCAGAAAGCAAAGAGTAACTAAATAGCTTCTTGAAGAAGGTGAAAGAGGAGAGTGAAAAGGCTAGCCTAAACTCAACAGTCAAAAAACTTAAGATCATGGCATCTGGGCCCATTACTTCATGGCAAATAGATGGGGAAACAATGGAAATAGTGACAGATTTTATTTTCTTGGGCTCCAAAATCACTACAGATGGTGACTACAGCCATGATATTAAATGACACTTGCTCCTTGGAAGAAAAGCTATGACAAACCTAGATAGTTTATTAAAAAGCAGAGACATTACTTTGCTGACAAAGATCCATATAGCCAAAGCCATGGTTTTTCCAGTAGTCATGTATGGATGTGAGAGTTGGACCATAAAGAAGGCTGAGCACTGAAAAATTGATGCTTTTGAACTGTGGTACTGGGGAAGACTCTTGAGAGTCCCTTAGACTGCAAGGAGATCAAACCAGTCAAGTATAAAGGAACTTAGTCTTGAATATTCATTGGAAGGACTATTGCTGAAGCTCCAATACTTTGGCCACCTGATGCAAAGGGCCAACTCATTGGAAAAGACCCTGATGCTGGGAAAGATAGAAGGCAGGAGGAGAAGGGGATGACAGAAGACGAGATGGTTGGATGGTATCGCCAACTCAACGGACATGAGTTTGAACAAGCTCCAGGCGATGGTGAAGGACAGGGAAACTTGGCGTGCTGCAGTCTGTGGTGTCTGCAAAGAGTCGGACACGACTGAGCGACTGAACAACAACAACAAGGCAGAGGGAAAGGCAAGTGCAACGTGCTCGGGTGGAGCAGGAAGGCCAGGGGTTGGGGAAGAGTGAGTCAGGGGAAAGCAGTAAGAGACCAGCAGAGGCCTTGGAGGCCATAGCAAGAAATGGCCTCTTCCTAAGACAGTGGAGATGGGAAGATATTGGAGGGGTTTTGACATGATCCCCAGAAGACATGCAGGTTTCATGGGCCATTTATTGCCCACATCTGGCTTCACTCTTATAGCCAAGCTCATGAGAGCCGTCAACATCTTCTGTCACCACTTTCTCACCTCATTCCTTCAACCCAGACCATTTGGGCTCTGGATGCCATCACTTCTCTGCAAAAGTTCTAATCAAGGTCGTCAGGGACTATATCTCATCAAAGTTTGTAACCATGCTCAGTCCTCCCACTTCCCAACCTCACCAGCAACTGACATGGTTGCAGCACTGCTCCACGATTCAGCAATCCCTGACTCTAGCCTGGTTTTCTTCCTCCTTCACAGGCTTCTTTTCCATATCTGTCAAAGTTCTGCATATAGTAGTGCCCCAGGACTCTGACCTCTGACCTCTGCTGTACTTTTCCCCTGGGCTTTGGGTCCACAGTTTTCAATACTGTAGATATGCTGATGACTTCTGAGTTTATATCTCTAGCTCCAAATTTGTAATTCCAAATGCCTAGTCCACGTGTCTACTCGGAGTTCTAATAGGCATCTTCTCCACATGTTCTTCCTCACAGAAATGGCATCACCTGTTCGGGACAAAATCCCAGGAAGCATCCTTGGATCTTATCTTTATTCCAGTTGGCTCCGCCTCCAAATGAAACCCTGAATCTGACCACTTCTCAGCAGGCCCCTGTTACCCACAAACTCCAGTTGCCATCATCCCTTGCCCAGATTACTGCACAAGCTGCCTGATTTCTTTCCCTGCCTCCACTCTTACCTATCCCCTTCATTCTTCATCCATTATCTTAAAAGATAAGTCATGTCAGGGCCATGACCTTGCCTAAAATCCTCCACTGCAATCAGAACAAATCCAATCCCTTATCAGGGGTCTACATCACCAGGTGTGTTCAAGGCCTTGTGGTTCCAACTACCTCTGGGGCCCCCTCCCTCACCTAGGGCCCAGCTGAGCACACTGAGTTGGCTCCAGTCTCCAGGTCTCTGCACTTGCTTTTCCTTGAGCCTGGAATATTTGTCCTCACGGTGGTCGTCCCTAGGCTTCTTTCTCATCCTTCAGCTTTCAGCTTAAAGGTCACCTCGGTGAGGCCTTTCCTGATCTCCCAAAGTCTTCCCCTCCCCCACCACTCTCTAGCACGTTCAGAAATCACTGTATTCATCCGTTGTGGAGTTCCATGTGTAACCTCATCCCCAAGACGTACACCAGAAAGCTTCTAGAGAGCGGGTACCTCCTTTGTTTTCAGCCCCACACACTGCCTGGTAGAGAGCAGATGCTGAAGAAACAGAGATTGACTGACAGCCCACGAGATTATCCAGGGCTCTTCTGAGGTTCTTTGTCTGTTGCAGGGAGAGATGGCTTCTTCAATCGCTTGCTCTCATTCTAGCCAGAGAGGGACTAGCAACCACCCTTCTTCTGTCGTCCCCTCCCCACTTCCTCCCCCGCCCCGCTCCCCCGCCCCTTCCTGCTCCATTCTTCCTCCCCGCCACCTCCCCTATCCCCCTCCTTCATCCCGCCCTGTCGCGTGGGAGCCGTCCTGGTCGCGCAGACGCTGGAGCGCAGAGACCCGACGGCCGGCCGTGGAGGCATGATGGCGCTCAAGGCGCTGCGTTTGGTTTTGTTCCTGGTCTGGTGGGACTCGGCCGGTAACGCTCACCAGTCTCTCTGGTCCCTGGAGGACCAGCCAAGGGGTTACCGAGAAGGGGGTCTTGCCCGCTACTATCCCTCCCCGAGGCCTGGGGGGCCTTCGTGTCCCTCCACGCACGCACCGTTACTGGCGGTTCCGGCCCGCCCCGCAGTTGCCTAGGGACACGAACTTGGGGATGTTCGGGGTTGGGGGGTGGCATTGTGGAGCCAGCAACCGTCTTTAGTTCCTGCTTGGGCTTCTTCCCAGGCTGCTCTTTCTTCCTTAGAGTGGATTTTCTGGAATCCAAGGTTAGGAGTCAGGTTTTTATGTACCCGGGGCCTTCCTTGCAGAACCTCAGCAGCAGATGTACGGGAATCAGAAATTGTGAATGCCGAAAGCGCCAAGCACCGTGGGGTTCCTGAGAAAGCG
Organism: Bos mutus; assembly: GCF_027580195.1. Classification (NCBI taxonomy): domain Eukaryota; kingdom Metazoa; phylum Chordata; class Mammalia; order Artiodactyla; family Bovidae; genus Bos; species Bos mutus. Next base: position 72,073,192 of record NC_091622.1, on the reverse strand, counting down.
GCTTCAGTCCAGCCAGACTTGATGTCTATTTAAGTCGAGTTAAAGTGATAACACCCAGTGTCAAATTTTGCACTTATTATCTCGACCACAGAGGAAAACAATATCGTGAACTATTGAGTTACTTCTCTAACCTTTATTCCGTAGCTCCAGAGTTTCCCAAGCAATCCTCTTAGGGTGGTCAGATACAGAACCGGTACCCAGTGTTTTCTGTGTGCCTGCTAGGAGAAGTGCCAGAACACACTTGAATCGACTTTTTAGGAAGGAGTCAAAGAAGCTAGACATGTGAGGGAGAGGGAGACATGTAGCCTGTCTAAATCACAAGCTGAATTAAAAAACAAAAACAAAAACACCCTTATGAATAAGCACTAACCTTAATCCATCCTTTAAAATGTCTGTTTCCTTTTTGCAGCCTCTTCCAATGCTCAGTTTGGTCAACCTTCAGAATACAGTACAGTAAGTAGGAAACCACTTGTATTGTTTCTACTAATACAGTGACGCCCACAGTGGTTTGGGTAGGGGCTGGTTTTCAGGTCTGCCACTATGGAGACAGTTGACTGCTTCTTTAGTAACCAGACTCTCAGGCAGGCTTTTTGACACGGATCACAGTATAAACTTTGGTTAAAAATTACTCAGGCCTTGAAGGCCTCAGGGCTTTGTTTCCTTTTAATATCTCCTTTGATGATTTAGAAGGTCCTATGCCCAGTAGTTACATGTTGTACTAGATATTTTATGTATATTCTCAAATTAAGTTGTGGAAGCAAACAAAGGCCAACCAGATGAAAGCAAGCAAAAACTATTCACTGCTTAATGTAGCAAGTGAGTCGGCCATGTCACTTGTGTTTTAGCTGAGACTCAAAGGCAAAGGAGTGGGAAAGCTTTGTAACGGGGAAAAGGGAAGGCATCAGGTGTGCCCTGATTGAGGCTGTTGGCCTGGGGAGGCTGGAGGTGGGAACTAAAGGCAGGCATCCTATATGAATGGTTAGGAGGGCATATTTGGATCAGTTCAGTTCAGTCGCTCAGTCGTGTCCGACTCTTTGCGACCCCATGAATTGCAGCACGCCAGGCCTCCCTGTCCATCACCAACTCCGGAGTTCACTCAGACTCACGTCCATCGAGTCAGTGATGCCATCCAGCCATCTCATCCTCTGTTGTCCCCTTCTCCTCTTGCCCCTAATCCCTCCCAGCATCAGAGTCTTTCCCAATGAGTCAACTCTTTGCATGAGGTGGCTAAAGTACTGGAGTTTCAGCTTTAGCATCATTCCTTCCAAAGAAATCCCAGGGCTGATCTCCTTCAGAATGGACTGGTTGGATCTCCTTGCAGTCCAAGGGACTCTCAAGGGTCTTCTCCAACACCACAGTTCAAAGGCATCAATTCTTCGGCGCTCAGCTTTCTTCACAGTCCAACTCTCACGTATGGATATACATGACCACTGGAAAAACCATAGCCTTGACTAGACAGACCTTCAGCCACCCTCTATTTAAGCAAATCACATATGACTCTCTGCTTTCTCTCTAACCATTCCCACAGCAGGTCAATTACTCACTGATTAGAGACAGACCACCCTCTTGTTTAACTACTCCCCTGTAAATCATAGAGCTTGTTTCCCATGAGTGGAGCTGTATTCTTACCAAGACTCAAGTATCTGTGTTCACAAGCCTATTATGCCAGCCACAGTCTTAATTTGTAAAAAATGTAGAGACAGCATGAACATGAGGGTAAAGAAATGAAAATGTTTATATGGAAACTGTGTCAGATGCTTTTGAAAAACTTGCTAAAAGACAAATTCTAAAAAATTGAATTAGGTATAGTAAAACAACAGTAAATAATTGGAGAATTACTTTCTAGCTGTATATTACCTTGCTGTGCCAGTGTCTTTAAATTCTCACCATATTTTAAAAAGGGGGCAGGTTTACCCCTCAGGAGACAGATTGTCATTTTGGTTGTCATGACCAGGAAGTTGTAACTAGCATCTAGTGGATAGAAAACAATGATGTTACTAAACACCCTACCATGCAGGAGACAGCCTCACACAACAATTAATTAGCTGGTCCAAAATATGAATGCAGTTGAGAAATCCCATTTAAAACAAAAGAAGAAATCATGGATGATTTATTGTGGGTATGATTTTTGCAGTGACGGCACACAGAACTCTAATTAGTTGAAACATTTTGTAGGAAAAGTCTTGTGTCAGGATTAGATTCAGCTGCAGATAACAAGGACTCAAAATAACAGCTCACAGAACTGCCATCTTAGGATGTGGACTTTGTCATCCTGGTCCGTAAAGCGTAGAGTTCCATGCACCTGGGAGCAGGATGGAGGAATGGACAAAGAATAAAAATTGGGGGAAGCAGAGGACAAACCCCAACTTTCTTTTAAAGGAGGTTCCTAGCAGGTGGTAAAGAATCAGCCTGCAATGCAGGAGACCCAGGTTCAGTCTCTGGGTGGGGGATTGAAGGGAGACTCTCCAGCCTGGAGAATCTGGAGAATGGCAACCCACTCCAGTATTCTTGCCTGGAGAATTCCATGGACAGAGGAGCCTGGCGAGCTATAGTCCATGGGGTTGAAAAGAGTCGAAACAACTGAATGACTAACACAAACACAGAAGCAACTGCACGCAGTAATTCCACTTGCATCCCATTGGCCTGGCCTTGATTGTGTGGTCATACCTAGCTGCAAGGAGGTTGTCTTAGTGTAGGTAGCATTACAACTGGCCATGTGCTTCATTGTCTTTCCATCAAAAGATTGGCAATTTTATTTTCATTTATATGTTTTAAGAGAAAATGTTTAGGGTATGTTATAATTTTTGTTACTGTTTCCCTACTTTAATTGACTTTTTCAATTAAATGGCCAATTACCAGTTGTCCCAATCTCGTTGGAAAGAAACTGTCTAGTCTCCTGTGGAAGCTGTCCTGGAAGCCATCATCTTAGTGAGCCTAGAACAGGAAGAACACATCAGGCTCCTAAATGGAGATAGAAGGCTGAACGAAGGATGGAAATGGTCAAAAGTTTCTCTTTAGTTCAGAGTTTGGCCAATGCCCTGTCCTACTTAGGTCTCTATGAATCCACATAATATGAAGGAAAAGGTATATTTCATTTATTCAGAGTACTAAACACTTATTCTGAAGTGAGGAAAGACGATCACTATTACTAAAACAAAACAAATACAGCAGATCGTATATTCAACCTGTTATTAGAGTGAGCCTCTGCACGCTATGGTGTGACCACTGTGACCAGTTCTAGTCCTGGTTCTGCTGGAGACTAGTGGCTATGAGCAAGACATATTACCTCTCTGGACTCAATTCCGTCAAATCTGAGAGTTGAGTTCCATGATCCAATATCAGTTTGTTAGGGCTGCTGTAATAAAGCCACAAACTGAGTGACTTAAACAGCAGAGATGGATTGTCTCACAGTTCTCAAGGCTGGATGTTCAAACTCAAAGTGTCGGCAGGGTTGGTTCCTTCCGAAGGCTGTGAGAAAGAATCTGTTCCAGTCCTCTCTCCTAGTATCTCGTAGCCTCAGGCATTTCTTGGCTTGTAAATGGCGTTCTCTTGGTGTCTTCACATGATCTTGCCTCCGTGTGTGACTCTGTGTCCAAACTTTCCTTTTGTTTAAAAAAATATTTATTTTATTTTTTGCACAGGCTTTCTCTAGTTGCAGCGCGTAGGGGCTGCTCTTCCTTTTGGTGCTTGGGCTTCTCACTGTGGTGGCTTCTCATTACAGAGCACAGGCTCTGGGCACATGGGCTTCAAAGCTGCAGTACTTGGGCTCAGTGGTTGTGGCTCAGGGGCTTAGTTTCCCTGCAGCACGTAGAATCTTCCCAGCTGCTGCTGCTGCTAAGTCGCTTCAGATCAAACCTGTGTCCCCTGCATTAGCAGGTGGATTCTAATCTGCTGCACCACCGGAGTGAAAAGAAAAGTGTTAGCTACCTCAGTCGTGTCTGACTCTTTGTGACCCCATGGACTGCAGCCCTCCAGGATACTCTGTCCGTGAGATTCTCCAGGCAAGAATACTGGAGTGGGTTGCCATTCCCTTCTCCAGGGGATCTTCCTGAACCAGGGGTCGAACCCAGGTCTCCTGTATTGCAGGTGGATTCTTTACCATCTGAGCCACCAGGGAAGAATTCCTGAATGAGAATTTCACCACCAGGGTAGTCCCCCAATTTTCCCTTTTTATAACCACACCAGTCATATTGGATTAGGGCCTATTCTCCTAAACTTTTTACTTTAAGATAATTTCCTATAAGAAGACCCTACTAATCCCACATAAGGTCATATTCTGAAGTGCTAGGAGTTAGGACTTTAACATATCTTTCTGGGTAGATGCAGTTAAGCCCATAATAAGCCCTGAGGTCTAATTCTGAACCTACTGCTTTCCTTAATGCTGTTGCTTAAATGCTAGTATCTTACAAGTCCAGACAAAAGATTACATTTCCGAGTGTGTCTGGGCATTATGCCACGGAATTAGGTGGAATGTAACAGGACATTCTCATGGAGTTGCTCGTGAAGAACAGATGATGAAGCTGGAGGATAGTAAAGTACGTTGGTGGCATATCTTGGATTTTCATTTAAAAATCAGCCAGTGTAAACCTTCTGCTGAGGTCCTTATCTTACATAGCAGGTATTGACCCATTGCTTCAACACTACATCTGATGCTTAGAAAAACCTGTGTGTCTGTATGTGTGTGTGTGTAAAACAGAAATTTTTCTGTAGGAAATTTCTAGAAAATATAGGGAAACTTGGGACTTTGCCCAAATTCCTCTCTGGTGGCTCAGATGGTGAAGAATCTACCTACAGTGCAGGAGACCTGGGTTCAATCCTTGGGTCTGGAAGATATGCTGGAGAAGGGAATAGCTACCCACTCCAGTATTCTTGCCTGGAGAATCCCATGGACAGAGGAACCTGGTGGGCTGCAGTCCATGGGTTCCCAAGGAGTCGGACACGACTGAGTGACTAATGGTGGAACTTTGCCCTCCTCTTACAATAAAAACATCTCAAGTTATTCACCAATTTCCGTCTTCCTTTCTCTTTTGTAGCCAAACTGCCGTCAGTATACATTACCAGGATGTCCCCGGGACTTCAACCCCGTGTGTGGAAGTGATCTGTCCACTTATCCCAATGAGTGTACTCTGTGTATGAAAATCAGGTAGCAATTTTTCAATATAAACTAGGCACATATTCTTTAGTTCTTCTCTTGCATTTTGATTACTTAGGAAGTTTGGCTCTTTTCTTGGACATAATCGTATGTGACATAAGTAGCTCTGTTTTAAGACATATTTAAAAAGACACAGAATCAGTGAATTTTCTAGGTCAAGGTTAGAAAAAGAGGCATGTGATTAATCAATTATAGACCAGATAATTAAGTGATGTTACTATTCAGGGATGGGTAGTTTCCCAAAATTAAAAATATATTTACGACTTCCCTGGTAGACCAGTGGTTAAAAATCCACCTGTCAGTGCAGGGGATAAGAGTTCAATCCCTGGTCCAGGAAGATCCCACATACTGAGGAGCAACTAAGCTCATGCACCACAGCTACTGAGCCCACGCTCTAGAGCCCAAGAGTCACAACTACTGAGCCCATGTGCTGCAACTACTGAAGCTCGTGTGCTTAGAGCCTGTGCCCCACGATAAGAGAAGTCACCCCAGTGAGAAGCCCAAGCACCACAACTGTAGAGCAGTCCCTGCTCTCTGCAGCTAGAGAGAGCCTGTGTGCAGCAAAGAAGACCCAGAGCAGCCAAAAAAAAAAAAATTAGAAAAAGAATATATTTAGTAGTTAAACTCTGGAATAGTGAATATTCTGTTGAATTCAGGAGCCATGTACAGGTGATCTACACACCCTGCACTACTGGTCAGAAAACCGGTCTTAGTAACTCTGCCTGTTTGAATGCTCACTAATAAGTGTATTATACTGATGCCCCCTGTGTAAGACACCTGGCCAGCTTAGGTGACCATGAGTCCACCTCCAGATACACTGCTTTGTATTTCAGGGGTTCAGTCTCTGAACTTAGTCTTTAGTAAATTACCAGGTCTTCTCAGAGTGGTTCGTGGGGAGTAGTTTCATGTGCCCTAAGGTTTGGGAAAAAATGGCAGAGTTGGGTTTTCACCTTCATTGTTTCCTAGATTTAGCTTTAAAAAAAATTATTTAATGATTTTAGGCTGTGCTGGGTCTTCGTTGCTGCTTGGGCTTTACCTAATTGTAGTGTGCAGGCTTCTCATTGTAGAGGCTTCTCCTGTTGCAGAGCCTGGGCTCCAGGGTGCAAGGGCTTCACTAGTTGTGGTTCCTGGACTTAGAGCACAGGCTCAGTAGCTGTGGCGCACAGACTCAGTTGCTTCACAGCACATGGGATCTTTCTGGATCAGTGATAGAACCCATGTCTCCTACATTGGCAGGCAGATTCTTTACCACTGAGCCACCAGGGAAGGCCCTAGATATTAGCTTTAAAAATGATTGTCAACCGGGAAGGAATACAATGTATAATGACATGGGTCTTTTTAATACAAATTGTGGGACAGTTTCAGTAAATGTGTTTTTATGATTGGTCAATTTTCAGGGAAGATGGTCGTGATATTAAAGTAATCCGAAGTGGACCCTGCTGATGGAGCAGTTCACAGAAGAGAAATTGGAGAAACACCCCTGCATACTAGATGGATTTTATTTTCCCCATTTCTCTTTTCCTGTGTTTCTTTGTGTGAGATTTGTTAACCCATATTTTCTGAGATGAGATGTGGAAGAGAGCCATGGACAGTGATTGATAATTAAAGCAAACAAACAAAAGTCCTTGTTTCTTGGCATTTACCCCTTGAGTTAAGCTTATCGCCCAGATTATTTATATGTTGCTTTATTTAGTTGGAATAAAATCAGCATTGTGTTCAGTTACCACTGTTCCCTGTTGAATATCCATTCTCACTCAGCCTCACAGGGCTCTTTTCCTCTCAGACGGAGGTGAATTTCACTAAGGGAGAAGTAGAGTCATTTTTGAGAGGTCAAGGTTTATTCTCCTTCCCCATTTCCCTGAATCTTTGATATAGTGTATGGTAATTGGTACAGTGTTGTGCATAGAACAAATAATGTGAGATGCTGAAATTGACTCTAGCCTGAACAGGTAGAGTCAAAAAAATATGCAATAAAAATACAAGATTTTAGAATTCCTTCCGATGCAGTTTTTCTTTCAAGTTAATGCAGAAACTTGCCCTTTTCCTTCTTCTAGAGCTGAGGTTCTGAACCCTAGATGATGCTGGGGCTATGTTGGGAGGCATTTTGGGGATCACAATTTGTAGGGTGGGTGCTCCTGACTTCTAGCAGGTAGCATCCAGGGATGCTACCAGACATTCTACAGTGAGCAGGACACCTCCCAGCAACCAAGAAATTTTCAGTCTAAAATGTCAGTAGTGCTGAGATTGAGATGTTCTGTCTTAAGAGTCGGATGCAACATAAAGAATAGATGTTGCAATAAAAGTGACCAAAGTTTAATTTAGAAAGATAATTGCTGTCCAGGCAGAGGGTTTTGAGTCAAGTCCTAGGTTTAAGTACATTCTAGGGTCAGGAAACTGTGAGACAAGAGGCAAGGGGTGATGACAGTGTGTAGAAAAAAACCTGGCTTTGGCAAGTGGACTACATGTGAATTTGAATTCTGATTCCAACACTTCCTTGGGCTTCTGTTTTTTTATCTGGAAAAGAGGGATCATGCTCAAGTCATGGAACTGCTGTGAGGAAATTGCTTAGCACAGCACTTGGTCCATGGAAACTACTGAAATAGTAGCTACTGTTAGTTCAAGTATCCCTCTTAGGAGATAGAAACTGAGGCCCACAGAGGCAAACCAATTTGCCCAAGGTTATGAAGCAGTGTGGACTAGAAGCCTGGTCTCCAAATTCCCAGACCTCTGTTCTTATGTGGAATAGAGGCAATAAAGTGGGAAGTTGTATAATATAAATGTGCCACAACTACATTATATCTGTAGTTATTTTTGGCTTAAAAGTTTTATAAAAGTAGTATATGGTTTTCAGAAAGTTAAAAATACACCAAAATATATTTTAAAAATGAAAGTCTTGCCCATACTAGCCTCTAGAGGTGACCAATATTAACCTTTTGGAACACAGTCTTCCTAAGTATGTGGGGGAACTTAAATGTCAGGAAGCTAAAGGGTCTTGGGGTGACACATCACTGTTGACAGCAGACCTGCAGGCAGGACGTGGCAGCAACCTTCACTGCACCAGGGAGAAGGAGGCTACCATTTATAGGGGGAATTGATGTCAGGCTACGAGGGCAAGGAGCAGCTGGGGCCACACAGGTAGTTACTGATTGAACCCTGTAATTAAGAGAATTGGATAGTCCTGTGAGTGAAGCAGGGCAGGACTGATTGAGCATGTACAGAGGGCAAGAGAACAGCCATCTTGAGTGGCCTGCTCAAACATGCATCTTGAGAAATGTGGACCTCGTCTTTTACTCTGCCCTCACGTGCCCTAGAGTAGAGCATCCTGTGTAACTGTGTTTATAAAAGACTGGTCAGGTAGATCTCCCTGGGCCCTTCAGATCATCTTCATAGACTGGTTTAAAGTGCAAATCCCACTCAAATACATGGGATAGATAGTTTCTACCATCTAGGTCTGGATTTGAATTTAATGTTTCAAAGAATAAAAGTGGATTTAGAAATAAGAGTACCAAAAATAGGGCACAGATTATCTACATGTTAACATGTAGAAATGTGTCATAACAATGATAAGAAATTTTGAGGTGCTATAATTAATAGCTTGATATTCAATAGACTTTTTGTTAAAGTTTTTTTATACAGCATTGTTTTGTATGTATGCATAATAATAGCCATTTGCAATCGCCAATAAATGGATTGTTTAAATGAACAAATTACATAATTCACATAGGCTGACTTTACAGAAGGAAGTTTTTGTTTGTTTTTAGGAAGTTTTATTTTTCTACATTGAAAGTGGTAATCAATTCATATACAATTTTAAGGTAATATACAAGAAGTAGGTGGGACACTTTTCCTATGGTGGGTCAGATGGTAAAGTGTCTGCCCACAATGTGGGAGACCTGGGTTCAATCCCCGGGTCGGGAAGATCCCCTGGAGAAGGAAATGGCAACCCACTCCAGTACTCTTGCCTAGAAAATTCCATGGATGGAGGAGCCTGGTAGGCTACAGTCCATGGGATCTCAAAGAGTTGGACACAACTGAGTGACTTCACTTTCACTTTTCACAAATCCAAAAGTTTGAGAATTCTTTTTTTTTTTTGGCGGTGGCTTCTCTTGTTACTGAGCACAGGCTCTAAGCATGTGAGCTTCAGTAGTTGTGGCACATGGGCTCAGTTGCCCTGTGGCACATGGAATTTTCCTGGACCAAGAATCAAACCTATGTCCCCTACGTTGCCAGGAAGATTCTTAACCTGTGGACCAGCAGGGAAGTCCAAAAAGATTAACTCTTGAGAAAATCAAGGATCAGATAAACCAGCTAAAGATACAGTCAACTTCCTTCCAACTCATTCTAGATCTTGTCCAGACTGTCTCTGACACTGCCACCCATATTTATGTTGTGTGGTATACACATCTAGATGGCACAGACAACAAACAAGATATAGAAGAAAAGGTGTTCGGAGGCACAGATGACTCATTCTCAGATCTTCCCATAATGCCTTTGTTTCTTCATTCTTCATAGTTGGGGAGAAGCAGCATCTCTCTATGACATATAGAAATGCGACCACCCCATGTGAAAACACATCTGAAATCACACCTGATGCATTTGCCAATGACTGGATCATTTAGACTGCTAAATTACCATAGCTCCCACAGTCCATCTTAGAGCAAGAAGTTTTATTTTTCTGTCTTGAAAATGAGATAATATTCAATGGGTCTAATCAGATCAGATCAGTCGATCAGTCATGTCTGACTCTTTGCGACCCCATGAATTGCAGCACGCCAGGCCTCCCTGTCCATCACCAACTCCCGGAGTTCACTGAGACTCACGTCCATCGAGTCAGTGATGCCATCCAGCCATCTCATCCTCTGTTGTCCCCTTCTCCTCCTGCCCCCAGTCCCTCCCAGCATCAGAGTCTTTTCCAATGAGTCAACTCTTCACATGAGGTGGCCAAAGTCCTGGAGTTTCAGCTTTAGCATCATTCCTTCCAAAGAAATCCCAGGGCTGATCTCTTTCAGAATGGACTGGTTGGATCTCCTTGCAGTCCAAGGGACTCTCAAGAGTCTTCTCCAACACCACAGTTCAAAAGCCTCAATTCTTTGGCTCTCAGCCTTCTTCACAGTCCAACTCTCACATCCATACATGACCACAGGAAAAACCATAGCCTTGACTAGACGAACCTTTGTAGGCAAAGTAATGTCTCTGCTTTGAACACGCTATCTAGGTTGGTCATAATTTTCCTTCCAAGGAGTAAGCGTCTTTTAATTTCATGGCTGCAGTCACCATCTGCAGTGATTTTGGAGCCCCCCAAAATAAAGTGTGACACTGTTTCCACTGTTTCCCCATCTATTTCCCATGAAGTGGTGGGACCGGATGCCATAATCTTCGTTTTCTGAATGTTGAGCTTTAAGCCAATTTTTTCACTCTCCACTTTCACTTTCATCAAGAGGCTTTTGAGTTCCTCTTCACTTTCTGCCATAAGGGTGGTGTCATCTGCATATCTGAGGTTATTGATATTTCTCCCGACAATCTTGATTCCAGTCTGTGTTTCTTCCAGTCCAGCGTTTCTCATGATGTACTCTGCATATAAGTTAAATAAACAGGGTGACAATATACAGCCTTGACGAACTCCTTTTCCTATTTGGAACCAGTCTGTTGTTCCATGTCCAGTTCTAACTGTTGCTTCCTGACCTGCATACAAATTTCTCAAGAGGCAGATCAGGTAGTCTGGTATTCCCATCTCTTGAAGAATTTTCCACAGTTGATTGTGATCCACACAGTCAAAGGCTTTGGCATAGTCAATAAAGCAGAAATAGATGTTTTTCTGGAACTCTCTTGCTTTTTCCATGATCCATCGGATGTTGGCAATTTGATCTCTGGTTCCTCTGCCTTTTCTAAAACCAGCTTGAACATCAGGAAGTTCACAGTTCACATATTGCTGAAGCCTGGCTTGGAGAATTTAGTTGCATTCATTACAGAATTCGTAGGGCTTCCCTGGTGGCTCAGATAGTAAAGAATCTGCCTGCAATGTGGAGACTTGGGTTTGATCTCTGGGTCGGGAAGATCCCCTGGAGAAGGGAATGGCTACCCACTCCAGTATTCTTGCCTGGGAAATCCCATGGACAGTGGAACCTGGGGGCTCCAGTCCATGGGGTCACAAAGTTGGACTGAGCAACTTTCACTTTTCACTTTCACAGTATTCTTAATCCATAGAATTGAAATTACAGGCAAAATATACGAGGTTTTATGATCTAAATTGCTACCCTTTACATTTAAAATTAAAAAAAAAAAATTTTATTTGGCTGCACTGGATCTTAGTTGCAGCATGTGGAATCTAGTTCCCTGAGCAGGGATCAAACTTGGGCCTGCTGCATCAAGAGCATGGAATCTTAGCCACTGGACTACCAGAGAAGTCCCTAAGTTTAATGTTTAAATTAAAAAATTAATTTTAAATTTTGTAAGAAAAAAAGGGAAATTGTGTGTCTTAGTACTCTAGCATATTCAAAAGTCTCTTTTCTTATTGTGGGGAAGAGATCATGTTTACAAAACATTTATGATAAAATTAGATTTGATGGTTCTGTGGCTTTTTTCTATCCCCAAGCAAAGTTAGTTTTCCTTAAATGGGAAAGGATTTAAAAAAACAAGGAAGAGATACATCAAAAGGTTAACAAAATTAAACAATTGTACACATTTATCTTCAAGGAATATATACTACTTTGATAATTATGATAAATATGCCTTTTAAAAACTGATTTTTTAAAAGAAAGATTATAGTTTAAGAAACCATGAGAAGAAAGGAAACCTTAATTGAGCCAACAAATTCAGAGCCAGAAATAGCCCACCAATGATCTTTTACAGACTTTTGCCAAGCGTTCTCTCCGTCATGGAACAATTCCTGGCCAGCGCTGAGACACGAGGGGGCAGTGGCTCCCTGGGAACTGCCTCTTCCAGCAAATCCCGCCCCCCAGCCTGGAACCAGCGGAGTGATGTCTCTCTAGAGCACTGCCACTGGCCTGGGAGTCATATTTGACTTGCAAACCTCTTTTAAGGACTCATACTTTTAATTTTTTAAATTCATTTTTGATCCGAAGATAATTGCTTTACAATAATGCTTTGATTCTTTGAAGACACTATTTCTGCGACTAACAATGAATGGTCCAGTTGGAGCTAATGTGGAGTCAAGGACCTAGGTGAAATGATGACAAATAAAAACAATTTTACCCTCTGAATAGGAGTTAGGCAAATGCTCTCAGACTGCAGCTGGAAAAGCTGGAATTTGAAACGCTTCCAGAGGAGGACGCTGCAAGCTTATCTGACTTGAACAAAAAACTCTGACCTGACAGGCCTCAGAGAAGACTGCTTTTCTGTGGTGGGCAGGTTTATGAAGAAGCCACCAACCTTTCTTCTCTAGGTTTTCTGCCTCCCTGTCCCCATCTGGTTCAATGTCTTTTATCTTGACTAAAACTTCTGCCCTAGTGAGTATATTTATTAAGTCAGAAAAATCCATAATATCCAATATTAGCTTGGCTATTTACAGTTTCCAAAGTCTTTCATACTATATAAAAGTCTTTCAAGTATGTTTTTTAGACACCATTTGAAATGATTTGACTTTTCACTCCCCACTTCAGTGAACTTTATCACTGGAGATAGACTCCATCATACTGACCAAAGTTATTACCAAGAAAAGAAAGTCTGGGGACCAAATGCCAAGCTCATCGCATCGCATTTACCTTACAGATCAAGCTGCAGGGTAAAGGGTGTGATGTGGGCAGAATGGAAGTGTCAGAATCTAGTTTATGAAGCTCAGGAATGAATTCCTTTCTGAAGAGGAAGGGAAGGGCAGGGCAACTCTGCAGAGGCATTTGCCACTCAAAGACTTTCATGGGCACCCATGCATATGAAATTGGCAATGAATATTTGTGAGACAGATAACCCTAACTTACAATGTGGTGTGTTAGTCTTTGGAGGACTTACAATGTGGTGTGTTAGTCTTTGGAGGAGTGAAGAAATCCTTTGTTTGCATAGGGTTGATTTATTAGGAAAACTTGTCTCCTAAACTATGTATCTTGATAAACTGCAACAAGTCTAAGCCATGTAGAGTGTCACAAAAGAAGCATTTGCTAGTTTTTACCATTGTGTGGTTTTACATATTTAATCAATGCACATATGTTTGGAGGTTTTTTTCTATTTTTCTATCAGTTTTATGATTTTTGTGACAGGAAATAGCATTATGATTATAGGAAATCAGAGGTCAATTCATGATGTCTTCTCTTTTGATTGTCAACCAGGAATGATTTGTTTGAAACTTAGAGGTTGTTTTGTTTCTATGTTTATGGTTTAGGAGAAAATCTGAAACAGGTTAAATGTCATGGTCAGCTAAAGGGCACAGCACATCTTTTGACCCTAAATTTGGGATTCTTTTTTTTAATCATTGTGCTCTGAAAATTGCACACTCTGTTAAGAAAATGCTATCACCAGACCACTTTTGCTTTGTATTTCTGCAGTGGATTTGGTGGCTACTGTTTTCTGTTTTTGAACATAAAAAACAAAGGCTCAAAAAGCACTTGATATTTTCAGTGCTGATGAATGAGGAGCTTCTTGTTTAGACCCTGTTTGGAAAAAAGTTGATCTCTAAATAAGGGCTCTGCTGGTGGCTCAACAGTAAAGAATCCACCTGCTATGCAGGAGACCTGAGTTCTATTCCTGGGTCGGGAAGATCCTTTGGAGAAGGAAATGGCAATCCACTCCAGTATTCTTGCCTGGGAAATCCCATGGACAGAGGAGCCTGGTGGGCTACAGTCAGTGGGGTTGCAAAAGAGCCGTACACGACTTACAAACTAATCAACAACAACTGAGTAGGTGGCAGAACTCGAGTAGTTTATTATTTGTTGAGCACCAAGCCTGTGCTTGATCCAGTAGGAAAATGACATATGGTACAGTCCATAAACCACCTTCTCAGGCTCCTTGGTTCATGTCACAGAGGATAAAACAAACAATAGACCAAAGGGTGTAATGTAAATCTTGGAAAGTTGTTGCTGTTAAATAGAAACCATATTAGCAGCAAAGCAAATCAAAACACCTTGTATACATTTTATACTTAACCAAAATATTAGAGTTAATTATAAGTCTATAAAATGGTAGTTTGCAAGGCTAGGATTAGCAACTTCTCTGCACCTTTTCAAACTGACTCTCTTTTGCAACAGATCTCCCTTTCACTTTCTTCTGCTTTCTTTCTAAGGATTCCCCAAAATACATATCCCACTGGCCTTCAACAAATGCCCGGTCATCCTCTTATCATTGGTCATAATAAACTGCTCTCTTTCACATTCTTCTTTTAATGTGCAAATATCCCATTGAAAGGTAATATATTACATTCTTAACATGGGGATGGCTAATTCTAGGCAAATCTGGCACATTCCCAGTCTATGGCAGACGTGCATGCTTTCTTGGGGAATCTGGAGTTAAATCCTCAACACACTGCACCTGGCAGCCTACCCAGGCTTATCGAAGTTGGCACATGAACTGAAACCTATTTGGCATCCTTGTTCTAGCAGTGTACATCAAGTGAGTTGATAATACAATATCTGCTTGGTAGGTTCTAGAAGCAGGAAAACTGTGGTTTATATGGGTATGAGAGGAGCTATTAAGGTCAAGCTTATTCTACATCACAACTTCACCCCAGGCTCTTTGCTCAATACTATTTTAGTAGGAGAAATAAGACATCAGGGTGGCTGATCTACAAAATAAAACTTTGGGGAGTATTTACTTTACAACAGTAGGATATTGTCAGACCTTCCTAAATGGGTAACCATCCATTGCCCAACAGCTCATTCATCAAGCCTTGCACACAGATATTCTTCTGTTCCTAAGCCAAGTGAAGCCCACACATAGTGGGCCTGAAATTGTTAAATGGAAAATGTTGAGCCGCTCAAAATGTTGAGCAAACTCAAAATGTTGAATTTGATAGTGTCACTCAGAAAAAAACAATGAGGTCAATGTCTCCTGCTCACTGGGGGAGATGTTCTAGGTGTTGAGGTGTTGCTTGAACAACTTGAATTTGTTCTCTTCCTACCAAAAGTCAGTCCCTGTCACCCCTGTCATATAAAAACAGAGCAAAAATCATACAGAGAGAAGTCCTCTGAGTAGCAGCTGCAGCTGGCACATTGCAGAAAGCACCTTGGAAATGAAGGAAGCTTATAATAAATAATAGCAATAGGAGTGAAGGCTGTGAAGGTCCATTCAGTTCTGTTCTCGGCCTGACATTTGACCTGAGACCAAATGTTCAGTGGCCAGCATAGAAGTCTTGCATTGTTCCTTCCCCAAAAGAATGATGTAGCCACTGAAGAGTACAAGCAAAAAATATAGACTATGTTGACAGAAAAGCGGGGGGGGGGGGCGGGGTTCATACTGTACCCAGGTAGAATTATGTAGATGTTTCTGAAAGCTTTTAAACTATTTTGCCACACTCGGGGATACAGATGAACATGGACATCCAAACACACCCCTCATTTTACGTGGGATCCAGAAACGCTGTGAGAAAGAGGTAGAATCCAGTAGAGCTGCAGTTCAGGCATGTAGAAATTGGATGTATGACTGTGAGCCTAGAAGAACAGACTGAGAAGAGAGACAGTAGGACCCTCTATAGAGCCAGCTGGACTGATAATTGGGACTTGAGACTGTCCCCAGGAAGCAGTGTTCTAGGGGTGGCTGATTTTAAGCACCTTGGCTTCCAGCTCCTTCAGGGACAAAATCTGCGCCTGGGAAGAGGGGGCCATGGTATAAAGGAAAGAAAAGAAAGAACCATATACTAGGAGCCACCAGTTCAGTCTTAGGAAACCTTTTCCCCTTGGTGGGATGGTATGAAATAATAGGACCACTGAGACAGATGGAAGGCTTTTGCTGCAGGCTCTGATTAAATGTGAGATGAACACACCTCTCAGCCCTTTGTGGACTTTTGAAACTTGGGTCACACTGTCACATACAACAAGTGTGAATATATATGTTTGTTTTCATTTCTAACTCAACAATTTTGTGTTTAGTTCACCTCAAAGACTGGTTCACTTATTCTCAAATCATCTTTGTTTTTTAAAGAATTAAGTTAAAAACAAACCAAGTTTAGTTACTGTAGATCTGTAATTCTTAAACTTTAGCTGGCATCAGAATCACCTGGAGGGCTTGTTGTTAAAACAGGTTGCTGCACCCCACCCCAGAATTTCTGATTCTTTAGGTCCAGAGTGGGGTCTAGAATTTGTGTTTCTAGCAAGTTTTTTGGAAGTTCTGCTGGTTAGGGAGCATACTTTAAGAATCATTGCTGGAGATAATTTTCTGGACCTGGTAGTCTTAGCTGAAAATATTCTGGAGACCAGATTGAAACATGAGATAGCAGCCTCTTTCTTAACAAAGTACATTCCTGGCCAGGCAACCCTTCTAAGATTTTCCAAGTGTTTTTACATCTAATAATAACAGATCTAAGAAGATGCCTTCTTATATCTTCTCTCAAATTCTTTGACCGAAATCCTTACAAAATCATATAGAATGGATATTTTCATTACTATTTCAGCTTCAAACTTGATCACAGTAAATAAGAACAAAGAACACTTGATATTTTTCCAATATCTGGTATTTGAAAATTGTTATCCAAAGCACCTCATTCCTGGCATCATAATTTTTTGGACTAAGAATATCAATTTGAACTTAGAATAAATGGAATTCATAATATTATGGAAACTGTGCTACAGTTTCTGACCCCTAAATCTAGATATATCGTCTGATGCACGGTCCAAGTACATGTTTTGAAAATATGGCAGAATGTTTAAAATTAAAACTCTCCAATAATATCCTGGACATATGATTGTCTTACATATGATAGTTGTTCATTTATTCATTCTCTAATACATATTCATTGAGTCTAAGGTCAGGGGTGGGTCTAGGTGCTGCGGATACAACAATAAATAACAGCTAGACAGGCTTGTGTCATGGTTGAAGCACATTTTGGAGCCAGACTGCCTGGATTCAAATCCCAACTCTGTCACTTACTAGCTTGGCAAGTTACTTCACTTCTTTGTGCCTCAGTTTCCTCATCCATAAAATGGCATCTATCTGATAAGAGATATGAGGATTTAATGAGTTAACATTTGTAAAAGCAGAGAACACTATTTGGTATATTATATACATTTTTAATAAACATTGTCATAAATACACCTGTCTGTGTCTTAAGAAGCTCATAGTACTGGGGCATAAAGAGTGACATGTTAAGAAATGAATACAATGTGATGTAATAAATGCTATAATGAAGGTATGAGTGAAGTGCTGGACTTGCTTTGCTGCCAAATGGACTAGAGTAAACTCTGGGCTCTGGACTGCATGTGCTTGCCATATCACTTCCCTCTCTAGAACCACACTGGAGAAAATCCAGCAAGTTTTTAATCTTCCTTTTTATAAGTGTTGCTATGAAAACAACCATCATTATGCTAACATATAATTACCACAAGTAGTTTTCAAAAAACCTTCCTATCAAATGTAAATGATGTTGAAACTCGTTTAGGAGACCACTTGCTTGGACTTTATAGTATGCAGAGGCAGCTTATGTGAAAATAGGATTAGGCACCTGTTCTGTAGTTTCTGCAGTTGAAACTTGGGTGGGGCACCAAGTGAATTAGATATGGCAGTAACTTGTAGAAGGAGGGTAGACAACTCATCTTGGTGTGCAAGAGACCTTGCCAGTTTTAGTGGTGAAGGTCCCACTTCCCAGGAACCCCCTCAATCTCAGGCAAGAGGTTAAAATCATTACAATCATATTTTAAATATAATTTTTATTTTAAAATTTATTTTTGGCTGTGCTGGGTTTTTCTTGCTATGTGGGCTTTTTCTCCAATTGCAGCAAGTGGGGGCTACTCTTCACTGCAGTACAGGCTTCTCGTTACAGTGGTTTCTCTTATTGCAGCTCGAGGGTTCTAGAGTACTGACTCAGCAATTGTGGCACATGGGCTTAGTTGCCCCAGACCACCTGACCTGCCTCTTGAGAAATCTTTATGCAGGTCAGGGAGCAACAGTTAGAACTGGACATGGAACAACAGACTGGTTCCAAATAGGAAAAGGAGTACGTCAAGGCTGTATATTGTCACCCTGCTTATTTAACTTCTGTGCAGGGTACGTCATGAGAAACGCTGGACTGGAAGAAGCACAAGCTGGAATCAAGATTGCCGGGAGAAATATCAATAACCTCAGGTATGCAGATGACACCACCCTTATGGCAGAAAGTGAAGAAGAACTAAAGAGTCGATGAAAGTGAAAGAGGAGAGTGAAAAAGTTGGCTTAAAGCTCAACATTCAGAAAACGAAGATCATGGCATCTGGTCCCATCACTTCATGGGAAATAGATGGGGAAACAGTGGAAACAGAGTCAGACTTTATTTTTGGGGGCTCCAAAATCACTGCAGATGGTGGCTGCAGCCATAAAATTAAAAGACGCTTACTCCTTGGAAGGAAAGTTATGACCAACCTAGATAGCATATTCAAAAGCAGAGACATTACTTTGCCAACAAAGGTTCGTCTAGTCAAGGCTATGGTTTTTCCAGTCGTCATGGATGGATGTGAGAGTTGGACTGTGAAGAAGGCTGAGCACTGAAGAATTGATGCTTTTGAACTGTGGTGTTGGAGAAGACTCTTGAGAGTCCCTTGGACTGCAAGGAGATCCAACCAGTCCATTCTGAAGGAGATCAGCCCTGGGATTTCTTTGGAAGGAATGATGCTAAAGCTGAAACTCCAGTACTTTGGCCACCTCATGTGAAGAGTTGACTCATTGGAAAAGACTCTGATGCTGGGAGGGATTGGGGGCAGGAGGAGAAGGGGACAACAGAGGATGAGATGGCTGGATGGCACCACTGACTCGATGGATGTGAGTCTGAGTGAACTCCGGGAGTTGGTGATGGACAGGGAGGCCTGGCGTGCTGCAATTCATGGGGTCGCAAAGCGTCGGACACGACTGAGCGACTGAACTGAACTGAACTGATGTGGGATCTTCCCAGGTCAGGGATCAAACCTGAATTTTCTGCATTAGCAGGTGGATTCTTGAGCCATCAGGGAATCCTCATTACAACCATTTTAATAGGAACTGGAAACTTTAAAAAGAAAATAGAAAACGACTATAATGTTACAATGAAATATTACTCAGCCATAAAAAAGAATGAAATGATGTCATTTGCAGCAACATTGATAGGTCTAGAAATCATCATACTAAGCGAAGTAAGCTAGACAGAGGAAGACATATACCATGTGATATCACTTTTATGTGTAATCTAAAATATGGTAAGAATGAACTTAGTTACAAAACAGAGGCAGACTCACATAGAAAACAAACTTATGGTTACCAAAGGGGAAAGAGAGTGGAGGAGGGATAAACTAGTAGTTTGGGATTAGCAGATACAAACTATTGGCTTGGCCAAAACATTTAGAGATATTATGGAAAAACCTCATGTGAAGAGTTGACTCATTGGAAAAGACTCTGATGCTGGGAGGGATTGGGGGCAAGAGGAGAAGGGGACGACAGAGGATGAGATGGCTGGATGGCATCACTGACTCGATGGACGTGAGTCTCAGTGAACTCCGGGAGTTGGTGATGGACAGGGAGGCCTGGCGTGCTGCGATTCATGGGGTCGCAAAGCGTCGGACACGACTGAGCGACTGATCTGATCTAATCTGATCTGATGGAAAAACCTGAATGAACATTTTGGCCAACTCAATGCTATACAAAAAATAGATAACAAGGTCCTACTGTATAGCATAGAGAACTATATTCAATATAAAAAAATTATGAAAAAATATGAGAAAGAATATATACACATGTGCATTTACATATATTTGTATATATACATATGTGTATTTATGTATATACACATATGTATATACATACACATATTTTTTCATATATGTACATATGTCTATATACATATATATAGCTGAATCACTTTGCTGTATACTACAAACTAATACAACATTGTAAATCAACTATACTTCAATAAAAAACACAATGTTATATGTCAATAATATCTCAATTTCAAAAACAAATTAAAACCGGCATGTTGCAAAAGCACTATTTCAAGTTTCATACCAAAAAAAAAGAAAACAAGAAAAAGAAAATGCAGCTACTGCATCCCTTGGATTGGGGACAGCTGAAAAGCATAGTAGACATCAACAAATATTTACTGACTTTCTATTGAGGGGAGATGAACATGTTCCCGTCGTTGATAAGCTGCAATCTGATTTAAGGAACAAAAAATAAACCAGTAAAAGTTAAATCAAAATATAGTTACACGTCAGTTCAAGATAAGAGAAATGATGATACAAAACGGTTAATAGCCCATCAATTTTCCATTTTAGAGTTGCTATGGGAATGGAGCTCAGAGGAAAGGAAGAGCTCTCACTGGGAAACAGTTATAAAGTGGCCCTACTTCATGGTGGTTCACAAGAACTGGCGGGATTTTGAATCACAGCAGTGGTGTTGGAGAAGACTCTTGAGAGTCCCTTGGACTGCAAAGAGATCCAACCAGTCCATCCTAAAGGAAATCAGTCCTGAATATTCATTTGAAGGACTGATGTTGAAGCTGAAACTCCAATACTTGGCCACCTGATGGGAAGAACTGACTCTTGAAAAGACCCTGATGCTGGGAAAGATTGAGGGCAGGAGGAGAAGGGGATGACAGAGCATGAGATTGTTGGATGGTGTCACCGACTCAATGGTCATGAGTTTGGGTAAACTCCGGGAGTTGGTGATGGACAGGGAGGCCTGGCATGCTGCAATCCATGGAGTCACAAAGAGCCGGGCACAACTAAGCGACTGAACTGAACTGAACTGAACTCAACTGAGTGGTGGGAGGAACCTTTACAGGTGTTGGTACAGCACAGGAGTGGGAGCAGCATTAGGCAAATCCAGGGGACAGGCAATAGCGTCTTTAGAGGGGGTGAAGGAGAGAAGGAGGCATGCAGTTAGCCTTAACACATATTCCACACAAAGCTCTGCAGAAGCACACGCTCTTAAGCTTGGGTTGGAAGACCATTTGTCAAAAGACCACTCTCTTTCCCTTGAGTGAAGAAATACTACCTTTCCTCCTAAATTTTTCCTTTATATTTTCTGTAGAAGGATTTCCACAGTCTATGTTTAAACCCTAAGTACAATGGTAGTCTTAGCTCTTTGTTTTGGTTAATGAGTGTTGGGGGACAAAGCTCTCTAAAACCTGCCGTGGGCTGCCTCCCAGCCTGATGGCCTCAGGGGAATCCACCTTTCTTCTTAGCAGCAGGCTGCCCCAGAGCACAGACAGCTGAAGTTCCCAGGCCTTTGTTCCAGGCCCCAAACCTACCCATCACCATTTCTGCCTCATCCTTTGGGTTAAAACAGGCCACAGAGCCCTGAGAATCAAGAACAGTGGTCTACATGGGCCGTGAATGCCAGAGGCCTGGCTCCCCTGGGGCTACCAACATGGCAGCCTACCGGGCTCCTCCTGAGGCTTCTATTTCAAGGCTCTTCTGTCAAATCTCTCTTTTACCACGACGTTTTACCTAACATCTAATTGTATGCACCTCTGCTTAGAGGAAAAAGGCAGCCAACCTTCTGTTTTCTGGGAGAACAGAACCTAAACAGGAAGTTAGGTCTGCTGAATCTTAAAAGGGACAGCTGTGTAAAGACTGACCCAGGCCCTGAGGCTGGGTGGGGGCCAAGCCCAGGACAGAGGATCTGGAAAGGGAATCCAGGGTTTGGATTTAAGACGTAAGGGCTGGCCAGCAGCCCGTGTGCTTCCGGTAGGAGCGCCGTGGGGTTCTTGTTCACATCTGCAGGGAAAGGTACCGCGGGCAGAGAACTCCCCCGAATCACCCGCAGCGCGAGGCTGCCCGACTGCCGGAAATCCGAGAGCTCCCCAGGTGAAGTCAGACTCCTGGGAAGACGGAGAAGATTTGAGCCTAGGAGAGCTGTCCTGGATTCCTGGGTCTGTTGATGCCAAATGAATTTTATCTGTGTATCATCCTGCAGTTTCATAGGATTATTGACAATCACTCTCTGCACTGTTTTCCTTTATCTTTCTCCTCTCCCCTCCCCACCCCACCCCACCCCCAATCTCTTTCCTTTGAGACATCAGGTGCAGAGTTAAGGTGAATAAACACGGATCTCAGAACGCCTTCTCATGGGCAGACTGTACAGAGCCCTCCTCTTTTGTAAAATTTGCTTCCCTCCATTCACACCAGCCACTCATCCGACTGCCTGCCCCCTGCAGGCATTCCACTCCTATGTGATGGATATTCTGTTGAATATACATACCTCCTTGTACTAGATGGAGTGTTGTGTGTTTGTGCTTAAAATACATAAGCAAGAAAGGGGACCCAGTTAAGCTTCTTCCCCCTTGTTTATTTATTTATTCATTTGATTGAACTGGGTCTTAGTTCCAGCATGTGGAATCTTTTTTAGTTGCCGCATGTGGGATCTAGTCCCCTGACGGGAGATCTAACTTGGGCCCCCTGCTCTGGGAGCGCAGAGTTTTAGCTATTGGACCACCTGGGAAGTCCCTGTTTCCCACTTTTGAGCAGCTTTGCAGATATCTTGCTCAACAACTTCTGCTCCCAACTCATCAGCCAGAACCACTTGCTTCTGAAAACCTGAGAGGCTGGGAAAAGTAATCGACCACCCTTACTGAACTGACCATACTGATGTTTGCAGTAAGACAAATGTTCACCAGTGGGGAAGCAGGGGAAATGGCTGTGGGTAGACATCCAGCTGCCTCTGTCACCTGTGGCAGAGATTGCTTGCTCTCTGGGGGCCCTGATGCAGGGACGGAGGCAAGGAAACAGGAAGGCTGGAGAGAGGAAGCTGGCTCAGCTCCATCTCGTCTGCATCTACTTCCTTAGGAACTGTGATAATACAAAGTAACCACAAGGGAGATTCCCTATAAATGTGCGGTCACCCTAGAGGGACTATGGCCACCTCATCTTGGGATAACTGTAAAAACAAGGGAAGTGTAGGAAATGGGTAGGGATAGACACCTTGTGAATATGAACTACAAGTAAGGGGGAAGACGGTTTCCTTCACATCATTTTCTTCCTTGCCATCACTTGAAAAATATCCCCAGTGTTATTTTTCAATGAAAATGTTTGTCAAGTAAATCCAAATTTAAAGATAAAGAATTTTTGATGAATATTTTGTATTCACCATATAAACCCAAGTGAAGAAGGAAACACTTCAAAGTGCTAAACTAAAAAATAAATAACAAGAAAAACTCTCTCCAAGTTTGTCTCAACTGAGCTTCAGTCCCAGTTATTGAACAAGTGATGTACCCCTTGCTGTAGCTTAGAAACAAATGAACAGTCATTGATTGTGACTTCGGTGTTTTGGGGAATATCACTAAATTATGCTGCTAGCTTTCCTGGGTCTCCAGCTTACAGACAGCAAATCTTCTCAGCATTTTTAGCCTTCATTCACATGAGCCAATCTCTCACAAGAAATCTCCACGAATCTACCTGTACCTCTGCCTCTATCTCTGGCTCTGACTATGTCTTTACCTCTATCTTATTTGTTCTGTCTCTGGAGAACTTTGACTAATACAGTGATCTTTGGGAGCAATTGCTGATGTTTTCATTATTCTGGTTCTAAGATGCTAATCCCAGCAAGGCAAATTTCTCTTGATTTCCTTTCGATACTTTTTTCTGTCTAGACATTAGTGTGGATTTATTCTTACACACCTATTTATTCTTGTACCTGCAATTATCTCTTGAGCATAGAGAAGGGACATTTCACCTCCCCATTTTTTTCTCCCCTCTTGAAACCTGCAAGAGAAGTCCCTGGGCGTCTATGTACCCATTGCATTTCAAGCTTTAGCACTAAGGTCCTGCTAACACTATACTGTGCAGAAGGAAATGGCAACCCAAGAATGCTCTGGTATTCTTGCCTGGGAAATCCCATGAACAGAGGAGCCTGGTGGGCCACAGTCCATGGTGTCACAGGAGTCAGACACAACTTAAAAACTAAACCACCACCAGCCCTATACTGAGATGAACAAGTGATTGCCTTGTTTTCTTGATACAGAGTCAACAAGCATTTCCTTGGCTCTTGGCAAAAACTTTGTTGTTCAGTCGCTAAGTCATGTCTGACTCTTTTCAACCCCCTGGACTGTAGCACATCAGGCTTCCCTGTCCTTTACCATCTCCCAGAATTTGCTCAAACTCATGTCCATTGAGTCGATAATGCCATCCAACCATCTCATCCTCTGTCTTCCCCTTCTCCTGCTGCCCTCAATCTTTCCCAGCATCAGGGTCTTTTCCAGTGAGTTGGCTCTTGGTATCAGGTGGCCAAACTATTGGAGCTTCAGCTTCAGCATCAGTCCTTCCAATGAATATTCAAGACTGATTTCCTTTGGGATTGACTGGTTTGATCTTGCTGTCCAAGGGACTCTAAAGAGTCTTCTCCAGCATCAATTTTTTGGTGTTCAGCCTTCTTTATGGTCCAGCTCTCACATCCGTACATGAATACTGGAAAAACCATAGCTTTGACTATACAGGCCTTTGCTGGCAAAGTGGTCTTTGATTAAAAAAAATTTTTTTCAAATTTAATGTTTATTTTTCAGAAGATAAATCATCCTTTAAAATCCTCCTACTTTGGAAAGCACAAAAAAAATGTGGTTAGATGCCACAAAGTAGGTAGGCAATGCCTTAATCGTATGCATGTTGTCAGGCCAGAGAGCCTCTTCCATCCTGTCAAGAGGAGTGCTAACCCTCTCTCCTTTCATAAAACACATATCTCTGCTTTTTAATACGCTGTGTAGGTTTTTCATAGCTTCTCTTCCAAGGAGCAGGTGTCTTTGAATTACATGGCTGCAGTCATGATCTGCAGGGATTTTGGAGTCCAAGATAATAAAATCTGCCACTGTTTCCACTTTTTCTCCATCTATTTGCCATGAAGTGATGGGACCGGATGCCATGATCCTAGTTAGGCTGAGAAATTGACAGAGCCATTGGCAAGAAGGGGGAAGAGGTGCTAAGTTTCCAAAAACACCAAAGTTACAATCGATGACTGTAGCATTGTTTCTAAGCTACAGCAAGGGGTACATCACTTGCTCAATAACTAGGACAGAAGCACAACTGAGGTGAATTTGGAGAGAAATAGATCTTCTTCACCCCATTTGAGAAGACCCAATGAAATAGGAGAACGATGGGCTGCTCTGGCAGTCAATCTTTTTAGGAAATCTTGGGACACACCTTCATAACCTTGCCAGCGCCATTACTAGCTCTTTGCTTTGAAAAGTGGGGGCTACTTCCTGTGGTAATTAGATTTAATTCAGCAGTATCTTCTCATCAGAAAACCCAAGCCTCCAAGTTTCTTTGGAAACCACACCATTCACTCGGTTCCAACAAGTCTGTCTCTTCTCATTGCTGTTGGCAATTGGGTGTCTGTGTCTAATTTCTTCAAACCAACATATATGTGTATGACAGTCTCATAATTACATAGTCCTCTGCATCACAAGGCCAGGAAGCAATTTGGTGAGTTGGCACATGCCCCAGGGTTTACTTCTATTGTTGTCCAATTCAGCTCTCTTCTTACTTAGAAAAGCACCAAATAATCCTAGACAGAAAACTGCTGCCAAGCAGGCCAGGATAATTCCCATAGTGTCAATGACTACTGTGAGGAAGTGGGGGAGGGGAAAACATCTCTATCCTCTTGTCACAGCCTTCTCAGGTCCAGAACTGAATCCTACTCATGCACAAGTACAGTAGGTCCGAGGCAAATCCCACAAAGAATCTGCATCCTAGGCTTCTCTATTTTTTTTTTCTCTATGCATAGAGTCCCTATCCCAATCTCCAGGTACCTGTTACTCTCTTCTCCTATTCACCTCTTAATTGTAGAAGGAAGGATAAAATCTGCCTTGGAGAGTCAGGGAAGCCTTTCACAGAGGAGGGAATGCTTGAACCAGGACACGAAGGGCGTGTGGGCATTGTCAGCTACACATCGGGATGGGGCAGAGAGAAAAGAACATGCAAAGGCATGTTTGAGGAGTTACAAAGAGTTTGGTGCTCTTAGAGCATCAAATACAGCAAGGAAGGATTTATGAAAGTATGAAGTTGGTATAAGACAAGGAGATTTAGATAGAGAAGGACTCTGTTATGTTGTCCTAGATGAAGATCCATTGAAAGTTAGCAGAGAATTAATATCTAGAGCTGCTTTGGAGACACTGTAGTACATGGTGAGAGTTGGGCAGGAGCTGGGTCTGAAGTCAGAGAGACCAGTAAAGGAGGATAGTGTTCATCCAAGAGAGAAATGATGAAAATCTGGGGAAAAAAGGGCAGAAACTATAGGAACAGACAGGGAATTGTAAAGTAATTAGCCTCCAATTAAAATAAATAAATTTATATTAAAAAAAAAAAAGAATAGACAGGGAAAGTTAAGTCTGAGAAAGATTTCAAGAGCTGGTGATCAGGACTTGATTGTTTGATGCAGGGTCTGTGGGAGAAAGGCTTCCCAGGTGGCACTGCAGTATTCTTGCCTGGAGAATCCCATGGACAGAGGAGCCCAGGAGGCTACGGTCCATAGGGTCACTTAGCACACACGTGCTGTTGGAAAAAGGGAATCTTGGATGATCCCTAGTTCTCCGGTTTCAGTGTTTGAGTAGATGTGTGACATCCATTGAGACTGGGAGAAATGAAGAGCATTTTCATTTCCCCTTCTTCAGGGGAACGCGAGGATCTTAGCTTTGAATATGCTGAACTCCAGGAAACATTCACTAGTCAGTTGGACACATAGGCTTGGAAGTTAGGAGAAGCTGGTATTGGAAATTTAAGCTGAAACCCATCTGCATATGGTTGGCAGTTGAAGACCTGGGAAAGAAAATTTACCCAGGGAGAATGAATAGCATCAAAAAGGAAAAAGGGCCAAGGAAGGACCGATAGCTGCAAGCTGTAGGAGGTACATAGTAGAAGACAAACCTACAAAAGACTGAAAAGTGACTGGAGAGATAGGAAGAGAATTGAGGTGAGTGAGAGGTGACATGGAAACCAGGGAAATGAAGAGAATACATTCCCACCACAGAGGGGTTCACAATCCACCGGATCAGTTAGATCAAAAGGAAAATGCATCTCTGTTACTCATTACAAGGAGGGTTACTCTGGGCCAAAGAGCTGGAAGATCTAGGGAATTCTTTCTTGTTTTTCCACTTTTGCCCAGCTCTTCTCCCAAGGCCTGGATTCTCTTTCTATAAAATAGGCAACTATGAAATTAGCTTATTATATATAATAATATAATTACATATAATGTAATTAGCAGGGTTGTTTTCTTAGATGAATGAAGTTATGTCTATAGGATTCTTTAAAGTCATAAGGAAACAGAGTATTCTCATTTTTCTTTCTCATTATATTTTCATCATCTGTAAAATTAATAGCTTTCAACATTTGTTACCTTCACTCTGTACTGAAAAACAAAACTAGATCTTAAATTTCTTGACCTCTAGATATGGCCTCTGAGAAACAAGTTTCAAATGACCACTATCATTCAGCCACCCATATCAAATGTGTTCAAATTATTTTTTCATATTAAACCAAACAATAAAATTTTAGCAAATATAATGCTAATGTCTACATTTAAAATCTGAGAAATTCACACTATCATTTGAATAGTTTTGTTTTTTAGCCTTAAGCTTCTAGGAATCATCTATTTTTAGAAAATGTTGCTACATGTTCAAAATGTTCTTCTTGCTTTTAATAAAGTGTTTAGTATTATCATTTACTTGAGTTTATTCAATAATGTGTCAGGTCCATCTAAGAAAATTTGGCCATTGTTCTAACACATGGAGTTTAAAATCAAATGCCTACCTTGTAAGGACAAGCCTGAGAAATATTCAGGAACAAGAGAAAGAGAGATACATGTAAGTAGAGCTTCCCCCAACCCCATTTTCTACCCAAGTTTAATACGATGTACGTAGGTATTTATAAAGCACTTATTATCATAACTCACTGGTCATTTATTTCTCTATGTCAGTTTGCGTCATATGCTATTCAGAGATGCACTTAGTTTTCAAGTGCATTGTATTATTTATAAATAGTGATTTTACAATGGCATCATCACCTACATTTGCAACCACTTATCGATAAGAAATTTCTTTCAGGCCTTTCTCTGTAGAGCTATCACTATTATTCTTTATGTTTAGTAAAATTCAGGGCCTCGGTAACTCTCATTAAATGGTACTGAAGTTAGAGGGAAAAAAATCCTGTGAACCTAGAGATGGGCGGGTGGAATTAGCCTCATTTTGAGAGGTTGAAGTGTTTGGTGACAAATTTCACAGAGCAAAAGAAGTAATTTGAAGACACTTTGTGAAACATAAAATGTTCTGTAATTGTTGCAGCAGTGACAGGCAGCTAGAATTGAGGTTTTTTACCCGGTTTTGAGTGTTTTGAAGGATATCTACCTTATAGTAAGTACTCATTGTGTATGTTCTCAGTTGTGTCCGACTCTTTGCAACTCCAGGGACTGTAGCCCACCATGCTCCTCTGTCCATGAAAATTCCCAGGCAAGAATACTGAAGTGAGTTGCCATTTCCTACTCCAGGGTCTCTTACCAATCCGGGGATCAAACCTGCGTTTCTTGTGTCTCCTGCACTGGCAGGCAAATTCTTTACCACTGAGCCACTTGGGAAGCCAAGTACTTACTGAGCATTTATTAAATGAATGGATGATGGAATGAATAGATATAAATTGTCTTCTTATAGGCCTTGTGAATTGTGGGCCAGGAGGAGAAGGCCATTCTGAAGATGAAGATAATGGATTCGGGAATGATGAGAGGGAGCTAACTGACACAAGACCATGCATGCAGGCTGTCGCTTAGTTGTCTCTGACTCTTTGGGACCCCATGGACTGTAGCCCACGGAGCTCCTCTGTCCATGGAATTTTCCAAGCAAGAGTACTGGAGTGGGTTGCCATTTCCTTCTCCAGGGGATCTTCCCCACCCAGGGATCCAACCCATGTTTCTTGCATCTCCTGCATTGGCAGGCCAATTCTTTACCACTAGTGCCACCTGGGAAACCCTTTGTAAAACACAAGATCACTTGTTAGCAACATATATTATTTTTGGAAAATTGCTGGATATTGCTTTTGGATAATTAGGAATTGGCCATTGGGTTAGTGGAGATAAAATACTATCCTCTTGATCTCTGTTGCAAGGACATACTTTAGATAACATGGCCACACAGTGTAACAATTGCCTCAGTAATTCCCCTAGGCATTGGCCAAAATGGACTTGTCTTATACCAAATGCCATGTAAATTTATATTAAAACAAAATTTTAATTTAAATCTAAATATGCCTCATTCTAGTACATTTACCTGTCATTCCAGTTCTATATGTCTAGCTCAATATTTTCAATATATGCATAGGTATGTGTTTCTTATCTTTCTTTTTCATACTTGCAGAAATTTAATGTAATATAGTGTCCCAGTTGGTGGTAGTGGTAAAGAACCCACCTGCCAGTGCGTGTTTGATCCCTGGATTGGGAAGATCCCCTGGATGAGGAAATGGCAACCCACTCCAGTATTCTTGCCTGGAAAATCCCATGGACAGAGGAGCCTGGCAGCCCATGGGGTCGCAAAAAGTTGTACATGACTGAAGCAACTTAACACACACACACACACACACACACACACACACACACATGCTCTTTTATAAGCAGGTTGTTTAATTGAACTGACTCACTATAATGGAGAAAGGCCATGACCTTTGGACTTAAGCATGGAAAGAGGAAAGAGAACCTGGACCATAATTACAGGTTTACACTGAGACTGCTAAGGGGATAGAAGGTGATGTTATTTTGAGCTCAAACCTTAACTATATAAACTGGTCCTAACATTTGAAATAAACACAATTTTACAACTTTTTTCTCCTGTGAATTTATTTTTTCCTTTTTTTAAGTTATAGCTCTTTTTTTTTAAAAATGTTCATTTATATATTTAGCTGTGCTGGGTCTTAGTTGTAGCTTGAGAACTCAGTTGTGTCATGGGGGATCTAGTTCCCCGGCATGATTCTTTTAAACTAAATTCTCCATGCAACAATATGACAGCCAAGAGAGATTTGACACCATCTACTTGTTTCTACCTTACAGCTCCGTGAATTGGTCATATCTGATGAAAGTTGTAGCAAGAGTCCTGAAGCTGAAGTGAAATCAATAGCAGACCATCTTGGATTTCTTTTGGTGAGCTTATCTAGCCCCAGTCATGCTCTGGTCACAGGAGAAAACTCCCCTGTTTCCATTTGCTATCATCATCCTTTTTTGTGCTCTAGTAGTGCTGCATGTAGAAAAATGGGTGAGCTTTGTTCGTGGGCTTGTGCTGACATCTGAACTCTGCCAGTTCATTTCATCCCATCAGTCTAACTGTTTCCTTCCTGATCTTTAGCACTGTTTGCTTTGTGTTCTGGTTTCATACAGGCAATTGCTTCATTAAGTTTGAAATATTCATGATGAAATATTTGATCACAACTATTATCTCTTTCATAGTGACATACAAGGTGTATTCTTTGCCTCCTGTCTGGTTTCCTGCTCTTTTCTACCTTTTTTTTTTTTCTCTTATAGTATTTTTGAATAGGTTTCTGTGCTAGGTTTTTTTTTTTTTTTAATGTTATTCATCCTTGCAGGATATGAATTTTTCCTTGATGAGCTATTTGCAGAAGGTTTGTGAAGGAGAAGGGTCAGACTAGCTGGAATTTTTCTTGATTTGGGGTTTTAAGTAGTTTGTTTAGCTTTTGCTTCTCCTACGCAAAGATGAGCAGCTGTGAAGTTTTAATGACTCAGAGACTCTTCTCTGCTGCCACAGAGACAGAGCTTCTCGAAAATGTGGCTAGTCTCTGTTCTTTGGAAAGCTCATTTTGATACCAAATAGGGTGCAGGGAAATTCTTGGTACCATCAGACACGTTTGCCCCAAAATTGCAAACAAGAGGGTTAGGTTTTACTCCTTGATTTAGAGAAGGGCATCCAGCTCCTTCTGAGATACACAGCCACTCTGTCCCCTAACTATAGGTCTTTTTTCTTCTTGTTCCCACATGTCCCCTTGGTCTTCAGTGGTTTTGGCAGCCCTTTTGACTAACTGGGGACCTGAGGTTTTATGTATCTTCTACTTTCTAAGAAAAGAATTTTTAAATTAAATTATTTATTTATTTTTAAATGAAACAAAGATGAATTTTTAATGATAAAAGGTACAATTCCCAAAGAAGATAGACATCATAAGCCATTAGACACCAAACAACAAAGAAACAAAGATACATAAAGCAAAAATCAGAAGAAACAGGGAAAAGAAAAAATATAATCATAGTGAGACATATTAACATTTCTAAGAAAAGGAATTTTGTGTCTTTGTTTCTCTATCTCAGTTGCTTTTAGCTGATTTCAACGAAGAGAAGAGAGATGCTACCTCTATACCACTACGTATAGTTCAAACCAGAAATTGAAATTTATGGGCTTTTGAGTCAGATAGACCTACATTTGAATCTTGACTTCACTACTTGCCATGTGACAAGCTGTTTAACCTTCTTGCTCCTCAGTTTTCTCATCTCTACATCAGGGCTTCCAGAGCCATCTCTGAAATGACTATTGAGAGAGTTGAAAGAGATGATGCCTGTAAAGCTCTCAGGACAAAGTTAGGTGCTCAACAAAGAGTAGCTGTGACTACCAATTAGTGTCATGACTGCAAACTGGAGTTCAGCAAACTCTATGTAGCGGCTAGCCCACTGTTATTTGGGGAAAATATTCTCCTAAATTAATAGAATCAGATGGAAGAGAGAAGAGTTTCCAGAAATGTGTTCTACTAGAAACTATTTAGTTGCTAGGTATGACTCAGAAATCAAGGGAGAGGGTGGATTTCATGGACAAATATGCCTAAGAAACATCATGTACCACAATCACCCCTTTCAAGATTCATAAGGCACATACCTCTGTGATGATGTTGCCGTGGGTCCCGTGGGGAACGTAATATACATTCTTATGAGGCAAATTTATAGGAAAGAGCCTCTCCCACACATGCAGGTAAATGTTTCAAGTGAAGATGACCGAAGTGACAACCCTCCTCCCACAGAGAGAAACTGCAGAACCTTAACCATTAAGTCTGAGAGTCCTGGGATAACAAAGGGACCTACTCTTCAGAAGTACTCTCATTTCTTTGCTGTTCTGGCGTAGCACTCACAGCATGCTGGGCACATACACTCACTCATTGAATCTTCAACTGTTTGAAGAGGTTATTTGTTTCCTTTTACAGATGAGGAAAGAACTCTTTCCCAAAGAATAAGGAAAGTGTACCCTCCAAGAAAATGAGAACCTGGGTGAGGAGAATTGTTGAATATGTCCTTTTTCTAGTATGTGTGCACATTTTATTTGTTTAATTTAATGTATTCATTTGTAAAGAAACCAGTGTGTATATGGCTCACACTTGTGAATTACTGAAAGCCAATCCTATAAGAAGAACATAGGTCTTACTGACTTAGGAATCTAGAGCCCCAGGTCCCCACCCCTTAATGCTTCTTTTAAAATTAATTAATTAATTTATTTTGGCTGTGCTGGGTCTTTGTTGCTGTGGTGTACAGGCCCCTCATTGCAGTGACTTCTCTTGTGGCATATGGGCTCTAAGTGCATGGTCTTCAGTAGTTGGGCTATGTAGTTGCAGCTCCTGGGCTCTAGAGCACAGACTCGGCATTGTGGTCAAGGGGCTTAGTTGCTCCAAGGCATGTGGGATCTTCCCACACCAAGGATCAAACCCATGTCTTCTGCACTGGCAGGCAGATTCTTTACCACTAAGCCATCAGGGAAGCCCTGCCCTTGATGTTTTGCAACAAGGATGAGGAGCATCATATTTAAGTGTGTGTTTGTGTGTGTGTGTGTGTGTGTGTGTATGTGTGTGTGTGTTTGGGTAGGGCATCACAGTGCTCTTGAAACCATCACCCTTGAAAGGGAAGAAGAGGAAGCAGGGCTGGACAAAGGGAGAAGCTGAGTTATGCTGCAGACCCAACAAAGGGCTTTAACCAACCCCACAGGTAGGTTCAGTCCGAAACGGTTCTGCAGAGGTGCCCCAAGTCTGAGTCAGGAGATGGGATTTTATACCCCTTTGTTGATCAGTTATTGTATGTGGCCTACTTCTGGAAAGAGATTGGCTTAGCGAGGCAATTTTTATCCTGAGAGGCAGTCCTCTTTGGCTGACAGCTGAGAGCTGTCTTTTGGTCACATTTCCAGCACCAGGGGCAAGTCCTTCATTCCAGAAGGAGACTCAGGGGGTGCATTGCAGCACCCACACAAGGAGCATTTTGAGACAGGGATTTTTTAAATATATATTTATTTATTTGGTTGTGTCGGGTCTTAGTTATGGCAAGGGAGATGTTAACAGTACTATTTGTGTGTATACATGTTGCACTAAATAGAAGTAGTGAAACTAAACATCCTTGTTCCTGATCGTAGAGGGAAAGCTTTCCTCATTAAATGTGATGTTGGGCTTCCCTGGTAGTCCAGTTGTTAAGAATCTGCCTTGCCATGCATGGGACATGGGTTCAGTCCCTGGTCTGGGAGGATCCCATATACTGCAGAACAATTGAGTCCGTGCACCACAGGTGCTGAGCCCAAGCGCTAGAGCCCCAAAGCCTCAACAAGAGACACCATGA
This sequence comes from Bos mutus, assembly GCF_027580195.1. Classification (NCBI taxonomy): domain Eukaryota; kingdom Metazoa; phylum Chordata; class Mammalia; order Artiodactyla; family Bovidae; genus Bos; species Bos mutus. The sequence continues at coordinate 72,039,399 of NC_091622.1, read as the reverse complement.
CAAGGTGAAGCCCATGCATTGCAACTAGAGAAAGGCTGCTTGCAACAAGGAAGACCCAGTGCAGCCAGAAATAATTAAAAGTAAATAAATCAATATGATGTTAGCTGTGAACTTTTTGTAAATGTTCTTGAGTTATATAGCTTTTGACTGAAAGAAACAAAACACTCTAACTAAATTGATGAAACCATAACGGATGTCACTGCGTCACTGTAGCATAAGTCATGAGTAAGGATGGGCTCCAGTCCAGGGTGGATGACATCCTCAAGAATTCAGGCTCTTTCCACTCCTTCAGTCCATTGCCCTTAGTTTCATCCTAAGGTTGATTTTCCTTAGAGTGCTAAGTTGCCTACCCAAGTCATCAGGGCTACAATGCTTCCTTGTTGAGGCATACCTGGAGACAGAAGTGATACAAAAGAGGTTTGGGGGGTGTCCTGGGAGCCATTAGGTATGAAGCATCAAGTTAAACATGCAGGAGGGCACAGATGGTACCTCAGTGAGCACAGAATAGTCCCCTGATCCTTTGGTATCACTTGTCATCTTCACAGCTGTGTAGATACAGAGCATCTTGTCTGGGACTTGGAACGTCGACTTTGGAACATGGCAGAAAGCGTACTAGCGGCACAGTTGCTGGAGCTGTATTTATTGTTGCTGACTAAGGGCTTTCTCCTGTCACCGGCAGGTGACTGGACATCATTCTTGGGAATCGGGTTAAGCTTCTCATTCTTGAATAAGTATTTTAAATTCAAGGATGTAGAGATGATGCTAATGGGGATTCTCTGTTCTTTAATCTTCCAACAGCTCACTGATTCACAGGTACACTTGACTATGCACAGGATCTAAAACCAGGAGATGCCAGGTAGGGCTGCTTTATTCTCTAAGGGGAAAGGCTACCGCCAGAGCTGAGGGTCCTGAGGCCTGGACTGTGTCCCATCTCTGCTGGGTGATAGGCACCTATGACTTGCATCAGTCGGTGTCCTGCCACTGACAGAGGCCACACCAACAAAGGTCAGTGGAGGAAGGGGGTTTAATATAAGGGTGTTTAAAAAGGTGTGGGTAGGGTGAAGAAAACTAACAAGGGATGCTGCTACCTTTCAGGGCTAGATTATCCCCATCCCAGGTCTAAAGAGATAGGGGGAGGGAGTAGTTACAAAACTCAGAGAGAAAACTGAGAAGAGGGACTGCACAGTGTCCTTCAGTAGAGAAATGCAGCCCATCTGAAGCCCAGCAAGAAGAGAGCCAGGGGACTAAACACCCCAACTTTTCTCTTCTCCCTCCTGTATCTTGTGCTGCTGCCTTCCATTCTCCTAACCCAACTCGAAGACAGAGCACCAGGGATACTTGTGGATAAAGTTCATAAAGACTACCGAACTAAAGCACAGAGTGGGACAGAAAGTGCGTCTGGTAGAAAAGAATGGAAAATGCCCAGCACACCACCCTTCCATTCATCATTGCACAATAGGTCTCTGCCCAGGGAGAGGACTCTCTACCTACTGGGCAAAAGGAAACAAAGAAAAAAGTAAATACCAGTAGTACTTTCTTAAGAATGTCAGCCCAGGCTCCCACATATGGTCAAAGTGGATTTAAAACCTATTTTATTTTCTGCTTCTGCACCCACCTGGGTCTCTGCACTGCTCATCACATAGTGGTCCTCATGTAGGTTTCATGAAACAATTCTACTCTATTACTGGTGGCTACTAGCGTGTTGCTAATCATCATCACTGTCATCCAGTCTATATGTCTAACTGTCCCCTGTAGACTTCAGTTGAAAGTCTATCCCAAGGGGGCTTTCAAATTAATCCAGCAACACAGGTAGACATACTAAGAACATATGATAAATGCATAGGCACCATCATTGAATACATAAACAGTCGTTAAGGTATTTGCATTCAGTGGAGACAAAAGAATGGGGTCACTTTTATCAAGGTAGTGAGTGATGAGGGTATTATGGGAGTTGATACCTGAACATTTTTCTCTGTCTTTCAATCAGAGAAGTAATCTTATCTCCACTTGAAGCAGTTGCAGGTGCTTGAAACCTCAGAGAAGAAAGCATCATGGACACAATGTAATTGCCCTTGACAAGCCCTGTGTTCTGGACTTCATATGAAACCTGAAGTGGTAAGAAATCTTTTTAACTTGCTGGAAAAAAAAGTCATAGACAGGACCTGTCTTCATTTAAAATTTTGCCAATTTTGTCCATCATGGATTTTTTGCATTAATTTTGATTTGTTAGAATATTGCATTAACGTATTATTGATTTTGATTGCTGAGTTTTGGGGCCACCTCTTCATTACTTCACTCTAACCCTGGCCCTGCCAGCACCTTGCTTTATGAAACTTTCTGCTGAAACTTCTTTGGAGAGCTCATCTATTATATTGTGAATAGAAATCAGTTTAAAAACTTTTCAGGAACGTAGTTTATAAAAAAGGTATGACTCTTTTCTATTTTTTTTTCTTGGTGATGCCACGTGGCACATGGGATCTTAGTTCCTTGACCGAGATCGAACCTGTGCCCCCTGCATTGGAAACATGAAGTCCTAAGCACTGGACCACCAGGGAACTCCCTGCTTGGCGTTTTAAAGCCCACAGTTGCAACCAAATGCCTCCAGTACCATAGGAAGTGAAGTGAAGTGAAGTTGCTCAGTCGTGTCCGACTCTTTGCGACCCCTTGGACTGTAGCCTACCAGGCTTCTCCATCCATGGGATTCTCCAGGCAAGAATACTGGAGTGGGTTACCATTTCCTTCTCCAGGGGATCTTCCCGACCCAGGGATCGAACGCGGGTCTCCCGCATTTGAGGCAGACGCTTTAACCTCTGAGCCACCAGGGAATAGGGTGGATCTCAACTCCAGGGCTATCACTGTTTATTCCCCAACTCCGAAACTTTGCCCAAGCCAATGGGCATTCTTTATTCTGAAGTGAAGTTTGTTTAACCCTGAGTGAGAATTAAATTCAAGTTATATGAAAACAAAACACTTTTGACTCCCTATTTGACTTTCATCCTGGCCCCTGGTATTTACTCAAAGTGCTTTTTTAACAAACTGGTCTGACAGAAACTGATGCTGCAGGAAGCTGGAGATCAAAACAAACAACCATATTAAAAAAAAAAAAAAAGCACCTAGGTTTAGCCTTTAAAGAGCTGAACAGGCTCCTAGCAAGTAAAACCCAGTTCTTTGCACTAAATACACCCCCCTCCAAATCTTATCACTGAAAGTCAAGCCCTGGCACTTAGTACCTGAACCCCTACCCCGGGCTTTTCACTGCAACAGTCTTTCCTGCTTGAGGACCAAATGCAAAGCTCCAGGGATGCGAGATTTCAACCTGCGTCCCTCCCCCTTGACGGCCTGACAAGGGGTTTCACACTACCAGGGCGGAACAGCATGCTTGGCTGCCAGGACACTCCTCAGCTACTTGAGTGTTTGGGGCAGATGCATTGAATTCTCTCAAGCAACAGGCCAGCAAGCAGGCCAGCAGGAAAAAAAGACAGTAACATGATTGTACTTGTTCTTTCTTAAAAGCAAAATAAAAATAAAGTTCAGGTTCTGCTCAGAGATCCCCAGACTTCCCAGATACTCAGCTAAGTGTTCAACAATGTGAAGCCCAACTAGCCCTACCAATTTCCCCTTTCGGCCCATAGCTTTCAGACTGTTTGATATGCTGGTGCTGCCTGCAGGCCTGGGTACGGAGGACCCTGCTGGACTATGTCTTAGTGTACCCACTGCATGCACCTCTAAACTGCCAGCATTCTCCCTCTGGCTTGGTGTACAGCCTGAGTCTTTGGCCATTTTCATCCTACATCCCCCAGAGCCCAAGCTGATTTGAGATGCTGCCGGGGAGACCTTTGTAACTCACCCCAGGCTGGGTCTGGAACACACCATCCAGACCCCAGGACTGGCCTGAAGAATCAGGCTGCCTGGGGTTGGGCAGTGAAGCCTTGACAAGCACCAAACTGGCTCTTCCCCCAGAGGCAGAGCACGCTGCAGGCCTAGAAGCCAGGAGTTGAGTACCTTTCAAGAGGTTGACCAGTTGGATCAACAGCTTCAAAGGCGGGAGTGCAGGGGGCCTCTTCTGTACCTCCTCCAAGACAGCCCCAGGCTTTATGTACTGGCCTTGTTTTGTACAAACCTGTTCAAAGAGTAAAGTCATAGGGTGTTCTTGCCTTTCTTGCTAATGCAGGATCTTGGCCCTGTGCAAAGTTCTGCCCCCTCCTCATCTTAAATAATTCTGGAGGCCCACTGGGAGCTTCTCTTGGGTCCTTAGGATTAAGTCAGCTCAGTTACAGTGAATGTCCCTGGACTTTGATACCAGGATCCTGCACTGTCCCCTGCACCGTCCCCTGCACCACTGAAGTGCAGGGCAAAGCAGGGGGAGAGTACCTCCTCTTCCACTTTAAATTTTACTCTGTTTTTAGGGTATTTAAGAGTCATGGAGTAAGCCAAAAAGTATCCCCCCAAAGATATCCACATTAAATCTCTGGAATCTGTGAATGTTTTCTTGTTGGGGGTAAAAAAGGTCTTTGCAGATGTGATTAAATTAAGAATTTTGAGAAGAGGTGTTCATCTTAGTGGGCCCTAACTGCAATCATATGGGGCTTCCTAAGTGGTGCTAGTGGTAAAGAATACACCTGCCAATGCAGGAGACACAAGAGACCCAGGTTCAGTTCCTGGGTTGGGAAGATCCCCTGGAGAAGAGCATGGCAACCCACTCCAGTATTCTTGCCTGGAGAATCCCATGGACAGTGGAGCCTGGAGGGCTACAGTCCACAGAGTCACAAAAGAGTCAGACACAAGTGACTTAGCACTCATGCACACATCCTTATAAAATAAACACACAGAGGAGAAGAGATAGACATACCGAGGAGAGGGGTCATGAAGACAGATTTGGAATGAATAGGCCACAAATCCAGGGATGCTAGGGCAGCCATCAGAAGATGGAAGAGGCAGGAATGGATGGTCCCCTAAGGTCTTGGGTGGGAGTGCAGTCCTGCTGACATCTTGATTTCAGACTTCTAGCCTCCAGAACTATGACACAATAAATTTCTCTTGTGTTCATCTACCCAGAAATGGTAATTTTTAGTGGCAGTCTCAGGAAGCATTATGACCAATAGTCTTGCTTGTATTTTTTCACCATCCCATAGAGATTTTTATTTTCATTTAATTAGGTGAGTGTTCTTTAGCTGAAAGCACTTTCAGCTGTTGCTCCCATTGCTCTCAGACATAGAAATCCTGGGCCGAGACACCAAACTGAATGGCAGTCACCAAACTCGACTTGACATCATGACTCTCTTCTGCACAAACTTGTTCTGTCTGGTTCCTTGTTCCTTTAGCATGAGTCCTCTTCAAGGGGCTCCTCAGCCCTCATGCAGGCATGGAGATGTCGGATGGACCACCCCAACAATTGATACGGATGGCACGTGAAGATCCTCACGATGGTTGGAGATCGAACTCAAACTGGAAAAAACATGGATCCACAGGCTCACATACACACAATGTAGACAACTTGTCTGCCACGGTTCCTAACAGATTCAAACGCACAGCGAGAGCAGGGCAAGCTTGTCTTTTTAGAGACCGTAAGATGAAGTCCCATAATACACTGCCTCCCAATTGCTCTTCAGCTTCTTGAAACAGTCTTCATTGTCTAAAACATTCTCTTCAACAAGATGTGAAGACCCTGTGAAGATCTTTTTTCTATTGACAATTTGTATTGCAATATATTCTTCACCCAGAAAACAAATTATCTCAGAATGCAGCACTTTTTAAATAATGATACCTTGAGCTACTGTTTATGATGATGTAATTTTGGGTGCTGCAGAAAATTCCCAAATAAAAGACTGTATTTAAAACAACATGATGGGATCAGTGGAACAGAATAGAGAGCCCAGAAATAAAACCACACACGTATGGTCTATTAATCCTCAACAAAGGAAGTAAGAATATACAATGGAGAAAAGACAGTCTCTTCAGCAAGTGGTGTTGGGAAAGCTGGACAGCCACACATAAATCAATGAAGTTAGAACCCTCCCTCACACCATTCACAAAAGTAAACTCGAAATGGTTTAAAGACTTAAATGTAAGACATGACACCACACAACTCCTAGAAGAGACCTTAAGCAAAACATTCTCTGACATAAATCGCACCAATGTTTTCTTAAGTCAGTCTCCCAAGGCAAAAGAAATAAAAGCAAAAATAAACAAACAAGACCTAATCAAACTTACAAGCTTTTGCACAGCAAAGGAAACCATAAACAAAATGAAAAGACAATCCACAGAATGGGAAAAAAATACTAGCAAGCTATGTGATTGACAAGGGCTTAATTTCGAAAATACACAAACAGCTCATACAACTCAATACCAAAAAAACCAAACAACCCGATCAAAACATGGGCAGAAGACCTAATAGTCACTTCTTCAAAGAAGATATTCAGAGGACCAAGAGGTACATGAAAAGATTGCTAATTAATAGAGAAATGCAAATCAAAACTACAGTGATGACCTCACAGTCAGAGTCAGTTCAGTTCAGTTCAGTTGCTCAGTCATGTCCGACTCTTTGCGACCCCATGAATCACAGCATGCCAGGCCTGGGGTCCATCACCAACTCCCAGAGTTCGCTCAGACTCATGTCCATCGAGTCCGTGATGCCATCCAGCCATCTCATCCTCTGTCGTCCCCTTCTCCTCCTGCCTGCAATACCTCCCAGCATCAGAGTCTTTTCCAATGAGTCAACTCTTCTCATGAGGTGGCCAAAGTACTGGAGTTTCAGCTTTAGCATCAGTCCTTCCAAAGAAATCCCAGGACTGATCTCCTTCAGAATGGACTGGTTGGATCTCCTTGCAGTCCAAGGGACTCTCAAGAGTCTTCTCCAACACCACAGTTCAAAAGCATCAATTCTTTGGTGCTCAGCCTTCTTCACAGTCCAACTCTCACATCCATACATGCCCACAGGAAAAACCATAGCCTTGACTAGACAAACCTTTGTTGGCAAACTAATGTCTCTGCTTTTCAATATGCTATCTAGGCTGGTCATAACTTTCCTTCCAAGGAGTAAGTATTTTTTAATTTCATGGCTGCAGTCACCATCTGCAGTGATTTTGGAGCCCAAAAAATAAAGTCTGACAGTGTTTCCACTGCTTCCCCATCTATTTCCCATGAAGTGATGGGACTGGATGCCATGATCTTCATTTTCTGAATGTTGAGCTTTAAGCCAACTTTTTCACTCTCCTCTTTCACTTTCATCAAGAGGCTTTTTAGTTCCTCTTCACTTTCTGCCATAAGGGTGGTGTCATCTGCATATCTGAGGTTATTGATATTTCTCCTGGCAATCTTGATTCCAGCTTGTGCTTCTTCCAGCCCAGCGTTTCTCATGATGTACTCTGCATATAAGTTAAATAAGCAGGGTGACAATACACAGCCTTGACGTACTCCTTTTCCTATTTGGAACCAGTCTGTTGTTCCATGTCCAGTTCTAACTGTTGCTTCCTGACCTGCATATAGATTTCTCAAAAGGCAGGTCAGGTGGTCTGGTATTCCCATCTCTTTCAGAATTTTCCACAGTTTATTGTGATCCACACACTCAAAGGTTTTGGCATAGTCAATAAAGCAGAAATAGATGTTTTTCTGGAACTCTCTTGCTTTTTCCATGATCCAGCAGATGTTGGCAATTTGATCTCTGGTTCCTCTGCCTTTTCTAAAACCAGCTTGAACATCTGGAAGTTCACGGTTCACAGTCAGAGTGGCCATCATCAAAAAGTCTACAAATAAAAAAATGTTAGAGAGGGTGTGGAGAAAAAGCAATCCTCCAATACCGTTGAGGCAATGTAAGTTGGTGCACCCTCTATGGAGAACAGAATGGAGGTTCTTTAAAAAACTAAAAATTGAGTTGCCATGTGGTCAAGCAATCCCACTCCTGGGCATATACCCAGGAAAAATGAAAACTCTAATTTGAAAAGATACATGCACCCCAATGTTCACACTAGCACTATTTACAGTAGCCAAGATATGGAAACAACTTAAGTCTCCATTGTCAGATGAATGGATAAAGAAAGTGTGGGGGACTTCCCTGGTTGTTCAGTGGTTAAGATTTCATGCTTTCACTGCAGCAGGCTCAGGTTCAATCCTTGGTCAAGGAACCAAGATCTCACATGCTATGTGGTCAAAAAAAAAAAAAAAAAAAAAAAAGAATAAAAATGAAAATACGATTATCAACTGAAAAATCGTATGGGAAAAGTAACAGATTTTTAAAAAGACGTGGTGTATACTGCATATTGTCTACACACACACACACACACACAGAATAGAACATTATTCAGCCATCAAAAAGAATGAAATAATGCCATCTGCAGCAACATGAATGGATCTAGAGATTATCATACTGGGTGAAATAAGTTAGAGAAAGACAAGTATCGTATGATATTACTTAAAGCTAAAAAGATGATACAAATGAATTTATTTACAAAACAGAAACAGACTCACAGACACAGAAAACAAATTTATGGTTACCAAAATGGAAAGGGGGCTGGAGATAACTTAAGAGCTTGGGATTAACATATACATACAGTATATAAAATAGATAAACATGAAGGTCTTAGTGTATAACACAGGGAACAATATTCAATACCTAGTAATAACCTGCAATGGAAAAAAATCTGAAAAAGAATATATATATAAAGAATACACACATCACTGAATCCCTAGGCTGCACACCTGACACGAGCACATCATTGTAAATCAACCATACTTCAATAAAAAATTAACACAACGTAATTTGTTTTGTTTTGTTTTGACTGCACCATGCAACCTGCTGGATCTTAGTTTTCCAACCCGGGATTGAACCTGGGCCCAGCAGTGAAAGCACTGAGTCCTAACCACTGGACCACCAGGGAATTCCCAAAGCAATATGATTATGTTGAGCACCAAGCCAGTGTAAACTTACCCTTAAAAATAATTTTTAAAAACTGTCAGAAAAAGTTGTTTTTGAATAGGTGATATAGTCAAGTGAAAAAGTGTAAAAGAGTGTAAACATAAAAATGTCCTCTGGTTTCTGTCCTCTAGTTGCCCACTCTCTCTCCTTACTGTACCGTTTGTTTGTTCATAGGAAACAGAGGGGCAGTTTGTTTCTTATTATACTTCCAGAGATGTTTTCTACATAAATGGCAGCATTCTACAAACACTTAAAAAAACTCTTTAATTGAATTTATTTTATTTCAACTTAATTTGTCCTTTGACATAAAGAATTGTGCTCACCTTAGTGTTCATACACTGAACACATTTATGTTACCAGAACTGAGTTCAAGAACATCGCTATCTGAACCTCACGGCCCCCTCAGTGTCCTTTCCAATCACTGCATCCTTCAAGATCCCACTGTTTTGATTTTTAACAGTATACTTCTGCTATCTTCACACTTTATACAAATAAGGCAACCTTGGCTTTTAACAACACGGGTTACTTTTGCAGTCTGTATACCTTATATAAATCAAATTATTCAATATGAATAATTGTGCCTAGATTCTTTCAACATTAGGTTTGTGAGATTCTTCCCTATTGACAGATATAGTTATAATTTAGTCATTCTCACTGGTGTTTAGTTGATATTCTATTGTTACACACAGTGTTTACTTGCTTTTGTCTTGTTTACAGTATATCTCTGAGAAATTTTCATATCCATAGAGTGAGTGCCCTTATTCTTTCTTTGTGTATTAGTAACTAACAACTTGCTTTTTACCTGTCCCCTAACATAGACGTTTAGCAATAATTCATATTTAAAATTAATACATATGGTTCAGTGGTTAAAAATTAGCCTTGCAATACAGGGGACACAACTTCAATCCCTGGTCTGGGAACTAAGATCCCGCATGCCACGGAGCAAGTAAGCCCTGATATCACAGCTACTGAGCCTGTATGCTGTGGAGATCCTGCGTAATACAGTGACCATCCCATGTGCTGCAAATAAACAAATAAAATAAAATAAAAAGAAATAGTATCAAACCAAGAAGTTTCTATAAAAAAGTAATACTTGCTTCCAGTAAAACAATGACTAATTTCATAGGACTTTCAGTATATTAGAGAAATAATTTCTAAAGAAAAAATATGTTTTTAAAATATTCTATCTTTAAAAAATATATTGACTTATAATACTAAATGTATTTGTTTTATAGAGAAACCAGATTTAGCAAATGCCCCATAGGAGGGGGCTGTGAGGGCAGAGAAGCAAGGTGAATGACCCATATGATGGGGGGACAAGTGGGTGGAAGGGGTGGTGCAGAGCTTGAAAAACAAGTTAGTCCTCCTGATCCCACGACTGAACCATTATCCGGGACCAATTCCAAAGCCATTTGCTCTGCCAGTCAAGTCTAATGGTTTTCAAGTTCTGTCATTGAAAAACTAGGAATAGAGAAATTCATTTAAGCTACCTCCAGCTAATGAATAAAAGTCAGAATTCTTCTTCTGTAGTTGGGTCATAAATATTTCAGCAAGAATATGAAGTATAATTGTCCCAGGTAACACTGATAACATATTCTAATCCTTTGATCTCTGTGTGGGAAACAACTGGGTAATTTAATAATGAGCTTATGCTTTAACTGCAAAGAATTATCGTGTAATAAAATGTTCATTTCTGAATTAGGTTGTCAGTTGCTCTCAAAGTACTTGCTCTTCACATTAATTGACAATGAATGTGTTTTAAAAAACTTTTTTAGCTCACACATTAACAGCTTGATTAAAATTAACTTTTCTACATAAAAATAAGCCCTAGTTCAAAGAGTCTTTCTCTTTCCAATTCATAGAAATACGGTTTGTGGGGCTTCCCTGGTGGTACAGTGGATAAGAATTCGCCTCCCAATCCGGAGGACATGGATTTGATCCCTGGTTCAGGAAGATGCCGCATGCCATGAAGCAACTAAGCCCAAGACGCAAAACTACAGAGGCTTGCATGCCTAGAGCCTGTGCTCTGCAACAGAAGAAGTGCGGGTACCACAAGAGAAGTCCTGCTCATTTCAACTAGAGAAAACAGCAACGAAGACCCAGTGCAACCAAAAATAAATTAAATAAATTATAAAAAAGAAAAATTGCTTGCAATTTAATTGATTTTATCAAATAAAAATGAATTTGGAAAATACACTTTCACTCTCCCTTTGATAGAACATAGAAACGTGGAGAGAAAAATCTTCCATTCCTGTCTCCTTTCTACTCATAATCCTCACATTTGTTTGGAGCAAGCGATGATGTAGCTAAAAGGTTGAGACCCAGGCTCCTGACTCTAAGAGAATTCCTGGGTTTCAATAAACCCTTAATTCTACTCTGCAAATATGCGAGTCAAATTATCCTGGCCCTGTCAGATTCAGGGCTCCCTGTTTTGAAAGTTGGGCTGTGATTTCTTTCTGCACTTAGGTAAACTCGGTAGATCACCACAAGTAACTGAAACCCAGTGAGCTGATATGTTAGCTCCATAAAGAGGCTGTAATAAAATTCTATGTAGAAGCAATAATCAAATTCTTACCATCCTTCAGACTATTTCTAATTCTGAGATACTAAGTCTCCTGTTTGTTGTAGCTGCCAACTCTTCCTATGAGTGCTGAAAATCACATGAATGTGATGTGAGGTTTTGGTTGTAAACTCATCTTCAGGCAAAAATTATTTTTACTGTGAATTTCTCATGAGCCCTGGATAATGAAAATGTCTTTACTGAGCAATTTCCTATTTGATTTGGCCAGACCCCAGAGAGTTTCAATGGTCCTGACCAGTTTTTATACTAATTTATTACTATATATGCCTAGAGTTCCTACAGTACATAGGAGGTATAAAGCCCAGGTCTTGGACTTTGATTTCTCACAAAAATATATATTTCTAACACTCAAAGTCATAGACAGAAGAGAAGTTGCCACATCTGCTTCCCCAGACCAGTGAGAAGAATTTTCTAGGTCATGATTTATGGAGAGAGCTGTTCTTTAACATTCCAAGGTTTATTCAGAGGCTAAAATCCAGTTCCCCTGCTCTACATGGGGAAAAGTCATCACATTTTCTGTTGGAAACCTAGTTTCTAGAGTTTATAACTGAGCCTGAAATCCATCCAAATTTTGGATAAAAAGTAATAAGAAACAGTCAACTCAAAAGGAATATTTAAAAGGGCTTTATTTTGCTTTTAAATGTTAATTTTGAAGTGATATGTGAATTTGGGTTTGTTGGAGAGGCTGTTTCTCACTCTGTCTCCCTATAAATAACAACATGAGGTTATCTGTTACATATCACTTAAACATTCATGTTAAACATACATATTTAACATTCAGATAGACAAGACCAGGGCAAATCTAGGACGATTTAGGGCAAAATCATGATGTTCATAAATTGAGAGGCTCCTGAGCTTTGTTCGTGCAGAGATCAAGAAGCAGGGCACTGTGCTGAGGGAGAAAAAACTGGCTTTAGTGCCAGGAAAGTCTAGATTCCTATCGCCACTGGTTACTTGCTGTATGACTTTGGGAACATCACTTGAGCTTTCTGAGCCTGTAAGTTTTCTACAAAATGAGGCTGATGGTGATCACCTTTCAGTGTTGCTGAAAGTATGAAATTAAATTGCGTAAAGTACAAAAAAAGGGCGCTGTATTCTGCACACAATTAACTTATGTAAATTCAACAACACTTGCCTTTTTCTCCTTTGCCCTCTTTTATGTAAACATCCTAAAATATCCTTCTTATCTGTAACTTTTAACATATATGCAAGGTGTATGTTTCACATTGATACATACATATTACTGTAAGAGCGTTATACACCTAACTATATGTACTCAGTATTTTCTGAGTGATAAGAAATTTTCAAGATTCACTTTGATCTGATGCAAATTTTACCCAACATGCTTGCTGGATATGTCAGATAGGCTTTTGGTCTGAAGTTTCTTAGTCTTAACCAGAATGACCCATGCTTTTCAGTTCAGATTACCCAAGTTTTTTTTTTTTTACTATTATTATTTATTTTGGCTGTGTTAAGTCTTTGTTGCAGCACGTGGGCTTCTCTAGTTGCAGCACATGGGCTTAGTTTCAACGTATGGGATCTTAGTTTCTCAATCAGGGATCGAACGCAGGCTCCTTGCATTTGGAACATAAAGGCTTATCCATTGGACCATCAGGGAAGTCCCCAGATCACCTAGGTTCTTCTCACTGAGTTCCAGGTCCAAGCCCAGCCAGCACTGAAGGCAAACCAGTTACTCCTGGCAGTAAAGCACCAATGCAACTTCCAGACCTTACTTGCTAAATGGGGAGGGGACTTGCTTAGGTGTGTCTAAATGGTCAAGAGCAGCTGGTCTGCAGGTGAGGGGACTGAGGAACATAGCAGTGGACTTGAACTTGAAAGGATGCTTGGCCCAGTGCCAGGGCATAACATGGGCTCAATACATGTGGACTGAGGTAATGACTGAGGTTGGAAAGACAAAAGAAACACACTGAATACTGTTTCTCACCATGTAAGAATATGTCATCAAATACCACACTATGAGACACAGTCACATTTATCAGGAGATTGTACGAGTTAGGATAAAGACTCTGCCACTGCAACCAGGACTTCCACAAATCTGGCTGAAAGAGGATAGAAGGTTATTTCTCTCTGATATAACAACCATTTTGTCTACACTAAGACAGCAGTAGTCTGAGAGGTCATTCAGAATCAACGCTTCTTCCGCCACTGCTTAGGACTACGGTTCCCAAGTTGTCCCAAAGAGCCTCAGTGAGCTCAGAGGATGCGTCAACATTTTGAGGAAAACACGGTCATCTTCAGCATGTAATGTATACCATATAAACCACTAACTCGAGATTCACAATTTCAATATCAGGTAGCACTCTTTCCTTCTGATAACGTGAGATAATGCTGAATCTAGGTTTTTGGTGCTTGCTGTAATAAAAAACAGGAACTCTGAGAAAATCAGTGTGGAACAGAAGATGGGGTAGTGGTGTCTGATGTGATTCCAAGGTTTGAGGAATTGTGCAGTGACCTATAGGTGTGCATAGTCTATCACCACGTGATTGCAGTTGTTAAAGTGAAATATTTGTCTTTCAATGTATGCATATTACTTCTTACAAACGTCAACTAAATGTTGGGAGACAATTTGCCATGAATCTCTCATGGTTTTGCATATATTGTAAGCAGAGGCAGTGATTGCCTTTGATCCAGACTATCTTTTCAAGGATGCTTGTCTAACTAATAGGCTTGTAAGACAGAGAAAGTTACTCTTTCTGGAACAAAGAGTGGGTCTGCTTACTGTCTAGTATAATAGAAATAACATCTCCCTTTAGGGCAAAGATCAGGCAGGCTTACTACCCATTATAAAAGATTCAAGTTGCCAAAGCTTGGTAACCTAAGATTCAGGTTACCTCTCCTGTAACACAACCTGCTGCCTGAGCAGGTGTCACTGCCCTCTGCACGTAGCTCCATAGGAACCGGGGCTCAGGAACTCAGAGCCAGTGGTGACATGCTGACTATTGTTACCACATTCCTTGGTCTCTGACCCAAGAGTCTCACATCTTCTGCCAACATCCATGAAGTGTGGCTGGCTAACTCGTTAGTTTACAAATAGGATAAAATCTCGGACCCTTGACAGCTCTTGACACTAAGCGGCCAGCCCACAAGTACTTATTAGGTTGTTTGGACAAAACGACTTTAAAAAACAGAACTGTTAGCTCTTTCTTTTGGCCCAGGGGCACCATAATAAAATTACTGAGACACTAAGAGTGCTATGAACTGGAAAGTCTGGGAACTTCAGGCTCAGGGCATTGTTCTCATCCACATGTGTAAAGGTGAGACCTGTCACTTTCCAGCTGGCAGGGAGGGGATAGAAGAAAGTCCAGGGGAGCAATTTCTTTTAAAAAGCAAACCAGGCATGAGTTACACACATCTCTCCAGCTCCTGTTCCATTGGCCTAGCCATGAGGCCAGCTGCAATGGAGGCTGGGAAGTGGAATCTCTATACAGGTGTTCCTATGGTTGGTCTAAAATCTATGTCTATGGAAGAGGGGGGGATGGATTTTTGGCAGACAAGTAGCATTCTTCACTACAGAGATATTTCCCTATGGTTATGGTTGTTAGAAATAGTCATGAGGAGGAGATTGAGATGTGTAAACAATCTTTTAATATCTTCACTGCGAGCTGGCTCTATATGGCTTTTATCTGAGAGGCATTTGCCTTGATAACCTCTGCAGATTTCTTCCTTCCTTCCTTCCTTTCAGGAGCTCACTAATGAGAATCTTTTCATTGGCAGACTCTGAGATGCTCTGCTTCTTGTCCTAGGTAGAAGGTCCTAGGATTGGCAACATGTAGCACTTGGTATACAGGAAATACTCAATAAATGTGGGGGTTTTGATGAATTACCAGACTTCCCTTTAGCTCAGATGGTAAAGAATCTGCCTACAAGGCAGGAGACCTGGGTTCGATCCCTGGGTTGGGAAGATCCTCTGGTGAAGGAAGTGGCAACCCACTCTAGTATTCTTGCCTGGAGAGTCCCATGGACAGAAGAGCCTGGCAGGCTACAGTTCACGGGGTCCAAAGAGTTTTATATGACTGAACAACTAACACTACACTACTACTATGGCTGGGCTTGGAGCTCTTGGTGAAGGAGGAGCAGTGAGTGGGGAAGTGACACTGGCATGTACATTATGGTGGAGGAGCCACATTTTGCACTGATTAGGCAGGGTAGATGCAGGCTTTGAAGCATACACAATTTGGGGGCCCTCTTTAAAAAAAAAGAATATAAAATTAAGTATGTATCAAGAACACAAAATAAATATCTATTTAGAACGAGGAAAGAAATCCAAGAAATGTTCAAATGTAAAGAACCTGGCAAACATTACAAACATCAAATTGAAAGAAGCAAAATATTATTTTTATTCATTAACCACCCAAAGTGCCTTTATAATGTTTTGGGATCATTTTTATATCTCAGTAACTCTAAAAAATACACAAAATTAATCTGAAATTAAGATATGCATGTGTGCTCAGTCACTCAGTCATGTCCAACTATTTGCAGCCCCATGAACTGTAGCCCACCAGGCTCCACTGTCCATGGAATTTTCCAGGCAAGAATACTGAAGTGGGTTGCCACTTGCTACTCCAGAGGATCTTCCTGACCCAGGGATCAAACTTGCATCTCCTGCATTGGCAGGTAGATTCTTTACCACTGCACCACTTAGGAAGCCCAAATTAAGACACACAGAAGAGCAATTTAAAATTGCTTCTTGTACTGATCTCCATAAATACATAATTAAATTATTTTTATATTATTTACATTGACTTAGTAAGGGACTTTTAATACAGCAGTGCTTGTTTCTTCAGGACATTTTGCTGTGTCTGTGGTAATGTTCTGTTTGTTTTCATCAACCAAGAGACCTTGTCAGTACAAGAAGCATCAGATAGTCTAAGAGATGATCAGATCTGATGCATTAAGCGTAAGTCTTCATACACAGATGTACTTGCCATTGATAATACTGCTGTAGGTATATGCCCTATAAACCTAGGAGTTGTACTCAATTCTGTTTTATGAGATTCCTATCAAGAATAAAAAATATATGATTCATTAATTATTGTGCATTGCATCATCAAGTATATTTCTGAAGCAGCAAACTTTTAAGTAGGTTTCAATGAGAACTGAGCCTTCCACTTAAAACTGTACACATGTGATGATTGGAAGAACTTTCCAATGAACTTTTTGGTCCCCTGTTTTCTAAATCTTATTTCTCCTCCGTTTCTGGTGTGAGGTACCTTGAGACACATTCATACCACTATTTTGCCTTTGGCTCTGCATTAAAAAAAAATCTTTTGCTTATGGTACATGAAATGTGGGACCTTATTCCCCAACTAGGGATTGAATCTTCACCCTGTTCATTGGAACCTCAAAGTTTTAACCACTAGACCTCCAGGGAAGTCCCTGTACTTTTATGTTATAGGCCATATGAGTTGTCATGGTAGGATCAGTAGTATTCCTAGAAGTCATTTCTATACCAGGAGGCTTGGTAAGAACATAACCAAACATGGAAGTGACTACAAATCACAGAAATACATGCCAGTCAATCCAAACTTAATGTATCCTCATCAAAACTTCTCTTTAGCCAGACACCAAAAATGCCTACTGTCACTTAGAATTATCCAGTAGGAAAAGATTGATGGTGAGAAAGTCAAAGAGGGAAGACATATTGGTCTTAAACCACTGCTGTTAAAATATCCTATTTTCTAAACTTTACAAAGACATGAGACTATTGGAATACACTGTTAGGGCTCCTCAGTGGGTTTTGGATGGGCGTGTACCAGTGAAGCTTAACCTCCATGAGCTTCCCCTGGCTAGAGGTTATGAGTGACCATAAAGTGCTCCATGTTAAAAATGCAATATCTTCAAAACCCAACTATCATTTTGAATCACTTTATTAATATAATTTACAGAACTTTAATATTCATCACTGTATTTGATCCTGAGAGCAGCCTTTAGATTGCCAAAGCCAATATCAAATCTCTGGAAAGTAAAGTGTTTTGCTCCAGGCAAGTAAAATCTCTTGGACTCAATACAGAGGTCTGTAAACTTCAGAATTCATGCTTTTTCTGTTGTGCGTGTGTGTTCTCAGTCACTCAGTCATGTCCAATTCTTTGTGACCCAATGGACTGTAAGCCTTCCGGGCTCCTCTGTCCATGGGATTTCCCAGACAAGAATACTGGAGTGGGTTGCCATTTCCTCCTCTAAGGGATCTTCCTGACCCAGGGATCCAATCTGCATCTCCTGCATCTCCTTTTTACTGTGTCATTCTAGAAAGAACTCATGCAAGACATTTTTGCATGACATATATTAACTGCTCAATAAATATTCATGGGACAAATGAAAGAAAATAAAGAAGTCAAGCAGGAGCCAGGAATCCTTGGAGCAACCAAAGAAAGACAGTCTTTGGTAGGAAGGAAAATGGGCCAGGATCCCACCTTTCCAGCTGGAACTGATAAATTTCCTACATCTCTTCCAGATGTCAACCTGTTTTCCATGGCCCGCGGTCCAGGCCAGTGTTATAGGGAACAAAACACACATGATTACTCCGTAAAGGGCTCTGGGTCCACATGCTTTCATAAAGCAGTTTCTATTTTTCTGAGTTACAGGTGGGAGAGAGGGTTGGGTTTTCATCTGTGGGTGGAGGTGGGTAGGGGTGGGGTAAGGGGGAAGAGATGGGTGAGCTTTTAATTAGGGTTAATTATAGTTTTAGCAAATAAGGAAAATGTGCCCAGATAGATTTTTGATGAATGTGTCATTCACCAGTCCGATTTCTGATTGCTTAACTTTTGCTGTTAATCAAGAGGAGGCAAGAAAGGAAATCGACACTTTGAATTTCAAGAGCAGCTGGCTTGATCTCTGTTCCAGATGTAGTGAGCCTGGTGATCTCTCCTCTGTGCTTCTCTTCTGCTTTGTCAGACCTCAGACAGGAGGAGGCTTTTAATGCTGAATTCTAACACCTCCAAAGCAGACAAAAGAATGAAAACTTATGGAAGTTGATTTACATCAACTTTGTCCATGATCAACATGGTCCAGACCTTTCAGGAATCTCGTGGGTCTCTGAAATTTCTGAGAGTCCAATTCCTACCCTTTAGCAGGAGGACAGAGAAGGGTTAATTTAAAACTGGGACCTAGTAATTCAGAGAGTTGAATCGTCAGGAGAGGGAGGTCTCAGCCAAGGAGGTGAGGTCTGTCCAGAACCACATGCATCTACGTTTAAACCTTCAAAGGCTTCCTTACTCCCAGTGGAATAAAAACCAGACTCCTTAATGTAGCCCACAGGACTTATATGTCCTGGCCTCGTATCTTTCCTCTCTCTACTCCCTGTCTTCAAGCCACACTGATGTACCTTCTGGTCCTCACACATGTCATTCCTTTTCTGTCTTGTAGCTTTTGCATATGTTGTTCCTCTGGCTTTTCACAGATTTGGCTTCTTCTTATGTTTCTGGTCTCAGCTTAGAGTCACTCTCAGTGTGGCCTTTTCAAACCACCTCATCTAAAGTAGCAGCATAGCTGCCCCCTCCTGCCAACCCTACACTATTTCTCCCCCGGTGCATCTTGATCTATAATGTTCTTTTTTTTTTTTTTTTTCTTGGCCATGTCATCTGGCTTGTGAGATCCCAGTTCCCTGACCAGGGATTGAACCCAAGGCTCAAGCAGTGAAAGTGCTGAGAAAGCACCGAGTTCCAACCACTAGACCACTAGGGAATTCTCTCTAATGGTCTTGTTTATTCAGTTGTTTCCTTACTTATCTTCTGCTTCCTCCACTAGACTGTAAGCTCCATGGGGGCAGGGGACTTATTTCTCTCACTCACTAGCAACTCTCAGCTGCCAACACAGTGTCCGTTCATGGGTGGTGCCCAGTATATATTAGTTGACCAAAGATTGAGAGAATTGTTTCCCTTTAGGGCACTAGTTGTTCTGTTGGTGGAAGGTTCATCTTAGCTCTCAGAGTGGTTTTTTAACTCTCAACACATTTTGTTGCCTTCCTGCCCTGGGCTAAGGCTTTCATCCACCTGAAGACCAAATGGAGTCTTGGCTCGGGTCTCTCTGAGATCTCTTCCTGGTACACTCAGTGCTCTAAGGGAGCAGATGTGTTTCACACTGGGTGAAACAACTTGTTTCCCAAGGGTGTGCCCTCTCTCAGTCAGATGAGACGTGCCCTTAGAGCTTGCCAGGGCATGCTCCTCCAGCAATGCAGGCACTGTTCAAGCTCAACTGAACTCCATTAGCAAGGAAGCTGGGAGCATCCACAGGAGATGACCAGCAAGCTTAGAAGATGCACATAGAAAAGTAATATCTTGCCTTGGGAGCCAATCTAGGGCTGGAGAGTCCACTTTGAATGAAATCCCAACAGTTAAGAGCCAAGAGAGTGGGGGAGAAAACAGGAAAACTCCCATGACACATACATTTTCCATTGGAACCATTCCATTCGTGTTTGCTTCTCAGGGCCTTGCCATGAGGACCTTGCTTGCATCAACCATCAAGAACATTCAGTTCAGGTAGAAAAGGGAGAGGAGAATGGAATGAAGACAGCAAAGCCATGGGCAAGGGAGAAGCACTGCTATGGAAGCACTTTCTGACTCTGGAAGGTGATGATCTCTGGAGTCTTCCTGGGGTCTCCTTTGGGTCTCTTGTCCCCGGGTTGTTGTTCAGTTGCTCAGTCGTGTCTGACTCTTTGTGACACATAGACCACAGCACAGCAGGCTTCCTTGTCCTTCACTATCTCCTGGAGTTTGCTCAAACTCTTGTTCATTGAGTCAGTGAAGCCATTCAACCATCTCATTCTCTGTCATCCCCTTCTCCTCTTGCCCTCAATCTTTCCCAGCATCAGGTGGCCAAAGTATTGGAGCTTCAGCTTCAGCATCAGTCCTTCCAATGAATATTAAGAGTCGATTTCCTTTAGGATTGACTGGTTTGATCTCCTTGCTGTCCAAGGAACTCTGAAGAGTCTGCTCCAGCACCACAGTTTTAAAGCATCAATTCTTTGCGCTCAGCTTCCTTTATGGTCCAACTCTCACATTCATACACGACTACTGGAAAAACCATAGCTTTGACTATGGAGCTTTGTTGATAAAGTTGATAAAAATCTCTGCTTTTTAATAAGCTGTCTAGGTTTGTCATAGCTTTTCTTCCAAGGAGCAAACGTCTTTTAATTTTGTGGCTGTGGTCACCATCTGTAGTGATTTTGGAGCCCAAGAAAATAAAACCTATCACTGTTTCCACTGTTTCCCCACTCCAGGAGAAGGGAGTATATCACAGCAAGGAGGGTTGTGGTCTGATGCCCAGCAGCCCTTCTTCTACTACTCCCAGCTGTACTCCCTGCTTTGTCTAGTGACCTTGGACAAATCACTTCACCTTGAAACTCAGGTTCTTCTATTAAATGAGAAATTGAACTTTAAAAAAATTGAAGTATAGTTAATTTATAATGTTATAAAGTTTTAAGTGATTCAACATAGTGATTCACAATTTTTAAAGACTATACTCCATTTATAGTTGTTATAAAATCTTGGCTGTATTTCCTGTGTTGTATCCTTGTATCTTATTTTATACATCACAGCTTATTCCTCTTAATTCCATATCTCAACCTTGACCCTTCCTGCTTCCCTCTCCCCACTAGTAACCACTAGTTTGTTCTCTATCTGTGTGTCTGTTTCTTTTTTGTGATATTCACTAGTTTCTTTCTTCCTTTTTTTTTTTAGGCTCCACATATAAGTGATTACATACAGTATTTATCTTTCTCTGTCTGATGTAAGAGAAATTTAACATTTTTAAAAAGAACATTTTTTGGCCTCTCTGCGAAGCTCGTGGGATCCTAGTTCCTTGACCAGGTGTGGAACCCGTGCCCCCTGCATTGGCAGCACCAAATCTTAACCACTGGGCCACTAGGAAATTCTCAGAAGTTGAACTTTAAAAAAAATGTGATAAGATATACACAACATGAAATTTACCACTTTAACCATTTTTAAGTGTATATAATTCAGTGGCATTAAATATAGTCATGTTATTGTGCAAACATCATTGCCGTCCATCTCTAGAAAATTTTCATCTTCCCAATTGAAATTCATACCAGTTAGACAGTAGGTCATTCCTCCCTCTCCTTATCCCCCGATACTCACCATTCTACTTTCTGTCTCTATGAAAGAAAAAGTGAAAGTGAAAGTCACTCAGTCGTGTCTGACTCTTTGCAACCTATGGATTATACAGTCCATAGAATTCTCCAGGCCAGAATAGAGTGGAGAAGATATAAAAGAAGAAGCTGTTCCCTTCTCCAGGGGATCTTCCCAACCCAGGGATCGAACCCAGGTCTCCCACATTGCAGGCAGATTCTTTACCAGCTGAGCCCCCAGGGAATTCTGTCTTATTTGCCTATTCTAGGTACCTCATATAAGCGGAATCATGCAGTATTTGTTCCTTTGTGACTGACATTTCACTCAGCATAGTATCTTCAAGGTTCATCTATGTTTAAGGTTCACATGTTGTAGCATGTGTTAGAATTTTCTTTTAAGTGTAAATAATATTCTGCTGCATGTATAGACCATGTTTTGCTTATCCATTTATCCATTGATTGGGTTGCTTCTGCTTTTTGGATATTTCTAATAATACTGCTATGAACATGGATGTACAAGTATTTGTTTGCATCCTTTCTTTCACTTCTTTTGGCTAAGTACTCAGAAGTGGAATTGCTTAGTCGTATGATAATTCTATGTTTAATTTTTTGAGGAACCACCAAACTGTTTTCCAAAGTCACTGCACCATTTTACATTCCCATTAGTGATGCACAAGAGTGTCAGCAAAAAATTGAACTTTTATTAGACAGAGAATCCATTTTTCCATGGAAATATTCCAGGATGTTTTATATGCAAAAGACATTAGAGTGGCGTGCTCCAGAAGCACTGGGAGTGAGGAGCCCAATAACCCCAAAAGCATCTCTGTAGAATGAAATGAAAACTAGATAAAACGTTCTCTGAGGCTCCTTCCCTTGTCAAGCATCAGTTAGTCTACATTCACATGACACATTGAGCAGCCAATAAGCATAAGGCATATTTGATTTACTTATACATTATCTGTTCCACAGGTGGCTCAGTGGGTTAAGAATCCACCTGCAATGAAGGAGAAGCAGGAGACTATGGGTTCAATCCCTGGGTTGGAAAGATCCCCTGGAGGAGGGCATGGAAACTCACTCCAGTATTCTTGCTTGGGGAATCCCATGGGCAGAAGAGCCTCGTAGCCTACAGTCCACAGGGCTCACAAAAAATTGGACATAACTGAGCACACACGCATGTACCTGTTTTGCAAAAGATTTGAGGAGATTTTCAAAAGCCCATACAATAGAAAGGAATAAAATACATAGCCAAGAGTATCAGGGCAGAGAAAGGTGGGAGTGATACTTTTAGGATTTATGTGCAGACACTGCCTCTGCCCACCAGCTCTTTCAGTCTGAGCTGGTAGGTGAAGGAATATCAGAGAGATCCAGAGGGACATTGCTCAATGAACATGTGGAATCTCCAGAGCGGAAGGAAGACAAGATTGTTTATATTATACATTCCTTCATCCAAAGTCACATTACAAGACACAAAGAATAAAGAAAGAACCTATTTTGAGCAGAACAAAAGCCTGTTGAGGAAGCAGAGTTAGGGTTTCTAGGAATGAACGTAAGTCATAAACCCAAGTTTTACATCCTAGCTCCACTACCTGCTAAGCCAGAGCAGAATATCGAACCTCTTTAAGCCTCCATTTTGGGGCTATAAATGAGGATGATGCTAGGGACTGTTGTGAGGATGAAGTGAGACAATTCAAGTTCAGGGCCTGGAAGAGCAGTCTATCAATACATGGTTGCTACTTTTCTGGGAATTATACTTCGGAGGTTCCATACCATGACTTTCTTGTTCATCCTTCTGTCCCCAGCACTTAGCAGAGTGCTGCTAATGGTAGGTATGAATGGGTGCTTGTAGATTTGAATTGACACAAATCCTTTCCTATTTGTCATGCCCTGTGCCACACTCACTCTGACACTGACGGGTGACAGGGTTGCAAAACATGAGGTCTGGCTAGTTAAAGGCGTTGCCCATGAGGTAACACCCAGAGACTAGATGCTCATGGAATTTTACGAAATTCAAGCTATGAAACATACATGACCCAGGTCAAGGGCCTCTACTGTGCTTTCCATCATGCCTGCCCTCTTCAAAGGAATGCATTTGGTTTGTTCCAGTGAAAAATGTAAAATAATAAATTGGACAATAAAACAGGAGAGAGATCAGCCCTGAAAAGTTCATTTCAATTCAGCTACTGTTTATTGAATGTTTAACATTTATGACTCTTTGCTAGGCACTATTGGAAGTTTGAAGGTTAGCAAGAAAACATCTCTTCTCTCAAAGCACGTACTTTCTAATAAATGGGTAGTGTATACATATGCTAGTATGAGAAACATGCCATAAAGATGATCAAATGAATGATATGGGAAATGAAAGAAGGCAGAAATTACATTCAGTTGTAATTATCTGGTTATGCTTCTCAAGGGAGGTAACTTTTCCGATGGTCTTTGGATTTAGTACCATGGGGTAGGGGAGGAAAGTCGATTAGAGACAGGTAATGAGAGAAGCAGAACAGTGTTGATGCTTGGCAATCAGTGAGTCATCTATTTTAGGTGGACTGTAGAGTACGCATAGAAGAATATGTCTAGAAAGAGGGCCTTGAGGTTCAGATGAAGGAGAAAGGAGAACAACTGGGAGAATTTTGAGTAGGGAAGTGGTAATGATCAGACTGGTAAAGGGGAAAATTAAACTGGAAGTGTTATGTGAAAGGGATTGAGGTGGAGAAAGACAGGAAGTGGGGGATGACTTAGGGAGCAGTTGAAGTGGGTCTGAGAAGAAGTTACAAATGAGATGTTGGCTGCAGGAGTGGACAAGAGGGAACTATTGGAAAGGCTTTGCTGAGAGAGCTGCTGCAGGATTTAAGAGTCAGTTTCCTTGTTTTACTTTGAGAGAAAATGAAGTTTGGGTGCTTCATCTTTCCCAATTCAGCTCTCACAAGCTCCCAGAAGCAAAGTGTGGACCTTAGTTGGCAGAGGGGCTTGGAGAGCTGGAAGCATCTCTTATTCTCCCTGGTTCTCCATGTGCTTTACCCCAGCCTTGGAGCAAAGAGCTAGAAGGTCGAGCTATGAGAAGGAAGTTTCTCCATCCACTCTCCCTCTCCCCTCGCCAGGCTCTGAGTGGGGACAGACTCGCATCACAAGATGAGGCTTGGCAATGTTGTTTGTGGTAGTAAGGATGTGCATCTGTGGAATGTGATAACGACAAGATTATTAGCGTATGTTTTCCTAGCCTACTGTCCTTTCTCCCCTCCTCACTCTCCACCAACTAAAGAGAATTTTCTCTCTATTGCCTAGCTTCTCTCTCTTTCCTACTTTCTAAGGAGAATTCTGTCTACTGATTCCATTTTTCTTGTGATACAGAAATAGGGAGAGAGAGGGACTTCCCCAGCAGTCTAGTGGTTAAGACCCTGCCTTTCTATGCAGGGGGCACAGGTTCAATCTCTGGTTGCAGAACTGAGATTCCACATGCTGCATCACTCGGCCAGAAGATAAAACTTAAGAAAAAGAAATAGGGAGAGAGAAACTAGATTGGACAGTTGGGAAAAGGGGTAAAATTCTTGATGACTTGGTCCATTCTGAGGTTACCATTTGCTCTGTAAAATTCATGTTGTGGGCCAATTGGACTTGATACTAAAGAATGAAGCCAGAAGATCAAGTCAACCCATATTATAAGGACCTAAGAGAGAAGTGAGGAGGGCATGATAACTCACTCCAGTATTCTTGCCTGGAGAATCCCATGAACAGAGGAGCCTGGAGGGCTACAGTCCATAAGATCACAAAGAGTTGGACACAACTGAAGAGACTTCGCACACAGCAAGAGAGAAGTGGGGAGAAAAGAAGATAAAAAGTAGTTTGAGTTGGGTTTCAGGAAACATTTGTAAGGGAGACTTGATAAACAAAAGACTTAGAAAATATATTGCTGTATGGTACAAATCTCTCTCTTGCTCTCTCTCTTTTTTTAACCACATAGCATGCAGAATCTTCCCCACCAGGGGTCACACCCACCACCCCCTGCATTGGGAGCATGGAGTCAACCCCTGGACCACCAGGGAAGTCCTGGATTGAATTTCTTTTAATGCCATAATGTTGGAATTTTGGGTCTGACTGCTCAAATGTGTTCTTAATCTTCTGTTTTCATGTCATACATGAAATACCATACATGTCATACATGTCATGCCATGCTTAGACTAGTTAACATTTTATTCCAGCTTATACTCAGGTTATAGAATAGCATGGTTAACAGAAATTCTGGATCCAAACCCTTGGATCTCAAATACTATTTCTACCACGATAGCTGTGAGACCTTTGACAGGATACTTCATTTTCTGTGACTCAATTGCTTTATTTGTAAAATGAGTTAACAAAAGGGTCTACTTCAGAGAGCTATTGTGAGCATTAAATAAGTTAATATTCGTAAAGCCTGGCATGTAGTCAGCACTATATAAGCATTAGTTATTATTAGTACAGGAAAATTTGAGGTCATGAGATTTTTCTGCCTTAGTTCAAACAAGATGGTGTAGGTGACTATCAGCAAAGAATTATTCTCAGTAAAATAGATCCTAACTTTGAGGAAAGAGTGCAGTTTCTAGGCAGTTGTAACAGGCAGATTTCTAAAAGGAACCCCAAAGATTCCTGCTGTTGGGTTTTCATACCCTTGTGTAATCCACTCCCCTTGAGTGTGGGCTGGACCTGGTGACTTGTCTGTAACTCACAGAATGTGGCGGTGATGTTAGGCTGTCACTCTTGTGATTACATTACAAAGGTTGTGACTTCAGTCTTCCTGGTAGATTCCCTTGCTGGCTTGGATGACGCAAGCTGCCTCGGTGGAAAGGCCCTTGTGGAAAAGGACTGAATGAAGACTGTGGGCCAAGCAGCCTGTAAAGAATTAAGACCCTTTTTCCAATAGCCCGTGAAGAACTGCCAATAACCACTGAGTGAGCTGGAAATAGATCCTGCCTCAGCTGAAATTTGACTATAGCTTTCAGAGAGACTCAAGCAGAGATAGATCCCAGTTAAGCCATGTTCGGATTCTAAGCCTAGAAATTGTGAGATAATCAAAGTGTGTTGCTTTAAACCATTACATGTTAGAGTCATTTGATACATAGCAATAAACAACTAATTTTATCACTGTATCAGGAACTTGGGGACCAAATTAAAAGCAGAGACCCAGCTCTAGGACAGAAGGGTGACAGCTGGGGAGGGCTTGAGGGTGAGAGTCATCATAGAAGAAACACCTGTAGTCACACTGGAGCAATCACAGCCTGGTCTACGTGGGGAGGAAAGCGGCTCAGGCCAGCCCTTCAGGATGAGGTGGCTGAGGCTGTCCCAGTCCTTCCTGTTTAAGTGCCCATCAGCCTGGGAACACTTAGTTCTCATCTTGCATCACTGACCTCTTTGCAGCACTTGAGTGTGTGTTCTCCTGGAAATGCCTCCTTATCTTTATGACACTGCTCCATTCATTTGTTTACTCTTTCAGGCTATGAGCTGCACATTTCTATGTAATATGGGTACATTATGAACAAAGAGAAATGGCCTTCACACAGTTGAAATTTCCCCTGGCTTTATCATTTTATCCTCTGTCTCCTTGTGTGGGGTAGCTTTTGCTCACATAGCCCTTAAAGCCTAGTGTTCTCCACGGCACTGTCCTTGTCCCTCTTTTCTTTTCAACTACACGTGCCCCCGGAATGACTCCAGGCTGTATCTATCACCTGTGCACTGATGATCCTAAACAGACATCTCTAGATGAGAACTCTGAGGGCCAAACTGTACATCCAGCTTCATATGCTACTAATATTCCACAGACACTTCAAACTCAAAATGGCCAAAACGAGACTCATTTCCTCTACCCCTCCTCTCTCTTGTCCTGCCCAAACCTTCCCTTTCTCCAGCATTTCCTCTCCTAAATGACAGCATCATCATCCACCCAAAGAGAATAGAGGAGGCTTCCAAATTCTTTTCTCCTAGCCTCTTCTTTACTCCTCTAATCTCCTTAAGACTTGGCGATTCTATCTCCTAAATAACCCATTTCCCACTCTTCATCTCATGGGCCCATGTTAAGCTTGTGTCTTTTTTTTTTTTTAACCATGTCTGATGTAGTAAACCTTACACCAATTTTCCTGTCTCTCTGCTCATCCCTCTACTCCGTCCTTCACACTGGTGCCCATATGATGTTTCTAATTGCTGGACTATAGGGAATTCCTTGGTGGTCCAATGGTTAGGACTTGGTTCTTTTACTGCCAGGATTCAGATTTGATCCCTGGTCAGGAAACTAAGATCCTGCAAGCCACATGTGTGGCCAAAAAAAAAAAAAAAAAATTGCTGGACTCTATAGTTCTGGCTTTAGAAAAGGCAGAGGAGCCAGAGGTCAAATTGCCAACATCCATTGGATCAATGAAAAAGCAAGAGAGTTCCAGAAAAACATCTAGTTCTGCTTTATTGACTATGCCAAAGCCTTTGACTGTGTGGATCACAATCAACTGTGGAAAATTCTGAAAGAGATGAGAATACCAGACCACCTGACCTGCCTCTTGAGAAACCTATATGTAGGTCAGGAAGCAACAGTTAGAACTGGACATGGAACAACACACTGGTTCCAAATAGGAAAAGGAGTATGTCAAGACTGTATATTGTCACCTTTCTTATTTAACTTACATGCAGAGTACATCATGAGAAACATTAGGCTGGAAGAGGCACAAGCTGGAATCAAGATTGCCAAGAGAAATATCAATAACCTCAGATATGCAGATGACGCCACCCTTATGGCAGAAAGTGAAGAGGAACTAAAAAGACTTTTGATGAGATTGAAAAGGTTGGTTTAAAGCTCAACATTCAAAAAACAAAGATCATGGCACCTGGTCCCATCACTTCATGGGAAATAGATGGGGAAACAGTGGAAACAGTGTCAGACTTTATTTTTCTGGGCTCCAAAATCACTGCAGATGGTGATTGCAGCCATGAAATTAAAAGACGCTTACTCCTTGGAAGAAAAGTTATGACCAACCTAGATAGCATATTGAAAAGCAGAGACATTACTTTGCCAACAAAGGTCCGTCTAATCAAGGCTATGGTTTTTCCTGTGGTCATGTATGGATGCTAGAGTTGGACTGTGAAGAAAGCTGAGGGCTGAAGAATTGATGCTTTTGAACTGTGGTGTTGGGGAAGACTCTTGAGAGTCCCTTGGACTGCAAGGAGATCCAACCAGTCCATTCTAAAGGAGATCAGCCCTGGGTGTTCTTTAGAAGGAACTGAGCAGCTGATCTGATCTGATCTGATCTTATAGTTCTGGCTCACAGCCTACAATGGATGCCCCTACAGACTTCCTGCCATGTTGTGGCTTGTTCACTTTTGCATGAAAGGCCCTCCCCAAATCTTGTCTACTAGATGAACTCCAAGTCATCCTTTAAGACTCAGTTTCAAACATTTCTTTGACTTCCTTAGGTGAAAATGATGTCCCCAACTGTTCTCTGCATGTTTGCATGCTCAGCTGCTCAGTTGTGTTTGACTCCTTGCAACCCCATGGATTGTAGCCCACCAGACTTCTCTGTTCATGGAATTTCCTAAGCAAGAGTCTGGAAGTGGGTTGCCATTTCATCCTCCAGGGATCTTCCTGACTCAGGGATCAAACTCGTGTCTCCCGCATCGCCTCCTCTGTATTCAGTTCAGTCGCTCAGTCATGTCCGACTCTTTGCGACCCCATGAAGTGCAGCACGCCAGGCCTCCCTGTCCATCACCAATTCCTGGAGTCCATCCAAACCCATGTCCATTGAATTGGTGGTGCCATCCAACCATCTCATCCTCTGTCATCCCCTTCTCCTCCTGCCCTCAATCTTTCCCAGCATCAGGGTCTTTTCCAATGAGTCAACTCTTCTCATCAGGTGGCCAAAGTATTGGAGTTTCAGCTTCAACATCAGTCCTTCCAATGAACACCCAGGACTGATCTCCTTTAGGATGGACTGGTTGGATCTCCTTGCAGTCCAAGGGACTCTCAAGAGTCTTCTCCAACACCACAGTTCAAAAGCATCAATTGTTTGGCACTCAGCTTTCTCTATAGTCCAACTTTTACATCCGTACATAACCACTGGAAAAACCATAGCCTTGACTAGACGGACCTTTTTTGGCAAAGTAATGTCTCTGCTTTTAAATACGCTGTCTAGGTTAGTCATAACTTCCCCTCCAAGGAGTATAAGCATCTTTTAATTTCATGGCTGCATTCACCATCTGCAGTGATTTTGGAGCCCAGAAAAATAAATTCAGCCACTGTTTCCATTGTTTTTCCATCTATTTCCCATGAAGTGATGGGACTGGATGCCATGATCTTAGTTTTCTGAATATTAAGCTTTAAGCCAACTTTTTCACTCTCCTCTTTCACTTTCATCAAGAGGCTTTTTTGTTCCTCTTCACTTTCTGCCATAAGGGTGGTGTCATCTGCACATCTGAGGTTATTGATATTTCTCCCGGCAATCTTGATTTCAGCTTGTGTTTCTTTCAGCCCAGCGTTTCTCATGATGTACTCTGCATAGAAGTTAAATAAGAAAGGTGACAATATACAGTCTTGACGTACGCCTTTTCCTATTTGGAACAGTCTGTTGTTCCATGTCCAGTTATAGCTGTTGCTTCCTGACCTGCATACAGGTTTCCCAAGAGGCAGGTCAGGTGGTCTGGTATTCCCATCTCTTTCAGAATTTTCCACAGTTCATTGTGATCCACACAGTCATAGTCAATAAAGCAGAAATAGATATTTTTCTGGAACTCTCTTGCTTTTTTGATGATCCAGCAAATGTTGGCAATTTGATCTCTGGTTCCTCTGCCTTTTCTAAAACCAGCTTGAACATCTGGAAGTTCATGGTTCACATATTGCTGCAGTCTGGCTTGGAGAATTTTGAGCATTACTTTACTAGCGTGTGAGATAGTGCAATTGTGCTATAGTTTGAGCAATCTTTGGTATTGCCTTTCTTTGGGATTGGAATGAACTCTTTTCACACCTTATTCATGTTCAGTTGCTGTGTGTCAGTGTTTCCTGCTTGCCTGTGAGCCCCTGTGTTTTCATCTTCAGTCTCAGTACTTGGTCTTTACTGGGCATCCAGTGAAAGGCTGCTGAATAAATAAGTGAATGAATACATGAAGCAGCTGGTCAGTGCAGGGCTGAGTTTGAATGTGGGGCAATAATCAGGCCCAGATGTGGGGAGTTCTAGTAGGAGAGCAAGGGAGATAGAGCTATTCCTTTTCATTCTCAAGGCCTGTACCCCAGGCTTGTGTGCATCACTTTATACAGACACACCTGCCACAAGTCTTCTACTTTAATGAAGTCAGTCCACAGGTATAAATCACATAAACTCAAAATTAGCCCCCTGAGGACCTTTTAAAATACCTCTAAAGTGCAGGATACATGTACAGACCCTTTCTCAACTTGGTTCATCTGGGTTTCTCTCTGGCATAGGAATAGATTCACTTCTTTATCTGAGAACCAAAATGAAGTAGTTGGCTCACATCCAAGGGCACTGTTGAAATACAAATGCTTACCACATTCATCAGGGTGAGATGCTCTTCACTATGACAAGGAGGAGGAGGAAACTGAACCAGACCAGCCAACTCTCACCTAATAGATCTCATTCTACTCAGACAGATGTGTGTCCTTGGTGAGAATCACTCATCCCCTACTGCAGTCACCCATTGCCCAAGCCCATTTCTCAACTTCACCCCTCTGCCTATGTCTGACTTCTTACCAAGTCACCAGAGGCCCTGCTCTTCTCCAGAGCCACCCTCTGCTCAGGGGAGGTCAGCTTTCTTCCTGATCGCTGCTCCAAGCTCTGTCTGCTCAAGCTGTGCACTCTGACAGGATGCCTTCCTTGTTCCCCATCCTCCAATGTCACCAACAGGACAAGGCCCTGCACATTTCACCCTCTCCAAAGTGCCGGTCTGTGTCCATGCTGACTTCTTTCATTCCTGAGTTCCTGTTGCCCTTAGGGTCAGGACCAAGTACTTGAGTTCAGTCTACGGAACTTTCCCTGTGCCTGGGAGTTTCAGTCTGCTAGTCAATATCTGTATCTCTTTGTAGAAGAGTATTTGACAAATCAAGAAGAGTAGGTAATTAGAAGGACTGAAAAAACCCAGTGTTGGCAAGACTCTGTAGCAACTGAAACTCTAACACACTGCCAGCAGGAGGGAAAACTGTTTGGCAATATCTATTAAAGCTAAATATTTATATATACTTTGACCAAGCAACTCCATTCTTGGGTACACACCCAAGGGAAACAAGTGCTTATGTCCACCTAAAGACATGTACAAGCATGTTTATGCCAGCTTTATTCACATAAACAAAAAACTGGAGAGACAATTCAAATATCTATCAATAGTACATCAGATAGTATTTTATACAATAGAATGTTACCCAGCAATGAAATAAATTAACCTCTGCTATATGTAATGAAATGGGTGAATCTCATAGACATAATATTGAGTGAAAGAAACCAAACATAAAAGAACATACACTGCATGATTCCACTTATATGATGTTCAAGCACAGGCAAGATAATTTATGTTGTCTATACCCCTTTCGCAGAGTTATCTTTGCAGAAATACGACTGGAAAGTGACACAAGGGAAAGTTTGAGAGTTCTGAAAATATTTAAATATTGATTTGGGTGATGATTGCCCAAGTGTACCTGCAAAGAGTTATCAAGCTATATATTGGTACATATATAAGATTGGTACATTTCACTGTCTTCAAGTCATAAATCGATAAACAATTTTCTCAAAAAAAGTAGGTTATGAATAGCTCTTGCTTTTGCTATCCAGCACTTTAAAAAATCCTTTTATTAAAGTAATTTAAACCTGACTTACCACTGACCTTTACCTTCAGGGGATGTAGACAAGGCATATATAAATGTCACATGATCCAGGACTGGTCAATCAGAGTTTTTCACACATTGGCCACAGTATTTGGTTCAGAGATGGACATGTGATTTAAACCAAAGTAATGAGATTCACTTCCACTGTATAATCATAAGGGATTTGATTTAGGTCATACCTGAATGGTCTATTGGTTTCCCCTACTTTCTTCAATTTAAGTCTGAATTTGGCAATAAGGAGTTCATGATCTGAGCCACAGTCAGCTCCCAGTCTTGTTTTTGCTGACTGTATAGAGCTTCTCCATCTTTGGCTGCAAAGAATGTAATCAATCTGATTTTGGTGTTGACCATCTGGTGATGTTCATGTGTAGCGTCTTCTCTTGTGTTGTTGGAAGATGGTGTTTGCTATGACCAGTGCATTCTCTTGACAAAACTCTGTTAGCCTTTGCCCTGCTTCACTTTGTACTCCAAGGCCAAATTTGCCTATTACTCCAGGAATCTAAATTCCTACTTTTGCATTCCAGTCCCCTGTGATGAAAAGGACATCTTTTTTGGGTGTAAGTTATAGAAGGTCTTGTATGTCTTCACAGAACTGTTTAACTTCAACTTCTTCAGCATTACTGGTTGGGACATAGACTTGGATTACTGTGATATCAAATGGTTTGCCTTGGAAATGGACAGAGATCATTTTGTCATTTTTGAGATTGTACTCAAGTACTGCATTTCGGACTCTTGTTGACTATGAGGGTTACCCCATTTCTTCTAAGGGATTCTTGCCCACAGTAGTAGATATAACAGTCATCTGAATTAAATTCACCCATTCCAGTCCATTTTAGTTCACTGATTGCTAAAATGTTGATGCTCACATTTGCCATCTCCTGTTTGACCACTTCCAATTTACCATGATTCATGGACTTAACATTCCAGGTTCCTATGCAATATTGTTCCAGGTTCCTATGCAAGATTGCCAGGAGAAATATCAATAACCTCAGATATGCAGATGACACCACCCATATGACAGAAAGTGAAGAAGAACTAAAGAGCCTCTTGATGAAAGTGAAAGAAGAGAGTGAAAAAGTTGGCTTAAAACTCAACATTCAAAAAACCAAGATCGTGGCATTTGGTCCCATCACTTCATGGCAAATAGATTGGGAAACAGCAGAAATAGTGACAAACTTTATTCTTTTGGGCTCCAAATCACTGCAGATGGTGACTGCAGCCATGAAATTAAAAGATGCTTGCTCCTTGGAAGAAAAGCTATGACCAACCTAGATAGAATATTAAAAAGCAGAGACATTACTTTGCCAGCAAAGTTCCATCTATGGAACCATCTATGGAACCATAGTCAATGCTATGGTTTTTCCAGTAGTCATGTATGAATGTGACAGTTGGACTATAAGGAAATCTGAGCACTGAAGAATTGATACTTTTGAACTGTGGTGTTGGAGAAGACTCTTGAGAGTCCTTTGGACTGCAAGGAGATCAAACCAGTCAATCCTAAAGGAAATCAGTCCTGAATATTCATTGGAAGGACTGATGTTGAAGCTGAAACTCCAATCTTTTGGCCACCTGATAGGAAGAACTGATCCATTTGAAAAGACCCTGATGCTGGGAAAGACTGAAGGCAGGAGAAGGGGACAACAGAGGATGAGATGGTTGGATGGCATCACTGACTTGATGGACATGTGTTTGAGCAAGCTCTGGGAGTTGGTGATGGACAGGGGAGCCTGATGTGCTGCAGTCCATGGGGTGGCAAAGAGTTGGACATGACTGAGCAACTGAACAGAGTGAGATTCAAACCCATAACTTGAAAGTTAACCCTAAACTTATGTGTACATTTATAAGAAAGTGAGAGGTTCTATGGACATATGTCAGCTATCTGTTGTTAGATCTAGCTCCTCAGAAGAAAAAGAACAACAACAACAAAAGAACTCCTAATCCTCCAAGTCCCCTTACTGAAACTGTTGCCTGACTCTGAGAAACAACTCCCTCCTATATCCATCCCTCACTTGCCTGGAAGTCGTTGCCTCCCTGGTGAAGTGGAAGTGAGTAGAAAGAGTGTGGTTCTGCCCTTGTCAGATATCTTCCATACAGACTTAAGGATCACATGACCACACTCTAGCTGCAAGAGAGGCTGGGCACTGTAAGAGTCTGACTTAGTGGCCTTCATCACATCCCATTTCTGGAGAAGAAGATGGCAACCCACTCCAGTTTTTTTGCCTGGGAAATCCTATGGACAGAGGAGCCTGGCTGGCTACAGTCCATGGGATCACAAAGAGTGAGACATGACTTAGCAACTGAACAAAAACAACAACAACAACAACAATCACACCCCCATGGCCACCTCTAATCTCAGCCACAGCTACAGTGCACAGCCATCCTATGGGAGCCCAGATGCTGTTCTCCCTGGCACCATCCCTCTTCCTGTATGAGGTCTTGTCCTTCAGCGTTCTTCCCCCCGGGCCTTCTCCAACACCCTGGGACCCTGCTTAGCCTACAGGTAATAGTACCCCAAAGTACAGAGGTGTTAAGGTCCCTCTTGACAACTTCCGACCACTGAAGGGCAGAAGCTAGTAGATAAATTCTCTCACCATTAGGTGAATGGCTATAGGAGACCTTCTGTACTGTCCTCATCTTGATAACAGACTTTCTTTCTTGACATCACACCCCTCAGGGGTCAGGTTTCAGGGGTCTCTCCTCAGTAAAATACCTAGGCCAAGTCCTGCTGTCAGACTCTGATCTGGGGTGAATTCAGACTAAGACAAGAACTCATGGAAAATCTGGGGAGCGCTAACTATTCTCAGACAACAGTCTGTGGAACTTTGTCTGTCAACTTAAGGTGAGTAAAAGTTTGGAGATGCAAAAGCCTATTGGAAATTTCCAATTTAAGGCCTCAGTGGTTTGCAGAGCCCTTGGGAGAGGCAGCAGTATCAGACCATCTTTGCTTCACTCCTTCATGATTACTTCTTGAATTTTCAGTTCAGTTCAGTCACTCAGTAGTGTCTGACTCTTTGTGACCTCATGGACTGCAGCACTCTCGGCCTCTCTATCCATCACCAACTCCCAGAGTTCATTCAAACTCATATCCATTGAGTCAGTGATGCCATCCAACCATCTCATCCTCTGTCATCCCCTTCTCCTCTCAACTTCAATCTTTCCCAGCATCAGGGTCTTTTCAAATGAGTCAGCTCTTCGCATCAGGTGGCCAAAGTATTGGAGTTTCAGCTTCAACATCAGTCCTACCAATGAACACCCAGGACTGATCTCCTTTAGGATGAAATGGTTGGATCTCCTTACAGTCCAAGGGACTCTCAAGAGTCTTCTCCAACACCATAGTTCAAAAGCATCAATTCTTTAGTCCTCAGCTTTCTTTATAGTCCAACTCTCACATTCGTACATGACTACTGGAGAAACCATAGGCTTGACTATACAGACCTTTGTTGGCAAAATAATGTCTCTGCTTTTTAATATGCTATCTAGGTTGGTCATAACTTGGATTTTACTCCAGGTCATTTCCACTGTTATCTTATCTGGTTTATGTTAAAGCAGGTTGTGCTGAGAGGATGGTTCCAGGCTTAAGTCCTTTGTGTAAATGGCAGTAACCTGTTGTAATTCTGCTGCTCTTCTGATGAGATGATGTGACTGTGTGGCTCTATCTTTAAATAAGATTATGCCCTCATTTCAGCCCTGATGTGTGACAAATCTGGCTGACATATATAAAGTTGAATAATTATTACTGTAGCCTAGTGGGCTACAGTTTATGAGCTTGCAAGAGTTGACAGAACTTAGTGATTAAACCACCACCACTGAAAGCTAGAAAGAGGCAAGGTAAGTCCTTCCCTACAGCTGACACCTTGATTTCAGATTCTAGCCTCAGAACTATCAGAGAATGGATTTCTGTTGTTTTTAAGCCACATTTGTTGTAATTTGTTACATCTGCCATAGGAAACTAACATAGGGAGTCTAGGTTGCTTGGATACACAAGGGCCTTCTCTGTGTGAATTCATCAAACTGTATGTGATGTATGCAGTCTTCTATGTATATGGTACATTTCAGTTCAGTTCAATTCAGTTGCTCAGTCATATCCAACTCTTTGCGACCCCATGAACTGCAGCATGCCAGGCCTCCTTGTTCATCACCAACTCCCGGAGTCCACCCAAACCCATGTCCATTGAGTCAATGATGCCATCCAACCATCTCATCCTCTGTCATCCCCTTCTCCTCCTGCCCTCAATCTTTCCTAGCATTGGGGTTTTTTCCAATGAGTTAGCTCCTCGCATCAGGTGGCCAAAATATTGGAATTTCAGCTTCAAAATCGGTCCTACCAATGAACATCTAGGACTGATCTCCTTTAGGATGGACTGGTTGATCTCCTTGCAGTCCAAGGGATCTCAAGAGTCTTCTCCAACACCATAGTTCAAAACTATCAATTCTTCGGCACTCAGCTTTCTTTATAGTCCAACTCTCACATCTATACATGTCCACTGGAAAAACCATAGCCTTGACTAGACGGACCTTTATTGACAAAGTAATGTCTCTGCTTTTTAATATGCTGTCTAGGTTGGTCACAACTTTCCTCCCAAGGAATAAGCGTCTTTTAATTTCATGGCTGCAGTCACCATCTGCACCATCTGTGATTTTGGAGCCCAGAAAAATAAAGCCAGCCACTGTTTCCCCATCTATTTGCCATGAAGTGATGGGATGCCATGATCTTAGTTTTCTGAATGTTGAGCTTTAAGCCAACCTTTTCACTCTCCTCTTTCACTTTCATCAAGAGGCTCTTTAGTTCTTCTGTACTTTCTGCCATAAGGGTGGTGTCATCTCCATATCTGAGGTTATTGATATTTCTCCTGGCAATCTCGATTCCAGCTTGTGCTTCCTCCAGCCCAGCAATTCTCATGATGTACTCTGCATATAAGTTAAATAAGTGGGGTGACAATATACAGCCTCCATGTACTCCTTTTCCTATTCAATTAAATTGAATACACGTCAATTAAAGTTAAAAAAAAAGAGGGGCTTATCTGGTGGTCCAGTGGTTAAGAATTGACCTTGCAATGGAGGGGACAAGGGTTTGATCCCTTGTTGGGGAGGATCCCACAGGCTGAGGAGCAACTAAGTCCAAGTGCTGCAACTACTGAGCTCAAGAGCTCAAAGTACTGAAGCCCGTACACCCTAGAGCCCGTACTCCACCACAAGAGAAGTCATTGCAATGAGAAACCAACTCGCCACAACTAGAGAAAGCCTAGGATCAGCAAGGAAGACCTAGATCAGCCAAAAATAAAAATCAGTTTACAAAAATGTAAAAAAAAAAAAAAAGAAGAAAGGAAAGTAATTAAAGTATCTCTCTTCCTTATCTGAGCCCACACCTGTGCTGTTCAGTGCTGCTGGAGAAAACCTGCCAACCTCAGCCAGGAGTGCCTAATCTCTGCAGAGCTCTTGTGCTGCCCACCAATCCCTTCACATGTCCGTGGGGAAGGGCTTTCTCTTGCTTCCCATGAGGCTGCTTCAAAGTTCTCTTCTTAAAATTCACTCCACAAGAGGATCTCCTCCACTCACATCAAATGACCCCGCTGGTAACTTGTCAGTGAAAAGGACACCTCTTAAAGGCAACTCCTGAGTACCCTGCAATTCCTCCTCCACACCCCACTGTTCCTCTACCTTCCAGTTAAAAGGAATTCTGCCAAGAATCATTCTGGTCTCCGGATCCCATCTCTTCTAGCCTCTAAAAAGCTCACATACTCTTTTGCAGTGTTCTTATATTTATAAAGAAATCCACACTTCCTTCGGCTAATAGAAAGATCTCTCTCATCCCTTCTCACTGCATATCCTGGAGATTCTGAAATGTGTTCCCTAGCAAGGTGTGCTTGGGTACATTTTGAGAATCCCTCCATCTTCTCTGTGTCCTCATCTGTGTCATATATTGATCTTTTGACCTGGTATTTCCTGTTGACCCCTCTCCTGCCCCACATTCAGGCAGCTAGGCATTTTGTTCTGTTGGCTCAGGGAAGGGGTGACACAGCAGAATGTGGATAACAAAAGAGGCTCATTTTAGGCTTTGGGGTTTCAAAATCGCACGCCTGAGAGCAAACGCAATAAATTAGGAAAAATAAAAACAAGCCAAGCTACCTCTGCAGACTAGACAATGAAGAATGCAAAGAGAGAGCAGCCAGTGGCACACAGAGAGCTCAGAGCCAGCCTGGGGTGGTGGCGGGGAGGGTGCTACAGAGGCTGCCCACACCCCACTTCAGGACGGAATGCTCCCCCTCCCCCCAGCTTGCTGGAGTGCTGACCGCTCATGGCTCACACCTCAGTCCCTCCCCAGGCGTACAGAAGGCCGTTTTGCCCAGAGTGTGCCCCTTCCCTAGAGACAACCATAGATTCTTCTGTGTGGATGAACAAAGGTCCAGCCCTCTTGCTTCAACTTAGAATAACTCTTTGAGGACATTCCATGTCCAAGCTTCCTGAGGAACTGATGGGGGCGTCTGCAGCACCCCAGTTCAATCTCTCCCTCAGCCTGAACATAGCTGCTGTTCCCCAGGGTTTCCCCATTCCCACGCCTTTCTAGCTTCTTGCACTCAAACATCCATCCACCTAAATAAAGGCTCCAATGGGTCTTGCCACCTCCTGGGAAGACACATCTGAAAACTGAGGAATGGAAGGAGTCTGGAGGGGCTCCTAGAGCCCCTGAAGCTCAGCCTACTGCAGGACCCTAGGGGAGAAGTGACACTCGACCTGTGTTGGCTGAGAAAGCCTGAGTGAGTCTCTCACTTCCCACAGGCCTGAGCTTCTGCCAGAACAGTAAGGGATCACTGATCTGATCAGGACGTGATACCGGTGATGAGGGACCTGAAGAGGCCTCAGGGGTGGGGCCTGCATGGGTCCACAATGATGACCAGATGGGAATAAGGGGGCCTCAGAAGGTGCTACTATGATGGACAGCGACACGGAGAGCCCAGTATTCTGGCCCTTCACTTCCAAGTATTGATACTATACACACACTCCCTCTGAACTTCCTTAAGGAAAGAAAGTCAGCCTGGGAATGGGCAGAAATACAGTTTACATGGGCTATGAAATCATATTTATCAAACCTCCATATGACCTCCAAGCCAAAAATAAAAAATTAAACATAGATTAGAGGAAATATCCAGCAAATAGGAAGAAAACAAAGGATTACTATTTTTTTATATATTTATTTTCATTTATTTATTTTGCTTCACTCGGTCTTAGTTATGGCAGGTGGGATCTTTAGTTATGGCATGCCAACACTTAGCTGCAGCAAGTGGGATCTAGCTCCTTTCCTAGCAATTGAATCCAGTTCCCCTGCATTGGGAGCTCAGAGTCTTAGCCACCAGGGAAGTCCCAGGACTACTATTTTTAACATGAAGTATCCGTACCGAGTCCATACTGATGGACGAGAAGAATACAAAGACCCCAAATGAGGGGGAGTCTCTGTTATTTGCATACATTACCTTATTCAGCTATTACCTCAGTTGTCTTTTTTTTTTAACATTTATTTATTTATTTTACTTTACAATATTGTATTGGTTTTGCCATACATCACCTCAGTTGTCTTTTAAGCAGGTGCTATGTTTTCTCCGCCTGAGGAATGTGACGGACAGGAGAGGATGACCATCACCCAGTGGTGGAATTAGGGTTCAAACCAGGAGCCTAACTCTGTAGACATGGTCTTGACGAGTATGTGGTATATATAAATATATATATATACATACATATATATTTGCAGTTAAAATATTTATGAAGACAATTACAAACATTAAAAATGCTAATGAGATAATGTTACCTGAAAGGTGAATGCATGTGCACAGTGATTTGTGATTTTCCGTGTACATGAATCTCTGAAGAGGCCGTAATCATGATATGCATGATGGTGATCTTTTCTTTTATTTGTCAAAGTCCAGAAAAGTAAGTATCAATCGTGAGCTGAGGAGTGAAGTCATTCGTATACAGTTCAGGTGTCCACACAGGACCAGCTCCCTCTCCTTCCTACTCTAGCACCCTGCCGCATCATGCCGGGCTGTCATTGTTGGTGTCGTTGTTTGTCTCCCCAGACAGCACCATTAGTTCAAAAGGGAACTAGGGATCAGAGAGGTAAAGTGTTTTGGCCAAGGCAGCATGGGTGGGAAGAAGCCAAGCATGGACTTAAATCCAGGGTCCTCTAGATCTGACCCTAGTTTTTCTGACTTCTATTAAAGTTCCTATTTCCATTCCATTATTCTACTTCTTTGAGAAACCTATATGCAGGTCAGGAAGCAACAGTTAGAACTGGACATGAAACAACAGACTGGTTCCAAATAGGAAAAGGAGTACTTCAAGGCTGTATATTGCCACCCTGCTTATTTCACTTATATGCAGAGTACATCATGAGAAACACTGGGCTGGAGGAAGCACAAGCTTGACACCTGAGCTGTATCAAGATTGCCAGGAGAAATATCAATAACCTCAGATATGGAGATGACACCACCCTTATGGCAGAAAGTAAAGAGGAACTAAAAAGCCTCTTGATGAAAGTGAAAGAGGAGAGTGAAAAAGTTGGCTTAAAGCTCAACATTCAGAAAATGAAGATCATGGCATCTGGTCCCATCACTTCATGGGAAATAGATGGGGAAACAGTGGAAACAGTGGCTGACTTTATTTTTCTGGGCTCCAAAATCACTGCAGATGGTGACTGCAGCAATGAAATTAAAAGACACTTACTCCTTGGAAGAAAAGTTATGACCAACCTAGACAGCGTATTAAAAAGCAGAGACATTACTTTGCCAACAAAGGTCCGTCTGGTCAAGGCTATGGTTTTTCCAGTGGTCATGTTATGGATGTGAGAGTTGGACTATAAAGAAAGCTGAGTGCCAAAGAATTGATGCCAAAGAACTGTGAGTGTTGAAGCTGAGTGCCAAAGAACTGTGGTGTTGGAGAAGACTCTTGAGAGTCCCTTGGACTGCAAGGAGATCCAATCGGTCCATCCTAATGGAGGTCAGTCCTGGGTGTTCATTGGAAGGACTGATGTTGAAGCTGAAACTCCAATTCTTGGCCACCTGATGTGAAGAGCTGACTCATTTGAAAAGACCCTGATGCTGGGAAAGGTTGAGGGCAGGAAGAGAAGGGGACGACAGAAGATGAGATGGTTGGATGGCATCACCAACTTGATGGACACGAGTTTGGGTGGACTCCAGGAGTTGGTAATGGACAGGGAGGCCTGGCATGCTGTGGTTCATGGGGTTGTGAAGAGTCAGACATGACTGAGCGACTGAACTGAACTGATCTATCTAGGAACTGAAGCCTGTTTTTAAAATACGCTTTTTATTCTGGAATAATTTTAGACCTATAGAAGTGTCTCAAAGATAGCATTGAGAATTGTGTATAGTCTTCTCCAGTTTACCCTAAATGTTAACATCTTTCAAACTTAACTTTTTCAAAGTTAAGGAATTGGTATTATTACTATTAATTGAACTCCAGACTTTATTCAGATTTCACCAGTTTTCTCACCAATAATCTTTTTCTGTTCTAGGAACCAATCTGCATGTGTGCATGCTAAATCATGTCAGTCATGTCTGATTTTGTGACCTTACAGACTGTAGCCTGCCAGGCTCCTCTGTCCATGGGGATTCTCCAGGCAAGAATACTGCAGTGGGTTGTTGTGCCCTCCTCCAGGGGATCTCCCAGCCTACAGATCTAAACTGCGTGTCGTAAGTCTCCTGTGTTGGCAGGCAGGTTCTTTACCGCTAGAGCCACCTGGGAAGCCAGAAACCAATCTAAGATACTGTATTTAGTTGAAACCCATTTTTTTTTCATACATTAAAGCATCAAAACCCACACTTTAATTCCAGTGGAAAACACTGTACAATTCTGGCTGTGGTTTTCCAAGTCTGCTCAAACAGCTTTTGGTTTTTTGAACATCTTTGGGGAACCGTGATTCTGACTATCATGAGGGCTTTGAGCAATGGAGTAATGATTATTCTAGCTGTTCTCTTGAAAACAGTTTTGGGAAGGGGTAGGGAGGCCAAGAAAGAAAACAGGGAAACTGGTAAAGAGGCTAAAGCAATAATTCAGCAGAGAAATGCTGGTGGCCAGGATCAGGGGAGGGGTTGTGGAGGAGGGAGTTGAGGTTGGATAAGTGATGGTAGGTTTTATGTGTCAACTTGACTAGGCTACAGTCCCCAGTTATTCAATCAAACATTGATCTGGGGAACTTCCCTCATGGTCCAGGGGTTAATAATCTGCCTGCCAGTGCAGGGGGACACAGGTTCAATCCCCAGTCCAGGAAGATCCCACGTGCCATGGGACAACTAAGCCCGCGTGCCACAGCTACTGAAGCCCACACACTCTAGAGCCCGCGCTCCACAACAA
The DNA here is from genome assembly GCF_027580195.1 of Bos mutus. Taxonomy (NCBI): domain Eukaryota; kingdom Metazoa; phylum Chordata; class Mammalia; order Artiodactyla; family Bovidae; genus Bos; species Bos mutus. The sequence continues at coordinate 71,996,612 of NC_091622.1, read as the reverse complement.
TGAGAGGCCCGTGCACTGCAACTAGAGAACAGCTCCCACTCCCACAACTAGAGGAAGACCGAGAGCAGTAAACAAAGACCAGAGCAGCCAAAATAAATTAATTTAATTTTTAAAAATTATTTTTAAAAAACCACTGATCTGGGTGTAGCTGTGTTGACGTGATTAAGTTTCTAATTACTGTTTTGTTGCTAAGCCATATCTGACTCTTTGTGACCTCATGGACTGTACCAGGCTTCCCTGTCCTTCACTATCTGCCAGAGTTTGCTCAAACTCATGTCCATCGAGTAGGTGATGCCATCCAATCATCTCATCCTCTGTTGTCCCCTTCTCCTCCTGCCTTCTATCTTTCCAAGCATCAGGGTGTTTTCCAATGAGTCAGTTTCGAATCAGGTGGCCAAAATATTGGAGCTTCAGCTTCAGCATCAGTCTTTGCGATGACTATTCAGGGTTGATTTCCTTTAGGATTGACTGGTATGATCTCCTTGCAGGCCAAGGGACTCTCAAGAGTCTTCTCTAATGCCACAGTTCAAAAGCATCAATTCTTTGACACTCGGCCTTCTTTATAGTCCAACTCTCACATCCATACATGACTATTGGAAAAACCATAGCTTCGACTATTTGGACCTTTGTCAGAAAAATGATGTCTCTGCTTTTCAATACACTGTCTAGGTTAGTCATAGCTTTTCTTCCAAGGAACAAGCTTTTAGTTGACTTTAAATTGGGGAAATCATCCTAGATTCAGGGTGGGCCTGATTCAATCAGCTGGAAAGCCTTGTAAGTGGAACTAAGGTTTCCTTGATGAAGAAGTTCTGCCTGTGGACAGCACATTTGGCTCATGCCTGAGCATCTTCTCCTGCCCTTCCTCACAGCCCACGCCACAGATTTCAGACTCATCTAACCAGCTCTGCAATCATTTAAGCCAGTTCCTGGCAATACATCTCCTACAGGTTCTGCTTCTGTTGTTGAACCATATATATAGATACAGATATTGAATACCTTTTGTGATTTAGGTTGTTTTAAATATGAAACAAATTTCTAACGTGGAGCTGATAGGATATGCTGGTGGACTGGAAGTGGGATGTGAGGAAGAAAGGCATCAAGGATGATTCCAAAATTTTTACCCTGAGCAGCTAGAAAGTTGCTTACTAGTCTCTTTCTAAGGTAGGAATCAATCAACTATGAAAATCATCCAAAGGAGCCCATTCAAATGATATGAAAGAAGATACCCCATTTCCTCCCAAGGAAGCCCTTATTGAGAGAGGGTGTCACAGGCAGGAATGGGCAGGAGAGCCTAGCCAGCCTTGAGGCGGGCGGGCTTCAATCCAAGGGGAAAATAGGGACTAGAGTCCCCCTGTGTTTCCTGCCCCTCATGCAGAGATAGTGGGGTTTTATCCTGACTCTGGAAGAGCAGATCTTTTCACTGTCCCCTGCTGTGAACCCTACCTCCCCCGCTGGTGTGCACTGTGTGGCAACAAGTTAGCTAAACCCTGAGCCAAAAAACAAGCCAGGAGGGCTCAATAGAGACTTTATGAGTACATGCTGCTCTTTGGGCTTCTTTTTCCTGTAAAGGAACAGGGTGTGCTTGAAAGCAGAAAGTGACCTGGGTTTTTTATTTTGTTTTTTTAAAAAATCTTCCTGGAAGGCAGAAAGGAAAAAGGAAAGCACAGCATTTGTTTGTCACTCTTTCTGCTCTGATGAACACAGCGGTGGGGCCTCTGACCCCAACCTGGCCCTGAACAAAACTGAAGAAATGAAAGGGGCGCTTCCATAATTCTGGCTGCTCAGAGAGACACTGAGGCGGCAGACCTGTGAGGTACCAGCCCACACACCAAGACCTCCATTTCTTCTACCTTCCAGAAGGCAACCAGCAAACTGGCAGTCCTGTTTCACCAAGCCTCACCGGCACATCAGCTATTCACAGAGAATGGAAACCTCCACCCCTGCGGGTCTGCAGTGGATTCCTCAGTTTCTAGCCCAGTCGTTGCCAATATAAACGTTTAAGGGGTTCTCCAGTAAATAAGTCAATGGACTTTCCATGTGGCACGTTAGTAAAGAACCTGCCTGCCAATGCAGGAGACTCGGAAGACGCAGGTTCGATCCCTGGGTTGGGAAGATCCTCTGGAGAAGGAAATGGCAACCCACTCCAGTATTCTTGCCTGGAGAATTCCAGGGACAGAGGAACCTGGAGGACTATAGTCCATGGGGGTCACAAAGAGTCAAAGACGAATGAGTGACTGAGTATATACACACACACAGGTAAATAAATCAATAGAGCATCTTTCATCTGAAGGGGCCAGATACTGTGCTTCTTCAGTCTCAGATCGACAGCTAATACTTTCATGCCGGGAAGCACTTCGTTAAACCAGCTAGTTTCCAGAACCTTCTTCCTCCCTGTCTCTCCTTCTGCACTGGACCTCCAGTGAGAAATCAGGAGCAGATCCTTTGACCCAGAAAAGTATCAGGTGTTTGTTTTTCCTAAAAAAGCCAAGTCTGGGACTTCTCTGGTGGTCTAATGGTTAAGAATCCACCTTCCAATGCAGGGGACATGGGTTTGATCCCTGGTCAGGGAACTAAGGTCCTAAATGTTTTGGAGCAACTAAGCCCATGCATCGCAACTAGAGAGTCCATGCCCATCAACAGAAGATCCTGTGTGCTGCAGCTGAGACCCCATGCAGCCAAATAAATAAATATTTTTTTAAAAAGCCAAGTACTCAGGTTTCAGGTTCACTTTGAGTGATTTCTGCAGGGTCACTGCTTCCTCTCCATCTGAAAGTCTCATTGCTGAGGGAAAATTGGACGAGATCCTAATCGCTCAGGTCTGTGCTGCAAAGAAAGTGAAGTATTTTTGTCCTACCTCCCTCTGCCCTTGATCTCTACAGGAAAGGGGGAAAGCCCCAAGGAGTCTAGTTTGGGGTAAAAACATGCACCATACAAGATTTTCATGAAGATTAGACAACTTGGGCCAAGGGCTTGACAACTTGGAAGCTGCCAAGGGCTCTACAGATGAGATATACAGAAGTCTTGGCTGAAAACCGACTTAGATTGACAAGCCTAATGCAGACACAAGAAACTGAAATGGTCTCTGTGGTCTCTGGAGGGGTGGGGGGCAGGGGGTGTTAGCCAGGCAAGGATGGGAACGAAATCTCCCAAAAGAAGACTAGAAGAATTCTCGACCCAGCAAAAAGCTGCGGAGAGGGGACTGCAAGTAATATAAGAGAATCTGTGGGGTTTTCCCGTTTCTAGTCTCTAGGGCTTTATATGTATGAAGGACACACTTGGTGCCAAGGGCACAGCCCAGGGGCCTGTGGGAAACAGCTCCGGGAGCCCGTCATCTCCACAGTGCACAGGGTGAAGGGCATCCAGAGCCTGGGATCTGGGGAGCATAGGGAATTTTGGCTTCTATATGGTGTTTCCAGACAAAATATTTCTTCCTTTCTGTTCATGAAGCTTCTTTTCTGATGATCCTGGCAATGCAAGCTAGCACAAGGACTAAGCTGACCATGTCTGTCCCACATCTTTCCAGCTCTTTCCAGCGGTGCTTGGCAAAGGAAAACGAGGATGGAAAGTGTGACAGCAAAATGCCTCAGAAACATGCAGAAGGGGCCACTGCTGGGGAGGATGAAGACAAAGCTAATGTAAATTGATTGATGACTTGCTATGAGCCAGGCATTCTTCTAAGTATTGTTTATGTATTAAAGAAAGAAAGAAAGAAAGTGAAGTTGCTCAGTCATGTCCGACCCTTTGCGACCCCATGGACTATAGCCCACCAGGCTCCGTGGTCCATGGGATTCTCCAGGCAAGAATACTGGAGTGGGTTGCCATTTCCTTCTCCAGGGGATCTTCCCAACCCAGGGATCAAACCCAGGTCTCCTGCATTGCAGGCAGATGCTTTGTCCTCTGAGCCACAAGGGAAGACATTGTTTATGTATTAGCTCCCTTAATTCTCAGTCCTATGAGGCAAGATAATTCTTCTCACCATTTAATGGATGAGGAAGCTAAGACACAAAAAGTAATTCTCCCAATGTCATGAGGGTAAAGTCAGGCTTTGAACACAGATCATCTACCTACATAATCTTCCATTCAGTGGATATAACATATTTCCCTAGCTTGTCATCAGAAAATGAGGAAACAACATGCCAGAAAGTGTAAGACACAGGGTGGACTGACTATAAAGATATAGCTAAAGATGTACTAAAGATGTAGCATCACAGCTTAGAAGGTAAAATGGTTTTGGCTACTGTATCAGTAAGTTACTCTACAAATAACAGAATATCTATGGGGCTTCCCAGGTGGCGCTAGTGGCAAAGAACCCACCAGCCCCTGCAGGAAACTGAAGAGATTCGGGTTTGACCCCTGGGATGGGAGATCCCCTGGAGTAGGGCATGGCAACCCACTCCTGTATTCTTGCCTGGAGAGTACCACAGACAGAGGAGCCTGGCGGGCTACAGCCCACAGGGTCGAAAAGAGTCAGATACAACTGAAGCGACTTAGCATGCACACACAGAATATCTAACCAAAATTAATTAAACATAAGGACATTTATTCTTTCACATAGCAATAAACCTAGATTCAGTCCAACTTTAAAGGACTGGATCAGTGATGTCTTCATGGATCTAGATATTTCCCATCTCTTGGCTCTGCCTTCCTGGGTATCTCAACCATGTCTCCCTCCTAACAACATGGCTGCAGCAGTTCCAGGCAACACATGTCAACAAGAATATATCCAGCAAAGAAGGAGTTTCCCATAAGGCTCTCAGCAGATGTCACAGGTCAGTTGTACTAAATTGGATCTCATGTCTGTGTCTTATGCTGCAGGAGAATCTGAGGATGTGAGTAGCTACAATTCACAGCTCTACTGAAAGACAAGCACCTCCAACAAGTCAGAATGAGGTTGGGGTAAGGGGTGTGGTGCCACTAATTTGACCACCTAGTTATTGTTTTTATATTTTCCTTGTCTTCATCTCTAAGGTGTGGATGCATGAAGAACAAATCAAGGCCATGACAACACAAATTGCTAAACCATGACCCAAAGCCAGCTCCAGTCACGTTCCTGATCTGAGGCTGGGTTTAGATTCACATTGTGCAAAACATCCATTTCTGGTGCTGCTGTTGGTTATCTGAAGAAACTGTGCCAACAGTGAGACCCAGTGTCCCCATGGTGTTATGGATGATTGCAGCCTAGAGTCCCTAATTTTAGTCCTACTTTTTCCCACCCATTTAGAAAGAATCTATGCTTCTCTTTTATTCCTCAATCAAATATCTTCCTGCTCAGTCAAAGAGAGAGCTGAACAGTTAAATTGGATCATTTCCTCTTAATAGAATGTTTGTAAAATCCTAGAAATTTCTCATGGCCACCAGAGAGATGTTAGCTGTGTGCAGCACTAGAGTGACAGGAATCGTGACTGTTAGAATTAAGTTCAGCTGCAATAGGGATGTTAAACATGGCTTAAATATGACTGGTGTGTATTTTTTGTCTCGTGTAAAAGTCCTGATTTAGCATTTCAGGGCTAGTCAGAGGGTTCCACAGCGGGGCTAGCTAGGGCATGATCCTCTTACTTCATAGGGCAGACGTTCAGATTAAATAAGGTCATTTATACAGTGTCTAGTATCGATACATCATAAACCTTCTTTTGTTTGATAAAGAAAATAAAGGTAACTAATATTAACTGAGCTTTATCTATTAATATGGGTTAGAGCTCTTTACATATTCACTCATTTAATCCTCACACCACCACTATAAGGAAAGGACTGTCATTATCCTCACTTTACAGATGAAGACACTGAGAGATCTGTTGTTGTTCAGTTGCTAAGTCGTGTCTGACTCTGCGACCACATGGACTGCAGCATGCCAGTCTTCCCTGTCCTTCACTATCTCCCGGAGTTTGCTCAAACTCATGTCCATCGAGTTTGTCATAGCTTTTCTTCCAAGGAGCAAGTTCTTTTAATTTCACGGCTGCAGTAACTGTCCGCAGTGATTTTGGAGCCTAAGATTAGGTGTCTTAATGAGATTGTGTCTTTAGTTAGTGCAGAACTGAGAGGTGAACCCAGCTTATGTGATTTCTGAGCCCAAGAGCATAACCACCCATCTGTACCACTGTAGCCCACGTCACAGGCCTCCCACCACCCCTCTCCCTCAGTCCTCTGGCTGTAAGACAGTCACAACAGGGAAAGTAAAGCATATGCTAAGGGCTAATTGGTAATATGAGGCAGTAGGGGCTGAGTGCTGAACGTGCTGTATGATTCGAACAGGGAGAGGCTCCATTCCCTGGAGTGAGCAAGGGAAGGCATCACAGTGGGGAGAGAGTGAGCTGGGCTGTGACAACTGGAGGAGGGTGAGCCAAATGTGGGGACTGGAGTGGGTAAAGGCTTGGATTCCCAGGTGGCTCAGTGGTAAAGAACCCTTCTGCAATGCAGAGATGCAGTTTCAATCCCTGGGTCAGGAAGATCCCCTGGAGAAAGAAATGTCAACCCACTTCAGTATTCCTGCTTGGAAAATTCCATGGACAGAGGAGTCTGGAGGGTTACAGTCTGTGGGGTCACAAAGAGTTGGACACGAAAGAGAACGCACCACCAAAGGCTTGGAGGAAGGAAATAGCATGTTTAAGAAATGACAAGGAAACCCTCCTGGCTAAATCATAGAATTCTTACAGAGGAGTCCTGAGGAAAGCATTTGGAAATGAAGATTGGAATTAGATTAAAAAGAAACTTGAATGTTGTTCTAGAAAGCTGAGCTGTATTCAGTAGACACTGGGTAGTCATTAGGGGGTTTTGAACAGTGAAATCACATGATGGAAGCAGTTTCTTGAGGAATAATGTGGTGGTGGGAGGGGTGACATGGAGCTTGGGAGACGGGCTAAGAGGCCCTCGAAATGGTCTGGACATGAGGTAATGTGAACTTGAAGTGTTAGCATAAGGTATGGATGGAATGGAAAGGACATGAGAGGCATTGCTAGAGCAGAAATGAGGTGACTGGTGACTGGAGCTGGGAGTGAGGGAACATGAGGGGTTGGGAATGACTGCCAGTTATTAAGGGTGAGTGATGGGAGAATACTGTCATAAACAGAACCTCTGACTCTCGTAGTCAGAGGGGAACCCTGGGTGCCATCCTCTGAGAGGTCTCTATCAAGGTACCCGGACCAGCCAGTTAGTTGTCTTCTCTTTATGCTTTGCTGCAAAGTCCCACTTCCTCCAGAGAAGAATCTAGGGTAACAAGGGAAAGCATGGATTTAAAGTCAAAGATAGGAATTTAAATCTTCCCTGATTGTTACCAGCACGGGCACATTTCTTATGGCACATTTCTGTCACCTTGGATACATTTCTCCATTTCTCTGAGATTCAGTTCTTTTAAGTTAAGGACGATAACACATACTTGATAGCATTTCCGGGGGTTTCAATAACACAAAGCAACCCAATTGGTGAAGTGGTAAAGAATCTGCCTGCCAATGCTGGCAGTTTCAGTCCTTGGGTCAGGAAGATCCTCTGGAGTAGGAAATGGCAGCCCACTCCAGTGTTCTTGTCTGGAGAATTCCATGGACAGAGGAGCTTGGTGGGCTACAGTCCATAGGGTTGCAAAGAGTTGAATACGACTGAAGTGACTTAGCATGCATGCAAAACATTGTGAAGATTTTATAACTGAAAACCTAAACTAAGACTATATAATGAAGCTGAGCACTAAATTGGGCTCTGAGTTTCTCAGCAGCCAATGTGAAATGAGAAATAGGATGAATTTCCTAGTAGTGATTATGAAAATAGGCCTAAAAGATTATATCCACATGCTTAGGATTTGTGTACAAGACACAAAGATGGTACCTTGATATGAATATGAGATGCCTCAGTTTATATTCTTGCTCATAAAGAAGTCCACATCATGTACTGTTCCACCTTCAGTTCAGTTCAGTCGCTCAGTCGTGTCCAACTCTTTGCGACCCCATGAATCACAGCACGCCAGGCCTCCCTGTCCATCACCAACTCCCGGAGTTCACTCAGACTCAAGTCCATCAAGTCAGTGATGCCATCCAGCCACCTCATCCTCTGTCGTCCCCATCTCCTCCTGCCCCTAATCCCTCCCAGCATCAGAGTCTTTTCCAATGAGTCAACTCTTCGCATGAGGTGGCCAAAGTACTGGAGTTTTAGCTTTAGCATCAGTCCTTCCAAAGAAATCCCAGGGCTGATCTCCTTCAGAATGGACTGGTTGGATCTCCTCGCAGTCCAAGGGACTCTCAAGAGTCTTCTCCGACACCACAGTTCAGAAGCATCAATTCTTCGGCACTCAGCCTTCTTCACAGTCCAACTCTCACATCCATACATGACCACAGGAAAAACCATAGCCTTGACTAGACAAACCTTTGTTGGCAAAGTAATGTCTCTGCTTTTGAATATGCTATCTAGGTTGGTCATAACTTTCCTTCCAAGGAGTAAGCGTCTTTTAATTTCATTGCTGCAGTCACTATTTGCAGTGATTTTGGAGCCCCCCAAAAATAAAGTCTGACACTGTTTCCACTGTTTCCCCATCTATTTCCCATGAAGTGATGGGACCAGATGCCATGATCTTTGTTTTCTGAATGTTGAGCTTTAAGCCAACTTTTTCATTCTCCACTTTCACTTTCATCAAGAGGCTTTTGAGTTCCTCTTCACTTTCTGCCATAAGGGTGGTGTCATCTGCATATCTGAGGTTATTGATACTTCTCCCGGCAATCTTGATTCCATCTTGTGCTTCTTCCAGTCCAGTGTTTCTCATGATGTACTCTGCATATAAGTTAAATAAGCTGGGTGACAATATACAGCCTTGACGTACTCGTTTTCCTATTTGGAACCAGTTGTTATTCTATGTCCAGTTCTAACTGTTGCTTCCTGACCTGCATACAGATTTCTCAAGAGGCAGGTCAGGTGGTCTGGTATTCCCATCTCTTTCAAAATTCTTCACAGTTTATTGTGATCCACACAGTCAAAGGCTTTGGCATATTCAATAAAGCAGAACTAGATGTTTTTCTGGAACTCTCTTGCTTTTTCCATGATCCAGCAGATGTTGCCAATTTGATCTCTGACTTTTCTAAAACCAGCTTGAACATCTGGAAGTTCATGGTTCACATATTGCTGAAGCCTGGCTTGGAGAATTTTGAGCATTACTTTACTAGCATGTGAGATGAGTGCAATTGTCTGGTAGTTTGAGCATTCTTTGGCATTGCCTTTCTTTGGGATTGGAATGAAAACTGACCTTTTCCAGTCCTGTGGCCACTGCTGAGTTTTCCAAATTTGCTGGACTATTTGGTGCAACACTTTCACAGCATCACCTTTCAGGATTTGAAATAGCTCAACTGGAATTCCATCACCTCCACTAGCTTTGTTCATAGTGATGCTTTCTAAGGCCCACTTGACTTCATATTCCAGGATGTCTGGCTCTAGGTCAGTGATCACACCATCATGATTATCTGGATCGTGAAGATCTTTTTTGTACAGTTCTTCTGTGTATTCTTGCCACGTCTTCTTAATATCTTCTGCTTCTGTTAGGTCCATACCATTTCTGTCCTTTATCGAGCCCATCTTTGCATGAAATGTTCCCTTGATATCTCTGATTTTCTTGAAGAGATCTCTAGTCTTTCCCATTCTGTTGTTTTCTTCTATTTCTTTGCATTGATCGCTGAGGAAGGCTTTCTTATCTCTTGCTATTCTTTGGAACTCTGCATTCAGATGCTTACATCTTTCCTTTTCTCCTTTGCTTTTCACTTCTCTTTTTTTCACAGCTATTTGTAAGGCCTCCTCAGACAGCCATTTTGCTTTTTTGCATTTCTTTTCCACGGGGATGGTCTTGATCCCTGTCTCCTGTAATCAAAGTATCATATAATCAAAGTGAAGCATACCTTACTAAATATACTTCTGCCTAGTAATAAGCCAGTCATAGTTTTAAAGTAAATGACTAAAGAAAAAAGCAAGGAAACGGTATGTTTGATACCTCAGGAGAGGAGAATGCAGTTTAGTAAATGTAATTTTGCTTCAATGGTCTGCCTAAGAGGAACATGCTGGTCTGAGTGGCATCTTGAATTATCTTAAACAAGATAATGTGCATGCCATTGGTTTCCCTTCACTCAAGTATAAGACCAGCCAATTACATGCAATCTTTCCTCACCAGAGAAATAACAGAGAACTTTGCAAATACTACAGGGCATTATGGTGCCTACCAGTCCTCAGGGAAAGGCTGCCACATAAGATGTCTGGAACTCTTTCCTGCAGAAACTTCCTTGAATTAAGAATAAAGGTTGCTATTATTGTTTTTGGCATAACACAAGACCAAAGTACTGGGGGCGGGGCTTGTTTCTAATAGAGTCGGTGATCAAGAAGATGACAGCATTATAGGACTAGAAGGAACACATTCCGTATCTTCAGTAGTATTATTATCATATGGCCTGAAGTTCCCAGATCTCACTACTCAGTAAGTACCAAAGAAACTGCACTGGGATGCCCACCTGCTGACTCATATTCCAAAGTCTTTCCTTTAGATTTCTGGGACTTACAGGGGAAGTTTTACAAACACTAATAACAAGCCTACTCCCAGTGGGTATCTGCTAGTCATCCTCCTTGTTTGCTGGGCATGGGCTAAACTCTGCCTTTCCTGCTGCCCCTCTAATGACTGCACAGCAAGGGGGAAAGTGGGCATGTGGCTTCTGGGAAGAGAAGATAAGGATGTGGCCATGAGAATCTGTCCCTGGGCTTGCCCTGGACAAAGCTTTAGTTCAGGGAATGGCAGACCTCTGCGTCTACTCCTGATTTGTTACCTCACCTTGCACAGGTCACCTTGGTGCCTTGGCTTCAATTGCCTTTACTAAAAATGGCAAGAGTGTTCACATTTTACAAAGATGTAGTGGGAACTGGCTATTTAATGATCGAATGGTATTTTGAAAACAAGTGCAAGGTAAGTGCTAGGTCAAGAAAGCCAAAGACTTGTGGCTTCCCTAATGAGACAGTGGGATGAGCCTTTTTTTTTTTTTTTGCTTTAGACATACAAAGAAAATAAAATTTAAAATGTGTGTATAATATTGAGAGAGACCAATATCAAATCCCCAAAATCAATAGATTTTTCTTTCAGTCAGTTCAGTTGCTCGGTCATGTCTGACTTTTTGCAACGCCATGGACTGCTGCACGCCAGGCTTCTCTGTCCATCACCAATTCCTGGTGCTTGTTCAAACTCATGTCCATTGAGTCAGTGATGCCATCCAATTGTTTAAGCCTCCTTAAATGAATTAGGTTGCTACATATGTGAAAGCCAGGTTACAAGGAGACCAGATGGTCAACACTGAAATCAGATTGATTATATTCTTTACAGCCAAAGATGGAGACACTCTATACAGTCAGCAAAAACAAGACCGGGAGCTGACTGTGGCTCAGATCATGAACTCCTTATTGCCAAATTCAGACTTAAATTGAAAAAAGTAGGGAAAACCACTAGACCATTCAGGTATGACCTAAATCAAATCCCTTATGATTATACAGTAGAAGTGAGAAATAGATTTAAGGGATTAGATCTGATAGACTTCCTGATGAACTATGGACAGAGGTTTGTGACATTGTACAGGAGACAGGGATCAAGACCATCCCCATGGAAAAGAAATGCAAAAAAGCAAAATGGCTGTCTGAGGAGGCCTTACAAATAGCTGTGAAAAGAAGAGAAGTGAAAAGCAAAGGAGAAAAGGAAAGATATAAGCATCTGAATGCAGAGTTCCAAAGAATAGTAAAGAGAGATAAGAAAGCCTTCCTCAGCAATCAATGCAAAGAAATAGAAGAAAACAACAGAATGGGAAAGACTAGAGATCTCTTCAAAAAAATCAGAGATAACAAAAAAAAAAATTAGAGATATCAAGGGAACATTTCATGCAAAGATGGGCTCGATAAAGGACAGAAATGGTATGGACCTAACAGAAGCAGAAGATATTAAGAAGACGTGGCAAGAATACACAGAAGAACTGTACAAAAAGATCTTCATGACCCAGATAATCATGATGGTGTGATCACTGACCTAGAGCCAGACATCCTGGAATATGAAGTCAAGTGGGCCTTAGAAAGCATCACTATGAACAAAGCTAGTGGAGGTGATGGAATTCCAGTTGAGCTATTTCAAATCCTGAAAGGTGATGCTGTGAAAGTGTTGCACCAAATAGTCCAGCAAATTTGGAAAACTCAGCAGTGGCCACAGGACTGGAAAAGGTCAGTTTTCATTCCAATCCCAAAGAAAGGCAATGCCAAAGAATGCTCAAACTACCAGACAATTGCACTCATCTCACATGCTAGTAAAGTAATGCTCAAAATTCTCCAAGCCAGGCTTCAGCAATATGTGAACCATGAACTTCCAGATGTTCAAGCTGGTTTTAGAAAAGTCAGAGATCAAATTGGCAACATCTGCTGGATCATGGAAAAAGCAAGAGAGTTCCAGAAAAACATCTAGTTCTGCTTTATTGAATATGCCAAAGCCTTTGACTGTGTGGATCACAATAAACTGTGGAGAATTCTGAAAGAGATGGGAATACCAGACCACCTGACCTGCCTCTTGAGAAATCTGTATGCAGGTCAGGAAGCAACAGTTAGAATTGAACATGGAACAACAGACCGGTTTCAAACAGGAAAAGGAGTACATCAAGGCTGTATATTGTCACCCTGATTATTTCATTTATACACAGAGTACATCATGAGAAACGCTGGACTGGAAGAAACACGAGATGGAATCAAGATTGCCGGGAGAAGTATCAATAACCTCAGATATGCAGATGACACCACCCTTATGGCAGAAAGTGAAGAGGAACTCAAAAGCCTCTTGATAAAAGTGAAAGTGGAGAATGAAAAAGTTGGCTTAAAGCTCAACATTCAGAAAATGAAGATCATGGCATCTTGTCCCATCACTTCATGGGAAATAGATGGGGAAACAGTGGAAACAGTGTCAGACTTTATTTTTGGGGGGGCTCCAAAATCACTGCAGATGGTGATTGCAGCCATGAAATTAAAAGACACTTACTCCTTGGAAGGAAAGTTATGACCAACCTAGATAGCATATTCAAAAGCAGAGACATTACTTTGCGAACAAAGGTCTGTCTATAGTTTTTCCAGTGGTTGAACTGTGGTGTTGGAGAAGAGTCTTGAGAGTCCCTTGGACTGCAAGGAGATCCAACCAGTCCATCCTAAAGGAGATCAGTCCTGGGTGTTCATTGGAAGGACTGATGCTGAGAGTGAAAGTCCAATACTTTGACCACGTCATTCGAAGAGTTGACTCATTGGAAAAGACCCTGATGCTGGGAGGGATTAGGGGCAGGAGGAGAAGGGGACAACAGAGGATGAGATGGCTGGATGGCATCACCGACTCGATGGACATGAATTTGGGTAAACTCTGGGAGTCGGTGATGGACAGGGAGGTCTGGCGTGCTGCGATTCCTGGGGTCGCAAAGAGTCGGACATGACTGAGCGACTGAACTTAACTGAACTGAAAGTCATGAAAAATTCTATGCCATGTGAAGTTACATAACTAGGGGCATTAGGATGATAGAAAATTTGGGAGGGAATGAAATCCCATAGATAACATTTGATCATTACATTTTAACAAAAAGGACATTTAATCCTAAAATATTCTAATGACATTAACAGCCTTAATGAAAACCTTTCCTTAAAATTTAAAGAAGGTTTTTAGGACATGCAAGAATACTGGAGTGGGTTGCCATTTCCTTCTCCAGGGGATCTTCCTGACCCAGGGATCAACCCTGGGTCTCCTGCATTGTAGTCAGATTCTTTGTCCTTTGAGCACTACGCTGCTAATGGGTATGGCTTAACAAGCTACTCTGATAATCAAATTTCTTGACTTTAAACTAATTATTCTGGATTTTAATTGTCTTTTGAAAAGAGTAGAGCACATAGGAGAAAAGATGATCTGGTAACCTAGAAACATCTACTTCTCAGATTTCCCCAGAATCTGGGGGGCAGTTTTGTACACTCCCTAAAGCCAGCACTGCTGCTCTCCTTGCCATTCTTCCCCTTCGTTAGAGAACGACATGTGAATCAGGCTGAGAACGAAAATGTGAAGAAGGTACTGTAGGCTGGCTTTGACACCTCCGGTTATACTCTTGTTTGTGTAAATCAGTAAATTCCTCATTGCAGAGTTCTTTTTTCTTTCTACTCCCAAAGGTGTCCTAACTATGCAAAATTATTCCATCAATTGCCTTGAACTTCCCTCGTGGCTCAGATGGTAAAGAACCTACCTGCAGCTCAGGAGACCGGGGTTTGATCGTCAGGTTGGGAAGACAACCTGGAGAAAGGAAAGGCGACCCACTGCAGTATTTCAGCCTGGAGAATCCCATGGACAGAGGAGCCTGGCGGGCTACCATCCATGGGGTCACAGAGTCAGACACGACTGACTGAGTGACTAACACTTGCCTTGGACACAAGCTAGTTAGTTATTATTGTCCCAGAGTCTTGCATGCTGAATTTTCCAACTTTTGAAGACTTCTATTTTCAGTTAGACCCTGGCACTAATTGCAATGATTCTTATTTCATTTGCAGTCAGGGTGAGAGGGCGGGGGTGGTGATGATGTTTGAACTTTAAATAATCTCCTGGTCTTGGGGATCTTCCTAAAAAGGGCCTCCTCCTGTCATTAGCACTGACAGAACTCTGCTCCATTAATGAAGGACCATTTTCCCCAGTCATTTCCTTCCTTTCAGAGAAAGCCTGGATCCCTTTGACACCTTCATGTTCCAAATACTCCCTATCAGCCTGTGGCTTGTTTTCTATAATAGCGTCTTTGATTAAGGCCTTCTTCTATCAGGGCATTTGAATACACAATCCCCACCCCCCACCCCCACCACCCCGCCTCTCTTTTGTCATCCAAGTTCTTGCTTGATGCTTCTGGTCTCCAAGACAGCCCTCAGCCACTGCCAGGGATTAAGATGCCTCTGAAATCCACCCTTGTGCTGCAAATGCCTTGCAAAGAGTCTTTTGAAAACACTGACTTCTTTTCCTTTTTCATCCCTGAAACAGTAGTTACCAGGAGATATTCGGAACATGGCTATTAGGTAAGACACTGCAGACAATAGCTAAGGGGCAGCAAAGAAATTGAAAAGGCTTCATAATCCTTTACTTGTGCCTCCCAAGTGGTAGCTGCTAAAAGCGACTTCTGCAAACAGGCATCTACTTCTGCCATTTACACTAAATCAGATGATCATAGAGCTGGGAGAGCCCTTAATCTGCCCTTTCGCATTAGCCAGGCCCTGCAAGACTTTCTGTAGACTGTTCCAGGATCTTCAAGTGCTGTCCTCACGCCTACACCTGGAAAAGGAAAAACGCCTGGGGAGATGAGACATCCACTTCTTCTGGGACCAGAGGAAGAAAGATATAATTTTTCTCACCCAATCCTCTTTTCTTCCTGAACAATCTCTGGGTGGATATCAACCCCAGCCCTCAAATACCATATAAGATTGTTACCATTATCCTCATTTCACATATGGAGAAACAAATGTTCAAAGAGGTTAAATTACCAGCTTCCCTGGTGGCTCAGGCGGTAAAGAATCAGCATGCAATGGGGCAGACCCAGGTTCGATCCTTGGGTTGGGAAGATCTCCTGAAGAAGGGAATGGCAACCCACTCCAGTATTCTTGCCTCCTGTAGACAGAGGAGCCTGGCAGGCTAGAGTCCATGGGGTCTCAGAGAGTCAGACACAACTGAGCGGACTAACATTTTGACACTTTCGATGAAGTGAAAGAACTAGGGACAAGTGACCACACCAGACTGCACAGGACTAGAGGGTTTTCTGGGACAAGGGACTTTGAGAGCTAAAACCAGGACAATGCTGGGAAAGGCAGGAAGATTGTTTGCCCAAAGGTTGAACCAGGTCTCTAGAGCCTTTCCCCTGAACCCTGAATCATCCTCAGCCTGACCTCTGACCTTGGAACAGTTTGGACACGATGCAAAATGCAGAGTTCATTTCCCTTTGAGTCAGAGAACAAAGGGCCATCAGATTTGGGAGATCAGCTCGGTACAGCCAGTTGCAGGCTCCTCAGAACCACCGGGATGATGAGTCCGGGAGCTCCCTCTGCAGAGAGGTGAACGCCAGACACAAGAGCATGCACCAGCACTTATGCAATTCCCCACATCATGAGACATTTACAGGAGACCTCAAATCACTGCCCACTGCACTGCCAGGGCCTCATTACAGAAACCTCAGAGAAGGCCACGGAGGAGTCAGGCTTTTGCTGAAACGCACAGAGCAGGATTGAGCTGAATTAGTTTACAAAATCAGACCACAGCATACTTTTTTCAGGGATGATCTACAGTCCCTTCCCTCTTTTCTCCCCGCACCGCCCTCACCCCCAGGCTTTCTCTTTCAAGATGTCTCCCTGGATGACAGCAGACTAAACAATGATCGACTAAACACGTGGTGGAAGTGTCGCTGGAGCCCAGTCCTGAGTGGGTGGTCCCCCTACACACACACACACACACACACACACACACACTGTGTCAGGTGTTACCCTCTCATTGCTGGATCCTAGGAGGGTAGGGGGTCCCAGGTTATTGAGGGGGAGGACCAGGGAGTGGATACTTACCAATGATAAGGGAGTGGCGGGTTTCAATGTTATAACAAGTGGTAAAGCTGGGCCTGGGTATTGAGTCTCCTCTCAGCCCTAAGTGGGGGAGCCATCCTTCTACTCTAGCTGCTGAGGGTCCCTCCTCTCCACCCACCCACACCTGACTCTGTCTTCTTGGAGGACAGAAGATTAAGATAGAAAGGGCTTCGAAGAGATCATTTAGTTGGACTCCCTCCTCACACAGGGCTGAGGCAGGGGAGGAGCTGAGAGCTGGCAACACGGCCAGCCCCGGAGTCCATGGGCGCCTCTGGGGTGGAGAGGAGGAGGCAGGAGGAAGAAGGTCTGTAGCTTCTGATCAAAACTCTCCTCTCCCTTCTGCTGATCTGTAATTTTAGCCTGAATTATTTTCAACCCTTTTTCCTCCACTATATAAAACATGCAAATCTCTCTGTTTTGTTTTGTCTTAAAACATCATATTTTTGTTAGCTCTGTCCTTTCTTCTTCCTCTCTGTTCCCAACTCAAATCATTCACGGAAGTCAAGTGTCTTAAATAGATGGAGCTCAGAGCTGGGGGGGACCGGGGGGAGGAGGAGGGGCCACTCTTCCTCTCCTTCTTGGGGCTCTGCAAGTTGCTGTTAGAAGAGGCTGCAGCATGGGCTCTGGGGTGCGTGGACTTCAGTAGTTGTGGCACATCGGCTCAATAGCTGTGGCTCATGGGCTCACCGCAACTAGAGAAAAGGCCCAGCAGCAACCAAGACCCAGCACAACCATCAATAAATAAATAGACTTATTTATTTAAAAAAAGAGAAATGGCTGTAAAGATCATCCCATGCAGTGGTCAGGAATGTGGACTATGCCTGGGTTGGACACCCAGTCAAGCAAGTTTTTACCTAAGGGTTTTGTTTTTCTTTACTCCAGTCTCCACCGCCTGTTTTCTAAAAGCACAGGGCCCATCCCTGAAATTTCAGTAGTGGGTGTGGGGACTCTTTCCTCACCCCATGTGTTAGGGGATTACGAGCAGGCTGAGGTGGCCCCAAACCTGCAACATCTTCCCATTATTCATGAACCAGGAAGCCTCTCCAGTGAGGCTCCACCCTGAGAAAGTCACCATGCTGCTTCTCTTGCAGCTCATGTCAGAGATGGTAGGTCCTCATGTTGAGGGAGGCAGGGGTGAAGCAAGGCATCTGGGCTGAAGAGATGCCCCCCTCCATCCTCATTCCACAGACAGGGTGATGTTCCTCATTACCAAGGGCCTTTTCCTCCTCTGATCATTAGCTGAATGGAACTTCAAAGGAAAACAAGGCCCCTTCCCTCCCCATTCATTAGACTCTGGATGAAACTAAATGGAATGAGAAGAAAAGGCAGCACGGGCCATACCAGATGGAACAGCCTTACCCAGGCCACTTTGTTAAGGGGTGCTGCTTACAGGCGGCAGCATTCTCACCCCCAGTCATCCGCTGACTCAGAACTCTGTACGGACAACAGATGGATTAGGTAAGATGATGGATTCCACACTGACAATGGAATACCTATGGTTCACTGAGAAAATGACCTAATCACTACTAGGTATACAACAAACTACAACGAATAGAGTGTGATTATGTTGTAACTGCCAGCCCCACTTCACCAGGGAAACTGTGACACCCACTGATGGGAGCAGCCAAGCGAGACACCTCCTACCCAGGCCAACTGGCATCCTTTTCTGGATCCAGGTTCTCTGTCGTCTGCAGATCCTTTTCTGCCTCCCACGATGTTCTGTTCTGCACCCCAGACAGGCTGGACCAGGAAGGGCATGCAGGAGTCAGAACTTCCACATCATCTATAGAGAATTCTCAGTCTCTCTGTCTACAAGTTCATACCTTGAGGGCAGAACTTCCAGCAAGTATGCTTCTGTATTTTAGTTACCTCCTCTTCCCCATCTGCTTCTGTACAAGTCAGATATTGGCCTTTGGGAAGTTTGTATCCTTCACAGTGAATTTTCTTAAACGCTTTTGATAGTTTCCTGACTCCCAGGGAATAACTTCTCTCTCTGCACTATTGCTCAGTTGCATGTGCTCCCCATTCATACAGGGATGCACCCAGTGACGTCTAGCTTTGGACAGGAAGACAATGGCTATTCAGACATCACTGTCTTCTATGCGACTCTACCAAACATCTTTGTTTGTTGTAGTACTTGGGGGTTTTAGGCTCAAATACTTTATGCCCACCATGTGTGGGTTCCACAAAGAAGACCAAGGAAAATCTGGGGTCCTGTTTTAAGTATTAGCAGTAGCTACTAATTGTTGATTATATACCATGTTCTAGGCACTATGCTGTAATTTACCTGTATTATATCTGGTCTTTATGGCGAACCTGTGAGATAAGCATCATTATTCCCATTTTACAGCTGAGGAAACTAAGTCTGAGAGAAGTTACACAACTTTCTGTGGGTCACATGGATGGAAAGTGGCAGAGATGGGGCTTAAATCCAAGTCTGTATGATTCAGGAGCCCATACTCTTTCCTTTCTACCATTTTTCCAGTAGCTCGGCAAAAACACCTTTTTTTTTTTTTTTTTAACCAATTCCTGGACATTGCTCCTTCCTTGTAAAGCATAACAACTAGCTCACTTCATCCTTTATCCTAATTCTCTCTCTTTTGTTTTTTCTTCTGCTAAGACAGCAAAAGAGATGATTTATTGTACATGTTATATTCAGCCACAACGGGGAAGAGAACTAGCCCAGAATGTCATAGGTCCAGGGCAAAGGAGCAAAAGGGACAGCTTCCATGTGAACAAGGTGAGTCTCCCAGAGGTGGGTGAGGGGATCAGAACGGCCATAGACATTCCAGATCCACTGACTGGTGGTCGAGGGGATCAGAACGGCCATAGACATTCCAGATCCACTGAGACAAGTTCTAGATAGTAGGCAATTCAGCAACTCGTGCCAGCGCCCCTGGCCTCTGGCTTCTCTTGTTTCTGCTTTGGTGGCTTCCATGGTGTACAAGTTTACTTGGACCTCTGCCTCATCTTTCTCCTTTTGCGCTTTAGCCTGCACTTTCACTTCTTTCCTCCACTCTGTTCTGCTGTTTCTCAGAAGATGGCACTGAGGCTGAGAGCCATCCTAATTCTCTTGATGGTGACAACAGATAATTCCAGAAGCTCACCGCAGGGAAGAGGTCTAGAACAGCAAAGCAAGGGAAAGTAATTACCCATCTGCAGGTGTTAATTTGAAGTGTGTTAACCACCAGGAGAAAAAAAAACACACGTGCGAATTACTGTATCAACCATATATTTCTAATTCACACATCCCAGGCAAAAGCTGAAGCTCTCAGGCAGAGGCAGATGCCAACATGTGGGATTATGTTGTTCACCAAAAAATAATAAACAAGAGGAGGAACAGGAAACTGAGCCTTAAACCCCCATACCTTGTTTTGCAATCCTTTCTATAATTAGTTGCATTATTGGACTTGATGTTTCTAAGAAGTCAACAGCTCTATCAGCCCCATTTGATATAGGAGAAGATGAGAGGCTAACAGATTGCATGCTATTCCTTGGATATGCAGAAAATCAGTGGTCATATAAAGACCTAGGATCTAAATCTATAGAAAAAAAAACCACTGTGGTCAGCTACTTCCCTTAATTATGGGTTGATGAAATCGTTTTAATTCTGCTGAGAGCGAAAGCAAGATTTTCTCATTTAAAACAGGTGCATGCATGCATGCTAAGTTGCTTCAGTTCAGTTCAGTTCAGTTCAGCCGCTCAGTCATGTCCGACTCTTTAAGACCCCATGAATCGCAGCACGCCAGGCCTCCCTGTTCATCACCAACTCCCGGAGTTCACTGAGACTCACATCCATCGAGTCAGTGATGCCATCCAGCCATCTCATTCTCTGTCGTCCCCTTCTCCTCCTGCCCCCAATCCCTCCCAGCAACAGAGTCTTTTCCAATGAGTTAACTCTTCGCATGAGGTGGCCAAAGTACTGGAGTTTCAGCTTTAGCATCATTCCTTCCAAAGAAATCCCAGGGCTGATCTCCTTCAGAATGGACTGGTTGGATCTCCTTGCAGTCCAAGGGACTCTCAAGAGTCTTCTCCAACAACACAGTTCAAAAGTTCAATTCAATTCAAAACTTCACAGTTCAATTCTTCGGCGCTCAGCCTTCTTCACAGTCTGACTCTCACATCCATACATGACCACAGGAAAAACCATAGCCTTGACTAGATGGACCTTTGTTGGCAAAGTAATGTCTCTGCTTTTGAATATGCTATCTAGGTTGGTCATAACTTTCCTTCCAAGGAGTAAGCGTCTTCTAATTTCATGGCTGCAGTCACCAGTTGTGTCTAACTCTTTGCAACCCTATGGACTGTAGCCCAACAGGCTCCTCTGTCCGTGGGGATTCTCCAGGCAAGAATACTGAAGTGGGTTGCCATGCCCTCCTCCAGGGGATCTTTCTGACCAGGAATGGAACCTGCATCTCTTATGTCTCCTGCATTGGCAGGCAGGTTCTTTACCACTAGCACCACCTGCGAAGCCCCCACTTAAAACACACCCACGCAAATTGAAAATCCAATTTTTGAGTCCTGGATGGTTCCTAAACACTAAAGCCGTTGAGGCTGTCATACTTCAAAGGACCTCAGATAGACAGAACTGTTGGTAGCACTTCTGTACCACCTCTCTGTTCACTGGACCCTGATTTTGTTCAGATAACAGGGAAACTTGTCTGAGGAATATGGAACCTTTCCTCCGGGTTCATGAGATAAATTTTGATCAGTGTGATTCATTTCCTCCCTGCAGATGATGGATTTAGCCAATGTGGTATTCATGTGATCCACTTCTCAGCAAGAAGACATAACTGGAAATTTGCTGATGGTTTCTGGATAGATTTTTCTCTCTGACAAAGAGAGATACTAAGGAGAAAGCCCACATCACCTCCTACCTGTCTTGTTGTTGTTTAGTTGCTAAGTCGTATCAGACTCGCTGCAACCCCATGGATTGCAGCACGCCAGGCTTCCCTGTCCTTCAGATCTTCCAGAGTTTGCTCAAACTCATGTCCGTTGAGTTGGCGATACCATCCAACCATCTCGTCTTCTGTCATCCCCTTCTCCTCCTGCCTTCTATCTTTCCCAGCATCAGGGTCTTTTCCAGTGAGGCAGCTCTTCACATCAGGTGGCTTCAGCTTCATCTAAGGATGAAATGTGCCAAACTACTGCAGCAACCTGGCCACCATGAGAGGTGGTAACACTGCCACTCTGAAGGCTACAGAATGAAAAATAGAAAAAGTCTGGGTCTTGAGGACCTCATTGCACCACTGGACAAACTGAAACCACATACCTGCAGAGTTCTTAATTGATGTAAAACTGCTCTATGGTTTCAGCCACTTTTAGTTTCATCCCCATGATACACTGGATAACGAGAAATAGCTTGTAACCAGTGCATTTATACAAGAGCGAAAAAAATGCGTCTGGAGCAAGATAAGACTCTGCTGATGTCAGACTCTATCTCTTGGGATGCACAGCCTTCAGAGGAATTTAGAAACTGAACAAGTAGCATATATTTATTGAGCAAGCACCTGCTTTGTTCCGTACACTGTGCTGGGTGCTGGGTTTACAGGACTGGACAAGTAGGCAAGGTCATTAAGTCAAGGAAATCACATTCTGGGAGACTAATGATAAACAAGTAAACAAATAAGAATAGGTGAAAACATTCTTAGGCAACTTTCAAAATATTGCTTCAAATCAATCCTGAGTATCATCAGACACTGGAACCAGAGGTAGGGATTCAAATTCTACCTCTACCACTTGCTGTGACCTTGGGAAAGTCATTTAATTTTTTCTGAGTATCAGTTCCCTTATCTGTGAAATGATGATATTAAAAAAACTAACTCATAGAATTGTGAGGATTAAATAAGCAAGCAAACTCTCTATAAACCATTTTGCCCAGGTGCTGGCGCGTAGTCAGTTTCTCTAGATCCTAGATGATGACGATGATCATATTCATTGTCACAAGAATTTGTGCCAGGCACTGTGGGTGTCAAAAGATGAACAAGACATAGACCCTGTATTCAAGAAGCCTGGGAGGCGAGAATCCAGATTTGGCCACAGAACAGTCAGAAGTTAGGCAATGAATTAGGAGAAACAAAAGAATTCCTCTGGTAACCAGGGATGGGGTGGGCTAGGCTCCCTGTCTCCGCTTTTCTCCCACACATGTTTTATGACCATTATCCCCTTTTCCAAGAGAGAAAGAAATATTCTGAATGATTGCTGCTCTTCTTTCACCTATAGCCGCTGTTCCCAAGAGAATCAAGTGGGCCTTTTCTTTCTCCAGTGAAGTGAAAAATATAGGTTGTGTTTATCTGGATGGTACTTACCAGTATGGGCTACGTACCAGCAAATATACACAGATGCTCTCATAAATGATCTCACCAAACCCTGTCTCCCTTCATCCTCTTAAAATCAAACCCACTTAATGTGTTTAGTGTCATGCAGTTGACTATTAACTCCTGTATCTAGCTGTCAAATCCAGATAAACACTGACTACCTGGGTCCCCACACCCACACACATACCCTCACCCTTAGGAAGCTTTCCTCTGATGGCCACACAAATCACTGAACATGCACCCTGAGAGTGCATCTTCCCACAGCCTTGCTCACCCACTGGTTATTTATTTGAGCTCTCATGGGGAATCCTGCAACTCTCAGCTAGGAATTTCATTAACAAAGGGAGAGGAGGGACAACTGGGAGGACAGTCTAGATGCAGAGGGAAAGAAATTAAAATCTCTTTCAAAGGAGACCTCACATTGTATCATCCTAGCCTGATCCTCCCTTATAACTTATTTGTACATTCTGTGCCTGAAGAAAAAAAAAAAAAAACAACTTTTCATTGATTGGGCTATTGCCCAGGCTTTTAGTTTGTCATCCTGTCCACGGAGCTGCAAAATCAACCTCAAGCCTATGCTTTGAAATGAGGCAACATTTAACTGGAAGTCCATTCAAAATAAGGAGCTCAGGCCAAGGGTCCAGGGTCCTGCATTTCTTCCTTTTTCTCTCAGCTGCACCTCTCTCATCCGATCTTGGTGAAGAGTTCTCCTTTGCCAAGAAAGAGATCAGGGATAAGAAGGCAGTGCCGAGAAAGTTCCACGAGACTCTCAGAAGTCACCGCCTGAATACCAAACCTGAATTACCAGGAGAGATGGAACGCTCGGCTGTTCTCCTCCTGCCCACGCTGCAGGTTTTTCAGGTCCCTGCTTGAGCGTGCACTCACAGGCGTAAATAAACGTGCTATCCACAGCCTGCGTCAGCCAACCCAGCTATTTAAGCAGGCTGGCATCAGCTAACTCAGCATCCAAATCCAGCGCTTGCCTTTGCCGCTTCCACGTAAGTAACTTTCAGAGGTTTGCCTTTCAGGCAGAGGAATGAACTTGTGTAGAGACTGGACTGAAATGCTGTTGTGACCCTGTTTGCTATTCTGATAGGAAAAGGTAGAGACAAAAGGGAGAATTAAAGAGCCGGCCCCAAGCAGGGAGCCAGAGAACGATGAGGGGTGTGAGGCATCAGACGTTGGCAACCCTGCCTGGGGGTGGAGGGGCATTTGGAGCCAGGGGGAGTCTGTGTTGACCTTTTGACTAGCAGGTGAGATGTTTTTTATATCTCTCCTATCTCTGAAAGACACAGTGAAAGCAGCGCTTGTAGGACTGTGCTCAGCGCATATGAATTTCTATCCTTTAGAAGTCAATATTGCTATTCTACACCTTAGTCTAAAATCAGATATAGTATTGTTTAAAAATATTTTTTGACCCAAAAGGAGTCAAAATTTCCAAAAGGGAAGGTGTCTCTGGGTTGATTAGAGGTGGCTCCGCTGAGAGTCTGCAATGCTATTTGTTGTTACTTCTGGTTCTCATAATCCTTATCAGTTATAACAATGAAAACATTGACCTTGTTTAAGATGAAAATAAACATGCTCTGGGGCTTTGCAGAAATGTAACTTTGTGATATTTGAGCACCAGGTATCTAGGCAGATTGTTAAGTAAAGTGAAATAAGAATTAAAAGGCACAACATACCACAAAGCTTAGGTGAGAAGATCTTAGACGAGGAATGCAAAAAAATTCCCATGAGGTAGCATTGACAGTCAACAGGGCCCTGGAGTGTATTTAGTTCAGTAGGATTAAGAATAACCAGAGTCCAGAAAACAAAATACAGGTACTTGGGATTAAGGAAGGAAAAAGTAGGGGGAGCAGATAGTAGGGGGTATATAATTAGACATCATATTCATAAGTGCATAGGACTAGAATAAGGAATGAAACATGATGTGACTTCCATGTGTGTGTGTTAGTAGCTCAGTTGTGTCCAACTCTGTGCGACCCCATGGACTGTAGCCCACCAGACTCCTCTGTCTATGGAATTCTCCAGGCAAGAATACTGTAGTGGGTTGCCATTCTCTTCTCCAGGGGATCTTCCCAACCCAGGGATCAAACCTGGAATTCCATAGTTCCTCCTTTTGGATCAAGAGTCTGGTGATGAAGAATCTGGGGAAATCCAAGAGCTTTTTCCATGTAGTTCCCCTGCCCTCTGCCCCCAGTACTCATCTGGACGCCCATTTTCTGGATCCCTAGCAGTCTATGCGGAGAAGGCAATGGCACCCCACTCCAGTACTCTTGCCTGGAAAATCCATGGACAGAGGAGCCTGGTAGGCTGCAGTCCATGGGGTTGCTGTGGGTCGGACACGACTGAGCGACTTCACTTTCACTTTTCACTTTCCTGCATTGGAGAAGGAAATGGCAACCCACTCCAGTGTTCTTGCCTGGAGAATCCCAGGGACGGGGAAGCCTGGTGGGCTGCCGTCTCTGGGGTCGCACAGAGTTGGACACGACTGAAGTGACTTAGCAGCAGCAGCAGCAGTCCATGACCCTAAATAAAGACTCAGATTTAAGAAAGTGCATAATTTTTTAACTGAGCTGAAGCTGCTGACTAGGAACCTACAGAGAGGTAGTGGGGAGTCAAGACCCTTAACACAGCAGGCACTTCTTGCCACCAAACCGAAGCTCAGCTGTAAGGTCATAAAGGTCTGATTTCCATCGAGCAAATAATGATTAAGGGGCTTCTCTGAGCAAAGGTTAGTTGGGGGCCAAGAGGAAGAGAAAAGAAATATAAGGTGGCTTCTATTCTTAAAGAGTTTGAAATCTCAAATACAAGGATATAAGAAGCCAGCAAAAAATTAGTACAGACTGCATTGCACAAAATGATAAAATATGCAAACTACTCTATAGGAACAGCAAGCAGCTCAGTGGTTACCTGAGACAGGGGAGCTGGAAAGACAGTTACGCAGATTAGGAGGGTTTGGGGGTGATGGGTGTGTTCACTATCATGATTAGGCAACCATTTCTCACTTGTGAAAACTGATCAGATCACACACTTTAAACGTGCAGTGTTAGAAGCCAGTTATACTCAACAAGGAATAATTTAACAATTCACCTTTTTTTAGATAACTAAAAGCATTTCTAATAATCTGCCAATGCAACATAATGAAAATGAGAAACGAGTATTTTGGGGGAAAATTAACTCAGTAAATAAAGTGAAGGCCCAAACCATCAAGACTGTGGACTTTTATAGAACTGGAAGGGTCCCAGAGATCATCTCAGGCAGGCCCAAACCATCAAGATTGTGGACTTTTATAGAACTGAAAGGGTCCCAGAGATCATCTCAGGCGGTGGTTGTGCACCTCGAGAAAAATACCTGGGATTGAGCCCCGCCCCCACCTGTTAAATCAGAACCCAGGAATGGGTGGTTCCAGTAATACTGTTTAAAGCTCTGCAGGTGATTCTAATGTGCAGCTGGGGATGGGAACCAGTGAAACCCAAACCACTCATGAGACACATGGACAGGGCAGGGCCTGCCCTCGGCCACATGAACCCCCAGCCCCTTGACCATCGTGTGCCAGGGACCCAATTGGATAGTGATAGGACCTCAGAGGATGAAGGACCCCCAAGACCACTGCTTCTGGGTCCTCAGCACCACACTTCCAACTCTAGCTAGGGAAGGATATCTGGCGTATTTCCAGCAAATTCTTGGAACCCAGACACGTTCCTGGTGCCAGGCATGACGAATTAGTCAGAGCCTCAAAGGTGCATTATTTAAGGATTGTGCTAACGTGTGAGAAGGGATGTTTCAAAACTAAAGCTTCCTTTTGTTTCCTACATAATATCTAATCTAAGCCAGGGGATTATAATTATTGAAAAGAATCAGGGCAGATGCATCAGGCGCTCTGCTCTGGGGGACAGCCAAGTCGGTCTTTCAGGAGCTAGCCCGGGTTCTCAGCATTGGGATGAGTCTATTTGGCACCACGGGTCTTTTCATCATGATTCCCAGGGCAGCTGGGGCAGAAACATGAGCGGAGTGGAGTTTGTGGTTTCTGTTCTTCCTATGGGGCCCTCACCTTGGCACCTGTGTCCATGCAGGGGCAGGTGTGGGTCTGCCTTTGGGGCCGCAGAGCCTCACCTGCTCTGCCGGGGCCACCTGCCATGTTTCAGGTGGTTTCTTCCATTTCTCCTCCAAGTCCAACAATTTCTAGGGTCTCATCCCTTAGGGCTTTGCTTACCCAGTTCTGGAAAACTAATTAAAGTAATAATGTTAATAGACAATGATTGTTTAATGAGTTATGTCCCTCCCTGGTATATTACATAGGTTTCAACAAGATAACACATCTGGGAGTTCTTTGAATATAGTTACCATTGGGAGGGAGTAATCAGCAGAATCAAAGTTTTAGGCAAAATGTGCTGTGCAGGAGACCTGGGTTCAATCCCTGGGTTAGGAAGATCCCTTGGAGAAGGGAATGGCAACCCACTCCAGTATTCTTGCCTGGGAAATCCCATGGACAGAGGAGCCTGCCGGGCTATAGTCCATGGGGTTGCAAAAGAGTTGGACATAACTTGGCGACTAAACCATCACCATCACCATATCCCTATTACTCAGAATCCCAGGCAACTTACTGGGGGAAATTATACCAAAATTGGGAGTTTTCAATAGAAGTCCTGCAGTCACTTCCCATATGGACCTTCCTACACATTGTGGGCCCTAAGAGATTTCTTTTTATGAATGAGTCTATTCTTTGTTAAATGCATTCATCCTCCTCAGAGATGGCTGCCTTTCATTTATCTTTCTGAGAAATGGAAAGTCACCATCAGGTCACTACAGTAGGGATTGCTGCTGCTGCTGCTAAGTCGCTTCAGTCATGTCTGACTCTGTGCGACCCCATAGACGGCAGCCCGCCAGGCTCCCCCGTCCCTGGGATTCTTCAGGCAAGAACACTGGAGTAGGTTGCCATTTCCTTCTCCAATGCATGAAAGTGAAAAGTGAAAGTGAAGTCACTCAGTCGTGTCCAACTCCTAGCGACCCCATGGACTGCAGCCCACCAGGCTCCTCCGTCCGTGGGATTTTCCAGGCAAGAGTACTGGAGTGGGGTGCCATTGCCTTCCCCCACAGTAGGGATTAAGACGTCAATAAATTCTGCTTCCAGGGCTCTATAAATATTACCTGCTTCCTTCTCAGGGCAGAAGGCTGGCACTGGCAGAGCAACTTGCCCAGGCTTAGTGACAAGGGGCCTCCTCCCTTGGGGACCCAGTCCTGCAGCCTGGGGCAAGGTGTCCCCTTAGTTCCTGTGACTCTGACAGACTTTCTTGCATTTGGAAAGCTCAGATTGCTGCAGCTCTCGTTGGCAAGTGGTAGCTATACTAGGGTAGGGCCAGCCTCTGAAGAGGGGTGTGATCAGGGTGTTCTGAACCTCTCTCCGGGGAAGCAGAGTCTGCCAGATACAGGAGCTACACGGCACAGAGTCCTGACTGGTGAGAACAGCCGTGAGCGAGGAGGGGAAAGGTGAGCATCGTCCTGGGCCCCTGGAGACCAGGAGACAGCAGACCCAAGCTCTGGGGTAAAGGATTAGACTGTTGCCACCAGGGTAGCACCCTCAAATTTGCTTTAATGCTGCAGATGAAGCCAAATGTTTCTTCTTCTTACCATTCAGTTTCACCAAAAAAAAAATTTTTTTTTAAAATAAGTGACAGGTTTGCACCACTGATGAAATAGGGTTGTAAAACAGTGACAGAATTTCTACCTTCTTGGTATGACATGTCTGAATATTTTCCCTTCATCTTTGTTTCTAAATTCTCTCTGTGTGGAATGGCTTACTTTTCTTGGATATACATATATATTTTAAGGCTGTGTCATGATCTGTCACCCACATCAGTTTTTGGATTTTGTTGATGGTTTCCTCCAAATTGAAAAAGCCAGGTGAACAGGGCTATGCAATGATGAATTGTTAGAGGGGTGGCCTGTGGCCTGGAGTGATTTATGAAGTACTAACCTGTGTTCTTGCCTGGAGAATCCCAGGGATGGGGGAGCCTGGTGGGCTGCTGTCTATGGGTCACACAGAGTCGGACATGACTGAAGTGAATTAGCAGCAGCAGCAAACTGCCTATTAAAAACCAACACCTGAGGAGGGACTCCGTGCTTCCATGCAGGGGGCACAGATTCAATCACTGGTCAGGAACTAAGATCCTGAATTCCATGTGGTGCCGAACCCCTCAACAACTGAGGATCCCAAGGTGGCCCCTGGACCACACCTGTCCTGTCCACAGGCCTTGGGCCAGTGGAGAACAGGCTTGAGGCTGCAAAGGAAAGGGCCTGTCCCCACACAGTGGTTGCCTGCATCTGCCCTCTTCCTGGCCCGGCTCCCTTAGCCTCCCCTGCCTGCCAGTGACCTCGATGTGGCTTTAGGGTTCCAGTGCTGTTGATTCTGAGCACAGGCAGGGTCTGGGTCTTATGAATGCCTGACCAAGCAGGTGCAGATCAGGCTGTCCTTTTTAATGGCTGGGGAAGTCCCTTGATCTTTAGGTGATAAAGTAAACACTCCTCCACAGATCTCCAAGGTAGACAGGTCCTCACAGGGCAGACAGCCTAGCCTGGGAAGCAGAGCAGGAGTCTGGTGGTCAGGAACCTGTTATATTTTCAGCTCTACTTCAGCTATTATGGAATTTTAAGCAGGAGGGAAAAGCCTAAAACATCAGTTGTTCCAGTGGAGTACTACTAGTGCCTCCTTTCATTCTAAAAAATACCTGACCTTGAGCAATATACTATCTGGTCATCTGTGACTACAGTATATGAAGGTAGAAGAGAGTAGGATGAGTTGCCCTGTATCTTGGGTTAGTTGGAGGTTGAACTGCCTGTGAACCCAGGCCTCCCCACTCCTCATTCTGGCCTCTCTGCCAAGTCACTCACTCCCCAGTGACTCAGGTTCCCTGTGGGAAGCATTGTATCCATCCTGCCCGGCCAGAGAGCTGATTTATTTATATTGGCGCACCAAAAAGAAGTTCAAAATGAATGCTAGGGGTTCAAGGAAACTTGTGATCAACAAATCACAAGGTCAAGTTACTCTGATATTTGCTTTAGGCTCTTGTTAGCGCATGGCCATGTTTAGGACATGATAGAAGCTCTTTTGAAAGTAGAGAAGTTAAGCTTCTCAGGTGACATTAGTGGTAAAGAACCCATCTGCCAATACAGGAGACTTAAGAGACTCAGTTTCGGTCCCTGGGTCGGGAAGATCCCCTGGAGAAGGGCATGGCAACCCTCTCCAGTATTCTTGCCTGGAGAATCCCATGGACAGAGGAGCCTGGAGGGTTACAGTCCACAAGGTTGCAGAGTCGGACACAACTGAAGAGACTTAGCACGCATATTACTTTTACCCATCCTTGTATAATTTCTTGTGATTTACTTCTGGTGGTTTTGATAAAAAGTGATCAAACATAAAAATCCAGTCAGATCACTCATGAATGAACTATTCTATCTTTATATGTTAAAACAAAAACAAAGTCACATACAACGTAAGGCAGACACTGATCCACTCTAATCTCCTTGTGTAACTGGGCAGGAAACTAATGGCGCTCATTCCAGCTATTAGATCTAGATGGATCACGAAGGAAGCTTCCTGTAATTCTTAAGGCCATGACAGATCTGTTTAGACAGTCTAGTTTTTGTTGATGTATTTTCGTTTCCTTCCTGTGTGCTTGCTCCCTGAGGAAATTTACATAAACGATTTTCCCCAGTGCTTATATTCCCTCCCTCCTTTCCAGATTTCTAGTCTACTGGTCCAGGAGCGAAATATGTTTTTAAAAAATCTTTAATTCAATAATTTATGCCTGGAAGTGTCTATCACTTTATTATATGTTCTTCACGCTCTTTGTGAATAGTAGAGTAGCATCCTTTGGAGATGACTAGAACTGAGGTTTATGAAGCATGTGTGAAGAAGGAGGGAGGTCTTCTCCTGCCTTCATTAGCCTGGTACCCAGTTCAGGGTTCCACAGTTTAAAAGGAAAGAAAGTCTTTCAAACTAGCTCGAAAGAAACAAGTCTATGAGGAGTGGCAAAAGAACCCTATGCTGTTTAAATTGGGTGAGAGAGGGCTAGAGAGTCATTTGATGATGGCACTGAAAAGCATGGAGTATGTGGACCTGGAGGTCAGTGACCAGCTATTCACCTTGCCCTTTGGGGAAAAAAGCCAGCCCAGGTAGTCTGCACATGAAGAGTATGAGGTAAGCTGTAATATATTCCCTCATTATGCAGCAATTACATTGGAAAGAATTATACAGGCAAGCTCTGAAAGATGGGGCAATCCAACAATATTTTCGTCTTCAAAGTCTTTTTTTTTTTTTGTCTTTAGGCTCATGTGGAATTAACATATTCCTTAACTCATAGTACACACAAGACTCTTCTTAGGTTTTATATCTCATTCTATTTCTTTTGCTCTCCCAGTCTCCCTCTTTCTTGCTCTCTCTTTTAACTCAACACCACATTTTTATGGTCTACCTGTGTTGCCAATTATATTTCTAATATTTCCAATGCATTATTTCTAACTCCATTTTAATAGTCTGCTACTTGATCCATTGGTTTATCTAATCCTATAGTGTTAGACAGTTCTGCCGACAATTCTCACAAATGTTGCTATAATGAATACCCTCACAGGTATAGTCAACCACCGTTTAGATCTGGTTGGTGGAAGACAGGGGATTGGAGTGGAGTGGGCTAGATGGCCTGTGTTTTCTCTAAGCAATATGGAATATTGAGTCACCCATACAAAATGGAGATGCCTGATATTGTAACTTCTAGTCTAGTATTTCATGGAGAAGGAAATGGCAACCCATTCCAGTATTCTTGCCTGGAGACTCCTGTGGATGGAGGAGCCTGGTGGGCTGCTGTCCATGGGGTCACACAGAGTCGGACACGACTGAAGTGACTTGGCATGCATGCATGCATTGGAAAAGGAAATGGCAACCGACTCCAGTATTCTTGCCTGGAGAATCCCAGGGACGGAGGAGCCTGGTGGGCTGCCATCTATGGGGTTGCACAGAGTTGGACACGACTACAGCGACTTAGCAGCAGCAGTAGTCTAGTATTTCAAACATTTAGAAGCTTCACTAAGTTTCTTTTATAAGACTTTAAAAACTGATTGAAATAATTTTCTAGAACTTAAAGAGCGTGATCTTCAGCAATCACTCCTTCTCAAAATGTTATTTTCTTAAACTTGAGTTGGCAGTTTTAGAAGCATTTCATTTCTTTGTATTGCTGACTGATTACTGGACAAAGCAAATGAAATATTTTAAGAAATCTTATTAGGAATAAAGCAGAGTGAAGTTTTTATGGTGTTTTGCTATATTAATGATCGCAAAAGCTGGTGTTATCAGTTGCCCAACATTGTATCCTGAACCACTGAAAGCTGGATTAGAACCTTAACAATGGTATCTTATATCTATACCATGTTTATAATTTATAGTGATATTCATAAACTTAATCTGTCTCACTGAATCCTACAACAACCCTGTGAGACAGGTGGAGTAGGATTATAGCTTCAATTATAGATGAAGAAATGGAGGTTCAAAACAATTAAGTGAGTTGTCCAAAGTCACTTGGAGACTTAAGTGCTACTGTTGGAAAGAGCATGCAGGTCTTCTGATGCTCCATCCAGGCTCTTTCTGCAAAATTATATCTGATGCTCAGAGAAAAGATCTACTGTAGGTTCAGAGCTAGCTTTCTGGTATATCTGTCCTTTCCAATTATTTTGTGATGTTAATGGTTAGGCTAGAGCTGCACGCCCTCTGTTTATCCCATTAGCTGAACACCTGTTCATAAAAACCACTCAATGGGGGAAAAATAAGGCCCATATAACTGAGTATCATGGCAACAAGCAGCATGCATGGTTGGACTTTGGCATAATTTGGAGCTCTACAAAGAAACCAGGTGTGTGTCATTTTATCCATTACTTAAAGTACAGTCATAAAATAAGAATGGTAGTTGGACCATAAAAAATAATAATTGATTCAAGTGTATTTGTGCAAAGAGATAATTCCATTCTATCAAAGAACCTTTCCAGCAAATGCACAAACAACCTGAAGAAGTTACGCCTGCTTGCACTGGGCAGGTTTCAACAGCCTGTGAGCCAGCAGCCTGAACATCTACTGATCATGCCTGTGTAGTCCCGTGAAGGTGCCCAACTGCTGTTCCTTACTAGGTAATTAGGACTCAGGCAAAAATACTATATAACCCAGCATACATTTTGAAAATTAATAAATCATGATGACATGTCTCCAGAATTACAAATGAACAGCCCTCTTCAGAGTCAGGCACAGGAGTGAGAATATTTTCAGAAAGAAACTAATTTTTTTAACATTCTAAAGTGACAGAATGACCACAGAGAAATATGACAGTTCTACTTTATTCTGAATTATCTATGCATGGTTTAGAGGGACCAAATTTTTAAAATACCAGACTGATTTCCATCATCAGAATTTAAAGTTTATTTTTATTTGGCTGTGCTAGGTCTTATGAGGGATCATAGTTGCAGCATGGGGAATCTAGTTCTCTGACCAGGGATGGAACCCAGACCCCTTGCATTGGGAGGGCAGAGTCTTAACCACTGGACCATCAGGGAAGTCCCAACTTTCAAGTTTTTGAGCATCCTTCCTTTTCTATGCAACAAACACATGCACCTCAATACTGACTTAATATAATTAATGTTCTAGATAAAACATAATTAGGAAGCTTAATGGGTGACACAAAAACTAATATTAAAAATATACTCTAAAACATAAAAAGAATGTTAATCTGCCCTTTTGACTTACTTGTGCCATTTTTCTTCTCCACAAACTTCAGAAAGTTGATCTTTTGTTACTTGATTCTAAGTTTAGTAGTGCAAATTTGTCTTTATGTTTAATGGTTTTCTTTAGAAATACCATAACAGAAGTCTAATTTCTTCGTGTGTTAGAGCATCAGACATTTTTCAAACAGAAGGCTTGATGATTCAGTTTTCTTCACAAGTCTCATGCCTCCTGTTTTATCTAGTTTGAAAAGGCTTGGCTGTGTATCATGGAAATCTCTAGTACAAGCCATTTTCGTTTTATTTATGTTTGATCATAGGACCAATCTCTGTTTGATATGTAATAGGTATTCACACTTACTAAGCTCTAGTACAACTCTGCTAACAATACCCAAAGCAGGCCGAAGCCCAAGCATTATTCACCCTGTGAGATAAATTCTATTCTGTGTATTCAAACTGAAATAAAAATGAAAGTTAGGAAATTTGAAGCTATAGTGTATCCTCTTACCTTTTAACCATAGAGCTGCAACAGTATGCTTTCTTGAGAGCAAAAAGCAGCCTCCTATTCAATACTTTGGGTAGGTATATGTGGTCTGTCCTCAAGATCCTAATAAGGCCTGAATCTTGCTAATACATAACAGTAGCTCAGATTCCTAAATTCAAAGGAGAATTTTTACTATCCTACACCAAAGTGAGAAATTTAACGTTTTACATGTAATGAGGGGACCGGACGTCTAGATTTGCCTGGACATTTTTCATATAGGCCTGTTGTTCTGGTGTAATTATTCAAGTATCCCTTTTACACTTAAATGTCACCACTCAAGTGATGACAAATTGTATGGCCATGTTAATTTAACAGATAGACTGAATATTAAAAAAGCACTGTGGCTCAAAATGTTTCTTGGGTCCCTCAGTTGTCCTTTGAAGTAGAAACTAGGTACAAAGTGCTGCGTAGATCATGGACACACCCTAGGGGGACACTGTACTCCCCTTTCTCAGGTCCATGACATCATTAAGCTGCTGATGAAGAATAACATGAAAATTCAAAACCCAGGCCATTCTCATCATCAGAATTTAAAAAGAGAAACAATCTCAGAGGTCATCTGACCCAATAACTTGACTTTTTCTGGCTGAAGAAATAATCATAACACTCTTGGAAATGTGTATGTTATTTTACAGCTTTCTAAGTTGTTTCATGAGCATAATATTCAGTAATTTCACTGGATCACAACCAGAGTAAATAGGCAGGAAGGGAAGTTTTTATTCACATTTTACAGAGAAGAGAACTAGATTTCAAATAAGTTAAAAAAACAAAAAACAAAACCCAAACCGAAAAAACCAAACCTCAGCCAAGATAATGTAACTATTAAGTAGAGGTGTTAAAGTTGAAATCAGCTCTGACTTCTAGCTCAGTGATCTTTCCATTATTCCATACCAGTTTAGTATTTTCACTCATTAATGAGGATTTATTTAACATGTATCCCCTACATATAATTCATCTGTTAAAAAAACACAAACATTCCCTCTTTGGAGAAAACTTTATTTCTGCTTCTCTTTCCCTTCCTATCTACAAACAGCTCTGGTCAGCAACTGAACTGTTCTTGCCTAGCAGCACACTTAGGGACTGGCTAAAAGGATGAGGAGGAGAGGACCATGCAAAGTAACCTCTGGCTTTTTATTTACCATTCACATCGTTAATCGTATCTCAGATGACCTGCTTTTCACATCAATCCTTCTCAACATTCCCCGTTTCTTCTTCCTCTTTCCCCTTCCTTAGTTCCTCTAGGACACACAGACAAAATGCAGCTCTAATTACTATGCCTTCATCAAGACAAAGATAAGCTGTGATTTTTGAAAATAAAGTTCAATCAATATGCGTTTGATCATAAGCCTTCACTACACACCCAACAAAGTGTCAGGGACTATTCTGCATACTTCACAGGCATCAAAGTTGTGCCATCAGCCTATAATATTCTCAAAACTTTCCCTGCCAAACCCCTTTCATATCTGCACCAAAACCTCATCTCTCTCAAGTCAAATTTTAATCAACACTCCTTTTTCTTAAGCATTGCTTTCAAAATAAAGAAATGATTTCTTATTAAATTTCACTAGGATAATTTATCAGGATTATTTTCTATTCTTTTCCAGTTATGAATTATATAGCATTTCAGTTACATTCCCTTTTGTGGGTTAGCCTGGGATTCTATTTACTATAATTATAATACTATAGTTTACAGTATTATTTCTAGAGAAAAATTTCTGAATTCATAACAATAATAGTAGAAATAAACCTTTGAAAAGCAACCTGCTTACAAAATGGAGATCTCCTCTAAGAAGATTATGGAAATGGGATTGCCCTCTTTCATTTACCCATTTATTTCTAAGGAGGTAGACTGAGTGCTCCACTTGTTTCGCAAAAGGAGTATAAGGTTTTATTATTGATTTTCACTGTTTTCCTATGTTTCCACATACAAATCTTTGGATTAGAACATGAGTTGGGCTATCAATGAAAAGAACTCAGTGTTCAGGCAAAGAATTTTATGTCCAAAGTTAATTAATGATTAATTCACTGCTGGAAGTCATTCACTTCCAACAGTTTTTCATAATATCTTGCTATTTTCTGTAAATGGCTATAGAAGGTCTGGACCGCTGAAGGATTTGTTCCAACAATAGTCTTAGGAAGTTCCTTAATTAAGTCAACAAAACTGTGTACATGTAGGGGTTAAAATAGCAGCAATACTCACTAAGAGCCAGCTGATCTGGTTGGAGCCAACCCATCTGACCCATTCTATCAGATGCTGTAACTCTTTCTCGTTTGTGTACTATATTATTCATATAATGTCATCTTTCAAGTACATCTGTACCAATTAAAGAAGAGCATGTGTGGGGAAAAAAAAAATGCTAGCCTGACTGATGGTGCTGCTAGTATTAACTAAAATCACAACTAATCCATTTAGCTGGGTCAGAGTCATGTCTGGTCACCAGGGTTGAGAAATGTGTCACAGGGAAGAAGCTCTGCTCTCAGACCAGCCCCACCCCACGGAAGCTGGAGCAGACAGGGGACACAGCCTCACTCCTGTCCTAGGAGCACCACTCAGCTTGACTGCCCCCCTTCCCGCAACCACCTATCAGGGTGCTTCTATCTACCTAGCTACTTGGTACACAGAGGTAAGGCAGTGTAATGGTTAAAAACATGGATGCAGAAATTACACTTTCTGGGTTTTAATGCCTGCTCTGCCACTCACTTCATTTGTGACTTGGAGAAGGTTATACACATCTCCTTGGGGAAAGTGTATAATTTCCATCATTTTACACATATATTAAGTGGAGACAATAAGAGTGTCTATCACATAGTGTTATTGTTCTTCTAACACTTAAACGAGTCAATATGTCTAAGACATTTAGGACTGTGCCTGACACATAATAATTACTCAATATATATGTTGTTGTGAGGTTTCTGTATCTGATTCAAAAATAGGAATCAGCTCTGTGTTGTTTGGGGCAGTGAGAACCAAAGGGCATTATTAGGAGGCTAGAATGTTATTTTTTCCAGTGTTATGTTTTGGTTTTGAACATGGCAGGTCCTGATTGTTGAAAACACAGAGCACTGTCTTCCTAACTTTTGTCCTAAATCAAGTCAGGCCAGATGCCATTGGCTACATTCAGTTCAAAAGACACACGGTGAGCACCTATTAAGTGGTAGACACACCTAACGAGTGCTGGAGAAATGGAAATCTGTAAGAGATGACATAAACACCAAGGAAAGCCTATAATTTGTTGGGGAAGACAAGCCCATGAACAAATTATTTCAAAACGACTTCAATTTGGTCATTATTCTCATAGGCCAAGACAGCCTCAAAAACTCTCCTCACCAATTCATAGAATAATTGTTCCTGCTTATTAACTTCCTCACTACTCACCTTCTGTCCTAGTAATGCTTTCTCATTAGTAGATGAAAGTATGTTAGGGAGTGGTGGTGAGGAATGAGCAAAGAAACTAACATTTTATGGAAAATATCAACTGCTAAGTTCAAATCAATATACAACATGTAGAACTGCTCATGAGAAAACCTGCCACCCTCATCTGGTTAGTACTGAGAAGTTCCATCTAGGAATATCTCTTAAGATGGAGCAATATATACAGCATTTGATTTTTTTTTTTTTTTCTCTCAAAAAAAGGTTCTTATTTCAACCATTGTGCATTACCATTCCAGAAAGATAAAAAAGGGATTGAAACTCAGAAAGAGTGAAACTTACAATTCTTACCAGTTTGCTACCCAGAAGATGCCCTACTGAACTATGGTTTTTAAAAAACAATAGTACAAGGACTGGGGCTTCCTAGGTAGTGCTAGTGGTGCAGAACCCTCCTGCCAATGCAGGAGACATAAGAGACATGGGTTCTATCCTTAGGTCAGGGAAGATCCCCTGGAGGAGGGGATGACAACCCACTCCAGTATTCTTGCCCGGGAAATCCCATGGACAGAGGAACCTGGCGGGCTACAGCCCATAGGGTGGCAAAGAGTCAGACACGACTGGAATGACTTAGTATGAACACATGCATAAGGATTTCCCTGGTGGTTCAGGTCGTAGGACTCTGCACCCCAAAGCAGAGGGCCTGGGTTCCATCCCTAGTCAGGGAACTAGATCCCATATGCTGCAACTAAAATCCCACATGCCACAAGGAAGACCTGGCACTGCCAAATAAGTTAGTTACCTAAAAAAAGTAGTATTTTCCATAAGCAAACACTTTACAGTTTAGAAACACTTTCCTTACAACAATATCATATGAACTTTACAACAGAGCAGTGAACTAGACCCAGGTGTGTATTATTATACCCCTTCTTTCCACGAAAGAAATGGAGGCTCAGCAAAGTGATATTTCAAACGATTAGTGCTCAAGAGTTCTAATTATTTGACCTTTTCATTACATTGGCTCAAGTTTCAGTTTGCTTTTAATTCTGCTGGGTTTCCTGAAATAGAGGAGCTTCTAAGGCAAGAGGAAAGCAAGTCTAAAGAGGAGGACCTGGAATGTACTAAGCCGGATTAGCAAATACACAGGACACATATAAAAGTGGGCATAGGATATACAGAACTTAAAGCAAGGCAGCATTTCATATTTTTAAGTCGTGGCTTAACTCCTAAGAGATACGCAACCCCAGAGCAGGGCTGAAACGCTGAAAACTAAATCTGATGATACCTTCGCCTAACAAAACTTTGAGAAATGAGAGGTGCTTGGGGTGGTAGCATTGCTGGTGACCAGTGGAATGAATGAATTCAAGCCCTAAGCCTTCCTGCCCCGTGGAGTCAAGAGCAGCATGTTTTGGGAGAATAAAGCGTGCTTGTCATTGTGAGCAGGCAGGTGGTTCCGTGAGTGCCCATAGCTGTTACACTGGATCAGAAGTTAAGAGTTCAGATCATACCAGACAAACTTGAATGCTTCCCCAAAAGGTACTTCAAAGTGTGGAGTCAGAACAAAACCTGAAAGGGGGTGATTTCATTCTCTCTGTTGCCTTGGTGTCAAGTAGATACTAGGGCTTTCCCAGGAGAGGTGAGGAATTCTACAAGAGGGTTGGGCTGTGGCAGCCACTAGGGAATGAGGCTGGAGAGACCAGTCAGTCAGAAATGGCCTGCCTGCCCCAGTTCCAGCTCTTCACTAAAGGGAAAGACCATGACCAAAACTGGAGCTCAAAGATCCAAGCAGATGATTTAATCATATCTTAGAATTTCTATGACATCAAAAGAGTGTAAGGAGACTGCATTTTGGAAGTAGGCGTCAATCTTGCTTATGACATCAAGAGCTGATGTTACAGCTGTGGCCAGAATAAAAAGGGGAATTCTGAGTCTTCCTCTGATGCTGTAGATAAGTTAGTTAACCTTTCTTGACCACAAAGCAGGACCAATTCCATTCTATTTCTAAGAGAGGATTGTGAGCAAAACTGAAAGAACTAAGAGTAACCCACTTTTAAACTGGAAGGCAGTGCCCCCATGGCCATGGTATTGCAGTTCAAAGACTGAGCACATTAGTTGATCTCACATGTTTATATCTTATTTTAAGCCCACAACCAAATAATCTCTTTTATTCTTCCTGCCTATCCCTACATCCTTTCTTCTTCCTTATTCAGTTGTTTTAAGTCCATCTCTGTCGTTTTGATCTGGAGACTTTGATATTTGCTTAAAGGGTGAGGGAACAATAAATTGATACAGCTAACACATTTTTTAAGTGCAGAGCGAAGTCCTGACTCCCAGAAGCTCTGTAGAAGGGAAGATAGAAACATTTTTAGCATTATACAGACAAAAGGCCTGCTGTAATTAGTTTTCCATCCATCTTTCGCATTGTTCTTGGTCACCAGTGGAAATAACGAGCTAGCCTGAAGACAGTCTAAACTCTCCAAAAATACCTCAAATCTCCTTCTGGGCTCCAGCAGGAAACACTCTTTTTATACACTAAATAGTAAATGTATGGAAAATTTTAGCACAAGAAGTTAAGCAGGATGGAGACATAAACAGCTTCAAGAAGGTTTAGATATTATTCATGGACACACACACACAAAAATCTAACCATTTTGGAAAAAAATTAAAAAGTTTGCCAATACAAGTGTTGATGAGAATGTCGAGCAAGGAAATGCTACCTACTGCTGGAAGAAGTACAGTTTTTCTTTTTTTCATTTTCAGTTTTTTAAAACTAATCTTTATTGGAGTATTGTTGCTTTACAATGTTGTTAGTTTCTACTGTACAGCAAAGTGAGTCAGCTATACATAAATATCCCCCTCTTTTTTTTGGATTTTCTTCCCATTTAGGTCACCAGAGAGCATTGAGTTCCCTGTGCTATATTAGTCCCCTGTTCTCATTCTTTATCTATTTTATATATAGTATCAATAGTGTATGTATGAGGAGTATAGTATAGTTTTGTTCAACAATTTTGGAAAAGAAGTTGGTATAATGTTGTAAAGCTACTAGTCACATACCTTATGACCAGTTCCACTCCTAGAGAAGTCTTCCTAAAAGTGCTTCAGAGGACATATACAAAAATGTTCAGAGACACAGTGTTCATAATAATAGCAAAACACTGGAGACAACCCAAATATCCACCAACAGGAAAAGACATAAATACATTGTAATGTGTTCACTAAATGGAAACAACTGAATATGAATGAACTTCTCTACACGCTGAGATATGAATGGATCTTGAAAACATATTGATGGACAAAGCAATCTACAGAAGAATTATATATAGTGTGATATCGTTTTTATAGATCTCAAAAACATAAAGACTTTTAAAAAGCTCTTTTAGGGATGCATACACATGTGATACGGAGAAGGCAATGGCACCCCACTCCAGTACTCTTGCCTGGAAAATCCCATGAACAGAGGAGCCTGGTGGGCTGCAGTCCATGGGGTCGCTAAGAGTCGGACACGACTGAGCGACTTCACTTTCACTTTTCACTTTCATGCATTGGAGAGGGAAATGGCAACCCACTCCAGTATTCTTGCCTGGAGAATTCCAGGGACAGAAGAGCCTAGTGGGCTGCTGTCTATGGGGTCGCACAGAGTTGGACACAATTGAAGCGACTTAGCAGCAACACACATGTGATAGAACTAATTTTTCCACAATATTGTAAAGTAATTAGCCTCAAATTAAAATAAGTAAATTAATTTTTAAAATTAAAAATAAATAAAAATAAAAGACTAATTTTAAAGAAAAATGCTAAATCTTCTAATTTCAAGGTAATAAATATTAAAAAGAGAAAAATATAAAAAAGAAAAAATTTAGGTCATCTGTATTCCCACAGTCTAGATATAAACACTGTTAACATTTTGTTGTATTTTCCTCTGCTTTTTTTTAACAAGTAAAATTGTAATCAATATAGCATTAAAAAGTCTTTTCGTATTTAGATTTGGAACCTTGTTTATCTGAAGACAGCAATGATGCTAAGTGTGTAGGAAAGGTGTATTTATAATCTAATGTTCAGTTTTAAGTTGTATTCTGTAAATTGTCTATATAAATAATAACTTAAACTTTAGCATTTGCTGCATTGGAAAATTCAAAAATTTATAGAATCGTTTGTCAAGGTTGGCAAATCTCTTCCACTGTAATCTTTGGTTTCTAAATCATTTATGGAACTTTGTATGGTAATAAGGTAGAAGGATTTTACCTTATGATGGTCTGCTTTCTTAAATTCTAATCTTGGAGCTCCCTGG
Source organism: Bos mutus (assembly GCF_027580195.1). Lineage (NCBI taxonomy): Eukaryota > Metazoa > Chordata > Mammalia > Artiodactyla > Bovidae > Bos > Bos mutus. The sequence goes on along the minus strand of NC_091622.1, from coordinate 71,954,754 downwards.
TGTCGCAGTGGTTAAGAATCTGCCTGCCAATGCAGGGGACGCAGGTTGGATCCCTGGTCTGGGAAGATCCCACATGCTGTGGAGCAACTAAGCCCATGCGCCACAACTGCTGAGTCCGAGCTCTAGAGCCTGTGCTCTGGAACAAGTGAAACCACCGCAACGAGAAGCCCGTGCTCCGCAGCAAAGACTAGCTCATGTTCACCACAGCTAGAGAAAGCCCGTGCAAAGCAAAGAAGACCCAGCACAGCCAAAAATAAATTAAAAAAAAAATTCTAATCTCAACACAAGAATGTGTTTTTCTGTGAGGGAGGGGATATATGTATAAGCTTAGTCATGCAGCAGAAAGTTAACACAACATTGTAGAGCAATTGTACTCCAATTTAAAAAAAGAAAAAACTTCAAAGAAAATAGAATTTCTTTTTAAGATTTATTTTATTTTTTGGCAGTGGCGGGTTTTTTGCCACTGCATGAAGGCTTTCTCTAGTCGAGGTGAGCAGGGGCCACTCTTCATTGTGTGCTCTGACTTCTCATTTCGGTGGCTTGTCTTTTCTTCACAATGGCTTGTCTTTTCATCACGATGGCTTGTCCTGCTGCATGGCCTCAGTAGTTGTGGCACACTGGCTTAGGTGCTCCTTGGCACGTGGGATCTCAGATTCTTAACCACTGAATCACCAGGGAAGCCCAAGAATATGTTCTATTTGAAAAAGATTTTTAAAGGGTTTTATATTATTTCTGAATTTTTCAAAGCATAGTGAAATTTCTCTTAATAATTCATAATATTAAAGACATTTTCCACATTCCTGACCATATATACAAAAGGTAAATAGTGTAATGTCTAAATTTCTTCTCCAATGTATATTTTTAGAAGTTTATTCCTTTAAAACTACCTCAACCTACTGTCTGCTCAAATGTTGAGATGATATACAGCAGCAGAGTTAGAAGATACTTTAAAGCATCTTTACAGTATAAGAAATAAGAGGTCTTAAATGTTTATAGTTGATTTTAACAATTAAGTTGTAAAATCTTGTGAGAGCCGAAATATTTTTTGTGTCTCTGCCATGCTGGCTTCCTACAGTGTGGTTTTGGTTCAGGAGGTCTGTAGTGGTCCTGGACATTTCTACAGGTGATTGTAAGCCCCAGCAGGCATGAGAACTACTATTCTAAGCTTAAAGACATTAACCACCAGGTTCATATTTGAAGAACAAACAAAAACAAGAAAAGTCCTTTCCTTTAACATAGCCTTGTGTTAGCCTGAGGAAGCAGATCAATATTCTACTCCTATGTGTCAATTTCTGAGAGATATTGACAGCCTGGGTGATCCCCCCTGGCACTCCATCCAGAGTGGCTCAGTAAGTGATAAGGGAGAAAACTCTGCTTCCAAAGACCCACCACTATCCTTGGAGAAATGGTGGCATGTTATTTTTTTCACTTAAGAAAATACAGAATGGTTCAAGAGCACGTTGCTTCCAGAAAGTTTACAGTGAACATAACGGAGACACAAGCTAAAGTAAATTGGGGGATGACCCTAAAGAATGATCCATCTGCTTTCTTTGTTTTGTCAGTTCACCATGGGATGGTTTATGAGGAGTATCTGCCACTGATCACTTTTTTTTTTAATGTATTTATTTTACTGTACTGGGTCTTAGTTGGGGCTTATGGGATCTAGTTCCCCGACCAGGAATTGAACCTAGGGCCCCTGCATCGGGAGCGAGGATTCTCAGCCACTTGGACCACCAGAAAAGTCCAGGAAGTCCCATGCCACTGATAACCTTTTTCTCTTAGTTTGATATTTTCGGCATTACAGAGAGATCAGAATGGCTGGGAAGGGGAGAAGAAGATGGTAAATGTGAGCCCAGAGAGATTTCTGCAGGTCCCAGCTAGTAGCACTCTCCATGAGCTGGTTCATATAGGTGGATACTTTCAAATAAATAAATAAATAAATGACTATAGGATTAAGGGACAAAGGTAAAGCTGTAAGATTGGCACAAATGTCTATCCAGGCATTGAAATTTACAAAAGAGCCAGCAGCTTTCATTTAACCTCTTGCAAAGGTTTATGCATTGTCTTCTTGCAACCACAAAAGAAAACACAACCACAGGACTCTTTGAATGTTTCATAAGATATTAATAACCACAGCAATGATCAACGTGTGCTCAGAGTAAAGATTAAGAAGCTTTAAAATATTTTTAGTTCCTTTCATCTGACATTGTTTAGACTACCTTCAGAGATATTTTTCAACAGTTTCCTTACTGGAAAGAGTTGAGAAGTTTTATAAGGCCAAGGTTACTAGGGTGATGTGATTTATAAATTTCCTTTGAAAGAAAGAGAGGGAAAGAAGAAATGGAGGAGCAGCAGCAAACACATGTTAACCAAAGACAACTGAAACGACAGAGACTGAGCTTTGTGGGGAAATAAGAGGTAGATATCTCAACTGTGGTTAGATCTTCTATCCTCATTTCTAGAAATCAAGTTTGTTTGGTGTACCTAAGAGAAGTAGGTACTTTCTAATGGTCCTCCCATAGCAACCAACCAAGTCCAATGCCCTTAGTCAAATAACTCAAGGAGAACTTTAAAGCCAAGTGGACCTATCCATAAAACTTCATATAAAGTCCTATAACAGGGAGCCACAAAAATATAAGAGAAAATGCACCTGATTAAGAATGTGTCACCTTTGAGTTGTGTAATAATGGTTAAGAAACAAAAAGAGGGAAAGAAGTACACGAGGAATAGTCCTTGAATCTGAGTTCAGTTTAGAAATTTGTGCGTTTGATGAACACTTCTGAAAGACTGGGGATTCTACAAAGAAGCAGCAAAAATTTTCCTGGAAGAGCCACCGTAACTGTGTCACTGGAAATAGTTGGACTCTTTTTAGGGCAAGGAATAAAACCAGAGGCAGGAGTTTCCTCTCGCCTGTGTTTTCTTTTTTTTTCCAGGCAAAATGAGCAGTGGTGGGTGGTTCCAGTGGGCAGGTTTGGCAGGTTGGTATCCTATGAGGTCAGTCAATGCCCATTCAAAATATAAACAAGCCCCTGCTTGATTTTTTCTGCCAAACTAAAGACAGGATGGCCTGTTGAGAAGGATCTAGAAGAGCACAGTACTGAAAGAGAAGCCAAGGCTTTTCCATTCTATGATGCTGGGCATCAAGGTTCTTTCCAGCTTTGAAGTTCTGTGTCAAAGAAAGAGGGGGACAGGCACCAACAGGAGAAGAGGCATTTACGACCTGGCTTAACCTCATCCTGCCTCACCACTGGGACAGGCATCACTGGGACAGATTTTAAAGTTAGGGAGCACAGAACTGCCTAAAAACACCAAGATTTCACTATAAGCTAACAACTGGTTTGACCCCAGGATCTCTCACAGTAGAATGATTTCTTGTCTCACCTCTTCAAGTGACCAAGAGGAGAAGGAAAAACATTTAGGGAGCCCAGGATGCAGGTCACAATAGAAAAGTTTATCACAGCCTCGGGGACATTATGCAGGCAGGTCAGTGGATTGTGGCTCATCCCCAGGTACAAACTACATCAAAATCCACTCGGGATTGTGCTGGCTGATTTTGCAATTGTTTGTTAAAACAACAAACCAAGGTGTTTCCCACACATGTGCTTGTCTTTTACTGTCAGAGATGGCAAGTCCTGACCTGTCTGTCCCAAGTCCTCAGCCAAGAACTTGAACACTCTAACTTCCTACATCTCAATACATCTTAAACTGGGGGAAGGGGAAGGGTGCACATCTGCCATTTTTTGGCCCCATTTCAGAGGCTACTTAGGTATGAGATATGCAGCAGGAAGTCATGTTGCCTCAAATCTGCTAGAACAATCCATACATGCATGCTAAGTTGCTGCAGTCGTGTCCGACTTTGTGACCGCATGGACTGCAGCCTACCAGGCTCCTCTGTCCATGGGATTCTCCAGGCAAGAATACTTGAGTGGGTTGCCATGCCCTCCTCCAGGGGATCTTCCCTGACCCAGGGATTGAACCGGCATCTCTTATGTCTCCTGCATTGGCAGGTGGTTCTTCACCATTAACGTCACCTGAGAAGCCCCTGCTAGAGCACTATTTGGCTCTAAAGTAAGGAAATATAAAAGACCTTGAAGCTGGTCAAACACCCGTTCTCTTGACTTTGCAGTTATTTTTAATACAATCACAGGGGATGTCTGATTAAAAAGATAGTTGCTGTAGATCCTCCTCAGCTGGATTTGGGCTCTGTCTTGGAAATCCTTATCTAGAGAGGCTCATAGTGAAGTGGACTCTACTGCACCCTGCGGGAATCATGTCCAGGCCACGCTGGGCCATGAAGAGCCGGTTGACAGGAAGCTTCCTACTCACAGCTTTAGTTCGAAAAACCTGGGGTAGAGGGATGAAGAAGGTTGCAGATTTCAGGGTGACTCACACAAGCCCTCAGGTGGAAATTTCTCCTGCTGCTCAGTCCCTGGCCCTGGAAAGTGCAGGGGTGAAGCGCTGCAGACCTATCTCCACCTCTGTAAAAGGCAGAGATTAAAAGCGCCGCCCCCATTTCCCCAACTGTGAAAAGTAACTTCTGCCCTCTGGGTCATTTCTCTGAAGGAGGTGTGGGGTGTACCGCCCTCCCTGGAGAGGCTGCAAAGTGCTAAACCTCTTTAGAGGCAGCAGGGCTTGCAAGGGTGAGGCGTCCCGCCGTGGAACCCGGCTGCCAGCCCAGCGATCCGTCAGGACTGTCACCAGAGCAGCTCCCTCTGCCCGGAGGAAGCGTTTGAAGGCGGTTTTTCAAAAATCACCGCCGCTCTTCCTCCACTCCTTCCTTAAAGCCTCAAGGCGGGGAGGGTGCGGCCGCCTCCTCCTTGCATTGCCCTAGAGCAGGGGCCCCGGGGAAACCTGTTGTAAAAACTGGGGTCAGGAGGGAGGCCCAAGGACGTGCAGGGATCCCCTAGGCGCGCCCCCGGAAGGGCCCCGCGCAGGCTCCCGGCACAGCCTGCAGCGCGGGACACCCGCGCGCCGTGCCACCGCAGGCGGGGACAGCCCCGCGGGCTGAGGGCACCCCGGATCGCCGTTCCTCCCTGCGCTCTGCCCACGGCCTCGCTCATCACCGCCGCTTCTCCCTCTCTAGCAGCCGTGCCGGAACCATGTCGACCGAGACCGCGAGCGGCCCCACTGAGGACCAGGTGGAGATCCTGGAGTACAACTTCAACAAGGTCAACAAGCACCCGGACCCCACCACGCTGTGCCTGATCGCGGCAGAGGCAGGCCTTTCAGAGGAGGAGACCCAGGTAAGCCCCGGCGAGCGCCCCGCGCGCCCACGCTCCCGCCCCTCCGGACAGCCTAGATCTCGAGAAGGTGAGGGCCTCCCTCGCCCTCGGCTCCCGCCTGGCCTTCTTCCCCCGGATCTATCAGCGTTTCTGCCCGCACCCCGGGAGCCCAGACCTGCATCGCTTCCACCGCAGCATCCCTGCTTCTCGGCTCCACCCGCGCCGGGTCTGCCCTGCACCCCAGCCGAGTGGCTCCCGCAGAAGCTGCTTAGAAACCCCACGCCCGCCCTCCCGTCTGATTTTCCTCTCTCCCCTGCAGCCAGAGAAAGCACTCTCTCCTCCCGCCGGGCTGGGAGCCGCGTCAATGAACCCACTTTTGTCTTGCTCTCCCAGGTTTAGTTCCCCTCTGGGCTCTGAGCGAAACCTGCCGGAAAGGCGCCGTGTTCGCCCACTGAGCCCAGCGTCCACAAATCTATTCCCAGCGGGAATGTCAGAGCTGGACGGGATCGTAGTGATAAGCTATAAATTCAGTCCTCGGGGTTGGTAAACGAGGAAACAGGTTCAGAGGGAGGGAATTGTCATGACGGCACAGGTCGTTATGCATGCTCTTTACACCACATCTCGCTGCAGCTTCCGCTCAGCTGCAGAGCTAAAATTGAAGGGAGTCAGGAAGATTTGGTTCCGATTTTTAAAAATTCCACGGTTCTAAGGAGATCTAGGATCTTCTTTTTCTGGAGTTTTCTGACAAGGTAGACATCTAACATTACAACTGAAGGGAGCGAAGAAAGATGTCACTGTAAGTGCACTGATTTATTTATCTATTTTAAAAACTTCTGTATTATCCTGAAAATCGTTTAGGACAGAGAATGTAACACTGCCCAGGATTTTAGCCACTAGGAGCTGGCTTGAAGGAGTACTGGCTCTTTCAACCGACTTTTTTTTTTTTAACCCCTGCCTAAACTCTGACTTCTATTTTCCCTTTGGTCATGGAAAGACAGTTATGCCTGATAATACCACTTGGAACTCCTCTAGCATCTCTCCCATGGGAACCCAAAGCACTTCACACCACTAGTCTCAAGTCTAAAGCAGAGACTTTCTTATTCTTCCCATTTTATAGACCAGGGCATCAGACATTTTGTTCTCTCCTCACCATGAATCATAACTTAGATGAAGCTTAAGAGCCTGTAATGGGTGCTTCAGTGGATCAAGACCCCAAGATACATCTTGGATCCCAAGTCCAAAATGATTTTTACTAACTAAGCCTTTGAACGTGGTGGGCTACAGTCCATGGGGTTGCAAAGAGTCGGACACGACTGAGCGACTAACACTTTTGAAGAATTTGCCTGTAGGAGATCCTCCCATTCCTAGGTCCAACAGAAAGTCAAACATATCTTTTTAGAGAAGGAAACAGCTGTCTGGCTAACCAGAACCAGAACTTAATAGAAGGTAATTTAGTGATTTAGTGTAACCCAAGTCTAACAGCTCATGTTTCTGTGAACCACCCCCTTTTTCCCCAGGAGGCAGCCTGCTGAACTTTTGTCATTTAAAATCCCACGCTATATTTAGAAAAGAGGAGTGATCACAGAGACAGTAACTCAACTTCTTAAAAAGAAAGCTATGGATTCACTGTGGGCTCTGTGAAAGTGTTAGTCACTCAGCATGTCCAAGCTCCTCTGTCTGTGGGATTTTCCAGGCAAGAATACTGGAGTGGGTCACCATTCCCTTCTCCAGGGGATCTTTCCCACCCAGGGATTGAACCTGAGTCTCCCACATTGCAGGCAGATTCTTTATCATCTGAGTCAGATTCTCCCTTGGCAAGTTACTGTCATTCCCTTATCCAGAAAGCAGAATGATTACATTGACCTTTGTAAGAGATGATGCTTGCCACCTATTGTTCCAGGTATTCTCCAAGTATTAAATCCTTTATTTTCTACAACAATGCTGTGAAGTGGGTGCTTTTGGCCCCATTGCACAGATAAGGGAATTGATTTACAGAAAGGTTAAATAATTTGCTTAAGTCCACAGCTGGGAGGCGGCAGAGCTGGGATCTGTGGCCTAGCAGTCTGGCCCCCTGGCCTGGATGCTTAAATACCATGCTGTTTTGTCTCCACAGAAAAGAAATGGAAACAACTGGATGGGATGGGAGGAAAGGACTGAAAATTCAATTTATGTTCTCTTTCTTCCTAAAAAAAAACAAAAACAAACTATACCATAAATGACAGTCATCTCAGGCTGCATTCAGTCTTTCCTCAGGATACACCTTATATGAGAGAACTGCACTGAAATCAGGTTTGAGGCAGGAAGAAAAAGAGGGCAGCCTTCTGTAATCAAGGTCAGCCAGTTCAGACCCCTGCACAGCAGGTTCCTCCACCCTCTCAGGCAGCCCTTCTCCCATCTCACCTCTTCTCCCACCCTCAAATAGCAAATGGGCGACCCAGCTCTGAAGTGAGCCTTTGCGGGGATGAGTCAGCCTCATAGCAGGGCCCTTTGCTTCCTTTTCCTGCCACAAGGCCAACACCTTCTTCCTCCCCGACATTGCCGCAGCTTGGTTTTACCCCTTTGTCTTCCAGCACCAACCACAAGGAAGCATCTGAGACCCAAGAGCTCAGAGAGAGGCGAAATTGAGCCATTTCAGAGGAAGAGGCTTCCTAGGTGACCCTCTGTCCGCTCTTATCAGATCGGATCTCATCTTCCAACTTCCCATCCTCCCCCTAAACCCGCCATCCCCTTAACCCCCTGCCAACCGTCCCACCCCCACGGGGACTGGTGGGCGAGAACGGTCTCCCTGGAGGGACCCTGTAAATAACTGATGGAGGCCAGGGTGTGCTGGGCCTGCACATAAGCAGTGTCTGCTATCAATACTTTCTCTGTTTCTTTTATTAATGTTGCCTTTTTCCATAAGAAAAGGTCGTCAAAGCCAAGATAATATTTATTTCACATGCTTGCTCTCTTTATGCCTAATACCACCCACTTCCAGAATTGGATTCATATTCTTTTTCCTAGAACAAGGAATACTAGGAAAAGAAAAATAAGCATGCTATGCTACTGTGAGATATTAACAGTTAATGCAAGCTGATTCACACTGCTGATACTTTGGCAAAAGTAAGACTAAAAGGTTAAACTGTTCCCTGACTGGGGACTTTGACCCCTTTGTAACTGTCCCATTGTAGGACAGTGTTCTCTATGTGGAGGGACACCAACAGGAACCCAGCATGAGATGAAGGATGCTCTAATGTAAATAACTTTTTAAGGTGCATTTGCTGGGGTCCTTGTTATTCACTCATGTCTAACTCTGCGACCCCGTGTACTGCAGCACACCAGGCTTCCCTGTCCTTCACTAGGTCCTAAAGTTTGAGCAAACTCCTGCCCATCAAGTCCATGATGCTGTCCAACCATCTCATCCTCTGCTGTGCCCTTCTCCTTCTGCCTTCAATCTTTCCCAACATCAGGGTCTTTTCTAATGAGTCAGTTCTTTGCATCAGAATGCCAAAGTATTGGAGCTTCAGCTTCAGTCCCAGCATGGATTTTTTTCTCATGACAGTAATTAGATTTCCCCTATATTTAAATTAGATAAACTTTACAGAATCCCAACCCCTGTGTCTTTTATTATTTTTGAAGTCAGTGTGAGAAGGGGCTGGGAAAGCTCTCATCAGCCCCTTGGGAGGTTAGGATGATCTGCCATTTTCTATTATCACCGATTCAACCCCAGTGTAGTTGCATTGGTTCTTAGATTGGTTTCCAGAATTTTTGTCTCCTTTTAATATCCTGGGATTCTTCCCAGAACCCTGGTTTTAGTTGTTAAATGTTTCATCAGTGGAAAAAGACCTCTAAAGGTCTCCTCCTAGAAAGAATGAAATGTTAGTCACTGGAGTAAAGGACAGGAACAGTATTATTTTGCCTCAACCCCTCCACATCACAAGGTCTAATTATCATCTCTTCCCTTGGAGTAAATAAATCTCCATCAATGGGTGAGGCTAATGAGGGCATCTGTTTATAAGCAAGCAAAGGATGAATGTCTATCCCAGGGGATGACCGACCAAAACAAAGAAGAGACAGAAAAGCCAGGTGGAAAATTAGTCTCGACGTGAGTGAGATGTGATAAGATTCCGCTCTGAAGGTGAAAAAAAGCAAGCGAGGTGTTTAATAGTTTTTGTTGGAGAGCAACTGGTTTGCTAAATTATTATACATGTGTGTGATTTAAAATATATATCTTCAGAAAATAGCTGAGCTTTTCTTGAGCCTCCCCCCATCCCCCAATGCTAGGGTTCAACTTATTAAGTATTCGGATGCCAACTCACCAATTCACAAATGTGGTCATTGCTGACGTTATTTTCAGTAACTGTATATTAATATTCTGCTTCATTACTCATGTAAGAATTGGCTCTTCTGAATGAGTTCAGCTCAATCATTTTGTCCTAAACGAATCCTGAAAGAAAATGAGCCTTTCTCCCTCCAAGTTTTAATTAGTTGGTCTGTAAAACTCTGCCGTTTATTCAGCTCTAGTAACTGGAAATTCTGTTGAATCAGACCTTGTAGCCTCAAAATCCCTGCAGAGACACCTCATTAATGAAACTGGAACCAGATTCCAGAGTTAACTAAATACACACATGGATCACCGAAGCAAATATGCCCATCTTTAGCTGTAGAACATTGGCTGAAGTGTGAAGTGTGAAGTGTTAGTCGCTCAGTTGTGTCTGACTCTTTTTGAACCTGTGGACTGTAGCCCACCAAGCTTCTCTGCCCATAGAGTTTTCTAGGCAAGAGTACTGGAGTGTATAGCCATTGCCTTCTCTAGGGAATCTTCCCCACCCAGGGACTGAACCCGGGTCTCCGGCACTGCAGGCATCTGTGCCACCAGGGAAGCCCAGAGCATTGGTTAAAGCCACCAAAAACACCTGAGTTCTCTATTCTCCTTAAGGAGGGAGACCCCTAAGAGTGAAATACTGCATCCAGAAAGCAACCCCTAAGAGAAGGTTTCCCTAAGGGCAATCTGCTGCCACTGGTTTTCAATTCTTTTCTCTGCTGCCACATCCACAGTACAAAGGTATATAAGACCACAGATCTCAGTGGCTGAGTAACAGACTTCCGTGTGTAAACTCTGTTGAACAGTTAGGGCAAAGTATAGGCATGGTCCCTTGCTGTTCAGCCAGCTGAGCCTTGGTGCAGACCCTAGACCATCCTGTTTCCTCACTTCCTTCTAGCTCTCAGGCCTTGAGACACAGAAGCACTCCTTCCCCCGTGGTCCTCGCCCTTTCTTCTCATCTTGGGTGTATGCTGACTCCCTAGATCTCTGTAGAGATGAGGGCCCTGGAGCCCACCCTGTTTGCTGGGAGGCTGTGCTAAGTCAGAGACGTCTAGGTGTCACCACACAATCTCCACACCATCTCCATCAGCACATCCCAGGTCTGGTGTCCATCCCACAGCTGTGTTCTTTCTCTCTGCTTCCTTTCTGTCCCCTCATCTACTGGCCCCTAGAACAGGTACATTTTAAGTTCATTTTATTTTTTAATATTTGTTCATTTATTTGGCTGTATTGGGGCTTAGTTGCAATGCACAGACCCTCTAGTTGTGGTGCATGGGCTCAGTTGCTCCCAGGCATGTGGGATCTTAGTTCCCTGACCAGGGATCGAATCTGCATGCCATGCATTGCAAGGTGGATTCTTAACCACCGGACCACCAGGGAAGTCCTGCTGCTGCTGTTGCTGCTAAGTCGCTTCAGTCGTGTCCGACTCTGTGCGACCCCATAGACGGCAGCCCACCAGGCTCCCCCGTCCTTGGGATTCTCCAGGCAAGAGCACTGGAGTGGGTTGCCATTTCCTTCTCCAATGCATGAAAGTGAAAAGTGAAAATGAAGTCGCTCAGTCATGTCTGACTCCTAGTGACCCCATAGACGGCAGCCCACCAGGCTCCCCCGTCCATGGGATTCTCCAGGTAAGAACACTGGAGTGGGTTGCCATTTCCTTCTCCAATGCATGAAAGTGAAAAGTGAAAATGAAGTCGCTCAGTCATGTCTGACTCCTAGCGACCCCATGGACTGCAGCCCACCAGGCCCCTCCGTCCATGGGATTTTCCAGGCAAGAGTACTGGAGTGGGGTGCCATTGCCTTCTCCGAGGGAAGTCCTAGGAATAGGCAAATGTTAGAAACCCTAACCAGGACAATAGAAACTCCCTAAGCTTCCCTCTTCACTTATAGTTGAGCTGACTGGCGCTCTAACTTCCTCAAGTTCTCAGAGCCAGTTGATTAGAATAGAGCTTCCTGTTGGCAGGGCCCAGGACTACAGAGCCCCCAGTGGTCACCTACTCAAGCAGTGAGGTGGAGAAAGTGTGCCATGTTGTGTGAAAGGTTGGGAAGCACAGGAGAATAAAGCCTAGAGGTTCCGTCCCTCCCATAGAGCCTTCTACTCATCGTCTCCATGTAGATCAATGCTTGCTGCTTCTATGCCTTCACTCTTCTCTCTTCAATGTTGTTTTCTGAAAAATCCAGATCCTTTCTGGCCAACCTGCTTCATACTCCAGACTCTTCCCCAGCATGGATCTCCTCATTTCCCCTTTGCAGAATTCCCACCCCTCAGTGGTATAATAATATACAAGCATGTTGAGTCGTGTCTGACTCTTTGTGACCCCATGGACTATAGCCCCTCCAGGCTTCTCTGTCCGTGGAATTTTCCAGGCAAGAATACTGGAGTGAGTTGCCATTTCCTTCTCCAATGGTATAATCTCAATGGTGTAATTATGTTGTAATTGATCCTTTTGAACTGTGGTGTTGGAGAAGACTTTTGACAGTCTCTTGGACTACAAGGACATCAAACCAGTCAATCCTAAACAAAATCAGTCCTGAACATTCATTGGAAGGACTGATGCTGAAGCTGAAACTCCAATACTTTGGCTACCTGACAAACTGACTCATCGGAAAAGACCCTGATGCTGGGAAAGATTGAAGGTGGGAGGAGAAGGGGACAACAGAGGATAAGTTGGTCGGATAGCATCACTGACTTGATGGACATGAGTTTGAATAAGCTCCAGAAGTTGGTGATGGACAGGGAAGCCTGGCGTGCTGCAGTCCATGGGGTCAAAAAGAGACAGAAGCAATTGAGCGACTGAACTGAACTGACTGATATGTTGTAGGGCAATTTTACAACATATGAAGAATGTTTTAGCCTTCACATGGTACCATGTCTAGAACTATCCCATCTGGGGTTTTTCTAAATCCATGGTTAATTTTATGAGGTATGAATATTTGGGTTACACAAATCTAGAAGATTTTGAGTAAACTGGGAGTTCTACTCTATCTTTTCTCACTGCTCAGTGGCCCTGGAGCAGGAAGATTGGGCCAGACTACTCCATAGATTCCCCCAAAAGAATTGCCCCAAGGTTGTCCAGTGCTTGGTTTTTCATTCATTTTATTTAACAAATTTGAATGAAGCACTGTGGATGACCAAGGCCCTTGGGATCATCCCACACTGAGGAGGTAAATCAGTTATATAGATTTATCTGGGGCAACAAGGAGATGCTTTGATTTCTTTTATCATTCAACAAACATTGATTAATCTCTGTTAAGCCCTTATGCTAGGGGCTAATAACGATAAGACGGATGCAGACTCTGCTTTCATGGCTCTTATCTTTTAGAAGGAAATGTAGACTAAAAGCAAGGGAATGCACAAGTTAATGAATTCATTACAGATGTTCAAAGTTCTGTGAAGGTAACCAAGTATTAAAATAGAGACTAAGGAGATGGATAGAGAATCTACTTTAGATACAACGGTCAGGGAAGGCTTCAGTGAGAAGGTTTTATTTAAGCATAGGAAATAATATGTACAAAGGTCCTGAGACAGAAAGGTAGGTATCACAGTGAGAAGAACCAGCCCTATGGGCTCAGTTCTTACTTCCCTTTTTTACAATTGGGTCACAGAAGCTACTTTGAGAAAGGGAATGGACATTTTTCAATATGTGACAAGTAATTTTGCACATTTTCCTCCTCCAGAAATGGTTCAAGCAGCGCCTGGCCCAGTGGCGGCGATCTGAAGGCCTACCCTCTGAGTGCAGATCCGTCACAGACTGAGGAGTTGGTGGGCATTGGTGCTCCCCTTCATGAAGACCATCTGCTATTTCTCTTTTCAGCTTCATCAAGCTATTTTGGTTTTTCAGTGTAGCGTTGTTATGTCCCACTGTTAGCTGTCCTGCTATTTAACACAATATTGTATTTTTTTTTAATGTACATAACTAGAGAAGATAATAACAATTTTTCTATGTGCAAGCACATAGGAAGCTGTGTGCAGCAGCTTCTGTGTAAGGCAGAGGTGTGGCTGCAGATGGTGTGTCTGGCATTTCCTTTTGAGTCATGATGACAGATGGTGTTAAAAACCGCCTAAGTTTCCTTTTGACCATCACCTCCCAGTAACAATTTACTGTCAATATCCATTTCAGAATGGTCAAGGCTTCTGTTGAAAAGATAACATGACCAAGAGAAAGACACATTTCCTTCTAATTCCACTTCCCTAAGTCATTTTCCTTGTGTTTCATTTAATACATTGAGTGAGAATACAGAGGGACTTTGACTCATGTGGATTTCATAAAGCAGTTCCTTGGATTATAGCTGAATTAACTTGGAAAGCACTCAGGCTGGAAGACAAAAATCCCAACTGGCAAAAATCAAATAACTAAGGGGGAAAATCCACAAAAGTCTTGAATTTCCCTTGTTTAAATACATTTGTCAATTTATTTTGCTAAACAAAATGAACTGTTTTTTGTCTCTGAGATGATGTTCCAAATAAAACCTTAACATTTTGTGAAAATGCACTGAGTCCTCTGCAGATTTTTAACTGAATAATAAGCATATCAAAGGAAAGTAGAATAGCTCAGCATAAGAGCAGCCTGACAAAAGAGCTGTCATTTTCTAATCCTTGCTATTCAAAGTGTGGTCCAGAACTGGCATCATCAGCATTAGCTGCAAGCTTGTGAGAAAAGTGCAGAATCTCGACTCCAATCCAGACCTACTGAATCAGAATCTGCATTTTCAACAAGCTCTCCAGGTGATGTACATGCGCATGAAAGCTTGAGCGGCACTGATCTAAAAACTCTACAGTCGATTTGCATCCATTTTCTATTATACATAGCACATGAAACAGCTTAGCGGGGTCTATGTTTGAGTGCGTGAACAGTAACTTAATTACAATGGATCAACCAAATAGGCTTTCTATATGTTTGTTTAATTGACTGTTTTTACATAAGACATCAGCAGGTAAGGGTGACAAGAAACTGCAGTCATTTTATTTTCCTACTTTCCTATCTTTAGCATGTGGCTCATGTGTTCATGGAAACAAGATGGGTGCGTTTTAAATAAAAAAGGAAAAAACAAAGGGCAAATGCTAGGTAAGACTCTTCCCTTTAAAAGTTTCTGGAGGCCCCTACCTAGGGACTTGCACCTACATCTCATCAGCCAGAGTTGGGTCACATGGTCACTCCCAACTGCAAGGGAGTCTGGGAAGGTGAGCATATGTAATTGGGCATCATACTGCCTAAAGAAAAATTAGGGTTCTCTTGGTAAGGAAGAAGAAAGGGGAGGATGGATATTGGAAAGGCCACTAGCAGTATCTGCCAACCCAGCCCAGAACGAAGCTGGTGTGCACTTCTGAACTCTTACCTACAATGCGGGCACAGTCTTTTCAGTTCTTTATAAAGAGCCCAGAATAAGAAACAGTAACAGTTATTTGGAATACAAATGTTTACAAGATCCCATTAAACATCCTCGGCAAGCTTCCTCCTCCTTTACCTTAAAACATTTCTTCTCTAAACAACACACAGTGGACCAGCATCCGAGCAGAACTGCCTCGTCTGGCAGACTCCTCTGCAGCCCAGTCGGTGGTAGTCGGAGCATCTGTCAGCACATGGCTCGATGCTGACATCATGTTCTGGAAAGAAAGAAGGGAGATGCACAGGAATGTGTGCACTTCATAAACACCTGCATAGAGAGAGCATTCTTTACTGTTCAAAGCGCTTTCATAGTCACGGTCTAACAGGGAAAAAATGCACTGTTAATATTACAGTAGGCAAAGCAAACCCAGACAGAGCATGGGGACGTGCCCGTGTCAGGCAATGAGAGAGATACTAAACCAGGTCCTAGCCCCAGCTCAGAAGTCTATCCAACACACCAGAGAAATGATTCAAGAACAAGCCATCCAGAACGAGAAGAGTTAACCAGCTGAGCAGAAAGTGCGCCTTTGGCTTGGAGTTGAGAAGCATGTTTATGATAGAGGATCACTTCCTGTGTTTATCTGGCCCCAGAGTCGAATCCTTGAATGGCAGGTGCTGGAAGGGAATGAAGATCGAGTATCCTTTAACGAATTAATTATTCAATTAATATATGTATCTAACTAGGGTCATTGTTTGTTCATTTCTTGCATTTGAAGTATTCCTTGATGATATTGTTGTCATAGTCCTTAACCACCACACAACTGCAACCAACCACTATGCCAGGTTTTTCTCTCTGTCAGTGTTTCAGGGCAGTCTACCCACTGCCCTTGTTTCTTGTTGTCATCGGCCTTAAGGCTGATTTAATGTTCAGCAAGTGGAACAAGCCCGGTCTGTGCTTCTGATGGACTGGCTGTAAATTGGAGGTTTCATGTTCTTCTCCTCCAGGTGGATTGATTTTCCAGAGCAGCTCACAGAACTCAGGAAAAGTTTACTCCCTAGATTACCAGTTTATTATAAAGGCTGTAACTCAGCAACAGTCAGATGGAAGAGATGCAGAGGGCAAGGCTTGGGGGAAGAATGTGGAGCTCCCAGGCTGGCTCTGACGCCACTCTCCCAGCACTTTCTCCTCTTTACCAAGCCAGGAGCTCGCTCTCTGAAACTTGCACTTTAGGGGCTTTTTATGGAGACTTCATTATGTAGGTGTGATTGATTAAATCATTGGCTAATCATGATTAAACTCAATCCCCAGCCCCGATCCCCTCCCTGGAGGTCAGCAGTGGGAGGGTGGGAGGGGGCAGAAAGTTCCACCTCTCTAACCACCTGCTTGGTTCCCCTGGTGACCACTCCCCAGTCCTGTGGTTATCTAAGGGCTTTCCAAAAATCACCTCCATAACACAAACTCAGGTGTGGCTGAAAGTGAAGTGAAACTCACTCAGTTGTGTCTGACTCTGTGACTCCATGGAATGCCAGACTACTCTATCCATTGGCTTACCCAAGCAAGAATACTGGAGTGGGTTGCTATTTCCTTCTCCAGGGGATCTTCCTAACCTAGAGATTGAACCCGGGTTTCCTGCATTGCAGACAGATTCTTTACCATCTGAGCCACCAGGGAAGTCCTAGTTATTCATGACAAGAGGTTTCTTTTGCCTTTCTCACTCTGGAGCTACTTCAGGAACTGGAGCTATTTGAGGGCAAAAGACCAAATATTATTAAAAAAAATAGTAAGACATTCCCATTGCTCTTATCACTTAGGAAATTACAAGGGTTTGGGGAGCTGTGTGCCAGGATCAAGATGAAGAGCAAACATATATATTACTTATTAATAATCATAAGATCACAATATCCTTAGAAAGATTCTTCCTAAGGGAGGAATTTGCTCTTTTGTTTATGAAAACACCTTGATGAGTTTTGGGGGCCATTCAACATAAGCCTAGAAGGGAAGAAAATGAGGAATTCAGTGGCTGTTCACAAGAAAGAAGCAGAAACTTAGCACTGTGTCCCATGGATGCTCAGGTGGGCAGCTAGCTGGGGCTCTCAGGCACTGAGGGGAGAGACGGAGGAGCATGATCTGGGACAGAGCACAAGCTCCAGCAACATGCCCACTGACCCAAAAGGCTGGTGGGGTTGGCTCAGGGACTTTTAAATGCCATTTTATATTAACACTGTACATTGGCTACCATTCCACCACTGCTCTTTGTTATCCGTCACCTTGAGGATGGCGCTATTACACAAAATGGCCTTGCCTTGGCGATGCTTTGCAGGGTGGAGAGGGCAGAAGCCGCTTGGGCCATGTCTGTGGCCCAGAGTGGGCAGTAGAAGCACTTGTTTCTGTCAGCTGTCTTCCTGTGAAGGGGTAACAACACCTCTTTACATCCGGGGAACACCTCCCACTTCATGTGATAGAGCGGTTAAACATAGCATCCCCATTTCCCCGCCCTACTCAGAGTTAGACACACGACCCAGGCCAGACAATCACAACGCCATGGCCCTTTGCACTTGGGGACTGAACCAAGATACGGGCTTTGGATCTAAGCTGGGCCGATTAAAGTCCCTCACCAGAGTTTTCCCAACTGGAATGGTAGGGGTAGTTCTCTACTGTCCTCGTGCTTAGAAAGTTGTGAGGGTGGAGGCCTGGGGTTGCAGGCAGCCATAGACCCAGCTAGGGAGAGAACGTCATGAGAGAGAATTAAGCCAGGCAGAGATGAAAGTTAGAACGAGAGAGACACAGAGAGTGAGAGAGCACTGGGTTCACGCTTCCATCCCTGCCTTCCTAGATCCGTGAACTAGCGAATCCCCTTCTTGGTGTGTATCTGCCATTTGCAACAAAAAGAATCCTAACTAATGAGAGAGTGAAAAAAGGAAGAAAGGAGTGCATAGAAGGAGGAATACTGGCCACTAGTGTAACTATGAATCCAGAAGAAGCAGGAATTCAAAGTAAAAGAAAGCCAGGAATACATAGGCCAACAAACCCTAAAAATAACCAGACAGAACACCAGACAATTCTCAGTGGATGGGGACTTGAGAAAAAGGTTATTTTTGCATATTAAAGGAAAAGATGACCACTGACAGGTAGATAATTTATGGACATTAAATACATACTTTTTGTAATTAAGTGCAAATGTTTGATAGATAGGATTTTGTTACTTTCTTGCAGACATTTGGCTGCTCTCCCTCAACCCTGGCCATCTCCATGCAGCAATCTTGTTCCACATATTCCACTTTACACTAAAGGGTCATTTGAAAACCTCAACAAACTGTTTCAAATATATCCCTGCCCAAACTCAATGCCAGAGTAACTAGGAATAACAACGATAAGAAGAAAAGTCATTTTAAAATGTCATATTCTCGGACTTCCCTGGTGGTACAGTGGATAAGAATTTGCCTGATCCAGAAAGATCTCACATTCCATGGAGCAACTAAGCCTATGCCCCACAACCACTGGCCCATGCGCTGCAACTACTGAAGCCCGTCTGCCTAGAGCCCTCGCTCCACAATGAGAAGCCCCTACAATGAGAAGCGTGTGCACCGCAACTAAAGAAAGCCTACTTGCAGCTACAAGGACCCAGTGCAACCAAAAGATAGATCAGATCAGATCAGATCAGATCAGTCGCTCAGTCGTGTCCGACTCTTTGCGACCCCATGAATTGCAGCATGTCAGGCCTCCCTGTCCATCACCAACTCCCGGTGTTCACTCAGACTCATGTCCATCGAGTCAGTGATGCCATCCAGCCATCTCATCCTCTGTCGTCCCCTTCTCCTCCTGCCCCCAATCCCTCCCAGCATCAGAGTCTTTTCCAATGAGTCAACTCTTCGCATGAGGTGGCCAAAGTACTGGAGTTTCAGCTTTAGCATCATTCCTTCCAAAGAAATCCCAGGGCTCATCTCCTTCAGAATGGACTGGTTGGATCTCCTTGCAGTCCAAGGGACTCTCAAGAGTCTTCTCCAACACCACAGTTCAAAAGCATCAATTCTTCTGTGCTCAGCCTTCTTCACAGTCCAACTCTCACATCCATACATGAAAGATAAATAAATAAATAATTTAAAACAAAAGTTCATATTCTCTTCCCATGATGGAAGTACTAGGAGGTAGTGGAGTGCACAGAAGTCAGGCAAGGTTACGGAACATGAGCCATGCTTATATTGACAAGGCAGGAGAATAAGATTTCTTGGTTTTATGAAGCCCAGGGCTTTGATGGTGTGGTCTCCATGAACAATTATAGGCATGAAGAAGTAAAGGTTTCTAGAGAGTGTCCCTTCAGCTTCACCATCAGCTGTCATCTTACAAATATTTGAGCACTGCTCCACTGAGGATGTACTCCTATAAACATTAGGTTCCGTGTGACTTCTTACTTAGAAAAATATGAGAAACATTGGACTTGAATCTCAATTTATGTAACGCATCCAACTACCGAAATACTCATGACTCACTGACTCACAGTTCATGTGACTCATCCTTGGAGCTCCAAATGAACAGTGCAGAAGGATTTTCTTTCTCCTTCTTCTAGATGCAAGCTCCCTCTCCCCCTGCTTATAAACACACACACACACACACACACACACACACACAAAACTTTGTACCTTGGAATTTGACACTGCCTGGGAACAAAGAAGGCAAGTTTCTGGTGATAGTGATGCTGATGATAAGAATCCTCAAGGCAGAGCATAATACAGAAGCACAGAATCTTTTCAAGATACAGAATGTGTGTTCAGGAACCAGGAGAGGAGTAAGCACGTATATTTATGTCCCGTTTCTCCAGGGGGAGAGCTGAGGCAGAGAACGCTGGTTGTCCCCTTAGGCCTTCTCTCTCTCTGTTTTTGGAGAAGGCAATGGCACCCCACTCCAGCACTCTTGCCTGGAAAATCTCATGGACCGAGGAGCCTGGTGGGCCGCAGTCCATGGGGTCGCTAAGAGTCCGACAAGACTCAGCGACTTCACTTTCACTTTTCAATTTCATGCATTGGAGAAGGAAATGGCAACCCACTCCAGTACTCTTGCCTGGAAAATCCCATGGACGGAAGGGCCTGGTGGGCTGCAGTCCATGGGGTCGCTAGGAGTCGGACATCACTGAGCGACTTCACTTTCACCTTTCACTTTCATGCATTGGAGAAGGAAATGGCAACCCACTCCAGTGTTCTTGCCTGGAGAATCCCAGGGACCGGGGAGCCTTGTGGGCTGCCGCCTATGGGGTCGCACAGAGTGGGACACAACTGAAGCGACTTAGCAGCAGCAGCAGCAGCTGTTGGGTTTTTGTTTAGCTGGTTGTGTGTACACTAGTGCTTCTCTCTTTCTTCCTGTAACTTTATCTGAGGAGAACGGCTGTCCAGCTAAAGACTAAATAGTCTCATTTCCCATGTAGATAGATTTTTTAGCCAGCCTCCAACGAGCTCTGCTTCCTGGTATTCACATATTTGCATAGGCCCTTCCCACACTGAGCCAGGGCTGGTCTGTGTGACCAGTAAAAAAAAAAACAGAAATGATGTGTCGCTTCTGAGATTAGTTTCTAAAAGATACTGCAGCTTCTCTCTCTCTCTTTCTCTCTCTCTCTCCCCCTCTGCTTCTTGGATTATTTGCTCTGGGGAAAGGCAGCTGCCATGTGGAACTGAGACCCCTGAAAACAGCCAGTGAGGATACAGGTCTGCCAAGAACCCTATAAGTAGGCTTGAAAGTGCATCCTCCAGCCCCTGTCTAGCCTTTAGATAACTGCAACCTCAGAACAACAACCACCCAGCTAAGCTGCTCTTGAAATTGTTTGATAGAAGAAAGGTCTGTTGTTTTAGTCTGCTAAGCTTTGGGATAATCTGTTATGCAGCAATAGATAACTAAAGCACTGGATGTGACGTGTGCTACTTCCAGGTAATGCTCCTAAAAAGAGTAAGAGTGCTCTCTTGTTACTTTTTCCTACTTCCCATGATCAAGGATGTGAGTATCTTAGTAAGCGGAAAGCCCAGGTGGTAAAGAATCCACCTGCCAACACAGGAGATGCAAAAGACATGTGTTTCAATCCCTGGGTCAGAAAGATCTTCTTTGGTAGGAAACAGCAACCCATCCCAGTATCCTTGCCTGGAGAATCCCATGGACAGAGGAGCCTGGGGGCTACAGTCCATGGCGTCGTACAGAGTCAGACGTGACTGAGTGCCATCCGCACAACGTAGTGAGCTGTCTCAGATTTGCAGATGATTGCAAGCCCTTAGGCTCAGGAGGGCAACAGAACAGAAAGAGCCTGGGTCTCAGGATTAGTCAGGAAATGCCAGGCTTATCTGTGCTAACAACCTCTGATCTCAGAGGCCTGAGAGCAATGCTGTATTTCTCACATCCACAAATATGATGCAGTTCTCTTCTGCAAGAGTTTCTGAAGAGAAACTCTTCAGTATGGCTGTCCTTCATGTCATTAATTCTCCCACAAATTTCAGGGAAAGGGAAAACAAGCACGAGAGCCTCGCGTTGGCATCTAAATGCTTCGGTGACACACCTCACACGCACTCACATTGTTGTTGTTGTTCAGTAGCTAAGCTGTGTCCGACTCTTTGTGACCCTATGGACTGCAGGACGCCAGGCTTCCCTGTCCTTCACCATCTCCCAGAGTTTGCTTGATGATGCCATCTAAACATCTCATTCTCTGTCACATTTCACTGGCCAAAGCAAGCTGCATGACCACAACTAACCCCAAGCAGGCAGAGAAGCACATTCCTTCCTTATTCCCAGAGGAAGAAGACTGGAAACACTTTTTCATGGAACTAACAATCACCAAAGTACTCAACACCATCAAGTCATTACACCAACCCTGGACATTACACCAACCATGCAGGATGATAATTGGTAGAGAAATAAACTTACATATTGACTAAGTCACAGTGTTGGGGATCTCTTATTACAGAGCTTAGCTTTTATCCTAAGCAATAAAAGCATATAGATTAATGAATGGATCTATATTTTAGTTAAGGCCACGGCTTCTGGCAGGAGGTCCTTTCACAGCTGTAAGTCTCTTCAGCTTCCAGTAACCTCTTCCTCTCCTTGACCCATTCTAATCCAAGAGGTAATAACTGTTATCAGCCCGCATATTTCACTTCCTTGTTGGTTCCCTTAATACCCCTTACATCCTTGTAGAGTCCTTTCATTCAGTAGCTCAGTCGTGTCTGACTCTTTGTGACCCCATGGACTGCAGCACGCCAAGTTTCCCTGTCCATCACCAACTCCCAGAGCTTGCTCAAACTCATGTCCTTCTCTTAATTACTTCTGATATCTATTTCCTGTCAGTACCCAAACCAATACAATACTCCTCCCTGGACTTATAGCTGTTAGTCAGAATAAGCAATGACATAAGAAATGGGCAGATGTGAAAATCTCAGAAGGATGATGATGATGTTTTAGATCAACAATGTAATAAAAGAGCAAACAGGGATTAGCACCCAGATCTCATAATGCACAGGAAATCTATCCCCTCTATTGGCATCATCAAGATGGTGAGAAGCCAAGTGGCATCTTAAAACTTTACACTAAAATTGTTCCAGCAAAAGCTATTTGACCCACTTATTCCAAAATTAAAGCTTATCCCCAAATATCTCCATTATTCATTTCTAGTATCACTGGCTTACCAACTTAATTCCTTAGCTGGCGTTCCACTGAGTTCAGCCAGGAAGCTTTGAATTAGAACATGAAATTTGCCAGGTTTCTGTTTGAACAAGATTCAAAGAGCCTCCAAAAATTTCACAGGTCACAAAGAGTACAGCTCACAGCCTCACTCACCTCGGGTAAAAGAAGGAAAGAGAAAAAGTAGCAAATGAGAGTGTGTGTGAGAGAGAGTGGTGGGGTGGAGGGCTAGGGGATGAGAATGAGGAAGGTTAGGGAGAGAGGGAGGAAGGAACGAAACTGCCTATCAAATTTATAGTAAGAAAGGTGATTCTTCAAACGAGGAGCTGCCTCTTCCACATTAAAAAACCAAAATACCCTCAATTTGGAGTGCTCCCCAAGGCCAAACAGCTAGGGGAACCCAGAAGACAATGCAGCTTTGCTGCCAGACACGTCAGCTTCCTGTGGAGGGATCTGCAGTGGCTGAAGAAAGAGACAGATCAAGGAAAATGACTTTCATCCCTAAATGAAATATAAATTCCTCTAAGATCAAACAATACAGTGGAGAAGAAAATGAAAAATATGAGTCATTATCCATTTATTAAAATATTCCTCATTCTAATACAAAGCAAACAACGCCAACAAAATCATGCATATTTTGTCAGGATGCTTTTGGCTACAAGTGAGTGAATATCCAACTGAAAGTGTCTTATCAGGCTTTCTATTTTCTCATATAAGAAAGGTAGGCCTTCCTTTTTTCAGGGAACAGGGAAGATGGCAGACATTCAGACTGAGCATGCATGCCAAAAGCAACCGACCATCTTTCAAAATAAGAAGAGGGTCCTGCTTAGAGAAACTGGCAAGGAGAAGTTCCCACAATTCCACAAAAACATCAGTCTGGGGTTCAAGACACCCAAGGAAGCCATCGAGGGCAACTACATTGACAAGAAATGCCGTTTTACTGGTAATGGCTCCATCCAAGGGCAGATTCTGTCTAGCGACCAAAATGAAGATGGAGAGGGCCATTCTCTCATCTGCCCAGACTACCTCCGCTACATCCGAAAGTATAACCGCTTTGAGAGGGGCCACAGGAACATGTCTGTGCATCTTTCCCCCTGTTTTAGGGACATCCAGATTGGGGACATTTTCACAGTGGGCACCTGCTGGCCCCGGAGCAAGACGGTGCCCTTCCACGTGCGCAAGGTCACCAAGGCTGCCGACACCAAGAGGAAGTTCCAGAAGTTCTGACACTGGACCCCCTGCCCACTGCTCCAAACAAAATAGTGATTTTCCCAGTCCAAAAAGAAAAAAAAGTAGGTGACTCTGCTGCTGCTAAGCTGCTAAGTCGCTTCAGTCGTGTCCAACTCTGTGCGACCCCATAGACGGCAGCCCACAAGGCTCCCCGGTCCCTGGGATTCTCCAGGCAAGAACACTGGAGTGGGTTGCCATTTCCTTCTCCAATGCATGAAAGTGAAAAGTCAAAGTGAAGTCACTCAGTCGTGTCTGACTCTTAGCGACCCCATGGACTGCAGTCTACCAGGCTCCTCCATCCATGCGATTTTCCAGGCAAGAGTACTGGAGTGGGGTGCCATTGCCTTCTCCGGTAGGTGACTCTAGGTTTGGCTAATTAGACAAGCTAACTAGGCCAGAGCTCTGTATCCTCCTCTCTGAGTTTCTCTTCTCTTTCTCCTCATGGTTGCAAGATTACTGTTTCAGTTCCAAGCATCACCTCTCATATAACACTGTCCAGACACAGGAAGGCGAAGCCTTGGCTTTCTCTTCAAGTAGCTCTCATTTTACTCTAGAGAAAAAGCCTTCCCCAGAAGCCCCCAGCAGTCTTCCCCTTGCCCCTCATTGTCTGGAATTTGCACCACATGGCCACTCCACGCTTATAACTGGCAAAGATAATCGGCACTTAGAGCAGACTTGTGCATAGCAGGAGCTCATTTACCACTTGCCAAATAAATGAAAGGTGAATTGGACTGCCAAGGTTGCCTTAGACTAATTACAGTCTGTTTCCTAGAATTCATTTTCCTAGAACACATTGTTGGGTG
This sequence comes from Bos mutus, assembly GCF_027580195.1. Classification (NCBI taxonomy): domain Eukaryota; kingdom Metazoa; phylum Chordata; class Mammalia; order Artiodactyla; family Bovidae; genus Bos; species Bos mutus. The sequence continues at coordinate 71,930,221 of NC_091622.1, read as the reverse complement.
GCGGAAGAAAATTTGTATTTTCTTATCAAAGAAGAAGGAAGGGGCTTGTCTAGTGGCTTAGTGGTAAAGAATTTGCCTGCCGATGAGGGGACATGGGTTCAGTTCCTGGTCTGGGAAGATCCCACATGCCTCAGAGCAACTAAGCCCATTCGCCACAACCACTGAGCCCACGTGCCACAACTACTGAGCCTGCACCCCAGAGCCTGTGCTCCATGAGAAGAGAAGCCTCTGCAGTGAGAAACCCGTGCACGGCAACTATTAATACAGTAGGCTCCGCTAGCCGCAACTAGAGAAAGCCTATGCAACAATGAAGACCCAGCACAGCCAAAAATAAATAAATAAAATTATTTTTTTAAAAAAGGAGGAGGGAGGAATGGATTTGAGCAGTCAACAAACAGCATATTCCACATTAAGCCATTTCTTTTTTTTTTCTTTTTAAATTTTATTATAGATTTACTTAAAGGCAAAAATACATTTTTACAGCAAGAAAATGTCTATGCCAGGCACATTGCACCAAGTAAATATAAAACAAAAATAATTACTTTATCACCGTTTGATGATGAAGGTAAAAATTTATATATAAAGATATATTCATATATAAATTTCTTTTTTAATTAATTAATTAATTTCTTGGCTGTGCTGGATCTTCGTTGCTTTGTATGGGCTTTCTCTAGTTGCAGGGAGCTGGGGCTACGCTTCACTGTTGTGCTCAGGCTTCTCACTGTGGTGGCTTCTCTGTTGTGGAGCACAGGCTCCAGGTGCTCGATCTTCAGTAGTTGCAGCACGCAAGCTCAGTAGTTGAGGCTCACAGGCTCTAGAGTACAGGCTCCGTAGTTGTGGCACAGGGGTCTTGTTGCTCTGTGGCATGTGGAATCTTCCCAGACCTGGAATTGAACCCATGTCCCCTGCACTGACATGCAGATTCTTATTCACTGTGCCACCAGAGAAGTCCAAGTCGTTTCTTTTCTTTCTTTCTTTCTTTTTTCTTTTTTTGGTCAAATCAAGTGGCTTGTGGGATCTTAGTTCCTCTATCAGGGATTGAACTCAGGGCCCTGGCAGTGAAAGTGCCAGGTCCTAACTACTGGACCACCAGGGAATTCCCACACCATTTCTTCTTAAGGCAGAGAAGAAGAGCAACCCAGGAAAGAGCTTATTACTCTCTAATGGTTACTTTAGCAAAAAAATGTTCTTTGGATTTAAACAAATTGTTCATGCAAGGGAGTAGTATCTTATTAAGGGAGAAGGTAACATGTTCTAGAGATAAATGAACTTTTTTCTTCCCCAGCTGAGACATCAGTTCTTTTAGGATAGTCTCTGCCCGACCCAGTCTGGGTTAGGTGTCTTTCCCGTGTATTATCAAAAGCACTCTTTACCTCCCCATAGTAGAGCACTTGCCACACCAGATTGTACTTCACTGTTGACCCCTGTTGTAGAGACTGAGTGTGTTCACTAAACTCTTTCCTTTCTCTTCTATGCACTCAGCTATGTTTCCCAACCTCCACTGCAGTTAGGTGTGACCACGTGGCTCAGTCTGGTCAATGCAGCATGGGTAAAGTGATGTTTGCCATTTCCAGGTTAGGCCTTATCATGAAAACTACCCATACAGGCTCCTAAACTCTCTTTCTGATCTGCTGCCTGAATGGAGCAGAACACCTGTCTTCATGCTTGAAGAATCTGTTTTGTTTTTTTTTTCCATGTGTGCTAAGCCACTGAGAATTAGCTGTTTGTTTGTGTGTTTTTGTTAGTGACGTTACCCTGACTAACACAGTTCCACATTAGAATGAAAACCTCTTGAAAATAGAAATTTCCTCTCTCTTTCCCACCAGGTATTCCTCGCTTTGGGTAGACTCCGGCAGTTGGTGATGGACAAGGAGGGGAGGCGTGCTGCGGTTCATGAGGTTGCAAGGAGTCAGACATGACTGAGCGACTGAACTGAACTGATTCCTTGCTTTAGTATAGTGCCTATCACACAACAGGCACTTAAAGCATTTTTTTTCATTATACTGGGAAGTATTTTACTCTTTGGCCTCTTCCTTTATTTTTGAAATAACCATCTCTCTGACCCTCCTTGGTTTAATCACAGCCACATAAAGGAATTCCTTCAACAGCAGCTTTTTACCCCAAGAAGGCAGTGATGACAGGTGGCTAACTTTTTTTTTTTTCTGCTGTTTCCCTGCCCCCAATACCCCATTCTATTTCTTGCTCCTCCATCAAAATCTTAAACATTTTTTTAATGAAGTAAATGGAACTGTCTCAATGTGTGTCAAGTACCTGAGTGAGTGTTAGTCAATCAGTTGTGTCCAACTCTTTGTGACCCCACGGACTGTAGTCTGCCAGGCTCCTCTGTCTATGCAGTTCTCCAGGCAAGAATACTGAAGCAGATCACCATGCCCTCCTCCAGGGGATCTTCCCAACCCAGGAATTGAACCTAGGTCTCCTGCATTGTAGGCAGATTCTTTACCATTTGAGCCACCAGGGAAGCATCAAATACCTACTATGTGCCAAAATAGCTTTAACTTTGCAATGATGTATCAGTAATTTTTGATATCTCCTCACGGCTCTACACTAAAACTAACAGTAAATCCTTTTAAAAGAGGACTGGGGTCACCTATGTTGATTGTCCTCCTTGGCAACGAGGAAGGGAGGAAAGAAACTGACTCTCATATGTAAACTCTGCATTGCTAAGAAGATGACACCCGGGGGGCAAAATGAAAGGCACAAGCTTTCCCCCAATTTTTATGTGTTTAAAAAGAATACTCAACAAAACATTTAAGGATCAAAAAGATCAGTTCGACAAGGTGCTCTGATGTAAAATGAATTGGAAATATTCTTGCTATTTTCCCCAGCACACATTACATGCAAGTGTTGCTGAACCTCTAACCAATGTTTTGGAGTAGTGTTTGAAACACCAGTGATACCACCTGGGGTATCTTTAAAAAAATATATTTGTTTGTTTATTTGGCCACGCCTGGTCTTAGTTGTGGCACACAGGATCTTCAATCTTTGTTGCAGCATGCGAACTCTTAGTTGCAACATGTGGGATCTAGTTCCCTGACCAGGAATTGAACCCGTGCCCCCTGCATGGGGAGCACCAAGTCTTAGCCACTGGACCACCAGGGAAATCCCTGGGGTATCTCTTTAAAATTGCAGATTCCGAATTTTTAACTAGCTTTCCTCCCAGTAAAGTTTGAGGGACATTGCTACTTAGCCTGTTTTTTTTTTTGTTTGTTTGTTTGTTTGTTTGTTTTTTAAATCACCCATTTTCAACAGGCAAATTGGAAACAACTTTAGCATTTCCCATTCTGTCAACTCCCTTTCCCTTTTATTAATAACTAGCTAATGTCCCTGCTAGGAAACCACCCCCAAAATAGCTGCAGGGTTTTCTTCCTGCTGCATTGGTTGGGGTGGGACAGTTACAGGTGCCCTCCATGGCCTCTGTGTATTATTTTTCTTTCATCACTCAACTGCAAAGCATGGCCAGTTCATATCCCACAGGTCATGGCAAATTTTATGCAACCAGGAACTTGGCTCAGGTTAAGGTATTTACTGATTTTCTTTTCATCTCAAAAACACCCACTGGAGTTCTCAGTGAATGTGTCAAATGATACAGTCACCTCTGAAAAACTGTTTGATAGTATCCACGAAAGTTAAAATATATCTTCTGTTTAACTAAAGATAGTTAAACCTATCTTCTGACCCAGAAACTCCTCTCCTAGATATATCCTCAAGAAAAATGAATGTGTATGTCTATGAAAAGGCATGTACCCCAGTGTTCATAGCAGCTTTATTCCGAATGACGCCAGACTTTAAATAACCCAAATGTCCATAAACAGAGGAATGGATAAGTTTTATGGCATATTTATATCATAAAATACTATATACAGTAATAATAAAAGCACAAACAATTGATACACATAACAATATGGATGGATCCCCAAAACGTTAGGCCATGCAAAAGAAGCCATACACAAATGAATATATGCTGTATGATTCCATTCATATGAATTACCAAGAAAAGGCGAAACCAATTTACAGTGATATGAATACAATTACAGGCTACTTCTGGGTGAGGAGAGGGGGCTAATGAGCTGGAGGGAGTACGAGAGAATTTTCTGGGGAGTTGGAAATGTTCTAAGTAATGATTTTGCTAGTGGTTTTATAGGTATATATATGTAAAAATTCATCGAGTTAAATATTTAAGACTTGAGCATTCTACTTCATTTAATAGAAATATGGCTGGTTTCTACTACCTTCTAGGGGCAGATCCACATGCCTCTGTTTGTTACTTCCCTGTCCTTTCTTTTCTGGGTTTCCTCCACTCCAGAGGCCTCTGCAGTTTCATTTGTCCTTACTGGAAGTTTTCGGCAGTTGCCAGTCTTTGTTCAATCTCCTTTCTAGAGTTTTCTCTCGTTGCTGCAAGTGGTGCCAGAGCTGATCCTGTGTACAATTGTCCCATGTACACTTGATCCTGAGTCCAATTGTCCTGTGAACACCTGATCCTGTGTACACTTGATCCTTTGTACAATTGTCCCTTGGGGTCCTTGGGTGATTGGTTCCAGGATATTCAACAGATACCAGATGCTTGGCTGCCTAAGTCCCTCATATTAAATAGCATAGTATTTGCAAACAGTCTGTGTACTTCCTTCTATAGACTTTACATCATCTCTAGATTGCTTATGGTGCTGGTATGTGTGTGCACTCAGTTACTCAGTAGTGTCCAACTCTTTGCAACCCCATGGACTGTAGCCTACCAGGCTTCTCTGTCGATGAAATTTTCCAGGCAAGAATACTGGAGTACGTGGCCATGCCCTCCTCCAGGGGATTTTCCTGACCCAGGGATAGAACCCATGTCTCTTACATCTCCTGCATTGGTGGCAAAGTTCTTTACCTCTAGTGCCACCTGGGACGCCCCATAAACACTGTATAGATTGTTGCAAATACAAAGTAAATGATACATAAATAGGTGCTTAAAAATGGCGACTTCAAGTTTTGCCTTTTGGAACTCTGGAATTTTTTCTCAAATATCTTTTGGTCCATGGTTTGTTGTTCTGTGGTTTATTGACTCTGTGGATATGGAACCCTGGGGTTCAGAGGTCTGACTATATTTACCCCCATCACCTACCACCAGGTGGGTTACTAGCTAAAACCTCATTGCCCTTCTGTAACCAAATGTAGCTGTTGCTGATCCTTTCTTTATGGCTCTTTGAAATCTTCTAATTTCCTTTTTTTTTTTTTTTGCCCATTTCCATCTTTCTCACGAATTGGCTTCAGCTTCTAGTACCTTGATTGGTGGATTTAACCAGGACCACTTGTGGTTTGGGACACAAGTCCACATAGGTTTGCCAAACAGAATGAATGCCGTGCAAAAGCAGCTTGGCGAGCTGCTGGCAACAGAGGGTTTAGGACACTAATGGCTAAGGTTCTGGGAAGCCAAGATGAAGACGGTTAAATAAACTACCACAGTTAGATAAAAAATACAAAACAGAGCACATAGGCCCATGAAAGTCTTCACATTTCTAGCTCCTTTCATCTTAGCTTTTTGCTCAGAACTTCACAAACTATAAAATTCAGGTTTTTCAGGGCAAAAGTGCCAACTCATTTGGACAGAATTCAACTTTTGTTCCAAAGGGAACAAAGGATTCTCTGCCCACAGTTGAGTCATACCAAGCTAATCCAAACTAAGAAACAACTTCAAAGCATCAAATATCCCTCTTTAAATTACTGAACATTCTGAGTCACCCACAGAAAGGAAAATAATGGTGAATTAGGAGAAACCAAGTGACCTTCTTGACTTGGAGGAAGAGTCTGTCCTTGAGGACAAGCAGCCTTCTTTGCTGATTACTATTAATGGAAAGAAGATAGGACATGAGAGTGGTCACTTCTTGAAGGAACCCAACTTGCTAAGAAGTCACAATGCTCTGGGCTTCTTAAGTGGCTCAGTGGTAAAGAGTCTGCCTTCCAATGCAGGAGACATTGGAGACACAGATTTGATCCCTGGGTCGGGAAGATCCCCTGGAGGAGGACATGGCAACCTACTCCAGTATTCTTGCCTAGGAAATCCCATGGACAGAGGAGCCTGACTGGCTACAGTCCATGGGGTCACAAAGAGTCAGATACGACTCAGCGACAGAACATGCATGCATGTTTAATGCTCTAGGCTGGTGGTTTTCAACCTTGGCTGCATGTTGGGATTTCATACAGTGCCCTAAAAACCACTGAGGTCTGGATTCTACCCTAGAGATTCTGATTTACTTGGTCTGGGCCGTGGTCTGGGCATCAAGATTTTTAAAATCTTGCACGTGATTTCAATGTGCCGCCAAGGTTGAAAACCACTGACCTAAGCTCCAGAACCCAGCAGGAACTTAGCAGGCTACCAAACATTCAGTAAATACTTGTTACCATTGGTCATAGTAATTTTAAAAAAGAATTTTTATTGAGATAAAATTTACATAACATAAAATTCAGCATTTTTTAAAAAATTTATTTATTTGTAATTGGAGGGTAATGCTTTACAATATTGTGTTGGTTTCTGCCATATATCAACAGTCACCATTTTTAAGTATATAATTCATTGGATTTTAGTATACTCACAGGGTTGTGTGACCAACACTATTATATAATTTTAGAACATTTTCATCACTGTAGACACTGTATCTATTAACAGACAGCCCCTATTCCCCCTTCCTCCAAGCCCCTGGCAACCATTTAATCTGTTTTTCCTCTTTGTAGATTTACCTATTCTGGACATTTCATATAAATGAAATCACACAGTATGTGGCCTTGGTGTCAGGCTTTTCAGTTAGTACAATGTCGTCAAGGTTCATTCATGTTGTTGCGTGTATCAGTGCTTCATTCCTTTTTATGACTGAAAAACATTCCATGGGTATACACTCATCAGTTGATGGACATGTGCATTATTTCCAATTATTATGAATATTGCTGCTACGATCATTCATGTACAAGTTTTTTTGTGTGTGTGTGTGAATGTATATTTTCATTTCTCATGGGTGAATACACACCTAGACGTGGCATGACCGAGTCATATGGTAAGTCTGTATTTACCTTTTGGAGGAACTGCCGAACTGTGTCCACAGTGGCTGCACCATTTTATACTTCAGCATGTGAGGATTCCAGTTTTTCCGTATTGCTGTCAACATTTATTGTTCTCCATTTAAAATAATATATGGTGCCTATGAAGTGGTACTCACTGTGATTTGATTTGCATTTTCCTGGTGAATAACTTGCTGAGCATTTTTCATACACGTATTGGTCATTTGAATACCATCTTTAGAGAAATGTCTATCTAAATCCTTTGCCTATTTTTAAAATGGGTTATTTGGTTTTGTTTTTTAATTGTTGAGCTGTAAGAGCTTTTTATATATTTTGGCTATTGGATCTTTATTCCATACATGGTTTTAGAAATATTTTCTCCCACTCTATGGATTGTCTTTTCACTTTCTCAATAGTGTCCTCTGATGCATAAACGTTTTTAGATGAAGTCCAATTTACCTATTTTTCTTTGATTATTTGTGTATTTGGTATCATATTTAAGTGACACTAATTTTGATAAATATAGTCATTTTTTTCTCTTTAGCTGGGGCAGGCAGCATCTGTTCAGGTCAGTTCAGTTGCTCAATCGTGTCTGACCCTTTGCGACCCCATGAACTACAGCACACCAGGCCTCCCTGTCCATCACCAACTCCTGGAGTTCACTCAGACTCATGTCCATTGAGTCAGTGATGCCATCCAGCCATCTCATCCAGGCAGCATCTGAGATGGCTCCAAATCCCTACACCTGAGATTCATGCTCTTGTGGAACCCCATACCCCTGACTGGGTACGGGGTTCCACAAGAGTGGTACCCACGACAAAAGTGATGGGGTGTCACTTCCAAGACTGGGTGACAGAAAGACTGCTGCTTACTCTCTTGCTCACTCTTACTTCACTGTGAGGGATCCTGCTGCCTGTGGAGAGGCCCACATGCCAAGAACTGAGGGAAGTTTCCAGTCAACAGCCAGCCTGGAGCTACAGCACCCACCTAAGCTGCACCCAGATTCCAGACCCACAGAAACTGAGATAATAAACACTTATTATTTGAAGGCACTGAGTTGTAGGGTAGTTTATTACACAGCAATAGATAACATAATTTGACTTTCTGCAAAGGCAAAACAAGGAAAAATGATCAACCAAACTAAAGCCCTGGCAGCAAAGTACTCCTGCCTCTGAAGTGCTCAGTCGCTTCAGTCACATACTTTGTGACCCTATGGACTGTAGCTCGCCAGGCTCCTCTGTCCATGGGATTCTCCAGGCAAAATACCAGAGCGGGTTGCCATTTCCTACTCTGGGGCATCTTCCCAACCCTGGGGTTGAACCCACTTCTGTTGTATCTCCCGTATTGGCAGGAGGGATCTTTACCACTAGCACAATCTGGCAACTGGAATTCAGGTGCTTAAGCAAATGGTATTCATTGAGCCATCACGGCACAAGTTGTTTTATTTACTAAAGGGATTTCCAGCCATATATATATATATATATATATAATTTATATTTAATGTAACATGCTCAGTCGCTCAGTCTTGTTTAGCTCTTTGTGACCCTCATGGACTGCAGCCCGCCAGGCAAGAATACTTGAGTGGGTTGCCGTTTCCTCCTCCAGGGGATCTTCCCAACCCAGGGATCAAACCTGTGCTTTCTATATTGGCACACGGATTCCTTACCATTGAGCCACCTGGGAAGCCCTGAATATGACATACATTATATGTTATATTATATATTAATATAGTAAATGTAAAGTAATGTATTCGTTAATAAATTAAGCATATGTTCACAATATATTAATGTACTGTATATTAATATAATACATTAAATTTAATACATGTAAATAGATTTACATATTAATATATGTTATGTAATAAAAATAAAATATAAATAACTAGTTTTAGATCAATAGTACCCATATTTCTGAAACACTCATTCAAAGCCCTCAACCAGTTTATCTCTTCCCTTCTTCCTCTTACCCACGACTGTTTGCAGTACCTTCAAATTGGTATGAGGTTACAGAATACAAGTAGTTATAATATCTGTCTAAACAAAATAAGGTTATTACAAAATAAGTAATATGCAATATAAATAAAGTGACCATACAACGCATTCCCAAGACAGTCTTGATTTCACATCTCCTTTATCACATTAATCACGTTAAGAAAAGTTTGCCACATATATACCACAAGGTCAAACAGCAACCATTTAAAATCTATTGCAAGTTTAAATAATTCAATTGCATCTCAACTAGGTTACTCCATTTGGACCAATAATTGGGAGCTATGAGGGTTGAGTTAATGAAACAAGAACAGAGGTTTGGTAATTAATAAATCAGTCATAGACCATCTGCATTTTTTTTTTCAATTTGGCTTTCCTCGGTCTAAGTTGCGGCATGCAGAGTCTTTAGTTGCCGCATGCGGGATCTAGTTCCCTGACCAGGGATTGAACCCCAGCACCCTAGAGTGGGAGCACAAAGTTTTAGCCACGGGACCACCAGGGAAGTCTCAGTCATAGATCATCTTCAAAAGCCCAGAAAGTTTCAAAATAGCAGCAACCTAAGAGTTCCTGTTTATGAATTTAACTGAGTCTGAACAAGGATATTAAGCAGGGAACTTGCCTTACACAGTCAGGGAGAAAAGCCACGGCAGGGTCAGGTCTAACACAAATCCCAGACAGAAGGGTTGTTTTGCTTCCAGGAGCTGAGCAGGAGCTTCCAGGAGCTGAGCAGCTGGCCCGAGGAAAGAGAGCCTTTGGTATTCCTGCCCTGGCCAACTAAGTCATTCCTTTCATCTTTTCTCATCAGGAGTCCACTTTGTTGTCCAGTCTTGGTATAAAATACTTATTCCATAAAAGCACACGACTGTCTGATAATAAGGGGCCTTTTCCTTCACTTTCTGTTCCTTTGTCCATTGCACTCCTTGATGCTTAAGGAGCATGGAGAACAATTAGAAAAGCAAAGACAAGGAATTAGAGCCATCTGAGTCACCCAGTAAAATTAATTTATGTTTTTTAGAATCTGTGACTTATTAGAGGATATTAAAAAGCTTGGTGAGGTACACCCAAATTCCACAAACACGGACTAAATGAAGCTCATTTCAATACAGTAAACATTGAGGGGATGGCCCCCAGGTGGCAGACACAGGGCTGGGCACTGGGGTGTAGGGATGAAAGAGGCCAGGACCACTCTCACTAGACAGGCTGCTCAGCACCCCGCCTCCACGTTTCATACAAATAACGAATCATTATGTTGTACAACTGAAACTAATATAACTTTAGATGTCGGATACATCTCAATAAAAAATTCTTAAATTGATATAGTTGAAAAAAAAGTTAATGGCCTTGACAAGTTTCAGGGTTTCGAGGGGTGGAGCGGCATGGAGAATTCCATCAGCCCTAGGTGGTGAAAGCAGGAGAGAAGTGATTGGAGCAGAGGAGCTTATTCCCCTTTCTTTATCATCATGGTACCCACCAGGGGGAGCCACCCAGAGCCCTGGGACTCCAGCCCACACAGCCAAAACCCTGGGGAGCTGAACACCACTCAATATGCACAGCAGCAGGGGCTTCCCTGGTGACTCAGATGGTAAAGAATCTGCCTGCAATGCAAGAGACTGGGGTTCGATTCCTGGGTTGGGAAGATCCCCTGGAGAAGGGAATGGCAACCCACTCCAGTAGTCTTGCCTGGAGAATTACATGGACAGAGGAGCCTGGTGGGCTACAGTCCATGGGATCGCAAAGAGTCAGACACGACTGAGTGACTTTCACTTTCACACATAGTGGCAGGCTCCCTAAGGAGTTGATCAGAAAATGAATAAAGCTGTCATTGGACAACTCACAGAAAAGAAAGCTGATGGATTCACACAATGCCCTTTCCACAGATGCAGGGCCTACCAATCCTGGACAAAGTTACAAACCTCTGGGCTGGTTTCTGAGACCCTTTCCCATTCCATTTCTTGCCCTAGTCTCCCATGGTGGGGGCGGGGATAGGGTGGGGTGCTGTGGCCTTTTCCTTCCTCCCTCTCACTTTCTTCCATCAAAACTTACTTGTCCAGTGTCTCATTTCTTCAGGGTTTCCTCTCTGCCAAGTATCAGACAGATGTCATCTAAGAGCATCACCAAAGAGCACATTTACATTTTAAGACAGGCCTCTGGTGCCTCAGCTTAGAAGAGTATTCGATGTGAGGTTGCTGGGGAAGCACTGTGGCATTTAGGGGTAGGAAACGCAATGTAGTAAGGTTTCCACCCCTTCCCTCCCCTTGACATAGTAATATGGTTGTTACATTCACCATTCTCTTAATGATTTGGACTCAAGCCTTTCCATTGGCTGAAAAACATTTTTAAAAATCCACCTGATCTGGTGAACTGTGTTCAGAGGTATCCAGTGTCTCCAAAGGTGGCCAAAAATGTAATTGTTGGCAATGACTAGGAAGGGAAATCTTAGGATTTAGTGGCCGGGATGTGACCATCACTGCCCCACAGAGGCACTGCCGAGCTCACTTCAAAGCTGGGCAAGGTCAAAGGAAGAACAACCAGAGGTCGTCAGGAGCACACCTTCTCACTCCACAGGTGCTGGGGAGGACATAAGAAAACCAGTCACGCTATCAGACAGCCTAAAATACATTAACAGAGATGAGCCTCCGTGCAAATAAAATATGTGGCCAAATAATATTTTCAAATATGGATTTCTTCCTTTTTCTCTCTTAGGGCTCCTTTCCCTTCCGTCCATCACAGTGGGCTCTGGCCTCACTGCCTTGAGGAAGGGTTGCTCATAGGAGAAAACATATAGTTTGAAAGTATTTTTGCTTCTTATTCCAAAAATGTAACCCTTTAGGGAATCCTGGGGGTGGGGGGCGTTGCAGAAAAAATTAAAGAAAGAGAATCCATGTCATCCCCAGACTGGAAGGTGTTTTTAACAGGTGGGAGTCAAGAGGGAAAAATGAGAGGTGGTGGATTCCAGGAGCAGAAAAGATCTGTGCCTGCCTTTGCAGCAGGGTTCCCAGGTGGTGCTAGTGGTAAAGAATCTGCCTGCCACTGCAGGAGACACGGCTTCCATCCCTGAGTCAGGAAGATCCCCTGGAAGAGATGCCTGGAGAATCCCATGGACAGAGGAGCTTGGTGGGCTACAATTTATAGGGTCTCAAAGAGTCGGACATGACTGAAGCGACTTCGCACACAGCACTACTGTGTGTTACAGTCATGACTTTGCAGCACAGTCACTACTCAGGCAAACAGTCCCAGAGGGAAGATGGCTGTGTCGAGACAGATAGGATCAGAGGTAGCCCTGCCAAAGACTCCCACACACCAGTCACAAGGGAAACCAGCAGAAAGCGGGAAGACCTGTAAGGAACTTGTGGAGAGAGATGACATGTCTAAGCAGTAACCCGCATGGGCCAAGGCCCAGAGGATTCTCCCCGCCTCACCCCATCCCCACCACTCAGCGTCTTGGCATTCAGAGGTTCCTTGGCATTCCAGCGTTCCTTGGCATTCAGGAGGCTGTTTTTCCACCAGCTCAGCATAGTAAGGCTTGAGGTCAGAAAGCAAGCTGAGTGAGAATAAAGACCTGGGGTTTTGTTTGTTTCGTAGACCTGAGTTTATGCCCAGGATTCAAGGCAGAGAAGGTGGTGAGTGGCCAGAGTGGGGAGTGGGAAAGTGGCTCCAGGGCTGGAGGAGACTGAGGTCTGATTGTGAGAATGAGTTTGAATTCTCCAGCATTATGGAGTTTCCACTACAGAGAAAGGATTACAGAACTGGTTCTCCCCTGAGCAAAAGCTGTGTTCTGATGAAGTGAGATTGCTGATCAACAAGATACTAACAGAAAAGCACTTTGTTGAACACCTTCAAATATGTTTGCTGATACTGTGAATCCTGTAGTGAGAATTGCTAAGATACAGTGTTTTCTTACCAAATCAATTGAAGAAGATTTGGAACTTATCCTATAAAGAGTAAAATTTGTTCCTCTGAATAGATTGATTCAATGTTCATAATAGTCACCCAAATGAGAAAGTTTCTTTTGGCAACCAGAGCAAGACATTCTATTGCTCTCATTTTGTTCTTAATCCTTGCTGCTGCTGCTTGCTAAGTCGCTTCAGTCGTGTCCGACTCTGTGCGACCCCATAGACGGCAGCCCACCAGGCTCCCGGGTCCCTGGGATTCTCCAGGCAAGAACACTGCAGTGGGTTGCCATTTCCTTCTCCAATGCATGAAAGTGAAAAGTGAAAGTGAAGTCGCTCAGTTGTATCCGACTCTTAGCGACCCTATGGACTGCAGCCACCAGGCTCCTTCATCCATGGGATTTTCCAGGCAAGAGTACTGGAGTGGGGTGCCATTGCCTTCTTCGTCTTAATCCTTATGCCCTTGCAAAATAAACAATGCACCTGTAGGCAAAGTAAACAAAGAACTGAAAGCATGTTTTAGTCTTGATGATTCAAGATTTCCCCAAGACTCAGCAATCTCTTTATCCACCAATTTACTTCTTTTCTTTAATTAATATACTTTATTAACAGGGGGTCAGTTTTGCATTTTCAGATAAATTGAGCAGAAAATGCAGAGTTCCCATATACTTCCTCACTGCTACTCCCCACCCCACAATTTCTCCTGCTAAGCTCAGTCATGTCCAACTCTTTGCAACCCCAAGCACTGTAGCCTGCCAAGCTCCTCTGTCTATGGAATTCTCTAGGCAAGAATACTGGCGTAGGTAGCCATTCCCTTCTCCAGGGGATCTTCCTGACCCAGGGATCAAACCCAGGTCTCCTGCATTGCGGGCAGATTGTTTACTGTCTGAGTCACCAGGGAAGCCCAATATCTTGTATTAATGTGGTACAATTGTTGCAACTGATGAGCCAATACTGATACATTATTATTAAGTAAAGTCCATTGCTTAAATTAGGGTTCTCTGTTTGTGTTGTGTAGCCTACTGATTCTGACAAATATATAATAACACACATCCACTGTTACAGTATCATGCAGAATAGTTTCATTCCCTTAAAAATCCCCTGTGCTCCATCAGTTCATCCTTCCTCCCTTCCCCTCCCCAAACTGTCTACCTCTCCAATTGACTTTTATCATTAACACAACTCAGGAGAAAATAAGGCCCTTGTAAATATAAGCACTATTTATATAGGTTTAAATTAAGTCCCCATCTTTGCCAGTAGGCAAGCTTGTATTTTTCCATAGTTGAAATAACTGTACTATTTTGAATTCTAATTGTTTTCAGTCAACATTATTTCAGAGATCTATTTCCATGTACAACCAGAGTTCACATACTTATCATCTCTAATCTTGTCATAATTTTAAAGATGAACTACTTCATAGTTGCCATGATTTCGCAGGATTAACTGCCCTACAGTTTTTAGATGTTTGTTCAATTTCTAGCTCTTCTACATAAACACTTGCCATTGAATCACAGTTTGATTCTTTACTCATGAACTAAATGATGTCTTAGTTTTTGTCCATATTTCACTCAAGGAACAAGCTTTTGTAGTTCTCTCATAGGTCAAGTTTATTTCCCAAAGGAATAGTGTATGAGGAGTTCATTCCTAGAGTACAAAAATCTGTACCTATTGCAGCACATTTTTACTTTAATGTTCCTTTTAATTTTTAAGCAATATTTAAAAATTTTCCCACAAGGCTATCTCTTAATGTGTGCTAAGTCACTTCAGTCATGTCCAACTCTTTGCAACCCTATCGACTGTGGCCCGCCAAGCTCCCCTGTCCATGGGATTCTCCAGTCAAGGATACTGGAGTGGGTTCCCATGCTCTCCTCTAGGGGATCTGTCTGAGCCAGGTATCAAACCTACGTCTCTTATGTCTCCTGCATTGGCAGGAGGGTTCTTTGCCACTAGTGCTGCCTGGGAAGCCTTAATAGCATAGTATTAATTTGGTCGATGGCCTTATAAATACCATTTTATCATATATAACTTTTATTCTGTAGTTTTTGACTTATAGCTGTGTTTTTCAAGGCTTAGTTTTAGCAATATCGTGACTTGAATAGTATTTTATAGGATTTATAAAACCTTTCAAATTATAGAAATAGCGTATGTCAGAATAGTTTCAAAGAGTCAGACACAACTGAGCAACTGAGCATGCAGGCATGTCAGAATAACAATATAATTCATGCTAAAATTACAAATAGAATTCCAGATGTCTTCAAATAACCATAGTTCTGCTGACGCTGAGCATGAAGAAGACCACAGCTTGCCAGCTAAAAGGACTCTGCCAGGTGCTTGGCAGCAAGAGAGAACAGTTTACAAGTCACTTCCTTAGGCAGCAAGACAGTACTTCTGTATCATACTACCATTGTTGGGACCTAGAGTTGATACAAAGATTTTTTTAAACTGAAGACCTTTGAGATTCAGCAGATGCGGAAAGAAACCTTCTCAGAGCTTCCCTTATCTGACTAAAAGCAGTAGCTTCTGGGAAATGAGGCTGCCATAAATCCCCTGTGCGGCTCTGAAGGCAGAAAGACTACTGCACCTGCATAAACAAACATTATTACAAACGTCTTATCCCATCTGTTCTCCTAAAAATCCACTTGTCTTTCCTAAAGAAACCTATTTGTCTTCTCATAAGGTCTTTTTCCTCCCTCCCTTGTCCCTGCTAAGTCTATAAACCTCTAACTTAAACCAGTTAAAGAACCGACTGCTTCTTTTGTTGGTTTTCATTTGCATGCAAATAAACCTTTTTCTCTTGTTAATCTCTCTTGTGTCTTTAATTCACAGGCTTACAAACACTAAACCTCACAGAGTAGAGAAGATTTTCCTTTCTAGCATTTTAGATTCACAAGAATCAAATTTGCTTACCATGCATTTCCACAGCTGAATGCAGCCCTCAGTCTGCCCCACTGAATTTCATATATGCCTTAAAAACATTAGAAGTTTGTTTTGTTCCCTTCAAGCTGCAACTCATTTTATCTGATTATCAAAAAAACACTTTTTTGTGTGTGTGGAATGTAATCTTTTAAAATTTTTTTTAAGAAAATTGAGGGAGAAGGAAATGGCAACCCACTCCAGTATTCTTGCCTGGAGAATCCCATGGACAGAGGAGCCTGGCAGGCTACAGTCCAAGAGTTTTACAAGAGTTTTACAAGGGGTTTTTACAAGAGTCAGACGCAACTTAGAGACTAAACCACCAGAGAAAGACTACCCTCGACTTGGCAGCAAGTGACAACTATCCTTAAGATTTTTTTTCCCCCTGATAGAAAAAGAAAACACTTGGAAAATGAAAATAATAAATTTTCTATTCAAATGTAAAAAAAAAGAAAAGAAAAGAAATTTGAGGTGTTACTTTTTTTTTTTTTTTAAGAAAATTTACATTATACTAGTTGTTGTTGTCCATTAAATCCTGTCCCATTCTTTCTGACTTTTCATGGACTGCAACACACCAGGCACCTCTGTCCTCCACTATCTCCCGGAGTTTGCTCAAATTCATGTTCATTGAGTCGCTGATGCTATCTAACCATCTCATCCTCTGCTTCCCTCTTCTCCTTTTGCCTTCAGTCTTTCCCAGCGTCAAGGTCTTTTCCAATGAGTCAGCTCTTCGCAGCAGGCAGCCAAAGTATTGGAGCTTCAGCTTCAGCAACAATCCATCCAATGAATATTCAGGATTGATTTGCCTTAGGATTGACTGGTTTGATCTCCTTGCAGTCCAAGGGACTCTCAAGAGGCTTCTCCAACACCACAGCTCAACAGCATTAATTCTTTGGCGTTCAGCCTTCTTTATGGTCCAACTCTCACATCCGTACGTGACTACTGGAAAAACCATAGTTTTGACTAAGCCTATTAGTTTCAAGAGCACATATAATTATTTGATATTTGTATATATTGCAAAATGATCACCACAATATGTCTACTTAACATCCAAGGATTTTCTTTTTTTCAACATGAAAAACTTCCAAGGAGCTAAACAACAGCAACTGATTTTAAAAGGCCTTGTCCTGGCTATGTAAGAATCAGTCTGATTCTTGGGCTGTGACTTTCTTTTCCTTGAGAGTTACTTTGCAGAAATAGGAGGCAGGCTGTAGCTATGGTCTGCCATTTCCCATGCAGTTCTTACAACATGCTGCTGTAGGAAGAGGCTTTGAAACAGCCATTTTTCAGCTAACTTCTTACATTTGTTTCAGTAATGTAGATGCTGAAGAACCCCAGCCTGCCAGCCTTATCTGTGACTCTCAGGTGCTGCCTAAAACCATCACAATATTGTTAATCAGCTATATCCCAATACAGAGTAAAAAGTTGGAGAAAAAAAAAAAGAGAACCACTCCATGTGTATCAAACCTATGGAGACAAGTTAAAACAATGAAGGTGTAGGAGTTTTTAAACATATTTTAGAGATTAATCCCTTACCAGATTAACCCCTTTTCAGATATACAGTTTACAAATATTTTCTTACATTCTCTAGATTGCCTTTTTACACAGCTGATTGTTTCTTTTGCTGTGTAGAAGCATTTGAGGCTGAGCTAGTCCCACTTGTTTATTTTTGTTCTATCTTTTTAGAATGTAAATTCATGCCTGGAAGGCTACAGTCCATGGGGTCACAAAGAGTCGGACATGACTGAGCTATTAACACTTATACCTTATATTACCTGGTGAACACGTACTATTTCTGTGATCTGTGTAATTTAGAGCCTTGCTACTGAAAGTGTGGGGTTCACACACTCAGCAGACAGAATGTGAGGGGCTAAATTGTGTCTACCCCCTGCCACGACCTTAGAATGTGACCATATTTGGAAGTAGGGTCTTTAAAGAGATAAATTAAAATGAGGTCATTAGTGTAGGCCCTAATCCTATATGACTGGTGTCCTTTTAAGGAGTTTGGACACAGACATGCACAGAGGGGAGACTTGTGAAGGTACAGGGAGAAAGAAGGCTGCTGTCTGTAAGGCAGAGAGTGAGGCCTCAGAAGAAACCAATCCTGTTGATATCTTGATCTTGGACTTCTAGACTCCAGAACTGTGAGAAAATAAATTTCTGTTGTTTAAGTCTCCAGGTCTATGATCCTTTGTTATGGCAGCCCTCAGAAACTAATATGTAGCATTAACATCACCTGGGAGCATTTTAGAAGTACTCATTTTCAAGCCCCAACTCAGACACACCGTATCAGAATTTCTGGAGAGTGAAACCCCGAATTGTGTTTTAGTAAGTCCTCTGGATGATATCTGTGCAGCTAAAGTTTAAGTAGCACTGATCTGGAGTAGTGTTTCTCAAGTTGTGAATTAACCATCACCTGGGCAACTTTGGTGAAAGAGCAGTGCCTGGGCCTCACCATAACATTCTGGTTCAGCTGGTTGAAGGTCGAATGGGCAGTGGCCTGAACGGCAGACCCGCTTTAGATATTTTCTAAAGCTGCCCTCTTGACTCTAAGGGACAGCCTGGGCTGAGCTCCCCAGGTCTACAGCCTGTTGACGTGGTCTGGAAACCTGCAGAAGAGACGACTGAGTGTAGGTACTTTGGGTAAACTGAGGCAGCTTACTAACCTCCTAACATAAGAGGCCTCATCAGTAGTGTGTGATTTCAAGAGCAAGATGGATTCCTCCTCTAGAAATGATGACCCATCCCTCTTCTACCTGCAAATCCTCAGTTCTTCTCTATGACTTGGTGTGATGGTTAGTTTAATGTATCAACTTGACTGAAGTGTCCAGACCAAACATTATTTCTAGGTGTGTCTGTGAGGATGCTTCCAGATGAGATTAACCATTTGAATTGGTGGACTCAGTAGATGGCCCTCCTCCACGTGGTTGAGCTTCATCCCATCCACTAGGGGTCTGAGTAGAACAAAAAGCAGAAACGGGTGGAATTTGCCCCTTTTTCCCTTGCCTTGTTGCTAGAGCTCAGACATCTCATCATCTCAAGTCCCCAGACTAAGATTTATATCTTCAGCTCCCCTGGGTTTCAGGCCTTCAGACTCCAACTGAATTACTCCACCAACTTGGCTGGGTCTCCAGCTTGCAGATAGCAGATTGTGGGGCTTCTTAGCCTCCATAATCTTCTGAGCCAATTCCTCATGATAAACTCCATTTAGATAGATAGATATGAAGAAAGAAGAAGGAAGGAAGGAACAAAGAAAGGAAGAAAGAAAGATTTCTTTCTGTTTCTGTTTCTCTGGAGAAACTTGGACAAGCACAAACACCAAGGAGGTAACAGCATCTTACTAGATGGGACCAGCCTGACACCAGATTGAAAGGGGGAAATTCAGGGCTTCTGGACCTAGCATTATTGTCCTTAGTCTTACGTGGACTGGAGATGTGTAAGGGTCCTTCAGAACAGCTGAACGATGTATGGGGCCATTTCTCTGAGAGCTTAGTAAAGCTTATATTCTAAGCTTCCAGGATTCCTGTTTAGGATTTTATAAACTCCAAGGTGTAAATACCTGATTAGATTTGGTGAGCCCTTTCTTCCTGTGTTTGCATTTGAAAGAGGGATAAAGTCTTTAGGTCACGAGAAAACAATTCTGGAGGTGAAATCACTTTCAGTCAGTTCAGTTCAGTTGCTCAGTCGTGTCCAACTCTTTGCAACCCCATGAATTGTACTAGCAAACTGGCAGGAGAAATGGGGGCTGGACTGGAAAATAATGCTACTAATGGTAACTATTACTGAGTATTTCTGCCTGCCAATGCAGGAGATGTAAGAGATGTGAGTTCAATCCCTGGGTTGGGGAGATTCCCTGGAGACAGGCATTGCAACTCACTCTAGCGTTCTTGCCTGGAGAATCCCATGGAGACAGAAGCCTGGTGGGCTATAGTCCATGGGGTTGCAAAGAGTTGGACACTGAAACGATTTAGCACTCTCATGACTCTATGTCTAGCACTTCATCCATTGTCTCATTTAATCCTCACAACAATGCTGGAAGTAAATCGGGAGAACTTGAACCTAAACCTTTTGTACCCACACAGTTCACTGTCTGTATTAGCATGACTTTCACCACTGCCTCCAGTAATATGCTTTAGGAAACTCTTGCCCAGGGAGATAAGTTACACACAAATTTTGCTACTGTCCTGAAAGTACTCCGAAGGTCTTATCAATTTTCAAAGGTTCCTTTAGAAACTCTCGCCCTGCTGTGTCTGTTAAGCCCTTGCTCAATCCTAAACAAGCCCCAAACCTATAAATATCCCATCACTGCCCTCTCTTCATGAGATGCTGCTAAGACTCTGTCGAGGAAGGGATGGCCCTGATCTCAGTGAACTATAAACTCAGCTTTGCTTTGTCTACCAGTTCCTTGGTGGTGCCCTGTGGAGCAGCATCTGACAGCACCATGCTTATATCCATTTTTCAAATTAGGAAATTGAGGCTTAATGTATCCAAAGATACAGAGCTAGTAAGTGGTGGGTCCAGGGTTCAAATCCTGCAATTCTGATTCTAGAAAGCACACTCTCAGCCACATCTACACCACCTCCCCTTACATTTGAAATCATATAATACAGTCACTTATTCTTCCTCTACCAAGGATCAACCAAGAAAAATAAACACAAACTGTGAAAGAACATGTGCCCTCAGGCTCCCTCTCCTTACTGCCTGGGCTGTGTCTCTGCTGACAAAGGTCATCACAGGCCAGGACCTCCTCAGATAGGTTGCAGAACCCTTTGGAAGAAAGAGGGGTGAGTTAGGTAATGTGGGAAGCTCTACTTTGTCGGTGACCAGCGCACTCCTCTGCCTCAATTCACGCAGCTTCACACTAGACAATAGTGTGTATGCGTGTCTGACTCTTTGAGAACCTATGGACTGGGGCCCGCAGGCTCCTCTGTCCACGGGATTTCCCAGGCGAGAATACTGGAGCAGGTTGCCATTTCCTTCTCCAGTGGATCTTCCTGATCAGACACCAAACCCACGTCTCCTGCATCTCCTGCATTGGCAGGAGGATTCTTTACCACTGTGCCATCTGGGAAGCCCCAACCTGACAATCATGGGTCACTTAAAAATCGCAGAGGAGCCAGAACTTAAAATGGATGACTGTCTGACCTACACCATGCTTTAAGCTTTGCTGAAGCCAGGACTGTGGTGCTTTTAAACTATACAAGCCCCAGGACACTCCTGCCTGCTGAGATCATTACAGAAAAGGCAGTGTGTTACCTGGGGTCTGTTACTGCTTTCCTTTGATGCCCATCTGCCCGAGCCTCAGCCACCCTTGTCCATTCACAGAGCACTGCCCGCCCACTGCCATCGTGTCCCTGGTGTCCCAGGGTGAACTCACGCTCCACTTCACATTGAAGACCAGCAGCTTCTTTCTGCTCCCCCACCCCACAGTCCACTTTCTCTGTCTCCAGCCTGCTGCCAGCCCTGTCTTGCAATGCAATCTAGGAAGTCCAACATCCTGGAAATTCCTGCAGACCACGCCTTGGCAACAGAGAGCAGGCAGGCAGACGCCTGCAGCAATGGGTGGGGAAGCTTTCCAATCTGGCGGCACCTCCCAGATGGAGATGAAAACCCAACACAAACTGTGGAAGAACGTGTGCCTTCGGGCTCCCTCTCCCTACTGCCTGGGCTGCATCTCTGCTGTTAAGAGTGGTCTCAGGCCAGGACCTCCTCAGATAGGTCCTTAGGAAGCAAATCCTCTGGGGGAAATTCGGTAAGGTTGGAGGGCTCAGCTTTGTCAGTGACCAGTACACTCCTCTGCCTCAATTCATGTAGCTTTTTACCGACCCACCAGGAGCCACTTCAGTTCAGGTCTGCTACAGGTTAGATCACACATGTCAACGAAGGGACTTACAACAGCTAGTTGAGGTAGAAGTGTCTGCTCACTCATTTAGTGGACCTGAACCAAGGACTTGCTCACAAACTATGGAAATCAGCCCACTGCAATCAGCAACCCCTGTGGCCTTCCCTACCCACCACAGCTTCAGTCTCTTGCTCCACCGGCTTATTACCTGTTTGCTCACTATTGCTGAATAACAAATCAACCCCAAACAGGAACTTTAAACAATAACCATTTTCTTTTCTGACAATTCTGTGGATTGGCTGGGCAGTCTTTCTGTTGGTCTTGTGGGATCGATCATGTGAATGCATTCAGCAGAGGGCGAGCTGGCCGCCGGGATGGGACCTCTCTTTCCTGGAGGTCTCTCAAGGGTTTCTCTTTATGCTGTTCTGGAGCAGTGATCTAAGAAGGCAAGAGCAGAAGCCACAAGGTTCCCTGGGGCCTTGGAAGTCATACAGTGTCACTTCTGCCACCTTCTGTCAGTTTAAGCAAGTCACAGGGACCCTAGACTCAAGGCGTGGGGGAGTGGACTACACTTCTTGATAGGGGTATTGTGTTTTCACTGGGGGTACAACGAGGAAGTGACTCCTTTATCCACAAAGATGTGGGAAGCTTCTTAATATTCACTATTAATAATGACTAAGCAAACTGGTGGCTCAGACGGTAAAGCGTCTGCCTGCAATGTGGGAGACCTGGGTTTGATTCCTGGGTTGGGAAGATTCCCTGGAGAAGGAAATGGCAATCCACTCCAGCACTCTTGCCTGGAAAATCCCATGGACGGAGGAGCCTGATAGGCTATAGTCCATGGGGTTGCAAAGAGTCAGACACGACTGAGCCACTTCACTTCAAGCAAACAAAGCCTACTTACCATGTACTGGATCCTGTGCTAAGCACTTCACAAGAACCCAGTGATAAACATCTCCCAATGCTCCTGTTTCCATGTGGAGAAGGAGAATTCCCCAGAGAAGAACTCCCTCACTTTTGCCCTCACCAACCCCTATTTCCTCCTTCTCGTGGGAGCAGTGACTCCTCTGCTGGTGAATCTAGAACAAGGAGTGCATTTCTTCTTCCTTGAGATCTCAGAGCCATAAGCAGAGTGTGCTCTGTCTGCTCTGGGGGCAGGTGTGCCTGGAGGAAAGGTATTTAGAAATCCAATTGGTTCATTAAAATCACATTCTCCAAACACCTTTATCAGTTGTAAAGGAGTTATGTTGAACTCCATTTGTCTGGGTTTCGCAATTGTTTCTGAACTAAGGCAAGGAAAAGACAGGTATAATTTATTGGAGACTTTCAAATCTCAACAGCACACACTATTAGCTCCTTTTCATTGAGAAGTAATTTGTACAAGGCTGCACAGCTAATACTCTGTGAAGCCTCATTTCAGAGCCAACAACCTTGAACAGAAAAAGCACCGCCTTCACCCCCTCTCTCCTAGATTGCAGAAAGCCATGTAACATTTATGCTCCAATCTTCCTTCCTTCAACCAAATCCAGGTTAACAAACAAAAGTCAGCTTCTTCTCTGTTTCCGTTTGTTCATCACCTCTTGAGAGTCAAGCAGTTGCAACCCAGATGTCAACAGAGGCATCCCGACCTTGGAAAATTCAATTAGAGTTGACTCGAAACCCTTTCCCACCAGAAGTGTGGTGAACGTTCTAAGTCTCGCCCATTCCCCTGGATTTGGGGTAGGAACACTAGTTTATCTCGCTTTACCTTATTTCTAGTAGGTTGTTACTCCACCATCCTGTTTCCACCAAATTATAAAATACTCACCATCTTGTATGTGCTATTTCTCCCCTACACCAGCCATGGAATACAGAAAAATTACCTTGACTTCCCCACTTAAATAGCCCTAACACCAACTGTGTGGGAGGCAAGCAGATCAGGCTGCTGGTGTGAAGTGTTGGGGGACTTTTGTGCTGCTCAGGCCTCTCAAGCCTCTGTTGAGACCTGTAACTGTCCATCCCTGCTCCCCTTGGACTTTCCACTTTATTATGTAAAACTTCAAGGACGTATAATAGAAGAGAGACTATTACAATGAACCCTATGCTTCCATCACTTCCTTTCAACAATCACCAACTCATAACCAAGAGTTGTTTCATCGATACTCTCATCCACTCCTGTTGGGATTATTGCAAAGCAAACTCTAGATAGGGCTTCCCAAGTGGCACTAGTGGTAAAGAACTTGCCTGCCAATGCAGGAGACATAAGAGATGCAGGTTTGATCCCTGGTTTGGGAAGATCCCCTGGAGGAGGGCATGAGAACCCACTCCAGTGAGAATCCCATGGACAGAGGAGCCTAGTGGGCTACAGTCCATAGGGTTGCGAGGAATTGAACATGACTGAATCAACCTAGCACACACATACACACACTCTAGATATCACTTTATTCACAAATGTCTCAGCTTCTATCTCAAAAAGAACTGCTTTTAAAAGCATAACCAGGACTGCCCTGGTGGCCTAGTGATTAAGAATTTGCCTGCCAATGCAGGGCACATGGGTTCAAGCCCTGGTTCGGGAAAATTCCATCTGCCTCAGAGCAACTAAAGTTTATGCACAACTACCGAAGCCCGTGGACCCTAGAGCCCATGCTCCGCAACAAGAGAAGCCACCACAGTGAGAAGCCTGCACACCGCAACTAGAGAGCAGCCCCTACTCACCCCAACTAGAGAAAGACCACAAGCAGCAACAAAGACCCAGCACAGCTGAAAACTAATATTTTTTAAAAAGCTTTTAAAAGCATAATCACCATATCAATACCCTCCTAAACATAATCATCAGCACTTCTCCAATACCAGCAAGTACCAAAGCAGGATTCCTTGTCTCCTGGTCCTACCTCTCACCAACCCCCAGTCCCAACCACAGCTAACTGAGATAACCTGCACGTGTGTATCTCTGGCCGCTCTCAGGTCTCTATGCTGCCACACAGACCCAAGGACTACCTACCTGAACGCGGCGGACTGCCCCACCGGGCACAGCAGGCTCAGTACCTACAGCCCACAATACTTTTAGGAACTTACAAAGATGGTTTAGTTCTTTTTATATGAGAAGGAAAAAATGAACTTTTAGTTTAAAAAAAAGTCTTAATATAAAATACTGATATGTTCATCTTTATTTTAATACGGTCATAAAATATAATTTTAATATGGTTTAACTAAGCTTCCCTAATGAGTACTTTCAATTAAGCTTTCATCTTAAAACCAGAGGAGTGAAAGACGGAATATCATCAGAGGCAGAATAAAACAGTTTTAATCTTTATCCTGTGTCCTGAGAAATTTCAGGCCTTTCTGAACTAGTGGCTTAAAAAAAAAATCCTTTGATAGTTTTGGTAGACTATGAATAGTCTCACTGATGCCATTTTCCAAAATGGACAATATTAACTTACTCAAATTTCACAAATCTAATAATAATATTCTCCACCTTTCTGCTAATAAGGAGCTGAAAATCACTCCAAGGCATAACAGAGACAGTTAATACAACCATCTGGGAATAAAAGCTACAGAAAGGTGAACATTTGCAGCTATTACACTTGACAGCTAAATGGGGTGAGAAGACATTTGAGCTTCTTAGTGAAATTATTATAACTTTTGGTAGTTAATCATAAGCCTCTGTATAATTCCTCAATGATCTTATTTAGTAACTGCTTCTTTAAAGGATTTAGGAAACTTTCAATTTATACACAAACACATAATAAAGACAGGCACACATGCATATGAACATAGACACACATATCTACTCCAGGGAGCAAGTAAAAACAAATTCAGATTAAAGTACTGATACCAGAAACCAAGCAGAAGAGCGGCACAGACAAGCTGGCAATCTCCTGGGGTAGCGGTGGAGGTGATGATGGTAGCAGCTGTTATTTTTTGGTTTCCTGCTATGATTAGGCATGATGCCAGGAATTTTATTTGCTGAGAGGGATCACCACATTTGAACATTACATTCATTAAGCTCTAAGATTCTTGTGTGCAAGTCAAAGGAAGAAACAGGTAAAAAGTGAATGCAACTTAGGGATTTAAAGACAGAACTGGAATTTGTGGCAAGACACAATCTGCCTAAAAGTAGTTTGAATATCACAGACTCTCACCTTTCTTACTGAATTTTCATAGATATCCTTGAATAGATGTTTCTTTATTTGCTGCTTGTCTTAAGGGTCATTTCCAGAAACTTTATTTTTCGTTTTATTTGGCTCTGCCAGGTCTTAGTTGTGGCATGAAGGATCTTCCATCTTCGCTGAGGCATCCAAACTCTTTAGTTGCCGCATGTAGGATCTAGTTCCCTGACCAGGGATGGAAGCCAGGCCCCCTGCATTGGGAGCATGAAGTCTTAGCCACTGAACCACCAGGGAATTCCCCATATTTCATTTTAACCAATAAACCTAGCTTTTTTTTCTTTTCCTTCTATCTAAAAAAACAAACACAAACAAAAACCCCCAAAATCAAACTAAAACAAAAAACAACCAAAACTACCACATGGTATTACCTGTCCACGACACTAGTTATTAGCTTAACATAAAGGCTTTAGAGATAGAGCTCAATCATCTGTAAAACTGGTTTCCAAACAAGCTCATTCATGCAAATCTAGATGGGCCATAAAAGTTAGTTTACTCCATAAAATACTAATCCACGGAGACAATAAAACAAATTAAAAAAATTCTGGGTGGATGCAATTTGACAAAGCATTATAGCGCTTACCAAATGCCTAGTTTCTGTTACTCATGATAAATGACACTGAGCATGAGAAAAGGAAGAGGCTGGTGGGGACGGAATCATTTAAAGTAATCTATTTCCTACGGAAACCTGAGGCAGCACTCTTTTGGCGGGGGGGAGCGGGGCAGCAGCACTGCCTTCCCCATTGGCTGCATGACATTTATGCTTCTGCAAAATGGAGACCAAAACACTCTGCCGCAGCAACCCCAAGAAGACCCAAAAGACTCCATCACCTTATTCTCCAGAAGACTCAATCCTCTTTTGAGCTACAAAAGCTACCCGAGGCTCCCTTCTGCTTCCAGTTGTGGTGATAAATATATAGTAGTAAAACATAAAGTCTACTGGTTTAATCAAATATTTTGAGAAATGAAAAGCTATCATCTAGAACACTGCTTCATAACCTTTTTCAGGTCATGAATTATTTTCAGACTATGATCAGAACCATGGATGTGGACTTCTCTGGTGGTTTGGTGATAAAAGAATCCAACGACCAATGCAGATGACATGGTTCATTCCCTAGTCTGAGAAGATTTCACGTGCCGCCAGAGAGACTAAGCCCACACACCACAATTACAGAGCCTGAGTGCTCCAGCTAGAGAAAGCCCACAAGCAGCAAGAAGGCCCAGCACAGCCAAATAAAGGAACATGGAAAAAAAAAAAAAAAGAAACATGGGTGCTATTCCCAGCAAACTGACATACATGCAATTGTACATGAACTCATAGAAGATTTATGGACCCTGCAAAGGCTGTCTTCAGACTCTAGGTTAAAAAATTCTGATCCAGAGTAAGCAGAAATTACCAACTTTATCAATAATTTGATTTTAATATATAACTATATTTTAAATAAAATTATACTTCAATTTGGAGCTGAAAGTTGCAATTTGATTTATAACTGTATGGCAGTTTAATATAGGCATATAAACTCTGGATCTCAATGTTCTTGCTTGTAAACTGAAGATGATAATAATTATCTCAAGGTTACTGTATTTCCTGATACGTATCTAGTATAGCACTTGTCACAAAAATATTTAATAAATGTTCATTTACTCATTCAAAAAAATATAGTAACCTGTTTCCTAAATTTCATCTACAGATTATAGAAAGCATTTTGACTTATCCACAAAGGCTTCACCGTTTTTCAGTGCTACTTCTCAGTAATGAGGGGGCAATGGAAAAGTAACACAAAGAATGATTTCAGTCTTCAGGATTTATTTGAGAAGACAGTGAGATGAGATCAGCTACTGGAGAACAGAGATCTCACTGGGAAAAGAAAAGCAAAACCAGCAAATATATGGAGGTTTTGTTTTTTCAGGTCAGTCAGAACAATGAGACCGCTAAGACATGCAAGAGGAGAGAAGTAAGGATAGTAAGGCAGGCATTCGTTTTCTCTCTAAAGCATGCTGGAGTCCCCAGACCTGGTAAAGACACAATTGCAGGTAACAGCAGCAGTGGTGTTCCTTAGCGGTCCAGTGTGTATTGAGGGGGTGGGGACTACAAACGCTCAGCACCAGACTAGGGAACTGTGGCTTTCTGTTTTTAACGTGTAATAGGTTCTGCCAACTCCTGGATCCTCGGAGAACATTGTGTTTTCAAAGCAGCTGGCTTGACTTTAAAGACTTCTGGATCATAATATACAATATGCACAGGAGTCCTGAAATGGAAAAAAAGATTCAACTTGAAATAGGATGAAAGGGAAAGAGAACTAACACTCCTCAGGCATCCACTATATGTCAGGCACTGTGTTATTATCCCGTTTTGATTTTCATAAGCATCTCATAAAACAGGTATCATTGACCTCCACTATACAGATAAGGAGATGAAGGCTCAGGCAAGTCGTAAGAATGACCTGTGGTCAAATCTAGATTTGTGTCAGATTCCAAAGCCTTTCCTCTTTCCATAGAAAGCAAATTCTGGAAATTCCTCAATAATTTGGCAGTGTTAAAACAAAGCCAGACAGTTCACCAGTGAACTTGAAGAAATTATGTTTTTTTGAAGTTTCCATCCTTAACCACCAAATAAGAACTTTTCTACCAGAATAGAATCTTGAGTACCTGATCTTACTCTTCCCTTTCCTTTGTCAGTGTACAAAGAATGCGTGTCATTTCATTTGATGTTTAACTTTTTTTTTTTTAAGAAAAACTTATTGCAAAATTTTAAAATATTTTATTATATAAGATTGAATATATTTCCTATTCCCTGAGCTCAAGACTACTACAATGTTTTCAATTATGCTTTCTTGATGGTGCTAGAAAAAGGGGATCAAGTATTACCCCTTGAAGGTAACGAAATGAATTGAGGTTCAGGCAAGTTGAGAGGTCTTCTGAAAATGAATAGGAATTAGAGGCAAGTTTTTCTTTAATATGTTTTCTGATTTATTTTTAATAGTTCATACATGTACATGATGCAAAAATGTTGATAAATTACAAAAGTCTATTTAGGGAAAAATAAGTCTTCCTCCCATCCTAGCTCCCTAGGCCCCCAAAGTTACCATTGTTACCAGCTTATTATGTACTCCTCTGAGATAATATAAGTGGGGCTTCCCCCATGGCTTAGCCCATAAAGAATCTGCCTGCAATGTAGGAAATTGTAACAATTATGTTTCTTTTCTATAATTTGTTTTCCTTAACAATATAAGTATAGATGTGTGTTAGTCGTTCAGTCCTGTCCCACTCATTGCCACCCCAT
Source organism: Bos mutus (assembly GCF_027580195.1). Classification (NCBI taxonomy): domain Eukaryota; kingdom Metazoa; phylum Chordata; class Mammalia; order Artiodactyla; family Bovidae; genus Bos; species Bos mutus. The sequence goes on along the minus strand of NC_091622.1, from coordinate 71,901,110 downwards.
GGACTATAGCCCAACAGGCTCCTTTATCCATGGAATTCTCCAGGCAAGAATACTGGAGTGGGTAGCTATTCCCTTCTCCAGGAGATCCTTCCGACCCAGGGATCAACCCCAGGTCTCCTGCATTGCAGGCACATTCTTTATCACCTGAGCCACCAGGGAAGTCCCAACAATAGAGATAGATTATTCCCTTAATAATATAGATAAATAATCCCATATCCATAATAACAGAGTTCTATCCTAGGTCTGAAGCTCAATACTAGTCCACTAACTATTTAATTGTAGTCTTATCAACAATTCATGGTAAGACGACCATAGATTTGCCACAATAAATGTAACAAATGAGATGATTCTAAAAATGTATTGTTTTCCTACAATTCATTTCATTGACCTTACTAGATCAACTTTTCCCTCTCCTTAGTATCCCCAGGCTTTCCTGTCCCATCTTAGCCTTTAATTGAAATACCTTGTATTTGGGTTAGCTAGTTCTTGAATTCTGGGAGATATCTTGGAATGGATAGCAGCATAAGATACCGGCCAGAGGGCATCGCGGGGAGGTAAATAATCTTTGTGAAGAGGCTTGGCCTTAGCTAGAGCTAGTATTCGAGGGCTGGGGTGGGCCAGCAAGGCAGCGTGGGAGATCTATAGTGGAAACAAAATGACACAAAAATTTCACATCTCTCTTTCCAGGTATAGCATTTATCGAGTTACCATTATTTCTCTCCTGATTACTCTCTAACTGGCCTCTCTGTTTCCCTTCTTGCCCATACAATCCAGCCTTCATACAGCAGTTACTGAGGGCAAGAAGGTGCACTTTAACAAGTGTATTCCATGAACCAGAGAGTGTTCTCAGTGATTTGCCTGTATCATTCCCATGCAATCACCATAATAACTTGATGAGGGATGTACTTTCCAAGGCCCAAGTCAAATCATGTCACTCTCAGGGTTTAAACCTTCCAGCAGCTTTCCATTTTTCTAAGAATTAGGCTCCTTACTGTGGTCAAGAAGGCCCTACATGGTTTGCCTGCTATCCTCCATGACCCCACCTTCCTTCCATCTCTCCCTTGATCACTAAGACCCCAGCCACATAGACCCCTCTGGCCCAGCTCTTTCCATCTCAAGACCTTTGCACTTGCTAGTTCTGCTCAAAACTCTCTTTCCCCATTCTTGTCATGCCTCCTCTTCATCATTCAAGTCTCTAGACTCAAACATCACATCCTCAAGAAGCTCTTCCCTGACCATCCAAGGCATATTGGCCATTCTAATTACCCTATTTAATCTTCTTCACAGAACTTACCAACACCTGCCTTAGCTCATTTATTTTATTGTTGGGGTGTTTATTGTCTGCTTCTCCCCACCAGAATATAAGCTGCTTGAGAGATATACCTGTTTGCCCAAAGCTAGACTAGATTCTTGGAGAAGGCAATGGCAACCCACTCCAGTACTCTTGCCTGGAAAATCTCATTGGTGGAGGAGCCTGGGAGGCTACAGTCCATGGGGTCGCTAAGAGTCAGACACGACTGAGTGACTTCACTTTCACTTTTCACTTTCCTGCATTGGAGAAGGAAATGGCAACCCACTCCAGTGTTCTTGCCTGGAGAATCCCAGGGACGGGGGAGCCTGGTGGGCTGCCGTCTATGGGGTCGCATAGAGTCAGACACGACTGAAGCGACTTAGCAGCAGCAGCAGCAGCAGACTAGATTCTGGTACATAATTATTGCTGAATAAAGATATGTTGACTGACTGACTCTTTGACTCATTTTGGTCTTACTTTGGAAACCACATCTGCCAGGAGGCCTTTCTATTATGTTGCTTTATTGGTAAAATAGAAAAGATGACATATAGCTACTATTCTCTCTCTCTTAAGAGTATGATTATCTGCAGTAGTGCGTGCTCAGTTGCTCAGTCATGTCTGACTGTTTGTGACCCCATGGACTACAGCCCACCAGGCTACTCTGTCCGTGGGACTTTCCAGGCAAGAATACTGGAGTAGCTTGCCATTTCCTTCTCCAGGGGATCTTCCTGACCCAGGGATTGAACCCTCATCTCCTGCGTCTCCTGCATTGGCAAGTGGAATCTTTACCAGTGAGCCACCTGGGAAGCCTCATCTACAGTGGAATCATTTTTTTAAAAGATTTTTTTTAACTCCCCAGACAATTCTAGCAATTAAAGATGGCTATAATCACATACTAAGAAAGCTGAGAATCAGGTTTTGATTTGCCCAAAGGTCACAAGTCATTTTAGCAAACTCAAGTCACTCTCCCAAGGTTTTATTGATTCTCTAGGGAATTTCCTAATAGAATTCCACATCTAATGCTCAGATTCCTATAATGATGAAATTAGTCTGATTTCCTTTAGCAACATGATCATTAGGTATTTTTTGAAAACTCAGTTGGGATTAGAAGTCAAGTAGCCACTACAATGAATGGAGGAGAGTGTCAGGGAGGAAGAATGAGGGAAACCACTGAAGGTGTTGGGCTCTGTGCTAAACACCTGCCTTATTGATTATCACAAGTCACAACAGTCCTGAAACTGGGAACTATTATCTTGACAATCCCCTTGCTCACAATGCCATCACAACTTTAGGACTTTGGCATGTGCTCTTCCCTTTACTAGAACATTCTCTTCTCATTCACTTAGCTGACCCCTTCTCATTCAGCTCAAATAGTCCTTCCTTTGAGAGACTTTCCCTGATTACCATACACATGAAGCGTGTTCTCTAACCTCAGCCATAGTCACTCCTTTCCCATTTTCTTCATAGCACTTATCACTACTTGACATCATCTTATCTGTTTACTTTTTTTTTTTTTTTTTGTCTCCCTCCATTGTGTTCATGGGCATGGTGTCTGGCATGCAATAGAGATTCAAATCCTTATTGAATGAATAAGGCTCAAGAAGGTTATCACAACATCATAGAACTAGCAGTAGTGAGGCAGGAACCTGAACCCAGCTCTTATTGACTCCCAAATCCATGATGCTCTTCACCCTCAACCTCTCTCCATATCTTGCAGCTAGAACTTCCTTCCTGCCACAGACCACTCTTTCAAAGTTTTTGTATCCAATGACTTTGGTCTATGCCCTACAGAGGCAAAGTAACACCTGGAAAAGAGCAGAAAGTGAGCTGAAGGATGCCAAGGTAGTGACGGCTTACAGGACGAATGGGCTTTTCACTTCTTTCTCTTTCAAAGCACAGACCCTCTATCTTGATCCGTGGATGGGCAAGGTCTACAATTCTAGGAGCTGCAATAGCAGTCAGGGTAGATGACAAAATCTTGGTTTCAATCTAGGGGAGAAAAAGAAAATAGTACTTATAAGCATCAAACTCTAAATACTGTCTCGATCATAGTTACAAAGTAGCATCTGATTGCTGGACCAGACTTCTCAGTAAATTCAACAGAAGAGATGAGAATATTGTAGTAACCCATGATTTTAGCCAAAAGGATCAATTTCCATCCTTCTGAAACTAGGTTGTATAGATTCAAACTCAGCTGTTTTGGAACTTTTAAACTAAAGATGGGGGAGAACTGAACAGCAACAGTCCTAACAGTTACTATTAAAAGAGACTTAGTATGACATTCATAGAGGTAAAAGGACTTCCTACAGTGTATCCATCAGAAGTCTCTGGTGGCAAGTAACCTCAGACACTTGTAATAGTAACTTGACTTCTTTTGTGGGCATGTGTTATTTTTAAACTCTTAGAAGATTTAGAATTAACTGTCAAATAGCTAAGAAACTAAAACTCATAGAAATAACACTTTGTCTTCAGAATAAGTATGTGCAAAAATTGATGAAATTTGAACAGGGACTGTAGAATAGATGTGGTACTATATCAGGGTTAAATTTCCTGATCTTGGTAACAGTACTGTAGTTCTAAAAGATAATATCCTATTGTTAGGAAACACAATAAAGCACTGAGGGAAAGGGGTATACAACGTCTGTAACTAACTTTCAAAAATGATTCAGGGAGGGAGTTCTCTGATGATCTAGTTAGGATTTGGCACCTTCAGTGCCGTGGCCCAGGTATGATCCCTGGTCAGGGAACTGAGATCCCAATAGCTGTGCAGGGTGGCCGAAAAAGAAAAACATATGAACTGAAAAGTGATGCAGGGAAAAAATTAAATACACACACACCCTACACAGAGGAGAGAGAACGACAAAGAAAATGGACTTTAATTTTTGCAGATTGTCAGTAAATTTGAAATTACTAGAAACAAAAACTAAGTGTATATTAAAATAAAAGTAGGCACACGTTTTAAGAGAATTTGGCCTGTAAGAATGATAACATTGCAACTGCAATTTGCAGTGTATCATGGAGTAAACTGATTTAGAAGGATGACATTCAGTTGAAATCTTAACTTTATGTCATTCTGAAACAGGCTGGGACCTGGGACCTTTTATTGCAGTGCCTGCACCTCGACAAATGCCTGCTGGAGCAACAGAATACAAAGAAAGTATAAGGGGACTAAAAAGAACTGCTTATGTACACAGCCGGGGCAAATTATGAATAAGTAGAAGATACAAAAAGGCTAAAATTCAACTGCCACTTTGAGATACCAGGAGCAAAAGCAGGATACTATGCATGATCCCTGCACACAGCACCACCAAGGGAGTTGGCAGACCACCTAAGCCACCCTTCCTGTCATTACCTCTGTGCTCAGTCGCTCAGTTGAGTCTAACTCTTTGCAGTCCCATGGTCTGTAGCCCACCAGGCTCCTCTGTCCATGGGATTCTTCAGGCAAGGATACTGGAGTGGGTTGCCGTTTCCTCCTCCAGGGGATCTTTCCAACCCAGGGATCAAACCTGCCTCTCCTGCACTGGCAGGCAGATTCTTTACCACCGAGCCACCTGGGAAACGTCATCTGCCCCTACCCTCACCCTGTTTAAGGGAGGAGCTCACCCCCCTCTCAGGAAGCAAGCAAGGACACCTGTTACTTGTTTTCCCTCCCCCTTGCTGCAGCACAAGTCCCGATGAAGCCTTGCCTCAATTTTTCATCTGGCCTCTTATCAATTTGTTGATTAAATAGTCCAAGAACCTGGGCCAGTATCAATTCTTACATTTAAAAAATTCAGGAAAAAAAAAGAAAAAACTTCAGATTCACTGTGTTCATAAGTTTAATGTATTACATTTTTAAATAAATATTTAATATTTGAGGTTTTATTACTGTAGATGGTTGACATAAAGTGACCCAAAAAGAAATCAAATTTCATATATTTAGGCTTCCCAGGCGGTGCAGTGGTAAAGAATCTGCCTGCCAGTGCAGGAGACACAAGAGATGCAAGTTCGATCCCTGGGTCGGGAAGATCCCCTGGAGAAGGAAATGGCAACCCATTCCAGTATTCGTACCTGGAAAATTCCATGGACAGAGGAGCTTGGTGGGCTGCAGTCCATGGGGTTGCAAAGGGTCAGATATGACTGAGCAAGTAAGCATGTATAAATATAAACTATTTGAATGAATTAAGTTTGTATATCAAATATTACTTAGGACTCTTAAAAGTTACTGTCAAAAACTGCTAGAATTATAAATAGAATAATAAAACTACCAAACTAAACTTAAAAGTCTAAGAAATAGATTTTCTAATTTGAAATTTTAAAAATTGGCTATTAATTACTTAAGAGCATACCTTTGCACAGTTTTTTCTTCATACAAAAACCATGCTCAAGGATACCAAAAGACTCACATCACTGGGTGTGGAAGTGTTTTTCTTAAGTGCCTATAAATTCTTTGCCACTTCTCTCATGGAGAGGTGGGGTTGCGGCCCTGCCTCCTTGAATTTGGCCAGACTTGTACGTTTATCAATCAACAGAGTATGCCTGCAGAAACATAATGTGACTTCCAAGGTGAAATCATAAGAAAAACATGGAGCTTCTACCTGATTCTCCTGGAAGGCTCACCCTTGTAACATTACAATTTAGGATATTCCTTCTCAGAATACAGCTGTCATGCTGAGAGAGGTCTAAGCCACATAGGAAGGCCATACAAAAGTGACCCTGTAAATAGTCCCAGCTAAGTTTAACCTTCAAGTCATTCCAGTTGGGGGCAATACAAATAGTTGTTGTAATGGACTGAATCAGAGATCAAATTGCAAGCTATCATTTCATAGAGAAAGCAAGGGAGTTCCAGAAAAACATCTGCTTTATTGACTACACTAAAGCCTTTGACTGTGTGGATCACATTAAACTGTGGAAAATTCTTCAAGAGATAGGAATACCAGACCACGTTACCTGTCTCCTGAGAAACCTGTATGTGGATCAAGAACTGGACATGGAACAACTGACTGTTTCAAAATTGGGAAAGGAGTATGACAAGGCTGTATATTGTTACCCTGCTTATTTAACTTCTATACAGGGTATATCATGCGAAATGCCTGGCTGGATGAATCCCAAGCTGGAATCAAGATTGCTAGGAGAAATATCAACACCCTTAGATATGCAGATGAGACCACTCTAATGGGAGAAAGTGAAGGGGAACTAAAGAGCTTCTTGATGAAGGTGAAAGAGGAGAGTGAAAAAAATAGCTTAAAGGCAAACATTTCAAAAACGAAGATCATGGCATCTGGTCCTATCACTTCATGGCAAATAGATGGAAAAAAAGTGGAAACAATGTCACATTTCATTTTCTTGGGCTCCACAATCACTGCAGATGGTGACTGTAGCCATGAAATTAAAAGGCACTTGCTCCTTGGAAGAAAAGTTATGACAAATCTAGACAGCATATCAAAAAGCAGAGACATTACTTTGCTAACAAAGGTCCATCTATTCAAAGCTATGGTTTTTCCAGTAGTCATATATGGCTGTGAGAGCTGGACCATAAACAAGGTTGAGTGCTGAAGCATTGATGCTTTCAAATTGTGCTGGAGAAGACTCGAGAGTCCCTTGGACTTCAAGGAGATCAAACAAGTCAAAGGAAATCAACTCTGAATATTCACTGAAAGGACTGATGCTGAAGTTCTAAATACTTTGGCCACCTCATGCAAAGAGCCGACTCATTGGAAAAGATCCTGATGCTGGGAAAGACTGAAGGCAAAAGGAGAAGGGTGCAGTAGAGGATGTGATGGTCAGATAGCATCACTGACTCAATGGACATGAATCTGAGCAAACTCCAGGAGATAGTGGAGGACAGAGGTGCCTGTTTAAATGCAGTCCATGGGGTCGCAAAGAGCTAGACATGACTTAGCGACTGAATAACAACAATGGACTGAATGTTTATATCCACCCCCTCAACACCCCTCCAACCTCCAGCCAAATTCCTATGTTAAAATCCTAACCCCCAATGCAATGGCACTAGAGGTGGGGCCTTTGATAATTAGGTTTAGATAAGGTCGTGAGGGTGGAACCTCCATAAAGAGATTGGTGTGCTTATGAGAAAAGGGAGGGAGATCAGAACTCTCTCTGTTTACATACAAAGCATAGGTCATGGGACACATATCTGGATGATGGCTGTTACAACCAAGAAGAGGGTCCTCATTAAGAAAAGAATCTAAGGGCACCTTGATCTTGGATTACTCAGCTTCCAGAATTGTGAGAAAGAAATGTCTGTTGTTTAAGCCACCCAGTCTCCGGTATTTTGTTAATACCGTAGGCCAAGCAAGGCAGGTATGGAGCTTTCAGTTGATTTCAGCTGCCTACCATTTGAGACACCCAAGCCGTTAGAAATCTCCCAGTTGAGGCTCCAGACATCATGGAGCAGAGACAAGTCATACCTGCTTCCCTGTCAGAGCTGCTGACTCATAACATCCTTGAGGAGAGTGGGCTTCCCTGGTGACTTAGGGGTAAAGAATCCGCCTGCCAACGTAGGACACAACTCTGCAACTAGAAAAAGCCTGAGCAGCAACAAAGACCCAGCACAGCCACAAATAAATACATTTTAAAAAATTTATTTTGAATCTTTGAGCGTAACAAAATAACTGTTGTTTTACATCACTATGTTTGGGTGTGTGTTAGTGTGTTAGTTTCTCAGTCGTGTCCGACTCTTGTGACCCTGTGGACCGTAGCCCGCCAGACTCCTCTGTCCATGGGATTTTCCAGGCAAGAATACTGGAGTGGGTTGCCATTTCCTTCTCCAGGTGATCTTCCTAACTCAGGAACTGAACCCAGGTCTCCTGCATTGCAGGCAGATTCTGAGGTGTGGTTTGGTATAAAGCAACAGACAACCAGATCAGAACTTAAGGATGCGTCCTCTGTTCAGGCATACTGTGTTTTGTTTTACTTTGCAAATACTGTCCTTTATTTTTTTTTAAATTAAAGGATTGTGGCAACTCTGCACCAAGCAAGTTTATAGGCACCATTCCCCCAAAAGCATCTGTGTGTGATTTGAATCTGTGTGTCAGACTTGGGTAATTCTCATAACATTTCAAACTTTTTCATTACTGTTATATTATGCTGATCTGTGATCAGTGATCTTTGACTTTAATATTGCAAAAAGATTATGACTCACTGAAGGCTCAGATTATGGTTAAGAATTTTTAGCAGTAAAATATTTTTTAATGAAGGTATATACATTGGGTTTTTAGACATAATGCTATTGCATATTTAATAGACTACAGTAGTATAAACATAACTTTTATATGCTCTGGGAAACAAAAATATTGATGTGACTTGTCTTATTGCAATATTTGCATTATTGGGGTGGTCTAGAACTGAACCCAAAATATCTCCAAAGTATACCTATATTAGTTCTAGACTATCTGGAATTTGTTCTCTGAGCAGATTAGATTTAAAGTTATTAATGATCCTATTGCCAGGGGTCAAAAAAAAAAGACACTAGTAGTCCATGGCATGCACTGACAAACAGAAAGCAACATTTGGGTAACCAAGCAGCTGCTGACAGAAATCTTTTTAATGAAATAAAGAAGTATATGGGGTTGGTTTATTGCCTCTAAGTGCACTGGAGAAATTGAGAAAATAATTATCAGCTCAGGGCTTTAAATTCCCACTTGAAGGTGTAGTTAAGAGACTGGAAAAGTTTTTGTGACTTACCCAAAATAAATCCTTATCTCCTATGGTCACAGGACTGAAAATACTGAAAACCAAACTCAAAATCTACTTCTGTGAATAGGTGTAGTTCAGTGCAAATTTAATTCCCAAACATATCATCTTCTATATTAAAGTTAGGGCAATGATTGAGAAGGAATTGGACCTTGAAAATTGGAGTTGAAACATAAGGGTACATTCCAGTGAAGCTGGGTACCCTTGAGTATCCTGAGCCTTCCTCCCTTGTCTGAAGAGGCGAGACTCTCCCAGACTGAAGAATCTGAAATGGCCACTGAAGCATTTTCTAGGGAACTGCTGCTTTGCCTCTTCTCTCTCTTATTTCTCCTAGATTTATGACCAGACCCAAGTCCCAGCTGCTATGACAATCTTCCATAGACTTCTCATCAGCTCCCATAATTTCTTAAGGTTAATTAAACATAATACTCATTGGAAATCTGCTTCTCACATCAAATCCTGACTTATATATTAGCCCAGGGGAAATAGAAAAGTTCATTTGATGAGAGGGGAAAATAAACAGGAAGAAAAGAAAAATACCCACGTAGAAATAAGAGGGAAGCACATTATAGTTACAGTCAGGTTACAAAGTCTATAGGAACTGTTTCTTTCACATAGACCCACTTACACTTTTTGGAGGAACATAGTTTGGATTTGTGGCTTTGGCTATTGAGAGTCGTAATATCCGAGGAGAAGGATCAGAGAATTGAAGAGAATCTCTTATTAAGTAATCACTGAAGGGTCTATAGGCAAATGGAACATGAAATATTATAATCACTGGAAGAACCATAACTCCATTCTTCATTGCTATAAATAACCTCCAATCAATTATATATATATATATATATATATATATAGTTTCTATCTCAGAGCATCTTTTCCCAAAATCATCCATGCTCTTTCTATTAGATTGGTGTTTCTCAAAGTTGTTTTACTATGATCCACAGTACCAAGTACATTTTATATTATAATATAATATATTAAATTTGCATATCTGAAACTAAATGATCATGAAACGATGCTTTCCCTAGGCTTTTTTAAAAATTTCATTTGATTTCATTAAAAAAATAATTGGAATTGGTTTCATGATCCACTGATGGGTTGAGACTTGCAGTTTAAAAAACACTTTACTGTCTACCAAAACCTCATATTAAAACCCTGAGATAAAAATTCCAGTTACTGTTGAGAACGTTCTGTGGTAGGCTCCTCTGCAGTGCAGTCTGAGAGTACTGGCCATAACTCCCAGCAACCTAGGCGATTATCATAGTGGTTTCCCTATGTATGCCTTTTCCAGAACACAGATCTGTGAAGCAACAAACCTACAAACACAGTATGGAAAAAGTTTTTCTCAAATAAATACCATTGCCCTCTAGGATTAGTCTGATAGATTTAAAAGCTGAAATATTGTTAGCATATCATAGAATTTACCCTTTTGAAATGTACAATTCAGTGCTTTCTGGAACATTCACAAAATTGTGCAATCATCACCACTACCTAAATTCAGGATGTTTTCAATGCTCTAAAGAGAAATCCCATAGCTATTAACAGTCCTTCCCCATTACTCCATTTATCATCCCTAGAACTAGTAATCTACTTTCTGTCTCTATGGATTTGCCTATTCTAGAAATTTCAAATAAATGAAATCATACAAATATGTTGCTTATTATGTGTGGTTTACTCTGCATATTTTCAAAAATCATGTATCAATTGTCATTTCTTTTAAGGCTGAATCATATCACACTATATGGACTTGCTGTATTGTGTTTATTCATGCATCCACTGATGAACATTTGAGTTGCTTCCACTTTTTGGCTACTTTGGAATGCTGCTGTGAATAATCACGTACAAGTGCTTGTGTGACCATGTTTTCAATTCTCTTCGGTGCGTGCCTAGGAGTAGCGTTGCTGATCATACGATAATTCTACGTTTAACATTTTGAGGACCTGGAAAACTATTTTCCACCCAAGCTTCACCATTTTACTTTCCCACCAGCAATGTATGAAGGTTTCTATTTCTCCAATTCAAGTTATTTTATATATATTAATTATTATTGACACTCTAGAGGTGTGAAGTACAATCTCATGGTTTTCATGTGCATTTCCAAGATGATTAATGATATTCAGCATTTCTCATGTGCATTTTGGTTTATTGTATATTTTCTCTGGAGAAATGTCTATTCAAGTCCCTTGCCTATTTTTTAAATTGGGTTGTCTTTTTTGTATAATTTTACTCCTTGGAAAGAAAGTTATGACCAACCTAGATAGCATATTAAAAAGCAGAGACATTACTTTGCCAACAAAGGTTCGTCTAGTCAAGGCTATGGTTTTTCCAGTAGTCATGTATGGATGTGAGAGTTGGACTGTGAAGAAAGCTGAGTGCCGAAGAATTGATGCTTTCGAACTGTGGTGTTGGAGAAGACTCTTGAGAGTCCCTTGGACTGCAAGGAGGTCCTACCAGTCCATCCTAAAGGAGATTAGTCCTGGGTGTTCATTGGAAGGACTGATGCTAAAGCTGAAACTCCAATACTTTGGCCACCTCATGTGAAGAGTTGACTCATTGGAAAAGACTCTGATACTGGGAGGGATTAGGGGCAGGAGGAGAAGGGGACGACAGAGGATGAGATGGCTGGATGGCATCACTGACTCGATGGACATGAGTTTGAGTAGACTCCGGGAGTTGGTGATGGACAGGGAAGTCTGGCATGCTGCGATTCATGGGGTCGCAAAGAGTCAGACATGACTGAGCTACTGAACTGAACTGAAGAATTATTTATATATATGTTCTGAATACTAGTCCCTTATACAATCTGCAAATATTTTCTCCCAATGTATGAGTTTTCTTCTCATTCCATTGAGAGTGCCCTTTGATGCAAAGAAAGTTTTTACTTTGGATGAAGTCCAATTTATTATATTTATTTTGTCACATGTGTTTCTGGGGTCATATCTAAGAAGCCACTGCTTAGTTATAGAGATATATGCCTATGTTTTGTTCTAAGAGTTTTACAATTTTTGCTCTTATATTTAGGTCTGTGATTCATTTTGAATTAATTTTTATGCTTGGTGTGACGTAGGGGTCATTTGCAAAAGAATGAAGTTGGACCTGTACTTCACACCAAACATACAAGGAATGAAAAGCCCAGATATCATGCTTCCCTGAGAGCTCAGTTGGTAAAGAATCCTTCTGGAATGAAGGAGACCCTGGTTCAATTCCTGGGTTGGGAAGATCCCCTGGAGAAGGGATAAGCTACCCACTCCGATATTCTTGGATTTCCCTTGTGGCTTAGCTAGTAAAGAATCCACCTGCAATGCAGGAGACCCAGGTTCAATCCCTGGGTTAGGAAGATCCCCTGCAGAAGAGAAAGGCTACCCACTCCAGTATTCTGGCCTAGAGAATTCCAGACTGTATATAGTCCATGGGGTTGCAAAGAGTCAGACACGACTGAGTGACTTTAAAAAAAAATGTCAGTTATCATAGCACCACTTGTTTAAACGACTATTGGTCTTCAATTAAATTTTCCTGGCATCCTTGTCAAAAATCAATCGACATAAACATAAAGGTTTATTTCTGGACTCTCAATTCTTTTCCATTGATCTCTATGTCTTTTGACCTTTCCATTGATCTATATCTTTATGCCAGTAACACACTGTTTTGATTATTGCAGATTTTTAGCAACTTTTTGGAGAAGGCAATGGCAACCCACTCCATTACTCTTGCCTGGAAAACCCCATGGATGGAGGAGCCTGGTAGGCTGCAGTCCATGGGGTCACTAAGAGTCGGATACGACTGAGAGACTTCACTTTCATTTTTCACTTTCGTGCATTGGAGAAGGCAGTGGCAACCCACTCCAGTGTTCTTGACTGGAGAATCCCAGGGACGGGGAAGCCTGGTGGGCTGCTGTCTATGGGGTCCCACAGAGTCGGACACGACTGAAGGGACTTAGCAGCAGCAGCAAGTTTTCAAATCAGAAGCTGTAAGTCTTACAACTTTGCTCTTCTTTTTCAAGACTGTTTATTTACTACTCTAGGTTTCTTGCATTTATATATGAATTTTAGAATCACCTTGTCAATTTCTAGGACTTCCCTGGTGGCTCAGATGGTAAAGTGTCTGCCTACAATTCGGGAGAGCCGGGTTCAATCCCTGGGTCAGGAAGAACCTCTGAAGAAGGAAATGGCAACCCACTTCAGTACTCTTGCCTGGAATATCCCATGGACAGAGGAGCATGATAGACTCCTACAGTCCATGGGGTCGAAAAAGATAGCTAGAATTTTAATAGGTATTGAACTGAATCTGTAGATCAATTTGGTGAAAATTGTCATCATAACAAAATCAAGACTTCCAATCTATGAACAAAGAATGTCTTTCCATGTGTTTAAATTTTCTTTCAACAGTGTTTGTCATTTCCCGTGTACATATATTATACTTCTTTTGTTAAGTTTATTCCTAAGTATTTTGTTTTTATTTTTAATTATAGTAAAATACATACAATGTAAAATTTACCATCTTAATCCTTTTAAAGTTTATAATACAGTAGTGTTAAATGCATTCACCTTGTTGTGAAACCAACCTCCAGAACAATTTTCATCTTGCAGATCTCTAAATCCACTAAATGACTCCTCATTCTTCCCACCACCTGGTCCTTCACCATCACCATCCTACTTTCTGTATATGAATTTGACTGCAGTTGGTACTGTGTATAAGTGGATTCATACAGTATTATGTGTATGTGATTGGATATTTAGTTTAGCGTATTTAGTTTAGCGTATTTAGTTTAGCGTAATATCCTCAAGGTTCATCCCTGTTGTACCATGTGTCAGAATTTCCTTCCTTTTCAAGGCTGAGTAATATTCCATTGCATGTATTCTTATTCCATTGCATGTATGATTTTTGTATATTGATCTTGGATTCTGTGCCTCCTTGAATTCATTTATTCAACCCACTCCAGTATTCTGGCCTGGGAAATCCCATGGACAGAGGAGGTGGCTGCAGTCCATGGGATTGTGCATCAAACACAACTTGGTGACTACACTAATATTTTTATGTGGGTTTCCTGAGATTTTCTATATATAAGATCATGTCATGTATGAGCAGAGAGTTTTACTTCTTCCTTTCCAACCTTTCTTTTTCTTGCCTCATTCCTCTGACTTCCATCTGTAGTATCATGTTGAATGGCAGCTTTTCTGGTGGCTCAGTGGTAAAGAACCCACCTGCCAATGCAGGAAACACGGGTTCAATCCCTAGATTGGGAAGATATCCTGGAGTAGGAAATGGCAACCCACTCCAGTATTCTTGCCTGGTAAATCCCAGCGCCAGATGAGTCCTAGCAGGCTACAGTCCATGGCGTTGCAAAAGAGTCAGACACAACTTAGTGACTGAGCACGCACACATAATGTTGAATAAAAATGTAAGAGCTGATGTTCTTGTCTTACTCCTGATCTCAGGGTAAAAGCATTCAGTCTTTCACCATTAATTACAATGTTAGCTGTGGGTTTTTGAAGATGCCCTTTATCAAGCTGAAGAAATTCACTTTGATACCTAGTTTGTTGAGTATGCTGCTGCTGCTGCTGCTAAGTCGCTTCAGTCGTGTCCGACTCTGTGTGACCCCAGAGACGGCAGCCCACCAGGCTCCCCCGTCCCTGGGATTCTCCAGGCAAGAACACTGGAGTGGGTTGCCACTGCCTTCTCCAATGCACGAAAGTGAAAAGTGAAAGTGAAGTCACTCAGTCGTGTCCAACTCTTAGCGACCCCATGGACTGCAGCCTACCAGGCTCCTCCATCCATGGGATTTTCCAGGCAAGAGTACTGGAGTGGGGTGCCATTGCCTTCTCCATTGTTGAGTATGATGTGTGTTAAATTTTAAGTTCTTTTTTTTGAGTCTATTCAGGTAATCATGCTCAGTTCAGTTCAGTTCAGTTGCTCAGTCATGTCGGACTCTTTGTGACTCCATGGACTGCAGCATGCCAGGCTCCCTGTACATTACCGGAGCTTGCTCAAACTCATGTCCATCAAGTCGGTGATGCCATCCAACCATCTCATCTTCTGTCGTCCCCTTCTCCTCCTACCTTTAATCTTTCCTAGCATCAGGATCTTTTCCAATGAGGCAGTTCCTCCCATCAGGTGGCCAAAGTATTGGAGTTTCAGCTTCAGCATCAGTCCTTCCAATGAACACCCAGGACTGGTTTTCTTTAGGATTGACTGGTTTGATCTCCATTTAGTCCAAGGGACTCTCAAGGGTCTTCTCCAACATCACAGTTCAAAAACATCAATTCTTCAGTGTTCAGCTTTCTTTATAGTCTAGTTCTCACATCCATACATGACTACTGGAAAAACCATAGCTTTGACTAGATGGACCTTTGTTGGCAAAGTAATGTCTCTGCTTTTTGATATGCTGTCTAGGTTGGTCATTGCTTTTCTTCCAAGGAGCAAGTGTCTTTTATTTTCAAGGCTGCAGTCACTATCTGCAGTGATTTTGGAGCCCAAGAAAAGAAAGTGTCAGTTTCCATTGTTTCCCCAACTATTTGCCATGAAGTGATGGGACTAGATGCCATGATCTTAGTTTTTTGAATGTTGAGTTTTAGGCCAGATTTTCACTCTCCTTTTTCACTTTCATCAAGAGGCTCTTTAGATCCTCTTCACTTTGTGCCATTAGGTGGTATCATCTGTATATTTGAAGTTATTTATATTTCTCCCAGAAATCTTGATTCCAGCTTGTGCTTCATTCAGCCCAGCATTCTGCATGATGTACTCTGCATATAAGTTAAATAAGCAGGGTGATAATGTGCAACCTTGTCATACTCCTTTCCCAATTTGGAACCAGTCTGTTGTTCCATGTCTGGTTCTAACTGTTGCTTCTTGACCTGCATATAGATTTCTTAGGAGGCAGATAAGGTGGTCTGGTATTCCTCATCTCTTGAAGAAGGTTTTTTGTTCTATTTGGTGTACTACATTGATTTCAGAATGCTGAACTCAATATATTCTTGTATTGCTGGAATAAATCCAACCTTGTCATGGTGTATAATTGTTTTTATATGTTGTTAGATTTGTTTTCCCAGTATTCTGGTGTGGACTGCTGCATGTATATTTAGACTTGGTTTGGTAGTATTTTGGTATGAACTGTTACATACATACTCATAAGAGATATTTCTGTCATTTTGTTCTCTTGTAATGACCTTTCCTGGTTTTGGTATCAGGAATAATATGGAGCTCATGACCTAGTTTTTGGAGGAAACTGAAGGATTGGTGTTAGTTCTTCTCTACACATATCACTAAGTTTATCAATGAAAGCATCTGTTCCTGAGCTGTTCATAGGAAGTTTTTAAAAATTATTAATTAAATCTCTTTACTTATTATGAGTCTTTTGAGATTTTCTATTATTCAGTTAAGTTTCAGTAGTTTGTCTTCCTAGGAATTTGTCCGTTTCATTTATGTTATCTAATCTGTTGAGCTTATAATTTCTCAGAGTAATCCCTTATAATCCTTTTTTATCTCTATAAGATCAATAGTAGTAACTCTTCTTTTGCATATGATTCCTTAGAATGGTCCCTTCTTTCTCTCTTGGTGGTTTAGTTGCTAAGTTGTGTCTGACTCTTTGCAACCCCATGGACCATAGCCCACCAGGCTCCTCTGTCCTTGGGATTTTTCAGGCAAGAATACTGGAGTGGGTTGCAATATCCTTCTCCAGGGGATCTTCCCCACCCTGGGATTGAACTTGGGTCTCCTGCATTGCAGGTGGATTCTTTGCCAACTGAGCCACCAGGGAAGCTCCTTTCTTTCATGATTTTAGTAATTTGAATCTTTTTGTCTTGGTAAGGCTAGCCAAAGTGTTTTTGTTGTTGTTGATCTTTTCAAAGAGCCAACGTTCGATTTTGTTGATTTTTCTCCATCTCCCTAGTTCCTATTTGTTTCTACTCTGATCTTTATTATTTCCTTCTATCTGCTACTTTTGAATTAGCTTGATTTTCATTTGTAATTTCTTAAGATGGAAGATTAAGTTACGGTTTTCAATCTTTTATTTTTTAATGTAGGCATTTATAGCTAAAATTTCCCGCTAATCACTATTTTCGCTATAAGTTGTGGTATATTGTGTTTTATTTTTATTAATATCAAAGTGATTCATTCTTTGACCCATTGTTTTTGTTTAGGAAGGTATTTAATTTCACATATTTAAAATGTCCATAAAAAAAATAAATAAATAAATAAATAAATAAATAAATAAAATGTCCCTTCTGCTATTGGTTCCTAATTTCATTTCACTGTGGCCAGAGAACTGATGAATTGTATGAATTGAATTGAATTGAATTGAATTGTATGAATTCAATTCTCCTCAAATTATTGACATTTGTTTTATGACCTAATATATGATCTATCCTAAAGAATATTTCATGTACACTTGAGAAGAATGTGTGTTCTGCTGTTATTGGGTATACCGTCCTATAAATGTCAGGTAGGTATTGTAGGTTAATATGAAACATTAAAAATGTCTCAAAAATTGGTGACAGATGAGTATTCTTTCCATTTATAAATTGAAATCTATAACTACCAAATTTACATGTATACTTTAACTATATTAACAGATTTTATTGAATGAATTGATAAATAAGCAAATTTTATGGACAAACTGGGCCACTTTTGCTGGATTTTATGATGGAAAAAGACTCAAGTTGTCCAGTTCAACTCCCTGAATACAGGAATCTTTTTTAAAATCCACATAAAGTCATCATTCCTGTTTGTGCTTGAACATTTTCAGGGGATTGGGTGGAGATAGCAGTTGATTTCTCCAGATAAACACTTTCCCTACTGAATAGCTATCAGAAAGATTTCTGTACACTTAGGTGACACTGGCTGCTCTATAAATTCCTTGTTCTACTTCAAGTTCTAGAATAAACATTGCTGCTGCTAAGTCACTTCAGTCGTGTCTGACTCTGTGCGACCCCAGAGACGGCAGCCCACCAGGCTCCCCTGTCCCTGGGATTCTCCAGGCAAGAATACTGGAGTGGGTTGCCATTGCCTTCTCCAATGCATGAAAGTGAAAAGTGAAAGTGAAGTCGCTCATTCGTGCCCGACTCTTAAGAGACCCCATGGACTGCAGCCTACCAGGCTCCTCCGTCCATGGGATTTTCCAGGCAAGGGTACTGGAGTGGGGTGCCATTGCTTTCATTTTCCCTTCCTCTTTCAGATGCTGACCTTTTAAACACAGCTATTACCTTTTAAACACAGTTATTACTGTTTCCTTGGTGTCTTCTCTAAGTTAAACATATTATTTCTCCTATTACTCATTTTCCAGAAGACTCAACATCTTATTCATTCCCATCTGAATAGTCTCAAATTTATTATCAGTTTCCTAAGGTATAACATCCATGAGTGGACATACACACCTAATGTGCTCTAAAGTAGTGCACAGTAGTAGTATCACACTCCTGTAAGTGAACCTTGTACATACTCCACTAATACAACCTAACATTTTTTCCAATAACCTCACTACAATCATAGTTCTCATGTGGAAGGTATCACCAAAGCTGTCTTTTAAAGTGAAAGTCACTCAGTTGTGACTTTTTGTGACCCCATGGGCTGTAGCCTGCCAGGGTCCTCTGTCTATGGGATTCTCCAGGCCAGAATACCAGAGTGGGTAGCTGTTCCCTTCCCCAGGGGATTTCCCAACCCAGAGATCTTTTAAAGACAAGTAGAAATCCAGCATTTAAAGCAAAAGGAAGAGGATTTATAGTCACAGGGGCATATGAGAATATGAATCGCAAAAACCTGTAATGTTTCATTTGAATATTTTTGAATTGGCTGACACTGGTGAGCATGGTGTAAATTTTCACTTCACTACAATTTGAGTCAAATGTAATTATTGATGATGATCTTCTGATTACCTACAATTGCTGCAAACTTCTGATTTTTCACTCTGATCCTTTGAAAACCAAGTGGACTTCTATTTTGTGAAATTGCATATACTCAAATAAGAACAACAATATTGTGACAGTCATCAAATCAGATGAGAATTTATAGAGCTTCTCAAGGTACTCTACCTGTCTATCAGGTACCGTCTCTTGGATCTGTTGGGCTGTGCCAGCTTCTGGATCCTTTTGGAAGGTTGGCAAAACAGTGCAGGAGAGGGGATCTCCCAGATTACAGACTCTCTGCCACAGCTATAATAATATTGAACCCTGCAAGTTGCAGAAGGGAAAGTGAGTGAGACAGGCATGAATTTGAGTGATCAAATCCAAGCACCTAATCTCCAATAGTGTAATAGGAGCCCACAAAGAAGTAAAAAATTCTACACATTTTCCAACTGATTCTATGAAGACAGCATTACCATAAACAAAGACACTACAAAAAGAAAGACATTAGAAGAAAACTACAGATCAATATCTTATGAATATAGATGCAAAGATTCTAAGATTTTGTTGGAACACAGGCACAATTGTTTACATATGTCGATAGGTGCTTTCTCGGAGTTGCAGCAGACAATTTATGGCCAACTTTACATATGGCCCCTTCCAGAAAAAGTTTGCTGACTTTTAACTAAACTGTATATTGAAGGAGGTAGAGAAATGGCTACCTCAATTATCATATAAACCAAACTTCAAATAATGGTTATCTTCACTTTTTTCTTTACTTTAACTTCCCTCATGCCTGTACCCATCTTCCCTACACCTTATCATCTTTCCTCAAAGCGCCAACTAGGAAAGTCCAGTCATTCAACAAATATCCAATGAAAACAAATTTGCAAAGGGCATCAAAAGTCTTAACAACATTATTACTTTTAGATGCCCTAATTACCTCATTATAACCAAGCCCATAGGTGCTATAGAAAATTCATAGTTTCATGAATAAAAGAAGTGTTATATATTGTACTATATATAGTATATAACACAACAGTGTTATATATTGTACATGGCATGTGTGCTGTTGCTTCAGTCATGCCCAACTCTTTGTGACATTATGAACTATAGCCCGTCAGCCTCCTCTGTCCAAGAGATTCTCCAGGCAAGAATACTGGAGTGGGTTGCCACACCCTTCAGGAGAACTTCTTGATGCAGGGATTGAACCCTCATCTCTTATGCATTGGCAGCTGGGTTCTTTACCACTAGCACCACCCGGGAAGCCCATCTATGGTACATATCCTTGCATAACACCCTCATTTTATTAAAAAATCAAAATCATGATAAGCCAATAAACTATAAGGTATAATACAAGTCTGCAGTAGCTAAATATTAGATGTTGCTCTGGAAAAGTTTTGCTGTAGCATCAGATTGGAAATGGATATAGAATCCCTAATCTTTAGTAAATTTTGTGTTTCTGAAAACACACAACCTGGTAATACACAAATACTAACCTGTTAGGTACATATCGGTGGGAGACTTCCTTAGACTGGGCAAGATTCTCTAATCTTTGGGTCATTTGAGCCTTCAAAGCACTCCGGGAAACAGGGCGAATAGGATCTTGATTTCCCCAAAACAGTTTTCTGTTAAAAAACAGGAAAAGAAATGGTAAGAAAATTCAGTGATAATTGACATCTTAGAAATGGCTCTTGGTGGCTTCTCTATTGATTTTACTTCACTTCAGGAACTATCTCTATTATAAAATTTTACAATTTCCAGGCATCAGGAGCCGATAAACTATGTATGGAAGTTAAAACAAGAACAAGACTGTTTTATCTACTGTCTTAAAAGGTGAGGACCAAAAATGAATCTATTAGAGACAGTTGTTTCTGCCATCATGTAATGGATGCTGTAATTACAGTAAGATCATCATAAAATGAGCACATCACTTATCCACACTGTGACCTCACCTCGGGTGAAGCACTGTGCCAGGTGGTCAGATCTAATTAACTCCTGTAGACCTCTCCTCCAGATACCATCCCACTGGGGCTTGGGATTTCAAGAACAAACAACCCAATTAAAAAATGGACAAAAGACGTGAATAGACATTTTAGAGAAGATGATACACAGACGGCAAATAGGCATATGTAATACGCTCAACATCATGTCCTTAGGGAACTGCAAATCAAAATAACGAGGCACCTCTGCGCATTTATTAAAAGGGCTAAAATAGAAAACACTGATAACACCAACACTGGGGAAGATGTGACGCAACAGGAACTTTGATTCGTTGGTGGCAGGAATGGTACCGATACTTTGGAAGACATTTTTGCAGCTTCTCACAAAGCCAAGCTCATAGTCTTACCATGTGATCCAGTCATCGTACTCCAAGGTCTTTCCCCAAATGAGCTGAAAACCTGTATCTACACAAAAACCTGCAAATGACTATTTACAGCAGGTTTATTCATAATTGCACCAAGTCAGAGGCAACCAACATGTCCTTCGGTAAGTGAATACACTATGGTACATCCAGACTATGGAATATTACTCAATGCTAAAAAGAAATGTACTATTAATGAAAAGCCATGGAGGAACACTAAAGGCATTTTGCTAAGTGAAAGAAGCCTGTCTGAAAATTTATATATTGTACAATTCCGACACTACGTAACATTCCAGAAAAGGTAAACTTACAGATACAGTTAAAAGATCAGTGGTTGCAAGGGATTTGGAGAGAAGGGAAAGAGGGAGAGGGATCAATAGGTGGAGCACAGGTAATTTTTAGGGCAGTGAAACTATTCTGTAAAATAATATAGCGTGAATATACAACGTTACTCATTTGTCAAGACTCAGAGAACTGTACAACACAAAAAGTAAACCCTAATGTAAACTATAGGCTTTCATTAATAATAATGTTCAATATTTGTTCATTACCTGTAACAAATGTACCACACTAATGCAATTTATTAGACTTCCCTGGTGGCAGACAGTAAAGTGTCTGCCTACAATGTGGGAGACCTGGGTTCGATCCCTGGGTCTGGAAGATCCCCTGGAGAAGGAAATGGCAACCCACTCCAGTATTCTTGCCTGGGAAATCCCCTGGACAGAGGAATCTGGTAGCCTACGATCCATGGGTCGCAAAGAGTCAGATACGACTAAGCGACTAAACTGTCACTTTTCAATGCAAGTTAATAATGTTAATACTAGGGGAAACTAGAGGAGGGGCGGTAATACAGAAACTTTCTCTGTACTTTAGTTTTTCTGTAAGTCTAAAACTGTTTTAAAAAATAAAATCCATTAATTTAGAAAATAAAAGAGCAATGGATTAGGGAAAAAATCAGGCTTTGTTCAGGAACCAAGAAAGAAAAGGGGACGTCCTGTGACCAGGAGTGGAAAGCCAGCGAGTCCAGCCTGCTGGAGACCCCAGAGAACAGGCGTGCTCTCGGCAGAGGCTTAGACACAGATGTTAGACGCGGCAAACCCGAACTTGGAGGATGGACACAGGTGTGTCACGTGCGTGTAGAATATGCCCTGGGACAGTGACTCTCAAACCTGTCTGCCTGTTAGGATCATCTGGGGAGTCTTTAACACTCCTGAAGTCTAGACTGTGCCCCAGGCCAAGGGAGTCAAGAATCAGTAGCTTTTAAATTTTCCAGATGACTCCAGTGTGCAGACAAATTTGAGAATTACTGACCTAAGGTTCGCTTTCCATGTGCTGACTCACCTGAGGTGACAATACTGATTCAGTGGCTCCAGTTGAGCACAGAGGGGCTAGGATGCAGAGTAAGTGGACAGGTAAAAATAACACTTATTGAATGTAAGGAATAATCATCACAAACAAGACTACATAATATTACCTTACCTATCTGGGGCTCGCCATTGTTTCTTAGGCCTAGAAAGATCTTGAATTCTCTTCCTAGAAAAAGAACTAACAAATACCAGCAGATTAATTCAATGAGGATGCTTAACAAATATGTTTACATTAGATGTAATCAAACAAATCTCATCTGATGGAGAAATAAAAACCAAGGTCCTATTATACAGGATTTGAAGAGTGCTAAAAAAAGCTAAAAGTATTAAAAAATATTGTGAACCCCAAATTCTCACTTTTAAAATCATTAAAAATATACTATACAATAAAACAAAGACAATAAATACACAATATAACCAAGACTGTACTGTCTCCAGAAGAATCCAAGTAAAATGTACACTTAATGGCAAAACCCCTCAATTTTCATAGAAAGTAAATTTGTAAATGCTTGATAGCACTAGATGTTGAAGAGACTGTATAGGAAAATTTCAGACAGAATTTGTGGCTTCAGGTAAACTATGAAACAGGCAAAATATACTTTGGGTACCACTCAACCTCCATCCTGCTCTATTCTGCTCCCTTGGACTTCCCTGACTATCCTGAATCCACCTATAGCAGAGACAGTTTGTGGTCCCCAATTATCCATGTGTTCCTTTACATTTTCCAGACTCCTTTGCAGCTATTTGAAACTATGTGATTAATTATGTCTATCCTCAGCAGAAGTTAATGAACAATAATAACAAATCTTTCCAAACATGAGATTGTGATGGTGGTTTGAGATAACCAAAAGATTCTTCAGCAGTTAAATGTTTGAGGTCTGATATGTAATTGATGGACTTCCTATGTGGCTCAGTGGTAAAGAGTCCATCTGCCAAGGCAGGAGATGCTGGAGACACAGCTTCAATCCCTCTGTGGGAAAGATCTCCCTCTGGAGAAGGAAAAGGCAATCCACTCCAGTATTCCTGCCTGAAAAATCCCATGGACAGAGGAGTCTGGTGGGTTACAGTCCATGGTGTCACAAAGAGTTGGACACGACTGAGTGATTGAACACACATGTATGTAATTGATACAATGCACCCTGCCCCAAGATATGTCTGCTATTGTCTAGAAATAATGAAGATAATGTCTACTGCCAGGGAAAAAAAAACTACACCCTTACTCAATTAAAAAAAAATGATTTTGCTGTGCAAGTACTGTTCGAACTCTGCTATGATGGCCTGAACCAACTTTTCAGAGAGGGTGGCTAGGTGGAGGAAAAAGCAAACTATAGTGCAGACAAAACATCTTCTTATATATGAATCTTTGCAGGCAATTTAGCTCCTGGCTCCATCATCACCTCTAAGCCAGTTTCTTCCCTTTCTACCTTTTCTTTACCACCTAAATAATATTATTTTAATGCATCATTTTATATATAAGACTACTGACAGTTTCTCCATTTATTTATATAGATAGTTAAACTGTATTGTTACTTTAATTGGAAATGATCTCATTAACTCCTGCTAATCGTGAAGGTCTGACTAATCTCTCCTTTTCATTCACTTATTGTGCATTGTGTCACCATAGCCACGTCTTCAACCTACATCTCTTCATCTTAATGCAGGCTTGTCTTCTCTCTCAAGTATTACATGACCTTACAACATCTACTCGTGATCCTGTGCAGAAACACAAGAATGTGGTGGAGGGATCTGAACTCTTGAAGGCAGATTTCTTTTTTAATGAGGATTACTTTGCTGTTCCATGTCTTCATTGATAATTAATCTCCTGTAGTTTGCCAATAGCTAACAAAATTTTGGAAATTCTTACTTTAGGAGCAGAGCAAAAAACATATGTTTATATAGCAACAATTAAGAAACAATTTCATGTCTGAATTGATGGGGTAATCCAAATAATTCTGTCTTTCCGTCAGAATGCTCTTTTACACTTGACTATTTTGCTTATCCTAGAGTAGGAAATGGCAACCCACTCCAGTATTCTTGCCTGGAAAATCTCATGGATAGAGGTGCCTGGGGGGCTATAGTCCATGGGATTGCAAAGAGTTGGACATGACTGAGTGACTGAACACCCGTGTATATTTTGCTTATACTAAATATTTCTTTTAAAAGCATCAGGTACAGCACATTTGTTTAACAAGATTATTTAGAGAATTGGGACAGGCACAAATAATACAGAACAAAATTTTCTCACAGAGTCAAACCAAATTAACCAATCAAATGAAAGCAAGAAATAATATAACAACAAAAACAGAAACACTTAAAGAAACACTCTTCACAGTCTTTTTTTAAGTATAAAAGCTTTCCAGATGTAAATGATTTCACTGTCTATTTAGTAATAGGAGAGTCTGCTCACCTGGCATGCATTTAGTTGAAGTAACTTGGTATTTTAAGTGGATATTCAGTAATACTCAGTAAAGGTTAGTTCTACCAGATTTGCTGCCTAGTCATCTTACAAAAGTGACATGATTACTCTGAATTTCACTTTCTCTCAGAAAATCTAGTTGATTATATCCACCCTATCAACTTCTCAGGATTCTTGTGAGAAAATAAAATTTAAACAGCAAAGTAGTACATAAAAATAAGGCAGCAGTATTTAATGCCTAAAAGACGTGAGGAAAAAACAACTAGAAAATATAGTACTTAGAAAATGCAAACTAAGTCCAACCAATAACAATAAATGTAGATGGTAAAGAATAACAATATGAATAACTTCAATGCACTTATTAAAAGAGTGAAGAAATAAAATCTGGTATTATTTACTTCTCATCTATATGAGCCATTGATATGAACCTTTGGTATTTTCTCTTGAATGATTTTATTCTATTACCTCTTCTAAATATATCTTAACCAAATCAAGAATAAGCATCTGTCTTCAGGAGACATCTAGTGTACACACCACATGTACACACACACACATTTCTTTTTCTTCATAGAGGGCACTTGACTTGGAATTTCATTAGCTACTGAATTTTGAATTAGAGGCAAGAGGAGATTGAGATACACTAACATGAGCTTCACAAAATCTGTGACATGAGATGGTCAGTGCAGAATCCCAAGTGCCTTTAGGGACTTAACCTTTAGGTTCAGCCCTATTAAGTGACTCACACAGCACTGAGCGACAAGCAAGCCCTGAGCGAGAATTCTCCTACATCTCTATCTTAACCACTTTATCTCTCTTCCTTCCTTTTCCCAAGGGAATTGCCCCTAGAACAGGGCCTTATGACAAAGGGAAAGAACAGGAATCTTCTCAAAACCCTCAAGATAGGCTTTCACTTCAAATGCCCCAGATTGAGTACCCCTTTCAGCTAGTAAAGTCTGGGAAAATAGTGCTATATCTATATTCTTACCGTTTCCTTACAAAGTCGCAAGGATCAGGATCTGCAAAAGGAAAAGGAAACGCAAAAATAAGATTCAATAGGAATCAAAGATATTCCCGCACACCACAACTAAAAGATTCCACGTGCCACAGCTAAAAAAGACCAGCATGCTGCAAAGAAGATTGAAGATTCCCAAGCTGCAACTAAGACCCATGGCAGCCAAATAAATAAGTTTAAAAAAAATAAAAGATATGATTAAAAATAGCCATTACAAATCAATAAACAAAGGGACTAGAAAAAATAACTATTTGGGGGAAAGGCCCAAGTGGCTCAGACAGTAAAGACTCCATCTGCAAAGCAGGAGACCTGCTTTGGTCTCCAGGGTTCGATTCCTGGGTTGGGAAGATCCCTGGAGAAAGGCATGGCAACCACTCCAGTCTTCTTGCCTGGAGAATCCCCATGGACAGAGCAGCCTGGCAGGCTGCAGTCCATGGGGTCGCAAGAGTCAGGCATGACTGAGAGACTAAGCACAGCACATCTGCCAAAGTAAACTACAAGTAAATCAAATAGTTAAATTTTTTCTTTTTAAAAAACTGAATTAGAGTAAAAATAAGAGAATATGTACTTAATGACTGGATTTTAATCTGCATTAAAGGTGATGAAAGATAGAGAGGAAACATACAGATTAAAATATTTAAAACTTAAAATGTGTGTCAAAAAATAAACCTTAGAAAACAAAAATTGAGAGAAATATGTAGTAACAAAACAATAAAGTCTTAATATCTGAAGAGTATAAAAGTACAGATGAATAAGAAAAACACTAAAAAGGTTTCAAAAGTTAAACAGACAAAGAAGAGGAGTTCAAAGAAGAGGAAGACATATGAAGGGCTAATAAACATAAAAAGTTCAAACTTGCTTGTAATCAAAACAATGCAAATAAAGAATGAGATTTAAAAAAAAAACTATCACATTAGCAAAAAGTTTTTACAAAGGATAACAATGCTGGAAGCATCAGATGAAGTAAGTACTTCCATGCTGCTGGTGGATATTTAAATTAGTTCATTTTGTGAAAAATAATTTGGTGTATGAGTCAGCAATACTTACCTTCCTTAACCTAATTCTACTTCTAAAATAGAAGTACTTTAGAAGTACTTCAGAGCACTTTCTTTAGTCCTCTAAAGAAGTAACTACAAGTGTGGGCAAAGACTTATGCACAAAAATGTTAATGGTGGTATCTTCAGCAGTAAAAAGCTGGATACACCTGTATTATCCAAAACAGACGAAATGGAAGCAAATTAAAATTCATGTTTAGAAGTTCTTTTTTAATGTGGGCAAATATAGGCCTTATCCTAAGGCCTATTATAGTAGGCCTCTTTAGGACAAATTGTTCCAGTTTCTCCTGGGGAGTTTCTAACCATATCTGGGAGCTCTGAAATAACATTTTCTACCGTCTGGAGTGTTCAGGGTAAAGGAAAGTGGGTGTGCTCTGACATCAGACAGACATGGCTCAAACCCCAGTTTTGTTACTTACTCAACTGTTCAATCTTGGGCAAATTAAATAATTAATGCTAAAAAAATTTTTCTTTTCTTTTTTTAAGTATAAATTTATTTATTTTAATTAGAGGCTAATTACTTTACAACATTATATTGGTTTTGCCATACATCAACATGAATCTGCCACGGGTGCACATGTGTTCCCCATCCTGAACCCTCCTCCCACCTCCCTCCCCATACCATCCCTCTGTTGAAACATGTATAATATCATATGTGAAACGAATCACCAGTCCGGGTCTGATGCATGATACAGGATGCTTGGGGTTGGTGCACTGGGATGACCCAGAGGAATACTAAAAATTTTTAAATTAGGATTCTGCTTAAATTTCTATAAGTAAAGAAAAAGTTTAAGTAACTATTAAGTTTGAGTAATTGTAAAGTTTAAATAATTTACTGTTAAGGGTTCCAACTATGAAAAGTAATATTAATGCAATGAGAACCTAATTGTGAACCTGTATTAACATGTATTTTCACTGGATTCTTTATGCCTTTATACCCTCCCCCTCATTTCTAAAAGGATTTGAGATTGCTTACATAAACACATAACAGGATATTATCTAAGATGAAAAATTCAGGAAAACAGGTAGAAAAAAAGTAGATGAACAAGGGAAATAAAAATACAAAATGAAGAATGTAAAATAAAGTCATGTACCATTATATCTGAACATTTTACCACTGAAAGCAAAAGCCATAAACTTTTCCTAAAATGAAATCTGAAAGAAACTTCTCTTGTGAGGTCTCTTAATGGTTTTATACACACACACATTAAATAAATTATAAGACTTGATAATGAAAAGATGAAGAAAATCTTATTTTCTTAGATTTTTCCTTCTTCAAATTTTATTTTTGATATATGTGTTACATGAAACTAAGATAAATTTTAAAAAAATAAGAAGTTTTCAGTAAAGTATCATAATAACTGAATATAAGGCTAGATTTTGTTCCCAAAAATTATTTCTCAGAAAAAAGGTTACCTTACATGCAAGTCCTTATAAGAACTCATCTTAGGAAGCACTTCCTCAATTACTTTATTTTCCCAACAAAGAAATGGCAAACAAAAACACAGCAGCCTGAAATAATTTCAGTTAATGCTAGAATGGAATAATTATAGAGCTCTCCATACAATTTAAGTTTAAATCTGTATTTTACAAAAGAGGGAAGAGGTAAAGAAATTTAAAACAGATTTAATAATATTTTGGTGATATAATTTTATAATCTTAAGCGTTGGATGTTGGATGTCATTTTAAAAAGCAAAAAGAAAGACAAAACACAAAGAATGAGGTGATTGTATTGTGAAGATAAAAGTATAGCTACAGAATGAATTTTTAAGAGTTCTGTTACATTACATGAATGGGTTTCTAACAATAGCCAGGAACAGCATCAAACATAGATCCAAAAGAGACCTGTCTTATCCCTAATGCTATGATGGAATCTAGGCAAAAACTGAAACCGGCTGCTGAAATGTGGATAGGAGCTTTACCAAGGAGGGATGGAGCCAACCTCACCTGAACTCACTTGTCAACCTGAGAATCACCACAAACGGGAGAGCCTGACACTGTGTGTCAGCACCACCTATGAAAAATTCTTGCTCGAAACAATTTAGTTTCAATCTAAGCAGGTCTCTCAGTCTATATGCTTTGCAAGAAACAGAGGAGCTAACAGAACAAGTTAAAGACATCACAAAAAACAAATTAAATTCAGAACATGGGATATTTTACCCAATTTTTCTAACAAGTGTGTTTTAAAAGGGAGAGAGGATTAGAGTTAGTGTTAAAGAGTAACAGAGCCGTGTGACCCTTGTTTGAGGCCTAATTAGAACGGACCAGCTGTAAAAATACAGTTTTGAGACAACTACAAGTGAAAGTTAGTTGCTCAGTTATTCCAGCTCTCTGTGACCCCCTGGACTGTAGCCCACCAGGATCCTCTGTCCATGGGACTCTCCAGGCAACTCTACTGGAGTGGGTTGCCATTTCCTTCTCCAGGGGATCTTCCCCACCTAAGGATCAAACCTAGGTCTCCTGTATTGCAGGCAGAGACAATTAAGGAAGTTTAAATATTTAACAGGTATTAGATGGTATTAAATAATAATTGTAGATTCAAAGTGCAAATAATGACATGATACGTTTTTTTAAAAAGTCCTTAGTAATTAGAAAGGCATACAAGATATAATGGGCAAAACGACATGCTGTCTAGTATTTTCTTTACAACAATTTGTCCTACAGGAGGCCCCAAAACGTGTGTGTGTGTGTGTGTGTGCACTTGTGCATGTGCTCACGCATGTGTGCACAGTAGGAAGGGTTGGCAGGAGAATGTCTAGATGAAACGATTAGCAAAATGATAAATATTAAAACTAGATGGGGGTGTATTATAACATTCTCTATTTTGGGTGCATTTGAATATTTCTATAATAAAGCTGTAGAGATAAAAATGATTTTTCTGGAAAAACTGTTAAATTAGTCAAGAGGTAAGTGGTATTAAGCATGCAAATAAAAAAGTTGAATAAAACTGTTTTTCTATGAAATATGACATTAGAAATAACTTTCTAAATTATATCATTGATTTTAATGTTATTTTAATTTTATAGGTATAGCGAAGTTAACACAATTCTAAACAAACGTTTGTCTATTGTCTTTCTCCCTAAAAGATTATCTATTCAAATTGGCCAGAATTTTTTCTTTCCTTATATTCAAGAATCTATAGTAATCTCACTTTGGCAACACCTTGCTGTATCAAATTAAGCAGTTGTATTAACATCCAGACTCTCAGCATTTACAAGTGTCTGTAGAGAGTGAGTTCACGCATCTCATTTCACTAGAAAGGAAACAGGTTCATGCATGTCATTTCACTAGAAAGGAAACACGCATCTATGACAAGACCAAAAGTAACTTCCAAACCTCTTACCTCCTAGTTTAGTGCTCTTTCCAATAGCATCAAGCTCCCTCTTCTACTAAGTATGTGCTTGTATTGAAATCCCCAGAATGTGGCTGGAGCCATGACTCGGGCATAGCAGAGTTCAAGCAGCCATATTTCTTTGGGGGCGAGGGCAGGATTGTACATATCCAATCCATCCTTTGGGTAGACCTTTCTGAGCATGACTCTAGTAACACTCCCTAAAATATTTCCCAGCTCCTTTTTCCTAGAGATTAACAACAGTACTTTTTTTCACCATTCTTCTCTCCCGATGATCCCCCACTCTCACTCCAGTCCAGTCCCTGAGATATTCCAGGCTTTGGATCAAACCGACAGGGCTTTGAACGCTGGTCCCACCACTACACACCTGCAGACAAACTACCTAGTCTCAGATTCCTCTTCTGTAAGCTGAGGACAAAAATACTTTGCAGAGCTTTTTTTCAAGTGGCGAGGAAGATGGCAGACATTCAGACTGGGCGTGCCTATGAAACACAACCAATCATTTTCCAAAATAAGAAGAGGGTCCTGCTTAGAGAAACTGGCAAGAAGACGGTCCCATGATACAACAAGAACATTGATCTGGTCTTTAATACACCAAAGGAAGCCTGGGGGGCACTTATATGCAGAAGAAATGCCCTTTCTTTTCCAATGGTATCATCTCCATCCAAGTGTGGATCCTGTTTAGTGGCTAAGATGAAGATGCAGAGGACCACTGGCATCACTGAGACTACCTCCACTACCCAAAAGCACCAACCGCTTCGTACCGTAAGAATATGTCCATGCACCTTTCCTCCTGCTTTAGGGATGTCAAGATCCTCAATATTGCCACAGTGGGTGAGTGCTGGCCTCTGAGCAAGACAATGTGCTTCAACATGGACTTCGCCAAGGCTGCTGGCACCAAGATGCAATTTCAGAAGTTCTAAGACTGGACCCCTGCCTACTACTCCAACAAAATAAAGTTTCCCATTCAGGAAGAAAAAAAAAAAGTACTTTGCAGAGTGATACAACAAGGACCTTCCTGGTAGCCCAGTAGCTAAGACTCCGTTCTCTCAATGCAGGGGGCCAGGGTTCGATCCCTGGTCAGGGAACTGGATTCCATATGCGGCAACTAAAGAGTTTGCATGCAGCAATGTTAGCTCAGCAGGTTAAGAATCTGCCTGCAATGCAGGAGACACAGGAGATGTGGGTTTGATCTCTGGATTGGGAAGATCCCCTGGAGAAGAAAATGGCAACCCACTCCAGTACGCTTGCCTGGAAAACCCCATGGACAGAGGACCCTGGTGGGTTACAGTTCAAAGACTTGCAAAGAGTTGGACATGACTGAGAGACTAACTTTCACTGTCAGATCACAATGGGCCCTGGTCAGATCAGATCAGATCAGTCGCTCAGTTGTGTCCGACTCTTTGCGACCCCATGAATCGCAGCACGCCAGGCCTCCCTGTCCATCACCAACTCCCGGAGTTCACTCAGACTCACGTCCATCCAGTCAGTGATGCCATCCAGCCATCTCGTCCTCTGTTGTCCCCTTCTCCTCTTGTCCCCAATCCCTCCCAGCATCAGAGTCTTTTCCAATGAGTCAACTCTTCACATGAGGTGGCCAAAGTACTGGAGTTTCAGCTTTAGCATCATTTCTTCCAAAGAAATCCCAGGGCTGATCTCCTTCAGAATGGACTGGTTGGATCTCCTTGCAGTCCAAGGGACTCTCAAGAGTCTTCTCCAACACCACAGTTCAAAAGCTTCAATTCTTCAGCGCTCAGCCTTCTTCACAGTCCAACTCTCACATCCATATTGACCACTGGAAAAACCATAGCCTTGACTGGACGAACCTTTGTTGGCAAAGTAATGTCTCTGCTTTTGAATATGCTATCTAGGTTGGTCATAACTTTCCTTCCAAGGAGTAAGCGTCTTTTAATTTCATGGCTGCAGTCACCATCTGTAGTGATTTTGGAGCCCAGAAAAATAAAGTCTGACACTGTTTCCACTGTTTCCCCATCTATTTGCCATGAAGTGATGGGACAAGATGCCATGATCTTCGTTTTCTGAATGTTGAGCTTTAAGCCAACTTTTTCACTCTCCACTTTCACTTTCATCAAGAGGCTTTTGAGTTCCTCTTCACTTTCTGCCATAAGGGTGGTGTCATTTGCATATCTGAGGTTATTGATATTTCTCCCGGCAATCTTGATTCCAGCTTGTGTTTCTTCCAGTCCAGCGTTTCTCATGACATACTCTGCATATAAGTTAAATAAGCAGGGTGACAATATACAGTCTTGACGAACTCCTTTTCCTATTTGGAACCAGTCTGTTGTTCCATGTCCAGTCCTAACTGTTGCTTCCTGACCTGCATACAGATTTCTCAAGAGGCAGATCAGGTGGTCTGGTATTCCCATCTCTTGAAGAATTTTCCACAGTTGATTGTGATCAACACAGTCAAAGGCTTTGGCATAGTCAATAAAGCAGAAATAGATGTTTTCCTGGAACTCTCTTGCTTTTTTGATGATCCAGCGGATGTTGGCAATTTGATCTCTGGTTCCTCTGCCTTTTCTAAAACCAGCTTGAACATCAGGAAGTTCACGGTTCACATATTGCTGAAGCCTGGCTTGGAGAATTTTGAGCATTACTTTACTAGCGTGTGAGATGAGTGCAATTGTGCAGTAGTTTGAGCATTCTTTGGCATTGCCTTTCTTTGGGATTGGAATGAAAACTGACCTTTTCCACTTCTGTGGCCACTGCTGAGTTTTCCAAATTTGCTGGCATATTGAGTGCAGCACTTTCACAGCATCACCTTTCAGGATTTGGAATAGGTCCACTGGAATTCTATCACCTCCACTAGCTTTGTTTGTAGTGATGCTTTCTAAGGCCCACTTAACTTCACATTCCAGGATATCTGGCTCTAGGTCAGTGATCACACCATCGTGATTATCTGGGTCGTGAAGATCTTTTTTGTACAGTTCTTCTGTGTATTCTTGCCATCTCTTCTTAATATCTTCTGCTTCCGTTAGGTCCATACCATTTCTGTCCTTTATCGAGCCCATCTTTGCATGAAATGTTCCTTTGGTATCTCTGATTTTCTTGAAGAGATCCCTAGTCTTTCCCATTCTGTTGTTTTCCTCTATTTCTTTGCATTGATCACTGAAGAAGGCTTTCTTATCTCTTCTTGCTATTCTTTGGAACTCTGCATTTAGATGTTTATATCTTTCCTTTTTCCCTTTGCTTTTTGCTTCTCTTCTTTTCACAGCTATTTGTAAGGCCTCCCCAGACAGCCATTTTGCTTTTTTGCATTTCTTTTCCATGGGGATGGTCTTGATCCCTGTCTCCTGTACAATGTCACGAACCTCATTCCATAGTTCATCAGGCGCTCTATCTATCAGATCTAGTCCCTTAAATCTATTTCTCACTTTCACTGTATAATCATAAGGGATTTGATTTAGGTTGTACCTGAATGGCCTAGTGGTTTTCCCTACTTTCTTCAATATAAGTCTGAATTTGGCAATAAGGAGTTCATGGTCTGAGCCACAGTTAGCTCCTGGTCTTGTTTTTGCTGACTGTATAGAGCTTCTCCATCTTTTGCTGCAAAGAATATAATCAATCTGATTTCGGTGTTGACCATCTGGTGATGTCCATGTATAGAGTCTTCTCTTGTGTTGTTGGAAGAGGGTGTTTGTTATGACCAGTGCATTTTCTTGGCAAAACTCTATTAGTCTTTGCCCTGCTTCATTCCGTATTCCAAGGCCAAATTTGCCTGTTACTCCAGGTGTTTCTTGACTTCCTACTTTTGCATTCCAGTCCCCTATAATGAAAAGGACATCTTTTTTGGGTGTTAGTTCTAAAAGGTCTTGTAGATCTTCATAGAACCGTTCAACTTCAGCTTCTTCAGTGTTACTGGTTGGGGCATAGACTTGGATTACTGTGATATTGAATGGTTTGCCTTGGAAATGAACAGAGATCATTCTGTCGTTTTTGAGATTGCATCCAAGTACTGCATTTCGGACTCTCTTGACAGGAAGAAGACCCGAAAGGATTCTGAGCAGGATGGTGAAAAGCATCTCCCTTTAAGAGATAATCAGAATGTTACTGCTGTGCTATGCCCTTTAGATATCTGTATTTTATTCCTTAGCACACAAACTACACTGCTCACGTTGCCACCAAGCCAGCAAGTGGAACGAACTGGCTTGTGCTCCAGACCATCTTCTGGGGAAGGCTGCCATCTGCTGGGAGGAAGCATGATCAAGGCTGTTCCCTGATGGGGACTGGGGCACTCCTTACACCGGATTCCTTCCGCGTGTAGCAGTAAGCATTTGTAACATGAAAAGGATGAGGCACCAAAGTATAACTATTCTCCACCTTGCCCTCTACCCCGTCTTCTTAAGGAGCCCATGTTTGAGCTGCTCAGCCCTCAGGTGTGACCAGAACACCACTGATCTATCAAGGAAAGGCAGGGAGCACCTCTCAGAACAGATCTACGGGGCAAGAGAGAGGCAAGCTGGTGCTTGAGAGGAAGAGGAAAGGTGTCTGTGGGGGACAGCTGTC
This sequence comes from Bos mutus, assembly GCF_027580195.1. NCBI lineage: Eukaryota > Metazoa > Chordata > Mammalia > Artiodactyla > Bovidae > Bos > Bos mutus. The sequence goes on along the minus strand of NC_091622.1, from coordinate 71,866,197 downwards.
ATGGTGGCAGAGACTTGGGAAGAGATGTGTCTCAATAACATTTTAGCCTGCTTTGCTCTGTATGAGATGGTATAATTCCCTGGAATATACTCCAGTAAAACCTACATTACTTCTCAGAGCTTTCTGAAGTAAAATTTGTGCTTGTTTTAGGTACATGATGATTTTGAAGACTGGTCTTAAAGTAGTCGAGTTCTATGCTGGGTATGACCATGTAAACAGACATTGGGATGTTCTTTGACATGACAGGTTAAGCTATATAATCATTACTACTATTCATCCTTCTTTGATCTTCTCTCAGGCGCAGCTCCCTCGCACTGCGCTCCCCGCTGCCTTAGCTCTGGGTCATGTGGTATGGGAAAGGCTTTTGCTTGCCGGTGAGAAGGCAGAAGAGGCCAAGCTCTTCTGTCTGATGTAACAACAGCAAAAACTGGGACCTCCATGCAAACTAGAGCTCAAAAATATCACCTCCCCAAGCTACCTATGAAGCTATGTCTCCTCTCATACCCCTCAGTCTGTACTTTCGTGGCTTTTTTCTCTATTTTCAAATACATGCTTCGTTTCACCTGATTTTATCTATGTTAGGATAGCATTAGTAACTGAGTAAGCACTAAGAAAGTTCATATAATTTAAAAAGACACATATATCCCAATATTCACTGCAGCACTATTTGTAATAGACAGGACATGGAAGCAACCTAAATGTCCACTGACAAAGGAATGGCTAAGGAAGATGAGGTGCATATATACAATGGATTATTACTCAGCCATAAAAAGGAATGAAACTGGGTCATTTGTAGTGATTCAAAGAGAACATTTTTGACAGAGTGATCTGGTACGTATTTATAAGGAGGTGACAAATACTTGAGAGAAGAGCAAGCTGACAGAGGAAAAAGCAAGTGAAACGACTGAGTTAGGAGCAAGGAGGCCCATGTAGCTCGAGAGCAGAGACAGTGGGAAGAGTGTTGGGACAGGAGGCTGGAGAGACAGTCAGATAAGGCCTTGTAGGCCTGCTTAGGACTTTCAACTACAAACTCTGTGACATGAGAACCTCTCTGGGGAGCTGAGAGCAGAAAATTTGCATATAATTTATGTTCTCAGGGATCCCTGAGACTGCTACATGAAGCATGAACTGGGGGAATAGAGTGGGGGATGCGTGAATGGGGCAAGAGTGGAAGCTGCTGCAGCAGATCAAGCAAGAGATGACAGTGGTTTACAAAGGTGGTGAGAGTTTGGATGTTAAGAATGGATATTGTCATGACATATTTCAAAATCAGGGTTTGCTAATGGCTTGGAGGTAACGTGTAAAGGAAAATCAGGTGTCTAGAATGACTCCAGGTTTTTGACCTGAGCACCTGGATGAATGAATGGTGGTGTCATTTGCTGAAATGAGGAACAATGGAGGAAGATCAAGTTTGGGGGTAAAAGTAAGAGCTCAGTTATGGATATGTTCAATTTTACATTCCTACTAGATATTCAAGTAGGAATGTTAAAAGACAACTGGTTATAAAATTCTGGAAAGAAAGAAATTGAGGCTGGAGATAATTTGTGAAGTCATTAGCATAGGATTAAAGCTAGAACGGATGACACTGCCCATGGAACAAGGAAAGTCTAAAGAATCTGAGAGCACCGAGCCATCACCCATTTCAACTGAGAGGCTGGGAAGATACAGATGATCTAGCAAATGAAATTGAGTCAGGAACAATCGATGAGGTAGGATAATGATGAAGGCAGGGGTATCCAGCAGTCAAATAAAGAAAGACCTCCAAGAAAAAAGGAGTGAAGGTATCAAACAAGTAAGATGAGGATGAAGAATCAGTCATTGAATTTGGCAAGCAGAGGTCATTGTGACCTCAACTAGAGCAACTTCAGCTAAGTAGAGGGGATAAAAGCTTAAGTAGGTTCTCAAGAGAATGGGAAGAGAGAACATGGAAATAATGACTCATAAACAACTATTTTGAGGATTTTTTTTCTCTAAAAAGGAGTAGAGAATAGGAGTGGTACCAGGAAGGATACACAAGGCTAAGGGGAGGTTTGGTTTCTTCAAGCTAGGAGTTATTGCTGCAAGTTCATGTGCTGATAGGAATGATCCAGTTGAGAGTGAAATAAAATGATACAGGAAAGAGAGGAGTAAAGAGCTTAAAGTTATGTGGGATAGGATCTAACATAAAGGTTGAGAGAATGGCCTCTGGTAAGAACAAAGATAGTTTGTCTATTATTAACAAAAGAAAAGCTAGAGTATATACATAGAACCTGGTAGTTTGGTAGGTTCCATGTTAGATAATGAATTGATTAGGGAAATGTAAGCACCACTAAGCACATTCTCATTGCTAAGCACCACTGAAAGCACACTTGAATTTTACAGTCATGGATTTAAAGACCAGTCAACACAGTTGTTTGTTTTCTCTCTCCCTCTCTCTCTCTCTTTTTTTTTTTTTTATCTTTTCAAGTGCAGACAAGAACTGGATTTAAATAATCAAGAAAGATAGAGGGAGAGACAATGAAGCCAATAGTTGCAAGGAAGTAATTCCATTGGTAGACCATGGACTATAAAGTGAGAAAGGAGAGACAAAAAGACATAAGGTAGTGAGTGATATATAATGAACAGTTGATAGCATCAATGGATTACAGGTCCCTTTGAAGCTGAAGAACTGAGAGGGTACAAGTCAGAGTAAGTGAACTGGAAAAATGGGAAGTGATTAGAGTGCTTGAAATAGATATTTTGGAAATGGTACAGCAATTGACATTATCAAAGGCCAGTGGAGTAGATGTCTAAGATGGGGTGAAAGATCCCGTCATTCAAGGTGACAAGGTCAAAGAACTAAGAAGCCAAGTGGATCACCTATATGGATACTGAAATCTCCATGCATGACAACAGGGTTGGCAGTGGACAGAAAGATAGTCAACTAGAGCAGTTTCAGTGGAGTGGATAAGAAAGATGCCTGACTACGTGGGTTGAGGGAAGAATTACAGGCAAGAAAAAGGAGTCAGTGAGTACAGACAACTCTTTTGACAAGCTCTGCAATGACTTGCAGAAAAATGCAGAAAAATGGAGCTGATTGAAGGAGAAAGGTCTGAAGAAGACTTGAGGTTAAGGGTTACTTCAAGACAGAAGATTCTAGAGTGTATGTGTATGCTCATGGGTTTGACTCATTAGAAAGGGAGAGATTGATCCTGTAGGAGAGAGGCGAATAATTGCTGGAACAAAGTTCTTCAGGAGACAAGAGAGGACTCCAAAGCACATGTGGAAGATTTGCTTCTCAAAGAAAGAGGTGTGACTCTTCCCTGCAGTATGAGAAGAGACAGAATCCATGGATGCAGATTCAAGTAAGGCAATAGATTAGTGGTAAGAAAATAAGGGAGTTAATGACATTGCTTCTGTTTTCTCAAGTGTGAGGCAAAGTCTTCAGCTGTTTGGAGTCAAAGATGTGAAGGCTGGAGGAGATGTAAAGAAGACATTTAGACATCTTCTCACAGATTCAGTTCAGTTCAGTTCAGTCGCTCAGTTGTGTCCGACTCTTTGCAACCCCATGAATCGCAGCATGCCAGGCCTCTCTGTCCATCACCAACTCCTGGAGTTCACTCAGACTCACGTCCATCAAGTCAGTGATGCCATCCAGCCATCTCATCCTCTGTCGTCCCCTTCTCCTCCTGCCCCCAATCCCTCCCAACATCAGAGTCTTTTCCAGTGAGTCAACTCTTCGCATGAGGTGGCCAAAGTACTGGAGTTTCAGCTTTAGCATCAGTCCTTCCAAAGAAATCCCAGGGCTGATCTTTAGGATGGACTGGTTGGATCTCCTTGCAGTCCAAGGGACTCTCAAGAGTCTTCTCCAACACCACAGTTCAAAAGCATCAATTCTTCGGCGCTCAGCCTTCTTCACAGTCCAACTCTCACATCCATACATGACCACAGGAAAAACCATAGCCTTGACTAGACGGACCTTTGTTGGCAAAGTAATGTCTCTGCTTTTGAATATGCTATCTAGGTTGGTCATAACTTTTCTTCCAAGGAGGGGAACTAATTTTCTAGGTGAATAAAATGGGCTTGCTAGGCAGTGCCAAGTGACCAGCTGAGATCTGTGGTCATGAAACTGAAATAAAAGCGGTCAGTAGGGCTATGTGATTTTGTACAGGAAGAGTCAGCTGCTCAGGTGTAGGCAGAGCGTGGTTGGTTGGGCTTAACCAAAATTGAGGTTTTCCTAGAACTACGGTGAATGGCCAGAGAGCCAGTGGGGTGGTGGAAGATGTTGTGAGTAAGCAACTGAAATGACAGACCATAGAATCAAGACTGATAAAGAAAAGTCAAGGAGAACATGAGATAAAACATGGTCAGCCAAGAGACTGGAAGCCCAGCGTGGATAAGGAATTGTTCTGGGTAAAGTCATCAATGAGAGGCGGTAAGTGAGCTGGATGTTTATACCCCAAAATCCCATCAGCCCTGTTATCTTGTGAACCTGGTGAAGACTGAGCGTATAGTAAACACTTAGTGAATGTACTCTTTGCTAGGAAGTCACCAGGTGGAGAGAGGGCAGAAAGGAGATGGTTTTATTAACAAGACTCTTGATTTCCTACCAGGGCTTCTTTAGGTCCAAAGACAGGGCACTGAAAAGCAGTAGGTAAATGACGTAAGTATCACCTTCCTTTAAATCAAAATGGGCCCTTGCAGACAAACCTTCCCATTAGAGCCCCCAGGTCTAGATGGGGTTGGGTTGCTTAGTGCCCCGGAGAGACCCCAACACCTACCGCTCAGGGAAGACGGCGGAATCCGTGGCGGGAGTCTCATCAGCAGAGATGGGGAGACCATTACGCCGGCTCTAGGAAGCAACTCGATTTCTTGAGACTTGTGGGGCTCGCGGGGAACAGGGGGCCCCCGGGGCTTTCGGGGCTCGCGGGGCTTGCGGACCTCATGGGGCGCATGGGGTTCGTAGGGTGCATGGGGTTTGAGAGGCTTGTGGGACTCATAGGATTGGTAGAGCTCATAGGCCTTGGGGTGATTGGGGATCTCTTCTGACTCTGCATACTCCTCGGACTCGCCTCGCTGGTCTTGATCGTCGGCCTCCTCGGAAAACCCCGCCTCCTCAGACTCCTCTAGCTGCTTGTTCATGTCGAATATCCTGACAAGGGGCTTCTGGAGGGCTTCGGAGCGAGCGGATGTTTCTGCCGTGTGGTGCCCATCGGACAGCCCAGAAGGACCAGAAAACTCTTGGCTCTCCATTGGGGGCCCAGACGCTCCCGCTGGTTGACTTCCGGACGCCAGTCACCTTCCAGAAGATGGAAGAGGATGCGGGCGGCCCGCGCCCAGCCCCACCGAGCCAAACCCGCTTGCGGCTACCGCCCGACAAGCCCCGCCCCCTGGGCCCCTCTCTGCGCGTTCTCCGGTTGCCAAGGGGACACTCCAAGCTGCTGGGGCCCACCCGGGCTCCTCCCGGAAGAAATGAGAAGCAGTTGAAAAGGAGAAGAGGGGCGTACTCCTGACCTGCTGTTTGTGCCTCCTTGAAGTGTTTCTGTGGTGTTAAGTCAGAACTGTAGTGTTGAAAGACTCTTGAGAGTTCCTTGGACTACAAGATCAAACCAGTCAATCCTAAAGGAAATCAGTTTTGACTATTCATTGGAAGGAATGATGCTGCAGCTGAAGCTCCAATACTTTGGCCACCTGACGCGATGAACTGACTCACTGGAAAAGATCCTGATGCTGGGAAAGATTGAAGACAAGAGGAGAAGGGGACGAGAGAGGATAAGATAGTTGGATGGCATCACCGACTGGATGGACATGAGTTTGAGCAAGCTCTGGGAGTTTGTGATGGACAGGAAGCCTGGCGTGCTGCAGTCCATGAGGTCATAGATACCACTGAGCGACTGAACTGAAATCTGTTTCAAAGCACATACACTTGCGTTTAGGATCATTATATCTGCTTAGAGAGTTAACCTCTTTACCATGTAATCCCCCTCTTAAAAAAAAAAACAAAACAAACTATATTATTTTTCCAGTTTTATTGAGAATTGACAAACATCCCTGTATAAATTTTAAGTGTACAGCATAATGGTTTGATTTGCACATATCATGAAATGATTACAATAGATTTAGTTAACATCTATCATCTCATATTGATACAATAGAAAAAAATTCTCCTTGTAATGAAAATTTTGTACCAATTTACAATCCCACCAACAGTACCAAAGATTCCCTTTGCTCTATATCCAAGGCAGCACTTGTTATCTCATCTTTTTGATGATGGCCATTCTACTAGACTTAAGGGGATCTACTCACTTAACAACTTTTCTGTATATTATTGTTGTTCAGTTGCCAAGTTGTGTCTGACTCTTCGCCACCCCATGGACTGCAGCATGCCAGGCCTCCCTGTCCTCTGTATATCATACAGCAGTGTAAACTATATAATCATCATGTTGTACATTCTATCCCTGGTACTAACTTATAACTGGAAGTTTGTATCTTTTGTCCACCTTCCTTGACCCACCCTGTCCCCGGCCACACCCCTCTATCCATGTAACCACAAATCTGATTTCTTTTTATGAGTTTGTGTTTGTTTTGTTTAAATTCCACATATCAGTGAAATCATATAATGTTTGCTTTTCTCTGCTTGTCTTATTTCATTTAGCATAATGCTTCGTGGTCCATCCGTGTTGCAAATGATAGAATTTCCTTTTTTATGGCTAAATAATACTCCACCATATGTATAATACTCCACCATAATACTCCACCACAGGCTCAGTAGTTGTGGCACAGGGGTTTAGCTGCTCCGTGGCCTGTGGGATCTTCCTGGATCAGGAATAGAACCCATGTCTCCTATGTTGGCAGGAGGGTTCTTTACCACTGAGCCACCAGGGAAGCCCTTTCACCTTTGAAGGATTTCACAGGGTACAAAATTCTAGGCTGATTGTTCTCTCTCAATGCTATATTTATTCCACTCTCTGTTTCCATAGTTTCTAAGAAGTCTAATGTATTTCTTATCTTTGATCCTTCATGGTAAGGTGTTTTTCCCTCTGACTCTTTTCTGGGTTTTTAAATTTTCTTCGTCTTTGATTTTCTGCAGCTTAAAAGTGATAGGCCTATGTATTGTTTTGGGGGGGCATTTATCCTACTTGATGTTCTCTGCACTTCTGAGATCTCTGGTTTCATGTCTGACATTAATTTGGAGAAATTCTCAGGCACTGTTTCGAATATTTATTCTTCCTTTCTTTCCTCTTTCTGCTGCTGCTGCTGCTGCTAAGTCGCTTCAGTCGTGTCCGACTCTGTGCGACCCCATAGATGGCAGCCCACCAGGCTCCCCCATCCTGGGGATTCTCAAGGCAAGAACACTGGAGTGGGTTGCCATTGCCTTCTCCAATGCATGAAAGTGAAAAGTGATTGAAGTTGATCAGTCGTGTCCGACTCTTAGCAACCCCATGGACTGCAGCCCACCAGGCTCCTCCATCCATGGGATTTTCCAGGTAAGAGTACTGGAGTGGGGTGCCTTCTCCTCTTTCTGGTTTCCCATTAAACACATATTTCCACTTTTATAGTTGTCCCACAGTCCTTGCATATTCTGTTCTGTTTTTCTAGTCCTTGCTCTCTTAGGTTTTCAGTTTTTGGAAGTTTCTATTGAGATATCCTCAAGCTCAGAGATTCTTTCCTCAGCTGTATCTAGTCTTTTAACAATCCCATCAAACATTCTTCATTTCTGTACAGTGCATGCTGTGTCTCTTCTGTGTTTTTTTCCTTTTACTATGTCTTGTAGCTTTTCCTGATAGCCAGGCATGATGTATTGGGTAAAAGGAACTTCTGTAAACAGGCCTTTAGCAATGTGTTGGTGAGGTAAGGGTGGAGGAAGGGAGAATATTCTATAGTCTTATGATGAGGGCTCAGCCTTTTAGAGACTCTGTGCCTCTGGGCTGCAGACTTAAGTCTTAGTTTTCTGCCCTCTTAAGTGGAACAGAATGACTGGAGTGGACTAGAGTTGGGTATTTCCTTTCCTCCAGGTCAGTTATGCTCCGGTTACTCTCTGGTAATACCGGAGTGGGATTCCCAGGTGGCTCAGTGGTAAAGAATCTGCATGCCAATGCAGAAGGAGCAGGTTCAATCCCTTGGTTGGGAAAACCCCCTGGAGGAGGAACTGGCAACCCACTCCAGTATTCTTGCCAGGGAAATCCCATGGACAGAGGAGCCAGGTGGGCTACAGTCCATGGGGTTGCAGAGGACACAAGCAAGCACACATGAACACAATAATACTCCAGCAGGCTGCTGCTGCTGCTGCTAAGTCGCTTCAGTCGTGTCCGACTCTAGGCTAGGCACTGGTTAACTAGTTTCCCCTGAGGGCAGACCTTGTTAAGAACAACAGAATGCTCTGGCATATTTCAAAAGGGTTTTTTTTCCCCTCCCTTGGAAGCACCAGGGGATTTTTCTCTAATATTTATTGAGGGAATCTGGTCAAGGTCCTGGAGGTAAATCTCAAAAAATTGGGGGCCCTCCTATGACTGGGTTCCCCTAGAATTTTTTAATTTTCAGAGTAGTCTGAGCAACCAGCAATTCATCAGTTATAGTTCTGGTTTTTCTATGCTGGCACTAGTTCCCAGTGGGGCTTCCCTGGTGCCTCAGTGGTAAAGAATCTGCCTGCAATGCAGAAGGGTCAAGTTCAATTCCGGGTTGGGAAGATCCCCTGTAGAAGGGAATGGCAACTCACTTTAGTATTCTTGCCTGGAGAATCCCATGGACAGAGGAGCCTGGCAAGCTACAGCCCATGGGTGGCCAAGAGCTGGACACAAGTGTGTGACTAACAGGCAGGCACTGGTTCCCATGGGGAGTTTCCCATTAGGAGTCTTTGCTCTGGTAAACTGTTATTCTCTGTATTCCAGTAGTCTCTCCAATGCTGAACTTTCAGTCTGTTCAGCTTTTTACTTGTTAGAATGGCCTCATGGCTTCCAAGCTTCTTACATGCTGGACTGGAAACTGGAAGTCTTTTTAAAAAAAGAAATCAGGAGAAGACACTAAGGTTAAAAGTTGGATTTGTATCATATCTGTAGGTAAGCAGAGTTATCACTCTTAAATATTTCTAGGAAAGATAAAGCTTATCTATATAAAAAAATAAAATATCAAGAAGTTGAAACACAAATCCCTACGGTGTTCTGTTAGTGGTAGTTTCTTAGAAAGAAGCCATTCTTAAATCTTTCTGAATGCTGTTAATTTGTATTTCTATGTGACTTTGATAGTGCTTACTTTTCTTATTGCCCTATCCTGATTTCTTTTCCCACATTGTTAAATGGATCCACTTAAAGGAAATATGCCGGTGCCAGCCGGCAAAGTCCATCAGGTCCCGAGAACGTGCACAGGGGGGCTAAGAAAGAAACTTAAGCAAGAGACTACAAAAATGGGGTCGAGAGGTTCAGACACGTCACCACGAAGGGACACAGTCTGACACCAACTTTATTCAGCATCTCATATTTATACAGAATAGCGTGAGAAAGACAAGACAGTTAACATTTTTTCTTGGTTGGCCTATACATCTTACAAACAGTCACAAGAAATCTTGAGAGCATGGGAATGGCTCCCTGTTATTACTTCTTACACCAGATAACATTTCTCTGTGCGTGAGAAGTTTGCACAGAACTCCAGGTGCCTGCAGTAAATAAGCGCCTAATCTCTGGGGTGGCGGGACAGAGAGCTATGTTTGCAAGCAAACCCTCAAGGACTGAGGCAGCTCCCAGAGCTGTGTCCTTCAGACAAAGGACCCCGTTCTCACGGGCAGCTCCCTGCAGAAATACACCTGGATTTACTTGAAAAAGAGGAAAGTTATTAGAATATTTTAATGTAAATGTCATTTCACCGAGAAACTACAAATGGGATGAATGCTTGCTAATTTTCACTTTAATTTTGTTGATTAAAAATCCAAATCCCTCCAAATACATTGTTTACCAATACTTTTAAAGTTCAAAATCTAAATAGAGATCCTTTTAATCAATTAACATTATCTTGTATGTGTATATGTGTCGTGCATTGAGAAAATAGGAAATGTTTTATTTTTTATTTGAAAGTGGAAATTTTGGCTTCCAGCCTGCCACGTCACGTTCCCTGGTGACATCCAAATCATGAGTCTCGAAGTGGGCTATGCCTGATCACTCATGTCTGCAGCCAGGTGTGCAATTAGGTCTCTGGCATCTTGTATAATGGAAGGTATCTCTGAGCCATCCTCAGTCACCTGGGTTCCGAACAAGAACATCTTCCTGTCATTTCCCACCTCAGATAATGCCAAAGCTTCATGGATATCTGTAATGTGATAGGCTGCTTCAAGATCCTTCATAAGAATGGAAAAAGAATTGAGAAAAAGTTGGTTACTTTGCAACATTTTTGGATAGATACATTTATTACTCTCAATGACTGAACCTCCATTATAATATCGAGGATATTGTAATCCCATTACTAGGATCCTAAAAGCTGTTTGAATATAAAGATTTTCATCGGAATTATATCAGCATTTATGAGTTATTATCAAAAGAGTATTTTCTGGAACAAAGTTAAGCCAATATTATACCTTAATCAATTTCCTAACCAGTGTGATCTGCTTCTAGTTTTGTTTTTCCAATTTTGTCTGAATTTTCCCAAGATTTATTTTTTTAATTTTTAAAAATAACTTAATAATTTATTTATTGTTGGCTGTGCTGGGTCTTTGTTGCTGCATGGGCTTCTCTCTAGTTGTGGTGCTTGGGCTTCTCATCGTGGTGGCTTCTTTTATTGCAGAGCACAGGCTGTAGAGCTCGGACTTCAGTAGTTGCAGCGCAAGGGCTCAGTAATTGCAGCTCCCTGGCTCTAGAGCACAGGTTCAACAATTGTGGCTTATTGGCTCTGTAACATGTGGGGTCTTGCCGGATCAGAGATCGAACCTGTGTTTCCTGCATTGGTAGGCAGATTCTTTTCCACTGAAGAATCAGGGAAGCCCTCCAAGATTATTTTTAATTTGTCTTTACAATAGAAGCTTGATTCATTAAATTGGTTTTTGTCCATATAATATTTTACTGATTATCAGTTCAGTTCAGTTCAGTCGCTCAGTCATGTCCAACTCTTATTGATTATAGCATTTGCCAAATGTAAGTTTTCTTTTGCAAAAATTATTTCTACTGAACAAAAAGTTTTACATTAAATTTGGGAAGAAGGAGGGAGGTAGAGAAGGGATCAGGGACAGAATAAGTTTAGAAAATGGTGTAGTAGGTGAAGAAGGCTGAGAGGCAAGGGACAGATGGAGGGAAAGAAGATGAGATGGAGAAGTGGGGAAGGCTTAAAGGAGGAAAACCCATCCGAAGAAGCAGAGAGGGGAGAGATTAAAATGAGGAGACAAAAAGCATGTGTTTATGCTGCATGCTAAGATCGAAACATATTTCTTTGCCTCTCACACAACAAGAATTATTTATAGCAAATAACCTCTGATATTCCCTCTCCTAAATACATATGCAGATTCAGTTACAGTTTTTAAGTCTTCTGCAAAAGTTTAAACATTTTCACTCTTAACATTGAATTTGTAATTGGCTTTTTGTTTCATGGTGTTCTCCCAAAGTTTTAAAATAGTACAATATTGTCATTTTTTCTTGTACCAATATGAATCTATCAAATTCTTGTAAGTGTGAGGTTTTCTTCATGTGGTATCATTACCTTTTCTGGTTCTTCCACTTTATTGCCTGTCTGAAACCTGAATTCATTTAGTCTTAGAGCAAGTAGTGAATTTTGCAATTGTTTTAATGAATCTAGTAACATGTGGACGATGTCTCAGGTTAAAAGAAATGCCACCAATGGAATTGGAGAGGAAGAAAATAGAAGGGTGTTGGAAGGGAGGAGGGGCTCCTTGTAATGATAAAAGAACATCAGGGATAAATATCAGGTGTATTCCATGCTCACATAATTGTGCCCTAATAGATGTCATCACTCAAAGAATAACGACAGTAAGATGACTTTTAAAAAAATATTTATGTAATAACTTGAAACAATGAGTCATCTAAAAGCTTAAGTTACTTTGATCAAGGAGTAATAACCAAGATGACCTTAAATTAGAAAGTGTGTTAGCTGCTCAGTTGAGTCCAACTCTTTGTGACCCTAGGGACTATGTCCCACCAGGCTCCTCTGTCCATGGAATTCTCCAGGCAAGAATACTGGAGTGGGTTGCTATTCCCTTCTCCAGAGGATCTTCCGGACCCAGGGATTGAACCCAGGTCTCCTGCATTGCAGGCAGATTCTTTACTGTCTGAGAATATCCAAACATTTTATTATTAAACCCCAGTAAAAGTTATAATTTGACACCAAATGGTCCTGTTTATTCAATTTGATGAAGAGATATAAACCACAAAGGAAAGCATCAATAAATTGGAGTATTAAAAATGAAAACCTGTGTATTAAAAAGAGAACCATAACAAAATAAAATGTTAACAATAGGTTGCTGCTGCTCCTGCTAAGTTGTTTCAGTCATGTCTGACTCTGTGCGACCCTCTAGACAGCAGCCCACCAGGCTCGCCCGTCCCTGGGATTTTCCAGGCAAGGGTACTGGAGTGGGGTGCCATTGCCTTCTCCGCAATAGGTTGCTAGAGAAGATATTTGTAATGCATGTAACAGAAATAGGATTATTTTTCCAAAAGATATGAAAGACTCCTACAACTCAAATGAGAAAAGATAAACACCCAATAGGAATTTGGGGAAAGATATTAAAAGTTAATTCACAGATATGGAAATTTACTTCAAAGAATGAAACTAATTTGAAACTAATAACCAGTGAACATCTGAAAAAAATGTTCAGGCTCACTAGTAATTAAAGAAATGCAAATTAGAATAATAAGATAAAATTTCATTCTCACAAGACTGGCAAAAATGAAAGTTTGACAAACCAAGTATTAACAAGGGTGTAGAGCTATAAAAACTATCATATACTGCTGGTAGGAAGAATAAATTAGTTCAATATCTTTGGAAAGCAACTTGGTAATATCTAGTAAAACTCAATATGTGAATGAAAAGTGAAAGGCGCAGGGACTATACAGTCCTTGGAATTCTTCAGGCCAGAATACTGGAGTGGGTAGCCTTTCCCTTCTCCAGGAGCTCTTCCCAACCCGGGGATCGAACCCAGGTCTCCTGCATTACAGGCGGATTCTTTACCAGCTGAGCCACAAGGTACAAATCCCCAAACCCAGTAATTCCTCACAATTCCTTAGAGAACTGTTGGTACACGTCTATGAAAAGACACATACATGAAGATTCACTACAGAACTCTTTACAACAATGAAAAATTGGAAATAACCCAAATGTCCAACAATAAAACGGTAAAGTGGTGGTATATTCATGCAATGCAATACTATACAGCTCACTTACATTTACCATGATCTTCTAAATCATCACAGTTTGTGGTACTTAAGATGTTAACTAAAAAAACAAAAACAAAAAAAACTCCAGCCTTTTAAAAAAAATAATCTGCTGGACTAGCATTTATGCTGGACTTTAATATAGGCTCCTACTTTTAGATCATCATTATAATGATTTATTTTACTTCCATAAACACTCACTCATAGGAGTGGGAGAAAGGGTAGGAACTCTTATGACTGATAAGCCTGGCAATTGAGAGAGAGGCTACAGCATTACAAGCACACTTCAGAGATACTGCAAATTTGGTTCCAGACTACTGTGATAAAGTGAATACCGCAATAAAGTGAGTCACAAGAATTTTTTTGTCTCTTGGTACATAGAAAATTTACTTTAACACTACTGTAATCTATTAAGTGTGTGATAGCATTATGTCTAAAAATATGTACACACCTTAATTTAAAAATACCTTATTGCTAAAAAAATGCTAACCATCATCCGAGCCTTCAGCAAGTCATTATCTTTTTATAATAGTAACATCAAAGGTCACTGATCAGAGATCATCATAACAAATATAATAATTCTAAAAGTTGGAAATATTGCAAGAATTACCAAAAGGCAACACAGAGACATAAAGTGAGAAAAAGAAGTTGGGGAAATGGCGCATATAGACTTGCTCCATGCAGGGTTGCCACAAACCTTCAATTTGTAAAAATCACAGCATCTGCAAAGCACAACAAAGTGAAGTGTGATAAAATTAGGTATGCCTGCACAATGCTATAGATGTTTAATGTTGTTTTAAATTTCTTTTATTGTAGTAAGATACACATAACAAAATTTTCCATATTACCATTTTGAAATGTACAGTTTGGTGTACAGTTAAGTAAATTCACATTATTGTACACCATCTTCAGAACTCTTCAACTTGTAAAACTGACACTCTGTACCCATTAAACAATAGCTTCCCATTTCTCCCTCTCTCAGCACTTGGCAACTACTATTTTTTTGTCTCTCTGATTTTAACTACTCTGTGCTTAGTCGCTCAGTCGTGTCCGACTCTGCGACCCCACGGACTGTAGCCTGCCAGGCTCCTCTGTCCATGGGGATTCTCCAGGAAAGAATATTGGACTGGGTTGACATGCCCTCCTCGAGGGTATCTTCCCAATCCAGGGATTGAATCCAGGTCTCCCACATTGCAGGTTGGTTCTTTAACCATCTGAGCTACCAGGGAAGCCCTTAACTGCTCTAGGGGACCTCATAAAAGTATAATCATACATTATTTGTTCTTTTGTTACTGGCTTATTTCACTTAGCATAATGTCCTTACAGTTCATCCATGGTGTAGCATGTGTCAGAATTTCCTGACACATTTAAGGCTGACTAATATCCACTGTATGTATACACCACATTTTGTTTATCCGTTCATGCGTGGATGGGCACTTGGGTTGCTTCTACCTTTTGGCTACTGGGAATAATTCTGCTATGAGCACAGGTGTGCAAACATCTGTTTGAGTTCCTGCTTTCAATTCTATTGATAATATACCCAGAAGTGGGACTGCTGGACTATATGAAAATTCTATTTTTAATTTCGTAGGGAACTGCCATACTGTTTTTCATAGCAGCTGCACCATTTGACATCCCCACCAACACTGCACAAGGTTTCCATTTCTTCATGAGTGTTTAATACTTTAATGCATGTGTGTGAAATTCAGGTCAGGCTAGCTAATCTAAAACTAATTCTGTATACTGACACATAGTGTGTGTGTGTGTTAGCCGCTTAGTCGTGTCTGACTCTGCGACCCCATGGACTGTAGCCTGCCAGGCTCCTCTATCCTTGGGATTCTCCAGACAAGAATACTGGAATGCGTTGCCATTCCCTTCTCCAGGGGATCTTCCCGATCCAGGGATCAAACCCAGGTCTCTCAGATTCTTTACCATCTGAACCACTAGGGAAGCCCATTGTATATAGTAAGCACTCAAAGATTTTGTTGCAATCAATTCAACAGTCAGTAAATGTTTATTTGATTAAACTTAACAGATTTGTTGACTTCCTACTATATACAAGGTAGTATACTAGGTTTTACATGGGACACAAAGGTGAATGACAGTCTCTGTTCTGAACGAATTTACAGCTGTGGGCTTTCCTGGTGGCTCAGACAGTAAAGAATCTACCTATAATGCGGGAGACCTGGGTTCCACCCCTGGGTTGGGAAGATCCCCTGGAGAACAGAATGGCAATCCACTCCAGTGTTCTTGCCTGGAGAATTCCATGGACATAGGAGCTTGGCAGGTTATAGTCTATGGGGTCGAAAAGCATTCAGACACGACTGAGCGATTAACACTTTCGCTTTTACTTGGTATCTGTGAGGGGATTGGTTGCAGGACCCTAGAAGACATCAGAATCTGCTCAAGTCCCTTATATAAAATGGTGTCATTTCTGCAAATAACCTATGCACATCCTCCCATATACTTTAATCATCTCTGCTGCTGCTGCTGCTAAGTTGCTTCAGTTGTGTCTGACTCTGTGCGACCCCATAGACGGCAGCCCACTAGGCTCCGCCATCCCTGGGATTCTCCAGGCAAGAATACTGGAGTGGGGTGCCATTTCCTTCTCCAATGCATTAAAGTGAAAAGTGAAAGTGAAGTCACTCAGTCACGTCCGACTCTTAACAACCCCATAGACTGCAGCCTACCAGACTCCTCCGTCCATGGGATTTTCCAGGCAAGAGAACTGGAGTGGGGTGCCATTGCCTTCTCTAGACTACTTATAATATCTAATACAAGGTAAATGCTGTGAAAACAGTTGCTCACATGTGGCAAACAGGAGTTTTACTTTTTGGAACTTTATGGAATTTTTTTTCCCCCTGAAAGGAGGGCTGATTGTATACTCCAGGAGACCTAATAGTATAAACTGAAATGAACATACAGCATATTATTGAATATTTAGCTCTTAAAAGCAGACGTTTCTTTGGGTCATCTACAGAGATGTGGTTGGACCTAGAGTTTGTCATACAGAATAAAGTAAGTCAGAAAGAGAAAAACATCGTATATTAACACATACATGTGGAATCTGGGAAAATGGTACAGATGAATCTATTTCCAAGGCAGGAATAGAAACTCAGAGGGAGAAAATGGACTTGTGGACATAGAGGGGAAAGGAGAGCGTGGGATCAATTGGGTGATTAGGACTGACATATATACATTACCAGGCTTCCCAGGTGGCTCATTGGTAAAGAATCTACCTGCCAATGCAGGAAGCGCAGATCCCCTGCTCCCCTGGAGAAGGAAATGGCAACCTGCTCCAGTATTCTTGCCTGGGAAATCCCATCAAAGGAGTCTGGCAGGCTACAACAATCCATGGCGTAGCACAAGAGTAAGACACAATTTAGTGACTAAAGAACAACAACAAATATACACTACTTTATGCAAAATAGATAGCTAATGGGAACCTGCTATAAAGCACAGGAAGCTCAACTCAGCGCTCTGTGATGACCTCAGGGGGTGGGATAGCAGGTGGGAGGGAGGTCCAAGAGGGAGGCTGTATCTGTGTATTAGGACTGATTCACTTCTGTTAGCAGAAACTAACACATTGTAAAACAACTATCCTCCAATTTAAAAAAAATCAAATTTAAAAAATAAATTTAAAAGATCAAATTCAAAAAGTAAACATTTCTATTTACTGCATTAATAAAAAAATATTGAGTACACTTTATATTTGCACAGATGTTTACCTGTTTGTTTGCAAACACAACCAGAGGAAGGACTGGGTTTGTTCCAATTAGTTGATGAAGGTATTTCTTGGCTTCAGGTAATCTTTTGTGATCTGCTGAATCCACCACAAATACCAACAGCAAGCCCCTGGACAGGTACATTTCCCAATAGGAACGGAAAGGTTCGCTGCCTCCAACTACAAAGAAAAGCAAAAGAAGAAAACACACACACACACACAAATCTCAGAAGAGTTTATCGAGGCAGCCAGGTAAGGCACACTTTGATAATTTCTGAACACTGGCAGGTCTTCTGATAAAAGACTGCTGTGAGACTAGACCCAATTCTGAGAACAACCAGAGTGATGTTTCTGGGGAAATGACTGGTGGGGATATTTACCCTCCACAAGCGGTTCACTCAGTTCTGGCACACAAAGGACCAGCGTGGTGGTAGTTTAGTCACTACGTCGGGTCCAACTCTTGCGACCCCATGGACTGCCAGGCTCCTCTGTCCATGGGATTTCCCAAGCAAGAATACTGGAGTGGGTTGCCATTTCCTTCTCCAGGGGATCTTTCCAACCCAGGCAGGGATCAAACTCAGGTGTTCTACCTTGCAAATTTGTACCACAGTGGATGCCTCTTGATCTGTTATACAGAGCAGTCATGACAGCCAGTGCATGTCTATCAAGCATGGATCAGTAAACAGGAGTAGTCTACTAAAAGAATTCAGGGTGGTGGGTTAAAACACGTTTCTCTAAAATGTCTTAAATGGACTGATTTAAATGTCATTGGCTAGCCTCTCTTGCACAACTTTTTTCCTTTGTCAAAACCCCAAATCTAATTTCCTTTCTTTAATCTTGAACTCAAAGTTAATATGATCCTGTGGGTATTTAAGAAGAGTTGCCTCAGGAAAAAAATGTCTTTGGGTTATGTCATTCTGCTGATGCTTCCCAGAAGAAAGTTTCCCAGATACAATGAATTCGGTTTTTATTTTTCTCCTGGGACAGAAATTGACAAACCATGGCCCACAGTCTAAACCTGGCTCAGCTCACTGCCTGTTTTTGTACAGCCTGTGAACAAAAAATGGATTTTACATTTTTAAACATTTGGGGGGAAAAAGAATTACCATTTTTTAACATATGAACATTATATCACAGTTGGATTTCAGTACAAGCAAAGTTGTGTGACAACACAGACATGCAGGTTTGTTCACACATGGTCTCTGGGTTGCTTTCGCAGTACTGAGTAGCAGCAGAGAGATCATGTGGCCACAAAGTCTACGTTATCTACTCCCGAGCCCTTTGCAGAAAAAGTATGCAGAACACTGTATGGGCACTTAACAAAAACATTTCAAAAACTAATAGGAAAGGGTCTTTATTTGTCTTTCCTTTGTTTTCCTTTGTAGAGAGAGCCAGGCTGGTCATTCTTCAAAGTATTTTGTGTTTTAAAGAATGTAATCTAAGTAATTCATATCCTTTAACATACGAGCTTAAACAGGCATTCCCATTTTTTTTGCCAACACCATGACATTTCATCTATAATAGGAATTGTTATCTTTTAGTTATTAACTTTAAAAAAAAATATTAGTTGGGGAGGGCACAGGACTGGAAAAAAAATTATTCATTTACTTCTTGTTGGCTGCATCAGGTCTTAGCTGTGGTGTGGGGATCGCCATTGTGTCGTACAGGCTACACTCCATTGGCGGAGTGAGGGCCCCAGAGCCTGGGCTTAGTAGTCATGGCGCATGGGCTCTGTTGTCCCGTGGCATGTGGGACCTTACTTCCCCAACCAGGGATCAAACCCATATCTCCTGTATTGGAAGGTGGATTCTTAACCACTGGACCACCAGGGAAGTCCCTAGATATTAACTTCTAATTTAATGGTAAAATAGTTAGAGAACAGAGTTTATATGATGCCTCTTTGAAAACTCCATTAAGACTTGCTATATGGCCCAGGCAGTGCTCCGTGTTTGTTTACTGTTCCATGGGTATTTGAGAAGAATTAGACAATTTTATATTGTTCATTAGCTCAAATTGGTTGACTGTGTTCAAACATTATTTACTCTCTGCAATTTTTTTCTCCTTGATTCCATTAATAATTGACAAACATATGTTGAAACTCCTCACTCCAACAGATCTGTCCATTTTCGCCCTTAATTGGAATCTTTTCTTTTTTCTTCCTATCTTCCTTTCTTTTTTTTCTCTTTCCTTTCCTTCCCACCACCCCCGACCCTGCCCTTTTTCACTTTTTATATTGAGACTCTTTTCTTAGCCATCTATTTCATTAAAAATATTATTTCTTCTATAGCTTCTGAGAAAATTGAAATCTCTATTCCTAATAATGCTTTTATCAGAAAGATTTGCCTACAGGTTTAACAGTTTCTCTGCCCACCATTTTCTCTTCACAATTGGATGAAAGCAAAAATTCATAGCATTTTCCTTGCATACTGGAGGTGGGGGTACAGAAAATGCCCGGTCCTCTGGCTTGAGCATCTTGATGGGTGAGGAGACATTTACTGATCAGTGGATTACAGGGACAGGAACAGATATGGAGCTATATCAAGCATTTGCTTGGACAATGTTTGGTGTGAGAGGCCGATGAGACAGCCAGGTAGAGATGTCAGGTGACATTCGGGTATGTTTGGCTGGATAGATAAATTTGGGAGAGTGTAAAGAGAAGATAAGAGGATCTGATACAACTTTGGGAAACAGCAATATTCTGAGAGGCAGTGACTCCAGAATTACTTTAGAGTAGGGGCTTCTGGGTTGTGATCTGATTACAAGAGTATATATGTTGTGATCTGGTCATAAGAGGTTTGTGAATATTTGCATTTTCAAGAAGGAAGCACACTATATTTACTCAGATTGGATTTTTATGGGGGGTATAGTAAGGAGGAGGGAGGCTGTTAAAGGAGAGGGTGCTAAAGCCTTCCTCTCAACTCCCTTTTATCACCACCACTGGAAAAAGGAGAAAATAAAAGGAACAGAAAGTGATTTTACCCACATTGCACCCTAGCATTCATCTACATATGCATTCTAAAAGTCTAGGAAAATTTGACCCAGGGTTTCATTTCATAAGGACCTATCATTCATTTCATATTCATTTTATCATTAATTTCACAAGGACCCATGTGATGTTGACATCACATCTGGCTTAAGATTTGACAACCATGTGGCTATAAAAGCTATTAGCTACCCCCAGAAGCACTAAGAAAGAGCGCTTACTCTCCAGGAACTCCATCTGGCGGTCCTCAGTGCTGATGCACACTGCATTGAAACCTTGGGTGGGGGCCACACTGCGCTGGACTCGGTTTAAAGCTAGAAAGTGGAGAATACTGGTCTTTCCTGCCCCATCCAGGCCCAGCACTAGGATCTGCTTATTTTTCTCCTGTGAAACAAAAGATAAGGCAATAATATGCTATCAGGGCCTTGTTTTCTTGGCTCTGGGAAGTGCGCTTGCCAATATTTGTGAAATTGTATAAAACTTTGCAAAAAAAATTTAATAGGTCTAGAACAAACTGTACTAGTCAGTTTGTATTTTATATAATCAGTCATTACTTACATGATATTAACTGTATACCCTCTCTCCATCTTCCAACTCTTGTCAATTTATCAAATAAATACTTTATATATATCAGGATTTATAGGAGGTGCCATATTTTCAGGGCCAATTTTCACTCTTCACTTGGCTTCCCTAGTTCATGTCCATTGGAGACTGCACGAGAATTCAATTTGTTGTTTGGGGTCTTGGGACCTTCTTGGTCTATGTATTGACTCTGCCATTTCGCATGTAAGCATCTAAGGTCATAATATTAATCTGTCTTGTTTCCCCAAATTGAATCATAGATTAAAAGTTCTTAGGGCAAGGTTACTCTCTTCTGTACTTTTTAATATAAATATTAAATGAAAAGGCAAAGACTATAAAAATTGTTAAACTAGTTAAAATCTCATGCTAAAACCTGATGAACTAGATGTAAACTTTAGGAAGAAGTATTCCACCAGCCTTAGAAATTTTTATGACAAGTGTTTGAGGGACAAGAAGGGCAAGAGTGGTACGAAGAGAGAAACAGAAAGTTCAGAGTGCTCAGAAAGGTGGCTTTTAGTGTACAAACTTCAATGTAAACAGTAATAAATGAGCAACCCAGTCAGACTGTTCACAGGAATTCTATTTCTCTAACAGCTTACCAAAGAGGTTTCTCATATATGGGGGAAAAAAAAACTTGGAAACATCTTCAAGGGCATTGGTTTAAAATAATAATCTTATACATTTCTGCTTGAACACTAAATGTCATTAGACATAGACTGCGTGCTAAGTCGCTTCAGTCACGTCTGACTCTGTGTGACCTCTATGGATTGTAGCCCGCCAGGCTCCTCTGTCCATGGGATTCTCCAGACAAGAATACTGGAGTGGGTTGCCATTTCTTTCTCTAAGGGATCTTCCTGACCCAGGGATCGAACCCAGGTCTCCCACATTGGAGGGAGATTCTTTACTGTCTGAGCCACCAGGGAAGCCTTAGACTAGATTTCTGTTAAAAAAAAAAAGTGATCCTCAACAGCACTATACGTCATCCCATGTCCCTCCTGTCTGTAATATAGAAGATCTGTGTAAAAATAAGATGTTTTAAGGTCTGCTGTAATAGAGACTTATGTACGGGGAATCATTTATGAAACCTGTCTAGTGAGTAACAGAATGTTTTAAAGTAAATGTTTGTTACTGGAGTGAATTATTGATGGCTCTTAAAGCAAATGGCTCTTCCATAGGTGTTTCCTATATCCATCCCTGCCTCCTCCCCATTCTCTTCCATCTGCATCTAAATGTTATAGTGTCATTCTCAGAGTCATGGTAAGGAAAAGGGACTAGATGCTGCTCTAAGGGGATGTCATTGGTTGATTTTAAATGAATGCTTTAAAGCAATGGTGACCAAGAAATGGCCGCAAGATGTAGACTGTGTCCCCTCATTATCTCCACCAATGGCTCCACAATCAGGCTACCCCAACATATTTTATCAGTTTCAAGATTTCTTTTTTCACATTTTAACATCTCTGAAATGAGGGCTTTACAGTCTATAGTATGTCATATTTTGGCTGGAAGCATTTTTTTTCCTTTCTCTGTGGTACCTAAAATAATGGCATCCTGGATCTTATGAATTTTGTGAATAAAAACCATTCCCTATTCCCTTTCCAATCACATCGCTGCCACTAACCTGACCCTATTTAGAAATTCTGTAGTCATTGATGCTTTACATTTTGCTTACTTTTTAGTCTAAAATACAAGGTTCCTCACGTTTATAATCTCTTAGAAAAGCTGGGGTTACTGTAAACCAAGAGTTCAGACATGAAATATGATTCAACACCACTGTTCCTTGTTAAAAGTTATTCCTTTAACTATAATGAATCTATATAGTCTGTTTTGTGTGTTCAGTCTCAAAGTTGTGTCCAACTCTTTGCAATCCCATGGACTGTAGCACACCAGACTTCCCTGTCCTATTTCCGAGTTTGCTCTAACACGTCCATTGAGTTGGTGATGCTATATAACCATCTCATCCTCTGCTGACTTCTTGTGCCTTCAATCTTTCCCAGCATCAGGGTCTTTTCCAATGAGTGGGCTCTTCACATTAGGTGGCTAAAGTAATGGAGCTTCAGCTTCAGCATCAATCCTTCCAATGAATATTCAGGGTTGATTTCCTTTAGGATTGACTGGTTTGATCTTGCAGTCTAACGGACTCTTAATTAAAAGTCTTCTCCAACACCACAGTTTGAAAGCATCAGTTCTTTGGCTATTTTACCAGAGATCAAATCTCTGTTAATAATTCATATTGTTTAGAACCAGAAAGCAGCTCTGAGCCCAGGAACTCCAGGAGTACAAAGCACACTAAGTTGAGCCAAATAATGCTTGTTTTTTTCCTTCTCCCCCAGTTTTTAAATTGTGGCAAAGTACACAACATAAAGGGCTTCCCAGGTGGCGGTAGTAATAAAGGATCCACCTGCCAATGTAGGAGATATAAGAGATGTGGGTTCCATCCCTGGGTCGGGAAGATGCCCTGGAGAAAAGCATGGCAATCCACTCCAGTATTCTTGCCTGGAGAATAGAGGAGCCTGGCGGGACACCATCCACAGGTCACACACAGTCATACACAACACAAAATTTACCATCTTAACCATGTTTAAACCCAGAGTGATATAGACTCCATTCATAATACCATGCAACCATCACCACTAGCCATAACTATTCATCTTGTAAAACAAACTGTACTCATTAAAATGCTTACCCCCCCATCCCCCAACATTCTGCTCTTTGAGTTTGAATACACTAGGTAAACCATCTAAGTAGAATCATACGTATCTGTCCTTTTATGACTAAAAGGCTGGTTTCTGAGGCCTCTCAGTTAAACCTTTGTGACCCTCTCTTCTGGGTGCTGGTGATATGAAAACAATGTAAGTAATAGCAACCAGAGCGCCCAGAGAAAAGGTCCAGGCAGTCCCAAAACACATCCTGCACAAATTCAAGAAACCTACACCTTCCCCTCCACCCCTCCCCCGCCCCCACAAAGCAGAAAAGACTGGAACAGAGAGATCACGTGTGGTGAGGGTCTGGGGGCTAGTGTTCGGCGCCGGCCAGAGATGGAGCTGGAAAAAAGGCTATTCCCAGCACCGCTGTGAACATCAACAAGGTGTCTTCTTCAACACTAGACCTGGACACAGGGTCGGGGTTAGGGGTGAGTGGGCGAGCGGCTGAGAAGGGGCTCGCGATGGGTCGTTCGAAGCTTGGCACATTCCGATTCCATCCGCGGATACAAAGCCGGCAAACGAGACCGTATTCCTTCGGGCGCGAGCCCACCGGGGGTCTCGCACGTAACAGAGCCGGCGAAACACTGGACAATGGCCTCGGGTGAGGGTCCGAGGCAGCGGTCTCTTACCAGCGGCTCCAGCGGTATTTTTATCAACGTGCTGTTGTCCTTCTCTTTCTCCTTGAATTGTTCCTTCTCTTCCTCCGTCTCCCGCTCTTGCCTCTTTTCATCCTCATTTCTCTTACTTTTCTCCTCCTTCCCGTTCTCCTTTTCCTTAATTTTCTCCTCCTTCCCCTTTTCTTTCGCCTTAATTTTCTCCTCCTCCCCCTTCCCAGTTTTCCCCTTCCCGTTCTTTTCCTTAATTTTCTCCTCCTTCCCCTTCCCAGTTTTCTCCTTCCCGTTCTTTTCCTTAATTTTCTCCTCCTTCCCCTTTTCTTTCTCCTTAATTTTCTCCTTCTCCACCTTCTTTTTGTTTCTCTCCTCTTTTTGCTGAATTTTCTCTTTCTCCGGCTCCTTGCCCTTCTCCCTCTTTACTTTCCCCTTCTCCATCCCCACCACCTGGGTTTCCTTCCCTCCTCCCGCGCGCCCGCGCGCTGGAGCCACGGGGCGGGATGTGGGCCGGAGTGGTCGCCGCGGTGGGGGCAGCGCCGGGGGAGACGTAGGTCCACGTGGCGTACACCGCCCCCGCGGTAACCGCCAGCCCCTCCCACCCCAGGGCCCCGGGCTGCAGCTTGGGCATCTTGCGCTCGCTCGCCAGCCAGCGGGCTGCGCGCAGCAGATTAGTCGAATCGCGGGTGGGAGATAGATTGAAGAGCGTAAAACGTGGGAGCTAAAGAAGGGGCGAGCCCATTCCAGGGGACCCGGGAGACCCGCCCGCGGGAGCTGGGAAAGACCGCTGAAGCAGGAAAAGCGTCCTCAGGTGTCGCTTCCTCGGAAGCGCGCGCCACGGCGAGATGCGCTCGGACTGGGTAGGCGTCTCAGAAAGGCCTTTCTCGCCCGCCCATCTCAGCCTCTCACTTCCCCGGCCTCCTTCCAGCCCGTGTGTCTCCTACCAGAGCGCTGGAGAAGGCGCCCGAGTCCTGAGAGCCCCAGGCTTTCCTGCCTTCCCCTCGTTAATAATGTCTGGAGGGTGAAGTTGGCTCTCTCCCCCCTCCTCACCCGTCCTATTTAAGTCCACCAGCAGCGTCTAAAGCCGCTATCCAGGAGGCTTAAGGAAAAAAGGAATGTGACCGGTTCCCTTATTTTAAATGTTACATTTCGCTTTAAAAAATCGCTCTGGAGATAAGTCTGCCAGGATCACAGCTACTGGTAAAACCAGGCATTAAAACCAGTACCTTAGCCGCCTCATGTTCAGAGTTGACTCACTGGAAGTCTCTGATGCTGGGAGGGATTGGGGGCAGGAGGAAAAGGGGACGACAGAAGATGAGATGGCTGGATGGCATCACCGACTCGATGTACGTGGGTTTGGGTGAACTCCGGGAGTTGGTGATGGACAGGGACGCCTGGCGTGCTGCAATTCATGGGGTCACAGAGAGTCCAACACGACTGAGGGACTGAACTGAAACAAAACTGTTGTTCCCAATGATCGAATACATAGTAAATTAGATACCCATGGGGGTCTGCAAAGGTGGTGTGAGAAGTGTACGGATGGTCCTTTTTATTATTTCGTTCAACTGCACTCTTTAGTGGAGAAGGCAATGGCAACCCACTCCAGTATTCCTGCCTGGAGACTCCCATGGACAGAGAAGCCTGGTAGGCTACAGTCCATGGGGTCGCTGAGTCGGACATGACTGTGCGAATTCACTTTCATGCATTGGAGAAGGAAATAGCAATCCATTCCATTATTCTTGCCTAGAGAGTCCCAGGGACAGAGGAGCCTGTTGGGCTGCCGTCTATGGGGTCGCACAGTCTGAAAGGACTGATGCAACTTAGCAGCAGCAGCATTCTTTAGTACGGTCCACAATCTAAACACTATCTTAATGTGGTAAGCCGACTTTCCTTCATCAGATCCAAGTTTTGAACAGGTTTAAAAGAAACCAATGAACAGGTTTCAGAAAGCTTGTTTTTAAGGTTAGTAGTTTCCGAAGTATTCTTGGAAGTGCCATCCGCTAAGCCAGCGCCATTTGCGCAGCGTGAAGCCTGCCCAACAGAGCTCCTTAAGTGATCCCCTTCTTCAAAGGCAATAAAGGTGTCAGCTTTTTTTTCCTCAAAAGCCAAAACTTAAAAAATGTTTACTCTTCAATTTGGTTATGTACAAGTATCCACATGATGAATTTTCAGTGAAAACTCTGTTCTCTCAATACCTTAGTTTAACTTTCTGGTTTTGCAGGAAGGGGCAAGAGGTAATTTTAGATGCTCAGTTTAAAAAATTCTTATATGTACTAGCAGGATGCCTCTGCAAAATGCCAATACCCCCAAACATCTTAATCCAATCAATACTCACTGCTAGGTTCTTTTATTTTAAAATGTGCCACAGTGAATGGATGTATCCATATTGGTTTTTTATAAATGTACACACACACACACACACACACACACACACAAAGTATATATGTCATGAGTTAAAAACCTGTCCAAAAGAAGAAATAATTACTAGGAAGTTAACATAGGTGTTTCACTTCATTTGACAATGACAATTTATTTGAACTGAGGTTTCAGTTGCTTAGTACTGATTGATGATAAAAACAACTAGCAATTACAATGACTAGAGAACTGGAAATTTCTCTTGTTGTGCCTTGGGTCAAAATTTTCATTGATGGATAAATTTCACCAAAATTCTGTAACCTAAGAATTGATTATCCTTCACTATAGAAATTTAACAGAATCCTAAAATCATAAATTTACTAACAGTTATTTTTGTAGTGGGCTTTATATTCAGAAGGAATAAATATCTGTCACTCTTACCAAAAGACTATTCTGAGAGCTCAAAAAGTATAATGCCATAATAAATCATTCATAGAAGAGGGTCTCTTGTTTAGATGCCACCAAAGATTATGTTAAACAGAAAGGCAGCACCACATTTCTTACTCTGGTAAAGGAGGAAAAACTTTCAAAAAACCCTGTGAAGTTTTAGCAGGTATGTTTAAACACAGCAGCATTTCATTAACAAGGACAGAGCAATACGATCACAAGAAATACGTGTAAGTCTAAACCGAATGCTATCCTGGGCAGCATAAAATGAACACTAACTTGGGTAGGCATGCCAGTGTGTCTGCCTCACACCTGTTCAAGAAAGTGACCTGTAAGCAAGGCAAGAACAAAGTGACACTGATATCATGGACTGACTTCCATTACTTTGAGAAGGGTAATGAATGGTCATGCCCCGCAACTAGAAAGAGGAGTCATTTGAGATCTATTAATTGGGCCACACAGTTCTTTTAAGCTTTAATACTGCTGACTCCTCAACTCTGGCATTGATTGCCTCTCTCTGTCGGAAGTCAATGTTCATGCTCGATAAGGGCCATTTAAATCTTTCTGACCAAGAGGGTCCAAATCCATCTGACCTCAGAACACTGCGTCTAAGTGTCAACTTCTTGCAACATATTCTCTTGCTATCTTCGATAGTGCTAAATTAGCATAATGTTATAATTTGAAAATGACATGGGGGCACAAAGAAGTCCTACTTTATATCTGTGTGTATATATGTATATACATACACATACTTTTCATTACCACATATATTTAGTAGCCCATATTCCAGTATCACATGACAGAATTTCATGAATAATCAAGACATTTAGTTTTCTTGTGGCCACTCATGTAGTGAAGTGAAAACACCAGTGTATTAATAAGGTCCCTTTTATTACATGCTATTTCTAAGCAGATATTTGGAATGCTCAGAAGACTCCACTTTCAGTCTCCTAAGGCTTCCTAAGACATAAAATGGGACTTGAAGGAACAAGTATCCTTGGACTCTAGTTGAAACAGAAGTAGTTTTTGTTTATATCCTAGGAAACGTTGGATAACATGCCTTGTTTCTGAAACTGAAAATACCACCAGATCAGCACACAAAGAGAAAGGATGCAATGGATATCAAGGTGGGTAAACGCCCAACTGTTCTGCGTCCTCCTCACCTGTGCGAAGCAAGGTGGTACAAGTAGGCCAAGTCTGACTAGGCAGAGTTTGAAGGAAGATGCTTTTCTGTTTGATGCACAACAAAATAATTTCATGAAAATGTAGGGAGGGGAGAGGGAGCAGCTCTGTGCTTCTTGCTGTGTTACCTTTATTTATGTTCCTTGTGTCACTGAGGCTAGTTTAAAAATGGCCTGAAACACAAATGTTCTAATCACCAGCCACCTTTTCCACCTTTCTTCTTTTTCTGTTGCTGTTTCTTTTTTGTTGCTGGAGCCCCAGCGGGTTTCTGGTGTCGTGGGGGTATGATATTACTTGTAGATGTAGATGCTGTGGCTGCACTGCCAGGTCTTGGCGAGGTGGGTGGGCTGCTCACAGTTTTACTGGCATCCCTGAAATCATCAGATCAGGGAAGTGTTGGTCATTCATACATTCAACAAAGGAAACCACCCCCCACAATCTCCCATACGTATTTTCTTTTTCTTTTGGCTGTGCCACATGGCATGCGAGATCTCGCCTCCCTGCTCAGTGACCGAGCCCGTGCTCACTGCAGTGGAGTGTGGAGCCTTAACCACTGGACCATGGGGGAAGACCCCACACACGTTTTCTTTTAAGGTGTGTTCCTCAATTCCCTGTCCATTTTTTTCTTGAATACAATTTTTAGTGCTTTTTAATTTTAAAATGTAATAGATGGTACATGTCAAATTTTAGAAAGATTAGGGGGAAAAAAAAAAAAACTTTTAATGGTCTATAATCCTACCATGTAGAAATAAACTCATTTAGTAACATTTTAAATTCTGCTTTCTAGTCAAATTATTTGTTTATCTAGATATTTAGTTACTTGAATTAGTGTATTTCTTTTTGAAGGTACTATAATCCCAATATTTGCAATACAATCCTACAATTCTAGTATTTACAACCAAACCGGAAACAACCCATTTTCTTTCCTTTACATAACCATATTACAAAACATTTATTAAAGGCTATTGGACTATAACTCTCATACTGAAAATATATTTTATAAATTTCTTACTAATGACCTTGAGTCAATCTCAGAAAGAAGCAACCTATGCTCAACTGAGGAACAGTGACTTACAGTTCAGAGGAAGCTCCTGCAGTTGCTCCCTGGGTCCCTTTCCCAATCTGATCCTTCTTTTTACCCTTCTTTCTTCCTCGGTAGTAGGAACGTTCACGCATTGGTAACCATCTTTCTGGATCTGGGGTCACTTTTGGGTCATAATTCTTAGGCAGTTTTCCTGTGTAACAATTAATTGATAAAGAAATGACAGATCTGTGCATAATGCTTTTGAGACAGTTTGTTTAAACACTGTGCCCAAATTTGGGACTAAACATTAAAACTGAAATAGATTTATCTGAGAAAAGTTTTATTTATATAATCTAGTAGCAGAAGAGGCCTTATTTCTAAGCGTAACACAAAATTCAGAAGCCCTAATAATATTTCATAGGTGTGTCTGTATAAAAAAATTTTAATTCTCATTTAGTAAAAGATACTTTTCAAAAGAAACATTTGAATACCATGTAACTGAATTAATATTCTTAATATAGAATTAGTTTTTGATAATCAATAGGTAAATCATATATAGAAAATGGGCATAGCTGTAATTAGAGTAAACCTGGAGAAATAAAAGTCATTAACCATGTGAAAAGATGCTTGACCTCACTGATTAAAAATAAAAAGGACACAGGAGTTCCCTGGTATGGTTAGGACTCTGGGCTTTCACAGCCACGGCCTGGGTCATGTTCAGGGAACTGACTGAGATCCCATAGGCTGTGCAGTACAGCCAAAAAAAAAAAAAATTTTAAAGGATAAAATATTCTAAGAAGAATATCCAGTGTTGGTGAGACTGTGGGAAACAAACAATACTGGCAGAAGGTGTATACTGGTACATACTGGTACAGTCCTTATAAAGCAATTTAATTGGCAGTATTAAGGCTGGACACGGACCTATGTTGCCCCAGTCAGGTTAACGGGAAAGACTTGCTAAATTCAGGGAGGCTCCCTTTGTCCTTCTGGATAACAAGAATGTGGCCCTGATTCCAATAAACATCTGATTACTCTAATGGGATTCAGTTTTATGTACAGTAGAGGAGAAACCAACCTCAATGCTAACCTTCCTCTACACTGTCGGTTTCATAAACAGTCAATTTCCTTACACCAGTTTGATGGAGTTCTACGGTACTTGTAGCCAAAGGCATTCTACTGTGTAAGAGCTTACTGTGTGTCAGGCACTGTTCTAAGAGCTTTTTATATGCAGTATCTTATTTAATCCTATGAGGTATTTCATCTTACTAATGAAAAACTCAGGAAGGTACGTTAAGAACCTGTTCACAGTCACAGCAAAAGAGCAATGTTACTAGAACAACAATTTGAATTCAGGCAAACTTCAGAACTGGACTCTTTAAAGTTAGAAATTTAAAATAAATGTTAGCCACAGTCAAGTCAAAACTCAGTTTCAAAGATACGAGAGGACAAATTTATGTCTGAAGATTTCTATGTAAGGCTAAGCTTAAGCGTTTTATAGAAAGAAATCTAAAGATAAAAAAAAGCCTTACCCTTCTTTTTTTTCTTCTTTTTTTTCAAATCTCCCTGTCTACAAAGAGAAGAAAAATCATTATCACTGTGATAAAATAATTACAGAGCATTAAGCATGTGCAAAAGACTGAGCTAGGTACTTTATCATGAAGAAGTTTTGGTGTCACTACACCAAAGCTAATGAACAGTTTGGATATTTATTCAGGTTAAATTTAATCAAGCTTCAAATACTGTAGTTTTTGGAAGGTGCTTTAGAAAATGGGTGACAACTGTTTTCACAGAAGAGATACAATTTACACTAGTACATATTAAATCTATGTAAAAAGAAATTTGTACAAGCACAAAAATCTACAGTTCTGTGGTAAATCACTTTATATTTGGCAAAACTAGTAAATAGGTAATCTAAAATCTTTGCCAGAAGAATATGCACAAGTATCATACAGGCCAAGAATATTTCTGGGAGGATATGCAAGGTAAGTTAACATCAGCTGTGGCCTTGGGTGGGAAAAGGGCAGACAGGGATTTGTCTCTCTACAAATTCCACAACCATATCTGTGATTTCCCAAAGAGTCTCTGCATTTCTTACTTCTTTGCTGTTGCTCACATTCTGCCTATCTCATCTTCATCTTCCTCTAGAGTCAACACAGTCACCTTCTCCATGAAGCCTTTCTTAAACTCCCATTGTTCCCAGGAAGGACTGACTATTTCCTCTGGTGTACTGCTCTATGCCTGCACAATGATAGCACATGCAACCTTTGTTTTCAACTGCTGCTTATTTCTTTCTTCTAGATTGAAGTTCTTTTCAGGGCAAGGACAATGATTTATTTTCTGTCAGCAACACAATATAACTTCAAAAGAAATTAATCCTTTGTATCAAAAAGTCAACATAAATAAAAAAAAAAAGTATTAATAATGCCTAATGTAAATACTGTGCTGAAACTGAGTCAATGAACATCTTAGTAACTGTCTAAGGGAAAAGACAAAGAAGATTAAAGGATTAGAAAAGAACTGTATGTTCTTACTAATTACCCAGCCCTGTTTTGAAAAAGAAAAAACGAAAAAAAACCCTGAAAATATTTAAATAGGCATTATATGAAAATCCCCCAAGATCTGGTTTGAATTTATTATTTTAGAGTTTTTGATAAGGCATGAAATTGGGACAATGATTCAATGAAATTTGAAACAATATTATCACTGAGACGCCAATTCCTTATTTAACTTTTAAGTTAAAAAGGAACAAATACAGGGCTCATAATGAGGTCAATCATATACTGTTGCTGATACATATTTTTTTAAGTTACGAAAAATTATATTTTAAGTCATTCAAAAGAGAAAAGACTGAAAATTTATGAAAGTCACAAAATCGGGAAAGTGGTGTATCTCTTCCATTCTCTATTTATCCTGTCAAAAACAGAATCTTAAGGGAACATTTTATTTAGTAGGCCTCTGCTATTTTTGAGATGACAATGTATGTGAACAAGTAAAGAATCAGAATTTGACTTCTTATAAGTTACTGAAGCTGGCTAATGCTTCCTCCAAATCAGCAAAATAAATCTCATCTGAACTTTGGTTTCGAATTCTAAATGATGTACTAAATGTACATCAATAATCCACAGGTAGATAAATGTTAAGTTGGGCACATCTAGCCTATGGACCATTATGCATGTGTTAGTCGCTCAGTCATGTCTGACTCTTTGTGACCCGCCAGGCTCCTCTGTCCATGGAATTCTCCAGGCAAGAATACTGGAGTGTGTAGCCATCCCCTTCTTCAGGGGATCATCCCAACCCAAGGACTGAACCTGGTTCTCCTGCATTGCAGGCAAATTCTTTACCATCTGAGCCACCAGGAAGCCCCAGTACTATGCACAAAAAGAATAAAATATGTCTACATTGAGAATATGGAAAAATCTCTAAGATTTATTAAAGAAAGTTCAAAAACAGTTAAATACAATATAATCCCATTTCTATTAAAAAACAGAAAAGAATCCAATCTAAGAAAAGTATTCCAAGATCAGTTTCATGTGTAAACACAAAGAAAAAGATCTGGATGGAAACACACTAAATTAGTACTAGAGGTAAAATGCTAGGTGGGGAAGGGAGATGGGTAACAAGGACAAAAAGCTGGGCACAGCAAAGGAGAAAAGAAACAAAAGGGACTTTAACTTTATTCACATGGAATTTTTATAAGAATGCATTTTTTCATCCCTTATATAACTTAAAGTTGGCATTAGTGAATATTATAATAAAACACATTACCCTTGCTCCTTTGGTTGATTGTCTCCAGTAACTTTTCCACCCTTCTTCCGAACGTATGTAGCACCAGGAGAATTTTCAAGAGCCTCAACATCTACTTTTAGAGACATACTATCCGATGAGGGCAAGTGTTTACTAAGACTACGACAGAACAAGAATTTGTTCAGGAAGACAATATATATATATACACACATTTATATTTTGCCCATGTATCTATGGCCAGTAGGAAAACAGTCTTTTTTTTTGGGTTCCCTTCATCAAAAAAATATTAAGTCTTCTATAGAATAACAAGTCAACAGATCATAAGGTCAATTATAGATACTATATTGTGAAAGGAGAACTTGGGAAAGGAGTCATAATCATTTATTTCGTAACTTGGCAATGTACTTCAAAGTAGAGGCTTAATAAAAACTCTATTCCAAAACAGTTATCATGCTTATAAAACAGATCTGCTCACTGCGAAGGTTTAGGCTTGGGGCTGGTTAGCATCCACCATCCCACGTTGCTTTTGGGATCACACCCATACTGGAGTAACACACATGGTCCAAACTTAGCCAATCAGGGCACTAAATCCTCTTACATCAGTAACTGAGATGGGCAAGTGACCTAAGAGCATTAATCAGAATGATACCTCAGAATCATATGCAACCACCCAATAAAATATGCTTTTTCTTATTTTTTTCCTACTTTACTTAAACCTGGAGTGATATAAGCTGCATCTTGCTGACTGCATTTTTGCTTATGAATCAAACTGTATCCCATTTGAATATTACTGTATTTTTAGGGCACAGTGATCAATAAATTCTCAGTTTTGTTTTTACTAGTTAGAGGAGGGGTTTTGTTTGTTGAAATTTATAACAAAAAGACCCTGGTCAAAACAGGTAAAGGAAGAGATCTAGTGCTCTACTTGAGAGAGGTCTGGGACAATCAAAAGGATACGCTTTTGCCTTCTCAGGATCTACAAGTGAGTAAGCAGAAATAAGCTGCGCCAGGGTGTGAATATCTTTCGGATTTTGTCTAAAAGAAGAAATAAGAAAAAGTCACTAAACAGTCTATAAAACTGGAGAAAGTAATATAAACAAGCAAAGTAACTCCCACATGTCAAATAAGAGCAATAAAACTTGGATTTCTACACTTCCACCCTTCAAAGCTTACTTCCATAGCTGTTCTAGGTCACTAATTGCCTCCTTCTTCCGCCCATATTTGAGTTTGAAGTTTGCAGCTTCCCTTATCAAGGACAAATGAGCAGTAGATTTGGGCTATAGGTTCAATAAAAAAAGAAAAAAAAAGTTTAAGCTACATATCTAGCAAGTCAATGAAGTTTTATTCACTAGATCTTTAAAATGGACCTACCCATTAGATTTCTCATCTTAAGTTTTATTGAGTGCACAAAATAACACACATACACACAGTGGGACAGATAATTAGTACAAGTGAAGACCAATTTAAGAATTTGGGATACAATCTATCTCCATCTAAACTGTCTTGTCTACAACTAGAAGTATTACTGCATAATCAAATCTTACAAGTTTTTCACTATAGTTCTCAAACATTAATTTAACATAATACTTGCTAGAACACTGATCTCTCTTCACTCCTAACAGTGTTAACAGTATTCGTATCACCTATGTGTATGTACATCTGTGTGTTAGATACTGCCTATCCAGAGACCCATACTGGAAAAAACACAGATGTTCCTATTAGAGATACACAATCATTCCATATACTGCTGTTCTATCAATACTACCATCCATGGGCTCTACTTTAGTGGCTCTACTCTAGAGAGCCACTAAAGATGAGCTCTCTTATATGCAGTCATGTACAATTACTATTCTTATTTCTTGAGATTACAGACACAAACACACATACATACACTCAGAAAGGAGTTTCAGAAAATATAACTGTGCTTTTTAAAAAAGAATTTATTTTGCAGCCATTTCTTACTTCTAGTAACTTTATTTGGACCTGGTATTCTTAAAAACTGAATGATAGCCTAATAGCATTCCACTTTTTAAACAGTGAGTTGAAATGTTTCAATTTGCCTTAAGTAGGAAATCATTACTACAGCTTTTTATTCTTATGCAAAAATGTACCCTCGTAACATTTTACTCCATTTATTTACCTGATGGTTTTGATACCACTGGATGGCTTGTGTAAAGACTTCAATGGCACTGTCAATATCTTCCTCATGGCTGTACATCGTCACTAATGCAGACACCTACCAGCCAAAGGTATAAATGAGTGAACAGAATTCCTCTGTCTCTCTCAGAATACACTTTTTGAAAACGAGTAACATTAAAGAAAGTCTGCGAGTACCCAATCCATCGTAAAAATTGCTAGCACATAACTAGAAACATCAAGAACAATGGGGCTTTCCAAATACAAAGGTGGTTACCTATAAAAAAAAATACCTCCTCTAAGGCTAGTTGACAAATGGTTTGTTACCAGTCCACAACAAGGTAAATACAGAAGTTGATAACAAGCACTTAGAAAATTAGTTTATATAGTATAAGACATTGCCAAGACATTCAAGACATGATCGTGGAAATAAACACACTAGCATGGTTAAACTCCCATGATAAGCCATATAAAACCAGTGAAAGCTTGCCTAGTGTGCTGGAGGGACAGCAAGGAGGCTTGTGAAGCTGGAGTGGAGTGAAAGGGGAAGCAGCAATAGGAGACGAGGACAAAAAGGAAGCAGAAACAAAAAGCTGGATCACTGGGAAAAATCAATAAACCTCTGGCCAGACTAATTAGAAAAAAAGATAACAGAAACAAAATATCCTGCAGATATTAGATTATTTTCAGCCACATATTATATTTGATTCTAACATAATCACAGTCCAGTCTTAAAGTAAGAATCTTCAAGAGAAAACACTATAATACTGTTATACATTTACTGAGTGCCATCTGTAAACAAGCTGTGCTGGAGAATGACACAGTCCCTGTACAATAAATGCACATACCACCACTATAGAATTAGTCTTTACTGTGAAACAGATGTGTTCACAGCTATACTAGTGATCTAAACCTGTGATGCTTGAATCATCAGAGAACTAAATAAAAGAAGACATGATAAAATAATAGGCTAAGAAATTCCCTATATATGGTCTTAGATTATTTAAGGCTGGCTTTCAGTGGTAATACAAGGCCTAAATAGTTCCTGACACATTTGACTTAATAATAAATCAATGCAAAGCAGAGCATAAAATGAAATTAAATTTATACCAGAAAGCTATTATTTTAAGTACTTCTATATTATGTATATAAAAAAGGCAGAAACTAAAGGTAAAACAAAGAAATATCAGATATACCCGTGAACTTGTATTAATGCCATTACTTTTTCAGCCTTAAAATATTTTAGTTATAAACTCACCATGCCTGGTTTATGCTTTAATTCGTCTATGCTTCTCAATATCAAACATGCTTTGGAAATATTACCTTAAGAGAACAAAAACAAAATCGGCATCACACTGAAGAAAGCATCTCATGGAAAAAGAAAGAAAATTTAAAAGTCATATTTTAGAACATCTCTAAATACTCAAGCTTTGGAGCCTTGGAAATAATGTATTCTATCAATATTTACTCAGTTTGCCAACAAAGGAAATTAAATCCTAAAGAAACAACATACTTTGCTCATGCCCACAAAGTTAATGACAGAACTGCTATCTGAAAAGTCTCCCAACTCTCAGCCTGTTGAATTCTATTTCTCTCTTTTCAGAGGGTAACTTAAAGGTAGGAGTCCTTCCTTAAAGGCCTTGAAACTGTTACTGTAGGAATGAGCACAATGGACAGTAGTCTTACAATGTTGCAACGCTAGTTTTCTATTCATTGCAAATCTCAGTAAGTTAAACTTTCCACAAAACAAAAACCATGACACATTCACTCTCAGTAATTAGTATGATAAATTATCTTTACAAAAATAAACTGAAAACTGGGTGAGAAAAGATTAAAGGGGAAAGCAAGACAAAGAAAAAAGAGAGGTGGGAAAAGGAGAAAGAAACAAAACATTAAGATAAGAAATTTGAGAAAAGGGAAGCTGGTCTCAACCTGCTTTTCATTATTATTACCCTACTAAGAAGCCTTTTTAGACATTTTTTTCCCCTAATTGCCAACTCCCCTCCCTTCTACCCATGAAATTTTCATTCTAGCCATCATAATATCTAAAAAATTTTTCAATGCTCTGCTCCCACCAAACCAATCATCCCCGCCTTGAGAATACACCTCCTGATTTATGGCCGACACCAGAGCTGTCTGACAGCAGTCTGCCAGAACTTTCTGTGATGATGGAAACAGCCTCCATCTGTGCAGTCCAACCAGCCACATGTGGGTACAAAACTTATGAAATGTGGTCAACACAACTGAGGAATTGAATTTTAAACTTTGTCTAATTTTAATTTAAACTTAAACATGGATAGTGGCTACCAAATAGAGACAACACAGCTCTAGACACTCACTCAACATTGGTTCAAAATCATAAACAAAAAAACTACTAGTTTTCTTTTAAGATTCAAAAATGTTAAGTTCTCATTAAACTTCTTTGCCTCTTTTCTACCAAAGATATGCGTTATAAAGTTTAAAAGAAGAATAAAGGACTAAATAAGAAATTTTGAAAACTAGGATGTAAAGTCACACTTATTTCACGCAAACACTACCACGTGATAGACATAAGCATTTTGACACAAGACATACATATCCAGGAAATTTAAGTATAGAACAGATGAATTCTGTGCTTCTACAGACTTTCAAGGCATAGTTTGAGAAACATTCTAACAATTTAGGAAGTAACCCAAGAAAAGGCCTACTAAACTCACTACTACATCTGTTGGAGCTCGTACAATCTAGCTTCGTATTTGGAACATTATGCTTCACTATGATGCTAAAATTTTAAAAAATCACACAGTCTACAAATACTTCAGAATCATTCCAACCATATATTTCCCTTAACATGATTATTTTGATCATGATGAAATAATCATGACTACCTTGGGAAATTTTCAGCTGTGCCATGGTCAGCTTAATTTCAGCAGCGTTTTCTGGATGCTGATCTGAATAGTCCTAAATAGTTGGGGGGGAGGGGGAAATCACATTTAATTTACACAACTAAGTGTACATATTCTAACCGCTTATTTCAGCCTTATTAAATTTTAAATCTAGCTTTCGAATATTAAATTTCTTGTTTCAGAACAAATGTTTAAATTTGAAAAAATTTTATTCGATACCCACTTGGCTTCAAAATTATTAAGTGAAATATCATCAAGTTTCCAAGAAGTCACCAGCAGAAAAATAATAATTAAGATTACTATGCAGATTTTTTTTTAAGATACTAAAAAAAAATTAAAAAATTATGACTCTTAACTCCTTATCCCTGTTCAGCAACATTTCCCCTGAAGATGGTCCTAATTTTACACTGTCCAATTTTCCAGTGTGGTCTCTACTCTCAGGAAATTCAATGTGATTTAGCACTTCATTCTGGTTAATTAAAAATCAAGTCAGTATTTCTGTAATTGATGTTTTGGATTGGGACTTTAATTAAGAGAATACATTATTGGTATTTCAAATCTAAAACAGACCATTGTGTGCGTGTATGTGTTAGTCGCTCAGTTGTGTCCGACTCTTTGCGACCCCATGGACTGTAGCCCACCAGGCTTTGTCCATGGGATTCTCCAGGCAAGAATACTGGAGTGGGTTGCCATTTCCTTCTCCATTAACAAATCATTAACTACTGTTAAATTGATCTGCAAATAAAAAGTATTCTTCAGAGTTTATGGCAAACATTTACTAATGCAAACTTACATAAAGAAAGCTGCAGCCGAAGAATTAATTGAAGTGACACTCTGGCATGTATCTAGTGGTATATTATCAATACTTACTCATTTTCCCATGAAATTTATAAGGCTTACATTATTATAACATAATGAAAATGAAACAAGGCTGCAGCCATCTGACATCTCATGAAAAACTCAAAATTCTTTTACCTGAAGCAGCTCTATTGCTTTTGTATGCTGCTTTTCACGGCAGAGCTGGGCAGCTTGGATCAACACAGGAAGGAGACGCTCAGGACTTTGCGACTGTAAACTGGCAGATATTTTGCGACACTGTTCTGCCTAAAAAACAGTATTTCACACCCCACCCCACCATAAGCTGGTCAATTAAATCAAACATTAAGTGAATGACCAAAGGGAAAAGAAGCATAGGGGAGGTGGAAGGAAATCAGTTGAAACAAAATCATAGATGAAGAACCGCTTAGGTCGAGAGAGTACTTTATAGTAGCCTCAATTTTTTCTTATTAAAAAAAAAAGATTTCCATTTACTGAATATAAACTACAGGTTCTGAAAGCATTTAGGAAAAATAAGTCCTAAATATTCATTTGGATGCTTAAATTCCAGAATTTTGTTTAAACACACACACATATCAAGTGTCACCCTTTGCTTCAAAGCAACAAAATGTACAGGTATTTCTTGCTAAAGTATTTAAGAAGAATATGACTCAGTTCTAAATAATGAAAACGTTACTGCCTCTCAGCCCACTGAAAACTCCTGCTCCAGAAGAGTACGAAATCATAACTTAATTAGAATTTACACACATGAGATTTAGAATCGACCTCATTTATAGCTTGAGGTGATTATGCACAAACTATAATGAAAGATGGCTCTTAAATCTATACTCATGACCAGCACCTTTGATTTTTTCCTTAATTTAGAGAAATTAGAAATAAGGTAATGAGAAAATTATCTCATTTACAGCTGTGAACAGTGTTTTCTTCTTAGAAGCCACCAACTGCACACCTTTACAAAGAATTGGGCAAATTACTTATTTAACAGTTAAAATCTATGATACATGACATTCTGAAGTATGCATGAATTAAAGACAAAAAATGAAAATACAGACTGGACTGATACACCCATTATGGATCATGTACCATACTCCAAAAGGTTTAGTCAGGGGGACCAGAGCTCTGTTACCTACCTGATTTGTGTACATAGCAAGTAAAGCTTTGTTAAATTCTATAGCTTGCAGTTGTTTCTTAGAAAGCTTAAACTCCACTCCTTCTGCATTGGTTAATTTCACTTTCTTCTTGGAGTCAAAGACATTTTGGTCCTGACAAAGAAAAGATCACTCATCATTAGCAACAATCTTAGACTTCAACTCTTTCAACACTCCAAGGCCTTATTTTACGTTAACACAACAAGAGAGCTTGGAAGATAATATACCTGGTTGGGGTGCCTATGCTACTATGATGCATACACATTTGGCTTGGGTTCTTGGTTTTATCTTTCCACTATTAATGGCCTGTTTTTAGCTTTTTGATTAAAAGTACAGAGGGACTACACAAATCTTACAGTGAAAATCAGGACTAAAAATCAAAGATACCTAAATTTGTAAATTCTACAATCTTAAGAATTTAGATGACCAATGAGTAATGTAACTTACTCCTCTTTGACATACTGTCATACATAAACAAATGGAATGGAGTAAGAATGGGAGGGACTAAGTCATGCTGCACCCTGAGAAGGACAACCAGACATCTGAGTGTCTACTAGCATAGCAATCTAGCTTTGTTAAACATTTATTTGCAAATATGTGTTACCACTGTGCTTTTAAAACCAGGTTTTCTACTAAAGACTAAAAGGAGGCAAAGAAGAAATCTAAAATAAATTTTACTTATTGAGTGTGAAGCTTCAATCCAATGTGAAATTATTTTAAACATACAGTAAGAACAATATAAATCCTTAAGAAAACTATATTTTTAGTTGGTACTCTTATCTCACTATTTTAATACTTAAATTCACCATGCATGCCACTGCCAGATTTCTCTTAAACTTTGCCATCATGGCACTTAATAAAATTTTATATTTTCTGAGGACTCCCACAACTTGATCATCAATAAATCTAAACTTTTTTGAAACTAGCAAGCGTGTATGTATCTTTTGCTCTCACTGTCCCCTCAGAAGTTATTTGCATATGCTTAGGCATGGGAAATGCTTAACCTTCAAATCATATCCCTCCTTCAGGGCTCTGCTCAAATTAGCCAACTCAGAGATCTTTTTTCTCACCAAACACCACAGTTACAAAGTATCTGACTAGAAATTTAAATGTGCACAATTTTTTTCAAAACTAGAAAGAGATTTTTAATGCTACATAATGATTAAGACCATGTTTCATATTTATTTTGCATTACCTAATGGATTCAGCATATTAAAAAGCAGAGACATTACTCTGTCAACAAAGGTCCATCTAGTCAAAGCTATGGTTTTTCCAGTGGTCATGTATGGATGTGAGAGTTGGACTATAAAGAAAGCTCAGTGCCGAAGAATTGATGCTTTTGAACTGTGGTGTTGGAGAAGACTCTTGAGTGTCCCTTGGACTGCAAGGAGATCCAACCAGTCCATCTTAAAAGAGATCAGCCCTGGGTGTTCATTGAAGGACTGATTTTGAAGCTGAAACTCCAATACTTTGGCCATCTCATGCGAAGAGCTGACTCATTTGAAAAGATCCTGATACTGGGAGGGATTGGGGGCAGGAGGAGAAGGGGACAACAGAGGATGAGATGGCTGGATGGCATCATTGACTCGATGGACATGGGTTTGGGTGGACTCCGGGAGTTGGTGATGGACAGGGAGGCCTGGCGTGCTGCAGTTCATGGGGTCACAAAGAGTCAGACACGACTGAGCAATTGAACTGAACCGAATGGATTCAGCAATATACTGAAGAAAAATTCAGAAATGTTGACTGAAGAAAAATTCAGTATATAAATATATTTATTAGGTTGGTGCAAAAGTAATTTTGGTTTTGTATTATTGAACTTTGCTATCTGATACTGAATACACTCTTAAATAAATGCAGTTATGTTATATATCATTTTAATGCACATTTCTTGCTTTATAGTTTTTGCTATGAATTATTACTTGCTGTTTATTTCATATGTACTTTAGACTATGGAAATGATGGTAGACAAAAAGCAAATTTGAGTAATTTTCTTATTCAAGTTCAAATTGAGTCATAAAGCAGCAGAGACAACTCACTACAGCAACAACACATTTGGCCCAGGAACCACTAATAAACATCCACTGCAGTGGTGGTTCAAGAAGTTTTGCAAAGGAGACAAGAGCCTTGAAGATGAGGAGCACAGTGGCCGGCCATTGGAAGTTGACAACGACCAACTGAGAGGATCATTGAAGCTGATGCACTTACAACTGCACGAGACGTTGCCCAAGAACTCAATGCCAACCATTCTATGGTTATTTGGCATTTGAAGCAAATTGGAAAGGTGGAAAAGCTCAATAAGTGGGGGCCTCATGAGCTGACTGAAAGTCAAAAAATTCGTTGCTTTGAAGTATTATTTTATTATTCTACACAACAACGAACTATTTCTCGATTGGACTGTGACATATAACGAAAAGTGGATTTTATACAACAACCAGCAATGACCAGCTCAGTGGCTGGACCAAGAAGCACCAAGCACTTCCCAAAGTCAAACTTACACCCAAAAAAGGGTTATAGTCACTGTTTGGTGATTTGCTTCTGGTCTGATCCACCACAGCTCTCTGAATCCAAGTGAAACCATTACATCTGAGAAGTATGCTCAGCAAACTGATGAGATGCACAGAAATCTGCAACGCCTGCAGCCAGCATTGGTCAACAGGAAGGGCTCAATTCTCTGTTAATGCCTGACCACACATTGTATAAACAATGCTTCAAAAGTTGAACGAACTGGGCTACAAAGTTTTGCCTCATCCATCATATTCATCTGACCTCTTACCAGCTGACTACCACTTCTTCAAGAATCTCGACCACTTTTTGCAGGAAAACACTTCCACAACCAGCAAGCAAGATGAAGAAAATGTTTTCCAAGAATTAAACAAATCCCAAAGCATGAATTTTTATGCTATAGGAATAAACAAACTTATTTCTTGATGGCAAAAATGTGTTGACTGTAATGGTTCCTATTAATCAAGATATGTTTGAGCCTAGTTACAAGGATTTAAAATTCAGAGTCTGAAACTGTAATTACTTTTACACTAATCTAATAGATTGAGGTATTTAGTATTTCACATACACTCTTCCCCACTATTTATATGATTTATAAATAGTTTTTATAACTATTTTTAACTAGTTTTAACTGATTGTTAAAAACAATTTGTCCTCACTAGCATTTTAAATTGTTCATGAACATAAAAGCAGGTAGATCTTGCTACTAAGAATCAAATGCCAGCATCAATTTCTGGAAACCTACACCATGACAATGGCCTGCAACACCCTGTAATTATTACCTTTCAGTGCCACTATCCCACATATGTGAACCCTCTGAATCTCTGCCAAATGAGGTGAGAGATACCATACATGGCTAGAAGGAGAGCACTTTGGAGTCAGAGACTAGAATCTGAATCCAAGTTCTACCTCTTATTGGCTGTGATCTTATACAAATCATTTAACTCCTTTTAGCCTCAGATTATACTTCTATAAATTGGAGACAAGTACTGTCACCTAAAAAGGTAACTGTGAGGATGAAATAAGCTGGTGCTTGGAAAATCACACAGCCTACCAAAAGAAACCAACTGTTACTTTTCTAATTTTCTATTGACTTGAATTTCAAATCTGAACTTGAAATATCTTCTCATTAAAACAATGTTCCAAAAGGTGTTTATTCTGACTCACACAGTACTCATTAGGACTGTTTATATACATGCTTGTAATATTTTACTCAGGGCTTGGATTGAGGAGGGTGATGGAGACAGAGAAAACCTGTCCATGGCTCTTCTCCCTCAAAACAGAAACCACTGGAAAGACAAAAACTATAAAC
The DNA here is from genome assembly GCF_027580195.1 of Bos mutus. Taxonomy (NCBI): domain Eukaryota; kingdom Metazoa; phylum Chordata; class Mammalia; order Artiodactyla; family Bovidae; genus Bos; species Bos mutus. The sequence goes on along the minus strand of NC_091622.1, from coordinate 71,822,704 downwards.
AGAAAACTTGCATTCAGACTTACTAGATGAAGAAATCAAAGTCTAAACAATTTACTTCTCTAACAAATATTCTCCATATAATGATAATGGGAAATATTATTATAGTTATATTAACATAATAATATAACCATATAGAATATGATAATTCTAATAAATAATGGGAAAAAGGTAAGATTTTAAAGTCCAGTGTATAAAGCTACAAAATAGTTCTATTATTTGAACACACCTTGCAGAATCATTATGAGAGTTAAATAACACTCTCCACTGTGATTTTTGGGCTTCCCAGATAGCTCAGTTGGTAAAGAATCCACCTGCAATGCAGGAGATCCCAGTTCAATTCCTGGGTCGGGAAGATCCACTGGAGAAGGGATAGGCTACCCACTCCAGTATTCCTGGGCTTCCCTTGTGGCTCAACTGGTAAAGAATCCACCTGCAATGCAGGAGAACTGGGTTCTATCCCTGCATTGGGAAGATCCCCTGGAGAAGGGAAAGGCTACCCACTCCAGTATTCTGGCCTGGAAAATTCCATGGACTGCACAATCCATGAGGTCGCAAAGAGCAGGACATGACTGAGCGACTTTCACTCACTCACTCATTGTGATTTTGCGGCAACTGGACTTTGTCATGGAAAAATCTATCCTAGAACAAGGCAGAGGTAATATGCTTCTAGTGTTAAGATATAAGTGTAGGGAAACCATGGATAGTCCATACCTTGTTAATTGTAATGATGTTATTTGCAATCACAGCTAGCAATGCCACATCTGTTGGTCTGTGAACAAAAAGTAACAGTTAAAAAGGAACAGACCCTTAAAAAGAAACCTTATCCCCTATAAAAGACACTTCATTTTTATAACTCACTTTAATTTTATTATCTGGTTGTAAAGTTGCAAAGCCTCCTCTGTACGACCCTGAAGCTGCAGAATGTAGGCCATCTGCCCATGAATGATGGCCAGTTCTGCCTGGGGGTCTTCTTCAGTCCCATCCTAAGCAAAAAAAGAAAATTATTTTCCCCATAAGTTCTCCAAATTGATCCACATATTCAAAAGACTATATAAACAGAAAGAAAATATATAATTTTCAGGAATTTTCCTATAGAGTCAGTTTTTTTTAATTTAGGAATTGCCATCAAAATAGGGAAGCTTAAATGAGAATGGCAAGAAGAAAGATTCTGGAAGAACATGGTAACAAGTTCAGGAATACTATTCATTGATCATTTCTTCTTTAAAACCTAAGAATTAAAAAACAGTAAAAACTAGCATGCATGTTTAAGGTTTTACAACAATACCCCTGAATTCTGAAAACAATTTTCTCATAGAAACACATTTTCAGAATGCTTTACTCTTAATTCTAATATAATTCTAATCCAAAGATTACAAAATTTTAACTAGGAATTATCACTTGTAAAGAACTTCAAGAGCTGAAACTAATTCTGTAATTAAAGTAGCAAGTCTCTTAACTGATATGCCAGACGAATCTATATTTTCCATTCCTTTGGAGAAGCTGACTGATGCCCACACACAGTGAATCCTCAAGGCTAAGAGGCTGCTCTTTTTTGCCATATTTGGCATTCCTACTCTCACCTGGTAAGAATATGTTCACCAGGAGTGTCAGTTTGTTTCCAATCCCATTATGCCATTGTGTTTGATAAGAAAATTATAAAACTTAAGTATTATAGTAAGACACGAACTATGAATGAGAAAAAGAGACTGGCTTCAATGATTAACTATGCTAAATGTTCAGAAATATTTGACAAAGGTAAGTTCCTAAAGAAAATTACTATCTAATTAGGTATGAGCAAGAAAACAGTAAGAGATCAGTGAAAAAACGATTCAGTAGTGAAAGTAATTCACGACTATCTTTAAAATACTATTACACTTTAAAAAACCCCTGGAGATCTGAGGGTAGAATTCTGTAAGAAATATGCATGGAATTCCCATGAATAGATCCTTACTCAAAGACTTGAGCCCTACATCTAAAACAGGAGAATGAATTTACATTTATATGAATTTAAAATGAAATGCATAAGGCATATAAAATTTTTGTATTATAATTTATCACTCTAAGAGATTCCATCAAATAAGGGTTTTTGTTGATCTTATTCCATCAAGTAAGATCCCAGAGGGTTTCTGTGATTCCTATTTAATGAATCAGCATCATTTCAAAAAGTCAATAAATACTACAAAGAAGTCTACTACAAATTTATATTAGCTACAGTATAATATCTGGGCTTAACCACAGTGGCATACTTACAGAGTCTTCTGAAAATGAACGGCGGCAGAGATCTATAGGAAAAAATGTTTTTAAAATTAACACTGCTGGGTAACTCTCATTTCTTTCATGTTCCAACTAGCAAAAACAAAATTCTTAGGCAGAAGATTTAAGATAATTTTGATAACAAGCAAATTTGAGATTTATCATTAACATCAGACATATTACATAAATATCAATCCTTGATTATTCTTGCTCTTTGGCATTTTCTTTCACTTGTAATCCCTGTTAAAATTTTTTTAAGGGAATTAAAAATCTATAAATGTAACAAAGGTTGACTGCAAAAAATCAGTTATAGAAAAGTGTAAAGACAATACTTCTGCCACCCAGAAGTAACTACTCTTTAGCATTTCAGTTATTTTTTTTAATGTAAATGCACAGTTGCATTTTTAAATGAAAGTGGGATATTCTACTATTTTGAAACCTCCCTTCCCCCATTAACATACTATGGACATCTTTATAACACAGATATATCTACATTATTATTTTTAACATGAATATTGTTAATGACCACATGGTAATCTATTCTATGGTTATAAAGAAACTAGCTAGTCCTCTAATAGGACTGAAATGCATGTTTCTTAATTTTTGTTCTTATGAACATTCATACATACATATGAATGTATCCAGTTTTTCCTTAAATTTCTAGAAATGAAATTCTTAGATCAAAGGGTATGCAAATTTCAAAATCTGCTACACTGCCTCAAACTGCCCACTGCAAAGCCTCTACTACTTTTATATTCAAACCTCAAACTACGTATGAGGGTGTCCTCCATACCACTTCAATGCTAGGTATGATCCAGAAATCGTAATTTTTACACACAGTTTTCACCTCATGGTGCTCTAACCTTGGCCCTTATTTTAACCATCAGTATTAATAAACCAGCGTGACTTCACTTTCACTTTTCACTTTCATGCATTGCAGAAGGAAATGGCATCCCACTCCAGTGTTCTTGCCTGGAGAATCCCAGGGACGGGAAAGCCTGGTGGGCTGCCTTCTGTGGGGTCGCACAGAGTCAGACACGACTGAAGTGACTTAGCAGCAGCAGCAGCAGCATTAATAAACCAGACCCTATTTCATCTTTTTTTCCTTCCTATCATTCACTGCAGTTCTACAACATCACTTTCAAAGCTTCCAAGGAATACGTATGCAGAAGCAAGTTGAAATATTTCAGGAGTTGAGACCAGTCATTAAGTTCTCTAATAAATTATTTTCTTTTTCTAGTAACAGCTTTCAGGTATATAGGTACTGTATAGGGAAACATACTAAGTGGAGTGAAAATGTGCTTGAATAGTGTTATCAATGCACAAATGTAGTGTATACTCAGGCACACACACAGGCACATCATACTGTTACTGTACTTGTGTACTTAATACCAATAATAATTATAACATTTACCAGAGTTTATTAACATATTAACATATAACAGAGTTTGTTAACTTGCATTTAAAATTCACAGCAACTTGTTCCAAAACCTACTACTCAAATTTAAGTTTTGAGTATGGACAAAACAAACTTGAATATGGACAAATAGACTGGTTTAAGGGTAAGAAACCAAGAGAGAGACACAGTCAGGATACCAAGTGAAGGGCTAGATGGATTCTGAGAAATTTCCACTGCATCAATAATTTCCACTTAAAAACATCCCAGAAACCAAATGTAAGTTTTGGAAATACTTTGCAAAGTTATATGCATGTTATGTTTACATATAATTTTAACAAGTGTCCAACCTTCAGCTTTTTGCAGAATTCTCATCGCCTGGCTCAGCTGGCCTTGTCCTATGAGAGCACACGCAGTATTGTAGCACAGCTCATGCGTGCCTTCTTGGAGACCCAAGTTCTCCTGCCAGAGAGCAAAACACCAGTCAAACACCAGACAGGAACAATGTTTCATGGCTGTATGCATATACAGAGATACTCACTGGAACCACTTTTTCCCAGTTGCTTTGAGCTGCAACAACTGCTGAAAGATTTGTTTTTCTCTCCTCATCATAATCATCTTGGGAGTTTCGGACAAGATCTCTATATACAGCCAGGCATTCATCATAGCGTTCTAACCGGTATAACTGAAGAGATAAATAGCAGATCAAAAATCAGAGAAGACAAGTATTGTGTTATATCCTTAACCCTGTATAAATCCTTTTTGGAACTGTTATATAAGAAACCTAACTCAACATAATGTGGGAAATTAACTGTTTTTCCTTTACAATTTTTCAATTAGTTCTGCATGCTAATACTTCCCAAAAGTTACTTGCAATGAATCTCTACTATACTGCATATTTGTAGGCATGATTCAGTGAGAAAAGCCATTGTATCAACTCCCATCTTGAGGTTAGGTAAGTGTCTAAGTGGGTTGTAAAAGAAAATCATTCCGCAGAAATCAACCTTGCTACCTAAGTCTGACTCAACAATTAAAAAAAAATTTCCCAGAAGATTACTAAGCCCTAGTAAACAGGAACAAAATTAGATGTCAACACAAGGGCTTACTATTTCCAGGGGTTCATTATACTTGATGTTCATTTCCCTTTCCCAGAAACCAACTATTGTATTGGGTAGTGTCAAGTGTATACAACATAATTCTTGCTTATTCCATTCAAGTTGTTCTCAAAGGGCAGTGAGAACTGCCACTCTGGGTCAATTCGTCTACCATGTATGCAAAGACAGGTACCCTTTATCAATACCAAAATGCAGGCATTCACCCTAAACTAACCCAGCTTACATGAAAAGTGTTTTATGGGCCTATAACCCATAAACATGGCCAAATTTTTCTTTGTTAAACTAACACTACCTTTTAGGGACAATATATAATTCAATATATTTGCCCAAAACTGACATTTTAAAAAAATTTAAGAGGGTTTTGCTAGTTCTAGTATAACATTTCTGTTTTCTTATCATAAATAACCCTATAGGCTTATTTGTATGTCTCAAAACTCTTTGAAAATAAGGTATTTCCAGAGATTTCATGAACCATCTGAATTCATCCAAATTCTTATTCATCATGATTTTCTTCATTTTACACTTAGAATAAAATACCAGTTAAAAACTATAAAGACTACTTCAAAACTATAGTATATAAACTTACTGGCCTTCATCTTTCCAACTACAAAGTTCAAATTTCATAGGATAGTTCTTAATTTCCCAACTACCTGGAGGAAGTCATTTGTTCATAGAACACTATACATGCAGTTGCTCATATGAAGATCAAGAAGAGGGAATATGCTGAATTGGTTTGGTGGCAAGTTTAATGGTTTAATGGAGCATCAGGATGGGCTGGGGTTCCTCATCCCCACTCCCTGGTCTAGGCAGAATCTCACTTAGGATGACCGTCAAACAGGGATTTTAAAGCAATAATTACCACTTGTCCATAAAGCTCCTTTAGTTTGTCTGTCTGCTGGCTGGCACTTTCTATTGTCTTCAAGGCATTCTCAATTCTGTTCAGCCTATACTCACAGTATGCCTTCTCAAAGGAAAGAGAGTTACTGAAAAAGGAAAAACCAATATGTGATTATTAGCTAACACTGCAGAGCACCCAGTATAAGCCAGATACTGCTCTAAGCACGCTTGATAATATTGTTATTTAATCATTAATAAGATGACAAACACTAGTGACTTGTCTAAAATCAGATAGCTCAAAAGTGATAGAAAACACTACATTCATTACCCTAGGCTCTCTTGTTTTCATGGATACTTACTAGAATTACTGGCCTTTTGAAACAAATACATAAGAATGAAATTCTGAATTAGCTAAAAACTGTTTTAGATATAAAGACAATCTCAAAATTGTTTTAAATGTGTTATACAAGTTTCTTAAATCTATTAATCAAATAATAAGCCATAACATGCTGTTTTAACTTGTTAAAGAATAATTAGCAAAGAAAAAGTAACTAGAAATCTTAAAAAAGCACAGCACTTGTAACCAAACTGGTAAACACACAACTACAAAAAACACTCCTTATGCACATCGACTTAAGAATTCATCTACATGAATGTCACACGTGAAACTCTTTTGGAAGTTTCAACCATAATCTATGCAGAAAAAACCAATATCAAGCAGATGGCAATATCCTTTACTCACTAGACTTAACAAAAAACTATATGAAAACGTCCCCCCCGCACAAAATCACCCAAAATCAAAACACTGAATTTTAGTATAAACATGTTTATTAGAGGAAAACAGTATACCTTTTATTGGGGCTTCCTTTGATAACACTTTTATTTTTAGTAAAATCTAAAAAAATTTTTTTAATCTGTAATACATGCAGTTGGCCCCAGTAAAAAACCAAAAAGGTATACACTGAAAGGTTTTACTTCCACTGTTATTCAAATCTACTGTGTTCCCCTTACCTCCTACAAGTGACTATTTTTATTTATTGCTTCTGCATCAAGTGTTTGTCTTTGCAAATACAAAAAAATACACATAGAAATTCTTATATCCTTTTCTTATACAAAAGGAAGTATACAATACACTGTTGTGTACCTTATAAACATTAAAGAATAAATATGATACAACCTTCATTTCAATACACATTTCATTTGGGGCTTAGGCATAACTAAAGAAAAATGAAATTACAGTAACAATTCAGAATTTAAGTTCACATTTCATGAAATGAAAAATGAAATAACAATAAAACACTGCTGGATTTCCCTGGTGGTACAGTGCATACGAATCCACCTGCCAATGCAGGAGGACACAGGTTTCATCGATCCCAAGTCCTGTAACTAAGACCCCACACGCGCTGCAACTACGGAAGCCCGCACATCCTGGAGCCTGCACGCTGCAACTACCCAAGTCTGTGTGCCTACAACCTGTGCTCTGCAAAAAGAGAAGCCACCACGAGGAAAAGCCCACACACTGCAACAGAGTAGTCACTGCTGGCTGCAACTAGAGAACGCTTGCACAGCAACAAAGATCCGGCGCAACCCCAAAATAATAATAAACAGTAATAAATTAAAAACTACTATATATTCTAAAGACTGCTGAAGAACTCTGAAAGATCTTGGCCTAATATCATACTCACCTAAACAGTTCTCAAAGGAGACAGGCACAGAGGTCAGTCTAAGACTGCCAAACCATCCTAGAGACCTTGCCTTACACATCCCTACCCTGTGTGTTCTGCCCTCCTCTGTCCCCCAACCCTTTTTTCAAATTAAACTTCTGCTGAATTGCTCTCCCTACATCCTTCAAGAACTCTTGTGACTCTTATTTATGGCCCATGCCCTTCTAGAGTTTCCCTTCTTCTTCCCTTCCCTTCAAAGGGAAGATAGGTGTAAAGAAAAGGCTCCTTAAGGCATGACAGAACAGAGGTTACTATTGCTCCTTCCAGTTTCAGAAACAACACTGGGAAGCAAGAGGAAGAAAGAGGAAAGGAAGGAAAAAGGTAAAAAAATCACTGAATAATGGGGGGAAAACATGGAAATGGTTATAGCTGTGGTAAACGTGCACAAACAACTAATTAAATCACTTACTTGGCAAACACTTTGGTGTGAGTGTTGATGACATTCAAGGCTTCCTTGAAACTTCCGTTCTGGATAAGGCACACCACTTTACAGTGCAGGGCAGTAACGTCATCTTTGTTGATCTGCAGTACTAGAGAGCAATTTTAGGGAAGCAAGTTTTAAATCCATTTGCTTTGCACATTTCCACCTAAGGAAGCTACAACACCAATTTTAGTGCAGCAGAAATGATTGGTCAAAATATTTTTTAAATGGCTGATCTTTAAGTTAAGAAGTGACAATAAGGAGAGCTAGTTAGCCTTTCCAGTGAGATAGCTTCTCAAGATGCATGTAAAAAAAAGTACAGTGAAATAAAGAATGAAGCTATTTTCTATTGCTTTTTCATCTTGGGACACATGCTATATCCTACATATTTCATTACTTCATAGGGAAAGAAAAAATTCACACAGAACTTAGCAGCAAATGACAGGTTTGATTATAAGTTTGTCACTAACTTCCTTGAAGTCTTGGGCAAGTCATTTGACTGCCAAATGTCAAGTTTCTGGTTGCAAAATGAGTATGAAAGCATTACCTATTTTACAAGGTTATTAAGAAAATTACATGAGAATACTCTGTATAAATAAATTGTTTGTATACTGTAAAATATACAATTTATTTTGCTGGCAATATTTCCAAACACCATTCAAAATTTCCCTTTTCGGCTAATATAACTAAACCAGAAATACAAGGAAGAAGTCAGATGGCCAAGTGTCAATGCTAAAGAGCTGTTCAGTGTCAAAACGACTAGGATCACTCCTCCTGCTTTTGGGCAACTATAGGAATTCAACTCTCAGTCTAAGAATCAGAGTATTTCTATCAATTAAGAAAATATATACTGGAGAACAAACTGACAGCCCTTGCTGATTAAAGAATGCCTCCAAAATACTACAGTGCTGATTAATACTGGTTGCAGGTCTAGCCAAAGGCCAAAGTTAATTCAAAACAAGTTTAAGAATCAAATAATACTCATTAGTAGCTATTTCCCTCAATGTGTGAAATCACAAAAAGTGCACTGTGGGCATAATCACTTCTTTTCACGTTAACTCAGCAATAGATTATTGAAAATCCATACTTGTATGTTACAGAAATACCTTGTGTGTTATTACTGCTTTGAACAGTCAAACCCTGTCCAGGTAATTACATTTCCAAACCGAACAAATACAGGCAATATCTTCAGTAAAGAATTTAGCACGACAGAGAGCATTAAAAAGCATGGCTATATTACAGTTAGGTAGTAAATGATAAAAGAATATAATGAATTGAACATCACATCGAAGACAGTTTACTCGAAAAACGAGCAGTTACTGGACAAAAAACAGAATACACCTTTCCTTTTTGCAACATTATTTCAAATGTTAGTGCTTTCACGCACACATTTTCTTGTCTAGGACGCTGGAGGGATGCTATCTGTGGGAATGACAGGCCTAACATCCAGATCCAGCCCTTTCCTCTACCCTGAGTCTGTACAGCTTCCACTTCGTCAGCACTAGCTTCCAAATTACGTGTCCCAGGCAGGTTCCTCCCCCGCGCTGCGGCCCAAAAGAAAAAGCTCCCTTAGCAATATTGTCTTGATCACTCCACTACAAGGAAAGCGAAAAGGAGGCAACGTGGAGTATTTGCGAAATAAGGCGTGAAATCAACGGAGTAAAGTAAAAACTGTTTACAGAAGACATTGGGAGCTACGGTCTCTTTAAATCCCTCCCTCGCTTCTCGAGGGGGGGAGCTAAAGAGGGAAGTACACGTGGCTCTAAGCCATCCAGGACCCAGAGCTGGTTGGGTTGAACAAATGGACGGCGACCCCCGCCGGCTGGACGTTCCGGCCCTAGCGGGCGGCTGGGGTCTCCCCTCCCCGCATCTGCTCGGAGACGGTCGCGCGCGTCGCAAGGGGGCTGCATCCTCCCACCCGCCCGGCGCTACCCGGACACTTACTCTTGTTGACGGTTTTGAGAGCGCGCGTGAAGTCACCGTTCTGGCCATAACGGTTCACTTCACTCCAAAGCGCAGGCACCGAAACCCCCCCACTGCCGCCGCTCGCCATCTTGGAGGAGAGGAGAGCCGACCTCTGCCCCGGAAGAGGATCTCGGAGGTGGCAAGCAAAGACGGAAGCCGGTGGTTGCTAAGCGTTTCGGAGTCCGAAGCGTCCCCATCCTGGAGTCAGCGTTGAAGACAACGATCTTAGTTCTTGTAGCTAGAAATTTGCGGAGATAGAGTTGGTACACCTTATATGAAGCGGGTCTGGGGGAATGAGGCGTCGGACCCCAGGAGGAGGTTGAAAGGGATTCACCGAACAGATTCGGCTAAAAGTAGCGTGCGTTTCCGGGGCGACCGCTGGGGGCGGAGAAGTGTCCAGGTCACTAAAGGCGGAGCGAGGCCGAAGTCTGTGGAAGATGAAATGAAAGGTCTATGGCATGATAAAATACCAACTACAAACTGTAGGGAGCCATTTGAAAGAGTAGGAGAGAAGGGGAGAGGGAGAGACGGCTTCTTGCTGCCCGGGCATACTTCATAGAGGTATTGGTATTTGAAGGGGATCTTGAAAGGTGAGTAGGAAAACGGGTTAGTTCCGGGTCAGGTTCACGCAGAGAAACGACTATGAGGAGACGCACGGAAGAAAAGAATCAAGTGCAAAACAGTTTGGTGAAGACCCTTTGTCTATCCTTTGTTTTGCATTTCGAGAGCAGTTAGCAGTAAGAAAAAGGTGTTTTGAGGTGAGAATACCCAGGTTCAGTTCCTGACTGTGACTCGCTAGATGTTTGGCTTGTGACCGTATTATTAGAGTCCCAGTTTTCCCGGCTGTAAAAATAGGGATAATATATCATTGTTTCAGATTAGCATGGCCCCTGCGCAAGGATGACACGCAAATTCGTGAAGCGTTCCATAAAATATATATATATATATATATCATTGTTCCAGAGATAAACGATACTTCATGCCTTCTGGCATGGTAAGCACTCAAGTAGACATCGGGTAGGGGGTCAAGGTTTTTTAAGACGTGTTTGAATGTCAGGACAGAATACTATTGAATATTTTAATATTTATTTTTTAAACATTTATTCATATAAACAAAATTTTGTTTATTCATGTAAGACCTGTGGCAGGTCTTAGTTGGGGCGGGGTAGGGGTCCGCTGTTTTTGCGATCTACTTCCCTGACTAGGATCAAACCCAGCCCCCTGCATTGGGAGGACCGAGTCTTTGTCACTGGATCACCAGGGAAGTCCTTGTTGGGTACTCTTGATGAGAATGACTGAACATTTTATTGAACGCCTAGTCTGGACTCATTTCTTGTCCGGATTCTACCAGTTCCTGCCGCTGCCCTGCCCCGTCTTTGCCAGCAATCTAACTCATTCTTTTTCATCCCTCATTATTTCTGTTCTTTATCTTATCTGGTCCTAGGTTAAAAGTTACCTCTTTTGTTTTCGCAGACTATGCAAGTTTCCTCATTACAGGCTCTAATGGAGTTCTCTACTTCTGAGCACTGCTCACTGTTTAAGGCCTCTCTCCAGATGGACTGTTATTTGCCTTGTTTACTGTAGCATCCCTAGTATCTAGCCCACATCCCGGCATATAGTTGGTACTCAACTTTTTAACTGAATGACTTTTTGCTTATTTCTCCCCTGATCTGAGTTCCTTGTGAACTGAAATTATGTCCAGCTCATGGCCACTGCTGTCTTTACTGTATCACCATGCTAGGTTAACAACTCTTCCCCAAATGTTTGAAGTTGTGAGAAAAGCTCCACTGAAAGTAAGTTTTCATTGGCTTTCTGAGGAAAGCCAGTATTAGCATGTTTGCAGGTCCTCAAAAAGACAAAGCTATTTTACTTTCTGTTCCCTTAGTCTGGGAAACTATTTCCCCGTATCTCTGCATGGCTTGCTCTTTACATCCTGCCCTGCTTGCCTCAAAAACATTCCTCATACCCAATCACTGTCCTCTCACCTTGGTCATTCTTCATGTGCACTTATACTTCCTCGAACCTATCCGCTTTATCTTTTATGGTTATCCCAAATGTAAAATTTGTGAGCGTGAAGGCCTTGTCTCTGTTGTTACTTTCCTAGGACCTAGAATAAAATCAGGCAAAACATGTATTTCACACGTGGATAAATGAATAAATCTTCACACAAGAGCTTATCTTTGTCTTTTATTTGGCTGCACTGTTTACATTTCAGAAGGCATTAAAGCAAAGCAATTTAAAGTGTGGCTTTATGATATAAACTAGTGAGTTATTTGGACACAATTTTGCTTCCTCTTTTTAACTACAAGCCCACAAAGTATAAACATCCAAAGATGGCAAACCAGGTAGGTTTGTGTAAGTTACTTTTTAGAACACAGTTAAAATACTTTTAAACAAGTATTTACTCTAGCACTGATGAACTATACTATTGAGGATATATGTACTCTATTAGGAAACGAATGGTGAAAATTATTGTGACCATTAATAAAGGTCAGTCCTACCCACCAGTCTCAATGTTTGACATTTTTATGTACTGCACAAAAACAGAGCTTTTGCTAGGTGGGGACAGAAGAGCTGAAATAGCAGCCAACAACTATAACAACTGTATTTAGAGACCTTAAGAAACCCAAGTTCAAAGATGTTAAGATCAAATCTTTTTAATTGTTCTTGTGATCTAATGTGATCTAACAAGATAGAAAACTAAGCAGGACATGATTTTTACAATTTCCCCCATTTCTAGCAGACAGCTAGGCATAGCACATCAGCGCATAAGATAAACAAACTGTAAAACTATATTTTCTCCTCTTTGGGAACTTACACTCCAACAGAGAAAGTACTTGTAGTCATTGTTGCTAGAGGAAGGTTTATTAGGGAAGGTTTAATGGAGACAGTGAAGATGAAGCCCTAGTAACACGATTTTAATGACACGACATTCTAAGTCTGAAAACTATGAGAAAAGCAAGTTCCCTTGATAGGTTACATCAGTGATTCTTAACCTACAAGACTATGGACAGATTTCAAGGGAACCCAGGAACCAATGGAACATACTGAGAAATTCTGTGCAATTTTCTAGACAGAGGATCAGCAGCGTTCTTATTTTCAAAGGAGTCTATGTTGCAAAAGAAACTTATTTAAGAGTTTATGTTCTAAGTCCTTGGACAGTCTTTGAAAAGGTTAGGTTGAGAATGAAGATCTAGACCAGGCTAGTAACAGAATTTGACCCTTGCTTGAGATTTTTATATTTTTTGAGGATGGATAAATGGTAAATTCAAGACTTGGTGATGAGTTAAAAATCAAAAGGTCAGAGAAAACTGCTGCTGCTGCTAAGTCGCTTCAGCCATGTCCGACTCTGTGCGACCCCACAGGCGGCAGCCCACCAGGCTCCCCCGTCCCTGGGATTCTCCAGGCAAAAACACTGGAGTGGGTTGCCATTTCCTTCTCCCAGAGAAAACTATCAAGGATAAAATCAAGCTTCTGATTTGGGACAGTGAGTATAGCCAGCTATAGGCTTGGAAGATGGGTTAAGTTTGGAGCATTCAGAGGGAAATAGCTGAAAATACAAGTCCATAGACATTCACTATAAAGATGATTATTCTAGCACTATTTGTAAACAATGGACTGAACAGGAAATACCAATAATTAAGTGAAAGAGTATTTGGTGTCTAGCCCAAGAAAAGGAATAATCAGGTCAATTATACCCTAAAGAGAACAAGTTAAAGTGATAAGATGCTAGCTTGTTAACAGTTGACAGGAAGGTGAAAAAGCACAGACAGTATAGGCCAGTGGCAAAAGTTTTCAGGATTTCATCTGTAGCGGAGACTCAGCATTGGGGGTTGGGAGGTGGTGTGGGTGGGAAGGGAGGGAGGGACACAGATTAATTGGTAAAAACTGCCCTCTTTTCAAAGTGAACATTTATAAATTTTTACATGCAAGCTTAAGGGCTGTGTGGACACTTGGATAAAACTTTAAACGATCTGTAAAATTCCTAGGCTGCATAATGTAATACTGACTTCCAAATATGGTTTATAGACTCATGATGAACTGTAATATTTCTCAGTAATAACTGCTCCTTTAGAGGTACATTTTGCTGGGTATACTGCCCAGGCTTAATACTATTAACAAGAAAGAACTAGTTATGGTCATTAACTGGGAGATTCCAATTTCTGAAAATGATGGTAAGCTGGGAATTGTTAGTCTGACTATAATATATATTAGAATGAAAAGAATTTTATGACCTACAGAGCCAACTAAGATTTACTAAATCTTTCATTTGCAATGGCAAAGGTAATTACTTTTTTTCCCATTGGAAACTGCCTTAACAGTTAAGTTCTCAGAAGTTCTCTATATGGCGTCCTCAGTGCCCCTTCATCTTGTCTTTCTTAGCCCTAGCAACAATCTTGGCTTTTGTCAAAAAAAGGCAATGTCAAACCCAAACTTCATCTCTATCTATAGCTAAATACAACATCATTTTCTGACATAGTGACTGCAAATAAAAAACCATGCCCTTAGAATTTTGTTAAGATCATACTGTGAAAAAGGCGTATATTGTGCTTAACCACCCTAAGATACAACCATTTTACATTTCTAAAACTTATGGGCTGAGATGTAGAAAGTCAAGTAATAATTTTAGAGCTCTGTAATAGGACATTATTAGCCTTTAATAAATATAATTAATTATACTGTCTAATAATGATCATATGTGGGTAAGAGATTAATTTTGAATGTATAGTAATTTCACTCCTTACAAAGAGACATTAATAAATATGTACACATTTTACTAATCCATGAATTGAGAAAAGCATTTATTCACTTACAAATTTTATTTTTCTCTCAATGATTTAAAATCTTTTCATCTTGATTTTTTTGGGGCGGCAGCTATACCAGAATATTATAGTTTTCCTCCTTAAAAAAATGCAGTGATGTTCTTTCTTATAAACTGGCCTCTCTAATTTTCTTGTCAGCCTGCTTCAAGGAAATCCATGTGTTTAATACACTTGCTCGCAGTCGGGCCCAGATCAAATGGTTATTTAATCCAAATATCTGAGCAGCAAACTGAGCTGATCCTTCTGGAGAAAGGATGGTCGAACAGCCAAGACCTATTGGTTCAGAAAAGATGGAAAATTGAGCAGTAAATTAATAAAATGAAAATACCACCTAGCAAACTATTCTATATTCTCAGAAGCCACAACAGCCACAGACAATAAAGCTACTATATTATCCTTTTCTAAAGTAGGATCTGTGGATAGAGTTTCCATCTTTACTATCTGGAGTGAAAAAGTGATAAATATTCATCAGCCAGGAACAGGTATTTTATATACAACTATCATTCTTCTCATTGAATCTACTTGCAAAGAAATTTACCTTTTGCAAAGTTCTTCCCATATATACTATCCCTTTAACTCCCTGGTAAAAGGCCAACAGAAACAAAATAAAATAAGGCACGAGGTTAATTGGGTAGAATCATCTGTTCTTAGACAAACTTGAGGTATGTTATTTTGGTCATTTTCTAGCTATTCCTTTTGTCTTTGCACTTGAATCATTCTTAAGTGATAAAAGTCAAATCCACAAAATAAGAAATATTAGACTATACATTCAATACTAATTCAACAGATCTATAAGACAGTAGAGTAAGTAACTTCTTAGGGGGCCACACATTGCTCAGGCAGAGTTTTGGTTTCTTCAGCTAAAGCCATGGTGGCCTTTTTTTTTTTTCCAGTATAGTTGCTTTGCAATGTACTGTAAGTTTCTGCTGTACAGCAGAGTCAATCAGTCATACATACACATGTATCTACTTGTTTAGATTTCCCTCCCATTTAGGTCACCACAGATCACTGAGCAGAGTTTCCTGTGCTATATAGTAGGTTCTCATTAGTTATCTATTTTATACATAGTAGTGTGTATATGTCAATCCTAACCTCCCAATTCATCCCATAACCCCCTTCTCTCCTTGGTAACCAAGTAAGTTCTTCAGTTTCTTCAGGTGGGACTATTATGTCATTAGAGTCAAGGACTAGATAGGTTATAGATCCAAAAGCTCCAATTTCCCTAAATACCCTTGGAATTCATCAGGCTCTTTGATTCTCATGATCCCCAATAAGAATAAAGTATAAATCACAAGGATATTTAATTTGTATTAATAACTCAATTTATACAGATCCACTACTTACTATATAACTAATATCTGCCAAATTAAGAAAAGTCAGTCCCTATGGGGACATATCAGAGGACAGATATGAATGTGGTATCATGGTTATGATTTTAAAATTAGTCTTTATCACTTAGAAAATAAGTATTAAGTATAAAATGCCATCATCTCTCAGATCTGCTTTATATAATGCAGCAGGAGAGGGCTACAAATGCAACAAGATGTGAATTTCTGAAGCTGGGTAACAGGTATATAAAATTTCATTATGTTATTCTCTCTACCATTGTGTGTATTTGAAGCTTGTGAATAAAAGCTTTTAGAAGATTCAGTTATCTTACCACTGGGTAATCGAAGAGAAGACCACACATCCTGAGCTCCCCAGTCTGGAGTGAGAGGAGGACAGCTGATAACTGGATATGCAGTGTTACCAGACAACACCGGTCCTAAACCATTGCTTCTGCCTGCCACTGCCACAAATACAGTAGGAATTCCATCTCCTAGGTAAATGACAAGTTATAATTACACTAAGCACTCAAAAGAGATTTCAAGATAATTTTTAAAAAAGGGGTCCCTGTGTAGTAACTGCCTGAGTTCCTTTAACAGTAGTCTCTAGATAAAGCACTATATTAAGACACTATTATTAAACATATTCAAAATACAAGGTTCATCCTGCCACTTACTGGATGTCAAGTAATGAAGCAGCAAGAATAGTTTTGATGATCTTTGAGATCTGTAGCATTAAGGAGGTCTTAAAACACAGGTATGAGACAGAGAACGTTCAAAGGTCCCTTCTACTATTGGTGCTTTGGCTCACTGAAGCAAAGAATGACACCACCTGAACCAGCATCTATCTTGCTGTCCTTCAACCAGCAGGGTATGGGAGATGCACAGTTAATAGAGACTAGAGGCTGAGTGACACTTCTTGAGGAATTGAATTCAATAATAGAGTACCCAAATATTTAAGACCCTTCAATAAATTTTTTATCACATCTCATAAACATCTTATTCTTTCATAAATTCATAAGTTATTTCTGTTCCCTACAGCAATCTACTTGGAACCCAAAACTTTATGTTTGCATTTTTCTGGAGAGGAAGAGATCTGGTTTTTATTAGCTTATCGTAGAGGTCTGACCTCCATCCACCCCCCAAAAAAGCTCTTAAAAATTCAATAACTATACTCCTATATAGCAACTACCTTTAGAAGGAATCTACAACCAATATTTTCTCCAGTTGAGAATCATTCCAGTCTATAGGGCTCCTTATTTTAGATGCTATCCCATCAAGACATTTCTTTTATATACTAAATTCTGAAATCGTTCTTTCATGTTTGACTGTCTCCCAGGAAAGGCCGACCATTAGATATCTGAGAGGACCTGCGGCTTCAACCTCAGCCCTTTCTTCTGTAATTGATGTGGGGTCTATTTTCTGTTACAGGGTACTAGAAACAGTGCTTGAGGGGATTAGGTAAGGACTAATTCTAGTCTTCATTTTCCTCCCATGCTTGCATTTTCAATTTTTTCTCTCCGATTCATTCTTCTATAAGCTCCTAGAGTACCTGAAAAATTCTGGAGGCAAACACCTTGAAAGTTTAAAATTTTTTCCCTTGGAAATGTGGAAAATTATTTTTCAGCATTATTAGTCTAAACATAAAATTTTGGGGCAGAATCAGGAGAACTTCCTGAAGTGCTCTATTTATTCAACATTTACCTTCATACTCAGCTTTAATCCTCAGGGTTTCATCTGGTCCTTTATGGGCAGAGGTGACCCTAAGTTCGCATGGAATGCCAAAATTTCCACAAGCCTTCTTAATTTTTTCACAGTGATTAAGATCAGAGGTTGAGCCCATCAATACTATAACCCTGCACTGACTTTCTGGTTTCAGAAGCAACTGGAAAAGAAAAACATGAATATGCAAAAGAAGGCAAAGATAAAAATGGATAAATATGGGAATGAGTACTGTAAGAACAGTTTACAGTAAAATTACAACCTGACACAGTATTTCCTTAAGAAACCAAATTTAAGACAAGCAGAACAAAATGAGAGGATTTATTTTTCAAAATAACCTCTCTATATAAAAGAAAGTGGCCTTCCTAATTAACACCTGATTAAAAACATCTGATTTTTAATCAGATAAATTGTTTACTATTATAATAAAAAATTAATATTCAGGAAGCTGTAAAATAGTTCATCGAAGATTTTTAGTACATTCTGTTTAACATGTTTTAAGGCATAATCAGCCAAGACAGAAGTCATGTTATAAATCTTTGTAAACTAGTTGTGTGGAATTCAAAACGCACGTTCCCATGGAAATGATGTTCTAAAAAGTAGTTATTATCCTTGGATAACCATAAACCCCATTCATTTTCCATGGAATTATAGCAATAATAAAAACATAAACTTTAAAGTGACATTTTAATGTCACATGGAGTTCCAATTCTATACTCTTGCTAGGGACTCCGAGTAGCAACAGAAAGGTGAGTAGGAAATATAAGGTTCCCCTGCAGGGCGCAAGGAGGAAAGGATTCCAGGTTTCCCAATAGTATTTGGAGGAAGCAGATTGGCCAGTTTCACTGCAGCGGGTTTCAGTGTCCCAGTGAGGATAGTTCAGCTGGGACATTTTTTTTAAGTGCTCCTTTCTTTAAAAGTCACTGGAAAAAAGAAAAGCACTGCACCTTCTCATTTTTGCTTCTTTCTGAAGCAAAATTTTCTTGGAGAAAAATACATAAGACAATGAAAGGCTTACCTCTACTCTTTCTGCAACCCACTCAAAATTTTTCTTCACCATCTGTAGCCCTTCAGGAGTTACTTCCTTGAGATCACGATACGACTAGAAAATAAGAAAGCTTAGAATATAAATACCAGACATGCATGAGACCCCAACCCCAAACGCCCAGCAACTACATCTGGCAAGCAGAGAGGGTTGATCTGAGCCACCATTATAGAGACTCATGACGTCACACCCAATTCCCACACCCAAGTCAGTTCGGAGAGTCAGAATTTACTGACTGAAAAGGAGATTGGGTAAAGTATTCTACTAGTAATATTCTTCCTATCTGAAATGACTTGGTTTCTGAGTTCAGGGTACAGATTATGAAGTTTGCATAGCAAAAGATGTATCTGAAAAATATATCTGAGCCTACAAACTCATTTCTTGAATTAGTCTAGAGAAAGTTCAGATAGTGATGAATTCTTGCAGTTTCAAAGATAACTATTTCCTACACGAGCAGTTATAATTAGCTGCCCTGACAGTTCTTACATATTAAGTATAGAGAAGATCTTGCCCTAATTTTGTTTTTTCATAGGAAAAAACAGAATTGGAGCTTGGTAAGATCTTTAAGACCTGGGATAGAGTTCCACATCTGCCACTTGCTCGTTTTTAAAAACTTTTACTGGCATTTTTTTTGGGAGGCGGGCAGCAATTATTCCCAGGTCTTAAGTCTTTGTTTCTTCGGTGCAAGCTCCTCTTCTGGTTTAGGAACAATCTGTTCTTTTTCAGGAAGGATCATCTCAGTGTGGCAGGGAGCGCTCATACACGGGATGATCTGACCGCTGTGCTCACTTGGATGTGCTCGGTGACCAGAGAACCCACATCTAAGCTCTTAAGTTCAGCATTACCCTCGCATTTTTGAGCACGTGCAGTAAAAATCCAGCACTCTTTTTGGGCCACTGACCCTGCATCCAGCCCCACCGTTTGGCCTCGGCACACCTACCAACTCCACCACTGTAACGATGGATGACACAGATAGCTTCCATAAAGGGACATCTTTCAGACTGGTGGCTTTTCAGATATGCATACCCTGGGCATTTTCATGAGTATTCTTAACATGAAGATTTGAACCCCCTGATTTGCACGATTTTGTAGAGTTCTCTGGGTCAAGTGAATAGCAAACCATTTTTAGAGGTCACCTCAGGTCAGGCCACTTATCAGACAAGCCCTGTCACTTACTTTTGTTAATTGTGAAGATATCTATCACCTTAGAGCCTTAGTTTTTAATTAATCAAAAAAGGGTAATATCTGCTCTGTGTGAGATAATAAATGAGAAATCTGCTTCATAAATGTAAAGTATTATTCCTATCCTTTTCTCCAGGATATATGAAACATAGAAGATATTTATCTTTAAAAATAAATAGCAATCAACAACTTGGGCTCATGTCATCAGAAACAATAACTGCCTTCCTTTTCCTCCCATCTTCCCTTTCTCTTTTATCCCAGCCTGATCTTGCAAAGGATTAAAGCAAGCCTGAAGTATAACCTACCTGTTTGTCTTTTTGCTGGCTTCGGTCTCCTGATGGCCAGAGTCTCCAGGAATCATTATCAATAACATCAGCAAGAACAATTTCTCTGGTGATTACATCAACACCAAATTCAATCTAGAAACAGCATATCAACAAAGAGTTTTTCAAAACTACACTACTAAAGACATTTCTCAGTTATAATCTTTACTTTCAAATCTCCATTTTATTTGTACCTTCATATCAACTAGTGTACAGTTCTGGGGCAACCAGGATTTCTCCAGTATTTCAAAAATAGCCTGCGTAGCATGACTCATGATATCCACTTCAGTTTGTCCTATAACAAGTCCAGCAAAGCAAAAATTTGCAGCAATTAGCTGTTCCTCAGACCACTGTGGATCATTATTGGCATCATCCTGAGAAAAAAGTATAGGAGTACAAGTAACTTAAATATAAATATAAAATATTTGAAATTTTCAGATAAACTGAGCATGATGAATTTCTCAGAAACATTCATTTTCGTTAAAGATTTAATTTTTGTTTAAAATACTCTTTAACTCACAACATTCATTTTAAACTTTTCTATTTTCAATAGCTACTTTAAAATTCAATATTTTGGAGTAACTTATTCTAAGTCATAAAGTACTTTTAAAGAATTTGTTTTATCTATATAAATAATTTAAATAGAAGTTTATGATTTTTATTTTTTCTTAATCAGTCAACAGAGATGGTAAGAAGACCAAAACACATTCTACTCGAACAAAATCCTTCCAGAAAGCAACTTTCATAATCCCTTGACCTTACTTTCGGTAAGAATTTATACAAGACTATAAGTTTTCAAGAACGTTACTCGATAATTCAAGAGACTTCATACAATATAAAGAGATTGGAAAAAAAATAAAATACTTTCATTTTATTTTAAGTAGTGTCCCAACTGTACATGAAGTTTTTCTTTTATGGATTCTTGATTTGTATAATTATAATCATAAGACAAATGCTTTAAACTGTGCATTCACTGATGCACAATGACACTGCTTCTGAAATAGAAGAAATATGCTTAAAAGCATGAAAAAATAAAAGCAGTTTCAGTAAAGAAAACCAATACAAATTCATAACTGTTGACTCCTACATCTTTTGATGTATGATTCTGCTTATAAGACACATTAACAACAATTTTCTGTATTAGACTATAAAAAGATCCCTCATATTAGTCTTCAACAGTAGATTTTAAAATTTACTGAATTGTTCCTTTTCTCTTCTTCCTAATAACTGCTAATTTCAATGTGTTCTTTTTATTTGTCGTCTTGTTCCAATGTAAGATAAATAGATTTTCAAAGACATTTTCTCCTAAATTTTTGAATTATCATTACTAACTGAAGTGTACATTCACCACAAATATTTCTGGAATGCTAATTTTAGTATCAAAAACTTAAATAGAAAAAACAAAGCTTAAAGAGTATTTAAATCTTTTGGTTCTGTGATAAACTTGTTGCTCAGTTACAGTAAGACAGGGAGGTATAAAATAATTACCTTAAAAAACATCTCCACTTTAGGTGGGTAGAACTTATATCCTTCCTTAACACCAGGATTTCTTTTGAGAAAAGAACCAGTTGCTATTCTTCTACAAACCCATTCAATTGGAATCATTTCACACTTAGGTGCAATGAAAGCTGTCTCCCCACATTTTTTGGTGAAAGCAGTTTTGATACCTACATATTGATGACAAAAAGAAAAAAAAGCATTAAAATTATATTTAAAAAGTTAGATCTGAGGCATAATAAAACTCTACCCTCTATAAAAAACAAAACAAAAACTCTGTGTAGGGATGTGGGAGGGAGGTTCAAGAGAGAGGGGCATACCAATACCAATGGCTGAGTCATGTTGATACATGGCAGAAACCAACACAATATTGTAAAGCAATTATCCTCCAATTAAAAAAAAAAAAACCCTGCATAGCCAAATACATTACCCTTAAATGGCACTATCAAAAATAAACATATTTTTTTACAAACAGGCAGAAGTAGGAAAAAAATTTTATTATGGCTTTCTACTGCCTATCAAAATATTCAGGAATATTTCATTTTACATTGCAAGGCAAATTATATACTGATTCTAAAAATCTGAGCTCCAGTGTCTCTTCATTCATTCTTTCAAAAAATATTTGAGTGTCTTCTCTACCACTGTGCACCTAACTGCACAAGGCATGTAAGTACCTAAATGGCACTAAATTATCTCTAAATCAGATCTGGTGGCAGGACTGTCACATTCATTGGTCCAGTATTATATGGGCCTTGTAAAATACTAATTTATCACAATCAGATACAGCCCTAAATTTTGGACAGCATTTTTCTCTTAATATTTAAAGCAAATAATCCTTGAAAAAGGCATTCAACAGATTACCAGCAGGAACGCAGTGACGAATCTGGCAGGAACGCAGTGGCCAATCAAAGAAAATATTTGTCCCTCCTCTCTTCTCTGTTTCTCAAACTGTTACTGGGAAACTAAGATAAAAGGCTGCCTTGTGATGTTTGGGACTGGGGCTACTTTATGTGGTGGCCTTAGAAAATAACTTATCTAATAACAGTTACAATATATGATACGCTGTATGTTGCAGCAATTCCACATGTACACAAAAGGACTGAAAGCAGGGACTCAAACAGGTATGTGAACACCAGTGTTCAGTATGCTCACAATGTTTTGGCTATTAACAGGAACCAGAAGGGAGGAAAGGACCAGAGTATCCAACAAGAGATAAGTGGAGTGGACAGACGAAATGTAGTTTACACACAATGAATTACTACTCAGTTACAAGAAGAAGGACTTTCTGATACATGCTACAACATGGATGATTCCTGAAAACATTATGCTAAGTTAAGTAAAGGTTAAAACTGTAATTCTACTTACAGGAGATACCTAAAGTAGGCAAATTCATAGACAGAAAGTAGGACAGAGGTTACCTGGGGAGATTATTGTTTAATGGATCAGAGTTTCAGTCTGGAATGATGAAAAAGTTCTGGAAATTGATAGTGGCAATGGGTTGCACAACACTGTCAACATACTTAAAAGTCAGTGAGCTGTACACTTAAAAACAGTTAACATGGTAAATTTTATGTGTGTATATTTTACCACAATTTGCACGACCTACCTTAGGTCAGGCACTATAAATTCGGTTTCTTTTTGCTTAATCCTCCTAATACCTGATAAGGTGTGATGATCTTCCCAAGAAACAGGTAACACTGAGACACAGTAGTTATGTAGGCTACTACTAGGCAAGGCAAGGCAGGGTTTCGAACCCACACTGTCTGAACTCTGTAGGCTGCTTTACGCTATACTCTTCCTAGAGGTGTTATTATATCATCACACTAATGCGAATTAAAATATCTCCGGGAAACCGGCATGGGTTTAACATAATTATGCTCATCTTTAGGCTACAATATTAGTACCTCCAATCCCAATTTAAACCTCTAATAAGATCAAATTTTTATCACCAAAGGACTGAAGATCTTTGATCTTACGCATGTATGTTAAGCATTCACAGGTGAAGGGAACCTACATTTATGGAAACCTTGCAGCATGCTAAGTGTTTTTTACATGTTATCTCATTTAACCATATATAAAAATTTTAAACTAGCTGCTATCATTCACATTTTACAGTGAAAGAAGTAGAGGCTCACAGAAATAATTTAATAAGTGAGGTCATGCTGCTAGTAAGTAATGGAGCCTGGACCTAAAATGCACTATCCAGTTCTGAAACCTGTACGGTTTTCTTTGTATTCCCTCTGGGTTTGACCAGGAAGATTCAATTAAAATAGGGAAAAGAATAAACTGCTGTATACTGTGTACACAGGAACTCTGGGAAAGAATGTTAAAAGTGTATGTAAAATACTTAGGCCACTTTAATCTTTAACAAATGATTGGGCTCATGGGCAGTCAGGAATTTAAATCAATCCTTGACTTGAGGTGGTAACTACATAACTAGGTCTAAGAGCTCTTTTTACCCAGTAGTCATATTTGCTCATTGTCTATCAAACTTTACAGACTAGTATCCAAATCTATTGCTTAAAATATAAACAATAGTTACCGTTACTCAGAGGAAAGTCCTCCCCTGTATCTAAGGGAATCAAAACTACAGAATCAACTTATGGTAGTCATACAAAAAAACCTGCTTCTAAGAAAAAGGGATTCAGTTTAGATGGTATAATGATTGCTTCTAACACATACACCAAAGAACTTCCCCCATTAGTCTCAGTTGTTTACAAAATTCAAAACTCCTATCAAGACTACTGCGGCTGCTGCTAAGTCGCTTCAGTCGTGTCCGACTCTGTGCGACCCCAACGGCAGCCCACTAGGCTCCTCTGTCCCCTGGATTCTCCAGGCAAGAATACTGGACTGGGTTGCCATTTCCTTCTCCAAGGCATGAAAGTGAAAAGTGAAAGTGAAGTCGCTCAGTCGTGCCCGACTCCTAGCGACCCCATGGACTGCAACCTACCAGGCTCCTCCATCCATGGGATTTTCCAGGCAAGAGTACTGGAGTGGGGTGCCATTGCCTTCATCACTTCACACTATGAATTACAACATCCAAGCATGACAGCTAATCAGCCCAGCTAATCCCGGCACCATCCCTGATACCTGTATTAAGGTTCCAAGCTCTCCAACTGTGGTTTAACAACTGTGAGACTGTTAGTCGTATCACTACTATCACGTCTAAATGTAACCACAGTGGGTTTCTGTGCAAGAAGGAACTGAAACATAAAAGGTTAAATTTTGATTTTTAAGTACAGAGACTAAATCCAGGGACTTCTAAATTCCCGTGTGTTATTTCATTATATAGCATGTACAGTGTTATTTCCTATATCTACACCTATTATTTGTGCATTCTTTTACAGTTTGTTCATGAGTGACAAAGAGAAAAGTAGAATCCTGATTTACTGATTCTTATTTTGGTGCTTTTCTCATTCAAATTTCCAGAAATACCTTAATTTGGAACATATCCATGGTTATAAAGAAAGCAGTTTTAAACAGACCTCTGACAGTCAACTAGACATATCATTTAACTATTAGCAAGTAAAAATTGCATCAGCTCAGTTCAGTTCAGTTTCTCAGTCATGTCTGACTCTTTGTGACTCCATGAATTGCAGCACGCCAAGCCTCCCTGTCCATCACCAACTTTCAGAGTTCACTCAAACTCACGTCCATCGAGTCGGTGACGCCATCCAGCCATCTCATCCTCTGTCGTCCCCTTCTCCTCCTGCCCCCAATCCCTCCCAGCATCAGAGTCTTTTCCAATGAGTCAACTCTTCACATGAGGTGGCCAAAGTACTGGAGTTTCAGCTTTACCATCATTCCTTCCAAAGAAATCCCAGGGCTGATCTCCTTTAGAATGGACTGGTTGGATCTCCTTGCAGTCCAAGGGACTCTCAAGAGTCTTCTCCAACACCACAGTTCAAAAGCATCAATTCTTCGGCGCTCAGCTTTCTTTATAGTCCAACTCTCACATCCATACATGACCTCTGGAAAACCCATAGCCTTGACTAGACAGATCTTTGTTGGCAACGTTAATGTCTCTGCTTTTGAATATGCTATCTAGGTTGGTCTTAACTTTCCTTCCAAGGAGTAAACGTCTTTTAATTTCATGGCTGCAATCACCATCTGCAGTGATTTTGGAGCCCCCCAAAATAAAGTCTGACACTGTTTCCACTGTTTCCCCATCTATTTCCCATGAAGTGCTGGGACCAGATGCCATGATCTTCGTTTTCTGAATGTTGAGCTTTAAGCCAACTTTTTCATTCTCCTCTTTCACTTTCATCAAGAGGCTTTTTAGTTCCTCTTCACTTTCTGCCATAAGGGTGGTGTCATCTGCATACCTGAGGTTATTGATATTTCTCCCGGCAATCTTGATTCCAGCTTGTGCTTCTTCCAGCCCAGCGTTTCTCATAATGTACTATGCATATAAGTTAAATAAACAGGGTGACAACATACAGCCTTGACGTACTCCTTTTCCTATTTGGAACCAGTCTGTTGTTCCATGTCCAGTTCTAACTGTTGCTTCCTGACCTGCATATAGGTTTCTCAAGAGGCAGGTCAGGTGGTCTGGTATTCCCATCTCTTGAAGAATTTTCCATAGTTTATTGTGATCCACACAGTCAAAGGCTTTGGCATAGTCAATAAAGCAGAACTAAGGCTTAAAAGAACTCTTAATCTTTACCCTAAAACTAACAATGTTATGAATTTTAAAAACTTTTAAATTTGCCTTAATTTCACAGTATATAAAACCTGGAAAGCACCTTTCCACACTTTCTGTGAACCAAGTAACTTTTAGGTTATGTTCAGCATGCTAAATAGATAATTGCTGGAGTACTTCATTTGTGTGACCAACTTTCCCAGCTGGATGCAGGCCTTTCAGAGTCAAACTGCATCACCCTAATTCACCCTCCTGAAGCCCCACCAAGTACACTGAATGGTGTCTTATTAAATCAACAAATAAAAGAACTCGGGCCTGTACATATCTTCCACTGCTTTAATCCTATAGCTACATACTACTATAGGGACACAGAAGCTAGTTATATTGTTAAAAACTTATACCGTTAAGCAACTATAAAAAATTTTAACATGTATGGGGAGGAGGTAATTTGTGAGGTTAAAAAAAGATTAAAGGATCATTTATGTTTATTGCAAGAGGAACCTAACACTAGTTTGATGCTTTCTCCAGAAATCTACTCAGTTACTGGAAAACCACCACTCAAGGAAATCATGAAGTAAAAATCCTGGGTTGCATTATTTAAGAACTGAGGAAAGTGCTTTAAAATTATGTAATATTTTTACCTTCAATGTATACAGCGATTTATGATATGGATGACAATTTACGTTGGCAATTAAACGTATTTTTTTGTCAAAGTAATTAAAAATGGGAAACAGGGTATTTTGGAAAAGGCAAAAGTACTCAAGAACCTATTCCATGCTGATGGAAAGAATTTAACTTGAATTACCTTGTTTCTTTCACTCCAACTGCCCTCCACAGAATGTTTTGATCTGGATTTCATCTTTCGAATAGATTTCACTATTGGAAACAGTCTTTACTCAGTTTTAGAGTAGGAGGTAACCCTGGAGATCCTGATCTAGTCCAAATCCCTCACGTGAGGAATGGCAGGATGAAAAGGTGTGGTTGTAGTCTTCAATTACTTTTCAGGGCTTTCAAATGGAAGAGGGATTTGATTTGAAATTCTGTATTACCTCCAAGGGGCAGAGCAAATTTATGTACACAGAATTTTAGGGATTAAATTCATCAATCAGAGCTGCCAAACACCAGAATATGCTTCTTTCACAGGTTAAGTTCCTTAAGTTCCTTCATAGGTAAGCCTTTCCTAAGATGTCCTAGGAGAGGAAAGTTGCAGAGAAGATATACATTCCAGACAAAACCTGTAGCAAACTGATGAAATTCCTCTCAACTAAATGATCAGATCAGATCAGTCTCTCAGTCGTGTCCGACTCTTTGTGACCCCATGAATCACAGCAGGCCAGGCCTCCCTGTCCATCACCAACTCCCGGAGTTCACTCAGACTCACGTCCATTGAGTCAGTGATGCCATCCAGCCATCTCATCCTCTGTCGTCCCCTTCTCCTCCTGCCCCCAATCCCTCCCAGCATCAGAGTCTTTTCCAAAGAATCAACTCTTCGCATGAGGTGGCCAAAGTACTGGAGTTTCAGCTTTAGCATCATTCCTTCCAAAGAAATCCCAGGGCTGATCTCCTTCAGAATGGACTGGTTGGATCTCCTTGCAGTCCAAGGGACTCTGAAGAGTCTTTTCCAACACCACAGTTCAAAAGCTTCAATTCTTCGGCGCTCAGCCTTCTTCACAGTCCAACTCTCACATCCATACATGACCACAGGAAAAACCATAGCCTTGACTAGACGGACCTTTGTTGGCAAAGTAATGTCTCTGCTTTTGAATATGCTATCTAGGTTGGTCCTAACTTTCCTTCCAAGGAGTAAGCGTCTTTTACTTTCATGGCTGCAGTCACCATCTGCAGTGATTTTGGAGCCCCCCAAAATAAAGTCTAACACTGTTTCCCCATCTCCAAACCAAGTAAAGTGTTATAGTGGTATTTAAATTTCTGGTTTAATTTAAATAAGTGTAGCATGTGAGGCATCCCCAAATACGTTGTTAATCCAAATAACCTCCTTAAAGAGATCAGAGAGGTGTGTGTGAGAGGTGAGTCACTTACCTGCTTCCTAAAACAACCAGAAAAAAAAATCTACTGGTAATCAACATCTTACTAACGCAAAAAATGTCATTTCCCAATAAAAGGACCAGTAAGTATACGTGAGAGAGACCACAAACAGGGAAGCTACTGGGAGAGCCACTCACCTGCTTCCTGTAACAACTGAAAAATACAGCTGGTAATTTTATTTGAGATTGCAGCTTTTCCTTCAAGGTGATTCTTTCTGGCTGCATTTCCTGCTGTTATTTGGTCCTTGGATTGCAGGAGGACTTTTCCTGGACTATCCAACAATTCATAGACTTCTTTTGTTTTACCCTCATAGAGTTTTTTACCAATCTTCAGTACTGTGGAAATAAAATGCAAACATTAGATTTCAGGAAATTTCGTGTAAAAGATAATCAAGAAGATTAAATTATCTAGAATGATGAATCAGTATGCATACAGAGCAATTAAATAATTTTAATAAAAAATTAACTCATCAGCATAGATCCTTGTACCCTACAAGGTATTTTCAACGCACCATCACATTTCATCCATACAATTTTGTCAAGAATTACAATTATGCAAATTATGATACAGATTAGGAAACTAAGTACCAAAAAGGTAGATGCCGCATAGTTAAGAAATGGCAGAGCCAGAAAAAACCTTAAGTCTTCTGATATCTAATGTTATGTTGTGCTCTTTCCACTGTCAATTTGTCTCACAGTAGAACTGAAGTAGAATTAGTTAAGACACATTAAGATTAATGTGACAACACTAGTAATTTCATTTATATACTCATAATACAATTAACTAAAATAGCTTGCAGGAGGAAAAATGCTGTATTTTTCCCGACTACTGTTTTCCATGGCAAGCAAAATGGGCAAGTTCAGCCAGATGGTCTTCTTGATTTCAAGTCGATGTGCAAGAGGAGCCACCTCCATCCACTGCAGTCAACCGACCTGGAAGTACTTCTATTTTTCTAATCCTGCTTCCCTACCCCCCACCCTTGAAGCCCTCTCCTCACTAACAGTTATAGAAAACTGTGAGAAGTAAGGACAAGAGCATCCAATTGATGCAGGTCATCAGACTTAAAGAAAAGTAGACTTTGTCATTAGAAAGAATGATTTTGATGAAGATCAGGGATAATGGAAGTTTAAGGACTTAAAATTTCCAAGAGGAGAAATCACCACCCCTCATTCTTCCAAAACATTGACTCATTCTCAGCATCTGCATTTTTCAGTGTCCATGTGCCAGGTACTAAGGATGTACCAGTAAACCACGTTCCTGCTCTCAAGAGGCCAGAGTCTGAGAGAAGCTGAAATTAACCATCATAATAAGTATAATGTGAGAAATACAGAGACTGTGGACCACAGGTTCACAGCAGGACCACTTAACCTAACCTCTGTCATCTAGAACAAAGTGAGGGTTAGGCTGAGATCCAAGGAACGGTCAAGAGGTAGGGAGTGGCAGTGAAAGAAGACCAGGGGGTGAGAGAGTGCATGGCAGAACTTCAGCAAGTTTGCAACACTGTGTGTGTGTATACTCCTGCTGGGCAGAGAAGGGGCTGGGGGCAGCAGCTGAGAAGTCCAAAGGAAAGGCAGGAGATAAACCTGAAGAAGGGGCAGAGGTCACATCAACAGGGAGTGAAGATAAACATTAAATGAAACAGTTACCAGCTCAGTTCAATGGCTGCATCTGCAGGGTACATAATTCAGAGGATGAATCCCCATCCTCTTATTGTGATGTCTTGATTCACTGACAAGGTTTAAAAGGTCCTTCCAAGATGTAGCACTAGCTTAGCGCTCCAAATTCAGATTTCTTTATTCCCTTCCTAGAACCCTAACTGCACTCAATATGCCAGCAAATTTGGAAAACTCAGCAGTGACCACAGGACTGGGAAAGGTCAGTTTTCATTCCAATCTCAAAGAAAGGCAATGCCAAAGAATGCTCAAGTTACCACACAATTACTCATCTTACACGCTAGTAAAGTAATGCTCAAAATTCTCCAAGCCAGGCTTCAACAGTACATGAACTGTTAAAATTCCAGATGTTCAAGCTGGATTTAGAAAAGGCTGAGGAACCAGAGATCAAAACTGTCAACATCTGCTGGATCATTGAAAAAGAAAGAGAATTCCAGAAAAACATAAATTCTGCTTTATTGACTATGCCAAAGCCTTTGCGTGGATCACAACAAACTGTGAAAAATTCTAAAAGAGATGGGAATACCAGACCACTTGACCTGGCTCCTGAGAAATCTGTATGCAGGTCAGGAAGCAACAGTTAGAACTGGACATGGAACAGACTGGTTCCAAATCAGGAAAGGAGTATGTCAAGGCTGTATATTGTCACCCTGCTTATTTAACTTCTATGCAGAGTACATCATGAGAAATGCTGGGATGGATGAAGCACAAGCTGGAATCAAGACTGTCAGGAGAAATATCAATAACCTCAGATATACAGATGACACCACCCTTATGGCAGAAAGTGAAGAAGTAAAGAGCCTCTTGATGAAAGTGAAAGGGGAGAGTGAAAAAGTTGGCTTAAAACTCAACATTCAATAAACTAAGATCATAGCATCTGGTCCCATCACTTCATGGCAAATAGATGGGGAAGCAATAGAAACAGTGACAGACTTTATTTTGGGGGGCTCCAAAATCACTGCAGATGGTGAGTGCAGCCTTGAAATTAAAAGACACTTGCTCCTTGGAAGGAGAAGGCAATGGCACCCCACTCCAGTACTCTTGCCTGGAAAACCCCATGGACAGAGGAGCCTGGTAGGCTGCAGTCCATGGGGTTGCTAAGAGTCGGACACGACTGAGTGACTTCACTTTCACGCATTGGAGAAGGAAATGGCAACCCATTCTGGTGTTTTTGCCTGGAGAATCCCAGGGACAAGGGAGGCTGGTGGGCTGCCGTCTATGGGGTCACAAAGAGTCAGACACGACTGAAGTGACTTAGCAGCAGCAGCTCCTTGGAAGCAAAGTTATGACCAACCTAGACAGCATATTAAAAAAAAGAGACATTACTTTGCCAACAAAGGTCAGTCTAGTCAAAGCTATAGTTTTTTCCAGTAGTCATGTATGGATGTGAGAGTTGGACTATAAAGCTGAGCACGGAAGAATCGATGCTTTTGAATTGTGGTTTTGGAGTAGACTCTTGAGAGTCTCCTGGACTGCAAGGAGATCCAACCAGTCCATCCTAAGGGAAATCAGTCCTGAATATTCATTGGAAGGACTGATGCTGAAACTCCAATACTTTAGCCACCTGATGCGAAGAGCTGACTCACCGGAAAAGACCCTGATGCTGGGAAAGATCGAAGGTGCAAGGAGAAGGGGACGACAGAAGATGAGATGGTTGGATGGCATCACTGACTCAATGGACATAAGTATGAGTAAACTCTGGGCATTGGTGATGGACAGGGGCCTGGCATGCTGCAGTCCATGGGGTCGCAAAGAGTTGGACACAACTGAGTGGCTGAACTGAACTGAGAACCCTAACTTCCTGTAATCTCTAAATCCTCCTCTCAGGCTTCTGACATGCTCTTCCATAGGCCCCGAACACTGTTTCCTCCCCTTCCATCCCACTATTCATCCTTCAGGTCTCACAAACCACGCTGGTTGAGTTTAGACCTCATAAAGCTTAACCACATCAGTAAAATGGCAGATGTCTGTTACAAAGACCATTAGGCTGCTGTGTGGAGAATGAGATGAGGCAGGGCTGGTGGAAGAAAACCACCGAATGACAGACCAGTTAGGATGCTGTAGCAGCAAGCCAGGTGACAAATAACCTGGGCTAAAGAAAAAAAAAGTGGGATAAGACTCAAGCTATTTACAAGGTAAAAGTTTTAATAACAATTGATTCAATATGGGAAATATGGAAAGTTAAGGATGGTGCCTAGGTTAGAAGTCTGTACCCAATGCTATTCCCTCTCAATTTAGTTGAATCGGCATTTATTTATTTATGGCCATCCCACTGTGGCTTGTGGAATCTTAGTTTGCCAAACTGCCCCCTGCAATGGAAGCATGGAGTTCTAACCATTGGGCAATTAGGGAATCCCCTGAATCATGATTTATTACCTAATTTGCTTTTCTATCCATTAATAGAAATAACATAACATTATAGAAGACAATTGCTACCAGTGCCAAAATGCTTGCTATAAATTCATAGATGAATTCAGAAGAGGCTGATGAGGACTGAGAATAATTCATGGAATTGAAATTTAAGAGTACGGAAAACTACACATCTAGGATGGTGCTGTCCAATAAAGAACAGCCACTAGCCACAGGTGCCTATGAAACATTTGAAATGTGGCTACTCCAAATTGAGATGATGTAAGTGTAAAATACACAGTGGATTTCAATATTTTTTAAAAAACTCGCAAAAATCAGTTTTTATATTGATTATGCGTTGAAATGGTACTACTTTGGATATAATTTAGCAGTAAAAATAGCACAAACTATCTTTCCTGAGGATCCTCATCACGCATGGACAAAACGATTATAAATATGTAACATGATAAATGCAAAGTGAAGCAAGAAACTTTTTGCCTGGTGGTTTTGAAAAGAGTCGGACACGACTGAGCGGCTTTACTTTCACTTCACTTTGAAACTCTCACTGGCATAAAATGGCTAAAAACAAAATCTCGACAGGAAATATAAAAATTTTCAGAAGGTTCAATTATTAATTTTCTGAAACAGGCTATTATTAACCTAAAGGGAAAAGCAAGACTTTGGTTTCGGGAATCAACATTAGATGTTCCTGCGTTTGTTTTGCAATACCTATTGATTGCAAACGCGATTTGCAGGTATCTCTCTAATTTCTGGCCATCTCTCGTTCCAATGACCCTTTGCGCCTTTTCCTCATTCCATGAGAAGTTCTGGATGTTACAAAAAGTTCGGAGGCCCCGGAGCGCTTTGTTTCCAACGCACGGCTCCGCAGCGTCAGGGCCACGTGCCCGCGCGCCCAGTGGCCTAGAAAGGAAGATGCAGGGAGACGGGGCATAGTCCGGGGAAGGATGCCGTGGGGAGCCAAGAACAGCGCACAGGCCAGCGTGAGAGAGGCGGGAAGACCGTGGAGTCCCAACTCCTGCGGAGCCCAATTAACTCACCTTCGACTGCCGCCATTGTCCGGAGAGGTCTGAGGCCTTCGGCCGCGCTGCGAAGAGACGCAGGACTCTGGAAAAGAAACGCGATCAGAGAGGCTCACGGGGCCGGGGAGCGAGGCACCGCCCACAGGCACGCCCCTGGCATGGCCGCGTGACCCCTAGCGCCCCCTCCGGGTCTCTTCGAACATCTCCGCGGCCACGGAATGTCGCGGGTCCCTAACCTACCCAGAACTTGGACCCCGGAGCAAGGCTTCCCGCCGCGCAGGCGCAGCGACGCGGGCTCCCCCGCCCCGCCCAGCGCGGGCGCAGTTCTTGGAAAGAAAAATGGCGCGCACTGGCAGCCCCTCCCCACTTTACTGCCGCTCGCTGACCGGGCCCCTCCTCGCCAGAGAGAGCGGCTCAAAAGTTGGAGCATACCAAGTAGTGACGGCTCGGGTAAAAGCATATGAGGAGGGACATACAAAGTGTATATCCTCTGGGAGAGAAATGACATTAACCCCGTTAGTTCCATTACCTCCGTCTTGGGTGCTAGAAAATAACGGAGAGATGCACATGCGGAAAAATTATCCTCCCACAGGGCTCAGGGAGAGGGCTAGCTCCACCCCCACAGGGCCGTCACTCCTCCCCTCAACCGCGGGGCCTCGCCCTCCGTCCTCGCTGATTGGCCGGCCCGGAGGGGCGGGGCAGAGTGGAGGGGGTGGAGACAAATCCCTCTCAGGGGAAACCACGCGCCGCCGCAGTAGCGAGGGTCGAGCCGCTGCGAAGGAAGCTGCTGTACCCGGCCGGAGCTTCGGAGGCTTGCAGGCCGAACAGTCTACTGGTTGGTGCTTAGACCCCTGCAGCGGCGGCGGGTCCCACCACGTGCTTCCGGCGGCGACATGGAGCTGGAGGAGTTAGGGATCCGAGAGGAATGTGGCGTGTTCGGGTGCATCGCCTCAGGAGAGTGGCCCACGCAGCTAGACGTGCCACATGTGGTCACTCTGGGACTCGTGGGGCTGCAGCACCGGTGAGCGACTGGGTGAGGGGTGGGGATGGTGGCTCGTGTTCTCCGTCTGCCCTATCCGCTTCCCGCGGCCGGAGTTGGCGATCTCGCGGGCACCTGAGAACTAGGGGCCGGACCTCTCTCTTACCTGGACTGGTACCTTCCTGTGGCATTCACCAGATTGCCAAGGCGTGCGCCGGGGCTCTCTTGTCTGCCTGGACTTCAGCCTGTCCCCCGCCACCCTTAACGGTCTTTAGGGGCTCTCCGCGCTCCCGGTGTAGTGCACCCCTCCTGGATCTGACCAGATTGTAAGGCTCTAGTCGGCTGGACTAGCCCAGTCGGGGTTCTTCCTTCTTTGCTTGCGCCTTTTGATCTCCCAGAGTCTGAAGCTGTTCTTGTGGTAGAACTGTGTGGGATGTTTGCTAGTCCTAGACCTACAATACACTTTGAGGTTTCGCGGGGAGCCTGCAACCACCACAAGCTTTTGTTTGCAAGAGCAGAGCTATTGGGCAGATGGTGTATTTGAACGAAATCATAGCTATGGGAATGTAAGGATTCAAACCCGGGGAGGCTGAACCGGTTGATGTTCAAAAGGAACTACCGGTTCTAGATCTCATGAATTCCAACAGATAATAATCCAATCACGGAGGAGTAGTGAATGTGCAAAAAATTCTTTGGTAAACATTTTAGATAATGAATGAAAAGATTAGTAGTAAGGAAATGCCAAAATAATTCCCTTCTTTAAAAGAGGGAGAGAACCTGTATGACAAAATACACACTGACTTTGAAAAACTGATAAATCTTTTGAGTTAAAAAATAACTTTGCTTCTGTGATCTTTCCATTTCCTACTAACTGAACTAAGTTTTAATATAAACAGTTTTCTTCAGGGTAAGAAATATAAACCTAAGCCTGACATCACTGAAAGTATTACAGTTTCCAAAAGAGGATACCTCAGCAACAACTTCTAGAACAGTTAAGGAACTTGGTGATAACACTTATCAGCAATATGGGAGAAATATGTATAAATGCATTCCAAATGATTAGCTTTACCTCCACCAAACTTAAAGTAGAAGTAGGCTTTTTGCTTTTTTCAGAATCCAGAATAGTTGGGTTTGAGTTTCACATCTTGTATATTCCTTGTTTACTAAAAGCTGAGAGTAATTTAGAATTCTAGGATGAATCAAAAAGAATATTTTTAATTTGAATTAATTTTAGATAATTGTGGGTTGACCATAATAGAGATCTTATTTTAAAATACATTTATGTTATTGAGAGGATTATATATATAATCCAAGGAAAAACTAAAAGCTATTCATATGGTACTCCATAACACCATGAGTTTATAACATTCTTCAGAGAAGTTATTTTGGATATCCTGTCATGGGAAGAGGTGTACAAACACAAGGGATCTTTAGAGTTGCCTAGTGGTCTGTGAGGAAGATATGAGACTGACCTTGAGGTTTTTTTTAACTATTTACTTTTTTAGTTAACTCAGAAAGTTCATCCCCAAGATCTCCTATTTAAATGTGTGTGTAAAGAAAAGGAGGATAATTTTTTTTATGAATAACTTTATTCCTAGTTATATGCACTTTTCTACAGTTGCTTTTAAGTGAAAGAATTAATGAAATTAGATAATATTGATACAAGCTAAGGGCAATAATGATGTGGAGATCATTTGGCCACCTGATGGGGAGAGCTGACTCATTTGAAAAGACCCTGATGCTGGGAAAGATTGAGGGCAGGAGGAGAAGGGGACGACAGAGGATAAGATGGTTGGATGGCATCACCGACACAATGAACATGGGTTTGGGTGGACTCCGGGAGTTGGTGATGGACAGGGAGGCCTGGCGTACTGAGGTTCATGGGGTCGCAGAGTTGGACACGACTGGGCGAATGAACTGAACTGAACTGAACTGAAGGGCAATAAAAATGTGATTACTACATGATGATAGAGAAAACCTAATGGATTCTATCAGGCTGCTTATTTGACAGAGCAAGTATTTGCTAAACTGTGGTGTTGAAGATTGACCTTGTGATACTTTCAGTAACAGTGGCAAAAAACTCAATAGCTTCTGGAGAAGAAAGATATTAGTGGAAAACCATTTAAATTTTCCTTGTGTAGGCATAGGATCCGGAGAAGGTAATGGCACCCCACTCTAGTACACTTGCCTGGAAAATCCCATGGACGGAGGAGCTTGGTAGGCTGCAGTCCATGGGGTCGCTAAGAGTCGGACACGACTGAGCGACTTTGCTTTCACTTTTTACTTTCATGCATGGAGAAGGAAATGGCAACCCACTCCAGTGTTCTTGCCTGGAGAATCCCAGGGACGGGGGAGCCTGGTGGGCTGCTGTCTATGGGGTCGCACAGAGTTGGACACGACTGAAGTGACTTAGCAGCAGCAGCAGCAGGCATAGAATCATTAAGATTCTTTGAGAGTGGTGGTTCTTGCCCATAATCCTATTCAATTCACAATTTTAAATTAGCAAAAGTCCTCACACATTAGGGAAACTGATTCTAAGAATATGAAACTTCTTTATGTCTAGAAGATAAAATCTGCTGCTGTGGGGGTGAAAGAGTAAGAAAGAATGTTTTTAATGGAATGGATAACAACAACATGGTCCTCCTGTATAGCACAGGACACTATATTACATATCTTGTGATACCATAATGGAAAAGAATATGAAAAAGAATGTTTGTTATAAATATAGCTGAATCACTTTGCTGTACAGCAGAAATTAACATTGTAAGTCAACTGTACTTCAATAAAATAAATTTTCAAAAAATGTTTTCATTTGACAGTAAATCAAGGAATGTCAAAATTTGAAGCCTAGATGGGTTATTATAATTTAATATAGAATTAGTTATATACAGTGTACATTGGCAGGTGGTGATCTGTTGCAGAAGGCTCTAGAAACTAAAATGTCTATCACTTTTGCATTGTTTTTGGTTCTCTCTTAGGCATAGATATTTAGTGTCAGGGATGACAGAACCCCTGAATGTTGTGGTGTTATGTATTTTATATATAAAAACAAATGGAATATCAATTACTAGACAGTCATGCACTGGATGCTTAATCCAGATGGGTTCATCCAGAAATCCTTCTTTTTTAGTAGTCTGGCTGTTTGCAGATTTATACCATAGCTCTGCTTTCTGTCAGGGGGAATTTTCAGTGTTAAGCTAATTGGTTGTCCTCTTCAGCTATAAAGCTGTGTGTGTGTGCTTGTTCATGCCAGATAAATATAATCAATTACTTTTTCGGGCTTAAACATCAATGAGTTCTGAGGTTTGCAGAGTTGGGACAAACCATACACCCCATTGTAGATTAGAGATCTTTATCTTTAAACCACAGTCCCAGTTAATGGAGACTAGAATGACATGGACATATTTGAAGATTCCGTAAAAGGAATTACTAAAATTTCAGACGTTTATCACATGAATCAGCTAGTTAGCCTTTCCTTAGTTAGTTAGGGGACAAAAATGCCCTTCAAGTGAATTATCATTTTCCTGTGTTAGGAACTGAACCCTACAACTGGTAAACATTTTCATACCTTTTCTAAAAATTTATGACATTTACCTGATGAAGTTGGGTCACATAGGGAGTCTCCTGACTGCAAAAATATTCTGAAGAATCTTTTGGTTCTGTTGTTCTTTG
Organism: Bos mutus; assembly: GCF_027580195.1. Lineage (NCBI taxonomy): Eukaryota > Metazoa > Chordata > Mammalia > Artiodactyla > Bovidae > Bos > Bos mutus. The sequence continues at coordinate 71,784,675 of NC_091622.1, read as the reverse complement.
AGGAAGCTGATTTGCAGCGGTCTCAGAAGCAGTTTTCTTAAGAGATACAGATGCTGGTTCTGCAAAAAGTATATAACGTATCACTAGAAAGGCACTTGGGAGGTAGAGGGGAGGGATGCACTCAGACAAACCTATGGAATTTGTTCCCAGTTGTCTTCATTTAGTTTGTTGGGAAACCCAGGAGTAGATTATCAGAGAACTTGCTTTGAATTGCCATATTAAGGCTGGGGTTAACTTTTTTGATTTTTATCTCTTAGAAATAATAGCCAAACATGTTACATTCCTGTAGTGTTTTACATTCCCTTAGTTGGAAAAGTGACTTATCCCCCAAAGGATCTTAAGGTACTACTGATTTGTCGTTCTGGTAAGTGTTGGGAACAGCCTCTTTAACATAAGACTTGAAGTCTACCAGGTTTCCTAGTAATAGTTTGATCTTGGGAAAGTCTTCTAATTTCTGACTCTGTTTCTCACCTGTTAGGCTAGGCTTGTATATTTTAAAGATCCGGTGCACAAAGTCAGTGCATTGGGAATGATACTTTCGTGTGGTTAATCCTTAGCAGTTTCCCTTTTCAGTCACACATCCATTAAAGGGCATTGAGAGAAGGAAAACATGAGGCAACTCATCTGATTTGTAATTTATGTCAAAAAATGGAGAATAAAATTTTCAGCTTTCGTGAGATATAAGTGTTGTTGGGCAGGGTTGGGGAACAATGGAGTCCTGCTATTCTCTAATACTTTATTCGAAAAATATTTGTTGAGCTCATCCTGTGTGTATGCAGGGCCCTGTGGTTGACACTAGGAATACTGTGCTATACGAGGCTGATGGTCCCTGCCCCCACAGAGAGGCAGTAGAGCAACTGGTTCAACAGAGCAGACTTGTTCATGCCTCCATTTCCTCCTCTGTAAATGGGAATCATGGTATCACTTACCTCAGAGAGTTGTAGTAGGGATTAAATGTATTAATATATAACGTGCTTAGAACACTACCTGGATATATGCATACCCTGTGACCCTGCATCCCACTCCTGGGTGTGTACTCAACAGAGATGCATACATATGTTTATTGGGAGACATGCACAGGAATTTGTATAGCAGCATTATTCTTAGTAGCCCCAATCTGGGAACATTGGATAGAGAAAGTAGAGGGATGTATGTTCCTATTATGGAATATTTTATTGCAGTAAAAAAGAACAAACTCCTGCTGCAAGTAAAATCATGGATGACTCTCAAACAATGCTGTGTGAAAGAAGCTTGACATTACAAAATACATACTAAAGGAAAAGACAATTGTATGATTCTATTAATAAAACTAGCCTATGGTAATGAACATTGATAAATTTTACAAGGGCTAACAGGCTTCCCAGGTGCTGCTAGTGGTAAAGAACCCACCTGTCAATGCAGGAGATGCAAGAGATGCGGGTTCGATGCCTGAGTTGGGAAGATCCCCTGGAGGAGGGCATGGAAACCCACTCCAATATTCTTGCCTGGAGAATTCCATGGACAGAGGAGCCTGGCAGGCTGCAGTCGATAGGGTCACATAGAGTCAGACACAACTGAAGCGACTTAGCATGGACGCATGGGGGCTAACAGGATAATTAATGAAGTGGGGGGGGAGTCTTTAGGGTGCTGGTAGTGTTTTATATCTTGATTTGAGTGGTAGGTGCACAGGTGTCTTCACTTTGTAAAAACTGAGGTCTTCAACTATTTATGTGAACTCAAAACAATTAGATAATTATAAATCTATAAAATGCTAAAGTTGGATTATTTTAGCAATCTAGAGAGATGCAGTCATTTGCTCCATGTTGAATTTTAAGGGTAAAGAGAAAACTAGAAAAATTAGGTTTTCTGTTTCTCAGACCAGTGCCTTTTCTTATAGTCTTTGTTTTTCTTTATGCTATATTAGGTTGGGCTTCCCAGGTGGTGCTAGTGGTAAAGAAACGGCCTGCCAATGTAGGAGATGTAAAAGATGCAGGTTTGATCCCTGGGTTAGGAAGATCCTCTGGAGGAGAGCATGGCAATCCACTCCAGTATTCTTGCCTGGAGAATCCCATGGACAGAGGAGCCTGGTGGGCTTCAGTCAAAGGGTCACACAGAGTCAGACATGACTGAAGACATTTAGCATGCACCCACATTATAAGTAACCTTTTCTGTTACTTATAATGGGTCAGTTTGGAATGACAGCTTCATAATTAGCTGGCTTCTCAGTTTTTGTAGAATTACTAAAAAGTTATGGCCATGTTAGTTACCTTTGGAGAAAAGCAAAATTCAGAACTTACTACCTTGTGGGGGTTTTCCTTTTACATCCTAGTATTCTAATGGCAGTCACAGAAAAGTGTAATTTAAAGGCTAACGATAGATAATTGTGCAGAAATTTGATGTGGGAAAGTTTCTGTTTGTTACTTTCACTATTAATAAGCTCTGAAAGAAAAGATTTTTCAGCATTTTTTGCTGTCACACAGCTCATAAACAATAGTCTTGATTTGTCAAGGACAAGAATAAACATCTATCAGGAAAAAGCTACAGAAGTTTTAATCAGTGTGGGAAAAGTTGGCGTATTTCAGACTCTTACCATCTTCAAGTGCTTTTCTCTTGATGCTCAAAGTTCTTGGGTTTTTGGTATGATTTTCAAATAATTCTTAAACAAGAGAACATAGGAAAAGAGTCATTATATGACATTGTCTAAAACTGCATTAGTTTTCAAGCATTCAAGTATTCTACAGTTAGAATATTTAAGTGATTGGACAGATGAAAGAGTTTAAGAATTAGGAATATTTTGGTGTTGCTGCTGCTGCTGCTAAGTCGCTTCAGTCGTGTCCAACTCTGTGCGACCCCAGCGATGGCAGCCCACCAGGCTCCCCCGTCCCTGGGATTCTCAAGGCAAGAACACTGGAGTGGGTTGCCATTGCCTTCTACAGATTTTGGTACTAAACTTTCCTAAATCTTTAGGAAAGACTTGAAAAGAAATTGAAATTCTTGACTTAATAGGTATATGGTTTATAATAATTTAGGGAGCCATTTGAACATAAAATAGTATTAGGAATTTATTATTGAATTTTTTGCTAAGTTAAATGCAAAGAGGAAAGTTTATAGAATTTTCACCTTAAAAAGTCTAATTCCAAGATTACATAGTAACCTTGTTTCCATTCGGCAGTTCTGAGAGATGGTTGTCTTAGGAGGCCATCAACTTCATAAAATCTCATTTTTCTTTGAGGGTTGACATTTTTCTTTTGTAAAACTCTGTATTCATAATTTAAAATTTATGTATTTGGTATGACATTGTTTCCAGTCTCTTGTCTATTCCAAACTGCATTCACCTTCTGGCGATTTCCTCAAATATTTCTTTATTTCTTGTGGCCCCCTTCAAGCATTTGCTTAATTTTTTCATGAGACCATATGTTTATAAGTGCTCTGACCTCCTTGTCACACCAGTGTTTTCCAGCCTGTGTCACTCACTATTATAATCTGTAAATGACTTTTAGCATCTTCTAAAGGAATATGATTTCCTATGAATCAATATGATTCACAGTTATTAGATACATCCTGTATTTCAGTATCATTCATTTAAAGCAAACTGGACTGACATAAAGTATTGAGAATTTCAATATGAGGATCAAAATTTTTTTTCATACATTCAAAGTTTTTAAAATAAGACAGATTAACCCCCAATATTAGTGAGAATAATTTAGCTGCTTTTCATCAACAGGTATCCTTGATTGCATATTTATGAATACAGAGTGTCTTGGTATTTACAGATTTTTTTTTTTTTTAGTAAGAAGTAGGAATAGACATTTCTTTACTCCCCTACCATAAACTCTACCAACTCAGGTATTCAATATAATGAGGCCTTTGGGATTATCTATAGTAGACATCTTCCCTATAACTACTTCAACTGGTATATATTAGACTTTAAAAATCAAAAGAACATTTAAAATTCAACAATTTAGATCCCTTACCTGACCCAGGGATACCGTGTGGTGCTGTGGGGCCGCCCACCTCATCTGAGGCATTACTTGCAGTGTCTTCCTCTGTCAGAAAACAAAGACAGTAGTAATTTCAGTGTTGTTCACAGAACCCTAATGCACTTCAGCAGGTGAAGACTACACTGAAAACGTAATAAGCCTGGATCCCAGCATCAAAAGTGTAACCTCAAAGCCAAGGACATTTGCCATCTTGAACCAGATTTGAAGATGGCCTTAGAGGATTCAACACCAATACAATGTTGCCTTAGAGGATTCACCACCAATACAATGTTGAAAAGTAGTCTGCCTTAAAAGTCACAAGGCAGGAAGCTTGGTTTGAAAGTATAAAAGTGCTTTGTGACCTAATTTGCTTAACAGCTTTCACTGTTACATTTTAATGCTTGCCAAAGAGCTCTTACAGCTCTTTTTTTCATTCAGTCCTCATTGTAACTAAGAATAATCCTTATTGCACTACATGTAAAGGAATAAAAGACTCTAAAGTGGTTTTAGCAGTCTTCATATTGAGGTATTAAGCAGACAGTGATTAACATTTTAAGGAACTTAAAATGCTTAGCATGGTGAATGTAACAGGAATTTGTCCTGGTGGACCAGTATATGTTCAGGATGTTTACAACTGCGCTGTTGGTAATTTGGGGAAAGCTCCTCCTCCTATGTGTATGTTGGATTGCTATGTTGAAGTATAGCAATGTTATGGTAGTGTTCTTTTGTCTCAGCTGTACTTCCCTATACACTGAACATTTTTAAAAAAGAATTCTATGTTAGTAAGTATAGGTGTCTATATAGTTACTTGCAATGATTATTCTACAATTAGACAATGGTTTGTATTAATAAACCTTGAGGCAAAAGTATAGATAGAGGGCTATAAACATATTGCCGCAGTGGGTGTGTGAAGATGTACATCAGGGTAGGACCTCATCTTCTTACGAAGGACATGTTTGGACCAGGAGACTAGAATGAAGTTTAGCTTCTAGCAATATCAAGACTTCAAATGACAGGTTGTGCTCTAGAGCCATATCAGTTCAGTTCACTTTAGTAGCTCAGTTATGTCCGACTCTTTGCAACCCCACGGACTGCAGCACGCCAGGCTTCCCTGTCCATCACCAACTCCCAGAGCTTGCTCAAACTCTTGTCCATTGAGTTGGTGATGCCATCCAACCATCTCATCCTCTGTCGTCCACTTTTCCTGCCTTCAGTCTTTCCCAGCATCAGGGTCTTTTCAAATGAGTCCGTTCTTCCTATCAGGTGGCCAAAGTATTGGAGTTTCAGCTTCAGCATTAGTCCTTCCAATGAATATTCAGGACTGATTTCCTTTAGGATGGACTGGTTGGATCTCCTTGCAGTCCAAGGGACTCTCAAGAGTCTTCAACACCACAGTTCAAAAGCGTTAATTCTTTGGCGCTAAGCTTTTCTTTATAGTCCAACTCTCACATCCATACATGACTACTGGAAAAACCATAGCTTTGACTAGACGGACCTTTGTTGGCAAAGTAATACCTCTGCTTTTTAATATGCTGTCTAGGTTTGTCATGGCTTTTCTTCCAAGGAGCAAGTGTGTTTTAATTTCATGGCTGCAGTCACCATCTGCAGTGATTTTGGAGCCCAGAAAAATAAAGTCTGTCACTGTTGCCATTGTTTCCCCATCTATTTGCCATGAAGTGATGGGACTGGATGCCATGATCTTCTTTTCCTGAATGTTGAGTTTTAAGTCAACTTTTTCACTCTGCTCTTTCACTTTCATCAAGAGACTCTTTAGTTCTTCTTTGCTTTCTGCCATAAGGGTGGTATCATCTGCATAGCTGAGATTGATATTTCTCCCAGCAATTCTGATTCCAGCTTGTGTTTCATCAACCAGGGGCTCCCTAATCTACTGTTTGTCTTTTAATTGAAATTTTATTGAGATAATTATAGATTCACATAGAATTGTAAGAAATAATAACTATCCCTTCTACACTTTGCCTTCCGTGATGGCTCAGTGGTAAAGAATCCATCTGCCAATGCAGGAGACAGGTTCGATCCCTGGAGAAGGAAATGGCAACGAACTCCAGTATTCTTGCCTGGAAAATCCCATGGACAGAGGAGTCTTGTTACAGTCCATGGGGTTGCAAAGAGTTGGACGTGACTTAGTGACTAAACAACAACATTTTATAAACCATAATATTCTGTTAATTATTGTTACAATCCCCCAGTATGATTTAGGAATCTTGTTTGTACTCATCTATGAATGTGTGTGTGTGCACTTGCAGTATGTACTAAGTTCTATCATTAAGACAAAAAACAAAAAGACACTTCTACCATTAGAAATTCCAAAGATTTTTCAAACTCTGTGCCAGGAGCTAGGGGCAAAGACCAGCCATAAGCTTTATTTTGTCACAGCTTTTTAAAAGATTATTAAAGTATAAACAGTAAGAATTATAGAAAGTATGCTTTTTAAATTAACAAGTAGACTGTTTAAATTTATCAGCTTACCTATGTCTGAGCTTTTTACTTTTTTAAAAGTTCTCAATGTTGTTTCATATGACTAAAGTACATAAATTTATATAATAATTTTACTGCTGGGCATCCTGGGTGACTCAGTGGTAAAGAATCTCCTGCCATGCAGGAGACACAGGTTCAATCCCTGGGTCAGGAAGATCCCCTGGAGGAGGAAATGGCAACCCACTCTAGTATTTCTCCCTGGAAAACCCCATAGACAGAGTAGCTTGGCAGGCCACAGTCCATGGGGTTGCAAAGTGAGCACAGTTTTACTCCTAAGATTATTCAAATGTATGCAAAATATACAGAAGTAATTAAATATTCCATTTTAAAGAAAACTACAGATGAATCTTCAGTCTATTAAAAGAAATAAATGAATTGGAGAAAACAAGATGCTTGGCACACCTGAGATACTAACAATAGATATTTGAATGCCCTCTGCTGGCCATCATGTTGCTAATTTTTGTTAAATTGCCAGGATAGTGAATATTTTAATTTTGGAAATACATTTTACTACAGCCAAAAGGAAAATAAAACTCTTTTCCTTTTGATTATTCTTAAAAGAGCCATGTAGCCTTTCACATAGGATTTTTGGACTGATGATAAGAGTGGCCTCTAATAGAATATATGTGCCCATCTCTGGGGTTGCAAAGAGTCAGACATGATTTAGTGACTGAACAACAACAAACCACCACTTGGAGCCAGAGTTGATCTGCCTGTGACTGTCTTATACTAGAAAGCAGTGACTTTGGCCTGATTACCAAGGTATTGAAGTATTCCACCTCGTTTAAATCATTTTAGGAATAGATTTTAGGAGTCAGTTAGGAATTGAAAAATCAGTGAACAAATGGGCAAATCTAACTCAGATAACCATTATATCTACTACTGTGGGCAAGAATCCCTTAGAAGAAATGGAGTAGTCCTCATAGTCAGTGAAAGAGTTCAAAATACAGTACTTGGGTACAATCACAAAAATGACAGAATAATCTCAGTTCATTTCCAGTGCAAGGCATTCAGCATCACAGAAGTCCAAGTCTGTGCCCCGGCCACTAAAGCTGAAGAAGCTGAAGTAGAATGGTTCTGTGAAGACTTACAAGGCTTTCTAGAACTAACACCAAAAAAAATGTCCTTTTCATCATAGAGGATTGGAATGCAAAAGCAGGAAGTCAAGAAATACCTGGAGTAACAGGCAAGTTTGGCCTTGGAGTACAGATTGAAGCAGGGCAAAGGCTAACAGAGTTTTGCCAAGAGAACTCACTGATTGTAGCAAACACATTCTTCCAACAACACAAGAGATGACTCTACACATGGACATTACTGGATGGTCAACACTGAAATCAGATTGATTATATTTGCAGCCAAAGATGGAGCAGCTCTATACAGTCAGCAAAAACAAGAACAGGAGTTGACTGTGGCTCAGATTATGTGCTGCTTATTGTAAAATTCAGACTTAAATTGAGGAAAGTAGGGAAACACACTAGGCCATTTGGCTACGACGTAAGTCATATCCCTTATGATTATACAGTGGAAGTGACAAATAGATTCAAGGGATTAGATCTCATAGCCAGAGTGCCTCAAGAACAATGGACGGAGGTTTCTAACATTGTACAGGAGGCTGGGATCAAACCTTCCTAAATAAAAAGAAATTTTCAAGAAGGCAAAATGGTAGTCTGAGGAGACCTTACAAATAGCTGAGAAAAGAAGAGAAAAGAAAGGCAGAGAAGAAAGGGAAAGATATGCCCATCTGAATGGACAGTTCCAAAGAATAGCAAGGAGAGATAAGAAAGCCTTCACTTTGCAAAGAAACGGAGGAAAACAATGGAATGAGAAAGACTAGAGATCTCTTCAAGAAAATTAGAGATACCAAGATATCATTTCCTTTTACTTATTGTAATAGAGCCTGAGTGTTCTATGGTAATTCCCAGTGATTAGCTTCTTCTTATTTCATTGGTCATACATTTTTTAAGTGATAATTTACTCAAAGTAGCTAATTTTCTCCCGACTGGAATCAAATTGAATCTTATGTGTTACTCTTTTCAGCCCTCTGCTGGTCTTATTTTCTAAAAACATGACACCTTGGCTATGCTTGATGATCTTCTCTAAAAATACAGGAGCTTGAATCCACTCTACAACATAATACTAAACCAAAATCTCCAGGGGTTCTAAGTTGGAAACTAATTAGTTATCTGGAATGTGGGGGTCCACAGCTCTAGCTGAATTTTTACTTGAAACACACACACACAAAAAAAGAAGCAGCAGCAGCTTAGTATACTTTTAAGATAGTAAAGTGTTACTTTTGGGGAGATCAGTTTTATGACGAAGAGTGAATGTTAACAATATTGGAGCAATGACAACTCTGATAACAATATTTATTAGTAAAATGTAAAAACGAAATAGGCTTCCCTGGTGGCTCAGATGGTAAATAATCCATCTGCAATGAGAGAGACCTGGGTTCGATTCCTGGGTTGGGAAGATCCCCTGGAGGAGGGCATGGCAACCCACTCTAGTATTCTTGCCCAGAGAATCCTCATGGACAGAGGAGCCTGGCAGACTACAGTCCATGGGTTTGCAGAGTCAGACATGACTGAGCAACTAAGCACATAAAAATAAAATGAGCTGACCTCTACCTATTGACCTGATTTTTTCTAAAGATAGATATCCATGTCTTTAAGCTTAACATAACAGTCTTCCAAGTAGTGGACTAGCAACTTGTGCATCATGAAGTATATATAAAGTGTTTTCTTACATATTTAGCTGCTGGGATCTACGTGGGTTTATACCTTTACTTTTATATTCATTTGAAAGTTTAAAATACTGTTGTTTCTAAAATGACTGTAAACATCCTGTTTCATATTTTCTAGATATATTCCATATTAACATGTAAATGTACCATTTTTAAAACCTGTCAGTTTACATCTGGCTTAATATTTTCCTTCTACATAAAAGAAGTTATACTGAGGTGTTGTATTTAAATGAGCTCTCCAGAGGACTAATGAGCTTTAATCTTCTGAATTTTTTTGGAAAAATCTTTAAAAAAATTTTAAGATTTAAAAATGAGAAAGATATTCTAAAGTTTTTAAACTTTTTTCATGGAAACCTTTCTTTCTTATTAAACACTGTATGTGGTAATCTGATTTTAACTTCCAGTGACAAAGGGTCATTGCAGTTACTCCTTTAGAATCCTTAGGAGCACAGAGTTTTCTTTACCTTTGTTGTCCCACTAGTCAGCTGCACATTCCTGTTTGGTTAGTCGCCTTAATTTCTCTCCATTTTCACCTGTCACTGAGTGTTCTAGCCGCTTTCCTTTTCTTCCATTGAGCTTTTAACGTGAAGTTTGCCAAGACTGTGGGGCACCTGGTTTTGGGATCAGAATTGGTTTTTAAACTTTTCAGTGCTGCATGAAGCTTTGGACTGAAAGACTAGCACAAGGTCTATGATGGCTAGGCTTCTGCTTAGAAGCTGGGTCACCCTCCTTGCCTCAATTTTGTCTAAAAGGCAAACTATCAGAGAGGAAGCACACTCTGCATCCCCTAAGTGCCCTATACCACAGGGCAGTGGTTCTCAAACTTCAACATGTATCAGAATCACCTTAAATACATACGGAACTGCTGGAACTCACTCCAAATTTCTGGTTCCGGAGGGGGCCCAAGAATTTGCATTTTGAATGAGTTCCTAGATGATGCCGATGCTGCTATGAACAGCAGCCACAGGGACCTTCACTGTCATTAATAATTTCCACCTTCCATTTCTGCATTTTGGAAATGTGAATATTATCCAACAATACTGTATAATGTTATAACATACTTGTATATGTTCTTATAATAACACGTTAGATGTTGTGGCTATTATATAATGTATATAATGGGTGTGTGTGCGTTCAGTCATGTCCAACTCTTTGCAACACTATGGACTATAGCCCGCCAGGCTCCTCTGACTGAGATTTTTCCAGGCACGAATACTGGAGTCGGTTTCTCTGCCCTCCTCCAGGGGATCATCTTGACCTAGGGATCAAACCGACATCTTTTGCCTCTGCTGCACTGGCAGGCGGCTTCTTTACCACTTAGCCACCTGGGAAGCCCAATGTATATAAGTATATTCAACCATCATAATACTGCAGGCCTCACCCTTATGACCTCATCTAAACCTAATTTTCTCCCAAAGGCCATCTCCAAATGTAGTAACAGTGGGGATTAGGTTTTCAACATATGAGTTTGGGAGGGACACAACCTGCAGCAGCAGCATCTTATAATAACATGTATTTCATTACATACACACACACATAAAAACAAGAATATTGTTTTACCTGTGCAAGGGCTTTGTCTCATATCTGTCTCTGTTAAGTCTCCTGACATATTACTGACCAAGGCATCTTCAGCTGCATCTCCAGCAATAACTGTATAAATACAGTGGGATATATGGTGGTGTGTTTTTTATTTACTTTTAGAACTATGTTTTAAGCTCTAATATAGTATTTTCCCTTTTAGAGTGAACTTGATACTAAAAACTGTGGTTGTTTATTTTTCTGTAATTAGATTCCCATCCTTAAACATATTTTAGTCTTAGGTCACTAAACATCTGGTGTTATAAGTCTCTATACAGTCAACAAAAACAAGACCAGCAGCTGACTGTGGCTCAGATCATGAATTCCTTATTGCCAAATTCAGACTGAAATTGAAGAAAGTAGGGAAAACCACTAGACCATTCAGTGAAAGTGAAGTCGCTCAGTCGTGCCCCACTCTTTGCGACCCCATGGACAGTAGCCTGCACCAAGCTCCTCTGTCCATGGGATTTTCAAGGCAAGAGTACTAGAGTGGGTTGCCATTTCCTTCTCCAGGGAATCTTCCCAACCCAGGGATCAAACCCAGGTCTCTTGCATTGTGACAGACACTTTACCATCTGAGCCATCAGGGAAGTCCATTCAGGTATGACCTAAATTAAATCCCTTATGATTATACAATGGAAGTGAGAAATAGATTTAAGGGACTAGATCTGATAGAGTGCCTGATGAACTATGGTTGGAGGTTTGTGACATTGTACAGGAGACAGGGATCAAGACCATCCCCATGGAAAAGAAATGCAAAAAAGCAAAATGGCTGTCTGAGGAGGCCTTACAAATAGCTGTGAAAAGAAGAGAAGTGAAAAGCAAAGGAGAAAAGGAAAGATATAAGCAGAGTTTGGAACTCTGAATGAAGAGTTCCAAAGAATAGCAAGAAGAGATAAAGCCTTCCTCAGCGATCAATGCAAAGAAATAGAGGAAAACAACAGAATGGGAAAGACTAGAGATCTCTTCAAGAAAATTAGAGATACCAAGGGAACATTTCATGCGAAGATGGGCTCAATAAAGGACAGAAATGGTATGGACCTAACAGAAGCAGAAGATATTAAGAAGGAAGTGGCAGGAATGCACAGAAGAACTATACAAAAAAGATCTTCATGACCAAGATAATCACAATGGTGTGATCACTCACCTAGAGCCAGACATCCTGGAATGTGAAATCAAGCGGACCTTAGAAAGCATCACTATGAACAAAGCTAGTGGAGGTGATGGAATTCCAGTGGAGCTATTTCAAATCCTGAAAGATGATGCTATGAAAGTGCTGCACTCAGTATGCCAGCAAATTTGGAAAACTCAGCAGTGGCCACAGGACTGGAAAAGGTCAATTTTCATTCCAATCCCAAAGAAAGGCAATGCCAAAGAATGCTCAAACTACTGCACAATTGCACTCATCTCACACACTAGTAAATTAATGCTCAAAATTCTCCAAGCCAGGCTTCAACAATACGTGAACCGTGAACTTCCAGATGTTCAAGCTGGTTTTAGAAAAGGCAGAGGAACCAGAGATCAAATTGCCAACATCTGCTGGACCATTGAAAAAGCAAGAGAGTTCCAGAAAAACATCTATTTCTGCTTTATTGACTATGCCAAAGCCTTTGACTGTGTGGATCTCAATAGACTGTGGAGAATTCTGAAAGAGATGGGAATACCAGACCACCTGATCTGCCTCTTGAGAAACCTATATGCAGGTCGGGAAGCAACCTTTAGAACTGGACATGGAACAACAGACTGGTTCCAAATAGGAAAAGGAGTACGTCAAGGCTGTACATTGTCACCCTGCTTATTTAACTTCTATGCAGAGTACATCATGAGAAACGCTGGGCTGGAAGAAGCACAAGCTGGAATCAAGATTGCCGGGAGAAATCTCAATAACCTCAGATATGCAGATGACACCACCCTTATGGCAGAAAGTGAAGAGGAACTCAAAAGCCTCTTGATGAAAGTGAAAAAGGAGAGTGAAAAAGTTGGCTTAAAGCTCAACATTCAGAAAACGAAGATCATGGCATCTGGTCCCATCACTTCATGGCAGATAGATGGGGAAACAGTGGAAACAGTGTCAGACTTTCTTTTTTTGGGCTCCAAAATCACTGCAGATGGTGATTGCAGCCATGAAATTAAAAGACGCTTACTCCTTGGAAGAAAAGTTATGTCCAACCGAGATAGCATATTCAAAAGCAGAGACATTACTTTGCTAACAAAGGTCCGTCTAGTCAAGGCTATGGTTTTTCCTGTGGTCATCTATGGATGTGAGAGTTGGACTGTGAAGAAAGCTGAGTGCCGAAGAATTGATGCTTTTGAACTGTGGTGTTGGAGAAGACTCTTGTGAGTCCCTTGGACTGCAAGGAGATCCAGCCAGTCCATTCTGAAGGAGATCAGCCCTGGGATTTCTTTGGAAGGAATGATGGTAAAGCTGAAACTCTAGTACTTTGGCCACCTCATGTGAAGAGTTGACTCATTGGAAAAGACTCTGATGCTGGGAGGGATTGGGGGCAGGAGGAGAAGGGGACGACAGAGGATGAGATGGCTGGATGGCATCACTGACTTGATGGACGTGAGTCTGAGTGAACTCCGGGAGTTGGATGGACAGGGAGGCCTGGCGTGCTGTGATTCATGGGGTCGCAGAGTCGGACACAACTGAGCGACTGAATTGACTGACTGAACTGAACTAGGTCTTGACATAAAACTGACAAGATTATGTTCACCTGCATCTCCAGTAGTTACTGTGTGAACACAATCATGCCATTGCTTTTGGGCTACTTGATCACTAGTTATTTTACATTTTAATTTCAATGGAGGAGATGTATAGTTTTCTAGCAGACCAGTTTCTTTCCTTGTTTTGTAATGAAACATTTTAGGACTTCTCACCACCATTTCCCAATCCTAACTTTTTGTCATTTCCCTCTTTTTCCCACTCATACTTTTAGGAATTAGGACTTCATTCATGTTGATGTATGGCAGAAACTATCATCATATTGTAAAGTAATTATCCTCTAATTAGGAATAAAAATAAAGAATTAAGACTATGTCATTTAAGGCTGATATTAAGATCTAGAAACATTGTGGCCACTTGAAGTCTTTAATAACATTTCATCCATTCCACCATTTTACATAACAAATCTGAAGGAGGCACTCCTGAGTTCAGATTTACACAGAGACTGAGGTAGAACTTGTATTTCCTGACTCCTGGCCTAGAACACATGCAGTTTATTTCATGCAGTCATGTCTTTGTGTAAATTGCATCTCAATTCTTTAGGTTAAACTCATTTTGAAGAATTTTATGATGTGTCCTCAGAGAACTCACATTCTCACAGGTCACAGGTTTTGTATTTTTCTGAGTTTTTCAATGCACTTTTTCTGTTTACTCACAATTTTACCACAACTGATATGAAAAAATTTTTTAAATTTCTGCCATCAAGAATTTTATTTTAACTTATGTAAAACTGGTCTTTTTAAACTTCTAGAAATTCAATTTTCTTTCCTTGTTTTGTATAACTCTGTACCATTCTGTGTTCTGATCAAATTTGCATGAAATCTGTTTCATGATAAATTGAGCAGTTAGCTTGTTGAATCTCATTTAGTAAAACCTATTTACCTTAGACTGCTGCTGCTAAGTCACTTCAGTCGTGTCCGACTCTGTGCAACCCCATAGACGGCAGCCCACCAGGCTCCTCCGTCCATGGGATTTTCCAGGCAAGAACACTGGAGTGGGTTGCCATTTACCTTAGACTATATTCAGGTTATTGACCTTTTTCTATATGGTAGCATGATGTTAAGATTACTTTTTTTGCTTTCCTACCTGTCTGATCCTCTTCCATCTTTACATGGGCACATCCTGTGGCTTGCTCTTCATCTTGGCATTCCTGTTGTGAGTTTTCTGTTTTCTTGTGTCCCAGGATAGCATCCAACTCAGTAAAAAACTTCATGCTTTTAGCCATGCCTAGGTCTCTAGCCGTTCTTACAATCTTGTATTCATGTTTTAAGTTTTTGTACTTTGTTCTGCACTGCTTCCAATCTCTCTCTATTCCAAGTTTCTGAAGCTTGGCAGCAATTTGTTCAAATATCCTTTTATTTCTCATTGTTCCCTCTAGTTGTTGTTGTATTCCTTGATCAGACCAGATGCCTATTAGAGCCCTGACTTCTGGCACAGTCCAGTGTTTTCCTCCTTCATTTGCTACAGTTGGAATGACAGTTGAATTACTAGGGGGTTCCATTATTGCTGTAGAGTCACCTGTATTGGGTGGGGAGGAAAAGGGATATATGGCTTACATATATCAGACAAGATAAATAATTGGACGCAACATTATTAAAGACAGTAATTTTCTCTATGGGAAATGGAATGCAAATTATAATGTAGCTTTTGTCTTAAACTAGTTGGGAAATCAAAGTACAGAACGTGAATCTGTTCCTTATTGTGATGGTGACTGAGTTTAATAAAGTTGTATTTTTAATTAGTTACATCTTGATCATCTTTCTTTAGCATTTCTTTCTCTTCCATTCTGCTCCTTTAGTATATGGGATTAATGTCAGTGTATAGCAAAAGTTGAATATATAATTTTGTAATATTTACTTCTTTAAAGCAATATAATTATGTATAAAACAGCTTGTTGAAGACAATTTTTCCATAAGTGTGAGCAATTTATTTCCTCCCCATGCCTTTTCTGTATCTAATGATTTCTATTTGCTCCATGTCAGAATCTCCTGGGGAAGCCTTTATGCACTACTGCCCCCATCCTTTATCCCCAGATTGTGATTCTAGTGTGCAGTTCAGGATTGAGAGCCAAGACTATTCATGAATGAAGGACTTAGAAGAAGCACATTAATAATCGGTGCTTCTTAACTCTTTGTGAATATAAAAGATGTCCCATTGGTTAAAGACCAAATGCCATTTTAAGAGAAGTATTATATCCTTTTAATGAAATGTGCCAGAAATTTCATAATGCATTAGGCAGAATGTCTCCACTTAGTTATAAATCCTTTAATAACTTTGTGTTAGATCTCTGCACAGTTTTGCAACTCATTTTACGATAAAGACATTTCTTGACATTATATTAGTTATTTCACAACCATATTATTTTACTCAGATTTCATGTTTAATAAAAAGGTGGTTTGGACCTCAGCATCTATAACATTAGTCATTAAAAAAAGAATACCATAGTATTTACCTGGGTACGGAGGTGTTTTATTTTGTGCTGTGTTTAATGTCTTTGTTTTAAGATGGTTTTCATCTTAAATGTTAATTTAATTTTAAGATGTTCTTATTTAAAAAATTTTTAAAGATGTTTTAAATTTAAGATGTTTTTCATCTTAAATCAAGTGAGCACTTTTCCTCACTTGCATTAACTTGCAGTAAGAATTTATAAGCAAGAATGGGACTTATGTTGACTTTTTGGGTGAATAAAATCATCCTTGACTTCATTATGGATTTTATATTATTTACTTTCATATGTAAAGTTCTACTTTTCTTAGCCTCCAGGATAGCTGAAGTCATATGCTCATCAAATATTAAGTACCACACTTACTATGTGTAATTTTGGCCATCAGATTCCTTACTATATTTAAAGCATAAAGACTGGGGATTTGAAGCTAATATTTCCAAAGTATTTCTACCAGGAAAAAATTACCCATTTTCTCAGATTTGATGTCAGTCTTACTTTCCAATTTGATATAGATCAGTTTCATTATATTTTTGAGCAGCCTGTACCAGACCTACCTAGTTCCATTGGTCTGACTTGAGAAACCAAAAGTAAAGGATTTCCTGAGATGTCTTCCTTGTCTTCTGATGTAACTGACATTTGGCCTGAAAAGAGAGAATTACTTTTAGAAAATAAGTGCCAAGGAAAATTAAAATTGGATTAACAACTGATAACACTAATAGTTTTAGTTGAATGTGATCATATTCATGAAGGAGCATAGATTTATGATAGATGTTTTTTAAAATAGTGGTATAATATGGTTTAAATATCTATATATATAAAGAGAAATCTAACTTCCTCCACTCTGTTCTGACATTTTGAGCATCCCCAAGCATTGAACTTTCTGAGGATGGTCACAGTTAGTTTTCAAGTTAAACTATGTCTTTAAAGTGAGATATTTTTTCATTTTTGTATTTTAGGTGCCTCAACATAGTAGGCCCTTTAAGTGATACTGTAATGTGAAAGAGAAATCCTGCAATGTGATAAAGTAAAAGAACCCTGCCAACCTTAAAAGATGAAGATGTCCCTTCTTGATTATATCATTTCTATATGTTTTTCTGCTGCTGCTGCTAAGTCGCTTCAGTCGTGTCCAACTCTTGGCGACCCCATGGACTGCAGCCCACCAGGCTCCTCCGTCCGTGGGATTTTCCAGAATACTGGAGTGGGGTGCCATTGCCTTCTCCCATGTTTTTCTAATGCTGTTTTACTAACAGAATTAGCATTATATTTTACATGAATGAGATCAAATGTTAGGTATGATTTTAATATCATAAACATTCATTTAAAATCACTATTTACCACTATAATTACAAGGTATTCCATTAAAGAATAAGAAAAGGAATACTGTTTATCATCTTAAAGATTATATTGGGGATTCTTACATTAAAAGAGAAAAGTGAAAAATAAGGGAAGTCTCAATGATTTCAAGTGGCATGGTGGTTTAGTCGCTAAGTTGTGTCCTACTTTTGCAACCCCATGAACTGGGAACCTACCAGGCTCCTCTGTCCATGGGATTCTCCAGGAAAGAATACTAGAGTGGGTTGCCATATCCTTCTTGAGGGAATTTTCCCGACCCAGGAATCAAACCCAGGTCTCCTACATTGCAGGCAGATTCTTTACCGACTGAGCTACGAAGGAAGCCCGTAATTCAATTAAAGTGGCAGAGTTACATAAATTTAAAAGGGCTTCCCAGGTGGCACTAGTGGTAAAGAACCCACCTGCCAGTACAGGAGACAATAAGAAACATGGGTTCAATCCCTGGGTTGGGAAGATCCCCTGGAGGAGGGCATGGCAACCCACTCCAGTATTCTTGCCTTGAGAATCCCATTTGACAGGGGAGCCTGGTGGGCTACAGTCCATGGAGTCACACAGAGTCAGACATGACTGAAGCGACTTAGCACAAAGCACATGCACATGATTTTAAAAATCGTCATTTTAAAGTTGAGTTTCACAATTATTTGAGGCTAAGTTGCAGTTAGGGAATGTTTTTGATTTAGTTGGGAATATGGAAAATAAAAATCTTAAATTACATAAGAACTCTCTTTAGAGAGAAGAAGAAAAGATACTGACATCCTCAGGTAATTTATCGACTGAGCTTGATGAGAACAGCAAGGAAAGGTAGGGCTTACTATTCTTTTATCTGCTTTAGGGCCTGCTTCTGTTTATTGAAAAGGTCTTAGAGCTGAACATACAGGTGGGGGCAAAAAAGAAATACCTCTCTCCACCTTCTTCAGGAAATTTTTTTCCCTCAGGTTGATCGTTCCTAGCAAGAATCCCAAAATTGTGTGCAGGGGACCCACACGGTGGAGATTTTAAATCGAAACCCTTAAATCATTATTCTTAATGCATTTGTATACAGTAAGAAAAGGGAAAGAGTGGAAATTGGTCATTGAAGGAATGTGATACAGAAGCAGTAGGCCAAAGGTATTCTGAGATTGAGGATGATTGTAGTTTTTAGAAGATGAAGCCTCTTAGAGTCCTTTCCCAAGGCTTAGTCAGGCTACCTGCTACCTAACAAAAGGGACCAGATCCTCTGTCCTTGAAAGAGGACCACTTTCATGAAACAGGTTGATCCCAACAGTAGAAAACACACATTCATTTCCTTGCCTTCTTTTTACCATACACCAATAAAAATTTTGCTGGTTCCACCTTGGAAAAACCAGAAGATGTCATAAATGAATCAGAATTGGAGAAAGAAGGGCTCTGTAAGTCTTAGAAGGGCTTCCCTTGTGGCTCAGCTGGTAAACAATCCGCCTGCAATGTGGGAGCTCTGGGTTTGATCCCTGGGTTGGCAAGATTCCCTGGAGAAGGGAAAGGCTACCCACTCCAATATTCTTGCCTGGAGAATTTCATGGACTGTATGGTCCATGGGGTCGCAAAGAGTCAGACATGACTGAGCGATTTTCACTTCACTTCACTTAAAGCCTTAGAAAAGAAGCTATTTGACTATGTTAAAACTTTTGACTTTTGTGGGTGAAATAAAAATCAGCCAAAATTGTAAGGTGAAAGGAGGTCATGCAAATTTTTCTAAGACCTTAACTGACATGAACAGTCAGTTCATAAAATTGAATAAATATATATAAAATGTTCCACAGCACTTTTAATTAAACAAATGCAAAGTAAACAGTTATTGATTGCATACACTGTTATATGTGGCTATGCATTTATTAGATTAGCGTAGTAAGTAAATAAGTGTTAGTCGCTCAGTCGTGTCCAACTCTTTGTGACCCCATGGACTGTAGCCCACCAAGCTCCTCTGTCCATGGAATTCTCCAGGCAAGAATACTGGAGTGGGTTGCCATTTTCTTCTCCAAGGGATCTCCCCAATTAGGGATCAAACCCTGGTCTCCTGCATTGCAGGCAGATTCTTTACCACAGAGCCACCAGGGAAGCCCCAGATGAGCATACTCCATTATTTATTAAATCAGCAAAGTCTCCCCCCACCCCCCCTTCTACAAAAGGTACAGTTTCATTGTTAAAGTACAGTTCTTTTGGAAAGAAGTTACTTTAGTAATAGGTTTCAAAGTAATCATACCCTACACGTTGACCAGAAATTGAACTTCTGGTAGTCTATCCTACTGGGATCATTTTAAATTGCATAAAAATAATTGGTTGTAGGAAATTCCCTGGTGTCCCAGTGGTTAGGCCTTGGCTCTTTCACTGCTGGGGCCTAGGTTCAGTCCCTGGTTCGGGAACTAAGACCCTACAAGCTGTGCAGCAGGGAAGAGGTAGTAGATTATACCATATATAAGGGGGAAATGACAGTAGATACCACAGATTTTGACACAGCTGAACAACTCAGCACACACAACAGCACAGATTTTGAACTAAACAAGTCTGCCCTAAAAATAGCAACTCTGGGACTTCTGGTGGTTCAGTGGCTGGGGGACTGGTTCCACCCCAGGTCAGAGAACTAGATCCCATCTGCCGAAACTAAGAGTTCACATGCTGCAACTATCAAAGATAATGAGTGCAGCAAGTAAGACCTGGTGCAGCCAAAATAAATTTTTTTTTTTTAATGAAAACTACTACAACTCACTGTTAACTCAAATGATAGTGTTTTGTAGCAATGAAGTATTTTTTAATTAAGGTATGTACAATTTTTTAGACTACAGTATAGTGTAATATAAATTTTATATGCACTCGGTTCAGTTCAGCCTGTCAGTCATATCCGACTCTTTGCAACCCCATGGCAGCACGCCAGGCTTTCCTGTCCAAAAAGTCTGTATGACTTGGCTTTGTTGGGATATTTGCTTTATTGCAGAGATCTAGAACCCAACGCACAATATCCTCAAGGTATGTCAGTATTTAAATCATTTAAACATAAATAATTTAACCTATCAAATCTATTTGTTTTACTTTCTGTTAAAATGGAGACGTTCTTCCAAACTAGTAATGACATTTTTATCAGTTACTAGTATTTTAGTGCTTTTGTTTATAAATTTAGGCAAGTGGGAACATTAATATAGAGCAGAAAGTTCTGTCTTATTTTGGACCTGGGAAAACAACAGTTGAGCAATACCTAATATATTTTTTTCAGTACTCATAAAATTAAGATTAAAAATACTTTCAGAACCCAAGCCATTTTCCAAAAACCATATCAGACATGAGTAAGGAGCAGTTGGCATTAACAGTTGGTACCATTTTAATGTGTTTGTTTTTTTTTATTTTACAGATTTTTTGAATGGTGGCATTATTTCAATTATTTTTTAAAATTAATTTTTTACCTTGTGCAAAATAGCATATACATACAGGTCAGTTGTTTTTCTCACCCTTGATATTTCAGGCTATATTTATCATATGAACTCAGAAGTCTGGTTCTCTTACGGTTTGTTAGGTAAAAACAAAAGAATGGTACTTTTTCTTTTTACCTTCGGTGGTCTCTGGGACTGCACTTGGGCTCAGCGTTGCCAGGCACCTGTCATTTGCATCTTCCTCTGTTAATGGTGTGGCAGGTTCATACTGCAGGATGGCATCCAAATCATGGAAGAACTTCATAGTTTTAGAGCTGTCTCCAGAGTTGAGGGCATATTTAACTGTTCTGTATTCATATTTGAGATTTTTGTACTTTGCCCGGCACTGTTTCCAATCTCTGTATACTCCTAGTGCTCGCAGCCTTTTAGCAATGTAAATAAATATTCCTTTATTTCTCAGTGTTCCATAAAGTTGTTTTCGTATATTTTTTTCTGCCCAGACACTTAGCAAAGCTTTAACCTCTTCCTCAGTCCAGTGCTTTCCTGCTCCACTCTCCATGTTGAAAGTGACCTGGAAATGATTCACTATTTCTAGCCAAGGTTTTGTTTCCTAGGAAACCAGACGGCTGGTTGTCAATAAGCTGTGAAGAGCTGAAAGGATCTAGTTTAACTGGTTCAAGCTGCCCTAGGGGAGTAACTTGAGAAACTGCCAAATAAGCAGGCTTCCTGATTAAAGAAGCCTGGACCTAAAGGATCCCTAAGGTTACTCATTTCAGCTTTAAAGAACAAATTACCCTTGAGACAAAAAGGAAAGAAAACCTTTTTTGTGTTTGTTTATTTCTAATTTAGTATATGATTGTTGATTTTTTGCTTGTTTGTTTTGGAAATGGTTGGCAGAGGTTCTTTCTGCCACAAAGGTTTGTGACTAAGGTTATTTTTTTTTCCCTCTGATATGAATCACTTAGTTCTTCTGACATTGGTTAACCAAAGACCACATGATTTCACCAAATAAATTAATCTTAAGTCACAAATTATTCAGTTGTATAGGATGTATAGTATTATGCATGTCTGTTTTCAGCATAATAGTTCATAGTATGTAATGCATTGGTAATTTAGCAAAATTACTTCACTTTTAATTTTCTAGATTTTTACTTTGCAAATGCATTTAATTTTGTAGTTTCTCTTGTCATTAAAATGCCTATTATAATTTTAGAAAAGATCCTTTGTACCAAATAAATCATGTTAGTAATTGTTAATGTATATATGGTAGAGATTTACTTTTATTTCTACCCTGATACATATTCTTTGGAACAAAAATTTGTTAACAAACATCTAGTATTTATAGCACTTGTTCAGAACTACTAAAAATTGTTAAGTAGTGGAGGTTTTAGTTTATCTTTTGAGTTTATACTCCACTGTGGTTCAGATCCTTTAAAGTCTTACCAGTGTGTTACCCTACTGAGCTAGAAACCTAGCTTCTGGCTTTCTCTGTATTCTCACCTAATAGCATTAAGTCAGGAAATGAGATACAGAGTGCCTGATCAGCTTAGGGCTTTTTGAAGCAGCATTTGTTTTCTGATGAAAAAAGAGATAGTTATTTGTCAGAAGAAATTTGGAAAGTGCAAAAAAGCAAAACAAAACAAAAAAATGTAATGATTCCAGTACCCACAAACATTTTACCTGCTATTTTATTTGGGGCTTTTAATTTTTATCTACATACTCAACCTTATTTAGAGGTCACCTATTAAAGAGGTTACAAGCACAGGGTCTGAAGTCAGGTTGTCTGTGTCCTAATCTTGGCCATGCCACCATTCTCTGTGTGATACTGGATGAGTTAATTCTGTTTCTTTAGTGTTGTCCTTATCTGTAAAATGTGAATAGTAATCATAGTTACTACTTCGTTGGATTGTTTTGAAAGCCTAATAAATTGGATCATTCGTATACATGCTTAAGACAGTGCCTGGCTTATTAGTCATAGCTCAGTCTCATCTGCTCTTCTAATCATTGTCATCATCCTGAGTGGAAGTGGCACTGGTGCTAGTGGCATTTAATGTGTCAGACTGAGTTCGTGGATGTTATTGAGAAAAGCATGTTCCGTAAGATCCATTAAGAAATTGATCAATGGGGTAAATTTAACAGTTTGACACCTTTTTATCTTCACAGGGGTCAGGAGAGTGCTGGTATCGTGACCAGTGATGGCAATTCCGTACCCACATTCAAAACACACAAGGTATATTTAAACATTGAAAAGTGTTGATGATAAAAGTAACAATAGTCAGAAGACAGCTAATATATAGGGGGGGGGACTTTGAATAAAAATAATTTGTATGTAGAAGCATAGTTGATCCTTTAACAGTATAGGAACATATTTTGTATGTCATATGTATTATATATAGTGTTCTACAATAAAGTAAGCTAGAGAAAAGAAAATATTATTAAAATCATAAGGAATAGAAATTATAGTACAGTACTGTCTTTGTTGATACAATAAACTTATGTTGACTGTTTATAATGTAAGTTGTCGGTATCTATGTTAGTATAGTCTTAAGTTGGTACAGAACACTGTGGATGGTATACGTATTGCTAACATAGACCTCGAAAATGAAAAGATAATGTGAAAAAATTCCTGTTTAGGGTATAACAATTCATGCATTGATAACAAAGAAATAGCAATATGATTGCTTTTTGGTTGCCTAGCCTATACACTACTAATAAGTGAATTGTTATAAAATATCATTACTTTATGCCAGTGTAAGGATGGGCTATCCACTTTAACACCAGTCTTGCACATAATGTTCTACACATGGACTGCTTAGGTGACGGTGATGGTACTGACACAAAAATGTCCATATGGTTTTCACCATATAGTTATTAGATTTTCACACAAAGCCTCTCACACATCCACAATGCTGCTGCTGCTAAGTCACTTCAGTCGTGTCCGACTCTGTGCGACCCCATAGACGGCAGCCCACCAGGCTCCCCCGTCCCTGGGATTCTCCAGGCAAGAACACTGGAGTGGATTGCCATTTCCTTCTCCAATGCATGAACGTGAAAAGTGAAGTCGCTCAGTCCACAGTAAGATAACTTTATTAACTGTACAATATGATGATTAATCACTGTTCATTAAATTGAAGTGGATCATCATAAAGTTCTTCATCCTAGTAGTCCTCGTTCATGATGAGTAGGCTGAGGAGAGGTTGGTTTTGCTGTCTCGGATGTGGAAGGAGATAGTGGAGGTGGGAGGGGAGGCAGGAGAGGAAGGCACACCGGGTGTAGCTTGATGGATACATCATAGTTTCTGTCTCACTTACTTGGTTTTTTACTTCTCTAAACATGTTTCTGTACAATACCATCCTTCTACCCTTTGCTTTAGTTTAGTGCCCTTAGAAAGGTCTATATCGTAAAATAAGTCAAAAGCAGTCTTAAACAATCAGAACCCTTCTGCTGGACTGTCTGATGTCAGTTTGTTTTCTGGCACTGCTTTCTTCATGTTTTCTTCCTCGTCACCTGGCACTGGTTCAAAAGCACTCATCTCCATCAGTTATTTTTAATTTTTTGCCATATCCACAATCTCTTTTGTGATTTCCTTGATTAGTTCTATTGTAAATCCTGTGAAGTCATGCACAACCTCTGGACACAGTTTTCTCTGGCATGGATTTATTGTCTCAGGCTTGATGGCTTTTACAGCTTTTTTAATAACGACAGTGGCATCTTCAGTGGTGTAATTCTTTCAGACTTTCATGCCATTCTTTCTGTTGGGGTTGTCTTCCATGGCACTGACAGTCCTTTCCATAGAGTACCATGTGTAATGAGCCTTGAAAGTCCTTATGATCCCCTGACATCGAGGCTGAATGAGAGATGTCATGTTTGGGAGCAAGCAGATCACTTCAGCCACTTGGCTTCAACACTGTTGAACTTACGGGGTTCTGAGTAGCCAAGGGCATTGCCCAATATCAACAGAACTTTAAAAAGCAGTGCTTTACTGGCAGGGTACTTCCTGACTTCAGGAATAAAGCATCAGTGAATGGTACCAATCCAGAAAAAGAGTTCATGTTGTGCAAGCTTTATGGTTCAATCATGAGTTAGAAGACTAGCAGCTGCTGTTTATCCTTTCCCTTCAAGGTTCAGGGGCTCGAAACTTGTAGATAAGGGCAGTCCTAATTATAAACACTACTGCATTTGCATAAAACCAGAGAGTTAGTCCATCCTTTCTGGCCTTAAATCTTGATGTTTTTTAAGCCAAACTTCTCCCTAAAAATCTCCACCCATCCTTCACTGACATTTAATTCTCCAGCTTTAGATCCTTCACCTTCCTTTTGCCTTGTCATCATTTAAATAACTACACTTTTTCTCAAATCTTATTAAATAGGTATGCCTTTCTTACAGCGATCCTGAACCCACCTAAGAGCTGCATTTTCAATATGAGATAAAAGAGTGTTTTACAAAAAGTACATAGTGTTTGTGCCAGCTGGTATAGCTGCAACAATGGCTTCATATGTTTCCCTTTCTTTTTTTTTTACAATGGTCTTTATGCTGGATTCATTTATCTTGAAATGGCAGGGCCACCACAGCTGTAGGCCACAATCTACAGGAGACTTCAAGCAATGCAACTTTTTCTTGTAAAGTCACGGCTTTACTTCTTGAGAGCACTTCCAGTGTCACCAGTGTCACTTTGTATGAGTCCTGTGGTGTCATTCAAGGTTTACAGTATTGCACTGAACACGAAGAAAAATACTCAATAACTGGGAGAGGAGACTTTTCACTACAATAAGCAACTTAATGTAGAGATGAGTGGCTCACCCAGAGGTGATTAACATCAGATGGCATACTTGCATTCAAGTGGATACTTGCAACACTTGAACTCCCCACAATATTAACAGGAGGTGGCTCCAAAATAATTTCAGTAGTGCAGTATGGACTACAGTTCATTTTATGCAGTTACTTAATACTGCACCCTTATGCTTGTTTACATTTCTTGAAAAAGCAAATAGCACCAGTTATGGTTTGTGTTTTTTGTGTGCATAAGTTTTGATAAATGTTAACATTTTATAATAGGTTTCTGTATATTTTTATGGTAGTAAATGATAAAATAGATTAGTATCTACAAATATTTTATGCATCCATGACATACTCAGTTTCTTAAATTTTTTACTCTAGGCTACATGGCTCACTGTATTTTTATATCATTGCTAATCTCCAAAAATTTTTTTCTGATATATTTATTGGAAAAAAAAAAATCCATGAATAAGTGGACCTGTGCAGTCCAAGCTGTATTGTTCAAGGGTCAGCGTTTTTATTTGTTCTTCTACGGTGCATTTCTCTCCCAGTGATAATTTGCTAGATTGACTCAGACAAGTTATCATTTATTTGAATACTTTAACATACTTTGAATTTAAAATTATAATTTAGTTGATTATAGTTGACAGATGTTACCACTTAGTACATCTGTTCTTCAATGTTTTATCAAGAAGTATCATATGAAACGGAGAAGGCAATGGCACCCCACTCCAGTTCTCTTGCCTAGAAAATCCCATGGACAGAGGAGCCTGGTGGGCTACCGTCCATGGGGTTGCTAAGAGTTGGACATGACTGAGTGACTTCACTTTCACTTTTCACTTTCATGCATTGGAGAAGGAAATGGCAACCCACTCCAGTGTTCTTGCCTGGAGAATCCCAGGGACAGGGGAGCCTGGTGGGTTGCCGTCTCTGGGGTCGCACAGAGTCGGACACAACTGAAGTGACTTAGCAGCATCATATGAAACAGGTGACTCAGTAGGTAAAGAATCTGCCTGCAGTGCAGGAGACCCGGGTTCAATCCCTGGGTCAGGAAGATCCTCTGGAGAAGGGGTTGGCTACCCATTCCAGTATTCTTGCCTGGAGAATTCCATGGACAGAGGAGCCTGGAGGGCTACAGTCCATGAGATGGCAAAAGAGTCAGACACGACTTAGTGACTAAACAACAATCTTATAAAACAAGCATGATTAATTTTGTTATATGAATTCCACCACAGATATATATTTTAATGCTTTACAGTTCTTACAATTAGGTTAGTTTTTTTTTTTTTTAAAGATTAGAATTCTGAAGCACAGGGAAATTAAGTGAACTTCATTTTCTAATTTGGAATTGTCTGAGCAGAAGCTTATAATAGTGCTGCTGCTGCTGCTGCTGCGTCGCTTCAGTCATGTTCAACTCTGTGCGACCCCATAGACGGCAGCCCACCAGGCTCCCGGGTCCCTGGGATTCTGCAGGCAAGGACACTGGAGTGGGTCGCCATTTCCTTCTCCAATACATGAAAGTGAAAAGTGAAAGTGAAGTCGCTCAGTTGTGCCCGACTCTTAGCGACCCCATGGACTGCAGCCTACCAGGCTCCTCCATCCATGGGATTCTCCAGGAAGAATCCTGGAGTGGGGTGCCATTGCCTTCTCCAGTAACAGTGCTACTAGTGTTTTTTTCCCTAAGATGAGCTTTTATTTTGACTTTGCAAGGGAATGGGTCTTGTAAATCACGTATTTACTGAAGACAATTTGAAGAAATTATATACTTCAAATCTTGGAATTGGACACACAAGGTATGCCACAACAG
This sequence comes from Bos mutus, assembly GCF_027580195.1. Lineage (NCBI taxonomy): Eukaryota > Metazoa > Chordata > Mammalia > Artiodactyla > Bovidae > Bos > Bos mutus. The sequence goes on along the minus strand of NC_091622.1, from coordinate 71,757,418 downwards.
GAAACTGTGAATTAGAAAATTGCCAGCCCTTTGTTGTTGAAACACTTCATGGAAAAATAGCTGTGGCACATAATGGCGAATTAGTTAATGCTGCGCGCTTAAGGAAAAAGGTAAGGGTGTTTTTTTTTAATGCTTTTTTCATGATTGTGATAAATTATTGAAAAGAAGTATGGAGGATCTTGGTAAAGTGTATTATCTTGTTGTTGCCACCTGTTACCTAATTGCAAAGGACAACTGTAACAGAATTACCCAGAGTACTTGTTCTCATTACAAATTCTAAGATATTCCCCCCAGAGTCTGGGGTGGGAATGAGGTGGCTTAATCTGCAGTGTAATATGCTCCTGAGGTGATTCTGATGCATTGTTTTGGAATAGTGATTTGGAAAACTGATTTATTCCCAGAACTTTGTCCTACCCTCTTCTTAGGCTCTGGCATTGTCATTGTAATAATAAAGTTTTTTGCTACCAAATGAAAACAAATTTTTTATTAAATCAAAAATATGAATATGAAGTAAAAATTATTTTAAAACTCACTCTTTAGAGATCACCACCAAAAGTTCAATTATAAACAACACCTTGTTCATTATTTCTAGACCTAGCCCCTTAGGCAGGTACTCAGCTTCATCTCAGCACGTTTCACTGCATCGGGGCTGATCAGTGAGGGTAGGTAGCCACCATCACCACCGCCAGCAAACCTGGGCTGAAAGTACCTACCGCAGTGTGCCACTCTTACGGGAATGTGTCCTGTTTGTCAGGAGTGGACTGAAAAAGTTAGAACCACAATCCCAAACCCTCATGCCGTCCCCATCTGCCTCCCCACCTACCTACTGCAGGTCTACATTCCTCCAAACTTCGTTTTCAAAGGCTTTCCTGTATACCTCCTAAAGCACTTTTTTATCCCCCTGTTTGAAAAGCTTCAGAGACTTCCCATTGCCTCCAGCAGTAGATATACAGTATATTATTAGTATATTATTAGATATATATACCTACCATTGGTAGAATGCAGGATTTCATAACAGCATCCACACAATACCTGATCTCTTTCTGTGATGGCAGGCTCTTGGGTGAAGGGTGAATTGAAGTTTCCCCTCTATTGATTATGACTTTTCTCCTTTCTAAATAGCTTCTGCGTCATGGTATTGGTCTGTCAACAAGTTCTGATAGTGAAATGATCACCCAGCTACTGGCTTATACCCCTCCTCAGGAACAAGATGACACCCCAGACTGGGTGGCTAGGTAATTATAAAAGTAGACTGAGCTTGCAGCTGTGATAATGAGACCTTTGTCTTGCATGCGTTTATAATGAAAATTATTCATTGAATTATTTAACTGATTGCAGGATTAAAAATTTAATGAAGGAAGCACCCACAGCATATTCTCTGCTTATAATGCACAAAGATGTGATTTATGCAGTCCGAGATCCCTATGGAAATCGTCCTTTATGCATTGGTCGTCTTATTCCTATTTCTGATATAAATGATAAAGGTAATGAACGTCAAAAGAAATACAATAATTTCATAATGCTTTTCCAAGTCATTGTCCTACTGTTGGCACACCCTGAAATCTTTAGGTATTAGGAACTTATTGAATAAAAAAGCTAGGTAAAAAAGAAAAAAGTGGCACTTAGTTTTTTCCTCTTTTTTAGTCACTCCAGGTAGGACGTGGGATCTTAGTTCCCTGATCAGTAACCGAACTCGTACTCCTTGTATTGGAAGCACCAACTTTTAAACCACTGGACTGCCAGGGAAGTCTTGGCACTTAGTTTTTAAAGTACATTTCCTTGAGTATTTCTGAGGATGAGCCACTTTTAATACATTTAATGGGCATTCCTGTTTTGTCCTGCCTGAACGGCCTATTCATATCCTTTGCCCAGCTTTTTCATTTGTGCAGTATGATTTCAGTGATTTTCTTTTTGACTTGTCAGATGTCTTATTCAAGCCATGAAATCATTTTGTTTATAGGAAGCTTGTAATCTTATCTTTGGTACTAGTCAAATGAAGAGTTCTTAAAGTCATAGTCATGGATAGTGTATGAGTTCTTTTGTTTATAAAATTGGTGTTTAACTGTTCTCCTAAAATAGGTAGCCTCTTTTAAATTTCTTGAATTCAATAACTGAATTGATTGTCTTGTGATTTACAGGAAAAAAAACATCAGAAACGGAAGGATGGGTGGTGTCTTCAGAATCTTGTAGCTTTTTATCTATCGGTGCAAGGTAAATTTTGTAGCATTCAGCGTAACAACTTTTCCATGTCAATTAAAAAAATTTTTACATGAAAGTTTTGCTTCTAATGTCTGCCAAAACACATGCTTTTAAATGCAGTTTCTTTTGTACATTGTGCTCAGCAGTTGCACTAACATTAATGTCCTGGTTTAGTTGCTAAGTCATGTCTGACTTCTGTGAACCCATAGACTGTAGCCCACCAGGCTTCTATGTCCTTGGGATTTCCCAGGCAAGAATACTGGAGGGGATTGCCATTTCCTTCTCCAGGGCATCTTCCTAACCCAGAGATCGAATCCATGTCTCCTGCATTGGCAGGCAGATTCTTTACACAGAACCACTAGGGAAACCCTAACGTGCCAGTAGTACCTTCTCATCCTGAAACTGGGATCTTGTTTTCAAAATACCGTGAGACCTATTTTAGAAAGGAAGAATCTCCTCAACAAGGAATAGTTAAGAGCAAAAAAATTTAAGCCAGGATAAAAATGTTCTCTTTAACCTTCATTCTGTTACAAATCAATAAAATGCAGGACTTTTATTTTTTAAAATTCTAAATTCAAGTGTAGGGTAGCAGATTTATAGAAATTACTGTTGAAGGAATACTGTCTTTTTTAAGCCAATAGACTTTATATTAAACTGAACCCTTTTTCCATTATAAGGAAAGGGACTCTGTGTTCTTTATAATAGATAATTAGCCTTAAGGACTGGTTTACTTCAAGTCTCCTTTAACATTGTTTCCCAAGATATTACCGTGAAGTCTTGCCTGGAGAAATTGTGGAGATATCCAGACATAAAATCCAAACTCTTGATATTATACCAAGGTCTGAAGGAAACGCAATGGCTTTCTGCATCTTTGAATATGTTTATTTTGCAAGACCAGATAGTATATTTGAAAGTAAGTAAAATATCTCTAACTATTGATATAAATCTGTTATCTCATTGAAACAAAAAAGTGCTTGGGCCCAAAGGCTTTGAAGGCACAGTTATATGTTGTGAAAAGATCACAGTTCCTCTGTCAGATTTTTTTCCTTTTTGGAGTAAAGATTATGATTTTTAGCTATGTATTAAGGTTAACTTTTTTAATTAATTAACTTACATTTATTTGGCTGCTTCGGGTCCTAGTTGTGGCCCCTCAGAGCTTCATCATGTCATGTAGGATCTTTGTTGTGGTGCATGGACTCTTGGGGCAGCGCACCAGCTTCAGCAGCACGCTGGCTGTCTAGTGGCTTCAGTCGTTGCAGCAGCCTGGCTCTCTAGTTGTGGCATGAAGGTTCCAGAGCACACGGGCTTAGCTGCTCTGCAGCATCTTAGTTCCCTGACCAGCGATTGAATCCTCGTCCCCTGAATTGCAAGTTGAATTCTTAACCACTGGACCACTAGGGGAATCCCAAGGTTAATTTTTTTTTTTTAAGAGTGAATTCCCTCTGATTTATGAGTTTCCACTTTAGTGTTTTTTTTGTCGTGCTTTTCTTTTGGTACTCAATTCTATAGAGTTCTAACAAGCTAGTCTCTTCCAATAATGATATGCTGGGCTATATTATACTAAGTAAAAATCTATTTCCTTTTCCAAATATTCTAGACCAGATGGTTTACACAGTAAGATATCGCTGTGGTCAGCAGCTGGCCATTGAAGCCCCCGTGGATGCAGATTTGGTTAGCACTGTCCCAGAATCTGCTACACCTGCTGCTCTTGGTTACGCAACAAAGGTATTTTTCTCTTCATTAACACACAGTGAATTGCTTATTTAGCACTGGGATTAGCAATTCATGTATATAAAGAGAAACTCATCAATTTATGAGTAAGGAAAAAAACATTGTTTCTTTAAAGAGTTACTTATTTTCCAGCCTTTTCATTTAGTGGCACTGTTTTTTAGTGGGTCCACAAAAAATTCACCCAAAGAGGAGGAGAATGATCTCCTCATTTTGGAAAGATAACATCATACTATCTATTGAGTTTAGTGGTAATATTTACTTATTATAAAGTACCCTTATAAGCCACTGGTGTATTCTTTCCTGCTGAGTGTGGGTAGTAATAAAGCTATTTTTTTTAATTTTGTATAATGTTCTTAGTACTATGCTTAACTGCATTTTTCATAACCAAGTAGATTATATAATTATAGTGATTCTGGGGTATAATACCCAACATTCATTGTGTTGGGAAGTTCAGTTTATGAACTTTTTAAAGAAATAATATGCATACAATATGTTCCTTTTTCTCATAGTGATTTATTCTTTGTCATGTGTTCACATTCTTAGCATTTCCTTCCAAGATAGAGAAATAACAATACGTAAGAAAGAAACATTACAAATTCTAGTAAAATGAATTGTTTTCCTGCTAAGTAGAAAACTTTTGATAATTTTTCTTCTTGCCTTGGCTTCCCTACAGTTTAGATAGTGAAGGAAAATTGTAATCTGATGATGGAGAGCTCAAAATTATAACTGCATTTAAAATTTTTACATACATGTTCTAATGGAAGCATGACCTAGAGAAAACAGGGCCCTTGCGTTCTCCATGTCTGTGCTGCTCATTGTCCTTTTATTCCTTCTGTTAGTGTGGGCTTCCATACGTGGAGGTGCTGTGTAAAAACCGGTATGTAGGAAGAACATTCATTCAGCCAAACATGAGGTTAAGACAACTTGGTGTTGCGAAAAAATTTGGAGTACTGTCAGACAACTTTAAAGGAAAAAGAATTGTTCTTGTAGACGATTCAATTGTGAGAGGCAATACCATCTCACCCATAATCAAGTTACTCAAAGAATCTGGTGCAAAAGAGGTAAGTAATATTAAAACACCTGTGCTAAAGCACCAATAATTTACAATATGATAAAATCGGCAAAATTTTATGTTAAAATTTTTATAAACCTAATTTAAAACTAACAAATCACAAAATAGAATACTTTTAAATTTGTAGGATATTGATTACTTTTTTTATGAAGATGTAGAAGCAGTCCTACTGTAATAATTTGACCCACTGGGTTATATTATCAAATCGCAAAGCTTATTCTAACTAAATACTTCAGTAATTCATATTACTAAATGAGATGTGTCATTTACTAATAGTTGATTAGATTTAGAAATAAAATCCATTGTGGAGAAAATGATATACAAAGCAATATGACAGTCTAAGATAATTATGCTTAAGATTTCTAGCCTTTTTTAATGACTAGTTATGATTATGATACTCTGTTTGGAATTCTGTGAAAATGATGTAATGAAGACAAAAAAGTGTAAAGTTAGTTCAGCACCCATACTATAGTAAAAAAAGAATAAGACACAAATAAGTACAAGAACTGGAAATAGCTTATATATCTACCAGCAGGAAATGATTTGGTAAATTGATACATCAATATGATGAAATACAATGCAACCATTAAAAACTGTAAAGACTGCTAAACATGGGGAAATCTTTGCTGTTATAAGAAAGGTAAAAAGTAAATGTGGACACTGATTATAGCTTTGTAAATTTTCCTGACAAAAGTCAGAAAATAATGATAGATTAAAAAAAGTAGACAAACATAGCTCTTTGTAATAGTAAGGTTTTTTATTTTTTTTTTTAATATCCTGGTAGGTGCTATTTTCTTTTTACTAATAAAATGGTAAAATAAGAGGTAGGCAAAAGTTCCTTTCAAGTGTTAGAAAAATGAAGGTGGTCCTAGGAATGTAATAAATGAAAAATGAGAGATCAGAAGAAAGAAATGTCCTTGTCAGTAGGTGACAGAAAGAAACAATGGGAAGCTCTGTATAAAGAGCCCTTTAAAAGTGGCTAAAATTTCAGAATTCGTGTCCAGGTCACTTTAGGGTCTAGAACAGGGCTGCTCAAGTAGGATTCTTGGTCGTTCTTTAAGTTAATTCTAAAAGTAATTCTGACTTAACATTTGGAGGTCTGTATGTATATCACATGATTTTTTTCTACCTATTATTTTGAAAGAAATTTTGTAGTGTGCTTTGCTGCCCATATGTTTTTAAAACATTCTATAAAACAATTTTATGTTGCATTTGCCAGTGACAGAATTTTGCATAATTGTTCTTCCAGTGAACGTCGAACTAATAAATGCATGAAATGATTTCTTTCCAAGGTACATATTCGCGTAGCTTCACCACCAATTAGATATCCATGCTTCATGGGAATAAACATACCAACAAAAGAAGAGCTTATTGCCAACAAACCAGAATTTGAGCATATTTCAGACTATCTAGGTAGGTATCAAAATTTCTATAAACGTTGATCTTTATTCATTTTTTAACAGAAAATCCAAGCTTATCAATCTTTACATTTTTCATGAAAAAGAGTGTTCAATATTTGTTGAAAGAAGACATTATATATGTTGAGCAGACGAACAGTGGGAGTGCCTGGTGTATATGGACACCATAGTGAGTGCTGTGATAGGAGAGCTAGGCCAGGTGAGCTTGCAGGAGAAGGAAGAAGGGCTTTCACAGCAGAGAGCCACATATCAGTTCACATCTCCCGAAGCTCAGATCAGAAGAAAAATAAGTACTTTCACCACAGATTTCTAATAAAACAATTTGGATGTGGGTACAAATCAAAAGTGAAAAGCTTGTGTAGACTCATCATTAACAATGAGGTCAGAAGACTTGCAGATGGAGGTCATCCTGGGAAGACATTTACCTTTCAAATTCAGTTGAGGTATAAACTATAAATATCATCTACATGTTCATCCATGTATGGTATGTCCACCACATTCTTTGCTTTAGGGCTGGTGTTTCTCTTGACTGGTCATGCCTGGTTGTGTCTCTACCTTAGCAGTTAAGTATTTTGAACATTACCCAACTGATACATTGTGAACACTCATTCTTTGCCAGGACCATATCTACATTATTGTAATAATATTATGAAAATGCTATAGTTAGTATTTCCCGTATCTGATAGATAAAAAATATAGACCTGGGAAAAGTAAATGACCTTGAGCTTAAATGTGAACCCAGATCTTCCTGACTTCAAAATCTATTATTTAAGAAAACTGACTCCTGAAGCCTTTTGAATCCATTTTAGACACAGATTCTCCAGTGCTATTTTAAATTATGTTATCCCTTAAATTCAAATTTAAAATTTAAAAAAATAATAAAGATCCTGTGTTTTATTGATGCTCCAGCCACCACCACTACCCTCCTTTTTTTTTTTAAGAGAGGCTAAAGGAGGGAATTCCCTAGCAGTCTAGTGGCTAGGACTATGAGCTCTTACTGCTGAGGGCCCAGGTTCAATCCTTGGTCGAGGAGCTAAGATCCCAGAAGCCATGCAGCCAATAAATAAGTAAATAATTGAAATTTTAAAAAAATAAAAAAGAGAGGCTAAAGGAGAAATTTTTATTCTGGCTTATGTTTTTCTGTTTGTAACTATTCTCTGCTAGGCAGTTCTTCCTTTCCAAAGGAAGTGTCATGACCTTTTCCCCCTCTTTCCCCCTTTAGGAGCAAACAGTGTTGTGTATCTGTCAGTAGAAGGGCTGGTTTCATCTGTACAAGAAGGAACATTGAAAAAACAGAGAGTGAAAAAGCAAGACATTGCGGTTCAAGAAAATGGGAATGGTCTGCAGTGCTTTGAAAACAATGGTCATTGTACAAAGGAAGATATTATGATTCAAGAAAATGAGAATGGTCTGCAATGTTTTGAAAAGAATAATCATTGTACAGCTTGTCTGACTGGAAAATACCCTGTGGAATTGGAATGGTAGCTGCCAGAGGCAGACATGATATTTCAGGACACAAAAGTTGGTGAAGAAGCTGTAGTGGTTATACCTTCATTTACTGTTACTCAGTTGGTACAATAAATGCTTGTGCTGTAAGTTTTGAGATTTTTTTTTCTGAAAAGGATACCAAATTGCTATGATTTATTCAGTAATCCTGGATAAATACTTCGGTATTATGTAGGAACTTGGGTGATCCTTTCAGTTTTATTCAGTACTGTTATTTTTTAGAGGTCATGTACATTTCAGATCATCAGCAGTAATGCAGCAGATAGGTGAATTTCTGTTTTAGAGAGGATTGCCAGGTATTGTACTCTCACAGGTTCTTAGGAAATTTTGTGGAATGTTTAAGAGTTATTGAAATTCATTTATGGAATATTTTCATAATTGAACATTGCTAATTGCATTTCATACAACAATATGTGTTTTGTTTGGTTTTTTTCTCTCAAGCATTAGTTAGCTTGGTTAGAGAAGACAAGTGGTTAAGTGTCATTTGCCAGGTCCATGCTTTAAAGAGTTTGCAAGAGGTTAGACTAGGGTGTTGTGATGCAAACAGGACATGTGAGTTCATTGTTCATTATATATCATATGATTCAATACATCAGATTCAATTAAACTTGAATCCATTATACCCCAAAGTTATCTATCATCTACAGTTCTCTTAGAAAAAAAAAAAAAAAAAACGTTTTGTGCCTCACTTTCCTCACCTGTGCGATGAGGTGTTTATATTATTAAATTCAATAACTAGCAGTTATTTTGGTGGTTAGAGCCATCATTCCACCTCCCAATGTTAAGACAGTGAATTAGCTTTTGAAATGTTGGCTGTTGGTCTGCAGTCAAGATTTCAAAAGGGGGACACAGTTTGCCACCTAGCTCTGAAATGCCCTGATTGTAAAAAGATGTCTGTGCAAAAAATTTTCTTACATTTGACTAGAAAGTGTTAATATGATCCATACTACTTAGTGCCCTTATGGTAGAAGCACAGAAAGTAACCTAGTACATTTGAAGTAAAAGATACATTTTTTTAGATTCTAACAAATGTTTTATCCTTCATTGGATTATATGTCTTTTAATGAAGTGCTTGATCAGTTTCAAACATGTGTATGCAATGAGATGATCAAGTAGAAACACTGTAGGGGCCAATTTTAAGGAACAAAGAGACAACAGCCTTTTCCAGTCAGTGTACTCATCTAATTCCAAGCATCGACTCATTAATTTACCACTTACTCTACTTTACTGAGATCTAATGAATTAGACTTTTTTAAGGTTTTGTTTTTTTTAACTGTTTGTTAACATCTGAGGCGACTTGCCCAAAGCCCTTGCTTATGTAAGCTTTTTAAAACAAAAGTGTTTTTTAGGTGCATTACCTTGATGTGGGACACGACTGAGCGACTGAACTGACTGAACTGAACTGACCTTGATGTGGTGTACATAGTGTCCAAATCCACCTAGAATTATAATATTTATTAATAACCATAGTCTTTTTCTCTTCATTCCGTATTTAGTTTCATATGTTGTGTCATGGCAGGCAAGAGAAACCGTTGGCAGCTCTTTAAGCCCATATGTGGCAGGCAGCAGTGGCCACATAACCCTGCGCTGGGGACACAAGCAAACTGGCATTTGAATAACACCCTGGGCCCATTTGTGTATGTAGCCTCTGGTCTTAAAGGTATTTTTAGTGGCACCATGGAGGAGGCGAGACCTTTGGGTCGCTTTTGAACTAGCCTTACTTACATTTTTTACATTTGATTTTTTTAAATAAAACAAGAGACTCAGGGAAAGTACTAAACCAAAATCTCTGGTTTGACTTTTGTGTTTTCCATAGTTTTTGGTTTTATTGAGATGTTTTTAGAAAAGAAAATGGTACTGTGACACTTTAGTAATTTTACAGATTTCTGACTCTTTCTCCACCATGACCTTTTATTTCACAAGTTTCTGAACTGTGAATTACAGTTTTATATCAGTGTAATCTCAAATGTTGTTTAGCTGCTTTAAATTTATATAGGTATGGTAAGCTGCAGAGAAAATGAGAAATATGTTTTCACAGAATCTATATTGTAGACTAAACTAAGCCTACTTTTTGTGAATTCCTTGTGATGCATTGGTGACAAATACATGTAATGAGTACATTTAAATGTGTGTGTACTTTTTCTAAATAAAGATTTTTAGGTAGTATATCATGGTGAACAGCACAGTGACAGGCATACTCAGGATCCATTCTTGGCATCACCTAGTTATATCTTACTTCGCTGATTCAGGCATTTCAATAATAGGACATCTCTTATGAACCAGGCAAACTGCTGATGGAGTAGAAGGGATGAATAAAATAGTTAGAAATGCAGTGCTAAGTAAGCACTAAGATAGTGGCCAAGTTCTGGGGAACACTAGCCAGAATAGGGAAGGTGTCACAGAAGAGGAGGCTTAGATTTTCAAACTGTGTGTTGTTGGAATGGAGTATTCTTTAAAATAAAAATAAAGTAGATAAATGAATAAACTGTGGTACATCCAGACAATAGAATATTATTTGGTCCTAAAAAGAAATGAGCTGTCAAGCCATGAAAAGACAAGGAGTGAACTTACATGGCTATGACTAAGTGAAAGATGCCTGTCTGAAAAGAGTACATACTGTATGCGTCCAACTATATGACATTCTGGAAAAGGCAAAACTGTGGAGACATAAAAAGATCAGTGGTTGCCAGGAGTTGGTGGGGAGAGAGGGATGAATAGGTGAAGCACAGGGGAAATTTTTAGGTTAGTCAAACTATTTTCTGTATTACTATGATGGTGAATAAATGTGATTATATATTTGTCCAAACCTATAGAATATATCAGGTTATAATATATATAATAATATAATCGTATATTACTTTACTTTGCCAACAACAGTCCATCTAGTCAAAGCTATGGTTTTTCCAGTAGACATGTATGGATGTGAGAGTTGGACTATAAAGAAAGCTGAGCACCAAAGAATTGATGCTTTTGAACTGTGGTGTTGGAGAAGAGTCTTGAGAGTCCCTTGGACTGCAAAGAGATCCAACCAGTCAATCCTAAAGGAAATCAGTCCTGAATATTCAGTGGAAGGACTGATGCTGAAGCTGAAACTCCAATACTTGGGCCACCTGATGTGAAGAACTGACTCATTGGAGAAGACACTGATGCTGGGAAAGATTGAAGGCAGGAGAAGGGGACAACAGAGGATGAGATGGTTGGATGGCATTACCGACTCAATGGACATGAGTTTGGGTAAACTCTGGGAGTTGGTGATAGACAGGGAAGCCTGGTGTGCTGCAGTCCACGGGGTCGCAAAGAGTCGGACACAACTGAGCAACTGAACTGAACTGCTAGAATAGAGCATATGACACCAAGAATGATCCCTAATGTAGACTAGAAAATTTGGGTGATAATAATGTGTCAGTGTAGGTTCATCAGCTGTAACAAATGGACCACTTGGTGTGGGGGGAAAATTGATAACAGTGGAGGTTATTATATGTGGGGGTAGGGGGCATATGGGGGGCTTCCCTGGTAGCTCAGCTGGTAAAGAATCTACCTGCAATGCAGGAGACCCTTGGGTTCGATCCCTGCGAAGATCCCTGGAGGAGGGCATGGCAATCCACTCCAGTATTCTTGCATAGAGAATCCCTATAGACAGAGGAGCCTGGTGGGCTACAGCCCACGGAGTTGCAAAGAGTTGGATATGTCTAAGCACAGCACAGCACAGGGGGCATATGGGAACTCTGTACCTTCTGCTCAGTTTTGCTGTGAACCTAAAACTGCTTTAAAAACAGTCTGTTTAAAAATAAAGATACCAGGGGACTTATCAGTCTTCAGTGGTTAAGACTCCGAGCTCCCACTGCAGCAGGCACAGGTTTAATCCCTGGTCAGGAAATATGATCCCGCATGCCTTACACCATGGACCAAAAAAAAAAAAATCACAAAAATAAAGACACCAGGGTCCTACCTCTAAAAAACAAAAACAATAAAAATAGATGCATATAGTTAAAGTAAAGAAAGCAGAGGCCATCTCCAGTCTTCTATAGTGCATCCACATTTTAAATATTTTTTTCTGCCATTAATCTCTGTATGTTTTAAATAATTACCTCATACTACTTACTGTACCAATTTTAGATATTATCTCTACTTCCCTGGAATCTAGCAAAGTGTGCTTTGACAGACTTAATCCACTTAATCATATTAGTATCATTGCCTCTCAGAATCTTGCCCTAGAGCATCAGGTGAGTTTCTCATGCCTTCTTTGGGTTTCAAGTAAGTATAGTCAACTTCTCTAAGGAAAACGGCCCTCTTGTTGATCAAAGAGAAAATCCAGACCCCTCAACAGTAGAACTGCACAGACACTTCAGAGTAAACGGCAACCTTAATGTAAGCTTGTTTTTGTGTGCAGAAATTGTCTTCTTATGATGGTGACTGCAGCCATGAAATTAAAAGACGCTTACTCCTTGGAAGAAAAGTTAGGACTAACCTAGATAGCATATTCAAAAGCAGAGACATTACTTTGCCAACAAAGGTCCATCTCGTCAAGCCTATCGTTTTTCCAGTAGTCATGTATGGATGTGAAAGTTGGACTGTGAAGAAGGCTGAGTGCCGAAGAATTGATGCTTTTGAACTGTGGTGTTGGAGAAGACTCTTGAGAGTCCCTTGGACTGCAAGGAGATCCAACCAGTCCATTCTGAAGATCAGCCCTGGGATTTCTTTGGAAGGAATGATGCTGAAGCTGAAACTCCAGTACTTTGGCCACCTCATGCGAAGAGTTGACTCATTGGAAAAGACTCTGATGCTGGGAGGGATTGGGGGCAGGAGGAGAAGGGGACGACAGAGGATGAGATGGCTGGATGGCATCACTGACTCGATGGACGTGAGTCTGGGTGAACTCCGGGAGTTGGTGATGCACAGGGAGGCCTGGCGTGCTGTGATTCATGGGGTCGCAAAGAGTCGGACACAACTGAGCGACTGATCTGATCTGATCTGTAGCTCAGTTGTTGGATGGCAGGAATCGATTCTTTTTAACTGTTTTGGAATTTCTCACTGCACTATGTCAAACAGAAAATGATGACACAAAGGAGACCCAGGTTGGTCCTTGCACCCTTCCTCAATCATTGGAAATTGCTTGTTTGGCTTCAGTGATGGATATGTTAGATGTGGTGGTTAATTTTATGTTTCAGTTTGGCTAGGCTCTTGGTGCCAAGTTGTTTGTTGAAACACCTGTCTAGGTATTTTTTAGATGTAATAAACATTTAAATCAGTAAACTGAGTAAAGCAGATTGCCCTCCATAGTGTGGGTAGGCCTCATCCAGTCAGTTGAGGCCTTAAGAACAGATTGCAGTTTCCTGAATTAGAATTCTTGGGCCTGCAGCCTAGAAACCCTGCCAGTTTCCAAGCTGTTTCAGGGCTGCAATATCAACTCTTAACCTGAATTTCTGGCCTGGGGGTCTGCCCTAGGTTTCAAACTTGCCAGCCCCTGCAATTCTTTGAGCCAGTTTCTTAAGCTCCATTTATTCCATTGGTTCTGTTTCTCTAGAGAACTCTAGTGGGCTCACTCTTGCAAACAGCCTGACTTCCCTCATCCTTCCAGTTTTTTCAGTCGCGGGGCAAATGTGCCAAGCCTGAATGAACTCTTCACTCATGAAGAACCCGTCACTCTTTCCTCTGACTTCAACTGGGCAGATGAGCTCCCTTAGAATAAATCACACAAGACAGTCCCAACCGTGTTATGGGCTATGATGCTACAGGAGCACATAACTGATCTAACCTTGTCTCAGGGTAGGATCAAGGACTTTGAAAATTATTTTTGGAATAATTTTTATTTTCAGAAGAAACAATGACATTGTCAACTGAGAGATGAGTTGGGAAGTAGGTGAAGAGAAGCAGTGAAATGAGAATGTACCAATAAATGTGCAAAGGATCTGCAAAATACTGGGGTATGTATTTGATTATCAGGAATGGGAACCATGTAGTAGATGGAGAAGAATAAAAAGATACTCAGGAAACAGGTGCAAAACACATGAGCCTCTGCTGTCAAGAGGGATTAAATTAGGTCAGACTTGGAAACAATGCAGCTGCTATAAAATCTACGACAAGTGTTAAGTCACAGTTTGGGAAGGGTCTAGGCTTGGGCCCTATTTAAAAGCTAATAAGGTAACCTGTTACTGTTTCATGGCAGCGCACATGAGGTTCCTGGGTCGAAGACTAGAGAATTTCATTACCTGTGGCCAGAGCATCCTGTTTGATGGCTCTCCAAGCCTCCACAGTCCCCCTGGGTGACCGAGGTGGACATAAATGGAGTTTGCACATAAACTGGGTGGTGGTACAGGAAAGGAGTACTAAGTTTGGGGGGTTCATTCTTTTTACAATAAGTGGAAGCAAGCCTGCTACTTGGGGAAGACATTACCTCAGCTCTGAAGATTGATCACTCTAAGCAGTCAGTACCTTGTGTTCTTTGCATACTTAGTAAGAATTTGCAGGGACACTCAGGGATCATGGCCAATCACTGCCAGCAGTATGCTAAGTTCATGGGATGGGGGTTGGAGGAGGATAGCTAAATTCTCATACAAAGTTTGAAGAAAGGCGATGTTGAAGCTGTGTTTCCATAAGAGGAGTAACTGTTCATCGAGCCAGTGTGGAGAGAGAAAGGTTTTTAGCCTGTGACCCAGCCGAAGCACAGGTGTGGAAACTTGATAAGAGTTTGGCAGGCTCAGAAGACTTACTGCTGCTGCTGCTGCTGCTAAGTCACTTCAGTCGTGTCCGTCTCTGTGTGACCCTAGAGACGGCAGCCCACCAGGCTCCCCCGTCCCTGGGATTCTCCAGGCAAAAACACTGGAGTGGGTTGCCATTTCCTTCTCCAGTGCATGAAAGTGAAAAGTGAAAGTGAAGTCGCTCAGTCGTGTCTGACTCCTAGCGATCCTATGCACTGCAGCTTACCAGGCTCCTCCGTCCATGGGATTTGCCAGGCAAGAGTACTGGAGTGGGTTGCCATTGCCTTCTCCCAGAAGACTTACTAGGGTCTTATTACAGCTGGATCTGACAGTACCAGGTGTGGGGACTGTGGAGCATGGGGTGAGGAAGCAGTCGTCAATTGTGAGAGGTTAGGCTAGAAAGATAATGAACTATCTCACTTGCCTTACTAGAGTCTGAATGCCATGTAGGCAATGAGAGACCACTGAAGCTTCTTAAGAATGCTGTGGCTGCTCTGATGTATGTTTTAGAATGATCAGTCTAGATTACCAGGTAAAAATGGTATCTTAAACATTGCTTCTACATTTGCTTCCTCTTAGACCCCCTGAAAATGACAGTAAAAGGATTTTTTAGGGTCACAAACTCAAGGATAGAAAGTGATAAAATTCTGAAACCAAAAGCAAAGGGCTCAGATGATTTGGAAAAGCTCAGATATGCAGATGACACCACCCTTATGGCAGAAAGTGAAGAAGAACTAAAGAGCCTCTTGATGAAAGTGAAAGAAGAAAGTTGGCTTAAAGCTCAACATTCAGAAAACTAAGATCATGGCATCTGGTCCATCACTTCATGGCAAATAGATGGGGAAACAGTGGCTGACTTTGTTTTGGGAGGCTCCAAAATCACTGCAGATGGTGACGGCAGCCATGAATTAAAAGACGCTGACTCCTTGGAAGGAAAGTTATGACCTCCTTGGAAGGAAAGCATATTAAAAAGCAGAGACATTACTTTGCCAACAAATGTCTGTCTAGTCAAGGGTATGGTTTTTCCAGTAGTCATGTATCGATGTTAGAGTTGGACTCTAAAGAAAGTTGAGCGCCAAAGAATTGATGCTTTTGAACTGTGGCGTCGGAGAAGACTCTTGAGAGGCCCTTGGACTGCAAGGAGATCCAACCAGTCCATCCTAAAGGAGATCAGTCCTGGGTGTTCATTGGAAGGACTGATGCTAAAGCTGAAACTCCAATACTTTGGCCACCTCATGCGAAGAGTTGACTCATTTGAAAAGACTCTGATGCTGGGAAAGTTTGAGGGCAGGAGGAGAAGGGGACGACAGAGGATGAGATGGTTGGTTGGCATCACCGACTTAATGGACATGAGTTTGGGTAAACTCCGGGAGTTGGTGATGGACAGGGAGGCCTGGCGTGCTGCAGTCCATGGGGTTGCAAAGAGTTGGACGCGACTGAGCGACTGAACTGAACTGAAAGACTAAACCAGCAGGGAGCAAAGCCAGTAAACAATACTATTTACATCATTTTGTTTTAGTCGCTAGGTTGTGTCCAACTCTTTTGGGACCCCATGGACTGTAGCCTGCCAGGTTCCTCTGTCCATGGGATTTCCCAGGCAAGAATACTGCAGTGGGTTGCCCTTTCCTTCTCCAGGAGATCTTTCTGACCCAGGAATTGAACCCTCCCTGCATTGGCAGGTGGATTTTTTTTTTTCCCCTACCACTGAGACATCAGGGCCCTAAAAAACTGAGAAACTGGCTTCTGCAAGTAAGGATAAAGAGGGTAACTAAAAGGATTGGCAATTCCCTTGGGAATGAATTATACCCTTATGATACCACCCATCAACCTAAAAGCCTAATTCTGAAAGCCCTTTTATTTGGGAGAGAGTAAAAAGAGAGTCCTTGTGTTAGACGACATCAGGCACTTGGAAATTTTTATACCGAATTCTGAGACCTCCTCCCAACCTCTACAGCCCTTTTCTCTCATTTGGTTTTCAAAATACATATCCCACGGACTCTGAACTTTCAATCAGCTTTTAAATGTCCCACTTTTAAATAATTATTACCAGACACCTGTGGAAGCCTCTAACATAAGAGTCCAAAAGCAACAGAAGAAATAGAGACTGAAAGGAGAAGAAAAACTCAAACAAGCTATCATTAATATCAGAATTAAATTACCCTGGCAGGTAGCAGTAGGATAATTAAATTATCCTACTTTAGCCACGCAAGACTGGAAGGGCTTAAGGGAAAAGCTGAGCAAGAGCACCTGAAGTAAGAGAGCAGAAGTTAGCATTTTAAAAATGCAGATGGCGGGCAGAGGAGGAATACAGATTGTAGGCCCCTCCCTCAGTAGATGACGAATTCAGAACCTCTTGGAATGGAGATTCAAGAATCTGGAATGGGTTATATGGCCAGCTGGGCAGTGGTCTAGAGACTGGGGACAGGAGGACAGAAGATCTAACTGCATACAGCAGGGTAAAAAGAAGTTGGGTGGGCTGGGTATCTAGGCTTTCTCTCCCCCACTCACTGGGTGGATAATGGTGTCAGTCCCAAATATAGAAGCAAAGATACACATCGGACACTGTTCCCCACCCCCTCAACACACACACACCAAATCAAAGATGGGTGGTACATACTCATGGGCAAGTGGATTACTTACTTCGATTACTGCTACAGTTTCTTGCCACCAATGCCTAAGGACACAAGAGCATTGTGTTCTCATTCCTTTATATCATCATTTGTTGATATAAGGCTGCTTCCTCAGTCCTTTCCCTAGACAAAACAAAACAAAAACCCTGATCATTTTGTAACTGGGAAAGTGCTTCAGAAAGCCAAACTCTTTGACAGCAGATGTTTGCAGCAAAGTTAAGGATTTATTTGCAGGATGCCAAGCAAGGGCATGGGAGACAGGTGTCAGATGCACCCCTTCTTGGTCTTTAAGTTAGGGATGTTTTAAAGGGCAAGAACAAAGAAATTGGGATTAATCACCATCTTCTAACTTTTAAAATATATTTATTTACTTATTTATTTGGCTGCATCGGGTCTTAGTTGCGCCAGGTGGGATCTTTCACTGTGCACAGACTATAGTTGTGGCACACAGACTTAGTTGCTACATGGCATGTGGGGTCTTACTTCCCTGACCAGGGATAGAACCCACCTCCCCTCCATTGCAAGACAGATTCTCAACCACTAGCCACCAGGGAAGCCCCACCGTTTCTTAATCTGGTTTTGTGAGTCAGGTTGTCTGCAGTTTACAATTCCCTGGCCCGGTGATACAGGTCTGTGAGCTCATCTTGTCCTAGAGAAACAACCTGAATTTGTATGTTACTAATGATATACGTACCTACATTATATATGTGTATGTATATATGTATATGTATATATATCTGCAACAGCAATTTTAGTACATTAATGATGTTATCAAAAATAGCATTCCTTAGTGGATCAGATGGTAAGACGTCTGCCTGCAATGGGGGAGACCTGGGTTCGATCCCTGGGTCAGGAAGATTCCCCTGGAGAAGGAAATGGCAAGCCACTACAGTACTCTTGCCTGGAAAATTCCATGGATGGAGGAGCCTGGTAGGCTACAGTCCACGGGATCGCAAAGAGTCGGACACGACTGAGCAATTTCACACACACAGTCATCTGACTCTGGTTGATTAGTATTCAGTTAGCCCAAGATTGGAGAGGGCAATGGTGTCCCACTCCAGTACTCTTGCCTGGAGAATGCCATGGATGGAGGAGCCTGGTAGGCTGCAGTCCATGGGGTCGCTGAGAGTCGGACACGACTGAGCGACTTCACTTTCACTTTTCACTTTCACGCATTGGAGAAGGAAATGGCAACCCACTCCAGTATTCTTGCCTGGAGAATCCCAGGGACGGGGGAGCCCGGTGGGCTGCTGTCTCTGGGGTCGCACAGAGTCGGACACGACTGAAGCGACTTAGCAGCAGCAGCAGCCCAAGATTGATGTCAGAGGAGACAAGATAGGGAATACAGTTATGGAGGGAGGTTATGTCAGTTATGTCAGTGAGGGAAGCTGGTTTTAGGAGAACTCGGTTTCTATTTCCTCTCTGCTACCAGCACAGTATCTTTTTTTTTTAAATCACCATTATTGTTCCTGACATTTTTAATAATTAACTTACATGCCTCCAACTCCTCTAAAAAAGACTGCTATTCAGGAGCATAAGTAGCTTAAGTAACTTTCTTGACTCAGACCTGTTTTCTATATAACTCTTATTGAAAGCTGAAATGTTCTTAGTTTTCATTTAAATGCACCTCTTCCAATTAAAATGTCAGCCTTATGACAAGGAATCCGTTTGCAGGCTTCATTGCTGCATAGTCCCCCGCAAGGTAGGACAAGTTATTATTTTTTTTAAAAGTTTAATGGATGAAGTCCAGTCACTCGTGTATTTCACAATGATTTCATCGCTCTTAGCACCAACTCCAAGCGATCTCTTTCTAGCCAGCCACATCGTGAACAAGGAGCCAGTTGCTTCGAATTAAAGTTTCTCGCTCAGAGTTTCTTGGCAAGTATGAAAGGGTACGACTCCAAGGGTGTCAACTCCAAAGTCCTCGCAAACTATGTCCAAAATCCAACGTGACTAGAGTGGAGATTTGAAATGAGAACAAGCAGCAAAATGCCATCTCTTTTTGGCAGAGGCCTCCGAAGCTCGGATAAGGGGCGGGGCGGGGCAGAGTGACGCTATCTGCGCCGGGTCGCTCGTGTGACGTCAGCAAGGCGACGCGGAAGATTACGGATGAACCCGCGCCATTTACATCTCGGAAGGCTAGGCCAGATTTAAACCTTGGGAGTTACTGATTTATTCGCTGTGTGTGACGCCTTGGGTTGGGCTGGCGGGAGAAGGTCCGGATGGGCTCAGACCTCCCCGCTACCCTCTCACCTCTGGGCCTTCTGAGTGGGTCTCGACAGGAGGCGGTATCCAGTAGGGACATGTGTGAGGGAGGAGAAGTACGGCGTCATCTGGGGCTGGCTGCACACAGGTTTGCTTAGCTTCCGGGCTAGCGTTGGCCTCGGATTTGAATTAGTGGTGTCTGGCCGAATGGAGTGGTGGTGCAAAGATTAAACTTGACCATTGTGCTCTCTCCACTCACCCTGCATTAGACTCTGCACCTTATTTCAAATGTAAGGTAGCTTTTCTAAATAGCATGATTTCGAGAAGCAATTGGAAAAACGTGTTGAAAGGTAAAAAGTGCATTATTATTAATCGTAGTCGCTTCATGAACGTTAAGAAGCTGGTGGATATGGGAAAATAAAGTTTTTAGGTTATTTATCAGTATTTAAAATAACCAGTAACCTACAAGAGTCCCTAAGACCTCTCATGACTCAATAGCAGCCTCTATTGACATAAAGTTGCAAGTATCTTAAAACTTAATGATCCCGTTACATATATAATCTGTTTACCAGATTTTCCAATTTTTTCCCCCCTTCTTCTGTGGTCCCAGAAATGTTTGGACATCCATTTAGTATCCTCTATTGAAACAAATGTATTTATGATTCAGTTAATGAAAACGAAAACGTTAGACAACAAGAATAGATTTGGCCTTAATTCTCTTAAAGAGAAAACTGGCAATTGTATAGATATGTATAGTGAATGTTGTAATTTGTCATAAAAAATGGCTTTTTAAAAAATTCATTTTATCTTGTGCATCACAGAAAGAGCAAGTATTTGTAGAAAAGCTTATTAAAAATACTGCAAATATTTTATATTTAAAAGTTTGTGTTTAGAAATCAGAGTATTTCCAAACCTTATGGGTTTCAGCAGTTACTCATTTTGCTCTCTTTGAAGTGAAGTAAAAGTTGTTCAGTCCTGTCTGACTCTGGAATTCTCTAGGCCAGAATAGTGGAGTGGGTAGCCCTTCCCTTCTCCAGGAGATCTTCTCAACCCAGGGATCGAACCCAGGTCTTCCGCATTGCAGGCAGATTCTTTACTAGCTGAGCCACAAAGGAAGTCTCTTGCTGTCTTTAGGAATGTTTTATTTTCTCTAATTGATATTAATTAAATGATGTGGATGAATCAGTAGGAAAATAAGTTCAAATAAGACAGTTGTGAGGTTTTTGTTATTGTTCAATCATGCCTAACTTTTTTTTGATGAAATACAGCTTCACATTTTCTTTTTATGTGACCTGCATTGAGAAGCTCAAAGAACATTGTATTGATATAATACTTTATTGAGTTGTAATATTATAGAGTCTAAGTTTAAATGAATTTATTGGCAATTTAAAAATCAAATTAGAGGCTATTCCCTGGCTGCCCAGTAGTTGGGGTTCTGTGCTTTCACTTCTGGGGCCCTGGGTTGGATCCTTGGTTGGGAAACTAAGATCCTACAATATATGTATGTGTGTGTGTGTAATATATATGTTATAAATATGTATATTTCAAACTAGAGTATGAAGAGCTTAGTTCTTAACAGTTATAAAAGTGACTTGCTGTGACCTTTGAAAACTAAGATCCTGCGATACATATATATGTGTGTGTGTGTGTGTGTGTATAATATATATGATATATATTTCAAACTAGAGTATGAAGAGCTTAGTTCTTAACAGTTATAAAAGTGACTTGCTGTGACCTTTGAAAACTAAGATCCTGCGATACATATATATATATGTGTGTGTGTATAATATATATGATACATATTTCAAACTAGAGTATGAAGAGCTTAGTTCTTAACAGTTATAAAAGTGACTTGCTGTGACCTTTGAAAAAAGTATTATATATTAATAATAATCACAGTTTATATAGAGAGGACTAAACTTAGATAAATGTAAGGGTTTTTTTCTCTTTTTTCTATCAGAGATTGATTTTATTTTCACCTTCGTTCAGTTCCTAAAAGCAGACTTCACTTGAATTAGCTTTTTCAAAGTTTCCGTACAGGATTTTAATTATTTTAATCAACCTGTAACAAGAAAAATGAAAAAACTAAGCATATGGTACTTTGAATTTAGTTTTACTGGATAATAATTTACTTATTATTTCTTTCCTATGGTGTGGTCTGTTTTGAGAGAATTCTGCATTTCTACTTGTTTCATCCTCATCTGTGTATATACCATTGCCCTCTCATATTTGCTTCCGGTTCTGACAGGGAATTAGGTTGACTATATCAAAATTTCAACCCTGTTGTTTTCAGCAAAGTTACCATAGACAGTTCATAGTTCAGTGATTCTTTAATTGTGTCTTTGATATAGTCATTTTTATGAGGAGTGATTGTATAGAATTTCTTCTCCAAACATCCCCCCACCCCCCGCAACAAACTCCATGAAACTCCTTGTTCCCCTAACATTTCTTGATATAGAGTTCTCTGCTACCAGTGATGTTCAAATAAGCGTCAGTGAAATGACTCTTCAGGAATTGGTGCATCAGGCTGCCTCCCTTTATTCAGATAAAATAGCTGTGTGTTTTGATGAATGTAACAACCAGCCTCCAGTTTACTATACCTACAAGACTGTGATTCATGCTGCTTCAGCATTATCGAATTTTCTGCTGTTACACTGTGAGTTTCAAGGAATTCGGGAAATTGGTCTCTACTGCCATCCTACAATAAACTTACCCTCTTGGATTTTAGGGTAAGATTTTTTAGAACTGAAAATTTGATATCTTAAAGTAAGATTATTTTCAACAGATAGCCTGTGCTGACTCTGTCCTTTGTTTCTTTAGAATTCTCCACGTCCCTGCTGCTTATGTACCTGTTGATCCAGATTCACCACCAGCATTATCAGTTCATTTTATGAAAAAATGTAATCTGAAGTATATCCTTGTTGAAAAAGTGCATATAAGTGTAAGTGTGGCTATTTAAGTTTTTTTTTTTAATGTGTTTTATTTACTTCTCAGTTGAAGGGAGTCCCATCCCCATCTTGATTTCTAAATTCACTAATTCAGCGAAGTTTCTCAGTCTCAGCACTGTTGACATTTTGGGTTGGATAATTGTTATGAGGAGTGTCCTTTACATTATAAGATGTTTAGTAACCCCATGGCCTCACCTAACAGGTGTCAGTAGCACCCCTCAATTGTAACAATCAAAATTTTCTTCGGACTTTGCCAAATGTCTCCTGGAGGTATCCTCCACCATCCATGCTCCATTGAGAACCTCAATGACATGAACATATCTTCTGCCCTCATAATAATGAATTGTGAATTGCCTTGAATTTACTTTCTCTTTCCAAAGTTTCCAAAGGAAACTTTTATAATACTTGATTTTTTTTTTTTGGCCATGTGGCCTGTGGGATCTTAGTTCCCTGACCAGAAATTAAACCCATACCTCTTGCACTGGAAGCCTGGAGTCTTACCACTGTACTGCCAGGGAAGTCCCAATACTTGATACTTTTATCTTTGTATCTTTATGCCAACTTACAGTAGTCAGCAACATTAAAGAACTGTATCCGAGCTTAGATTTTGAGAAAGAGATTGGCACTTAGGTCAGATCTTTCTGGGAAACTAAATATATTATTTTTAAAATTTTTAAGTGACTGCCAGCCAGAGTCACTTCTAGTCAAGAAACACTGCCTTAGGTGCAAAATTGGTATTATATGTTAAGCAAGGGGCAGCCCATGTTTCATTATTATTTCTTCATTTTTTGTTTATAAAATATTGCCTTACCATGGAAAAAATTATAGAAAATATATTCATTTTAGCCTATTACTACCATTTCCTATATGAATCATTTTATGTTTGAGAGTAACTTAAATGCCTTTCACCTATTTGTGTATATATGCATTTGTATCCGTAATGTACATCAGTAAGACAATTCAAGAGCTTCAGGTATATGGGGGGCTTCCTATAGAATAATAGGTATTAGAGTAGGGCCTCCAGAAAGAGACAGTGAGTATTAATTTGGTAAATAAATATTTTCTGAATATACATGTATGGTTATCTGACCACAGTTTTCCTCAAATTGGTTATTTGTTGATAAGCAAAACTAAGGGTTTCCCTGGTAGCTCAGCGGCAAAGAATGTACCTGCATTGCAGGAGACCCAGGTTCAATCCCTGGGTCCGGAAGATTCCTCTGAAGAAGGAAATGGCTACCCTCTCCTGTATTCTTGCCTGGAGAATTCCATGGACAGAGGAGCTACAGTCCATAGGGTCTCAAAGAATCGGACATGACAGAAGCAACTGAGCACGCACACACACACAAGCAAAACTAAAATGAGAGCGTGAGGTTCAGTTTTTTAAACAGCCTTGATGAAAGGTTTGTAGATGGGGTGGTTGGGTGGAAGAATTAATTGTCAATATCAAGCTAGTCTTTATAACTGCATATAGGAAGGAGTTGGATACATAACAAACTCCATAAAAAGTACCTTGCTTCCTTTTCCATAATTTTCATGGTGGTGTAAGTGTTCTTCTGTCAGTTAACACAAGAGCAATCAGAGGTATTTATTGAGCATCTATTGTATGCCCAGGATCTCCTAGAGTGGTGGTTCTCAGCTGGCCATGATTTTACATGCCAGGAAACATTCTGGCAGGTCGAGATATTTTTTATCATCATGATGGAAAGGGGATGGTACTGGCTTCTGATGGGTAGAGGTCAGGGATTCTGCTCAAAGTCTGACAGTGTACAACCCCAACAAAGGTTTATCTGGTCCAAAATGTCAGTAATGTTGAGATTGAGAAAGCCTGCACTAGAACAGGGTGTTTGGGAGGATATTATTAGTATCTGAAAGTAACCTAAGACAGGATTCCTGCCTGGCAGTTGCTTTTATAGTTTCAGAGAAAAGATTAGTACTTGCAAGGTCTACATAATATGATATCACCCTAAGCGAAGTATACATAACCTAGTAGAGATAGGACAGTTTTAATGGAGAACAGTGTTTGAGCTTGGTCTTACGAATATGTGGGCCTTAAATTTTTTCTTTTTTTTTTACATTATAGAACATACTACACTCTACCTAATAAACACAAAACAAGTACAGACAGAAAACACTGCTGGCTCCTGAGTTGTGACCTTTTCCTCTCATTTATATTAATTTCTTTATTGTGGAAACTTGTTATACTTCATTAAGCTGCTATTTATCAACCTAAAAAGATATACTTAAAGGAAGCTTCTGTTTTAATCTGTTTCCATCTACCAGACAATTGAGCCAGAAATTCAGCAATCTTAGGCTCACTCCCTTTCCAGAAAGTCACCAAACTCTACTGGTTCTTTGTTCATAGGCCCTTTCCATTCATTTCTGCTGCAACAGACTCTTCAGGCAGATATTCAGTTCAATCGCTCAGTCGTGTCCGACTCTTTACGACCCCATGAACTGCAGCACGCCAGGCCTCCCTGTCCATCACCAATTCCCGGAGTTCACCCAAACTCATGTCCATTGAGTCAGTGATGCCATCCAACCATCTCATCCTCTGTCGTCCCCTTCTCCTCCTGCCCTCAATCTTTCCCAGCATCAGGGTCTTTTCAAATGAGTCAGCTCCTCGCATCAATACTTTGGCCAAAGTATTGGAGTTTCAGCTTTAGCATCAGTCCTTCCAATGAACATCCAGGACTGATCTCCTTTAGGATGGACTGGTTGGATCTCCTTGCAGTCCAAGGGACTCTCAAGAGTCTTCTCCAACACCATAGTTCAAAAGTATCAATTGTTCGGCGCTCACCTTTCTTTACGGTCCAACTCACATCCGTACATGACTACTAGAAAAACCATAACCTTGACTAGACGGACCTTTGTTGGCAAAGTAATGTCTCTGCTTTTCAGTATAATGTCTAGTTTGGTCATAACTTTACTTCCAAGGAGTAAGCATATCTGAATTGTTCTGGAAGTTCATTAAAGGCACTCACTTACAGAATTGCATATCATTCTCTTCTTGACAAGCAAAGTCTAGTCTATGCTATTGCCACTCTCAGTTGGATGCTGTCACAGATTACGATCTGAACTCCTTGGTTTTGAGGATATAGTTATTAAGGCTTAGCAACTCATCTCTGGTCAACAGCACTACTCATCTCCTCTCCCCCGATTTTGCAGCTTATTGGAATGCTTACTGTTCTAACACCAACATTGTCAGGTCAGGCACTGTTTATTGATTGTCTAAATACCCCTTTTCTTTATTTGGAGAATAGCTGTTTATAACACAGACATTACATATGAAGAATCAATCTCTGACCTTCCAGGCAAGTTAAGTTCAGCCTTCTCTGTTTTCATTCACATTTGAAGCATATTTCATTACCACATCACATTGCACTGCAGATGTGTGCTTTTGTGTCTCTATGTTAAAGGTGAGTTTTAAAATAAGGATAGCACTTTACTCTTGGAGATTTCTATTTTTCTTTTTATTCCTGGATAAAGTGCAAGTGCAATTAACCCTTGAACAAACTGGGGATTAGGGGTGCCGAATCCCGTGCAGTGGAAAATCTACCTATAACTTTACAGTTGTAATTCCACATCCCTAGATTCATCTAACTCAGATGGAGTAATACGTATTTACTGGGAAAAACCCACATATAAGTGGACCAGTGCAGTTCAAACCCATGTTCAAAGGTCAGTTATACTTAAAAAAAAAGGCCATGCTAAATCAGTAAATGAATACTCAGTATTCTGTAGAATATTAAACTTAATATTCTATATAATATTAAACTATATAATAATAAACTTTGTCCCCCATTTAATACAGAAATTCAAGTCTTCCTATGAAGCATTATTGAACTATGATATGCTTACAGTAGAACATAATGACCTAGTACTCTTCAGACTTCACTGGAAAAATGTCGAGGTGAGCCTGGTGCTAAATGATAGAAAAGAGAAATATGAAAAAGGAAAGATGACAAAGAGTATGCATTCTGAGAGCAGCAGTGAAGAAAAGTCAGAAGAGCACATGGATATGAGGCAAAAGCACTGCTTGGCCTATGTTCTCCATACGTCAGGCACTACAGGGATACCTAAGATTGTCAGAGTCCCTCATGCATGTATAGTGCCAAACATCCAGCATTTTCGGTAAGTTCTGTTCTTAGAATCCTTCTTCAGAACTTGAAATTTAAAGGAAAAAATGAGTTTTGAACTATCTGTTTTTTATAACTCTTGTTCTTATTTACAGTCCTAAGTAACCTGGGTCTCTTGTTTCAGCTATATCTAAACTTCAGTTCTCTGCAGAGTAGGGCTTTACCCGTTTGATCCAGACCTGGAGCCAAATAGCAAATGATATGTTTGGAAATTTTGCTTCTTAATTATTAATAAGAGAGGAAACATTCCTAGCAGGGGTACTGGCAGAGGTATGGGAGAAAGGAGTTTGGCTTGCTAGAGTGCATTGGGTCTGAGCTGAAGAGCAGGAGACTTATGACCTGAGGGGCAGGAGCCTGATATCCTCTGTTGGAGAAGTTTGAACTTAATCCAAAAGGTAATAAGGAACCATTAAAAAGTTTGCATTTCATTAAGTTTACTCCTGTAGCATTGTGGAGTTGGTTTTACTGTTAGGGCTGGGAGATAAGTAATCTCTGTAAAGTTGAGATTCTCAACTTTTGAAGAAAGAAGAAAATAGAAGGGGAAGGGAACCAGACAGAAGTAGTCTTAGGAAATCGAAGGAGGAAACAGAAGTAGAACTAGAAACCTCATGAGACACATATGTAATTTTATGTCATTGTGAGTTTTATGTAATTAAAAAGTTTTTAGCAACCCCATTTAAAAAGTAAAAAGTGAAATTAATTTTAACAATATTATTCAATATACCCCAAATATTATCATTTTAATATGTAATCAGTATAAAAATTATTAGTGAGGTATTTTACATTCTTTTTTGTACACTAGTTATTTTCAAGTTCTAGAGTGTATTTTACACTTTACACATCTCCGTATGGAGCAGCTACATTATTAGTGCTCAGTAGGCACAGGTATCTAGCGGCTGCCATATTCTGTGCACAGATCTAAAAGGAAGGAATGGTTAAATGCTGCAGAGGTGTCTGCTGTAATTGACAGTTCTGGTCTTTAATGAATTTTTGCTTCTAATGCCCAGAGCTGAAGACTGTACAGGCTAGAGATAAGAAAATGAGGGATAAAGATATGGAAACAGCAAAAATAAGGTGTTATTTTCTAGAAACTAGTTTTAATAGAAATGAAAGAATTATGGGAAGGTGTACTTTTTTTTCCTTTGCTTTTAGATGGGAGAGCTGTAGGCTGGACATCAAGAATTGGTGGAGAGGATTGGTTTGGATAATCAAGTAGAAGAAATATGGTAAAGGAGTTAGATACTATGAGATAGGAAGAGATGATATTTAAAGTACTGGGTGGATATACACCTTCTTTAGAAATGGTTAAAATTGGAGCTTATCTACATAACAGTAGGGGAAAGGGAGGGGGAGAAAAGGCTTCTATGGGAAATACAAATAGGTTTCTTTAGGAAAGACAAAAGGAGATAAACTGTGGTAATGTTGACCTGTGCACATGAGAATAGTTTTCATCATCTTCGGGGCCATAAAAGTCCCCTGTAGAGGGTAGGGGGGGCGGGGGGGGTTTATGGTAGGTTTATTCTTGGTGCGCTTTCTGGGAGTAAAAGTAACCCTGAAGATGGAATTTATAGCAGTCTCATTCCCCAGAGGTTTCTGCTGTCAGTCAGATAAGGAAAGTTCCAAGAAGGCTTCTTTCTGCATCTGTTGAAGCCAAAATGTCTTCAGCTTGAAATAGTTTTTATACCAACTCTGGGGTTCCAAGTGGGTCCCCACAAATACCATATTTTAAGATATTTTGAAGTTAAGGTAATTCCTAATTCTAGATAGAGTGAGTTTTTTTGTTGCTAATTTTTTTTTTCTTGGCTGTGCCAAGTGACTTATAGGATCTTAGTTCCCCATCCAAGGATTGAACGCAACCACAGCAGTGAAAGCACCGAGTCCTAACCTGGAGTGCCAGAGAATTGCCAGTTTTTTGTCTTTAAATTCAAGCAGTGTCTTCATCTCATCACTGACCATCCATGCTCAGTAATATCCTTACCACATATATTTTGTTCTGCTCTTTGTTGAGATACTGAGAAAAAATGCCAAATAATGAGAAAAGGGAGTCAGGTCTCTATTGATCATCACTGAAGATGTAGTATAGAGTAAGTCAAGGTTCTACCAGAAAAGCAGAACCAGGAGGATTTATCAGGGATCTCTTAAAAGGAGTTTACTTATACTTGTAGAGGCTGGGTATCAAGACTGAAGTCCATTGGGTAGACAATTAGAAAGGGTGATTGTGAATAGACTGAACCCAGTGGGCATGTGCTTGTCTACAGGCAAGTCAGGAAAGAGAATCCAGGGGAAAGGGAGAATAATTGCTGACCCAGCTGCTCTATGGAGTCTCTTTTTCAGAGAAAGCCTAAACACGCTCTCTCTTTTTTTTGGCCGTGCCATGTGGCATGCAGGATCTTAGTTCCCTGATCAGGGATTGAACTCATGCCCTCTGCATTGGGAACACAAAGTCTTAACTACTGGACTTCTGGGGGAGTCCCCTAAACACTCTCTTAAAGGCCTTCCAACTGAGAAAAGCCTGCCAATCCAGGATAACCTCTGTCTTAATTAAAGTCAGATGATTAGGAACCTTAATTATATCTACAAAATCCCTCCAAGTAGTGCCTAAGTGCATAAAATATGTCATAGTAAAGAGTAGATATTGCTTAAAATGGCTTTTAACCCTTATATATATAAAGAAGAGTTCTAGAATTAATAGCACCATTTTGTTTAAGAGAGAAAAATAAATCGGGCTAATATCTGGAAACTTAATGATCATAAATACTTTTTTAGGATATATGTTTACTAAATGTTAGGCATTTCTCATAATTACATTCTCTCTTGCCTTAGGGTGCTTTTTGAAATCACTCATGAGGATGTTTTGTTTCTGGCTTCACCTCTGACCTTTGATCCTTCTGTGGTGGAAATATTTGTTGCTTTGTCAAGTGGTGCCTCTTTGCTTATTGTGCCAACTTCTGTCAAAATGGTCCCATCAAAATTAGCTGCTGTTCTGTTTTCCCATCACAGAGTGACTATTTTACAGGTACATTTTATGAGCAAATAAAATGTTTTGTCTATCATTGTTCAATATTGTAAGTGTGTTAGAATATATTTTGTATTTCTATAGCTCTTTACAGTGGATTCATGGTAATCTAGTTAGATTATCAAGGGCTGTCACCTGATGATGTCACTTTTTGTTTGAGAATGAAAAAAAATCAGTTCTGTTTATTTAGTAGAAAATTCTCTTACTATGCAATTTGTACATATTATAATAACTAAAGGAACTCGACTTTACTCAGACCTGTTGAGATATGCCTCTCCTTTCTTAAAGTTTTGAATTTATTTTGTATCCCACTAAAAATTGGTTTAAGTAAGTTAAATTATAATTGACTTAGAAATTTAGATTTTCTGGTTTTTACCTCAGTATATTTATATTAACCTAAAAAAACAAATATTTAAAAAATTTTTCATTTTAAAAGATTTTAAAAATATATCTGAAAGTATGTGACTGGTACACTAGCCTTAAGATATTTCATTGTAAGTGGTTAATTAATAGAATTATATGCAGATCATGATAAATAAAAAATTCTAAAAATGAGACTTGAGAGGACATTAAATTTATTCCCCAGAGACAAAATTTGATGCTGACTTTCCTTTTTGGGCAATGTGTTTTTCATCCTATTAAAAAAAGTCATGCACATATATAACTATAGATATAGATACATAAATGAAATCATTATAGCAATGTGGCTTGCTGGGTATCAGTGATATAAATTTTCTCATCTGTTGGTGAATTATTCTGTGAACCTGGGCAAGATTTTAATATAGCTTTTATTTTCCTATAAAATTCAAGGAGCATAAAACATATGATAAATTCCTTACTAGATTTGAGTGGCAGTTACTTAGAGAAAGGAAATTTCCCTTGTATGTCGTCAGTGTGTTGCTGCTGCTGCTGCTGCTAAGTCGCTTCAGTCGTGTCCGACTCTGTGCGACCCCATAGTCGGCAGCCCACCTCTTTAAATCTGATGCCCTTGCTTAATGTTTTAGCACAATCTCAGATAAATTTACTTTAGCATTGGTTTTTAACCTTTTTGGGATCATAGATCCTTCTGAGAAATGGATACATACTTACTAACTCTGTTCCCAAAATACAGCAGTTTCACATATAACTTCATTGTGATTTGATATAACTCACAGTATATACTTACTTGAAATATTATTAGCAGATCACATTTGAGTTTGTAAGGGCTCCTTGTACAGATTTTATTTACTAATAACCTTGTCCAAATCTAAGTGGATACTAAGCAAGGGTCTTAAAAGCTTTCAAAGAGAATATATGCTATTAAAGTTTTAAAAATTTGAAAAAATAGAATATCTTGAATTGTTGGGGAGAAAGGCCCTAAAGTGAAATGGACTAAGTGTTTGAGGAAATTAAGAACCTCTTTATTTCAGGAGTAAGGAGTTTTCTCTTGTGAAGAAAGGCTCAATATTTGGTTTCTCACAAACCTAAAGTATATTTGGGCATTTTTTGCATACTCTGGGTAAAAATGTTACATTATTTAAATTTCATGCCTTTTAAAAGTGAAACGTTATAGTTAGAGCAGAATCTTAGCTTTCTAGCTACCAAATTATCAATATAAGTGTTTTGCATTTTTACATGAATTTCTACTTAGACAATATAGAAGAAACTGTAACATTTTCTAATTGCTTTTTTCCCTTGTCATTTGCTAAGTCCTGTTTTCTTATGCCTATGACGATTGGTTACAAAGGATATTGAGTTGTATTGTGCCACTAAATTCATAATTTCCATTTATATGAGTATCTGAAAAGTGTTACTGTGCTTTACCTTGCTAAATATTGATAGTTGTGCGTTCATTTATAGAGTTCAAAGTTGACATTATACTTAACACTAGAAATTAGGCCAGAATATTTCAGATTCACCTTATTGAAAATGGAGAACAGAACCATTGGCCATCATTTTTTTTTTATGATTTTATTTATTTTTGGCTGTTCTGAGTCTTCATTGTTGCCAGACTTTTCTCTAGTTGTAGCAAGTGGAGGCTACTCTAGTTGCAGTGCGTGGGCTTCTCATTGCAGTGGCTTCTTTTGTTGCGGAGCATGGGCTGTAGGGTGTGTGGGCTTCTGTAGTTGTAGCACATGGGCTCAGTAGTTGCGGCTCCCAGGCTGCAGAGCACAGGCCCAAGAGTTGTGGCACATGGGCTTGGTTACCTTGCAGCATGTAGGGTATTCCTGGGTCATGGATCAAACCCAGGTCTCCTGCATTGGCAGGCAGATTCTTTAGCACTGAGCCACCAGGGAAGCCCTCAGCCATCATTTTGACAGGAGATTTTCCTTATGATAAGACTCTTGGTGGGACAGTTAAGAACTTAACAATAAGTACATGCTGGGATGTAGGGTCAACCTACTACTTAAATATTTTGACATGCTGTAACCTTAAATAACCTCCCTGAATTAAAATTCAGGTTGTTCTTTTAGCTTTTATTGAAAGAAGCCATTTAAAAATACTTACATGGAACCTGTGACTATGGCCAAATGAGGAGACTGGCAAATCTTCTCCCCCAAAAAGCAACTATAAAGCTGGAGAAAATTGACAAAAATAGCTATTTCCACACTTGGAAATCAACTATAGACATACAACTATCTGAAAAGTGGTTATGTTTTTAAAAACTGCTGCGTTTTTAAACTGGGAGTCTGTGGCCTGAAGTTTCAGTGGTGAGGAGGGCAAGCACATTGCTGGCTGACACTGAGGCTTCACGCATGCATAAGAGATACAAAAAGGCCCATGGAAAATACAAGCTGGATTAGACTTGAAAATGACTTAATTTTGAATAAAGAAGGCACAGCGCCAAAGAATTGATGCTTTTGAACTGTGATACTGGAGAAGACTCTTGAGGGTCCTTTGGATAGCAAGGAGATCCAACCAGTCAATCCTGATGGAAATTAACTCTGAATACTCATTGGAAGGACTGATGCTGAAGCTGGAAGCTCCAATACTTTGGCCACCTGATGTGAAGAGCCGACTCATTGGAAAAGACCCTGATGCTGGGAAAGATTGAGGGCAAGAGGAGAAGGGGGCAATGGTTGAAGGATGAGATGGTTGGATGGCATCACCGACTCAATGGACTTGAACTTGGGAAAACTCCAGGAGATGGTGAGGGACAGGGAAGCCTGGCTTTCCGCAGTTCACAAAGAGTCGGACACAACTTGGTGGCTGAGTACCAACATCAGTCAATTCCCAGATTCATCTGTATGGACAATCTGTCCAAACATTGGTTGACTTCTGAGCTATATAGACACAAGGTGACCCTAAGGAAGTAAGACTTGAAAATAAGAATATATATTTTATTATTTATTTTTTGGCTGTACTGCACAGTTTGTGGAATCTTAGTATCTCCCCCAGGGATTGAATCTGGGCCACAGCAGTGAAAGCACCGAGTCCTAACCACAGGACCTCTAGGGAATTCCTGAATATGTATTTTAAAAGTCAACTTAGCAGCAACATTAGTGGCCACGTATCACAAGGGAGACAGAATTCACATTTAGCCTGGCAAGTTACAAACAAATAAGCAAACAAGAAATCCACAACAAAACATTTCATAACAATAAAAACGGTCAGTATATCAAGAAGTACATTGTTATATAAACAAGATGATATTTGCCTAAAATTAGAGGTTCCAAATACATGAAGCAAAAATGGACAGAACTAAAAGGAAAAACAAATTGACTCAATGGTGTGAAATTTTAATACCCTACTTTCAGTAATTAAATGAAAAACTAGACAGAAATCAGTGCACATACAATAAAGAAGACTTGAACCTTCTCAGCCAAATTCCATGTGCAGAGCACTATCCACCAAATTCAGAGTACACATTCTTTTCAAGTAAATTAAACATTTCCTAGGATAGAGTGTATGCTAGGCCATGAAACAAGTCTCAGGAAATATAAAATGTGTTGATGAAAAATTAGTCAATCTAAGAAATAGAGAATTTTATTTGAGCTAGCTTGAGAATTATAGCCCAGGAGACAGTTTTTCAGAAAGATCTGAGGACTGTTCTGCCTGTTAGAAGTCAAAGCACCGTTACATACATTTTTGAAAAGTTATACATTGAAGTGACATATTGGTAGTTTACATAGTCCAGATCTGCATGTATAAGACAAGTCAGTGGGTCATTTCTGTTTTTTATATCCTACCCAGTCTATAGTATTTTGTCATAGCACCCTGAATAGACTGAGACAAAAAAGAATGAACTATTGATACGTATATCATGAATCACAAGGCATTTTCACTCACTACAGAATGAAAGAAGCCAGGTTATAATAATACTTGTTGTATGATTCCATTTTATAAAACTCTAAAAAATGTCAACTGACTATAAGTGACAAAAAAATAGATCAGCAGTTGGCTGGAGGAGGGGTCCAGCTGGAGGGTAGAATTATAATGGTACATAGGTAATTTTAGGGCTGAAGGATATTTTCATTATCTGGATTGTGGTGATGGTTTCACCAACAATATATCTCAAAATTTGTACACTTTAAACATGTATAGTTTATATGTCAGTATTATCTTAATAAAGTTCTTTTTTAAAGTCTTTACTCATTGTGCTGCTTAAGCACATTTTAAAAACACTTAATACACTTTTTCTACATAGAAATAATGAAAGAGGAAATGTAAATTGATTTTATAGATTTTGTTGTTTTTATCTTTAAACCTTTTTGTCTATAAATTGCATAATGAAACAATACTGTGCTTAAGTTTTTTACTAAAGCAAATTTATATCAACATTAAAAAGGTAATGCTGCTTCAGTAGGTTTCCAAATGCAATTTGCCATTTAGTAAACACAGCCTTGATTTCCATGTGAGCTCCCAATGTTAAACTTTGAACTAATTACTACAATTTTTTTTTTTAAGAAGTGAAGGGGAAAAAAGTAGTTTATTTTTGATGTATTTACAGGCAACGCCAACATTGCTTAGAAGATTTGGATCTCAGCTCATCAAGTCAACTGTTTTATCTGCCAGTACCTCTCTTCGCATATTGGCCCTTGGTGGTGAAGCATTTCCATCATTAACTGTTCTCAAAAGCTGGAGAGGAGTGGGCAATAAAACACAAATATTTAATATTTATGGCATCACAGAGGTATCAAGTTGGGCGACTTTCTACAGGATTCCAGAGAAGATTCTTAACTCTACTTTGAAGTACGGGTTTCTGTTACTACGAAGAGTAGAGAGAGGGTATTTTTCCAGTGTCTTAACACAAATAGTGTTTTTGATAGGCACTGGAGTCATTATTTTAGAAACACTATTTTATCTAGAATTTTATGCTGGGAATTCAGAAAACTGATACTACAGATTCTGCTAAAGCTTTTTGTAACTAAACAGATAACTTTTCCACCTAACCTTTTCCACTGGGCAGTCTTTGAATTATAACAGAAACTTTTTTTTCTTCATTTGGAACAATGTGATTTAAATATATTGGTGAATATTTTATTCAAGAGAAAATTTTAAAACTTGGTTTGGGTTGTTGTGTTTTCATAGATGTGAATTGCCTGTACAACTGGGATTCCCACTGCTTGGAACAGTAGTTGAAGTCAGAGATATTAACGGTTTCACAATTCAAGAAGGCAATGGCCAAGTATTTTTAGGTTGTTCTACATTTGTTGATTGGGAATGATTTTTTTTTTCCAAGGAAAAAAGTCTGTGTTTTTATTCTTTCCTCAGTTTTTCTTAAGTCTAGTACTCTTTTTCAGTGATGGTAATTTTTAGTCTCATCATCACAGTCAATGAAACATTTAATAAGTCACATGATTATTTTAGATAACTGTGTCTAATACTCTAAGGGAAGATAGAAAAGCAATTTGGGAACTGTAACTTGGTTGGTTGTATTTCTGTTTATAGCCTGAATTTTATTTAATTAGAATATTTAAATTTTTAAAATTATTTTTAAAATGTTCTTAATCACATATATATTTTTAGAAATAAATTTTATCACTGTGCTTATTTTACTAGGTTGTTACTGTATATAATTTTATCAGATAACGTTTAAAAGTGAGTCCCCAATTTTATATATATATATTAAAACTTTTAAACTTAGTAATGGAGCTTTTGAAAATGTTCTGATTTCATGGTTTTAATTTTCCCTAAATATTTTTATTACATTGGTGTTTATATCTTGTGAAGGTGGCAGAAATAGAGTATGTTTTCTCGATGGCGAAGTGACGGTACCACTTGGCACAATGAGAGCCACAGGAGACTTTGTGACTATAAAAGATGGAGAGATATTTTTCTTGGGACGAAAGGACAGTCAGATCAAACGTCATGGCAAACGTCTTAACATAGAACTTGTACAACAGGTAAACTGTTCAAATATTAAATATCTATTAACATACATAGGTATTAGAGGCAGCCATAACTAATTTGCTTTGCCAGGGTTCTCTATCAGTATTATTTAGACTTAAGACTTTTGTATTAATGATGAATTACAATAGAAGACATGGATAATTCATTGTGTACTTTACTCTCAGGTTGAAGAGAGTGGTCTTTTTTTTTTAAATAAGTGACAAAATGGATTTTTATAACTGTGAAAGTAAATTTATTTTGCTCTGGGAGCTATCGTTTTTGGAAAACACTAAGAACCCTGTGTGCTGCTAATAGTGATGGTAGGAAATTTTTTTTTTTTTTTAATCTCTAGGGAATTCCAGAATTTGATTTGTTGATTTCAGAGCATTTAGGAAGTTTATTTTTAAATGTCTTCATTGGCAGATTTGGATAATCTCTCTCATAGATTGCTGAAGGTCTTCAACAAGTGGAGTCTTGTGCAGTTACATGGTATAACCAGGAAAAATTGATTTTGTTCATGGTGACTAAAAAAGATTTAGTAAAGGATCACATCTTTGAAGAACTGCAGAAACATCTTCCAAGTCATGCCATCCCAGATGAGCTTGTGTTAATTAATTCTCTGCCATTTACATCTCATGGTAAAATAATTTGAAGCTGCTTTGTTTCAGTGCCAAATGATTGTAATTGTGTTCATAACTAGTTTAAAGACCACTTAAATCCTTATCGTTATAAGTAATACTAATATATATTGTGGTAGACCCTTTGTTAAATACTTTGTAAAAGTAATTCATTTTATCTCAGAAAATCCTGTGAGTAATTGGTATTATTCCCATTTACTGATGTGAAAAATAAGGCTTAAGAGGTTAAGTAATTTTCCCAAAATCACATTGCTAGAGTTGAAATTCTATTGAGAACTGTTTGACTTCAAAACAGGTACTCTTAATCACCAAATTCTTTTACTTTCCCAATTTCATCTTTAATATTTATTTCAAAATGTGGTAATTGCTTAGTAAATAGTACTATTTCTTTAACTCTTTAAATGAGATGAACATTAGCCCCTCCTTTCTTCTTATCTGATACTTACTACATTCTGGATAGCATGGGCTGCTTTCTTTATTATTGATCATCTATGACAAACTATTCTATAGGATTTCTAACCTTAACAATGAAAAATGTGTCTGTTGTGACTAATGAAGATATGAAGGGTTCAAGCTGAAATTTAAAAGTTGTTTTTTTCTTTTATATTAAGGCAAAATTGATGTTTCTGAGTTAAATAAGATATATTTAAACTACAGAGACTTGAAGTCTGAGTGTAAGCTCAGTGGAAAAGAGGAGCTTTGGGAAAAATTACACCATTTGTGGAAGGTACAACTTTTAAGATACAAATTTGTTGTTATAAAGAAGTCATTGTATATCTTCGGGGAATGTAGCATCCTAATAAGTCTGATAAAATTTTCTAAGAATGTTAACTGCTGTCCAGATGTTAAGTAGCATAGCTTTGTTTATTCAATCTGTATTAAAAGTTAGATTCTGTAGTGCAAGATTAGATTAAGCTCCCCGTATAGAGATTTATTAGAAGTGAGGTAGTAGTCATGAAAGGCACAAGTAGACAAAACTTGTCTTGCTGTACAAGTTTTCCCTAAGCAAGGCAGTTGAGTACAGTTACACTTGTCAGAGTAGGAAAAATAGCCCACTCTTGCTGTACCACAGCCTGTGGTATAAAGGCTTTAACATCATTATTCCAGAAGTTTCAATGATGTGTATATTTCTGCTTAAGGGAATTTATATTATTTATATATATATAAATATATATACACACACATATAAATATATAGACACACACACATATATATAAAACAATCAAAAACTTTTTTGAAATATATATATTTACCTTTGATTTATAGGTCAGTGTAATTTTTCTTAAAATACAGTTTTCTTAAAGAAGGATGTGTTTGTATAGTCTTATCTGAAAAATAGAGGGTATCTAAATAAAGTATTATCCACTTCATTTTTAGATTAAGGAAAAATAGTTCTGATATATATATGTGAAGTTAATGAAAATAACTATCCCTATATTTAGAAATATCAGATGTTATTATCTTGTGGGTTTTATAATTAGTAAATCAGATGTTTTTATAATTTCATTTCTTATTGTATGGGCAGGAAAACTGCTCTAAAGGGAAGTATAATTTGCAGTCCTAGGGTAGGCTTGTCACACTGTTGGTAGGATGATGAGGGTCTCCTTTACTATATAGAAAATCATGTTAAAATTTATTTTGTGTGTTTTGTGTTCATCTCATTAATGTTAGTACTGTCACTTATATTCGTGTAAATGCTGATTTTAGGCCTCGAACATCAATGTATTTCTCCCTTCTCCAATCTGTAGTCTATTCTGAGTCTCTCAGAAGATGCTTTGAAGATTCCTGATGAGTCACTCTTCTTAAATAGTGGTGGAGATTCCTTGAAATCCATACGGCTCCTCAATGAGATTGAAAACCTTGTCGGCACATCAGTACCTGGGCTTCTGGAAATTATTCTCAGCAGTTCTATTTTAGGGATTTACAATCACATCCTTCAAACAGTGTTTTCAGATAAAGATCTGACACTTAGCAAGAATCATGCCATGAAAAGAAAATTCAACGTTACTCAAGAGGAAACCAGTGGAAAATCTTTACGTCAGGAAAGTGTCATGCCTTTAAATTGTGACAAGGAGATCAGTGCTTTTATTGCACTGAGCAGAGGGAATCAGATTTTGTCTTTGAATACTGATAGGTATTTAACTAAGTTGGGACATTGCCCTTCAACCTATTCTTCTGATTTAAATTCACAGACTGACATTCAAAATAGAGAAAGCCTAAATACTCCACCTCTTATTGGGAAGTCAGAAGATCCATCCTGTGTTGTAGAAGTTTCTGAAGAGGAAACACCTGTGATTAGGGCTGAGAAAATGGAGTTTCGTGTGAGGTGGAGGTCAGACACAGGCAAATGTGTGGATGCTTCACCTCTGGTTGTAATACCAGCTATTGATAAGTCATCTGCAACTGTGTACATTGGCTCCCATTCTCATAGAATGATAGCAGTTGATCTTTACTCTGGAAAGGTGAAATGGGAACAGATTTTAGGAGATCGCATTGAATCCTCAGCATGTGTATCTAAGTGTGGAAACTTTATTGTAGTGGGTAAGTTTCTGAATTTGAGGTTTATAGAGTTAAATGGAATTACCATATGAAAATATCAGTAGAACCAAGTTAAATTTAAAAAAACCTGTGTTTAGTGGGTTTGGTTTCTGTCAAAGAATAATAATTACATGCTGATTCACAGTGTGGGCCTTGGGTCAGAGTTTCTGGGTCTGAACCTAGCTCTAAGGCTATTACCCGCTCTGTGACCTTCAACAAGTTGTGGAACTCCCTAGAACTTCAGTTTTCTCCTGAGTATATGGGCATAATAAATAAAACATGGTGCTGCATCACAAATTATTCCCAAACTTAATGGTTTAGAGCAATAAACATTTATTATTTCACAGTTTGTGTGGATCAGGAATTTAGGAGGAGCTTAGTTGAAAGTTCTGGCTCAGGGTTTCTCCTGTGGCTGCAACCATGTGAAAGCTTGACTTGAGCTGGCGAAATCTGCTTCCAAGATGGCTTACAGTGCAACTAACACAAGACCAGTTCTTTGCTGAGTTTTGACAGGAAGCTTCATTTTCTTGCCCCATGGGCTTCTCTCTGAGTGACCCAAGAGAGTGAGTGAGGAAAAATGCAGTACTTTTAGTGTCTAAAGTTGTAAATCATAATTTGTGCTTTATTGTGTTATTAGAAGCACATCATTTAAGTCAGGCCCACACTCAAAGGGAGGGGAATTGGCTCCCCCTCTTGAAAGGAAGAGTATCAAAGAATATGTGGGTATATTTTAAAACTACCACAGTGATCATAGAGCTTCTGAGAGGATTAAATGTGATAATTGCTTGTGAATCCTTTAGTACATACCTGGTGGCTCAGACAGTAAAGAATCTGCCTGTAATGCAAGGGACCTGGGTTCAATCCCTGGGTTGGAAAGAACTCCTGGAAAGGGAAATGCTGACCCACTCCAGTATTGCCTGGAGAATTCCATGGACAGAGGAGCCTGGCGGGCTACAGTCCATGTGATTGCAAAAAGACTGAGCAACTAACACTTTCTTTTTCAGGGACAGACTGAGTGCTCATTGAGTATTAGCTATTACCTGCTACTCCGTTTCCCTAAGGTGCAGGTGACTTACTTTACAAAGATACGGGGGTTCAAATATAATGTCTCTTTAACTATCACTTTCTTTTTACCCCTCCCCCAAACTACATTAAGTTTTACTTTAGTGCTCATGGAATCTGTTTACCAAAGCTTTTCAGTCTAAATACTTAGGAATATATCTCCCTACTAAAGTTATCCTGGCTAGGATCTACTTGAATCCAAGTTTGATCCTTTCCTATTGAAAACCTATATTTTGAGAATTTTGCTACAGGAAACTTTCAGTTATATATATGAATATGAGTAATCCCTAGTCCATGAAAGTCAGCTCATTGAGGTTATTGTTTGCATTCCAAGTGTCTACCCAAAACTTGTGGCACATGGTGGTCACTTAGTCCTTTTTTTTTTTTTTTTAAATTTCCAGGTTTATTGAGATGTAATTGACATATGACATTTTATTAGTTTAAGGTATACAGTATAATGATTTGATGTGTATGTATATTGCAAAATGATTACCACAATAAGTCTAGTTAGCCTGCATCACCTGACACAGTTACTGTTTTCTTTTCCTGGGATGAGAACTTTAAAGATTCACTCTCAGCAATTTTCAAATATCCAATTCAGTGTTGGTAACTATCACTTAGTACCTTATTTTTTTATTAATGTATGGTTTATACACAGTGGTATACAGTTCTGTATTTTGACAGATACATACTATCATGTAACCACTACCACAATTAAGAGTCCGTTGCTCCAAAAAATTTGTGTTTCACTTTATAGTCATTCCTCCTCCTATCCCTACCACCAGCCACTGATGTGCTTTTTGTCCCTGCTTGCAGGATCTTAGTTCTCTGACCAGGGATCAAACCCATGCCCCCTACAATGGAAGCCCGAAGTCTTAATCACTGGACCATGAGGGAAGTCCCTTAACAGTGTCTTTTGAAGAGAAGTTCTTAATTTCAATGAAGTCTACTTTATAATTTCTTTTATGGATCCTGTTTTTGATGTCATATCCAGGAGATCTTTGCCTAACCTAAGGTCACAAAACATTTTCTTCTGGAGCCAAACCCAAAGAATGTTCTCATTAACCAGCTATTCCTGGTGTGAAAGTGAAGTCGCTCATTCGTGTCCAACCCTTAGCAACCCCATGGACTGCAGCCTTCCAGGTTCCTCCGTCCATGGGGTTTTCCAGGCAGGAGTACTAGAGTGGGGTGCCATTCCTGGTGTACTCCACTATATAGGACATTTCTCTTCATCTTTACTAAGTAGGCTGTCCTTTCCCTTCTGAGCAGTAACTGCCAGAAGAAAGTATAGCAGATACTCTTGAAATTGAGCTTCAAGTGGGCAGTAGTGGTTATAATCATAGGTGGAACCACCCAGAGTGTCGGGCCAATGCCTAGATTTCACTTCCCCTGACTTACATGCACTCCAGAAACTTGAGTGATCTTTACTTTGTAGATTTTGACCACTCCCACTTCCAGTTGGAGGGTTTTTTTGGCCACAGCAAGTCAGAGACTCCTGCTCTGTCTTCTCATCCAAGCAGGAGTTTGGAAAAATCAGTCTACTATAGTTGTCAAGACAACAGGCTCTGGAGCTTGACTTCTTGAATTCAAATCCTTGCTCTGCCACTTACTACCTGAGTAGTTTTGCCCATAACTCTCCTATAACTTAACTCTCTGTGCTTTAATTTTGTCCTCTATAAAATGTGCATATAGTCACACTTCACTGTGAGGATTACATGAGTTAATAGGAATAAAATTCTAACAGTAGTACCCTCCATAAGATTAAAGGTCAGTAAACATTTGTTGTTAAGTTCCTGAGTGGTGTTCGATTCTTTGTGACCCCCATGGACTGTAGCACGCCAGGCTTCCCTGTCCTTCACTTATCGCTTGGAGTTTGCTCGGATTCACATCCATGGAGTTGGTGATGCCATCTAACCATTTCATCCTCTGCTATCCTTTTCTCCTTTTGCCTTGAATCTTTCCCAGCATCAGGGTCTTTTCCAGTGAGTTGGGTCTTCACATTAAGCAGCTAGAGTATTGGAGCTTCAGCTTGAGCATCAGTCCTTCCAGTGAATATTCATATTGTTAATATTAGCATTTCTTTTTAAGATTTATTTATTTATTTGGCTGCACTGAGTCTTCATTGCTGCGCACAAGCTTTCTCTAGTTGCAGTGAGCGGGGCCTACTCTTAATTGTGGTGTGCAGGCTTATTGCAGTGGCTTCGCTTGTGGAGCACTGGCTCTTGGGCATATGGTCTTCTGTAGTTGCAGTTCCCAGGCTCTAGAGCACAGGCTCAGTAGTTGTGTCGCATGGGCTTAGCTACTCTGTGGTATTGAGATCCTCCCCAACCCGGTATGGAACCTGTGTCCGCTGCATTGGCAAGCAGATTCTTAGCCACTAGACCACCAGAGAAGCCCAGCATTTCTTCTTTTTTTTTGGCTAGACTGCCAGGGAAGTCCCAATATTAGCATTTATTGAACACTTTTTATGTACTGGGCATTTATCCTAATTATCACAATAACCCTGGATGTAGTTGTATCCACATTCAGCAGAAGAAGAATCTGAGGCCCAGCAATGCTAGATGATTTGCCCAAAGGATGGCCATGACAAGATCTGAATCCAGGTCTGGCACAGCCTCTTTCTGCTGCGGCATGCTCATGTTCATTGTTTTCTTGGTAGTAAAGCACTTCTCAGTACCTTGAAAATGTAAGGTGTACTTACTGAAAAGGTTTTTTTACATAAGTGGTTACTGTTCATTTCTGTTTTGCTGAAATGTAAATCTGAGCCAAACATAGAGCCTAAATACACATGAAGAGCATCAAATATATGTTGTCATGATTTAAGCCAAATAATTATTTTCCAGTGACATATCTAAATCTCATCTTTAATATTTTGTTTGCTAACAGGCTGTTATAATGGGTTAGTTTATGTTCTGAAAAGTAATAGTGGAGAAAAATACTGGATGTTTAGTACTGAGGATGCTGTCAAAAGCTCAGCAACCATGGATCCAACCACAGGACTTCTTTACATTGGATCTCATGACCAGCATGCATACGCTTTGGATATATATGTAAGAATTCAGTTTGTCAGCTTTACACCATAAGCATAAATGGAAGAGCATGAAATTATCAGGTGGTGGTGACTAGGGGAGCAGGTATTAACGATTTTCCAAGTTTGTGATCTGGGAAGATTAAGGGATTAATTAACAGCCTTAATCTCTTAAGATATTTTTAACTTCCTTACCAAATTTTCACAAATTTGCTGCTCAGAGTTTTGAAATATAAAGAACTTAGAATTTACTATTGACAATAGAAAGAATCACAAAAATATCAATATTTTATATAAGAACCCAATTACATAAAATTTTAAAATTTAAGAATTATAAAGTTAAAAAGTTGGGGAAAATTTTTGAAACAAATATGACATAGTTAAAGCTCATAAGTATAAATTAAATTAAGAGTAAATATAAATCTATAAGAAAAATATAAAGGTCCAGATAGAAAAATATTCAACAAAGGATATAAATGGACAGGACCCTTAAGAAGAAATGGCTAGTAAATGTATATAAATTTATATAATGTTTAAGAATCAAAGGAATGAAAATTTAAAACTTTAAAGGTAGAGAAGCAAATGTTATTAGCTTAGAGGGTAACATTAAATGCTGATGAGAGTTGTGGGAAGTAAGCTTTTGAGGAAGACAGTTTGACAATTTGAATAGGTAACAATTTCATATCCTTTGACTCAGTAAAATTCTAGGAATCTGTCGTGGCAAAATAATCAGAAACGTGGATAAATGTAAGCACCAGAATATCTTATTTTCAACTTATTTGTACTACCAAGAAATTAGTTACAAATAGGGTAGAGAGAGAGTATTTTATGTTCATATGGGATATGATCCAATAATATTTAACAAGTTTTACAGAATAAGTGAGCTAAATTATATACAAAGTGTATGATATTCAGAATGATCTCAGGTATATTAAACTGTATGTATGTGTGTGTGCCAAAAAGATCACAAGGCAAAAATGCTAAAATGTTAGTAATCTCTGGGTATTGCCTTTTGCCTTCTTTTTATACTAACTTGATCCTCCGCAGTAAATATGTATTACTTTTATACTAAAAATATAAAATTATATTAACGAGGTAGACACACGTAACTTTAAAAGGGACAGGATATATTGATTTTGTGAATCACCCTCAGAAACCAATTAATTTGCTTTCTTTTTTGCTCTTTTAAAATTTTACTTTCTTGTTTACAGAAGAAGAAGTGTGTTTGGAAGTTGAAATGTGGAGGAACTGTTTTTTCTTCTCCTTGTTTGAGCCTGATTCCATCTCACTTGTATTTTGCTACACTGGGAGGACTTTTACTGGCTATAAATCCTGTAGGCATAAAATAATATTTACTGATTTTATTACCTATTTTTCTTTAATATTTTTTACTTTGCTTAGAATTCTGAAAATTCGAAGTAGATCTCAACTAGATATAGTCCACACAGTACTGGGTCAGAATTCACTAAAATGATTGACGTGAAGTCTAGAGTGATGAGAAAAATCTAAGTTCTGTGTTATGTCCTTTATCAGTTTTTTAAATTGGCAGAATGTTCTCAGTTCTATCAAGAACTTTGTGTCCATTCTAAGGATAGAGTTTATGTGCTAGTTATTTCTTTCCTGGTTTTATTGCAGGTTTTTATCTCAGTTCTCATAAATAGCACTCATTAATTTTTGTATATGTACAGTAGCTTCATTTATAATCAAGCTATAATATATAAGCTTCACTTA
Organism: Bos mutus; assembly: GCF_027580195.1. Lineage (NCBI taxonomy): Eukaryota > Metazoa > Chordata > Mammalia > Artiodactyla > Bovidae > Bos > Bos mutus. The sequence goes on along the minus strand of NC_091622.1, from coordinate 71,712,550 downwards.
TAGTCAGCATGCTACTGTAGCATTTTCTGATGTTACCTCTGGGAGGTTTATGAATTTGTTTTATAAAAGTAATTGATGAGTAGAATGATTTAAATGCTATGAATTACGTTTTGCCCATGCCAGGCCACTGGGGACAGACTTTGGAAACATTCCTGTGGAAAGCCACTCTTTTCTTCTCCACGGTGTTGCCTACAGTATGTTTTTATTGGCTGTGTAGATGGAAATTTACTCTGCTTTACTCACTTTGGAGAACAGGTAAAAAATGTCTAGTTCTGTTTTACTTATCTTTGTCAAAAGCATAATAGTTGGTGACGACTAAAGTAAAGTTTTATACAACATTTTTTGACCCATCGTGTTGAAAGCTAGTTGTGTTTTAATTGTTAGCCCGTGGATTTTCAAATTTTTGAATGATGCTCTAATAGATTTAAAAGATTCTATCCATTGTTTTAATTTTGCCATCCTCTTTGTCCAATGTAAAAAATGTTACCATTTTTTAGCCAACTTAATTATAACCTCTATTCAGATTGTGAAAATTGAAATAAACCCCTGCTTTTTCTATGAAAACCAAAATCTTCTACAGAACCCAATTTACTTTGTATGGAGGTTCCGTCTTCAACTTCGTGATCAGGGTATAGTGATCAGGGGAGCAGGGTAGGCCCCTGATCTTTCGTTAGGATAATAATCTCTACTTCTTCACCCACAAGTGACTATGGCACAACGTCTGTGTTTTTGATTTGAGGATTATTCTATGGACTTGAGTGTGCTAGCTCCGGCGTAGGTTAGCCCATTGATGGCTATGGTTGCGTCTGGGTGCATTTTATTCTGCTTTCGCCCCTTATACACTAGCAGTTTCTTTTGTTCTGTGTGACAGTTATTTTGTGATGAAATCTTTTTTTTTTTAAGTCTTTTTTTTTAAGCTTTTGGTTGTGTTGGATCTTCCTTTCTGTGTGCAGGCTTTCCCTAGTTGTGGTGAGCAGGACTGTTGTTTGTTGCAGTGCGTGAGCTTCTCATTGTTAGTGGCTTCTCTTCTTCAGGAGCAGACTCTAGGACGCTCAGGCTTCAGTAGTTGCAGCTCAGGGGCTCAATAGTTGTGATTTGAGGGCTTTAGAGAACAGCCTCAGCAGTTGTGGCGCATGGACTTGAGTTGCCTGCAACACGTGGAATATTCCCAGGTCAGGGATCCAAGTCCATGTCGCCTGCATTGACAGGCAGAGTCTCATCCACTGTACCACCAGCGAAGTCCTGTGATGAAATCTTTTATTAAGTTCACTTTATATTTTTTATTTAGAAAGTAATTTGTAAGAACTGCCTTATGATCCAGCAATCCCACTGCTGGGCATACACTCTGAGGAAACCAGAATTGAAAGAAACACGTGTACCCCAATGTTCATCGCAGCACTGTTTATAATAGCCAGGACATGGAAGCAACCTAGATGTCCATCAGCAGCTGAATGGATAAGAAAGCTGTGGAACATATACACAATGGAGTATTACTCAGCCATTAAAAAGAATACATTTGAATCAGTTCTAATGAGGTGGATGAAACTGGAGCCTATTATACAGAGTGAAGTAAGCCAGAAAGAAAAACACCAATACAGTATAGTAACGCATATATATGGAATTTAGAAAGATGGTAACAATAACCCTGTGTACGAGACAGCAAAAGAGACACTGATGTATAGAACAGTCTTATGGACTCTGTGGGAGAGGGAGAGGGTGGGAAGATTTTGGAGAATGGCATTGAAACATGTATAATATTATGTATGAAACGAGTCACCAGTCCAGGTTCGATGCACGATACTGGATGCTTGGGGCTGGTGCACTGGGATGACCCAGAGGGATGGTATGGGGAGGGAGGAGGGTTCAGGATGGGGAACACATGTATACCTGGGGCGGATTCATTTCAATATTTGGCAAAACTAATACAATATTGTAAAGTTTAAAAATAAAATAAAATTTAAAAAATAATAATTTGTATATATTCTCACCTTTGGATTTCTAAATAGTTAGAAGAGGCAAAGGTTCTTACTCCTTTTTTTTTTCTTCTCTGAATAAGCCAGAGAAAGATTAAAGTAATTTTGTCCAAGTCAGGAAGAAAATTGAGATTATACACCATGTATCATGAATATACCCACTTTTTTATTTTGCTGCTACTATGGATTTGTGAACATTACCTTAGACTTATGCCTCTTCTTCCTGTGAGTTTTAAAATATTGGCTGACAGGGTAATCTATAGTAGCTTTGAAGTAAGCAAATAGTATATATCTACAGTGTAGACACACAACTCATAGCTCTTTGTTTAAAGCTTTAGTTCAACTTATTGCACATAAACTTTTCTTTTCAGCTTACTTACCTCCTTTTTCCTACATCAGGAGACTAGAGTAAGATACAGTTTTTAATAAGATACACTGGAAACTCAGTGCAGTTTTATCTTAGAAATCATTGTCTCTGAACATATTAATAATAACTTTTGGATGAGGTTTGAAATGAATTTATATTCTGCATAGTGGTGATTTATGTAATAAGGGCACTGGTGTTTCTTATGTTCGATTTTACCACTGGGACAGAGGTCTAATCTGAGGGTGCTACTTTTCAGAGAAAGCTATTATTTTCTCTATGTATATTTACCATTCAGTAGCCTACATCTCTCACATTTTATTAAGAATTTCATAAAGCTTTAATCTACAGAATTGTTGAAATGAGATGAATGAATTGTTTTTGCCTTTATCACCCTTCAGGTTTGGCAATTCTCTACCAATGAACCAATCTTTTCATCCCCATGTACCTCAGCATCAGAGCAAGAAATATTTTTTGGTTCTCATGACTGCTTTATCTACTGTTGTAGTATGAAAGGTCACCTCCAGTGGAAATTTGAAACTACTTCAAGAGTGTATTCAACGCCTTTTGTTTTCCGTAACCACAACCATAACAGTGAAATGTTACTGGCAGCGGCATCTACTGATGGGAAACTGTGGATCTTGGAATCTAAGAGTGGACAGTTGCAAAGTGTGTATGAACTTCCTGGAGAAGTTTTCTCTTCTCCTGTGGTCTGGGAATCAGTGCTTATTATTGGATGTAGAAATAATTATGTTTATTGTCTGGATTTATTGGGTGACAAAGGTAATGAAGTGCAGTCCTTACAATATACATGAGATATTTGAAAATATTTTATATTACTGAGCTTGTGGATAGTCATATTAAAGATTATATTTTGTTTAAGAAACTTGTCTATTACACTTTATTGGAAAACAACCATACTTTACTTCCTATAGGAGCAACAGATGCTTTTACAAGGAATTATAGAATGAAACACATCCTAATGCCTGTTATAATTATTAATTAAAGGAATATCGATGTTCTTCTAATTTCTATAGATGTCCTACTTTGGTTTTTTTTATAAAAGACCTCTGGGAAAAAAGATCAAAATATACTTGGTGGGTTAAAAACTTAGTCTGTGATGTAATTAACATCAACACCATTCACTCGTTTTTACTGAGAATCATAACGAAATGTTGTCAAAGATAGGATCTATTTATCAAATTAGTTTCCTTAATTTAACATTTTTAAATGAACAAAGTACCAATGTAGAATAATATATATACTCTGTATTGTTTCAAGTTGATATACCTTCTTTTCTCAATTTTTGATACATGAACATTGACTAATATTTTTTACACCTATATTTTTCAGTTTATTAGATTTTACTGCTCATGGGAAATAGATGGGGAAATAGTGGAAACAGTGTCAGACTTTATTTTTGGGGCTCCAAAATCACTGCAGATGGTGACTGCAGCCATGAAATTAAAAGACGCTTACTCCTTGGAAGAAAAGTTATGACCAACCTAGATAGCATATTCAAAAGCAGAGACATTACTTTGCCAACAAAGGTTCGTCTAGTCAAGGCTATGGTTTTTCCTGTGGTCATGTATGGATGTGAGAGTTGGACTGTGAAGAAAGCTGAGCACCGAAGAATTGATGCTTTTGAACTGTGGTGTTGGAGAAGACTCTTGAGAGTCCCTTGGACTGCAAGGAGATCCAACCAGTCCATCCTAAAGGAGATCAGCCCTGGGTGTTGTTTGGAAGGAATGATGCTAAAGCTGAAACTCCAGTACTTTGGCCACCTCACGCGAGAAGTTGACTCATTGGAAAAGACTCTGATGCTGGGAGGGATTGGGGGCAGGAGGAGAAGGAGATGACAGAGGATGAGATGGCTGGATGGCATCACCGACTTGATGGATGTGAGTTTGAGTGAACTCCGGGAGTTGGTGATGGACAGGGAGGCCTGGCGTGCTGTGATTCATGGGGTCGCAAAGAGTCTGACACGACTGAGTGACTGAACTGAACTGAACTGAAGTTGCCCCCAGTAAACTGTACCTTCTCTGGAAGCCATGCCCTCTGTGCTTCCCCCTTCTCTTAGGCCTGGGCTAGGCCTGTGATTTGCTGTAACCTAGAGAATGCAGTGATGGTGATATTATGCCACTTTCTGAGCCTAAATTTTAAGAAGTTGTGGTAGCTTCTGCTTTTATAGCCATGGGAGCCCTGAGCAGCCACATCAGTCTGGCTGTCTACTGGAGAAGACATGTAACGAGGGAGCCATGAGCTAAGACTACACTGAGAAGAACCAAGGAAGCCAGTGAACAGTGACAGTCAATGATATGGCCCCCAGCATTCCAGCCAACTCCAGCGATACACTGTGTTGCTGACCTTTCCCCTAATTCTGCAGACAACTGTAGTATCATTTGATTTGTTCATTCATTCACCAGTAGAATCTCAAATATCAAACACGCCAGAGTTCTTGGTGGCAAGCAATAGAAGGTAAATTTGGGATATTTTAAATAGAAAGTGTTTATTTTTATTGAAGTATAATTGATATACAATATTATGTATTTTTTATTGAAGTATAATTGATGTACAATATTATATAAGTATTATATAGAAATTCACAGTTTTTAAATGTTATATGCCTTTAAAACATTGTATTCCCTGTGTTAGACAATATATCCTTGTAGCTTATTTATTCTATACACAATAGTTTGTACCTCTTAATCCCTTACCACTCTTTTGCCCTTCCTCCCTTCCCTCTCCCTGCTGGTAACCACTAGTTTGTTCTCTATATTTGTGAGTCTGATTCTTTTATGTTAGACTTACTAGCTTGTTCTATTTTTTTAGATTCCATGTAAAAGTGATATCATACAAAATATTTATCTTTCTCTGACTCATTTCATTTAGCATAATAACCCTCCAAATCTATCCATGTTTTGCAAATGGCAGAATTTTGTTCTTTTTATGGCTGAGTAGTATTCCATTGTCGGAGAAGGCAATGGCACCCCACTCCAGTACTCTTGCCTGGAAAATCCCATGAATGTAGGAGCCTGGTGGGCTACAGTCCATGGGATCGCTAAGAGTCAGGCACAACTGAGCGACTTCACTTTCACTTTTCACTTTCATGCATTGGAGAAGGAAATGGCAACCCACTCCAGTGTTCTTGCTTGGAGAATCCCAGGGATGGGAGAGCCTGGTGGGCTGCCGTCTATGGGGTCACACAGGGTTGGACACGACTGCAGCGACTTAGCAGCAGCAGCAGCAGCAGCATTCCATTGTATACATACACCATATCCTCTTAATCTGTTCATCTGTTGATGGACACTTAAATTGCTTCCATATCTTGGCAATTATAAATAATACTGCTATGAACAGTGGGATGCATATATTTTTTTGAACTAGTGTTTTTGTTGTTTTTGTTTTTCAGATAATATATATCCAAGAGTGGTGGAATTGCTGAGTCATATGGTAGTTCTATTTTTAGCTTTTTTGAGATACTTGCATACTGTTTTCCACAGTGGCTACACCAATTTAGGTTTCTCCTCAACAGGGGATTCCCCTTTTCTCCACTTCCTCACCATCATTTGTTGTTTGTGTTCTTTTTGATGATAACCATCTGACCTGTCTGTCATGATATCTCATTGGAGTTTGTACTTCCCTGGTGATTAGTGATGCTGAGGATCTTTTCATGAGCCTGTTGATCATCTGCATTTCCTTTCTGGGAAAAATATCTGTTCAGGTCTTCTGCCCAGTTTTTAATCAGGTTTTTTTCTTTTGATGTTGGGTTGTATGAGTTATTTATATATGTTGGATATGACCACAAGTTGGTCATATCATTTGCAAATATTTTGTCCCATTCAGTAGGTTGTCTTTTCATTTTGTTGATGGTTTCCTTTGCTGTACATAAGTTTTAAAGCTTAATTAGTTCCCATTTGTTTATTTTTGCTTTTTATTTCCTTTGTTTTAGGAGACAGATTCAAAACAATATTGCTACAATATGTGTCAGACTGTTCTGCCTATGTTTTTCTCTAAGAATTTTATGGTTTTCAGTCTTATATTTATGTCTTTAATCCATCTTGAATTAATTTGTGTATATAGGTTCTAATTTCATTCTTTCACATGTAGCTGTCTTGTTTTTGCAACACCAATTATTGAAGAGATTTTCCCCCTCCATTTAATATTCTTGCCTCCTTTGTCATAGATTAATTGACTGTAAATGTGTGGGTTTATTTCTGGGCTCTCTATTCTGTTCTGTTCTGTTGATGTTTTTTTTCCAGTGCCATGCTGTTTTGTTATTGTAGCTTTGTAGTATAGTTTGAAGTCAGGGAGCTTGATTTGTCTAGATCTGTTCTTCTTTCTCGGGATATTTTAACTGCTTAGGGTCTTTTGTATTTCCATACAAATTTTAAAACTATCTGTGAAAAATGCCCTTGGTATTTTGATAGAGACTGCATTGAATCTATAGGTTTCCTTGGTATTAATTCTTCCAGTCTCTGAATGTGGTATATTTTCCCATCTGTTTGTGTTGTCTTTAGTTTCTTTCATCAGTGCCTTATGGTTTTCCCAATACAGGTATTTTACCACTAAGGAGGTTTATACCTAGGTATTTTAATCATTTTAATGCAATGGTAAATGGGATTATATACTTAATTCCTCTTTCTGATTACTCATTTTTAGTATATAGAGATGGAACCAATTTATGTATGTTAATTTGTATCCTACAACTTTACTAAATTCATTGATGAGCTCTAGTAGTATTCTGATGGTGTCTAGGATATTTTGTGTGTAGTATGTCATCTGCAAACAGTGACAGTTTTACTTCTTCCTTTCCAGTTTGTTGTTGTTCAGTTGCTCAGTTGTGTCCAACTCTGTGACCTCATGGACTGCAGCATGCCAGGCTTCCCTGTCCTTCACTGTCTCCCAGAGTTTGCTCAAATTCATGTCCATTGAAGTGGTGATACCATCCAACCATCTTACTTCTCTTGTCCAATTGCTGTGACTAGGACATCCAATACTGTGTTGATTAAAAGTACCTTGAGTGGGCATCCTTGTCTTGTTCTTGATCTTAGAGGAAACACTTTCAGCTTTTCGCCTTTGAGTATGATGTTGCTGCTGCTGCTAAGTCACTTCAGTCATGTCCGACTCTGTGCGACCCCCATAGACGGCAGCCCACCAGGCTCCGCTGTCCCTGGGATTCTCCAGGCAGGAACTCTGGAGCGGGTTGCCATTTCCTTCTCCAATGCATAAAAGTGAAAGTGAAGTCACTCAGTCGTATCCGACTCCTAGCGACCCCATGGACTGCAGCCTACCAGGCTCCTCTGTCCATGGGATTTTCCAGGTAAGAGTACTGGAGTGGGTTGCCATTGCCTTCTCCAAGCTGTGTGTTTATCATATATGGCCTTTATTATGTTGAGGTATGTTCCCTTTATACACACCTTCTGGGGAGTTTATATCATAAATGGATATTGAATATTGTCAGAAGCTTTTCTGCATCTCTTGTGATCATACAGTTATTATTCTTCAGTTTGTTAATGTAGTGTTATACTGATCGATTTGCAGATACCAAAAAGTCCTTGCATCTTTGGGGTAATCCCTCTTAATCATGTTTTATGACCCATTTAATGTATTGTTAGATTCAGTTTACTAGTATTTTGTTGAGGAATTTCTGCATCTATCTTTATTAGCGATATTGGCCTATAATTTTCTTTTTCTTTTTTTTTCTGTAGTATCTTTGGTTTTAGTATCACAGTGATGCTACCTTCCTAGAATGAGTTCAGATGCATTCCTTCTTCTGCAATTTTTTGGGAATAGTTTGAGAAAGATAGGTGTTAATTCATCTCTAAATATTTTGTTGAATTTACTTGTGAAGCCATCTAATCCTGGACTTCTATTGGGAGTTATTAAATTGCTGGTTTAGTTTCATTACTGGTAACTTGTCTATTCATATTTTCTATTTCTTCCTGGTTCATTCTTGGCAGATTGTACATTTCTAGGAATTTGTCCCTTTCTTCTGAGTTGTCCATTTTATTAGCATATAGTTTTCCGTAGGAATCTCTTCTGATGTTTCATATTTCTGTGGTGATGTTTGTAACTTCTCCTTTTTCATTTCTGATTTTGTTGGTTTGTGCTCTCTTTTCTTGATGAGTTCAAACTAAAGGTATATCAATTTTTAACATCTTTTCAAAGAAGTATTTTTTAGTTTCATTGATAATTTTATTGTTTTTAAAGTTTATTTATGCTCTAGTCTTTTTGATACGTTTCCTTATACTAACTTTGGGTTTTATTTGCTTTTTCTAGTTTAGCTGTAACATTAGGTGGTTTGAGATTTTCCTCATTTCCTGAGGTCTTGTATCACCATAAACTTCCCTCTTAGAGCTGCTTTTGGTGTGTCCCATAGATTTTGGATCATTGTTTTTCATTTTCATTTGTCTCTGGGTATTCTTTTTTAATTTCCTCTTTGACTTCTTCAGTAATCCCTTGTTTTGTTTTGTTTTGTTTTTTTAGTAGCGTATTGTTTAGCCTCCACCATGTAGTGTCCTTTGTCTCCTCCAACAATCTCTATTTTAACATCTGTTTTATCAGGTATAAGTATTGCTACTCTGGCTTTCTTATTATCTCTATTTGCATTCAATACCTTTTGCATCCCTTCACTTTATGTTTATATTTAAAGACACTTATGTATGTCTTTAAATCTGAGTCTCCTATAGGCAGGATTCCTTTTTTTTTTTTTTTTGCCTTCAGCCACCTGATGTCTTTTGGAGCATTTAATCCATTTACATTTGAAGTGTTTATTGCTATGCATGTTCTTATTGCCATTTTGTTAATTGTTTTGGGGTAGTTTTTGTAGTTGTTGTTCCTGTCTTTTGTTATTTGATGACTATCTTTAATGTTTGGATTCCTTTTCTTCTGTGTATCTATTATAGATGTTTGGCTTGTAATTCCCATGAGGTATTTATATAGCAATCTGTATTTATACAAGATTGTTTTAAGTTCTTGACCTCTTAATTTCAAATGCATTTTAAGAATCCTGTATTTTTACTTTCCTCCCCTCATAATTACTGTTTTTGATATCTTTTTTTGTTGTTCAGTTTCTAAGTTGTGTACAACTCTCTGCCACCCCATGAACTGCAGGATACCAGGCTTCCCTGTTCTTCACCATCTCCCAGTGCTTGTTCAAACTCATGTCCATTGAGTCACTGATGCCATCCAACCATCTCATCCTCTTATGCCCCCATCTCCTCTTGCCCTCAGTCTGTCCCAGCATCAGGGTCTTTTCCAGTGAGTCAGATCTTCGCATTAGGTGGCCAAAGTATTGGAGCTTCAGCTTCAGCACTAGTCCTCCCAATGAATATTCAGGGTTGATTTCCTTTAGGATTGACTAGTTTGATCTCCTTGCTGTCCAAGGGGCTCTCAAGAGTCTTCTCCAGCACCACAGTATGAGAGCATCAATTCCTCAGCACTCAGCCTTCTTTATGGTCCAACTCTTAGTCCATACGTCCATATTCTTGTTTTTTTAACCTCCCTACTAGCTTTGTGCGTGGGTGATTTCCTACCTTTACTGAATGTTTGCTTTTACCAATGAGCTTTTTCATTTTGTAATTTTCATTTTTTCTAGTTGTGGCCTTTTTTACTAAGAGAAAAATCCTTTAATATTTCTTGTAAAGCTGGTTTGGTAGTGCTGAACTCTTTTAGCTCTTGCTTGTCTGAAAAGATTTTAATCTTTCCGTAAAATCTGAATGAGAGCCTATCTGAATGAGAGCCTTGCTGGGTAGGGTATTGGTTGTAGGCTTTCCTTTCATCACTTTAAATATGTTGCCCTTCTGGCCTACATAGTTTCTGATGAAAAGTCAACTGATAGCCCTTTATGAGTTCCTTTCTATGTTATTTGTTGTTTTTCCTTTGCTGGTTTTAATATTCTCTAATTTTTAACATTTAATTACAGTATTTTAGTGTGTTCTTCTTTGGGTTAATCCTATATGGGACTCTGCACTTCCTGGACTTGGATGTCTGTTTCCTTTCCCACGTTAGGGAAGTTTTCAACTATTATGGCTCAAATATGTTCTCAGCCCCTTTCTCTCTCTCTTCTCCCCTGTAATGTGAACATCAATGCATTTGATGTTGCCCCAGAGGTCTCTTATACAGTCCTCATTTCTTTTTCTTTTTTCCTCTTCAGCAACAGTGATTTCCACTACTGTGTCTTCCAGGTCACTGATCCATTTATCTGTACCATTTAGTCTACGTTGATTCTTTTTAGTGTATTTTTAATTGCAGTTATTCTTCATCTTTGGATATTATTTATATTTTCTAGTGAGTGTGAGTGATAGTCGCTCGGTCATGTCTGACTCTACGGCCCCAGGACTGTAGCCTGCCAGGCTCCTCTGTCCGTGGAATTCTCCAGGCAAGAATATTGGAGAAGGTTGCCATTTCCTTCTCCATTATATTTTCCAACTCTTTGCTAAAAACCTTTTAACTTTCACTCTGTGTACCCATTTTTTCCCCCAGATTCTCTAATCATCTTTATGATCATTACCCTGAACTCTTTCTTAGGTATTTGCCTTTCTCCACTTCACTAATTTCTTCTTGTGGGGTTTTATCTTGTTCGTTCATCTAGAACGTGTTCCTCTCTTGCCTCATTTTGCCTAAGTTGCTATTGGTGTTTTATGTTTCTGGTGAGTTGGTTATGTGTTCCAGCCTTAGAGAAGTGGTCTTCTGTAGGAGACGTCCTACTGTCCCAGCAGTGCACTCCCCTCATCACCCAAGCTGTGTGCTCTGATGGTTCCCTGCTGTGTGGGTCCTTCTGTTGTGCTGAGCAAACTATGTGGGCTGTCTGGTAGGCTTGATTGGCTCCTGGTCAGGTTAGTTGCTAAGCCCTGCCCTGTGCAGAGGCTACTGGCCCCTGGTTGGTAGGGCCAGGTCACAGGATAGCTGACTATAGAACCCCAGGAGGCCCCGGGCTAGTGCGGGTTCATTGGTGGGTAGCCAGGGTCTAGAAGACTCCCGGGCTGTTGCCCACTCTGTGGTGGGTGAAGTCAAGTCCTGAGTTAGCACTGGTCTACTGACAAGCTGGGGGTCCCGGAACTGTTTTCAGATCACTGCTGGGGAGGAGGGGTAGAAGAGGGGCTGTTCCTGACGCAGTTGGGTACAGGATCTCAGATATCCCAAAGCTTTTATTGGGTTGCTAGTGGGCAGGGCAAGGACCCAGGCCCATGTCATCCCAGGACATGGCCTGGGCTGCTGGTGGAACTTCAGGCTACAGGATTGTGGCTATCTTGGATCTGCTGCTGCCCTGGGTGAGGCCGGTCCAGAGGTTGGAGCTGGCTCCCTGAACAGTAGAGCCAGGCAGGGCTACATCTTGGGGCTAAAAACTAAAAGGAAGATTCCACAAAGGCCCTTGCCAATACCAGTGCGTATGTGGTAGAAGAAACTCCCAAGGATGGCTGGTGCCAGTGTCTGCGTCCCCAGGGTGAGCTGCAGCTGCCTCCTGCCTCTGAAAGACTCCACAATCAGCAGGAAGGTCTGACCTAGGCTTCTGTCAAATTATCTCTTATGCCCTGAGTCCCAGAGCATGTGAGATTTTATATGTGCCCTTTAAAATGAATTCTCTATTTCCCCTGGCTCTCTGGGAGTCCTGAAAGTAAACCTCACTGACTTTCAAAGCTAAATACTCTGGGGGCTTATCTTCCTGGTGCAGGACCCCTGGTCTGGGGAGCCCAATTTTGAGGCTCAGACCTTGTAGTCCTTTGGGAGAACCTTTCTGATATAATTATTCTCCCATTTGTGGGTCTTCTTTCCAAAGATATAGGACTTGACCATATCTTGAATATTACCATTTATCCATTTTGTTGTGGCTCATTATGCTTAAGTTATGTAAGATCTTTTGGTAGGTTCCGGTTGTTATCATCAAATGTTCTGGAAATAGTTGTGATTTTGGTGTGCCTGTGAAAGGAGATAAGCTCAGGGTCTTTCAAGATGACTGACTGCCATCATGGTCAGTCTCCTCCAGAGTGAATTTTTAAAAGAATATTAAGTCTCTTGCAGAATTATAGAGGGCTGGAGCTATACAGCCAGGAATAAGGAATGCCTAAAATCATCATATCATTTTGGGCAGAAGACAGCTGCTGTCCTTGAAATTAAATGCTTACTTTATGGCTGACCCCACTAACACCAGACACTGTTCCCTATCACTACCAGACTTCCTCACAGTTCCCCCGTCTTTTGGTCAGTTGCTCCCAATCCACAGTCCCTTCCAATTTGAGATGACACATGTTGTCATGCCCACCAGAGTACAGGAAAGCACCTAACAGGCATTTCAACTATAGTAGGAGGTGAGTGCTGCCCTCTACTAAGACCCACAAGATGGAGACTTCCCCAAACTTAGAAAGGGCATTGAGGGCATGGTCAGCCCAAAAGAACAACATAACTTCTGCCAGGTTTTAGATCCATGCTGCTTCACCTTTAATGTATTCACCACCTGGAGCTGTTGCTAAATGCCTAGTCCAGTTGAGAGGAAAGGGCTTGGTTGAGCCACACTGGGACCTAAGGCAAAAGGGAAAATAAGTAATACTGACCCCATATTTATTTAAAATTTTGATACTCGTTCATCATAGAATTTCCATTAATCTTTAAAAAAAAATTGCATTAAAATAGCACTTCTCTCGATTACTTTTTTAGCACCCAAGGCAAGTGCCTTGCTCACATTACTCCATTTGCCCTCATCTGGCCCTGTGAGTCAGTAGGTCTGGTCTGGGGCCCTAAGCTGTGTTTCTCACATGCTCTCAGCTTGTGCCCATGCTGCTGTTCCATGGCCCATACTTTGAGTAAAGAGGTTGTAAGATCATTTTGTCTGAGACACTGCTGCTGCTGCTGCTGCTAAGTCACTTCAGTCGTGTCCGGCTCTGTGCGACCCCATAGATGGCAGCCCACCAGGCTCCGCCGTCCTTGGGATTCTCCAGGTAAGAACACTGGAGTGGGTTGCTATTTCCTTCTCCAGTGCATGAAAGTGAAAAGTGAAAGTGAAGTCGCTCAGTCGTGTCTGACTCTTAGCGACCCCATGGATTGCAGCCTACCAGGCTCCTCCGTCCATGGGATTTGCCAGGCAAGAGTACTGGAGTAGGTTGTCATTGCCTTCTCTGTGTAAGTGTGGTGAGTGGCACTTTATACACCTGATCTAATTTAACCGTCCAAAGAATCCTGTGAGGTTAAGATAAAGGTCTATTCATTTCAACATCAAACATTACCATGTGGTCACATAGGTATAACACCTTTATGTCATGAAGGGCAAAAACTCATTCCTAGAACATACACTGTGACTAGCAACCACCTCCCCTGCAAAAGCGGCCATCTCCTCAGAGGCTTGGGCTGTCGGGAAGTAGTTCAACTTGGTGTTTTTCTCACAAGTGCAAGCCTGTTAGCATTTTGCCAAACACACGTATCAGTGTGTGTTTCAACCTCTGTGAAGTCAATGCAGAACGTATGGAATGAAGATAAGTACATTTTTGGTGTCTGAGACACAGACCAATTCAAATTTAGGATTCAGATAAACATTTTATTTGTCCCCTACTCATTGAAGTGAAAAAGTGGAAGTGTTAGTCGCTCAATTATGTCTCTTTTCGACTCCATGGACTGTAGCCCGCCAGGCTCTTCTGTCCAGGCAAGAATACTGGAGTGGGTAGCCATTCCCGTCTCCAGGGGATCTTCCCAACTCAGGGATCAAACCCGGGTCTCCGGCATTGCAGGTGAATTCTTTTTTTTAATCATCTGAGCCACCAGGGAATCCCATTTTATTTGTCTCCTACTCTATTTTTCTCCCAAAATATCTAATTAAAAAATAATAAGGTACCCTATAAAATGCCTTGAAATTTATCTTTCTTAAAAGTAAATATGAAGTCTCTGTAGATGGTCACTGAAATCGGTAAAAACTTCAACTTGAAAAGGAAATTCCATCAGTGCCAAAGATCTTGTGGGTATTTTTTATTGAAAGGTCTTTTTCCTTCAATAATGGACATTTTACATTAAAACTTTATACAACCAAAATCTCAAAATAATATTAAAATCACACTAAGGTATTTTCATTGTTAAGTCTACTACATTTTATTGTTGATAAAAATATTGCAAGACACTTGTAATTCTAATGTTTCTGCTTTAAAATAAGCAATTAAAACTAAACATCACAAGAAGAGACAATACATACTACAATTTGCTAATAACTGGCTAAAATGATAATTTAATAGTAACATGTATAAGAAACAATTGCACTTGAAAAAAAAGTAAACAAAAAACCTCTAGTTTTGTATATTTAAGTCTTATGAACAGAGGTTAATCATCTATAACCTTGCCAGAAGTGTATATTTGTTAAAAAAAAAAAAAAGCTTGTGTATTTAACTAGCAATCATTCATTTCTTTTAAAAGTCTTGAATTCTTATATGCTTTACAGAATTTCCCCCATAGTTTGTTGATCAGAAAAGACTGCAACACAACCAAAGAAAAATAACACTTCATTGGTATTTAGTGCAAATTTGGAGTAATTTTTACATGAAGTATTAAACATGTAGCCTTTAGAAGTTGCTGGAAGTGCTATGACTGTCTTTTCTTCAGTATACTCTTAAAGATTTTGATGGAAAATTTTTAACTGAGGTATTTCTCCTCCTTTGCATGGGCTCAGTGGGAAGCCAGTACAGACTTGACTTATCTACCATTCTTTGTTAATGACCTGATCTCTTCGCCTGTTCTCTGCCATTACTGTGATTGTTATTCAAAGCTGACAGCATGAAAGAAAAAGTCAGTGCAGAAGAATTAAAGTAGCACTATAATTCTAGGGCTCTAAGTGGAAAGATTCTTACTAAAAAAGTGTTATATTTGTGAGGAAATCATCAAAGGTAACAAATGCCTACATATTTGATTTAGAAATGAACAGTGTGGAAAACGTGCAGTGGAATATTAATTGCGTCTCATAGCCATTAAAAAAATTAACGTCCCATTGATTCTGTTGAAGGTCCACTATATATGTTAACTCCAACTTGCAAAAGTACAACTATCCATTTCACCACACATTCCAGGTACTACCATGAGGCGGCCAGGTACTACCATGAGGCTGAGCCATTGTTTCCAGAAAGAAGATGCCTTGTATATGGTAAATATTTTTGCACTCATCCTTTCTTTAAGGTACATAATAGAATAACAGCACATTGTCATTGCATAAATAAGGAAAATGATACTAATAAAATACTAATAAAATGTGTTTTTGTAGGAGAGAAAAAATGGGTGTAATTCCTTCCCCTGCTGCACTAAGCAAAGGATTTGTATTTAGATTTTGAAGTCAGAATTGAAGAAAAAGGGACTATGTCAACATCATGAAATGTAAGTTAAGTCCTAGCAACGTGTGGGTTTGCTCTGTGTTTCATGTAAAGCAAATTTAGGGAAATAAAAGTGAATATATGTGGCTTTTAAATTGCCAAGCCCCCCCACACCTTTTAAAAAATCTCATGTATATAATAACAAGGCCACTTAAAACTCTTGAGATGTTTTAATGCTATTGAACATTTGACTCTAAATATGAATTAGTTGGCTATGGTAAAGAAAGAAATTCCCCACAGGAAGTCCTTAGTACAAAAGGCTTCAAATCTTGTCTTAACTGTTAACTTTCCCTAGTGACTTCAAAGATTTTCAGAGACATGTAATGTCAGTAGGCTCTTGCACTCCATAATAAATGGTTGGTTTGGAGGCTGTTTTATTAGTCTTTTTGTCTCACTTTTGCTGCTTTGGGTGAAGTGAGCCTCCCCTTCAGAGTTTTAAAAAGTAGGTAGCACTAGAAGCAGTGTATCCTACGCTTCTCACCCTTTGTGATGAAGAGTTTTTACCAGAATATACACAATCTGGCCTCATCCTTACAGGATATCTGAGTAGGTCTGGGATAAAGCCTGAACTTGTTAAGAATAACTACACTAAATGGGGATTCTCAGAGACACAGAATTTGTAGTGTTTTTTTTTTTTAATCATTTATTATTTAAACATTTAAATTAAAACGTTCCCTAGGAGACAGCTGGGCCAAACGGTTAACATGTCCCTAAGGAGAGTTCTGGTATAAAAGGGCCTGTAGCTCAACAGCACACTACAAGAGTGAATGGTCTCGCTGTGTTACAGTTCCTGGTCGGGGCAAAATCATGAGAAGCAGAGACGGGCACAGAGTTGAAAACCAGACTTTTAACTTGCCATTCCCAGTGGCTGCATTCAGGAGAATAGGCATTCTTGTCCTTTCACTAAGACTTTAGAAAAGGGTAGAAATCCCCAAGCACATGGTAAATAAATGGTTCAGAGAAAAGAAATTGGAGTAAAGAATCAAGAAAACCATTAATATTACAAAGGTTGGCAAAAGGACATGTTCTGAATGGTGTGTGGGGGTGTGTGTGTGGAAGGGCCATGGCAGGCTCTTGTGAGGTCTTAGTCGAGAGATTTTACTTCATGTGGTCCCTCGGACGGAATTTTCTCTTCAAAACTAGGAGGAGCTCAAGGCACCAGGACCTAGGGTTGTGCAAATACACTCTTTACAAGGAACACCACCAGTTCAGTTTCTAAACATTATTTTAGAGCCTATAAAACATGCTTCTTTTCCCTAGTTTGGTTTTCTTTACCTCATATAAAAAATAAATAAATAAAAAGGGCAAGAGAAGAGCCAATGACTGCAATAAGAATGGATAAGAGTCACTCTTTACTTAATAATCTGCGGACAGTCGCTCCAGGCCTTGGCTTTCCTTTTGGCCAAAGCCAGCCAGGCTGGCTCTGTTGACACGGGGGCAGCATCTGGGTTGGAGAACCTCTTTGTGACTTCTTTCACCAGTGGCGCTGGGGGAGCTGAATCAGAGATCTCCACTGGATTTTGAAGGAAAAGGAGAAAGGAATATAAGTCAGAGCCACATTTTTTTTTATTTATCACAAGTATGAGATTAAGAAAGCAAAACCCACTGAAGCCCTGAGCATCTCTGGCAAGAAGAAATTTGGGAAAGAAACCTATGTGATCCTAACGGCTGCATACAGAATTACAGTGATCACAGTGCAGTCAATCTTAATTTCAAAGAATTTCTAGAAACCCAGTTTTTTCTGTGCTCAGAAGCTATGCCTGCACAATAATAGTAATAATAGGTAAATTCTGTGATTCTAAGTCATGCAACCAGTCAACTTGATGAAGAAAAAGATTAAACCAGTAGTTTGAAGTTTGAACTTGTTAGCTGGTAAGTTTAAAAGCTACTTCCTCCACCAAGCATGCCCTGGGTCCCTCCTCCCTCCAAGACCTGTGGATCCTTCCTGCTGTTATGACTCAGACTTGTCTAACAAATTCTTTTGTCTCCTATCACTATTTATCAGACCTCAGAGGCTTTGTATGGTGAGGGCTCCCATCTTATTTTTGGGTCATATGTAGTACCTATGGCAATGGCCTTACAGGTATGCAGAACTCTGGAAATACTGATTAAAAAGACA
The DNA here is from genome assembly GCF_027580195.1 of Bos mutus. Taxonomy (NCBI): domain Eukaryota; kingdom Metazoa; phylum Chordata; class Mammalia; order Artiodactyla; family Bovidae; genus Bos; species Bos mutus. Next base: position 71,694,757 of record NC_091622.1, on the reverse strand, counting down.
AAACTTCAGAAGAAGGCTTGCTTTATTAAGGTGGAGCCTCTGAATTGCATTTACCCTTTGGTGTCTCTAAGAAATCAGGCAGACAAAGGTTGATCTCGTTGTTGACTTTGGAGAATTCTGAAAGAATTCTCTCTTGACCCTTATCAATATGATGTTTAGAATCCTTAATTCCTGGGTATAAGATCAAATGAAGTCCCTTGGAAGTTCTTGAGAAAATGTTCCAAAGTAGTTTTCAAATGTAAAGTTTTTTTCCTCCACACCAAATAGTAAATATAGCTTTCCTCATGAGACCTCTTTACATTTCCAGACATCAGCTAGCAGGTATTTCTTAAGGCATAAAAAAATCTTGGGTCTAGAGGGTGGGTGTCCTCTGAGGAACAGATAGGGCTGCCTACTGGGGAAAACAGGGACCCTAAGAGCCCGCGAGAGGAAGCTCTTTCAAACTCTCCATCCTCCAAGTGACTTGCAATAAGGAAACAGTCATAAACATTATTGGATCATTTTATCTTTTAACAGAATAAAGATTTTTTTTTTTTAACTTGCCCATGTCTCTTACATGTCATGAATTTGTATGAACACTGCTGTTGTTCATTAACATCAGGGACTTAGAGCAGAACAACTGTGCTCTCTAATGTCACACCTGAGTCAGAAGTTAGCTATCTGAAATCACATCAGTGAGAAGGGGCCAGCCCACTTTTGCCTGGAGCATCTGAGCCACTTGGATCACCATGATTCAGAGAAGCAGTTTCCATTTCTAGCCAGGGCAGAGCTCCAGGTAGGGGATTTCTCATACAGCTTTTTCACACTGGTCTTAAGTATGTGGCGTCAAAGGAAACAGGCTCCTGAATCCGCTTTTCAGCTCAGGCTTGATGTCAACTACTTGGCTTTGAGACTATCAAAAAACACTGGCTCCATTTAAATTCTACCTAAAATTCACCCTTTCCTCACATCCTAATATAATCTTGTCTCATCTTTTGTTTAGACGGTTCTTATGGTATGCAGTCTTCCTTGCTACAGGAAGTCAAAAAACCTCATCTTGTTGGACCACAGGCAATGGAGGTGGAGAAGGCTCATATTACCTTGTTAAAGGCTCAGGAATTTAACAAGCCACTTGATATCACATTGGTAATTTGAAATTAGCCATGGTTGGGAGTATTTACACCACAGAAAAGGACAAATACTACAAATCACAGGTATCTCTAATCCCTGAAGACCTGACTGTTAAATGTGTATCATCACCCCACTGATAGTGGGTATGTTTCTGATGATATTTATCCATGTCAGAGTTTATGAATGGGGTGGCAAGACAGCTTGTGCTCTGAAATGCCTAAAATGCTGTGCTAGTTTTTACACTGGAGGAAATAAAACATGCTTTAAGGGAAAAAACCTTTAAGTACACTTAAGTAGAAATGGACCTGTTCTCTCTACCTGTCACTGATGTAGGAAGAGTGCTGGCCTTTTTGAGTTGTTCTCTGCGCTCAAGCCTGGACACTGGTGTCTCTGGCTTCTTCTCTTCTGGCTGAGTGGTGGGCTTGTGCAGGGAACTAGCTCTGCTGACGCTGCTGCTTCCAGGCTGTGGGGTGACACTGACCTGCATGGACAGAAAGTCAGGGAAAGCATGTATTCATCCTAAAGACAGAGAAGGACTGACCATGCAAGGCAAAGCTGCTTAGAGGTTTCCACCAGCTGGCCCCCAGCTTCTGCTCCCAGAGGAGGAGCCAGACTGCACAGGGAGCAGTGTGTGCTCAACCCTGGCCCCCAGCCAAGGAGCAGCTCAGTCAAATGTCCCAAAGAGGGGATGCTACAGGCTTTCCCGGAAGAGTCCCATCAAACTATACAATCAGAGCCACAGAGCAAGACTCCTAATTTCCTCTCGACCCACTGCTTAAAAGAAAGTTATTTTCGTTATTTTTCATATAACTGTTGTGTGCGAGGATTCTGCCAAATCAGGTTAACCTAAGAGCATAAGGAAACCAAATCAAATTTCTAACTGAAAATACCTCTTTGGCTTAACAGTGGTCAACTGATTTACTGCTCTACCATCTAAGTATTGTCCACCATTCCTGGCCAGCCTTTTCTCATTACTGTTGTTTTAAATCCTGAACTAAAAGAAAGCCAAGCTTGGAAGTTCCCTGGCTGTCCAGTAGTTAGGACTTGGCACTTTCACTGCCAGGGCCTCAGTTCAATCCCTGGTCAGGGAACTAAGACCCCACGAGCCTTGTGGTGCTCAAAAAATAAAAGAGAGAGTGAGCCAAGCTCAGAGTTAAAGCCGAAGACCAGGCTACTTACTTGTTCTCTGGCGAGCTTCTCTGCCTGTTTGGCCTCCCTGGCCTGCTTCCTCTCTTCCCGAGTTGCCTGCTGCTCCCGAAACCCCTTCTGTTTCTGCAGCGCCAGCGTTATCCACAGTGGCTGCGCGGTCTCAACCTTCTCCACAAGTTTGGAGCCATCTAAGGAGTGTCTGCTCTGAAGCATCGGCTTTTCTATGGGGGAAAAAAGACAGACTGATATTGTGATATACTATAAGAAATACATATTTGATCTTTGTCCCTGTTTCTGGCACTGAATTCCTAAAACCCTTGCAATGTCCTAACTGATGAGAGCATAAAGGTCTCTTTTGTTCTGCTAAATGAGGTGATTCCTGGGAAGCATGTAAAGATGGAGTCTGGTTGGCAATATCCATGTGATCAGAGGGTTAGAACTTTGAGTCCCATCCAGCTCTGGGGAGGGGCAAGGGGCTGGAGGCTGAGTTCAGTCATCAATGGCTGATGACTTAATTGATCACAACTTTGTAACGAAGCATCCATAAATACTCAAAAGGACTAGTCTGGAGAGCTTCTGAGCCAAGAACACATGGAGATGCTGGAGAGTGACTAGCTCGGAAAGCATGGAAGCTCTATGCCCATTTCCCATACCTTGCCCTCTTCATCGCTTCCATCTGAGTTATATTCTTTATATATATATATACACAAACTTTTATGTATGTGTGCGTGCGTGTGTGTGTGTGTGTGTGTACACACAGGCTTCCCCTGATGGCTCAGCAAGTGAAGAATCTGCCTACCAATGCAGGAAATACACGAGATGCAGGTTCAATCCCTGGGTCAGGAACATCTGGAGAAGGAAATGGCAACCCACTCCAGTATTCTTGCTTGAAAAATCCCATGGACAGAGGAGCCTGGTGGGCTACCATCCAAAGGGTCACAGAGAATCAGAAATGACTAAGCACAGCACACATATAAACGTTAAACTGATAACCTCGTAAGTAAAATGTTTCCCTGAGTTATGTGAGATCCTCTAGCAAACTAACTGAACAACGTGGATTTGCAATTGGCATCTAGTTTGGGGGCATTCTGGTAGGACTGAGCCCATAACCTGTGGACTCTAATGGTGTCTCCAGTAGAGAATCAGAACTGAGTTGAACTGACACCAGCTTGGCTATGTGGGACCCACACCCCACCACCCCACAACAGAATCAGTCAAGACAAAAAGCAGGTTTGCCCTGAAACTAACTGCTCACTCATCTCAGTCCCTCATCCCCTAAAACTGTGACATATTAATCAGCCCAAGAAATAGTCAGCCATCCCTTTCTGACACAGTGTGCCAACGTCTGAGTGACTACCCTGGGTGGGAAAGTAGCATCTTCAATGGAAAAAAACAGGAGCATTTCTCTTTCCTCAAAATGGAAGAAAAAATCATCTCCACTGTAAAAAACATCTGGCCTACAGAGGACCCAGGTAGTTCTTTGATTGTTCTTTTTTTTATTGCTTTTTAAAATTTATTTTTTCAATGGAACTTCCTCCTCCCCCCGCCCCAACCCACACTGTCCCCTGACGAAACAAGTGGACCGAATGTATGAAAGAGGAAAAGGGGGCACTGCAGTGCTTAGTGGGGCTGCTAAGGGCACCAGGACTCAGAGGAAGACGGTGAGAAACGGTGGCTTTGGCCCATTGCCCTCATTTGATAGATGTGAGTACTTGAGTCCACAGCCATCAAGGGCAGTGACCGTGGTCATTTAGTGCACAGCTGAAGCCTGAGCCGAGGACTTGTGACTTCCGGTCTGTGCTCTTACCATGGTGGACTGTCTTGCCTGTGCAAGTCAGGGCAACAAGCTTCCCAGGTGGAGAGGATCAGAGGTTGAGTAATTGGGCTCTGGAATTGAGCAGACCTGAGTTTGACTTTATGTGACCCCAGAAAAGCTACTTGACTTCTCCAAGCTTTCATTTTCTAATCCGTAAACTAGAGTCAAGAATGGCACAGGCCTCATCACGCTGATGTGAAGATTAAAAGGGGTCCTGAGTGTGAAAACGTTTAGAACAGTGTTTGGCATATAGTAACTGCTCTACAAAAGTAAGTGTTCTTAGAAATCCTCTGGTGATCCAGTGGTTAGAGCTCTGCACTTCCACTGCAGAGGGCATGGGTTTGATCCCTGTTCAGGGACCCTCAGTCTGGGGAGCTTACAGATTGAGCCACAGACTGGGCATCCCAGTCCTAGTATCTTTTGTGGAGGAGACAAGTCCCCTTGGCTGCTGGAAGAACCTCTGGGACAGAGGGCTGGAGAAGCAGAGACCTACTCATGAGGATGGTGCATGCACTGGCTTGTCAACAAAGTGGAGAGAGCTCTGCACCGGTGGCTGCCAGCCTCCTGCACTCTCCAGTCTGAGCTGGGTGAACTCCTCAGCCTTACTCCACACCACAGTTTGGTGTGTGACCTGGGCCAACTGTCCCCTGGGAAAAGACATAGTCTAGCTACTCAGAGACAGACTGGGGGCCCTGAGATGTGATCTGGATGGGGTGGTGGCCATTGTCAGCATGTGGTTGGGTGGCCCCCAGAAGCCTGCTGCAGTTTTGTCTCCCAGCCTGGCAAGAAAGCCCCACCTGCTCCTCACTGCAGTTCAGTGCTGGTTCTGGAGCAGAATACCCTGGGAGAAAAGTGCCACAGAGGCAGCCAGATTTCTCGTGGCAGCATGGCCATCTCAATTCCTGCAGCCACAGTCTCTCCACTCCACAGCCATACACTAGATCTGGGATGAACACGATGAGGAAGGGACAGAACCCTGGGCTGAGTATGAGCACAGCACCTACATAGGTGTGTAGGCCCTCTGTGAATGCACGGGCTTCACTTGTTTCAGCAATCCCCTCCTTTGGAGCAGGGCGTGCGCTCAAGGAGAACAGAGACTGATCAAGCCTGACCCACAAGGCTACTCTAATGACTGGGGAGCAGACCTCCCTGCTGAAAGTGTGGCAGCAGCCACAGAGCAGAGGGGAAGTCCCATCTCACATCCCACATAGGCTCTAGATCCCCCAGTACACACTCCCTCCTCAAGGTGATAATGGCCAGCACAACTTGAGGGAAAACGTGGCTGGCATCCGTATCAACCCAGCCTTCATACCAAAGACACTGGGCACACATAATCCATACAGGGATGCACCCATGTAAAAATACTCCAAGACCACAACAGATAATGTTTCTCCTAAATTCGTAAAGTAAAATGAAAAGGCAGAGGAACTACTCCCAATTAAAAAAGCAAGAGAAATTCCCTGAAATAATGAAACAGAGCTCACCAGTCTACCCAACCCCAGTTCAAAACAGTGATAGTAAAAATGCTAACTGAATTAAGAAAGATTACTAATAGAAATTCAGGTCACAGTAACAAGGAACTAGAAACTGTAAAGATGAACCAATCAAAAATAGATAATTGCCAAGATTAAAAAAAAAAAAAAAAAATCTAAGAGCAATGAATAGCCAGCTAAAAGACAAAGAATAAGTAACCTGGAAGACAAGAATAATGAAAACCACCCAATCAGAACACAAGACAGAAAAACAAATTAAAAAGAAAATGAAAGCAACATACAAGATCTATGGTATATATAAAACTTGCAAACCTGTTTATAATAGGGGTTCTAAGAAGGAAAAAAGAGAAAGAAGATTGAAAATGTATTTGAAAAAACGGTGGCTGAAAACTTCCCAAAGCTAAAGAAGGAAACAGGAATCCAGGTACAAGAAGCTTGGAGGGTCCCAAACAAAATGAATCTAAACAAAACCACAACCAGACATATCAGAATTAAAATGGCAAAACTTAAAGAGAGAATTCTAAAGGCAACAAGAGAAAAACAGTCATTTACAAGGGGATTCCAGTAAGGTTATCAGCTGATTTCTCTGCAGAAACTTTGGAGGTCCCAAGGGAGTGGAGTGATATATTTAAAGTCTTGAAAGGTCAAAACTTGGAACTGAGAATACTCTACCCAATAAAATGATCATTAGAATAGAAGGAGAAAGAATTTCTCAAACAAGCAAAAACTAAAAAGAATTCAGCAATAATAAATTTACTCTTACAGAAATATTGAAGTTTCTTCTCTAAATAGAAAAGAAGAATTTCTAGGACAGGGAAAATCATGACAGGAAAGGCAAACCTTCAGTAAGAACTGAAGATCACCCAAATAATCCAGTGTGTGTGCTCAGTTGTGTCTGACTCTTTGTGATCCTTTGCAGCCCACCAGGCTCCTCTGTCCATGGGATTTCCCAGGCAAGAATACTGGAGCAGGTTGCCATTTCCTCCCCCAGGGATCTTCCGACCCAGAGATCAAACCCGAGTCTCTCGTATTTCCTTCATTGCAAGTGGATTCTTTACCACTGAGGCATCAGGGAAGCCCCCCAAATAATCCAGTACTTAGATCAAAAAACAAACAAGTGTAAAAGCAGTTATAACTATAATAAGTACTAAAAGGATAATCATGAAGATGTAAAATAGGACAGCAAAATCACAAAACATGAGGGAGGAGAGTATAAAACTAGATTTTTTAAAATGTATTTGAACTTGAATGACTATCAGTTTAAAGCAAGCAGATATAGTCATGGGTCAACATACATGAACTCCATCATAACCACAAATCAAAAACATATAATAGATTCACAAAAACCAAAAATAAAAACTGAACCACGTTACAAAAGAAAAGCATCAAACCTCAAAAGGAAAAATAAAAAGAACAAAGAACTATAAAAATTACTGGAAAACAGATTAAAATGGTAATAAGTACATACTTATCAATAATTACTTTATGTTAAATGTCAAAGGACTAATGCTTTCATTACAGGGGGCATGGGTTTGATCCCTGGTCAGGGAACTAAGATCCTGCATGATATGCAGCATGGCCCAAAAAAATAGGAAAACAAAAAAGGACAACCCAATTAAAAAATGGACCTAAGAACTTTCTTGATGGTCCAGTGGTTGAGAATCCACCTGCCAATGCAAAGGACATGGGTTTGATCCCTGGTCCGGGAAAATCCTACATGCTATGGAGCAACTAAGTCCATGCACCACAAGTACTGAGTCCAAGCTCTAGAGCCCCCGAGCCGAGACTACTGAAGCCCACATACCTACAGCCTATATTCTGCAACAAAAGAAGCCACTGCAATGAGAAGCCTGCCAACAGCAATGAAAAGTAGACCCTGCTCACCACAACCAGAGAAAACCCACATGCAGCAACAAAGACCAGCGTGGCCACAAATAAAATTTTTTTTTAAAAAATGGACCTACATAGATATTTTCCCAAAGAAGATACACAAATCGCTAACAAGCACATGAAAAGATGTTCAACATTGCTGATTATTAGTGAAATGCAAATCAAAACCACAGTGAGGTACCACCTCACACAGGTCAGAATGGTTGTCATCAAAAAGTCTATAGATAATATCGGAGATGATATGGAAAAAGAGGAACCCTCCTACACTGTTGGTGGAAATGTAAATTGGTGTAATCACTGTGGAGAACTTTATAAAGAACCACTATGGAGGTTCTTTAAAAAACTAAAAATAGAACTACCACATGATCCAGCAATTCCACTCCTGGGTATATATGTGGAAAAAATGAAAACTAATTTAAAAAGATACAGGCACCTCAGTGTTCATAGAGGCATTATTTATAATAGTCCAGATGTGGGAGCAACCAAAGTGCCTGTCAACAGATAACTGACTTAGGAAGATGTGGAGTGTGTCTATATTGTATGTTTATATATGGGCTCACACAATACACACACACACACGTGTATACACAGGCTTCCCAGGTAGCACTAGTGGTAAAGAGCCCACCTGCCAATCAGGAGATGTGAGAGATGCTGGTTCTATCCCTGTGTTGGGAAGATCCCCTGGAGGAGGGCATGGCAACCCACTCCAGTATCCTTGACTGGAGAACCCCTTGGACAGAGAAGCCTGGTGGGCTACAGTCCATAGGGTTGCAAAGAGTCAGACACAACTGAAGCGACTTAGCACGCATATGTATACACATGTACATATATATACACACACCACATCTTCTTGGTTTCCTGGACTGGCATGTTGATCAGCAGTGTAAAGACCATATCTCCCTATTGGTTTCTGTTTATCCTATGGAAGAGGAGCCACAGTGGAATATTACTCAGTCATAAGAACAAATGAAATGTGGCCTTTTGCAGTAACATGGATGGACCTACAGAATATTATGCTTAGTGAAAAAAGTCAGAGAAAGACAAACACTATATGATATGCATAATCTAAAAAAATAATACAAATGACTATACAAAAAAGAAACAGATTCATAGGCAAAGAAAACAAATTTATGGTTACCAAAGGCGAGAAAGAGGTGGGAGGGATAAATTAGAAGTAAAGGACTAACAGATACAAACTTCTGTACAGAAAATATGGAAGCAACAAGGGTCTACTGTACAGCACAGGGAATTGTACCCAATATCCTGTAATAACCTATAATGGAATATAATCTGCAAACAAAATACACAAAAAATGAATCACTAGGCTATACAGCTTAAACTGGCACAATATTGTATACCAACTACACTTCAATTTTTTAAAAAATAGAAAATACAGACAGACTCAAGGGAAGCTGGAAGCCCTGTGATGTGATGCAGGGAGAGACCTTGTACGCGTGTCCTCACTTGCTTTGCTCACTTGTACTGAGGATCTGCAGTTCAGTGAGTTTATGACATATCCTATCTTCTTTGAAGCAAATGATCTCTTATGAAATGGACAGATGGTATAATGAAATTCCAGCAAACAAACACAGATTAAACATACCACTGATAATGCAAGCATAAGAACACAGCAAAGCTGTCACGTTCTTTGCCTGATACTCCGCGAAGCAATCAGATCTGACAAGAAGTTGGCCCAATAAAATAAAAATCTGCACCGTGATTTGCAATGTGGATTTACATCCATTGTTGTTTCAGTGAATCTCAGCCTCAGTACATGCAGTGCTCCATCGGTTTTAGCTAATGATGGCACTACATACATACAATTAACAAATAAATTGGAGGTCCAGGCTTAACACTTTTATCCTGATAGGCATTCAGCTAAAGAATTTGGTCAGCCCAGGCCTGGAGTTGTAGTGTAAAACCCCAACAGTCTCAGGTAGAGACCACCATGTGGTCCTTGCTCTCACACTTCTTTTCTACCAAATAAAGAAAAATCCAGTTAGCAGAGACTGTCAGCCCAGAATCTCAATACTGAGAAAGAAAACAGGGGCAGCAACAGGTTTTGGTAAAAATTAGAAGAATCTCTCTAAGACACAGCAGCAGAAAACAGGGCGTTGTTTCTCTGGGAGAAGATAAGAGAATCAGAGAGCAGGTCAGCTGTGAGAGGAGCTCTGATGGTACCACAAAAGGGAACAACACAAAAGCTAAAGTCAAAACTGAAAACAGCGGTTCTGCTTCAAGACGGTGACGTAGGAAGATCCTGAGCTCCACTCTTCCCACAGACAACCAAGTTTACAGTCACATACAGAACAATTCCTTTGTAAAGAGATCCAGAAACTAGCTGACTGACTCCAGCACATCAGGGGAACAGAAACAAAAACCATCCATGGAAATGGGTAGAAGAGGCTGAGGCACAATCTCACCATAAACCCCATCCCCGGGCACAGTGATCCACAACCAGGAGGGAACTCAGTGGAATGCCCACTCTCTCTCTGAGAAGCAAAGGATTTGGACCCCCACCTCTGGACTTCAACTTTTAAGACTTCTACTTCAGTGACCGGCCCCCAAAACACCTAGTTCTGAAAGCCAACGGGGCTTATGTCCACAAGACCACAGGGAATCTAAGGCACAGCTCTTAACAGGCTTGTGGGGACTGCAGCTAACCCCTAGAGCCCAGTGCGGAGGTAAGACAACAACAAAAACCTGAAAATGGGCTCCTCTTCGGGAGGACAAACAGAAACCAATAGGGAGATATGACCTGGTGATGCTGATCAATGTGCCAGTCCAGGGAGCCAAGGACAGCTTGGTTAAAAAGGACGACAGGGTCTTCCATAAGGCAAGTAACCAAACCCATGTCCCTGAGGGAGTTCTTATCTCTGCAAAACCCACCCCAAATCTAAACAATTACCTAAACTTTCCCTAGAAAAACCTGAGGAGCAAATTTTGGGCTATGACTCAAACCTGACCACTTACTCTGCAAAACCAAAAAGTATCAGAGGAAGGTTTTTGGGGCCCCAAAGTCAAACCAAGTGATCACCACACTGCCCCAAACATCCAGTATGAAGAAACACGAGGGGCAGCCAGGAGTAAGGGTTGCCCTAAAATTTCCTTACCAGAGGGCTTCACAGTAGCAAGCTGTTGGGGCCAGGGCCCCACATACGCATATGCAGGGCCTTGTGCATAAACAGGCAAAGTTGATTATGCACACTGCGGCTCCTTGCGGGGCTAGTTAAAAGTCCCCTAAGGTCCCACCTTAGTTTCTGTCGCTACTGCCCAGAAACAGAGCGCACACACTGGGGTAAGAAACCAGTCTTTATCGTCACTGTACAGGCCCCTCATAAAGATTAATGACACTTGGTTCCTAGTGGCTCAGACAGTAAAGAATTTGCCAGTAATGCAGAGACCCAGGTTGGATCCCTGGGTTGGGAAGATCCCCTGGAGAAGTGCATGGCTATCAACTCCGGTATTCTTGCCTGGAGAATCCCATAGACAGAGGAGCCTGGTGGGCTACAGTCCATGGGGTCCCACAGAATTGGACACGACTAAGTGACTAACAATTTCACTGTCAACCTAAAGTATATCAGTCTGTGCAGCATCTCTAACTTACTACTTGTGTAAGTAAGGGTCACTAATGGGTGTGAGCTGCAGACACGCACGTCAGTCCACGTTTCCAAAACTGTAAAGACAAGTACAGAGCCTCACTCTGACTCAGGAGTCATGGCCCTTGGGGAACGGGGCACCAGCCTCTAATTAAGGGAAGTGCTCCAACAACAGCTCCAGGGGCTACCTCCAGCCCTGGGCAGTTCTGCCTTTAGCTGTGACTCAGGAGGCTGGACAGAGGCAGAGCTTTGCGATCTACAGCTACGCACCTTTCCTCCCCGCCTCCGGCGTTGGGACAGGCTTCTCTTGCCCAGTGGATGGCACCGGGGAAGCCGGTTTCCTCTCGGTTTCCACCTCTTCCTCCTTATCCCGCTTCTGCTCCTTTCTCTCCTCAGGCGGCGGGGGTGAGGGTGGCCAGCCGCTGTCCCGGCCCTCCTTGCACGGCTCGATGGGCTCCATCTCGGGCTTCCCCACCCGGCGAGTCAGCAACTCCACCAAGTAGGGCCTGCTCACCTTGGAGAGCGGGGAGGGTGGTGGAGTCTGGCCCGCAGGCTTGGGCGCCAGGGCTGGCTTCTGGGACAGGGGCAACCTGTTTGCCGCCTTGTCCTGCTCCGGAGCCGGGGGCTGGCTACCTGCCAGTGGGGGCCCGGGCTGGGCCACAGGAGGAGAGAGGCTGGGAGGGCTTTCAGAGGAGTCCTTCCAGGGGGCCGGGGCTGGCTTCCTCTCTGGGGGGAGCAAGGGGCCAGGCTTGAGGGCTGCAGCCTCCGTCTCTGGCTCTCCATGTGTGCTCCCTGGGGCTGACGGCGCCCCATCGATACTGTCCCCTGTGCTGCTGTGCCTTTTCTTCTTCTTCTGTTCTGTTTGTTGGTCGCAGTGGAAGCGCAGGGAGTAGTTGGTCCTTCTCAATTTTATTCCAAAAAGGGAAGCTTTATCCTCTCCACCTGGCATCGTGGGCTCTGACTTTCCTGCTCCATCTGTGGTCTGGCCGTCTGAAGTGGTCACAGGCTCCACCTGGGCCACTGCTTTCTGTGGTGGGTAAGGCAGGCCTGGAACGAGGAAAGACGGAAGGTCTTTGGCAAATTTGCACCCCTCTGTGGTGTCCGTTGGCTCCTGGTGAGCCCTGGGTTTCTCTGCATCTTTCAGGGCCTCTTTAGTATCAATAGCAGGGGGCTGGGGCACGGCCTCTTCGCTGGGTCCCGGCCCGGATCTTTTCCTGATGCTCTCCCCTTCCCCGCCCCCATCGGAGAACTTCTGCCAGGCAGGTTTAATGGAGAATTTGGCATTTACGGGCGGGGTCCTCCGGAGGTTTCCGCGGGAATCACACCGGCCCCTGGGCGTGTGCTCATCCCCGGCCCGAGACTGCTCTCTCTCGCCACGCTGGTCACTCTCTGAGCTCTTCAGGATACGGGATCGAATGGAGGCCCATTCAGCGAGCGCAGCTGCGCTGCTTGGAGACTCTGGTGGGGGCCTGGTCTTCGCACTGCCTGCCCGGGGTTCCCCCAGGGCTCGGGGTGGGTTTTCCAGGGCCGGGACATCCACCAGCTTCTTTTCTTCCGACAAGCCCAGGAGAGATTTGCACGCAGTGTCCTTGATCTGGCTCAGGTTGACGGCCGGGCCGCAGAGCTGGGCTCCGGTGACCAGAATGGCTGTGTGGGGGATGCTCAGGGTTGAAGGCAGGGCGTGGGAGGCTGGGCTGGCTTTGGGGGCCTTGGGCTCTTGGGGAGCTGAGGTGAGCCCCTCATCTTTCATGGGCTTCACTGGGCTCAGATTGACTTTGGGGAAGAGAATTTGCTTCCCTCCCGATGACACCTGGAAAGTGTAGGGTCTGGGCATGGTCTGCCTCTCATCCACCTCCTGCCATCTGAGTTCCTCCAGCTTTCTGTCTGTTTCTGGAGTGGCAGCTTCCTTCTTCTCTCCTGGCACCAGCATTTCTTCCACCTGGGCCTCTTGCTTCTGGGGAGGCTGCATGTTGGTTTCTTCCCTCATTTCCTGCCGTCCACAACCACGATCCCCAGGAACATCCTCCTGCTTTCTGGGCTGCTCCCCCGATGTCTCAGTGGCCTCTTGGCTCTGCTTTACCCAAATACTCGGTTTCTCGGAGTTTTCTCTCAGCTTTTCGAGTTTCAGGTGATCTTGCTCTTCTGCTTTCTCCGCGAAGTCACTCTGAAATGGGCTCCTCAAGCCACTTTTGTGGTCCAGCTGCGGCTGATTCTCCTCTTCCTCTCTCGGTGCTTCCTGAAGCTTCTTCTCCACTTCCTGCCTCCTCTTGGCCTCCAAGTCTTCTCGCTTCTTCAGTTCTTCCCTCTTCCTCACCTCCTCCTCCTCCCGCCATCTCTGGGCCTCCAGTTCCTCCTGCCTCCTGAGCTCCTCCTGCCTCCTGAGCTCCTCCAGCCTCCTGAGCTCCTCCTGCCTCCTGAGCTCCTCCTGCCTCCTGAGCTCCTCCTGCCTCCTGAGCTCCTCCATCCGTTTTTCCTCCTCCAGCTCCCGCTGCCTCTCCTCCTCTTCCAGCCGCTGCCTCTCCTCCTCTTCCAGCCGCTGCCTCTCAGCTGCCCACCGCCTCTGCTCCTCCAGCTCCTCCAGTCTTCGGAGTTCCTCCAACTCTCTTTCCTCCTCCTGCCACAGCTTCTCGGCCTCCTGCTGGCTCCGAGCCTCCGTCTCCTCCTGCACCAAGCATCTTCCCAGGTGCTGCGCCTCTTCCTCTGGGCACACGGGCTCCTTGGCCTCCGGGAGTCCTCCCTCCTCTTCCTCCCTCTGCTCTGGGCCCTGGGAGCCCGGCTCTTCCAGGCTCTGCGTTTTTTCTTCACGTTGCCTCTTCTTTGCCTCTAGCTGTATTTCTCTTTCCTCTTCCTCCTCCTCCTCTTCTTCCAAGAATCCTTGCCTTCTATTCTCCTCCCAAAGCCTCCGCTCCAGAGCCTGGAGCCTCTGCTCTTCCAGGCGTTGCCTCTCCGCAGCTTCGGCCTTTTGCCGTTTGCACTTGGCCTCAAGTTCTCGCCAGTATTCTTCCTGGCGTCGCTTCTCTTCCTCCGAGTCCAGCGGCTCTGGCTCTCTTTCATGCCAGATTGGCTTGTCTTCTCCAGGGTGTCCGTTCTGGTCCAGGGACAGCTGATGCAGGAGGCCACCATGCTCATTCTGTCGATCCTAACGTGGGTAAGGGAAACAGAATTAGCTTTCCCTGTGCACAGGCCACCTTTATTTACAATCCCATTCACCAATGTGGGTGGCCCTCCTAATCGTGAAAGAGGGACCATGTTCAAGCCAAAGACACAGGTCACCTCAGGCAGGGAAGAACTTCAACCGTTGGGTTTCCTCTCTATATGTCATCCTCAAATTCTTTTTTCTTAATACACATGCATAATCATAGGAAAACCAGTAGCCCAGCATTAGAAAGGTGAGGAAAAATAAGATTAGCATGTCATCAATGTCCCCTGAAACTTATGACTCAGAAGTCTAATCAAACTGAAGAACCTTTGACTCAGGCTATGGCATAGGAAAGTGAGCCATCTGTCTGCTGCAAAGCAAAATGTCTGAAGCCCCTCAGAAGGAAGCCTTTCTCTCTGCGGTCCACCAGCCACTGATGGGGGACAACAGGTCAGAAAGGGTGGTGGAAAGGAAATGGGCCCATTCACCCTTGTGCCGGCAACAGAGCCATATCCCCGACAGGGAGAGACCAAGTCCCTTCCCTAGGCCCCTCACAGCACCACCCCGCTAGGCAGCATCAGGATGTCTGCCAGGCCATACATACCCCGACAAGTCGCCTGTGCTTCCTTGACACCCTCTGGTTTTTTGGCTTAATGGACAGTTTGTGCTTGGCGGCACTATTATCCAGTCGAGCAATGGCCAGGGGGATGGCATCCAGGTTGACACTTTCGATGGTGCCAGCAGAAGAAAGGTGCCTCTTGGGCCGGGATGGTTTAACTGGAGCAACCTACAGTGGAGATTGAAAATATGCAGTCAGTCCAGATGAGAGAAGAGCCTGCAGGGAATCTAGCATGGCGGCCCTTGTTAGAGTCTGCTCCTGGCCCAGCCTGGCCAGGAGATGCTGTCAAGCGCAGGGGGTTCATGGGCACAGTGAAGTGAGCACTGCTTTTAGAACCAAAAGACACTGAGCATTTGTTTTGCCAGTGATATCCGTATTAACTGGTAAAGGCCATTTAATCTCTCAGGGACTAATTTTCCTACTGTGAATGATATGTGGGTTAGATTAGATCGGGGGTCAGTAAGGCATAGTCAGGGGTCCTGTCTGGGTAAAGTCTTGCTGGTACACAGCAACACCATTGCCCGTGGCTGCTTTTGTACTACAAAGAAGAGCAGAACAAAGGAGAGTCTGGTAGTTGCAACCTTATGGCCACAAGGCCTAAAATAAACAGTAGTGTGCTAAGCCCTGGACAAGCTCATCGCTATGCTAACAACACTGTAACTCTAAGCACCTTCCATTGCCACAGACTTGTACACACCTCAGCTCTTACTTTAGCCCCTTCGGAACAGGTTTCAGTGGAATGCCGAAAAGTTAAAAACCAGAAATACACATAAGTGAAGAAATGTTTATTGAAAGAAGGAACAATAAGTTCTCCACCTAGGGCATAAGATGTGTTATTGGCAAAAATGCTTTGCCACAATCACGCCAGAGTCACAGGGCACTGGTGCACTGAAAGCAAAAAGGAGGAGGCCCCCAGGTGAGAACGTGAAGGGCAGTTCTTCAAAGGATGAACTGCAGAACCGCTTGCAGCTCTGTAACACAGGTATGTATGGTCACTTAAAAACCACAACCTGAGACCAATCGTAAACATTTAAGACGTGGATTCCATCCCCTGGCTGGGAATCCCCTAGAGGAGGAAATGGCAACCCCCTCCAGCATTCTTCCCTAGGAAATCTCATGGACAGAGGAGCCTGGCGGACTACAGCCCGTGAGCTCACAAAACAGCTGGACATGACTTAGCGACTAAACAACAATAGAAGGATACTCTTTCCTTACAGGCTCTTCAACTTCAGGTATTCTTGAATGTCTTTTTCAATGGCTTACCAGTGTCTTCAAGTATTAATACATGAGGCTGTTAGGAAAACTACCAACACCTGAGACTCCAAACAGACTTGGCGAGAGCGTGGCAGTTTTTCAGAGCAGGGTTCAGTTCTAGCCATTGCATTGCCATGGAAACAGATGCTAACATCTACCACTGGTTGAACTTTGAAGGGATTTACAGTAATAGATGAAGGCAGCATTTATGAATGGAAAAATGAGGCAGCAGCTCGCCCAACAAAAAGAAAAACAGAAGTTAAACTAAGGAAGCTACACACACAAGTTCAAATCACATTACCTTCTCTTCCATCTCACTTCTGGCTCCCGGCAGATTCAGAGGACTTGGAGAACTTGGCGTCTCACTGGACTGGAACGGCAGAGAGAGTGCTCAAGTCAAACAGGAGCACAGGAAGTCCTGGGCAAACGCAGCCAGCGTCTGTGTGGAGGGCCACCCCCTCCTCTGAGCAGAGAGTGCTGGCAGGTTCACGGTGGAGACTCTGCTCGTGTCCGGATTCCACCAGGGCTCCGGAGGCTCAGTATTCACTCCCCTCTCCCTAGAGTTCAATTCATTTCCCATCTGGGTAGGCTCCAAACTCAGTCCCTGATGTGTTTCCCCACTGCTGAGAGAATCAGGGACTGCCCTGTCGCCAGCCAGGCAGAACTCTGACCTCACAGCTTTCAGCCTGGCTGGCTGCCTTCCACCCCCTTCACCTGCCAGACCTCTTCTCCATGAGAAAGCAAGGGGGCCCTTCCAGTGGCACACACAGGCCTGTGCTGAGGAGGTAGGCAACCAGAGGAGGCGAGAAAACGTTGGCGGAAGGGAGGGAGGGAGAGAGGAAAAGAGAGAAGAAGAGGAAGAAAAAGGCTAACGATTCACATCCCAGTCGCCTTGCAGGTCCTGGGTATATCACGCATATCACGTCACGTGTGCCAGCTCTACCTGCTGCCTCCCGTCACCTATGTTTACAAAAGGTTCTCACTGCCCCTTCCGGATCCAGAACATCATCTCGCCCTACCTCAGTCCATTTTCTGCACAACAGTTAGAAGCATCTTTAGAAAACATAAAATCAGATTGTATCACTGCCCTGCTGAAAATTACTCAGAGGGGAACTTCCCTGGCGGTCCAGTGGTTAAGACTCCACACTTTGGATGCGGGGGCGCGTGAGTTCAATCCCTGGTCAGGGAACTAAGATCCTACATGCCTCATGGCACAGTCAAAAGGTAAAATAAGATACTAAGATAAAAATAATAAAAAATAAATTCAAAAATTTCTCAGCAGTTTCCTATCACTTTCCAAACAATTCACCCCTTCTCCCATGGTCTGAAGGACCCAGTGTCTACACTGTGATCCACAGCCACCCCTCACCCTCATCCGCACTAGCCTGCTTTCTGTGCCTCCTTCAGGACAAACAGTTCCGTCTCTGGGTGTCTGTACTTGTTCTTCCTTGTGCCAAGAACACCCTCCACACCTTCTCAGGGCCATCTGACTTCCTTATCTAAAGAAGCAAACCCCTCTCCAACCACATTGCTCACTTTTGTATCAGCCGGTTTCATTTTCTAGGCAGCATTTTTATTAATCCGAAATTATGATATCTATTTGCTGAGTTGTTTGTTATGAGACGCTCCTCTCACTAGAATGTAAACTGCACTATGGCGGTCCTGTGTTTACACTGCGATCCCTCAGCTGAGGGGGCACCTGCTGAACGAACGACCCACCTTGTCCCCCAGCCCACTGTGCCCTGTGCTTATCAGATCCAGTGACAGGGAAGACAGTTGGTCCAGAGGAATCCCTGAATCAAGGCTGATGGCTGATGTTCCTTCCCAGCACTCAAGAGACTGGAGATGAGGACTGTTGGACCAGCCAAGAGAGAGGGCCCTGTGCCTGCTTCACCTATCACCCACAGGTGTGGGTGCCAGGGGGCATCAGGGCCAGGCCCAGGCAGAGACAGACAGCGAAGAAGACTGTCATCTTTTATCTCCTTCCTTCTTTTGCTCTACAACTTGGAGAGCACTTATCTTTCTTACTATTCTTACGATGCATTAGCTGATAATTAGTATGACTTTTTCCAGGGGCACTTTAGTAACACTCAACATCATTTCAGGCACCGTGGTAGGCATAGCACAAAGAATGCTTTCTTGTAAGCATGGGAAGACTCAGAGCCTCAGCTAAGAACCGCTATCTATCTACCAGTAGGTAGGTAGGACTGTTTTTCCCATAAGAGGCCTTCCCTCCTTTTCCCATAAGAGGCCCGAAGGCACTCCTGCTGCTGCTCAAGGGACTCTTATTTCAGGATCTGCTCAGAGTGCTTCTCTCAAAGTGTCAAAAGAATGGACTTCTCTGGGGGTACAGTGCATAGGAATCTGCCCACCAATACAGGGGACATGCGTTTGATACCTGCTCTGGGAAGATCCCATATGCTGTGGGCTAAGCCTGTACACCGCAACTGAGTCGGAGCCTTAGAGCCCACGATCCACAACTACTGAGCCTGCGTGCTGCAGCTACTGGAGACCGTGTGCCTACAACCCATGCTCCACAACAGGCGAAGCCACCACAGCGAGAGACCCTCGCGCTGCAACGCAGAGCAGCCCACGCTCGCCACTACTAGAGAAAGCCCACGCACGGCAACACAGACCTAGCACAACCATAACTAAACTAAAAAAATCAAGAGACAAAATTTAGATAGGATAGTGCTGGATCAACATGACTTTGCACACTTAGTACACTTAAGCTGGTCCGTTTGAATATTCTATTCTTGTGCAGCACCTACTTCATTCTTTTCTCATTTCAAGTCAGTCCAGTTCCCCAAGTAATTATTCAGTGCTCCTAAGTAAGCAGTGATGATATCCTGGCGAGACAGATGTGTAAGATCCAGTCTGTCCTCAAGGAGCTCAACAGTTTGGAAATGGAGAGCAAACAGTTATATGGCCACAGATGCAGAGCACAGACGTGTAAGAAACACTCAGGATGCACAGTGATGGCAGAGAGGGGACAGTGCAGCTCAGGGGTGAGGGCAGCCCGAGTCTCCAAAGAGTTAAGCAGAAGACGCTGGGAAGAGGGGGTGCAAAGGGCACATCTCCCTCACCTCCCCCTCTTCCCAACTGGCTCCCCTGCAGCTCAAGGCACTTGCGCCGGAGGTGCTGGGCTACTCCTCAGGAAAGCTTCTTCCATCTTATTCCCCACCCTGCAGACCCCGGGCTTAATGACGCCCGTGCCCACTACCCAGCCTCCTCCCGGCCTCGTGAGCAATCAAGTCATTCCCTGGAGGAGCTTTACTTTGTTCTCGGTGTCTGAGAGGATGAGGTCTTGCTGAGTCACAACTTCCACAGGACTGGTGAGGAATGGGTCCTCTTCGAAGCGAGCCTCGCCACTGTCTGCCTTCTTCATGGGAATGGCGTTGGGTGGTGGCTGCCCAAACTTGATGTTCTTGCCCAACTGTCGCTGGAGAGAAACAAAAGAAGGACGTTCTGAAGCAGTGAAGCGGTTCACAATAACCACAGTCAGGTTCCCCAGCATAGCTAGCGGGCACTGAGGCATATTCTCTACGTAACTGGTTTCTAGACTAGACACCAAGCCAGAAACCCCTGACGCAGTCCTGTAATTACTGAGTCTCCTTCCCAGTATTTCCTTTTCTTTCCCACCTTTGAGCCATGAGCCTTTTCATCCAGCCACCTCTTTCATGGAGATGCCAACATTTCCAAGGGGGGTAGAGAAATCATATTTCTGATCAAAAAAGTTGGGTATGACAGAAATTTTTTGATTTTTGTCAAAAAATCAAAAGTCTTTCAAAGGCACAAAAGTACTTGAAAGGTACAAAAATTATATAGGAAATAGTTTCATGAGCTGCAAGAACCCCTGCGGGAAATCAAGACTGTTGTGGCTGCACAAAGGAACCCTCCAGCCCCTTTTGGACACATTCCCCTTGAATATTTATTTCATCTACCTTCCTCACCAGCCCCTAACTTGAACATCCTGTTTGGGTTACAGTGGGTACCACGGCCAAGGGGAAGAAGGCCCCAGGCCAAGAAGTCTTTCCATGATTGATGCTAAACACACGGAAAAGATGAAAGCAATCTTGTTCTGCCACTAGGATGTCCTCTTTGCCTTGCTGCAGCTGCCCACTGTGACCACAGGCCAGAAGGAACACAGTGGATCAGAGGAGGCTGCTGGAGTAAGGGCCAGAAAGAGACTGATCACTGGTGGGAGGGAGCTGAATGGACGGTGGCAGGAGGGTAAAGGACAGAAATTAGGAAGAAAAAGAGTATTTAGAATTAAAAGCTGGATTAAAAAGGGAATTATTTTAAAATATATAAACAAAATAGTTTTTAATACGAGGCAAAATATTTAATGGGCTTGATAAATTAGATATAAAATATTTAATATGTACAGAAAATGAATGACATTGAGGAAGAAAAAGAGGTAAGCTGTGGTCATCTGAAAGAAGACTGTAATGAATCGAATATATTGTAGAAATTACTGCCTTTATCTACATTGGGGATTCTCAAGCTCGCCACGATTGACATTTGAGGCCAGATAATTCTTTGTTGTGGGGAGTTCTCCTGCACATCATGGGATGCTTAGCATCACTCCTGCCCTCTGGACACCAGACGATAGCAGCAACCCCTGTTCACTTCTGTCTGGACAACCAAAAAAATGCCTCCGGGTGTTGTCCAATGTCCCCTGGCGGGGAAGATCGCCTCTGGCTGAGAACTACTGCTCTAGACCTAGGTCTTTTATGATTCAAAAGAAAAAAAAAAACAACAAAAAAACAAAAAACCAGAATACATCATCTGATCTTTATCTTTAATGTGGCTAATATTTAATCCCACAAAGCTGCAAAAAGCCTTAGCAATCACATTATCGGAACTCCTCGTTTTACAAAAAAAGCCAAGATCCAGTGAGTGGCCCAAGCTTACGGAATGAATGAGTGGTACCAAAGGGGCCTGAATCCACGTCTTCTAAAACATATGCAGCGCAGTTTTCATTGTTCTCCACTGGTTCTCATAAATTTACACTGAACGTCCCTCTTCTTACTGGGACAGAAAGAGAGGATCCGGCGTTTTTACCACCTTACTGAAGGTGGCCTCCCTTGAGGAAAACGCCCCTTCTCTCTCTGAACTCAAGAGTATCAAATCCACCTTCACCCAACTCCCCCTCGGCTTTACGTGGCGGACGGTGAAATTGCAGAGACATGAAAGAGATGAGCCCCAGGTCCCCTCCCCGCACCCCGGGCACCCCAGCATGCCAAGTCAGGAGCACAGAGAGACAAGGACTCAGATTTGATCTGCTGTATCTCAGCCTGAACCCGGCGCCCCCTGACACCACGGGGAGGGAGCACACATCCAAAGCCCAAGTTCAGCCAGTGAAGTACAGCTTTTACAGCCTAAGGGGGTTTCAGGGAGGAGAAGGCTGCAATAGGGTGTCTTCTAAAATGAGTTTAGCAGGAAGCAGCAGTTAGTGTCTACTCTAAGCAGATCAATAAGCAGGCACAGTTAGAACAGCCGATGGTGTTAGACAAGAGGACATGGTGTAACAAAGCCACAGGCCCTGTGGCACTCTTGCTGCCCTGTGGGAGATGCATGGGGGCCTGGGCAGGAGTGGCAGGAAGAGCTCCTGCATCCTAGTCACAGTCTGGGCAGGGGTTCCCTCTGGGACTCCCAGCCCAGCCTTTGGTTGACCAGTTATCTCTTCTCTAAGTGTGCTGGTAAAGAGCTAAAAATTTTTATCCAATCACCCTAGAATGAGACCTCCTGTGTCAGGGTCTGCCACCTACCAATGTTCTTGAATATCTAAAATGAGGGTATTTCTTCTACTCAGAATGGAAAGAATAATTCTTTAATGAGTTTCCCAGGAGACTAAGCTTAATACATTAACGCTCTTTCGTTAGGATTTTGGCCACCATCACAAAAAGAATGAATGTGCTGATTTTTTTGTTTGTTTTTGTTAGAGCCCTTTTTAGAACACTGATGTCAAGTTCACATTACTTATATTGAAATAAACGCCGAAGATGGGATGGTTATTGTGGCTACCAAAGGAAAATGAAAGAGAAAATGGGGGGGAAAATATTAGATGTGATAAGAACAGGTGAAATAAGGTACGTGGGACAAAACTGGGGAAATGGAGAGCATGACGTTAAGAAACGAAGTTGAGAGTTAAAGTGGAAAATTGAGAGGAGGGTGCAGGAGGCAGACAGGAGGCCCAGGGAGGAGAATCTGCAGCCCTGATGGCAGGTACAACAGCTGAAGGGGGCAGGATGGGGGAGATTGGAAAGGAGGGAGAGGGAGGGACGGGGAGGGAATGAGAATGTGTGTGTATCTGAGGGTTGATTTATGTCGTGGATATGTTCATCCTGGCAAAAGAAACACAATGCTGTTGCCTTTGAGAATGACAATGAGCATCTCCATAAAGTAGCTGATTTAAAATTCCTCCAGAGAAAACAAATTCAGGCTGCTGGTTAGGGAGCTTGGGAGAAGGGTGAGGGAAGGAGGAGGGAAGGACCCAGGTCATGCAAAAAGTGACAGCCACCATCCAGGGACAGGAAGGCAGCCGCTCTGCCCAGACAAAGGACTGTCCTCGCAGACACACCCTGCAGTGGTCACAGGCCAGGGCAGGGCTGCAGGGCCAAGGCCATGGTGACTGAGCCTCAGGCTCTCAAGGCCAAGGCTCTTGTACCTGATCTGTGGTTCCTGCTCCAAATGTTTCCTTCGGCTGACTCAGAGGGGACGGGGCTGCTGGACACTTTGTCTGACTTTTTGACAACTGAAAGATGACTGCCACTCAGATGTCAAACGAATTGAATAAGGGATAAATATGGCTTTTTGGTGACTTTTATTCTGCCCACTACTCAGGCATTGTCATGGGAAGAACTGTGACACAAGCAGTCACTCAAAACCAGACCGTTAAGATGAGCTTGCCCTTAAGCTTCCAGGGAAATAAACTATTACCACTCCTTCCATCTATAGACAGATGTATTTTAATAGATATGTATATTTTTACATATCCATGGATTCTTTATATGCACTGAGATAATAACCAGAGGGGAGAGTGGAACCTCTGTGCCTAAACTGAGTCCGTGTTACTTATGGCAATGAATGGAGTTACTGTTAGACTGGAACGTGAGCTAAAGGGGTGATATTTTATTCATTCAAATTTGGCCATTTGGCTGTAAAATGGAATGCTGGAGAATGATATTATAGGAATGCACATCTATATTTATGAGGCTCTTTTCCTATGGTGTAGAAATTCCAAGCACATCATATTCTGTAGCTCTCACACTGCCAATTTAGATTTCCCCAGATTTTTCACAGCCATCTTTCATACTATAAGAACAAGGCAGACAGAAAATAAAATTGCTGTCTTCTCGAGCGAACTCCAGATACTCCCATAGTTAAAATGAATCTAAGAGAATAAGCAAAATCAAACACACACAGATTTAAAGACATCTGCTCTGTGCAGAAGTGGAGCAGGTATTTATCCTTTGCGTCGACAGCTGCACGAGGTGCTCAAATCCTCAAAGGTAAGACACTTTGGCATTTTAAAGTGAAATCCAGCCCAGCAGGAGACAGCAGCTACTGAAGACAAAGGTTCTTCCTCCTGAGCTAAACAGTGCGTGGACTAATAGACTAAGCATTTTCTGACAAAGCTCTGGCATTATTCTAAAAATCACCTGCGGGCTTGGACTGTGATATTCCTGATTCCTACCATCAGTAGGTGCATACATACTTCACAGCCTGGTTTGCTCTGAAATAAATAGGCACCTCCCTGATATGTGCTCTGGGAACATCAAGGTCATTGGAGTCCAATGCATTGCAGTGCAAAGCTTACAAAGCCACTCCGTGCTCTAGCAGATGAACAGTGACTTTCTATAAATGGCAGATTTTAAGAACTGGAGGGGCTCTTCAGATCATCCATCACATGCATCCTCTTGTTTTTCAGATGAGGAATATGAGGGTCAGAGAGCTTTAATGATTTGTCCTGAGGCCACAAAGCCAGGTGATGGCAGAGGCCTGTGAGGCATTTTTTATTTCACTTTCTGGCCATAGAACAACTGACTGTTATGTACAGGGTCCTCAAAAAGGACACCACTGTCATTTCTGTCCCTTATAACTATCCTGTATATTAAAATTTGTTCTATGCACATGCATTATCTTTATACTCAGGGAAAAAAAGGTAATTTTTCTTTTAAAGGTTCAATTGCTTGCTACAGAAATTTTGGCAGGTGGTAGATTCACATTGTTCAGGAAAGAGTAGGCTTATTTATGCTCTATTCAGTCATTCTGTACTCAGCAGACGGATACGAACCATTACTGGTACAACCTAGGACAGTTCTGGCTGAGATGACTATATGTGGACACTAGGGGGCAACCTTTCCAAATGCAGTCATTACAGGCACAGCTCTGGTTTCCATGGGCTGGGAAGTTTCTTGAGCCAGAAAAAAAAAAAAAACACGTTTTTGGGTCTTTTTTTTTTTTTTTTTTTAATGGCATTCCAGTAGAAATCTCATTTCAAAAGAATGTCTTAATAATGGTGGCAAATTAGCTTGCTAGGACATTTACTGTCAAATAGGTGTTATCCACTACTCTCTTTTTAAAGTAAACATACACACATAACACAAAGACAATTCCAGACATAAAAAACATACATGCGTCTGACATAAATAAACACCCTCATTCCATGCTGGAGTCTACGAGGGAGTAGTCTTTTATGCTGCTTACTAAGCATCAATACCAGCATAACGTTTTTATGGAAAAATGCAAAGCATTCATGCAAGTTAATAAGTTAACTACTATTTCTATGACTTACCAGGAACATACTGCTTAGTCGACTGAAAAATAAAGCACAGTCTTTTGGGGGTGATACAGTGATATCTTATGGCACTCCAAAAATCACATTTGCTATGATAAGGGTCCCCATTTCCCTCCTTGAAAAGCAAAAGTCTCTTTTATTATATTGTTTCAAAACATAGCATTAGAGCTGTAAGGAAGCTTATGCATATCCATGCAGCAGAAGCAAAATTAGGCAGACCTCATGTGAGTACATGTCGTCCAGAGGAGAGCGTTCAATTAGACAGCTATTCTGTTTCCCTCACATTTCTCCTCCTGCATTAACAGAACTGTCGCTTCAGAGAAGTTAGTTGTTTTACATTTTATTAATTATGAAATCAGATTCCTTAAACTTATGCCTGACACCATTAACACAAACAGGCATTCACATATTTCTACTGAGTTTCTACGTTTTTTTTTTTTTTTTTACGTTTTCAATGTTGCAGAATTATCTATTTTTTACAACTCCAAATCCACTTCATGGAGTGGTGCTGGCATGAGGTGTGGATTACACAGGTACTGCCGTTTAAGACAACAGACTACTACCTAATTTTTAAAGAACTCCTTGAAAGCCCTTGTGAAATACAGTTGGTTTGTAGGCTGAGACCTGCAGGTCACTCCCCTTAGAAAGGGACGATTATGAGGGTTCATTACTTCTTAGGAATAATATGCAGGAGCCAGAAACTTCAAGAAGGAAAGGTGAGGAGGGGGGCAAGGTCAAGGTTTTCTTCGGCCATCACTGCCCTTTCCTCTTCTCCATATGAAGAGAAGTGACTAAGGCCAACTTTCCTTTCTGAGTCTATAAAATGTGTAGCAGTATGGCCAGCAAGAACCAAGAACGGGAGCTAGTCAAGATGTGCTGGAATTTGAAGGAAGGGCCTAGGTTAGTTCTGAGGGCAGGACTATGGCCTTGGGCAGTGAGGTGGTAGGTATAAAGATCTAGGCAAGTCTGGGTGTGGTTCCAGGGTGTTGGCTGTTTCCCAGCTGCCATATGCTATATTTAGCTGAGTACATGTGGAATATGTAACCAAACACAGGTCACAAAATACATAGCTTAATATTCAGTAGAAACAAGAATATTTCAAGCAAGTAGAAAACTCTGAGTACCATGCTTCATCATGTCAATAGCTACTCAAGCCAGCTGTCTCCTTTGTTATTTTTTTGCTTGGTTCATTCATTCATTTGTTCATTCACTGTTGCAGACTTACAAACAGATTGAAACCAGCACACCAGAGTCCCCTGTACACAGTCTGGATCGCCTCCAAGCAACCCAAGCTCAGAGAAGTGCTTGCTTAGGCACTTCTGCCGGGTGAGTGAGTTCTACTGAGCACTCGGGCAAACCTACGTTGTCGGATTGCAGGGGTCTTCGCTCCCCTTGCTTTTCCTGGATTTCCCATTATTTCAATCTCATTCAGTGAAGAATTATTTTATCTTCATTATTAAAGGAGTTACCACCTGAGTCAGTTTTATGGAGGAAAACTGCCCACCTCTGCAGCGCAAACAGGAGGGAAGCGGAAGAGCTTCACAGTGTCCTTCTAGGACAGGGCGGCTCAGGGAAGCCAGGGTCAGAAACACAACAGAACCCGTGACAGCCATTCACTGTCCAAGTACAGAGACTCAGAGAGGGTGCGTCTGCTGTGCATGCCTTCAGCCGACAGTCAACCCTACGCTCAGGGATTACGGCCAACACTCAGTGGTAAGGAGTGCTCTCCTCCCACCCAAGTTCTGCAGCTTCTCTAGGGTACCTGTCTTCATTAAGTCCAGTTAAAAATGAGGAAACACCTTGAGAGAAAAGGAGAGGGGGTGTTCTGAAGGTGGGTACAACATGACAGTGTATCTCTCATGGCTGCACAGAAGCTTCCAGAGAACTAAGCCAGGTTTGAGAAAGCAAACATTCTCACCGGGAGTTACCCCTGGACTTCCCAATCCATGACTCAAGGCCAAGCCAGGGACCCTTCCCATGGCCGCCCCCCTCCCCCTTCCTATGCCTCTGACTTTCAAGCTGTCTTACCTGAAGAGTTTTGACTTTGCCCAGGATGTTGTCCTGTGACATTGCTTGAACTGTCTGCTCACTTTCTGCTCCCCCATCAGGGATAAAAATACTGTCATGAGAAAATGCCCGGGTTCCCATAGAATAGTTGAAGGACCTGGAATGCAAATCATGTGCTTCATTTTATTAGGATGATAAGGCTTCTTTTGGCAATTCCATCATCTCCTGTTCCTCCTGATTCAGGGGACTCCACCCACATCCCCAATCTCACTCAGAAAGCACTTCCAGCCCGCTGTCCTCTTCTGCGAGGGGTCAGCCAAGTAGCTGGGCAGACGGAAGTGTCCCTCGGGAATAAGAGAGCATGTCTCCTACACAGCATGTTTTAGAGCCGCTCACTGGGAGAACTCTGTGTACTTGCTACCTGTTTGTGGAGGACCCAGGACAGAAAGCACTGCAGAAATTTTAGCTGCAGGAGCCCTTTTCCTGATGAGCTGTCAAGTATGTCCAGCAGTCCTTTTCAAGCAACATGAAGATCTCGAAGTATGAGGCAAGAATTTCTCTCTCTCAGATTTTAATCACATTGGGAAGAAAAATACGTACATCTAAAACAAAGACTTGATGAGGACTGGAACTGCTGATGGGCACTATTGGAATAAAGAGTCTCTCTGTCGAGACTCCTCAGGAATTCAGAGGGGTGGGGGCACATGTGCTAAGGAGACTCTAAATGGGCATTCTGCATTGGGCAGCTTATCAGTGGTAGGTTCCTAACAATAAGAACGCTTCAGTTGAAAGGCTGGACTTCAGAGGAATTCTAGACTTCTAACCTGACTGTGAGATATAGGTTGGGTGAACTGCAGGAACAGGGGGCAGCAGATGCCAACTGTTCCTCACTTGATCTGGGAAATTAAGCTATTTCTGGGAAGGAATACACAAGGACAGAATCACACACTTTCTGTAAGGTAGGACAGGCACACTTCCATAATGCCAGGCACACAGGCAGCTATCCCAGAGCTCAGAGCCCTACTTCTTCCTCTCCCCTCCCCCACAGAAAGGGGTCCCATCAGGAGGTTTTATCAGTGATCAAGGGCAGGAAAGAAGAGCCAGTACTGGGGGAAAGGGGTCTCTGGCTGGTACCTCTGAGCTGAATTACAGAAAAGCTGCAGGCAGGGTCCCGACCAGGTTTCTTGGGAAGACTGAGTACCAAATTATATCATCAAATTGGCCAAATTACCAGCAGAATGATAACAAAACATTAAGTTTAGAGACAAAAGACTTGGACATAAGCCTCCTGGCTGTGTGATAATAAAAACAATAATAACCACCAATTGCGACTTTGATGAAAACACTGTGCTGAAAGCTTTACTTTAGTGATCTCATCACCAACTTATTGTTGCAAATAAAACTCAGGGGGTAAATAGCCTTATATGGTAGTGCTAGTGGTAAAGAATCTGGCTGGCAATGCAGGAGACACAAGAGACGCAGGTTTGATCCCTGGATCAGGAAGATCCCCTGGAGTAGGAAATGGCAACCCACTCTAGTGTTTTTGCCTGGAGAATCCCATGGACAGAGGAGCCTGGTGGGCTACAGTTCATGGGGTCACAAAGATTTGGACATGACTGAAGCGACTTAGTACACAAGTAGGCAAAGTCACCTAAATAGAAGCTGTAGCATGAGAAACTGGAGAAGGCAATGGCACCCCACTCCAGTACTCTTGCCTGGAAAATCCATGGACAGAGGAGCCTGGTAGGCTGCAGTCCATGGGGTCACTAGGAGTCGGACACGACTGAGCGACTTCACCTTCACTTTTCTCTTTCATGCATTGGAGAAGGAAATGGTAACCCACTCCAGTGTTCTTGCCTGGAGAATCCCAGGGACGGGGGAGCCTGGTGGGCTGCCGTCTATGGGGTCGCACAGAGTCGGACACGACTGAAGCGACTTAGCAGCAGCAGCATGAGAAACAGGATTCAGAACAGCTGACGTCTATGGAGTCGCACAGAGTCGGACATGACTGAAGCGACTTTAGCAGCAGCAGCAGCATGAGAAACAGGATTCAGAACAGCTGAACACAATCACAGGCCAGGCAGCTGAAGTGTTTTAAAGTGGTAGGTCTCTAGTATTCCTTCTCTTGGGTGGAGCAGTGGGAGAGGAATACAGGATGCCAATGTCATGTGGGCTGGAATATGGGAAGGCTGGAGATACTAAATAGCTGGAATAATCGGTAAGCCTTCGGCTACATAGCACGACACTGTGGAGTAGCAACCCCCTTTATGAAATATGAGGCATTGTTTTAGCATATGAATACAAGAGGAAATTAAATGTGTCATTATGTCCTCGTTCCTCAGAAACTTTGTGACCTATGCTACAAAATGAACTTCCAAATTCACCCAAAGATGCTAGGAATTAAATTTCATTCAAAGTTATGGAATCAAACCTTTTAATATCCTGTCTAAATTTTTTTCTCAGATTCCCTGGCTAGGATTCAGATGAAAGAAGAGGTAACTAACTTCATTTTCTACACAGTGTTTTTACAAATGGCTTATGTATACACAGAGGCTCTCAGATATTCTTACAAACACATATATGCACAAGTCCTCTTTAGATGCTTAATAAATGTTTACTAATGTCTCACAGTTATACGCACATAACAGGCCGACACTGGAAGGCCAAGTTCTCTTTCAGTTTCCAAGTCAATCTTCTGGCTGAATCATGACATTTTTTTTTTTTAATGTGGACCATTTTTAAAGTCTTTATTGAATTTGTTACAATATTGCTTCTGTTTAATGTTTTGGTTTTTTGGCCTTGAGGCAAGTAGGATCTTAGCTCCTGACCAGGGATGAACACACACTCCCTACACATTGGAAGGCAAGTCTTAACCACTGGGCAACCAGGGAAGTCCTTGAATCATGAAGTTTAACTCTCAGCTCCAATTCTTTTTTTCCAGGAAAACTAAGAACCAACAGTTTCCTGCTCTTCTGTGTTTGTCCCAAATGTTCCTTGCTGCTAGCCAGGATTTAATGTCCCCACATTCCCCACTTCTAGATGATCTTATTGCAAAATAGAGAAAATGAACAGTAATAGGAGGAGTAGTAATAATTATACTAGTATAGTCAAAGTAGTAATATTAATACTGGCTAAATTTTATTGGGCACTTGCTATGTCCCCTCCATATGTGATAACTTCTTTAATATAACATCTCAATCCTTGTGATATACACTATTTAAAGCTTATGTGGTAGGAACTATTATTAAGCCCATTTATAGATGAGGAAACTGTGGCTGAAGACAGTGAGTGACTTGCCATAAATTAAATGACTGTATATGTGTGAACCTGTTTCTGGCCTGTGTTCTACTGGTCTATTTGTCTGTTTTTATAGCGACAGTCCATGCTGTCTTAGTTACTATAGCTTTTTTCTCACCCCCCCAAATTCTTTCTTTATTTTTGGTTGCTCTGGGTCTTCGTTGCTGTGTGTGGGCTTTCTCTAGTTGTGGCGAGTGGACACTACTCTTCACTGCAGTGTGCAGGCTTCTCACTTCGGTGGCTTCTCCCAAGGGCTCCAGGGCACGTGGGTTTCAGTAGCTGTGGCACAAAAGGGCTTAGGTGCTCTACGGCATTTGGGATCTTCCCGGACCAGGGGTTGAACCAGTGTCTCCTGCACTGGCAGGTGGATTCTCACCCACTGTACCACCAGGGATGTCTTACAGCTGTTTCATGAGTCTTGGTATCTAGCAGTTTATGTTCTCCAGCTTTTCCCCAGGTGGCTATACTTATCTCTGCATTTCTACATAAACTTACATATACACAGACATACACACAGACACACAGACACACAGACACACACACACTTAACACTCCTAGGATTGCTTCTCTGATGGCACTGGATCTGTAAATAAACTCTGAGGATAAACTCTGAGGATAACTCATATCTTTACAGCAGTCATTCTTTTCATACATGAACACTGGATATCCCTTCATTTATCTAGATCCTCTTTACTTTCTCTCAATAAAGTTTTGTAGTTTTCTGTATAGAGGTCTTTTACATATTTTCATAGATTTAGTCCTATATATTTGATGTTTCTGAATCTACTATAAATGGTACAGGTTAAAATGTTTATTTTTCTAATTGTTTATTGGCAGAGTATTATAAGTATCACTTGGTTATTGATTATTGACATTATAATTAGGCTTAACTAAATTTATTAATCATGTGATTGTTGATTCTTTTGGATTTTCTATGTATACAATCATTTTATCTGTGACAAAAGACAGCTTTATTCGTTCGTTTTCTTTCTTTTTTAGCCGCACCATGGTTTGTGGGAGCCTTGTTCTCTGACTGGGGATTAAACCTGGGCCCCTTACTATGGAAGCACAGAGTCCACCACCGGACCATCAGGGAATTACCCTATTTGTTCATTTTTCAATCTCCCTCTCCCTTCCTTCCTTCCATACTGCAATTAGCTAGAATCTTCACAGGAACTTAAACAGAAGTGGTGATGGTAGACTTTATCATGTTCCCAAACTGACCAAAAAAGCGTTCAATATTTTTCCATAAATTATGAGGTTAGCTAGGCTTCTCAGATGGTGCCAGTGGTAAAGAACCCACCTGCCAATGCAGGAGACATAAGAGACGTGAGTTTGATCCCTGGATTGGGAAGACCCCTTGGAGGAGGGCATGGAAACCCACTCCAGTGTTCTTGCCTGGAGAATCCCCATGGACAGAGAAGCTGGTGTCCTATGGTCCACTGGGTAGCAAGGAGTCAGATATGACTGAAGTGATTTAGCTATAGAATTTCTGTTATATTACTGTTTCTTTGAAAAGACTCCCCTGGTGGCTCAGACGGTAAAGCGTCTGTCTACAATGTGGGAGACCTGGGTTCGAGTGCTGGGTTGGGAAGATCCCCTGGAGAAGGAAATGGCGATCCACTCTAGAACTATTGCCTGGAAAATCCCATGGACAGAGGAGCCTGGTAGGCTACAGTCTGTGGGGTCGCAAAGAGTCGGACACGACTGAGCGACTTCACTTTCACTTTCTTTGAAAAGACAGGCAATGGGTCTCTTACAACTGATTTTAAGATTTTCCTTTGTCTTTGGTTTTCTCAGTTATTATCTATTGTGGCTAGGTGTGAATTTCTTCTGATTTATCTAGCTCAGGTACATAATACTCCTTAAACCCATGGCTTGGCATCTTTCATCAGTTTGGGAAAATTCTCAGCCATTGTTCCTTCAAATACTGCTTCTGCCCCATTTTTCCCTATTCCTCCTCTGATTCTGCAATGTTAGCCCTTTACAATATAAGTCATGTCTTTCATGGTCTTTTCTGTATTCATCATTCTTTTTAATCAATATGATTCAGTCTGGATTTTTCTACTGAAAAATTTTTATTTTTCAGCTCATTAATGTTCTCTTTAGTGGTGTTCAGTCTGCTGTTAAAACTATCTACTGAGTTCTTACTATCAGTAGCAGTTTTCAGACCTAGAATTTCCATTTGATTCTTTTTAATAGATTCCAGTTGTCTCGTGAAATTATTCATCTTGTCAACTATTTTATTGAATATATTAATCACAATTATTTGAAAAGCTCTGTCTGAAAAAGCAATATTTTAGCCCCTTTGGGTCTTTTTTTTTTTTTTTTTTGGCTGTACAGCATGCAAGATCTTAGTTCCCAGACCAGGAATCAAACCTGGGCCCTCTGAGGTAGAAGCAGTGTCCTAACCACTGGACCACCAAAAAAGTCCCTTTTTAAGAAAAAATATTTATTTTTATTTATTTGGCTTGGGTCTATTTCTATTTTCTTGTTTTCCTCATAGTCTGTTTCTTAAATGCCTGGTAATTTTTTATTGAATTCAACACATATGCATGAAAAATTGTAAAGGCTGGGTTTTCTCCTTCCAGAGAGACTTGCTGGTTCCTCTAGCAAGCAAGTAAAGGAGTAGATCACATCAATCCAATCAGGATGATCCAGTGATTAGCAACCTTTGTAAGGCTCAGGCTCTGCTTTGTCCTTGCTTCTAGCGTATAGGCCTCCTGGAGTCTCAGATAAAAACCTGGGTTATTATATGTAAATAGATGACCAGTGCAAGTTCAATGTATGAAGCAGGGCACTCAAAGCCGGTGCTCTGGAACAACCCAGAGGGATGGGGTGGGGAGGGAGATGAGAGGGGGGTTCAGGATGGGGGGACACATGTACACACATGGCTGATTCATGTTGATGTACAGCAAAGACCACCACAATATTGTAAAGTAGTTATCCTTCAATTAAAATAAATTAATTAAAAAAAAAAAACCCATGGATTATTTCCTAAAAGTCCTTCTCCTTGTTAGGTTGGTGAGTCTTGAAACTGTGTACAAACCCCTGTGTCCTTGTCTTTTGAAGTAAAATGCTGATTCAAGAGTTAATGACTGGGGACTTTCCTGGTGGCACAGTGGACAAGAATCCACCTGCCAATGCAGGAGACAGTTTTGATCCCTGGTCCAGGAAGATTCCGCACATCACAGAGCAACTAAGCCCTTGGATCACACCTACTGAGCCCAAACTTTAGGACCCGCAAGTTGCAACCACTGAGCCCATGTGCTGCGACTACTGAAGCCCATGCCTAGAGCCTGTGCACTGCAGAGAGAGAAGCCACGGCAATGAGAAGCCCACCCACTTCA
The DNA here is from genome assembly GCF_027580195.1 of Bos mutus. Taxonomy (NCBI): domain Eukaryota; kingdom Metazoa; phylum Chordata; class Mammalia; order Artiodactyla; family Bovidae; genus Bos; species Bos mutus. The sequence continues at coordinate 71,661,228 of NC_091622.1, read as the reverse complement.
ACGAAGAGCAGCCCCCGCTCACTGCAATTAAAGAAAGGCTCCGCAAATCAACAAAGACCCATTGCAGCCAAAAATAAAAATAAATAATAAAAATTATTTTAAAAAGAAAGAAAAAATTGAGTAAAATTATATTTAAAAATAGTTAATGACTGGGATACGTGAAGACATAGAAACAAAGAACAGCTGTTGGACTAGGAAACTGATAACAATTTAGACTAAAATTCTGCCACATAGCAGAATCATCGAACTTACGGTTCCTTGAAAGATACAGATAAAGGTCTGACACACATTCCTAAGTTGTTTTTTATAGGAAGCAGAAGGCAATGGCATCCCACTCCAGTACTCTTGCCTGGAAAACCCCATGGACGGAGAAGCCTGGTAGGCTACAGTCCATGGGGTCGCTAGAGTCGGACACGACTGAGCGACTGCACTTTCACTTTTCACTTTCATGCATTGGAGAAGGGAATGGCAACCCATTCCAGTGTTCTTGCCTGGAGAATCCCAGGGACAGCGGAGCCTGATGGGCTGCCGTCTATGGGGTTGCACAGAGTAGGACACGACTGAAGCAACTTAGCAGCAGTAGCAGCAGCAGACCCCCTCCAGATGAAAACTGCTGACCATAAGAACACAGATCCTAGACTGGTTGAAACCAGAAGGTTGATGAAGCTTGAAACTCCACCTTGATGCCAACCAATCGGAGAACTGTCCATGAACTGTTCATGCCCTATTCCTATAAAACTCCTCACTACCCCCTCCAGGGTGGGTCACACAGTCTTAAGAGCATTTGCCCACTGTGGCCCCCTCTGCCTGGCAAAGCAATAAAAGCTCTTTTCTATATCACCCAAAACTCTGTCTCCATGTTTCTATGTGGCACCAGTGAACAGAGGCTGAGTTTTGGCAACAATCTCAAACTACAATTTTTGTCTTTCCAGCACCAAAGATTGCCAAAAATTCTGCTGTTTTTCAGCCTTCATTCTTGTGCAGCTTTACCAACAAATGCCTCAAAAGGAAAACTGTTACTTAGATTTAGATTTCATTCTGGGCTTCTTTCCTCTTGGGGAATTTAGTCCCTCAAATCCTGGAATTTAGTCCCTCAAGTCCAGTCTCAAACTCTAATTTTTGTGTTCCCAGCCCCATGCGTTTGCCTACAGCTCTTCTGCCTTCTCTTCCTCTTGGTGGCCACCCTGAACATTTCTGGTCTCTTGGCCTGTACTCAAGAGTCAATAATGCCCACTGGAAAGAAGCAATATGCAGAAAATATGGCTCAATTCAGTGGATCTCCCTTCTCTCCAGGATCTCATTGCTCAAGTCTGGGCCCCGGCAGCAATCTGACACCTTCAAACAGACATCCCTGTTAGAATATTTTATTTGTATTTTCAGTTGTTCTTGGTGAGAAGACTGATTTGTTATAAGCTACTTCATCACAGCCAAAAGTGAAAGAACTATTTTTTTTTTTTGATATTTACTAAGTTTCTACACATGTCAGAATCTGTTTTTTGATATGGCCATTGCTGTTATGAGAATTACTTTACCTTTTCTGTTATACAAATTAGTTTATTTTGCCTTTTTGCATGATAATTCCAAAATTTAACTTGAGGATAAACACAGAAGCAGCTGTGACATAAAAGGAAAGAGTCACCTGGCAATGCCCTGAGTCCTCCAGTGCTGGTATCCAGCCTCCCAGAACACAGGCAGGAAGACAATACCTACTTTTCAAAGTGATGAAAAACATTTGTACCTTTCTCTTATATCTGTTTTTGTGCCTTTTTTAAAGCTCTGAGAAGAAACGGCAGAGGAGAATGGTCACTGATTTATTAGTAACACTAATGAACACTCTCTTCTAGATAATTCACTTTACATAACACGAGTTTAACATTACATCCTTGGCAATTTGTGTAACTTTAGATCTTTGGTAATCATGGTTACCAATTTTGTCTCCAAACAACTCTACAATGCAGATTATTTTCTTTTCTCTGAAGAGGAAGCTGACACAAAGAGTGGGTAAGAATGTTGTCCAAAGTTCCAGATTTTGAGACAGGGCTGGAGTGGAAACTGAATAGCCCACGTGCGGAGATCTCAGCTTGAAACTATGTTCTAATGAACAAAGAGCTCGGTGGGATCTTTGTCCTTAACCAGCTGGGAACTATGAATTACGTGATTAGGAGGTGGAGGGGCAATTTACCACAAATTGCACCTTAGCCAAGTTCATCTGGACTTCTTTATTCTTGACATTTACAGATCTTTCACAATTGATTGCAAAGTAGGCCAATTCTCCCCCTTCTGTTTATTAAGAGTGAGCCAAGAGGCAAGGGGTCTCTGCACCTCCGTGCTGCAACTTATCCTCAGAGTATCTGTTCAAATGGAAGAAATGGGACCTGCTGTGTCAAACTTATCTTGTGATGCTTAGAATACCTAGCATTCTCTTGATCAACTATGAGATGTACAAAGACCTCTAAAACTCCCCAGATTTTTAACTTCTAACTGAAAGATTATCAATACAGTCATTTAACAGTCATCTTAATTTAAGCAAGATCTGAAGTCAAATGTAAAGCACATGGGGGAAAAGCAAACTCTAGAGGACAGGAAGAGAGGCCCACTTGGGAAATTTAGAACAACACTGGGCCCTGAGGAACTGTTTTCATAAGCTTAGAGAAGAATCACTGAGCCGTGACTTACAGATGCCACAAAAATGGTCCCTTTGGACTTAGAGGTCCAAAGAGCAGAGAAGTTCCTGGGGCCTTATAGAAAGAAAGGACTCACAACTCTCATCTCTAGATTTCTGTTCTGGTTTTTTTGTTGTTGTCATTGATAATATTGTTATTTGCAGAGAGACTGGGATTCCAAACATCTATCAGAAGCTTCTAATCAGCTCATGGAGACCACTGTTCATCTTTCTCCTCAACGTCTTACTGACTCCTTTGGTTATCCTTCCAAAGGCAGAGACAGTAGAGTGGCCTGAGACTACTCTTTGGGCCTTAACAATCAGTTTTTTAAAAAACTATTTATTTATTTGGCTTTGTCAGGTTAGTTGAATCATGCAGGTTCTTTCCAGCATACGGACTCTCCAGTTGCAGTGCAGGAGGACTTCGGTAGTTGCGGCGTGCAGGCTTAGTTGCTCTGTGGCATGTGGGATCTTAGCTCTCCAACTGGGCATCAAACCCATGTCCCCTGCATTGCAAGCCAAATTTCATACACTGAAATACCAGGGAAGCCCCAATAATCACTTTTAATAACTCACTCCAATACCACACTCTCTTGTACCCACCTGTCTCCAGCTACACTAGCGGACCCCGTTGCTGCAGTTTAGTCGCCAAGTTGTGTTAGACTCTTGCAACCCTATGGACTGTAGCCCGCCAGGCTCCTCTGTCCATGGGACTTCCCAGGCAAGAATACTGGAGTGGGTTGTCATTTCCTTCTCCAGGGGATCTTCTTGACCCAGGGATTGAACTGGCGTTTCCTGCACTGGCAGGCAGATTCTTTACCACTGAGCCACGAGGGAAGCTTACTACTTGGACTAATACTACAGTGGACCCTACTACTTGGCTAGCCCATTGTCTACAAATTTGACACAAACAAAAGCAAACTTATCAGGCGTTTCCCACAAAATTCCAATCTTTCCTGTTTCTTTGTTACTATCATCCCTTAGGTTCTCTGCTACAATATTTTGTAAGTGAAGTCAGATCCAGGTTAGGGGAAAGGTATTGTACCAAAGGCCTTAATGAGTAACATTATCTGCCCTTTCACAGGTAGAAATCCTTCAAAAACAATATCAAAATCAATGAGTTAAGACTGCAGATCCTGAGCTCCGGGAACCATTTAAACCTGCATTGGATCACGGCTGTGCCTGGAGTCCTGCAGAGCTCCTTGCCCCATCTCCAGCGAGTCCCTAATGGAAACCAGCACCGGGAGAGAGAGCTGCGACCCAGGGCAGCAGCAGTCCTCGCCAGCCAGCAGTCTCTGCTGACTCTGTGATCACCAAGGCATGACTTGTCCTTTTGGACAAAGAAGCTGAGGACCGGAAGGTAAAGAGAGAGGCTTTATCAAGACAGAACTGAAGGATTCCCTGGTGGTCCAGTGGCTAGGACTCAGTGCTCCCAACACAGGGGGTCTGGATTTGGCTCTGGTCGGGGAATTAGATCCTACATGATGCAATTACAAGAACCCAAATGCTGCAAGGAACATCAAAGATATCCTATGTGCTGCAACTAAGATGCATCGCAGCCAAATACATTTCTTTTTTAAAAAGAACTGAAACCAGGAGGGACAGTGACAATAATGTTCACTAGCCCTTCAACTGCCTTTTGCAGATACTCTGCTTATTTCCTGTAATACGACTGACATCTGTAAATGATCTCCAACTGAAGTCTCCTCCAATTCCACTTCCTCTCAAACCTGACATTCATCTTTAAGCAGTTAATTTGCCAGCTCAGAAACCTCTAACAGTTCCTTTTTGCCAAATTCTACCAGATGAAGCTGCAGTGGCTGCCTGGCACTTAAGGCTCTTCACGACGGCATTTAGGGACCCTTAAGCACGCTGGTTTTCTGAAGCAGAGGCCCTGCAATGCAGGGATTTAGTACTCAGACTGAAGCCAGTGTGCCTCCCCATGAAACCCGGTTCTCCCACTTACAGCTGTGTGGCCTTGGGCATGTCACTAAACCTCCAGGGTCATCGGTTTCCTTATCTGTAAATGAGGATGATAATATGACCTACTTCATGAAGCTTAGGGCTTCCCTGGTGGTTTAGATGGTAAAGAATCCGCCTGCGATGCGGGAGACCTAGGTTCAATCCCTGGGTTGGGAAGACCCCTTGGAGAAGGGAAAGGCTACCCACTCCAGGATTCTGGCCTGGAGAATCCCATGGACAGAGGAGCCTGGTGGGCTACAGTCCACGAATTCACAAAGAGTCAGACACAACTGAGAGACTAAGCACAGCACATGGCGCTTATTTAGGATTAAATGAGCTACCAATAGGCAAAAACCTTAGAGTAATGTGTTTACATAAATATTACCTGTTATTATCAAGTGTTACCCCACTTCAAACATCCGGAAATGCAAACCCAACCATTCAGTCCCCCAAATACCCTCTCTTGGCTCCATCACTGCATGGGCTCTTCCTCCCCATGACTGACTGCCCAATGCCAATCTCTCAGGACAGGTCCTACTTATCCTTCAAGGTCCAACTGACACCTTATCAATCCCACACAGCCTTGCCTGTTTTGCCGGAAGAAGGGGATTTTTTCTCCCTCAGAAAGCCCTATGCATGCACGTCTCGTTACATACACGTTTATGTTATGGTTACTAAAATCATGCCTTAAATGAGAAGGAAAACAAAAGTGCTTTTGCACTTTTGATGTAAGATGTATCATTATATTTTCACTACAGCACTTGGAGTTGCATGAGGGCAGGGATCATAACTGTTATCTTTGTTTCTCCCATGAAAGTGTGAAAGTGTTAGCCGCTCAGTCGTGTCCAACTCTTTGCGACCCCATGGACTATAGCTCTGCCAGGCTCCTCTGTCCATGGAATTCTCCAGGCCAGAATACTGGAGTGGGTAGCCATTCCCTTCTCCAGGGGATCTTCCTGACCCAGGGATCGAACCTGGGTCTCCTGCACTGCAGGCGGACTCTTTAGCATCTGAGCCACCAGGGAAGACCATACCAAGAAGTCCACGATAGGGAAGCCCAGTTTCTCCCACAGTGCTTTACAAAATAAAGGCTGTAAGTTTTTTTAGTGGGTGAGTAAAGGATTAACCGGGTACTGGAGTTCGTCAGATGGGTTTTCAATGGAGAGGTCACTGAGGGAGTGAAAATCCTGAGAAGGCAAAAAGTGGGCAAGTGAGGATGATCAGCATTTTCAAAGGTTCCTTCCAGGCCTCCTTCTCAACTCAAACCAGCAAACTGCTTCTGGCTTTGTTTCCCATCTCTCTCTCACCAAGTTTTCCAGGTTTCCTTCTGTGTCAGTTATAGTTCTTAGCTGCAAGTAAGAGAAACCAACTTTGTCTCACTCAACCAAGAGAAAAGCTGCTAGGATTTCCCTCGTGGTCCAGTGGTTAGGATCCCACCCGCCAATGCAGGGGACATGGGTTTGATCCCTGGATGGGGAAGATTCTATATGCCATGGGGCAACTAAGCCCAAGTGCCACAACTACCAAAGCCTTAGTGCCTAGAGCCTGTGCTCTGCAACGAGAGAAGTCACTGCAATGAGAAGCCCATGCACCATGGTGAAGAGTAGCCCCCACCTGCCATATCTAGAGAAAGCCTGTGTGTAGCAAGGAAGGTGCAGCCACAGATACATAAATAATTTAAAAAAGAAATTTCTGAGATGAAAACGGGTATATATATTTTAAGCAAATTCTATTTTCCTATTTTTTCAATTTTAAAAATATTTAAAGAGCCATTTTTAAACTCATTGTCCGAAGTTTAGAGTTCTAGAGCCCATGCTCCACAAGAGAATAGCCTCTGCCCGCAGCAACGAAGACCTAGTGCAGCCAGAAATTAAAATAATAATGATAATAAATAAATTAATTAGGAAAAGAAAAGCTACAAGATGAACAGTGAGGGCTCAAAGGACAACCAAAGTTAGAGTTAAAGCCTGGAGAAAGATAGCAGTGAAGAGAGCTCTAGAGGTCAAGGCATCAGGAACCACAGCAGCTGTCACATAGCGCTCAAAGAGCCCAGTTACAGCCTGCTCTCCTGGTTGTGTCTTTACTTCCTGGATCCACCTGCCCAGTCAAAGCCCTAGGAGACAAAGGTTGATTGGCTGGGCCGGATCACATGTTCAGGCCAGGCTTCAGCAGGAGGGCAAGTAGAAGATCCGGGCCTTTTGGCTTCTGTCCTAGGAAGCAGGCACCAAGTTCTGTCAGACAGGCACACAGCAAAACTGATTCCCTGAAAGGAAATTGGGGTGCTGTGGAGAAGGAGAACCAGAAGCTAATAGATGAATGACCCAAACCAGCCACCACACTATGCTTTGGGATCCCCTTTTGATTCTTGTCTCTCATTCAGCCCATCCATACAGACCAGTCATTTGAACAGCTAGCTCTCTGGTGTTCGGATTCCACTTGTCCTCCAAGAGGCTGCCTTTCTTCTCCGTGGCACTTGCTGTGGCCTGAAAGCAAAGGATGCCACACCCCATGCTCCTGGATGTCCACACCTAGCTCCAGTGCCCTATGCCCATGCCTATCTGCAGAAGTGGCAGAGATCAGATAGAGGGTGTGTGATGGGCCTGTGGCCTGGAGCTTAAGCCCTAGAAAGGGACAGTAGAGAGAGAAGGTGAGAAGGAAAATAAAATGAAGTTATCCCTTAGACATACTATTGCATCCCTCACCTACTGGGCAGTGAGTGTTAAGGAGCACAGGGAGGAGTCAAGCAGAGCCATCTCCATTTTAAGTTGTGTTGTCTGGAACTACTGCTTCCAGTGGGGTCTGGCTGGAACAATGAAAAGGGAGAGAAAGTTTGCTGGTGGAGGTGTTTGGAGGAAAAGTCTCCTCGTGAATAAAATGTGACACAAGACAGGGATGATCTCCTTTTTTGTTCCTGGTTTGTGTCATCTGCATGTGACAGCTGGAACAGAGGCAGCCACGTTGGAGCCATGAGGAAATAAGCCTGGGGATAGCCATACTCCCTGAAAATGCCAGAGAAGAAAAGGAATCAAACTGGATCTTGATTATGTTGCTGGGTTGCTGCATCAATGGTCCTTGAAACACGGAAAGTCATCTAGACTATCAGGAATCAGATAATATACTTCATTACCATTGCAGAAAGATACCAGTAGATGTGTTTTCTGTTAACTCATAATGCCTGATACAGTCTTCTGGCCACTACTCTAAACTCTGGGCATATCTAAGACCCACTGACATCACCTAACCTTGGAGTAAGAGCCTACAGAGGGAAATTCTCCCCACCTAAAAAAGGAGAAGGCTCTCTGCAGCTGCACAGTTAACACATGTCTCAGGCCAGCCCTCCTACTCCTTCTCCTTTGTCTTTTTTGGACAAGCATCATGTAATTTGGGACCATAGATATTGGGTAATTACCATGGCAATGATTAGGGATTCACTTCAGGAATAAGGAAATATAATTATAGTCCAATTGCAGCTTGTTTCCATGACAACAGGGGCAATTGTAATTGATCAGCACTTTTCTTCCTAAACAGAGCCGTGAGTCTCATTTAAATGAAATGCTGAAGAGCAATTAACTATCATCATCAAACAAACTAGAGTTGCTGGAAGAGACTGAAGTCAGATTACATTTTGTGTGACATCTTGGAGACTCATCCTGGACTCTGACATTCTATGAAAATACACAGTTCTCAATGGGCTAAAGGGTACCAAATCACCTATAATTACAGGAGAAATAGGATATGTCATAAAAAATTCAAGGAAGAGGAAGAAAGTTTGGAGTCTTAAAACACAGACACTGAGGACTATAAGTCAAAGGATCATCTACTCCAGCCTCTAGGCTCAGTCCCCGGTCTACATCATGTAGGACGATCAATCATCTAGCCTGCCTCTAACATTCTGTAGGGACTCCTCAGCCTTCCATGCTACCTGTTCCACTCTTCAGGTGCCCCACCTGGAGTAAGGTCTTTTCACAAACCTCTCTAGCCACCGTGAGAATCAGTTGAGTCTTGGTCTATGCTTTGGAAATAGAAAACTAGTTATCAACATCCTCTTCATCTCAGTAGTAATATTACCCTGCATTTGGAAAGTACTTTTTTATAGCAAATAGTGTCAGGTCCCATGAACTTTTAAAATACTTTTATTTGGTTTATTTATTTTTGGCTGTGCTGAGTCTTCACTGCTGCTTGGGCTTTTCTCCAGTTGCAGTGAGCAAGGGCTACTTTTTGTTGTGGTGCTCAGGCTTCTCACTGCAGTGACTTCTCCTGTTGTGGAGCACAGGGTCTAGGCACATGGGCTTCAGCAATTGCTGTGCATGGGCTCAGCAGCTGCAGCTCAAAGGCCTAGTTGCTCAGCGGCAAGTGTGATCTTCCCAGACCAGGGATCAAACCCATGTCTCCTGCATTGGCAGGCACATTCTTTACCACTGAGCCACAAGGGAAGCCCCCGCATGCATTTTTCGTCCTCATAATTATCCCGGAAGACAGCATATCCATTTAACAGATCAAGAGGCTGGCTTGGTTAAGGTCACACAGCTCTGAAAACACCTGGATTCACAAGAGGATCCTGGCTTCCAATCTACTGCCCTTCCACATTTTGTATCTCTAATAATTACTGAAACTGATCATCAGCCTTCTTTCTCCGAGACTTATTCAGCCCAGTCTATTAGTTCTCCTGCTTAGTCCTAATTTTCATGCATTTAATGCTTTTTGCACCTCTTGTCTACTCTCTGTTCAATTATAGCACATCCCAGGTTCTCATGGATAGAGGATAAATGATCAAGTAAAATAGTCTTTTCTGACTTCATCTTTTGAAAAGCAGTAAGGCCAAGGAACTGAAGCACACACAGTATTCAGAGAGCCTGAGCTTCACTGTAATTTCATTGGTGACATGCTGTCTCACTACACCAACCGTATAATTTTCCTTTTCCAGCAGGTCAAAGGGACAGAGATGCTCTTCACCACGGTGGGAAACCGAAGGATGAATTAGAAGAATATTGACTGGTACAGTGAGTGGGAAGAGTCAGTATGGTAAAAAGGGGAGGATTCATGTATTCATTCATTCAATAACAGGCATTCAATAATTTCAATGAATAATTATTGAATGCCTGTTATGTGCTAGGCACAGTGCTAGAGGCTGGAAATAGGATGAAAGGTAAGGTGTGCAGGCCTACTTTTAAGGAAAAGTAAAGGAAGTTGTGAGAACAAGGGCAGGGGGTGCTGATCTAGGCTCAGGGGGCCAGAGAAAGCTTGCTCCCTGGAGGAAGGTGCATTTGTGCAGAAAACTACAGGATGAAGAGGAATTAGATGAGGAAGGAGGTAGAGGTGGGGGGTGGGGCTTTCCAGACAAAAGAATTATATGTGCAAAATCAGCTGAGTTGGAGTCATATGGTAAGTCTATGTTTAACAATTTGGAGGAGCTGTCCAAGTGTTTTCCAAAGTGGCGGCATCATTTTACATTATCAGCAAGTAGGAGGGTTCCAATTTCTCACATCCTTATCAAAACTTTTAGACAGTGGATTTGGTTTTATGGAGTTGTACAGTCCATGGAATTCTCCAGGCCAGAATACTGGAGTGGGTAGCCTTTCCCTTCTCCAGGGGATCTTCCCAACCTAGAGATCAAACCCAGGTCTCCTGCATTGCAGGCGGATTCTTTACCAACTGAGCTGTCAGGGCTTCCTTGGTGGCTCAGAGGGTGAAGCATCTGCCTGCAATGCAGGAGACCTGGGTTTGATCCCTGGGTCAGGAAGATCCCCTGGAGAAGGAAATGGCAACCCACTCCAGTACTCTTGCCTGGAAAGTCCCATGGACAGAGAAGCCTGGTAGACTATAGTCCATGGGATCCCAAAGAGTCGGACATGACGGAGCAACTTAACTTTCTATCAAAACTTACTATTGTCTGTCTTTTTTACTACAGTCTTCCTAATGGGCGTGAAGTGATCAGGTCAGAACCTGTGCCCCAGAAAGAGGACTCAGAAAGAAACGGAGACTATATGGGCAGAGATCCTGCCTAGGCAGTGAGGGGTTCAAGCCACATACTGGGTACCCCAGTCCTGGGGTCCAATGCAGGGAAGATGAGCCCCGGTGGCTGGTTGGAGGGCCAGTCAGAGGGACTAACAGGAGGGCTTTGGGAAGCCTGGACTTTTTTCTTAGGAGTAGTGGGCACACTGAAATACAAAACCCTAATCTTTTTTCCTTTTCCCCCCAAACTTTAAATGTCTTCTTTTGTGTTGGGGTTTAGCCAATTGCCAATGTCATGGCAGTTTCAGGGGAACAGTAAAGGGACTCAGCCATACACGAATCCATTCTCCCTCTATACTCCCTCCCATCCAGGCTGGCACACAACACTGAGCAGAGTTCCATGTGCTATACCTAGGTCTTTGTTGGTTATCCATTTTAAATATAGCAGTGTGTACATGCCCTTCCCAAACTACCCAACTATCCCTTCCCCAAGCCCCCTCCAACCCCACCCCCACAACCATAAATTTGTTTTCTAAGTCTGTGAATCTCTTTCTGTTTTGTAAGTAAGTTCATCTGTATCATTTTTTAGATCCCACATAGAAGGGATGTCATATGATATTTTTCCTTCTCTATCTAACTTACTTCACTCAGTATGATCCTCTCTAGGTCCAAACACAGAGTTGCTGCAAATTGCATTATTTCATTCTTTTTAATGGCTGCATAATATTCCACTGTATATATGTACCACATCTTCTGTACCTATTCCTCTGTCAATGGACATTTAGAAAAGCTGAATCTTGTATTCTGCAATCTTGCTCAACTTTATTAGTTGAATGGTTTTCTTGTGGATTCCTTGGGATTTTCTATATATAAGATCATGGCATCTGCAGATAGATAGCTTTATTTCTTCCTTTCCAAAATTAAAGCTTCTATTTCTCGCCTAACTGTCCTAGTTATAACCTACAATAAGTACAGTGTTAAAAAGCGATTCTTGTCTTTTTCCTGATCTCAAGGGAAACATTTTTTTTTTACCATTAAGCATAATATTAGCTGTGGATTTTCACCACTGTCCTTTATCAAGTTGAAGAAATTCCTTTCCACTCCCAATTCTGAGTGTTTTTTATCATGTAAGGGTGTTGGATTTTGTCAAACGCTTTTATCTCCATCAGCTGAGATGTTGTGGTTTGTGTCCTTTATTTTGTTAATATAGCGTATTATATTGATTGATTTTTGGATATAAAACTAACTTTGTATTTCTGGCTTAAATTCCATTAGGTCATGGCGTATAATCCTTTCTATATGTTGTTGGAATCAGTTTGCTAGTGTTTTGTTTCAGATTTTTATGTCTTGATTCCTTAGAGATATTGGTCTGTAATTTTCTTTTTCTGTGATGTCTTTGCCTGGTTTTGGTATTAAGGTTAACGGTGGCCTCACAGAATGAGCTGGAAAGTTTCCTCCTATTTGCCACATTCGTTCTCAAGTGGAAGCCTCTGCTTATGCCATTTCTGACTGGAAACATCCGTGCCTTGTCTCTCAGCCACTTCAAGTCCTATCGCTTGTTGGGAGACAGCTCAAGGCCTCCTCATTCCTGAGCCCCTTCCTGTCCTGCTCCAACCCCAGGGTGAGCTCACCCTCCAGGGAGCCCCTTCAGTTCTTAACGTGCTTAGAGCTGGCACTGACTGTAAAGTGCTGTAGCTGTGTGTGATACAGTCAATGCCAGGTGTTAAGTAGAAACTGGAAGCAGGACAAGTGCTGTCCTTGTAAGTAGCAGAACCTCCGTCAGCAGCTGAGGGCCAAAGGATACCCGAGCTTAGTGACCCAGGGCCAGCAGGACAACCCAGGGCCACGTGACTAGCTCCCTAGCAGCGCTGCAGCAGGACAGAGGCAGAGTAATGGATGGTTCCGAGGGCACTCATTACTGTTTGAATAGTGCCTCAGCGACTTACCAGCAAGTCATTCTCAAATGGGAGTAATAATGTCAATCTCAGAGAGTCATGGTAAATATTACATGAATTCACCTATGTAAAACACATTTGTATTAAGTTTAACACGTGGTAACTTTAATATACACCAATGGATATTCTCTGAGGGGGAAAAAATTGTGGTTAAAGGAATCTTGGAAATGCTGCAAACGACAGCTCTCTTCTTGGAAATTCCCAGGGCACAATGGCACAGTAAAAGCTCTGAAAAGTCCTATGTGAAGAATTCTATTTAATTCGTTTCGGTCCAGGATTTCCCAGACCTTTTTGTCAAAATGACCTTCTCCCCCTTTTGAAATTTAAAATCTATTTAGCACACTTTGGGAAACACAGTATTAGCTGTTTTTAGTTAATAATGGAAGTCATATTAAATTGTTAAAAACTGATCATGTTTTACTGTTTTGCTTTTCCCACTGGCATGTATAATTTAAAAGTAGCAGCCTAGGAGAAATAAAGGCTTCTAACCTAGAGAAAGAACAGAATGCTTTAAGACCCAAAGGAAATGAGAAATTTCAGGCAGAAGGAGCAGATCAATAATGAGCTATTTTTGGCCATGGAGACATTTCTAGAATTACAGATTCTTGGAGTTCGACAGCATGTTAAAGTTCAGCTCCTTTAAATTCCTACCCGGTGCAGAAATTGCCCTTCATCAGTCCCAATCCCCCTGGCATACATCCAGCCTCTCCATTTTTAAACAGCTCTAGTAATTATGAAATTCTCCTTCACACTGGGCTGAAGTCTGCCTCCTTGGAGCCTCCACCTGAGATCACGTTCACAGAATTTTGAGTTTTGTATTTTAGTACCAGCTGCCCATTTTGGAGATTAACAAATAAAATACACTACGTATATCGTATATATATACTTTTTGAATCCTACACAACGTAAAGAAGGGTATCTGTTAATTGAGCAGCGAACTGAAAATAAGGATTGTTAGAAGCAGCATTTCTCATCTTCTCCTTCTGTAAATAAGGCAGATAATCAGAAGTTCAGCTAAACTGTAAATGATGCATGTAATATTTACTTCATGGGTGGAATTATTTTTCAGTTGGAAACTTCTGGGACTTCCCTGGTAGTACAATGGATAAGAATATGCCTCCCTACACAGGGGTGAGTTCAATCTCTGGTCTGGGAAGATTCTACATGACTCGGAGCAACCAAGCCCGTGCGCCACACCTACTGAAGCCCGAGCACTTAGAGCTTGTGCTTTGCAACAAGAGAAGTCACCGCAACGAGAAACCTGTGCACTGCAATGAAGAGCAGCCCCTGCTGGCCACAACTAGAGAAAGCCTGCCCGCAGCATTGAAGACCCAAAGCAGCAATAAATATGTAAATAACTGAATAATTTAAAAAAGAAAATTTCTGAGAAGAAAACAGGAATACATATATTTTAAGGAACTTCTATTTTCCCATTTTTTTAATTTTAAAAATATTTAACGAGCCATTTTAAAACTCACTATCCAAAGTTTATCCTTCTAGCTTCCTGTATTATACAAATGTGTTAAACAATTAAAATACAGCATATGTTTCATAAATATAGGTTTATTAATAAGAACAGGTAACATTACATATATTTAATGGAAATGTAGCTGTTAGATCCAATGTAGATTTCCCCAAGGCTTTGTAAAACTTTAAACCTTAAGGAAAAAACCTAAGGGTAATTGGAATACCAATTAAGTGGGATGAGAACCAGAGTCTAGGGTCTTCTGAGTCTAATATAGTTCAACAAGAAATCAGAGACTTGACAGAGCTATAAAAAGGATAAGTTGTGCTTCCATAGGACAGTCCTTCTAAAGGAGAACTTTCCAGACTTGAGCTCAGATTTTGCATTAAACTGCTACTCAGTCATATTTTAGTATCTGTACCTCATTCTGATGTGTGAAGCAAAAAGTTTCACAGTCTTACTTCGCAAAGGAAGAAACTGAAGTAAAATCAAAACTGATTCATGCTGAACAATACTCAACTCTACATCAGTACTGACATTCCAGCAATTGGGTTTAGTTTGGTGCTAGCTGTGTTCTCTTTCAGTGAGATCGTTTCCTTTGGTCAGTAGATTCCTTACTAAAGACAATGGAAAACAAATAACGGGCCTGTGGAGAAAAGGAGTCAGCATTACTTGGAACTAACAAATGTTGTCGTGGGCACTGTAAAGCTTAATGTGGATGGCTTGCTTGAGGATTCTGTAATCTGGGCTCAACTGCAGTTGACAACACTATACTCACAGACAGACCACTGAGGATGTTTTTGTCTTTGTCCTTGAAACACAATAATATCACAGATTACATCATCTATGCCATCAACACGTACTTAATGCATTGCCAAGCATTCACAGGAAACACTTTCTAAGAGCCTAAGATGAGGCTGAATAAAACCCGGTCCCTGACTTCACAGAACTGACAGGTGAGTGAGAGAGACAGACAAGCCCATCAATAACGTCCAGAGAAAGTGACAAGCTCTTTGCTGGAGCCAGTCTCCCGATGCTGGGGGAATGCTGTCAAGGGCAAACAAACCAGAACTGGTAGTGGGAAAGGGCTTCTCAGAGAGCTGACTGCAGAGCTGTCAGGAGCACAGGTTAACCATCTCTGACTTCAATTCCCAGCACTCAGGTGAGAAAGCACTGCCTGACCCTGCTTGTCTAAGTTCTTGACACTGTCACAGCCAGATGTAGTGTGCTCTAAGAGGAGGAGAAAGGGAGAGAGGAGGAGGAGAGAGCAGAGACAGGGAGACAGAGAAGGAGGAGAGAGCAGAGACGGGGGAGAGAGAGGGAGAGAGTAGAGATAGGGACAGAGACAGAAGGAGATAAAAGAGACAGGGAGACAGAGAGAAGGAGGAGAGAGCAGAGACAGGGAGAGAGAAGGAGGAGAGAGCAGAGACAGGGAGAGAGAAGGAGAGAGCAGAGACAAGGAGAGAGAGAGAAGGAGGAGGAGAGGGAGAAGGGATGGAGGAGAGCAGAGAACAGGGGAGACAGGAGAGAGAACAAGGAGCAGAAACTGAAAGCTCATTGGAGGCAGGTTCTGGAAGTTGCAAGAGATGGCCAGGGGTATGAGGGTGACATCCTGTGCCCCAGCAGTCTGTGTACTCAACATGGGTGTGAAACCTTTCCCCTTGCCAGGCAGTGGGACAGGGGACACAGTTTCCTTCAGCCCAAGAAAGCTTGTTGAGCTGAGGCAGTGAGCTGCCACGTTCCTCCCAGGGCGAGGGCAGCAAGAGGAAGGCTTAGACTCCGGTGGTCTCCCGGCAAGTGAGACCCATGTGCCAGCTCCCCGAGGTGTCTGCGTAGAGCAAGCACCCCGTGCACCCCGATCCTCCACCTTCCCGGAGGTGCCAAGGTGGCCCTGCCTCCCCTGGGACTCCACTCCCCACACGGAACTCCGCAGAAGGTCTGGGGGTAAAAAGTGTGAGTGATTACCTCAGACTGCCCTCCAGGGTCTCCTCATCGGAAGAGAAGGTTCCATTGCTGACACTTGGGGGAGAGTGACACTTGCGCCCCGCAGACGCCTCCTGGGATACCGACGTGCCTTTCTTTTTCCTTTTACCGAACAACTTCTTAAAAGGCTGGAATTTGCCTCCTTTCTTCTTGTCTGTGGATTACAAGATAAACACGCTGCAGCTGGACAAGGCTGCACCTCTGAGCCTAGAGCGAATTATGACCGGGGCTGCGAGCCGGGGCAAAGGGCGGTCGTCAGAGCCAACAGCCACCTGGCCCGGCGCCAGCACGGTCCTCGGGCAGCGGGGCCACACAGCTGCCGGGGCGACGCGCCCCTGGGCAGGGTCTTCTGCCCCACGGGCACCACCGAGGGCTTCCAAGCTTCATGCTGGCCGGCAGGGCATCCCCTGTGTGTGCTACATGATGCCAGTGTCTGCTTTCTTTAACAAAGCAGATGGCCAGGGCCCCTCTCCGTGGGAGATGCTGAGAAAAACACCTAAGTTAGGCGGTTAAAAGGTTTTATATATAGATATAGATACATAAGATAGATACACATATAACTTTATATATATACATACATCATCTTCCCTGAGAATCACTCTCTTTCAGCCTTTATTAGGTAATAGAAGATAACTGCTAACTCTTGGCATAAGCTTTGCCCCCAATTCCCTCCATCCCCATATATTTGCAGTTTATTCCTCTTGTCTCCTTTTAAGACATACTATGAAGAGCCCCAGAGGAGCTGTTATGAACATCTTTCCATATATTATTAGATCCAGTCAGGACCCAGGCTTACTGCCAGCATTTTATACAGATATTTTAGGTAATACCTTTCAGTTCTGCTCCTTCATATACGAATTCCTCTAAATGACCCCACTCCTACACCCCAGAAGAGAAAGTGTAAATCAGCCTCTACTAGGAGAAGCTTCCTCTCAGATCTTTCCTTTCAAAAGCTTAGTCATTTATCCAGAGGCCAATCTTTTTTTTTTTTTTTTTAATTATTTGATCCTTACTATCTATGTATGACTGCTGGCTCAGCAGGTAAAGAATCAGCCTGCAATGCAGGAGGCACAGGAGATGCAGGTTTGATCTCTGGGTCAGGAAGATCCCCTAGAGAAGTGGTAACCACTCCAGTATTCTTGCCTGGAGAATTCCATGAACAGAGGTGTCACAAAGAGTCAGACACGACTGAATGACTAAGCATGCACATATCTGACACACATATGACTTCTGTAAGAACTTTACAGATATTACCTCAGTTATCCTCAAAACTACCTGGGAAGTAGATACTGCAAACATCTGTGTTTTCTGGATGAGAAACCTGAGCCCAGAGAGATGAAATTACTTGTCTGTGTCATGGGAAACATATCTTGGAAGCTGGAGTCAGGAGCTTTGAGGGGAAAGGAGAGATGAACGTTCATCATATGTATGGAAAAGTACCTGCACAATACACACAGGACTGAGCCCCCATCTGGGTGTCAAGTCCCCAGACCTCTGCTGTCCAGAGATCTGGGTATCAAAAGAAGGCTAATCATCTCATTTCCTCTCGTGATCTGCAGTTATGGCCTTACTAAGAGTTCACAGAAAATCTGATGTGAGGAAGAAGTGGTTTAAACTACTTTGCCCTAAGCAGTGGTGAGAGAAAGTGAGGAAGCATAAAGAATAATTACCAATTACAAAAAGATAACAGTCTGGGATCCTTAGTATAGATGCAAACACACCTTCAAACTTCATCGATCCCTGAAATAACATATTGCATCCCCCTTAAAAGGAAAGGAGATTGATAACATAGCAAATAAGGCACTGTGTTAGTCATGTAGTCCTCAAAAAGAGTTAAATTATTTAAAAGACAAGGAAATGTGCAATATAACTGAGATCACATTATTTAAGAATGGTTAAAAACAAAAAAAAAATTGGAGTGTTTAATTTCAAAATGTTTTCAGTGATTATTTATTCAGGCATATAGTTCAGAGATTTTCACAAAACCTACTTTTGGTTTTCATCAGTAAAGTCTCCAATGGCTAATTTTAAAAATTATAATCAGTAGATTTTGAAGACCTTCACAGAACATTAGGTAAGTGTTAGAAGAACTGACTTCACGTGTTTTCCTTGGTGGTCCAGCAGTTAAGAATCCACCTTGCAATGCAGGGGATTCCAGGGGGGATCCCTTGTTAGGGAACTAAGATCCCACATGCCGCTGGACAACTAAGACCACATCCTGCAACTGGAGAGAAACCTGAGATGCAACAAAAGATCCCGTGTGCCACAATTAAGACCCAAGGAAGCCGAAAATACATATTTTTTTTTAAAAAGAATTGACTCTCTATAAAATGAGTCAACTTAAAAATTTAAACTAATAACATTCTGTAAGGTGCCACAAGTATTATTACATGACCGTATAACTGGTCTTTGGCACTGCCTGATGAAATAAACGAGTGCAGTACTTTCTCCATGACTGTCCACGGTTCAAAATACGTAACTGACATCACATCTAATTTCTAAGTCGATGGCATCAGTAAATGGTCAAACAGCAACTTATGCTACATTTCATTTATTTAGGAGGTAAAATTCTCCTTTTATATCAATTGCTTCTCTTCCCACTGTAGAAATACCTAACCCCAAGTTTTCTAATTGGAAATATTCTAAAAGACCATAGTAAAGTTCTAAAAATATCAGTTATGATGACATCATTACCCTCAGCCTGGGTCCACAAATAAAGCTTTTAAGCTACGTAGAGAATTTTAGATTGTTAGAATTTACTGATAGGAAAAAAGTCATCCCTTGCTCTAAAGTTAAGGTGGATTTGATGGGGTTCAATTGAGCTGGAACGAAGGGAGTTATCTATAATTAAAGGCAAATTAAATGACAGTTTCTTGAATGGCTATTTAATTGATGGGTGACTTGGTCTACATGGTCAGGCAAGAAGGCTGATGAGGGCCTTTGTAATGCCTCAGTGTCTTGAATGGTGGCAGCCACCATATAAAATATTGGCTGCATTGATCATATTGATGAGGAAGACAGAAAGTGAACAGTCTGGGAGAGGACACCAGGCTATGGAAGCCTTAGCTCAGAGAACTTGGTGGGCTTCATGCAAGCACAGAAAGGCCCCCTTCGGGTGACTTGTTCTGCAGAGTTGGCTATTTAAGGACTGTTTGTAAACCAACCAGCCTAGCACTTTGTGCTGCATATTATATGGGTAATCACTTGGCTTGAGTCCACACACATCATCGTGCAAGACGTATCAAAGTCCAGATGTCAGATAGCACCCTTCTCAAGAATTACTCAGCGAAGACTATTTCATCAATGCCTTACTACCGGAAAAAGTAAAGGAACAGTAAAACCTACCTGAACTCTGCAACCAATAATCATTCCTCTTACCACAAAGAAAAAAAAAAGATTCTAAATCCTAGGAACACCAATCTCTCTTCAGAGGAGGAATCATAACACAGAAGCTTTCATTAGAAGTCTGCTTCAAAGTCTTTAAGTGACATCTCAATTATTAAACAAAATTTCCCCCGTCCCCATTTCCACAATTAATGTTCCCGTTGGAAATATCTTTACATTTTAAATAAAATTCAAAAGTTTACTTTTATGATTATTTTATTATTGACTGTGTCATTTAACTAATTTCCCAAGATTAACTTTAGAAAAAAACTTAGTAATTGCAATTAGCAGTTAGGCCCACCCAGTATTCAGACAGCAGACTATGACCAAGCAACCTCAATGCTGTTGTTGTTCAGTCATTCAGTGGTATTCGACTCTTTGCAACCCCATGGACTGAAGCATGCCAGGCTTCCCTGTCCTTCACCATCTCCCAGAACTTGCTCAAACTTATGTCCATTGAGTTGGTGATGCCATCCAACCATCTCATCCTCTGTCATCCCTTTCTCCTCCCGCCTTCAATCTTTCCCAGCATCAGGGTCTTTTCTAATGAGTTGGCTCTTTGCATCAGGTGGCCCAAGTATTGGAGCTTCAGCTTCACCATCAGTCCTTGCAATGAATATTCAGGACTGATTTCCTTTAGGATTGACTGATTTGATCTCCTTGCAGGCTGAGGGACTCTCAAGAGTCTTCTCCAACACCACAGTTCAAAAGCATCAATTCTTCGGCACTCAGCCTTTTTTATTAAAAGTCCAACCCTCACATCCATACATGAAACTACTAGAAAAACCACAGTTTTGACTATATGGACTTTGTCAGCAAAGTAATGTCTCTGCTTTTTAATACGCTGTCTAGGTGTGAACAGTATGAAAAAGCAATCTTAATAGGGAATAAAATTTTATAAATCAGGTAAGGAGTTATACTCTTATTTACTTGACTCCCCAGTTTTATTCTCAATGTTTAAGTCTAAGATCTTCCATATCAAAAAGGCAAGTACCTACATTTTATGAAGCATTTGCAATTCTATACCACAACAACCATCATGAAAACCTGAGCATCTGTCTGTACATATCCTTCATCAAACTATTTTATGATCAATTTATGATTTCGCAGCTGTATCAACAGTCTGTCTCCACCACAGAATTAATTAGATTAAGTGAGTGGTCATCACTAGCAGCTATTTTCTTGACAAATAATGCCAATTGTTATTGTGAATATTTTTGTACAGATGGGCCTAAAAAATCAAAGCAGTTTTCATAATGTAGCAAAACAGACAACTTCTGCAATGCTAATATAAATACTCCCAAAATACAACAGTCATACAGAAGGAGTAGGACAGCAAAATATTCTCTAGCATTAGAATATTTAGGATGGCATTTTACAACTTTACCACAGAAATTTACTCTTGTTGGGTGGTTAGGGCAGTGGGGAAAGGAGAGAAAGGAGAAGAAATAAGTATTATTTCTACCTAAATTTGTTTTTTCTTACTGACTGCGGCTCTAGTTAGGGGTTAAGTGTGTGGGCCCTAGAGATGAGAGTGCGTGTAGTTGGCCTGAATCCTGATCCCATGTCTTGCTAGCTATGAAACATCTGCTTACCAGCCTCTGTGGATATTTACCATCTTAAAATGGTAAGACTGAGTTTATAGGAGAAAAAGCAGCGGGTATCACATTTTCTTAATATTTCAGCATTTTTCTGCCATAATTTTTCACATGAAAGAACCTATATCTGCATATACACTGCTTTGGGGATCACAATAATTTTCATTCTTTAAGTACTGAATTGAATTAATTTACTTTCATCATCTAATAATTACTTAAGGGGATTTTTTTTTCATTTAAAAAAGTGCTCACTATCTATTATTTCATGGATATAATTACATACCATTTGATGGCTACATCAGTATAATTACTAGTTTATACAGAAGACTCTAAAAATTAAAAACCACTGGGCAAGTCAAGCAAATCTGATTCATTTTTCCATTTGTCATGAGGATGCAACTCTTACATTTTCATTTCTAAACCAAAAATAATAAAAGCATACAATTTCTCTGCATTGGATTTATATAACACCCTTCCAAATGAGAAACAGAATTTCCTCTCTTAGTTCATTTAGAACATCGTGTCTTAGTCTGGAGTTTCTCAGACTGTGCTCTGTGGGTCAGTACCAGGTTCTTATTCAAAGACCAGTCCACTTGAGAATCCATGCAAAACAAAGTTAAACTTGTTTCTTCACTATGGGACCTTTCAGGGTTTTTAATATGCTGATACCAAGTATTGTGCTCCAGAAGAGCAGCGAATATGCAGTGCTGCCCAAACTTGACTTTCTGAACATCCATCATGACTAGCGCTCCTCTGAATACTCCGGGAAACAATGTCTTCATTATCTCTTTCAAATGTCTTGTAGTTTCTTTAGGTCCTATACTCACACACTCTAAATTTCTCCCCTAAATTCCAGAGCACACTGCCCAGTAAACAGGAGTTTACTAGAGTGTAGCTCTAGTGATCTTTTTAAGTATTCTGATGTTCCAGAATTAAGAGAAGCACTGCAGGATTCCTCTTAAGTTAGTAAAATTACAGGATTCAGGCAATTGCTGTGTACCGTGTCCTAACACAATGCCTGACACAAAACAGACACTCGATATACAGATCAACTGTTCCATTAGAGTCAGATGTGCTTTGGAAATCAGAAGTTTTCAGACTGTGTAAGTGAAAGAAAGTGAAGTCGCTCAGTCGTGTCCGACTCTTTGCGACCCCGTGGACTGTAGCCC
Organism: Bos mutus; assembly: GCF_027580195.1. Taxonomy (NCBI): domain Eukaryota; kingdom Metazoa; phylum Chordata; class Mammalia; order Artiodactyla; family Bovidae; genus Bos; species Bos mutus. Next base: position 71,639,098 of record NC_091622.1, on the reverse strand, counting down.
ACCAGGCTCCTCTGTCCATGGGATTCTCCAGGCAAGAATACTGGAGTGGGTTGCCATTTCCTATATAGAGGCATGTTAAAACCCCACGGGTGTATGTGACAGCACTTTACAATCAAATCCAGTGTTTCTGGAAAACATTTATATTCATCTTAGTGTTAATAAATGAATTTTGCACCAAACTGACAAAGAACCTTTGGGAGTTTGAAAGTACAGATAGGAGGTGGTGATCTCTTTAGGCAGTACAGTCAGTCTCACAATCACACTTGTTTTGAAAATGCAAATTTGCTCCAATGTGACTGATACATGCTATCTCATCCATGACCAGCGGCAGGTGAGCGCTTGGAAAACTGCACTCTGCTGAAATGAGGTGTGTAGGAACACACAAAACCTCCACCCACATACACCTCAAACGTCTACCAGTTCCCCCAGATGGCCACCTGTGCTTTGAGATAAACCCGTGCACATGTGGTGTTGCCGCTGTCTTCCTTCCACAGCCTCACAGCAACTCACAAGGTGCAGCCCTCCAATACTCCAATCCACAAGAAAACTCTAGGTCTTTTTCAAGGTAGAATACCATATACATTACAGTATTGGTTTATTTCATTACCATTTAACATGTGTAAAACTGTGATACCTTTTTTTAATTAGTGCCTACCCTCTTAAATATGGCACAGATAATTTTTTTGTGTTGTGCTGCTCTCCCATTTTCCAATGAGTCCCTGGTTCTCCCTTTGTGATTCAGCATACCTTATTGATTTTTAGCAACACATACGTCATGTGATAGTAGAACTCACTGCACATACTAAGGAAAACATACTGAAACAGGTTTGTACTGTACTTACTAGATCTATGCAAGGACCAACCAAAGAAAACGTAATTTCTTGGCTGCTTCTTGGGTCCTTTGTTTCTCAAAACCAATTTTTAATTTTCCCAGTTTTTCCCATTGGACTCTCAGAGCCTCCTTGTACAGATTTCACAATAATTCACAAGAGAAACTAAATAATACTGAGAAACAGTTACAGAGGCAGACATAATTTTTAATGTGAAGTCTCAGTGTTTGGCCACATTTCTCCCACATACTAGAAGACGTGTGGGTGGTGGTTCTTTTCACTGCCAATTTCTGTCACTTGAGTTTCAGAGGGTGCTGTGAATCAACACCCAACTCTGAGAGGGAAATACTGGTGGGGGAGCTGCCTGCTACCTTGCTCTGCAATTTAGTGCAGTAGCAAACTACCTCAAAGGATACCTCTACCCAAGGGCTGAACACCTTAAATTCATTTCAATTCAACACATGCTATCTAAACACCCAACACCTGTAGGATCTGCCTGGGGCCCAGCAGGCAGCACTAGTGAGTAAAGAAAGTTTTAGGGACATCTCAGGCTGTATCAGTCAGGGTTTAATCAGAGAAACAGAACCAGCAGGAGGTGTTTTTACACAGGCGTGCATAAGTGTGTGTATGTGTACGTGTGTGTGTGCATGTAAGATCCATTAAGAGATTTATTGCAAAAAATTGGCTTATGCCAGGTGCAGGCTGGCTAAGCAAGTTTGAACCCACAGGGCAACTCCTTAGGAAGAGCAGGCTCGAGTCTGCTGCTGCTTCACAGGTGGAATTTCTTTTCTCAGAGAAGCCTCAGCTCTTTTTAAGGTCTTTCAATGTATAGAATCAGGCCCACCCAGATTATCCTGAATAATCTCCCTTGCTTAAAGTCAACTGATTACATACTTTAATTACATACAAAATATCTTCACAGCAACAGTTTAATTAAACATTTATGTTTCATTAAATAACTGGGGAGTATACCCTAGCCAAGTTGACACAGCAACAAAATGATCATCACACTCCACCCTCTCAACTTGGCTCTCATGCACACTCACACCACACTTCATTTCCAAATAAAGCCAATAACAAAGTCATACTTTCACTGACATGATACAGCTATCCTACGTACATCTGAAAACACCCATTCCGCAGAAGAAGTTCAAAGTCCTTGGGCAATGCTCACACTTCTCCTATAACTTATATACTGAGATATAAAGTAAAAAGTGAAAGTGTTAGTTGCTCAGTTGTGTCTAACTCTTCACAACCCCATGGACTGCAGCCCACTAAGCTCCTCTGTCTATGGAATTCTCCAGGCAAGAACACTGGGGTGGGTTGCCATTCCCTTCTCCAGGGGATCTTCCTGACCCAGGGATCGAACCTGGGTCTCCTGCATTGCAGGCAGACTCTTTACTGTCTTAGCCAACAGGGAAGCCCCACTGAGATACAAAGTTATTATTAAAACATCTTATGTTTGATGATGAGATAGGAAAACATATTTTGTTACTATACAGAGAAACATATTCATAACAAAATAAGGAAGAAGTACCCATAACTAGTATGGGTTGTTTCTGCAACAGTCATGTGGTCTTCAGAGCTATCTTCTTTTTTTTAATATTTATTTTTAATTGACTGATGATTGGTTTACAATACTGGGTTGATCATAGCTATCTTCTTCCACTACCCATTGCTTTTGCCCTCAGCAAGGACCTCAGCTGGTTGTGTTTCTTTGCCTGGTGAGTTGATTCACACCTTTAGAACCTGGTCCATTAGCTGTCCCAAACTGGGCTGTTGTAGTTTTTGATTACCCCACGGGATGTGGGAATACTAATACGCCCTAAGGGATTTCCAGGAGTCCAGACATACTCTTCCTTGCTTCCATTATACAGTAGCAGCAATTTTCCCTTGATAATCAGAGTCAATCACTGCATCCCATACAGTAACTCTCTTCCTTGCCCATTGAATGAGAAGCAGGAGGAACCCACAGGGACCATGTGAATCTCAACAATTCACTATGTAGTCTCCTGGAATCACTGCTGTGTCTACTGATGGAAGTAATCCTCCTACTGTAACTCAGAACTCTAGACAAACAGAACTTGAGGTCAAGGGAACAGGAAGATAAATTTTCCTAGTGGATCACAGACAATGAAGCCATTTCCATTTCCACCCATTGATTCCTGGACCAATGAAGCCAGGCTATGAGAGAGACATTACTACATATTGGACACTGACACAGAACATATATCATAACCTAGAAGACACTGTCCCAGCCCCCCAAGGTAACACTATGTCACTGCTGCTGCTGCTGCTAAGTCGCTTCAGTCATGTCCAACTCTGTGCGACCCCATAGACGGCAGCCTACCAGGCTCCCCCATCCCTGGGATTCTCTAGGCAAGAACACTGGAGTGGGTTGCCATTTCCTTCTCCAAGGAAATGAGATAGGAAATGAGATAGGAAAACATATTTTGTTACTATACAGAGAAACATATTCATAACAAAATAAGGAAGAAGTACCCATAACTAGTATGGGTTGTTTCTGCAACAGTCATGTGGTCTTCAGAGCTATCTTCTTTTTTTTTAATATTTATTTTTAATTGACTGATGATTGGTTTACAATACTGGTTTGATCATAGCTATCTTCTTCCACTACCCATTGCTTTTGCCCTCAGCAAGGACCTCAGCTGGTTGTGTTTCTTTGCATGAAAGTGAAAAGTGAAAGTGAAGTCGCTCAGTCGTGTCTGACTCTTCTCGACCCCGTGGACTGCAGCCTACCAGGCTCCTCCATCCATGGGATTTTCCAGGCAAGAGTACTGGAGTGGGGTGCCATTGCCTTCTCCGGCTATGTCACTAGCACTATATAATTGAGTCTTCAAAGCCACTGCAGTATGATATCAAGCCAGCTGCTACAGGATGATGGGGAGCACAGACAAGACCAATGAATTCCACAAGCCGGGGCCTCTCAAGTTCCTTGATTAAAAATGATGTTGTGGGTTGTAGCCTGCCAGGCTCTTCTGTCCATGGGGATCCTTCAGGCAAGAATACTACAGTGGGTTGCCATGCCCTCCTCCAGGGGATCTTCCCAACCCAAGGACTGAACTCAGGTCTTCCACATTGCAGGAGGATTCTTTACCATCTGAACCACCAGAGAAGCCTCAAACTACCATAATAGAAGATAAGACAATCTCTAAGTGCATGAATGATAGTTTTGACAGAAGCACCACAGGCAAAGAAGGCAGATCTTTTTCCAGAATGTCTGTTCTAGTAAGAATAAAGTGCTGTTCTTTGCATGATGGAAACAGGTCCTCTGTGCCTACCTATGGGTAGTGAAAGTGAAAGTTGCTCAGTCATGTCTGACTCTTTGTGACCCCATGGACTATACAGTCCATGGAATTCTCCAGGCCAGAATACTGGAGTGGATAGCCTTTCCCTTCTCCAGGGGATCTTTCCAACCCAGGGATTGAACCCATGTCTCTCACATTGCAGGCAGATTCTTTACCAGCTGAGCCACAAGGGAAGCATCTATGGGTAGAACTACTGTGATATCATTTCTGGAAACAGAAAAAAATACTGTTTTAAAAGATTTTCAAATGGAATTATATAGTCTGTGTCAGTACTCCAGATTGTGTCAGGCAGTCCTGTCAGGCTATTCTTCTTTGATCTGAACCCCTTCCTTTGCACCAATACCACATTTATTTCTTTTGATTCTACTCTGTTCTCCCTGGAGAGCATTTTGTGGGGATGAGGCGGTCCTTTGAGAATCACTGCCCTCCCAGCAGGTTTCTCATACCTAGACTAAACCTTGGACAATAGCTCAGACAGGTAATAGATTCACCCTGGCAATGTCCTATTCTGGGGAAACAAAAAAGACACAACCACTGTGTTTTATAGAAACTTTCCATTAGTTCGTGCACCAGATACTGGTAGAATAAGCGACAGCCCAATCCTGAGAGTCCAAGGGAAGGTGATTTAAATTTCCTCCAGTGTCTGGGATGTATTATCTCTTTGACTAATAATCCCTGGGTTCACGTGATGCGGAAGTTGGAGAGAAACCTCAAAGGTGTTCTTTGTCCTTTTATGGTTGGGCATCATTTTGTAAGGTAATCTAGGTTCAGGGGTTACAAACACCTTAGAAATGCAAATGTTTCCCACATAACTCACTGTCCACAGCCTTCCAGGAGAGTCACAGGAGCTCTACTGTGAACACAAAGGTCACTCCTGAACCAAAAACGTTATGGCTCAGATTTTATTTCCTAAACACAGCCCTCTGGGCAAATACTGCTGCTTTTTGGTTTGTTTGTTTTAGCACCACCAAGTCTGCTGCTGCTGCTAAGTCGCTTCAGTCGTGTCCGACTCTGTGCGACCCCATAGACGGCAGCCCACCAGGCTCCCCCGTCCCTGGGATTCTCCAGGCAAGAACACTGGAGTGGGTTGCCATTTCCTTCTCCAATGCATGAAAGTGAAAAGTCAAAGTGAAGTCGCTCAGTCGTGTCCGACTCCTAGCGACCCCATGGACTGCAGCCCACCAGGCTCCTCTGTCCATGGATATTCCAGGCAAGAGTACTGGAGTGGGTTGCCATTGCCTTCACCAAGTCTAACAGTGGCTAAACCTGTGATTTTTTTGTGTGTGTACTATTTCTCAATAATAAGGAGAGATGCTCTTCATCTCAAGAGGTTATGTAAATGCAGGGAAACAACCCCTCCAATCTTGAAGATCTGGGTTTATTTGGTCACTGCTGCCATTTTCTAGTTTCTTGGGACCTCAGTTTCCACATCTGCAAAATGAAGCACCTAAGCTCTATATGAGGGTCCCTCCCTGTTTTAAAACTCTAAGAATCATTTCTTTAAAATTTCAGTGAACTTCAGGGGCTTCCCTGGTGGTCCAGTGGTTAAGACTCTGCCTTTCAATGCAAGGGACACCAGTTCGATCCCTGGTCTGGAAAGACATTACATGCTGCAGAGCAACTAAGCCCATGTGCCATAACTGCTGAGCCCACGCTCTAGAGCCTGCACTCTGCAACAAAAGCTACCACAATGAGAAGCCCATGCACCACAACCAAGAGCAGCCCCCACACGTAACTAGAGAAAGCCCACATGTAGCAATGAAGACCTAGCACAGCTGAAAACAAATAAATAAATCTTTTTTAAAAAAAAATGTTGGTGAAGTTAGAATATATTCTGGCTCATAAAACCTCTCTTTTCATAAGTTATCTGTTAATTATATTCATTATATTTTCTCCATTACTGGTTTGTCTCCTAATTACACTGGTTTTGTTACCATCACACTTATTTTGCAAAATTAAGGACCTTCAGGCTTTGGAAGAAGCAATAACGTAGTCTGCAAGTTGGCAAAAAGAGAGCCAAGTCATTCCATTTCTTTGTGTCAAAATCCAGGTTCCCATTCCTAGGAATGCCAATGCTGATGGAGAAGAAACAGTGTCACAATCCTAGAACCTGAATCCCCAATCCCATCACCCCACTGCCATCCTGGGTCTGACTCAGTGAGGTTTTCTAAGAAAAGTAAGTAATGTGAGCCTCAACTCTGGGAAAAACTTTTTCTGGAGGGAAAAAGCCTTCAGACACACTTCTGAGATTTCAGGGATTATATTAGGCACTCAGGGTTCCTGTTAAGTTCTGAAGGACAAAGTCAGATGGGTCCCAGACAATCTTAGATTTATGGGCCAATGATACAAATGGAGACAGCTTTAGTTGCTGACCAATTTTACCCCAGTATATTGGAAAAGACCCTGATGCTGGGAAAGACTGAGAGCAGAAGGAGGCGACAGAGAATGAGAAGGTTGGATGGCATCACCAACTCAATGGACATGAATTCGAGCAAACTCCGGGAGATGGTGAAGGACAGGGAAGCCTGGCGTGCTGCAGTCCATGGGGTCACAAAAAGTCGGACACGACTGAGCAACTGAACAACAATATTCAGATTCTGCTAGACTTGCATTTGCCTGTCTGCTTTTCTTAGCTGTGTATTAAGGAATGCATGCCCTATCTGGATTCTTACTATACTTAATAATACTACAACTTTATGTCCTGTCTACCAACTCAGCCCATCTGTGGAGAAGCAGTGTTATTCTGTCTAGCACAGGTCCTTGCTACCTCTGCAAGAGTCCCTTTCCATGGTGATGAGTGCAGATCTGGGACACTGACTGATCAACCATATTGACTGCAGTCCTGCAGCACTGAGCTGGCACTGGCATATCACAGGAATTTTTGAGTTCCTGACACCAGCTAATAGGAACTCAAAATTTAGGAGGAGGATAAGTTGTTTTTCAAAATTCAAGACGTTTTCAAGATTCTGGTCTCCTATGAGAAAAAGGTAGAGGACTTGTTAGAAGAAAGCATCCTGGTAACGGTTCATAGGGCTCTCTCTACTGGGTTTCCCTGGTGGCTCAGATGGTAATGAATCTGCCTACAATGCAGGAGACCCAAGTTTGATCCTTGGGTTGGGAAGATACCCTGGAGAAGGGAATGGCAACCCACTCAAGTATTCTTGCCTGGAAAATGCCATGGACAGAGGAACCTGGTGGGCTACTGTCCATGGGGTTGCAAAGGGTCAGATATGACTGAGCGACTAACACTACCCTACTTGATGGTCCAAAGGTTTTACTGACAGTGGTGATGGCGGTATGTGTGTACCATGGGTCAGCTGAAAAGAAGATACAACGTCTTCCCTCAGGGGCTGGTGATGCTAGGGAAGTTTGGATGAAGGGAATCCTAAGGCCAGTGTCCTGTACATAGTGAGTGATAGCCCACTTGGTAGTAGACCCCACATTCAGTTTAGTAGAATTCAGAGTCCTTTAAAACTAAGTAGAAAAGAGAAGAGAGTGGAATAAAATACAAAACAGGATGAGTATGATTTCAGAAAACTCTTGTCTCTAGCTTATATATGTGTGTTTATGTCTGTGGGTATACACAACTTTGTGCACACATATGTTCTGATATAAGATGTATTTCTTGCTCCAGATCAAGTCAAAAATACTTGAGAAATGCTAATAAAAAAATTAACACACTTTCCAGTAAACCAGGCATGCATTTCAATGCAAGAGTCAACAACTGTTTATCAACACAAGCCATTGCATATGTGGTAGGCATGCTGGCTAAATGAGAGAAAGTAATACATTGAAAAACAAGCTAACAGCTGCTAAAGCAATTAAATAAGCTCCCTGACACTGCCAAAGCCAAAGCTGATGTTCATACTACACTCTACTATGGCTTTGGTCATTCTATAAAATCTTCCACTGCTGAATTAAAAAAGAAAGAAAGTTTCATTAAACTTGCACCTTTGTGGCTGCTGAGCTTGGTTTTGGAGCATAACTTAAAAACTCCTAATTTGGGAAACAACTTTTAAAAAGGTATTACGTTTCACCTTTTGTACCTTCTTTACTCTCAATATAAAATTTCATGCAGGAAATCCAATCAGCTAGCACAAGATTCATTTTTGCTGAATCACATCACTTTATTTTTCAAATTCCTTTCTCAGAACAATTTCAAGGAGCTGGGAGTGACAATTAAGTCACTACTTGGGAAGTTAGCTGAATAAGGTCAGATGCCAAGTGAGTGAAGAAATCAGGTCTCTTGCCTCTGAGCCTGATGTCCAGCCATCTAGTCAGGGAGGCACTCTGATCAGAAGACGGACCACTGAGGAATATCCTGCTCCTCTCCATCACTCTTCCCAGGATTCCTCTTCTAGACTGATATCCAAAGTATTGATGAAGCACTAGGATATTAGGCAAAAGAATGAAGGAGATCATTCTGGAACTGCTGAACAGAAGTACTGTATTAGACTCCTTCACAAGTCATGTGGGAAATTTCAGAACTTGTCACTAGCCCCTAGAATCACACAGGTGCAGATATCAATGGATTCAAGGAATCTTTAGATACTCTTAATGCTAAATTCCCAGTGGTTACAGAGGACCCTTAAAAGACTATTTCAAAATATGATTGTAAGAAAATGAAGTTGCTAGCAGAGGAGTAAATGGTATCGTTTTTTTTTTTTTTTTACCATAAAGAATAAAACTTGTTCAGTTCAGTTCAGTTCAGTCGCTCAGTCGTGTCCGACTCTTTGAGACCTCATGAATCACAGCACGCCAGGCCTCCCTGTCCATCACCAACTCCCGGAGTTCACTCAGACTCACGTCCATTGAGTCAGTGATGCCATCCAGCCATCTCATCCTCTGTCGTCCCCTTCTCCTCCTGCCCCCAATCCCTCCCAGCATCAGAGTCTTTTTCCAATGAGTCAACTCTTGTAAACTTTGTTAAACTTTGGCTATGTGCCAGGCTTGAAGTTTTACATGTAATATCTCACAACCACTCAATAAGTTATTATTTTTCACATTTATAGGTGAGGAAACTGAGGCTCAGAGAGGTGAAATGATTTTTCCAGTGTTACATGGCTAATAAGTGGCAATGCTGAGATTCAAACCAAGTCTGTCTAATTCCAAATACCATGATCTCAACCATTTTTGCTGCGTTTCAAATGTGTGTCTTGGTGATGCTTCTTGACTGAACACTCCCTCTACAGGAGGCAGATGAGCTCTGAAATAAGATCCTGAGTTTGAGTCTCAATTCACTTACTTACTCGAAATAAGACTCTGGGCAAGTTTCCCAGTCTCCTAAGTTTCTGTTCTCTTGTCTATAAACCATGAATAACAATAATACAAAGCTTACTGATTTATAAGAGTTAAATACTGCATATAAATCATTTAGCAGAATGTGAGCATATAGTAAGTATTCAAAAAAAATTAGGAATTATAGTGATAGTATTAAGAAATTCATTGAACTGATGAATGGATATGTTATGACCTTTAAGTACCATTTCTTAGTTGCTACTAAAAAAAGAAAAGAGATGAGGAAGAGAAAGGAGAAGAGTGGGAAATAGGGTGCAAAATGGGAGAAAGAAGAAAATAAAGAGGAAAAGGGAATGTAAGGATATATTTAATGAGAAAAAAAATTTAATTTTAGGTATTTTTCAGAGTAATTCAGACTTATTCAGAAGATGTACATAAGGCTTCTTGATCCTATCTCACCCCAATCCCAGAACATATTTAATCTCACTGGCATGTGGCAGTGTTCCAGATAGCGAGAAAGTAATGCTAACCCTCTTTCCAGTTGCCTACAGTTCTAGACAAACATATAAACAAGTAATGTTTGTAATATATCAGCTATACAGGCAATAACAGACACATGCACAATTTAAAATTAGAGTTCAAATAACCATGACATGAGGCATTCTCTTTTTTTCAAGGAGGGCTAGAAACCAACCTGCTGCTGCTACTGCTGCTAAATCGCTTCAGTCGTGTCGGACTCTGTGCGACCCCATAGATGGCAGCCCACCAGGCTCCTCTGTCTACAGGATTCTCCAGGCAAGAACACTGGAGTGGGTTGCCATTTCCTTTTCTGAGAAACCAACCTACATCCTAATAATTACACTAACTCCAGGATGCTGGAGGCTTTGGGGTAAAAGGCAAATAGACACGTTCCAAGAGGAATCCTCCTCCTCCTCCCTCCAACACAATCCAAGAGGACTTTGTGGAAATGGAGGCTTTAGCAGACTCTGAAAGACAACTGTCAAGGTAGGGACCTGGTGCTTTTGGCAAAATTTAGTGTCTCTAAATAATGCACTGAGCCTTGACTACATTTTAATTCTAAAAATCCATGCTGTTGTTTCCTCTCCAAACAGACTGCAAGCTCCATGAGAGCAGGGCCCTCTGCTTCCCTGCACCTAATGGTGGTGGAAGAATGAGGCACTTAATAAATATTTCCTGGCTGAGCTGCACTTCTAGCTCCCTGAAACAGAGCAGATGAATTATCCAAAGTTTAAAACAGAGTCTTTCATGTATGAACAACACCAGGTCCCTTAAATGTACATTTTGCCTAGTAAAGCATCAGCTCTCAGGATGAATTATTTCAATAAATATTTTTAGAATAACCTGAGTGAAAGAAGCTCTCTGAAAACAAATTGCACTGGGCTGCCCTCTGTGATGCTTCTGACTTTGGAGTGAGAAACAATCACGCTCCTGGTCTGTATGTAAGAAGAGGCTGCATGAGGACCACCAGCTAAGTATTCTCTAATGTGATCCCACAGCCCTGCTGTCACTTGGAAGATTAATTCCACATCTGGGGCTACTGGGATGTTTTATTCATTTACTTAGTTATTTGGGGGGGTACCTACAGAATTATCCTCAGCCTCACAGAATCCACTCCCCCATTTTATCATGAGAAAATACTGTGGGATGCTGTAAGTGTGAGACATCTGATGCAAAATCCCCTCCCGAATTTCACAACAGAACTCTCTGGTGAGTTCCTCTCCCAGTTAGGAACTGGAAGTCTCCCAACTCCTGAGAGAGAGGAGAGAAGCTGAGATCCATTAACTCAGCAGTAACTCTGCTGCTGCTGCTGCTGCTAAGTCGCTTCAGTCGTGTCTGACTCTGTGAGACCCCATAGACGGCAGCCCACCAGGCTCCCCCATCCCTGGGATTCTCCAGGCAAGAACAATGGAGTGGGTTGCCATTTCCTTCTCCAATGCATGAGAGTGAAAAGTGAAAGTGTGAAAGTGAAGTCGCTCAGTCATGTCCGACTCTTAGCGACCCCATGGACTGCAGCCCACCAGGCTACTCCATCCACGGGATGTTCCAGGCAAGAGTACTGGAATGGGGTGCCATTGCCTTCTCCATATATAACTCTGGAAAACCAAAATGCGCTTTTATTTCAACGTCCAAGTTACCATCATCTCCCACTCAATACCTACCAGATCACACAGCTGGAAAAGTGGCCGATACATTATTGCTCACTCGCCAACACAGAAATAAAGCCAGCTGAGCAAAGGCCACGAGGACAGTGCTTCATCATACAGTATGGATCCAGCAAGGGAGACTTGGGAGTGTCAGAAGATACTGACTCCACCTGGGTCTCGACTCAGCTACTGAGACGGAAAGAGAGGACCAGTTAGAAAAATGGTCTCAAGTCACAGTGGTTTTCAGCCTTTCCCACAAGCCTCATGGCAGACGATGGTCACAGAGCACAAAGCCTGGATTATGAGTAACTACCTGACCTAGCGATAATGCACCCTGTTCTCTCACATGCAACAAAGTTTATTAAAATGAAGGCAAGTAGGATGATTTGCAGAGGGCTAACCAGAAATGCACTTGAACTCTTTTGAGAACTCAGTTCAGTTCAGTTCAGTCGCTCAGTCGTGTCCGACTCTTTGCGACCCCATGAATCGCAGCATGCCAGGCCTCCCTGTCCATCACCAACTCCCAGAGTTCACTCAAACTCACGTCCATCAAGTCGGTGATGCCATCCAGCCATCTCATCCTCTGTCGTCCCCTTCTCCTCCTGTCCCCAATCCCTCCCAGCATCAGAGTCTTTTCTAATGAGTCAACTCTTCGCATGAGGTGGCCAAAGTACTGGAGTTTCAGCTTTAGCATCATTCCTTCCAAAGAACACCCAGGGCTGATCTCCTTTAGAATGGACTGGTTGGATCTCCTTGCAGTCCAAGGGACTCTTCAAGAGTCTTCTCCAACACCACAGTTCAAAAGCATCAATTCTTTAGTGCTCAGCTTTCTTCACAGTCCAACTCTCACATCCATACATGACCACAGGAAAAACCATAGCCTTGACTAGACAGACCTTTGTTGGCAAAGTAGTATCTCTGCTTTTCAGTATGCTGTCTAGGTTGGTCATAACTTTCCTTCCAAGGAGTAAGCGTCTTTTAATTTCATGGCTGCAGTCACCATCTACAGTGATTTTGGATCCCCAAAAAATAAAGTCTGACACTGTTTCCACTGTTTCCCCATCTATTTCCCATGAAGTGATGGGACCAGATGCCATAATCTTCGTTTTCTGAATGTTGAGCTTTAAGCCAACTTTTTCAAGAGAACTCAGGTCCCTTATAAAAATCACAAAGTGCTTAGGGGATATACCACTGTAGAAAACTGCTGCCATGGAAGTCATGCTCTGATGCCAGTAAGGGTTGACACTGGTTGCCTATTTTTTTTCCCCATTTCCCAATTTTGGAGGGCAAGTCCAGGGCCTTTTCTTCACATTCCACACACTCACCTTCTGGACTAACTAAAGCCAGCAGTTTCCCAATCAAACAAATGAGACTCTCCCAGCCAGCAAGTTATTCCAGTCAGAGACACTGCAATATGAGGGGGATGCATGGTGTGTTAGGATAAGACCTTCCACAGCTCAACTCAGGTTAGGTCCAGGTACCTTTGGGGTGGCTTCTGACACGGTTCTAATTCCAGTAAGGAGAAAACTGCCGAAGGAGTATTCAACTCAGGATTCTGTCCCTGACAGTTACTCCAAGAAACCCTGTGTGAAACAGCAGAACTGTCCTCCATGCTACTGTATCCGCTTTAGTTATTTCTACAACAACTAACGTCACTTAGATTCACTCCCATACATGGCCCCCAAGAAAGGGGTATGTGTATATATATATATAATCTTTTCATTAAAATAAGGGAGTTGACTTCCCTGGTGGTTCAGCAGTAATACTCTGCGCTCCCAATGCAGGGGGTGCAGGTTTGACCCTTGGTCAGGGAACACAGATCTCACATGCTGGGCAGTGTGGCCAAAAGTAAAATAAATCACATAAAGTAAGGGAGTTGAGAGGGAAGAGATTAGATATTTTGGTTCCATTCAGCATTTCCTAGTGTTAGAAGACAGGAAAGTGGATATCTAAGTTTCATTTCCCCTCTGTCTGGCAAAATAAAGATTTTCTGAGCTCTGCAGACACGAGATGCGGCCAGGCGCGGGGGCTGGACATCACAGCCGTATCTACCGGCAGGTCTCTGCCAATCCTCCTCTCCATCACATCTACCTAGAGCAAATACCAGACATGGCCTCTGAGCAAAACAGACTGAGGCGTCATGTGAGAAACACATCAGAGTCTATCTTTTGCCTGAATCTTATTTAAAAGAAGAGAGGGAAAAAAAGAAATTACATGTATGCTAATATACCAATGACCTTAAGTACAAATTACTTGCTACGTCAACCAAACATTGGAAGTTTGATTTTTACTTCACTTCCACACAGGGCAACAGGAGTGAGTGAGAGAGATTACAGGTAGCGAGGTACCATTAGTTATTCCGCTCTTGTATCTGACTTCAGGAAACACTTCGTCCCAGCCAAAGCAATGACTCATCTGCCGCTGCCAGTGTCACAATAGAAGCCTGATTTGCTGCAGCAGAGCAAACAGAGCAAACGCTCCTTAGAAGAAAAGCACCGCTCTAGCATTTCTGAAAGATTAATTAAAGCCAGTGCAGAAAATGGAAAAACACCATCACCCTTTCACATGAAAGTGGGATGACCACAGCACAACTTGATATAGTTCAGAAAATCAGCAAACATTTCTGCATCTGTTTGTGGTTGTTGCTGTTTTGTCTTATTTTGTTTTTTTGGCATGTAATGAAATATAATATTATAGAAGTCAGGCCCAAGGAGATCCGGGGAGAAGCTGAAATTATACTATATGAATATTCAAAAGAAATGATGAAACTGCTAGCCACTATATACCAGTGATAATTGGTAGAGTTCTTAAATTTAGATTCATATCCTAATCCACCCAACAATTACTATGGTCTATGCACTATGAAAAATTCTCTACACCAAGGATTAAAGTATCACCAGCATAAGATAGGAAATGGTATGCTACATGGGAAGGAGATGGTCATTTCAAGGCGAGAATGATCATTTCTAGATAAGGAAGGCTTTCTGGTAGAAGGGGACAATGAACTGATCTTAAAGGCTGAATAAAAATGTGGAATGTTCAGAAATCAGGGAGAAGTTTTTATGAATAATGAGCACAGAGATGAGGTGAGAAAGTGTAGGGAGTCCGGCAGCAGTGAATAGTAATTCAGGTAGTCAGAGGCAGAGGAGATGTAGAGAGGAGAGCTACCAGATTTGCAGAGCAGATTCGTGGAAGGTCATGACACAGACTAAACACATGCATATGTGGGAAATGGGTTCAGCCTTCACAAGCTATAAGCAGAAGTTAAATAAAAACTTTAACAATTAGAGCAGACAGGACAGCCACAGGGCTGGGACAACCCACTTCTGGGCCCTTTAGCTGCTGTAAAGGATTGAATGGATCGACAGGAAGAGTTAGGACAGCTAGAGTGTGGGGAGAAGTGGCACTGGGGGCTGTGAAAGAGGTGACCATTTACCAGTGAGTACAGGGTATTTCATAATCTTGGCAACTAATACAACCAATGTATGCTACCTGAGTTTCAGTTCTAAGGTTAAATAAATAAATAAGAGAGAGACAAATAAATAAATACATGCCTAAAGCTTACTTAAGCTTCTGTTTTTCAGATCTGTGGACTGGATCTCTCCTTGGGTATCCCATAGATACCTCAAACTCAGCAGGTCTAAAACTAACCCCATCGTATTCTTTCCTAAACATGTAACATCTTATGATCACTTAAGGGAATGGTATCATAAACTCCTCAGGCACTGATACCACGATCTGGGAATCATTATCAGGCCTAGAACATCACTGTCAGCACATGCACCATCTTCCTAGTTTGGGTGAACCATCATTATGTGAATTTTGATGGGAGCCAGGGCTACTCTCTGGAGAAGGCAATGGCACCCCACTCCAGTACTCTTGCCTGGAAAATCCCATGGACGGAGGAGCCTGGTAGGCTGCAGTCCATGGGGTCACTAGGAGTCAGACACGACTGAGCGACTTCACTTTCACTTTTCACTTTCATGCATTGGAGAAGGAAATGGCAACCCACTCGAGTGTTCTTGCCTGGAGAATCCCAGGGACGGGGGAGCCTGGTGGGCTGTCATCTCTGGGGTCGCACAGAGTCGGACATGACTGAAGCGACTTAGCAGCAGCAGCAGCAGCAGCAGGGTCACTCTCTCTCACACTGTGTGTCTGCCTCCAGGACCTTCTAAAATTTCCAGAACATATCAAACATAAGGTAGTCCTGAATCACAGGCACTCTTGCATTTTTCCTGTAAGACTATCTTCCTATCCCCTGACTTTCCGATCACCTTACATAACATTTTAGGGATACAGTTGAAATATAGTCAAACATGTTCTTCAAATACATTAGTTTAATTGTGCCTATATTAAATTAAGTAATATATTAATCTGGAAATACCCTATTATTCAACGCTGACATTTTATAAATCAATAATAAATTGTTTTTGATACTTTTTCTTTAAGAATTCTCACTACTTCTCTTCCCACTGTTTCTGAAACTCATATTAATAATATGTTGGTCTTACTGGAATATTCTCTGGTTTTCTTAATTTTTTTTTTCTCACCCTGCTCATCGTTTTTTATCTTTCTGGAAATTTCTGCAGCTTCATCTTCCAAACCTTTTACTGAACGATCTACTTCATAAATGATTAATTTCCAAGAGTTCTTTCTTATTCTCTGAATGAATAGGTTTCTACTCTTTTTTTCACATAGGCTGTGTCTTTCTCTTATATCTTTGAGGATTTAACTGTTTTCTTTGAAGTTTTCTTCTGCTCCCTGCATTGCTCTGACGTCTCTGAGTTCTCTTTTCCTGTTTCCTCACTCTGGTCTCTGTCTTTCATGCTGGATACTTTAATCAAAGGTTGAGTGATTCTTAGCTATCTACTCATATTTAATAATGAAGCATGAAAAAGCTATTTTGAAGCTAGCATATGAACTGGTAGACTTCACAATGAAGTATCTGAGCAAAAAGTCAGGTTAATTTTTTTTTTTAACTACATAGTGTATTAGGTTATAGGCTAAGTTGCTACAACAAAGAGGTCCCCAAATACAGAGGCTCACACAAGTTAAGAGTTTACTTCTTTCTCTTTTAACATTTCATAGTTGATGGTTGTTCCCGGCTGCTGGTGCTGCTCTTTCTGTTCTATTCCGCTGCTCCACTGTCTCCCAGAGTCTTGTCCTTCCCTTATCAGCACCACAACCACATCCCACCCTAGAAGGGAATGAGGGAAAGGGGAGAAAGAAGTAGAGGCTCCTCACAGGGCTCAGAAAAGTTTAATCAGCAGTCACACCTCACCGCAAGGGAGCCTGGGAAATGTAGTTGCAGCCTAGCCATGTTCCTTGCCAAAACTTGCAGGTATTCTATTAGTGAAAAGCATAGAAGGGAAAAGAGATAGGGGCGGGGGCATTAGAGCCTTATCCAAATTATGAAATCCCAAATGACAGGATCTCACTAGAGGTGGATCATCCAACCTCCTCCCTTGCAATACCCAGGCTGCTGACATTCACTCTCAAGTGTTCCTCATGCCCACCTCCTCTGTGCCTTATACCTGAGTCTGGCAGTCTTTTGGTTTACTTCTTCCAGAGGATAAACTTCTTGTTTTATGTGAGGAGGGGAAGGAGTGGAGGCCTGGTTTCCTGTCCGAGGGGAATGGGGATGGGGATCTGGGGTGCAAGGGCTCCTTGGACAGACTTTCTTCTAAATCCCCTACTTCTCAGCCTTCTACCCACCACTCCCTGTGGCCCCCAGTGCCTTTATTTTTTCAGGTGTCCTTCGAATGCCTGTATTGCAGGAACTTGTTTGACTTTCCTTACCATTCTTACCATCCCTCTGTCACTTTGCAGTCTTTAAAAATTCTAGTTCAAGGTTACATCTATCTCTCCTAGAGTCATCAAAGGTGCAGTCTGAATTTCTGTTTCTTGTTCACTTTACTATTTTGGGGAACTGAAAAAGGGGAAAGATGTGAAAATGGCTTTCCTTCTCCATCTTGAAACTGGAAATAGTTTTTTCATCTGTACATGATATTATCACTGGAAATTTTATCCCAAGCCACAAATATCCATTTGCTTAAAATAAGAAGAGTTTTATTTTTCCATTCATCCTGTGGGTGTACACTCATGATCTCCACAAAGTAACCACTAATTGTATTTCATTTTGAAGTGATCTTTAAAAGGCTTATTTGCAATGATATCCAAGACTTGCAGTTGAAAAGTCATTCCCCATCCCTGCCCCCAAATACTTATTAAATCTATATTGAATTCCTTTGCTTCCTTGGTCAAATGACCTCTATAAGCATACAAACCAGCAGTGACATAGGTAATTCTGGGCTATTGTGTCTTTCCTAAACAGTTCTTTGTGGCTCAAAATAAACTAATTGACAGAGTGCCCTATGACATAAAAGGTTTTAAAGACCTTAATATAAGGCAACTCTCTTTATCCTGAAAGATAATTTCGAGGAACAAAATTTTATATAAAAACTTTATAATTTGGCATGTCTTTTACTTTCCTATTTTCGCTTATGTTACATTATGTACACGGTACACCCTCTTCAATTTCTTTCTCTGGCTAACTCGTGCTCATTCTTCGAGACTCATTTCAGGTGTCAGCTCCTATAAGAAGCCTATCTTGACTGCCTCCCAGAGCTCTTCCAAAGGCTGATCAAGTGCTGCCCCTGTGTTTCTGTATCACTCAGTGCTTCCCTAAATAGCATTTACTATATTGTAATCCCTGGTTTATTTGTCATTTTCCTCCACTAAACTGTGAGCTTCTGGAGGACAAGGTCCATATCTTATTTAATCTTCACATTCCGAGAGCCTATAAACCATGCCTGGAACATAGGACTTGCTGGTTATATATTCACTTATTGAAGGAATAAAAGAGATACTGGCTTCTAACTGTAATAAAAGTCCCTCAATGAAATGAAGGGCAGAGGAATCAGGAGGGATCATTCACTTTGGTTACTTCCATTCACTCATTCCTTCAATGACTCAGTATTATCTGACCCAAGTATAGAAAACATCTTCTGTAAGACTCAATTCAATGACATTTCAGGAAGAGAAACTTATCTTGGAGAATTAAGCCACTGGATTGCTGATCAGATAAAACAATGCATAAATGTAGGCTTTGAGTATATCTGTCTTAGTCAAGGCCCTTTGGCTGCAATGGGCAGATTAAAGTGGGGGGGATTTATGGACTCAGAAAACACAGAAGCCCTATAATGTGCAGCCATACTAGAGAGAAGAGCCGTAGAGGACAGGAAAATTTCATGAGCAGAAATAAAACCCAAGCAGACTTGGGTTATAGTCTTCCCTTTTCCATATGTCAACCAGATACACAGAAGAAAACAGCAACTGCCCTAGTGTGGATTTTGACTCCTAGGCTGAACAGCTGATGCAAGGTTTGAGCTTCTCTACTGCCTTCATCCACTGCAGCTGCCATGACATGGGCCTATCCGTCATGTGGGATGTCTCCCAACTCATGGGGGATGTGCAGGCGGACTTACAGCTGTACTAATGGGACTCATGGTGGGGGAAGGGCTACATCAGAATAAGTTAAGTTTCTGAGATAGACAGGAATGGGCTGGAGGAACAGCAGACACAACCTATGAATCTTCCTTTAAACGGTCAGGCATAGTATCAGTCGCTTCAGTCCTCTCCGACTCTTTGCGACTCCATGGACTGCAGCCTGCCAGGTTACTCTGTCCTTGGGATTTCCCAGGCAAGAATACTAGAGTGTGTGGCCATTTACTTCTCCAAGGGATCTTCCCAACCCAGGGATCGAACCTGGGTCTCCCACATTGCAGGCAGACTCTTTACTGTCTGAGCTACCAGGGAAGACCAACGATCAGGCATGCACCTAGCTAAATGCAAGAGCACCTCTGTGACTAAGCCTAACCACTGACCCCCTGCTTAAAGTTGTGGTTGGTCTCCCAGGACCAAGCAAGCCAGGAGAGAGGCAAACCGAGCAAAATGTAAAGCACACATACTCAATAAGACTGTGCTGATTTTTGTGCAGTTTATTTACTCCTCCAGGGACTCTTTCTCAGGGGTTACTCCCCCACTTCAGTCTGTATTATTAGGTGCTCCCTCCCCAGCCACCCTGTGCTTTGGGAGATCTTTGGCATATCTCTCCCAGGATATTTATCATCTGCATCCTTGTCAATCTTCCCCACTTCTTGAGGTTGGGGATAATACCATATATCTTTTAGTATGAACAAGGGTATACTTTTTTTAAATTGGACAATAATTGCTTTACAATGTTGTGGTGGTCTCTGCCATACATCAACGTGAGTCAGTCATAATTATATATGTATTCCTCCTCTCTTGAGCTTCCCTCCCCCCAAGGGTATACTTTTAATAAATGAATATTATGCCATAAGCTCTGTAATCTTGGAGCCTAGTATACACCTGGGTCATGTTAGAACAATGAGCAATTTTAAAAATCAGGAATGAAATTAAAACATCTGGAAATTAATTGCTTTTTAAAAGTTCTATATAGATTTAATACTTTCATCTGATTTCATGCATTAATATCAGCAGGGCAGATATCCATGTGTTCATCTTCCAGAAGTCTGTAAGTTCAGTGGTAATTATAAGACAAAACTTTATTATGGTCAGTCTTCAAACACAGAGGAGACTAGTGCAGGGAGTCTGGCTGGGGTTCATAACAAAGCTGAGGACTAATCGACTCTGATGGTGGCTGATTTTGTTTTCACAACAGTCGATTTAAGCTGACAATAACCATCCTATTTCTAGATTTAGACACTTTTTTTTTCCAGGTGCAAAGATGACCTGAATTTGCTGCAGGTTTAGTTTTGCTTAAATGCATCTAGATGGCATGTAGGCCATTACTCGTTTCAGCTAAATTTGGAGAAATGGGAGATTTTTGACGGTTCTTTGATGTTGATGTTTTACATAAAGGTCCATTTCCATATCTGTAAATTGAGCACAGCGCCATCCTTCTCCCAAGGCCACAGTGAAGGGATAAATAAGATGACGTCAGTTCACCACAGTGCCTGCCTGGGACACTGCAGGTTCTCGGTCCCTGTTTATGGATCTGAATCAATTTAATAAGAATTCAAGTCCAAAGATGCTACTTTTTCTTTTTTTTCCCTCACAGAAGGCAACTTTTCTTATTAAGAATTTCTTTCTCAGAAGATTGCCAGAGAGAAAACAGAAAGTTTTGATGAAACAGTGAAGAACAAAAAATCTGAAAAACAGAGGATCTGGATGCTGTTCCCTGCTTCCTCTAAGCTGCTCCAGCTGCTCCAACCCCATTCAGTTCTCTTCTTCTGAGAAACCCAAGGCCTTCATCGTGCCATTTCTCCTCTGCTTCAGGAGGTGAGGGGAAGCCAAAAGCGGAGTCAGAAGGCATGTCAAAAAGTGTCTTTTCTTCCCTTGCCTGCTGGAGCATCAAATCAGAAACCCACGGTTCCCTCTGGACAGCTCTGGCACCACGGGGCCACAGCGAAGTCACTCTGACATGTTAGAGATGGATTCAGAAGAGGCCATGGTCAATAAAGGCTGAGCCCTCCAGGATCCCAGGACACAGAATGAATCAAAGGCAGCACTGAAGTGTGAAGCAGAATTCCAGTTACCCCTACCTAAAATACTTGTCACATTTTGCCTATCCACCATCAGCACCCTTGTCTAAGTCACTCTCATTTTTGCTTGAATGACTGCAATCCATTTACATGCTCACCGACTCCAGCCCTTTCATACTTCCATAGTAGCCAGGGGATCTTTTAACAAAGTAGGTCAGATAAGGGCCAGAATCTGTACTGCTGGCTCACCAGCTATGGCTTTGCTGGCCTCTCTAGATGCATTTTTGCTCACTCCCCTCGGGACACACTGATAAATCCTTTCAGCCCCCTCCTTTCATTGGGTCTTTGCCTCCTCAGTGAACACTCTTCCCTAACTCTTGCCTCAGCATCTCCTACTCCTCTTTCAGTTTCAGCTGAACTGTCCACTGCCTCAATAGCACTTCAACAGACCCCCTGCTTGGTGTTTCACGCACCCTGCACTTTTCCTTCACAACATTCATGGCAACTTACAATTTTATATTTGTTTCATGATTATTTGTTTCATGTCCACGGTTACCTGCAGAGGAAAAGCTCCTGAGGGCGGAGAATCTGTTTTACGAACCACTGTGTAGCCAGGACCCAACGTACTGCTTGACTCATTGTTAAGCGCGTGTGCTTAGTCACTCAGTCGTGTCCAGCTCTTTATGACCCCATGGACTGTATCCCGCCAGGCTCCTTTGTCCATGGGGATTCTCCAGACAAGAATACTGGAGTGGGTTGCCATGACCTCCTCCAGGGGATCTTCCCAAGCTAGGGATCGAACCCAGGTCTCCTGCAATGCAGGTGGATTCTTTACAGACTGAGCCACCAGGGAAGCCCTGTTAAGTAAGTTGAAAGCAAAAAGGTGTTTGTTAAGCACCCACTCTTTTGTTGGGGATGTCCTCTGGAGTAGTACTGAAATCTTTCTTAAGAGCTGCTGCTGCTACTGCTGCTAAGTCACTTCAGTCGTGTCCGACTCTGTGTGACCCCACAGACGGCAGCCCACCAGGGATTCTCCAGGCAAGAACACTGGAGTGGGTTGCCATTTCCTTCTCCAATGCATGAAAGTGAAAAGTGAAAGTGAAGTCACTCAGTCATGTCTGACTCTTAGCAACCCCATGGTCTGCAGCCTACCAGGCTCCTCCATCCATGGGATTTTCCAGGCAAGAGTACTGGAGTGGGGTGCCATTGCCTTCTCCATCTTAAGAGCTATATTATATATATTATCTATAGGAAGAATCTTCATAGAAAAGGGTTCCTTTTCACAAAATTTCTACCAAGACATTATTTTCAACCCACCACGGTTCCATATGATGAATTATTTTCAATCACAGCCACATTCAACCAGTGTTTAGTATCAGTTTGAAGTGCTGGATTACCTGACATAAGCTTTGCACGAGTTCATGGAACTCTGAACTTGGGGCTCTTTGTGACTCAGTTTCCCTATCAGTAAAAGGAGTGGGTTTGAAGAAACTGCCCTCTGAAATTCTAATTAAAAATCAGACTTATAAAGAAGATATCATGACTATCTTATTACTTCTGGAAAACATGAGAACAGGCAGCTCACAAGATAAATAAAAATGGCCAAGAATAACCAAAAAAGTTAATTTAAAAAAATGAAGTACCATCTTTGCTGATCAGATTGGCCAAAGGGAAAAATAATAAGACTCTTGTGTAGCATTTCCTTTTTCAAAAAAATAATTTTTATCACTGTACAATATGTGAAGTGGCTATCGGGTACTATGTACAAAATGTCTTAAAAACATGTTTTCCAGTTGCTCAGTCATGTCCAACTCTTTGCAACCCCATGGACTGCAGCACGCCAGGCTTTCCTGTCGTTCACCATCTCCCAGAGGTTGAGCAAACTCATGTCCATCGAGTTGGTGATGCCATCCAACCATCTCGTCCTCTGTCATCCCCTTCTCCTCCTGCCTTCAATCTTTACCAGCATCAGGGTGGCAGATTATATTTTCCAAAGATGGCCACAACAACATAGCCCCTTATCCCATTATGCTCTTCCCACAATGTGGTCCTGATGCTGCTCCGTTGAGAGGTGGGAGTCTACGTGTCCTCCCCAACCTGCATGGGCCTCTATAGTGGAAGTGATGCCGCATGGATTCCAAGGCCAAGTTAGAAAAGACCACATTGCTTCTACCACTGCTCTAGGGGCACACAAGCCTTTGGAGCCCTAAGCTGCCATGTGAGGAGCCTAGCTACCCTGAAGTGACAGGCTAAAGAGATAACACACAGATAGAGAAAAATGCTGGGCAGTCCCAGCTGTTCCCACACCAGGTATGAAACTCTTCTCCACCCAGCACCACAGAGCTGAGTAAAAGCCTTCAGAAGAGTCCAGCCTCCCGGCTAATGTCAAATGAAACAGAAATAAGCCACCCTAACTGAACCCTGTCCAGACTGCAGATTCATGAGAAAAATTAATGACGTTTGAAGTACTAAGTTTTGGGTAGTTTGTTATATAGCACTAAATAATTAAAACATCATATATATTACTAGGTTAAAAGGTATATGTATTCATACATATATAATATATAGATAGAGTTCTGGAGTAGTTATATAGTACTAGATAACTAGAACACTATTATATATATGCTAATACATTATAATATATATTACTGCATTTAAAGATAGCTATATAATTTATACATATGTATTTACATATCAGTCTATCTATCTGTGTATAGGTGTATACATATAGATATCTTTTAACCTAGCAATTTCAATTCTAAGAATTTATGTTAAGAAAATACTTAGAAACTATGCAAAAATGACTCTAGCATTATTCATAAAATGAAATATTTTGAAACAATCTAAAATGTTCGGCAATACGCAAATGATTAAATATATTTCTCTATATTCATATGATCAGTTACTAAGCAGCAACAAAAAGGTGATGATATGAAGCTGCAGTTGGTGACAAGATAGTGAGTCATGAATCAAAAATTATAATTAATCAAATTCTTTGTGCCTAAGGTCCATTTTTCTTACTAGTTTTTTATAGGACCTTATGTGCAAATAAATGGACCTTGGGTGTAAAAAACTAGATTAACCATATTCATCAGTAGCTCATGCCTGGCTCTTTTAAAAATTTTTTATTCATACAAAGATATTAAAGGATATTTACATGCACCCTCACCAGCAACTAACCCTCCCTCCCTCCCTCTCCTTCTCTCTCTCTCATGGGTAGAAAACAGTCCCATTTTTTACATATCTAGGTTATAAACTTCTTGTCGTATGTTGCAAATATTTTTTCTGTCTGTTTTTAAACTGTTTTCATGGCATGTTTTGTAGCACAGATGTTATAACATGGTCAGATTTTATATGGTCAAATCTCTCAATCTTTTCCTTTATAGTTAGACCTTTGTTTTAAGAGCTAAAGACACTGTTAATGATTAGCATTAGCAAGTGCCAGAGCCACTGAAAAGACTCATCTAGACAGGACTGTCCTTTCTGCACAGGGCACTGAAGTCTGACCTTCAGTTAATACTTTGCTGCCACCGTTCAGGGAGCCTATACTTCTGTGATCCTGGGCTCCAGACAAGTGGTTTGTCTGATACTTTTGTTCAAAAAAGAGCAATTCCATTCCTCAATGAACTAAGCTTTACTGATGGGATGTGAGCTGGTATTTAATGTGCTTATAGCACTACAAAGCATGCTAATATATTTCTTGTTCCTCCAAGGAAATAAAAATAACCTTCAAAATAATCTTTCCATAGGCATTTCATAAAATGCAAGTTTCTAAGTTCTACAATTTTTCCTAAACAGAATCTTTCAGTGGTTTATGCAAATCCAGGTTGCTCCAGCTTTAGATGTCTTATCTGCTTTTGATGAAAGCCTTGACTTGACAAATACCCTAAGATTTACTGCTTTATGGCATCTGGCCAGATATGAGTTCATGAGATTTTATAATTCTTCCCCTACTCCCATTGTATTTCTTCAAGGACATAATCTTGTGTTTTATAGTGAAAATAGTGTGAGGCATTTTAATTCTTTTAAAATCCACAGTTTGAAGACACCTTAAAATTCAGTTTTATTATAAGTCTACAAATGTCAATGAATTGTTGAAAACATGATCTAAAACAAAATAGGATGTTATCCTCTGAATAAGATAGGAAGGTGGGGCAGAGGGCAGCATGTGCTTAATTCCCTATTAATGCTTGGGGGAAATTAGAGAGCTCCCTTGGCTTTCACTGTACTACTATGATTATTTCTGAGTCTATATTTTCAGTCGTAATCATCCTCCTAAGTTCTAATTGTCTACCAAAACTTTTCCACTTGTCATGTCATATACAATGAAGTCAAGTAAAACCAAATCAACCTACCATTTCCCAACTTCTGTCAGTGGTACCACCAATACTTGAAATCCTGGAGTCACCTTTGCCCTTTTGTTTACCCAATCAAATCCTGCTGACTTTTTAACCATTTAGTCATTCAATAAACACTGACTATACATCTACTCCCTTCTATTGTAGTAAAATATTATTATTCTTGTTTAGACTTTGAGTTGTGTCAGACTCTTTTGCAGCCCCATGGACTGCAGTCTGCCAGGCTCCTCTGTTCATGGGATTTCCTAGGCAAGAATACTGGAGTGGGTTGCCATGAACCAGGGGATCTTCCTGACTCAGGGATCGAACCCGCATCTCCTGAACTGGTAGATGGGTTCTTTATCACTGAGTCATGGGGGAAAACCCATTTTAAGCCACTACCCACTATTAACATTTGCTAAAATCAAAAGGACTGAACGCATGGATTACTGACAAGGATGTGGAGGAAATGTAATTCACATACTGCTAGTGAGAATGCAACTTCAGAAAAATACTTCGGCAATTTCTGTAACGGAGAAGGCAATGGCACCCCACTCCAGTACTCTTGCCTGGAAAATCCCATGGACGGAGGAGCCTGGTAGGCTGCAGTCCATGGGGTCACGAAGAGTCGGACACGAGTGAGCGATTTCACTTTCACTTTTCACTTTCATGCACTGGAGAAGGAAATGGCAACCCACTCCAGTGTTCTTGCCTGGAGAATTCCAGGGACAGGGGAGCCTGGTGGGCTTCTGTCTATGGGGTCACACAGAGTCGGACATGACTGAAGCAACTTAGCAGCAGCAGCAGTAGTTTCTTTAAAAGTTAACCATACATCTATCATATGATCAGCCACTTCACTCCTGGGAATTTCCCCAAGAGAAATGAAAACATACCAAAGAGAATGAAAATATACAGAAGAGTATTCTGTTATACTAGAATACTCATTCATCGAAGCCCCAAATGGGAAACAACCTAAATGTCCATCAGTAGATGAATGGATAGACAAATGGTGACCCAGACATACAATGCAGTACTACTAGGCAATGAAAAGGAACGGACCGTTTATACATGTTATACACAGGTGAATCTGAGTTATTCAAATTAATTATGCTGAGTTTAAAAGTCAGACAGAGAACAAACATACTGTATGATTCCATTATATAAAACTCTGAAAAATGTAAACTAACACAATATGACAGAAAGTAGATTAGTGGTTACCTAGGGTGGGCGTAGGGGAACAGGAATGGGAATGGAGGAAGGGGTTATGTCTCTGCTGTTGGAGATGGGTTGTTTTCATTTTTGTCCATATTTATAAACTTACCAAAACTGCCATAAACATTATCAAAAATTATCAAACGTATCAAAATGCCAAAACAGCATTATTCACCTGTAGTGTTCTTTTATGATGCAAAGTGTATATTCAATAAATGTTCTTTAGTGAATTAATCACTGGAGGATTAACTGTATAGCTGCCTGAATGTACAGTCTGAAAAACTAAATTGCTGGGTCAAAGAACAGCCAGATTTTAACAATTTTTATACATTGGCAAATTTTACTCCAAAAAGATGCCAACTGTTAAGTGGGTTTATATTTATTTTTTTGCACCATAATTTATCCATACATAACTACTACTGATCTGTTGATGAAAATGTTCAGTCTTCTTTTCAATATGCCGTTATTTTTCTATTGTCCTGTATGCAGGACAAGAAGCAACAGCGAGAACTGGACACGGAACAACAGACTGGTTCAAAGCTAGGAAAAGAGTACACCAAGGTTGTATATTGTCACCTTGCTTATTTAACTTACATGCAGAGTACATCATGCGAAATGCTGGGTTGGATGAAGCTCAAGCTGAAATCAAGATTGCCAGGAGAAATGTCAATTACCTCAGATATGCAGATGACACCACCCTTATGGCAGAAAGTGAAGAGGAACTAAAGAGCCTCTTGATGAAGTTGAAAGAGGAGAGTGAAAAAGCTGGCTTAAAACTCAACATTCAAAAAACTAAGATCATAGCATCCGGTCCCATCACTTCATGGCAAATAGATGGGGGAACAATGGAAAGCGTGACAGACTTTATTTTCTTGGGCTCCAAAATTACTGCTGATGCTGACTAGCAGCCATGAAATTAAAAGACGCTACTTGAAAGAAAAGCTATGACAAGTCTATACAGTGTATTAAAAAGCAGAGACATCACTTTGCTGACAAAGGTCTGTCTAGTCAAAGCTATAGTTTTTCCAGTAGTCATGTATGAATATGAGACTTGGACCATAAAGAAGGCTGAGCGCCAGAGAACTGAAGACTCTTCAAGAAGACTCTTCAAGACTGAACAGCAAGATCAAACCAGTAAATCCTAAAGGAAATCAACCCTGAATATTCATTGGAAAGACTAGTGCTGAAGGTCTAATACTTTGACCACCTGATGTGAAGAGCCAACTAATTAGAAAAGAGTCTGATGCTGGTAAAGTTTGAGGGCAAAAGGAGAAGGGGACAACAGAGGATGAGATGGTTGGATGGCATCACTGACTCAACAGACATGAGTTGAGCAAGTTCTGGGAGTTGGTGATGGACAGGGAAGCCTGGCATGCTGCAGTCCATGGGGTCACAAAGAGTCGGACACCACTTAGTAACTGAACAACAACAATAATCAATGAATTTGACTTTTTTATTGTTTATTTGCTTATTGGCCATTTTCACTCCTTCTTCTAGCTCTTTTTACACCAAATTTGTATAGCACACAATTAACACTCTAATATACATTTTTATTTGTATTAAATAATTTGGCATTTTATCACCTTACCATACCATGTGGGTATATATGTTGATGTTGTCTTTGTGTAGCTTATGTAGAGGCTTGACAGGGCCTCTTATTAGTTGCTGCTGTTTGCCTTATAATCCCAGCATGCAATATTATTTTCACTAATTGTTTTTCCCATGTGTATATAGAACATACTTTTCTTTCATATATATTTTTTATGTAGATTTAAAATTAACTGATATAGTGCTCAGTCACTTTACTTATGTCTGACTCTTAGTGACCCCATGGACCATAGCCTGCCAGGCTTCTCTGTTCATGGGGTTTTCCAGGCAAGAATACTGGAGTGGACTGCCGTTTCCTCCTCCAGGGGTTTTTCCCAACCCAAGGATCAAATCCACATCTCCTGTGTCTCCATCATTGCAAGAGGATTCTTTACCACTGAGCCACCAGGGAAACCCCTAACTGATATAGGGACCATTTTAATTATATATTACCAATGTAAAGGAAGGTTATATAACTTAGTTATATGTAATTAGTGTGTGATCTGAGTCAAAACATAAAAGATTATCAAAGGACAGAATAGAGTGTTGGTCTGATATGATTCCAACTATGCTTCTGCAGCACTATTTTTAAGGGATTTAGAGCACATTCCTTTAACTACAGTTTTCTCCTGTACAAAATGTGTGCAAACTCAGGATAAGGACATAAACTTTGCAGAACATCATAAATAAAGACACCAGAATGACCACCAGGAACCCAGGACAGCACCCCTATTCACAGAGCTTCCTCGTGTGGCCTATTCATTCTATCCACTCAGCAAGTTCTTAAGTCCTACTGCGTGCTGATGATATAAGAGTGATCAAACTAGACAATGTTCCTGACCCCAGAAAAGTTAAGGTCTACTGTGGAGAAGAGAAAAACAGACAATTAAAATATAGTCTGGTATGTGCTATATAACAGGGAACTATAGAATGACATCAGAATATGTCCAAGGGGTACCTTGATAAATGGATGCAAAAGAGATTCCATTCTACCTTTTAATGAATATATTATGAAATCCTTAAAGTACTTAATAGTGCTTTATTATTATATTGGATCATCTGTAATTTAGCAAACAACAGGTTCTTTCAAAATTAAATTATATTTAAGTATAATAAACACACAGAAGCACTCATATCTTAAGCATACAGCATGATAAGCCTTTGCAAACTGATACAATCATGTAATCAGTCCCCAGAAGAAGAAATCAAACAGTGCCATCATCCAGAAGTCTTCTCCATGCTCCCTAAACGGGATTCTAACAGAACAGATTGGTTTTTCCTGAACTTTTAAATGAAATCATGTAGCACGAATTCTTCTGTGTCTGGCTTTGTGTCTAGTTGTGGATTGCACATTATCACTGCTGTTTTGTATTCCCTGTGTGAATCCACAGATTTAACTCAACATATGTTGACAGACTGTTGGGTAATTTTTAGGTTAGGGCTATTATTAGCATTGCTCCTACGACATTTTAAAACATAACTTCTAGTTAATATATGTATGCATTTCTATTCAGTATTCACTTAGGACTGGAGTTGGTGGATACTCCAGTGTGTGTACATTCAGTTTTAGAAATAGGCAACAGGAGCTTTTAATATCACAGAATAGGCAGAAATAGAACTTTCAGATTTGCTTGGAATTAACAAGTAATTTGATTAGTTGCTATTTGTTGAGCACATCCTGTTAGCCAGGCATTGTGCTACATGTTTTTTTCTGGCTTTTGCCTCATAGCCCTCAGGAAAATATTTCTGCTATAAGATTAAATAAAAAGCCAGAATATAAAACTGTGTGTGCACACACAGAATATAAAACCATGTGCTTGTGTATATATATATATATATATTATACATTCAGAACTATGTTAAAATATCATGGTATACAGGAAAACAACTTGGAAGTAAAATAAGTCAGCAACATAAGAATAATTGTCTTTATTAAGTGGAAGATCTATTAACAATTTTTTTCTACTTTTTTATATTTTCTAGGACTACCAGCCATATAAAATTTCACATAAGTTTTGATCTGAGTCCACAGCATACCTAACTGAAGACAGTATGGTGTTCAGAAGCTACAATATTCTCCAGTCTGCAAGGAACCTAGTGAAAGCTGAATGACTGATAGAGAATTCTATGTCACACACTTAGCATATGCTTCTTAAATGTTCTTATATTTTGTTGCAAAGTCTTGGACTCACAAAAAAAAAATCACAATTAGAAGAGGTGTTTTCAAATACTTTTAGCTCTGCAAGCCTTTTTTTTTTTAAACATTTTATATGGAAAGCTAATACATAAAAGTGAGGGACTTGGAGCATTTGGTAGAAGCCTTGGGAACCAGGGCCCACTTGCTTGGCTCTCTAAGGTAGATAGTCCTAAGCATCTTCAATTCAATCCATTCATTTTCTAAAGAAAAAAATAACCAAAACAAGGCGATAAAACAAGATAGCTGCAGATAATTTGACTTGGGAGTCTAATCTTTTGCAACCCATCATGGACTTCCCTGGTAGCTCAGCTGATAAAGAATCTACCTCCAATGTAAGAAACCCTAGTTCAATTTCTAGGTCGGGAAGATCCACTGGAGAAGGGATAGGCTACCCACTCCAGTATTCTTGGGCTTCCCAGGTGGCTCAGTTGGTAAAGAATTCGCCTGCAACATGAAGACCTGATTTTGACCCTTGGGTTGGGAAGATCCCCTGGAGAAGGGAAAGGCTACCCACTCCAGTATTCTGGCCTGGAGAATTCCATGGACTGTTTAGTCAGTCCATGGGCTTCCCTCATAGCTCAGTTGGTAAAGAATCTGCCTGCAATGCAGGAGACCCGGGTTCAATCACTGGGTCAGGAAGATCCCCTGGAGAAGGAAATGGCAACCCACTCCAGTATTCTTGCCTGGAGAATCCCATGGGCAGAGGAGCCTGGCAGGCTACAGTCCACAGGGTCGCAAGAGTCAGACACGACTTTGCGACTAAATCACCACCACCACCATAGTCCATGAGGCCACAAAGAGTCGGACACAACTGAGCAACTTAAGATTGCATCTCAAGTAGACTCTACACTCTCCAATTATAGAAGCAATGTCTTACATCTCCATGTCTCCCATCCAGGCCAGCATAGACAGACGGCAGTACTCAGAATATCTTTTCTAATCAAACAATTGATATACACTTGCTATTCAATTGGAAAGGGCCAGATCACCACCCAAGGTGAAATATATACAAAAAGTTTACACGTGCTTTTTATAAAGAAACTAGGGACCATTTCAGTCTCCAAACCTAACTGCTCAGTGGCATCAAGGACATGTCCCAATACCAATAAGAGGAAGATTGAGAAGTTAAACAATAAATCAGCTGGGGTTATGTAATGGACTTAAAATCAACAGCAGGAAGAAGACCGATATTGAAGAAACTCCTACCAGCCCAGAGCAATTAATGTGGTGAACAGATGGGAGGGGAAGTGGACTATTTTCAGCTTTAAAAGGAAGATAAAAGACACAAAGAAATAAAAAGCAGGAAGCCCC
Organism: Bos mutus; assembly: GCF_027580195.1. Lineage (NCBI taxonomy): Eukaryota > Metazoa > Chordata > Mammalia > Artiodactyla > Bovidae > Bos > Bos mutus. The sequence continues at coordinate 71,607,365 of NC_091622.1, read as the reverse complement.
GCAGAGCAGGGGCAAACATGAGGGCATGCCTTTCTTTGTTGTCCAAGAAATCTTTTCATTGCTATATTAATTTTTATTACTACATTGGCTCCAAGTTTTATCCTGTCACTTGTTTCTCCATCAATAAAGGACCTGAGGACTGGAGAGAGGGAATAACACAGCTGGACAGAAAGCGCACAGCGGAGATATCCAAGGAAGCAATGGAGGGAAAAGGAGCTCCTGAATTCTGGCACGTGCCTTTCCCTAGCTGAGTTTATGAAAGGGCAAGCTTCTTTTTATTTAGAAAATAGCATACCATTCTTTTAGAACTGAAGTTTATAATAATGACCAGGAGGTGACATTTGTATTAACAAAGAAGCATCAGGGTACAGGTTCAATGACGTCTTACTGTGGATTCTTAAAATTGTGTTTGAGCTGTTTCTCCACTGGTAATCCACACATAGCACAGCACTTTGGCAACCAAGGGAGGTACCATATGCTTTGATTCATGGACATGTACCAGGGTCTGGCACAGGATGGGCACTCAACAACAAAAGTTGATTATCTTGGTTTTGTTTCAATAAAGTGCCTAATGTTGTAGGAGGACACCATCACTGCAGTGACTGGGGTTAGAGGATACGGCAGCATGTCAGTCTTAGGGGAACCAGAGTGCCAGGAGGGCTCCAAGGTAGGGACCCAACACTGAAACTAAGCACACGGTGAAAGTAGACCCAGCAGCAAGGCTGACCTGACGCTCCTTGTACGTCCATGGCTAACTGGATACTGAGAAACTTCATGAGCAGTCAGAACACTTGCTTTTCATGGTCAGGATTTTAACCCACAACAAGAGCTTTAAGATGCATTTCCAAGAATAGATTTTATCTTAAAAAATTGAGGTTCCTCTGTACTACACAGTAATATCTCAAAGAATCATTTTAAAACAATCTTGAATCACTTCCTAAAGATCCAAGAGACATTAGGGAGTCTCCAACACGAGGCTCCTGCCGCTCTAACCTGTCATCCTGCCTCAGCTTCACAATGACAAAGATAAAAGTCCTAAATATTGGTACCCAATAAAGCATGTTAAGTCTAGCTATAAGATTTTTTTTTATAAGAAGAATTCAACTACCCCAAGACTCAAAATCAAATATAATACAGAGAATAATGGAGAACTGGGGAAAGAGAAAAATAGAAGAGAGAAACAAAAGAGAGGTGAGGAAAAGGGTCCAGGGAAGCAGAGGGAAGGGGCTGCCCATATTGCGCTAGTGGTAGAAAATCTGCCTGCAATGCAGGAGATGTAAGAGACATGGATTCGATCCCTGGGTCAGGAAGATCCCCTGGAGAAGGGCATGGCAACCCACTCCAGTATTCTTGTCTGGAGAATCCCCATGGACAGAGGAGCCTGGCGGGCTACAGCTGATAGGGTTGCAAAGAGTCAGACACAAACTGAAGCAACTTAGCACACACACACAGGCAGAGAGAAATAGAGGCAAAAGAAAAGACAATCTAGCATAGAAGGGGAAGATTCAATCAAGAGGTCTATTCAAAAAATTACAGTGTTGAGAGAAGATCACAAATGAAGAGCTATTTACCTATTTCCCTTAAAAAAAAAAGATAAGGGTGTGAAGAGCCTACTGTTTAGACGGAGAGACTCAGCCTAGTGCTTGTATCCTCTGACACCCAACTCTCCCTAGATCTGATACCAGTTGATCATACCTGGCAAGCAGCTCCAGGCAAAGGAGGCAGCTCTGTCATGTGCTGCCAGGTAGTGCTGGAAAAGTGGGATTTAATCCAAAGCAAATTTGCAGTAAAGCAGCACTAGCAGCTAAACAAGTGAAAGGTTTAGCCAACACAATAGAAAGGAGTTGGATAAATAAAAGAGTGGAGTAGAATAAGGTAAATCACATTATTTGCAGACGATATGATGAAAAACCCAAGAAAAGCAACCGAAAACTACTAAAACAGAAGAGAATTTCTAAGTCTGATGGAGTAAGGATCAATGAGAACACAGAGCAGATAGAATGGATGAAAAGTCCTCAATTATAATGTCAAAACAACAAAATAAATTTAATAAGGATGTGAAGGGATTGAAAAAGGAAAATGTCAAGACATTTCCAAGGGCCAGACAAGTGATCAAACAGAAAGGCATACCATGATCATGGGCAAGAAAACCTGACATCATGAAGATATCATTCTCCTAAACTTAACCTACAAGTCAAAGGCAATCCCAGTAAGAAAGAATAACGAGCAATGCTCTGAGAAAGAAGACTAACAAGGGGAAACTAGCTCTACCAGACAATAAGATGCTTTATAGACCTTCAATAATTAAGTATGCAGAGTATAGCATGCGAAATGCCAGGCTGGGATTAATCACAAGCAGGAATCAAGATTGCCAGAGAAATATCAACAACCTCAAATACGCAGATGACACCACTCTAACAGCAGAAAGTGTAGAGGAACTAACACTAACACTAAAGAGCCTCTTGATGAGGGTAAAACAGGGGAGTGAAAAAGCTGGCTTGAAACTCAACACTCAAGAAACTATAAGATCATGGCATCCGGTCCCATCACTTCATGGCAAATAGAAGAGGAAAAAGTAGAAGCAGTGACAGATTTTATTTTTTTGGGCTCCCAAATCACTGCGGATGGTGACAGCAGCCATGAAATTAAAAGACGCTTGCTCCTTGGAAGGAAAGCTATGACAAACCTAGACAGTGTACTGTAAAGCAGAAACATCACTGGGACCCCGGCAGGGGTCCATACAGTCAAAGTTATGGTTTTTCCAGTAGGTCATGTATAGATGTGAGAGCTGGCCTATAGAGAAGGCTGAGCACCAAAGAATTAATGCTTTCATACTGTGGTGCTGGAGAAGATTCTTGAGAGTCTCCCCAACTGCAAGGAGATCAAACCAGTCGATCCTGAAGGAAATCAACCCTGAATATTCATTGGAAGGACTGATGCTGAAGCTGAAACTCCAATACTTTGGCCACCTGATGCCAAGAGCTGACTCACTGGAAAAGACCCCGATGCTGGGAAAGATTGAAGGCAAAAGGAGAAGGGGGTGACAGAGGATGAGATGGTTAGATAGCATCAGTGACTCAGTGAATATGAATTTGAGCAAACTCTAGGAGACAGTGGAGGACAGAGGAGTTTGGCATGCTACAGTCCATGAAGATACAACTTAGCGACTGAACAACAAGAAGAATAATTAAGACAGTATGAAACAACTGCATGGAGACTTCTTTGGAGGCCCAGTAGTTAAGACTTCACTTTCCAATGCAAAGGGTATAGGTTTGCCCTTTGGTTGGGGAGCTAAGATCCCACATGCTTCATGGCCAAAAAACTGAAACATAAAACAGAAGCAGTATTCTGACAAATTAAATAAAGTCTTTTAACATGGTCCACATAGGGGGAAAAAAAACTTTAAAAAACGAAAAGATTGCATGAATACATAGATCAATAGAACAGAATAGAAACTCATAAAATAGACCCAAATACATTTGGGAATTCAATATATAATACACGTGGCATCTTAAATCAGAGGAGAAAGACAGCTTATTCTATAAATGTTGTTGGAATTACTGGATAGCCAACTGGAAAAGGATAAAGCTGGAACCATACTCACACTATTCACTAAAAAAAAAACTCCAAGTGGGGCAAAGATGAAAATATTAAAAAATGAAACAGTAAAAGCAACAAAAAAAGAGACAACCTGGTATTGTCTGCCTCTGTTGGAAGAACACACCACCTATGAAACAGTCTTGGAAAAAAAAAATCTAATCTAAATCTGATAGCACTTTGATCAAACTACTAATTTATAAAAAAACACAGAGGACAGAGGGACATATAAACTCCACTGCAGGGATGCAATCAGCAAAACCAGACTGTGGGAGACTCTCCAGGATACCCATGGGGCAAAACTCCAGTGAAAACAGCAAGAATCATGTGCCTGGCAACCATATTCATTACAAGGTATAAAAGAGTATAGAATAGAATCTTCTTGTATATACATTAAAAAATCTCTAGAGTCACATAAAACTAAAAACAGTGATACCTTGGGGCGGGAGAAAATGAGAAATGGGATGGGAAGAAGAATTCACTTTATAGTTTTTAAACTTTGGTGTTTTCGACATATGTAAATTCATTACCTGTTTTAAAATTAAAAGAAATTAAAAACCCAATGAACTTAAAAAAAAGAAAAAGCCTCAGCTCTTAAATCCTGAGTAGAAGCCCTTGTAGCGGTTAACAGCAGACAAGAAAAAATAAACACCTGAACCAAGGGACTGTGCCTTGCTTTTCTCAATGGGGTATTGCAATCGTTTCCAAATTCATTCTCCTGACTGATTTTGGGCCTTCCAGTCCATACCACATGTGGCTGTCAGGATGATATTCTAAAATGCAGATATGATCATGTTTAAAAACTTTCAGTATCTCTCTTACCCTACAGGAGCAAGCTCAGCTCCCAGCATGGCACAACATTGACATCTTTCATAATCTAGCCTTAACCTACTCCCTTTCCAGAGGTCTGTCCCATCCCGCCTCACTACAGACCCTCAAAAGCAGCACACTGGATTACTGGCTAGATTCTGAACACATCAAGCACATTTTTCTTGGTCATGGTTACCCATCTGCCTTTCCTTCTGGATATTATTTACTTTCTATCCACCCTTTGAGACCCAGCTAAAATGCTACATCCTTTAAGAAGCCTGCCCTCCCTTTCTCCAAGCAGGAGTTCCCTTTCCACTAATTTCCCCCTCTCACTAGGCTCACAGAGTCCTTTGTTCAAACCTCTAATACAGCATGTGTCACAGCATGCCATAATTATTGTTTCTTCTAGTCGGTATTTAATAAATGAATAATCATGCCTTACAGGCAATCCAACTCCTTCAAGGGTCGTAAGCTCAAAGAAGAAAATTTTTTAAAAAAATCAAAAGCCACGCTTGCAAAAAAAATGATTAGGCCACCAAAATGAATTTATCAGCCTATCCTCATTGCAGATGGTCCTGAAATCAACATCCTGTATTATTCATACAGCACACCGAGAACTGAAGCGAGGCTTGGGTCCCTCTTCCAACAGGCTCCAGTAGACTATGCACTCCTTCAAAGAAAGGCAAGTTTCCCTTAGGCACAACACTAAAACCCCACTGCCTCATTTCTTAGGGAGCAGAGTGAAGTCCAAAGAGCTCGTTTGGATGAGGGCCAAAAATTGGTCACAAGAGCAGAGGCTGGAAATCACAAGTTGTCCTAACGAGACTCCTGAGCTAATCTCCCAGAAACCAAAGAAAGCCTGCAATCTGAGAACTTTCTCTAGCATGTTCAGGATATTTGAGATTCAGAGAAAGTAAATATTTGGCTTCAGAAATACACCTGAGTGGTAATAAAGACACAGGTGTGGCTGCTAGAGTTGAGGAGGCCCTTCTGACAGGTGCCTGCCAACCACAGCCAAGGGAGGGCTTCTGAAAGCTTTCACTCAGATAGAATCCTTTGATCTCCTTTCTCATATTTCTTACAACCGAATTTCCCCAATTCATTTCCTTATTTTACCTCCTTGCAGTGTAAGCCTCAGTGCACCTGATAATCATTTATCTGTTTCACAAATTATGTGGAATCTCTAACAACACCTTTTAAGATCTTGCCAAGCACCACGTTTGGGCACTGACTGAAATCATTCCTATCTACCTGCATTTACTTATGCAGCAGTGACCCTGAAATCACAGGACTTGAGCTGGAAGGTCACTTAATGACCCAATGCCCACAGTGTAGAGACAGTAAACAGGTGAATTTGCTCCTCCAAGGTCACATTAGCTAACTGCAGAATCTTGACCATAATCTGATCTCCTAATACCCAGCTGACCATTATTTCTATCACATCAAGCTATCTTCATCTGTTCCATTTCATTTCCTTAATCTTAGATATTATATTCAAATTTCTGTTTCATAACAAACTGTGATCAAGCCCACCAGAATCTTCAAATGAAGGAGTCTCCTGATACTAGAAACATCTTCCTGAATTATATTCAAATACCTCTGTAACAGGAAGTAGAAGTGGTGGGCAAGAGGAGAACTAGGGTTGGGAAAAGACCCATGTTATTTGGTTTTAATTGGAGGAACTCATCTTCAATTTCCCTACCGATTAGAAGGTGCTGAGACAATCTGATATTATCAATTCTTTCACAACATCTTATATTCATAAATTATATTCAGGGCAATGAAAGTCAAAAGGCAGTCAGGCTCCACTGCAACTACTTGGCCAAACGGTTGCTGTTGTTCAGTCGCTCAGTCCTGTCCAGCTCTTTGCGACCCCATGGACTGCAGCATGCCAGGTTTCCCTGATCTTCACCATCTCCCAAAGCTTGCTCAAACACATCTCCATAGAGTTGGTGATGCCATCCAACCATCTCATCCTCTGTCGTACCCTTCTCCTCCTGCCTTTCCCAGCATCAGTGTCTTTTCCAATGGAAGATGGTAGCTTTAAATGCCCTGTAGTATAGCCCAAGGGGCCTCCCCAGTGGTTCAGTGGTTAAGAATCTGCCTGCAATGCTGGAGACACAGCAGATGCGAGTTTGATCCCTGGATTGGGATGATCCCCTGGAGGAAGGCATGGCAACCCACTCCAGTATCCATGCCAGGAAAATTCCATGGACAGAGGAGCCTGTAGGGCTATAGTCCATAGGGTCACAAAGAGTCAGACAAGACTGCAGTGACTCAGCACACACACATAGCCCAAAATAAATAAAAGGAATAATATCAATATAAAATAAGTAATATTTTGAGAGGCTTCCTGCAATCATCCAAAAGTCTTCAGGGCACAAATTATTTGTAGCTATTGTCAGAAGAAAATTTTTGAATATTCAAGTAGACACCTCTTATGAGCTGAATGCTGTCCCTTTCAGAAAACATATGTTGAATCCTAACCCCTAGTGCCTTAGAATGTGACCTTATTTAGAGAGAAGGTCTTTACAGAAGTAATCAAGTTAAAGTGAGGTCTGTGGGGTGGGCCCTCATTCTATGACTGGTGTCCTTATAAACAGGGAAGGTTTGGACAGAGATGCACATAGAGGAAAGATGGTGTGAAGACGCAGAGAGAACATCATGTACAAGCCAAGGAACACCTAAAGTACCAGAAGCTTCGAGAGAGGAATAAACGTATCCTTTCTGACAGCACTCTGCCAACACACTGATTCTGGACTTCCAGCCTCCAGGACACAGAGAACAGAACAATCAATTTCTGCTATTTAAGCCAGCCAGTCTATGATAATTTGTTATGGCAGCCCTAGGAAATAATACAACATTTTATGACCGAGGCCGAGTGCCGACAAATTGATGCTTTCAAACTGTGGTGCTAGAGAAGATTCTTGAGAGTCCCTTGGACTGCAAGGAGATCAAACCAGTCAATCCTAAAGAAAATCAACCCTGAACATTCATTGGAAGGACTGACGCTGCATCTGAAGCTCCAATACTTTGGCCACCTGATGTGAAGAGCCAACTCATTGGAAAAGACCTTGAGCTGGGAATGATTGAGGGCAGGAGGAGAAGGGGATAACACAGGATGAGATGGTTGAAAGGCATCATCGACTCAATGGATGAGAGTCTGAGCAAACTCTGGGAAACACTGAAGGACAGGGAAGCCTGGTGTGCTGCAGTTCATGGGGTCACAAACAGTTGGACGTGAGTGAGCGATTAACAACAACAAGGTTTCCAATGACCACCTGCCAATGATGGCGGGAATCAACTTCAGGTTGGCAGAGGAATGTTAACAGAGGTGTACTGCTCAGCTTATTGCACAAAATAAATCCAAGGGTTTTTCCACTTTATAATATGTAATTCACATATTTATGTAAAGGCAAATTTTAAATGACACTTCTCTGTAAATATCACACAGCTACTTTTGCCAAACTAGAGTACAGAAAGTGGTCTCACACACACACACACACACACACACACACAGTCACACACACAGTATATTCCTATATTTGGCCTTGAATAGATTGGAAGTTTCCACAATTGCTGGGACAATGATTCCAACGATTCCTGTCAGTTTAGCAGATGAGATCGGAACAGCTGCATCTTCAATACACATCATTGTCTTTAAAAGATGCTCAGAGTGAATTACAATTAAATTACAGAGCTGTCAAAAAGGGTTATAATTATAGTATTTATTCACTACATTTACAAGGCCAGACATACACAAAAGGAACTGAAAGCTGAAGAGAAACACACAAACCCATTCCACATTCCTTACCTCAGCAGGAAATCTGGGTGAGGGGAGAGGGGAAGACGAGGCAGTTATCATGCAAAGAGCCCATTTACTGCGACAACAATGCTTCCTGCTTCCAGAGGGGCTTCGTTCCAGGAGTCAGAGGCACTTTAAGACATCTGGTGGCAAAGGCATCTCTCTTTTACAACAAGGTTGCCATGACTCACCCCCAGTTACAGACAAGTAAGGGAGGAGCTGGGACCTGAACCAAACGGTAGGCGACTCCCACCAGTGGGCTGCACAGGGAAATCAGAATCAGGGCAGCCGGACCTGACCCCTTGCTTTGCGCTCATCTAGAGGAGGATATTAATTTATCCAACAATTATTTATCATGCAGCTTGGAGAGCCTTGAAAATTGCCTTTCACTTCTCCTGCCACAACAGCACAAGGTAGAAGACAGGAAGAAAACCCTCAGCTGCCATTTATGCTAGTCAATTCTGCTACTAATCAATAACGCATTTAGAACTACCGGAAGAATGGTACAATTCACTTAGTCACCATCAACCTCAGCATCCGGAAGACAAACAGAGGTAGTAATGCTTACGCAGTGAGCAAACTCCTTGAATACACAGAAGCACTGCAAACTAGAACACCATGCATGGTTTCAATCCTGCAATGAACAAATATCTCTCGCTCTCTCTGTAAGACCTTGCATGTAGACTTGTTTCTCAAGACCGCATGGTTAGTTGAGAGAAGACACATAGATAAAGCAAAACAAGGCAGTATACACACAGAATCTGAAAACTACAAACTCAGTCATATAAACAAGTTCAGAGCAAGGAGAAAGTTAACTGATGCTTAGCAATCTGTTTCTCACTCTTTTCTGAATATAATCACACAATGGTGGGCTTTCTTAGTACCCTTGGGTTTTCTTCTGCGTTCTAAAATTTTATTTCAATTGGTCATTCAATAGACCCTGCTTTTCCACTAGTCAGTGGTATTTTCATTACATATAAAACCCCAGCCCCATCCTCCATTAAATGCTTGCTTGGTGGCAGTGAAATGATTCACTGAGGAAAAGACAAAACATCTCTAACAGTGCTACCAACAAAAAAAATCTATGACTTTACAAGAGTTCTTCTCTGAATTAAGATGATGATAGCAAACATATGACCATATTATCCTATCTTGGGCCCAGGATAGGAGAATAACTTCTCACTTATTGATCATGTAATTATTTTCCTGTTCAGCACAAATACAGAACCACAGTTCTTCTTAACATGCCACAGGCAGCCACTGGCATATGATCAAAATTGACTGCCGATATGGAAACCATTTGCAATTCATGTCAGATTTTGTGTCTAACTTCTTAATGAGCCAATTAGGTCATATAACATTTAGAGCTCTGGTTTTAATATGTGATGGGCAGAATGATTTCAGAGATGAATGGGATGGAGACTGACCGCTGTAGCTGTCCCCCGTTTCTACTCTCCCTTTCTTCAACAAGGTTAAACTCCACCATTTTCTGTGAGTGTCTAGCCATCCACTTTGAAGTTTATGGCTAAGGTATGACTCATGGGATGTAGGAAACTCCCAGGGTGCGTGCTAAAAGGAAGGCACAGGCCGTTTTCCTCCCCTTCCTCCACTCTGGTGCCAAGAAAGTGCACACGGTGGGAAACGATCCTGGACCATCTTGGTGAGGAACACACACTAAGGATGGCCAAGTAACAAGGGAGAGGGAATTTAGGTCCCAGATGTCCTTATGGAGCAGGGCCACCATACTGTCCTGGGCCATCTACCCCTGAGCTGTTACAAGAGAAAGAAATATGTTCCCATCATATTTCTGTTATTTGGTGTCTTGGTCTTCATGGTCAAGTTCACATCCTAACTGATAAAGTAAGCACATATCAATTTACACTAACCTAGTGATCCAAATCCTTTATCAGAAACAAAACAATATGGAAGAGTAAAAAGAAGTTCTGCTTTCAAATAAAAATCAAAGAAAATATTCTTCTAGTCTGCCTTACAAACTTTTAATGGCAGGAACAGCATATTCCTATAAATTCTGAGTTTGCCTAGAGAAAAGATGAGCAAGAACCTATGCACACATATCATACATTTTTGTTTATAAATCAGTTCAGTCGCTCAGTCATGTCTGACTGTTTGCGACCCCATGGACTGCAGCACGCTGGGCTTCCCTGTCCATCACTCACTCCCAGAGCTTACTCAAACTCACATCCATAGAGTCGGTGATGCCATCCAACCATCTCATCCTCTGTCATCCCCTTCTCCTCCTGCCTTCAATCTTTCCCAGCATCAAGGTCTTTTCCAATGAGTCAGTTCTTTGCATCAGGTGGCCAAAGTATTAGAGTTTCAGCTTCACCCTCAGTCCTTCCAATGAATATTCAGGACTGATTTCCTTTAGGATGGACTGGTTGGATCTCCTTGCAGTCCAAGGGACTCTCAAGAGTCTTCTCCAACACCATAGTTCAAAAGCATCAATTCTTCAGCACTCAGCTTTCTTTACAGTCCAACTCTCACATCCACACATGACTACTGGAAAACCAAAGCTTTGAGTAGATGGACCTTTGTTGGCAAATCTTTGTTTATAAATCTGTTCATATACAATATCTCTAAGTTCATAAGTACAATACCAAGCCACAGGAGTATCAAAATCTGTTCCAAAATCATAGAGCCTGAATTTCTGCCATCAGAAATGGCAAACAAATCAGAAATAGATTTGAGGATCCAAGCAAGCAAATACAGTATTTTTTTTTTTCACTGTATTTAATAAGTACTGGAGTTTTAGTTTCCAGTCCTCTCTCCAACACATTCACACATGCATGCTCACACACACATGCTCACACGCATACACATACATAGTGTCCGGAGGTCATAATGTTTACACAGGTTATAAAAATGCTTAGAAAAGTTCATGGGCGCTTAGTGTGTTTTAGATGATTTCCGCCTGTCCCATTCCTGGGTATGACTACAATCTGAATACCAGGCTGGATGGTCTGGAAGTAAACTCAGCACAGCCCTTCTGCTGCTCTACAAGCAACCTACATGTTGCAACTAAGAGTTCACATGCCAAACTACAATTTCTGCACAACTAAAGCTTATACATGCCGCAACTAAGACCTGGTACAGCTAAATAAATAATAAACAAATTAAAAAAAAAAACCCAACCCTCTCAAGAACATGACTTCATTTGTTCTTCTCTCCTCTCACCTCAGTCCTCACCCTTCCCTGGCTTACTCTCAAGCAAATCTAGCCATAAATCATAAAATACTATAGAGACTATAACAATTCATCTTTCTCTTTTTATACTTCATTCATTTCTTTTCTTTGTTTAAACAGATATCATCTTAAGAGTGAGGCTGAAAACCCCTCCAACTTAGAACAGAAAGAGTCTAATGGATCTGTTTGCCTACTCTTAGTAGGTGGATCCCAATAACATATGACTTTTATTCGTAAGAAAAGGAATTTTGAAAATAAGTGAGCAAAACCAACTAGCAAAAAGGGCAAAGAGTTATATCCTAGAGTACAAATCCAAGACGCCTAAGTCCTCAAGTCAAAGGATTTGGATCTTTATGTGGGGCTTCCCAGGTGGTGCTAGTGGTAAAGAATGCTCCTGCCAATGCAGGAGACACAGGAGACATGAGTTTGACCCTTGGGTCAGGAAGATTTCTTGGAGGAGGAAATGGCAATTCACTCCAGTATTCTTGTCTGGGAAATCCCACAGACAGAGGAGCCTAGAGGGCTGCAGTCCATGGGATCGCACAGAGTGGAACACAACTGAGCAACTGAGCACGCAAGCACACAGGAACAATTAAGGAGAAAGGGCATTTAGCCCTGGGCAAATGGCTGGATAGGATTATGCAGGCTGTTCCCTGCATGAGGATGTCCAGTCAAGCACACTGGAGGTGAATGAAATCCAGCTTGCACTCCACTCACAAAATGCTGAGCTAGGGGCCCCAGCACAGAGTCGTGTCTGCAGGAAGGGCAGTCTTTTTTGAAATATACTCAAGGTGTCAGATGGGGTTCCATCTGCCCAGGAAGGACACTACATGGCAGCAGAAAATGCCACCCCAATGTATCCACTTCACCATGAGGATTATATTGAGCTGAAGGCAACTGAGAAGAAGCAGATAGAAGGAAAGCTCTCTGTCTTCCTTCTATTTGCTGAAAGTGTTAGTCACTCAATCAGGTCCGACTCTTCGAAACCCCAGGCTCCTCTGTCCGTGGGCCTCTCTAGGCAAGAATACTGGAGTGGGTTGCCATGCCCTCCTCCAGGGGATCTTCCCAACCCGGGGATCGAATCTGGGACTCAAACATGGCAGGCAAATTCTTTACCATCTAGGCCACCAGGGAAGCCCCTCCATTTGCCTAAAGCAGAACATAAATTTACAAAGGTGTCCTCCCTCTAACTCTCTACCACGAAGAACAAGGGTAACTTCCAGAGACTTTAGACCTGTGTTCACCCAGAGATGGCTCCAGAAGATTCAACATAACAACTCTTACTAACTAGTTCTTACTCATTATCCATTAGTTACCCATATATTTGCTTTCTATCAATTTACTGCCCCTAGAAACTCAAAAGTCCTTTGTCTCATCACTTCTCTAAAAATGCACTGTTCCCTTGCTAAGATGCTATATAAGCCCAAGCTCTAACCATTCTTTGGAACTATCCATCTCCGGGTATGCCCATGTGTAAGTGTTTTGCAGACGTTAATAAATGTTTGTTTCTTTTCCCCTTGTTAATACGTCCTTGTCAGTACAATCTACAGAGTCCCAGATGGAGAATCAAAAGAGGGCAGTAGGAAAAAGAATGTTTTTCTTCCCCCACAATACCTGTCCTTCTCAAAGAACAGGTTTGTCCCAAAGGTCAGCAGACCCATAGCCCCATGTGGATAGTAAGTACTAAAATGAACTCAGAAAAGGAAAGGAGCCAGAATGGGGGTACTATCTATGTGCCCTCTGTTCAGGAGATGAGGCCAAGGTGAGCAGAGCCAGCCTCGTGGGGCTGCACCCTGCAGTTCCAAAAGGCCCCCACTTGTTCTAATGCTTTGACTTAAAATTCTTAATTTTTGAACAAGAGGCCCACGTTTTTGTTTTGCACTGGACAACAAAATTTATGGGCCATCCTTAAGGTGAGGGTGGCCTAGTAAAATGCTGAGGAGTTAGAAAGAACTCAAGGCTCTAGCCTCTGGTAGCACAGCACAATATATGATTCTGGCCTTGGGAGTGAGGGGACGAAGGGACTGCACGAAGCCAATGACCAGACCTGCCTGTGACATATGGACTAATTATCAGGGAGGAATCGGGGTCTGTCCTGGCAAACAGAAGACTTAAGGAGTAGTACCAGGGGTGAGAGGCTTGGGGTGGTTAACTCTGTTATCCAGTCTCTCCCCCAACAAGTATGAGTATATCCTGAGGATTCGAGTTCCTCAGACGATTACCCTCCAGGTACCAAGTAACACCGGGCTTCCCAGGTGGCGCAGTGGTAAAGTATCTGCCTGCCAACGCAGGAGATGCAGGAGACACAGGTTTGATCCCTGGATTGGGAAGATCCCCTGGAGGAGGAAATGGCAACCCACTGCACTATTCTTGCCAGGATAATCCCACGGACAGAGGAGCCTGGAAGGCGACAGTCCACGGCGTTGCAGGAGTTAGACACAACTGACCACAGGCGCGCGTGCCAAATATACAAGTCCTCCTCACTGATGGGCCTTTCCCTTCTCACTAGCTCCTCAGTGACATTGGTTGTCTGCCAGCATCATCAGCAGGAGGCGAGAAACAAAGTGAAATTTCTCTTCTGGCTGGTTTGATCACAGACACTTCTACTCCCTCCTTTAATTACGTGAAAATATAGGATTTGCTTGTCACACTTGTCTATCCCTCGAGCTCCCTTCTTTTTCACCTTCCAGCATTTCTACCCTTCTCTTTTAACTCTGTCTATAACGTGGAACATTACCAAAGCTAATTTTCTATAGGAAACATTTCAGGAAAATTCAATAAGATTGTATGAATTCCCCCTCTAATTCAGTAATTAGACAAGGTGATTAAGGTGATTCACTCTCACTGTGAAAATAAAATCTTTTTGAACTTTCAAATTTATGGCACAGATGAGGTTTTAAGACTTAGCCTATTATTATCTCTAGGTGAAAGAATTACAGGTAATTTTGATTATCTTTTAAAATTTTTTTTCAAAGTGTCTTCTAATGACATTTTACTTTTATGATTAGAAAAATAAAAATTACTTCAAAAGATTTAACCTAAGTGAAAACTATTTCCACCACTTTAGAAACATCTTTTTCCATATAAACTGCTAATATCCTAATTAGAAATCAGTTAGCTATTCATTAAAGCTGGTTCCTTAAGGAGTTCTACTCGGCAATATTTTGACAGCTTGGTTCAAATTATTGCATTCTTTGCAAGAGCCTTCTAAGAATGTCACTTAATTTTCCAAATTCTGGATTCGAGAAACATGGGGTGGTAAAGGGGAAGAAAATAAACATGGGCAAGAAAGTAAAAATCACTCGCAATCCAATCAATTGAAAAAAAAGCATATAAAACAAAAAGTAAAATATTCCCCCACCCCTGTTTTCCTACACATAAACAGACGTACCTACAATTGCACTTTTTAAAAAATAAAAGAGGGATTATCATATTTCTACTTTTTCACATACACATCTGCACTGGGCAATACATATATATGTACCTTGTCCTTTTTATTGGCTATCTGAACCATAATTTATTTAGCCAATTTTCCTATTGCCAAGTAACAGGTTCTTTCCAATTTCTTGTTATTGAATTATGGCTTCAATGAACATCTATATACATGTATTTTTATATACAGTGATATTACTTGTGCAAAATTCTTAAGAGTGCTATTCTCCAATTAAAGATGAGTTATTCTAAATCTTAATAAATGCTATCAAATTAGCCTCTTAAAAGGTTAAACGATTATACTCTCATAGTACAAGTACTTCCTTTCCATTTATAGTTATCCATTTTTTTTCAATCGTTCTTAATCTGATTCCAGAAAAAAGATTTTCATTCATAACCTCAGAACACGTTTTCATATATTTTGTGCCACTTCTGTAACTTCTGTAAACGTGTTTAAATCCACTATGAATGTTTTACTGTCTTTTTCCTATTGTTCACTCTTACATACTTACTGTCCAGTCCTCTCTTTGATGCTTGCTGAAATCACTCCTTTACAATGCTCAATACCAAATCTGCCCTGAGTTTAAGGAGACACCATCATCTAAGGACATTCCAGCTTCTAATGTTTTCATACCATAGGAATAAAAAACACCCATTCACTATTAGTGATCAAAAGTCTAAAGCTTAACAGTGCACTGGAAATGCTGAAATACCAAGAGAAACAGCATCACACCACAGGATACACAGCCATGAAGTTATTTCTTCACTTGAATAATTTCATGTCCACACACCACAGTAAGAATCACAGCACACTTCATCACACTGGGAGGAGCTTAAAGAGACAAAGCCATCTACTCTCAAATTTTTAAATAATGACATAGAACACTCTCATCATTAGTCATAAAAATATCTCAATGCTTAAAAAATCTAAAATAAAATGCACCAAGAATGACAAGAATTTGGTTAGAACGGGGAGTTTGAAGGATATTTTTCTCCTTTTCTTTAAAATTTTTAAATGGCATTTTGCTTTCATCATTTAAAAGTAAATCTTAATTCTGAACTTAGAGTGGTGATGGTTACATAACTCCATGAACATACTGAAAAACACAGAATTGTATAAGTTAAAAAGGTAAATTTTATGTGTGTATAATATCTCAGTGAAGTTATTTTTGTATAAGTAGAATTTTAAAGTTCAAATATCACATTGATTTTGCTGTGACTCTAAAACTGCTCTATAAAATATATTTAAAACAAAAAACCTTGAATACTCTGTGTTCTCATTAATTTTACACTGAAAATTCTATTAGACGGTAGGATACATAAAAGCTGCAGTGTGATAGGCCTCTTTGTAACCCCTTGTTCTTTATAATAATATCTGATGAGCAAGTGGAGTGGCTTCTTACAGAATCAGTGAAAAGATATCAGCATATTCAAAAACGTCTGGGTGACTTTTATCCTAAGGCAACTTACAGATCCTACATAGAGTGACCCACGCTCCCATTATGCGTATTAGAAGTTAACAGTGTTAATACTGGAAGAAAGGCTCAGAGTCTTAAAGGCATTTGCCCTGTGGCCCCCTTTGCCTGGCAAAGCAATAAAACTATTCTATTTCACCCCTACCCTCAAAAACAGAGAGAGAGAGAGAGCCATTCCTTCTCTTTCTATTCTGGCTGACATTCTGGGGTACCAGCTGATGATTAATGAAAATTTCACTGTGTAGCAATATTTCATAGGAAAAAAACATAAGTTTTAGGTTAATTAAAAAGCAGAAGAAAATAAATTAATTCCATTTATCACTAGCATAATGTAATAAATGAGAGCACTCTGGGGGATGGCTATATTCTTTTAGAAGGTCCTAAATGAATGCATAGCTCAGTCAATAAGGAAACTGGCTGCAATTCAGGAGACCCAGCTTTGATTCCTGGGTCGGGAAGATCCCCTGGAGAAGGAAATGGCAATCCACTCCAGTATTCTTGCTGGAGAATCCCATAGACAGAGGAGCCTGGCAGGCTACAGTCCATGGGGTCGCAAGAGTCAGGCACGACTGAGAGACTAAACCACCACCAGCAGCGAATGCTAAGCCAGAAAGAAAGGAGAACCTGCAACAAATATTGCAGCCAGGATGCTAATCAAGAAGCTGGAGTAATCATCAAGATACAAGGGAAACGGTTTCATTCTAATGAACTTGATAAAAATAGACTTCTGCATGTTGTAAAGTTTCTACTTTTTGAAAGGAAATAATAAAAATAAAATCCATTTTTATTCCCAGATCAAGCACGGGAACAGAAGAATATTTCCGTGTTATGGTTGACAGGTCTCTGGAAAGAGTCACTACCCCCATCTTGGGAGTCTAAAAGTTAGAAACTTCAATTAGCTTTCAGTGACATGAAATCTGTTCTTGGAAGTTCAGGGGAGAGAATACTTCTTCCTGGAAGGAAACTTGAGAAGTTCTTAGGGAACAAGGGATAAGTTCCACCAGTATTGGTTAGACTTCAAACTAAGGGCAGAAAGAAATGTTAGGTTCTCTCTAACCAAGCCTGTCCCTCATTTTCAAAAAGAACATACCACCAAAAGTATGAAAAAAGATTTAAACAGTGTTTGCCACAGAAGTTCAGCATTTCTTCTACTTTCAGTTTGCCACCTTGACATTTCTGTGGGAAGTACCTTATTCCATGGCTGTTTTTTCAGATCATCTTCCCAAGACAGTGTATCTTAGGGGAAGCATCTACGTCTGGAGATAACTTCCTTTAGGATCTGTCTTATCTGCTATGCCTCTCGTTGTGGGGGCTGACCTCCCCAAAGTGCCATTCTGTTTTGGAAGAGCCGAGAAGGAGCCCACCAAAACACAGACAAAAAACTGGAAGCTGATAAAGATCAAGGGAATCCGCTTGATGAGTGAAAAATGTAGGAAACTTTTGACTAAACCTAAGTGATCTATTCCCAATCCAAATCAGGAAAGGAGTACATCAAGGCTGGTATATGCAGAGTACATCATGCGAAATGCCAGGCTGGACGCAGCACAAGTGGGAGAAATATCAATAACCTCAGATATGCAGATGACACCACTAATGGCAGAGAGTGAAGAAGAACTAAAGAGCCTCTTGATGAAAGTGAAAGAGGAGAGTGAAAAAATTGGCTTAAAGCTCAACATTCAGAAAATGAAGATCATGGCATCTGGTCCCATCACTTCATGGCAAACATGGGGAAACAATGGAAACAGTGAGAGACTTTATTTTGGGGGGCTCCTAAATCACTGCAGATGGTGACTGCAGCCATGAAATTAAAAGACGCTTACTCCTTGGAAGAAAAGCTATGACTAACCTAGACAGCATATTAAAAAGTAGAGACATTACTTCTTCAACAAAGGTCCATCTAGTCAAAGCTATGGTTTTTCCAGTAGTCATGTATGGATGTGAGAGTTGGACTATAAAGAAAGCTGAGTGCAGAAGAATTGATGCTTTTGGACTGTGGTGTTGGAGAAGACTCTTGAGAGTTCCTTGGACTGCAAGGAGATCCAACCAGTCAATTCTAAAGGAAATCAGTCCTGAATATTCATTGAAAGGACTGATGCTGAAGCTGAAACTCCAATACTTGGCCACCTGATGCAAAGAGCTGACTCTTTAGAAAAGACCCTGATGCTGGGAAAGACTGAAGGTGGGAGGAAAAGGGGAAGACAGAGGATGAGATGGTTGGATGGCATCACCGACTTGATGGATATGAGTTTTGAGTAAGCTCTGGGAGAGATGAACAGGGAAGCCTGGCGTGCTGCAGTCAGTCCATGGGGTTGCAAAGAGTCAGACACAACTGAGTGACTGAACTGAACTGAAAGTGATCTATGGCTGCTCAGGTTTTTCTACATTTGAATTACCAATCAGCAGCATGAAAATTAGCACCCTAAGGTAACTCTTTGGCCTCATTTTAAAGTACATTATTTTCCCTATGCCATTTATTTTCCCCTTCAACTTTAAAGACAACAGTCTTCTATTCTGTCTTTTTTTTTTTTTTAAGTCAGCATGGGAAACAGACAAATGGTCTCTTTCCATCCTGTGGACAATAAAGTCATGGCTCCAACAACAAAACAATGATACTTGTGAAGTAACGTAGAGCACAGTGCCTGGCACACAGTAGGTAATCAAAACAACTCCAATAAGAACAGAATAAGAGCTCTTTTTATGACGGTTTCACATATCTGCTTTTTCACAGGTACTAAGCAGTTCAACAAATACTTTTTTTTTTTCTCCTTCCTATTCCTGTATTGGGCTTCCCTCATGGCCATGAATCTGCTTGCAACACAGGAGACCCAGGTTCAATCCCTGGGTCAGGAAGATCCCCTGGAGAAGGAAATGGCAACCCACTCCAGTAGTCTTGCCTGGAGAATCCCATGGACAGAGGAGCCTAGTGGACTACAGTCAATGGGGTCACAAGAGTTGGACACGACTTAGCAACTACCCCACTACCATTCCTGTATTAAATACTACCCATACATTGTCCACGAACAGACAGAAATATCTTGCTGTATTACAGAAGTGTAGGAATGAGATCATTACAGGTTTGTTTCTTTCCCAATTAAAGGCTAGAGTCAAAGACCAAAAATAGTATAAATTCCCTAAGGAGAAATTGCCTTCTTTCATCTTTCTATCGAGGTTCATGGCCAATGGGCTGCACAATTTCTCATATGTCAAAGAAATAATAGCTTACAACAGATAGGAGGTATACTGCCATTATGTATATGGTAGTATATATGCTTTTTTTTTTCCTAATCCAAAAATAGAACCTGGTTTATTTGGGGTTAAGATAACAGAAACTTGAGAAACCAATGCTTTTGGGATCTTTCCAACTCAGGGATCGAACCTGAGTGAGTCTCCTGAATTATAGGTGGATTTTTTACCATCTGAGCCACACAGGGAAGCCCCTTTTATATTCCAGATAACAACAAATAACTGTAGAACTGTGTAGATGAATCACACAGCAAAGTGAAATTGTGATTTCAAGTGATGAAATATAAGAAATAATGTTGTCAACTGAGTTACCTGATCAAGAAAAATAAAATATATGTCCTAAAAAAAATTTACCCTATACAATAAGGAAATAGGGAGATCTCATAGACTTTGTATTTCCCTAGAGATGCAGTAAAAGCTTCATAGTCTGAGTCACAGAAAGGTACTCTCAGGACAAACACACTGTAAAGCCATGTTGGCCCAAGGGTGTGTTTTGAGGAGGAAAAGGAAGGGACGTTTAGTGCAGGCATCATGCAGAATGTTTTCCAAAGTTCTTGCTTGCTCTGGTTTAGATTTCTATTTTCTCAAAGAGAAAAATATATAAACATCTAAATACGCTATTTTCAACCTAACTTTTTTTTTAAAGGGAAAGAAACTGCTTTGGATAAAATAAAATGAAAACATTGAACACTCAGGACATGAACCAGCAAGAATGGACTAGTATACACATATCATTTTTATCTCTGCCAAGGAAGGTAGGGTAAATCCAATTGTTGGTAGCTTCCATGTAATTCATTTGAAGGAATTTTGAAGGGAAAAAAAGAGAGGAAATGGAAGTTGAAAATCAAAATGTTCAAAAACAGATGTATTTTAGGGTTCATTCAATGCACTATATTATAATGCTTCCTAAGTGCTACTAGTGGTAAAGAATCTGCCTGCCAATGCAGGAGATGCAAGAGGCACAGGTTCAATCCCTGGATCAGGAGGATCCCCTGGACTAGGAAGTGGCAACCCATTCCAGTATTATTGCCTGGAAAATCCCATGGACAGAGGAGCCTGGCAGCCTACAGTCCATGGGGTCCCAAAGAGTCAGATGTGACTTAGCGACTAAAGCTGAGCAAAGCAGACTGAAGGAAGAGGTTAAGTAAATGTTATCCCTATCAGTATCAAAATTTTTAAAAATTAAAGCATTTTGAACAGAAAATTTTTCTTTAATAAATAATACATTGTGTAGAATATAAATTAATGTCTTGATGTCTCAGGGCTATTACCATTAACCTCAGATGCAATAACTTGAAGAGAAACTGAAGTAAACAGGATGGTCTGTCTCTATCAGTGGCCCTTCTGCCTTAAAACATTTTTGTGCCTATTTCAAAATAAGTTTTCTGCCTCCTTCTTTCACGTGTTTAACTGTCTCTTCTTATTAGGTTGTGTGTGTGTTAATCACCCAGTTGTGTCCGAATCGTTGCAACCCCATGGGCTGTAGGCCACCAGGCTCCTCTGTCCATTGGATTTCTCAGGCAAGAATACTGGAGTGGCTTGCCATGCCCTCCTCCAGGGGATCTTCCTGACAAGGGATCGAACCCACGTCTCTTATGTCTCCTGCACTGGCAGATGGGTTCTTTGCCACTAGCACCATCTGGGAAGCCCTCTTATTAGGTTGGTGAATCTTAATTCTCATGATTCCTTCTCCTTTCTAATTTATGGCTTCTTGTGCCTGTGAGATAGGAAACTAGATCATCTAGCATGATAAGATTATATGCAGAGAGTCACTAGGTGCTGAGGGAAAGACTAGGAAGGTCCCCCAGGAATTTAGAGGATGAATGGCTCCTGTTCTGCTGCCTTTGCTTTGCTCACTTACATCCGGGTGTTTCACTGTGTCCCACACAGTTGAGGTTATTGTACGGATTTGTAGTTAAATCCACTAAAAACAATAGGGAAGAGATGGCTTCTATCTCTTTAATTTGCAACTCAGAGTAGCCACTTCGTACCATACCTGAAACATCAGCACTCAGAGACTCAGTATGGACATTCTGTGTAAGTTTAAGTTCCTCCATGGCCAAGATTTTGTTAAATGTTACTGAAATAAAAAGTATAGCATACAGACTATGAGCACAAAGCTTATGACACTGGAAAAAAACAGTGGGCTGCACTTATATTACCAACTCTGTTCTATGTCTTCCACTTCAGTGAAAGAAAACACATTACCTTTCATCATGTTGATGCATATGATATGTAATAAAATGGAAGAGATGGAGGAGACAAAGTAATACCTGTAATAAAACCCTGAAATTATTATTGCATTTCACAGTCCACAAAACTGCACATTCAGTGAATTACAGTCTCTATCAAATTGCTGACCCCTGCCCCTAGGGAGAAATTTACTGTATTCCTCATACCTGAAAAGGAAAGGCAGAATTAGCTCAGGGATGCTTTCTCTTTTAGTAGTAATAAAGTCAATGTTTATTCTGAGTAAAACGACATAATTTCCAAACTATGCATAAGAAAAATATATCTTGCCAAATATACAACTTTCTCACATCTCATCTCTTCTATTTCAAAAGCTCATGAATACCCAAGATTTGTATTCTGTTATTATAAGTCTAATTTCTCATAATTTTTTTAGGATAAGAAAATAGGTTTAAAAAACATCATCACCATCAAAGTCTTCTTTTATTCCTGTATTATTTCCCAAATAATTCAAAAGTGTTTACCCTGTAGAGATTATTAGAGAAAAAATCTTCCTGGCTTGACAAACTAAGGCAAAAATCATTTTTTGAAATGTTTGCATTTATATAAGGTCAATTTTTATTCTCCTACTTTCCCAGCTATAACACATTGCCATTTTAAGTTCCATTTCTTTAGAAAAATTAAGTTCCATGAGTTTTTCTAGCTTATGCCCACAGGTTCCTTTGGCAACTATCTCTCTACTTGGGTAAGTAATCACCTGTGTATGTGCTCAGTCACTTCAGTCGTGTCCGACTCTTTAAAACCCCATGGACTGTAGCCCACCAGGCTCATCTCTCCATGGGATTCTCCAGACAAAAACAGTGGAGTGGGCTGCCATGCCCTCCTCCAGGGGATCTTCCCAACCCAGGGATCGAACCCGTATCTTCTGCATCTCCTGAATTGTGGGCGGATTCTTTACCCACTGAGCCACTTGGGAAGCCCAAGTTATCACCTAAATTGTCTTAGTATCATAATGTCATTTATATCTTTTTACCTTTATTAAACTTTTTCAAATTCCAATCACATTTTTAAAGCATTCATTTCTCTGTGCTTCCACAAAATTCTAACTTCGGATCTTTGCAATTTCTATAGTTTTTATCAATTGTTTCTTATAACATTTTGTCATGAAGCATTTGTACATATTTTCCCTGCATATTAAAGCCATGTTGTGATTACATCCACTTCTATGCCTTGAAACTCCCATATCACAGTGGCTGTGTTAAACAAGTTAAATATCCTCCCTACGTTTACATCCCAGTATGAAGTGTTTTCTTAAATTCAAAATACCCTTTTCATGACCCACGTTGCTCACAAAAAATCTCAGGTAGAATGATGAAACTGAATGTTTTTCTTACACCTTTCCTCAACATTACAACACAAATCTCTAAAGTTATTACTTCCATCCCTCTCTACGGTTTCTGAATTTATTGATAAGACAATCAGTCTCAAATGTCATCTCTCTACTTAGACTAGTCCAGATGTATCCAAGCTGGTCAAACCACAGGAGGAGGTCAAGCCACTTTCAGAGGACTACTTCTATCCCCCATGGTTTTACTTTTCATTTTTATTATCTTTAAAATATAAGGTATAATATTTACAGTTCTTTATTCAACTTTGATTCCTTTTATGCACCTCTTAGCTGCTTCCTTAGCTTCACAACTCTGTTAAAGGTAACCTTAAATTCCATCATCACTGAACAACTGGATATTCTGAAGCTTCACTACTTTTTTCTTTGGTACCACTGTCATATTGTTATAAAGGACAGAATATTGCTTTTGAATGCATTCCTAGGGCTGACTTACAAAAGTCCTCTGTTAGATGGACCTGGAATCAGATACATGTTTTCTTTCACAGGTTCTATTAGTATACTGCAAAGCATAATCTACCCAACCTATGTGAAATGTTAGGACAGGGTTGGGAAAATGTATCAATATAGTTGATACATGCAAATGTGTTTCTAATCTGTTATGCCTACCCACACTGACTTTTACAGTGCTCACAATGGTATATTTTTCCATTTAATCCAAGTCCTCTACTACTTATTTACTGAATGCCCATGAAGCCCACAAAATTGAGCTACATAAATTGGGGAGAGAAAAGAGGCATAAGTCATATTCTGTCCTCAGAAAATTCATAATCTCAGCTGAGGCAGGATAGAGAATGCTCCAACTGGAATGCAAAAATGACAAAACTTGTCTTCCTAATCTTCTAAGTAAAACATAGTAGCCTGTGAGAATTCTTTGATCTAGAAATTGCCAAATTTGATTATTTGCAAGTGATTCCTTAAGATTATGTATGCAACAGTGGGTATACCACAAGTAACATATGCAATTTAGTTGAAGAATGATTCTCATAACGTAACAGCAGCATCAGAATCTCAGTCTACTTTTGTTGTTCTCTATTGATAGTGCATATGTGGGGTTTTTTTGATGGAATACTTTAGTATAACTGTGGTAAAATGAACACTTTGGGAATGAAGAACATCTCTAGACATCTTCTTTGAGAATCTCAACATACCACACTCTTTCTCTTTTCTCATACACCCCTCCTTGTCAGCTTTTTCAAACATAATTTCCTCAAAATGAATCATCATATAGGAAGGGACTAACTTTGCAACCATTTTACTTGGTGATCAACAAACATTATGATAATATGCCAAATTACATGTGAGGGCTGGGGACTCAAAGATTAATGAGACAATGTCCTTGCCTTGGAGGAACTTGGTGTCTTATGAGACAATGTTGTCTGTGTGGGCTGAAGGGAGGCTGATATCAATCAGTTTTACACTGCTCCCTCTTAATGCCTGATAATGTAATTCTGTATGGCATTTCAAAGATCTTTCATGGCTGTATTTTGTAAGAAAAGTCCAATTTTTTGACACTAGGGAAAAGTATTCTCATTCTAGTTATGTGAAATCAAGTAGCTTCCTTAGGTAACTTGGTTTCCTTTGCCCAGGACAATGTTTATGGGTTTACTCCCCACAAAGTCTTTTAAAACATGACACACTTTAGACTTCAATTCATAATTCTATCCCTTGGCCAGCTTTTTTTTTTATCTCTAGTTTGATTTTTAAAAACATCTGCCTGGGGTATAGTTGCCTTACAATGCTGTATTAGTTTCTGCAGTACAGCAAAGTGAATCAGCTATATGTTTACCTCTATTCCCTCTTTTTTGGATATCCTTTCCATTTAGGTCACCATAGAAACCATAAAGCACTGAGTAGAGTTCCCTGTGCTATATGGTAGGTTCTCACTAGCTATCTATTTTATATATAGTATCAACATGTATATATGTTAATCTCCCAATTCATCTCACCTCCATTTTCCCCTTGTTGGTGTCCATGTTTTTTCTCTACATCTGTGTCTCTGTGTACTTTGCAAACAGGTTCATCTGTACCAGTTTTCTAGGTTCTACATATATACGTTAATATGTATTTGCTTTTCTCTTTCTGATTTACTTCACTTTGTATACAGTCTTGAGGTCCATTTACAAATGGCACAATTTCACTCCTTTTTATGGCTGAGTAATATTCCACTGTATATTTCTATTCTTCCTCATAGTCAACCTCTTTCCACAAGTCTTCAAACCTTATCAAGCTTCTCATGTGCCATGTTTCTAGTTTACCATTTGCATCACCCCCCTACTTAGTGACTGTAACACTGGATAGATGTTACTAAAGTCTATGGGGCAGTGGGTAAGACATGGCTAAAAACAAGACTGCCAGAAGAGTATAGCTTCCTGTACAGAGAATAAACTCATTGCAAAATGATGTATAACAGGTTCACATTTGTAAACAGTTTAAAAGGTCATGAAAAACTCTCAAGGGAAAAATAATCCTAGTGGACAGTTCTATCATAAAATTTGTCTGATGTACTGTGAAAACAAGGGCTATATACCTGGGACTGTGAGAGAAGAGTTTAGGCAGATTTGGGTGTATGATGGCTGTCAGTGATTTTTACTGTCATAACTGCTGAGGTTACTATACAAAGAGTTCACAGTTTATCCAGGATTGTGAACTGCAGATGTGAACTTGTTTAGCACAACTCAGAATTCACTTTCCATTAGAAATAATGGTATAGGTGGTGGTGGGTATTCCATCCAGTTCGCCGTCGAGGAATGAAAGGTTTATTCCCCTAACTGCTGCAGACACAGGAATCCCAGAGATGGTGACCTTTTAATCTCCAGAACCTGTGAATGTGCTATCTTCTGTGCACTGGAACTTTGCAGAGGTGATTACATTAAGGGCATTTTGATGGGAAGAGTATCCCATGGGACAGATTTTCCAGGTGGGCCCAATGCAAACACAAGTACCTTTAAAGGGGTCATAGGAAGAGGTGTGATGACAGAAGCGGAGGTCAGAGAAGGGGAGAGACTGGAACATAAGACTGAAGGCAAGCAGAATATGCCACCCTAAAATATGCCATGTGGGTACCCTGATCATTTTGAGTTAAAGTTGCTTGGGAAAGAGCCAGTGCAAAAAGGGCACTTTGACCTTCAAGTGTCACCCTTAAAAATGCGAAATAAGTCTCCCATGCGAAAGGTATCCTCCCTGGGGGATAGAAGGCATCCTTCTCACCAGACATGGGGAATTCAGGACCAAGAAGGCTGTGCAAAGAAAACTTGTTATTTCTTCACTAATTTACTACCCCAAGCCCACACCTCTTTGTCTATGCTGCACAAATTTATTGTTCCTTTGTCTAAGAGGTATAAAAACTTCCTACTTTGGTGATTTGAGTTTCATATTTTTACAGGACCTCCATATATACAAAATTAAATTTGCTTTTCTCCTGTTAATCTATCATAGCTTCCCGGGTGGTGCTAATGGTAAAGAACCCACCTGCCAATGCAGGAGACAGAAGAGATGCAGGTTCAGTTCCTGGGTTGGGAAGATTCCCTGGAGAAGGAAATGGCAACCCACACCAGTGTTCTTGCCTGAGAAATCTGATGGACAGAGGAGCTTGGTGGGCTACAATTTATGGGGTCGTAAATAGTCGAATGTGACTGAGTGACTAAACAACGACAGACTTTCATATGGCAATTTAATTATTAGATTAGCCAAAGAACCTAGAAGGGAAAAACAACAAAATTTTCCATCCTTATACTACATTGCCAGCTTTGAAGATGGGAGAAGGGGCCATGAGTCAAGGAAGGCAGACATCTCTAAAAGCTAGAAAAGGCAAGGAAAGGGATTCTCCCCTCAAGCTTACAGAAGGAACACAGCCTTACTGCCTCATTTTAGACTCTGAAACTAAAACTCCTCAATGCTTACAACATGAGAAGTCCTACAGTAAGAATTCTGTTTAAAACTTTGTCTAGAATTTCCCAAGCATTTTCAACCATAGACATTTTAAGAATTCTTTTTTAAACATTCTTCAGAATAGTTGCTCATGAAACATACTTTGGGAAACACTGGTATAAAGATTTATGCTATGGATTACGGTATCTGGAAAAGATGTAGACATTCTTGGATACATTTACTGAGATGGAAATTCCATCCACTGACTCCATTTAGTGAATTATTACCAAGTATCTGTTTTATTTTGCGACAGCTATTGGGATGAGAGAAGAGGGAATGATGAGGGAAGAGGAGATGAGATATATATAAAGACATAAAGAAAATATCACTGGCTCCATGGGAAATATTATTTAGTAGGAGGTATATTTACCAAAAAATTATTAACCAGGTAGAAAATGTTAGGTTTTGAGTGTGTATGGGTGGATGAAGGGACCATAGTGCTGTGGATATTTGGAGGAAGAAAAAAAACCACTTCTGGGAAGAGTGGGAGGCGTCAGAGAATCAATTATGAAAGACTTGGCATTTGGATTTGAAGTCCTTTGCAGATAGTGATTGCAGCCATGAAATTAAAAGACACTTACTCCTTGGAAGGAAAATTATGACCAACCTAGACTGTGTATTAAAAAGCAGAAACATTACTTTGCCGACAAAGGTCCGTCTAGTCAAGGCTATGGGTTTTCCAGTGGTCATGTATGGATGTGAGAGTTGGACTGTGAAGAAAGCTGAGCGCCGAAGAATTGATGCTTTTGAACTATGGTGTTGGAGGACTCTTGAGAGTCTCTTGGACTGCAAGGAGATCCAACCAGTCCATCCTAAAGGAGATCAGTCCTGGGTGTTCATTGGAAGGACTGATGCTGAAGCTGAAACTCCAATACTTTGGCCACCTCATGCAAAGAGTTGACTCATGGAAAAGACCCTGAAGCTGGGAGGGATTGAGGGCACGAGGAAAAGGGGATGACAGAGGATGAGATGGCTGGATGGCATCACTGATTCGATGCACATGAGTTTGGGTAAACTCCAGGAGTTGGTGATGGACAGGGAAGCCTGGCATGCTGCGATTCATGGGGTCGCAAAGAGTCAGACATGACTGAGTGGCTGAACTGAACTGAAGTGAACTGAAGCACAGCTAGGCTGATGACTGGAAAAGCAAGAGAGAAGAGGGAAGTTTGGGTGAGCAACCTTACCTATAATAAAGCTTCCCTGGTGGCTCAGATGGTAAAGCATCTGCCTGCAATGCAGCCCAACTCAAGAATTACAGAAGGGACTTTCCTGGTGGTCCAATGGTAAAGAATCTGCCTTCCAATGTAGGGAACACAGGTTCGGTCCAGGAAGATTCCACATGCCGCAGGACAACTAAGCCCACGTGTGCTGTAACTACTGAGCCTTTGCTCTAGAGTCTATGCTCGGCGATATTCGAGAAGCCACTGCAGTGAACTTACACAGCGACTAGAGAAAGTGCACGCACAGCAACAAAGACCCAGTGCAACCAAAGATAAATATTTTTAAAAAGGAACTACATGGGGAAGACAAGACGGGCTTTGCTAAGTGACATCCTCATCTGTGTAATCATCAGAATTATAAATTGGGGTTCCAGTAAGTGACATTCTCATCTGTGTAATCATCAGAATTATACATTTGGGTTCCAGTTCTAGGAAAATTCTTAAGTTCTACAACACACTGAAATTTATCATAGATAAATGAAAATAAAATGATACAGGCTCTTAAAATACATGAATATATATAACCAAATAATAAATGCTCCTTTTGGGTAAATGCTCCTTTTGGGGGGTATTTTTCTGCATAGAAAGGACTTTCCGAGGTTTCTTAAAATATATGCCAGTGAAGTTTGGACTAAAGATGCTCTTCTGGTAAATCTTCTGGTGGTGAATATGGTTCTCTTCACTGTTCCCTGGGCCTTGAAACTTCTAAATTTCAGTTCAGGGATGTCTCTGGTGGTCCAGTGTTTAACACTGCCCTCTCACTGCTGAGGGCCTGGGTTCGATCCCTGGTCAGGGAAATAATATCCTACAAGCCATGCAGTGTAGCAAAAAAATAAATTAATTTTTAAAACTTCAGGATTAGAGTCAGTTATGTCAAAAAGTGTCAATGTCAACTCTGTGTGCAAGGAAGACTCCGCTTTAATAGTAAAGGGCAGAAGAGGAGCACTTCTGTGCTGATGTTCGCTTCTTGTTTGGTGTGGATTCTGGGCTTCCCTGGTGGCGCAGACAGTGAAGAATCCACCTGCAATGTGGGAGACCTGGGTTCGATCCCTAGGTTGGGAAGAACCCCTGGAGGAGGGCATGACAACCCACTGTAGTATTCTTGTTTGGATAATCCCATGGACAGAGGAGCCTGGTGGGCTATAGTCCATGGGGTTGCAAAGAGTTGGACACGACTGAGTGATTAAGCCCAGCATTAGGCTCTTTAGGAGCAGAAAGTCTCTCCCTGTTGGGTCTCTGTAAGTGTCCACTCCAGAGCAGTACAGGCATTCTCTGGGTGTGTTTGCTGCAAGGGTGAAAGGATCATTGGAGTGAAATCCTGGCTCCAAATCAAACTCGTTTAGGAAATGAAATTTTGAATATTTAATATTTCAATAAGGAAAAGGAAGATGAAAGCAGGTTGCATTTTAGGGGTGAGGAAATCAACAGACTTCTTTTTTTTGGTGGGAGACGGGCTTTAGGCCCTAGAAGAAACCAGCTTTGTCACCTTCTGGAAAGGCACCGGTACTATTTCAGTTGTTGTTTAGTCACTCAGCCGCGTCCGACGCTTTGTGACCACGTGGACTATAGCCCAAGAGGCTCCTCTGTCCATGGAATTCTCCAGACAAGAATACTGGAGTGATTTGTCATTTCCTTCTCCAGGCGATCTTCCCGACCTAGGGACTGAACTCGTGTCTCTTGGCAGGTGGATTCTTTCCCACTGAGACACCAGGGAAGCCCATACTTAATCCCAGTCTTGATCCAAAACTACTGGCAAATCAAGCAGAATCACTTACTTCGTTTGAAATTTCATTAAAGAAAGAAAAGGGCACGATTAGAGGATCACCTCCCAAGAAACATTCACGCAGGTGAGACCTCAGGAGACTGGGCACCCCGCTTTTTTGTCTGGCAAACACCTTCTCATCTTTCAAGACAGCTCCAGTGATGCCTCCAGGAGGCCCGCTGGCTGCCTTTGGCAGCTGTGGACTCTGCCCCATGTGCTTCCAAGCACTGTGCAAAATTCACTCAAATATCACTAACTGTATTTTATCCAGTTATCTATTTACATATCTGAATTCAATTCAATAAATTTCTGCTAGGGCAATGCTATCAATAGATTCAAAGGCTCAAAGGCAGGAAGGACTCTGGCCTTTGGCAGCTACTTCCTACTATGAGAGATGGACAAATACACAGCTGCTTACAGTTCTCTTTAACAGCAGAAGAACAGGAAGCAAAAGAGAGAAAACAAAAAGGGAGTGACCAGGAACTCCTGGGTGGCAGGGTCTCATTTCACATCCTTACTGGAGAAGGCAATGGCACCCCACTCCAGTACTCTTGCCTGGAAAATCCCATGGACAGAGGAGCCTGGTAGGCTGCGGTCCATGGGGTCGCTAAGAGTCCGGCACGACTGAGCGACTTCACTTTCACTTTTCACTTTGATGCATTGGAGAAGGAAATGGCAACCCACTCCAGTGTTCTTCCCTGGAGAATTCCAGAGACGGGGGAGCCTGGTGGCCTGCCGTCTGTGGGATCGCACATAGTCAGACATGACTGAAGCGACATAGCAGCAGTAGCAGCAGCAGCAGCCCTTAAAATATGTTTGTTCCTTGGAAGAAAGCTGTGGCAAACCTAGACAGCATATTAAAAAGCAGAGACATCACTTTGCCAACAAAGGTTTGTATAGTCAAAGCTATGGCTTTGGCAGTAGTCATGTGCAGATATGAGAGTTGGACCATAAAGAAGGCACAGCACCAAAGAATTGATGCTTTCGAATTGTGGTGCTGGAAAAGGCTCTTGAGAGTTCCCTGGACAGCAAGAAGATCAAACCAGTCAATCCAAAAGGAAATCAACCCTGAATATTCATTAGAAGGACAGATGCTGAAGCTGAAGCTCCAAAACTTTGGCCACTTGATGCGAAGAGCCCACTCACTGGAAAAGACCCTGATGCTGGGAAAGACTGAGGGCAGGAGAAGAGGGTGACAGAGGATGAGATGGTTGGATGGCATCATCAACTCAATGGACATGAGTTTGAGAAAGCTCCAGGAGATGGTGAATAACAGGGAAGCCTGGCGTGCTGCAGTCCATACGGTCACAAAGAGTTGGACTGAAGAACAACAACAAAAGCCCTCAGCACAAGGTCTGGTTTATAACAAGTTCCTTACAGGCTAATGAAGGGAGGGAGATGGGGAGAGAGGAGAGAAGGAGGGAGGGAGGGAGAGAAGGGAGCGGGAATCAACAAAAATGCTCCACCCCATCCCTGTCATTGCTGGACCCTATCAAATCCATTCAGCTACTCTAAAGTGGAATTTTCAGGCTCCCGGAAGAGATATTTCAGAGCAGGCAGGCAATGATTCAATCTCACCTAGCACATAAAACAGTAAATGATAATCACCACTTGGTGCAGACAAGTCATTATTTGTCCCATATTTAACTGTCATCCCACAGAACACATTAGTAACACCCCCAGGGGGTCTACAGAAAAGAAATTTCATTCGATAAACCACTAGCACCACATCAATTTATTTCTTGGATTCCGCATTATTAGACCAGCCGGCTCTTTTGCTCCCACAAAAGGATTTAGCTAGGATTTTCGTCCCCTTAGAACCTTGTCTGCCATCCGGTTCCCCATTTCTCTGCCAGCTTCATCTGTGCAGCTCATCTTGGATTACGTCCGGCAGATGGAGAGAGGCATCTTATTTCAAGCCTCTTCTGTCTGCATCCCAAAGCCCTCTTGGGCAGCCTCTATTTCATCAGGGAGGGAAGAGAGGAGGGAGGATGAGCAGCCTCCCTAAGAGAGGAGAGTGTAAAGTATTTCTCAAATTTTCGTCTTCAACAGCTAGTATCATTTTACTCCCTGGGGGGAAACTATGCTTTGTTGTTCAGGCCAGCAATATAATCTCTAGTATCCTGATGCCAAAATATCAATTACAGGTTCATTTGGATAATGGGATAAATTGGTGTCCAGACCACTACACAAGACATAAACTGGAGATGCTGCTGGAAGGGACCGAGCCTCAAGATAGATGTGAATAAGGTAAAGTCCAATTCTTCATACCCTTGCAAAGTCAGTAACTTCATTCTCAACTGTTACTTGTCTCATTAGCTCACCAGCAACCAAAGTGAAGTAGATATTTCCGAAGAGGTCTTCTTAGGTCCTAATTAGAGATTTTAATTTTCCCAGAGCATTTCAGCTATCCAAGGGCAATGCTAGGAGCAGACTGAAAGAAATAAATGACTTGTAACAGAAAACAAATGCTTCACCAGACACAGAAAGAATATTGCATGATTCCCTTTATATGACATAGCTAGCACACGTAAACCCCTAGAGCCTGGTGGCTCAGATGATAAAGAATCTGCCTGCAATGCAGGAGACCTGGGTTCAATCCCTGCATTGGGAAGACCCCCTAGAGAAGGGAATGGCTACCAACTCCAGTATTCTTGCCTGGAGAATCCCATGGATAGAGGAGCCTGGTGG
The DNA here is from genome assembly GCF_027580195.1 of Bos mutus. Lineage (NCBI taxonomy): Eukaryota > Metazoa > Chordata > Mammalia > Artiodactyla > Bovidae > Bos > Bos mutus. The sequence continues at coordinate 71,574,601 of NC_091622.1, read as the reverse complement.
TCTACAGTCCAGGGGGTTGCAAAGAGTCATTTCTAGTGTTTGTCACCCTTTAGTCTTTCTTATAGAAACTCCAGTGTTTTGCCATAATGTCTGTTTCAGGGAAGTAATTTTAATTATTGACCCCTGACTTGCTCGGTCCTTCATCATCATCACCAGCAGCAGCAGCAGCTGCAGGAAGAGCAGCAACTGTTCACCTGCAGTTACCTGTGTGGCTGGAGAATCACAAGTGGACCGGGTGCCCCTGTGTTCATGAGCCCTCTGCCCCCTGCCAGAACTGTGTGACCAAGCAGTGCTCTGGGGAGTGGCCTTCTGTGGTGGTGACATCAAAGGCCAGGGGTCATTTTCGTTTAGTATTAAAATATGAAGACACTGCTCTTTCCACACACTTTCAGGATCACAGATAATCAATTTTAACAAAGAGTAGAAGCATCTTTGGAGAAGGAAATGGCAACCCACTCCAGTGTTCTTGCCTGGAGAACCCCAGGGACAGAGAGGAGCCTGGTAGGAGGCCATCTATGGGGTCGCACAGAGTCGGACACGACTGAAGCAACTTAACAGCAGCAACAGCAGAAGCATTTTTGGAAGAAAGGCAGTTTCCCCCCACTTCTTTCTGATACTAAGAAGAACATATGCTTCCACACACAGATCCAAAGCAGTCAGCTGTTAAATGGAAAGAAAAGTCCCAGAATGTAGGGGGAATAAAAATATTGAGTTGAGGTAAAAAGCAGGGAATTTGAAAAGAAACTTGTAGACTATGTAACAACAACAAAAAAACCAGCTACTGATCATATTTGGGAAAAGCAGGTATGGGACTGCCCAGTCTTACCCAACTTCCTTCTTGGGGCCCCACCCCGTGCAGTTAGGCCCATAGAATATCAGGCCTCCCTAACGCTCACCCGATCAATTTTCTAAACCACTCAGTTAGTTTCCCACTAGACTTGTTGATACAGCTCTGATCTTTTGACCTTATGACTTCTTTTTTTCAACCACAGTTTGGTCTCATCTCCTAGACTTACTGCTTAGCCTTGAACATTGGATTTCCTAGACCACAATTTAGACATTCCTCTGGGACCCTGCCTCTGAAGACTTCATGTGTTCAGCCTGGCCAGGGGATGTTGAAACCAAGTCCCCCCGAAACTGAGTTTCTCTGCTGAGTTTATGATTAACCCCTTTATCCAAAACTTTGCTTCCTTTCTTTTCCCGAACCTGTTCCCCTCAAGATTGAGGAGTATCAAAAAAAAGTGGAAACCCTAAAAAAGCCCCTGTGTACCTGTACTTTGAAGTAAAAGGCTTTTGCTTTAGTTTCCCAGGCCTCCCTTGAGTCTCTAAAGGCTAACTCAAGAGTTAATGATAAGGAAATGTGAAGATATAGAAACAAAGAAGAGCTGTTGGGCCAGGAAATTGCTAATAATTTAGAATATAAATCTGACACATTGCAGACTCATCAAACTGAAGGTTCCCAGAAAGATACAGATAAAGGCCTGATACAGGTTCCTAGGTTGTTTTTACAGGAAGCTCCAGATGAAAACTGACCACAAGAACATAGACCCCAGATCAGTTGAAACCAAAAGGCTAATAAAGCTTGATGCCGACCAATGAAACTCCACCTTGATGCCAACCAATCCGAGAATTGTGTGCTGATCACATACCCTGGGGTCCCTGCCTTCACGCTGCTTTTAAAATCCCTTCTGAAAAGCTGACAGGGAGTTCAGGTCTTTCTACCACGAGCTGCCTGTTCTCCTTGCTTGGTGCCCTACAATAAATGCTGTATTTCCCCTCATGAGAACCTGGTGTGAGATTTGCTTTACTGCACAAGGTGAGTGGACCCAAGTTTGGTTCCATAGCAATGTCACTGCTCACTGTGACTCATCATGGAAAAGCGTTCAGTTCAGCTTTGCTGTATCCTTCTTTTTCTTGGTGTTTCCCTTAGTCTTAAGACTGAGCATAAACAAGGTTCTAGAGTTGATTTCAGGCTTACCAATGGCTAGATAAGCTTTATGTCAAGAAGAAATGCTTAAATATAATGAGAAAGCAAAATATATTAAATGCTTTCAAAATCCCCTAATTTTATTGCAATATGCCAACTGACTCAGAGAGTTGTATTTTTTTTTTTTTTCCTTTGTTTTGTGAGAAAAAAACATGCGGTCCTGTCACAAAATGTTCTACGTGCCACAGAAATTGTAACAATATTTTCCTGGGAAAAAATCCTGAAGGAGGGAAAAAGCATCTGTTTCCTATGTTTATCATGCTATGGAATGAAATGCAAAATGGGGAGTGGGCTATGGAGGGGCACCTATTTTCCCACTGACAGGAATGCTGAGGTAGAGTATTAATTGTGAGCTATCTTAGGGTTAAGCAGTAGGGATGAGGACCACAATGTGCGTATGTGTGTAATTGCTGCCCTCGACCTGCGCAGTGCTCTGTCACCTCCATCCTTACGTCACTGTCACAGCATGGTAAAATTGCACTGATAAAAGCACTGATATGTCCATGATAAAAATAGCACTGACCAGGCTCTTCTGCTTACTGGCTCTGACCTTGGCCAAGTCATTTAAGCTTTCTGAGCCTGTTTCTCTACTTGCAAGATGGGAATAATAATGAGTATTACACATTATTTAAGGTGCTGTTACAGTTGAATGTGTCCCCCCAAAGCATGTATTGAATTCCTAACCCCAAGTACCTCAGAATGTGGACTTATTTGGTAATAGGGTGATTGCTGATGTCATAGTTAAGACGGCGTCATACTAGAGCAGTACCCAGTCTTTCTGGCACCAGGGACTGGTTTCATAGAAGACAACTTTTCCATGAACCATGGTGGGTTGGGGGGATGGTTTCAGGATTGACTCAAGCACATTTCATTTATTGTGTACTTTATTTCTAGTAGTATTATTACACCAGCTCTGCCTCAGATCATCAGGCATTGGATCCCAGAAACTGTAGACTCATGGGTTAGACTCTTAATGTCTGGATTCCTTAAAAAGAAAGGACCACCAAGGGAAGACGCAAACATTTAGGGAGTATGTCACATGCCTACAGAGGCAGAGACTGGAGTGATGCAGTTCAGGCCATGGAACGCCAGCCAGTGACTGCCACCACCATGACACCCTCCCATCCCATGGGAGGGAGCATGACCCTACCTTCATTTGGAACTTTCGCAGAACCAAAAGACAATACATTTCTGTTGTTTTAAGCCACCCGTTTGTGGTCTTTTGTTATAGCAACACTCGGAAACTGATACAGTGGTGGAGGTACAGTTTACTTATTGTGCGTGTGTGTATTTTAATTGCAGAGGAAAGACTTAGAATAAACCAGAGAGACAAGAAGAAGACAAGGTAACTTTTCTTATGTATCTAAACCGAGGAAATGACATTATTTCCTCTAGAGCTGACATTGCTACTCTCTCTCCCACCCACTCTACTCTAGCTCACAGGCCTCCTGGCAACGTCTGGGACATCACCATGTTCCCTTGTCAGGAGCTTCGTATTAGCTCCTTCTCCACTTGGAACACACCAGGGCTAATCCCAGAATTCCTGTCTTTCCTCCACCTCACTTAACCCCGAAATCTATTTTCCTACCCACCCAGCATATTTCCACTTCCCCTTACCTGGCTCGCTTTTTCTTTTTTCCATATTCTTACTGGCTTCTAATATCCTGATTACTCTTAATTTATTTCTCTATTGTGTACATTATTTATTATTTGTTTCTCTCCATGCTGGAATAGGCTCCATGAGGGCAGGGATCTTCACCTGTTTCATTCATGATGGGAATTAGCACCTAGAATAGTACCTAATTCATAAGACATGCTCAACAAAGATTTTGTTAATCCATTATTTATTCTTAATTAGGCACTTTGTCATTACAGAAACTGTACATGTCATCAAAAACATTAGAAAAAATTAAGAACTTCAAGTTCCTTCCATCCAATATCTCCCCAATCATCATAAAACCAAATGGTTTTTATCTGCTTTTAAGCAATTCCCTAAGGAATCCTGTCTCTTGAGAAAAAATGTCATGGTAGATATAACATCCACTTTCCAAGGCTTGGTGTATGCATTAAACAACACTGAATATAATGCTTGTTGTAACAAATAATACAGGTAGTTATTTTCTCATCTTTGATCTTGTCTTTAACTTCCACCCTTTCCTCCAAGTTTCTAAAAGTAGGTGACAGATACCAGCAGTTGAAAGAACGGTATGATGCTGTTTTTACTGGGGGGCAGGTGTGAAATGCCTTCCATTCCAGGCACTCAGGACAAAGCCCTCAGTTTACAGTACCAAGCTCAACAGACCAAATGTACCATGAGACACAGGGCCGCTAACTTATTCCATAGAATTTTATAACAGCAGCAGATAATAGTAATTAACAATAAACAATAACAGTTTCATTTTTATACTATACTCTCCCATTGGCAAAGCATTTTCATATGAAATTTTTTCTTACAGATAAAAGAACTGGAGCTCTGAGAATTTAAATGACTTGTCCAAATTTACACAGATGGTGAGTAAAAGAACTGATAATTAAATCTAGAATTAGAAGACCATCAATGACAAGGATCTTTTTACTTGATATTTAGTGAAATGCATACCATCCATGTCAAGTCCCACTCACAATAAATGAAATATTCTTTAGTATTTTCTTTGTGAGCTACTTCTTTCCCCATCCTCTAAACAAATCACTTACCTCTCTGAATAGCTATACGTCCTTTCCTTGTAGATAGCTCTTCTCCAAAATTTTCTTCTTGTAAAAAGAAGAATTTATCCTCAGTGGTAAGTGTGCCCAGAAATAGGGTACATTGTTGAGAAAGCCTGGGAATCACTGCTCTTGTGACCTGTTGAAAAAAAAAAATCATGAGCTTTATATCTTCAGTTCTCTCTGAAGACATCTTTAAAATGAATCTCTTTTCCGTTCCCTGGCAAAAGTCATTACAAAAGAGGTTTTTTTATTGCTTGTTTTTTTTCTTGAGATTTCCAATTAGGTTTAGTGATATTAAATTTGCATTCTTTAGCCTAAATTTATTCTAAGGCCTTAAAAGCACTTATTATAAACTGTTTCCACTTTCGAAGAGGCTGAAAGGATCATGTTCATGAATATTGAGGCTCCCATCCTTCTTATACACAGAATTTTCATGTTTATTTTTCATGGTAATTCAGCTAAAATTCAAGGAGCTAGAAGACACAAATTCAGTCTCGTGAAGGCAGTAATCATTAGACTATTTCCTTCCCTAGAAATAACGAGGGCACCTTTTTATTCAAGTACCAACTGCAGCGTTAACTAGGTTAATGGGCTCCCTGTGAGTAGGGCACACACAATCCCTTTAAATACACTGGAAGGGAAATGACTTAATGACTGGAGATGTTGACTGGAAAGGAGGTGGGAAATGTTCAGGAACAACTCCAGGTTTATATATGCCCTTCACAAACCCCAGGAAAAGAAGACAACATTCTGGGGCAATGACACAGAAAGAAATCGCTTCAATTCTCAGGATGACAATGGCCATTGGGAGGAGTTCACAGTGTGGGCTTAGAGAAGGATTCCCAGTTATGGCTAAGAGGGAAAGCTTGTATCAGACCAACTTTCATTGAAACAGCTAGAAAAGCTAGACGGAATTATTTTTAAAGGCTATTGGAAGGTACTGGAGTACTACCAAGGCAGACAGGACATGGGAGGGCAAGAACTTAGGGAGAAGGAAAATAAAAATGAGGTACTACTTTTCCTCTGAAGAAATCTACTGTTTTTTTTTTTTTTACTTCTTCATTTATTTTACTTATTATTTTGTGCTGGGTCTTCGTTGCTGGCTAATTCTCTAGTTGCAGTGAGCAAGGGCTACTCTTGCTGCAGAGCACAGGCTCTAGAGCATGTGGGCTTCAGTAGTTGAGGCACATGGGCTCAACAGTTGAGGCTCCTGGCTCTAGAGCACAGGCTCAATAGTTGTGGCACATGAGCTTAGCTGCCCTGGAGCATGTGGGATATTCCTGGATCAGGGATCAAACCTGTGTCTTCTGCATTGGCTGGAGGATTCTTTACCACTGAGCGACCAGGGAAGCCCTTGAAATCTACTGATCTTGAAGAGGCGCAGGACAAAACTGCTGAGAAGCCAAGCAGCTGCTTATAGACAACATGAAGTGAGGAGACCTTTTAATAGGCTGACAAAGTTGAGGAGACCCCAAAGTAAAGGGAAGTCCAGAGAAGCAAGTTCCACATTCTTTCTCTCTAAGCATTTGCTTATTGATAGACAATGTAAACCAAGCAGAAAACAGCAGCTAAGAGGCTGGGGAGTTAAACAGTGCATTTGATAGTTCAATGATGTTGGAGGAATGAAAAGTAGAGTTCAGGGCCCACTGATAAAGGAAAAGTCCAGGTCAATATCCCATGCTTTCAGTTAGGATGCTTTAAAGGGCTACAGCTTCGGAGAGGGCAATGGCACCCCATTCCAGTGCGCTTGCCTGGAGTATCCCACGGACGGAGGAGCCTGGTAGGCTGCTGTCTATGGGGTCGCACAGAGTCGGACACGACTGAAGAGACAGCAGCAGCAGCAGCAGCAAAGGGCTACATCCTAGAATGAAGGCCTTAAAAATACAACTGAAGCCTTCAATCAGTTCAGTCCCTCATTAGATTAAAGAGGTCTGTGTTACTCCAACTGCCTATCAGAAGCAAATGTAAGCCTCTGGAGAAAGATACCATCATCCATAGCATCTATGACTTTTTATACATGTGGATACTTAGTCACTCAGTCATGTCTGACTCTTGGCAACCCTAAGGACTGTAGCCTGCCAGGCTCCTCTGTCCATGGAATTTTCCAGGCAAGAATACTGGAGTGGATTGCCATTTCCTCCTCGAGGGGATCTTCCCCACCCAGGGATCAAACCAGAGTCTCCTGTGTCTTCTGCATTGCAAGTGGATTCTTTACCCACTGAGCCATTATGTATCACGGAAGCTTATACATAAAGTCCTACATTCATTCAACAATTACTAGGCAACAATTTCTCTTTCAAGAAAAAAAGAGACAGTGAAAACTGCACTCAACAACTGTGATTACATAGTGCTTAAAGAACACACATTAACGTTTATGGAAATTAACCACATGTGGATCACAAAAGTTTCAAGAAATTTCAACAAATGGAAACGATAGAGTACTTTTCTGAACCTATTATTTTGAAGTAAAATAGATTCACAGGAAACTACAAAAATAATATCATTTTTTAAGTTAAAGTAAAATTTACATTCAGTAAAACACTGGTTTTAAGTGTATAGTTTGATACATTTTGACAAAGAAATCAAATTGTGCAATAACAAAATAAAAATACAGAGGCTTTCCATCATTCCAGAAAGTTCCCTCAGGTGACTTTTAATCAATCTCCACATCCCAAAGGCAAGCACTGTTCTCATTGCTATTACCAGAGATTAGTTTTGCCTGTTTTAGAGCTTTAAAAAACAAAAATGGGCTCATATGGTATGTCAGTTAGTTAGTTAGTTCAGTCACTCAGTCGTGTCCGACTCTTTGAGACCACACGAATTACAGCATGCCAGGCCTCCCTGTCCATCACCAACCCCCAGAGTCCACTCAAACTCATGTCCATTGAGTCAGTGATGCCATCCAACCATCTCATCCTCTGTTCTCCCCTTCTCCTCCTGCCCTCAATCTTTCCCAGCATCAGGGTCTTTTCCAATGAGTTAGCTCTTTGCATCAGGTGGCCAAAGTATTGGAGTTTCAGCTTCAACATCAGTCCTTCCAATGAATACCCAGGGCTGATCTCCTTTACGATGGACTGGTTGGATCTCCTTGCAGTCCAAGGGACTCTCGAGTCTTCTCCAACACCACAGTTCAAAAGCATCAATCCTTCAGCACTCACCTTTCTTTATAGTCCAACTCTCACATCCATATATGACTACTGGAAAAACCACAGCTTTGACTAGACGGACCTTTGTTGGCAAAGTAACGTCTCTGCTTTTTAATATTCTAAGTTGGACATAACTTTCCTTCCAAGGAGCAAGCGTCTTTTAATTTCATGGCTGCAATCACCATCTGCAGTGATTTTGGAGCCCAAAAAGTAAAGTCAGCCACTGTTTCCACTGTTTCCCCATCTATTTCCCATGAAGTGATGGGACCGGATGCCATGATCTTAATTTTCTGAACGTTGAGCTTTAAGCCAACTTTTTCACTCTCCCCTTTCACGTTCATCAAGAGGCTCTTTAGTTCTTCTTCACTTTATGCCATAAGGGTGGTGTCATCTGCATATCTGAGGTTATTGATATTTTTCCTGGCAACCTTGACTCCAGCTTGTGCTTCTTCCAACCCAGAATTTCTCATGATGTACTCTGCATATAAGTTAAATAAGCAGGGTGACAATATAAGCCTTGACATACTCCTTTACCTATTTGGAACCAATCTATTGTTCCATGTCCAGTTCTAGTTGCTTCCTGACCTGCATACAGGTTTCTCAAGAGGCAGGTCAGGTGGTCTGGTATTCCCATCTCTTTCAGAATTTTCCACAGTTTATTGTGATCCACACAGTCAAAGGCTTTGGCATAGTCAATAAAGCAAAAAAGATGTCCTTTTCATTATAGGGGACTGGAATACAAAAGTAGAAAGTCAAGAAACACCTGGAGTAACAGGCAAATTTGGCCTTGGAGTACAGAATGAAGCAGGGCAAAGGCTAATAGAGTTTTGCCAAGAGAACACACTGGTCATAGCAAACACACCCTCTTCCAACAACACAAGAGAAGACTCTACACATAGACATCACCAGATGGATGACACCGAAATCAGATTGATTATATTCCTTGCAGCCAAAAATGGAGCTCTCTACAGTCAGCAAAAACAAGACCAGGAACTGACTGTGGCTCAGATCATGAACTCCTTATTGTCAAATTCAGACTTAAATGGAAGAAAGTGGGGAAAACCACTAGACCATTCAAGTATGACCTAAATCAAATCCCTTATGATTATACAGTGGAAGTGAGAAATAGATTTAAGGGACTGGATCTGATAGATAGAGTGCCTGACGAACTATGGACGGAGGTTCATGACGTACAGGAGACAGGGATCAAGACCATCCCCAAGAAAAAGAAATGCAAAAAGGTAAAATGGCTGTCTGAGGAGGCCTTACAAATAGCTGTGAAAAGAGAAGTGAAAAGCAAAGGAGAAAAGGAAAGATATACCCATTTGAATGCAGAGTTCCAAAGAATAGCAAGGAAAGATAAGAAAGCCTTCTTCAGCAATCAATGCAAAGAAATAGAGGAAAACAATAGAATGGGAAAGACTATAGAGATCTCTTCAAGAAAATTAGAGATACCAAGGGAACATTTCATGCAAAGATGGGCTCGATAAGAGACAGAAATGGTATGGACCTAACAGAAGCAGAAGATATTAAGAAGAGGTGACAAGAATACATAGAAGAACTGTACAAAAAAGATCTTCACAACCCAGATAATCACAATGGTGTGATCACTCACCTAGAGCCAGACATCCTGGAATGTGAAGTCAAGTGGGCCTTAGGAAGCATTACTACGAATAAAGCTACTGAAGATGATGGAATTCCAGTTGAGCTATTCCAAATCCTGAAGATGATGCTGTGAAAGTGCTGCACTCATATGCCAGCCAATTTGGCAAACTCAGCAGTGGCCACAGGACTGGAAAAGGTCAGTTTTCATTCCAATCCCAAAGAAAGGCAATGCCAAAGAATGCTCAAACTACTGCACAATTGCATTCATCTCACACGCTAGTAAAGTAATGCTCAAAATTCTCCAAGCCAGGCCTCAGCAATACATGAACCATGAACTTCCAGATGTTCAAGCTGGTTTTAGAAAAGGCAGAGGAACCAGAGATCAAATTGCCAACATCCACTGGATCATTGAAAAAGCAAGAGAGTTCCAGAAAAACATATAGTATGTACTGGCTTTATTTACTCAGCAGAATGTCTTGAGATTCATCTACACTGTTGAGTGTATCAATATTTCACCCTTCTTTATTGCTAAGCAATAAGTCCACTATGTGAAAATATCATAACTTTTTAATATATTCCCTCATAAATGGGTATTTGGCTGTTTCCATTTTGAGGTTACTATGACTAAAGCTACTATATTCTTACCTGTCTCTTTACGAATAAATATTTTCATTCCTGTTGGGTAAATACCTAGGAGTGGACATGCTAGGTTATAGAACTGGTGAATGTAACCTTATAAGAAACTGCCAAGCATTTTCCCCAAATAGCTGTATCATTTTATACTCCCATCAGTAACACATGAGAGTTCCAGTTTACACAGACTCATCAACATTTGGTGTCAGCAGACTTTTAGTTTGTGCCATTCCAGTGTGAGGTCGTGATATGCATTTCTTTGGTGGCTAATTATAGTTTTTTGCATATCTTTCTGCACAGTGTCTGTTCAAGTCTTTAGTCCATTATTTTCAAATTGTGATTTTTTTTTTTAAGCCTGAAATTGCATCTTTTTATTCACCTATTTTAAGAGCTGAAACAAAATGGTACTGAGTGGTTTTTTAAAATTACTTATAGGAGTTCAATTTATATCGATGACAGTCTTTTGTCAGACACATGTATTGTTTATATTTTCTCTGAGCCTGTGGTTTGCCTCTTCAATTTCTAATAGTCTTTTGATGAGCACAAGTTTTTAATGCTGATAAATCCTAATTTATCATTTTTTCTTTACATTAGTGCTTTTGGCATCCTTTAAGAAATCTTTCCCCGCTTCAAAGTTTAAAAGATATTCACCTACTTTTTTTCCAAGAAGTTTTACAGTTTTAGCTTTATGTTTATGCCTATGACCTATCTCAAAATAATTTTTGTTTGTGGTCTAAGGAAGGAGTATGTGGTTCATTTTCCCCCAACTTATTCCCACAGCATTTGTTGAAAAGACTTTCTTTTTCTCATTAAACTGTCATAATACATTCGTTGAAGATTAACTGACATATATTAAAGTGAAAGTAGTAGTCACTCACTTGTGACACACTTGTGACACGTGTCCGACTCATTGTGACACTGTGGAGTGGAGCCCACCAGGCTCCTTTGTCCATGGAATTCTCCAGGCAAGAATACTGGCGTGGTTTGCCATGCCCTTCTCCAGGGGATGCAGGCAGATTCTTTACCATTTGAACTACCTGGGAAGCCTGACATATATTATAGCGTGTTTTCAATGTTTCATGTTTTCTTTAGTCCATCCTAAAGGAAATAAATCCTGAATATTCATTGGAAGGACCGATGCTGAAGCTGAAGCTCCAATACTTTGAACACTTGATGCAAAGAGCTGACTCTTTAGAAAAGACCCTGATGCTGGGAAAGACTGAAGGAAGGAGGAGAAGGGGACGACAGAGGAAGAGATGGTTGGATGGCATCACCGACTCAACAGACTTGAGTTTTAGCAAGCTGCATGAGATGGTGAAGGACAGGGAAGCCTGGTGTGTTGCAGTCCATGGGGTTGCAAAGAGTTGGACGTGACTGAGCTTCTGAACAACAATAGCATGTTTTCAATTAAGCTAGAAATCAACACAAAAATGCTAACGAGAGAATTCTCAAATGTTTGGAAATGAAGCAGTACACATTAAATAGCACAGGTCAAAGAAGAAATCACAAGAGTAATTAGAAAAAATTTAACTAAAGCAATAAAAAATGATGACAAATAAAAACTAGTGAAGTGAAGCTAAGCTATACTTTAAAAGAAGGTTAGAAATCAATCATTTATATATCCATATCAAAGAATTAGAAAAAGAACAAAGAAATAAATCCAAGGAAAGAAAGAGGAAATAAACAATAAGAAAAAAAATTAATGAACTAGACAGAAAACAATTAAGAGTAGAGAAAAATCAACAAAGGCAAAAAAGTCGGTTCTTTGAAAAAGATTAGTAACACTAAACCTTCAGCTGGTCCTCAAAAAGCAGAGTCAAAGCCTTTCACCCCATCCCTATGACCTAAAAATCTTCTCCCTACCACACTGATTTCACACTGATTAAGTCTTATTTCCTATTGTTGGTCCCAAAGACCAACAGGGTCTATTTTGCCTGTAAGACTTCTGTGTTCATTCCTTACAGAAAAACAAATAGAGAAAAACAGAAATAAACACAAGGAGGTTCCAGAATTTCTAAGATGAGCTCTCTGTCAGCAACTCTGAAGTTAAAACAACGGTGGCCTGAAGAAACCTCAGCTTCCAAGATGTGAAACCGTCAATACGAGCATTTCAAACACTGCTTTACATCCATGATCATTAAGAATGAACTTCATTCTAAGTGCCTTAAAAAGGCAATGAACAATAATATAAAGCCAGTGTGATTAGCAAGACATTTTACAATTAAGTCTACAAAATGTGAATACAAATCTATTTTCCCCTGATACTAAGGCACTATGATACTCAATATTAGTAATAATTATGTTCAAACAAAAGATAAGTCACACATCATCTGTGAAATATTTGTTCTCCCTCCCTCTGTATAAAATGATTTTATAAATGATACACAAAAATCAACCAACAGTATTAATAACTTTCTGATAATTAATGCACAGATGAAAAATTGGCAATAAATCTAATTCATTTCTTAGTCAATAGTTAAAATGTTGGTGAAAATTTGAGGAAATATTTTTAAATTACTTGAGATGCAAAATGGATCATACTATTGATGAAAATACAGAAAACACTGTCTCAATGATGAAATCTATAAAGAACTATTTTTTAGTGAGCCACTAAAGAAAGGCAGAAGAAATATACATTCTAATAATAAATGACTTCTTGAATTTTAAAAAAAACAATTGTTTTATGAAGAGCCTGTACAAATTGATGAAGTAAAGAAATGAGTCCAGGAAAAGATAACACCAGCTGTGAAAGGCATTCATTGCATCATTCAGAGGCAAGCTATTACAGAAAAGAAGTTGACTCCAGAAAAACACCAAGTGCTACAGAATGTCACTGGCATTGTTAATTTAGTAGAATCATTGTGCAATCTCGTCATAACATGGAACTGAGCATGAAAATCTTTTATACTACACAGTGGTTCCTTGCTTATTTCACACCATCACACCAAGACTTGTCAAATACCAATTTGACTTATACTTGTTCTTTTACAAGTAAACATGTGATCTAAAATATCCTGACTGCTCCAGTGAAAGCAACTGTCAACTGTTTGCTTCAAAAGATATGCTTTTGGTGAAGAAACAAAAAGAGAACATGCTTATTCTTTTTTTTCTTTCCAAAAATTTTTCTAAACAGTGATCCAGGTTATAAGCTAGTTGTCATTTAATTTTCTGATACAGTTGAGGCTTTAATAATGAGTGGTAAATAATTACTTTTCAAGGAAACTGACTCTGAAAAGAATATTTTGAAAATGGGTGTTTGGAGAGTTTTCCATCAGGTGATTTTTGTTGTTGACGAAAATGACGGAAGTCATCACCTTTAGGAGTCATCGTTGAATCCTCTTTCTCACACTTCCCACAATTGTTCCAAACCTAATTTTTCTCTTCTGACAGCTAACTGGTAACACTTTTAAAATACATCAATCCAAAAAAAAAACCATCAGGACCACAACCACTCTTATCAGCTCTGATGCTCCCAGGCTAGTCCTGACTACTATCGTCTCACTCCTAGATTACAGCAGCAGCGTCGTGTTGACCTGCCTGTGTATACTTCCCCAATTCCTTCACTACACCACTGCCCCCAGCAGCGAGTCACCCTCACTCTTCTGCTCAAAACCGTCTGACGGTTTCTCACATGTCTCTGAGTAAAAGCCAAATTCCCTACAATGGTCTACAAAGTCCCTACATGATTGGACCATCACACCCACCTCCAGCCCCAGTGGACCTGTGCCTCAAAGAGGCCAGGCACACGTGGTCTTGGGTTTTGCACTGGGTGCTCCCTTTGCCTGGGGAATATTTCCCCAGATATCCTCCCTTACCTCCTTCAGATTTTTACTGAAATATCACTTTCCCATGTGGCCTTCCCTGGTCCCCATCTAAAACAGTAACTATTCCCAATACTTCACATTCCCTTTCATTGCTTTGCTTTTTTCTTTAACGTTTACCATCATCTAACAAATTTTAATTACACGTGCTTATCTGTTATTGTCCATCTCCCTTTCTCACTGAATGAGGGGAGGAATTCTGTCTGTTTTGTGTTCAGTGTTCTAGCTCCAAGATCTGTAACAATGCCTAGCAATAACACTTGAATATGTGAATACCTGATGTGGAAAGAATAAGGAGTTTATAGAAATCTTCATATCTGCACACTTTAAAAACTTGGAAACAGCATTTTCTAAATCTTCCGAATGAATTTTAATGAATTTTTAACTCTTTCTTAGAAATATAAAAATGGGACTGGCGATCTATTTCCCATATGATAATATACATGTTTCAGTGCTATTCTCTCAAATCATCCCACCCTCGCCCTCTCCCACAGAGTCCAAAAGTCTGTTCTTTATATCTGTGTTTCTTTTGCTATCTCGTATATAGGCTCATTGTTATCATCTTTCTAAATTCCATATATATGCTTTAGTATACTGTATTGGTGTTTTTCTTTCTGACTTACTTCACTCTGTATAATAGGCTCCAGTTTCATCCACCTCGTTAGAACTGATTCAAACGCATTCTTTTTAATAGCTGAGTAATATTCCATCGTGCAAAGGTACCACAGTTTTCTTATCTATTCATCCGCCGATGGACATCTAGGCTGCTTCCATGTCCTGGCTACTGTAAACAGTGCTGCGATGAACATCGGGGTACATGTGTCTCTTTCAATTCTGGTTTCCTCAGTGTGGTTTTGGGTGCTACATTCTGCTTCCTCCTGTGCGTTGATGTTCTTGTACGGCCACCCTATGCAGTATTCTCTTTGTGCCTCTCCAGGGCACAGAGATACAAGGCTGTGTCTGCAGGCATCACCTTTTTGATGTACAAATTTGTTGTGTTGGCTGTATTATATAAGTAAAACCGTTCTGTGGCAAAACTGGCATATCCTTTTCCAGAGGACCCCCATTGTCTGTAGAGAATATATTCTGGTGCCTGATTTGGATACTGTCAATACCAGAGGAGACTAATGAAGCTCTTAGATGAAGTATAATAATTACAAAAGAGGCTCACAGTCTTCCCCTCTTCTCCAGACACTTCTGACTCCTGGGATCTGATCCAGTCTGCTCTCCTCAGCCCTGAAACACAAAGCAGACCTCAACCAAGGCTCATTCAGGCTGCCTCCTCCAGGAGGGCAACTCAGATGCAGGACAGGACTCAGTTACCTGGAAGGGCCAGTGCTAGAAGTGAAGTGAAGATAAACTTCATATTCGTCATTCTTCTGGATCTCTTGGTAATGAGTTTACATTATTTGGTGACAGCTTCCAAGAGGACAGTGTCTCAGAATCAGGTCACTGGGTTTCAGATCGGAAATGGGAGGAGCTCAACTGAACTACATAAGAAGATTTTTTTTTTTAAAGAAACAAAACTATCTTTTCTTGCAGAGACTTTGAAAAACACTGGTTCTTTGAAATAATGTAAACTTCCCACATCTCTCTAGACTTATTTTTTCATGTTTGTGAACAAGATGAAATGGAAAGTAGAAATGCTTAACTGTCCACAGTGGTAATTCCTGTAGGTTGAGGTTATAGGTGTTTCTTTAACATGATTTTCTTTGTTCTTTCTTTTTTATGACAATAAATACTGGTCTTGTAATTAGAAAAAAAAAAAAGAAATATAAAAATGTAATATGCTTTGTAAGGATGATTGAGTGGGAAAAATAACAATTACTAGCTGAACTGAAACAAAAACTTTGGCATTGTTGGTGAATGCAATGGAAAAAATATATATTTTGATTTACTAAGTGCAGCCAATGATGTCATTCTTCTATTTGGATCAATTCCTCTTTATGAATTACCTTTTTTGGCTATTAAAACTCAATTATCAAAATAAAATGAACTTACAACCACATCATTAAATGTATCACACAGGGTTACATCAAAACAAAGCAAAAAATGATATATATTCAATTACTGTGCTCTCACAAAGCAAAGGGAATTTTTCTGAAATGTTAATCAATAGAACATCTACTTCTGCTTTACTGACTACACGAAAGCCTATGTTTGTATGGATCACAACAAACTGTGGAAAATTCTTCAAATGATGGGAATACCAGACCACCTTACCTGCCTTTGAGAAACCTGTATGCAGGTCAAGAAGCAATAGCTCGAATCAGACACAGAACAACGGACTGGTTCAAAACTGGGAAAAGAGTAGGTCAAGGCTGTACATTGTCATCTTGCTTATTTAATTTATATGTAGAATACATCATGTGAAATGCCAGGCTGTACAGAGTACAAGCTGAAATCAAGATTGCTGGGAAAAATACCAATAACCTCAGATATGCAGATGATTCCACCCTCATGGTAGAAAGCAAAGAGGAACTAAAGAGCCTCTTGATAAGAGTGAAAGAGGAAGAGTGAAAAAGCTGGCTTGAAACATCAACATTCAAAAAACTAAGATCACGGCATCTGGTCCCAGCACTTCAGAGCAAATAGATGGGGAAAAGTGGAAACAGTGATAGGTTTATTTTCCTGGGCTCCAAAAATCACTGTGGATGGTAACTGCAGTCATAAAGTTAGAAGACATTTTCTCCTTCAAAGGAAAGCTATGACACACCTAGACAGTGTATTAAAAAGCAGAAACATTACTTTGCCAACAAGGTCCATACAGTCAAAGCTATGGTTTTTCCAGTAGTCAGGTATGGATGTGGACCATAAACTAGGTTAAGCACCAAAGAGCTGATGCTTTCAAACTGTGGTGTTGGAGAAGACTCTTGAGAGTCCCATGGACTGCAAGGAGATCAAACCAGTCAATCCTGAAGGAAATCAACCCTGAATATTCACTGGATGGACTGATGGTGAAGCTGAAGCTCCCAAACTTTGGCCACCTGATGCCAAGAGTCACCTCACTGGAAAAGACCTTGATGCTGGGAAAGACTGAAGGCAAAAGAAGAAGCAGCAGAGGATGAGATGGTTAGATAGCATCACTGACTCAATGGACATGAATTTGAGCAAACTCCAGGAGTTAATGGAGGACAGAGGAGCCTGGCATGCTGTAGTCCATGGGGTTGTAAAGCACTGGACACAACTTAGTGACTGAGCAAGAATGACTTGGCCTCTGTCCTCCTTTACACCTTTGGCTCTCACTACCACCAAAATGATTCCAACTCTACAAAGTTTATGTTCCAGCAACACCTGCTGCTGCTGCTGCTGCTGCAACACCTAATTTCTGGTAATTTCTCATGCACACCTCCTGATTCTGGACCCCTCTGCATGGATCTAGGGCTGCCAGGTAAAATGCAGGATGCCCAGTTAAATTTGAACTTCAGATAAACAATAAATAATTTTTAGTATAGGTATGTCCCATGCAATATTGAGGTCTCCTGCATTTTATCCGGCAACCCTGTGCCATGGAAACTCACAATGAGGGCACCTAACTCAGGGTGAATTGGAAATGCTTCCCCAGAAAGGTAATGCTTGAAATAATACTTCTCTTCCACTTTTCTTACTGTGTCTAAACTCTTAACAGGATAAAACACTGATAGCAATCTAATATTAATAATCTTGGAGGAGATCTTCATCTACAACTTTTAAGAATAAAAGTACTGGGAGGAACTTTAAGATAATATAGTATCATATTGTATTTGTCAGGATTCATTTAGTTGCATGTAACAGAAACTGACTTAGGCAAGCTTGAGCAAAAAAACTGTAATTATTATAATTAAAATCTATTATAATTATACTCACAAATTTACACAGAATTTTTGGAATAAATATACAGACTGGCTGCAGAAAACTTGAACCTACCGATCATTTCTCATATCTGCTTCTCTCTTTGTTTCTACTATCTGTTTTTCTCTCTACAGGGTCATTTTTTTCCTGGTATTGTGTCTATTCAGCAGGCAGAAGACCAGTCATGCCACATAATTTAGATCTCTTCTGTTTAATAGTACAGCCCAGATTAAGGTTAAAACCTCTTAATTCCAGTGGACTGTGATTGGGTCCAACTGGGATCCAGTATAATTTGCTATAATCTGAAAGACAGAGTTACAGTGTGTAAAAATGGGTGCCAGGGAGTCATTCCTGGAGAATGGAGGCCAGTGATTTGTAATTCACAAAGAATAAGGAATTGAAGGTACCGGTATTTGGGCAAATACCACAAAAGGGCACCTAGCACATACATCCATGTGTGGGCTACACAAAACACTCACATCCACCACCATCATTCTTCCCATCACCACCTACCATGACCCCTACCACCTCCACCACCCGTATCACATGGTGCATATCCTTCTCTCAATCTCCACTCTCGCAATCAGGAAGCTAATGCTTTCCTGGATTTAAGGAAGAGGTAAGGCATCTAAAGACTGGGGTCTTTGTTACTGTATATGCTTTCCCAAAGTATCCTGGAAGTTAGTCTGCCCAACACGATTATCACAAAAGGACAGAAAAAAAGTATTCAGAATCTTTGCTTTCAAAATTAACAGGACATCAAGAGGCTGTAAGTAAATGGTTCACAGTATTTAATGTTCTAAAATAAATTCAAATAAAAAGAAAATAAATTCTAATAAATTAAAATACTTATCCCTTTCTTTAAATTTTGGTTCAAGTTTGCTACAACAAGACTAAAAAACAAACACAACATCTTTCTCAGTCACACTCTAAAAGCAAACATACATACAAACACACACACACCAGTCAAGCTGCAAAGCCATTTTCTGGGCAACAGGGATCAAGAAGAATTATTAATATCAATTTCCCCAGGAAAACAGTGAAAGTAGACGATAGCAGCAACAAAGGCAGTCCTTAAAAATATCTGCTTTCTCTTAACTCTTTATCTTTCTGTTAGTGATAACTGAGAGCTAGGTTTAAATAATCACTGAGCAGTACTGTCTAGAAGGCCTCTCATAACCCACCAGATGCTGAAATGAGCTCATCCTCTCTCTTAAAGAATCCCCCCTCCTTCCAGCACCCAAGGATCCAAGCGTTGACCAGCAAAGGCAACCCCTGCTCCTCAGTCCTTTGAAGACTCACTCCAGCCTTATGATGTTTTTATCATTTTCATGAGTCACTTGAGATGGCATTTACTATACAACATTAACCCAACCTTATGAGTGAAATGTTGCTTATTCTAAAGGAGGCACTCACTTTATGTATAGCTGCTTATCATAGTAGGTGTTTTCTATAAACTTAACATGGACACTGAATTAATGAACACTAAACCACTCCTCCTTGGAGAAGGCAATAGCACC
The DNA here is from genome assembly GCF_027580195.1 of Bos mutus. Classification (NCBI taxonomy): domain Eukaryota; kingdom Metazoa; phylum Chordata; class Mammalia; order Artiodactyla; family Bovidae; genus Bos; species Bos mutus. The sequence goes on along the minus strand of NC_091622.1, from coordinate 71,555,352 downwards.
CCACTCCAGTACTCTTGCCTGGAAAATCCCATGGATGGAGGAGCCTGGTGGGCTGCAGTCCATGGGGTCGCTAGGAGTCGGACACAACTGAACAACTCCACTTTCACTTTTCACTTCCATGCATTGGAGAAGGAAATGGCGACCCACTCCAGTGTTCTTGCCTGGAGAATCCCAGGGACGGGGGAGCCTGGTGGGCTGCTGTCTACGGGGTTGAACAGAGTTGGACACGACTGATGTGACTTAGCAGCAGCAGCAAACCACTGCTCCTAGCAGAAATATAGGGTTAGGTTCCTGAGAGCCCTGTTCGTAACATGTTCAGCAATCAATACAGTGCATCATTTTAGGTGGGTTTCTGTTTAAAGATACCTTATTTAGTATATATTGATTCATTAACATTAAACTCAGGCCAATAGCCTATAACTCATGACTGAATTAAGTTTACCTAAGGCTATGGTTTTTCCAGTGGTCATGTATGGATATGAGAGTTGGACTGTGAAGAAAGCTGAGTGCCGAAGAATTGATGCTTTTGAACTGTGGTGTTGGAGAAGACTCTTGAGAGTCCCTTGGACTGCAAGGAGATCCAACCAGTCCATTCTGAAGGAGAACAGCCCTGGGTGTTCTTTGGAGGGAATGATGCTAAAGCTGAAACTCCAGGACTTTGGCCACCTCATGCGAAGAGTTGACTCATTGGAAAAGATGCTGGGAGGGATTGGGGGCAGGAGGAGAAGGGGACGACAGAGGATGAGATGGCTGGATAGCATCACCGACTCAATGGATGTGAGTTTGAGTGAACTCCAGGAGTTGGTGATGGACAGGGAGGCCTGGCGTGTTGTGATTCATGGGGTGGCAAAGAGTCAGACACGACTGAGCGACTGAACTGAACTGAACACACACATTTCTCCATAAAGCACATTACAGTCTTCCTGCATTTCAGTAATACTGAATATAGCACATTGGCATCATGCTGGGTTAAGTAGCAAAATCACCTCCACCACCATCAAAAACCCCACAAATATGAGAAAACACAGCAATAAATAGACTGTGAAAAGGACACTTGTTTACACAATGAGAGCAGAACAGTAAGGCCGAACACTGCCTTGTCTGACCTTGGCTGGGAATGTGTATGTTGGACAACTCAAATTTTTTTGCCACTCTGTGTATGTCTGCAAAGGACGACTAAAGTGTCACAAGTACTGATTTAGGGTTATAAATAAATTTTAACTTGTAGGCAAACTGTCAAATAGAGAATCCAAGAATAATGAGGACTGACTGCAGGTATGGTTCCAAGTCTGATATCTGGTTTTCTTCTCTTAAATTTCTTCCCATTTAGACAAAAGGGGTTTCGTGAAGCTCCAAATAAATTTCATGATCCCCAAGCAAGGTTTTAACTGACTGGAACTAGTTTCATGGAAGCTCACTTACTGTGGAGATAGAAATTTACATCTTTTGGGGGGGTTTTTGGCCACGGCATGCAAGATCTTTCCTGACCAGGAATCAAACCTATATCAGGTGCAGTGGAAGTGAGAAGTCTTCACCACTGAACCGCCAAGTAAGTCCCTACAACTCCTCTTTCATCCCAAGTTGAAAACTTAGGTTTCAACCCTCAACCCACCTCTATTCACTTCCTTTCTCACATCCTCAGGGGGAAGCTTAGAGAACCCATGAAATGTGACCAGTTTGCAAATTCCTACACCTGGGTTTTTTCAGACACAAGAACAAAATCAGCAATAATGAGGTCAAGTATGTTTGATACCATACTCCAGGGACTGCCTGTGATCCTTCACTGGACCCAGAGTATGTATCTCCAGGTAAACTCCTTTGAACAAGCTGGAAAGTGGAAATTTTCCTTCTTCCAGGCCATGCATAGACTGTTTCACAGCCCCTAACTGGCTGTGGGGTCTGCCCCCCAAAAACCAAGTGGTAAGAATCACTTTCCTGCATTTCAAGCTCTCATCCAGCAGTCAGTAAGGCACGGTGTCAGACCACAACTCCAGGATTCATTTACTTCTTCAAGTCAGGATGCCTATGACCTGCCACTTGAGAGCAGATTGTAACAGAAACAGCAGCTGAATGGATATCTTGGAAGATTTCTGCCCAGACTGGTAACTGTGCTGCTGGTTCTGGCCGGGTAGAATTAGGTTTTTTGAGTGGCTTCAGCTTTGCTGGCAGATGCAGCACAGTCACCTGGAGCAGTGTCTTCTCAGCCCGTTATCAACAGCAACCGGAAGAAAACCCGAGACACCAAATGGCTCTCAGCAGACAGCAGGTCCTGAGTAGTGATACTATCCTCCTTTTCCTCCTGTAAGGCCCCCACCCTGACAGCAGGGGGCAGTAGGAATAATCTGAACTTCAGGCCAGGAGAGCCACAATCCAGTCTTCACTAGATGTGAAATTATATTGTGAAGTTCAAACAAAGGGTATCAGTGACCTCCTTCCCTTTCTCCTCCATCTCCATGCAGTAGCAGGAGGAGAACAGAAATTCTGCTCCTTCATCTCTCGCCTTACCCAACAGAACTGGGAATTCACAGGTACAAAAGCTACACGTAAGTAAAGCTGTGTGGTATAAATAAGGACAATCTAAAGCCATCAGCACATGAAAACATTGTCACAGATGCTCCATGTATAAAAGTCAGGCTCAAGGGTTGGAATCCACCCTTTTCCACCTCCCACATCTTATAATTTTCTAGAATTCCTCTGCACAGAAAACAGGTGGCTAAACTACAAGTTTTGGTGACCTGTAAGGTTGCTGTTACTATTAACTGTAATTAATAGTCTTCCTTTCACTGTTAACTTCAGAGGCAAGTGGACTGTATCCTTTATTTATCTCAGCATTTGTTTTAACCACCCCCCAAACTACTCCTGTTCTCACCGTTCTACTCAAACCGCACAGTGACCCGAGTCCCAAACAAGTCTCTGCTCAATTCACACGCGTCTCAACACTCACCACCCTCCAGTCCACAGCTGCTAGTATACGATGCTGCCAACTGGACACCACTATTTGAATTTGTCTGTTTCTTTAGGCTCCTTGAAAACTGTCTTCCCAATTGCTTTTAATCCTCTACATACATTTCCCCTTCCACTGATAAATCTTCAAAGCGAAGAAAATATTACACAGTTTTTCTAACACCTGTAATTTTACTTTTTCATTTCTGTCATTCTCCATGCCTGATTAGTTTTCTTTTTAAATCTTATTGGTTTCCTTCCCTGATGCCTCTTTAATCTGTTCTCCATTAATCCAGGCTGTCATCTACTCAAGCCTGACTTGCTCAATATCCCATTATTCAGTCAGTCTCTCTCTGCTCTGCTCTAAACACTACTGTCAGATTAATTCAGGAAAATCTGCTTGCATTGTTACTCCCAAACATGCAATGACTCCCCATTATTTATTTCAGAATAAATTTCTAGCTGAGTCTGGCATTCAAGACCCCTCACCCCAAAACCTGGCCCCACTTAATCTATCCACTCCAGTTTCTATTACCTAACATCTACCATCCCCCATCACAAATTGCCTGCTCTGGACAAATCAATGTTCCTGCATCCCACAAACATCCAGGATGAGTCTCAACTCTAAGCCTCCCCTAGTTTCAACAAGCATCAGAGAAAAACCCTTCGTTTTCCCTGGACTTCCACTTTACATTCCCTCTACCACTGTGACTCATGATCACCATTTTCAACAGAGCTAGAGCACACACATATCCCCCAACAAGGAGCCCACCATCGTCAAGGCTAACTGGAGTCTACCACAAAGCATTAGTTCACTCAAAGCAGAACGCATGTGATAGGGAGTGTCAAGCCAACTGATGAAGTCTTCTGTTTGTAAAGCTGGCGTCAGGAGCTTATTCTATTAGAAGGTGGAGGAGGAAGAACAGGGAAAAGGAAGGTGTTCTGTTCTGCTACTTGGTGAAAGTATAAACAGAATCTAAGCATCACACCCTGAATTTATTTAATTCTTTGCAGGAAAGTACCTCACCAGATAAATACCTCTGCTGGTTGTTTGAAATACAGATGAGTAAACTAATCTGTTTCTTTATTTGCAGCTTCTAAAAGGTAACTGTTCAAAAGCACATTTTAGGGAATAAACTGCATCTTCTGATATTTGGTTGGAGAATAAATGGCTATTTATTTCCTATATTCTTACAGGAAATTTTAGGGTTCAGGCATGAGAGGACAGACATAATATGGGATCAAGAACTGGTTCACCTGTTCACCAGGTATCAAAGGTAGAGTTTTGTTTTTTTTTTTTTGGCTTAAAATGACTGCATTTTCTTTTTATTTTTTTTAATTTTATTTTATTTAACTTTACAATATTGTATTGGTTTTGCCATATATCAAAATGAATCTGCCACAGGTATACATGTGTTCCCCATCCTGAACCCTCCCCCCTCCTCCCTCCCCATACCCTCCCTCTGGGTCGTCCCAGTGCACCAGCCCCAAGCATCCAGTATCGTGCATCGAACCTGGACTGGCGACTCGCTCCATATATGATATTATACGTATTTCAATGCCATTCTCCCAAATCATCCCACCCTCTCCCTCTCCCCCACAGAGTCCAAAAGACTGTTCTATACATCAGTGTCTCTTTTTTGTCTCTCGTATACAGGGTTATTGTTACCATCTTTCTAAATTCCATATATATGCGTTAGTATACTGTATTGGTGTTTTTCTTTCTGGCTTACTTCACTCTGTATAATACGCTCCAGTTTCATCCACCTCATTAGAACTGATTCAAATGTATTCTTTTTAATGGCTGAGTAATACTCCATTGTGTATATGTACCACTGCTTTCTTATCCATTCATCTGCTGATGGGCATCTAGGTTGCTTCCATGTCCTGGCTATTATAAACAGTGCTGCGATGAACATTGGGGTACACGTGTCTCTTTCCCTTCTGGTTTCCTCAGTGTGTATGCCCAGCAGTGGGACTGCTGGATCATAAGGCAGTTCTATTTCCAGTTTTTTAAGGAATCTCCACACTGTTCTCCATAGTGGCTGTACTAGTTTGCATTCCCACCAACAGTGTAAGCGGGTTCCCTTTTCTCCACACCCTCTCCAGCATTTATTGCTTGTAGACTTTTGGATCACAGCCATTCTGACTGGCGTGAAATGGTACCTCATAGTGGTTTTGATTTGCATTTCTCTGATAATGAGTGATGTTGAGCATCTTTTCATGTGTTTGTTAGCCATCTGTATGTCTTCTTTGGAGAAATGTCTATTTAGTTCTTTGGCCCATTTTTTGATTGGGTCATTTATTTTTCTGGAGTTGAGCTGTAGGAGTTGCTTGTATATTTTCGAGATTAGTTGTTTGTCTGTTGCTTCATTTGCTATTATTTTCTCCCATTCTGAAGGCTGTCTTTTCACCTTGTTTATAGTTTCCTTTGTTGTGCAGAAGCTTTTAAGTTTAATTAGGTCCCATTTGTTTATTTTTGCTTTTGTTTCCAATATTCTGGGAGGTGGGTCATAGAGGATCCTGCTGTGATGTATGTCGGAGAGTGTTTTGCCTATGTTCTCCTCTAGGAGTTTTATAGTTTCTGGTCTTATGTTTACATCTTTAATCCATTTTGAGTTTATTTTTGTGTATGGTGTTAGAAAGTGCTCTAGTTTCATTCTTTTACAAGTGGTTGACCAGTTTAAAGGTAGAGTTCTGAGAGAGATGGTCAACGATCCTTCTGAGACTATGTAGCACTGCTTGTGCATGCTAAGTCACTTCAGTCGTGTCCGACTCTGTGTGACCCCATAGACAGCAGCCCACCAGGCTTCCCCGTCCCTGGGATTCTCCAGGCAAGAACACTGGAGTGGGTCGCCATTTCCTTCTCCAATGCATGAAAGTGAAAAGTGAAAGTGAAGTCGTTCAGTCGTGTCTGACCCTTAGTGACCCCATGGACTGCAGCCCACCAGGCTCCTCCGTCCATGGGATTCTCCAGGCAAGAGTACTCGAGTGGGGTGCCATTGCCTTCTCCCAAAATAATGTATAAAGGTATTAATAATAAAATAAATTTGAAATTACACCACAAAACATAAACCAAGACATTTAAAAATTATCCACAATCCCACTAAGCTATGTTGGTTTAGTTCTTTTAAGATAGTGTTTTTAAAGTCTGGATGGATTGTTCATACCAGAATCACCTCAGTGCCTGGCAAATAGGCAGATTTCAAGGTCCCATCCCACACTTGTTAAGACTTTTAGAGTATGGGGCCTTAGCACTGCAAGATTTATAGTTCAAGCTTGAAAATTTGAAGACCTTTGCTCTGCCTTTAAAAAAGTTTTAACTACCTGTCAAGGAGATTAAAATCTGCTAGAAAGTTTACAATCGGAAAGTAATCAGGCAAAGTTTCTATTTAATTTGACAGTCCAGGGAGGCAAGAGAAAATCCTGAGGCAGTTGGAATGTCCTGACCCAGATGGCAGTTTTAATGCCTCCAAGGTCAGTCCAGTTCACTTCAGTCACTCAGTAATGTCTGACTCTTTGTGACTCCATGGACTGTAGCATGCCAGGCTTCCTTGTCCATCACCAACACCTGAAGCTTACTCAAACTCATGTCCATTGAGTCAGTGATGTCATCCAAGCATCTCCTCCTCTATCGTCTCCTTCTCCTCTTGCCTTCAATCTTTCCCAGCATCAGGTATTTTCTAAGGAATCAGTTCTTCACAGCAGGTGACCAAAGTATTGGAGTTTCAGCTTCAGCATCAGTCCTTCCAATGAATGTTCAGGACTGATTTCCATTAGGATTGCCTGGTTTGTTCTCCCTGCAGTCCAAGGGACTCTCATGAGTCTCCTCCAACACCACAGTTTAAAAGCATCAATTCTTCAGCACTCAGCTTTCCTTATAGTCCAACTCTCACATCCATACATGCTTTGACTAGATGGACCTTTGTCAGCAAACTAATATCTCTGCTTTTTAATATGCTGTCTAGATTTGTCATAGCTTTTCTTCCAAGGAGCATCTTTTAATTTCATGGCTGCAGTTACCATGTGCAGTGATTTTGGAGCCCAAGAAAATGAAATCTGTCACTTTTTCCATTGTTTCCCCATCTATTTGCCATGAAGTGATCCAACCGGATGCCATAATCTTTGTTTTTTGAATGTTGAGTTTTAAGCCAGCTTTTTCATTCTCCTTTTTCCCTTTCATCAAGAGGCTTTTTAGTTCCTCTTCACTTTCTGCCATAAGGGTGGTGTCATCTGCATATCTGAGGTTATTGATATTTCTCCCTGCAATCTTGATTCCAGCCTGTGCTTTATCAAATCCAGCATTTCGCATGATGTACTATGCATGGAAGTTAAATAAGCAGTATGACAATATACAGCCTTGACGTACTCCTTTCTCAATGTTGAACCAGTCCATTGTTCCATGTCCAGTTCTAACTGTTGCTTCTCAGGAGGCAGGTAACGTGGTCTGGTATTCCCATCTCTTTCAGAATTTTCCACAGCTTGTTGTGATCCACACAGTCAAAGGCTTTGGCATAGTCAATAAAGCAGAAATAGATGGTTTTCCAGAATTCTCTTGCTTTTTAATGATCCAACAGGTGTTGACAATTTGACCTCTGGTTCCTCTGCCTTTTCTAAATGCAGCTTGAATATCTGGAAGAACATGGTTCATGTACTATTGAAGCCTGGCTTGGACAATATTGAGCATTACTTTGCTAGCGTGTGAGATGAGTGCAATTGTGCTGTAGTTTGAACATTTTTTGCCATTGCCTTTCTTTGGAATTGGAATGAAAACTGGCCTTTTCCAGTCCTGTGGCCACTGCTGAGTTTTCCAAATTTGCTGGCATATTGAGTGCAGCACATTCACAGCATCATTTTTTAGGATTTGAAATAGCTCAACTGGAATTCCACCACTTCCACTAGGTTTGTTCATAGTGATGCTTCCTCGGGCCCACTTGACTTCCACATTCCAGGGTGTCTTGCTCTAGGTGAATGACCACACCATCATGGTTATTTGGGTCATTAAGATCTTTTTTGTATAGTTCTTCTGTGTATTCTTGCCACCTCTTCTTAATATCTCCTCCTTCTGTTAGGTCCCTACCATTTCTGTCCTTTATTGAGCCCATCTTTGCATGAAATGTTCCCTTGGTATCTCTAATTTTCTTGAAGAGATCTCTAGTCTTTCCCATTCTATTTTTTTCCTCTTTTCTTTGCACTGATCACTTAGGAAGGTTTTTTTTAATCTCCTTGCTATTCTTTGGAACTCTGCATTCAGATAGACGTATCTTTCCTTTTCTCCTTTCCCTTTAGCTTCTCTTCTTTTCTCAGCTATTTGTAAGGCCTCCTCAGACAACCATTTTGCCTTTTTGCATTTCTTTTTCTTGGGGATGGTTTTGATCACTGCCTCTTGTACAATGTCATGAACCTCCATCCATAGTTCTTCAGGCACTTTATCTGACCTAATCCCTTGAATCTATTTGTCACTTCCACTGTATAATCATAAGGGATTTGATTTAGGTCATACCTGAATGGTCTAGTGGTTTTCTCTACTTCCTTCAATTTAAGTGTGAATTTTGCAATAAAGAGTTCTTGATTTGAGCCACAGTCAGCTTCAGGTCTTGTTTTTGCTGACTGTATAGAGCTTCTCCATCTTCAGCTGCAAAGAATATAATCAATCTGATTTCAGTATTGACCACCTGGTGATGTCCATGGGTAGAGTCCTCTCTTGTGTTGTTGGAAGAGGCTGTTTGCTATGACCAGTGCGCTCTCTTGGCAAAATTCTATTAGCCTTTGCTCTGCAGTATTTTGTACTCCAAGGCCAAACTCCAGATATCTCTTGACTTCCTACTTTTGCATTCCAGTCCCCTATGATGAAAAGTTGCCTCCAAGCTAGCTACTCCTATTTTCTATATTTTGCAGAGGAAGAAACTCCAGCTTAGAAGAATCAAGCGGCATACTCAGCATCACACCATGAGTGGGAGGATTGAGATGTGAGCCTGAACAGTATGACTCTAAGGCAGGAACTGCCAAACTTTTTCTGTAAAGGAAAAGTACATGTTTTAGGCTCTGGGGCCAGATGGTCCCCAATGTAAGTACTCAACTTTGCTGTTTTCGAGACAAGGCATCCACAGCAGACACTTTAATGAGTGGGCATGTCTGTGTTCCAATAATTTAAAGGTGCTCTAGGACAGATAGCTTATGGCGCTCCCTCATGCAGCCAGTCTGATATATTGTGCACCTTCTCCATGTGAGGTAAATGCAGCCACATATGAGGCTGCAAAATAAATAAAATGAATCTCTGTCCTCCAAAAGCTCCAACATGAGAAACGATCAAGTAACTTTGAGTAAAACATTTAACCTCCGTCAATGGGCTTCCCTAGTAGTTCAGTTGGTAAAGAATCTGCCTGTGATGCAGGAGACCCGGGGCCAATACTGGGGTCGGAAGATCCCCTGGAGACGGAAATGGCAACCCACTCCAGTACTCTTGCCTGGAGGGTGCCAAGGACAGAGGAGCCTGTGGAGCTACAGTCCATGGGCTAGCAAAGAGTTGGACACAACTGTGTGGCTAGCTTTCACTTTCACTTTCATCAATGACTCCATTTTAAAATAGAAATATTGATAATATTCCCTCGTACAACACAGATGTTGTAAAGACTGATGAGACAGTTTACATTTTCCGATTTGCTCAACTGAATGACTTTTTCTTATGTTAAATTGATTCGTGCTTTTTAGCAGTCTAAAAGGAGATGAGTAATAAACCAATCTATCCTTTGCTCACATAGGAAGGAGTCCCCTTATGTAAGCAAACTAGCAATTTTGTCTAGTTTAATTGCAACATTTTATTCTTAGGATGCACTTTTAAATTTTATAATATATATAATTTTCTACTGGGACCAAATAGTTTTTAAACTTTTATTTCTTAACACAATGGAAAAGAACAGAAACAAAAAAATCAGTGTAATTCAGAAACACTTCAATATGTACTCAGCAAGTTACACATCCACAATATCCTCCTGTTACTCAGATTTTCTGAGTCATAAAAGTCCTTTGCGTGTACTTCACAGGCATTCTGACACTCAAGGAGCTTCTGTTAAAACAGGCAAAAAGAGTCAGCCATTTACTCTTGGGGGTAAAGAAGATCATTTCTAAATTGCTCACAAAAGCATATATGCTCAGAAATAAAAAGGGAGGAAATACTGATACATTCAACAATATGGATGAATCTCAAGAGCATTACGCCGAGTGAAAGGAACTGAACTCAAAAGCTGAGTGTTGTATTGAGATGAGCAAAATCTCATTCCAGTTTTTCTATAAGATGGTACAGAAAACCCCGAACAGAGTTTTTGGCCAACCCAATATGATACCCCTTACAATGCACGGGAAAGGGCAAGACAATACAGACGTATTTCAGATCAGTGGTTGCCAGGTTTGGAACAAGAGCGGGGGACTAATGAAAAGGGACAAGAGGGGCCTTTTTGGAGTAATGGGAGTGTTCTCTACTGATTGTGATATGGTCACACTGTTCAAAGTGCCCCTGAAAAAGGTTGAAGTTCACTGTATGTAAACTAGACCTCAATAAACCTGTACAAAACTGCTACGGAGAGTTCCTCGGGCAAAGATAAAAGGGGACCAGGTCTAAAAGTTTCCAATAAATTGTTCTTCAAGTTAAATTCTGAATGGGAGCTAATACTGTGATCTAATACTGTGATTTTGGTCAGAGGCGCTTCATTTGTTTCCTCTCAAAGACTGTTCAGGGGGCAGCTCAGGGCCAGGCCAGTCTCTGAAAGCAAATGGGAGGAAGGAGAAACAGCCTGGGCATCTGGAAGGTCCTGACCCAGATGGCAGTTTCTGGCCTTCTTCACAGACTCCTGAGAGGTTCTTGATCCACTGTGTTAAGGAAGCTGAGGTCAATCATATCACTTCCTGCTGTGTTCGGCCGACCCTTATGTTCATCTCAAACTGCCCAGGAAAAAGAGAAGTGCCAACTGCAGACACTTGGGCAGTCATATCACTGCTCTCGGTGATGTTTCTAGGACTAGTTACTGAAGGAGCACCCATGAGGGTTATCTCCCAAGCACGTGACATAACAGCAAACAAGACCGAAGGCCCTGCTGTCCTGGAGCTTAGGTTCTGAAGGATGGCAAACAGCACAACTTTTTTTTTTTCCCCAAACAGCACACATGTATTAAGTGCTTGCTGTGTGCCAGGTGCCACAGGGGCTGACCTTGAATTCATACAACTATGGAGTGCAGAGGCAATTATTAGCATGTTCATTTAAAATTTAGGAACCTGAAGCCCTGCAAGCCAAGTAACTTGTCCAAAGATGAGCAGCCAGAGGTGGCAGAATCTGGGGTGAAACCCAGGCAGGCTCACTCCCTAAGTCCATGCCCTTAGTAGGAACACTGCCTCTCTGAGTAGTGGACAGTCAGCAGAAATGTTGTCCTTAGAGGGTTCCAGAATGTCAGTGTTAGATGCCTTACGAAATATCGATAAACATCAAAACTTTCCCACTTATATAGAAACGGTGTTACCTCATGAGATAAAAGGTCAAATATCACTAACAGACAATTTACCAAAAAAATGAAAGGCTAATTAACATATATAGAGAAAAATGATAACCTTACAATCAAAGAAATAAAGCAATTAAATGAGATTTAACATTTTTCTTAGGAGACTTCCCTGGCAGTCCAGTGATTGAGACTCTGTGCTTCCAATGCACGTTTGATCCCTGGTCAGGAAATTAAGATCCCACATGACACATGGCCAAAAAAGAAAAATATATATTTTGCTTATTAAATTAAGAAGCAAAGAGTTCACACAGAGACAGCTAAGATGAATGCATTGTTAATGGAAATGTAAATTAATACAGTTTGGAAGGCAGTTTGCATTTTGAACCATATTCATTTCTCTCAATCAGGTTTTCAGTATTATGACTTTAGGAAATAATCCAAAGCATGGGAAAAGTTACGTGCAGCAGAGATGTTTGTTGCAGGAAGTGGAGTTTATAAACTTATAACAATATTTATTATTTATATGATGCATTTAATTTGGCAATTCCATCATAAAAATAAAAAAATAAAACCTACACAACTCTGATCCCTAACTGTGCTTTTCAATAAAGTAGGTTATCTGTAGTTTCAGCTGCCCCAGTTAGGGTGTGGTTAATACCAGCCAAAAGAATGCATAAGCAGAACTGTATCAAAACACAAAGTATCAATAGTTCAAAAAGGAAGAGATTTCAGTTGCCGGAAATGGGAAGAATCTGGTGGGCACATGTGATACAGTCAGTCTTGGACCCCAAATCACATCAATCTGTGTGGCTCCTCCTCCTTTTTAATCCACAAATGCCAGAGGAAAACAGAAAGGCTTACACATTGCTTAAACATGTAAATGTATGCAAATACAAAGTGCTATTTTAGCCCTTCCTCTTAGAACCACTTTCATTAAGTGATCTTCCTTTAAAAACAAACATCTCATGCTGTTACCCTTCAAATCCAAAGACTGAGAACTAGTTATTACAAATATCAGGAATAAGGAACACTTCTCAGCTAGTTATTTTCTTGATACACCTTAATTTTTTTTAGACTACAGATCTTATTTAGGATAAGGACTGTGTCTGTAGTTATCTTCCTCTATCCAGAACCTCCAGGTAAAGCCCTTGTCTCCAGTCCTTTATCGTCCTCTACATCTTCCCTCTGCACTAGTGAACACAGCAGGATGTAATGAGTCCTGAGGACATCTGCACAAGATAGGCTGGTCTAGTTGATGAACTGCAGGAAGATCAAATGGCAGAAGCACAGGGGGCAAAGGTCAGTGACAGTAAAGCTCCACAGGTAGGCAGAGGGGAACAGACTAAAAAGATTATGTAACAGGTGCATGTACGCACATCAAATCATTTCATTTTTATGGTGCCTGGAAAAGGTAGGCATTAACTGTCCTCATTTTACTCAAAAAAAAAAAAAAAAAAAGAAGGCTCCCAAGGTTTAAGTAGCTTGCCCAAAGTCACCCAGCTGACAAAGAGCAAAAGCAGAATTCAGACCTGGATTCAGTGCACAGTTTCTATTTGACGTCCTTAATGATCTATCACGCAGCACTTCTCTTCTATAGAAAGGGGACATATTTTCTATAGAGCTTGCTCATATTAATACAAACTTTATATAAGTAACCTGGTTTAAAAAGCAGGTAGCAAAACAGTATGAAACTTTTCCCAATTCAAAATATGGGATGGTTAAAAATATCAAAACACAAGCGTGACTTAGCTGTGAGTTTTCTTGTATGGCTGTTTTGCCAGATTTTCTATAATTTTTATGCAAAGGCAAATTCCAATAAACATTAGTTTTAATAGTCTACTATTTTTTTAAGTCAAGATAAAAGCACAGGTACTAGGTAGCAGTTCACCCAGGAGGTTGGAGTTAGTTAACACTTAGGTGATGACAGCATGTGGACAGCGTGACTACATTTAGGAGGATTCTGTATAGCTTTACAAGAAATGCTCTTCCAAGAACTAGGAGAAAATGTACAAGTGATAGGAGAATAAATGCTAGAATCTTTTTTCTCCTCTGTGAGTATTAATGATGAGTTTCCTTATTTTTTCATAATAATTCCATAACAGGACTTAAAGAGTAATTCTTCCTCAGGGTGGTGAGCAACCACAACACAAGAAGTATTATAGACATAACATACAACATGCAACTATTTCTGCATACTGGAGTTGAGCAGTGGTCTACAGAGAAAGTGACCTTGGGCTGAATGTGAAGAGTCAGACTTTTACCTGCTGGGGAAAGAAGAAAGAAGAGAAAAGAGCGTTTAAAAGTTCAGAGGAACAGGGTACAAGCTTATATTTCTTTAGAATTCAAATGACATTACTGAAAAAGAAGTTGTGCTCTAAAATCCATCCTGATCAGCTATACTCCAAAATAAAAAGTTTTTAAAAATAAAATAAAATCTGTCCTGAAATAGTTCTCTACTTTTCATCAATATGTGAATTTAGAATTCAGCCAGAACCCTTAAAAAGCTGATTGATGGTGGTACCAGCTCAGAGAAATCACCCTGGTGGATGTAGCACTTTGCTGTCACCTGTCATTATTTGCTGTTAAATATCATATAGACAAGTTGTAGGTCTTCTGAAGAGCTTTATCCTTTTCTACAAACCACTAATAATATAATTGCCAATTGAGCTAAAATGATTCAGTTCAGTTCAGTCACTCAGTGGTGTCCAACTCTTTGCCACCCAATGAACTGCAGCATGCCAGGCCTCCCTGTCCATCACCAACTCCTGGAGTCCACCCAAACCCATGTCCATTGAATCAGTGATGCCATCCAGCCATCTCATCCTCTGTCGTCCCCTCCTCCTCCTGCCCCCAATCCCTCCCAGCATCAGGGTCTCTTCAAATGAGTCAGTTCTTCACATCAGGTGGCCAAAGTACTGGAGTTTCAGCTTCAACATCAGTCCTTCCAATGAACACCCAGGGCTGATTTCCTTGAGGATGGACTGGTTGGATCTCCTTGCAGTCCAAGGGACTCTCAAGAGTCTTCTCCAACACCACAGTTCAAAAGCATCAATTCTTTGGCGCTCAGCTTTCTTTAGAGTCCAACTCTCACATCCATACAGGACTACGGGAAAAACCATAGCCTTGACTAGACGGACCTTTGTTGACAAAGTAATGTCTCTGCTTTTTAATATGCTATCCAGGTTGGTCATAACTTTACTTCCAAGGAGTAAGCGTCTTTTAATTTCATGGCTGCAATCACCATCTGCAGTGATTTTGGAGCCCCAAAAAATAAAGTCAGCCACTGTTTCCCCTGTTTCCCCATCTATTTTCCATGAAGTGATGGGACTGGATGCCATGATCTTCATTTTCTGAATGTTGAGCTTTAAGCCAACTTTTTCACTCTCCTCTTTCACTTTCATCAAGAGGCTCTTTAGTTCTTCTTCACTTTCTGCCATAAGGGTGGTGTCATCTGCATATCTGAGGTTATTGATATTTTTTCCTGCAATCTTGATTCCAGCTTGTGCTTCATTCAGCCCAGTGTTTTCATGATGTACTCTGCATAGAAGTTAAATAAGCAGGGTGACAATATAAGCCTTGACGTACTCCTTCGCCAATTTGGAACCAGTCTGTTGTTCCATGTCCAGCTCTAACTGTTGCTTCCTGACCTGCATACAGGTGTCTCAAGAGACAGGTCAGGTGGTCTGGTATTCCCACCTCTTTCAGAATTTCCATAGTTTATTGTGATCCACACAGTCAAAGGCTTTGGCATAGTCAATAAAGCAGAAATAGATGGTTTTCTGGAACTCTCTTGCTTTTTCCATGATCCAGCAGATGTTGGCAATTTGATCTCTGGTTCCTCTACCTTTTCTAAAACGAGCTTGAACATCTGGAAGTTCACGGTTCATGTATTGCTGAAGCCCGACGTGGAGAATTTTGAGCATTGTTTACTAGCGTGTGAGATGAGTGCAATTGTGCGGTAGTTTGAGCATTCTTCAGCATTGCCTTTCTTTGGGATTGGAATGAAAACTGACCTTTTCCAGTCCTGTGGCCACTGCTGAGTTTTCCAAATTTGCTGGCATATTGAGTGCAGCACTTTCACAGCATCATCTTCAGGATTTGAAATAGCTCACCTGGAATTCCATCACCTCCACTAGCTTTGTTTGTAGTGATGCTTCCTAAGGCCCATTTGACTCACATTCCAGGATGTCTGGCTCTAGGTGAGTGTCAGTGATTACACCATCGTGATTATCTGGGTTGTGAAGATCTTTTTTGTACAGTTCTTCTGTGTGTTCTTGCCACCTCTTCTTAATATCTTCTGTTTCTTTTAGGTCCATACCATTTCTGTCCTTTATTGAGCCTGTCTTTGCATGAAATGTTCTCTTGGTATCTCTAATTTTCTTGAAGAGATCTCTAGTCTTTCCCATTCTACTGTTTTCCTCTATTTCTTTGCATTGATCACTAAGGAGTCTTTCTTATCTCTCCTTGCTATTCTTTGGAACTCTGCATTCAAATGGGTATATCTTTCCTTTTCTCCTTTGCTTTTACTTCTCTTCTTTTCACAGCTATTTGTAAGGCCTCCTCAGACAGCCATTTTGCCCTCTTGCATTGCTTTTTCTTGGGGATGGTCTTGATCCCTTTCTCCTGTACAATGTCAGCAACCTCCATCCATGAAATGATTACAACTCCTCAAAATGTCCTTTTTTTGAGAATAACAGACAGAGCACAAACATGGTCTACTTTTACCCAAGAAGGCAAGAACTTACTGGATGATCTTTGGTCTTTCCTTTGAGGAAGTTACAAAAAAATTTCATTTATTTATAGGATGGGCCAAGAGACTTTCAGGCAAAAGCACTACTTTAGCAAACTCAAAGAACCCCAAAGTAGGCCGCCTTCTCAGAAAGCTACGCCTGATCCATACCTTTCGAAGAACTTATTTATACTGTAGGAACCACGGAGACAACACAGAGAAAGAACATATGGGAGTTCTACTTGATCTGTGGAAACGAGATTCTTGGTACTAGGTGTCAGCAATCCAATTTAGAGGCCTTTGTATACATAATTGCTTTGGGATGGTAAGAATGCATGTGTGTGTATTTATTTATAATTTACCTCATTCCATAGGGATTTGGGGTGGCTTTCAGCAAGTACATGTGTAACCAAGTAACAGTAAAATATTAATAGACATTTTAAAATCCAAACAGGGAGAACATAAGTGAGAGCAAAAATTCCAGATCTCTGAAATGAAAGATACAAATATAAGTGCTATAATTATACTCCAAGTTTGACTCTGGGGCTCCAGGAGTCAAACTGAAACAAGAGGCACAATTAGTCACATCATTTTCACAAGCAGAAAGAAGGAGGCAGACAACACTTCAGGAAAGCAAAATTTTCCTAGCATGAAATTTTAAAGGTAAATTCTCAAATGGAATCCTCTTTGGGGAGGTTTGTTGGGGGTGGGTGGGTGGAGAGTGAATTGAGACAACAGACACTGCCCTCAAAAGTTCTGTAATAAATGGAGTAACTAATTTATTTACTTCCTTGTATCATCCTTTGATTAAAAATAAACACAGCCCAAAACATTAAAACTCAATTCTGTGAAGGGAATTCTTTAAGTGACTAAGGTGATTTTGCTCGGCAGTGTTATTCGCTAGCAGAATGAATGACAAGACTCAGGAGTTCAAAAAAAAGTGGATGGATGATATTTCTTCATATCAATCCTTCAGAGAATAGACACTTGTCCATCCATTCATTTGTCCATTCATTTCTTAAGCTTCTCCAAGATGCTGAAAATCAAGCTAATTGTGTGGATTCAAAGGTACAGTAAGACACATTCTCAATTCTTGAAGAACTCATGGTTTGGTAAATTCTGATTTCCAAAAAATTTTTTTTTTTTTGGTCAGAGAACTTATTCTCCACAAGTTTTGCTTATAACTCTTCATGGCAACTTGGAAAGGATGATACGTAGAACAGTATTTACCATGCTACACTGAAAGCATTAAAAACAAAACCCACATAATTTCAAGGCAATGCAAATAGACATCTAGCAAAAGTATAATGAAAGAATCAGAGAACTTGTAGCTTAATTTAAGGTTAAAGGATACAGTGTTGATAGTTTATTTTAAAAACATTAACATACTATTTTCCTACAGGAATCTCATAGAATTAATTTTTTAAATAGGATGTTTTGATTCAATAATAGTGATGACTAATCATTATATGCCAATAAGTGTATTTACTAATCAGCTAAAATTCAATCTCCAAATATTCAAAGATTAAAATAAGAGCAACGATTTTTAAAAAGCACTTACTACATATGATTTCACATTGTCTTTTATTTTTTTCTCCACAAGGCTTATAATATTCACTCATTCATTCAACAAATATTTATTAAGAACTTATTGTTTCTAGGCACTATTCTTGGCACTCAATCATGGCTATGAAATCACTGCCCTTATGGAGAGTGTGTGTGTGTGTGTGTGTGTGTGTGTGTGTGCGTGTGCTCAGTCGCTCAGTCATGTCTGACTCTTTGTGACCTCATGGACTACAGCCCACAGGGCTTCTTT
The DNA here is from genome assembly GCF_027580195.1 of Bos mutus. NCBI lineage: Eukaryota > Metazoa > Chordata > Mammalia > Artiodactyla > Bovidae > Bos > Bos mutus. The sequence continues at coordinate 71,537,375 of NC_091622.1, read as the reverse complement.
GTCCATGGAATCCTCCAGGAAAGAAAACTGGAGTGGGTAGTCATTCCCTTCTCCAGGGGATCTTCCTGACCCAGGGACTGAACCCAGATCTCCTGCACTGCAGGCAGATTTTTTTTACCGTCTGAGCCACAAGGGAAACCCACATGGAGAGCATTGTTGTTGTTCAACAGCTAAGTCGTGTCTGACTCTTTGGGACCCCATGAACTACACACACACCGGGCCTCTCTGTCCATCATTATCTCCCTGAGTTTGCTCAAACTCATGTCCATTGAGTCAGTGATGCCATCCAACCACCTCATCCTCTGTCGCCCCCTACTCCTCAATTATCCCCAGCATCAGGGTCTTTTCCAGTGAGTCAGCTCTTCACCTAAGGTAGCGAAAGTACTGGAACTTCAGATTCAGCATCAGTCCTTCCAATGAATATTCAAGGTTCATTTCCTTTAAAAGAGCATACATTTAAAAAAAATATTTGGCCACACTCTGTGTCATGTGAAATCCTAGTTCCCCAACTAGGGATCAAACCTGAGCCCCTGCATTGGAAAGTAGAGTTTTAACCACTGGACTGCCAGCAAAGTCCCATGGAGAGTATATATTCCAGCAGATAACGATACACATCAGGCAAAGTTCCCCACAATAAGCCAAGAGATAAAGATATTATTACTACTTCTATTTTACAGATTAGAAAATTAAGGCAGGGTAAGGTTAAATGCTAAAGGAGATCAGTCCTGGGTGTTCTCTGGAAGGAATGATGCTAAAGCTGAAACTCCAATACTTTGGCCACCTCATGTGAAAAGCTGACTCATTGGAAAAGACTCTGATGCTGGGAAGGATTGAGGGCAGGAGGAGAAGGGGACGACAGAGGATGAGATGGCTGGATGGCATCACCGACTCGACAGACGTGAGTTTGAGTCAACTCCGGGAGTTGGTGATGGACAGGGAGGCCTGGCGTGCTGCGATTCATGGGGTCACAAAGGGTCGGACACGACTGAGTGACTAAACTGAATTGAACTGAACTCGAGGTTAAATATGAAGATGATACAGTGAATGCACAGTAGAGCAGGGATTTAAACTCAAGTAGTCGGGTCCCCTCATAGCTCAGTTGGTAAAGCATCTGCTTGCAATGCAGGAGACCCGGGTTTGATTGTGGGTTAGGAAGATCCCCTGGAGAAGGAAATGGCAACCCACTTCAGTATTTTCGCCTGGAGGAGGAACATGACAGGCTACAGTCCATGGGATCGCAAGAGTTGGACACAACTTAGTGACTAAACCACCAGTCGGTCCCAGAGTCCATGTCCCTAAGCACTGCAGTGACTGTCTCTAACAGCAGGGTCCAGGAAATATCTGTTGGGTGAACCAACAGAACAGAGTAGGACAGAAAGGTCAGGGAAGAAGTCAGGAAGAATGTTATAAAGATTAATCATATCCTTACATCTTTGCAGAAAACTTTAATGGTCACAAAGTACTTTCAAATGAAACATTACTGAAGCTTCATGACCGTTCTGTGAGATGTATATCCTGATCCTCTTTACTCAGAGAAGACAGAGCCTGCCCCCAGGTCACACGGTTGCTAAATGGCAACACCAGGTCTCCTGGGCTCTTTCTAATGCACATCAGAGGCAGGAGTGGCAAACTTAGCTTGAAATGCCAAGGAAAGCTTCCCAAGGGAAGAGATGTTGAGCTGTGCCTTTAAGCAAACCAGTAGGATTTTAATGTCATACTTTGGTTTGCTAGGCAAATAGTAAGAACTCAATAAATATATAAGCCAAATATATTTATTTCTACAGGTTCACAAATCAGAATGCTGATATGAAAGGCAACTTGGAATGGAGAGAATTCTCAGGTCCTTAGAGATCAACGGACTGGTCCATCTAGTTATCACAGTTAACATCCTTTTAAATTTTGTTTATGTGTTTAGTCACTCAGTCATGTCTGACTCTTTAGCCGACTCTGTAGCCCACCAGGCTCCTCTGTCCATGGAATTTTCCAGGCAAGAATATTGAAGTGGGTTGCCATTTCCTTCTCCAGGGGATCTTCCCGACTCAGGGATTGAACCCACGTCTCCTGTGTCTCCTGCATTGCAGGCAGATTCTTTACCCACTAAGCCATGGGGGAAACCTTATAGTTCCTTGGAAATATACTCTACTTAGGAGAATAACTACCAGTATAAGGTAACATTAATTATTATGCAGCACTGTTCTCAAAAAGAACACACCAAATGTTTCAATACAACTTGTGCTCATTCTCAAATTTCCTAGAATGAGGATGCCTTAAAAACTAGATGCCCAGGTTTGAAGCCTGGCTCATACCTGCCAGCTATGTGGACCTGGGCCTCAATTTCCATATCTGTAAAACAGGAGTAATTAATAAAAGCTATCTGATAGGATAATTATAGGGACTAACGAGTTAATATGGATAAGTAACTGGCAAATAGCTTCAGTAAATGTTTGCCAACATGGTATATTGCACTACTGTTTCCAAATACTCAGTTCCCTGGTTCCTCAGGTATTCACAGGATGTGCCCTGTTATCTCCATTGGTTCCATGTCGTTCATAGGATCCTTTAAGAGGATTTTTATCCCCAACCCACTGACGAAGGTCTTGTCCATGTGGCTTGCCTTGGCCACAAGCCTGTTAGTAGATACAACACAGATAATGCCTGATCACAACTTTTAATAGGCAATGCACATTTCCACTGGCTCTTCTCCTTCTGCCAGAAGCACATCACATCCCAGAGAGAGGCTGCTCCTTCAGCCTGGACCACAGGATGAAAAGACACGGGTACCAGGAGTAGATTCAATGCCCATCTGCCAAAGACACATAATGTGTGCAAGAAATAACCCTCTGTTCTTGAAGACCACTGAAATTTGGGGCTATTTGTTACCAAAGAATTGCCGACTAAAACAGTCATCATTATTATTGGATTAAATTTCTATTTTAACTAAAAAAAAAAAAAAATTAGCTTTGAAAAACTTTAAAAAATCAATATGTAAAAATTCTAAAATATGTAAAAATTCTAAAAAAATCAATATGTAAAAACTCTTTACAACAGATCTGAATGGGTCTAATTGTTACAAAAATCTCAGGAAAGTGCGTAACTGGGTTCCTGTTCTCTCCCATGGCTTGTTGTCCCTTTACCTAGTAACTATGTCCCCTGACCAAACTTTATGGATACTGATAAGCATCTCTGCTGAGTTTGGTTTACTATTTTACATATACCACAGGACATCTTTCTTGGGAGCTATGAGTCACACAATGGCAGTTGGTAGACTGGCTTTCAAAGGCCTCTCAAATAAGCTCTGTGGCCTTGGAGACCAACGTGGGTTTTTGGTTTTAAAGGTAAGAGAACTCCCTGATGCAGATTTCATCATGGTCTATTCATAGATTCTCACTGATTTTCCCTTCTTGGCCATTTGTAGTTTTGGAAAAATTAAGCTTCTAAAAATCATTTTATTCTCTTATATTAACAGTAGCACTTAATCTTCTTCTCCATACCTCAAAAAGGATGCATTTCCTCTTTTAGGCAATCGCACTGCATTCATTTCTGGTGGCCTTGAGTACTGAACCACTGTTACTTTCATCTAACACAATGCTGCGCTTGGGCACAAGCTACTATTCTCCTAAGCCTGCAATCTAATGGGGTAAAGAAGACAACAAGCAAGTAAAGAAGCAATGGAGACCTCCTTGGAGGTCCAATGGCTAGGACTTCACCTCCCAATACAAGGGGTGTGGATTTGATCCCTAGGCAGGGAGCTAAGATCCTACACACTTCGTGGTCGAAAAACCAAAACATAAAACAGAAACAATACTCTAACAAATTCAATAAAGACTTTTAAAATGGTCCATATTAAAAAAAAAAAAAAAAAACCTCTTCAGAAAAAAAGAAGAAAATACCTTCAGATCATATAACGTGCTACAAAGAAAAGAGGGTGTTTTAATAGTGTAGTGACGTGCGGGGCGAGATGAACTTTGTGATAACCCAGGAAGACCCATCTCAGGAGGGGACAATTAAGGTGAGACCTGAAGGCTAAGAAAAGTGTAGCTGTGTGAAGGGCACAAAGACATGTGTTCAGGTGAGGCCTTAAGGTAGAAAAGAGCTTTTGAGGTTTAAGAAACTGAAAGAAGGGGGTGTTTCCCTTGTTGTCCACATTTCAGCAGGAAAAAGAGGAACATGAGATAGAGCTGAAAAACAAAGCAGAAGCCAGAGCCTGCAGAGCCTCACGAGTCTGGCTTTTATTCTGAAAGAATGAGAAGACATTGCAGGGTTTTAAGCAAAGAAGTGACCTGGTCTGATTTGCACTGATAAAAGGTGTGTGGGAAAGGACTTAAGTGATGCAAGAGTGAGAGTGGAGAAACCAATAGAGAGGCTGCTGTAAACATCCAAGAGGAAGGACAGAGTGAGCCCAGAGGGACTGGAAAGAAGAGGGAGGACAAGACGCATATGTAGGAGGTAAATGTACAAAATTTGCTGACAGCCTGAAGCTGCGTATGATGGGGAAAATAGCAAAGCCCAAAGGTTGAGATCTATGTTTCTCGGCCTGAGGAAGGAAGAAGATGGCAACGCAACTGAATGAGATGGAGATGCCTAGGGGAGGAAGCCATTTGGTTTATGTCTTATGGAAGTCAAGAATTGCGTTCTAAACTTAAAATAAAATTTAAGATGCCCGTTAGATACCCAACTAGAAATGCCAGATAGACAACTGGACAGATAGGGATGAAACTCAAGAATGGAGATCTGAGCAAGCAATAAATCTGGGAGGGGTTACCTACAGGCAAGGAGGACATTCCCATGGAAGGGTGGCCTAGGCTGGGGAGACTATGCCAGAAAGTAAAGAAGTAGGAAAAGAGAGTGACCTGTGAAAAAGATAGAAGCCAGCTTGCAGTGATTCTCACTTGCCAAAAATTTCTTATTTATTACAAGACGAAAAGATTAATTGTATGATGTAGAACTTCAGCAGTCACCACCTTAATCAAGTGTTCAGCAGCAGCAGTAGTAATAAGACAAATCAAAATAATCTGTCACTGGATAGGATGCAATGAGAAGAACACAGCAGACCATCTACTGTGATGCTCCTGGAAAGACACCTAATTGAATCTAATCATGAGAAAATAATGGAGAATCATAAACTGAGAGAGAGTCAACAAAAGAGATTTGCCTGTTATTTGCACAAGTATCAAGGCCATAAGAGTCAAGGAGAGACTGAGGAATGGTTCCCAGACTAGAGACCAGAGGAATATACCAACTATATACAGTACGTGTTCTAATATGGGTCCTTTCACCATAAAGGACAGCATTAGTTGCCCAGTCATGTTGCCTCTTTGGGACCCCATGCATTGTAGTCCACCAGGCTCCTCTGTCCATGAGATATTCCAGGCAAGAAAACTGGAGTGGGTTGCCATTTCCTTCTCCAGGGGATCTTCTCCATCCAGGATCAGACCCAGGTCTCCCACATTCCAGGAAGATTCTTTACTGTCTGAACCACCAGGGAAGTCTAAAGGACATGCATCTGACAATTAGTGAAACTGGTTATGGGGTTTGTAGAGTGTATGGTCATAATGTAATTGAGTAAGTTTCCTGATTTTATTGGCTATATTATGGATGCATAAAAGAATATCCTTCTTTGTAGAAGACATAAACCAAAATATTCTGGGACATTAGGTTATCATGTTGGCAAATTATTCTCAAATGCTTCAAGAAAAAATGGTTATTTGTACTGTACCTGCAAGTTTCCTTTGAGATTTTTTTTTAAATGAGTTCTAATAATTTATCAACAGAGTGTACACATTAAAAGTCTGACCAATACCAGGTATTTGTGAGAATATGAAATAACAGGAACCCTCATTCAGAGCTAATGACAGTGAAAACTGGAAGAACAATTTGAGAAAACTGTTTGATTTCAGAAAACTGAATATACATATCCTATACGACTCAGCAACTGCATTGCTAGATAATTTCTTGAATATGAACACCACAGTGTTAATGATGGCACTGTTTTTAAAACACGAAAACTGAAAATAACTTAAATATCCATAATAAAATAGATCAATAAGTTATTTATATACTTATATAGTACAATACCATACAGCAATGAAAAGAAATGAATTAGAGCAACACTCATCAACAAGGATGATTCTCACGGACAGTGTTAAAAGAAAGAGCAAAACACAGCCATTATTAATAGTCCAAAGTAGACAAAACTAACCTATATTGCTTAGGCAGTAAAACATAAGAAAATGATTGTAACACATGTCAAAAGAGTAGAGGCAGGGAGGGAATAAGCTGTGATGGGGAAGATGCAGAGTCAGTTTCTATATGTTGGCAATGTTCCATTTCTCACCACTGGCGTGGTGATTCCTTTGGAGCTCATTCTATTATGATTTGTTAAATGTATATATGTATGATTTGCTCCCTTTCTGGATATATGTAATATTTAATAATTTAAAAATCGTTAAAAACAATTGCTTACATTTAGTGAATGCTTACTATGTGTCACCTACTATATTGAGCACATTTACATGTTTTATCCTATTTAAACTTTCCCAGTCTATAAGGTAGGTACTATTATATCCTCATTATTTTACATATGTTCAAACTGAAGCTTAGTGAGTTATCCAACACCAGCACTAACAAACACGGACATAAGACTGACTTGGAGCTTGCAAATTTAACCACTAAGTTGTGCTTTCAAGCACTGCTTTGATTTTTCTCTATTTTTTGATATACGTTCTTAGAATTTGGGTTCATGAGGGACTTCTCTGTAAGTTTCCACAGTATTTAGAACAGTGCTTTAAAACTGAGGCTTGATTAAGGACTGTTGACTAGCTGAGCTATAATAGTTGTGTGCTGAGATATTGTTTAGTCCTTCCATCAATGCTGAGAGCCTGAGCTTTAAAATAAAAGGCAGAAGTCTTTAAAACCTTATTTAAACTAGAAAAGCATTTATACTAAAGCAAAAGGCAAGAGGTTTACATGATTTTGACAGCAAGAATGCATGTAAGTACATTAATGCACTCTCAAAGAGACCAATAGGCTTGAGACAGGATTCCATACATAGCCCATTTGAAGGAATGATGTGTAACCATAAAAATTCAAACTCACTCTGAAAACCAGTTTTTACTGGACAAAGTTCTACTGAGCCAATTTCACTATATTTTGAAAAGAAATCACACTTTTTGATTTTCTTTACTGGTTCTGGATTTATGTAATGTCTTTCTCCCTAAAAAACTCTACATTTTGTTTTGCTGAAACATTATCCCACATACTTTTCAGGGGTTAGTTACATTTCCAAGTATAAAATTTACAAATAAATACAGAACATTTAAAAGAAACTTTAAAAGGCGAAGCTCATAAAGGAATCTTTTTTTTTTCTATTTAAAAGAGTTACCAATCTCAAGCTATAGAATTCAAGAAGTTTAAGAACTGTATCTTTCTTTTTGAAAGGCAAGAACTTTGTACTGAATCTGCAGTGCAGTCCAGCAATATACTTTATCTCTATGTGACTCTAATCAGTTTTAAGATGACAGAAAATACATTTGTGGTGGCAGGGGACTGGGAAGGAGAGCTGGCAGTCATAGAATTGGAGAAGAGAAGAAAAAGATTGCTATGGGTCTCATACTTCATTCTTACGGATAGAAAATATGTGTTTAAATTCATTTATAAAAATCCAAGGATAAATGTTATTACAATTGAAATAAAAATTTTAACTTATTAAAGTTAACTCAGCAAAAGATAAAGAAAATTAAAGGAAAACATAAAATCATAATAAATAGAAGATATTAAAAATGCAATGGATAAAAACAAATATAAAAGATGCTCAGTATCATTAGCCATTAGGGAAATGAAAACCAAAAGTACAATGAGATAACACTTTACACCAATTAGAACGTTGTATTAGTTTGCTAGGGCTGCCTTCACATACCACAGACTGCAGAGTTTAAGCAACAGAAATCTATTTTCTCATAGCTGTGAAAGCTAAAGTCCAAGATCAAGGCCTCAGCAGGTTTAGGTTCTCCTGAGGTCTCCTCTGGATTGCAAACGGCCAACTCCCTGTGTCCTTACATAGCCTTTTCTCTGCGTTTGTTCGCGGTATCCTGGTATCTCTTTCTCTTCTTATAAGGACATGAATGCTGTTGGGTTAGGATCACACCCTTAAGACCTCATTTAACCTTAATTACCCCTTTAAAAGCTGTATCGTTAACGCAGTCACTGTGGGGGCTTAGGGGCCAATACACAAATGGCAGGGAAAAGGAGGCAATTAAGTACATAGTAGTTAATCAAAAAGTCAGGAAACAAGAGTTGGTGGAGAAATTACAACCTGTAAACATTGCCAATGGGAGTGTAAAATGGTGTAACCACTTCGGAAAACGTCGGTTAGTTTTTCAAAAGCTTAAACACAGGGTTACCATATTATCCAGCAACTCCACTCCCAGCATATGCTCAAAATGAAGGCATATAGATACACAACAACTTGCACATGAATGTTCATAGCACTACCATTATAATAGCCCAAAGGAAACAAACAAGTGCTTATCAACTGGTGAACGGATAAATAAAATGTGAAATATCCACAGTGGAATATTATTTGAGAATAAAAAAGGAATGAATTATTGACACATATTACAACACAGATGAACTTTGAAAATATGCTAAAAGGACTCAGTGACAAAAGCCCTCATATTACATGATCTCATTTATATAAAATGTCCAGAATAGGCAAATCTATAATAGAGACAGAAGGTGGATTAGTTGCCTAGGGTTAGCACAGTTTTGTCAAGAGAACACACTTGTCACAGCAAACACCCTTTTTCCAACACAACAGACAACTCTACACACGGACATCACCAAATGGTCAACACCGAAATCAGACTGATCATATTCTTTTCAGCCGAAGATGGAGAAGTTCTATATCGTCAGCAAAAACTAGACGTGGAGCTGACTGTGGCTCAGCTCATCAACTCCTTACTGTAAAATTCAGGCTTAAAATGAAGAAACTAGGGAAAAACCACTGGGCCATTCATGTTTGACCTAAATCAAATCCCTTATGATTATACAGTGGAAGTGACAGAGTCAAGGGATTAGATCTGATAAACAGAGCGTCTGAAGAACTATGGACAGAGGTTCATAACATTGTATAGGAGGTGGCAACCAAAATCATCCCAAAGAAAAAGAAATGCAAGAAGGCACAGTGGTTGTCTGAGGAGGCTTTACAAATAGTTGAGGAAATAAGAGAAGTGAAAAGCAAAGGAGAAAAGGAAAGATATATACAACTGAACGCAGAGTTCCAGAGAATAGCAAGGAGGGATAAGAAGGCCTTATTCCATGAACAATGTAAAGAAGTACAGGAAAACAATAGAATGGGAAAAACTAGAGATCTCTTCAAGAAAACTAGAGCGATCAAGGGGACATTTCATGCAAGGTTGGGCACAGTAAAGGGCAGAAACAGTAAGAACCTAACAGAAGCAGAAGCTATTAAGAAGAGGTGGCAAGAATACACACTATACAAGAAAGATTTCAATGACCCGGATAACGACGATGCCGTGGTCACTCACTTAGATCCAGACATCCTGGAGTGTGAAGTCAAGTAGACCTTAAGAAGCATTACTATAAACAAAGCTAGTGGAGGTGATGGAATTCCAGTTGAGCTATTTCAAATCTTAAAAGATGATGCTGTGAAAGTGCTACACTCAATAGGTCAGCAAATTCGGAAAACTTAGCAGTGGCCACAGGACTGGAAAAGGTCAGTTTCATTATAATCCCAAAGGGCAACACCAAAGAATGTTCAGACTACCATACAACTGTGCTCATTTCGCTTGCTAGTACGGTTATGCTCAAAATCCTTTAAGTTAGGCCTCAGCAGAACGTGAACTGAGAAATTCCAGATGTACAAGCTGGGTTTAGCAAAGGCAGAGGAACCAGAGATCAAATTGCCATCACTCATTGGGTCACAGAGAAAGCAAGGGAATTCCAGAAAAACACCTACTTCTGCTTCATTGACTATGCTAAAGCCTTTGACTGTGTGGATCACAACAAACTGTGGAAAATTCTTAAAGAGATGAGAATATCAGACCACTTACCAGTCTCCTGAGAATCCTATATGAGGGTCAAGAAGCAACAATTAGAACCTTACATGGAACAACTGACTGGTTCAACATTGGGAAAGGAATATGACAAGGCTGTATATTGTCACTCTGCTTATTTAACTTTTATGCAGAGTACATCATGGGAAATATCAGGTTAGCTGAATCACAAGCTAGAATCAAGACTGCTGAGAGAAATATCAACAACTTCAGATATGCAGATGATATCACTGTAATGGCAGAAAGTGAAGAGGAACTAAATAGCCTCTTGATGAGGGTGAAACATAGAAATGGAAGAGATTAAAAATAAGAGAACTGCATGTAAGCTTTATACTTAAAATGATGCAAATATACACAAAATGGACAATTTTTAAGAAAAATATACATTACCAAAGTTTATTAAAAAAAAGAGGCAGAATAACAAATAATTTAACAACCATGAAAGAAATACACATTAAACACCACAAGTACAGTCAAAATCACTAACTCTTCTTGGAACAGAGGAGCTTCCTAATTCTCTAGCATACAGTTAAAACCCTAGTTTTCATTACCATCATCCCTTCCCAGGAACACCACAGCAGCTTTCCAACTGGTATCCTCTCTAACAGCTGAGACTTTTCACCAATCAATAAATCTGATTAAAATACGCTTACTTCTTGGAAGGAAAGTTATGACCAACCTAGACAGCATATTCAAAAGCAGAGACATTACTTTGTCAACAAAGGTCCGTCTAGTCAAGGCTATGGTTTTTCCAGTGGTCACATATGGAGGTGAGAGTTGGACTATAAAGAAAGCTGAGCACCGAAGAATTGATGCTTTTGAACTGTGGTGTTGGAGAAGACTCTTGAGAGTCCCTTGGACTGCAAGGAGATCCAACCAGTCCATTCTGAAGGAGATCAGCCCTGGGTGTTCTTTGGAAGGAATGATGCTAAAGCTGGAACTCCAGTACTTTGGCCACCTCATGCGAAGAGTTGACTCATTGCAAAAGACTCTGATGCTGGGAGGGATTGGGGGCAGGAGGAGAAGGGGACGACAGAGGATGAGATGGTTGGATGACATCACTGACTCAATGGACATGGGTTTGGGTGGACTCCGGGAGTTGGTGATGGACAGGGAGGCCTGGTGTGCTGCGGTTCATGGGGTCACAAAGAGTTGGACACGACTGAGTGACTGAACTGAACTGATCATACCACTTCTCCACTTAAAATCCTTCAAAAACTCTTTAATCTTGGGACAAGAATCTTAAGTTCTGAATATATTCTACAAGCTTCTGTCAGTTCTGATCTCCAGGAAGCATTCTAGCTTTATGTCTCAGCTCTCCTCTTCCTCCACTTTTGCTCAAATCCTGCTGAACATTTTTCCTTTTTTTCAGAAGCACCATGTTCTTCCTCACCTTCAGGTCTTCCCACAGGCCCCTCCATCGCTCAAGGATACTCTCCTCTCCACTCCACTACTCTTTAGAATGGACATTCTTACTTAAATGTCAGTTTAAATGCTACTTTCTCTAGAAAGTGTCTTCCCATTTTCCCAAATATGGGGTAGAAGCTCCTCCTATTTTCCCCTTATCCTTACTATAGCATTTATAACACTGTGCTTTAATACCTTGCTTTCTTAACCCTATTTCTTAACAGACTACAAGCTCCAAGACAGCAGAGATATTATCATCTTGTTCAATACCTAATCCCCAGTACCTAACAGCATACCAGACACATAATAGAAATTCAATACAAATTTATTGAGAGAATGAATGAAATTGAACACTGATACCAAAGATGAGAAAAATAACATTCATAATAAAACTGTAGGTCCAGTTCATCTATGAATACAAATGAAAATCTGAAATAAAGCACTATCAAGTCAAATCCAGCAGTCTAACAAAAGAATATTATATCATGGTCAAGATGCATTTACTCTAAGACTACAAGGATGATTCAACATTAGGAAAAATGACATAATTCTTTGGATAGATAATACAGAACATTTGGTAGATATCAAAATTCATTATGATGACCATTTGGTAATTTTAAATAGATATTTAATTTGATATAAAGCATTTATTATAAGAGAATAGAAATTCTATCTTAATGATAAACCAATGGAGACAAAAATGACTAAGACTGGAGGTCTGTGAAAACTGATATTATTGTTTTAAACACTGTAGCTGAAAGGCAGTAAGACAAAAAAGAAAGACACAATTAAAATACTGGAGTAGAGACAATTATCATTATTTTAGCTTATGACTATCTACCTTAGTACTACTGAGAACTAATTGGGAATTTTAATACATTTTCCAGTTACAAGATAACAATTTTCCCACACTAGCTAATTAGAAAGTATAATGAAGGAGGGAAAAGGTACCATTTATGAAAGCAACAATAAAAAAATAAAATTCCTGAGAATAAACTTGACAAAAAAAGTACAAAATTTAAATGAAGAAAAATTCTCCAAACTAATTCCTCATTTATTAACTTAAGTCCAACCAAGTCAATGAAATTTTTATGCCTGGAATTGGATACTATAATCTAAAATTCTCTTAATAAAATAAGTGATTGATAATATGTAAAAAAAAATTGTGAAAAAGAAATTCAGTGAAAAAGGGCCTGCTTATTAGATGGTAAAATGAAATACAATGCTGAAATTTAAATAATGTGATACCAAAACAGGAATAGCAAAAATAATCAGGACCAAGCTGGAAAGTATATAAATAGATCTAAAAATCACTGGAATTCAATAAGGTTACATATGGACTTTTAAATTAGTGTGGAAAGATCAACAAAATATTGTAAAGCAATTATCCTCCAATTTAAAATAAATAAAAATTTTTTTGAAACATGAAGGAAAAAAATCTTAAAGAATCAGGAGTTGTTTTCCCCAAGGTATAGGACTGCTGAGACTTTTACTTTCAATGTCATTTATTTATGTGCTTGCCTATTTCATAAATCAAGTATCAAAAGGAATAGAGATTTTATCACTTAAAGATATTTGTAATTGACTATATGGAAGAATCCATAGTGAAAACAAACTTCAAAATGACTTTCTGGCTTAATTTGGACCCACTGATAAATAGATGCCATTGACAATTTAATTAGCAATTTTCTTCAAGTCATCAGTAGACCTTACAGAGAAGAATTATTATATATACTGCCCTAATTTTGAAGTCCACTAAAATTACGCTTATTACTGGAACACTGATAATCAGGGCTTTTTGAAATCTGCTATCTTCAGGAAAGGATGAGAATCAAAAGTCATCAAATGTATTTCCTCTGTTGATTGAAAGAGAGACAAATTATTTTCAGTTTTCTAGGTCAAAGGGCTTGAAATTAGAAGAGGACTTTCTTCTAGTCTTCAGTTCCGTTCAGTCGCTCAGTCGTGTCCGACTCCTTGCGACCCATGAATCGCAGTCTTAGGTAGTCTTAAGTCTTCTAGTCTTAGATAGGGTCAAACCTTTTCAAATCTCATGTTTCAGACTCCTCTGATAACGGATGATAAACTGTCCTTTACACACAGGGAGTTGAAGTGCAACCACATGGTACAGGATAGTTAACAGATAAAGTCTGAATTCAGAATCAGAGACTGAAGTGTTAGTGATTTAATATCACTCTTTCATCAATCTATCTCCAAAATCAATGACTTAAACCTTTAGATCATCAGTTCAGTTCAGTCGCTCAGTTGTGTCTGACTCTTTGAGACCCCATGAATCACAGCATGCCAGGCTTCCCTGTCCATCACCAACTCCTGGAGTTCACCCAAACTCATGTCCATCGAGTCAGTGATGCCATTCAGCCATCTCATCCTCTGTCATCCTCTTCTCCTCCTGCTCCCAATCCCTCCCAGCATCAGGGTCTTTTCCAATGAGTCAACTTTTCGCATGAGGTGGCCAAAGTACTGGAGTTTCAGCTTTAGCATCAGTCCTTCTAAAGAACACCCAGGGCTGATCTCCTTTAGAATGGACTGGTTGGATCTCCTTGCAGTCCAAGGGACTCTCAAGAGTCTTCTCCAACACTACAGTTCGAAAGCATCAATTCTTCGGTGCTCAGCTTTCTTCACAGTCCAACTCTCATATCCATACAGGACTACGGGAAAAACCATAGCCTTGACTAGACGGACCTTTGCTGGCAAAGTAATGTCTCTGCTTTTTAATATGCTGTCTAGGTTGGTCATAACTTTCCTTCCAAGGAGTAAGTGTCTTTTAATTTCATGGCTGCAATCACCATCTGCAGTGATTTTGGAGCCCCCCCAAAATAAAGTCTGACACTGTTTCCACTGTTTCCCTATCTATTTGCCATGAAGTGATGGGACCAAATGCCATGATCTCCGTTTTCTGAATGTTGAGCTTTAAGCCAACTTTTTCACTCTCCTCTTTCACTTTCATCAACAAGCTTGTTAGTTCCTTCACTTTCTGCCATAATCATAATCTCAGAGAAAGTCATGTATATGTATATATATATCTGAAACAACTCTTTAAATCCACATTCCATTTTTCTCACTGTTTAAAGTGTTATCTGAATTGTGGCCATGATGAGGTATAAGGGACTAGATTTTTTCTTCTCAGCTTAGAACAGCTAAGAATTGGACAAAATACACGAGGCAATGTTTTTCAGACACTAGATAACAGTCAGCACAGGACAGCAATCCCCAGAAGAGAAATAAGAGAGGTGAGGCTTCCAGTTGCCCTAGTTTACTGATTGGAGAGAACTTACAGCCCACAGTGCAGGAGGAACTGACCAGGAGCAGCCCAGTGATCTCTCTGAGTTGAGGGAAAAGAGTTGAGAGTTAGGAAAACCAAGTCACCTAGAATTCAGGGACAGGGTATTAACCAGGAGAGGGCTACAGAGAGAGAAGTCTAGAGATGCAGATTACCCCAAGTCTGTAGCTGAGTACTACTGTCTGGCACATGCATGTGAACAAACTACCTAAACCTCGGATTAGAGGGCACAGTAAGCCGGGTTCACACAGAACCATGAACAGTTCCTGTTCCCACCAGCCAGAATGGAAAACCTTCTGAAGATGGGCAGCAGTACAGTCCTCAGAAGGGTACTGCCTGAGTAGTGGGGACAACTGAGCCCTAGAATAAAGGCTGTTATGAGCTCCCTTAACAAAGGCCAATACGAAGATGTGAACAGATCAGCTACTTCTCAGAAGATCAAATTGTTCCCCAGTTAGCTGCATCCTAAGTTTACTACAAAGCACAAAACTATTCTAAGGAATTAAAAAGGCCAACACCCAACAACATAAAAATCACAATGTCCAGCATCCAATAAAAATTTCCAGACCCAGGATGAAGCAAAAAATATGACTGACAATAAGACAAAAAAATCGTCCAGAGAAACAGACCCAGAAATGACATGGACAAGAAATTGAGTAGTCAAGGGTGTTATCATGTTAGCAGCCTGAGGATTTATTTATCTGAGTCTGAATATATCTGAGTCTTGAACATATATTCAATATGTTCAAGAAGATACAGTCATGTATGAGAATGATAAAAAGAAAATATATAAAGAAGACCAAATCAAATTTCTAGAGATGAAAAATACACTGAATGGGATCAATAATAGGCAAGATAGTGTAGAAGAAAAGTTCAGAAAATGCGAAGGCACAGCAATAAAAATTCTCCAGAATGAAATGCAGAGAGTAAAATTACTGAAATAAAGGAAACAAACAGACCAACAACAAGCTGTGGCAAACAGAAGTGCCCTAACATAAGTGTAACTGGAGTTTCAGATGGAGAGAATAAAAGTAAAGAGAGAAAATTTATTTGAGGAATAATGGTTACATTTTTTCCATTTTCTACATATATACAATGGAGTATTACTCACCCATTAAAAAGAATACATTTGAATCAGTTCTAATGAGGTGGATGAAACTGGAGCCTATTATACAGAGTGAAGTAAGCCAGAAGGAAAAACATAAATACAGTATACTAACGCATATATATGGAATTTAGAAAGATGGTAACAATAACCCGGTGTACGAGACAGCAAAAGAGACACTGACGTATAGAACAGTCTTATGGACTCTGTGGGAGAGGGAGAGGGTGGGAAGATTTGGGAGAATGACATTGAAACATGTAAAATATCATGTAAGAAACGAGATGCCAGTCCAGGTTCGATACACGATACTGGATGCTTGGGGCTAGTGCACTGGGACGACCCAGAGGGATGGTATGGGGAGGGAGGAGGGAGGAGGGTTCAGGATGGGGAACACATTTATACCTGTGGCGGATTCATTTTGATATTTGGCAGAACTAATACAATTATGTAAAGTTTAAAAATAAAATAAAATTTAAAAAAAATCCAAAAAAAAAAAAATCCAGGTCAAACTTAAAGGTTATTAAAATACAACTCAAGATAATCAATGTTTCTGTTAAGAGAATAGAGTCTATTTTGTGATGATCACAAGTGAGGAGCAAAGTGCCAGGCTCACAGAATGAGTTGAACAAATAATTACTGGCCCAAATAAATTAAATTAAATTTTCAAATACTGGAAAGAAGTATATTAGTCACTGAAAATACTGATAAAAATGGGGAATTTGGGTGCTTTCATTGGCGAAAAGATCAGCACCATTTTGAATGTGATTAGTTTGGAAACTGAAAATATAGATGCATTCTCAGTTCTAACACAAAAATAAATAAATAAATAAATAAAAACTATAAATTCCGATTCAGAAGCTAAACAAATCCTCGAGTAGAAAAAAACATGAAGAAAACCATACCAAGATAAAACAAAACCAAATTATTGAAAACCACTGGTTAAGAGGAAAACATTAAAAAGAAAAAAAAGGATATAGTATACACCAAAGAATGGCCTTCCCAGATGGAAGTCAGTCAGTCAGTCAGTCAGTCAGTTCAGTCGCTCAGTCGTGTCCATCTCTTTGCAACCCCATGGACTGCAGCATGCCAGGCCTCCCTGTCCATCACCAACTCCCAGAGTTTACTCAAACTCATGTCCATTGAGTTGGTGATGCCATCCAACCATCTCATCCTGTCGTTCCCTTCTCCTCTCACCTTCAATCTTTCCCAGCATCAAGGGCTTTTCAAATGAGTCAGTTCTTCACATCAGGTGGCCAAAGTACTGGAGTTTCAGCTTCAACATCAGTCCTTCCAATGAATATCCAGGACTGATTTCCTTTAGGATGAACTGTTTGGATCTCTTTGCAGTCCAAGGGACTCTCAAGAGTCTTCTCCAACACCACAGTTCAAAAGCATCAATTCTTCAGCAATCAGCTTTCTTTAGAGTCCAACTCTCACATCCATACAGGACTGTGGGAAAAACCATAGCCTTGACTAGACAAACCTTGTTGGCAAAGTAATGTCTCTGCTTTTGAATATGCTGTCTAGGTTGGTCATAACTTTCCTTCCAAGGAGTAAGCGTTTTTTAATTTCATGGCTGCAGTCACCACCTGCTGTGATTTTGGAGCCCAAGAAAGTAAAGTCAGCCACTGTTTCCACTGTTTCCCCATCTATTTGCCATGAAGTGATGGGACCAGATGCCATGATCTTAGTTTTCTGAATGATGAGCTTTAAGCCAACATTTTCACACTTCTCTTTCACTTTTATCAAAAGGCTCTTTAGTTCTTCCTCAATTTTTGCCATAAGGGTGGTGTCATCTGCATATCTGAGGTTATTGAGATTTCTCCCGGCAATCTTGATTCCACCTTGTGCTTCTTCCAGCCCAGTGTTTCTCATGATGTTCTCTGCATATAAATTAAATAAGCAGGATGACAATATACAGCCTTGATGTACTCCTTCACCAATTTGGAACCAGTCTGTTGTTCCATGTCCAGCTCTAACTGTTGCTTCCTGACCTGCATACAGATATCAGGAGGTAGGTAAGATAGTCTGGTATTCCCATCTCTTTAAGAATTTTCCACAGTTTGTTGTGATCCACACAGTCAGAGGCTTTGGCATAGTCAATAAAGCATAAACTGATGTTTTTCTGGAATTCTCTTGCTTTTTCTATGATCCAATGAATGTTGGCAATTTGATCTCTGGTTCCTTTGCCTTTTCTAAATCCTGAACATCTGGAAGTTCATGGTTCACATACTGTTGGAGTCTGGCTTGGAGAATTTTGAGCATTATTTTGCTAGCATGTGAGATGAATGCAATTGTGCAGTAGTTTGAGCATTCTTTGGCATTGCCTTTCTTTGGGATTGGAATGAAAACGGACCTTTTCCAGTCCAGTGGCCACTACTGAGCTTTCCAAATTTGCTGGCATATTGAATGCAACACTTTCACATTCAATCTTTTAGGACTGAAATAGCATTATCTTTCACAATTTGAAATAGCTCAACTGGAATTCCATCACCTCCACTAGCTTCGTTCGTAGTGATGCTTCCTAAGGCTCACTTGACTTCGCATTCCAGGATGTCTTGCTGTAGGTGAGCGATCATACCATTATGATTATCTGGGTCACGAAGATCTTTTTTGTATAGTTCTTCCGTGTAATCTTGCCACCTCTTCTTAATATCTTCCGCTTCTATTAGGTCCCTACAATTTGTCCTTTATTGAGCCTATCTTTGCATGAAGTGTTCCCTTGGTATCTCTCATTTTCTTGAAGAGATTTCTAGTCTTTCCCATTCTATTGTTTTCTTCTATTTCTTTGCACTGATTACTGAGGAAGCCTTTCTTATCTCTCGTGCTATTCTTTGGAACTCTGTATTCAAATGGGTATATCTTTCCTTTTCTCCTTTGCTTTTCACTTTTCTTCTTTTCACAGCTATTTGTAAGGCCTCCTCAGACAGCCATTTTCCTTTTTTGCATTTCTTTTTCTTGGGGATGGTCTTGATCCCTGTCTCCTGTACAATGTCCTGAACCTTCATCCATAGTTTTTCAGGCACTCTATCAGATCTAATCCCTTGAATCTATATGGTGGTGCTAGTGGTAAAGAATTTGCCTGCCAATGTAGGAGATGCAAGAGATACAGATTCAATCCTTGGGTCTGGAAGATCCCCTGACACAGGAGATGGCAACCCACTCCAGCATTCTTGCCTGGAAAATTCCACGGACGGAGGAGCCTGGTGGGCAGGCAAGCTACAGTCCACAGGATCGCAAAGAGTGAGACATGACTGAGAGCAGGAGTGCACACACACAAAAAAGAATAATGAATAATAATGGATTTCAATAGAGGCTAGATAAGAGTAATATTATATTTGTAAAGTCTGAAGGAGAAAAACCACCCTGCTAATGTAGAATTACTTTGGCCAGTACTTTGGCCACTTGATGCAAAGAACTGACTCATTGGAAAAGACCCTGATGCTGGGAAAGATTGAAGGCAAGAGGAGAAGGGTACAACAGAGGATGAGAAGGTTGGATGGCATCACCAACTCGATGGACATGAGTTTGAGCAAGCTGCAGGTGATGGACAGGGAAGACTGGCATGCTGCAGTCCATGGGGTTGCAAAGAGTCGGACACGACTGAGCCACTGAACTGAACTGAATGTACGATTCTATATCTTTCAAAAATAAAGGTGAAATAAAATGCATCACCAGCAGAACAGCACTACAGGAAAGTTTAGGTAGAAGAAAAGTGATACCAGGTGAAAATCTGAATGTACACAGAAACATAAAAAGTACCAAAAACAGGAAATATGGGAGTAAACACAAATGTTCGTTTTTCTCAAATTTAAAGCATTTTTAAAAGATAATTAAATGCTTAAAGTAAAAATAACAATAAATTACAGGGCTTAGAACAGCAAATAATGTAGAAGTAAAATGTATGATAACAGTATACAAGGGTACGTAGGGAGAAACAGAAGCATACTGTTTAAGATTCTTATAGTATATGTGAGGTGATATATTATTACTTGGATACACAATAAATCCTAGAGCAACCACAAAAATATAACAGATAAGCCAATAAGTAAAGATAATTAGAATCATAAAAATACTTAATCCTGCCATAAAACAAAAAAACTTAAGGCTAAAAGAAGGCAGGAAAAGAAGAAATGAGGGCAAAGAACAAATGAGACAAATGAAAAACAAGCTGATAGTTTTATGGTAGCTTTAATTACAGTAATCAAAACAGCATAGTATTGGCACAAATATATATATATATAATATATATATATATATAATGTATCAGTGGAGCAGAATATAAAGTGCAAAAATAAACCCACACACCTGTGATCAATTAATGTATGACAAAGGAGGCAAGAATATACAGTGGAAAAAAGATAGTCTCTTTAGTAAGTGGTGTTGGGAAAACGGGATGGCTACATGTAAAGCAATGAAATTAGGACACTCTCTCATAACATTTAAAAAAACAAACTCGAAATAGTTTAAAGATTTACATATAAGGCATGACACCATAAAACTCCTAGAAGAGAACATAGACAAAACATTCTCTGACATAAATCATAGCAATATGTTCTTAGACTAGTCTCCCAAGGCAAAAGAAATAAATGCAAAACAGACAAATGGAACCTAATCACAATCAAAAGCTTTTGTTGAGCAAAAGAAGTCATCAATGAAATGAAAAAACAACCTATGGAATGGGAGAAAATATTTGCAAAAGATGTGACCAAAAAGGGGTTAACATCCAAAATATATAAAAATCTCATACAACTCAGTATCAGAAAACCGAACAACTCAATCAAAAATGTGCACAAGACCTAAATATATATTTCTCCAAAGAATACATACAGATGGCCAATAGGCTCATGAAAAGATGCTCAGCATCACTAATTCTAAACCACAGTGAGGTATCACCTCACAATGATCAGAATGGCTATCATCAAAAGGTCTACATATTATAAATGCTGGAGAAGTGTGGAGAAAAAAAGAACTCTACTACACTGTGGGAACATAAAGCAACGAAATTGGTAAATCTCTACCCAGATTGATGAGATAAAAACCAGAGAGAAGACATAAATTATCAAGATCAGGAATGAGAAAAGAGACATCACTACATAGCTTAAAAAACAGATGGCAAAAAATAGATGGCAAGGAAAACTTCAATAAAATGGATGAATTCCATAAATATATAAGCTACAATAACTTTTTTGGAAATAAACAGATAACTTGAAAATCCCAATAGCTGTTAAAGAAACTGAATTTTTAAAGTCATTTCCACAAAAATAATTGTAGACTCAGCTGTTATTCTTTTTCTTTCAGTTTTATTGCAATATATATAATTGACATATAGCATTGCATAAATTCAAGGTATAGAATATAATGATTTGACCTATATTATTAGATGATTTATTACAATAATTTTAACCAACAACTACCATCTTGCTGCTGCTGTTGCTGCTGAGTCGCTTCAGTCATGTCCGACTCTGTGCGACCCCACGGACTGCAGCCTACCAGGCTTCTCCATCCATGGGATTCTCCAGGCAAGAACACTGTGTGTGGGTTGCCATTTCCTTCTCCAACTACCATCTTACTTAAATGCCAAAAAAAAAAAAAAAAAAAAACCACAGAAAAGGAAAGAAAGATTTTTAAAAAAACTTTTTTTTCTTATGATGAGAACTTTTAGGATCTACTCTTTTAGCAACTTAACACTTATTAATTCCACCTATCATTTAAAGAAGACATAATACTAATCTACAAAACATTTTCAGAAAATAAAAGATGAAAGACACTTCCCAATTCATTCCATGAAGCCAACATTACACTGACTCCAAAACCAAAGACACTAAAAGCAAGAAATGAAAACAAGCAAAACACCCTATCTACCTATCCCCTTCATGAATGTATGCACAAAAATATCTGTCAAATAAAATCTAACAATATATAAAAAGGTAAATACAAAGACCAAGTGGATTTCACTTCAGGAATCCAAAGCTGCTTCAACAATCAAAAATCAATTTATTTTACCATATCTTCAGACTAAAATAGAAAAAATACATGACAATTTCAATAAATATAGACAAAATAGTTAACAAAATCTACATTCATCCATGATAAAAGCTTTCAGCATACTAGAAACAGAAGAATAAAGAACATTTATGAAATATCTACAGCTAACAGCATACCTAATGGTGAAAGACTGAATTTTCTCTCCCTAAGATCATGAACAAAGCAAGGATGTCTGCTCTCACCAGTTCTATAAAACACTATCAAGAAAATAACAGCCAGTTCAATAAAGCAAGAAAGAGAAATGGCATACAGTTTGAAAAAGAACAGTAAGATTGTCTTTATTTGTAGAGGACATTATACTCATAGAAAATCATAAGAAATATATTAAAAACTATAGCACTAATAAGTATGCATAGTAATATTACATGATGTAAAATCAATACAGAAAAAATTAAGGCTTCCTTGGGGGCCCAATGGTAAAGAATCTGCCTGCCAATGTGGGAGACATGGGTTCGATCCTTGGTCTGAGAAGATCCCACATGCCACAGAGCAACTAAGCCCATGTGTCCCAACTTTTGAGGCTGTGCTCCAGAGTCCGGAAGCACAATTACTGAGCTCCCTGTTCCCTAGAGTCTGTACTCCACAAAAAGAGAAGCCATTGTAATGAGAAGCCCACGTACTGCAACAAAAAGTAGCCTCTGCTCACAGCAACTAGAGAAAAGCCCAAGTAGCAACGATGACCTAGCACAGCCAAAAATGAATAAATTCATTAAATTGTTAAAAATACAGAAAAATTATGTTTCTAGATATTAGCAACCTACAATTTGAAAATCAATACCATTAACAGTATTAAAAGAATATTAAAATGGGGACAATGTGACAGAGATACACAAGATATATATTGAAAGCTCTAAAACACTACTGAGAGAAATTAAAGATGACCTAACAAAATACACTATTTATTCATGCTCATGGACTGGAAGACTCAATACTGGTAAAATGTCAATTTTCGCCTAAATTGATTTAGTGATTTAACATAACCCCAATCAACCTCAAATCCTTGCAAACAATTTTTTTTGGTAGAAAAGAGATTCTAAAATGTCTATAGAAATAAGGGACTCAGAAGAGCAAAAAAATATTTTTGAAAAAGAACAAAGTTGGAACTGTGTTTTCAAGACTTATTATAAAGCTACACTAGTCACAACAGAGTGATATTGGTGTAAAAACAGACTAACAAAGAATGTAACAGAATAGAGAATCATCAATAAACACATACATATATGCCAACTGATTTCAACAGAAGTATGAGGGCAACTCAGGGAGTATATGCATAAGGAAAAAAAAACCTTGCTCAATCCTTATCTCACATCATAAACTAAAATTAACATGAAACGGATGACAGATCTAAATGTAGAATCTAAAACTAAAACCTCTAGAAGAAAATATTTTGGATTAGGCAAATATTTCTCAACAGGACACAAGCAAGAGCTGTAAAACAAACAATACAGGGGACTTCATCAAAACGGAAAACTGCTGCTCTTCAAAAGACATTTAAGAGGATGAAAAGGCAAGCCATAAAGTGGTAGAAAATGTAAAATATCTATCCAGTGAAATACTTATATCCAGAATACACTCTTATAACTCAACAACAGGAAAGTCACCAGTAAGAAAACAGGCCAACGATGTGAACAGATACTTTACCAAAGAGGATATACAGATGGCAAATAAGCACATGAAACATCATTCACCGTTCAATGCTCAAAGTCATTAGTCAAATGCAAATTAGAACCGCAAATAGATACTATATACACTAGAACAGCTAAAATTAGAAAGACTGACAATAGCAACCATTGCTGAGGATGTGGAGCAACTGGACTGCTCAAATACTGCTAGTGAGAATGCAAAATGGTACAGCCACTTCAGAAAACAGTTTATCAGCTTACAAGCTTAAACATATGTGTACAATACAATCCAGCCACTTCATTCCTACACATTTTTATCCACGAGAAATGAAAGCATACATCCAAACAAAGACTGGCATGTGAATGTTCATGGCAGCTTTATTTTACATTTCCATCAGTGGAAAAACAAAATTGTACACCCGTGCTAGAGAATACTGGGCTTCCTAGGTAGCAGTAGTGGTGCAGCAGAAGTAAGAGATTAAGATTTGATCCCTGGGTGAGGAAGATCCCCTGGAGAAGAGCATGGCAATCCACTCCAGTATTCTTGGCTGAAGAATCCCATGGACAGAGGAGCCTGGCAAGTTACAGTCCATAGGGTCGCAGAGAGTCGGACACAAGTGAAGTGACTTAGAACACACGTGACAAGAGAACACTACTCAGCAATAAAAAGAAACAAACTATTAATATACACAACATGGATGAATCTAAATTATTATGTTGAGAGAAAAAAAGACCAAAAAAGGGGGGGGTATATATTGTATAATTTGATTTACATAAAATTCAAATTAATTCATTGTGACAGAAAGCATGTAAGTTGTCTGCAACAGAGATGGAAGGAAGGATGAGTTTCAGGGGAGCATGAATATTCTTTGCAGGATGAAATATTCCTGATTGTGGTGACAGTTTCCTCCTAAGTTCCCTGAGAGAAGAATACAGTTCAGATGAATTCGTATGTCAAATCTCATCAAATTGCACATTTTAAATATGAAATTGCACACTTTAAATATGTGCCATTTATCTTATGCCAATCTCACCTCAATGAAACTGTTAAAACACAGACACCCTGAGCAATCAACTGTTCACTGTTCCTTCAACAAGCAATTTCACATTTCCTCAATCCCAACCCACTCAATACCTTTTTAAATGGCATTGGCATCCATCCACAAAACAGTATTTAAATAAGACCCTGT
This sequence comes from Bos mutus, assembly GCF_027580195.1. Lineage (NCBI taxonomy): Eukaryota > Metazoa > Chordata > Mammalia > Artiodactyla > Bovidae > Bos > Bos mutus. The sequence continues at coordinate 71,512,632 of NC_091622.1, read as the reverse complement.
TTTTCTTTACTAGAAAGTGAAGGGGTCAGGAGACAACAGACCAGACACTTGATCAACACCAACTGGGAGAGTGGAGCGGTGCTACCAGTGGACTCTGGTTATCTCCTTGTTCCTTTTCATCCACCTGAGGCTCCCTGATCTGGAACTGCTCTGGAGCTCTCAAAGTTGACCTGTCGTTCTTTGCCAAATAACACACCGTTCTAAGAAACTGCTTGAAGGGCCACACGGTTTTTTAGCAAAAACATAACTCAGCTTGTGTTCTGTTGATATGATACACGCTATATCAAAAAAAAAAGGAACAAAAAAACCTGTGTGACGAGTCTATAAATTTTTTTTTTTTTTTAAAGAATGGCTTTAAGGAAAAGATCTAGAAAATAGCAATCAAAATGATCAAGGAGAACCGAGAGTGTAAAATTAATGCTTGGATAAAACTAAGGTATTCTGAGTGGAAAGTTAATAAAAATCTGCAAGCTATGGAAGTCATGGTCAGAATGAACAATGCCTACTTCATCACATCTCAAAACAGAAGTCCGGTTTCCAATGAAGAAGAAAGCCCCTCTCCTTCATCCCACTTGCCTCTCAAAAGAAAGGTAGAAGGTGGTAACAAAAACTCATTTCATGTTAAATAAATAATAAATTACTGGAGAAGGCAATGGCACCCCACTCCAGTACTCCTGCCTGGAAATCCCATGGACGGAGGAGCCTGGTAGGCTGCAGTCCATGGGGTCGCTAAGAGTCGGACACGACTGAGCGATTTCACTTTCACTTTTCACTTTCATGTACTGGAGAAGGAAATGGCAACCCACTCCAGTGTTCTTGCCTGGAGAATCCCAGGGATGGGGGAGCCTGGAGGGCTGCCGTTTATGGGGTCACACAGAGTCAGACACGACTGAAGTGACTTAGCATTGGCATAATAAATTACTAAAAAAAACCGTGTGAATCTGTTCTTTCTATCTAAATCACAGACAGAGTTCAAGTGCTACCGTCTTCATGCAGTCAGCCTTCCCTGACCATTCTGGGACCCGCTGACATCCCTTCTAAAGAATTCTTTATTTGTGTCACGCAATTTATCATGGGCGGTTATCCATTTTCTTACCTAGTATAGAGGGATTTCTTCTATTCTTCTCCTCCAGTTTCCAGCTTTGCCTATACTATTGGAACTTTGGCCCTTAGTTCTGCTTTCCTGGAAAGTAATGAGGCGGAAGTTTTCATTTTACCATTTCTCATATTTCTTCCCCTCAAGAGACATAAACCATCTGACTGGGGAGAAGGGCGATGCTCAGGCATGACAGCTTCTGGCTGGTCCCTTTCTCAGAGTCTCTTGTACATCAGCAGAGCACATCCTCCTCCGGAAGGCAGCACGAAGGTTCCCAGCTGCTGTGCCTCTGAATCAAGTAGACACATGAACTTGGGGAGGAGGGAGAAATGTGGTAGGTCCCATGGGTCCCAGGCATACTCCTCAATCCAGTTTGATGAGCAGTTCAGCTGATGAGATATGTTAATCCCCGTCACCAACAGGAGTGGATAAGAGGTATGACTAATTAGCAGCACCACCATCTAAAATGCCTTTCCTCCCTTCATTTGACTGTCAAAATGTCTACCCTTCTAGGCTGACTTCTTATTCACCGAGTTTTTTTGCAATTCCTGAGGTCCCAATTAATCATTTCCTAATCTTTGCCCCAAAGTACTATTTTTATGCTCCGACTACAAGATTTATTTTGCCTGGCATTCTAGTAAGTTGTATATATCTCTTTCAACACTTAAGGTATAAGCTCCTTCAGAAAGGGGGCTAAATCATATTTATCTTTGTATAAATCAATTCAGTTTAAGTTTATATACATTTAAACTGGATCACCTTTGTAATTACCTGTTTACTGTTTGTTTTCAGACAGACTGTAAATTCAAAGAGGCAGACAGTCAATTATTGTTAACTGCTGTATCTCTTCCACTGGCACTTTAAATATTTGTTAAATTAAATTAATTTTCTCTCACATGTTTACAATCATGCCTAATATTTGTTGACTGAATGGTTGATTATTTTATGGGGGTGGTGAGATGAGACTGATGAATCTAAAATCAAAGTGTCATCTTTTAAAATTTCAGAACAAATAAAATCAAAAATATCAGCAACAACAAACATGCACTTCCTTTGAAGATAATATGAGAATGATGAAAATTATCCCTTTGCCCACACCACACATTGTGCTTTGGAGTTTTCATACCTATAAATCATTAACCTATTACAAGTACTCAAAACAAAGGTAAAATCCTTGCCTCATCACTGATTGCTCTCATCTATAAATGACCAGTATTTAATGAAATAAATATTTTTCACATTGCAGGTATAAGAAAATGTCAGAAACAGAATCCAGCCAATCTAACAGAGTTCTGAAATAGTGACTCAGAAAAAGAGTGCAAGCTACAAGGGCAATCAGACCTCCAATAGCTTTCTGCTGTGTTGCTACTGCAAAACTGTTCAGTACTAGAGCTCTCTACTAGCCACAACCAATGGATATTGATGCCTCTTGGACATATAGAGGTCCCTTGATTTTTCTCCAATAGCTCAGTAACACTATAGCATGTATTTTAGACGCTAAGAATTTATTTAGATGTTAAGCTGCTCAAATTTAGATGTATTAGCTAATTGATTAAAAAAGGAAAGAGAGAAAATAAAACTCAAGAAAGTGCCTAACAACTTAAAGTATGTACTTAGTTGGAGAAGGCAATGGCAACCCACTCCAGTACTCTTGCCTGGAAAATCCCATGGACGGAGGAGCCTGGTAGGCTGCAGTCCATGGGGTCACTAGGAGTCGGACATAATTGAGCGACTTCAATTTCACTTTTCACTTTCCTGCATTGGAGAAGGAAATGGCAACCCACTCCAGTGTTCTTGCCTGAAGAATCCCAGGGACGGGGGAGCCTGTTGGGCCACTATCTATGGGGTCGCACAGAGTCGGGCACAGCTGAAGCGACTTAGCAGCAGCAGCATATACTTATTAAGTGACTACTGACCATCTAGTCTTGTGTTGGGTTCTCTGGGAAGAAAATGTCTGTCCTCTAGAAGCCCATAGGATAGTTGACTTATGCAGAAGCCATTATATAACTTCACAACATTATATATGAAGCAGACTATAAGGAAGTGTGAGCATCCATGCTACAACCAATCAGAACAGAGGAGAAGGTAAGAGGGGTGTTTCGTTGATGAGTCTTGAAATAAAAGTGGGATTTAAATGGATAGAGGTGAATGCAGAAAAGGAGGTAAATCTCCAAAGTTACACACCACCTGCAAGGAGAATACTTTCAAAAGTCCATGTTGAAGCTGATCTTGCTCAGAACAGTCATTGACAGATTTGGGTTACAAAAATCAAACCTGAGTAAGATTCCTGAGCAGCTTCTGAGTGGGTCCCAGTTTTAGAAAAGCCCATGAAATTGCTGCAATCACCAAGGCCAGGAAAAGGGTACCCCACAATTTATACATACCTAACAGAGCATTTATTATGACCATCAGATGATTACTATTTTTCTGAAGCTTTTCTGGGAGATGTCAACTACCGGTAAACCAGGTACCCTTGGGTGACTAGTTCATGTAGATTATCTACAGCTAAGCTTGTTCTGATGAAGTGGTTTCTAATTTGTGGAAGATACGGAATCATTCCAAGGATTCCAGTAAATTCATATGAGCACCAAGTTCATGCTCTGAACACCATTTTCCAAACATCGCATAGACTGTTTCAAACAAAGATATTGCCATGTTTCTGATGTATACAATTGCTCTTGTATTTAATTTTTAAAATATATTTTAAAATATAATTAAATTCATAGCCAGTTTATTCACTGTATCATCTAAGATTACTATGTTAAAGAAGTTTTCCATGTACTTACATGGAAAAATGTCCAAAATGAGCTAAATCAGAAAGGCAAAGTAACTATCTATCTATATATATATACACACATATATATACAAAATTTTGTAAAAGAAATGTTTATTATATATACTACTTTAACATATGTTAATGAAGGTACATGTCCATAGAAAATTTTAGAAAATATAAACTACAATATTAACTTTTGGTGGTGGTTTAGTTGTTAAGTTATGTACAACTCTTGCAACCCCATGGACTGTAGCCTGCCAGGCTCCTCTGTCCATAGGATCTTCCAGGCAAGAATACTGGAATGGGTTGCCATTTCCTTTTCCAGGGGATCTTCCAGACCCAGGGATCGAACCCAGGTCTCCTGCACTGCAAGCAGAGTTTTTACCAACTGAGCTACCATGGAGTTGGTTTTGGGAGATGGAATTTATAAGTGTGTTTTCACTGTCTATAAATTTCCGCATTTTAAACTGTTATAATGAGAATATATTGTTTTTGTAATATGCTGCTGCTGCTATGTCACTTCAGTCATGTCCGACTCTGTGCGACCCCATAGACGGCTGCCACTAGGCTCCTCTGTCCCTGGGATTCTCCAGGCAAGAACACTGGAATGGGTTGCCATTTCCTTCTCCAATGCAGGAAAGTGAAAAGTGAAAGTGAAGTCACTCAGTTGTGCCCGACTCTTAGCGACTCCATGGACTGCAGCCTACCAGCCTCCTCCGTATGTGGGATTTTCCAGGCAAGAGTACTGGAGTGAGTTGCCATTGCCTTCCCCATTTGTAATATGAAAAAGCACTTAATATTTTAAAAGTCTGTATTATTCAATAAAGTAAGGAGTCCTGCTTGAAAAAGTTTTAGAGTGTCTTCCTGAATTTATTAAATTCATAATCTCCTGCTCACAGAAGCAGACTCTGCAGAAAACTCCACTCTACACAAGTACAATGCGAACTCAAAGGACTGCACTGAAATCTTTATTATATCCAGTTTCATGTCTGTCACTATGTTTGGGGTGGAGAGTAAACTAAGGGCAAATAAGCCACCACTCGTGCCTAAGTATGATTTCAGGACCATTTTTAGATGACTCTTGATCCCCAGAAAACCTCTGGCTCTCACTAGAAACAGGCATGAGGGAAAGGGAAAGTGAAGTCACTAAGTCATGTCAGACTCTTTGCGACCCTATGGAGTGTAGCCTACCCAGCTTCTCTGTCCATGGGATTTTCCAGGCAAGAGAACTGGAGTGGGTTGCCAGTTCTTTCTCCAGGGAATCTTCCTGACCCAGGGATCAAATATGGGCCTTCCGCATTGCAGGCAGACGCTTTACCCTCTGAGCCACCAGGGAAGTCCAGGCATGAGGGAAGGAAGCGACAATTTATTAATCATCTGCAACATGTCACACAAGTGTTCTGTAACACATTAGGTCAACTCATTAAATAACTTTGCAAAATATTAGCGCACCTATTTGAAGATGAGGAAACTAAGGCTTGGGGAGGGTAAGTAACTTGGACCAGTCTATCAGGCCGGACCAGTAAGTTGGACCCGTCTACTAGGTTATACCACGCGGAAGCCCAAGCAGGAGATAAAATCTTTCATTCTATTACCAGATTTAATTTACGAGTTTAAATTCATGGTGGGGTTTAAATTCATACTAAAGTTCAGACACAAAGGCATGATGATGCATTTCATTTGCACACTGCTTTATGACTCACAAAGCACTTTTTATGCACCGCTTTATTGCTACAACAAAGAAAACCTATGGGGCAGTTAGACAAGCATTACCATCTCCGTTTTACATAGGAGGAAATGAGGCTCAGAAACTGACAAATGGCTAATCTCTTTCCTGAAAGTAGAGGCGGAAAGCGGGAGAAAGAGACAGACAGGGAGGGAGAGACAGAGGGGGAAAGAAAGAAACACACACAGGAGGTAGAGGTCCAGAAGGAGGAGCTAAGTATGTGACACTGATATTCAACCAACATTTACTGAGGATCTGTTAACAGCGCTGCCCAGGAGAAACATGATGTGAGTCACCTATGTAATCTGAAATCACCTAGTAGCCACACTGAAATAAAACAGATGAGACTAAAATGTATATTCAAAATACCACCGTTTTAACGTGTAACCAGCATAAAAACTATTAATAGTCTACCATTCCTTCTTTGCAGTATATCTTTCAAATCCAGTGCGGATTTTACATTGACAGCACAGCTCCCGCTTCACGTGTTCCGAGCCACATGTGACTAGTGGTTACCATACTGAACGGCACAAGTCTAAACTGTGACAAGAACTTAGGATGATCTCATTAATCCTCGCAGCTAAGATGAACTAACAGGCTCAGACACAGCCAGATGTGGAAAATTCTAACCCTATTCTGCCCTCTGAATTCTAGGTCTTTTTCACTGGTGGGAAGGTCGTTGCCTTAATATCTAGAATGCATTTTGACAACATACGTCAAGACTCATATTGAAATTTTGGAAATAACCTAACATCTAAAATATGGGGATGTAATTGTCTCTTCACTTTCTTCCTTCCTATGTGCTAGTCCGGAAGTACCTCTAGGTAAAGGGTTATGTCTTATTCACCATTAGACACTCATGGCACATGGTAGACAATAAAATTTTCCAAATCAATTATGCATAATATGGTAATTAGTCCATGAAGACAATATCAGGCAGCCATGAAAAGTTATATTTATGAAACACTGGCCAATACTTATTATGTTTTTAAAAATAATTCTAAATAGTATAAACAGTATAGTTATAAGATAAGAACAATAGAAAAATATTAAAAGGTAATAAAGGCAGTTATCCACTTAGCTCATTCAGTTCAACCCTAGTACTAGTATATAACATATGCCAGGCACATACATGTCATTAGCAAGAATATAGTTCATTTTCATTTGAAACCTTAAATTTCACCTTTTTTGAAACCTTAAAAATGTTCCAAATGAACATGTTACTACTCTTATGACAGAATTATTTACAATAATATTATAAAATGACAGAAAGCATGCTAATGGCAGAACACTGTACATGGTAACAGTAGAGATGCCAGGTCTTCCAATGGAGAGAACCAGAGCCAAGTACGGGAAAGTGTCAGATTTCAACTAGCCAACTGAAAAAGTATTTACTGAGCTAATAAGCACAGCACTAGAGGTCAGAGATGGAATTAGAGTAAGAAGAACTCTAGAACTTAAAGACATCATTGGACAATGAGTCCTATGCAAAGAGGTACAGAAAAGAGGTTCATCATCCAGACTGGTGAGGTGGGCAGAGGCGCCAGCGAAAGGCTTTGAGCTAGTGCGTTTTTTCAAAGAGGGAAGGTGCTGCCAAAGTCTGGACATTTTCTGCAAGACATTTTTAGCTTTGTATTTTTACTCTAATAACGTTCTTTAAAATTAGGTAAGTACACACTGGATCACCTGGATGCCTATTTGATAACTGAGCATGCAGCCACGGGTGAGAGTGAAGTTTGCGTCTATAAAGTGTTAAGGCACCCTGATCACCTGAGTTGAATTACATGCTAAGCCTCTGGAGAGTTTTAAATAAAAGTGACACAATCCCAGTTATCTTTTTAAAAGACGATTCTTATGAATATGTAGAGAATAGATTACGCAGACAGGAAGAGCAGAAGTAGAAACACCAATTAGGGAGTTTTTAGTATAGTCCAGAATAATGATTGTTGAGACTAGAGGGGCTGGAATTGAGATTGGAGAAACAGGATGGATTATTCCGACCTGACTGGGGCTTAGTTTCTTTAAAAGGAAAGCATAAGTCTGAACTCAGACTGAAGGGATGAATAGGAGTGGGCAGCAGAGGTGTTGAAAGAGGACACAGCAAAGAGCAATTCCTGGAGATGAGGGAGACCGAGTACATTCAAAACACTGAAAGAAGGTCAGTTGTTTGGGATCATAACAGTGAGTGGAGAAGCATGGTAAGAGATGAAGCTCTGGAAGCATGAGTAGGGTCAGATGTGGCCATATTAAAGAGTTTGGACTTAATCCTAAAGGCAGTGAGGTCACGAATGGTTCTAAGCAGAGAAGTGACATAATCTTTTCAAGAAATGTGCACTGAGAAGTGTCTATGAGATTTAGTAACAAGGAGATGGTGACCTGACTAAGCCAGCTTCAAGAGGGTGGACTGCAAGTCAAGCTGGTTGAAAGTCAATTCTGTCTCAGGCAGATAAAAAGACAAGCACTGTGCAACTGTTGAATATTATATACTAACCAACTAGCGGATGAGAAAATTAAATAGAATACAAAGTCTTTTTTTAACTCCAAGCTACCTTGAAGTCCTTAATTCTGATGGATGATAAGATAGACAGACAGACAAATATATAAATAAAACAGACATACAGAGCTAGGAAAGGGAGGATTGACTGATGCTTTTTTCTTTTCCATGATGGCTTATTATAGGATATTGAATATAGTTCCCTGTACACTACAGTAGGGTCCTTGTTGTTTATCCATTCTATACGTAAGAGTCAGTGTGCGTCTGTTAATCCCAAACTCCCAGTCCACCCCTCTCTTACCCCATTGCCCCTTGGCAAAGACAAGTCTGTTCTCTATGTTTAGCAGTCTGTTTCTTAGTTTTATCTGTGTCATATTTTCGTTTCCACATATACGTAACATCATATGGTATTTGTCTGTCTCTTAATGACTTACTTCACTTAGTATGATAATCTGTAGGTCCATCCACATTTCTGCAAATGGCATTCTTTCTTTTTATGGCTGAGTAGTATTCCATTGTGCGTGTATGCTTGTGTGTATGTGTATACCATATCTTCTTTACCCATTCATCTGTCAGTGGACATTCAGGCTGCTTCCATGTCTTGGTTATTATAAATAGTGCTTCTATAAACATTGGGGTGCAGGTATCTTCTGGATATATGCCCAGAAGTGGGACTGCTGGGATCATATGATAGTTCTATTTTTAGTTTTTAAAGGAACCTCCATACTGTTCTCCATAATGGCTTTACCAATTTACATTCCCACTGACAGTATAAAAGGGGGGTTCCCTTTTCTCCACACCCTCTTCAGTATTTGTTATCTGTAGAGTTTTAAATGATAGCTATTCTGACCGGTGTGAGGCGGTACCTCATTAAATTTCATTTGCATTTCTCTAATAATTAGTGATGATGAGTATCTTTACATGTGCTTACTTGCCAGCTGTATGTCTACTTTGGAGAAGTGTCTTCTGTCCATTTTTTGATTGGGTTGTCTGGATCCACAGATCAGAATAAGGACTGGTTGTTAATGATGGGAGATTAACCAAATGATAATTAAATATAAAGACATCCATATTCTTTTAAATTTTGTTCTAAATAATTTTCTTACATGTATTATATAATTGCCACTTCATAGCAAATGGAAGTGGGAAAAATGGAATTAGTGACACATTTCGTCTTCTTGGGCTCTAAAAGCCCTGTGGATGGTGACTGCAGACATGAAATCAGAAGATGACTGCTTCTTGGCAGGAAAGCTATGACAAACCTGGACAGTGTGTTAAAACGCAAAGACATCACTTTGAGGACAAAGGTCCATATAGTCAAGGCTATGGTCTTTCCAGTAGTCATGTATGGATGTGAGAGTTCGACCATAAAGTAGGCTGAGTACCGAAGAATTGATGCTTTTGAATTGTGCTGGAGAAGACCCTTGAGAGTCCCTTGGACTGCAAGGAGATCAAATCAGTCAACTGTAAAGAAAATCAACCCTGAATATTCATTGGAGGGACTGACTGGGGATGAAGCTCCAATATTTGGGTTACCTGATGCAAACAGCTCATTGGAAAAGGCCCTGATGCTGGGAAAAACTGAAGGTAGAAGAAAAGGGTGACAGAGGATGAGATGGTTGGATGGCATCACCAATTCAGTGGACACGAACTTGGGCAAACTCTGGGAGATGGTGAGAGACAGGGAAGCCTGGTGTGCTGCAGTCCATGGGGTCGTGAAGAGTTCAGGTGACTGAACAACAACATTATATTATTATTTTTAGTCATTGGAGATTTAGGGTTTTAAATGAGTTTATGATCATAATTTTCCCGAAAAAACACAACTTATGTATGTCCTCTTGGAATCACTTGTCTACAGGACCATCCCCACTTTAAACTCACAGTTACCCTCAAGGTGCAGCTCCATGGCAGATCCCTTCAGAGCATCTTCCATAAACATTAAGGTTAGTGATTTGTTTTCTCTTTGTCCTTCTGGAGCACAGTACATGTAATTCTATCACTTTACTGGTTTTGTCTAACTCTTACAGGCAGAGATTCTGTCTCATTCATCCTTGTATCCCCAACACCTAGCACAGTGCTTGACGCATAGTGTTCAACAAACACTTGTTAAATTGCTGAATCACTGCCTTCCAGTTTGGACCGTGTAGCCATGCCTAGGCACCAGCATCCACCTGGTGGCAGCAGCCCCACAGTGCAGCAGAGCAGGGAGGAAGTAAACAGTGATGGAGAATCACTCCTACAATCCTAAAACATCAGCAACACAAAGCCGGTACTCTGTCACAAACTAGAGGGGTGGGATGAGGAGGGAGGTGGGAAGGGGGTTCAAGAGGAAGCGGACATATGTCTACCTATGGCTGATTCATGTTGATGTATGAAAAAAAATCACAATATTGTAAAGTAATTATCCTCTAATCAAAAATAATTTTTTAAAAAATCTATAAAGTAACAGTAAACCTACATATACTCCAAATTCCCCACTTTCTCTCCACCTCTTCCCCCACCTAAAGATGTAATAAATCCATACAACAAAAAGCCAGTTCATAAAAGGTTTTAATGCTTATCTGTTCTCTCAAAATCAATCAGGTACTTGCGATGAACATCGTAAGGAAAAAGTTTTACAAGTTAAGTAAAATAATTCAACAGTAGTGCTAGATTTTTTTTAACAGATTCCTAAAATAACTATGCTTGGTATATCTTCTACTGAAAAATAAATGCTAGTTCAAAAAATTTTATCTCTGAAATACTCTTGACTCAAATAACATTAGTCAATATAGCCAAGTTTATTATTTATTTTAAAGTATCTTTAGCACTTGTCCAATTATCACAGAATATGGTCTTTGATTTTTTTTTTAACATAAAAGAGAACATTTTACATGGAAGGTTCAGGAACTTAAGAAATATTTTTACTTATATCTTATTTAAACTATTGCTTTTATCCATCTATTTCATACAAATAAAAGTTGAAACACCTTCGTCATTGCCTTCCAGTTTGTTTGCATCTCGCAATAGCAGAAAACAATCCAGTCAACCTTGTCAAGAAGCATTTACAGGGACGGGATGAAAGATCTGCCCAGTAAACAAATTAATTACAATACCAGGCACCAATTCTATGCCACTGAAGAATTCCAGAACCAGCAGTGACTAAGGATTCCTTTTACACACAAGGAGAGAGAAACAGGAAGTCTGCTGTATCGTGATAAAAGCTCTGTGATCAGTGTTCTCAGGGGTCTGCAGGTCACGCTGTGCAGACTATTTTATACTCTATGAAAAGCAGTAAATTAAAGTCATTATTATTTTACAGACGCTCAGTCTAGCCTGTTTGAGTTAAAATCATTCCTTGATTTGTCTACATTTTAAGAAGCCTGATTTTTCCAGCACTACACCACACCTGCCCACACACACACACACACACACACACCCCAGGAGATACTGATAAGATGGGACATCATGAGAACTATCTCACTTTGCTCAAATTCTCCTGCCTGCCTGTATTCAGTCACTCTTCAACTACAAGAAAACACCAGAGAGAAAGCAGGAACACTTCCCTCTTCCACCACTGCAATACCAAGGAGCCTGTAATAGAAGTGTCCCTTTGTGCAAACAAAGCCTACAGACAGCTACAATCTGTGCTGCCTTGGAGCCGGCTTTGGCTCTCTGGAGCCAGGCTGAGATGCACTGAGGCTTTCCAGATTGAAGGTCACAACAGTGTGTTGAATAACAAGGTTTCTGCAGAAATCCTTAAAAACTACATTAATCCTAAAAAACTGCACATGGCTCAGAGACAACTGAGACATACTAACAGAAGACACCCAATGAGCAATGAGAGTACTTCATAAAACCAGCCAGTCACATCCAGACACCTATCTTACGAGACCCTATGGTAGTAGGTGCTATGCAAGAGAGAAAGCACCTGTTCACAGGAGCAACGTTCCATCATCCTTTCATTTCCCAAAATACTGTGCCGGCTTCTGCCTCCAAATACATCAACCACTTTCACATTAAATATTAGGGTGAAGAAAGTAAGAAAAAGGAATTACAGAAAACATAATTTCAGTAAAAAAAAAAAAAAAAAAGAATTCTATTCTTTGGAAATTGGAAAATTCAGGTGCCCAGTTTTTATGGACTTGTGTTCTAAAAGTAAAAATCCACTCCTAGTGTGTCTTCACTCTACAAGGTCATTCTTTTTATCTGAAGTTCTTGTTCTCACTACATTGCAGACCTTTTTGTGATATAAGTGGGGGAAAACCAGTTGTTCTTCATGAGAATAAAAACCAAAAACCCTTAGACTCTAGTTTGTTTCTGCTTCTGTGTAGCCTTTAGGAAGTCACCTAAACCTGCCCACATCCCAAGCTTCCCTGTACATACATAATATGGCAGAGGTGCAGCACAGCCTAGGATCTTATATGAGGGGTGTTTCATAGAGATAACTCGGCTTTACGAGGTCAAGAACCCGATAAAATTGTATATAAAAATGTTTGTGTTTGAGCATTTTTCCAGGGCTAGTATCCACTTTCATCAGATTTTCAAAACAGTCTGAGACCTGAAATTGGCAAAGAATCACTGATTAAGACAGTTTCTAAGTAAAATATTGTAAACTGAAGTCTGCAATTCCATGATTCTTCTATAACAGAGCAGGTAAAACTGGAAGAGAAGCAAGTCATTCCGGAAACAGACTACACATTTTCATCCTTAGAAAATGGAAAAACTAGAAACAGTGCTCACTGTCTGTTGATGATACTAAGGGATCTGAGCAAGATGAAGGGGTTGTCTCAATGGGTTTGAAGAGCCAGGCATCTCCTCTCCATCCTCAGCAGAAGACTTAGGGCTGCATCAAAATGGACATGGAAAGAAGCAATGAGGACAAGTCCCAGATCTTGGTTTTTAAATACCATTCCTTCACTACAGAGGGAGGACCCCTTGAAGAAATGACTGAGTTCTAGTCTGGGAAAGTATGAAGCTGTCCGGAGATGGCTTGTCGGGCAAGGAAGGGCTGAGAGACTAATGGATCATGTTATTAATAAAAGCTGATGAAAGTTGATGTAAAGGGGATCTCGCTGGCCAAATTTGAGCAATATGAACATCCAAAAATAACAGTAAAAGATTATAAACATTAAAAATTTTAATTTCATGAGCACAAAATGATGAAATAAAAAGAGGACGTGTAATCAGAGTGTATCAAAGAGAAAAATAAGGAAAGTTTTTCTTTACAGAAGAATGCCCACTAACAAATGTAGAGAAAAAACAATAAAATTAGAAAAATCACCATTTTGCAACTCTCATGTAATAACTGATTTAGGCAAGGACCATCAATGAATGTAAAAATCAATGGGTAATTAGACATTCACATGTTCTCAAAGTATGACCCAACATACTCCTTAACATGAAGGTTTCCATTTCCTGATTCTAGATTTTAAGAATAAATACAGCATGCATATTCTAATTAAACTGTATCCCAGTTAATTAAGTTAATTTTATCGAACATCTGTGAAATTATCAGTTTTCAAAGAATTAGAACATATCAATTGACACATAATCAGTATCATTTAATAATTATCTGAAGATTTGGAAGGCACTCCTGTATCTTTCTGTGCCTCTTTATTATCAGCATGAACATAAAAGATAAAAGGATCACTGCTCAGAAAGCGGTCGCCAAGAACACACTGGGATTGTCAAGGCGGCTGCTGTCCCGTACTGCCTTCCAGTAGCCATTGGTTCCACTTAGGGATAACACAGTCCGCAACTGTTCTCCTCCCCTCTCCTACACTTTACAGAAATGAAAAGTAACTCTTTCTCACCCCAAGGTAGAGCAAGACAACATAGAAAATTCTACAGAACAAATGACCATGTTTCATCGACAAGTGGTAAGAGGGAAAACAAAAGGAAGAGAGGGAATGTTGATGGATTAAGAGACTGAAGAAATATATCAACCAAATGCAACACAAGACTCTTATTTGGACCCTGACTCAAACCAACTATAAAAGCCATTCATGGGACGTGCTTGGTGGTACAGTGGGTGGGAATCTGCCTTCCAGTGAGCAGATACGGGTTCAATCCCTGGTCGCAGAAGAGCCTGTGAGCCACAACTACTGAGCCCACACTCAACTGCTGAAAGTGGTGTGCCTAGATCCCATGCTCCGCAACAAGGGAAGTTACTACAATGAGAAGCCTGTGCACAACAAAAAGCAGTCCCGCTCACTGCAACTAGAGAAAGCCCAAGTGTAGCAATGAAGACACAAATAGATCACAAAATAAAATACATTTATGAAATAGGAAAATTTGAACACTGCTAGCTATTGGATTGGAGAAGGCAATGGCAACCCACTTCAGTACTCTTGCCTGGAAAATCCCATGAATGGAGAAGCCTGGTAGGCTGTAGTCCATGGGATCGCTAAGAATCGGACACAACTGAGCGACTTCACTCTCACTTTTCACCTTCCTGCATTGGAGAAGGAAATGGCAACCCACTCCAGTGTTCTTGCCTGGAGAATCCCAGGGACGGGGGAGCCTCATGGGCTGCTGTCTATGGGGTCACACAAAGTCAGACACAACTGAAGTGACTTAGCAGCAGCAGTAGCAGCTATTGAATATCAAGTTAATTAATTTTAATGTGATTTTTAACAGAGTCCTTTTTGGATAATACTGTTGCTAAAACTTGGCCTCTTACATCAGGGCTGAATAGAAACATGGAGAAAAGAGTTTTGGAAAGTAGAAAAGAGTAGCTTTTATTGCTTTGTCAGGCAAAGGGGGCCACAATGGGCTAAAGCCCTTAAGACTGTGTGACTCACCCTGGAGGGGGTAGTGAGGTGTTTCATAGTGTTCAAGGAGCAGGGCATGATCAGTTCATGGACAACTCTCGGATTGGTTGGCATCAAGGTAGAGTTTTAAGCTTCATCAGCCTTCTGGTTTCAAGCAGTCTAGGGTCTATATTCTTGTGGTCACAGTTTTCATCTGGAGGGGGCCTGCTTCCCATAAAAACAACTCACAACTCAGGAATGTATGTCAGGGCTTTATCTATATCTTTCAGGGAACTGGGGGTTTGGTGATTCTGCAATGTGGGAATTACAGTCTAAATTGTTACCAGTTCCCCAGCCCAACAGCTATTCTGTGTTTCTACACCTTTACATTTTCCAATTGTTAAGTCTTAGTCAGAAATTTCGGAGAAGGCAATGGCACCCCACTCCAGTACTCTTGCCTGGAAAATCCCATGGACGGAGGAGGCTGCAGTCCATGGGGTCGCTGAGGGTCGGACACAACTGAGTGACTTCACTTTCACTTTTCACTTTCATGCACTGGAGAAGGAAATGGCAACCCACTCCAGTGTTCTTGCCTGGAGAATCCCAGGGATGGGGGAGCCTGGTGGGCTGCCGTCTATGGGGTCGCACAGAGTCGGACACGACTGAAGTGACTTAGCAGCAGCAGTCAGAAATTTACTTCAAAAGATGGGGACACAGGGGCTTGTATACTGTTTCAATACATACTGAGAAATTTGCCTGAAATTTGCTTTGAAATATCCCAGTGAGGGTGGTAGGGGGAAGATATAGAGGAAACAAGAGTGGTCACGTGTTGATAATTGTCAAATCTGGGAGATGGGTTTGCAAGGGTTCACTGTACCATTATCCCCTCTACTTTTGCATATGTTTGGAGATTTCCATCATTATGAATTTTTTTTTTAAGTAAGGAAGCCCTACTAGTTATAGATGAAGGACAGAGAAGCCTAGATTGCTAGAGTCCATAGGGTTGCAAAGAGTCAGACACAACTGAGCCACTGAACAACAACAACAATGAACAAAATGTCTTTAGTTCGGACGTGTTCAGATTCTGGATTAATGGTACGGTGGTTTAGTTGCTCAGTCGTGTCCAACGCTTTGCAATGCCATGGACTATAGCCCACCAGGTTCTTCTGTCCATGGGATTTTTCCAGGCAAGAATATTGGAATGGGTTGCCATTCCCTTCTCCATGGGATCTTCCCCCCCCAGGGATTGAACCCGGGTCTCCTGCACTGCAGGTGGATTCTTTACCAACAGAGCCATTAGGGAAGTTTGATTTTCAGTAACCATTTACTGAATGTTTGTTAAGTCCTGGCATTTCTAGAACTAAGTGATACCCAATGGTTCTTTTAAGTACCACTGAGGATGTAGCGGTTAATAGTGGGGTATCTGAAGTCAAATGGCCCAGACTAGAATTCCAGGCCTTCTACCTACTAACTGTGTAACATGGAGAAAATTGCTTAAATCTCTCCATGCCTCAGTTTATAAAATGGGAATAGTAAAAGCCTCCCTGGTGTCTCAGATGGTAAAGAATCTGCCTGCAATGCAGGAGACCTGGGTTCAATCCCTGGGTGGGGAAGATCCCCTTGAGAAGGAAATGATAACCCACTCCAGTACTCTTCTTGGAGAATTCCATGAACAGAGGAGCCTGGTGGGCTACACTCCATGGAGTCACAAAGAGTCGGACACAACTGAGCAACTTTCACTTTCACCATGCCTCAGTTTTCTCGTTTATACAATGGAAATAATAAGAGCACCTACATCTACTTCTGTCTCATTGACTACGCCAAAGCCTTTAACTATGTGGATAACAACAAACTGTGGAATATTCTTAAAAAGATGGGAATACCAGACCACCTTACCTAATTCCTGAGAAACATGTATGAGGTCAAGAAGCAACGGTTAGAACCAGACATGGAACAACAGACTGGTTCCAAATTGGGAAAGGAGTACGTCAAGGTTGTATATTGTCACCTTGTTTATTTAACTTATATGCGGAGCACATCATGTGAAATGCCGGGCTGGATGACTCACAAGCTAGAATCAAGATTGCAGGGAGAAATATCAACAACCTCAGATATGCAAATGATACCACTCTAATGGCAGAAAGTATAGAGGAACTAAAGAGCCTCTTGATAAGGGTAAAAGAGGAGAGTGGAAAAGCTGGCTTAAAACTCAATATTCAAAAAACTAAGATCATGCTATATGGTCCTATCACTTCATGGCAAATACAAGGAGAAAAAATGGAAGCAGTGAGAAATTTTATTTTCTTGGGCTCCAAAATCACAGCAGATGGTGACTGCAACCATGAAATTAAAAGATGTTTACTCCTTGAAACAGAGAAGGCAATGGCACCCCACTCCAGTACTCTTGCCTGGAAAATCCCATGGATGGAGGAGCCTGGTAGGCTGTAGTCCATGGGGTCGCTAAGAGTCGGACACGACTAAGTGACTTCCCTTTCACTTTTCACTTTCATGCACTGGAGAAGGAAATGGCAACCCACTCCAGTGTTCTTGCCTGGAGAATCCCAAGGACGGGGGAGCCTGGTGGGCTTCTGTCTATGAGGTCGCACAGAGTCGGACACGACTGAAGCGACTTAGCAGCAGCAGCAGCACTCCTTGAAAGGAAAGCAATGACAAATCTAGACAGCACATTAAAAAGTAGAGACATCACTTTGCTGACAACCATCTGTACAGTCAAAGCTATAGTTGTGACATAACAGTTGGACTATAAAGAAGGTTGAGCACCAAACTGTGGTGCTGGAGGACTCTTGAGAGTCCCTTGGACTACAAGTAGATGCAACCAGTCAATCCTAAAGGAAATCAACCCTGAATATTGACTGAAAGGACTGATGCCAAAGCTAAAGCTCCAATACTTTGCCCACCTGATGTGAAGAGCAGACTCACTGGAAAGACCCTGATGCTGAAAAAGATTGAGGGCAGGAGGAAAAAGGGGCAACAGAGGATGGCTGGATGACATTTCAGACTCAATGGACATGAATTTGAGCAAGCTCCGGGAGATGGTGAAGGACAGGGAAGCCTGGTGTGCTATAGTTAGTCCATCGGGTTGCAAAGAGTCAGACATGACTTAGTGACTGAACAACAACAACAATAAGAGCACCTACTTCAGCAAAACCCACATGAAGTACTTAGAACAGTGCCTCACACATAGGAAGAACTCAACAAATATTAACTATTATTAACATTCATCAGTTGATCATATTAAAAGTAAATCTAGGACTTGCCTGTGGTCCAGTGGTTATGAATCTGCCTACCAATGTAGGGGACACAGGTTCCATTCCTGGTCCAAGAGGATCTCACACGCCATGGGGCAACTAAGCCCTACAGCCTACAGCCTGTGCTCTGAAATAACAAAACCACCTCAACTAGAGAGTAGCCCCACTCACCGCAACTAGAGAAAGCCCACGTGCAGCAACGAAGACCCAATGCAGCCAAAAATCCATAAATAAATAAATACATAGTTATTTTTAAAAAATCACATTGAAAAAGCAAATCTATGACTTCTAACTCTACTGGCATTGAAAATCTCATATAAAACACTGTCTTACTTTGATAGCTATTAAGAACTTTCATACCATTCCAGATTTCCTAATATTTAGTGGATTTGGCATTTGGTGGTGATATATCTATGCTTATAACAGTTTGAGGGAGCATTATCTTCCTTCATATTAATTAACAACAAAAACAAAAAAGCAAGATGCAGAATATCAAGAAGTCACTCCAGCTGCCCTTCTGTGAACCAATTTATTTGGAAACACATTTTGTCCTCAGGCAATACATCATTGATATTCCTGTGTGGATATGAGGTCAGAACAGCATAAGCAGGGCTGGAAAATGCAAGTCGAGTTGATTCACCAATAACAGTTCCTACTGTTGAGACTCTGAAATATAATAAAGCTAAAGCTTAATAAAAAGGGACGACCTCCTGCTTCTTGCCTGACAGCGAGCGTTTGGTGAAACTGCTGATGTTACTGGGAATGAGGGATGAAGATGGGGAGGGCAGATGGTGGGAGATACTGCAGGCAGTGGGATACAAGTGAATTTAGGACAGAGGTCGGGCTCCACCTGAAGAGAATATGTAAGTAACGTTCATCAATGCGAAAGCGAAAGTGTTAGTCACTCAGTCATGTCTGACTCTTTGCGAACCCAGATTGTAGCCCACCAGGCTCCTCTGTCCATGGGATTCTCCGGGTAGGAATACTGGAGTGGGTAGCCATTCCCTTCTCCAGGGGATCTTCCCAGCCCAGGGACTGAACCCAGGTCCCCTGTATTGCAGGCAAATTCTTTGCCATCTGAGCCATCAGTGTAGGTTATGATAAATGGAAACACAAGAGAAATCAAAACAATTTAAGACTCTGATTAACTGGTATCCAAAGCTCAGGGCACTAGGAGTGGTCTGCTCCAGTATAGACAGTAAGGGTATATGATGTCTGTAGAGAATTTAAAAACATGGATAAACTGACTAAACTCAGTGTGAGTTTTATTATCATCATGCGCTGCAGATTTAAAACAGTGTTAGTGACAAAACAGTCCTCCCCACCAATATTTTTTTTTTAAAGGATATACTTTAAAATTTTTATGTATTTATTTTGGCTGTGCTAGGTCTTCACTGCTGCGCTCAGGCTTTCTCCAGCTGCAGCGAGCAGGGACTACTCTCTAGCTGGGGTGCTTCGGCTTCTCCTTGCGGTGGCTTCTCTTGTTGCAGAGCATGGGCTCTACAGCAAGGGAGCTCAGTAGTTGTGGCACATGGGCTTACTTGTCCCATAGCATATGAGATCCTCCCGGACCAGGGATGGAACCTGTGTTTCCTGCGTTGGGAGGTGGATTCTTAACCACCAGACCACCAGGGAAGTCCTCTGCCAAAATCTTTCCTTAGTCTAAATTCTAAATTACTACTGCAGTCACTGTCAAGTTTTAATAATACATTTGTAGGCTTCAAATTAGCACATTTCTAATTTTATAACTTAAACATTTATTCTCTGTGGGAGGCGAATGCCCATTTATATACCTGAGGAAGCCTATTCAGCTACAAAGTTTCATTTTTGGAATAATTGCAATGGTTCAGAATTGTTCACTCTGGCTTCACGGTTTATGTAATAACCCCTGTCATGTCACATATTTCTGCACTGAAATGGTAGATTCAAAAAAACAATAGTCCAGTGACTGTCATATGAAGAAAGAGAATTTTAGTTTCTTCATATCTGTCATTTGTGACCATTTGACATTTTTAGTTTGCATTTAAAACAGTGAGACTCGAAAGATGCAATATCTCTGTTTGGTATGCATCAAGGTTGGGCTTCCCAGGTGGCATAGTGGTAAAGAATCCACCTGCCAATGTAGGAGACGGATGTTCAATCCCTAGGTCAGTAAGATACCCTGGAGTAGGAAATGGAAACACACTTCAGTAGTCTTGCCTGGAAAATTCCATGGACAGAGGAGCCCGGCAGGCTACAGTCCATGAGGTGGCAGAGTCAGACACGACTGAGTGACTAAGCATACAAAGTTTATTTTATATAGAAAATATTTTAATGAATATAAATAATACCTTTATAATTGGAATTTATTATTGTTTAAAACGGTTTTATAAAACTAAAGAATACAGTAATCCTTTCTAAAATTTATTTATTTATTTTAATCAGGAGGATAATTATTTTACAATACTGTTATGGTTTTTGCCATATATCAATATGAATCGGCCATAGGTATACATGTGTTTAATGAAATGATTATTTACTGATATTACAATGATTATTATATAGAATATAATGACTATCTCTGATATTAACTGGTTAACAAAAATAATTATGCCATATAGATTAAATTAAAAATTGATGTGTCCTAGGGTAAATAAAGTCAGCATACTACTGTCTTTGATACTCCTCTTTTCTATGATTAATGATTCAGAAGTATTAAAAAACCCAAGACCTTGAGGTTAAATATCAGAACTAGTAGTGTTGACTGGTCATGTTCTAGCTGTCAATGCAAAAACAGACAAATCTCTGTTATTTTGTGGCATTCTCACATATAAATGTTTTTTGGTTTTTTAAAAAATTATTTATTTAGTTATTTTTGGCTGCATTGGGTCTTCACTGCTGCACAGACTTTTCTCTATCTGCGGCGAGCAGAGGTTATTCTGTAGTTGTTGTACACGGGCTTCTCCTTGTGGAGCACAGACTTTAGGGCCCTTGGGCTTCAGTAGCTACGGAATGTGGGCTCAGCAGTTGTAGCACACAGGTTCAACAGTTGTGGTGCACGGGCTTAGTCGCTCCACAGCATGTCCTCCCAGATCAGGGATTGAACTCATATCTCCTGCTTTGGCAGGCAGGTTCTTTACCACCAGGCCTCCAGGGAAGCCCTATAAATGTTTTTTTAAAAGGGCAGGACAACTCAAATCAGATAAATAACTGTCTTTCACAAAAGAAATATGAAATAAGACCCAAGTTACTAATTGCTGGCATTAATGCTACTGAATCATGACTCACACATGAATATTTATAACCATTCTGGTTACTGTAGCATACTATCTACCTTATTTTCACATCAGATTTTAAGATCCTTCAGGGAAGAAATGAGAGGCTGAAGCTTTATAATCAGAGTTGAAAGGACACTGGATTAGTAGGTGATGAGCAGCTACTCAAGATTTTTAAGCAGTGACATTGTATATTATGAGATTTAACCCATTGTACTGTGTGAATTAATGTGAAGAAGGATAAGATTTTCTAAAGTTATTTGATTGACTGCTTATTAACATAGAACAATTTGATAACTTCTTAGATGATTAAATTATGCTTTCCTACCCTACTTGTGGTTAATTTTTTGGTCTTAAAATTATTGTGAATCAGTCCTTCAAACAGCAAATATTATTTAAATATTTGCTCTGTGTCTGGCACTGTGCTTGCTGGTGGTGGTTGCGTTTCAAAAACATACAGAACCAGAGTCTCTGCTATTCAACAGAATGCTAAATATAAACAATTGATTATGAAAATCTGACCGGTGAGATAGTAGAGATACATACAAAGTGCTACAGGGGCAAAAAGAATTAGCTCATCGTAAGTTCTAAAGCTCAACTACTTTGAAATCTTGATATCAAGACAGAATTCTGACATATAAATATATAACTGCGAAAACTAATTTTGCATGGACTTTTTCTTCACATTCAAGCAGTGTGAAAATGCTGAATAGTTTGATCTTCATGAAACCCATTTAATAAATGATGTCTCCTTAATTAATTCATCACAACATTCTGAAATCAGAATGTTTTAGACAAATGCGCACAATGAAAACGGCAGATTAAAGTGGAGTCAGCTATAGGATGACAAAAACAGGGCATTGTCTGGATGCCTGTGCTTTGGAGAAGGGCACAGACAGCAATGCCAGTAACAAATTCTGGAACAGAATGAGCAGATATGGATGAGCAGCTCACAAGTTTATTTTCAGACATAATGAGTTTGAGATGCCCATGAGACAACAATACGCAAATGTCCAGCAGAAGTTGTAAAAGCAGGTCTGAAGTCATATGAGAAGTGGGGCTTGCTGATACAGGTTCAGAAGTCATCAGTTTAGAGATGGGAATTACAATCACCAGGCTGGATAAGACTGGCTACAGGGAGTATGTGTAAGCTGAGGAGAAAAGACTAATCATGGAACTTGATTATATATGGTTTCACATTATTCCTTACAATTTTACTTAGTCATGAAAAAGCATAAACTTTCCTAAACTACAGGTCCCTATCTTTTACTTCGTTTATCCAGAGTAGTAGTTAAGAGCAGAAAGCAACAAAATTCTATAAACCAATTATCCTTCAATTTTTAAAAATAAGCAAAATCAGATTGAAAAAAAAAAAAAAGAGCATAAATTCTCAGACAGACAGGCCTAACTCTGCCACTAGGAGCTCGGAGATCATGGGCAAGTTTCATAATCTCCCTGGGCCTCAGTTTCCTTATCTGTATAATAGGGGTATCACTGTAACCACCATTATGGCTTTTGTGAGAATCACATGAGATGATGCATGTAAAGTGTTTCGCTCAGGGTCTGGCACGGAGAAAGTACTCAATACATGTTAGCTACTATAATGGTGGCCGTGATGAATCCTCCACAGAACTTACAACTCTGGCCATATGACAGAATCTTAATAAATACTGGCTGTACTGTTCTATGTTTTTAACATCTATTTTAATTTCTCAATGAATCACTCATATAAAGAGTATTTTGTTGATTTGAGTAAAGCATAATCCACTATATAATAAAAATATAGACTGAGTGACCACAGGGAATTATATTCAGTATTCTGTAATAAACCATAACAGAAAAGAATAAGAAAAGAATGAATATATATATATACATATATATATATGTATCTGAATCACTTTGCTGTACACCAGAAATTAGCACAACATTGCAAACCAACTATATTTCATTAAAATGTATATAGAGAGAGACTATAATTATATGCATACAATTATTTAAAGAACTTATTTGAGAAGTTAGTACATTTAAAGAAACTGCATTTTTTATATCTTTCCCTGTTAGTATTAATAACAACCTGCTGTCTCTGATCCTTTCCAACTTTGAACATCTCAAGAATCCATGAACAAAAATAAAACAAAACCCTAAGCTTCCTAATCATCCACTACAATAAAGGATGAAAATGTTAGGGCAGAAATAAACAAGGTATCTTTAAAATTTCCACAGTTTATGGCTCCATTACTCTACTTACCAAACTGTACCATGGTTAGTCATATGGGAGTATGTTTCTTCCCCATAGATTTATAGACACCTTGAAGTCAAAACGTGTTGTTTTCATTACTGTATCTTAGGACCCAAATCAATATTTAGCATGCAGTAGTGTTCTGAATGAATGAATACATGAATGAACAAACAAACAAAAGAAATCAGGAGCATGCAGGACAGCAAAAAGGATAATTTGGATTGTACAAGTAAGGAGGCAGGGCCAGATGATCTCTGCAGTCCCTTCTGGTCCAGCTGATGATAAGTCTATGGTTGATGGGTCTTTTTAATAATGGCATTTCAAATGTCCACTGTCATTTATGATGAAAATCTGTCAGTTGAATAGAAACAAATGATACAGAAGACAGGCTTTGTTTTAGTTGTTGCTGTTTTTATGAAAAAACAATTTTAAAAATAAAAAACCCAGTCACTTGAAAAAAGCCTAAAAGAACAGTGTTATGGCACACGTTTTTTATTGCTTACATTTCCTTACAATAAGGAAGCAAAAAAGACAGGGCAGAGCTTTGACAAACTTGGTGATGAAGACTAAAATTGCTGCAGCAGAGCCTGTGAGTATCCCAGCCTTTTAAGAAATCCACTATAAAGCAAAGATCCCTGCCTATGTCCTATATCACCACTGGGCAGTACACAGTGGAATTCGAAGGACCTCGGATTGAATTACAGCTCCACTACTTACTATGACCTTGTAAAATGATGACAAGAATGTCTGCCCCATAGATATGAAGACAGTGACGCTCACACTGGTTGTCTACAGGATCTATCCTGTCACGTCTAGGCTCTAGATAAAATTGCTTCTGTTTATTTTTTTCTTACAAAAGTCCCTTTTTGCATATACTATTATGAAACCAGAACATCAGTGCCAGTCTTCCTGAGTCAAAGAGCAGAAGTCACATCATTCATGCAACTGGACAAGATCTATATACCACAGGATAAAGAAAATTTACTAAAATCTCTGATAAGACAGAAAGGGGTACACCTTATCACCTTCTGCACCAGAGAAGATGACTAAGCTTGTTGGTTAAAGCAATTATTCAGGAGTGCAGGCGGCAGAAAACAAGGAGCAGCCAACACCTAACACTGGCTGGCAAGGAGGCAGATTAGCTGATGTTTTTGATTCTGAAAATGGGTCACTGTATCCCCAGCAGTAACCTCGGAATTCTAATGACTGCAGAACTCGGTCGGTGACACAGAGAATGCTGACCAGAGAACAGAGCAGTAGGGATGAAAACAATAAACTTTGGTGGTTCTGTCTACATTAGTGTCACGTAATTTACAAAGTGTGAAATCATTTTGTTTCTAGCAAGTATGGAAGGTCCTGAAAGAGTATGCTCCTGAGTTCTCACTTCCTCATCCCTCTTAAAATTACTAACTGGTGATAGTAACATACAGCAACAGGCTAGGAAGTCAATGACCTGGCTTGGATTCCTGGTTTATGGCTCATTACTTTAACTTCTTTGAATCTTTATTTCCTCAGTATTAGTTAGATGAGGTTGGGCCATCTACCTCTGAAGGATCCTCCAACACTAATTTTTTATTTTATTGTCAACATTTTATTGTCCCATTATTTTATTGTCAACATCAACCTTATATTTCTAGAATTTATTTTTAATTTAATCTTATATTCAATTTAATTATATTTTAATTTAATCTTATATTTCTAGCTTTACCATTATCTCACTGAAAAAATACAGGAGCACATATATGACCCTATTTTTTCCAATAAGAAGAGAAGAGCAATTATTAACTAAGACCTAGAGTTAAGATGATTTGTCCAAAAGCTGCCCTAATTATTCTGGGATTTAGAAATGCAGTCATTTTTTTAAAAGGCAAAATGAATAGGTCCAGGGTTAAACAATGAAATAGAGGTATTCTTAAAATTCTTTAACTCTAAAACATTTGGTTATGAAATGGACCCTATCACCTCTGACACAGATGTGAACAATGCCCAGTGCATTACAAGGCAGGCAAAGAGTAGAATCCTCTGATCCATCAAGCCTCAATTTAAATGCCACTCGCCCTTCAAAGACCTTTCAGGACCTCTGCTCATTCCACCCTTTCCCATTAGAATAACTGTAAATCGAACTCCACTGACCTTCCACAGCATTTTTTATCAGTAACTTTTATAGCACATACAGCTTTCTTCCTGGATTACAAATGCACGTTTTATTTCCTTTAAGTTCATCATATTGCCTGTAATAATAAACACTTGTAAAATCAATGATTCTCCAGAAAAATGGCTCTCGATGTTTTTTAACTATTAATAGAACGTACAGAAATATTTTACATTGTGATCCAGTTCAGTTCAGTTCAGTCACTCAGTCGTGTCCGACTTTTTGTGACCCCATGAATCACAGTACGCCAGGCTTCCCTGTCCATCACCAACTCCCAGAGTTTACCCAAACTAACGTCCATCGAGTCGGTGATGCCAACCAACCATCTCATCCTATGTTGTCCCCTTCTCCTCCTGCCCTCAATCTTTCCCAGCATCAGGGTCTTTTCAAATGAGTCAGCTCTTCGCATCAGGTGGCCAAAGTATTGGAGTTTCAGCTTCACCATCTGTCCTGAACACCCAGGACTGATCTCCTTTAGGATGGACTGGTTGGATCTCCTTGCAGTCCAAGGGACTCTCAAGAGTCTTCTCTAACACCACAGTTCAAAAGCATCAATTCCTTGGCGCTCAGCTTTCTTTATAGTCCAACTCTCACATCCATACATGACTACTGGAAAAACCACTGGAAAAGCCTTGACTAGACCAACCTTTGTTGACAAAGAAGTGTCTCTGCTTTTTAATATGCTGTCTAGGTTGGTCATAACTTTCCTTCCAAGGAGTAAGCGTCTTTTAATTTCATGGCTGCAATCACCATCTGCAGTGATCTTGGAGCCCAAAAAAATAAAGTCAGTCACTGTTTCCCCTGTTTCCCCATCTATTTGCCATGAAGTGATGGGACCAGATGCCATGATCTTCATTTTCTGAATGTTGAACTTTAAGCCAACTTTTTCACTCTCCTCTTTCACTTTCATCAAGAGGCTCTTTAGTTCTTCTTCACTTTCTGCCATAAGGGTGGCGTCATCTGCATATCTGAGGTTATTGATATTTCTCCCGGCAATCTTGATTCCAGCTTGTGCTTCTTCCAGCCCAGCATTTCTCATGATGTACTCTGCATATAAGTTAAATAAGCAGGATGACAATATACAGCCTTGACATACTCCTTTTCCTATTTGGAACCAGTCTGTTGTTCCATGGCCAGTTCTAACTGTTGCTTTCTGACCTGCATGCAGGTTTCTCAAGAGGCAGGTCATGTGGTCTGGTATTCCCATCTCTTTCAGAATTCTCCACAGTCTATTGAGATCCACACAGTCAAAGGCTTTGGCATAGTCAATAAAGCAGAAATAGATGTTTTTCTGGAACTCTCTTGCTTTTTCCATGATCCAGCAGACGTTGGCAATTTGATCTCTGGTTACTCTGCCTTTTCTAAAACTAGCTTGAACATCTGGAAGTTCATGGTTCATGTATTGCTGAAGCCTGGCTTGGAGAATTTTGAGTATTACTTTACAACCCACTCCAGTATTCTTGCCTGGAAAATCCCATGGATGGAGGAACCTGGTAGGCTACAGTCCATGGGGTCACAAAGAGTTGGACACGACTGAGTGACTTCACTTTCACTTACTAGCGTGTGAGATGAGTGCAACTGTGCGGTAGTTTGAGCATTCCTCGGCATTGCCTTTCTATGGGATTGGAATGAAAACGGACCTTTTCCAGTCCTGTGGCCACTGCTGAGTTTTCCAAATTTGCTGGCATATTGAGTGCAGCACTTTCACAGCATCAT
Organism: Bos mutus; assembly: GCF_027580195.1. Taxonomy (NCBI): domain Eukaryota; kingdom Metazoa; phylum Chordata; class Mammalia; order Artiodactyla; family Bovidae; genus Bos; species Bos mutus. The sequence continues at coordinate 71,485,176 of NC_091622.1, read as the reverse complement.
CTTTCAGGATTTGGAATAGCTCAACTGGAATTCTATCATCTCCACTAGCTTTGTTCATAGTGATGCTTTCTAAGACCCACTTGACTTCACATTCCAGGATGTCTGGCTCTAGGTCAGTGATCACACCATCGTGATTATCTTGGTCGTGAAGATCTTTTTTGTACAGTTCTTTTGTGTATTCTTGCCACCTCTTCTTAATATCTTCTGCTTCTGTTAGGTCCATACCATTTCTGTCTTTTATTGAGCCCATCTTTGCAGGAAATGTTCCCTTGGTATATCTAATTTTCTTGAAGAGATCTCTAGTCTTTCCCATTCTATTGTTTTCCTCTATTTCTTTGCACTGATCACTGAGGAAGGCTTTCTTATCTCTCCTGCTATTCTTGTATATAAATGAAACAAGTGTTTCACAAATACTTGCCTAATCAAGTCAAGATATATTCTGATATTCTCTATTCTTTTCTATTTTAGTTTATTTCATTCTTTTTAATAATGGTAGCAACTGATTATGTTGCTATTTATGAAACTCTAATGAATCTCACCCTACAGTTTGAAAATTAGTGCTCTAGAAGAGTTATTGAAAAAGAAAAAATATTTAAAGGAAGATCCATTTCAGTGAATGAATACTCAAAAGCCATTCACAATTTATTTCTTGCCTTCCTACAGATGCTGAAAAGCTAAATACTTATCTTCCCAGGCTCCCCTGCAGCTATGCACAGCCATGACCCATTTCTGGTAAAGGAAGTGTACACACGGTCACTGGAGTGCCTTTTCGAACATTTTTAAAAGGGGCCAGATTCTCCTGCCATGCCCCTCAGTCCTCCTTCCCCTTTTTCTTGTCTAAAATGTGAAGATAACACATGGAGGTGTGATGGGTGCCTACTCATAGGCACAAGAACAAGACTACAAGGAGTGGAAGAAAAGGAACCCAAGTCCACCGTGATATCACCAAACCATCAGATCAGCCACGCGGTGTCCACTGCAAACATTTTATCATGTGAGATGAAGAACATCCTTACTTGCTTAAGCCACTGTTAGGATTTTGGTTATTTATAGTTCAACATATTCCAAAATGATCCTATACGCAAGAAACATTTCTGGCCTCAATGACCTTCCATGGGAGGTAAGTTTTTTTTTAAAGAGAAGGGTATCTTTTCTGAAACTTTTTATGGAGGGCCTCCAACATTTTATTTATACAAGTAAGGCTTTGGAGATCTCCATTATGGAAAATGCTGACAGTGATCAGTTCATAGAAAAGAATTCTGTTTTGTAAAAATTTAGATTGTGTATTAATTTCATCCCTAGGCACAGTACCAGTCACTGAACATACCACAAAGAACAGAACTCTAAGAAGCTTACAATCTGGTGCAAGAAGCAAAAAAATAACAGGTCTGTACAATATTACGAGATTAATGCTGTGAAGGTGCCACCAGGGCCCTAGGAGGGCACCAAGATGAGACAGAAAGGGTTCATGTGCCTTTCAAAGTATCACAGACATAAAAACTAGCAAATTTTGCTCAAGTGTCTTAGCAACTTCTCTTCTCCTCTACAAATGCATTGAAAAGGATTATTTATGATGTAATAATGGAGAGAAATATCTTCCTGTGGTCTCCAGTGAAACCCTTCTGTGATCCCTAAAAATGTCCCATGAAAAAGAACTTCATTTTTTTTTTCAATTAAATCTCCAAATAGCTTTTCATAAACTAGGAAAAAGACTTACTGCCTGTCATCTCACATCACACTTATTTTGCATTTGTCATTTAAACTGGTGCCATTGTGGCTGTCCAATGTTCTATTTTAGTGCTTTGAAAGGGTCAACAACCAAAGATAACTGATATTCTTATTCATCGTCACTCACCAGAACAACAGGCAGCAGACTGACCAGAACAGTGAGACCATAAATGTTGTCAAATAAAAAAGATAAAGATAAAAACTTAACACATACTACAAACAAGGATTTTTATTACCGCAGTGACTTACTGAATTAAATCAAGCTATTAGAGCAAAGTCCACATTAAGATCTCAGTGACCTCAATACCATGGTTTCCACATTGCAATCAGACTCGGAACCAGTAGACAGATAGACCTGCTAAGTCTACCTGGGATTTTTTTTTTTTTTTTTTTGTCTTAGACCCAAACCTTTACTCACACATTTTCAAAATTAGTAATTAAGTCTAATTACTGAGACTGAAACTAACCTAAAAAACCAGTAACTCAATACAAATAAACACTATGCCTAATCCCTAGCCAGTCAGAAGAAACGGGTGTGAGAGAAAGCAGGTGTTGTGCTCAGTCACTCAGTCATGTCCAATTCTTTGCCAACCCCATGGACGGCAGCCTGCCAGGCTCCTCTGACAATGGGATTTTTCAGGTAAGAATACCAGAGTTGGTTGCCACTTCCTTCTCCAGTAGAGAGAATAAGGATTGTGTCAAACACAAATTTCAAGCAATACGGTTTAGATGCAAGTTCTGCGAGCTCATGAGTGTCTTTTTTTCTGAAAGAAAACAAAACGTTCTGAAGAAGGTTTAGGAAAGCAGGACAATTGGCAAATTGTCACGTACATACCGTCAGTGTCTCCTCTAACTATAAATTCTCCAGCTGCTTTTTATCACTCTTGTGTTAAGGCTGCCGTTCAGAACCATAAAAAATTCACTTCTTAGGACAAACTGAATATTTTAAACTTTTAAAATAACTTACATTTGGGGTGTTACTTTCCTTTGATTCACCTGTTTAAGATTTTCTCTTTATCTCCAGTATTTTGCAATGTCACTCTAGAAGTTTCAGGGTGGGCTGACCAGCATCTATAGTGCTGAGTGCTCAACAGGCCTTCCAGTATGAAAACCCATGGCCTCCAGTACTGTCTGGGAAACTGTTCTGAAATATTTCTTTGACGACACTCTCCCTTCCATTTCTCCCTCTTTGTGGATTTCCTGTGATTGGGATGCTGGGCCTCCAGTACTGATATTCTTTCTTTTATTTTCTATCTGTCTTTTTTCTCTACTTTCTGGGAGCTTTCTTTGATTTTATCTTTCAAACCTTTTAATTATATTTAAAAATTTACCTACGGTATTTTAATTGTCTTTTTCATATTTAATTTTGTCTTTTTCATATTTAATTTTGAAATACTTAATTTTAAATTTATATGAGTTGAAAAATTTTAGAGTTCATACATACCTTTCACTCAGCTTTCCTAATGTCCACAATGTATACCAACACAGTACAATTAGCAAAACCAGAAAATTAACATTGGCATCAACTAAACCACTGACCTCATTCAAATTTCAGTCTTTCTGCCAATGAATCTTCTCTGTTCCAGGATCCAATCCAGGATCCCACATTATAGCTACTTGACTCCTGACTCCTCTCATCTGTGACAGGGCCTCAGTCTCTCCCTGTCTTTCATGATCTTGACACTTGGGATGAGTATTAGTCAACAGCATTTTGCATAACCTCTCAATCTGAGTTTAATATTTTCTCATGATTGGATCGAGGGTATGCATTTTTGGCAAAAATAGGAAGAAGTGAAGTTGTGTCCTTCAAAGTGCACTGTACTAAGGATACTGATACACTACAGTTTTGATGGTGTTAATCTTTTTTTTTTTTTTCTGTTCTGGGTCTTCGTTGCTGAGTATGCAGGTTTTTCTCTAGTTATGGAGAGTAGGGGCTGCTGCTGCTGCTGCTGCTAAGTCACTTCAGTCGTGTCCAACTCTGTGAGACCCCATAGACGGCGGCCCACCAGGCTCCCCCGTCCCTGGGATTCTCCAGGCAAGAACACTGGAGTGGGTTGCCATTTCCTTCACCAATGCATGAAAGTGAAAAGTGAAAGCGAAGTCGCTCAGTCGTGTCCGACCTTTAGCAACCCCATGGACTGCAGCCTACCAGGCTCCTCCATCCATGGGATTTTCCAGGCAAGAGTACTGGAGTGGGGTGCCATTGCCTTCTCCAGAGCAGGGGCTACTCTCTAGCTATGGTGTTCTGGCTTCTCATTGTAGTGGCTTGTCTTTTTCTGGAGCATGGACTCTAGGGGGCACAGGCTCAGTAGCTGCAGCTCCCAGGCTCTACACAGGCTCAGAAGTTGTGGTGCACAGGCTTAGTTGTCCAAGGTATGTGGGATCTTCCTGGATCAGGGACTGAACCCACGTCTCCTGTGCTGGCAGGCGGATTCTTTACCACTGAGCCACCAGGGATGCCCAATGCTCTTTAAATATTATGTCTTTTGCCTCCATTCGAAGTTCACAACGTGGTTGGCAAATTTCACCAACTGTCTCTGGCGCCACCCAAGGTACTATTATCTTAAGTTGCATAGCCTGAGTGAGAAAACAGAGCTTGGCCTTAAATATGACTTGTGCTTTTCCAGCAAATATAGTATTTGTGCTTTCCCACAAGGACAACCACCACAGCTCAATGGTGTCCATTAAATATTCTCAGGTTCTTGCACAGCCCAAATGAGATCTGATTATTAAAGACCAAGCTATTATAGAGTAACCAAGGAGGAGGAAAAAAGAATAATGATTTCTCTTACTGTACCGATAAGCCAGCCTGCTATTTGCTTTAGGAAACTATGTGACCTGCTCTGACTATAAAACAGCTCTCTTATGGCTGATGAGAAAATTCCCACACAGCTAACACTGAAAAGGTTTGCCAATTGGAATAAATAAATCAATCCTGCCAATCTAGGAACTTTCCAAATATACTATTCAGGTTGACAGTGTCAGAAAGGTCGAGAAAGTACAGATCTCCCTCGATGAGAATAAGTGCTTTTAAATACCAGAAGTCTCCAGAGTTTTGTCTTATAATTCTGTTCAGTAGGATTCACTCTTGGGGCATGAACTTCATGTCTCTTCTCACTGTGCTTTTGGCTGTTTATGATTTATAATTCTGAGGATCCCATGGGCCTTTCCTAACTCTTGCAGGAATCTAAAGGACAGAAAGCGTTTGGCTTGAAGATGTGTAATTTCTAAAGGTTTGGCCTGGGGACAAATGAGATGAGATAGAGCTTTAAAAAGACAAGAAGCCAGACCTGCAGGAACAGTCAGTCACTGCATCCAGGCTCCCAACTGGGAGATCAGAAAGGATGCTACCGAGAAAAACATCCAAAGTGCCATTTCACCCCAGCCTGCAAATCATTCGAGAGAGACCAAGGTCTAACATAACTTCCACATACATCCAGCAACTTTCCAGGGTTTTAATGAGGACAAGAGCTTGGGGATGGAAAAAAGATTCTGAAGGAAGTCAGATGTCATAAGAAGGATTACTTGGAAGCACTTGCCCAAAGCTCAGGAAGAAAGAATTACTTTTTCCGGGGATGGATTTGCAGAGTGTCAGGAGTGGAATAGGATCAGATGTAATATACATCCAACAGACATCACAGATACTCCACGTTTAGAATGGGATTCTAGCTAATATTCAGACTCAATAAACTTTGATAGAAGACAAACGAATTAATGGTCAGAAAGGATGCTGTCTCTTCACAGCCTAGGTGTGCTGTATGAAAGGTATCAGATGATAGTTATAATAATAAATAATTAATAACCAACACTTCACATAAAGTTTCTTATGTTGGAGACAAGCTCTAAACCTATAAACTCACTTCTATTACCCACGTAACACTCACACAACCATATGAGGTAGGTCCTTTAATGACAGTTTAGTAGGTCCTATTATTTTATTAGAAATGAGAACAGATTTAATTGTGTATTTTGCTTCTAGCACATGAAACAACTCAGGCTCACTGTTTCAGTTATTTTTACTTTATCAAAAGTCAAAATAACTAGATGCTCATAATAACTATCTTAAAGAGTCCTTTGAAAGATCAATCATACTTCAGGCAAATATCTTCTATTTTATAGCAAAAGACATAACTTGGGAACAGGTAGTTTTATTTAGTTAGTTTCAATGCTCTTACTCAGCATTCTTGCAACATCATTGTTGCTCTCTGCTTTTAGTGAAAACAGAACTCAAGGAGTGCATTCTACTGAGAACCCTAAGTTACTAAGGCTACGAGCAAAGTGAAGACTTGCAATTTCTAAGTGAACAATCCAAAGAGAATTTCTTCTTTCTTCTGATAGTGAATTAAAGATAACAGAAGAATTATAGCCATTGATTGTTGTAAGAATTATGGACAAGCCTACAAAATGGTAGAGATATCTCTTCTTTTCTTCTAGCTTAGGCAATGCTGAGTTTAAAAAGAAATAAAAGAATCAGATCAGATCAGATCAGATAAGTCGCTCAGTCATGTCTGACTCTTTGCGACCCCATGAATCGCAGCACACCAGGCCTCCCTGCCCATCACCAACTCCCGGAGTTCACTCAGATTCACATCCATCGAGTCAGTGATGCCATCCAGCCATCTCATCCTCTGTTGTCCCCTTCTCCTCTTGCCCCCAATCCCTCCCAGCATCAGAGTCTTTTCCAATGAGTCAACTCTTCGCATGAGGTGGCCAAAGTCCTGGAGTTTCAGCTTTAGCATCATTCCTCCCAAAAAAATCCCAGGGCTGATCTCCTTCAGAATGGACTGGTTGGATCTCCTTGCAGTCCAAGGGACTCTCAAGAGTCTTCTCCAACACTACAGTTCAAAAGCATCAATTCTTCGGCGCTCAGCCTTCTTCAAAGTCCAACTCTCACATCCATACATGACCACAGGAAAAACCATAGCCTTGACTAGACGAACCTTTGTTGGCAAGGTAATGTCTCTGCTTTTGAATATGCTATCTAGGTTGGTCATAACTTTCCTTCCAAGGAGTAAGCGTCTTTTAATTCCATGGCTGCAGTCACCATCTGCAGTGATTTTGGAGCCCAGAAAAATAAAGTCTGACACTGTTTCCACTGTTTCCCCATCTATTTCCCATGAAGTGGTGGGACCAGATGCCATGATCTTCGTTTTCTGAATGTTGAGCTTTAAGCCAACTTTTTCACTCTCCTCTTTCACTTTCATCAAGAGGCTTTTGAGTTCCTCTTCACTTTCTGCCATAAGGGTAGTGTCATCTGCATATCTGAGGTTATTGATATTTCTCCCAGCAATCTTGACTCCAGCTTGTGCTTCTTCCAGTCCAGCGTTTCTCATGATGTACTCTGCATATAAGTTAAATAAACAAGGTGACAATATACAGCCTTGACGAACTCCTTTTCCTATTTGGAACCAGTCTGTTGTTCCATGGCCAGTTCTAACTGTTGCTTCCTGATTTTCTCAAGAGGTAGGTCAGGTGGTCTGGTATTCCCATCTCTTTCAGAATTTTCCACAGTTGATTGTGATCCACACAGTCAAAGGCTTTGGCATAGTCAATAAAGCAGAAATAGATGCTTTTCTGGAACTCTCTTGTTTTTTCCATGATCCAGCGGATGTTGGCAATTTGATCTCTGGTTCCTCTGCCTTTTCTAAAACCAGCTTGAACATCAGGAAGTTCACGGTTCACATATTGCTGAAGCCTGGCTTGGAGAATTTTGAGCATTACTTTGCTAGCATGTGAGATGAGTGCAACTGTGTGGTAGTTTGAGCCTTCTTTGGCATTGCCTTTCTTTGGGATTGGAATGAAAACTGACCTTTTCCAGTCCTGTGGCCACTGTTGAGTTTTCCAAATTTGCTGGCATATTGAGTGCAGCACTTTCACAGCATCATCTTTCAGGATTTGAAATAGCTCAACTGGAATTCCATCACCTCCACTAGCTTTGTTCGTAGTGATGCTTTCTAAGGCCCACTTGACTTCACATTCCAGGATGTCTGGCTCTAGGTCAGTGATCACACCATCGTGATTATCCGGGTTGTGAAGATCTTTTTTGTACAGTTCTTCTGTGTATTCTTGCCATCTCTTCTTAATATCTTCTGCTTCTGTTAGGTCCATACAATTTCTGTCCTTTATCGAGCCCATCTTCACATGAAATGTTCCTTTGGTATCTCTGATTTTCTTGAAGAGATCTCTAGTCTTTCCCATTCTGTTGTTTTCCTCTATTTCTTTGCATTGATCGCTGAAGAGGGCTTTTTTATCTCTTCTTGCTATTCTTTGGAATTCTGCATTCAGATGCTTATATCTTTCCTTTTCTTCTTTGCTTTTCGCTTCTCTTCTTTTCACAGCTATTTGTAAGGCCTCCCCAGACACCAATTTTGCTTTTTTGCATTTCTTTTCCATGGGAATGGTCTTGATCCCTGTCTCCTGTACAATGTCACGAACCTCATTCCAGAATAAAAGAATAAAAAATAAAAGAATAAAAAATCTAAAAGCAAGATTTCTACTCGAACATGGAATCTCACAACTTAGACTTTGCCAGCAGTTTTGTTGTTCTTTAAGGGTTAATGTAATGAAATGATTAGTCATATACAGAACCCATATTTGTCTTGTGCACGCAAAAGTAATCATTTAGGGGGAGAGGAACACAAAACTGCTTCTTCTTCTTACAATGTACCCTCATTTTGAGTTTTTCAAACCAGAATCTGGGAAGGAAAGGCCCAGTTAAGATCTACTCAAAGGTCTCCCGCTCTAAGTTAGTTAACACCTGCTTCTAGACTACAAGTGGCCCATCCTACTGTGGTCCAGACCCTCTTGGGTTTGAGTTTAGCCAGCCAGCCAGCTGTACTGGAAACCCTCAAGCATGGCTCAAGTGCCGCATGCTAGGGGCTGCCTGAGGTACCTAGTGATCTACAGCTCCTCCTCCCAATGGCTAACTCTTTTTTTTTTTTAATCTTTTTCTACTCTTTGGCTTATTCCATTGCCATATTCTTTAAGCCATGAATGTGTATCTTTAATACAGTCCATCCGGCATTGCTCTCTTCCTCAAGAATGCAATGCAGGGCTAGGCTGACAAGCAGATGGAGAAGTCCAATTAGATACAGCTTTGCCTCCGGGGAGTTAGGTAAGATGAACTTCTTTAAGACTCTGACCTTTTAATCACCCACCTATTCCACAAATAGTTACTGAGTTCCAACCATCAGTCAGGCTCCCTGCTAAAAGCAAGGGATAGAATGGTGGTGAGTGAGCAGAAACATACGCAGGGCCTGACTCGTGACACCAAAGAACAGACAGGGAAAAGAGACCTTCATAAACAGTCAACCACATAAATGTAAATCTGCAACTGTGGTGAGTGCTATGACAGGTACAAGCCTTGAGAGCATAAAGGAGAAATGTTTTCTAGTAGGAATGTTCCAGAAGGCTTGCCTGAGGAAGCTACGGCTGGAGCTGAGGGCTGCAGGCAGAGAGAACCGAGAGCCCTGCTGAGGAAGGGGCTCACTGGTCAAGTGTGAAGCCGAAAGCAAGACCCGTGGCTGGAGGAAAGACAATGAAGGATCCAGGAGAGCTGGAAAAGGCAGGAGGGGCCTGACCCAACAGACTGAGCTAAGTGGCTCTGACCTTCCAGCAAGCAATGAGAAACCAAGAGGGTTTTCAACAGGAGGTGATGACTCGGGTTTGCAGAAAATTCAGATCCAACAAAATCCCACATATAATCCTCACACACTCACCAATTAAACTTCAGCTCTGGACTCTGTTCACAACAACACCAAAAAAGGTCATCCATCCAAATACATGATGTGACTGCTTGGTATGATAGAAAGAACAGTCGACTAGGAGTTTTGTCTGTTTGGGGACAATGAACTAGACACTACATTTCTCTAGGATGTCCCTTTGTTGCTGCCTTTTTTAATGAGGAGGTGGACACTGGATTATCCAGTCCATTCTGGTTCTGGGACTCTGATTAGAAAAAGGAAAAAAACAAAAAAAAAGATTACACTTTAAAAAACTCAAGTGGCCAATAAACGTGAAAAGGATGCTAATAAGCATACACAATTAGAGAAATTAAACTGTGTTCGATTGGCACAAAATCATTGCTGGCAAGGATGTGGAACAACAGGAACTTATACTATTAAATAGGAATGTAAATTGGTACAACCACTTGGCGGAACAAATTCGGCAGTATCTAGAAAAGACTGAAAATGTACACAACCCATGACTTAGCGATTCCACCCACAGATACCAGCCCTAAATAAACTTTCACACATGGAAAGTCATGCACAAGGAAATATATATAAGAGTGGTTATAGCAGTATCATTCTCTAAAAAAGTAGAAAGAGCCTAAATCTCAGCTAGGGAGATGCAGTATATTCACAAACAGGAAAACTCTATAGCAGTGGGCATGAATGAGGTGGAGCAACACATTCAATTTACACTAACAAGGATAAATCTCATCAACAAAACTGAGTGGAATAAAAACAAATTGAAAAGGATTCAGTTGACATGAGATCTTTATATAATGCTTAATATATATATAATGATACTAAATACTGTTTAAAATTATATAGTAATATATTCATTTTTAATAAAAGTACAAAATTACACAGAAAAACAAGTCACCTTTGGAAAAGGGAGGGAAATATGATCATGGAAAGAACTCTAAGTACTTTTGTATTATTTTAACAGATTCAAGTGGGTGGTGGATACATAAGATAATTACAGTAAATTCCCTACGTACAGGCTTCCCCGGTGGCTCACTGGTAAAGAATTTGCCTGCAATGCAGGAGATGTGGGTTCAACCCCTGGGTCAGGAAGATCCCCTGGAGAAGGGAATGGCTACCCATTCCAGTATTCTTGTCTGGGGAATTCCATGGACAGAGGAGCCTGGTGGGCCTACCTATAAACCTTCAAGTTACGAACTTTCAAAGATGCAAATATGCCCCTGTATGCCAGCCGCTGTACTCTACTATTGTACTGTCCAAGGTACTGTACTGTAAGATTCAAAATGTTTTATCTTTTGTGTTGTTTTTAATATATTATTTGTGTGAAAAGTATTATAAACCTACTACAGTGCAGTACTATATAGTCAATTGTGTTAGTTGGGTACCTACGTTAACTTTGTTGGAGTTACAAACAATTTGGACTTATAAACACGCTCTCCGAATGGAATTCGTTCGTATGTACGTGACTCAGTATTATGTTATCTTTATGCCTTTTTGTGTATAGAAAATATGTTTAACAACAACATAAGGGGAAAAAAAAGGGAGGAAGAAAAACTTCTTTTCTAAATCAAATGTGTCAAAACAGCAGAACCTGATTACATATATACAGACACAGCCTTGAGAAGAAAAGGAGTTGGGCCCAGCTTTGAACCAGGAAGTGAGAGACTTGGGCATGGAGATGCCCATAGCTAACCATGCTCCCCTGAGGACATCCTCGAAGCACTCCAGGTGGTAGTTGCCTCATTTGGAAAAAAGGAGGCTGCAACCGATGATGCCTAAGGTCCTTCCTTTCTAGATCTAAAACCTCATGGCTTTCTACCATACTCTCCCTCTTCTCCCCCATCTTAACGGGGCTCTGGCAACTGGCAAGAGAGGGACAAAGTCCTGATTTTCCCCACTCAGATCATCTGTACTCTAAATTAAGGTTTTAAAACTTGCATGTACTTTTTTATTTATAAAATCATACATTTTTATTCCCTTGCTCACACCTGATATGTGTACGAGTCAGATAGAGCTGCTGAAACAGAGTACTGCAGACTGGGTGGCTTGACAATGGAAATTTATCTCCTCACAGTTTTGGAGGCTAGAAGTCCAAGATCAAAACAGGGCTGATTGCTTCTGAAGCTCTCTCCCTTTGGCTTGTAGACGGCTGCCTTTTCCCTGTGTCTTCATTGTTTCTGTGTGTATCTGTGTCCAACTTTGCTCTTCCTAGAAGGATACCAATCATTACTTTGCCGACAAAGGTCCATCTAGTAAAAGCTATGGTTTTTCCAGGAGTCATGTATGGATGTGAGAGTTGGACCGCAAAGAAAGCTGAGTGCTGAAGAATTGATGCTTTTGAACGGTGGTTTTGGAGAAGACTCTTGAGAGTCCCTTGGACTGCAGAGATCAAATCAGTCAATCCTAAAGGAAATCAGTCCTGAATATTCATTGCAATGACTGATGCTGAAGCTGAAGCTCCAATACTTTGGCCACCTGATGTGAGGAACTGACTCATCTGAAAAGACCCTGATGCTGGGAAAGATTGAAGGCAGGAAGAGAAGGGGACGACAGAGGATGAGACGGTTGGATGGCATCACCAACTCGATGGACATGAGTTTGAGCAAGCTCTGGGAGTTAGTAAAGGACAGGGAAGGCTGGGATGCTGCAGTCCATGGGGTCGCAAAAAGTCAGACATGACTGAGTGACTGAACTGAACTGAATCATACTGGATTAGAGCCCACCCTCATTTCAGCTTAATTATCTCTGTAAAGACTTTACCTCCAAACAGTCACATTCTGAGATACTAAGGGTCAGGACTTCAACATATGAATTTCAGTGAGGGACATAACTCAGCCCATAACAACAAGAAAGATGTAAATCTTCCTAATGATAGGTTTGTGGAAAGAAGTAGCAAAAATTTACTAACTTGCCACTAATTTAAATTTGCTGCTGCTGCTGCTGGTGCTAAGTCACTTCAGTCATGTGCTCCCCCGTCCCCGGGATTCTCCAGGCAAGACCACTGGAGTGGGCTGCCATTTCCTTCTCCAATGCATGAAAGTGAAAAGTGAAAGTGAAGTCGCTCAGTCGTGTCCCACTCTAGCGACCCCATGGACTGCAGCCTACCAGGCTCCTCCATCCATGGGATTTTCCAGGCAAAAGTACTGGAGTTAAATTTTCTAGCTACTATTAACTAGTATAACTATAACTGTTTACTTCTTGTCACTAAAATGTCACACATTTTCATAATTAACCTGGAGACAATTTTTACATAGGACTCCTCTGGTTCATAATTGAGTAAATCAATGATGAGATTTAGCTATTTGTGACATGCAGGCAAGATTAGTTCTAACATTAAAATTGAAAAACTGTATCTTTGGGGACTTCCCTGGCAGTCCAGAGGTTAAGACTCTATACTTCCAAAGCAGGGGGCAAGGATTCGATCCCTGGTCAGGGAACTAAGATCCCACATACTATATGGTGCAGCCAAAAAGAAGAAGAAGAAAAAAAAAACTATGTCTTTTAAGAAAAACTCACTCATTTTCTAGAAATAATTTGGTTGGAAAAACACCACCCAACTGGTTTCCAAGAACTCACATCTGGTGCCAGAAATGACATACACATATGATTTCTCCAGTGTATTATTTCAACAGGCTCTTCGAATGGAGAGACATGACCACTTCATAGTTCGGCCACAGCAACACATATGGCTTTATATGATGTGCAGTTGGCCAGTTTGTCCCACTGCCAGTGCCCTGCTCACTTAATTTAGCCCAGTGAGTGACAAATTGAACTCTGCTGGCTTGGCCTGCAGAAGTCTCAATGTCTGCTAACCCACACAGAGCCTCCTTTCTTGAGCCTGTAGTCACAGGAAAGAGAGCCAGGTCTCATTAGGGTGAGACCATCAAAGGACACTGGGAGTCATGGAAACTGGCCATTTCACAACAGTTGATATGCCAAAACCTTAAATGGCCAGTGTGGGCAGCTGAAGGACACTATTCCTTAAGCCATAGACATATCTATTTTTCATTTGGGGAAACTGGCTTTGGCCAAGTCATAGCTTCCATCACAGACAGGTGAGTACATCATTAAAACATGTCCTCCAAGAGCAGGTATGTAAAAGATCCAACTTCATCTGGAAAAATAAGGAGCCAGAGGAAACAGAGAACATCAAATTAATGTCAGATCTGGTCCTAAAAACGATACTTGAATAAGGTAGTCACTAGTAGACGACACAAGTCCAACAGACCCAAAGTCTTCCATGTGACAATAATGGTACCTATAGTACTCGTGAAAGATGAAGGTCCAAGTTCTCAAAACAGACTTTGATGATTCAGAGAGAGGCCCACAGCTACCTATATGTATGTTCACGTGAAACTGAACAGCTACCTGTTCCTCAATGAATGGTCACCAGATCTATACAAATGCTGTTTCTAATGTAATTAACAGGGCGGAAATTTCAGCAGAGAGTTCACGCTGTTTACTTTGGTAAAGAATAGCTAATGGTGGCAGCATCAAGTTTAAATGTGGAGGTCGCCTGGGAAACAAGTTATTGACCCCTGGGAATTATCTTGTTGACACCTTAAGTTCTCGATGCTGTTAAGTGGAAGAAGTGTTAATTATACCAGATATTAAAAATGAAGCAACAGTGCTCCAAACCTGTGACAACTGAAATTACTCTTAAAGTGGGACAGAATAAGCCTCAGTAATTAATATTGCTTTTAAGGCTGATCACATTTTGTACAACTCTACAAGACCATAATAATATTTATTTACATTGTTACCAAAGCAGTATAAGCATATGCATACATAAAGAGTTAACATCACTGAACTTACATCATCATATGTGAAAATGAAAACCTTCAAAAATTTTTCAAAGTTTCATATATGAAAATACGAAAAATCAGGCAGATTTTACAACCTGTCCATAGCAAAATCTATCACACCGCTCCACCAGAGAAAACCCTTGAGTCCTTACTGTTTTTCACATTAGGCTTTAGATGCCAGATAATTTTACTTCAATTTCAAAGAAACTGTACTATGCACTCTACATATGCTGCAGTAAAACATTTGTCAAGTAAATGTGCAAAGCTAGCTTAAGCACCAGAACTTCAAACCAGAAAATCTAAATTCATTGGATTTGCCAAAGGGCATTTTGAAAGTATTTTAAAGCAGCAGCAAAAACCAGCAAGGCCCTTACGGTTTAAAAAACTTCTTTTTAAAAACTAAACATACATATAAATGTTTTCATTTTAGAATTCTCTTTTGGATTTTTTTTCATGTTAGGGTTCTTGAGGAGAAATTTAAGTATTGGTTTATAGAATGTTAACAAATGAGGGGAGATTAGGTCAAACAGATAATTCTTTAAACTGCCAACTAAAAATCAGACCAAAAATGAAACCTCTACTTCTATAAAATTAATAACAGCAACCCCTCCATCCAATTCTCTGTCACTTCATTTTTTACCTCCAAACATCTCCAACAATTTCTGACCTCTCTGTATTCACAAGCCATTGATCCCATACCTTTTTCACCATCATTCACTCTTTTCTCGTCCTCAGATTCCTCTTAGTCAGTTTTGATCTGTGGTCTAGCATAACCATCCCTGCATACAAGACACCTCGATAGCCCCTTTTCTCATTTCATCCTATGCATCTGTGGAAACACCAAACCCAGGGAAACCCAATCCTCACCTCTTCCATAACTGTCCCAGGGCTTTTGAACATGGCTAGAGAAATGCAGTCAACTAGAATGACTGGTCAAACTTTCAATTCACGGTCATGAACCTCAAGCAGCAGAGTTCCTGGGGGGGTCAGGCAATCCAAACATAGGACCATACCATCCACTCTTCCACTGTCTGGAGCAACCATTCCATACCTTCCCCCTCTGCTCCAACTCCAGTAGGGTCTCCCCACACCATCACTCTCAGCTGACGGAACAGAGACGTCAGAGAACTTCCACAAGCTCTCCCCACTGCACCAACTTACCTGCCTGTAGCTGGGCCCGTGTATGGTATTACCTCTTCCTTCCTATCATTATGGACGACGTGTCCATTTCCCTAAGACCAAGCCCTCCACTCTGTGCACTAGAACTCATCTGCTCTCATCCACCCACTGGGAGGCAATTCTCCCCATTCTCCTACACCATTAAATTTCCACTTTACTAGACATCCACTGGCACATACGGGAGCACATAAACAAACATACTGTATTTTCCACCTTAAGTAGCTTTCTTGACTCTTGTTTTCCTTTATAGCTTTGGTTCCATTTCTCTGTTCCACATGAGAGTAAACTCAAAAAGTTGCCTCTATTTGCTGTCTTCAGTTCAACTCCTTTTTTCTCTTAAACCTATTCCAAACAATGTCGCAATCACCATTCCGCTAAGCTGCTCTTGTCAGTGTCACCAACAGCCTTCATACCTCCAAATCACTAAACCCAATGGTCAATTTGCAGTCCTCATCATCCTTGACCTCTCAGCAGCATTGGAGACAGCGGGTCGTTTCCTCCTTTCTTAAAACAGTGTCTCCTCTAGACTTCAGAACTCCATCATCACTATCCCACCGGAGACTTTCTTAGTCTCCATTGAGACCTCCTCATATCCCAAGCCTTTAAATATGAAAGTGCTTGAGAGCTCAGTCCTTGAACCTCTTCTTTTGTAATTTATACTCGTTTTCTGGGTTACTTCATCCAGCCTCATAGCTTAAATACCAGCTATACACTGGTGCTTCCCAGATGTGTATTTCCACCCAGGTCTCTCCCCTGAATGCAAGTCTCATGTCTTCCTCTCACTTTGTCAAAAATTGAGCCTTTGGTCTTCCCCTCCAAAAATGCTCCTTCTACAACCTTCCTCATCTCAATAAACAGCAACTCTGCCCTTCCAATGGCTCACATGGAAAACTCTGGTGTTACCCTTGACTCTTCTCTTTCACCTCCCACATCCAATACATCATCAATCCTGTTCCGTCTACCTTTGAAAAGTATGAAATATATAAAAACATATTTAAAACATGCCCATTTCTCATTGCTGCATTGCTATCACCATCATACCCCCAAGATGAACCAGAGTCTCTCACCTGGTCTCCCTGTTCCCTCACTGCACAGATGTCAGAGTGACCTGGGAAGTCAGGTTCTAGCCCTCTCTGTCAGAACCCACCAATGACTTTCTACCCCTCTAAGGTAAAAGCAAAAGCCTCTGCAGTGACCCGCAAGGCAGCAGGCATGAGGGTATGGGCTACTTCCTCTCCCACTACTCTTCCCCTAACTTACTCCATTCCAGTCACATGGTCTTGTTCCTTGAACATGGCAGGCACACTCCCACCTCAGAGCCTCGCCACACGCCCCGTCCTCAGCTTGGTTCATTCTTTCTCATTATAACTGCACACTACCACCTCAATTTCTTCAGGTTTTAGCTCAAAAGTCACCTTCTGAGTGAGACCTCCCTAACAATTCTGCTTAATGATTACAGCACTCCCTATTCTCTTTCCCTGATTTTTCTCTATGGAGGTCATTTCACTATTGCAGTACTGACAGTACTGATAAAGTACATGTTCTTGATTTTTAGTTTATTATCTGTTTCTTTCACTAAAATGTAAGTGCAGAAGTACAGAGATTCTTGTACACAGTTATACCCTCAGAGTGTGGAAGAGTTCCTAGCATATTATAGGGTATTTACTGAGTGAGTGAAGGAATGAATGAATGTATTATCTGATTTAAACTATATATTATATTACATTTTTAATTTTGATGTAGTCTAAGTTATCAATATTTTTCATTATCTATATATTTTAATGTCTTATTCAGAAATCAAATATAATTTTACATCATTTCTTTAAAAGGGAACAGTATGGATCATCAAGGAGAGAATTGGCAAGTTGCTTTACTTTTTCCTGACTAAAGACAACATATATAAAGCTAAGAGACAGATGGAAAGAAGATCCAAAATACACAGACTTCCTTAAAGCTGTAAAGAAAAAAAAAAAGACAACAACTGAAATATGGACTACACTAATGATTAGCTAATTCACAGAAAGGAGGCTCAACAGGTCAATAATTCTAAGATGCTCAGCCAAGCCAAACTGCTGATCAGAAAATGCAAACTGAAACAGCCATGAAACGCTGTTTTTTAAATAATTTTTTTGATGGGGATCATTTTTTTTAAAGTCTGTACTGAATTTGTCACAATATTGCTTCTGTTCTGTTTTGTTCATAAGGCATATGGATCTTAGCTCTCTGACTAGGGATTGAACTCATACCTCCTGCA
The DNA here is from genome assembly GCF_027580195.1 of Bos mutus. Classification (NCBI taxonomy): domain Eukaryota; kingdom Metazoa; phylum Chordata; class Mammalia; order Artiodactyla; family Bovidae; genus Bos; species Bos mutus. Next base: position 71,467,501 of record NC_091622.1, on the reverse strand, counting down.
TTGGAAAGCAAAGTCTTAACCATTGGACTGCAAGGAAAGTCTCCATGAAATACCATTTTATACTCCTGAAATGAGTAAAAAACTGAGTTATCTGCCAACAGTAAGTAGTGGTAAAGATGTAGATAAATCATAACTCTTCTTGTATTTCCAGTGGATGTATACATTCAAACACAAAATAAATTATATTTCTTTTCTTTTATTATAAGAAATGCAATTTTTAAGGTTTCTGGTAGATAATTCTGTGAACTAAATATAGATAAATGGAGTTGTGGAATACACATAAATGAATACATATAAAGTCACTATATAAATTCTTTCTATATTTTCCTATGTTTACATTTCCAACTAAAAGACTGCAATAGCCAATGGAGTCAAGTCTTAAACATTATTATGACTTGTTAGGGAAGAAAGAGAAAGCTCCTTGAGACTCAGAGATTCAAAAGAAACAAGCAGTTATTGGAAGAAAAGGTATATGTAAACCAACCCAGCTTTCAATGCATTTCAAACAGTTTTCTTTCAAATACAATTTCAAAATCCCTCAGATATTTAGTAAAACCGCAAGATATTTTTCCAATCTGGACTCAGTAACTACTACTTGAATTCAACTAAAATTTAAGCAAAGCTTTTCAAACTATGCAATTAATTTCACCTTATAAGGAGTCAAATTCAGTCTTCCAAACGATATAGTTTCAAGGTATCTTTATTCAAATCAAATTATTATGACAGCTAGTGTCCCAATTTGAGGCCTAGTAACTGCCAGACACCAGAGAAGGCGATGGCACCCCACTCCAGTACTCTTGCCTGGAAAATCCCATGGACGGAGGAGCCTGGTAGGCTGCAGTCCATGGGGTCGCTAAGAGTCGGACACGACTGAAGTGACTTAGCAGCAGCAACTGCCAGCCACAGTTCATACGTTACTGACAGGGAAATAGAGACCACCTGGGAAGGAAAGACCTTAGTGTTTTGGCCAGGAAAAAAAAAAAGGGCATCAGCATTTTCTTCCAATCAATCACTATCTAACATGGCGTTGGGCCAGAGGGCCTCTGGTAACCTAACCTCTTGAAACATAAACAAGGTCTTCAGGATTCTGATATGGTCACTTTGGTAGAACAAGAGTATCAAAAACACTCAAAAGATAAGGCATCACTTTGGCATGAAACTTGGCACCAGAATTCCTATTCAGGGCTTCCAGTGGAAGGACTCAGCTTCCTTATAGAGAAAGAAACTGCATTTAACGGAAGGGAAGGCAGCCTGGTTGCAGGACACACGAGGCCAGCCTCTTTATGCCTAAGGTACTCTACAGGGCCACTGTGGATATAACAATCTCTTTCATTTGTAAAATGGAATAATTATTTTCATCACATGATAAAGACCTCAGAAACCTCATGTGAAAATAATAAGACAAAAATGTAAATTAAAATAGTGTCATGAACCTGCATAGCACTTTCTCAACACAGTCACTCGCTGAGCTCCAAACATATTCTCAAATACCCACAGGCAGGTATGACTAACTTATGTCACATCAGAAAGTGAGGGAAGGAATGAACATTTATATAAAATTAGAGGCTAGAGCTATCTCCCAGTGCCTGATACACAGTAGACACTCTACCAAAGCTGATTTAACACTACTGCTATTGCTAAGTCACTTCAGTCGTGTCCGACTCTGTGTGACCCCATAGACGGCAGCCCACCAGGCTCCCCCGTCCCTGGGATTTAACACTACAAAGTAGTATTATTAGCCACATCTGAAAGATGAAAAAGGACAAAGAAAATCAAATAAACTGTCCATAGTAAAACAAACAAATACAGAAACTGTAACAAAATCCTTACGTACTCAAACCCCATCAGTCTGAATCCAAAACACTGGCTAATTCATCAACACCAGTGCTGCGCACCAGAAACAACACGAGCAACAGACGCGTTGTTTATATTTGGGTCTACTTTCTTTTTTTAATGTATTTTAAAATTATATATGTATTTTTATTTTATATATTTTTTTTATTGAAGTATAGATGATTTACAGTATCATATTAGTTTCAGGCATAGAGCACAGCAATTCAGGTGGCTCAGATGGTAAAGAATTTGCCTGCAATGCAGGAGACCTGGGTTTGATCCCTGGGTCAGGAAGATCCCCTGGAGGAGGGAATGGCAACCCACTCCAGCATGCTTGTCTGGAGAATTTCAAGGACAGAGGAGCCTGGCAGGCTACAGTTCATGAGGTCACAAAGAGTTGGACACAACTGAGCGACTAACACTTTCACATACACACATACATATAAACATATATTCTTTTCCAGATTCTTTTCCCTTATAGGTTATTAAAAAATATTGAGTATAGTTCTCTGTGCTACACAGTAGGTCCTTGTTGGTTATCTGTTTTCTCTATAGTAGTATGCTGCTGCTGCTGCTGCTGCTAAGTCACTTCAGTCATGTCCGACTCTGTGCGACCCCATAGATGGCAGCCCACCAGGCTCCCCCGTCCCTGGGATTCTCCAGGCAAGAACACTGGAGTGGGTTGCCATTTCCTTCTCCAATGCATGAAAGTGAAAAGTGAAAGTGAAGTCACCCAGTCATATCCGACTCTTAGCAACCTCATGGACTGCAGCCTACCAGGCTCCTCCGTCCATGGGATTTTCCAGGCAAGAGTACTGGAGTGGGTTGCCATTGCCTTCTCTGCTATAGTAGTATTTATATATGTTAATCCTAATTTATCCCTCCCCAACCCTTTTCCCCTTTGGTAACCACAAGTTTGTTTTCTATGCCTGTGGGTCTATTTTGTAAACAAGTTCATTTGTATACAGATGCAATTTTTAATCTTCTAGTGGTGGTTTAGTAGCTAAGTTGTGTCTGACTCTAGCAACTCCACGGACTGCAGCCTGCCAGGTTCCTCTGTCCACAGGATTGCCCAGGCAAGAACACTGGAGTGGGTTGCCATTTCCTTCTCCAGGGGATCTTCCTGACCCAGAAACTGAACCCAGGTCTCCTGCATTGCAGGCAGATTCTTTACTGATAGAGCCACGAGGGAATTCCAATCTTCTAGTAGTTTCATTAAAAAAGTAAAAATTTATTTTAATCACATATTTTATAAACCCAGTATGTTAAAATAATATCAATTCATTGTGTAATCAATATAAAAAATAATGGAAATGTTTGCTTTTTTTTCCATACTAAGTCTTTGGAATCCAGTGCACCTTACACTTATAGAACATTTTGGTTCAGACTAGCCACATTTAGTGCTCAAGAGTCACCTGTGGCTAGCCGTCATGGTGCTGGGACAGCCCGGGTCTGCACCACACGGATTCCCATAAGCAAAGGGACTGTTCCTCAGGGCCCAGGACTGACAAGTGCTCTCTGCCTCACAGCTGGTGGTACAGAGGGCCATGTCCCTGGAGACACCATGTTCCCTTCTTTCCCTGGGTCAGGTGCCTCTCACCTGGAAACTTTCCTCTTTAGTGATTCCTTTCCTGACCCCAAAGTCACACTCCACCCTTCCCCAGTCACTCTCCTTCACCATATCATCTTTATTTTTCTTTCATGGCACAGATTACTAACTACACTGTCTGTTCATTTATTTGTTCACTGTTTATTGCCCATCTCCCTACACTAAAATTTAAGCTCCGTGACGGCGGAGCCTTTTCCACATCATTCATCACTGTTTCAGAGCTGGGAGCAGTGCCCGACACATAGAAAATATTCAAAAAATATTTGGTGCACTCATCAATTGCTATAGCCAAAAGGTACAAATTCTCCTTCTACCAACTAGGTAATGCATTCACCAGAGAAACAATGTCATATGGAAGTCAGTTTCCCAGACTAGCCCACCACAGTCTACTTAACCCATAATGTAACCAAAACCTAGGAGAAAATAACAGTGCCCGTGACAATGCCAGCAAGTGGTTTAGTGAAAAGCAAAAGCTCCTCCAACGCCTAGTGCACTTTACTTCTCCAGGTCCTAGTAAGTTCCATGGGACACATCGGGCCTTCAATACAAATGAATGAATCCATTCTAAGGAGAAACAGAAATCAGTTTCAACTACACTATGGGTTACATCATCATGGGTATGTTATGCTGGGAGTCCAACCAACAACTACAACACTGTGTAAAAACTACGTTGTAAGTGGCTTTCCCAATCCCTTGGTTTGGATAAGGTCCTTGTGCTATACATGTCTGTATTAGAAAAGACCACTCTGGTGTCATCAAACAGAAATTCAACCCAAACTACCTTAAGCAAAGAAGGGACATTTATTATAAAGATTCTCATGGAGAACTCTAACCAGAAACCTAAACACTGCAAGATAATTCTCCCCATCTCTGGTACCCACACCTCTGAATATCAGATTCATTTCCTCCCATTCTCTTCCTGGGGCTTCCTCCCCTCACTCAGGTCTTATGGTGACCCTAAAAGCTCCCATGCTTTCATATTCCTGCTTAGACATCCAGAAATTCCTTGGTCTTCTTGCCTCTGATCCATTTCCAAAGTTCCTGGGCAAGAAAAGGTACTGGCCCAATTTGAAAGGTGCTCATCTTTGAAACAATCAACAGGGACAACAGCATTGGCTCAACTTTACTAACCATGTGGATGGTTGGGTATAAAGAGTGATTTCTAGAAAAGAAGTGCCAGGCATCAAACCCACTGCAGTCCATTACAGCTTCTCTAAATCCTGCATTTCCCCATTCATATATTCATCATACCTAAGTATAACTATTGATTTAACATTTACCTTTCAGGTTATGCTATAAGCTCAAGGAAGGTGGAATATGTGAGTCTTTCTTGGTCTCTATCTCTTCACCAAGAGTAGTTTCTGGCACATAGACATCCTCCAATATATTTCTGCTAAATAAATTCAACTATTTTAAAATGAAATTTTAAGGTGAAGACACATAGCAAATGATAAACTCCTCATTAAGAACTTTTCATACAAATTAATGATAGACTGTAACTCTATCAGCCCATGAAATAAATCCTCCTCCTTTATAAACAGACACCTGGAGCAATTCGACTGGGAATCCAGTGTTGGAGACCATAAAAGCCTTTAAGACCCTCACCAAAACCACTCTTGTCTGAATGACTCCTGCACACACACTAGGTAGGCTCCCTACAGGAAGTAGTGCCCATAGGCGGCAACTTAACAGTAGATATTCTATCAAGAAAAGTGATAGGGCTCAGGGAAAAAAATCCGCAAAGTGAACCCTCAGGTAACAAAAGCAGCAAGAGAACAGTGAGGAGAGGGAAGCATCGTGTTTACAGCTTCACAAAACGAAGGATAAGCAGCCCTGTGTCTGGAGCAATACAAGCTCCTTTCACTTAGAAAGTGACCCAATTTAGCTGGCACACAAAATCCTACTTCAGCATGAAGGTATGAACGCTTCAAGACATGCACACTTGTACTCCCAGACCTTGGTAGGGCATTCTAAATGTTGTACTTTACTGGTGATACTAAGTATTAATTCATGTACTACTCAAAACTAAAGGAAAATATCTCTAATATGTAAAGAGGCTGAGGTATATTACTCCAAAACAATAAAAATAACTCTCCAGAATTTGGTCTCTGAGATTTATCCACATAGGTAAACTCCAATGAAAAACTAAGTAACGAGTCCTATTTGCATAACGCTCATGGAGCACTTCCACATGCCATATATGGTTTGAGTAAAGGCTCGGAGGGAAGAAGTAACTTAGCATAAATCGGTTTGGCTAAAAATTGCTAAAACAATACTTCGGCTGAGGCCTTTGATATTAAATCTATTGTTCTTTTTTTTTTCCCTTCCAGTTTTATTGAGATATAATTGGCATACAGCACTGTCTAAGTTTAAGGTGCACAGTACAAAGATTTGACTTACAGATATCATGAAATGTTTACCTCAGTAAGTTTAGTGAACATTCATCATCTCATACAGATACAACACAAAAAGAACAAAAAAAAAATCAGTTTTTATGTTGAGAACTCAGGATTTACTCTCTTAACTTTCATATATAACATACAGAATGTGTTAGTATGCATTTATCATGCTGTAGAGCATATCCCTAGTACGTACTATCTTATAACTGGCAATTGTACGTTTATCTGCCTTCATCCTATTCCCCCTTCCCCCACGCCACTATTCTTTCTACTTCCTCAAAAATCACAGCTAAATTTTGGTGAAGTGAGTATTTCTTAAATTTACAACTGCAAACTATTCTTTCATTCAGGATGTATAACCAGCATGTATAAATGCTAACAAAATCCCAACTCTCCTGCTACCCTGGCAATGTGACATTGAGCAAGATAGTTATTTAGCTTCTTTTGAGCTTTAGCTTCCTCATCCATAGAATGCGTATAATAATGTCAACTGCACAGGGTTATCATAACTGTTGAGAAGGAAGCCCTTAGATTCAATGAGGAATAAACAGGATTCTTTTCTCTTGGAAGAGTGAACAGTCCATAAGTAAGACACAGATGCTAACAAATTACTTCAATAATAATGATGAGAGGGATCAAATATGAGCTGAAGTCCATGAAAAGGATCAATGCCCAAATTGCTAGTCATTCTTCCAAAAGAAAAAAATGGGACAGTGCATTTCTGTGGGGTAGGGGGAACTATTAGCAAATTCCTGAGGTGGAGGAGAGAACAGAAGGTCAAGGAGTAGAGTATAGTAGGCTGCTTCTTCAAATGTGCCTGCCTGAGGACAGAAGGGACATGTTCTGGAATCAAAACCCCAAAGATAATCAGGCCCCATGGCATGAAGGGGGGGAGGCCAATTCACCCACCGTGCCACTAATAACAACAGTGGAGAAAGTTGGAACCCACTGGGCCGTGACAGGAGAGTGCTACGGCCAGACAGTTCCTGAACACCATGGAAATCAGGTAGTCTGAGAAGACAAAGAAACGAGATGGGTGCTGGACTGAGGCTCACAGGGGTACTGGAGTGTGTGATCCATAGCGCCCTCTTCTGAGTCTTGGCCTTCAGGAAACAGAAACGCCAGTACATCCCAGTATGGGCTAAGGGGTCTTTATACATAGAATTCTGGACTGTCAGTTACATGTGAGCAACAGGATGCAACTCCATCAAAAAAAGAAGGATTGGGGTATTTCTTAACACTCACCACCATCCACCCTATCCCACCCCTCCCCACCACCAGCACCTCCCGCCCCCCCCCACCCCTCCCCCATCCATTGCTCCCTGCCAGCCGCCCCCTCCCAAAGTTCAGAGCTGCTGGGGTCAGGCCAATTTAATACTTCTTTTCTTAGGCTTCCAGGGGCAAAAAAAATGGCTGCTTCCTTTTTGTAAGTGAAAGGTCACATCTGCATCTGCAAAGAAAGCCATTCCTCTAACTAGTTTGCTTCTCTGAGCAAATAAGAAATGTGCGGAGAGCTACCAAGGGTAAACAGTAATATGCTTGGAAAGATGAAGATTAGGATTTAGGAGTGAAATCACATTTAAAACTGAGAAAAGTACAAACAAAAGGGAAACTCAATCATGAAATTAATACATAATATTTAAAATAAAAGAAAAACCCTTGCCTCCAGAATCTATGCTTTAGCCGGTGTACCTCCCTCAGTCTTTTATCTAAAAACTGCCAGTTCAAACTCCTTTTATTTCTCCCCACTCCTTTTCTGTTCTATTTACATGGTGGTGGGCAGACTAAAGCAAAGGGCCAAGTTTAGCCCACAGCTTGCTTATGTGTGGCCCAGGAGCTAAGAATGTTTTTTATATTTTTTAAGGGTTCTAACAAACAAAACCAAAGTAGAATATTTAACAGAGGCCACATGTGGCCTGGGAAACCTAAAATATTTACTTTCTGCTCCATTCCAGGAAAAGGTTGTCCCCCAGGTACAGTTGTAGACTCCAGTGCCCAGCAGAGCAGACATTCCTGGAGTCACACAGCTGTTCAGCAGGAGAATTTCCACAAGAAACCCTGGCTCCAAGTCCCAGGCACTCTCCCAACCACCACACACTAGAGCTGATACGACTGTCAGCCAAACACAGACTTGAGTAATTCCCACTTGAAAATAAAAAGGGGCGACATTAAGGTTTCCAAGAGAACCACATAAATAAATGTTAAAATAAAGATTCCACTACTATTTTTTAAAAACTCCTGGTTGAGGGATGTGAAAGTGGCGGGAACTATTTAGTGAGGGGCAACACACATCCCTCAGACTTTCCCCTTCTACACTCACCTTTTCCTCCTGAAATCTAATCTCTGTCACCTGGATAAGAACGTCTGTAGAGAAGCTATGCCAGGAAGTAGGATTTGCTCTTGGCCAAGCACCAGCTTTCCATTCAGACCCACCCACACTTGCCCATAAACCCAAACTGTGAAGCTTTGTGACAATCACATCACCTTCAGTGAAGGCTGTGCCCCAAGAGATTTACGCATGGCTTAAGTGTTAATTCAGGTCAACATGTCTCTCTTTTAACATATAAAATGGTTTCCTATGTAATCCATTTACCTAACCTTTGATGAAGTTATGTGTAATGATCAAAACTCATCTTGAAACGTCCAAGAAAAATTCACATGGTAACAACCCCTGCATAAATCTTTCTATACTAACCAGACTATTTTCTGGTCTACCTCTCTGTCCTGAATGGCCATTCATAAACAAATCCTCTTGGGGGCAGATATTTAATATCATTCACTGAGAAAGGATGGTGATAATTTATCTGTCTTTCTAAATAAAAACACATCCCCAGTCATCTCTTCAGACATTTCTCAGTGCCTGTGGCCTCCTTCTGTCCTGAAGCCGTGCAGAGCTGAGCCTGATGGTAACAATATTATGAACATCATCATAAATATCCCAAAAGGCAATAAGCCAGAACAAGAGGATAAATGCAAATTTCATATTGAGTATTGTTTTCGAGTGTAAAAGTAGATTCTAGAAATCTAGTCCAGTTTTTTTCACAAAGATACTAGGTCATAATCATAAATAACAGAATCCAAATATTATATAATATCTTAACTGAGTGCTCCTTCCATGCCCCCTTAAGAAAATATTAAAAATTTGAAAAAAAAAGAAGGAAAGACAAAGGGAAGGAAGAAGGAATGAGTAGGCGGGATACAAAGAAAAATCCTCAGCCCAGTGTAGTTTCTAACTTTTCAGTCCAATGTAGTTCCATGGCTTTTAAATTCTGAAGTATTTTTATTATTTGTGATCATTTCACTGGTCTTTGCAGATGAAGCAAACCCAAGGTCCCAATAACATGTATTTTTACAGTGCACATGGCAAGTTTCTTGGTCTTCTATTTATATATCTATCTAAAACCCTCTTCCTCTTGTCTCTCTGTTGACTAGATTCATTCATAGGTCCTTATGGATTCTAGTAAACTCATTTTTAACCAAATTTTAAGAAAATTAATAATGAATCTAGGCTGGCTATAGATCCTCCTTACAATAATGAAACAGAAAAATCTCAAATTGTTTTTCTATTCTAAATGGAGCCTATTTACTAAATTAAATGCAGGTGTGTTTAGAGTATGCTATGGCATGCGTGAGTTTACTGTGTATTTGTTTATGTGTATATTCCCCCAGCTCAGCTTAGCCTGTTAATTGATGGCTAATTTCTCACTTTTTCTACTAAGGAGAAAGAACTCCTTTGGAAAGCCTCTTTTCTTTACAAAACGAATAATTGTGCATTGTTACTGATTTATTTTTCAGGTTATATTCATAACAAACTGTAAAAAACATTTTCATCCTGGAAACACTTCAGGGTATAAGATCCTTTCTAATAACAACGAATGGAAGAAAGGAATCTCTTCCACTTCTGAAAAAGATTTGGTCTCATTTGCCTTTGGTCGGTAACTCAGTACCACTTCCACAGTTAATTACAAGAAAGAAAAAATGTTCTGACCTCCTTATAACTGCCTCCAGCATCCATCTTTGGCTTTAAGTGTAGAAAGCAGGAGAATGCAGAATCTGTGTGGGATTGCGTGTCCTTTGTGTCTCTAATTTTGAGCATCTGTCTTTTATCTGTAATTTTTTTTCTGTATCTTTCCATCCCTGTGTCTTTCTCTGACTTGTTTATTCCTCTTGTTACCATTTTCTACTCTTCTTTTCCCCCAAACTTCCTGTTCCACTTCTGCCGACAGGCCATCACACAGAAAAAACAACACATTTATAATTTTTTCCCAAATATACTGAATAGAATATGATGTCTCTGTTCTAGGAAGCACTGAGAAAAACTTCTGTTTTTTTTTATCAAATCATAAAAGCCTACCCCATAAGCTCTACCTATTCTTATCTCTATGTTTGAAACTCTTGACTCTTTCCCTCCAAATTCCATCCTTTCTTCAAAGTTCATCATCATTTATCCAGTTGCTTAATCCACAAAACCTATAAGGCATCTTTGATTACTATTTTCCTCACATCTAATTTCATTTTTTAGGTTGATATATAGTTGATTTACAATGTGGTGTTAGTTTCAGGTATATAGCAAAGTGATTTGGTTAATATATATTATATATATAATATATATATATATTTTTTTCAGATTCTTTTCCCATATAGGTTATTATCAAATATTGAGTATAGTTTCATGTACTATACAGAAGGTCCTTGCTGTGTATTCATTTTCTATATAGTAGTGCCTCACATCCCATTTTAAATCCATCAGCAGATCCTGCAGCCTCTATACCTAAAACACACCCCAAATCTATCCACCTCACTCCATGCGCTCACCACCCTCTGGTAGAAGACACCACAGTCCCTCACTTGGACTTCTACAGTCGCCTCCTACTTAGTATCTCTGCTTTTGCTCCTGCCTTCCTCAAATTCATTCTTCAGTGTCCACAATGAAATTCTTCAACAGAAACAAGCTCATGGCCCTCCTTTGCTTAAAAGCCTCCTCCTGTTTACCACTGCAATTAGCATTCAATCCAAAACTATCAAAAACCCCACAGGCCCAAGCGATCTAGGATCTCTACCAACTCTTCTTATCTCATCATCTTGTTCCTCAAACAAATCAAGCTCCTTGCTGCCGGAGTGCCTGGGCCCTGGCTGCCCCTCTGACTAGAGGGCTCAGATGTCACATGGCTGCTTCCTTCCTGTCATTCAGGTCTCAGCTAAAACCATGACTTCAAGCAGCCTACAGACCAACAATCTAAAACAATCTCCCAAGACGTTGTATCATACCACCTTACATTAAAGTTCTGCAGAACCATTATCAAGTATTTCTTGTTAAATAGATTTTTTGCCTTGTTCTTCCACCAGAATTTAAGCACTTTAAGAACAGAGAACTGGTCACTCTTGTCCACTACTGTATTCCTAATACCTACAGAGGTTCCAGGAACTTAGTAAGATCTCAATAAGCCTTCTTTTTTTTTAACTTTTCTGTATTTGTATACAATTTTTAAAGGTTACTTTCCATTTAGTTATTACAAAATATTGGCAATATCCCCATGTTGTACAATACATCCTTGAATCTTATCTTACACCCAACAGTTTGTGTTTCCCACCCCCAACCTCTATATTGCAACCTCAACCCAAAACCACTAGTTTGTTCTCTGTATCTGTCAGTTCACTTCTTTTCTGCTATATTCACTAGTTTGTTATACTTTTTAGAATCCACACATAAGTGCTACCACACAGTATTTGCTTTCCTCTGACTTGTTTCACTCGGCATAATGCCCAAGTCCATGCGTGTTGCTACAAATGGCAACATTTTGTTCTTTTCTGTGGCTGAGTAGTATTTCATCCTGTTTGTGAGTAGGTGTGTGTAAGTCACATCTTTATTCATGCATCTGTTATGTACACTTAGGTTGCTTCTCTATCTTAATTATTATAAACAGTGCTGCTATGAAGCTCAGTTGGTAAAGAATCTGCCTGCAACGTGGGAGATTCAGGTTCAATCCCTGGGTTGGGAAGATCCCCTGGAGAAGGGAAAGGCTACCAACTCCAGTATTCTGGTCTGTATAGTCCATGGGGTCGCAGAGAGTCAGACATGACTGAGTGACTTTCACTCACTCACTCACTCATGAACACCAGTGCATGTATCTTTTCAAATTAGTGCTTTTGTTTCCTGTCTCTTTCAGATATATGCCCAGGGTGGAACTGCTGGATCATACGGCGATTTATTTTTTGTGTGAAACCTCCCTTCTGTTCTCTACAGCGGCTGCATCAATTTGCATTCCCACTAACAATGTGGAAGAGTACCCTTTTCTTCACATTCTCTTCAAAATTTGTTACTTGAGTTCTTTTTGAAGATGGCCATTCTGACAGGTTGGGAGGTGCTATCTCATTGTGGTTTTGGTGTTCATCTCCCGGATGATTAGCAATGATGTGTATCCTTTGATGTGCCTGTCGGCCATCTGCATTTCCTCTCTGGGAAAAAATGCCTATTCACGTCTTCAGCCCATTTGGTTTTTGATGTTGAGTTGTATGAGTCATTTATATACATTGGATATTAACTCATCTGTGATATCATTTACAAATATTTTCTCCCCTTCAGTAGGCTGTCTTCTCATCTTGTTTATGGTTTCCTTTGCTGTACAAAAGCTTTTAAGTTTAATTAGGTCCCATTTGTTTATTTTTGCTTTTATTCCCTTTACTTTGGGAGATGGCTCCAAAAAAACTTTGCTGCATTTGTGTCAGAGTATTCTGCTCTTGTTTTCCTCTAGGAGTTCTATAGTATATAGTATCCAATCTTACATTTAGGTCTTTAATCCATTTTGAGTTTATTTTTGTATATAGTGTTAGAGAATGTTCTAATTTCATTCTTTTACATGTAGTTGTCCAGTTTTCCCAGTATCACTTATTGAATGAATGAACAAAAATTCACACAGTCCTCCCAAAGTCCTCTCTTACCACTCTAGTCTAAAATGATATATTTCCTTTATGACTTCACAGCATTCATTTGACTCTTCGTGTTTTGCTGCATCTCTTAACTGATGTCTTCAACTAACACATTATTTAACTTTTCATGATGTCACCATTATCAACCACAAATATTAATTAACTTAAATATTAAATATGTACCTCCTCTAGTTGAATGAATAGAGGCAGGAAACAAAAAATACTTTGGTCAGAAAATTAATTAGCCCTTTTGCCTGAGCATTCTACCACAAGGAGATCTTTGGATTTCTGGCAGTCCTGCTGTACAGGTGCTCAGATCATTAAAAATAAAACTGTATGTGATACATTGTCCATACACCATCCAGATGGGTCTTCAGCAAAATAGTACTAAGTATTAAATGGTGTTGATATGAAAGAACTTAAACAGAAGACATCATGCAGGTGTTTAATTTGATCTATGATAACAAGATAACTGGGGCAAGAGAAAACAAGTGTACAGATCTAATACAGCTTTAGAAATGAGACATTTTTGGAATTTTGTTTTTAGAGAGAAGGTGTTGCTGCTCTAAACATATCATTTATCTTTGTTAATAAAGGTCTGGTGTCCTGGTTGCTGCTCATAAAAGGGTAGATGCCTTTAAAGGTAATAAATATTTTAAGTCTTGTCACCTTGACTTTGCCACTGAAACTATCTGTTATGAGAGAGGGGCCTTTATTTTGTAACTATATCTTCTAGAAAACTGACCTGACTAATGAGTTGGCAAGCTACCACCATCTACCACAGCACGTGCCATACTCCAGCTCAAAAGAGGTTCCATAAAACTGGGAGCCACACTTTAGTTTATAAGCAGGGATTATCTGACAAACAAGACTTCTGTAATCACCCATGCAGTACCATGCATGCATGTTATAATATTACTGTAAAAAACTGAAAATGTATATAAGGCTTCTTAGGCAGAGGTGACATCTGATCTCTGGATGCATGCTATGACAGGCCCTGAAGACCAGGGAAAATCTGGTGCAATTTAATATCTGATCCAGCACACGTGGTTGCTTACAAATAATGTAAGATGATTTGTGGAAATCAAACTTTGAATTGTTTAAGCCACCTCTGAAGATATATATATAGTATTTTATGGGCCAGAACCCATGATCATATATCCAGCAAATGCTACTACTATGAAATAATTTTTTCCATTTTTTTTTACCACCATATCTTTCAACATCGTTTCAAAAGGTAATTTAAAATATTCAATACTCAGCTAATAACACAAGAGCCATGAGAAAACAGTGCTTCTGAGTGGCAGTTTTCCTTATCCTGTCTCGTATATCCCCATTCATCTCACTCTTCCAGGGCTCAGGTTCTAATCATTCAAATTATTAAACTGTTCAAATGGTAAACCAACTTCTGTCTTGCCTTATGTCACAGGGGAAAAGACAAATCTGTTACTGCACAAAGTTAAAGCTTTTTCATTTTTTAAAGAGGAGAAAGAGAATTAAAAGAAAAAGTTATTAGGGGAACATGAGAAATAAGTTTGGTTTGGACCCAGACACAATCAACAATTATTAGACCCCCAAAAAAAAAGTCTTAAGCACCTACCTAATAAGCCATGTCTATTCCTACTTCCTCTGAAAGGGGTGGGGTGGGGGAGACAGTGTGATAGTTCAAATATGAAGTAATCAAAAATCTTTTTTGTAAGTCTTCCTTCCACAAATGAAATCAGAAAGGAGACATCTCTGCGTATAGACCGTCAGAGTCGACGGTAACCTTCAGTATACACTGTGCACTGAAAAGTCTATTCAGCCTCGCTCTGAAGTTGTTTTGGGAAAACCTCCAGCGCCTGGTGACTGGGCCGGCATGGTGCCTTTAAACGGCTTCCCCTGCCCTGGCAAGACACGCTGGACTCCACGTAAAAGGAGCCTTCTACCACCAGCCAAGTGTCTGCAGACTTCGTTTCCTGTACAGCCCGACTTCACCTGCCTAGTGTTTTTTGCTCCATTCCCCAGACCTGCTGTGCCTCTGAGGGTTCCATCTGTGGATTCTTCCCCTGTAACTAAAATTACCCAGTCTCTCCCAGGTCCCTCTCAGCCACCCTGCTGTCTCACCTTCTTGGTCGAATGCATTCCATTAATTGCATCCAGGGTCAACTCTCTCTGCCAACCAAGCTAAAAGACACCTTTTCCCCATGTACTTCAGCAAATAACCTCCAAGTCAATCCTCGTGGCCCAGATGAGAGTTAGACAAGGAACACTCAAAGGAAAAAGAAACTTGGGGTCTGTTTATCAAAAAAAGGAACCAAATGGCATCCTTGTCTGTGTTTTCTCCTAAAAAAACTAGTAACAACAACAACAAAACAATAACAATTTAGTCAAATGGGCAATACTAGGTTTTTAATCTGGATGTTAAATTAAATACAAATACAGACAATGACAAAATAATTCACTCTAATGGTCTGATACAATCATCACAGGCTTTTCTTTCATTTTGAGTTATGAAAAGAATAGAGCAAAAATATTAAGGGAATTCTAAAAAAGGAGAAAAGAAACCTACCGATAATTCCACAACCATGAAACATCAACTATTCCTTTTCAGTTTTTTGCAACATACACATTCATTTTTGGACCAGACCTTTCCATTGGTTGATGCCTTTGTGTATTTCTTACCCACTTTTCATCTAGCAAATTTCCACTCTTCCCCCTTCAAACCCAGCTCACGCACAATATCCTCCAAAAATATCTTCAGGCAAAGGATCTGCTGGGCTCGTCAGACCTCACAGCATCCTCCTCATATCTGCTGAAGCACTGTCCCTGCTGAATTCATCTAACCCTGTAGAATCCATCTGTTTTCATGACTAGAGGAGAGGCTTCCCTTAGTCACCTTCATATCCCAGGACCTAGCCTGCCACTTGCAGGCTGTACGTGAAAAGAAGGAATGAAACAATTGCGATCATGTTGTACATACAAGCTGGATTCAGCTCTGTCAGCTTCATGTTGTATCATAAACATCGTCTAATACCCATCTCTAGCAACAGCTGGAAGGAAGAAGGAAACTGATTGTATCACAATCTCCAATAAGAAGCTACTTTATTGTTCAGTCACTCAGTCCTGTCTGACTCTTTGCCACCCCATAGACTACCGGGTCTTTTACTATTTCCCGAAGCTTGCTCAAACTCATGTCCTTTGAGTCAGTGATGCCATCCAACCATCTCATCCTATGTTGCTCCCTTCTCCTGCCCTCAATCTTTCCCAGTATCAGGGTCTTCCCCAAGGAGTTACCAGGAAACTATAAAAGGACAAATGAGCCTTTTTTGATGTGATCACATCAGATCAGATCAGATCAGATCAGTAGCTCAGTCGTGTCCGACTCTTTGCGACCCCATGAATCGCAGCACGCCAGGACTCCCTGTCCATCACCAACTCCCGGAGTTCACCCAGACTCACGTCCATCGAGTCAGTGATGCCATCCAGCCATCTCATCCTCTGTCGTCCCCTTCTCCTTCTGCCCCCAATCCCTCCCAGCATCAGACTCTTTTCCAATGAGTCAACTCTTCACATGAGGTGGCCAAAGTACTGGAGTTTCAGCTTTAGCATCATTCCTTCCAAAGAAATCCCAGGGCTGATCTCCTTCAGAATGGACTGGTTGGATCTCCTTGCAGTCCAAGTAATAGGTAGCATGAAATGCTCTGGGAACAAGCCAAGGTTGAGTCCCTTATACACATACACAGACACACACACACATGCCACACTGGCAGGATGTGAAAGGGGCCTACAGCACATGCAGAGCAGACCCCACTTGTATTCTTTTGTACTTAGAGACAAAACCACACCCATTGTGACACATAATTCAGATGCATCCTTAGAGAAGTAGCATGATATCGTTGAGAAAGAGCTGAATTTAGACGCTAGAAAACTAAGTCCAAATTATTAGCGATATGATCTGATACATCCATAAATAAAATATCCTGGCACTCTGCTGCTGCTGCTGCTCCTGCTAAGTCGCTTCAGTCATGTCCAACTCTGTGTGACCCCATAGACAGCAGCCCACCAGGCTCCCCGGTCCCTGGGATTCTCCAGGCAAGAACATTGCTAGATGCTGGAAATTCAGTGATGAGAGACAGAGTTCCCATTCATAGGGCTGCCAGTCTGGTAAAGGAAACAGATGACAAACAGGCAACACAGTTCATGTGATTGGCACCATGGTGGGGAAACAGTGCTAAGAAGCATGTTAGCAGGTCAGAGAAAAGTCTCCTGAGGGAAGCTAAGTCCTGAAAGAATTTAACAGAGGAAAGAGGCGGGGAGGTACGCAGGGGGCAGGGAAGTGTCTTTTCAGGAAGCAAGAAAGACATGTATAAATGCCCAGAGGCATCTATAAAATAGGAATTTGAATACCTAAGCCCTGCACAGAGCAATTTCAAGGTTCAAATTAGATATTGATGTGGAAGGATAAATTCCTTTGTGAATGGTACTTATTAATAAGATTATAAAATTACAATGTTGCAATTTTTTAGTAACATAGAGAATTGGAAAAAATAGATCTAAATGTAAAAGAACATAGAATAGGTTGTTCTACACTGCTATGTCTCAAACCTTTTGTCATTATCACCTCCCTCCCTTTATTAGCCTGCTAGGGCTGCCAAAACAAAGCGTAGACTGAATGACTTAAACAACAGAAATTTATTTTCTCACAGTTCTGTAAACTAGAAGTCCCAGATCAAGGTGTCAGCAGGGTTTGCTTCTGAGGCTTCCCTCCCTGGCTTGGAGATGGCCATCATTTCCCTCTGTCTTCACACAGTCCTTCCTCTACGCTCGACTTTGTACTAATCTCTTCTTCTTATAAGGACACCAGTCATGTTGGATTAGAGCCCATCCTAATGAATTCATTTTACCTTAATTACCACTACAAAGCCCTATCTCCAAACTAGTCACATTCTGAGGTACAAGGGATTAGAACTTCAACACACCAGTTTGAAGGAGATGCACCCTCCAAGGAACCTTTTAAGACATTTTCTTCCCTAGTCACTCCCCTCACTCACGAAATGTAAATACCTGTTTCTATACTCTGGCCCTTTGGAGGGCCACATACCATTGTGATTTCCAAGATTTAGCCTCTCCAAGAACCAATTTTTGTGCCCTTGAAGGCAGTATCCTCCCTATTCAGAATTCATACTCCCCCTTAAAAACAACCAGATCAATGTCCAGCTAAAGAACTGCTGCTGCTGCTGCTGCTAAGTCGCTTCAGTCGTGTCCGACTCTGTGCGACCCCATAGACGGCAGCCCACCAGGCTTTCCCATCCCTGGGATTCTCCAGGCAAGAACACTGGAGTGGGTTGCCATTTCCATGAGATGGTAAATAATTCTGAACTAAAATAACTTGTGACTTCAATGGCTACTTGAACGATTTTTACTTTTTTGTTAATACTTAATTCTGAGTTTCATACATTTTTTACGATTATGTCACAATCTCTCTGATCAGGAAACCAAGCAAACTATCCTTATTATCTATCTGTTCACTCATCTCCCACTAGCCAGTGATCTTCCCAAAGATCTTAGTAATCTGATGTGGCACAATAAACGTCAACAGAACAAATCTAAACTCTAGAAACCTGTTCAAGTATGGCAACTGCTTACTAGTTGTTCGTAACAGCTGTGTTGAGAAAGGTCTCCTGCCCTGCCCCCACCCCCTCAAAAGATCCTCATCTGAGTGAAATCAAGACAAATGAATAAGGACATTAACTGTGAAGGAAGTCCTCAACAAGTAGGCCAGGGGACATGGGGCTAGTACTGAAGAAGGGCAACCCCCTTCCAGTGCATTGTGTGAATACAAGTCTGAGGGTTTATTTCTTTAACAGCATCAGAGGATTAAAACATCAGCTTCACTACCAGGCCACCCGCAGCTGAGACCCTCAGAAGTATCTAGGACAGCCTGTCCTCTGAGTGCTTGCCACAAGGTTAATTTCACCTTGCTGTAATCAAAACTGTTACAGGAGACTTCCCTGGCGATCCAATGGTTAAGACTCTGTGCTTCCACTGCAGGGGGCAATCCCTGGTCAGGAAACTATGATTTCACGTGCCGTGCAGTGTGGCCAAAAAATTAAAAACACACAAAAACTATAAGAGACAGAGGTTGTTCATTTTTTATACATTTAAATTCAGGGCTGTAAGTCATCTCGCAGCCACATGAAGATATAGAAATTTAGCAAGGAGTGCTGGGAGGCGATGGGGGTACTGAAAGAAAGAGAGAAAGAGACGGGAAAAAAGGAGGGAAGAGGAGAGCCAGGTAGAAAGAGGAAGAAGACAAAGGAAGAGTGGTAGAGAAGGGAGGAACACTAGAAATGAACAGTGTAAAAAATTCTGCCAGCTCCCCAGTCAATGAGCGTCTGTACTATGAGGGATGGGGCAAGGAAATGTGAATTTGCACTGAAATTCTAATGCTTAAAGGTCAGTATTT
Source organism: Bos mutus (assembly GCF_027580195.1). Taxonomy (NCBI): domain Eukaryota; kingdom Metazoa; phylum Chordata; class Mammalia; order Artiodactyla; family Bovidae; genus Bos; species Bos mutus. The sequence continues at coordinate 71,448,285 of NC_091622.1, read as the reverse complement.
TGCAAATAGCAAGGCCCCTAAATGGAAGCTGACTCTAGCTGGTGCTCAACTAAAAATCAAGTAAAAATATGGCTGTGATGAACCAATGAGAAATAGCACTTGACCTCCAATGCTGCACCTTCCTAACGCAACTGCTCCTGTGTTTGTTCTATGCCTCTCCCATTGGCTTTATTACCTTATCCAGTAAGAGACGATGCCACTGTATACAACTTAAATGCCCCTTTTTACTATGTGAGTATTAAAAGGAGAAAAGTAAAGCTATATTAATCAAGACATACTGAACAAGGGAATAGAATCGACAGCCCAGAGGTAAACCCTCACATTTATGGTCAGTGAACTTTCAACAAGGGTGTGAAGACAACCCGATGGGAAAAAGAAAGGACAGTCCCACATCCACGTGCAAAAGAATGAAGTTAGAGTCCCACCTTACACAAAAAGCGACTAAACTGGATCCAAGGCTTAAAATATAAGGGCTGAAACCACAAAGCTCTTAGAAGGAACTACAGGAACAAATCTTCATGACCACTTATTAGGCAGTAGTTTCTTATATTTAACATAAAAAGCACAAATAGAAAATAAAAAATAAACTGAACTATGTCACAATGCAAAACTTTCGTGGTTCAAAGGACACTATCAAGAAAGTGAGAAGAAAAAAAGAGAGAAGACCACCCACAGAACAAGAAAATATTTGCAAATCATATATCTAGAATATATAAAGAACTCTTACAAAATAATTTTTAGAAAACCAACCCAACATAAACTTGGCAAAGAATCTCAACAGACATTGTTCCAAAGAATATATACAAATGGTCCATAAACATACAAAAAGAAGCTCTACTCGTTAGGCATCAGGGAAATGCAAATCAAAATCATACTGAGATACTACTTCATAGCCCTAGGACAGCTATAATCCAAAACACTCATAATAATATAAATGTTGCAAGGACACAGAGAAACTAGAACCTTCCCACACTGCTGGTGGGGATGTAAACTGGTGCAGCCACCTTGGAAAAGCCTGGCCATTCATCAAAATATTACACGTGAATTACCACATGATCCGGCAATTCTACTCCTAGAAATACATCCAAGAGATTTAAAACATATATCCATTCAAAAACCTGCACACAAATGTTCATTATATACAAAGTATAATATAAATTATTTACCCAATAGAAAAACATATATATATTTATATATAAACTTATATATATTTATGAAAATGAAAGTATAAACAGAAGCATAACTTATGTCTCTTGAGCTTTCCAGGTGGCTCAGTGGTAAAGAATCCACCTGCCAATGCAGGAGATGTGGGTTCAATCCCTGGGCTGGGAAGATCTCCTGGAGAAGGAAATGACAGTCCACTCCAGTATCCTTGCCTGGGAAATCCCATGGACAGAGGAGCCTGGTGGGCTACAGTCCACAGGGTTGCAAAGAAGTCGGACAGGACTTAGCAACTAAACAACAACACACTATGGACCTTAGCCAGAGTTCATACTTTATCTGGACCCAGATATTCCAATTTTGAAACTTTTATATGAATTAAACAAATATGTAAATACAACCTCCACGCATAGTAATTGTTACCATCACAACATATTAAGGTAGAGAAGAACAACCTAGATCTTCTATTGACAAGGTAAATACAATTTTAGACAGAAGAGCAAAGGTAAATACAAGAGGACTGACCCTTCATTACTGTTACCAGGAAAACTCTAGTATTTCTCAGACCTTGAAGTAAGAAACTCTCTATCTGAAAAGATACCAGTCACAGTGGGCACACATCATTGTCATCAGTATCTTTCTTGCAAAGAATCAGTTTTCACTTTTCCTGGGTTATCCTAAGTTTATCCTGGTGCAAAAACTTTGGGGGAATAGAAAGTTCTTCTTACCAAAGAAGTTACATGATTCTTAGAAACTGTCAGTACAAATAGGGTTATTTAGCTAGCTATTTTAATCCAGACACTAACATGAGAGGGATCCAACTTTAAAACCTTACGAGGTCTTTTTACAAGGTAATAAAGACTGGCACAATGTCACACAGCCCACGTCAGACAAAGCATACAACTTCTGTGAACAGGGACTCATCAGGGAAACTGCCAAGCAAAAAAGACAGTTCTCCTCTCCCTAGGAGCCCAAAGGGACACCTGCCCACGGGGGTGCCTTGCATGCATGCACACATGCATGTGTGCTCACGCACGCACACACACACACACACACACACACACATCCGCACAGCCCCTAGGCTGCTCTCCTCCGTATTTACCCAGCAGGTTCTGCTCTGCAACAGAGGCAATAAACATGTGCAGATGAGGGATGGGGGGACTGGAAGCTAACAGCACTCTACCCTCCATCACCACCACCACCATAACTGCAGCACCCAGATACTGTCCTGGGAATCATGCTAGAGAATTTCAAAGAGGAAGAGAGTAATGTGACTAGGCAGGTCAGGAAGGAATTCACAGGTGTTGTTAGACCGTGAAAATGGGCCAGAACCTGGACAGGGAGAGAGGAAGTGGAAGGGGCTGCAGGCAGAGCGCACGTGTAGAAAGCATGGAACTGACAGGGACCGGTGGCGGCACAGAGCGGGCGACTGGAGACTGAGCGGAGGGCCCAAGAGGAGAGCGAAAGTAGTGGGGGAGGACCTGGGATGGAAATGGAGCTGCAGCCAGAAAGCAGAGAGCCCTAGGTGCCAAGCTAGTGACTTTTCACTGATTTCTCTTTTTGTGTAGCTTAAGGGAATCACTGTTAGTTCCTGAACATCTGAGTCTCCATTTCCTTATCTATAAAGTGACAGTTTAGGATTAGAAAGCAGCTATTAACTAATAATAATTAGCATAAGTCGCTCACCCATTATATGTAGAGCTGTGCGCTGCACTTGTACACACACCATCACATTAATTAAGCCCCTTCTAGTCTCAACCTGCTGTGACTCTTTGAAAGAGTCTGCCTCTCTAATTGATTCTAATTCCTCCTTTGATATTAGGAGGTATATTCTCTCTTTATATTCTGGTATATTCTCTCTTTGGAGTAGGAGAGGAGAAAACAGAAGACACAGCCTCTGTGTTGCTCCAGTTGTATTCTGGCTGTTTTCTACACAGGCTCATTCATTATCAGGATAAAGAGTCCCCCATCCAATATTCCTCCTCTGACATAAAGTGTTCCCTGGTGGAAGATATCTGAGGTTAGAACAGAACAAATGGAGAAGGCAATGGCACCCCACTCCAGTACTCTTGCCTGGAAAATCCCATGGACGGAGGTGCCTGGTGGGCTGCAGTCCATGGGGTCGCTAATAGTCGGACACGACTGAGCGACTTAACTTTCACTTTTCACTTTCATGCATTGGAGAAGGAAATGGCAACCCACTCCAGTGTTCTTGCCTGGAGAATCCCAGGGATGCGGGAGCCTGGTGGGCTGCCGTCTATGGGGTCACACAGAGTCGGACACAACTGAAGCAACTTAGCAGCAGCAGCAGAACAGATCAAAAGCTAATGAGCATGTTAAACATAGGGGGTCTCTAAGTCAATGCATCATTTTTCCCCTTGATACTTAGAGAAAGATACAGGGCTTCCTTCCCTGACCACGATCAGAAAGAGCTTACTAGTTGATCATCCTAAATCTCCCTCACAGCCAAGCTCTGCATATAGGAGAGCCCTGGGACTTGGTCGATGGACTATTCTCTTCTCCTGACAGATTCTTCCTGGGGATTTCTCCCATGTTACCAAATGGTGGTGGTGTCCATATGCTCCCCACTCAAAAGCCAACAAACAGGCCAGATTGGTGGAACGGAAAGTTTATTTCAGATGTCAGCACCTGGGTGTGGGGAGGGTGGTGGACGTCTGTCCAAAGGCCCACTCTCCCTCCCCCAGCCCTGCCCTGGGCAACCAGTAGGGCAAGAGGTTTTACAGACAGATAGAGGGAGCTACATGCAGAAACAGCAGAATCAGCTCTGACAGTCATCTTCAAAGTGATCATCGATGGTGTGACCAGCGTCATCCTGTTTGTTTTACATACAGTTCATCTTCACTTCCAGGGTCCATTTGTTCCCATTTCTTAGAGACCAACTCTCAGAACCGTGGCAGCTTATGTCATGGGTACAGTCTGGTCACCATGTAGTTAAATTTTTCCACCTGGGGTTTCACAGGATATGGCTCTAGGATAGCTCACAGCATATGCCTCAGGATATTACCTATAGTCCTTGAGAAAGAACTAAAGGTCCTTAACTATGCATTACTATCATTCAGTCTCCTTTGACTGTTTTCCTGTGTTTCCACATTTCTCACTTCTCTCATTAAACTTGTTCTTTGACTAAAGTTTTCCACAGACAAGGCAGGCAGAGGACAAGGCAGGGGGCAAAGACCACAGGGTCCTGCTCCATTTCATCCATGCTCATGACTTAAGCATCATCTCCAAACTGAAGGCTGTCCATCTTAAACCATCATAGAAAGTAACAGATCCCAGTCACCAGTGTGACCATAAAGGCTCGTGTCAAGAGGTTCCAGAGGCAGTCACCTGGAGCTCTGGGGAGCCCACGGCATCTACCTCACGTCCTCCACCCATGGCCCAACAACCACAGCGGGTCACCCCCAGCCTCGATGCCAGCCCTGGATGACTTCAGTTGTCTTCAAAGGTGAAGAATCACTTCTGACATCTGTGACCAGACACAGATGGCAAAAAAAAGGGCACTGCAATTTGGGGGCTGTAATTTAAACTTTTGGTGAATGTGTAGAATGGAGTTTCCATTCAAGATGAGAGTAAGAAGCCAGAATGCATGAGATAAGGAATTTGTGGAAAATTTAAAAGTGAAAGTGGAGACTTGAGGCTGTACTTATGGAAAACCTGTGAGTAAAGAAATAAAGATAGAATGGCATTTCAAAGAGGAGGTAAGTCTTGAGAATTTGGTTTTAAAAAACTGTTTTACATTGTAAATTGGACCTAAGGATATTGTATTAGGTAGGGAAAGAATCAGTGAGGAAAAGGAGATAATGTGAAACCAAAGCTTCTGAGAAGATGGAGGTAATAAGGTCAAGAGAACAAACACAAAGCTTGCCTTTGGAAAAAGGCAAGTTTTTCTTCTAGAACACTAAGGAAGACGAGCCTGGGTAATGATTAAGGGAGATGACATGCATGCAGGCACCTTGTGATGTGTACTGACCTGTCTAACGTTAGTTATTATTAATAACTGACCTCTCTAACGTTAGTAATTATTATAATAACACAGTTATTATACTGTGAATGCTCAGTCACTTCAGTTCAATTCAGTTCAGTCGCTCAGTTGTGTCCGCCTCTTTGTGACCCCATGAATCGCAGCACGCCAGGCCTCCCTGTCCATCACCAACTCCTGGAGTTCACTCAGACTCACGTCCATCGAGTCAGTGATGCCATCCAGCCATCTCATCCTCTGTCGTCCCCTTCTCCTCCTGCCCCCAATCCCTCCCAGCATCAGAGTCTTTTCCAATGAGTCAACTCTTCACATGAGGTGGCCAAAGTACTGGAGTTTCAGCTTTAGCATCGTTCCTTCCAAAGAAATCCCAGGGCTGATCTCCTTCAGAATGGACTGGTTGGATCTCCTTGCTGTCCAAGGGACTCTCAAGAGTCTTCTCCAACACCACACTTCAAAAGCACCAATTCTTCAGCGCCCAGCTTTCTTCACAGTCCAACTCTCACATGCATACATGACCACTGGAAAAACCATAGCCTTGACTAGATGAACCTTTGTTGGCAAAGTAATGTCTCTGCTTTTCAATATGCTATCTAGGTTGGTCATAATTTTTCTTCCAAGGAGTAACCATCTTTTAATTTCATGGCTGCAGTCACCATCTGCAGTCACTTCAGTCGTGTCCAATTCTCGGTGAACCCATGGACTGTAGCTCGCCAGGCTCTTTTGTCCATGGGATTTTCCAGGCAAGAATACTGGAGTGGGCTGCCATGTAGGGACTGAACCCACATCTCTTAACGTTTCCTGCACTGGCAGGCGGGTTCTTTACCTCTAGTGTAGTTTTCACCAAATGCCAACAGAGCAGGCATTCAAAACATGTTTGTTAAAAAACAAACAAAAACACACCAAAAAGTCTGTTAAAATAACTGAGATCTAGGTACTTCCCTGATGATCTAGCTGTTAAGAATTCACCTTGCAATGCAGGGGACTTGGGTTTGATCCCTGGTCTGGGAAGACCCCACATGCCGTAGGGCAACTAAACCTGCGAACCATAACTACTGAGCCCCTGGGATCCAGACAACTAGAGAGCCTGTGTGCCACAGCTACTGAAGCCCGCACTCTCTGGAGCCCACACGCCACAACTAGAGAATCCGTGCCCCTCAACAAAGACCCTGAATTACGCAACTAAGAAAGACCCAACACAGCCAAATGAATATTTTTTAAAAATAGCAGATCTACAGGAAAACTTAGTGAGATAGTGACGGGTTTTGCAATGTTTAGAAAAAGAGAAGAAAAGTAAGTTCACGCTGAATTTCCTGAGAAAAGCACGCGGTTAAGTCGTCCAAAATTGAAGGCACTGGGCTTCCCTGGTGGCTTAGATGGTAAAGAATCCACCTGCAAGGCTGGAGACCTGGGTTCATTTCCTGGGTTGGGAAGATCCCCTAGAGAAGGGAATGGCAACCCACTCCAGTACTCTGGCTTGGAGAATTTCATGGACAGAGGAGTCTGGCAGGCTACAATCCATGGGGTCGCAGAGTGGGAAACAACTGAAGGACTTTCACTTTCACTTTGATATGTACAGAAAAGGTTGGCAGTAACTGCTTTAAAAATGTGTAAAGTAGTCAAGAGCAATAAAATAAGTGACTGAAGTTTTTAATTATTATTTTATTGGAAACCTTTTCAGTTCAGTTCAGTTCAGTTGCTCAGTCATGTCCAACTCTTTGAAACCTGGCAACACGCTAGGCTTCCCTGTCCATCATGAACTCCCAGAGTTGACTCAAACTCATGTCCATCGAGTTGGTGATGCCATCCCACCATTTCATCCTCTGTCGTCCCCTTCTCCTTTCACTTTCAATCTTTCCCAGCATAAGGGGCTTTTCAAATGAGTCAGTTCTTTGCATCAGATGGCCAAAAATTATTGGAGTTTCAGCTTCAGCATCAGTCCTTCCAATGAATATTCAGGACTGATTTCCTTTAGGATGGACTGGCTGGATCTCCTTGCAGTCCAAGGGACTCTCAAGAGTCTTCTCCAACACCACAGTTCAAAAGCATCAATTCTTCAGCACTCAGCTTTCTTTAGAGTCCGACTGTCATATCCACACATGACTACTGGAAAAACCAAAGCTTTGACTAGACGAATCTTTGTTGGCAAAGTAATGTCTCTGACAAATAATGATGGTCAGTCAAGGGCTGACAATATGAATGTGTTACAGAACAGAGAAGAGTGCTGAAGAAGAACAGAGAGACATGCTCCAGGAGTGCAACAGCTGGGGCTGGGGGTCTTTTCAGGTCCCAGGAGGGGAGTACAGGTGTGTAATAACATGCTTGCCCACGGAGGCCAGGCTGGGCATGAGCGCAGGTAAAACTAGGAGACCAATGCACTGGACAATCGGAACAGGGTTAAAAAGAGGAAAAACTCAGAATGAAGGCAATAAAGAAAGATCATCACTCAGGGTAAATAATGGGACTGAAAGGTGAGAAGATTATGGTCAGAGAAGAGGTTTCATCCACAAGGTTCGGGAGCAACAAGTGCGCAGAACCCTATGAGAGGATAAGCTCAATGCTCAATCCTGAATCCCAAGTGTCTCTACCCTTTAAATAGCAGAAAGATATGTAGAAGTACACAAACCAAGATCCACTAAGGCCAGTGTCCGAAAGTTTCAATCTACTCAGAATGAGCAAGTCCTTATTTACTTCTCTTGTTGCAAATTGGTGGGTGGTTTGGAATTTTTATTAAATTATTCTTAGCTCTGGGACAGATGCTAACACATTACTGCAACCTAAGGAAGGAGACCAAAAAATACTTCAAGACTCTATAACCTGAGGCTAGGGACTGAAATGGCTCATTTCTTTTACACTGAAACATTACTCGATGCAGTAAAACTCCCAAATATCCTCTAAGGAAATAGCTGTTTCCTTATTACCTTTTTAATGATACTGGCTCTGTAACCAATCAAAAACAAATACTCTACTTGGAGAAACTATTTATAAATAAGACTGCATAAAAACAAAGTCATACATATAAAGGTACAAACACATTTATACACATAAAAAGTTCAATAACCTTCAAATTATTCTGGCAAAGCAGTTTTATGATGTTTCATAAAACTTTTTTAAAAAATGAAGGTTCAGCTGCATCTAAGAACACCTCTTGTAATCTTACAAAAAGACAAAAGTGTCACCCCCGAATTCTATACTGATGAAACTATCTGTGCAATACTGGGGATATGAGATTCTTGAGAACTGATGCAGCACCTTGGGAGTGGAAAGACGACATGATTATTTGATATTCAGATATATCTATTCCTGCTTTGATATTAACCTATATGTCAATGCTAATTCTATACTTGGAGTTGATTTCATGAATAAAAGTGGGCTCTTCTGTGCACCCCTCTTATCAATTAAAGATGGAACTACTAATGGTTAGCACCTGTGCGTCTCCACAGAGACATGTAAGGAAACATCACTAATTCTAAACTTCTTAATAACCAAATTATTTGTTTTATTTTGATTTTACTTACGAGACTTAAAGACAGGATCACATACTGAAAACTTACGCCATCTCCATATACTGTTTCTCCATCTATCACACTGTAAGGACAATGTCCTGAAAATATGTACTGCGAGTTTTTTGTTACCTACTAAGCCTCACATAACACCCCAAAGTCTTTGCCAGACCGAGAGAATCAATAAGGACACAATTGTGTTTTCTTCTCCTTGTCCTAAGTATGAGATTGGGGAGAGTAATAAAGGCAATTTTCTTCATTTTAACAATGAAAACCATAAGCATTACCACTGTAAGCGTCAGGTGGTAAACAATGATAGTTCCAGTGCAAAAGGCTGACTGCTGGAGAAAGTTGGAGACAGCAGTTGCAAACAGATTTATAATTTAAAAAATCTTGAAGGTGGAAATGTAATGGATAAACCTATCTCCAAAAGAAATAACCAGAATTATTTCTGGTTACTCAATGAACTGGTGGGGAGATTTTCTCTCACCAACATGAGACACTAGGACGAATGTACAATTACTAGATTCGGTACAAAAGTAATTACAGTTTTTGCATTGCTGAAATTTGCCATTTGATATTGGAATACATTCTAAATAAATGTGATTATGTTATACATCATTTTAATGCACACTTCTCACTTTATGTTTTTTGGCTAATGACTTTGCTCAGGGGTTGGACCAAGAAGTTCCACAGCACTTCCCAAAGCCAAGCTTGCACCAAAAAAAGGTCATGGTCACTGTTTGGTGGTCTGCTGTGGTCTGGTCCACTACAGCTTTCTGAATCTCAGGAAAACCATTACACATGAGAAGTACGCTCAGCAAATCGATGAGACGCACTGCCAACTGCGGCACGTGCAGCTGGCACTGGTCAACAGAAAGGGCCCGATTCTCCGCGACAATGCCCAACTTCACACTGCACAACCCACACTTCAAAAGTTGAACGAATTGAGCTACAAAGTTCCGCCTCATCCACCATATTCCCCTGACCTCTTGCCAACCGACTACCACTTCTTCAAGCATCTCGACAACTTTTTGCAGGGAAAACACTTTAACTAGCAGGAGGCAGACAGTGCTTTCCAAGAATTCGTTGGATCCTAAAGCAGAATTTTTATGCTACAGAAATAAACAAATTTATTTCTCATTGGCAAAAATGTTTTGACTGTAATGGTTCCTATTTTGATTAATAAAGATGTGTTTGAGCCTAGTTATAATGATTTAAAACTCACAGTTCAAATCTGCAATGACTTCTGTACCAACCTAACAGCACAGAAGGAGATATTACAGGGAAAAGTAGGTGAACACCATGGTCAGAATATTACTGCTGAATCAAAGTGGATGAAAATATGTAAGAAAACCAGAACATGGGGTGACCAGCAAAGGCCTGGGAAGAAACATGAAGGAAAAATATATATAAATGACCACTAGCCAACTCCACTCTATGTCAAATGCCCTGGCTGTAAGAAGCCTACATTCCTCAGTATTCACTCATGACTTTGGTCACTGGCTTTCCAGAAGAACTGGAAACTGGTTCCCAAACTCTCAGGGAACCTGAACACAGATGATGAGGCAGAGACTTCATCTTGTTTTCTCCTGGAAGCCTTCATCAAACAGCATCAATATTACCATCTACTTGAATAGCTGAGTTTGTATCTGCTGCTTGCTTTTTAATCCTCTTTCACATTCATGTATTAACTTTTACAATTAAGAAAACATGTAAACACCATCAAGAAAGTGAAAAGTCAACCCTAGAATAAGAGAAAATAGTTACAAAATGTTGCATCTGATAAATGATTGATATCCAGAATATATAAAGAATTCCTAAACTCAACAATAAATTAAAGCAAACATCTCAATTCAAAAATGGGCAAATGAGGGACTTCCCTGGCAGTCCAGCAGTTAAGATTCAGCACTTCCACTGTAAAGGGCACAGGTTTGATCTCTGGTTGAGGAATTAAGATCTCGCAAGCCACATGGCATGGCCTAAATAAATAAATTTTAATGGGCAAAAGTAAGAGGGGTTCTGGGGAAGATGGCAGAGAATTGGTCTCCCCATCTAGAAAACAACTGCACTGCCACAATCTGTGAGGCATAAATATCTGGAATTCTGGAGTCTACTGAAGGCTTGCAATTTCCAGGGGAAGACCTAAACTGTAAATTATGGTTAATTTAAGTCAATTTCAGCTCTGAGCACTATGGCAGTTATCATTCCCCCCAGCCACATGGCAGACAGCTGTGCATGGTTTCTGGAGCAGCTTGTACACAACCTGAGAGAGCCAGGATGAGCAAAAAAGACTCTGTCCTCCAAATACTCGCGAGCTGTGCTGTAGGCTGACGGCTGCTCCTGATCACAGAAGCGCAAACAAAGGGGCCGGCAGTCAGTGCTGTATCTCTTCCCATTGCTGTATCTCTTCCCATTGCTGTAAGCCCCTCTCCCTGAGGCTGAAGTGAAATTATGGGAGTTCATAAGGCCAGTGCCCTTTCCCTCACTCCCCTGCCATTTTTCACTTTTTCTCCTCTGGGGAGCCAGAGATTGAAGACTACAACATTCAAAAACAACTGCATATATGGGCAAAATAAGAAAGTGGCCATATATACTCTGGGAAAGGTTCTGGAAAGACCTCAGAAGATACTGAGTTTACACTTCAGGCTAATTTTCAGCACAGGGACAGCCTACAACATTTATCACAAAAACAACAAGATAACACAAAATAGAAAATCCTGGAGAAGGGGGAAAATCTGATTTCCAGAGTTAGATTCAAATGTCCAACATTCAACAAAAAACATGGCTTACAAAAAAACAGGAAAGCAAGGTCTATTCAGAGGAAAAAATAAATCACTAGCATAGTAACTGTCCCTGAAAAAGACCTAATGGCAGATATACTAGACAAAGACTTTAAAACTAACTTAAAGATGCTCAAGGAACTAAAGGAAGATGTGGAGAAAATCAAGAAAATGATGCATCAACAAAATGGAAATATCAATAAATATGCATCATGGAAATCCTAGAGTGAGAAGATAAAGGGACAGAAAGAATATTTGAAGAAATAATGGCTGAAACTACCCAAATCTGATGAAGAATATGAGTATGATAAAAGACATCAATATAAAAATCCAAAAAGTTCAATGAATTTGAAGTTGAACTATGATAAACCTAGACAGTGTATTAAAAAGCAAAGACATTGTTTTGATACTCAAAGCTATAGTCTTTCCAGTAGTCACGTATGGACATGAGAGTTGAACCATAAAGAAAGCTGAGTGCTCAAGAATTGATGCTTTCAAATTGTGGTGCTAGAGAAGACTCTTGAGAGTCCCTTGGACTGCAAGGAGATCAAACCAGTCAATCCTAAAGGAAATCAACCCTGAATACTTACTGGAAGAACTGATGCTGAAGCTCTAATACTTTGGCCACCTGAACAGCCAACTCATTGGAAAAGACCCTAATGCTGGGAAAGACTGAAGGCAAAGGGAGAAGAGGGTGGCAGAAGATAAGATGGCTGGAGACCATCACTGATTCAATGAACATCAACTTGGACAAACTCCTGGAAATTGTGAGGGACAGGGAGGCCTGACATACTGCAGTCCACAGGGCTGCAAAGAGTTGGACCCAACCCAGTGACTGAACAACAACAAGATGAACTCAGAGACGTATTATAATCAAACTTTCAAAAGACAAACAGAGAAACACTGAAGTATCAAAAGAGAAGCAAAGGATCACATACATGGGATCCTCAATAAAATTTCCAGCAGACTTCTCATGGGAACCTTTGGAGGCCAGAAGCAGTGGACTGGTATATTCGATATGCTAAAATAAAAACACTTCAACCAGGAATCCAAGATCCACCAAAACTGTCCTTAAAAAGTGAGGGAGAAATTAAGACATTCCTAAATAAATAAAAGTTGAGGGAGTTCATGACCACTAGACCCAACCTGCAAGAAATGCTTAAAAGAGTCCCACAAGGTGAAACAAAAGGACGCTAGACAGTAACTTAGAGCCATGCGGAGAAATAGAGATCTCAATAAAGGTAACCATACAGGCAATTATAAAATCTAGTATTATTGTAACAGTGGTTTGTAACTATACTTTTTGTTTGCTTTCTATTGGGTAAGCCAAAAAGTTTGTTCTGAAACAAATCAGTAAATAGTAATCAAGAATTTCCCAACAAAGAAAAAGTCCTGTACCTGATAGCTTCGCTGGTGAATTCTATCAAATATATAAAGAAGAACTAATGCCAATCCTTCTCAAACTTTTCCAAAAAATTTAAAAGGAGGGATCACTTCTCACAGAATTGAATGAATTGAATTGAATTCTCTCAATTCATTCTGTGAGGTCAATATAACCCATACCAAAGCCAGAAAAAGACTCTACAAGAAAAGAAAACTATAGACCAGTAACTCTTAGGAACATTGATGCAAAACTCCTCAACAAAATACCAGCAGACAGAATTCAGTAGCATATTAAAAGGACTGTACACTATGACCAAGTGGGATCTATTTCTAGAATTCAAGGATGATTCAACATATGAAGCTTAATCAATGTAACATGCCATATCAAAAAAAGAAGAAGAAGAAGAAGAAAGGAAAACACTATGAGATCATCTCAGTCGAAGGAGAAAAAAATACTTGACTAAATCCAACACCCTTTCATGATAAAAAATAAATAAATAAATAAAAGTAGAAGAGAAGAAAACCATCTAAACATAATAAAAGTTATATATTAAAAACCCACAGCAAACATCACACTCAAAGGTGAAGACTGAAAATTTTCCCCCTAATATCAGCAACAAGGCAAGGATGTCTGCTTTTAGCATTTCTATTCAACTGGATTCACTTCTATTCACCTCTCATTCTACTGGAACTTCTAGCCAGAGTATGAGGCAAGAAAAAGAAAAAAAATAGGCATCCAAATTGGAAAAAAAGATGTAAAATTATCTCTTCGGGGGGCTTCCCTGGTAGTCCAGTGGTTAAGACTCCAAGCTCCCAATGCATGGGGCCCAGGTTCAATCCCTAGTTAGGAAACCAGATCCCACAAGCCACAAGCAAGAGTTCACACACTGCAACTAAAAGATCCTGTGTGCTGCAACTAAGACCTGGTATAGCCAAATAAATAAATAAAAATATTCTTTTAATTATCTCTTTTTGCAAATGATATGATCTTAGATGTAGAAGACCCTTTAAAATCCCACCCTAAAAGCTACTAGAACTAATAAGTGAATTCAGCAAAGTCACAGGATACAAAGTCAGAATACAAAAATCAGTTGTATTTCTATACACATATAATGAACAATATGAAGAGGAGATTACAAAAACAACTCCATTTACAATAGTATCAAAAAGAATAAGATACAATTAACTAAGGAGGTGTAGACTTGTACCATGAAAACTATAAACACTTCTGAAAGAAATTAAAGATATAAATAAATAGAAACACATCCCATGTTCATGGATAAGAAGATTTGATATTGTTAAGATGTCAATACTACTCAAAGTCATCTACAGACTCAATGCAACTTCTATCAAAATTCCAACAGCATTTTTTGGCAGACATAGAAAATTCATACCAAAATTCATGTCTCTAGGAGCTCCAAATAGCCAAAAAGATCTTGAAAAAGAGCAACAAAACTGGGAGATTCACAATTCTTGATTTCAAAATTTACTACCAAGTTATAATAGTCCAAAAAGTGTAGTATTGGCATAAAAACAGACCAACAGACCAATGGAATACAATAGAGAGCCCAGAAATAAACTCTTGTATATAGGGGCAAGTGATTTTTGACAAGGCCACTAAGAACATTCAATGAGAGAAGAACAGAAGACTGTTGGGAAAACTTGATACCCATATGTAGAAAAATGAAGTTGGACCCTTACCTAACACCATCTACAAAAATTAACTCAAAATTAATCAAGGAACAAAATGTTAAGACATAAAACAATAAAACTCTTAGAAGAAAACATAGGACAACAGCTTCACAATATTAGATTTGGCAGTGATTTCTTGGATGTGACACCAATGACATAGGTAAGAAAAGAAAAAATAGACAAATTAGACTTCATGAAAATGTTTTAAATTTTGTGCATCAAAAGACATTATCCACTCAGTAACAGGCAACCATGGAATGGAAGAAAATATTTGCAAATCATGTATCTGATAAGGGACTGATAGTCAGAATATACAGAGAACTCCCCAAACTCAACAATGAAAAAGCAAACAATCTGATTCAAAAGTGGGCAAGTTCAGTTCAGTCGCTCAGGCGTGTCCAACTCTTTGCAACCCCATGGACTACAGCATGCCAGGCCTCCCTGTCCATCACCAACTCCCGGAGTCCACTCAAACTCATGTCCATTGAGTCGGTGATGCCATCCAACCATCCCATCCTCTGTCATCCCCTTCTCCTCCCATCTTCAATCTTTCCCAGCATCGGGGTCTTTTCAAATGAGTCAGTTCTTTGCATCAGATGGCCAAGTACTGGAGTTTCAGCTTTAGCATCAGTCCTTCCAATGAATATTCAGGATTGATTTCCTTTAGGATGGACTGGTTGGATCTCCTTGCTGTCCAAAGGACACTCAAGAGTCTTCTCCAACACCACAGTTCAAAAGCATCCATTCTTCAGGGCTCAGCTTTCCTTAGAGTCCAACTCTCACATCCACACATGACCACTGGAAAAACCATAGCTTTGACTCGAGAGACCTTTGTTGGCAAAGTAATGTCTCTGCTTTTTAATATGCTGTTTAGGTTGGTCATAGCTTTTCTTCCAAGGAGAAAGCATCAAAGTTGGGCAAAGGACTTGAAAAAATATTTTTCCAAAGAAGATACAGGAATGGCCAATAAGCACTTGATAAAGTGTTCAACATAACTAATCATTAGGGAAATGGCAAATCAAATCCACAGTGAGGTATCACTTTACACCTGTCAGAATGGCTATTATGAAAAAATAAAAGACAACAAGTGTTGGTGAGGACGTAGAGAAATTGGAACCCTTGTTCACTATAGGTAGGGATATAAAATGGCATAGCCACAGTGGAAAACAATAAAATTGCTCCCCAAAAAAGTTAAAAATAGAATTACCATGTGATCCAGCAGTTCATTTCTGAGTATATATCCAAAAGAATTCAAAGTATGTTCTCAAAGAGGTATTTATACACCCATGCTCACAGCAGCATTATTTACATTAGCGAAAACACGGAAGGAACCCAAGTTTTCATTGACGAATGAATAAACAAAATGTGACATACATATACAACAGAATATTAATTGTTATAACAAGCAATCACCAGCGAAGCTGTGGAGAAACTGAAACCCTTGTACATTGCTGGTGGGAACTTAAAATGGTATAGTTAGAGAAAGATAAATATGTGGTATCGTTTATATGTGGAATCTAAAAAATTAGTACAAATGAACATATTTACAAAACAGAAATAGAGTCACAGATGGAGAAAACAAACAGGGTTATTACCAAGAGGAAATGGGGGGAGGATACACTGAGCAATTCAGGCTGCCATACACACACTACTATATATAAAATAAATGACCAATAAGAACCTACTGTATAGCACTGGGAACTCTAATCAATACTCTGTAATGACCTATATATGGGAACAGAATCTAAAGAGCAGATATCTGTATAACTAATTCACTTTTCTATACAGCAGAAACAAATACAACACCATAGACCAACTACACTCCAATAAAAATTAATAAAAATAAAATAAAATGGTATAGTTAGTAAGTAAGTAAGTGTTAGTCGCTTCAGTCATGTCCGACTCTTTGTGTCCCTATGGACTGTAGCCCTCCAGGCTCCTCTCTCCATGGGATTTCCCAGGCAAGAATACTGGAGTGGGTTGCCATTTCCTTCTCCAGTAGACCTTCCCAACCCAGGGATCAAATCCAGGTCTCCTGTACTGCAGGCAGATTGTTTACCATCTGAGCCACCAGGAATACAACATTGTAGATGAACAATATTCCAAAAATTAAAAAATAAAATGTTATAGTCCCCATGAAAAACAATTTGGCAGGTCCTCAAAAACTTAAACAATGAATTACCATACAATCCAGCAATTCCACTCCTACCCACATATCCAAAAGAAAAGAAAGCAGGGACTCAAGCAGATACTTATGTAACATGTTCATAGAAGCATTATTCACAATAACCAAAAGGTGGAAACAACCCAAACGTCCATCAACAAATGAATAAATTTTACATACATTTTATACACACACACACATACATATAGTGGAATCTTCTTTAGCCATAAAAAGGAATGAAGATCTGATATCTGCTACTACATAATGAATCTTGAAAGCATTATTCTAAGTGAAGTCAGTCAGCCATGAAAGGACAGACATTGTATGATTCCACTTCCGTGAGGTCCCCAGAATTCACAGAGAGTTCAGAGACAGAAAGTAGAATAGAGGTTACCAGGAGACAGGGGGGACGAGGAGTTATTGTTTAACAGAAACAGAGTTTCTGTTTGGAATGTGGAAAAGTTCTGGATGTAGATAATGGTAATGGTTGCCAACATTCCGAATGTACTTAATGCTAATAAACTGTACATCTAAAAATGGTAAATTCTGTTGTAAATATTTTATCATAATAAAAATATTTTTAACATTTGAGGGAAAAAATAGAATATTGAAAATTAATGTAATATAATGAGCAAATCAAATATATACATAACCTATTAGTACAGTGTCCAAATAGAATTTCCTTTCTTCTTTCCCTCCTTTCCTTCCTTCCTCTTTCTTCAGCTATACCAAACTAAACATTCTAAGGAAGAAAGATTCATAGGGAAGTATAATGAGAATTTAATTTTAAAAAGATAAATCATATTGTAAGGGACTGGCAGAATGAGGTAATCCAGAGCAGGGATTATAAACAATCAGCAGGCAGAACCAAAGACCAGGAGATATTTCTATCTTCAGTAAAAGAAAATGAGGAGAAGACAAAAATGTGCAAGCCCCAAATTTGTAAGTCGTTTAGTTCTAGAACAACTCTTTACAGTTATCTTAAGGATAAGATGAGTTAAATAATTCAGGTGGGGCCAGTCTCACTGGCTGTGAACCATGAAGCAAGGAGACAAGCAACACCCTGGATTCCATGCCAGCGGAAGGCCAGGGATCACATCTTACACCATCTCTGAAGGTACAGTTTATCACTCCAGCTTCCCAACTCTGTAGACACAATTTGTGGGAAATCAGTTCAAAACTCTATGTGATCACAGGGGAAAGGGAGGGGGATGGGATGAACTGAGAGATTGGGATTGACATAGATACACTATTGATGACATGTGTAATATAGATAACTAATGAATACCTACATTATAGCACAAGGAACTCTACTCAATATTTCGTGGTGACCTAAATAGGAGGGAAATCCAAAAAAAGAGGGGATATGTATATATGTATAGCTGATTCACTTTGCTGTACAGTAGAAACACAATATTGTAAAGCAACTATACTCGAGTAAAATTAAAAAAAAAAAAAAAAAAACACTCTATGTGAATGGTCCTCAATAAATGGTAAATCCAGATTTCCCAACCTCCTGGTTCATGTTCAAGAACAAGCCAGTCGTAAGCACCCTCGTCTGCAGATTATTGCTCAGTTGTTTCACATCTCCAAGAAAAAGGTTTAGGGTCCAAGAAGAATGTTTGCATTCTTCTGCCTTTCACTGATTCAATAAAAATCATCTATAAAACAAACTTGAAGACCTCAGGAAAGACCCAGCTTATTAAGTAAGGATTCTTTAAAAAAAAAAATCATAACGCCACTGTTATGATTATAACTGGCAGAAATGGTCTCCTAAGATGCATTCCAACTCTAATTAAAACAGAGCTTTCCCAGGGCTCTCACTTAATTTTAATTTATATTAAAATAGAAGAGTCATTCGATATATTGAACAGCCATCCTAAATCTAGTGGCTTAAATGCCAAGCATCTTCCCTTGCCACAAACTTGGAGATGGATAAAGGGCTGAGGGATAACATTTGGGATTACCCACCCACACAACAGGCTTTTTTCCAGAATATGAAGAAAACTGTTTCCTAAAATGAGATTATGCTGTGCTTAGTCAAACTTTTTCAAAGATGCAATGCTAAAGAGTCTGCCCATCCATACTGGTGGACCTAAATGAAACTGGAAGAACAACATCTATTTGGAAACTGACTTTAATCAATGTTAAAGAGCTATAACTTTTCACTTAATTTGAGATCTGGAAGAAATGTCATACTGGTCCAAGGCTTCTTCCACTTCATTCAAAGTTCTCTAGGTTTCTCTGTCTAGAAACTTCTCACTCCACTCACCCAGCATGACTTCCTTTTAGCACTTATTGCAACCTGACACTGTGTTGTATACATATTTGCGTACTGTTTCTTGTCCCTCTCTCCCACCAGAATGTCTCTGTAGTTCAGGGGCCCTGGCTGTATGCTTGTTCTCATATTCCAGCACCAACAACAGGACCTGGCACAGACCAAACCCTTGGAAGCATTGTCTTTGTTTACTGTTTGACTGGATTAACTCTTGCTCTACACTTTTATTTGTTGCTGTTGTTCAGCTGCTAAGTTGTGTCTGACTCTTTGAGACCCCATGGACTGCAGCACGCCAGGCTTCCCTATCCTTCACCATCTCCCAGAGTTTGTTCAAACTCAAGTGCATTGAGGTGGTGATGCCATCCAACCATCTCATCCTCTGTC
The DNA here is from genome assembly GCF_027580195.1 of Bos mutus. NCBI lineage: Eukaryota > Metazoa > Chordata > Mammalia > Artiodactyla > Bovidae > Bos > Bos mutus. The sequence continues at coordinate 71,428,940 of NC_091622.1, read as the reverse complement.
GCCCCCTTCTCCTCCTGCCTTTAATGTTTCCCAGCATCAGGGTCTTTTCCAAAGAGTCGGCTCTTTGCATCAGGTGGCCAAAGTATTACACGAGATTATTTGAGGCTCAGAGGAGTAAAGTGACTCGCCTGTGGTCACTAGGCTAGAGGGAAAGTTGGCTTTAGAACCAAGCTTAAGTAACTCCCAGTCATTCTTCCAAAGTAGATCCAATTATGCCACTCCCTGCTTTTGATAGCTCCCTGTTGCTTAAAAAATGTCAGTACTCTTTGGCCTTTCAAATCCCTCCAAATGTTGCCGGATCCACATGTCTGGTCTGGTCTCCTGCCATTCCCTTCCATGCCTGAATGCTCCTGCCACCTCCCTGTCGTGGCTTCATGCTTGCTGTATCTTTGCTCATTCTGTTCCCTACCTCTAGAATACCTTTCCACCCCCTCTCCATCTGTCAAAATTCTACACCTCCTTCAAGACTCAGCTCCAATATCACTTCCTCTGTAAGCTACCTCCTTATCTTTCTTCGTTCTGTCCTCCTTCACAAGAACAGTCACCCCTTCATCTGAGTCCCCACAGCACTAGGACATTCTCTCACAGCACATTTTACAGTCTTGTCTTTCTTCTCTGCTAGACTGAATTCTTCACATTTATCTTCACTAGCATCTCCACAGTACCTGGTATGAACAGCTGGGTCAGGGAAAGGAAGAGGAACACAGGGGACATGTGCTACCCTTCCTGTTCAGTACGACTGTCAACGTGACAACAAGCCTCCTGCATACCAAACGATGGTCCCAATGACCCAAATTTTAGAAAAAATCGGTTACTGCTAGAAATGGGACATGACATCAAACATGACACATGAAATCAACTAGTGACTTGTAGAACATCATCGTGTGTTCATTCATTCTGCAGCGATGTTAAAATGCTACATTCTTTTCTCAAGCTAGAAACTACAACAAAGTTCTCATTCAAGTGACCTGTATTCCCTCAATCTTTGTGCTTTTCATGTTATGTCCACGGTGCCTAGTCCACAGTGCCCAGCCCATGGAGCGCAACACTCAACACACATCTGCTGACATGAGATAAACTGAGTTTATACAGTGACTCGGGCTGCACAGAATGTTGGTGGTTATGGGACTTTTCATTAAACTTCATACTGCAGGACACTGTTATTTATTTTTGGCCTACTCCAAGGTAACCAAAGATCGCTCTCCTGTTTTGATTCTAGTACTTATCATCTACCTGGGTTGTTTGTAACAGACAAAAAGCACAGGAAAATGATAATCTGGAATTACTTTTATAAACCACCCTTTTGGAAGTAATTGCGTATCTTCTCTCAAACTCCAGAATGCCCCTATTAAAAGGGTAAGCTCATGCACATTACTACCTAGTATGGATGATCAGAATAATCGAAGTGTCAGAGGTGGCCTGACAAAGTTATTGTTCGCAAGTTGTCACTGATAACAAACTGATAGTGACTTACAACTCTGAGCAGGCTGGGTTGGGGTGGGGGAGAATAGATCTGAAGCTGCATAATGTAAACTTTAAGATGTTAATCTGAGCTGCCTACGTTGATTAGGAAAATTAAAATCTCAATTAGAAACAACAAATTGGGTCCTGAGGGGTTTTTTTCTTCTAATTTTTATTGGGGTATATTGGTTTACAATGTTGCATGAGTTTCAGGCGTACAGCAAAGTGAATCTGTTATACAAACACAGATACCCACTCTTTATTAAGATTCTTTCCCCCGATAGGCCATTACAGAGTACTGAATAGAGTTCCCTGTGTTAAGTAGGTCCTTATTAGTGATATATTTTATATATAATAGTGTGTATATGTCAATCTCAATCTTCCAATTTTCCCCCAGTTTTCTTCCTTTCTATCTTTGCCGATTAAAGACTATTATGTCATAAAACTGACAGAAAGCCCCAATGGGAGGCCACAGCCTTAACACCACCCATTCCTGGCTATTTCTTTTTCGATTGGAGTATCAGGCACATCCATAATTAAGAGAGGGAAATTAACAGCCTGTAAGTTCTTCCTTTGGAACACAAAAGGAATACAGCCCTAAAAGCTTGCTGCTTTGTCCTCAAGGGTCATTCAAAACTATCTGAAATCTTCACAATAAAGTTACCCATTTGACTGCACTATATCTTATTTATCCCCGAGTTGCAACTGGTAATGTCTAATGTGTTTTTCTCAGAACTAAATAAAGCTATATGGCCTCTGACCTATATAGGAAGGTAAAATAAAGCCTAAATATCAGCATTATAAACAAAACAAAGCCCCTGTCCCCCACCCCTCCCCCCCACACACACCTGGCATAATACCTAAATATGCAATGACTCGGGCATAGACCTTGCAACATTTGATAACTCTCAGGCACTAAATGGTCTTCTAATGGTTCAAAGAGTTCCCATCTTCCTGAACACCTAACCTATTAGCAGGGAGAGGTTACAGGCAATGTAAAGAACTCAGCTCAGTTACTTAACCTCTGAACTTGGGCTTCTCATTTGTAAAATGAAGGGCTGGTCTAGAACACCACCACCCAACAGAAATATAATGCAAGCCACATCTGTAGCTTTAATAGTAAACACAAAACACAAAATTTTCTAGTAAACACATTTTCAAAAAAGTAAAAAAAAAAGGTAAAATTAACTTTAATAATGCTTAAGTTAATCTGATACAGTTAAAACATTATTTAAACATGTTAAAGTATTTTTAAAATATCAATGACATATTGCACTTTTTTTCATACCAAGTGTTTGAAATCTGGTGTGTGTTTTATACTTAGGGCTCCTCCCACTTTGGACAGGCCACATTTCAAATGCTTTAACAGCCCATGGGACCAGTGACTGTACGAGACAGCACTCGTCTAGATGATCTCAGATATTTCACTTGACACTAGATGTAATTTTAATAAAGGGCATAAGAGATTTATAGATAAAGTATGCTTAGAAAAACTATAAAGTATTTTCCTGGATATTCTCAGTCTATTCATTCCCATTCAAAAGGGTGTTTTGCTTTTTTAACTTTTTTTTTTTAAACTCAAATGGGGTTGGATCTGCAAACAACTGAGTAGGTGGTCTGTTCTACTGTCAGCCTTAACCTTTTCTCACTGAGTCACTGTCCTACAAGCTTACAAGGAAGCTAGGAACATTCAAGACAATGTACCCCTGCTGACTGAATGAGACTTCCAAAACCTCAGAACTAGAAAACACAACTGTTAAAAATGGGAGTTCAACAGAAATGAGAAAGAAAATGATGTGAGCACCTCGTTATCTTCCACATATTAAGACAATGCTAGGAAACACAAAAGTATGCATGCTTTTGTAGTTGTTTCTCCAATTACTCAATATCCACTGAGGAAGATCGTGCTGCTCCTCCCACACTGTCCTGCTTATTAGTCCCTTTGTGATCAACGATCTGCCTTCGCCAGATGGCTAGTCCGGGTTAAGAGCACAGTATGAGATCAGAGAACAAAGCAAAGCTAACTGGCCTTCCCAGGAATTGAACCTGTGACCCTGACCTCATTAACTCTAGAAAACAGTTAACCCATCACAAACATGCCCGGGCAGCTGCATCTTAAGAGTGCCAGGCAAGCCCACGGCATCTGTCACAATGATACTGTGGTAGAGAAAAAGTCACTCTACATTTATTAAGAACTTTTCAAAATGAAGAAAAGACAAAATGCAGTCATTGAGGGCAGCTGGAATTCATCAGCAGTGTCTGACCGGCTCGGCTGAATTCATCACAAGCTTCCCTAAGAGTATCAGCTGTGGCCCTGGCCTGAGACCACAAATGGCCTTGACAACGGGGTCCTCATGCTTCCTCTTCCAATAACAGTGGTCTTGGGGCCATGGGCTTTCCTTTTTACTTCTCCCCAGGTCGGGAAACTGTGGGCTAACAATTACATATAAGAATGTTCACAGATTATTTATTGAATCCGGCTTATCTCAGATTTAAACAATAACTGAGTTTCTCTGTTGTCCCCCTCGACCCTACATGCTCCCTGTCTCCCCCGTTAGTGCCAGCCAACCCCTCTCCAAGGGAGTGGAGCGAGGCCAGCGGACCTCTGGGTCGGGTATTCCTACCCTCCCTAGTAAAAAGCTTTTTCTTTTTTTTTCCAAGTGTTCCCTCCTTTCTTATTACTGAGAATACTTCTTAGCAGCTGGTATCTGCTCTAAATTCTAACAACCTGTCCCTAGTGAGCTGAGTGCTTACTTCCAATTTAAATATTTCCCAAAGTGTTTCAGGGATGTGGCTTCTGTATCTTTTCCTCAAAGACATATTTTTAAAATAGTACCAGCTTCAGAAGTAACTTTATTAAAATTTCCATGCAAACTTCAAAGCATACTGTTTCAAAAACTCTACAAACATCTGGAAGAGCTGGTGAAGATTTTAAAATCGGATTGAAATTATTTCTGCATTTCATTTTTGACATTTTATACAGAATCACCTTTCCACATGCAAACTCAATATAAAGCTGTTATATATGGTTGTTCTATTTGCTTTCTTAAATATTTCTGATAACATGTGACCAAAGCATTCAATGCGCTTCCCAGGTGGTTCAGTGGTAAAGAATCCACCTGCCAATGCAGGAGACGCAGGAGATGCAGGTTCAATCCCTGAATCAGGACGATCCCCTGGAGAAGGAAATGGCAACCCACTACAGTATTCTTCCCTGGAAAATCCCATGGAAAGAGAAGCCTGGCAGACTACATTCCATGGGGTCTCGAAGAGTGGGACGCAAAGGAGCAGACATACACACACACAAGGCATTCAACATCTCTTAAAGGTTTTTACTCAATTTTTTCATTTCCACAAAGTTACTTAAGGTTATTTTTAAATTTATGGATTAAGAGTTTGTAAGCACGCACTTCTCATGTAACTGGAAATCATACATATACGTAGATACAAATTTGCATATGTATCTGCCTCAAAGGCACTAGTGCAAGTACACATCTAAATTGATGTTCCTCTTTTTATCTCTAAGAATGCTCACATCAAGAATAAAAGTAGTACAAAATGTAATGAGAACCCAATTTGCCTGCCTGAACAGAAAAAATTAGTGACCATTCAATAGCTAGAATGTTTCTTGATGCTCACAAAAACTATGCCAATCCACTAAGAGTCAAGAGTTACACAAAAGGAATAAATTAATAAAATAAGCATAAAATATAAGCTTATGACAATTATACACAATTTCATTAGAAGCAAAAGGAATTTTTGAGGGTTCGTCTAGGGATAAAATCTAATGTCCAACGATAAGTGAAACAATATACCCACTTTAATCTTAACAGAAAATGATGGTTGAGGAAAATATGTGGTTTCACAAAACCACGAAATTGCTGTTCTTTGTCCAAAATATCATCATGATCTACACAAACTCTGATTTTAAAAACCTGTCAGTTTTGAAAACACCAACCTTAATTCAACAAGTAAACTAGTTAAACATACCAGTGAAAGTTTAAAGCTCCATGCACGTGGAAGCCACACTGGAAAAGCAGGAGTATATTTATGTATCTTTAAGCACCTTGTAATTATCTTATTTATAAGATACAATCCTATGCATCCAACCAGACAACAAAAGAGTCTGAATCTGTCAGACATAAATGGGAAAGAAATAGTGAGATCTGCCTTTCCATTGTCACATGTTTCTAAGTACTATTTATAAAATATATTTCCTTAATTCTTTCTCACAATATTTTTAAAAGAGGAGAAAAGTCCCAGGACCACCAAAAAAATTAAAATATTACTAAAATTTTAAGAAACATTTGCAAGGAACTGAAATACAAAAACAAAAAAAATTAATAGTACGGTTAGTGGTGGTTTCTTACAAGCACTTTACAAAATAAGTACTTCAACTGCCTGGTGAGTTTGAAACAAATCAATATACTATAAAGTACTCTTTGTAGCTCTTAAGTCTTCATTTTGTTCCTTAACAAAAGCCGACATTCATTTGTAATGAAGTCTTTTTATAGTTACACGGCTATTACATGTCTCTTCCAAAGATATATTAAACCTTTGGGTGCTCAATAAAACTGACCAATTAATTGACTTTATCATAAAAACCTGAGAAGCTATTTCAAAATGTTTACATCAAAGACCAGCCAAAGTCAAAATGAAATACTGGTCTATGCAGTATGCTTTCTAACTTACTAACTTGAAAACTTTCTTCAAATGAGTCATTTCAAAGGAAACTGCAAAAGATGTACCAAACAGGTAAGTTCTCAATACTGCCATTCAAATTTACCTAAGAGAAGGAATAATACATTTTCAGAAATCACTGGGAGAACTGAAAACAGAGGGTTGGGGCTGGAAGAGCAGAGAGCTTTGGGGTCAAAAAGAATTCTGAATTATTGCTTCATCTCTCACTAACTTTATGACCTTGGGCAAGTTCATAAAACCTCTTTGAGTCTTAATTTCAATTATCAAATGGAAACAGAAGACCTTCTTACAAGGCCGTTACAAGCACTAAATTAGATAACGTACAAAAATAGACTGCTTAGCACAGTATCTAGACAATAATAAATACTCAATATACAGTTATAATTACTAAGAAATGTTTAAGAATCTGTTTTCAGTGTAATTTAACATTCAAATTTCAGAAGATGTTGTAAATAATTAGAAGGAAAAATATAAAGGTTCAAAAAAAGATTTGTCTTTACTGCACTCATTAACCTGATTATCCTTAACATTAGTGCTTTTCAAACTGCAGGTCCTGGTGCATTAATGGGATGTGAAATCATTTAGTGTATCTCAACCAGCATTTCTAAATAAAACAGAATGAAAAATACAAAAATGCATTGGACACATAGGAAGTCTAAGCACTGATTAATGACTTTTTTACCTAAACACATTTGTAATGTATCTGTATACCAGATGGCAAAGTAAAACATTTTATTGTGCAAAAAAAGCCACTGCTTCATTACAATAATGAGAATAAAAATAATCAGCTGACACTGAATGCTTAGTTTCTGCTAGACATTGTGCTAAGCTTTATGCTAAGCCCATTATTTAATTTGCTCCTGCCCCAAATCCTATAAGGCAAGTAGCTACTGTTACACCATTTTACAGATGAGAAAACTGAGACTTAGACATATTAAGTCACTTGCCAAAGATGCAGAGCTAACAAGTGGTAAACCCAGAGTTCAAATTCAGTCACCTGTCTCCAGAACTTTCCCATTCAGCCATTTCACTTAGCGGGTGGTAAGACACAACTGTTCCTTATGTAAAAGTTATTCAAAAGGTAGACTTTTTCATGAGGTCTAATTCGAGAGAGATTTTATGGAGGTGCAGCATACTGGGGAGAAGACAATACGATTCAGAGATGAAAGCACCAGGCACGAGGTCCCCTTCTGTCCCTGGCACTATTGCTTCAGTGGTGAGGAGCTGGCAAGTCATTTAATCTCGCTGTGTCTGGATTTCCTCACCTACAAAACAGGAATGATAGTATCTGTCCTGCCTCCCCACAGGCCATTGTGAGGAAGTATTTGTACCTATAACAAGTGAAATGTTCTACTGTGCTATTCAGTTATATGAGATGATCATTAACATGACCCAAGGGGCCCCGGTCTTCACAGAAACATACATCACACATGATCAAAACAGGAAAGTCACCAGGCTTTTACAAACTGTACGTGTAAACAGTCCATACAGTTCTTGGCACACAACAGGCCTTCAGTAAACGTTCATTAAACTAAAAGAAGTAAACCAGTTCAATCTGTATGCATATTTTATCCATTTGCATTTTATTTTTCATTAATTCTTTCTAAATTAATTTAATTAATTTCTTCTACTATTTATTGAACACCTAGTATGTACCAGACCGTCCCTTACCATGGAGAATTTTTTTTTTTTTTTGGCCATGTCACACTGCTTGCAGAATCTCGAGTTCCCTGGCCAGGGACTCCACTTGTGCCCCTGCTGTGGAAGCACCAAGTTTTAACCACTGGACCACCAGGGAAGTCCCCTACCCTGGAGAATTTCATATTAATTTCAATTAATTTTCCTGAAACTGTGTAAGGAAAAATTATAAAATACAACTTCCTCACCGAGCGATAATAATAACTTACATTTATTACGGTGCTTTATAGCTTGCAAAGAACTATGTGGAAGCTTTTTTACTTTTTAAAATTTTATTTTTAATTGGAGGATAATTGCTTTACAAGTTGTGTTGTTTTCTGCTGTACAACAATGTGAATCTTCCATAAGTATACTTTTATCCCCTCCCTCAGTGGAAGCTTTTGTTTCTCACGCCAACTGCCTAAGTATGTCAAGTCAGTATTATCTTCCCAACTCCAAATTCAGTGCTAAGTGACTGCTAAGTCTTTAGAGTGAAAGTTTCTCCATTTCAGAGGTGACTGTAAATATAGGGGTTTGGAAGAAACTGTTTTAATACTGGAAAAGGGCAATCTAGTGGCCTTGATTTTCTTCCCTTCACATATCTGAGTTGAAGTAATGAAACCATCCACATCACTTACGTAAGATGCATTTTTCAAAAATGTTTCTTAAAAAAACCTGCCTTTGAAAATTTTCTTACAGGTTTAATTTTTTGTTGAATATATTCAACCAGGATTCAGTTTTCTCAGAGAATAAAGGAGGGAGTGGTGGACGCATCTTTCCTTTGTTGATTTTTTAAAATTACTCAAAATTATTGTTTTCAGATTCCTGAGTCACTTTACAATGCCAAATAATTGTTAGCCATTTTACATATAATTCAACAACTACTACAGGTGATTTTTACAGAAGAATGATGATTTAATGACAACTTGATGAACTGAAAATTTGCTACAGGATATTGACTAAGAACCTTTTACTGAAATTGCCTTATCCTTTGTATTCTAACCACTCCCTCTCCATCAACACCACCCCCCCTCACACACGCACTCCCTCACCTACACCAGATCAGTTTCCGGGCCATTATTCTTAAAACCATATTAAAATTTTACAACACATGTTCATAGTTATTAGGTTTTCTGCCCCCTGCCACCCCGCCCATCCACTGAATCCATGTGCGTTTTAAACATTTTTTTTTGTATTGTCTCTTAAAATGTAGAATTCAGAAAACGATTACGATGCCTCTATTCTGAGAACACCTCAAATGTAACCCTCTGCCCTTCTGTTTACTGATAAGCAGGAATAAAAGCCATTCCCCACCCACCATCTCGGTAGGGTTAGGAGGTCCAATCTCGCCACTACAGAGCTCTGCAAGAAAGAACGGTTATAGAACCAGGAAAACCATCGCAAGAACCCGGGGGAGAAGATAAGGAAAACACATTTTTACATCACTGGCAGCGTGCAGTCTCCCGGCTCCAGCCCTTGTAAACAGGGAAAACCTTTGTCTAGCCTCAGCCATCAAACTGGTGGCTCATCAGAATTGGGGCAACATGAGTTTGTGCGAAATGGCTCGGCAGAGGTTAAACAAAGCAATGCAGTTGGGGGGGGGGGGGCGCGGGGGGCGGTGGGAGGCAGGGCTGAGCCCGGGTCAGCGCCCGAGATCCCAGACGGCGAGGTCTCGCTTTGACCCCCGCCACAGCCGGGACCCGAGCCGGAGACCCCAGGATCGGATGCCGCGGCGCGGGAAGGACAGAGGGAATTTAAAGGTCCCACGCTTTCGGCAAGTTACCGAGGGCGCAGCCCGTCCGCAGGTTCCTCGCGTGGGATCCAGAGCCGCGCACACCACGCGCCGGGTGCCTCGGGGAGGGTCCGCGCCGCACGCGCGAGGCCACCGCCCGGAGTCCACGACCCGCCCAGCCGAGCCCACTAACCCAGGGCAGGGGCAAGGTCGAGAATCCCGGGCCGCCGCGGGGGCCTGGCCCGGGGGTAACCAGGGAAAGGGAGAAGCCAGTCCGCTGCACCCATTGTCTGGCTCCGGCCGCGGGCCGGGAGGGCGCTCACCTGACGTCCCGGCCGGGAGCCTGGGCTGGGAAAGTGGCTAGATGGCGATGGCGATCCCGCGCGGGCGGCGGGCGCCAGTGCAATGCCCGCGGCGCTCCCGCGGCACCAGCAGCCTTCGCAGCAGCACCGGCAGCGCACCCGCCTCTCAGGCGGCCACGGCCTCCATTGCTCTCCCCGCCGCCGCCGCCGCGCGGCACTGCGAGCCCGGCCCCGCGCGGCGTGGTCACATGCTCCGCCCGCGCCTCGGGCGCTCGGACCCGCGCCCGCCGCGGCCCCGCCCGGCTTCGCCCCTGGACGGCCGGGGCCTGCCACGGGAACTGGAGAGCCGGCTTTCCTTTCGAGCCCTCCAGAAAAGAAGCCGCGGGACGGCTTCCTTCCCCTGGGAGTGGTGGTGCCCAGAAATCGGAGCTGATCACAGGCAAGGGCGTGGGATTGGTCAGTGTCCTCTCCACCACTGCCGGGGATGGCCCGGCTGACCTGTGGGGTCTGAGGTTACTGTGGTGGGCTCACAGGGAGACTTACGTGGGATAGGAACTCGGGACCATCAGTTAGCACCCTCCACGGGGTGCATATCCGGCCCCCGGTACCGGGATGAGCTAGAGACTAGGGGAGCGACCTGGACTCCCGAGGGAGTTTTCCCCTGCAAAGCCCCGACCGTGAGAAATGGCATGGGGGGGACTCCTGAAAGTCAAACAAGTTGAAAGATACCACACAAAAGTAGAAAGGCTCGAAATTGCTTTGCTGAGTGGCTGTACATCTGAACAGAGTGACACTGACATTGGGCGTTATTGTTCCCAGCCAGAATGAAATTAAACATTGACTTTGATATTTTAAGAAAACTATGTTTTCCTTTTGTGGCTTAACTGGAAACACTAAGACTTTTTTTCCCGTATGTTTTGCTATGACTATTTCGATGGAACTTGGAAATCCGTTTCTGGTGATCCTTTCCTTCACAATGCATGCAGAGATGCTAAAAACAATTTTGTATCACTATTAATAAAGAAATTGAAAACAAAGCAAAAAATAAATCCTCTGTGACAAAAGATGCAGAAGATGAGAGGTAATGCGAACAGGTGCTCAATCTTGAGTCAGATGTCCCAGTGCCAAAAACAGGACTACTAATTTTAATATGGGTGCCTGACTTAAAGAAGCAGCTTTGACAGTGGAAAAATCTAGTACATACTGCCTGATCCAAATGGGTTTTTCTAGAGGAACATTTTAATTAACCACCAGAATATGGTTGTGTATTTTTGTAAATATAGATATCATTGTTCAGCATTTGCATATACTAAATGATGTCTCGGAGAAGGCAATGGCACCCTACTCCAGTATTCTTGCCTGGAAAATCCCATGGACGGAGGAGCCTGGTAGGCTGCAGTCCATGGGGTCGCTAAGGGTCGGACACGACTGAAGCGACTTAGTAGCAGCAGCAAATGATGTCTGCTGCTAAGTTGCTTCAGCCATGTCCAACTCTGTGTGACCCCATAGACGGCAGCCCACCAGCGTCCTATGTTGAATCTCCAGGCAAGAATCCTGTAGTGGGTTGCCACTTCCTTCTCCCAAATGATGTCTGCTTTATTCCCAATAAGCATAAGGAAGAGTTTTGGGAAGCCTTGAGCAGGTTCTCCTTGATTTGATCTAGTAGCAGTAGAAGCTCTCAGAAGCCAAAAACCAAGTCTGTGTAGAACATATAACTGAGGTCTTTTTCTTGACGTATTATAATCTTGCCAAGGACATGAATACACATGCTATAAAAATTCAAATTTACATAAATCAAGTGTAGGTCTAATGTCTTTTATTTTGCAGAGCAAGGAACACCAGATTATACATTCATAAATTATTGAAAGCGTTCTAGAGAATTTATACTAATATTAGAGCATTCCTAGCTCTAATGGATTTTATGTTTCATGGGCCTCAGAAATCAGAAGCTATCAGGCACAACTTTTGATGGGTGCTGTTTTTTCCCCTCACTTTTCAAACACACTGCTTCCTAATTACTACATTCAGGGCTATAGTAACAGAGTGGTACATCAAACAGGGTTATCAGTCTGCTGTTCCACTTTTGACATGTAACACGTAGATTTTCAGAGACCATAATGCAATACAAACTAAAAATGCAGGACACTAAGAATTTTAAAAATACTTAACCACTTATTTAACAATTAAAGAATATGAGAATGAAATTATATAGTTAAACCCATAGTTCTCAGTTCAGTTAAGCTGCTCAGCCATGTCCGACTCTTTGCAACCCCGTGGACTGCAGCACGCCAGGCTTCCCTGTCCATCACCAACTCCTGGAGCTTGCTCAAACTCACGTCCATCGAGTCGGTGATGCCATTCAATCATCTCATCCTCTGTTGTCCTCTTCACCTCCTACCTTCCATCTTTCCCAGCATCAGGGTGTTTTCCAAGGAGTCAGTTCTTTGCATCAGGTAGCCAAAGTATTGGAGTTTCAGCTTCAGCATCAGTCCTTCCAATGTATATTCAGGACTGATTTCCTTTAGGATGGACTGTTTGGATCTCCTTGCAGTCCAAAGGACTCTCAAGAGTTTTCTCCAGTACCACACCACCATAGTTCTTAGTTGTGGGTGATTTTTCCTCTGGGAAACATGAGGCAGTTTCTGGAGACACTTTTGGTTGTCACAACTGGCTCACAGGTGCTACTACTGGCATCTAGTGGTTAGATGCCAGAGATGCTTCCAAACATCCTACAATGCACAGAACAACCTTCCACAACCAAGAGTTCTCTGGTGAAATGTCAGTAGTGCCAAGGTTGAAAACCTTGAGGTAGACCGTGGACTTCCAGAGCCTCAAGATTTCATATTCCCTCATTTCTGTTTTAACCTCCCTATTCCTGTGTATTTACCTGGAATTTTCTTAATGCTCAAGAAATGAGTACAATAGTCAAACCTTTCACTAAGAGGAGACCAATGAAATGAATGGGAGAATAATTGTGCAAATAAAATTTATACAGGTAACAAATAAAGATAGGAAAAAGCTAAACTAGTAGAAATATTGTGGTGTAGACAGTGTCTTGATTGTCCCTGGCAACTTCTTCAGAACCTTGTCATCTTCCCAACAGCCCATTGTTCTGAAAGTTTCCATTAGTCAAGCATAAGGTTAGTAATTCCCTCCTGATCACTCCAGGTCAAGGGCTGTTGTGAATATTCAGAGTTCAAGGTGAATGAGGGGGACGTATTTAAATGACTCAAAGGGCAGGCAGTGACTCTTGGGATGGGGTGAGACTTAGAAAACGCCTATCCTATCAATAGTTGTTCAGTAGCTAGTAAAGTAGTAAATGTCGCTCAGTCGTGTCCGACTCTTTGTTATAGTACTGACTTTCTGTTCTGTGCGTGGGTTTGTGAGTAATTCACTTAACTTCAGACTTTTCCACAAGTCTGTAAAACTGAGGATAATTGGTGCATGTTACATATCTTCCATCAATTATAAAGTTATTCCTGTGATAAACCTTAATGGAAAAGAATATGAAAAAGAGGACTTCCCTAGTGCCAATGGCTAAGGCTCTTCAATTCCAATGCAGGGAGCCCCAGTTCAATCCCTGATCAGGGAACTCAGTCTCACATGCCCCAACTAAGAGTTCACATGCCACACCTAAAGATCTTGGATACCACAACTAAGATCCAGAGCAGCCAAGTAAATAAATATTTTTAAAAGAATGTGAAAAAGAATGTATATATATATATATGTATGTATGTACATACATACATATATATGTATGACTGAATCACTTTGCTATAGAATAAAAATCAACACAACATTGTAAATCAAGTATATTTCAGAGACTTCCCTGCTGGTCCAGCAGTTAAGACTGCACTGCCAGTGTGGGGTTCAGGGGTTTGATCCCTGGTTGGGGAACTAAGTATATCTCAATAAAGTAAATTACAAAGTTATAATGATCTCAAAAACTAATGACAAAGTATAATAGGCAAATACTAATAAAAAGAAAGCACATAAAGACAACTGAATATTAACACTTCTAGCAAAACAATGTTCCAGCTAAACAATGAAGCTAGACCACTGTCTCTCACCATATACAAAAATTAATTCAAAATATAGATCTAAAAGTAAAAGCCAAAAGTATAAAGCTGCTCAAACAAAGCATAGGGAGTAATCTTCACCTCCCTGGGTTAGAGAATGTTTTCTTAGATAAAACACCAATAGCACAGGCAAAAAGGAAAAATAAAACTAGACTGCATCAAAATGTAAAGCTTTTTTAAAATTTTTTGAAGCAAATAGTATCAAGAGAGTGAAAATATGGCCCTTAAGGTAGCAAAATAAAAAGATTTCCTCTGCGTCTGAAAGCAGAGCATTCCTATGAAAGCTTTCATACACCACAGTGGTGTAAAGCAAAGCGGCATATACCTTAGACACATCTTGCTAATGGACACACAAAATAAATCAAGATAAAGGAGTTAAACAACAAAGTCCTACTGTGTGGCACAGAAAACTTTATTCAATATCCTATGATAAGCCATAATGGGAGAGTATATTAAAAAAGAATGTATATATATTAACATGTATAACTTAGCACTTTTCTGTATAGCAGTAATTAACACATTGTAAATCAACTATACTTCAATGAAAAAGATAAAGCACAGATAATCACAGACACAGTTCAAATTAATGCAGCTTGATGCCAAGATACAGCGTGTAGTTGCTGGGGAAGGAGCTTGGCAATGCCACTCACACTACTTGGAATGCACATCTTTTCCATAAGAGCTAGCTATAAAAAAACACTGAATGTTATTTTTACCTTTGCCTTTTTTTTGTGAAGGTGAATATCCTCTTTGGATTTCTTTCAGTCGCCAAAAGCAAGTACTGATACAATGAAGTGGCATAAATCAAACTTGAAAATCAGGGGATCCATGTATTTGCAAATTATATATGTATGCAGAATATATAAAGAACTTGTACAATTCAATAGTTTAAAAGATAAATATCTCAATTTTTAAATGGGTAAGGGACCTCAGACAATTCTCTGGCAAAAATATAAGCAAACAGTCAATAAGCACATGAAAAGATGCTCAATGCTGTTAAGCATCAGGGAAATGCAAATCGAAACCACAATAAAATACCACTTTATACCACCAGGATAGCAATAATAAAAAAGAGAGATAATAACAATTGTTGGTGAGGATGTAGAAACACTGGAACCTCACTGGTGTAACATAAAATGGTTTAGCCATTTAGGAAATAGTTGGCAGTTCTGAAATATGTTAAATGTGGAGGTTGCCTGTGACCCAGAAATTCCACTTCCAGGTACACACCGAAGGAAATGAAAGTACATAGCCACACAAAACATGAATGTTTATAGTAGTATTACTTACAATGGCCAAAGTGGAAATGATCGAAATGTCTGTCAACTAATGAATGGATTAAACAAAAGGTGTTATTAGCCTTTATACAACGGCTAATATTTTTTATTAGCCTATCAGTTCAGTTCAGTCCCTCAGTCGTGTCTGACTCTTTGCAACCCCATGAATTGCAGCACGCCAGGCCTCCCTGTCCATCACCAACTCCCGGAGTTCACTCAAACTCATGTTCATCGAGTTGGTGATGCCATCCAGCCATCTCATCCTCTGTTGTCCCCTTTTCCTCCTGCCCCCAATCCCTCCCCAGCATCAGAGTCTTTTCCAATGAGTCAACTCTTCGCATGAGGTAGCCAAAGTACTGAAGTTTTAGCTTTAGCATCATTCCTTCCAAAGAACACCCAGGGTTGATCTCCTTCAGAATGGACTGGTTGGATCTCCTTGCAGTCCAAGGGACTCTCAAGAGTCTTCTCCAACACTACAGTTCAAAAGCATCAATTCTTCGGCGCTCAGCCTTCTTCACAGTCCAACTCTCACATCCATATATGACTACTGGAAAAACCATAGCCTTGACTAGACTGACTTTTGTTGGCAAAGTAATGTCTCTGCTTTTTAATATGCTATCTAGGTTGGTCATAACTTTCCTTCCAAGGAGTAAGCATCTTTTAATTTCATGGCTGCAGTCACCATCTGCAGTGATTTGGGAGCCCAAAAAAATAAAGTCTGACACTGTTTCTACTGTTTCCCCATCTATTTCCCATGAAGTGATGGGACCAGATGCCATGATCTTCATTTTCTGAATGTTCAGCCTTAAGCCAACTTTTTCACTCTCCTCTTTCACCGTCATCAAGAGGCTCTTTAGTTCCTCTTCACTTTCTGCCATAAGGATGGTGTCATCTGCATATCTGAGGTTACTGATATTTCTCCTGGCAATCTTGATTCCAGCTTGTGCTTCTTCCAGCCCAGCGTTTCTCATGATGTACTCTGCACATAAGTTAAATAAGCAGGGTGACAATATACAGCCTTGGCAAACTCCTTTTCCTATTTGGAACCAGTCTGTTATTCCATGGCCAGTTCTAACTGTTGCTTCCTGACCTGCATACAGATTTCTCAAGAGGTAGGTCAGGTGGTCTGGTATTCCCATCTCTTTCAGAATTTTCCACAGTTGATTGTGATCCACACAGTCAAAGGCTTTGGCATAGTCAATAAAGCAGAAATAGATGTTTTTCTGGAACTCACTTGCTTTTTCGATGATCCAGCAGATGTTGGTAATTTGATCTCTGGTTCCTCTGCCTTTTCTAAAACCAGCTTAAACAACTGGAAGTTCACGGTTCACGTATTGCTGAAGCCTGGCTTGGAGAATCTTGAGCATTACTTTACTAGCGTGTGAGATGAGTGCAATTGTGTGGTAGTTTGAGCATTCTCTGGCATTGCCTTTCTTTGGGATTGGAATGAAAACTGATCTTTCCCAGTTCTGTGGCCACTGCTGAGTTTTCCAAATTTGCTGGCATATTGAGTGCAGCACTTTCACAGCATCATCTTTCAGGATTTGAAATAGCTCAACTGGGATTCCATCACCTCCACTAGCTTTGTTCATAGTGATGCTTTCTAAGGCCCACTTGACTTCACATTCCAGGATGTCTGGCTCTAGGTGAGTGATCACACCATTGTGATTAACTAGGTTGTGAAGATCTTTTTTGTATAGTTCTTCTGTGTATTCCTGCCACCTGTTCTTAATATCTTCTGCTTCTGTTAGGTCCATACCATTTCTGTCCTTTATTGAGCCCATCTTTGCATGAAATGTTCCCTTGGTATCTCTAATTTTCTTGAAGGGATCTCTAGTCTTTCCCATTCTGTTGTTTTCCTCTATTTCTTTGCATTGATCTCCAAGGAAGGCTTTCTTATCTCTTCTTGCTATTCTTTGGAACTCTGCATTCAGATGCTTATATCTTTCCTTTTCTCCTTTGCTTTTCGCTTCTCTTCTTTTCACAGCTATTTGTAAGGCCTCCCCAGACAGCCATCTTGCTTTTTTGCATTTCTTTTCCATGGGAATGGTCTTGATCCCTGTCTCCTGTACAATGTCATGAACCTCAGTCCATAGTTCATCAGGCACTCTATCAGATCGAATCCCTTAAATCTATTTCTCACTTTGACTGTATAATCGTAAGGGATTTGATTTAGGTCATACCCGAATGGTCTAGTGGTTTTCCCTACTTTCTTCAATTTCAGTCTGAATTTGGCAATAAGGAGTTCATGATCTGAGCCACAGTCAGCTCCCGGTCTTGTTTTTGTTGACTGTATAGAGCTTCTCCATCTTTGGCTGCAAAGATTATAATCAATCTGATTTCGGTGTTGACCATCTGGTGATGTCCATGTGTAGAGTCTTCTCTTGTGTTGTTGGAAGAGGGTGTTTGCTATCACCAGTGCGTTCTCTTGGCAAAACTATTAGCCTTTGCCCTGCTTCATTCCGTATTCCAAGGCCAAATTTGCCTGTTACTCCAGGCGTTTCTTGACTTACTACTTTTGCATTCCAGTCCCCTATAATGAAAAGGACATCTTTTTTAGCCTATATACAAAGGAATATTTGGCAATAAAAATGAAAGAAGTACGAATACATGGTACTACACAGATAAACGTTGAAATCATGCTAAATGAAAGAAGCTAGGTGTAAAAGACCACATGCTATGATTCCATTTATATCAAATGTCCATCCAGACAGGCAAATCTATAGAGACAGTAGTAGATTATGGTTAATGGGGAATGAGAGGGGAGAATGGAGCATCACTTAATAGATGTGATGTTTCTAAAATTAATGGTGGTAATGACTGTACAATGCTGTGAGTATACTAAAAATCATCAAATCATACAATTTAAATAGGTGTACTTTATGGGGATATATAAATTATATCTCAATAAAGCTGTTCAAAAAGAGAAGCAAGAGTAACTAACAACATTAATATCTGACAAAAGAGATTATAAGGTGACGAGTATCAAATGTTATAAGGTACAAGCTGCTGCTGCTGCTGCTGCTAAGTCCCTTCAGTCGTGTCCGACTCTGTGCGACCCCATAGAGGGAAGCCCACCAGGCTCCCCCGTCCCTGGGATTCTCCAGGCAAGAACACTGGAGTGGGTTGCCATTTCCTTCTCCAATGCGTGAAAGTGAAGTCACACAGTCGTGTCCGACTCTTAGCAACCTGATGGACTGCAGCCTACCAGGCTCCTCCGTCCATGGGATTTTCCAGGCAAGAGTACTGGAGTGGGGTGCCATTGCAAACAACAGAAAATAACACTCTTGAAAATTTATGTATCTAACAATAGAAATTTTGAATTATTTAATCTAAAAACTGAAAAAGAAAAGGAAAAGTTAATAATCTATAGTGATAGTGGGAGAGCTTTAAACCTTTCTTAGCAATTGTCATATCACATAGACGAAGATGTGTGTGTAAGTCACTTCAGTCGTGTCCAACTCTGTGCGACCCTATGGACTGTAGCCTGCCAGGCTCCCCTGTCCATGGTATTCTCCAGGCAAGAGTACTGGAATGGGTTGCCATGCCCTTCTCCACCAGACCTTCCCCACCCAGGGATCGAACCCATGTCTCTTCTGTCTCCTGCATTGGCAGGTGGCTTCTTTACCACTAGTGCCACCTAGCAAGCTTGATATAAAATATATCAAGAAAGGTATATCCAACAAACAGAAAATATGCTTTCTGTGCAAAACCATTTGGCACAGTCACAAAAATGTACCAAGTTTTAGCACTGCCTCACAAAATCTCAACAAATTTCAAAAAACAAAATCCATGTAGGCCACATTCTGTGATTAAAATTCAATAAATTAGAAATCTGTAACAAAATCCAATGTGAAAAATTTTAAACTTCCTTTTAAATAATTCATGTTAAAAATAGAGTGATCATACTTTCTGGTTCACCCAAAATAGTCCTAGCTTACACTTACTGCCTGGACATAATATGTATATTTCACTCTAAAAGTATCCCAATTTGGATGGTGAATTATATAATAATCACAGTTAATGAATAATCCTTAACTGAATTTGGAATCTATTTAGAAAGCAATAACAAAAGGAAATGACAAAATACCTTAGGAGGTATAGCCCAGGGTTCTTGGAAGAAATTTAAGAAAGATTAAAAGTACACTAAGTGTACAACTCCAGGCTGAAAAACAAATAAAAGCAAAGAAAGCAGAAAGATGGAAGGTGTGAAAGCAAGAGTTAATCAATGAAAAACAAATCAAACAGTAGATTTGATCAGCAAAAAAAAAAAAATTGATTCTTAGGAAAAGGTCAATCAGTGAAGAGATACACAAAAAATAGGCATTTCACAAAAAAAGAGAAATAATTACAGTATGGATTTTTAAAAACATAGATGAAATAGATTTTCCAGAAAAAAATCTGAATTTCCAAAACTGATTTGAGAAGGGGGAGGAGATCAGAATAGCTGAATTTTTTTTTTTAATAGATGAGTATTTGTAGGAGAAATTAAAAAGGTGGTCCAATGTTTTCTGGGCTGGATGAAGCACAGTCTGGAATCAAGATTGCCAGGAGAAATATCAATAACCTCAGATATGCAGATGACACCACCTTTATGGCAGAAAGTGAAGAAGACCTAAAGAGCCGCTTGATGAAAGTGAAAGAGGAGAGTGAAAAAAATGGCTTAAAGCTCAACATTCAGAAAACTAAGATCATGGCATCTGGTCCCAACACTTCATGGCAAATAGATGGGGAAACAATGGAAACAGTGACAGCCTTTATTTTGGGGGCTTCAAAATCACTGCAGATGGTGACTGCAGCCATGAAATTAAAAGATGCTTACTCCTTGGAAGGAAAGTTATGACCAACCTAGACAGCATATTAAAAAGCAGAGACATTACTTTGCCAACAAAGGTCCATCTAATCAAAGCTATGGTTTTTCCAGTAGTCATGTATGGATGTGAGAGTTGAACTCTAAAGAAAGCTGATTGCTGAAGAATTGATGCTTTTGAACTGTGGTGTTGGAGAAGACTCCTGTGAGTCCCTTTGACAGCAAGGAGATCCAACCAGTCCATCCTAAAGGAAATCAGTCCTGGGTGTTCATTGGAAGGACTGATGCTGAAGCTGAAACTCCGATACTTTGGCCACCTGATGCAAAGAATTGACTCATTTGAAAAGATCCTGATGCTGGGAAAGATTGAAGGTAGGAGGAGCAGGTGACGACAGAGGATAAGTTGGTTGGATGACATTACTGACTCAACGGACATGAGTTTGAGTAAACTCCAGGAGTTGGTGATAGACAGGGAAGCCTGGTGTACTGCAGTCCATGGGGTCACAAAGAGTCAGACACAACTGAGCAACTGAACTGAACTGAATGTTTTCTTCTAAAAAAGACACCTACCCAGGTGATTTCATGAGTCAGTTCTAACAAATTTTCAGGGAGCCAACAATTGCCGTGTAATCCAAAAGTTTCCAGGACATGGGAAAAAGGCAATTTCACTACCCCTTCTAGGACACTAGAATAACTATGACATCAGAGCCAGACATTGCTGCTTTCACACAAAAGATGACTATAACCCAAATTTAATACTGGAAAATTAAGACCAGCAGTGCATTAAAAGTAATGTTACAGTTCTGGAAATGGATAGTGGGGATAGGTCTACAACATTGTGGCTGTACTTAATGTCTCTGAACTACACACTTAAAAATTGTTACTATGGTACATTTCCTGTATATCTTACCAGAATAAAAAAAAATAGGATTACAAGTGTTGGAGACAATTCCATATAGAGCTGTCATTTCTGTGTGTCTTTTTTCACTGAGGCACAGACAGTTTTTATTCTGAACAGTCTTTTCAAGGATGCTTGTATAGGCTGAATGGTAGAAACAGTGTCACCCCAGAGAGGGCAGCTTCGTTTTCCATCCAATATGAGGAAGATAGGGCTTCCCTGGTGACTCAGTGGTAAAGAATCTGTCTGCCCATGCTGGAGACATATGTTTGATCCTCAGGTCAGGAAGATCCCCTAGAGAAGGGAATGGCAATCCACTCCAGTATTCTTGTCTGGGAATCCTACAGACAGAGGAGCCTGGTGGAAACAGTCCACGGGGTTGCAAAAGACTGAGCAACTAAACAGCTACATAAGGAAGATAACATCTTCTTCCAGGACAAAGGTTTACAGGCTTGCTTGAAGCCCCTTAATGGAAGAGGTTTCCTAAATGCCCATTTCTCAGCTGGGATATATTGTCCATTTCATGTGCAATATCCATCTAGGTCTGCCTGCATGCTTTCTGGGGCTTTTGGGAACATGAGGGTTTGGTATAGAACTCACGCTGCCTGCTGTGCAGTAATAAAGACCTTTGTCCCTGACCCAGGAGTCTCGTGCCCTCTGCTGACACTCAGACAACTTGTGGTAGGCCACGTACCAGGCTGTGAGCAGGACAGAGTCTCAGACCGCTCACACTTCTCCAGTTTGGGCAACAAATGGATGGGAGCTGGAATTTCCCTGGTGACCCATTGGAAGAATCTGCTATCCAATGCAGGGGATGTGGGTTTGTTGGGGAACAAAGATCCCACATGCTGGCAGTGCAGCCAAAAGAGAAAAAATTTTAAAAAGGATAGCTGACAGACTTGGCTCTCTGAAGGGAAAGGGTGAAGTTAGGGGACAGGCAAGATGGCACAGGAACTGATCAAAGGGAATGCTCTCACCCAAGTATCGGGTGAGTGAGTGAGTGAAAGTCGCTCAGCCGTGTCCGACTCCTTACAACCCCATGGACTATACAGTTCCTGTATTTCTCTAGGCCACAATACTGGACTGGGTAGCCTTTCCCTTCTCCAGGGGATCTTCCCAACCCAGGGATCGAACCCAGGTCTCCCATATTGCAGGTGAATTCTTTACCAGCTGAGCCACAAGGGAAGCCCCAAGTGCTGGGTGAAGGGGAGGAAGTGGGAGTCCTGGATTGCCCTACCTATTAATACTTAGAAGCTGCACAATGATTGGTGGGATTGAAACAAGGTGTGGGACGGTATTCTCATCCTCAGTTGGGACAAGAAACAGATGTCTTTGTGACAACGGGTGGGCAAGCCCTGTGGTCCACTCAAAGGGCAGTACATTGTAGCTGCTAGAGTTAATGCTGTTAGTGGTGAGAACACAGAGCTTTGGTGAGAACACAGAGCCACTTCAAGTCAGAAGTCAGTGCAAAGCTTCACCTACTGGGGATGTCGACTGAAAAAAAAAGTACAACCTAAAAGTTGGGAATTATGCTTTATTTGATGGACAAAACTGAAGACTTACACCCAGAAGACAGCCTCTTAACTCATAGGGATTGGTCCACAGAGGTAAGAGAAGTGCCACAATATATAAGTTTTTGCAACAAAAAGCAGGTAGTTGGAACATCAAAAGATTCCTATTAATTGAAGAAAACCTGACATAAGTGAATGGATTTAGTGCTTTTCTGTGTATGGGGAGATGCAGGAGACTGGGCTCACTGAAATTATTCCTCTGATATACACCTTAGCTCTCTAGGGCCACCATCCTGGTTTTGTCCATCCTGAATCCCCTCTGGGTGCACAGTCCAGGGCGACTACAGTGGCAGATGGCTTGACGGCCACAGCACCCTTTGCTTACTGTCATGTGGCACGTGACATTCCTCGTCCACAGGGAGGAGGTGCTCTCTCCCTCTGCGCCCTCTGATCCCACCCTGCCCCCACCCTGCCCTTTTTCCTGACCTCAGGAAAGTCCTGATACTCTAAGAAACCAAATTATTGGGTCTCAGTCTCACGGTCCCCAAGAAGGACTGAAGGCCATACACACTCTGCACAAATATACCCAGGAGCTTCAGGGAGTGAAGGGACTCACATTTCTCTAGCTTCTTTGAATATAGGCACCCAAGTCACCATCCTATCTGGTCCAGTGATGCTCAGATTTAACTGATGGGATTTGGGCCAGTATCTCAATGGGGAAGCTAATTTGACCTTATGGGTGGAACTAATTCAGTGTGCTGCTGTTGCTTGTACATCTGAATGAATAGTAGGAATTGAGATGCTATATGCTTATACTGCCAACCTATAAGTGTCAAGGGCTTCCCTGGTGGCTCAGACAGTAAAGAATCTGCCTGCAGTGTGGGAGACTTGGGTTCGATCCCTGGGTTGGGAAGATCTCCTGGAGAAGGGAATGGCTACCCACTCCAGTATTCTGGCCTGGAGAATTCCATGGACAGAGGAGCCTGGTGGGCTATAGCCCACGGGGTCACAAAGAGTTGGACATGATTGAGTGACTAACACTTTCACTTGTAAGGGTCCTTGGAGATTATCCCAATCACAAAAGTGCAGACAATAAAGACATGCTTATGATATGAGTTCCCTATCATTTGTCACACATGGGTGAGCCAGGATTTAGCATGGGTGCCTTTACCCTCTGATTTCAAAGTTTTCACCCAACAGGTGATGCCCTGTTGGTTGGCAAGTCAGAAGGCTTTGTTTTAAGGTCCCTGACTATCATACACACCAGTAGGTGGCTGATAAATTCAGAGGCTTGCTTTCTAAGTGAAGTTTCTTGGACTTAAATGTGCAGATTCACAACCTTCTATTTTTCTGGCACCCCAGGAAAAAGTGCTATGTGTCTGCTCCACTTCCCCACTCCCTGCAGCCAAAAAGGAGATTTTGCTTCTTGGACTTTGGGGCAACTAGAGACAGTATGTGCTTCACTTGGGCATTCTATTTGGTCCTTTATATCAACTAACCCACAAATCAGCATTTTTTGAGTGAGGCCCAAACCAATAGCAATGAATGCTCTCTTTGTCCCCTACAAAGAGCCTACATTGCAGCCTGGCAACAAAAATCATATGGTCTGCCTGCATCAAGAAACTGCAGTGGCTGGCAATGTGACCTGTTGCTGTGCCTGTCATCCCTGTCCACGTGCTATGAAAACAGAAAAATTCACCCATTCCTGAACCATTTATTTTGCTATGCCTAATGGCATCGATGCATTGACGGCAGCTCCCAGGAATGGACTCTGCCTTGTACATGTATGAACACCAGACGAGCACAATCTTTTAAAAATGAGATTGATACAAATTCATGCTTCTCCTGACAACTGAGGGGCCTTGGGTTACGCCATGTACAACTCTCAAGTCTACCACAACCCAGTGACAGAGCCCATGGTTCTCAACCAAACACATGTGATCCAAATCAAGGTTAATAACAATCCCCAAATGGGAGTGACTTGTGATCTTTGGGCTCTTTGTATGTAGGGGAGAGATAGCCATGGACTCTCCATTGTGGATGAGGGTTGGTTTTTGCTCCTCTATTGCCCCATTGGCAATGACACTAGAGATTAGCCAGTCAAGATTGCATGATTCATAATGGATAACAGAATGACTTCAGACTACATCCTCCATGTCTTAAATAACACCCTCTGCTCCCAATAATAGTTAACAGTTAGTTGTGTGTGGGATCCTGGGAGGTATGATTGAGGTCAGTACTGTTGGTTAGCTTCTGTCTTCTGCTTATGAAATCTTATTGATATTAACCTTAATTAATGCTAACTTTATTTTGGGGGGGCTCCAAAGTCACTGCAGATGGTGACTGCAGCCATGAAATTAAAAGACGCTTGCTCCTTGGAAGAAAAGTTATGACCAACCTAGACAGCATATTGAAAAGCAGAGACATTACTTTGCCAACAAAGGTCCATCTAGTCAAGGCTATGGTTTTTCCTGTGGTCATGTATGGATGTGAGAGTTGGACTGTGAAGAAAGCTAAGCACTGAAGAATTGATGCTTTTGAGCTATGGTATTGGAGAAGACTCTTGAGAGTCCCTTGGACTGCAAGGAGATCCAACCAGTCCATCCTAAAGAAAATCAGCCCTGGGATTTCTTTGGAAGGAATGATGCCGAAGCTAAAACTCCAGTACTTTGGCCACCTCATGCGAAGAGCTGACTCTGTGGCTGGGAGGGATTAGGGGCAGGAGGAGAAGGGGACGACAGAGGATGAGATGGCTGGATGGCATCACCGACTCGATGGACATGAGTTTGAGTGAACTCTGGGAGATGGTGATGGACAGGGGGGCCTGGCGTGCTGCGATTCATGGGGTCGCAAAGAGTCGGACATGACTGAGCGACTGAACTGAACTGAACTGAGGCACATTGAGCAGGTTTGGTCCCAGGGTCTGTTGGGCAGTTTAAGCAGGTGGTCAATGGAGTGACATACTCAAGTTTGGCTGAGAATATATACGGTCAAGGGATACAATAACTTGGGACAGGAAATTTGCCATGGACCCCTGTGTGTCCCTTTGCATTCTTATTGAGGGTGGCCTTGATTGATCTTCACCCAGGCCATTTCTCAGCACTGTGTTTACACAACCCTGGAGGATGAAGTAATGTATCTTTCTGGAACAAAGAACAGGCTTACCAATTGCTTGCTATTAAAGAGACTGGTTAACTAAGTTCAGCACATTCCTAAGTGTTCCTTGGTATCCCACTCCTATAAAAGACATAGGTTAAGTTCAGTGTTCCCAAACTGCGTGCTTAGCATTCATCTGAGCCCCTCCATGTTTACATCGTGAGACTTGGGGAGGTAAGGAGAAACTGTGAAAACATGATGCTTATGCTCCTTGCTGCCATGAGTAATAAGGGCCTTTGTTTCTGATCCAGGAGTCTCCTATTTTGTTTGTGTCTCAGTTCAGTTCAGTAGCTCAGTCGTGTCCAACTCTTTGCGACCCCATGGACTGCAGCATGCCAGGCCTCCCTGTCCATTACCAACTCCCAGAGTCTACTCAAACTCGTGTCCATTGAGTCAGTGATGCCATACAGCCATTTAATCCTCTGTTGTCGCCTTCTCCTCTCATCTTCAATCTTTCCCAGCATCAGGATCTTTTCAAATGAGTCAGCTCTCCACATCAGGTGGCCAAAGTATTGAAGTTTCAGCTTCAACATCAGTCCTTCCAATGAATACCCAGGATTGATTTCCTTTAGGATGGACTGGTTGGATCTCCTTGCAGTCCAAGGGACTCTCAAGAGTCTTCTCCAACACCACAGTTCAAAAGGATCAATTCTTTGGTGCTCAGCTTTCTTTATAGCCCAACTCTCATATCCATGCATGACTATTGGAAACACCATAGCCTTGACTAGACGGGCCTTTGTTGGCAAAGTAATATCTCTGCTTTTGAATATGCTGTCTAGGTTGGTCATAACTTTTCTTTCAAGGAGTAAGCGTCTTTTAATTTCATGCCTGCAATCATCATCTGCAGTGATGTTGGAGCATCCCAAAATAAAGTCTGTCACTGTTTCCACCGTTTCCCCATCTATTTGCCATGAAGTGATGGGACCGGATGCCATGATCTTTGTTTTCTGAATGTTGAGTTTTAAGCCAACTTTTCACTCTCCACTTTCAGTTTCATCAAGAGGCTCTTTAGTTCCTCTTCACTTTCTGCCATAAGGGTGGTGTCATGTGCATATCTGAGGTTATTGATATTTCTCCCAGCAATCTTGATTCCAGCTTGTGCTTCATCTAGCCCAGCATTTCTCATGATGTACTCTGCACATAAGTTAAATAAGCAGGGTGACAATATACAGCCTTGACGTACTCCTTTTCCTATTTGGAACCAGTCTATTGTTCCATGTCCAGTTTGCTTCTTGACCAGCATACAGATTTCTCAAAGACAGGTCAGGTGGTCTGGTATTCCCATCTCTTTCAGAATTTTCCACAGTTTATTGTGATCCACACAGTCAAAGGCTTTGGTATAGTCAATAAAGCAGAAATAGATGTTTTTCTGGACTCTCTTGCTTTTTCGATGATCCAGTGGATGTTGGCAATTTGATCTCTGGCTCTTCTGCCTTTTTTAAAACCAGCTTGAACATCTGGAAGTTCGCGGTTCACATATCGTTGAACCCTAGCTTGAAGAATTTTGAGCATTACTTTGCTAGCATGTGAGATGAGTGCCAATTGTGTGGTAGTTTGAGCATTCTTTGGCAATTTCTGTGTCTAGGAAACACTAATAGGTTAACTTATTAGCTTGCAACTGAGGCTTCCCTGATGGCTCAGATGGTAAAGAATCTGCCTGCAATGCAGGAAACCTGGGTTTGCTCCCTGGGTTGGGAAGATCCCCTAGAGAAGGGAATGGCTACCCACTCCAGTATTCTTGCCTGGAAACTCCATGAACAGAGGAGTCTGGCGGGCTACAGTCCATCGGGCCACAAAGAGTCAGACATGACTGAGCGACTCACACACACACACACACACACACACACACATTCACTTGCAACTAAGGTAAAATAAAATCCCGATCTTTACATAGTATTTGATTGTCCATCAATATCTTTAACACATGTTGTTCTCATTGAGTTCTATATTCTTGTACCAAATTTCAGCATTTTAAATTTTCTTGAGTTAAATGCTTATTTGTGAACAGTTTTATTTCCTGATTCAGTTCAGTTCAGTTCAGTAGCTCAGTCGTGTCCAACTCTTTGCAACCCCATGAATCGCAGCACACCAGGCCTCCCTGTCCATCACCAACTCCTGGAGTTCACTCAGACTCACGTCCATCGAGTCAGTGATGCCATCCAGCCATCTCATGCTCTGTCGTCCCCTTCTCCTCCTGCCCCCAATCCCTCCCAGCATCAGAGTCTTTTCCAATGAGTCAACTCTTCGCATGAGGTGGCCAAAGTACTGGAGTTTCAGCTTTAGCATCATTCCTTCCAAAGAAATCCCAGGGCTGTTCTCCTTCAGAATGGACTGGTTGGCTCTCCTTGCAGTCCAAGGGACTCTCAAGAGTCTTCTCCAACACCACAGTTTAAAAGCATCAATTCTTCGGTGCTCAGCTTTCTTCACAGTCCAACTCTCACATCCATACATGACCACAGGAAAAACCATAGCCTTGACTAGACGGACACTTGTTGGCAATGTAATGTCTCTGCTTTTCAATATGCTGTCTAGGTTGGTCATAACTTTCCTTCCAAGGAGTAAGTGTCTTTTAATTTCATGGCTGCAGTCACCATCTGTAGTGATTTTGGAGCCCCCCAAAATAAAATCTGACACTGTTTCTACCGTTTTCCCATCTATTTCCCATGAAGTGATGGGACCAGATGCCATGATCCTCGTTTTCTGAATGTTGAATTTTAAGCCAACTTTTTCACTCTCCTCTTTCACCGTCATCAAGAGGCTTTTTAGTTCCTCTTCACTTTCTACCAGAAGGGTGGTGTCATCTGCATATCTGAGGTTATTGATATTTCTCCCAGCAATCTTGATTCCAGCTTGTGCTTCTTATTAACATAATTAAAATAACAGATTTTCCTCTAATTACTCATACTTTAGCTGTGTCCCACATTTTTTAGTGGTTTATTACATGATTATCAGTCTAAATTATTTTAGCACAGGCAAGATTTGCCCATGGATACTTAAATTATAATGAGAATAAAAGAATAAAATGAGAATAAAAATAGTATATGGTGGTTGTGGGAATTAAATGATTTAATATATGTAAAACTCTCTTAAGAAAGTAGTAAAAATAAAGTTCTATATAAATGTGTGTTGTTAACGATTTTGATAGTTGCTTTTTAAAATTTATTTATTGAAGGATAATTGCTTTACAGAATTTTGTTGTTTTCTGTCAAACCTCAACTTGAGTCAGCCATATATTCCTTCCCTTTTGAACCTCCCTCTCTCTCTCCATTCCACTCCTCTAGGTTGATACAGAGCCCCTGTTTGAGTTTCCTGAGCCATACAGCAAATTCTGGTTGGCTATCTATTTTACATATGGTAATTTAAGTTTCCATGTTACTCTTTCCATGCATCTCACCCTCTCCTCCCCTCTCCCCATGTCCATAAGTCTATTATCTATGTCTGTTTCTCCATTGCTGCCCGGAAAATAATTTCTTCAGTACCCTGTTTCTGGATTTTGAATAGAT
This sequence comes from Bos mutus, assembly GCF_027580195.1. Taxonomy (NCBI): domain Eukaryota; kingdom Metazoa; phylum Chordata; class Mammalia; order Artiodactyla; family Bovidae; genus Bos; species Bos mutus. The sequence goes on along the minus strand of NC_091622.1, from coordinate 71,399,833 downwards.
GCATTAGAATATGATATTTACCTTTCTCTTTCTGACTCACTTCACTGTATAATAGGTTCTAGGTTCAATCCACCTCATCAGAACTGACTCAAATGTGTTCCTTTCTATGGCTAAGTAATATCCCATTGTGTATATGTACCACAATTTCTTTATCCATTCATCTGTCGATGGACATGTAGGTTGCTTCCATGTTCTAGCTATTGTAAACACTGCTGCAATGAACAATGGGATACATGTGTTTTTTTCATTTTTTATTTCCTCAGGGTATATGCCTAGGAGTGGGATTGCTGGGTCATATGGTGGTTTTGGAGAAGGCAATGGCACCCCACTCCAGTACTTTTGCCTGGAAAATCCCATGGACGGAGGTGCCTGGTAGGCTGCAGTCCATGGGGTTGCTAAGAGTTGGACACGACTGAGCGACTTCACTTTCACTTTTCATTTTCATGCATTGGAGAAGGAAATGGCAACCCACTCCAGTGTTCTTGCCTGGAGAATCCCAGGGACAGGGGAGCCTGGTGGGCTGCCGTCTATGGGCTCGCACAGAGTTGGACATGACTGAAGTGACTTAGCAGTAGCATGGTGGTTTTATTCCTGGTTTTTTAAGGACTCGCCATACCGTCTTCCATAGTGGCTGTATCAATTTACATTCCCACCCAACAGTGCAAGAGCATTCCGTTTTCTACACACCCTCTCCAGCATTTATTGTTTGTAGGCTTTTTGATGATGGCCATTCTGACCAGTGTGAGGTGATATCTCATTGTAGTTTTGATTTGCATTTCTCTAATGAGCAATGTTGAGCATCTTTTCATGTGTTCGTTAGCCATCTGTATGTCTTCTTTGGAGAAATGTCTGTTTAAGTCTTTTTCCCTCTTTTTGATTGGGTTGTTTGTTTTTCTGGCATTGAGTTGCATAAGCTGCTTGTATATTTTGGAAATTAATCCTTTGTCAGTTGTTTCATTTGCTATTATTTTCTCCCATTCTGAGGATTGTCTTTTCACCTTACATATAGTTCCCTTTGCTGTGAAAAAGCTTTTAAGTTTAATCAGGTCCCACTTCTTTTGTTTTCACTTCTGTTACTCTAGGAGGTGGGTCATAGAGAATCTTGCTTTGATTTATGTCATTGAGTGTTCTGCCTATGTTTTCCTCTATGAGTTTTATAGTTTCCGGTCTTACATTTAGGTCTTTAATCCATTTTATCTTTGTGTATGGTGTTAGGAAGCGTTCTAATTTTTTTCCATGTAGCTGTCCCATTTTCCCAGCACCATTTGTTGAAGAGGCTGTCTTTGCCCCATTGTATGTTCTTGACTTCTTTGTAAAAAATAAGATACCCATAGGTGCACCGGTTTATTTCTGGGCTATCTTGTTCCATTGGTCTATATTTCTGTTTTTGTGGATAGTTCATCTTAAGACATGTATTTGTGTTATCCTTTCTCGCTGATTTCTGAAATATCAAGATTTACATTTTCTCCTAACAAGTATTTTGCCTCTTCTTGTGTTCCTTTCTTCTCTTTCTCTATCCAGAACATTGGTGCTATACACATTCTAAAATTTTTAGCCTTAATTTTTATTTTTCTTTTTTTGTCCCTCTTCATTAGTAAAATAAGACTTTACCAAGTTATTATCTTTAATTCTCACATCTCTTGCAGCATATTCTGTACGTACTTCTGCAATTCATTACTTCCTCCAGTTTGATCTTCACTTGACAAACCTTCTGAGACTTTATATGACTAAGAACATCTTTATTACACCTTCAGATTTGAATGGTAGCAGTTAGCTGTAAAATAATAGGTTCACAATTCATTTCTTTATATATTCTAAAAATACTATGTTGCTTGTTTCCAGGGTAGTTATTGAGAAGTTTGATGTTATCTCAGTCTGTTTGAATTGCTAAAATAATTTACCAATAATTTATCATTGACAAACAATAGAAATTTCTCACAGTTCTGGAGGCAGAAGTCCAAGATAAGGTTGCCACCATGGTTAGGTTCTGGTGAGAGCTCTTTTCTCGTTATAGACTACTGACTGACATATTGTATCCTCATGTGGCATAGAGGCAAGAGAGCTTTTAGGAATTCCTTTTACAAGGGCACTAATCCCATTCATGAAGGCCCTATCCTCATGACCTAATTACCTCCCAAAGACCCCCCTCTCCTACTGTCATCACATTAAGGAATAGGGTTTCTACATAGGAATTCTGGGGAATATGTTTGGTCCATAACAGATGTAAATCTGATCTTAATCCTTTTTAGGTGACTTGTGTTTTTCTCTGACACTTTCAAAATTCTTTTGTCTTCAGTATTGTATCTAAATGTGGGTTTTTCCTTTTCTACTTGGCTTTCTCTGAGCTCTTTGAAGACCTCAAACTGTTTTCCTAATTTGGGGACATTTATCTCCATTATTTCTTAGGGGTTCAAAATAATGTAAAATAACTTAACTATTTTCTACATTTCTTTCTACTATTTTTCATTTCTAAGGCTCATTATTACCTGTATGTTGGCACTCCTGTACATACCTCCATAATGGTCTTTTTACATTGTTGATCTCTTTTTCTGATACCTTCTGGAAGAATCCTCAATCTTATCTTCAAGTGCACTATTTTAAAGCTTTATTTATGCCCAATCCTTCCTCAAAGAAAAATAGTAGTAGTATCAGATATCAAAACATAACAAAAAAGCACTAATGGAAATATTAGGTATGAAAAAGGTCATAGTAAAATAAACAACACATGGGGATTGTTGGTGCCTTGACAAGAACGGTTTGACTGGAGCAATGGGAATAAAGTGATTAGAATAGTTCAAGAAGGAAAAGTGGGTGAAATTATTTCAGAAGACTCTTTTCAAGGAATTTTTGCTGCAGAGTACAAAAAATGGAATGGTAGGGTTTGCAAGGGATTTAAAATGAGAGGTTAAAAATGAGAGGTATGTATACAAGTGGGAACAAGCCAATACAGCAAAAATGACTAGGAATATGGGCTTAACTGCAGGAGTCTTCCGAGTAGTAAAAGGAATGAACACTGGTCACAACTAGACAGAACAGCTAGAGGATTGATATTTCATGGATAGAACACGAGAGAAGGAAGGTATATGCACACAGTGAAAAAAGAAACAAGCTGAGCGCGAGATGGAAGGAGGATAGAAGGTCTGAGTAAAGAGGAGAAGGTGTGAAATACTTGTTGGGGAAAAAAAGTGTTAACTGATCAGGAAAATGTTTTAACTATTCTTACAGGGTGTTGTGGGCCTTGATTTTCAGGGCCATATTTCAAGTGAAAAGAGTCAGCATCATTGTTTTTTTCTCCAGGCATTATCAGCAACTTAGGCACAGGTGCAGAGTAGTTGAAGTAATTTCATATACACAAGATTTGAGTTTTCAGTTCACAGGGACAAGAGAATTGAGAGTATATGCAAGGAAAATAATTTCTATGCTATATAGAGAGGAAAGTGAGCGATGGACTTGTAGATGGGGGATAGGTGACAGAATCAACTGTCACAAGATCCTGTTAAGAGCCAAAGAACTGTCAGGATAGACATAATAAACAGAGTTACCTAGAAAGAGGAGGAAGTCGGATGCTAATAGTTAACAAGAGTTTTGGAGGTAATGACAAGATCTAGAGCTGTATTTTCAAACTATAGGTTGAGTCCCATTAATGAGTCATGAAGTCAATATGGTGGGTCAATTTCTCAATTAGCATTTTTAAATCCTGGCCACACATGAGAGTCATCTAGAGAAACTAAAGCTTAAAAAAAGAGCTCAACACCTCACAGAGATTCTGATTTACTTGGGTTGATGCAGGATTCAGAAATTAGTTTTTTATTAGAAAATTTCAGGTAACTCCAATATGCAAGCCTGGTTAATAACCACTGTTGCAAGAAGACATTGACATAAAGACTGAGGGTAGAAGTAATGGAGTTAAGATCATAAGCTAGGAACTAAAATTTTCTAAGATGAAAAAAGAGAGGGGTATGAGATCAGATGTCTGATAGGCTGTAATAAGGTGAGGTAGCAGGTGGCATATTCAATGATAATTAATGTAGTCAACAAACAGTATTTATAAGAGAGAAAACTGTACACATAAACACAAAGCCTGTTCAACCATTGTGTAGATGGATTTCAAACAGAAACTTTGACTTCATTTCTTATATTTTGAACTAAGTGGAAATAAATGTTAAGTCAGCTAAAAAAAAAAAGGGCCTGCAATCTGAGTTCAGAAACTTCTCCAAATCCCAACATGATAAAATTTGATTTGAAAAAAAAAAAAAATTGATTTGAATAAGTAAATTGTACTTAACTTTAGAATTAGGAATACTGCTATCATTATAAAAAATTATTTTTAAGAAAGAGAAAATAAATTGACTGGAAAGTTTATTTGAAAATCTATGTCAAGCTCCATAATTTAAACTTTTTAAAACAAATTAAAAAATCTATAAAATACATTCAGTATTTTAAGATAAAACTACTTAAAAACTGTATATCATGGTTATGAAAATAACAATTATGGCAAGCTATACATTTTTAATTATAGAAAACATTAAAATAAAATATTCAACAAAATATGTCTTGCTGTTGTTTTGGGGGAAACGGGGACTAATATTTAAATATTATTTACATATATTTATTAAAAGATTTTTCTTATGACATTGTAAGTAGTCCCATTTCTACTGTCGTTTGGTGTAATACATGAATTCACACACAGGAGACTGAATACATAAAATGGCACGGATGGTGGAAGAGCCCCATCACTCTCCAGTACATACTGAATGACTGCAAAGGGCATAATGCAAACATATAAAGAATACTAATTTCAGAAAAAGAGCACTGCTCACCCCTGGGCACACACAAACATTTACAAACTTCACTTTATTAAACCAGAGGAAGAAATAAAATGTATCATAAATAATCAGTCTTCCATTTTATGTTAGTTTTTAAGTTCTTTTTTAATCATAATGAAATCTATTAAGAACAGGATTTTCTTCAAATGTGTATGGTTCAAACACGATTCATTTTTGTATGACAATCTCTTTTTTACTTATGTTCTTATATTAATATCTGTATATATATATAAATTCTTAACGTTACAACTTTGAAATTGATGGTAAAAAGCTGCTTTCTATTTAATATGCCACAATAGGTCAGTGTTTACATACTATTCTGGAAGACTGATAAGTTACAACACACAGATTTAGAAGCAGAAAACTGAGTATTATTGAATGTATATTGGAATCGTAACAAAATGTTTTACTGTATTTACCCCATATCCTTTTGCACTCAAAGTTTTACATTAGTACAGTGAGGAATTTTATTTACTGAAAAATATCCCAAGTTTCTGTTCTATTGTTATATAAAATTCTAAATATAGCATTTAGTTTAAGTTTGACAGCATTTGTATTATATGAAGAGTTCATGTGATAGCCAAAATAGTATAATATTGTATGTAATATATGAATGTATCTTTGCCATCATAGTTCTAGTTGGTAATAACAAATTATATATGATAACCATTATTTTATCAAGACCTCTGCTATTATAAGACCTGAATATAATTCCCTCAATGACAGACACCAAATTGGCAAATAATTTCACATTTAGAAGAAAAAAGTTAAACATGACAGCCTAGCATCAAAGTTGATCATCCTTTGTGAATGCATTAAAAATATGGGTTATAAATACAGACATGGAAACCAAATACACTTTAAAAACAAGCACTGTAAGAATATTTACATACACATATTATGGCTCCCTAAGAAAAAGATTATTAAAACATAATGTGAACAATAAATTAATTCACAGTATAAACACACTTTGAGGAGTAATTTAAGTCAGGAATAATAAAAATACAGATATAACATCAGTTAGCACTATGAATATATATTCTGTCATACGTATAAAAATTTATACAAAGTACAGCTCTTTTAAACCAAATTTTTTACAAAAATATTCACTGATTTAAATAAAAGTTGACAGAGGTAGAATCTGTGTCAATGTTCATGATTTTCAGGAACAAGTAATTCAAATATTTCATTACTGTTTGTCCTTTCCAACTCACGGAAAGCCAACATTCTGAAAAAAGGGGGAGAAGAAAGATGGGTTAAAGAAAAAAATGATAAAATTAGTACATTCATGAAAAACTGAAATTCAGTAATGTTTTAACTGAAATTACAGTCTCTAATAAAAACTTGCCCACAAACAAGCTACATTTAATAGTTAAGAAGTATTGTTCTCTATTTTAAAAGATATTCTTCTTAAATTACAAAAGCATGAGTACTAAAAGAATGATACGCAGTGAAAAGAACAGGGTAACAGAGAATGTTAATTGAGAAAACTCACCCAAAATAAGAGCTAATATGATGTCTAGGTTTAAAACTACAAACAAGTATTGTAAATTATGTTGTCTGAGTCTTAAAATAGCATGTTTTAGGGAGAATCAAATATTTTTACAAGTATCTTAGAATTTCCCCCCAGAACAAAACAAAATAACTGATAAAAACTTATTTTGAAGATAATTTCTATAAGAATTATATACATATGTCTATGCATGTGTGCATATTTATTACAAATCAAACATAAGAAAGAAGTATATACCAAAATGCTAATTGCTTATTTTCTCTGAGTTATAGTATTACATGTACATCTGGGTTCACAGCAGCATTTTCACAACAGCCAGAAGGCGGAAGCAACCCAAGTGATGAGCAGATAAACGAAGTGTGTTACATATGCAGAATGGAATACTATTCAGCCTCAAAAAGGAAGGGAATTCTAAAACATACTCCCAACTTGGATTAAATTTGAAAACATTATATAGTAAGTGAAATAAGTCAGTCACAAAAAGAAAAATACAGCATGATTCTACTGACATAAGGTACAAACAGTAGTCAAATTCAGAGACAGCAATTTTAACAGTGGTTGCCAGAGGCTGGGGGAAGGGAAGACTGGGGAGTCATTTAATGAGTACAGTTTCACTTGGGAAAGATAAAAAAAAAGTTATGGAGATTGATGGTGAAGTTGATTTTTGCACAAGAGTGTCAATGTACTAACTGCCAGAGAAATGTATACTTAAAAATGGTCAAAATGATGTTTGATCTTATGTACATTTACTTCAATAAAAAAATATAAAAAAAAGTGGTTTTGGTTTTCTTCTTTATACTTTTATATTTTATGTTTTCTCAGTGAGCATTTTTTTAAGACATAATCAAAACAGTAAAGGTAAAACTGGATTATATAATTTATTAAAGAAATTATAAATATGGCTTAATATGAGTATTTCTATTCATTTATGTGTATTTATGGGGAAACCCCTTAAAATTAGCTTTGGTGACAACATTAGAAAACATGAATGGAAATGTGTTAGCAATTAGCAACATCACTAGGATACTTTGGGAATTTGTTAATGATTGCAGATGTTTTCTGAACTACATCTACTAGAACAGAAAATGGAAAAAGTTTGGCAGGTATTCAAAAAGTTAAACATAAAACTACCTTGCTGCTAAGTTGCTTCAGTCATGTCCGACTCTGTGCGAGCCCATAGACGGCAGCCCACCAGGCTCCCCCGTCCCTGGGATTCTCCAGGCAAGAACACTGGAGTGGGTTGCCATTTCCTTCTCCAATGCATGAAAGTGAAAATTGAAAGTGAAGTCGCCCAGTCGTGTCTGACTCCTAGCGACCCCATGGACTGCAGCCTACCAGGCTCCTCGGCCCATGGGATTTTCCAGGCAAGAGTACGGGGGTGGGGTACTATGACCCCAGCAAATTGCTATGGGCTATGACCCAGCAAATCTAGGTACTCCCAAAGATATGAAAACACACTAAAACAGACTCTTGTACACAAATGCTCACAGTAGCATTATTCAGAATAGCTAAGAGGTAAAAACAACCTACGTGTCCATCAACTGATGAATAGAAAAACAAAATGTAGAATAAACACAAATAAGTATTATTTAGGGATGAAAGGAATGAAGTTCTGATACATGCTACAACACAGATGAACCTTGAAGACATTACCCTAAATGAAATAAGACCGATGCAAAAGATAAATACTGTATAAATTCACTTAGATGAAAATCTGGAACAGGCTAATTTTTAGAGATAGAAAGTAGATTAGAAGTTATCGGGGCAGGGGAAGTAAAGATGGGACTGGAGAGTTACTGCTTAATCAATAAAGAGTTTCTATTTGGGGTGATAAAAAATTTTTTTAAGTAGTGCTGATGACTGTAAAACATTGTGAATTTAATGCCACTGAGTTGCACACTTTATAAAACAGTTAAGAAGGCAAACTTCATGTTATTTATATTTTATCATAAGTTAAAAAAAAGTTTCCTAATTCATCCCAGATTTAGAGATTGCTGGTATCCACTATGTCCTAGATCAGTGGTTCTAAGTATAGTGTGGAGATCCCTGGAGTCGAGCCTCTTTTCTTAAAACTAGGGAATTACTTGCTTTGTTCACTCTTATAATCTCATGAATGTACAGGTAAGTTTTCCAGAGGCTACATGATGTGAAAGGCCAGTTAGTAAGAAATATTTCAGATCTCTGGGCCCTAGGGTCTCTGTCACAACTACTCAATTCTGCCACTGCAGAATAGCAATCTTAGACAATATGCAAACAATTGGGTGTGGCTATGGTCCAATAAAGCTTAATTTACAAGAATAGGCAGTGGGGTGGATTTGGCCCCTAGGCCCTAGTTTACCAACCCTTGAACTAAAATGCAGCTGTGATTCAAGCACAAAAAAATGTTTGTGACACAACTGCCAAGAGGCTTTATAATGAAAAGCTGACGCTCCATCTAATCACATTCAAATTAATGCAGCAGCTTAGAAGTTGTAAGGACACAGTGATTGCAGCCAGCACTGGGAAGTGGTCCTCAAAATGAAAGAAGAAAACACATGTTTTAATCAAATAAATAAACGCAAAAGCACAGCAATCTGAAATCATTTAAATGAAGGCCTTACAAATACTAATAAACCTGGGACATCAGTATATTAAAGAATAGAACATAACTAATGTTCTTATCAGGATCCTGAGTCACTAAGGAAACAATTATTTTCTATATATTTCTACTGAAAGAGGCCAAAAAATATAATTTTTAAAAGGACAGAGGATTGACTTTACTATTTCTTCAAGATAAGACTTGACTACCAACCTTTCACCTACCTTTCAAACTCTGGGTCTGACCCATTCATTCCCATGTCCAATGTATGAGCACATCACTTTGACTCTTCCTCAAATATACTTCAGCTCTTTACAATCACTTTGGAAAACTGACTTGCCAAAATAAGCTTGAACATGTGTGTCCAGTGTGACCTAACAATTTCATGCCTAAGAGTATACCCCAAAGAAATGTATGGTATCTATAAGGTACTAGAATGCTCATCATGTTTCTGTCTATAATAGCCCAAACTGGAAATGATCAAATGCTCATCAAAAACAGAATGAGTAAATGGACTGTGTAAGTTTGCACAATGGAATATGATACAACAAGACTGAACCATCTACAAGAACACAGCAGTATAAATGAATCTCACAAAGGTATTGTTGAAGAAAAAAAGTCAAAAATATATTTCATTTATAAAATGTCCAGAACAGAGAAAAGGCATTTATACTTTGAATAACCAAAACAGTTACTTTCAGAGCAGGGATTACAACCAGAAGTGAAGTGCAAGTTGCTCAGACATGTCCGACTCTTTGTGACCCCATGGATAGTCCATGAAATTCTCCAGGCCTGTATACTGGAGTGGGCAGCCATTCCCTTCTCCAGGGGATCTTCCCAACCCAGGGATTGAACCCAGGTCTCCTGCATTGCAGGCACGGATTGTTTACTGTCTGAGCCAATTATGACCAGAAGGAAGCCCAAAAGAGAGGTTATATTTTGTTTCTTGATCTGAGTGCAGGTTGCATATGTGTGTTCAATCTGTAAAAATTCACTCAGCTATATATACTATGATACAGCACTTTTCTGTATGTATTTCTGTATGTATACTATAATTTACTTTAAAAAATCTGTCCTAGCTTTCAATATTAAATAATATTTTCTGTATTTGTCTATACTTTCACTATCTGTTATTTGTACCTTAAGTCTGGGGCTTTATTAAATATTACCCTGTGAGATTTCATATTGTCCTTTAATTTTTAAAGTATAATTTACATACAATACGATGCATGGATTATAAATGTTCAGTTCAATGAGATTTTACAGTGGTATACACCCATGTAACCACCACCACAATACAGCACATTCCATTACTTCCAAAAGTTCCCGACTACCTTTCTAGGCAATCTCTTCCCCACCGACACAGAAAACAACTCTTGCAATTTTTATAACCAGAGATTATTAGTAGTTTTGCTTGTACTTGGTGCTATATAGATACCTTTCTGATAATCAGTTTATATGTTCAGGAGAATGTAAAGGAGACCTCATAGTAGAACTAAGGGGTGGCGTGCGAAGACCATGCCGACGCATCTCTTGAATTGCTCGTTCTCTGTCAGTAAAGACAAAATAAGAGATTATACCAAAAAGTGGTATACAAATAAAAGGCTCTGTTATTGTTATTGGTTACATAATTTCTATTTAATTAATTAGTATTTCTACTAAATTTAAATCATATGTCTTTATTATATAATTTTTAAGTTGTGGATAAAAGATTTCAATTAAAGGAATATGTACTTTAAGAGATTGTTCAAAGCTCCTCTGAATATAGATTTTTCAAAGCTGATGCCTCCCCTCTCTGCAACTAGTTCTCCCACTTCTTGCACATAAATCTACCCCTCTTCCTTCTTCCTGTGTCAAAATGCCCAAATGTTAGAAGTAAAATCATCTGTTTTCTTTTATGCTTTCCTTCCCCACGTCTGGGTCTGTCCCACGAAGCATAGTGACTATGTTGCCACCTCTACTGTGGGCTGTTCAGTGCCTGGACTAGACTTTCTGACTTGAACTTTTCAATATCTAGGATTTCTACCTAGATAGGTGCTTCATAAACTTTTTTTCCTTATAATCCCCTAAAATTTATTTTTAGATGTCCCCTTAGATGTTCTGCTGCTGCTGCTGCTAAGTCGCTTCAGTCGTGTCCGACTCTGTGCAACCCTATGAACAGCAGCCCACCAGGCTTCTCCATCCACAGGATTCCCTAGGCAAGAATACTGGAGTGGGCTGCCATTTCCTTCTCCTACCCTCTGTCAAATTTTAATACACAGATACACTGTTAATGTACTGTAGCCCTTCAGAGGGCCACAAATCACTGTAACACCTAAGGTTTTTTTTGCCATTCCCTCTTTCCCCAAGAACCCATATTGTTCCCTGTGGTAATGATACTGCCTCTTTAAGAATGCATGGCCTAGCTGGATGGTAAAGAGAAGGAAAGACATGGCTACATGGGTAGCGGTTTTCTTGGGGACCATGGACAAGAAAAAGGAGAGGAATTAAGGGGGTCTCTAACCCAAAGAAATAAAGAGCTTGGTTTAGGACCCTTGAAGAGAATTTCAACTGTCATTCAGTTTAGTTCAGTTCAGTCGCTCAGTCGTGTCCGACTCTTTGCGACCCCATGAATCAACTGTCATTAATAAATGAAAATTATCATACACATTCAGTTTAGCACGCTCAGAAACTGATCTTCCAAAGTACAAGAAATTAACATTGCTTTCATGACAAAGATGCAATCTCAGGCTTCATCTCTCTTTGAATTCATAAATATTCATTTCCTAGCAAATTTCATCTATAATCTAAATTGCATATGACTTAAAAGTTTTTGATGTAAATGGATAAGAGTAAGATTAGAGAACCCAAAAAGTTGATCTAAATAAGCAATCTGACCACTACTTGCGAATGAAGTCCTAGATATGTTGATGTCTATGGTATTAATATGGTAGGAAAGAATAATGGAAGAAAAGTTAACTTGACAAATTGATTTGCAAATTAGATTTGGATTCTAACTGTTAAACCAGGTCTCATTTCTATTTGTAACACTTGGAAATTAAATTTTTCAACATAATAAAGCTAATGAACTGAAATATAAGTGTGAAAATTACTAGCCAGTAAGGAATATATTGTAAAGATTAAGAACACAGGGTTTATAGTTAGATTTTGGTCTTGGCTCTGCTATTTACTATTTGTGTGACATTATTTTCTAAAAATAAGATAGGTACAATACTAGATAGTTAATAGGATACATACATAGCATATAGTATATATTTTTTAATTGCCCTTATGATCATCACTTACATGATAATTTGTATTTGGAATTTCCTGTTGGATCATAAAGTTTTGGCTCTTGTAGAATCCTTACTACTTTGTTGATTCCCTAACTATATCCTTTGAAATAATGTCCTGATTTTGCCCTGAGGAACGCTATAGCAAATGTTTATTTATACAATACTTGCTACTCTGCTATTTTATTATGGGGATATTATCTTATGCAACATGTATTGCCATTTTAGAAAAAATTACCAAAGGAATTTATCTTCCATATTAATGCCAAGAAAAGTTTGCTATTTATAAGCCATATAAAAGCCTTTTTGGAGTAGAATATAGGGAATAAATAAAAACACTGTCCAATGTTAAAAATATTTTCTTACCGTTCATATCTTTCAGTTGAAATCTGCCTTTTCAGAACATCAAGATCTGTTTGTAATTGTGCCATTTTAGCCCGGAGCATGGTGTTTTCCCGGCTTTGACTATTTCTTAAAAACAAATTTTAAAAAATCAATTAAGTAAGTAAGTAACAAATACTCCGTTTTAAAGAGTCAAGTACTACGGAATTTTGTTTTTGTTATTAATAAAAACAAATGGAGGTGACATATAAGGATAAAAAAAGACTTTTCAACAATAACTTCATAATCGTCTGGATTTCCATCACAAAGTTTTCTTTTTCATTCATCTCATTTATTTAACAAACATTTATTGAGCTTTTAGTATGTGCTAGGCACTCCAGCAATGCTGGAGGTGCAAATTTGAGAAGACATGAATTGTAACACTGAAACGTAAAGTATTTTTATTGGCTCTTTCTTGACTCCTACCTCAGGAAAAGTAATATTTCTCACTCCTTTTAAAAGTTAATTATTGGGACTTCTTTGGTGGTACAGTGGCTACGAATCTGCCTGCCAATGCAGGAGACATGGGTTCAATCCCTGGCCCAGGAAGATCCCAAACGCCACAGAGCAACTAAGCCTGTGTGCCATGACTCCTGAGCCGACGCTCTAGAGCCCACATGCTACAACTAAGGAAGGCCGCGCACCTAGAGCCTGTGCTCTGCAAGAGAAACCACTGCAATAAGCCCAGGCACTGCAATGAGGTGTAGCCCCTGCTGGCCACAATTCAGAGAAAGCCTGCACAAAAGTACTGAAGGCTCAGCACAGCCAAAAATAAATAAATAAATAAATAAATTTAATTAATTTTTCTACTTATACTATCTATCCTGGGTTTCACTCCCTCTTCCAAAAATATGTCCAAACTTCTCCATCCTAAAAAGGCACCATCATCAATCTCCTAAAAAGTAATCCATATATTTATGAGGGTCAAATTTCATGCTTTTCAAAGTTTTTTTCCTAATCCATAGCATGAAACACTGCCAACTCTCCCCATCCTGAAATGTTCTCCCTTTCTCTGATTTTCCTCTGTTCCTCAACTGTAGACATTTTTCGAAAGGTCACTCATTCACTTTCATGGGTACCATTTCTGTAGTGAACACACACAAATTCCATCTCCAAACATGATGTCTCTTTTGGATTTCCAATAGGAGCTGCTATATAAGCAAAATATTTTGGTTTGTTACCACTGTTCCAACTCCCATCCTCTTCTCCCCAAAAATTGAAAAAAAATTTTTTTTGTTCCTCCAGTATTTTTCTATCATTTTTTTTATGTTACAAGTCTACAAAAAACTACTCACATTGAAAAATTATTTGTGACAGACTATTTCCTTCATATAAGTTGAATTATGACACTTACAGTTTGCTTTCTGAAAGGGTCAACTTCTCTTTAAGTATCTGAATTTCTGTATCCTTCTCATGGGAAGTTAAGTGGGAATGAAATTCTTTATCTCTATTTGTAGCCAACAATGATTCAAGGTTTTTAATTGTATGTCTCTCACTCAACAGTTGTTTTTTTAACAGCTCTGACTCTGATTTTATATTTTCTAATTCCATTGTAACCTACAAGAACAAAGTAAGATTACCTCAGTACAATTTTAGACTTACTCTGAAATACTTTCTGGAGAGCTATACACACATCAGTTGCTTTATTCTGAGCACTGACTGAAGATTCTAAAATCCTTTTTTAAGTATAATAAAAAACATTTTCACAATAATCTTTGTTATTTTTAGTTAGGATTTATTTTGACCATAAGACCTATTCCAACCCTCAAATAATTTTCTTTTGCATTATTTTGTCAAGAAAGAGTAATTAACATAAAACTCTAAAATGTGACCATTTTATCAGCCAGGAGGCCCTTCTGGTTTATTAAATATATATATTCTCATTACACAGCCAAACCAGTTTTGAAGCTTCTCTGTCTCTGAAAATAAAGTTACTACCAAATGAGTGAAAACTGGAAACACTCATGTTTAAGAATACACATTGGGTTGTTTAACGCTTCAGTTTAGGAATGCAAAGTTTCAGCTTACTCGACTTTCAAATTAGAGTAAAATTTTTATCAGGAAAAATATTCCACATAGGGAGGAATAAGCTGCTCAATTCTTCACATAAGTCTTAAACAGAAAATACACTGGGATATGTTCCTATTCTATAATTAGAAGACTCATGTTCTAAGTACCCATCTGCTTCAAAATAGCACCTAACTTCATTATCATATTTGCCAAAGAAATCTTGGCAATGAATCTAATAGTCAAATCTAGTTGTCAAAATCCTGTAGTCAGAAGTCACTGCTCTACAGGGGAACAAATATATTGGGTAGTGAATGGTAAAGTAAAACAATCAGAGTAGGGCTAAATAAAATAGTATGCTACAAGACAATCTTTTTAAGTTCTCACCCTCTCAAATTCAAGATTTTTGGAATTCAACTGTTGGGTCATAATATCTTTGCCTGAATCAAGCTTAATGCAAAGTTCTCTAAGAGATGACAAATCATTTAACACTGCTGCTTTCTCATCTTCTTGGTGTCTCAGCTCTTCTTCTAATCTAGAGATAGCTTTTGCCATTGATGAGATCTGAGATTCATAAGCATGATGTGCATTCATGTGCTGTAAATAGAAAAAGAAATAAGTATGAAATTAAAGTAACCCAATACTTTTAAAGGTTTGAATCTGTATAGCTACAATGTCACTTTATAAAACTGTAAGAGCCAATTTTTGCAATTTAAAAAATTTTACAATTTTAAGATACACTCAAGAAGTTCTCTGCTATTTAAAGATGACCTATATAAAGCTTAAAAAATAAGTCATGCATAATTATTAATCATGGTAACTATCTCATATATATATAGAAGATGCAAAGATGAAAATTATTGTTCTAGGATTGTGAACATAGGGATTGTTTAAGTTAAATTTTTCCTTTATAAACTCCCTTTGTTAAAACAATGATGAAAGTGAAAGAGGAGAGTGAAAAAGTTGGCTTAAAACTCAACATTCAGAAAACTAAAATCATGGCATCTGGTCCCATCACTTCATGGCAAATAGATGGGGAAACAACAGAAGCTGTGACAGACTTCATTTTTTTGGGCTCCAAATTCACTGCAGATGGTGACTGCAGCCATGAAATTAAAAGATGCTTGCCCCTTGGAAGAAAAGTTATGACCATCTAGACAGCATGTTAAAAAGCAGAGACATTACTTTGCCAACAAAGGTCCATCTAGTCAAAGCTATGGTTTTTCCAAGAGTCATGTATGGATGTGAGAGTTGGGCTATAAAGAAGGTTGAGTGCCGAAAAATTGATGCTTTTGAACTGTGGTGTTGGAGAAGACACTTGAGTCCCTTGGACTGCAAGGAGATCCAACCAGTCCATCCTAAAGGAGATCAATCCTGAATATTCATTGCAAGGACTGATGCTGAAGCTGAAACTCCAATATTTTGGCCACCTGATGTGAAAAACTGACTCATTTGAAAAGCCCCTGATGCTGGGAAAGATTGGAGGAGGGAGGAGAAGGGGACGACAGAGGATGAAATGGTTGGAATGCATCACCAACTCAACGGACATGAGTTTGAGTAGGCTGGGAGTTGGTGATAGACAGGGAGGCCTGACGTGCTGCAGTCTATGGGGTCACAAAGAGTCGGATACGACTGAGTGACTGAACTGAACACATCAAAAACATATATACTTACCACTCCTCAACTGCCTTGAGTTAAATTTTGAATTTCAAAACTGGAGTTTGCTTTAAAATTACATACCGAAAGTCATAATTAAATTTAAGCTAATAATAGTATACAATTTTATGAGTTTAATAACTGAAATAATGAGCAAAATTTGAAATACTTATAAGACCCTTTTTCCTAGAATGATCCATATTTAAAATGGAGTAATAAATAAATTAGAAATTATTAAAATAAATGAGTAATAAATAAAAATAAATATAAAGCTCTACTTCTAGAGTTTAGGAAGAATTCCACATTTGAAAATTAAATTATTACACAGTATTTACTGAAATCACCAACATTAAAAATCTAATGCAGTGATGTGAAGTTTTAATACATTTCAACAGTTGCAGAAAAATATTTGGATTTTCCAAATATTAATGTAGTCAAAATTTCCCCAAATATACATAAGGCAATTTCATGTACCACATAAGACATGAACAATGACAAAGAACAGAAGAGCTAAAGAACAACTTCTGAGAATTAGGAGGTTGTGAAACATTCCTTTAGTTACATACTCATAACAGAAAAACATAGAAATAGTGTATTAGAGGCCTAGGACTGCTACAAAATTACTGGAGGGCTTAAAACAACAGAAATTTATTGCCACACAATTTTGGAGGGTACAAGTCTGATTCAGATGTCGGCAGAATTGGCTTCCTCTGGAGGTTCTGAGCAACAATCTGTTCCAAACCTCTCTCCAAACTCCTATGACTGCTGCCAATCCTCAGTGTTCCTTGCCTTGCAGACACAGCACTCCGATCTCTGCCTTCATCTTCAATTGGCACTCTCCCTCGTGTATTCTGTGTCCAGACTTCTCTTGTCTCATAAGGATACCAGTCATTGGGTTATGGCCTGACCTAGTCCAGTATGGCCTCATCTCAAATTGACTACATCTGCAAAGGTGCTATTTCCAAAAAGGTCAAATTCACAGGTACTGGTGGTTAGGATTTTAATATATTTGGTGGGGGGGGGGGCATAATTCTAGCAACTCTCTGGCTCCCCCAAATTCACAAGTCCTTCCCATGTGCAAAATACATTCATTCTATCCCAATATTTCTAGTATCAACTCTTAAGTCCAAAATCTGACCTAAACCAGAACGGTAAGATTCTGGGAATGGTCCATCCTGGGGCAAAATTCCTCTCCCTCCATGATCTGTGATGCTAGAAAACAAACTACCTCCCTCTAAAATACAATGGTGGAGAAGAAATAAAATAGTCTTATTATGAAAGGGAGAAAAAGGAAGGAATTGAAGGAGTAAGTAGGTCTAGAGTAAGGTGACACTCAAGCAGGGCAAATTTCATTAGATTTCAAGGGTCTAAAATTAATGATCTCTATCTTGATGCTCTGTCCTTTGGGCCTGCGAGGGCAGCCACACCTCTTGGCCACAGTGGCAGTGGTGCTGCCTTACGGAGTCGAGGAGGAAAGAGTCCAGTCCCCTGGGCCTATGCCGTCTGGGCCTGTGGTAATGCAACAGCCCCGCCAGCTTTTGAGCAGCCCTGCTGGTCTCCCAGTCACTCTCAGAGTTATTCTTCCCTTTTCCGGAAGATCAGAGGTTTTTAACTCTTAGTTTAGTTCAGTTGCTCAGTCGTGTCCGACTCTTTGCGACCCCATGGACTGCAGCATGCCAGGCCTCCATGTCCATCATCAACTCCCAGAGTTTACCCAAAACTGACGTCCATTGAGTCGGTGATGCCATCCAACCATCTCATCCTCTGTCATCCCCTTCTCCTCCTGCTTTCAATCTTTCCCAGCATCAGGGTCTTTTCCAATGAGTCAGCTCTTCGCATCAGGTGGCCAAAGTACTGGAGCTTCAGCTTCAACATCAGTCTTAACACCCAAGGAATGATCTCCTTTAGGATGGACTGGTTGGACCTCCCTGCAGCCCAAGGGACTCTCAAGAGTCTTCTCCAACACCACAGTTCAAAAGCATCAATTCTTCGGCACTCAGGTTTCGTTAGAGTCCAACTATCACATCCATACATGACTACTGGAAAAACCATACCCTTGACTAGATGGACCTTTGTTGGCAAAGTAATCTCTCTGCTTTTTAATATGCTGTCTAGGTTGGTCATAACTTTCCTTCCAAGGAGTAAGCATCTTTTAATTTCATGGCTGCAGTCACCAACTGCAGTGATTTTGGGGCCCCAAAAAATAGCCTGCCACTGTTTCCACATCTACTTGCCATGAAGTGATGGGACCAGATGCCATGATCTTAAGTTTTCTAAATGTTGAGTTTTAAGCCAAATTTTTCACTTTCCTCTTTCACTTTCATCAAGAGGCTCTTAGTTCTTCTACACTTCTGCCATAAGGGTGGTATCATCTGTGTATCTGAGGTTACTGGTATTCCTCCCAGCAATCTTGATGCGAGCTTGTGCTTCATCCAGCCCAGCGTTTCTCATGATGTACTCTGCATATCAGTTAAATAAGCACGGTGACAATATACAGCCTTGACGTACTCCTTTTCCTACTTGGAACCAGTCTGCTGTTCCATGTCCAGTTCTAACTGTTGCTTCTTGACCAGCATACAGATTTCTCAGGTCAGGTGGTCTGGTATTCCCATCTCTTTCAAAATTTTCCATAGTTTATTGTGATCCACACAGTCAAAGGCTTTAGCATAGTCAAAAAAACAGAAATAGATGTTTTTCTGGAACTCTCTTGCTTTTTCCATGATCCACCGGATGTTGGCAATTTGATCTCTGGTTCCTCTGCCTTTTCTAAAACCAGCTTGAACATCTGGAAGTTCATGGTTCACATACTGCTGAAGCCTGGCTTGGAGCATATGAGATGAGTGCAATTGTGCAGTAGTTTGAGCATTCTTTGGCATTGCCTTTCTTTGGGATTGGAATGAAAACTGACCTTCTCCAGTCCTGTGGCCATTGCTGAGTTTTCCATATTTGCTGACATATTGAGTGCAGCACTGTCATAGCATCATCTTTCAGGATTTGAAATAGCTCAACTGGAATTCCATCATCTTCAGTAGCTTTGTTCGTAGTGATGCTTCCTAAGGCCCACTTGACTTCACATTCCGGGATGTCTGGCTCTAGGTGAGTGATCACACGATGTCATTATCTGGGTTGTGAAGATCTTTTTTGTGTAGTTCTTCTGTGTGTTCTTGCCACCTCTTCTTAATATCTTCTGCTTCTGTTAGGTCCATACCATTTGCTCTTTATTGAGCCCATCTTTGCATGAAATGTTCCCTTGGTATCTCTAATTTTCTTGAAGAGATCTCTAGTCTTTCCCATTCTATTGTTTTTGTCCATTTCTTTGCACTGATTACTGAGGAAGGCTTTCTTCTTTCTCCTTGCTATTCTCTGGAACTCTACTGACCTGTTTTCTGCTTGTAAGATCCAAGGAGTTCAGCCTTCCTTTCAATCATCCTATTTCTGTCCCTTTCAGCCCAAGCTGGCAGTGTTTCTGCTGAGGTGACTGCCTGGATCTATGGGTTACTCACCTAATTGCTTCACCAAGAGGTTGTCTAGCCACAGTCTCTTTCCTGCCTCCAGAACACCCTATCTGTACAGGCTAGAACTTTTCCAAATCCTTGAGTCCTGGTTCCTCTCTTGATAAGCAATTCCTTCCTCAATTTGTCTCTTTCCTTCACATCTTATTACAAACAGCAGGAAAAATCAGGCTGCACCTTTCACACTTCACTTGGAAATTTCCTCAACTAAATATCCAAGTTCATCACTTTTAAGTTCTACTTTCCTAAGAGCAGACCATACTTCAGCCAAGTCCTCTGCCATTTTCTAAGAATCACCTTTCCTCCAGCATCCAAAAACATGTTCCTCCAGTGCATCTGAGACCGCAGTGGAAGAAACATTCTTATTTCTGGACAACTTCCATTCATAATGATTTACGTATTTTGTAAATAACAGAAGTTATCTCTACAGCTTTCCTGTTCTTTCTGAGGCCTCACTTTTAATGTCTACCTTTCTACCAACAGTCTCTTCAAGGTAATCAAGGCTTTTCTATCAGGCTCTCAAAACCCTTCCAGAATGTATCCGTTACCCAATTCCAAAGACCCTTTTTAGGTTTGTTACAGCAGCATCCCACTTCCTGGTACCAACGTCTGTATTTGTTTCCCAATGCTGCCATAACAAATTACCACAAACTAGCTAGCTTAAAACACAGAAACGCATTCCCTCCCAGTTCTGGGGCCTCATGTCTGAAATCTAGGTTGTCAGCAGGATCGGTTCCTTCTAGAGGTTCTGTGGGAGACTCTGTTCCATGCCTCTCTCCAGCTTCAGTGACTGCTGGCAATCTGTGGGGTTCCTTGCATTGGTAGACACTTCATTTCAATCTCTGCCTCTGTCTTCATGTGGCATTCTCCACTGGGCCTTCTGTATCTGAATCGCTGTTATTTTATAAGAACACCAGTTACCAGATTAGGGTCCACCCTACCCAGCAGGACCTCATTTTAACTTGATTATATCTGCACAGTCACGTTCACAGGTTCTCAGAGCTAGGAACTAAATATATTTGGTGTTTGTGGGAGGCGGTGCATAATTCTACACACTATGAGTAATCAATGCTTTCTTCTGAAAAATGAAGACCAGCTAAAATACTCCACCAACAAAATGAAAGGAGAACCAATAACCAACAGTTCTACATCAATCTAACTTACTAAGGATTCCTATATTTTAACTCAACTCAAAATTTTATTAAGAGATTTTTATTAGACTCTATGGGAAAAGTTTGTTTAAATCCACATGCAAAAGAATGAAATTGGAGCCTTATCTTATTTCATATATAAAAATTAACTCAAAATGGACCAAAGACCTCAACATAAGAGCTGAAACTAGAAAACTCACAGGAAAAAAAAAGGAAAAAGCTTTGTGATGTTGGATTTAGCAATGATTTCTTAGATATGACACCAAAAATACAGGCAAAAAGAAACAAATAAATTGGACTTCATCAAAATTTAAAACTTCTCTGCATTAAGGATAAGACTGAGTGACAAGGTAAGACACTAGATGGGAGAAAATATTCACAAGTCACATATCTAATATAGGACAAATACTTAGAATATAAAAACAACTCCTAAAACTCAACAACAAAAACAGCTTGATTTAAAAAAATAGGCAAAGGATTTAAATAGACATTTCTTAAAAAAAATATACAAATGGCCAATTAGCACAAAAAATATGCTCAACATCACTAATCATTAAGAAAATACAAGTCAAAACCAAAATGAAATACTTCTTCACTCCCATTGGGAAGGCTATTATTAAAAACAAACAAACCACACACACACAAACAGAGAAAACAAGCATTGGTAAAGATGTGGACAAACTAGAACCCTAACATTGCAGGTAGAAATGTAAAATGGTGCAGACCCTGTGAAAAACTGTGTGGCAGTTACACAAAAAAATTAAACACAAAATCATACTATGATCTAGTAGTTCAACGTCTAGGTATATCTTAAAGAACAGGAACCAAAGACCTGAATAGATATTGTATGCCCGTGTTCATAGCAGCATTATTCTCAATAGCCAAAGATGGAAATAAACCAAATGTTCATTGACAAATAAATGGATAAACAAAATGTGGTATATACAAAAAATGGGATATTATTCAGCCTTAAAAAGAAATGAAATTCTGACACATGCCACAACATGGGTGAACCTTAAAATTTAAGTGAACCTTAGGGCTAAATGAAATAGCCAAATTCAAAGGAAAGTAGAACAGTGGTTGTCAGCGGCTGGGGGAGTGAGTATTCAATGGGTACAGAGTTTAGGTGGAGAAGATGAAAATGTTCTGAAGAAGGACGGTGGTACACTTAAAATGCTAAATTTGATGTTATGTGTATTTTACTACAATAGAAAAGTAATGGAGCTCTCCTAAGCAAATTATCAGAATTAATGATGAAATATTACCATTCAATTTGATTTTACCAATGTTTAAACATCATTTTGATAAAGTGCCTTTGAATGTTTTGTTTTATTAAATTATGTCTGTACAAGAAAAATATTATATATATATATATATTACCTCCTGAATTTCTTTTTCTAACAGCTCCACTCTCTCTCGAAGGTGTCTCCTCTCTGTGTCTATAGAAAGAAGTTCCAGTCGAACTGAGCTGCTTTCTCCCTCAGCTTGATGGGCTTTGACTTCCCAGTCTTCAGCACGGTTATGAAGCATCTGAAATCTATCTAACAAATCTTGATTTTCTTTTTCCTGGTTTAATCACAGTTAAATTGTTTCTAAATTAGTAATGGTCACTCACTGAAAACCTATGTCATAAACATACAACACATTGGGATTTTGCTTTAATTTAGGAAGCATAAGCCATCTGTGCAGATACTATACTAAATAAGACATGTAAGAAAATATACAAGGACAACAGGCAAGATCTCCACTTTCATATGTTAATATCTAATAGAGGAGGCAGAATAAAGAAACATGAAAAAGTTAAAACAAAATCAGTCTTAAATTCAACCTAACCAATGCTTTTTTCACCTTAGCAGCCATTAAGCTCTCCCATCGTGACACTTCAGTTATGTAATTATGAACTCTACTCTTCATTTCTTCTTTTTCTTGCACTGCTGCTTCTAATTCCAATGAAATTTGCTATAAATCAGAAAATTGAAGACAATATAAAATGAATGTAGCACCTAATGAGTTCTACTTATGTTCAAACAGCTCTTTCTGAATTTGGGGACTAAGAGAGAGTAGGAAAAAAGGAAAACTGTTCCTAAGTATTATTTTCACATGTTTTTTTGACTGATCTTGACTTTTTAACCAATTATTACCATATATCTCCCACAATATAACTGACCACATATCTGGTACTTAAACTAAGGGCTCAGGAATTAATATTTTTAAAAATTTATATATCAGCAATGTGCTCTATAATGAGTAATTCAAAAAATGTAAAATATTTAAAATAAGAAAATCACTGGTTTTCTTGGTATGATCCTTTAAAAACCTAGTACAAACAAAGCCAATACCTTTCAGTATTTGCCATTCTAAAATATTCATTAATTAGCTTGTAGGTAGGTAATCGCTAAGCCACTGGAAGTAAGTACAAATAATTAAAATCTACCATGGGTCTTTAAAACACAGCAACTTTGCCTTGGGAGTGATACTGGGGTCCTCAAGCAGTAGACTGACAAAGATTTCTGCCACAGAGAACACCACGCTCCCAGCTTCAGGATTCCTTGCAACAAAGCCTACAATGGTGTCTGATGGTTTATTACTGCTATAATATACAGAAGTATTCTAAGCCACATTTTAAAATACCTTTATAAACAATATTCTCCTTAAAGAGTTATTTCTTTTGTTGCTCATATTTATATAATTAAAATTTAGAGGACATAATATTTAGAGCTTTAAAATTTAGCAAACATTGAATATATTGTAAAACTGCATATTATGAAACTATCAAAGTTTATGTACTGTGCTCATACCTGGTTTTCTCTTGCCATTGTAGCCAGATCATCCTGTAATCTTCTGTTTTCCTTAAAAGACATTTCTTTAGATCTTCCTACTTCATCAAGTTCTTTGTGAGCCGCATCAAGCTGGCGCCGGAGGCTGCTTATCTCACGGTCCCGATTAATCAATGTTTCCTTTAGGTGGCTGTTACATGAGTGGGGTAGCAATAATAAAGAAAGCTTTTTGGAAAATTTAGTTTATTTAAAAGGAAACTATTTTACTCTGAATTAAATATACTAAGAATGCAAGAAATTACAACTATGCAACCTATGGATTGGGATAAAATATTTGCAAATGATACAACTGATAAGCGCATAATTTCCAAAATCTACAAACAGCTCATACAACTCAATAACAACAACAAAAATCAAGCAATCCAATTGAAAAATGGGCAGAAAACCTAAATAGACATTTCTCCAAAGAAGTACAGCTGGACCTGGAGATTATGAGATGCGAAGTGAAATAATTCAGAAAGAAAAGGACAAATTGATATCACCTCCATGTGGAATCTAAAGTATGACACAAATGAACATATTTATGAAAGAAACAGACTCACAGACATGGAGAACAGACTTGTAGTTGCTAAGTGGGAGGAGGTAGGGAAGGGAAGGACTGGGAGTTTGGGATTAACAGTTGCAAATGAATGTATAGAGAATGGATAAACAACAAGATCCTACTGTGTAACACAGGGAACTACATTCATTATCCTATAGTAAACCATAATGGAAAAGAATATGATAAAGAATATATACATATAACTGAATTACTTTCCTGTAGAGCAGAAATTAACACAACACTGTAAATCAACTATACTTCAATAAAACAGAAAAAGAAATGACAACTACTGAATTAAGACACTGATTAATTAGGTGAAGAAGACATTTTAGATCTCTACCAATCATTATGTGAAAATAAAGTCTTAAAATACATTTATTATTATAAAATTAAAGTAAAAACAGAAGATTTTCAAGTGTTAGAACATAAATGATTCAATTGGTAAATATTTATTTAAATGTTTTAAGTCCCTACTATTATATAATATGTTGCTGAGTCATGTCTGACTTTTTGTGACCTTATGGACTATAGCCTGCCAGGCTTCTCTGTCCATGGGATTCTCCAGGCAAGAATATTGGAGTGGGATGCCATTTATTTCTCTAAGGCACTTTCCCAACCCATGGATTGAACCTGTGTCTCCTGCATTGCAGGCAGATTCTTTACTGCTGAGCCACCAGGGAGGCCCATATAATATGTAAGGGTATATAAAAGAAATACAATTAGTGCTTTTTTTCTTGAAGTAGAGAGACCAGACACAAAATGTAAAATCTTGCAACCATACTTAAAAAGGTTTAGATGTGGAATAAATTCAGTACTAGCTGCTGAGGTAATCTAAGTTTTGATGATTAGGGCCTGCACAGGATAACTGCCGTAGAAATAAGGAGTAAGTAGGTGTGTAATGGAGAAATTAATAAGACATAATTGTTTAGATGCCGATGACAGAGGAAGGGAGAAAGTTAGAGGATAACAATGTCTATGCAGGAGATTGAGAAAACGATAACTTCCACTGACAAAAATAGGAAAAGTGAAAAAAGAAATTTTCCTATTGCCAGACTGCTATCCAAACAGATAATGCTGCATTCACTGAAAATTTCTTAAAAAGCTGGATGCCATTCCATCAGTTACTTACTTCAGAGAAGATTCATACTCTGAGACTGTTATCTTCATCTGAGTAATAGTTTTTTCCTACAGAAATTATAAAAATATTTCAGATTCTAAACCATTCATGTAGAAGTATCTCCAGTTGAATTCTAAAATTTATCACATTTATATAGTTTAAATTCAATCACATAACATGTTATAAAAGAAGGCTCTAAGTAAAGATATTTCCATGTACCAAATATATTTCACATATTGGCGTATTTCTACCCACTCTAAGAATCTGAATTGTTCCTTGAGTTTGCTGTAATCATATATGATAAAATTGTATTCTAGAAATAGAACTTTTAAAAATTCAAATTATTGGGATAAAATGAAATTTAAACATATCAGAAGAGATGGCTCTGGGTCTTGGGAACTCACACATGGTTCTTATGAAATAAGAACTGTATATCTTGTAAAGCAATTATCCTTCAATTAAAAAAAACTGCATATATGAAACAGAATAAGATTTTCTGTTCAGATAGCAGATAATATTACTTAATAGTCCCATACTTTACTAGCTAGGTTTTCATGCAAGTTTGCAATCTTTTCTGTCTTCTCATCCACAGTCTCCTGAAGGATGTCTTTTTCTTTATCAATAACACCAATGGTCTTTTTCATTACATGAGCCTCTTCATTCTGTGAAGTCATCCTGAGGTGTAGTTTACCTATAAATGAAAAGAAAGGTTTCTTAGACAAAGTAAATTAGGATCAGCAAAAACAAAATTTAAGAACACTTACCTATTTTTTCCTCCAGTATTTTAACTTGTGCTTGGGCTGATTCAAGTTCACTTCTTTTCATGTTAAGTCGGTGCTGATAATCCTCAAGTGACCGCTGTAGTTGCTCATTTACTAGCCTAAAGAGTCAGTGGACAATAACAAATGGGATTCTTTATTTCTGGTGGAAATAACTTTTAAAAAAAATGAAAGATCTTAAAAAATAGTTTGCTTATTTTAAAAGCTTCTTTAATTTCTTATTTTAAAGCTCTTTCAGTTTAATCAATGGCATTATATTATATATATTAGTCTTCTCTTCAAAATATTCCACCTTCCTAAAAAATAATATAGTATAAAAATAAAATTAATTGTATGTAATTTTTCTAGAGGCTTCCTTGTAGTTTTAAAGCTTTTCTCAGTTTTCTATCATCAACTCTCTTTCTCTTAAAACTTATTTCCAGTAGTCAAGGCAAAGTCCTGTTTTTATAGAATGGCCTCATACTTCAAGATTCTGACCATCCTGACCAGTGAGCTTTTAATTTTGCTTCCTATTCTGAATATTCCGAATACCAGACCATCTTACCTGTCTTCTGAGAAATCTGTAGGCAGGTCAAGAAGCCAACAGTTACAACCGGACATGGAACAAGAGGCTGGTTCAAAATTGGGAAAGGAGTACGTCAAGGCTGTATATTGTCACCCTACTTATTTAACTTAAAGAAAGAGTACATCATGTGAAATGCTGGGCTAGATGACTCACAAGCTGGAATCAAGATTGCCAGGAGAAATATCAACAACCTCAGCTATGCAGATGATACCATCCTAATGGAAGAAAGTGAAGAGGAACTAAAGAGACTCTTGACAAAGGTGAAAGAGCAGAGTGAAAAAGTTGGCTTAAAACTCGACATTCAAAAAAGAAGATCATGTCCAGCAATCCCACTGCTGGGCATACACACTGAGGAAACCAGAATGTAAAGAGACACGTGTACCCCAATGTTCATCGCAGCACTGTTTATAATAGCCAGGACATGGAAGCAACCTAGATGTCCATCAGCAGATGAATGAATAAGAAAGCTGTGGTACATATACACAATGGAGTATTACTCAGCCATTAAAAAGAATACATTTGAATCAGTTCTAATGAGGTGGATGAAACTGGAGCCTATTATACAGAGTGAAGTAAGCCAGAAAGAAAAACACCAATACAGTATACTAACGCATATATATGGAATTTAGAAAGATAGGAACAATAACCCTGTATACGAGACAGCAGAAGAGACACTGATGTATAGAACAGTCTTTTGGACTCTGTGGGAGAGGGAGAGGGTGGGATGATTTGGGAGAATGGCATTGAAATACGTGTAATATCATATATGGAACGAGTCTCCAGTCCAGGTTCGATGCACGATACTGGATGCTTGGGGCTGGTGCACTGGGACGACCCAAGAGGGATGGTATGGGGAGGGAGGAGGGAGGAGGGTTCAGGATGGGGAACACACATATATCTGTGGCGGATTCATTTCGATATTTGGCAAAACCAATACAATATTGTAAAGTTTAAAAATAAAATAAAATTAAAAAAAAAAGAAGATCATGGCATTCAGTCCCATCACTTCATGGCAAATAGATGAGGCAACAATGAAAACAGTGAGAGACTTTCTTTTCTTGGGCTCCAAAAATCACTGCAGATGGTGACTGCAGCCATGAAATTAAAAGACACTTGATCCCTGGAAGAAAAGCTATGAAAAACCTAGACAGTGTATTAAAAAGCAGAGACTTCACTTTGCTGACAAAGGCCTGTAGAGTCAAAGCTATGGTTTTCCCAGTAGTCATGTACAGATGTGAGAGCGGGACCATAAAGAGGGCTAAGCACCCAGGAATTGATGCTTTTGAACGGTTGGAGAAGACTCTTGAGAGTCCTTTGGACAGCAAGGAGATCCAACCTGTCAATTCTAAAGGAAAACAACCCTGAATATTCATTAGAATGACTGATGTTGAAGCTGAAGTGCCAATATTTTGGCCACCTGATGCAAAGAGCTGACTCACTGGAAAAGACCCTGATGCTGGGAAAGATTGAGGGCAGGAGGAGAAGGGGGCGACAGAGAATGAGATGGTTGGATAGCATCACCCAATCAATGGACATTGAGTTTGAGTAAACTCTGGGAGATAGTGAAGGATGGGGAAGACTGCTGTGATGCAGTTCATGGGGCTGCAAAGAGTTGGACACAACTGAACAACAATAACTTCTGAATACAGACATGTACCAGAATAAGACAGGCCATTCCATTTAGGCTGCTTTCCATCTTAGAATGTACATAATGCCTTGCAAGGAAACAAGAGGGGGAGAAAGAAGTTTCCACCTTAGTTCTTCCTAAATAGTATTCCTTAATTAAACAAACACAGCAAGTTCTTGGTCTTACTACATTGTTTGTTCTGATTTTGTGTAACAAGTGTTTCCTAAATCTGGCCACTGTTCTCCAAGCTCATTGCCACTGTTTGACTCCTGGTACATTGTCTCCACTGTTCTCCATCAGTCTCTTAAGTCTCCAAATCCACCTTCCCTATTTTTGCCATAGTTCACTTCCTAACAGGCATGTTACTCATGTTACTCCCTTGGTTAAAATTTTCTGTTTATTCTCCATGTTTATATGGTAAAATCCATTCACTCTTAGTTATCATACTATGTTCTTTATAACCTGAGTCCAACCTGTAGATACAGTCTAACTGGGCCATACTGACCTCCTTACCATTTTTTAAGACACATCACCTTTTAGACTCTGTATAAATATTCTGATTTTAGATTTCTTTGAAAGAAGAATGAGAATAACAATGACAATGACACAGGTAGCAAAAATGTTAGCAATTCCACACTATGGAGTACAAATACTGGGTTGACCAAAACGGTTAGGGTTTTCGTAAGATACCACAGAAAAACCCCAAGGAACTTTTTGGCCAACACAATAATATGAAATACAGGCATATCTTGGAGATATTGTAGATTTGGCTCCAGACCACCCCAGTAAAGAGAATATGGCAATAAAGTGAGTCATGTGGATTTTTGGTTTCTCAGGGCGTATAAAAGTTATGTTTAAGACTCACAAACATAGAAAACAAAACTATAGCTACCAAAGGAAAAGGGGGAGGGATAAATTAGGAGTTTGGGATTAGCAGATAAAAACTAGTATATTTAAAATAGATAAACAACAAGGCCCTACAAATTAGTATGTAAAAAATAGATAAACAACAAGGTCCTACAGCACAGAGAACTATATTCAATATCTTATAATAAACCATAAAAGAAAGGAATATGAAATATATATGTGTATATATAAATATATATATATATACTAAATCACTTTACTGTACACTGAATCACTTTGCTGTATACCAGGAACTAACACACCATTGTAAATCAACTATACTTCAGTAGGAAATAAAATTAAAATTCAAAGCCATTAAAAAATAAGTACATTTTTTAAGAAGCTGTGTTTAGATTATACTGTAGTCTGTTAAGTGTGCATTACATCTGAAAAAACAATGCACATACCTTAATTTAAAAAAACTTTATTTCTAAAAAATACTAACCATGGTCTGGGCCTTCAGTGAATTGCTGTAATAGTCAAAGCTCACTGAAGACAGACCATCATAACAAATATAATGAGTTTGAAATATTGAAAGAATTACCAAAATGTGACACAGAAACACAAAGTGACCAAATGCTGTTGGAAATATGTCACCAATAAACTGGCTTGACGCAGGACTGCCAAAAACCTTCAATTTGTAAAAAACACAACATCGGTAAAGAGCAATAAATTGAAGCACAATAAGACAAAGTATGTCTGTATCTGTTAGGGAGATGTTTGAAGGAGGCAGATACAAAAATTTGCCTGCAACCATATCAATCTATAAGTCTTTAAAAGTACAGGTACTCAAAACCTACCCAGATTCATACAGTAAATAAAAACCTCCCGAGATCAGTCCCTCAATCCATACTTTACAAAGGCTCCCCTGGTCATTCTGTCGTAAGGGCAGCTTTGAGAATTACTGCTTTTCAAAGACTTAGCCCAAAACACCTCTGTTACAAACCATAAATAGTCACAAGCTAATTCTCAGAAGTGAAATAAAACTTCAGTAAACTTACCTAAGGGAGTTCATCTCTGTTTTCTGAT
Source organism: Bos mutus (assembly GCF_027580195.1). Lineage (NCBI taxonomy): Eukaryota > Metazoa > Chordata > Mammalia > Artiodactyla > Bovidae > Bos > Bos mutus. The sequence continues at coordinate 71,369,536 of NC_091622.1, read as the reverse complement.
GAGATGAGTCACCAGCCACATGGCTAAGTTTTTGAGCTTGGAATTTTGCTTTTTTCTCTAAAGACTCCATTGTTTCTTTCATTATAAATATTTTAGACTTTAATTCACATTTTTCGTTTTCAAGCTATAATTTTAAAAATTAATAGGGATATGTCTCAGTTTCTTTTCCTTAAGCACTCTTTAATAATATTTCTGGATGAAAACTAAGGAAATAAATTGGATTTATTTAAAAATACATTAAAAGTCATGTTTTAATGTATTTATACTTTAGGTTCTAGATGTAAGAGCAGGTAAACAAATTTATCTCTCCTCTTCAATATCACTGAAATCAAAGATAAAAGGAAAGGCAAGAAAAAAAGAAAAGAATATGTCCATAACAGCAATGAAACAGGAAGGGAAAACACCAGCATAAAAAAATTTCTAAAAAAAGTAGATAGGACTGAATTGAAGAAAAGTCAGGACAGAAAATACTATAACTCAACACAAAATGGACAAGACTTATATAAAGAAAGTAAACGTTTTCCTCAAGAGCACAAAACACAACCTGACAATGTAGACACACCATCTTTCAGAAGGGGAACACAGTATTGGAAATGGATTAAAGTTTCCTAAAATAATTGTAAATTCCATGAAATTTCAGTAAGAATCCTAACAAAATATTTTTAAACTAGATAAGTGACTTAGATTTCATTCTTAAATTTATTTAGGGGAAAAGAAAGTTAAGGAAAAAACAGTAAAAACTGGGGGGAAAAAGAATGCAGCTAGACTTGTTTTATGAGATATCAAAATAAATTTAAAAGCTACTATAATTAAAACAGTATGAATTTCACATGTGGACAAGGTAAACATATCCCTGATGTAAATTTTAAAAAGGTAGCATTTTAAGAAAGTGGGAAAAGAATAAACTCTTTAAAAACTAGAGTTGGGACAGCCACTCATTGGAGACAAAAAATAAGCTAGACTTCTATTTCATTTTCTATATAAAAACAAATCCTAGATTTCTATTTCATTTTATATACAAAAACAAATTCTATCTATAAAACTCAAAACCAAGAAATACTAGTGATAAATTTAAGTCTGCCAGTTAAGATGGCAGACTGACCGCACACATTTTTATCTCCTCTTCCTCTAGAAACAGTGCTAAAATGACAGTAAACAAGGTTAAATAAGATACTCTTAAGGACAAAGAGAATAAGAAAGAAAACAAGGGGGAACCGGTGACTGCAATAACTTGTAGGAATATTCACTGCAGCACTGTTTACAGTAGCCAAGACAGGGAAGCAACCTACATTCCCACTGATAGAGGAATAAAGATGTGGGACATATATACAATGGAATATTACTCAGCCATTAAAAAGAATGAACTAATGCCATTTGCAACAACATGGATGGACCTAGAGAGTGTCATACTAAGTAAGTCAGACAGAGAAGGAGAAATATTGTATGACATCCCTTATATGTGGAATCTAAAAAGAAATGATACAAATGAATTTACTTACAAACAGAAAGAGGCTCGCAGACTTAGAAAACAAACTTATGGTTGCCAGGGTGAAGGGATAGTTAGGGAGTTTGGGAAGGTCATGTACATATTGCTATATTCAAAATGGATAACCAACAAGGACCTACTGTATAGACATGGAACTCTCCTCAATGTTATGTGCCAGCCTGGGCGGGAGGGGGATTTGGGAGAGAATGGATACGTGTGTATATATGACTGAGTCCTTTCCCTGCTCACCTGAAACAACTACAACGCTGTTAATCAGGTACACCCGAATACAAAGGAAAAAGTTTAAAGTCTGAAGGAAAAAAAAAAAATTGTGAAAGACAAAAAACAGAATAGTGGTTCAGAGTGGAAGAAAAAATACAATCTAAAGCAGTTTCTGAACTTAGGAACTAATGATGTTGACACTAAATAATTCTCTGTTGTGGGGGCTGTCCTGTGTATTGTAGGTTGTTTAGCAGTTCTCTCTGCCCTCTGCTAATTAGATTCAAGAAGCGCTTTTCCCCCTTAATTGTGACAGACAAAATTCTCCAGGTACTGCCAAATATTTCTTAGGAGGCAGAACTGACCCCAGTTGATAATCACTGACCTACAATGACCACGGTCAGGAATACCAACGAGAGGTCAGCTGACTTACACTGAAGCTGAACACATGAAGCCATGAAGTGGTGGGGGAGGGCCACAAGGAAAACTGAACAAGGAGACTGGCTGCAAGTCTATAACTGGGATGTTCATATGCGCAGTCCCGTTACTTAGTATGACACTCTCTAGGTCCGTCCAATGATGTTGCAAATGGCATTAGTTCATTCTTTTTAATGGCTGAGTAATATTCCATTGTATATATGTACCACATCTTCTTTATTCCTCTATCAGTTATCTCTTTCTAGAAAATCAAATGTACATTAAAAATCAAGAGAAGGGCTAAAAGATAAAGTTGAGTCAATCTCCCAGAAAGTGAGAAAAAAGTCAAAGAGAAAATAAGAAGGGATAAGAACATCAGATCTTTTTAGGAAGTCTAAAACCAACTAATAATAGTTTCAGAGAGAGAGAATAGAATAGTATAGTAAATTACCAAAGAAATGAAAACAGGAGATAAAGAGAGCAAACCCTAAAACTTTTCAGAAATAAAGACATGTCATGTACAAAAGACTCGGTAACAGAACAGCATCAGACATCTCAAAGAAAACTGAAAGACAAATGAAGGACAGTATTCGAAATTTTTAGTGAAAATAATTTTCCAATTGAGAATGCCATATGCCGAAGCCAAATCATAAATTTGAAAGCTGAATAAAGACATTTTCAAACAAATAGACTAGCAACAAAATTTCCTCCCATGTGTTCTTTTTCAGGAAACTGCTGGAGAAGGTACTATGCCAGAAGAAGGAACAAACCAAGAAAGAAAAAAACATGAGGTTCAACAAAGAAGGGGCAGACAGGGAAAGTCTTATGAGGACAGCTATGGAGAGACATAGTCCATAATGAAGCAAGAAGATAGAAAGCTCAAGAAGGAAGGTCTTTAGGGGGGAAAGGACCAGAACTGATAGGTTTTAAAAAAAAAAATATTGAAAGGCATGTGGCAGAAATAAAGTCCTTGATAAAAAATAGCAAATGAAAAACAGAGAAGTAACACAACACAAAATAAAACAAAAGCGATGAATAACTCTAGGAAAGTGGTCTACAAGAAAAAAGGCAAGAGTAATATTGTCCCACTTGGCTGAGTCATAAACCATGAGAAGTCTTAACAATATAAACAATAACTATTAAAGACAGTAAAACATCTAATTAAACTATGTTAACATAAATGGGGAAAAAAGGGGGAGTGCTAAGCAATGAATAACATCCTGGAGACTCACTCAATAATCTTAAATCCATAAACAGCACAAGCAGTTATTTAGAAACAGGGAGGTAAACACCAGGAAAAGAAGTTAAACAGCTGTGGATGGTAATGTGTGGAATAGGGAAGTGAGAAGGAAAAAAAAAACTGCACTAAAAATTCCAGAATTCTTATACTACAAACAAAAGTACATACAGTATAAAGATTAAAAACATGAATCACTGGCTTAAAAAACACTACGCAAACCTTTGAAACTACTGTGAGCAGTCTCCAATCACATCCCTTAACCCCTGCCCACAGTAACAACTATCTTGGGTCTCGTGTTTCTCATTTCTTGTTTGTCTTAGCACACCACATCTGTATCAATCTCCAAACAACATACAGTTTATGTGAGCATGTTTTGGAACTCTACATGAAAAGAATCATACTGCATGTTTTCTTTCTTCTTCTGAAAAATAATTTATTTTGGGCTGTACTGGGTCTTTGTTGCTGTGTGGGCTTTCCTCTAGTTGTGGAGAGTAGGGGCTACTCTCTAGTTGAGGTGCTCGGGCTTCTCTCTGTAGTGGCTTCTCTTGCTGCAGAGCGTGGGCTCTAGGGCATAACGGGGTTTAGTAGCTGCAGCACATGGGCTCAGTAGTTGTGGTTCCCGGGCTCTACAGCACAGGCTCAAATACTTGTGGCACACAGGTTTAGCTGCTCTGCAGCATGTGTGACCTTCCCAGATCAGAAATCAAACCTGTATCTCCTGCAATGGCAGGTGGATTCTTTACCACTGAGCCACCAAGGAAGCTCCTGCACGCTCTCTTCAACGTATTTGTAAGATGCATGCGTGCTGATGGTTGTGCCTACTGTTTTTCATTTTTGCTGCTCTGTAACACTCCATTGTATGACTTACCACTCTTTATCTATTTTCCTCACAACTGACATCTAGATTGTTTTCTATTTTCTGTCAGCGAGCAAACATTGTAGGTTTTGTGAGCCTTATGGCCCATTGCCACTACTCTACTATAACACAAAAACAGCTGTAGACAATGTATTAACAAATGAGCATGGCTGTGTTTCAATAAAAATTTTGCAAAAACAGACTGGAGGCCAGATTTAGTCTAGGGGCCATAGTTTATTGACTTTGATTCAGGGTTCAATGGATTTGTTGACTAATAAGAGTAATCTATTGGCCAACCTAGAACAATGCCAAATTATTCTTCAAAAAGGTACCAGCTGGTACTCCCAGAAGCTTCACATACTAATAAAACTAGCTATAACTTGTTAATTTATGATGACCTGAAAGACGTGAAATGATTTTATTTTGGTTTTAACTGGCATTTCCTCTATTTTTGAGGTAGAACATCTTTTTATATTAACCATTTATAATTTCTTCTACCATGAAGTTATTTACAACTTCTGTTGCGTTTTTTAAGATTAAATGTACAGCAAGTTGTTCTCTCAATTAGTGGCTGTCTTTTCAATTTATAGCTATTTGATAAAGATATTGCTGAGTGCTGAAGAATTGATGGCTTTTGAACTGTGGTGTTGGAGAAGACTCTTGAGAGTCCGCTGGACTGCAAGGAGATCCAACCAGTCCATCCTAAAAGAGATCAGTCCTGGGTGTTCATTAGAAGGACTGATGCTAAAGCTGAAACTCCAATACTTTGGCCACCTCACGCGAAGACTTGTTGGAAAAGACTCTGATGCTGGGAGGGATTAGGGGCAGGAGGAGAAGGAGACGACAGAGAATGAGATGGCTGGATGGCATCACCGACTTGATGGACATGAGTTTGGGTAAACTCCAGGAGTTGGTGATGGTCAGGGAGGCCTGGAGTGCTATGATTCATGGGGTTGCAAAAAGTCGGACACAACCGAGCGACTGAACTGAACTGAACTGATAAAGATATTCCTATCAGTGTGGTCCTATTCATCTGTTTTCTTTAAAGGAATAAACTTGTTTGTGTCTTGTTTAGGAGCAAACACTCTGGAATCAGATACCTGCTAGCTGTATGATCTTGGGCAAGCTTCCCCTCTGCCTCACTTTCCTTATCTGTGAAATAAGGATAATATTAGCACTTACTGCTTATAGTTGTTGTGAGAATTAAAATTATATGTACATGAATATATATAAAATGTTGAGAAAATTACCTGACACACAGTAAATGCTATATAAATGCTATTATTATTCTGCTAAGGTAAAATAGATTTTCTCTTGTATTTTCCTTTAAAATTTAGAGTGATTTCTTGAACACAAGGATGCAAGTTACCCTGAACTGATTTTTGGGTCTGGCATATATTTTAGGTAGGATCCAATTCTTTTTTTACATACATATATATAAAGTCAATTGTCCCAGAAACAAGTGAAGTGAAAGTGGCTCAGGTGTGTCCGACTCTTTGCAAGTCTAAGGAATCTTCCAGGCCAGAATACTGGACTGGGTAGCCATTCCCTTCTCCAAGGGATCTTCTGAACCCAGGGATCGAACCCAGGTCTCCCACATTGCAGGTGGATTCTTTACCAGCTGAGCCACCAAGGAAGCCCATCCCAGAAACAGTATTACTGAATAATTCTCTATCCTGTTGATCTGAGTCCTCTATATATCAAATTTCCATAATTTGTGGGTTTGCTTTCTACTGATCTTATCACACTTGCTGCTGCTACTAAGTCACTTCAGTCGTGTCCGACTCTGTGTGACCCCATAGACGGCAGCCCACCAGGCACGCCCGTCCCTGGGATTCTCCAGGCAAGAACACTGGGGTGGGTTGCCATTTCCTTCTCCAATGCATGAAAGTGAAAAGTGAAAGGGAAGTCGCTCAGTCGTGTCCAACTCTTCACGACCCCATGGGCTGCAGCCTACCAGGCTCCTCCGTCCATGGGATTTTCCAGGCAAGAGTACTGGAGTGGGTTGCCATTTCCTTCTCCACTTTTAATCCCTGAGAATTAGTCCCTTAATCCCTTCATATCTAGTAGGACAAGTTCCACAGTGTATTCTTCTTTAAAATTTCTTTGTGATTCCTTACTCTCTGCTTCCATGTAAATTTTTAAATCTATTGTCAATTTTCACACACGCACACAACATCATGTTCTTGGGATTTCAGATGAAACTACATCAACTCTACAGATGAATTTGGGGAGGATTTACATTTTTTTTTTTTTTACAAACATGATATCTGTTACTTTTTAATGAACTGTCACCTTTTTAATAAACCTGATATGCCAGGAGCCACCACGGGAGATCCCACCCATGTCAAGGTCATGTGGAAGAAATCTGATGAGCAAGGCTGATCAGAACTCAAGGGACCCCCTGAATCTGCTCGAGCATCTACCCCAAAACCAGAATCTGTCTGTCTTACTATTTTGTGCCTTTCACCAACTCTTCTGTCATTAACAGGGGGCTATCCCCGACCACCTTTCTCTGGAAAAAATCAACTTAGGGTTTTAGTTAATAAGTCTCCTGGGCATGATAGGAGTGTTTCAATTCAAACCCCTCTGTTGGCATTCTAGCTTGCCTGACAGGTTTATCCATACTCTTGCAATTAACACATGTGATTGTTCACAGCTCCCTAACCTTGAAAGGCAAGGGCAGCCAAAACATTCTAAAGTCCTAATGAGCATAGAGTCCTTTAAGGGATGAAAAATTATTAGAATAGATAGTACTGGTAAAGGGCTTCATTACTGGGCCAATGCTTGCTGCCAAGTGCCCATATCCCTTATCCACTGTGCACCTGGGAGTGCATTAGTTAACATAGTTGGAATGTAAGAAAAACAAGCAGTAGCCTTGGAATTAACCACATCAGACCTTTGAGCTAATTGGTTCTTTCTTTGCTGTGACCCACTGCACCTTTGCTCCGTGAGAATGTAACTTTATTTAGTATTTTCTGAGGCTGGGAGAAATAAAGAAAAAAAACACTTCAAGGGAAAATAAGTTTTCTGGTTGAGCAGCCTTTATCAAAAAAGGGTCATAAAATGTCCACAGGCCTCCAAGGCCAGAAGATATCGTACACAACATTGTTTATGGGAAAGGTATGCAGAAAAAATCCTGGTTTTGATAAAGACAAAACAGATGTAATGTTTGGGCTGACTCTGTATGACTTTGCATCTTTCATTTCCCTCTATGTACAAGTCAAGGTATAAAAGTTCCTTTTGAAAATAAAGTTATGGGCCTCGCTCACCGAAGCTTGTCTCCCCGTGTCATTCTTTTTTTCCTTTTCCCTCCTTTTCTCTCTCTGTTCTTCTTTCAGGATGACTCCTTGGGGCACAGGGCTCTCTGAGTTCACTTTTTTGCCTGGGCTTCTAAGACCCGATCGGGAAGGCGCCCTGCATCTTCACCAGGGAGGGGGCGTCCTGCGTCCTCACCCCACCAAGAGGGCGCCTGCGGCCTCCGTGAACAGAGCAAGTTCTGCGCCAGGAGCTTTATTGGCTTTCTGTGTTTATCAAGGAAGATCAAGCCCTGATCTCTGCTTTGCTATCCTTTCGCCTAGGTTGTCATCCTGAGGGTACCCCTGGATCCTGCTGGGGCTGGACCCTGGCACTGATACCTCACTCCATTTATTTAGATCTTTCTTAATGTCTTAATAAGGTTATAAAATGTTTTCTATTAAGATCCTTCAAAATTATACACAGGCATCTTGTATTATTTCTTGCTATAAAAATGGTATGGATTTTCTTTTCATCTATATTGCTTTGTCATGCTACTGTAATTCACTGTGCGTTCTGAATCAGAGGATTTCTGTGTTTCCCATAATACCTAGAAAAGTATCAGTTATTATATCATGAAATACAGCCTCTCCCATATTCTATTATAATCTCCTAGAATTCTGACTAAATAAATGTTGGACACTTTACTCTCTAAGTGTTTAAACTTATTTTATATTTTCTACCTCCTACTCTCTTTTCAATGACTTCTAGTACTTCAGATATATTTTCCAGTTTATTAAGTCATGCTTTCGATTCTGGGCAGGCTAGAGTGATAAGACACCCTTAATTACTAAAAATTTAGGCAAAATACATGGAACAATGGTTTTAAAGACACTGTGCATCAGGCAATGATGTATAGTGACCCTTAAGAGACATGAATACGTGAACCGTGAACTTCCAGATGTTCAAGCTGGTTTTAGAAAAGGCAGAGGAACCAGAGATCAAATTGCCAACATCCGCTGGATCATTGAAAAAGCAAGAGAGTTCCAGAAAAAGATCTATTTCTGCTTTATTGACTATGCCAAAGCCTTTGACTATGTGGATCACAATAAACTGTGGAAAATTCTGAAAGAGATGGCAATACCAGACCACCTGACCTGCCTCTTGAGAAACCTATATGCAGGTCAGGAAGCAACAGTTAGAACTGGACATGGAACAACAGACTGGTTCCAAATAGGAAAAGGAGTACGTCAAAGCTGTATATTGTCACCCTGCTTATTTCACTTATATGCAGAGTACATCATGAGAAACACTGGGCTGGAGGAAGCACAAGCTAGAATCAAGATTGCCGGGAGAAATTATCAATAACCTCAGATATGCAGATGACACCACCCTTATGGCAGAAAGTGAAGAGGAACTAAAAAGCCTCTTGATGAAAGTGAAAGAGGAGAGAGAAAAATTGGCTTAAAGCTCAACATTCAGAAAACTAAGATCACGGCATCTGGTCCCATCACTTCATGAGAAATAGATGGGGAAACAGTGTCAGACTTTATTTTTTTGGGCCCCCAAATCACTGCAGATGGTGACTGCAGCCACGAAATTAAAAGATGCTTACTCCTTGTAAGGAAAGTTATAACCAATGGTTCAAAAGCAGAGATATTACTTTGCGAACAAAGGTCAGTCTAGTCAAGGCTATGGTTTTTCCAGTGGTCATGTATGGATGTTAGAGTTGAGCTGTTAAGAAAGCTGAGTGGCGAAGAATTGATGCTTTTGAACTGTGGTGTTGGAGAAGACTCTTGAGAGTCCCTTAGACTGCAAGGAGATCCAACCAGTCCATCCTAAAGGAGATCAGCCCTGGGTGTTCATTGGAAGGACTGATGCTAAGGCTGAAACTCCAATACTTTGGCTACGTCATGCAAAGAGTTGACTCACTGGAAAAGACCCTGATGCTGGGAGGGACTGGGGGCAGGAGAAGGGGATGACAGAGGATGAGATGGCTGGATGGCATCACCGACTCGATGCACATGAGTTTGGGCGAACTCCAGGAGTTGGTAATGGACAGGGAGGCCTGGCATGCTGCAATTCATAGGGTTGCAAAGAGTCGGACATGACTGAGCGACTGAACTGAACTGAACTGAAGAGACACGAAATAAATGAGACGGGTCCTATCACTGTTCCAGCTTGTTGCTGGAAGAATTTCTAGGCTGTGGCACAGGAAAAGGAACCCAGCTGGACTTGGTGGTTCCCCTAAATTCAGACTACAGGACTGAGAGTCAAGGGAGGCCAGAGCAGTTAGAATTTGTAGGGCAGATACTAGAGGAGTAAGAGCACAGGGTTAGAGCTCCAGAGATCTACAAAGTGTTCCCCCTGAATCTTCAGCTGAGCAGAAGCTCAGCCCACAAAAAACTACCCAAGGCCAGGGAAAGAGCCATCAAAGAACTAGAGGGAACTGTACTGAGGGCTCATGCCAAGTCAGGAAGAGTTTCTTTCCCATCAGTCATTTGAAAACCTTGTAATTCACGGGGCAACAGGTAGCGAGTGTACCCAAAAAAATTTGGTCTCAGCAGTAAAACAAAATTAGTCCAAAACTAAATGCTCCTCTAGTCCCACCTAATTAAGCTTAAAAGCAAAACCAAAAAGGATTAAGCTACTTCCATCTGACTGAACCGTATCATAGGACAAATTTCAAGAGTGTTTCTAGGAATATAAGCTCTCCAGCAACCAAAAAAATAAAATAGACAATGTCTGACATCCAATCTAAAATTACTGGGAATGCAAAAAAGCAGGAAAATACAACCCAAGTGGAAGAGGAAAAAAAAATCAACTGGCCCAAGGTTGATTGAAACAGATGATAAAATTAGTAGATAAATAAAAACAGTGAAGACATGGAAAAGGAAACTAGCCAAAAGAAAACACAGTGAGAAAAAAAAAATTTATCAAAACACTTACCAATTTGTTAAAAACCCTATCTCTAGTGAGAGCAATAAGGAATGAAAAGGAATTTCACTTTTACTCTAAGCCTATATTACATGATTTTTTGTTAAAAAAAAAACAAAAGAGCAAACAACTATCATAGCTAACACTTAATGAATGCTTATGATATGGCAGCGAATATTCTAGGTTCTTGATGTGTATTAATTCATTTAATTTTCACAAAAACTCTAAGAAATAAGTTTGAGTACCATTTCTATCTTACAAAGAAATTAACAGATAAAAAGTTTAAGAAATTTGCCTACAGTAAACAGATGACAGAGATGTATTGATATGAACCCAGGTACTCAATCTTCAGAGTACATACTCCTAGTCAGTCACCAATAACAGCTTCTCTAAAATATTATTTTGTAATTTTAAAAACATACAGTACATTAAAATATAATTGAAATAGTCATTCATACAAAAAAATATACCCCAAATCCAGTTTGATAAATTACCTGGTGATTAACACATGTCAAATGCTCAATAGTTTTCTCTAATTCTGATTTTCCAAAAACACTCATTTCCTGGAGATGCTGTAAGAGAATTTTATAGAAGATGTTCATAAGCAATGCAATTCTACAGTACTATTTTGTCTTTTTATAACACAGAAATGCTTTAGAAAGAAAATCACTAGAAATTTTACAAAAATGATGCTTTTGGTTGAAAACAAAAACAAGAGTTCTTCATCTTTTACACTCCACCTCCATGTGTGACTGTGACAGAAGACACAGACTGATATGGGTTCATTTATAAAGATTTATACAGATCAACCCATTAGCACAACGATAAAGGGAAAAACCCAGCAAATTAAGTAAGCCCAGAAGTATGCCCTCGTGAGAGGAGACGTAAGAGGAACAGACTACAAAGGAACAACAGATGGGATCAGGAAGATACAGAAAACAGAATACTACAGGGTGATGCAAGAGTTCAAAGTTTCAAGAGGGAGCTGGTCAATAATATAAACACAAGTGTTGTTATTTTTGGTTATATTAACTTGTCTGACTCTTGTTGATGCTAAGTCCAGGACAAATGATATGCTGTGCTCTACGAGAATTTTTCGCGCCAATTCTTACTTCCATCCATGTTATTCATTAAAAATGGGCTTCCCTCGTGGCTCAAATGGTAAAGAATCTATCTGCCTACAATGCAAGAGAACCAGATCCCTGGATCGGGAAGACCCCTGAGGAAGGAAATGACAATCCATTCCAATATCTCTGCCAGGAGAATTACATGGACAGAGGAGCCTGGCGGGCTCCAGTCCATGGGGTCACAAACAGGTGGACACAACTGACACTTTCACTACTATTTATTAAAAATAAGTTAAGACATCTGATGTTTGGATTATATATTTCATTGAAAAAGTCACTCTACTGGAGGCCTTTTTTCATTTACTAAATCATTCAGCCAGTACTGAGTACATATTATATACCAAGCACCAAGTAAGGTGTGAGGAATACAGTAAAACAGATAAAGTCTCTGGTGTCATAAACATTATAGTCTAGTAAAGATAAACCTTTAAACAAGATATTAAAATAAAATTCATGAATATTTTGCTAGGAAAAGGAACTTGAAGGCAACGTACTGGAAGAGAATCAGGGATCCAGAGTTCACTTCCTGTGTAAGGAAATGACTAACCTGGCTCTAAAGGGTGAATAGAAATCAACCAGGTGAGGAGACTGAAAGGGATAAAGGAGTTTTCAATAGCCTATGTTAAAGACAGGGGCACGAGAAAGTCCATTAAGCCTGGAGTTGAGAAAATGAGGGTGGGGAGTAGCGGGTGGGGAGGGCTGAGCTTAACCATGATGTAGCAAGGACCAATCACAGAAGTCCCTGAGAACAGTTAATGGATTTTAAAACAGGAAGTGAAGTAAGCAGATTTACATCTTTGAACAATGACTCTGACTTCACTGTAAAACAGAGATTTGAGAGGCCACTGATACACTAGTGCAGTTGAGAGAATAATGGCCAGAATAGGATGGTAATAGGGGAATAGAAACAAGCAAAGTGATGCAAGAGAAACCACTGTGAGCTCAGGAGCCAGAGTCTTTGTGACTTCATTAGCTGGGTAATCTTGGGCAAATCATTATTACTATTTTTTTATTAAGGTATAGTTAATTCACAATATTACATAGGTCTTAGGTATACAACATAATAGTTCACAGTTTTTAAAAATTTACTCCATTTATGATTATAAAATACCAGCTATATATGCTGTGCTGTATAATATATTCTTGTAGCTTGTTTATTTTATACAAACTCATTAGTACCTCTTTTAAACATTTTTTTTTTTTTTTTAATTTTTATTTGGCCACATCACAGCATATAGAATCTTAGTTCCCAGACCAGGGATCAAATCCACATCCACTGTTCTGAAAGTGCAGTCTTAACCACTGAACAACCAGGGAAATCTAATTCCCTACTCCATCTTGCCCCTCCCCCAACCCCTCTCCCCACCGGTAACCACTAGTTTGTTCTCTGTATCTGTGAGTCTGAGTCTTTCAGACTAGCCTGTTTCATTTTTTAGATTCCACATTTAAGTGATAACATACAGTATTTGTTTTCTTCATTCATTAGCTTGTTTCATTTTTTTAGATTCCACATATAAGTGGTAACATACAGTATTTGTTTTTTTCATTCACTAGCTTGTTTCATTTTTTAGATTCCACATGCAAGTGATAACATAAAGTATTTGTTTTCCTCTGACTTATCTCACTAAGCATAATGCCTTCCAAGTCTACCCACATTGTTGCAAATAGCAAAATTTAGTTCTTTTTTATGGCCAACTGGTACTCCATTGAAAATACATACTACAGCTTCCTTACTCATTCATTGATGGACACTTAGTTGCTTTCATATCTTGGGAACTATAAATAACACTGCTATAAACATATATCTTTCAAATTACTGTTTTTTACTTTCTTCAGGCATATACCCAGGAGTAGAATTGTTGGATCATATATTATTATAGATCTATTTTTAGGTTTTTGAGGAATCTTCAAACTGTTTTCCACAGTAGCCACATGAATTTATAATACCAACAGTGTACAAACAATCCCTTTTCTCTACATCCTTGTCAACATTTGCTCTTTGTGGTCTTTTTGACAATAGCTACTCTGACAGGTATAAGGTGATACCTCATTGTGGTTTTGAGTTCCATTTCTCTGATGATTAGCGATGGTGAGCATCTTTTCATGTGTCTGTTGGTTCAGCAAATTATTTAAACTCACTGTAACTCAGATACTGCATCTGTAAACACTGCCAACTGAAAAGGCAACTGTGAAGATTTACTGACAAAGCCCTTGTAAAACACACTTAGAACAGTTTCCCACATGGAAAGGGCGTAACACATGTTACATATTATTAGAAGTAGCATCAGTAGGACTTTGTGCTTAAATGAGAGATAGGAGTTTTCAGGGAGAGAGGACTCAGTGATGATGCCTGGGTTCAAAAACTGGGTGGGCAGTGAAATAACAGGAAACTAGTAGAGGAGACTTAATGACTGAGAGGATTAGTTGAGTTTTTATGTAAAAAATCTGTTGTAAACTCATAAATCCTGCCTCCTGTAATCCAGAAAGAGTCTGGTAATATGAATGTCACTTTTTCTGAGTTTTTGGTACTACTGTACTTTTTAATTCTACTTTTACATTCCTTAGTCATTTCAATAGATATGAAGGATAAATCAGTAGCTTGCACTAAAAGTTGCCATATTGCACAGAAGTTTTCCATTTGGTAACTGTGACACTTATTTTTATAAAAAAGCACTTTCTAGAAGGTAATTTTTCAGAAGATTCAAATTAAAAGTACTCTGTTGGGGCAAAACTTGAACTGAAAATCTATGACATAAAGACCATCTTTATAAAACTTAAAAGTTCTTATTCTTAACTTTAGGTACTAATTTCTAAACATTAATTCAATAATATTTATTGGAAGTAAACTATGGAGGCTTTAATAGTAACAATAATAGTTAACACTGAGTTCTTTTAATGTACTGAGCACTGTTAAGTGCTTTATGAATGTTAACATTTTGGAGAGATTATGAAATAAAATATTGCCCCCTAGATATGACACCAAAAGCACAAACAAAAGAAAAAAATTAAACTGGACTTCATCAAAATTTTAAAATATCTGTGCTTCAAATAACAATACTAAAAAAATGAGAAGACAATCCACAGAATGAGGGAGGGAAAATATCTGCAAATTATATATCTGACAAGGGGATTGTATTGAGAATATATAAGTATTCTTACAACTCAGTAAGATAATCCAATTCAAAAAAAATGAGCAATGGATCTGAACAGAGATTTCTATAAAGAAGATATACAAGTGGCCAAATAAACATATAAAAATAAGCACTTTAGTCATCGGGGAAATGCAAATCAAAATTAAAAAGGATACTGCTTCACACTCACCAGTATGATGATAACAAAAAAGATAGATAGTAACAAATATTGGTAAGGATGCAGAGAAATTAGAACTCTAACCCCTGCCAGTGGGACTAAAAATGACACAAACACTTTGGAAAAACAGCCTGGCAGTTGCTCAAATGATTAAAGTTATCCTATGACTAGGTATACATCTAAGACAAAAGAAAACATACCCACACAAAAAGTTGTATACAAATGTTCACAGCACCATTATTCGTAATAGCTGAAGAGCAGAAACCACCCCAATGATAAAGAAAATGCTGTCTATCCATACAATGGAATATTACCCCATAATATAAAGTAATAAAGTACTGTTACATATGACCTAACAGATGGACCTTGAAAACATTATGCTAAGTTAGAGAAGCCAGACAAAAACAAAAAAAAAGACATACTGAATGGTTCAATTTATATGAAATGTCCAGAGGAGGTAAATCTAGAGAGAGAATGTAGTGGTTGTCTAAGCCTGAGGAGGCTGGGAGATGTTAAGAGTGACTGCTAACCAGTACAAGAGTTTCTTTTTGAGGTAATGAACATGCTCTAAAAGTGATTGTGGGGATGGCTGAACAAGTCTGTGGATATACTAAAAACTAATGAATTATACACTTTAAATGGGTAAATTCTATGATATGTGAATATCTCAATGAAGCTTTTTTTAAGGAAAAAAAAAAAGATAATCTCCCTCCATATGAGGGAATTCCTATTGAGATCAGAGTTGGTTCTTTTCTATAAATAAACAGTTAATAAATGTTTTAGGCTTTGTGGACCAAACAGTTTTTACTGCAATTACTCAACTCTGCCACTGCAGCATGTACATGAATGAGTAGTCCCACTAGTAAGTATTATCAACAATGAAATCTGAATTTCACAATTTTTCATGTGTCATGAAATGTTCTTCTTTCAATTTTTTTCAATGATTTTAAAACGTAAAAACCATTCTTAGCACGTTGGCCATATAAAAACAGTGTTCTGGATTTGGCTGATGGGCCATGGTTTGCCAACTCCTGATCTAGATTCAAAATAGTTATATCACAGGAAAACATAAAAAAGGACCTCCTTTTTTCTCAATAAATTACCTTTTAAAAATAAGTCAATCTAATTACTTACTTTTAACTTGTCTTTTAAAGCTTCCTTTTCTGCCATAATCCTTCTTAAGTCAGATAATGCAAGTTCTTTTTCCTTTTCTATAAGACTAATAGTATTATGTGAAACTGTAGTTTGGGTAGAGTCTTGTTTTAGTGCAGATAATTCTTCCTGAGCCTTAAAGTAGTAAAAGATATAAATTAAAAAACACTGGATATACTCCCAGTTAAAAAAAGGAAAACTAAACATATGCTACTTTTGCTCTCTTCCCAAATGCCACCAAAATGAGAGTAAAAGGATTTGAGTAATAATAGTAATAATTAAAACAAAAAGACAAGAAGATGGAGAGAAGTGCCAACCACAAAATTTTGAAAGCCAAA
The DNA here is from genome assembly GCF_027580195.1 of Bos mutus. Taxonomy (NCBI): domain Eukaryota; kingdom Metazoa; phylum Chordata; class Mammalia; order Artiodactyla; family Bovidae; genus Bos; species Bos mutus. The sequence continues at coordinate 71,353,218 of NC_091622.1, read as the reverse complement.
TAGCAGATGGACAACTACTAATTAAGTAAGCAGACCCAAGAAAGCTGAAATCTAAGCCAACTGCAGGAAAAGCCCAGAAAGTAGATCAATTTGTACTGCAGAATCCCAAAAAAACTCCAAAAGTAAAAAAAGCTTCTTCAACTTGGCCTTTTAACTCATATATCTTTCTCTTCCTCTCAAAATAGCAATAGGATTTCATGGGAGATTGGTAGGAGAACAAATTTTGGTGATAAACACCATGCTTTGTTCAGACTCACCTTGCCTTCTGACAACTGCGGCTTGTAACTGGTCCAACTTACAGTGAATTTCCCCTCCCTATCCCTCGAAGCTAAGACCTTAATATCCAATGTATCCAATTAGTTAGTGCTACCCACTGTAAGACACACATAATCCAACATGAGTGAATCCCAAGGACACACCTGACTCAGAGTCAGGCTGAGACCCATTCAGCAGTTTGAGAAACAGGGAATTATCCCAAAGTGACCTATAGACAGGCTAGAAAAGAGGAAAAATAAATATGAAAAAACAATAGAAATCTCTGCTTTGGGAACAGGATGATAGTAGAAACTACTAACTACAACTATGAAGGAATAGCCCTAAGATCCATACACTACAGTAATATAAAGGATATATACTGGTTCTATTACAGTTAACTGGTGTTACATAATCAATATCTTACTTCATTATATAAGACACTTAGTTTATCTCTTTCTGCTGTCAATAATTTAACATTGGACTGTATATCCACCATGTGCTTTTCAAATCTTTCTAGCATACGCTGAAGTTCGTCTCTTTCTCTTGTGATGAGATGGATATCCGAGTCGTAATCACCCTGAAATATAATTCAAGACAGAAGTTATCATTTGTTGTAATTATCACCACATGGTTGCCACAAGGATGCTGATGATGAGACTGACTGAAAGATGTGAACAGACAAAAAGAACACAACTTCCTTTAATGTAATTAAAGAATACAATTATTAATCTATAAGGAAAGCAGGAGAGAGAATGCTGGCAATACTGGGGCAAATTTCCAGGCTTTCAAGTTCCCAGCAAGAGACCCAGCTGCCACTGATGCTACTTAAATAGATCCCATCAGATGCTTCAATTGTCATTCTCCCCCAGTTGTTTATACTGGTGTTGTAACTAAAGTATAATCCCCAGACCAGAAGCACGCAGTATCTGGGGATGTGCAAGGCATGCAAATTTTGAGGTATATCCCAGACCTACTCAATCAGAAACTTTGGGGGCAGGGCCCAGTAACTGGTTTATCAAGCCCTCCAGGTGATTCTGATTCATTTGGAATTGGGAATCACTAGTTTATAACCCTCTCCAAGGGAGGAATCAAGAGGGTATGTGTATACCTGCTTACCTGCTCACCCAGTACAAGTAACTCTAACAGCCTAGCACATTCCTCAGCGTTTCCTAAGACTAAATCCAAGATCAATTTCCCAGGCATACCAGCCCCCAACTGTCCCAGCACCAAACCTAGGTGAGGTCTTTTTTTTATGCAATCAGATAAATATAAATATTTCTACCAGACGGTGTACATTAGGATATTCACTGAATAAGCAAGTACTTCCAACATTCCTAAAACAAGATTATGCCTATTATTTCATTATAACTTAAAAAAAAAACCATTAACTTCCTCCTGTAGAAAATAAATATGGTAAATGTATACCTGGTGTCTGTGGTATATTAATGTTCAAGTACTATATGCAGAAGCCCCAGATAGTGACAATCTGGTATTCTGCTACATTGGAAAGCATCCTGATTTAGGTCAATATCTACTATGCACATGCCATGTCCAAAGGACACTTGGTAAATGGTAAATATCCATGAAGATCCTTCACCTGCCACTTGGAAATAAGTTATCCTCTTGGTTAAGCAAGAAAAGTCAAGGAAAAATGAATGAGAATAGCTATCTGGACATCTTAAAGGGTAAAATGTATCTGTACAGGATAAAAGCAATTAGGGTGAGGACTTAATTAACACTTAAATAATGATAAAAGAAAACCTATAACTTAACCATATTTAAATAAAAATATTTTTACAGAAAGGAGGTGGTATGCCTAGATTTTAGAAAAGGACAGCTCAATGAATAAGGATTTGACAGTCTGTTTTCATCATTGTCTCGGTCTCAGCTTAAACGCCACTCTCCGTAAGGAGTCCTTCCAGATTCTCCAATCTAATTTAGATCTCCCTCTATATACTCTCATAGCATTCTGAATATTTCCCGTATTCTTTCTTCATTAACACTTACTATAAATGAAATTATAAAGTTATTTACACAACCGGATATTTAATGTGTCTTTATCACTAAAACCAGACATCAAATTGCCAACATCCACTGGGTCATAGGAAAAGCAAGAGAACTAAAAAAAAAAAAAAAACTCTGCTTCACCGACTACGCTAAAGCCTTTGATTGTATGTATGGATCATATGGATCACAGCAAACTGTGGAAAATTCTTAAAGAGATGGGAGTACCAGAGCACCTTACCTGTCTCCTGAGAAACCTGTATGCAGGTAAAGAAGCAATAGTTAGAACCGGACATGGAACAATGGATTGGTTCAAAATTGGGAAAGGAATTACATCAAGTTTGTATACTGTCACCCTCCTTATTTAACTTATATGCAGAGTACATCATGCAAAATGCCAGGATGGATGGCTCACAAACTAGAATCAAGACTGCCAGGAGAAATATCAACAACTTCAGATATGCAGATGTTACCATCCTAATGGCAGAGAGTGAAGAGGAACTAAAGAGCCTCTTTATGATGGTGAAAGAAGAAAGTGAAAAAGCTGGCTTAAAACTCAACATTCAGTAAACTAAGATCATGGCATCTGGTCCCATCACCTCATGGCAAATAGATGCAGAGAAAGTGAAAAGAGTGACAGATTTTATTTTCTTGGGCTCCAAAATCACTGTGGATGGTGACTGCAGCCATGAAATCAAAAGATGCTTGCTCCTTGGAAGAAAAGCTATGAAAAACCTAGACAGAGTATTAAAAAAGAGAGATATCACTTTGCTGACAAAGGTCTGTATAGGCAAGGCTAGTTTTCCAGTAGTCATATGCAGATGTGAGAATTGGACCATAAAGAGGGCTGAGAGCCCAGGAATTGACGCTTTCGAATTGCGATGCTGGAGAAGACTCTTGAGAATCCCTTGGACAGCTAGGAGATCCAACCACTCAATTCTAACGGAAATCAACCCTGAATATTCACTAGAAGGACTGATGCTGAAGCTGAAGCTCCAATACTTTGGCCACCGGGTGTGAAGAGCAAACTCATTGGAAAAGACCCTGATGCCGGGAAAGACAGAAGGCAGGAGGAGAAGCTGATGACAGAAGACGAGATGGTTGGATGGCATCACTGACTCAACGGACATGAGTTTGAGAAAGCTCAAGAAGATGGTGAAGGACAGGGAAGCCTGGTGTGCTGCAGTCCATGGGGTCACAAAGAGTCAGACGTGACTTAAGGACTGAACAACCACCACCACCACTAAAATGCAAATGCCCTCAGAGACACAGTAGGTCCTTCTCACCACATCTTCAGTGCTTAGCATGTAATTCAGTAAAATGAATGAATTCCCCATGTCTCTAAATATGTCTTTATGTATGTATTTGTGTTAATAATTCCCTTTTATCACTCCATTTTTCCTAAACACACACGCACAAGCACACAAACTCATGCACACATACCCACAATGCTAGACTGAGGACAGGAAATAGGTCTTCTGTATCTTGTATCCTGGATGCCACATTCGTAGCATGCTCTCAGTATACATCTACTGAATTAAATCTAACTTTCTACCTGCACCTGTGCTTTGGAGAAGGAAATGGCAACCCACTCCAGTGTTCTTGCCTGGAGAATCCCAGGGACAGAGGAGCCTGGTGGGCTTTTATCTATGGGGTCGCAGAGTCAGACACAACTGAAGCGACTTAGCAGCAGCAGATGTGCTTTGAACCAGCAAATAATAAAGAAATAAAACATTTACTAGGAACTAGGTGTTATGTTGGACCCTTATACAATTATGTAATGTAATCTTCATAAGAGGTTATAGACACATTTCTCACTTTGCAAATGAGGAAGCCAGGGCTCCATGAGTTAGGTAACTTGTCTAAGGTCATAAAGCCAGTGTGTGGAGTTGAAGCTTCTATAAGGTTTCCAACTCCAAAGCATTTCCCATTACACTATACCCAAAACTCACATCTGGAAGTCTGGTGAGTACAAGGTCAAAGAGACCAGTGCTGTCCCTACACAGACAACAAAGAACCAATGGGTATCTTGTTGATAAAAATCACTGATATGAAAAATGTGAGTATTTTTTCTGAGTTGCAGCAATCCCAGGAAACTCTGCCCAACAATTTGCTATAAAAAGCAGGGGTTGAAAACTCAGCCTGTACTAAATCTAGCTTGAGAGAGGTCTATGTTGTCTGCCAACAACTGTTTCCAAACATGTTTAAAACACCCAGTTTTAGGCTGGAATTTACTCCTTAGTTCACAGCACTCACAACTGTCTTACACTCCACCTACTTCACTCATATACATCACCCATTATTCCCTACCATGCCTGAAATTTACTACTGGGACTCTAAAATGCTACCAAGGTCCCAACTTTCTAAACTTTACAAAACGAATTATGTCAGGTATCATTAGAACATTTCAAGAAACTAAATAAGATGAAGGGGGAAGGCCTCTCCTAATTTTACCAGTACCTTACCCGTATCTCAAGTTATCTTTCAACCATGAATTCACACCAAGCAAACAAATCCAATATTTAAAAGTACTGAGACACTTATCCACTCAGTTCTACTTAATAAGTTGATTAATCAACATTTTTGAAGAAGACTGTCCCACACAATGAAGGTGATCAACTGATTTATTTTTCTTGATTCCTAAGTATATATGGAGCTTAAAAACCAACTCAGTACACATAAATTAACTTACACTGTATGTTCCCACCAATTCATTGTGCTCTTAACAGATAACAAAGCACAGTGTTTAAACTAACACTCTAAATCAAATTCAGTCACGAGCCAAGGAGGTTAAAAAGCAGTCTAATCAGAAAATGTCTCAAAACCATTTGGCTGTAGGCAGAAGATCTTCAGGAAAAAGATGACAGCATTGGGAAATGCAGCCAACTCTAAAATCAAATGTCCTGAGTTTTAATGACTGCACTTCCAACTTCTCTAATTTTATCCAGTATGTAGATAATGTTAGGGTCATAGAAGCCTCCAGGAATCCTCTAACTCCAATGTTTAAAAGAAAGAAAAATCTAAACACAAATGATAGTCATAAAATGTTGAAAATAAGTAAGACCTAAAATGAGGACATGTTTTTACTCTCTTATGCATTATCATTAACCTTATACATCTTCAGACCATCAAGTTGCAAACGTGGTTTTAGTGGACAAAGGGGATGATCTGTCCAGTGCTCACTGCTATCTTTTACCCTTTCCTGTTGCACAGTTATCATGGAAGATGCCTGGTCTGGACAATGTGGCCTGCCTTTCTGACTGGTCCAAGGCTGGGAATGGCATGAAGCCACGTAGCCTGCCATGTAGACAAAGCCACTCTACTCAAAGAAAGAAAATGTAGCTGATACCAAAAGTAAAGATTAGAAAGAAAGGAGGTGTCCAGTAGCATGAGTTCCTGGATCCAGTTTCTGGAAGCTCAGATGCCCCTGCACTCTTCCCATATATATAATTAGCTATTTAATCTTCCTTAATTTCCAGGAATCAGTATGTTATACTTTTTTCTTAAGCAGTTTTCCTAATTAATGCAGTGTTCCTAAAGTCACAGAAAGTCACAGAAGACTACAAAAATGAAAATTAAGAAAGACTAGTACAGCCACTATGGAGAACAGTGTGGAGATTCCTTAAAAAACTGGAAATAGAACTGCCTTATGATCCAGCAATCCCACTGCTGGGCATACACACTGAGGAAACCAGAAGGGAAAGAGACATGTGTACCCCAATGTTCATCGCAGCACTGTTTATAATAGCCAGGACATGGAAGCAACCTAGATGTCCATCAGCAGATGAATGGATAAGAAAGCTGTGGTACATATACACAATGGAGTATTACTCAGCCATTAAAAAGAATACATTTGAAGCAGTTCTAATGAGGTGGATGAAACTGGAGCCTATTACACAGAGTGAAGTAAGCCAGAAGGACAAACACCAATACAGTATACTAACGCATATATATGGAATTTAGAAAGATGGTAACAATAACCCTGTGTACGAGACAGCAAAAGAGACACTGATGTATAGAACAGTCTTATGGACTCTGTGGGAGAGGGAGAGGGTGGGAAGATTTGGGAGAATGGCATTGAAACATGTAAAATATCATGTATGAAACGAGATGCCAGTCCAGGTTCGATGCACGATACTGGATGCTTGGGGCTAGTGCACTGGGACGACCCAGAGGGATGGTGTGGGGAGGGAGGAGGGAGGAGGGTTCAGGATGGGGAGCACGTGTATACCTGTGGCGGATTCATTTTGATATTTGGCAAAACTAATACAATTATGTAAAGTTTAAAAATAAAATAAAATTTAAAAAAAAGAATAAAAAAAAAGACTTCTTAAAATAAGTATGAATAACATTACATTATTACAATAATAAATCAAAAGTTTGCTCATAAAGATCTTTCTTGCCTTATCAAACACTCACAAAGAGGTATTACCTTTTCTAGTGTTTTAAATACTGGCGTTTTTTCACATGTAGAATGACTTCTAGAGCAAGATCTTCGCTGTATTATATGTTGGAGTTTTTCTAGTTCTTTCTTATAAAAATCTCGTTCATCTTCTATACCTTTCAGAAATGTATCTAAACGAGAAGGTGACTTGTCTCGTCGTTTTATTCCATGTTCTAGTCTCATCCTCTCAATTTCCACAGTAAGTTCTCTTTCTGCAAATTAAAGTAATAAAATCTTAAAACAATGTTGCATACAAAATATATAATCAGCCAAATAAATTATATCAATAATTTTTACAATGAAAGCTATTAAAAATCATTAGCTGTTTTGCATATCACCTACAACTGCCAAATATCAAAGAGGTAAGTGCTGAAAGAGAAAAAAAAAAACCCAAAATTATATTAAAAGTTTAAATAAAATCCAATAAGTCAAGTCCTGCTTTTGTCATATACAAGTCTGGGTACTATTTAGTATATTACCCAGTGAACAATAAATTATCACATGGTACTTACTCTCTGGTGACCTGAAAATGCACTAAAAGAAAATTTACCTGTTAAAACTGGTTATAATATGAGTGACTTTAACATTAAGCTTAAATTTAACATAGTATACACAAAACAACTAGTCTTTCCTCAAATAAGCACAATTATTAACTTTTACCACAGAAATTACCTTTTCAGGAGTCACAAGTAGCCTGTGAACGTGCATGCATGCTAAGTCGCTTCAGTCGTGTCTGACTCTTGGCGACCCCATGGACTGTAACCCACCAGGCCCCTCTGTCCACAGGATTCTCCAGGCAAGAATATTGGAGTGGGTAGCCATGCCCTCCTCCAGGGGATCTGACCAACCCAGGGATGGAACCCCCATCTTTCATGTCTCCTGCACTGGCAGGCAGGTACTTCACCTCTAGGACCACCTGGGAAGCCAAAAATTGCCTAATATTGGCAATTTTGTATAGCTCAATCTAATTTAACTGATGTTCTTTACAATTCAAAAGCATGAAGTGATTTTCAAGACATATTCCAATTCACTTACCATCTTCTTTCATTCGACAGATAATTATTGAGCATTTACTGTATGTCCAGCATGAGCTAAGAATACAAGTACGAAAAACATGTCCAAGGTCAAATAATTATTCTAATTGTAGCAGGGCAAGAGCCACAAAAGAACAGCATGCAATACAATCCAGAGGATGAACAGCAGAATTCATTCTAAAGAGTGACCAGAGAGGTTAAGAAAGTAAGAGAGCTGAAGGAATGGGCAAATGCCTTAAATGGTAAGTCAAATAAACTGATGAATGAAAAGTGTTCACTGCATTTAGTATAATGGAGGTGACTGGTGACCTTAACAAGAGCAGTTTTATTGGTGAAGTAGAAGGAGAGAAGCAAACTGGAGTGGACTGAGGTGGTAAATGGAGAAGGAAACGCAACCCACTCCAGTATTCTTGCCTGGAGAATTCCATGGACAGAGAAGCCTGGTGGGCTGCTGTCTATGGGGTCGCACAGAGTCAAGACACAACTGAAGCAACTTAGCAGCAGCAGAGGTGCTAAAGCATAGACAGTGATCAAGCAGAAAAGCAGGTATGAATGACTTTTTAAGATGTAAAAGCTATAATGAGGAGGAAAGAGTAGCTGGATAGGAATGGGTCACAGTTTTTGCTTTAGAATGGGAAAAGGGAAAAGCATGTTTGAATACCAATGGGGAAAAAACAGTACAAAGGCTAACGTTATCAAAAAGAGATAATATGTAGCATTTTAAAATGAGAGAGAATGGGACCTAGAGAACAGATGGAGGCAGTGGCCTATCATAAAAGCCAAATGGCTCCACTCTAACAGGGAAGATAAGGGTGGACAGGTTAAAGATCTGGGGACACGAAACATGGAATGCCTCCCTGACGGCTTGTTCTTTTAGCAAAACTGGAGGTAAGATCATCTACTCAGAATGGGTTTACTGAGAATGAAAAATACTTGAGTATGTTCCCTGCAGAGTAGGAGATCAAGCTGTAAGGAATATAGAGTGAGATCTCCATACCTCACTGAAGGGGGCGCTGTGGTTCAGGACCATGTAACTTCCAGTGCTATTGCTACTGTCTGGGGCACATGCTTGCTCCTTGGAAGAAAAGTTATGACCAACCTAGATAGCATATTCAAAAGCAGAGACATTACTTTGCCAACAAAGGTCTGTCTAGTCAAAGCTATGGTTTTTCCAGTGGTCATGTATGGGTATGAGAGTTGGACTAAAAAGAAAGCTGAGTGCCGAAGAATTGATGCTTTTGAACTGTGGTGTTGGAGAAGACTCTTGACAGTCCCTTGGACTGCAAGGAGATCCAACTAGTCCATCCTAAAGGAAATCAGTCCTGAATATTCATTGGAAGGACTGATGCTGAAGCTGAAACTCCTACTTTGGCCACCTGATGCGAAGAGCTGACTAATTGGAAAAAGACCCTGATGTTGGGAAAGATTGAAGGCAGGAGAAGAAGGGGACGACAGAGGATGAGATGGTTGGATGGCATCACTGACTCAATAGACATGAGTTTGAGTAAACTCCGGGAGTTGGCGATGGACAGGGAGGCCTGGTGTGCTGCAGTCCATGGGGTCACAAAGAGTCAGACAACTGAGTGACTGAATTGAACTCAACTGGGGCACATGCAAGCAGTGCTTAGCTGCTCACGTGTAAATGTTTTAGTTGATCCACGGCTGGATTTTGGGTAGGAGGATGCATTCAAAACACAAAGAAACAAGGGAGTTTCAGGTATGTGAAAGATTATGCTGAAACGGCAGGATAGAGATAGCATGAAAGAAGTAAAATTGCAAACTTTCAAATGTAGGCCTAAGCACTTTAATAATGTATGAACTCATTTAATCCTCATAACAACCTTTTGGGTTAGGTGCCATCTTAACCACACAGATAGGGAAACTGAAGCAACGTTAAGCAACATGCTCAAGTCATACAGCTGGTTAAGCAGAGAAGGGGTCAGATAGATTATCCCCATAGATGCTGAAGAGCCCAGGATACAGCATTTTCTTAAAATAGCACACTGGCTTTCCTTCACTTTCTCAGACACATGGAGTTTGATGGTACCAGGATTCTACACTTGCCATCCCCTCTGCCTGGAAAATTGCCCCAGATTGTCATATGGCTTGGTGTCCATCACTAAGCCTTTTGATCAGCTGATCTCTAGCATACCCTCCCAGTTTATTTAATACCCTTACCATCTGAAATTGATTTCTTCACTTATGTGCTACCAGTTTGTCTCTCTGAGTAGATTATAGCCTCCACAAGAGCAGTGGGCCTGTGTATCTTGTTTACCTTATACATCCCAGCACTACAGGCTCATAAACATTTGTCAAATGAATGAATGAATGGATTCTTACATGTTTCTTAAACCAATTCATTTAGGATAAGGTACTTGGCAGAAAGTTAGCCTATTTCAAGTGTGTGTGTTTGTGTGTGTGTACCTGAAGGTGATAAAACTGCATTTACTTAAAATGATTCTGTACTTCAATTTCCCACTATTTCATAATGGTCTTCCTCATAGTCTTAATTCTATTATCATGTGACTCAAAGAAAGATAAATTTACATTGGAAAATATTCAACCGGGGTTCCCTGTACCAACTAGTCAGAATATAAAAGGTTCCTGTAAGGTTCTTGAGGGAGACAGATTTTCTACTATATCTCAATGCCTAGTCTGGTTTCTGATACACAGCAAACACTCAACAAATATTTATTGAATGAATGAATGAAAAAGAAACATCTACTGCTAAAAATAAAACATTAAGAGGAAATCACACTTTTTAAGTTATTAACATTTTATATTTTACCTGTAACTGCAAAACTTTCAATTTTTTTGTTAAGTCTTTGCTTTTCTTGTTCAAGCTGATGAACAACAGTTTCCAGGTCTGATTTTATAAGGAGTTCATCACTCAGCCTCTCCTTTTCTTTATGACATAAGCTTAATTCCTGAAAATTTTAATACTAAAATTAAGATTTCTAGCAACTTTACAAAACATGAAAACACATTTATTTAAGAGTAATTCACATACATACACTTTTAGTCAGTCAAATATATACCATTTCAATTAAAGTTAATTCTCAATTGAGGCTAAAAGCATCACAAAACCCAAACTCAATAGTGCTCCCTTCTAAAGTAGTAGAATTATTGGATTTTATTTTCTTTTAATTTGTTTAGCATATTGTCTTTCAAAAAAGTGAATATGACTTGTTCAATAAAAAATTTTAAAGCGTTTTTATGTTTAAAGAAAAGCAAAAGTAAAGACAGTGCTCTAAGACTACCACAGGTATATATAAGCACAGGGTTATTCTCAGTCTCACCTGCACAATGGGGATAAGACCAGCACCTGGACACCGAGGATTCATCTATGAATGATTCATCTATAGATTCATCTATGGATGATTCTACGAATGTGAAACACTCCGTACAGTGTCTAGCACATGGCAAGTACTTAATAAATGTTAGCTAATAATATCAGAGAAGGCAATGGCACCCCACTCCAGTACTCTTGCCTGGAAAATCCCATGGACAGAGGGGCCTGGTAGGCTGCAGTCCATGAGGTCACACAGAGTCGGACACGACTGAATCGACTTAGTAGCAGCAGCTAATAATACTGTTAACATTTATCTTAAAAATACATAAAATGTAACACCAATGGAAAAAATAAGAAAGGTCAGAAAGTAACTACATCTTGCTGTCAGGCAACAATATTGAAACTTGGTCACAGTTCTGAGACAGTATTATAAATCACATACAACTGCAAAGAGTGTGCATTACAAACAGCAGTGAACAAACAGCAAAAATCCCTGTCCTCATGGAGCTTACACTATAGTGAAAACATCATCAAAACATCTATTTTACATTTTCTGACTTTATGGGACAATTTTACGTATCTATGAAACTCAAGAGTGGGCAACATCTAGTAGGTTTAGCTAATGTTTAGCAGTGTTCAGCTGAACTGACTACCTGATAAAGCAGTTGGATGAAATAGAAAGTCATTGTGATACGCTGTTCATAGTGAACATACAAAAACCAGTTACTGAACACCTAACTGGTGTTATGGCTCAGTTATGAGCCAGTGTATCACAAAAGGCTTCGCTTAATTTGCCTCATGACTGCCACCAGAATATTACCACTAGACTGTAAAAAGAGTATAATTAATGAGAAAACTTGGAAGTTAGTACTAGTCTTTGTTTCCAATATTAATGGAGACTCATCCAATTTAACAGGCTATTAAAAAATTCTCAATAATCTATCAGGTGACCACCTAGGAATTTCTACCTGTACGCAAGACATTCTTTCTGCCGGTTCTAGACTATAAGATTACATCTAGGTTAGGCTAAATCCAGGTTTATGCTGGGATGATTACTAGTTGTCTCATTTGAAGACCACGAGAATGAACAAAATGACTAGTAAGATGGTTTGTACTGCCAAAAAAAATAATTAAAAGAAAACTGAGTCCTTTTTAATAAAGGTCAACAATTTTATCAAGTAATTATCAGTTTTTAGTTTTAATAGTAAACTGATGAGTCATGAAGTCATTTAAATAATATAAAATTCCTAACAGGCTTTCCAAATTTGAGTGTAACTTGCTACCTATTATATATGAGATTAAAAAAGTATACAAATATACATACTGACTGAAATAAGTCAGAGAAAGACAAATATCATATGGTATGGCTTATATATGAAATCTAAAAAATGAGTACAAATGAATTTATCTACAAAACAGATACACAATTATAGATGTAGCAAACAAACTAATGGTTAGCTGGGGGTAAGCAGGGAGAGGGATAAACTGGGAGACTGGGAGTGACATATACATACTACTATATATAAAATAGAAAATTAATAAGGACCTACTGTATAGCACAAGGAACTCCACTGAATACTCTGTAATGGCCTATATATATATAAAAAAGAATCTATAAAAAGAGTGGATACATGTATAACTGACTCACTTTGCTGTATGTCTAAAACTAACACAACATTGTAAATCAACTCTATTACAATAAATTTTTTTAATTTCTAGAAATATAAAAAAAATAATTATAAAATATAAATGTAACCAAATATATAATACAATGGGATATTACTAGCCATAAAAAAGAAGTAATGATACATGCTATGATACGCATGAACCTTGAAAACAATGGGTTAAGTGGAAGTCACACATAAAAGGTTATATATTGTATAATTTCATTTACATAGAATATCTAGAATAGGCAAATTATAGATTAGAGAGACAGAAAGCAGATTAGTGTGTGTCAGAGGTTGAGCAGAGGAAAATGAGGAGTGACTGCTAATGGGTATGATGTTTCTTTTTGGAGTGATTAAAATGTTCTGGAATTAGTAGTGATGGCTGCACTACTTTGTATCTATACCAAAACCACTGGACTGTACACTTGAAACAGTAAACATTATGATAGGTAAATTATAATTAGTAAACAAAAAAGTAAAATAAAACATAAAATTTTTCTTAATGAAAATTCTGGCAATTCAATACAAAACCTACTCACCAGTTGAAGTTTTCCCATTGTTTCCTCAAGATTCCGCATTTCAGAAAGCTTTTTTTTAATCTCTTTCTAGGAATAAAAAGCTTATTAGGTACATACCTAAAAGTCAAGGATACTTAACACTAAGTGACAGTGAAAATGAAGCCAAGTCATTTTTGAGTAATTCATGTTCCCTGTCATCAGGGGGAGCAAAAGTTTTAGCCAGCTCTATGCCTCAGTTTCAATGAAGAGGAGGCAAAGTTTAGGTTTCTCTTCAATTTCTGGTATCCTGAATGCTTATAGGGACCTATTTGTAACATGTGCAACAAGAGAGGCCCTTGAAAATCTTCTTCTGTCTGTATAATTGTAGGACTTTCCTTGAGCCCTGGTTTTTAGGACTCCTCTTCCAGCCCTGTCATTTCCTGACTTTCCCATCCTATTTGCTCTTTCACCACCCACTACTAACACCCTGTGCTTGTGCTTAGTCGCTCAGTCGTGTCCAACTCTTGGCTACCCCATGGACGGTAGCCCACCACGCTCCTCTGTCCATGGAATTCTCCAGGCAAGAATACTGGAGAGGGTTGCCATGCCCTCATCCAGGAGACGATCAACCTGGATCCTCTAAATGGCAACTAAGAGTGCTGAATGCCAAGATTAAAATATTATGACCTAACAGGAATCTTTTACTGAGCCAAGTTGTCATTCTCGACTACTTTCAACGTGACGTGTGACAGTGTTCAGTATGTTGTGCACACATGAGAGAATATGCAAAAGAAAGTGGAAAAGGAAAGCAATGAGATACAGAAATACTGCAAAGAAACTAAAGTCACAAAAGCAAAATTACAACTGCACTAACTGAGACTTCCCTGGTGGCCCAATGGCTAAGATTCCATGCTCCCAACGCAGGGGGCCCAGGTTTGATCCCTGCTCAGGGAACTTGATCCCACATGCCACAACTAAGACCTGGTAAAATAAACAAGTAAAAAAAATTGCACTAATTATGTTTCCTTCATTTTCAAGGTTGTTTTGGCTATTCTGGGTCCCTTGAGATCCATATGAATTTTAGGATTTTTTCCTATTTTTGTAAAAAAAAAAAAAAAATCACTGGGATTTAGAGAGGGATCACACTGAATCTGCAGATTGTTTTGGGTAGTAGGGACATTCAAACAATAAAGTCTTCCAATCCATGAACACAGGGTATCTTTCCATTTATTTCTGTCTCTAAATTCTTTCAGCAGTGTTTTATAGTTTTCAGTATACAAGTCTTTTGCCTCCTTGGTTAAGTTTATCCCTGAGATCTTTATTCTTTTTGACGCTATTGTAAACAGGATTATTTTCTTAATTTTCTTTTTGGATTTTAATATAGAAATGCACCCAGATTCTTATGCAATGATTTTGTATCCTGCAAGTTTGCTGAATTTATTAGTTCTGTTTTTTTTTTTTTTTAAATTGGCATCTTTAGGGTTTTCTACACATATCATTTCATCTGGAAACAAAACTTTACTTCTTTATTTCCAATTTGAATGGCTTTTACTTCTTTTTTCTTGCCTAATTCCTCTGGCCAAGACTTCCAGTACTATGTTGAACAGAAGTAGGGAGAATGGACATCCTAGTCTTGTTTCTAATCTTGGAGGAAAAGGTTTCAGTCTTTCACCACTGGGTATGATGTTAGCTGTGGGCTTTTCACTATGGCCTTTATTATGTTGAGGTAGTTTCTTTCTATTCTACTAATTAATGGAGATGACACTGTATAAGATTAATTCATTTTATTTAGTTGATATAAAGTAGTGACCTTAAAACTATTAATAGGTTATACTCATGCTTGGGATAATATAAAAATTATCCAAGTATTATGCAAAACTATCATATACATACAGTTTTATGAAATCAATATCTGGATTAATTTGAAAATATCCTTCTTAAAAATTATATACCTGAAAACCTGTGGTCTAGGTATCATGTGAATTCTTCTTTCCCACCTACCCTTCCACAATTGCCTTTTACCCACTTTTCAAAAGAAAGGCAAGCTTCTAATTTCATACTATACCTCTACATATAAAAAACTTCTGAAGTACCAGACAACACCTGAAATGTTGGGGCTCATCAAAGCCTTTAATTAAGATGCTATTTTCTCCCATTATATCTTACTAAAAGATGTACTTTCAGTACAATTTTACTTTTTTATTTGATAAGTATTTACCAACATTTGTGCTACATCTGTCACTTTGATCCACTGACTACTAATAATTATAATAATACGTTTTACAGGAAAACGCTAACATTCTGAACCTTATAGTCACAGGATATTTTTAAATTAAAAAAATTTCAATTCATGTATTTTTAATTGCAGAGACATTTGATAGTTATCATAAAAAGATATTCAAGCATAAAATGTTACAATAAGATACAATTTTGTGGGGATTTCAAGAAGGGTCATTTGGATTCTGCGGGTTATATTTATAAGAACAATATGACAATTTTATTTTAAGAGATCAATCTTAACAACTGATTAGAAATTACATCCTTTCCATCTATTTAAAGATGAAAAATGTTAGCTACCAACTCAAAAATGTGCAAGGAATATATAGTTTCAAAAAATACCTTTAAAGGGCTCCTGAGCACATAATGACCTAGAGGACAAACTTCAGAAGCCTGCTTATAATGTAGAGAAAGGACAGATGAAAATCTTGAATGAAAAGAGGGAGGAATCTGGAAAATTGCCATAAAAATAGATTTGCTCCAGAAAGACACACAAACAACTGGTGAAAGTGCAAACATTTAGAGCATGTAAATACCACTTAAAAAAAAACTTGAATTACAAAACAAACCAAAAGACCTGGATAGGATACCAAAAGAACTCAAGCTCACTCCTCTCTAGGAGAATTGACGAGCACCCCCATAGCCTAGATGTACCTTTGCTTCCTCAAGTTCTTTGTCAGCAGTCTTGAGCACTTCTTCTTTGTGTCTTTCCAACTGCTGTGCTAACTGGTCTATTTCAGTTAATTCCTGGCAGAGTTTTTCATTTTTGTTACTTAAATTAACAACTTCAGATGTTACTGTTTCCTTGGTTTCCATAAGCTCTTGTATATGCTTTTCCAGATCTTTATTAGCTTGCTGAAGAAAGTCAACCTAAATTGAATTTGTAATTCATAAGTTAATAAATTGGAAAATTATCAAATACTGAACTTTCAAAATATTTCAAAATACTGTGTTTTTTAAAATACTGAAAGTTAAAACTCCAGCTATTTTACATTTTCAAATTTATATTGTTTTTATTTGTAAAACTGCTGATGTGTGGTTTAGTAAAAATATATATATGTCTTCAGTTTTCAAGCATGGAAGGAAAGGATAAGTAAGAAATTTGTGTGAACCTTTTCCCAACATAGAGTTCTAAATATATGACAAGATTACCACTATGATAATATTAGTCTGGAGTGCTGTACCACACAGAAGCCACTAGATCTGCATATGGCTACTAAGCACTTAAAATGTGGCTAGTCCAGAGGTGTGCTATAAATACAAAGAGGAGTCCAAAGACTTAGTACAAAAAAACAGTACAATATGCCAATGATATTTCACAACACTGACTACATGTTGAAGTAACATTTTGGATATATTTAAGTAGATACATTATTAAAATTAATTTCACTTTTTTGTTCACTTTTGTTTTGTTCACTTTTGTTCACTTTTTTTTTGTTTTTACTTTTTTTAATTAGACTACTAGGAAATTTTAAATGACATATGTGGCTCATATCCTATTTCTACTGAACAGCACTGCTCAAGAGCTATGCTAATATTTGGGACTTAATCTACTCTGGCTACAGTTCAGGCAGCGGTGATATCTAAATGTCTAAAGATCATATGGAAACAACCTAACGTCCTTGACAGATGAATGGATAAAGATGATGTAGTGTGTGTGTGTGTGTGTGTGTGTGTGTGTACACAACAGAATATTATTCAGCCATAAAAAAGAATGGAATAATGCCATTTACAGACACATGAGTGGACCTAGAGATTATCATACTAAATGAAGTCAGAAAGAAGACAAATACCATATGATGTCACTTATATGTGGAATAAAAAAAATACAAATGAACTTATTTACAAAACAGAAACAGACTCGAAGACACGGAAAACAAACTTATGGGTACCAAAGGGGAGAGGGGATTGGGGAGGGATAAATTAGGAGTTTGGGATTAGCAGATACAGACTATTGTATATAAAATAAACAAGGTCCTACCATATAGCACAGGGAACTACATTCAACAACATGTAATACAACACAATGGAAGGACTTTCCTAGTGGTCCAGTAGTCAAGAATCCACTTGCCAAAGCAGGGGACACTAGTTCAACCCCTCATCCAGAAACTAGGATCCCACATGCCACGGGGGAACTAACCCTGAAAAAGGCAACTACTGAGCCCACCAGCTGCAACTGCTAAAGACTGTGTGCCCTAGAGCTCAAGCTTGGCAAGAAGAGAAGCCACCTCAACAAGAAGCCTGCGTGCTGCAACTAGAAAGTAGCCCCGACCGTCAAAACCAAAGCCCACGTGCAGCACAGAAGACCCAGTGCAGTTAAAAACAAACAAAAAAACATAATGGAAAAGAATACGAAAAATAATACATATATAATATGGATAACTGAATCACTTTGCTGTATATCAGAAACTAACATTCACTGTAACTCAACTATACTTCAGTTAAAAAAAACATTTCTAAAGGTCATTTGTCACGTTTCACAGAAGTCTCTTGCTCTTTCACTCTTAGGTCAAATGCATGGCAAGGCAAACTACTACATAGTTCAATAAAAACTGTTATGTTTAATTTTTATATTTATTTTTTAAGTAATATTTTTTACACTATAAAAGAAATACAAATTCTGAAAATGGAGAAAATCATAGAGAAGACTATGTCACCACACAAAGATAAACCTTTATTAGTGTATTTTGGCATAGTTTCTTCTAGTGTTTTCTCTCTCTGAATGTATATACACAATTTTTAAAGCAAACTGAGGATTACTTTTTACCTTCAGTTTATTCTCTTCTTTTAAACACGTATCACTGTGGTATATCAATTCCTGCACCTCATTAAATATAAAAACAGGATTTTTCAACAGCTGTACCCAATTTTGGATACTTTGACTCTACGAAATCTTTTCTGCTATAAATACCCAAGTAAACAACTCTTTCACCTTTACAAACCCAAGACCATTAAAAACACTTACAACTTTATATGCTCAGTGAAATATATAAAGTCGTTACCTGAATATTTAAATGAGCAATAAGCTTTTCGTTGGCTTTATTTCTAGTCTCCAGAGAAAGGATATCAGAGGAGCGACCCCCATCCAATGCAATCGACAGTCGTTCTATCTCTCGTTCTCTAAGTTCAATCTGAAAACATAAAGTTGTGCTATCATTTTTAAAGATATGGTTTTGAACTGAAATGATTAATACTGGACAAACGTTTATTTGAATATACTTCCATTTTTCTTATGCCCCACAATGTATACAAAAGATTAACACTCATATATGTTACTGACACATAAATGGTATTATGAGATCCATTTATACAGAGCAAAAATATACACAGAAAATCTCAACCTAAGAATTGTCAACACAGGTTTCATAAGTATTTTTACTGAAGAGATTCTTTCCAATTTTATGTTTTTTTTTTTTCCTCTCCTCTAAGATTAGGCAATGTTTATACAAAAAGAAACTAAGTCCTGGAACTGAGTCTGAACTACTTCAGTGCCTGGTGAAATAACTGGGAGATAAACAAATGAATATAAAACAAAAAGGAAATGATTTGCTACTGAAATTCAGTATTAAAAAGGATATGAGGCCAGAATGAATTTGCTTTACTATTATGTAGAAAAAAACAGATATACAATCAAAAACATCACTACCAACCATGAATTCCCACCCAAGAATCTAGAAAAACACACACACACTTTCAAACTTTGGTTTTCTTTTCAAAAAAAAAAAATTGAAAACAAAAACCAAGTATTCAATTTAACAAGCAATTATTGAGCATAGTTCTAAATATACAAAGATGAATAAAACATGATCCCTTACTTTCAGAAACACACAGCTTTACAGGAAAAGCAAGAAAATAAACCAATAATTGCTTTAATATGTTGTTCAATGATACAATAATAGAAATAGGTATACAGTACCAAAGTAGTCAAGGGAATAAATAAGTCCAAAAAAGTTATAACATATGCTAGGCAGAGAAGAAAGGAGGGATATTCCCGGCAGTGACAAAGAAGCACTAGGCAACACGGTATGTTTAAGGGAGCAGAAATGACTCGGTATGACTGAATTATAACATGCAAGGGAAATTAATAGTTGGAGATGAGTCCAAAGAATTAGGCAGGAACTGGCACCCCACTCCAGTACTTTTGCCTGGAAAATCCCATGGATGGAGGAGCCTGGTAGGCTGCAATCCATGGGGTCACTAAGAGTCGGACACGACTGAGCTTTCACTTTTCACTTTCATGCATTGGAGAAGGAAATGGCAACCCACTCCAGTGTTCTTGCCTGGAGAATCCCAGGGACGGGGGAGCCTCGTGGCTGCCGTCTATGGGGTCACACAGAGTCAGACACGACTGAAGTGACTTAGCATAGCATAGCATAGCATATGATAAGCACTGTATACTTCACTAGGGAGAAATATTACTCAAGAGTAAAGGGTGAATGTGATAAGAACAGGACCAGAAGCAAGGAGACCTACTGTAGGAACGTATGAGAGATGATTAGAGCCTAAGAAACAGTGGGACAGGACAGAACAGAGTATGTAAGTTTAAGAACTGGCAGAACATGGTGAGTGGTATGTGACAGGCAGAGAATGAGATATATAAAGACTACAGAATGCTGGCTTGGGTGGATGCTGAAGCTTCCAATCAAAGTTGAGAATACAGGAGGAGAAACAAATGTGAGACAGAAGCCGGAAAGTTCAGCACTAGGCATATGTGTACAGACAGCATTCATCCAAGTGGAAATGCCAGTGTCAAGCTGGGCATATCAGAATGGAACTCAGCAGAAAGTGTCAGCCTGAGAGACTGGGGAGTCATCAACGTTCAGCTAATAAACTAAGAGAGTAGATGAGACTATCTGAGAAAACATGGAGAGGAGAAGTCAAAGAATCTTAGGGATCGGTGATATTTTAGGGAGCAGGCAGACAAAAGAGCAAAGACGATATTTTAAGAGGCTTAAAAAAAAAAAAAAACGCAAGGAAAGGAAAACCAAAAGAAAATGAAGCCACAGAAGATTTTCAAAGAGGAATGATCAATAATGTCAAATACTGCAGAGTGAGTCACGAAAATGAAGACTTAAAAGTATCTTTCTGGATGCAGCAACTAATGTCAACAGTAACTAGATCAACTTATATAGTTGGGGACAGAAGCCAACAGAAGGTTAAGAAGTGAACAGGACGTGAAGAAGTAGAGAAAGACGAGTAAGACACCCTTTAGAGAAGTATGCATGAGGGAGAAGAAGGCCTTAGTTAGCAAGAGGGGAAAGGTAATTAAAATATTTTTTAAGGGGTATTAGTGATGATGATAAAAGCATCTCCTCACAGTTCTGTTACGAAGACTGAAAAAATTTATAGCCATTAAAATGGCCATATAAGTTTGTTAAAGAATAACTGATTAAAGCAATATCCTAAGGAGAAGAGAGGGAATGGGGCCAAGTGCATGAAACCTTAAACAGGAAGAATACCATCTTACCCATTAAGTCTTAAGGAGAACCTGTGAATACTGCTCATTTTAAAGGCAGAGATAGGAAACTGAAAAAGAAGATGATATCCTGAGGAGGGTGTTACAGGCCATGGAAAGAGCTTGAAGAGAACAGTAAAATCTGGAATATATGCTGAGAAGAACAGAACAAACTCCCACAAAAAAAAAAAAAAAAACTGATAGAGAATAGAGTAGACTCAATCAATATTGATAACCACATTAAATTGGTGATTTCAATCAGAATGGTCAGGCTATTTTCTTCAAACACCTCAGCCACCTCACGGAGACAATACTGGTCAGTCTGTGTTCATAAAGTACTTAGAAAAAAGTGTGATGAAAGAATGACTGACTATAAATTGAAAAATATCAATTAATATTCATCTCATATGCATATTTGATATGTTCAACATCTCTCCATAAAATAAGTTTTTTGGATGACATTACTATAATTCCTTTTAACTCCATTTTATCCAAGTGATCTTCAAACTACTTCATAAACTTAACACTTATACCAATACATAGGTTACATCTATATTGGTATGTGCACATTTCTTCACTCCAAAAAAACATAGTTATGTGCAGAATATGGACAACGTGTTACCTGATTTAAACTTCAGTAAGCATATTAAGAAAGCAAGCCTGTAATTACCCAAATCAGAATTTAGCCAAGACACCAAAAGTATAAAAGAACAAAGCTTGTTCAAAGTTTTCATGTAACCCTGAATTTATTCATTCCCTTGCTTCTTTAGAAAACTGTCGTATGGGGTACTACTGCTTATACAGAAAATATTCAATAAGCATGGCAACTCGGAAGAGTAACTTTCAAAGACATATTCAAAATGATAAAATCTACAGAAAGGGTAAAAGAAGTTTTTAAAAATACTATTATAAAGCATAGTACACTTCAATAAAATACCTCTTGAGATGGAAACAGTTAATATGTTTATAATATTTGGGGAGATAGATGATTCACCTTAAAAAAAAAAAAAAAAAACTACTATTCACCTCAATGCATAATGCAGGGAATGGACTGAAGGCTCTGAAGCCATCTAAGCCATTCCATCTATTAATTCTATTAACGAATTTACTAAAAAGAAAAGCTGTATTAAAAACTCAGGTATCAGAAATATTAAACATAACCCAATTCTATTCACAGTCACAGCACACTCACCTCAATCCCAACTAGGCAAATAAAAAATCCTACCTGCTTGTTATAATCTCTCAGTTCACTTTCCATCATTGCTAACTTCTCTTGTAACTGGCAGACTTCTTGTTGAAGTTCTTGAATTCTGAAACATATTTATAAGTAATGTCAATATATTTTTGATAAGAAATACAAAGTTACAAAAGTGAAATTAGATACCTTCTTTTAAAAACCCTCAACTTTTGTTTCTCAGTGAGGTAGGAGGTGCTGTGCCAAAGGGGTCCCAAGCCACAGCACAGAGTACATCATCTTAGAGATTTAATTTTATAAGAACAGATACAAAACTGAGTGGTAAATAATCTGAAACTCAGATACATTATGTCTCCTACTCCATCTTGATCCTTAGGACAAATTCCTCTGGGTACTGTTGCCAATTCTTAGGTTCAGGGAACTAAGCATCGAGTCCAAAACTCACAATACTATTAAGTGAAATAAGGGACTAAATGTTTTTTGAACCCACATGACCCTGTATTTTCTAACAAACTATCTTACAATCTTAAGAGAGAAGAAAAATACTGAGAAATATCAATTTTCCAGGTAACTACAGCAAAAAAAACTACTCTTTCCTGGAACTTGTTAATTCCAAGGGAATCAAGATTTGTCTAAATCATCTGAATTATATGAATCCTAAATGTACCGTACTACATCAAACTTTGCCAAGCATTAACAAAACAAGTCACAATCACTTTCATACTGGAAAAATAAAGCCTGAAGCCAGGTTTAATTTTAAGAGAGCTTTTCCATAGGGTAGATAGAGTACAGCTGAACACTGCTTGTACCTGCTATTAGCATTACTAGAACCAATACTACCCACTAATCCAGGAGTAGGAGAGCAGTACGTGTGCAACCACACTCACATATGCGTGAATGACTCTAAATAAAGTTAAATGTGCATGTGCAAATTCAACAAATAAGATAATCAAGAGACTAATGCTACCTATGATGGCTTGATAGAAAAGAAGAATATTAAGGGAAAGAAAAAGACAGAAAATGATACATGTTGTTGTTCAGTCACTAAGTCGTGTCCAACTCTTTGCGACCCCATGGACTGCAGCATCCCAGGCCTCAGTTTCTCACCATTTCCCAGAATTTTCCCAAGTTCATGTCCATTGAATCGAATACATACAGAGCCCTCTAAAACTCAGTAAATAATACTAACACATTGTCTAAGTCCTAGTTTATAAGTACCAGAAAAACAAAACACAAAATATTTCATGGGTAAAGTCAAGTAAGTATATAAATACAGGTACAAAATATTGTGTGAGAATAACTGAGCTAAAGACCCTAATTAGTCCCCCAACCAATGTCTTTTTTTTTTAATTGCTATAGAGATTAATAATAAAGTAGAAAACTCTCTCATATTGTCTACATAATCTACAAAGTAAAAAGCTAGCTGCACTAACCATTTGCACTGGTGTATTCTGTACTTTACACTGTTTCTGCAGCCGTGACCAGAGAGGCCGTCACTAGTGCTCTTCTACTCCTCTGCACTGTTTAAGATGTTCTTAACAGCATTCTGTGTATCTCCCCTTGTCTCATCTTCTTACCGGGTCGTAAACGTCTCAAAAGTTGCATCTTTACATCCCAAGAACACTTACATAGCCTTTTCCAAAGAGTTTATTGAAGTTAATAATTAAAATAGAATTTACATCTGACTCCAAGTTAAGGAAACACCAACCTACAGAGCCAGAGAATCATGAAGCAAGAATATCAAAGCCAGGACAAGTCTACTCATGCTACGAGCATTAGAGAAAAATCTGAAGTAATAGAGAGTCTGTAGAAGATTTACTTGGGTGATAAAGCTGAATGTCAAAGCAACTCTACTGAAATAGGCTGTAGGTGGCACTAAATAGTTTTAAAGCAAATATAGACAGAAACCCCAGATATATGATTTACTTGAAATCAAATTTCAAAACAAGTGAAAACCTTTTATATTCAGAATATATTCAGAAAGCGTTTACTGAATGCTTGTGCAAAGTTCTATGCTACATACCAGAGATAGGCTAGTTAAGAAGACAAAACCCTACTACCAAGAAACTTAGGGCTAACCAAGTGATCATGTAACTAAAGCCAACAGAGAATTCTTTAATGCACCTGTTATCAGCCACGTGCAGGAGGTCTGCGATGTAAGGGTCATCTGGCTGAGGAACCGGATATGAACTGATTTCAGAGGGAGGGACTGGTTCATCAATCTGCATGCGCTGGCGCCTAAAAGCAATATTTCTTTTCTTGCCACCTAAAAAAAAAAAAAAGTGTATTTCAAAAAACTGACAACAAAACACTGTCTTAGAATTAAATAGTTTAGAAGGCTAGCCTTTTTGTTATAAAGTATGTCTCTAGCTCTTATTACATAAGAGCCAGGTCAAATGTTTTCTCCCTTATATATAAATACCCACCTGATCTTTAACTAAACAACTCATTTCTGAAAAACTCAACAAGACATGGTTAGAAAGCAAGCTTTATTTTCTGCATGCTTGGTATATATGCCCAGATTTAATCTGTTCCTTCATGAGATGGGGACCAAACTCTGGCAAGATTAAAAGCTGAGTGTGCCTTGTTGTACATGACAGAGCTCAAGACGTCATCACCGGCAGAAAACTGTCAAATGAGAAGCTGAAGTCAATGTTAACTAAAATAAACATGTTTATTAAGCAAGGCCAAAGGAGCAGATAATTGAAACTTTAAGAATCAAAATTAGTATAGAGAAGAATATGTATCCTGAATTAATGGGGAATTTTCTTAATTATCCTTAAAATTAGTAGGTATAATTTCTTTTGATGGCTAGATATATCCCATCTTGGCCCAAACCACAAGGATAATTTACCTTTTCCAGTACCTGGCCAAGATTAGACATGTACTTGAAAAACTAACTGACCCTCACAAAGAACAAACACAACCCACAACTCTGTGTGCCTTAGAATCCTAACAAGTTTTTTTATACTCCTAACCTCTTGTTTCGGAGAAGGCAATGGCACCCCACTCTAGCACTCCTGCCTGGAAAATCCCATGGACGGAGGAGCCTGGTGGGCTGCAGTCCATGGGGTCGCGGAGAGTTGGACACGACTGAGAGACTTCACTTTCACTTTTCACTTTCGTGTATTGGAGAAGGAAATGGCAACCCACTCCAGTGTTCTTGCCTGGAGAATCCCAGGGACAGGGGAGCCTGGTGGGCTGCCGTCTATGGGGTCGCACAGAGTTGAACACGACTGATGTGACTTAGCAGCAGCAGCAACAACCTCTTGTTTTGAGGATGAAGAAACCAGGTCAAAAGTATTTAAATGGCCTGCTTGTAGTTACACAGCTGAACAAGGTAAACCACTTTCTTCCCTTATTTCCTGGTTCTCCTCCTTGGTTGCTCCTTCTCAGTTTCTTTCAAAGACCCTCTTCTTCCATCTGTGCCTTAAAAGACAATTTCCTAAGGTCTGTCTTTGGTTCTCCTCTCTTTCCAATCTATATATAATCTCACTAGTAACTCCTACCACATTCAAAGCTTCTGTTCTCAGGATATTCCAATGATTTCCAAATGTGAATCTCCATCTAGGACCATATTTCTGAGGACAGATCTACATATTCCACTGCATACTAGGAGTTTCAATGTGAATGTCCCATGGATATAACATACTCAACAAACCCTTTGTAAACGGTGGACTTCTGTTCTGTTTTCCATATTCCCTATCTTAAGAAATAGTACCAGGGCATCCTTGCCAGTGGTCTCATGGTTAAGACTAGGGGCACAGGTTTGATCCCTGGTTAAGGAACTAACATCCCACATGCCCCATGGTGCAGCCAAAAAAAAGAAAGAAAGAAATAGTATTAATATCCTCATTCATCCACTCAATCACTTCAAACAGAAATTTGGAAATTCCTCTACATCCCAAGTTTACTAAATTTATCCATCACTAAATTTTAGAGATTATACCTCCTAAATCACTCTTGATTTAGGCCCACTCTTTTCTCAGAAAATCTAATTATCCTCCTTTTTTTGTTTTCTTAATCTTCTAGTTACTTCTGAGATCCTCTCCCACATTTCCCCAGCTTTTCTGCCTTTGGTTCACACTCCTCCCTCTCCCAGCTTATTTTCTGCCATTTCAAGTCCCACAGATTCCTCCCTGATCCTGGCCTCCCAGCTTGCAATTCTTCAATTCTCAGAGTCTCCTCTTCACTCAGCTACAGGCACATAGTAACATGATTAAGCCTGGACTGTGTCACCAGATAGAACTGAGCCAGCTTCCCGGTCTTCAACTCTCTTCTGATGGCAATCTTCATTCTGACCAAATTACTACTGGTCCTCACCACGTTCTTTAATCCCTCAGTCTCTACCAAGTCTCATAATTCAGGACCTGCCTTCACCTCGTTTGCTTCCATAACATTAAGTCTCATGGTTTAGACACCTCCATGATCTGGAGATTCTTCCATCAGCTTTGAGCCTGGACAACCACTAACTCTGCATATGGCCCATCATTTCTGTTTTCTTCCTTGAGAGCTACTGAGCATAAGGCTAAGAAGAGTAAAATAAACTAAGAAATAACAAGGTATATCATTTTCAAAGTCTTTAGAGTATGAAGTATTTTTATAATTAATAATGGTGATAATAATAATAGAAAAAAGAATTCAAACTAATAATAGAGGAAATAAAACCCTAGGCACTGAGGTTAGATGACTTATACCTAAGAAGTTACTGTTAACGTAAGTTTCTCAGCACATGCATAGAAATATAAGCTGGG
Organism: Bos mutus; assembly: GCF_027580195.1. NCBI lineage: Eukaryota > Metazoa > Chordata > Mammalia > Artiodactyla > Bovidae > Bos > Bos mutus. Next base: position 71,326,344 of record NC_091622.1, on the reverse strand, counting down.
TCTTCAGAAATAAATTTTAAAGGTTTTGTGGCTATCCAAATACATCTTTTCAAATACTAAAGTCTAAAGCATGAATACCGAAAGTCCCATTTCAGTCGACAGTTTTAACATCTTTAAAAGATTAGATGTAAAAAAATAAATTAATTAATAAAAGATTAGATGTACATAATTTGTTTTGAGAGGGAACAGATTCACCTGGAGTTTGAACTACAGCTTGCAAATTCTTTTCTTGAAGCTGTTGAATTTTCTCATTCTTAGCTTTGCTTTCTTTCTCCATAAGTTTGAGTTTATGAACATATTGATTATTTAGAAATTTCAGATCAGCTGTTTCACGTGCACACTTTTTCAATGTGGTTTTCAACTCTTAAAATGAAAAAGATTTAAAGAGTATTTTATACATCAATAAGTCCTTCCATTCCATAAAACAAAAAAAAAGTCACAATAATTTGAAAGGCTCCACCTGATTCTTATATGCTTTGTTAGAACATTATAACTTTTCTACCACCATTAACAAAATTGCAAATAAGTCACTAAGCACAAAAAGGAATTATATTTTTCTTCTGTGGTGAGCCTAATATGAGCTTTTGATCCAGTAAATTGGATAGGAAGCTAAGGGATTATCAATTCATGCCAAATATTAGCCAGGGCTTTCTACTAAATACAAGAAGATTTTATAATAAGTTAGCCATATAATTTACCCTTTGCCTAGTACCTCTGAAATCATTCTATCTTCTAGATCAAAAACAGGGTATAAAAGAATCAGAACAATAGATATACGGCTTTTTCTCAGAAACACAGAAGTTGTTATAAGAACATTTTTCTTCAGTACCAGTATTTAATATTTTCTACAGCAACTTTTGGGCTTCCCAGGGGCCACAGTTGGTAAAGAGTCTGCCTGCCAATGCAGGAGACACAAGAGACGCGGGTTCAATCCCTGGGTTGGGAAGATCCCCTGGTGAAGTAAAAGGTAACCCACTCCAGTATTCTTGCCTGGAAAATTCCATGGACAGAGAAACTGATGGGCTACAGTTCACAGGTTCACAAAGAGTTGAACACAACTGAGTGCACACCACCACCATTACAGCAATTTTAATTCTAAAAATTTAATCCACATTCAGTGAAGATGAATATAGTTGTGGAATGCAGATTTATTTTTCTTTTGGGAGCTCTTCAACATACCCTATATTTCAGGAACTGTCAGTAGGAAGACTATCACATTTTCTAATCAATAGTTTCAAAGGTGGACTAGGATTTCCCACATATAAAATAAAAAGGGCAAAAATTTCAAAAGTCACAAAAATTTACCTTTAATATGTTGACCTGATTGTTCTCTCAGTTTCATTAATTCCAGGTATAATTCATTATTTTCCTTACTCAATCTTGCATTTTCAAGTTTATAAGGTTCCAATACAAAATCAAAATTGGCACTCTCTTTTTCAGCTTTCACAGCAGATAATTTTGATTTCCGAAGACTTTCTGTTGTATGAACTAGATCACTAATATTGAATGGAAAATGCAAATACAAGGAAACATTCTATTAACTTTTAATAACTAAAAACAGATTTCTAAAAAGACTTAAATGTTAATACTGAGATCAAATCGAAAATCAGACATACAAAAACAAACACTAGAGGTCTTTTAAGGTACTAGGAAGGTCTCAAAACTTTCCTGGCATAATTAAGAAATAAAGCATACATACATAGGCAGAATCACCTTTCAACCTGGTCTCACTCATCCCCCATGTTTAATTAGTCACCTGATCCTGTGGAATCTGTGAACCTTATTTGGTCATTTAACATTTACTGAATGCCTGCTACACACTAAGTGTCAGGGACGCAACAAACACGGATCAGTTCCCTACCTCTAAGAACATAGATGAACAGAATATTCACTACATCAACATTTACTGAGCAGGGAACATGGTAAAGAACCCACTGACAAGGAGCTTATATCCTACTAACAATTTGTCAAAAGTTACAGTACTATGTGATAAACTCAATAAATATTTTAGTGCGGACCATGTGTTCAGCCTCTCCTAGGTATGGCAGTGAAACAGTCAGTCTCTAGTTTCTTGGACTCTGCATTCTAATGGGAAGGTAAAACAAATTTCCAACAATAATAACAGCTAAGGTAACGTGCAGCATATGTGACAGACAGCTGCAGGCCACACAGCTAACTGAGCATAAAGACAAAGCAGGAAGGAGAGGAGAAAGAGACTTTACAGGCAGGTAGAACAGCACATGGAGAGACCAAGGGTGAGAGCGAACAGGTGTTCAGGAGCTTCAGGTGGTTCATACAGGGAAGGTGAAGGGAGTGTAAAACCACTGGGGAAAATGCATGTCAGTTTCTTGGAAAGTTAAACATACTTCCACCCTATACTTTTGAATTGCTGACCGAGAACTAGATCATGAAGGATTCTGGAGGCCATACTAGAGACCACAAAGTATCTTTCATCCATTTGCTTCTTTTCATCATTATCACATACAGTCCTACTGCAAAAACTTCCTAGACCATTTCTCTGCTCTAGTTAGTCTCAAATCACAGTAATAGGATTTATGTGGAAAAGAATAAAAATAACAAAGAATCTTTCACTTAAATTAACATGTTAACAGCTAAAGTCATGATCAACCACCTTAGAGAAATATTATAAATGCGTAGCAATTAAAGACCAGTGACTAACATAATATCATGTCAACTGCATTTCAATAAAATAAAAACCAGTGAATAAAGCAGCTACAGAACTCCTAACTAGATCAGAAAATCACATTAAAAATTGTACTTTTACTCACAGACAAAACTCTCAGAAACATTTACTTTAAATAGTATAGTGTGAATGGTGACCTTAGAGTTCTGCAACATGGAGAAGAGAGAAGCTTCAGATGCTTTAAGGACTTTTAAAAAGTCTACCTATTTCTGTACTAAAGCATGAAGCTCAATCAGAAACTAGATAAATAGGATTCAGGGTCACACAGGTTTGCAACAGTCTTTTCATCTTTACCTGAAAAGTTTTTCTACCAAAGGTATACAGTCCACTGTCAGAGTCTGGCGGTATCCCAACTGATCCAATCTTTTCCTAATATTAAGATACTTTCTTTCTGCAGCTGTAGTCATCTTGTGTTCCAAACTAGGTTTATTCACTTCCAAAAATTAAAATCCTATAAAAAAAGAGTAAACATTATTCTATTATCAGTTACTATTATTATTTAATGTTTTAAAAAATTATTTTAATATGAAGCAATTATTTTTTGTTTCTTTTCAGGCAGACAGCCCTCTAGAATATTTAGATTGATTTAAATCCAATGCTAATGATATCCATGTTGCTGCATTAAAATAAATATCCCCTCATAAACTTAATATGCAGAAGTTAAAACAATAAAACCGCTAGAAAAAAGAAAGAAGAATATTTTTCCAAGCCTGAGATATGCAGAGAATACTTAGAGAAGCCTCTTTAAAATTTTTCTTTTAAATATAAAAGAGAAACTTGATAAATTGGATTTCTTCAAATTAAAAATGTCTGCTCATCAAAATACATCCTTTTATTTGACAAAACAAAAACTTAAAAAATTAGGAGAAACATATTCATAATATCTAACAAAGGATTTGTATATAAAATACAGAAAGAACCCTTACAATTAATAAAGACAACCCAATAAGAAATGCAAGGCTAAGATTTGCATAAGATATCTGAATGAGAATAATCATATGAAAAGGTGCTGAACACCACTAGACATCAGAGAAATACAAACTAAACCACAATGAAATATAATTTTGTCCATACTAGAATGGCTAAAATTAAAGGTACAATGTCTTCAAGGACTTGGAGTAACAGGAATTTTCACGTTGCTACAGGAGTGTGAAATCATTGTGGAAAAAGTCTGTGGGAGGGAGGCTCAAGAGGGACAGGATATATAAGTACTCATAACTGATCCACGTTGTTGTACAGCAAAAGCCAACACAACATTGTAAAGCAATTATCCTCCAATTAAAAATAAATTTAAAAGGGTGGCAGTTTCTTATAAAGTTAAACACACTTCTAGCCTATGACTGTGTGATTCTACTCCAAGGTATTTACTCAAGAAAATGAAAATAAACATCTACAAAGAGACTCTACAAGAATATTTAAAGCATCTTTATTCATAATAGCTCCAAACTGGAAAAAAAAACTATACAGAAGAAGGATAAGTACACTATACTTAAACAATGTAATATCACTCAAGAATAAAACAGAACTGGTACATGTCAACAGCATGGATGAATTTAAAAACATTATCTGAGCAATAGAAGCCATGATTATATGAAGTTCAAGAACAGGCAATATTAAACTATGTACACAGAAATGAGAACAGCTGTCACCTAGGGCGATGGGGGTAGTTGGAGCCTGAATGGAAGGGCATGAGGGAGCTTCTTGGGTAATGAAAATACTGTGGTGATGGGGACAGACACCATACCAATGTATACATTTATCAAAGCTTTTCAAATAGCATATGTAAATTTTACTTATATTAAAAAAGCAAGACCCCAACATGTAAGTATCTCTGGGTATCTTTTTATCTTTGTCTTTTTAAATATCTGTGAATATATCATCTATCAATCTGCCCTAAAATGGAGTTATCCAAAGACCACTTCTTTAAAAAAAACATACTCTCTTTTCTAACCTTTATCAGGTAAATGTGGTCCTAGTACTCATATTTCTAAATCAAACAAGAACTTTGTTTTACATCTGTATTGCTCTTCACAATTTATATAAAACATGAATGGATATGAATATATGCAAAATTTGATCCTCACAACTACTATGAGGGGAAAAGGGTCAAGGACACCCTCCACATTCAAAGATGAGGAAAGGCTGCCTACAGAGAGTAACTTATTCCAAATCACAAGGCCACCAAGTAGGTGGGCAGTCAGGTCTCCTGAGTCCTGACCCACCGCTCAGGTTTCTGTATTATGCCGCCTCAACTTACCAGATGACTCCTAAGTTAGTACTGCTCCTTGATAACTCCTTCCTACAAATCTCTCCTTCTCCACATTCTTGTTAGCCTTTTCTCTGAATGACGTCCCCATTCTATACTAGGTTCTTTCTAGGTTCCTTCCACAAGAGGGACCTGACTGATGCAGGGTGTTCTAGAAAAAGTCCTGAAGAAGTCAGAAGTGCACCTGTCAGACCAAGAACTAGCAGGGCCTCACAATTCAAACTTGTCTCTTTTTTTGTCTGGTACCAACTTTGGTTACCCAGAAAGAATACATCCTCACATCCTTCTGAGAGACAATATGAGTAAATATTAAAAAAAAAAAAAAATCATCAACACATACGACAGATGAAAAAGATTAAAAATCCTCCCAGGAAGGACAAAAAAACATATATTAGGCTTTCCCCACCCATGCATGGGCTGCTGTCTTTCACCACCAACACAACACGCCCGTCTACATCATCCAAACACCGCGGCCATACTGAAAGTTTCCCAGCAGAACAACATAAAAGGTAAGGTTTGGAGGTCCTCCACGCATACCCACTTGCTTAACTCTGGGGAGATACGTCTGAAAGCCAGTGCATCTTATTTTTACAAAAGTATCCTGTGCGCGCGTGTGTGTGTATATATAATCTCCGCGTGTGTGTGTATATATAATCTCCTATGTATATAATACATACGCACAAGGGCTAGAAAAACAAAACACCCCAAACCAACATTAACTAGGTTATCTCGCAAGTCCTCCCTGACTGAACTAAAAATAGTAGAGAGTGGAAGAGGGGGTGTTTACTAACATGCTGGACAAAGGTTAATAAATGACTCGTCCTAGGCTTTGGGGCACTTTTGTTTTACAAAGGGCCTGTAAGATTCTTATATGAAAGGGTATTTTAACTTTTAAATCAACCCATCAGTCTGTAGGAGGAGGATCTGCTGGAACCGCACAGACCCCGCGGCGAGCGGGGTCGGAGGAACCAGGAGCCCGGGAAACCCCAGGCCGACCTCCGGGCCGCAGTTCCGCTGTCGGTTGTAGAAGGGAAGGAGGTGTCCGCAGCGGGGCGACACGGGCTCCGCGCCCCGCCCGGGGCCCACTTCCTCCCGAGGCCGCGCGGCCTCCCTCCCGCCAGCGCCCGGGCCCGGTCCGCGGGGACCGCCCGGGAGGCGGAGGCGCCGCCCTGCCCAGCCCGCCCGCCCAGCGCCGCGCTCACCCGCAGCCCGGGCCGCCGCTCCCTCCGCCTGCGGTCGCATCTCCCCTCGCGCCTCGCCTCCCTCGCTGGCTCCTTCCGCCCAGACACCGGCTCTGGCGCTAGGACAGTTTGAAAATGGCGCGGAGAGACGATCAGGGCCGGCGCGGAGGAGGTGCCGCGGTTGCCTCGGTAACGGGAGCTGCCGACGTTTCGCCGCGCGCAGCGGGGACGCGCCCGACCGGGATGGCGGCGCTGGGCCCCGGTGCCCGGAAACGCAACGGCCCGTACGGCGCGAGGCCGCGGCGCCCCCTGGCGGCCGGCGAACCCCTAACCTCAGCGTGTGCCGGCGATAGGACTCCTCCAAGTCGATCGCGCGGAGAAGGCAAGGGCACCCCACTCCAGTACTCTTGCCTGGAAAATTCCATGGACGGAGGAGCCTGGTGGGCTGCCGTCTATGGGGTCGCACAGAGTCGGACACGACTGAAGCGACTTAGCAGCAGCAGCAGCAGCAAGTCGATCGCGTGCCTTGCTAGACCTTCTCGGCGCGGGGATAAAATCCTGCCCAGTCCTGGTCCCTGCCGCGGATTAGCCTTCACCCGTTAGGGGGATGCCTTCACCTAAACTCCAACGACAGGCACAATTGCAACTTTCCCTGTCAACCACCCAACACAATTAACTGTTGCTCCCACACCCATGCCCAGATGTGTAGACCCTCATAATATACTCAACCCGCTATGATGATATAACATCATGATGTTTTGATCCCGTGAGTTATAACTCATCCCTTCAAAAAACTTAATTATTTGTTTGTATGTCTCTCCCTGCCGTCCCCAGTTGTGAATTCCTGGAGTCAGACATTATTTTACTCAGCCACGTTTCTCTAGCACTAACCGCAATAAACATTTGTGAATGGAATTAAATTCAAATCAACTCGTTTTACAGAGCTTGTTCATAAACAGAAAACACATGGTCAAAGTGTAGAATTCTGTTTCTCGTGTGAAACCTTGTAGATGATCAGAGAGGAGCTCATTTCCTCTTTTCTGATTACTGCTCTAGCAAGTAGGACTTTCGTTCTGAAAATGTATTGTTTTTGCCGATTACCTAACTGCTTTGTGGGTTGTGAATACTTTGTACCCATTCATGTATTGTTTTAACCGTTTCTGTTGTGTCTTGTCTGCCTTCCAGTGTGCTTTAAAAAAAGTTGTTTTGTGGAATTTCTAAGAGGAAGTGAGTTAGGCTCTGTAGATGGTTTTTGTGGTCTCGAAGACGTACATTTAAATACATTTTTTTCCTGAACAACAAATATCTTTTTAAAATCACAGCAAAATGACTATGCAGTGGCCATCCAGCCCAGATAACTCTTTGTCCCAAATGCATAGCAGTTAGAAAATGTAAGAACCAAAGTCAAAGAAAGTTTAAAAAGTAAGTGGGATACTGAAGTTATAGGCCAGTTTTGCTCCAGGTAACGTGGAAGACCAGAGCAAGTTCACTGTTGCAAGGCCTGGGGTCAGGGTCCCTGGTGCACACCCAAAGTTGTTGCTGCTCACCACCCAGGTCCTTGGCTTCAGAGGAGCATCAGGGCTAGGGAAGCAGAAAGAAGTAGAAATTGAGCTTGTTCTGGGCTCTCCCCAAATCACCAGGGGACAGGAGTCCTGAACTGGGGTCAATCCTGGTAGGCCTACCCTCAAAATTAATAATCAGGAGGTAGAGCCAGATTGGACCCAGGTCTCCCAAATTGCAGGCAGACTCTTTACCGTCTGAGCCACCAGGGAAGCCCATGAATACTGGAGTAGGTAGCCTATCCCTTCTCTGGGGGAACTTCCTCACCCACTAATCCGAAGGGGGTCTCCTGCATTTCAGGTACCAGCTGAGCTACCAGGGAAGCCCCAGAGAAAAAGAACCTTTCACTGAAAATGAGCTTGCAAACCAAAAACAATCAAGAAATCTGATGCTAACAAAGCCAACAAAATAAAACATCAAAACATGAATTCTTGGGTTTCCCTAGTAGCTCAGTGGTAAAGAATCTGCCTGTCAGTGCAGGAGACATGGTTTAATCCCTGATCCAGGAAGATTCCACATAGCTCAGAGCAACTAAGCCCATGCGCGACAACTGCTGAGCCTGTCCTCTAGAGCCTGGGAGATGCAGCTACTGAGCCCATGTGCCCCCGCTGTTGAAGCCCGTGTGTCCTCGAGCCCGTGTGTCCTCAAGCCCGTGCTCCCCAGCAGGAGAAGGACCTTGGTGAGAAGCCCCAACAGCAACTAGAGAGTAGCCCTCACTCGCCACAACTAGAGAAAAGTCTGCACAGCAACAAAGACCCAGCACAGCCAACAATAAATAAAATTTTAAAAACCCATGAATTCTCTCTAGATGAAAGAGGCTGATGAAGCTTTTAAAATGCATATATGTAAGGTGATCTGGATCAAAGTTTTTCAACGTTGGCATTTTGGACACTTTGGGCTGAATAATTCTTTGCTTCAGAGGGCCTGTCCTGTGTGTTGTAGAATGTCGAGCAGCATTCCTGGCTTCTATCCACTAGATGCCAGTACCATCCACCAAGTTGTGACAACCAAAAATCTCTTCAGAGAGTGCTGACTGTCCCTTGGGAGGCAAAACCACTCCTGGTTGAGAATCAATGGTCTAGATAGATGGAAGAAGTAACTGCCATTAGAAAGAACAAGAATTGTTAAATGAAACAAGAACAGATGCATATGAGAGGGAACCAGTCAGAAAATCTGGAAATTAAAATTACAGTCATCAAAAACTTTACATTATTAAGTGGAATGAAATGTAGATTATAGTTAAAAGAACCAGAGAATTTACCTAGAACCCATTTCTTTGCAGACATATATTTAGAACACAATTAAGAAATACAAACACTAGCTCGAGAGACTCAAAAGGGGCACTAGAGGGAATAGCAGCTATGGCAGGCAGACCTCCCCACCAAAGATACCCACACCCAAATTTCTGGAACCTATAAATATCTTATACTACTTGGCAAGAGGGACTTTACAGATGTAATTAAGGTTGTTAAAGGCCTAAAAATAGGCAGATTGTCCTGAGTTTTTCAGGTGGGCCCAATGTATTTACACAAACCCTTAAAAGCAAACAAGTGTGAGCAGGACTTGACAGATGTTGGGGGTCTGAAGATGGTGGGTGCATGTGATGAGTGCAGGGATCCTAGGGGAGCTGAAGGAGGCTAACAGCCCATAGGGACTCGTGAACCTCAGCCCCAAGAACAGGGAACTGAGTGCCTGCCAACAACTAGAATGGACGAGGAAGCAGATTTCTTCCTCTATTTTCTTACCTCCAGATAAAAACTCAGATTGCTGACACCTTGATTTTGACAGCAGAGCCCACTTGGACTTCTGACCTACAGAACTATGAGATAATAAATTTGTGTTGTCTTAAGGTGCTATGTTTATGGTGACTTGTTACTGTAGGAAGAGAAAAAACGACTCAGCAGAGAAGCAAGATTTGAAGAGATAATAGCTAAGAATTTTCCAGAACTGAATCAAGGTACAAATCTTCAGATGAAAAATTTGCATCATTCTAGTTAAAGATGGTGGATTAAACGTATATGTTAACTTTAGCCTCTCTCCCTTCCTCCCTCCCTCAGTGCTTCCTTCTCTCCATCCCTCCCGCCTTCATCCTTCTAGAATGATGATAAAGGAATTTTAAAGATACGTTTTAAAAGGCTTTAGAACAAAGAGAATAGCAGTGGAGATGAGATCGATAAAATTTCGGGGCTGGCAAGCAGTTGTCAACAGGAAACTGATTTCTCAGCCTTGAAAATTTTGAATTCCAACCAGCAGTGGGGAAAGTGAAGAAGCCACCTAACTATTCTGCAGAAACCTCAAAGGCCCAGGGACTGGTGGCACCAGGTAGCCCTGCTGGAGCTAACAGCAGCACAGCTGTTTTTGGTAGAATGCTTCCTACTGTCTTGCTCCATAGACAGTCTGGAGCTGGTTTTGCGTGGTTTCACCTTCTCCAGGAGTAGATGCTTTGCCTCCTGACCTTTGTTACTTCATTACAGGTCCACCAGCAGGATGGATCAGTTGCAGGCTAAGCAAACTCTGTGGGTAAAACAAACAGGCATTATTCATACTGGACATCAGCAAGTTATTTACTGACTGCTATCAATGTGTGAGCTCTCCAAATAGTAAGGAGAAAGACGGCTGAGAAAGCTTCTAGACACGGTGATACACATGCTTGGTGTGTATGGCTCTCGCTTGCTTGGTGTAAGTCCATTTTGTCCCTTCCATACTTTTACTCCCTGTATTAGCTTCCTCAGCTGCCATTGTGTGCCTGCGAGCGTGCTAAGTCACTTCAGTCATGTCTGACTTTTTGCAACTCTATGGATTGTAGCCCGCCAGGCTCCTCTGCCCGTGGGATTCTCCAGACAAGAATACTGGATGAGTTGCCATGCTCTCCTCCAGGGGATCTTCCCTACCCAGGGATCAAACCCACATCTCCTGTGTCTCCTGCATTGGCAGGCGGGTACTTTACCATCAGCACCACCCGGGAAGCCTATGGCTGCCCTTATACATGATCACAAACTAGGTGGCTTACCACAACAGAAATGTATCCTCTCAGGGGTCTGGAGACCAGATGTCTGAAATCAACGTGTTGTCAGGGCTGAGCTCCCTCTAGAAGTTCTGGAGGGGTGTCCTTCCCTCCCTTGTCCAGCTCATGGTGGCTGTTGGCATTCTCTGACTTCCTTAGTTTGTGACAACATCACTCCCATTTCTGCCTACACCTTTTCTTCTCCTCTGTATCTTCGAATCTCCCACATGTGTTTTTTTAAGATTTGTTAATGTTTCTGATGGGTACCATTTTTAAAGTCTTTATTGAATTTGTTACAATATTATTTCTGTTTTCTGCTTTGGTTCTTTGGCCCTGAGGCATGTGGGATCTTAGTTCCGCAACCAGGGCTTGAACCTGCACTCTCTGCATTGGAAGGCTCAGTTTTAACCACTGGACCATCAGAGAAATCCTCTGTTAGTTTAGTCGCTCAGTCGTGTCTAACTCTTTGCGACCCCATGGACTGCAGCAGGCCAGGCTTCCCTGTCCATCACCAATTCCCATGAGCTTGCTCAAACTCAAGTCCATCAAGTCAGTGATGCCATCCATCAATCTCATCCTCTGCCATCCCCTTCTCCTCCTGCTGTCAGTCTTTCCCAGCATCAGGGTCTTTTCCAATGGATCAGTTCTTCGCATCAGGTGACCAAAGTTTCAGCTTTGGAGTTTCAGCTTCAGCATCAGTCCTTCCAATGAATATTCAGGACTAATTTCTTTTAGGATTGACTGGTTGGATCTCCTTGCAGTCCAAGAGACTCTCAAGAGTCTTCTCCAACACCACAGTTCAAAAGCATCAATTCTCTACTGTCCAACTCTCACATCCATCATGAATACTGGAAAAACCATAGCTTTGACTAGATGGACCTTTGTTGGGAAAGTAATGTCTCTGCTTTAATATGCTGTCTAGGTTGATCATAGCTTTTCTTCCAAGGGGCAAGTGTCTTTTAATTTCATGGCTACAATAACCATCTGCAATGATGTTAGAACCCAGAAAAATAAAGTCTGTCACTGTTTCCATTGTTTCCCCATCTATTTGCCATGAAATGATGGGACCAGATGCCATGATCTTCATTTTTTGAATGTTGAATTTTAAATCAGTTTTTTCACCTTTCACTTTCACCAAGAGGCTCTTTAGTTCTTCTTTGCCATAAGGGTGGTATTTATAAAGACACTTATCATTGGATTTAGGACCCACCCAGATAATCCAGGTAATCTCTTCACCTCAAGGTCTTTAACTTAATCACATCTACTATGATCCTTTTTCCAAATAAGGTAACATTTACTTGTTCTGGGGATTAGGATGTGGACATATCTCTTGGGGGGCTACCATTCACACCACCATATTGCCCTAGTTTTTGACTTTTTTATTTAGTCTGGGTGAGCAGGAAGACAAAAGACCGTATCATATACCCTACAGAGCCTTACACTTGCATAAAGGTTTTTCATGTTTGTTTCCTTCTTGTTTTTCCTCCTTCACTCCCTCTTTGTTTCACTGAAAAGCTGAAAGCTTTCCACCTTGGCTTATTTGTTTAGTTATGACTGAGGTGAGAGAGGGATGGAGGAGGCAGTCTAGGTAAAAGTGAAAGAATTCAATGAAGTGTAAAAGCGTTTTCCTACCATCCCTGTAGAGCGAATTAGAGCAGCCCAGCAAAATATGAAATAGCCTCTCATCAAAAGTGAAATAATAAAGCCAGCCTCTAGGGAAAATATCACATATTATCAAATACGTATTCTTAAACACTAGATCATACTCTGAGTGACTTCATGCTGAGTTCCCAAGAGGTCAAAGGAAATTGCATCTGACTGAGTGAACAGCAGAATCTCATCTTCCATCTCAGTCTCCCCTGGATAGCATAAAGTATTGTAAAATAGTGGGCAAAACTGCCCAGATTATTCAAATTGTGTTTTTCCTTTCTTCTTATTTTTATAGTTCTTGGCTGAGAGCATTTCAATGAATTTAAATGAGTGCTTTGTGATAGAACTCTATGTAGTGTTAAGGGTTGAATTATGTCCTCCCTGAAATTCATATGTTGAAGTCCTAGCCCCTTAGAGTGTGATCTTATTTGGAAATAGAGTCATTGCAGGTGTCACTGATTAAGATGAAGTCACACTGGTATAGGATGGACCCCTAATCCAGTATGCCTGGTGTACTGATAAAAAGAACACACTATGTGAAGAGAAATAGACACATGCAGAGAAAAGACAACATGAAGGCACAAGAAGCAGGCTTTCCCGGTGGTTCAGTGGTGAAGAATCCACCTGTCAATGCAGGAAACACTGGAGGCGTTGGCTTAATCCCTGAGTCCGGGAGATCCCCTGGAGAAGAGCATGGCAACCCACTCCAGTATTCTTGCCTGGGAAATCCCACGGACAGAGGAGCCTGGTGGGCTACAGTCAATGGGTTTACAAAGACTGGGACACGACTGAGTGACTGAGCACCAGCACCACCACACCTGAACCACTAAAGCTGATTTAACTGGAGTCAGGATTGTCAAGCAAAGGGAGAAAATGTGAATTAGATATTAGGTTACTGGGCTGAAGAAGAGTTCACAGTTCAGATTCTGGGTGAAATAGATGAGAGTATCTGGAATTCAGATCCCCACCAGAATCTATGCTGGGTACTTGGTCCTTCCAACCACACTAGCTTAAATGATCTTGAGCCAGTGCTCCCATCTGGGAAACCACTTCTCAAAAAAGTAGGGAACATCTGGGAATTAGAAATGACTGTCTGTGCTTGATTGCTTCTTTAAATCCAGTATGCAGGTTAACTTTGTGGGTCTTCCTTGCCTTGGGCTTCCTGTGGAAAGTATGTTCTTCACTCTCAAGAGAAACTTAGATGAGGCCTGTCATTTCAACACATTCTTAGTGTATGTCTCCTGTATTTCTGGTTCCCATGACCAACAAAGTTTTTAGAGATTTCAGACATCCCAAAGATGTACACTTCTCTTTGGATTGACGCTCTGCCTCTTCTACCATAGTAGCCTTATCTATAGCCTTGCTTGCTTTAGAAAATACTTGAATAAGAAACACTGCTGCTGAAGCAGCTTGTTAAAAAAAAAAAAAAAGAAGAAAGAAGAATAACTTCTACAAGTCAGGAACTCATCTTTAAGCACTTTCAAATGAATAGATAGTCTTTCTATTTTTGCTGTTTGGGGTACCAGGTTTTGGGGACTCTCAGAATTTACTGTCCCAGTTCAAACATTTCCATTAGAAAGCAGGCTGCTAGCTCTGGGGGCTTCCCCTCAAAGTTCATAGTTCAGCTAGTGCAGAATGAATGTCTGCTTTGAATCAAAGCAGCTGGTGTCAGGGGCTCATTGTGTTGGCAGCGAACCCCAGAAAGAAAATCTTTTTCCATTCTCTCCATCTCTGATGCTTCATGGGGTATCAAGAGTCTTGGCTGTTTGCATTCCCTTTTAGAGAAAAGGTCCACTGCCTTTCTCTATCTGGTTTGGAACTTCCCCTTCCTGGCACATTTCTGGACTGCATGTATATGCATAGCTACTTATTAATCTGTGAAACCTAATCACTTACCCACTGGGAGAGGCTAGCATTTGTTTTAAAGAAGCATTGTTTTGAAGTAAGTCAAAGAGAAAGACAAATACCCTAGGATGTCACTTACATAAGAAATCTAAAATACGATTCAAATAAATCTGTCTGTGAAACAGAAGCAGAGTCAAGGACACAGAGAATAGACTGGTTGTTTCCAAGGAGGAAGTGGATGGGAGAGGGTAGAAGTAGGAGTTTGGGATTAGAAGATGAGAGCTGGTAAATATAGAATGAATGGACAGTAGAGTCCTACTGTATAGCACAGGGAACCATATTCAATATCCTGTCATAAGCCGTAATGGAAAAGACTATGAAAAAGAATATATGTGTATGTGTGTAACTGAGTTACTTTGCTGTACAGCAGAAATTAATACATTGTGGTTCAACTATACTTTGATAATAAATGAAGTATAAAAAAGAAGCATTGATGATCCAGTGGTTAAGACTCTGTCCTTCCAACGCAGAGGGTACAGATTGGATTCCTGGTCAGGGAACTAAAGATCCCATATCCTGCACAGTGAGACCAAAAAAATTGAAAAACACAAAATTTAAGGGAATTCCCTGGTGGGCCACTGGCTAAGACTTTGCACTCCCAATGCAGGGGGCTAGGGTTCAATTCCTGGTCAGAGAACTAGATTCCACATGCGGCTTCATGCTGAAAATAAGAGTTCACATGCCGCACGCTGCAATGAAGACCTGGCGCAGCCAAATAAATTTTAAAAATTTTTTAAAGAAGCATTGTTTCTTAAGAGGGTAATTTCTATCTGGACTTTGAAGGGAGTGTGATTATACGCCCCCCTCCTTTACCTCTCACTTTTTAATAAAAGATAAAATCAGATCTTGAAGCTGTTGGGTCATGGTTCTTCAGAATACTTCTACCCTGGGGGCATTTCTGGTTCTAGTTCCGGCTTCTCCATCTAGTATTGGAGTTCCTTGAAGCAGTCTCTCACAGACACTTCTTACTGAAGACTCTGAGGGTGATTGACACATTCTTGGTTTTTCAAATAATCATTCACGTCACTTCCCCAAACTCTGGAGTTTAAATTCCTTCCTCTGGGCTGGTTCTGGAGATGGATGTCTTTTGACACAGCTTAGATTTAGGAGTCTTTCAAGTCTCGATTCAGACAGTCTGTGGTGCAGCCCCGCGAAACTATTCTGTATGAATGCCCCATGGAAAACGTTACCAAGTTGAAACACATGTCCTGGGGTATTTAAACTCTTATCCTGACTCAGCCATAAAAAAGAATGAAATAATGCCATTTTCAGCAACATGATGGACCTAGAGATTATCATACTAAGTGAAGTAAGTCAGAGACAAACACTACCTAATATCACTTACATGTAGAATCTAAAAAATAGTAAAAATGAACTTATTTACAAAACAGAAACAGACTCACAGACATAGAAAGGAAACTTATGGTTACCAAAGAGGAAAGGTGGGGGAGGGGGGATAAATTGGGAGCATAGGATTGGTAGATGCTAACTACTATATATAAAATAAACAGCAGGGTGTATTGTGTAGCACAGGGAACTATATTCAATATCTTGTAATAAACTATAATGCAAAAGAATTAGGAAAATGTGGATTCACATATATATAAAAACAGATAACTTTGGTGTACACCTGAAGCTAACAAAATATTGTTATTTCCATTAAAACAAAGCAAAGCGAAAGCTCTCACCCTGCCACCTTTCTGAGTGGGAGGCTGGCAGAGAGGTGCTGTAATGCTGGATAGTCATTTGGCTACACTGAAATTCCCAAAGAGAGTGCTTGCCAGTGCTTAAAACCAAAATCCCTGGACACTTCAAAATTAGAGAATCTGGTGAATTTAGCACAGAATATCCATTCTTGCTCCAATGTACCCCCAAATACTCTCTATCTTAATGTTAAAACAAAGCAAACACTCGAAGCCCAGACCAAGGGTGATTTTCATGTGAAACCAGGAGAGTGGTGGGATGCTATAGAGAATAAGGGGCGAGCTGTGTGGTGAGCTGCCTGTGACCAGGTCACTGAGGACTGGGGCTCAGTGCCCTTTACCTGAAGGTGGAGCCCATCTCTTCCCACCTGCGTGAGGCCATCCTCTGCTCCCCTAGGGATCAACCATGAGGATGTGCTACAGAGCCTAGAGGACATACATATTCAGGTGTCCATTATAAGCATCTTTTCACTATTACACATATTTTAAACACCCCTTCCTGTCTCAGTGCCACCAGTGGCCCAGTTCCATCCATTCTGAGTGGAAAAGCAGAGATTGCCAGTACTTTCCTTAGGCTTCCCTTCCTCTCTATCCATATGGAATTTCCTGTCCATTTCACTGTTGTGGACGGATTTCAGAGCTTGAATTTTATCCAATATACAGTGGAGAATTATTCAACATGTTTTAAACTGAAAATTACAAGATGAAATTAGTCTGGGGAAAGTGAATCTGAGTAGTAGAAGAACCAAAGGGTGAATGGTGTAGGGAACAATATTATCTAGGACAAGAGATTATTTTAATGATGAGATTAAGGCCTGAGGGAAAAGTGAGAAATACTACAAAGAAAGAGTGGGCAGGGCTCAGTGAGGGGTCAGCCTCTCGAAGAGAAGTAGTGGAAGGAATCCAGGCAAGTGTTAAGGTTTTGAGTTTCAGAAACTGAAGAATGTGCTGTCGTGCAGCCCCCTGGGTATAGAGTCAGGAGGCCACCTTGAAATGTGATGGGGGGCGTCGTTGGTGGTCTAGTGGTTAAGAACCTGCCTTGCAATGCAAGGGACACAGTTTAGATTCCCTGGTCTGGGAAGATCCCAGGTGTCGTAGGGCAACAAACAAGGCCTGTGCGCCACAACTACTGATCCCATGAGCTGCAACGAGAGAAGCCACTGCAATGAGAAACTGCAATGAAGAGCAGCCCTGACTTGCCTCAACTAGAGAAAGTTCTCATGCAGCAAAGACCTACCACAGCCAAATAATAATAATAATAATCAATTTTTTAGTAAAAGAAAAATAAATGTGTTGGGGCAGGAAAGGGGTAAGAGGTGGATGGTAAGTGTGGTCTGGGAGGTAAGAGGCTCAATGTAGTGCAAAAAATGTCCCCGCATGGCACAATGAGAAAGATGTTCGGTTTTTTCCCTCAGTCCTGGAACAAGGCATCAAAAGTTCTTAGAACTTCTTGAGTGACAGGGTAACAGGAGCAACTTTGTTCTAATGAGATGACTCCAGCAGGACTCTCCATCGCTGCAGGATGGGGCTGGCCACCAGAAAGGCCAAGCCTCGATTAGAAGCTTGGAATTTTCAGCCCCACCCCTAGTCTCTGAAAGTGAGAGAGGGGCTGGAGAGTGAGTTAACCACCAAGAGCCAATGATTTAAGCAATCAGTCCTGTCTACTGGAAATCTGTAACAACCCAACACTTTGGGACTCAGAAAGCCTCTAGGTTGGTGAACACACCAGGAACAGGAAGGGCAGAGTTCCTGGAGACGGCTTGGGCTCTCCCTGCCCTTTCCCCGCTTCCTTGCCCTGTGCATCTTTCCCATTTTGGCTGTTCCTGAAGTGTATCCTTGCTAATAAATTGGTATAGTAAGGAACGTGTCTTCCTGAGTTCTGTTCTAATAAACTATCTAACCTGAGAGGGGGTTATGCTGCTGCTGCTGCTGCTAAGTCGCTTCAGTTGTGTCTGACTTTGTGCGACCCCATAGATGGCAGCCCACCAGGCTCCCCCATCCCTGGGATTCTCCAAGCAAGAACACTGGAGCGGGTTGCCATTTCCTTCTCCAATGCATCAAAGTGAAAAGTGAAAGTGAAGTCGCTCAGTCGTGTCTGACTCTTAGCGACCCCATGGACTGAAGCCCACCAGGCTCCTCCATCCATGGGATTTTCCAGGCAAGAGTACTGGAGTGGGGTGCCATTGCCTTCTCCAAGAGGGGGTTATGGGAACCCCCAATTTATAGCTGGTCAGTGAGAGGTATGCGGGCCCCAGAACTTGTGACAGGCATCTGAAGTAGGACTGTCCTGTGGGACTGAGCCCTTAACCTGTGGGGTCTGTACTAACTCCAAGTAGTAAATGTCACAACTGACATTGAGTTTTGGACCAGTTGGTGTTCAGAGAGTTGGAGATGTGGTTTTGGAAAAGATACCATGTATTTGGATGTTAGGAGGAGAAAAAAAAACCAAAAACAAAGTCTCATTTGGTGTTTAAAATGTTGTGAGTAAAGATAACTCACCAGGAAAGAGTTGGCTGTATGCAGGTAACATTAAGGAGAAATCTAGAAGTAAACTGAGGCTTCTCTTTCAGGTTTCTGCTCTATATTTCTGAAACATATTCTATATAACTGGATGTTGCTGACTCTAATGTTGTCACAGACTATTCTGTTTCCCCTTTTAGACTGTGAGCTCCTGATAGTATACAGAAGACTAACGGGTTCTTCTTTGTGTCCATAACTCAGGCAGAGTGTCTGGCACTTAATGAGAGATCATTGAACAGAACTGAATGGAACTGGGTGAACCTGGCCTCCATACAAGTCCAGCATATAGCACAGCTGCCTTCTTTCAGTGACTGGCCTGAAGATGGGCCTAAAAAATATCAGCATTACTGCCAACTAATTCAGGTCCTTTTGTTTAAGCAGCAGGGACTTAATTTCCCTGTTGCCACAGGTATAGGTTTGGCTGGCAATCTGATTATTTACTGGCAGTTAAGGATAATGGTACTTAACAAGAAATGTCAATAACCTCAGATATGGAGATGATACCACCCTTATGCAAAAAGTGAAGAGGAACTAAAGATCCTCTTGATGAAGGTGATAGAGGAGAGTGAAAAAGCTGCTTAAAACTCAACATTCAAAAAATGAAGATCATGGCATCTGGTGCCATCACTTCACGGCACATAGATGGAGAAACAATGGAAACAGTGAGAGACTTTATTTTTCTGGGCTCCAAAATCACTGCACATGGGGACTGCAGCCATAAAACTAAGAGATGCTTGCTCCTTGGGAGAAAAGCTTTGACCAATCTAGACAGCATATTAAAAAGCAAAGATATTACTTTGCTGACAAAGGTCCATATAGTCAAAGCTACGGTTTTTCCAGTAGACGTGTATGGATATGAGTGTTGGACCATAAAGAAAGCTGAATGCCAAAGAATTGATGTTTTTGAACTTTGGTATTGGAGAAGACTCTTGAGAGTCCCTTGGACTGCAAGGAGATTAAACCAGTCCATCCTAAAAGAAATCAGTCCTGAATATTCATTGGAAGGACTGATGCTGAAGCTCCAATACTTTGGCCACCTGATGCAAAGAACTGACTCATTAGAAAAGACCCTGATGCTGGGAAAGACTGAAGCCAGGAGGAGAAGTGGGCGACAGAGGATGAGATGGTTGGATGGCATCACCAACTCGATGGATATGAGTTTGAGTAAACTCCGGGAGTTGGTGATGGACAGGGAGGCCTTAGGTTCTGCAGTCCATGGGATCATAAAGAGTCGGACACGACTGAGTGACTGAACTGAACTGAAGGATAATGGTTACAATAGTTCCAGTCTATCTGGAGACTTGCAGTGAGCCTCTGTAGTGACTTAGCTACAAAATGTTAAGAAAAGCTATTCTTCAGCAGCAGAGACACTGGGAAAATTACTGTCAAAAAGGGTGAGCCCCTTTTAAAAGCACGATGCCAAAGCATTTTGATGATGGAATACTTTATTTTGTAAGACATCAGAATGCTCATTTCATAATGTTAATGCAAGGAGCTACTTCTTTTAATCCCCTTTTGTAGATATGCATCAAGCAACAAAGGTTTACTGTTTAGCATAGGGAACTATAGTCGATATCTTATAATAACCTATGATGGAAAATAATTTAAAAATAAATGTGTATTTGTGTAACTGAATCATCTTGCTGTGCACCTGAAACATTGTAAGTCAACTATATTTCAGTAAAAAAAATATACATTAAAAAAATTCCCTTTTGGAGTCAGTAAGAGTAAAGATAATAGTGGGGGTTCTGCATGAATAAAAAGATTGATAAACATTATATATTTTGAAAACATTCCACATGCTCTAACTTTCAAAAGAACCTTCAATTGTTCTATGGCCAAAAGACAAAGGATAAACTGGGGAAAATATTCCAACTATTTCCATAGATCTAATATATAAAAAACTCCTATAAATTGATAGTAAAATGACTAACATGATAGATTATATCAGGAAAACAATTTTTAAATGGGAAAGGTATGAAAACTCAATTGCTCAAGTGGTTCTTTAATCATGTGACAAGAGAAACTCACTGAAAGTA
Organism: Bos mutus; assembly: GCF_027580195.1. Taxonomy (NCBI): domain Eukaryota; kingdom Metazoa; phylum Chordata; class Mammalia; order Artiodactyla; family Bovidae; genus Bos; species Bos mutus. The sequence goes on along the minus strand of NC_091622.1, from coordinate 71,305,812 downwards.
AGAGATATAAATTAAACAACAGACATGTGAAGGATGAGTAGGTAGCCAAATGAAGGATGGAGTAAGACAAGCGAAGAGGCTAATAAACTAATAATAGCCATTGGGTATTGAGTGCTTGCTAGGTTCTGTTCTAAGTGCTATGCATGCTTTACAGGTATTATTTCATTTAATCACCATAATAACCCAATAAAATAGGAAGTATTGATATCCACCTTTTACAAACAAGATTAAAAAATTTACTAGAAATCACAATGTAAGTGATAAAGTCTTGACTTCAATTCCAGAAGTTAAAACAACTCTGAATTTGGCAGACTATCAAGGAAGAGAACTCTACAGGATAATGGCTAGAAAGAGAATATTCAGATGGTGATCAATTAAACTTGGTGGAGATATAGAATTGTCAGGGTCCTAAAATCTCAAACAGACCAACTTTCTAAATCAAATGCAAATTTCTTCTGCAAATCCTCCAACAGATGGCCATCGCAGCTGCCACCTGACTATTTCCAAAGACAAGAGGACTCACGACTTTTCAAAGCAGCTCATTGTGTTGCTGAAATCTCTGTTAGAAAAGGTCTTCTTTATACGATGCTAAAATATGCCTCTTCTTGCATGTGAGAAATCAAAAGAAAGTGTACCTTTCCCCTTATCTGTAGGACGACCTACCAGAGTGCTCAGATTCTTCCACCTTTGCTCATATGACATGGTTTCCAAGCCCATCACTTCTCCAGCTATCTCCTTAAGATCAGAAATACTCTAGTTTCTCGGTTTTCTTACCCAGAAATGATTGAATCAGATTAGGGCTTTCAACCTGTTCCAATGTGCCAGTATCACTGAGTCACATTCTCCAGTGAAGAACCATGCATGAGCCTCTTTCTACAGCTGATCGGTTTTTAATATCTATATTTATGTACATTATCCTGAATGCAAATATGGGGTTTCTGGAGCAGAGATAAGTTTTTATTACATCAATGACTATCTTTGCCCAGGTTAAGATGAATGGAGTCAGATGCTCCCCTGTACGTACCCGACTCTGTACTGCAGGAGAGTAACCCCATACCCCAATAAGAATCTCAGGGATGAGAGGAAAGGGAGAGAAAGGGAGGGAAAGCTCTTCTGCCTAATTAACACTAATTTCCCTTGGGAAGATAAGGGAAAGTTCCGGTGCTCTTACCTTCTGGAATATAAATAGATGTCTCTGGGGGAAGGAAGACAAGTGATTTGTCTTCCTCTGGTTTACAGGTCCTGATTCCAGATTTTGCCCCCATTTGAAATGTAAACATATACCTCCAGAGAGGTAAATCTTTCCAGAGTCGTCTCACTAACTATTCTGTCATAGTCATAATTTAACGTCCAATGCCTGTTAAGCTAGGTTCTGGTAAGACTTGCTTGGAAAGTCCTAACTGTGCAGAAATGTGAAAATACTTGCTGACTTGGACTCCAAATCTGCCTGTCTCTCCCTGTCTCTTTGTCGCTCTCTCACCTCTCATGGCTTCCAGGGATTCAGCCTGAGTACCAATCAATATGGGCTTCCCCGGTGGCTCAGACAGTAACGAATCTGCCTTCAGTGCAGGGCACCAGGGTTTGACCCCTGGGTTAGGAAGATCTTCTGGAGAATGGAATGGCAACCCACTCTAGGATTCTTGGCTGGGAAATTCCATGGACAGGGGAGACTGGTGGGCTATTAGTTTGTGGGGTCACAAAGAGTCAAACACGACTGAGTGACTAACACTTTCACTTTTCACTAGTCAACATGCATTTGACTAATAAGTATCAGAATGCCTGACTAAGAAGTGGTTAGGTAATAAAAGCATTTTGTGGTTAAAATGCTTGACATAATGACACAAAATGCTTGACACTTGACAAAATGAAGAAGTGAAGTGAAGTTGCTCATTTGTGTCTGACTCTTTGCGACCCCATGAACTGTAGCCTACAAGGCTCCTCTGTCCATGGAATTTTCCAGGCAAGAGTACTGGAGTGGGTTGCCATTTCCTTCTCCAGGGGATCTTCCCAACCCAGGGATCAAACCCAGGTCTCCCGCAATGCAGGCAGATGCTTTACCAACTGAGCCATCAGGGAAGCCCACTTGACAAAATACCTCCAGTATTTTATACAGTAGCGAGTATAGCTTAATACAGTAGCCAGTCCTGCTTTGGTTTGCAGTTCAATGGAGCCATCAAGGACCTGACAGCTGTCATGCTTCCATTCTTTCTTCTCAGTAGGTGAATTTCATCCTCGAACCTTTTGCCCCTTGGTCACAAGACAGCTGCCACAAGTCTAAGAAACAGGTCTGCATGTATCAGCACCCAAAACAAGAAGTGAGGGCAGGCAACAGGGATTTCATGACAAGGTTTTTTCCTCATAGGCCTCTTTCTCATCAAAGAGAAATGTCTCCCAGCAGCAACTGGTGGAGTTTCCTTTATGGGCCAGAACCAGGTTCCAGGCCCAACCCTAGAGCAGTCGCTGGCAAAGAAACATGAATCGGTTATGACGTGGTCTCACACCAAGCTAGGGTTCTATTAACAAGTGTTAGAAGTGATCCATGAATTTTTGGAGAACTTCTCTCTTCATCTCAAATCAAGAGAGTGGAGACATAAATTTGTGCCCCCCTGAACAAAGGAGAAGGAAATGGCAACCCACTCCAGTATTCTTGTCTGGAGAATCCCAGGGATGGAGGAGCCTGGTGGGCTGCCGTCTGTGGGGTCGCACAGAGTCGGACATGACTGAAGCGACTTAGCAGCAGCAGCAGAACAGAGGAGAGAATCCTCAGTAAAGGGTGCCCTCTCAGACTTCGTGGTACCTTTTCCACACAAGATGTGAGATCTTGGTTCCTGTACCAGATCCTGTGGATTGGGTCGCTTGGCATCCACTCCAGGCTCCTGACATGTCTGAGAGGCTAGAAAGCTGAGGGTCGTGTTTCCAGGACTGCCTTCAGTAGCGGTCCCACCGTCACCTGCAGCTATGTGACACTTGCCTTAGGAACCAGATGGAGGAGGGAGAGCGTGGGATGGAGGCATCCACTTGGCTGCGTGGGTGGTGGAGGAGGCAGCTTCAGACACTGCTGGCAGCACCGTTGTTCAGTCACTCAGTCATGTTCATCTCTGTGCGACCCCATGAACCGCAGCACACCGGGCTTCCCTGTCCTTCAGCATCTCCTGGAGTTTGCTCTAACTCATGTCCACTGCGTCAGTGATGCCATCCAACCATGTCATCCCCTTCTCCTCCTGTCTTCAATCTTTCCCAGCATCAGGGCCTTTTCCAATGAGTCAAATGTTTGCATCAGGTGGCCAAAGTATTGGAGATTCAGCTTTAGCATCAGTCCTTCCAATGAATATTCAGGATTGATTTCCTTTAGGACTGCCTGACCACAAAGGAGATGTGATCTTGGGAGTGGGAGCTGTTTCTAGAAGCTTTTCCTAGAGCCTGTTCTTCCAACCTTTGCATACAATTTTGTAAGTCTCTAACAACCTGGTTTTAAGTCCATTTCCATTGAAATGGGATATAGAGGGGTTTCCCTGGCCTAAAACTAAACCCTAACAGAAAAAGGTCCCATCTAGGAAGGTGTGCAGGAAGACTAGGAGTCTTGTGCTGAGGGAAGCTGGGGCTGCTGCCTGTCTGGGGCCAGAGGAAGGAGTAAGAGACCAATGAGATGCATTGACTCCTGGCAGGTGAGCTGCAGGTGACAGACACTCAGGGAAGGGAGGAGTGTCTCCAAAGCATTCGAAACAACAAAGAAAGAGTCAGGTTTAAACACCTGAGAGCAGAAGCTGGTGCCCAGAAATGCTGGTCAAATAAGAACTTTCCAGCCTCTCTGCTCCTCTCCCCACTTTAGCAGTTTGAATAGAGGAGGAATTGAAGTAGGCCTGCGGAAAGAGAAAGCAAGGGTCCCTTCCCCTTCTTTCTCTGCCCAAGTTGAGCCCAAGCTGGCAAAGGGTGAGAACATTGACTACTGAGCCATGTTTCAAGTTCTGCTTATGACAGGGAACTGCCATAGGCATTTCAATGACTGACCAAGGACTTATTCCACTTCACAGACACCAAAAAAAATCATGGGTTCTGCCCGTTATTATCCAGGGGCAAGAAGAAGAACTGGATGTGAGGAAATAAAACTTATATTTTGAGCCCTTCTGAGCAAACTATATACTTCTTATCTAAACCTCTGATATAAATAAGCATGGTGACTTCTTTTGGCTTTTTTTCCCCTCAAAGTCAGGAAAAATCATGTGAAGAGGAAGTGTCTGATACACAGAAAATCTGCCTTACCTCACTCTTCCTAACTCACCGAAATTGGGTGATAGAGAATAGAACTTTCAGGAATATCCTCTACAGAGATTTATGGTCTCAAAGAAGCGTTACTGTTGTTGTTCAGTCGCTAAGTCCCATCCAACTCTTTGCGGCCCCATGGACTGCAGCATGCCAGGTTTTCCTGTCCTTCACTCTCTCTTGGAGTTTACTCAAACTCATGGCTTTCCTAGTAACTCAGATGATAAAGAATCCACTTGCAATGCAGGAGACCACAGTTCAATTCTTGGGTCGAGAAGATCCTCTGGAGAGGGATAGGCTACCTGCTCCAGTAACCTTGGGCTTCCCTGGGGGCTCAGATGGAAAAGAATCGACCTGCAATGCTGGAGATCTGGGTTTGAGCCCTGGGTTGGGAAGATCCCCTAGAGAGGGGAATGGCTACCCACTCCAGTATTCTGATCTGGAGCATCCCATGGACTATATAGTCCACAGGGTTGCAAAGAGTCAGACAGGACTGAGCAACTTTCACTTTCACGTCCATTGACTTAATGATGCCATCCAACCCTCTCATCCTCTTTGCCCCCTTCTCCTTTTCCTCCTGTCCTCATTCTTTCCCAGCATCAAGGTCTTTTCCAATGAGTTGGTTCTTTGCATTAGGTGGCTAAAGTATTGGAGTTTCAGCTTCAGCATCAGTCTTTCCAATGAATATTCAGGGTTTATTTCCTTTAAGATTGACTGAATCTCCTTGCCGTCCAAGGGACTCTCAAGAGTCTTCTTTAGCACCACAGTTTGAAAGCATCAGTTCTCAGAAAGCATCAGTGCTCAGATTTCTTTTGATGTATAAAAATGTTCAAGGGAAAAAAATGCTCAAGGAGAGTTTTAGAAATCAGTGGAGGCCAAACCAGTGATATTTTAAGGAATACCCGTTAAGTTTCCAGTTGATGACATGCCCAGTCATTTCAAAATCAACTATGCTCTCTCTCCCAGCCCCTCAGCACATGTGGGTTGATTTCACTGGGAGGACCAAATCCTGGGGGGTATTCTGTGGGTCTGATCTGATACAGTAATTATTTCTGTGCACAGAGCTCCCACAGGGAGCTGAATCTTAATTGATTTTTAGACTTACTTAGCAGGACTGTGCATTTAACTTACATCACATCTCAGAAGTTTGGAGCAAGTGTGGTCCCTTGTTAACTAGTCCAGCCTTCTTCCCCCGTCCCTACCTGCTGGTAAGGAGTAAAAACAATTAACTAAATCTAACTGAGTAATTGAAATACATTCATGAGGGATGTTAGAATGTCTAGGAAGATAAGAGCACAGTCCACCAGATTTCTCACCCTCTGGGCTCTAAGATGTGAACAGGGGTGTGCATGTGGGGGTGGAAGGCTGCCTGACCTTGTAGCTGAGGAAGACTGTGGTCCATGGGAACCTGTGCTAGGTTTGCCTGGTTGTTCTTGGTGTCTTTGGCATTGCAGCTGATGCCTGTGTCTGGTGTGATGTCTGGGTCTCTTTCTGTTCCTAGTTGGCCCTCTCTGACTCTCTCTGCCTCCTCAGGGCTTCTCCCAAAACAACCTGTTCCTTTGACTTTCGGCTGTGACTCCCGCCTCATCCCAGCCCATCCTGCAGGCCTTCACCTACCTCACTGGCACTGGGGATCCCCACCAGATTCTCAGAGTCTCAGTCACAGGACCCAGTTAGGAGAGACTAGCCAATTCTAAAGTTAAACCTTATGACCTCCCTCTGTCTGGTCATGCTGGACCCTCTAGGGTTGATATGAAGCAGCCTGAAATGAGGCCTCTTCTCAGTCTCAAATGAGGAGTGGAGATAAGAACTTCCTTCCGCCTTAGATGCCTTCCCCAATTTCATACCACGTGCCCAGGCTGTGTCTGGAAGCACTGTCCCTCTGTTGCTCTTTTCTCCCACAGTCCTGGGGCTGAAGAGTAATGGCTTCCCTCTCTCTTCTTTTGTAACACACCTCACTTCCACTCCAGCAGAGAAATGACTGAGCCATGTCATCTAGGCTTAGTATCAAATGAATGGAGGATGAAGGCAGATAAAAGAATTTAGAAAATCCCCTCTCAATGTAATAGCCTGGCTTTTAAACTATTGTTTAGCTGCACAATCTTATTTTGAAGGTTGTCATGCATGCGAAGTCGCTTCAGTTGTGTCCGACTCTTTGTGACCCTGTGCTCTTTTGTCTGTGGGATTCTCCAGGCAAGAATATTGGAGTAGGTTGCCATTTCCTTCTCCAGGGGATCTTCCCAACCCAGGGATCGAACATGCGTCTCTTATGTCTCCTGCATTGGCTAGTGGGTTCTTTGTCACTAGTCCCACCTGGGACTCCCCTTAAGGTCAGAAACTGAGTGTTAATTATGTCTTTCTCTTTGCATTACATGTAAATTGCTTAGAGCAGTGCCTGGTGCCTGGTAAGCAATCAATATTCTCATTCTGTAATAGATCTTTTAGTATCCTGAGACTGGTTGATGTCTTTGGCCAACACATAGAAGAATATGTGCTAGGAAAAGCGAGAGAGAAAAATTATGTTAATAATATCTAAGATATTAACCTTATTAACATTTCATTTTACCATATTTCAAAATTATCAACTAGTATATGCTTGTAGAGGAATTCAAAATATATAGATTACAAAAGTCCCAATAAAATTTTAAAATTTCTTTTGTTCTGTTCTGCTATTTTACACTTTTCTCTAAAAACAATGACTGTAAGCATTTTGGTTGGATATTTTTACTTGCCCATCTCTACCATTACACTGAGTTTTTGATCTTGTCTTTGTAGCCTCACAGGTCATTAGTGTTTGATGAATGAATAAATGATTGAATAATGATCATATAAGTAAATGAAATATCTTTAAAATGTATTGTTATGTAAATTTGTTAAAATGCTACTTTAGTTACTTTTTGGACTTTCTTCATAGGATTACATGTGATTCAAATACAACAGCGATTTAATTATGATGCTTTGCGTACAGTTTTCTTTTAAATGCTTCCCATGATGCTTCAGGAACCTTATACTGAGTAATAGAATTGTTGCAGGAAGGGGGGCCCCTTCCAGGGCCTGAAACTGGGCTCTTGCCTAACACTCAGAAATGAATTGTCTGAGGAGACACATGTGTTGACACCCGGGTGGAGAGCAGTAGGGTAAGGGAACCCAGGAGAACTGCTCTAAGTCTCGGATTTTATGGTGATGGGATTAGTTTCCGGGTGGTCTTTGGCCAATCATTCTAATTCAGTCTTTCCTGGTGGCACAGGCATTGCTCAGCCAAGATGGATGCTAGCAAGAGGGATTCTGGGAAGTGGACGGACATACGGTGTCTCCTTTTGACCTTTCCCCAACTCTTCCGATTGGTGGTGGCTTATTAGTTCCATATTCCTTACCAGGATCTCCTGTCATAAAACAACTCATGCAAACCGGTTACTGTGGTGCCTGGCCAGGGTGGGCGGTTTCAATCAGTGTGCTTCCCCCAACAGAATGAGAAGTTTGGATGATGACAAGGCAATTCATTAAGGCTTTTTTGTTTTTATGTGACTATCTGATCTCGTAGCAGTAATGCCCAGAGCTTTCATGGCTTATTTTATTTTTGATGTGTTATAAAGCATAGCCTATACATACTCTGTTATCTAATATGCTCAAGTAAAATGAACTGTGATGATTGATCATTTGGATTTGTCAATGTTCTAAAAAGTAGTAATAGAATTCTAAATTAAAAAAGACATAACTTTGGCAGTGTGATTAAAATGAAGGAAGAGACATACCAATCTGGTGAACAGACTACTGGTCTTATGAGTAAGAAACAGGACCCAGTTCATATCTAGTCTCCAGGATCAGTGAATGAGATTCTTTCCCAGGTCATTTAGCAGAATTTGTTGATAATGTCTAAGATATTAACCTTATTAACATTTCTTAGAAGGCTGGTTGAGGCTGCTGCTGCTGCTGCTGCTGCTGCTAAGTCACTTCAGTCGTGTCCAACTCCCCACAGCCGACAGCCCACCAGGCTCCGCCGTCCCTGGGATTCTCCAGGCAAGAACACTGGAGTGGGTTGCCATTTCCTTCTCCAATGCATGAAAGTGAAAAGTGAAAGTGAAGCCGCTCAGTCGTGTCCGACTCTTAGCGACCCCATGGACTTCAGCCTCCCAGGCTCCTCCGTCCATGGAATTTTCCAGGCAAGAGTCCTGGAGTGGGGTGCCATTGCCTTCTCCGTGGTTGAGGCTAGAAGACATCTCTGCTTTGCCTCACAGGATTTTGAAAGCCTAATGAAACAACATTAGCAAGTTACTAAGGACTTTGTGGGTAATGGCTTCACAAAGGCCTTGATAGACTTCCTCTATCCTGAGAAAATGTGTGTGTGCATGCCTGGTGGGTGACTGGGTCCTGGTGAGGAACGGATCCGTGTCAGGTGTTGTCACCTTGTAGCCCAATCATGTTGCTCCATTTCATCCACTCACCCTGGAGATTTGAGTCTGATTGCTCGACCATTGCTAAGAAATGCATTGTTGACTCACTTCTTAAAATTGAATGCTTATTAGCACCGTGCTAAACATTTTACATCATCTGATTTAGTCCTTATGATGAACCTATGAGACAAGCACTACTCTTTCCTTTTTACAAATTAGGACCTGAAGCACAAAAGCTAACCTAACTGAACAAGATCAGATAGCCCGAGAGAGGCAGGGTTTGAGCCCTGTTCTAACTTCAGAGTCTGAACTCTTAGCTCAGTGTTACACTATTAACTGATCTTCATGGGTGCTACCCAATGGGTGGGTGGCAGTAACTCCTCATGCATGTCTCAATTCCTTTATCAGACCGCAGATACATCTAACTCCTCTGAGCTATTACAACACTGTATCATTTATTTGGCAAATATATTGTCTTATACAGTTTATTTGATTCTGCATATAAACATATTTTCAGTTCAGTTCAGTTCAGTTGCTCAGTCATGTCCAACTCTTTGTGACCCCATGAATCACAGCATGCCAGGCCTCCCTGTCCATCACCAACTCCCGGAGTTTACCCAAATTCATGTCCATCAAGTTGGTGATGCCATCCAGCCATCTCATCCTCTGTTGTCTCCTTCTCCTCCTGCCCCCAATCCCTCCCAGCATCAGGGTCTTTTCCAATGAGTCAACTCTTCACATCAGGTGGTCAAAGTATTGGAGTTTTAGCTTCAGCATCAGTCCTTCCAATGAACACCCAGGACTGGTCTCCTTTAGGATGGACTGGTTGGATCTCCTTGCAGTCCAAGGGACTCTCAAGAGTCTTCTCCAACAACACAGTTCAAAAGCATCAATTCTTCAGCGCTCAGCTTTCTTCACAGTCCAACTTTCACATCCACACATGACCACTGGAAAAACCATAGCCTTGACTAGACAGACCTTTGTTGGTGAAGTAATGTCTCTGCTTTTGAATATGCTATCTAGGTTGGTCATAACTTTCCTTCCAAGGAGTAAGCGTCTTTTAATTTCATGGCTGCAATCACCATCTGCAGTGATTTTGGAGCCCCCCAAAATAAAATCTGACACTGTTTCCACTGTTGCCCCATTTATTTCCCATGAAGTGATGGGACCAGATGCCATGATCGTAGTTTTCTGAATGTTGAGTTTCAAGCCAACTTTTCACTCTTCTCTTTCACTATCATCAAGAGGCTTTTTAGTTCCTCTTCACTTTCTGCCATAAGGGTGGTGTCATCTGCAAAGCTGAGGTTATTGGTATTTCTCCCAGCAATCTTGATTCCAGCTTGTGCTTCTTCCAGCCCAGTGTTTCTCATGATGTACTCTGCATATAAGTTAAATAAGCAGGGTGACAATATACAGCCTTGACGTACTCCTTTTCCTATTTGGAACCAGTCTGTTGTTCCATGTCCAGTTCTAACTGTTGCTTCCTGATCTGCATACAGGTTTCTCAAGAGGCAGGTCAGGTGGTCTGGTATTCCCATCTCTTTCAGAATTTTCCACAGTTTATTGTCTGCACTAATTGGGGATCTTTGGTGGCAAGCTATAGAAACTAACTTCAACTAACTTAAGGGCTCCCTACTACTCTCTGACTGCAATATGGGAAGAATATTGGGTGATTCACAGAATCAGAAGAGAACCACTTGATCTTGGGAAGATCAAAAACAAGGGCAACTTTGGAGATCTTTATAGAAGACTTTTATGGGTGTTCTCTTTTGGTGTGAAATGGACATGATTTAACTCTAAGTACTTTCATTCAAGCAGTGTCACCTGCCCAGATTCACACTCCTGGCACAGATGGACAGTCTGATTGGCCCAGCTAGTCCAATCATCTGCCTAATCTTTGTAGAGCATGGGGACTCTGATGGATAACCTTACAGGATCCAAATTATCCTACTGTGATATAGGAAGAGACACAGTCTATGTCTAGATTATTGTGATTATTTTATATCCCCTGATGCAATATTATAATTTATCAGGCAGAAAAGACAATCTATGGTACAAAGACAAGGCTAAGAGGCAGGAAATTATTAAGGCAAGGGACCCAGAGAATAAGCAGAGAAATCACAATTCTTAGGATGATGATGCCCTAGGAAGAGGACATAATTTCAGCCTCCATCAGTAAAAGTTAAAGTATTCATCTATTGCACTCTCTTGGCTGTTCCTCTGCTCTCTTCTAGAGAACTATTCCCTGTGATAAATTTTATGGTTTGAACAATCTTACAGCAGATTACTCCTCCTAAATAAACAAATATGGAAATGAATTTTTATGAACACAAGTTATATGTAGTTCATTTCATTTATAGCTGTAGTTAAACTTGGCTTAAAAAGCTAAGTAAAATTATAATGAGTGAATTTTAATACATACCACTTTAAGATTTTTTTTTTTTCCAAATTAAATTTAGGGCCTACAAACTGTCTTAGGAAAGCAGGTGGTGTTTTGGATTAAATTTTGTATTATTCCACTACTTAGAAATCCTTTTAGAAAGTTCTCTTTCCCTAAGTGCTACAGTATTGACTGGTCAACCTGACCTCAAAGTAGTTGTAGAGGATCGATGTTGGCTTAGTTACAGCTTGGCAAAGACTGGGAGGTAAGATAAGAGCTGTTGGTCCAGAAAAACAACCCAAGATAAAGGGTTCTTTTAAACTATAGCAAATGCAGGATATGTTATATTCTAACAAAACAATACAAAATTTCTGCCAAGCAATTCTCAGACCTTTCTGCACATATTTTTAAATCATCTGCAAAACTATAATGATCATGACTGTATAATGAAAATTAAATAGAAACCTCTAAAGATTAATAGTAACATATGGATAATCATTAAAGAAATTACATTCAATAACCTAAATTTTCATACAATTGCACCTACTCTGTTTATATACATATTATTTTTTGACATGTTTGCATGTTTTAATACACATATATCATTCCATGTTTAATCTTTTTCTTTTATGACTCAGATAATCCTCCTACATCATGATCACAGCAGCCATGGCTCTCATTATCTCCTATCACAACATACCAAGAAGAAAGAAGATATAGAGGCTAAGGACCCTGTATGTCTTATGAACTTTCTGTTTTTTTCAGGATGGACAATCTCTTTGGGGATCTCTTAGCAGACTTCCTCCTAGATCTCACTGACTAGAGCTGGGTTTACACAAATATGTACTCCTCAATCAAACACAGGCAAAGGAGAGCTGGACTATCATGGCCAGCTGAGACCAGGGCAAGCATGCTGCCCATTATGATTTGGGAGGTTTGTAAAAACCTGGGCCCCATCTTCAGAGATTCATATTTATTTGGCTAGAGTAGGGTGCAGATATCAGGATTTTTAAACCTTTCCCCAACTCCTCTAATATGCAGCAGGTTGGGATCCAAGGGTCTATGCCAGCTTTGATTTTTCACTTTTGTCTGGCCTGTTCCTACTCTGTAAAAAGCAGAGCTCTGTTAGCAAGGAGGAGCAGGCAGACCCCACAGCTCAGTGTCTACCAGAGGAACTGATAGTAGATCAAGTAAACCCACCTCCCTAAGACAGCATATCTGAAATCTACAGAAGACATTGTTCATTTAGGCCCTCCATGAATTTAATTCATCAGTCTTTATAGAATGTATACCACTGTGAAGACCCTGTATATGTATAAGGTAAAAACTGGGAGTAGAGCACACTTTATCTTTTAAGTCCAATCTCTTTGTAACAACCTTCACTCAGCACCTGGAATGAGATCCACATGTAGTTACATTAGGCGCAGAGAACAGAGCCTCTGCCCTAATGCAACTTACTTTCAAGAATACAGCTGTGCTCTAAACATTGAAGAGAATTGTAAAGAAATACATGTGATGGTTTCCTCCTTCCATGAATTAACAATTCAAGTCCGCCTGTTCACGTTCCACTTTTTAAACTCAATATTTGTTAAGTACATACATGTTTTAGACAGATACTGTTAAACAAAATGATTCTAGTCATAAAGACTGCAGGCTTAGATATAGGGGAGATATACTAAAGAAGTTGAAAGACAAACATATTTCATGTTATACTAAGTGCCATGAAGGAAAAGAATAGGCTCTTATGAGAGAGTTACAGGGCAATATAATTGAAATCAAAGGAGATCCAAAAGACTAACTGTTTAATGTGAGATGGAGACAAATATAAAATTCAGATTAAAGCACATTCCTTCAATTTCTTAATTTCTTTTCCACTACCTTCTCCTCCAGCTGACTATGATGGAACCTCCTGAAAGACTCACCATCTTGCAAGTGAAATTGATCGAGATGTTATCTCAGAGAAGCTGCTTTCTCAAGATTTTTGGGCAAGACATGTGCTCATAGACTGATGTTTCTTTGTCTTGCTTGCTACATTCTCCATTTTTTCTTATCACCTGATTTCCCTTCTCTTCATATATTCCTCTCCCCCTTTACATCTGCTCCATTATCTTTTGTCTTCCTTTTTTCAAAATATGAATTACTCCTAAATGCACTTAGTCCTATACTCAATCAGAAATTAAGTTAGCATTATACCATGCTTGGAGAAGGAAATGGAAACTCACTCTAGTATTCTTGCCTAGAAAATCCGATGGACAGAGAAGTCTGGTAGGCTACAGCCCGTGGGGTTGCAAAGAGATGGACACAACTAAGCACCTGTGCATACCAGCATATCATATCATGGTGCTGCCAAATATTAAAAACTGAGAACTCAAAACCACAAGCACACATGCTGTCTTCCAAATGACCAAAAAAAAAAAACAACAACAACAAAAACAAAACCCCAAATTATACTAATTTGTTCAGAGGTATGAATGATGTTGCCTACACCACTGTAATTGACTATGCCAAAGCCTTTGACTGTGTGGCTAACAATAAACTGTGGAAAATTCTGAAAGAGATGGGAATACCAGACCACCTGACCTGCCTCTTGAGAAACCTGTATGCAGATCAGGAAGCAACAGTTAGAACTGGACATGGAACAACAGACTGGTTCCAAATAGGAAAAGGAGTACGTCAAGGCTGTATATTGTTACCCTGCTTATTTAACTTATATGCAGAGTACATCATGAGAAACACTGGGCTGGAAGAAGCACAAGCTGGAATCAAGATTGCTGGGAGAAATATCAATAACCTCAGATATGCAGATGACACCACCCTTATGGCAGAAAGTGAAGAAGAACTAAAGAGCCTCTTGATGGAAGTGAAAGAGTGAAAAAGTTGGCTTAAAGCTCAGCATTCAGAAAACAAAGATCATGGCATCCAGTCCCATCACTTCATGGGAAATAGATGGGGAAACAGTGTCAGACTTTATTTTTTGGGGCTCCAAAATCACTGCAGATGGTGATTGCAGCCATGAAATTACAAGACGCTTACTCCTTGGAAGGAAAGTTATGACTAATCTAGACAGCATATTAAAAAGCAGAGACATTACTTTGCCAACAAAGGTCTGTCTAGTCAAGGCTATGGTTTTTCCAGTGGTCATGTATGGATGTGAGATTTGGACTCTAAAGAAAGCTGAGTGCCAAATAATTGATGCTTTTGAACTGTGTTATTGGAAACGACTTTTGAGAGTCCATTGGACTGCAAGGAGATCCAACCAGTCCCTCCTAAAGAAGATCAGTCCTGAGTGTTCATTGTAAGGACTGATGTTGAAACTGAAACTCCAATACTTTGGCCACCTGATGCGAAAAGCTGACTCATTTGAAAAGACCCTGATGCTGGGAAAGATTGAAGGCAGGAGGAGAAGGGGACGACAGAGGATGAGATGGTTGGATGGCATCACCAACTCAATGCACATGAGTTTGAGTAAACTCCAGCAGTTGGCAATGGACAGGGAGGCCTGGTGTGCTGCAGTCCATGGGGTTGCAAAAAGTTGGACATGACTAAGCGACTGAATTGAACTGACACCACTGTAAAACTTTGCAACTTCAGCTGTGAATTATAGACCTGTAGCAGTGATATTACCTGGGATCTTGCTAAAAATGCAGAGTCTTAGATCACACAAAACCTGTATTTCAACAAGATTCCTCGTTGTTTCACATGTACATTAAAGTTGGGGACTTGCAGATGCAGAAGATCCCAGAACAGAGTTCAGTTCAGTTGCTCAGTCATGTCTGACTCTTTGCGACCCCATGAACCGCAGCACGCCAGGCCTCCCTGTCTATCACCAACTCCCGGAGTCCACCCAAACTCATGTCCATTGAGTTGGTGATGCCATCTAACCATCTCATCCTCCGACATCCCCTTCTCCTCCTGCCCTCAATCCTTCCCAGCATCAGGGTTATGAGAATTAACAATCTTACTTCTTAGACACCACTGTATAGTTAACCTTCTTGGCATAGCCATTTTTGCTTTCTCAGCACTTTTTCATTTCTTTATATTCTCTAAGTTATCATATGTTGCTCTTTTCCTATCCCATCTGTAGCATACAATATTATAGATCTCTAAGATCTAAAAAATTGTAGCTGATTAGTCATCCACTGCCTTTTCTTTTTTCATTCAAAACATCTTATTATTTAATTTTGAAAAGCTGTATGTATTAAACTTTGTTAGTTTCTAATTCCTTAGAATAAACAGATACTAACACAAATATGAACTGAGACATATTAATTAACCAATGTATATCTTTAATAGGAATCATGTATATCTTACTTTCTCAAAATTTCTATCCAGTTATTTAGATAATTTTGTTATTTGAGGTGCTTACTTTTTTGGATTCTTTTCTAAGAAGTATTTTGCTATCTGCCTTTTCTTTAAATAAGAGCCATACCACGTCAGGTAAAATTAACCTTGGCCTGTTAACAGAAATACTAGACAATGTTTGGTCTTTAGATGTTTAAATATATTTATGTCTGTAACATTCTTGAGAGGGAGGTCACCGTTGTGTGGAATATCAGCTCTGATAATACCTGGCTTGAACCTTGAGCAATCCAACCAACCTTGGATCTTCTTTGGCTCCAGATCATCTACAAATGTTAAGGTTTTTTCCTATGTCAATAAAGAATATATACACACATATATGAGTTTGATTTTGCTTTTAAATTGAATGTTGAGCTAACATAAAATAAGATTTATAAGGTATGTGTAAGGTATAAAGTATCATAGTACAATGAAATCTATGTAGCCACTGCCCAGTTTAAGTAAAATAATATACCTTTAAAATCCTGCCCCTGCTAGATACCATAATCTTCCCTTTCTGGTCTCTAATCACTCCAGAATTTTATGATCATTTCCTTGCTTTTTCTCAGTTATACCACACTTGTAACTCTAAATACTACTTATTTTGAACTTTTATATTATTAGAATCATATGGTATACATTCCGTGATTGACTTCTTTTTATTTAAACCTGACATTATTTTCCTGGTATTTATCTGCACTATTTTTTGTAGACAAAATTCACTAATTTTCACTACTGTATTGGCAAATAATGAATATACCTTAATTTATCCATCTATTATTAATGGGAAGTTGGATTATTTGCAATTTTTTGCTATTAAAACTGTACTGAGGGACTTTCCTAGTGGCCCAGTGGTTAAGAATCCGCCTTCCAATGCAGGGAATGTGGGTTGATCCCTGGTCCAGGAACTGGGATCCCATATGCCATGGGACAACTAAGCCTGAGCGCCATAACTAGAGAGAAGCCCACAGGCTACAATGAAGATCCTGATGTAACCAAAAATAAATGTTAAAAAAAAAAAATGAAGCCAATGTATTGATAGGGTCTTTGTGTTTATGCATTAAGGACACGAGTCTCTTTATGGCAGTGATTCTCAGTCCTGAGTACCACTGACTATGTTTTACGGTAAATGACATGTAATAATTCTTATATATTGATTTTAAGAACTTGCTTTCATACAAATGAAGCACATGATAAATTTAAGAATAATATTACCACATTTCAACTTTTTGGAAAATGTATTTCGGACTGTTACACAGAATCACGTGATCCTCAAAATTCAAGTTTACAACTGATCTTCACAAGAGCCTTATCCATATAAACATTAGTTATTCAGAAGGAAAAATTCGATACAGTATTTTAGTAGTTACATGATTTGTAACCAATACTGAATTACTGAAAGCTGAAGAATTCTCAATGAATTACATAGGATGACCACTCCCAAATACAAGAAGCAAGACAATAAAGGAAAATTTTCTGTTCAGTAGTAGAAAAATGATGAAGGCATTTATGATGAGATAAATGCTTTGTTAGTACACAACCTACTGGGTGAACAAAACTGCCACATAGGTTGGTAGTTTTGCTCTTGAATATATGTGGTATGGTATGATTCATTTTGGAGAAGAAAATGACAACCTACCCCAGTATTCTTGCCTGGAAAATTTCATGAACAGAGGAAGCTGGTGGGCTCCAGTCCATGGGGTTGCAAAGAGTCAGACACACTGAGCATGCACGCATTACCCATTTGTTTGACATTAAGTGATACGTAAAACTTCAAGTCTGAGTTCTCAAAATGGTTGCTTGGTATTTCTGAATAGTGTCTGGTGTATTCAGAGTGTTACTTTTTGTTTATCTTTTCTTCTTTTATAAGGTTTAGTGGGACTGTGCAATGCTGGAGCAATAGTCCAGAATGTCCTGAATAGTGAATTCCATTGTAACACCAGATCCAGGGTAACAGCGAGCTATCAAACCTTCAAAATGCTTGTACTGGCGAATAAATTCATCCTGCATGGAGTGCCACACCACCTATAAACAATGAAAGTAAGAGTCACTAAACTACAAATGGAAATAATACGTAAACAAGAATGTAGAAATATTGTCAAGACATATTCTAAGCATTTAGGATAGCATAATAGTTAATCACTGTGGACGGTGACTGCAGCCATGAAATTAAAAGATGCTTGCTCCTTAGAAGAAAAGCTATGACAAACCCAGAAAGCATATTAAAAAGCAAATACTTCACTTCACTGACAAAGGTCTATAGAGTCAAACTATGGTTTTTCCAGTAGTCATGTACATATGTGAGACTTGGACCATAGAGAGGGCTGAGTGCCAAAAAATTGATGCTTTCGAACTGCTAGAGAAGATTCTTGAGTTCCTTGGACTGTAAGGAGATCCAACCAGTCAGTCCTAAAGGAAATCAACCCTGAATATTCATTGGAAGGATTGATGCTGAAGGTGAAGCTCCAATATTTCGGCCACCTGATGCGAAGAGCTGACTCACTGGAAAAGACCCTGATGCTGGGAAAGATTAAGGGTGGGAAGAGAAGACAGATGGTGGCAGAGGATAAGATGGTTAGGTAACATCATTGAGTCAATGGACATGAATTTGAGCAAACTCTGGGCAGTCCAAGGGGTCGCAAAGAGTCAGATATGACTGAGTTGAATTGAACTGGGAGAGAGTGAAGGACAGGGAAGCCTGGTGTGCGGCAGTCCATAGGGTCACAGAGTCAGGACTAAGTGACTGAACAACAACAGTTAAGAATGTACATTCTGAAGCGAGATTCCTAACTCCTCAAGTGACCTTGAGTATATTACACCACTCTTCTGTGCCTCAAGCCCCTTATCTATAAACTGGGTAGTGATAATAATACCTTCCTCACAGGTTCAAATGAGATTAAATGAGTGAATGTATGTAAAGTGCTCAGAATAGTGTTCAACACAGTAATGTTTATTACATTTTAGCTGTTATTGTATCTGTTCCAATATCCAACACAGATGTGGCTATGTACAACTATGTATGAAATAAGACTAAGGATTAAATGAAATTTCACATCAGATGAAGGGTTTAATTTCTTTATCTAAAATTAACGATGCAAAACACTTCTTGATGACATGGAGGACACCAAGATGAGTCAGACTAATCATGAGCAATCAAAGGATTCTATAATCGGGAAGTGGAAACTAAAATGCCGAGAGATATAAGCAGAAATCAACAACACTGTAAATCAAAAATATTTCAGTCAAAAAAAAGCAAACGAATGAAGAGTCCCATAAAAAAATAAACTTTAGACAACTATCAAGACAGAATTTGACACACACACACTGACATATTAGTAATATCAATAGTTTACATTTATTCGACTTATTTCATATCAGCACAGTACAAAGTGCTTTATGTATGTATTATTCTATTAAGTCTCATGACAACCTGGTGAGGGTGGGTACTATGAACGAACACCATTTCTATCTGCCAGTTCAAAGAGTGCCTTCTAGGATTTTTCCTTGTAAATCTTAAATGTCACAAATCTTAAATTCCTAATAGTCAGCTTAAGACTATTTTACTAAACAGCTTTACTTACACTTTTTGCTTATCTTCTTTTAGCTCACAGTATTTCTTCCACTGGGAATGCCACTTCTACTTTATCTGTTAAGTTAGTATCTGACTTCCAGAGACTAACATAAATGCTTTCCTTCAGGAAGCCTTCCATGATGCTAAAGTCAGAGTAATTCTTACTCATTTCTAACTGAGGTTTAAATCTGACTCTATCATACATTAAGTATGGGATCATGGTCACATTACTCTACCTCTCTAAGCTCTGATTTTCACATGTATAAAATGGCAATGGAAATAATATTAGTGCCCACCTACAGAGTAGAGGTATTATTTCTGCTTTTCAAATAAGGAAACTGAGGCTCAGAGAGGTTAACTAACTTGCTCTAAACCAGGTAGCTTTACCTGGAGGCAGATTATGAACCCATATCTAGGCTCCTATGCTCAGAATCACTCCACCGTACCATACATCATTCCATTCCCTTACTACCCTCCAAAGTAAAACAAAACACAAAAAGTTAATGAAAAACCCATCCCCAAACAAAAGCAAAACAACTTAATGTCTCAAAACGATACAACAGAAATATAAAATACACAGAGATAGCCATATAAACTTGTATAAATATTCCTCTCTTCCTCACAATTTATTAATCTTGTCTGCATTTTATATGGCGCTTTTCTCCTGCACTAAAATTAGAAAATGTGTAGCATTTCTAGAGGAATATTTTGGGGGAAATAGATATATATAAGGATGTGCAATCTAGGTAGGTTAAAAGAACTAAAGCATACCTGAAGTAAGTTCTCCTCTTCACATAAATGTTTATCAACCTTCTTGTAGAGGTTATCGAGACCTTTTTTCACTTCTTTTCCAGGATACTCTTTAATAACTTTTCGGAGTTCTTGCTTGTTAAACGCAAGTTGATAGCTCACTTCCTCCTCTCTTATACCCTGTGCTACCCGAGCTTCAACACCTTCAAAGAAATGCTTCAAGGAAATGAAAAGAAACAATGGCTAAGAACAGCTCTCATTACCACTTAAATAAAAAAAAATCTGATTACAAAATAGTATATATTCACTGTGTAAAAATCAGTGTGTGAAAATATAAAGGATAAAATAATAATCAGCTATTATCAAGCTACTCAGAGATAAGCACTGTCAAAAGACTAGATTTCCCTCTAGTCTTTTGATGTGTGAGTATGAAAATGAGATTATAATTTTGTATGCTACATTTTTCATTTAATATTTTATGTTTTCCCCAAAGTATATATTTCAATGGCTGCATCATGTTCCATCCAATGACTATACTATGTTTATTCATTCCTCCAGTATTAAGTATTTAATATTTTTTACTTTTTTTCTTGAAGTTGGCAAAATCTATTCATCAAAAACAAAATCTATTATAAACACAGTTATAAATAACTTTCATACATAGGTATTTACCCACATTATTGATGACTGTCCAGCATAAATTTCTAGGACTATAATTCCTCAGTTGAGGAGTGTAATTGTTAAGTATTCTGGAGATTCTTCATATACACAAATTGCTTCCCAGGAAACTTCAATCACTTTATACTTCTGTCAGCAGTATATGAGACTATTTTATCTTATCATACTATCATCAGCATTATCATAATTAAAAAAAACCTTTGTCATTTTGAAAAGTAGGACTTTCCTGGCAGTCCAGTGGTTAAGACTCTGCCCTTCCAATGCAGACAGCATGAGTTGGATCCCCGGTGGAGAGACGGGAGGGGGAACTAAGATCCCACATGCCAAGTGGTGTAGCCAAAAAAAAAGTAAGAAAGGTTTGCATTTCATTTCAATATTCTTCAGCTAGAAATGAAGTTTATCTGCTTTTCATATGCTCAGTAAGTACATTCAGAACTCTTACCATTTCTATATTGGGATCTTAGTGGTTCCTGATTGATTTTAAAAAGGTCTTTTATATTAAGTATACTGACTATTGTGCTGTTATATTCTTCTCAGGTTGCCTTTTAAGTGTAATTTGTTTTTTAACATGCATATTGATTGGCAAGTCTTTACTTGAGTACAACAGGATTTAATACAAGTCAAATCCCCTCACTACTATTCTCTAAAATTTTCTTAGCAATTATTTATTTATTCTTCATTAAATTATTACATTTTTAATAATAATTTTTTAGACAAATCTGTTCTGGATATTTAAAAATTTTTTTCTACACAGATTGTTTTTATTTTTCTATACAGATTTTTAATTGGTTATTATAACATATAGGAAACAAATTGTTTTTTGATATATATATATATCTTGACTAGGTTAAAAAACCTATTTTACTTTACCAGATAAAATAACCTCAACATATTATATACAGGTAATTATAACCCTGAAGGCTTCCCAGGTGGCGCAGTCACAAAGACTCTGCCTGCAGATGCAGGAGACACAAGAAAAACGGATTCGATCCCTGGGTTGGTAAGATTCCCTGGAGGAGGAAATGGCAATCCACTCCAGTATGATTCTCTTTTTATATATCTTTATGTTTCCATCTTACTGCATTGGCTAGAGCTTCTATAACAATGTTAAATAATAAAGAATTTATCAATGTTTCTGCTTTAAATTTGATTTCAAAGGAAGTTCCTTTATGTTGCAGTTACGTTATCATGCAGGCTTTAGGTGTGAGACAGACCCTTTACCCTAAAGGAATATCTGTCTGTTCTTCAGTTTATAAGGCACTGGTTCTGCATTTGAATTGCTTGACAACAGATAGACAATTTTTATTTGCCTCTAATTTCAAAACATAGAAGATGACTAATCACACTGTGGACATAATTTGTTAGAAGGGTCCATTTAAGCTTCTACTATGTTGCAAAGTTCTCTAAAACTACCATTTCTCATGTTTAAAGATCAGATTTGCTCTGGGAAATGACAAATCAAGAAAGGAAGGATAAAGAAAAGGCAATGAATAAAACAATTTTTTATTTTCTTTATATCTTGATAGAGTTTTCAAAATCTTCATCTGAGCTAGGGATAAAGGTTAGCCATTTATGAGGTAAGAAATGGAAGACTGGTATAATGGAAAAGGCTAAATCTATGGTTAATCCCCCTGCTTTGCTAACCTTTTATTTACTTTCAGTTTCTTCATTTGTAAAACAAGGATAATGCTATCTTACCCCACATCATGGTTTACAAGAATTAAAAGAAATAATGTATATAAAACTCTAGCAGTGTCTGAGCAACTTCAGTATCTCAGTCCATCCTTCCTTATCCTCCTGCACCAATGAATGAGCAAACTTAAAACAAATGTCTGTTGTGTTACTCACATGTAAACACAGGTTCAAAACCAGGAAAAATATACTGAATGAAAATATGCTTACATTTAGTTTTTCAAGAGGTTGTCCTAAAGAGTATATGACATAAGACTGAAGGTGATCTGTGTATTTTTGTTTGGCTTCTTTTTTTTCAGCTTCTAGACATGAGATTTTCAAACGTGAAAGTGTTGCAAAAATATGGTGGAAGTTTTCCATCATGACTACATCCCTAGGGGTCTTCTGGCTTTCGTTTGCTACTTTCTCCACTAAAACAAAAATGCAAAAAAATATAACAATACCCTGGTATGAATATGACCACATTTAGCTATGGAAAAATTACATGATTTTTTTCATTTATAAGTTTAAGAAGTAAGCACATTTCTGGACTTAATCAAATAAAACATACTGTATTGAAGGATCAACCTAAACCTAAATAAAATATCATTCTAAAACAGTCATATATATACATATATGTATAAATTTAGATTCCTATTTCACATCTTTTAGCCAAACAAATTCTAAATTGTTCAGGTGCTTAAAATGTTAAAAGCAAATAAATGAATGCAATCTTAAGTATTAAGAAAAATAATCCTAATTAAAAAAATAATTCTGTGACAGTATGAACTCTCTAAGAATGGCCCAAAACTTAGAAGTCATAAAGAGAAAGATGAATAAACTTGACATATAATTTGGAAGCTCTTACACAGTAAAACATACCATAAGCAAAACTGATTTATATCCTTCTAGGTTAATGAAGGATAACAAGACTGATAATACTGAGAAATACTGGGTATCGAGGCAGATGTGATAGAAACTTTCACCAAATGCTCAAAGGACTAAACAGGTATAATCTTCCTGTGTGGTTATTTGGCAGAAACTCAACAGACAGACACAAAACTTTCGACCCAGTAATTATTTCTAGTAATTGATCCTAGGGAAATTATTGGACAATATACAGAAATACACAGAAAACTGGAAACAAACCAAATGCCTGGTAACAGAAGATTTGCTAAGTAAATAATGAAAGATGTAACTCTATGTAATCATTAAAAGTGATTATGGTTATCTACATTAGTAGACAAGGAAAGACACTAGAATCATAGAGTCTAGCAGGTTCCAAAACAGTGTGTAAGGTATGATAAAACATTTTAAAATTAGAGAACACACCGTATGTGCATATATACCAGGGAGAGAGATATACTGAAAAGTTTAGACAGGTAAAAATTAAATGTTACCTTTGTATGATGAGATTACAAATTACCTTTACTTTCTTCTTGATTTTTAAAGTCAGTTTGCTGATTTGGGGGGGTATGTAATGAGCATATACTACTTTATAATCAGACAAAGCAAAGCTACTTTGAATTTTAAAAGAAATATCAACTATATAAACATTCAATCATATAATTTATCATCTTTCCCCTAAATCTGTTTCCACCAAAAATGTATTATCTGTAACTGTTGAGATAATTCTATTTTTGTCATTTTTTTAGCTTTAAAAATTCCTGAATTGATGCAGTCAGATCATTTATTTCAAATTAAACACATCCACACTGTTTCTGTAACTTAACTGTATGATGTGACATAGATGATGAATTACACTATTTTAGCATTAATTTGGGCTTCCCTGGTAGCTCAGCTCAGAGAAGGCAATGGCACCCCACTCCAGTACTTCTGCCTGGAAAATCCCATGGACAGAGGAGCCTGGTGGGCTGCAGTTCATGGGGTCGCTGAGGGTCGGACAAGACTGAGCGACTTCACTTTCACTTTTCACTTTCATGCATTGGAGAGGGAAATGGCAACCCGCTCCGGTGTTCTTGCCTGGAGAATCCCAGGGATGGGGGAGCCTGGTGGGCTGCCGTCTACGGGGTCACACAGAGTCGGACACGACTGAAGTGACTGGTAAAGAATTGGCCTGCAATGCAGGAGACCCAGATTCAATTACTGGCTCGGAAAGATGCCCTGGAAAAGAGATAGGCTACCCATTTCAGTATTCTTGAGCTTCCCTGGTGGCTCAGATGGTAAAGAATCCACCTGCAATGTGGGAGACCTGGGTTTGATCCTGGGGTTGGGAAGATCCCCTGGCAGATTGCATTGCAACCCATTCCAATATTCTCGACTGGAAAATCCCATGGACAGAGGAGCCTGGTGGGCTATAGTCCATGGTGTTGCAAAGAGTCAGACATGACTGAGTGACTAAGCACACACACATACAGACATCACTGTTGATCATCTCGAGAAGACTCTTGCTAAAATGCAAATGTAATCCACGAGGTCATTTTTGTGTTTAAAAAATGAATTTAAAATTTACATAGTGATAGCCCATATGAACCCTAAAATATGAGTAGTTCCTGGTAAATACAAATGGGTTTTACATACTGTTTGATTTTCAAATTTAAGAAATCTTTAATTTCAGAAAACAAAAAAGACTATAGACTATGGAAAATAATGAACACATCTGTCCCCCAACTTCTAACTTAATCAGAAATAATGAAAACAACCAACCAAAAATACCAGAAATAAAGAAAACCACCACCAAAAACTTCTTCATAATGTAACAAAAGCTTACCATTAACAAATACTCCTCTGATAAGTTTAGTATATGCTTTATCTAGATCTCCACGACGCTCAGCATTTTTAAAGATTGATTCTGCAAGTCCAGCAAATTCTTCAAATTCAGCAACAAATGGGAGAATTCCTACTTTACTCTTCTTTGAGATCTTTACTTCTTCCATTTGCCTTATTTGGTTACTCTAAAGTTAGGCAGAAAACAAGGGAGAAAAATAGCTAAGCAACCTAGAAAGAACATACAATTAAAAGCAAATATATATACCACAAAGGCATGATGTAATACCTAGAACATTTTGGACATTTACTAATCAAAGATTAATACAATATGGATAACTAAGAAAAACTATTTCTAGAGATTAAAAAGTACATATATATTATTTAAGAAACTAAAATCAAGGAAAAAAATCCAAATTATTCAAAACAAAATGCACTCAAAGCTTGTGAACATCAGGTCTTTGTTTAAAGTAAAAACAACCAATGAACACTTCTACCATTTATAAAAGGTAAGTATATAGTGATTGCCCATTTTGGGGCAGAGCAGATACCAGAGCACACACAGGATCTCTCAAGATTATTTCTGGTTGGTGGCTATATAGTCAAGTTGAGAACCACAACCATTTCCAAATCTCAACAGCCTAAAATTCGTTTGGATAGAGAAGTTCTATATTTTGGGGGTATAAGAACAGAGAAGGAGAATAGGTATTTCTACTGTGGATTTGCATTATATAGTTTTCCATGTATCTATTAGTTGTTTACTCTAAATCTGTATAGCAAAGTACTTGTGTAAGATGGATACAAGTTACAAATAGACACATAGACAGAATAGACACTTTGGTTCAAAATAATCAATTACGATTCTGTGTACTTCCAGGGAATCTAGTTCTATCCCCAGTAAGAAGTACATTGCCAAAGTGTTGAATCATTTTCAACTCCTACCTAAAATTTCATTGTGCTGAGATTCTGGGGGTATAACCTGAAAACCATATGACATGTAGAGATTAGAAAAGTAATTGTTCTTTTGTTCAATATGGTATTGGAAGTCCTAGACAGAACAATCAGACAGGAAAAATAAATAAAAGGAATCCAAGTTGGACAAATAATTCTAAAACCTGTACGGAAACACAAAAGATCATAATAGCCAAAGCAAGCTCAGGAAAGAAGAACAAAATCAGAGGTATTATGCTCCCTGATTTCAAACTATACTACAAAGTTATAGTCATCAAACAATATGGTACTGGTACAAAAACAGACATGTAGATCAATGGAACAGAGTGCCCAGAAATAAACCCATCCTTCTATGGTTAATTAATCTACGACAAAAAAGGCAAGAATATACAATAAGGAAGAGACACCCACATCATATCATTTACAAAGGTTAAAGAGTACAAAACCACATCACTATAGTGTGAGGAATCCTAAAAAGAAAAGTAAATGCAGGTAAGAAATGCACTGGAGTGCAGTGTCCAGCCTGGTACTACTTGATATGTTTCTAATTTTATCTCTAGTTCTTGGTAGGCTAATCTTTTTAGCCCTGTTCCTTGAAGAACACTTTGGGCTTGGCCACCAGATGAAAGTACTAAATTCAGATGCTATCTATTCCACTTTCTGCAGTTGTCTGACATTCATTCTTTGGCTCAATACACACAGAACCATTCACTACTTTTTCAACGTATGCCTCAGGTCCAGATCTTGTCCCAAGTACCAAAACATGTAACACTTACTGAGCACACACAACTGACTGGACACTGTGAAAAGACTTGAGTTAAAATAAGAAACAGATTGATGACAACCAACAGAAGGAACCATCCTTCTCCCTTTAGTGACAAAAGGTAAATCTTTCAGCTGCTAAGTCACTTCAGTCGTGTCCGACTCTGTGCAACCCCATAGACGACAGCCCACCAGGCTCTCCCGTTCCTGGGATTCTCCAGGCAAGAACCCTGGAGTGGGTTGCCATTTCCTTCTCCAATGCATGAAAGTGAAAAGTGAAAGTGAAGTCGTTCAGTCGTACTCAACTCTTAGCAACCCCATGGACTGCAGCCTACCAGGCTCCTCCGTCCATGGGATTTTCCAGGCAAGAGTACTAGAGTGGGGTGCCATTGCCTTCTCCAAAATCTTTCAGGAATACATGCAATTTAGGAAAAAAAGATGACTTTATACCTTTGTCTAGGTTAATTTTACTAAATTTCTTCACTTCCCAGTTTTGAGAGTAACATGAATATTCTTCAGCAAACTATTATTACTACTGTTATTCCCTGGTAACTCAGATGGTAAAGCATCTGCCTACAATGTGGGAAACCTGGGTTCGATCCCTGGGTCGGGATGATCCTTTGGAGAAGGAAATGGCACCCCACTCCAGTACTGTTGCCTGGAAAATCCCATGGATGGAGGACCATGGTAGGCTACAGTCTATAGGGTCGCAAAGAGTCAGACACGACTGAGCGACCTCACTTTCACTACTGTCACCATCATCACCATTACAAGCGGTCAGTTACGAGCTCTTGTTCTGTACCAGGCAATGTGCTAAGCACTTCATCTGAACCCATGTCTACATCTACCTGACACTATTATATCTTACACTTTTAATAATTACATTCAACTGGATTGAGATATATTATATTCAAGTTTCATATAATAGTTTTATTTCACTGATAAGAGCAACAAAATCTTCATAGTCTAAAAATGTATAGTGTTCTCATGATTAGTGTCCTAGCTATTCTTATTCTATGTCACATGGGACTCAGTATCTTAGACTTTAGTAATTCTTTATGTTCCTTTTGGCTATCAGCTTACAATCAGACCTTACAGGTTTATCATCACTTCTGAAGAAAGCTGAGTAGGGAAGAGGATAAGTGGCCAAATTTCATAATATTTCAAATGCCAGTGTAATCAT
The DNA here is from genome assembly GCF_027580195.1 of Bos mutus. Taxonomy (NCBI): domain Eukaryota; kingdom Metazoa; phylum Chordata; class Mammalia; order Artiodactyla; family Bovidae; genus Bos; species Bos mutus. Next base: position 71,278,150 of record NC_091622.1, on the reverse strand, counting down.
TTGGAGGGGAAGGAGGGTTAACAAGTCTGTTGAGGTGACATTTAAGTTTCTACGGATGGCTTTTAAACTTTCAGAAATCAGTAAATATTATTTTTAAAAAGTATAAAAGATGATGTGGATTTTAATTACCCTTAATATTTTTATTATTCTCTCATTATTCTATGGGCTTCCCTGGTGGCTCAGCTGGTAAAGAATCCGCCTGCAAAGAGAGAGACCTGGGTTCGATCCCTGAGTTGGGAAGATCCCCTGGAGGGAATGGCTACCCACTCCAGTATTCTTGCCTGGTTAATTCCATGGACAGAGGAGTTTGGCAAGCTACAGACCATGGAGTCACAAAGACTCAAACATGACTAAGCGACTTTCACTCACTCATTATTCTCTGGCTATTCAAGCACTGGATTTAATTTAGAGGTTACATAGTAGAATAATTCAGATGATAAATACCTACTTTCACATATTAATACTAAATATATTAGTAAAATGAAACTCTTTTTAGAACCTGGCCCAATCCTGTTCATATCTATGAGCTTACCAAAACCTAACAGAAAAAATAAAGTTAATGATTTTTTTCCTATTAGAAGGAGAAAAATGATAACTGCCAAAAGTTGTCATAAGAACAATTTATTCTTAAAGCAATATGACTAAAGCTATTAAACTAAAAAAAATACTTTAATCAACTTAAATAATCCAAATATTAATTATCCTATTGTAATATGTTAAAAGAAGAAAAACAATAAATTCAAGTTTCAGTTGTTTCATTAAATCTATGGTCACTAATCAGTCAACTGGGATTTCAGTTACTTAGTGGATCTCAAGTGTAACAACTGCTGCCTCTATGTCAGCTACTCCAGAACTTGCCATGATTCACAGTGTAGATGGGATACTACTTGGCACAGCACCATCCAACTAACCCTGCTCCTGTATATTGCAGCCAATACCTTGCTTCAAGGCTTGGGGGATATGAACAGTAGATCCCCTGGTGGAAAGCTGGAAATCTTTTAAATATATATATATATATATACATACGCACACACACACACACAGATATTTTACAATGGTTAAGAGTTCTAAGTTATTGGGGAAAAAAAAAAAACTCAACTTACAATACATTTGTCAAAGTTCCTTTTGACAGTCACCAAAACATTTCCCAATGTAGTACTCAGAAAAGAAGCAGGATCCACGTTTTGTGCAGTCCACACATGATGACTCATTTTGACTAGCATGTAAAGGGAGTTAAAGCTATCGATTTTGTCTCCTAATGCAATCAAGTTGTTCAGTTCTGGCTCAATGCAGCGAAATATTTTAATCATCATTTGGCGGATCATATCTTTCCTGTTCAGAAATACAAAACAGAAAAGTTATTACAAGCTTCAGGTGTATTCACCTTTAACTTTAATCCCCTCAGTATACACAAATGACTAAAATTTGATATTTCAACTAACACTGTCCAAATAGTTAATTATTCTAGAATGGTTTCCAATATAAACATATTTTTTTGAGGTTGCATTTTATCACTCAAAATAACGTTGTCCTTTGTAGAAATGGGTCCTGAAATGTGCTTTGTGATTTCTGAGAAATACACTACAATTCAAATGCTACTTCCTACCAGCAAACATCAAAATTGACTGCATTTGTGTGATTACAAGAGCAAAGAAAAGCCGAAGAGCCATAAATAGCACCAATTTTACTTCACTGAGATGTTCTGTAAGACACTGGGCACACAGATCGGTGCTCCGAGTGTTGTCAGTTATGGACAGAAATCTGGACTCCTCACTGGGCAGTATTCCTTTCTGCTCAATTGAAAGTTTATTTTTTTTTACAATAAATAACAGATAGTAACAAACACATACTCAGATGAAACAGGCAGTGGTGTGCCAGCATTATGTTGCCGTGACAAAGTTCCTCCATCTGTGTCCTCTGCTTCAGTCTGCAAAAATTATTCAGGTACTTTACATAATAAAAGACTAACAAATTGACGAGTTTAGTTTATATAGCAATAGCCTGCTCAGTCTTAAAATTCTTAGGAGAGAATATATTATGAGAAATAATGATTTTTAAAGGTAGTATTATCAATGAAATTATATAATTTAATATGTTGTTTCAGAATGTTCAGGAAAAGCTTTGTTTTTAGATTTTACCCGAGAATGAGAAGTTGTGTTTGTGTGTGAGCACATTTCGGGGGGGGGGGGAGGGGGGTGGGAGAGAAAGGTAGAGGAGACTCAGAGGGAGTGTAGGAATGAGAGGGCAACTTAATAAAGAGCTGAAAACATCTAGGAACGTGTTCAAGGGAGAATTTTGAAAATTAAAATCATTCTAATAAAACTCGAGCATAAAAAATGCTGCCAGAAGTTCTTATAGAAACTAACAAATTTACTAGCAATACCATCTATAAGAACAAATCCCTTAACCATTTGAAAGACTTAATTTCTCAGTCATTTGAGGACTGTTTTTATATGTTGGTTCTTTTAAAGATCATCTTAATTTTTAAAAAACCACTCGATTTGCATTGTGCTTTTAAGTTCTTTAAAATACTCTAGCAAATGTCTCATTTTATTTTCTTACATTATGCTACCAGAGAGCCATGTTCAATAGGCATTATTATACCCATTACACAGATGAGGAAAAATAGGGATTAAATAATTAGTTTAAGGTCTCATAGTAAGAAAGCCGTAAGAAAGATTCTGATTTGAGGCCTCACCATTTTTTTCTTTCTTGCTTTCATTTATTTTTTTAAGACCACGGGGGCTTCCCTGGTGGCTCAGCGGTAAAGAAATCTGCCTGCCAATGCAGGAGCCACGGGTTCAATTCCTGGGTTGGGAAGATCCCCTGGTGAAGGAACTGGCAATCCACTCTAGTATTCTTGCCTGGGAAATCCCATGGATAGAGAAACCTGGTGGGCTATATAGTCCACGGGGTCGCAAACAGTTGGACACAACTTAGCGACTAAATAACAACAAATATACATTAAAACATAATTTTTTAATTTTTTAAATTCTATTTACTTTTTCTTGATCACTAAAACAATACATTCGCTCTTTAAAAATATATTTTGCCAAGTAAACTTAGACATTTCCCCCACTCATCAATTTGGAGAATGTTTAGGCCTAAGATAGTCTAGAATATTAGATTAGATGCCCAAACCCTATCCCTTTTTTTATTATCTTGTATGATAAAAATTATTTTAAATATCCTTACAATGTAAATGTTTTCTGTTCTGATATTGAAATTATGACAACATATTGATTAAGCTAATTATGATACAGAGCATAAATATGAGCTAATAAATAAATGTCACCCATACCACAGTTCCAGGCATACTCTGATGTTGCTGTAGTTTGAAAAATTTACTTATGAAGTCTTGTTCTGCCAGACACAGGGGCTCCAGTTCACTCAGTACCTGTTCAAAGATCTGAAGAAAACCAAAATGATCCTACAAAGAACTGAACAAAATGCTTAAAATAACATTCCCCATTTACTTTTCTCCAGCAACCAGGGAAGCTTTATCTATAATCTTAATGGAATCCCCCAAACAAATACTTCCAAGATTGACAGGACAACGCAGTATTAATGAGGCATAACAGGGTCAGAACATACCTAAAACAAAACTGACAACAATTATTCACTTGGAATCTGAAAAGAGGAACATAGAGATAAAACTATTTATAAACAATTTAGCTTCATAAAAGTTGTTTCCTCTTTGTAGTCACTCAAATAACTGGATTGACAATGCAAGCTCTTTATGATTTATAACAAATTTTAATAAAGCTGTTATGTCATTTAATTGATGAATCACATTTCAGTTGCCATTTGACCAGTATTTTTTTTTTTTTTTTTAGATTCAGAAATGGAAAGTAAGACATGGATAATTAAAAGAGTCAATATAGCCCAAATCTTTTAACACAATGAAAGCAATAACAAACTGGTGCTAGAAAACTGACAGTAATGTTTAAGAAACATGTGTTATTTTATTTTACCTTATCAAATTTGGTTCTGTCTGCAACATCGAGATCAGAGGCTGACATGTTTCCCATATCCAACAAGGAAGATGACTGCGATCTGCGATTCCCTGAACTCTGAACACTGAGTTTATTTAGACTAGAAGTAGATCCAGTTAATTTCCCGGAACTTCCATGAAGACCTAAGAAATGATAAAACTTTAAAAGTTGTGACCTTCATGAATAAAAGATCCATGGCATAAATCAGGGCTCTCTTCTACTGTCCTGGTCTTCCAGGGCTCATATTAGTTAGGGCACAACTCTACCATATGAAAAGGATGTAGAGTGTCTTTCTCTTTCACTAAGATTTGTGTTCTACTTCTGAGCATATGTAAAGATAGGTGAAATCATACAGAATCACAGAATAAGACTGAAAGGGATCTTAAAGATCACACTGTACCCTGCCCAGTCTCATTACAGTTGCCTGATGATTTTTCTAAAGTAGATGAGGATTTCTTTTCCACTCAGAAGATATGACTATGGATGAAAGTCACTGATCCCCTAGAATACTAGCTAACATGATGATTGTATTTCTAGAAAAAAACTGCCATATTCCAATGTTATTTGCCTCTACATTAAATCAACATATTAGGCTGAACCATATGAAACTACCAACACTCAATTATTTTTGCCCTACTAAAAATGTCAATTACACATGACTCAATACATTCCTGAACTCAGACACTTGTTTTTTCAGCAAGTGAACTGATTAAAGTTCTTTTAAAAACTAAACAAAATGAAAAGAAAAAAAAAAAAAAAAAACCCTGAATATTTGTTGTATTTAAAATACAACTAAAATATAACACATACGGTATTAACTATATTAATAAGGGACATCTGAGTTTAGGTATAAACACAGGTATCCATAATAGCCATGAGGAAAAATGAGAACAATATGTCTGGACAATATCCTACATACATCAAATAATTAAAGGATTTTATTTTTACAAGCAAATGTGATATTTTTATTCAGAATTAAATTTAAACAGTAAAACATTTTTATTCTTCTTGACTATTTCTCAGCTAACCTGTATTATTTGCTAATGGTCAGAAGGGACAAATAATAAAATAAGTGATAAAAAATATGATATATAGTTAGTTAGAGACAAACTTTGGCTTCATTATGCAAAATCTGACCACACATACAAGAAATTTTATAGTTTCTAAACACAGCCTGAAAACAAAAGTATAATGGTTAAGACTTTATATAAATTTCTGACTACCCACCATACATGTTTAACCATATTACATATTTCTTGGATGTAGTCATACCACTTCCTTTCTGTTGGTTTTCTTTCATCAATACCTGGCAACCCAGAGCAATCAATATTTCTGGTGTAACTTTTTTCAAGATAAGTAACTAATTTCTAGACATTAAACAAACATGCATTGAGAATACCTACTAATACACTAAGCATACTCACTCTCTGTTTCCTGTTTGACAGCACTTTCTTTTCGAGGCAGTGTAGCTGTGATGGATTAGGTTGCAAGCATCAAAGACAAAGACAAGTTAATAAACTGCAATTTGCACAAACCATGCACAAGAGGAAGTTAAAGCTCTAGTTTAAAAGACACATGCAAAGAACCATGAGCATCAAGTAACGAGAGATGCAACGTATGTTTAGTTGGTCAGCTACTGCTTGAGAAATTACATGAGAGAAAAGACTTTACTAGTCTTTTAATGTACTATTTTATGCAAATATTCAGGTAAAAATATCTACATTTGTAAACCTCCCCCACACTTTTAAATGATGTTTTTAAATCTCCTAAGCTGATGTACTTAAATTTAAAGACTATACTTGCAAGTTCTGATTTCTGAAGAAAACAGAGTTCAAGTAAATAATTTAATACAGTGAAAATTTAGTAGAATGAAGTTGCACATTTAAACATTAAATGCATTAACAATCCTGTATTCACTGAAAGCTCTTGGAAGGAATCTCCACTGTACTAAATAATTTTATACTCCCTCTGATAAAAAAATTATGAGTGGGGTTTTAAAACCATTTTAGGATAATAAGCTAAACTATTTAGTAACTTAACTGGCTCTGTGAACACAGAATAAAACATATGTATCAAAATACTAATTATTGGGAGATGGGTAGGTAGAAGGGTAAAGCTGAGCCAACAGGTCTAATGTGGGAACTGGAGCTCTTTCAGAGTCATCTGGTATTTCCTTTATCTAAAACCTCTCTTTAGTATTTGTTAGATCAATTGTAGAGATCATCTTGTGAAACATTCTAAACCCAAATGAGAAGCTAATTTGAAAGGCAAAGAAAGAAATTACAGAATAAAACAGAAAATTAATGAATATAACTCTAGAAATATTTAAGAAATAGAAAACAATGTGTCAACTCCTGCCAAACAGGGATAGTGATAGCTGCTATCGCTAGGCAAAAGCTCGAGTATAAACTACTAATTTGCCACAGCAAAAAACATGTAAATCTTCCCAGCCTTGTCTGCCTGAAGTTTAAAGGAATATGAAATGATAAGGCTGGACATTACAGCGACCAGTAGGGAGGGATGCGCTGGAGCCACTAGCTGGTCAATCTGAACAGTACCTTCTGGTGGCCTTAAGGTGTCACTCTACTAAGCTCACCAGTTTCAGAGCAAAGCCTAATGCTGCATATATTTTTCTTTTTTAAAGTAGTTAATAAATACTACTAGTGCCCTATTTGGACTCATAAAAAAGTCTGTATTATTTATCAGCAAGAAGTAACAATATTCCAATAAATTTTAAATATCCTTAAACAATTTCTGCTAGAGTATAAGCATCAAGAGGGTAGGGTCTTTGCTTATGCTGCATTCTCAGTACCGAGCAGTGCTTATCATATAATGCTATGCTATGCTAAGTCACTTCAGTTGTGTCCGACTCTGTGTGACCCCATAGACAGCAGCCCACCAGCCTCCCCCGTCCCTGGGATTCTCCAGGCAAGAACACTGGAGTGGGTTGCCATTTTCCTCTCCAATGCATGAAAGTGAAAAGTGAAAGTGAAGTCCTCAGTCGTGTCCGACTCGTAGAGACCCCATGGACTGCAGCCTACCAGGCTCCTCCATCCATGGGATTTTCCAGGCAAGAATACTGGAGTGGGGTGCCATTGCCTTCTCCGGCTTATCATATAATAGGTAATTAATAAATATTTACTGAATGAATCTTCCAGTCAGGACTGAATTTAGTCTTGTGTTCAAGACTCTCTTTGGAATCAACAAGATTTCTTAATTTAGTGGAGAAACACTGAAAAAAAAAGTTTCTGGCATATCATTTTTTAAGTTTTGGGTTAATAAAGATAAGGAAGTTATTATGTAAATGGGCTCAACTAACACATGTGTGTCTTATCTTAGTAGTAGAAAGAAAAAAATGAGCGATTTAAAAAATTATTACTAAATATCCTTTGCCTGTCTTTTCATTAAGTACATCTGAGGAGCACAAAAGAAAAAACACCAAAGTATCAATCTTGGGGGGACAATCTCACACCTCTGAAGATATCAGGGTAAACCTTCAGATCTAAAAAAGGCAAAGACTTTATAAAAACCTTACCACAAAGAAAAAGTAGTTTACTGGCATTTTAACATTATTTTAAATTATCTGAACTAAGTAAATGTTAAAGACTTGAGTAAAGAATGGTTCAAAAAGAGAGAATTCCCCTAAATCTCTACGATTATATTTTGTCTACACAATTTCCTTTTGTAAAACACATTCAATCTGACTTTCTATTCTTATTAGTATCTACGATGCAGCGTTTTCAGAGCAAGGAAAAAACAAAACAAATTTAAATTTTATTCATAATTACTTAATTTTGATCCACTGAAAAGTTATCTTCCCCAAATTTTAGGTTTCCCTTTTAATTGTAATTACTATTAAGAACTGATTTAAACATAATTTGAATCCTTGAAAAGGTATCTTTAAAAAGTTTACATTCTACCTATTTAGAACTTCTGAAGTCATTTGTATTTACTTGAAATTTATTTTTAAATGTTGACCAACAAGTTACATTTTCAAAGATGAACAAAATAGTTTTTATCCTCTGAATTCTGTTTATTATTTAGTTTTTCTTTTCTTGTAACTGATAACATCAAAGTAATAGAAACTGTAATTTTTTGGTTACTCTCCTATTCCTTATTGCTTAATAGATACATACAAGAGATGTAATTTTAACCCTGTTTTAAAAGTATCTTCTAAACTTGTCTTAGGTTAATTAAAATTTTTTTAACAAGATAATTTAAGAACTTCAAGGGATAAGAAAAAAAATCAAGGTTTTAGGTTAATGCAATGATACCATTAAGATACTATTGTACTTGATTTAAATTATATTTCAATTATGTCATTTATCTCAATGAGAATCTTAGGCTTGATAAATTAATATTATGATAGTGGCCATTAATAACCTCCCAAGGAGGTAGTTTTAGAAAGATTTCCCTTTTATTGCAGTAACAAGTGATGACAAATATACTAAATGAAAACATTAAACACGTAACTGTATTAATATGTTGTTTACTAAAAAGAAAAATTGATTTAACATATCCATGGTGAAACATTAACAAGGATATAAACACACTGTTTAAGAACAATTAACCTTTAGGATGAGTTAGCATTTCTGTTTCCAAAAGCCTATTGTCCCAATATTTTTATCAGTATCTTTACCAAAGTATAATACACAGATTCAAACCATTTAAAAAATCTGAACTAGTATCACCAATATATTAGTGTTGTATTAAAAAAAAAAAACCACAAACCAGTGAATCACAAAATAATTACCCACTACTAAAGATAGTCTTCTTTGTCCTAAAGAAAAGAATGGAAAGATGAACTATCAATTTCAATCAGGGCACAGGCTCCTTTCAACAAGCAAATGCTAAACTCATGGTTCTAAAGGGGAACTATGCAGACACAGAGGACACACTGTAGCCCTTTAAGGCCAGGTTTTGACTCCAATAGGCACAGAACTCCATCCAAAAAGAAGTCCAGAGATGGGTACATGCAAGAGCAGAATGTGGCCTCGGCAAATCATTTCCTTGCAACTTGATACTTTCACTGGTTATCCTTTTAAATCAAGTTTTTTGTTTATTTAACATATTTAGAAGCAACAAAAAAACTTCTTGTTTCAAAAATAACTCTTCAGAAAAATAAAGTATAATTACAGGAGAAACTTTGGTGACATTTGTATAGCCCCTTCACAGGGGAGAAAACACTTAGAAACTTTCTTTTTGATTCAAAATAGCCAGTGAGAAGTAAGAAGCTAGGAATCACTTTCACCTCCTTGTGGAGTGCAATGACTTAAGAGATCACAGACTTGCCTCCAACTGTTATAAAAGGTCTTTTAGGAAATCAGAAACTGAACTTTCAACATATGTCTCTTAATCTAGTACTTTCTCTACCAGACTGCACTTCATTTTCTGGCCAACTGCTTCTTCTGTGACTATATACAGTTGTCCCTGGTATCTGTGCAGGGTTGGTTCCAGCACCTGTCGTGGATATCAAGATCCATGGACGCTCAAGTCCCATAGGTGGTCCTCCACATTTACGGGTTCCGCATCTGCGGATATGAGGTGCACTGTACTTTTATGAGACATGGCATGTATTTACAATTGCTGTCAAATTCACATACTGCAGAATTTTAATCAGTAAAAGTAACTATTTAGAGACATACTTTTTCCATGAAAAACCTATAAACCAATGCATTAGATTTATTCTTTTACTAATTCTATTGTATCTCCTTCCATCTTGTCTAAAAAGTCTTAAAATTATTTGTCACAAATAAAGCAATTTTTAATAGAATAGAAAACAAACAAGGGGACTGAGATGCCTAAGCTTACCAAACTTCTTGCTTTCTTTAGTTGTGCCAGTCATCTTGATCTTTGCAACTTCAAAGAAATCTTTAATTTCTCTCTCATAGAGTCGTGATAAATAATCCATGTAATTCTTAAAAGTGAAAACAACACATACTCATTAATAAAACAAATATGACAATTTCCATTTCTCAATCCCCCCATATCCTTTGTGCTTATTTTGAATTTGTGGTCTTAAAATATTTGATGCATTTCAGAGGACATAAGAAGGCTATTTTCCATCTTTTAAAAAACTGAACTGGCATCATAATATTAACAATTTATAAAAATATGAAGTTGAATAATCAAACTCACATTTTCACTTTTATACATTCAGTTCAGTTCAATTGCTCAGTCATGTCCAACTCTTTGCAACCCCATGGACTGCAGCACGCCAGGCTTCCCTGTCCATCACCAACTCCCAAAGCCTGCTCAAATTCATGTCCATTGAGTTGGTGAGGCCATCCAACCATCTCATCTTCCGTCGTCCCCTTCTCCTCCCACCTTCAATCTTTCCCAGCATCAGGGTCTTTTCCAGTGAGTCACTTCTTCGCATCAGGTGGCCAAAATATTGGGAGTTTCAGTTTTAGCATCAGTCCTTCTGATGAATATTCAGGACTGATTTCCTTTAGGATTGACTGGTTGGATCTACTTGCTGTCCAAGGGACTCTCAAGAGTCTTCTCCAACACCACACTTCAAAAGCATCAATTCTTTGGTGATCAGCTTTCTTTATAGTCCAATTCTCACATCTGTACACGACTATTGGAAAAACCATACCTTTGACTAGATGGACCTTTGTTGGCAAAGTAATGTCTCAGTTTTTTAATAGGCTGTCTAGGTTGGTCATAGCTTTTCTCTCAAGGAGCAAGCCTCTTTTAATTTCATGGCTGCAGTCACCATCTGGAGTGATTTTAGAGCCCCCCCAAAAATAAAGTCTCTCACTGTTTCCACTGTCTCCCCATCTATTTGCCATGAAGTGATGGGACTGGATGCCACGATCTTAGTTTTCTGAATATTGAGTTTTAAGCCAAATTTTTCACTCTCTTCTTTCACGTTCATCAAGAGGCTCTTTAGTTTTTCTTTGCTTTCTGCCATAAGGATGGTGTCATCTGCATATCTGAGGTTATTGATATTTCTCCCAGCAATCCTGATTCCAGCTTGTGTTTCATCCAGCCCGGCATTTTACATGATGTACTCTGCATATAAGTTAAATAAGCTGGGTGACAATATACAACCTTGACATACTCCTTTCCTGATTTGGAACCAGTCTGTCGTTCCATGTCCAGTTCTAACTGTTGCTTCTTGACCTGCATACAGATTTCTCAGGAGGCAAATAAGGTGGTCTGCTATTCCTATCTCTTGAAGAATTTTCCACAGTTTGTGGTGAGCCACACAGTCAAAGGCTTTGGCGTAGTCAATAAAGCAGCATTAGATGTTTTTCTGAACTCTCTTGTTTTTTCAATGATCCAATGGTAATTTACACATTACCTTTCATGTATTTTAAATATAGCTGCATTCATACTATATAGGGTATTTGGGTCAGCACAATCAGGCTTTTCCAGTGTCATACACTAATGACTGCACAGTATTACGCTCTGTTGATGTTCTCAATTTAGTAAACCATCCTCCTAATATAGACTACTTAAGTGGTTTCGATGTTTTGCTGTGATGGACAATGTTACAATAAGCTTTTCATCTCTAATGAACTGCTTCCTTGGAATAATTTCCTAAGGGTAAAATTACAGTGCCAAAGAGTAAGGGATCTTTTAACTCTTCCTCCATGTTGCCATGCTGTTTTAAAAATTATTATACCAACAGACAGTATCAATGACATTGAAGCAGTACACTGAGTTTTACCATACCTTGCCAGCATGGGGTATTAAATTAACCCAAAATAGGTTACTTTCATAAGAATTTAATTACTACATCTTACAGTTTTCATAATCAAATAATTTATTTTTAAAAAACAAAATTTATTCTAGTTCAAATGAAAACATCTATTATTTAATAGGCAAACTCATTCCCTCATCATATATGCTTACTGTCATACAAAAATATTTTATACCCTTACAAAAGATTCAACAGTGGGAGACCATGTATTTTTCCAAATCCTATGTTAAATGCCTTATGTAGAGTTTCACTAAATTTAAATAAATCCACAGCAGAAAAACTTCTATGCCTAGTTATTCTTTTAAATTTATCACGGAATCTACACTTCAATTTCAAACACATCCAGTTTTAGAACAGTTTACTTTGCTTTAAACATCAGATGTAACTTTCAAAGGTATATCATTTAAATTATCTGTATACTGATTCATAGTTCATCATTGATTTTTAAGATATTTTATAAATATATAAATATATATTAGATATATTTAGATATTTTATAGATAGATATGTCCTTATAAAAAATTTTTGGATGAAACATAATATAAAGCCTGCTTATTCCAATTTGTATGCCACATACATTTCCCACAGATTCTCCGTAAGTAAAGTTAAATAGGAAATTTTTTCCTGTGTTCTTTGTGTGTAACTTCAAAAGCAAATCTAAAGTTAAACAGACCCTAAAATTATTCCTATTTCACTTTTTCTGCATCTCATTCTTTGAATTTTAAATTCTCACAAAAACACTGATCACTGGAAATCAATGTAAATGACTGATCAACCTATAATTCATAAAATCATTAGATTTCTACTCAACTCACTCAATATAACAGACTGCATTCCAATACCCAAATTAAATGCACACTACTACCCAAGCAATTTAAACAGTCTCAAAACAGCTATTTTGCTATTTTGAAAACAGTGATTTGAGCAGACTACCGAAAATCACCTTCTTTTTCAATACAATTCAAATGACTGAATACCTTCCCCCAGGTTCTCAACAGAACTCAGGGGTGGGAAAGGCCACAGACAGGTGTGACTCTCAGTTCATTCATTTACTAAATTCAGAAAGATGTTTCTCACTGTACGTATTTTTCTTAGCACCCTGTATACAGCACCTAACTTAAAATCCAACTATCTTGAGTTTAAATACTGTTATCTCAGGCAGTATTTCCAACTTTACTTTGTGCTCACTGTAGAGTCTTACGGATAACACCATGTTTTATTTTCTATATTTACAAATATAGGACTGAGGCTGAGAGACGATGTCTGAGCAGTCTTCAAGACTGTTGGCCGCAGGGGACTATTAGGAGAGGAAAGATCGTTCCTACCTAAACATGGATGGACCTGATCAACCGCTCTACATGCATAATTCAGAGCCCCAGCTAGGGAGAAGGGATTCTGGGCAGCCAAGCTCATTACATGTCCAACACACCTGTATTTTCCTTAGGCTCTAATTACATATACCCCAGATCAGGGGTTTGCTTAGATTCAGCCATAAGTAGAGTTGGGGCAGAGCCTAGTTATTCTTATCCCTAAAGAAATGAAGACAAGCTTTTCCTAGTCCTGCCAAAAAGTGTGAGCTGGGTACAACTAACCAAGTACAAAGGTGAGTGTAAGTCACTTCAACTGGGTTCAACTCTCTGCAACCCTATGGACTATATAGCTCACCAGGCTCCTCTGTCCATGGAATTCTCCGGGCAAGAATATTGGAGTGGGTTGCCATTTCCTTCTCAAGGGGACCGTCCCGAACCAGGGACTGAACCTGGGTCTCCTATGTCTCCTGTGCGGGCAGGTGAGTTATTTACCACTAGCACACTACCTGGGAAGTATGATGTATAAACAGTATCTGGATTTAATTACTATTTCTTACCAAAGAAACACTGATTTGTCAGGTTCCTTTTTTCATTCCTTTCTTTCCATTTCCTTTCATTCCTTTCTTTGTCATATTAATAAAATTCCTATTTTTGAAAACACTTGAGCAACCAAATTAGAGTATCAGGCATAAAACTGCATGGTCTGTCACAAGTTCAACCACAAGATAAAGTAAGATTCCTTGGAAATAAGATAATTTCATTTAAAAAAGCACATCAATATTGTCAATTTAAAATATACTGTGAGCAGAGAATGATTCCATAATTCAGTGCTAGATTGGCTACTGTCTTGCTTCTTCACTTTATATTACATTCATGAATGATACATATATATATAAAGATAGGGCAATAATATTCACTGAGAACACAATCAGGCAAAAAGCTTATTGATTATTTTACTCATTTGAATATTCACTAGGGGACAAAGCGCTTGTTGGCACAAAACTCTTAAGATGTAACAATATTTAATTATTCAAAATACAGTATTAATCCTTAAAACTTCAGAAGGCAAAGATTCCAGTCACACAAATATTATTCTGTAAGCTATCTCCAAATCAGAATTCTGCTGACTCAAAACAAATCAGAATACAACACAACAGTAGAGTACTGAACCCATGGGTTCCTGCTACAATGGCCATTTATATAAATGAGTGAGATCATGTCATTCTGCTACTCAAAGCCCATCAACACCCTCCCCCTCTCATCTCTCTGAAAGTAAAAACCAAATTCTTAACAATGGTGCACAGTGCCTTCCAGATCTGCCCTGCCCACCTCACCTCTCACGCCCGCCCTTCTAATCCTGAACTTGGCTCACTGTGCTCCCTCCACAACGGCCTCCTGGTTGCTCCTCCAGTGCTCCAGGTTGCTCTTGCCTTGGGGCACTTGTGCTGTGCTGGGAAAGCTTTCCTCGGTAATTCCCACTGCTCACCCCTGCTTACCTTTAAAATGTGTCCTCAAATGTTGCCTTCTCTGACCATCCTTTTTGAAACTGCAACCTTTCTGATGTCCCAGCATTCCCTGCTTTATTTTCTCTAGAGCTCTCAGCAGTACCTTCCAGCAGACTACAAACTGCCTTTTGTGTTGGCCCTTCTCCACTAGAATACGTACTCTCAACAGTCAAGCGTTCGCCTATTTTCTTCAGTGCTGTTATCTTTAGCGCATACAACAGTGTTAGCACACAATAGATGCTCAATTCATTTGCTAAGTGAATGTATGAATGACTCTTCTCTTGTCCAACTGCAGACATCTGTGTGTATGTGTGTGCTCAGTCACTCAGTCATGTCCAACTCTTTGTGACCCAGTAGACTGTGGCCACCAGGCTCCTCCGTCCATGGGATTCTCCAGGCAAGAATACTGGAGTCGGTTGCCATTTCCTTCTCCAGGGGATCTTTCCAACCCAGGGATCAAACCTGCATCTCCTACATTGACAGGTGGATTTTTTTTAATCATTGCGCCACCTGGGAAGCCCAAGTGGTATTTATCACTGTTCTAACCTCTACGTCTCACAAGTCTGGCACCGTCCTGTCCCTTGTTTTTGGATTCTCTCTTGTGATTTATAATCTCTATTCCTATTATCATCTTCCTCATTCAAGATTTCATTTCAGTTCATTATTATATTAGGTTCTTAATTAGTTTCCCCTATCAAGTCTTTTCCTATGTGTGAAGAATGCTGTTAGGACTCACAGCTCAGATTTTTTAACCTAACTTCTCATTCTTCTAGAATATGGAATTTCAGCTTCAGTCAGCCTGGCCTTCTTAAAGTCCTGGGAAAAGGGTCAAATCCAATGTTTTCTATGAAGTTTTCTCCTGTGGCTTCGGGTCATGAATTTCCTTTCTCTAAACTGCCATACATTTAAACTCATTTCCAGTTTAGCACTTAACTATGGCCAGCTGTTTTAAGTATAATTGTTCTTCCCTGGCAGACCTGATGCTCTCTGGAAGTAGGAGCATATGTGGGAGCCACTTCTTATTCTTACATATGGATTACAGTGAGTACAAAAGAGGCACACAGTGAAAATCTGGTGACTGACAAAGAGATGTACCATAATATGATAATCCAATTTTTCCAGCTAGTGTGTTCCACAGTCAGGAACAGAAATACCTATGTTTCTATGTGCCTGGAACAGTGGAGTGTTTGTTTAATAAAGAGGCATACTGCACGTGCTTAAAAGAATAGATTACAGATTCTTAGAAAGCAAATGCCTCACTGAAAATATCTTCATACTCTCTAGTTTTTATATTGCACATAAAGAAACTCAGGAAATAATTATTTAAACTGAATGATGCTTCAAGCTGCAGTATGGCCTAATACTATATTGAAGTTCAAAATATAGCTATTCTCCATTCAAGTAAATAAAATAAATGTTCTCCCTAGCTAATGAGCGCTCAGAAATTCAACTACTTGCTGCTTTTCTAAGAATATACAACAGTGTTTCATGTCACTTGCGGAACTGAACACATGACCTCTCGATTCTAAAAGATAATGCTCTATACTCAGTGAGTAACTGACGTCAAATCCATACCTTTGTTAGTCCCTCATATTTTCGATAATCGGTACTCTTTAGCCACTCCATCAGCTTGGCATATCGCAGTAAGTCTCTATGAAATGGATGATGATTAGGTAAAGTCAGTTCAACAGAGTGCTGAGCAAGAGTTGAACTCTGATCATGACCCTAGAGTGAATAAATAAGTACATAAATATCACTGACAGTATAAAGAAACATTGTTGTAACTAAACATCCTTAATAATGATCAAGCATGGCCAAGCAAAAACAACATAGAAATAGAAGAACTGAGTACTTACTTGTCTTTATCATGTGTGTATACAAACTGAACACCACCACCATAAAACAGTCATAAACACACAAGAATGACTCTCTGATAAATCGACTCATTTTATCTTTTAAAGTAGCTAAGAATGAATGTTTTAATTAAGTTTACCTCTCCCCTATCATTTTACAATTTACTAAGCAAATAAATATCATGATATAAACTGTTACTAAGAAACACACACCAAACAGGGGAAGTCATTCAGAACAAATTGTCTACATCTATGATATTTCCATTAGAGTCTACAATATTTAAAACAGCAGATGAAAATACACAGGATACAGAATTTCAGAACTAGGAAGGACTATAGATGACTGTTTCCTGGGCCTTCCAGGATAGCGCTTGGTGCTCAGTTGCTGGGTCATGTCCTATTCTTTGAGAACCCTATAGACTGTAAGCCTGCCAGGCTCCTCTTGTCCATGGGATTTCCCAGCAAGAATACTGGTGTAGGTTGCCATTTCCTCCTCCAGGGGATCTTCCCCACCCAGGGACCGAACCTATGTCTTCTGCACTGCAGGTGGATTCTTTACCACTGAGCCACCTGGGAAGCCCTTTCCAGGATAATCCCTAATATTAATGTAATTTTAATTTTTCCATTAATTTGCTAAACAAGCAACTATATAATTTTGTTTTTAATCCTTGACATGACTTATATAAATTAGTAAGTTTTCAAACAGCCTGAGACAGACGATGCATCCTGACTTTGTTTTAGAGTATATGGATCCAGTAGATCAGTTTATCCAATAGAACAAACTGAAATTCAAAGAGTTAAGTGATTTACACAGGTCACACAGGAGGAAGGCTAGAATCTGAACCTTAGTCACGTGAGTCTCACTTGTTTTCTTTTAAAAACATGCCAAACAAAATCATTTTAACCAGACTCAAAAATTGCTGAAGGTCAATACAAACATTACATTTCAGAAATGTTTGCCACATCAGGATGACTGAGATTCCACTGAATCACAGATATTAGATACTGTACACAGATAGAGATTAGTTTTAAGTCTGCTAATGTCTCCAAATTGTGTCTTAACTAAGTTACACTGACTAAAAGGAAGGAGTATTTGACAAACTTATTATTGCTGATAAATGTTTTTCAAATATTCTGCCCTTATTAATAATAATATTAGATATATTTCCATTATCCCACTCTTCCTCATTAATTTTTTCAATGATTCAAGACTCAAAATCATGGTTTATGTTCTTCAATAGGTGTTTACTCAGGTCACTGCATGTTAAGTTATATTATTTAATGTCAGGAAAGCTCTTCAATTAAAAACCTTCACCTCTTCTGCAAAATGGAAGAATCAAAATTTATAAAGAATTTTACAGTTTAACAAAGCTCTTTTACATATATTATTATTCGAAGCTTTCTACTTCAAGTAGCATTTTCAGATCACCATCATCTGAAAATTCACTGATATAAAGAACATCATTACCTTCAGACTATTAAGATATATTAAATATTGTTAGTGTTAACAGAAAGATTTTAGAGAAACTGGTTCCAAAATATATATAGGAAGAAGGAAAATCAAATACATAAATTGCTTAATTCAATCAATAATATAGATAACTATCCTAGAACTCAGT
The DNA here is from genome assembly GCF_027580195.1 of Bos mutus. Taxonomy (NCBI): domain Eukaryota; kingdom Metazoa; phylum Chordata; class Mammalia; order Artiodactyla; family Bovidae; genus Bos; species Bos mutus. Next base: position 71,260,154 of record NC_091622.1, on the reverse strand, counting down.
TGTGCTAAGAATTTGACTCTTTATATACTTTAAAAATTAAGACATTGTTTAAAATTTCTTATTATAGATAAATAAATTAGTAACGATAAGTGAAAACCTTTTGAAAAGGACTGGCCATTCTAGATGCCATTAAGAACACTGTGATTCATGAGAAGAGGTCAAAATGAACATTAACAGGAGTTTTGGAAGAAGCTGATTCCAACCCTCATGAATGACTTTGAGGTTTAAGACTTCAGTACAGGAAGTAACTATAGATGTGGTAGAAAGCAGGAGAACCAGTGGAGTTCTCTAATTGGAGACTCCAATTAGAAGTGGAGTCTAAAGATGTGACTGAACTGTTATAATCTCATTTAACAGATTTTTTAATGGATGAGAAGTAGCTTCTTATGGATGAACAAAGAAACTGGTCTCTTGAAATAGAATCTACTCCTGGTGAAGATGCTGTGAAGGCTACTGAAATGACAACAAAGGATTTAGTCTATAAGTAATATATAAACTTAGTTGATAAAGCAAGTGGCAGGATTTGAGAAGACTGACGCCAATTCTGAAAGAAGTTCTACTGTGGGTAAAATGCTATCAAACAGCATTGCATACTATACAGAAACTGTCTGAGAAAGGAAAAGTTGATCATTACAGCAAACTTCACTGTTGTCTTATTTTAAAAAATTGCCATAGCCACCCCAATCTTCAGTAATCACTCCCTTGGTCCCCCAGCACCATCAACATTGAGGAAAGACCCTATACCAGCAAAAAGATTATGACTCAGATGGTAGGCTCAGATGGTGGTTAGCAATTTTTAGTATTTTTTAAATAAGTGTGTACATTCTTTTGTTAGACATAATGATATCGCACACAACAGGCTACAATACTGTGTAAACATAACTCTTCTATGCACTGGGAAACCAACAAATTTATGTGACTTGCTTTACTGACATATTCACTTTACTGTGGTGTCTCCAAGGTATCCCGTACACACTGCTGTAGAGTTTTAAGTACATTCCTTTTAACACATCCACACAAGCATCTTGAGGGTAGGAACCATTTCTTATTCTTACATATGGAGGACAGTGAGTACTGTCACACCATGTGACACACAAGTCAGACACACAATCAAAATTTGATGACAGACAAAGACATGTGACACAATGAGGTAATCAAATCTTCCCGGACAGTGTGCCCCACAACCAGGAATAGAAATACCCTTGTTTCCCAACTCTTTGCTAGGTGACACGAAGTATTAAATTTAACACAAAGAAAATCTCTTTTCTGTACTTGGGACATCATCTTTCATCTTCTTCAGCACATTCCAGGTTGTTGCAACATTCTGGTTTTTAACATGCATTACTCACGTGTAACAATGCATATTAGATTTTCAGAACTGGGAAGCAGTCATTTTAAACAAAGCCATTAGTTTATAAGGCAAGGAAGCAAAATCACAAATAATAGCATGTTATAACAATTAAGGGTGGAGAAAAGATTATCACTTGCTGACTGGTATTTTCAGTACCATCTACAAATGTGGACTACACCCCTGCCAACAAGATTATTTTTAAAAACTAGGGAGTTGTGTAGAAATAGATATTATTGAAATAATAGTGTAAGAAAAATGTGCGTTAGTATTTCTTATGTAATTCCTAGGTTTACTTTTTTCCTCATGCTTTTTAAGTCAAGTGGAATGTTAAGAGAGTCTTCCCATTTCCCCCCTGCCCGCTTAGTTAGCTGATCTTCCTTTATGCTCCCATGGTACCACCATAATATATACTCTCCCTCAGTCTGTTTGTGTCCCTTCTCTAGACCATGAGCAACTAGAGGAAAGAATCAGCCTCTCATCTGTTCCAGTGAAATGTCTGGAATGCATCTTTAATCACTGGGCAAATGACTTCCAAATAAAGGAATGAGTGAGTGAATAAAAGAACGACAGAAAGAAAGGCAAGCAGAATGAGATTAAATGCCTTTTGCATCTAAATAAACTTTCTGTTATGGGACATTAAAAAAACTGCCACAAATATGGTTAACAGGTAGCTTAAATCAGTAAATTATAACTATAAAGATTCTGCTGCTATTAAGCTTAGTAAACTTCACAGGAAAAAAACAAAAAGAATCAGAGAAGCTGGAGCCAAAGTTGATGTACTCACAGGCACCGAAAGAAAGTAGGACCTGTTATAGAGCTGAAGGAGGGCCTGAGTAAACTAGTCAGAGATAAAATAAACACAATTGTTTCAGAATACTACAAAGTGAAAACAAATAAGAACCTAGAATTTCAGACAGAATTTCTGATGAACAAAATTTCACTCAACTTTCTTTTTTTGCCCCAAATCCCTATTAAAGAGATGATAAATACACAAAATCTAATTTATTACACCTAATTTATTTGATAAATATTGTCTAATTTATTATTTATTAAATAAAACACCTTCTATTCAAATCCTTCTAAGGTATACTTAATAGTAACATTTATAGCATTGCCACAACCTTAATTATAACACCCTTTCCACATAAAAATAGAGACAAAGGTTTTATATAAGATTAAATCAACTAGAATTTATAATTGAGTTAGTCATTTTTCTCATATTTATAAGTACATGGAGCCAATGAAACACTTAAAACATGGAATCAAGTCCCTGTTCTCACTTGAAAATATTGAAAAATAAAACAGGCCAAACATTAAACACATAACAAGTTTGGACTTATTTTTGTAAACAAGATTGTCTAAATGGGGTATATGTAATATGTAAGCATAATTATTTAAAACTTAGGGAATTTTAGCTAAAAGGAACTGTCTTCATAGGAGACCACTGAGGCTCCAAATACATCTATGAGCAAATACATATATATCTAAAAATATTAAAATCAAATAAATATATAAAGGAACATACTGTGCTCCCAATTAAATACATTAAAATTTCTTCCGTGACAATTTCTTTTTAAGCTACAGGAACATGACAGTAATATAATAAAATAAAATTACCTGTTGAACAAAAACATTGTTGAGGTGACTGGCCAGTCTCCGGGCAAAATTCTCTCGCAAATCACTGAAACGCTGCTGCTGCTGTTCAACTGCCAGAAGCATGTCATGGCCTGAAATTGTAACAACTTATTTAATGGGTTAAAGAGCTCCTGGTTGTCTAATGAGTACATTTATAACAGAAGCCATATTTCAGTTTTGAAGAACTCAAAGTTTTACTGGTTTATTCATGTGTTTATAAAAGAAAGGTAAGGGGGAAAAAACAGTGTAACTCAGCGATCCTCACACTGTGGTCCTGCCTCAGCATCACTTGGGAACAGTCAGAAACATAGATTCTAAGGCCTCCGACCAGACCTACTGATTCTGTGGTGGCACCTGGCAATTTGTGTCTTAAAAAGCCCTCTAGGTGATCCTGCTGCAAGCTCAAGTTTAGGAACCGCTGGTCTAGCAAACCCTTATGGCATCTACTTTGTCCTAGGTCCTGTGAACAGCACTGAAGAAAAATCCTGGTGTTAACTTAGTCACTGATGGTCAATCAGAAGGTACTGAAACTAAAAAGTTCTTCGTGCCAATATAAATTATGTTTGATAGTAAGTGAAACTTGTTTCAATAGCTAATAATCTAACCCTAAACCACTTGCCTTGTGGACTTCTTGCCAACAGCTTTACACTAAGGCAGAAGCTTAGTTCCAGGTTCTTGGGCAGATTTTATGGTCATACCTGGTCGAAGAGCCACATTCATGCACTGCAGCAGGGCATCTGCGGCGTTGGTGCAGGCCTCAATGCCCCTGGAAGAAGAAAGATCTCCTTCCTGAAGTGCCTTTATATGACCTTTGGCCAGGTCCATGTGGTTCTGGAATGTAAATAAACACACCATTTGTCTGTTTACTCTTAGGAAGTTTACAGGTAAGATGCTACTCAATCCTATTACTGGGTCTTTGAAACTTCAGTATTTTTAAATCTTGCTCTCCTAAGGAAATTAGAAAATATTTACAAATGGGCTTTAGAGATCATTAGTTGTTTTTTTTTTTTAATTGTTGTTAATAGTTTATAATCATGCTTACCACAAGGAACTCAATCTCAGATAGGAGTTTTACATTATTAGTGTTACTAAGATGAATTAGGTGGTTGCTTTCCGAGATCTGATCCATTTGTTCTTTTACACTTTGGAGCATTTCCTCATAACTGCTCAGTTTCAATTCAATCTGATCCACCTCCTTGAGAGCCTCATCCAGTAACTTCATTAAGATGTTGACTTGCTTTTCGGAGGCCATGATTGACTGGATGTTGGCCTACAAAGTTAAAAAAGAGAAGTAATACTTCATATGCTTTAAATGAAATATCCGTTAATCTCTTTGACAGCAGAATGACTTAGCAGCAGCCACAAAGGTTGACATACACACCTACACCTCTACTTTAATTTGCTACTTTGTGTTTGCATTCCACTTTTGTACATAGTATTTCAGGGAAGCACACTTTCCCTTATATGGAGGTTAGGGACCAGACCTCAATACTGCCTATTTAGGGTATGCCCCATGATGTATCATCAGTAATGGTGTACTCTCATTTCTGTAAACTAACTGGCATTAGGTTATACCATCTCTGACACTTCTTTTAGCTCTATCAACTATAAACATTTTCTATAATCTGCACTATTTACATAAAACCCTAAACAAAAGCATGCTGCTGCTGTTGCTAAGTTGCTTCAGTTGTGTCCGACTCTGTGCGACCCCATAGACGGCAGCCCACCAGGCTCCCGTCCCTGGGATTCTCCAGGCAAGAACACTGGAGTGGGTAAACAAAAGCATAATAACCATCTGTCTTACTACCTTAGTTAAGAGGGTAGCAGAAGCATGCCAGTCTTTAATGGATACATAGAACTAATTTATAACTGTAGCATGATTTGTACTAATAGGATGTGGAAGAGCCTATTGCCATAAGATAGCTCCTTTTACAGTATTCTTTCTTTTCTCTTTCATTTGCAACTACTTTCTTTCCCCAAAGCAGCAACAAACCACCAACCCCTTATTAATATTTTCTAAAGATTCTGACTATTGATTCTGAATTCCCTGAAATACGGAAGCTTTCAAATCCAAAATTAAACTGCAAAGTAATATGATGACTTGGAACACAGATGCAACATTAACTAGAAAACACAAACCACAAAGCCACATTAAGAAGGCATATAACATGATATGGGGAAAAAATTTGGATAAAGAATTAAAATAATGTCATTGTATGAGTGATGCTAAAATGTCACATGTTATTTTATATACTATTCATAATAACTCACTTGTAGGTGCAGCCCAACTGTAAAGGCAGCAGAGCTCAGACCCACTGACATCTTACACAGCAGAGCTGGAACTTGAACTGATTCAGGACAATTTTCACTTCAACATCTTGAAGTCTCTTCTAGGCTTTACTTCCTGAGAGTTTTACAAATTTGTAAGCTTGGACTATTGTAATCTCTGGACCTCAGTTCAACCTTACAACTTCTGTACCTTTCTTGTATAAAATGCCAACACTCTTTAAAGTCTTCAAAACATTCCTTATTTTCTGAGAGTTCTTCTTAAATGCATACTTTGCCTAACAAAACCACACTCCACCCCCCACCAAAACATTCTCATTTTAGATTTTTCTCACGAGAGGTGCCACTTGTAGCTTTTTACTTCCTAAAGATGTACATTTAGATACAAGCTCATATACCTGCATACAAATGAACAGGATCTATTCCAAAGTAGTTCAGAGGAGTCAAACATCCTCTTGCCCTGGTTCTCCTGTTTTCACTACACTATTTTGCTCTCTTTGGGTAAAGGATTCACTTCTTTCAGCTCACTCTCTCTCTTTCTAACTTTTACCTATTTTTTTCCCCCCAAACCACAAAAATGCTTTTCTCTTGCCCTGAACTATTCTGAAGTGTTTCAGAGGCAGGGGATTCAACCCCCAGGGTGGTTTCAGGTTGGCTACTTTCTATTTCCATCACTTCATATCAAGAACCTCCCCAAATTCAGAACCTCAGCTAACTGCCTTCACTGGCCTAACAGAAATGGTTCTGTCTTTGGAACAAGAACAATGAAAGATGGAGGGAGGGCAGCTGGTAATGCGCTTCCAGGGAAAAACAGCAGTAATCACACTATCCAGGCTTAAGCGCAGAGGCCGTAGAATATGAACATCACCAGTCTCCTCAGTTCACCACACATCACTAGTCACACGTTACAACAGAGGCTTACCCCATCTAGCACCTGCAGCTCTCTGGACAACCTTTCTGCAAAGGCCTCGGCATTGGAAATTGCATATTCACAGCCTTCCATCATTATTTCAATATCCTGCTCTTCTCTTGCATTTAACTCTTGGTATTCATCGACTGCCTCTTCATCACCTCCTGTCACACTCTGATTTTCTCCACTTGGAACAGATTCTTAAAAGAGGGTAAAAATTAAAAATAAAGTAGTAAAAAACTAGGAAGGGTAACAGCATTGTACTTCTACATAAGGTCAGTTATAAGCACAGGTCACATTTAGTGGCTGAAAAATAGGAAAAAAATGATTCAAAGTATATGAAAAAAAGACTTGTTTTTATGAAGAACTGCTTACGTTAACATAATGTCTAGTATAACAAAAGCATGCAGTCTAATTTATTGACTTGTGTTAAAACAGGCCTTAGTCACACTTTCCCAAAACATAATTAAACTATAAAACAAATATAAAACCAGAAACGAAACACATGCACAAACCTAGCTTTTTGTTTTCCTACCTGAGGTAACTGTTGCTCTAATACAATAATGCTTATGAATTCAGGACACATGAGAAACAATTTGCTTTCCTTTTTTTCCCAGGTAACATCTTCTTCCGTTATTTTTGTTCTTTTTGTCTTTGTTATGTTTTGTGTTTTCCTCCAAATAACTTTCAATTGAAATTTTAAAAATGTATCTACAATTCATAATTTATTTTGGGCAATGAAAATATTAACTGAACTTTCCATTTCTTTCTTTAAAAAATTTTCACATGCATTTATAAAATTTCTAAGGATCAGCTAATAGAAACTTTCTCAATATCTCTATAGTAAGAACAACAACATGGCCATGTAAGACTACAAAAATTTCAACTGTCTTCCTGCTTCAAAACAAAAGACCATGAGGTCAGAACTGAGATGTTTTCTACATAAATGTCTCAGTTCACTTTCTGGAAAGAACACTCAGCATACGGGATTTTATATAAATCTTGAGGTTAAGAGACATAAAATGAAAAAAATAATTTTACCCTTAAATAAACCTCGAAACAAAGTTACTGATTTTCAATAATTCATGGGACACCATTTAAAACACAAATTCCAAGTGTTTTAAATATTCATTATTTTGTATGAAAATGAGAATCTTCATTCAGCATGACTTGACATATGTTAACTTGTCCTTGAACAAAATACACCTAATTCAAAGTAAAAATGATTTACTCTTAAGAATGTTAATTAGGCAGGTTTAGATAACATACCAGAAAAAAAAGGAGGGGCTGAAACTTTTGGTACAGGAAATTACAGATTGCAGTACACAAATATAAGCTCCTTAGACAGCATCACCAAGCTCCTGGCCCTTCGAAACAGTCCCTCTGGAAATGTTAGTGTCCTGTGTGCAGCCTTTTAGCCACTAGGGGCAGGGAATGCCCAAATCATTCTATACACTCCTTACACAAGTAAATATTTTAAATAAATAAATATTTTAAATGATCGTAATTATTTCAGAAGTATTTTCTCTTCCATAAACAGTTCTTTGGAAGTCAATAATGAATACTATCATTAATTTTTATTACCATATGGATTTTGTTGTAATACATCTTTCCCTGCACACAATTTCATAAAATATGCAACCAATAGTAAAGAACAATGGCAAGTAATAAAATATTATGGAATATAATATATGGAATAGAATAAGAAGAAAAGGTGTTACGCACCTTCTGTAACTTTAGGCAGTTCTGGAGAGTAAAAGGTATGAAAAAAGCAGAGGAAAGTAAGCAAAGAATATTAGCTGGGTAGAAATGTACACAGGTTTAAATATTAAAAATACTACCCACATCTCATTTGAACTTCATGCTAAATTAAAGCTTAAAAGACAGTGGCAAATACAACTACCAACTGGAAATATTCATAAGAAGCTAAATTTCCAGAGTTCATTTTTCTTATTCATTTTCTGACAGTGACTAAAAATACATTTATCTTTCTATTTTCTCTTAGTAACATACAGTACTGCTGAGACCTTGGAGGAGAAAACTGGAAAACAGATTACTCCCTGGGGATTATTTTTAGGTCAATTGTGACTCATGCATTTAGTCTAGTTATTTTCACTCAAGACCCAAAACTTTTACCCAGACACTCCCTCACAATGGATTAGTCATAAAAATTGTTAGAAAGGACAAGATGGAACCAATTTAAAACACACACAAGATATCAGTTCAAGTTGGCTTTTAAGAATTCAAGTCAAAGATTAAAAAAAAAAAAATCAGGCTGTAAGAATGAAAAAGAAAAGGCCAAACAAAATTTTCTGACTTAACCTGTTAACAAAGCTCTGTTTTAAAAATATTATTCTACCAAGAAGCCCCAGTTACCAGCATGAACATTCAGTTGTCACCAACGAAAACTACTAAAGCTGTTACTGCAATGAACAGTCTTACTTGAATGATTATTTAGCTCTTAAAAGGAAATGGTGATAATTTCGCATTTGTTTTCTAACATAACCCAAAGCTTAGAGACTTAAAAAAAAAACCAATTAGTGGCCATGTTTTTAAAGTCCAGTAAGACATTAAACTAGTTTATAATTATTAATAAAGCTACTATATAAACTCCATTAAAACAAAGCAATAGTTACTGATTTATAGAAAGTGATTTTCAAAATGAGATCCTTAAGGATCTTAGTATTCTTAAAATTGATCTCAATTAGGTTAATGTTTATAAAAATGTCTACACCTTTGCTTAAGGCTCTAAAAAATTAAATGTCTTTTCTTTTTTTAAAGCTAGTCACCTTATTCTCAAAAAACAGCAATACTCTTATTGATTTTGGTGCTATTCCTCAATGAGAGAAATACAGGTAGGGTATGTATTTTCCCATATTGTTGACTGAACAAAATATACTGGTTTAAAATATATTTTAGGCAATAAATAACATCTTGAAATATATATAATATTTGAAAACAGAACAGAAAGCTTATGAATCATTCACTGACCAGAATGTTCAATCCTGAAATGCTGAAAAAAAAAAATTAAATAGCTCAGCTGGTAAAGAATCTGCCTGCAATGCCAGAGACCCCAGTTTGATTCCTGGGTCAGCAAGATCCACTGGAGAAGGGATAGGCTACCCACTTAAGTATTCTTGGGCTTCCTTGGTGGCTCAGCTAGTAAAGAATCTGCCTGCAATGCGGGAGACCTGGGTTCAATCCCTGGGTTGGCAAGATCCCCTGGAGAAGTGAACGGCTAACCACTTCAGTATTCTGGCCTGGAGAATTCTGGACTGTATAGTCCATGGGGTTGCAAAGAGTTGGACACAACTAAATGACTTTCACTTCAGTCAGAGCACATTAAGCTAATATTCAAGGCTCGGAAAATTACCATAAATTTCTTAACGGTCATCGGAGGTGAATGTTGGCGAGATGGAAGCCCTGAGGCCTCAGACACAAGGCCAGCCCCACTGTAGGGAGGAGCACAGGGCCTGAGAGATGCCCCTGCCAGTTCCAAGCATCAAGCCTGAAACCAGTAACGGGCTCACTAATTAATAAGTGATGGACAAGGACACTACATTTAAGGAGAGAAAGACAGGCGGCCGAACAGCAAAGGAATTAAGTAAAACAAAATGGAGAAAGGACAGAGGCCAGTAGCTAAGCCAAAGAACAGTCTGAAGCACCTGAAGTTGACATTTTTATAGGTCAAAACGGTTGAATATTGGCAATTTCAGATATTTCAACTTGACAGAACAGAAGATTCTATTTTTAAATGCTAATATACAACTTAGGACAAATCTACTTATTTTTTTTCCCCTTAGTAAAGAGGGGCTACAACTCTGTCCATCTGCTGCCACTTCAATTACTTTCTTTGAGATGAGGAATACAACAAATTGTATCTGCAAGGCGCACAGAACCATCTTCTCACAACATGTGTGCCCTTATAAAAGAAATTTTCAAGTTAAAAAAAACCTCATTGTACATTTTCAATAACAGTAGATTTTTTGTCTTATAACAGAAAATAATCCCTAGTAATATTCCTGAAGATGTATGATCTAAAATACCTTAATTTACTTCATGTCTAAGGACTTTACCCTGGATAAAAGAATAATAATCGCTAATATACAACAGTACTTACTACAGCTTTGGCATTGTTCTCATCATGTTCATATATTAAGTAATTTAATCCCTACAATAATCTTATGGAGTTGATACTATTATCTCTGTTTCTGAGATAAGAGAAATTGAAACAAAGAGTAAACCAAGGTCACAAAACTATAGTAAGGGACAAAACCAAGATTTGAATCCAGGCAGTCTGACTCCAGACTTGTATTCTTAAATACTACACCAATACACTACACAAAAATACAGCTATAAAGATATTCATCTCAGAGTTGTTTAAAACAAGCAAAGACTGGAAAACTTTTAAAAAGTGACTACTTAAAAAATATCTAATACAATGGAATACTATGGTGCCATTAAAAATACTATTGAGTAAATGTTTAATAAGGAAAATGTTCACGATACATTATATGAAAAAGAATGGGAGGTAACAACATAAATTTATTTAAAAACAAGTATTTAAATATGCATAGAAAAAAAGACCAGAAGAACATCTAACAAAATGTTAACAGTAGTTATATTTCAGGATTAAGTTTATTAAGTGACTGAATCAATTTTCTATAACAAATAAGCATCACTTCTGCAATAAGGAAAATTATTTTTTAAAAAAGATCTTTCAGAGTTTTAATTACTTTGAAGAATGCCAAATTATATATTCACTTACAGATATATTTTATTTTACATATACACTTTTATTTAACTTTACCTTCCAAAAGTTGTGAGCTGACATTGACAAAATCAATTTTCTTCCGAAGATATCGCTGATTCAATTTCCAAATGCATGAAATAAATGCATTCTTTTCAGCAGTGCTGCTGGCAACCCATTTATATATTTTTTCAAAATGTAAATCAAATTCAGGATTTTCCTGCAATAAAAACACATAATAGATATCTATATTTCAACAAAACAAAAAGCTAAAATCACCATTAAAAATCAACTAAGTGACCTGTAGAAAATGGTTCAGAAAATTCAATTTATAGCAAAAATTTATTTGCTTCCCAAAAGAAGCTGGATTAAAAACAACATAGTTGGCAATTTCCCTTCTATATCCGTTAGGTCTATACGTGAAAGTACAGGATGTCTACTTAACGGCATGTGTTTCAGCTTCCTACTTTGTAAGATGACAGTGGTCTTGAGTTTTGATTTTTCTTTTTAAATTGCCTTTGGGGGTTTCAGAGTTACACTTTTTCTTTAATAATGTGCTATTATTCATAACTGTGATTTGACACTAATTCCTTATAACATATGAGAAAAAATACAACCTATACCTGAGTGTGGTTTCTAAGAACACATGAGGTGGAAAGCAGGGACTGCTCCTGTTTTCAATTCTGAAAACACAGAATAATTAAGAGTGTTTCAAAAGTAGAAAATACTGGTGGCCTTATTTTAATGAAAAAGAAGTTCAACTGATGTGACAGAACTGCAGTATGCTCTCTACATGTCTCTTAAGTCAAATTACAGCAATAATTTCATGCCTTGATATTCTCCCTTGAATGCAGAACTACTTGATTACTATATAAAAAATGAAAACATATAGATGTACACTTTTCTTTACATCTAAGGAATTAAAAAATAGTCTCAAATGTTTTTAATGTTCTATAGAAGGCTAATCATACATTCAATTAGTTTAAAGTGTTGTTTAGGGGGATAAAATGTAAATAAAGACCACAAACATGGAAGAAAAGTGATACCAGACTTTTATTATGAAGATCTGAGATAATTTAAGGATTAAGACTTGACATACTACACTAGGATGGTTGTATTAATTAATTTATAGCTCAATAAGCAGAACTAAAATGACAAGCGATTAAAAACTTTCATTTACAATGAAAAAGTAGTTGCATTAAATTGCTGCAGTCACTATGAAAAACAGTATGGAGGTTCCTCAAAAGACTAAAAACAGAGTTGCTATATGATCTGGCAATCTCATTCCTGGGCACGTATTGGACAAAACTATAGTATGAAAAGATACATGCACCCCAATGTTCACTGCAGCACTATTTCAATAGTCAAGACATAGAAACAACCTAAATGTCCACCAACAAATGAATGGATAAAGATGATATGGTACATATATACACTGAAATACTGCTAAGTCACTTCAGTCATGTCCGACTCTGTGCGACCCCATAGACTGCAGCCCACCAGGCTCCCCCGTCCCTGGGATTCTCCAGGCAAGAACACTGGAGTGGGCTGCCATTTCCTTCTCCAATGCATGGAAGTGAAAAGTGAAAGTGAAGTCGCCCAGTCGTGTCCGACCCTCAGCGACCCCATGGACTGCAGCCTTCCAGGCTCCTCTGTCCGTGGGATTTTCCAGGCAAGAGTACTGGAGTGGGGTGCCACTGCCTTCTCTGATCGAAATACTACTCAGCCATAAAAAGAAAGAAATAATGCTATTTACAACAAATGGATGCAACTAGAGATTATCACACTAAGTGAAGAAAGAGAAGGACAAATACCGTGTAGCACTTATATATGGACTATAAAACATGACACAAATGAACTTATCTGCAAAAGAGAAACAGACTCACAGATGCAGAGAACAAACTTGGGGCTGCCAAGGGGGAGGAAAAGGGGAGAAGGGGTATGTTGGGAGTCTGGGACTAGCAGATGCAAACTATATATATAGAGAGAGAGAATGAATAAACAAGGTCCAACTGTATGCACAGGGAGCTATATTCAATATCCTATGCTTAACTATAGTGGAAAAGAAAATGAAAAAGAATGTATGTATATGTCTAACTGAATCCCTTTGCTGTACAGCAGAAATTAACACAACATTGTAAATCAACTGTACTTCAGTAAAATACACTTAAAAAAAAGGTAATCGCATTAGTATCTATAAAGAAATCTAACAGTCTTGGCAACCAACATGAAACTTGATGGGAAATGATCTCCTCCTTGGGAATATTTCCCATAATGCCATAAAAGAAGCTGAGTGCTCCAGCAGCAACACTCACACAAATCAATGTGTGATGCTAAATGGCTGTTAGACTATGTATAAAAATTTTATGTTTTATATCCATATATAGCATACACACACCAAGGTGCTTGCATAAAATGAAAAAAAAATCCATTAAGCAAGTCAGCAATGAGGTGTCAGCTGAGGAATGCATTCAAATAAGCATTTAGCAATGTTAGTGAATTACACAAGTCAATGGGCTTATGAAATGTAAAACTACTAAAGAGAAGAAAGCTTTTTAATAAAGGCGAGTTTCTAAAAAGGCCTTAAAGTATTTTGTCTTAAACAGAAAATCTTTCCTCTTGATCCTTCCCAGAATAACAGAAATTATTATATAATGCAAAGTGTTTTTTAAAATCTCATTTTTGTGTTCTTTTCAAATACATACACATGCACCCACACTCAAAGCACCTGTTAGACCCCATTTTCCACATTCCACATTTTTCTAAAAATTGGGTGCTTTGTAGAAATCAACAAAGGCCCAGTTTTCCCTAAAATACTTACAGAAAAGGCATTCTCTCCACTTTGAAAGAAATCACAACTCTACAGATATGCAGAACTCTCCTAAACTTGTTTTTGTTTCTTTAAAAAATTTCTGTTTGCACCTGACTCAACTACTTGTCATTCTGAACAGCTTTTAGATCCTCAGAGGTCTGAATCAGGGTCAGCCTAAAACCAGACTTTTATTTTATCAGACTGCTCTACAAAGGTAATTTTCACTTCTCTGTGCCTTTTGAATCAGTGTAAAGACTTGAAGAGCTCACTCACAGGGCACCTGCAGTTACGGTACTATAAGCCTTGCTTACAGCCCCATCCACAGTATAGAGGATATGCTGCAAAGCACCCCCGAGAGCTCTGGAAGGGCCCCTGGGCTATGAAGGAAGATGAGGGCAGGGTTAGAGAGGCTGAGGAGGAGGAGGCACATGCTTTAACCTGAAGAGCTCTACTTGATTTCCTTTTTTTTATTTAAGGGGTACTGCTGTGAAAAGCCTTGAACTGTCAGGAATAAAGGTGCCCCTTTATCATGATTATCATATTATTCAACCTTCTTGGAATTTGAGAGTGACTTAAGCAGAAGGTGTGATATCTTATTCTTTAATATCTTATATTTTATTCTTTCTGGAGAAGGAAATGGCAGCCCACTTCAGTATTGTTGCCTGGAAAATCCCACGGACAGAGGAGCCTGGTGGGCTACAGTCCGTGGGGTCGCAGAAGAGTTGGGCACGACTTAGTGACTTAACAACAACAATCGTATTCTTTAAAGTCCTTAGAATAAGGGGTGTAACTCAGTGCCATCACTTGAGCCACAATATTCAAACCATGGCTTCACAGGGCCAGCTCAGCTGCCTCAGCTGATGATTCTGCATTAATTTGTGAGGGCTACCTGAGGAAGATTCACTTTTATTATATTTTATGTGATTTTGAATGAGGTTTTACCAAAACAATGATTTTTTTAAAAACTCACACTACAAACCACCTTAAAATCCATACTTATTCATGGATTCTATACTAAGTATACCTAATCTAAACAAAGAAATGTACAGTCAAGGTTATTTTGCTCTAATTATGTAGCTTGTGAACAAACATAATTGCAGCTCAAAAAAAACCCACCAACAATGAAACAAGCTTACATATTTACTTATTTTTAGTAGCCTAAGACTGAGAAGTGGGAGAATGGAAGGCTGGACAATACACTGTAGACTAATTCAAGGTTAGGTGGTGAACCACTGGGTCAGAAAATAAATTTAGATCATCTTAGAAGTCAACATACTATGTTATAAAATGAAAGACACGTCAAAGAAAAAAAGAAAAACATACTTTAATAGCATCCTTGGCATCTACCACAGCCAGGTCTCGAAGGGCCCAAGCAATCTGCCTTTTGTAGAAATCTCCTTTATCAGATTTCTTGACTTTGACCACCTTCACCTGTACAGGGCGTTCAGTTGTCACTGTTGAATAAAACATACACTTTCATTAGAGACATTATTCATTTCCTCATTCTTCATTCATTCATTCACTGCAAACAGCTGTCAGATGCCTATTGTTGTTTAGTTGCTAAGTGGTCTCTGACCCTTTTAGCGGTTTCTGACTCTCATGGACTGTAGCCTGCCAGGCTCCTCTGTCCATGGGATGTCCTGGGCAAGAATACTTGAGTGGGTTGCCATTTCTTTCTCCAGGGGATCTTCCTGATGCAGGGATTGAATCCGTGTCTCCTGCATTGGCAGGCAGATTCTTCACTGCCACCACACGATACTAAAGCAGGAATAGTATTTCATAACAAACGCTATGACTGAGGAATACACAGATTACTAAAAGAAGAATCTAAATCAGACTAGAGGGTCAGAGGCAGATTCCTTAATAAGTAAAACTCTTAAAACTCAACAATAAGACAAAATATTCTGATTAAAAAATGGGCCAAAGACCTTGACAGACATCCAACCAAAGAAAATATACAGATGGTACATACATGTATGAAAAGTGCTCCACATCATTTCTCATGGGGAAAATGCAAATGGAAACAAGTGAGATGCCACTACACACCTACTGTTGCTTAGTCACTAAGTCGTGTCTGACTCTTTTGTGACCCCACAGCCCGTAGCCCGCCAGGCTCCTCTGTCCATGGGATTTCCCAGGCAAGAATACTGGAGTGGGTGGTCATTTCCTTCTTAATGGCCAAAATCCAGAGCACTGACAATACCAAACACATGTGAGGATGTACAGCAACTTGTACTGTCATTCACTGATGGTGGGAACTAAAAATGGTATAGTCACTTTGGAAGACAAGTCTGGCAATTTCCTAACAAAACTAAATATACTCATGCCATACAGTCTAGCAATCATGTTCCACAGTATTTACTAAAAGAATCTGAAAACATGTCCACACAAAAACCTGCACACAGATGTTTATAGCTGCTTTACTCAAAACTGACAACTTGGAAGCAACCAAGATGTCCTTCAGTAGGTGAATGGATAAATAAATTGTGGTGTATCTGGACAATGGAATGTTATGTAATGCTAAAAACAAGTAAGCTGTAAGCCATGAAAACCACTGGAGGTAACTTAAATGCATATTACTAAATGAAAGAAACCAATCTGAGAAGGCTACATACTATTTGATTCCAATTACTATTTGGTCTTCTGAAAAAGGCAAAACTATGGGGACAGTAAAAAAATGAGTGGTCACCAGGAATTGGGGAAGAGATGAACGTGCAGAGCAGAGAGAATTTTTAGGGCAGTGACAATACTGTATGACATTATAATGACAGATATATGTCATTATCCATTTGTCCAAACCAACACCAAGACTGACCCCTAAGGTAAACTATGGATTTTGGGTGATTACAATTTGTTAATGTAGATTTATTCTTGGTAACAAATGTATCATTGTGGTGAGTGGTAGAGAAAGGCTATGCATGTAAGGGTAAAGGTATATATGGGAATTCTCTGTACTTTCCTCTCAATATTCTTGTAAACCTAAAACTGCTCTAAAAATATAATAAAGTCTTAAAATGTATTAATGCTAATAAGAATTATCATTTATGATGGTATAAAAAAATCTAGGAATAAATAAATACCTAGGAGTAAATACAACACATGTGCAAAAGCCTTTAAAATTATAAAACATACTGAAAGTCTTTAAAACTATAATCCTTGTTGAAAGGCATTAAAGAAGACCAAGAAAACCACACCATATTCATGAACAAGATTTTATATAGAAATGCACGTTCTCTCCAAAGTGAACTATAGATTTAAAACAACTCCAATAAAAATCCTAACAAAATTTGGAACATGACAGGTTGATTATAAAATTTAGATAAAACAACAAAATACCCACAAAACAACATAAAAACCAGATATAAGAAAGTGACCAGAAAAAAACAAACACTTATCACTACAAACATGGATACAGGTAAATCAAAGACTGAAATATGAAAGGTAAAATTATAAAACTTGTAGAAGGTAATACAGGAGAATACTTTTAAGGGCTTTCCTGGTGGCTAAGATGGTAAAGAATCCGCCTGCAATGCAGGTGACCTGGATTTCATCCCTCAGTAGGGAAGATCCACTGGAGAAGGGAGTGGCAACCCACTCCAGTATTCTTGCCTGGAGAATTCCATGGACAGAGGACCCTAGTGAGCTACAACGCATGGGGTCACAAAGAGTGAGACATGACTGAACAACCAACACACGACATGACACATGACAGGGTAGGGAAGGACATCTCAAACAAGAGACAAAAGGCCATAAATGGTCAGATAAACGATCAGACTGATTAATCTGATTTCATTTAAATTATAAATGTCATCAAAAGGCATCATAACAAGTGAAACCACAAGCCACAAACCAGGATGCATATAACCAACAAATTAGCACCCACATTATATAAAGACCTCAAAGAATCAACCAACCAAAAAGGACAAGCAACACAGTAGAAAAATGAATAGAAGGCTTAAACAGGCAACTTTAGGCAATAAATGGCTAATAAAATCATGAACAGAGACTTAGTCTCATTTTTATTTAGGGAAATACAGTTTAAAACCACAATGAGATTCTATTTCACACTCGCCAGATTGGAAACAACTGATAGTCTGTCAAAACCCAGCGTCAAAACCAAGTTTAGACTAAGATGTGGAGAACCCAAAATACACACTGCCTGTGGGAGTGCAATCAATACAACTACTTTTGAAAATAATTTGTTATTATAGTGTTGATCATTCACATGCCTGTGACCCAGCAATCTCATACTTAGCTATCTACCCCAGAAAATTCTTGCCTATACACTGGCAGACAAGGACAAGCATGTTTTGTTGCCTGAATAGCAAAACCTGGAGACAAATCTCCTGGTCATCACTAGTAGGATGGGTAAGTAAACAGTTGTACTCTCAGAATAGAACACTACAGAGCAGTGGAAATAAAAGACTCAATAGGCATGGGAGAAAAACAGACGTAACACTCACTAACAGGAACCTACTGATGAGTGGAAGTCACAAATGAATACATGTGTTACAATCCAATTTATGCTCAGTTTAAAGCAAATCTAACAATACATTATTTGAGATTACAAACATATATGGCAAAATGATAAAGAAAAGCAAGGAAATAGTAAATCAAAACTCAGGATACTCATTACTTCTTAATGAGGGAGGGAAGGGAATGGGAGCAGGGCAGGGCACACAAGAGACTTCAAAGGTAATGGTAATATTCCTTTTATCCTGGGTGGTGGCTACACAAGTGTTCATACCTTTATATATTATGGAAGTGCTTTTGTATCTTTTTAAGATTTAATTAAAGACAACTGAAAAAAATGAATGTGCTGGCCCAACAGTTTTTCCAATCATAGAGACAATAAGAATATTTTATAAACAACCAGGAAATGTCTCCAAGGAATAAAAGAAATCTTTCCTTATTAAATACTCACCTGTGGCACACAAAAAACAGTTCTTTTTCTTTTTTCCTGCCTTGCAGACATTGACAATACTCAGCAGGCGTTCGTCATTTGGAGTAAAAATGTCTCTTTGTAATGCATGCTTGATTGCTGTCATCTTTACTCAGCTGAAAAATTCAGAGTATAGATATTACATTTGTCAAAATCATTCTTCTTATATTGTTCCATTTAGGATTAGGAAAAGACCTTATTTATGGTTAATAAGCATGGGGAAATAATTTCATACATTTGTACACCTACATCATAAAAGATAAAAAGCTGTGTGTTTGGAAAAGAAATTAGAGAACCAGTATTATCAAACTCTAAGATCAGAGACGTTACTTTGCCAACAAATGTCCGTCTAGTCAAGGCTATGGTTTTTCCTGTGGTCATGTATGGCTGTGAAAGTTGGACCGTGAAGAAAGCTGAGCGCCGAAGAATTGATGCTTTTGAACTGTGGTGTTGGAGAAGACTCTTGAGAGTCCCTTGGACTGCAAGGAGATCCAACCAGTCCATTCTGAAGGAGATCAGCCCTGGGTGTTCTTTGGAAGGAATGATGCTAAAGCTGAAACTCCAGTACTTTGGCCACCTCATGCGAAGAGTTGACTCATTGGAAAAGATTCTGTTGCTGGGAGGGATTGGGGACAGGAGGAGAAGGGGACGACAGAGGATGAGATGGCTGGATGGCATCACTAACTTGATGGACGTGAGTCTGAGTGAACTCCGGGAGTTGGCGATGGATAGGGAGGCCTGGCGTACTGCAATTCATGGGGTCGCAAAGAGTTGGACACGACTGAGCGACTGAACTGAACTGAAGATCTTTTGAAGTGCTCACCAAATACTAAATATTTTTTAAAAGATTTAAGAAAAATTAAAAGGCCCATTCCCAATATTTAAATATAAATTTCTATATAAATAACTTTTACAACTCAACAACAAAAAAACAAATAACCCAATTAAAAATTGAGAAAAGGATTTGGGAGACATCTCTCCAAGGAAGACATATGAATGGTTAAAAATGACATGGAAAGATGCTCAACATCATTAGCCATTAGGGAATCATAAATTAAAATAATGAGATACCCACCACTTTACACCTGCTAGGATGGCTAAAATTAGAAAGACAAGTGTTGGTAAGGGAAGTCTCATGTACTCCTGATGATTGTAAAATACTGCGGCTGCTCTGGAAAATAATTTGGTGGTTTCAAACAGTTAAATGTGAATTTACCACATGATCCAGCAATTCCATTCCTAGGTATATACTTAAGAAAACTGAAAATGTATGTCCACACAAACGTTTATGTATGCCCATAAACGTCCACTGCAGCATTATTCACAATAGCCAAAAGTGGAAACATCTCAAATGTCCTGGGGAACAACAAAATGAAATGTACCCATACAGTGGCATATTATTTGGCCATAAAAAGGAGCAAAGTACTGATACATACTACTGACACACACATGAATCCTAAAGACATTATGTTAAGTGAAAGAAGTCAGTTGCCATGGGCCACATATTTCATGATTCTGTTTATATGAAATGTCCAGAGCAGACAAATCCACACAGACAGACTGATTTCTGGTTGCCAGGGGTCGGGGGCAAGCAGGCGTGAGGAGTGACTGCTAATGTGTATGGGGCTTCTTCTGGGGATGATGAATATGTCCTTCAATGAGACAGTATTGATGGGTGTATAACCCTGTGAATATATTGAAAAGCACTGAATTATATATTTGAAAAGGGTGAATTTTATGGTATATTAATTATATCTCAAAAAAGCTGTTATTAGAAAATAGTTTTCCACTCGTCTTCCTTTTCTCATCTAATTCAACGTCTTTTTTCAAATATCAACTTAAATATTTTTTAAACATCTCTTTTCAATTTTATTTGTTAAATATACCGAATACATATTTGTGTGTGTGTGTGTATTACTATTTCCAATGCAGGTGTATAGTATTTAATACATGTGAGCTGGTTTAGGAAATTAATTTATACTCCTAATACTGTTTCTATGGGACAATGAAGGAATTATGAGTTTTAAATAAATGACTTTTAATGTATTTTTATAATACAATGACTCTTTTGTCATTGTATTACATAATACAACATTGTATTATACAACAATGACTCTTTTGAAAACTCCTCAATTTTACTCAATCTGTAACATTTTTATCTCTGCTCCAACTCAAAAAAATTGCTTTTCTCAGAAAAACCACATCTTCCCACTTCCATCCCTATTCCCCCTCATCTCAGCCTCCGGTCTTCTGACCTCCCCTTCCATCCTGTTCTCTTAGAACATCTGGCCTCTCCAAGCTTAATTTCTTTCCCAGTCTAGCCTGGAGGCAGTGTTTATTTCCATACACCCACACCATTCCTTTCAATGATATGTTCCACGTGTAGACCAGTTCACCCTGCTCATCAATCTCTATAAACTGTCTTTTTTTCTCTCCTTCTCCTGGGCTACCATATGGCACTTAAGAAGGTCTCATATCCATGTCCATTGTACTCATTACAACTTTTAAATCCAATCAATGCTAAACTTTCAGTGTTGCTCAGCCATTCCTTAACACTTCTTTGATTCCCTCGTCCTACTCCATCGGTGTTGCAAATCCTTATTTCTCTCCTTCAACCCCCAATTCTGTCAGTCTACTCCCTCTCTGCAAATGACTTCACCATCTACCCTGGAAAGAATATAAAATCATGAAGAGCAAGTTTCCCCAACTGCTTTCTTCATCTTTCTACATTCCATTTTAACCTCCATTCCACCCATTATAAAATGTCTATGTTACTATCTCTTCATATGTTCTAGATCCTACACATATGCTAAAAGCTCAACTCTATCCTTTGCTGAAGCCACCCTGGATACTGGGCAGTTTGCTTTTCTATCTCCAGGCTCTTGTTCGTGTAATTTCTTTTTTCTCAAATTCTTTTCTCCCCGGGAAATTCCAATTCAATCTGCTAAAATAAGACCTCTTTTGTGAAAGTCACACACGCAAAAAAAACCAAAAATTCCTTTCCTTCTTCTCTAACATTTCCCCTCTATTCTGCTAACACAGTACTTACAAACCATATTGTCCAGCTAGTTGTATTCTTTTCCCATTAAGAGTATTTCCTTGCAGGCAAGGCCTGTGTCTTATTCATCCTTATATTCCCAGAACTTGGCAAAGACATAGCAGACAGTTAATAAATTCACCAAAATGAAGGTACCAAATAACCTGACAGCTAAAGCATTTTGCTAATTTTCCTTCATCTACACATAATTTATCCTTTCTGGTCCTACTGCCAAGGTACAATCCAGGTTCACACCAACTACATCTATTTAACATCATAGCATCTGGTTACCTCTTTGCAAGCTTCCATAACCCCAAAACTCTCAACAAATAATATTAAAACATATCTTTCATCATAATATGCCCTTGCTCAACACTTTTCTAATGCTCCCAAAGACAAACCTTTCACTCCAAGCCCTCTGATCATTCTAGCCTTTAAATCTTTGCTCAGGAGATTTTCCATGCAGAGGGTATCATCTACACAAATCCTAACTACATTCCATAATTTACATCAACTTGATTCATCACTTTCATTCCTAAAGGAAATCAGTCCTGAATGTTCAGTGCAAGGGCTGATGCTGAAGCTGAAACTCCAATACTTTGGCCATCTGATGCAAGGAACTGACTCCTTGAAAAAGACCCTGATGCTGGGAAAGGTTGAAGGGAGAAGCGGATGACAGAGGATGAGATGGTTAGATGGCATCACTGACTTGATGGAGATAAGTTTGAGCAAGCTCTGGGAGTTGGTGATGGACATGGAATCCTGGCACGCTGCAGTCCATGGGGGTCACAGAGTCGGACATGACTGAGCGAATCAACTGAACTGATTCAATACAGACCTTAATCCAAATTGATTTCTCCTCTCAACTGCTATACCACTTACTGTATTTGTTAAACATCCAGTACTTGCTGTCCAACTGGTTCATTAAGTCACAAGTTCCTGGATCTCAAGAACTCTCTTCAAGGAGCAGGGGGGATGGCTGGGGGAGGAGGTGTTTTAGCAGTTTCATATTCTGTCTTTGTAGGTACTAAACAAATACCTCTTGAGGAAATCTAAGCTGAATTATAAAAACTGGTTAAATGAATGAATGACTATTAGTGGTCAGCATCTATCACCCAATCCCTCTTTGGTCAAAAGCAAGGACGATATGGTAAGTGGTAAAAACAAGAGAGGAAATAGGCACAGTTGATAAAGGAGTTAGGCAGAATGAAAAGCACTACACATTCAGCAAACACTGATGCCTACTACTGCTGCTGCTGCTGCTGTTACTAAGTCGCTTCAGTCTGTGACCCCATAGGCGGCAGCCCACCAGGCTCCCCCGTCCCTGGGATTCTCCAGGCAAGAACACTGGAGTGGGTTGCCATTTCCTTCTCCAATGCATGAAAGTGAAAAGTGAAAGTGAAGTCGCTCAGTCGTGTCCAACTCTTAGCGACTCCATGGACTGCAGCCCACCAGGCTCCTCCGTCCATGGGATTTTCCAGGCAAGAGTACTGGAGTGGGGTGCCACTGCCTTCTCCGGATGCCCACTAAGTGCCAGGCAAAATTTTAGGTTACCATGGTGAATATGACAGACATATCCACGAAGACAGGAAGATTCTTGCCTCCAACGGCATCTACTTTATGAACATGGCGTGAGAAACTCTCCAGTGTTTATAATACTCTTTTGGTAAATCAGTGAATAAGTCATTAGAGGTTCTTTAAAACTATTTTCCAGGTATAAGAACCCATGTCTGACCACGTTCCAGAGGCAGTCAGCCACAATACTCTATGTTGGTCGTTGTTTCCTTAAATTCAGCCAGATCTACAGGATGTGACAGATAACTTGTAAGCAGTACTGTCATGAGAGTGAGTGCGTGTGGGTAAGTACCCTGTCTGCTATCCAGACACCTTAGTGCATGGAGCACTGAAGAGAACACGCCATGCATGGCAACAGGGAAATGCACTTATGAGATTTAGAAGAAAATGAGGATTTGGACAAAGAAGGGGAAGGTACTGCCACGCCCTCCCCTCCTGGTCCAAGCCAAAGAAGAAACTGTTTAAGACCGTTTTTTACGATGAAATCTGATTTTCATGGGCGGAACCGGAAAAGGATGTCTGGGCTGCCCTCCCAGTCCCCCAGGATAACAAGGGGTAACGGGATCCTCCCACCGGCCTCTCCGCCTTACCCAGAAAGGCTGGGAAGAGAGGGGGGCTTTGACGGCGGAGGGAGCAGTACCCAACCCCCGGCGCTGGACCAGCACCAGGACTGAGGAGCCGCCTGAGACCTTGGCGTCCACCCCTCCGTTCATTTGTCCGCTGCCGCCAGGACCGCCCGGCAGCCGCGGCCGAAGGCTTACCGCAAGGCCGGACCGAGCCCGGCTGTGCCGAGGCGGGTCCTCCAACACGGAGACCGGACAGGACTGGGGCGGCCACCGTTACTAGGATGAACCGCTCAATTAAGCAGTGAACTGGAAGCAGCCGTCCGGCCACAACTTCCTATATCCGGGCACGTGACACACCTCCTCGCCGGAAGTCTGTTGGGTTGAGAAGGAAGCAGTCGCGGCTTTGGCCTTGGTGAGGGGGTGGGGTCAGGTTTCTCCGGAGGGGGCGTGTCTAGGACTTGCAGGAGCGGCCCCTGTCGCTGGAGACTGACTGCGGACCTGGGGGATTTGGTGTGCGTATTCCTTTCTCTAGAAGACTTATTTATTCAGCTGTTTTCAACAGTTCACTTACGAAGAGATCTGATCAAATGTTTTCTTTTTTGCACGCCTAAAGTTCAGTTAAATCTAGATCAGTTCAGTTCAGTCGCTCAGTCGTGTCCCTATGGACTTGGCGACCCCATGGACTGCAGCTCGCCAGGCTTCCCTGTCCATCACCAACCGCCATGAGCTTGCTCAAACATATGTACTTCGAGTCGGTGATGTCATCCAACCATCTAATCCTCTCTCATCCCCTTCTCCTCCTACCTTCAATCTTTCCCAGCATCAGGGTCTTTTCCAGTGAGTCAGTTCTTTGTATCAGGTGCCAAAGTACTGGAGTTTCAGCTTCAACATCAGTCCTTCCACTGAACATTCAGCACTGGTTTCCTTTAGGATTGACTGGTGCGATCTCCTTGCAGTCCAAGGTACTCTCAAGAGTCTTCTCCAACAGCGCAGTTCAAAAGCATCAATTTTGGGGCACTCAGTTTTATTTATAGTCCAGCCCTCACATCCATACAAGACCACTGAAAAAACCATAGCCTTGACTAGATGAACCTTTGTTGGCAAAGTAATGTCTCTGCTTTTGAATATGCTATCTAGGTTGGTCATAACTTTTCTTCCAAGGAGTAACCATCTTTTAATTTCATGGCTGCAATCACCATCTGCAGTGATTTTGGAGCCTCCCCAAAATAAAGTCAGCCACTGTTTCCACTGTTTCCCCATCTGTTTGCCATCAAGTGATGGGACCGGATGCCATGATCTTAGTTTTCTGAGTGTTGAGCTTTAAGCCAGCTTTTTCATTCTCCTCTTTCACATTCATCAAGAGGCTCTTTAGTTCCTCTTCGCTTTCTGCCATAAGGGTGCTGTCATCTGCGTGTCTGAGGTTATTGATATTTCTCCCGGCACTCTTGATTCCACCTTGTGCTTCATCCAGCGCAGCATTTCACATGATATACTCTGCATATAAGTTAAACAAGCAGGGTGACAATATACAGCCTTGACATACTCCTTTTCCAATTTGGAAACAGTCTGTTGTTCTACGTCCAGTTCTAACTGTTGCTTCTTGACCCGTATACAGATTTCTCAGGAGTCAGGTAACATGGTCTGGTACTCACATCTCTCAAAGAATTTTCCACAGTTTTTTGTGATCCACACAGTCAAAGGTGTTGTAGTCAATAAAGCAGAAGTAGATATTTTTCTCAAACTCTCTTGCTTTAAATCTAAATCTAGATACTTACAGGTTGTAGCATGGAGAGTTTAAATGAGTTAAATCAGAATGGGGGAGGGGGCAGGAGGTATCTTGCTGGGGCCAAGATAACAGCACTTTTTTCTTCTTCTTTCTTTCTTAATTTTTTTAGGCCCCACAGTATGAAGAATCTTCCTTCTCCAATCAGGGAAGGAACCTGTACCCCCTGGAGTGGAAGCATGGAGTCTTAACCACTGGATCACCAGGGAAGTCCCCACCAGCACATTTAATATCTTCCAGGAAGAGTCTCCGGAGAAGGAAATGGCAACCCACTCCAGTGTTCTTGCCTGGAGAATCCCAGGGATGGGGGAGCCTGATGGGCTGCCGTCTATGGGGTCGAACGGAGTCAGACACGACTGAAGCAACTTAGCAGCAGCAGCAGCAGCAGCAGGAAGAGTCTCATATGCTGTAGAGGTCCACTGATGTAGTGACACTGACATTTAAAAATTGTTCTGTAGAGCAGCTTCTTGAGGATCATCTGAAAGTTCTTTAGAAAATGCAGCCCTCAGGCTTACTTCAGAGCTACTGAATGGTAATCTATGTCTTAACAGGATGACACCTATGCAGGTGTAAATTTAGGAAGCACAGATAATGCCAGTGTTGTTGGTTGCAAGGCAAGTGATTTATTAAGTCCATATTCTTAGCACCTGTTTTATGCCAGATACTTTGATGGAGGTGTGGAGGTGATTTGATATGACTCTTACCCTGAAGAAGTTCATGGTATGGTAGGGCCAAATAAGATATACGTATGCTGCTGCTGCTAAATCGCTTCAGTCGTGTCCGACTCTGTGTGACCCCATAGACGGCAGCCCACCAGGCTCCCCCGTCCCTGGGATTCTCCAGGCAAGAACACTGGAATGGTTTGCCATTTCCTTCTCCAGTGCATGAAAGTGAAAAGTGAAAAGTGAAAGTAAAGTCGCTCAGTCGTGTCCGACTTTTAGCGACCCCATGGACTGCAGCCCATCAGGCTCTTCCGTCCATGGGATTTTCCAGGCAAGAGTGCTGGAGTGGGGTGCGTATAAATACATATAAAATAAGACAAAATAAATGGCCAAAGAGAGATACAGGCCAGATAAATATGTTGGTATTTCAAAGGAGTGGTTTCTTTACTTCAGCTCAATACCATCCTTTGCAAGGGTTCTGCAGGAACCCTTTGGTGCAAGCATTTGTTTATTTGAGAAACAGAGCCACCTAAGTGCCAGGGACTGGAGATACAAAGACAGGGATCCCACTGAGAAGGGGGTCTGTCTCTCCCACGGTCATTGGAGAGACAGAATTAAATAGATGGATAAATTACAGTCTAGTGTGGTGAACCAAACAATAAAAGAAAAAAAAGAGATGAAAGACCATGGAAATGCAAAAGAATGTGTAACTCACTCTTTCAAGATGGGTTCACTGAGAAAGGGACAAAATGAGATATGCAAAGTATCTTTCAATGTGTATCTGAAGATATAATTTGGTGGAAAAATCTGCAGAAATAGTAGGGACCTGTTTGCTACTGAAATCAATATACTCTGGTCAATACTACTTGAAATGCTTTTCAGTTTCATTGAATGACTTCCCTTTTAAGAGCAGGATCTGATCTGATCTTTAAACAGGCCTCTTGGGTCCTTCTTGTTCAGTCCCAGAACACTTACTGTATTCACTTTTTATATGACAACTGCACATGCTATTTTGTCGTATTATTATTATTATTTTAACTTGTATGTTTACAGCCTGCTTCAGAGTTGAGAAGTGAATTGCCATTTCTCACTTCCTCTCCTGGATTCCTCTCAAAGTGGAGGCACAGTATTTCATCTGGGGTTTTGATCCCAGGCAGCAAGAGTGAGAGATGAGGGAGGGGAAGTAAAACAAGGAAGAGAGAGAGGCAGTATAAGGATGTGTTGTTCAGTTGGTTGCCACCATGTCTGTTTTCTTGATCCCTTAATACCTTCTGGAAAAGTCATGAGGTGAGGCTCAAAACTGTCCACTGAAACCAAGAGTGGGAAAAGCATTTATCTGTTAGCTCCGGTCTACCTTTGATCAAACGTTAAGGCCCCTAGCCATTAACTACTCCACACTTCCCAAATGCACAGTTGTGAATGCCAAGCTGACTGCCACATCGGAGAAGTCCTGAGGCAGGAAGGAAGAGGAGAGGCCTACCATGTTGTACTTGCCCACAGTTTATCGGATTGTTTAGAACAGGTTTCTGCAGCAGTGGTTGGAATAAGAGGCTGAAGGATTTGAAATGGTGACAGAAGATACACAGATGGTGTCCATTAGTCCAGTCTTTGTACCACTCATATCTGTTTGGCCATTTAAGTCTAGTCCTTTACAGTCCCCTTCAAGATGATGGATACCTGCAATCATTGCAAAGACTTAATATAAGAGTTGATGCAATAAGCTTCAGTCCTTGCTGCTACACTGATGCCAAGACTGTACTTGTTCTCTTGAGCTCCCCGCTCTACTCCCCATCCTTACCTCCCTTCACCCTTGGCCAGCGCATCACCTGATCTAGGTTGTTGGCTCAGTGAGGCAACTGGAACCTTCAGCTTTTGTTTCCCTCCCTCTGATTGGGCCATGATTGTGTGATTGCCTGTTCAACTTATCCCAAGATAAGCCTCTGTTGAATTCTTTGGATTCTAGATTTACCCTCCCTATTGCTATTGTACAGCAACAATCCCAGATCCTTTGCTAATCACAGTTGATTACTCCCACCAATGCAGTCACTCCTCCCTTTGCTGGCTGGACTACTATCATGAGAAACTCAAAGCAACCAAATGATAGTGAGGGAGTTTCACGTTCAGTGAAGCCTCCTCCACCCAACCCCTCGTGCTTGTATTGGTGTTCAATTGCTAAGTCGTGTCCAATGTTTTGTGACTCTTTTGCAAACTGTAGCCCACCAGGCTCCTCTGTTCGTGGGATTTCCTTGGCAAGAATACTAGAACAAGTTGCCATTTTCTTCTCCAGGGGATCTTACCAACCCAGGGATCAAACCCACCTCTCCTGCATTGGCAGGAGAATTCTTTACCACTGAGCCAGCAGGGAAGCCCCCACCCAACCCCTGGAGAGCTAATTATTATAATCCAGCAAAGCCTGGATTTGAGAGGCAGGAAACACAAATTCTGTGAGTCACTGAGAGTGATGATAAAATGGGCTAATCCTGCTCCCATTCCGGGCTTTCCAGAGCTATGTCTTTAGCTCTGTCTTTATTGGTTGATTGGAAGCATTTGCCACATCAGAAGCTGGCTGCTTCTGAGTGATGAGGGATATGACCATCTCAGTGGAGTCTATGGTCATGTGTGTATTGTCACTTTTTGTTTTGGCTGTAAAATATATTCCTCGGTTAGGGTAACAATCAGGAATGCTATAATTCTGGTGATTTTGAATGTTGGCAGAGTCACTTCAGGCAAGAAAGACAAACCTAGGAGTCTCTGGATGTTTGTACATCAGGCCACTTCTCTCTAAAAGCATGCGATGAAGAATACTGCCCCAAGCTCTGCCAACTGGCAAGATTTCCCTTCACCTTTGTTCTTTAAAGCCATCCCTGAGTAGGGCTTTGCACAGCCACAGTTCAGTTTTTCCTACACACCAACACATCTGTGAACCACACTTAAGCTTTTTATTCTGAGATTGGTAGTTGTAGGGAGCCCCAGGAGGGCAGAGGAGTGAGTTGAGGAAGAGGTGCCAGTGCTATGGATGTTCCATGGAAGTCTGAGTCACCCTTTCGTGTAATTTACTTGTGTCTTCTGGACCTGTTCAGGCTCAGCCCTACACTGTTTATATTCTTCAACCAATTGCTGCTGTATTCATGCACTTATGACTTAGTGGATCTGATAAAATCCAGCTCATGATAGATAGCGCTAGTGTTCCCAGTGGAGAATAGTTTTCTGGCTCAGGCATGGCCTTGCAGAATACTCAGGATCTGTGCTGCAACTCTTTTACTGGGAGCTTTCCAGAAATTTCACACAGGGCTCTTATCCATCACAGATCCCTCAAGTACCATTAGATCTGCAGGAACAAATAGTCTGAACATTAGGCAACGTGCATCATGGCCCTTCTGGGTAACATAGCTAGCTGATAGGTACTTTAGTTTTACAATAAGTTTGTTTCAACATCCTTACTTCTGGGAAACATATTCTGGTGGTTCTTTTGTCTCACATAATAAAATCATTCTAACACTCCTGCTCCCCTGAGTCTTCTGATTCCTTTCTCAATACTCATTCAGAGTTGTTCTAACATCTCATTTAGCACGGGCCATCAGCATAGCCAAGCTTTAAGGAGGCATGAAGGGTTTGTATTAGGACTGATTCCAGGTATCCTTGTCAAACTTTAAATCCAGAATCACAAGTAAATGGTGCCATGTCATAAATTCTTTGTTACCTAGCCTTACAACTTCATTCCCGCGTTTTAACACTCTAAATATTTACTCCTGCATATAATCCCCTGGTTTCTATTGGTTATGTTAGACAGTTTTGCAGTTCTTTATCTATAGGTCAGTGATTCTCAATGGGTGATTTTGAAGCCAAGGAGACGTTTGGTACTGTCTAGAAACATTTTTGATTGTCATTACTGAGAGAGTTCTACTGACATCTAATGAGTAGAGGCCAGGGATATAGCTAAACACCTACAATACACAGGACAGCCTCCGCAGCAAAGAATTATCCAGCCCCAAATGTCACTAGAACTGAGATTGAATAATTCTGGTCCAATTCCCCCTGGAGCAGGGATTGCAATCTCCATGTAGATTGGGCTGAGATCTGACGCTGGTTACAGGCTTGAAGCAGTGGCAGTTGGGAGGATATTGGGGAAAATAAGGCCATAAATAAGGCACTTGCCTCCGATATACTCTTTGCCGTATTTCTGGACAAAGAGAGGCTGCTTTCCTTTATTAAAAGAAAGACTGTTGACAGAGAGGATGACAAAAAAATCTGAGCATTTAAGATTATAAGACATGGGCACACAAATATCCCCATTCTAGATCTCAAGATTTCATTGTTTTCCTACGAGGGCTGTAGTTTTGACATGGGTGATATTTCAAGGCTGTGCATTTAGACTGCTTTGCAGCCCTGCCACCCTTATGACTATATACTGAAGCTGATTTTTAGCACAGTCTGCTCGGTGGTTACTGTGCGCTAAAGGCTTCTGGCTTTCACAATGGGCCATGATTTGATTATTGTTAGCCCTGTCATTGTTAGCCCACAGTATCATTGCTTCCACAATGCTCAAGTACCATAGCCACTGTGTAATTCAATGCTTCATTTTCTATCTGCTCTTCATTCTAATCTACTACAGTAAAGTCTTGATAATTAGCTTTGCTACTACTGTATGCAGGAGTTGTCACCACTTGCAATTTATCAACAACCACTTAACCACCAGCAGGGGTCCTTATTGTCTTGTAATCAGTGTTGTAAGAACTGCCTCCAAAATTTCATACCGAGGCTTTGCTTTTTGGAGTCACTTTCGATGACCAGAGTTCCCCTGAAAGTGAAAGTGAAAGTCTCTCAGTCGTGTCTGACTCTTTGCAACCCCATGGACTATACAGTCCATAGAATTCTCCAGGCCAGAATACTGGAGTGGGTACCCTTTCCCTTCTCCAGGGGATCTTCCCAATCCAGGGATCAAACCCAGGTGTCCCGCATTGCAGGTGGATTCTTTACCAGCTGAGCCACAAGAGAAGCCCTCCCCTGAAAGCAGAGCCCCAAACAAAGGCTTATATGCTGGTGGTTGGTTTGAGAATATGAGTTCAGGGAATAGAATAGGGGCTCAGGGGAAACAAAGAAGTCACAAAAGCCCAATACAAGGATGCATTATTGAGTTAACAAATGCCATGTGTTGATTGATACTGTGGAACTTTCTGAGAATACTTATGAAACGTGTCTTATATTCTTTACTATAGTGAAGAAGAACAAAGAGGAGGCATTTATCCAGTGGCTCCTGTCTGCCATTGGTCAGAAGCACCACATGCTTCTAACTACACATGTGTATGGAGGGCTAGTTTCTGCAGTATCCCACGTTAGAGGCAGGAAGAGAGGGAGGGAAGATGCTGGATGGAATATTGCTCTTGAGAGATGATCTTCAGATTGATGCCTGCACAAAATTGATCACTGCAGCAACACCTGGACTATGGGAGGCTGAAAGGATTTTAAATGATATGCAGAAGATTTCTAAACACAGTTTCTCCCTGAGTTTTCTCCATTTGAGTTAATGTTATCTCTGTCATCTCAGCAGCTCAGGCCAGTCCTTAACTCCTGTCTTCCACTCACATTCTACATCCAATCTCTCAAGAAATCTTCGGGGTTCTACATTTAGAGTATTTCCAGAATCTGGCCACTGCTTACCATCTCCATTGCTACTCTTTCCTTGATTATTGCCAAGATCTTGTCTCTCCTGAATTACTGATGCTCTCTCTACCATGGATTCCTAACACAGTTGCCAGAGAGATCCTTTTAAAAACATGAGCCACCTCTCCAGGCAAGATGGCGGGGGGGCGAGGCTGGTGTGACTTTAGGGCAGCCGCACCTTTCTCGGCAAGATCTCGCCACTTTGGATGTTTCCAAGTTGACGCCACTTTCACATGAAGTTATCAGCAGACAAGCCACAATTAATATAGGTACAATTGGTCACGTAGCTCATGGGAAATCTACAGTTGTAAAAGCTATTTCTGGAGTCCACACTGTCCATTTCAAAAATGAACTGGAAAGAAATATTACAATCAAACTTGGCTATGCTAATGCTAAGATTTATAAACTTGATGACCCAAGTTGTCCTCGGCCAGAATGTTATAGATCCTGTGGAAGTAGCACACCTGATGAGTTTCCTACAGACATTCCAGGGACCAAAGGGAACTTCAAATTAGTCAGGCATGTTTCCTTTGTTGACTGTCCTGGCCATGATATTCTGATGGCTACTATGCTGAACGGTGTCGCAGTGATGGATGCCGCTCTTCTGTTGATAGCGGGTAACGAGTCTTGTCCTCAGCCTCAGACATCTGAACACTTGGCTGCTGTAGAAATCATGAAACTGAAGCATATTTTGATTCTACAAAATAAAATTGATTTGGTAAAAGAAAGCCAGGCTAAAGAACAGTATGAACAGATCCTTGCATTTGTTCAAGGTACAGTAGCAGAAGGCGCTCCTATTATCCCAATTTCTGCTCAGCTAAAATACAATATTGAAGTTGTCTGTGAGTACATAGTAAAGAAAATTCCAGTACCCCCAAGAGACTTTACTTCAGAACCCAGACTTATTGTTATTAGATCCTTTGATGTCGACAAACCTGGCTGTGAAGTTGATGACCTTAAGGGGGGTGTAGCTGGTGG
This sequence comes from Bos mutus, assembly GCF_027580195.1. Classification (NCBI taxonomy): domain Eukaryota; kingdom Metazoa; phylum Chordata; class Mammalia; order Artiodactyla; family Bovidae; genus Bos; species Bos mutus. The sequence continues at coordinate 71,227,206 of NC_091622.1, read as the reverse complement.
TAGTATTCTAAAAGGAGTATTAAAGGTGGGCGAGGAGATAGAAGTCAGACCTGGTATTGTTTCCAAAGACAGTGAAGGAAAACTCATGTGTAAACCTATCTTTTCCAAAATTGTATCGCTTTTCGCAGAGCATAATGATCTTCAGTATGCTGCCCCAGGAGGTCTTATTGGAGTTGGAACAAAAATTGACCCCACTTTGTGCCGGGCTGACAGAATGGTGGGGCAAGTACTTGGTGCGGTTGGAGCTTTACCTGAGATCTTCACAGAATTGGAAATTTCCTATTTCCTGCTTAGAAGGCTTCTAGGTGTTCGCACTGAAGGAGACAAGAAAGCAGCGAAAGTACAAAAGCTGTCTAAGAATGAAGTGCTTATGGTGAATATAGGATCCCTGTCGACAGGAGGAAGAGTTAGTGCAGTCAAGGCTGATTTGGGTAAAATTGCTGATTTGGGTAAAATCGGAGAAAAGATTGACTAATCCTGTTGAGAAACACTGGCATTTAATTGGTAGGAGAAAAAGATTGCACTTAGCCGACAGTAGATGATGACTGAAGAGTTGAGAAACACTGAATGAAGCTTAAATTGGTTGGGGTCAAATAAGAAGAGGAGTGACAATCTGAATGAAGCTGACTCTTAACAATCTAGGGTAGATGATGACTGAAGAGTTAACTAACAGATCTGAATGAAGCTGGAATTTCTCTTAACAATCTAGGGGTATATGATGATGACTGAAGAGTTAACTAACAGATCTGAATGAAGCTGGAATTTCTCTTAACAATCTAGGGGTATATGATGATGACTGAAGAGTTAACTAACAGATCTGAATGAAGCTGGAATTTCTCTTAACAATCTAGGGGTATATTTTCAGAACAGTAGTGGGAAAATAATTTCACAGCTCATTACCTTTGTAGTAGCTGTAAGATTATTCTCATTTTTTGGTGATGAAAATTTAACCTCTAGTACTGAAAATAGAGCCAGTAATAAATATAGAAATTAGCATCATTTTGGATTGAATCTACATTTTAAATATAGAAATTAGCATCAGAAATTAACCATTTTACCAAATAATGTCTAATTTATACATCAGTGCAGATTTGAAAGGAAACTGTTTGCTACAACCAGACTTTGCTGTAGTAGACATACCACTGAATCTGTTTGAAATAAAGTCTTTGTTCTTAAAAAAAAAAAAAAAAACATGAGCCATATAATGTTACCCCTTGCTCAGAACCCTCAGATGTCTTACAATGACCTATGAAATCCTGCACAATCTCCCCCTTTCCCCACTCACCAGGACGTCATCTTCTACCACTCTCCTTGGTCACTCTACTCTAGTTCTTTGTTGTTCCTTGAAAAGTCCAGGCAATGGGAGGGGAGTTTGGGGAAGAATGGATACATGTATCAGTGTGGCTGAATCCATTTGCTGTCCACCTGAAACTATCACAACATTCTTATTCAGCTATACCCCAATACAAAGTAAAAATTTTTAAGAATAAATAAAATAAAAAGTTAAAAAAAGGTTCAGGCAAACTGATCCTTTGTTCTTGCTTTTCCCTTGCTTGGAAATTTTACCATTAAATATATGCATGGCTCACTACTGTATCCCTTTCATGTCACTGCTTAAGGTTACCTCAACGAAGCCTCCCATGAAGGTCCTATTTAAAATAGTACCCCAATCTAGCATTTTTTATCTCCTATTTTTCCTTTGTATTTCTTCGCAGTTCTTATTACATCCTGAAATACTATGGCATTACATCAAGTATATACATCTGTTTCTGCCTTATTGACTATGCCAAAGACTGACTGTGTGGATCACAATAAACAGTGGAAAATTCTAAAAGAGATGGGCATACCAGACCACCTGACCTGAGAAATCTGTATGCAGATCAGGAAGCAACAGTTAGAACTGGACATAGAACAACAGACTGGTTCCAAATAGGAAAAGGAGTACGTCAAGGCTGTATATTGTCACCCTGCTTATTTAACTTATATGCAGAGTACATCATGAGAAACACTGGACTGGAGGAAACACAAGCTGGAATCAAGATTCCCGGGAGAAATATCAATAATCTCAGATATGCAGATGACACCACCCTTATGGCAAAAAGTGAAGAAGAACTAAAGAGCCTCTTGATGAAAGTGAAAGAGGAGAGTGAAAAAGTTGGCTTAAAGCTCAACATTCAGAAAACTAAGATTATGGCATCCAGTCCCATCACTTCATGGCAGATAGGTGGGGAAACAGTGGAAACAGTGGCTGACTTTATTTTTCTGGGCTCCAAAATCACTGCAGATGGTGACTGCAGCCATGAAATTAAAAGACGTTTACTCCTTGGAAGGAAAGTTATGACCAACCTAGACAGCATATTGAGAAGCAGAGACATTACTTTGCCAACAAAGGTCCCTCTAGTCAAGGCTATGGTTTTTCCAGTGGTCATGTATGCATGTGAGAGTTGGACTAAAAAGAAAGCTGAGCACCGAAGAATTGATGCCTTTGAATTGTGATGTTGGAGAAGACTTCTTTAGAGTTCCTTCGACTGCAAGGAGATCCAACCAGTCCATCCTAAAGGAGACCAGTCCTGGGTGTTCATTGGAAGGACTGATGTTGAGGCTGAAACTCCAATACTTTGGCCACCTGATGCTGATGAAGAGCTGACTCATTTGAAAAGACCCTGATGCTAGGAAAGATTGAAGGCAGGAGGAGAAGGGGACAACAAAAGATGAGATGGTTGGATGGCATCATCAACTTGATGGACATGAGTTTGGGTGGACTCTGGGAGTTGGTGATGGACAGGGAGGACTGGTGTGCTACGGTTCATGGGGTCTCAAAGAGTCTGACACAACTGAGCAACTGAACTGAACTGAACTGATATACACATTATTTGCTGATTTGTCTACTTGTTCTTTCCTTTTCTCCAGAATGAAATTTTATGAAGACAAGGGCTTATGTCTTGTTTGCTGATATATTTCCAGTTCCTAGTAACATATCAACTCACTTATTATCTTCTATGTAGTATTATATGTACTTTACATGTTACATTCGGTTCAGTTCATTCACTCAGTCGTGTCCTACTCTTTGTGACTCCGTGGACTGCAGCACACCAGGCTTCCCTCTCCATCACGAACTCCCGGAGTTTACTTAAACTCACGTCCATTGAGTCAGTGATGCCATCCAACTATCTTATCCTCTGTCATCCTCTTCTCCTCCTACCTTCAATCTTTCCCAACATCAGGGTCTTTTCAAATGAGTCAGCTCTTTACATCAGGTACCCGAAGTATTGGAGTTTCAGCTTCAGCATTAGTCCTTCCAATGAACACTCAGGACTGATCTCCATTAGAATGGACTGGTTGGATCTCCTTGCAGTCCAAGGCACCCAAGAATCTTCTCCAACACCACAGTTCAAAAGCATCAATTCTTTGGTGCTCAGCTTTCTTTATCATCCAATTCTAACATCCATACAAGACTAGTGGAAAACCCATAGCCTTGACAAGATGGATCTTTGTTGGCAAAGTAATGTCTCTGCTTTTTAATATGCTTTCTAGGTTAGTCATAACTATCCTTCCAAGGAGTAAGTGTCTTTTAATTTCATGGCTGCAGTCACCATCTGCAGTGATTTTGGAGCCCCCCAAAAATAAAGTCAGCCACTGTTTCTACTGTTTTCCCATCTATTTGCTATCAAGTGATGGGACCGGATGGAGAAGGCAATGGCATCCCGCTCCAGGACTCTTGCCTAGAAAATCCCATGGATGGAGGAGCCTGGTAGGCTGCAGTCTATGGAGTCGTGAAGAGTTGGACACGACTGAGTGACTTCAATTTCACTTTTCACTTTCATGCATTGGAGAGGGAAATGGCAACCCACTCCAGTGTTCTTGCCTGGAGAATCCCAGGGATGAGGGGGCTGGTGGGCTGCAGTCTCTGGGGTCACACAGAGTCAGACACGACTGAAGCTACTGAGCACAGTAGCAGCAGCAGATGGGACCAGATGACATGATCTTAGTTTTCTGAATGTAGAGCTTTAAGCCAACTTTCTTCTCTCTCCTCTTTCACTTTCATCAAGAGACTCTTTAGTTCTTCTTCATTTTCTGGCATAAGGGTGGTGTCATCTGCATCAGTTCAGTTCAGTTGCTCAGTCGTGTCCAACTCTTTGGGACCCCATGAACTGCAGCATGCCAGGCCTCCCTGTCCATCACCAAGTCCACCCAAACCTATGTCCTTTGAGTCGGTGATGCCATCCAACCATCTCATCCTCTGTTGTCCCCTTCTCCTTCTGCTGTCAATCTTTCCCAGCATCAGGGTCTTTTCAAAGGAGTCAGTTCTTCGCATCAGGTGGCCAAAGTATTGGAGTTTCAGCTTCAACATCAGTCCTTCCAATGAACACCTAGGACTGATCTCCTTTAGAATGAACTGGTTGGATCACCTTGTAGTCCAAGGGACTCTCAAGAGTCTTCTCCAACACCACAGTTCAAAAGCATCAAGTCTTTGGTGCTCAGCTTTCTTTATTGTTCAACTCTTACATCTGCACAGGACCACTGGAAAAACCACAGCCTTGACTAGACGGACCTTGTTGACAAAGTGATGTCTCTGCTTTTTAATATGCTGTCTAATTTGGTCATAACTTTCCTTCCAAGGAGTAAACGTCTTTTAATTTCATGGCTGCAATCACCGTCTGCAGTGATTTTGGAGCCCCCAAAAATAAAGTCAGCCACAGTTTCCACTGTTTGCCTATCTATATGCCATGAAGTGATGGGACCAAATGCCATGATCTTAGTTTTCTGAATGTAGAGCTTTAAGCCAACTTTTTCACTCTCCTCTTTCACTTTCATCAAGAGGCCCTTTAGTTCTTCACTTTCTGCCATAAGGGTGGTGTCATCTGCATATCTGAGATTATTGATATTTCTCCCAGCAAACTAGATTCCAGCTTGTGCTTCATCCAGCCCAGCATTTCTCATGATGTACTCTGCATAGAAGTTAAATAAGCAGGGTGACAGTATACAGCCTTGATGTACTCCTTTTCCTATTTGGAACCAGTCTGTTGTTTCAGTTCTAACTGTATTCAGTTCTAACTGTTGCTTCCTGACCTGCATACAGATTTCTCAAAAGGCAGGTGAGGTAGTCTGGTATTCCCAGCTCTCGAAGAATTTTCCACAGTTTATTGTGATCCACACAGTCAAAGGCTTTGGCATAGTCAATAAAGCAAAAATAGATGTTTTTCTGGAATTCTCTTGCTTTTTTGATGATTCAACAGATGTTGGCAATTTGATCTCTGGTTCCTCTGCCTTTGCTAAAACCAGCTTGAACATCTGGGAGTTCATGGTTCACATATTGTTGAAGCCTGGCTTGGAGAATTTTGAGCATTACTTTACTAGCATGTGAGGTAAGTGCAAGAGAACTCACTGGTCATAACAAACACCCTCTTCCAACAACACAAGAGAAGACTCTACACATAGACATCACCAGATGGCCAACACTGAAATCAGATTGATTAAATTCTTTGCAGCCAAAGGTTGAGAAGCTCTCTACAGTCAGCAAAAAACAAGACCTGAAGCTGACTGTGGCTCAGATCATGAACTCCTTATTGCCAAATTCAGACTTAAATTGAAGAAAGCAGGGAAAACCACTCGTCCATTCAGGTATGACCTAAATCAAAGCCCTTATGATTATACAGTAGAAGTGAGAAATAGATTTAAGGAACTATATCTGATAGAGTGCCTGATGAACTATGGATGGAGGTTCGTGACATGGTACAGCAGACAGGGATCAAGACCATCCCCATGGAAAAGAAATGCAAAAAAGCAAAATGGCTGTCTGGGGAGGCCTTACAAATAGCTGTGAAAAGAGGAGAAGTGAAAAGCCAAGGAGGTAAGGAAAGATATACCCATTTGAATGCAGAGTTCCAAAGAATAGCAAGGAGAGATAAGAAAGCCTTCCTCAGCAACCAATGCAAAGAAATAGAGGAAGACAGTAGAATGGGAAAGCCTAGAAATCCCTTCAAGAAAATTAGAGATACCAAGGGAACATTTCATGCAAAATGGGCTCAATAAAGGACAGACATGGTATGGACCTAACAGAAGCAGAAGATATTAAGAGGAGGTGGCAAGAATACACAGAAGAACTGTACAAAAAAGATCTTCACAACCCAGTTAATCATGATGGTGTGATCACTCACCTAAAGCCCGATATCCTGGAATGTGAAGTCAAGTGGGCCTTAGGAAGCATCACTGCCAACAAAGCTAGTGGAAGTGATGCAATTACAGTTGAGCTATTCCAAATCCTGAAAGATGATGCTGTGAAAGTGCTGCACTCAATATGCCAGCAAATGTGGAAAACTCAGCAGTGGCCACAGGACTGGAAAAGGTTGGTTTTCATTCCAATCCCAAAGAAAGGCAATGCCAAAGAATGCTCAAACTACTGCATAATTGCACTCATCTCACTTTACATGTAATAACTACTAATAACTAATGAGGTATGAATCTTTATTATCCTTATTTTAAAGATTAGAAAATGAAGACAAAGATTAATTATTTAGCCCATGGACACATAGTAATATTTCAATGAATGTCTCTTCATATTACTATAGTCCTCTGCATAAAGTAGACTTGGGAAGCAGCATAAGATAGTGGAAAGTACACGGTTGTGGGGGTAATGCAGACCTGGGCTCCAGTCAGTCTTTATTAGCTTAATGACAACAGGCAAATAACTCTTCTGAGCTTTAGTTTGCTATCTGTAAGTTTAAGATAATAATCACCATCTTTTGGGACTGTCCTACAATTTTCTGAGATATATTTCATGTAAAGCTCTTGCACTTTACTTGGCACATAATAAATGGTAGCTATTATTTACATACAGGTTGTTCAGAAAACTAAATTGGGTAGCTTTATGTTCTCAAAAGACAAAAAATAGTTCCTCAGGCCCTGAGGTCCTGCTTCCCTTTCATAGGCCGAAGGCCATGTATATTAATATCATCATGTAGGATGCAATCTTGTATTTGGATAGCATGAAATAAACTTTTCATTGTTAATGAGTTCCAAGGGAAAAGTTTATTATAAATGACCAAGAGTAGCAAATATTTTTTACAAGTTTATTATTATTATTTTTTAAGTATTTATTTATTTGGCGGCACCCGGTCTTAGTTATAGCATGCAGGAACTTCGACCTCTGTTATAGCATGCAGGTTCTAGTTCCCCACCAGGGATGGAACGTGGGCCCTCTGCATCAGGAGCAGAGTCTTGGCTACTGTACTACTAGGGAAGTCTCTGAGAAAAGTGAATATTGATATTTGAACAATATAGGCAAAATTACCTAATAATGTTGGCAGAAACTTGTTTCCTCAGAGAAATCACTCTCAATATCTGCACCAATAAAGCAGACGTATGAAGCTTGTGGAGACTTGATTTCAGAGCCCTCAGAGTAACCTGCACTCATTTCATCCATTTTGGTGGGAGAGGAAAGTGAAAGTGAGGTCACTCAGTCGTGTCTGACTCTGTGACCCCATGGACTGTAGCCTACCAGGCTTCTCTGTCCATGGGATTTTCCAGGCAAGAATACTGGAGTGGGTTGCCATTTCCTCCTCCAGGGGATTGTCCCAACTCAGGGATCGAACCTGGGTCTCCCACATTGCAGGCATATGCTTTACCATCTGAGCCACCAGGGAAGCTGGCTTTGGGTGGGAGAAGGGGAGTCCCTTTTTCTCAGATTGAAAACCCTGAGGAAGAAGGAAAGACATGTCCTGCTAAACCCAGGACTCTGCCTGGTGAAGTTCAAATGGGTGGGCTTTGTGGACTTTGGTGGAAAACTCCATAGATCTCACAGAAGCAGATTGAGGGATAATACACTTTTGCAGTCCTCACTGACCCTTAATTTGAGTTATTGACTTTGGGTATTAGGTTAAGGAGTCTTTATACATTTGAAGAAATCATATGGGTTTATGTAATCTCATTTTTTTCTTATTCCTAATTTTGGGGACTTTTTATTACATCAGCTACTTTGATATTTCTCTTTTCTATTTCTTAGCTTTGTTTTCTTATAGCTCATTATGCACATTACCTGTCTAATGAAGGAAGAACAATTTTTCAGAGATGTCAGACCATTGGTATTGACACAAAGAACACCAAGAAAATTATTTTGGGGCAATGAGGATTATAGTGCTCCAGTTTCCAGATTCTTTCTTTATAAATGGCCTCAACAGTGACAGCATGAGAGAAGAGCATCTGCTGTAATACACAAAAAGCAGTCAGTGCTTTTTTTTTTAATTAGAAACAGATGTAAATATCCCCACAGGATACTTTCCATTTCTTTACGGCCTTGTAGAAGGAAGTCAGGTAGACAATGAGGATGGTAAGTATCTATATTGCTATTCATTAAATAAATACTAAAAATAGGTATTAACCAGATATAGATGCACATTTGAACAAGATAGAAAAATAATAAAAAAGACATACAAATACCATAAGGAAGGCAGAAGTTGACTTGCAGAATCACATTGTATTGTCAAGCTTTTTCTATGCAGTTGCCTTATTCAATGTATGTATTATAGGGTGATATTATAATAAAAGGCACAGGGCTAAGCTCCCTATTTATATTTGCAGAGATTCTCTCAGAAGTGCAGAGATATCTCTTACCTAATTTGGAATCTCTTCTGGAAATTGACCACTTTTATGGACAAAAATACACCACATGTTTTGGCTTGAAGTAGAGGTTAATGATTCTCAGGGTGACTTCGTTAATACACTCAGGTCAGGTCCTGGACACAATATTTTTCTCCTCTTTGCTCTTGAGGAATTTAGGAGCAATGCTGTTGGCAAGCCTAGACATGCACCCTACAAGTGTAAGCAAATCAAGATAAATACTAAATAGCTTGACTGTGTTTGTTTTTATGGAAAATCAATGTTTAAACACCAGTCAGTAAGTAACTTTCTGATAAGTGGCATTTAGACTGTACAAAGATAAGGTTTTGTTGGTATTATTGTTACTTAGTGACGAGCAGTATAGATAAGTAATTTGTACCACTGATGAAGGCCCTTGAGGGTCAAGGGCTTTCTAGGAGAGTCCCCAAGACTGTTTTCCCCCCTAGAATTGTGCATTAACTCTGGTACTTCTGCAATAAGCCTGTTACCTGTTTTTCCCTAGAATCTTCAGACAAAATATTAAAACTTGCAAAACTGAAACTCGTTCAACAATAAATCCTCATTTCCCCTCTCCCAGTCCCTGACAATTACCACACTACTTGCAGTGAAGTTTTCTTTAAGTAGGATTGTAGGGGTAGAGAATGAGATGATTAAAAGATATTACATAAGATTTTTAAAAATTGTTTTTAAGCATCCCTATAGTATCTGGGAAATAATGAATTTATAACTTCTTGGCTCAAATTTCCCCAAGAAGAGACAAATGGTTGCTCTTGGCTCATAAATAAGCTTTTCTCAGAGGTTGTGGAAAAATATTAGACTGTGTTCCAACAGTTCTCCTTTGTCAGTACTGGGCTCTGCTTATCCCCAGGTTGAAAGCTTGCAAGCTTCTCCCACAACCAGACTTCATGGTCAACGAGTCAGTGGGCTTATGGATCATAGACACATTTGCTACTTGCTTAAAAGTTCTCTTTGTTACAAAAAAAATCTGGTCTACTAAACATCTCATTTTATATTTATAAGACATCTATTAGGGCAAGTACTATACTATGTGCTACAAGGAACTGAAAGATGAAAGTTTTTTTTCATATATATATATGTGTGTGTGTGTGTGTGTATAAATATCTTTAGATTTTCCCCATTGTAGTTTATTACAAGATTTTGAGTATAGTCCCCTGTGCTATACAGTAAATCCTTGTTGCTAATCTATTTTACGTACAGTAGTTTGTTTCTGTTAATCCCATACTTCTGATTTATTCCTCCCCTTCTCCCTTTTCCCTTTGGAAACCATACATTTTTTCTATGTCTGAATTTGTTTCTGTTTTGTACATAGATTCGTTTGTATTATTTTTTAGATTCCACATACAAGTGATGTAGTATTTGTCTTTCTTTTTCTAATTTACTTAGTATAGTATTCTCTAGGTCCATCTATGTTGCTGCAAATGGCAATATTTCATTCTCTTTTATGGTTGAAAATATCCAATTGAGGACCTTGGAATGAAAGCTGGTGACTGTGGACATATCCCCTCTGTGGGGCTGTCAATTCCTTGCTTATGCAATACCTGGATATGAATTGTAAAGAAGCATGCCTTTTTTAAAGTTAAAAAAAAGTTGGTAGTATATTATTACACAACCTGAATAACTCCCCCTAAGGGAGATTTCCACAGCCCAGGCAGACAGCCAAACTCCCAACTCCATCTAGGTAAGGAGACAAAGTCAGAGGGCTCAGACTTCTGAGAGTAGCAGGGGAGCAAGAAAAGCAACATGAGGAGTTTGTTGTTAACAGACTGAGTTGTTGGTCTCTGTCATTCCCTTGTGTTCCTATTATACATTCTCGTCCTTGATAAGACCTCACACTGCATGGAATCTACTTCCCTGCACTTTGCCTTTGGACTTGGCGTAGTGACTTCCTTTGACCAGTGGGTTGTTAGTGAACATGATGTGGGCAGATGTTTGAAATATGCTTGCACAGTTGGATTTGCCCTTTGTGTTCCTGTATTTGACCATAAGAATGATGAATTTGAGTAGTAACTGGTTAAAGGTGGAAATGTGGAGCAAACCTGAATTCAATCTGAAGCTTGGAGCCTAGCCCAGCTCAGCCTAGATCAATCATATTCCAGCAAACCTAAAGATGCCTGAGCAAGAGCTAAAAGCTTGTTGTTAATAAGCCACTCAGAGTTGTTTGTTACATGGCATTTTGTGAAAATAGGCAGCTGATACAAAGACATGCTCAGACTGTAGTCAAGTGAGAGGGCAGACAATTGTTAGAGTGTATGCTAGTTCATTGGTACTCTCCATGAGTGCAGACAGGAGTTCATGAAGGAGGGAGCTCTCTCAGTCATTCCACAACTGAGTGGCCTCAAATTATGGATTTCACCTGTAAAGTGTCATCTCAATTAGGTTTTTCAAGGTTTATCTTTTAGATATGATCCTCTTGTGTAGTATACAACCTGTATGCCTGGATGCATGATTCTGCTAGTATTGGCAACTGCTGCTAAGTCACTTCAGTCGTATCCAACTCTGTGCGACTCCATAGATGGCAGCCCACCAGGCTTCCGATCCCTGGGATTCTCCAGGCAAGAACACTGGAGTGGGTTGCCATTTCTTTCTCCAATGCATGAAAGTGAAAAATGAAAGTGAAGTTGCTCAGTCGTGTCCGACCCTTAGCATGGACTGGAGCCTACCAGGCTCCTCCATCCATGGGATTTTCCAGGCAAGAGTACTGGAGTGGGGTGCCATTGCCTTCTCCGAATATTGGCAACTAGGTGCTAGGAATTTCACACTGCAGTAGCTTAGGTAAAGAGGAATAAAGAAAAAATATAAGACAGAGACTAGAGAATTAAAGACATTTGGCTTGAAGATGAATTAAACTTTAAAAGAACAGGGGGAAAAAAAAAGAAGGCAAAGGCAGAGAGAGAAGAAACATAACATAATGGTTCAGTTCAGTTCAATCACTCAGTCGTGTCCGACTCTTTGTGACCCCATGAACTGCAGCACGCCAGGCCTCCCTGTCCATCACTAACTCCCGGAGTTCACTCAGACTCACATCCCTCGAGTCAGTGATGCCATCCAGCCATCTCATCCTCTGTTGTCCCCTTTTCCTCCTGCCCCCAATCCCTCCCAGCATCAGAATCTTTTCCAATGAGTCAACTCTTTGCATGAGGTGGCCAAAGTACTGGAGTTTCAGCTTTAGCATCATTCCTTCCAAAGAACACCCAGGGCTGATCTCCTTTAGAATGGACTGGTTGGATCTCCTTGCAGTCCAAGGGACTCTCAAGAGTCTTCTCCAACACCACAGTTCAAAAGCATCAATTCTTCAGTGCTCAGCCTTCTTCACAGTCCAACTCTCACATCCATACACGGACACTGGAAAAACCATAGCCTTAACTAGAAGGACCTTTGTTGGCAAAGTAATGTCTCTGCTTTTGAATATGCTATCTAGGTTGGTCATAATTTTCTTCCAAGGAGTAACCGTCTTTTAATTTCATGGCTGCAGTCACCATCTGCAGTGATTTTGGAGCCCCCCAAAATAAAGTCTGACACTGTTTCCACTGTTTCCCCATCTATTTCCCATGAAGGGATGGGACCAGATGCCATGATCTTCGTTTTCTGAATGTTGAGCTTTAAGCCAACTTTTCACTCTCCTCTTTCACTTTCATCAAGAGGCTTTTTAGTTCCTCTTCACTTTCTGCCATAAGGGTGGTGTCATCTGCGTATCTGAGGTTATTGATATTTCTCCCAGCAATCTTGATTCCAGCTTGTGCTTCTTCCAGCCCAGCGTTTCTCATGATGTACTCTGCATAGAAGTTAAATAAGCACAACCATGGCCAATTATCAAAACTGAAGGCATGTACTTTAGTATAATATCACTAACTAAATTACAGATCTGATTTAGATTTCTTCAGTTTTCCCACCAATAACCTTTTTCTGTTGTAGTTTCCAATCCAGGACCCCACACTGCATTTAGGTGTATTCCAGTCAGCTCCTCAGTGTTACGGGTTGAATTGTGCCCCAGACTACCCCCACCTGCTTCCACCTTCTCCAATTCATGTGTTGAAGTTCCAACCCCCGATATCTCAGAAAGTGACTTACTTGGAGATAAACTCTTCATAAGTGAAGTCACTCAGTCGTGTCCAACTCTTTGCGACCCCATGGACTGTAGCCTACCGGGGTCCTCTGTCCATGGGATTTTCCAGGCAAGAATACTGCAGTGGATTGCCATTCCCTTCTCCAGGGGATCTTCCCAACCCAGGGATCAAACCCAGGTCTCTAGCATTGCAGGCAGACGCTTTACCATCTGAGCCACCAGGGAAGCCCAAACTCTTCATAGAGGTAATCAAATTAAAATGAGATCATTAATGTGGGCTCTAACCTGGTATGACTGTTATCCTCATAAAAAGAGGAAATTTGGATGGAGTTACTTGCAAAGAGGGACGATTATGTGAAGACACCAGAAGAAGACAGCTATCTACAAGCCAAAGAGAGGTGCCTGGGATAGATCCTTTCCTCACAGCTCTCCAGATAATTGAAAAAGTTAATTAAGGCAAGCAATTGTATAAAACGGGGTCTCAAAAGAGTCAGACACAAATGAGCAGCAACTAACACTTTCACTTTCATAGATACCTTAAATTTTTTCCCTTTGTTTTCCTTCCCTTTACCTAACTCAGGAAGCTGATCTTATTTTATAAACTTTTCATTTTTATTTACTTTATTGTAATTATTTTTTCTTTTTACCTTTGACCCCCTTCACGCATTTCTCCCACTACCAGCCACTCTACACCACTGGCAACCATCAGTCTGTTATCTCTATCTTCTTTCTTCCTTTTTTAAGATTCTGCATATAAGAGAGATCATCTGTTATCTGTCTTTCTGTGTCTGATTTATTTCAGTTAGAATAATGCCCTTGAGAACCATCCATGTTGTAGCAAATGGCAAGATTTCATCTCTTTTTTTTACGTGAATAATAGTCCACTTTGTGTGTGTGTGTGTGTGTGTGTGCCTGTATGTCACATTTTCTTTATCCATTCATTTATTGATAGTTGTTTTCATATCTTGACTATTGTAAATAATGCTGCAGTGAACATGGGGGTATATATATCTTTTTGTGATCGTGTTTTCATTTTCTGGGTATTTAAATGTCCAGAAGTGGAATTGCTGGATCATATGTTGGTTATATTTTTAGCTTTTTGAGAAACTTCCATAATGTTTGCACCAATTTACATTCCCACCAACAGTGCATGAGGGTTACCTTTTCTTCATATCCTACTCAACACTTGCTATTTCTTGTCTTTTTGGTAGTCATCCTAACTGGTGGGAAGTGACATCTCAATGTGGTTTTGATTTATGTAGTTTATCATTTTTTCTTTTTTTTTTTTTTCTGAATTTGACTGATAGCTAGGAGTTTTCCCTACTCTTAGTTTATAAAAAAAATTCACCCATGTTTTCTTCTAGTAGACTTAAAGTAGCTCTTTTTTCTAACAGTTTTATTGATGTGTAATTCACACACCATACAACTCACCCATTTAAAGTATATAATTGGATTTTTTTAGCATATTACATTGTTATTTTTTTAAACTAGAGTATATTTATAACATTAACTTAGCCATTTTAACCATTTAAAAATATATAATTCAGCAACATTAACTACATTTACAATGTTGTGTAATCCTTACCACCATATATCTCCAAAACTTTTTCATCATCACAAAAAGAAACACTGTAACTATTCAGTAGTAACATCCCATTCCTTCTTTCTCCCAGCCCCTGGCAATCTCTAATCTAATTTCTTTCTCTAATTTTGCCTATTCTAGGTATTTTATATAAGTAGAATCATGTAATATTTGTCATTTTGTGACTGGCTTATTTCACTTCACATATTTTCAGTATTAATCCATGTTGTATGGCTAAATAATATTCCATGGTATGAATATACCACATTTTGTTTATCCATTCATTTGTTGACGGATACTTGGGTTGTTTTCATCTTTTGGCTACTGTGAATAATGCTGCAATGAACATTGGTGTAGAGACATCTATTCAAATCCCTGCTTTCAATTCCTCTGGGTATATACCTAGGAAAATACGAGAAAAATTGCTGGGTTGTTTAGTAATTATGTGTTTTGCTTTTTGAGGAAAAGGCAAATTGTTTTCCACCATGGCTATAGCATTTTACGTTCCCACAAGCAATGTAAGAGAATTTCAATTTCTCCACACCTTTCCCAACACTTCTTGTTTTCTGTATTTTTTTTTTAATAGGTATTCTAGTAGTGGTGAAGTGGTATCTCATTTTGGTTTTTATTTACATTTCTCTAATGAATAATAATGCTGAGTTTTTTTTTCTTGTGCTTATTTTACCTCTTTGCAGAAATATCTATTCACATTTCCTGTCTATTTTTAAATTGGGTTATTTGTCTTTTTGTTACTGAGTTGTAGGAGTTCTTTGTATTAGATCCTTATCAGATATATAACTTGTAAATAATTTCTTTCATTCTGTAGGTTTGTTTTTCACACTCTTAATAATGTTCTTTAATAAAAAAGGAAATCTGTTGAAGTCCAATTTATCTGTTTTCTTTTGTTGTTCATTTTGACGTCATAAAATCCATTGCCAAATCCAAGGTTCTAAAGTTTTACTCCTATGTTTTCTTCTAGAAGTTTTATGCTCTCATGTTTTACAGTCAAATCTTTAATCCATTTTAAGGATGTTTAAAGTGTAAGATAGGAGTTTAGTTTCTTTCTTTTGCATGTAGATAACCAGTTTTGTCTCAGCACCATTTGTTGAAGAGATTTGTTTTTTGCTCCTTTGAATGAACTTGATACCCTAGTCAAAATTCAGTTGACCATGGAGGTAAGAGTTTTTCTGAACTCTCAATTCTATTCCATTGGTCTATATATCTGTCCTTATGCCAGTACTATATTGCTTCAATCATTGTACCCTTGTAGCAAGTTTTGAAACTGGGAGAGGTAAGTCCTTTAACTTTGTACTTCTTTTTCAAGATTGTTTGGATATGTTGGGCCCCTTGTAACTCCATATGAATTTGAGGATTGACTTTTCCATTTCTGCAAAAATAATCATTGAAATTTTGATAGGGATTATAGTGATCTGCAGGTTGCTTTGGGTAGTATTGACATCTTGACAATATTAAATCTTCCTATCCACTAACATGGAATGCATTTCTACTTATTTTGGTCTTTCAAGATACTTCTTGATACCCCTTCGTAGAATACTAATTTAGGCAACACCATCTAACTCCTTCCAAAGTTACCAAAGAACACATAGGCAAGAGTCCCAAATATTGAATGACTGCATTAAAGCACATTTCAAGACAATTCACAAAGCATCACTTTATTTTCATATAAATAATAGTCACCGATAAAGGGAAAAAACAAAATTATGACTATCAATATTTACTTAGGGAACCATTTTCATAGAACACTGATGAAGGAACATAGTATATGTATTCAGAGTGGCAGAGGACACAGGGACAAGCACACTAAATTGAAGGCATAGAAGCATATTCTCATAAGGACCAAGCAATCCTTGTTGTTGGAGGACCAAATGGAATCATCATTAATGTAAGTAGAATCAAAGTTCACGATCTGTAAGTCCTTCTTGAGATATGCATGATTCAGCTTGTTTACAGTCCGAGCAAAGGCATATTTCGAAGCACAACTATATGCTTCCAAACTGTACACTTTCTTGAAGTGCAGATCAAAGAATGGATTGTCCTAGAAGAAAAAGAGAGGCAAGATTTTGTTTGTAGCTAAGAAAGTAGCTCGATTTCCTTGATTCTCTCATATTCTTTTGTATGCTTATTGATTGTAAGATATCAAACATATTTCAAAAAGTCTAGAAATGAGCTTTCCAAAGCTACCTGGTTCAAACATATTGCTTCTAAAAAGAATAATAATAAGAAAGATCATTTTGAAGCATCTTTGATTTTTCAATATGCAAATAAAACATATGTTAGAATGTGTAGTTATCAAATCTTTCCAGGGTAGTAAATTGGAGAGGATGGAGGGGCTGGAGAAGAATAAACCCACTTAGCAGACTTCCACAGGGGAGAAAAGGAGAAATCTTTTCTCAACTAGCAATTTGGTCCTTTTTGCTATTTCAGTGGTAGAAGGGGGAAATACAGAATTAGCATTTGGCATACATGCACGCATACTTGCTAAGTCTCTAACTTTCCAGGTGGTGCTAGTGGTAAAGAGCCCGCCTGTGAAAGCAGGAGATGCAAGAGACGCGGTTCGATCCCTGGGTCAGGAAGATCCTCTGGAGCAGGAAATGGCAACCCACTCCAGTATTCTTGCCTGGAGAATCCCATGGACAGAGGAGCCTGGCAGGCTACAGTCCATAGGGTTGCACAGAGTCAGAAACAACTGGAGCGACTTAGCAGGCAGGCAGCAGGTAGGCAAGGTCACCAACTTGCTGGCTTTGAAGTTAATAGCTAGGAATTACTTTTAAAGTTAATGACAAGGTTCATTAAATCATTTGACTGAAACTGACAATTTGACACTGACTCATTGGATTGAGTTAGGCTCTGTACTTCTAGTGGAGATGTTTTGGGAAAAAGTAGGCATCAAATCTGATCTAGGTCTACATGGTAAAATACTAATAACTGCTACTGTTACTAATAGTAGTAACAACAATACCTTGCATTTATGAAGTGCTTTTTCAATTTACAAAATGCTTTCAAATTCACTATCTGCCTAACTTCTAACTCTCCTTGAGGGCAGAGGTTTTAAATCATTTATCTTTTGTGTTCCTGGTGCTT
This sequence comes from Bos mutus, assembly GCF_027580195.1. Taxonomy (NCBI): domain Eukaryota; kingdom Metazoa; phylum Chordata; class Mammalia; order Artiodactyla; family Bovidae; genus Bos; species Bos mutus. The sequence goes on along the minus strand of NC_091622.1, from coordinate 71,209,822 downwards.
ATCCATGGCAACAATGAATTTCTCAACAAACACGTGTTGAACTGAGCTGAAAGTGAAGTGAAAGTGAAGTTCTCTCAGTCGTGTTTGACTCTTTGGGACCCCATGGACTATACATTCTATGGAATTCTCCAGGCCAGAATACTGGATTGGGTAGCTGTTCCCTTCTCCAGGGTATCTTCCCAACCTGGGGATTGAACCCAGGTCTTGCACATAGCAGGCAAATTCTTTACTAATTGAACACAAGGGAAAAAGTGAAGTGGAGGTAAACATTGTCCTAAATGATAAGGAAGCAGAGACAAAACCAAACAACAGTATTAATAATGTGTTACTGTATAGTGTGTAAAGTTTATAAACAACTTATATATTGCAATTTTTTTTTTTTTAAATAGGAAAATTCTTGCAGCAGGCAGGAAAAAGAACAAAGGTTTTAAAGTTAGACCACTGTTTTGACACTGATATAACCATGGGCAAGATCCTTATCAGACTGGGCCTTCACTTTTAGATAGGATTGCTATGAAGTGTACATGAGGTTAATCATATAAACTGTGACACTAGGATGGAGCTTAATGAGCTTAATGAATGATAGTTCCTTTTCCCAGATCTGCCGCCAGATATTATGATACTGGTGGTAATACCACCTTGCTTTGCACTATTACAATTTTTTAAAAACAAAGCAATATTTAAAGAATGTACAAGAGTGATGTGATTTTAAGCGCATTTCCCCAACTCACATCTTGCAAAATGTTTCCTAACTGTCATAATTGCCAGTTGAAAGACACTTGTGCAGAGAATCTCAACAAAAGGAAATCACACCCATTCCATCACCAGATACTAATCACACTTCTTATGTAGGTTTCCTCACAGAACCATTTGCTCCTTGTCATGTAGAAAATATGCTTTATGTTTTTGAAATACTTGGCGAGGATTACGTTTTTCCATTAGCCTAATAATGGGGCTTTCCTGCTAGCTCAGACGGTAAAGCGTCTGCCTACAATGCAGGAGACCTGGGTTCGATCCCTGGGTTGGAAAGATCCCCTGGAGAAGGAAATGGCAACCCACTCCAGTATTCTTGCCTGCAAAATCCCATGAACTGAGGAGCCTGGTAGGCTACAGTCCACGGGGTCGCAGAGAGTTGGACACGACTAAGCAACTTCACTTCAAGCAGGCATGAACACAGAATACACATCTGTCCATCCCTCCCTCTCCTTCCCTGCTTCCTTCCTTCCTCTCTGCCTCTTCCCCTTTCTCTCTCTTTCTTTCTTTTGATAGAGCTAAAAGGGAATCTCATAGTTCATCCTGTAATCTCTTGTTTATAATAGATTATAATATCAGATCAGATCAGTCGCTCAGTCCTGTCCGACTCTTTGCGACCCCATGAATCGCAGCACGCTAGGCCTCCCTGTCCATCACCAACTCCCGGAGTTCACTCAGACTCATGTTCATCGAGTCAGTGATGCCATCTAGCCATCTCATCCTCTGTCGTCCCCTTCTCCTCTTGCCCCCAATCCCTCCCAGCATCAGAGTCTTTTCCAATGAGTCAACTCTTCGCATGAGGTGGCCAAAGTATTGGAGTTTCAGCTTTAGCATCATTCCTTCCAAAGAAATCCCAGGGCTGATCTCCTTCAGAATGGACTGGTTGGATCTCCTTGCAGTCCAAGGGACTCTCAAGAGTCTTCTCCAACACCACAGTTCAAAAGCATCAATTCTTCTTGTGAATGATAGTTTCCAGAGGGTTATAGCCCAGGTAACACATGTAGCTATCGGCAGAGCCAAGATGAGAACCAAGCTCTCAATCAGCCCAGCCCCATTTCTTGCTACATCATCCTCTCTCCTGTTGCACCACAACAGGCTCCAAGTTCCCCATCATTTTGATTTCTGCAATATAAATTGACTTCAGTTTCAATTCCATTCCATTTTAAAGTTGACAACTTTCTGGCTTGAACTAGCTCTCTTTAAAACTGTATCATTGCTATTGAGAAAAATATAATAAATGCTGACTCCTGAGGATTCAATTACAAGAGGGAAGAGAAGTGGAAATTCCCAGAACAATTGAGATATTTTTACTTCATCCACAGGAAAGAAATATTTAAAAGAACTACACTTTGGATATTACAGGTTTTCTTCTGACAGTTTAATATTTAGGTCCTGAAGAGATGAGAAAATTAAAAATGTTCAACTTCTCTTTTGTATCTATCTAGTTCACTATGAAAGATAATGATCTTCAAATGTGAAAGGGAAGAATCAACAACATAGGGATGAAATTAAATGCCAGAAAGGTGAGCATAAAATAGAGCAGAGTTAGCTGCTTCCAGTGTATCTGAGTTGACAGGCTTGATTAATACATTCCTGGGCACTGACCAAGCTCATAGAAAATAGTTATGACATCAGTAAATATTTGAGGACTTATAACAAAAGAAGAAAATGGTAAAAAAAAAAAAAAAAAAAGAAATGGGAATGGTTAATTCATAAAACTACATATTAATGAAATTGACATTGATTTCTGATAAAATTCAATGCAACACAGAACTTTTGGCAAATATATAAAAGTAGAAAGAAGATAATAATTTAAAACTTATAATAATCTTTTCACACAAAGATAATTATTGCTAAAGTACTGGTTAGTTTCAAATATGCATATACACACATCTATATATTTTTGTGTTAAAATTTGAGGTTCAGCTTTGAAGTTTTTGATACTATGATAGATTAAATATGTAAAACAAGATAATACTATAGAAGAGTTTTGTATCAGGTGACTTTTACAAAACGTATTAAATGATGAACAATTGTGTTCTGAGGTATTCTTTTGGAAACATGATTTTTAATGGCCATGTAATGTTCCAGCATATTGACATGCCAAGAATATTTATTTCCTAAAGTGTTGAATGTTTAGGTAGAATGTCTTGCCAGAAAAAAATGCTATGTGATTACTTAGGAAAGAAAGTAATGAAATTCAGCATACTTTCACCAAGAAGTCCTGTCAAATATACCAAATTTTAAAAACAGGATTCCTGGAAGATAACAGCAGATAACATGTATTGATTTCAGTAAAGATCTTAAGGGTAAAATTTCGATATTCAGACTAGATAAGTGAGGCAGAATTAAGTGCTTGTGTCCATCTAACTTACCACTTACCATCAGAGCCTAGCAAGACCTAATATACCATAAATTCTCAGTGAATGAACAAATATAAAAATTTGTATAAATGGTAAACAACAAGTCCAAAGAAGATGAATTAATAGATTTGGAGGTAAAATCTACCTCCATCACTAAAGTAGTTATTTGACCTTGGGCAAGTCAGTTAATCTCTTTATGTCTCATGTTCCTCATCTGTAAATCAGGAGTAATGCTAGAATCTAGTTCATGGGTTGTGACAATTATATGAAATTATGTCTAGAAAGAGCTTTTTTGGTACCTGTCATCTGATAACCGTTTACTAAGTGTGAGATGGTAGTATGTAGCAGTACTACTAGTAATGGTAATAATAGTAGTAGTCATGATAACCCATCAGTTACCCAAAGGTATTCTTAGGTGTGCCTGCTTCATCATTTTTATTACTGACTTGAATGAAGTGCTAAATGTTGTTCAAATTAAACCTGCACCATACTACAGTGAATGTTAACGAATCAAAATATTAGAAGGTTTGATAGGTGGGAACAATAGACCAAACTAAGAGTAAGACATTGAATAGGATGAAGAATAAGTGAGTTTAAATTCTAATTCATCCAACAATATCAGAAGTATTTGAGTCCCTAATATCTGTTAGGCAGAAGGCTACAACAGAAGATGAAAAGTAAGAGTTGCAGTTTTTTATTCAGAGGGGAGACAGAGTAAGCCAACAACTGCAATTTGTTGGATTATTTACATCCATAACGCAATGGGGTTGTAGGGCTGGGGGACGTGAGTAGGACTTTACTTCAAGGAGAATCTAAGAATGGGGTGAGGGATGGAGGTGACTGGCATTCTAAGCCCTGAGAGTCAGTAGTTAAGTACTTTCACTCTATAAAGTTTTAGGGAGAATAACCAGAGATGAAGGAGCCAGATGATCAAGGGCTTTTATTTACATTTTATCCTAGGTACATAGAGGGTATGGCAGATCAGGTTAAAAGGCAATTCATGCCCAAAAGATCCAAAGGCTCAGTTGAGTGTTTAATAGAAATAAGAATTCAGATCAAAGGAATTATAAACAGGTCACACTAACTCCAAAGTTTTGTATTTAATTCTGGAGAAACAAGCATTTCAGAGGAGAGAAAATAGCATAGTGGAAGGTGTTGTAGCAATGTCACTGCATAAAATAACAACAGTGCTATTCCCTCTTAGTGTTTGTATGGTCCTGTCATATTATCTTATTTAATCTTCATATGAACATCATTTAAAGAATGAATGGTTACATTTAACCCAGAAAAGAGAAAACTTGAGGAAACCTTGTAATTGGCTTCAAATATTGGAAAGGCTGCTATGTGAAAGCAGGGTTGGTTTGTTCTGGTTGTACCAAATGGCAAAACTAGAACTGATGGGTGGATGTCATAGTGAAGCAGATTTGGGTTAGATATAAGTAGGAGGGACTTCTTCCCTGGTGGTCCAGTGGCTAAGACTCCATGCTCCCAACACAGGGGGCCCGGGTTCCATCCCTCGTCAGGGAGCTAGATCCCACATGCTGCAACTAAGCCCTGGCACAGCCAAATAAATATAACAAATAATAAAACATAAGTAGGACATGTAAAAAATAAAGGATGGCAATTCAGAAATAGAATGGACTTCTTCATGTGGTAATGAGTTTTCCATCAGTAGAATTTAAGGAGAGACTGGGAGAACCACTTTAAAGTGGTCATGTGAGAGATTACACTTTCTTTCCCTACTTTCAACACTGAGGCTGTAGGATTTCCTAGAGTTATCAGTCCTTCTGGAGGATCAAGTGGCTAACTGGCAGAAAAATCTGAAGAAGGTGAGGAAAGGAATTCCCACAACTTGTGGAGGAAGTTGGGATGGGGAGAGAGTGGTGTGAAAGTGTCAGATATTTAAAGTTTCAAAACAGACTAGAAGAGTGTGTTTTACCTGTTAGGAACCACTTGGGAAAGACGCTTTTAAATCTAATAGACAAAATTCAAATTTAAACTCATAGAAACAGAAAAAACAAACCAGTAGATCATCCCAGTAGATTAAACCGTACTACTTAAGAACAATATGTCATCTTAACACTCAGTATATGTCAAAAATGTATGAAGTAGGATATTGACCATCAAGATCTCCAGCATATTGATTCCATAGCTCCCTTACAAAACATAACACTTACTGTATCTGCTTCTTTTCCATCGATCATCTGCAGATCATTCAAAGACCACTTTTTGGTTACTTCATATTTTTCATCTAAACCTATTCTGTAGTGTTTCACCATAATTATTTTTACTTCTTCATTTTTGGTCACTGTGGGACAGAAAAAGACTTCGTTTACATAGACTCTTGCAAGATAATAAATTATTCACCAAGTCATAGTTTTCTGTATTTATGTATCTCCTTTTCATATAATGAACTTGAACATACATTTTATCTGCACCCTGGTTGTGAACTCTGAGGTATCTGAAGCTTCATGAATGTTCCCTCAAATTTGCTCACTGTTCTATCAGTGTGTTAACTTTATTTTTGCTACAGTTGTGGTCACATACAGCCGCGGTAATGTCTGTCAGATAGAACACCGAGCTCTGTGCTTTCAGCTCTGAGCTTTGTGGTGGAGGATGGAGTTCAACTCAGGGCAGGAAATAAGAGGCTTAGCGTGAGCATACAGTCAGTGCCAAAGTGTTTACCAGAACAAGTTGGAATTTTAATTTATGACAATATAAGAAAATGAGGTCAGGAAAGTATATCATTCTGCTCACCCAGCAACCAACTGTGGAAGAGAGAGCATGCAAATAATATTATGCACACTTTCTTTTAAAGTTGCTCTGAGATTTTGAATGTAGGATTGCTGGCAACACAGCTTTTACTAACCTATTTGGTATTGTTTGAGGTTTTTAATCTTCTCCAGAGTGTATCTAAACTTCTAGTATTTGAAATGTGCCATTGAGGCAAAAACTTTAGTACTATACTTTGAAGGGTGTGGGGAAAAGCATTGCTTACTTTATATGAACGACATAAGGGAAATAATTTTCTGGCCTTAAAATCATTGAGTTTGGTCTCATACGAACACACTAGGAAAATCAGCATTTGGTGTTAGAACTCCTGAATTGAAAGTTCTCAGTGAGTTATCAAGGGTATCCTAGGTATCCACAATTTGCCGGATAGAACTGTTACGATTGCCAGTGAGGGTAAATGATTGCCTGCCCTCTGGCAACTTATGGTTTTGTTGAAAAGAAAAGGCTAACAGACATGTCATATAAAATATGTATTATGAAGGTACACAATTATATCATAGAGGAGTGGCAGTAGGAATTGAATATCTTAAGCTTTCAAGATGGTTGATGTCACTTGGAGTGTTGCAGGCTGGTTCTGTCTCCTCAGAGTGAGACTGGAATTTGTCTTTGAGGAAGACTGTCTTTTGGTTCTAGAAAGTATCACTTTGGCATTGCTTCCTAGTTAAGATGAAAACAGTATATTACAATATAGTCACAGTAATAGATCAGCAATTTGGAACAGAGTATATGCTCAACAGGAGTTCTTAGAAGAAAGAGGATTGGAAAAGTTAAGGAAAGAATTATGGAAGAAATAGAGTTGGAGATAGAGCTTTTAAATTAGTCCAGTTTCAGAAAGGCAGGGATGATACTGAAGGCATTTCTAGTTGAAGGACAGTATGACCAACTGAGAGGACAATTGACCCTGAACTTCACCAGGTAGGATTAGAGACAGTGGATTGTATAGATTAATTGGTGTTAGGACATGATGAAGGATAAGGTTAACCAGGTTGTGAAAATGTTTTGAAAAGTGACAGAAACCATTGTAGACTTGTGGTGTTGAGTCCCCCCTCTGGTGGGAAGGATGGGAGTCTGGCCTGGACACTGGGGGCTCTAGAGTTGGGGCTGGTGAAGAGATTAGTTATCCCCTGAAAGTGCAGGTGATACTGAAATTAAGGCAATCAGTTGAGCTTTGAGTTCACAATGGACCTGAACTCAGTCTCCTAGAGAAGAGAGTCTGAGCAGGTTGACAAATCTAAGGGGGCACTGTGTCAGGAGTTCAGTGAAAGGTCATATAGTAACACACATTCAATAAGTCTCTTTCCTTCTTGAGCAAGAGACTAATACAGTGGCACCTCATTAGAGGAGTATTTTTCTGGAATCAGTGATGCCAAAGAACATTGAAGAAGAAAAGAAAGAGGAACTAGAGGTTGGTAGAAGAGGCAGTAAATCTTAGTGGGCTCTGGCATTAGACATTCTGGATTCAAATCATGACATCACTTCTTACACTGTGGTCTGAGCATATTAATCATAGAGAGATTAAACCTCAGCTGTCTCATGTTGTAAAGTGAACATCAGAGTGATACAAACTCACAGGGTGTAAAGATTAAAGTATGTAAATGATGTAGGATAGAGCCTAGTTTATAGTAATTGTTTTTGTCTTTGTTTTGTTTTGTTTTATGAGGTTGTTAGAATCTAGGCATAAGACATGAGCAGTAAAAAGAGAAGTAGCAAATCTAATTAAGATTTTAAATGAGGCATTGACAACACTTGATGGAAATCAAAATACAAAAGTATGGAGGGTGGACTGGTTGGGCAGAATAGTGAGTTTAGTTTTTGACATACAGATGAGATCCATAAAGTATCTGGGAAGAGAAGGAGATGAAGATATGGAGATGGAGATAGTTAGGAATGGAGATATGGACTCAGGACTTTTCTGTGTAGACAGTTTTCCAAGACAAGGTTTATAGGGAAAAAAGCAGAGGAAAAAGGTGAGATGGATTAGAGAAAAAACAAAAAAAATGTGCCAGCCAAGAGGCCTAAGAAGGAGCCATCAAAAAAGAGATAAGCCCAACAGTGTGATGCTACAGAAATGAAAAGGACAGAGAATTTCAAAGATTTGGAGACAATCCCGTGAAGTCACTTTGTTGGATAAAAAGCAGAGTTCAGTCCTGGCACTCAATCTGACTTGGGGAAGATCATTGATTTCCTCCCTGAGGGCAATTCCTCTATAACGGGGAGCGTAGAAGACAGCTTGCAGAAGCCTCCTTCCTGGACTGGCTAACACTGAGTGCCTACTGTGTACCAGTTCCTATGTTATGTAGGGTTTAGAACAAGAAATAGGAGGAGAATAAAGACTATGATTTAGAGCACATATTCCAAGAGTTTGGAAGAGGAGGGATTGCATATTTTGAGGGCAAAGGAGTGATTGAGGGGCATGTCCTGAGGGGACCTAGAGTGGAAGGTTTTAAGTGGAAGTTTTTAACCCTGGGTAAGAAAAGTGACTCAGAATCTGTGAGTCTCCTGAAATTGTATGAAAACTTGGTGGATTTCTGCTCGTGTTACTTTTCCAGCCCTAAAAGAGATCTACTTCCATTGTTGTAGATGTTAGCTTTGGGAAGAGGAAAGGAAGAGAGGAGAAAAGAAGCCATTTGGTTGGTGAGTTGACGTGGAAGCATGGTAGCCTCTGTCATACTTGCTAAGGACAAGCTCTCAGAGGCTGTTGTCTGTCCAGACAAAGGCTCTACCTCAGAATCAAATGATGACACTCTTGTTCTCACTAGCTGTCTCACTGGCTACTTAGGAAGTGGGAGAGGATGGGGATGGGGAGAAATAACTGGATACTGTATAAAAATGTCATTTGAAGCAAATTCACGGCCTCATCAGCCTGTTAGGATAACCAGCTCGTTAACTGCAGACCCACTGATTTGTTTCATTAATTTGATATCTGAGTTCCCCTTTTGTACAAAGTCCTGGGCTAGGCATTGAAAAAATGTATTCCTCTGCTGCACCATCATGTTCCCACTGAGATTACAAAGTGTGGGACTTCAGAAAGAAAACACATGATTACAGTCCTGTGAACGAGGAATGAACAGGTCTTATAGGACCATGGGGAAGGGATATCTGCATCCCACTGGAGGCCTGACAGAGCTTCTTGACAGGTTTTCTGAGTTGCAAAGGACCATGGGAGTTAGCAGAATGAATAAAGGGGTACAGGGAGTGCTGAAACAACATGTGCACAAAAGCGTAAGATCCTCGAATCTTCTAGTCCTCACAGGCATTTACCACTGTTGGCATGACGTGTAGGGGGAATAGGTGATAGGAAACGGGGAGGCCAGACCTGGTTCCTGAATGGTCTAGAATGCTAGGCTAAGGAGTTCAAATATCATCCTGAAACTTATATATGTGGGGAGATTTACAGGTGGTTGTGTTGTCACTGAAGACTTTAAGTAAACAGTCAAGCTGAACTTTACATTTTAGAAAGTTTTCTTCAGCAGTTCTATAAAGCAGGGGTCCCCAACCCCTGGGATCTAATGCCTGATGATGTGAGGTTGGATCTGATGTCGTAATAAGAAATAACATGCACAATAAATATGATGTGCTTGAATCATCCCTAAACCATCCCTCTTTTGCTCTGGTCTGTGGAAAAAGTGTCTTCCACGAAATGATCCCTGGTGGCAAAAAGGTTGGGGACCGCTGCAAAGATGGGTCTAAGGGAGGGAGTGAAGAAAGAGATAAGAAGGTAGGATCTACTAGTTATCAAGTTTTCTTACATTAGTGATCATTGTCTCACTAACTACAAACTAAGAAAACAGCAATCATGCTTTAAAAGTTAACTTTTTGATACAATGATGCAGCACAGAGATAGTACATCCTCCTTGATTTGGCAAAACAATCTCCTCTGTAGTCAAGGAGGTTCCAAGAATTGTCTTTAGCCAAGAGCTGAAGAAGTCTGCTCAGGTTGGAGTGGACCCAACGCCTCATCTCCATGCTTGAGCTCTGCTGCCAGCTAAAATTAAGTGGCCATATCCACATTAATGCGGTGGCAAAGTGGCAACTTATCACATGGTCTTAAAACAGAAAGGTGTTTGTGTAGTTAGAATGTTGCACAGTTGGTTTTAGTGACATCAGATGTATTACTGTCCACTTATGATTTAGTGATATCTATAAACCCAGGGAATTTCAGAATGAACCTACTTCAATGTCATTATTTTAGTTAGCATTTTCAGAATAACCATCTTAACCTCATGCCAACCATTGATTTTCAATTTTAATTTTGTAATAAACATTGTTGTTAATAATTGCCTCTATTATCATAGTAAAATAGTCACTCATGGTAAAAGTGTCATTCAGGAGGCTAAGTGGAAAGAAATTAGCCAATGATCCAATATAATTTGGCAGATAAGAGGAAAAAAAGCAGCTTGTAAGTAAGCTGCACAGAAATATTTTAAACACATAAACTACCATCATTTCATAATCCTAGAGTTATATAACTGCTTTCATCATTGAAATTAAGTAATAGGGGGAAATTACCATGAGATATTAAAGACAAGAAGCCTCACTGAAAATGTTTTAATGTATTAGTTATGTCTTGGGATTGTTGAGAATGTTATTATTGATTTAATCAAAAGATAGCTTTCAAAAAAATTATCTAGAAATATTTTAATCAGATTGATTTGGGGGCAATAACTGGGTACTACAGATTTAATGTTTATTTCCTCTAATTCCTATGTTGAAATCTAACCCTTAAGTCAAGTCTATGGTATTAGGAGGTGGGGTCTTTGGAAGGTATTATTGGGATTAATACCCTTATAAAAAGACCCCAGAGAGCTCTCTTGACCTTTCTGCCCTGCAAGGTCACAGGGAGAAGACAGTGGTCTATGAGGACAAAGATCCTCACCAGACACTGAATCTGCAAGCACCATGTTCTTGGATTTCCCAGCCTCCAGGAATATGAGAAATTAATGTTTGTGCTTCATAAAACACCTAGTCTTTAGTATTTTGTTTACTTTTCCTGTTGACATTCTTATTTGACACTCTTGTTGTTAATATTATAAATGATTTGACAAAATTATTCAATTCTCTGATGCACAGAGAAGTTCTTTTTGACATCAAAATGTAATATGTATGGAGAATTTATGTGTACTGTTTTCATAATTCTAGCAAATACTGTTTATTTTCAAATTAATTATCTATGGAGAATATTTTTCAAAATATATGTGAATACTTAAAAATACTCTGTATTGCAATATGTATATAATTTATTTATAAACTATATAACATAAATATATATGTATTTACTTTATATTTTGTTTTTATTATAAATATTTATTTACAGTATATACTATATTTCTACATCTAAGCATATGTTTTCACAATACATTTTTTTCTATATATTTTAACAATATAACCCTACCTTTTATTTATTTGGAATATAATTTATCAAGTTTGCTTTTTTCCTAGTTAGGATTTAAGAAGAGAGCATCACTTCCATGCTCTGTGAGGACCTAGAGGGGTGGAATAGGGGGGTGGGAGGGAGGTTCACAAGGGAGGGGATACATGTATACTTATGGCTGATTCACATTGTTGTATGCTGCTGCTAAGTCACTTCAGTCGTGTTCGACTCTGTGAGACCCCATAGATGGCAGCCCACCAGGCTCCCCCATCCCTGGGATTCTCCAGGCAAGAACACTGGAGTGGGTTGCCATTTCCTTCTCCAATGCATGAAAGTGAAAAGTGAAAGTGAAGTCGCTCAGTCGTGTCCGACTCTCAGCGACCCCATGGACTCCCCACCAGGCTCCTCTGTCCATGGGATTTTCCAGGCAAGAGTACTGGAGTGGGGTGCCATCGCCTTCTCCGCACATTGTTGTATAGCAGAAACCAATACAACATTGTAAAGTAATTATCTTCTAATTAAAAATAAAATTTTTAAAAAGAGAGAACACTATGTGCAAATGTTGTTGTTTAATTGTTACGTTGTGTCCAATTCTTTTGCGACCCTGTGAACTGCAGCCTGCCAGTCTTGTCTGTCCATGGATTTTCCCAAGAATACTGGAGTGAGTTGCCATTTCCTCCTTCGGGGGATCTTCCTAACCCAGGTATCGAACCCATCTTCTACATTGGCAGGTGGGTTCTATACCACTGAGCCACTAGGAAAGTCCATGTGCAAATGTAGGTATTATTGAATATTAACTGAATATTAAATTGAATAAGTAATAGTGTTGCCCCCTATTTCGTAGCTGGCAGGTAGGCAAAGTTCAGTCATTTCACTCCAGCTCTGTCTGACTCCTAGCCTTCCATGGTCTATCCCACCATGCAATGCTACTTCCCATCCAATTATGGGTAATGCTTTCTATGCAATTTCAAATCTTTCAGAATTTCCTTAACTCATTTGCATTCTCATCATGGCACAAGTGACCTGTCTCTTTTTGTTCTCGCACATGATAGAGCCCCTCCCTCCTTCATAAGAAAACGCTGCTTTTAACTCCAAGGATAATGACATTCTGGGTTAGGTGAAGCCAATTCCAAGGGAAAATGACCATGTAAACCCTGAGGTGCCATGAAATTCCCAAGGTAAGTACTAGCAAACTACAGAGAGGGAGAGAAATTGGTAATGTTTGTTTTTTGACCTTGACGAAGTAAAGTATCCAGGTAACAGTAAATTACAATCACCTGGCTGGGAGACCCCTGCAAAAGACAGACTCAGATCAGATAAACAGAAAGTGTAATTTATTTAAACATACCTTCTTTAATCTGAGAAATGTATAATGGGATTTAACTACCCTAGACTCTTGGCTCTCACAAATTTAGAACTGCTGGATTAGAGGCTATAAAGAGGAAATCATAACTATGTGTCTCTCTACTCCCAGAAGGTGGCCAACTTTCAAAATCTGGAGTTATCTGCCTCCACAACTGAGATATGGCCTGTCTGATTCCTCTCAATGGAGTTATTTTCTGAGTAAAGCACAGCCAAAGGTTTAGCTCTAGCAAGCATCACTCTGACTTTAAATTACTGTTCTGTCTAAATGCATTTGAGATGGTCATAAAGAGATGCTACATTTGGAAAAGTGCTCTCAAATTGATGGACGTGATACAGAGGAGAGTCATGAAGCTGATGAATGAAAATTAATTTTAATGTTAACTTTTACCTGGAATATCACAAAACCATCTCCTCTTCCTCACCTCTGAGACAATCTTGGTTTTCCCTTCTTACATAAGAGAATCATTGAATTTTACTAATGAAAGTGATCGCTTACTTTATTTGATTATTTTTCAGGTGAAAACTTTGACCCCTAAAGAGGTTTCCTTCGCACATGTTAACAACGCCAACACCTTTTAACCAATCTTGATTAAAAGGATTCATGTTATTTATGAAAAAAGACAGCAGGTGACCCCAGCCCACAGTGTCTTTCTCAGAACTTGAGGACATTGGGGAGAAAAATTACATCCATTTCCAAAAATTTAATTCTAGGAGTGTTTTTTTCCCCCATGCCAGATAGAACAAGTTTAGTTAATTATATTGTTGGAGGGGGGCATTAAAATACATCTAGTAAATTAGATTTAAATCATTCCTGGTAAATACATAAACATGATTATGATTGCTTTATTTTCATAGGATTTAAAACAATGTGTATATACTATAATGTTACATGATGAGTAATTAGCTTTATAAAGAATTTCAATAGGAATAAAATTAACTATTAAATTTTAATGTTGGAATAAGCATTTTCTCTAATACATTAAGTCAAAATATTTTAAGATATAGTGATCTGACGGTTTGAATATAATGCAGTTTCTAAAATTTTTTCATTTGATCTTTTTCCATAATTTGACTTTCTTTTTCCTGGACTGAGGAAACAGGCATACCTGCCTGGTATGCCAAGCCTCACACTTTTTATTTGGCAAAATATGCTAGGTAAAGTATAAGATAAATCTTATTATTCTTATTATTAAGTAAATATTAGTATACCTGTTAGAAATGATAGGATTTTAAAGTGTTCTTAGCACTTTCTTTAAAGATGTTCTACTTTTCTTACAGTACTCTCTCTTGACAACTTTTGCAAGTTCTTTTAAGCAAAGTTTCAGGAAGGGAAGTATAATAGACTTTCTGAAAATGTTGAACTGTGTGCCTTAAAAAGCAAAGTGTACAATGAAAGTTAGATTTTCTAATCTCTTTCCTTAAGCCCCTGAAAACTGTTAAAAATCATGGATTAAAAAGAGAAAATGCTGTATATTAAATTCAATAGTGGCACAAACATTTTTGTCTAAGTTCAGCACAATAATTACAGGTTAAGTAAATCATAATTAAGTGAAAAAGCTTATACCTACCTTTGGACAATTTTCATGAATGTTTAAAACACGAGGAAAAATATTTTAGTTGAATAGTTTAGAGAACATTTCCTTAAAGTTTCATCTTCATGAACTAATTTCTACCATTAAAATATTGTTTCTGTGAGCATACTGTGAGAAAGAATTTTTAAAAGATCATTTCTCTTTTCAAAATAAGCCACCAGGAAGTCTAAATAAACCTCAGAAGAAAATCTTGGGTCTTTTTTTTTCTTTCCCAGCATGAAAAGAGAGAACGCTGGTTTCCAGACTGGTTGGAAATAGAGCCGTATAACTCAGTTATCCAATATGTTTAAAAATATTCAGAGAGCTTTCTGTTGAATTTTTTAAAATGAGCTCATACACAAATAAAACTGTTTGCCATGCAAGTGAATTGAATAAAAGATTGGAGACTAATCAGATCAGAAAAAGCACATACCCAGTTTCATTTCTGAACAATTAACCAAAATACTAATACAATACATTTTGCCTTACATTTTAGCACTTACAAAAATGCTGTAAAATCCAAATTCTTTACCTTGGCATAGTTAAATTCTATCACAAGAAGGTACATGTGCTGTTACTGTGTAGAAAGTAAACACCCTCAAATGCCCCTCTATCACCTAAGCCTCTCAGGGTTATTTACATTTTGAAATGATAACAGAAAGAACAGATTACCTGACACACAGAGGTAATACCTGTCCTGGACCGAGAACTCTATTTCAATAAACTCGTACAGATTCTGTGAGAGTGGCTTAAACAGTTTCTTCTCCAAGTCCTCCTTTACCAATGATGACATTTCCTCCAGTTCCACTTGGCCTGAGGTCTTGGCTCCAGCGCACTCTCTTTTCTCCTTCTGCTCCCTAGATTTCTTATTTTGGTTTGCAGCTCCTCGGTGAGTCCTGCCCACCTCCCAACCCTCACTCTCAACTTCTCGCTCCTGGCCAGACCCAGGCTCTTGAGAGCACTCAGCGCGGTCAGACCCCTCACTGCGGTATCTGCCCAGTGGCAGCAGCGGCAGCAGCAGCCAAAATACAGCAGCCGCACCAGCCCCACCGTCACTCTCCAGCATCCAGGCTCAAGGAGGCTGCTCTCTAGAGCTCTCCTGTGGTTTGTTGATGGGCAACATATTTATGAACACCAGCAGATACACTTGTGGAGTCCGCTGGTCTCCCTAGCCTAGTAACCCTTTTCCCCTTTCACATGGCTCTGCAGGGGAAGACCACTCCTTCAGTGTGATTCCATTACATAAATCAGCTGTCTGGCTCTATTGATTGGGATCATCTTCCATTAAGAAATTTGCTATCACCCGTGAGAGAAAATGCCTCTGTGCTTGCTCCTGACACTTCCAACAAGTCTTTTTCCCTCCTCTCTTCCCTCTTCTGCAATTCATCTAGACCTTTGTTTCAGGAGAGTCACCATCAATTCCTGGGTCCAAATTATTTTTAAAATGGGCTCCCTGTAATGTTATTCATTTCATTACTCCCAAAGAATTCCCTAGGTGCCTACTGGGGCAAAACATGGTATCTGTTTCTTGGGAGGCTGAATTTCCTATCCTTGAGACGTTTGTAATTTAATAAGAGAGGAGCACACCAAATAATTGTAAATATGTAAAAGTGATAGATGACACAAGAGGAAAAGGAATACAGAAAAGATATTTGTACCTGGAGAATATCAGAGAGTGCTATGGGCGGAAGATCTGGAGAGGGAAGTATTTAAATGGAGGAACATATTCTGTGGAAAGAATGTTGTGAAGCTCTGTCCATGTAGATATAACCCAGCGGGTACACAGGGAGGCGAATTACTCAGAAGAAAAGACTTCCTTGCCTATAACTCATAGATTAATGAACTTCTGTGTTAACTGAGGAACTGTAGCTTGGATTCTAAAAGACCCACAAGAGTGGACTCTAATTTCTAAGTCTATGAACTGTCCGGATCTATTTTATTCTTATGATTCTTTTTCATAGACCAAGGAACTCTTTTTCTTTTAATTTTCAGTTTTGGTATCTTGCTTCAATCACTTCCCTACACAGTCATTAAAATTCTTACATTCTCTTGCAACCACAGAATTATTTATCTGCTGAAGAAATCAGGGAGTAAGTGCCTATCTGTCCATAAGTAACAGGATCACAATGTTCAAATGATACCCGGATTTTTCCCTTTGGCACATTATAGGAGGGTAGGTCTCCACAGAGTTCAGGGCTAAGGTAACTCATTGGTTTCTGGAATTACAGGCCTGAACTAGTTGGGAGAATACTGACAAAAGTTCTGCTCTTCTCAGGACTTCTCTGTGGGTGCTGGAGGAGGTAGTGGTAAACACTATGAATACAGGCTGGGCCCTAACTCTGTGTCTTCATCAGATTCACGTCCCACAGCCCTTTTGCTTCAGCAAAATGTCGTGGTTTTGTCCATCCTCATACAAGGAGGCCTTGGAGTAGCCTTTGGGAGAGGAGACAAAATACTGTTAATTGGCAGGAATAAATGCCGGACCCTGTGTGTTGGCTTATGTCATTTAACCTTTCAAGAAAGCTAAGAAAAACAAAAATAAGAAAAAAAAAAAAAAAAACTAAGAGAGAGATGTGATTGTCCCCATGTTTTCCTCTTTGAAAGCAGAGTACTCTGTGGAAGCATGGTAGCCTCCTCAAAGTTTGATGAGGAAGATGATGCATCTCTGTCTCATACTTATTTATTGCTTCTATCTTTGGTAAGAATATCTTTAGTAGTAAAATGTTATTGCAACCAAATATGCATTCATAGACCCTGAACTTAATACCTTCCTGTGTGTGATTATATACCAGATTGGAAAATGCCAATCTTTTATGTTATATTTCTTAAACTTTTATTTGAAGGAATGAGGATCATGTTGGTACTAAAATATTTAACCTTTTTATACACAAAAACTCTATTACTATACCATAGTATATTTTTTTTAATCCAGCAAATATTTGCTCTTTAATCAAGGTATTGCTTGGTAATTCTAGTTTAGGAATATTGTATGTGTGTGTGCATGTGTGTGTACATGAGTTTGTACAATGGACTGAATGTTTATTATGTCCCCAGATTCATATGTCGAAACTCTAACCCCCAGTGTGATGGTACTGAGGTCTTTGGGAGGTGATTCAGTCATGAGTGGAGCTCTCATGAATGTGATTAGTGTCCTTAAAAAAAGAGACCCCAGAGGGCTCCCTTGCCCTTTCTGTGAGGAGGATGAAGGAAAAGAACCAGGAAGCAGTTCCTCACCAGAAACTGAATCTGTTGGCTTGAACTTAAACTTCCCAGCCTCCAGAACTATGAGAAATAAATTTCTGTTGTTTCAGCCATTCAATCTGTGGTATTGTTATGGCAGCCTGCACAGGAAGTGAGTGAGTGTGTGTGTGTGTCTGTGTATGTGTGTGTGTGTGTGTGTGTACATGCTTTGATGACTTAGGATAGATTCTAAATGGATGTGCTTTGTAAGATATTTTCTTTTGTTTCTATTTGCTTTTTTTCTGGTTATGGATCCTCCATATAGTCCCCTAACTCTGTCTGTTATAAGAGTTACTAGAGAGCATAGCCCTGTCCCTGAGAAGAAAAGCAATGTAATTCCTTCCTTTCATGCCCATTCTTCCCTGACCTCTTAACATTCTGCGATGAGGACTCTCTGAGGGTCTCGGTACCTTGGACTTTGGTTTATTACTAATATTGCAAAATGTGTTAGAGTAGGAAGGCTTCGGCAGTTCACAATCAGTGCCAGAGTATTCATTAGGAAAGGGCTTCTCTGACTCAGCCAGAGAGGGAGTACATTTCTTGCTCGAAATACTCTAGTGTCATTTTATAAAGCATTGGATTTACAGAGGCAGTTTGCTTTTAGAAATGAAAAAGAAGTTCTAAAAGTACTCTGTGAAAAAAATTTTCTTTTGACAAGATATACATACAGATCGATTTTCAGGAAAGAGTTTGTATTTTCATACAATTGCACAAACATTTAAAGAAAGAAGAAAAAGGGAAGGTTTGTATTTTCTTCCATAGTCTATAGAATAACATGAGGAACCAGTTTTTGTTTTGTTTAAATTTGGTTCCATGGAATACATGATTTATGTTCATAAAAAGACTACTTTAATGTTAGAGGTAATGAATATAATAAACTTATTTTTTATAGAATGGCCTCTTTTGTGAGTGCTAAAATAGATATAGCAGTTAGATGCTTCCAAAGAAGTTTTTTTTTAATTTTGGAGATAAAGGAATTTCAAATTAGTTAACAGAGAGAAAGTCGCATTTACTTGATATCCAACTAGTAATAGCAACTTCATAGTAAGAGCTAACATATAGTGATTCCTAGGGCTTCCCAGGTGGGGCTAGTGGTAAGGAACCTGCCTGCCAATGCAGAAGACAAAAGAGACGCAGTTTTGATCCTGGGTTGGGAAGATCCCCTGAAGGACGACATGGCAACTCACTCCAGTATTCTTGGCTGGAGAATTCCAGGGACAGAGAAGCCTGGTGGGCTACAGTCCATAGGGTCCCAAAGAGTTGGACACGACGGAAGTGACTTAGCACACGTGCATATTGGTTATTTATTCAGTGTCAGGATCTATTCTAAGAGCTTTACAGATGTTAGCTTATGTAATCTTCCCACCAGTCCTACGAGGTAGGTATTATTGTTATTCAAATTTTAGATTTAAGAAAGTTTTCATATAAGTAACCGCTTACCTGTCTCATGTCACATTTTAATGAGACTAGATTTGTATGGCCACAATTGTGCTCAAGATTAATCCTCTGAACCATGGGGTCACGCTGCCTTGTTCTGATTTGACCATGAGTAGTATTTTAACTCCAGGACTCTTGCCTGGAAAATCCCATGGATGGAGGAGCCTGGTAGGCTGCAGTCTATGGGGTCGCTAAGAGTAGGACACGACTGAGTGACTTCACTTTCACTTTTCACTTTCATGCACTGGAGAAGGAAATGGCAACCCACTCAAGTGTTCTTGCCTGGAGAATCCCAGGGATGGGGGAGCCTGGTGGGCTGCCGTCTATGGGATCGCACAGAGTGGGACACGACTGACACGACTTAGTAGCAGCAGCGGTATTTTAAAACTTTGCTATGAAGGTGTAGATCTATCTTTTAGGACATTTAATCTATAAAGGTATCATTTTCTTGTCTCAGTCTTTTTTCCAGCTGCCTTTTCATTTTTAGACCTTTTAATTTAGCCTGTGTCCACAAAGATGTTAGGACTAGTAAGGATGAGCTCCTCTCATAGAAGGTGCTTAATAAATGTCTCTTAAATGAATTAGAATGCAGGATCTCTGGTGGCTCAGTGGTAAAGAACCTGCCTGCAATGCAGGAGCTGCAGGAGACTTGGGTTTGATCCCTGGGTCAGGAAGATACTCTGGAGGGGGCCATGGCAATCCAGTCCAGTGTTCTTGCCTGGAGAATCCCATGGACAGAGGAGCCTGGTAGACTTTTGGGATCTTAGTTCCCTGATCAGGGATTGAACTGCACCCCTGACAATGAAAGTGTCAGTCCTAACCACTGGCTGCTGCTGCTAAGTCACTTCAGTCGTGTCCGACTCTGTGCGACCCCAGAGACGGTAGCCCATCAGGCACCTCTGTCCCTGGGATTCTCCAGGCAAGAATACTGGAGTGGGTTGCCATTTACTTCTCCAATGTGTGAAAGTGAAAAGTGAAAGTGAAGTCACTCAGCCAGGTCTGACTCTTCAAGACCCTCAGGGACTGTAGCCTGTCAGGCTCCTCTGTCCATGGGATTTTCCAGGCAAGAACACTGGAGTGGGCTGCCATCGCCTTCTACCCCTAACCACTGGACTGCCAGGGAATTCCCGTAAACCTTGGTCTTTTATTGTTCAGCCATCCTTAATCTAAAGTTAATAACTGCTGTTTTGTAACTGTTCTCTGTTCAAATAGCCGTTGTGGTTTCTGTCTCCAGACTGGATACTGACTGATGAAAAGGTCCATCAGTTTCCTCTCTGAAATTTTACATAGGGATTCTAGGGGAAAAAGATCGTTCTCTCCTTACAGAATTGAGAGCTGTAAGCACAAAGTAAGCTGGAGGCCATGGTTCCCAAATGCAGAGAAGCTATTTTGAGTTAAGAAAAACACACACACACAAACACAAAGATGAGGTCATGCATAGAGATAAATATATGTGAGAGACAAGCGAAGATGGAGAGAATTCTGATGAAGTCATTTGATTCCTTAGAACTAGCCTTGCCCGAAGACAGTTTTCCAGTCATATTATCAGTAAACTCCCTTTATTTTTCTTAAGCAAGTTTGAGTTAGATTTCTGTCTCTTGAAATTGAAAGAACACTAATTATGTTAGAAAGTAGTTTTACCACTTAAGAAGTAAGCACTCATTCATTCATTTTTTGGTTTTAACAGTATCTTTAATTTTTAAAAGGATCACTTATTTAACTCTTGTTTACAGTCTCCCAAAGGCAGACTCAGAAGGTGTCTGCTGTGAGCCCTTCTTCACTGAAGGGGGACTGGGGCATGCATTGCAGTGTCCATCTCAGGGACACCTACCTTAGTCTGAGAACCTTCCGTAGTGACCACCACAAATGACACACAATCATATATTGGAGTTGTCCAACTCCAACAAAGTTTAAGAGTCAAAAGAGGGGATGTGTTAACAAACCTTTACAGTATCTCTCCATATTATGTACGAAGGATCATGGTGGATGTTAGGGACACAAAACTAAATAAACTCCTACATTTTAAAGGAGACTGTATTAACGGTGTGCTTTATTTTCTGTATTCTTTTGGTTTGACATCTGGGGCCTTGCTGACCCTAGAAAGGTCACACCTCCATCACATTCCTTATCAGGTTTTCATACTCTGGCCCACCTGGCATAATCGTTTGAGGCCATGGGCCAGACATCTAGGGATAGCTGTCAGTCACTCAGTCGTGTCCAACTGTGACCCCATGGACTAGCCCACCGGGCTCCTCTGTCCATGGAATTCTTCAGGTGAGAATGCTGATGGGTTGCTATTTCCTTCTTTAGGGGATCTTCTCCACCCAGGGATCAAACCCAGGTCTTCTGCACTGCGGGCAGATTCTTTACTGTCTGATCCACCAGGAATAGCTGCTAGCCCCAGCGTCTGCTGAAAGTAATCAAGCCAGGCAATCTTAAGCCTGCTTACCCTATTTTGTTCCTTCCTTTGAAAACTACAGTAAACATCCTAGCTCATGGTTTTTCCCTCCCCCTCTGCCTCCTGACAGAGCTCGGTGCTTCTCTGAATAGCCTCCTGTGGTGTGGCATGGCATGACCCCTCCTCTTGGGATCTGTGAATATTACAAACTGTCTCTTCGGTGGCAATTATCTCCTGACCTGCTGATCTTACTGAACCTCCAAAGTACTATTTCTATACTATATTTAAAAACAGACACCATATTGGGGAATTTTAAAAAATGTTTCCCAGTCTTAATTAATCATTGGAAAAGAGGCCATGCCCACCTATTCACCTCTGTATCCTTATCAGTAACTCAGTTACTGTTAGATGTTTATCCCCCTGGATTTCCAAGCAGTGTTCATCTCATATCGCTTATATTAATTGCTTCTATTTGAGTTCTACCAACTCCACTCTACTTCAGGCTCTTACTGACCGTCACCTAGGCTCACTTTTCTGATCACCCAGTTCATTTTTCCTTGTTTCAGGTTTTTGTTCATGGTCAGTTCAAATGCCACCAGACCCACAAAGCTTCTCTTGACCCTCTCAACTAGGTGTTCAGTTCAGTTCATCGCTCAGTCATGTCCAACTCTTTGTGACCCCATGAATCGCAGCATGCTGGCCTCCCTGTCCATCACCAACTCCCGGAGTTCACTCAGACTCACGTCCATCGAGTCAGTGATGCCATCCAGCCATCTCATCCTCTGTCGTCCCCTTCTCCTCCTGCCCCCAATCCCTCCTAGCATCAGAGTCTTTTCCAATGAGTCAGCTCTTCACATGAGGTGGCCAAATTACTGGAGTTTCAGCTTTAGCATCATTCCTTCCAAAGAAATCCCAGGGCTGATCTCCTTCAGAATGGACTGGTTGGATCTCCTTGCAATCCAAGGGACTCTCAAGAGTCTTCTCCAACTGGGTGTAAGCCTTCCCTTTTATGAACTGCCACACTGACTTTTTTTCAAATTTAATCACATACTTAACCTCTTGTTCTAGTCATCTGTGTCCTTGTTTTAGCTCTCTATCAGACTGTGAACCCCTTGAAGGAGAGAGCCATAAACACCTCTGTATTCTTAGCTCCTGGGCTTCCCCAGTGGCTCAGTGGTAAAGAATCCACCTGCAATGCAGGAGCCACAGGAAAAGTGAGTTCTACCCCTGGGTCAGGAAGATCCCCTGGAGGAGGAAATGGCAACCCACTCCAGCATTCTTGCCTGAAAAATCCCATGGACAGAAGAACCTAATGGGCTATAGTCCAAAGGGTCACAAAGAGTCAGACACTACTGAGTGACTGAACACACATTCTTAGTTCCCAGCACAGTGCCTGGTAGCAGGTGTTCCATACTGTTGAACGCACAGAAGAATCTGTTGTTGTTGTTCAGTCCCTAAGTCGTGTCCAACTCGTTGCCACCCCATGGACTGCAGTATAGAAAAATACTGGACTATAAATTCCTTGAAGTCAGGGACCATGTTTCAGCTCTCTTTGTTTATCTTGGAATACTTGCCACAAGATCTTGCCTATAGTTGATGTATAAATAGTGAGTTGAGTAAGCCGGTAAGGGATGTGGAATAGGTTGTATTAATAATCCCATTTGAAGGATAACAAAACTGAGACTTAGGGAAGTTAATGCTCTTTCCAAGATCACCAAGTTAGTGTGAAGTGTGAAGTAGCTGGATTAGAACCAGGCACTTTGCCACCTACTCCACCAGAACTTCTCACTACCTACCATCACAGTAATAGCTGGCACTCCTGAGTCATTCTTACATCCTAGGAGTTAAGGCAATGGCACCCCACTCCAGTGCTCTTGCCTGGAAAATCCCATGGACGGAGGAGCCTGGTGGGCTACAGTCCATGGGGTTTTGAAGAGTTGGACGTGACTGAGCGACTTCACTTTCACTTTTCACTCTCATGCATTGGAGAAGGAAATGGCAACCCACTCCAGTGTCCTTGCCTGGAGAATCCCAGGGATGGGCGAGCCTGGTGGGCTGCTGTCTATGGGGTCGCACAGAGTCGGATATGACTGAAGTGACTTAGCAGCAGCAGCAGGAGTTAAGGCTGTCCTTTCATGGGGCAAGATCTCATTCTCTATTATATATGTTTTTGTGGATTGAATGTTTATGTCGCCCCAAAATTCTTACGTTAAATCCTATTAGGAGGTAGGGTCTTTGGGAGGTAAATGGGTCATGAGAGACAAGCCCTCATGATGGATTAGTGACTTTACAAAAAGAGGCTACAGGGAAGCCTGGTGTGCTGCAGTCCATGAGGTTGCAAAGAGTCGGACATGACTGAGCAACTGAACTGAACTGAACAGCTAGCTTACTCTCTTTCCATCATTTGAAGACACAAGGAGAAGTCATTTGTCTCTAACCCAGATAAGGGTTCTCACTAGAACTGACCACGCTGACACCTTGATCTCAGACTTCCAGCCTCCAGGATGATGAGAGTTAAACGCTTGTTGATAAGCCACCTAATTTATGGCATTTTGTTGTAATGGCCCCAACTAACAATGACATGTGTTTTTGAAACCCTCTTGATTTTCATAAGATTAGAAATGTATCACGACCTTTATTGACAACAGATACTTTGATACGTCTCCATTATCGATCTAGTAAAAAGTGAAGATTTAGAATAGCATTTCTGCATAAGATGAGGAATTGGCAGTTATGAAGAATTTAGCATTATTTCCTTGAGAATAACATATTGTAAGTTGATCTGAATCTTTTTGATTTCCCAGAATTTTGACTGGCTGGATTTATTCCATAATTCCTCCCCCACCCTGCCTCCAACCTTGGCAATATCTCATGAGCTATTGATAAATTATTAAGCTCTGAAGCAAACTGAAGTGCCAAGATTAACCATAAAGCTGTGTGTTCGTCAGGGTCTAGTCAAGAGGCAGAAAACACAATACGTTATTCTGATGGCAAAAAATGTAATATGAACACCAGTTGACTAGATATAAAGAATCTTTACCTGAAAAGATAAAAGAAGCCCTCAGCATCATGGATGCAGCAGGAAAGCAATGGCTACCTCAGGACTAGGGGAGCAAATTTAAGAATTTGAAATTATTAAACTTAGAGGAGAAGCCCCTGGAGCTGAAAGTCCGGTCTCTGAGGAGGGGTGCTGTTAGACTTGTGTGTTGAAAAGTGTATCTGGGGTTGTTTTGAATCGGGTGCGGTAAGACATGCAGACAGAAATGATTTTCATGCAGGAGGAAGTTTATACTTATAGATGTCTGGGAACAGACAGCACAACATTCTATGCAGGGCCACATAGGGAAGCACCAGGGTGGGTCAGGAAACCGGAGGAAGAGGAGAAAGCATGGGCACAAGCTTTTATTGTGATCTCTTCAGGAAAGGCAAGGCAGGGCACAGTTTAGGATTGAGTAGTTTGAATAATTTATTCAGGCCCTGGGCTATAGGAGTGGTTCCTAGCTATCAGGTACTGGCTCTGGAGTGAGTTGGGGCAGGGGGCATATTGGCTGGGGTGTGAGAGTTTGATAAAGGAGGTTGTTGGGGTGTGGATTCTGGATTGATTGCTTTGTATATAAAGATATGTTCCTGGCAAGTTGTTCTCCATCTCTAGAAATTAGCTAACACTGGGAAGAGCAGTCCTCTGGGGTCTGCAATCCCTTCACCCCAGTGTCAAAGCATCATAAAATATAAAAAATAATGATTAATACAACTGGGCTGACTATGGAAAATAATATGGAGTTTCCTTAAAAAAACTAAAAGTAGAGTTGCCACATGATTCTGTGATCCCACTCCTGGACATATATCCAGAGAAAACTTTAATTCAAAAAGATATATGTACCCCAATAGCAGCACTATTACAATTGCCAAGACATAGAAACAACCTAAATGTCCCTGAATGGACGAAGAAGATGTGGTGCACATCTCAGAATACAGCAGAATACTACTCAGCCATAAAAAGAATAAATAATGCCATTTATAGCAACATGCGTGAACCTAGAGATAATCATACTGAGTGAAGGAAGTCAGACAACATATTTCATATCACTTATATGTGGAATCTAAAATATGACAGAAATGAACTTATTTATGAAGCAGAAACAATCTCACAGATACAGAAAGCAAACTTATGGTAACCTAAAGGGAAGGGGGGAGATGGATAAATTAGGAGTTAGGGATTAGCACATACAAGCTACCATATATAAAAAGATAACAAAGTCCTACTGTATAGCACAGCGAATTATACTCAATATCCTATAATAAACCATAATGGAAAAGAATATGAATGAGAATATATATAACTGAATCATTTTGCTATACACCAGAAACAAGCACAAGGTCGTAAGTCAACTGTACTTCCAAAATACAAATCTCCATCAAAAAAATAATAAAGTGTAAAATTTAATGGTAAAAAATATAACTGGGCTGGTATTTCTGAGTTCCAAGGGCCTCAAGCTGCTTTTCTGAACTATAAATAAACCTCCTCCCTCCTTTGGTGTCAGAGAGGGTAGCTAACATATACCTTTCAAAAGGAGAGAGTTTCTGCCCTATTCACTGAACTTAATAACAATTCAAAGACTCTATAGTAGAAGTGATTGCTTACATATTCTAGATATCCTAAGAGAATATACACACGGAGCTCCTTACCTCACTTGAAGACTTTCTCTTCTAGATTTTAGGTTCATTATTAAATATCATATATCTGTGGATAGCAAAGATATGAAAGTACTTTTTAAACTGGAGACAAAAGTGGGGGCCTGTGAACTCTTCTCTGCCTCTTCTGTTCCCCGCACCATTGCCTCTCCACCAGGAGATCTCAGGAAAAAAAAAAAGCAAAAGCAAAAAACATTTACCCACAATAATTGCCAGCTGACATTGTGAAAGGATATTTTTAATTTCTAGAATTTTGCTTCTCCAGAATTTGAACCCTTATGACATGAGTTGGATGAAAAACAGAGCCCAAGACAAAGCATTCATGTGAATGTTTTATTGTGGGGCGCGGTTGGGAGAGGCTAGTGCAATCCCTGGACAGCAAGAGTGAGGGAAAAGGGTGTGTGAGGCAGAGAGGGAGGGTGGATAATTACTGCCCGGGCCACAGGCTTCAAAAGAAAACAGCTGGAACTATGGTCCCATTAGCTGTCTCCAGGTGGGCCTGGAGCCCCTGCACATTGAAGCAGTTCTTTGTGAGAAAGATGTGAATTTATCTGTTGGTTTCCTCCTTATGACTCTCATCGGTCAAAATTTGCCCCATTTTTGTTGTGTTATTTGACCCCCATTGGACATCCAATGGGAAATTTGTATCCCATGCTTCGCAGCCCAGAGCCTCTGTAAGTCTGTAAGAGCTGCCATGGCTCTGCTATGATGGAAGTCACACTAGCCTCCAGTCTTCCACTTAGAAGGACGTGACTTCAGCAGTGCTTGGAGGACAGGCAATGGTGGCAGGGGCCAGATTTTTCAAGTGACAAGTAGCAAAAAGACCATGTGAGGATGCCCATAAATTGCATCTGATGTAGAAAGTAATGTGGCTGTTCAGTCACTAAGCTATGTCTGACTCCTTGTGACCCCATGGACTGCAGCACGCCAGGCTTCACTGTCCTTCACTATCTCCTGGAATTTGCTCAAAGTAATGTGCTATTAATTTGCTATTAATGAGTCAGAGATGCTATCTATCTTATCTTCTGCCACCTTTTTCTCCTTTTGCCTTCAATCTTTCCCAGCATCAGGGTCTTTTCCAATAAGTCAGTTCTTCCCATGAGATGGCCAAACTATTGGAGCTTCAGCTTCAGCATCAGCCCTTCCAATGAATATTCAGGGTTGATTTCCTTTAGGATTGACTGGTTTGGTCTCCTTGTTGTCCAAGGGACTCTCAAGAGTCTTCTCCAGCATCACAATTTGAAAGAATCAGTTCTTTGGCACTCAGCCTTCTTTATGGTACAACGCTCATATCCTTACATGACTACTGGAAAAACCATAGCTTTGACTGTACTAAACTTTGTCAGCAAAGTGATATCTCTGCTTTTTAATATGCTGTCTAGGTTTGTCATAGCTTTCTTCCAAGGAGCAAACATCTTTTAATTTCATGGTTGCAGTCACTGTCTGTTCTGATTTTGGAGCCCAAGAAAATAAAATCTGTCACTGTTTCCACTTTTCCATCTATTAATGGTAAGGAGTAAATCAGAGGTTGGAAATATTTGTAAATACAAATGAAAGTAATTGGAGAGATGAAAAGTTCCAGGACTATATGTCTGGAACATGGATTTATATAGCATGTGAGACAGAGGTCTCTATTAACACATGGAACAAGAGTGTGTTGTGCTAGGGGAAGGGGCATGGAGGGGCAGGGCAGCCCTGCCTCAGGAGACAGGAGACCCAGTCCCAGTGCCACATCTTCCCTTAGCTGTGGCATGATCTTGAATTTGTTTCTTCCCTCTGGGCCTCTGTTGCCTTATTTAAGAAATGAAAGAGAATCAAAGCTGACACTTTTCAGTTCCAAGATATGTGTTTCAGAGAAACCATTTTGCAGGAGTAATTTACAAGTACAGTCTTCTCAAATTTTACTATATAAAAATGAGGAATTATAGTTAAGAGCATCACCAGACAGAAACTCATTTTAAACTTAATACATGTACTAATGGATCTGACAATGAGCTACTGCCCTGGGCAGTCAGCCAATCTGACTCTGTCAGCAGAAAGCTATCAGTTCAGTTCAGTTCAGTCACTCAGTCGTGTCTGACTCTGCGACCCCATGAACCATAGCACACCAGGCCTCCCTGTACATCACCAACTCCCAGAGCCCACCCAAACTCATGTCTATTGAGTCAGTGATGCCATCCAACCATCTTATCCTCTGTCATCCCCTTCTCCTCCTGCCTTCAATCTTTCCCAACATCAGGGTCTTTTCAAATGAGTCAGCTCTTCACATCAGGTGGCCAAAATACTGGAGTTTCAGCTTTAACATCAGTCCTTCCAATGAACATCCAAGATCAATTTCCCTTAGGATGGACTGGTTGGATCTCCTTGCAGTCCAAGGGACTCTCAAGAGTCTTCTCTAACACCACATTTCAAAAGCATCAATTCTGCGCTCAGCCCTCTTTATAGTCCAACTCTCACATCCATACATGACCACTGGAAAAACTAGCCTTGACTAGATGGACCTTTGATGACAAAGTGATGTCTCTGTTTTTTAATATGCTGTCTAGGTTGGTCATAACTTTCCTTCCAAGGAGTAAGTGTCTTTTAATTTCATGGCTTCAGTCACCATCTGCAGTGATTTTGGAGCCCAGAAAAATAAAGTCAGCCACTGTTTCTACTGTTTCCCCATCTATCTGCCATGAAGTGATGGGACCAGGTGCCATGATCTTAGTTTTATGAACGTTGAGCTTTAAGCCAACTTTTTCACTCTCCTCTTTCATGTTCATCAAGAGGCTCTTTAGTTCTTCTTCACTTTCTGCCATAAGGGTGGTGTCATCTGCATATCTGAGGTTATTGATATTTCTCCTGGCAATCTAGATTCCAGCTTGTGCTTCCTCCAGCCCAGGGTTTCTCATGATGTACTCTGTATTTAAGTTAAATAAGCAGGGTGATAATATACAGCCTTGACATACTCCTTTTCCTATTTGGAATCAGGTCTAACTGTCCAGTTCGAACTGTTGCTTCCTGACCTGCATACAGATTTCTCAAGAGGCAGGTCAGGTGGTCTGGTATTCCCATCTCGTTCAGAATTTTCCACAGTTTATTGTGATCCACACAGTCAAAGGCTTTGGCATAGTCAATAAAGCAGAAATAGATCTTTTTCTGGAACTCTCTTGCTTTTTCCATGATCCAGCGGATGTTGGCAATTTGATCTCTGGTTCCCCTGCCTTTTCTAAAACCAGCTTGAACATCTGGAAGTTCACAGTTTACATATTGCTGAAGCCTGGCTTGGAGAATTTTGAGCATTACTTTGCTAGCATGTGAGATGAGTAATTGTGAGGTAGTTTGAGCATTCTCTGGCATCGCCTTTCTTTGGGACTGGAATGAAAACTGACCTTTTCCATTCCTGTGGCCACTGCTGAGTTTTCCAAAGTTGCTGACAAAGCTGTAAGATCACCATAAATCAGTAGACATTTGTCTGTGTGCTTCATCAAAGCACATGCTCCGGTCTCCTATCACCTTGGTCAGAGTCCCAGTGTTCGCACTGACTACCTGTGTGACCCGGGGCACGTTACTGAACTTCTCTGACTCTTTCTCCTTCTCTGTCTAGTGGGGCTGCCATGAGCAAATGCACACGAAATGTATGACTTCAGTGTACACACTCAAGGGTTTCTTTAATATTTCCTTAATTGTGAAAAGAGGAAGTTAGATCTGTAGATCCCTGGGACACATTCCACTTTAACATTCCAGGATTCCATACTCTGATTCATTATTTAGCCACTCGAAATGCTTAATGAGCATTTATTACATATGCAGTCTGGGCCACCTTGCCTTCAGGCCCATCCAACCTGGTTGAGGCAGTCACATAAGATTAGAAACCACATACAATAATTTACACTACTGTAACAAGGAGTGATACCTTAAAATGATAATACATTTTATTTACAGAGTTCTAAGACTGATGACCTATCAAATACATTATTCTGGGAAAAGGTACTTTTGTCAGTGTTGGAGGACATGCTTACGACAGATCTTTACAGTTCTTTAAAATATTATTTTAAACATACTCATTTGTATGTGTTCAACTTATAACTGATGGATTATTGTTGGAAGAAGTGTCCACATGGAGTTTTATTCTAAAGTGTGAATTAAACCTGGTAAATTATATATCAGTGCTTAGTGTAGCTACTCTTTTTAATTATATCATTTTTCTAATGAGAAAAAATTAACATTAAAATTAATATTAAACAGGTGATTTGACGGCCGAGAGGAGGTACCCCACATCCAGGTCAGGGGGTGCGGCCGAGAGGAGATACCCAGCGTCCAAGGTCAGGGGTTGCGACGAGAGGAGTTACCCTGTGTCTGAGGCCAGGGGCGGCAGGCTGGAGGAGCTACCCCATGCCCGAGGCCAGGGGCGGTGGCCCGGAGGACCAACCCCACACCGTGGCTGCGCGGGCACAGGAGGGCCTAGAGGAGCTATCCTACGTTGAAGGTCAGGAAGGGCGGTGGTGAGGATATACCCCTCGTCCAAGGTAAGGAGCATTGGCTGCGCTTTGCTGGAGCAGCCGTGAAGAGATACCCCACGCCCAAGGTAAGAGAAACCCGAGTAAGACGGTAGGTGTTGCAAGAGGGCATCAGAGGGCAGACACACTGAAACCATACTCACAGAAAACTGGTCAATCTAATCACACTAGGACCACAGCCTTGTCTAACTCAGTGAAACTAAGCCATGCCTGTGGGGCAACCCAAGACGGGTGGGTCATGGTGGAGAGATCTGACAGAATGTGGTCCACTGGAGAAGGGAATGGCAAACCACTTCAGTGTTCTTGTCTTGAGAACCCCATGAACAGTATGAAAAGGCAAAATGATAGGATACTGAAAGAGAAACTCCCCAGGTCAGTAGGTGCCCAATATGCTACTGGAGATCAGTGGAGAAATAACTCCAGACAGAATGAAGGGATGGAGCCAAAGCAAAAAGAATACCCAGCTGTGGATGTGACCGGTGATAGAAGCAAGGTCCGATGCTGTAAAGAGCAATATTGCATAGGAACCAGGAATGTCAGGTCCATGAATCAAGGCAAATTGGAAGTGGTCAAACAAGAGATGGCAAGAGTGAATGTCGACATTTTAGGAATCAGCGAACTGAAATGGACTGGAATGGGTGAATTTAATTCAGATGACCATTATATCTACTACTGCGGGCAGGAATCCCTCAGAAGAAATGGAGTGGCCATCATGGTCAACAAAAGAGTCCGAAAGGCAGCACTTGGATGCAATCTCAAAAATGACAGAATGATCTCTGTTCGTTTCCAAGGCAAACCATTCAACATCACGGTAATCCAAGTCTATGCCCCAACCAGTAATGCTGAAGAAGCTGAACAGTTCTATGAAGACCTACAAGACCTTTTAGAACTAACACCCCCAAAAGTTGTCCTTTTCATTATAGGGGACTGGAATGCAAAAGTAGGAAGTCAAGAAACACCTGGAGTAACAGGCAAATTTGGCCTTGGAATATGGAATGAAGCAGGGCAAAGACTAATAGAGTTTTGCCAAGAAAATGCACTGGTCATAACAAACACCCTCTTCCAACAACACAAGAGAAGACTCTATACATGGACATCACCAGATGGTCAACACCGAAATCAGATTGATTATATTCTTTGCAGCAAAAGATGGAGAAGCCCTATACAGTCAGCAAAAACAAGACCAGGAGCTGACTGTGGCTCAGACCATGAACTCCTTATTGCCAAATTCAGGCTTAAATTGAAGAAAGTAGGGAAAACCACTAGACCATTCAGGTATGACCTAAATCAAATCCCTTATGATTATACAGTGGAAGTGAGAAATAGATTTAAGGGCCTAGATCTGATAGATGAGTGCCTGATGAACTATGGAATGAGGTTTGTGACATTGTACAGGAGACAGGGATCAAGACCATCCCCATGGAAAAGAAATGCAAAAAAGCAAAATGGCTGTCTGGGGGGGGCCTTACAAATGGCTGTGAAAAGAAGAGAAGCGAAAAGCAAAGGAGAAAAGGAAAGATATAAACATCTGAATGCAGAGTTCCAAAGAATAGCAAGAAGAGATAAGAAAGGCTTCTTCAGCAATCAATGCAAAGATATAGAGGAAAACAACAGAATGAGAAAGACTAGAGATCTCTTCAAGAAAATCAGAGATACCAAAGGAACATTTCATGCAAATATGGGCTCGATAAAGAACAGAAATGCTATGGACCTAACAGAAGCAGAAGATATTAAGAAAAGGTGGCAAGAATACACAGAAGAACTGTACAAAAAAGATCTTCACGACCCAGATAATCACGATGGTGTGATCACTGACCTAGAGCCAGACATCCTGGAATGTGAAGTCAAGTGGGCCTTAGGAAGCATCACTATGAACAAAACTAGTGGAGGTGATAGAATTCCAGTTGAGCTATTCCAAATCCTGAAAGATGATGCTGTGAAAGTGCTGCACTCAATATGCCAGCAAATGTGGAAAACTCAGCAGTGGCCACAGGACTGGAAAAGGTCAGTTTCCATTCCAATCCCAAAGAAAGGCAATGCCAAAGAAGGCTCAAACTACCGCACAATTGCACTCATTTCATACGCTAGTAAAGTAATGCTTAAAATTCTCCAAGCCAGGCTTCAGCAATATGTGAACCATGAACTTCCTGATGTTCAAGCTGGTTTTAGAAAAGGCAGAGGAACCAGAGATCAAATTGCCAACATCTGCTGGATCATGGAAAAAGCAAGAGAGTTCCAGAAAAAGATCTATTTCTGCTTTATTGACTATGCCAAAGCCTTTGACTGTGTGGATCACAATAAACTGTGGAAAATTCTGAACGAGATGGGAATACCAGACCACCTGACCTGCCTCTTGAGAAATCTGTATGCAGGTCAGGAAGCAACAGTTAGAACTGGACATGAACAACAGACTGGTTCCAAATAGGAAAAGGAGTATGTCAAGGCTGTATATTGTCACCCTGTTTATTTAACTTCTATGCAGAGTACATCATGAGAAACGCTGTACTGGAAGAAACACAAGCTGGAATCAAGATTGCCGGGAGAAATATCAATAACCTCAGATATGCAGATGACACCACCCTTATGGCAGAACATGAAGAAGAACTAAAAAGCCTCTTGATGAAGGTGAAAGTGGAGAGTGAAAAAGTTGGCTTAAAGCTCAACATTCAGAAAATGAAGATCATGGCATCTGGTCCCATCACTTCATGGGAAATAGATGGGGAAACAGTAGAAACAGTGTCAGACTTTATTTTTCTGGGCTCCCAAATCACTGCAGATGATGACTGCAGCCATGAAATTAAAAGATGCTTACTCCTTGGAAGGAAAGTTATGACCAACCTAGAAGGCATATTCAAAAGCAGAGACATTACTTTGCCAACAAATGTTTGTCTAGTCAAGGCTATGGTTTTTCCTGTGGTCATGTATGGATGTGAGAGTTGGACTGTGAAGAGGGCTGAGTGCCGAAGAATTGATGCTTTTGAACTGTGGTGTTGGAGAAGACTCTTGAGAGTCTCTTGGACTGCAAGGACATCCAACCAGTCCGTTCTAAAGGAGATCAGCCCTGGGATTTCTTTGGAAGGAATTATGCTAAAGCTGAAACTCCAGTACTTTGGCTACCTCATGCGAAGGGTGGACTCATTGGAAAAGACCCTGATGCTGGGAGGGATTGGGGGCAGGAGGAGAAGGGGACGACAGAGGATGAGATGGCTGGATGGCATCACTCACTCGATGGACATGAGTCTGAGTGAACTCCGGGAGTTGGTGATGGACAGGGAGGCCGGGCATGCTGCGATTCATGGGGTCACAAAGAGTCAGACACAACTGAGCGACTGATCTGATCTGAAAGGTCACCATGGTTAGGTTTTAGACTCAGTACCAAAAAAGGATGGTGTTTTTTAATCAATAGCAAAGCTTTTGTGGCTATTCAGAACAACATTGAATGCAGGATTCAAAAAATCCTGTTCAGTTTGAATTATGAGGATAGAGGAGCAGATTTGGAAATGTATTTTATTTCAAATGTGTGTTTGGATTAGAAAAAAATTCACTTTTAACACATAATGCTAGGAAAAACAGGAAAATCTGTAATATTATTGTACATTCAACAAAACATGCAGAAAAATATTTTAAGAAGGCTTAAGTCAAGACTCCCAGAAGTTCTTCTTAGAAATTCAGGAAGATGCTATCATAAGGTACCATGTGTTGTGATGGGCTTCCTGACCGCTCAGCAGATAAAGAATCTGCCTATAATGCAGTAGATGCAAGAGACCCAGGTTTGATCCCTGGGCCTGGAAGATCCCCTGGAGGAGGTAATGGCAACCCACTTCAGTATTCTTGCCTGAAAAATCCCATGGACAGAGGAGCCTGGTGGGCTCTAGTCCAAAGGGTCTCACAGGGTCTAACATGACTGAGTATTGAGCACTGTGCTGTGATGATGAGATGCTGAACTTTGGTTTAGAACATGTTGGTTCAACTCTTTAATCTGCTACTCACTGTTTTAGATCACCTTGGCCAAGGACTCTACTCTCTCTATGATTTGGTTGTCTGTAAAATTGAAGGATTAAAAATTTTTTTCAAATTAGTTAGGGTTGTTGTTTAAAGTACTATCAAAACCTTACATGCACATAGTTTAAAGATAAGTAGTTTTACAAAGCTTGTTTGAAAACAGCATCCCTTCCCCACCACTTCCGTTATTCAAAGGAAAACACTTCCAACTTCTCTTCCTTTTCATATTTGCCCCTGTGTCTCTATGTTATATGCTTAAGTTTCTCATTTTTAAAATTGTGGTAAAATATACATGAGATTTTAACCATTTTAAACATACAGTTCAATGGAATTAAGTATATTCACACTGTTGTGCAATCATTATCAGTACCCATCTCCGGAATTTTTTTCATCATCCCAAACTGAAACTCTGTACCCATTAGAGTGTAAGCTTCCTTGACCCCCAGTCCTTAGTAAAATCTCCATTCTGCTTTCTGTCCCTACATATTTGACTATTCTGGGAACTTCATGTGAGTGGAACCACACAATATTTGTCCTTTAGTGTCTGGCTTCTTTCACTTGATACCATGTCCTCAAGGTTTATCCCTGCTGTCGTATGTGTCAGAATTTTCTTCCTTTTTAAGGTTGAATAAAATTTCATTGTTTGTATATACAGGGTTTTGTTTTCCCATTCATCTGTCAGTGTACTTTTGGGTTGCTTCCACCTTTTCGTTATTGTGAATAATATTGCTGTGAACATGAGTATACAAATACCTGGTTTAGGTCCTGTTCTCAATTCTTTTGAGTATAAATGTGAAAGTGGAATTGCTGGATTGTATGTGTTAAGTGGTAACACTTAAATTTAATTTTTTTTGAGGACCTAACAGCCTGTTTTCCATAGGGGCTGGACCATTTTACATTGCTACCAGCAATGCACAAGAATTCCAATTTCTCCACATCCTTACTTGTTCTTCCTTTCTTTTTAAAAAACATTAGAAGTGTCACCAATTTGCGCATTGTCCTTGTGTGGGACTATACTGATCTCTATGTCATTCCAATTTAATAAATGTGCTGCTGACGTGAGCACTTTGCATGTTTTTGCTTTTTACTTTCCGGAAAATTTCCTTAATTTTATCTTCTAGCCCTTCTACTGAGCTTTAATTTCTGCTACTATACATGTAATTTCCAAGAAATTTTGGTCGATGGTATCAAATATTCATGTTTCTTTTTCAAAAGAACTTCTTTTTTTTTTTTAACATTGCATTTTTTAGAAGACTTTATTTTTTAGAGCAGATTTAAGTTTACAAAAAAACTGAGAGGGAAGTACTGAGATTTTCCATATACTCCCTGCCCTCACACATCAACATTACCAGAGTGGTACTTGGCGTAACCAAGGATAATCCTATGTTGACATCATAATCACCCAAAGTCCATAATTTACATTATGGTTCACTCTTGGTGTTGTACACCCTATGTTAGGACGAATGCTTAATGACAAATCCCATCACTGTAATATTGTCCAAAGTATTTCCACAGCCCTAAAAATCCTTTGTGTTCTGCTTATTCATTTCCCTTCCCACCCACCGTTACCCTTGGTAGCCACTGGTCAATTACCTTCATAGTTTCATCTTTTTTAGAATGTCATGTCATATATTAACAATTGGAATCATAGAGCCTTTTCAGATTGGCTTCTTTCACTTAGTATTATGCATTTTTTGATTACTCTATGTCTCTATGTCTTTCCATGGCTTGATAGCTCACTTCTTTTTGGCACTGAATAATATTCAATTGTCTGGATGCACTACAGTTTATCTATTCACCTACTGAGGGACATCGCAGTTGATTCCAAATTTTGACCATTATCAGCAAAGCTGCTATAAACACCTTATGCAGGTTATTGTGTGGGTGTAAGTTTTCCACTGCTTTGGGTAAATACTAAGGAGCATTGTTGTTGGATTGTATAGTAAGAATATGTTTAATCTTGTAAGAAAACAAAACTGTCTTCAAAAGTGGTTTGCCACTTTTGCATTCCCACTAGCAGTACATGAGAGTTCCTGTTACTCCACATTCTTGTTCGCATTTCATGTTCTCATTCAATGCTGTGGATTTCAGCAACACTAATAAGTGTGTAGTAGTAGCTCATTGTTTATTTGCACTTCCCTGGTGACATATGATGTGGAGTATCTTTTCATATACTTATGAGTCACTTGTATATCTTCTTTGGTAAGGTGTCTGTTAAGGTCTTTTGTCCATTTTTAAATTGAGTTGGTCTTTTTCTTATTGTTGATCTTTAAGAGTTTTCATATATTTTTCATAACAGTCCTTTATCAGATGTGCTTTTGCAAGTATTTTCTTGCAGTTTGTGGCTTGTCTTCTCATTCTCTTGGTATTGTCTTTCACAGAGCAGAAGTTTTTAATCTTAATGAAGTCCAGATGATCAATTCTTTCTTTCATGGATTTTGTCTTTGATGTTGTATCTAAAGAGACATCACTGTATCCAAGGTCACTTAGGTTCTCTCCCACGTTATCTTCTAAGAGTTTCATAGTTCAGTGTTTTACATTTAGGTTATGATCCATTTTGGGTTAGTTTTTGTGAAAGGTGTAAGGTCTGTGTCTATACGCCTTTTCTGCATGTGGATGTTTAGTTGTGCCAGCGCCATCTGTTGAGGTGAACAGCTTTGCTCCATTAGACCATCTTTTGCTGGTTTTAGAAAAGGCAGAGGGACCAGAGATCAAATTGCCAACATCTGCTGGATCATGGAAAAAGCAAGAGAGTTCCAGAAAAACATCTATTTCTGCTTTCTTGACTATGCCAAAGCCTTTGACTGTGTGGATCACAATAAACTGTGGAAAATTCTGAAAGAGATGGGAATACCAGACCACCTGACCTGCCTCTTGAGAAATCTGTATGCAGGTCAGGAAGCAACAGTTAGAACTGGACATGGAACAACAGACTGGTTCCAAATAGGAAAAGGAATACGTCAAGGCTGTATATTGTCACCCTGTTTATTTAACTTCTATGCAGAGTACATCATGAGAAACACTGGACTGGAAGAAACACGAGCTGGAATCAAGATTGCCGGGAGAAATATCAATAACCTCAGATATGCAGATGACACCACCCTTAGGGCAGAAAGTGAAGAGGAACTCAAAAGCCTCTTGATGAAGGTGAAAGTGGAGAGTGAAAAAGTTGGCTTAAAGCTCAACATTCAGAAGATGAAGATCATGGCATCTGGTCCCATCACTTCATGGGAAATAGATGCGGAAACAGTGGAAGCAGTGTCAGACTTTATTTTGTTGGGCTCCAAAATCACTGCAGATGGTGATTGCAGCCATGAAATTAAAAGACGTTTACTCCTTGGAAGGAAAGTTATGACCAACCTAGATAGCATATTCAAAAGCAGAGACATCACTTTGCCGACAAAGGTCCGTCTCGTCAAGGCTATGGTTTTTCCAGTAGTCGTGTATGGATGTGAGAGTTGGACTGTGAAGAAAACTGAGCGCCGAAGAATTGATGCTTTTGAACTGTGGTGCTGGAGAAGACTCTTGATAGTCTCTTGAACTGCAAGGAGATCCAACTGGTCCATTCTAAAGGAGATCAGTCCTAAGTGTTCTTTGGAAGGACTGACGCTAAAGCTGAAACTCCAGTACTTTGGCTACCTCATGCGAAGAGTTGACTCATTGGAAAAGACTCTGATGCTGGGAGGGATTGGGGGCAG
The DNA here is from genome assembly GCF_027580195.1 of Bos mutus. Classification (NCBI taxonomy): domain Eukaryota; kingdom Metazoa; phylum Chordata; class Mammalia; order Artiodactyla; family Bovidae; genus Bos; species Bos mutus. The sequence continues at coordinate 71,171,637 of NC_091622.1, read as the reverse complement.
GAGGAGAAGGGGACGACAGAGGATGAGATGGCTGGATGGCATCACCGACTCGATGGACGTGAGTTTGAGTGAACTCCAGGAGTTGGTGATGTACAGCGAGGCCTGGTGTGCTGCAGTTCATGGGGTCGCAAACAGTTGGACATGACTGAGCGACTGAACTGAATGGAACTGACTCCTTTTTCAGAGATCAGTTGAGTGTACTTATAGGGGTCGATTTCTAGGCTCTCTATTCTGATCCATTGGTCTTTTTGCTCATTCTTTCACCAATACCTTACTGTCTTGATTACTAAGTAAATTTATAGTAAGTCTTGAAGTTGGATAGTGCCTTGTTCTTTTTCTGGGGTGAAATAAATTTTCCTCTCTGTCTGAGCACTTTAACTACATCTATTTAAGGCATTATTTTGCCTCCATGGTCTCTTTTTTCCCCAAGCTGGCTCCCCCCAACCACTTCCTTTGTTTTAGTTTCTGTCTTTTGTGCCACAGACTTTCCTTTGGAGATCTGGTGATCCTTGGTCATCTGTTCATATTTAAGGGCTCTGAGCAGATTGGAAGGTCTGGGTTTGTTGATTATGAGATTCACTGAAGGATGACCTGGCTGGAAAAATTTGTTGAATCTATAGATATTATTTTGGACTACTCAGGTTCTCTAGAGAAATATTTTCCAATTTCCTGGTTCAAAGATATAGCCCTGATTCCCTTCAACTGGAGCTCATTCAGAAAAAACATTGGGGAGGGTTGTGTGTAGGGTCTTGTCAACATTCAGTATACATTCTGTTAACATTTCTGAGTACTGAAGGACTCTCAACTGGGCTGAGCGTCCCCTAGTCCAGAAGCTCTGCTTTCTATCTCCACAGAGTAAACTTCCAGAATTTGTATGGGGTGGTGGAGAAACATCTAATCTGCTGCATTGAATGGGAGAGAGGGATCTGAGGGTCTAATGCTTCTTAAACAGAAATCAACTCATTCCCTCAATTGTCCTCTGTTTGCCCCTATTTCAGAGGCACTTGGTGCTGCCAACCTTGATCTGGATCTTCCTGGGATTCTGTAATGGAACTGGATTGCTTCTCAGCTTTCCCTCTGCAGCTTCAGGATTTAGGTCTAAGTGAGCTATCTGAGTTAATTACCACTCATTCACTGTTTTCAGGCTTACAGTATTTTGTTGCTATGCTTCTTCTCCCATCCTTTTTATCTTGTATATCTTAACACAATCTTTTTACTGTCATTTTGGAAGAATGTGGAGGGAAGGAAATTAAATATATAATATGTGCTTGATCTTACATTTTTCTCCAGTATGCTAATGTATTTTTTAGTTCTAATAGTCTGTGAATCTAAGATGGATGATAGATTGTAAAAAATCTAATCTCAATTATGCAAGGCTGTGCTGCACAGAATATAGATCTCCCTAACTACTAGGGCTTCCTCTACTAGCTGCTCACTTGCTTGGTTCCCTACTGTCAGAACACATAGGGGCAAAAGGTATGGTGAAATTCCCAACAATCTGCTTTACAACTTCATTTCTGGCAAAAAAGACTACAGAAAGGAAAATATTAAGACTCATGACTGAAAGTGAGGGTTTACTGTTTTACATTATTTATGGTCTCTTAGCTTACTGGGGCCGGAGAAGGCAATGGCACCCCACTCCAGTACTCTTACCTGGAGAATCCCATGGATGGAGAAGCCTGGTAGGCTGCAGTCCATGGGGTCGGTAGAGTTGGACACGACTGAGCGACTTCACTTTCACTTTTCACTTTCATGCATTGGAGAAGGAAATGGCAACCCACTCCAGTGTTCTTGCCTGGAGAATCCCAGGGACAGGGAAGCCTGGTGGGCTGCCGTCTATGGGGTCGCACAGAGTCGGACATGACTGAAGCGACTTAGCAGCAGCAGCAGCTTACTGGCATGCTGTGATTCATGGGGTCACAAAGAGTCGGACACGACCGAGCGATTGAACTGAACTGAACTGAGCTTACAATTAGATTCAATATTTTAATGTTTAAAAACCATATTTCTTTGAGGGTATTACCCTGGAAGTCCAGTGGTTTGGACTCTGCATTCTCATTGTCGAGATCCAGTTCAATCCCTGTTTGGGGAACTAAAATCCTGCAAACCAAAAAATTTTGCCCCCCCAAATTAATTTTCTTTCAATTGATAATAAGCAAAGGAATGTATAATTTCAAGATGTTGTGTTTGTTAAAAATATTTTCATGTGTATCATATGATTAGATCAATCACATGAGGCATTTTCAAATAAATAAATGGAGGCATGAAAACCAGTCAGATAACCTCCTTAAGTATATATAGCTAATGAGTATCTTTTTGGAAGAGAGTCAGAAAAATCATTTTTCTCTTTCATCTATGTCTGCTTGGTAGTGATAAGAGGGTGTTCATTCTCTTGGAGCAGTCCAGTTTATGGAGGAGATTTGGCAGCAGAATTGTTACCATCTGTAACTGCTATTTATTTAGTATCTATATAGGTGAAGGCAATGGCACCCCACTGCACTTTTGCATGCCCGTAAACTGCTTCAGTCATGTCTGATTCTTTGTGCCCCTGCATTGGATCATAGTTTTTGCCTCCAGGCTCCCTCTGTCCATGGGATTCTCCCCACGATCTGTCCATGGGAGGTGCCAGGGCATGCTAGAATACTGGAGTGGACCATTCCCCTCTGTCCATGGATTCCCTCCTCCCAGGCTCTTCCTAACACAGGAATTGAACCCGTGTCTCTTACATTTCGTGCACTGGCAGGTGGGTTCTTTACCACTAGCCCCACCTGGGAAGCCCAAAAAGTGCTTGGCTGTGTGCAAATACTTTACATGATGTCTCATTAATCTTTATAGTGGTCTTTCTTTACAGATAGGAAACTGAGACCCAGACAGGTTAAAAACTTGCTGCTGCTGCTGCTGCTGCTAAGTCGCTTCAGTCGTGTCCAACTCTGTGCGACTCCATAGACGGCAGCCCCCCAGGCTCTGCCGTCCCTGGGATTCTCCAGGCAAGAACACTGGAGTGGGTTGCCATTTTCTTCTCCAATGCAGGAAAGTGAAGAGGGAAAGTGAACTCGCGCAGTCGTGTCCGACTCTTAGCGACCCCATGGACTGCAGCCTAGCAGGCTCCTCTCTCCATGGGATTTTCCAGGCAAGAGTACTGGAGTGGGTTGCCATTGCCTTCTCTGAAAAACTTGTTGAGGTACACACAACTTATACTTGCAGGAACTAGTCTTTCTGACTTGAAAGCTTGGGCTCTTACTACACACAGCTTCCTCCAGGGTACACAGGTGAGAAGCTTAGTCTAGTGGCCAAATGGAGGAAAATGGGTTATTACAATACTGTATGCTAAGGGCTGTAGTGGGGTTATGGTAAGGTGTTATGAGGGCCAGTGGGACTACTTGGAGGAAGTCATCAAATCAGAGGCCTGATGGGACAGTAGGAGCTAGCCAGGGATGAAAGAGCAAAAGAGCATTTCAGGTGGAGTGGGCCAAAAGACATTCTCGTACCTGGGGGAAGTCAGAGTAACTGAGCAAGGACCATGGCTGGAGATAGAGAGATGGACTTGGTGAAGAGAAGAGAGGCTAGAGGAAAGTGTGGGGGGCAAATGAAAGAGCCTTGGAAGTCTATGGAGGGAAGTTAGGTGTTTATCTTCAGGCCAGTAGGGAACATTTAAGGGTTTTTAGCAAAGGTGGGACATAGATAAAAATTTGCATTTTATAAAGACCATTCTGGTAGCTGCAGGAAGAACGGATGTGAGAGGAACTGAAAACGGGGAGAAGTCGAGAATGATTTTCAGAACTTTTCCTTGGACAAGGGGACAGAGTGGTGCCATTCACTGAGTCAAGAATCAGCCTCAGGATAAAAGTCTGTTGCAGTATCTAGGGATGTGATCTGATTCATTAGATCTGATTTTGCACAAAAATTCAGTGAATGTTTAGAACTAACTTGACAGACTTATGTCCATAACCATGATTTACATCAGGTTCAGAATCAGTTTAAATCTTAAGAGATGTGGGTATCTTTGTACTTATCTCCATATACTCTCACATTTAAAAAAAATCTTGATTGTGTTTACTGCTTTTTAAAAATTAAGTTGAATTATACAAGCAACAATGGCTTTCATAGATTTACTGTTATAGGTGAGTTTCCATCTAAAAAGGGAACACCAACATGAGATTTTAAAAATATGCATTTATGGCACCCCACTCCAGTACTCTTGCCTGGAAAATCCCATGGACGGAGGAGCCTGGTGCGCTGCAGTCCATGGGGTCGTGAAGAGTCGGACACAACTGAGTGACTTCACTTTCACTTTTCACTTTCATGCATTGGAGAAGGAAATGGCAACCCACTCCAGTGTTCTTGCCTGGAGAATCCCAGGGACGGGGGAGCCTGGTGGGCTGCCGTCTATGGGGTCGCACAGAGTCAGACACTACTGAAGTGACTTAGTAGTAGTAGTATTGCTAAATTTGAAATTTTTCTAGGTACTGTACTAAAAATGTACAAAATTGAAGGAGTAGTGGAATTACACAATACAACTTTTAGAAACTGGTGTGATGGCGTGGTAAAGAAAATGTTACACAATGTAATATACTTGCTTATTGATTCCTTCCTCTAATATTTATGATCTTTAGAAAATGTTACTGTTGGTTGTTCTTGGCATTGTGTAGAACATACAGTATTAAAAAATAATAAAATGACAGAGCTGGAGAGAAATTTAGATAACTCAGTTCTCTCATTTTAGGATAATGGACCTCAGAAAGTCCCTACAGCTGAGGGGTCTGAGGACACGAATGTCCACTCCTTTGGTTAGTGATACAAAAATCACTGTGTCCTTTGATATTCAAACTATTATAGCAAAGGAAACTGACAACTTGAATCTTCATGCTCTTTCGTTGCAATGGAACGTGGGGAAAAATACAGTTTTGTGGAGAGGATTTGTACTGTCTCTTGAATACATCATTAAATCTTAACATCTATTTTTAGGTGCAATAAAAGTTCTCCACAACTGCTTTGGGAAAACAATAATATGAATCTTCATATTAAAGGTGCCAATAGCATATATATATGTAGGATATTGGCTTGTAAAATATGAAATGGAAACCAAATAATAAAGGCTAAAGTGTGCCAATGAGATTGTTACTATTAAACCTTTGTGGGGCTTAGAATGTTTGCAAAATATTTGTCATTTGCATAACCAGTTTCCATACTTTCTAATAATGAAATGTCTTCTTGGAAGTTGATAAAAAATATAAAGCAGTTTTAACAGCTACGTAAGAGCTACATATTTCATATACACTTAACAACACTGTATATTCTAAACAGTCTATACTACTATTATGGCAAAAGAAGAGAATAAAAATTCATGTTTCCCTCAGTGACAAAGCGAAGTAGATAAAAAAGTTTATTTAAATAAACTTTTGACTGATAAAATATTGTTTCTAACGTGTTCAGTGACTGGTCTCAAACAACATAAAACTCTTCATTATTAGAAATTACAAAGCACTGTAGACATTCTTTAATAAATGCAATGTAATATTTAGTGTATACCCAAGTAAGACGGTAGGTGTTGCAAGAGGGCATCAGAGGGCAAACACACTGAAACCATACTTGCAGAAAACTAGTCAATCTAATCACACTAGGACCACAGCCTTGTCTAACTCAATGAAACTAAGCCATGCCCGTGGGGCAGCCCAAGACGGGCAGGTCATGGTGGAGAGATCTGACAGAATGTGGTCCACTGGAGAAGGGAATGGCAAACCACTTCAGTGTCTTGTCTTGAGAACCCCATGAACAGTATGAAAAGGCAAAATGATAGGATACTGAAAGAGAAACTCCCCAGGTCAGTAGGTGCCCAATATGCTACTGGAGATCAGTGGAGAAATAACTCCAGACAGAATGAAGGGATGGAGCCAAAGCAAAAAGAATACCCAGCTGTGGATGTGACCAGTGATAGAAGCAAGGTCCGATGCTATAAAGAGCAATATTGCATAGGAACCAGGAATGTCAGGTCCATGAATCAAGGCAAATTGGAAGTGGTCAAACAAGAGATGGCAAGAGTGAATGTTGACATTCTAGGAATCAGCAAACTGAAATGGACTGGAATGGGTGAATTTAACTCAGATGACCATTATATCTACTACTGCGGGCAGGAACTCCTCAGAAGAAATGGAGTGGCCATCATGGTCAACAAAAGAGTCCGAAATGCAGTACTTGGATGCAATCTCAAAAACGACAGAATGATCTCTGTTCGTTTCCAAGGCAAACCATTCAATACCACAGTAATCCAAGTCTATGCCCCAACCAGTAACGCTGAAGAAGCTGAAGTTGAACGGTTCTATGAAGACCTACAAGACCTTTTAGAACTAACACCCAAAAAAGATGTCCTTTTCATTATAGGGGACTGGAATGCAAAAGTAGGAAGTCAAGAAACACCTGGAGTAACAGGCAAATTTGGCCTTGGAATACGGAATGAAGCAGGGCAAAGACTAATAGAGTTTTGCCAAGAAAATGCACTGGTCATAACAAACACCCTCTTCCAATAACACAAGAGAAGACTCTATACATGGACATCACCAGATGGTCAACACTGAAATCAGACTGATTATATTCTTTGCAGCCAAGGATGGAGAAGCTCTATACAGTCAGCAAAAACAAGACCAGGAGCTGACTGTGGCTCAGACCACGAACTCCTTATTGCCAAATTCAGGCTTAAATTGAAGAAAGTAGGGAAAACCACTAGACCATTCAGGTATGACCTAAATCAAATCCCTTATGATTATACAGTGGAAGTGAGAAATAGATTTAAGGGCCTAGATCTGATAGATAGACTGGCTGATGAGCTGTGGAATGAGGTTCGTGATATCGTACAGGAGATAGTGATCAAGACCATCCCCATGGAAAAGAAATGCAAAAAAGCAAGATGGCTGTCTGGGGAGGCCTTACAAATAGCTGTGAAAAGAAGAGAAGTGAAAAGCAAAGGAGAAAAGGAAAGATACAAACATCTGAATGCAGAGTTCCAAAGAATAGCAAGAAGAGATAAGAAAGCCTTCTTCAGTGATCAATGCAAAGAAATTGAGGAAAACAACAGAATGGGAAAGACTAGGGATCTCTTCAAGAAAATCAGAGATACCAAAGGAACATTTCATGCAAAGATGGGCTCGATAAAGGATAGAAATGGTATGGACCTAACAGAAGCAGAAGATATTAAGAAGAGATGGCAAGAATACACAGAAGAACTGTACAAAAAAGACCTTCACGACCCAGATAATCACGATGGTGTGATCACTGACCTAGAGCCAGACATCCTGGAATGTGAAGTCAAGTGGGCCTTAGGAAGCATCACTATGAACAAAACTAGTGGAGGTGATAGAATTCCAGTTGAGCTATTCCAAATCCTGAAAGATGATGCTGTGAAAGTGCTGCACTCAATATGCCAGCAAATGTGGAAAACTCAGCAGTGGCCACAGGACTGGAAAAGGTCAGTTTTCATTCCAATCCCAAAGAAAGGCAATGCCAGAGAATGCTCAAACTACCGCACAATTGCACTCATCTCACATGCTAGTAAAGTAATGCTCAAAATTCTCCAAGCCAGGCTTCAGCAATATGTGAACCGTGAACTTCCTGATGTTCAAGCTGGTTTTAGAAAAGGCAGAGGAACCAGAGATCAAATTGCTAACATCCACTGGATCATGAAAAAAGCAAGAGAGTTCCAGAAAAACATCTATTTCTGCTTTATTGACTATGCCAAAGCCTTTGACTGTGTGGATCACAATAAACTGTGGAAAATTCTTCAAGAGATGGGAATACCAGGCCACCTGACCTGCCTCTTGAGAAATCTGTATGCAGGTCAGGAAGCAACAGTTAGAACTGGACATGGAACAACAGACTGGTTCCAAATAGGAAAAGGAGTACCTCAAGGCTGTATATTGTCACCCTGCTTTTTTAACTTATATTCAGAATACATCATGAGAAACGCTGGACTGGAAGAAACATGAGCTGGAATCAAGATTGCCGGGAGAAATATGAATAACCTCAGATATGCAGATGACACCACCCTTATGGCAGAAAGTGAAGAGGAACTAAAAAGCCTCTTGATAAAAGTGAAAGAGGAGAGTGAAAAAGTTGGCTTAAAGCTCAACATTCAGAAAATGAAGATCATGGCATCCAGTCCCATCACTTCATGGGAAATAGATGCGGAAACAGTGGAAACAGTGTCAGACTTTATTTTGGGGGGCTCCCAAATCACTGCAGATGGTGACTGAAGCCATGAAATTAAAAGACGCTTACTCCTTGGAAGGAAAGTTATGACCAACCTAGATAGCATATTCAAAAGCAGAGACATTACTTTGCCAACAAAGGTCCGTCTAGTCTAGGCTATGGTTTTTCCTGTGGTCACGTATGGATGTGAGAGTTGGACTGTGAAGAAGGCTGAGCATCGAAGAATTGATGCTTTTAAACTGTGGTGTTGGAGAAGACTCTTGAGAGTCCCTTGGACTGCAAGGAGATCCAACCAGTCCATTCTGAAGGAGATCAGTCCTAAGTGTTCTTTGGAAGGACTGATGCTAAAGCTGAAACTCCAGTACTTTGGCCACCTCATGTGAAGAGTGGACTCATTGGAAAAGACCCTGATGCTGGGAGGGATTGGGGGCAGGAGGAGAAGGGGACGACAGAGGATGAGATGGCTGGATGGCATCACTTACTTGATGGACGTGAGTCTGAGTGAACTCCGGGAGTTGGTGATGGACAGGGGAGGCCTGGCATGCTGCAGCTCATGGGGTGGCAAAGAGTCAGACACGACTGAGCAACTGATCTTATCTGATGCATCATATATGATATAGGCTAGAGTCTGTGTATGAGAAAATAGAAAATATATATTTTGGTTTCTGTCCCAGGTTCTTGGCACAGTGCTCCCCAAACCCAAGTGAATTCGTAAGGGACAAGAGCACTAAGAAGCATCTTTTAATCTATTGAATCAGTGGGCTCCCAGATGGCTCCTGGATGAGGGCTGGTCACCAGAAAGAATCACATCATACTTAGAAGCTTGAAATTTTCAAGCCGGCTCCCTACTTCTCCAGAGAGGATAGAGGGGATGAAAATGTGCCCACTTGAGGAAGCTTCCATAACTCCAATAGCAGCATTTGGAGAGCTTCCAGATGAATGAATACATTCACCTATGGAAGGGTAAAGCCTTCCCTGGTGGTTCAGACAGTAAAGACTCCACCTGCAAGGCAGGAGACCTGGGATGGATCCCTGAGGAGAGCATGGCAGCCCACTCCAGTATTCTTGCCTGGACAATCTCCATGGACAGAGGAGCCTGGCGGGCTACAGTGCACGGGGTCGCCAAGTGTTGGAAGCGACCTGGCGACTGAACAAAAACAAGAGGAGGAAACCCGACCGAGAGGCGGGGCCAAAGGCGAGCCCGCCCCCGCGGCCTGTTTAGAGGGAGCTGAGCGCGCCGGTTGCGGGGAAGGTGAGTCTGAAGGCTTCCGTGGCCATGGCCGGGATTCCGAGCCCCTCGGATTCGTCCCGGCCGCGCCCGGCTGGGGCCAGGGGAAGGCTCCCGCGGGCGGCCAACATCCTGGAGCATGTCTACGGACTGACCGGTGCATGAAAAGGTAACAGCCGCCCAGGTGCCTGCAGCGGCCAGGGCCGCCTCTCCCACGGGGTTTTCCCCTGGTGTGCTGGTTCCGAAAAGGCGCCGGACCGGAGGCGAGCCAGCCGTCTCAGCGAGGCCAGTCCCCTTCTCGAGTTCGCTGGCAATCCCTTCTCTCTCCTGGGAACCCTGTCTAGTCGCCGCTGACCCATCCCAGTTTCTTTAGTCAGATAGGAAAAAGATGTTAGTTTGGTTTCCAAAATTAGGAGAAACAAAGCTAGAGTCTAATATTTCTATGTTTGCCTCTGGAGAACGCAAGAATTGGTCCCTGGGATTTAAATGATGCTCCAAGTATGGTGTGTGGTTGTGGGAACTCTCTGCTGCTTGAGGAAGACTGGTTTCATAGTTGGGCCCACATAGTGTAGGTGAGAGAGGAGGGTTTGTGTTTGTTTGGTTTTGCTGACACTAGGTGAAAACCATCTATTGAGGACCTCCCAGAGAAATAAAAATCAGCTGATGTTGAGGTTGCACCTTTCCCCTTCTTTGAAGAGAAAGAGGAAAGTTATTCTTGCTTGATTTTGAACTTGGAGAAAATGTCAGATAAAATGGATGTGTTTAGGCATCACCTAGAAGTGAAATCTTTAGATTGCCCTTAAGTAATGCTTGGGCAAAAATCTCACTCCTGGGTGTGCAGCTGTGTAGGGCACTGGCTTGCACCTGGGCATTGAGAGGCCTGGTGTGGCCACCTCTGAAGAGACAACAGCAGCAAAAACAGTGTGATATTTATTGAGCATATGCTATGTGCGATTCTAAATGAATTGCATATACTATTTAATACCGAGTGCTCTTTTGAGAGCTTTAATGTATTATTATTTAGTTTTGATGAGTATATGAAGTAGCTGCTGTTGTTATAGTCCCATTTTACAGATGAGGAAATGAAAACAAGAGTTTTTCAAGTGGGTAAACGCCCCAGTTCTCCAGCTGCTACGAGTATAGGCTCCTAACAGCTCACAGTTGCACCGCCTTTCAAGAATTGCCTTCACTGATGGAGGCTGCCTTGCCAGGAAGTGCCCCAGTGGTTACACCCCAAGACTTTTGGTGCTACTCTGTAGCTAAGGATTGCTAGGAGGGCACCTGCCTGCTCCAGGGGGAACCGCTTTGCAGTGCATTCATGGTCTACAGCTGCCGATGGGATCAGGCTGGGGTGGGCTACAGCTGGGCCCACATCTTTGCTTCCTGCCTTTTGCTGTCCTGGTTGCCCCATTTCCTTATAATTTTCACCTGAGAACCTCCCATCATTGCATACAAGAGTCTTTGTCTCAGGGTGTGCTTCTGTGTCTCAACCTGAGACAACTGCTCTGCTCTGCAGTAGGCATACCTTGGGTTTGGTTGCAGACCACTGCAATAAATCAAATATCACAATAAACTGATTCACATGAATTTTTTTTGTTTTCCTGTTCATAAGAAGTTATGTTTACACTATACTGTAGTCTGTTAAGTGTGCAGAAGCAGTATGTCCAAAATAATGTACATGCCTTAATTAAAAAGTACTTTAATGCTAAAAATTGCTGACCATTATCTGAGCCTTCAGCAAGTCATAATCTTTTTGCTGATAGACTTACTCAGTGCAGGGTTGCTACAGCCTTCAATTTGTTTGAAAAAAAAAAAAAAGCAAACCAACAGTATCTGTGATGTACAATAAAATGAAGTATGCCTGTACTGGGTTGTGAAGTTTTAAGAGTTTTATTCTTAATTTCCTAGCGGGAATTCTATAGAAATACAGTCCATCAGTTTTAAGCATGTCTCTATCAGATGACTTTCTCTTTTGGCTAATATATAAAGAGATATATAAAGGAAGTTATGCTGCTAAAATGTTATTTTATATGCATAAAGGAAATAACAATATGGCTTCTTTTAGATGCTGTTTGGCCAGAAAAACACTATTCCTACCAGGGATGGAGGTGGCCAGAGTAGGTGATAGATGAGTATTCATTGATTTCTTGATTGATGAACCTGATTATGAGAAGGAAATATGTTAATACTGTTTTTAACAGCTTTATAGGGGTATAATTGACATGGTAAAAGTGTATATTTTGATAAGTTGCTTTATGCATATGCCCACAAACCCTCACCACAATCAAAATAATGAAAATGTACATCACTCTTCAAAGTTTCTTCAGCTCTTTCTGGTTCCAGGCAACCACTGCTTTTGTTTTAGTAACATAAGGCTGAAGAAAACCTCAGAGGTCATGAGCTTCAATTGCTCAGTAGTTGGGCATGCCTGAGCACAGGCATGCAGGGATTTCCACTGGGTAAGACCATGAGGGCAGTTGACGTAACCAGGGCCAGCCAGTCTGCCATCTGCATGTAATAAAGAAGATGGGTACAAAGCTGGACACTGATGACAACTTTGGCATCAAGGCAAAGATTCTGTGTGTGTGGCAAATTTTGATGAGTTTCAGGTAAACTTTGGGATAGCCCTGGGTTTTGTTACAATTAAAGGAGGCCCTGTGAGGGAGTGATGCCATCCTCGAAACGCACAGCCTAAATAAAAACATACAAATAAACATTTCCACCCAAACTCAGACCTCCCAGTCTGGTACTGGAAACGGAATCTCCTGGGGGGTAGGGCAACTGATTTCTGCCCTTCACGTTCATGCCCTCTTGGTTCTCTTACTGGCTGCTGCTGGATACAGAGGACATACTTTCCCATTTTAACCCTTTGGCTCAAGTGTGCTACCTCGTGGTCCAGCTCAGACATGTTTAGAATGTTCTGAGGCACTGCTGAAAGCTCTGGCAAAAGCAGCAGAGATAACACAGTGAGAGCAGTAGTTCTAGATAATCTGGCATTTAAAACCTAGTTTTCTATCTTTGCTTTATGAGCCTTTCTTCCATGCCTGGAAATCCCCTTTTTTGATTCCTTTAAGTTCAAGCCAAACCCAGTTCACCGCTAACTCCTTCCACCTCTCATTTCTTTGCTCCTTGCTGGAAGATTCTTAGAGCACAGCAACTGATGGTTAGCTTCATAATCTAGCCCTTGATCTTAGCAATCTAGATCTCAATGATCTAGATCATTGCTGTCCAATAGAAATACGATGCAAGCCACAGATATGAGTCACACATTTAATTTTAAATTGCCAGTGACCTCATTTTAAAAAAGGAGAGAGGGAAACAAACAAGTGAAATTATTTTGTAGTAATATATTTTCAACTCAGTGTCTCCAAAATCTCATTTCAGTAGGTAATCTATATAAAAATGACAGTGACATATTTTACATTGTTTTATACTAAATCTTTGAAATCCAGTGAGTACTTATAGCTCATCTCCATTTGTATAAACTGTATGTACTTACTGAACAGTGCAAGTCTAGCTATAGCATCATGGCCTGGATCCACAATTAGCTGAATATTCTTTGGAAAAGAGGCATAGAATATGCGCTTTCTTTTGGACACGCTGAGTGTGGGGTATAAGCTTTTGGAAATGCAATTCTAGAATAGCAAGACAGCACCTTTCAACTTCATTTGTCAGAGCAACATGTACCACCTCCATAGTAAGTTCCCAATTTCATCCTGTCTTTTGAATCCACACCTTAGAATTTTCCTCTCATCTTAACTTGCACTAAAGTATGTTCTACTCCAGTCAGTTCATCTCTACATTATTCTCCATCAAGTAAGTACTTATTATATACCCTTTTCTATTTACTTATACCCACGGATAAAGGAACCTGGCAGGCTACAGGCCAGGAGGTCGCAAAGACTCAGACACAACTTAGCAACTCAACAACAATTAACTTATTTTGTCTCTCCTTCAGGTACCTTGAAAAGAGTTGAGCAGAAGAATGGGCACTATTTTACTTGAACATAAAAAACCATTCAGCCAATGAACTGAGCATGAGTTATTCAGCATGAGCAATTATTCTAAACATGGTTAGTATTTCTTAACTTCATGCTAATTAATAGCTATCTAGTTTTAAGAATGGGCTGCCCTGGTGGCTTATTGGTAAAGAATCCATCTGCCAGTGTAAGAGATGTGGGTTCAATCCCTGGGTCAGGAAGCTTCCTTGGAGAAGGAAATGGCAACTCACTCCAGTATTCTTGCCTGGGAAATCCCATGGACAGAGGGGCCTGGTGTGTTACAGTCCAGGGTCACAAAGAGTCAGACATGACTTAGTGACTAAACAACAAGTTTTAAGAATAGCAAAACCTGTAATATCTCAATTTTTTTTTTCTAATTGTAAAAGTGATGAATGATAATGACATCATTCTGGTTAAAAAAATATTTTTAAGGGTGATAATAAGCAATGTCTCAAAGATACAAAAGAAATGGACACTTTTATCCATTGATGGTGGTAATGTAAATTTCTACAGGGGTTTTGGAGGACAGTTTGGCAATATGCTTTACAATTCAAAATGTGCATACCTTTGTCTCTGCCATTCCAATTTTTGAAATTTATGCCACAGGAATAATTGGATAAGTGTACAGATTTGTGTGTGGAGTAATGTTGATCTTATTATTGTTTGTATTTTTTTAAAAAGGAAACAACTTCCTTTTCAACAACAGCTATTTATTGGACATTATAGTAGGTGTGTGTGCTCAGTCACTTCACTTGTGTCTGACTCTGCAGCCCCATGGACTGTAGCCCGCCTCCTCTGTCCATGGGATTCTCCAGATAAGCATACTGGAGTGGGTTGCCATTCCCTTCTCCAGGGGATCATCTTAGAAGATCGCCTTCAGTCAATAACACTATTTTGAAACTGAATTCTGTAGATAAAAAGGAAACAACTACTTGTGTGTAGTTTCAGAGTCTGGTACATGTGACCACTATTCAACTGAGTTGACATGAGAGTAAGCTACACTCATGGGGTCCCTCATACTCATAACAAGAAATACCACTTCATCATACAAACAACTCTCAATTTGCTTTAATGGTCCTGTTGTCTTAGTTATAATCAAATTTGTCTATCAATATAACATGACCAGTGAATCCCACACTTAGTGCTTCAGTAGTTTTAAGTAAATCTGTTCTTTATTTCAGTAAAATGTCTGTGCAGAGTTAGAAGTCAGTATTACATAAATGTAACACTCTGTTACCCAGGCTATAAATCCTTTCCAAATTTTTAGAAGAAATTATGTTCATGGTGACAGATCAATGTAAGTACACTTTGTTTTACAGAGCAAAGATTTGGAAAAGCTGAAAACATTGTCCATTCGATCTAAGCAGAGAAGCCCAGAAAATCTCAGAGAGGTAAAGAGATAAAAAAAGGTTTTTTCTGATATATGATTATGCCAGTGTTTTTAATAACACTTTTCTTCTATCATTTTAAGCAAATATAAGTTAACACTATAAAAGAACCAGGCCAAATTGTTTTTCTTATTTTTCTACTTTCCTAATCCTTATGTTAATTTTGGAGTTTTAGAAAACAAAATGGGATTAAGTAAAGTTGGCTGTAATATTCATATTTTATTTTGGTCTTGTGAAATAATCTTTAATTTATTTCATATATTAAAGAAATATTAATCATTGAGTTACTATTATGTGTTATGTTTGAGGTCTGTGTTTGAGATACTTGATTTTGAATATAAATAAATTTATTTAAACATATTAAAATGCTTTCTGTAATGTTAATTTACTAATATTTGAACAAACTTCAAAGCAATCCATTATATACTCATGAATTTCTGTCCATAAGAATTTAGGTGGACCTTCTCTACTTCTCTTAAGAATTTAATATACTTTTTGAGGTATAAGTAAATTGGATTTACATTTGTTGTTTTTAAGCCTCTAAAACATTTTATAAACATTTTATAAACCTCTAACATTTTATAAACCTGCTATAAAGTAAAGAGAAGTATTAATTTTTAGGCATTTTAAGATATAAAGCAGTTCAGAGTATCCTAAAAAATAAAGTGCTGTATTACAAATACTCATTATCTTTGGCATCAGACATTTCTGACAGTGCTTTCTGTGCTTATGCCATTGCCTTGAATCCACCTATACCATTTTAGTCTGGGAGGATTCAACACTACTCCGTGTCATAGCCATGTAAGTTCCTATAACTACAAGCTGAAATTCTTGTTACAGACAGTCCTTAAGAGTGAATTTACAACTTGGAAGAAGTAGTATAAATAAACATGATTTAAGTTAAATTTATCTTTCTCATAGAATCTAAATTTAAATACAGAATTGTGTTCCTGAAGGTGTAAAAGTAGATATTTACTCATTCTTCATGACTCATGTGAGATTTTAGTTTGGAAAACTTGGACATTCATACTGTGTGGGTGAAAAGTAATAACTGGATGCTGATGACTTGTTTTTATTTTGGGTTTCAGTTACCTGAGATTTAGACCCATTTATTTGAATTACGTTATTGCTGAGTATTGGAGAAGGCAATGGCACCCCACTCCAGTGCTCTTGCTTGGAAAATCCCATGGACGGAGGAGCCTGGTGGGCTGTAGTCCATGGGGTCGTGAAGAGTCGGACACGACTAAGCGACTTCACTTTCACTTTTCACTTTCATGCATTGGAGAAGGAAATGGCAACCCACTCCAGTGTTCTTGCCTGGAGAATCCCAGGGATGGGGGAGCCTGATGGGCTGCCGTCTATGGGGTCGCACAGAGTCAGACACAACTGAAGCGACTTAGCAACAGCAGCAGCAGCATTGCTGAGTATACCCCCTGTGTTTTGCTGGAGCTAAATTTTTTTTTAACTTTTTATGTTGATAATTTTAGGCTTACAGAAGAATTGTAGAGATGGTACACATGGTTCCAATAATACTCTCTATGCAGTCTCCCCATATGTTAACATCTCATATAGCCATGGAACAGTGAACAAAACTAAGAATTAAGATTAGTTTAACAAATATTGTAAACTAAACTATAGACTATTTAGATTTCCCCAGTATTTCCACTGTCCTTTTTCTGTTCCTGGATTCAAGTCAGGAGACAGTGGCGCTTTTAGTTTTCATGTCTCCTCCTCGTTGTTCAGTTGCAACTCTTAGCATCCCCACGGACTGCAGCATGCCAGGGTTCTCTGTCCTTCACCATCTCCCAGAGTTTGCTCAGACTTATGTCCAATGAGTCTGTGATGCCATCCAAACATCTCATCCTCTGTCACTCCCTTCTCCACCTGCTTTCAATCTTTCCCGATATCAGGGTCTTCTCCAGTGAGTCAGCTCTTTGCCTCAGGTGGCCAAAGTATTGGAGCTTCAGCATCAGTCCTTTCAATGAATATGCAGGACTGATTTCTTTTAGAATTGACTGGTTTGATCTCCTTGCTATCCAAAGGACTCTAAAGAGTATTCTTCAGCACTGTAATTCAAAAGCATCAATTCTTCAGCACTCAGCCTTCTTCATAGTCCAGCTCTCATATCTGTACATGACTACTGGAAAAACCACAGCTTTGACTAGATGGACGTTTGTTGGCAAAGTGATATCTCTGCTTTTTAATACACACTCTAGATTTGTCATAGCTTTCCTTCCAAGGAGTAAGCGTCTTTTAATATCATGGCTGCAGTCACTGTCCACAGTGATTCTGGAGCCCGAGAAAATAATGTCTGTCGTTGTTTCTACTTTTTTCCCATCTATTTGCCATGAAGTGATGGGACCGGATACCATGATCCTCAGCTTTTTCATTCTCCTCTTTCACCTTCATCAAGAGACTCTTTAGTTCCTCTTTGCTTTCTGCCATTAGGGTGGTGTCATCTGTATATCTGAGGTTATTGATATTTCTCCCGGCAATCTTGATTCCATCTTATGAGTCATACGGCCTGGCATTTTGCATGATGTACTCTGCATATGTTAAATAAACAAGATGACAATATACAGATTTGACATACTCCTTTCCCAGTTTTGAACCATCAAAGGAAAGAATGAACAAAATAAAAAAGTAACCAGTAGAATGAGAGATAATTTTTGCAAACCATTTATGTGATAAGAGCTTATTATCCAAAATGTGTAAGAAGCTGTCGCAATTCATAGCAAAAAAGCAAATAACCAGATTAAAAGATGGACAAAAGAACTAGATATATATTTTTCCAAAGAAGATGTACAAGTGGCCAACAGCTATATGAAAAGATGCTTAAGGTCACTAATTGTCAGGAAAATGCAAGCTAAACCACAATATCACCTCATACCTGTTAGGATGGCTGTTACCAAAAAATCAAAAGACAGCAAGTATTGACAAAGACATGGGAAAATTGGAATCCTTGTAAATAATTGTTTTTGAGAACGAAAAATGGTGTAATCACTATGGAAAACAGTATGGAGGTTTCTCAAAAAATTAAAAATAGAACTACCGTATGATCCAACAGTCCCACGTCTGGTATTTTTCCAGAAGAATTGAAATCAGAATCTTGAAAAGATACTAGCAACTCTATGTTCACTGAAGAATTACTTATTTAAAATAGCCAAGATGTGGAAATATCTAAATGTCCATCAACATATGAATGGATAAAGAAGTAGTATATCTTTACAATGGAATGTTATTTAGCCTTCAAAAGGAATGACAGTTCTTATACACATAAGAGTATGGACGAACCTTGAGGACATTATGCTAAGTGAAATAAACAGTCACAGAACAACAAATAATACTTGATGCTACTAATATGAGGTATCTAACATAGTAAAACTCATAGAAGCAGAGAGTAGAGGGACTTCCCTGGCTGTCCAGTGGTTAAGACTCAGAGCTTCCAATGCAAGCATTTGATCCCTGGTCAGGGAACCCAAGATCCCACATGCTGCATGGCACTGGCCAAAAAAAAAAAACAAAAGAAACCACACACCAAAACAAGCAAACCAAAACCAGAGAGAGGGCCCAAGGTGCTCTCCCGCCCTCCGGGAGGCTCGCCTGGCTGCTGTGAGAAGGACGCTCTGTAGACTGGAGCCAGCCGGTTCCCTCTCCGCACTTTGCGACTGCCATGGCGAACATAACCTCAGGAGTGCATGTTGCCGATGAAGTATGCTGCATTTTTTATGACAGGAAAGTTCACAAGTGCTTGCCACCAGAAGAAATCAAGAAAAGAAAGAAGGCTGTCAACTTCTGTCTCAGTGTAGACAAAAAGTGCATCATCGTGGAGGAAGGCAAGGAGATCTTGGTGGGAGATGTTGGTGTCACCAAGAGCGATCCTTTCAAGCATTTTGTGGGGATGCTTCCTGAAAAAGATTGTTGATATGCTCTGTATGATACAGGCTTTGAAACAAAGGAATCCAGAAAAGAGGAGTTGATAGTTCTGTGGGTACCAGAACTATCTCCTCTGAAGAGTAAAATGATCTATGGGAGCTCCAAGGATGCCATCAGAAAGAAGTTCCAAGGCATAAAACAAATGTCAAGCAAATAGGCCAGAAGACCTCAATCGAGCTTGTATTGCTAAAAAGCTAGGTGGATCCCTAATTGTAGCTTTTGAAGGATGTCCTGTGTAGACCATCATCTGGTGCCACAAATCAAAAGCTTCCATGTTTAATGTTATCCTCTTGCTATATATAAGTAAAGCAGAAAGAATATAGGGACTCGCTGAAGGGGAGCTGTCTTGTCATTTGTAGGGGTGAACTATTCTGTGAACATGTGCAAATGGCCCTAAATAAATCTAAACTCTAAAATTTTATTGGTGTGAAATTAAATTGGGGATGCGTTGGCTTGTTATAAAGATTTTTGTTAAAGCTCATGATTTTTAATAGTGCAGTTCACAAACCAGTAGAAGGCCGCAAGAAGACAATCACATCTTTGTTAACCTCAGCAGTTACTTTGTTTCTTTTTTGCTTAGAGAATTGGTCATAATCTGGTTGTAATTTTGGCCCAAATTTATTTATTTCATTGAGCTAAACTGCATAATGGAAAATAATTCTCCTCACAACATATTACAGCACTAAAATGCTAACCTAGTAATTCACTGGACGTGTGCTGGAGACTGCCTTGAAATGGTGTAGGCTTAAAACCAGCACTGACCTTGCAGAGCTGCTCCCACACCTGGGGCCGCTCACTCCCAGGTCTGGTCAGGAGGCTGCTCTGAGAGTGACCTTGCACCCTAGAAATCAGGAGAATGTGCACTGTCTTGTAATAGTGAATCATAAAGCAGATCCGAGCCCCAGTGCAACCCACTTTGTTAAGGAAAACAGTGAGGGTGGTATATTGACAGACTGTGACTCCATGCTGTCTTTAATTAATTGTGTCTCCTTCAGAACTTTGTTGCTTCTGGTACTATAAAGTATGGAAGAACATTACGTTTACTCTAGGGCCTGGGAGAACTTCTTACTCTCCTAGAGTAGCTTGCAACTGTAATTCCGGGAGCAGTTATGATTGACGACTCTCACGGGAAGCCACGCTGAGGACACCTGGAAGTAACTGTCCTTCACATCATAGGCATAACACTGAACAACCTAGAGATGCACAAGCAGTGGAATTTAGAAGTAGCAGTATTGACTTTATGTAATAAAGGAAGCATTTTTAACTTCAAAAAACAAAAAAAACCCAGAGAGAGTAGAACAGGGCTTTCCAGGGACTGTAGTGAGGGGATAGTGAAGAGTTATTACTTAGTAGTTACAGAGTAGTTACAGAGTTTGTATGTGGGAGGATGGAAAAGATTTGGAAACAGTGGTGATGGTTGCCACCAACTGTACCCTTAAAAATGGTTAAAATGACATTAGAAGTTTAGAAGATATGGTCATGATACATAGAAGTTGATACTTAGGCTTTACACACCCTATAATTTCAAAATTTTTAATCAAGTCGACTTTGCAGAAAACTTACATAGCAGGTCAGAAAATGAGGTTTTTTAGTTAAGTGATTTTATAAATAGTAAGTTGTACATCGTAAACAGCAAATTTCAAACAAATATTAACACAAAACTATATTCATCTGACTTCCCTGGTGGCTCAGACGGTAAAGCGTCTGTCTACAATGCGGGAGACCAGGGTTCAATCCCTGGGTTGGGAAGATCCCCTGGAGAAGGAAATAGCAATCCACTCCAGGACTATTGCCTGGAAAATCCCGTGGACAGAGGAGCCTGATAGGCTACAGTCTGTGGGGTCGCAAAGAGTGGGACATGACTGAGCAACTTCACTATCTATCACTATACTCATCTAGGAATTAAATGGAATTTTAATTATTTAGTAATGGAAAGAGAAATTCAAGGATCATCCTTATAAATATTCTTCAACAGGTGAATGGATAAACAAACTGATATACCCATACAATGAAATACACCTGAATAATAAAAAGGGGCAAACTGTTGATTCATACAAGACAGGTGTGCGTATGTAGTCGATTGTTCAGTTGTGTCCAGCTCTTTGGGACTCCACGGACTATAGCCTGCCAGGCACCTCTTGTCCATGGGATTTCCCAGGCAAAAATACTAGAGTGGGTCGCCGTTTCCTCTTCCAGGGATTGAACCAGCATCTCTTGAGTCTCCCACATTGGCAGGCAGATTCTTTACCACTAGTGCCACCTGGGAAGCCTACCAGACAGGGATGATCTTAAGTGAATTTTGCTAAGCCAGGCACAAAAGTACTGCATTGTGTGATTCTATTTATATATCATGGACAGCAAAATTATAAAGAAAACAATTAGTGTTTGCCAGGAATTAGGAGTCAAGGAAGGGGTTGCCTAAGAGTGGGATTGCTTGCTTGTATGATAATTCTGTAGCTTTTGTGAGTAATTGCCATACTGTTTTCCATAGCAGCTGCACCATTTGCATTCCCACCAGCAATGCCCAAGTGTTTGTTTCTTCATATCCTCATCAATAGTTATTATTTTTCTACTACTACTATTATCCCGGTATGGCTCAGTCGGTAAAGAATCCACGTGCAATGCAGAAGACCCAGGTTTGATCCCTGGGTGGGGAAGGTCCCCTGGAGAAGGAAATGGCAACCCACTGCAGTACTCTTGCCTGGAAAATCCCATGGACAGAGGAGCCTGGCAATTTACTGTCATGGGGTCGCAAAAGAGTCGGATTTGACTTAGCGACTAAATCACCACCACAATTATTATTACTGCCATGTTAGTGGGAGTGAAGGTATTTCATTCTGTATTTGGTTTGCATTTCCCAAGTGGCAAAGGATATTAAGCATCTTTTCATGTACCTTTTTATGACTGTTTGTATACTTTCTTTGGAGAAATGTCTATTCAAGTCCACTACATACTTTTAATTGGCCAATTTGTATTTTGTTACCAAATTGTGAGTTCTTTATGTATTCTGGATATTAAACCTCTGTCAAATATATGGTTTGCAAATATTTTCTTCCATTTTACAGGTTGTCTTTCCACTTTCTTTGATAATGTCCTTTGACGCAAAAAGTCTTAAGTTTCAATAGAGTCCAATTAATTTTTTTCTGTTGCTGTTTGTGTGTTATATCTAAGAATTTATTACCAAATCCAAGGTCATGAAGGTTTACCTTTATATTTTCTGGTTTAATATTTTTGAGTCTTATATTTACATCATTGATCCACTCTTTGAGTTAATTTTTATATATGATATGAGGTATGATATGAGGTATATAATATGAGGGTTATGAACATGTCTTTGTTTTTAGACCTTTTAGAAATGCAAACATTTTAAAGGTTTAGTAGTCACTTCACAGTTCTTTCTCAGTGATAGCAAGCAGATGCAATATTCATGCATATTAAAACCTAATACTTTGAAAAAGGGAAAAAAAAGGCATGCTTGAACTTTTCGCCTCGGATGTCTTCCAGTAAAAGATTCCTGGACACTATCAGATTTTATTTTTCTGGTGCTTGCTTTTTCTTAACTTTTGCTGGCCTAGCTAGGTTCTGAAATATTCCTTACCAACTTTTCTACAGAGTTTGAGGCCCTAACATCATGGCACTTAGTGAGTACAGGGGAAGACCATCTCCTCACTGTATCAGTGTCTCCTTCCCTTCCATAGAAGTTTTGCTCTGTTAGCATCATAGCAAATTCTCATGAATCTAGATATGGAAGATTTTAATGATCACTATCTACCGTCTAAAAAATGATTAGACTTTAGAGAACACATAAAGTCTATTCTTGTTTTGGTTATCAGAAACATTGAAGGGATCTGAGCTAATTGCAGAGGATCATAATCTTTTTCCTTCATTCCCTTTCTAGGCTATTTATTTATTTATTTTCTTTCTTCTTTTTTTTAAAGCTTCAACTGTGTCTAAAGAGGAATAGGTCATTTCACAGTTTGCCAAATGAAGTACAGCTCCAACTTTGCCAGACCGCAATCTACCAAGAGTAAGTGACACAAAAGTATTCCATTTGGGTCTTGGCAATCCCCTAAGAAAGGCAGGGACAGATGGTGAATAGAGTATAACAAAACTTTAAAGACAAAAGACATATTACGAATTGAAGAGTGACTAAAAGAAATATGTAATAATTTGGGGTTTGTGCTTTAAACTCTGTCATGTAATGATGAATTTTCCAACCAACCTGAAGGAAATTAGAATTGAAAACAGGATGAAGATCAAAACTTATAAGCAAATACCAAAGCAATTTAAAAATGACTGGACTATTGTAACAGTCTCCTTATTTGTCAAGAAAGAGGAAGAACATGCAAAATGTATTAGGTAAGGCACCCTGAATTTTGTGATAAAGGTTGAAGTTGACATTTGCAATCTGGAGTTGCCCAAAATCTTTTGAAACAAACTCTACATTTTAATATTTCCCCATAATGTTAACCTCACCATTTCAATGTAGAATATTAACCAAAACAAAAAAACCCCAAAACTTAACTTTTCCAGTCCCTCCTCACTTTCTTTTAGAGTATCAATAAATGATTTAGATTCTAAAAAATATAGCTTTATGACATTTGGTTTGCAATTAATGGGCTTCCCTGGTGGCTCAGATGGTAAAGAATCCACCTGCAATGTAGGAGACCTGGGTTCGATCCCTGAATTGGGAATATCCCCTGGAGAAGAAAATGGGTACCAACTCCAGTATTCTTGCCTGGAGAAGTCCACAGACAGAGGAGCCTGGTGGTCACGTGGGGGTCACATGGTGGCTCCATGGGGGTCACAAAGAGTCAACACAACTGAGCGACTAACACTTTCACTTTTTTTTTTTGCAATTAACGTATGTGGGGGAAGGATTAGACATGGGACATCCATTTTGCTGATGCAGAAACTGGCAAAAATCATGTGATTCTTTGTTCAGGTGTGGTGGCTGGCCCCAGTTTCCTGACTATGGTAGAGATAAAATGGTTCTGGGATCTGCCCGGCATTTTCACCAAAGTTATTCTTGTAAGTTTTGCCTACAGGCTATTTCACTAACCTTTGTAAAGATTCTGTAATCCAGAGATCCCCAACCTCTGGGCCACAGACCAGTACCTCCTGTCAGATCAGTGTTGGTATTAGATTACAAAAAAGTGCACAGTAAATGTAACACATTTGAATCATCCCCAAACCAGCCCTGCCCCCCACCAGAGCATCTACTCCGTCGAAAAATTGTCCTGCATGAAATCAGTCCCCAGTGTCAAAAAGGTTGGTTACGGCTGCTATAAGCTATCTAGTACCCATACTAAATCCTTTCTTTCTTTAAACCAGAGTAGATTCTTTTGTCTGCAACCCAGAACCCTGCTTAATATAAGATACATTGTGTATGTGAGTCTTGGAAAGTGTTAAAAATAGTGTAACATTAACATGAAGCCTCATTTAAAAAATCATGGATATTTAGAAATTTTAATGGTGAATTACTTTTAAAAAGTACCAGGTCATTCAGTGAAGATTGATATTAATGTGTATTCAAGTTTCCCTTTCTTTTAAATGGAGAATAAAACCAAATGAATCAGTGTTATCTATAAATAATTAATAATATTAATAGGCTCTCTTAGAGTTCAATATACAGTATACATGTATAGCCATATGCATGTTAATGAGGACATTTTATGTAGTTTTTGAATGTGAAGGTATTAAGTCTTTCTACTCCTAATAGAAGTACTCTGATTTCTGTTTCTCCACTGGGAGTAGTTGTAGCTATATTCTAAACAAGAAAAAATTATTGAGAAAGATGATGCTTGGAATCAAACTGTAATTCACAAATGTGTCAAATGCCTCAGAAGTATAAAATTAAATGTTTAAGCATGGGAAACCTGTTTAGTATTGGCATGCCTTCTCGTCACTCATTCAGGCTATCGAAGAATCATTCTGGAGTTACGATATAATACCAAAGCAGAGTACAGGCCTATGTGAATATTTTATGGTTTATTGTATGTGTGGCAGGCTTAAATTTTAATGCTGTGAAAGAAATAGGTAGCTCTAGAATCCTTGTGTCAACAAGATAGAGAGGAAACTGGTGATCCAATTAGTATAATGGGCGTCTGGAAGCCAAATGATGTACTTCAAAACCTGGCTGGGAATGACTGGCTCTCATCCACACTTTTACAATATAAAGGGAAGAAAACAGAATGTGGAATCCTCCTGTTTCTGTGAGGCCTCAACTCTGATTGAGTCTTGAATTCCAGACCTTTTCCATTAAAATGCTAAATTTGTAAGTTCTCAGGTTCTCCCACCTTCTCCATCCTTTTCCATCACATCCTTACTGTTGGCCTCATTCTCGTAATTTCTTGGTGGTCCTATGGACTGTTCTCCTACAGTTAGTTCATGGAAACTAATCATTATCTTGAGGATATTTCTGTGATGTGGCAGTTAGTTCAGGACTTTTTGATATTTTTTTAAAGTCTAAAGAGCTTTAGTCATGGTTTTTAAAAATTGCTGTTAACATAAACAATACAAAGTCCGGAGTCTTCACATTGTAATCTTATGATCCTCTTCTCAAAGGCAGTGAAAATAACATTGTAAAATTTCTCCTTGCCTTTTTCCCTTTTAGAACTAGAATCATAATTCTTTAAGTAGCCATCTAACTTTATTTTAAAATTCCATTCATTTGTATTATTATGTGCTATATGTTGAGATACAGCCTGCTTGAGCCTCTTATGTTCCTATACATCTTGCTGTATACATCCCAAGACTTTGCTGCTGCTGCTGCTAAGTTGCTTCAGTCATGTCCAACTCTGTGCGACCCCATAGACGGCAGCCCACCAGGCTCTCCTGTCCCAGGGACTCTCCAGGCAAGAACACTGGAGTGGGTTGCCATTTCCTTCTCCAATGCATGAAAGTGAAAAGTGAAAGTGAAGTTGCTCAGTTGTGTCTGACTCCTAGCGACCCTGTGGACTCAGCCTACAAAGTTCCTCCATCCATTGGATTTTACTGGAGTGGGTTGCCATTGCCTTCTCCACCCAAGTCTTTGACTTTTTTTTTTTTTTTTTTTTAAACCTGGGCCATTTCTTGGAATGTTTATGCACTTGGTAATCCTGAGAAAGTAATGTATTGCAGTTCACAGCACCTGGTCACCTTTCAGACAAACCAACTTGCTTATTTCCTATTCTACAGCAGCGGATTTCCTATGCATAGAATCCTCTGGGACTCACCATACTGTGTGTGCAGGCTCCACTGGGCCCTCCACGTTGCCTTGAGAGATCTGAGGACTGGTGCAACAATACTGATACTCTTGTTTCTCCTGCTGCAACTGGTAAAGTCCTTTGTCTCTGACTCAAGAGTCCCACGTCAGCATCCATGGAACTGCGACAGGCTTACTTATCAACTTGTATGGTTTTTTGTTGGAAGTTATCCTGCTTCTGCGATGTCAAATTTATTGAAGTAGGGCCAAAATCCTCAATACTTTCTTTATTTACAAAATATCTTCCTTTTGAATAATTTAAGTCACTGTTATATATTCCATGCTTTTCCCCTAAAACATTACTATGAGGAATGTTGGTATATTCCTATTTTGTAAGTGAGGAATTGGAGCTTAAGTGATTTTTTTCAAGGTTTTTTAATGTATCTAGCTCATCAAGTGCTAGAATTCAGGCCTTCTCACTGATAACATAGAGATGGTTGTGTCTTTGATATCTAATACCGCTGTCTTCTTTCCCATTCACATTCTCTGATAATTAGACCTGCCTGATATGGAATAAAGAAATTATAACTGATCTTCTAGGAAGAAAGAATTCTGGATAGTATAACTGCTAACTGAAAATCAGAAACTATCCCAATAGTTCATAGAACTTCTTAATATTTCATAGAACATGTTCTGGTCTTCACAACAATTACTCATATCAGAAAAAAACAAAATAAATGACATTTATTCTTAGCTTCAATTATGGTATTTCTCAAAGTGTGGTCCTCATCAGATAATCTGGACAGTCTTTTAAGAATAGATTCCTGGCTGGCTCTACCCCAGACTTACCAAATCAGAATTCCAAGGGTATCAAGGAATCTTGAATTTTTTAATCAACTGCCCCATGTCATTTTTATGTTTATTAGCACTTACCATGCATTATTACTAGGGCAGGTTCTAGAAACTAAGGGTGGACTGCTCTTTCTGGCTAAAAATTTACAAATAGGGGAAAGAAACAGATTTACAAAACTTCTCTTGAATAC
The DNA here is from genome assembly GCF_027580195.1 of Bos mutus. Lineage (NCBI taxonomy): Eukaryota > Metazoa > Chordata > Mammalia > Artiodactyla > Bovidae > Bos > Bos mutus. The sequence continues at coordinate 71,144,656 of NC_091622.1, read as the reverse complement.
AGTACTTTTAAAAAGTCTTGATAGAAGGAATGCAAGTCAACATCAAATTTATGTCTCCCAGAAAGCCAAAAATCTGGCTTTATGTCATGAATTCAGCAGTAGTGATTTCAAAAAACACCTGTATTTTGTGAAATAGCAGGGCTCATCTAACAAATTATTTTGTAGGGAGACCTTCTGTTCTGTGGTTGTGTGATACCCCCTTTTGCCTGTTTATAAATCCATTTAACATATGTTCATTGAGTGTCGACTTTCTGACCCAAGCACCATTCTAGGCTTGGATGCTATAGCTATAGACAAGTTGACTAGGGTCCCTGCCTTCAAGGTCTTAATGAGAAGAGGATGATAGTTTTATTAAGAAAATAAAAAGTAAAATTCTTTACAGAAGAAGATGACAGGATTTTGTTAGCCAAAAATGACTTCTAACTCACAGAAGAGATGTTTTTAATATTCTTTCTCCCCAGATTTGAAGCTGAAAGTATGATTCTGAGACAAGGACACGTACCCTTGAAATACTACTTGGTTCGTGCTGGACATTTAAAGGTCATGTCAAGTAATATAAGCATGAACAAAAATACCAACTCTGAAATTTTAAGTGCGTTTGGAGAAGGCGACTTCATAGGGGTAAATACTGTCCCAATTTATTAGTCTCTCATCATTTTTTTAAATTAAGATTAAAAAATTATATGTATCATTGCATTAAAATAATTAACATAGTATACTATAATATTGTCCTTGAGTATTATGTATTTTGGTAATTGACATGCTTAGCAAAAGCAGTTTTCCTTAGCATTGTAGAGCCAGTTTATAGCCTATTATATAGTTTGTCAATGTAGAGGACATACAAGATTATCAAATGACTTACATGAGTGACTGACTGGTTAAATGAAGGAGTTGCAAACCATGTAGCTCAGGAGTCAGGGTTGCATTAAAAAATAGAGAAATTATGCTAAAACACTTACGGATTCACGGGGCTCTTTCTGATTCTTTAAAGAAATTTTATCCTTTCAAAAGATTTTATGCGAAAGGGATAAAATTTAGGCTAAGAAAGCAGCTTGTATGTAAAGATAAAACTTACTTCATTTCTATATTTAGTCAAGGGCTGATTGGATTTAGAGATCCTTGAAACCAGAAGTCCCTAAGTGGAGAGGTCTTGGGTTCAGTTCAGTCCTCAGTCGTGTCCAACTCTTTGCAACCCTGTGGACCACAGCCTAAATAAATTTCAAAGCCCCAAAATATTTACATTGAGAATGAGTACTAAGGAAAATTAAATGTCTATAAAATGTTAGGTCTTAATGCTCTGTGCTGTTAGGTCAGTAGATTTAATTAGATAACAATCCATTACAGAAGTACGGGAGGCAAAATTCCCCCTCTATCCTCTTGGAGTTTTTCAGCTAGGTCTGAAAATTAAACTGACATAGAACAGATTAACAAGAGAAAAGCATATACATTTCTATAAGGTTTACATAACACAGGAGCCCTTATAATGACAGGAAGACCCAAAGAAGTGACAAAACCTAAATACTTTTATACCAGGTTGAAGAAAGAGAGGCAATTGTGGGAATGTAACTAAAATATATGGGAAGACTGAAGGAAGATTGAAAAGGATAAGAAGATAGGAATTATTTTAGCAAGGTCTGTTTGTACAGAATTCTCTTGGCTTTGACTCCCCATGGAAGAATGTTCTTTTCTCTTGGTTTAGGGAGGGCATCTTTCAGATAGGAGTTTTGTGTTTTTTTTTTAATTAATTTTAGGCTGTGCGGTGGGTGACTGCTCTGTAGTTGCAGCACGCAGGCTTCTCATTGCAGTGGCTTCTCTTGTTGCGGAGCACGTGCTCTGGAGAGCTCGGGCACAGTAGTTGTGATACACCAGCTTAGTTGCCCCAAAGTATGTGGGATCTTCTAGGCATGGATAAAACCCTTGTGCCCTGCATCGACAGGCGGATTCTGAACCACTAGACCACCAGGGAAGTCCCTACATGGGAGTTTTTGATATTCTATATTCAGGAAGAAAAGGGGAGCTTAGAATGCCCTTCTTACATGTTGTTTTTAAAGTCTTTAGTTCTAAATAATTCTCATGTCAAAGTGGCATATTTGGGGGTGGGATATTCTGTCACCTATCATAGACCATAAAGCTTTTTCAGGGATTAATTTAGATAATGCACATTGAAGTTATAGATCAGTGCCCAGCTGAACAGCACTCAGTAAATGGTAGTTAACTACCATTTTGTTGTTACTAATTATAATAAAAACAGATAATCATGTGCTATTGACAGATATATGCTCTTCAAATTAACTTTTTTAAAGTGTGCTTATAATGCTGTGTTGTTAATGAAAGTGGTTGCTTGGTTCATTGCTAGGTTTATGATCTGAACCTAAAATGCTTATTCACAGAAACATGCTGTGCTGCTGCTGCAGGGGTTGTGTGTGATTCTGTTTGTTGGCAGTTGAAGTGCATTTTGTTACACAAGCCTGTGTTAAGCGGAAAGCAGAGATTTTCATTGTTTTTGGAAAGTGATTTATAAGTGTTTAACAGTTCTTACAGCAGGCTCAGGCGTGTATTCTCATTCCCATATTATTTTAAAATTATTTCTTGGATAAATCTCACGAGACGTCCTGTTAGTTTCAGGGTGTTGATGATCCAACAGCAGCTGCTCTAAATTTTGTTGTTTTTTTTAATATAATTCAAGACAAATGGCTTTCTGAAGCTGTTTAGGCCATGCATTCCTAATCTGCCTATAAGTTTTGATGTGCTAGGTACTGGCATGATTGCCTAGTTGATCTCTTGGGAAGTCTGAAGTGAAAGCGTTGATTAGGTTCTTTTGGGCTGAGAGCCCTATTCAGCTATTTAGCTGGCAGGAAAGTCTTCATTTTTTCATTAGAGAAACTAGTGGCAGGAGAGTCTTACCTTGAGCCATTTATTGCTCTTAGCATGGTCACAAGCACTGGTTACTGGCTACTTATGACATCTGTTGCTGAGTCATTCTGGAAGCAAAGGAAGACACCTGAATCTATTTGTTTCAAATGTTTTAAATAGATATCTCTGTCAATACTTAGATCAAGCTCACGAGGTTTTCTGTGTGTTTGCTGGGATAAATCATTCTGTGATACACTCCTCGAATTCAGAGTGGACTATTCAATAATCTGATTTGAAAATGTCATAGGAAATTTTGTGGATGTTTTAGTATTGATGAATATCAATTTAATAGACACATGCCATGTACTTTGTACTGAACCTGTGCTGTGGGAACTTGATGGACTGCAAGACTTATGGCCATAGTAAGTGCCAGGTACTCAAAAGGCCCTATGAAAAAAAGCATCAGAAATACAATGATATGAAGGATGTGGTTTTCTTTTTAAATATTATATCTGATTTATTATTTATGGACTATAAAAGGAAGGTAAGCTCCATTAACCCAGTGACCTTTATTTTTTCCCAAGCAGGATAATTGCATTCTAATGGAAACGTAGGAATAGTAGGTATGGTAAATACAGCTCCCTGTGCAAGTAGGGCAGCTCACATTAGCCTCTGAAAGTGAGTTATGAGTTTCAGCATAAATTTATAAGCAACTCCAATTCTTTACTAAACAAAACAGAAAAATGCTGCCAATGTGTTAGCATAGGGAAAATCTAATAATACTCCTGGTGTTAATCTGATACCTTCTTTAAGTGTATTCTATTCTCTTTAAAGTGACAGTCATCAGTTTGATTCAAGACTGAACTTACAGCCTTACAGTAAGTGTCACAGTGTCATATCTCAAGTTATGATGTGCCCTTATTTGGGAGTGCCATGAACATCTTATGTGAAAACCGCAAAAATTTAGGGCTTCTATTCTGGCCACGCCTCACAGACTTTCTGTATTTCTTTTTTACATCTGATCATGTCTTCTGAATCTTAAGAGACTTAACTTTGAGAACTTCCTGGGATCCAGGCACAAGAAGGATGGAGTCTCAGTTTTGCTTTTGGGTCCTTGATGCTCTGGGGTCACAGAGAGATGCCAGGGGAGGCTGTCAAATGGTTCTCAAATGCTAGTTCAAGCATTATTGATATTCTCTGACAATTCTTCACCTGCCAGAGAGCAGATGAGAAAGATATGGATAATGTATGTTTTTCAGAAGGCTGAATTTATTCAAAATTTAAAAACAAGATACTATTTTAGACTTGTTTCTGTCTTTCTTTCTCTTTCGTGCTTAAGTATCATTTATTTCATGAAATAATGTTGACAATCCTAATGTTCTTATGTGACACAACACAAGAAAACCAGAGGTTGCCAGCTATATATCATATTCTTCCATCGCCAAATCTTTTTTATTTTTTTTAATGAACTGATCTGGGAAATCTCCAAATCTGGAAACTAATGTACTTTGCGAAACTCTTTTGCCTGTATGAGGACTCAGAGCCCAGTGTTGGGAAATGTCTCAAGATTCAGAAGACATTTGTATTAAGTATATTACTTGCAGTAATATTTAATTCTCACAATAACTCTATTTGCTGCTATCCTTATTCCCTTTCACAGATTAAGGGAAAAAAGCTAAAAGATCATTAAGAAATTGTTTCAGGGCCCGAGCCTATTGAGCTGTAGGATTCACACCCAGAGTCCTTAACGACTGTGATACGTCCATTAAGTGACGCTGTGAAAGAAACAGACCTCTCATGACGTTTTAGAGACTGCCCTGCAAGCTTGGAGAGATAGTTGTGAAACCTCCTGATTTCCAAGATAATTAAAAAAGCCTTTTTATTTGTTTGTGCCAAGATTTACCATACAGTGATCCATCCCATAATATGCCAGAATATTTGTACAAACCTAGGCTTGTGGCCTGACTCACCATCTTAATCACAGACTTGTACACTCTGTGCCAACTGTCTGGTTGAATTGTAGGCAGAAATGTTCACTTACTCTTGTATATACTTCCAGTTTTCCATAATTAGAGGTGGCCCTGGGAACTGAACAATAAGCAATTGGCACTCCTCGGCCACCTGACACTTGGTAGCCAAGCTCCTCTCCTGAGCAGTCAGAGAGACCTGAGCAATGGAAACTCATCTCAGGAAGTAAGTGTGTTCCAGAAGTCAGTGACTGCCTTGTATTTGGGAAGAGAGATCCGTGCAGGTGTATCTAGTTCCATGCAGGAGCTCTCTTCTCTCCAGGCAGTGGGGTTGTCTCAGTGGTGTTTGCCTTTGAGGGAAAACAAATACCGTGCTGGAGACTGGGTAGCCACAGGAAACTTAAAAGTCCTAAAATTGAATAGGTGGTTATCAGCAGTATCTGATGTGGTTGCCTAAGAAAGTTGCAATGGACATTACAATCTCACAGTTTTCTCTTACTAGTTTTATTTGTTTGCTCAGAAGTCAATACATCAAAACCATTTCAGGTTTATTGGCTCTAGAGTCCTAGAAAGGAGAGTTCTATTATTGAGAAACAGAATATTCTTCCAGGAATGGCCATGAGGCCTCTTCAGCTGCATGCTTCTGATTATTCAGCCCGGGCGCAGGTTGTGCGAAAGCTTATCTCCAACAACCTTAAGAAACTGAGTGATTTTTAGATTTTGAGTATCTTACCCAGTTACTCACAGCACACTTACAGTTTCCAGATTTGTCTTTATTTCTAATTCACTAAAAACAATTCATTTAATATGAGCAAATTATTCAAGGAGTCTGAAATCGCTTTAGTGTAGTGAACAGAATTTTACAATCAGAGAACAAAGTTCTAATCCTGGCTCTGCCATTCACTTGCTGTGTGATTTTGGGAAAATGATTTAGCCTCTCTGAGCCTCAGAGGGCTCATTTTTAAATAGGGGATGATAAGATCTGTCATTCAGAGTGGGTGCAAAGTGAATTACAGAAAGCAACTAAGGGTAGTTATTGAGCCCTTACTATATGGCAGGTGCTGTTCCAGGCTTATGAATACAGTGGTGAACTTGAACTTGCTTTCAAGGAGCTTGTGTTCAAAAGGGAAGGCCCAGCTAACATGTGATTATAATAAAGCAAGGTGCAGGCTAGTATTGTGGTGTGAAGCATGAGGGGCCTCAGGTACTCAGGGAAAATAAGTAACTCAGTTTAGGTCGATGGATCTCTGCCTTGACTGTTGGTTAGGATCCCCTGGAGAGTTTTAAAAAAAATACCAAATACCCTGGACACACCATTGACCAGTTAAATCAAAATCTCTAGGCTGTAGCTTGGGGACCAGTAATTTTCAGTCCTCTGGTGATTCTTATGTGGAACCTGGTTTGGGAAACACTGGCTTAGGCTGTGATCTTGTGAGGGTTATCAGAGGAAGCTGAATTCTTGAGGCTGAAGCTTCAGGATGGTCCCCAGTTGGCCAAATGTAGAGGAGGGAACCGTTAGTGGGATGGGAGAGTTAAGCTGGTGCTGGAACACATGGGTCTTAAATTACATTCTAAAGAAATGCCTTGTATAAAGCAATTAGTGTTGGCTCAGGGCAGATCATCAGTAAATAACAGTGATGGCTTTAAGTTCTTAGAATCATTTACATGTAGGATGGGAGGGACATTCTAACTATGTCTGCTCAAGGGTCTTAATGGAAAATTAATTTTCACATCATTTCAGTATCCCAGCCCCGTGAGTGGGAAGAAGAGGTTGCATTGTCTGGGTTACTGGTTTCATTCCATTCAAATTGTGCTTTCTGAGTCTAGTGAGTGACTAATTCCTCACTTGATATTTTAATTGTGGTGGTGGCTCAGAGGTTAAAGTGTCTGCCTTCAATGCGGGAGACCCAGGTTCAATCCCTGGTCGGGAAGATCCCCGGAGAAGGAAATGGTAACCCACTCCAGTATTCTTGCCTGGAGAATCCCATGGACAGAGAAGCCTGGTCGGCTACAGTCCATGGGGTCTCAAAGAGTCAGACACAACTGAGCAACTTCACTATACACTATACACTTAACACGAAACTTACCATTTTAACTATTTTTAAGTGTACAGTTCAGTGGCATTAAGTACAGTCACATTGTTGTGTCATCATCACCACAGATCATCTGCAGAACCTTTTTATCATCCCCAAATGAAACTGTGTACCCACTAAACAGGAATTCCCCATCCCTCTTTCCCCAGGCTCCTGGTAACTGCTAGTCTTCTTTCTCTGTCTGTAATTTGACTATTCTAGGTACTTTATATAAGTAGATCATTGTTATTAGTTGTTTTGGGTCTGGCTTATTTCACAATGTCCTCTTTAAAAAGATATTTTAATAGGTCTTTTTCTTGGACCTTAAACTCTGACCTTTTAACAGCATAGGAATAGCTTCAATGTTAGGGAGTTCATAATATTTCAACACAGCATAATATGACAAAACAGTGTCCAGAGTGTGTGTCAAAGTCCTGCTGGGTCTCCATGACAAAGGTATGAGCATCCTGAATTATCAGCTATGGTTTATATCTCTCTGCTTCCTTAGATGACATAAGAGCAACAGAAGGATAGCTCTTTTATGCACCTTTTTATAAGTCGTTATTCTATTTTTCTATCAATTTTATTTTTTGGCTCTAACTGATCACTGTAGGCTACTTATTCCTGAGTCAACTAATAGACAAATACAGTGGCCTTTCACATGTCTGGGCTTCCCTTGTGGCTCAGCTGATAATAGAATCCACCTGCAATGCAGGAGACCCTGGTTTGATCCCTGGGTTGGGAAGATCCCCTGGAGAAGGGGAAGGTTACCCAGAATTCTAGCCTGGAGAATTCTATGGAATGTATTCCATGGGGTTGCAAAGAGTTGGACACGGCTGAACGACTTTCACTTCACTTCACATGTCTCTTTTCTTCAAACTGAATGATGTATACAAATAGGAAGCTATTTTTAAATAATCTCATTCTGTGTTTATATTAAAGTAAGAATAACTTGCATCTTCACCACCTTGTATTATTTTGTCCAGTTAACATGACTGATCTATTTTCAGTTTTCTCTGCCCTCCGAAAATTTTTATGAATAACTACTCAGAAGGATGGAAACCCCTTGGCCTAGTAGTCATATGAAAAGTCATCATGACTCACCAGCAGCTTCATCTTCCGGAAGGAGCCTGAATTCTTTCTCTTTTTTCTTTACGTTTCCCTTTCTTAAAATTTTATTTATTCAAAAGCACTTCTCAGGTCCCTAATGTATGTCAAGCAGCTCAGTGGTAAAGAACCCGCCTGCCAATGCAGGAGGTGCAGGAGACTGTTCAAGCCCTGGGATAGGAAGATCCCCTGAAGGAGGAAATGGCAACCCAGTCCAGTATTCTTACCTGGGAAATTCCATGGACAGAGGAGCCTGGTGGGCAACAGTCCATAGGTTCACAAAGAACTGGGCACGACTGAGTGACTGAGCATGCCATGTATGTCAGGCACCATGTTAGAGCCCAGAACAAACAAAATAGATGTAGGGTCTATTCTTGAAGAGTGTAGTGGATTTGGTATCAACTTTCGCTTTTCACTTTCATGCATTGGAGAAGGAAATGGCAATCTACTCCAGTGTTCTTGCCTGGAGAATCCCAGGGACGGGGGAGCCTGGTCGGACATGACTGAAGCGACTTAGCAGTAGTAGCAGTTGATATGTATAGTTGATTTCTGAGTCACAGTCATCTAGTGCTAAATGCAGTAGTGGATCATGTATTCGTACATGTTTCTTTCTTTCTTTTTTTTTCTGTAACATGAGAAGGTAGAGCCACTTAAGGGGGTCTAGCTGACTGGCTGCCAAGATGCCCCACAGGGTGGCAAAATTCCTGTCACCTGGCTCTGATGTTCAATCTGTAGTTCTGGAAGTTTATACACCAGTGCCTCATGAAAGACCTCTTGACAGGAGAGGAGAGAACAGATTCATGTTAAGTTATGAGAGCATGGTAATCCAAATGTCGATTTATTAATTTTGCTGGAGAATATGTTTCCAGCTACAAATTATTTGTTTTTATCATTTTATAAATCCTTCTTGCATCAGGGTGACTGAAGGGCTGAATTCATAGTCAAAGGGATACGAAGTAAAGACAAAATTGAAGTTATGTAGGTGATCTTGAGGGGTCTTTTATCCAGACCAAGGGAATGCCTAGTATAAATCCAAACCCCATAGCCAAGAGCACATGGAGAGGGAACTGATTTGATCCCACCAGCCGTGTCTGCCCAGTGATGGGTCCTTACCACGCCCTCCTCCTTTCTGCTTCTAGGCTGATTACTGGTGTGAGTGACACATTCCCTCATCACATATGCTAACATCATCAAGACTGAGAGCCACAGTCAGATCATACTCTTAATTTAGCCTTTCCACCTCTTATCTTTGCATAACTCTGATCTCATCTGTAATAGGTTATGATTGCTGGCCAAACTCTCAAGAGTTCTAGGACTCTTTTGTTCCTCTTTCTAATCAGATTGTTCTCTGCCTCCACCTATGACTGCATTTGAAGAAAGTCCTGTACTTCTTTAGGATGGAAACATTATCCTTACAAAATCCATTACAGTTCTTGTGGTTTTTTTGGTTATGACTTTTATTCCTTCGTCCGTTTAATCCATTTCTACTATATTTGCCTGTCAACTAATTTTAAGGAAGTGCTTTGAATGGATTTAAGACCCAGGTTTTCAGAGAAAGAAAGTCTGGTTCTTCATCATGACCTAGACTCCAAGGGTTTAGTTTGAAAGTATCAGTAACACTCATTTTTCACACTTCCATCACTTTCTCAGGGATCCCATTTTACCCTGAGGCTGTGTCAGTTTCCTCCTCTGATTCTTGTCTTCTTCTTTCACATATGGGCCGTTTCTAAGTGGCAATGTCTTGACTGGGCCTACTTGAATTATAACCATCTTGACTTTATGTGCCATTTTTATAAGTCATTGAAATGTGGTAAGATAAGAAGCCAGGTGCTTTATCTGTCCTAATTCTGAGCCTATATCCAGATGTCTTTATATTTTCAAAATATTGTTGTCTTAAATTTCATACTTTTATATTCTATTCCTGATAACTTTATATTTCTTAGCTGCACAGAACTAAATTCCTTTCATTCATGAACTTCTAACAGTGACTTCACACCCTGGACTTCATTATCCATTTGCCGCCATCTGTTAGTAAATACAGAGTATAGAGTTTAACCCTTTATACTTTCTGCCTGGGAATCTGGTGCGTTAATATCATCTTTGTCATCTCTTTAGATATTGCTTACCTCGGGAAAATCAATGTGCTGCCTAGTGGCATTTTCACTTCTCATTTTAGGACTTTTGGGTGTGATGCATTTTAAGAACTGTCCAGTATATTAATAATAGATGAGAGATGGCGTCATATGAGCACATGGGGCCTTGGTGATTAAGGTCCCTGGGGATTCAGAAGAGCAAATTACAGAGCACATTTTATGTCTTGGAAAGAGAGCAGATACTATAATGAATTTTTAAGTTAGCAATTTGTTTAGTCTCCTGAGGCCCTGGCAGCTTGCTGAGGTTACAGGGGTAAAAAGTACCTGCAGAGAGGAATTTCTCAGTCAGAACCAACATTTAAAGTAGTGGTGTGTTAATGCTTAAAAAGAAATCCTGTATGCATTTTTTATAGCTTCTAGCTTTTGCAGCTGGATCTGACAAATGATGCTTCAAGAAGTTGAGCCAGCTTGCCATTTTCCAGGCTCCAGCTCCATTATTTATGTCTTTTCCAATAAAGCCTATGGCACATTCTTAAAGACTTAGCTTTGCTAAAAGTACAGCCCAATACCTGAATGGGGACTGGTAGCAAATGCCATTGGGCCTTCATTGTTTTTTTCTTAACCCTGCTGTTCTTATCTAGGTATACTCAGTGATTTAACTTAATATCAAGTAACATTTTCAGAGATTCTGAGTTCATGGGGGTCTTTTGAAAAGTGAATTTTATGTGATTAGCGTTTGATTAAGTGATCAAAGAAGACAGTTTCTATCACAATGTCAAGTAGAAATGTATCATTAAAAAATTGGATCAGAACTCAAAGATAAATTGAAGATTCCATGAATTTTTATGATATTAGCACAGAGGAACTTCATTTTAAAAAGAGAAACCACGTATTTTGGCAGTCTTCAGCAGTAGGCTAAAGAAGTTATGACCTAAATTCAAATGTAGTCCTATAGACCATAGCTTTTTAAGAGACCAGAATCCTGGAAGTAAGGAATATATAATCTACTCCGCTCTCCACCCCCATCAGAGAAGAAGCTATGGACCTTGACTCCTGGACAGGCTGACCAACTCCTGATACTTTGTTTAATATGTGAGCCCCATACAGGCCTTGATTGCAAATGTAGTCCTATTAATGTTGTCGCCCAGGTTATGGCCATGGTTTTTTCTTCTCAAATATCCCTCTGTATTTCAGGCATTCCCACTCTAGTACTCTTGCCTGGAAAATCCCATGGACGGTGGAGCCTGGTAGGCTGCAGTCCATGGGGTCGCTAGGAGTTGGACACGACTGAGCGACTTCACTTTCCCTTTTCACTTTCATGCATTGGAGAAGGAAATGGCAACCCACTCCAGTGTTCTTGCTTGGAGAATCCCAGGGACAGGGGAGCCTGGTGGGTTGCCATCTATGGGGTCGCACAGAGTTGGACATGACTGAAGTGACTTAGCAGCAGCAGCAGCAAGGTGGTATCTGCTGTGTTTATGAACTTAACCACTCAGATTCTTCTCTTGCCTCCTCACTAAGCTCCTCCTGCTTCCCTGGGAATGTCTCTGGGCACAGAGCTGTAGCAGGGAGGAGTCAATTTCACTCTCCCTGCTAGGTCTATTTCTTTGGTGGCTTTTGTTATTATAATCACACTTAAGGGCCTGCCTCAGAGAATCCTGCCCCTCTGCCTGACTGTTAAGCTTAAGTGCCATTGTTCAGAACCCTGTCCACCTGTAGATGGCAGGAAGGAAGAAATTAATACACACCCCTGCCTAAGGCTTGCCATTCTAGCAAATCAGTTCAGTTCTGTTCTTTGCTCAATCGTATGCAACTCTTTGCAACCCCATGGACTGCAGCCTGCTAGGCTTCCCTGTCCATCACCAACTCCTGGAGCTTGCTCAAACTCATGTCCATCAAATCAGTGATGCCATCCAACCAGGTCATTCTCTGTCACCCTCTTCTCCTGCCCTCAGTCTTTCCCAGCATCAGGATCTTTTTAAATGAGTCATTTCTTCGCATCAGGTGGCCAAAGTAATGGAGTTTCAGCTTTCAGCATCAGTCATTCCAATGAATATTTAGGACTGATTTCTTTTAGGGTTGACTGGTTTGATCTCCTTGCAGTCCAAGGGACTTTCAAGAATCTTCTCCAATACCACAGTTCAAAATCATCAATTCTTCGATGCTCAGCTTTCTTCATGGTCTAACTCTCATATCCATACATGACTACTGGAAAAACCACAGCTTTAACTAGATGGACCTTTGTCAGCAAAGTAATGTCTCTGCTTTCTAATATGTTGTCTAGGTTGGTCAGTACTCTTGCCGGGAAGGTCCCATGGATGGAGGAGCCTGGTAGGCTGCAGTCCACGGGATCGCTAGGAGTTGGACACGACTGAAAGACTTCACTTTCACTTTTCACTTTCATGCATTGGAGAAGGAAATGGCAGCCCACTCCAGTATTCTTGCCTGGAGAATCCCAGGGACGGGAGAGCCGGGTGGGCTGCCGTCTATTGGGTCGCACAGAGTCGGACACGACTGAAGCGACTTAGCAGCAGCAGCAGCAGGTTGGTCATAGTTTTTCTTCTAAGGAGCAAGCGTCTTTTAATTTTATGGCTACAGTCACCATCTGCAGTGACTGTAGAGCCCAAGAAAGAGCCCAAGAAAATAAAGTCTGTCACTGTTTCCATTGTTTCCCCATCTATTTGCCATGAAATGATGGGACCAGATGCCATGATCTTAGTTTCTTGAATGTTGAGCTATAAGCCAGCTTTTTCACTCTCCTCTTTCACTTTCATCAAGAGGCTCTCTAGTTCCTCTTTGTTTTCTGTTATAAGGGTGGTGTCATCTGCATATCAGAGGTTATTGATATTTCTCTTGGCCATCTTAATTCCAGTTTGTGCTTCATCCAGCCTGGCATTTGGCATGATGTACTCTGCATATAAGTTAAATAAACAGGCTGACAATATACAGCCTTGTTGTACTCCTTTCCCAATTTGGAACCAGTCTGTTGTTCCATGTAGATGGCAGGAAGGAAGAAATTAACACATCCCCCGCCTAAGGCTGGCCATTCTAGCAGATACTTGTAAGATTAAGTGACCTTTTTACTTTGTTTCCCCCCCTTCCCTATCTCTGATCCATAAAAGGACCTGGCATCTGGACACCAACAAGATGGTTATTTGGAGACGTTAGTGTGCCATCTTCTCAATCAGTTGGCTTTCCACGCAAAGTCGTATTCCTTGCCTCAGCACCTCGTCCTCAATTCATTGGCTTGTCATGTGGTGAGCAGAGCGAGCTTGGACTGGGTAACAGCCAATTCTATACTATGGTTTTTCTGTCTGTTGTGGGATGAGATGAGCATCTTCTCCAGGCCCTTCAGTTTCATGATTAAACCCTCTCTCCATCACTGTTCATCCCAGAGCTTTGGGCAGTAAAGGGGAAAACTCCATCCTATTCCATCTATCTCTCTATCTTCCCTCTTCTGGGCACCCTTGCTAACCTGGAAAAGAACTGCTTCTTCAGTCAAGAAATGATCCTCTTTGATTACTGACTCATGCTGATAAATTTCTGCAAGGATCACTAGGTCACCATTTCTGCAGACCACCATTTGAACACAGGACACCCAGCTGAAAATGCAGTTTTAGTTGAAAACAGGAAATGAAGTAGCTTTGAAATTACACTAAGTCAGTGCAGAAGTGAGTTTTCAGACAAGCTTAAAGGACAAGCAGGATTCATTCAAGTAATGTTAATACCTTTTGATTGATCCTTGAGATTCTCTGAGGGCCATGATAAATAGTACTTGTTTATTTACCCCTCATTCCTCTGTGCTGGATTCTACAAAAAGGATATAAACCCTGAAGAAACTTCAAAATGGAACATTCAGTGTTTCTATCCTCAAGAAGTAACACCTAAAGATTATCTATCGTATATAATTCTTTCATGTATATGCTCTGTCTTTAGTCTCTCTCTAAACGCACATGCATTCTGTATGTTATATGATATTATCTTCCTTTTTTCTCCTTTATTGGTCTATATAGATTACCTTATTTTTAATAGATATTTGATATATTATGTAGAAAATTATAATTGTATCAACTAGCCATCCATTCATGGATGTTTGAATTATGAAATATTGTATTTGGAAACAAAGTAATGTATTACGAGATTATCTGTCTTTAGTAACCATTGAATGCCTGCCAATGTCACAGTGCCTTTTCCAGCAGAATCAAGTCTGAATACTTTGTTCTGATGATTCTAATTTATGTTCACAGCAGGAGAGAACTTTGCAGAAGGATCTTGTTTGTGCTTATTCCTTCTAAGTAAATCATTTGTGTGTTTTAATTATACATTTGCCAAGTCATTAGTGTTACAGTGTGGTTGAGAGCATAAATTCATTTCAAAAGTATGTTTGGAATTTTGTAGTTTTACAGTTCACAGCAGGAACCAAACTGATTCAATACTTTCTAATAAATAATATCTTTAATCACTGTCCTACTTAAGCTGGTATGTAATTATTCTTTGTTGTATGATAGAACCAGAACTGTGATTAATTACTTTTCTGATTCTTTCTTTCTGCTCTGTTGTGCCTGCACTGTCAGCCCCTCCCTGTCTATAGACAGATGCAGGAGGCTCTCACCCCCTGGCTTCCTGCACAGGCCACCACACTGCCAAGGTCAGCAGGAGAGGACTGTTGCCCCAGTGGCGCCACGTTGTTCAGCTTGACCTGAACACCTAGCCGCTCCAAGGGCTCATTAGAACTGATCCCATCATGCTTCACATTCCACCAGAAGGCCACACCCCTCCAAGGCTTCCACAGGGTCTGTGCCGTTTGCCACCACTCACCACCTCCACTCATCTGACCCAATTTCCTGCTCTTCTCCAACCTCCCAAAACTCTTGCCTGTGCCATTTGGAATTGATGGACTATCAGGGCAAACTGCTGCTCTGAATGCCCTCACCACCTGCATGACCTAATTTAAACCTGGGTGCTTCCTATGGACACCTCCTCACCTGCACTCTCTCCAGTAGAAGCAGCTCATTATCAATGTTGTATTGTTCTTCTTATTATTATGTTATTATTATTAGTAATAGTTACAGTGCAAATACCACAGGCCCTGGAGCTTGGGGTGAGTGTCCTCCTAGCACCCCACTGCAGCTTTTGGACCACAGCTCTTCTTTCTTCCTTTAAATACTCAGCTCCTTTGAATTTTGTGCCTTCAGACTTTACTGCCCGCCTCTGTTGCTGTTACCTGCGGTCCCTAGGTCCTCCCTAGGCACTGCTCACAGTGCTGTTTCACTGTCTTTTATCACTAGTCCCCAGCATTGTTCCAGGGGATTTGCATCTAGTACCTTGCTTCTTTGATCCTGAATTGGTTCTCTCCCCTTCAGCCATTCCTACAGTCCTAACTTTAACCTTTCTGTTACTAATAATGGGACTCCCTCCAAAATCTTTCCTGCAGGCATTCGTCTCTTGACTAGTTTCTTCTATGCTTCCAACTTGCCTTTTCTAGTCATCACATTTTAGATCATTCAGACCTTTAATCCACTGACCTTTTTTGTCTCTTTGTATTTCTTTTACTATCATGCTTTCTGCTTCTATTCCCTCCATATCCAGCTTAGATTCTTTGTTCTGTCACTGTGATCACTCCCCAGCAAATATCTGCACCCTCTCCTGTTTCCCTCCCTCTCTTAAACCTGAAACTAAATAATTAATGTGGAGAAAAAACACTTGAGCCTGTTAGCCAGCTCCTCTTTAAATTCTTGGCCAGTGCACCATAATTCTACTTTATTTCCATGATATATTAGCTTTATCCTTCCCTAAAATGACTATTTCACTTGTTTCCTCTCTCCTAAATTCTTCTCCCCACTTGCACTAATCGGATGATCTTGCCTTATATACTGCTTAATAAAATAAATAATAAAGCAGGAACCCCCCCCCATCATTCTGTCATGATTCCATCAAACAACTTCTCTCTACCTGTAACCACAGTCTCTATTTCACTTCTCTTTCTGTGGATGAAGCTCTCCTGAGTATGTTTTTTTATTTAAAATTTTAAGTTGAATTATAATTGGCTTACCATATTATATTAGTCTCAGGTGTGTGGTATGCTGTGTGTGATAAGTGGCTTCAGTCTTGTCTGACTCTATGACCCTATGGACTGTAGCCTACCATGTTTCTCTGTCCATGGGACTCTCCAGGCAAGAATACTGGGGTGGGTTGTCCTGCTATTCTCCAGGAAATCTTCCTGACCCAGGAATCAAACCCATGTCACCTGCGTCTCCTGCATCGGCAGGCAGGTTCTTTACCACTAGTACCACCTGAGAAGCCTAGTTTCAGGTATACAATATAGTAATTCAATATTTTTATATGTTACAAAATGATCACCACAATAAATCTAGCTACCACCTGTCATGGTACAAAGTGATTATATTAGTATTGGCTATATTCTCTATGCTGGACAAACCTGAGCGTATTGAACGCCAACTTGCCCTTATGTCCTGGTTCTATAGACTGAAAAATACAAAAAAAAAACAAAAGTGCACAATGTGAGAGCTGTGAGTTTCAGTTTTATTATGGAACTTAAGGCTATATCCCTTAAGGAGACAGCCCCTTAGATAGCTCTGAAGAACTGCTTCAAAGGGCTAGGGGAGGAGCCCCTCAGGATATATAAGAATTTTTTGGACTGGAGAATACATGTAGTCAAGCATGCCTCCTGGCAAAAAGTTACTGCTAGCCACAGATATCAGATATCTTAGTTAATGAATTTAGTACTTTTCTATGTATGGGAAATGCAAAATGCCATTTCAGTGGGGTCATTGAAATTCTTCCTTAGATACACGTTTTAACCATCTAAGGGTTCATATGTCCAAAACACAGAATGCCTCATCCTGAATTCCTTTCATGGTGTCCTTGTAGGTCAGCGACTGCAGTGGCTAATGACTTGACCCTTCTAGAACTGGAATGGCGGGTAGTACACTTTGTTCACAGTCCGTATCCCCTCTCACGCCCTGGGGACTGGGCTCCAGTGGTAGAGTGCCTCAATGGCTAAGTACACAGACTCTGGAGTCAGACTTCATGAAATTTCATCCCTGCTACCTTCCAGGGTATGAGCTTAGGAAAATTACATAACTTTTTCTGTGACTCAGCTGCCCCACTTATAAAATGAGGTGTTAATGTAATCTGCTCTGCAGAGTTCTTATGCAGATGAAAGGGGTGAATTTAGTGATGTGCATAGGATGGGCTGAGTCTGCCTTAGCCCTTCTCTTCAGCACACGTATATGCTCTAGTAATTTCACATTGAACAAACAGAGCCTTCCCTTCTCTTCACATTTTCCCAGCCCCCCAACTCCCACTTTGTTTCTCTGCTCCTCCAAACCAAAAATTTCTTGATTCTACCTGCTTCTCTCTAACTGTCAGTCTTCTCGTTTTAGTCCAAGGCTTCTCTTGCCTGAATTGCTGCAGTGGTTTTTTGATATATTCGTTGTTAATCAGATAATGTCACTGACTTTGAAAACCTCTCCCAGGAATAAAACCAACACTTGCATTCTGGCATAGAGTCCCACAAGATCAGGATTCGTCAGCTATTGTCTCAATGATACTGAAGAGCAACTCACCATAAAATCTCT
The DNA here is from genome assembly GCF_027580195.1 of Bos mutus. NCBI lineage: Eukaryota > Metazoa > Chordata > Mammalia > Artiodactyla > Bovidae > Bos > Bos mutus. The sequence continues at coordinate 71,126,963 of NC_091622.1, read as the reverse complement.
GGCTTAAAACAACTCTCATTCTCCTGAATCTGCTGATGACTGCTGGTTTGCCCACATTCTTGCAGGGTGGCCAGGGGCTGGCTGCCTGCGCATCTCAGCACAATTTTTGTGTGCCAGCTGCTTATATCACGTCGGCCAAAGAAAATGTCACAGCAAACCCAAAGTCCAGGAGTGAGAAAATACTTCCTCTTTTGTGAGAGGAATTGCAAAGTGGCATGGCAAAGGGCATGTACACATATGTGTGTGTGCATGTGCACAGGTGTGCACATGAGGGAGAGGGGGAAGGGGAGAGAGTCTGCTATTTCAATTTACCACGCCATCCTCTGACATCTCGCATCGGTGACCTCCTCACCCACAGTGTTCTAGCCATAGAGGGTCTTGTCCTTGTTCCTTGAGCATAACCAATTCCTTCCTATTCTGGGACTATTTGTACCACATTCAGTTCAGTTCAGTTCAGTTCAGTGGCTCAGTCGTGTCCGATTCTTTGCGACCCCATGAATCGCAGCATGCCAGGCCTCCCTGTCCATCACCAACTCCCGGCGTTCACCCAAACTCACATCCATTGAGTCGGTGATGCCATCTAGCCATCTCATCCTCCGTCATCCCCTTCTCCTCCTGCCCCCAATCCCTCCCAGCATCAGGGTCTTTTCCAATGAGTTAACTCTTCACATGAGGTGGCCAAAGTATTGGAGTTTCAGCTTCAGCGTCAGTCCTTCCAATGAACACCCAGGACTGGTCTCACATCACACTGTGCTATAAGTTTACACGTAGATTTAGCACTGAAGTTTGTTTTCCAGAGAACTCCAGTGACATGACAGCTATTCCTTCTCTTCATTGTTTTTAGCCCTTAAATTTTATTTTTGATGATCTATACCCTTAGAGCCTTCATTGACTTGAAGATAGATCTGAAAGCCTTTCAGATTCACCATCAAATCAATAAAGCCCTTTTATTTTCCTCTAATACTGTAAAACCTGCCAAAAGATGAAAAACAAATTAATTTGCTCTACATTTGTTCAATAAGAATAATGGAGAGTAGGCAGAAGACTATGAGGAAAAAGTAAATTCAGTGGAACTTTAGGAGTTGAGATGACTTGGATTTTGTGAACTTCTGTATTTAATAAATGTCATTTTCCAAACATGTGTGAACTAATTTTTTTTTTTTTTAATTCACATTACACAGCATGCTTGGTGGTCAGCTCGGTGTTAGTTCGCCTAGTGCATCACAGGCAGCTTGTGGGGTGTCCTGTCACCCTGGGGGAGCAGGGTTTGCAAGGATGGAAGGACTCAACATACAGCACAGGTTGGGGGGCGGGGATTGGCCCAGGAGGCACTTCAGCAACAGGTGCAGGGAGGAAAGGGACCAGGGAGCGGGGATTCAAGGCACTGCACTTTTTGCTTCCTCGAGAGGTGTTTGAGACCTGGGAGATAAGTCCTGTCACTCACTTCCCCTATATCCCCAGGAATATTAGTGAGGACAAGGAATTGGGAAGACTCAGAAGGCAGGAAGGAGCATGGATGAAGCTGGTATGAGAGCAGTTTGAACAGGGCCCCACCCCGGGTACCCTCTGGTTGGCTGAAGTGGAAGACCAAAAATAGCAGAAGCAGTACCCACTCCAGTGCCTGGAGAATCCCAGGGACGGGGGAGCCTGGTGGGCTGCCGTCTATGGGGTCACACAGAGTCGGACACTGCCGGGAGCCGGTGAGGCATTCCGCTCGTGACAAAGGTCATGAGGAAGGAGGCTCGGCATACGCAAAGGCGGGATCGAGCCTCAGGAGTCCGCCCGGATATTCTCGAGCATTTCCCGCCCCCCCCCCCCCAAAAAAAAAAGCCAGAGTCTGCCTACCTTATTGCTTTGTGCTCTCACCTCTGACTTTACTGGGGGCTGTCCCCTACCACCATCTCGCTCTCTCTGTCAAAGAGTTAACTTACAGCTCCAATTAATAAAGTTCCTGGGCAATTAGGAGTGTTTAAATCCAAACCCCTCAGATGGCTCTCTAACTCGCCTGACAAGTTTACCCGGACTCCTACAGCTATGCATACGATTGTTTACAGACTCCCAGCCTCAAGAGGCACGGGAAGCTTAAGATACTCAAATAGCTTAGAGCCTCTCAGAGAGTTAGAAACTGAGAGAATAAACTAGTAAAGGATTTCATTGATGAGCCAATGCTTGTTGCCAAGTTTTCACATCCCCTGAATTGTATCCTTGAATGTGTATTAATTAATATAGTTGGTATGTAGAAAAAATAAGTAGTGGCCTTGGTGTTAGTAACTTTAGACCCTTAAGGTAATAAATTCTTTCCTTTGTTGTAAACCCATTACACATCTGCCCTATAGGAATGCAATTTTATCTTCGGAAGATGGCGCCAAACCTTAAAATAATTAATCTTAGAGAAAATAAGTCTTTGTTGATAAGTCCTTGTCAAGAGTCATAAAATGTTAGTAGGCCTTCTGGCCAGAAGATGATGTAAATCACCTAAACCATTTGTATACGATAAATTTGCAGGAAAGAAACCCTGGTTTTTGATAAGGATCAAAAAACTGCTGACTTTGCATCCCCTATTATCCTCTATGTGTAACTTAGGGTATAAAAGCCCCTGTTGAAAATAAAGCTGCGGGCCTTGCTCACCAATGCTTGGTCTCCCCATGTCATTCTTTCCTTTAACTTCCGGCTGAAGTCTCCATCTGGAGCGTGGATATCCTCTGCGACCACTTATTTGCCTGGGCTTCTAAGACCCACTCGAGAAGGTGTCTAAGGTGGGGCACCTTCCGCTATTCGAGAGGGCGCCTGCGGCCTCCGTGGTCAGAGCTAACCTGGTGTCACGGGTTATATTGATTTTCCCCGTAAACCAAGCTACTCAGCCTCTTTTCTCCACTGAATTTTCCTACTGAGCTATCCTCATTCTATTACTCTTTATATCTCTAATTACCATTTGAATAGGTCGCCGACGCTGTCTCCCCTTCGAATACCCTGGATCAGCCGGGGCTGGTCCCCGGCAGGACACGACTGAAGCGACTTGGCAGCAGCAGCAGCAATACACACTGACAAGTGTTTTGCTGCATAGTCCCACCTTCATGTACCACCAAGGGCTGTTATCAGGATCAAATGAGATGACGCAGATAGCCTGTTTCATGAACTACAGTCCTAGGTATAGGGTACTTTTAGAGCTTGCATAAATCTGTATTTTTTCCCCCAAAATTTTAAACTCGGAGTATAATCGCTTTACAATGTTGTGTTAGTTTCCACTGTACAGCAAAGCGAATCAACTCTATGTTTACATATATCCCCTCTCTCTTGAGTCTCTCTTCCTCCCCTCCTCACCCTCCATGTCTTTCTCTGTGGAAGGATTGTTCATCTTCACCCTGTTGCTATCAGGCTCGGTCATGTGGCTTGCTTTGGCTAGTAACCTGTGAGCAGAAGTCCTGTGTCGTCTCTGGGCAGAAGCTTTAAGAGCAGCCCATTGTTCTCCCATTGTTCTCTCTTCTCTGCTTCTGTCTTTGTTAGGATGAAGCCTCTGTTGGCTTGAGTTCCCTGGTGATTCAATCAATGAGCAAGTAAAGCTCAGGGATATGCACATGAGTGAGAAATAAAGGTTGTTTTAAATTGCTGCGACTTTTCACATTCTTTGATCCTGCTCAATAGCCTAGCCCAGCCTGAATGATACACAGTTGACCTCTGGAAGTCTTAGGTTGTTTCTGGAAATTAGTGAGCAGTTAGGAAATGCAACTGCTGCTATCAGTAACCAAGTTTGAAATACTTAGAAAAAAGCAGAGGAATGATCCTATCTTGTTTTCAGTTTGAACAGAAGAGAAAGATGCTTATTTATTCATTGTTGTATTTTTTATTTTTCTCCATGTCTTATACTTTGGTCTTTAGCTGGAGTTTGGTTTATGATTGGCATGTACACATCCCAGTGTGCAGAAAATACAACATAGTGTATTTCTTTACTGTCAGTGTACAAATTTTATATATATTTTTATATTAGTGCTAGAGGATAAAACTGATTATTATATTAAAAAGTATATTCTATATTTATGTTCCATTATCTTTTTATGTAGTTGTATGTACTTTATGGAAAAATATCATCTATGACATAAATTAACTTGTTTGAAGGCAGTTAATAATGTCACCACAATTTCTATGGTAAAAATTATGCAATTTAAAAATTAAGGAGGAAGTTTATTTCATTTTTTATAATTAAGTAATATTTATTTTTGATTGTGCTGAGTCTTTGTTGCTGCACACAGGCTTTCTCTAGTGGTGAGAAGTCTGCTTTTCATTGCAGTGCACAGGCTTCTCATTGCAGTGGCTTCTCTTGTCTCGAAGCGCAGGCTCTAAGCGTACAGGCTTCAGTAGTCGCAGCGTGTGGGCTCAGGAGTTGAGGCTTCTGGGCTCTGGGCTCTAGGGCTCGTGCTCAGTAGTTGTGGCGCACAGGCTTCAGTTGCCAGAGGCATCTGGAATCTTCCCAGATCAGGGACCGAGCCTGTGTCCCCTTCATTGGCAGGTGTATTCCTGCCCACTGTACCACCAGAGAAGTCCAGAAAGGTTTATTTTTAAAGATTTATTTTAACAAATTAAGGCTATCTGAAACCATCATGCATTTATTTTTAAGTGAAAATGGAAATACATTAAAAATATTAACTGTCATTGAAATGTATTCATGAAATAAATGATCAACTTTTTTATTTAAACAAATCCGCACCCCAGAGGAGGTGTATGAGATTTTAAAAAATTCAAGTCATGTGTCTTGGCCAGAGGAAAATAGAGCAGATGACTTTACGAGGCTGCTTTGTGTGTGTGTGTGTGTGTGTCTGTGTATGTGTAGTTTTGCATGTGTGTGAATTTGTGTATGTGGAGTATATATGTGTGGAGAGAAGGAGAAAGATTTATTCTTTCTAATTTTGTTTTTAGGATTTTTATTGTATTCTTGTACAGAGAGTACAACAATATCAAGAAGCATGCAACTTCCTAAGGTAGGCATTTTCTGTAGTTAGTTCGTACAGTTTTAAAAGACTCATTAACAAATTCATGTGATAGTTTTTACTTGAAGTTCGGAATAATCTCCAACAAATGTTTACTGTGGTGGAAGGCAGCAGGGGGTGTTGAGAAACACATGTGCCTTGAAGACACACAGACCTGGATCTGAGTCCCAAGGTTATCACTTCTTAGTGATGCACATTTAGGAAAGTAAATATACCTTTTACCCTCAGTTTTTTTTTTTCCATATATAAAATGGGAAAGTGAGAGTAGATCATAAGGAACAAAATGTGTCTAAGTACATCAGATTCAGAAGTCAAGGTAGGGAGAATCAAGGTGAATGGGTATTTTCAAGAGAAGCTTCACCTATCAATCTTTAGTAAAGACTATTGATCTCACAGTGGCATAGTCAGATCACCACCTTAATAGCATCTGAGAAACAGGAAAACCACTGTTTGCAAAAGATTAACCATACCATGCGGAGAAGGCAATGGCACCCCACTCCTGTACTCTTGCCTGGAAAATCCCATGGACGGAGGAGCCTGGTAGGCTGCAGTCCATGGGGTCACGAAGAGTCAGACACGACTGAGTGAGTTTACTTTCACTTTTCACTTTCATGCATTGGAGAAGGAAATGGCAACCCACTCCAGTGTTCTTGCCTGGAGAATCCCAGGGACGGGGGAGCCTGGTGGGCTGCTGTCTGTGGGGTCACACAGGGTCTGACACGACTGAAGCGACTTAGCAGCAGCAACCATACCATGATATGTAATGTCAATTCTAAATGACACTGAAGTGAAGAATAAGTACTGGTATTATGGGTACATGTGAATTCTGTGTTATTACTTGAATGGAATAGCACTATTGTAGCTTGGGAGTTTGCTTCAAAAGTGATATTTTCCCTTCCAAGGAAAATAAAAAAATCCTTTTCAAGGCATTTTGCTTTTGTTATTATGGAGTCCAGTGCGCCCTATTGGGCTTCCCAGGTGGCAACAGTGGTAAAGAACTCGCTTGCCAATTCAGAAGACATAAGAGACCCGGGTTCAATCCCTGGGTCAGGAAGATCTGGAGGAGGGCATGGCAACCCACTCCAGTATTCTTGCCTGAAGAATCCCGTGGACAGAGGAGCCTGGTGGGCTGCAGTCCATGGCATCGCCCAGTCGAACATGACTAAAGTGACTTCGCATTCGCACATGCATATGCCATATTATCCTACAAAGAGACTGGAGCCCCCAGGCCAGTGAGAGGTTTGTGGAGGTACAATAGAGTGCATGTGGCGTGTTAGCAAGGAACTGGGTTTTTTAGTGCTGGTGTTACCTCTAATTAGCTCTACAACTTCGGACAAGTTCCTATTTTAAAGTATGTTTGGATACACGTGCATTAACCTTACTTCTAGTGTCTGTAAATGTGATGCTTTAATATCTGCTTACATGCATATGCTGGACATGCCTTGTTCTGGACAACCCAATAATATACTTCAGTCACCTTCCTTCACCCCCTGCCTCCCTCATTGACCCTCTGCCCTCCCAAACCCCCAGGAGGAGCCCTCTCTCCAGGGGCACACTTTCGCAATACAAACCAGCCAATCCAGAGCCACATCACCAACCATCTCCTTAATCAGGCTCTTACACTCTGGGCCATTGCACACTTGTCCTAGTGACATCAGGACCAGGTACCAGACAACTGGGGACAGCTCCTGTGCCCCAGAGATGCTGAAATTATTCAAACTAGTCAATCCTAAACCTACTTTCTCTCCCCTGTTCTTTTCAGTGGAAACCACAGTTAAGGCTCTTGATTGATCACCATTCCCCCCTCCCTGTGCTGACTGTTCAACCCTGGCTCCTTTTCACGTGGCCCCTCCTCTTGGGAACTGTCTTTTCAGTGGCAGTCATCAGCTTGGCCTCACTATTCCCCAGATTTTCAATGAATACACTCTATTTTAAGACAGTAAGGAACTGACTCCATGTAACTAGAGTGGAGGCTTGGGAGGATGAGAAATGGGAACTGTGGAGTAAGTTTCCTAGGTTGCAGGGACCACTCATGTTTGCTTTGCTCTGTGTACCTGCTTCATTCCTCTCGGTGTCTGAGAGCAGCTTCCTTGGCTGTCCTGCACTTGACTCATCTGCATTGCCTTCCGATGGTGCCCTTGGCTGACAAGTCTGTTCAAATCCAGCATTCATATCTTACTGCCTTAGGCTTTCTCTGTCCTTCCTAATTCCTGTGGGGAGAAAAAATCTGATCTGGAAAAAAAAAAAAAGTCCAGCCTTGGGTCAGCTGTCTGTTATTCAGCTATAGCCAGAAGGTAGGATGGACATGGCTTACAGAGGGGAAGTGGGAGAAGCAAGACCATTGACTAATATCTGGTACCTGAAGACATTTTGCAGTATTTTTTTAAAAAAGTATTTAAAGGGATTCTATTTTAAAAAATAGTAAATAACTGAAAATATGTCTATTATTCTTCAAAATCAGATTTGTTTGATCAGGTAGTTCATTTCCCAAAGAACAAAGATAAAATTGAGCCATCTAGAATGCTGTTACTTCCAAGCTCCTGATAGGAATTATAAAATGAAGACTTCCTAGAGTTCTGAAGTGAATTTTGAAAAAAGTCATACCTGTTGTTTATATTATAAGTAAACGATAAAGTATATTGTTTGAAGCTTTGGGAAAGCTAAAACTTGGAAATTATTTAGCAGTAAAGGAAGAGTTGTTTCAGAGACCCAGTTGAAATACTATGAAAGGCTAGGAAATGTGTAGTGGTAACCACAAGTATACCTATTAGAGCTTGAAAAGGGTGAACGTCAGGGTAAAGGGATTTGGAAAAAACTGGCTAAAATAAAGAATCCAACATTAGAACCTATGATTTTAAAAATGGAGATGATTTAACTCTTTTGGTCTCAAGAGGCATTCCGCAAATGATAAAGAAGTACAATGGAACTCCTTTATTATAGGCTGAATGTTTGGGTTCCCCCTCCCCAAATTCATATGCTGAAGCCCTAACTCCCAACATGGCTGTGACTGGAGATGGGATTCCTTAAGTAGTAAAGTTAAATGAGGTTATAAGGGCCCTGATCTGATAGGACGTGTCTTACAAGCAAAGACACCAGAGGGCGCTCTCTCCATACTCATGCAATGAGAAGAGGTCATGTGAGGACACAGCGGGAAGGTGGTTGTCTGGAAGCCAGAAAGAGAGCCCTCAATTCAGTTGCGTCTCACTTTTTGCAACCCCATGGACTGCAGCACACCAGGCCTTCCTGTCCATTGCCAGCTCCCGGACTTTACTCAAACTTGTGTCCGTCGAGTTGGTGATGCCATCCAACCATCTCATCCTCTGTCCTCCCCTTCTCCCCCTACCTTCAATCTTTCCCAGCATCAAGGTCTTTTCTAATGAGTCAGTTCTTTGCATCAGGTGGCCAAAGTATTGGAGTTTCAGCTTCAGCATCAGTCCTTCCAATGAATATTCAGGACTTATTTCCTTTAGGATGGACTGGTTGGATCTCCTTGCAGTCTAAGAGACTCTCAAGAGTCTTCTGCAACACCACAGTTCAAAAGCATCAATTCTTCAGTGCTCAGCTTTCTTTATAGTCCAACTCTCACATCCATACATGACTACTGGAAAAACCATAGCTTTGACTAGATGGACCTTTGTTGGCAAAGTAATGTCTCTGCTTTTTAATATGCTGTCTAGGTTGGGCATAACTTTTCTTCCAAGGAGTAAGCGTCTTTTAATTTCATGGCTGCAGTCACCTGCATCTGTAGTGACCAAAATAAAGTCTGTCACTGTTTCCTCAGGAACCAGATTAACCTGCATCTGCATCTTGGATTTAACCTCCAGAACAATGAAGAAATGAATTTCTGTTGTTTATGTCACACTGTCTGTGGTATTTGTCATGGTAGGCCAAGAAGACAGACATCCTTCAAGTCTTTTTTGCCATGATACTTGTTTTTAAAACATTATGGTTTTGTCCTCTGTTAATTATGTCCATATCAAAACAAACAGTAAAAACCCCTCACTGCTCCCTGGAAAACTCTGAGGAAGGAAGCTAATATTTTCCTTTTAAAATGTGTAAATGATGTCATCATTTTTCCTGAATTAATTAGTGATTGGTTGCCTCTGGTCGCCAAGGTAAAGTGTGTGGATAAGAAAGCTTTGTTGCAGAGTAAGATGGCCCAAATTTGAATTAAGGTATTTTTAGCTTAAATATATTTTAAAACTTGCACATTAATTTTTTTTTTTTTTTTTGGAAATGCAATGTAAACTTCAAACCCATTAGTGCCACAGCTACTTTTCCCAGCTCTGCTCAGCTGTTTCTAGTTGGGGCCAAAATCTGAACCCTGGATTATTTCAAGGCACATGGATAGTCACAGGGATAAAAAAGGTTAATGCCAGGACATCTTAACTCCCTAAGATCACGTAATAAGACTTTGTTCAGAAAAAGGGGGAAATGATACAGACTTGCTGATTGAGTGGTGGTAGAAGTCCTTAGACATGGAAAAGTGATCTGTTCAGAGACTGGGTTCCAGCTGTCGACTGCTTACTTACTCATATTATATCATCCAGTGAATGAAGTCCAAAATCCCACAGCTTCAAACCAGAGGTTAGTCTATGGGCCACTTCTGGACTGCAGACATTTTTGGGAAAATTTGCTAACATTTAAACACAGATCTCTCATAAAAATCGAGTTTTTTGGCTTCCCTTTAATAACTGGAAGAGCTGGCTAGATTGGGTTAATGTATGCAGATGACACCACCCTTATGGCAGAAAGTGAAGAGGAACTAAAAAGCCTCGTGATGAAAGTGAAAGTGGAGAGTGAGAAAGTTGGCTTAAAGCTCAACATTCAGAAAACGAAGATCATGGCATCCGGTCCCACCACTTCATGGGAAATAGATGGGGAAACAGTGGAAACAGTGTCAGACTTTATTTTTCAGGGCTCCCAAATCACTGCAGATGGTGACTGCGGCCATGAAATTAAAAGACACTTACTCCTTGGAAGGAAAGTTATGACCAACCTAGATAGCACGTTCAAAAGCAGAGACATTACTTTGCCAACAAAGGTCCTGCTAGTCAAGGTTATGGTTTTTCCTGTGGTCATGTATGGATGTGAGAGTTGGACTGTGAAGAAGGCTGAGCGCCGAAGAATTGATGCTTTTGAACTGTGGTGTTGGAGAAGACTCTTGAGAGTCCCTTGGACTGCAAGGAGATCCAACCAGTCCATTCTGCAGGAGATCAGCCCTGGGATTTCTTTGGAAGGAATGATGCTAAAGCTGAAACTCCAATACTTTGGCCACCTCATGCAAAGAGTTGACTCATTGGAAAAGACTCTGATGCTGGGAGGGATTGGGGGCAGGAGGAGAAGGGGACAACAGAGGATGAGATGGCTGGATGGCATCACTGACTCAATGGATGTGAGTCTGAGTGAACTCCGGGAGTTGGTGATGGACAGGGAGGCCTGGCATGCTGCGATTCATGGGGTCGCAAAGAGTCGGACACGATTGAGCGACTGATCTGATCTGATACACCTGTGGACAAGTCATGAGGTCTCTAGGTCCCCAGTCTCCACACTTCCAATGTCTTTGCCCATCCTCTCCTATTCATTCATATTACTTGTAGGTCATTTGAGATCAGAGATGTTTAAGACACTTACTCCAATCCAGCCTTCTTTTTCTCAAAAGTCAGTGGGAATTTAATCAGGATAACTAGCTAAAACCCTATAAGTTAGGCAACTTTAGTCATTATTTACAAATAAAATACGAACAAGGGGTTCTAACAGAGTGACTATTTCTGTATGAAAGTGAACTAGCTCAGTCGTGTCTGACTCTTTGTGACCCCATGGACTATAGCCTACCAGGCTCCTCAGTCCATGGGATTTTCCAGGCAAGAATACTAGAGTGGGTTGCCATTTCCTTCTCCAAGGGATCTTCCTGACCCAGAGATTGAACCAGGGTCTCCTGCATTCTAGGCAGATGCTTTACCGTCTGAACTACCAGGGAAGCCTGATTTCTATGTAAAACAGACAACTAAAAACTCCTCTTAGGAAGATACAAACCTGTCCCTGAGCAGAAAGATTCAATCTCTGGAAGAAGCTGAATTTTGCAACTTTAAGTATATTTGTCTTTCCACTTGAAATTTAGAAACTAATCAGATTTTTTGAAATCAGGCATAAGCATTTAGAAAAGACAGAGGAACCAGAGATCAAATTGCCAACATCTGTTGTATCACTGAAAAAGCAAGAGAGTTCCAGAAAAACATCTACTGCTTTACTGACGACGCCAAAGCCTTTGACTTTGTGGATCACAGCAAACTGTGGAAAACTCTTAAAGGGATGGGAATACCAGACCACCTGACCTGCCTCCTGAGAAATCTGTATGCAGGTCAAGAAGTAACAGTTAGAACTGGACATGGAAAAACAGACTGGTTCCAAATCAGGAAAGGAGTACATTAGGGTTGCATATTGTCACCCTGCTTATTTAACTTCTATGCAGAGTACATTATGTGAAATGCTGGGCTGGATGAAGCACAAGCTGGAATCAAGATTTTGGGGAGAAATATCAATAACCTCAGATATGCAGATGACACCACCCTTATAGCAGAAAGTGAAGAAGAACTAAAGAGCCTCTTGATGAAAGAGGAGAATGAAAAAGTTGGCTTAAAGCTCAACATTCAGAAAACTAAGATCATGGCATCCGGTCCCATTGCTTCATGGCAAATAGATGGGGAAACAATGGAAACAGTGACAGACTTTATTTTCTTGGGCTCCAGATGGGGACTGCAGCCATGAAATTAAAAGAGACTCTTGCTTCTTGGAAGAAAAGCTGTGACCCACCTAGACAGCATATTAAAAAGCAGAGTCATTGCCAATAAAGGTCCATCTAGTCAAAACTATGGTTTTTCCAGTAGTCATATATGGATGTGAGAGTTGGACTATAAAGCTGAGTGCTGAAAAATTGCTGTTTTTGAACTGTGGTGTTGGAGAAGACTCTTGAGAGTCTCTTGGACTGCAAGGAGATCCAACCAGTCCATCCTAAAGGAAATGAGTCCTGAATATTCATTGGAAGGACTGATGCTGAAGCTGAAACTCCAATACTTTGGCCCTGATGCAAAGAACTGACTCATTTGAAAAGACCCTGATGCTGGGAGAGATTGAAGGCGGGGAGGAGAAGGGGACGTCAGAAGATGAGATGGATGGTTGGACTTGATGGACATGAGTTTGAGTAGGCTCTGGGAGTTGGTGATAGACAGGGAAGCCTTGCGTGCTGCAGTCCATGGGGTCACAAAGAGTCGGACTCGACTGAGTGACTGAACTGAACTGATAAGTAAGCAAGCTCCTTAGGCACTTTGAGGACTCAGCAGTACTGATGGGGTGAGACAAGCTTATAGTGTAAACAGAGGCAGGAGAGATTGGATAGGAAGTGAGAGAGGGAGAGGAGGAGAGAGGAAAGGAATGAGAACCAAAGAGAAGGGATGAGCCTCACAGGATTCCATCACCAAGTGTTTCCGAGCCATTTTGATTCTTTTTTGTTCTGGGATGTTATTATTAACTAATCCACCAGGTGGTGCTCTAAAATACCAAATAAACTTTAATCCTTCATTTAAGAAATTACATTACCCTGGGCTTTCCACTGGTGACAGTGATCAAAACTGGAAAAGATTCTTCTCTGATTACTCTTTATTTTAAAATATTTATATTACATAAATACATGAGCTATTTTTATTGAAAGGATGAAATTTAGAAGGGAAATTAGAAATGCATTTAAATTACATTATTTTCAGCCATCTTAAAAATACTTCATAAAGTATAAATTTTTAAAAAGTCAAGAGAATTACTATGGATATGTGTGCCCCGCCAATCAGTAAATTTACATATCCTCCTCCCAGCTTCTTAGGGCTGAAGCCAGCCACCTGTTAGAGCCACTTGACTCCACTGTGTGCCTGTAGAATGCTGAGAAAAGTTTATTGGAGGAATCTAGTTTTCTGCAATCAGCCTGGGCTCACCAGACACACTCTAGCTCCGTTCTTCATGTTTTGGTCTCTGGTATTCTTCTGTCTCCTGGGGACCCTTCAGAAGCTAAGGTCTAGCTTGTTCATCCAGCACTCCTCTGCCTCCAAATACCATATCTAGGTAGGTCTGACTCTACTCCCCCTCCCAGAGCCACTGGAAGTGAATTCATGCTATTTTTAAAAGTCTCTTTGTTGTCATTTAGTAGCTAAGTTGTATCCCATTATTTTGTGACCCCCTCCCCTGGCCTTTCAGGCTCCTCTGTCCATGGGATTTCCCAGGCAACAATACTGGAGTGAGCTGTTATTTCCTTCTCCAGGGGATCTTCCTGACCCAGGGATCAAACCTGCATCTTCTGCATTGGCAGGTGGGTTGTTCTCTGAGCCCCTGAGAAGCCCTTGCTGCTGCTGCTGCTAAGTCACATCAGTCGTGTCTGACTCTGTGCGACCCCATAGACGGCAGCCCACCAGGCTCCCATCCCTGGGATTCTCTGGGCAAGAACACTGGATCAGGTTGCCATTTCCTTCTCCAATGCATGAAAGTGAAAAGTGAAAGTGCAGTTGCTCAGTCGTGTCTGACTTTTAGTGACCCCATGGACTGCAGCCTACCAGGCTCCTCCGCCCATGGGATTTTCCAGGCAAGAGTACTGGAGTGGGTCACCAGTGCCTTCTCCAGAGAAGCCCTTAACAGCCTCTAATTTATGATATAATACAGTTTAAGGAGGAAAAAAACCAATGATGTGGGGAGAACTATGCACTTGGGGAATGTATTCTCAAAGAGTTGGCATTAAATAATCATAAATATGACAAATGACAACGCTAATATAGCAACAATATCTTTGGAGTCAGACTGTCTTGAGTTCGGATTCTGCTACCCCACATGTTACCTGTGTGGTGATGACAAAACTAGATAGCTTCTTTGAACCTCAAGTTTTCTCTCCTGCATAATGGGGACAGTAATTCCTAGTTCGCATGGTTATTGTGGGGATTAAATGAGATCAAAGCACCTAGTTAGTAGGCTGCCCGTCACTTTCATTGGCCTTTCCTTTCCCTTCCTTACCTTATACCTGTGCTCCAACTCAAAATTTGTACTCCAGAGCCAATGACAAGGACAATTCTGTGTTCCTCTAAGTCTTCTCCTGCCTCGATAGTCTGCTTCCAGACTTTCCTGACGCTGGCCACTGGCTGGATCTCCATCATCTTGCCACTTCCAACTCCTCATTGCCTCCTGATCTGTTCTGCTGGGAAGACCACCTGATGTGGTTTGTTGTACCTCTCCGTGGCCAGTTGTCTGCCCGCCTTCTGGAATGGCCACTATTCCCAAAACCATACTCTCTGGGTACATCCTTCTCTCCCCTTCCCGCCATGGGATCATCATTCTCCCTGCTGGGTTACCCTTTAACCAGTTGCCCCATGTGAAGACCTCTTCCACGTCACTGGGCCTGATGCTTGGGAAGAGAGCTGTCCAGCCGCACTGCATAGCATCTGTTAGACACTTGGACATGTGCAGAAAGGTTGTGATTTTTAGGTTAGACTTGAAATCTGATGGAATGTATGTCCTGACAGACTGCTGACCTCTGGTAGTACAGCTGGAGGGTCTGCAAAAGGACCCCTGGGGTGTTGTACCCTCATAAAACCTGGATCCCTTCAAGGCAGGAGTCTACCTAGCCCCAGGCGGCATGGCCAAGGTTGTAGTATTTTGAAAGGTGAGGGGAGGTGATCAACGGAAGACTGAGTGAAGAGCTCAGAGTTGTGTCCTCAGAGCAGGTGGTTCAGGCTCGAGGCCAAATACACTGTCAGGAGTAGCTACAGGAGCCTGTTGGGGATGGAAAGCCCTGGAATACTCACTGGAGACGTGACTGCTCCTGTAGTTGTTAACTGGGAATTCCCATTTACACATATTTAGAAAACAATTCAATAGCTCCTGGGTATAACTTTCTACCATATTTCTGAAATAGTTTTCATGCTATGAAGAGTCCTTTAAGTCCATTTATCTGAATTACTTTTTATTCTCCACAAATGCTTTTTCTGCCATGAAGAACTGCCTCAACTTATTAAAATTTAGCTTCCTGCAGATTTTACATTAAAGGCTTAAAATCCAAGCATTTACAATTCTGAAAGGAGTAATAAACATATTTTAATAGACTCTTTGCAAGTGTGCTACTTTATTAATGGTAGAAATGGTTGTGAAAACCAGATCCTTTTCCTAGATGGTATTCCTAATTACAGATACAGAAATATTGTAATAATTGGCATTTGATCAAGTTCAGGGTTCTGTTAAACTCATTGCAAATTTTATCTTCAAAACTTTAGTCTGCTTTCCACAAATAGTAACAACTATTTGAGCAATAAGCCAAAATTCTTGTGGTCTCAGTGATCCCAATGTCATCATCGTTTTTTGGAGGCCAAAATAATATGCTTCAACTTGCCAAAGCCGCGTCTTCTTAATCTCCTCCATTAGCAGCTCTGCAGCTCATTCCAAATTGTATATGCAATCATTCTCTTTTTAAAAAATGGGAATATAATGAAACACTAGTTATGCCGAGTGCTTTTTTCCCTAAATAGTGAAGGTGGAAAACAAGTTTTGATCATACAGTGATCCTTTGGTTTTATATTAAATTTTGCTAAAATGAACTTTAAAAATCAATGTAGAGACTTACCTGGCGGTCCAGTGGTTAAGATTCTGTGTTTCCAAGAAAAGGGTTCCACCCCTGAGTCAGGAAACGAGGGTTCCACATACCGCATGGCATGGCCAAGGGGGGGCGGAAATCAATGTAAAGGTTGGATCTTAAGGGCAAACACAAAAAGCCAATCTCAAAAGCTTATTTACTATATGATTATTTAACAGCTTCTGAATGACAAAGTTATAGTAATGGGGAATAGATAGGTGGTTGGGGGAACAGTGTTGGGAGAAGGGTATGACAATTAAGTAATAACACTAGGAAATTTCTTTGTAGTGACAGAACAGTTCTGTATCCTGATTAAGGTGTTGGTTACTTGAGTCTACACTTGTAAAACTACATGTAACAACAGACCAGAAAAAGAAAAAATGTGTGTAAACCTTGTGAGAACTGAATAAAGACTATACCTGAGTTAATAATATTGAAAAGCATCAATGTCCTGGCTTTGACAATGAGCCAAGTCTGTGTAACATATTATTGGGGAAAGCTGGGTGAAGGGTCCATAGGAACTCTACTATTTTTATAATTTCTTGTGAGCCTTAGGCTATTTCAAAGGTAAAGTTTATTTTTTTAAAATCACTGGAAAGAAATAGTTATATGAATGGTTTCTTTTTCTTTTTAATGCCAAGTACTCCAGAACTCTTGCCTGGAAAATCGCATGGGAGGAGGAGCCTGGTAGGCTGTTGTCCATGGGGTCTCGAAGAGTCGGACACGACTGAGCGACTTCACTTTCACTTTTCACTTTCATGCATTGGCGAAGGAAATGGAAACCCACTCCAGTGTTCTTGCCTGGAGAATCCCAGGGACAGGGGAGCCTGGTGGCTGCCGTCTATAGGGTCGCACAGAGTCGGACACGACTGAAGCAACTTAGCAGCAGCAGCAGCAGCAGCATAAGTTCTTTGAGTACCTATGAAAGTGATATAAATGTTTTAGGAAAAAAAGAAGGTTTGTAATAATCTGTAGCAATTTCCCAGTAATGGTTTCCTAGATAATGTTTGCTTTTAGTGATGGTTTCTTCTTCCCTCAATACTTTCCATTTATAGTTATGAATTTGGTCCCTCATCTGTGTGCATTTCTGTGTATTTCTGGAGAGAAGATGGAGTATGGGAAGAATCTTGCCCAGTAGGTGTAGGTGAGGCAGAGAAGAGAATTTCTTTCTTTCTTTCTTTCTTTTTTTTTTTTTAGTTTATAAAGGGTAAGAGCCTCAGCATTTAAACCTCTGAATCATTCCTTTGCATAGCAAGAATGTGTTTAGATTGAAAAAAAAAGGCTACAAATGAATAAAGGTACCACCAGTTTCCCTGAAATCCCTAGATGGCTCACTTTTAAGAGTGTTCTTCAGGAGGTATTTGGGAAGGGACTGGAATAAGTGAGAATAAGATGGTAATATTTTCTGTAATATTGGCCTTGGCAATATAAGATTATGTTCAAAATTGCTAATTTTCTCATTCCAAGGCAAGATCTCTTGGCACTACAGGGATCAAAGTAAATTTTTGCAAAATTAAGGTTGATGCTTACCCTGAATCTTTAGGTCACTATGATACCAAATCTCAAGACAATAATCCTGAGTCAATTTTCAGTCTATTTTTAAAATAAAAATAGATGAAGAAGATCTGTTTGATATTCAAGAATGATCCTACATTGCTCAATTATTTAAACAGACTTTGGAGATTCTTGGAAATGGCTTGCTAAAGTTCAATTTCATTTATAGTTTTGGCTACGGTAAACTCTTCTCCAAAGCCTTTGAATGTTTGGGGGTCAAGGGAGGCCACAATAAGAATTAAAACTGCAGCTACATGGAGTGTCTGTGCAGAGTGGAGAATATGACTTCTTTTTATTAAATATGACACAAATAATTACCAAAGTGGACCCTGCTATTTACAGATATATAATACAGCTTGGTTCTGTGGAGTAGTAGTAGTTGAAGATGAATCATAAAATTAACATTTATGAGACATTAATTAGATCTTTTCTAATATCATTCTGTGCCTGTATATCTTCCCTACCTTTCACTGATTTTTGACAAAGAAAAAGTGCCCTGGTTCTAGTGAGTCTTATAGAAATTACTGCAAAATATCTCTGGATGTGGTTCTTGTTGATTTAGGACTCAGCTTTGTCATTCCTTTCTCAGTGGCTCTCCAGACATTTAAAAAAATATCTTAAATATCCTGAATGAAGATTTAAGAATCCTTAGGATGTAGATTCCAGAGAAGGCAATGGCACCCCACTGCAGTACTCTTGCCTGGAAAATCCCATGGGCGGAGGAGCCTGGTAGGCTGCATGCAGTCCATGAGGTCGCTAAGAGTTGGACACGACTGAGCGACTTCACTTTCACTTTTCACTTTCATGCATTGGAGAAGGAAATGGCAACCCACTCCAGTGTTCTTGCCTAGAGAATCCCAGGGACGGGGGAACCTGGTGGGCTGCCGTCTATGGGTTCGCACAGAGTCAGACACGACTGAAGTGACTTAGCAGCAGCAGCAGGATGTAGGTTCCTTGAAGGCCAGGGTTTTATCTGTGCTCCATGCCATGCCTCAGTACTAGAACTGTGCTTGACACAAGTGCTCAATAGCTTTTTTGTTGACTTGATATGGTCAGTTGATGTTGAGAAAGAACTTTGTTTCTGGAGTCAGACTGACCTTGGTTAGGATCGTGACTGCCACTGGGTGACCTGGGACATGTTACTTCCAGGAGCTTTAGTTTTCTCATGTGTAAGCTGCAGTTCAGACTGAAGCATCAAGCACAGAGCTTGGGAGGTACTGAGTGCTTGTTGTTTAGTCACTAAGTCATATCCAACTCTTTTGCCACCACGTAGATGGTAGCCCATCAGGCTCCTCTGTCCATGGTATTTCCCAGGCAAGAATACTGGAGTGGGTTGCCATTTTCTTCTCCAGGGCATCTTCCTGACCCAGGGATCAAACCCCTGTCTCCTGCAAGGGCAAGGAAATTCTTTACCACTGCTTAGCGAGTGACTGTTCCCTCATTTACTCATATCAGCCCCATCGCTTTCCTGTTAAACGATTTCTGTTTTTCAGAATATAACTGATTTTAAATGAAGCATTTAGGAAAAGACTATCATGATATTTAAGAGGAATCTCCGGGAGCTGAATTCCTGGACAGTAGAACTCCTTCCTGTATTCCTCAGCTTTGTCAGCCATAAATCAACCAACCACTTCCACATTAGATCCATGCCAATGTACACATGCCGAGCGCCTCTTTCTAGATTTCCACCAGTGTTCACATTCATTATTTTCAGGCAGGAGGGGGAAGTTTGGGTTTTGTCTTTTTTATTGATTTTATTTTTCACTTATCAAATATGTTATATTTGACCTCCTTGGATGTCTAGCATGACTCAAAGAGCTACAAATCCAGACCTTTCTTTTTCCTTGACATTCATGGTTGATATATTAAATTCCTCTAATAGATGATTTTCAAGCATTCTAGTCTTTGTGATTTATTACAAATTCTTACTATCACTCAGTTGTAATACAACTTAAGTCCCTCATTTATTTTATTAATGAATGTTGTAATCAGTTGTTGATTGCTGACTGTATATCTGTGCATTCTAGTGCTGTGAAGGCTAAATAAGAAAGAAGTTGAGGGCATGGGTTCTATTCTTGAAGAGATAATAAACAGAAAGAAAAATTTTAATATATTTATTGTGTTCATAAAATAGCTTAAAAATATGTTAAATAAGTGTATTTATGGTTAATTTTTATAGACAAATTTTGTATGCATTAGACATCAAGGAAAATATTTGGGAATTAGGCATATGCATGAAAGTGTGATTTAGGCCATATTTATATGTTGTTTTGAAGAGGAAGAATTATCATAATAGGCTGCTTGCTTACATTGTAGGCTGTCCTCCAAAGAGGCAGTTGCCAACAAGGGCCAAAAGAAGCTAATGGGCATAAAGAGCTGGTGCCCTTTCAGGAAGGCCCAGAGATAGAAAACCACCATATTCATGGAATGTGGAGAATTCCATCCTCATCTGGGCCTACAGTACTGTCCAAGGGAACTCATCCAAGAGGCTCTCAGCAGCTCGGGGTAGGAACTCTTAGGTCGAGATGGTTCTCTGTAAGGCAGGTGTCAGAACTGTGGGTCAAGGAGGTCTTTCTGGGTAAAAGAGATGTCATGGTTAGAGTGCCCTGTCTATAAGACATGCTGGGAATGTGGAAGAAAGAAGGGATGGTTAAGAACTGGCTGGGACCTGAACTAGGGGAAATTAATTGGGACAAAAGTGTTGACCTTTCCTTTAGAAAGGGGCTGAAAGTCCAAATTACCAGGTCTAAGAAGGCATAGCAAACTCTAATTCACTATTTCCCTAAGTGGCAAAAAGTCCTAGGGATGGATCATCTAGGAAACTTGTTAAAAACACATTGTCAAACCCTCCTTGGATGTCCTGAACCATTATCTCTAGGAGAAGGGCTTGGAATTCTGTATTTTTCATGGGTGCACCTGATGACTTTTTATGACAGCAAGTTTGGAAAACATAACTTTAGTCTAATCAAGTCCGCATCAGAATTCAGGTTTCCTTGCTCAAGAGGCAGGACAAGGCTGGGAGGCAGGGCTTTTTGGATTTGGAGGTATATTGCAAATCATATGTATGTCAGGAAGGAATCCTGGAAACAAGATTCAGTCTTGAGAAATAGGATTGTCAGATTTAAGCATTATGGACGTTAGAATTAGGGCTGCAGTGACCTGATCTGTCTACATATGGCAGGGCTCTAGTGCTCATGGGAAACTAGAGGAGACCCCAAGAGACAAAATAGCAGTAAAGCATCCCAGCCACAGGCGACGGTGTTGGTAAAAGTCCTCCAGCCCTCTTGATGCAAATGAAAGATTTAGGCTTGTGTGGTATTCCTGGCTGATGGTCTGTGGAAGCCGTGGGATAAAACCGCACACTCATGGGTAAGCAGCAGGTGGTATCTCTCTTGAAAAGGATCTTATTCCTGGATGACAGCCATTGAGGCAAATGGATGGTCCTTGCCCAGTTTATTTCAAGCCTTCATTCTTTGGGTCCAGATGTAAAAGATTCTGGGTGTCCTTGCAACTTCACTGTCTTGAGTTCATCAGAGTCATGTAATAGATGTCCCTAAAGAGAAGGAGGGATATGTGAGGATTTGGATAGTGCTGTGGAGAAGGCAATGGCACCCCACTCCAGTACTCTTGCCTGGCAAATCCCATGGACGGAGGAGCCTGGTAGGCTACAGTCCATGGGGTCGCTAAGAGTTGGACACGACTGAGTGACTTCACTTTCACTTTTCACTTTTATGCACTGGAGAAGGAAATGGCAACCCACTCCAGTGTTCTTGCCTGGAGAATCCCAGGGACGGGGGAGCCTGGTGGGCTGCCATCTGTGGGGTCCCACAGAGTTGGACATGACTGAAGCGACTTAGCAGCAGCAGCAGCATGAAGCCAACTTATTGGAAAAGACTCTGATGCTGGGAAAGATTGAAGACAAAAGGAGAAGGGGGCAGTGGAGGATGAGATGGTTAGATAGCATCACCAACTCAATGGGTATGAATTTGAGCAAACTCCGGGAGATAGTGGGGGACAGAGAAGCCTGGTGTGCTGCAATTCATGGGGGTCGCAAAGAGTCGGACATGACTTAGCGACTGAACAACAGCAAATGAAGCTGAGGAGACCCTTCCCACAAGAGAACCTTAGTCTCCTGCAGCCTTTGAGGATACTCTGGAGATGGACATTACTCTCAGGTGAGTCTGGAGCATGCAGGTAGAGGTGGGCATGAGATGTTAAGGAAATGATTAGTAGGTTCTTTTGGGCTAAAAGTAGGACTTGTTAGACTGGGAAGTAATGAATTTTGACTCTGATTGCTTCTGGAAACTGAATGTTTGTGTCCCCCACCTCCGAATTCATATGTTGAAAGCTAATCCCCAATGTGATGATATTTAGAGGGCTTTGATAGGTGATTAGGTGGAGCCATCAATGATGAGATGAGGGGCTTCCCTGGTGGTGGCTCAGTGGTAAAGAATCCGCCTGCCAGTGCAGGAGACATGGGTTCCATCCCTGATCTGGGAAGATTCTACAAGCCTCGGAGCAGCTGAGCCTGTGCACCACAACTACTGAGCCCACGCTCTAGAGCCCATACTTTGAAACTACTGAAACCCACACGCCTGGAGCCTGTGCTCCGCCACAGGAGAAGCTACCACAGTGAGAAGCTCACACACAGCAACTGGAGAGCAGTCAACTCCTCACAACTAGAGAAAAGCCCTCACAGCAGTGAAGACCCAGCACAGCCAAAAATTAATTAATTAATTAAAGTTTTTCAAAAAGGATCGGATTAGTGACCTTACTGGAGGATAAAGAGGCCAGCGTTCTCTCATTCCACTATCTGAGGACACAGCAAAAGCATGGCCTCTGTGTACCAGAAAGTGGACCCTCACTGGACTGAATCTGCTAGCCTCTTGCTTGATCTTGGACTTTCCAGCCTTTGGAACTGTGAGAATTAAACTTCTGTTGTTTAGAAGTCACCCTGTCTATGATATCTGTTATAGCAACCCAACTGAATTTGAAATAACCTCAGAATGAATAATTAGACATGATAGCTCCTTTAAAAAATTCAAATAGTAGCTTGGAGATCCTTGACCTTAAATTCTGATATATTTGCTTTCCTCTCTCAACAGGCATCACCCTCTATTCTTTTCAGGGCCAAAGGAAAAAATAGATTTCCTGGTTCACTGTTCTTTATGTTGATACTACAGGTTATAATTATTATATTTTGTATCCTAAGCTTCTCTCTTAGAATCAGTAAATACTTATTTGAGTAAAATTTGTTAAATGAATTAGAAGGCTAGGCTCTCTTCATCTATCAGAAGCCTCTCTGCTGGTCACAGTCCTATCTGTGCTTATAACCATCTCAAAATCACCTCTTCATGAGACCTCACTGAGCTCCTCTGTCCGTATGTGACTTCTTGATCCTTTGAAAGCCCATAGCACCTCAGTTTGTAAGTCTTTATGACATTCATTCACATGACACTGTTTACATTCTTCATTTTACTCTTCAAGAGCATTTATCTTTATGTAGGATTTATTTATAACTCTTCTTATTCCATGAAGGAAACCTATGAAAGGAAATATAAATGAGAAAATGGTAAGAAAGGAAAATAAAACAGGAATATAAGATAAAGCCAACTGTTACAAACATTTATTGGGTATTTGCCATGTCCTACGTGCTAGACAGTCCCTGCTCTCTTTGGTGCAGAATTGAGTCAGGACAGAGCTGTGGCTAATGGACCAGTTCAACTCTAGGAAGCTCTCAGAGAGCAGCTTCAACCCATCACCAGAGGTTAGTTGTTAATAATTTAGCCCCTTAACTACCTGATTTCTCCCTGAAGCACCCACTTCTTACTATGATTCATCCTAGAAATTGTATCCTCAATTGTGTTAGCATTTTTCATTAGAGGACTTATTTTCTAATTTCATAGATATCTTGGTAGCTCTTTCCTAAACTTTCTTCAGGCTTCCCCGGCGACTCAGTTGGTAAAGACTCCTGCACTGCAGGAGACCTTGGTTCAATCCCTGGGTTGGGAAGATCCCCTGGAGAAGGAAGTGGAAACCCACTCCAGTATTCTTGCCTAGGAAATTCTGTGGACAGAGGAGCGTGGTGGGCTATAGTCCATGGGATCTCAAGAATTGGACACAACTTAGCAGCTGCACCACCACCTCCAAACTTCTTCAAGGTCTAAGGGCTTGCATACCACACTGTAAAACCATTCCTGTAATTGCTGGGGAGACAGGGTATCCCTCAATTTTTTCTGGGGAATTTATGTCCCAGCTTGTAATTACTTTATATATATGATGTAATAAAAAGATTCTCTGGCAGTTTATCATCGAATTATAGCTGCCTTTGTAAAATAAGCCTCATTTATATGTTGTTTCCTCTACATTGGCTAAATGGCAGCAAATGAAATAAGGAAATGATGATCATTTCCCAGATGTTGTGAAAGCAACTGCTGCACCAACATAGTCATTTTTGGCTCCAGAGCAAACTATGAATGGAAAATCATGACTGTACGAATGTGTGTAAGTATAGATTATTACCATGGCAATGCAAAAGGCTACAGATTTCCCCCAATCACTACCCAATTTGTATATTTTGACCAAAATAATTCTCGAGGGAAAGTCCCTACTAGGTCATTTTTAAAAGAGAAGCATTTGTATTAGGGATGCTTGAAAAAATTTTAAGGATATTTACTCTCATTTTCTGTTTATATCTCTGTGTATGAGGCAAGAATAAGGAAAACTGATTGCAGTGTGATTTTCATTCTAACTGATCTTTAAAATAGTATTTTTTATTATAATAACTATCACCTCAGATAATAACTAGTAATTGGAATTTCTTAATGCTGAGTTTTTATTTTTATTTTTCATTAATGCTTAATGCTGCTCTATTTTTTAAATTTGGCCAAGTTGCTATTTTAAGATCATGGGTTTAAGCACTCCTCCATGAATTGGAGTTTTACTCTTAGGTACTTCCAAGAAATATTCATTTCTTTAATCTTATTTTCATTATATAATAAATTCAGTCACTTTAACATAGAAAAAGGACATTAGACCCTCCTCTCTTTAAAGAGCAAGCTGTGTGCACTTATATCAGGAGCTTTCCCATCATCATCTCTGGGCTTTTTCTTGAGGCAGGTTTGGATTTGGTACAGCTTGGGACAGAAGAGTGTAGAGACCAAGGCATGTGGGATCAACATGGGTGGCAACAGGCACGGATCAGCCTGCAATCCAAGGGGCAGGCAGGGGTCATCCTGTGATCCAAGGGGCAGGCAGAGTCTAATCTGGGAGCACTTGGAGCCAACAGAGGTGACATCAAAAGTCAAAGAGAAATGAGCCAGGAGCCCAGGAAGCTGCTAGGGGGAGCCAAATAAATGTGCAAAAGGTAACTTTCTTGCTTAGGATAAATATGTAGTCAATCTCTGGCCATATTTCTCAAGGTTTTCTGATCACAATTTAGCAAGAAATACATCTTGTATCATGGTCTAAAAACACACATTAGAAAAATCCTTGCCCTCACCATGGAAGAGGCACTCTGATATATCCAGTTCTCCAAAGTCCTATTCTGTTTCATTTAAAAGTGTTGATGAAACTGGAGCCTATTATGCAGAGTGAAGTAAGCCAGAAAGAAAAACACCAATACAGTATACTAACGCATATATATGGAATTTAGAAAGATGGTAACAATAACCCTGTATACGAGACAGCAAAAGAGACACTGATGTATAGAACAGTCTTTTGGACTCTGTGGGAGAGGGAGAGGGTGGAATGATTTGGGAGAATGGCATTGAAATATGTATAATATCATATGAAATGAGTCGCCAGTCCAGGTTCAATGCATGATACTGGATGCTTGGGGCTGGTGCACTGGGACGACCCAGAGGGATGGTATGGGGAGGGAGGAGGGGAGGAGGGTTCAGGATGGGGAACACATGTATATCTGTGGCAGATTCATTTTGATATATGGCAAAACCAATACAATATTGTAAAGTTAAATAAATAAAAAATTTTTTAAAAGGCACTTATTCTTCATTAAAAAAAAAAGTTGTTGGTAGGAGACATACAAATCTGATTTCATGATCTGCTAATTGATAGAAATCCATTGCCTAAAATGTACTGTCTCAGAGATTGGGGAGATTGGGATGAACAGAATACCAAAACAAAAACAAAGACTGGAGATATAGTGTCGGATTTTAAGGCGATTGAAAGCCCTTTGGAAAGTTAGGATGTAACACGTGAAACAACAAAACACATTTAAAATAGAATAAGTCAAAATAAGCAAATTAATTAAAAGACGCTTACTCCTTAAAAGAAAAGTTATGACCAACCTAGACAGTATATTAAAAAGCAGAGACATTACTTTGCCAACAAAGGTCCGTCTAGTCAAAGCTATGGTTTTTCCAGTAGTCATGTATGGATGTGAGAGTTTGGCTCTTGTAGAAGAGTTTTGTGACCTGTCTTCTTGGTTTAAGACTCCAGGGCTGGATATGACTCAAGAGGTGATTAAAGGGGCTTATCTCTTTGTTGGATCTGATCCAATGTGAGAGTTGTTATGTCTTTGTTGCTTTGGCAAGGCACTGTCTTTCCTCCAACCTGAACTGATGTTACCAGTATTCATTGCTACTGGGTTAAGCCCTAAAGATAAAACTCATTTGAAAGTCTTTGTACCTGGTACGATGGGACAGTAACCTCCCTCCTGTCTCTGAAAAGTAGTGTCAGTTTTAAGGAAATCTCCCGGCTCTTTTGGAAAATCATCCCAAGGCCCTCCAAGGTATGAGGGTGGCTGGATGTCAGAGCCCTGGCTCTTCTTTTGGGGTTCAGCTCTCCCTTGGGGGTCTCCCGTTAGTGCTGGGATTGCCTCCTCTAGCTTTCCTACCTAGGAAGACCGAGGCTGGGGTTGCTTTAAAGATCTTGATGGGTTCAACTGCAGGAACCTACTGACCTCAAGCAGTGCTGTCCCCTAGAACCTCAGGAGTGCATCAGTGGCCACTCAGCCCTCTCTTGGCTCTCATGCCTACGCCGCCCCTGCTGTTCACTGCTTTGGTTAAAGTTGCTTCTGTATTGATCTTTCTTCTTTATAAGGTCCCTTATACTACTACTACTACTACTACTACTACTACTACTAAGTCACTTCAGTCATGTCTGACTCCGTGTGACCCCACAGACGGCAGCCCACCAGGCTCCGCCGTCCCTGGAATTCTCCAGGCAAGAACACTGGAGTGGGTTGCCATTTCCTTCTCCAATGCATGAAAGTGAAAAGTGAAAATGAAGTCACTCAGTCGTGTCCGACTCTTAGCAACCCCATGGACTGCAGCCTACCAGGCTCCTCCATCCATGGGATTTTCCAGGCAAGAGTACTGGAGTGGGTTGCCATTGCCTTCTCTATCAAGGTCCCTTATAAATAAGGTTAATTACTCATCTTATTTATCTTCATAGCCTCATACTGTTGAATACACAGCACCTTGCATTGGTATTTATAAATATATTAACAGCACAATGAGAGTATATGATATTGTTGTTATTCTAGGTATCTCTGTAAGGTTGAAACTACAATTTCTTGTCTTTTCTTTAGGGAAATTACCCTAAATTAATTACTATGGTTTTTCCAGTGGTCATGTATGGATGTGAGAGTTGGACTGTGAAGAAAGCTGAGTGCCAAAGAATTGATGCTTTTGAACTGTGGTGTTGGAGAAGACTCTTGAGAGTCCCTTGGACTGCAAGGACATCCAACCAGTCCATTCTAAAGGAGATCAGTCTTGGGTGTTCATTGGAAGGACTGATGCTAAAGCTCAAACTCCAGTACTTTGGCCACCTCATGTGAAGAGTTCACTCATTGGAAAAGACCCTGATGCTGGGAGGGATTGGGGGCAGGAGGAGAAGGGAACGACAGAGGATGAGAAGGCTGGATGGCATCACCGACTCGATGGATGTGAGTTTGAGTAAACTCTGGGAGTTGGTGATGGACAGGGAGGCCTGGCGTGCTGCGATTCATGGGGTCGCAAAGAGTCGGACACGACTGAGCGAATGAACTAAACTGAATTATTGGAAATCAGTTCATCAAATTAGGTAGTATAAACTAGTTTAGTAGACACTTAAGTGGAAATCAGTTTGTCAAATTATTTAGGCTTAGATTAGCTTTGAAGCGGTGGATAGTGGACATCAAGGCGAAAATCCTTAGGAAGGTGCCAAGGAGCCTCAGAGAAAGCAAACATATAGAGACAGAAGTGGAGAACCAAAGTCAAACTTTATCTACTTAATAGATGTACTTACCTCAAATTATTCTGCCTATACCATTGCACACTTGCTTAAATGAAATCTCCTCCCTGCCTCTTTTAAATGGTGTATTTCCTCAGTATCTCCAAATAGAGCAGAGTGTTGCTTTTTGAGACTAGACACTGTGGCTGTCTCTCTTCTGCCCTCCCCACCCCTACCCCAAATCTACAATACTGGCATAAAGAAGATGCCCAATGATTGATTGTGAGTGGAAAGCACATAAAAACACATAAAACTTCATTCAGTCTCTTTCTTGCTCATTTTATTTTTAGCCTAGCAAGCAATAGTTGCAATGAGTATTTTTGTATGAATAAATAAATTTTCTCCATGGTCTCTGAATCCCACCCTCCCCTTTTTCTTTCAGGGCTGGAACAACCATTATCTCTGACAACTTAAACTCGCACTCCCTTGTATTCATTGTATCTGTAAGTATACAGTAGAAGCATTACCTTCTTCAGTTAAAGTCTGGGGGGCGGAGCTATAACCAACAGTTATATCTCTCAGTTGACTTCCATATTTGTGATCAACTCTAAAGCCAAGGGGCTAGTTGAACCTGATTGCAGATGACATAAATATCAACTCCCTTGTGAAATTGTTAAGCTAAATCACATTCATATATCATTACAGAAGATGACGCATTTAAGAGCTCCAAGTTTCTTTCATATTCAGAGTCTTTTTCAGGGTCTGTGTCGGATAACTGCTCAGATGAATGCTAAGGAAATACCTGTGTACGTTGCTGTGTCATGAAGACCAGTTCTTCTACCCTGAAAGAGTTCCACACCATTCCTCCACCAAGAGGATGTCTTAATGCAACTGGTAGAAGTTTAGCAAGTAAGAATATTTCTGAGTAATAGTGTTGTACAAACATTGGAGTTTATTTCTGAGTTGCAGTTCACCAATTCTGGGTCTATATGCTTATCTATTTTTATGTTTATATTTATTAATTTATTATGTGAATTATATAGTTTGTATATTTGTTTTTCTTCCATGAAATATTTCTCAATATATTGTCTCAATAAAAACAAGGCAAATGTAAAATGAACATTAACTTTTTCATTAAATTCTTCTATACCACCATTTTAAGAAGCACTTAGTAGTCTACCTAATAAATGGATGATAGATGTGAATAAGTTTAAAATAAAATTTGCAAAAACACAATATCTGCTCTTATTTAACCACCCACAGTTTCTCCCAAGACTTCACTGTCAGCAGGAAGGAAGAAAACACTCAACAAAAAGAAACAGGTAAGATAAATGGTTTAAATTTCACTTTAAAAAAATAGAAATATAGTTGATTTACAGTGTTGTGTTAATTTCTGCTATATAGCAAGGTGATTCAGTTATACATATATGTATATATTCTTTTTAAAATATTCTTTTCCATTACAGCTTATCATAGAATGTTGATTATAGCTCCCTTTGCTATGTAGTAGGACTTTGTAATTTGCCCATTCTCTAGGTAATAATTTACATCTGCCAATCCCAAGCTCCGGGTCCATCCCACCGCTCCGCCCCTTGGCAACCACACGTGTGCTCTCTATGTCTGTGAGTCCTATTTCTGTTTCATAAAAGTTCATTTGTGTCGTAATTTAGGTTCCACATATAAGTGATATCATATGGTGGTTGTCCCTCTCTTTCTGATTTACTTCACTTGGTATGATCATTTCTAGTTGCATCCATGTTGCTGCAGATGACATTATTTCTTTCTCTTTTATGGCTGAGTAGTATTCCCCTGTATACATGTACCACATTTTCTTTATCCTAAATGGTTCAAATTTGATGTCTCTTTGAAGATCTGGATCTTAGGTTCTTTTTTCTCTAAAATACAGAAGATCGGTCCCTGTATTCTCAGGGGATACAAAAACCCAGGGAGCTCAAGTCCCTTGTACTGTGCTTAGTCACTCAGTTGTGTCCAACTCTTTGTGACCCCATGAATTGTAGCCCACCAGGCTCCTCTGTCCATGGGCATTCTCCAGGCAAGAATACTGGAGTGGGTTGCCATGCCCTCCTCCAGGGGACCTTCCCAACCCAGGAATTGAAGCTGTGTCTCCTGCATTGCAGGTGGATTCTTTACTATCTGAGCCACCTGGGAAGCCATTGTATTTGCATATAACCTACACAGTCCTCCAGTATACTTCAAATCATCTCTAGATGATATATGATACCTAGTATGATGTAAATTCTATATAAATAATTGTAAACACAATATAAATTCTATGTAAATAATTGCCTTGTGTGGAAAATTCATGTTTTGCTTCAGAAATTCCTGAATATTTTCAATGTATGGTTGGTTAATCTGCAGATTCAGAACCCATAGATATGAAGCATTGACTGCATCAAGGATCTTTGTTCCAGGGGGTGCAAAGTAAAGGCGTAGGAGATCCCTCTTGCCTTGGCACTCACCGAGGGAACACCCCAAATTCCTGTGTTCATTTCTTTAAGTCTTAGATAGTACCTAGATGTTAAGCTGATAAATACTTTTTCAGGAAGTTTTTTGGATGAGCGATCCACTCTTTGTGATCTAGGGTGATCTAGCAATCTGTTGTTGCTGTTGTTTCATTGCTAAGTCATATCCAACTCTTCTGTGACCCCCATGGACTGTAGCCCACCAGTCTCCTTTGTCCATGGCATTTCCAAGGCAAGAATACTAGAGTGGGTTGCCATTTCCTTCTCTAGGGGATCTTTCCAACTCGGGGATCAAACCTGTGATTCCTGCATTGCAGGTGAATTCTTTACCACTGAACCACTAGGGAAGCTCAATCTAGCAAGCTAAGCAAGGTAGATAGCAATCTTTTGTAGGATCTTCCTTGATTATGTTTAATCATGCTCTTGCTTATACTTAATTTTAACTATAAATGCACAGTCATTTGTAAACTAGCAACACTGCTGAAATTGGGGCACAAGCATGAGTAAGACCCAGACTTGTAGAGAAGAGAGTTTTTCGTCTCTGTTTGCAAAGTGAATCATTATTTGTAAATGCTTCTAAAGAATGTAAATTATTTGTAAATAACATTTGTGCATTTTTAAAATGTAATTTTCATATACACATCTATGGCATAAATGGCCTGACCTGCTTTTTACAGAATCTCATACTTCTTCAGTCTTGAGACTCTGTTTCTGGGACTTTGGGTTGCTTCCAAATTTGCAAGTCCTTAGTAATGAATTACCCAAAAGAAATGTCTGGTAACTAAAGACTGGAGTTGTATTTGATATCTACATTGATAATCAGCAGCTTGATGCCATTCCTTATGTCCCACACAAGCACATGTTCTTTGAGAGGAGGATCTAACCATTGTCTCTTCCTCCATTGATGGATACCCTGTCAGCTCTTTTTAAGGTTAGTGGTTCCCTGTTCAAAGAGGGATTTCTGTCTTCTTAGCATTAACTACTTCCTTCTTCTTTCACTGATTCATCAAATATTTTTTGAGCACCTACTTTATGGTGCTTCTGCCCCCTGCTTATGATACCACATGTCTTGGGCCCCAGGCATTTCCCTGCCTTTGTCAAAGTCACAGTTTTGATCATTCTTCCAGCACTGTCCTAGATACACTAGAGGTTTTCCTGGTATTTGGACAGAGTGTAAAGTAAGCTAACTCAGCTTTAATTGAATGTTCTATGTCTTACTTGATGGAACTAATGAAAATTACAAGCATTTAAAAATCTGAATTACTTAAGTAAGGACAAAGTCATTTCATAAATTAATTAATATATCATTTATTAATTGTTATTAAATCCTTGTTAATTAAGTAAAAAGGTAGAGTTAAATGAAAAGATGGATGATTTCCTAAAGGAAATGAAATTGTGATTTAAAAATCTTCCTTAATTGGTTTAATTGACAAGCATGGCACTGTATCATTCAGAGCTACAGGCTGATGAAAGACTCGACACAAATAGAGCATATAGGGAGCAGGAAACAGTGAGCATTATTTTCCAGAGAATAACCATATTCTATTTTACTCTACTCCAGTGGTTATTAACTTTGTCTTGGTTAAGAATCCAATATACATAAGTCAACTAATGTTTATTGAGTATCCCATATATGTCAGGCATTTAGGGCATAACAGAGGATTGATTTGAACAAAAATAGATCCTGTAGAGAATTTGGTGAAAGCTAAGGGTGGAAGTGAGAAATAGATTTAAGGGACTATATCTGATAGAGTGTCTGATGAACTATGGATGGAGGTTTGTGACATTGTACAGGAGATAGGAATCAAGACCATCCCCAAGAAAAAGAAATGCAAAAAAGCAAAATGGCTGTCTGAGGAGGCCTTACAAATAGCTGTGAAAAGAAAGGAAGTAAAAAGCAAAGGAGAAAAGGAAAGATATACCCATTTGAATGGAGAGTTCCAAAGAATAGCAAGGAGAGATAAGAAAGCCTTCTTCAGTGATCAATGCAAAGAAATAGAGGGAAACAATAGAATAGGAAAAACTAGAGATCTCTTCAAGAAAATTAGAGATACCAAGGGAACATTTCATGCAAAGATGGGCTCAATAAAGGACAGAAATGGTATGGACCTAACAGAAGCAGAAGATATCAAGAACAGGTGGCAAGAATACACTGAAGAACTGTACAAAAAAGATCTTCACGACCCAGATAATCACAATGGTGTGATCACGATCACTCACCTAGAGCCCGATATCCTGGAATGTGAAGTCAAGTGGGCCTTAGGAAGCATCACTACGAACAAAGCTAGTGGAGGTGATGGAATTCCAGTGGAGCTATTTCAAATCCTAAAAGATGATGCTGTGAAAGTACTGCACTCAATATGCCAGCAAACTTGGAAAACTCAGCAGTGGCCACAGGACTGGAAAAGGTCAGTTTTCATTCCAATCCCAAAGAAAGGCAATGCCAAAGAATGCTCAAACTACTGCACAATTGCACTCATCTCACATGCTAGTAAAGTAATGCTCAAAGTTCTCCAAGCCAGGCTTCAGCAATTTGTGAACCATGAACTTCCTGATGTTCAAGCTGGTTTTAGAAAAGGCAGAGGAACCAGAGATCAAATTGCCAACATCTGCTGGACCATTGAAAAAGCAAGAGAGTTCCAGAAAAACATCTATTTCTGCTTTATTGACTATGCCAAAGCCTTTGACTGTGTGGATCACAATAAACTGTGGAAAATTCTGAAAGAGATGGGAATACCAGACCACCTGACCTGCCTTTTGCGAAACCTGTATGCAGGTCAGGAAGCAACAATTAGAACTAGACATGGAACAACAGACTGGTTCCAAATAGGAAAAGGAGTACATCAAGGCTGTATATTGTCACCCTGCTTATTTAACTTCTATGCAGAGTACATGATGAGAAACGCTGGGCTGGATGAAGCACAAGCTGGAATCAAGATTGCTGGGAGAAATATCAATAACCTCAGATATGCAGATGGCACCACTCTTATGGCAGAAAGTGAAGAAGAACTAAAGAGCCTCTTCATGAAAGTGAAAGTGGAGAGTGAAAAAGTTGGTTTAAAACTCAACATTCAGAAAACTAAGATCATGGCATCCGGTCCCATCACTTCATGGCAAATAGATGGGGAAACAGTGGGAACAGTGGCTGACTTTATTTTTGGGGGCTCCAAAATCACTGCAAATGGTGATTTCAGCCATGAAATTAAAAGACACTCCTTGGAAGAAAAGTTATGACCAACCTAGACAGCATATTAAAAAGCAGAGACATTACTTTGTCAACAAAGGTCTGTCTCGTCAAGGCTATGGTTTTTCCAGTAGTCATGTGTGGATGTGAGAGTTGGACTATAAAGCAAGCTAAGCACAGAATAATTGATGCTTTTGAACTGTGGTGTTGGAGAAGACTCTTGAGAGTCCCTTGGACTGCAAGGAGATCCAACCAGTCCATCTTAAAGGAGATCAGTCCTGGGTGTTCATTGGAAGGACTGATGCTGAAGCTGAAACTCCAATACTTTGGCCACCTGATGCGAAGAGCTGACTCACTTGAAAAGACCCTGATGCTGGGAAAGATTGAAGGCAGGAGGAGAAGGGGCCCACAGAGGATGAGATGGTTGGATGGCATCACCAATTCGATGGACATGGGTTTGGGTAGACTCCGGGCGTTGGTGATGGACAGGGAGGCATGACTTGCTGCAGTTCATGGGGTTGCAAAGAGTCAGGCACGACTGAGCTTCTGAACTGAAGGATTCCTTACAACAGAATAAATAAAATATAAACATGAATATTCATACCAGCTTTTACACACGATCTCTTAGGTGGTATATAGTCTTTTAAAGTTCGTCTATGGAGACCCTTAGGTCTGTGGGCTTAGTTTATGGACCTCTTCCCTATTTGAAGTTATTTGAGCAAGAAATGATGTGTGTGTCTTAGGACCAGGCCCTTCACCTCCCTAGACTTCCATATTTTTACTTGTAAAATGAGGGCAGTAGATCAGAGCCTTCCATTTCTAAAACTCTATGAATTTATGAATGGGTGTTATGAATATGTCTGTTTATGTCATCTGTCTCTCTGTTGCTCATATTTGTGTGTTGAGATAGCAAAGAACATAACCAGAGCATAGGAATCATAGAATCCTCCAAATTTTAGCCATCATCTCAGTTAGTCCATGAGAAGAGGCAGTGGTAGATGGTAAATGGTCCCACAGTGAGTGAATGTCAGAGTTGGGAGTCAACTCTTGTGTTTCCTGACCTCCAGTCAGCTGACCACAGTAACATTGTGTATATGAAGATTTATATCTCACTAATGCCTGTAAGTGGGCTTCCATTGTGGCTCAGCTGGTAAAGAAGCTGCCTGCAATGTGGGAGACCTGGGTTCAATCCCAGGGTTCGGAATATCCCCTGGAGAAGGGAAAGGCTACCCACTCCAGTATTCTGGCCTGGAGAATTCCATGGACTGTTATAGCCCATGGGGTAGCAAAAGAGTCGGACACAACTGAGTAACTTTCACTCACTCACAATGCCTATAAGTAATTACATTAGCTTAATAAGCATCTTTTAAAATTGATGTCAAATCGCAGTTGTTTGCTTGTTAAATTAAGATATTTATCTTTAATTAAAGGTATTAGTAATAAAAATGTTTTATAAACTGACTTCTTGGTATGAAAGACAAGCCAGATGTTTGGGAAAGCCAGAAAGCTTCATTAATGGTAATCCTGTGGGATTTTATGGGTTGAACTGTGTTCCCCAAAGTTGATACATTGAAGTTCCACCTCCCAGAATCTTAGAATCATCTTATTCTTTACCAAGGTAATCAAGTTAAAATTAGATCATTAGAGTGGGCCGTACTCTAATATGTCTGTTTTCCTAATGAAAAGAGATTTGGGGACAGATATTCACATAGGGAGAATGACATGTGTAAATAAAGGCAAGAATCAGGTGGAATTCTATAAGCCAAGGAACGCTAAAGGTTGTTCACAAACCTCCAAAGGCCAGGAGGGCCTTGGAACACATTCTCTCTCACAGCTCTCAGAAGAAACAACCTTGATTTTGGACTTCTAGCCTCCAGAACTGTTGTTTAAGCCACCTAATTTGTGGTTTTCCAATGTGGTTGTATAGTTTTATACTCCCACCAGCAACGTATAAGAATTCCTATTGTTCCATATCATTACCAGCCTTTGGTATTGTTAATCTTTTAATTTTAACTACTCTGATGAGGAATGTGAAGTTTTAATTTGATTTTTCTTAAGACTGAAGATATGGAGCACCTTTTCAGCATGCTTATTGATTATTTGCATATCTTCTTTTGTGAAGTGCCTGCCTAACTCTTTTGCTCATTTTTAAAGAAAATTTATTGTTGTTTGGGTTTTTTTTTAATCTTTTCTGTTAGTCTGTGCTTTTTTACTTTAATAATGATGTCTTTTGGTGAACAGATGTTTTT
This sequence comes from Bos mutus, assembly GCF_027580195.1. NCBI lineage: Eukaryota > Metazoa > Chordata > Mammalia > Artiodactyla > Bovidae > Bos > Bos mutus. Next base: position 71,091,681 of record NC_091622.1, on the reverse strand, counting down.
AAACTTGGTGAGATCCAGTTTATCTGTTTTTTTTTCTCTTAGGATTATTCTTTTATGTCCTAAAATCGCTGTCTACCCTAGAGTCTATCTGAACAGAAACAGAGAAAGGATTTTTTTTAAGATTAGTAGTTCATATTGATTTTTATATTTTGCTTATTGTTTCTCATTTGTTTCATATTTCTTTCTTATTTAGGTTTTTATTTTCTGCTTTCCTCATAGTATTGATCACTAAGACTTTCTAGTGCATTTATAGCATTAGCTTTTATTTGGAAAAAAAGATCTTGAAACTTAGAAAATATATGAAAACCCCCCACCAGACTACATGGGATTTAAAGTGAATATCATCTCTAAGATAGTATGATTCACTGTGTGAGGGTAATCTAGGAAGAATTGCTTATGAGGGACAAACCTGTTTTTTGTGGGACTTGAAGCTTGTTATGAGTTAGGAATCACTTTCTAAGAAAAAATGAGACTTTTTTCAGGAGACTCGGGTTCGATCCCTGGGTCAGGAAGATGTCCTGGAGAAGGAAATGGCAACCCACTCTGGTACTCTTGCCTGGAAAATTCCATGGAAGGAGAAGCCTGGTAGGATACAGTCCATAGGGTCACAAAGAGTTGGACACGATGAACGACTTCACTTTTCTAAGAAAAAGTATTTCACATGCCATTTCTCTTGGGGGTGCCGCATTTTGAGATGTGTCAGATATGTCGGCATGTCATCTGATGTACTGAGATGCGTAGACATGAGTCTGCTCATAGCAGCCCTCACGTGTTGTGTGGTTGTTGTTCAGTTGCTCATTCGTGTCCAACTCTTTGCAACCCCAAGGACTGCAGCATGCCAGGCTTCCCTGTTCTTCACCAACTCGTGGAATTACTCAAACTCACATCCTTTGAGTCAGTGATGCCATCCCACCATCTCATCCTCTGTCGTCCCCTTCTCCTGCCTTCAGTGTTTCCCAGCATCAGGGTCTTTTCTAATGAGTTAACTTCGCATCAGGGGGCCAAAGTATTGAAGCTTCAGTGTCAGTCCCTCCAGTGAATATTCAGGACTGATTTCCTTTAGGATTGAGACTGGTTTGATCTTGTGGTTCAAGGAACTCTCAAGAGTCTTTTCCAACACTACAGTTCAAAAGCATCAATTCTTTGGTGCTCAGCTTTCTTTTTTGGTCCAACTCTAACGTCTACACATGACTACTGGAAAACCATAGCTTTGACTAGACAGACCTTTGTTGGCAAAGTACTGTCTGTGGTTTTTAACATGGTGTCTAGGTTTGTCATAGTTTTTCTTCCAAGGAGCAAGCATCTTTTAATTTCATGGCTGCAATCACCATCTGCAGTGATTTTGGAGCCCCAAAAAATAACACCATGGCTTGTAGTGTCATTGTAAATTTGTACCATACATTCATAGGAATTATAAAAATGTTTGTTTTGTAAGATTTCAGATGGTTGGAAGATGAGATGGTTGGATGACATCACCAATTCAATGGACATGAACTTGAGAGAACTCCGGTTGATGGTGAGTGACAGGGAGGCCCCGGCATGCTGCAGTTCACAGGGTCACAGAGGGTCAGACACAACTTGGCGACTGAACAACAATAGCAAGATAGCAGATATATTGCAGATAGAGCATATTTATGAAAAAATAGAAATTCCACTTCGACTAGGAGACAAGGTCAAATCTTTAACTTACAGTTTTACAAGCTGATAACTGGAAGAGTTTGCCACAGTACTAGCTTCTGGCTCTGTTTCTTTCCACTTTCAGAATGCAGTATTGTTAGTGCCCTTCATCTTCATATCATGATGCCAGATGAGTCACAGAGCAGGCACTTGAATTATTCCTGAAAGAAATCATTTGCTGGGAGGGTAGCAGTACCTAATTATACAGAGGAGTGACTGTTAACTGCATCAGTTCATACCTCTAAATCCAAGTTAACTGTGTCTCCAATTCAACTTCCACTTCACTGGATCTTCAAAATACCTCTGGTCTCTCCAATATGACTGAACATGGTAAAAAATATTAGGGGTACAAAGAGAAAGCTACCTTAAACAGTTATAATTCAAATAACTTACTTTTTCAAAATTTACAAAAATATTCAGTTCGTGTGAATATGTTGTTTGAACCTCTCCTGGATCCTGGAAGGGGAGTGACTCTAAAGCTTAAGATTCATTACTTCATGGTAAATTTACCTCTGCTTATTACTTAAAATTAGAAATATGAAAGAAGCCTGTTATATGCTAATTACCCCCTGCTATAAATATTAGATAATATTGAAATTTTAGATTACAGTACATTAGATGCTGGTAAACACACACATCCACTATGTATTGTAGAAAACAGTTAATCACTCAGCACCTGCTCCATATCAGGTAGTCAAGCCTGTTTTAGGAATGAGTGTATGCAAGAAAAATATATTTAAAATATGTGATAGTGAGGACCATTATAAAGACTAATATGAAAGTAACTTATCCCCAGGGGTCATTAAATCATATTATTGGAAATGTTGACAGTCTTGTGATCATGTAATAAAAAAAAGTTCTATTTACTGAGTGTTACTCTGTACGCAGAGTACATCATGAGAAACGCTGGGCTGGATGAAGCACAAGCTGGAATCAAGATTGCCAGGAGAAATATCAATAACCTCAGAAATGCAGATGACACCACCCTTATGGCAGAAAGCAAAGAAGAACTAAAGGGCCTCTTGATGAAAGAGGAGAGTGAAAAAATTGGTTTAAAGCTCAGCATTCCTAAAACTAAGATCATGGCATCCTGTCCCATCACTTCATGGCAAATAGATGGGGAAACAGTGGCTGACTTTATTTTTGGGGGCTCCAAAATCACTGCAGATGGTGATTACAGTCATGAAATTAAAAGACGTTTACTCTTTGGAAGGAAAGTTATAGCCAACCTAGATAGCATATTAAAAAGCAGAGACATTTTTTTTGCCAACAAATGTCCATCTCATCAAGGCTGTGGTTTTACCAGTAGTCATGTATGGATGTGAGAGTTGGACTGTAAAGAAAGCTGAGTGCTGAAGAATTGATGCTTTTGATCTATGGTGTTGGAGAAGACTCTTGAGAGTCCCTTGGACTGCAAGGAGATCCAACCAGACCATCCTAGAGGAGATCAGTCCTGAGTGTTCACTGGAAGGACTGAAGGGGACGACAGAGGATGAGATGGTTGGATGGCATCACTGACTCAATGGACATGAGTTTGAGTAAACTCTGGAAGTTGGTAATGGACAGGGAGGCCTGGCATGCTGTGGTTCATGGGGTCGCGAAGAGTCAGACATGATTGAGCAACTGAACTGAACTGAATTCTATACCAGATATCTTGAGACATATAAATATACTTCCCTGGTGGCTCAGACAGTAAAGAATCCATCTGCAACACAGGAGACCTGGGTTTGATCCCTGTGTTGGGAAGATCCCCTGGAGAAGGCAACCCCCTATAGTTAGTATTCTTGCCTGGAGAATCCCATGGACAGAGGAGCCTGGCAGGCTACAATCTGTGGAGTCCCAGTCAGACATGAGAGTGACTAGCACTTTTATTTTCTTTCATAAATGTGCTATGTTACTTTGTTTAAATTAGTATCTTCCTGATATCTTTTTAATATTTCAATAATGATAAGGGCTATACCTTTTTATTCAACTGAATGACTCATGTACTCACTGATGTCAACAGTATTTTGAGTATTTGAGTTAGAGTGTGGTTCCAACATTAAATAATTCTACCACATTTCACAATGAGTATTTTTAGAAAATATTTTCCAGTAAGTATTTTAGTAGAAAAACAGTAAAAATTTCCCACTAACTGTTTGCTCTGATCTGAAAAATATTTCTGGCATTCACAATTACATATTTTGACAGTCACATGAGTCTAATATGAACAAAGCAAACTCTTAGATATTAAAAGAAGATACCATGGAAAGAAAATAACTGTTTTTGAGGAAATATTATATATTCTATGGCATAATTCAAATGCATAAAATGAAAATATTTTTAGAAAAATTATAATTTTTATAAGCATATCTTTAAAAGCATGCTTATTGCTATTGGAAAAGATGCTTAAAAATGTTATGAAGTATATTGAATATTTTAAATCTGACATTTTTATGATGATGAAGTGGGTCAAAGCAGACATTTAGGTTTCTGAGGAATGCTGTCCTGAGTAGCTAAATTAGTTTAACCAACATTTTTAAGTTGATAAAAAATAATATCTCTTGTTTGTCCATCCTAAATGCATAATGTTTATGTGTGAATCACATTTTATTCCATTTAATTAAATAAAATTATTTATGCAAAATACCAAGATCATTGCCTGGCACGAAGAAAATTGTTAAGTATATTAGTTATAACCCCTTATCTCATAATTAAATTAAACAGAGACATCAGTTGTATACTGTTGTGGCCAGCTATGGTAGATTGTCTAATTAAGAAAATATAACTTTTTGTTTAATTTATTTAAGATATAAATGTAATTCAGAATTTGAAAAAAAAGTTGTAAAGAGTAGCATTCAATGCAATAAATATTGATTTAAGTTTCAAGCTATAATAGGTAGGAATTTTTTTTAAAAAAGATGATGACATTGTCTCTGCCCTTGAGGAGTTTATAGCTTTGGTGCCATAATTTGAGGATAAAACCATATGCACATAGGTGCTCAATTGTCTTCTCTAAATGTTTGGTAGGTAGCCATTTAAAGAAGGGCAGTAACATGTCCTGGAGTGGTCAGATAGAGTGTAAAATGAATCTTAATGAATAGAAACAGCTTTTGGGAGAGTAAAATGTTTTCTCATTCATAAGTAGAGCAGGTATTTTTAAAAAACTGTTTTGTAATTTACTATACAGCTTGTGGCACTTCGTGATGCCCTGTTAGGTTTGAGGTTATAGGACCATCCCTAATGGGTACTCTGCTTAGATTATGTTCAAAATTTCCTAGAGAAATTCACAGGACTCAGACTAGCCACTGAATGTGTGTGCAGCTCAGAGGTTGCTACATAATTCAGAGTTTTGCTTTTGTTGTGATTGTTGTTGGGCCTTTTCATCCAGGAGCAGGAGTTCGGAGGTTCCTTCTCCGATTGCCCCTGAGGGATGCTGAGAAAATGTAATTAACAACAAAATCTCTCAACCTGGAGAACTTTTCCACAGAGGTCACAGAGAAAGAAAACGGTTTTTAAATGATTAAGAATTAAACCAGAATGTGATGTGCATTCCTGAGAATAACGAAAAGATTGTAAAGACAGAAAGAAATCCTCACTCTTCTGTAGCAAGCAGATACAACCCACCGCATGCATGTTTTCACGATAAAAAATGACTTGTCAAGTACGAGGTCTTGATGGCACCTTTTATCACACAAGGGTTCAACTGTTAGTCACTCAGTCGTGTCCAACTCTTAATGACCCCATGGACTGTAGTCTGCCAGGCTCCTCGGTCCATGGAATTCTTCAGGCAAGAATACTGGAGTAGGTTGCCGTTCCCTTCTCCAGGGGAACTTCTGAGCCAGGGATTGAACCCAGGTTTCTGCATTTCGGGCAGATTCTTTACCCTCTGAGCCAGCATGGAAGCCTAGTTTATGTTAACTTTACCCTCCTGTGTTGACTAATTGGGTTTATCCAGAAAAAAAACAAACTAATTTCTCCTGTCTTTATGACAGGGGGTAGTTTCACAGCTTGGAACAAGTTCCCTCTGAAGTCAGGCTCTTACCTTCCCATAAATACTGGAAGATAGAAGTACTGTCTCCATGGATGGTTACATTTTACAGAGATGACTGCCAGGTCCTTGAAAAAGACAGTTCTGGGTCTTACAGCTGAAAAATACTGATCTAGTCTTTGAAAGGACTTATATGCATTTCAGAGAGAAGAGAAAGTACTTACATTATGTTTTCTAAAGCAAATGACCTGAGAAAAAGGAAGGGCAGGCACACAGTTTTATTTTTAATCTTGGCTTCCTAGGAGTTGCCCTCAGTCAGAGCAGCTTATTGTCCAGTCAGCATTTGCTTGGAAGTTGTATTTATGCCACTTGTTGCCTGTGAGGCTTCTGCCCTGAGTTGATGGATCCTTGTGCAGCTTGGAGAATGCTTCCCACTTTGCCCAATGATTGCTTCTGAGTGGGGGCTGCCCAACCTTTGTGACCCCTGGAGCTGACTCTGATCCTGGGACACCTCTTCTTGGCTATCTCTTTTCCTATTTCTCTCTATTTAAACTTCTAGCTCCTCTGCTGTTTGGCTAATTCAAGGAGCTACTAGCCACCTCTTAATGGCTCTCCATCCAGATTGGTATTGTTTTTCAACAATGCCCTTAGGCATGGAGTTCTTCGTTCTCAATTCCAAATAAAGTCAGTGCTGCAAAGCCTTCATCACCTAGCCTGCCTGTCCTCTTGGGAAGAAGCTCCTTACCACTCTACCACCTTAGGATACAAGGACCCACTTTTCCTGGAGCGACACCCCTGCTCTATGAGTTTGCACTGCCGTGGATGTGGGGAGGACTTGGCAGTCCCTGGTCTCCTCAGCTTGCCGCTCCAAGTGGGAAACTTTTACCCCATGAGTGAGCTGGGTGAAAGTCCCTGGAGCCCCAGGATATTTGGCCTTCTGCATCTGGGATAGAGCTGCTGCCCTTTGAGTGGGAAGTTGAGTAGAGGATGAAAGACCTAGCTTCCTAGAATAGATGACAAATGTGAGCAGCCTCTCCCTCCTGGGATGAAGCTGCAGCCCCAGCCTGTAGCTGAGGGGAGATGGAGCTCCCATTTTGTTAAATGCATGAATAGAGCTTCTATAATGAGGAGTTGGAGAGAGATTCGAGTGGGTTGTGGTTCAACTACTACTATTTTCATTGATATTTAGTAGATTTTCTTGAATGAATATTTCTCTATGGGCAATTTCCAGAGTTTAGATAAATAAAAATTATTTTTTTTACCAGTTAAATTATTTTGCGGGAGAGTTAGTTGAGCTCCTTACTCCATTCTAGAAGTCCTCCTTCTCACCTTCATTTTGAAATATGTTTTCACTAGTTATAGCATTCTTGGAATCTGCGTTGACTTTGTTTCTAAAGTATTTTGAAGAGGTAGTTCTGTTGTATTTTGACTTGCATAGTTTCTGATAGTCTGCTATCATTCATTATCTTTGTTCTCTGCAAGGTTTTTTCTTTATCTTTGGTTTTCAGCGACTTGACTGTAATGTGGTCAGGTATTAAATTTTTTTTTCTATTTTTCCCGCTTGGGGTTCTTTGAGCCTTTTGGATTTGTGTTTGTTATCTGTTACTAATTTTGGAAAAGTTCTCAGCTTATCTCTTTAGGTGTCTTTGTTCATCTGTTTCTTTCTTCCTTCTTGTGGTACTTAAACTACATCTGTGTGTGTGTGTTCTCAATTATGTCCAACTCTTTGTGACCTAATTGACTGTCCCCCACCAGGCTCCTCTGTCCATGGAATTTTCTAGGCAAGAACACTGGAGTGGGTTTGTTATTTCCATCTCCAGGGGATCTTCCCGACCCAGGGATCAGTCCACATCTCTTGCATCTCCTGCATTGGCAGATAAATTCTTTACCACTGAGCCACCTGGGAATCCCTCAACTACATGTGTATTAGATCATTTGATATTGTCACCAAGACTCTTAGATATTCTGGTTTTAATGTTACTGTTTGCTTATTTTTTTCCTCACTCTAGTTTTACTTGGTGTTTCACTTTGGATGATTTTTGTTGATTTATCTTCAAGTTCATTGATTGTTTCCTCCACTATGACCAGCTGTCCAGTAAGCTCTTGGAAAGAATTCTTCAACTCCAATACCACACTATTTTTTTATTTCTAGAATTGTTATTTGACTGTTTTTTATATGTTACATCTCTTTGCTAAAATTTTCCATCTGTTATTCAAGCTATCTGCTGTTTCTACTAGATATTTTAACATATTAATCATAAATAAAGTCTCTATCTTAGGACTTCCCTGGTGGTCCATTGGTTAAGACATCACTTTTCCAATGCAAGGGACCCAGTGATCTTTGAGTGTTTCCTTTCTTTCTGACTTAACAAGATAGCCCAGTCTCATCTTATGTATTTCCTGATCTATACCTGGAATTAGACATTTCTTCAAGAAGATCTAGTTCTTTTAGTGGGAAATAATATTTAGAAATTGTGATCTGGGGACTGTGGATGTTTTTGACAGCAAGTTATCTTTGCTTCTATACCTTGTACAGTTTATAGAACTAGGAAATGTGTGCTTTTCTTTACGAGGGAAAAATAGCATAGTTTATACTGATAATTCTAGTTCAAATCTAAGATTATTTAATGTGTTTGATTTTATACTTGTATTATTTTATGTCACAGTTAAAATCTTGGTTCTTAATAACAGTAAGACACTTATTTGCTTTATGCTGCAATGTATATGGAATACTTTCAAAATAATGATACAACTCTCACAATAAGATTCTTGAATGCAGTTTTAATATTTCTTTGCAATTCTCTTAGTCATTAATATTTACTAGTGAAGTACAAGTTTCCAACTCAAAATCTACTTTTTTAATAAGATATTTGTGTTGATCCACTCTACAGTATGCTTTTTTTCACCTCTGAACTTTTATAATTTTAATCTTAAATCTCATACTCTGTACCTGACTCAGAAGACCTTGAATTGTCTTTTAGTTATTTAAATATGAAAGTTGAGTATAAGGCAGTGAGAACTATCTTCCTGAGAGGCCTATGGAGTCAATCTAGTTTATTATTGCCACAGTAAACTCTGAAGGGCAGGTGCATATCTTCTCTTATATACCAGAAAGTCTTCCTTGTTAAACTGAGTGTAATTTAAATTCTTTTGAGAACTTGTCTCAGAATGACACACACTGAGTAGGTAGACCGTCTCCCAGGATCTGGAAATAGGAAGGACCCCTCAAGACTTGATGCTGGATGACAGGTGGGACTAGGGTCAGAAAAATACAGAGCAAGATATTTGAGGATAACGGGCTTCCCCGTGGCTCAGTGGTAAAGAATCTACCTGCCAATGTAGGAGACAGAGGAGACGTGGGTTTGATCCCTGGGTGGAAAGATCTCCTGGAGTAGGAAATAGCAACCTGCTCCAGTATTCTTGCCTGGAAAATCCCATGGACAGAGGAGTCTGATGGGCTACAGTCCATAGAGTGGCAAGGAGTCAGACATAACTGAGTGACTGAGCATGCATGCACACCAGTCAGTCCACTGAAGCTGGATAGTATGTGAATTAATGAATCTTGTGTTTAGAAACTTTTCCTTTGAAAATAATTTTCCACTTCCACATTTAGTAAATTTTCCCTTTAAAAATGTTTGTTCATCTCAGACAAGGACAGGAGTGTTTTGAGAAATACCATACTTCAGGGACTTGGACAAGAGGAAAGTGATAGAAGTCATAGCAAGAAAGTCCCAGGAGGGAACCACATTCAGGAAATCAGAATGAGAGATGGGGCATGGTCACCTCTCCCAAGCCTTCAAGAGCTGGGCTGACCTGTGTTCTGTTTGGGTGAGTGGCTATTACCTCCCACGTTCCCCCTTCACTGAAGCAGTGTTAGAGGGAGAACAAAGGGACCTTGAGCTATAAATTGGAAGACCCAAGCTCTGGTTCTTATTGCATATGCAGTATCAGAATAATCCCTAAAGCTCAGCGCGATCTGACAGCTGTCTCCCATGCTGACCTTTGCTCTTATCATCCCCCAGTCTCTTGGCTCATTCACTGTGCTCAGTGGCAACTTGTTCCTACCTCCTGACTAACCACCACACTGTTTGCCCAGATGAACTTCCCAGGCACTTTCCTCTCATTGCTCAGGTTTATGAAGCACTCTTTTAGGGAGGCTTTCCCATCCCTACATGACCTCTTCCCAAGCTTCTCTCTCTCATGTCTTTATCAAACTTTTCAGAGCTCTTACAGACATGCAAATTTACTAAAATTTTACATCTTATGGAAATAATCCTGGTAAATCAACAAAACTGACAAGTACTGTTGCATTTAAAGAAAACTCATTGATCATTTTGCCAATAAAATATAAAACTTGTTTTAGTTGGTTCTAGATTTTTATAGTGTATCTATCAGAACAAAACAAAACAAAACAAAAAACTGAAACAGTTAGTGGTGATTTGATAAATAACTAGCAATATTAGTGATAAATTAATAAGAGTGTGACATGGGAAGAAGAGAAGCAGTCATTTTATATAGTCAGTATCAGAGAGGACAAGAAAGTAAAATCTATGCCCTTTACTGCAACTGAATAAATAAGATCACAATGAAAATGGCATTAGTAGCAGTAAAGTGAGAAATTCATTCCTAGTCTCAAGGTCAGGTGTTTCTTGTAAGCCACCTCATACCCTTTTGTGAAACAAACCAAAGCATAAACAAATGCATGCCCTCACACACACATCCATACACATACATATACTTTTCTCTCTCACTTCCCTATCAATTCATGACCAGTGGAGACATGTAAAAAGAGAGGTCAGATTAAAAAATTTTAATGACAAAATTATAAGGCAGACTGCCAGATCCCAAATGGCTTGCTGTCTCCTTGTCAGAATTTATTTTGCCATTCAAGCAATAGAAAAACGCATCTAATTGGTTTGTTCCTTATATATAATTGTAGTATGGAAGGATAGCAATCCATCATTATAGTAGGAATTAAAAGGAGTAAGACTATCATTTGAAGTAGAGTCCAGGGAAACCCCACTAAAGTGGTTTTCAGAAGTTGCTTATATTTTTATTTATTATTCATACCAGTTTCTTCATCTGTAAATTTGGAAGGTTAGACCCCCTAACCTTGGACGGCAAGGACATCCAACCAGTCTATTCTAAAGGACATCAGCCCTGGGTGTTCTTTGGAAGGAATGATGCTAAAGCTGAAACTCCAATACTTTGGCCACCTCGTGTGAAGAGCTGACTCATTGGAAAAGACTCTGATGCTGGGAGGGATTGGGGGCAGGAGGAAAAGGGGACGACAGGGGATGAGATAGCTGGATGGCATCACTGACTCGATGGACATGAGTCTGAGTGAACTCTGGGAGTTGGTGATGGACAGGGAGGCCTGGTGTGCTGCAATTCATGGGGTCTCAAAGAGTCGGACACGACTGAGCGACTGAACTGAACTGAACTGAACTGAGACCCCCTAAGCATCCACTTCTACCTCAAATTCATTAACAGGTCTGTCTTCTTTCCTCAGTCTCCTTTGGTCACCCTTCAGAGGGCACCAGTAGGCATCCCCAAGCTAATTTAAATTTTCTAAAATGATCTGTTGTGCATTTGGGGTGAACAGAGAAAAAATTTCCACTTGAAGAGTGGATGGGGAATATGTCTGCTGCTGGGCATCTCTTCAAGTTCATGTCATAGTCACAGCCTTCTTGGACCTCCAGTCTGACCTGTGGCTCATGGTCAGCCTGGGGGAGATCATGTTCAAAGAACAAACATTACAATGTACAAAGTTTCCTTTTGTTGTTTAAAAAAAGACGACTGAGTGACTAAACAACACGACTGAGCAACTGTTGTTAAAAAGAATCTCCCAATTAGAATCAACTGTTTATTAGCTGTATCTGGACATTCAAGCTTCATGAGGTTGTTTTTACTTAATCATTTGCAGTGTAGTTTATCTCAAAGTATGTTCTGTGAACCTCAAGCATCAGAATCTCTCCCACCCCCACGCCTTCCAATGTGTGGCTAAAATACACATTCCTTGGCCTCACCCCAGACCTGCTCAATCAGAATCTGGTGAAAGCAGGTAGTGCTCAGGGATCTGCAGGTTTCACAAATTCTCCAGTGATTCTTATTCACAGTCAGGTTTGAATACCATCATGTTAATGAGTTGGAAGTAATTCTACCCTGACTATCCTGCTAAAAGCATAGCAGCTGGGCAGACCTACACAGACTTACTAGGCAAATCCTGCATCGTGATAGCTCATCAAAGAAAATAAGCTTGACCTATATAACAGGTTGGTTTGCCTTATAATATATGTAATCTGTATAGCAACTTTCTTGAATATTGTCCTCCTAATTTCTGTTCTTGATTTTATTTTTGAGTGATTGTAAAAGCATAAAGAATTTGTTGTATTTCTGCTTATTTTAAACTACTATTTGATTTAAAGTAATAAACTCATTTGATTCCCTTCTCTTTAAGTTTATTTTTTAATTGAAGGATAATTGCTTTACAGAATTTTGTTGTTTTCTGTCAAACCTCAACATCAATCAGCCATAGGTATACATATATCCCTTCATTTTGAACCTCCCTCCTATCTCCCTCCCCATCCCACCCCTCTAGATTGATACAGGGCCCCTGTTTGAGTTTCCTGAGCCCTACAGCAAATTCCCGTTGGCTATCTATTTTACATATAGTAATGTAAGTTTCCATGTTACTCTTTCCATACATGGCACCCTCACTCCCCTCTCCCCATGTCCATAAGTCTATTCTCTATGTCTGTTTCTCCATTGCTGCCCTATAAATAAATTTTAGTACTATTTTTCTAGATTCCATATATATGCATTAGAATACAATATTTATCTTTCTCTTTCTGACTCACCTCAGTCTGTATAATAGATTCTAGGTTCATCCACTTCATCAGAACTGACTCAAATGTATTCCTTTTTATGGCTGTGTAATATTCTATTGTGTATATGTACCACAACTTCTTTATCCATTCATCTGTCGATGGACATCTAAGTTGCTTCTATATTCTAGTTATTTAAATTGTGCTGCAATGAACAACGGATACATGTGTCTTTTTCAATTTTGGTTTCCTCAGGGTATATGCCTAGGAGTGGGATTGCTGGGTCATATGGTGGTTTTATTCCTAGTTTTTTAAGGAATCTCCATACCATCTTCCATAGTGGCTGTATCAGTTTACATTCCCACCAACAGTGCAAGAGCGTTCCCTTTTCTCCACACCCTCTCCAGCATTTATTGTTTGTGGACTTTTTGATGATACCCATTCTGATCGGTGTGAGGTGATATCTCATTGTGGTTTTGATTTGCATTTCTCTAATAATGAGCAATGTTGAGCATCTTTTCATGTGTTTGTTAGCCATCTGTATATCTTCTTTGGAGAAATGTCTGTTTAGGTCTTTTCCCCACTTTTTGATTGGGTTGTTTGTTTTTCTGGCGTGGAGTTGTATAAGCTACTTGTATATTTTGGAAATTAATCCTTTGTCAGTTGTTTCATTTGCTATTATTTTCTCCCACTCTGAGGGTTGTCTTTCCACCTTGCATATAGTTTCCTTTGCCATGCAAAAGCTTTTAAGTTTAATTAGGTCCTACTTATTTGCTACTGCTACTGCTAAGTCACTTCAGTGTCCAACTCTGTGTGACCCCATGGATGGCAGCCTACCAGGCTCCTCCATCCATGGGATTTTCCAGGCAAGAGCACTGGAGTGGGGTGCCATTGCCCTACTTGTTTACTTTTGTTTTTATTTCCATTACTCTGGGAGGTGGGTCATAGAGGATCTTGCTTTGATTTATGTCATAGAGTGTTCTGCCTATGTTTTCCTCTAAGAATTTTATAGTTTCTGGTCTTACATTTAGGTCTTTCATCCATTTTGAGTTTATCTTTGTGTATGGTGTTAGGAAGTATTCTAATTTAATTCTTTTACATGTTGTTGTCCAGTTTTCCCAGCACCATTTATTGAAGAGGGTGTCTTTGCCCCATTGCATATTCTTTCCTCTTTTGTCAAAAATAAGGTACCCATAGGTGCATGGGTTTATTTCTGGGCTTTCTATCTTGTTCTGTTGGTCTATGTTTCTGTTTTTGTGTTAGTACCATACCGTCTTGACTGTAACTTTGTAGTATAATCTGAAGTCAGGAAAGTTGATTCCTCCAGCTCCATTCTTCTTTCTCAAGACTGCTGTGGCTATTCTGGGTCTTTTGTGTTTCCATATGAATTGTGAAATTTTTTGTTGTAGTCCTGTGAAAAATGCCATTGGTAATTTGATAGGGGTTGCATTGAATCTAGTAAATTTCATTTGGTAGTATACTCATTTTCACAATATTGATTCTTCCTACCCAGAACATGGAATATCTCTCCATCTGTTTATGTCATCTTTGATTTCTTTCATTAGTGTCTTATAATTTTCTGTTTACCGTTCTTTTGACTCTTGAGGTAAATTTATTCCTAGATATTTAATTATTTTTGTTGCAATAGTGAATGGGATTGATTCCTTAATTTTTCTTTCTGATATTTCATTGATAGTATATTGAAATGCAAGTGATTTCTGTGTATTGATTTTGTATCCTGAAACCTTGATAAATTCACTGATTAGCTCTAGTAATTTTCTGATACTATCTTTAGGGTTTTCTATACACTGTATCATGTCATCTGCAAACAGTGAGAGCTTTACTTCTTTTCCGATCTGGATTCCTTTTATTTCTTTTTCTTCTCTGATTCCTATAGCTAGGACTTCCAGAACTATGTTGAATAATAGTGGTGAAAGTGGACACCCTTGTCTTGTTCCTGATCTTATGGGGAATGCTTTGGTTTTCACCCTTGAGAATCATGTTTGCTGTAGGCTTGTCATATATGGCCTTTACTATGTTGAGGTAGGTTCCTTCTATGCCCATTTTTTTGAAGAGTTTTAATCATAAATGGGTGCTGAATTTTGTCAAAGGCTTTTTATGCACCTATTGAGATTATCATATGGTTTTTATCTTTCAGTTTGTTAATATAGTATATCACATTGATTGGTTAGCGTGTATTGAAGAATACTTGCATTCCTGGAATAAACCCAACTTGATCAAGGTGTATGAGCTTTTTGATGTGTTGCTGAATTCTGTTTGCTAAAATTTTGTTGAGGATTTTTGCATCTATGTTCATCAATGATATTGGCCTGTAGTTTTTTTGTGTGTTATCTTTGTCTGGTTTGTCACGCTAGTAAAGTGATGCTTAAAATTCTCTAAGCCAGGCTTCAGCAATACATGAACCTTGAACTTCCATATGTTCATGCTGGTTTTATTTTATTTTATTTTATTTTTTTCATGCTGGTTTTAGAAAAGGCAGGGGAACCAGAGATCAAATTGCCAACATCCACTGGATCATGGAAGAAGCAAGAGAATTCCAGAAAAACATCTATTTCTGCTTTATTGACTATGCCAAAGCCTTTGACTGTGTGGATCACAATCAACTGTGGAAAATTCTGAAATAGATGGGAATACCAGATGACCTGACCTTCCTGTTGAGAAACCTGTATGCAGGTCAGGAAGCAACAGTTAGAACTGGACATGGAACAACAGACTGGTTCCAAATAGGAAAAGGAGTACATCAAGGCTGTATATTGTCACCCTACTTATTTAACTTACATGCAGAGTACACATGAGAAACGCTGGGCTGGATGAAGCACAAGCTGGAATCAAGATTGCCTTGAGAAACATCAATAATGTCAGATATGCAGATGACACCACCCTTACGGCAGAAAGTGAAGAAGAACTAAAGAGCCTCTTGAAAGTGAAAGAGGAGAGTGAAAAAGTTGGCTTAAAGCTCAACATTCAGAAAACTAAGATCATGGCATCCAGTCCCATCACTTCATGGCAAATAGATGGGGAAACAGTAGAAACAGTGTCAGACTTTATTTTTTGGAGCTCCAAAATCACTGTAGATGGTGATTGCACCCATGAAATTAAAAGACACTTACTCCTTGGAAGGAAAGTTATGACCAACCTAGACAGCATATTAAAAAGCAGAGACATTACTTTGTCAACAAAGATCCATCTAGTCAAGGCTATGGTTTTTCCAGTGGTCATGTATGGATGTGAGAGTTGGACTATAAAGAAAGCTGAGCACCAAAGAATTGATGCTTTTGAACTGTGGTGTTGGAGAAGACTCTTGAGAGTCCCTTGGACTGCAAGGAGATCCAACCAGTCCATCCTAAAGGAGATCAGTCCTGGGTGTTCAGTGGAAGGACTGATGTTGAAGCTGAAACTCCAACACTTGGGCCACCTCATGCGAAGAGCTGACTCATTTGAGAAGATGCTGATGCTGGGAAAGATTGAGGGCAGGAGGAGAAGGGGATGACAGACAATGAGGTAGTTGGATGGCATCACCGACTCAATGAACATGGGTTAGGGTGGACTCCAGGAGTTGGTGACGGACAGGGAGGCCTGGCGTGCTGTAGTCCATGGGGTCACAAGGAGTCGGACATGACTGAGCGACTGAACTGAACTGAACCTTTCTTTGATCTGCTATTTTCCATGTTATATACATTTAGGATTTATCTTGTATTAATGAAAACCTTATAGATTCTCCTAAGAGTAGTTAGACTCTTGAACTTTTTCCTAATTTTTTGAGATTCACAGAAAGTTTCAAACAGTATAAAATACGAGTATTCAAGGAAGTTTTGCGACTCATAACCGGTGCTTTGCCTGTAGAATCCAGGCAGAGTTAGCCTGAAGAGCTGTTCACTATGAGACCAGTCTCTGTTGTCCAGAACAGGCAGTTGCATGGAAGCATTTGTATGGAACAGAAGCATGACTCTAGAAGAAAAGGCACTTAAGTAATAAGATTACATTCCAGGCATTATCCAACCTAGGAAATCTCTTGTCCTCTTTTAAAATCTTAGGGGATTCCAGTTTCATTCCCACCCTGCTACAGAAAGTATTTGAAAGTGAAAGTGAAGTCTCTCAGTCATGTCCAACTCTTTGTGACCCCATGGACTGTAGCCTACCAGGCTCCTCTGTCCATGGGATTTTCCAGGCAACAGTACTGGAGTGGGTTGCCATTTCCTTCTCCAGGGGATCTTCCCAACTCAGGGATTGAACCTGGGTCTCCCGCATTGCAGGCAGACACTTTACCATCTGAGCCACCAGGGAAGTCCAGTTTCACTCCCACCCTGCTACAGAAAGTATTTAAGTGGCCCTAATTTCTAATACATTGGCATTCGGCAATAGCAATTTTAAAAAGAGCAAAAACTGCAAAACTGAAAGAAATAACTGTGCTGAACTTAGTGACAAAATTTTTGAATAATTGCAGAGAGCTTGAAGCCCAATATGAGAAAGTGGTCAGTCTCTAATTCACAACTCTATCTCTGGCACATAGGGACCCATCTAGAATGTAGAAGTATACATAGAACATAGAAGTGTAATCAAGGGCAGAGGAGTAGAATCTGACTCTATAGTAGAAGAAAAAGATCTGGACTAGGACCAGAACAGAGGCACAGAACACTATGTCCTACTGAGGGAAGAATAACTGTTAATGTCAGACCCACACTCCATGCCACCTACAAATTGTGATACAACTACCTGTCTTATATACAAACTGTGTATGGATTGTCCCATAGGAGTGTATATTTTCTTAACTAACCCTTTTGTATTCCTTATGCATAATTGCTTAAGGTATTGATAAGACACATGTCAGGACTAGATGGGTCCAAATGACCTTTACAGTTGCCATCCTGTTTCCCAGATTAGGTAGACAAGTCAGCAGCTCCTCATACACGCAGCTCATTGGTGTTGATTGATTAGGTCCTTAAGGGTTGAGAGGGGCACATGAACTCTTTTTTAATCTATATTAGATCCTAAACCGTATTTCTTTTGTATATTAAACAACTAAACCTTTCTGTATTCATTCTCTCTTCTAGATTAGTGAAGGAGAAGAATGCATTTTTATTCCCAAAAACCTGTTTCTAGAAGAAGCCAGCACTGAATTCAGGAAAACTGCTTTGGGGCTGGCATGTGCCTACCCCCGCAGAAGAGGCTATTAGGGAGCATCTGATCAAACAGTGAGTGTGGAATGAGTACAATACCAGACTCATAGCTCAGCAGCTGAAGAGGCAATGCTAACCCACTGGCTCAGCTCATTCTTATTTTTAATAAAAGAAAATCCTAACAGAGATTGAAAAACACAGCTAGAAGGTTATTTAAGCCTGCACTCAGCAGTGCCTCCGTCATGGTCAGGGCATGGGATTTATTAGTGTTGCTTAAATAAGTGATGCCACACCCTAACTGGCTCAGAACTTCCTCATTTCGGAAAACATAACTGAAATTGAAATTGAAATCAGATTTGGAAACCTGATTAACATTTATTATTTTTCATGAATGATGTGTTTGTGTGTGCTTAGTTGCTCAGTCATGTCCGACGCTTTGCAACCCGCATGGACTGTAGCCCGCCAGGTTCCTCTGTCCATGGGAATTCTCCAGGCAAGAATACTGGAGTGGGTTGCCATGCCCTCCTCCAGGGGATCTTCCATACCCAGTGATCGAACCCAGGTCTCCCACATTGCAGGTAGATTCTTTACTGTCTGAGCCACCAGGGAAGCCCAATGATGTGTTTATGATTTAGTTATTGCTTCATGTTAAAAATTGCTCTTAGTATATTTTTTAGTGGTTAAAGCATCTATAAACTATAACTAAAATAATTTCAATAAAATGTATATGAATTTTTACAGCATACTAAATAGCTTCAAAATTTAACAATGGTAGTCTGTGAATGGTGCATTTGTTCTGATGTTTTAAAATTTTCTTCTTTGGGTATTTTTGTATCTTCAAATATATTTTAATCACAGAGATTACTTTTTTAATCAGAAAAATGAAGTCTTAAAAATTCCAGTTCTGGCTAGGTTAATGTTTCTGTGAGATAAGCTGCAAATTTTGAAAGACTAACACAGGGAATAAAGAGAAGTCTCCTGAGGAGAGCTTCATGTTGCATCAAACCTGTTTCTTGTCCTAGAAAAGTTCAAGGTGGTGTCCTCCTGAAGTCCTTTAGCAGGTGCTTACCTTCCCTGGTGGCTCAGATAGTAAAGCTTCTGCCTATAATGTGGGAGACCTGGGTTCGATCCCTGGGTCAGGAAGATCCCCTGGAGAAGGCAATGGCAACCCACCCCAGTACTCTTGCCTGGAAAATCCCATAGATGGAGCCTGGTAGGCTACAGTCCATGGGGTTGCAAAGAGTTGGACATGACTGAGCGACTTCACTTCACTTACCGGTACACCAACCTCACATACTTTCAGCCCACCTATGATTTCTTCTGTGTTTGCTTTGGCATGTTGACAGCATCCCACCTGCAGTGCCCACTCTGGAATTGGTGTTTTGTGGATAATTGCCTCAGCTTCCCAGTCTTTGATGGAAGGTTTCTGAGGTGTGTTAACACAGTTCCTCAAAGGGTCCTGTATTAGTTACCTGTGTAACAGATTACTTCCAACTCAGGGGCTTAGAATAACAAAAATTTCTTGTTTCTGTTTCTACGAGTCAGGAATCAGGAAGCAGTTTAGCTAGATGGTTCTGACTTGGAGTTTCTCACCAGAGGAACCATGTATCAACCAAAACTGTAGTCTTCTGAGGCATGACTGGGTCTGAAGGACTCACTTCTAACTCACATGGCTGTTGGCAGGAGGATTCCCCTCACCATGTGGACCCCTGCCCTGGGCTTCTCACCATATGGCTTCCCCCAGAGTGAGTGGTCTAAAAGAGAGTGGGCCAGTGCCCAAAATGAGAGCCAGTCTTTTTTATGATCTAATCTCAAAAATGACATAATATCTCTTCTGCTGTATGCTGTTGGTCACACAGACCAACCCTGGTGCAATGTGGAAGGACACTGCACAAAGGTGTGATTCTAAGGAGGCAAGGATCCCTGGGGGCCACCTTGGAGACTGGCCACCACCAGTCCCCCGGAGGATTGAGTCTCAGGTGCCACAGGGAGAGATCGACTGATAATGTGTTCTTGTGTTGTCTTTTTCTTCCCATCCCCTCGCTTCTGCTTCCTGAGATGACCCTCCTCCCAACCGTCCACAAAGCTGACCTAAACCTAAGCCTGACTTGGGTTCTCATTTCAGAGACCCAACATAAGAGAAATCCTGGCCCATTATGCAAAATTGTCAGTCAGCTTCTTCCTTGAACTTTGCTAGTTGAGAAAAAATGGGCCTACTTCAAATTTTTAACTTAAAAAAGAAAAAACCTTTTTATTTGGCTTCACCCAGTCTTAGCAGCATGTGGGATCTGGTTCCCTGGCCAGAGATCAAAACCAGGCCCCCTGTATTGGAAGCATGGAGTCTTGACCATTGGACCACCAGGGAAGTCTGCATTTTTAACTTTGTATTTTGAAATAACTTACAACATAAAATTGCAATAATGCTATAAAGAGTTCCCAAATACCTCTATACCTCTACCCAGATTCACCAGTTTTTAATATTTTGCCATATTTACTTTCATTCTCAAAGGCCTGGATTCTGAACCTTATTAAAATATCAAGTGTCATTCTTGCTTTACTTTTATTCTATATTCACAATATGATTTTGTTTGATTTCTTTTTCATTGAATTTGTATTTATCTTTGGGGAAGTCCCTCAATCTCTTTACACTTGTTTTCTCATCTGAAATGTGAAGATGTTTATGGCTTAGAGTTGTTATAAAAATTAGATGAGACAGTGCATGCAAAACATTTAGAACAGGGCCTGGCATGCAGTAAGTACTCAATAAATATTAGCCTTTTATTCATTGTATCCACAAATATTTATCGAGAAACTTGTGGTTGTTATATCTTTGGTGACTGATAAATAATTCAATCCCAGGAGATGAGCACTGATAATAATAGTTCAAATTGTAATACACACACACACAGGAAATAAAATGGCATCTGAGCTTTGCTTCAAAATTATTTTCAGGGAGAATAGGTGATGGGTACATGAAGTTTCATTATATTATCTTCTTTTTTGCATATATTTAAAACGTTCCATAATACAAAGTTTAAAAAAAAGTACAAAGACACATATACCAAATTAACCATTTTCAAAGGTCTGGTAAATGTCACATTTTCCCAGAGGTGGGTCATTTAATTGGTTTGGAAAATATTAAAATGAGACAATGAATCTTAAGATTCTGATGGTCACAGAGCTCAGCTTCCTGTACTTTCACCATTAATTTGATAGCCACTTCTCCACATTTTTTTTCTTTATGGCATTGAGCCTTGACACTAATTGTGTCCAGGTAATTACCTATTGGCTATGACTGAATAGTACATTGTTTATTTATATCTTGCTTGTGATGTTACATAAGTGAGCTTTCAGAAAACTACATTTATAAATGTGATTCTTAATCTATGAGTCACTTCAAGCCTTAGTTAATAGGAACTCAAACAGCTTAAGCACCATGAAGTCTATATAGTTTAAATTTGTATTATGAATAGATGTATTCTGAGCTAAATGGCAAGTTTTTGGAATTATTATTATTTTACTCTAATACTTTGATAAGAAGAAACAAAAATAAGCAGTAGAGGAGTTGTCAAGCTGAGTAGTTTCCAAGTTTAGAGAGCTCTGAGCTTTTGTAGCCGACCTCTAGCATTCAGTCTTAAAATGACTTTTTAGATGAATGGACATTTGTTAAACCCCTCCCACCTCTTCCAAAATCTTGCTCCATTAATCATCTCTTTCTTCAATTGTGTATTCAGTCTTCCTTCATGTTCTCACTTTTTCCAGTATTGTGGACAAGTCTGATGTGGTATGTTATGTTAAAATACAACAAAACTATTCCCAGGTGCAAAACTCTTATAGATGCTGTAAGGGAACAAGAGTACATGCTCTAGGTGTTGAGACACCTGGACAGAGAAAGCTGAGACTGCTGAATGTCCCAAGGCAGAGGCCTTGAAGTGTGCACTAATTTGCCTCCAAGCTGCTTCTCACATGTCATTTCTGGCAGCATGTTCTGGGATAAATGAGAGCAGATATATGTTTAATAACAATGAATATGTCTCCTACTACTAGGCCAGCAAGTAAAGAATTAAAAAACAAGTTGCACAGAGAAATTAAATGGGCAAAGGGCTTATCTTGTTCTCTTCAAGGCCAAAATCAGTTCTGAGCTATTCCTTCTATTCAAATTTATGATTACCCCTCCCCATTTCTCCTAGCTGAAGTGGGCTGAAAGTCTGGGTTCAATCTTCTGTCAGAGGTACACAGGATTTGGCCCCCAAAACTGGGTTGCATATGAAAGGAATGAATTTAGTGAGCTCAGAGGCTTGCATCTTCCTATACATGGAAGAACACTGAATTCCTTAACTTGGTATCTGGTTTTCCTTACTAAATCATAATCTTTGATCTTCAGATTGCCTGCCCGCTTTGTTGCAGAGTTGTATATAGTCTGACTCCCTCTCCTGCCTCCTCAGAGCAGTTTTATCTGGGCTACTGAGATACTGCCTCCCAGAATTGATGTCCTTAACATTTCCACCAAATAAAATAGTTCTCTACTTTCAAAAAAATAAAATAAAATAAAATGCAAAAGTTACATTTTTAAAAGCAATGAATTCTAAATGGGGGCTCTCACTGTTGGCAACATCCTGGCAAAGGGGAACTTGAATTTTTCTCATCTCTGTCCTCATGCATTTGAATTCTTTGAAAGGACTTAGTGTAAGCAGATTTAGTTGGGCTTTTGTGTACACCTAAGAAGGGTAGTCTGAATCACTGGGGTGGTTCCTTATTTTAGTTCTCGCAGTTGCTTCCCACAAGATATTAACCCAATTTCCTTTTCTCATTCTCTGTTAATTATAGCTGTGGCACATTGTAAAAGAGTAATTCCAATATGCAAAGTCCATAATATGTATTTAATGAGGTTAGATATGACTGTAGTTTGGGGTGGACACCTGGTCCCGAGTGTCATGACAGGGAGAGCATTCAAGCTGGAGCTGGACATCAACCAAAGGGCTGTCCACGAAGGGCTCGTGAACTCTTCTAAGGAATTTGGACATTATCTAGGAGCACTAGGAAACCATCAGTGGTTTTTTCAAGGGGGTGACATGATCAAATTTGCATCTGACTCACTGCTAGGAGAGAGTGTGTGTGTCTGTGTCTGCATATGTTAGAAGGTTCTTCCTTCTGTTAACTTAGAACTGCCTCCATCTGACTTCTCTCAGCTCTTTCTTCTGGAGCTCTATGGAAGCAAGTCCTCTCCCTCTTCTAATGAGAACTCTTCAAATTCCAGTTCTGTTTCAGCTTCTTATTGTCCTGATTATCTCTCTCTGTTCTTCCTATATCATCAATCTTCCTAAATGGGGTTCATAGAATTGAATATGAACCTCCAGAAAGTCTTGGAGAACAGATATATTATTTTCTGTGATCTGGACCCTATACTTAAGCCACACAAGTGACCAATAGTTTTATGCTAAATTTGTAGTCTATGAAACAAGCCCAACCCTCAACTTTTTCAAGTGTAATGCAAATAAATCAAAGGTATCTCTTTTTCTGTTTTTGCTCTATTGTTTTTTAAAACACAAATAAATAAAACAGCTCTGGCTTTTAGCCCTAACACTGCTACCAACTTGCTATATAATCCTGAAAGGTCACATGTTCCCTCTGGGCCTCCATGCTTTACAGAGGGGGTAGAATTCTTTTTCCACTCTTGACGTTTCCTTCTGTGTGGTGGGAACCCTATTTCTGAACCAGGCCTGGGCTCTCTCTCTTCCTCTCATGTAGTCTTCCCAGAGGAGAAGCGACTTCACGTCATGGAGGAAATGGACATCCTTAGCTCAATGCCTTTCTCACTCCTCTTTCTTTGGGAGCAAGCTGGCCCACAGAAAGCATGTGCTCTGGGCTGCCCTCCCCAAGCTGTAAGTTTTGCAAAGGGTTTTTGCCCCAGGGAGCTGGCAGTCATCCAGTGGAGCTCTGTATTGGGAGACCCACTTGTCTACAGAATTACATCAGTTTCTTCATTATCTACTTTATCAGTAATAAGGTAATAGTCCTGCCTGAATGGCCTTATGTCATTGTCTTGTTTCTCAATTGGTTCGGCACTCAATGGTAATTATCAGGCTCTCTGAAACAATGAGAGGATAACCAATGATCGTTTTCCAAAATTCCTTGTCCCTAGGAGTATGACTTTGCATTTATCCCACTAAATGTCTTTAGGTTGGTTTCAGCCCATTTTTCATCATAGCCAAAATTAGCACTAATTGGTACCCAGTGGTCTAGGGGAATAAACTCATTTCCTTAACCAATTAGTTAACTCCAAGGAAGTGGAATTGGCTCTGGAATTCATTCTAGAGAGAGAGTGCAGTGTGCTGGAATATTCCATAGCTTTATTCTCAATGCCATATTACAATTTTGTGGGAGCCCCCATTAGTAAAATGTCATTTCAAAATCAGATGTGCTCTGTATTCAATTCCACTCAATTATAACTAATTGTGACCTTGTCATAGTGAGGTCACATGCCACCTGACATATTTTTGAAAAGTTTGTTCATGGTGTCTGTTGTGTAACAAACAGAAGTAATCATACACATCGACGATGGTGATGGTTCAAAGTGTCAGTAGTTTATATTTGCTAAGTTTTTGTGTGATTCAAAGAATTTTCAGGTACAATATCTAACTTGAGCTTCTCAGGTGCCCTTGTGCAGCACACAGGGCAAGAAGCATTGTCCTTATTTTACAAATGAGTAAGTAGAGGAGTTCAATAAAATGTCCCAAATCACATGGTGTATTTAGTAGTAGAGTCAGACTCAGAACCCAAGCCTGCAAATATTGTCTAAAACTTGCTGCTAGTGTATAGCATGGCAATCCTACCACACATCTTTGCTGTATTCTCTTCTGTCCATGGGGTTGCCAAGAGTCAGACATGACTGAGCAACTGAACAACATTTTCTTTCCATTCTCTAAAAGTATCACAGATATTCACTTCTTCCCACAGAACTCTAAAAACTCTCTTGCCATGTTCTACTAAGCAAGCCCTTATTCTTATAAATTTAAAATGCAGCCAGTCAGCATAATATGTTTTACTCATAATGTTCTATGATTGTTGGTAGATGAACTTAACGTAGATGAACTGTTGAGTTTTAACAAGGTGAGAGTTTTGCAATGAAAGTGCAATGGATTTTTCAAAAAGTTACAGGAAATAAAAGTGTTTGACCAGAACATAATGAATGCAACCATAACAAAAAATTGCTGCTGAACCTGATAGCCACTTCAATAGTATATTATCTTCCATCCTCAGTGGGTTCTTATTCATGATGCGATAGGCACATATTCATCACTAGATGCAGTGCTCCTAGAAGCTGTGTCCTCATGTGGGTCCCTGGTGTCCATGGCATAGATGCCTGTCTGCATGAGACCCCAGGGTCTTCAAGAGGGGCCCATGTGCTTGCTGTTCTTTCAGCACCACACTTAATGTAGAATGGCAAAAGCATTCTTGATTTTTTAAAGAGCTGGGAAATGTGTTTTATATCTGCCTTAGTTTTCCTCTTTTGACTTAGTTTTACAGATGTGTTAATACTAATTCATAGTAGGGAATATCTCCAAGACCACAGGGGTTGGAAATAATGGTTTAGGTTACAGTCCTGACTCTGCCAACTGATGTTTGGCTTAGGGCAAGTTGCTTAATCTACTTGCCTTATTTTGGGTTCTCCTGACACAAGAACTTAGGTGAAGATAATTTACTTCAGAGATGATCCCAGGAAGCAGAAGTGGAGAAAGTGGGGCTTGGAAGGAAGAAAAGCCAACAAAGGGTATATTAATGATTTAGTTGTTGTTGGGGGAACTGGACTTAGCTGTGCTGGGAACCTTCTAAGGACTTGCGTAGAATTGTCTTATCACCTGGTGGGGATCCTGGTGCATTTACCTGCTGATTCTTGCCCCCATTGGTTGAGATGACTCTCAGTCATTTGCCTCTCCTCACCTCCCACTCCTTGCAGATTTCTGCATGGCTGAACAATTTCCCAAGGCTTCAGAGAAGCTTCTGGCAGCAAAGCAGGGAGATACTGAAGCCCAAAATTGTTGTGGGCCATGGGCCACATGCATAGACATGCACATCTAAGACATGCTGATATCAAGTGTACTAGGCATGTAGAATGACTCTCCACAAACATCTGCTAAGTCCTTAAGCTTTGGTTATTACATCAGTGATAAGGAGTTGTAATATACCTCTTCACAGAGTAATAATGATGGTTAAAACCAGAGAGTGTACAGTTTCTGACATACTTGATAGATGATAAATATTAGTGATGATGATAAGTTATTTATCTTATATTAAATCCATAGTAATTCCAACTGAAATTAATGTCAACAGGCAGGTCATATTTTTGCCATTTCTCTGTGTTTATATTATTGGTCACATTCTAATTCATCTGAAACTATTTATCTAGAATTGGCTATATGCTACATTCCTGCATTTAAAATATGCTCTTCTTTTAAGCTTAATAATTACTAAAATTTAAAATAGCTATCTATTTCTGTTTATTGACTATGACAAAGCCTTTGACTGTGTGGATCACAATAAACTGTGGACAATTCTGAAAGAGATGGGAATACCAGACCACCTGGTCTGCCTCTTGAGAAATCTGTATGCAGGTCAGGAAGCAACAGTTAGAACTGGACATGGAACAACAGACTGGTTCCAAATAGGAAAAGGAGTACGTCAAGGCTGTATATTGTTACCCTGCTTATTTAACTTATATGCAGAGTACATCATGAGAAACACTGGGCTGGAAGAAGCACAAGCTGGAATCAAGATTGCTGGGAGAAATATCAATAACCTCAGATATGCAGATGACACCACCCTTATGGCAGAAAGTGAAGAGGAACTCAAAAGCCTCGTGATGAAAGTGAAAGAGGAGAGTGAAAAAGTTGGCTTAAAGCTCAACATTCAGAAAACGAAGATCATGGCATCTGGTCCCATCACTTCATGGGAAATAGATGGGGAAACAGTGGAAACAGTGACAGATTTTATTTTGGGGGGCTCCAAAATCACTGCAGATGGTGACTGCAGCCATGAAATTAAAAGGCGCTTACTCCTTGGAAGGAAAGTTATGATCAACCTAGATAGCATGTTCAAAAGCAGAGACATTACTTTGCCAACAAAGGTCCGTCTAGTCAAGGCTATGGTTTTTCCTGTGGTCATGTATGGATGTGAGAGTTGGACTGTGAAGAAGGCTGAGCACCGAAGAATTGATGCTTTTGAACTGTGGTGTTGGAGAAGACTCTTGAGAGTCCCTTGGACTGCAAGGAGATCCAACCAGTCCATTCTGCAGGAGATCAGCCCTGGGATTTCTTTGGAAGGAATGATGCTAAAGCTGAAACTCCAGTACTTTGGCCACCTCATGGGAAGAGTTGACTCATTGGAAAAGACTCTGATGCTGGGAGGGATTGGGGGCAAGAGGAGAAGGGGACGACAGAGGATGAGATGGCTGGATGGCATCACTGACTCGATGGACGTGAGTTTGAGTGAACTCTGGGAGTTGGTGATGGACAGGGAGGCCTGGCATGCTGCGATTCATGGGATCACAAAGAGTCGGACAGGACTGAGCGACTGATCTGATCTGATCTGATTGATTTCCTATGTGTATGTTACCATATAATTAAAAACAATAAATTTATAAGAGTACAGAAGGATTGAGGTGTATGCCATGTACATGCACACATAGGTTTGTGCCTAATTTTAATAATTCATAAAAGATTTAAGCCATATATGGTCTTCATATTTCATAGGTTTTACATTTGGGCCCCTAGTTATGTTAGTTTTCAGTTTGGCATTTTCTTGATATAAGATCTGATACTGTTATTCTTATTCTCTTTAATATCATATAAGTACCTTCTTCCTTAAAGATCTTCAGTTCTTTAGGCAATAGCATGACCAGTTCAAGCCCCACTTCTACTGTTATTTACTAGCTCTGTGACCCTTGGATCCATTACTTGGCTTCATTTCCCTCATTCAAACAAAAAAAAAAGTCAAAAATGTTAATACTCTTGTCTTTCACTTTCTTATAGGGAATTCATCCCCTTTCCCATTGTACCAGAGGGTCCCCACAAACAGAATTAAAATTGGCAGGGGATTCTGTGGCTGTGATTCCTTGCACATTTTCTTAGTGTAGCAAAAGCAACTGGGAATTATTCATATTAGGCTGAAGTTCATTGAACCACAGAAATGCCTTTCAAACTCAGTTTTAAACAGGAGTGGCCATTGTAACTATGACTTTCACATAGGATGATTTCCATTTAAAATATGACATTTATAGTGAAATTTTGGAGTCGAGTTTTTCCTTGAAAGTGAAAGTCTCTCAGTCTTGTCCAATTCTTTGCGACCCCATGGACTATACAGTCCATGGAATTCTCCAGGCCAGAGTACTGGAGTGGGTAGTCATTCCCTTCTCCAGGGGATCTTCCCAACCCAGGGATTGAACCCAGGTATTGCACAATGCAGGTGAATTATTTTACCAGCTGAATTACCGAGGAAGCCCAAGAATACTGGAGTGGGTAGTCTATCCCATCTATAGCAGATAGACCCAGGAATTGAACTGGGGTCTCCTGCATTGCAGGTGGATTCTTTACAAGCTGAGCTGCCTTTTTCCTTAGCAAGTGATTTAAAAGTTAACGGATGAAAGCTGGGACCAGGATTCATGATTTTGGGTCATTCCTCAATGAAGAGCCATGAATAGAAGTGGTTATAAGACTATGAAGTGAAGTGTTAGTTGCTCAGTCATTTCTGACTCTCTGCAACCCTGTGGACTGTAGCCAGCTTCAGTCCATGGAATTCACCAGGCAAGAGTACAGGAGTGGATAACCATTCCCTTCTCCAGGGGATCTTCTCAGCCAGGGATTGAACCCAGGCCTCCTGCATTGCAGGCAGATTCTTTACCATCTGAGCTACCAGAGAAGCCCAAGAATACTGGAGTGGGTAGCCTATCCCTTCTCCAGGGGATCTTCCTGATCCAGGAATCAAAGTGGGGGTCTCTTGCATTGCAGGCAGATTCTTTACCATCTGAGCCACGAGGGAAGCCCACATCCCTAAACATTTCTGTCCTTTGGAGATATTTCCTACATTTCCCAACCTTCCGTAAAAGAGGACATATTTGGGACAAGCATAACTTTCTTCAAGTTGATCAAGTAGGCACTAAAAAACAATAAACAACTGCCTTACTTGAACATAGGACCTACATTTGGAATTTGGGGCTACATGCTCATGGTCATAAGTAGTTTTAATGTCATCTTCCAACTGGTGGGAGTTTTAGCATCTGTAAAACAACTCAGAAAATGTGGATCAGATACTGTGACATAGGTGCTTCGGAGGGGAGCTACAACCGAGGACATGGGGCGGAGGGTGGAGAAGGGGTCTCTGTCCCGGGAAGGTCCCATAGGTCCTGCTCAAGGTTGCACTGGGAACACTTAGGAGGTGCTGAAGTGAAGGAGAGGAAAGGTGTTTTCTCTCTCTTATCTGAGTTATAAAGTACAAAGCTCTGGCCTCTCCCTATTTCCTAAGCTGTCTCCTCCTGGTCCTGTAATGTTCTGCTTCTGCCCCATTAAAAGGGTCTGAGCCTCAGTGCCCGCCCTTCTCAGTAACATTAGGATGATTAATCTGACATTAACAGTCACAACAGGACTTGAATGTTTAACAGAACATTTGTAAACCCAAGGGGACTGCTGACTGGTAGGATTTCCGACTAGGTGATCAGATAAAAATGTAAAGATCCAGGCAGTGAGGGAGAAAGAGTTGGAGGTTTGGCAGACTGCCTTGTTGGCTGTTCCTCACCCTGTCATGGTTTATCATTGCTCCTTCTTTCCTTCCTCTTAACTGCGTACTTTGTCTGATATCACTAAGATCATCCCCACTGACACAGAAGAGACGTTTGGGTGAGGAGCAGAGGGTGGACATAGCGATGTGACTTCTCATGAGCACTGGGAGTCAGAGGTGCCACATTTCTGTGGACTTCCGTGCTTTTTAAAGGCTCGAAACTGCTTTCTTCAGGAGAAAATTTTTTTACGATCATGTTTTTTTAATACTAATTTGCTTAGTAAGTCTTGCCTCCCTCCTCCTTCCCTCCCTCTGTTTCTTTTTTAGTAGATAGGGCTGAGTAAACTTGTACCCAGCAAGTATCTTCATCACAAATTCCAAACTAGTCTGAAATAATGAGCAATCACAAAACATGGGCAAGTAGAACAAAATGAATAAGCAGCAGTTTCTTAGGTGCTTAAGGAATAAATGAAAAAAATGAGTTTGGCCACACGGATGAGCAGATACACACACACTCCTCTGTGTCGCTCTGTTGTTCTCGTGTTACTTCGCCCTCATCACTCTGAATATCAAGGAAAATAGGTTCTGTTGAACAGTTGCATCCATCTCCGCCTCTCCACACCCACTACTTGAGTCAGTCCTGAATGTGCACAGTAGCCCTGATCTCCTGGCCCACTCCTCTCGCATCCAGCCTCCCACACTGCATTAGCATGGTCTATCTAAAACACAGATCTGACTGTGGCATCTACCATTTGAAACTCGTGATGTATCCTCACTGCTCCTGAATAAAGCCGGTACATCTTAGCATGGTAAACAAAGCCCCTTTCCAACCTCATTAAGCCCATCTCTCCAGGGACTCAGTGCCTCCATCCACTCTCTGCCACAGTGAGATTTCTCACTGTCTTTTATCTGACCATGCTGTGTACATTCCTACCTCTGAGACTTTTCTCCTGCTTTTCCCTCTGCCCGGACTTCCTCTTTTACTTTGCTTGTCTAAACTGCCTTCTCAAAGGCAGAAATAATCATTCCTTCCATTCCCTTATACTTTACATTGCAATTTATTGTAACATCTATTGTAGTTATTTTGTTTGCTTTTCTGTACTCCAATATAAGAAGTGATTTCTATCAAGACAGGGACTTCATTGTTTCTGGAGCATTTGCACAAATGTCAAGATCAAATACCAAGAAATGATGAAAGGAGTTGAATCAGTATAAATGAAGCAGAACAGGCAGAAGTAGCCATCCAGAAATATCTTACTAAAATCTTAATGAATTAAACTACTTACAACACGCACATAAAACTTCTTTCCCCAATCCCATGTCTTCTTATTAATTAAAAACAACATCTTGTCTTGGGGCTGCCAATTTTGAAGTTTCTGGTTTATGTCACTCTCAACTTGCATTTTGACAAAGAACAAGCCTAAAGGAAAAATTTTAAGTCTTGAGTAAAAATAATCAAAGAGAACAACTAGAAATTCATGAAATTGGAGAACGTGTCCACTCTCAAAGAAAAATCCCATGATATAAAATAACATTTTAAAAAGATTTACTTATTCATTTATTTTTATTTAGTTATTTTTTGCTGCACTGAATCTTCATTGCTGCATGTGGGCTCTCTAGTTGTGGCGAGAGGGGGTTACTCTTCATTGCAATGCATGGGCTTCTCCTTCTGGTGACTTCTCTTACTGTGGAGCCCAGGCTCTAGGAGTGAGGCCTTCGGTAGTTGTGGTGCATGGGCTTAGTTGCCCCACAGCACGTGGGATCTTTCTGGCCCTTGGATGGAACCCATGTCTCCTGTACTGGCAGGTGGATTCTCAACCACTGAACCACCAGGGAAGCCCCCAAAATAACTTTTTATAGTATTTTACAGCAATGAAAATGACAAAAGCGTGATTTGCATAATACTTGTTCACCGTGACACTTCTTACATGACATAGCATTGATATATGCAACCTATCGTTGAGCTTCCACTATGCAAGAAAACCTGGGTTGGCGTTGCCATGCAAAAAGAAATTTATAACCTGCTTTTGCCCTTAAGAGACTTAAGCAGGCTCTGATGTGGACAATATCCCCAGTATTGGAACTGCTGTGTACCCCAAAATATTGCTGCTAGTAAAAAGACCCCTTGTCCTTTTCCAGGTCTTCATTCTTTCATTTTGTCTCTTTTTGAAAGAAACATTGAAATGATCTACAGAAATATCAGGTCAGATCCCAACTCTGGTGCCAGGTAGATACTGTTTTCTAGTTCCTGACAGTAAAAGTCCAAGAAATAAGCTTTAGTCTGTTTGTGAAAAGTTTCCCGTGTAGAAGCATGCATCCCGTATCTTTAGCCTAGCAAACCTCCACTGAGCACCTCCTCGCACAAGGGAGAGTGTTGGGAACTCTAGGGAGGGTGGACCCAGTTCCTGCTCTCCAGGAGACGATAATTAGCAGGGCTGCCAGATGTAATTGCTGCAGGAAGGCATTAACATACTTTGTGGGAATAGTCATGTCTTTAGGGTGAGGTTTATGCTGGCCTTGGAAAGCCAGAAAAATGGCATTATGGCTTTTTAGGAAGAGTCACAAGCATGAGCAAAATCAAAGGGCATTAAGCTGAATGTCTGAGGAAAAGGAAAAAGTCCAACATGACCAGATCATAAGCTAAAGCAACCAAAAGAACTAAGGTGAATAACCAGGCTGGCAAGGGAGGCACCAGCATCAAAAAGTAGGTTAATGAAGGCTCTATGGAACTAGAGAAGTTGTTTATTAATATAAAGTACATAGCTAGAAATGAAGGAACTGTAATAGATACTAAAATTTTGTACACTGAAGTTAGATTTTCAGGTATCAGTCCTTGCTCTATCACTCCTTATGAGTATGAATTTAGGCAAGTTACTTTAACTTTCAAGTTCTCACTCTCCCCATCTATAAGCCAGAGAGATATGAGGACCTTTTTAAGGGTTGTGTAAGTAAAAATTAACATAGTGCCTGATATTCAGTAAGTGTTCAATAAAAGTTAGTGATGATGATAATGATGATGATAGTATTTTTGAAAGAATTCTGAGTAGAGAAGGGTGAGAAGGGTGGGTTGGAATATCAAAAGAATGACAGCATAGAGAGCAATGAGGAGAATATTGGTGATATCTGGATGAGATATGAGAAGGGCCTGAGTCACACAAATGTATTTTATATGAGTGGTTTCCGCCTCCCCCCGCCAAAACACCCTACCAGGTAAATGGTGTCCCTGAGAGTTCAGCCCTTTGGGACAGCAGAAATGCATCGGCAGATTGCATTTTCTGACACAAGTGCAACAAGATCTCCCATGCTTCTCTTAGAATGTGAAGGTGATGCGGCTCCATCCAAAGGTGGGGTCTGTGTTCCTTCTCCTACATTCTGGAGGCGGGGGGCTCTATGAATACCAGAGGTGACATTATATGACTTCCCAAGCCAGGTCATAAAAGCTATATAGCTTCTGCCTGGTCCTCTTGGGATAATCATTCTTGGAACTAAGTTACGAAGCTGTGAGGAAGAAGACTCGCTACATGGAAGGAGACATATAGGTACTCCAGCTGACAGCCCAGGCTGAGATTCCTACTGACAGCCAGTGTCATTCACCAGACATGTGATCTACTGATACTCCTGTAGATCATTTTGATGTTTCTTTCAAAAAGAGAGAAAATGAATGAAAGGATAAAGGATCCGCTGAACCTCAGCCATCATTGTTCACCAGCCATGTAAATGCTCAAGCCTTATGTAGATTCCAGACTCTGCCATCAGGTCACTCCCACCCTTGAAGTCTTCCCAGACAAAACTCCAGACGTCATGGACCAGAGATAAGTAAGCAGTCACCACTGAGCCTTTACCAAATTCCTGAGTCATGGGAAATTTGAGAGAAAATAAAATGATTGTTGTTTAAAAGACTAAGTTTTGGGGTGATGCAGCAACCAATAACTAGAACAAGTAATGATGCATTTTCAAGATATTTTGTAGGTAGAATTAATGGTGTTTGCTTGGTGAGTGTAAAAGTGAGATTAAATATGACTGTGTAGAGAAACCACATAGTTCCTCAGAGAAAGCACATAGTCTTGTATAATCTCACTTTTACACCAACCAAGCAAGTACCATTAATACTACCTACAAAACAGTAGGTTGCAGGTGCAACTGACTCACTGGAAAAGACCCTGATGTTGGGAAAGATTGAGGGCAGAAGGAGAAGGGGGCAAAAGAGGATGGGATGGTTTGATGGCATCACCAATTCAATGGACATGCGTTTGAGCAAACTCCAAGAGATAGTGAAGGACAGGGAAGCCTGGAGTGCTGTAATTCATAGAGTCGCAAAAAGTTGAACACGACTTATCAATTGAACAATAGGTGGTTTCCGATTGAGACACTGGCTGATAAACAGTCTTATAATTGAATGGAAAACAAAACCAAACCACTGTCCTATAATTGAGTGCAAGGAGGATTAGGTCTGGGTAGAGAGATGAGAGAATAGATTTAGATTTTGACACAGGGTATTTGAAGTCTCTAAGGACAGCTGCATGTAGATGTCCAGCAAGCCCATGACTTATCAAATCCAGAAGAGAAATTAGGCCTACAGAGGTTGATTCAAGAGAAAACTCTGTTCATTAATTATCAGAGAAATCCAAATTGAAACCTGAATGAGGTACCACCTCACACCTATCAGAATGGCCATCATCACAAAGAACAAAAATAACACATGAGGTCCACTCTGCCAATTTTAATTGTTCTGGTCCCCATTTCTGTATTTCCATGTAGACCACCCTCTCCTATTGTAACATTCTTCATTAAGAGATGTTAATATCACACAGATAAATTCTCTTTCTGTTTTTGAACCAGGATCCTTTTTCAAAAAATGTTGGCTACCTTTGACATGTGTGTGGATTTTCTCAGTCAAGTCAGTTCTTAATCTTCTTTCCCTACCTACACTGTACTGCTCACACAAACCTGAAAAGGTAACTCACACAGCTCCTTGCAGGAAGTTACTTTTAAAACTTGTGTTTCGCTTACTAAGATAGCTGTTAAAACACTGCTTGGGGAAATTAAAGAAATAACATAGCGCTAGTCCCCATAAGCTATTATCAGAGAGTCTAGCCATTTGTACTTAGCTCTTATATTGGTTTGCTCTCCATAAAATTCCCTTATGAAAACCCAGAGATCTTTGGACCACAAGCCTAATGGCATCATGTGGCTATTCAGGTTCTTAATACATTTTTTTTTCCTTTGAGGTATACTCTCCTAAATCCTATCTGCTGACTTCTTTATTAACTTGATTTTTAAATGTCTTTGTGTTTATTTGGCTTCTCCATGACTGATGGCCATGCTCTTCACGTGACGTTTGTGCTCATCCTGTTTTGACTAGAACATTTTAAAAATTTCTTGATGTATAGTGACTATTCACCTATTCCTTGAAGTTATAGCCTCATCTATAGTGCAAAGTCCTGGTACCAATTTATACTAGATTTTATCCATGAGTTCAGTCTCGTATTACTTTTAGGCTTCCAATCACCTATGTTCTTTAATTCTAAAGACAGGGAATTTGGGTTGTGTTTTAGGAGTTATGAAATCCTACTACCAAGTGAGAATGACTGGAAATCTTCCAAAATTCTAACTCATATTCTTCCTCTACAAGCCTGGGGGATTCTTTTTTTGTTTTCTTTTTAAATTTTAATACTATTTTTTTAAGTTATACTTCATTTATAGTTATCATAAAATATTGGCTATATTCCCCATGTTATATAATATATCCTTGTAGCCTATCTTATATCCAATAATTTGCACCTCTCACTTCCCCCTAGTCTAGTAAGCACTAGTCTGCTTTCTATATATGTGAGTCTGCTTCTTTTTTGTTATATGCACTAAATTGTTTTTTTTTTTAGATTCCACATATAAGTGATATATAGTCTTTCTGTCTAACTTATTTCACTTAGCATAATGCCCTCCAAGTCCATCATGTTGCAGCAAATAGAAAATTTGTTTTTTGTTTTAATGGCCAAGTAGTATTCCATTGAGTTCCCTGGTGGCTCAGATAATAAAGAATCTGCCTGCAATTCAGGAGCCCTGGGTTCGATCCCTGGGTCAGGAAGAGCACCTGGAGAAGAGAATAGCTACCCCCTCCAGTATTCTTGCCTAGAGAATTCCATGAACAGAGGATCCTGGCAGGCTACAGTCCATGGGGTCAAGAAGAGTAGGACCCGACTGAGCCACTAACACTTTCATTTTCAGTACCATTAACTGGAAGAAACACAAGCTGGAATCAAGATTGCCGGGAGAAATATCAATAACCTCAGATATGCAGATGACACCACCCTTATGGCAGAAAGTGAAGAGGAACTCAAAAGCCTCTTGATGAAAGTGAAAGTGGAGAGTGAAAAAGTTGGCTTCAAGCTCAACATTCAGAAAACGAAGATCATGGCATCCGGTCCCACCATTTCATGGGAACTAGATGGGGAAACGGTGGAAACAGTGTCAGACTTTATTTTTCTGGGCTCCAAAATCACTACAGATGGTGACTGCAGCCGTGAAATTAAAAGGCACTTACTCCTTGGAAGGAAAGTTATGACCAACCTAGATAGCATATTCAAAAGCAGAGACATTACTTTGCCAACAAAGGTCCGTCTAGTCAAGGCTATGGTTTTTCCTGTGGTCATGTATGGATGTGAGAGTTGGACTGTGAAGAAGGCTGAGCACCGAAGAATTGATGCTTTTAAACTGTAGTGTTGGAGAAGCCTCTTGAGAGTCCCTTGGACTGCAAGGAGATCCAACCAGTCCATTCTGAAGGAGATCAGCCCTGGGATTTCTTTGGAAGGAATGATGCTGAAGCTGAAAGTCCAGTACTTTGGCCACCTCATGCGAAGAGTTGATTCATTGGAAAAGACCCTGATGCTGGGAGGGATTGGGGGCAGGAGGAGAAGGGGACGACAGAGGATGAGATGGCTGGATGGCATCACTGACTCGATGGACATAGGTCTCAGTGAACTCTGGGAGTTGGTGATGGACAGGGAGGCCTGGTGTGCTGCGATTCATGGGGTCACAAAGAGTTGGACACGACTGAGCGACTGATCTGATCTGATCTGATATATATAATGGAAGATGGATCTTCACCCATTCATCTATTGATGGACACTTAGGTTACTTACATATCTTGTCAATTGTAAATAATGCTGCTAGGAACCCTGGGATGCATTTATCTTTTGAATTTGTTTTTGTTTTGGATATATACCTAGGAGTAGAATTGCTGGGTCATATGGTAGTTCTCTTTTTAGTTTTTTGAGAAACCTCCATACTGTTTTGCACAGTAGCTGTACCGATTTACATTCCTACCAACAGTGTACAAAAGTTCCCTTTTCTCTACATCTCAACCCCCGGGTATTTCAGAGTGGCTTCCTAGCACACGCTGTCAGTGCCTCACCCACATTCCTTCCTGCCACCCCAGCACGCTCCAGCCCACTTCCAACTGCCAGGATCTGCACCTGTTTGCCTGAGGGCTTTTCTAGAGCCCTGGGCTTTCCTTAGATATAAAGGGTAGGCTAGAAGGAAGGAGTGGGGAATTCATATCCCTGAGCACCGTCAACCAAGAACTGATGGGACTGTGTGCTTAGTCACTCAATTGTGTCCGACTCTTTGTGACCCCATAAACTGTAGCCCACCAGGCTGCTCTGTCCATGGGGATTCTCCAGGCCAGAATACTGGAGTGGGTTGCCATGACTTCCTCCAGGGGATTTTCCCATCCCAGGGATCGAACCCAGGTCTCCTGCATTGTGGTAGATACTTTACTATCTGAGCCACCAGGGAAGCCTGACATGGAATACAAATATCCAGCAACACTTCCTCTAATTTGGGATATGTTTTACACCATTTCCCCACATTTCTAGCACACTAAGCTCCATTTGCCAATATGCCAGCAAATTTGGAAAACTCAGAAGTGGCCACAGGACTGGAAAAGGTCAGTTTTCATGCCAATCCCAAAGAAAGGCAATGCCAAAGAATGCTCAAACTACCGCACAATTGTACTCATCTCACATGCTAGTAAAGTAATGCTCTAAATTCTCCAAGCCAGGCTTCAGCAATACGTGAACCATGAACTTCCAGATATTCAAGCTGGTTTTAGAAAAGGCAGAGGAACCAGAGATCAAATTGCCAACATCCGCTGGATCATCGAAAATGCAAGAGAGTTCCAGAAAAACATCTATTTCTGCTTTATTAACTATGCCAAAGCCTCTGACTGTGTGGATCACAATAAACTGTGGACAATTCTGAAAGAGATGGGAATACCAGACCACCTGATCTGCCTCTTGAGAAACCTGTATGCAGGTCAGGAAGCAACAGTTAGAACTGGACATGGAACAACAGACTGGTTCCAAACAGGAAAAGGAGTACGTCAAGGCTGTATATTGTCACCCTGCTTATTTAACTTCTATGCAGAGTACATCATGAGAAACGCTGGGCTGGATGAAGCACAAGCTGGAATCAAGATTGCCGAGAGAAACATCAATAATGTCAGATATGCAGATGACACCACCCTTATGGCAGAAAGTGAAGAAGAACTAAAGAGCCTATTGATGAAAGTGAAAGAGGAGAGTGAAAAAGTTGGCTTAAAGCTCAACATTCAGAAAACTAAGATCATGGTATCCAGTCCCATCACTTTATGGCAAATAGATGGGGAAACAGTGGACATAGTGGCTGACTTTATTTTTCTGGGCTCCAAAATCACTGCAGATGGTGATTGCACCCATGAAATTAAAAGACGCTTGCTTCTTGGAAGGAAAGTTATGACCAAACTAGACAGCATATTAAAAAGCAGAGACATTCCTTTGCCAACAAAGGTCCATCTAGTCAAGGCTATGGTTTTTCCAGTGATCATGTATGGGTGTGAGAGTTGGACTATAAAGAAGGCTGAGCACCAAAAAATTGATGCTTTTAAACTGTGGTGTTGGAGAAGACTCTTGAGAGTCCCTTGGACTGCACGGAGAACCAACCAGTCCATCCTAAAGGAGATCAGTCCTGGGTGTTCATTGGAGGGACTGATGCTGAAGCTGAAACTCCAATACTTTGGCCACCTGGTGAGCAGAGCTGGAGAAGGAGATGACAGAGGATGAGATGGTTGGATGGCATCACCAACTCCATGGACATGGGTTTGGGTGAACTCTAGGAGTTGGTGATAGATAGGGAGCCTAGCCTGCTGCAATTCATGGGGCCGCAAAGAGTCGGACATGACTGAGTGACTGAACTGAACTGAAGCTCCATTTGCCCATGATGATGACTGGCTTGATAACTCACCCTTTATGGCTTTCTTTCTTTCCCTGCCACTTTTTCATCCCCTGCCAGTGCTTCCAATACCTCACAAATAAACTACTTTCATTGCAATCCTTAACTCATTT
The DNA here is from genome assembly GCF_027580195.1 of Bos mutus. Lineage (NCBI taxonomy): Eukaryota > Metazoa > Chordata > Mammalia > Artiodactyla > Bovidae > Bos > Bos mutus. Next base: position 71,052,920 of record NC_091622.1, on the reverse strand, counting down.
GTTCCTGCACCTACATTGAGGTATGAGATATAATGGCAAAGAGGAAACCTCCTAGCCAAAGATCAATCAAATCAAGATGTAGAAGTTACAGCTGATGAACTATAATGGACATAGGGCCTGATACTTAATAGTTGTTCTACGAATGCTTTTCAAATAATCATTGCTTGTGGTCCTCCTCTCAAGGAGTGCCCAATCCAACGGGAGAGGCTGACATATAAAGCATGAGACTCTAGTATTATGTAGTCAGTGGTACAGGGAGATGTGAGAAACTTCTTTGTGAGAAGATGTAAATGGTTCAGCAGGATGGGGTTAGGAGTGAAGGAGAGGGTTCAGGAGAAGCTTTATTGATGGGGTGATATGAGGTAGGGAAGGCTGATAGGAGCACTTCAGAGGGAGAAGCATGAACACAGAGATATTTTGAAGAAGGCATAAATACTGCCATGGTGAGGGAACAATGGGCTGGAACATGGGGTGTTAGAGAGAAATGACTGGGATGAGATGGTGAGAAGGTTCAAATCCAGTCTAAGTAGAGAGTTGGCCTCATTCTACAAGTGACGAGTATCATGATCATATTTATGTATTAGAAAATCTTATTTCCAGAAATGTATGGAGTAACTATGGGCTACCTGAGGCTTTCTCCGAGCTCAGTTTACAGAGATGGGGCTATAGAATGTGAATGGTTAAATGTGTGGGGTGCCTTTATTTGAATGCAAACCCTGCCACTGACTAATTGTGTTATTAAAATAACTAGCATTTTTTAAATTATTGAAATATATTTGGCATGGTGGTGGTAATTTAGTTGCTAACCACTGACTCTTGTGGCTCCATGGACTGTAGCCCACCAGGCTCCTCTGTCCGTGGAATTCTCCAGGCAAGAATACTGGAGTGGGTTGCCATTTCCTTCTCTAGGGGATCTTCCTAACCCAAGGATTGAACCTGCCTCCTACACTGCAGGGAGATTCTTTACCAACAAAGCAACCAGGGAAACCCATATTTGGCATACAGTATTATGGACGTGAGTCTGAGTGAACTCCGGGAGTTAGTGATGGACAGGGAGGCCTGGCGTGCTGCAGTTCATGGGGTGGCAAAGAGTCGGACACGACTGAGCGACTGATCTGATTTGATCTGATATATATAATGGAAGATGGATCTGATTGTATTAGTTTCAGCTGTACAACATAATGATTCAACATTTGTGTACATTGCAAATGATCATCACAGTAAGTCTAGTTACCATCTGTCACCATACAAAGTTCATACGATATTATTGACCGTATTACCCATGTTGAACATTACATCCCCATGACTTATTTATTTTACAACCGGAAGTTTGTACCTCTTGATCCCTTTCACCGATTTGTCCCCCTCCCCTCCCCTCTGCTCTAGCAATTCACCAGTCTGTGTTCTGTATGAGTCTGCATTATGTTTTGTTTTTCTTTTTAGATTCCACATATAATTGAAATCATGTGGTATTTTTCTTTCTCTGTCTGACCTATTCACTTAGCATGGTAGCCTCAAGATTTGTTCACATTGTTAAGTGGCAAGATTTCTTTCTTTCTTTTTGACTGAGTAGTATTTCTCTCTCTCCCCGCCCTACATATTTTCTTTATCCATTTACCTATCAATAGATACTTAAGTTGTTTTCATATCTTGACTATAGTGCTGTACTAAACATAGGATTGCATATGTCTTTTTGAACTAATGTTTTTGTTTTCTCCAAATAGATACCAAGAAATGGAATTGCTGTATTGTACAGTAGTTATGCTTTTAATTTTTTGAGGAAACTTCATGCTCTTTTTCATAGTGGTTGCAGCAGTTTACATTCCCACCAATAGTGCATGAAGATTCCCCTTGCTCCACATCCTACCAACATTTGTTATTTTTTGTCTTTTTGATAGTATCTATCCTGAAGAACATTCCATGTGCACTTGAAAAGAATGTGTATTCTGCTACTTTTGGATGGAATATTCTACATATATCGATTAAGTTCATTTGACATAATGTATTGTTTAAGGCCAATGTTTCCTTATTGATTTTCTGTCTGGATGATCTATCCATTGATGTAAGTGAGGTATTAAATTCCCTACTATTATTCCTGTCAATGTATTCCTTTAAATCTGATAATATTTGGTTTACATATTCTGGTTCTCTCATGTTGGGTGCACGTACATCTATAAGTGTTATATCTTCTTGCTGGATTAACCCCTCTGTCATTATATAATGCCCTTTGTCTTTTATTACAGTCTTTGTTTTAAAGTCTATTTTGTCTGATATGAATATACCTACACCAGCTTTCTTTTTATTTGCATGCAACATCTTTCTCCAGCCCTTCGCTTTCAGGCTGTGTGTATGTCTTTACTTCTGAAGTAAATCTCTTGTAGGCAGCATATAGATGTTTTGCTTGTTTGTTTTTATTCATTCAGCCACTCAATGAATTTTATTGGAGGATTTTATCTATTTACATTTAAAGTAATTATTGATAGGTATGAACTTATTGCCATTTTATTAATTGTTTTCTGAATGTTTTTATAATTCTTCTCTCTTCCTTTATTCTTCCTTTCTCCCTTCTACTGTGCTTTGGTGATTTTCTTTAGTGAAAAATAGCTAATATTTTTTGAGCCTACTATGTGACTGGCATAGTTTTAAGTGCTTTTTACATGTTCTCAATTATTAAGTCACTTGCCCTGTCATTTTACATCCAGAAGATAGTACTTTGTGACAATATTTTATGTAGCTGCCCTGAAGGATAGTTTGTGTAAACTTTTCATAACTGTGTCTTATACACAGGAGGTAGGAGGTGCAATAAATGCTATTGTTATCATTATCCTGTCCCTCTGCTTTCCAGAAGAGCTCATATGAAGTAGAATCTATGGATTTGCCCAATTTCCATACATCTGAATTCAGACATACTGAAAAGCATCTCCGGAAGGCATTTGCCCTTGTTGAAGGACAGATAGGAGCTGATATGGTACAATACTCCATAACCTTCCTTTCCTTTTACAGCTCTAAGAATTTTCATCCACCTAGAAAGCTGCTCACCCGAGACCAGAGCCTGTAGAGAGCTGTCCTTTGGTGGAGGTGCTGAAGGAGTTAGAATAAGTTGTTCAGCTGTCAAGGCACCTGAGCAGTGTTCTTAGAATATAGGAGAACAAAACAAAACAACGAGCATAAAGCCAGCGGTGAGTTTTAGGATCAGGGTTTGGAGCAGCTTCTGTCTGATGTACCTGGCTCCCAGGAAGTTCCGCTCTCCTATCTGTAGGACTGTCTGTGGAGCTTCCAGTGAGCACAGCACAGGGAGAAGGTTCACACAGCTTCGATTGCCTGTGAAAAGGGCTTCTGAGTTTCCTTCTTGAGAGCCCTTACTCCTGAAGCTGCGAGTTCTAGTTCTGAATGTCGCAAGTGAAGCTATGACATCTTGAGGGACAGTGGGGACTGTGGAGCAAAAAGCTGCTAAGCTTCTTATCCAGGTATATGATGAAATTGCAGGTTCAGAATTGAGAATGTGGGCTATAGGCATCCATGACAATTTTGGATTAGAATTCAACTTTCATATTTCTGGAAACAAATGAGGTCTGGAAAGAGAGCAGTGCACTGATATTGTGATTTAAATTTTACATTCAAAAATTAAAATAATTGTAACTTTTCTTCAGAAAAGCATTGCATGACTGTACTGTTTTATTTTGTGTATCCTCCCAGATTTTTGTCCTTTTCAGTAAGTCTTCTACTCCGAGGCAAGCAGAAAAGATGGAACTCAACTTTCTCAATAAAACATGATGAACTTGAGTCTTAGGAAGTTTCATTTTTACAAGGAAGTGCTGGGCTCTTTTCCAGTTACTTTAAAACAGTAGTGGGGGAAGACTCCCTACCATTTGTTGTGTCCATGTGTGACTATCGATACTCAGTACACATTCTTGTCCCCTCCTTGTGAGTGTCTGTTTATATGTCTATCTGTACTGTTGACATCAAATTATATATGCTGGCCTGAAAACTACTTTCCTTTTCAAATGATACATCATCTTACAAAAATACCTTAGACATTTACCTCACTTTAAAATGTAAAAAGATAGGTGGAGATACCATTTTTCAATTTGTGCTCCCTTGTGTAATGTAGGCACTAAATGATATTTTTGATTTACATTCTGTAGCCAACTTGTCAAGCCCAAGGTTCAGCATCTTTTCAAAATAATTATATATATATATATAAAACATTTTTATTGGTTGTTTCACTATGGCAGAGTGCAATAAAAGAGAATTCACTTGTGTCTACAGTCTGGAAATTACTATTTTTTACTATCCATTTGGTTAATGTGTTAATTATTTTAGGTAAAATCTGAAACATCAAGCAGGTTAAGTATCAACCAAGGAAATAACATTAGTAACTGTTATTATCAGTGAGGTAAAAAACATACTTTAGAATACCTTCATGCTAAACTTATCAGTGATACCAAATTGCAAGAGTAAAAGAAAGTTTCAGATTCCCAGCGGGGAGCATTGGAAAGCATTGACTCTCTCTTTGCCCCTCTGGGAGCATGTCTAAGTCCTACAAACAGACTTTTAGAGTGAAATGCTTGCTAAATAATCTATTTAGCAAGAGATGAGACTGTGATTTTATGCATTTACTGCTGCTGCTAAGTCACTTCAGTCGTGTCTGACTCTGTGCGATCCCATAGATGCCAGCCCACCAGGCTCCCCCGTTCCTGGGATTCTCTAGGCAAGAACACTGGAGTGGGTTGCCATTTCCTTCTCCAATGCATGAAAGTGAAAAGTAAGAATGAAGTTGCTCAGTCGTGTCCGACCCTAAGCAACCCCATGGACTGCAGCCTACCAGGCTCCTCCGCCCATGGGATTTTCCAGGCAAGAGTACTGAAGTATGGGGTGGCATTGCCTTCTCCATTATGCATTTACATATATATATAATTATTACATATATAATACATATATGTATGGGCTTCCCAGGTGGCACTAGTGGTAAAGAATCCACCTGCCAGTCCAGGAGACATAAGAGAAGTGGGTTTGATCCCTGGGTTGGAAAGATCCCCTGGAGGAGGGCATCACAATCCACTCCAGGATTCTCGCCTGGAGAATTCCATGGACAGAAGAGCCTGGTGGGCTACACAGTCCATCGCGTTGCACAGAGCACAGAGCTGGACACTACTGAAGTGACGTAGCAGCACTTTTTTTTTTTTTGCTACTCAAAGTGTGGACCCTGGACTAGCAACACTGACATCTTGGAGCTTGTTAGAAATGCAAAATCTTGGGCCCTACCCTAGATATTCTGAATCAGAATCTGCATTAAAAAATATCCTCGACTCATGTTGCTTTGGAGACAGAAAATATTGTTGAAGGAAGATTTTGAAGTCTGCATCTATGTAATCATTTGTAGAACTCAGAAATACTCCCCAAATGAGCAAAAGAATCAAAGGGTCTCCTTCCCTTTTACTGTATTGATTCTCCATATAGTGAGGTCTGCCTTATGTTGGAGGCTGCCTTGGTTTGAATCCTGCTTTACCATTTGCATAACTTCTCTTTATCTTGGTTTCCCCACCTATACAAAAGGAAAAAATAATAGTGTATCAAATAGTTGTGAGGCTTAAATGAATTAATACTTTTCAGGCTCTTAGTGCTTAACACATAGCATGTGTTCAAAAATGATTCATTACCATCATTATCAAGGTCTGTTTTATAAGCCATTATCTTAAAACCTCAAATCTTCCTCTAAGGCTGCTGCTGGCAGAATGGTCCAGAGACAAGGCTGGTCAACTCAGAGCACCTGGGCTGGATGGATTTGGCTAAAATCCCTTTAAGGCAGGTCTAGGCCTGGCGTGCTGCAGTCCATGAGGTCACAAAGAGTCGGACATGACTGGGCGACTGAACAACAACAGCAAGCCCTGGCATAGGACTGCCATGTAGTAGTTACTGCCCAAGTGTAATGACCATGGGATGTTAATTGCTGATTTCTCTTTCCCCATATTCCACTCATTAAAAGTCACAGCAGATTTTTAGCCAATTCCCTGAACCTTATTATCTTTACTTTGTGAAATAAGCCTCTTGAGTATAGTGGAAACCCACTCTTAATATATCTCATTACATAAGCTGATATCATTGACAGACTAGATTTTGCCATCTTCTCCTTCTTCTCTTTAGCCCCTGCTGCTAAGTTGCTTCAATCGTGTCCGACTCTGTGCGACCCCATAGACGGCATCCCACCAGGCCCCGCCGTCCCTGGTTGTCTCTAGGCAAGAACACTGGAGTGGGTTGCCATTTCCTCCTCCAATGCATGAAAGTGAAAGTGAAGTCGCTCAGTAGTGTCCAACTCTTAGTGACCCCATGGACTGCAGCCTACCAGGCTCCTCCATCCATGGGATTTTCTAGGAAAGAGTACTGGAGTGGGGTGCCATCGCCTTCTCCATTACCCCCTGCAGATAACTGTAAGTAAAGTTAAGATGATAGATTGAGTGATACTGAAATGGAAGGAACCTGTTTCCATCCTTCACCAACCATCCTTCTTCAACCACAGGAAGACATGTGCCAGACAGAGGAACACTTCCCAGCTCGAGGCTTCATCTCTGGTTCCAGTGTGGGGCCCTGGGAAACAAGAAGGAGTGCTATTGCCTAGGTCAGTGCTTCTGAAATTCTAATATATGAATGTTACCTATTTTATTAAAATGCAGATTCTGAGTTGATCGAGCTGAGTAGGACCTGAAATTCTGCATTTCTAACAAGCTCCCAGGTAGTATCAATGTTGCTGATCCATGAACCACAATTTTAGTGAGGCCTAGGCTGGAACCAGCCTGAATAGGTCAGAAAGGATTCTTCTGCACCTGCCTGCCTGAGCCATCACCTGGATCTTGGCACTCTATGCAACTGGTTTTCGGCCCTAGCTTCACGTTACAATTGCCTGGAGCTCCTGGTCCCAAACTCCAGATATTCTGATATAATTGGTTTGGAGTTTATGGAAGAGAGCCAAAAGAAAGGATCAGAAAGAAATGATTCTGGGAACTCTTGAATGTTTCACTCCTCCGCATTAGCAATGAAATTCCTTCTTGGCACTGTGATCCAACAAAACAAACTTGCCCTTGATCCTGATCCAGATTTGGAATAGAAAGTCAAAAAGAATGGGGATCCTTGAGCTTTTCATGGTGGCAAATTAAAAAAAAAATTACTTATTTATAACTGCGCTGGGTCTTTGATATGGTGCACAGGCTCTTCGTTGCTGTGAGCGAGCTTTCTCTAGTTTCTGTGAGTGGGAGCTATTCTCTAGTTGCGACGCACAGGCTTCTCGTCCTAATAGCTTCTCTAGTTGTGGAGCATGGGTGTGCAGGCTTCAGTAGTTGTGGCACATGGGCTTAGTTGACCTTGGCATGTGGGATCCTAGTTCCCAGGCCAGGGATTGAACCTGTGTCCCTTGCATTGGCAGGTGGATCCTTAACCACTGCACTGCCAGGGTAGTACCCATGATGGTAAATTATAACTGCAAGTAATCAATGTGGGGGCTTTCCAGGTGGTGCTAGTGGTAAAGAACCTGCCTGCCAATGTAGGAGACATAAGAGAACATGAGTTTGATCCCTGGGTCAGGAAGATCCCCTGGAGAAGGACATGGCAACCCACTCCAGTATTCTTGCCTGGAGAATCCCATGGACAGAGGAGCCTGGGGTACTACAGTCCATGGAGTCACAAAGAGTCAGACACGACTGAAGCAACTGAGCACACACACATGTGATCAACATGGGTGTCAAAGCATTTTTATAGAGCAATTCCAGAGTATTTTTCAAACGGTAATGCTAAAACATGTTCTTAAGGGAAAGCTAAGTTCAGGAATTTTGAAATGCTGATTTCCTCTGACTCTGGCAAAGATAGAGTCAAGTGGGTATTGGCTTCAGGTAAAACTGTATAAATATATGATCCTTTTCTTTGAGCACCTTATACTCTAGTTAGGAAGATAAGACCAATACAAGGGTGTGGTAAAAGGTTTACTCAGCAGGTCTGGGGTTCCTAAAACTTGTGCATTCCAAAGAAGGCCTTTCGCTGTAAGACTGGTCCGTGGCTAGTTCCTAGGAGTTACCTCTGATCCCTTAGAATATCCTGCTTGATAAGAGTATTTTTATATGCTTGAGCCCCAGTCCTACACTGAGTCCAAACATAGCTCTCAGGATGGTGGCTGGCCACAATCCGTACAAAAGACTCAAATCAGAACAGCTAATGGAACAAGCCACAGTCCCTACTGTTGCAAATGATCTCAAGGTTATGTTGTAGTTATTAAGTCACTAAGTCATGTCAGACTCTGTGACCTCTATGGACTGTAGCCCCCCAGGCTCCTTAGTCCATGGGAATTCCCAGGCAAGAATACTGGAGAGGGTTGCTGTCCCTTCTCCAGGGGATCATCCTGACCCATGGATTAAACCTGTATCTTCCTCACTGCAGGCAGATTCTTTACCAGTTGATATTTATTATCTACTTCCTTTGTCATCCATTCTAGATTCCCCTCACCCTAGACCTGCAACGTAGGCCAGCAAAGTGCAGTCTGTAAGAAATTAGGATCTAGAACATGTAAAAGGAAATATATGAAATGTGTTGAATGTTTAATAAAACTCAAACTGATACTATACGGGTCTGCTGACTCCAGGTATGGGAATTACTGCTGGCTGTGTAAATGATACTTTGTGGATTGCTGTTGTGGAAGGGAATATGCTGTATTCCTGTGTTTTGAGGCAGAAAAGGAGATTGAAAACTACTGATCTAGAAAACAGCTAATATTTGAAAACTTGATTTAAATTTAAAATTTTCTACAGAGTGAAGAAGTATCTTGATTGAATATGTACAACTGATCACCCATAATTTATGAGACGAAGAAACATTTTTTATACTAACATGAGAATTATATCCTGTCATTTCCTTAGCGTCTGCTGAAATCCTATTCACAACACTGGTCACTAAACCTCTTAATTTATTACTGTGGTCAAAAAACAGACAATTAAATAAAAATTTAGTGTCATTCCTCTTCAAGTAAAGTCACCAGAGAGGCTTATATTTAAGAAAACCTTAGAAAAAAGAAATATACAGCAGCATTCTCTATTTCTGATTCGAATTAATTTCTGTTTCAAGAAGTCAAAAGTCAGTTTGATGTCAGGTCTCCATTTGACCAAGAGACTTCGTGGCATCAAGTTTAGTCCCATGTTTTCTTCCCTCTAAAGAGATAATCAGGGCAAAATTTATTCAAAGTAATTAGGAAATTTTCACATTATAATGACAAATGCAATAAATATGTATGAAATTATTTTATAAAAATTAAAGATGAGATAAAACTATAAAACTCAACTTTTACTATCATTGTTATTGTTGCTGCTGCTGCTATTCAGATTTCTTATTCCTTGCCTAAATCTCTTGGAGCTGTGTGTCAGAACTCAGGATTTTTTTTTTTTGAAAAATAATACCATATGTTTACTGTGTATTACAGAACAGCTTCCATTTTGCCTGGGGAAGAATCCTGTAATGAACAGATAAATATTTATGCCTCAAAATGTTGAGTATTCAAAGTAAATGGTATAAATAAGGGCTATGAATAGTCTCTACATTTTAGGCCAAGTTTTGCCATCAGATTAGTTCAGGTCATGTCAGACTTCACTGCCAAATGACTTATAAAACCTAGCTTTGGCTTTTGTGATTTAAAATTGCAGCTATGTGTTTGTAGACTCTATTATTATTATCATTACAAAATCAAAGTTGGATGAAAAAGGGCAAATATTATCTGTACCCAGAATGTTTGCTCAGTGTCACTGCTTAGAAGGTGCTATTCTTGGTGGATGGAAATAGGCTTTCTTGTTAGACAGACCTGGATTTGAATCAAACTTGAGAAAATTATTTACTGTCCTTGAACTTTCTTTTTCTCATCTATAAAGTATGTACAATAACTGTGAACTCTTGGCTTTCTCCCAGGATATATCTTGAGAGCTTATGAAACTACAAACTTAAGTATCTCTAGATAATATAAATTTTCTCTCAAAGTTTAGTATATTTTTACTAAACCAAGTTGCTTATCCTCTAGTTAATCTGTTGGAACTCACAGTAGTGAGAAGGTCTGGACAGTGGAGCTCCTATGTATGCTGTGTTGCTCAGTCGTGTCTGATTCTTTGTGACCATTTGGACTGTAGCCCACCAGATTCCACTGTCCATGGGATTTTTCAGGCAAGAATACTACAATGGGTTGCCATGCCTCCTCCAGGGGATCTTCCTGACCCAGGAATCGAACCTGTGTCTCCTACATTGCAGGCAGATTCTTTACCCACTGAGCCATGGGGAAAGCCCATGGTGGAGTTCATAAGAAATGATTTTTCAAATAGCAGCTGTAACAAAAGTGACTTGTTGGTTTGTTTAGTTGCCTCAAATACAACATCTGTTCGTCACTTATGTGGATACACACTTTGTTCTTTATGTGCAGCTAAATCTTGCCTTGGGCATGACGCATCCATGAGAAACATCCAAATATGAAAAGAAAATAAGAGGCTTAGCCTGGACTTTCTTTTATAATCATGAAAGAAAATGCTCTTTCAAGGTCTCTACTTGAAACACATGTGCATGGGAAGTGTTGAAAAGAGTAGTCATTTACATTGGATAACTCAATCATTTGAACTGGAAGCTTCTCCAACAGATTGAGGAAAAATAGTAAATATATTTTTGATAATGGCTGCTAAAGCTAGGGCACTTTAAATACTTAAATTGGCAGAAAGCTTGTTCATAAAACAAACTTTTATGAACTTCAAATTTTCACTTTTCTGTTACTTGCATGTCTATACAAAAGAAGACTTTTGGAAACAGACATTTGCTGATGTTATTTTTAATGCATAAAAGGCATATAATTTTCAGGTACTTTTGTGATGTTTAAGAATCCTTCACTTGGGACTTCCGTGGAGGTCCAGGGGTTGAGACTTTGCCTTCCAGTGCAGAGAGTCTGGGTCTGAACCCTGGTCAGAGAGCTAGGATCCCACATGCCTTGCAGCCAAGGGACCAAAACACAGAAGCAGAAGAAATATTGTAACAGATTCAATAAAGACTTTAAAAACATAGTCCCCATGAAAAAAAATATTTAAAAAACAGATTCCTTCACTTGAGGAGACACGGGATTTAGAGCCATTTACATTTACCATAATCACTTACAATCCTGTCGAGCTTAAGTATGATTCATGAATCTAGACTTGTACGGGATAAAGTTAAATAATTCAGGATACCTGGAGTGTGTCCTTTTTTGGTATATAAGATTCAAAAGTGAGTCAAATGAATTTTAAGATTTCACAATTAATAACAAGAAAATAACACTTCAGTTCTATCTTGGTGAATTAAAGGACTCTCATGAAATCATATCCTCACAGAGTAGAAAGTCACAGAATGAAATCAATCAAAACTTGGAGAAGAAAGCAGACATTATCCACTTGCTCTCTTTATAAGTTTTAAATGAGTAGTATGTGTGCTTGGAAATGAAAGTCTGGCTGTCAAAGCTACTGACAGGCAATGGGAGCCTTCTTGCTCTGTCCTGAGAGAATATTAATGCTTAGGGATGATGTTTAGAATGAGCTGTTTTCTCTGAGCTGTCCTTTGACATAGAGTGATCAGTTATTTTGTGTGACTAGATCTAGATAGTATGTTTTTTTGGAATGTCCTTACTGCATTTAAAAAAATGGCAACCTCTATAAATGAGAATGCTAATGTTTGGTAGTTTTTATATCACCAATAAATATAACAACTAACTTTTACCAAATAAGAACAAAAATAATATATTAGAAATCTATATCCAAAGATAATATTCTTCAGGGAACGATATCCTATCTCTGGGGATAAATCATAAAGGAAAAACGTTTAAAAAATGTATAAAAAATTCATGGATTTGAACATTGATAATCTTTGGGCACTAACATTACAAAAAGAACTGCAGACAGACATTAGAAATAGTCTCACTACAATGATCTTACCAAGTTTCTTGTTTAACAAGACAGAAATACAGAAGAGAAGTGCTAAAGGCTATCACGAGGCTTAAGTGAGTAAAATTCAGATAATGGTAATAACTACCTGATTTGTTCAACAAAATCTTGCAAGAAAGTAAAAAATCATAGATGAGGCTAAGAATTATAGTTCATAGCATTCATTTTATTGTATGTAAATTATATATTCATTTGAATCATAACATAATTCCCTTAATAGTATAAAATATCCAGTTCTGAATCGTCTGTTTATTTGTGTATAATTGATTTGTTTGCATTAGTATCTAAACAAATTCCATACATTGCCCTTAATTAGTATATTTCTAAATTCTTTCTTTTCTCCTCAAAAATAATATAAAATTTATAGTGTGTTTTGCATATGCATTTCCTTCACACCATTTTCCAGTACTTTTTTGAGAATATATATATAATAAAATGCAAAGTATATATAGCTTTCAGTATATATATTGATGTATTGAATATATATATTCAGTATATAGCTTGATGACCTTTTGAACATGAACATGTATTTCTAATTTAAAAGGGAATTTAACCACATTGTAAAACATGTGAAAATGAGAGAATATGAAAATAATTGCAATCACAATTTTGGTATATTTCTTTTTATCTCTTTTTGCAGCTGCCTCAGTGAAACATACCTGTGAATTTATATATTGTTGTTGTTGTTCAGTCACTCAGTCATGTCCGATTCTTCGTGACCCCATGGACTGCAGAAGGCCTAGCTTCCTGTCCTTCACCATCTCCCGAAGCTTGCTCAAACTCATGTCCATTGAGTCAGTGATGCCATCCAATTATCTCATCCTCTGTCATCACCTTCTCCTCCTGCCTTCAATCTTTCCCAGCATCAGGGTCTTTTCTAATGAGTCAGCTCTTTGCATCAGATGGCCAGAGTATTGGAGCTTCAGCTTCAGCAACAGTCCTTCCAATGAATATTCAGGGTTGATCTCCTTTAGGATTGACTAGTATGATCTCCTTGCAGTCCAAGGGACTCTCAAGAGTCTTCTCCAACACCACAATTAGAAAGTATCAATTCTTTGGTGCTCCGCCTTCTTTATGGTCCAATTTTCACATCCATACATGACTACTGGAAAAACCATAGCCTTGACTAGACAGACTTTAGTTGGCAAAGTGATATCTCTGTTTTTTTATATGCTGTCTAGGTTTGTCATAGCTTTTCTTCCAAGGAGCTGCTGCTGCTGCTGCTGCTAAGTTGCTTCAGTCGTATCTGACTCTGTGCGACCCCATAGACGGCAGCCCACCAGGCTCCCCCATCCCTGGGATTCTCCAGGCAAGAACACTGGAGTGGGTTGCCATTTCCTTCTCCAATGCATGAAAGTGTACCATGTTCATATCTAAGCCTGGTTAGGTAAAGGACATATGTGTGTGTAGCAGTAGTATGTAATTTGCCTGTCTTCTGATGGAGTGGTTTCTTTCCCTAGGGAATTCTGCACAAACCTGCACAAATTTTCCAGAGAATTGTAAATGTTCTTGTGTTGGATACAGGGGAAAAGCCAGTATTATTCCATCCATTCACAGACCCATACTCAATTTCCAGTATAGTTCTCAGTTGATAGAAGGGTTACACAGAACTTTCCTTTGACATTTTCAAGTTCTAAACTGTGTATATTTTCTTGAAAATGAAGTCGTGTCCCAGCATATGTTTGGATCTATACTTACCATAAGCTGACTTACTCCTTATTTCCCTGGTGGCTCAAATGGTAAAGAATCTGCCTGCAGTGTGGGAGACCTGGGTTTGATCCCTGGATTGGGAAGATACCCTGGAGAAGGGAAAGGCTACCACTCCAGTATTCTGGCCTGGGGAATTCCATGGACAGAGGAGCCTGGCGGGCTATAGTCCATGGGGTTGCAAAGAGTCAGACACGAATGAGGGACTTTCACTTTTCAATCCTTTCATGGGCTTTCTGAAAACAGTTTTTATATAATGCTTGAGGTGTTGGTTTTTCTTGCAATCTCATTAATTCCCATGTAAATGCCAAATATTGTTGAGGAAGAAGAAACTATATTTAATGATGGGAATGTTGGGGCCTGGATATTATTTTTATAAGCAGCATTTTTCTCCAGTCTGGAAAAGGTCACAGCATTTCTGTTTTGGGGGGGTGGGGAGGGTACTGTTCCCTTTCCTGAGTTGTAATGAAATGCAATGGATCTATTAGCAAAAATGGCTTTCAGAGGCTGCAGATACAGTAAAATCAAGTCAAAGCAAATAAGATTATCCTAAAGTAACTTTTTTTAAAAATAAAAAGTGGTTATCCCACTTTCTGACTGGCTTTTAAAATAATGCCAATAGGATGAAAATACAATCAAAGATGTTGCTGCTGCTGCTAAGTCACTTCAGTCGTGTCTGACTCTGTGTGACCCCATAGACGGCAGCCCACCAGGCTCCCCCGTCCCTGGGATTCTCCAGGCAAGAACACTAGAGTGGGTTGCTATTTCCTTCTCCAATGCATGAAAGTGAAAAAATAAAGTGAAGTCGCTCAGTCGTGTCCGACCCTCAGCGACCCCATGGACTTCAGCCTACCAAGCTCCTCCGTCCATGGGATTTTCCAGGCAAGAGTACTGGAGTGGGGTGCCATTGCCTTCCTACTCTTAAAAATTTTTGAGAGCCTTTTCAAAAAATACTGGAGCTTCCCAGGTGCTGAGTGGTAAAGAACCACCTGCCAATGCAGGAGACATAAGAGACCCGGGTTTGATCCCTTGATTAGGAAGATCCTCTGGAGGAGGGCATGAAAACCCACTACAGTATTCTTGCTACTGGAGCCATCAGACATTCATAGGCAACAAAACCAAATCAAAACAAAGAACCTTGAGTTACACTTTATACTTTACGTAAAAATTAACTTAAAAATAATCACGGACTTGGTTAAATATAAAATATAAAAATGCAAACTTTTATATTTAAGAGTAAAACTTCAGAACCCATGACTGGATGAAAAACTTCCAGACCTGACACCAAAAGCACGATTCATAAAAGGGAAATTGTGATACATAGGATTTCATGAAAATTAAAAATTTTGCACTATAAAATATCACTTGTATCTAAATAATAAACTAGTGAATAGAGCAATAACAACAACAAAACTAAACTCACAGATAGGACTAACTAGTGGTTACCAGGGTGAAGAGAAGAAGTGAGGGGCAAAGTGGGGTAGGGGATTACGGGGTACGAACTACTATGTATAAAGTACATAGTACACAGATATATTGTACAGCACAGGGTAGGTAGCCAATATTTTATTATAACTCTAAGTGAAGTATAACCTTTGAAAATTGTGAACCAATAGGTTATATACCTGAAACTTATATAATATTGTCCATCAACTATACCTCAATAAAATTTTTAATAAAAATTAAAATATTCTGCATGCGTGCTCAATCACTTAGTCATGTCTGACTCTGTGAGACCCCATGGACTGTAGCCTGCCAGGTTCCTCTGTCCGTGGGATTCTCCAGGCAAAAAAAATTTTTTTTAATTTGCTCTTTATGAGAAGGATGAAAAGCCAAGCTCCAAACAAAGAAAATGTTTGTGAATTATTTATTCAATGTATGGCCTTGTATTTAGAATACAGAAAGAGCTTTTAAAACTCAATTTAATTAGAAAATGGTTATATTAAAAAAAGAGAGAGAAAAAAAGAAGATCCCTCATGATGCAACAAAGATTCCTGTGCCACAGCTAAGACCTGAAACAGCCAAATAAATAAATATTTTCAAAACCCTAAAAAAAAAGAAAGAAAATGGGCATAAGACATTAACATACATTTCATTGCCAAGGACATACAGATGGCAAATAAGCAAATGAAAAGATACACAATATTAATAGCTACTAAGGAAGTGCAAATTAAACCCTCAAGATATCATCATACACCCATCAGAAGGGCTAAGATAAAAAAAGTAATGATCACATCAGATGCTGAAAAGAATACAGAGAAACTGGATCACTATTTGCTGAAGGGAAAGTAATGTGGTACCACCACGCTGGGAAATAGTTTGTCAGTCTCTTATAAAATTAAATAAACACTTACCATATGACTCAGCAATTGCACTCTAAGGCACGTATCCCACAGAAGTGAAAACTTATGTCAACACAAAAACTGTACACAAATATTCATAACAGCTTTTTTCACAATAGACAAAACTTGGATGCCCTTCTGCTGGCGGATGTAATATAATAAAAGGGAACAACCCACTGAAGCATATAACAATTTGAATGGATCTTGAGGAAAGTATGCTGAGTGGGGAAAAAAAGTCATTCTCAAAAGGTGTAGTATATGATTCCATTTATGTAACATTCTTAAAATAACAAAGAATAGGAAAAACAGATGACTCCTGGGGTTAGAGATGAGGGGGTGATTATGGATAAAAAAGGGCAGAAGAGGGAGCTTTGTGATTATGGAATTGTTCTGTGTCTTGACTGTGATGGTGGTTACAAGAATCTGTGCATTTGATAAAATTGCATAGAACTACACACACACACACACACACACACACACACACACAAATGCACTTAAAACTGATGGAATCTGAATCAGCTCTATGGATCGTACCAATGTCACTCGCCTGATTTTGATATTGATCTATTGGCTTCCCAGGTGGCTCAACAGTAAAGAATCCGCCCGCCAATGCAGGAGATGCAAGAGACATGGGTTCAATCCCTGGGTCAGGAAGATCTGCTGGAGAAGGGACTGGCAACTCACTCCAGTATTCTTGCCTGGAAAACTCTATGGACAGAGGAGCCTGGCAGGCTGTAGCCCATGGGGTCACAAAGAGTTGGATACAACTGAGCACACACACACACACACATATACATACACTCACACTACAAGGTACTACTTTTGGGAGAAAATAAGCAAAGAACCCATAGCACTTCTCTGTAAATTGGCAACTTCTTGTGAATCTGTAATTATTTCAAAATAAAAAAGTTTGAGAGCTTGAGTTGTATGTTAAATAAAAAGTCTGGGTGGTAAAAAAAAAACCCAAAAGC
Organism: Bos mutus; assembly: GCF_027580195.1. Classification (NCBI taxonomy): domain Eukaryota; kingdom Metazoa; phylum Chordata; class Mammalia; order Artiodactyla; family Bovidae; genus Bos; species Bos mutus. The sequence goes on along the minus strand of NC_091622.1, from coordinate 71,035,931 downwards.
CATTGTAATAATAATAATTCATCCTGTCTCCTCCTTCCACCTTCCTGAAAAATTGGTAGGTCTAGATCTTGGAAGTTTCATGCATAAATTAATTCTCATCTCTCTTGTGTCTGTTCTTCCTATTCCAGGCATTGCCACTATTCACTATGGAATACACAAAAATGCAGTAAAACTTTAAAGTTTTCAAAATTGTCTCTTCTATTAAACAGTTTTTCTTTCACCTCCACTTGTTAATCATTGCCAACATAGTAAAACTTCTTGTGCACTTATTTTGTGCCTCTCCTGTTGCAAATGTAAGAATCCCAACTTAAAAGAAAAATGGAAAGTTTTTTTTTTTTAAACTTTACAAAATTGTATTAGTTTTGCCAAATATCAAAATGAATCTGCCACAGGTATACATGTGTTCCCCATCCTGAACCCTCCTCCCTCCTCCCTCCCCATACCATCCCTCTGGGTCGTCCCAGTGCACCAGCCCCAAGCATCCAGTATCATGCATTGAACCTGGACTGGCAACTCGTTTCATACATGATATTTTACATGTTTCAATGCCATTCTCCCAAATCTTCCCACCCTCTCCCTCTCCCACAGAGTCCATAAGACTGTTCTATACATCATTGTCTCTTTTGCTGTCTCGTACACAGGGTTATTGTTACCATATTTCTAAATTCCATATATATGCGTTAGTATACTGTATTGGTGTTTTTCTTTCTGGCTTACTTCACTCTGTATAATAGGCTCCAGTTTCATCCACCTCATTAGAACTGCTTCAAATGTATTCTTTTTAATGGCTGAGTAATACTCCATTGTGTATATGTACCACTGCTTTCTTATCCATTCATCTGCTGATGGACATCTAGGTTGCTTCCATGTCCTGGCTATTATAAACAGTGCTGCAATGAACATTGGGGTACATGTGTCTCTTTCCCTTCTGGTTTCCTCAGTGTGTATGCCCAGCAGTGGGATTGCTGGATCATAAGGCAGTTCTATTTCCAGTTTTTAAGGAATCTCACACTGTTCTCCATAGTGGCTGTACTAGTTTGCATTCCCACCAATAGTGTAAGAGGGTTCCCTTTTCTCCACACCCTCTCCAGCATTTATTGCTTGTAGACTTTTGGATCGAAGCCATTCTGATTGGTGTGAAATGGTACCTCATAGTGGTTTTGATTTGCATTTCTCTGATAATGAGTGATGTTGAGCATCTTTTCATGTGTTTGTTAGCCATCTGTATGTCTTCTTTGGAGAAATGTCTATTTAGTTCTTTGGCCCATTTTTTGATTGGGTCATTTATTTTTCTGGAATTGAGCTGTAGGAGTTGCTTGTATATTTTTGAGATTAGTTGTTTGTCAGTTGCTTCATTTGCTATTATTTTCTCCCATTCTGAAGGCTGTCTTTTCACCTTGCTAATAGTTTCCTTTGATGTGCAGAAGCTTTTAAGGTTAATTGGAAATTTTTGATTTACTTAACTCCATCAAAGCCTGGACCTGGCTTCAGGCCTAGCCAAATCTCAATATGTATAACAATTTTCATCTCTCTCTCTTCCCCTGACTCTCCACTTCTCATTGCTTTTGTTGTTCAGTCTCTCAGTCATGTCTGACTCTTTGAGACCCTGTAGCCTGCAGCATGCCAGGCTTCCCTGTCCTTTACTATCTCCCAGAGTTTGCTCAAACTCATGTCCATTGAGTCGGTGATGCCATCCAATCATCTCATTCTCTGTCATCCCCTTCTCCTCCTGTTGCCTTCAATCTTTCCCAGCATCAGAGTTGTTTCCAGTCAGTCAACTCTTCACATCAGGTCGCCAAAATATTGGAGCTGCAGCTTCAGCACCAGTCCTTCCAGTGAATATTCAGGGTTGATTTCCTTTAGGATTGACTGGTTTGATCTCCTTGTTGTCCAAGGGACTCTCAAGAGTCTTCTCCAACATCACAGTTCAAAAGTATCAATTCTTCGGTGCTCAGCCTTCTTTATAGTCCAACTCTCACATCCGTACATGACTACTGAAAAAACCATAGCTTTAACTAGATGGACCTTTGTTAGCAAAGTAATGTGTCTGCTTTTTAATACACTAAATTTGTCATAGCTTTTTTTCCAAGGAGCAAGCAATTTTCATGGCTGCAATCACCATCCACAGTGATTTTGGAGCCCAAGAAAATGAAGTCTGTTTCACTGTTTCCATTGTTTCCCCATCTATTTGCCATGAAGTGATGGGACCAGATGCCATGATCTTAGTTTTCTGAATGTTGAGTTTTAAGCACTCTCCTCTTTCATCTTCATCTAGAGTCTCTTTAGTTCCTCTAGGCATTCTGCCATTAGGGTGGTGTCATCTGCATATCTGAGGTTATTCATATTTCTCCCGACAATCTTGATTCCAACTTGTGCTTCATCCAGCCCAGCGTTTCTCATGATGTCCTCATAAGTTAAATAGGCAAGGTGACAGCCTCGACGCTCTTCTTTCCCAATTTGGAGCCAGTCCATTGTTTCATGTCTGGTTCTAACTGTTGCTTCTTGATCTGAATACAGGTTTCTCAGGAGGCAGGTAAGGTGTTCTGGTATTCCCATCTCTTGCAGAATTTTCCAGTTTGTTGTGATCCAGTCAAAGGCTTTAGCATAGTCAATGAAGCAAGAGTATATGTTTTCCTAGAATTTCCTTCCTTTCTCTATGAGACAGCAAAATTCCTCAATTTGATCTCTGGTTCCTCTGCCTTTTCTAAATCCAACTTGTACATGTGGAAGTTCTCAGTTCATGTACTGCTGAAGCCTAACTTGAAGGATTTTGAGCATTACCTTGCTAGCATGTGAAATGAGCACAGTTGTGGGGTGGTTTGAACATTCTTTGGCATTGTCCTTCTTTGGGCTTGGAATGAAAACTGAATAGCTTCTCTGCATATGGTAACCCACATAATCCTCATATGTCAGACTCACAGAGAGAGACATAGCCTTTGCCATAGCTCTGAGGCAAAGGCAGGGATAAATCCTTGAATCATGTGAGATTCTTACAGCAAAAGGAGTGGTTTTCCAAAGGAAGGGGCGTTATACAGGAAAAAAATTACACACTCCTATTTTACAAATAGGCTTCCCTTGTGGTTCAGCTGGTAAAGAATCTGCCTGCAATGCAGGAGATCTGGGTTCAATCCCTGGGTTGGGAAGATCCCCTGGAGAAGGGAAAGGCTACCCACTCCAGTATTGTGGCCTGGACAATTCCATGGACTGTATAGTCTATGGGGTTGCAAAGAGTCAGACACAACTGAGTGACTTTCACCTCACATTTTAAAAATAATCAAAACTGAATCTTTCAAAGGTTGATAATTACCCTGTCTTTCAGCTAGTAGGTGGTACTCCCTGATTCAGAGTCAGACTGTCCAGCTCCACTGCTCAGGTTCTCAATCATGAGGTCCTACTGACCCTAAGAACTCTTGCTCTCCTCATTAGATAATACCAGTTTTCAACAGCATTTCTATATTTATTTTCTACCATTATCTATTGACTCTTTTCTTTATAAATTCCAGATTCTTGAGTCTCCCACACTAATTAGGACAAAATAGGAAATACAACCCAGGAAGGTTCTAAGCAATGCCTTGTACAGAGAAAGATCGCTTTCTCACTCTGATATTGTTATAAGGGATATCGCCATTTATACCACATCAAGTGTTGGTAGTTAAACCATTAAACATATAGATGTTGTGATGAGAACATCAGGTTGATTTGCTTGAAAACACACTGAGTTAAGGCAATGATGGCCCTAATTTTGTTTGGCCTAATTTTCAGTTTTCTCTAAACTTATCTTGTCTACTTCTGCTTTTTCCTTTTAAGCTGTTTAAAAGCTCAAATTTGGGCTGAGATTCAAGACTGAAACTAGCTTACATATCTAATGAGTGAAAAGATAGGAAAAAGGACCTGCGATATATTTTTGAGGAGAAGGGTATTCGATCACCTCACAGATGAACAAGGAGAATAGACTACTCAACATTGACTCATTTTATTCTTCTCAGAAATATCTTAAATTTCTAAAAATAATATCATCTAGTATTTAGTTTAGAGCAACATGACATACATCCATATACACCTTTGAGAATTTCGTATCTCTATGGTCTGCTTAAAAAATCAGAGCTAAAATTATTTGAGAAACTAGAGATAAAATGAGTAGTGACTACTCCTTTTATGATACTAACTGAAATGTCACTTGTTTTTACATTCAGAAACTCATTCCAGGTCTCTCTTGATTATTTTACTTTAGCATTTTTCAGAAGATCAAATAATATCAATTTTTCTTTTCATTTTTTTCAATTACCTTTGATGAAGTGCAGTAAAAAAATTTTAACTTATCTATGTAGAGAAATTATGCATTTTTCGTAAATACAGATGTCTTTAGAAAATGTAATATTTTTATTCTTTTTAAAATAGACTAAAAAACCAGTCTATGATAAGAAATGGTTGTACAACTTATTGTATAGAAATAATAAACTTTACTTTAGCTATCCTTGTGTTTTTATGGCTGTCATTTAATTTAAGTTTCCATTTTTATACAGCTTCATATGTCAGGAAATATTTGTTTTGCTGCCAGCTTTGCCGTGATGTGATGCATAAACACGTGAAGAAAATCTAATAGATCTTTCATTAGTATGTATTAATATTTTAATTGCAATTTAAGGAACAAAGAACAATTCTGCCTTCCACGGACTGAAATTTTTTTTTTTAACATCATGTTTCAAATTAGCAATAATGGTGCTGCCTTCTATAATGGCTTTCCCCTCGGAACATCTATCATGTGAAAATCTAGCCCTGTAGGTGTCATTGTAACTGCAAAAAGTTATTGACTTTTTGCTTTTTAAAAAATTCTCTTATAATTTTTCTCAAAAGGAATTTATCTCTAAAGCCTCTCTAAGAAAAATCTATGCTGCTTTCAGGCTGCATGTCAACCTTCTCTGGCCCGTATTAAGAGAATTCACTGATTTTGTCTCCACCCACATCCTCCTAAATGTAGGAGACAGAAGATATGAAATCTAGTTTCTTTTGCAAAGACATTAGCAAGAATGTCTCTTGGACATACAAAGCTATTATTCACCACTAGTCCCATGGATGGAGGAGCCTGGAAGGCTGCAGTCCATGGAGTCGCTGAGGGTTGGACACGACTGAGCAACTTCACTTTCACTTTTCATTTTCACGCATTGGAGAAGGCAATGGCACCCCACTCCAGTCCTCTTGCCTGGAAAATCCCATGGACGGAGGAGCCTGGTAGGCTGCAGTCCATGGGGTCGTGAAGAGTCAGACACGACTGAGCAACTCCACTTTCACTTTTCACTTTCATGCATTGGAGAAGGAAATGGCAACCCACTCCAGTGTTCTTGCCTGGAGAGTCCCAGGGACGGGGGAGCCTGGTGGGCTGCCATCTCTGGGGTTGCACAGAGTCGGACACGACTGAAGCAACTTAGCAGCAGCAGCAGCAGCAGTCTACATCACAGTCACTTTGTGCATTGGATGAACCTGAAAAGCAAACTTGGGTGAAAGGGCTTTTATTAATGTTGCCCATTATTTCTGTAAACTGTTTAAAATAAATTTTATCAAGTAATTTGAGAAAAGAAGAAACGTTTCCCTCCCCTGTAAAGGATCATGTTGTATTTCTTAAATTTTATGAGCTGCTACATCTTCATCAGGGCAAAGTTAATAATCCTACAACAGAAAGCCCTAAGAAACGTGGACGTATTTGATCTGTGGTCCTCCATTTCTTGTATTCATTATTCTTTTGTTATCTTTTAGAAGCGTGTTTCTTCTGGGTTGATTTCTCAGTACAGTGTTGTGCATTGAAAAGTTGCTCTGAATCAGGAGATTTTCCTGAAAGCAGAGAGGTTGATAGCTACCTCACTTGAAGACATAGATGGGAAAAAGGATAGTTGGGATTATTGGAGTTACCATAAAATCTATGAAATATTATTGTTCAAAGCGAAGGCAAATGCAGTTGTAAACTGGAAGTTTCATCCAGATACCAAAGATATTTGTAGAAAAAGCTGAAAAAGTATCCTTGTCACTAAGTAATAGATACTCATCTTCAGAAGCAAACAGACCCACAATCATTTGGTCTATTTTCCTGCAGTTGCCACAAATGACTTCTCCCTTTGAACCCAAGCTCTGTAGCTCCACAACTGGCTTCTGCCCAGAACTCTACTTAAGAGACCATAGGCTGAACTGAGTCCTTGAAGTATTAATAGCTTGCTTTTCATGCGGATCATTTTAAAAGTCTTTATTGAACTTGTTATAATATCGCTTATGATTTATGTTTTGGTGTTTTGGCCTCAAGGCACGCAAGATCTTAGGTCCCCAACCAGGGATGGAATCAGCACCACTGTGTTGGAAGGCGACATCCTAACCACTGGACCTCCAGGGAAGTCCCTGGAGTAGTTTGCTTTTAACTACTATAACCTCAGCAGAACTTTACTTTTTAGATTAGGTACCCTTAAGCAAAAACTTTTCTTTAGATTTCAAATTTGGAATCATGGTGGTATTTCTAAATAGATCATCCTGCATGCACATAAGAAATAAATAACAAAATTGGGAAGATGCATGACAGGGTGCAGGTGGTCTTAGAAGAGCTAAAACAGGAAACAGAATTTTTAATATTTTGTTAGTCTATAAATCTTACAGCGGATACTGGCTTAATAAATACTTGCTGAATGAATGAGTGAGTATCCTGCTAATCACTGAGAACAGATCATCATTATTTCACAAATAGTATCCACTTGCAATTATTTATATATTGATGCTATTCATAGGTAACAGTTATATCAAAGTGACTATAAAGACCAACATTCTCCATCTGGGTTTTATGAAGTATTTTCTTCCCTGAAAGACGTTATAGTTAGTGACTATAGCATGGTCATTGATACAGACATGTCTTAGGTGAATGGCTTCACAAAGTTTGAGAGGGGGTGTCATAGTTATCAAGAACATCTGGGTATTAAATAGCAAATTTTGGATATTTCATGCCAAAAATAGACAAATATTTCTTTTGCTAAATTGCAAAGACTGCCACCAACATTGTTTCTGACCTGGACTTCTTCCTTTTTTAAAAGAAAAAAATTTTAGATGTAATTAACATACCATAAAATGCACCCTTTTAAAGTATAAAGTCAATGATTTTTAGTATATTCACATCTCCACTGTCTTACTCCAGAACATTTTCATCACCTTTAAAAGGAAACCTCTTGCAAAAGGAATCCTCCATACTTATTAGCAGCCCCTCTTTTCTCTCCCCAGCCCCTGGAAACTTGTCTATTTTCTGTCTGTATGGAGTTGCCTCTTCTGGATATTATGTATAAATGGAATCATACCGTATGTAGCCTTTTGTGTCTTTCTCCACTTAGCATAACCTTTTCAGTGTTCCTCCATGTTGTAGTACACATCAGTACTGCATCCAATTTTCTGGCACTGGTGTGGATTTCTACAGTGTTCTCCCTGCCTCTACTGGGATCCCCTACAGCTTGTTCTCCACGAAAGCCAGGATGATGCTCTTCAAATGTAAATCAAATCACCTCACTCCTCTACTTAGAATCCTCTAAAGGCTTTCTATTTTACTTAGAGAACAATTTTTTTTTTTTACTTTACAATATTGTATTGGTTTTACCATACATCAACATGAATCCACCATGCTTATACACGTGTTCCCAATCCTGAACCCCCCTCCCACCTCCCTCCTCATACCATCCCTCTGGGTCATCCCAGTGCACCAGCCCCAAGCTTCCTGTACCCTGCATCGAACCTGGACTGGTGATTCATTTCTTATATGATATTATACATCTTTCAATGCCATTCTCCCAAATCATCCCCTGCCCTCTCGCCCACAGAGTCCAAAAGACTGTTCTATACATCTGTGTCTCTTTTGCTGTCTCACTTCTCATGGTCTCCAAAACCTTTCACTGATCAGGACCCTACCTTGCCTACTTCAAATATCAGCCCCACATACTGCACTTACTCTAACAGTTCTGTACCAGTTCCATTGGCTTCCTTCTGCTCCTGGGTCATTTCAGGCTTGGCTTTTCTTTCCGTTTCTGCCTTAGGGCCTTTGCATGTGATAGTCCCTTTGCCTGGAACTCTTTTTTTCATAGATCGTTCCATGATTGGTTTCTCATCTTTCAGGCCTCCCATATCATCCCTTCAAATGGCTACCCTAGATGATCCTGCGTCAAGTGTCTTTTTCCCAGCTCCCAGTCACCGTCTATCATATCACTACTCTGTTTTAATTTCTCTATAGCATTCACTACCATCTGAAATTGTTTCATTTATTTACTTGCTTATTATCTGCCTCTCCTTGAAAGCCTATAACTCCATGAAGGCAAAGACTTTAACTTAGTTACCGCTGTATCCCAAGCTTCTAAAATGGAGCCTAGAAGGTGCTCAATTAATATTTGAAGGAATGCATGGCTATCTTGCCTAGAACTCCTAAATCTTCCAGATCGTGCCCCTTTTCTCAGCTCCTAAAGCTGGATCTCTTTACCTGTTACTAGACTTTGCCAACTCCTGCCTGCCTGAGTTTCCATCTGTTGTTGATTCTCCCATTCTCTTGACATTCAGCCATCCTCCCCTTCCTAATGCTCTCCATGATGACTTTTCTAGATACCCCAGTCACAAGCTAGCAGGTCTCAGTAGTTTGTAGGGCCATCATCTAATCGAGCCTTCATTCTTATAGATTATAAACAAAAAGCAAAATCCAGTTGCCAATTTGCAAGAGAGAAATAGGTGAGAGGAATCAGCCTGGAACCAAGAATCAAACTTTCAGTCTTGAATGGAGTAAGGAGGAATGCTTTAGATGCTGCACTATACCTGGTGGTATATACTGATGTATAAGCTCAATCGAAATACAGATCAGAATGCTAAGAAAATTGTTAAGCCTCTACTGTAGAGATGTGGAATCTAGCTTCTTTGGAATACTTGGACAAAAGGGGACCTTGGGAATCGGCTTTCTTCCATTTAGTTAATTGTGGAATGCCCTCCAGCCTCCACCCCGTACCCTTGCTCTTAGGAAAGTGTCTATTTTCCTTCATTCCCCCATCTATTTTCTCTTATCATCCAAGTCACACAATAGCATGTTCATTTGACTACAAGACTTTTAAAAAGCATTTCTTCAAAAATAACAACTCATATATACTGAGTAAAGGAAAAGTCATAAGTAGGGAGGAAAGAATTGCCACACAATTAACCAACAAATGCTCCAGATGCATAAAGCATTTCTATAATGGGTAAGAAAAACCTAACAACCCAAAGGGGAAGAATGGAAAAGAGATAAAGGACAATTCACTGAAGAGAAAACAATGATGGCCAATACCTTTGTGAAAAGATATTCAACCTCATTAGTAGTGGGAATTGCAAATTAAATCCACAATGAGATGCCACCCCCACCCGTATGGCAAAGGTTTTTACAAGAATGTGCAGCAATGGAAGCTTCATGCACTGCTGGTGGGGTGTTGTTCTTTTTCAGTTGCTCAGTCGTGTCCGACTCTTTGCAACCCCATCGACTGCAGCACACCAGGCTTCCCTGTTCTTCACCATCTCACGGAGCTTGCTCAAACTCATGTCCATTGGGTCAGTGATGCCATCCAACCATCTTGTCCTCTGTTGATGTATAAATTGATACAATGCATTTGAAAACAATCCATAGTTTACCTGGACCTATGACCTAATAACATTATTGCTAGCTATATAGTTCAGAAAACTCTTGCATACATGTACCAAGGCCCATGTACCAGAACATCCAGAGCAGCCTGATTCATGCAGAAAAAACTTGTCATACATGAGTCATTTCTTTTCCTGACCTCTAGAAGTATTGAAAAACATCAAGCCCACTATTTCAGGCTTCTCTGTTTTCATTGACATCTCACCCCCGAAGGCGGCCAAGACTAGTGATCTTTCAGTGTGCGTCCAGGAGATACAAGGAAGGCAGTGGGAAACCAGAGCCCCCTCCACCCACCCACATCCTTACTTCATTTACATCCTCTGTACTCTTAATGCTTTTTCACTACTTTGGGAATAAATAAAAGCACATGCAACCTTAAATCTATTCTCATCTATCTTTGAACCTGGACCAGACTCTATATAATCTGGCCTTGCTCACGTGTTTCTTGGATATAAAGAACTTTAAAGTGTAGGCATTACTTTTTCACTCTATCAGGGTTACTCTCTTGCCTCTCTGTATTTATGACAGAGCACTATCCCAGTGGCCTTGTAATACAGCTATTTGAGTATAGATTTGGGGTCCTTTATCAAACTGTAATTTCCTTTAGGAAGACTAGTAAATGTATCCTTAAGGACATGCCTTGCCTGTAGTGGACTGTACAGTGCATGTCTGATACATTAAAATCCCTGATTTAGGAGAGAAGCATCTTTACAGAGTAGAATGACCAGTGGCTCCCTCACATGCTGATATCTTTATATATTTTTTTAAGTCGCTTGGTCATGTCCGACTCTTGTGACCCCATGGACTATACAGTTCATGGAATTCTCCAGGCCAGAATACTGGAGTGGGTGGCCTTTCCCCTCTCCAGGGGATTTTCCCAACCCAGGGATCGAACCCAGCTCTCCCACATTGCAGGCGGATTCTTTACCAGCTGAGCCACAAGGGAAGCCTGATATCCTTGGGTGGATTGTTTAATATCTCTAAGCTCATCAAATGAGAATCATAATAAAGTACTTTCACATCCCCGAGATGCCATGAATATTAAATACATAGCATGGGAAGGTGCCTGATACAAAGATGTTCCTTAAGAAATGTTATTGTATTTCCTTTTCTACCCTTCCCTCAGAGTTCCTTTCAAAAGGAGGTCAAATAAGATCCCTCTTCCTTGTTTCTGGAAGAGGAAATTAAAACCACATCAGCTAGTGTGCTGGAGAAGGCTGATTCATGGATATTTCCCCCTAGGAAGGAAACTGTGGAGAGGGATAGTAGAAGTCAGGTCACTCTGGAAATCAGACTGCAACTACTAGGAAGTGACAGCAGGAGAAATGCACAGAAAGGGAGGTATTACCTTAAGGCTTGCAATTCCACGGGAGAGTCAGAGACCTTCCAGAACTGTTAGAAAGGTCCATGTGGCCAAGCCTCAGCAGTCCTTTTGTTTTTTTTTAACTGTCTTTAACAGACAACTGCTTTCCCCTAAAAGATCTCAGACCTGATAGGAATTTGGGGAACACCATCCCTGGTGCCTTAGAGGGTAAAGAATCTGCTGGCAATGTGGGAGACCTGGGTTCGATCCTTGGGTTGGCAAGATCCCCTGGAGGAGGCATGGCAACCCACTCCAGTATTCTTGCCTGGAGAATCCCCATGGACAGAGGAGCCTGGCGAGCTACAGTCCATGGGGTGGCAAAGAGTCCTGATTGAACGACTAAGCACAGCACCACCTTCCCTGGTGGCTCAGTTGGTAAACAATCTGTCTGCAGTGCAGGAGGCCCAGTTTCGATCCCTGAGTTGGGAAGATCCCCTGGAGAAGGAAATGGCAGCCCACTCCAGTATTCTTGTCTGGAAAATTCCATGGACAGAGGAGACTGGTGGGCTGCAGTCCATGAGGTCGCAAAGAGTCGGGCGACTAACACTAACTATCCACCATGAGCCAGTACTGCTCTAAGATTCCCTGGGCGTGTACCAGGAGCTGGGGATGAACAGGGCAACAGAACAGAGGTGCTTACACCGAGGTGGCTTCTGGAGCTCTGGACAAGAGGTGCCGCACAGTCGGGTGGGGCAGAGAAGGCTTTCCGGGGAGGGTGCAGAGGGGTCGTCTCTGGCAGAGCATCACCACCAGCAAGTTTAAAAGCCGGGATACCAGCCTCTTCTGGCCGCCTGGTTTGCATTCCCCTCCGGCTCCCCTTCAGTGCTTCCAAAGAAAGGAACGGACATGCTTCGTTTTAATTCCATGATCCTCCATTCCAGAGACCCTAGGGCGAGGAGGGTGAAAGATGCGTGGTACCTTGAGTCAGAAACTCGTGCATGGGGTGCGGGGTGGGGCGGGTTGGGAGTGACGCGAGAAGGCCGGGGGCGGGAGGTGACGCGCGCGCGGGGACCTAGCCGCCTCGGCTCACGTGTCCGCGAGATTTAAAAGTTGGCAGCGCGTGGGGCGGTCGGTCTGGACGCGGAGCCGGGAGAACAGCGAGCCCGGGACGCAGAAGCTCGACTGGAGCACTGCTCGGAGTGCGCGGCAGGTGCAGCGCAGGGTCCCGGGATGCTGCGAGCCGCGAGCCGTCGCCCCGAGCCGCCCGCGGGCCATGTGGCCGCTGGGTCACCGCTCCTGCTGCTGCTACTGCTGTCCTGCTGCGCGGACGCCTGCGGAGGTAAGAGGACCCCGCGCCCCCTGGGACACCCGCGCCGCGTCCAGTCCAGTGCCTCTTCTCCCCGCTCCATTCCTCGATCTCTTATCTCCTTTTCTCGTCTTTACTCTTGGCGGGTGGGATTTGCCACCCCCTCGCGCCGCGGCGCTCGTGTCGCCACCCCAGGGCAGCCAGGGCGCACGTGTCTGTGGCCCGGCTCGAGCCTGGACCTGAGCCTGGGGGAAACTCCCAAGCCGGGCAGCCCCCTCAGACTCGGGATGTCCAGCCCGCATGATTTATGGGTAACGGGAGTTAAAATAGTGAAAATTAAAATGCTTTTCCTTTGATTACAATTACTGGAGGGTTGACAATAAAGCAAAACTAGAGTGGGTGTGATACTTCCCCTGCTAATGCGAGGTCAACTTGGAAAGTGCTGTTTTCTTGGTGAGTGAGCTCCCGTGGTGAGTTACTGTTCAGGTAACCCCGAGCAGTAACAGGCCCCTTTCTAGCAGTATGGAAAGGGAGAGCGTGGGCTCTGTGCCTCATAGGTCATTCCGCACCGGATCAGGAATACAGAGTTGGAGAAGCAAGTGTGCAAGCCCGCCTTTCCGTCACTGCTGCAGCTAAAGCCACTGAAGGCAGCTACGATTTGATAGTAACAAGGACTTCTGTGCCTCGCTTAGAGGAAGTGAAAGTGTTAGTTGCTCGGTCGTGTCCGACTCTTTGAGACCCCACGGACCGTAGCCCGCCAGGCTCCTCTGTCCTTGGGATTCTCTAGGCAAGAATACTGGAGTGGGTTGCCACTTTCTCCTCCAGGGGATCTTCCCGACCCAGGGATTGAACCTGGGTCTCCTGCATTGGCAGGCAGAATTCTTCACCATCTGAACCACCAGCGAAGCCGTGGCTTAGAGATAAAACGGGGGGAAAGCAAAAGCAAGGTCTGGAAGGGGTGTCCAAAGCTTCGGACTTGGGATAGAGTGGATATAACCAGTTCCAGTGGAAAAGATCACTTCCCTGCTCCCTTAAGGTTACCTTTCCAAGTAGCCTGAGGGGACCATCCCTCATCTGCCAGCTTTGAGCCAGGGCCCTCCTGGGCCAGCGGTAGCCCTACTAAGATCTTGAATTTTCTAGATCCGCAGCGGGTCCCCTTAGTTTCCCTCTACTCTCCTCTCAGTGGTGTAAGGGAGGGCTGTTTCATCATTGTCCGTAATGTTAGGACTTGAAGCCAGTAGTGTGGGAACCTTCCCTAACCTGTAGCCCAGCCCCCTATTAGAGATGGGGGAGCTGACACATCATTCTTTTCCTAATGGAGCTATTTTTATTGCTGTCCTCTCATTGTTTTTCCCCTTTCCTTGGGGCATTTGAGATTCAGAGAGGTGGGGACTTGTCGGCTTGAAAAGCAGGGTAATTTGGTTGTGAAATGTAAGCAGTAGAAGCTAGGAGACCTAAACCTTCTCCATCGCATATTCAGCAGTGATACAGCATGCCTTTTGCAAAGTCATGTTAATCTTTTTCCGTTTTAAATTTGTTATTGGTAAAATTAGGATGGTCACTTTTATCTACCTTATTCAGAAAGCAGATAATCATAGTTTAATTTTTTTCTCTGTGAAGCAAATATACTTTCCATGCATGTTAAGTACTATATGCTTGCAGTGAATTTTGCATCAGTGAGAGAGAACTTCTTTTAGCAGAGGGATACAGGGGAATTTTCAGGCTCCTGGTGATTGGGCAGAAACTATAGGAAGCAGCAGCCATTTTCTAAAAACAGCAAGTCTTGGGTGTTATTTCCACAAGAGGGTATCTGCTGGTTGACCAATCATCTCGTAAATATCCCCACTGTTTCTTAAGTTAAGGGATGAGATACCTCCTTCCCTACACAGAAATCCCCCTAGACTACCCTTTTGGGTCTTCTTTCCCCTTCAGACCTGCTGTTAATACTAAAATATTAATTTTATCTCTCTAAAAATGTGATGAGAAGGGAAGAGGGTGAATTTACCCTCATCTGATCTGCCATGGTGATCTGCTATATTCCTGAGCCCTGACAATAGCACTGGAGGGGAAGCTTGACATACATAAGCCAAGCTGGGAGATAATCCACGAAGGTTAATCATTATGCAAGGTGCAAGTGGATGTATCAAAAAACAACAAAGCAAATGCCACAAAGCCAGAGGGGGGAAAATCATGTCAATAGTGTAGCATCCTCGGCAAAAATGAGTTAGCAGAGATGCAAATGGCAATAAAAAGGTAAAGGGCCAGCCACAGAGTTGGTGGCTGGAAATAGTTTACCGTTCAAAGAACATTAAAATGAAGACAGAAATTTCCTAAAAGAGAGGTACCTTTGGATATCTGCAACAAACTATCTTTTTTTTTAATTTTTATTTTATTTTTAAACTTTACAATATTTATTGGTTCTGCCATGTATAGAAATGAATCCGCCACAGGCATACACGTGTTCCCCATCCTGAACCCTCCTCCCTCCTCCCTCCCCATACCATCCCTCTGGGTCGTCCCAGTGCACCAGCCCCAAGCATCCAGTATCATGCATCGAACCTGGACTGGCGACTCGTCTCATATATGATATTATACATATTTCAATACCATTCTCCCAAATCATCTCACCCTCTCCCTCTCCCACAGAGTCCAAAAGACTGTTCTATACATCAGTGTCTCTTTTGCTGTCTCGTATACAGGGTTATTGTTACCATCTTTCTAAATTCCATGTATATGCGTTAGTATACTGTATTGGTGTTTTTCTTTCTGGCTTACTTCACTCTGTATAATAGGCTCCAGTTTCATCCACCTCATTAGAACTGATTCAAATGTATTCTTTTTAATGGCTGAGTAATACTCCATTGTGTATATGTACCACAGCTTTCTTATCCATTCATCTGCTGATGGGCATCTAGGTTGCTTCCATGTCCTGGCTATTATAAACAGTGCTGCAATGAACATTGAGGTACATGTTTCTCTTTCCCTTCTGGTTTCCTCAGTGTGTATGCCCAGCAGTGGGATTGCTGGATCATAAGGCAGTTCTATTTCCAGTTTTTTAAGGAATCTCCACACTGTTCTCCATAGTGGCTGTACTAGTTTGCATTCCCACCAATAGTGTAAGAGGGTTCCCTTTTCTCCACACCCTCTCCAGCATTTATTGCTTGTAGACTTTTGGATCGAAGCCATTCTGATTGGTGTGAAATGGTACCTCATAGTGGTTTTGATTTGCATTTCTCTGATAATGAGTGATGTTGAGCATCTTTTCATGTGTTTGTTAGCCATCTGTATGTCTTCTTTGGAGAAATGTCTATTTAGTTCTTTGGCCCATTTTTTGATTGGGTCATTTATTTTTCTGGAGTTGAGCTGTAGGAGTTGCTTGTATATTTTTGAGATTAGTTGTTTGTCAGTTGCTTCATTTGCTATTATTTTCTCCCATTCTGAAGGCTGTCTTTTCACCTTGCTTATAGTTTCCTTTGTTGTACAGAAGCTTTTAAGTTTAATTAGGTCCCATTTGTTTATTTTTGCTTTTATTTCCAATATTCTGGGAGGTGGGTCATAGAGGATCCTGCTGTGATGTATGTCGGAGAGTGTTTTGCCTATGTTCTCCTCTAGGAGTTTTATAGTTTCTGGTCTTACGTTGAGATCTTTAATCCATTTTGAGTTTATTTTTGTGTATGGTGTTAGAAAGTGCTCTAGTTTCATTCTTTTACAAGTGGTTGACCAGTTTTCCCAGCACCACTTGTTAAAGAGATTGTCTTTAATCCATTGTATATTCTTGCCTCCTTTGTCAAAGATAAGGTGTCCATATGTGCGTGGATTTATCTCTGGGCTTTCTATTTTGTTCCATTGACCTATATTTCTGTCTTTGTGCCAGTACCATACTGTCTTGATGACTGTGGCTTTGTAGTAGAGCCTGAAGTCAGGCAGGTTGATTCCTCCAGTTCCATTCTTCTTTCTCAAGATAGCTTTGGCTATTCGAGGTTTTTTGTATTTCCATACAAATTGTGAAATTATTTGTTCTGCAACAAACTATCTTTTGACACGGCCTCTGACAAGAAGTGATGAAGTGCCCAAGACTGAATTAAGAAGTGTGTTTTCCTACTCATGAAATAGTTCTTGAAATTCAGTCAGCAGTAATGATTTATGACTTCCAAATCCTACACTAGCTAAGTACTAGCAATGAGAAAAGAAAATGGACACTGCTTTTAGAATAGCAGGATCTGCTTTTCTTTCTCTTACACATGGTGTATTTACAGATGCACAAGCTGTATAAATCCATATTATTTGCATTAGTTACATTGTTCAGTACAAAACTAAAGATTTCCCTTTACGAGATAGTGTTAAGTATAAATATCTTGAAACTGATCAAAAATAGTGCAGTTGTTAACACAACAGTGTAAATCAGCTGTGTGTGTGCCTGTGCACTTAGTTGTGTCCAACTCTTGGTGACCCCATGGACCCCATGGACCCCATGGACTGTAGCCCACCAGGCTCCTGTCTATGGAATTTTCCAGGCAGGAAAACTGGAGTGGGTTGCCATTTCCTACTCCAGGGGATCTTTTGGACCCAGGGATCAAACTCAACATTGGCAGGCAGATTCTTTACCACTGTGCCACCTGGGAAGCTCTACTCTTAATAAAAGCCCTACTTTTAATAAAAATTAAAAGCAAAAAAAAAAAATCCATTGCCGTTTTTAGAATATAGAAGAGAGTGGCACTGTCCTGACAGTATTTGGGAAGGTCTCTAGCACTACTATTTGCTAGTGTAAAGCCCACATCCTGGGTATGTTGAGAGGAAAAGCACAACTTTAGTTAACAAATAGACAAAGGGGACATTTTTTCCTCTTATGTTTGGATTCAGTCATAGGATATTAATGCTTTTCTACAAATTATAGGTAAACATTTAAAAATTCTGGTTTCTCTAACCTTTCTACCCTGAGACTGTGTTTATGTGTTTTGTGTAAGAGCCACAAAGTATCCCTTTTTTTTATATATAAATACTTGGGACTAAGTTAGACAGTGGCAGTTTTGGTGTGGCCTGGGCCAGCTTGGGGACATGGAAGGAGACAAAGTCTCGAAGGTCTTGGTAAGGCTGTAGGGAGGGGGTGTTTCCACTTTTACTGGAGGGTGGAGGATAGTCAAGCAAAGAAAGAATATGAAATTGTCTTCTTTAAACAGAAATGCCCTGTCAAAAAGAGATTAACCCTGGTATGATGAGTGGAGAAATCAAAAGAACAGGCAGGTGAAGATTGCATCCAACAAGTGAAATTCCTTGTGTATTTCCTTGCATCATACTTGACTCTGGTTCTCTTCAATCAAATACTGCTCTCTGCCTTTATCCCCCTTACTTTTACCTTCCTATTTTTCAAAGCTGTGTACGCCTAGTAACAATAGGTGAGTAATGCATTCGAGCTGTAAGGAATAGTCCGATGGCCTGTTAGATTTCTTTCATGAGAATATTTATATCCCTCTTTTGGAATTATTCAGACTTGTTAAAAACCTTAGACCTGAAACGTTTCTTTGAGCTGCCTAGTTCTGTCAAATAAGAGGCATCCTCTGTTTCTTTCTGCAATGCAGTGCTCACTGCCTCTGGCTGTTCACTGTTATCCATGGACTAGCCGCATCAGTTTATCACCAGGAAGCTTGCTAGAAATGCAGACTCTTGGACCTGTACCCAAATCACTGAATCAGAATCTCATTTAGTCAGATCACCAGATGTTTTGTATAAAAATTTGAGAAGCACAGCTTTATCCGTTTCTGAAAACAGAATCAACTTAGAGTAACAGTCACCAGACAATAATGTCTTTGAGATATACCTTTGGGCTAGGATAAGAAATATATAATTGAGAAGTGTGTAAGATTGTTTGTGTACTAGAATAGCTGTCCCATGAAAGGGGATTCAAATAAATGAACTCTTGACTATGGACTACATGATACATGTAAGTTACTTCTAATGCTGGGTACAGAAAATGTAGTTAAATACTGTTACTTTTATTAGAACTTAGCTTCAATAACAGTATAAATTTGAGTGAACTCAAAGCAAGACTTGACTGAAAAGTGGTAGAATTAGGGGGAAAAAATCTGTTAGGATTTGGAATCAGTCATACCTGGTTTGAGGGCTTCCCAGGTGGCTCAAGTGGTAAAGAATCTGCCTGCCAGTGCAGGAGCCAGAGGAGACCCAGGTTGGATCCCTGGGTTGGAAAGATCCTCTAGAGGAGGAAATGACAACTCACTCCAGTATTCTTGCCTGAGAAATCCCATGTGCAGAGGACCTTGGCGGGCTACAGTCCATCGGGTCACGAAAAGTCAGACATGACTGAGCCTGCACGGAGACCTGATTTGAAATCTGCTTCTGCTACGTATGTATTTTGGTGACCTGAGACAAATTATTTAATCTTTCCTTCCTTCAGTTTCCTCATCTTAAAATGGGAATAAAGAGAATAGCTACCTTAAAAGGTTGGTTTAAAGGTTTAAGGACATGACAGGTTTTAATGCTCAACATAGTGCCTGTGGATTCCCTGGTGGCTCAAATGGTAAAGAATCCACCTGCAATGCATGAGACCCAGGTTCTGCCCCTGGATTGGGAGGATCCCCTGAAGAAGGGAATGACAACGCACTCCAGAATTCTTGCCTGGAGAATTCCATGGACAGAGGAGCCTGGTGGGTTACAGTCCATGGAGTTGCAGAGTCAGGCATGACTGAGAGACTAATACTTTCATTTTCACAAAAGGGTATTTTCTTAATTTTAGTAAGAATAAATATATATAATAAACAATAATTACATTTAATATTTATAATTTATATAGCATGAATTAGAAAATTAAACCTGTGAAGAAAATATTACTTTAGAGGCTATAAGCTAGTTAACATTTTATTTCAACAATAATTAAGGCCTTAACAAGTAATTCTTTTTTTTTAAAGATCTTTACTGAGATACAGTTTATGTACCATAAAATTTATCTGTTTTAATTATGTAACTCAGTGATTTTTAAGTGGACTTAAATAGTTGGGCAGCCATTTGCCTATTCATGTTTCCTTTTTTTCTATTGATTTGAAGGAGTTCTATCCTATAAGGATATCTGCCATCACCTTTTATTAAATATGTTTCATACATTTTGAGAGTTTTTGTCTTTTAAATTAATTTGTGATTTATGGAATAAATAAGTTTTCATGAAGGTGGTCAAAAGGTACAAACTTCAGTTATAATAAAGTGTTAGTCACTCAATTGTGTCTGACTCTTTGCGACCCCACCAGGCTCCTCTGTCCATGGAATTCTCCAGGCAAGACTACTGGAGAGGGTAGCCATTCCCTTTTCCAAGGGATGTTCCCAACCCAGGGATTGAACCCTGATCTTCTGCACTGTGGGCAGATTCTTTAACATCTGAGCTACCAGGGAAGCCCCACTAGTTACAGCAAGTACTAGTGATTTACATACAAATAAACGTAAAGTTGTGTTTAACATTGTATTCATGCATTTACATGGATTTTATGTGATACTTCGTCATCTGAGTTCTCTTTCATGATCACATTAGGAATACCCTGGAGGCATTGTCTTACTTGAAAAATGTTATTTCAATTGGTTGAACATCATTCTTTATACTATTTAGGTCAAACAAGGGCCAACACTAAACCCAAACTAAAAAAAAGTATGTGTCTGTAATAAATTTTTCTTCCTGCATTATCATACATAGTGGCATAAGTGACTCTTTAAGCATTCTGAATAAGTAGAATGGATTTCTTACTTTTTTATGCTCTGTTTTACAAAACTTTTAGTAATTTTACTTCTCCTTAACAAACGAAGTATTGATTCATCTCTACCAAAAAGAAGAGAGAGAGAAAGAAAAGAAAGAGTGTGCAGCTATCACAACAATACAATTTTCCATCGCCCCCCAAAGATCTGTTATGTCCATTTGCAGTCAGTCCCCATTCCTATCCTCAGCCCTAAGCAGCCAGTAATCTAGCACTATAGATTTGCCTTCTCTGGATGTTCCATATTAATGGATTCATACATTTATATGTATGAATATAATCTTTTGCATTTGCTTATTTGATTTAGCACAATCTGTTTGAGATTCAATACTGTTACAGCATATGTCAATAGTTCATTCCTTTTTATGGACCACAATTTTCCATTGTATGGATGTACTACATTTTGTTAATTCATTAGGTAATGGATATTTGGAGTGTTTATACTTCGGGGCTATTATGAATAATGCTACTATGCATGTTCATGTACAAGTTTTTGTGTGGACATATAAGTCTTTCACTCTTGAGAGTAATATCTTTGTAATGTTATTAAAGTTTGTTTAATAATTATGTCTCCTTGGTTGCTAGTGGTTTAGTTGCTAAGTCATGTCCAACTCTTTTGGGACCCCATGGACTATAGCCCTCCAGGCTCTTCTGTCCATGGGATTTCCCAAGCAAGAATACTGGAGTGGATTACTATTTCCTTCTCCAGAGGATCTTCCCCACTCAGGGATTGAACCCCAGTCTCCTGTATTGCAGGGGGATCTTTACCAACTGAACCACCAGGGAATCCTTATACTAAGTCAAATCCGGAGATACCTAATTGAACTAGGAGAAAAATGATATACAGTGAAAAATGAGAAATATCATCCCAAAATGAATTATATATAATGTTTAGTTTTAGGAGAAATATTGTAACATTAACTTGTGAATATAACTTTATTTTTAGGTGCTCCAGTATTGCCTCAAGTATTACAGCCTGAACAAGAATTACAGTTGTGGAAACAGGTAAAGAATTATCATTACACAAATTAGTGAAAATTTACCCTTTTAAAAATTATCATCGTAAAGTGAAATAATGTAATTGAGCTTTGTGATTTTAGCAACATTCTGAATTCATAATTTTTTGTATTAAATGAAAGAAAGAAAGATGAAAAGAAACCAAAAATACTGTAAATGGTGAAGATGGCAGAAATAAATCCTAATAATAGAATAATGAGAATAAATATGAATGTGCTAAAATACACCACTTAAAAGAGATTATCAGACCAGATGTTAAAAACAGATTAAGCAATATGGCCTAAGTAAAAGTCACACTTGAAGTAGAAAACAAAAAGTGGTTGAGAATGGAAAATGACACACCAAGTAAATATGAACTGCACAAAAATTGGAGTGGCAGTCTTAACATCTGATGAAATAGAATTCAAGTACATGAACCATTTTAACAGATAAATATATGTTGATAAAAGAGCAACAGAGTGAAAAGATACAACCATCATTAATATGTATTAACAGAAGTGAAAGTGAAAGTGACCCCATGGACCATACAGTCCATGGAATTCTCCAGGTCAAAATGCTGGAATGGGTAGCCTTTTCCTTCTCCAGGGGATCTTCCCAACCCAGGATCGAACCAGGGTATCCTGCATTGCAGATAGATTCTTTACCAACTGAGCTATCAGGGAAGCCCGTATTAACAGAAGAATCTCCAAACTTATTTAAGAATTGATAGAAATTCAGGGAAAAATAGATAAATGAACATTTGTAGTTGGAAATTTTAATATACCTCTCTCAAAACTGATACTTAAAGCAAATAGCACACAAGTAGATATGTCAAAGACCTAACAATACAATTCATAAATTTGAGCTATTAGAAATATTTTTAAAAACATGTACTAAATAGTATACACATTCTTTTTGAATATAATTGGGGCATTTAAAAATGTAGACTGTATCTTAGAAGACAAGAAAGTTTCCATAAGTTAGAAAGGATCCATTTAAAATGTTTTCCAATTATAATGCAATAAAGTTAGGAACTATTAACAAAGGTATAACTTAAATATCCCATTTGCTTGGAAAATATATGGCATTGGTAAATAGCTCTATGTTGAGAAGAATGATATAGAAACATTATAGGTCAAAGTTTGTATGCTACAGCTAAAACAGTAGCTAGAAAGAAACTTTAACTTCATATATATTTTTCATGACAAGAAAATTTAAAAACAAATATGCTTAGCATTCAGCTAAAAAATGAGGGGAAAGAACAACAGGGAAAATTCAAATAAACAGGAATGAAGTAAATAATAAAAATAAGGGCAGAAATAGATTTTTAAGAGAGAGAGAAGGAGAATGACAATACTAACAAAAGCATATATTTATTGTTTCAGAATGTTAATAAGCACTTGCAGTGCTGATTTTAAAAAGGCAGAGGGAAAGATAAAGATAAAAAAGGACAAAGACTGAAAAAGAGTAGATCATCAACAAAAATAGAGATTTTATAAATATTTTAAATAAGTATTATAGGCAATTGACTGGTGAAATTTGTACAACTCTATAAATAACACTAAAAACAGTGTATTGAACTGTACACTTTAAATGGATGAGTTGTATGAAGTGTAAATTGTGTCTCAATAAGCTCTTACCCCTCCCCCTAAGTATTATGGACAGCTATATGGTGATAATTTTGAAAACATAGATGAAATGGATAAATTCCTAGAAACAATACCTTATGCCCAAAAGATGCAACATTAATACATTAAGTACTGAAGAAATAATTTCTTCTTTCCTTGTAAAGTGAAAGTGTTAGTTGCTCAGTTGTGTCTGACTCTGTGACCCTATGGACTGTAGCCCACCAAGCTCCTCTGTCCATGGAATTCTCCAGGCAAGAATACTGGAGTGGGTTGCCATTTCCTTCTCCAGGGGATCTTCCCGACCCAGCAATCAAACCCAGGTCACCTGCATTGCAGGCAAACTCTTTACCACCTGAACCACCAGGAAAGCCCTCTTCCAATCGATGGCCAGAGTCCTCCAGTACTATGTTTACATACAGTAAATGCAGCTAAAGGGTCTCCGTAAAGTATAAGTTTCCTCTAGAATTCTGTTATATAATGTTCACCTACTTAAGGAATTTCTCTTCTCCTTTCTTAAGAGTTTTGTTAATCCTAAATAAAATGTCAACTTAATCAAATATTTCACCTGCACCAACACTGAGATACAGAGAAGGCAATGGTACCCCACTCCAGGACTCTTGCCTGGAAAATCCCATGGACGGAGGAGCCTGGTGGGCTGCAGTCCATGGGGTCACTGAGGGTTGGACATGACTGAGTGACTTCACTTTCACTTTTCACTTTCATGCATTGAAGGAAATGGCAGCCCACTCCAGTGTTCTTGCCTGGAGAATCCCAGGGACGGGGGAGCCTGGTGGGCTGCTGTCTATGGGGTCATACAGAGTCGGACACGACTGAAGTGACTTAGCAGCAGCAGCAGCAACACTGAGATAAGCAACATGCCTGTCAACCACCAATTGGCACTTGCTGTGGGTGCTTGCCATCTACCTTTACAAGGATTAAATCGTGTGCAGCTGCAGCTGTTGACCTTAAACACTTCCTGAAAAAGTTCAGGGTGGAGAGCAGAAATGAGGCACTCTGTGCTTCGGGAAACTGGCAGGACAAGTCTTCAGATAGTTAGATATTCTCAGGAACTGGTTTTATGATCTGAATTTTTATATCTCCTCTTCTCTAGAAAAGCACTAAAACCCTTCATGATGACAATTGTTTCTCATGACTAGCAGAAGCTTCAAAAGACCAGCAGAAACTCTCCTCAAAAAACTATGCACTTGATTGCATGTACTCTCCTTTTACCAAAATCACATATAAATTGTCCTTTCCCAGTACCTCTTTGGAGCTGTTTCTCAGAGCTAACTGGGGTGCTGTCTCCCAGGCTACAGTCCTCATACTGCCCCAAATAAAACTTGCAGCTTTCACTTTGTGCGTTTTTTTTAAGTTGACGTGCCTTTTCTCCTTTAATCTATAATCGTGATGAATTACATAAACGAATTTCTCATTGAAGCTATTAGAGCTAGGATGAGAATTCAGCAGAGTTTTGGATATAATACCAATATACAAGAATCACTAACATTTCTTTTCACTAAGAAAAAGTAATATGAAAATACTACATCATTCACAATGGCAACAAAAACTATAAGTATTTAGGAATTAACCAAAAATACACAATAGCTTATATGAAAAAATCAAATTTTAATAAAGGAATTAGAAGATAATGCAAATATTTGGAGAGGCACTCTTTGCTGTTGGATGGAAAAATTAATTTAATGTAAGAAAAATATTGATTCTCCCCAAATAGTTGATGTAAATTCCATAAAATCAATGTAACCCCAATCAGAATTCCACTTAACTTTTGCTTGGAAAGTTAATAAATTTAACCTACAATTGATACAGAAAAATAAAGGTCTGCCAGTAGCTAAGGAACTTTCCCTACCAGATATCAAAAAATATTATATAAAACTGTACTAATAAAAAAGGCATAATGAGAGTGTAAGAACAGACAAACGAACTGGTGGAACTGAGACTAAAGCTTGGAGAGTTTAGCTGACATTGTCAGTATGCTGTCATTGTCCTTTGTCATTCACCATTCAAGCACACTCAAGACTTACTATTCTAACTGCAATCACCTGTGACTCTGCCTCTTTGACCTGTGCTCAGGACAGACCAGAAGTGCCTGGAACCAAATGCCTCCAGCACTGAAAACAGCCATCTGGAAAGCCACCCAGATATCCCCATGCTCTAGAATATCCCTCTCCTGGGTATGCAGCCCAAATATATTCTACAGAACCGTATATGGGGACAGATACAAGGAGGTAATGGGGTGGGGGGGCAGCGTGGAGGGGACAGGCTATCCATCACGGGGAAGTAGGTAGGCAACATGAGTTGGAGGAACATTATAAAGGACTCTGTGGTAGTTAGGAGCAACACACTAGAGGTATCCAGGAACAGAGAGTGATCTTATAGTATTAGGGAAAAAAAAGTAAGAGAATATTATACACACACACCAAACAACAGTACAGATTTTATAAGAACATACACAAAGGAAGGATACACATCAAATACATTAGAAGAGTGGCCTTTGGGAGGATGGAATGAGAGTAGGCAGGGGATAGAAGAATAAATAAATAAAGCATGTCCAGTGGTGATGGCAAGCTATAAAGTGAGAACACCTTTTATACCTAAGCCACCTCTAACAAAATTCATGATGGAAAAGATTGATGGTAAGGACCGAGCACTGAAGAGTCTTAAATAGCATAGAAACTCATAAAATCTCTTTCAAAAGTTTCTGCCTTGGTATATCATGATATATGCTTGTTGTTGTTTAGTTGCTAAGTCGTGTCTGACTCTTTTGTGATCCCACAGACTATAGCCCACCAGGCTCCTCTGTCCCTGGGATTTCCTAGGCAGGAATACTAGAGTGGGTTGCCATTTCCTTCTCCAGGGGATCTTCCCTACCCAGGAATGGAATCCAAGTCTCCTGCATTGGCAGGCAGATTCTTTACCACTGAGCCACCAGGGAATCCCCAATAATACATGCTAGAAATATATTAATAAGGTGACAAATTAGATAATAGATATTAATGTAGAATATAAAAACATGTATTTTAGCTTGAAATTATATTTCTGTGAAAAATCTTTGAAAAAAACTTTTAGATGATAATGCTGGGGGCAAAATCAAATGGAGTTGTAAAACCACTATAAATTCTTTTATAAAAAATATTTTAAAAAAGTGTTTAGAACATATAGTTAAGCTTTCTACCAGAGGTTTTCAAAATTCCAAAGCTATTCAGACACTAGAAACACATACTTTTCAAACCAAATACAGAGACCTAACCATTTTCAAAGGGATTAATCAATGGACTCCACAGAATTCTCAGAAGCAATTAGTGGTACTTAAAACCATCAGGGCCATAAACTGAGTAAAATGAACAAGTGTTTACCCAAAGAGAAAGACAGCAGGCAGTACAGCTCTGCCTTTTAAAGAAAGGAGTACAAAGACCGAAAAGCTTTGCAATTATCTACTAATTTGATTAACTGGAGTTTTTTCTTATTCTGATGTTTTTATTCAAGCAATATTGATGCACTGATTAGTGAACCCTGAGTTTCAAGGGTCTTTGGACTTGACTACTTCACACAGATGGGCTGCCTGGGCTGGGGGTGGACAGCTCTCTCTTAAGCAAATAACATATTCAGATACCTAAACATCACTATTTGGGGGAGGGACTACTTCCTCCTTAGTGAACCCTCAGTTTCAAGGGTCTTTGGATTTGACTACTTCACACAGATGGGCTGCCTGGGCTAGGGGTGGACAGCTCTCTCTTGAGCAAATAACATATTCAAATACCTAAACATCACTATTTGGGGGAGGGACTACTTCCTCCTACCCTACTAAGGCAAACTTAATCGCATTTGGGGATGATACACTAAGCATTTGGAGAAGGCAATGGCACCCCACTTCAGTACTCTTGCCTGGATATCCCATGGACGGAGGAGCCTGGTAGGCTGCAGTCCATGGGGTCGCTAAGAGTCGGACATGACTGAGTGACTTCATTAAGTGACTTCACTTTCACTTTCACTTACACTAAGCATTGGTCACAATTCAAAGCTTTTAAGCTTAAAAACTCTTTTGGTTTTCCTCTCTCAATTGACTTCTTTTTCAATACAATTTAATTAAAGAATATTTATTGATCACTTATTTGAGCATGTTAAATAGCCCCTGACCTCAAGAAGTTTACCGTGTGTGTGTGTGTGTGTGTGTGTGTGTGTGTGTGAGAGAGAGAGAGAGAGAGAGAGAGAGAGAGAGAAAGAGAGAAAGAGAGATTCTGAAGAAATCTTCAGAAGAGGGAGCAGGTGACTGGCCACAAGGGACAAATAGAATAAAACAATTTTCCCAATACAAGTTTTGTGAACATAAAAAGGAGACACAAACATATGCTTTTCTGTAATACTATATGTTACCACATATACTTTTGTTATTCTCTAAGTTAGAGAATCGGATATTTTAGTTCATGTTTTAGTTTACTTCATGTTTATTAGAAACAATAAGGAGCTTGAGAAATTATGATTGAAGGATATAATTATCCTCCCTTCAGTTTAGTGTGAGAAATTAAATTCAACAAACAATTCTAGAATTAAAAGGAGACCCCTGAGATGTTATGTCATAAATAGGACCCAACCTAAATCATCTCAGACAGACAAGAATCAGTCCTATTTTTTCCAGTCCCATTTTAAAAGGCCACTAAACCACTCTTATGGCAGAAAGTGAAGAGGAACTAAAAAGCCTCTTGATGAAAGTAAAAGAGGAGAGTGAAAAAGTTGGCTTAAAGCTCAACATTCAGAAAACTAAGATCATGGCATCTGGTCCTACCACTTCATGGGAAATAGATGGGGAAACAGTGGAAACAGTGGCTGACTTTATTTTTTGGAGCTCCAAAATCACTGCAGATGGTGATTGCACCCATGAAATTAAAAGATGCTTACTCCTTGGAAGGAAAGTTATGACCAATCTAGATAGCATATTAAAAAGCAGAGACATTACTTTGCCAACAAAGGTCCATCTAGTCAAGGCTATGGTTTTTCCAGTGGTCATGTATGGATATGAGAGTTGGACTGTGAAGACGGCTGAGTGCCGAAGAATTGATGCTTTTAAACTGCGGCGTTGGAGAAGACTCTTGAGAGTCCCTTGGACTCCAAGAGGATCCAACCAGTCCATCCTTAAGGAGATCAGTCCTAGGTGTTCATTGGAAGGACTTGATGCTAAAGCTGAAATTCCAATACTTTGGCCACCTCATGTGAAGAGTTGACTCATTGGAAAAGACCCTGATGCTGGGAGGGATTGGGGGCAGGAGGAGAAGGGTACGACAGAGGATGAGATGGCTGGATGGCATCACCGACTCGATGCACATGAGTTTGAGTGAACTCCGGGAGTTGGTGATGGACAGGGAGTCCTGGCATGCTGTGATTCATGGGGTGCAAAGCCTCGGACACAACTGAGCGACTGAACTGAACTGAAAGTAATAAATGCCAGTAATTACTCTAGACACCCAGCTTAGTACTGATAAGTACTTAGTACTTATCAGCACAGTTTTTAATGATTAATATAAATCTCTTATTCTACAGTTTAAAATCTTTCAAAGTTTCTTTTAAGGATAAAAGCTGAGGACAGCTAGTTGCCAAGCATAGTCAATAAACCTTCATTGTAAAATCGAACCATTTTCTAATGCTGGCTTCTTGATAGAGAACTAGAAGATGGCTCGTGTTGTGTAAGAATAAGTTTTTACTGTATACTCTTTATTGTTTAGCACGTATGCTATTTTCCTGTTGGTTTAGATGATGTGATTAGATTTATATGTAGTAAAGAACCATGTAACAGGATGCTCCTGAATTTTGAGGCCATTCTTTAGTCACCACACACGTTTCTCAGGCTGAATAACACTAAAAGTTTTTCCCCTCAATGTTTGAAGCATCTCTATCTCTGATGATCCCTATGACTAGAAATGGGGATGTATACCCCTGTGCCTGGGGTCAGATCTTGGGGAAATTCCAATTCCAGGACTTCTTTAGATAGTTTAAAAGGCTCTTCCCTCCCAAATCCAGAATCCTGAACAGTCATGGAACCTTCATTAATGTTTTATAAGTAAGCTGACTTTATAAAATCTGCTTTCTGTTTTTTGCTATTGTCTGTCTGTTTCCAGGATATAACTGGAATTTTCATCTGTTTTACAGATAAATGATGCTTGTTTGTCTTTGCTGTCCATGCATCCACAGCCTCAGGTAATTCTAAATGGAGTTGTTTCGGAGGGATGTAAGCATTTGTGTCATGCTGAAATACTGCATTTCTCCCTCTGGACCTGTCATGATTTTATGGACTTATTAAAACATGTCAACATATTAAAAATTATTATATCATTGGCAGGTAATAATGAGTGCCAACAGTTTATGTAAGGTGCTAGGCTTTATCTCTAAGAAAAATAGATATGCAGATAAAATACCCATATTTTAGAAAGTAAAATGCTAATTTCAAAATCAAATTCTGTGTTAAAATGTGTCTATTGCTGTATTAAGGGACTAATATCCTGGTCCCTCAATTGAGTTTTCAACCCATGGAGAGATGAACTTACAGAGTCAGATTTAGGAGATAAAAATATCATTGTAACTGAAAAGTCAGTTTGTGAATGGGGCCTTAGATATGCTGACCTTGCTAAAACTACCCCCAGAATTAAACTGAGGTTAGTCAGTGACTCAAGCCTTCTGCCAGAATCAGGTTTTGTGCCACAGGGCAGTGACAAGGCAAGAACAACTGGCCAGAGAACTGGCTACCTAAGAGGAAAGGGCTGAACAGAGCGTGCCCAGTTTCTTGCTGCCAATCATCAGGTTAACTCATCCTCTTCCCACAAGAAACACCTAAGAGAGGGCTGGGGAGAGAGGAGTATTAGTCTAGCTCCTATACCTGGAAGTGTTACCACCCAGGGTTCCTGGCCTCCCCTAATAAGTAGAAATTGACTAGAGGCCAGGCAAGGAATTCAGACAAAGGTTTTTTGGGGCCCCTGTTGCAGCAGAGGGAGCAAGAACAAGTAAAGGTTCCCTTGCTCGCACTCCCTGGGTGTTGGGGTGGGGACTGGTTCCTTATATGGAGTGGGGGTAGGGGTATGTCCAGGGGTTGGGCTGGAGGGATGGCTTAGGTGTTTTGCCCACCTCTCTGGTGGTGTCCAGTGCAGACTCAGTACTCCTGCTTTTGCTCCTGGCTCTTCAGAAATAGCGGTTGGGTTTTTTGGTCTATTGGTATCTTTTTGTCCATAATTTGCCCCAACTGCCCAAACATCAGTTATTTTTAGTCTCATGTAGTTTCTTTGTATTTGGTTGCTCAAGAAGAGCTTTGTCCAGGTACAAGCATTACAGCAAAAGGCCCTGGGTCCCCGCCTATCTCAGAAACATGGGGAGGAGTGGGAAGGAAGTGTGTCCTTACATGTCTCTGCTGGATGCTGCTCCTTCTGTCTGCAGTTCTGTCTTTGAGTGCCGGTGTAGCAGAGTTAGCCTTAGAGTCTTACCTTTCTGAATCAGCATCACTAGTCTCCTGATCAGAGGAGAGGGCTCAGCAGAGGCTCTTGGCTCAGCCTCTCTCAGCTCAGTCAGCTGTGTGCCTGGGGTGACTCCTCTGCATGGTCCGGCCAGGGTGCAGTGCCTGTCCTTCACGTAGTCCTTCCAGAATGTCATCCTGGCCGGTGTGAAGTAGCAGCCTTGTAAAAAAAAGTGCTGCATTTCTGCTGCTGCACTGGTTCCTCAGCCTGCAGAGGACCACTTGCAGCAAGTTACAGGTATTAGGTGGTAAAGAGAAACCAGAATCACAATAGGTTGACATTTATGAATATTTCAAGTTGCTTGAGGAACCTTGGTGGATATATAACATGGAATGGATATTAGTCAGCACAGAAACTTTTGCATTATATATAAAATTCAGAAGCACCCTCAGAATCACTTTTATGTCTGCAAAATTAAAAGGATGAATTTTAAAGCACTCATCTAAAAACCATAAAAGTAAATTAGGCTTTTATTGGCTTTGGAGACTGTGTGCCTTTTGAGGACAGCTTGGTAAATTTACTATGAAATCTTTTACACTAATTGATACCATTAAAAATTTTTTTTTTCACATTAGCTATTATGTATATGATTCTCTGAAGAGTTCTTCAAAACATTTTTACCAAATAGAAAATAAAGGCTCTTTTAAAAGGTCCATGATTAAAAAAATACTAAAAATCCCATATGAGAAAAATCTTTAAACAACAGTTGCAGCTCAGTGAATATTGGCTTCATGTAAAAAGTTGCTGGAGGAAATACAATTTGTTTGGAAACTTTTTTCTGTCAGACTTCAGTCTTGTTGCCACACCTCATCTGACTTAGAAGCTGTTTTCTAAGGAAACACCCATATATCTGAATTTATTCTTCTTTGAGCTGAGACACATGATATCACTAGACTTTTTTTTTATTGTTTTATATTTTGCAGCATTTCTAGATGGGCCGTAAAAAGAAGTTTCAGGAATTTATTTCTAGATTTTTCTGGGTGACCTGCATACCCAACCATGAAGGGAAAAAGTGAAAGATATATCAGTGTTCACACTCTATTTTTTCTCTCATCTAACTCCTAATCATAGGCTTAGCAGTCAATACCAGTGCAAAACTAGGTCAGACAACCTAGCTGTGTGTGGTACTGGGGAAGTAAGTCACAGTCTCTCAGAACCTCACTTGCTTTATACGTGAGAATAACAATTCCCATCCTATATATCAAGCTGTGTTTTAAGGACAAAGTGTGGATTATGTGTATGAAAATGTTTTATAATTTACTGAAATACTACATACATATGAACCATTTAATATAGTTAATAAATATCCCAACAATTTGCACCGGGCAGGCAAACAAACAGAACAAAGCAGGCCTCTGATGTGCTAGGAAGGGTGTTCAGAGAAGCTGCTTCATGATTCCACCTGTATCCCTAAGCTATAGCCTACCCTGTTAAACATGTGTGTGCCAAGGGCAAGGGTCTTGGTGGCCCTGAATGGTCCCTCGTGGCACATCTACTGAATTAGCAGTAACTGCAGCTGTAAAGCAAGCTTTACAGATCACACACTTTTTTAATGCCACTGCTGTAAACTAATTGCTCTGTCTGTGGCACTGTGCTAAGAGCTTTACCACATGTTATCCTTCCAAGAATTCTGAATTGATGTTGCCATCCTTGATTTATGATGGCAGGAACTGAAGTTGAGAGAGGTTAGTCAACCAGCCTAAGGTTACACAACTAATAAAGAGGAAATGGAATTTGCACTGCTCTTGAGTTGCAAGCTGCTCAACTCCACAGACGCCCCCCCACCCCATTTCACCTTATTATTTCCAATACGTATTTATTAAGTAATCAATTGTTTCTGATGTGACTATGCTGAATTCTGTGCAAAGCAGGTTTCGCCCCTGCTTGTCCCTCTGTGCTCCTCCTAACCACACCCAGCTGGCTGTGAGCCACAGGAGCCCTGCCCTGCTTCTACGCTCAGATGCTTTGAAAAACCTGATCCTGGGGTGTGCAGTCAGCAGCCTGGAAGGGTGGGAACTCAGCTTAGGTGCTCTGTGCATGGCCTGGGCTTCCTCCCATCCAAACTCCCATTGTTTGCAAACAATTGCAGGATTCTCAAATTAGCCAATAATGAGTAAATTCAGCAAGGTTCACAGCTTTGGCATGTAGATTCAGACTTTGCAGCAAGCTGAGAAGAATAACCCCTCTTTTTGCACTTCCCTCATTACTCTCATAGCATTTTAGCAAATACTGAGAAGTTTTGTATCTGGACTCACAGTGGAAGCCTTAATCAGTGCATATGTGCAATATATAACTTTTTTTTTTTTTCCTGGTTGGAAAGACGGTTTTACTTTTAGGAGCCAAATTTTTTTGTCATGAGAGAAATTGAAGGATTTCAACAGTTTCAATGGGCCACAAGAAGAATTCTATTTAGGGTATTGAAATATATATCCTCATGATCCTGACATTGTATGGTTATTTCTTCTGTGCAGCAAATATTGTTAAAGCAGAAGCATCATCTGTGCATCTTCTTATTTATATTAGGCATCCAATGCATTGGAGGAGATTTGCCTCACAATTATGCAGACTCTACCAAAGCCCCAGGTAAGGTTCAAATGGTGTTTAATTTGTAGGCAAAAACAATTGCTCAGAAATATCTTGGAATTCCTCCTGGAAGAAAATATGCTCAATTTAGGAAGCATGCTAAGAGGAGCTATAAGAACGAACATAAGTTGATTTTGGATAAGAAACAAATACTTCAGTTTCTTTGATGCCTGAGAATTTAGGGTCATATTAGTGGAGTTTGCAGTCATCTAATTGGAAAATTATATGTCCCCCTCAAGTATAAGATGTGTTCTAGTTCTGATGAGAGAAATTTGGGGTCATTTTGGCTCTTTCTCTCTCCCTGAATCGTACTACAGTTGGAGAACAGATGCATTTTTCTAAGCTTGGAGGTTAGGACACTGTACTTTGTCAGAGAGGACATTAATAATGAAGAAAAAAGCAAACTGTATTGTCCATGTCGGTTTGAAAATTATATTCTTACTGTGATGTCTTGGTTTCTTATTAAAATTATTATTTGATTTTTCTGGGAGAACTTTTTGTCCTGAAGTGAGGCAATGGGAACTTGAAAAATGGCATAATGTGCCATACCTCAGTTGATGTTCTGTATCTGGTAGGTGAACTAATTTTAAAACTACCTTATTAAGGATAAAAGCCTCAGGTTTAGAAAATATTTTTCATTAAGAGTTTAACCTATTATCGCTGGTGTGTTCTGACTTCCATACCTCACACATGCAGTAATTCAAAGAAAACTTGATATTTTAGAAGAATAAATATTTTTGGAAACTAAGTGTTTACAACTGTATTTTTTCTGATGTTTTTAATGGTGACATTTTCCAAACCACTTAATTGACTTTTTATCTAATTAAGAGAAAATATATGACAATGGTGTTTACCCATGAGTTGCTATTTATATTAAAAGCAAATGAGAACAAAAAAGAACAACAAAAAGGGAATGATATGTCTCATTCTTAAAGACAAATTTTTGGAATGAGAGAGGACTCTAGAAAAGTTTATGGAAGGAAGCAAAAATAACTGATAAGTCTTACTATGCAGTGACAATTACAAATAGTTTGATGTGATTCCTTCTAGTTTTTTTCTCTGAATAGTCTATCGTGTGATCATATCAGAATTTCCCATTCCACCACTACAGAACACTCAGGATGTTTCCAATTTTTCGCTCTTATGAATAATGCTGTAACAGAGATCTTTTTTCATACTCTTATTTATAAACAGTTTTTAGTTAATTGCCCATTTATTTTTAGAACAATATGTACTTAACTAATTTCAGTCTTATATTTTATATATAACATATGTAGCACATGTTTTAAGAATTATAATCTTACATATTTCTCATTATTTTCTAATATAATATAGTGATATTTATAAATCTCTTTTCAACAGGAAACAGATGAAAAAGATAACACCAAAAGGGTAAGGTGATTTCACAAGAATTCACATTTAAAAACAATCAGGAAACCTCTGATCATTCATAGTAAAGCTCACTACTTTTTTTTTAACAGTTCTTATTTCATTATTCGAAGACTCGAAAGTTGGGCAATTCAAATGTTGTGGTAAGTTGTAGAGTTACTTATTAGTGATCACTTGTATTTTTTTTAAAAAACTGTTTTTGCAATTTATCTCATAGAGCTAGATCGAGATTCATGGTTTTTTTTTTCTTTAAACATTTATATACAGATGAACAAATGGAATTCAGTATTTATTATACATTTATTTTATATCTCAACAGCTACAAGTACATTAAATCCATTCATTTATTCATTCAACGATTATTTACTGCATATCTTCTCTGTACCAAGCCAAGCACAATTCTAGGTACTAGAAAAAATGGCAGTAAGTGTCATGCAACTTACATTTTAGAGGCCAAAAAAAGCAAATATGATTAAGTAAATCATGTTGGTTTATATGTTGATTACTGCAATGGAAAAAGACTTCAGTTCAGTTCAGTTGCTCAGTCGTGTCCGACTCTTTGAGACCCCATGAATTGCAGCATGCCAGGCCTCCCTGTCCATCACCAACTACTGGAGTTCACTCAAACTCATGTGCATCGAGTCGGTGATGCCATCCAGCCATCTCATCCTCTGTTGTCCCCTTCTTCTCCTGCCCCTAATCCCTCCCAGCATCAGAGTCTTTTCCAATGAGTCAACTCTTCACATGAGGTGGCCAAAGTACTGAAGTTTCAGCTTTAGCATCATTCCTTCCAAAGAACACCCAGGACTGATCTCCTTTAGAATGGACTGGTTGGATCTCCTTGCAGTCCAAGGGACTCTCAAGAGTCTTCTCCAACACCACAGTTCAAAAGCATCAATTCTTTGGTGCTCAGCTTTCTTCACAGTCCAACTCTCACATCCATACATGACTACTGGAAAAACCATAGCCTTGACCAGACGGACCTTTGTTGGCAAAGAAATGTCTCTGCTTTTGAATATGCTGTCTAGGTTGGTCATAACTTTCCTTCCAAGGAGTAAGCGTCTTTTAATTTCATGGCTGAAATCACCATCTGCAGTGATTTTTGGAGACTTATGCAAAGTCATTTTAAGAAATATTTTAAAAGATGATTGTCAAAAATGTAACTATTGCCCGCAGTGTGGGAGACCTGGGTTCGATCCCTGGGTCAGGAAGATCCCCTGGAGAAGGGAATGGTTATCCACTCCAGTATTCTTGCCTGGAAAATTCCATGGACAGAGGAGCTTGGAGGGCTACAGTCCATGGGATCACAAAGAGTTGGACATGACTGAGTTACCAACACTTTTACTTTTTCAGAAATATTGACTTGTATTCCTAAGAGCTCCTTATTTATAACTAGGTATTTAATTTGAGAATTTACTCTCTCAGATTAGCCAGATAACAATAACTTTAATTCATTTCACTTCTAAACTGTGTGGCTGTAGTGGTGGTTTTCTTTCTGTATGCATGGATTTATAAAGTGCTAACCAACCTATTTCAGTGTTTCAATCTAGAATACTTAAAAATTAATTGACTATAATATTCTTTCTAAGCTTGTGACTCACTATCATGGACCATTTTATGAAATGAGGAACATAGTGTATTTTAAACATATGTTTACCTGTAGGAACGTGATTGTAACTATAAACTTAGTTTTAAATATTTATCTCATTGAATAACAACTTCTCTTACATGTGAGGAGTTGAAAGTTAGGTTATATGAGCTTTAAACTAAATACACATTGAACTGATTAACAGGTAACCATTATAGGTGGCTTAAAGTAATCCGTTTGATGAATTAATTTAATGTTTGTGAGAAGGTTCCATTGAAGAAATGCCTTTAAAATGAAACCGTATCAGGTAGCCACATGTCTCAAATGTGCTTTCATTTTCTTCTGCTTGGCATCTTGACATCTTGGGAACATGTATCTTAGTCACATTTTTCACCATCAATGACACATTGGCATTTTTTGTGTCTCTTGTTGTCTTGTTCCACGTGTTCAGTTTTAAATGAAATATGTATTTTATAAAGAAGATTACTAGATGTGTGTATAGTATAATCTTCCAGATGAACGTGTTCATGACGGAAAACTGATTCTCACAGAGTTGGTTTCATTTGTCCCAGACCATTCTTAGTAAGTCTGGAAGCAGACAGGCGGCTTTTTGTTCTTCAAAGATACAGGCAGGTGTTTCTCTTGTTGGCTGGTGATGGAGTTCAGGCCCTCAGGAAAGAGCTTCATCAACAGAATGATCGAGATTCCCAGCACAGAACTGCCAACTTTTATTCCATCTCTTGGCTTACTATCCACGGCTCTTTGAAATGCTCACAGAGGACTGTCTTAGGTCACACCTTTCTTGTTCTTTTTTGGCTGGAGCGAGGATAGTGGGTAATAACAAAAATAGATAGGAAGCCGTCTTTATGCCCAATGCTGAGAAGCCTCTGTGCTCATCACGTGTGTGTGTTCGTGTCTCTCAGTCGTCTGTCCTGCATCCGCTGCTGCAGCTCGTCCCACAACTGCATGAGAGAAGAATGAAGAGGTTCAGATTGGACGTATGTAACTAACTGCATGCTTGCTTCGCCACTCTGTGTGGGGCAGCGCTTTCTGCTTATTCCTAGGGGTGGTGGTTTATAAGATCTCCTGGATAAGCCTCACGTAACAGCCAGGTAGCCTACAGAAGAGCACTTGTTTGCAGGAGTATTTTCACACTCAGGAAGAGGAGAACTGTCCCCCTCCCCATAATAAGTCCCTTCTAACTCAGGCTGTGAGCAGTGAAGAAAGCCTGGATTAGACTTCCTTTCAAGGACCAGCCCCTCCCAGTGAGGAAACCTATTCATTCTTGGTTTGAGAAAGGACATGGCAGAGAAAGGACATTCCTCTCGAGTCATTAGATAGGAATAGGAGAAAAGATCAAGGACCTTTACTGACTCCTCTGTGTACATGTGGTTGAATGACAAGCTTTCTATCCAGGTAGTAAAGCATTAGAAAGAATAAGGTTTATGAAGTAAATATATCAGAAATTAAATGTAGGTATTTTGTTTTTTCCCACAATTAGCAAAAATATGGCCCAAATTCAGTGTCTTATGTTTAAGGTAAATATAACTGAGTTAACATGTTTTTAAACTGGAAATTCTGACATTTTTACTGCCCTTTGAAAAGAATCCTAATTCTCTCAATGATGAAAGGTTGTAGGCATTGTTCTTATGTAATGCCTTCCATTGTTGGGGTACATTATAGTTTTCAGTCTTACGGGATCTCATTTTATTCTTTTGACAATTCTGTTGATACTTACATAAGTATTGTTATGCCTGGTTTACAAAAAGAAAAACAACTCAGAATAGTTAAAGGAGTTTCCCAAGATCACAGTAGTGAGTGGGATTAGAGATTACAACAATTTCTTGCCTTCTAGTTTAGGGAAATATTTTTTTCCACTATGCTGTTCCCTTGGTAATCTAATCTTGAATATTTCTATTATTTTATTGTTAAATTTTTCTTAAGTACCATATTAATTTTATTCTTCTACTACCAAAAGTTTTCAAATACTTTAAAAAATGCATACAATTTAGGCACATAAATTCCTCAAAATTTATTTTTATGATCACTATCGCCTCCATAAATTCTTCACGTGGTTGAACTAAGCTTCCATCATGGAAGACAATACTGCTGCCAACTTTGAGAAATGGAAAAGGAACTGGAGTAGCCCCTTAAAATTTTAGAATTTCCAACATGAAAAAATCAAATCAGTTGTCAACTTTCTAGAAGTGATATATGCTTTTTAAATTAACTTTTACTTTCTAAAGAGTCTTCTTGACTTATGAATAGTGTAAGATTACAATTTAAAAATCCAGTTTCTTAAAACACACCAGCAAAATTATTAGTTTACTACAACATTTCAATGTTATTATTTGCAAAATCAAAACTACTCAGTAGTGTGGCCAGTTTGGTACTTTGTCTCAATGTTCCACCTTGAGTGAGACTATATTTTCACTTTTATGCATTGGAGAAGGAAATAGCAACCCACTCCAGTGTTCTTGCCTGGAGAATCCCAGGGACAGGGGAACCTGCTGGGCTGCTAACCATGGGGTCGCACACAGTCGGACACGACTGAAGCTGCTGCTGCTAAATTAGATATTACTAACTTGGTAGTAATATCTTATTGGATAAACGATAGCTCCTAAAAGTATTTCACAGCAAGCTAGGTTTCCTAGGAATCTATGAGAAAAGAAAGTAAAATACGAATTAAAAAAAAATTAGAGTTAAGTATTGACTTTTCTGGGCCTAAATCACCGAATTTTAAACCATATTTTTGATAGTGAAATATTTTGGGTTCTTAAAGAAAATGAATTTTCAGATTTTAGTCAAGTCAAACACTTTCCTTACATTTTCTTTGCTGGACATCCTCACCTCCATCCCAACATGGATTTTAGCGTTACCTCCCAAATTCTTTTATATACTGTTCTATCGCCAATGATAAGACTAAAAAGAACTGTGTGTCTGAGTTTGAAAACTTTAAATTTGGGCACATTTTAACTTACATGTTATCCTATCTTTCTTTTTCTCTGCTTAATATAATATACTTTATATATACATACTTAATATAATATACTTTCTCTGCTTAATATAATTATCTGCTTAATATAAAATACATATCTGTTCTTATATAACCAAATAAATATATAGTTTTTATATTTATATTTTTAAATATTAAAATTTTCCATCTTTAAATTAATTTGCAGGGATTTATAGTCAGGATGAGAATTAGGTATAGAATGTTCAGAATTTAAGATGCATTTGTTATAAATCAAGGATTTCAAAATTTTAATAGCTGTCAGGGACATTTCTTAAAATCTAAAAATATGATTATGTTTATGGAATATTTGAAAAGGGTCTTGATGACAAATTTCATAGTGATTGCTGTCCTGATACTTACATAAGTAGTTTTTTAAAATAGGAAGCTACAAGAACCAACTCTATAGAAATCATAAAATGTTACATATTTTTCTATTAAGTTTGAAATGAAATGTTTGAAAAAAGAAACAGTTCAAAATATATCCACTGTCAATAATCAGTTTGTTCCTATTTTTTTAAATTACCATTTCAGTGAATATAAGTATATGGGGAAAATTTCCTCTGAAGTCTCAATGAATAAAAATATAGTTTACCAAAGTTATCCCTCAATTTTAATTTAAATTCCTGTATTTGTGTATTTTAGCTATGACACAGCTCTATTTTATATTTTTTGCCTGTTCATTTGTTAGCACATACATGTACTATAAAGAAATTTTTTTATTCTAACAAAATGCTGAAAGGAGATTATAAATATAGTTACTTATCTATGAAATGTCTTCTGCCTACTTATTGATGAATATACATACAATTGACAAATTTCCTGAATATAGAATCTGTTTGACTGTTAAGGAAATTAGATTAATATACAACACTCTGATCTTACTGCTAGTATCACTGAAAGTTCTTCAGGTGTAAATAGAAAAATTACTTAATGATATGAATTATATACCCAGATCCTTGATTCCTTCTTTATTTAATTATGGTGGTTGAAAATAACTGTATCCTCAAGAGGCATTGGCACTTACTTTTACTTTTTGATTTTTAATATCCTCATTTTCTCTTCCAGGAAGAATTCCAAGGTCCTATTGCAAGCCAAAGTAGAAGATACTTTTTATTCAGGGTATGCATATACTATAATTCTTTAAAAATTCAGTCAATATCAGCATTGAAAAGTATTTTCACTGTGCATTTATTTATATTAACTTGTAAGTTTTAATTGTTTTTAAGTTTATCCCAAGATATTTGATATCAAGGTTACAGTCTGAGATTCATTTCTGTTACCAACTTATTGCTCTAATATTATGGTATCTCTGATCTCTTCTCTAATCCAGTATTCATGTTAGTAAATACCCCAAATGGCATTCACTTGTTTCATAGTTTAGTTCCATAATGTTTCATGTGCAGGAAATAAGTGTCTCAAAGGTGTATTACTCCTTAAGTTTTTTTTTTTTTTGGCTGCACCACGTGGCATTCAGGATCTTAGTTCTGTGAACAGGGATTGAACCCATGCC
Organism: Bos mutus; assembly: GCF_027580195.1. Classification (NCBI taxonomy): domain Eukaryota; kingdom Metazoa; phylum Chordata; class Mammalia; order Artiodactyla; family Bovidae; genus Bos; species Bos mutus. The sequence continues at coordinate 70,995,695 of NC_091622.1, read as the reverse complement.
TTCAGCTGTGGAAGCACAGAATCTTAACCACTAGACCACTAGGGAAGTCCCGATATTACTCCTTAAGTTCTAATGAAATATTGAGCTAAAGAAATATTAGCCAATGGAATATTTAGCTAAGGAATGTCAACATTATTATTAAGTCTAAGCAGAGCTATATAGTAAGATTTGCATTTTGGAAACTAATTCTAACAATAAATTGGAGGAGAATGGACTGAAGGAAGGAGGAAAATAATAGATAAGGAAAACATAGATAAGGAAGAAATAATACCACTCATTGAGATCATTAGTCTGCTTTCTATGAAAATTAACTTCCCTCCTCAGTTACATTGCTTTGTTTCTAACTTACTATTTTCCAGCCACGCAATGGAAGAAGATCAGAAGGTTACATTTAAAATGGTATGTGTATCACAATTCAACTCAGTTTGAAAATTTCTGTCATTTTCACATCTTCACAAATTAACCTATGCTCACTATATTTCTATTATTTGATTAATGTATAGATTAATATTCTATATAAACACTGCAAAGATAGAGGCTATGAGGACTTCATATAATGGAAAATGCCAGCATTTTAGGACCAGATTTTCTTTGCCCATGTTGTATGTGCCTCACACTATGTCACAATAATCATCATCAGTTTTGCAGACATTGACCTAATCATCATTTACTGTACAAGTAGAATATGTCAGAGGTTGTATTTATTTTGGTAATCAATATCCACAATAGTGGGCCAGAACTTACAGACTGAATGCCTTTCTGTCCTCCAAATAACCTATATTCAAAGATTCTTTCTAAGAGTTGTGCTTACCATCTTTAGAGAACTAGAAAAATGTGGAATGACAGGAGAACATGACTTCTGCTTCAGTACTCCCAGAGTTTCCATATCTGTGTCGGAGATACAATAGACCCTTAGTAGCTATTGAATGGCCCCACACATATTTAATAAATATGTTAATCATATTATACTATACATTTTAAAATTAAATGCACACTGATAGATTTACACCAGAGAAATAAAACAATATTCTACTAACTTAAGTAATGCTAAATACAGATTCTATGCTGAACATACTTTTGCAAATATTTCATTGATATAATTTAATCTCAACCCTTGAGTACATATTTATCTAAGAATGTAAAAGTCTTAATATTTTTCATAGAAACAAAAAATCAAATCACATATTTTAACTAAAAAAAATAACACCAAAATTGTACAATTTCTAGAAAATGAAGGTAATGAAAACACACATGTTAAAACTTATGGACTCTGACAGAACCATATTTTGTGGAAAATTCAAGATGTTAAGCACTATCAAGCAAGAAAGCCATGAAATTAAAAGACGCTTGCTCCTTGGAAGAAAAGTTATGACCAACCTGCTGCTGCTGTTAAGTCGCTTCAGTTGTGTCTGACTCTGTGCGACCCCGTGGACTGCAGCCTACCAGGCTTCTCCGTCCCTGGGATTCTCCAGGCAAGAACACTGGAGTGGGTTGCCATTTCCTTCTCCAATGCATGAAAGTGGAAAGTGAAAGTGAAGTCGCTCAGTTGTGTCCAACTCTTCACGACCCCATGGACTGCAGCCTACCAGGCTCCTCCATCCATGGGATTTTCCAGGCAACAGTACTAGAGTGGGGTGCATATTAAAAAGCAGAGACATTACTTTGCCAACAAAGTTCTGTCCACTCAAAGCTTTGGTTTTTCCACTAGTCATGCATGGATGTGAGAGTTGGACTGTTAAAAAAGCTGAGCACCAAAGAATTGATGCTTTTGAACTGTGGTATTGGAGAAGACTCTTGAGAGTCTCTTGGACTGCAAGGAGACCCAACCAGTCCATTCTAAAGGAAATCAGTCTTGAATATTCATTGGAAGGACTGATGCTGAAGCTGAAACTCTAATACTTTGGCCACCTGATGCGAAGAACTGATTCATTTGAAAAGACCCTGATGCTGGGAAAGATTGAGAGAGGGAGGAGAAGGGGAAAACAGAGGATGAAATGGTTGGATGGCATCACCAACTCAATGGACATGAGTTTGAGTAAACTCCATGAGTTGGTGAAGAACAGGGAGGCCTGGTGTACTGCAGTCCATGGGGTTGCAAAGAGTCAGACACGACTGAGTGACTGAACTGAACTGAAGCAAGAAAGAGTGAGCAAATTAGGAATTTAAGTCAATAAGTCAAAAACAACAATGAGGTAAACCTCAGGAAAGCAAAGGAAGAATTATAAAATGGAAGATGAAATTAATTGATTATAAAATGGTAAAATACAAGAACTTGTAAATAGACCAAAAATCTGATTTTTTAATAAAATATGTAATACACTCTCCTAATTTTCCTAGCCTGATAATCAGTGAAAAAGAAAGAAGCCATAAATATACAAAAACACAAATGAAAAGAGAGAAATTAAAACAGATATAAAAGTAATGGGAATCATAAAAGTACTTTGCAAATCACTGTGGCTATCAGTTTGAAAACCTAGATAAAATGGAGGTTGTATAACAAATTAGCTGCTACCAAAATTGACCTCAGAAAAAAGAAAAAAAATCTAACTAGACTGATGACTTTGTGGGGGAAAAATTGAGAACATTATCTGGGAACTCTCCACTCAAGGTACTAGGTGAATAAATTTTGGATTTCCCAGCTCAGAGAAGGAAGAAAAATTTCAAATACTTTTATGAAGTCAGCAAATACTAATACCAAAACCTTACAAAGTTAGTATAAGAAAGGAAACTGTAGGCCAATTTTATTTATAAATATCAATGCAAACATTAAAAAATACAGAAAATAGTATTCAGCAATATATTGAAAGAATTATATAATCCCATAACCTAGATAGCATATTGAAAAGCAGAGACATCACTTTGCCAACAAAGGTCCGTTTAGTCAAGGTTATGGTTTTTCCAGTGGTCATGTATGGATGCGAGAGTTGGACTGTGAAGAAAGCTGAACGCCGAAGAATTGATGCTTTTGAACTGTGGTGTTGCAGAAGACTCTTGAGAGTCCCTTGGACTGCAAGGAGATCCAATTGGTCCATTCTAAAGGAGATCAGCCCTGGGTGTTCTTTGGAAGGAATGATGCTAAAGCTGAAACTCCAGTACTTTGGCCACCTCATGCAAAGAGTTGACTCATTGGAAAAGACTCTGATGCTGGAAGGGATTGGGGGCAGGAGGAGAAGGGGACGACAGAGGATGAGATGGCTGGATGGCATCACCGACTCGATGGACATGAGTTTGAGTGAACCCCGGGGGTTGGTGATGGACAGGGAGGCCTGGCGTGCTGCGATTCATGGGGTCACAAAGAGTCGGACACGACTGAGCGACTGAACTGAACTGAACTGAACTGAAGTTCATTGCATCAACTAAGATGGTTTAACATTAGGAAGTGCATGAAAATATTTTCACCTTTAAAATAAAAATTATGTAATCAATTCAGTACAGGTATACCTCCGTTTTATCGCACTTTGCTTTACTGCACCTCACAGATATATTTTTTACAATTTGAAGGTTTGTGGCAACTCTGTGTAGAGCAAGTTTATCAGTGAATTTTTTTCCAATGGCATTTGCTTAATTCATGTGTTATGTCTCATTTTGGCAATCCTTATAATACTTCAAACCTTTTTCATCATCACTCTATTTTTTACAGTCCATGGGGTCGCAAAGAGTCGGACACAACTGAGCGACTTCACTTTCACTTTCACTTTTGATCCTACTATTGTAATTGTTTCGGGGGGTGCCATGATCCACATCCATGTAAGGTGGCAAAGTTAGTTGATAAATGTTGTGTGTGTTCTGATTGCTCCACTGACCAGCGATTCCACTGCCACTCTCCCTCTTGTTGGGTTTCCCTATTCCCTGAGATACAATTCAGTTTTGAAGGAAGTGCTACTATGAATGAATAAAATGCTGTCAAACAGCATTGTTTGCTACAGAGAAATTGTTCCTGAAAGGAAGAGTCAACCAATGTGGCAAACTTCATTGTTATTCTATTTTTAAAAAATGCCACAGCCACCACAGCCTTCAGTGACTATAGCAGCTATCAACATGGAGGCAAGACCCTCCACCAGCAAAGAGATTATGACTCGGTGAAGGCTCAGATAGTGGTTAGCAATTTTTAGCAATAAAGTATTTTTAAATTGAGGTATGTGCATTGGGTTTTTTTGGACATGATGCTATTGCACACTTAACTATTGTATAGTATAAACATAACTTTTACATGCACCAGGAGACCAAAAAATTTGTGACTTTTTTCACTGAGATAGTCACTGGAACCAAACCTGCAGTGTCTCTGAGGTATGCCTATAGATACTTTGGTAAAGTGCCACATACATTTCTGATGTTTTCAAAGAAGATCCTATAGAAAGAAATTAGAAAAGAAATTAACAATATTTATATAATGGTTTCAAACAAAGTCAGTAGAAAGCTTGATAGTAAAACATTTTGGAGTATTTCTATTAACATCAGAAACAAAACAAGGATGCTCTGTCTCCTTTTATTTCATGTAGTTCTTAATGCCATAGCCAATTCAGTTAGACAAGAAAAAAAATAAAAGATACAAATATTGGAAAAGTGAAGAAAAAATTTCATGTGCTCATGGGACATACTTATGAACTTGAATCAACTATGTTTGGTATTAACTCATGTTTCAGCAAAGGCTTATGTTACATCAAGAATATGAGCAAACATTCCTACTTGTTTCAAGGAACTAGAACAAAGAGTTAATGAAAAAGAAATATCTTTTATAATATTACAAATGTTGAAACATTATAAAATGTGAACACAAAAATTTAATACTAAGTGGGAAAAGTGTCTGATTTTAACACCAAACTCAGTGTGAAAGTGAGTGAAGTTGCTCAGTCGTGTCCGACTCTTTGCGACCCCATGGACTGTAGGCTACCAGGCTCCTTCATCCATGGAATTTTCCAGGCAAGAGTACTGGAGTGGGTTGCCATTTCCTTCTCCAGGGGATCTTCCCAATCCAGGGATCGAATTCGGGTCTCCCGAATTGCAGGCAGACACTTTACCATCTGAGCCACCTGGGAAGCCCATTTATAGAGATCTCTATACTAAAGGAAGTATATATAGACTTGTATATGTATACATTCATATACCCATTTGTACTTAAACTTTTCTTTTCTTTTTAAACAGAACACCAGCTATATTCTGCAGAATCAACGCTATGGGATATAAAATGTACTGACTTTTTTCTTTTCTTCTGAAAAACAATCCTTGCTAAGTTTAACAAGTTTGAGAATCCCTGTGTTGTAAACATTCTTAGTAAAAGTTTGACTGAGATTGTAAATGTTTAATTTATTGAAAATTAAAGAAGCATCTTAAAATATTTTTTCTTAGTGTTTAATGATAAATCGTGTATAATAAAGCTGTAAATAATTATGTTCCCTAGATTCTTGAAGCTGTTGATGCTACTCATATACAATGCTCTTTAGTTATTTTTATGTAAGACACTTAGTAGAGTTGAGTTTTAAGGAGCTATTTTAATTTTTTCTGTTTGGATTTCATCAGCAACAAAATACCAGAGGCTAAAAAATACCAGAATGTCAAAAAGCTAGCAATCTTAGAATGTGCATGCCAACTAAAACTATTACTAGTTGGAGGATTTGGCCATGATTAATCCAATAGCCCAATATGCAAAATTTTATTTATACACCATAAAATAGTCTGATTGCTGCAAACATGTCAAGAGCCAGCTTTTTCTACCACTTAGTAGTATTAAGTTTATTTGTTTAAATTTTTTTATTGGAAAAAAGTTGATATACAATGTTGTGTTAGTTTCTACTGTACAGCAAAGTAAACCAGTTATACACATATACATATGGGAGAAGGCAATGGCACCCCACTCCAGTACTTTTACCTGGAAAATCCCATGGACAGGGGAGCCTGGTGGGCTGCAGTCCGTGGGGTGGCTAGAGTCGGACACGACTGAGCGACTTCACTTTCACTTTTTGCTTTCATGCATTGGAGAAGGAAATGGCAACCCACTCCAGTGTTCTTTCATGGGGAATCCCAGGGACGGGGAAGCCTGGTGGGCTGCTGTCTTATGGGGTCGCACAGAGTCGGACACGACTGAAGTGACTTAGCAGTAGCAGCACATATACATATATCCACTTTTGTAAAGATTCTTTTCCCATATAGGTTATTACAGAGTATTTTGTAGAGTTCTCTGTGCTATACAGTAGGTCCTTATTAGTTATCTAGTTGTTTCACCCTGCAGCATCTAAGAGGCAACCAGCTTCGTCCATTACCAGAAAGAATACACTCTTACTAGTAGAGAATCATGAACACAGTGGGTGAACTTTTTACATCAAATCAGTGTTTAGTGGGCACAACTAATGTCACGTGGATGTTGAGATTATCTCCCTTCAGTTTTCCTGGGTTTCCCCTTCTGATCTGGCCTCTTGGATAACTGTCTTCTCTACTGGCAGGTTGCTAACTGATTAGAGAAGCCTGGCTCTCTGTGTGGGTAGGATTAGGTCTTGCATTCTTCAGAGTATCTAATAAACTTTTGTCTTACTGATGATGACCACTGATTATAGCTTAAATTATGCCTTTTACTAACAGAGTCCCTGAATTTCACTTCTTGTCAATCCATGGGAAAAACATAATAAAGAAGGAGCAGAAGAGAACAAAAAATATCTTCTTTAAAAAATGAATTGACTTGACAAGACGGGAACTTGAGACCCAGAGTGTTGCCAGAGCTGCTCTAGGTCTTTGCTCAAAACCTGCCAACCCCCACCTTTAGCAAGAGTTAATATAAATCTTTAAACTAAAGGCTCCAGAGATAATAAAGAAGCTACAAACAAAAACCAGATGCAACCAGCTGGGACCAAGATGTTCACAGATCTGACCTCCAAGAGACTCTGCATCTCATTATACATTGATTTTACCATATTATCATATTAAATGACACAACTTCTGATGGCCAAGACCTGACATTAAGAACCAAAAAGGATAAAAAAGAGTGGCACTCCGTACCCCAGAAGACTAATGCATATGCCTTCCCATCATTAGCCTCACTCCTCCTCCCTTTGTCATTACTCTTTAAAATTAAACCCCTCTCCTTATCTGAGCAAGATAAGGAGAGGGATTTAATCTGTGAACTTAGTCCCCGCTTCTCCATTCTTTGGCCACTGAACAAAGCTTATGCTCTATCTCAGCTTTGGCTTCTTTATTGGGCTGATGGAACTTGAAGGGATAAAGAAACCATCCCCCGCCAAGACAGAGAACCAGTGCCTGTCTAGGGCCTGAGCAGGGTCCATAGTACTTAACTTGCTAAGGAATGAGCTCTAAAGCCCCAAATGTACAGGGCAACCCGAGCTAGTGTTATGCACAGTAATTCAACTAGCCTGGATTTGGGAGGGTCAGAATAAGAAAGGGAGTTGATGGCTAATTCAAGCAGCTCCCAGGGCCTCTTGGAAATCTAGTGAAACTTAAGGCCACTTAATGTTTGGAGGTGCTCTCATGATAGTAAAAAGAAGAGGAGGAGAGAAAGAAGGAGGGAGGAAGGTGGGAAAAAGAACGTGGAGAGGGGAGGAGGAGGCAGGGAATAAGAAAAAGAAGAAAATATAACAAAACACTTATGGGCCATTCAGTTCAGTTCAGTTTAGTCGCTCAGTCTTGTCCGACTCTTTGCAACCCATGAATCACAGCACACCAGGCCTCCCTGTCCATCACCAGCTCCCAGAGTTCACTCAAACCCATGTCCATCGAGTCGGTGATGCCATCCAGCCATCTCATCCTCTGTCGTCCCCTTCTTCTCCTGCCCCCAATCCCTCCCAACATCAGAGTCTTTTCCAATGAGTCAACTCTTCGCATGAGGTGGCCAAAGTATTGGAGTTTCAGCTTCAGCATCAGTCCTTCCAAAGAAATCCCAGGGCTGATCTCCTTCAGAATGGACTGGTTGGATCTCCTTGCAGTCCAAGGGACTCTCAAGAGTCTTCTCCAACACCACAGTTCAAAAGCATCAATTCTTCGGCACTCAGCCTTCTTCACAGTCCAACTCTCACATCCATACATGACCACTGGAAAACCATAGCCTTAACTAGACGAACCTTTGTTGGCAAAGTAATGTCTCTGCTTTTCAATATACTATCTAGGTTGGTCATAACTTTCCTTCCAAGGAGTGAGCGTCTTTTAATTTCATGGCTGCAAGCACCATCTGCAGTGATTTTGGGGCCCCCAAAAATAAAGTCTGACACGGTTTCCACTGTTTCACCATCTATTTCCCATGAAGTGATGGGACCAGATGCCATGATCTTAGTTTTCTGAATGTTGAGCTTTAAGCCAACTTTTTCACTCTCCTCTTTCACTTTCATCAAGAGGCTTTTTAGTTCCTCTTCACTTTCTGCCGTAAGGGTGGTGTCATCTGCATATCTTATTAGGAGTGCAGAATTTGTATTAACTGGACACTACAGATGGAGTGGTCCAAAGCTGAGCCAGAGTTTAAAATTGTCACTAAAACCACTTTTTCTTCTTTTTCATATCTTTTCACATCTTTGTGATTATGGGTATAACCATGTTTGGCAATAGCATCTGTTTTTCTCATGTTCCTGGCAGCTTGCAGTTCCTTTCCTTAATTGAAACACCAAGGAACCAAACTATCTAGGTTTCCTACCTAAGGACTGAGCTTCCTGCCTAAAAGCAATGGATTTTTAAGATGGAGGAGAATCATTTGAGAATCTGATGAAAGCTCTCGTCCTGAAATATACCCCCCAAATGCACATATACAACAAAATTATGTGTGTATTGAGGGCTGGGGCTCAAGCCCTCAAGCGCTTAAGTCCATCCAAATATAAACTATGGGTCCCGGGTTAAGAACTCTGAAGGGTTTTTCTCCCCAAGATTTTCTTACTTCCCAGTGAAGACAGACAGGATTCAGGGATTGAAGGATGCCGGAGGCTCGGACACAACGCATTAATTTGGTGGTGGCGGAGAGAAGGATGGGAGGAATGCCAGCACCAGTATTTCGAACAGAAGAAGCACCTCGGGGCAAATGCCCAAGACCAGGTGCGTCAGGACCCAAAGCTAGGCCACGCCTCAGCGTTGCCTGGCAACAGAGCTGCGCCCGGCGCAGTGCGTCCTAGGCGTTTGTTCTCCCCGCTCCCTTCCTGCGGGGCGGTGGGAACCGCCAGGACCGCAGTGGGTTCCATTACCGCTTTGAAGGGACGTCGGAGCCAGAAGTCCCGGCCCGAAGTGAGGCGGAACACCATGCAGGTGGGAATATCGGACTCCGGTGACTTTGGGGCACCCTAAAGGCTTCCCCAGCGGTGTTCCTACGGGAGTTAGGTTCTAACATTTGTTCTCAGTAAGAGCTAAATTTTGCGTCCGTCTCTGTCAGGATTGAAAAGAAATGTAAATGAGTTCTAGGGGAACGCCGTTTTATCAAAATTTGAGAAAGACTTAAGGTTTGTCGCTGAAGGAAACCTTTCACACCTAAATTGTGGAAATCTTACTGCCGCACTATTTATGAGAAACAGACCATCAGTTTTAAGCCAAGTGTAATCCAATTTAAGTATTCTGCCCCACTACATTTTAAAAAGGTCAGAGAGGAGACACGAATAGTCGCATCTGTCTTAAGAAAGCCCAGGTGTCCCTGGAGTTTCTCCTACATGATCACGAAAACTCTGTTGCTGCTGCTGCTGCTGCTAAGTCGCTTCAGTCGTGTCCTACTCTGTGCGACTCCATAGACGGCAGCCCACCAGGCTCCCCCATCCTTGGGATTCTCCAAGCAAGAACACTGGAGTGGGTTGCCATTTCCTTCTCCAATGCATGAAAGTAAAAAGTGAAAGTGAAGTCGCTCAGTCGTGTCGGACTCCTAGCGACCCCATGGACTGCAGCCTACCAGGCTCCTCTGTTCATGGGATTTTCCAGCTAAGAGTACTGGAGTGGGGTGCCATTGCCTTCTCCTTCAGATATAACTATGTCATGATAAATACCATAATACTATTATAATGTGGATTGTGGTGCCTTTTTCTATTTTGTTTATTATGATTTCATAGATGATTTCTTAAAGGCAAGGGAAGATCGGAATATAGAGCATTTACTATTAAATCCCTTTGCAACTAATTCCCAGATCAGTTAAGAACAGTCAGAGATATGAATAAAACCAAAAGTATGGAGGCTTCCCAAGGTAGCTCAGTGGTAAAGAAACCACCTGCCAATGTAGGAAATGCAGGTTTGATCCTTGGGTTGGGAACACAACCTGGAGAAGAAACCTGCTCCAGTATTCTTGTGTGGACAACCCCATAAACAGAGGAGCCTGGCAGGCTAGTCCATGGGGTGGCAAAAGAGTTGGATACAACTTAGCAACTAAACAACAACATTGTGATATCATGAATATCAAGAAAGTGTTTTAACAAGAAAAGAATGACAGCCTTTCCCAAATTCTGCTTAAGAGATCAAATATAATGAATATCCACTGAAAATGACAGCGTGGAGCTCATAGCTGACCTTAGAATGGTTTTGAAAGGAGTATTGATGGTAGAAGCCAAATTTGGACTAGCATGTAGAGTGAATGGGAGATGGAAGTGATTATAGAATATATAGACAACTATCTTAAGAAGTTTGAGTAGGGAGGAAAAAAAAGAGATAGGGTGGTAGCGTGTGTGAAGTGCAGGGAGGGTTGTTTTTTTTTTTTTTTTAAAGATGACTGCTGGATTTTCTGATAATAATGAGCTTGGTTATTTGGATCAACTCCTCTGCTGAATATAAGTAAAACTACCTCTGATCCTTAAAAGCATCAGAGGTAACATGATAGAAAACGATGAGACCAAAATCAAAGAGAAAGTAGAAAAACAGGTGAATGGATTTCTAGAGCTTTAAAGCAGCTTTTAACCCCAAGGGCATCTTAACAATCTGCAGTTTGGTTCTGGGTATAATTATAGGGTGAGAAGGAACCCAAGAGTTTGGCCTATGAAAGCATGGGCAACTAATAGGAGTATGAACCAGAGATAAACTCATGTCTAGGGGAATTCAAGGAACGTTGTCTTGATGCTTAGTGGAGCAGGGGATAAAAAGAAAAGCAATAAAACCTATCCCCAAGAAATTGTGGCTCAAGACAGCTCTCACATAGATTTCAGCCTAAAGCATATTGTCTGGGTGATCCAAAAAACTTCAAACTGTGAATTTATTGTAAATTAGCAATATACTGTATTTCGTGTACATGCCTGGAAGAAACAGCAAATCCTGTGGATAAAGACATCTTTATCTTAGAATTCCTGCCTGTAAGTTCTCAAGGACATCAAGCAGAAGTCAGCCAAAAGTAACCATGCACACAAGGGAACAGGGTACTATGAACATAAACCAACAAAAGTAGAGTTGCAAAGACTTCAGGTATCTGAATGACCAGAAACAGGTTATGAAGCAACTATGCTTATTATGTTTAAAAAACAGAAGACAAAATTGAAATTTTCTTCAGAGAGCAGGAAACTGTAAAAAGTGACATTCAAATTTGATGAAGACATTTTTATACACTACAGTGAACGCTGTAATATCAAAGGAAATTAAGAAAATAATTCCATGTATAATTACATCAAAAATAATAAAATAAGAATAAACTGGAAACTACAAAACATTGCTGATAGGATTGGTGTCCTTCTAAGACATGGAAGAGACACTAGAGCACGTTCTCTCTCTCTAACACACAGCAGGAAGGTTGTGTGAGTACACAATAAGAAGGCAGCATCCTGCAAGCCAGAAGAGTTCTCAGAAGTACCAACCCTGCTGGCACCTTGATTTTAGACTTCCAACCTCCAGAACTGTGAGAAAATAAATGTCTATTTAAATCACCTGATCTGTGATATGTTATGGCTTCCCACACAGACCAACACAGGCTGCTTTTGTGAAAAATCATGATTTCCCCCAGAGTAAGTGATGAGAGAGACTAAGGAAAAAGCAGCAGCAGTGCCTTTTGTGACTTAGTCTCAGAATTCAAATAGTATTGCTTCCATCATATTTTCAGTTTATTAGAAATAAGACCACAGGTTCAGCCTATACTCAATGGAAGTGGCATTAAGTTTCACTTCTCAAAAAAAGGAGTCTGAAAGAATTTGTGAACATACTTTAAAACCACAATAGATTAAAAAGATTAGATACAGATGAGGGCATTTTATAGTCATATGGCATGGGATGGCAGAAAACAACCATGTTAATAGGGGTTTTGGAAAGCAAAGTTCTGGGTTGGTAGAGTGGTGGGAGAATTATGTGGAAGTCTCAGAAAGAAAAGTAGCACAGAGGGATAATCTTTAAATTCTATTTGTAAGATTCACACAAATCCTTAACTGTCAGCTAAACTCCATATATAGGTAAGAGACCACAAGTTGCCTGGCAGAAAGCAGCCATTAGAAGATGAAAGAACTAAGCTGATCTAAGGTTTTGGGTGCTGCCCACTTCAGTTGAAAGAGGTTGATGTTTCAGTCCAGCCAAGTTAACTGCCTGCAAGTATGAAAATCAACATACTTCAGAGGAACATAAAAAATCATGAATTTCTATGATGTATCATCCTCAATATCTAGTATACAATAAAAATTAGACCAGAAAAAAAGAAAAAAATGAAAAGCCATATTCAAAATTAAAGCAACCAATGGAAGCGGATCCTTAGACTATCCAGAGGTTAATATTAGCAAACAAAGAATTTAAAGCAGCTATTATAAATATATTCAAGGATGTAAAGGAAATTTAATTAACAGATGGAGAATCTTAACAGAGAAATAGAAACAATAATAAAACAATCAAATGGAAATTCTTGAACTGAAAAGATCAACGACTTGAAATAAAAAATAACTGAATGGGCTTAATGGCAAACTGGAGGTGGCAGAAGACCCAGGGAACTTGGATTTATCAATATAAAGTGTCCAGTTTTAAGAACAGAAAAATAATAAAAGTGAATAAAGATTCAGTGAACTAAAGGGATATTGTTAAATGGATTAACAGTGTTAGAGAAGACTCTTGAGAGTCCCTTGGACTGCAAGGAGATCCAACCAGTCCATTCTGAAGGAGATCAGCCCTGGGATTTCTTTGGAAGGAATGATGCTAAAGCTGAAACTCCAGTACTTTGGCCACCTCATGCGAAGAGTTGACTCATTAGAAAAGATTCTGATGCTGGGAGGGATTGGGGGCAGGAGGAGAAGGGGACGACAGAGGATGAGATGGCTGGATGGTATCACTGACTCGATGGACGTGAGTCTGACTGAACTCCTGGACTTGGTGATGGACAGGGAGGCCTGGCGTGCTGCAGTTCATGGGGTCGCAAAGAGTTGGACATGACTGAGCAACTGAACTGAACTGAACTGAACTAGAATACATAGGTAACATGTATATATGTGTAGCATACTGTAAGGAATCGTAAGGCAGAGGAAGATGGGGTGGAGGGGTAGGGAAAAAATTAAGGAAATAATGGATAAAACTGTCCAAAATTTGAGGGAAGGCATAAACTAAAAATCTAAGAATTCAGGGAACTCCAAACAAGATAAATAAAAATAAAACTGCACCAAGCACACATAGACACCCTTCTGAAATTGAAAGATAAAATCTTGAAAACATCCAGAGAAAAGACATAATATTAAGATGTGTATATTATGTATGTATAGGAGAGCAGTAATATCATTATTAGTTGACTTCTCATCAGAAACATCAGAGGCCAGAAAGCCTTTCAAATGCTTTAAATGCTGGAGGGAAAGCTTTCAAGCTAAATTCTACATCCAGCTAAACTATCTATCAAAACACAGGGAAAAAATAAACATTTTCAGAAATATGAAAACTGAGAGTATTCATTTCCAGCAGACCTACACTGTAATGAATACTATAGGAAGTTTCTTTAGACTGAAAGGAAATTACATCAGGTGAAAAACTGTATCTAAAAGGGAGTGAAAAGTACCCTAGATGTATAAATAAAGTATTTATTTAGATAAATACTAAAAACCTAATATAATTTTATATTTAGATAAATACTAAAAACTGAATATATTTTTTCTTAATTTTCTTAAGAGACATAATTGTTTAAGGCAGAAATTGTAACATTATATTAAAGTGATTCAAACATGTTGTAGATGTTAATATATATAACAGTAATAAAGCGAAGGATAGGATAGTGGAAAATGGAACTATACTAAGCAAGATTCCCATATTTTATATAAAATAGTCCAATATTAACTTTAATAAGTTAAAGATAGGATTACAATGTCTAGAACAATTATATTAAAACAATAATGAAAAGATGTATACCTAAAAAGCTACTTGCAAAAAATTAAATTCTAAAAAATATTTAACCTAAAGAAGGCAGGAAGGGAACAGAGGAACAAAAAGCAAACAATACTAATTGAAAACAGGAAAACAGTGGCCCTACATCTAACATTAACATTTCTTATATTAAATGAAGGAAACATTTCAATTAAAAAGTAGAGATTATCAAAATAGTTGAAAAAGCAATATATAATGACATACTGCTAAGAGAGACACACTTTAAATACAAAGAAACAGATGGATTGAAATAAAAAAATTTTAAAAAACATGTTTAAACAGTACTTAGTCTTAAGCTATATAAACTATGTTAGTAACAAACAAAGTAGACATCAAGATGATTATTGTTGTTGTTCAGTTGCTCACTCCTGACTCTTTGCGACCCCATGGACTGCAGCAAGTTACATTTCCCTGTCCATCACTATCCCCCAGAGCTTGCTTAGAACTCATGTCCATTGAATGGATGATGCCATCCAAGCATCTCATTCTCTGCTGTCCCCTTCTTCTCCTGCCCTCAATCTTTGCATCAGGGTATTTTTCCAAGTCAGCTCTTTTCATCAGGTGGCCAAAATATTGGAGCTTCAGCTTCAGTATCAGCCCTTCTAATGAATATTCAGAGTTGATTTCCTTTAGGATTGACTGATTTGATCTTGCAGTTCAAGGGACTCTCAAAAGTCTTCTCCAGTGCCACAGTTTGAAAGCTTCGATTTTTGGCACTCAGCATTCTTTATGGTCCAGCTCTTGTGTCCATACAATTCAGTTCAGTTTAGTCGCTTAGTCATGTCCAACTCTTTGTGACCTCATGGACTGCATGCAGCATGCCAGGTCTTCCTGTCCATCACCAACTCCCAGAGTTTATTCAAAACTCATGTCCATTGAGTTGGTGATGTCATCCAACCATCTCATCCTCTGTTGTCCCCTTTTCCTCCCACCTTCAATCTTTTCCAGCATCAGGGTCTTTTCAACAGATTCAGCTCTTTGCATCATGTGGCCAAAATATTGGAGTTTCAGCTTAAGCATCAGTCCTTCCGATGAATATTCAGGACTGATTTCCTTTAGAGTGGACTGGTTGGATCTCTTTGCAGTCCAAAGGACTCTTAAGAGTCTTCTCCAACACCACGGTTCAAAAGCATCAGTTCTTCGGCGCTCAGCTTTCTTTATTGTCCAACTCTCACATCCATACATGACCACTGGAAAAACCATAGCCTTGACTAGACGGACCTTTGTTGGCAAAGTAATGTCTCTGCTTTTGAATATGCTCTCTAGGTTGGTCATAACTTTCCTTCCAAGGAATAAGCGTCTTTTAATTTCATGGCTGCAGTTACCATCTGCAGTGATTTTGGAGCCCCCCAAAATAAAATCAGCCACTGTTTCCAGTGTTTCCCCATCTGTTTGCCATGAAGTGATGGGACTGGATGCCATGATCTTAGTTTTCTGAATGTTGAGCTTTAAGCCAACTTTTTTACTCTCCTCTTTCACTTTTATCAAGAGGCTCTTTAGTTCTTCTTCATTTTCTGCCATAAGGGTGGTGTCATCTGCATATCTGAGGTTATTGATATTTCTCCTGGCAATCTTGATTCCAGCCCTTGCTTCATCCAGCCCAACATTTTGCATGATGTACTCTGCATGGAAGTTAAATAAGCAGGGTGACAATATACAGCCTTGACGTAATCCTTTCCCATTTCAGAACCATTCCGTTGTTCCATGTCCCATTGTGTTCTTTGTTGACAGGAGGCAGGTAAGGTGGTCTGGTATTCCCATCTCTTGAAGAATTTTCCATTTTGTTGTGATCCACTCAGTCAAAAGCTGTAGCTTAATCAATAAAGCAGAAGTAGATGTTTTTCTGTAATTCTCTTGTTTTTTCTGTGATCCAGTAGATGTTGGCAATTTGATCTCTGGTTCCTTTGCTTTTTCTAAATCCAGCCTGGACATCTGGAAATTCTTGGTTTAAATACTGTTGAAGCCTAACTTGAAGGATTTTGAGCATTACCTGCTAACACGTGAAATGAGTTCAATTGTATGTAGTTTGAACATTCTCTGGCATTGCCCTTCTTTGGGATTGGAATGAAAACTGACCTTTTTCAGTCCTGTGGCCATTACTGAGTTTTCCAATTTAGCTGGTATATTGAGTGCAGCACTTTAACAGCATAATCTTTTAGGATTGCTACTAGAAATAAAAAGGAAAATTTTATAATGATAAGAAAAATTCACTAGGAAAATGTCTTAAATACAACTGTGTATTTGCATAATAATCAAATATCAAACATATGAAGCAAAAACTGATAGAGGGAGAGAAAGACAAATCCACATTCATAATCAGAGATTTTTAACATCCCTGCTAAGTCACTTCAGTTGTGTCCGACTCTGTGCGACCCCATAGAAGGCAGCCCACCAGGCTCCGCCATCCCTGGGATTCTCCAGGCAAGAACACTGGAGTGGGTTGCCATTTCCTTCTCCAATGCAAGAAAGTGAAAGTGAAGTCGCTCAGTCATGTCTGACACTTCGAGACCCCATGGACTGCAGCCTACCAGGCTCCTCTGTCCATGGGATTTTCCAGGCAAGAGTACTGGAGTGGGTTGCCATTGCCTTCTCCGTTAACATCCCTCCCCCTAATAATTGACAGAACAACTAAAGAAAAAATCTCTAACAAAACAGAATTTCTGAACAAATCTGTCGACAACCTGTTGATTTGTAGAGAAATAAACCCTGATCTGTGGGAGAATATACATTCCTTTCACACTAGGTACAACATTCACTAAGATATATTAATACCATATGCTGAGTCATGAAACAAATAAATGCGTTTCAGAAAATTGAAATCTTAACAAAGAATGTTTCCTGACCAAGCAGAATTAAATTATAAATTATTAATTAAATACTTAGAAAAGTCCAAAGTATTTGAAAATTAAGTAGCATACTTCCAAATTAAAATGTAAGGGGAAAAAATCATAAGGTTGGAAATATTTTAACTGAATACCAATAAAAATACAGCATATAAAATTTTGTAGGATGTAGATAAAGAATTTGTCGTGGATGTGCCTGGTAGTGAAGGTAAAGTCTGATGCTGTAAAGAACAGTATTACATAAGAATCTGGAATGTTAGTTCCATGAATCAAGGTAAAGTGAATGTGATCAAGCAGGAGGTAGCAAGATGAACTAAAATGGATGGAAATGGATGAATTTAATTCAGATGACTGCTGTATCTACTACTGTGGGCGAGAATCCTTAGAAGAAATGGAGTAGCCCTTATAATCAACAAAAGAGTCTGAAATGCAGTACTTGGGTGCAACCTCAAAAATGACAGAATGATCTCAGTTCATTTCCAAGGCAAACCATACAGCATTACAGTAATCCAAGTCTATGTCCCAACCACTGATACTGAAGAAGCTGAAGTTGACCGGTTCCATGAAGACTTATAAGACCTTGTAGAACTAACACCAAAAAAGATGTCCTTTTCATCATAGGGGATTGGAATGCAAAACCAGGAAGTCAAGAGACACCCAGATTAACAGGCAAGTTTGGACTTGGAGTCCAAAATGAATCAGGGCAAACAAAAGAACACACTGGTCATAGCAAACACCATTTTCCAACAACCCAAGAAATGACTCAGTATTGGCCATCTGGATATCACCAGATGGTCAATGCTGAAATCAGACTAATTATGTTCTTTGCAGCCAAAGATGGAGAAGCTCTGTACAGTCAGCAAAAATAAGACCTTGAGCTGAATGTGGTTCAGGTCATGAGCTCTTTATCACAAAATTCAGTCTTAAATTGAAGAAAGTAGGGAAAACCACTAGGCAATTTCAATTCAGTTCAGTTCAGTCGCTCAGTTGTGTCTAACTTTTTGTGACCCCATGGACTGCAGCATGCCAGGCTTCCCTGTCCATCACCAACTCCCAGAATTTACTCAAACTCATGTCCATTGAGTCAGTGATATCATCCAACCATCTCATCCTCTGTCTCCCACTTTTCCTCCTGCCTTCAATCTTTCCCAGCATCAGGGTCTTTACAAGTGAGCCAGCTCTTTGCATCATGTGGCCAAAGTATTGGCATTTCAGCTTCAACATCCATTCTTCCAATGAATATTCAGGACTGATTTCATTTAGGATGGACTGGATGTATCTGCCTGCTGTTCAAGGGACTCTGAACAGTATTCTCCAACACCACAGTTCAAAAGCATCAATTCTTTGGTGCTCAGCTTTCTTTGTAGTCTAACTCTCACATCCGTACATGACTACTGGGAAAACCATACCCTTGACTAGATGGACTTTTGTTGGCAAAGTAATGTCTCTGCTTTTGAATATACTGTCTAGGTTGGTCATAACTTTTCTTCCAAGGAGTAAGCGTCTTTTAATTCCATGGCTGCAGTCACTATCTGCAGTCATTTTGGAGCCCAAATCAAATTCCTTATTATCATACAATGGAGTGTAATCTAATCTACAAATAGATTCAAAGGATTTGACCTGGTAGACAGAGTGTCTGAAAAACTATGGATGAAGGTTTGTAATATTGTACAGAAGACAGTGACCAAAACCATCCCAAAGAAAAAGAAATGCAAGAAGGCAAAGTTGTTGCCTGAGGAGGCCTAACCAATAGCTGAGGAATAAAGAGAAGTGAAAGGCAAGGGAGAAAGGGAAAGATATAACCAACTAAATGCACAGTTCCAGAGACTAATAAGGAGAGATAAGAAGCCCTTCTTAAATAAATAATGCAAAGAAATAGAGTAAAACAGTAGAAAGGGAAAGGCTAGATATCTCTTCAAGAAAATTGGAGATATCAAGGTAACATTTCATGCAAGGATGGGCATGATAAAGGACAGAAAAGGTGAGGACCTAACAGAAACAGAAGAGACTAAAAAGAGGTGACAGGAATATACAGAAGAACTATACAAGAAAGGTCTCAATAACATAGATATCCACAATGGTTTGATCACTCACCTAGAGCTGGACATCCTGGAGGGTGAAGTCAAGTGGGCCTTAGGAGGCATTACTACAAACAAAGCTAGTGGAGGTGATGGAATTCCACCTGAGCTATTTAAACTCCTAAAAGATGATGCTGTCAAAGTGCTGGACTCAATATGTCAGCAAATTTGGAAAATTCAGCAATGGCTACGGGATTAGAAAAGACCGGTTTTCATTCCAGTCCCAAAGAAGGGCAGTGCTAAAGAGTGTTCCAACTACTGTAAAATTGCACTGGTTTACATGCTAGTAAGCTTATGCTCAAAATCCTTTGAACTAGGTTTTAGTAGTACATGAACCAGGAGCTTCCAGATGTATAAGCTGGATTTAGAAAAGACAGAGGAACCAATGATCAAATTGCCAGCATTAATTGGATCTTGAAGAAAGCAAAGGAATTTCAGAAAAGCATCTGCTTCTGCTTCATTGACTACGCTGAAGCCTTTGTATATATGGATCACAACAAACTATGGAAAATCTTTTAAAGGATTGTAGTAGCAAACCATACCTATCTCCTAAGAAACCTGTATTTGGGTCAAGAAGTAGCAGTTAGAACTAGACATGGAACAACTGACTGGTTCCAAGTTGGGAAAGGAGTATGTCAAGGCTGTATATGGTCACCCTGCTTATTTAACTTATATGCAAAGTACATTATGAGACATGCTGGTCTGGATGAATCTGGAATCAAGATTGCTGGGAGAAGTGTCAACAGCCTCAGATATGCAGATGATACTACTCTAATGGCAGAAAGTAAAGTGGAACTAAAGAGCCTCTTGATGAAGGTGAAAGAGGAGAGTGAATAAGTTCACTTAAAACTCAACATTCAAAAATTAAGATCATGACATCTGGTCCCATCACTTCATGGCAAATAGATGGGGAAAAAAATGCAAACAGTGACAGACTTTATTTTCTTGGGCTCCAAAATCACTGCAGATGGTGACTGAAACCCTGATGTGAGTTGGTTTTGCCTATTATAGTCTTCAAATTATTTTCCGTGACTTACAAGTTTCTTCATTAATAGTGTGTGTGTGTGTGTGTGTGTATATATATATATATATATATATATATATATATATATATATGCTTTAACCTCTGAGCCACCAGGGAAGCCCATATATATATATTAGATTTATTTTTTTATTAAACATCTCAGTATAACATTGAGGGTACAGGATGTATTCTTTTTTATCAGTGTATGTAGTTGCAGTAGTACTGGGAAATGGGGAAAAAGTAGTCCATTTTGTTCTACTCTTTAAAACTAATTGTCTAGTTTATCTGTAGAGTTCATGAATAATTACATGGTTGGAAATGCTGCATATCAGTTTTACAAATATTGAAATGTATGACTATGCTAATAGGTTTAAAAAATTTTTTTATATAGGATCCAAATGAAGATACAGAATGGAATGAAATTTTAAGAGATTTTGGCATTCTTCCTCCTAAAGAAGAGCCAAAAGATGAAATTGAAGAAATGGTTTTACGTTTACAGAAGGAAGCAATGGGTATAGTTGTGCATTTGGTGGTCGGTAAAGGGAATAATACAGTTATGATAGTGATCATGTATTTTGTGAAGTTAGAGGGAGATAGGATGTTAGAAATAATTTAATAGAAATCCCACACATACTTTTGAAATTAGGATGCTGACGCCTAAAATTCCTAATTCATGTATTGAAAGTTACATCCTAATGTTAGAACTGAAATGCCCTAGTATTTAACCTGAGATTTTTTTCTATTACATTTCTTTGCCTTGTGATTACCTTCTATTTTCATCATTCTGTATACATGTATTACTTGCCAGTATTTCCAGGTACTTGGGGAACTCTACATTTATGAGATCTAGTTGATTTTCACATCTATTTTTAAATACAACTTGATAGTTCTGTGAACTCTGAGGGAGTAATAATATTCCAAACAAACTTCAGTCAACCACAATATAGCTTTGTATGATGAATAAACTTTAATATCAACATTAAAGATATTCTTGATCTCCATTTATCTATTGTTTTTCTAGACATGTAATTAATAAAGTAAAATTGTTTTTTAAATAACTTATTTATCTACAACTTCTTATTGTGTTTCAGTTAAACCATATGAAAAGATGACTCTTGCAGAATTGAAGGAAGCAGAAGATGAATTTGATGATGAAGATATGAAAGCTATTGAAATATATAGGTACAGTGATTCATTTGGATAATTTATGAGCTTTTGAATGAAGTATTGATAAAACTAAGGAAAAATTCCTATTTTTGTGTCGAGACTATATTTTAAAAAGAACAAAACTACTTTTTAAGTAACATTTAAAAACTAACTCACTTTCTATAAGATGGATTTTTCCCCTGATCTTTTTTACCTTTGTTTAAATAAAAAACTGTTCAATAATACCCAACAGAACTTCGTCAAGTTACATATGAGTAAAGTGGAAAATGTCACTAGAAGGCTAATAAAAAGAGGACCATGATTTTCCTTATAGTATGATGTCTGTTAAGGGTTTCTATCATTTAATAAATCACTAATTGCTAGTCATAAATTCTTTCAGAAGTTAGAACAAGTGCATAGATTTCCTAACTTATCCTGATACCAAAACCAGACAGAGAAATTGCAAAAACAGAATGCTACAGAAAAACATCTCTATGAATGTAGGTATGAAAAATTTTATCAAAATATTAGCAAATTAAGTCCAATAATTTAAAAGAAGAATAATGCATTCTGATCAAATGGGATTGATCCCAGGAATCCAAGGTTGTTTTAATACACACAAAAAAATCAGTGCATTGGGTTGGAAGCAGCAATACTGTGGTAGCAATGAACACACCTAGACTTGAGCTCTTGATTCATAATACTGTTCTTCAATAAAAGGAATCAGTGTTTCTTAGAGAACTGCTTTAGTCAGCAGTGTGAGTTGAGAAAGAATAGCATGAGTCTGGGGCATTATCAGAAAGTTAAAGAAGCGCTGAAAATTTTAAGGCACAAGAGCCAAACTAAAAGATTTTATAATGCCCAGAGTTGGAACAAGTTGAAAAACTAAATTATTATAATATTGAATTATAAAATAAGTAATAAAATGATTATCCTTAAGTGTATAGTAATACAGATAAGTAAGTGCATACATCAACAAATTCAACAAAGTAATATTTCGTCACTAAAGAATTCCAGTGAATAAGTGTAGATGAAATGAGGAAAATGCAAAAGTTACCATCAGAACATCATAGTAATCTACTGATAGTTGCTAAAATGAGTGGGTGAAAGTTTAAATACAAACAGGATTTCTGCATAATCTCAAAGTATTGCCCCAAATATTTAATAGTTATAAAGGAGGAAATAGTTAAGTTTACAGTGTAGAATATTGGCAGACCCCATCTTAGCAACGTGACCAGGATTAACATCACCAATAATACACAATAATATGATGTGCTAAGGAGGACACATCAGCTCTACCACAGACACAAAATCAGTGGTATTCTCAATAATGCATTGCGTCAATCTAATCATAAGAATATATCAGAGAAACCCAAATTTGAGAGACTTTTCAAAAACAACTGGTCAGTTTGATGCCAGGAAAGATGGCAGAGTAAAAAGCTCCAGAAATCCATCTCTATACCCAGGCAACGATTGTATTGGCAGAAACGGAAGTGAAGACTTTGGAACTCTGAAGTCTATTTTGAATACTTGAAATTTCCAGCATAAAGCTTGGCTAGTAAATTACCATTAGTATTGGTTGATTTCAGTCCTCAGTGTAGTAACAGCTATCCATCCCTCATTTCCACAGCCCCATGGGAGACAGCTGTTTCAACAGCAACCTGTGCTTCTGGCACAGCTTGCTGGAGCCAAGGTAGGCATTAAGGACTTTGTCCTCAAATATCAGGGTTCTGTGTTCTGATTGCAGATTGCTGCTTCTGAAAGCAGAGGTACAGACACAGAGATTGGCAGCCATTGTGTCAACCCTCCAGGCTCAAGTGGCTTCCATGGTATTTTAAGGAGCCACATCTGTTTTTTTGGTTTTGAGGGTTTTTTTTTTTAAACATCCAAAAGCAACCATATATATGGGGGAATTTAGAAAGCCTTGGGAAAGTGGAAGTCTTAGGAAAGACCTGAGAAGTATGCTTTCACCTCAGGCTAAATCCTGTCATAGACACACCCAATGTGAAAACAAGCAAAAAACATGAGTTAGAAGAAGAATCTGATTTCTAGGGCTATCAACTAAACGAAACATTCAGTTTTCAAAAAACAATCACAAGGCATAAAAAGAAACATGAAAGTATGGTCCTTTCAAAAGAACAAAATAAATCAATGCAAAATATATCTGAAGATGCCAAAGTGTCAGACTTAACTAGACAAAGATTTTTAAGACACTTTAGTTAAAGATGTTCAAAGAGCTAAAGAAAGACATGGGTGAAAACAGGAAAATATCATATGAACAAAATGAGAAGAGCAATAAGGAGAAATTATAAAAAGAAACCAAAAGACATTTTGAAAATAAAAGTACAATAAAAAAAAGTACAATATTGAAATATACACTAAAGTGCTTCAAAAGCATATTTGAGCAAGCATAATACAGAGAAAATTTGACAATGGGACAATTGGAAGTTTGAGGAACAGGAAGAAAAAAGAATATAGAAAAGCAAATGAGCCTAATTGGCTTTGTTTGTGGTACACTGTTAGGTAAACTAGCATGTATAGTATGGGAATCCAAGCAATACATTTGTCATACATGGAGCAAAAGGCATATCTGTAGAAATACTAGCTGGAAACGTCTCAAGTTTGAGAAAAGGCTTAAATCTACAGATTTATGGTGCTCAGAAGACTCCAATTAGGATAAACTCAAAGGCCCACACAAAGACACATCTCTTAGAAAGACTATCAATCAGCCAGTTTCTCATCAGAAATCTTAGAGGAAGCAAGAAAAAAAAAACCTCATCAACCAAGAACTCTATATTTGGCTAAACTAAGCTACAGGGATGAAGGAGAAATTAAGAACATTTCTAGGTGAAATATAAATGAGCTTGTTACTAGTAGAAGTGCCCTAAAAATTAGCTAAAGGAGTCCTTTGGGACGAAATTAAAGGGCACTAGACAGTAACTTTGGAGAAGGCAATGGCACCCACTCCAGTACTGTTGCCTGGAAAACCCAATGGACGGAGGAGCCTGGTAGGCTGCAGTCCATGGGGTCACGAAGAGTCGGACACGACTGAGCGACTTCACTTTCCACTTTCATGCATTGGAGAAGGAAATGGCAACCCACTCCAGTGTTCTTGCCTGGAGAACCCCATGGACAGAGAAGCCTGGTAGGCTGCAGTCCATGGGGTCACAAGTCACACAGAGTCCACTTTCATGCATTGAAGGAAATGGCAACCCACTCCAGTGTTCTTGCCTGGAGAACCCCATGGACAGAGAAGCAGCAGCAGACAGTAACTTAAAACCATAGGAAGAATAAACAAACGTAGGTAAAGGTAGTTATATAGGTAAATATAAAAGCCAATATTACTATACTTTTGGCTTTTAACTCCTTTTTTTCTATACGGTTTATAAAACAATAATTATAAATCAATGTTAATGAACATATAGTATATAACAACATTTCAGTTCAGTCACTCAATTTTGTCCGACTCTTTGCAACCCCATAGACTGCAGCACACCAGGCCTTGCTGTCCATCACCAACTTCTGGAGCTTGCTCAAAGTCATGTCCATCAAGTTGGTGATGCCATCCAACCAACTCATCCTCTGTCGTTCCCTTCTCCTCCTGCCTTCAGTCTTTCCCAGCATCAGGGTCTTTTCCAGTGAGTCAGTTCTTCGCATAAGGTGGCCAAAGTAATGGCGTTTCAGTTTCAGCATTAGTCCCTCCAATGAATATTCAGGACTGATTTCCTTTAGGATTGATTAGTTTGGTCTTCTTGCAGTGCAAGGGACTCTGAACAATCTTCTCCAACACCACAGTTCAAAAGCATCAATTCTTCAGTGTTCAGCCTTCTTTATGGTCCAGCTCTCACATCCGTACATGACTACTGGAAAAACCAAAGCCTTGACTAGACAGACCTTTGTCAGCAGAGTAATGTCTCTGCTTTTTAATATGCTGTCTAGGTTGGTCATAGCTTTTCTTCCAAGGAGCAAGTGTGTTTTTATTTCATGTCTGCAGGCACCATTTGTAGTGATTTTGTAGCCCCCCAAAATAGTCTGTCACTGTTTGCATTGTTCCATCTATTTGCCATGAAGTGATGGGACCGGCTGCTATGATCTTAGTTTTTTGAATGTTTGAGTTTTAAGCTAGCTTTTTCACTCTTCTCTTTCACCTTCATCAAGAGGCTCTTCAGTTCCTCTTCTCTTTCTGCCTTAAGGGTGATGTCATCTGCATATCTGAGGTTATTGATATTTCTCCTGGCAGTCTTGATTCTGGCTTGTGCTTCATCTAGCCCAGGATTTCGCATGATGCACTCTGCCTATAAGTTAAATAAGCAGGGTGACAATATACAGCCTTGATATACTCCTTTCCCAGAAAAGACAATGGCACCCCATTCCAGTACTCTTGCCTGGAAAATCCCATGGACGGAGGAGCCTGGTGGGCTGCAGTCCATGGGGTCGCTAAGAGTCAGACACGACTGAGTGACTTCCCTTTCACTTTTCACTTTCCTGCATTGGAGAAGGAAATGGCAACCCACTCCAGTGTTCTTGCCTGGAGAATCCCAGGGATGGGGGAGCCTGGTGGGCTGCCGTCTATGGGGTTGCACAGAGTTGGACACGACTGAAGCAACTTAGCAGCAGCAGCAGCATGGTACCATTCAGATTATTTTCACTGCCCTAAATATCTTCTGTAGTCAACCTGTTCATCCCTCTCCCCTGCCAACTGCTGGCAACCCCCGATCTTTTTATTGTCTCTACAGTTTTGCCTTCTTCAGACTGTTGTACAGTGTATAACCTCCTCAGATTGGCATCTTTCACTTAATAATATGCATTTAAAGTTTCTCCATGTCTTTCCATGGCTTATTAACTTCTTTCTTTTTAGCACTGAATAATACTCTATTATCTGGATATATCAGAGTTTATTTATCCATTCACCTCCTAAAGGACATTTTGGTTGCTTAAACTTTTGGCAGTTATGAGTAAAGCTGCTGTAAACATCTCTGTGAAGGTTTTTGTGTGGTCATGTATTCAACTCCTCTAAGTGAATACCAAGGTGCTTAATAACTGGACCATATGGTAAGAATGTGTATAGTTTTGTAAAGAAACTGCCAAACTGTCTTCCAAAGTGGCTGTACCACTTTGCATTCTCACCAGCAGTGAATGAGAGAAAAAGCAAGGGAGTAAGTACTCTCAGATACCTTAGACTCTTATATATAAGAGTCAGTAATTTTTAAGATACTTGTAGGTATGTCAGAACCGTTTGGAATCACTTCATGAATTCAAGTATTTAACAACTAAATCAAAGTGTGCACATTAGGAGAGAGTTGTTTAACAACATTTTAAGGTTCTCTATAAGATGAATAGGGCTTCCCTGGTAGGTTAGTGGTAAAGAATCTGCCTGCCAATGCAGGAGATGTGGGTTGGATTCCTGGGTCAGGAAGATCCTTTGGAGAAGGAAATGGCAACCCACTCTAGCGTTCTTGCCTGGGAAATCCTGTGGACAGAGGAGCCTGGCAGGCTACAGTCCTTGAGGGTCACAAAGGGTCAGACATGACTTAATGACTAAACAACAGTAAATGAATAGTTAGGCAACGTTTATTGAACACTCATGGGATGATGCTAGGTACCACCCCAAGAAATCTATATGCTTACATTTAATCTTGAACAGTCCCGGGCAAGCAGATTTTAGTTTTTTTCACATTGGAGTTAAACTGAAACTTGGAAAGATTAAATAATTTGCCCATGTCCATGCTACTAGTAAGTGGGGGCTGACTCTAAAACCCAGTTTAGTCTGACCTTAGAGTTCATACTACCTACTCCAGTGTTCTTGCCTGGAGAATCCCAGGGATTGGGGGAGCCTGGTGGGCTCCCGTCTATGGGGTCACACAGAGTCGGACATAACTGAAGTGACTTAGCAGCAGCAGCAACAGAGTTCATACTCATAATCACTGTTCTTTATCATCTGTCTACCTGCAATATGTCTATAACAAGTAATTATACATGTTCACTAAAGACTTTGAACTGAAAGTTTAGCGTGAAAGCTAAGAGCTTATAATTGGCAATAATAATAGTGTTAACTTTATTAAGCTTTTGCAAGGTTAAATTAATAAACATGCTGAAAACAGTGCCTGGAAACATAGTAAACTGTCAGTAAATGTTAGTTATTATTGTTCTGCATGCTCTTCCTTTATCTAATCTGTATACGAGAATTTATTGGTCCAATGTCTAAATAAGCTCTCAATAACTATAATTGACTTAGTCTTAGAGAAAAATAAATTTAAATCAATAGCTAATTTCTTATATTTTAGAATCCCATGATAAAGCAAATAACCATGTAAAAAGAGTAGCTGCCATTGTAAAACGATTAATAATTATTATTCTTTAAAGAGGTTCATATGTACTAGCATTCCATTCACATCCCTAGATTATTACTGTATATGGGAATAGTCTTAAGAATATAACAATATTTTTATGTAATTTCATTTTTTTTAACTAGAGAAAAGCGGTTACAGGAATGGAAAGCTCTCAAGAAAAAACAAAAATTTGGGGAATTAAGAGAAATTTCTGGAAATCAGTATGTGAATGAAGTCACAAATGCAGAAAAAGATGTGTGGGTTATAATTCATCTATACAGATCAAGGTAATTACTGTAGCTTTTTGTAAAAATCTAATATTCTAATGTTTTAAGATACATATTTTTTGTTTTAATGTTGGATAAAGCATATAACAAAGACTAATCAAGAAAACAAAGTAAATCAGCTATACTTCAATTAAAAAAGAAAAATATATGTGTAGAGTCATTGGCTTCAGGGACTAAATTATTTTAATATATTTTCAGGTGTAACTTAAAGAACTTCTCATACTTAATAGAAAAACAAGTACTTTGTCAGTTAATTTGAAAAGCTTATAGAAAATTTCAAACATAGAAAAAAGTAGGAAGAATGATAAAATGAGCACCCTACATACCAGCTAGGTAGATTTCAGCAATGAACATGTTGCCGTATTTGTATCGTTTTGTTTGTATATTTATATGTGTGTATTTGTAGAACCATTTCAAAATGAATTACATGATGCTTTACTCTTAAGTATCTCAGCGTGCATCTTCAAAATCCTAAGGGCTTTTTTCTATATAACCATAATATCATTTTCTCACCAAACAAAATTAACCATAATTCCTAATAGGGACCGAACCTGTGTCTCCAGCATTGCAGGCAGATTCTTTACCATCTGAGCTATCAGAGAAGCCCCATCTAATACCCAGCCAGTCCTTAACTCAAATCTCTCCAACTAACTTCAGAATCTCTTTCATAAATACATATATTTTTGAATAATCATAATAATATTTCTATAATATATATATATATTTTGATCCCTAATCAGAGATCATGCAGTGCATTTGGATGTATCAAGTCTCTTATGCTTATTTTTTTTGACTTGCCACATGCCAAAAGCATCAATTATTTAGTGCTCAAGCCTTCTTTATGGTCCAACTCTCACATCCATACATGACTACTGGAAAAACCATAGCTTTGATTGTACATACCTTTGTCAGTAAAGTGATGTCTCTGCTTTTTAATACACTGCCTAGGTTTGTCATAGCTTTTCTTCCAAGGAGCAAGTGTCTTTTAGTTTCATGGTTGCAGTCACAATCCACAGTGATTTTGGAGTTGAATAAAATAAAATCTATCATTGTTTCCACTATTTCCCCATCTAGTCACCATGAAGTGATGGGACCAGATGCCGTGATGTTAGTTTTTGAATGTTAAGTTTTAAGCCAGCTTTTTCACTCTCCTCTTTCACCTAAGAGGTTCTTTTTGTTGTTGTTGTTCCTCTTCTCTTTCTACCATTAAAGTGGTATCATCTGCATATCTGAGGTTGTTGGTATTTCTTCCAGCAATCTTGATTCCAGCTTGTGCTTCATCCAGCCTGACATTTAGCATAATGTACTCTGCATATCAGTTAAATAAGCAGGGTGACAATATACAACCTTGACGTATTCCTTTCCCAATTTGGAACCAATCCGTTGTTCCATGTCTGCTTCTAACTGTCACTTCTTGACCTGCGTACAGCTTTCTCAGGAGATGGGTAAGGTGGTCTGGTATTCCCATCTCTTTAAGAATTTTCCACAGTTTGTTGTGATACACACAGTAAAAGGCTTTAGTGTAGTCAATAAACCAGTAGATGTTTTTTGGGGATTTCCTTGCTCTTTCTATGATCCAGCTGCTGCTAAGTCGCTTCAGTCGTGTCCGACTCTGTGTGACCCCATTAACGGTAGCCCACCAGGCTCCCCTGTCCCTGGGATTCTCCAGGCAAGAACACTGGAGTGGGTTGCTATTTCCTTCTCCAGTGCATGAAAAGTGAAAGTGAAGTCACTCAGTCGTGTCCTACTCTTCGCGACCCCACGGACTGCAGTCTACCAGGCTCCTCCATCCATGGGATTTTCCAGGCAAGAGTACTGGAGAGGGTTGCCATTGCCTTCTCCATCTATGATCGAGCAGATGTTGGAAATTTGATCTTTGGTTCCTTTGCTTTTTCTAAATCCAGCTTGTATACCTGAAAGTTCTCGATTCATGTACTGCTGAAGCCTAGCTTGGAGAAATTTGAGCATTACTTTGCTAACATGTGAAATGAGTGCAGTCATACAGTAATTTGAACATTCTTTGGCATTGTCTTTCTTTGGTATTGGAATGAAAACTGACCTTTTCTAGTCCAGTGGCCACTGCTGAGTTTTCTAGATTTGCTGGCATACTGAGTGCAGCACCTTAACAGCATCATCTTTTAGGATTTGAAATAGTTCAGCTGGAATTCCATCACCTTCACTAGCTTTGTTTGTATACCCCATTGCCTATTTTGTACCTCAAATTTCATGGCTAGGCCCATAAGTTGTTTTCTGATATCAAAGGTCTTGCTTATTTTTTAAAAGTTCTTCTGCGGTTAAATTCTGGCCCTCAAACCCCAACACCAAGTTTGAACTTTCAAACAACCATTTTCTCCCTGCACCACAATCTATAGTGCCAGAGTCTCCTAATTTCATACTTTTCACTGCTACCACCAATTCCCACCTGCCTCCTGCATTAAGACCACTGCCCCATAAGTGGAGTCATACCGCTGACTCAGCTCTTATTCTTACAGTAATCATCAAATTCTTCTAATTAGATATTTGTGGATTGGCTTCACCAATTTGAGGGAAAATAAAGCTTATAAAGTATTAATGTCATGGTTTTATGTGGAAAACTGATTTGAGTTAGGTAGTACATATTTCTAATATTACTTTAAGTATGCCATCCAGTAAAATAAAGTAGTATCTAGATTTGTAACAAGTTGTACTTATCTGTCTATATATATATATATTCTGAAATATAAATTAAACTGTATGCACTTGGTTTTTCTTAGCTTTTTGTTACATAAATTGATATATAACATCACTTAGTGTTAAGATGATTTCTTTTTCTAAATTAATTTTTACTAGAATTATAGGGCAGGAGGAGAAGAATAGGACAGAGGATGAGATGGTTTGATAGCATCACCAACTCAATGGACATGAGTCTGGGCAAACTCCAGGAGATAGTGAAGGACAGGGAAGCCAGATATGCTGCTGTCCATTGGGTTACAAAGAGTTGGATGTGATGTAGAAACTGAACAACATACTTGCTTTACGATGTAGTATTAGCTTCTATTCACGGCAAAATGAATCATCCATGCATATACCTATGAGACCTGCATGCACTAAGAAGATATGGAAGACAATGCATTATTGTATAGTTTAGATGAGAAAAGCTGTAGATGAGAAGCTCCCGAGCCAATATCAAAGATTTCTAAATTAATGTATGTTTATATATGTCAGATGAAAAGAAAATATTTAAATTAAAAAAGATATTTTTGTGTGATTCTCTGCTTCGGCTTTTTTACTTTTGGTCCCCCTTTATCCGCTTCTCCCACCCTCTGGCAGCCTTCTAGATTCCACATGTAAGAGAGATCATATGGCATTTGTCTTTCTCTAAGTTATTTCACTTATCATAATACCCTATAGGTATATCCATGTTGTCCCAAATGAGAAAATTTCATTCTTTTTAATGGCTGAATAATATTCAGTTGTATATATACTGCAATTTCTTTGTCCATTCATCCACTGATAGACACTTGGATTGTTTATATATTTTGACTATTGTAAATAATGCTACAATGAATATGGGGGTACATATATCTTCTCAGGTTAGTGTTTTTCACCAACTAAATAGCCAGAGATGGAATTGCTAGACCATATGGTACTTCTATTTGTAATTTTTTGAGGAACTTCTATACTGTTTTCCATAGTGGCTGAACCAGTTTACATTCCCATCAAATAGTGCACAAGAATTCTCTTTTTTCCACATCCTTGCTGCATTGTTATTTCCTGTCTTTTTAATAATAGCCATTCTAACAGGTGTGAAGTGATATCTCACTGTGGTTTTCATTTGCATTTCCCTGGTGATTAATGATGTTGAGTATATTTTTATGTACCTGTTGGCCATCTGTATATCTTCTTTGGAAAAATGTCTATTCAGATCTTATGCCCATTTTTAAATCAGATTATTTTGGGTTTTGCTATTGAATTTTATGAGTTCTTTTATATGTTTTAGATATCAACTCCTTATCAGGTATATGTTTTACAAATATTTTCTCCCATTCAGTAGGTTGCCTTTCATTTTGTTGATGGTTTTCTTTTGCTGTGCATAAGATTTTTAGTATAATGTAGTTTCACTTATTTTTGCTTTCATTGCTTTTGCTCTTGGTGTCAGAATCGAAAAATTATCACCAAGATCTATGTCATTGCCCATGTTCTCTTTTAGGAGTTCTGTGGTTTCAGGTCTTATATTTATATCTCTAATCTTTTTTGAGTTATTTTTGTGTATGATGTAAGATAGTGGTCAAATCTCATTTTTATGTGTGTTGCTGTCCAGTTTGCCCAACACTGTTCATTCCCATTGTGTGTTCTTTGCCTCCTTTGTCATAGATTAAGTGACCATGTAAGTATGGGTTTATTTTTGGTCTGTCCATGCTTTCCATTGATCTCTGTGTTTTTTTTTCCTTTGTGTTTGTGTTCCTATCGGTTACACAATGTTTTAATGACTATAGCCTTATAATACAGTTTAATATCAGGAAACATGTGGCCTCCAATTTTGTTCTTCTTTCTCAAGATTGCTTTGACTACTTGGATTTCTTTGTGATTCCTTACAAGTTTTAGGATTATTTGTTCTATTTCTGTGAAAAATTCCATTGGAATTTTGATGAGGATTGTATTGAATCTGTAGATTGATTGGGGGTAATATGAATATTTCCAATCCATGAGCACAGAGTATCTTTCCATTTGTTTGTTTCTTTTTCACTTTTTTTCATTAATGTCTTATAGTTTTCAAATGTTTTTTACCCCTGGGTAGTTTATTCTTTCTGATGCAATTACAAATGGGATTGTTTTCTTTGTTTCTCTTTCTGATTCTTAGTGTATAGAAACAAAACTTAGTTCATTCTTAGTTATAGAAACATAACTGACTTTTGTGTATTGATTTTTTAGCTTACAACTTTAATGAATTCTTTTATTAGTTCTAACCATTTTTTGGATAGAGTCTTTAGGGTTCTCTAAATATAATACCATGTCATAGTGACGTGCTTTACTTCTTCCTTTCCTATTTAGATGCCTTTTATTTATTTATTTTTTCTTGCTCTGGCTAGGACTTCCAATATTATGTTGAATTAAAGTTTGGTGAGAGTGGGCATCCTTGCCTTGGTCCTCATCTTGAGGAAAGACTTTCAGCTTTTCACTGTTGAATATGAAATTAGCTGTGGTCCTAAGGCAATGGCACCCCACTCCAGTACTCTTGCCTGGAAAATCCCATGGACAGAGGAGCCTGGTAGGCTGCAGTCCATGAGGTCGCTAAGAGTCAGACACGACTGAGCGACTTCACTTTCACTTTTCACTTTCATGCGTTGGAGAAGGAAATGGCAACCCACTCCAGTGTTCTTGCCTGGAGAATCCCAGGGACGGGGGAACCTGTTGGGCTGCCGTCTGTGGGGTCGCACAGAGTTGGACACGACTGAAGTGACTTAGCAGTAGCAGTGTCATATCAGGCCTTTATTATGTTGAGATTTGTTCCCTCTATACTCACTTTGTTGAGTTTTTCTAATTTGTGAAACAAGGTTAGCAAAAAAAATTGATGATAAAAGCCAGAAACTGGCAAAGAGAAGACAAATTAAAAAATATACAAAGTCTTCCCCCAATATTGATAAGACCTAGTATATTGCCATTGGTTTCATTTTCAGAGTTTGTTTAAAATGGAGCAAGAACTCACAAGTACATATGAAGCAATTTGAGTGCAGAAATCTTTATTATTCCTCTGACATTTATATTTGTCTGGCTTACAATGAGCTACACAACAATTTTTTTCTAAGTGATTCACGTTCATCATGTTTCTCCAAAGCATGTATTTGATATTCTTCAGAACTGCAGTGACTTTTGCTGTCACACTTTTATTTATTTGTTAAGTATAATAAAATACACAGTGTGCATAAACAAACATAGAGGGGAAAAGTGGATAAAGTCCAGCATGCAGTATGTCCTGGTATGAGCCACTCACTTAAGAGAGCTTCAACTTCAACTATACCTGTGATGGTTTGCAGGAGTTGAGAATACGAATGGGAGTAAGATGCTTTTATGATATAGTACAAGAGACGAACTAAACATTTCATGTGTATATCTATCTATATATATGGATGTATGTATTGAAAGGACATGTAAGGTGTAATACAAGAGAAAGTGAAGTGAAAGTGAAGTCGCTCAGTCGTATCTGACTCTTTGTGACCCCATGGACTATAGCCTATGAGGGTCCTCCGTCCATGGGATTCTCCAGGCAAGAATACTGGAGTGGGTTGCCATTTCCTTCTCCAGGGGATCTTCCCAACCCAGGGATCGAACCCAGGTCTCTCGCATTGCGGGTGGATGCTTTACCATCTAAGCCATCAGGGAAGATCTCAAGAGAAGAATGTACTAATTTTGTCTGTTAGACAAAGACCTTTTCTCTGATTAACATGGTTCACAGTAATATTTTTCCTCTACTGTATTGTTTCAAATATGCTCCATATGAATGATGAGAAAATGTATACAAAGATGAAGGAGAAATACACTTGTATCAAATTTAGCATTTGTTTTTTTTTAAAGAATGCCCAGTGAATGTGTCTAGAATGAGAAAAGGGTCTAGGACATAGTTACAAGGAATATCTACATTTGAGGTATTGGCATAAGGAGTAAGTCAAAGGAGTAAAAAGGAAATTCATAGAAAAAATTATCACAGCAATCAAAAAAGGAGAGCCATTTAAGAAGGGAAGTGAACGACATAGAGATTTTTAAAATCTTTTTTCATCTGGGCTGTGACCAGGAAAGAGTAGTTATTAGAGGGATTCAAAATTTTTAGTATTTTGAATATGTTTATGTAGAGTAGAGAAGGATAGCTTAAGAAAATAGGATAACAAATAAAGAATGGTCCCATAGGAAATGGAAGGAGTGTGGGATAAAGCTGAGGATTAGCTTTGAAAGAATTTAATAAAGCTGTGATTGAGTGATAGAGAAAAGTGACTAATTAAAACATGAGTGTAATGAGAGTTAAGGGATAGAGCTGGAAGAATTTGCGATTTTGGTTACATTTCTGATCAATTTTAAATTTCCAATGAACAGTTCTGGGTGTTGGGGAATATGATATAGCATGTCAAAGAAAAGGGTGGATGAAGTTTGAGTAAAAGGAATTCAAGGAAGTTTGAGATAGCTTCTGGTGTGGAAATAACCTATGACCAAGAGTTGGGTCCCCTTGTTTAAATTTAGAACTGCTAAAGATCCCCTAGAAATGTCCTGTTTTGTTTTGTTTTGTTTTTTCTTTCTTTCTCCTCCCCTCCCCCTCAGTGTCCTATAAACTAGGAACTTACTGGTTCCTCAATTACATTGTACTTGATTACACTGCTGCCAAGTCAAATGTGGTTAGCCTTAGTTAGGCTGCAAATTCCCATGGTAGCAAGCTTCATTCCCAGGCTATAACAGTTTTTATAATGAAAATCAGAGACTCTATAGTTTATCACTACTAAAGGTAAAAATAGAGGATTACAACTGATGCAATCTTATATTAAAAGAAAATCTAAAGATATATTTTTGTCATGGAAATGTTTTACTTATTTTATTCGATTGAAATAAGTAGCCTGTTTTTTTAAAGATGTTGTGTGTATTGTTTCTCTTTTTAGCATCCCAATGTGTTTGTTGGTTAACCAGCATCTTAGTCTCCTAGCAAGAAAGTTTCCTGAAACTAAATTTGTTAAAGCCATCGCGAATAGCTGTATTGAACACTACCATGACAATTGTTTACCAACCATTTTTGTTTATAAAAATGGTCAGATAGAAGGCAAGTTCATTGGAATTATAGAATGTGGAGGGATAAATCTCAAGCTCGAAGGTAATGATATTACTTTTAAAATTTGCCTGTTAAGAAAATTTACCTAACTTAACAAATATCATGAAAATTTATTTTCATAAAACATTAGGCTTTTCCCTTGTTTCTAGTTTCTTCTTATATGCCTTCAGATTAATTTTCCTACAATAATACTATTATAACACCCACTTGCTTAAATCCTTAATGATTCTTTGTTTCAAATACATTAAAAATTCAGAATCATATGCTTAAAAATTTCAGCCCATCTATCCAGTTGTATTCCTCAATGTTTTCTGCAGTTTCTGCTGCAACCAAGCTGGTATTCAACCACTATCTCAAACACACTTAACTCATTTGTGCCTTTATATTGGGTTGGCCAAAAAATTTGGGTTTTTCCATAAAATATTACAAAAATCTGGACGAACTTTTTGGCCAACCCAATACCTTGTTTCATACTCTGTCTCTGTACCCTAAATACCCTACCCTGCTTTAGTCTTCGTTCCAAACCCTATTCCTTCTTAGGTTTCCATTTGATCCATTA
Organism: Bos mutus; assembly: GCF_027580195.1. NCBI lineage: Eukaryota > Metazoa > Chordata > Mammalia > Artiodactyla > Bovidae > Bos > Bos mutus. The sequence goes on along the minus strand of NC_091622.1, from coordinate 70,959,396 downwards.
TGTGATGCTGGACCAATTAATAATCTGTTTTCATGTTCTCTACTGAATTTCTATAGCATATATTCTATACACAACTTATTTTCCATTTATCTACATATTCTCAGATTTTGTTGGTTAACCCATTCCCTTTGAGTTTTGTCTCCCTAACAGGTGCAAGGACTATGCCTTCTACTGTTTTCTTTTTCATAGTACATAGCAAAGGGCTTTATAGTTTTACGTTCTCCAACATGTTTAGATGCTTCCCTGGTGGCTCAGACGGTAAAGCGTCTGCCTGTAGTAACGGAGACCCGGGTTCGATCCCTGGGTTGGGAAGATCCCCTGGAGAAGGAAATGGCAACCCACTCCAGCACTCTTACCTGGAAAATTCCATGGACTGAGGACCCTGGTTGGCTACAAACCATGGGGTCACAGTAATGTTTACTTCCAAACTTAGTTCTAAGACCTAACTCTTCAGTTAGTCATTTCTTGGAATTGATATAATTCTGTATGATTAAAATCTTTTCTCCTACCATTGTATTAAAGCCACTGTGAATGGCTATTTTTAACAGTCTTTCTTTCACTCTATCATTCCCCTAAAACTGTTTTTGGCCTTAGTAAGACTTCCAGAATTATAATTGTTTCAGAGTTTTCCTTCCCTCTCTATTTTACCATCTTACTTTTCAGCCTGTGCCTTATCCTCTTTTTTTTTTTTAAGGGCTGAAATTTATTTAGTATATTTTTCTAAATTTTTATTGCAAGATATTCGCTTTATAATATTGTACTGGTTTCTGCCACTCATCAACATGAATCAGTCACAGGTACACATATGTCTCCTCCCTCTTGAACCTTCCTCCCATCTCCCACCCCATCCCACCCCTCTCAGCTTTCACAGAGCACTGGGTTGAGCTCCCTGCGTCATATCATAATGTGCATGTTTCCATGCCTCTCTCTGAAGTCACCCCACACACACACACTGTGTCCACATGTCTGTTCTATCTGTGTCTCCACTGCTGCCCTGCAAACAGGTTCATCAGTACCATCTCACTACATTCCATACACACGCATGAATATACAGGCTTTGTGTCTCTCTTCCTGACTTGCTTCACTCTGTACAGTAGGCTCTAGGTTCATCCACCTCATTAGGACTGACTCAAATGCGTTCTTTAAGCTGAGTAACATTCCATTGTATATATGTACCACAATTTCTGTATCCATTCATCTGTCAATGGACATCTAGGCTGCTTCCATGTCCTAGCTATTGTAAAAAGTGTTGCAGCAAACATTGGTGTACATGTGTCTGTCTCAGTTATGGTTTTCACAAGATATATACCCAGTAGTGGGATTTCCGGGTCATATGGTAGTTCTGTTTCTGTTCCTAGTTTTTTAAGGTTTCTCCATACTGTTCTCCATCAGTTCAGTTTAGTCAGTCAGTTCAGTCACTCAGTTGTATCCAACTCTTTTCGATCCCATGAATCGCAGCACGCCAGGCCTCCCTGTCCATCGCCAACTCCCGGAGTTCACTCAGACTCACCATCTGTTAGTGATGCCATGCAGCCATCTCATCCTCTGTCGTCCCCTTCTCCTCCTGCCCCCAATCCCTCCTAGCATCAGAGTCTTTTCCAATGAGTCAACTCTTCGCATGAGGTGGCCAAAGTACTGGAGTTTCAGCTTTAGCATTGTTTCTTCCAAAGAAATCCCAGAGCTGATCTCCTTGCAGTCCAAGGGACTCTTAAGAGTCTTCTCCAACACCACAGTTCAAAAGCATCAATTCTTCGGCGCTCAGCCTTCTTCACAGTCCAACTCTCACGTCCATACATGACCACTGGAAAAACCATAGCTTTGACTAGACGGACCTTTGTTGACAAAGTAATGTCTCTGCTTTTGAATATACTATCTAGGTTGGCATAACTTTCCTTCCAAGGAGTAAATGTCTTTTAATTTCATGGCTGCAGTCACCATCTGCAGTGATATTGGAGCCCCAAAAAATAAAGTCTGACACTGTTTCCACATCTATTTCCCATGAAGTGATGGGACTGGATGCCATGATCTTAGTTTTCTGAATGTTGAGCTTTAAGCCAACTTTTTCACTCTCCACTTTCACTTTCATCAAAAGGCTTTTGAGTTCCTCTTCACTTTCTGCCAAAAGGGTGGTGTCATCTGCATATCTGAGGTTATTGATATTTCTCCCAGCAATCTTGATTCCAGTTTGTGTTTCTTCCAGCCCAGCGTTTCTCATAATGTACTCTGCATATAAGTTAAATAAGCAGGGTGACAATATGCAGCCTTTGACGTACTCCTTTTCCTATTTGGGACCAGTCTGTTGTTCCATGGTGGTTGAATCAATTTCATTTCCACCAACAGTGCAAGAGGGTTCCCTTTTCAATACATCCTCTTCAGCATTTATTGTTTGTAGATTTTTTTAATGATGGCCATTATGACTGGTGTGAGGTGATAACTCATTGTGGTTTTGATTTGCATTTTTCTTATAATGAGCATTGTTGAGCATCTATGCATATATTTGTTGGCCATCTGTTGTGCCTTATCCTCTTAATTTAAAAAATATATAAGTATACAAACAATAATATAGAAAATATTCACGTAATCATTACCCAAAATAACAAATGTGAACATTTGTTCATGTTTCCTTCAGCTATTTGTTTATTATTGAAATAATCAGTACAGATGTTGAAGTTGCCTATATTTCCATTCCTAGTTCTATTCCCCTCCCTGCCTCACTAAGCAGTCACTATCATGAGTAGTGTGTTATCCGGACTCTACTTTTTAAAATTGTAATACCTGAAAAAAAATTTTAATTATTTAAAAATACACATAACATGAAATTCATCATTTGAATTATTAAAAACTTAGAATACAGTATTATTAGTTATTGTTACCCTGCAATAAATTATATATCCAGAACTTAATTATGAATAAATAAGTTATATTATTTAATCATTTTAAAGTACATGGTTAGTGAAAGGCTCTCAGTTGTGTCCAACTCTTTGCAACCCCATATACAGTCCATGGAATTCTCCAGGCCAGAATACTGGAATGGGTAGCCTTTCCCTTCTTCAGGGGATCTTCCCTACCCAGAGATCGAACCCAGGTCTCCCACATTGTAGGCGGATTCCTTACCAGCTGAGCCACCAGGGAAGCCCAAGAATACTGGAGTGGGTAGCCTATCTCTTCTCCAGTGGATCTTCCTGACCCAGGAATTGAACCAGGGTCTCCTGCATTGCAGGTGGATTCTTTATCAACTGAGCTGTCAGGGAAGCCCAAAGTATATGGTTAAGTGATATTAAGTATATTTTCACTGTTGTGCCATCATCACCATTATCCATCTCAAGAACTCTTTGCATTTTGCAAAGAGTTGGAACTCTATATCCTTAAAAAGTAACTCTTTATTCTCTGCTCTCTCTAGCCCCTGGCAACCACCATTTTACTTTCTAATTCTGAATTTGACTACTCTCAAAGTACATTATATAAATGAATTAGGCAGTTTTGTCCTTTTGTGACTGGCTTATTTTACTTGGCATAACATCCTCAAGATTAATCTGTATTGTAGTACGTGTCAGCATTTGCTTCCTTTTAAAACTTTAAGTCTGAATAATATTCCATTGTATTTTTTATAGTACATTTTAGTGTAGTGCTAGTCACTCAGTCATTCTGACTCTTTGCAATCCCATGAACTGTAACTTGCTAGGCTCCTCTGTCCATGGGATTCTCCAGGCAAGAATACTGGAGTGGGTTGCCATTCCCTTCTCCAGAGGATCTTCCCAACCCAGGGATCGAACCTGGGTCTTCTGCGTTGCAGGCAGATTCTTTACCCTTTGAGCTACAGGGCAGACCCATTAATCTGTTGATGGACATATTTGTTGCTTCTACCTTGTGGCTATGGTCAATAATGCTGCTGAGAACATGGATATGCATAATCTATTCTGGGCCCCCTTTTTAGTGCTTTTGAGTGTATAGTCAGAAGTAGAATTGCTGGATCATATAACAGTTCACAGAAGAACTGTACAAAAAAGATCTTCATGACCTAGATAATCATGATGGTGTAACACTGACCTAGAGCCAGACATCCTGGAATGTGAAGTCAAGTGGGCCTTAGAAAGCATCACTACAGACAAAGCGAGTGGAGGTGATGGAATTCCAGTTGAGTTATTCCAAATCCTGAAAGATGTTGCTGTGAAAGTGCTGCACTCAATATGCCAGCAAATTTGGAAAACTCAGCAGTGGCCACAGGACTGGAAAAGGTCAGTTTTCATTCCAATCCCAAAGAAAGGCAATGCCAAAGAATGCTCAAACTACTGCACAATTGCACTCATCTCACACGCTAGTAAAGTAATGCTCAAAATTCTCCAAGCCAGGCTTCAGCAATACCTGAACCGTGAACTTCCTGATATTCAAGCTGGTTTTAACAAAGGCAGAGGAACCAGAAATCAAATTGCCAACATCCGCTGGATCATGGAAAAAGCAAGAGAGTTCCAGAAAAACATCTATTTCTGCTTTATTGACTATGCCAAAGCCTTTGACTGTGTGGATCACAATAAACTGTGGAAAATGCTGAAAGAGATGGGAATACCAGACCACCTGATCTGCCTCTTGAGAAATTTGTATGCAGGTCAGGAAGCACCAGTTAGAACTGGACATGGAACAACAGACTGGTTCCAAATAGGAAAAGGAGTACATCAAGGCTGTATATTGTCACCCTGTTTATTTAACTTATATGCAGAGTACATTATGAGAAACACTGGACTGAAAGAAACACAAGCTGGAATCAAGATTGCCAGGAGAAATATCAATAACCTCAGATATGCAGATGACACCACCCTTTTGGCAGAAAGTGAAGAGGAACTCAAAAGCCTCTTGATGAAAGTGAAAGTGGAGAGTGAAAAAGTTGGCTTAAAGCTCAACATTCAGAAAACGAAGATCATGGCATCCGGTCCCATCATTTCATGGGAAATACATGGGGAAACAGTGGAAACAGTGTCAGACTTTATTTTTCTGGGCTCCAAAATCACTGCAGACAGTGACTGCAGCCATGAAATTCAAAGACGTTTACTCCTTGGAAGGAAAGTTATGACCAACCTAGATAGCATATTCAAAAGCAGAGACATTACTTTGCCAACAAAGGTCCGTCTAGTCAAGGCTATGGTTTTTCCTGTGGTCATGTATGGGTATGAGAGTTGGACTGTGAAGAAGGCTGAGCGCCGAAGAATTGATGCTTTTGACCTGTGGTGTTGGAGAAGACTCTTGAGAGTCCCTTGGACTGCAAGGAGATCCAACCAGTCCATTCTGAAGGAGATCAGCCCTGGGATTTCTTTGGAAGGAATGATGCTAAAGCTGAAACTCCAGTACTTTGGCCACCTCATGCGAAGAGTTGACTCATTGGAAAAGACTCTGATGCTGGGAGGGATTGGGGGCAAGAGGAGAAGGGGACGACAGAGGATGAGATGGCTGGATGGCATCACTGACTCGATGGACGTGAGTCTGAGTGAACTCCGGGAGTTGGTGATGGAGAGGGAGGCCTGGCGTGCTGCGATTCATGGGGTCGCAAAGAGTCGGACACGACTGAGCGACTGATCTGATCTGATCTGATAACAGTTCTACTTTAATTTTTGAGCAACAGCATACTGTTTCCCCAGGGGCTGCACATCTAGCACTCCCACCAACAATGCAGAGAAGTTCTAATTTTTCTACATCCTTAGCAACACCTGTTCGTTCCCTTTTTTTCTTAAATAGTAATTACTATTTAAGAAAAAAATGTATCTTAATGTATGTGAGGTGTCTTCCCCCCACTGACTTTTGATATCTCCTATGTCATTTTCAGGATTAAAAAAAAGATGCTTCAATCTGTTTCTGAAGTTTCTACTATGTTCCAGTGGTCTGTTCTGTCTATCCCTGAATCAGTACAGTACTATGTTAATGACTCTACCTTCCTAACAATTTAGCTGTCTCTAGTAGGGCAAGTCTTTTCAAAATGTAGTATAAATGTTGGAATTAGTCTGAAAAATCCTGTTTGTTATTTATTAGAATCACATTTAAAGATTAATTGTTGAAGACTTGATATCCTAATAATAGTGAATATTCCTGTCCATGAATAAGATATAGCTTGTCATTAATTTTGATCTTCTTTTTTTTGGTAACTTTCTTCATAAATATAATGTATTTACCGTTGGCCCTTGAACAGCACAAGAGTTATGAGTATTGACCCCCACGCAGTGAAAAATCCACACATAATTTTAGAGTTGGCTCTCTGTACTTGCAATTCTGCATCTGTGGATTCAAACAACTATGGATTGTGTAGACCTATAATATGCATTTATTGAAAAAATCCACATACCTGCAAACCTCTGCAGTTCAAACCTGTTTGAACTGTTCAAGGGCCAATTGTATTATATTTTGTAATTTTCCTCTTAAGTTTATTTTGTAATTTTCCTCACAAATGTTCTGTTCATTTACACAGTGCTTAGGAATAAATTTTAACAAAATAAGCAGTTTGCAGGATTGGGAGGTTTTTGTTATCAGTTCAGTTTTTTCAGTTTCGCTTTTAAATATGTTCACATAATTCACACTTTTTTGTTGCGGTTTTCCCACTAAAATTTTCAAATGTATTGGCATACTTTTTTCTCATAGTAGTCTCATGGCTTTAAAACCTTTATCTTGGTTTTGCCCCCATATAATTCTTTATATTGTTTAGTTTGTTTCTTGTTCTTGTGATCTTTTTTGCCTAAGGTGTGTCTATTAGTCTCTTCAAAGAACCAACTTGTGATTTTGTTAGTCACCTCTCTTGCTTTTGCTTTTCAACCTTTGCTAAAGTCTCTTCTTCATTATATCCCTCTTTCTGCTTTCCTTTGATTTACATTAATTTTTTTTCTAGCTCCTTGATTTGTACTTTCAAAGCACTATTTTCAGTCATTTAAAAATAAATGTTAGCCATAATTTCTCTCTTTACGTATAACTCTGCTATATCCAATGTTTTTTGACATAGTACTTTCATTGTAATTTAGTTCTAAATATATCATCGTTTCCACATTAATTTTATTGGAGTCAACTTCTGTTTCATATAGATGTTCCAAGATTTTATCTAATTTATTGATGGGTTATTTTTTGCAGAACTTGAATGGAAGCTAGCAGAAGTTGGAGCAATACAGACTGATTTGGAAGAAAACCCCAAAAAAGCCATTGTAGATGTGATGGTATCTTCAATTAGAAACACTTCTATTTATGGTGACTCTGATAGCTCAAACAGTGACAGTGAAGATACCAAATAGAAATATTTAATAAACAGCTTTAAAGTGTTTATATATGGAGTGTTTTTGTCATTGCCTTTATAATCAGAGATCAGAATATTTATAAATAAATTTATTTTCATTTTCATATTAGAATTATAGCTTATATGTAATTACAAAAACTTCCAGATATTTCAGAATATTTATTGCCTCCAACAAAACTAGAATTTGTCCTGAACCCTTAATATTTTTCTGTACTTTATCCTTTTTCTGCTCCTTTTTGGACAATAACAAATATATTACAAGTCCTCTGTGTTACCTAATCACTTCCAAAAAGGCATGTGAATAAAAATGATGAAAAAGAATGATGGAATTTAATTTACTTTAATAAATATTAAAGTCTAGAGGCTTTGAGTGAAAATACTTAAATTTATGACCATATGCTTTTTCTTTGAAGTCTCTTACCTATTAAAAAAATTAAGCACTCAATGGAAAAATGCAATTTAAAGATTCTAAAAAGTACTAGGAAACATCTCTACTCATTGTTATAATTTTTAATAGTTCTATTATTTTTAGAAAGTATTAGCTTACTAAGTAGACAGGTGATTGAATCATTAGACCTGTATAACATGTAAGTTTCTAAATCATGAGAAGTGAGAAAAGTATATTGTGAGGCTTACATATCTTTTGATAGTAATCTCAGAAGAATTCATCATGAGAAAATAACACTACAGAACCTGCAGCATGTTTTAATCTTGGATTAATAACTGACACCACTTTTAGAGAAAATGGTGTTAAATACAGCATGTAATTGTTTAACAACACATTCTAGTCTTCTAGTTTGTTTGTACTGGTGACCCATCATTGTGATTTTGGGTATTCACTGATGTGTTTGAGAGAATCCAGACTAAGTTTAAGTGATTAGATTACAAAAATAAATTGGTGAAAACTGAGGCTATTTAGGACTTCCCAGGTGGTGCTAGTGGTAAAGAGTGCAGAAGACATGAGAGACAATCCCTGGGTTAGGAAAATCCCCTGGAGAAGGGAATGGCAACCCACTCCAGTATTCTTGCCTGGAGAATTCCATGGACAGAGGAGCCTGGTGGGTACAGCCCATAGGGTTGCACAGAGTCGGACGTGACTGAAGCGACTTAGCATGCACGAGGCAATTTAACATGAAGTCAGAAAAGGGTATTTGGTGTTCTTAGGGGTAGATAGGGATCATAGAGGCAGCAGAGAATGATGAAGTGGAGGGAAAGTTAAATACAGATTGAGTTGTTGTTGTTCAGTCGCCCAGTTGTTTACGATCTCATGGACTGCAGCACACCAGGCCTCCTTGTCCCTCACCATCTCCTAAAGTTTGCCCAAGTTCATGTCCATTGCATCAGTGATGCCATCTGGCCATCTCATCCTCTGGCACCCTCTTCTTCTCCTGCCCTCAGTCTTTCCTGGCATCAGGGACTTTTCCAGTAGATCAACTGTTTGCATCAGGTGACCAAAATACTGGAGCTTCAGCTTCAGCATCAGTCCTCCTTCCAATGAGTATTCAGGGTTGATTTCCCTTAAGATTGACTGGTTTGATCTCCTTGCTGTCCAAGGGACTTTCAGGAGTCTTCTCTAGCACCACTGTTCGAAGGCATCGATTCATTAGTGTTCTGCCTTCTTCACGGTCCAGCTCTCACAGCTGAACGTGATTGCTGGGAAGACCATAGCCTTGACTATACGAATCTTGTCAGCTTACTCTGCTTTTCAGCACACACTGAGTTGCTGCTGCTGCTGCTAAGTCGCTTCAGTCGTGTCCAACTCTGTGCGACCCCATAGACAGCAGCCCACCAGGTTCCCCTGTCCCTGGGATTCTCAAGGCAAGCACACTGAGTTAGGTGGTAATAATTTATTTTATCAGATAAGGTAAAATCAAATGATCTAACTTTGTAAAGAATTAGGAAGACCCTCTTCTGAGATAGCAAAGAAAGGCTTTTGAAAATATACACATTTGGATGAAGGGAGGAAACGTTGAGAAGCAAAGTTGGGAGTTGCACACAATGGTCTTTATTATAGCGTTAGCACACATATCAGAGAAATAATTACCTATAAGGTCCAACTTCTAAGAGTCTTTAACAAAATGGATGGAAAGATTCCTATTGACAATAAAACAGTTGTGGAAATTAAAGGAAAAACCATATTAATCATAAAGTTAAAATGTAACTTTAATGCCATCTAATGCATATAAGTATAGACATTATTTCCCTGACTTCCCTGGTGGCTCAGGTGGTAAAGAATCTGCCTGCAGTGTGGGAGACCCAGGTTCAATTCCTGGGTCTGAAAGATCCCCTGGAGAAGGGAATGGCAATCCATTCCAGTATTCTGGCCTGAAGAGTCCCACAGACAGAGGAGCCTGGTGGGCTACAGTCCATGGGGTCGCAAAGAGTCAGACCCAGCTAAGCAACTAGCATTCATTATTTCCCTTCCAATTGAAACCGAATGCAAAAGGTTCCCCCAAATGCAATTTTTTTTTTAGTAAATCCATCATATTTACCTATTTTCTTTTTTGAGTTAAAATTAGCAGAGGAAGTAGTAATAGTATTTAAGATGTTTGAATAAAAAGATTCATACTTCTTTTTTTAACTCAAATCCACCAGGTGGCAGTAGTTTTTATACATAAGCACAGTTCATGAAAACTTAAACATTTGTAAAATTCATAAAATTATAGCATAATAGAGGTGGCTGGTTTTGATTCCAGCCTCAGCCTTTTTCAAATAATGCACACAAACACACGCTTCTAGCAAGTACTCATGCTTGCCAGTGTAGATCAGTACTAGTTCATATCCTACTTGATTTATACATTCTTATTTAAGTGGGGTATGAGTATTTGTTAGAATGTGGGGAAATTATTTAATAATGTGTTTCACATTTTATTGAATGAATTTTTGTGATTTTTTTGGGAAATTTTAAATATTCAAATGTTTTTGATCTACAAAAATGTGTATTTCATATAACCTTCCTAATATTTTTCTCTATTCTTTTCTGCCAACCATTGAAACTCCCTCTCCTGCTGTATAGTGCCTATTTTGTCAAAGTGTGATCCTAGAATCAGCAGCATCCCCAGGGAGCTTGTTAGAAATGCAGTCTCTGGCCTCATCCCAGCCTAGCTGAACTGCAATTTTTGTTTTAATGAAATCCTTAGGTGATTAAGCAGCACTGGTAGCAAGTCCCCTAAAGACATCTTGAGCATATTCTTTAACTCTTCTTTCACACTTTTGGTTATTAAAAGTCTGTCTAGTTTCAAGCTTCAATATCAGTTCCCAGGCAAATGTTCTATGGCTGACCTTGTGATTCAGGAACTCAAGAGGGAAGGTGGAGTTGTTTTTAGCCAATTATTTCCCTCTCTTTTCAAGACCCATCTTCTGTGGTGTTGGGGACTGGAAGGGAGACTAGGGAAGAAAGACATACATTTCTCTTAACTAGGTAAGTACTATCCATATTGCATTAAAGTGTTCGCTCTTTAATGGGCACATTGAGTTCTCCTAGAAACTCAGAGGCAGCCACTCCACTGCACAGTTCCTTGATATGAGATCAGCCTGCGGCTCTCTCTCTCTCTTGATCTCTCTCAGTTCCCACTCCTTGAAGTATATCCTGCCTCTTGTTGCTAGAATTCCTTTTCCCAGTAGGTGTCAAAATGGTTCAAACCTGGACAGTACTTTCTACCAGCATGGATGGACTCTGTAGAAACTTCATGGCCATGCCAAACTGTAGGAGTACACTTTAGCCCACTTCCTCCAACTGTTTCTCCCCAAGTCTCTATCTTCCTGTTCACACAGGTAGATGCAGGGCGGATCAACAAATCTGAAAGGGAAGAGATACCAGTCTCTCCTTAGTCATTCCAGTTTCTCTAGCCGATTCTGTTGGAGCCTTGTTCACTTAACTCGGAGTGAGCTGTGCTTAGTTGCTCAGTTGTGTCTGACTCTCTCTCACCCCATGGACGCCAGGCTCTTCCATGGAATTCTCCAGACAAGATATACTGGAGTGGGTTGCCATGCCCTCCTCCAGGGATAGCACCCAGGTCTCCCGCATCATAAGCAGATTCTTTCTGTCTGAGCCACCAAGGAAGCCCAACTTGGAGTCGGGTGGGGGAATAAAAAGCAAAGGAAAAGCCATCAGATCAGATCAGTTGCTCAGTCGTGTCCGACTCTTTGTGACCCCACGAATCACAGCACGCCAGGCCTCCCTGTTCATCACCAACTCCCGGAGTTCACTCAGACTCACGTCCATCGAGTCAGTGATGCCATCCAGCCATCTCATCCTCTGTCGTCCCCTTCTCCTCTTGCCCCCAATCCCTCCCAGCATCAGAGTCTTTTCCAATGAGTCAACTCTTTGCATGAGGTGGCCAAAGTACTGGAGTTTCAGCTTTAGCATCATTCCTTCCAAAGAAATCCCAGGGCTGATCTCCTTCAGAATGGACTGGTTGGATCTCCTTGCAGTCCAAGGGACTCTCAAGAGGCTTCTCCAACACCACAGTTCAAAAGCATCAATTCTTCGGCACTCAGCCTTCTTCACAGTCCAACTCTCATATCCATACATGACCACAGGAAAAACCATAGCCTTGACTAGACGAACCTTTGTTGGCAAAGTAATGTCTCTGCTTTTGAATATACTATCTAGGTTGGTCATAACTTTCCTTCCAAGGAGTAAGTGTCTTTTAATTTCATGGCTGCAGTCACCATCTGCAGTGATTTTGGAGCCCCCCAAAATAAAGTCTGACACTGTTTCCACTGTTTCCTCATCTATTTCCCATGAAGTGATGGGACAGGATGAAATGATCTTCATTTTCTGAATGTTGAGGTTTAAGCCAACTTTTTCACTCTCCACTTTGACTTTCATCAAGAGGCTTTTGAGTTCCTCTTCACTTTCTGCCGTAAGGGTGGTGTCATCTGCATATCTGAGGTTATTGATATTTCTCCTGGCAATCTTGATTCCAGCTTGTGTTTCTTCCAGTCCAGTGTTTCTCATGATGTACTCTGCATATAAGTTAAATAAACAGGGTGACAATATACAGCCTTGACGTACTCCTTTTCCTATTTGGAATCAGTTGTTGTTCCATGTCCATGTTCTAACTGTTGTTTCCTGACCTGCATACAAACTTCTCAAGAGGCAGATCAGGTGGTCTGGTATTCCCATCTCTCTCAGAATTGTCCACAGTTTATTGTGATCCACACAGTCAAAGGCTTCGGCATAGTCAATATAGCAGAAATAGATGTTTTCCTGGAACTCTCTTGCTTTTTCGATGATCCAGCGGATGTTGGCAATTTGATCTCTGGCTCCTCTGCCTTTTCTAAAACCAGCTTGAATATCAGGAAGTTCACAGTTCACATATTGCTGAAGCCTGGCTTGGAGAATTTTGAGCATTACTTTACTAGCGTGTGAGATGAGTGCAATTGTGCGGTAGTTTGAGCATTCTTTGGCATTGCCTTTCTTTGGGATTGGAATGAAAACTGACCTTTTCCAGTCCTGTGGCCACTGCTGAGTTTTCCAAATTTGCTGGCGTATTGAGTGCAGCACTTTCACAGCATCATCTTTCAGGATTTGAAATAGCTCAACTGGAATTCCATCACCTCCACTAGCTTTGTTCGTAGTGATGCTTTCTAAGGCCCATTTGACTTCACATTCCAGGATGTCTGGCTCTAGGTCAGTGATCACACCATCATGATTATCTGGGTCATGAAGATTTTTTTATACAGTTCTTCTGCGTATTCTTGTCACCTCTTCTTAATATCTTATGCTTCTGTTAGGTCCATACCATTTCTGTCCTGTATTGAGCCCATCTTTGCATGAAATGTTCCTTTGGTATCTCTGATTTCCTGAAGAGATCCCTAGTCTTTCCCATTCTGTTGTTTTCCTCTACTTCTTTGCATTGATCGCTAAGGAAGGCTTTCTTATCTCTTCTTGCTATTCTTTGGAACTCTGCATTCAGATGCTTATATCTGTCCTTTTCTCCTTTACTTTTCGCTTCCCTTCTTTTCACAGCTATTTGTAAGACCTCCTCAGACAGCCATTTTACTTTTTTGCATTTCTTTTCCATGGGGATGGTCTTGATCCCTGTCTGCTGTACAATGTCATGAACCTCATTCCATAGTTCATCAGGCACTCTATCAGATCTAGGCCCTTAAATCTATTTCTCACTTCCACTATATAATCATAAGGGATTTGATTTAGGTCATACCTGAATGGTCTAGTGGTTTTCCCTACTTTCTTCAATTTAAGCCTGAATTTGGCAATAAGGAGTTCATGGTCTGAGCCACAGTCAACTCCTGGTCTTGTTTTTGCTTGTGGCTCCAATGATTCTCTTATCCTCCTCTTCCCTTGTGTCTTACTAATATGGCCTGAAAGTAGGGCTTGGAGGTTTTGACCATGTGAAGTCCAGTTTTGTCCAGCTTTTGGTCCTGACTGAAGGAATGTGCATGTGTGTCATTTGTGTCCGACTCACTGCAACCCCATGGACTGTAGCCTGCCAGGCTCCTCCGTCCATGGGATTTCCCAGGCAAGAATACTGGAGTGGGTTGCCATTTCCTTCTCCAGGAGATCTTCCCACCCAGGGATTGAAACTATATCTCTTGCATCTCCTCCATTGCAGGCAGATTCTTTACCGTCTGAGCCACCAGGGAAGCCGGGCTGAAGGACCATCTGCTTCAAATGTGGGCAGCTGTTTAGAGGGTGAGTGCTGCATGTTCTTGTTCCCTATTGTGGACCTCCTTCAGCAGTCTCATACTAGTGTTTCACTATTTTCAGTTTATCTCTCCTTTGTACTTTAAAACACGTTGCTAAGTTTACCTCCTGACAAGACTACAGTCTGCTTACAATCACAACTTGGAATATAAGAGTGATCCCAAAAATCTTCTGGCATGTTTCGCCTTTCATTTCATTCATTTTTTTTCCGTTTAACTCAAGCATTGAAATGAATGCTGCATGTACAGTGATGAAGAAAACACAGGGTTCTTGACTCTTGGGATTTACCATGTGGTGACAGTGCGGCAGGGTTTGGGGGGAAGATAGTTAATAGATAAGAAAAGAAATATTTTAAAAAATAGAGAATAATTGTGGGTACTATGTTGGTGGATGGCAGGTGAGAGGTAGGAGGGAAACATCTTAAATAGGGTAGTTAGATCTTTGAGACATGAAGACTGAAGAGGAACCAGCCAGGAGAAAAGGTAGGAGGGTGGTCCAGGTAAGTGCACAGCATGTATCAAAGCTTGAGAATACAGAGATTCGCAAGAAACTTGAGGAAGTTTCTGGGTGGAAGTGTTATGGGAAAAGAGAAAAATGGTAGGACATGAAGTTGGAGACATAGAGGGGGCTAGATCAAAGAGGTATTATGGCCACAACTAGGAATTTAGATATAATGGGAAATAATAAGGATTTTAAATAGGAACATGTGGTTTCATTTATATTTTCAAAAGAATATTCTTGCTGCTTTGTGGAGAACAGATTGAAGGAAGCATCCAAGGTATTTGAGATATTCAAGAGGAGACATTGGGGAGACAATTGGACATGTGTGTTTAGAACCCAAAGGTTAGGTGTAGGCTGTAGTTACAAATTTGTGAGTCATTTCAACCATTCCTAGAGTTCCAACAACAAAGCATAAAAATCTAAAGCCACCATCGTTTTCAGCTAACCTTTCTGTAGTAGTTTATAATTTACATTTGATCATCACAATTCTGAGATGCTTTTTTTCTGACTTTACAGATAAATACCCTGATGCTCAAATAAATTATTTAACTTGCTCAGTGTGTCTTAGTATTAGTCAGGATTGAAGCCTAGACCTTTGATTACAAAGTCTTCAATATCACATCATACTATTGCCTTCCTTTTAAAGGATCTAGAAAGGATAAAAGTAATTGACTAAAACATGAAGAATTCTTAAAAAAAAAAAGACCCTGACAATATATTCCCTATTATGCATATCAAGCTTCCCATGTTCCTATTTACCTGAAACTGTAGTAGTAAAAGTGGGAACGTCAAGGAAAGGGTGGATAAGAGTATTATGAAAAAACAGAAAGGACATAGGGTCTCAGAGAACTAGGGGAAGAAATTGAGCAAGAGATGCAAGAACTACACAAAAAGCAACATCATTAATAGCCACTACTAATATGGGATTTTTTATGTACCAGGTACTGTCACACACACACACACACACACATTCCATCTACCTTTTCTATCTTCTCTCAATTATCCTGAGACATGATATTACCCTCATTTGACAGATGAGGAAACTGAAGAACAGACTCAAAGTCATGCAGATATTAAGTGGTGGGGCCGGGATAAATCCTGGCAGTAAGTTTCCAATTCTGTATTTTAGCCACTATGCTATCTATATTGCTTCCATCAAGACATCAACTGTGGAAACCAGTTAGGAATGGAGTTGGAAATGTTCCTTTTAAATTATACCAAGGCAGACAAGAAGAAGTGAGCAGAATATTTGAGTTAGATAAATTGTGTTCAAGGAGAGGATTTAGGCTAGGGGACAAACTATGAGGCAAGGTTTTTGTTTTAGGGAAAAGTGGAATCTGGAAGTTGGAAATGTGATTAAAAATATGTGGTACAGTTTTCTTCTTGGAGAGTATGGGGAGAAAGATTAAGTTGTGAACTGAATCATGGAAAATGTTTGAGTAGTGGCAGAAGACTGAGCAGAAAAATGGGACTATCAACAGGTGTTGGTAAATGATTAAATACAGAAAATGAGAGAGGAAGGAGTCAAAGATGAACATGATGTGTTTCTAGTGACTAAGAGGACCATGGAACCATTAAAAGGGGCAAAGGTATTTTTGAAGATATGATGCAGAATATGAAGAGAGATCACTTTCTCTAGAAAATCCAAACGTCCACATCCTGGGAAAAGCATTCAAAGCCTCTTGTCTAACTGAAACCTTCCTAATCAGTATTATTAATCTTGCCTCCTCTCTTGCTACCACTGTGAGAATTTATGATGGCAAGTGACAGACAACCTCTCACTGGTTTAAGCAATGAATACATGTTAAGAATTTATTGACTAACTTAACTGAAATTTCCAGAGTTATCTAGTCCACAACGGCTTCTATGCATCCAATGTGTCTCCAGGCCAAATCTCCGTTTTTGAACCTGCTTTATTCCAGGTTGCCTTCTTTCTCAGAATCTGTGAGTAGGAAGATGTGTTCAGGCTTCCATTTCTGCAGACTTAACTCCATTGGAAAAGAGATCACCCTTCCTAGTTAAATCCAAACTAAGGTAGAGGATTAACTCAAATGTATTTTCCTCTGGAGTCCTGCCCCAGCCAAATGGTCTGAGAGTGAAGAAAGGATAGTTCTCCAAAGGAAATGATCAGAATAGGGAATGAATGCTAAACAGGAAACAATGTCTACTAAAATCTTGTCTGCTATATGATGACTCTATCACGCTCTCCCATTCCGGACAGAATCCTCTGGTCTGATCTGAACAGTCCCTCAGTTTCGATGTTTTTTTTCTCTTGAGTACACAGCAAGAATCTTAAGTGTTCACTGAGATGAATGTTACCTTTGAGGGAGGATTTTATAGTCACAACAGTTTTTTTGAAAGAAGAAAAAAATGGCTTCTATTTCAAATTCAAAGAACAATCATTAAAATATGAAAACTACTAGGAATTAGGACTGTAGACTTTTTCCCAATAATTTTTAGCTACTGAAAGCTGCTTTCCCTTGTGGACCAACTGTCTTAACCATCAAGTAAAGTAATTTCCCCCTAAGATAAGGGGGAAAATAGTCACACGTTTTTCTACAAGGGAAGGAAGGTACAAGCTAGGATCCTGGTTTATCTCCCATCTTCCTTAAGGCTAGATAAAAATCTCCAAAGGAGCACGTCCGTTATCTTCTTTGGCCTCGGCCCTCCAGCCAAGGACTCATGTCCGGTCTCCCCAGGCCCACTCTCCAAAAAGAAGCGACTAAAGCAGTGCACTTCCAGGAGAAGAAAGAGGAGTCTGGAGTGCCAGTCAC
The DNA here is from genome assembly GCF_027580195.1 of Bos mutus. Taxonomy (NCBI): domain Eukaryota; kingdom Metazoa; phylum Chordata; class Mammalia; order Artiodactyla; family Bovidae; genus Bos; species Bos mutus. Next base: position 70,942,187 of record NC_091622.1, on the reverse strand, counting down.
CTTCACAAATGCCCTCTTCCCGTCCCAAGAGACGAAACGCAAGTGATGCCACCGGCTGAGGGGGAAAAGTCTTTTCGCCTGCCCGATTTTTTCCCCCTGGCATTGGCAAAGTGATTTGCTTTTCGAGAAAGACAAGGTCCCTTTTGGCTTCGGGATCCCTCATACAAGAAACTCTCCTCTGTCTTCGCTTCCCGCATCCAGGGTAAAAGCCAAAGCCACCCTGATCTGAACTCCCGGGACCCGCCGCAACCTCCGCAGCTAACCAGGCCCGCCCCCGCTTTCCAGTAACCCGTGCGAGGAAAGGGGCGCCGGGGAGATCTCGGCTTTCCTGCACGCCCAGCGGCAGCCGCGGACCGCGCAGACGCGCAGCCCTAGGGAGCAGGAGTCTCCTCCAGCGCCCGGGATCCCCATCGCAGCTCCGAGCTGCCTAACGGAGCACATCGCATGCGCACCGAGACGCACCGGGGAAAGGGATAGTGAGGGGAGGGACGAACGAAAAGCGCCGGCAGTCGGAGCCCGCAGGGGGTCACTGACTACGCATGCGCCGGGAGGGAGCGCAATCACAGACTAGTCTTGCGGCTACCGGCTTAAAAAAGGAAACCCCCGAGACCGAGAGCGCGAAGGAAATCTGGCCGCCGACGCGTGCGCGCTCCCGGTGAGTGGCGCCCCGCCGGGTGGGCCTGGGGCCTGACGTCCGCCGGCAGGCTGGCCTGAGCGGCGCATGCGTGGTCCCGGTGCCGGTGGAGGAGGGGAAGGGAAGGGAGGGGGAGGAGTTGAGGGCGGCTGTAGCGGTGAAATTTTGGGGGGGTGGGTTGGGGCGCCACTCAGCCTCAGGGTGCTGCTAAAGCTGGGAGCCGCAGCGCCTTCAGGACGCTGCAAGGCTAGTGGTTCCGAGTCGCCGCAGCTGGACTCCAGGGTGGGGGAGGGAAGAAGCCGGAGCCGCCGCAAAGCCACACGGTGAGGGCGCCGGGAAGTGGGGGGAGCAGGAGGGCGGTGTGTGTGGGGCCGGGGGGCGGCGGCCAGGGGAGGGGCGGGCTGGCGCTGAAGCCCAAGTTTTGCTTATCGCTCGAGTGTGTCTTTTCTCGGGAGTTGGGGTGGAGGCCCGCCCCGTCTGAAGGGCCTTTCGGGACAGCTGGGGTTACCTGCGGGGCAGGGGCGGGATTGGGGTGCGCGGCGGGGCCGGGTGGCCGGAGCGCGCCCTTGGGTTGAGGCCGATTCAAGCGGCAGAGCGGCGGGGAGAGCCGAATAGCCGGTGCGGAGAGGGCTTTCGCTGGGGACCCGCTAGGCCTTGTGACCCACTTTATTCCTGTCACAACTCGGGCACGTTTGGAGCGGCGCCCAATGGGGCGCCGGGACGGCCAGCTCCTCCGGGGAACCCCCGCCCTCCCGGCACCCGGCCCGCGCGCCGCAGCCCGCAGTCCGAGCGGCGGCCGCCGCCGCCCGTGGGCTGGTTCCGTTAGTGGTCGCGGTTCCGGGGCTGGGTCCCCGGGGAACGCGCTACTCCTCGCGTCCGACTGGAGCCGCTGCGCGGGTTCGAACGCTCCCGGGGCGGCGCCTGTCTTCCTTCCTTGAGTCCACTCGCGCCCGCCCGCTCCGGGTCACCACGGCGGCTGATTCTTATGGAAACCTTTCGCCTGCGAAGCTGGACTCTAGCTAGTCCTGGTGTGCTGGCCCCGGGAGTGTAATTTCCGACGCCTAGCGCCGCAGAGCTTACATTCTTGAGTGCGTTTTCGCTGGTGTACAAGTCGTCCTGTTGCTAATAGCAGAATCCTGACAGGTAAAAAAAACCTCGGCCTCTGACTTGGGGAATGAAAGATCGAATCAGGTGGCGGTTGCTTGCTATTAGAATGCCACGCTATACGACTTGAAGGCTTTCTAACCTTAGAAAAGCAACAACAGTGTTTTCTTTTACAGTGAAAGAAAAGCACTAGAAGGAACTTTTAGTCGTTGTTGATTTGGCCGTTACGCTGATGCCCCAATCAAAAAAAGGTAATTTCACTTAAGTGTGCATTCTAATTTGTACCTTCATTTTAAGTGATAAAATTGGGCGACTTTTTCCTCTACCTGGTTGGAAAATAAACGTTCTACAAAGGATGTAATTTAAATAATGAGTTGTTTTGTCTGCTTTTAGATCTGGGGGGAGAAACTTAACTCAGATGTTAAGTAGTTAACTGTATAGAATGTCATTAAAGTTTAGCCTGAAGAAGATAGATGAAAGTTGTGGTAGTCATAATCAGCTGTGAAAAAGAATGAGGAAGCTTTGTGTGTAATGACATGGAAAGATCTCCAAAGTATGTTATAAAGTGAAAAAAACAAGATATAGGACAGCGTGAATAATGTGCTACTTTGTGTGATAACGAGGCACCCATGGAATAGGAATATAAATTTGTGTTTGTTTTTATAAGTATAAAGAAACTGGCGGGGCAGGATAGTGGAGAATTGATAATGGTTGGGTAGAGGGAGGAGTTGGAGAAGGAAATGGCAACCCACTCCAGTATTCTTGCCTGGAGAATCCCAGGGACCGGGGAGCCTGGTGGGCTGCCGTCTATGGGGTCGCACAGAGTCGGACAAGACTGAAGTGACTTAGCAGCAGCAGCAGTAGCAGCAGCAGCAGCAGCAGAGGGAGGAGTAACCTGATGAGGGGATGGTGGGAAATGACACGTACACTGTATGCCTTTATATTTTAAAGTATTTGTGACTATATTAATTCGTAAACTAGATTAAACAAAAATCCTTCTCTCCAAAATAATTTGCTCAAAATAATTTCTTTCTTTCCTAATTTGTAGTAATTTTGGCCATTTTTAATATGGTTTCTCTTAGTGTTTTTTTTTTTTTTTTTTAAGGGGACACGACCTAAACTTGACAGAAAGTTTTAAGTATGGCTGTCTAGGCTCCAAAATGTTACAAATTTAACTTTTAAAAATGTTTAGTCATATTTTGCTAAAATATATGACATTATTTACATTTGACATTTTGGCTTATGCTGTGTTCAGAGCATAGTTTTTCCTGCTGCTTTTTTTCCCCCAGAAATCCTAGTTGTATACAATTTTACTTTTAGTCTTTTTAACCCCAAAGTTGTGATGACAAATAGTTGGAGAATATGAACTCTCCATTAAAATGACAATGGAATTGATTGTCTAGATAGTTTGCTTTTCAGATGGGGAAATACTTGCTCAAGGCAGTCAGACGTGAACTGCATGTAAATTTATATGTGTGTGTGTTTAGAGAGAGATCCTGTATGTAGATACAGTACTTACAGAGAATTAAAATTGAGAGTCAATGTTCTGTTGGTGCAAACGCTGAAATTTTTTTATGACTTAATGGATTGCTGAAAACAGTATGTAATTTCAGGGGGGAGGGTACTCAAAATTCCTCTGGTGGCTAATATCATATAATCAGAGTAGTGAATGTTGAGTAGTGGGAGACAGTTGCTATGGGCATTTTTGTTGTATAGCATTCCTTTTTATTTTGGAGGATAGGATAATTTTATTTCTCTTTGATCTGTAGGTCTCTGGTAGTCAAATTTCTGCAAATGGCATTTAATTTTCATTTGAATTCCATATAGATCTGTTCATTCTTTTTGAAAAACATTAAGTCAGTGTTCAGGAAAAATTTAAACATTGCAATGTATTTATAATAGGTGAAAGCGCTTTTTATATACTTCACTTCCATCTCATCTCTCCCCAGAGATAACTACTGTTACATTGTTATATAACCTTTGAGTTCTTTTTCTGTGTATTTACATTTACTTTTAATCTCAAAAATTAAGTTATCTTGATTGTCTGCTTTGTTAGTTTGTCTCTACTGTGAGCTCTGTTACTACTCTACAGGACAGGGAAATGACCTGGATTGGACATGTCAGAAAGTTAAGCAACTGAGCCTCTCGTGGTCCTCTGACTTGAACCTAAGCATACTTTGTCTTTAAATGAGAGACATTGATTTACTTGGAAGGAATCCAGCTGGGGAAACAAGAGAAGACTAGCTTTTTGGTCTGGTTTTTGGTTTAATGACAGTAGACAAGTTGTATACATACTTCTCAGAACATTACCTTTCTAATAGTTCCAGAGGTGTTTTTTGGTTGTTGTTTTGTTTCATTTTGTTTTTAAACTGAGCTGAGAATAATTACTAAGACTTCATTCTTTTTAGGTGATAGAGTTGGCTATTAGTCAAGACTCTCTACTAACCTGTGAGATACATAGAGGATGCAGTACAGTTGACCCTTCCCTGAAGAGTTGGACATGACTGAGTACACTGCTGCTGCTGCTGCTAAGTCACTTCAGTCGTGTCCAACTCTGTGCGACCCCATAGACGGCAGCCCACCAGGCTCCCCCGTCCCTGGGATTCTCCAGGCAAGAACACCGGAGTGGGTTGTCATTTCCTTCTCCAATGCATGAAAGTGAAAGGTGAAAGTGAAGTTGCTCAGTCGTGTCTGACTCTTAGCGACCCCATGGACTGCAGCCCACCAGGCTCCTCCATCCGTGGGATTTTCCAAGCAAGAGTACTGGAGTGGGGTGCCATTGCCTTCTCCGGACTGAATACACACACACCCTTAAAAGAGCATGTGTGTAATGATTGTAACCCAAGTTAGGAAATGATAGATTCTGGAAGAAAAACATACCTAAGGTTTGTAAGACTGTTTCCAGCTTTTTATTTTTGTGGGCATGGAGTTTGAATGAAGAGTAGAGATTTTTCATGGCATTTAAAATAGGAAAGGATAAAGCAAATTTAGCTTGTCTTAGCTCTTATGGGGTAAGAAAGTAAGGAGTTAAGTTGTGTCCTCATAGCAGGCACTAACTGCTGGCTTATTTTTGTTTTTTTACTCTCTCCCACCAGAACCATTTGATGTTTTACTTGATAATTATAGCTTCTCTTAGATTTCAGGATTTGGAGAATAGGAGATTTAAGTCTGCTGGTTAACTGTTGTCTGCCATCTAATGTTTCAGGCAATGTTAGTATTAAAAGTAAATTGTTTTTTCCTATCATTTTTTTCCTCAAAGCACATATTTAATGTACTCGCTCCCCCATATTTTTACTTCTTGTGCTGTGTCAAATAAAATACTTATTTTCTGAAATATTTTAAACTGTGAAGGCAAACAGCATTATGGTGAAAAATCTGTCAAAGTTCCTCATTACAGCAAAATTACCTTCTATTGTTTGTATTTCTTTCCAGTTCTTTGCAGATGCATGAAGTTAAAAAAAAAAAACTTTCGTAGTTTCTTGCAGGCATTGTCCCAGTATTGTACTTTATATTTTATCCTTTTCTGAGTCTAAAATTTTAGGTGGCATTGAATGAATTATAGAAAACTTTTTAGTGTCAGAACAATTTAATCTTACTAATTGAAATTGTTAAAATGGCATTTATATTTATAGATTACTTTACAACCATCTGTTAGTCATTTTTATAGCTCTGTTGGGTGTAACTTCTGTGAATTAGGTGGGTAAGAGATTCCTGTTTTTCTCTATGCTTTTGATTATATGAATATTAGATTACCTAAGCTCATCCTTGTAAGTATAATCTCATCTTTGAGTTATTACTTGTTTTAAGTGTGTATTTCACAAAGATGTAATTCTACTTACTATTTTAAGTGTTAGAAGTTTACAGAAAAATCACTTTTAAAAAATAAATTTTTATGTATTATTTTTAACCTTTATAAGATACTGTTTAGAATGTGATTTACATTTTATTTTTCAGAAATATTTCTGAAAAACAGAGTAGGTATCTATGAAGCAGTTTGAACACACTCCATTAAAATTTAAGCTATAATATTTTTTACAGAGAGTTTGTTTGATTGCTTCAAAACTTCCTTAAAAGGAAAATCCTAATACTAAGAAAGAATACTTTCACCCAAAGAACTTACATTACCTTTCTGTAGGATTTCTGTGACATTTTATACAACTCTTAGGTATCTGTATCCTCTAGATTAAGTCAGGGAGAAAAACTGCTTAACCTGTTTTCAATAGAAAATAGATATAATACTAAAGCTCAGTACAGTAGTTTCAATGTGTCTTCTGTTGTCATTTTTTGGAAGTTACATGTTTTCTCAGGTTTCTGTGACTATTTTGATAGCAACTGTTTTTTACTTTTTTCTTTTTTGTCACAAAAATAGGAAGATTTTAGGTGTTTATTTCTTCTGTTCATTTATTTTCAGTGACATGATCAGATCATTAAAATATCTGGTTTTATGTTGAATAAAGATTATTATTATTTATTGCCTGAAATTTAATAACAGCAAACTATTTTAACAAGATCTTAATTACTTACGTCTGTAGCTTGGTGTAGTGATTAAGAGTGCAGGGCTCTACAGTTAGCCTGCTTGGCATTCACATCCTGGCTTTATTACTAGTGATTGGACAAATGTTACCTCAATTTCTCATCTATGAAATGACAATAATGCTAGTTCATAATATTATGTGAGGATTAAACAGTACATACAAATTATTTAGAACAATGAGTATCATATAGTTAATTGTTCAATAAAAAATGTTAGCTGTTACTATTTCTGTTGTTTTGCTACTTTCATAGTGTGTACCAAACATGGCTCTTGTTTTTTGGGAGGAGAATCCTAATTTCCGTAAGTTGCTTAGAATTTTGTTTCTAGGTAGAGAATTTGAGAGTGTGTGTGTTAAGTCACTTCAGTCGTATCCGTTTCCTTGCGACCCCATGGACTGTAGCCTGCCAGACTCCTCTGTTCATGGGATTCTCCAGGCAAGAATATGGGAGTGGGTTGCCATTTCCTTCTCCAGAATTTGAGAGTACTTGACCTTTTTATGTAACTTAGAACAATGAAATGTTATTAGAAAATGTTGCCAAGATGCTTGGTATTGCATATTTCTCTGAAATCCCTTTGCCAAGTAGAGTTTTGAAAGACTGGTGATTTGTTTTTCCTATGTTGAAACCTAAATTTTAGTTGAAATAATATTAGAGGTTACTTTGGAAAAAACCCACAAATTAAAATGCAAAATGTTAGAACTCCGATTTTATTTTATAACTTATATAGTTCTATAGAAATTTCATAGATTTTTATTAGATGCAGGAAGAGAAATGAGTAACATTAATTAATGGAAAAAGCTGTTTTCTTACTTGATAATTTTTGTCTCCATCAGAAGTGGTTGATGATATACTGTATTTTTCATTATAAAGGTGCCTGTTTCACGTAGAGTTTGTGTGAGACAAATTTATATTGTTTAGCCTCTTTTTAGACTTGATCACATTATTATATATTTTTTTTGAGTCTTTTACTTGTCAGAGATGATCATTAAGATTTTTGGTTGTTTTTTTTTGCTTTGAAAATAGTTTTGTGGTTTTTATAAAAATGAATCTTGTTTCTTGGAAAAGAGTTGAAATATTAAAAACTACAAAGAAAATCTGTGATTAAAAAAAATTACCCAAAATCCCAGGGATGAAGCTCTCTGTTAATATTTTTTTTTCAGCATTTTCTAGGGTAGTTGGGGTGTGTTTGTGTGTATACATGTATGTGTTAAAATTTTATGGCAAGTGGAATAAAATGCAGTTTTATAAACTACTTTTTTCCTCTCATCATGTTTTCTGAATATCTTTAGTTGTAAATTTATATTTCATTATTTTTTATCTTTGTTGTTGTGTAGTCACTGAATTGTGTTTTCTCTCGCACCCCCATGGACTGTAGCTGCCAGGCTCCTCTGTCCATGGGATTTCCCAGGCAAGAGTACTAGAATGGATTGCCATTTCTTTCTCCAAGAGATCTTCCTGATCCAGGGATCAAACCCAAAGTCTCCTGTGTTGCAGGCAGATTCTTTTACCACTGAGCCACCAGGGAAGGCCTTTTTTTTTTTTAATTTAGTTTTAGTTTTTTACTTTGTTTTCAGTTGACCTTTGAGCAACGTGGCAGTTAGGGGCGCTAACTCTCTGCTTGATTGGAAAAGTAAAAAATCCACGTATAACTTATAGTTGGCCCTTTTTGTGGTTCCTCAGTATCCAGTGTTCCCCATTCTTTGATTCAAGCAATCACAGTTCATGTGGTACTCAAGTATTTATTGACTGTTCGGAAAAAATCTGGGCACAGGTGGACCTAGGGAGTTTAAACCTGTGTTAATCAGGGGTCTATTATAGTTACATCTTTGCTAATAATAGCTGAGTTTGACTTCTCTTTGAATCATCTGTTTTGCATTCCTTTTTATCACTCCTGTTTTGCTCTTTTTTGTGTGTTAGTCTAATTTTTCCCCATTTTCCCTATTAATTCGTTAGTTATACTTTCATTATACCATTAAGGGTTATTCTTGAGGTTGCATACAATAAGCATACTTGACTTACAATGCAAATTATTTATAATACAGATAGTTCAAATTATTACTTTTACCGTTCTCCAATAATGACTGTTTCTTACGCATTAACTCATATGCCAACCTTTTTGCATTATTACCATTCTGCATTTATTTATACTTTTAAACGCCAGAGAACAGTATGCTTTTGGACAATTTTTGTTCATATTTACCCTTTCCAGGGTTCTCCTTTCTTACATTTTCTGTGTTTCTGTCTGGGTTCTTTTTCCTTCTGTCTGAATAGCTTCTTTTAGTAGTATGTGTTTTAATACTGGTCTACCTGCTGACAGTGAGTTTTTCCTTTTTTGTTTGTTGAAAACATCTTAATTTCACCTTTTTAAAATAATATTTTCACAGGGTATAGAACGCTACATTGATAGTTATTTTATTGTCTTCTTTCTGTTTAAGTCTTATTGAAGGTAATGTATCAGTGTATGTCTTGCTAATAATAATGTCTTCTATTTTTCTCAAAGGACTTCTCAGAATACTTTTTCTTCTCTTATTTTTTTAGCAATTTGATTGTGACGTGTTGAGGTGTGGTTTTCTTTGTATTTTGCTTAATATTCCTAGAGCTTTTTTGAATATGTAGCTTGGTGCCCTTTAGTTTTGGAAAGTTCTCTGTCATTACATCTTCAATTATTGCTTCTGCCTGTCTCATCCTTTATGGATTCTAATTTAAACATTTATTACACTCTATCTTCATGTTTCAAATGTCTCTTAAAAATTTTTTTTCTCTCCATACTTCAATTGGATATCTTATAATGAACTATCTTATAGTACACCAAAAACTACCTTATTTTTCTCCAAGTGAAAATGTTGTGTTAATTTTACATTATAACTTTGAGTTTTAAAACATTCATTGATCCTGTTTTATAGATTTTTAATAAACTCCAGTTCTCTTGAACATACTGATTTTAATTGTGTACATACTTGTCTATTAAATAATTTCAGTATCTGCATCTTTCATTCATCTACATACATTGTTTTCCTTTTGATTGTTTTTCAGGTGGTTGTGGGATTCTTTCTCTCTGTACGTTGACAGGTGTTTCAAAGAACTTGCCCATTTCGTCTAAGTTGTTGAATTAGTAAAGTTGTTTATATCTTAAATAAGTGAAGTAAGTGAAGTTGCTCAGTCGTGTCTGACTTTGGCGACCCCATGGACTGTAGCCTGCCATGCTCCTCCGTCCATGGGATTTTCCAGGCAAGAGTACTGGAGTGGATTGTCCTTTAAATAGCTGTAGAATATATTGTGAGTGTAATATCAGTATAATCTACAGAGATTTGATATCATTTCTGATGTTGATAATTTGTGTCTTCTGTCTTTTTTCCCTGATCAGTCTGGCTTGAGATTCATTAACTTTTATTAAGACCTTGAAGAACCAGCGTTTGGTTTAACTGATTTCCTCTAGTTCTCCTGTTTTTTGTTTCCTTATTCCTTCTCTGATCTTAATTCCTTTCTTTAACTTACTTTGAGCTTAGTTTGTTTTCTTTTTCTAGTTTCTTAAGATAGAAGCTGAGGTCATTAATTTGTGATCTTTTCCCCCTAATATATGTGTGGTATAAATTTCCCTTAAATATTGCTTACCAGTTTTAATATATTTATATATATTTTATTTTCATTCAGTTCAGAATATTTTTTAATTTACTTTTTGATGTCTTCTTTGGCCGGTAGATTATTTATATTATTTAGTCTCCAAAAATTTGAGGGTTTTCCAGAGATCTGTTATTTTTAAGTTTATTGTGATGAAAGAATATACGTTTATAACTTGGATCTTTTTAAATTTGTTGAGATTTGTTTTATGGCCCAGGATATGATCTTAGTAAATGCTCCATGTGTGCTTGAAAATAATTTGTATTCTGTTGTTGGGTGGAGTGTTCTATAAATATCAATTAGGTCAAGTTGGTTGATTATTTTTGTTTATGTCCTGTAATTTTTTATTGAATGCCAGACATTGTGAATTAAAAAACAAAATAAAGCAAGCATTACCAAGTATGTTCTGCCAGAGGGTGTTTACTTTTTCTTTCAGGCAGATAGAATAGGGAGCCAGTCACTTTAATTTATGTGAAGGCTGGGTTGCTATTTGAGTAGTTTGGTGATACTCTTCTTTATGTTATTTATAGGGTGTGGTTTTCTAAGACTTTCATTTCAAAGCCTGGTAGTCTTTATCCCCTTGGTAGTGCCAAACATGGGAAATTTCACTTTGCTTCTCAAGTTTTTCAGTTATTATTTAGCTTTTTAACCCTGCATTGTTTAAAATTAAACAAATATCCTTGAGTTTGAGGTCCCTGCAAGTTTCCCATTTTTGTTACTTCAGCCTTGTGTGAACACCAAAAGCTTTCCTGACTTCTTGGTGCCTTAGCAGCAGCATTTCATACAGGCCAAATCTCAAGTTTTTCAGCCTTCACCCCATCCTATAATCTGGAAATACCCCCTGGGAAAAGACAACTGCAGATCATCTAAACACCTTGAAAAAATATCCCCTTCTTTGGAGTTGTAGACCTTATTGTCTCCCATGCTTTAAGGACATCTCTGTACTGCCTTTAAAAATATGATTTTTATAATTTATTTAGCTTTTCTAGTTGTTCTCAAGAAGGATATTGGCCTGCTGCAAACTGTTGCATCCTACTCGGATATAGACAACTCCTTGTTGCTGTTTTAATATTTTGGCTGTGGCTTGTGGGGTCTCAGTTCCACGACCAGGGGTCAGACTGAGGCCATGGCAGCAGTAGTGCCAAATCCCAACACTAAGCCACCAGGAAACTCCTTCCCTGTTGGTTTTTAAAGCTTCACAGAAGAACTAAATTTTCATGAGCAATTTTGTATTAAACATTCTTCTTGTAGGCTTTAGGTAGTGGGGTTTTAGTTTCAGACCTAGTAAAAAAAAGCCAAATTTAAGAAAAAAAAAGCAGATTTATTGGGATATAATTTTTATATGTTAAAATTCACTCAATGTAAGTATACATGTTGAATTTTCATAGATGTATACGTTTTTGTGACCACTACCACAATCAAGATACAGAAAGTTCCTATCAACCTGAAAAGTTCTCTCTCCCTTGTTGTTGTTCAGTCGCTAAGTTGTATCTGACTCTTTGTGACCCCATGAGCTGCAGCATTCCAGGCTTCCGTGTCCTTCACTATCTCCTGGAGTTTGCTCAAACTCATGTCCATTGAATCAGAGATGCCATCCAACCATCTCATCCTCTGCTGTCCCCTTCTCCTCCCACCTTCAATCTTTCCCAGCATCAGAGTCTTTTCTAGTGAGCCAGTTCTTAGCATCGGGTGGCCAAAGTATTGGAGTTTCAGCTTTAGCATCAGTCCTTCCAATGAATATTCAGGACTCATTTCCTTTAGGATGGACTGGTTGGATCTCCTTGCAGTCCAAGGGACTCTCAAGAGTCTCCTCCAACACCACAGTTCAAAAGCATCAATTCTTCGGCGCTCAGCTTTATTTATAGTCCAACTCTCACATCCATACGTGACCACTGGAAAAACCACAGCTTTGACCAGATGGACCTTTGTTGGCAAAGTAATGTCTCTGCTTTTTAATATGCTGTCTAGGTTTGTCATAACTTTTCTTCCAAGGAGCAAGTGTCTTTTAATTTCACGGCTGCAGTCACCATCTGCAGTGATTTTGGAGCCCCCCAAAATAAAATCTGTCACTGTTTCCATTGTTTCCCCATCTATTTACCATGAAGTGATGGGACCAGATGCCATGATCTTAGTTTTCTGAATGTTGAGTTTCAAGCCAGCTTTTTCACTCTCCTCTTTCACTTTCATCAAGAGGCTCTTTAGTTCTTCTTCACTTTCTGCCATAAGGGTGATGTCATCTGCATATCTGAGGTTATTGATATTTCTCCCGGCGATCTTGATTCCAGCTTGTGCTTCCTCCAGCCCAGCGTTTCTCATGATGTACTCTGCATATAAGTTAAATAAGCAGAGTGACAGTATACAGCCTTGACATATGCCTTCCCCAATTTGGAAGCAGTCTGTTGTTCCATATCCAGTTCTAACTGTTGCTTCTTGACCTGAATACAGATTTCTTAGGAGGCAGGTCAGGTGGACTGGTATTCCCATCTCTTTAAGAATTTTCTCCATGTCTTCCAATCCACAAACATAGATTTTCTTTTGATTTCTTTTAGCTATATTTTATAGTTTTCATTGTACACGCTTTCACCTCTCTGGTTAACTTTATTTCTACATTTTTTTTGGGGGGTGCTATTGTAAATGTAGTTGTCTACTTAAATTTCTGTTTTGAATTGTTCATTAGTAATGTTTAGCAACAGAACTGATTTTTGAATGTTTGAGTTTGTATTGGGCAACTTTGCTAAAATCATTTATTTGTTTTAATCGGCTTTTTACGTGTGAAATCTTTAGGGTTTTCTGCATATATGATCATACGATCTGTGAACAGAGGTAGTTTTTTGCTTCATCCTTCCATATTTGAATGACTTTTGTTTCTCTTCTTGCCTAATTGCCTTAGCTAGGATTTCCAGCTCTATGTTGGATACAAGTAATGCAAATAGGTATCCTTGCTTTGTCCATAATTTTTCAGTTTTCTTTCAGTCCAGAAGCTTTCATTTTTTATTATTGAATGATGTTAGCTATGACTATTTCATATATGGCTGTTGTTATGTTGAGGTGGTTTGCTTCTGTTTCTAGTTTGTTTAGTGTTTTTATTGTGAAAGAATGTTTGATGTTGTCAAATGCCTTCATTACTTGAAGTCATCTTCCCCACCATCTTCATTCGGTTGATGTGGTATATGACAGTGGTTGATTTTCATGGTTTAAATCATCCTTGCATTCTGGGTATAAATAACCACTTGATCATGGTGTATAATCCATTTAATGTGGTATTGAATTTGATTTGTTAGTATTTTGTCTGAGGATTTTTGCATCAGTATTCATCAGGAATATTGGTCTGTATTTTTTTTGTGTTGTGTCTTTTTCTGCTTTTGGTATCAGAGTAGTACTGGCATCATGAAATGAGGTGAAAATGTTCCTTCCTGTTTAATTATTTGGAAATGTTTGAGGAGGATTGGTATATTTTTTAAATGTTATGGAGAATTTTTTCCTGTGAAGCCACCTGGTCCTAGGCTTTTCTTTATTGAGATCTGCTTTTATTTCTTGATTTATTGTCATTGTTCAGTCTCTCAGTTGTGTCCAACTCTTTGCCACTCCATGGACTGCAGCATGTCAGGCTTCCCTGTTCTTCACCGTCTCCTGGAGCTTGCTCAATCTCATGTCCATTGAGTCAGTGATGCCATCAAACCATCTCATCCTCTGTCGTCCCCTTCTCCTCCTGCCTTCAATCTTTCCCAGCATCACGGTCTTTTCTAATGAGTCAGCACTTCACATTAGGTGGTACTGAAGCTTCAGCTTTAGCATCAGTCCTTCCAATGAATATTTAGGATTGATTTCCTTTAGGATTGACTGGTTTGGTCTCCTTGCTCTCCAAGATTATTCTCAAGAGTCTTCTCAAGCACCACAGTTCAAAAGCATCAGTTCTTCAGTGCTTAGCCTTCTTTATGGTCCAACTCTCACAACCATACATGACCACTGGAAAAACCATAGCTTTGACTATACAGACCTTTGTCAGCAAAGTAATGTCTCTGCTTTTCAATATGCTGTCTAGGTGTGTCATAGCCTTTCTTCCAAGGAGCAAGTGTCTTTTAATTTCATGGCTGCAGTCACCATCTGCAGTGATTTTGGAGCCCAAGAAAATAAAGTCTGTTTCCATTTTTCCCCCATCTATTTGCCATGAAGTTACGGGACCAGATGCCATTATGTTAGTTTTTTGAATGTTGAATTTTAAGCCAGCTTTTTCAGTCTCACCTTCATCAAAAGGCCCTTTAGTCCCTCTTCGCTTTCTGCCATAAGGGTGGTGTCATCTGCATATCTGAGGTTATTGATGTTTTTCTGGCAATCTTGATTCCAGCTTGTGCTTCATCCAGTCCAGCATTTCTCATGACGTACTCTGGATATAAGTTAAATAAGCAGGGTGACAATTTATAGCCTTGATGTACTCCTTTCCCAATTTTGAACTGGTCCATCGTTTCATGGCCAGTTCTAACTGTTGCTTCTTGACCTGCATACAGGTTTCTCAGGAGGCAGGTAAGGTTTATTTCTTGATTAATTCACTTTAAATTATTCTCTTGATTTTGCTGAGAGTGGTGAGGATTTAGCTTACTTTTGCTGTCCTTAATCACTCATCTCTCTTCATCCCAAAGTTTGAAACAGTATAATGTTTTCATTTGGTACCTGTGCAGTTGTAAATAAAATGTTTCTTAGACATTATATTTTAAATTCCTACTATGTAAGATAAGGATAGTAGGGCCTTTATCCATTTCTCTATCTTGTCTTTTCTTCTCCTTCACTTTCATTTCTACCTTTTCTTTTGTGTTTGACCAGGTTGATCACATAACATTTTTTTCTGTTGTATAATGAGATTAAGACATTGCAGTGGGTAAGACTCCATGCTCGCAATGCAGAGGGCACAGGTTTGATCCCTGGTGGGGGAACTGAGACCCTGCATGCTGCATGGTATGGCCAAAACAAAACAAAAACATTCAGGCTTTTCAGTAGGTTGATTCTAAAAGCTGAACACAATAAATTACAGTTACTCATTGAGCTGTTTGTTTTTCATGAGTACAAAGTTATAATGGAACTCAAAAAAAATAGGATATCAAGGTAAGTTTGGTTATCTTAGGGCAAATTTTTTCACAATCATGCGACTAGTTTGCCTTATATTCTGAGTTGTTTGTTTAATCTTGTTCATCTTCACCTCCTGCAGTCTGTAATTACCTTTTTTTCTTTGGTAGAAATGTTTCCTGCTTGAATCACAGTATCTTATTTGTTGAAAAGAATCCCTGGTTTTCCTAGAGACATCCCTTTTAGAGTTTTCCTACTTCTTCCTTCAGTCTTCGTAAGAAGGAAGCCTGCTGAGTATCTAACATTCTGAGATATTCTTCCACTGCATTTCTGGGTTAGGTTTATTGTTCCTTAGATATCGCATCTTCCTGTTTCATGGCATTCTCCTTCTTTTTGCTGGAATATGTTCCAAATTAACATCAATATACAGGATACTTAAGATGAAACATTCTTGAATGCCTAAACATGGCTTTTACCTGGTTCATAATTGCTTGATAGTTTGAGTGTAGAAATTTAGATTCAGAGTGAATTTCCTTTTGAACTTAGGAGCTTTTCTCTGTTCTGTTTAGATCAAGATGGTAGGAAATCTGATGCTACTCTGAGTCTTGTTATATTTTTATAACCCTTTCCCTCTCTCTCTTTGGAAACTTTAGTATCTTACTGTTGTCTTTGTAGTTCTGGAATTTTATAGTTACATATCTAGGTATATGCCCAGTAGGTCACTGTGTCTGACTCTTTTTGCGACCCCATGGGCTGTAGCCTGCCAGGCTCCTCTATCCATGGAATTTTCCAAGCAAGAATATTAGAGTGGTTGCCATTTCTTCCTGCAGGGGATCTTCCCAACCCAGGGATCGAACCCACATTGCCTGTGTCTGCTACATTGGCAGGTGGATTCTTTACCATTGTGCCCTCAGTGAAGCCCTGTGTCTAGGTATGAGTTGTTATTCTATCTGAATTCTCTGGAGTTGATAGACCTTTTCCATTGAAATGCCGGTGTTTCCGTTCAGGTATGGGAAATGTTCTCACTGTTTTTTGGTAATATTTCTTGGTTTTCTATGTTCTTTCACTTTGGAATGCTCATCAGCAGAATATTGGCTTTCTGGTTTGATCCTTATGTCATATCTCTTATGTTTTCTGTCATTGCCTTTTTATTCCTTATTTTTACAGATTTCTTTGGCTATATGTTCCTGCTTTTCTGTGAATGTCTGTAAGCAGATTGTAAGTATTCCAGTACCTTTGCTTATTTTCTGTTTGTATTATTTCAGGAGGCAACATGGTGTAGTTGTTAAAAGCATATATAATAGAACTAGACTGCTAGACTGTGTCTGTTAAGATTCCAGCTCCACTACTTAATAACCATATGACCTTAGGTAAATTATTTAACCTTTCTCTGCTCTGTTTCTGAACTATGAAATGAGGATAACTACTTTGTGGGCAAAGGAGTTCATATTTGTAAAGTATTTACAACAATTCTGGGTGTTGTAAAATCTGTATCATTGTAGCATTCTGTTTTTGTTTCATTGAATGCAGTTTCTTTAGGAGTGTCTTAAGGATATTTTAATTGTTTAATTCTTTTCTTCTGTACCTGAATACTTTGTGAGTCTTCTGGGGTTAATTTATTATTTACCTTTGTCTTTTTCTAGCTGTGGTTTTTCCTCATATGAAATGACATAGTTGACTCATGTATATTGCTACAGGAATGTCTTGATGACTTTCTATAGCTACAGTTGGGGTGTTTTTTTCTTGTTGGATAGGTGGGATTTTTTCCTAAGTGCTTTCTCTGTTTGAAAAGACTGGTTGGTAATTCTTAGTACATAGATGGAGTGTCTTGTCTGCTGGCAAGTTTAGGTTTAGAGCAGAAGAGCAGGGGACCTATTGTGATTCTCAGGAGCTTTCTATTTGTCGTATTGACAACAGACATGGCTAGGCACTAACATTCCTCTGGTTTCTTTATGAGCAGGTTGCCAGATTTCTGCTAGATTTCTTTAGAAAAGAGTGGTACAGTTTTTGGCTTAGGGGTGCCACTGGGCCTTGCCTAGCCAAGGAATGGGTGTAGAGAAAGGAGACAGGTAACTTTTTCCTAGGTCACTAGTATTCAGCCTCTTTATCTGCTAACTTGAGTCTAGAGTCTCAGAACGATGGACTCAGGCCTCCACGGTAGTCCCTGTGTGTGTGAATTTTGTACTGTGCTTTCCCTAGTTTTGCTTAACCTGTTAACACACTTTGGATCTTCTTTCCATTCTCTAGAAATCTACTGTGTCATTTCATCCCTTCATAACTTCCTACTCCATTCTTTTCATTGTTTTATAGATCTTAAACTTTTTGTACTTCTGTGCTGTCTTACCAGTAGGTATTCCAAAGGTGAAAGTGAGACAAAACTGTCATCATTATCTTTCATTCTTCAGGTTTTCTTTTTTTAAGGAAAAAAAAAAAAAGAATGAAAGGAATTGTCACTTCACTTCTAAATACTTCTGTAGTTAAAAAGTTCTGATTCAAACAATATAAAAACATATTTTGTTTTTTTTTCCTTTTATTTTTATTTTTTTAATTTTATTTTATTTTTAAACTTTACATAATTGTATTAGTTTTGCCAAATATCAAAATGAATCCATCACAGGTTATGTTTTTAATACCTCTAAGTGTTAGCTGCTCAGTTGTGTCCAACTCTTTGTGAGCCCACAGACTAGCCCACCAGCTCCTCTGTCCATGGGATTTCCGAGGCAAAAATACTGGAGTGGGTAGCGATTTCCTTCTCCAGGGGGTCTTGACCCAGGTATCAGACCCGGTTCTCTCACATTGTAGGTGGATTTTTTACCGCCTCAGCCACCAGGGAGGGTAAAATATTTCTATATGTTTTTTAAAAAGTAAAGATATGTTCTTACATAAACTCTATCATATCTAACCAAATTAACCATAGTTTCTTAATATTATATAATACCTAGTTCTTACTCAGATCTTTTCCAGTTGTTTGAAAAATACCTTTTTATATTGTTTGAATCAGAATTCAGATGGGATATTACCAGTTAGTTGTTATGTTTCTTGAGTCCTTTTTTTCTTAAGAGTACAGTTTATTCGGGAGAAGAGTGATATTGGTTTGTAGATCACCGTTGATAGAAAATGTTTGTACCAGCTATGTATTACACAATTCTGCTCCAGTTTCTTAAGAATTCAAAATCTTCCTCAAATAACATACGCTTTTGTTTTAATGGAATACATAACAACAGTAGTACAGAATAGAATGATGAACTCTCAGCTTTAATAACTGTCAACTCAGGACCTGTCTTGTTTCATCTGTACCTTCAGCTGTGTACCTTCTCCTGAATCTGTTTGAAGCATATTCCACATCTAATTCATCTGCAAATATTTCTAAGTGTGTGTGTGTGTGTGTGTGTGTTATATATATATATATATATATATATATATATATATGAAACTAGGTCAGTTCTATAAAATATTTCTCATTCTGAATTTATCTGGTTTCTTCTTCTTGATGTCATTTTACTTCTTTTCTGTATTGATTTAAATGGAACGTTTGCTCTAAAGCAGTGTTTCTCAAGCTTTTTTTTCATTATTACTCCTTTAAAGGCCCTTTTTAGACATTTTTTTTTCCTTTATTGTCTGCTCCATGAGACCCAAGAGTAGAGCATTGTGCTTTGGAAGGCAAGAAACCGTTTTAATTTCTACTGAAGATTTTTTTCACCCCTGGATGTGACACTGCAACTGTTAAGAATATACAATATAAAGATTTGATACTGTAGTTTGACTCTTTGTTGTTGTTCTTTAGTCGCTAAGTTATGTTTGATTCTTTGTGACCCCATGAACTGCAGCATGTCAGGCTTCCCTGTCCTTCACTATCTCCTGCAGTTTGCTCAAACTCATGTTCATTGAGTCGGTGATGCCATCCAGTGATCTCATCCTCTGTTGCCCCCTTCTCCTCCTGCCCTCAGTCTTGCCCAGCATCAGGGTCTTTTCCAGTGAACTGGCTCTTAACATCAGGTCACCAAAGTATTAGAGCTTCAGCTTCAGCATCACTCCTTGCAGTAAATATTCAGTGTCAATATCCTTTAGGATTGACTGGTTGGATCTCCTTGCAGTCCAATAGACCCTCAAGAGTCTTCTCCAGCACCACAATTCGAAAGCATCAATTCTTTGGCACTCAACTTTATTATGGTCCAGTTCTCACATTTGTACTTTACTATAGAAAAACTGGAAAAAGCAAAGAGTTTGATTCTTTACATAAGAACATTTTATAAGTAGGATATGTTATAAAAATGTAATTGCTAGGGGGTATCAATTTTCATTTCAGTGAGTAAAACTCCATGAGGGCAGGAATTTGGTGTTTTTTCCCTGTTATCATTGGATATGTAGAACCTATCATAGTAAGTGAATGAATGAACAAGGAACAGAATTTCCAACTCCTTGTCTAACGGAACTGCTAGTTAAAAGAGAAATAACCCAATTAATGTGAAATCTTTTGTTTTTGTTAATCAATCTTTAAAATAGTACTTTTCCTATTGAAGGGTAATTAAAATTCTTTTAATATGGTGGAAAGAAGTATCTTTAACATTTCTAATAATTTTCATTTCAATTGTTAATAAAAATTAATGATGATAATTGGACTGTTCATAAAACCATACTGGAAATAGAGAGTAATAAAAAGCACCTATCTCATAGGGATGTTGTGAGGATTAAATTAGTTAATACATGTAAAGCACTTACAACTAGACTTGACACATAATAAAATGCTTGACAACTATTCACTAGTAATTGAGGATGGTGCTGGGACTCTTCTTTTCCTTCATTTTGCAGGAGGGCTCCTGATGGTTAGTTGATCAGTTCTTCCATTCATAGTGAGGTTTTCTCTCAAGCCCTTGCAAAAGCTCCACAAAAGGATCATCCTCCTTAAGACTTTCCATCAACTTTCTTTCCAGGAGTCCTCTTCTAAGACCCTTGATGATAGAGGACTGAGAAGAGCTGCAGAATGGTAATTATATTGCAGTCAAGTGGTGAGGGCTTAAAATGAACTCTGCCTGTTAGCTCTGTGTGACTGAGTGATACAGGGCAAATTGTTTTAATACCTTGCTTTCTTCCTTTGGCCATGTCTCATCTCAGAGAATGACCTTCTCATCTCTTTTCTTACTCTGAGCAGCCATACTCGACTTCTTTTACTTTCACACAGATGCCATATCCTCTCCTACATCTGCCCCTTTGAACATGCTGTTCCCCTTAATGTAATATGTTCTTTCTCTCCCCTCCCCAGTTGCTTTATTTGGTCAGATCCTACTCATGCTTGCATTAATTGCCTCTTTTCTAGGAGACATTTTCTAATAAATTCCCACCAGACTAGTTTGTATCTCTGCCATGCTCCCCTTTCACACCATCATGGTTTTAAAACCTTTCATCCCATTTGGAGTAACCCTACAGACTGAGCTCCAGAGGGGTTGATAGAATCTGACGTGTTCATTGCTGCATCCCCAATTCCTGGCACATAGGAGACCTCAATTAATGTGGTATACTTGGATGGAAAAAAAAATACTGGCAGTATTGTTACTTAGAACTTGGTTAATATTATTTCCACAGCTGCCCTTGTTTCATGGATTTTTTTATTTTTTATTTTTCCTGTAAAGCTGCTGAAACTTAGAAGCTGATTTTGTCACAGTGTTAGATGCCTTTGGAAAATTCTGCATTCCTCTTAGATGAATCTTTACAACTTGGTGAGTTTCACTAGATATCTTCAGTCTTCATTTTGAGCTCAGAAGTATGCCTTCTCTTCTTGTTTTTTTTTTTTTCCTGACATAAATATTGGGTACAATGAGGTTTGCAATCTCCTTGCAAGGAGCATAGGACCAATTATTATAAAAACATTTAGAGCATAGACTGCTACCTTCTTTGATAGCTTTTATTTATCTTTAGAATTTTTATTCTCAAGAGAAGTGAAAAATTATTGAAAGATAATTGATATCCAGATGTATTTCAGCAGTTCTTGAAATTCTTAAAAGTTACCATCTGAAAGTAAGAGCTACAGTGTGTCTTTTTTTTGTTGTTGTTGTTGAGAGAAAGGTGATTTGCAAATGAATGAAAAGTAGAATAAGAATTATTTCATGTCAGGTTTTAGGTTTAGACATCCGTTGACTGAGGTAAAGACGGGCCAGTCACCTGCTACAACTCCAGCTTATAAGCAGGTCTGTCCATCCAGGGTTTGCACACTACCAAATCCAGTCTACTGCCTGTTTTGTATGACCTGTGAACTAAGAATAGTCTTTACATTTTTAAATGGTTGATGGAAAAAATTCCTGGAAGAAGAAGACTACTTTGCAATATGTTGAAATTATATGAAACTCAGGTTTACTGTTTATGAATAAAGCTTTATTAAAATACAGCCGATCTTAATTTTTTTACACATTGTGTATGGCTGTTTTCAGGCTATAGAGGCAGAGTTAGGGAGTTGCATCAGAGACCTTAGGGCCCAGAAAGCCAAAAATATTTACTTTATGACCCTTCATAGAGTAAGCTGGAGAAGAAAATGGCAACCCACCCCAGTATTCTTGACTGGAGAATCCCAGGGAAGGAGGAGCCTGATGGGCTGCCGTCTATGGGGTCGCACAGAGTCAGACACGACTGAAGCGACTTAGCAGCAGCATAGAGTAAGTTAGCTGACCTCTGTTCTACCTAGTTGGAAAAGTATTTATAGATTGAGTGCTAAGATAAGAAATGAGTTGGGGGAAATTAGAGGGAGGTAAGAGTTAATAACCAATTCTCAGTGACTGAACTTACACTTTTTTTCTATCTTGGGAAGTGTAATCCATATTCTCATTAGACCTGTGTTGCTGTTTTCAAGCAGGCAATAAGTTGATTCTGGTATTACTTCTCTTCTAAAGTGAATGTAAATGGACATATTAGGAAGAAAATTAAAATAGTACTCTCAGTTTTTTACCACGTTTTAGTGATACCACAATGTCTTAAGCAGTGCGTGTGTGCAAGTTGCTTCAGTTGTGTCCAGCTTTGCAACCCAGTGGACTATAGCCCGCCTGGTTCCTCTGTCCATGGGATTCTCCAGGCAAGAATACTGGAGTGGGTTGCCGTGCCCTCGTCCAGGGGATCTTCTCAACCCAGGGATCGAACCCACGTTTCTTATGTCTCCTGAATTGGCAGGCAGGTTCTTTACCACTAGCACCAGCTGGGAATCCTGCTTAAACAGACTGTCCTCTAAATCATGATTAAAAGAAGCAGATATCAAGCACACAAAAATAGTAGGTCATATTGCCTTGCTTAAGCCATACCCTCATGGGAAACAGCAGTGATAAAAATTAAGCCATTAATGAAAATTGGACTTAGTTATGTAATTTAGGGTTGGTAAATTTTGTGCTAGCCACCACGGTCATATGATTAACTCAAGTTAATAGAAAACCAGTGTAAATTGTGTTAAAGAATAATAAAAAAGTTCTAGCTAAACTGTAAAAAGCTATAGCTAAAATAAAAATAAACTACAGAAGTGACTTTAACAGTTCTTGATCACACGACAGCTAAGACTCAATCCAGGATTAGATAACCCATTATGCTTAGCCCTAAACTCAGATAATTACAGTAACAAAATTATTTGCCAGAGTTCTATTAGCAGTAGCTTAAAACTCGAGAGACTTGATGGTGCTTCATACCCCTCTAGAGGAGCCTGCTCTATGATTGATAAACTCTGATAAACCTCACCAGCATTTGCTAATTCAGTCTATATACTGCTGTTTTCAGCAAACTCTTAAAAAGGAATAATAGTGTAATTATTACACATAAAAATGTTAGGTCAAAATGTAACTTGTAGGATGGGAGGAAATGGACTATATTTTCTATTTCAAGAGCATGTTTCTCATTATACAAAAGTTTTTATGAAACTGAAAACCAAAGGAGGCTATGGTAGTAAATTAAGAATAGGGTGCCTAGTTAAATCAGGCCATCAAGCATGTACACTCCATCCATCACGCTCCTCAATTATTAATAATCTTTATAATCTCTTAGCAAGTACCAAACACATATGAGGAGATAAAGTATTACTGAGGGAAGCATACTAGAAAGTGTGCTTGAATAAATCAAAGGATAGCGTAAATAAAAGCACCTAGTTTATTTTACCCTCAGGAGTTTCATAGTTTATGGATACTTTAAATTTGTCCCAAATTTCCCACAAATTCAACTGTTATAAGCAGATTAGATAAATTATTCACCCAGTATTTAAAGTATAAGAGATGGAAATTTAAAAATTTGGAGTGCTATGTAGAAAATACTGTAAGGGCCTGATTTTTTAAAAAAAGCATTAAAAGTAATAAAAAAAACCCAAACCTTTCCCCTTTTACATTTTGTATAATGATTTAACTAGGAAATTTTTAACAAAGAACTTAAATCCCCAGAAGCCAGATGAGCTCCTTATGAACAGTTTATTAGAACAAACTCATCTATATAGCAAAATTCT
This sequence comes from Bos mutus, assembly GCF_027580195.1. Lineage (NCBI taxonomy): Eukaryota > Metazoa > Chordata > Mammalia > Artiodactyla > Bovidae > Bos > Bos mutus. The sequence continues at coordinate 70,918,785 of NC_091622.1, read as the reverse complement.
GAGAAGATTTATAAGTAGAGGTGACAAGCCTAACAAGCCTGATGAGAGCTGGTTGTCCAAAAAAAAAAATCTTAAATCATAGTTCAACTTTACAAACTATTAAAAAATCAGAAATTTTAATGTATTTTTAAATGTTAATCTAAAAAGTTTCAACTCCTTAGAAACAGGATACAACCTTATCTAGAGAGTAAAAATAACACCATAGTTGCCTTAAAAAACAGCCATCGATTAAGCGTTCAAGCTTGGCAACACATTTACCTTAATACCAACAATAAATCGACTCCTAGTTTAATATTGGACTAGTCTATTAATTAAAAGAAACAGTAATGTTAATATGACTAACAGGAAATATTTCTTCTTGCATAAGCTTATATAAGTAATAGAATCACTGGTAGTTAACAACAAATCTAAGTCAGTGTTAAATTATTTATTAAAATTAGTCTCAACCTGACAGAGGTATGCACCTACCAAAAGATTTTAAAAAAGTAAAAGGAACTCAACAAGTACAAACCTTGCCTATTTACTGAGAGTATCACCTCTAGCCTGACTAGTATTAAAGGCACTGCTTGCCCAGTGACATCTATTATCCTGACCGTGAAAGGCAGCATAATCACTTGTTTTCTGAATAAAGACTTGTGTGAGTGGCCACACAGGGTTTTCTTATCTCTTAATCAGTGAAATTGACCTTCCTATGAAGAGGTGGGAATAACAAAATAAGACCAGAGGCCTGTACGGAGCTTTATTTAATTAATGCCCCCCCCCCACCCCACTACAATGAACTAAATCATCGTGGGATAATAAAACTTTTATATGGGTTAGCGGTTTTGTTTGGGATGATCTCAGAGAACAAAAAAGTCTCTGAATGATTAAAATTTAGACCAAATAGTCAAAATGTTTGATCCCTTACTGATCCAAAAAATTGATCAACGGAGCAAGTTATACTACAGATAACAGCATAGTCCTACTCTAGAGTTCATATCAACAGTAGGGTTTAGAATCTTGATGTTGGGTCAGGACATCCCAATGGCATAACCAGTATTAAATATTCATTTATTCAATAGTTAAAGTCCTATGTAATATGAGTTTACACCAGAGTAATCCAAGTCAGTTTCTATTATATATTTCTCCCAGTACAAAAAGATGAAAATAAGGCCTACTTTTCAAAAGCACCTTAAAACTAATTAATGATATAATCTTAATTCATGAAAACACCCTGCCAGAGAACACAGGTTAGACTGCAGAGCCTAGTAATTGTATAAAAAAATCGTTATTATTAGAGGTTCAACTCTCCTCCTAACAGAATGTTTAAAATTAACATTCTAACACTCTTCATCCTATTTCTTCTAGTCGTGGCATTCCTCACACTAATTGAATGAAAAGGTATTAGGTTACATACAACTTTGAAAAGAACCAAACTTCACTCACTCATATGGCCTACTATAGCCTATCACTGACACAGTTAAATTATTAAAGAACCACTATGACCAGCCAGTCTTCGATTTGCATATTTTTTATCACATCCATTCTAAAACTATCTAGTAGTATATACCTTTTGTGCAGCTTCTGTTTTTTCCTATGTAAGGAGTTTATCTGTAAAAGGACATTATCTGTTTCTATGAAGGAGCTATATCTGTTATCATATTTTTATGTAAAAGTACTAATATATTCCGAGAAGGCAATGGCAACCCACTCCAGTACTCTTGCCTGGAAAATCTCATGGATGGAGAAGCCTGGTGGGCTGCAGTCGGTGGGGTCGCTGAGGGTCGGACACAACTGAGCGACTTCACTTTCACTTTCCATTTTCATGCATTGGAGAAGGAAATGGCAACCCACTCCAATGTTCTTACCTGGAGAATCCCAGGGACGGGGGAGCCTGGTGGGCTGCTGTCTCTGGGGTCGCACAGAATCAGACACGACTGAAGTGACTTAGCAGCACTAATATATTATTTGGAAAGTAGCTGGTGACTGACTCAGTGGAACAAGGCTAGTATGTACATTGGGGATTAAGGAACATGGTCCCTTTTGGAGTCAAGGGATAGATTGGAGGATATTTTTAAGGAGTCTTCTACAGCCTGACAGAGGCAAATTAAGTCCTCTATTAGGAGATTTAAGATGACAATTTTAGAATCTGCCTTTCTTGTGCTCTTCTTTTCTGTGGCTTCCCTGGTGGCTCAGATGGTAAAGAATCTGCCTGTGATGTGGGAGACCCAGGTTCTTTCCCTGGGTTGAGAAGATCCCCTGGACAAGGAAATGGCAACCCACTCCAATATTGTTGCCTGGAGAATTCCATGGACAGAGAAGTCTGGCAGGCTTCTGTCCATGGGTTTGTAGAGTCAGACATGACTGAGCAACTATTACTAACTTCTTGTGTCTCTAGAACATTTCACAGTTCTGTGCAGTTTGACACATTTACCACTCTGCATCCTAGTTACTTTGTTTTCAGAATAGAGAAAAATAATACCTTTCCTGTCTGAAAGTAGGAATCTTAGGTTTGCTAAATTATAAGTTTCTTAAGGGTGAGTACCATGCCTAATTTTTTTTTAAACTACTGATCTCTTTGTAGCTATTGTAGATCTGGCACGTAGTTGGCACAGAGTCAATGTTTGTTGAGTAAAAGTACACGATATCTTATATCTCAAATAGCTATTCTTTCTATGCATGATCACAATAATTCCAGTTCATTTAAAGATTTGCTTACCGGGATTAGGTGTCTTTTTATTACTGTAGGAGAGAATTTTGATGAAAACAGTAATTTTTTCTGAATCCATTTCTGAATTCATTCCTTACAGATAGCTATCAAATCATTGGCCAGATTTGTCTGTTAAATTAATAATTTTTAATTTTTCTAAGTTACAATAATTTTTGACATCTTGAGGATAAGATTTAGCAGTATCAAATCTGGAAACCTTTTGATAATAAACCTTTAAAATATATATATATATACTAAAGCCACTCTTGAGTATAAAGTTTTACATATTCTCATCTAAGTCTTCTGAAGCTTTTCCCAACTCTTCAATTGAATCTCTTTTTTAATTAAACTTCCCTGTTTGATTTGCTCAAGAACCTATGTTTTAAAATTGTGTCTTGCAGAATACCTTATAAAGACAAGATAATTTAAAAGGTGTTCCAGTTTAGTCATTCAGTCATGTCCAACTCTTTGCAAGCCCATGAACCATAGCACACCAGGCCTCACTGTCCATCACCAACTCCCGGAATTTACCAAAACTCATGTCTTTTGAGTCGGTGATGCCATCTAACCATCTGATCCTCTGTCGTCCCCTTCTCCTCCTGCCTTCCCTCTTTCCCAACATCAGGGTCTTTTCAAATGAGTCGGCTCTTTGTATCAGGTGGCCAAAATATTGGAGTTTCAGCTTCAACATCATTCCTTCCAATGAACACCTAGGACTGATTTCCTTTAGGATGGACTGGTTGGATCTCCTTGCAGTCCAAGGGACTCTCAAAGAGTCTTCTCCAACACCACAGTTCAAAAGCATCAATTCTTCGGCACTCAGCTTTCTTTATAGTCCAACTCTCACATCCATACATGACCACTGGAAAAACCATAGCCTTGACTAAATGGACCTTTTTTAACAAAATAATGTCTCTGCTTTTTAATATGCTGTCTAGGTTGGTCATAACCTTGCTTCCAGGGAGTAAGCATCTTTGAATTTCATGGCTGTAATCACCATCTGCAGTGATTTTGGAGCCCACCAAAATAAAGTCAGCCACTGTTTCCACTGTTTCCCCATCTATTTGCCATGAAGTGATGGGACCGGATGCCATGATCTTCATTTTCTGAATGTTGAGCTTTAAGCCAACTTTTTCACTCTCCTCTTTCACTTTCATCAAGAGGCCCTTTAGTTCTTCTTCACTTTCTGCCATAAGGGTGATGTCATCTGCATATCTGAGGTTATTGATATTTCTCCCGGCAATCTTGATTCCAGCTTGTGCTTCCTCCAGCCCAGCGTTTCTCATGGTGTACTCTGCATATAAGTTAAATAAGCAGAGTGACAGTATACAGCCTTGACGTACTCCTTTTCCTATTTGGAACCAGTCTGTTGTTCTATGTCTGTTCTATGTCCAGTTCTAACTGTTGCTTCCTGACCTGCATTCAGGTTTCTCAAGAGGCAGGTCAGGTGGTCTGGTATTCCCATCTCTTTCAGCATTTTCCACAGTTTATTGTAATCCACACAGTCAAAGGCTTTGTCATAGTCAATAAAGCAGAAATAGATATTTTTCTGGAACTCTCTTGCTTTTTCAGTGATCCAGTGAATGTTGGCAATTTGATCTCTGGTTCCTCTGCCTTTTCTAAAACCAGCTTGAACAGCTGGAAGTTCATGGTTCATGTATTGCTGGAGCCTGGCTTGGAGAATTTTGAGCATTACTTTACTAGTGTGTGAGATGAGTGCAGTTGTGCAGTAGTTGGAGCATTCTTTGTCATTGCCTTTCTTTGGGATTGAAATGAAAACTGACCTTTTCCAGTCCTGTGGCCACTGCTGAGTTTTCCACATTTGCTGGCATATTGAGTGCAGCACTTTCACAGCATCATCTTTCAGGATTTGAAATAGCTCAACTGGAATTCCATCACCTGCAGTAGCTTTGTTTGTAGTGATACTTCCTAAGGCCCACTTGACTTCACATTCCAGGATGTCTGGCTCTAGGTGAGTGATCACACCATTGTGATTATCTGGGTTGTGAATATCTTTTCTGTATAGTTCTTCTGTGTATTCTTGGCACCTCTTTAATATCTTCTGCTCAGGAGATACAATGGCTAAATCTAATACATGACAAAACTGGAGGAAGAAGAAAGCCCTTAAGGACTTTATTTACTCCTTTTAAAAAATAGATTATAAAAGGATATCTTTGTTCTTAGGTACACGTTTAAGTATTTGGAAGTAAAAGGGCATGGTATACACACCTTACTCTCAAATGTTTCAGAAAATATGTTTATCTATATGTGAAGATGACGATGCAGATGTTAAAATTTGGCAGACTGGATAAAGTATATATAGGAGTTCTCCTAACATCATAGTTAAATAGTAGTATAATTTAGAACTTAAAAAAAATCTTAGGTATAGTTTATTAAGTTTTCATCTATCGTGTACTTTTCTTTAATGTTCACTTCACCTTGTTTTAATAAAAATCTATTAAATTTTCCCTTTGCTCCATAAATACGTTTTTTTTTAAAGTAGATCTATTTTTTATTATCTTAAATATTTTGAAGGAAATTCAAGAGTAAGGATCTGTTATAATGTTTTTCCAACTGGGTATAAAGAATTGCAGACTTACTGGTGGGCATTTACAGTGTGATATGCATTATTTTTGGAGAAGGCAATGGCACCCCACTCCAGTACTCTTGCCTGGAAAATCCCATGGACGGAGAGGCTTGGTAGGCTGCAGTCCATGGGGTCACACAGAGTCGGACACTACTGAGCGACTTCACTTTCACTTTTCACTTTCATGCATTGGAGGAGGAAATGGCAACCCACTCCAGTGTTCTTGCCTGGAGAATCCATGGACAGAGGAGCCTGGTGGGCTGCCGTCTATGGGGTCACACAGAGTTGGACACGAAGCGACTTAGCATGCATAATTTTTAAAGCACTTTACATTTAATAATTCATTTTATTTCAGAGCAGCATTATGCTTACACCTTGTTTTGATATGCTTTTTCAAATTTGGCTTCCTTTGTTGCTCAGCTGGTAAAGAATCCACCTGCAATGCAGGAGACCTGGGTTTGATCCCTGGTTTGGGAACATCCCCTGGATAAGGGAAAGGCTACCCACTCCAGTATTCTGGCCTGGAGAATTGAATGTGTATAGTCTGTGGGGTCTCAAAGAGTTGGAGATGACTGAGTGACTTTGACTTTTCAAATTTAGCTAGACCAGAGCTTAGATGCTAAGCCTCAGAAGCTTTGTGTTTTCTTACCTCCTTTTTTCCAGATACAGACTGTGGGAACTGGTGATTTGTAACTCAATATAGAAAGTTGATTATGTATATATTGAGAAAAAATACTATCTTAGAATTATCTAGTTTGTACATAAAAGTCTTAACTTCAGGGCAGACTTTTGTTGCCCTCATAATGTGGGAAGGATCCACACATAAGACTATTCTTCAGTAATTGTCCAGAAAAAGAAAGTAAATATGACTTTTAGTACCCAAGTAGGAGGCAGACTGATAATAGAAACCTAGTTCTACTAGACTTCAGTTTAACCAAGTAAAATAACCAAAAAATTAAAAACAGATCAAGGGACTGATGTAGTATTGCTAACTTTTAAATGCTTTTTATTGAATTAAAACATGCATGTTATACAGTCCATAAATACTGAGTGTCATTTTGATGAAATTTTATGAAGTGAACATTTGTTTAACCAATATGAATACCAAGGTCAAGATATAGAACATTTTCATCAATCCTGGAGCCTCCTTCATGTCCCCTGACAGTCATCATGCTCTCCCAAAGGTAACTGTTATTCTGGCTTGATTCAGTATTCATTGGTATTGTCTGTTTTTGAACTTAATTTTTTTTATGATCAACATCTTGTTGGCAGGAGTCATTCATATTGATTCATATGGCAGTAGCTCATCCTTTTTCATTGCTTTGTAATACTTCATTATTTGTATATACCGCAATTTATTCATCCATTGTACGGTTGATGAACATTTGGTTTATTGTCAGTTTTTGACTACTATAAACAGTTCTGCTGTGAACATTCTTGAGCATGTTTTTTGGCACATATGTATGCCTTTCTGCTGGATAAATAACCAAGGGGGAACATGCTGAGTCTCAGAGTATTTGGATGTTTAGCTCTTGTAGATGCTTCCTAGTTTAGTTTTCCAAAGTGGTTGAATCAATTTACACTTCAACCTGCATTGTACATGAGTTCTTGTTTCTCTTCGTCCTCAACAACACTTGAAATTATTAGTGTTTCAAATTAATAACTCTTCTGCTATAAAGCTAGTGAATTTTTTGTAGTTTTAATTTGTTGTTACCTGATAACTTAAAAGGTTCAGTTCACTTCAGTTGCTCAGTCGTGTCTGACTCTTTGCGACCCCATGAATCACAGCACGCCAGGCCTCCCTGTCCATTACCAACTCCCGGAGTTCACTCAGACTCACGTCCATCGAGTCAGTGATGCCATCCAGCCATCTCATCCTCTGTTGTCCCCTTCTCCTCCTGCCCCCAATCCGTCTCAGCATCAGAGTCTTTTCCAATGAGTCAACTCTTCCCATGAGGTGGCCAAAGTACTGGAGTTTCAGCTTGAACATCATTCCTTCCAAAGAAATCCCAGGGCTGATCTCCTTCGGAATGGACTGGTTGGATCTCCTTGCAGTCCAAGGGACTCTCAAGAGTCTTCTCCAACACCACAGTTCAAAAGCATCAATTCTTCGGTGCTCAGCCTTCTTCACAGTCCGACTCTCACATCCATACATGACCACAGGAAAAACCATGGCCTTGACTAGACGGACCTTTGTTGTCGAAGTAATGTCTCTGCTTTTGAATATGCTGTCTAGGTTGGTCATGACTTTCCTTCCAAGGAGTAAGCATTTTTGAATTTCATGGCTGCAATCACCATCTGCAGTGATTTTGGAGCCCCCAAAAATAAAGTCTGATGCTGTTTCCACCGTTTCCCCATCTATTTCCCATGAAGTGATGGGACCAGATGCCATGATCTTCATTTTCTGAATGTTGAGCTTTAAGCCAACTTTTTCACTCTCCACTTTGACTTTCATCAAGAGGCTCTTTACTTCCTCTTCACTTTCTGCCATAAGGGTGGTGTCATCTGCATATCTGAGGTTATTGATATTTCTCCCAGCAATCTTGATTCCAGCTTGTGTTTCTTCCAGTCCAGCGTTTCTCATGATGTACTCTGCATATAAGTTAAATAAACAGGGTGACAATATACAGCCTTGACGTACTCCTTTTCCTATTTGGAACCAGTCTTTTGTTCCATGTCCAGTTCTAACTGTTGCTTCCTGACCTGCATATAGGTTTCTCAAGAGGCAGGTCAGGTGGTCTGGTATTCCCATCTCTTTCAGCATTTTCCACAGTTTATTGTGATCCACACAGTCAAAGGCTTTGTCATAGTCGATAAAGCAGAAATAGATGTTTTTCTGGAACTCTCTTGCTTTTTCGGTGGTCCAGCGAATGTTGGCAATTTGATCTCTGGTTCCTCTGCCTTTTCTAAAACCAGCTTGAACATCAGGAAGTTCACGGTTCACATATTGCTGAAGCCTGGCTTGGAGAATTTTGAGCATTACTTTACTAGCGTGTGAAATGAGTGCAATTGTGCGGTGGTTTGAGCATTCTTTGGCATTGCCTTTCTAAAGGCAGACTTTAGAAGCTTGTAAAGAAAGACTGGGAAACAGATTTTCCCGTTCAAATTTCCAGAAAGAAATGCAGCCCAGCTGACGCCTTGAGTTCCTCCCAATGGTAAATGGTAAGGCCTGGAGCGAGAACAGAACTCCTGGCAAAGAGAGATCCGTTGAGGCAGGAAATGGGAAGAAAGTGTGCAAAAACAATATTGAGGAAATAGGATGTTTTGCTAATGATAATGTGTCTAGAGGACACAATCAAAGGATTTTGAAAATTGGGAAAGGGGGATGGTATCAATGTGGGGATATACAGAGTGTGTAGGAACAAAAGTCTAGGTGGTGTGGGGTGACCTGAGTCTTGATCCTCTCCTGTGCCTGATATGAAGGAAAGTAGGGCATAATGGGATTAGTCCCTGTGGTTTCCTAGGTAGATTATTGTGACTATGGAGGGAGAAAGGGTTTGGAAAAGGCTGAGATTTATCAAGAGCAGCCAGAGATTTTAGACCTGTATTAAGTTTCTGTTACTGCCATAGAATGACAAACTTAGAAAGTACTGCAAACTTAATGGTTTAGAACAGAACAAATTTATTATTACTATCTTACAGTCCTGCAGCTCAGAAGTTTCATAAGGGTCTCACTGGGCTAAAGGCAAGAGGTGTCAGTAGGGCTGCATTCTTCCTGGGAGCCTCAGAGGAGAGAGAATGTTTCCTTGTATGTTCAAGCTTCCAGAAGCTGCCTGTATTCCTTGACTTGTGGCTCTCTTCTTTCACCTTCAAAACCAGCCACATTTCCTGTTTCTCTTTTGTCTCACATTGCTCTGACCATGGACAGGAAAGGTCCTCTGCTTTTAAAGACTTGTGTGATTACATTGGATCACCCAGATAATCTGGCATAAACTAACTACTCATCTCAAAATCTTTAACCTTATTGCATCTACATAGTCCCTTTTTGAAATGTATTTGCCGATTTCAGGGATTAGGGCATGGTCCTTTTAGTGGGGCCTTATTCTGCCTACCACAGGGTCCCCTCTTTCTTCCTGTGAATACTAATATAGGGCTTGGTGTAGGATGGTATCCAGGTTTAGGGTGTGGTATTTGGTTCAATATGTAGTTGGGCTTGAACTCTTGCTGCACTTCAGATCTTCTGTGAGGCTCATTTGAGGCTGAGGACAGTCTCGGGCCTCACTCTCATCTCAAAAAAGGATTAAGGTGCTGATGTATTCTGTGGACCAGATCAGTCCATCACATGAAGAGGGAAAGTGAAAGTGAAAGTTGCTCAGTTGTGTCCGACTCTTTGCAACCCCTTGGACTTTCCATATAGTCCATGGAGTTCTCCAGGCCAGAATACTGGAGTGGGTAGCCTTTCCCTTCTCCGGGGGGTCTTCCCAACCCAGGGATTGAACCCAGGTCTCCTACATTGCAGGTACATTCTTTACTGACTGAGCCACAAGGGAACCTAGACATTATTTGAAGAAATAAATTTGTTGAATAATTGCAGTAGTCTTGTGTGCTACCAGGAGAGCTGTATTAATCTTTCAGTTTTTGTTTACTTAATGAGGCTTCAGAAATGCCTTTCATCTAGATATTGACAGGGTAGATTTTTGATAGCATTTGATGTTTCTCTTGAATCAGAATTTTCTTTGGTTCTAAGAGGTCTGGATCGTGAGACTTTGATTTAGGGTGTGTTTCTTGTTTTTGCTGTCAATTTTAGATTTAAATTGGTGTTACAAACTACTGTAGAATTAAGAATTTTTTTATCATGCTAATGTTTCATATCCATTGTGGAAGTGAACTAATGTTCCCATTCAGTACTGAATAAATTGAGAACTTTATTTAATTGAGAACTTAAATTTCATCTTTACTCATTCATTAAATAATTTTAAAAGTATTTCAGCCTTTCTTTACAAGTTAAAATTGTTCTCTTAAAAATAATTATCTTTTTAACTATAATACAAACAGTAATCTGCAGAAGCAAGTTTGACTTTTTCATAAATTATGATAAACATAGTTAAGGATTGTTGGGTTTTGTATTATATCAATTAAATTTCAGCACTACTTTTAATTAATGTTTATATCAATAGATCCCTCAGTCCCAGAAAGATCTGTGATATCAGATTTAACTAACCTAAATGCCAAAGTAGGTCAGTAGGTCAATAGGTTATTAGGTTAGAAAAGGATTTATTGTAGTTTCCATTTTTTAAACCGAGGTTCTTGAGTTAAACCTTTTAAATTAGTAATTTAATGTTAATAATTAGGTGAAATAAAATGCTTCTTCTGTAAGTTACAGGAACAAGTACATAGGAAGATAGTCTCTTTTACTCATGTTTGGTAATAGTAGCATGTTACTTTGTTACTTATGTTTTTTTTTTTTTCCCTTAGCCCAGGCTCTAATGTTGGACAGTTAAAAGGAAACAAACAAGAAAAAGGCAGCAGTTAAGGTTTCCTTGTTATAAAATAATACACATTCTTAGAAAAATTTTAGAAAGTGCTAAAGAAAAAGTAAAAATGGAAAAAATCCATAAGCTAATTACTCAAATAACAACAGTTGATACTTTGACATATTTTGGATTTATATTCAATATATTTTAATGTCACTGTTACTGCTGTTGGATGTTTAAAATCTTTCTAGTTTTATTGTTTTAAATAATAATGCGTTCACTGTCAAACTTTGAATACATCTCTGATTATTTCCTTTTTTTTCCCACCCAAAATGAGATTACTAGGTCAAAGGACTTAAGCGTTTCCAGTTATTGACACGTCTTACCAAACTATATTTTAAGAAAAGGAGTCCTCGTTTACTCTCTTAAAGCATTGTTGAGTGTCTATTTCATTTCTCTGTCACAAGCTTCTCAGACTGTTATTAAATGTAATAGACTTGAGAGTCATTTTCTTGTCCTCAGTGCAGTGTTGACATTGTCATCTTCTTGAAGTACTCTTTCTTTTAATTTTAGTGACAAATAATCCTTCATGGCTTTCTTTGTTATCTTTGGTCCTTTTCCGTCTAGTTGATAGTATTATTACCAGTAATTATACTTAAAATTTATCACTCCTTTGTTGTGTTTTCTACACGTTTTGAAACGTGTAACATAGCTGATCCTTAGAACAATTTTATGGGCTAGGTACTTCTGTTATCTCCATGAGCCATAATTCACATTCAGGAACTGTTTGCAAAGCCCATTTCTTTACGTTTTTTTGCTCTGCCTTTTCCCCATTTTATTGGCTACTCTTCTGCTTGTCTCTGAAATGTTACTTTTTTCGTCAGATTTGAGCCTTAGCCTTTTTTCTCCTTTTGTATGTTTTTTTTTTCTAGAGAAATCCATTTAATCATTATCTTTAATGTGCATATTTACTTTGATGGCTCCCACTTTACATCTTCACCCAGTTCTTTCCTGAAAGCCACACCCATATTTCCAGCTGCCTGCACGACTGAAGCAACTTAGCATGCATGCATGCATTGGAGAAGGAAATGGCAACCTAATCCAGTGTTCTTGCCTGGAGAAGCCCAGGGACGGACCAGTCTGGTGGGCTGCCATCTATGAAGTCGCACAGAGTCGGACATGACTGAAGCGACTTAGCAGCAGAGGCAGCTCGACATTTTTCCTCTTCCATGTCCCATAGATATCTTAAGCATAACATGTCTAAAACTGTATCCATCATTAGAAGTATTCGTGAGGTGTTTGTTTCACAGTGATTAAGAGCATGCTTCTGTGTGCTGTGCTTAGTCATTCAGTCTTGTCTCTTTCTTTGTGACCCCATGGACTATAACCTGCCAGGTTTCTTTGTCCATGGCAATTCTTCAGGCAAGAATACTGGTGGGTTGGCATGCCCTTCTCCAGGGGATCTTCCCAACCCAGGAATTGAACCCAGGTCTTCCGCATTGCAGGCAGATTCTTTACCGTCTGAGCTACCAGGGAAGCCCAAGAATACTGCAGAAGATAGCCTATCCCTTCTGCAGGGGATCTTCCTGACCAGGAATCGAACCAGGGTCTCCTGGATTGCAGGCGGATTCTTTACCAGCTGAGCTACCAGGGAAGCCTGATTAAGAGCATAGTTCAAGCTAAATGAATGGGTTTTATATCTTAGCCTTACTGCTCATCTTGGCCAGCTAGCTTACATATTTTCTTTGTGTTTCAGTTTCCGCATCTGTAAAATGGAGATAATAATAGAGCCTACTTCATGTGATTGTTGAGTCTTAAATGAGAGAAAACTTTGAAGAATGCCTGGTACATAGTAAATGTTCAATAAATGTTAGCCAGTGTTTTCAGCATCATTCCCTTCCTCTTTTCTCCAATTTACTCCTCCAGTATTACCTATCCACCTCACAGATGTGTCCAAGCGAAAATTTGAGTGGTATTCTTGACTTCTCCCTGCCCCCAACTTCTGTTAATCAGTCACCAAATTCTGTCTGGTCATCTCAGTATCTATTAAAATTCTCATTTTTAAAATGATCTCTGCTTCTATATGGAGAAGGCAATAGCAACCCACTCCAGTACTCTTGCCTGGTAAATCCCGTGGACGGAGGAGCCTGGTAGGCTGCAGTCCGTGGGGTCGCTAGGAGTCGGACACGACTGAAGCGACTTAGCAGCAACAGCAGCAGCTGCTTCTATATTGTTTTACCTGAACTTTTACAATACTATACTTCTACCATTCTAATTCTAGTCCTGGCTCCTTATATTCTGTTTTCTGTGTTGTAACCAGATGATGGCTCAAAAGAACAAGTGTCTTATTAATTCAGTTTCCTGCTTAAAACTTTTCCGGGTCTTAAATGGGGAGAGTGGGGTTGGGAGTTACTGTCATGATCCACTTACCTCATCATTATCATCTCTTACTGCCACCTCTGTTACCCCTGGTCCCTAGGTTTTTGCTCCAGTCAACACTAAGGTACTTGGTAGTATTCTAAAATCACAGTTCTTCTCATGTCTCCAGACCTTTGTGTACATTTTCTCTTGACATTGATGAAATTTCTCTCTTTGCTTAGTGAAATCTTATTTTATTCTTAAGATCTCAGTTTATGTGTCACTTCTTCAGGAGACTTCCTTAACTTCTGTGTCACTCCCAGAGTGTTCAGAGAGCATTTTGTGCCTTCTCTGGAAAGCACCTCAAATGTAGTGGCTGTGTCTATTTCACCATTTCAAAACTACAATCAGTGTACTACTGAACACTTGTATTAGTACTCAGTAAATATTTGCTGAGTGATAAATATATGAAGTAGAATTTTTAAGGAATCACTAATATTTAAAGCTAGTGGAGGTGATGGAATTCCAGTGGAGCTATTTCAAATCCTGAAAGATGATGCTGTGAAAGTGCTGCACTCAATATGCCAGCAAATTTGGAAAACTCAGCAGTGGCCACAGGACTGGAAAAGGTCAGTTTTCATTCCAATCCCAAAGAAAGGCAATGCCAAAGAATGCTCAAACTACCACACAGTTGGACTCATCTCACACGCTAGTAAAGTAATGCTCAAAATTCTCCAAGCCAGGCTTCAGCAATATGTGAACCGTGAACTTCCTGATGTTCAAGCTGGTTTTAGAAAAGGCAAAGGAACCAGAGATCAAATTGCCAACATCCGGTGGATCATGGAAAAAGCAAGAGAGTTCCAGAAAAAGATCTATTTCTGCTTTATTGACTATGCCAAAGCCTTTGATTGTGTGGATCACAATCAACTGTGGAAAATTCTGAAAGAGATGGGAATACCAGACCACCTGATCTGCCTCTTGAGAAATTTGTATGCAGGTCAGGAAGCAACAGTTAGAACTGGACATGGAACAACAGACTGGTTCCAAATAGGAAAAGAAGTACATCAAGGCTGTATATTGTCACCCTGCTTATTTAACTTATATGCAGAGTACATCATGAGAAACGCTGGACTGGAAGAAACACAAGCTGGAATCAAGATTGCTGGGAGAAATATCAATAACCTCAGATATGCAGATGACACCACCCTTATGGCAGAAAGTGAAAAGGAACTCAAAAGCCTCTTGATGAAAGTGAAAGTGGAGAGTGAAAAAGTTGGCTTAAACCTCAACATTCAGAAAACGAAGATCATGGCATCCGGTCCCATCACTTCATGGGAAATAGATGGGGAAACGGTGGAAACAGTGTCAGACTTTATTTTTGGGGGCTCCCAAATCACTGCAGATGGTGACTGCAGCCATGAAATTCAAAGACGCTTACTCCTTGGAAGGAAAGTTATGTCCAACCTAGATATCACATTCAAAAGCAGACACATTACTTTGACAACAAAGGTCCATCTAGTCAAGGCTATGATTTTTCCTGTGGTCATGCATGGATGTGAGAGTTGGACTGTGAAGAAGGCTGAGCACCGAAGAATTGATGCTTTTGAACTGTGGTGTTGGAGAAGACTCTTGAGAGTCCCTTGGACTGCAAGGAGATCCAACCAGTCCATTCTGAAGGAGATCAGCCCTGGGATTTCTTTGGAAGGAATGATGCTCAAGCTGAAACTCCAGTACTTTGGCCACCTCATGGGAAGAGTTGACTCATTGGAAAAGACTCTGATGCTGGGAGGGATTGGGGGCAGGAGGAGAAGGGGACGACAGAGGATGAGATGGCTGGATGGCATCACTCACTTGATGGACGTGAGTCTGAATGAACTCCGGGAGTTGGTGATGGACAGGGAGGCCTGACGTGCCGAGATTCATGGGGTCACAAAGAGTTGGACACGACTGAGCGACTGAACTGAACTGAACTGAATATTTAACTATAATATGTTTTTACTTAGCTTCTTTGATTTCTGTTAAAAGAAAGCGAAAGTCGCTCAGTTGTGTCAACTTTTTCCCGACCCCATGAACTATACAATCTATGGAATTCTCCAGGCCAGAAAACTGGAGTGGGTAGCTGTTCTGTTTTCCATGGGATCTTCCCAAACCAGGGATCGAACTGAGGTCTCCTGCATTGCAGGCAGATTCATTACCAGCTGAGCTACCAGAGAAAGCTCCTTGCCAGGAATAATTTTTACATTATTTTACATTATTTTAAAATGTGCTTCATGCACATTTTAGGAATTCAGTTCTATTGCTCTGGTGTTTTTGATTCAGACCTTTTATATTTATTTGAGTCTCTAATCTCCAGGGATATCTATCTTTTGTTGTTGCCATAATAAAACAGTCTCTTTTTGTGCCCAAAATTTTTACATTTATTTGCTGTTTGTTTTCTTCATGGCTCCTTACTCAGTCTTACTTTTTGTTGTAGTTTTGTTTGGGTTTTAAATTCTTTTGAATAACTTTTAGGGATACTTAATATGGTAAAAAATACTATTTGTCGTGCTGCAGATGTTTAAGCCTTTTATTTTGGTTTTAAAGGGGGAGTTTCTATTTGTGTTTATTTTGTTAATAATTGGTATCCCTACATATCCTTTAGACTTCACAACAGCTGACTTAGGTAAGAATTCTGAGGCTTAGGATAATTAAGTTAATTGTCCCAAAGATTTTCATGCCTTTCTGACTCTAAGCTCATGGTCTTAGCTTCTACTTTCACTCCTCCAGTATTCTGGGTTTATTAGGTGCTTTGATTATGACTGACTCTATCCCCAAATACTTAAAAACAAATAGGACACTAGGAACTGGCTTCTGAATTGGCTTCACGCACATTTTAGGAATTCAGTTCTTTTGCTCTGGTGTTTTTGATTCAGATCTTTTATATTTATTTGAATCTCTAATCTCCAGGGATATCTATCTTTTGTTGTTGCCATAAAAAAAGTCTCTTTTTGTGCCCAAAAATACCCCCTCTTTTTCTGCTGTCATAAATTTCCCTATGTTTTGCTGTCATGTTACATACATAGCATATTCTTGGTTTTTAAAAAATTATGTAAAATAGACATTGCATAGGTCAGATGCAAACTATAACTGTAAAGTTTTGCATTAACTTTGGCACAGTTGGGTTGGTCTTGGTTAATTCAGTTATTCACAGTGATTATTGAGTTTTTGTTGTTGTAAAGTTGCTAAGTTGTGTCCAACTGTTTGTGACCCCATGAACTGTGCAGCGCGCCAGGCTTCCCAGTCTTTCACTATTTCCTGGAGTTTGCTCAAACTCCTGTTCATTGAGTCAATGATGCTATTCAGCCATCTCATCCTCTGTTGTCCCCTTCTCCTGCCTTCAGTCTTTCCCAGCATCATGATTTTTTCCAGTGAGTTGGCTCTTCGCGTCAGGTGGCCAAACTATTGGAGCTTCAGCTTCAGTATCAGTAATGAATATTCAGGGTTGATTTCCTTTAACAGTGACTGGTTTGATCTCCTTGCAGTCCAAGGGACTCTCAAGAGTCTTCTCCAGCACCACAGTTTGAAAGCATCAATTCTTCGGTGTTCAGCCTTCTTTATGATCCAGCACTCATATCTGTATATGACTACTGGAAAAACCATAGCTTTGACTATACAGACCTTTGTCAGCAAAGTGATGTGTCTGCTTTTTAATATGCTGTCTAGGTTGGTCATTGCTTTTCTTCCAAGGAGCAAGTATCTTTTAATTTCATGGCTGCAGTCACCATCTGCAGTGATTTTTGGAGCCCCCCCAAAATAAAATCTGTCACTGTTTTGATTGCTTCCCCATCTATTTGCCATGAAGTGATAGGACCAGATGCCATGACCTTAGTTTTTTGAATATTGAGTTTCAAGCCAGCTTTTTCAGTCTCCTCTTTCACTTTCATCAAGAGGCTCTTTGGTTCCTCTTCACTTTCTGCCATTAGGATGATATCATCTGCATATTTGAGGTTGTTGATATTTCTCCTGGCAATCTTGATTCCAGCTTGTGCTTCATCCAGCCTAGCATTTCACATGAAGTACTCTGCATAGAAGTTAAATAATCGGGGTGACAATATACAGTCTTGACATAACTCCTTTCCCAATTTGGAACCAGTCCGTTGTTCCATGTCCAGTTTATATATTGCTTCTTGACCTGCGTACAGGTTTCTCTGGAGGCAATTAAGGTGGTCTGGTACTCCCATCTCTGCAGCTTGTTGTGATCCACACAGTCAAAGGCTTTAAGAATAGTCAGTTAAGCAGATATAGGTGTTTTTCTGAAATTCTCATACTTTTTTTTAATGATCCAGTGGATGTTGGCAATTTTGATCTCTGATTCCTCTGCCTTTTCTAAATCCAGCTTGTACACCTGGAAATTCTCAGTTCATGTACTGTTGAAGCCTAGCTCGAAGGATTTTGAGAATTACCTTGCTAGCATGTGAAATAGGTGTAATTGTACCTGTATTTGTTTTCTCTTCCTGATAAATTTGATGCTTTTATTTTTGTATAATGCCTTTTAATCTCTTGTGACAGTTATTTACTTAAAGTCTGTTTTGTCTGATACAAGTATGGCTATTCTTGCTTTCTTGGTTACCGTATGCATGGAATGTCTTTTTTCAGTCTTTTACTTTCAGTCTTTGTGTATCCTTAAATCTAAACTGTCTCTCATAGATAGCATATAGTTGGATCTTGTATTTTTATCCATTTACCTACTTTCTCTTTTGATTGGCAACTTCAGTTTATTTGCAATTAAAATAATTACTGCTAGGGAAAGACTGTTACTATTTCGTTCATTTTTTGTCTGTCTTGTAGCTTTTTCCACTTTTTTTCCTCTGGTCTTTGTGTTTCATTGATTTTTTTTTTAATGTTTTATAGGGTTTGATTCTTTGATTCTGCTTTGATTCTTTTCTCATTTCCTTTTTAGGTATTCTCTATAGGTGTTTTCCTTGTGCTTACCATAATGTTAATAATATATTTTAAGCTGATAACTTGAAAAACTCTACTCTTTTACTTCTCTCCCCCTTACCACATTTGATCTCTGTTACAGATTACATCTGTTTATATTCATCATATATGAGTGTTTGTTAGCCCATATATATGTATGTATGTTCATTAACATACTTTATAGTTATACTTATTTTTATACTTTTGTCTTTTAACTTCTGTAGTAGAATTAAAAGCGGTTGTAGTTTTTTAAAGTTCTTTTAGAAACAATTATTAGTGTTTAGCGTTTCTTATATATTGTTTTGTGACAAAATTCTAAATTTTATGTTTCAAAATTATTTTAAAACCTCTTTTATGATAAATGTCTATATAAGTTGAGTAAATCTAACAAAATTTTTTCTTAAACAGAATTCTAAGACTGATGATCAGCCATACAGAAGAATATATTGAACTTACAGTTTTCTGAAGAATCAGTTCAAAGATCTCAGAAATACAAAAGGTAATGAAATAATTGTATCTTGAAATGTGCTTTGAAATGACACTTCCCTAGGAAAATGAGTTGGGGAGAGTCAGTGCTAAATTATGATTTTTCATAGCGGAATTCAGTAGATGATGGGCTAAAGATACTTTTCAGAGCAGAAGCAAGTGCTTTTAATAATTACATTGGGACTACTCAGATAAATTGGGTCTGTGTAGTCACCCCACCTAAAACAGAAAGAATCAAGAAGTAGTAAGAGGTATTAGAGATGTGCAGTTAACTACCAAAGGAAGGAGTTAACGAGATGAAAGGGGTTGAAGGTAGAATATGGAGATCAGAGAACTTTAGTTTTTTAATAAGTCTTGTAAAATTTTTTGCACACTTTAAACTTTGAACAGTTACACATTTGTGAAAATCAACACTAAGTTTTAAAACGAGAGAGGGGAATTAATGAAAGATCTTGAAATACCAACTGTACACAATTGACAAGTTGTTTTTCTGTGAAAGGGACCAGAAAAGGAGGACGGTACCTGAAGGAGATTGGTGGGTCAAGGAAGTTTTGTGTTTCATTTTTTCTTTAAGATTTTTCACTAAGATTTTGATCAGAATAATGCAGTTTTGGAGGGAGAAATTAGTGATATAGAAATGGAAAGCTTTGAGAAAGAGAGCAGATGGGATTCAGAGGACAAGTAGTATCATACCATTAGATACTGCATGATTTATTTTTAATGCAGAATGTGTTACATTGTTTATGAATTCTTTTCCAAAGATGGACTGCCAGGTACTGAGATTTTCTGTTAGTTACCTGTAATGTTGTGTGCTGAATTTAAAACATACCTGCTTCCATGTTGGCAAACTTTGAATTGCTTATACAGTTTATTAGTTATTAATAGCTTCCCCTTTGATAAATTTTTCAAAAAGTTGTTTTTAAAATGATGTTTATAAAAAACTTATACCATCCTGCCCTCTGTGTTGTGATAAAATAGTAATGTGGTGCTTACTCAGCTGGGAATTCCTATCACTGAATGACTTTGAGCTCAAGTTGCTTATGTAAAGGAGCATTCGATTCTTAGCTGTAACTTGATCCTTTACATAATTTAATTTGTTCCAACTACTGTAACTGCTCCTTTTAAAGACATTTTATTGCATACCATACTGGTCTATTAATGTCAATATTTAAGAAACAAGAGTTTTAACAATAATATTTAATCTGTATTAGAAATTCCTTGTGTGAGTAGGAACTTCACATGTCTTCTAAAATTGAGTCCTTAGAATTCATAGCATGACATGTGTAAACTATACCTAGTCTTTTAGTACTGAAAACGTGGGTCCTAGAATTATACCGACACAGTAACTGTGGCTGCTCCCACATTACCACTTTGTTTTGTTAATCAAGGGGAATCTTCTAAAAGTTACTTTACTTAGTTGGGCCTACTTCACTTCTTCCTTTTATCTTTCCCTTAAATATAGCATGCCTATCAATTGGCTGGACAAGTAGAGAAAAGATCTTGGACTAAGCTATCAGAGATGTAATTTTATGTTGCTCAATTAGTTGGACAGCAAATAGCGTTTGGAAAAATTCTGTTAACCAACAATAATAAAATAGCTTAAGAAAGCATCAGTCTGTCTTCTAAAGCATTTTGGATTCACCTCCTTTAGAGTCAGCATGGTCCCTCTTGTATAGTCTTTAAGTCCTTATTCTTTGGGTCTTTTTTTTCCCTCTAGTTTGCCCTATTCTGTCTTCTCATAATTAAACAGATGGATACTTGGTGCCATATAAGGCTCAAATCTGATCTTTTAACTTTAAACTGGAACTGTTCTTTTTTAATTCACCCAGGTTGGCTCTGTTACCTTTGGACTGTTCTTTCTGTTCTAGTGATAGAACCAAACTCTGTTATTATCATGATGATAAGTATGTCTATTGGACCAAAGGGCTGTACTTAGGTGGTCTTTAAAGTCTCTTCTAACTCTGAAATTCTGTAATTTTGTGTTGTATTTGCTGATGTTGACCCAGACACTTAAAATCACTGTTTTATCCTGAAGTTAGTTCTTTTTATTTTTCTTAACCACCATCCCCCCTCCCCCCACCCCATTATCCTCCCCACTATCTTTTAAGAACTCTTAGCCCTGCACAGTTCCACTTCTGCAGCCATAACCACATAGGCAACCCAGCATCATTTATCAAGAGTTATTGTCTATTTGTCATGAATGTACATTTGATTGAGTATTTTAGAATCTCATGTTCTTTAATACTCTCTGGTTCAGAGTGACAGATCAATTTACACTATTTTCTAAATTTTACATAAAGTTTCTTTTGGCTCAAAACTGTTAGGATATTAGAATTAAGGTGTTTATTCAATATTTAACTCATGACTGTATCTTTTATGGGCAAAACCTGCTTTCTACTTTAGAAAAACTGTATAGAATATAGAGAGAAATTTTAGGCTTATGATTGAGTTTTAAAGCAGTAATTTTTTTAAAGCAGTAAATTTTAATTCTTTCGGTGTGAATATGAAACTTTATAATAAGGCTGTTCTTCAGTTTACTTGCCTTCACCCCCTTACTACTCCTGTTATCTCTCACTTTATACTCTGGTAATGAAAACTTTCAGTTGTAATATACCTACATTTTTCTCTAAAGAGAAAAGTTCCTCAAATACGATGTCCTCTGATCTCATAATGGCCTGTGCCTTTGCGTATCGCTGTTCTTGTGGCCTAGAATCCTGTCAACTATTACCTCTTGTCCTTTAGCCTGTTACATCTGAAACTTAAATGGTCATACAAATCACATGGGGACCTTGTTAAAATTGTGGATTCTGCTTTACTAGGACTAGAGCTGGTCTCAAGATTCTGTATTTTAACAAGCTCTCTGATGATGATGTCGGTCTCAGAACCACAGTTTCGATAACAAGAATCTCTGCTGCCTGACAATATGACTGTCATCAAGAATATTTCCTCTGACTCCCCCCATATACCTTTATTATCCCTGTTTCTGTAATTATTTAGTTATCTGCCTCCCTATTTAATTGCAGATTTTTGCCTATAATGATTGTATCTCTCATCCTTGTATTTCCAAAGCTAACTGTACTGTTTAATAGAAAATAGGCTTTTAGCAAATGTTTATCACCCATTAGCTGGTGTTCTTAAAGCTTACTTACCTAGACTGACATATGTAGCCTACTTACATAGTTATATAGTTATAATCTATACTGAATATAGTGGCTTTTTGATTACTTTATTATAGAAAGGAAATGAATTATGGTCTTCAATTTTTTTTCCTCTGTAGCTCTTTATATAGAAGAAAACAAAACCTCAAATGTGCCTCAGCTAAGGATTATTTTCTTGAAAATAATCTTCTAGCCCTTTGTAGAAACAAAAACATTTTGAAATCTCTATGATAAACATACAGTGTTTCTCAAATTATTTAATACTATGTTTGTAGAAATAAGTTTTTTGGAAAACTAATGACCATTTACTTTTCCTTCCACTCAAGGAGAAGTACAAATGTCTACCACAAGACGAAAACGTAACATGTTATGTTGTTTACCGTAAGCTGTAGTAAAATGAGCTCACTTGTTGACAGGTATGTTTTTAGAGACTCATTTATTTTGAATTATGTAAAGCTATTTTAAAAATTCACTGTTAGAGTAATGGTCTGTATCACTGACAAAAGAAGTATTATGCTTAATCATTAATACTATTATACTTACCTTCTGTATTGAGCAAATGTCATGTAATAGTAAAATGTATTATCTAGAGCCAAAGTCAACAGCATGTCGCTTGTGTTCTGAATGGATCTTGAGCTGTAATTTTGAGTGGTTTGGTCAGAACTATTCTGAAAGGAATCATGACAGTTTCAGGGGTTTCCTTGGCACTTTCTGGAATCATCTGTCTCCTTATCTATTGGTCCTAACTTCAGCCTGTTAAACGTCTTAGCATGTGTGACTCATAAGAGGTAACTGTAATTATTAATAGGATTTTTTTAGTTGAAATTATAATCTTTAAATCTTACTCTTGGTAAAGGATAGGCCTCCTTGTTTCTTTGATTTTAAGACTTCTTTAACTTTTTTTTTTTTAACTTTTTAACATGTTTGACACTAGAATTCATCTTAGAGTAGGCTTATCAGAGTTTAATTGGTAGTATTTTTAAATTTCTTAGTGGACATAATAATGGACTTCCCTGGTGTCTCAGACAGTAAAGCGTCTGCCTGCAATGCAGGAGACCCGAGTTTAGTCACTGGATCGGGAAGATCTCCTGGAGAAGGAAATGGCAACCCACTCCAGTATTCTTGCCTGGAAAATCCCATGGATGGAGGAGCCTGGTAGGCTACAGTCTGTGGGGTTGCAAAGAGTCGGACACGACTGAGCAACTTCACTTTCACTTTCACTTTTAGTGGACATAATAAATCTTATCATCAGTGGTATCTTAAATTTGATGAAATACAATGACAGCTTTTTAAAAATACCTGCTCTGACAGCTAACATGCAGAGCACTTTCTTTGTTTTAACTTCATTTAACTTCACAATAATTCCATGAGATTTTACAGATGAGGGATCTGTAGGTCAGAGAGGTTAAATAGCTTGTTTTAAGGTCACATAGTAAATAATAAGCTGGAGTTATGACCTGTGTTGATCTCTCTGACTCTAAAGTTCCTGTGCTTTTATTTTAGTATACTGTGTGATTTTTCCATAGGGGATTCTTTAAGCATTTTATAGCTAGACTTGTGCACAAAGTGACTTTTGACATCGAGAGGCAGCTTCCTTCCCTTTTCTGTGAGGTAAATAGTGAAGGTACATACTTTACCAGAGCTTAAGACCTGAAGGGCAAGGTGTTTCCTCAGGGAGCCCTGCCATAGACTGGGCTGTGTATAGTTTCAAGTGGAATCTGTGTGTAGTCTTCTCAGAAAAAATGTTTCTTCACTACTCCTGAGGCATTACATATGATTTCAGTGTTGTGCTTTTGATTGATTTCCAGTTCCCATTCTAGATAATATGACATCTAGGGATGACATCAGAGTGTTCAGACATAAAGCAGTGGTTCTTAATGAGTTCATTTTCTCTCTGAATGTCATGAAAGTTAATGGACTCCCTCCTCAATGATGTGCATTTACATGTAGAATTTTTTATAAATTTTAGTGTTTACATGGAACCCCAAAAGTTTGCTATGATAGATTTGTAGATGATCTCAATTGTGGGACTCATAGGCACTTTATAGGCCACAGAGAGATGTGGTTAAAGGAATCAATAGTGAGTTCATGTAAAAGATCATAAGTCACTTGAAACTATTTAATATTGCCCCTTAGGTTAAGAAGTTAGCCACCAGGTCTCTAGATTTCAGAGAGACTTGTGTTAGGATGCTCTTCCCCTCAGTCTTCCCTTAACCAATCCCTTCTTGTCTTTTAGATCTCAGCTCAAATGTTCCCACTTCAAGTCCTTCCCTAACCACACAGATTAAAATAACCACCCAGTAATAAACACATCTCTTCTTTAAAAATAAAAAACAGTTCATACATTTTCATGTTGATTTGTTTTTTTCTACTAGAAAGTAAGCTGTAGGGGAGCAGGGGCCTATATGTCTAGCTAACTGCTTGGTAGCCATATCTAGAACAGAACAATGCATGAGAGTGCTAGCGAAAAAAAAATGTTTGTCAAATGAATCAGTAATGAATGAAATTATATCAATATAAGTTAACATGCTAGATATTGTGATGTCTCTGAGTGATTTGTGTTTTATAAAGTAAATGTCTATTTTTAAAATGTGCGACTATAATATGATTTTAAGTGAATCATTTTTATAATGGCAAATACACTGATTTTCTCTAGGTTTTCACTAGTTACTAAAAGCTTGAAATAAGATATTTAACTTTTGGTTAAATTCTTGTTTATTCTAATAAACTTTTTAAAATGTAAAACATAGTTGAACTTTTTCTGTATGTATTAGAAAACAGGTTAATAGTTATTGGGTTTGAATTTGTGCAATCTGTAACTCTACAAAGATCCTAGGCTATAACTGATTGATTTACATTTTGTTTTAGTATTGCTGTTGCTAAGTGAATCTGCTCTTATTTTCTGTATCTTTCTTTTTCTTTTAGAGATGATGGTAGTATTTTTGATGGGTTGGTGGAAGAAGATGACAAGGACAAAGCAAAAAGGTAGTTAAACTTATGATGTAATATAGTAAAAAAATAAGTAACAAGTAAATGTAATGGTAAATAAATAGTAAATCAGTGATTTCCAAAAGCTGACTGCCTTAAGAACTTAGATATGTTAGAAGGGAGAAGAGCTGAGGATATCAGTGTGTAGTTTATAAATTAAATAAAATTTTCCTCTAAAAGTGCCTCTCTCACCCACCATATCACATTATGGCACATAGTATTTACCTGACAGACATCACTGCGGACGTAAGCCTTCAATCACTTGCTAAGAGAGGGTTTGCCTAGAGTCATCATTGTAGTTACTATTTTTCCTGAACCTACTCTATTCTTTGGAAGCAATTTATCTAGTATAGCACACCTTCAGAGCAGAGATGGGAGAATTAAGTTTCACCCCCCGTGGGGCGATCTTATACTCCAGTGCTATGTTATTTATTCAGTTACTTAGTTTGTTCCAGCTTTGGCATTTGGAAGTCTTTCAGGGTTGGCTTCTCTGTGCCTTTTGACATGCCTCCATTCTCCAATAGAAGGGAAAATAGATGATGGGGGAGGACAGGGAGAATTGATGGAGAGGTGTCATCAAGTAGGTGAGCGGATGGCGTCTAGAGCCATGGTGGTGGTGGTGAGGGTTTAACCTTAAATATGGGCCTTGATGGTAATTAAAGTAGCAGAGGGGAGGGTCCAGGTAGCATTACAGCCAAGTTTGTAGTCATTGAGAGTGAGCAGTACTTTTCTGGTTTTTTCCCAGTCACATTGAACTATGTGGGTGTTTAGATGAGGGTAGAGGGTGTTGTAGCATTACATTCAGAAACAAAAAATAAACATGTAATAGTTCCTACACATCTGTTTTAGCAAAATAAAAGGTACTGGGTTAACGAAAATATTGAGGAAAGCTGTATAACTTTATTCAAGTAAATAAAAAGACCTGTACTTGAAGCTAAACATATATAGGATAACTCCTTTCCTTTCAGTCTAGTGGGAAAAAGTTTCTATAAAATATTTTAGGGTAGAGGTAAAATCACTGTTAAGGTGAGAATAATCAGTCTTGCCTGAACGAAGAGGCAGAACTTTGAGGAATTAACCTGGACACATTTAAAGGCCAAATTTACAGATGGATAAGGTGAGCTAAAGGTTTTCTGTTTGCAGAGACTTTGAAGGTTTGATCATGTTTTTAGGGGACCAAAAATACTATGGTTGTGGGAAACCTTGGAGAAAGAAGACCTCATAATAATGCTGTCAGAATTACCCAGACCTCACTGGGCTCTGACATCTATGAGCTGTTATTATTGAGGTCATCACAAGGCTGAGTACTTCCAACCTGAGTGTAACATGAAGTAAAGTTGCTTTAATGAGTGTGATCCAGTGGTAGAATTGGCATTGATATTTGATTTCCATGTATTTCTTACACTTGAGTTAAAATGCTGGTTTTAAATAATTACTTCACAGTAACTGTATGATCCTGGGCATATTCTCTTTTTTGCCTGAGTTGTCACACCTATAAAATGAAAAATAATAAGATCTACTTCATAGGAATAAAATGAAATTTCATAAATGTTTCCAATAATGTGTAGCATGTAAATATACAATAATGGCTCTAAATTTTACCTCTACACATGTCTTCAGATATTTCATAGATACTAATTCGCTGGTGCTTATTTCCTGCTTACTCTTTTCTAGAGGAGTAGAACTAGATCTGTCTCACTTCCTCTAGTATATGTCCTTTAAAATGTCAAACAAGCAATTTCACCATATTTAAATTCTCCCCAAACCATCTCTCCACCCAAACTAATATCTCATGTTATATTACATGGTAACTTGGAAATTCTTTTCGATTTTTCTTTTGCTTCCTCACTCCAAGTCTGATTTACTTAGAATTGCTAGTTCTGCCTATTAATCCTCAGACCCACACTGCTGTGTTAACACTGCCACTGCTGTGGATTTTTAGCCTAGGATATTGCAGTTGCCTCCTAAATGGTCATCTGGCCTCCAGTCTTGTTTGGCATACAGTAAGTTTTCAGTAGCTTTTGTTAAATGAATTGTTTTACCAAGCATTGATTCTTTGATTACTCAGTTGCTGGAATGGTCTTACTAATAATCAGTTCTGTTCATGGCATTTCTTTGCTTAAAACCTTTCAGTACCTTTCACTGTTTAATAACTTTCACTAAAACTAAAATCCTTTTGTGTAGTATAAATACTTAATGATTTTTTTTCTGAATACTTATTATTCTGAACTGCCCACCACGCACACCCCCAACTCCAGCATACTTGGGCACAGAAATCCTGTATTCTAGCCACGTTAGCCATGCTGAGCTACTTGTGATAGGTTTTCATCTTTGTACAAGTTTCCTGTGTCTGGAATGGTCTTCTCACACACCACTACCCTGCCTTTCTCACTCAGTCTTCATCTTTAGCACACTTAGGAGTTTCCATAGGATTTAGGTGAATTTCTTGAAAGGGGTTATCTTTGTCCAGTATTCCTAGCCCTTGTTAGCACAGTCTCTATCATTCTAACAAAGAGTTTAGTGTTTGGTGAGGGGGTCAGTTAATTTCTATTACATTTCTTAAGAGGTTTTTTTTTTTTTTTTTTGGTATTTCTTCCCAGTACTAATATGGAATAAATGCTACTTCTTTACTGAAAAAAATTAAATTAATAGAATTATCCTCTGACCTTTTGGGAAAGTAGTATACTTTGTTTAAACAAAAACTGAATTCTAAAGTCTGACTTCACAAAAGCATATAGTTAGAAGTGTTACAGAATGATTAGTTGCTCTGTAAATAATTGTATTTATTTTACAAGTTCTTAGTGCAGCAAAAATTTGCTCCTGGTTACTGCTTCACATAGAACAGTGGGAATTATTCATTTAGCACATATATTTTGAGCACTTACTGTTTGTTAGGTGTTATGCTTAAAAGTGCTTAGATGAAAAAATTTGGGCTCTGCTATTAAGCCCACAGCCCAGTGAAGAGATAGATATGCAGGCAAGTAGTTACAGCTCTGTATTGGAGGCTGGGATAGAGGAGTAAAGAGGAAGAATGTGTGGGTAAGCCTGAGGGTAGAGAGATTTTCATCTTTAGATTTCTGTTTATAATTTAAAGCTTACAGGAGATGGATAACTTTCTCCTATTCAGTAATTTTTAATAATTTGTATTTATATTTTATATGTACTTTCACAAACTATCTCAGTAATAATAATAGCCTTGTAAGGGAAACACAAATTCTTGATAAATATTAGATTCAGTAAAACTTGAGATTTGAACGTAATTTGTCTTAAAAACAGATATGCGAAGTGCTTAATATGTAAAAGTTTCTTTTAGTGGTTAAGCCAAGAATTAAAATTACTGTCCTAATTAACTATATTAGAAACCTAGAATATGAACATTCATTACCATTTGTAGTCATAGAAGTACGTGATCTGTGGTCCTGTCCATATTGAGCATTGTATTAAACTATTTGTGTAGTTAAATGGATTGTTTGAAAGCTGCTTATGTAATTTTTTATTCCATCAGAGTATCTAGAAACAAATCTGAAAAGAAACGTAGAGATCAGTTTAATGTTCTCATTAAAGAACTGGGATCCATGCTTCCTGGTAATGCTAGAAAGATGGACAAATCTACTGTTCTACAGAAGAGCATCGATTTTTTACGAAAACATAAAGGTACATTTTTAACTTTGTAAAATGGATTTAAAAAAAAAAATAACAGACTCTCTCTTAAAGCATAATGCGATAGAATCTTGGCAGTGATGATTGAGACTGGGTGCTTCCTAACCTTTTTTCAAGAGAAAGAAACAATTGCCTTTTAATGATTCCCTGGTATGTTCTTTCTTTCATTCAACAAACATTTATTTAGTGCCTACTATATCCATGGTTTCCCTGATGGTTCAGACGGTAAAGAATCTCCCCGCAATGCGGGAGACCTGGGTTCAGTTCCTGGGTTGGGAAGATCCCCTGGAGGAGGGCATGGTGACCCGCTCCAGTATTCTTGCCTGGAGAATCCCCGTGGACAGAGGAGCCTGGTGGGCTACAGTCCATGAGGTCACACAGAGTCGGACATGACTGAGCAACTAACACATGTAGCCTAGATTCTTGTGGTGCAGGGTAATAGTTCTGACCCTCAAGTAACTCAAACCAAGGGAGACAAATAATATATAAATAGCTAATTACAATGCAAGTAATTAATGTGAGTGGTGCTTGTAAAGAATATTTATGTGAGAATACAGAGGAAAGAATGTGTCAGAGAAGTCATAAAACCAGTTGATTTTTCAACTGAGTCTTCCTTTTATCTTAAGGAAAACAGCATTTCACATGGAGGGAGTAGCATATGTAAAACCAGAGAAGCAAGGAGAGGTCAGTTTAACTGGAGCATAGAATTGAGTTGGAAAGTTAGGAGTGTATTTGGAAGAGAATCGAGTCAGATCATGAGATATGTAATTTAAACAGATTACTTCAATGACTAGGAAATAAACATGGTTTTAAAGTGATTATTTGTTAAAATCACTTTGAGTAAATATGTCATGGAAAGGAAATTTTAGAGAATAGTAAGTATTTTGGTACTTAACAGATGCTACTTAATAGAAAATAGGTGAAAAACTTGTAGAAGGACATTTCCTTTTTCAGATGCAAATAAACTACAGAACTTCTCAAAAGAGAATTTGTAACTAGTGCTTTTGTTTCTCAATAGCTCACTCTGTAATATATTACTAGCCTGGTTTATGCTTCACCACTGTTTAAAATTATTTTTATTAATACCATGACCCCCACCCTCTCTGCTGCCAATAAAGCAGTAGCTCTTTCTTGAACCTCATCCTCTTCTGCATCTCTGAAGCACTGGAAATTTTTACCTGCCCTCCACTGGCTTGCTTTTTCCTTGTTCTGAGATACACTGGACTTCTTCATTCACCTCCCTCTCCCAACCGAGCTAACTTCTTTCCTTTCTGCCCTCTGAACATGACATTTCTCTAGGTCTTATTTTGTGTTCATGCTTTCTCCATGCTCTTACCCTTGGTTTTGCCTCTCTGTTAAACTACTAAGTCTGTATTTTTAGATGCAGACTTTACAGTTTTTCATTTCCAGGTAACTTCTGGATCTTTGGTTTTAAATGTTCTCAGGCTCAACACATCTAAAATTGAATTCATTTTCATTTTGTCAAGTCATCTCTTTCTTTCAGTTTTCCATTTTCACACCACAATCCTTTCACTCCCCTGGGACTCAAACCTGAGAAGAGTTTTGCATTTTTTCATCTTCTTTAGTGTACAGTATCACAGTTGCCAAATTTTGTTGATTCTTCTGGTAATGTGTCAGAATTGCTGGTTAACAAAATTTACTGCCTACGGTATCATTACATTTTATCTCTACAAATGGTATTCTCACTAATTTCTTTGTCCCTTGTTAGTGTACTCATTCCTTAGACATTGTAGCAGTTCAGTAAATGATTGTTGAATGAAATGAAATGATATGCATGCATAATTATTTCCCCTTGACAATCGAGGATTAATTTTGGCATTTAGATTTTTTTTAAAGTTGGGCTTATGGTTCTCACAAAATTAAAATTTACCTGAAATTGAAAGGTAATTCTTACATACTTATTACTCTAAAAATTAACCTGGGTTTAGCTAAACTTGATGGAATTTGTTTATGGATTTAAGTCCTTTTTTCTGAATGTATATAATTGATGTGAATTTGAAAAGCATGTATAGTCCACAGAATTAGTAGCTGTAATTGTTCATATCTAATACAGACATTTCCAATATGCCAGATTTGGGGTGCCAGTTTTTTATGCTGTGTTTATATATCTGGTAATAGAGAAATCAAAACAACTTAGTCCATATTTTCCACTGTAAGACAGAGTATATTTTGTAGAGTAAAATCTATGATATGTATTTTAATTTTACTTGGTTGTTTTAATATGTCTGCATTTAAATATGGAAAAATATTGCCTAAGTACAGATTTCATCATTTATGAATAGCTTTTTATAACAATCCATTAGAAATATGTTGCAAAATAAACTGTAATAATTGTGTTAAAATACGTGCTGAAAGCTAGGGAATCTCCAACTTTTGACCAGCATCCTGCCACTAAGAAAACATGCCAGAGACACAGAGCAGAATCTCTCTGGGTTTATTACTATAAAGTTTTTGCCTAGAATTTTAATTTAGTCTCTTTGATTAAGAATAGAACACCTTAGACTGGGAAGAATCTTTGCCTGGCAATAGGCAGGCCTAAAATAATTTTTTTTTAAAAGCTGACTGATCTTGGCTCCTTTTCCTCCAGGTTTATGTCCTTAGGTCTCTTCTAGGTACTACTGTTTGAAAGGCAAAGAAAGGGGAAAGAATATATTTCTAATGCTTGATCTAGTCTGCTTATTCTGATTCTTATTTGATCATTGTGTAAAGCAGGAAGTAATCTCAGGCCAGTCAGGAGCAAAGGTTCTCAAAGCTCCCCAGAGAAAATTCAGAGACTGGCATTTTCAAGAGACTAGTCAGTCTTAAAGTTATCCAAATTATTCAAGCAGATGACCTGATACATTAGCTCAATATTTCATCATACCAAAATTTGGACCTCCTGATACCTACCTAGACCAGTAAATGTTATTGACTATGGCTCTCCTCTTTAATTAGTGCCACTAATGTGTCAATCTGTTTACAGAAATCACTGCACAGTCAGACGCTAGTGAAATTCGACAGGACTGGAAACCTACATTCCTTAGTAATGAAGAGTTTACACAATTAATGCTAGAGGTATGTCCAGATTAATATTTGAAAAGTTTTATATTCTTAAGAAATCACAGGGGTTACCAATTCTAGTATAGGTTTAACAATATTAGTTTAATACTGAAAAATCTTAATTCAGTGTAAGTCAACCAACTATTCATTTAAAATTAACTGATGTAAGTATTGTAATAAAATAGTACTATATGTGGTAAAATAATGCCAAATCTTTGTGCTTTCAATATCATCTGAATTTTTGAGAGGCTTAATAAGTCAGAAACCTATACCAAGTTCTCTACCTGAACAACACTAACATTTAAATGAAAAATAAAATATATTATTCATCACATAGTAAATATTATGAAATGTATTTTACTGGACAGTAGGATTTTTTTCCAACAAATTAAAATCCACCTAAACACAGCATAAAATGATACTAAATGAAGTATTTTGAAAATATTAAAATAATGAAATATACATTGAAAGGCAGCTCTTCTCATTTTAAATAGAAACTTCTAAAAGGTTTTCCTTCTAAAAATAGATGTTCTTCCATGACAGAATTATTTTTGAATACAGTTCAGATCATACTTGCTTAGAATTGCAAAACTTAATATGTCACACAATCAGTTATAAAATCCACAAAAATTTTGAGTCACTCATAACTATCAGTTTTACTTTTTAAACATTTCCAATTTAGATTAATAAGGATATCTTCATGCACACAGAGTTCAGTATCAGATTTCTATGAAAGCTTTTTTTTCCCTCCAAAAAACTAATAATAAATAAAGGTGGTATTATACTTGGGTGTTAACAGTTAAGGACAAGAGAAGTAGATAAGCAAAAGAAGCTAGAGACAGAAGGAGGAGAAGAAAACAATTGAAGTAGAGATTGTTAAATAATTTGCATTTCTTATTCTGTTTGTTCAGGTTTGTTATTTTAGACTTTAAGCATATATCTCTGTGGTATATGTATATGTAAGAACCATGTCTCAACTGTCTTTGAATGTTGACTAAAGTCCAAAGCAACAGTATTTTGCAAATTATTGAATTATTTTTCCGTTTTTACTAGGTAGAACAGTTAATTGCTGGATTAAGTCTTTATATATTCAGCAGAAATGTCACCATATGAAAATTTATTTGAGTGTAAATACACTTATATATACTTAAAGCCATGCTTAACATCTGAAAAAATAACTGAGCACATCTTACATACTATTACCTCAGTGAATCCTCACAGTAATCTTATGAAGATACTCTATTAGTATCCCTTTCTTACTTTCAGATGAGGAAATTGAGCAAAGGGATTATGAAATTTGCTCAAAATAAAACTAATCCTGAGCCAGGATTCACTGCAGGAAAACTAGCCTCTGACCCCTGTGGGCCTAGCCCCTGTGCCCCTGCTGCTCATGGCACTTCTTTTCAGTGAAAGTTAGCTGTGGCACAGAGCTTTTAGCTTGGTAACCAGCAGTTAGCTCTTTAAATTAGTGGACACAAGTTACAAACCAAATAATAGTTCCAGTTAATTTTTTCTTCTCTAAAAAGGAGTTTGAAATTGTCCAGAATTATCTCTTTAGATTAATACATTTATGAAAAGGTATAAACAAGTTAATGTTTGCAACCCCAAGAAGAAATCAGCTCATTTAATTGTTCTTTAAATTTTTCTTTATTTCTCAGTGCCATGATTCACTACCATCTGTGTTATCATAAATCCTTTTTAAAACCTTTTTCTTCATTTGGTTGTGTTGGGTCTTAGTTGCAGCATGTGGGATCCTCTTTGTGGTGCATGGACTGTCTAGCTGTGGCATGCAGGCTCTGGGGTGCAAGGGCTCAGGTTGTGGCTAGCAAGCTTAGTTGCTACCAGGCACATGGGATCTTACTTCCCTGACTAGGAATTGAACCTGTGTCCCCTGCACTGCACAGTGGATTTTTAACGACTAGACACCAGGGAAGTCCCAGTCATAAACTCTTTACTTACCCTGTTTTATTGGTATGAAATTTTCTTTTCTTAATAATTTTTCTTCATTTATTTTTTTGACTTTTTGCCACACTGAGCGGCATGCAGAATCTTATTTCTCTAACCAGGGATCGAACCCACACCCCCTGCAGTGGAAGTGCAGAATCCTAACTGCTAGAAAAGTCCCCCAAAATTTTCTTATAAATTCATAAATTAATGTATTATCTATATTTAAGGAACTTAGGAAGGTAAATTACCTGTTCAATAAAAAGCTAAATTGAAAAGAATTGTCTTCAAATTTTTCTTTACAGTGAACAGATTTTAACTTAATTGCGAAGACACATGTAGTACATATGTAGTATTAAAAATAACTAAATCAAAGAGTCTAGAGATTATAATCTTATATAACAGAATATTTAAACATGTTAATTTTGAAACTGTAAATTAGTTTTCTCATGATTATCCTCACAGCTTTTGAAATTACATTCCTGAAAAATACTACATTTACTAACCTTTAATATGTCAAACATACTTTTGATTTTTAGTGAATATTTGTAACTGCTAAGTAGGCATTTTAATGTTCATATGCCAAGATTGAAGGCTATGTATAATTGTGTGTATTGTAACCTGGGTTCAGCTAACCTAGTTGTGTTATTGTTGGCTTATCATGTTGATCAGATTACAGTTAGGCAATCTGGATGCCCTTTTCAGCATAATTTCAGATGTAGGTTTTGTCTAGGAATGTTAGAGCTGCTAGCAGAAGAGCTGGGGTCATTCAGCTCAAACTCTTCATTTTATGGATGATGCCTGGAGAGATTGTAGCTTGTCCAGTCAGCTAATTAATCAAAGAACTGAGACTAAGATCTTAAAATTCACTTATACCTTGTGTGTTGGCTGTCTCTCTTCATTCTTCCATTGCCACCCATCCCTCTCCCTCTTGTTTCTGATGCTTAAGGAATATTCCTTGCTACCCTTGTTGGGAATGTTGAGGTTAACCAAGGAAGTAAGGGCAATTTAGCCTTACTAGACCTCTGTGCCAAGTTATCTCTGTATGGAGTCATATCCTGGTACAGAGTTCTTTCCTCTTGACAGCTGGCAGCTCTCCCCAGTACTCTACAAGGGAAGGGCCAGGGCCCTGCCTGCCTCATCTCAAGGAGGTTCTGTCCTCTTCCTTGGGACTTCCATCCCCTCTTGCCAGATTAAGTACTCACTAAGTAAACAATCAAGATGTATACAGGCCTCTTGATATGTGCAAAGTAGATGTAAAGTAGATGTCAAATAGGAAGATGAGTTTTAACTAATGAGCCTTTTCCCTCCTATCATACAACGTGGACAAGGGATAACCTTCACAGTCTTCAGTCTTGGGATAAGGACGTCCTTCTGTCTTGTTCCGCATCTCTTGAGTCTTCCTCCTCAAAGCCCCTCCCATTTTTGGTGTACGTACCTACCTGCTTGGCAAATTACATCCTGCCATTCAAAAGAAATTTGAACTCTGGATCCTTTCTTGTGTTAAGACTTGGTGCAGTGCTGATGCAGGCCTTTCTCTGCTGAATCTTTACCCGCTTCAGAAGAGAAAGGGGCAGGCTCTGCTTCTGGGAGTGGGATCAGGTCATTAAGAGTTCTGGTTTTAGTTTATTCACTTCACAGAAGAGAGCTGCATCCTAATTCCTAGTAGATCTCCCAGGAACAAGTAGAGTAGAGATCATTGTAGAGATCATCACAGTAATTTGCTTTCAAAGATGACACAGTCTAGCTTCACATGAGAAAAGCATGTTCTTAACATCATTTTGACCCTTTTCCTTAGGAAACAATATTGGCGTAATTGTACTAAAGAGTTTTTGTGAAAATTTCATGCATTTGCTTAAATTATAAGGTTTCATCCCTTCCCCTTACATTAGCAAAGAATAAGTTTGTCTGAGCCATTTTGGATGGCAGGTATCTGCTCAAATTCTCCCTCAATAAAAGGGGAGGTGGGGGATGCCTTTTTCCATACAGTCACCATATACCTCAACAGTTACTAGAATTAGAGGGAGGTTGCTCTAACTCTCAGATACATGAGTAACATACAAGTATTTCTTATTTGCCATGTGCCACACATATGTCAGGTGCTGCAGATATACAATATTGCAGATACAATATAGTTCTTACCAGAATTGTATCCTTTGAGAGAGAGCCCTGTACTTACACAAGAAATTCAGATTTAGTGTGATAACTATTTGATAGAAGAGGAACTCCTCTGATGATATACTTTATCTGCTGTATATCTTTAGTATCTTTTCATTTTTAAGTTACTTTTTTTGTTTATGGCTTCTCTGGGTCTTGGTTGCTGCGTGCTGGCTTGCTCTAGTTGCAGCGATTAGGGGCTGTGCTCTCGTTGCAGTGTGGCTTCTCATTGCCATGGCCTGTCTTGTGGAGTGTGGGCTGTAGGCATGTGGGCTCAGTAGTTGTAACTCATGGGCTTAGTTACCTCATGGCATGTGGATCTTCCTCACCCAGAAATCAAACCCATGTCCCCTGCCTTGGCAGGAGAATTCTCAGACACTGGACCACCAGGGAAGTCTTCAACATTTTTTCCATTGGATCTTCTTTTCCTCAGCCTGAAAATATATTTCAGTTGCTTTTTCTAAAAATATGACTTCCCTTGATACTTGTCCTCTCAAAATGTGTCCTTTCATGAACTTGAACAAAGTGTTTTATAATAGCCTTCTGATGATCCACCCATCTCTAAACTCATTGTAGTATGAGTCTCCTTCCTGTTGACATAACTCTTGAAAGTCAGCAAAATTCAGTCCTCATTTTTTTATTCCTTGTCTTGTTTGATCCCATTTTTTACTGAACCATCCGTTTTCCTCCTCACTCACTTTGTCATGCTTTTTCCCATTGACTTCATCAACATCAGTGTATTCTGTCCTGTCTTTGTCATTTTCTCTGGCACTTTCGCTCCTCCTCATCTCTGTACATAGATAATACCCCAAACATTTGTCTTTGGCATCCTTTTCGTTTTTGCAGATCTCATTTCTTCAGCTTCCACTTTGGTGCCTAGGATTCTCAGATGAAAAACTTTGTGAGACATGAGTAGAGTATTGCTTTTTGTTAAGTATTGTCCCCCTGTGCTGACTCCTGTCCTGAACTCTTAACATCACATTTCCTAATGCTTGCCTAAGTCCTTTCTTCTGTTTTTACTGCTACTAATTTCATTTGGATTCTCCTTAACTTCTCTGATTATTCCAAAGGCCACTGAAATTTTCCTCTTAATTCACTTTTTCCTCAAAATCCATTTTACACTTTGCTTCCAGACTGCTCTTAAGCAAAGTTCATATGTCTTGCCCTGATATTCAAAGCCTTGCATGATCTGACCTCACTCTATTTTTTCAGCTTATTCCCTTTCAGTTTATTCCCCACGTATCTCCCTGTGCTTCAGTCATACACTTCTGTTAAGATTATATATGTGATGGTGATAATCTGTTCTTTTGTTGGCCAAAGACATATTGTTGATGGCATCTGTGCTTTGGAAATATTAACATCTTTAAATAAGACCATCGTTGTATAATAACATGATAAAGGTAGAAGAACATTAAGTCTCTATCGTTTAGAAACTTGCCATTCAGTAATGGTCATAGAGTGATATTTTTCTTCCAGAAGCATCTTAAAATGCACAAAGATAGATACTAAGGTATTGTAAAGGGGAAAAGCTAGTATTTTGACAGTGCCCTAGAAATTTCCAGTTCTTTGTAATTTATCTTAGATTTTTATGTCTGTCCTGTGAAATACTTTTTTCTTTTCATTTAACTGACCATTGTGTTTAATTTCAGGCTCTTGATGGTTTTTTTTTAGCAATCATGACAGATGGAAGCATAATATATGTGTCTGAGAGTGTAACTTCATTGCTTGAACATTTACCGGTAAGTATAAAAATCCTGTGATCTCCCACTTTTTAAAAAATATTGTTTCATTAATGTATTTATTTTTGGAGGATAATTGATTTACAGTATTGTGATGGTTTCTGCTATACATCAACATGAATCAGCCATCAGATCAGATCAGTTGCTCAGTCGTGTCCGACTCTCTGCGACCCCATGAATCACAGCACGCCAGGCCTCCCTGTCCATCACCAACTCCCGGAGTTCACTCAGACTCACGTCCGTCGAGTCAGTGATGCCATCCAACCATCTCATCCTCTGTCGTCCCCTTCTCCTCCTGCCCCCAATCCCTCCCAGCATCAGAGTCTTTTCCAGTGAGTCAACTCTTCGCATGAGGTGGCCAAAGTACTGGAGTTTCAGCTTGAGCATCATTCCTTCCAAAGAAATCCCAGGGCTGATCTCCTTCAGAATGGACTGGTTGGATCTCCTTGCAGTCCAAGGGACTCTCAAGAGTCTTCTCCGACACCACAGTTCAAAAGCATCAATTCTTCGGCGCTCAGCCTTCTTCACAGTCCACCTCTCACATCCATACATGACCACAGGAAAAACCATAGCCTTGACTAGACGAACCTTTGTTGGCAAAATAATGTCTCTGCTTTTGAATATGCTATCTAGGTTGGTCATAACTTTCCTTCTAAGGAGTAAGCGTATTTTAATTTCATGGCTGCAGTCACCATCTGTAGTGATTTTGGAGCCCAGAAAAATAAAGTCTGACTCTCTCTCCACTGTTTCCCCATCTATTTCCCATGAAGTGGTGGGACTGCATGCCATGATCTTTGTTTTCTGAACGTTGAGCTTTAAGCCAATGTTTTCACTCTCCGCTTTCACTTTCATCAAGAGGCTTTTGAGTTCCTCTTCACTTTCTGCCATAAGGGTGGTGTCATCTGCATATCTGAGGTTATTGATATTTCTCCCGGCAATCTTGATTCCAGCTTGTGTTTCTTCCAGTCCAGCGTTTCTCATGATGTACTCTGCATGTAAGTTAAATAAACAGGGTGACAATATACAGCCTTGACGAACTCCTTTTCCTGTTTGGAACCAGTCTATTGTTCCATGTCCAGTTCTAACTGGTGCTTCCTGACCTGCATACAAATTTCTCAAGAGACAGATCAGGTGGTCTGGTATTCCCATTTCTTTCAGAATTGTCCACAGTTTATTGTGATCCACACAGTCAAAGGCTTTGGCATAGTCAATAAAGCAGAAATAGATGTTTTTCTGGAACTCTCTTGCTTTTTCTATGATCCAGCAGATGTTGGCAATTTGATCCCTGGTTCCTCTGCCTTTTCTAAAACCAGCTTGAACATCAGGAAGTTCACGGTTCACATATTGCTGAAGCCTGGCTTGGAGAATTTTGAGCATTAGGTATACATATGTCCCCTCCCTCTTGAACCTCCCTCCTACCTCCCACCCCATCTTTCTCACTTAATGCCTATTTTTAAATATTCTAAAACCTTAAGAAGTGAAGCCCCAGAACACTGTTGAACAATGATCAGAGTGGGGATGAGACCTCTAAGCATGTCTTCGTTTTAGTATGGCTGTATTTTTTCAGGTCAGTCATGACTCTTCATCTGTAGTAACTAAATATTCAACTCCTACTTTCACCTCTATTCTTCCTGTCTTCTTTATTCTAATGCTGAGTTTTCACTATTAACGTTAATCAGTGTGGTGGTGATGTCACTTATTCATTGAAAATATCTTGGGAATAACTAAATTTCTACTGAGATATTTGTTGCAGCTAAATAATAATTTTCTCAAAAGAATGACTTAGAAGAACATGCTGAAAATAATAGATACAGAACTTCTGTGCTCTGTGGCTTGAGTTGATAATATTTTAATTCCCATATTCCATTTGTTCTTAATATGAGCAGAAAAGAATTATATGTAAATTTTGATTAGAATGGTGAGTATCTGAATTATGTCTTTGCTGTTTTACTTAACATATATTTATTGAACATCTATACTACCAGATACTATGCTAGGTGCTGTGCTCCAGTTCACAGTTTTTATGAATTTGAAGTTTTTGTTGAATATGTAATATTCTCATCTAAGGTGATGTTACACAAAAATGGGTTTGCCTCTTGGTGGATGTCTCAAGCCATTGCTGCTGCTGCTAAGTCGCTTCAGTCATGTCCAACTCTGTGCGACCCCACAGACGGCAGCCCACCAGGCTCCCCCGTCCCTGGGATTCTCCAGGCAAGAACACTGGAGTGGGTTGCCATTTCCTTCTCCAATGCATGAAAGTGAAAAGGGAAAGTAAAGTCACTCAGTTGTGTCTGACTCTTCGTGACCCCATGGACTGCAGCCTACCAGGCTCCTCCGTCCATGGGAGTTTCCAGGCAAGAGTACTGGAGTGGGGTGCCATTGCCTTCTCCGTCAAGCCATTAGACACAGCCAAGCCAAAGATTAGGAGAAGGAAGGATTTATTATTACTTGCAGCAAGTAAGAACACCAAAGATACTTTGGGAAATATCTTTCCCAAAGCAATATCTCTCCGAACAGCAAAATTAGGGAGTTTTTAAGCTAAGAATACATGTATATTCATGAAGGGACCTGAGTGGAGGAGAATTCAGTATAAAAGTAGGGCAAAGGTCAACAGCATCTAAGCTTTACTTGATTGAAGTGAGAAAGGGTCAACTTCATCATCATATTCTCCACTTAGCAGAGGGCCTTGGTTTCCTATAGAACTCGGGCATATTTTATATATATCCTTTGAGGAGGAACTGGAACTCTGCTTTCACTGCACTGTTGTTTTCCTGCCCTTTCTCTGTTCCTGTATTCCTTTGTTCCCTTAAGATCATTCATTACTAATATTCCTTCAAGGGCAAGCATTGTGGCCAGGCTTAGATTACAAAATGGCTCCTCTTATGTCAAGAAAGCTATTTCTGGTTCTCTTCTCTGGGAACCCCCTAATTTATTGGCTTAAATGGGGTTTGGATGTAATTATTTTGAAGTTACTTATATATTACTCTTAAAATACCATCTCTTGAAAATGTGTAACGGTACAAAGTCATCTATTCTGTAAAGATTTCTTTAAAGAGATGTTGAAAAGCAGTATCTCCTTCCCTCTGATTACGCTGCTGTTTTGTACTTTATGAAGAGAATTTACTCTGTACTTAAAAGGCCAGATTCTATAAGGGAACTTTGTTTCTGAAAGCCAGGCAGTAAATAATTTGCTGATTTCTGTGTCACACAGAAAATGACTTGGCTTTACTGCTTCTCTGGGGGCAGACCAAAGGACAGACTGATAACTGAATTTTTCTGGACAATTGTTTCCTTTAGAAAAAATTTGCATAGTAAGAAAAGCCAGGGGAAGAAATCCTTTGTAGGATTATGATATGACTAAGATAAGATTGAATAATAAATAAAACAAAAGAATGACTATAACAAAACAGAAGCAGACTCACAGGTAAAGAAAAACTAGCGGTTATCAGTGTGGAAGGGGATGGGAGAGGGGTGTGATGGGGGAGGGGATTACCCATGCAAGGTATAAAAGCCAAGCAACAGGAATATATTGTCTAGCACAGGGAAATATAGCCATTATTTTGCAATAACTTTAAGTGAAGTGTAATCTATTAAAACAATTGATTCATTAATGTTGTACACCTAAAACTAATAATACTATAAATCAACTGTAATAAGGTTGAGTAATTTGAATAAACGTATAATTATAGGCTTTTAAACCTATAAACAATTTTATTGGATTTTCTTTCAGTTATGTATTTTTAAAAACTATATAATCTTTAGTCATAATCAGGGTGTAATTTGCAGTGTGGTCAGACTTTTAGAATGCCTGCTTCTTGGGCACTTTTCCTGGACTTCACTGAGAATTAGATGCCTTTTCTCTCTGTTCTCATGTTACCTTATACCTGCTGCCACCATGACACTTACAGTGAATTGTAATTTTCTGTTTATTTGGATAATAATGGTAAGCTTTCTAAGTGCAGGGACTTTATCTCTGTATCCACATATGCTGGCTAATTTCTTAGTGAGGCACTTAGTAATTATTGATTGAGTATAAGAAAGTGAGTAGATTATTTGAAAAAGATGTTTTAAAGATTCCTTCCTAATGCCACACTGGATCTTTAGTAAGGGAATATTTCATGGCATATTGAAATAACAAACGTGTGCAACAGACCTAGTTAGGACCCAGCTGTTAAATAATTAACATACTCCCCTCAATGAAAAGCTTTATGACCTTCTCATTGCCTTCTGGATTAAAAAAAAAAAGTTAATTTTGGAGCTATTTTTACATTTATAGAAAAATTAAGAAGATAGTACAGAGTTCCCATATGTGCCTACCCAGCTTCCTCTGTTAGTAACATCTTCTGGGTGTTTTTAACCATTGGTGTCACCCAAAGCATGTATAGAGACCGGTAGGTGAGTTTTGGGGCAGAAGAGATTGCTGCTGATAAAGCAGACCCATTTCATTGCATACGGAGTTAATAGTATCCTTTAGTAAAACAGGTTTTTTTTGATTCTTTTTTTTTTTTAACTGCTCTCCAGTTACAATGGATACTTTTCCTCACATCACTTACATTGCTATATTGTATTGTTTATTTGGCTGAGCTGGGTCTTAGTTGTAGCACCTAGGATCTTTCTTGTGGTATGCAGGATTTTTTTTAGTTGTGGCATGTGGGATCTAGTTCTCCGACCAGGGATCGAACCCAGGCCCCCTGCATTGGGAGTGTAGATTCCTAGCCACTGAACCACCAAGGAAGTCCCCAGAGGATGTTTTAATATAATGAAATAAAACTTGTTTAGGATCAAACCCAACAAGGAAAAAAAAAGTGATTTTTCTCTTTTGGCCTGCCATTAATAATTAAACTGTAACAGATGCTAAGCAAAAGATTTAAAACAGTGGTGTCCCTTTCTTTCTGTTTTAACATACATAACCATTTTATCTGAAATATATTCTTGACTCTTGTCCGGAGGGGAAGAAACATTAGAAAATCTCTATAAAGCTTTAGTGTTTATAATTCAGTTCTGTTGAGAAGTTAAAATTTGCCATCTTAATCAGTGGTCAGTATGACTTAACAGTTTTTAATTAAAATTTTAAATCTAGCTGTAAAATTGCATGTCTGATTCTATAGGTCTTGGAAAAAATTTTTTCTTAATTTTGTCATGTCGTACTTATGAAACTAATTTAGGTAAATTTTAACCTATTTGTGGCTACTAATCGGGAAAGGAAATTATGGATTTTTTTTTTTTCGTTCCTGAAGTGGTTTTCTACAACAAAATGATAGGGTTGTACCACCTCCAGGGCAGAAGGGAGTTTAGACATTTTTCGCCCAGCCCCTTTGTGTTTATTAAAAACATATATGAACCCCAGAGAATTGTTCAGTTATTTAGTGGGAATACCAAGACATAAAGTCTGTCTACTGGGAACTTAAAATTGGTAAAGTTTTACAATTCAAAATTGCTTTCCTCCCACTTGCTTAAATGTGTTCCTGAGAAGAAAGTATATTAAATTTGTTACCATGTAATACAGGGAGGAAGATTAACCATTTTACATAGCCTGACAGAGTCCAGGAATAACACTGCTATTATTAAGATATTGTATGAGCTTTTCATTATCTATTTTTCTTGAAAATTTTGAAATATAAACACAAGTGTGTATTAAGAAAGTCAGTACAATGTTTGGTGTAAATGCAGTATACAGAAATAAAAATCTAGAATTTTTAAAGTAGTTATATGATTATTTGGACTTCCCTATTTGCAAATAAATATTTTTAATAAGAAAACAAATATTTGAAATAAGTAAATAAAGCCTATCAAAAGGGCCAGAATCTTTGTTCCTTATGCTCTGTCCATAGCCCTTCAGGCACTCTTACCCTTGAATCTATTCATCACTTCCATGGTATAATCATAAGGGATTTATTTGATTTAGGTCATATCTGAATGTCCTACCTTCTTCAGTTTATGCCTGAGTTTTGCAAAAAGGAGCTCATGATCTGTGCCACAGTCAGCTCCAGGTCTTGTTTTTGCTGACTGTATAGAACTTCTCCATCTTGGATGCAAAGAACATAATCAGTGTGATTTTGGTATTGATTATCTGGTGATATCCATGTGTAGAGTTGTTGGAAAAGGTTGTTTGCTTTGACTAGCACATTCTCTTGACAAAACTCTGTTAGCCTTTGCCCTGCTTCATTTTGTACTACTCCAAAGGCCAAACTTCCTTGTTACTCCAGTTATCTCTTGACTTCTACTTTTGCATTTTAATCCTCTATGATGAAAAGGACATCTTTTTCTGGTGTTAGTTCTAGAAGGTGTTGTAGGTCTTCATAGAATTGGTCAACTTCAGCTTCTTTGGCACCAGTGATTGGAGCATATTACTGTGATGTTGAATGGTTTGCCTTGGAAATGAACCAAGATCATTCTGTTGGTTTTGAGGTTGTACCCAAGTACTGCATTTTGGACCCTTTTGTTGACTATGAGGGCTACTCCATTTCTTCTAAGGGATTTTTGCCCAGAGTAGTAGATATAATGGTTATTTGAATT
This sequence comes from Bos mutus, assembly GCF_027580195.1. NCBI lineage: Eukaryota > Metazoa > Chordata > Mammalia > Artiodactyla > Bovidae > Bos > Bos mutus. Next base: position 70,875,070 of record NC_091622.1, on the reverse strand, counting down.
AAATTCACCCATTTCCATCTGTTTTAGTTCACTGATTGCTAAGATGTCGTTGTTCACTCTTGCCATCTCCTGCTTGATCACTTCCAATTTACCTTGATTCCTGGACCTAACATTCCAAGTTCCTATTATTAATAGCAGCAGTACTGTTATTTACAGCTTTGGACTTTACTTTCACCACTAGACACATGCACAACTGAACATCTTTACCACTTTGACCCACTTCATTCTCTGTGGTTGTTCAGTTGCTAAGTTGTGTGCAACTTTTTGCAACCCTGTGAACAGCAGCAAGCCAGGCTTCCCTGTCCTTCACTATCTCCCAGTTTGCTCAAACTCATGTGCATTATGTTGATGATGCCATCCAGTCATTTCATACCCCCTTCTCCTCCTGCCCTCAATCTTTTCCGGCAACAGGGTCTTTTCCAGTGAGTTGGCTCTTGGCTTCAGGTGGCCAAAGTATTGAAGCTTCAGCTTCAGCATCAGTCCTTCCAGTGAATATTCAGGGTGGATTTCCTTCAGGATGGACTGGTTGGATCTCCTTGCAGTCCAAGGGACTCTCAAGAGTCTTCTCCAACACCACAGTTCAAAAGCATCAATTCTTCGGCAATTCTGTTCTATTCAAATCAATTCTATTCCAGATCCTGAAAGATGATGCTGTGCAAAGTGCTGCACTCAATATGCAATATGCACTCAATATGCAATATGCCGGCTCCCGGCAAGTATGTGCAACTGAATGCAGGGAGTTCCACAGAAGAGCAAGGAAAGATAAAAAGGGCTTCTTTAATGAACAATGAAAAGAAATAGAGGAAGACAATAGAAAGGAAAAGACTAGCGATCTCTTCAATGAAACTGGAGATACGAAGGTAACATTTCATGCAAGGATGGGCACGATAAAGGAAAGAAATGGTATGGACCTAACAGAAGCAGATGAGATTAAGAGATGTCAAGAATACACAGAAGAACTCTACAAAAAAGATCTTCATGACCCAGATAACCATGATGGTATGGTCATTCACCTAAACCTGGACATCCTGAAGTGAGAAGTCAAGTGGGCCTTAGGAAACATTACTATGAATAAAGCTAGTGGAGGTGATGGAATTCCAGCTCAGCTATTTAAAACCCTGAAAGATGGTGCTTTAAAGTGCTGCACTCAGTGTTTCAACAAATTTGGAAAACTCAGCAGTGGCCACTGGACTGGAAAAAGTCAGTTTTCATTCCAGTGTCAAAGAATGTTTAAACTGCTGTACAGTTGTGCTCATTTCACATGCTAGCAAGGCTGTGCTCAAAATCCTTCAAGTTAGGCTTCAACACTTACGTGAACCAAGAACTTCCAAGTTGGGTTTAGAAGAGTCAGAGGAACCAGAGATCAAATTGCCAACGTTTGTTGGGTCATGAAAAAAGCAAGGGAATTCCAGAAAAACGTCTAATTCTGCTTTATTGACTATGCTAAAGCCTTTGACCCTGTGGGTCACAACAAACTAAAAAATTCTTCAAGAGATGGGAGTACCAGACCACCTTACCTCTTTCCCGAGAAAACTATGCGGGTCAGGAAGCAACAGTTAGAACCAGACATGGAGCAAGGGACTGGTTCAAAATTGGGGAAGGAGTGTGAAAAAGCTGTATTCTGTCATTCTGCTTATTTAACTTCTATGTAGGGTACATCATGTAAAATGCCGAGCTGCATGAATCACAAGCTAGAATCACGATTACCAGGAGAAATATCTACAGCCTCAGATATGTACAGGATACCAATCTAATGGCAGAAAATGAAGAGGAAGTAAAGAACCTCTTGATGAGAGTGAAAGAAGAGAGAGAAAAAGCTGGCTTGAAACTCAGCATTAAAAAATTAAGATTGTGGCATCTGATTCCATCACTTCTGGGCAAATAGAAGGGGAAAAAGTGGAAGCAGGGATAGATTTTATTTGGGGGGGTTCCAAAATCACTGCGGACAATGACTGTAGCCGTGAAATAAAAGACTTGCTCCTTGGAAAAGCTATGACAAATCGAGACTGCATATTGAAAGCAGAAACATCACTTTGATGACAAAGGTCCATATATTAATAGTCAAAGCTATGGTTTTCCTAGTAGTTATATATAGATGTGAGAGTTGAACCAGGGAGGAGGCTCAGCACCAAAGAATTGATGCTTTTGAATTGAGGTGCTTGAGAAGACTCTTGAAAGTCCCTTGGACAGCAAGGAGATCAAACCAGTCAATCCTAAAGGAAATCAATCCGAATATTCATTGGAAGGACTGATGCTAAAGCTGAAGCTCCAATACTTTGACCACCTGATGTGCAGAGCTGACTCATTTGAAAAGACCCTGATGCTGGCAAAGAGTGAAGGTAAAAGGAGATGGGGGAGAGGATGAGATGGTTAGATAGCATCACCGACTCAATGGACACAAACTCTAGGAGTTAGTGGAGGAGTGAGGAGCCTGGTGTGCTGCAGTCCATGGGGTCATAAAGAGTTGGACATGAGTTAGCAACTGGACAATGAACAACAACAATGCAGTTAAAAGACATATTTTTGGAGGAAGTAATTTCAGCTGGTCTGTGAAAGACAGAAGAGTACAAACGTGGTGAGAGAGGGGAAAGATTCACTTCATGGCGTGTACCTTGAAGGCTAGAGAAAGGACTGAAGAAAGTGTATATGGCTTGTATGAGAGTGGTAAACACCCCTATCCTGCCTCTTACCATCCTCAGTGGCTCTCTGTTTTTTGTTATTGTTTGAGGTTTTTTGTTTTGAACAATCTTAAAAATATTTGAAATAGGAAATAAAAGTGAAACTACTTAGTGGAACCCTTAGTCCTGTCTTCACAGTTTCTTTTCACCTCCCTTGCCTTCCATAGTCTTGGAGCTATCACTTCATTATCCCCAGGATTTCACAGAGCAGTTTGAAATGCAGAGAAACCAAGTAGACTGGATGGGATTTGGCAGGAAATGTAGTGGTAAAAAACTCGCCTGCCAATTCAGGAGACATGGGATGTGGGTTGGATCCCTGGGTCGGGAAGATTCCCTAGAGAAGGGCATGGCAACCCACTCCTGTATTCTTGCCTAGAGAATCTCATGGACAAAGGGGTCTGACAAGGCTACAGTCCATGGGGTTGCACAGAGTCAGACATGACTGAAGCAACTTAGCATGCACACATACGTGATCTCACTAAAGTTTTATCGTCCATGGTTCTTATGGACTGGTGCTGTCCTATTCGCTTTGGATTCCATAGCCATGTCACATTGTCGGCAACCTCTTGCTGGTCAGATTACTGTTGATTAAAGCCATATCTTAGCATAGATTATAATGCTCAGCATGTAAGTCAGCTTTTTCGGGAAGAGGTTGTTTATCTTTTTTTTTTTTTAAACTTTACATAATTGTATTAGTTTTCCCAGAATATTGGATATAAAAGCAAAAATAAACAAATGGGACCTAATTAACCTTAAAAGCTTCTGTACATCACAGGAAACTATTAGCAAGGTGAAAAGACAGCCTTCAGAATGGGAGAAAATAATAGCAAATGAAGCAACTGACAAACAACTAATCTCAAAAATATACAAGCAACTCCTACAGCTCAACTCCAGAAAAATAAATGACCCAATCAAAAAATGGGCCAAAGAACTAAATAGACATTTCTCCAAAGAAGACATACAGATGGCTAACAAACACATGAAAAGATGCTCAACATCACTCATTATCAGAGAAATGCAAATCAAAACCACTCTGAGGTACCGTTTCACACCAGTCAGAATGGCTGCGATCCAAAAGTCTACAAATAATAAATGCTGGAGAGGGTGTGGAGAAAAGGGAACCCTCTTACGCTGTTGGTGGGAATGCAAACTAGTACAGCCACTATGGAGAACAGTGTGGAGATTCCTTAAAAAACTGGAAATAGAACTCCCTTATGATCCAGCGATCCCACTGCTGGGCATACACACTGAGGAAACCAGAAGGGAAAGAGACAGGTGTACCCCAGTGTTCATCGCAGCACTGTTTATAATAGCCAGGACATGGAAGCAACCTAGATGTCCATCAGCAGATGAATGAATAAGAAAGCTGTGGTACATATACACAATGGAGTATTACTCAGCCATTAAAAAGAATACATTTGAAGCAGTTCTAATGAGGTGGATGAAACTGGAGCCTATTATAGAGAGTGAAGTAAGCCAGAAGGAAAAACACCAATACAGTATACTAACGCATATATATGGAATTTAGAAAGAGGTTGTTTATCTTAAAGCATGACTTTTTGACAGTGGGATACAGGTTAGATGACTGGAAAAGATGAAATAAAGAAAGGACACATTGGGCGATTGAACTGACGTCAAAGTCAAGTCTTCTCTTCATGTAGCCTGTGGGCCGTCCTGTGGTCCTTTATTTGTAGCGTATACCCCGCTCACCAGAGATTGGTGTGTATAGTAAGGCTATATCTGGTAGCCAGAGATTCTTCTAATAAGCTTTCTTAGTCCTGTTATATTTTACATGTTCACATGTGGTGAAACTTACAAGTTACAAAACTTTCAAAGGTCATATTGATCATGAATCTGATGATGCTCGTATCAGAGACAGTGAGATTATGGAAACTTTTTTCACCTTCTTAATCATGTCTTTTGAGTTGTACTCTGAAACTTGATATTTGTCACTGTTTACAGATAATGAGATGTCAACCATATGCTCGTCTGGTGTTTAAGAGTGATTATATATTTTTAAAATAAATTTCTCTTGAATCACTGTAATTATTTAATTTTTAAAAATTTCTTTTTTAGTCAGATCTTGTGGATCAAAGTATATTTAATTTTATCCCAGAGGGGGAACATTCAGAAGTTTATAAAATACTCTCTACCCATCTGCTGGAAAGTGATTCATTAACCCCTGAATATTTAAAATGTAAGTAGTACCTCTTAAGCGAAAAGTTAAACGGCCATTTGGTTGCATTATCCTTTACTTTTGTAATTTCTTGACAGAGATATGTTTAACCAAATTAATACATAGCATCATCCCAAATCCCCTGTTAGATCCTTTTTAAATATTAAAATATAATGGAATTATGACCATGTTAAAAGTCTGAACTCTGTTCCAGAATACAGTGAAATCTCATCTGTTATAATATGCCATAAAACTATTTTACAGAAAAATGGAACTCAGCAATATATTCTTATTAATGTTTATATAAAATCTTACTGTAGTAAGAGAAAATAAAGGGTTTTTATTTTCACCATCACTAACCAATTGAACACTGAAACTATGAGACAAAACATGTTTTTTATAAAATTACTTAAAGAAATTTTGTGCTCTATTAAGCAGAATTAAACAATAATTTATTGGATATGTCTAATGCAGAGATGCAGGTTTGATTTCTGGGTTGGGAAGACCCCATGGAGAAGGAAATGACAACCCACTCCAAACCACTCCAGTGTTCTTGCCTGGGAAATCCCATGGACATAGGAGCCTAGCGTGGTACAGTCCATGGGGTCGCAAAAGAGTCGGACATGACTTGGCGAGTAAACAACAAAGCAGCAGTGTAACAGACACTTGTGCTATGTAATAGAAATGCCAAGGATAGGGAAGTGTAGTCCTGCCTTTAATAAGTATAAAATGTTGTCGTGTAATCTGACTTTTCTTCTAGATTCATTGACCAGAATATCTGGTCAATGAATATCTTGTTTTCTTTTCTTTCTTTTTTTTTTTTCATTTTAAACTGGAAGATAATTGTTTTACAATGTTGTGTTGGTTTCTGCCACACAGCAATGTGAATCAGCCATAAGTATACATATGTCCCCTCCCTCTGGAACTTCCCTCCCACCCCTCGTTTTCTTGAATAAATTATCCTGTGTAAAGTCTGAAATCATGACAGCTCTACATTTGGCCATTAGCTATTAGATGTCTTCTTTAACTACTTTTTTCATGGCTTTTAAATTTTGACTTTTCTTATAGTGGTGATGGTTTAGTTGCTAAGTCATGTCCAACTCTAGCAACCCCATGAACCATAGCCCACCAGGCTCCTCTGTCCGTGGGATTCTCCAGGCAAAAATACCAGAGTGGGTTGCCATTTCCTTCTCCAGGGGATCTTCCTGACCCAGGGATTGAACCCAGGTCTCCTGCATTGCAGGCAGATTCTTTACCATCTGAGCTACAAGGGAAACTAACATTAATCATTTTAAAGTTTCTTCATATTTTGATCTTTGATTATGTAGAACATTAACTGTTCAACAGTTGAGATACACATATACACACATGTAAGTATGTGTGAATGTATGTTTTTGATAAGAATAAATAGCCTTTCAGAAGAAGTTGAGAGTAGTTAAGAGACCAGGAGAATACATTTGAAGCTTATTTATACTTGTTAAAAAACCAAATTCTTCTATGACATGACTAAGCGACTACTCTAGTCTTTCATCTAGGAGAAAGATTTGGGTTGGATATAGTGATGCAGAGGCCAGTTATACGCCTGTAAACAACAGTATTTGAAGTCAGTTCAGTTTAGTTGCATCCCACTCTTTGCGACCCAATGGACTGATATACAAAATAAAGTTATTTCCACAGATGAAAAGGATGTTTCATGCCAAAGGAATGAACATGATTTAAAACAGAGGGGAATTGCTAGGAAAATTCAGGATTCTCCAAATAGGTCATTTGTATCATCATGAAGGTAAGGTAGTACAAGTGATGTGTTTGTGTCTAGAGAAGGAAATAAAGCCTGATATTTCATCCTTAACAGTTTGGTTTTTATTTTTTACTTCGTTGAGAAGCCAGCAAAAAGGGGATTTGGGTGGTTTTGTGGTTCAAAAAGAAAATCTCTCAGGTGGAAAATTTTGGGAAAATGACTAGACTTGAGTTAAAAAGGACAGCAGTAGAAGTAAGGATGGAGAAGAAAGCGTGCCTGTGAGTGTTGAGGTGAACTAGGTAGGACTTAGTGTTAGCCACTGGTGTCAAACCAGCTAGAGATCATCAGTGGGGAAGGTTTTAGGAAGAAGGTAAGAGTTTGAACTTGCTGAGTTTAATGATAAACCCATTGATGATAATAACAGAAGAGTATGAGTTGGATACTGTAAGTGGAGAGGTGTTATTAGTCCTTGAGTACTGAAATAATAATGAGGAAAGTAATACAATCTAAGAGTAGTAGGCAAGGGTGAGTCTGAGTGGCAAGAGTGTGGAGGCATAGAGAATACATTTTTGCAGTTACCTAGATGCAAGGTCATTTACATCGGTACCAGAATGGTGGTACTGGCTGCTCATGTGGAAAAAATGACTCACCAGAGCGTTCTTGGTGTAATAAAGAGCAGATCCTGGTTACAGATTTAGTTTTTGAGCTGGTGATACAAAGAGAACAAATTGATATGATTTCTAACTAAGGAGATAGGACAGAGGGGAATGACAGCCGCCTTAGGAAGATAGAAGGAAAAATTCACTTTCAAGTATTTTGAATTTAAGTTACTGATGGAACAGTCAGGTACAAATGTCCTGAAAAATAGTGATATGAGACTTGGTCTTACATAAAATGTTAAAATTGGTGAGAGAGATTTAGGAGTAAATAAGTTTGTCAGTGCTGGTAAGTTTGTAAAGCATAATAGATTACAATCAAAAGAACTTTTGTGAATGTCTATAGTTTGTTGACTGATTAATAGAAGGGAGAGAAATAGTCAATAAGGTAGGAAGGTAAGTTTTCATGCTATGGGAATGAAAACATGTGAGTTTTAAGAAGAGGTAGAAACAATGAAGAGCACTTTCTGTAGAAGTGTGAGGGCAAAAGCCATAATACATGAAGTTAAGGAGGGTGAACATACGGAAACTAGAGCACATAATGAGAAGGAAGGAGATCTGTGTTACTAAAAACAATAGCATGAAAAAAGACCTGAGTAAATTTAAAAGTAGGAGGTAAGGACCCAAAGAAGACATATGTGAATGCTAAAGGAATGAATGGTTCTGGTGGTCCTAGAGAAGGAAGATGGGAAAGACTGTTTAAAGTAGAGATAAAAAAAAATTGGACTAGGAAGCAAGACCTTTCTTTGAGATTAGAGTGATGAATGACAAGGAAGGACAAATAAAAATGGAGGGAACATGGAGTTACTTGTATCAGAAGATCTGTCTTCTTTATTAAGGACAACGTGAGATCATCTCCTGAAGAGACTCTGCTTTTATGGACTGAACACAATGTCATTGAGGACTTCTGTATGAGAAAATAGTAATTGTAAACTTACAAAACTATTAGAATCTTACTTTGTGTGGCTTATTTATGATAAATCACAAAATACGTTATATTTTTTCTCTTATTTCAGCAAAAAATCAGTTAGAATTTTGTTGTCATATGCTTCGAGGAACAATAGACCCAAAGGAACCATCTACTTATGAATATGTGAAATTTATAGGAAATTTCAAATCTTTAAACAGTGGTAAGTTAAAATGCTTCTCTTACAATATTTTTTCACTTGTTGTTATTTTAAGCTCTTAAAGACAAATGTTCAAGTATTAGTAAAAACTAGATTTTTACTGGAGTAACTGATGGTATTCATTTCCTTATTGCTTTAGTATCCACTTCAGCACACAATGGTTTTGAAGGAACAATACAACGCACTCACAGGCCTTCTTATGAAGATAGAGTTTGTTTTGTAGCTACTGTCAGATTAGCTACACCTCAGTTCATTAAGGTATGTTTCTGTTTCCCAGAAGGGTTTCACTTCATATTATGGGTCCTATCTGATGTTTTTTTAATTGTTCCCAGATACTTCCTGTAAACATTAAAGTAGTAATGGCCATGAGTCATTAAACATGTATGATCATAATATTTTTGAAGCAAATAGTGAGTTATCAAAGCACTCATCAAATTATAGAACTAATTTTTTGATAATATACCTTGTGTTGGGTTGGCCAAAAATTTCATTTGGGTTTGTGAAATTTTTGGCTGTTAACCAGTGGTTATATATCACCATTGTCCTGCTTTTGTGCAAAATTTTGAGGTGCTTTTGTTGTATAGTTCACAAATACATTAAAGGGGAACGGCCAAAGATTGCTTTTGAAATTTTCTTTTGAAATACACAGGTGACCTTATTACATTTAATTTACCTTTTCAATTTTAAAAGTCAATTAAATAATTTTATTTTTATATCCTGGGTCCAGGAAGTAGATGATTAGTAGTAAAGTCAGAAAATGAAAGACTTCAGTAACCACAAAGTGGCTGAAAATAAGCCAGGCTAAGATTTTAAATTTAGGGAAATACCATAGGACAAAGTACTGAATTAGCAGTTAGAGGATCTTAAACCACTCTGACTCTACTCGTTTTGATCGTAGGAAGTAATGGTGGTGGTAACATGCTTTTTGGATGCTTACCACATGCTGTTTACGTGCATTATCTCATCTAATACTTACAAATGGTGATATGATCACCATTTTATATGTAAGGAAACTGTGGCTTAGGGAAGTTAAGTTACTTACCCAGAGTCACAGCTATTAAGTAGTAGAACTGAGATTGATTCTAATTCCTTTTTTTCCTAAACCCAAACTCTTAATCACTACATTGTGCTGCAGAAGGTCATTCAAGAACAGGGGCAGGTTGGAATACATTGTTGCATACGACTAGAGCCTAGGGTTACTGTGAATGGAGGGAGGGTAGGGATGTTGAGAGATGAGGTTAGAAAAGTAAGCAGACGCTGGCAGTGATGCATGTTTTTTTCTTTGTTGTTTGTTTCTCCTTGTTTAGATTTTGTCCTAATGGAATGAGCAGCCATTAAGATTTTTCTGTTAGGGAAATTATACAATCGTGTTTGAGCATTTATAAGGTCATTGTGGCCAGAATAGAAGATGAGTTGAAGGACAGGGAAACTTGTTTGGAATATTTTGCAATAATGTGAGCCAGTGGTGGCAACTAGAGTCTAAACTAAGACCCTGAAGATGGATGGGATTGAATAGATTAAAAAAAAAAAACAACAACTTAGAAGGTGAAACTGAAAGGATTTAGCAGTGGCCATTTAGATGGTGAAAGGTGAAAATGAATGTATTGTGACTATTAGATTTTAGACTTAATGGCACAGTACAGGTATGCCTCCATTAATGAGATGGAACATTATGTAACTGGATATGAGGATTAAAATAGTTGGTTCATTTTAGGACATGTTGAGTTTGTGGTATGTGGAAACATCCAGACAGAAATATAGAACTATAATTCAGGAGAGAGATTAGAATGAGACTTTATAGGCATGTGAGTGAATAGAGAAATGTGTGGAGTGAGAAGTACTCCCCCAGAAGCCTGCATGTGTTTATTGCCACATTCCTTAGTACTAGAAAATAAAAATGTTTTTTTAAAGAAATGTTTAAGGAAAAGTTAGCTAAAAATGACTTATACAGATGCAATATTTAATAATTTGCTGAGTACACAGAAAAGTATTTCTCAATTTAATTATTTATTTGTAGGAAATGTGCACTGTTGAAGAACCCAATGAAGAGTTTACATCTAGACATAGTTTAGAGTGGAAGTTTCTATTTCTAGATCACAGGTAACTCCCATTTTTAAATTCTATAAAAAGATTAATCATTATAATTCTTGAAATTATTGGATTTAAAAGACAAACTTTTTCTAGACAGGATGCTCAAACTCATTATCCATTATTTAAGAAATAAAGTTTCCTCCCAAAATTGGTTTGTAGTTGAGTACTTTTTATTAATGGAAAAAGTCATAATATTGATTGTTTTATATGTAATTCAGGGCACCACCCATAATAGGATATTTGCCATTTGAAGTTCTGGGAACATCAGGCTATGATTACTATCATGTGGATGACCTAGAAAATTTGGCAAAATGTCATGAGCACTGTAAGTAGATTTTAATACTTCGGGTGGTAATACTTTTTTTAATCTGTAAATAACTATCATATTAATAGAAGGTGGTAAAACAGACCATTTTTGTATTTTTGAAATGTATTGGAAAAATTTCTTTTGTATGCATAACTACTTCTAATAGGAATCCTAGATCAAGTCTAAATTAAACTTCCTCCCATTTTATATATTTCAATCTATAGTAGTTAAGTACAGGTTTATAATATGGCATCTAATAAACCTTGTTTTGAAATATAGAAGTTCTATATTTAGAGTAAGAAGTAGATTGCTTTGAAAATTATAATATTAGAACACTATTTCATGAATTTTTATTTCTAGGCATGTGAGTCTGCCCAGGAGGTAATGCCACATTTAAAGAATCTCTTATAGAAAACTCAGTGAGTGCTTCATAATGTTACCTTCCATTGTTATATTAACAGAAGGAACATTATCATCTCGTTTTGCCCTGTTCTGAACAACTTACCTGTATTATTTTCATTATTCATAGTCACGGTTGTATAATAGAAAGTAGGTCTGTTATTATCTCTACAAGTAAACTGAGACAGAAAAAGGCTAACTAATTTACTTACAGTCCCATAACATTGGTGGCAGACATCAAAAAGTCTACAAACAAATGCTGGAGAGGGTGTGGAGAAAAGGAAATCCTCTTACACTGTTGGTGGCAATGCAAACTAGTACAGCCACTATGGAGAACAGCGTGGAGATTGCTTAAAAAAATGGAAATAGAACTGTTGTACAACCCAGTAATCCCACTGCTGGGCATACACACTGAGGAAACCAGAATTGAAAGAGACACACGTACCCCAGTATTCATTGCAGCACTGTTTACAATAGCCAGGACATGGAAGCAACCTAGATGTCCATCAGCAGACAAATGGATAAGAAAGTTGTGGTACTTATACACAATGGAATACTACTCAGCTATTGAAAAGAATGCATTTGAGTCAGTTCTAATGAGGTGGATGAAACTGGAACCTATTATACAGAGTGAAGTCAGAAAGAAAAACACCAATACAGTATATTAACACATATATATGGAATTTAGAAAAATGGTAATGATGATCCTATATGTAAGACAGCAAAAGAGACATAGATGTAAAGAACAGACTTTTCTGTGAGAGAAGGTGAGGGTGGGATGATTTGAGAGAATAGCATTGAAACATGTATATTACCATATGTGAAATAGATGACCAGTACAAGTTCAATGCATGAAATAGGGCATTCAAAACTGGTGCACTGGTACAACCCAGAGGGATGGGATGGGGAGGGAGGTGGGAGGGGATTCAGGATGGGGGATACACATACACCTGTGGCTGATTCATTCCGATGTATGGCAGAAACCACCACAATATTGTAAAGTAATTAGCCTCCAATTAAAAAAACAAAAAACATTGGTGGCAGAGATAGGATTAGAGTCTGGACCTACTCCTTTACCACATGCTGTTTGTTCATTCTTTGTTTCAGAAGTTTGTTTTAATAGGTTTCATTTGCCTCTCTGATCCTCCTTCCCAAATCTTTCCATTTTGAGTATCCTCTAAAGCTTAATTAGATATTTAATGTACCTTCATGTCTTAGGCTGGTTTATAAACCTCTATGAAAATAAAGCATGTTATATAATATCACAAAAGAAATATTTTTCACTTTGAGTGATATGGGCACTAGCCTCTGTGATGTATTAAAAAATCTGACACCTCTATTAACTAGCTGGATAATTTTTGACAACCAATTTCAAGTATGTAGACTTTTTTTTCCTCATGAATAGTGACGGGTTGGAGGAGAGAGAGCGAACATGATTCCGGTCCAGCCTGTCTTAAGGTTTTATCCACTGAATACCAGTCTATTAAAAACGAATTTTATGGTCAAAGAAAATTAGGTAAGAGTTCATAATCAGTCCCCATCTCCCCACCACCAGAATCTTGACAGATTAGCATACTCAAGGCTTTGAGAAGAACAAATTTTCCCAAGTTAATTTAACACAGAACCCATTTTTTGCTTAATATCTGCTAAAAGACTTTTGAATTTACAATCTATAAAGAATGTTTTGGGAAATACTGCTTGAAATACTGTTTTGGGAAATCAGCTACTTGAAATAATTAAGTTTTTCTGATTTTGGTAAGTTAAGGTTTAGAAGTAAATGCCTCTAAAATGCTATACTTGGACTTCCTGGTGGTCCAGTGGTTAAAAATCCACTTGCCACTGCAGAGGACACGGGTTCAAGTCCCTGGTCTGGGAAGATCCCGCATGCTGCAGGGAAACTAAGCCTGTGTACCACAGCTGTTGAAGCCCACGCACTGGAGCCTGTGCTCTGCAATAAGAGAAGCCATTTCAGTGAGGAGCCCACACACCACAACTGGAGCATAGCCTCAGCTCTCCTGAAACTAGAGAAAGCTTGAATGTAGCAACGAAGATCCAGTGCAGCCAAAAAATAAAAGATGCTGTATTTGCAGAGGGTGAGGGGTAGGGTATGGGGAGTAGAGCTCAGGTGTAATTACTTATTGCTGTTATCCTTAATATATCTTAGCAGGAGAGAGTCAGTATGTGAATAATTTATTCTCAAGTATTTGGACATTTATTGTGTATGAAAAATACCTACACTCAGCAATAACAGGCTCTAAGTTGGGAGATTATGGAAGGCTATGGAAGATTTGATATACTATATGTTATTGAAAAGCCAGAAGAATTTTATAGATAGATAGATAGATATAAATGTGAATGGTACCTTTGGGTAAAAATCTAGTAATACAAATCAAAAAATATTTTTTTTCTTCTTAGTAATGCAATATGGAAAAGGAAAATCTTGTTACTATAGGTTCCTGACCAAAGGACAGCAGTGGATTTGGCTTCAAACTCATTATTATATCACTTACCATCAGTGGAATTCAAGGCCAGAGTTTATTGTTTGTACTCACACCGTAGTAAGGTAATAATTCTTTTACAGAATTTCTGAATATGGAAACATTCATAATGATTTTGGAATGTAGTTTTATGTATGACTTATTCAGAAGTACAGAGTGATTTTTTTCTCCATTTTATTTTTCAGTATTTTTTTCAATATTCAGTATTTTCAATATTATTGAAAATATTCATATTTTCAATTTATTATTAAATGTACTTATAGGCGTTATATAGAAATAAAGATAACATAATTTCTGACATAAGTTTTATGGTTTAGAGCAGATGTTGTAACTGTCTTTTGTATATACCACAGTCAGTCATGTAAAAGGAGAGCTAGAGTAGATAAAGTACACTGTTCCTTTATTTAATTCCTCTTGATTTAGGTCCTGTGTGGTTACAGATCATTTATAGTAGTACATTAAATTTTTTAGATATGTAAAAAAGTGAAATTTGAATTAAGATACACTCTGTGTGTATATATATATATATATATAGTGCTATATACATATATGTTTTAGGGTTTTTTTGGTGCATAGAAAATTGTCTGGAATTTGTGATGAACAAATGAGATACATAATGAATATTGAATTGTTGCACCTCTGCAGTGTTTTAAATGAATGATCAAACACTGAAATTCTGTTTTTTTTCCACTTGTAGTTATGCAGAAGTTAGGGCTGAAAGACGACGAGAACTTGGCATTGAAGAGTCTCTTCCAGAGACAGCTGCTGACAAAGTATGTATCTTATAGGTTTTTAAAAAATTATTTCTTCTCAATGAATAACAAGACTCAATAATTTACAGAAAAATTGTTTTTCAAATATTTAATCTACTTGTAATTATAACTATAGTATTTATTTTTATATTAAATTTAATATTTTAAAACCTCATGTGTTTTTAAAAAAGATTTGAAGGGCCTGCTATTTAGAGATCATTGTAGAGACATATATGATCTTAGAATTAAACTAACATTTATTACAATCTGCTAGGCTCTGGTTTTTATATGAAATATGAAATATCATTTATTTCTCAGACATCCTTATCTGGATATATCCCCACTTTGAAAATATTAAAACTGAGCTTAAAGACTCATGACTGGAAAGTTATAGTCAGATTTTGAACACTGGTTTCTCTTTTCATTATATCAGGTAGAAATATTAGCTACCTATTGCTATGTTACAAACCTTAATGATATAAAATAACATACATATATTATCTCAGTAGTTTCTGTGAGTCAAGAATCCAGACACAGTTTAGTTGGGCACTCTGCCTCAGAATTGGTCATGGGTCTGTAATCAAGGTTTCAGTCCAGGGTCCCTCACAAGCCTGGAATCAAAGTGTCAGTGGAGCCACAGTCATTTCCAGGTCCAGTCAAAGCAGAATCTCTTTCCAAGCTCACTTAGTGGTTGAAATGCATATGAACACCACAACAGGATATCACTTCATACCTGTAATAATGGCAGTTATCAGAAAGGCAATAAATAGCAAGTATTGGCAAGGATATGGAGAAAAGGGAACCCTCATGAACTGTTGGTCGGATTGTAAGTTGGTGCAGTCACTACAGAAAATAGTATGGAAATTCCTCAAGAAATTAAAAATAATATGATATAACAGCTTCACTTCTTAGTATTTACCTGAAGAAAACAAAAACAATTGTAAAGATTTATATATCCTTATGTTCATTGCAGGATTATTTACAATAACTAAGATACAGAAACAAGTAAAGATGTGGGACATACATAGAGTAGAATACTATTCAGTCATTAAAAAATGAAATATTGCTATTTGTAACAGTATGGATGGATCTTGGGGGCATGATGCTAAGGGAAATAAGTCAAAGAAAGACAAATTATCTCACTTACGTGTAGAATTTAAAAAACAAAACAAATGAACACGCAAACCAGACTCATAGAGAACAAACTGCTGATTGCCCGAGTGAGGCATTGGGGTGTAAGATGGGGCAAAATAGGTGAAGGGGGTTAAGAGGTGTAAACTTGCAGTTGTAAAATATGCCATAGCATAAGAAAAATTGTAAGTGCTTTCCTCAGAAAATATCTTTCATTAAAACATAGTGGATCTTTTACCTCTAAGCAGTCATAGTCTTTTTGGAAAAATTCTTTCATGTGGGACCCATGAGAGCAGAAAACTTGTCTTTGTTATTTGCTCCTGTATTCTCAGCATCTTGAGCCATGGAAGGCAACTTTTAAATTGAAATATAGAAGATGCAAAATTTATTAGTTTTAGGTGTGCAACTTAGTGATTCAGCATTTAAATACATTACAAAATGAATGTGTGTCTAGTCCCCATACAAAGTTGTTACAGTCTTTTGGAATTGAAACAAAAATAAATGGGACCGAATTAAACTTAAAAGCTTTTGTACAGCAAAGGAAACCATAAACAGAATGAAAAGACAACCCACAGAACGGGAGAAAATACTGGCAAACGAAGCAGCTGACAAGGGATTAATCTCCAAAATATGCAGGTAGCTCATGAAGCTCATTATCAAAAAACAAATGACTTAACCAAAAGATGGGCAGAAGATCTGAATAGACATTTCTCTAAAGAAGACATACAGATGGCCAGTAGGCACATGAGAAGATTGCTCAGCATCACTCATCATTAGAGAATTGCAAATAAAAACTGCAATGAGGGTATCACCTCACACTGGACAGAATGACCATTATCAAAAAGTGACCATCAATAACAGCTGAAGAAGATGTGGAGAAGATGGAGCCGTCCTACACTTTTAGTGGGAATGTAAATAGGCACAACCACTATGGAGAACAGTATGGGAGGTTCCTCAACAAACAATAGAGTTCCCATATGATCCAGCAGTCCCCCTCCTGGGCATATATCTGCAGAAACCATAATTTGAAAGGATACATGCACCCCAGTGTTCAGTTGCAACACTGTTTACAGTATTCAGGATATGGTAGCACCCTAAGTGTCCATCAATAGATGAACGGATAAAGAGGTTGTGGTACATATATACAGTGGGATATTAGCCATAAAAAAGAAGGCAGCAACATGTATGGACCTAGAGATTATCATACTAAGTGAAATCAGTCAGAGAAAGTATCATATATTGTTTATACATGAAATCTAGAAAATGATATAGATCAACTCATTTACAAAACAGAAATAGTCTCACAGACTTAGAGAACAGACTTGTGGTTCTGTTCAGACTACTGAAGGGGAAAGGTGGGTGGGAGGGAAAAATTAGGGGGTTGAGATTAACATATATGCACAGTATTATATATAAAACAGATAATCAACAAGGACCTAATGTATAGCACAGAAAACTCTACCCAATACTCTGTAATAACCTATGGGAAAAGAATTCAAAAAAGGATAGATATATATACAAAAATCACTTTGTTGTACATCAGAAAGTAACGCAATGTTGTAAATCATCTATGCTGCTGATACTGCTGCTAAGTCGCTTCAGTCATGTCCGACTCTGCGACTCCATAGACAGCAGCCCACCAGGCTCCCCCATCCCTGGGATTCTCCAGGCAAGAACACTGGAGTGGGTTGCCATTTCCTTTTTCAATGCATGAAAGTGAAAAGTGAAAGTGAAGTTGCTCAGTCGTGTCCAACTCTTAGCGACCCCATGGACTGCAGCCTACCAGGCTCCTCCGTCCATGGGATTTCCCAGGCAAGAGTCCTGGAGTGGGGTGCCATTGCCTTCTCCAATTTAAAAAAAAATCAGTAAGGACAGTATTGAGCCAGGAGTAGAGAAACTTTAATTCAGCTACTTAGTGAGGAGTAAGCACAAGGTGAGTAAATGACTACAGCAAGGAGAGATAGATAATGTAGCATTCATAGCTGTGAGTTTTGGGAAAGGTGGAAGGGAGGATGTTCAGGCCAGAGCAGTAGGAGGACTTCTGTTCTACCTCCGGAGCAGAGGTCTGAAGGTTGAGAGAAAGGAAACTCCCACTGCCTGGGAGACCTACAAGGAAACTGGTATCCTTTGGGGGTGGAGGGTGGGGGGTCCTGGGTTTTAGTCAGAGGACGCCAATGAAGGAATGTTCATCAGTGAGGTTGAGAATACAGCTTTTGCTGCTTAGGGAAACTGAAGGCAGGCAGAAGGGTTTTAGGAGCTGGGAGAGGGTGGGAGATGGAGACAAAACAGGATGTAAAGAGCAATTACAGTGCAGGACAGCGGGCATTGTGTCACATAACCCATTTTTTCCTTTTGTGATAGTAGTAATTTTGAAATCATATTTATTTATATCGGTGTATACACACACATTGCCTTCTATGTAGCTTCCCTGAAATAGGAAACAGAGTATTGTTGCTTAATTCACTGTTGCATATGGAGGTTCTTTGACGGCACTTTGCTCCACTATAATGAGCAAACAGCAGGTGGGTATATTTATATACTTGGTATATTAATAGGTGGGCTTCCCTTGTAGCTCAGCTGGTAAAGACTACGCCTGCAATGCAGGAGACCCCAGTTCGATTCCTGGGTTGGGAGGATCCCCTGGAGAAGGAAATGGCTACCTACTCCAGTATTCTTGCCTGGGAAATCCAGTGGACAGAGGAGATTGGGAGGCTACAGTCCCTGGGGTCACAGAGTTGGACATGACTGAGTGACTAAGCACAGCACAGCATGTTAATAGGTAGAGTTACATATATGGTGGTGGCAAGTATTTTCATCTATATAAGACAGAGGTCTCTGTGGAGAGAGAGGGAGAAAGAGGTTTAAGAACTTTTGGAAAGTATGGAATAACTGTGGAGAGTAGGAAAGTGAGCCCTCTAGAAAATGTAATGTTTCTGGCTTAGTGTTATGTATCATTTTAGATTGGTGATCATTTTAAGTTGACTGTAATTGTCTCCAAAGGAACAAGTGAACTGGAAAGCTCAGACAGGGAAGTGTGGTTTAAAGTTGGATTTTAATTTGTGTTTTTAGAGGCACTACAGTAATCTGGTAATGAAGAGTAGGGATTGAATCAGGTAGAATAGAGGAAGAAGTTATTGGCAACAAGGAGTTCCTAGAAAGCTGAGAGGCCAGGACAGGATATTGCATGAATCATCCATATAGATATTGAATTCTGGAGATGGTCAGAGTTGGTGTGAAGAAGATGATTTTGAGCAGTCAAATGCTGAGTTCCAGATACTTACAGCGCCTTTATAAACTAAAGTGTCTGTTGGTTGGTCTTTTTTTTTTTTTTTCTGATTTGAAATATACGTAACAAAATTTACTATCTCAACCAATTTTAAGTTCAGTGGTGTTAAGTACATTTACAGTGTTGTGTAAGCATTACCACCATCCATCACCAAAACTTTTTCATCTTTCCAAACTGAAATTCCATATCCATTGAACAGCAACTCCCCGTTCCCTCCTCTCCAACCCTGGGCAGCCACCAGTCCACTTCGGACTATGACTTGATTCCTATAGGTACCTCATGTAAGTGGAATCATACAGTATTTGTCTGTATATGATTAACTTATTTCACTCAGCATAATGTTCTCAAGGTTCTTCTATATTGTTATATGTCAGAGTTTCCTTTTGAAGATAAACAGTATTCCATTGTGTGTATATATACCACGTTTTGTTTATTCATTCATCCATCGATGGACACTTGGGTTGCATCTGTATTTTTAACTATTGTGGTTAATGCTGCTAGGAACATGGCTTACAAATACACATTTGACTCCCTGCTTTTAATTCTTTTGAGCATATATGCAGAAATGAAATTGTTGGATCATATAGTAATTCTATATTTAATTTTTTGAGGAGCTGTTACATTTTTCCATAGTAGCTCTGCTGTTTTATACATTCTTATCAGGCTTCCCAGGTGGCTCAGTGGTAGAGAATCCATCTGCCAGTGCAGAAAACACGGAAGATGTAAGTTCAGTCCTTGGCTCGGGAAGATCCCCTGGAGGAGGAAATGGCAACCCACTCCAGTATTCTTGCCTGGAGAATCCCATGGACAGAGGAGCCTGTCGGGCTACAGTTCGTAGGGTCGCAAAGAGTTGGACGTGACTAAGCAGCTGAACACCACCACCACCACCCCCACTGGCACTGCACAAGGGTGCTAGTTTTTTCATATCCTCACCAACACTCGTTATTTTCTAATTTTTTTGGTAATAGCCATATTGATAGATGTGAAGTGGTATTTCTTGGTTTTGATTTGCATTTCCCTAAGTGATGCTCAAAATTCTCCAAGCCAGGCTTCATTCAGCAGTATGTGAACTGTGAACTTCCAGATATTCAAGCTGGTTTTACAAAAGGCAGAGGAACCAGAGATCAAATTGCCAACATCTGCTGGATCATGGAAAAAGCAAGAGAATACCAGAAAAACATCTATTTCTGCTTTATTGACTGTGCCAAAGCCTTTGACTGTGTGGATCACAATAAACTGTGGACAATTCTGAAAGAGATGGGAATACCAGACCATCTGACCTGCCTCTTGAGAAACCCATATGCCGGTCAGGAAGCAACAGTTAGAACTGGACATGGAACAACAGACTGGTTCCAAATACGAAAAGGAGTACATCAAGGCTGTATATTGTCACCTTGCTTATTTAACTTATATGCAGAGTACATGATGAGAAACGCTGGACTGGAAGAAGCACAAGCTGGAATCAAGATTGCCGGGAGAAATATCAATCACCTCACATATGCAGATGACACCACCCTTATGGCAGAAAGTGAAGAGGAACTCAAAAGCCTCTTGATGAAAGTGAAAGAGGAGAGTGAAAAAGTTGGCTTAAAGCTCAACATTCAGAAAACGAAGATCATGGCATCGTGTCCCATCACTTCATGGGAAATAGATGAGGAAACAGTAGAAACAGTGTCAGACTTTATCTTTTTGGGCTCCAAAATTACTGCAGATGGTGACTGCAGCCATGAAATTAAAAGATGCTTACTCCTTGGAAGGAAAGTTATGACCAACCTAGATAGCATATTGAAAAGCAGAGACATTACTTTGCTAACAAAGGTCCATCTAGTCAAGGCTATGGTTTTTCCAGTGGTCATGTATGGATTCGAGAGTTGGACTGTGAAGAAAGCTGAGTGCCGAAGAATTGATGCTTTTGAACTGTGGTGTTGGAGAAGACTCTTGAGAATCCCTTGGACTGCAAGGAGATCCAACCAGTCCATCCTAAAGGAGACCAGTCCTGGGTGTTCATTGGAAGGACTGATGCTGAGGCTGAAACTCCAATACTTTGGCCACCTCATGTGAAGAGTTGACTCATTGGAAAAGACTCTGATGCTGGGAGGGATTGAGGGCAGGAAGAAAAGGGGATGACAGAGGATGAGATGGCTGGATGGCATCACCGACTCGATGGACGTGAGTTTGAGTGAACTCCGGGAGTTGGTGATGGAGAGGGAGGCCTGGCATGCTGTGATTCATGGGGTCGCAGAGAGTCGGACATGACTGAGCGACTGAACTGAACTGAATGATTAGTGATATTAAGTATCTTTTCATGTGTTTATTGGCCATTTATATATCTTATTGGAAGAAATCTCTATGCAAGACTTTTGCCCATTTTTTAATTGAATTTTTTGGTTTTTTTTTTTTTTTTTTTTTTCTTGCTGTTGAGTGGTAGGAGCTCTGTCTATATTTTGGGTATTAATTCTTTATCAAATAAATGACTTACAAATGTTTTCTCCCATTCCTTGGTGCCTTTGCACTTTGTTTATAGTATCCTTTGATGCACTACTGTTGCCTGTGCTTTAGTGTCATATCCAAGAAATCATTGCCCAGTGCAGTGTTATAAAGCTTTCCCCCTTTTTTCCCTCAAAGCTTTATACTTTGAGTTCTAATGTTTAGATCTTTGATCCATTTTAAGTTAACTTTTATATATGGTATAAGGTAATAGTCCAACTTTATTCCTTTGCATCTGTTATTTCTTTCAATAGAGAAGGAAACCAAAACTTTCAGGCTATAAAAAATAAATTTTTACTTCTTTATTACACTTCTTTATTACACAGGTACACTTGCCTTGTTATGGTTGAAAACTGATTTTGGGGAGGGGAAATTAGCAAGCGATATGCTAATTTGGGACCTCTGAACTGAACCACAGAAGACATTTACTTTACTCTTGTCTCCTTAGAGCCAAGATTCTGGGTCTGATAATCGTATAAATACAGTCAGTCTCAAGGAAGCGTTGGAAAGGTTTGATCACAGCCCAACTCCTTCTGCTTCCTCCCGGAGTTCAAGAAAATCATCTCACACAGCAGTCTCGGACCCTTCCTGTGAGTACCCCAGCTTGCAAGCAGACTTCCTTTAAAGATGCGCTTCTAAATTGTTTGCATTATTGTTAGCAGCATTTATCATCAGCTGCCACTTTCAAATGATAAGTGTTTATATTTCTGAAATACAGTAACTTTTTCAGTGAGCAAAAGGCACATTGCTCACATTTAGCAAAGAATTAATTTATAAAGTAACCCATAAAACATGTAGGTAGTAATGTTGGTATTGGTATTTTTAATCATCCCTCAGAAAGAAAGCAAAACTATTACAGTAATTCCTTTTTTATTGATAGAACCTGTAAGTGTTCTTAGTTTGCTTTTTTGAAAGTGTTTTCTGTGTATTTTGTCTTTATGAAGACATGCATAATTGTCATTAAATTAATTCCCTTTTAAATTTTTTAAAAAGAATCTAGCACTTTTATTTCTCAGAGTACTAAAAGTGTATATAATGAAAAAGGGACTTGTTTGAACTACTCGACATCTTCATGATGGGTGGAACATTAAAGTGGTTAAACATAGATTGAGATTTTAAACCTTTCCAAATATTGTGAAAGGCCTTTGTGTTAACTATTTCTTGGCATTTCTTTTATGTAGTATCCTTTAACACAAAGTTGCAGATCTCCAGAGTTTATTCATTGTGCTTATCTGAAACTATGCCCACTAATTAATAACTCCCCATTCCCCACTCCCCACCTGCCCCAGCCTTGGCAGTTACCATTGTCCTCTTTGTTTCAATGAGTTTGACTATTTTAAATAACCTCATATCATTATGAGATACTTGTTTTTTCTGTCATTGCCTATTTCATTTAGCATAATGGCCTAAAGGTTCATTCATGTAACATATTGTAGAATGTCCTTCCTTTTTCAGGATAAATAGTAGTATTTCATTGTATGTATATATCACATTTTATTAATCCTTTCACCTGTCAACAGACATTTAGATTGTCTCCATACCTTGGCTATTGTGAATGATACTGCAGTGAACACTGGAATGCTAATATCTCTTCAAGATGCTGACTTCAATTTTTTTTAATAAATACTCTGAAGTAGGATTTCTAGTTCATATATGGTAGTTCTAATCTTAATTTTTTTGAAAAACAGCCATACTGTTTCCACAGTATCTGTATCATTTCCTATCCCCATCAACAGTGTGCAAGGTTTCCAGACCTCCACACAAGTTCTCACCAACACTTGTCTTTAGATTTTTTTTTTGAACAGTTTATAAGGGTTTTTTTTTTAGTTGATCTACAATGTGATTTTTTGATAGTAACCATTCTTTAGAGGTAGAGGTGATATTTCATTGTGGTTTTGATTTGCATTTCCCTGATGTTTAGTGGAATATTGAGTATTATTTCACATACTGGCTGGCCATCTCTGTCTTGTTTGAGTAAATATCTATTCAAGTCCTTAGGCCATTTTTTAATTAATTTATTGCTTTTTTCTGTTATAGAATTGTAGGGGTAGTAACCATTTTATATTTGAAATTTTCCTATTTCAGATGTTTTCTTTATCCTTAAAAAAGAGGTAATTAAAATAAATCATCTTGTCATAGACTTCACTTTTATTGAATAATTTAGAAAAACAACTCTTTTACAGACCACTTTTATTCACTGGAAAGCATTTTGAGATTGATCTTTGAAAATTGTATTTTTCAAGTACTAATGCTATTCTGTTTCTGTTTACCAACCTTAGCTACACCAACAAAGATCCCAACAGATACTAGCACTCCTCCCAGACAACATTTACCAGCTCATGAGAAGATGGCACAAAGGAGGTCATCATTTAGTAGTCAGGTAAACTCTTCAGATAGTATGTTGCTGAATAAAGATTTATTAAAAGGGGTGGGAGGAATCATCTAAATATTCATCAATTCATTTATTCATTATCCCTTTCTGTGAAATTCAATATAGTTGTTGATATACAACACTTACTCAAGGTCTTCATTTTTTTGTGAAGTAGTAGTCAAACATACAAGTCCTTTTGAATATTTTTCAGACAAAATGTTAGATTTTTTTAATTATGGAAAGCTGATAATTTCAAATACCAATCACTTTCAATAAAGTCCAGGCAACTCTTACTGACAGCCCATGCAAGATAATGTGACAGATGCCTTGAAAGATAAAAAGATAAATAGGGACTAAGCATTTCCAGTTTAGAGGGAGAGACAGGCCTGTGCTCATCTAAAAATGTATGAGGCTCATCTAAAAGCTGTAATTCAGTTATGAAGATGCCATGGTGGTATTTCTGGTGGGAGTATTCATGTATGGAAACGATTGTCACCCAGTGTTATTTTTTATTTTGCTTCTAGTCTATAAATTCCCAGACTGTTGGTCAGTCATTAACACAGCCTGTGATGTCTCAGTCTGCAAATTTACCAGTTCCGCACGGCATGTCCCAGGTATTTTTATTTGTTTCTGTTAAATATTTTTAAATTACAAATAGTCTTTAAGCTACTAGTGGGGCTTCCCTCATAGCTCAGTCAGTAAAGAATCCACCTGCAATGCAGGAGACCCCAGTTTGATTACTGGGTCAGGAAGATCTTTTGGAGAAGGGATAGGCTACCCATTCTAGTATTCTTGGGTTTCCCTTGTGGCTCAGCTAGTAAAGAATCCGCCTGCAGTGTGGGAGACCTGGGTTTGATCCCTGGGTTGGGCAGATCCCCTGGAAAAGGGAACAGCTACCCACTCCAGTATTCTGGCCTGGAGAATTTCATGGACTGTATAGTCCATGGGGTTGCAAAGAGTCGGACACAACTAAGTGACTTTCACTTTCAAGCTACTAGTGATTTTTTAAAATATAGATGCAGTAAATCTCAATTGTGGACGTTTAGAATACCTGGAGATTTTTTGATTGTCAGTGAATTTGGTGTGCCGCTGGTACTTTAGTTGTCTTTTAGGGTTCATAACAGTTTTGCACAACAAAAAGCTATCCTGATTAATCCCTGTTGAGAAATACTGTGGTGGCTCAGATGGTAAAGAATCTGCCTGCAGTACAGAAGACCTGGGTTCGATCTCTAGGTCAGGAAGATTCCCTGGTGAAACGAGTGGCTATGCATTACAGTATTCTAGCCTGGAGAATTCCATGGACAGAGAATCCTAGAGATCTATAGTCCATGGGGTCACAAAGAGTTGGACATGACTGAGTGACTAACACTTTCACTTTCCAGAGAAAAATATTAAAGATGAAATGTAGTTCATTTTGTTCTTCCCATGGATATTGGAAGAATTGAGTAATTTTATTCATATATTCATTTGTTTATATATAAGCCATTTATTAAGCTCCTTATATTATCAGATATTGCAGGTGCTGGCAATGCAAATTTCTATACTAAGAAACTTTATTACATCTAGAAGGAATGATAGATAACTACAAATAGTCTATGCTCAAGGTCTAAAGCTTGACACCTGAGCACATTAGATGGACTCTTAATTGCAGACTGAGGAAGGGAAAGAGAACTTTCTGGAAGAATTGTTACTTGGGCTGAGTCCCCAAGGAGGCTTAAATATAAAAGCTAGCAAGACAAAGGAGAGGTATTACAGAAGTGACACTTTTGATTATAACTTCACAACTTTTCATTTATCACTGCACTCAGTGCCTCAGACAAATGAAAAATACTAAGTTGTGCTAGAAATAATCCGAAATTTTGTTTTGTTTGATGTTGAAGCTATCTCTACATTGTCTTAATTTCAAATAATATTAACATTGCTGCTGCTGGTGCTAAGTTGCTTCGGTCATATCCGACTCTGTGCAACACCATAGACAGCAGCCCACCAGACTCCCCTGTCCCTGGGATCCTCCAGGCAAGAACACTGGAGTGGGTTGCCATTTCCTTCTCCAATGCATGAAAATGAAAAGTAAAAGTCAAGTCGCTCAGTTGTGTCTGACTCCTAGTGACCCCATGGACTGCAGCCTACTAGGCTCCTCTGTCCATGGGATTTTCCAGGCAAGAGTACTGGAGTGCATTGCCATTGCCTTCTCTGATATTAACACTAGGTATCTAAAAATACCTTTATCTTATATGGTTGTTACTTAAATTGTGCTTAGTTGCTCAATCATGTCCGACTCTTTGCGACCACATGGACTGTAGCCCACCAGAGTCCTCTGTCCATGTGGCTCTCCAGGCAAGAATACTGGAGTGGGTTGCCATGCCCTCCTTCAGGGGATTTTCCCAACCCAGGGATTGAACCCAGGTCTCCTGCATTGCAGGAGGATTCTTTACCATCTGAGCCACCAGACATATAATTATAGCTATTATATATTATGATACTTGTACAAATATATTGATATTGCTGTAAACTGTTATAATCTAAATAACAATCTAATTGTCATAATCTTGACTTTTAGCAGCACATAATTGTGTAAGGTGTTTATAGCAGCACTATATTATTAAATAGTATCTGGAGTTCCAGTAGTTTTTATCAGCACCGAGTCCTCAAATAAGTATTCAAATCTCATTTCATTCAGTGATAAAGGCAAACAGTGTTCCTCTTAGTTCTTTGATATTATTTCCCATTATTCTGCTTTCTGTGTTTATTTTTATTTTCTTATTTGTATTTAATAGAAATTCTTCAAGTGGTGACAGTATAATGTTTACCTAAAGGTATAAATAACTTTAGGATACATTTATATGATATAAACATAAAATTTCAAATAATAAAAAAGGCATGAGGATATTAAATTTGTAATGTTTTTTCATACCTAGTGTAATCTGATGTTTGATCTGGTTATTGTTAACTTCAGAAGTCAGAGTTGTATACTTTGAAAAGTAGTGTTCAATATTCTCAAAACAAACTTTTGAAGATAGGGTAAAAAAGTTTTTGGGGTGTCATTTGCTTTTATATGCATTGTAGGAGATTCTTAAGACAGATTTCCAATGAAGTGAAATTCTTTCTGCTTTTATACTGCATTCTGTGGTGAATATTCCTGGAAATAAGTAAATGAGCCTATTTAAACTTAAGTGGTGAATCACTAAATGTGCTTAGTTTCAAGCAGTAGTAAATAGAAGCTGTCTATAACTCAAGTGAAGCAGATATAAGTGAGATTGAAAACCTTACTCTGTTAGCAGAATAACTGTGCTTTTATTTGCATATGCAGCATTCACTTATAATCGCTTAGTCTTTAAAGCCTAGGTATTTGTATTTGAGAACAATTTGTTGAAAATTTTATGGTTGGTTAGTCAGATTTTTATTAACTTTCTAATGACCTACACAAAGAGGACATTCTTGGGATGACAGAATTTTATGTGAATAACTCTAGGTGCAGACTACTTTTTCATTTGTTAAAAGATCAGGAATGAAGTTCTGTAACTTGTTCTATCAAGTAGTAGCGCCACAGTAGGAACTTAGGTCTTTAAAAGCCAGTGTTACAAAGTCATCTTGTAATCAGTCAAGCTCTAGTCAGAAGCTGGATGAGAAATTTGAACAGGGATGGTATAAAAAAATTAACTGGTAACAGAGATTAAGTACCAGCAGTTAAGGGAATTCAAAAGGATACAGGAAAGACCGGTGTAGAGAGCAGCCACTAAGGGTAAGTGAAAGGGAGAATTGCCAAGGGGGAACAGCTCAGAAGACTCCTTTGACCCTCCTGAACTGCTCCTCCAGGCCAAGCTGAGACTCAGGTCCCATTGGAGCTGCTGTGGTTATATCCACTGGATGGTACACAGGTTCACTGAAGTGCCACAGACTTGGGCTGGGGAGTGAGCAGCCACTTGCTGGGATACCAGTAAAATTTGCTGGGAAGCTGCCCACTAGCAAGCCAGTGAGACTTGGTGGAAAGCTAGCTGCTGGTTGCTGATGACACTCAGTAGGATGCTACCCACTAGCATAAGAACACGAAGGAAAAGCACTAGAACCAGAGAGGTAACCCATTCTCCCTTTACAGTATCCCTCCACATCATACTGACATGACTGCTGGTGCCTGCTGATGAAGGAGAAACATTTATAGGGTCCAGCTCTAGTACCACAAAGCTGAGCCAGGATAGGTGAATTAGGTGTTGAGAAGCAATAAATTAGTAACTGGCATGACATTCTTAATTCGTGATATACTGCTTGGATTTCAGATTTTACAATTATGAGAAGTGATTGTAAAATATGTTACACTTTTTCCATCCATGATACTTAAGTTTCAGTTCTCAGCTCAGTTAGGAGCCATGCAGCATCTCAAAGACCAATTGGAGCAACGGACTCGGATGATAGAGGCGAATATTCATCGGCAACAAGAAGAACTAAGAAAAATTCAAGAACAGCTTCAAATGGTCCATGGTCAAGGGCTGCAGGTAAGTTACTACATTTGATTACAAACAAAGCATGCCGTTTGTATTTTGGCTTCTTAGGAAATTGACTCTTCTTAATAAAAAGTGAGATCCAAAAGATATGTTTCATCCATTTAGTTCAGTAAATACTCATTGGTTATCTACTCACTATGATTGCATTTACAGTCGCTAAAGATAATTGATTCCTAAGAGTGTTTCCATCAGCATTTTTGTTTCTCCAGATTAGAGTCATCTTTTAGCAGTCTAATTATTAGTAAGCTTAAATTCCCATAATATCAAAATAATACTTTACATAGACTTTTAGGTATATGTAGGTACAGAATTTAAAATTCATCATCAGTAATTTTTTGAATAACTTACTGGTAGGTATGATTCAAATTATAGTCTTACAATGGTCAACCAACAGGGCCAAAGTTATGCCTGTTCGATGCAACTAGGACTTTGGTGAAAACTTCAAGTGAAAACCACTTCTCCCTAATGCCATAAATTATAAATGATGAGTGATGCAGAGCTTCCAATCCACAGACCTTTGAGTAGCTGAGTTAGGGTAACGGTAGCATATATAATAATCCTTAACATGTAAAGTGTCAAGCAAGTAGAGGTTTTGAAATTTGTAACACTTTTCCTGACAATTAGAAACATGATTAGGGGTTAGGATGATTGAAAGAATGAAAATGAGTATCATGTTTTATTTAGTAATTACTTATTGTTCATTGTTGATTCAGAATGACTTAGTCTTCTCGTTACTTGCTTTTAAAACTTAATTTTTAGATATTTTTGCTAAAAATGCTCTCATTCTTTTTAATTTAAAAAGATCATTTTAATGTAATCTTTATTTTTAAAGATGTTTTTACAACAGTCAACCCCTGGATTGAATTTTGGTTCTGTTCAACTTTCTTCTGGAAATTCATCTAATATCCAGCAGCTTGCACCTATAAATATGCAAAGCCAGGTTGTTCAAACTAACCAGATTCAAAGTGGAATGAATACTGGACACATTGGCACAACTCAGCATATGATACAACAGCAGACTTTACAAAGTACATCAAGTCAGGTAATGTTATTGAGTACAGTGGGCTAGGGAATGTTCAGTGATTGAAATGTGTGGTGTTGCTAAAACAAAGACAAAAGCTTCATTTTGAACAATACCATATGTAAAACTTTAATAGTAATAATTAGAAACTATAGTATTGAGAGTGATAAAGTATTTTGTGCAGAATTGTTCTTAAATTGTTGAATGTTGAATGCTTCCTGTATTTCAACATTTAGAAAATTTTTGAGTTTGCTTCAAATGAATATACAAACTACTTCTGTGTGTGGGGGAAAAAAAAAGAAAGTTGCAGGATTCTGACCAGGATATATGTTACCATATGTGAAGAATGTCTTTTGTTAGGGCAGTGATGGCTTAATTAACATTCTAGGAAATTTCAGTAATTGACATGCATCTGCAATTGTAAATCTCAAGACTTCGAATGAAATACATAAAAATGTCAAATGTCAGTTACTTTGAGTGTTTAGTAGTTCTTCATGTGTATTTTATGTCATCCTTGTTAAGATCATGCTCCTTTTCAAAAATCATAGCTTACCTTCCAGCAAGATATTGAAGACTAATTCATTCTCAGATAATTGCAAGTTATTCCTTGATGGTTCATTTTCTCCCAGAGTAGTATGTTCTGCCACTTCTTTTTCTGTCATGTCAACTATTGTTAGAATGATTAGTAGTAGAAGCATACTTCCTGAATAAATTTTTTTCTATTTGTAAAATCTTCTGTTTTCTAGCAGAGTCAACAGAATGTACTGAGTGGGCACAGTCAACAAACATCTCTTCCCAGTCAGACGCAGAGCACTCTTACAGCCCCACTCTACAACACTATGGTGATTTCTCAGCCGGCGGCTGGAAGCATGGTCCAGATTCCATCGAGTTTGCCACAAAACAGTTCCCAGAGTGCTGCAGTAACTACATTCACTCAGGACAGACAGATCAGGTAGTTGTCATGTTTCCAAAGATGTCAGTTGTTTGATTATAAAACAATACTTGGATTTTTTAAATGAGATTTTAATTTATTGCTCACTCTAGAATTTGAAATAAAAACAATGTATTCTTGTTGAAGTACTTTATAATAAAAGAGTAATAGCAAATTTTTTTTCATTTTATTTCATATTCAAAAATGTGCTAACATATGGTAGAATCCAAATTCTACACAAGTTTTATGATAGGTTTTGTCTGTATCACTATAAAACTTTTTTATCTTTTCAATATAGCTGCTCTTGTGTTGTCAGTGTAGTAGCAATGGTTAAGGTGTATGCTACCATAGTTTATACGTGTTATGGAGTAAGTTTAGCTCACCTTTCTTGAATTTTGTTAAGTACTGTACTAAATGCTCCAAGTATATTCTCATTTAATTCTTATTTTAAAAAAAAGTGTGAGGGTCTGTATTTCCCAGGAAAGAATAAAAAATTTGGTCAAGGGTCTGAAGCTGTGAAGGGAGTGAAAAAGGGGATCTGAATTCAAAACTGGGTGTCTGATTTCAGAGCTCAAGTGCTTAAACATATACTACATTAAAGTTTTATGGGCAATTCTAGAAAAAAAATCGCTTTCTATGACTAATTTTAGTCTTCCAAATAGCTGACCTAGAAATAGATATTTAAAATAAAATAACCTTTTCAAATATTAGGAAGAAAGATATCTTTCAAAACTATAGGATTTCTGTAGTCTTAAAAATTACATTTTAAATGCATTTTATTTTTATTTATTTTAGTGTAATATAAGTAGACTGCTGCTTTTATAATAAAATCTTGCTGTTGTATTAGACTTTGTAGTAGATTTTATTGAAACCCTATTAATAATTTCCAGAGTGTGAGGAAGCTGCTGGATTGCAGAAGCAATAAGATCAGAGAGAAACTCACTGCTGCTTTTTGGAACTCAGTTCCTTCAAGTTAAAAAGTCCAGCTTTTGAAGGAAGTGTTATGAATATACTCCATAGAAATATAATAAAGGGCTAGATTTAAAGCCCAAGGTAAAATCCATTAGCATAGAATGTTGACATACATTGTAGGGGACACAGTTTAGCAATTATTTGTAGACAGCTGTTTTTTTGAAGGGGGAAAAACAACTTCAGCAAATATTTGAGTGCCTGCTTTATGTGTATGGCACATTCTTTATCCCAGAAAAGATTGGACTAGTCAAAGCTGTAGAAAGGTGAATAAATCAGTATTATTTGATGTGATAAATACTTAGTAGATTTTTGAAAAGGAGGAAGTGAGCAGTTTTATGGGGTGAGGCAAGCAAGTGAAGAGAGGAGTGTGGTCAGGGAAAATTTCAGGGAGGAGATACTTGGCCTGTGTCTTAAGCTCATTGCTTTAGATATGTGTGTAGAAGGGAGTCACACACAGTAGGGTATTTAGGCAGAGGGAGCAGTGTATACAAAGAAAAATGTTAAAGCCAAAGTAAATTGCAGAATGTCTTTTAGTGCCAGAGAGGAATGAGATATTCTCATACTTAGCAGTGGGCAGTTGGGCAATTCAGATACTAAATTCTTTTAAGATTACAGAGAAATTAGTGCTTAGCACTTCTGTGATTAAGCCACTTTGTAATGTTATTTGTTTGTAAATTTTTCATTATATATGTTTTTGCATTAAATAATACCTTTAATCCTAAAGTACATAATATACAACGCTTTATTTTTAAGATTTGGCATGGATTCAAAATAGAATTGTTTTGTCTTGTGGAACATTTAAACTGTTAGCATAGATATGCTAAGTGTAGTTATAATTATCTACCTTAAAACAGGTTGTAATTGCAGTTAGGTCATGTTAAATCTATAGTAGAGTCTTATCTCGATTTCGTCACTGTAGTGACCAATGTTAGAAACTAACTTTATCTCATAGAAAAGGCAGATAGAAATGATATTTTTCCCTGAAGAGGCATTGTTTTTTGTTGTTCTTTTATTAAAGACTGTGGAAGCATGAAGGTAGTGGGTGGGAGGGAATATTAGTGAATTGTAATACAGTGGGTACTATGCCTGTTGATAAATTTGTAAATTGAGGGTACTTTTATATGCTGTTAGAATGTTATCTAGTTTTGAAACATAAATGTCATTTATGTTTATAAGACACAACTTACAATGTAAACATCTATAAACTTAGAGGTCTTTTAAAAAAAATTCCTTTAGGACAGGTTTATTTTCATTAGCAAAATGAACCATGTGTCACATATATCCAACTCCCAAGTACCTAGTAGTTTTATAAAAAGAAAAAAGTTGATATTTTTAACAGATTAAAAATTTTTTGCATGCGTGCATTACATTCTTTTTTATTGTGGTGAAATACACATAACAAAGTACTCACTATGTTAACCATTTTCACATGTGCAGTTCATTGACATATGAGCATGTTGGCACCATTGTGACAGTCACTACCATCAATCTCCAGAAATTTTTTCTTCTTCCCAAACTAAAAATCTATATTAATCAGACAATATGCATTCCTCTTCCCCCTAACTCTTAGAAACCACCATTCTACTTTCTAAGCACATAAGTCTGTGAGTTTGACTACTTACTCTAGGTACTGTATGTAAATGGAATCACATAATGTATGTCTTTTCTACCTGGTTTATTTCACTTGCCATAATGTCTTCCAGGTTCAGCCATGTTATAGCATGCATCAGAATTTCCTTCCTCTTTAAGGCTAAGTGTTATTCAGTTGTAATGTATATAACACATTTTGTTGACCCGTTTGTCTACCGATGGACACTTGGGTTATATCCATCTTTTGAAAATTGTGAATAGCTGCTATAAACATTGGTGTGCAACTGTTTGAGTCCCTGTTTTCCATTCTTTTTTTTTGTTTTTTTTTTTTTAAATTTAATATATTCCTTACAAATATGTACAGAAATGGAATTGCTGGATCATATGGTTGTTACATTTTTAGTTTTGATGAAAGACCACCATACTATTTTCCATAATGGACAAACCACTTTATATTCCCACCAACAGTGCACAGAAGTTCCAGTTTCTGCACATCCTTGTCAACACAATTACTATGTTTGATAGTAGCCATCCTAATGAATGTGATGTGGTATCTCATAGTGGTTTTGATTTGCATTTCTCTAATGATTAGTCATATTAAGCTTCTTTTCAGTGCTTATTGACCAGTTGTATATAGTGTGAAGAAATATCATTTAGGACCCTTGGCAGTTTTTTAATCAGATTGTTTGTTGCTGTGTTGTAGTATTGCTTTATATTTTCTAGTTACTAATCCCTTACCAGATCCATGATTTGTAAATATTTTCTCCCACTCTGGAGTGCCCTTTTACTGTGTTGGTAGTGTCCCTTGCTACATAAAAAATTTTAAATTTGTTTTTCAGTTTATCTATTTTTTCTTTTGTTGTGTATGCTTTTAATGTCATAACCTAAGAAATTATTGCCCAATCCAGTGTCATGAAACTTTCTCCCTGTGTTTTATTCTAAGAGTTTCAGTTTTCGACATTTATGTTTATTAAGTCTCTAATCCATTTTGAGTTAATTTTTATATAATTTTTATATGATGTAAAGGTCAAATTTCATTCTTTTGCATGTGGATATCAAAAAAAGAGTTTGTATTTTTGTTTGTGATTGCTTCATTTTGCTCTGTACATTTCTGTTTCACTGGTATCCCAAAGGGAATCTTTAAAAACATGAAACAAAATTGGAACATATGGCTTTTAAAAAGCTAAATTGGTAATATCATGGGTATTATCTTAGAGAAATATTCAGTCCATTGCCTTTCATAGTGTATACTTGTACTTCTGACTCCCCTTCCCTTTCTTTCCTCTTAACAGATTTTCTCAAGGTCAGCAACTTGTGACCAAATTAGTAACCGCTCCTGTAGCCTGTGGGGCGGTCATGGTACCTAGCGCTATGCTTATGGGTCAGGTAGTGACTGCCTACCCTACCTTTGCTCCACAACAACCGCAGTCGCAGACACTGTCAGTCACGCAGCAGCAGCAGAGTTCCCAGGAACAGCCGCTCCCTTCAGTTCAGCAACCATCTCAGGCTCAGCTGACTCAACCACCGCAGCAGTTTCTACAGGTAATTCTCCCTGGGAAGAATGTCCCAAACGTATTTACCTTTTTATAGTGAAATTAGGGATTAAATGAACAGTTCTGTAAATGAGCTGAAAAATCTGCAAAAACTTATTGTACAACTTAAATTTCTATAAAGACAGAAAGCTTATCCCATTTGGCTACTTTTTCTTCTCTTAGGAAACTTTTAGTACTGCTATGGAAATACCCAGTTATCTAAATTGGTGGATACAATACGTGGCTGCTTCCTACCCATATCAAGGCAATTTACAGAGAGCTCTCTCTGGCTAGAGTTTCTGGAACTCAAGCAAAAGCACTTTTCTTATAACCCTAGGGGCCCATCAAGCTGTACTCTCTACAGATCATGAGTATTGAAAGGGTTTTTTTTTTTTTAATTACTTTAGGCATTATGTTAAATTATTGAATTAAATTTTATAACTTTTTATTATAAATTAATATTGGAAGAAAAATACTGTGAAGGCACAGGCTGTTCTGAGATTGAGTTACTGCTGCACCACATGCTGTGTGAACTTTGGCAGTTTACTTAACTTGCTCAGATCCAGTTTCTTCATCTATGATATGGAGGGGCTAGTCGTTCGTATCTCATGAGTAAGATGCATGTGAATCACTGAGCCTAGTATAAGGTATATACTTAAACACCTTATAACTTGCCTTCATAAATGACCACTATCTTGAATAATGTAATAGATACTCAGATTAACCAAAATGCAGACACAGATCTCTTGTGGGTATATCAGACAAGATCTGCTTATCTAAAGGATGCAGGACAAAGTCACCTAGATTGGGATCCTCAGCAAAGCAGCAGGCAAATTTCTGGACCTCAGTACCCTCTTTGGGGCATCACAATAGCAGATTGTGACATCTGAAAATCCAGCTTTTTCCTTACTGGTCCAAGAGGCCAGCAATTTTGAATATAGGCTAAGCCACGATTTGTGCTGGATACCATTCCACTTATTCCAGGCAAATACCATCAGTTTTTAAAGTTATACAACATATGGTATAATTAGAAGATTTCAGTATTATACTATATACTCACGCATAAATACACTGTTAGTTCATCATCATTGGTGTTCTGGTACAAATGTATTTCTTAACTTGATGATGTGCTAAACTAAAAGAGGTTAGTTACTTAATTATCTCTTGAGAGTCATACAGCCCCTTAGACATTAAGCCATTAATGACTGGGTTAGCTATTGTTATAAATGAGTTGTTATAAATGAATTAATGACAAGAATTTATAATAAGTTAGAAACTATTCTCTAGGGGAAATGTATGTAATGAGAATTAGGCAGAAGCTTAGAAAGGAAGAAGACTTGGCTTAGGAACTCAGTTTTCTGAGTCTCTCAGAGAACAAGGGCTCTTAAAAGAATGAACATTCTCTTCCACTTCTGGGAAAAAAACATTTCTAAGAAGCAAGATAGGCAATACCCTTTAGAAATACACTAATATGTAGATAGAAATACACAATTTGTCTTTTCTGATTATGTAACACCTAGTTCCAAAATGTACTTTTGTTGTAACCCTATAAGGCTCATAAGTACCCTGAATTCTTTTATCTTACAAAAGCTTTTCCTAATAACAGTGAGAAAAAGAAAATGTCTCCAAGTGCTTAGCAAAGCTCAGTGGCCTTTAAGTTTCAGAGATCTATCCTTCTGTGTGTTTGTATAGTTGTCTTTCATACACATTTGCAGAAATCACCTATTACAGTTCCTTTTTAAAATCATGAACCTTGCATTAAGACATTGTCCTTAGTGAAGAAAGATATTAATTTTAAAATTCCGCTTTCTTTTGACTAGTTTCCTTTGTATCTCTAGAAGGAGAAATTAGGCAAAAGAAACTGAGGTTCATGGAGCTGACACTTGCCCAAGGCCTGATAAATACAGAGCAAAACTCAAAGCCAGGGCTGCTAATGCTTTCAGAGCCTGTTCTCTTGTTCTGTTTTGTTCTTTGTTATATCACACTGTTACATAAAGGACATAAGTCTGTAATTGTGTCCTCAGTTTTATGGTACTTTTAAATAATAATGTTAATATGTAATCTTTGTAAAAACCCAGTGTGGGAGATACTCTGATTATCCTTATTTTGTAAATGAAGAAAATGAGGTCCAGAGATGTAAATAGCTTGACCAAGTTACACATCTGGTAAACTGGGCAGCCAGAGTTTGAACCCAGGCAGCGTACCTCAGGGCCCATGCTCTTGGCCACTGCTGCTCTCACCAATCAAAAAGTTGGCGCAGAAGACATTTTCTGTTTGACCACAGATTGTTCATATGTCATATGCTCTTAGCAATGCTTAAATTGTATCATCTGTTTAAAAATGTGGTCTTTAGGACATAAAGTGAAAGAGTATGTGTGGTTTGTCTCAGGACATAAATAGCTTTCTGTATCATATTACCTCTAGCTCAATTTCCTTCTAAAAAATGAAATTCTGTTATACTTCAAAAAGAGGGAAATGCTCATAAGCATTTTCCAGAATACTATTTTTAAGTGGAAAAAAAAAACAAAAAACAAAAAACAAGACTTATGTACAGGTTTTGACCCTATGGGAGAAGTGGAAAACTTGAGTAGTCTTAATGTACACAGTATAATGGGGGTGAAGCAGTGTTGAATAATCCGCTTGTCTTTTTAGACTTCTAGGTTGCTCCATGGGAACCCTTCAACTCAGCTTATCCTCTCTGCTGCATTTCCTCTACAGCAGAGCACTTTCCCTCAGTCACATCACCAGCAACACCAGTCGCAGCAACAGCAGCAACTGAGTCGGCACAGGACTGAAAGTTTGACGGATCCTTCCAAGGTTCAACCACAGTAGCGCACACGCATCCTCTCTGCCCTCAAGGGAGGATGGGAGTGTTCCATAAAGAGTTGCTTGGATGATCTAAGGATATGATGAAAAGTTCCAGCGGTTTCATGGGATGCAATACTGAGTGTTCTAGTTCCTGGAATTAGTTAGCAGGGAAAATGCTGCCTAGCACTGCATATGTACATTAAATACCAGCCAGCAGGAGGTGATCATAGGGCCACAGCCAATTCTGACAGTGTTTTACTTGCCCAGATATTTTTTAATGGAAAAAGAGTATATTGCCAAATGTTAAGAAGCTCAGCTATGAAACAGGACCTCCAGTGAATCAGAAAGGCACTAATAACATTAGTAACTTTGAGTGGTTCTGTGCCTGTTCTCAAGTGTTACAGAGGACACACCACTGCCATCCATGTCAGGGGTTTGCTTACGATGATGCCATGAAGACAGTCCAGTAGACTCGGTAGACCCCCTTCCCTTTTCAGATAATGATGGAATAGTAATTTCAGAATGTTGTGTGGGTTCAAATTCTCTATGTACAGATGCTGTAAAAATAATACTATGTATATGTCTGGATAAAAGGAGAGAAAGCAAAACATTTTGTATGCTGCATGAAAGCATTATCTCTTCCTTTAGGTATGAGTACATTTCCTTAGATTCTGATGCCATGTGCAGACTAATACATCCTCTTTTCCCTTTTGTTTACAGTACGGTAGTGTTCTATTCACTCTTCCGGGGCACAAGTCTTTTTTTTTGGTTCATACTTTAACTGTGATGTCACAGTTTGTTCAGTGAGGTATGATGTGCTGCTGGGAATGGAGTTTTTTTTTTTTTTTCAGGTTAAATTATTTGAAACAGGATTTTCAAGTTACTCAGAAATATCCTTCATTTCATTATTCTTCAATTATGTTTAAGAATAGGATTTGCACTGCTTTATTTTAAGATGGTTGGGAGTTTTGAGCACATATTTTGATCTAGTTCCTAGTTGGAAATAGTTGTGTAAACGGTTTTTAACAAGCTTGACAGTTATTTCAAGTATGTTTCAGTTATAGAAGTGAATTTGCACACAAAATATTTTAGGCACTTTTTAATGTTCTCACTGGTGGGAATTTTAACTTTTAGGATTTGTTGGAATCTTTTTATTATCCTCCACAGTTTCAGTGCTTCTTTTAGTCAGAAATGATTCAGGGTTATTTGAGGGGAAAAAAAAAAAGAAAAAACAGCCCATAGTGCCTTGATTTTCATTCAGGTGATTAGTCACCATCTTAAACTCATTGTCTAGTTTCAGTAGCAGTTTTGAAATCTTGGTACATTTTTAATAGCATGTGGGTGTCAGCAGCACCATTAAGTTCCTAATGAAGACTCTCTGAGTCTCTTGGATTAGAGGTACAAATAATTTCAAAATAAAAGATAACATCCTAGTGACACTATCAGAGTTACTATTGGATCACAAAGTTGTTTTTCTAAATCAGCATTTTCCTTAGATTTATGTATTCATTTAGGAATTACCAGTAAATATTTTCTCAATGTGATCTTAAAATCCTGCAAAGACAAAAGAAGGGTTAGGGATTGGCTTTACCTTCACTATAGTGCTAGAATCTTGTAACTCACGTGCTTTATAAACATGAACTAAGATTTCGTTTGGTGATACCATATTCTAAAGGTAGTAAGTTCCAACTAGAATTGCATACATTAAAAAAAGCATTTTATAGATTCTATGGTACTAATAATTAAATTTATAACTAGAGAACAAAGGAAAATTAATGGGAAAATATCTTATTGACGATCAAAAATTATTACTGAGGAAAGGGAAGATAGCAAGCTGTAAGAAATTAAAATTAACCTTAAAAGAAAACATATAACAGAATTGAGGTTGTTAAACAAAAAATTTTGGCAATGAAAATAATACAGAATTGCTAGATAAAGGTGTCAGGGGAACTCTCAGTTGGTTCTAAGACTTTTCTCTTCTTAGCTTTGCTATCATCCTTAAGGGATATACTTTATCTTTCTGAAGAAAATCATACCTGGCCACACTTAAACTAGAAAATTCATGTTGAAAGAAAACAACCAAAGAAAGTTGGTACCTACCCTTCTACAAAAGAAGTGTTACTAGATGCCAATCAGTAATTAACATATCAAGGAGCTCCTCTTCTAGCTAAATGACCATCCAGAAGAGATTTCTGACTTTGTCATGAATGTCAGGAATAGATGTCAGAATATGTGTGTACTTAAGCATATGCCCACAGTGGACAACGTTGATGTTGTAGAGTATGGCAACAGTATTTTTTTTCCCCCTTCAAACTTGCCTTTCCTAACCTTATCATGCCATTCCATATATTCTGAGTTGTGCCTCATCTATTTATTGGCAATATATAGTGATACGGATTTAGCAAACAAAAGGTATGAAGAACTATTATATTACGGTTTATCTTCCAAGTCCCATATGTGAAAAGAAAGATGGTGAACCATGAGTACTGTGTACTCAGTTTAACACAAGCAAAATGTAAGACAAGCCACAAGGTAAATTTGTAGACAGTTCATTCACATTCTCCTCTCCCTGTCCCTTCAAGTATTTTTCCATCCTCAAATATTTAGGAAAGCAAATTAGACAAGATTTTGCTTTTATAATTCCTGTTGTTCTCACAGCTCACTTTTTTCCTGCTTAGAAATGGTTGCTACATTTAAAGGAGCAGCTGGCTGCTTTGCTGTCAGAACGAAGTGTTGTGTCAGAAGAGCTAGTAACTGCCTCTCAGCTCCTTCTTTAACTTTGTTTTCCTCCTGCTTCCCTGGAACTTGGACCGCAAAGCGGTTCCTGCCCCCTCCTCCATGAACCAAGACTTGAGCATCCTGATGGAAGATTCAGCAGTTGCCTGTAATTCTTTCATTTCTGTAGCCAAAGCTGTTAATTGAAATCCAAATCTTAGTCATGAAAAAATACCAAATAGGAACACTTTTCTGCTACTTAAAAATCTTATCTTCCCTCTTCTTTACTCTCATAGATATTACATTTTTCTTAAAAAACAAAACAAAACAACTTTTTTTCTGGGTGGCAATTGTTAGGTGTTAGCTGCTTTGAACTGCTGTAGCCCTGGGTGAGTCACTATTGTTTTTAAACTACCAGTGAGGATTATAAGGATTAATAAAGTTGCTGCTGAGAGTGGTGTCAAAGCAGAATCAAGACACTTAAAAGTACTTTATTATTTGAGTGAAAATATTAGTGGAAAAGCACATGCGGGGGACGGTGGGTAACATGTAAGTAAATAACTATAGTTCGGTCTCCCAACTCTGTCCCAGGTTGAAGGGGGAGTTTGAGTGCTGTGCTCTATCACTTAAATCTGGTTTAAGAATGTACTAGTAATAAAGGGATGCCAGTAACTTTGACTAGTTTGTTACAGAGTACTCAATGCAGATTAGTGAAAATGTTACTGGAATTTTTCAAAAGTGCTC
Source organism: Bos mutus (assembly GCF_027580195.1). NCBI lineage: Eukaryota > Metazoa > Chordata > Mammalia > Artiodactyla > Bovidae > Bos > Bos mutus. The sequence continues at coordinate 70,834,561 of NC_091622.1, read as the reverse complement.
GGGTTGATGGTCATTGCCTTAAAGCATTCTGCTTGCAGTTAGTTACGGGCACTGTGTCTTGAAGGGAGATGAACCCTTGTTCAAGAAGCCTTAGAAAGGGGCCCCTTAAAATAGAACTCGTTTGCCTGCTCTACACAGACAGGGGAAAATTATTTTAAACTGGATATTACTCAACAAGTTTTAAAATATTTCCACTACATTGAGGTAAACTATTTTTTTTTTTTTAAAGTGGACTGCAAATAACATTTTGCTCTGGTATTGCACATTTTTACTTTTTTTTCTGTATTTCTTTGGTGATTGAAAGTTTGTTGATGAACATTTGTGTAAAACTCATTCACGTCTATAACCTTTCCAATATCTGTGACCCTGTTCTTAGTCCCTCGGGAGTCAGTGTTGGAAGGTATAAACACTGGATATTACTATTGCTGAGTGAGTCTAGCCAGAAATAAGCTGATGGGAATTTTTAAACGGAGGAAAAGAAACAGCACAAAGGCACTTGCCATTTTTAGTGATCAGAGAAAAAGAGTCTTTTTTTGTTTGGGGCGGGTGAGCATTCTTCTAAAAGGAGCTTCTGAAGTAGTTGCAAAGGAAAAGATTTTACTATTTTTATAGTATATTTAATATATTTGTATATAACTATGAATATAATAGGAACCCTTCACACGCCTCCCACTTTTCTAGTTTACTTCCCCTTTTGCCATAGCACTAGCATAGCCTCATCCGCATGGGTACCGTGCCTATTGTCAGCCTACCAAAAGATAGTGCTGCTGCTTTCTGAGACAGGTGAGAAGACCCAACTCTCATGCCTGGGGATCCTTTATGTAGGAATAGCACACACTTTGCAGATATCACACCACAGTCAAAAAGGATCATTTTGAAAGGTTAACAAGCACTTTATTGCAATTATTCATTTTGATAAAGTTTATTATCTTAGATATTACCATTTCTAAAGGATCCCCAACTCATCACTTAGGTGAAATTTTTAAATGACATTTCTGAGAAATGTTTAGATCCAGTGAACCATAGTAGGTTTAAGGGAGTGATTTCAAGGTAGCCAAATGAACTTTGACTTTTGTTTTGAATGTGGTAGAGTCAAGGGATTGTAGATGCCTAGTTCCATTTAGACACTATTGTAAACCTATCTTGCCTATTGTGTGGACACCAAAAGAGACCAATGAGCCTGTTTGTTTTCAGAGGTCTAGGAGAATTGCATCAGTGTGAAATAGATGTATAGAACTAACCTAAAAGTGATTGGTAGTCATATTTTAGAATACAGTAATTTCAAGAATTATTCTGTTTTAAATGTGCTCTGAAATGTTGGCATGTCATTTCAGTGTTTCCATTTGAATTGCTCTTGTAATGTTTTTGCACAAAAAGAACTGAGAAATACTACTTTGGTTGAAGAAAAGGAAAAAAATAATTTGGTCATATTTTAATGTCTCCTGTGGAAACACTGGGGGGTGAATTTTGTTGGTACAGTTATTTTCAGGATATTTGAAACAGTATTGAACAGCTCACAAATTAAGCAACCGTGAATGGATTGAAAAATTAAAACTCTTTCCATGTGACTGTTTTGCATACTTTATCCCCATGTCATAATTTAACACTACATTCCTTGTTTTTCTTAAATAAAATAACTTTGCGGGTTCTGTTTTTGAGTATTTAGCAAGTTATTTTCTAAGCTGCCCTGGTTTTCCTAGGGAAAACGTTCTTAGGTGAAATAGGATATAGTTTTTGAAAAGACATTAAATGAAATCCCATCACCACCACCAGCAAACACTGAGGTGCTGCATTAAGTGACAATCAAAATAGTATTTATAGGAGAATTGAGAAAAGGGTTTTTAAAGAAGCAGTTGCTTTGAAAGTAGTTGTCTGGGTTTCTTGAATAAAAATGGCTAAATGTATTTATTTATATTTTTAAATATCTTTGCGTTCCGTTTCCTCATCAGCGTGATTTCAGTGTCGTGTATTTAATTGTGGTTTGTTTTGTTCTGCCTTGTAATCTGTGCAGAGGACTGGCTCTGCCTCCTGGGGGGTGCGTGTGGGCCTCAGCCCTCGTGAAGCCTCTTGGTGGCGCTTCGAATCTGTTCCACTTCAGCACAGCGGTGGAGCCCAGCCCAGGTGCCCCCAAGGCTCCCCTCCTGTTCTCAACTTAGTTAAGAAAAAGTAAAAGTAACGCCAACTGTTTTCTAGTTTCACTTGCTGCCTTTTCTATTTAACGGGCACTTTTTATATAACTTCCCCAACGCAGCCAAAGGCCAGTATGACAGAACCCATGGCACACGTTGCCTGTTTTGCCCATTTGGAAAATGTTATTAAAACAATCAGCATCTTCTAATGGCCATCACTCATATTCATATTAAAATCCATCTAAAGTCCTTAAATATAGGTGGAACAATGTATAAATACTGCAGACTCTTCTACAAAGAAAAAAAAAAGTGCTGTCTGTTATATATAGTGTAATGTTGCTTGGTCCTTTAAAACCAAAGCCAAACCAAACCTTCCTACACAGCACCATCCAATAAAAGCAGTGTTTGAACATGTAAAGCCTAGAAATTTGAGGATACTTATTGCTGGTCTGCATTGGAACAGAATTCTCCACCTTAGGGCTCTTGAGTCCCACAGGCAACGTCCAGAGTGCACTCTAGCTTTGGGATCCCTTAGAGAACGGTAATTAAAATAAGTGAACCACAAGTTGGATTTAATGATGTAAAAAGTGTTTCTTGACTCTTTAAGGGTTAAATTGGAGAGCTCATGTTTTTAAATGTATGCTTTTAAGTTTCTGAGGAAACAAACTGTGACATCGCTTTAAAAGTGACATTCAGATGTTTTATGATGTGTGTTTTGAGTTGGCCTGTACTGGTGCAGATTCACCACTGGCAATGGTTGTGCCAATACTAAAGACTTAAAATGTAGGAGAAGCTATATTGTGTTCAGGTGGATGTATTATGTAACCAGACAATCATCAAGCAAAAAGAAAAAAAAAACTGGCCAGGAAATGTCGTTTTCCTTTATAGATGTCAGCCAGCCAGAACAGCTGTCATTTAGATCATCCTGGAATCACTTTGAGATCTGTTTTATCATGGTGTAAGTTGGGGAAGGTCCTCAGTATGGCACTTGCACATTCTATGTAAAGACTGAAGCCCAAAGACGAGTTAAATTCAGTGCTGTATTGAAACCAGTTAGTGCAAAAAAAAAAAAATTTTTTTTTATCTCTGTAAATTTTTAATTGTTAACATCAGTTGGTAGTTGTAAAAACACGCACCAAATTATTTCTAATGTTCTGTGTGGTTCTTAGTGTGCTACTCTTGACATTGATATGTCCTTACTGCTTGGTTCTTGGTTTAAAATTAAAATTAGATATAGCCTGTCATTCTTCCTTCTGAAAGGGTGGAGCTGTAAATGGCTAAGAATACCTATTTTTCCTAAAGTAAACATTTCATTAAAATCCAGATTGATATACAAAAAAACAAGGCTGACATTTCCCAAGTAATGTCTTCAGCCTGAATCCTAAAATGCACAGAAGCACGATGGGTAATGTTTTAACGGTGCTATAATAGGTTCTCTGCTGATCTTCACAACCTGTTTGGAAATACAGTATTGTATAAAATGTGGATCATTTTGTTACTGATTTAATATTGCCATTCTGATTTGGTGTTTAAATTGGTTACACTTGTTTCTCAGAGCTATCCTTTGAGAAGAGTGTAAAGTGTGTTATTAGCCTACCTCCACTCAGGCCTCTTGCTGTATGACCATTTTTCCAGGTTATGATGTGCAGTTTTTAAAAACTATATGTTCTCTATTATAATGCTTTTTCCCATAGACTCCTGTAATGTATTCAGAACCTAAAATGACAATGAAAAGAGCCAAGCAGTAGTATTTTGTTTTTTTTTATAAATGTAAAAATTAGATTCACTTTGTTTCCTATTCAGTTTTAAAAATAAAAATACCTCAGTGCTGTGTTTCCCAGTATCACCTACATTTCTCAATTTAACACCTGCTTTATGTGGCACATAACTTGTAAGAATCACATTATTTTGGATTTTAAAGAATATTAAATATTTTAAAATCACTACTACTGACATTTTTCTCTTTTATTCAGCCATGGAGTTAGCAGCATTTAGCAATTTTTGCCTTGTAGCTAAGCTCTGATCTGCCAAATTCTCTTGAGTAGTTGTGTCCTGTTACGAGAGTGTGGGGCCTCAGAAAGCCTCACTGTTACTCACTAGGCTGGTGCTGGGACCGGGCTGCCTTCACTGCCAGGTGTACCAGCTGTTTTCTAACAAGGAAGTAATACAGTTCCACAATTCTGTTTGTAACAATTTAAGGCAGTATTAGGGATATTTTAACTGCAGAGATTTCTGGTGTAGTCTGGGGACTTAACCCGAGATTTCTTTGCAGTGTGTTATGGACATTGTGTTTTTCTACCCTATAGTACACACTTTTCATGGTAGAAAAGTTTCTAAAAATGACTTTTTCAGAAATACGTGAATTGCTGCTTTTTAACTGACAATCATGTTTAGATCTCACAATAGTGGTCAGCTGTCTCCCACAAAGTTACTACTGCAGAATGATTTCTGTGTTCAGAATGCTGGGTGATTAACTGGGTTATTTCACAGTCTCTTCAAGTTACCAATGACTGTACACTTTGTAAGTAGCTCAGTAAACCTGACTTGCTCTGGGTCTGCTATTATATATACTTCACACAAGGAACATGTGGAGGTTTCTACAGAACTGTTCTTCAGGTCTGTAGCAGCTTCTGGTAGCAGTGTTACTGCACATGGTAATAGAGCACATCAGGCTGGGAGAAGGCAGGTATACTGCTTGGACGGAACATTTGGTATGCAAGTTACAACAACTTAAATGACAGTGATTAGTGAAATTGCTGTGATGAGGCGGCCTTCACCATAATCAGTGATTGTGGTCTCTAGAACTAAACTGTCCAGTTTGACCCCCTGCTGTACCAAGAGTTAACCTTTTAAAAAAAATTTACATTTAGTACCTACTACCTCACAGAACTTTGTGAAGGTTTATTCAGTTGCTAAGTCGTGTCTGACTCTTAGTGACGCCAGGATTCCCTGTCCTTCATTATCTCCCGGAGTTTGTTCAAACTCCTATGCATTGGGTTGGTGATGTGATCCAGCCATCTCATCCTGATGCCTCCTTCTCCTCTGCCCGCAATCTTTCCATCAGGGTCTTTTCCAATGAGTCGGCTCTTTGCATCAGGTGGCCAAAGTATTGGAGCTTCAGCATCAGTCCTTCCAGTGACTATTCAGGGTTGATTTCCTTTAGGATTGTTAAGGCTAAGATAGTGGTTTAAAACAGACAACTTCAGAAACTGGTTTATAAATACCAATATGACTTTGATAAATGAGGAAATTAGGAGCCAGCATAACACACAAGGAAAAACAAGCACTGGTCATACCACTTTTATTTATGATGTATGTTACATTGTTTATTCAATATAGAAAAAATATGAATACACTCACAGTATTCTCTTAATTTGGTAATTCCACATGGTCAAATATTGACTGTTACTGTATTGGGTTTTCTACCCAATTAAAAAAGAGGAAGAAAGGACCTGGCAAACAGTTGTCATGTTAATAACAGCAATACCTTTCTCTTGCTCTTAAAAGACAAATTTTGAAAAGACTTCTGATTAAACTACTGCTTACTGGCTCAGGAAAATGTTTTAAAAGATAGAAATTAATTAATTCTTTCCCCCAGGAAGAATTTTAGGATAAACATCTTAAAACACCCTGGTTATCCAGGAGAAAATTTATATTCTTTACAAAGAGGTCAGTCAGTGCTGAAAAAAAATCAAGTGGCAGACCCCCCTGAACAACAGTTCTCTACATAATACTACCCCCACCTCACCCCCAGCCAAAAAGAAAAAGCCAATAAAATAAAAACGGAGACCTTATGTTAACATAATTATGCTGGAGAAAAGGAAAAATTCACACAAATATCCGGTTTCTTTTAAAACTCCATTTTGCAAATAGAATCAGTGATTATTTCTTTTGGACATAATACTTCCATTAAGTGGGTCAAACTCACAAATCAGTACTACAAAATACAGTATTTTCCATCACTTTTAGTTGTAATATACACTATGTACATAAAGTTACCTATCTTAAACTAAATACAAATGAACAATAGCACATTAAAAACCAGAATCGGGACTTATAAATAGTGCAGAAAATGCAAACGCCAAAAATACGATGCCTCCTATGATTGTCACTGTAAGAGAACAGAAAAAAGTTAAAGGCAAATTCCTCTAAGCCATGATGTTGCCTATTCTTCTAGCAAACTAACATTAAAAAAAAATTAGAAATACTTCAACCTCATTTCCACAGTAAAATACTTAATGTGCCCAACTCTAAACAGTTAAGAATCAGTTTATTTTCCAGCACTGTTTTAAAAACAATTATATTAAATTCAGACAGTGCTGATAAGCAACAATAGAACTATAACTCATCTTAAAAGCCAGTTATGGGGGTTGAAGGGGTGGAAAGGCTCAAAAGGGAGGGGATATATGTATACATATAGCTGATTCACTTTTGTACAGCAGAAACACAATACTGCAAAGCAATTATACTCCAATTAAAAAAATTATAAAAATTTTCAACAACTTCTGAACAAGCAAAGAGACTCTTTCTATTCCATTTTTAAGATCAGCTACATAGGAAATTTTCAGCTGAATCAGTAAATATAATCTCCACCTACGATTCCCAATTCTGTATGTTTTCAAAGCTTAAAAGTTCTCAAATGTCCACATAATTGTTTCATTGACTTAAATGTTGACAAAAAGCTACTATGAATCCAGTAATGCTTTGATGTGACTTTATGTTTTACTAACATCTACACATGTGAAAAACGGCCCATGTTTGCAATAGCAGAACCAATACGCTGGACTTCTGATTATCGTAACAAAGACATAGTTTACTTTCGAAGACACACACTCTTTTTCTAACCTCAGTGATTCTAAAAGTTAAATGGTATTTTCTAGTTAAAAAAATAAAAGACTGACCAGTTCTGACGGAGATTTTCTGTGCTATCATTCTTCCTCCGATGACTGCCAGGCCAGTGCAGAGGCAGTGTCCCACTGTTCCCCCCACTGCTACACCATAGGGATCCTAGAAACAAGGGCAGCGTTAATCTAAAGCCAAGCTGGAAACTGCCACCTGAGAAACACGACTACTTTCCAGCCATGAAAAGAGGACAGTAACAACACCAAAGCAGAAAAAAGTTCGACAAATTCAGGTGTGTTATTTATAAAACGGGTAATGGCTGCTTGAAGGAATATGTTCCAATTATACCTAAGACTAGAGATAAAAGGAAAATAAATTCAATGTGCAAGATCAAAAAAACCTAATCCAGTCTCTCAGCAGTTGCTGAACCTATCTCACATGCAATATTTCACTCAAGTGAGTGCTAAGGAGACAGCCTGGGCACCTCTTCCCTCAGGCAGTATTTGATACTCTAAGAAACTATGCCAGCCTTTACAGTGTTGTCTGACGATGCTTCCTAAGAAGAGACCCTGCCTCTCAACCTCTGCTGAGCTAAAGCACCAGGACACGGTATCATTCAGTACACAACTGCCACCATAGCAGACTGGAGGCACTCAGACTGGGAGACCAGTGAAAGTTTTCCAGAAAAGACAGCGCTGAAGGACAAGCTGGATCACCTGACTTGGCAGCAGGCCAGCAGCAGGAGACAGCCCTGGAACACCCGTGTGTTTCTAGAGAGAACCAGTGTCGCAAGCAAGGAGTCCATCATGGTAGGAGGGGGGGTGTCATGAAGCCTCAAGTTTAGACTTTTTAAGACACTGACTGGTTTCTAACTGGGGAGTGATATGACAGGTTGTGCTTTAAAAGTTAAGTCTAAAGTGAACTGGAGGGAAAGAAGACAAAAGCAAGTGATCAACTGAGAAATTCCTCCAGTAGCCCTGGGAAGAGAATGCTGGCCTGTATTGGCATGGGAGCCCAGGCAGAGAAAAGCAGATAGATTTGAGAGAAACTGAAACATGACTGATATATCTTAATGACAAATGACAGGTATGAAAAAAATCAGACACTCAAGTTCCTTACCCATAATTCTCTAGATGAATTGTAGTGATACCAAGGTGAGTAAAACAGGTAGAGGAATAAAGGAAAATGGAGAAACCATGTGTGGATGCCAACAGAAGTTAAAAGTAAAGTAAAGAAGTTCAAGAATCATTTGGGTTCACTGGAGAAGAAGCGACAGGACCGAAAATAATAATCCCAGGAGAGAAGGGCGGAAGCTGTTGACGATACAGTCATGAGGAAGGCAGCACTGAAGGATGACAGCAGAAGAGCAGCCCAGGGGAGACTGAAGAGGTGACCAAGCAAGTAGCCTCCCAACAAGACCACGGCAGGACCCATCTGTGGCTGCAGTGAACTTAAAACACCGCTGAGTCAGAAACTGTGGAGTCCAGTGTGTTTAGTAAGCAAGGAAGTAGAGCCAACTCCTGTTCCCATCACAGCCAAGCTCTCCAAGGCTGAGGGAAGTAGGGCACGAAGAAGCTTTATATTTCGAAGAGAAGCAGAGTTAAGGGGGTAGAACTTTTGTAGGTGAGAAAAACTCGTGCATGCTAAAATGCTAACAAGATTGGCCTGGAAGAAAGGCAAAGATTCTAAGCTTTAGGTGGGAGCATAGAGGGCAGAGACCCGAACAGGCGGGAGAGCACTACCACTGTGATGGGTGCGAATGAAGAAATGACTTCTGCTTTCCTCCGTGAAGTAGGAAGCAGGCCCATTTGCTGGGGTGGGCAGTGTGTGCGCGAACTGGGGAAATGGAGACAACTGGACATGTGTTCACGGGGAACGGAAGAGTGGGACTGCGTTCCGCAGATTCTGTGCGTCACACCCTGTAAAACTAATAGATGATGATTTCATTCTATTTTAAAATGACACCTGAAAAATCACTGGATTAAATAAAATGGTTCCTTTAATACAGAATTTTTCAGTCTTTGTTATTTTGTATATTCCATCTTCAAAACGAAAAACGTTATAGTGTTTGCCAAATTTACTGGACCCTGGAACCTTTTTCCTCAACCTTTTTCTTTGTTGTTGTTTAGTACCTATCAACATCTCAAAGGACACTAGAGGATTCTGTGAAATTCAAAGTGGGGATGCTGAATTCTACTGGAAATAGAAATGAAGTTTAGTCTAAAATGGAGTGAATTAGACTACAGCATGGATTATACAAAAAAGTTACCCCCCCCAAATTAAGAATATTAAAGTAACAAAAATAGACAAGTACATCTGTGCCCCTGAAGAGCTCATTACCTGTCCCCGTGGTGCCGAGTGCAGAAGGCGGCTAACGCCCAGTGCCCCCTGTGTCTGGGACCCTACATGCGTTGGCTTGTTTCAGCCCGAAACCACCCAGGAAGCAGATGCTGCAGTAATGTGCTCACGTGGCAAGAGACTCGACCCCAGGAAGCATACGCTGCACTGCTGGCAGGCAAGCAGTGGGCCACAGGAACCCAGGGAATGCTGAGCCTGTCCCAAGTTACTCTGTGCCACTTAGGTGACAGTATTAAGAAAAAAGCAACAATTCTGCCATGATAGCTCACATGGCAGAACCACCACCACCACCACGAAATGGTCACTTACTTTCAAGTCCCAGTTCTGGCAATCTGAATGCCAGTAAAAAAAGGCTACAAATCAAGAAAAATATAGGACAAAGCCATTAAAATGACATTTAAAAAGAAAGTTTATTTTTAAACATAGGATCAAACGAAAAATTGAGTTCCCTATTTTCTCCCAAAAATACAGCATTTTTGAGGCTTCTTTGACAAAACTGTCCAGCTTTAACTATTTTAGCCCTGGCCTTTCAATTCTTGTTTTATATTCTGAACTGCAGCCTATGCTGAGCAACTCATTGTTTTATGGTAGATACCTCCTAAGAGTTAAAAACAAATTCAAATCAAGCTTGCTATCTAAAATCTTACCATCTGACTAAGAACAATGTAATTTAATAGATATAAAATCATAAATAGCATCAGTTAGGATCAACAAGAGCTGAAAAGTAGCAGCATTTCTGTCCCACAACTGTCTCCTCAGCAGATCTTAATCCGTGTGAACAAGAGACCCTCATGTAAACTTTACTAGTCCCTTCAGAAAAAATAAGGATTTAACATTTTCTTTAAAAAGCTATTTTTACAGAGTGGCACCTGACAGCGCTGAACAAGAGAGCAGAAGAGCCTAGTCTTGGCTCTAGTCCTTGTCCTTGCTACCAACTGCCAGCTGGCTTCTGTCCTAGTGACAAGCCACCTCTCTGGGCCTCAGGAATTGATCCATAAAGAAAAGGCTAGGACAAGATGATCTGAGATCTCCTCTGCCTTAGTATCTTAGGACTGAGTAACCTAGGGCTAAGACAAATTTTCTAAGTAACCTTTGTAACACTCAAATTATTTTTTTAGCACAAGGAATGGAAGAAACCAGAGACACCTACTTTTAATGTTTTAGGCATTTGCCAAACTGGCCTTTAATAATAATATACCAGTTTATGTTCTCAACAAATATATAAAGGAAGGTTCTGAGAAAAGAAAAAGAAAAAAAAAAAACTAAGCCATAACAACAGCCACACCGTCATTTTGGCAAAACTGAAAGAGGAGTCAAAAGAGAGTAATCTGATTGATTGCAGAAACTGGGAAAAGGTCAGTTCTAAAGGTTAGCATTGTTATTAGATCTAAAACGTATTGTCAAGCATACGAAGTCATCCCTTGACCCACCTTGACTCTGTCCAGTGACCTCTGGAGCAAAGTAATGTTAGTTTTAATACAGAAGCAGTTGTCTCCAAGTACCACTTACCTCTCTAGCTGCCAAAACAATTGTAGTCAGTTGAGAGCGATCACCCCATTCTGCTAAGAATGTTAATGTAAGAGCCTGAACAAAGATGGGTGAAATAAAATGCAGCCACTTTTTCTGAGGTATTGTTGTGCTTGTACCCGTTTCAACATCTCCTGGTCCATTTAAGAGTTTGGTTCGTTGAAACTAAATTAAAAAAAAAAAAAAAAAAAAAGACATTAACCCCAGAAACCAAGTCAGTATAGCCCAAAATGCTTAATCGTTCTTTTAAAGAGTGTTTAAAGTCTATGGGAATATGCTCTCAGAAGCTAAAGTTATGTGATCCCAACTTATCTTTTGAACCACTGGTCTCACATGGCAACAAATGCAACATTCTCAATTTTTCCAATTCTTCTCAACAAAATAAATAAAACATTATTTATTGACCACTTGTTACCCTAGATGTTGTGGAAAGAAACAGGGAAAATTATAAACAAGTTCCTGTTTTTCAGGAGCTTATAATCAATCTAATTAAGAAACCTGATTACACATTTATCCCTGAAGCCTTTCTCTACCAGATTTCCACTCACCCAGTCCTATCACAGCCACATGTAAGAATGGAAACCAAACAAAAGAAGCTATTTCTGTGTAGCCCACACACGTCACAGATACGGACGACCACTGAAAAGCTTTATATAGTGCTTACTCTTCATAGTTGAGTGCCTTTTTAACAGCACTCTGACTTACTTCTTCATCTTTTTTCTTTAATTCTGCTTGAACTTCTTCTAGTTCCTCTTGACCTTCATCTGGACTCATCTTTAAGCCTTCCCGAAGCATTCTAATGCCAAAAATGGCAAATAATGCAGTTGAAACATAGTATGTATACACCCTGGGGATGACAGTGGTGGCATAACCAAACAAAACTGCAAGAAAATGCAATGATATGTCTGATTAATTAGCAGATTATACACCAACCAAAGAAACAGCTAACTTCAGAAGTCATCATTTACCCCTGTTTTAAAGGGAAAATGGTTCACATTAAAAGCTAACAGGTAAGAACCTTAAATTCTACTTCTTTCTCTCCACTAATATTGAGCCCTTAGGTCTAACCAATGACCTATCTATCACAGCTTAGCAAGAAATCAGTGGTGCAGCTGAAGGTGGCAGAGGTTCCACACAGATCTCTCGTGAGATCTAAAGATAATCATCTCCTCTTCAGACACCTTCCGCCAGAGGCTGGCTTGCCACAGGTCATGCAGGGCACAGTACTTTAGTTAGGAGAGTAACTTTGATGTACGCTACACATCTCATGATCTTATAACCTGGAAGCTATATGACTGTCCTACGTGGTATTTCTTCATCACAGATCTAAGTTACAAACCTCTATCGTGAAGAATCATGACAAGATTCTCATGTGGCATGATTGAAACTATGCTTCTTTGCAACTATTTAAAATAAATATACTTTACGAAGGAAAACAATTCCATATATATATATACACATACACACATATATACATAACAGACTCAACCTTATTCAGTATTATTCTTTCCTCTCATTAAAGTAGAGAGGGATAACTGTATAAGTTACACAAAAAACTACACCTGGAACTATATCAAGAATCCAAACCCTAACTGTGAAACACATTCATGTTGATAATATGAAGTTAGTAATTAAAAACTATGGCAGGGCCAGAGGGCATTTCCATATATATAATAAATACAATTACTCTTCACTTCACCAGCTCTTTTTCTAAAATGGGCACAACACTTATAAAACTGCCTAATCAGATATATAACTGCATAGGTGAACCATTCCCTGATTCATTGTATTACAAAATGAAAAACTTTAAAATCATGTTTAGAAATGTAAACCTATGCTTCTGTGCATATCAATATTGCCCCCCCCCCAACAAATACACAATACAGACATATTTTCTAGTTCTGTCCACTGAAAAGGCCCAAATGTCTTAGTAACAATGAACCAACTTTGCACTCAGATCTTGGTTTCTAATGTGCTTCCCACTAAAAGGCTCTTCAGAGAAATTGCTAATTCCAGTACTGGGCAAAGTAGGTATAAGATGAACCCGCACTATCTTGTTATATTAGAAAGGAAGGAAGAACAAAAACAAAAAATAGCATGTCACAAGGACACAGGAGTCATCAGCCTGGAGGGGTTTCCAGCTGCCCTCTTGTTAATTTAAGGAACAATATAGTTAAGTAATTAATTATAAACCACTGAAAAAAAGGAGTTCATCAGTTTATATTAATAATAAACAGACAAACCAATGTGAATGGGGAGAGTTCTTTCTTGGAATAGCATATCAGGGCTCACTGGTAAATGTGGATGGGGTTTTGGAATTAGCCAGTATTTTGCAAGCATCGAGGCAGAGTTCAGATCATGTGAGAGCCATCAATTGATGCTAAACAATGGGGAGTAGGGTATGTGTACTGTCTTAAAGTGTCTCCCAAAAGATTACAAATTAACTGTGAGGGAGGATGAAGACAGTGTACCCTTTACTAGGAGATCATCAGTGAGGGACAAGTGGACGCCACATGCTTCCAGGTGTGACACTCTTCAGAGGGGCACCGTCGGCTCTGCAGGGTTCTAGTCAAGAATGCGTAACCCCAATCTAGTCACGAGGCAAAAACCACACAAAGGCAAGATGAGGAGCTGCCCATTAAAGGGGGAGGGGGATGTAGTTTCAAAAAAGTATTATAAAACACATAAGAAAAGCCTATAGAAACATCTCAGATTAAAAACTAAAGAGAACTAAATGCACTATCTGACCTAGACTAGATCCTCTACAGAAGGATAGACACTATTATCAGATCAACTGACAAAATTAAAATATGGATAAGATTAATGTATCAATCTATGTCTATAAAGATGTATACTGTGTATATATACTTTATAGATATATAAAATGTGTGTATATACACATATTGTACACCTAGAAATACATAGAGATATAAAGAGAGAGGTCACAAATGCTAAAGCAAATGTGGTAAAAATGTTAACAGGTGATTCTGGATAAAAGGTATATGGGTATCCGACTATCTTATTTTGCAACTTTGTAAATTTAAAATATTTTCCATAAATGGTTTTTAAAATCTTAGAAAGAAATGCAGCAAATCTTTTAAATCTCAATTTAGTTTTCCTTTTATCTTCAGATAATCTAAAAGAACTACTTACTGACACAATCCCATGATTTCTGCCTTGACATCTCCACAGAGAGCAAAAACCTATCTGGCACTATAACATTGTTCTTCTTCCCCTGGTTACTGTCCCTCTATCTCCTCTTTGGAAGCCTTTCCTCAGACACCCGAGTACTTTGGTTCTGCGAACAATGAGAGGTTATTTCTCTTTAAGCAAATGGTTTGCATCAAGTCAAAAATCACTGACTTACAAGTAATTAAACTGAAAACATGTGGCACAAGAATATTAGTTGAGGGGGGACTAAGTGGGCCAAGGGTTAAAAACTATGCGGAATGTCAATATTTACGGTACCTTTTTTTTTTCCAGAGATAAGAATGTAACTAGAAGCAGGGAGTGTCTTAGAAACCAAGAGAATAAAAAGATGAGAATGCCCATGAATGTGGTGTGAGGGGCTCATTAAAATGAAAACTGAACTCTGTAATAAGGAAAGCTGATGACTGAAGGCTTTGAAACACAAAGACTTTCCAGTTTGTGGAAGATGAAGTTTGTGAGATCTATTTCCGTAAGTTCAACTTCCACAGGCACATTCCCTTAAAACTCCTCTTGCCTGTAGCTGAGGAGTTGCGGGTCCTCCATGCCCACATCCCTTCACAGCTGCCCTCTGCCCCTCTACCAAGATGCCTTTCACCCAGCTTCCTACAGTGCCTTTCTCACAGCATAAAAAGATATCCTAGGGCACCAAAGAGAGGGTCTGAAATACTGATACACCTAGTCAAGGCATCATAACCCAGAGATAGGGCTTCGGGTCTTCCCTGTCTTACACAAGTTTCTAATGTCATGGCATTGAAATAATAGCATGACAGGCACCGGAAACAATGGCCATGGATGAGAAATAGAGTATTTTGGCTTCAGTGGGAATAATTTTTACTTAGAAATTGTGCTTCTTTCATTCCCCCAACCAGGGGCATGCTTTTCCCTAAGGCAGAGTCTTGCTATAACAAAGAGAGCATCACAAAGATACTAAATCTCAGTGGCTTACTTCCCCATGCAGCCCAAGCCTAGCTGTGCTTCCAGGCCCAGTCCCACCAGCCAGCCATTTTAGAATCAGAATTCTAAACAGACAGCTGCCATGGGACATATATATCATGTTTATTAAGTTAAAAAACCAAGTAAATGTTTTCTGATACAAAATACGCCTGACTTAGATGGTTTACTATGGACCAATTGTCATAGCAATTAGGCAGTGTGACAGACATTTTTCATAAATTGAATGAGCTAAATCTGTAGCTCCAAGGCCCCATTAAACATGTGATATAACACAACTTTAAAATCCCTTATTGATAAAAGTACACTGAAATTAAAAATATTTCAATTTTCTCAACTACTTCCTTCTAAATATATCCAGTTAAACAAAGGACCTCTAAATAAAAGACTAATATGTATCAGTACAGTCATTTGATGAATTTTAGAAAAACTTTTTTTGGTATACTTGATGGTATCCAACTGCTTTTAACAAAATTGACAGAAGGCCTTATTAAGTTGTCAGTTGGTAAATCACTTAAAATCACTTGGTGATAGACTAGTATGTGATTTTTGGCATATAACCCAGGAGTTCAGTGGACTGAGTGACAAGGCTATAACAAAATTCCTTCCTGTCTACTTTTATGAATAAAATATCTCAGCCCTTATATCTATGTTTTTAATAGATCTTATATCTATTTTTATAAGATCTAATAGATTTTATATCTATTGTTTTTAAAGATCAGAACTGACTTTAAACCTAGCTTCATTCTAGCAATAAGTATCGTCCATGGACAATTTTAAAAGTACAGTTCTATCATCTCATTACGAGATGCATTTCCAACTTTTAAAAACTGTTTACTTAAATTTGTGATATTTTATTTTGATCAACTCTGTCCTAATAACTATAACTCAACTGATAAAAAATTTTAACATTTATAGACTTAATAAAGGAAATTTTCACTATGTTCTACAATTCAATTTAAAGATGTTTTTGCTACAGATAAATATGACAATGTGATCCACAAAAGACTTTCAAGCAAAAAATTTCATAGGGATAAAATTCTGTGAGGAAAGTAAACGAAAATAAGAATTAAAGGAGAGAAAAGATGTAAATTTCCAAATGTTTATTTATTATTAAAGGAATGATGGTGTTAGTGAACGTAAGGATCAAACTCCCAATGGTATTTAGATTCCACTGGGTGTATCTTATTTTTGGCCACACCTCAGCATATGGAACTTCGCTCACAAGGGATCGAACCCACATTCCCTGCAATGGCAGCACAGAGTCTTTAACACTGAATCACCAGCAAAGTCCACCACTGGGTGTATTTTAAAGAACAGGGCAAGCAGACCCAAGACCTAGACAACTGGCGCAGGCCCACTCTGGTCAAGTCAGGAAGAAAATCAACGGTAACCTTACAGCTGCCTCTTGTTTAGTTGCTCAGTCGTGCCCGACTCTTTGCAACCCCATGGATTATAGCCCACCAGGCTCCGCTGTCCATGGGATTCTCGAGGCAAGAATACTAGAGTGGGTTGCCATCTCCTTCTCCAGAGGATCTTCCTGACCCAGGGATCAAACCCAAGTCTCCCGCATTGGCAGGTGGGTTCTTTACCACTAGTGCCACCTAGCAAGCCCACAGCTGCTCCATCTCCCAGCTCATCCCTTTGAGGCCCTCTTCCAGATCTGCCTTGAGTTTTCTATGGTCACTCCTTCCAAGGAACAAACTCACAAAAACTGAGAAGCTGCCTCTCTTGATGGGTCTGAATTTTAGTGAGAAATTTTGAAAAAAGCTAAAGACAAGAATGCCAGATGGAGGCTGTTCAGACATCAAGCTCTCTTCAGGGTGGGATGTAGCAGGAGGAGACACTCTCAGAACCACTGTATTACCCAGCAGCCCACCCTACTTCCACCAGGCATCCCTGGTCACAGACCCAACACATTTCTAGGCAAGCAGTTGGTTCTAAACAAGTATCTATTGAATTAATTAGCTTTTATTGTAATTAAGGGCTTCCCTGAATGGCTCAGCAGGTAAAGAATCGGCCTGCAACGCAGGAGACACAGGAGACTCGGGTTTGATCCCTGGCTGGAGAAGATCCCCTGGAGAACCAAAATGGCAGCCCACTCCAGTATTCTTGCCTGGAGAATCCCATGGACAGAGGAGACTGGTGGGCTACAGTCCAAACCCAAAGGGTCACAGAGTTGGACATGACTGAGCAACTACGCATGCATTCCAAATAATGTGAAAATATCCAAATAAATGGTTCAACGGCTGTGTCCTGGGCACAGCTGGGCCATACCCAGATGCAAAGCCTTTTTATGATAAGGAGGAAGAGAACTAACTGGTGTAGAACTAACCAGATGGCTTGCTTGTTTTACTGCATTTAATCTTACTATTCTTTAAGGATGGTGCTATTATTATCCTGAGTTTACAGCAAAGATTCTCCAGGGGCTTAAATAACTTAGAAAGTCATAATGGAGTAAAAATATAATTATTTTCCAATGACTTTTTAGCTTCAAACCTTTTCCCAATAAAGTCTTATCAAACAGAAGACAGTAAAATTTTTCTCAAAGGAAAGACTGGGGGCCCATAGCTCCCCCGACTGTGTAGCTTCCAGGCTTCATCCACCTCTTGCTGCAGAACCTCTTATCCTGAAGAAAGCCATCAGAAACCCTTGGATTCAGAGTCAGACACAGCTGCCTCAGAATCTCAGCTCCACTGCCTGTGAGCCACGAATGGATAATATGTCCCTCTCTCTGTCCATCTGTAACAGGACAGGGGCTTGTCCCAAAGAGGGCCTGAAGTGTCATGCACACAGATGGTGCTCAGCAAACAGCAGCCACGTGACCTGCTCCAGTTTGCATAATGAGCAAGCAGTAGAGGCTGGATTCAGCCCCAGGCTCAAGATGTCAGATTTCATGCCTTTCCTGCCACTTGCGCCCTCCAAAAGCAGCTCCAGGCCCCTAAATAGAACACAGAGAAAGGGCTCAGGATGCAAAGGCAAGCCAGTTTAGGAGCAAATCTGGAATGCTAACAAGAAAAAAACACTGTCAAACTGGAAATTTCACAAAGGAAAGCAATATCCCCACACATACAGACTGCTGAAATTCGCCAGCACTGAACTCAACCATCTAGGGTGCATCAGTTCAGTGTGGACAAGGCTGACGAGAAAACAGTGCGGCAAACAGATCTGAGCGGTGCAGCAGGGTTTACCTGCCCTGAAAGACTGTTACACATGCGTGACACCAGGGACTTCTTTCGTTTGGGAATTTCTTTCTTCATCAGTTTGCAAATGTAGTATGTATTTAAATACTATATAATAAATGTTAGAACACTGATAAGATAAAAAAATACCAACTATAACAATTTAACGTTCAACATACCAAAAATTACATCTTTGAAACTTCTTGAATTTAAGATGAAAAGTGAGAGGGGGCACACAGTCTTTCAAAATGATTTTAGAGATATACAGGGAAGAGGCTTGAAGACCACTGATACAGCCTGTTCCTTCAAACAGTCCACATGAGAGAAGCTGTCAGTACCAGCAGTCAGAGGGAGACAGGCCAAGGGTCAGGACAGAAGAGATTAGCCCTGCTCAGACCTAAGGGACAGTAGCTAAACCCAAGCAGAGTGGGAAGAATGTATGAAGCCAGGTTCTGAGGAGGGAATGGGCAGAGAGAGGACAGTCTTTCAGTTGTCCTTAAAGATGGAAGTTTCAAAAATAAAATTCTCTGGTATTATTCAAACTCATTCCAAAAAGTGACTTCACCATTTACAACCTGTCCCACTTATCCTATTTCCTAGAATCAGAATTTGCTTTTGAAGAGAAAGTTGTTTTTATTGTGAAATATGAATAATGCTAATGCTAATACCCAAATGTGAAAAGTAGTAAATTTTTAAATTCAATAAAATACTCATTCTGTTTAAAAAGACAGACTTAACAAGCATCTCAGCAGCCAGTAATGGAGCCTGTCCTGTACTGTGCTTCAGGAGAAGTCTGCTGCACACTGAAAGAGTAGGGGTGAATGAGTACTTGAAATATAAGGGCTCGTTTTAATACAAACCACAACCCCATGAGGCAGTTATATACTATCTCCAGTTAATGGACGGGGAATTGAAGCCCAAAGAGGCTAGGTAACTTGTCATTAGGTTAAAACACGGCAGAATTAAACTTTAATCCAAGTCTGATGCTAAGGGGGAAACTCGTTCTTTTCCACCCAACTACATGGCTCAAGGTAGCTTTCGAATCAGAGACTAAACTATGTTCAATTATTTAGTGTTAGGTTTACGTTCTCTTGGTCTTAATTTTTTTTTTAATTGAAGCCTATATAATAGTAACTCAAATAGTAACGCAAACTGGGACTCTAAGAATGTTTCATTCCTTTACTAATAATGGCTAAGAATAGCTTAATAGTACACAATACACTGAACATGATACCTCATTATTTGATTACCAAATGTCCACCAACAGGAAACACGCATTTCTCCGTGGTGGCCTGAGTCCTACTTCTTAGATATCAGATATAACTAAATTTATCTGGACTTAAAAAGACAAAAAGAAAGCAAAAATATCCATAGCGAAAGCAAGGATCAAGGTACTGACAGCTCCTTTCACCTGGACTAGCTAAAGGAATAAGCTTTATCGGCGGTCTTCAAACCTCTTCCTTGCATATCTCTAAAACCATTTTGAAAAACTACTTAAGCCCTCTCACTTTTCATCTTAAGTTCAAGGAGTTTCAAAGATCTAATTTTTGGTATAGTGGGTAAAATTGTTAGTTGTTTTTTTAAAATGTTTGTCTTATAAGTGTTTTAACACTTATTACACAATATTTAAATTCATATTACATGTGCTTGTTAAAATCTGTCTTTTTAAACATATTATAATGAGTACTTTGAATCAAATATATAATTTTACTATTTTTTCCATTTGGATATTAGCATTAGTGAATAAATGAGGAGTATGTATCTTCGGTAAGTGATGCTGGGAACACTGGACAGCTACGTGTAAAAGAATGAAATTAGAACACTCCCTAAACACTAGACACAAAAATGAACTCAAAATGGATTAAAAGCCCTAAATATAAGACCGGGCACTATAAAACTCTGAGAGGAAAACGTAGGCAGAAGATTCTTTGACATAAATCTCAGAAAGATCTTTTTGATTCACTTCCTATAGTAATTAAAATAAAAACAAAAATAAACAAATAGTATCTAATTAAACTTAAAAGCTTTAGCACAGCAAAAGGAAACCATAAACAAGAGACAATCCTCGAATGGGAGAAAATATGTGTAAACAAAGCAACTGACAAGGGATTAATCTCCAAAATATACAAACAGCTCCAGCAGCTCATTATTTAAAAACTAAATAACCCAATCAACAAATGGAAGACCTAAATACACATTTCTCTGAAGATACACAAATGGGCAAAAAGCACATGAAAAGATGCTCATCATCACTAAGTATCAGCGAAATGCAAATCAAAACTACAGTGAGGTATTACCTCACACCGGTCAGAACAGCCATCATCAGGACGTCTATAAGTAATAAATGCTGGAGGAGGTGTGAAGAAAAGGGAACCCTCCTACACTGTTGGTGGGAATATCAACTGGTACAGCCACTATGGAGAATTATATGGAGTTTCCTTGAAAAACTAAAAACAGAACTACCACATGACCCAGCTGGGCATATACCCAGAGAAAACCGTACCTCAAAAAGATACATGCACCCAAATGGTGACTGCAGCACACGACAGCCAGGACAGGGAAGCAATCTAAATGTCTATCAACAGAGGGATAGGTACAGAAGATGTGGTACATACACACAATAGAATGTTACTCAGCAGTAAAAAAGAAAAAAAAGAACAAAATAATGCTATTTGCAGCAATATGGATAGAACTAGAGCTTGTCATACTTAGTAAAGTCAGTAGGACACAGAAAGACAAATATTACATGACATCGCTTATAGTGAGTGAGTGAGTGAAAGTCAGCCAGCCGTGTCTGACTCTTTGCAACCCCACGGTCTATCCATGAGAATTCTCTAGGTTTCTTGCCTAGAGTGGGTTGCGACTCCCTTCTCCGTGGGATCTTCCTGACCCCGGGATCGAACTCAGGTCTCCTGCATTGCAGGCAGATTCTGTGCCGTCTGTGCTACCAGGGAAGCCCACAGATTACATGTGGAATCTAAAAAAATAAAAAAAGGGTAGGGGTACAAATGAACTTATTTACAAAACAGAAGTAGAGTCATGGATATGGAAATCAAGCTTATGGTTACCAGGGAATAAGGGCAGGGGGAGGCTGGGTGGCAAGAGATGAACTGGGAAAATGGGACTGACATATACACACTGCTGTATGTAAAACAGGTGACTAACAGTAACCTGCTGCACAGCGCAGGAAACTCTACTTAATACTCTGAAATGGACTAAACGGGAAAAGAATCTAAAAAAAAATGAGGAGCATGTATCTTGATTGTGAATAGCTAAAAATTTAATTTTAAAAGTGCAATATGGTTTTTAGGAATTTTTGTACTGAAAACATTTTCTGTTTCCTAAGGTCTGGAACATGAACCAAATTCCAACCTAACTGTTGGAACGACCCAGGGACTCAATGCTGTCACGAGCATGTGTGCTCAGCCACTAGGGGGCCCTCAGTGCGGCCACACTTTCTCTCAAACGCAACAGACTCATCAAGGGGAAAAAGCACTCACCTGATAAACACGTCATTAGGCCCAAGGCAAGCATAGCACCAGCCAATACTGTCAAACGGTTATAGCGCATTGCCATGATGGCTGCTATAAAAAATGTCTTATCACCCAGTTCAGATACAATGATGACTGATATGGCAGCCACAAATGCATGGATAAATCCCAAATTAGTTTGGGTAGCTGGATCGTCTTTATTGGTATGAACTGGAGCAGCTGGTGTAAATCCTTTCTGAAATTAGAAAATACATATTAGCTGTTTTTTTAAAAATAATAATAATAATAAAATAAAATAATAGCATTATTTTAAATTATTTAACTTGTAGGTGAATTGTTTTTCTATTGTAGTCATTAGACTCATTTACTGTCTAACCACTGCTTAGTGATGACAGCAACCTCTGATTGATGGTTGCTAAAATGGAAATCCAAGCACAAGTCTACAAAACAATTTAGAAAAAGAAAAGAGACCAGCTCTAGCCACACATTAAAATTACCCTATTTTCTAAATGCATGTGAATTGAGCTCTTAGCTATGCCTCATTCAAATCTTTGTTCATAATTTAGGTGTAAGACCCAAGGTATCCTTATCAAACTTTCAAGTAACAGGAAGCTGAGAGAAATTTCATGGACACTTAAGAGAACAAAGCAGGATCCGAAAGCTCTCAGTAGCCTAGAGGAAGAGCTGGCTCTAGCTAAGCTGAGATCTAATATCGCTGGATATATGGATGGTCCTACACCAATACCCTAGGCTGTAACGCGGCCTAATAAAGAAGATAAGCTGAGTCTTTGTTGCTGTTAAGGCCATTTTGAGTTGAAAATGTGACAAAGTTCCAAAAAAAGCACCAAGCACTTTAAAGAGTTAATGACAAGTCCATCTTCTGTGCCTCACAGTCCTTCCCCAAAGTTCTGTACTGGCTCTGAGGCACCACATTTTAAGGCACCACCACCCTCTGAAGGCAACCTCAGACAGAAGAGAGTCTAAAACCAGGAGCTGGCAAGCTACTGGTAAGAGTAGATTCAGCTGAAAATTATTTTTTCATTTTTTATGGGATTGCAAAAAAAGAAAAAGGGAAGGAGGGAGGGAGAGGGTTGGAGAGAAGTAGGAAAGGAACATTAGGCAACAGAGACCCTAAGGGAGCCTACAAATACGTGGCCAAACCTAAAATATTTATTATCTGGCCCATGACCAAAAAAAAGGTTTGCTAACTCAGGCTGTAAAACAATCACATAAGGACTGGGTGCCTAATGTTCCAATAACTGAGAAAGTCTATATGAAAGTCTCTGTGGGCCCAAGAGATAGAAGTAAAAAGTTACAGGTGGCAGGTTATATATAGCTTAACACAGAGAAAAGAGTTCTGCCTCATGGGGGTTTCCAGAGGTTGAAATGGACAGCTAGCCTGAGTGCATTCTTAGTCATGTCCGACTCTCTGCGACCCCATGGATTGCAGCCTGCCAGGGTCCTCAGTCCGTGGGATTTTTCAGGCAAGAATATTGGGAGTGGGTTGCCGTTTCCTCCTCCAGGGGCCTTCCCGACCCAGGGATGACACTAGAGTCTCCTACACTGATAGGCCGATTCTTTACCCCAGAGCTACCTGGGAAGCCCATATGACATAAACCTGACTCCCTAAGTCCACGATAAGGGTCAGAAAACCTTATTAAAGCACTCCTCAGACTAGACCTCTAAGGTAAAGATTTGGGAAATTTAACAATGCAGAAAATATTTGGCGTTAGGGCTAAATTGAAAGGGCAGCCGTGGAAGGCCAGCTCATGATTAACCAAGTACCATTTATTCTAGCTTTCTCTCCGTCATTATTTTAATTCCAACTATGCTGGTTTTCTTTTGAAAATGAGTTTCCTTTCTATTTAAATACCCTGAGAGAATTAAACATGATAAAAAAAAATATGCATTTTCATTCAGTTTTCACTAATGCAAAATTTTCCTCTTGGAAATACTTTTTGTATGAAAAAATCTTTTTTCAAAATATTTAGGACCTGAAATCCAAGAAAATATTTTAGGAATAAATATATACCATTTACAACCAATTTCAAACAGAAAATGTTTACTTTTAAAAACAAACACAATAGTGATCAAAACACATATTCTCATAGTTTTTTGTTTCCCAGCTATAAAACAGAGGCCACGTTACTTAGCCTCTCCATTCCTCTATGAAATTATGAGGATAAAATAAAACTTGCCTTTTAAGCACAAAGCAAAACAAAAACTGATGCTTGTGAACTGTGGTGTTGGAGAAGACTCTTTAAGAGTCCCTTGGAAAGCAAGGAGATCAAACCAGTCAATCCTAAAAGAAATTAACCTTGAATAATCATTAGAAGCTTAAGTTGAAGCTACCAATACTTTGGACACCTGATGTGAAGAGCCAACTCACTGGAAAAGACCCTGCTGCTGGGAAAGACTGAAGGCAGGAGGAGAAGGGGACGACAGAGGATAAGATGGTTGGATGGTATCATCGATTTAATGGACATGAGCAAACTCATGTGTGAGCAAACTCAGGGAGATAGTAAAGGACAAGGAAGCCTGGCATGCTGCAGTACATGGGGTCACAAAGAATCAGAAACAACTCGGTGACTCAACAACAGCAAAACAAAAACTATATATTCTTGAAATCTATATACAGAGCATAAAAAAAAAAATCAACTTATAGTTTTTGTTATATATTGAGCTGGTTCTGGACAGCCCAAATTAGTGTTAAACAGCCACCAACCATGGTGTGATTAAGAATTTAAAACAAAAGTACCAGGGTATTATGAGGGGTGGGGGGGTGGTGTGTGTGTGTGTGTGTGTGTGTACACTCAATTGTGTCTGTTTGCGACCCCATGGACTGTAACCCACCAGGCTCCCATATCCATGGAATCTTCCAAACAAGAATACGGAGTGGCTGTCATTTCCTCCTCCAGGGGATCTTCCCGACCCAGAAATGGAATCTCCATCTTGGGCAGCTCCTGCATTGGCAGGCGAATTCTTTACCACTGGGCCACCTGGGAAGCCCACTATGAAGATAGAGGATTTAAAAACTTAAAATGTTAATAAATGCATAAAATGATGTTACTATTCATTCATCTGTTGTCAATTACCCAAGTAATTACTATGTGCAAGGACTAGCTTCTTTTCCTAGTTCATCTTCAGAGGGGCAGAATGTAATGGTTTAATACATGGGCTCTGGAGTCAGATTGTCAGCGTTCACAGCCAAGACATTACTAGTTACTGTATGACCTTGGGCCAGTAAGTTTACCTCCCTGTGACTCAAGTTACATCCCTATGATGAGGGGTATCTGTCATAGATTGATAAGGCTGTTGTTAGGATTAAATGAATACACATAAAGCCCTGAGAACGGTGCCTAATACACAGTAAACAGTTGCAGTTAGTTATTACAGCACACCACAAACTTGACCAGTTAAATCATCCCAAAACTAATTTCATCATGACCTTCTTAAGCCTACAACATAAAATACAAATACTTAATTCTGGTAACTATACAACATGTCCCATGTAATCACATACTGATTCCCAAAATGAATCTTATATTTCCTAGTGAAGGATGAGCCAGAGCAACACTGTCCAACAGTAAATAATGCAAGCCACATACTGTAATTTTTTAATTTCTAGAGAATTCTTTAGCAGTCCAGTGGTTAGCCAGATATTAAAAAATAAAAACAGATAAAATTATTTTTAGTATTATTTTATTTAACCCAATAGACCCAAAATACTACTCTAGGAATATTTTTCAAATGACTAATGAGATATTTAACCCTCTTTTTTTAATCAAATCTTCCAATGCCAGTGTGTATCTACTCACTGCACACATCTCATGCACCTCTCAATTCGGACCTGCCACATCTTTTCAAGTGCTTAAGAACAGTCACATGGCTCACAACTGTAGTATTGAACAGTGCAGTTCAACAGTACCAGTTTTTGGTAACCACAAGCTTTCTATCATGCAGTCCTATTTCCCTTCCTACCGTCTTATTATCCTCCTATTTATCTAGATTCCTCAAGATCCAATTTCTGTGGAACCTCTTGAGCAATGCCTACCCCAGCAACTCCAGCCCCTAAGGATCCCACTCTCCTCAAACTGAAGGCATGCTGTGGGCAATGAGTCATGGCAAGTACATGACTGAAACAGTTTGAGACAGGAACACTCAGGAAGTTAAACTTTATGTACTAGAAACAAGTATAAACATATTGTTATCATTTGTAACAGTTAAAAGAGACAAAATAACTAAATGCCCATACACAGGGAACTGGTTAATAAATGGTAGCTGCATTTACTGGAATATTATGGGCTAAAAATAAGAATGTTTCATATACACTAACAAGAAAAAAATCACTAAGACATTTTTAAGTTGAAAAAAGTATGTTCTATGTATGTGGTCACTGTATTATGTTATGGGGTGGAGAGTCAGGCAGGTTTATAAAGCATACACACAGTTGCTAATGCTTAAGAAATCTCAGGAAACAGTAACAGTGGCCAGGGAAGGAACCAGGATGACTAGAACAGGTGTGGGCAAACTTTCTCTTAAAGGGCCAAATATTTAACCTCTTGGGCCATAAAGTTTCTTTGGTAATTACCCAATTGGTGCTAGGGTCTGAGATCAGCCATAGGTAATACTTAAATGAATGGCCTGCTGCTGCTAAGTCGCTTCAGTTGTGTCCGACTCTGTGAGACCCCATAGACGGCAGCCCACCAGGCTCCCTCGTCCCTGGGATTCTCCAGGTAAGAACACTGGAGTGGGTTGCCATTTCCTTCTCCAATGAATGGCCTAGCTCTATTCTAATAAAACGTTACTTACAAAAAGAGGCAATCAGTGGTAAACTAGTTTGCTGACCCCTGAGCTAGAATACAAAAGGAGACATACTTTTCATTCTACATTCTTCTGTACCTTTTGGATTTTTCACTATGCTCATGATTAAAGACACCTATTGTGCACCACTTCAAAAATCACTTGACCCAATCTCTTACCCCAGCCATGGATGATCAATTCTGCAAGCTGTAACTGGCTTCAGGCAGATCCAACCAGAAAGTAACCGTTCTGCACACCCTTATTCACTACACTACCCAGAAGTGTGGAGGAGTCGAACCCTACGGGCCAACCTTTTACCAATACCAAGGAATCAATTCTGAGGTTCATTTCATAAAGCTGCTGGAAAGTCTCAGCAGGATGTGTGCTAGTCACTCATGGAGCAGACAACTTGAAAATGCATGAGGTACATCAACCTCCTTCCCTGGACTGACAATTTGAAAGAAAACAGGCTTTATTCTGAGAACAGGGAGTAAACCATCAGATGAATGACTGGAGTAAGATAAGAAAGATAAACTGGGCCCACACTGAAAAGCCTGTATGTTTATGGACCAGCTTAGAGGCAAGGCAGAAGCCTTTTAAAGTTTTTGAGTAGAAGACACAAATGTAATTAAGGCACTGTGACTAACAGATCAGGACAGAAAGTAAAGAATACCAGCCACTGAACCAATTAATTAGGAGGTCTACTGCACAAGACTCATGTTGAAGACAAAATAAAGGAAAAAATCCTGTACATGATGAGAAAGAAAAATAACAGAATTTTTAAAAGGCAAAGAATCAAAGATGCTATTCATATTCCTCTAAGGTATATGGGAAAGAGGAATAAAAATAAAGGGCCTGGTTTCACACATGTTCGACTTGAGGATAAAAAGCATTTCAAATAAAGATTTCCAGGAGGTTTGGAAATCCAAGAGATTTCAGAAATGAAACACCTGAGTTTAGGCCAGCATAGTCTCAAAGTATGTATTTGGTTGCTGGCAACCTGAATTTATCAGCTGGAGCTTTGCAAGACTAGATTTCTAAGGGAAAAGGCAGAAATTACATTGAAAAAAATGAGCTTCAGACAATGTCTATATTTAGGGAAGGGAGTGGAGGAGGGAAACAAAGAGAAAATTGTCTTGGATATTTAGAGAGGCAGGCAGAAGAACACCACAGATGGTCAAGTTAGGGGCAATCATCATTTCACTGAGCTACTAGCTAAATGCCGGGGATTTTCATACACACTGTTTTATCTGATACTCAAAAACCTGAAAGCTGTTATCCCAATTTAACATCAAAGAAGAAACTGAGAACCAATAGGGTTAAATAACTTCCTCAAGTTCATGCAAACTGAGGTAGAGTAGGACTCTTAAAAACGTAGAGAGTTAACAGTGTTAAAGAATAATTGAAAAAGAGCCCTGGATTTAGCAATTAATTAGGTTACAGGTATCCTTCAAAAATGAACTTTCAATATAAAGACATGGGATGATGCCAGATAACAGAAGACTAAAGCAAGGTGAAAAAGCGGCTAATTCTCTAGTTAGAAATTTCATTTATAAAGCTGAAGAAAAGAAACTAATACAATCAAGCAGTTAAAACAATTGCCTTTTGCCTCACCCCGTCCAATCAGGCAAAACCTGTGGGAATGTGTAAGCAGATAAAAAGGAACCTAAGAAAAGGAGAGAGTAAAGTTACGGAGGAAGTAAAGTGCTAGAGGTCAGGAGTACGGGCACATGGAGAGAGGAGGTATGGAAAGTGTGATAATTACGTCCATTTCAGAAGAAAGGCAGAAAGTACTAGCATAGAAGCCAATACTTAGATTAGTACAGGAAGGCCAGAGGCAGCGACTGTAATTCTGATTTCGGCATTCCACTGATCAGTTACACAGCGCGAAAGTAACGAAATACATTCTGCTCCTCAGTACAAATACCATTCTTGCAGATTTGGATCTAAAATCCATATTATTTACATCCTGAGAGTAGGGTCAGTAACTTATAATTAAAAACCAAAGACAAAAAACTTAATAAAACTCTTCTTTACTTAAAGTTAAAATTAGTTTGAAATTGCAAAACTGTGAAAAAGCACCCTCATTTAGAGAATAACCTTTTATTCTTTAGAATAAAAATATTCTAAATATCTAAAGATTCTTCTCTTTATCTTCAAGAAAAGGAAGAAAATAACAATTAACAATGAAAAAATTTCTATTCTAGTTCCAGAGTTCAAATGAACACATATGTATTAAAACTCATACAGATAGCTGCATCAGAATCTCCATCTACACATAATGAAACTAGTGAGGATGAAGACGCTTTCTTTTAAACAAAATCTACAGCCTGCTCCCAAGAAAAACATTGATGTCCCTGCAAAAACAAAAACAAAAGTCCCTCAACAAGTTACCACACAAGAAGTGAGATTATCTGAAGATAAAGGAGTTTTGGAAAGCGCTTAAAACTGGCTTACAACTGTCTCCTTCCCATTGCTTTATTGTATCAAGTCAGAAAAACCTTTCCAAAGTTGGAAAAATGTGTGTAAAAATACATGCATAACTTAAACCGCGACACCATTGATAAACTTGGTTTTAAAAGATGGCATTAAAATAAATAAAATTACATTTTATTATAAATATTCATGATCATCTTTTTATTTGTGGATGGCTTAGCTTTTTAAATATTTTTTATGAATTTACTGTTAATTCATATTAGAATATATTTAACAATTACATTTTTATCTTAATGAATGTTTATGTTTGCTTTTATAAATGTTACGGTTTTGCAATGTGTTTATAAATTTTGACATTTGAAATGTATTGTTTCATTAATTTTTTAAAAATTAACTGCTCTGATAGTAGAACACCAACATAATAAATGCAATAACATCAGATCACTTCATTCTGAATTAACAATGAGTAAGACAAGGGTCTTCATGCCTGATGGCTTCCATCTTAGCTGTAAAGAGGTTAGAACTGGGAGTTTGGATTGGATGGAGCAGGACTGAAACTTAATGAAAAAAGAAAAAAGTTTAAAATTTTGTCTGAAAGGCCTTTGTGTTAAAAGATACTACATAAAAGAAATGGCAAGAAATAGTAAAGTAGAAACACAGTACAGAGAATTTGTTCTGGGTCAAGTGGTAGGCTTCTGCGGATTTATCAACAGAGCTTTACAACCAGAGCAATCCTTCCTTAGTCTTCCAGAATACACAGCAAATTGCAAATTACCTCTGTTAAATCTATCTGAACTCCCTGACCTAAAGGGACTTAATGCTTCTTGGAGTTCATACTCTGACAGGAAAGGAATAAGAAAAAAACTGAGTATGTCACTAGAGGTAAACTGCATAAATCAAAGGATCCCAGTGAGCAACAGTGCTTTTTTCATGGGTTTGTGAAATGGGGTTTATTTTTAACTGTAAGTTCAGAGTAAACTCCCTCAACTTTTTTTTTACCTCATTATAGAGAGAGAAAAAAAAATCCAATGTAGAAAATCCTATTAGAAGTTCAGTAATCTTGCTTCAAAGCACCCTGTAAGATACAACTACATTTTTACAATACATCTTACATTTGAAAGCTCCCTAATAAAGGAGATTTTTTTTCTTCCTCTCCGTTTTCAAAAGAGGAAACTAATATAGTGGCATGAAAACATATATTGATGTATCCTACACTTTAAAAAGATCTGCTGCAGGTAGCTGCAAAGCAAAACAGTTGAAACTTTTTGATATTCGGTGATGCTGAGTCCTTGCTACATGGCTATTAAACTTAACTCTGATCATATCTTACTTCTACCAAGTGGACAAAAAAAAGCAAATGATACTTACATTACATAGTTTAGAAAATATGTGGGGGAAAAAAAACTCTTCCAACATACTGTAATACAAGAGGGGAAAAAAAAAAACACTTGAGCCAAAACAAAAAGTTACATGAAAATACAATTAAAAACAAAATAATTAGATTCTACTAAAATACAGAAAAATTTCCTAGTGTCTAAGAAGAACCACCAAGAATATACCAAAATAGTAAAAACACAAATTATATTGTGCCTGTCCGTTCCCTCCAAACCCCGAGTTTTAAAGACAGGATTCTTAGGACACTTGAATATGGTCACTGGACACTCTTGCCTTTTTTTTTTTACACAGCTATACTTCTCCCAGCTGTCTAAAAGGGTATCAAGCGGCATACCTACCACTATTTGTATCTTAAAAATCACTATATGACCAAAACTTTAATTTAAGACCTGGAAAATAACATAACCCAAAATACTTATTGCT
The DNA here is from genome assembly GCF_027580195.1 of Bos mutus. NCBI lineage: Eukaryota > Metazoa > Chordata > Mammalia > Artiodactyla > Bovidae > Bos > Bos mutus. The sequence continues at coordinate 70,803,814 of NC_091622.1, read as the reverse complement.
TTAAAATAAACTTCTGATAAAGAGTGAAATGACAGAAATCTAAAAGATGAACATTAAGAATGAGTTTCATGAATCAGCATTTCAGTTCCATTTCGGAAATGGACATGGCAAGCTGGGTCAGCTGGACCCAGGAGTCACAGGCAGGAGACAGAAATCATTCTAAGTCAGAAATTTCAGGGAAGTCTTCAGAGAGGAGATAACCTGCTGCTTCTTGAAAAGTGGGAAAGGTTCTGAGCAGTGGGCTTCAAGCTCACTAATCCCCTTTTACTTATAGGTCTTTGTTGGAAAGCAACAGAGCACATGGCAGGCCTTGGATGTGAGTACAGTGGTGACTGGGAGTGGGGCTAAAAAGCCTGGAGGGGTTGACTGCAGTCAGATTACCAAGAAACCTGAATATCCTGCTGAAGAGGCTGGACTGAAATCAGCAAGCCAGGCAACTCACTGAAGATTTCTGAGAAGTAAAATGCAATTCAATGGTAGGAAGATAAGTTAGGTGAGGACAGGCTGGAGGTAGCCTGGGGTGGAAATGTAATGGTTGAGTGCCCATGTCCTCTACTAGAAAAGACTACAGAGGATCTGAGTTCAGAAATCCAAACTGGAAATGAGGAGAAAGCCCAGGACCCAGAATGGGATTAAATATAAAAATGCTACTGAGATTTTGAACACTAGTCACTAAGTGATTATATTAACATAAATTAAGATGTTAATATCTACTTAGTGAAGGCCAAAATGCAAGATTCTGGTACACTTATAAATTTAGTCTTTGGCATCCCACACTGCTTGCATACAAAGACAGACTATTCCTCTGCATTCCTCAGGGTTACTTACTGCAAGCCAGAGCACGTTTTTAACAGTCACCCTTCCTTATCCACATATATTTGGCAAAAATCACAAGTTGTGCAGAACTGAATTTGGTCAACAGTTCGGGATAAGCTGTTTCAACAATGAAATGACAGATGTTATTATTCTCAGAGAATACGAAAAGCCTTCCAGCTGCCCTCCGTTAAAAACTTTTTACTTGGGATGAGTATTTCCAGCTCTCTAGGATCCATCTGATCAACAAGACGCCCCGTTCCTCAGCAGCATCTGCATCCTCCCGAACTAAAGGTTTACAGGGGGCTCCCAGCTCTGCTCTCCCCTCCCCCATAAGGAGCCGGGCGAGGCCAGCGCCCACCCGGGAAGGGCACACTCCCCGGTCTTCCACCCCGGGAAGCCGGGGCCGAGGTCCCCTCCCCGCGCCGGCAGCCTGAGTCGAGGGCGGCGCTCCGGTAGCGGCGAGCCTGGTACCCGGCGCCGCCGGCTCTGCAGCCTCGCCCTCCCGGGCCCGTCCCGCTTACCTCGACCCGGGCCGGCTCGGGGCCCTGCACGGCCGCGGGCTGCGGCTGCAGCTGCTGGGCAGGCGCTGGCGGTTCCTTGTTCCGGTGGCTGAGGGCTTCGTCGGGTACGGCCCGGACCCCGGCCGGGGCCCACAGCAAAGGAACCAGCAAGACCAGAAACAGCCCGGGCGCAGATGCGCGGCCGCTACCCCGGGCCGCCGCCGCCATCCCGCCCGCCGAGACGGCCGCGCACCGGCGTCTCAGGAGGAAGTGCGGGTGACTGGAAGCTTCGACCCCGAGCCGTTCCCGGACGCGCCCCCCACGCCTCGCCGCCGCGGCTCAGGGAGGAGCCTGCAGCATGCGGGAAGTGACCAACGGAGGACGTGAGACAGGGCGGGCCGGCGTCTACCGCCGGCGACTGGTCCTCCCCCGCCCCTGACCACACGACTCTGCCAACTGTCTCAGTGCGGCCCGGCCCAATTCCTCCGGGCCCCGCCCCTGCCTGTGACGGCCTCCCATTGGCCCGGCGTCCGCCTCAGCGTCGTGACGTCCTCGGGCAGGTTGAGGTGCGGCTCGCGCCCTCCTTCCATTGGACCCGGCGCTCCCGAGATGTTGGGAGTCGCGTGACCTTCCTCGCCTCGCATCCTTCCCGCGGCCCACTCTGCACCCTCTTCATCTCGCTGTGCCCACCGTCCCAGAGCCGCGCGGCTCTTTATTTCTTGTTTCCTCCTGAGTCTTCTGCCCTAAAATGCAGACCCTCCCACCCCACCCCCATCTCTTCTCTTAGCCTTTCCTAAATGTCAAGTTAGTTCGGGCGTCCTGGTTACGTGGCACTTTCGGGAATCGCCATGCCTTAGACGGGTTCCTCACTTCACCGATTCTCGGTGCCGTCTCCGACCTGGCGATCTACTGAGGATAGTATTCTTGAGCGTCAAGATGCGATTATGTGAACAAACCTTTGAAATAAGACTTAGGAAATAACAGAAGAAAAATTTGAAGCTTTGTTTTAGATATTGTTTGCCTATAATCACCCCCAGATCAAAAACATCTAACATTACCCTTTTCCTGCAACACCTTTTTGTTTTACATGTTTTGGGCCATATCGATTTTAGACTGGCCTCTTAAAATGTTTGTTTGGCTTTTGAAATGGAGTGTTTAGGATTTTTGAAGGATGAGGATGGGGTAGGTAAGAATAGGAAACAGAAAAGAATGACTGGCTGAGAATATTTTTCCATCTTATTAAAAAAAAGTTGAGCTATTAAGTGTGACTAAGGTTGTGCTAACCATGTGCCAGGCACCATTATTCTTTATATATATTACATATATTAAACCTGTGCATTGTGAAAAAACTAAGGAAGGTTATCAGTAAACACTGGAACAAGAAACGAATCCACCAAAACAATCTGTGGCAGAGTGGACAAACCTACTTTTAGTTCATTGAAGATACCATGTTATGTCATGGGTTAGTAAAGCTTTTGTCCATGCCATTCTTCCTGTCTGTAATTAACTTCCTCCATTCTGTCACTGTAAACTCCTACTCATACTTTCAAATCCCCTTCCGGCTGACTGCTCAGAAGTCTTCCCTAAACACCTCCTCTTACAGAATTCATCACTCCTTGCTTCATGCTACTGTAGTTTAAAGTGAAGTCACTCAGTCGTGTCCCACTCTTTGTGACCCCATGGACTGTAGCCTGCCAAACTCCTCCACCCATGGGATTTTCCAGGCAAGAATACTGGAGTGGGTTGCCATTTCTTTCTCCAGGGATCCAACCCTGGTCTCCTGTGCCGCAGGCAGACTCTTTACTGTCTGAGCCACCAGGGAAGCCTGTATTTACTGTAGCTTATGCATGCTCTATTACTGTGTTAGTAACAAGGATGCCTTACAGTTTGGCATACAACTATTTTACCTCCCAGTGTATCCCTAGGGTGCAAATGGTTGAGCCTCACAAACTAGTAATAGAGAACCCAGAGGTGTGAACTGTCCTCCCCCAAACTCCCTCTCCTTCATGCCTACAGCCTAGCAGTGCTTGAGAGACACCTGAAGGGAAGTCTGGTGGCTCAGTCTAATGGCAGAGGATGAATGCAACAAAACTGGCCATGTGTCCCCGTTTCCTGGAAGATGCTTGGCTTATTTTCTGGGGGTGGGCTCCCACACTCCAGAGCTAACAGGAAGTACTCATGGCTGAATTTCCAGTCACCTCAGCAAGTGTGGCAATGAGGACTTACGGGTTAAGCTGCAGGATGTCTGTGGGTAAGGGGTGGCTCAGGGGCAAGGAAGCAAAGCTGTTTAGTAGAGGTGAACAGCCTTGCCCTCAGGGGGCACTTGCACAGGAGATCAGTGCAGTGTCAGAATTTGGCCAGAGTGAGGCTCTACTGGCTTGTTTCAATGTCACCCTGAGTCAGGGGCCCTCAGACTCTGCCAGTTTAGGCTCCAAGTGTCAGATTCCAAAGTGATCAGCTCTTTCCATGCCCTTGTGTGCTAAATCAAGGCTGGTCTAGCTTTCACTACCTTGAAGATTTTGGTAACTAACTCCTTTAAAAAAAAGAAAAAAAAAAACCCCACCTAAAAACACAGGCAGGTTCCTGATAATCTCTCTTGCAGACAGAGCTACTTACGTGACCCCCACCCAATAAAGATGTTGGATGCTCAACAATTCCAAGATGGTTTTTTTTTTGTCCTGGCCTGCATAGATGTAATCTCACTAAAATGTAATCGCTAGTAGGCACCCCTCTGGCAAGAAACTCTACTACATGTGCATTCCACTGTATTTTAAAGTTGTTGTTGTTTTTAAAATTCCTGTCTCCTTAGCTTTAAATGGGCTTCCCTGGTGGCTCAGACTGTAAAAAATCTGACTGCAAGGCAGGAGACCTTGGTTGGGAAGATCCCCTGGAGGAAGGCATGGCAACCCACTCCAGTGTTCTTGCCTGGAGGATCCCCATGGACAGAGGAACCCGGTGAGCTATCTTTTACCTTTTATATCTTTTATATCTAAAGCTATCTTTTTATCTTTTATATCCCTGGCACCTAACAGATTTTCTAACTTGGTAATAGTGATAGTCACCCTCACAGTAGAAATAGTAGTCACAAATCTTTATCGAATGCTTCTTTTGATCCATGCAGTGCATTTTGTGTGTTACATGAATGATCTCATGAGGTAGGTACTCTTATCCTTATTTTTACAAATGAGAAACCTGAAACAGCGCAACTAACTTTCCCCAAATTGCATAGTTTGTGTCAGAGTTGTGCTTGTATCTGCTTGTCGAACTTAACTGTGTCTTACTGAAAAGCCAAGCATATAAAACCAGCCAATTAATGAACATTTCTATTATCATTAGGGGAGAATGTCCTTTCTCCACTCCAAGTTTCCATGAGGAGGACTGTTTCCTGGCTTCTCTCCAAGGCTTAAGCATTTCACCTCTGATGATGGAAAGTAAATTTGGGCAGAGTAACTGAGTATACCAGGCTCATTTCTGCCACCTTCTTCCTCTTGGGAAGAACCCACAGGGAAAAACTAATTTCTGCTGCTCTCCACAGGGCCTGCATGCTCGCAGCCTATAGCTGCTTGGAACTGGGTGGAGACAGCCCTTCGTTCTGGAATTCAGTATTAGCTCAGCACACCTGGCTACCAGACCTAAAATCACTTCTGGGGGCTGGTCTCCCTCTTTTGTTTTCTTCCTCAACTTTTCAGAAGTAGGGAAGAGGCCAGCTATTTCCTGAGCTACTTCTTCTCTTAGAGATCTGTCCCTGCACCCCAGAATCATCAGAGGGTGAATTTAAGCTTCTCAACATGAAACAGTCCATGGAATAAAGGCTGGTTAGAAAAGCCAGGGCACCAGAGTGATGAGGATGGAGAAGGGGAAGCAGAAACTAGAAACTTCCTGCTAAGTGTCAACTGAAAGTGAAGTCACTCAGTCTTGTCTGACTCTTTGCTACCCCATGGACTATAGCCCACCAGGCTCAACTGAAGATCATTCAAAATTAAGGAGAAGGTGCTTGGCAAATTGAAATGTAAATAAAGGGCAAATAGCAATTTGCAATTTGCTTGACCTGCACAATTCTTTAAAGCACCTCTGCTATGTGAAATGAAGCATCCCATTGCCCTGTGTGTGCTTAAACCCTTTAGGTGATGGCGATCTGGACCTTGTAGGACACCTCCTCTGCTCCTGAGTAAAGGGAAACTGCCCTTTCAGGTCCATTCTTGAACATTTCTAGGTTTCCACAGGCAGGATGAAAATTCCCAAAAGAATGCTAAACACGTGCTCCATGAATTCTTATTTATCCATCTATATGCCTGCCATCTCCATCTAGGTGTTTCACAGGCATTTCAAATAAGGCCTAGGAAATCCTGCTCCTTCAGTCTCCCATCTCCGTGGAGGGAAGCAGCATACCCCTGCAGAGTCCTCTCATTTGCTCCTGCCTTGAATGCACTCCCCCTGCCAAGTTCTGATGTCTCTATCTCTAAAACAGATCCTGAATCTGCCTCTATCTCCACTACTACCACCTTGTCTAGACTAGGTGTCATTTCTTACCTGGATTGTTACAATGACTCCTACTTGGCCTCCCCTCTTGCACAATTGCCAATCTATAATCTAACCAGTGTCCAGAAAAAGCTTTCAAAATTAATATAAATCAATGCATCCCCCTGTTTAACATTATCTAACAGCTTCCAAATGCCCTTATAATTAAGTCCAGTTAATGTCCTTTGAATAAAGTCCAAGTCTGAATTAAAGTTCTATGTGATCTAAACCCTGCCTTCTGTGTGACTTCATCTCTTTCTCTACCTCATGTGTCCCTGCCCAGTCAAGCTTGGTTCCACCTCAGGACCTTTCTACTTGCTGTTTCTCTTTTTAGAATACTTTTTTCAGATCTGGTTTGGGTCATTTAGGATAAATATCACTTCCTCAAAGACAACTTCCTGCCCATCCATCTAAAGTCAGCCTCTCCAGGAATTCCCTGGTGGTCCAGTGATGAGGACTCTGCCCTTTCACTGCTGAGGTCTGGGTTCAACCCCTGGTCAGGGAAATAAGATTCCACAAGTTATGTGGAATGGCCAAAAATAAAATAAATCATTATTTTTTAAAAAAAGAGAAAAACTGTTTAAAACTGTGCATGCAAAATAGCACCTATCTGAGAAATCAGGTCAAGAAGCAATAGTTAGAAATGGACATGGAACAACAGACTGGTTCCAAATTGGGAAGGGAGTACATCAAGGCTGTATATTGTCATGCTGCTTATTTAACTTCTATGCAGAGTACATCATGTGTAATGCCGGGCTGGATGAAGCACAATCTGGAATCAAGATTGCTGGGAGAAATATCAATAACCTCAGATATGCAGATAACCCACCCTTATGGCAGAAAGTGAAGAGGAACTTAAGAGTTTCTTGATGAAAGTGAAAGAGGAGAGTGAAAAAGCTGGCTTAAAGCTCAACATTCAAAAAGCTAAGACTAGAGCATCCGGTTCCATCACTTCATGGCAAATAGATGGGGAAACAATGGAAACAGTGACAGACTTTATTTTGGGGGGCTTCAAAATCACTGCAGATGGTGACTGCAGCCATGAAATTAAAAGACGCTTGCTCCTTGGGAGAAAAGCTATGACCAATCTAGACATCATATTAAAAAGCAGGGATGTTACTTTGCCAACAAACGTCCATCTAGTCAAAACTATGGTTTTTCCAGTAGTCATGTATGGATGTGACAGTTGGACTATAAAGAAAGCTGAGCACAGAAGAATTGATGCTTTTGAACTGTGGTGTTGGAGAAGACTCTTGGGAGTCCCTTGGACTGCAAGGAGCTCAAACCAGTAAATCCTCAAGGAAATCAGTCCTGAATATTCATTGGAAGGACTGACGCTGAAGCTGAAGCTCCAATACTTTGGCCACCTGATGTGAAGAACTGACCCATTGGAAAACACCCTGATGCTGGGAAAGATTGAAGGCAGGAGGAGAAGGGGACAACAGAGGATGAGATGGTTGGATGGCATCACTGACTCGATGGACATGAGTCCATGGACAAGCTCAGGGAGTTGGTGATGGACAGTGAAACCTGGTGTGCTGCAGTCTATGGGGTTGCAAAGAGTCGTACACGACTGAACAACTGAACTGAATTGTGAGTCCAGTTTGAGTTTCAGGCTGCCAGTCTGCAATCCTTTGCCTACACTAGAGCAAAGAGCTTGGTTCTTTAACCCTATATACAAATAACAACCCCATACATCCTCCACACAGCCGGAATCACACTTAGGTGATAAGAGGCCTGTGGTCCCACCCTTTCCTGGAGACTGCTGCTGCTGCTGCTGCTAAGTTGCTTCAGTCGTGTCCGACTCTGTGCGACCCCATAGACCTAGATAAACAGCTAGTCTCAGGTTTTTGTGTGTGTATGTGTATTTCTGTTTTTATTTCTGTTTCACTGCTGTGTTGATGGTATCTGATAAACAACATCCTTTTCTCTTTGACCTTGTTCTAGCTCATTAAAGTATTTTCACTGTAAATTCCAAGCTTTCTGATGCCAGTGGTTTAGAGAGGCATAGGAAGGAGGATTGAGGTGGCGGGTGGGGCATTTTGGCTACTAAAGCCCTGTGACTTTTCCATTTGTCATCAATCACCAGTCACTCCATTCCCTGAGGACCACAAAGACAGAGGAATGCCACTCTTTCCCACACTCTCCTTGGACAGTTCTTTTAAACTTGCTCTTGTCTTTCAAAGCTAACTTTGATATAGTCAGCCTAGAAAACAGAAGCCTGCTGCCAAGTCATTTTGTCACTAATTTGTAAGAGGGCTTTACACATTATGAAATTGATTTTCTTATTCTTATATGTATTACTATGGTTTTTCCCAATTTTAGAAACATTGTTTATGATGCCTTTCTCTGTAATTCTGTACATGCTTGTAGCTTGTCTCAGTCTATTTTAACATTATAGATACTAGAAATGGGACCATTTAAAAGCATTGATAAATGATATCACTTAGAAATCCATAACTTCTTTCAAAGTCAGAAGATAGAACTAAATTTGTTTTGGGTAAATATGCATCTTCTTTTAAAGTTGTTTTATATAACAGTCATAATATAAAATAAAATAATTGTAATTAAATGGATCTTTTTTAGCTTTATGGAAAGCAAATTTGATTTATCTGATTTAGGTGATTTTCCCTGATATTTCATTTTCAAATATAAGTCATTTCTATGGTGATTTTGTAGCTTCCCTTGTGGCTCAGCTGGTAAAGAATCTGCCTGTAATATGGGAGACCTGGGTTCAATCCCTGGGTTGGGAAGATCCCCTGGAGAAAGGAAAGGCTACCCACTCCAGTATTCTGGCCTGGAGAATTCCATGGACTATATATCCATGGGGTCACAAAGAGTTGGACATGACTGAGCAACTCTCACTAAAGCTTGTTGGAAGTTGTCAATTCTGAAGAAGCCTAGAAGGGGAGGGCCCATATTGTGATGCCATTTCTCTGATTTGGGGGAAAAATAGCTCTTCCTACTTGAAAATCTCAGCATACTGACAGGACAATCTGACTGACTTACTGCTTATAAAGTATGAGTTTGACCCTCATGTGAATGGGTGTTTATCCCTGCTAAACTCATGCTTTGGACCGCAAACACTGTAATTTTAATCAGGATGCCAACCCACTGGAGGCATTGTCCCAAACTTTTTCTGTGACATCCGTTTTGGATCAAATACAGATTTCTCCTTATGCCAAATTCTGCACTCTGACTCATAGTATTACACAGTTTTCCTCTTAACGTAGATAAAATGCCTACCAGCTGATAGATTTTGTATGGAACACATTAAGAACAGGCATCTTTTTTTTTTTTTTTTTCTTGCTCTTTTCTATATTCTTAAGCATTCGCAACACAAACTGTCTTGAGTAATGGCTTATGATGAAAAATCTGTCATACTCTTACCTGACCAAGGTTGGCTACATAATTTGCTTGGTCAGGTGCAGAATGAAAATGTAGGACCCTTGTTCAAAAGCAGGGGAAAAAAGGGCAGCTAAAGGTACTAGTTTAATAGGAGTAGTGGTGGTAAATGGGAAACTCAGTGAATCTGAAAACTGCAAAAGTAATATGGGGGGGGAGGTCAATATTCTATATAATACAATGAACTACAATAGTATATTAATATGATACCTTGATTTATTATGAACATTGTTTTGGCTCACTTGTCTGCAAATTAAGATTTACACTTGTCATTTTAACAGGTAAGAAATTCATTCCATATAGTTTCTTTTTCAAGAGCTATGCCTGAAAGCATTATCAATCACTCAGCGAATGTAAGACCACAACTTATGATCATTTTCATTTTGAAAGGATCTTTCTGCTGATGCAATTGCTGAGAATATTCTATAGGCTGTGGCCACACTAAAATTCATTTCTAATGACTTATTTTGAAATAGAAATTTTAGTATTTCTAGTCTATTCTAGTGTTGGTTCTTGTGGGACTATTTTTCTAAACAGATTTAATTTTTCACATGGATTTGTTTTATATAAGTCTGAGTTTAAAGTATGAATGTTCATAATGTCATTTTAATGTTTCCTCAGTTATAAGGCAATGTTTCTTGAAACTTGTGGAGGTTGTACAAGTAACTGAAAGTGACTTTGTGATTTGAGTATAATTTGAAAATCTTGTTTAAGCTTTCTGTCATTTTAGCTTCAATTACAAGGAAAGAAAGTTAATTCCCTATGGCTTTCCTCATTAAAAACTGGTTCATTCACAGGAAAAGAAGGAGAGGGTAGGACAAACTGGGAAAGTAGTAATGACTATACACTCAGTTCAGTTCAGTTCAGTCTCTCAGTCGTGTCCGACTCTTTGCGACCCCATGAATTACCACGTGTAAAATACATAGCTAGTGGGAAGTGCCTGTACAACACGGAGCTCAATTCAGAGCTCTGTGACGATGTAGAGGAGTGGGATAGCAGGTGGGAGGCAGGTTCAAGAGAGAAGGGATATGTGTATATATATAGCTGATTCACATTGTTGTATAGTAGAAACTAACACGACATTGTAAAGCAGTTATACTCCAAAACCCCCAACAACAACAAATGATTCATTCAAACCTTCAAATGAAAATAGTGTTTTTAAACACTGGAGGATAGTTGCTTTCAATAACATAGTTTACAACATAGTGATTCAGTAGTGTTATAGATTTAGTCTATATATAATAACTTTATAAGTACATATAAAAATAACAGGCTATATTCCCTGTGCTGTGCATTACATTCTTGTATCTTATTTATTTTATACCTAGTAATTACCTCTGAATCCCCTACCGGTATATTGCCTCTCCTCCTACCTCTCTTCCCACTGATAATGACTAGTTTTTTCTCTGTATCTACGAGTCTTTTTGTTACATTCATTTATTTTAAATTCCACATATAAGTTATAACTACAGTATTTGTCTTTCTCTGACTTATTCCACTGAGTAAAATACCCTCTAAGTTCACCCATGTTGTTGCACATGGAAAAATTTCATTTTTTTTTTTAAATTTGTGGCATTTCTGCATGGCATATGGAACTTTCCCAACCAGGGATTGAACCCATGTCCCCCGCAGTGGAAGCACAGAGTCAACCACTGGGCCACCAGGGAAGTAAAAAATTACTTTAAGTATAAGGCTGAGTATATATACCACATCTTCTTTATAGTCTTTTATTCTGCAGAATGTGGATAATCCTTTCGTTTCTATTTCTACATGTGTGGTTATTTGCTTCACAATGTGGCAGCAGTTTTTCAAAACCAGAGATTCTAAACTCTTTGGAAATTCTAATAATTCCCTGATAGGCTTCATTGCGATGTTCATGTGTTTGGCGCTAACTTACTGATATGGTCTGCTGCCTGAGTGCCAGCAGTTGCTGTCCCAGTGTCAGGCTGGAGAGGTGATGTTTGTGTGATGACCGGGAGTGGCCGGCTGGGTTCCCACTGCAGGTCCTGGTGCTGTCCCCATGCAGGGGCCCTTCATGTCTGTGGAGCCAGCGCTGCCACAGCTGTTGCCTCTGCTTCTGCTATCGCTTCCACCATCCCCCCCTGCCTGGCTGCACCGAGCTGCCCGGACGCATGTGTGTGCATGCTGGGTTGCCTGTGTGGCCCGAGCTCTCTGCACCCAGGCAGGCATAACCTCTGGTCACGTTCCCGCTGCTCACGTGCATGTTCCACTGTCCCATCAGACTTCCTCTATCAAACACAAGTTCAAAAATAAAATCATTACGAATTTCCAGACAGCAACAGCAGAGGATTAAACCAAGCATGGGGCCCTTCTGAGAGCGTGGCCTTGTGAGACGGCATAGCTCTCTTGCTTATGAAGCCACATACGGTTTCACAGTCTATCAAGTGTCAGGATCTGAACTGTAAGGAGGAGATCATGAGGTGGCGGGGAAATGATGACACTGACGGACTTCCTCCATGACTTTAACTTAAGGCAATGGGTTGTTGATACACCTATGTCATCTTCATATTGAAATGTGGGCTTCTTGAGAGCAAGAATCATGTCTTATATAACCTTGTATGCACCACAGAGCCTACCTCCATGCTTTGCATATAGCAGGTGCTAAATAAATTTGGTTGAATAGATAAGTTGCTCTTCTTTTGTTTTCAGAGAGTTAACACGTAAAGACCTGGCCACAGATAGGTGATCTTTTTAAATAAGGCACTAAGCTGATCAAAGTCAAGTGTCAAAAATTCTGGTGACTGCCTGATCCAGGAGGAGAAACATCCTTAGTAAGCATTGTGTTTCCTGTATGGAGTCTCTAAATGTGCCTGGGTGTAAACTACTGAGTTTGACAGGAGCCCTTCTGTCTTTTCCTGGACTTAAAGAGATTAAGCTAATTGATTTTCACTTTTTCTCCATTGTTTCCTGAGGGGGTTTAACTTCTTTCCGTCCCAAGGTTGAAAAGAAAAAGTGAAAGTGAAAGTCGCTCATCATGTCCTACTCTTTGTGACCCCCATGGTCTGTACAATCCATGGAATTTTCTCCAGGCCAGAATACTGGAGTGGGTAGCTGTTCCCTTCTCCAGGGGAATCTTCGCAACCCAGGGACTGAACCCAGGTCTCCCCACATTGCAGGTGGATTCTTTACCAGTTGAGCCACCAGGGAAGCCCAAGAATACTGGAGTGGGTGGCTTATCCCTTCTCTAGCAGATCTTCCCAATCCAGGAATCGAACTGGGTCTCCTGCATTGCAGGCAGATTCTTTACCAGCTGAGCTACCTGGGAAGCCCTAGGTTAAGATGGTGTTATTCTTCACCCAGAGTTTCCAAAGATGATTTTATAAATATTGTCTTAGACCTAATGATGAAAGACTGCTCAGTGCTGACTGCAGGGAAATCTAACCCGCAAGTGGGAGATGCTGATGGGAAAGAGCAAAGTCTATAATTCTGCTTGTGATTTAAAAAAACAAACAAACAACTGTCTTCTATGGTAGACAAATCAGGGTACAACTGCTCCATCAAGTAGCATAAGCATTTGCCTTGTTTTACTTACTATATAAAAGTTTGAAATTTAGGGTAATAAAAACAGACCTTGTGAGTCATGAAATGGAAGGTAGGCCTGGATTCCGTAGGGCAGATGCAATAAGTGCTCAGTCTGCAGAGAGCCAGGCCCTTTGCCAACTTCTACTAACCAGGTTAAGGTCTAGCCACACCCCAAATTCCTGTTGATACCTTAATGTTCTATGAACAAGTAAAATGTATTAGTATGCATACCAAAAATGGCATCCTCAGAGGTTACTTATTCATTCCAACACACCCTCATACTATCAGGTGCTTCTGATTCTAAATTACCATACATTCCAGAAGATATGATCTGGGGAATGCAAATAAAATTCATTTGAGTTAAGAGCCTAAGTCTCTCTTATATTAAAAAAACAAGAGCAACAATAACACTTTACAACTTCACAGCCTGGAAAATTGTACCAAGAAGGGAAAACTATTAAAGTGTATAAACTGTGATTTTGGACAGGGTAAATTCCAACTTGTTCTACACATTCTAGACAGAGCTGAGTGCCAGTGGTGTGATTCCAGGGGAGCCGTGCAGGCCCCTGTCAGCACACACACAGGGTGGCAAGTGAGCAATGGCTAAGCTGTGAATCTCAGGAAGACTGGCCCTGGGAGAGGAGTCCTCTAGCTATGTAGAGATCCTAGAGGGGTGTGGCATCTGTCCCGAGCTGGACAGGGACGGCTATCATCAGCATGCCCAGGAGTAGTGGTTCCTCTCCCAGCTGGAGAGCCTGGGCCCCACCCACTCCACACTGCAGCTCAGCATAGCTATAGGGCAGGCAGGTCCTGGGAGAGGGCTGCAACACAGGCAGATCTCTGGTGACAGTGCCGCCATCTCAATCTCTGCAGCCACAACACCCAGATCCCCAGCTTACCCCACACCACTGCCTGGCACTAGATCTGGGACGAAATGCGAAAGGGATGTAAGCTTGGGCAGAACTGTGGACATCTGTACGGGTTTACACTGGTCCTCTGTGATTGCACGGGCTTCGCTTCCTTCAGCAGTCCCTTCCTTTGGGACATGGCATGCACTTGAGAGCAATAGAGCCTGACCGAACAGAGCACTCAGAGCTGCTATTCCAACAACCGTGGAGCAGACCCTGCCCTCGCCAGGGTGGTGACCACCAGGGAGCCAAGAGGAAGCCCTGCCCCACATCCAGTACAGGCTCTAGTCACCACAATACCAACCACACTCCCAGCAAGGAGATAACCGCTAGCACACCCTGAGTAAAGGTCCATTTGGTCCATTCCAAAACCAGCCCTTGCACCAAAGATATTGGACACACATAGCCTACACAGGGACATTCCCACCTAAAAACACTCCAACAAGACCACAGTAGACAATTGTTCCTCCTAAATTCATAGAGACAGAGGAAGTTAAGTAAAATAAAAAGGGAGAGAAACTACTCCCAACTGAGAGAGCAAAGGAAATTCCCTGAAAGAACAAATAAAGCAAAGCTTATGAGCCTACCAGACCCTGAATTTAAAAAATGGTAATACAAATACTAACTGAATTAAGAAAGATTACTGATAGAAATGCTGACCACTGTAACAAGAAACTAGAAACTATAAAGATGAGACAAAAAAGAGACAATTCAACTGCTGAGGTAAAAACCAAACTAGAAGCAACAAATAGCAGATAAAATGACACAAAGGAACAAATATGTGATCTTGAAGACAGAATCACGGAAATCACCCAATCGAAACAGCAGGCAGAAAGACAGATGAACAAAAATGAAAGCAGTGTATGAGATCTATGAATATAATATGTGCCAACCTATGCATAATAGGGGTTCCAGAAAGAGAAGAGAAAGAGGGGAAATGTATTTGAAGAAATTATAGCTGAAAACTTCTGAAATTTAAAGAAAGAAACTGATATACAGGTACAGGAAGCCCAGAAGGTTACAAAAAAGTGAACCCAAACAGACTCACACCAAGACACATCATAATTAAAATGGCAAAATTAAGAGAATATTCTAAAGGCAGTGAGAGAAAAACAAAGAGCCAGTTACACTCCCATAAAGCTTATAAGCTGATTTTTTTGCAGAAACTTTGCAGGCTAAAAGGGAGTGGCAAGACATGTTAAAAATCCTAAAAGGGAAAAACTTAATGCAGGATTCTCTACCCACCTAGATTATTATTTAGAATAGAAGGAGAGATAGACCTGACCCCACACTAGTCAGAGTGGCCATCATCAAAAAGTCTACAAATAATAAATGCTGGAGAGTGATGAGAAAAGTGAGCCCTCCTCCACTGTTGGTGGGAATAAACTGGTACAGCCACTATGGAGAACGGTATGGAGATTCCTTAAAAAACTAAAAATAGAACTACCAATTCCACTCCTGGCATATATCCAGAGAAAATCATAATTCAGAACAGTAAGGATTTCAGCAAAGAGAGCAAAGGGAGATGAAAACATGAGAGAGAGGGTCAGACTGCAACCCTTAAATAAGGACCCAGGTGGCGCAGTGGCAAAGAATCTGCCTGTCAATGCAGGAGACACAACAGACGCAGGCTTAATCCCTGGGTTGGGAAGATCCCCTGGAGTAGAAAATGGCAACCTACTCTAGTATTCTTGCCTGCAAAATTCCATGGACAGAGGAGCGTGCGGGCTACAGTCCACAGGGTCGCAGTCGGACACAACTGAGCACCTTACTGACAAGGTGGTTGTGGTAGGCAGCCTTAGATGGCCCCACCCACAGTCACCCACACCCTCCTGATAACCCTGCCCCGTGTAATGAGTATGAGCTGATCTAGTGACTCCCTTCTAACAGACAGACATGGAGAAAGTGATGGGATGTCACTTTCAAGAGTAAGTGATAAAGAGGTTGCTTCTGTGTTGCGTTCTCTTGCTTGCCTGCTCTGATGGGAGGTGGGTCCCATGCTGTGAGCTGCCCCACTGAGAGACCCATGTGGCAGGGAACCAGAGGAGGTTCCTGGCCCACAGCTCAGTAGCTAACAAGGAACTGAATCCTGCTGATATTCACATGAATGAGTTTGGAGCAGGGTTCTCCCTCAGGGAGCTTGCTGATGGGACTTCAGCCCTGGGGACATCTTGACTGAGTGAATCCTTGAGGCAGAGGCACCCAGCTAAGCTGCACCTGAAATCCTGACCCACAGAAACTGAGAGACATTTGCTGTTTTACGTTGCTAAGATCTGAAGTACGTCGTTACGCAGCAGTAGATAGCACAATGATGGTGAAGAGTTAGCCATGCGGCCCTCTGGGGAAGGAGCACTCTACACAGAGGGAACGGCCTGTGCAAAGGCCCTAACATGGGAGCATGGCTGATGTACATGGACCAGCAAGGAGGCCAGCGTGCAGGGAGAGGGAATGAAGGTTAGGAGACGAGGTAAGAGGGGTGACTGCGGGTCAGATCATATGGGAAACTAGTAGCTTACTGGAGTAACTTTGGCCTTAATCTGAGAGAAACTGGTAGCTGTTGCAGGGCTCTGAGACAGTAGTGACATGAGCTACGTTTTTGAAAGATCACGCTGGCTTATGTTGAGAATCAGCTGTAGAGAATAAGGCAGAAACAACAGATTAGGTGGTTCAGTGATGGTGGCTCAAATCAGGAGGGGAGCTCAAAGAGTTAATATAACAGGGATAACTTCTGGATGCAGAGCCACTGATGGTCTGCAGGCCAAGAGAGAGAGAAGAGTCAAGGAAGACCTCATTGTTTTCAGTTTGAGTAAGTAAAGAAACGGGAGGGCTATAAGAGAGGTGGCGGGTGAGGAAAATCAGAAATTTCCATGTAATCACATCAATCGAGATCTATATTACACACCAAGTAGAGACACGGAGTATGCAATTGGATATATGAGTTGAGAGTTGAGGAATGATGTTTAGAAGTTGTCATATATTTAGAAGTTATCAGTATATAAATAGTATTTCAAGTCATGAGACTGTTATGAGATCACCATCTAAAGATAGAGAAAGGGACCAAGAACTCGGAACTGGCGCATTCCTACATTCAGAAGTCAGGATAAAGAGAAGGAATCGTAGAAAAACCTGGGAAGAAATAGCCAGGGAAGTAAGGAGGAAAGCTCAAGAGTGTGCAGAGTCTTGGAGTCAATTAGACGAAGCGTATCAAGGTGAAGTGACTAACTGCTGCATCGGTGTGAATACTGAGAAGCAACCACTAGATTTCACATGGTTGCTGGAGGCTCTTTCAGGAGCAGTGTCAGTTGAGTTGTGTGGTCTGGAGAGTGACTGGAATGGGTTGAGCACTGAGAGGAAAACTGGAGCTAGTAAGGACAAAATAAAACTTTGTAGTTTGGCTGCAAAGCCACCAGAAAAAGCAGATGCTATCCGGTGAGGGAAATGGGATTAGGTTTTGAAAAGGTATTGTGTCTGCTGCTGGCAAAATTGAGAAGGGTAAAACTTTGCTGACTTAATAGGAAGAAGAACAGCTAACCAGTGTCCTTAGGTAGACTCTAGTGCCCAAGCAAAGGGCCTAGCTTCAACTAGAAACCCAGAAAGACTGCTTTTAGTTTCAGGAAAAAGTTGTAAATGACTTTGAAATGAGCAAAAAAAAAATTACTGGTGTCTAGTCTGTCATACTCTTCAGGTTATCTGCACCTTGTCTTTGAACTATTTTATAACTTTGTAAGTCACAGACACTTGGTAGGAATGCAAAAAAATCTTTTCTATAGACATGCAAATGAATTTTGTCCAATGCGGGCACAACTGATTTTCCTCTCCTACTACAGAAGACAGTTTTGGATATATTAAGCAAATTTATTTTAGCATGCCTTATTATCCATATGGGCTTCCCAGGTGGCACGAGTGGTAAAGAACCCACCTGCCAATGTGGAGACATGAGAGGCAGGTTCAATCCCTGGGTTGGGAAGATCCCCTGGAGGAACGCATGGCAACCCACTCAGGTATTCTTGCCTAGGAAATCCCATGGGCAGAGGATCCTGGTGGGCTACAGTCCATAGGGTCACAGAGTTGGACATGACTGAAGCAACTTAACATGCATGCACGCACATTATCCATTTATGTGTCCGCTCTTTGAAATTCTTTGAGCTGGTTCTAATGTCTTACTGGTTCCTTCACCATGATTTCAATAGAATCTTTGGCACATGTTCATTTTATATTTGTATGAGAATCATGATTATATATTCTTTTAAAAAAAGTATCCTTCAACAATAGTAATAAGGGCAGACAACATTCAAGGGCAGATGCTTAGGTGGGTGCAGTGATGGTAACCTGTGGAAGCTGTCTTCCAGCAGCTTCACTCTCCTGAGTCAGAGATGCGACACAGTCAGCAGAGTGGGAGAGTGAATGGAACAGGGATGTTCACTATGACTGCAGCAGTGAACACCGCTTGAGATGAGTGGCCATAAATCTGAAGGGGGATGTTTGGGGACTGTATTTCGCCAGCCATAGTTCAGGTGCATAGGTGCACACACAGGGAAGGGAGGGTTGAATTTAACCAGGGATTGGAGAAAGAAATGGCAACCCACTCATGTTCTTGCCTGGAGAATCCCAGGGACGGGGGAGCCTGGTGGGCTGCCATCTATGGGGTTGCCCAGAGTCGGACACGACTGAATTAACGTAGCAGCAGTAGCAGTACTTTAGTTAAATCAGCAGGAAGAAGCAATGCAGGGAGGCAAGAGAGTTGGGGATATTACAAATGGATGATAAGAGTGATTCTCTTAAGTACGTTAAGGAGATAAAACTTAGAGGAGAGGTGAAGGACAATAATAATGTCATGGCATCAATAGACTGGAGGTCCCAGTGGGGTGGAAGGGCTGTTGGAGTTGCTGTACTAGAACAATGAACTGGAAAGACAGGAGACGTCAATCAGAGAAGCAAAATATTCTACTTGGGACTAGCATCCTAGCATCTGAACATTTGACCGTTTGAGAGTCACTTACCTGCTAACCACCAAACTGCTCTTTTGGTGGGCAGCAGCAGGGATGTTTTACATGGAGTGCTTACTTCCCCTTCTCCTAGATATATTCATATGGTCTTTCTCAGTGAGAAGATTCCATAAAATCAAGTCTTGTTACTTTAGGGTGAACAGAATCTGCAGAATCAGGCAGCACGATGAGCAGCGGCTCCACGGACCACTGTGCAGTTCGCGCACTGCACAGACACCAGGCTGAAGGATGACTGGGCTGAGATCCAACTCAAGATCTGCTTATTAAGCTGCAGTCCCATCCCCAGCTGCCTTTTATGCCCACAAAGGCTCATGCCCTGCTCTCATAGGGATGCTGCCAGAGTAACAACTTTTTAATTCACAGAAAGATGCTATGTAGGCCAGGGACCCCTGATAAAAACTGCACATATGCTACGAGGTTTTTACCCAGAGGGCTAGACTCAGGAGGTAGATTGGTCTTTCTGCAGAGAAATCCCTTGTGTTCTTTTGTCCACTAAGGACTTCAAGTGTTCAGTCCTTTTGAAGGAAGAGACCTGATATTATGTGCATAGGGTAGCTTTTTATAATACAATGTTTATTCAAATGATTAAATTTTGTTTCCCTGAAACCAATATATGTCTTTCTGGATCATCAGTATTTGAGAAAAATGATGAAATACGCATCATGTGACTTAGGGACCACTGCCAACTCTACTGTTTCTTTTCCATTTATCAGAAAAATCTTAGAAGGTTAAGATACTGATAAAAATCAGTTGAATAATTTTTTCTGATAAGCAGATGCTGCTTAGATATGTAAAAAATTTCTACTTGCTCGTTTATTAAGACCTCTTTAATGTTATCAGTTCAAGACAGATTCCTTATCAATGGTCCTTGAATTTTCAGGTAACTTTAGTTATGTAAATGTTTACAGTTTCCTTAGACTATCTATTAAGCTTTATATAAAAATATCAGCAAAGGCTTTTCCCTTTTTTGGGATAGGAATTCTAGTAATAACCACTCACTGAATTAAAAAGGTAACACAGAACAAAGCTTTGTGGACACAAAATCATCCATGCTCACTGAAAGCTCACTGAAAGCAAATGTCAGTATAGAGGCCGAGCTACAACTTGGGAGACTTAAAAACAAAGGCTATTTTTAGCATACTTTTATAGTCAGTTGTTAACCCAGGGAATGCTGTTATGAGGTGGTTCAGTATCATTTCCCTTGAACTTACTAGTAACAGAATGAAAGAGGAAAGCTGTTCAACTAAGCTAGCAGGTTAAGACAGGAACCCTGCCCCCAGGCTATTCCACGACTACCCATGGGAAGAATCTACAGACTGTCTCTGGCATTCTCCCTCCAGGCACACAAAATATTTTCACCAATCCAAAGAGCATTGCTGATAGCGATCTTGCAACACAGCACGATTTTCAATTATTCTCCGCAGTTGAGCTTTCAACAAAGATGGTGACTTTGTTCTGAACCCCTTTGAGGACACCACTACTTCCTTTTTTGTTTTCACCTAGAAGTGCAATGTCTGAGCCAGGAAGGTGAAGGGACAGCAGGAGATAGAAGTGTGATGAAGGTGGCGTGGGCGCGGGGTGTACAGGGCGGACAGGGAACCCTCTCTCACAGCCCATGGGCCTCCTCGCAGGGGTGATGATGATTTTACTTAAAAGTACAATGAAATTCCAGAGTAGTAGCCAAATTCCTAGTCTAGCCTAGTATGAAATTGCAAGCTAAAGCAAAATACATTTTTCTCCCCCAATAGTATGCTACTAAAATTTATGCCATTTGTGTGGAAATTAAGACCAAAATGCAATGGGCTTCACATTTCTGAAGTAAGAAGTTTTGTTCCTGAATTCTGGTCTTGAGGATGGCGAATCTAAATGATAAATGAAATGAACATGTCATTTCATTTGAACAGACGGAGCAGCTGATGGAAGTGGCATTTGATTGCTGGGGAGAAAACGCTACTTCAGAAGTGTAAGGACTTTAGAATATGTGCTGATATACATACACTGAAAGTCAGATTGGAAAGAATCTAATAGCTTTGGTTTATCACTGCAGATGCAGGTGGGGAGGACATCCTTAGACTATGCATTCCATCTGTGTTGGGTTAACAACGAGGTGCTTTCCCTCATAGCATGGTATACCTGAGCACAAAACTTTAGTAGACTATAATAAAACAGCTGTATAAAAGGAATAGTTAATACCCTGGCCAATAAGCCAGTAAATCTTACGTTGCACAAATGTGCAGTTTTTACTGCACTGCTCAGACTATGGTATTATTTTCTACTTTTACACTGTACTTTTATATCTACTTGATTGAATGATGGGTATTTTCTTTAAAAACGCTATTGTCAGTATAAACTTTAAATATCTTTGGATTCATTCTGTTAAGTTAAAATAAACTCAGGCAGTTATTAATCCAATCTAAGTAATTACGTACAAATGAGGCTACAGCGCTATCCAATCTGGAGTGTCAGTGCCATTCATGAAGGCTTTTATGCATAAATACAAAAATACTTTATTTTTGATACTTTCACTTTTAAGGTACTCCCCAGAAAGGGATGTCAAAAAAGTATTAAATAAAAGAGGTTTCAAACCTTCTGTTAAGCTGTGATTTGAGGGGGAGATGACTACTGATGGTTACATTACTGGTAATCTTTGTGTAGTAAGTATAAAATAACTTCAATACACTCACTTCCCCCTGAATCCATCAATGTGAATTATACATTGCTCTTATTTTCAAGGGCTATTCTGCTTTGACTGAAATGCAATAAGCATTTACTGAGCACTTATTATATTGCTTATCCTGCTGTCTAGTTAGTTTGTTTGGAGCAAAAACAAAGCCACATGTGAGCTTCTCTCTTCCTTTGTATATGTATGTATTTGTTAGATGCTGTTCATATATTCTTGCCTGGTCTTGTTTTTGAAGCAGCTTGAAGTCTCATCTGCTCTTTATTTTCTAGCAGCTGGTTGGTTCTATAGAACATCTCAGAAAGCACACAAAGCGTTCCCATGTCTGCCGGGAGGAAGGATTTCTTGTCTGAAGACTCATTTTCCGGAGGGGTATGTCTTTGCTCACGCAGTGAAGACTTTGGTAACAGAAATGGAACAGAGTTTCAAGCCATTCCACAGAAACTGTACTTTGGTCTCTAGACTTCCCTGTCTTTAGGAACTGAACCCGTCACTTGGTTTGCATTCTTTATAACTGGAGGTTAACTTAAAACAGAAATGGCAGGAAAGCTTTCCTGTGCTTCGGGTAGGAGATGAATTTGCTTTTGTAGAATTTGTGGCTGAGGAAAGCAGACAGGGCCTGGTTGAAGAAGACATATGTTACCACGAGCCACCAAGTCAAGTTGTAGAAACCGAAGGTGACAGCCATGGAAATGTAGATCAGCAGCTCTGCCAAGTAGTTAGGGGAAGAGACGTATTCAAACCAGTCTCCAAAAGGGATTCGGTGGTTACAGTGAATGACCACTCCTGAAACGGGAGAAGATACCCTTAACGTCTGAAGTTGCTAGAAGAAAGTTTTACCACTTTGCTCCTGAAGTCATTTATAAAAACTCAACCAGAAAAGGATGTCACAGACCTGTACAAACCACCATGCTATCACCACCTCCACTGTCAACCTACTACATGTCAGAAAGTCACAGACTGAAGTTATACTAACTGTAAATAAGCACAAAAGAAAGCCTGTTTCTCCAACAATCCTCCAAGCTAGTGATGAAGAGCTCAGATTCCAGAGTCAGACTGCATGAGTTAGAGTCCTAGCTTTGCCACTTACAAGCTGTGTAATTTTAGGTAAGTTGCTTAACCTCTCTGTGCCTCTGTTTCCTCACCTGTAAAATCAGGGTAAGACTGTATTTGCCTCAAGCGAGTACTGTGATGTTACACATAAAGCGACTCAGAACAGGGCTGGCACAAAGCAAGTGCCTGATAAATGTTGAGTAGCACTGTTCAATTTTTATTATTTCAAAAAGCCTAATAAAAACTGTATATGTGATAAGTCAGTACAAGCTAACTAAAAAAGTTAAATTTTTTTGCTTTGGCTGGAACGATACTAACTTGGCACAGTAATGGTAGTGCTGACATGCTGGTTCGACACTTATATGCAGTGCAGGCCCCAAAATGTGGGCACAGCATAGAGTCACAGAATGTCAGGGCTAGATGGTGCCAGCGAGGGCTGTCAGTAAAATGCTCTCGTTTTACAGATGGGAAGATCAAGACCCAGAGAGTCTTGTCAAAATGAGTATTTGATAGATTGATTAGTTGACTAATTAGAGCAGGAAAGAAAAGAGAGAAAGAATAAGTACATTTAACTCCTGAGGGCTAAAACCCCCCAGTCAGTGGTTCTAAAAGATATCTTACCTGCTTTGTTTTTCCTGAGATTGCTGAGAATGACATGACATTTATACTGATGGGCAGATGACCAGATGAACATCATCATTCCGAGGATATGGAACCACCGAGCCTGCATCAAGAGATTCTTCCCTATCACATAGACTACAGAAATAAGAATTACCTATTAGCCAACTCTGCAAAACTTCAGAGGCTCAGCGCATTAAAAAAATTATACAGTCTGCAGAACACAATTATCCACTTATTTGGTTCCTTATGACTAGAAAACCACCCTGATATCATTTCCCAAGCACAGAAGGGAGAACACTGTCCCTGTGGATGAAGGAGGTATGCTCCTCAGCTAGGGGCAGCTTCAGGGCTCACTGGCAGAGAACTCCAGATCGGCACATTCTCCTGCTCCTTCTTCAAGTGCTTCAGGCACGGGGATCAGCTCTGTGGGTCAGCTTCCACTCTTGTGATGTATTCTTGTGTGGTAAGACCACTCTGCATTTTTATTGCTAAGCCTGGTTTGATGTCTTCTTTCTTGCAGTCTGCTGTCAGAAAAACACCTTCTGAAGGATCTCACCTGAGCCATTTCTAGGGAAACTTTGAATACTGACTTGACTAGCTCCAGCCAATGAAGAAAATCACTGCAAGTAAAGGTGAGGGGCAGAGCTTCTCAAAAAGGGAAATGTAAACTGCAAGATAAAGACCAAAACAATATCCTGTTCTGATTAAAGAGAACCCAGTCAAGAGATTTTGTTTCAGGAGTAGAAACACTCAAGGTTCCATCTTTCTTTTTCTTCTCCAGGTACTAAGACAGGAAGAATGAAGGTTTTCTAAGGACTGGCATCAGAAAAGCAAACTAAGGACTTCCCTATGTTCAGCAGGAAGCAGTGAGCTGAGTCAGGGACTTGACTGAAGAAAACAAAGCTGTTCACTGACAGTGGGGAAGAGCCTAGGCTCTGGGGCCGAGAGGGAGCCCCTAGCAATTGATCTAGGTACGAGAACCAAGGATCGAGCTATTCCATATGGGTACTTGGAAGCAGGACTCAGCTAGTGACAGCTAATAACTAATGACAGTCCACAAAGTCTAATTGAGTTAATTTTTTTAAAAAACAATGTCTCTTAATGTTTATTAGGTTTAGCCATTTAACTAAATGGTTATATTTTTATAAGTTAAAAACAAACAAAATATGAAAACCAGTTCTAAATCAGAGGGCTTTAAGAGCAAGTCACCATAGGGTTAGAAGTTGCAGAGTTCATGTCACTGCCAAGTCACCTACTCTAAAGGCAGAGAAATTACCTATGAAGGAAAAAAGATTTTTCAGAGTAAGTTGGAATTATAATACAGGAAAGAGAAGGCAGGCAGAAGGCTATTTACTGAGGGTCTGATCTGTGTAGTATTTAATGATTTGTTTATTTATTCATTCCTTATGGAGTGTCTACTGAGTGTGGCATCTCTCATGAGGGATAAAGCAGTGGGAGTCAGGTCAGATCCTAGTCCTCATGAACTCACATTCTAGTAGCAGGAGATGAAACAAGTTTAAAAAAATCAATAATCAAGATAATATAATCAATAATCAAAATAATATAAGGGCGAGATGGGGCTCTGAAGAAAAAAAACCACAGAACAAATATAATAGAGTGACTAGGGGCAGACCCTCTAGACTCTGAAGACAAGGAGACGTGAAAATCTGGGTAGTTTACAGATACACTTTCCACTTTCATAAGAACCCTCTTATGAGTTCTTGTGTATGTCCCCAATTCCAGATAAAGGTTCTGGAGCTCTGATAAATTAAATAAGCCAGAATTCAGACTCAAGCCCATCTGACTCCCAAGCGCCTGTGTATCAGACCATGAAGCGGGCATATGCCCCAGTGTGCTTTCTTCCAATGAATTCCTGAAACCAGTCTTCCCCAGCCTGCCCCAAATGACTGCAGATGACCTCTTGAAGGACAGGTAGGTGAAACTCAAGTTTCAGAAACCTTCAGAAAGGAGTATCTACAAGCTATTTTGTGGGTGTCTCAACAGCCTCTCCTTGACTGTTCTACAGGAGGAAGAGCAAAAGCTGGGGTCCAGGCCAGCAGAGGAAACTCCAGGAGAGACACGTCATGCTGACAGACTACAAGCTAATAGGTTACCAAAGTGCTCTGGAAAGTTCCTTTGGGTGAAAACCTAGGACTGTTCTTCAGGAATGACAGCTCAAATAGTGACATGGGCTGAAAAGAATGCCACAGCCAAAAGCTGAGGGAGGAAAAACTGACTTAAGCTCAGAGAAATCAGATGGAGAGATGCCAGCTGAGTGTGGCTGGAGCCAATAAATAATTCAGGAATTGAGAAATATAGTCAGTAAGTTGTACTTTAAAATCATTCCTCAAGCCATGGAAGCCTTGGGTGGTTCTACAGCAACAGAGAGAGGCTGCTCCAAAGGCACTCAGCACGGAAATCAAACCTGCGGAGAAAGCTTACTCACTGAGTACTGGAAACAGCCAGACCATGGGCTCAACGGACGAGGAGGGATAGAGCAGCTTTAGGAAACAGAGACTTGGGCTTAGAGAAAACAGTTGTGAATGATCTACCCTAGCATGTGTGGGCTGATGGATACTAAGGGTGCAAGATGAAGTTAACCTCAACATTAAAAACTCACTTCAATCACCCAAAATGACTTGAAATCTTTATGATAAACATGCAATGTTTTTGTAAAAAAAAAAAAAAAAAAAAAAGATGGTCAAATATGTCAGATATCCCATCCTCCCTCCCCTCCACCACCCCAGCCCCCAAAATCACATTTCATTTCCTCCTCATAAACCAAGGTTGTGATTTTGCTTCCCTCTTCTTAGCAAGTGAGAGCTTCGGAAGTGTTAAGACACAACTTTGATTTACTACAGTACTCTTCTGCCCTCCCCTCTCAGGCTGCCTCACTTGAGAAAAGCTTTTTTGTAAGGGGAACCACCACAAGAACTAAATGGCAATAGAATGGCTCCCTGCCTCCTCTCAAATCCCAACTTGTCACCAGGAGCTGACCCACCCCTTCCT
Source organism: Bos mutus (assembly GCF_027580195.1). Lineage (NCBI taxonomy): Eukaryota > Metazoa > Chordata > Mammalia > Artiodactyla > Bovidae > Bos > Bos mutus. The sequence continues at coordinate 70,777,755 of NC_091622.1, read as the reverse complement.
CCTCTGGTGTTCCATGATTTCACCCTGCACAACTTCACCTTCCCCAACCTCACCCCTCCACCCCAGGATGACAAGGCTTTGGTGAGACAACTGGGCTGGCTGGCCTTTTTCCTGCTCCAGTGAGTTCCCCTGCTTCCTGTTCTACTCCTGACCACACTGCCTCTTTCTTTCCAGACTAACCCACAGGAGTTCACTGACTTCAGTCCCACTGAGGGAAACCCCGTGGCCCATTTCTTCATCCCTAAACCAAGCCTCCTGAGGACTCTGCACTGCACTCTCTTCACTGAAGGCACTGCTGCTTATGTTGGTGTCTCAGGTTTCAGCAGTTATAGTTAATGTGATGTGTATCTGCTGGGTACCCTTGGGCATGCTGACTTGTTTAATTTTTAAAATTTTTATTGGAGTATAGCTGCTTTACAATGTTGTGTTAGTTGCTACCATACAGCAAAGTGAATCAGCCACAGATATACATATATCCTCTTCTTTTTTTTGGATTTCCTTCCCATTTAGGTCACCATGGAGCACTCAGGAGGGTCCCCTGAGCTATACACAGTAGGTTCTCATTGGTTATCTATTTTACACATAATCTCAATAACGTCAAACCCAGTCTCCCAATTCATCCCAACTCCATCCCTCTCTCCCTTGGTGTCCACACATTTGTTCTCTACATCTGTGTCTCTACTTGGTTGCAAATACGATCATCTATACCTTTTTCTAGATTCCACATATATGCATTAATATATGATGTTTATTTTTCTCTTCCTGTTTATTGTTCTGTTATTTTATGTTTATTGTTCTATTATTTTATGTTTATTGTTCTCTTTATGACAGCCTCCAGGTATGCTGAGTTTTTAAAGCTACAATTAGAGCCCAGACTCCTCATATGCCAAGTGGATTGGGCAGGTCTCTTACTTTCCAGCTTCCGTAATGCCTGGTGGGGAGAGTCTCTCACATACTCAGTGACTCAGCTGACAGACCCCAGTGACCACTCACCGTTCCTGCCGTCCAGGGGCACTTGGCTCAGCACAGTTAGGCCAACAAGGACATAGTACACAAGTCCAAAACAGTACTGCACGGCGTGGATCACGGCATTGGAGAAGACACTGACGTAGACGCACTCAAACAGTCTTCGCAGGCTGTGCAGCCACAGAAACACTAGCACCAAGAATGCAGACAGTGCGAGCTCACCCCCTACGATTCAGAAGGGAACATGCTCAGCATCTCTCTCCAGGAATAGTCCAGTTATGTCTGTCCTTACTGTTAGGCACTATTAAACAAGACCAGAGCTAGGAAACGGTACCAGGTATCATAAAGTCTAACACTGCCATTTTTAGTGGCAATGAGGAAGTGAGCCAAGTGGTCAAGGAATTTGGCTAGTGACAGAGTAGAGACAAACTCAGGTCTCCTGTCTCTACTTTGTGATGTGAAAGCCATCTGGGTTATGGGGCTGGGAAGGGTCTGTGCTCTCAGAACCCAACTCCACAGTTTCTGGGTCCCTGACATGCATCCCCATTTGAAGATGGTCAGAAGAGTTCCTGGATGACTTCTGAGCCAGGCCCCCTGGTGGGATGCCTGAGGTCAGGGGGACACGTGACACAGGAATGTACACAAACAGAAAGGGGCATGAAAATGGAGTGGGAAGAACTGTGCATTTCTTTTCATACTAAGAGGCAAAAAAATGATACTTTTGGGGGACTGTGAGCCTTGAAATCTATCTATCTGCCTTTTGCCCCTCTGCCCCAAAAGAAGTCAGAAAAAATGCTGGTTTTTAAAATGACATAAAATCTACATTTTTCAAAAAATGTTATCATACAACATAAATATACATTAAGAACACAGCCTAATAGATTTTTACAAACTAAACCCATATGACCAGATCCAGAAGACCAGCAGGTGCTTGGGTTCCCTTCCAGGCACTGCCCCTCCCCTGACTCTCCGAAGGGTACATTCTATGGAGACTTCTGTCATATTGGCTTGGCCTGCTTTTCTCTTTTATACATAGTAAAAATCTAGTTCTAACTCTTCAGCAACAGGTTAAAACAATCAAATAAAACTCCTCACAACCACCCTCCAAATACCAGAACCCCATGAACCCTCCAGTACACGAATGAAGGCATAAAGTGTTAAGTGGTGAAGTGGGATTCGCTCTGGTATCTTCCCCTCCCAAGTGGGCTCCGCATACTTTCCCCGTCTGACTGTCACCTTTTGCAAAAAGTTCCTCTGTAGATACAGAACAAGGACTGTTCCTAGGGAGCCAGTGGTTTGGCTGCTGGAACAAAGGACAGTGACAGCCCCAGAGCAATGTGTTTCTAACTCTTCCCCTCTCCCGCTGCCCGACATTAACTGAGGTCATGTTATGGTTTTCGCCTTCAATTCCTTACTTTTTAAATCGTTCCGTGTATCCTTTATTCAAGGCACAGTGAGGCCAATCTAAAGGCTACTTTGTAATCATCTGGTCAACAACTATTTCCAATCAATTTTATGATATAACCAAAGCCCCACAGCAAACAAACCTTTTTAATCCATGATTTAAAAAGTAATTTTCTCTCAAATTTCTGGAGTCTGGAGGCACAATTTTGGTTGGAACTACATATATGATAAATGTTTCAAGGCAAACCTGAGGAATCTTAAAAGTTTTTCCCCTTAATTGTAAAGACTTCTGTATAAATTTATCAACAGTACTAAAAATATCAGAGGGAGAATGGCCAGTGCTGTTTAGCACAGCACTTGCTGGGAAGTCAGGGATGAAGAGTTGACTTGGAGCTCTGCCATGATCTCAATGAAGGACCTGAGGCCTCCTCCTTGGCCATCTGGCTATGATCCACGCAGAAGCCTTTCTGCCCCCACCCTTCACCCGCTGAGGAGGAGCCTGAGAGAAGCTATGAACTACCCAGAACAGCTTGCCGCAGGCAGGAAAGTCAGGAACAGGACGCAAGGGTTGGAATTAGCCAGGGGAGTTGTTACCTCGGAACTGCGCAGTCCCAAGAATTCTGAGCAGACCGTGAAGCCAGTTTGGAAAAGGTGCTCCCATGAACAGAGAGTGGGTAAGGCTCCAAAGCAGGAACCCGTTCCACAGCACTGAGATGATGTAGAAATGCGAAAAATACCTGCCAAGGGAAAACAGGTTAGATAATGATCAAAGCAGATCCACTTGAAGCTATTATGCTAGAAGACTATTCTTTTCCCTCATGCTGCAAGCATAGTTTTGCTTTTTTAATAGAACCTGAATCCTACAGATGTTCAGATTTTTGAAATTTCCTTTCAGATGATAGGACTGGTTAACTCATAGGAAAAAGGTTTCCTGAGGTTAATAAGAACACGAATGGCCTTGTTAAATTTAGATTAAAGTTAACGATCTGTCTTATCTTCAGGTAACAAAATTGGGCTCAAATTCAAAAATAGAGGGCCCCAGGGCCTGACAGGGAGAGCCTAGACTGTGCTACCACAAGCCAAACCTGTGGAAGATTTCTAAATCTCAAGTAATATTGCTGCAATAGCCATACAACAGTTACACAAGATTTGCACAATCACATGCTCATAGGGCTGCAAGAAACCTTAAATAGGTCTTCTGATTTAGTGTCTTTCTAAATTGTGTCGACCTAAATTACTTCTATGATAACATGACAAATAAGAACTCATAAAACTAGCTATCAACTCCTGATGGGTACAGTCTAGTACAAGTATAGTGTGTGTGTTACCATCAACAGAGTTAACAAATGAAATAAAACCACAAAAGCAACATAAATTGCAATTAACAGAGTTAATTTTACTTGAAAGACAATGTTGGTTTGCTGCAATACCTGGTATGGTACGAGGGCCCACCACGGGTTTTTTTGAGGTCTCTTTACCTATTCTCTATTTGAATCAACTTAAAATCTTTCTGACTCTGCAAGTTGCCTGGACATCACCTGGCCTTCCCTGGTCTTCAAAGCATCATAGCTATATTAAGCCTTCCTTCTTGTCTCATTAATCTGTGATGCAGTAAGACAACCTGGAGTCAAGAAGACTACACACAGACTCAAGAGACTCCTCTTCTAGGTGATCCAGAATATGCTTCTATGTCCCAGAACTCACAGTCCGCTAGAACATGCCCACAACCCAGTCTAACTAACGCTGATCTAAGCTGATCATTCCATAGCAACCCACTTAATTCTCCCACCACTGTTACAAATTTTGTCACTAGATCTGTCCTGAGATGTCCTGTTAATCCTGATTCAGCTCTTCTTCATGCAAAAGAGCTTAGTTCAAGCATGAGTGTCGATTCTGCCCCCTCTGCCCCATCCCTAGACCCTGGCCTCTGGTTGCCTACCAGAGTCTTCCTTAAGACACACTTCCTAGAACTGAGCCCAGGTCTGGTCTGAGCCAATACCTCAGAATGGCAGCAGCGCCTTGCTCTGCAGGCTCCCATGGAAAGAGGAGGGGACAGCTTCTGAGGGGCAACTTTAGAGCCACTTTACCAATTTCATTTTTTCAAAAAAAGAGTACTGAGCACTTCGAACCTGCTAGGTGATGTTCTTGGAGCTGGGGATGCAGCAGGGAGCAGACCAGGTGCCTGGCTTGCTGAAATTTACCTTTCAGCAGAGAGTCAGCAAATGAATCTGCAGACATCCTGCCTGATGCTGGGTAATGGGACAGAGGTGGTGCAGAGGAGAGGTCATTCTGGATGGGTGGATGGACAACGACGGCCCTTCTAGAAGTGCTGCTTGGCTAGAATGAGTAACCCTTGTGAATTTCTAGGGAAAGTTTTCTAGGCAGAGGAAACAGCAACCACAAAGGCCCTGAGGGACAATAAATGACACCTATATAGATAGTGGGCTTCCCTGGTGGATCAGTGGTAAAGAATCTGCCTGCCAATGCAGGAGATGTGCGTTCAATCCGTAGGTTGGGAAGATCCCCTGGAGAAGGAAATAGCAACCCACTCCAGTATTCTTGCCTGGAAAATCCCAGGGACAAAGGAGCTTGGTGGGTTACAGTCCAAGGGGTCCCAAGAGTCAGACATGACCTAGCGACTAAACAACATATGGACAGTGCTAGAGCATGAAAAAGGAGGGGAAGATGCTATGGGGTCCTGTAAGGGCACTGGCTTTTAAGTGTGATGGGCCAGCGTTCGAACACAGTGACTTGAAGGAATAATCTATGTTTTAAAAATCTAACAGAAAAGTTCTGGAGATGGACAGTGCTGATGACTGCACAACAATGTGAATGGACTTAAAGATGCTGAATTGTATACTCAGGGTTAAAGTGGAAAAGGTTATGTCATGTATATTTCATCACAATCCAAAAAAAAGGGAATATGTGAGAGAATATATGTGTGTGTGAGACAGAGAGAGAGAGAGAGAGAGAGAGAGAAAGAGAGAACATAGCTCATTCATTTTGGTCATTGTTTAAAAAAATCCCTCTGGTACTTAGGTAAGAGGATCATCTAGTTGTGGGAAGATCAGTTAAGAGTATTCATTCCATCTTCCCAACAATGTGTGTATGAGAGAGAGAGCGCGCAAGAGAGCGAGAGAAAGTGAGAACATAGCTCATTCATTTTGGTCATTGTTCAAAAAAATCCCTCTGGTACTTAGGTAAGAGGATCATCTAGTTGTGGGAAGACCAGTTAAGAGTATTCATCCCATCTTCCCAACAACCCTGGCAAGTTTATCTTCATGTGGCAGATGAGAAAACAAAGGCTCGGAAGGTTCAGTTACTTGTCCAACACTTCCCAGGAAGTGGCAGTGTTTGGCTCCAGACCCAGCCTCGATGACCCTGAAGTTAAAAGTCACATGGCTGTGCTCCTGGTCATGTGGTCGAGATTTGTTTGAACCTACTTTTCCACCTCTACCATTACACATACCAATTTATACCAAATCATGAGTCATTCAAGTCACTCACATGTTTTATATAAGCTGCTAAGCCACATTTTGCTCTGCCCTACTTGTGCCATAGGGTTTTGACTGACAGGCTGACTTGTTTTTCTTATTCCTACATTTTGCACATTCTCTCTCATTTTGTTTGCCTGATTCCTGCTACATGAAATGTGTTCTACTCTTTATTTGAGGTTGTATCTCTGTTTATTTATTTATTTGGTTGTGCTGGGTCTTCGCTGTGGCACTCAAACTCTTAGTTGCACATGCAGGATCTAGTTCCGTGAGCAGGGATTAAACCCGGGTCCCCTGCATTGGGAGCGTGAAGTCTTAGCCACTGGATCACCAGGAAAGTCCCATATTTCTTTTTGAAAAGACCCAGCTCTAGCCTCAAAAGCGGATTGGAAAACTCCACTTCCTTCTGTTCTAAATACTCTCCCTGTTTTTCTTCCATTCGCACTATGCTTAATTGAAGTGAGCCCTTGGGAGCAAGGATACAGTGACCCTTACGGTAACACAGGACTGGGCACCAAGCAAGCACTCCTCTGACTTAACCAACAGTTTGATGTCTATTATAAGCCAGGGACTGCTCTAGCTCGGGAGGTACAGCAGTGAACACAAAGGACAACAATTCTTGCCATCATGGAGCTTATATTCACAGTAACACACAGAAGTAAAATTTATAGCACGTCAGTAGGTGATAACTGCTAATGAGAAAACTAAAGCTGGGAAGAGGAATGCTGGGTATGGCAGCATTATATTTTTAAACAGGGTGGATAGGGCAGGTCTCACTGTCAAGGTAGTATCTGAGCAGAATTATACGGAAGTGAGAGCATATACCATCTGGCTATTTGGGGGAACAGCTTTCCAGGTAGAGGAAACAGGCAGCGCAAAGGCCCTGAGGTGGGAGAAACAACAAGCAGAGAGAGACCCAGAAAACTGGATTAGAGCCACAGGAGGGGCAAACTATAGGACCTCAGTGAGGTGGTGAGAACAAGATTGTATAAGGTTTTGGACTCTTCTGTGAGTTGGAAGCCACTGGATAGTTCTGAGCCAGGAGATATGCTCTGATTTAATACATATTTACTGATTGCCAGAACTGATCCCAGGACCAGATAGGGGAGTTACAGGGTTAACTAAGGAAGGAAACTAGGCTTCCTGGTGGCTCAGTGGTAAAGAATCTGCCTGCCAAGCAAGAGACGTGGGTTCAATCCCTTGGTTGGGAAGATCCTCTGGAGGAGGAAATGGCAACCTACTCCAGTATTCTTGCCTGGGAAATTCCATGGACAGAGGAGCCTGGCAGGCTATACAGTCCAGGCGGTCCCAGAGTTGGACATGAGTGACTGGACACAAGCGTGTGTGTACATACATACACACCAAGGAAGGAAACTAATGGTTACTGAGTTCTGCCTAGGTGCCTGGCCCTATGCTATGTGCTTTAATATCATCACCACCTATATGACAAATAGGTTCTACTACACTAACAGTCTAATCCATACTACCACTTCTTGCCTGGAGCACTGTTAACAGCCTCTCATCCAGTCTTTCCCACACAATGGCAAGTCATTCTTTCAAACCTAAATCACATAATGCCACACCCCCATTTCCTCATCCTAAAGCTGCTTTCCATACACTCAGAATAAAATCTAATCTCCACCATGGTCCATAAAGCCCAATGTCTGTTCTGGCCTCCTGAAATGAACTCATCTCCTGCCCTACCCGTTTCTGATCATCCTTTCCAGGGCTGTCACTGCCACCCACATCTTGCTCATGATCAAGTAACCAGCTGGATTTCCTCTGAAGCACTTATTACCATATGAAATTGTCTTGCTTGTTTTAAAAGATTTGTTTACATATTTACTGCTTTACAAAAACCAAGGTTCCAAGGAACCTCGAACAGCTCTTGGCAATAGTACATACTCTATAAACACTGGTTAAATAAATAAATGAATGAAAGAGAAGGTACCTTAGCCAAAGTTACTCTCAGAGAAACTAGTCAAGTTAATCAATAAATCAAACCTAAAATCTTTTTTCTTTGATTCATTCAAAACATTGACTGAGGACTTTATTATTTGTCAGGCATTGAGCCTAGGATATGGCAACAAATAAGACAAATGTAAATGTATGGAATTGACAGCCCAGAGTAGGGACTCTTGACATTTTTCTTCCATGGACTCCTCAGGCAGTCTGGTGAAGGCAACACACCCCTTCCCAAGCCTAAAATACATGGGGATACAAAGGAAACCCAATTATACTGAAATATAGGTTACACAATCACTAAGAAACATTTGTGATATATGTGCTTAATTAAATGTATTAAATAATGAGACACAGTGGATGATAATACAGTATTTTTATATAGTGATGAAAATGTTGTAAGTCTCTTCAATAATTTTAATATAGTATTAAATTGCAGGTATTGCCAATTCTACTGCAGATATTGCTAATTATACTGTGGTTTGTTGATTCCATTCATCACTAAGAAAATGGTGAATTACAGCTAGAGATTAGTGAAATAAAGGTGTAATTTTCTCCAATCCAATTTGTGATGAGTTCTATCCATAGATCCTCTGGATTTCTGGTTAGGATCCCTGAACCCCAGTAGGGAAAGACTGGACGATTCTCTTTGTCTCTAGTGCTGAATTTAATTAAAATGTTTCTATAATATTTTGAAATATTAGAAATAGAAGTATTTCCATGTGCACTATGAAAATCAAGAGCATTGTGACTCATGTTTGAGGTCAAGTATTTATTCTGACTTTCTGGGAAATCAAAACTCCAGGAACCAAAAGAAAACAAGAAAAGCAGTATCACCTTAATTAAAAAAAAAAAAAAAATCTACCAGACAGGGATTATGGAATCAAACATCCCATGAACTCAATTAAGGTTTAATTCTTTACCATTTATGAAAAAATAATTCCTCCCAAATTAACTTGAGCTCTTAGGTACAGAAACATGATTCACAGCTGCCTGTTTGTAAAAGTTATAGGCTTATTTTCATTTTTAAGAGTACTATTGAATTTTGAACAAGGAAAAGTCCTTCAATATAGCATCTAGACATTTTTGACTTTCATTATTGGCCTGGAATAGTTGTACCTGCTCTAGAATAAAAAGAAATTTCAGCTTCAATTTAGGAAAAAAAAAGTCAAACAAAACATCATAGGATGGTCCATTCTAGAATTCTGGAAGAAGAAAAAGGTGTAAATTATTTCATAATATAGTAGAAATTACAAGCAGCCCAAAGAGCACCCATTTTGCAATAATGAATAAGGAAAAGGTACAAAATCTGTTTATTGGCTGCCATATGACCACAGACTGGAGTAGTAAGAGGTGGGGTATGGGAGCCAAATAAATAGGTAAGTGCAGGGGATGATTTGAAATGTGCCCTTTTATCAGTGACACTAGTATCTTTTTTAAAATTCAGAAAGTAAATTGTTAGAATTCACTCAAAACAAATAATTGTTTTCTTCACGTTGTAACATTAAAAAAATGACAATCTAGGAATGTCCCTGCTATGAAGTAGAAAAGTACTTACTACATTCAAGTCCTGATTAAAAATAGGGTTGCTGCTGCTAAGTCGCTTCAGTCGTGTCCGACTCTGTGCGACCCCATAGACGGCAGCCCACCAGGCTCCCCCGTCCCTGGGATTCTCCAGGCAAGAACACTGGAGTGGGTTGCCATTGTCTTCTCCAATGCATGAAAGTGAAAAGAAAGTGAAGTCGCTCAGTGGTGTCCGACTCTTCCCGACCCCATGGACTGCAGCCTACCAGGCTCCTCCGCCCATGGGATTTTCCAGGTCTGAGTACTGGAGTGGGTTGCCATTGCCTTTTCCCGAAAAATAGGGTTAGGGTTGACAGGACATTTTAGTTTAAAAAGAGCCTCTAAGAAACAGGTTTAATCACAGTGTTTGAAGCATCTACTTCTTCCCAGATGGCGCTACTGGTAAAGAACTCGCCTGTCAGTGCTGGAGACAAGAGACATGGGTTTTATTCCCGTATCGGGAAGATCCCCTGGAGAAGGGAATGGCAACCCACTTCCGTATTCTTGCCTAGAGAATCCCCATGGACAGAGGAGCCTGGCGGGCTACAGTCCAAGAGGTCGCAAAAAGTCATACACGACTGAAGTGACTTAGCAGGCATATGCTCTTCTTCCCAGGGCCTCATTCCCCTTCCTCATTCCTCAAAATGACCTAGCGCTTGCTTCTCAGTGTTACATCTGGTGAGTATTTCTCCAACAGTCAGAAATGGGAAGCCAAGTTTACTTACACCCTTTCCCATCTGCAGACCTGGGGAACAGCCTATTTGAGGTTTAAGCGATAATCAAGATATTTTAGTACATCAGAAACCCTATCACATTTCACCATAGTCTTTTCTGAACGCCAATTTAGGCTGTATCTCCAAAAAAACGCCACTGCTATATACCTACCATCAAGAAGTGTTTGGCCCACTCTTCTCAGTTATGTTCTAAGTTTAAAGTGAAAACACATGAAAAAATCTCCCCGGACTATAATAAGCCTTACAATTTTTTCAACAATTATATTGAAGGCATAACGATTTAATCTCTCATTTAACTTAGTTATGAAATCTGTTGAGCCATATGGCGCTTAGGGACCACGCTTGCCTAAACGTGCCATCTTGGGCAACTTTCTCCCGGGGCACCTGCCTTGGTGCGGCTGATGGAGGTGGCGTCTGTTAGTGACCAGCGTCTCAACCTTCGTCCTGACTGTTGACTGTGAGGGAGACAAACAGGGGACACGAGACATGGGAGGGCCTGCCTTCATTTCTAGTGAGTCTCGGCGACCTCAAGTTAGGTTATGAGTCCCTAGAGTGCAGGACGGCGGAAAGAGAAATTGGGGACAAAGGAGACTTTACCGCCTGGTGACCAGCCCTAAATTTGGAAGCGCAGCCATTTCCCCCGAAGGAAAGGCTACGTTGAGGCCACAAGTTTACGTTCCTGCGCCCCGGGAGGTGCGCGTGGCTCAGCTTCCTCTGTGTCTCCGGACACTCCGCCCCTAGGGCCGCAGAGCTGACGCGTGCAGTTGCGGGAGGGCGGGCAGGGGTAACGCCGCCTCGGGGAATCGGCCTGGGCTTCCCGGATCCGGTCCGCGCCGGCTCCGTGCCCACCTCTGCTGCCCCCTGCCGGTAGCTCGAACAGGGCGCCCCCGGCTCTCCTTGACTTGGCAACCAGGACTCGCGCCCGTGCGCGGTTACCTCTTGGGAACATCAAAGGCCCGGCAGGCGGCCGGGCGCGGTGGCGCCCCTTCCTTGGTTTTTCCATAGCGGATCAGGTCCTGGAAGAACGCGCAGCCCGGAAGCAGGCCGGGCGGCACGAGCTGCAGCAGCAGGGTCAGTAGGAAGGTGGCAGCAAGCGTGAGCCAAAAGGCGCGCAGCGGGTTCAGCGCCGAGACCTCGGTCCCCGCCCACGTAGCCATAGCCGGCAAGCCCAGCTATCTAGCTCCCCCGGCCCCCGGAAGACCGTCTACTCGCTTGCGGTGCGCGGGCTCAGTCGGGCGGGACGTCTGGGCGCAGCGCGGGGCGGGGACGCGCTTGGCCCCGCCCTGGACACGCCCCCCTGGGACGGAGCCACCGCCCCGCCACGCGGGTTCGCGGGTTAGGGTCAAGTTGGTGCTCGTTGGTAGCAGTCGGTATACTGTGTAAATCAGGGGTGCTTCGGTAGGACCCCGGAAATATGATTCAACAATATGATTCAAAGCAGCGGAACAAACAAGGCCACATAACTGCAAGTCTTCACTGCAGCATTGTTTTCATTGGAAGTGGAAACAATCCAGAATGTTCCATGTTAAGGTATTTAGCTAAATTATGGTACGGTAACACATTGGAATATCATGCAGCCATTAAAATAATTATGGAGACTGTAAAAACACGGAAAGCTTTGTGATAACTGGAACTGTAGGTTAAGTGAAAAAAATCTAAAATGTAAAATGAAGAGCTATGATTGTGAACTATATTAATATGAATGTAGATGAAGAAGGCAGGTTACACACAAAAATGAGTAGTTGTAGTAGAATGTTAGGAATGTGTATAATTTAAACATGTAAAGTAGAAAGTAAAGGCAATTGCAAATACAAAAATGAAAGTGCTAAAAATTTAAAAACTGCAGCCCTGTTCCTTCTAGAGTTCCACTCCTTAGAAGCAAAGTTTTTGACTCCGTCTGTCATTTCTTGTATTTATTTCCATGTAGTGACAGTGCTATTTTTATTGACTCATCAGTTTTTTGGTTAGGACAAATGAAACTTTAAGTCTTTTAGAAAATATTTTATTAAAGCCTTAAATGTGTCAGTTCCAAAAAATAGCCCTGATAGCTCAGGAGGTGGCAAGAATACACAGAAAAACTGTACAAAAAAGATCTTCATGACCCAGATAATCATGATCACTGACCTAGAGCCAGACATCCTGGAATGTCAAGTCAAGTGGGCCTTAGAAAACATCAGTACGAACAAAGCTAGTGGAGGTGATGGAATTCCAATTGAGCTATTTCAAATCCTGAAAGATGACACTGTGAAAGTGCTGCACTCAATATGCCGCAAATTTGGAAAACTCAGCAGTGGCCACAGGACTGGAAAAGGTCAGTTTTCCTTCCGATCCCAAAGAAAGGCAATGCCAAAGAATGCTCAAACTACTGCACAATTTCACTCATCTCACATGCTAGTTGGAGAGGGCAATAGCACCCCACTCCAGTACTCTTGCCTGGAAAATCCCATTGGACTGAGGAGCCTGGTGTGCTGCAGTCCATGGGGTTGCTAAGAGTCAGACATGACTGAGAGACTTCACTTTCACTTTTCACTTTCATGCATTGGAGAGGGAAATGGCAACCCACTTCGGTGTTCTTGCCTGGAGAGTCCCAGGGACGGGGGAGCCTGGTGGGCTGCCATCTATGGGGTCGCACAGAGTTGGACACGACTGAAGTGACTTAGCAGCAGCAGCAGCAGCACATCCTAGTAAAGTAATGCTCAAAATTCTCCAAGCCAGGCTTCAGCAATATGTGAACCATGAACTTCCTGATGTTCAAGCTGGTTTTAGAAAAGGCAGAGGAACCAGAGATCAAATTGCCAACATCCGCTGAATCATGGAAAAAGCAAGAGAGTTCCAGAAAAACATCTATTTCTGCTTTCTTGACTGTGCCAAAGCCTTTGACTGTGTGGATCACAATAAACTGTGGACAATTCTGAAAGAGATGGGAATACCAGACCACCTGACTTGCCTCTTGATAAATCTGTATGCAGGTCAGGAAGCAACAGTTAGAACTGGACATGGAACAACAGACTGGTTCCAAATAGGAAAAGGAGTGCGTCAAGGCTGTGTATTGTCACCCTGCTTGTTTAACTTATATAGAGAGTACATCATGAGAAACGCTGGAGTGGAAGAAACACAAGCTGGAATCAAGATTGCTGGGAGAAATATCGATAACCTCAGATACGCAGATGACACCACCCTTATGGCAGAAAGTGAAGAGGAACTAAAAAGCCTCTTGATGAAGGTGAAAGTGGAGAGGGAAAAGTTGGCTTAAAGCTCAACATTCAGAAAACGAAGATCATGGCATCTGGTCCCACCACTTCATGGGAAATAGATGGGGAAACAGTGGAAACAGTGTCAGACTTTATTTTTCTGGGCTCCAAAATCACTGCAGATGGTGACTGCAGCCATGAAATTAAAAAACGCTTACTCCTTGGAAGGAAAGTTATGTCCAACCTAGATAGCATATTGAAAAGCAGGGACATTACTTTGCCAACAAAGGTCTGTCTAGTCAAGGCTATGGTTTTTCCTGTGGTCATGTATGGATGTGAGAGTTGGACTGTGAAGAAGGCTGAGTGCAGAAGAATTGATGCTTTTGAACTGTGGTGTTGGAGAAGACTTGAAAGTCCCTTGGACTGCAAGGAGATCCAACCAGTCCATTGTGAAGGAGATCAGCCCTGGGATTTCTTTGGAAGGAATGATGCTAAAGCTGAAATTCCAGTACTTTGGCCACCTCATGCGAAGAGTTGACTCATTGGAAAAGTCTCTGATGCTGGGAGGGATTGGGGGCAGAAGGAGAAGGGGACGACAGAGGATGAAATGGCTGGATGGCATCACTGACTTGATGGATGTGAGTCTGTGTGAACTCCGGGAGTTGGTGATGGACAGGGAGGCCTGGTGTGCTGAGATTTATGGGGTTGCAAAGAGTCGGACACGACTGAGTGACTGAACTGAACTGAACTGTAAGAATCCACCTGCAATGCAGGAGACCCTGGTTTGATTCTTGGGTCGGGAAGATCCACTGAAGAAGGGATAGGCTACCCACTCCATTATTCTTGGGCTTCCCTTCTGGTTCAGCTGGTTAAGAATCCACCTGCAATGCAGGAGACCTGGGTTTGATCCCTGGGTTGGTAAGATCCCCTGGAGAAGGACATGGCAACCCACTCCAGTATTCTTGCCTGGGAAATCCCATGGACAGAGGATCCTGGTGGGCTACAGTCCACGAGGGTGGCAAAGTGTCAGACATGACTTAGCAACTAAGAAACAACTCTTACATGATAGGCATCGTTTTGGACACTGAGGACAGAGAGGCTTACAGGATAACGTCCTTGCCTTTTTGGAGCTTCTTTCTTGAGATGGGGTGGCAGGAGAGGGGTGGGAGAGGGGAGTGGCAGCCCACACCCGAGTGTGATACCCCATATGTGTGTCAAATGAGCATCAGGGAACTGAGTGGGGAGGTTACTGTGTCCTGAACCGTCCTTTGGATTGTTAAATGTGCCAGCTTCTTGGAGTTTTGCTTCTTTGTGCAAGGACACCATAGCCTGTACCAGTGACCTGAGAAATATGCGATAAAGGATGATCAAATGGGCCTTCTAGCTGGGACAATGGGGTCTGTTTGTATGACCCAGCGTTTCATATTCGGGGGTCACCTTTTCATTGTCTCTTCACTCTTCTTGGGTTCCATGCATGTGTGCTAAGTTGCTTCAGTCTTGTCAGACTCTTTGCGATCCCATGGAGTATAGCCTGCCAGGCTCCTCTGTCCATGGAATTCCCCAATACTGGAGTGGATTGCCATTTCCTTCTCCAGATGATCTTCCTATCCCAGGGGTTGAACCCACGTCTCCTGCTCCTCCTGCCCTGACAGGTGGATTCTTTACCACTGAGCCACCTGGGAAGCCCTCGTTCTTAGGTTAACCCCGTAGAAATACTGCTAGCCTTTCTAGGACATCTTTCTAGACAATCTACCTGGAAGTTCATTGCAGGGACCAAGTTTCCTGAGGGGGAGACTCTCTTATAGTTACCTAATCAGATGAAAGATCACAAAGACAAGATGTGTGTGTGTGTGTGTGTGTATGTCTCATGGAAACAAGAAAAATTGAGCTGGAGGGAAAAATTATCCCTTATTTTCTGGTTTGGAGTTTAATGAGTGCACAGCTCATATTCACACAAGCCCCTATAGAGGGCAGTGATGAACAGGAAGCTTCGAGTCAAACCTGACTGGGAGCATTAATAAATGCTTAAATCCTTACTGGAGTTATTTCAAAAGTGGAAAAACAGGCTAAAGCCTGTTAGAGACATCATTGCCAATAAATGTCAGTTTTTATCTTTCCTCGTTTAATTACCTGCACTATATAATCAACAGACCTCTGGCTTGTCCTGTGGTAAATGACAGTGCCGTTTTTCCAGTTGTTTAGGCCAAAACCCTTGAACTCAAACTTGATTCTTCTCTTGCTAAATATGATCTGTCAGCAGATCCTCTTGGCTCTGCCTTCGAAATATGAAACTAAAATTCAATCACCTTTGGAGTCAGTGCTTTCCTGAAGGCCTTAGCCAGCACAATAAATAAGAAAAAGAAAGAAAAGGTCTATAGATTACAATGTAAGAAAGGAGCTGTCATTATTTGAAGATAATATGAAACTCTAATAGAGTCAGCAGATATTAGAACTAATAGGGTTTGGTAAGGTTGGATACAAAAATCAGTTTCTAAATATTGAACTTTTCTATTTCTGAGCAAAAGCAGAAAATAAATGTTTTAAAGATAACATTTCAATGGCATAAACTATTATGTGTCAAGGAGTAACTCTAATAAAAGGTACGTAAGTCTTAAAAGAAAATAAAGTGTTATGATACTAAATAAGACATAGTTAAAAGGTGAGACATACTAAACTCATAGATTGGAAGACTTTATATAGTTAAAATGACAATTCTTCTCAAACCAATGTGTGGAATAATAACTGTAGGTCCAATCAAGCCCCAGCTTTTTTTTGTAATTTAAGAAGCCGGTTCTAAAATTTATATGAAAGT